>NC_050098.1:223149238-233149238 GCF_902167145.1 Zea mays | reverse complement strand
ACTATTTGCATATCTCAGTATTCATTGAATTAAGGTGAATGGCTCTTTGATTCTTTTTCATGATAACATATACCTTCATTATTAACTTATTTTAGCCTCCATTCAGCAGATTGGACTACTAGAGTATATGCATATTCTAGTTTTGCTCTTACTTCTTTGCGTTGTTTAGAGTTTACTGAGTTTTTTGTAGTGACTTGAATTTTACCGTGAAAAAATATCCCTGCACCAGTTCGAGTTGGTTTTCTACAGTGTTTATTTCACTATTGTACGTGTCTAGATGTTTTCCTAACAAAAACCTATTATATTTCTAGATTATCCCTGCACCAATTCGAGTATTTACACTTTTGGAGGTATGGAAGTATTAGCCTGGAATTTCTATTCATGCTTTCAGTATTTACAGCTCTTGAAAGATTATTCCAAGAGAACATACAATTATAAACAGATAGGAGGAAAAAAGGCTTCACGATGTTGAATCAAATAGGTGTTTTATTTGTCATGTTTAATATTTTAATACAAAGTAAAATAGATGCATACTTGTAAGTACTTGTCTTTTACAGGAACACTGGATTTAGCATCTTTTCTAGGGGTGAGAATTGTTTCATAGTTGTTCCTAGTTGTGCATATTTAGGCCTGAAATGTTTTATTAAGCATCTGTAGATATTTGTCTTCAACAACTCTACACCACAAGTTCTGTACATAGACTCTAGAATTGTAGTCTTGGATATACAACTATGTGAAGCTATTTCTTGCTTGGTGCACTGTTTATGCCATCCCAGACTCATGTCATGAGGTCTCTCATGTTTTCATTAATTGTGTGTTTGTGTACGATGATTCTAGTCGTGTACTGTATTAGTTGAAACCATAAGATTGTCCATTGCAATTTGTTTCTACTCAACTCCCAAAATAGTTGATTGTTGCAACATCAGAGATCACTACACAAAACAATGCAATAGTTACCAATATAGTTTTAACATAGCCGACCATAGTAGCATCTAGATTCACCCATATTGGAATTCAGAATTGCCCATATTGGCACATGCATCTCACTAACATTTTGACATCAAACTATTTTTGTCTACCATAAAAATATGAATCTGGATCTTGCCATTTTTATGTTGTTTCAATTAGTGACCTGCACCATCTCATTTCTACAACCATGAGTTGTCAATATACAACATCTTTTTACAAGATGTTTTAGTCAATATGCTGATTATTTTTAAAGCAATACATTGAATATTCACCTCGCTTAAATAGATTATAGTTATCGACAGGTATTTACAATGTCATTTTTCTTTTTATAACCGTTACAGGGTTTGAGTCATGCATGAAGTAGCTCCCGTCTTCCGAGGAAGAATGTCTTCTTTGTTTATATTATCTAAGTATCATTCTAATTAATGTATTGAAGACCTTTTCTCAACGATTTTATGTACTTGTCCTTTGGATCCATGATCTCGTCATGTTCAGTACACTAGAGATGTAATATTTTTCAACTTATTAGTGTTAACAGACCATGAGATTATTGTGCTTGTTGTAATAAGGATGTCTTCATGGTGACAAAAACTGCATGTCAAATACTGATATATGTTATCTTACTATTTTAGAGCAAGATCATGTACACTGTGAAATGGGGTGATGTCACTAGCTCATGTTTCCTAATATTATGTAATTATTCATCGTTCTATAGTATTATATTGAGATTACTCTTCACTCGATTGCTGAGTTTTTATTTCATGCATTTATAAAACGGAGTACATCCGAGTGTCTAACTAGATTTGGAGTGGAAGCCCATAAGAAAAATAACAGGCCGGTATTGTTTCTTGCTTTATCCCTTCAACAACCGAACAAGTTTTGTAAGACAGGGATTAAACCCCTAGAGGAATCTATCTAGAAAGGGATTGAGTGATATGGGAGGGATTCACTCAATCCCTCTATGGGTAGAATCCCTTTGGGGTTTAAAAACCTATCAACCGAACATGGCCTAAACGGTTGCGTGTGAATCCATGAGAATTGGAGATATTAAATATCTCCTTAATTAAAATTGAATAGAAGGGATTTCATCAGCTTAATCCTCTTGAATCCAAACACAACAGAATAAGACCTGAACGGGCCTGAGTTAGGATAATTTAAGTTTCAGGCCTGAGTTAGGATAATTTTAAGTGAAAGACAAATGCTTTGAGCTAGTGAGCCTCGCGTCCATGGTATGCGCGGGAACCTCCCGTCTCTCGCCGTGGCCAGTAATGGCGCCGCCCTCCCTCTGTCCTTCTCCCAGACGAAGCAGCTCCACGCGCGCCTCATCGTCGCGTCCCCCTTCTCCGCCTCTGGCCCTGCCTACCTCCGCCTCCTAGTGCTCCGCTCCTATGCCGCCCGCGGAGACCTTTCCTCCGCCCGCCGCCTGCTCGACGAGGCTCCCCGCCCGGCCTCGCCGCTTCTCTACAACGCCCTAATCCGCGCGCACGCCCGCCGTCTCGACCTTCCAGCCGCGCTCGCGCTTTTCGCCCGCATGCGCCGCTCCGCCACTCCGCCCGACGCGCACACCTTCGCCTGCGTCCTCCGCGCCTGCGCTGAATCCTCGCGCCCGGATGCTGTTAAGGTCGTTCATGGTATCGCTACAACATGCGGTATGTGCTCCCGTCCGATTGTCCTGAGCTCGCTTGTCAGTGCGTACGCGAAGCTTGGCCTCGTGGACAATGCTCGCAGCTTGTTCGATGGATTGTGTGAGCCGGACTTGGTCATTTGGAACTCCATGATGTCCGCATATGGGTACCAAGGGATGTGGTATGATGGTCTACAGATGTTCTCCTTAATGCGGAGAGCTGGGCAGCATCCGGATGGGTATTCAATGGTTAGCTTAGTCTCATGCTTCTGGAATCCGGAAATACTTGCATTTGGTCAAGCAGTTCATGGAATATGTGTCAAGGGAGGTTATGACTCTGGACACCATGTGAGAAGCACACTTGTGTCAATGTACATGAGGTTTGGGTGTGTGGAATCTGGCCAAAGATTGTTTGGTAGCTTGTCTGATGTGGATTTGATTACCTGGTCGTCACTGATTACTGGGCTAATACAAACGGGCAAGTATGAGGAATCATTTGATTTGTTCCGGAAAATGTGCTTTACAGGTAGGAGGCCCGACAGCATATTGATTGCTAGTGTTCTCTCGGTATTTGCTTCTACTGCTGCTATTAGCTATACCAAGGAGGTCCACTGTTATGCAGTCAAGCTTGGAGCTGATATAGACATAAGAGTCTCTTCTTCGCTAATGGATGCTTATGCAAAATGTGGTTTCACTGAGCTCGGATACTGGGTGTTCCGCCAAGTACCTAATAAGAACTCAGTCATGTACAACACGGTCATATCAAACCTTGGATCTCACGGGTTTGCAACTAAGGCTATTGAAGTCCTAGATGAGATGGTTAATGATAAGCTCAGGCCTGATAGTGCTACCTTCTCCTCTTTACTTGCTGCTTGTTGTCATGTGGGGCACTTGGAGGAGGGATGGAAGTTGTTCAGGAGAATGAGGGATGAGTTCAAGATAGTTGTTGAAATGGAGCACTATGTGTACATGGTGAGGCTTCTTGCAACATTTGGCCAGCTGAAGGAGGCATATGATCTTATACAGACAATGCAAATCCAACCAGATTGTGGTGTGTGGGGTGCATTGCTTTGGGGTTGTTGTGTCCATCGTGATTCTAGCTTCGGCAGGATTGTTGCTGAAAAGCTATGTGAACTCAATTCAGACAAAGCTGCTTACAGGGTTATGCTCTCAAACATGTATGCCTCACAAGAGATGTGGTGGGATGCTGAGGAGGTTAGGGATGAGTTATCAAAAGAAAATATGTACAAGAACACAGGGACGAGTTGGGTTGGTGAAGTAAAAAAATGATGGTTGGCATTTGTCATTGAGAAAGCATGTCAGATATCAAGTACATATGAACTCTATATTGTTATATTCCGGTAGAGATGAAATCTTGTGAAACTCCAAACATGTACTCGTTGGATTTTAGCTTAACCAGTTTTGTACTCAGTCTTTCCTTATAATCATGGGAGGTTCATTTGCATACATGAAATTGTTGACTCGATCTCATCCGGTGTTGATCAAAGGATTAAACCAGACTTCTTACGCCTTGATCAGGGACGTAACAACTACATTGATTGCTCAAGATGCTCAAGATGAGGAGTGAATTAGGCTTCTCTATTTTTTTTTACAAATTTAAACCAAGTAACAAGCTCAACTTCACCCTTATGCCTAAAAGTGTTTCTACGTATCGATCAAAAGTTTCACATCTTAAGTTTCAATCCTATATTAGCATAACAATTCTATTATTGAATGTTTGGATCCCATGAATTGAAACCAATATCTAGAAAGCTTCTCATTTTACTATTAGATTAATTTTCAATTCCTCTCAATTCATGGGAACCAAACAGGGCATTCATGTAAATACTTTAATGTAATTACTCAAATTTAAATGCTCAAACTAAAGTAAAGATAGAAACGCCTCCACTTTTTTTTGAGGTATAAAAAAGTCGTCGCTCTCTACTAGTTCTCACTAGAACACCCAGTCAAAGGTGTCGATCCACTTGGTTTATGGAAGGATCAAGTGCTTTGTACGAGCTAGTTCTTTGCCTCTCTGATATGGTGAACCGCTCGCAACACAAGAATGTTTTGGATGTGGCAAGAAGGGGCATTTTATAGAAGATTATATAAACAAGCCCACACTCAAAGGACAAGAAAAAGATGTAAAAGGCCCAAGCTCTAACATCAATAAAGACTTGGGATGATTCATCAATTGAAGATGAAGCTCAACAAAAGAGACATGGTTGCAATCACTCTTCATCACACTCCTCTCACAAGTGCCTTTGGCACGAAGTAACATCAAAGGCCCATTCTCTAATGAGAATGAGAATGATAGTGATAGCAAAAATGAAAAGACCTCTACTAAAAACTTACACAAGTTGTTGACTTTTTGAAGATGTTTGCACTAAATGAAAGACTCAATTAAAAACTCTAAAGTCAAAAAAAGTTTGTTTACAAAAGGCTTATCGAAATTTGCTCGAACAATATAGAATCTTTGCAAATCTAAATGTTGGGTTATCTAAGAAAGTTGAGCAATTAGAAACCACTACAAACACATATACCAATGAGCACCTAATGAAGAAAACTGAAAAACTAAAGGCTATGTTAGCTGGCTCTCAAAATGCTTATGATAGTTTGCTAAATAAAATGGGAATCCTTATCATACATAATTATAAGATAACTAACAAGTCATACGCTATCGGTTGAACCCACGAGGCACTTAAAATTGAAACAATTACATTGATAAAACAGATGCATATACTTCTTACTTTGTTTTGATTGGCATAGACTCACCTCCTTGCAATAAGTTTGTTTTAAGAATGTTATTGCAGAAACATGCTCAAATGATATTACAAGGGAGAATGAGCAACTGAAGCAAGAAGTGGCTCGCCTCACTAAGGACTTGACCAAGAGAAAAGGTAAGGTGAAACTAATCCAACCTCATTAATACATCACCACCAAGGGAGTGAAGAAGCTTGATGAGGGTGAGACCATGATTAGCTTCACATGCGACAAGGAAGGCCATAAGTCTTATCAGTGCAATGTTAAGAATGGAGGAGAAAAAGACAAAGAAAACAACCATCCTCTCCAACACCTACCAATAAGGCGAACAAGAAGTCCAGCAAACCATATCTCTCTTGAATAAAAAGAACGACAAGATGGTGTCTATCAAGGTGAACAAACAAGCTAACATAAAAGGAGTCAATTGGATTTGGGAGCCAAAGAAAATTATTTCAACCATAAAGAGAACCAAAAAGGTTTGGATCACAAGATTGAAATAAGAAGTCCAAAAGACCTCAAGGAATTTGGAGATGTGGAGAAGTTGGGATGCATATCATGAGGTGCATCATATCAGATCAATATTATTATCAAGTGGGTTAGTGAAAGTTATGGATCCAAATTCCTCACCCACGCTAGGTAACTAGATTCTTTATTTGGTATCTAGAATTTACATTCCTTTCAATTGGTATCTTCTTGACCTTTTATATCTAGTTTTGCTATGCATTTTGTGTTTTAAAATATTGGCATGCATATAATAGGATAATCATATGGCAGGAAGGCTTGGTTTCATTGATACCCTTGGACCAAATGCACATGATTTAAAATTCATAGGAGCATGGCACATAACTCTTTTAGTTTCTTAAAAAATGGTATCCAAACCTATCAAGTGATATTTTCAATTGGTATGATTTGATTTAATATGAGATCGATCGATTGAAATCAGTTGTGTACGCTTAAGGTGTCAGAAGCATAATATATGCTCAAATATGTACTCGCCATAACTTGGCATTCCTCATTCATAACTGGGATGTGTGGAAGTTTTCAGAAGAATCTAGAGATAGAATACTACAAAGTTGTTAAAAAAGTCTTGCAATATTTGGAAGGTAAAAAGTCATCATGTTAACATATAGAAAATCAATTACCCTTCTAACTGTGGGTTATTTAGGTTCAAATTATGCGGGATGTGAAGAAGATAGAAAGTCCATGGCATGTTATATATTTACACACACATGTGAACAACAATGCCGTGAAAAACCTTAAAACAAACTATCATTGTATCATTGACAATGAATTTTGAGTTTTTTTGCATGTTATGAGACAACGAGGCAAACTATGTGGCTTAAGAAGTTTATATCCTATTTTAAACATGGTAGACTACATAAGAAAACCACTGAACCAATATTATCTTAGTCTTATAACAACAAGCCAAGTACTGCTGCTAATTACATTGACATTAAGTATCATGTTGCAAAGAAGAAAGTCTAGAATCAAACTATTAAACTTGAGTATATAAAGACAAATCAAATGCTTGTGGATCCGTTTAATAAAGAACTTCTATCCAACTTGTTTAGAAAACACCTAGCTGACAGTAGGTGTACCTGTGATTCTGTGACACCTAAGGGCTACTTTGGGAACCTCAAATCCCCTTCGGGATTGGAGGAGATTGTGGTGAAAATAAACTAATTTGCTCTACAATCCCCTTCAATCCCGAAGGGGATTTGAGTTTCCAAACTAGCTATAATCGATGATTAAACAACCATATTTTGGTTGCGTTGCTCCTCCCTTCATACCGTGCTGTAGAATTCAAGAGGATACCGGCATGTGAACCAATGTTTATTGCACCTCCTTATCTTAACAACTACACACGTTCGATGTGCACTAGCACGGTTAGCGAGGGAAAGGCTACCACTACTGCCCCACTGACTTGACGCCGTCCTCGTCAGAGCTCTCCCCAAAGCCACAACGCTATATATGACATCCTCCTGGAGGTGATTCTTGTCTCTTTCGGTTCTAGGTTTTTGGGTAAAAGAAATATTCTTGACTAATTTTTAGTACAAGATTAGAAAAGGAGGTATTTCTTTCTGGCTTAATGTACTATATATTGTACAGTGAGCTCACAATTTTCGCGTTCTGCTGCAGACCCTGCAGTACTGTGAGAAATATTGGTGGCACATTTCATCTGCATCCATATGTGTTGAATTGAACGAACGAACGAATAGTCAACATGCTCTTTGAATCTCCCTTGATAAGTAGCACATATCATGCTGTCCTTTTCGGCTCTTTATGTTTTTTTCTGGTTTTCAAGTATAATAATAATGAACTCTAAACCTTGCAAAACATGCCAAATGTTGCAAGACAAAAACATGCTTTGACTCCATCAAAGAAACGAGGCCTGCAGCTAGCAGGCCGGTTTCTTTAGTTTCGAACTTGAGTTGGTGGACGCTGTAATAAGCTTCAATACTCTAGGATGTCATCTTCCTACGCTCCAAACAGTGCAGAGCCAGAGCTTCAGGGAAGCGGATTAAACAAGAAACAACAGCGGCAGATGTGCAATAGCTGGCCATGGCATAAACCACCTCTGTAACCAGACATCATTTGCCTCTCCGCTTGCTCGCTCGCCATGACGAAGCACGGCCTCCTCTTCTTCCTCGCCATCGCCTTGCTTCTGCACCGCCACTACACGAGCGCCTCTTCCACTGGTCAGCCAACAAGAAGCAGTAGCACAGCATCAAGATCAACTGCAGAATGGCAGCCCTTGCACTGCAGTCCGGTGTCCTCATGCGGCTCGTTCCTCTACGTCACTCCTGGAGGGCGGAACCTGTCAGAGATAGCCTCCGTATTCAACGGCAACGCATCTCTCATCCAGCCCGTCAAGCGTCTCTCCGGGTCAGAGGACCTGCTGATGGCCGTGGCATGCGAGTGTCAGGCCATCAGCAACACCACCACGGCTGCTGCTTTTCTTCATGACACTCAGTACAAGGTGGAGCCGGACGCCATACCTGACGACGTCAAGAGCAATACTTTCAGTGGGCTTGCGATGGATGTTGGTGATGGCTTCCCACTGACGCCCGGGGCTACAGTCACGGTTCGCCTCCCGTGCGGGTGTTCCTCCTCGACAGCGTCCAAGGGAGTGCTGTCTTATTCGGTGCAGGAGGAAGATACCCTGAGTACTATCGCAAGCTTGTTCAGTTCAAGTCCAGAAGCCATCTTGAACTTGAATCCGAGCGTGAAAAATCCCGATTTCATCAAACCCGGGTGGATCTTGTTTGTTCCAATGGGGGTTGCTGGTTCTTCTAAGAAAAAAAGTGAGCCACCACAACTACTAAATACGTATTTTCACATTTACTTCGTTCTAGATTACTTTAAAAGAAATTTATGCACAAGGCTTGTGCTAGCTACAAGATATTTTTTTTTTTATGTTTGATGTTTAATGTCTAGCATAAAACACAAGATGCAGATGCTTCTTGCAACCCAAATGTGTTTAAAACTGAATTTTTTCTCTGCTCTCATTAAGCTTATCTTTTCTTTATGTCTGATCTTTGCCAGGGGTTGGTAGTACGACAATCACAATAGCAGCATCCGTATCAGCTATAATACTGTCCGTCTGCGTCCTCACTGTCATTCTTCGCCTCAGAAGGAGGCCTTCTCAGCAAAATGCTGAAGCTCCTGAAATAAAAATGGAGAGAGCACCCAGTAACACCAGCATCGCCGCTCTGGAGAGCCGTTTCTTTCCGTCCATGAAAATCAATGGTCTTCTTCCATACATTTTTTCTGCATCAAAATTATTACTTAACCGTAACGCAATCTTATCTTAATTACTCTGAACTGAATGGCTGCAGATATCGACCCATTCCAGACAGAGAGGCCTGTCATTTTCAGTCTGAAAGTAGTCGGAGATGCTACAGCTAACTTCGATGAGAAGAGAAAGATCGGCGAGGGAGGATACGGCAGTGTTTACCTCGGTTTCATAGGAACACATGTAAGATACGTCTGCACTGTCTCATGTAGAAGAATCATGAAAAGACCCTCTCATGCGTGGCCTTGCTCACAGGAAATTGCGGTCAAGAAGATGAGAGCAAGCAAATCGAAGGAGTTCTTTGCTGAGTTGAAAGCTCTGTGCAAAGTACATCACATTAACGTGGTACGTTCTTGATCCATAAGATCCATTAGGAAATGGATATATACCTCTGTATTGGTTCTTTGCTTGTGACCACAGACTTTGATTACAAGTAGGTTGAGTTGATCGGTTATGCTGCTGGGGATGACCACTTGTACCTGGTGTACGAATATGTCCAGAACGGATCGCTTAGTGAGCATCTGCATGACCCGTTGCTGAAAGGTAATGCAATGGAGAAACAACCGTGCATGTTAAGTTTGATCAGTGCCGTCTCCAATAAAATTATGTAAAGTAATGTAATTTTGGAAGTTAACATGTCTTCATGGATACTTAAGTATAAAATGCTGCCCTCATATATATATATATATATATATTTGTTTAAGATTACTATTTATTATGTTCTACAAATACATTAAGAAGAAACATGGATCCATTGTCATATATATTTCAGGTCACCAGCCTCTTTCATGGACTGCTAGAACGCAGATAGCATTGGACGCAGCGCGTGGTATCGAGTACATTCATGACCATACCAAGGCCTGCTACGTGCACCGCGACATCAAAACAAGCAACATCCTGCTCGACAACGGATTAAGAGCTAAAGCAAGTCTCTTCTAAACGGCCAAATTTTTCTGTATCTTCTTCTCAGACGGGTGCACATCTGACATTTTTATTTATTTTTTTGCTGCTGAACAGGTTGCAGATTTCGGACTAGTGAAGCTTGTTGAACGTAGTGACGAAGAGGAATGGGTTGCCACTCGTTTGGTTGGGACGCCAGGATACCTTCCACCCGAGTTAGTTTTCATTTTCTGAACATGATATGGCTCGCTGTCCGAGCGGCTGGTAGAGTTTCATCTGTACTTAGTACTCACTATATATGGATTTAATGATGCACGCATGCAGGTCAGTTCTTGAACTTCACATGACCACCAAGTCTGATGTGTATGCGTTCGGAGTAGTTCTTGCGGAGCTCATTACAGGACTCCGTGCACTTATCCGGGATAACAAGGAAGTCAACAAGACAAAGTCAATAATCTCAATTGTAAGAGTCCTTGAGAGCATTTAGAATGTCTTTCTTTGTGTGTGTGTGTGTGGTTTGCATGCTATCTTTCAGCAAGGTTGTATATTACAATAAAACAAAATCAAGAAATTAAATACAGCGTTCTGTGAACAGATGAGGAAAGCCTTCGATTCAGAAGATCTAGAGAGGTCACTGGAGACAATCATAGACCCTAACTTGAAGGACAGCTACCCCATAGAAGAAGTGTGCAAGGTTTAGTGAAAGTCCATGCACACACAACACATACTGTTCGCTTGCTGAAGATACTGGTTAACTGAACCTTTCCTTCCCCTTTTCTACAGATGGCTAACGTTTCGATGTGGTGCCTTAGTGAGGATCCACTGAACCGGCCTGAGATGAGGGACACCATGCCGGCCCTGTGCCAGATCCATCTCGCCTCTATCGAGTGGGAGGCGTCGCTCGGAGGTGATGGTGAAGTGTTCAGTGGTGTTTCCTATGGCAGATGAACCAAACGGCATGGTTTTGGCCTGCACACTCCTTTTCAATTTTATTTGAAGGAGAATGATGGTTCTTGCGCTGCGGTTTGTGAATTTATTTGTTGATTCCTTGTGCGCTTTTGAAGGGTTGCCTTTTGCTCATCTCATCTCCTTGCAAGTCTGGTGTCAACACGACAACACATATATGCTGTCCTCCCTGGATTTATTAGCTACAACAATCTGTTGGGGAGATGCATGAAAACTAGAGGAAAATCACCAATCGTCCCAATGACCAATTACTGTAAACTTGTACTGTTGAATGCGAAGACTACCTACTTCAGTTGTTGTTGTCCACCAGTCATGTCCGTACCAAAGCTGAGATTGCATCTGGAAGTAGTAATGAAAATTGCTCGTTTCAAAAGGTTTAGGGTTTAACACAGCAGGAACTACCTATTCATGACGAAGTTCCTTTGGCCAGCATGTAGCCTAGAGCCCTAGACCACGACCGAGGAATCCAAGCGGTCGAGAAGATGAACTAGATTTTTTTTTGGCATTCCTGCTGTGTTGCTCAGTTAAGTTTGGTGAACTCCCTTCGTGAAGGTTGTTGTAGGGGGAAAAAGTAAGGGGAATGATTGGAGACTAATTATATATAGAAAGGGAGAATCTTTTAAGAGGATATAATAAAATATATTAGATAATACATATATAAGGGGAAATATAGGGGAAATTTTTGAATGAAGCCTAAACTTTATTGGGTTTAAGGGTCCCTTTAGAATGCAAAATTTCTAAAGCACAAGAATAGAGTTGCATTTGTAGTTCTATATAGGAATTAAAAACTCAGGAAAGTTTCTAAAACAGTGTTGGATGTAGTATATAGAAAGAACATAGGAATCATAGAAGAGAGATAGACATAAAAGAAAGTTTCTAAGAGGGCAGACTTCATATTAGAAATCCTCCAAATTGAACAATGTAATAAGCCATTTTATGTGAATTTCATAGGATTTGTAGGAACCTAATCCTTTGTTCCAAAAGGCTATGTAGGAAGATTTATATAGAAATTTCAATTCACTAAAATTTTTCAACGTTTCTTTTGTTTCAAAGGGGGCCTATGTATGAACATAGTGTTGACCGGAAGTATTTACGATAGCTCGTGGTACCATAGGACAGTGGTTTAATATCCCAGTCGTTTCTCACGATTTTCACCGGTTTTTTGCTTACAAAACACATCAGTTTCTCATCGGAATTGAAAACCGTGCCGGAGACTAGCACGATGAACTTTGATCTAAATGTTGGTATTTCAAAATTTAGATCATCCCATTTAGCCATGCAAATTTGTATACTTCCTATTTGTAGGATCGGTAAGGCGACCAGATGGAGGTAAATAGGAGCCAACCAGATTTTGCTTCCAAACACCAAAAACGAACACTTTATTTCAATTGAGATGAAGCAAATACTCAAGCCATGAACACATTAGCAAACGAGTGATCTCATAATTACAAAACGTTCCTAATACTCACATGAGACCAGCAAAACAAACGAATCGCAAATCGGACACAAAAAAGTCCAAAACGGTCCAATACAGTATCGTCAACAAGTGTTGTTTTCAGCAGTACGAAATTCTGTTCTTAAATTCAAAAGTGAACCAAACGAACTCCGATTGAAATAAAATTTTACACCTGAGCAAATATGTTTCCAAGATCTCCACAAATTTTGATCTCAATCAGACTTGTGGATCAACCGCAGATTTAAAAATATAGCCAAAAATTCAGGTTTTGTTGGAGTTTTCTAGAACGAGTTCAAACTGAGTTTTTCTCAAATCGTGACCAAAATCTGCAAAATCTAGATGTATGCAATGGTCCGAAGAATGCAACTCACCACCAATCAATCCCCAAACCAAATCCTCTAAAAAAGAATCAAAGGTTTTTCACCAAAAACACAAGATCAGGGAAAGGGAGAAACCAAGACTAAAACTTCAGAAATTTCAGCAAGGGTACAAACTGAGATTTGAAGCCAAAGAGCAATGTGGGCCGGACCGGCGACCCTTCCTCTGATTAAACTTGAAAATCAAGAACACAATTGAAGTACAAAATCGCTGCGGATCCCTCGGCTCAACTGATATCTAACTAGAGAGAAAACTAGGAGTTCTAGAATGAGTGCTCTAAACAAATGGTAGCTAAGAGATACTAAACTAACCAGCTCTCCCATCTATTTATAGAAGGTTATTCTCACTTTCTAAACTATCCCTATTTACATAGGGCCTATCCACTCCACCAGAGGCGAAATGGACCAACTCCTAAGTTTTCGATCCGACGACCACATCCTTCACACGGAGTTGCTTCGCCTTGACGCACCCTCCGCGTTCTCGCCGCGTGCCACCACCGGTTCCCTCCGGAACTGCCACCACCGAGTTTTGAGGCCTGAACTCAACAAAACACGACATCCATAGCGCTAGGTGGTTTTGAGGCCCAAACCACCAAACCTGTCGTGAGCACCGCACCTCATGCACGTCCTCCATGATCAGACGCGTGTCCCGCCAGCCCTCGACTACGTCGGTAACACGGTCCACTCCACCACGTCCTCGCGCAAGTGTGTGTCCTAGGTGTCAGCCACCACGGTTGGTCACCTGGCTGCTCTGATTCGTCAGTCAAGACCCAGCACTCGCCCTTCACCGCTCTCGGTCCATCAGCACGAGCCTGCATGACTTTTACCTCAGTCATCGACCACCGTTCCTGTGCTCCACACCTGCACACCACAAGTCGGCCGACATGGTTGCACAAGCATAATCTCACACTCTGGTCAGTCCACTGACTACCCCAGAGTGCTACCCGTTGACAATCACTCATCATCAACCCGAACCACAAGTGACAAGTCAACCTTGTGTTCGCAATCTCCCCCTTGATGAGTGCATTGTCAACACCACCATATGAGCATATGTAAACAGAAAGAGGAAGAAGAAGAGAAACTCACTCAAATGACCATAAGCCAGATAAAAGCTAGACAAGTCATTTAGAGTAAGCAAAACTTGGTCCCCAATGAAATGGACAATGGCTCAACATGACCAAGCAAGAAAAGGCTAGCCCTCAATAAGAGGCAAAAGCAGGGTTCAACACCACTAGCCAGAAGCCAAAATATCATCGAAGCACAAAAAGCTTTATCAGAGCATAAAAACCAATTCAGAGCATAAGAACAACACAAAAGCTAAAATCAAAGTTAGTTCCTCCAGAAAGAGGCAAACGGCTCAACACAACTAGCAATAGCTCCAAATAACACATCTCGCCCTCTTGAATGAGAGGAAGCCCGAAAGACAAAATTCCCCCTAGATAGATGAAACTGGAAATCTCAAAATCTCTCCCCCTTGTTGACAAGTGAACTTATCAAGCACAGACAAGGGTAGAAAGAAAAAACTCCCCCTTGGCAAAGAGAACCCACCCCCCCCCCCCCCGAGAAAAAGCAGAATTGCAACAGAGAATATGAAAGAGAAAATTCATGAGCTTTAGAAGTATATCAGTCAGAGTATAAAAAATGCTCTAAGTGGTGCTGTGCTAAGTGTGCAACAATAAATGCACGTGCTAGCATATGCTCCAACTGGTCATATGCACAAGATATGTGAAGTGTAGGTATTTTTATTCAGTTTTAAGCATTTCAAAGAGGTGTTCACCATAAAGGCAACACTAAGCATATGTAACACTCACTTTGTAAAAAAAATTCTAAAAGGAAAACTTATATTCCTTTATATACATGTGTCATTTCTATTTATCATTTCATGCAAACACCTCATTTAAAGCAAAGGATTAATACAAGCCATTAAATGGTGCATCATGTTGAGACTTTATTTTGTGTGTATTTTGGGACTATATAAAACAATGTTGATAAAAATATATTAGAATCCAAGCTGGAAATAAAATATCATACAGGAAACACTAGAATTTTAAGAGGGGAAAGCAGTAGCCACACCAAATAAATTTCTCAAAAATAAAGCAATTCATCTCATGCCATATTCAAGTGGGATATTTAATTTTAATACAAGTTTGCCACGGAATTCGAATTTAAATTTAAATTGGAGATGTAAATTAAAAATTAAAAGAGAAATAAAAAGAAAAAAAGAAAGAAGTGCCTAAATGGGCCGCACAGCTCCTTTCTGGCCCACCAGAGCTTCTCACCGCATGGCCCGCTCCTCTTTTCACCCCGCAGCGCGCGCATGGAACAGGGAACTGTGGGGCCCACCTGGCGGACGCTCTTCCACCTGAGTCGCTTCCGTGTGGGGCCGCTGTGTCGGACCGTCGTTCCCGCAAGGCTCGCGGGTGAGGTCAACCGAACCCGTGAAATTCGCGCAGCGGGTGGCTCGCCTCCCGTGTAAATTGATTGCGCAGCCGGCAGGCGAGCCCGAAGCATCCAAAACCCTAGCTGCCGGGAGGTTCTCTGGTCGCAGACACCGGCCCCAGTAGAGAGAAGCGGAGAGAGAGAGTGAAGGTGCCGCACCCATGCTGACCATTCCTCGGTCGCCGTTGGACCTCGGAGTGCGGACTCGGGGGAGGGGTATCGTGCGTAGAACGTGCTCAGTCGCACAATTTCATCCGTGGGCAACTTGTGGCACGTGAATTCGTCACCGGAGCTGCTCCCACCGCTGCAGCAGCACCTATCGTCGTGGTCTGGCCTCACCACCTCTCGGAGCGCGGGTATGACCCCACGTCGGTGTTCGCTATGACCTTCTCAGTGCGCAGCGAAATTTAATTTGGGTTTGGGGGTGGTGGCGGGCTATGGAGCGCGCTCGCCGGTGGGCGCCGCCGTGTGCGGTCACCAGAGGTAGGGGTATGGGCTCTCGGCCGCGGATTTGGCCGCGAACAGCCCAAATTCAACCGCGTGTACCCCCCTTTGCTTGGACTGATCTACGTCGCTGAAGCTTGATCGGGCGCTGTATATTAGCTCGGGTCGGGATCGCTTTACGTCCGTCGATCGCAGATCAGACAGTTGAAAACACACGTTAGTTTATAAGTGCGACATCTAATTCACACCGCCCGCCGCGTGATCCAACGGCTTGGATCCGAATATACCCCTTCGGCCGCAAGTTTTGCAAAGGAGCCCCTGAACTATGCAGAAAACAACCCGCAGTCCACTCGGGTGTTCCCCTGAGTCTGTGGAATATTTACGCTAGAACCCCTGTGTTTTACAGAAAACGAGGCCTAGTCCAGGGAACAGAAAAACCGGAGAAATGAATTTAGAAATAAATTTTTAGTATTAAATTAATTGCAGAAACTTGTTTAATTCATAGAAAATGCATATGAACTCCAAATTGGTCCATTCCAGTTCCTAAATTTTTGTAATATTATTGTTCATCCATTAGTGCCTCTGTTTTGGCATGAAAGGCACATTAAAATTATTCTTTTACCTAATCTTGTATTAAGCACATAAAACATTAGAAAATTCATAACTTAAAATCTATAACTCCAAATTTAATGATTCCAGTTCCTATGATCCTATTTTAATGTCTAGGATATTACTGTGTATTTTATTTATATGCTTGGTGTAATGTTAATCTTGCTATACTATGTATGTATTGTGTTGATGCGAGTAGACGAGCAAGCTACTGAGGATTCTCCTCAGAGGTTCAGCTGGTAGAGATTGCTGAGCAGGAGCTCGTGGAAGGCAAGTTGTGTCCTTGATCACTTCTTTTACCCATTCATGTTCTTATTAATCATAATGATCTGCATAGGTTAATTTTGATGGGACCCAATAGGTTACCCTAGATTTTGACTATCTATATACCTTGTTTCACCACTGGTTTTACTAATAAATTTTTGGGTAGTACATGCTATTGCTTTATGTGGATTTGGGTATAGAGATATTTACTACTCATGATTACACTTGTTATTATCTGTTCATTATTTTCTGTTCATGATAAGATCATTATGTTAATGGGAACATGGAGAACCACCCTGGAAAACAGTGCTACCACAAAGGTTTAATGGGACACCCTTGGCCGATTAACTAGGAAAGCTAGTGGATGACTACCTTACCCGAAAGGGGCAAGGGCAGTAGGGGAGTGGTCAGTGTAGGGAGGTCTTTGGATTGATTTTGCTGCGATGGCGGTCAGGCGAGGGATTCCTGCACTGGAGCTTCCTATAAACTGTAGCGGGTTTTCTGAAGCTAGTGGAACTTTATAAAGGCCTCGTAGTGGTACCCTGCCTCGCTTCCTTGGTAGAGGTGTATGGGGTCTGATCAACTCCGTGTCAAATGGGTAACACGACTTGTGGGTAAAGATGCGCAACCTCTACAGAGTGTAAAACTGGTATACTAGCCGTGCTCACGGTTATGAGCGGCTCGGACACTCACATGATTAATTTATGGAACTTAAACTTAATTTGTCATTTCATTGCATCTGGGATTATTTTATTATTACTTTTATTTATTATTTCTAAGGTTCGGTATTTACTTACACTTAGTAACTGCTAATAAAACTTTTGTAAGAAAAATGGACCCCGGGCCATTTGGCTAATTGAGTTTTGGTGTTTGATGAACAACACAATCCGTGAACTAATAAGTTTTCTAGTGTTTATGTTTGTAGTTCACAGGATGCAAGATTAACTTGGACTAAGGAATTGAGGAAAGCAACACCTCAAAAGAAGACATTAAGAAGATCCAAGAAAAGTCCAAGTGTGCTGCTGCGGACTGTCTGTGTGGTGGCACACCGAACTGTCCGGTGCCCACACACCGGACTGTCCGGTGCACCAGGGAACTCCAGCCCAACAGCTAGTATCATTTACATGTCTTCTCCAATATTTGATTAGACTATATTTCATATCATATGCTTCCATGTTTCTAAAAATGCATAAGTAGTTAACTCATATTCTGTTACCTATGCATAAGGGAAGTCAGTCTTTTCAAATCATGTCTTGCACCTCTAATTTTCACATGCTTTTTCCTAAGTAGAGGATCTCTGTCAGGGGGAGTATTTCTTCATCTCTAAAAAGGGGGAAAATTTCTTTCTAAAGAGAACACTCGTTTAGGGGGAGTAATCCTTTCAACTGATGGCATTCATGTGGTTTAATTTAGTATTCTTCAAGTGTATCATCTAATAAAATTCTTAATGAGGACAAGCTTTTATTTACTTCCTACATGCTTTTAATGTCTTCCTTTTCGGTGGTTGATGCCAAAGGGGGAGAAGTTTAGGGACCAAAGCAATGAAAACTATATCAAACACCAAACACCACAAATTTAAAATTTTATATCTACAAATGGTTTTTCAAGTGGTTTTGGTCCTAAAATAGGAAGTAAGTGAATTATGGAGTTAGGGAGAGACTTAAGTCCATAATTTCACATTGTGGGGACAAACATGCATCCTAGCAAGTAGATTGCATATTTTTATTCAAATACTTGTATTATTTGCTTGCTTTGGTTGTGTTGTCATCAATCACCAAAAAGGGGGAGATTGTAAGGAAAATGGACCCCGGGCCATTTGGCTAATTGAGTTTTGGTGTTTGATGAACAACACAATCCGTGAACTAATAAGTTTTCTAGTGTTTATGTTTGTAGTTCACAGGATGCAAGATTTACTTGGACTAAGGAATTGAGGAAAGCAACACCTCAAAAGAAGACATTAAGAAGATCCAAAAAAAGTCCAAGTGTGTTGCTGCGGACTGTCTGTGCGGTGGCACACCGGACTGTCCGGTGCCCACACGCCGGACTGTCCGGTGCACCAGGGAACTCCAGCCCAACGGCTAGTTCCAGGTGGCACTCGGAGAGAAGACCACCGGACTGTCCGGTGTGAGCACCAAACTGTCCGGTGTGGAAAAGCCTGCGGCGCAACGGTCACCTGCTCTGATAGAGCAACGACTAGGCGCACCGAACAGGCTACAGTGCGTTGTCCGGTGCATCATCGGACTGTCCGGTGTGCCGCAGAGAACTGTAGCTTTTCTCCAACGGCTAGAATGGAGTTGGGGCCTATATATACTCCACCCAACCGGCCATTTGAAGGTGTGGGAGCCCAAGCAACATACCAAGGCATATAGTGCACATTTCCAAGAGCTCAAACACCCAAGTGCTTAATACAATCACTCGGTGATTAGCGTAGGTGCTTTGCGAAGTACTTAGGTTAGTTAGACCGCTTTAGCGCTTGCTCTAGGTGAACCCTAGTTAGTTGAGTGAGTTTTGTAAAACCACACAACCCCTCGGCTCTTGCGTGAGCCGTTGTAATTGTACCGAGTGGGGCGAGAGTCTTGCGAGAAGGCCCGCGGGAAGCTCGATAGTGGAGACGACGGGGAGCGTCCGAGAGGAGCCGGAAGCGGAGCACCACTTGCGCGTGGAGAAGGCCCGCGGCTCTCTATGGAGTTACTCGACCGTGGTGCTTGGCCCTCGCGTGGGCTTCCCTTTGAGTAGGGGCACCAACGAGGATTAGTCCGGACCTTGCGTGGTTCCGGATACCTCGGTAAAAATACCGGCGTCATCCACGAGAGTTTGCTTCTCTACCTTGCTCTTTAAGTTTCCGCATTTATACTAAGCATTTAAGTTTCAATCTTGTATTCATACTTATTTAGTGTAGATTGAAACTTAGCCTTTATGGTAGAGATAGCAACACTTAGACAAAACCTAGTTTACACATTCTAGTTTGATTATTTGCATAGGTTTTGCTCTAGGGATTTAATTGTGGCCTAGTTTAGTAAAAGTTTTAGAAGTCCTAATTCACCCCCCTCTTAGGCATCACCCGTTTCCTACAAGTGGTATCAGAGCCGGTTTGGCTCATTTGAAACGCTTTAGCTTCACCGCTAAAAGAGCCGACGCTTTTTAGAGGAAGGGATGGATACCCATAGGCCACCACACTTTGACGGCACTAACTTCCCATATTATAGTGCTAGAATGGCTTGTTACCTAGAGGCCGTTGATCTAGGTGTTTGGAGAGTCACTCGTGACGGGATGAAACCCCTCAAGAATCCCAAGAAACCCACCACGAGTGAGGAAAAATTCATTTAAATGCTAGAGCCAAAAATTGCTTGTATGAATCTCTTAGCATGGATATTTTCAATCAAGTATTTACCTTGAAAACTGCTAATGAGATTTGGCTAAAATTGCATGAGCTCCATGACGGCACATCTAATGTCCGTGAGCAAAAACATTGCCTAGTCTTAAATGATTATAATTCTTTTACTATGAAAGATGATGGGCTTGTTAGAGACATGTATTCTCATTTGAATCTAATTATCAATGAGCTCAACTCTATTGGCATTAATAAGCTAGGTGATGCGGACATTGTGAGGAAGATTATCTCCCTGCTACCACAACAAAGATATGGGAGCATCATCACCATCCTTCACAACATGGAGGACTTGAGCAACATGATCCCGACCATTGTGATTGGGAAAATCGCGGCATTTGAGATGTCGCGAAAAATGAGTCGGGGTGAGGAGCCAACTTCCTCAAGACCATATGCTTTTGCATGTGATGAAAGGAAGGGCAAAAAGAAGGCTCCCACTCCAAGTTCCTCAAGTGAAGAAGAGGAAGAAGAAGAAAGTGATGGTGATGAAGATAATCAACCATGCACATCATCCTCCAAGGACGAAGAAACAATCCGACGCGTCGGAAAGGTAATGAGGATGATCCGCAAGATTAATCTAATGGGTGTGCCCCTGCAGGTCAAAGATCTTCTCTTTAACATTGACAGGAAAAAGCAAAGGAAGAGAGGATGCTTCACATGTGGGGAGAAGGGCCACTTCAGGGACAACTGTCCAAATATGGTCAAACCCAAAAAGGAGAGGAGCAAAGGCAAGGCGCTAACAAGTGTTAGAACTTGGCATGACTCTTCAAGTGAAGACGAACCTCCAAGGACGCGCAGCCACTGGTCCTCATCACGCTCATTACACAAGTGCCTTATGGAAAGAGGTAACATAAGCATTCCATCCTCTAGTGATGAAGGTAGTAGTGATGATGAAGGTGAGGGAAAGCCCTCTGTAGATGAGCTTGCGAAAGCCGTAGAATTTTTCTAGGATGTTTGCACTAAACAAAAGGCTCAACTTAAAACCTTGAAAAATAAGTTGATTAGCTCTCAAAATGATTATAAAGGTTTGGTAGAAAAATTTGAAACTTTTGCAAACTTAAATAGTGAGCTGTCAACTAAAATTGAGTTATTAGAATCTAGTGCTCCATCCACTGCTACCGATGATGGTCTCATTAAAAAGAATGAAAAACTTAAGGCTAAGTTAGCTAGCTCTCAAGAAGCTATTGAAAATTTTCTAGAGAAAATGGAAATTCTTAGCATACACAATAATGAGCTAACTACTAAGCTAGAAAACATTGGTAGCACCCCAGCAACATCTTTAGTTGAAATTCCTGAAATTATTAAGAAAGATGCTTCTACTTCTTGCTTTGATTTAATTGATGATTCTAACCCCTGCAACCAAGTCTTTGTTTAGAATATTGTTGTAGGAACATGTTCGGATGAGGTTGCAAAGGAAAATGAACAATTAAAGCAAGAAGTGGCTCGCCTTGGCAAGACTTTGTATGACAAGAAAGGCAAAGCCAAACAAATCCGACCTCCACAGGATAATACCACTGCGAGAGTGAACAAGCCTATAGAGAGAGAAACTGTGATTTGTAGGCTATGCCACAAGGAAGGCCATAAGTCTTTCCAATGCAAGGCGATGACCGGGGATAAGCAAAGGCAAAAGCTCAAGCAAAAGCCATCAAGCAAAATCTCCAACACCTACATCAAAAAGGTGGATAAAAAGATTGCTACACCATATTTGATCAAAAAGAAAAAGAATGGAAAGGTGATAGCAATCAAGGCCAACAAGCAAGCCAACAAAGGAAAAGGGGCCAAACGCATCTGGGTGCCAAAGGAAATAATTTCAACCATGAAAAGCACCAAGAAGGTTTGGATACCGAAAGGGAAGTGAGTGGACCGAAGGTTGAGAGCACCTAGAGGGGGGGGGGGGGGTGAATAGGTGATCCTGTAAGACATAAAACTTAATGCCACAAAACTTGATTAGGAGTTAGCACAATAATGCCAAGTGGCTAGAGAGGAGTTTTAGCAAAACACAATAACCACAAGAAGATCAACACAGAGATGGCACAGTGGTTTATCCCGTGGTTCGGCCAAGTCCAACACTTGCCTACTCCACGTTGTGGCGTCCCAACGGACGAGGGTTGCAATCAACCCCTCTCAAGCGGTCCAACGACCCACGTGAATACCACAGTGTTTTGCTTTGCTTTACTATATCCCGCTTGCGAGGAATCTCCACAACTTGGAGTCTCTCGTCCTTACAAAGATGTTCACAAAGAAGCACGGAAGTAAGGATGGGATGAGCAACGCACACAAGATACAAAATCAGAGCAACAACACACACACAAGTCGCAACACGAGCTCTCAACACAACCCGAAGAGTACACTACTCAAATGGAGCTCTAGTTGCTATCACAAAGAATCAAATGCGCGGAATTGAAGTCTTGGTGCTTAGGAATGCTTAGAGAATGCTTGGTGTGTTCCTCCATGCGCCTAGGGGTCCCTTTTATAGCCCCAAGGCAGCTAGGAGCCGTTGAGAGCATTCCAGGAAGGCAATTCTTGCCTTCTGTCGCCTGGCGCACCGGACAGTCCGGTGCACCACTGGACAGTCCGGTGCACCACCGGACACTGTCCGGTGCGGATCTCTTTCCTTATTTGGCGAAGCCGACCGTTGCAGATTCAGAGCCGTTGGCGCACCGGACACTGTCCGGTGCCCCCTTGTGACCGTTGGCTCGGCCACGCGTCACGCGCGGAATCCTCGGCCGACCATTGGCCCAGCTGACCGTTGGCTCACCGGACAGTCCGGTGATTTATAGCCGTACGCCGTTAATCACTTCCCGAGAGCGACGACTTCGCCTGTGAATGGCTCACCGGACAGTCCGGTGCACCACCGGACAGTCTGGAGATTTATAGTCGTACGCCGTTGATAGCTTCCCGAGAGCAGCCAGTTGACAGTCGCCAGCCTAGCGCACCAGACACTGTCCGGTGCACCACCGGACAGTCCGGTGCACCCAGACCGAGCTGTCTTTGGCTGAACAAAGCCAACTCTTTTCCAATTTGATTTCTCCTGTTTCCAGCACTTAGACACAATACATTAGTTCTTAAAACAATGTACCAAGTCTAGAAACATACCTTTAGACTTGATTTGCACTTTGTCCATCACTTTGCATAGATTACCATTAGTCCACTTGTGTTGGCAATCAATCACCAAAATACTTAGAAATGGCCCAAGGGCACATTTCCCTTTCAATCTCCCCCTTTTTGGTGATTTATGCCAACACAACAAAAAGCAACTAAAGGAAGTGCAACATCAATACAATTGAGAACTCAATATTGTTTAGATTCAAATTTGGCATATTGAATCATTCTCTACCACCACTTGGTTTTGTTTTTGCAAATCAACCTCAATTTCCTATCTCTAAGTCAAACACACTTGTTGAGACATAAAGAGAGTTGTTCCAAGAGAAATTGATCAAAGATTTCAAAAACTCCCCATTTTTCCCATAATCAACTATTCTCCCCACAAGAGGCCAACTTTTGACAAAAGAGACAACAAGAGAGTTTTTCCAAACCAAAAGCTCTATTCTACTATTTTCAAAATTCTCAAGTGGTAGCTGATCCATTTATTGCTTTGGCCTTATTTTCTCCCCCTTTGGCATCAAGCACAAAAACGAGATCAATCTTGGTGTAACACCCGGATTTAAAGGACAAAGCCGGGTGCATCTCATACATGCGCCAAGAAGACAACATATATAATAACAGAGTGTATAGAGATAAATGTCATAAAACATCAGAGTATTTATTACATAGCGGAAGACTTATTACAAAGTAAGAGAATAAATATAAACGAACTAAGGATCGTCGGCGCCAATGTCAACTGAGAAACGCCACCTAGATCAAGTCGAATGCCTCAGTGCTAGGCGGCTCCTCTTCGACCACCTGTTCTTCTCCTGTGGGGGGGGGGGTGTGAGACAGCAAGAGTGAGCTCACATACGTTCATAGCTCAACAAGTCGTGGGGAATAATGTGGCATAAACTCACCAAAGGTGGGAGTTCATGAAGTGTAAGGCTAATCAATGAAATAAAGGCTGAGGCTGAGCATTGCTTTTATAAGTTGGTCAAAATTTTATTAGCAATTACTAAGTGTAAGTAAATACCAAACCTTAATAATAATAAAGAACAATAATAGTAAAATAATCCCAAATGTGATGCAAATGTCAAATTAAATTTAAGTTCCATAATTAATCATGTGAGGGTCCGGGCCGCTCATGACCGTGAGCACGACTAGTATACTAGTTTTACACTCTGCAGAGGTTGCGCATCTTTACCCACAAGTCATGTTACCCATCTGCCAAGAGACGGCCAATCCCATACACCTCTACCGAGGAGGCGAGGCAGGGTAACACTACGAGGCCTTTACAAAGTTCCACTAGCTTCAGAAATCCCGCTACAGTTTATAGGAAGCTCCATTGCAGGGTTCTTGCCTGACCGCCATCGCAGCAAAATCAACCAAGGACCTCCCTACACTGACCACTCCCCTACTGCCCTTGCCCCTTTCGGGTAAGGAAGACCTCCACTAGCTTTCCTAGTTAATCAGCCAAGGGCATCCCTTTAAACCCTTGTGGTAGCACTGTTTTCCCCGGTGGTCGCTCCATGTTCCCATTAATTTAATGATCTTAACATGAACAGTAATAATAACAAGATAATAACAGAATAATCATGAATAGTGTATCTTCATACCCAAATCCACATAAAGCAATAGCAAGTACTACCCAAAAATATTTCAGGGGTGAACAAGGTATAAAGATAACCAAAACTGGGGTAACCTAAAGGATCTCATCAAAATTAACCTATGCAGATCATTAAAATTAATAAGAACATGGCTGGGAAAAGTAAGTGATCAAGGGCACAACTTGCCTTCAATGAGCTCCTGCTCAGCTATCTCTACTTGCTGAACCTCAGATTCCACAGTGGCTTGCTCGTCTACTCGTATCAACACAATACATACATAGTATAGCATGAATTAACATCACATCAAACATGTAAATAAAATACACAGTAAAAATCTACACATTAAAATGAGATCATTGGAACTAGAACCATTAAATTTGGAGTTATAGTATTCAAGTTATGAATTTCCTAAGGTTTAATGTGATTAAAATAGGGTTAGATGATAAATTAATTTTCTAACTGTGTTCATGTCAAAACAATGATACTAAATGATAGAGAATATTATTACAAAATTTTAGAAATTGGAATGGTTCAATTTGGAGCTAAAATGAATTTTCTACAAATTAAACAAGTTTTAACATTTATTTATGCATTAAAAATCCATTTCTGTGATTATTTCCTATTTTCCTTAGTCTCTGGATCGGGCATCAATTACTAAGAAATGCAGGGGCTCGCGGGTAAATATTCCTAGACTCAGTGAATAATGCCCCCCGAACGACGGGTTTATTCTCAAATACTAGAGGGTCTCATGTGTAAAACTAACCCGCGAAGGGGTATCTTCCAATTGAAGCCGCCCGATCGGAATTCAGCCGCCAGGATTAGATCCGTGGTTTTATTACTTGATATCACCCCCGCAATCGTCGGATCCTGATCCGACGCTCCCAGAAGCAGCCACGTCGACACACGATCCCGAGCACTCATCAACAGATCTACGGCCCAGCTCTTTCCTAGCCGAAAGGGTATACGAGATCTAATCTGTGCCATTCATCCCTTGATCAACGGCCATCGCGATACCACTCCCCTTCACCAGACTCCGACCGGCGGTGCTGCCAGGCAACACGACGGCGCCATGGCCGGCCACGGCGATCATGCATCCTACCGGTCTAAACCGGACAATTCTAGCCCTACGCGATGCCCAGTGAAAAGTGAAAGTACTCGTGGGTCACTTATCAAAAATGGAGGGGCCGCAGAGGCTAACCACGGCACGCCGTGGATTGCCAACTCCGGCGAGGGATTCACACAGTCTCTGGTCACCACCGGCCGATTGCGCCCACGAATATGATCTACGCGCCTAGGTGAATGCGAAAGTCGGTTCCGTACCTGATAACGCGGAGATAGCCTGGATGTCCACGACGCACGGCGCTCCGCCACTGCCCACCGACACCGGCGAGCAATTGCACGTGCCCTGAGGCACCGACAGTGGAATTGCGGGTTGACGAAGCACCCAGGAACCCCGGCGTAGCTCTGGAATACCTCTCGGATGCCTGAGCTCCCGCGATTCACGCGTTCGTCAGCGGCGGATTTCGTTCGCTCGGTCCCTACGGCTAAGGCGGAGCTCGGTTTGGTTAGAGTTGTTCACGCGTGGATGAAGCAAAGAGGAGGATAAGGATCCGGTTCTGGTCTTCTTATGGCCGCCCGAAGTCCGTTCGCGGCCCACACCAACGAACTCCACCATTTGCGCCATGGCAGAGCTCGTCCGAGTCAAGCGGCGAAGGAAGGGGAGGTGGGCACGCAGCTGACCAAAGGGACCCGCGCGCTAGCGGCAGAAAAATCGGTGGGCGCGAGAGGAGTAGCTGACCAGTGGGCCCCGCGCGGCAGTGGGCATCGAACGCGCGGAAGCCAGCGACTGACAGCCGGGACCCAGGTGTCGGCGCACGGTGCTGTGGCAAGTTGGGCCGCGCGGGCGAAAATGCGTATTGGGCCGAATACAAGTTCAGGGCCTAGTTAGGCTAGGTTTTCTTTATTCTTTTCTTTTTTTCCTTTCTCTCCTTTTCCCTTTTGTTTTCAAATCCAATTCAAATTTTGGATCCAAATTAGTGCCGAATTTATTTTCAAATGATATTGTGAAATCTAGAATCCCATTTTTAGAAATATAATTTATATATATTATTTATATCACCTTTCTCTCTTTCTTATTTATAAAACCCTACCTTCAAATTTAGGGTTCTAATTCCACCTCTAATATTTATTATCTTATTATTATTATCCTTTTTATTTTATTTATTTATTTTATTTATTTAATGCACAAACATATAACTCCAACATGATGCCATTTTTTTATCATTTGTTTGACTTAATCTCTAAATTGTGTGTGTGCTCTTTTCTTATGATGCAAATGAGGCACATAAAATAAGGAAATCTCCATATAATGCTTTTATACAATTTTGAGTATTACAAATCCTACCCCCCTTAAAAATAATCTCGTCCTCAAGATTTAGGAAGGACTATGGAAAAAGGTGGGGAAAATCTATACGAAGCTCTTCTTCTCTTTCCCAAGTTGCTTCATCTTCACCGTGGTGACTCCATTGAACTTTGCACATCTTTATAACCTTATTCCTTGTAACTCGAGTCAATGTATCAAGAATCTTGATGGGGTACTCCGCATAAGTTAGATCCTCTTGAACACTAAGGTCTTCCATTGGTAATTGTTCTTCAGGCACCCTGAGACATTTCTTCAGCTGAGATACATGGAATACATCATGAACATCCTCGAGATGATCCGGTAAGTCCAATTGATATGCAACCTCTCCCACTCGCTTTAAGATTAAGAAGGGTCCAATAAAGCGAGGGGACAACTTTCCTTTGACTTTAAACCTTCTCATACCCCGGAGTGGTGACACCTTCAAATAGACATAATCTCCCTCCTTAAACTCAAGCAGTCTTCTCCGGGTATCAGCATAACTTTTCTGTCTTGACTGCGCAGTTCTCAAATTCTCCCTTATTTGCTGGACTTGTTCTCCTGCTTCCTGTATAATCTCAGGTCCAAATAACTGCCTTTCACCAGTTTGATCCCAATACAGTGGAGTCCTGCACTTTCTGCCATATAAAGCCTCAAATGGTGACATCTTCAAACTGGCCTGATAGCTATTATTATAGGAGAACTCAGCATACGGCAAACTCTTATCCCAACTTCCACCATGTTTAAGAGCACAAGCTCTTAACATATCTTCAAGCACTTGGTTAGTCCTCTCAGTCTGCCCATCAGTCTAGGGATGGTAAGCCGAACTAAAATTCAATCTTGTATCCAATGACTCGTGCAACTTCTTCCAATATCGAGAGGTAAACTGTGATCCTCGATCAGACACGATTTTCTTTGGCACACCATGCAGGCAGATAATCCGTGCCATGTACAACTCTGCCAACTTGGCTCCTGAATATGTGGTCTTCACTAGAATAAAGTGGGCTACTTTAGTTAGCCTGTCCACAATCACCCATATCGAATCATATCCAGCAGACGTGCGGGGTAATCCAACAATGAAGTCCATGCCAATCTCTTCTCACTTCCACTCGGGTATCTTAAGTGGGTGCAATAGTCTAGCTGGCCTCTGGTGTTTAGCCTTAACTCTTTGACACACATCGCACATAGCCACATGTGCAACCACATTTCTCTTCAGTCCATACCATCAATACTTCCGCTTCAAATCCTGATATATCTTGGTACTACCAGGATGAATAGAATAATCCAAGTCATGGGCTTCCTTTAAAATAGTCCCACAAAGGCTTTCAATATCAGGAACACATATCCTGTCCTTCTTGCATAAGTACACATCCCAAGCCTTGGCCACATGCATCATAATAAATGTCAAATCCCTTCTGTAGATCTGGCATAACCAACACTGGTGGCGTCATCAACTTCAACTTCAGTTGGTTAAAACTATCTTGGTACTTCTCGTCCCACTTAAACTCTCTTCCCTTCTCCAGAAGCAAGGTCATAGGCTTGGCAATCTTAGAAAATCCTTCCATAAATCTCCGATAATATCCTGCAAGTCCCAAGAAACTCCGGACTTCAGTAACTGTAGTGGGTACGCTTCACACCACTATCTCCTTGACTTTAGCAGGATCCACTAATATCCCTCCATTAGAAATGATATGTCCGAGGAATGACACCTCATCAATCCAAAACTCGCATTTGCTATACTTGGCGTAGAGTTGATTATCTCGTAACTTCTGTAGCACCAATCTCAGTTGTTCCTCGATCACTTTCACTCTTGGAATAAATAAGAATATTGTCGATGAACACTACGACGAATCTGTTTAGATCATGCACCTTATTCTTCAGATCCATAAAATAGGTTGGTGCATTAGTTGGTCCAAATGACATAACGGTAAACTCATATAAACCATATCGGGTCGAGAAATTCGTCTTGGGAATATCCGATGGCCTAATCTTCATTTGGTGATAACCCGGTCGAAGATCAATCTTCGACACCTCTCATCTGAATAAATCCTCAATACGGGGTAATGGACACTTGTTCTTCATAGTGACATTGTTAAGGGACCTATAATCCACGCACATCCCTTGCGATCCATCCTTCTTCTGCACAAATAACACCGGTGCTCCCCAAGGTGAGGAACTCGGACGAATGTACCCCACTTCTTGTAACTCAGTTAACTGCTTCTTAAGCTCCTTCAGTTCTTCTACAGCCATCCTGTATGGTCGCTTAGAAATAGGGGCAGTTCCAGGTAAAAGATCAATCGCAAACTCAACTTCCCTATCTGGTGGCATCCCTGGTAACTCCTTTGGAAAGATATCCGGAAAATCTCTAACCACCCGGATGTTGTCACCAACAAACTCCTCAGGCATAAAGAACATTGCACGCATGGATGAGGAGGTTACTGCAATATTAACTTGAAATCTTTCTCCTTTAGTGGTAGTGAGCTCTACGGTACCTCTACCACATGCTATAATGGCCTTTGCCTTTCTTAGCCATGACATACCAAGGATCAGATCTATACTGCTTGACTCTAATATTATAGCAGTGGCTCCAAATTCTCTACCCATAATGGTCAATGTCAATCTACGTGTCATTTGATTCGCCTCAACAGGCCCTTTAGGTGTAATTACTATCATGGGTTTTCTCATATTGTCCAACACATATGCCCAAACCAAAATCTCAGCATGACGCATAATTTTATTAGCAACACATGGGGTCAAGTAGACCTTTTTATTTCTCCTAAAATAGTATCATACCGAATACTAACTAAAGGAACATGTAGATCTTACAAATAGTAGTAATTTATATATATGTTTATGTAGCTTGGTGGAGCTGGTGGTGGTGGAGATGGTGGTCGTTGTCGTTGTCTCTCCAACCGTGATTGCCTTATTTCTTGATGTATTTCCAGACGGGCCTGATGTATTTCCTCGCGTTCTTGTCTTATCTGGTTTTGCATTTCGGTCACCATGTCTGTCAATTGTTGTATTACCAGCCTTTGGGTTGCAATCACTTGATCGATTTCAACAGGTGGAGGATTTGGAGGATTCATTTTTGTTTGCTATTGCGTGATAATCTTTCCTTTCCTGGTATTGACCATCTGAGTTAGATACATATGGTAAGAGAGAGCAGTAGACAAGGCAGTAATTACGACTCATGTTACTTTGGGGGATTTATTAGCTAAGCAGATTAATATTTTACCCACCATAGCTAATTTATTACCTTATGCTGGCACATGCTAAGATGTCCATATATAATATTTCAATCAATCAAAGAAGCAAATCAGACATTTTTCATCAGAACAATCAAACAACATTTTTAATAGAGAAAATATTTATATTTTTTTTGTCTTAGGTCTCCTATCTCTTAAAAATGTTATAGGGGTAGGGATTCCAAGGTGTGAAATCCATCTTGTCTAAGAGTAGAAAAGGTAAGAATGATTAGAGTAGAACAGTAGAAGGTGAGACAGGATCAAGATAAGTGTAGAAAGAATCAGAGTAAGGTAAGTGTGGAATGAATCAGAATAAGATAAGTAGGTAAGGGTTTTGTCCATTTCTATCTAGGTTTCGTCCTACGGTCAACATTTCCTCTGATACCACTTCTGTAACACCCGGTTTTAAAGGACAAAGCCGGGTGCATCTCATACATGCGCCAAGAAGACAACATATATAATAACAGAGTGTATAGAGATAAATGTCACAAAACATCAGAGTATTTATTACATAGCGGAAGACTTATTACAAAGTAAGAGAATAAATATAAACGAACTAAGGATCGCCGGCGCCAATGTCAACTGAGAAACGCCACCTAGATCAAGTCGAATGCCTTAGTGCTAGGCGGCTCCTCTTCGACCACCTGTTCTTCTCCTGTGGGGGGGTGTGAGACAGCAAGAGTGAGCTCACATACGTTCATAGCTCAACAAGTCGTGGGGAATAATGTGGCATAAACTCACCAAAGGTGGGAGTTCATGAAGTGTAAGGCTAATCAATGAAATAAAGGCTGAGGCTGAGCATTGCTTTTATAAGTTGGTCAAAATTTTATTAGCAATTACTAAGTGTAAGTAAATACCAAACCTTAATAATAATAAAGAACAGTAATAGTAAAATAATCCCAAATGTGATGCAAATGTCAAATTAAATTTAAGTTCCATAATTAATCATGTGAGGGTCCGAGCCACTCATGACCGTGAGCACGGCTAGTATACTAGTTTTACACTCTGCAGAGGTTGCGCATTTTTACCCACAAGTCATGTTACCCATCTGCCAAGAGACGGCCAATCCCATACACCTCTACCGAGGAGGCGAGGCAGGGTAACACTACGAGGCCTTTACAAAGTTCCACTAGCTTCAGAAATCCCGCTACAGTTTATAGGAAGCTCCAGTGCATGGTTCTTGCCTGACCGCCATCGCAGCAAAATCAACCAAGGACCTCCCTACACTGACCACTCCCCTACTGCCCTTGCCCCTTTCGGGTAAGGAAGACCTCCACTAGCTTTCCTAGTTAATCAGCCAAGGGCGTCCCATTAAACCCTTGTGGTAGCACTGTTTTCCCGGGTGGTCGCTCCATGTTCCCATTAATTTAATGATCTTAACATGAACAGTAATAATAACAAGATAATAACAGAATAATCATGAATAGTGTATCTTCATACCCAAATCCACATAAAGCAATAGCAAGTACTACCCAAAAATATTTCAGGGGTGAACAAGGTATAAAGATAACCAAAACTGGGGTAACCTAAAGGATCCCATCAAAATTAACCTATGCAGATCATTAAAATTAATAAGAACATGGCTGGGAAAAGTAAGTGATCAAGGGCACAACTTGCCTTCAATGAGCTCCTGCTCAGCTATCTCTACTTGCTGAACCTCAGATGCCACAGTGGCTTGCTCGTCTACTCGTATCAACACAATACATACATAGTATAGCATGAATTAACATCACATCAAACATGTAAATAAAATACACAGTAAAAATCTACACATTAAAATGAGATAATTGGAACTGGAACCATTAAATTTGGAGTTATAGTATTCAAGTTATGAATTTCCTAAGGTTTAATGTGATTAAAATAGGGTTAGATGATAAATTAATTTTCTAACTGTGTTCATGCCAAAATAGTGATACTAAATGATAGAGAATATTATTACAAAATTTTAGAAATTGGAATGGTTCAATTTGGAGCTAAAATGAATTTTCTACAAATTAAACAAGTTTTAACATTTATTTATGCATTAAAAATCCATTTCTGTGATTATTTCCTATTTTCCTTAGTCTCTGGATCGGGCATCAATTACTAAGAAGTGCAGGGGCTCGCGGGTAAATATTCCTAGACTCAGTGAATAATGCCCCCCGGACGGTGGGTTTATTCTCAAATACTAGAGGGTCTCATGTGTAAAACTAACCCGCGAAGGGGTATCTTCCAATCGAAGCCGCCCGATCGGAATTCAGCCGCCAGGATTAGATCCGTGGTTTTATGACTTGATATCACCCCCGCAATCATCGGATCCTGATCCGACGCTCCCAGAAGCAGCCACGTCGACACACGATCCCGAGCAATCATCAACAGATCTACGACCCAGCTCTTTCCTAGCCGAAAGGGTATACGAGATCTAATCTGTGCCATTCATCCCTTGATCAACGGCCACTGCGATACCGCTCCCCTTCACCAGACTCCGACCGGTGGCGCTGCCAGGCAACACGACGGCGCCATGGCCGGCCACGGCGATCATGCATCCTACCGGTCTAAACCAGACAATTCTAGCCCTACGCGATGCCTAGTGAAAAGTGAAAGTACTCGTGGGTCACTTATCAAAAATGGAGGGGCCGCAGAGGCTAACCACGGCGCGGCGCGGATTGCCAACTCCGGCGAGGGATTCACACGGTCTCCGGTCACCACCGGCCGATTGCGCCCACGAATATGATCTACGCGCCTAGGTGAATGCGAAAGTCGGTTCCGTACCTGATAACGCGGAGATAGCCTGGATGTCCACGACGCACGGCGCTCCGCCACTGCCCACCGACACCGGCGAGCAATTGCACGCGCCCTGAGGCACCAACAGTGGAGTTGCGGGTTGACGAAGCACCCAGGAACCCCGGTGTAGCTCTAGAATACCTCTCGGATGCCTGAGCTCCCGCGATTCACGCGTTCGTCGGCGGCGGATTTCGTTCGCTCGGTCCCTACGGCTAAGGCGGAGCTCGGTTTGGTTAGAGTTGTTCACGCGTGGATGAAGCAAAGAGGAGGATAAGGATCCGGTTCTGGTCTTCTTATGGCCGCCCGAAGTCCGTTCGCGGCCCACACCAACGAACTCCACCATTTGCGCCATGGCAGAGCTCGTCCGAGTCAAGCGGCGAAGGAAGGGGAGGTGGGCACACAGCTGACCAAAGGGACCCGCGCGCCAGCGGCAGAAAAATCGGTGGGCGCGAGAGGAGTAGCTGACCAGTGGGCCCTGCGCGGCAGTGGGCATCGAACGCGCGGAAGCCAGCGACTGACAGCCGGGACCCAGGTGTCGGCGCACGGTGCTGTGGCAAGTTGGGCCGCGCGGGCGAAAATGCGTATTGGGCCGAATACAAGTTCAGGGCCCAGTTAGGCTAGGTTTTCTTTATTCTTTTCTTTTTTTCCTTTCTCTCCTTTTCCCTTTTGTTTTCAAATCCAATTCAAATTTTGTATCCAAATTAGTGCCGAATTTATTTTCAAATGATATTGTGAAATCTAGAATCCCATTTTTAGAAATATAATTTATATATATTATTTATATCACCTTTCTCTCTTTCTTATTTATAAAACCCTACCTTCAAATTTAGGGTTCTAATTCCACCTCTAATATTTATTATCTTATTATTATTATCCTTTTTATTTTATTTATTTATTTTTTATTTAATGCACAAACATATAACTCCAACATGATGCCATTTTTTTATCATTTGTTTGACTTAATCTCTAAATTGTGTGTGTGCTCTTTTCTTATGATGCAAATGAGGCACATAAAATAAGGAAATCTCCATATAATGCTTTTATACAATTTTGAGTATTACACTTGGCCCTTAAACCCCATTGCCTCACCAAAATCTTCAAATAAGAGTACCAAGGCAATAAGGATATTGAGATGGACTTGGAGTAAGTTACCCTCTCATCGGAGTGCAGTGGAAGTCTTGCATGGTCCAAGTCCACCTTTCCCTTTTAATCCACCTTTGAGACTAAATCAAGCAAACTCAAGCACACGGTTAGTCTCGAAGGGTCAAGTTGTAGCACATCTCCCCCTAAATATGTGCATCACTTGCAAAAGGACTTGCGAGGTCCGGGGAGTGTTTGTACAACTTGAGCACCATAAGTAAACAACAAAATGCATAAGGAACATGGTTAAAGGCATAAACACATGTATGCTGTAAATCAATCCAAGTTTCGTGAATCTAAGACATTTAGCTCACTACGCAGCCTGCAAAAGGTCTTCTCATCTAAAGGCTTGGTAAAGATATCGGCTAGCTGGTTCTCGGTGCTAATATGAAACACTTCGATATCTCCCTTTTGCTGGTGGTCTCTCAAAAAGTGATGCCGGATGTCAATGTGCTTTGTGCGGCTGTGCTCAACAGGATTGTCCGCTATGCGGATAGCACTCTCATTGTCACATAGGAGTGGGACTTTGCTCAGATTGTAGCCAAAGTCCCGGAGGGTTTGCCTCATCCAAAGTAGTTGCGCGTAACACTGTCCTGCAGCAACATACTCGGCCTCAGCGGTGGATAGGGCAACAGAGGTTTGTTTCTTAGAACTCCATGACACCAGGGACCTTCCTAAGAATCGGCACGTCCCTGATGTACTCTTCCTATCGACCTTACATCCAGCATAATCGGAGTCTGAATATCCAATTAAGTCAAAGGTAGACCCCTTTGGATACCAGATCCCGAAGCAAGGCGTAGCGACTAAATATCTAAGAATTCACTTCACGGCCACTAAGTGACACTCCCTTGGATCGGATTGAAATCTAGCACACATGCATACACTAAGCATAATATCCGGTCTACTAGCACATAAATAAAGTAAAGACCCTATCATAGATCGGTATGCCTTTTGATCAACGGACTTACCTCCTTTGTTGAGGTCGGTGTGTCCGTCGGTTCCCATCAGAGTCTTTGCGGGCTTGGCGTCCTTCATCCCAAACCGCTTTAGCAAGTCTTGCGTGTACTTCATTTGGGAGATGAAGGTACCGTCCTTGAGTTGCTTCACTTGGAACCCAAGGAAGTAGTTCAACTCGCCCATCATCGACATCTCAAACTTCTGAGTCATCACCCTGCTAAACTCTTCACAAGACTTTTGGTTAGTAGAACCAAGTATTATGTCATCGACATAAATTTGGCACACAAATAAGTCACCATCACAAGTCTTAGTGAATAAAGTTGGATCGACTTTCCCAACCTTGAAAGCATTAGCAATTAAAAAGTCTCTAAGGCATTCATACCATGCTCTTGGGGCTTACTTAAGTCCATAGAGCGCCTTAGAGAGCTTACATACGTGGTCGGGGTACCGTTCATCCTCGAAGCCAGGGGGTTGCTCCACGTACACCTCCTCCTTGATTGGCCCGTTGAGGAAAGCGCTCTTGACATCCATTTGGAACAACCTGGAAGAATGGTGAGCGACATAGGCTAACAAAATACGAATCGACTCTAGCCTAGCCACAGGAGCAAAAGTCTCCTCAAAGTCCAAACCTGCAACTTGGGCATAACCTTTTGCCATAAGTCGAGCCTTGTTCCTCGTCACCACCCCGTGCTCGTCCTGTTTGTTGCAGAACACCCACTTGGTTCCCACAACATTTTGCTTGGGACGAGGCACCAGTGTCCAAACTTCATTACGCTTGAAGTTGTTGAGCTCCTCCTGCATGGCCAACACCCAGTCCGGATCTAGCAAGGCCTCTTCTACCCTGAAAGGCTCAATAGAAGAGACAAACGAGTAATGCTCACAAAAATTAACTAATCTAGAACGAGTAGTTACTCCCTTGCTAATGTCACCCAAAATTTGGTCGATGGGATGATTCCTTTGAATCGTCGCTCGAACTTGGGTTGGAGGTGCCTGAGGTGCTTCTTCCTCTTCAACTTGGACATCCTGTGCTCCCCCTTGATCATATGCCTCCTCTTGATGAACCTGTTCATCGTCTTGAGTTGGGGGATGCACCATTGTTGAGGAAGAAGGTTGATCTTGCTCCTCGAGTTCCTATGGTCACACATCGCCAATCGCCATGGTGCGTATTGTGGCCGTTGGAACGTCTCCTTCATCTACATCATCAAGATCAACAACTTGCTCTCTTGGAGAGCCATTAGTTTCATCAAATACAACGTCGCTAGAGACTTCAACCAAACCCAATGATTTGTTGAAGACTCTATACGCCTTTGTATTTGAGTCATAACCTAACAAAAACCCTTCTACAGCTTTGGGAGCAAACTTAGAATTTCTACCTTTCTTCACTAGAATATAGCATTTGCTCCCAAATACACGAAAGTAAGACACATTGGGTTTGTTACCGGTTAGAAGCTCATACGAAGTCTTCTTGAGGAGGCGGTGAAGGTAGACCCGGTTGATGGCGTGGCAAGCCGTGTTCACGGCTTCCGACCAAAACCGCTCGGGGGTCTTGAACTCTCCAAGCATCGTCCTCGCCATGTCTATGAGTGTCCTGTTCTTCCTCTCTACCACACCATTTTGCTGTGGTGTGTAGGGAGCGGAGAACTCGTGCTTGATCCCTTCCTCCTCAAGGTACTCCTCCACTTGAAGGTTCTTGAACTCGGACCCGTTGTCGCTTCTTATCTTCTTCACCTTGAGCTCAAACTCATTTTGAGCTCTCCTTAGGAAGCGCTTGAGGGTCCCTTGGGTTTCAGACTTATCCTGCAAAAAGAATACCCAAGTGAAGCGGGAAAAATCATCAACTATAACAAGACCATACTTACTTCCTCCTATGCTTAGATAGGCAACGGGTCCGAAGAGATCCATATGAAGCAACTCCAAAGGTCTTGATGTGGTCATCACATTTTTGGTATGATGAGAGCTTCCCACCTGTTTACCTGCTTGACAAGCTGCACAAGGTCTATCTTTTTCGAAAGTTACATTAGTTAGACCTATCACGTGTTCTCCCTTTAGAAGCTTGTGAAGGTTCTTCATCCCCACATGAGCTAAACGGCGATGCCACAGCCAGCCCATGCTAGTCTTAGCAATTAAGCATGCATCTAGACCGGCCTCCTCTTTTGCAAAATCAACTAAATAGAGTTTGCCGTCTAATACACCCTTAAAAGCTAGTGAACCATCACTTCTTCTAAAGACAGACACATCTACATTTGTGAATAAACAATTATATCCCATATTGCATAATTGACTAACAGATAACAAATTATATCCAAACGACTCAACTAAGAATACATTAGAAATGGAGTGCTCGGATGAAATAGCAATCTTTCCTAACCCTTTCACCTTGCCTTGGTTCCCATCACCGAATATGATTGAGTCTTGGGAATCCTTGTTCTTGACGTAGGAGGTGAACATCTTCTTCTCCCCAGTCATGTGGTTTGTGCATCTGCTGTTGATAATCCAGCTTGTACCCCCGGATGCATAAACCTGCAAGGCAAATTTAGGCTTGGGTTTTAGGTACCCAACTCTTGTTGGGTCCTACAAGGTTAGTCACAATGGTCTTAGGGACCCAAATGCAAGTTTTATCTCCCTTGCATTTTGCCCCTAACTTCCTAGCAATCACCTTCTTATCCTTTCTACAAATAGCAAAGGAAGCATTGCAAGCATGATATATTGTAGAAGGTTCATTTATTTTCCTAGGAATACTAGCAACATTTCTCCTAGGCATATGATGAATGACATTTTTCCTAGTCAAATTTCTATCATGCATAATAGAAGAACTAGAAGCAGTCATGACATGAGAATTAAAAGCATCATAACTTCTATAATTATTCCTAGAATGTCTCCTATCATGGTACATGAAAGCATGGTTCTTTTGAACACTACTAGCCATAGGGGCCTTCCCTTTCTCCTTGGCGGAGATGGAAACCTTATGGCTTGTTAAGTTCTTGACTTCCCTCTTGAAGCCAAGACCATCCTTAATTGAGGGGTGTCTACCAATCGTGTAGGCATCTGTGGCGGAACCGCCCGAATTATTCTAGCTTAAGTGCCTAAGCCCTGCCTTAGAGGCTAGACCACACTTAAATGGGAATAACCCGTCAATCCCTCGGATCTAGTCCGACACGGCCACTGACAGGATCAAGTACCACAATCTCACTCGATGGTGAGTCGCAGAGCAAATACAATAAAGCATAAAACCATGCATGTGAGAGTATTAGATTATTACATCATCATCATCGGAGTTTTTGCAAAAGTAACCATCATTGTTCTAAGTGCAGCGGAAATAAACTACGGTAAATAAACAGAGAGATGGGGAAGCCTGTCCCATCACTCCTCATGCTCCTCCTCAGCCGAGGCAGGGTCCCACTCAACAGTCCAACCCGGTGGTAAGGTGGACGGCCAAGTCACTCCAGCAACCATGTCCTCCAGAGAACCTGTAAAATTATGCCACAAGCAAGGCTGAGTATACTAATACTCAGCTAGACTTACCCGGTGTGAGGAGTCTACTCCTCTACCTCTAGACATGCAGCTGTTTGGCTGTGGGGTTTGGTTGCCAAAAGCACTAGCTGAGTTTCTAAATCAAGATTTTAACTTTGTCAAAATTAAGTGTGACTCTCTTAAGGCTAAAAGTGTACTATCTACTCATACATAGTAGCAAGCATTTTTAGCAATCAACATCTTGTATCATCTCATCACAGTTCCACTTGTTACTCAATGTAGCAGCATGGATCAAGCAGTCTCATTAGCTGCGAGAAGCAGACGATTCGAATCGAGTTTTTAAACCTTGCAAGGTAAACCTAAACACACGACATGCAGGGGCACTCCGTCCCCACACACATCAACCGTCCCCATCGATTCCCCGTCAGCAGATCAGGGCTCACCGCCTTAGCGTACAATGCCTCACTGACCCCGACTGGCCGTCGTGCAGTGACCGCACTTGTACCCACCATAACCGGAATGGGAGACCTCGTCTCAGGTCGCGTGAGGGGATATGTCCACTGCCAGGTTCACTCAGGTACTAGGCTTACCGATTTACCATATTTCTCGGCATGTGCTTAGTACGTTCAAACGCTTGACTCACGGTACCACACCTTAATCCTTATTCCAGTTCCCACCTCGTAGATAACCAATCCCCATGGATTGTTGTCCACAGACCAACACCATTATGATATAAAAATGGATACAACCAATTTCCTGATCTCGCGCGAGTGCTAGAAAAATCACTCGACTTCTACCGAGATCCTACTTAATAAAGCAGCTACTCGACTTAGCATACTAGTATTCATCACAATGGGGTTCCTGAGATCATACAACTAGGGTTTCAAACAACTCCTACACTTAAGTGCACAAACAATCCTACAATCATTAAGTGTAGTAAAATAGTATCAATAACAGGTTATGCATAAAACCGGGGCTTGCCTTCCAAAGCAGTGGCAGGCAGGTCCTCTGGTGCAGGCTCTGGTGCTGGATCTGGGGCTACCTCCTGTGCAGCTCCTTGCTCCGGCACGAGGACGTACTCTCCGTCAGCAAGATTACAGTCTATCGAATGAAATGAACATGTATGTTATGATTATGCAGGATTAATAACATTATGCAAAAAGAAAACTAAGTTTAAGGAATAACTTAGGGTTTCTGGGTCATACGGGGCTTTTAGTGGTTTAGGCTTATCACTCCTAGGTTTAGATTTTTGTTGAGGATAACATAGTGAATTTGCATTGTCCTTACACATTTCAATGGAAAATGTTATAAGGGTTTTAGGATGACACTAATTACCAGTATTTATTTTCCTTTCTTTAATTTCTACTTAGGGTTTTTAGTGTAGGTTTGAACTGTGACAGTGGGTTAATAATTTCCAAAAATTCTATAAAAATTGCAGTGGGTTGCCGTTGGCTATCCTGGCTGGTTTTAGGAATTTGAGGCTTAAACTATAAAGGCTAGGCTTTAGACAAAAATAACAAGGGTGGTGTAAAATGGGCCACTTTACACTACACCTCACCATTAGAGTTGAGTTTCTTCCTAAGGGTCATTTTTGTTGGGATCTAACAGTAATACTAAACCTCTGTGCTAAAATCCATAGAAAGTTAATTGGTGATTATTTAATTGTGATTTTCTAAAGTTTTATGCCAAAAAGGTGCTTATAACTAACTTGTCATTTGAAAAATATCAAACAACAGATTTTGTATTTTTCCTCTGTTCATAATAACCAAACATTAGTTATCCCAAGGTTTGGGGTGTCTTTGCCTTAGGGTTATTTTTGTAGGGTTTTTCTAAGTTATCCTTATTTTATTAAATTAAAAGATATCCTACTTATTTTATACTAAACCAGGGTATGATATATTTTTCCAGTGAACTACATTAAATAAGTATCCTAACAAAAATAGGGGTGCTCTCTGGTTCATGGTTTAAATTACATTTTCTATTTTTCTTATCTTTAAGCATATTATGGAATAAGGGGTAAAAACTAACTTAATAGAGTGGTCAGAGAGGTTCAACATTTTTAAATAGGTCAGTAGGTAGATATGAGCTTCTCCAAATTTTCCTAACCCTAGTCAAATAGCACAACTATTTTTCTTTCTATTATTGAGCTTTTGGCCAAAAATATCACTAAATCAGAGCTTTAAAATCTTCCTTAATACCAAGGGGTTTTATATTTTTCTTAAATAGGTTACATTAATTAGAGTCTGGCAAAATTGGTTTGACCAAATTTGGATGAACTAAACATAAGTTATGAATTTTTAAAGTCTCTGTTCAATTTTAAAATAGATTTTAAAAAGAGTTTCCTGGAAAAACAGTTTACACCGGGGTCCCTGGGTTTAAATCAAATCAACCCTCGCAGATCTACCCTCGCGCCACTGTTCTCCTGTGTCTCTGACATTGCACAAAACCCCCCGACCTTCTCTCCCTCTCACCCGCAGTCCTTCCCCCAACTGAAACAGTAACCGTGGGAAAGAAAAGGGTGGCGTGGCTTACCGGCGGCGAGGGAGGTCCGTCGAAGGGTGGGGTTGGCTCGGGGATACTCTGGCGGTCACGTCGAGGTACGACTTGACGTCGGGGATGGCCGGAATCGCCTGGTCCACGAGCGCAGGCGGGTGTGCTCGTCGGCGGCGAGTGTACCGGCCAAACTACGGCGAACTGGTTCAATCCAAGGGCACGGTGAGCTTCACGGTGCAACGTAGCGACTGTGTGCACAAGGAATCGAAGGATGGTTGAGTGGTTTACCTGGTCCACGTACTCCGGCGGGGTTGAGAGCTCCGGCGAGCGTGGGCTGGCCTCTCCGGCGAAGCAAACTCCGATTCCTCGCTCGGGGAGCTTCCCGGAGGCATGCCCGGCCTTCCCCGAGGGCTGGACGAGGTTGGGAATGGCTCTGTTGGCCGGTCTACGGTAACAGAGGGATTGGGCGGCCGCGGACTTGCTGCGCACGGGCAAACGGCGACGAGCTAAACTCCGGTGAGGTTTGGAGTGTGCGCGGAAGAGTGCAGTCGAAGCCTGGGAGGGCTTTATAGGATCGGGCGCCGGCCACGGCGGTGGTTTGGCTCGGGCGCGACGCTAGGCATGCGGGGGCGCGCGCGGGCGTGCTCTGGCGCGGGCAGAAGGCGTCGAACACGTGGAGGTGAGTTTCTTCCGTTGTTCAAACGTCGCCAGAGATCGCAAACGTGCGAATCCTGCCATGAATCCGGCGCAGACCTCCTCCTGGCACCTAGGGCTATCTCACATGTGTGAGTTCCAAAGGAGGATACGCCCTAGATCAGGAGATAGACGGGCGCCAAATCTGGCTTGTCTCACTGCCCACTCCGCGACAAAACTGATGCCAATCCCTGTCAAACGTCCAAGTCTCGGTCTCCACTTTTTCCAGGGGGTGCCTTAGGTGGTATACCACATTTTTGGTATAGAACCCAAGTGGTTTTGGTGCCATCTTCAAGGTGAACACGGTTGATCCTTAAACTAGGGTAAAAAATGGACTTAGAGAGAAATAGAGAGCTCTAGCCCTCTCTCCACTTGGAGATTTGAAATGGGGTTTCTCCAGGGGCCTTTTTGCATTATTTCTCTCCCCTAATTGCTGGTTATAAGGTTGCTTAGGGTTTGGGTAAAGATTGCCCATGCTTTGCACATTTGCTCACCTTCTTTCCCCCCCCCTTTACTTAGGGTTTTGGAAGATAGGGTTTAAAAAGAGGTCTAGGGTTCTTCTCCCCTCTTATCCAAGGTAGTAAGTGAGCAAGGATTAGAGTAATGCTTCTTAGGTCATTGGTAACATGATTAGCACATGATCTCCAAGTTCTTGGGTGTGGCCCTAAGCCTCTACCACATGTGATCAAAGCCTTTAGTATCAAGATGGGCTCTAACCAAGGTAACACCTGGGGTGTTACAGCCCTCCCCCCTTAAAGGAATCTCGTCCCGAGATTTTAGGTAGAATCCCTTGGGGTGCTTGAAGGTGTGCTGGTGTTGTTTTCCCTTTATACTTAAGTTTCTCTTATTAACTGCTCTTCGAATGGCATCCTCTTTGCAACTTCAGAAGGAAGCCCTTCTTAAGTTAAATCCACAACTTAGACTATCCTTGTTATCTAAGTTTTTCTTATAATTGAATTCAAAGGGTAGGTGGGGGGGTTGGGTTTTTGGGGTTACATACCGACTCCTTTGGGCAGAAAGTCGGGGAAGCGAGAGCGTAGGAAATCCTCCGTCTCCCATGTAGCTTCTTCTGTTGAATGGTGACTCCACTGAACCTTATACATTCTGATTGATCTTGCCCGAGTTGATCTCTCCTTCTGATCCAATACCTTGACGGGATACTCTTGATATGACAAATCTGGTTCTATTTCAATGTCTGGTTCCGGCAGTACTTCAGTGGGTAGGCGAACACATTTTCGCAGCTGAGATACATGGAATACATCATGAATAGCTGACATGCTGGGTGGCAGCTTCAGTTGATATGCTACAGGTCCACAAGCCCCCTGGATCTCATAAGGTCCAATGTATCGAGGAGCTAACTTGCCCTTGATCCCGAATCTCTGGACACCCTTGGTGGGTGATACCTTAAGATAGACATGATCTCCCACCTCAAACTGTAGAGGCTTCCGCCTCTTATTATGATAGCTCTTTTGCCTGGCCTGAGCAGCTTCTAAGTTCCTTTTGATGACTCTGACTTTTTCTTCTGCCTCAAGTACTAAATCTGGCCCGAATATTTCCCTTTCTCCTGCTTGAGACCAATTTAGTGGGGTCCTACACCTTCTCCCATATAATGCCTCAAAAGGTGCCATCTTCAGACTGGACTGATAGCTGTTATTGTAAGAAAACTCTGCCAAGGAAAGACACTTGTCCCAATCCTTTCCATAGTGTAGTGCACATGCTCGCAACATGTCTTCCAAAATTTGATTTACCCTCTCTGTCTGACCATCTATTTGGGGATGGTATGCTGAGCTTCGTATAACTTGGGCCTCAAGTGATTCCTGCAATTGCTCCCAAAATCGTGCCACAAAAGGTGCTCCTCAGTCGGAGACTATAGTCCTTGGTATCCCATGCAGACGAACTATCTGGTCAATGTAGATCTCTGCATACTTCTCTGCCCGGTGGGTGGTGTGCACTGGCAAGAAATGAGCAGTCTTGGTCAATCTGTCCACGATAACCCATATAGAATCATGGTGCCTGGAGGTATTGGGCAATCCCACTATGAAGTCCATGCAAATGTCTTCCCATTTCCAAGAGGGTATGGGAAGGGGCTGCAAAGGGCCTGCTGCCTTCAAATGACTAGCTTTGATTCTTTGACAGGTATCGCACTCGGATATGTACTTGGCAATTTCCCTCTTCATTCTGGTCCACCAGTATAAAGATCTAAGATCATGGTACATCTTGTTGCTACCAGGGTGCATGGAGAACTTGGAAAGGTGAGCTTCATCCAGTATCTTCTTTCTGAGCTCAGGGTCCTTGGGAACAACCAATCGATCTCCAAACCACAAAATTCCCTTGCTGTCCTGACGGAAACACTTGTACTTTTATGCTTTCTGCTTGAGCATGTCTTTGATAACCTGAACACCCTTATCCTCAACCTGTGCCCTGACTATCTGTTCTTGCAATGTGGGCTCCACCGAGATATAGCTTATGTCACCCGAAGAAACAACTTCCAGGTTCAGCTTGCACAACTCATCACACAGGGTGGTAACTCTTGCATCCATGCTCATACAATTGCACTGGGCCTTTCTGCTCAAGGCATCTGCCACAACATTTGCTTTGCCCGGATGGTAATGCACTTCCAAATCGTAGTCCTTGATTAACTCCAACCATCTTCTTTGCCTCATGTTCAGATCTGCCTGAGTGAAGATGTACTTGAGACTCTTGTGATCAGTGTAGATGTTACAGTGAGCTCCCATCAAGTAGTGTCTCCATATCTTAAGAGCATGAACTACAGCTACCAATTCTAGATCATGTGTAGGGTAGTTCTGCTCATGGGGTCTAAGTGCTCGGGAAGCATAAGCAATCACTCTGTTCTCTTGCATCAAGACACATCCCAATCCCGTACCAGAGGCATCACAATAAACTTCAAAGGGCTTGGTGCTATCGGGTTGAGCCAGCACTGGGGCTGTTGTCAAATGTTGCCTTAGTGTATGAAAAGCATCTTCGCACCTTTGACTCCAAGTAAACTTGGCTCCCTTCTTCAATAGTTCAGTCATTGGTTTGGCAATTCTGGAGAAATCCGGAATAAATCGTCGATAATACCCCGCCAATCCTAGAAAACTCCTAATCTGCCTCACTGTAGTTGGAGGTTTCCAGTCCATCACTTCTTGCACTTTCTCAGGGTCAACTGATATCCCATCCTGAGAGATTGTGTGACCCAAGAATTTTATTTCCTTCAGCCAGAATTCACATTTAGACAATTTAGCATAAAGACGATGATCGCGCAGTCGCTGAAGCACGATATGCAGATGCTCAGCATGCTCGTCTTCGTTCTTGGAATAGACCAGAATATCATCAATGAAAACGACCACGAACTTGTCCAGCTCTGGCATGAATACTGAGTTCATCAAGTACATGAAATAAGCCGGGGCATTGGTCAGCCCAAAAGACATCACCAAAAACTCATACAGCCCATATCTGGTAGAGAAGGCCGTCTTGGGAATGTCGCTGGCACGGATCTTGATCTGATGGTAACCTGAGCGAAGGTCTATCTTGGAGAATACCTTGGCTCCTACCAACTGATCAAACAGAACATCAATGCGGGGTAACGAGTATTTGTTCTTGATAGTCACCGCATTGAGAGGGCGGTAATCAACACACATTCTCAAACTCTCATCCTTTTTCTTCACGAATAATGCAGGACATCCCCAAGGTGAAGTACTTGGGCGAATAAACCCCTTGTCCAACAGTTCTTGCAGTTGCTTCTTCAGTTCTGCCAGTTCCGCGGGAGGCATCCTATAGGGTCTCTTGGAGATAGGAGCAGTCCCGGGTTGCAATTCAATTGCAAACTCAATGTCTCTGTCAGGTGGCATCCCTGGCAATTCATCTGGGAAAACATCTGGGTAGTCACAGACCACTGGGATCTTTTCCACTGGGGATTCTAACATAACAAAAGCGCAAGATCGGGTACAACCCTGATCGGGCAAATATAATGTGGTTTCACCACAGATTGGTGAGTGCACTTCGATGGCCCTAGCTGCAATGTCAATCACTGCCTGATGTTTGGTCAACCAATCAGTTCCCAATATGATATCCACACTATCCAGTCCCAAGATAAGAAGGTTGGTTTTAATTATCAAACTACCAAACTTTAGAGGCACATTCTTGCTGATTTGATTAGTGGCAATCCTGCCTCCTGGTGTTGAAATGGTGATACCCCCGTGGGTGTGATGAAAAGGCAATTGGCACTTGGCACTAAATTTGGCACTAATAAAGCTATGTGATGCACCAGAATCAAAAAGAGTGATAGCAGGATAATTTAAAACTGTAAGGATACCAGTCATGACGGGTGCTCCCTCGGGAATATCAGCCATGGTGGTGAAATTTAGTCTGCCCTGCCGCACTTGCACCTTCTGCCTCTTGCCCTGGTTCTGGCTGACATTCTGCCCCTGCCTCTGCTGATTCCTGGGGCAATTCTTGGCATAATGCCCAGTGTTGCCACAGGTGAAACACCTGTTGTCATTTGCCTGGCGGTACTGATGCTGCTGATTGTTCCTCTGAGCTGGAAACTGAGTGCGGTTGGGTGCCTGCTGCTGCTGCTGCGGTGGTCTGATCACCCATCTCCCTTGCTGCTGCTGGGGTCCCCTGTTCTGCGTGTCGGACACAATCCTGAAGCGCTGTGGCTGAGCTGAGGGTCCTGCCACAGGGGTCTTCCTCTTCTTCTCTGCCTGTCGAGCTGTAATGCAGTCCTCCTGGGAGATAGCCATGTTGACCAACTCATTGTAGCTATTGGCCCTGACGGTGTTGAGACGATCACGGAGCTTAGTGTTGAGCCCCCGTCTGAACCTGTCCCTCTTCTTCTCGTCCGTGTCTGCATGGTACCCAGCATACTGGCACAAGTCATTAAAAGCCTGGGCATATTGCAACACTGTCCTGTTGCCCTGAGTAAGTGCCAGAAACTCATTGAGCTTCCGGTCCATAATCCCGGCTGGTATATGGTGTCCCCTGAAAGCTGCCTTGAACTGCCTCCACTCCACCTCTCGGTCCTCTGGCTGCATAGCAAGAAAATGATCCCACCAAGTCCTTGCGGGTCCGCGAAGCTGCTGGGTGGCGAACCTGACTTTGGTGACCTCTGAGCAAGCTCCATGGAGTAGTGGGAATTTGGATTCCACCACTCGCAACCACACATCTGCATCCAGTGGATCCTCTGCCCTTGTGAACAATGGGGGCTGGGTACTGAGGAACTCCTGGTAGGTAGCTGCCGCGGGGTGACGCTGATGGTCTCCACCACCATAGTGCTGAGGTGGTGGCTGACGCTGAGCCAGCTGCCTCAAGATCTCATTCTGCTGAGCCATGAGCTCCTGCAGAGTGGGAGACGGTGGCGGTGGAGGAACGTGCTCATTCTGGCCACGACGCTACCTCCCGGCCATCTGAAAAAACCACATACAGGCTTAACACCACATCTCCAAGTTCAAGATTTCATTTTACGAAGGAAAAAGTTAAAACAGCATGATAGACTCCGGCTTCAACAAAGGATTTTAAAAGGCACAAATTCTTCCTTCCAAATTTAAACTGATGACAGCATCCATCAAACAAGCTTTCAAGAGGGTTTAGCATGATTACATCAATTGTCCCAAAATGACTCAACTCTATCTAGCCTAGTACCCCAAGGGTGCAAAAGCTAGCTAGCTGCGAGGAGTCTGACTATCCAACTTCTAAGCCTATCCTGAACACCTAGTGAGCGAACGAAGCAACACTCGACTCGGGGGAAGGTGGCCTCCCTGAGCCAGCAGTGTCCACACTGGAGGCAGGTTCATCTCCTCCCTCGATGTCGACGTCCTCGTCAGCCTCCCCATCATGGATCTCCTGATGATGCATATCCAGGTGCTCGTTAGCTTCTGCGAGCTGCTGCTGGGTGTTGAGGAGCTGATCTTCGAGAACCTCGATGGTGTTCTCCCTCGTCCCCACCAATTCCTCCAACTCATGGATCTCATCAGACAGCTGCTCCACTTGCAGATCTTTTTCTACCAGCTCTTGGGACAAGTCAACCACAAGCTCCTCCCTGTTGTCCAACGTAATCTTTGTTGCCTCCAGCAGTGCCATCAGATGGGACATCGCCTCACCGCGCATCACCTGCAGACGGTACAGAGCATTCATGCACCGTACGGTCAAGTGAGCCGTGTGGCCTAGGTAGAGAGCCCAGATGTCCTTGGCATGCTCCACCCGATCCTTCCACATCGGGTCGTCCTCCCTCTCAGCGGGGAACAAGCCAATGGGGTGGGTAGCCAGCTCCAAAGGATGGAATCCGCAGAAAGTAGTCAATCCATGCAAAGCGATCGCCTCGATCGTATCCTCCGCTCGGTATCCGAAAGACTCGGAGTCCAAGGAGCGCCAGCCTGGCTGCAGGGGATGAGGCTCCAAGGTCATCCTCACTCTACAGCGAGGCACCCGGTGCTTCTCGAACTGCTGCACCGCGTACTGAGGGGGTGTCGTGTATCCGGCCCCCTAAAGTACCTCCCATAAAATACGGGGAAAGCCCTCTCGTGCAAGTCCGTCAGTGTGGGTCAGTGCATTTCCGTCATCGGAGGATCCGTGGGAAGTCATCTGTGTACGATTAAGCGTAAGTAAAAGAAAAAGAATTATACAAAGAACAAGGAAAAATAAAACTCAGCCTTTCTCTAGTTAAATGAAAAGGCACTGGGGACCTAGTTGGTTGTTATCTTGTTTTTAAGTCCTTTTACTCAGTTATCCATTCGCTTAATTAAGAATGCATGCATGCTCGTCCTGAACGACCTCACAAGAAGATAAAAGGAATAGGGAAGAACTCCCATCCTGTAAAAGTGGCCTGTAGGGCCTAGTTACTTAGCCACCTAGCTACCCTTCTATCATCCTAAGGCTTCACGTCCTAGGTCTATCCTGCTCGTCCTTCTATCTATCCAACCTTGTTTCTATCAAATTTTACTTGGAAAATTGATGGTGTTTACATTTTATTGATTCCTCTGTGGTGGTACAAGCTCCGATACCAGCTGTGGCGGAACCGCCCGAATTATTCCAGCTTAAGTGCCTAAGCCCTGCCTTAGAGGCTAGACCACACTTAAATGGGAATAACCCGTCAATCCCTCGGATCTAGTCCGACACGGCCACTGACAGGATCAAGTACCACAATCTCACTCGATGGTGAGTCGCAGAGCAAATACAATAAAGCATAAAACCATGCATGTGAGAGTATTAGATTATTACATCATCATCATCGGAGTTTTTGCAAAAGTAACCATCATTGTTCTAAGTGCAGCGGAAATAAACTACGGTAAATAAACAGAGAGATGGGGAAGCCTGTCCCATCACTCCTCATGCTCCTCCTCAGCCGAGGCAGGGTCCCACTCAACAGTCCAACCCGGTGGTAAGGTGGACGGCCAAGTCACTCCAGCAACCATGTCCTCCAGAGAACATGTAAAATTATGCCACAAGCAAGGCTGAGTATACTAATACTCAACTAGACTTACCCGGTGTGAGGAGTCTACTCCTCTACCTCTAGACATGCAGTTGTTTGGCTGTGGGGTTTGGTTGCCAAAAGCACTAGCTGAGTTTCTAAATCAAGATTTTAACTTTGTCAAAATTAAGTGTGACTCTCTTAAGGCTAAAAGTGTACTATCTACTCATACATAGTAGCAAGCATTTTTAGCAATCAACATCTTGTATCATCTCATCACAGTTCCACTTGTTACTCAATGTAGCAGCATGGATCAAGCAGTCTCATTAGCTGCGAGAAGCAGACGATTCGAATCGAGTTTTTAAACCTTGCAAGGTAAACCTAAACACACGACATGCAGGGGCACTCCGTCCCCACACACATCAACCGTCCCCATCGATTCCCCGTCAGCAGATCAGGGCTCACCGCCTTAGCGTACAATGCCTCACTGACCCCGACTGGCCGTCGTGCAGTGACCGCACTTGTACCCACCATAACCGGAATGGGAGACCTCGTCTCAGGTCGCGTGAGGGGATATGTCCACTGCCAGGTTCACTCAGGTACTAGGCTTACCGATTTACCATATTTCTCGGCATGTGCTTAGTACGTTCAAACGCTTGACTCACGGTACCACACCTTAATCCTTATTCCAGTTCCCACCTCGTAGATAACCAATCCCCATGGATTGTTGTCCACAGACCAACACCATTATGATATAAAAATGGATACAACCAATTTCCTGATCTCGCGCGAGTGCTAGAAAAATCACTCGACTTCTACCGAGATCCTACTTAATAAAGCAGCTACTCGACTTAGCATACTAGTATTCATCACAATGGGGTTCCTGAGATCATGCAACTAGGGTTTCAAACAACTCCTACACTTAAGTGCACAAACAATCCTACAATCATTAAGTGTAGTAAAATAGTATCAATAACAGGTTATGCATAAAACCGGGGCTTGCCTTCCAAAGCAGTGGCAGGCAGGTCCTCTGGTGCAGGCTCTGGTGCTGGGTCTGGGGCTACCTCCTGAGCAGCTCCTTGCTCCGGCACGAGGACGTACTCTCCGTCAGCAAGATTACAGTCTATCGAATGAAATGAACATGTATGTTATGATTATGCAGGATTAATAACATTATGCAAAAAGAAAACTAAGTTTAAGGAATAACTTAGGGTTTCTGGGTCATACGGGGCTTTTAGTGGTTTAGGCTTATCACTCCTAGGTTTAGATTTTTGTTGAGGATAACATAGTGAATTTGCATTGTCCTTACACATTTCAATGGAAAATGTTATAAGGGTTTTAGAATGACACTAATTACCAGTATTTATTTTCCTTTCTTTAATTTCTACTTAGGGTTTTTAGTGTAGGTTTGAACTGTGACAGTGGGTTAATAATTTCCAAAAATTCTCTAAAAATTGCAGTGGGTTGCCATTGGCTATCCTGGCTGGTTTTAGGAATTTGTGGCTTAAACTATAAAGGCTAGGCTTTAGACAAAAATAACAAGGGTGGTGTAAAATGGGCCACTTTACACTACACCTCACCATTAGAGTTGAGTTTCTTCCTAAGGGTCATTTTTGTTGGGATCTAACAGTAATACTAAACCTCTGTGCCAAAATGCATAGAAAGTTAATTGGTGATTATTTAATTGTGATTTTCTAAAGTTTTATGCCAAAAAGGTGCTTATAACTAACTTGTCATTTGAAAAATATCAAACAACAGATTTTGTATTTTTCCTCTGTTCATAATAACCAAACATTAGTTATCCCAAGGTTTGGGGTGTCTTTGCCTTAGGGTTATTTTTGTAGGGTTTTTCTAAGTTATCCTTATTTTATTAAATTAAAAGGTATCCTACTTATTTTATACTAAACCAGGGTATGATATATTTTTCCAGTGAACTACATTAAATAAGTATCCTAACAAAAATAAGGGTGCTCTCTGGTTCATGGTTTAAATTACATTTTCTATTTTTCTTATCTTGAAGCATATTATGGAATAAGGGGTAAAAACTAACTTAATAGAGTGGTCAGAGAGGTTCAACATTTTTAAACAGGTCAGTAGGTAGATATGAACTTCTCCAAATTTTCCTAACCCTAGTCAAATAGCACAACTATTTTTCTTTCTATTATTGAGCTTTTGGCCAAAAATATCACTAAATCAGAGCTTTAAAATCTTCCTTAATACCAAGGGGTTTTATATTTTTCTTAAATAGGTTACATTAATTAGAGTCTGGCAAAATTGGTTTGACCAAATTTGGATGAACTAAACATAAGTTATGAATTTTTAAGTCTCTGTTCAATTTTAAAATAGATTTTTAAAAGAGTTTCCTGGAAAAACAGTTTACACCGGGGTCCCTGGGTTTAAATCAAATCAACCCTCGCAGATCTACCCTCGCGCCACTGTTCTCCTGTGTCTCTGACATTGCACAAAACCCCCCGACCTTCTCTCCCTCTCACCCGCAGTCCTTCCCCCAACTGAAACAGTAACCGTGGGAAAGAAAAGGGTGGCGCGGCTTACCGGCGGCGAGGGAGGTCCGGAGAAGGGTGGGGTTGGCTCGGGGAGACTCTGGCGGTCACGTCGAGGTACGACTTGACGTCGGGGATGGCCGGAATCGCCCGGTCCACGAGCGCAGGCGGGTGTGCTCGTCGGCGGTGAGTGTACCGGCCAAACTACGGCGAACTGGTTCAATCCAAGGGCACGGTGAGCTTCACGGTGCAACGTAGCGACTGTGTGCACAAGGAATCGAAGGATGGTTGAGTGGTTTACCCGGTCCACGTACTCCGGCGGGGTTGAGAGCTCCGGCGAGCGTGGGCTGGCCTCTCCGGCGAAGCAAACTCCGATTCCTCGCTCGGGGAGCTTCCCGGAGGCGTGCCCGGCCTTCCCCGAGGGCTGGACGAGGTTGGGAATGGCTCTGTTGGCCGGTCTACGGTAACAGAGGGATTGGGCGGCCGCGGACTTGCTGCGCACGGGCAAACGGCGACGAGCTAAACTCCGGTGAGGTTTGGAGGGTGCGCGGAAGAGTGCAGTCGAAGCCTGGGAGGGCTTTATAGGCTCGGGCGCGGGCCACGGCGCTGGTTTGGCTCGGGCGCGGCGCTGGGCATGCGGGGGCGCGCGCGGGCGTGCTCTGGCACGGGCAGAAGGCGTCGAACACGTGGAGGTGAGTTTCTTCTGTTGTTCAAACGTCGCTAGAGATCGCAAACGTGCGAATCCTGCCATGAATCCGGCGCAGACCTCCTCCTGGCACCTAGGGCTATCTCACATGTGTGAGTTCCAAAGGAGGATACGCCCTAGATCAGGAGATAGACGGGCGCCAAATCTGGCTTGTCTCACTGCCCACTCCGCGACAAAACTGATGCCAATCCCTGTCAAACGTCCAAGTCTCGGTCTCCACTTTTTCCAGGGGGTGCCTTAGGTGGTATACCACATTTTTGGTATAGAACCCAAGTGGTTTTGGTGCCATCTTCAAGGTGAACACGGTTGATCCTTAAACTAGGGTAAAAAATGGACTTAGAGAGAAATAGAGAGCTCTAGCCCTCTCTCCACTTGGAGATTTGAAATGGGGTTTCTCCAGGGGCCTTTTTGCATTATTTATCTCCCCTAATTGCTGGTTATAAGGTTGCTTAGGGTTTGGGTAAAGATTGCCCATGCTTTGCACATTTGCTCACCTTCTTTCCCCCCCCCCCTTTACTTAGGGTTTTGGAAGATAGGGTTCAAAAAGAGGTCTAGGGTTCTTCTCCCCTCTTATCCAAGGTAGTAAGTGAGCAAGGAATAGAGTAATGCTTCTTAGGTCATTGGCAACATGATTAGCACATGATCTCCAAGTTCTTGGGTGTGGCCCTAAGCCTCTACCACATGTGATCAAAGCCTTTAGTATCAAGATGGGCTCTAACCAAGGTAACACCTGGGGTGTTATAGCCCTCCCCCCTTAAAGGAATCTCGTCCCGAGATTTTAGGTAGAATCCCTTGGGGTGCTTGAAGGTGTGCTGGTGTTGTTTTCCCTTTATACTTAAGTTTCTCTTATTAACTGCTCTTCGAATGTCATCCTCTTTGCAACTTTAGAAGGAAGCCCTTCTTAAGTTAAAACCACAACTTAGACTATCCTTGTTATCTATGTTTTTCTTATAATTGAATTCAAAGGGTAGGTGGGGGGGTTGGGTTTTTGGGGTTACATACCGACTCCTTTGGGCAGAAAGTCGGGGAAGCGAGAGCGTAGGAAATCCTCCGTCTCCCATGTAGCTTCTTCTGCTGAATGGTGACTCCACTGAACCTTATACATTCTGATTGATCTTGCCCGAGTTGATCTCTCCTTCTGATCCAATACCTTGACGGGATACTCTTGATAGGACAAATCTGGTTCTATTTCAATGTCTGGTTCCGGCAGTACTTCAGTGGGTAGGCGAACACATTTTCGTAGCTGAGATACATGGAATACATCATGAATAGCTGACATGCTGGGTGGCAGCTTCAGTTGATATGCTACAGTTCCACAAGCCCCTGGATCTCATAAGGTCCAATGTATCGAGGAGCTAACTTGCCCTTGATCCCGAATCTCTGGACACCCTTGGTGGGTGATACCTTAAGATAGACATGATCTCCCACCTCAAACTGTAGAGGCTTCCGCCTCTTATTATGATAGCTCTTTTGCCTGGCCTGAGCAGCTTCTAAGTTCCTTTTGATGACTCTGACTTTTTCTTCTGCCTCAAGTACTAAATCTGGCCCGAATATTTCCCTTTCTCCTGCTTGAGACCAATTTAGTGGGGTCCTACACCTTCTCCCATATAATGCCTCAAAAGGTGCCATCTTCAGACTGGACTGATAGCTGTTATTGTAAGAAAACTCTGCCAAGGAAAGACACTTGTCCCAATACTTTCCATAGTGTAGTGCACATGCTCGCAACATGTCTTCCAAAATTTGATTTACCCTCTCTGTCTGACCATCTGTTTGGGGATGGTATGCTGAGCTTCGTATAACCTGGGCCCCAAGTGATTCCTGCAATTTCTCCCAAAATCGTGCCACAAAAGGTGCTCCTCGGTCGGAGACTATAGTCCTTGGTATCCCATGCAGACGAACTATCTGGTCAATGTAGATCTCTGCATACTTCTCTGCCCGGTGGGTGGTGTGCACTGGCAAGAAATGAGCAGTCTTGGTCAATCTGTCCACGATAACCCATATAGAATCATGGTGCCTGGAGGTATTGGGCAATCCCACTATGAAGTCCATGCAAATGTCTTCCCATTTCCAAGAGGGTATGGGAAGGGGCTGCAAAGGGCCTGCTGCCTTCAAATGACTAGCTTTGATTCTCTGACAGGTATCGCACTCGGATATGTACTTGGCAATTTCCCTCTTCATTCTGGTCCACCAGTATAAAGATCTAAGATCATGGTAAATCTTGTTGCTACCAGGGTGCATGGAGAACTTGGAAAGGTGAGCTTCATCCAGTATCTTCTTTCTGAGCTCAGGGTCCTTGGGAACAACCAATCGATCTCCAAACCACAAAATTCCCTTGCCATGAGGCAGGTGTGATGCTCGTTGGGGAAGAGGAACGATTTGTTGAAGGCGGTGGCGACGAGTTCTTCGTTGTCGGAGTCGAACGACGAACAATCCGAGTCCCACTCCTTGCCAAGGTGTGCCTCGCCCTTAGCCTTCTTGTACGCCTTTTTCTTTTCCCTTTTGTTCCCTTGTTCTTGGTCACTGTCATTATCGGGACAATTAGCGATAAAATGAGCAATCTTACCACATTTGAAGCATGAGCGCTTCCCCTTCGTCTTGGTCTTGTTGGGATGCCCCTTGTGACCCTTTAGCGCCGTCTTGAAACGCTTGATGATGAGGGTCATTTCTTCATCATTAAGCCCGGCCGCCTCAACTTGCGCCACCTTGCTAGGTAGCGTCTCCTTGCTCCTTGTTGCTTTGAGAGCAATGGTTTGAGGCTCTTGGATTGGGCCATTCAACGCATCATCAACGTATCTAGCCTCCTTGATCATCATCCGCCCGCTTACGAACTTTCCAAGTATCTCCTCGGGCGTCATCTTGGTGTACCTAGGATTCTCACGAATATTGTTCACAAGATGTGGATCAAGGACGGTAAAAGACCTTAGCATTAGGCGGACGACGTCGTGGTCCGTCCATCGCGTGCTTCCATAGCTCCTTATTTTGTTGACGAGGGTCTTGAGCCGGTTGTACGTTTGGGTTGGCTCCTCGCCCCTGATCATTGCGAATCTCCCAAGTTCGCCCTCCACCAACTCCATCTTGGTGAGCATGGTGACGTCGTTCCCCTCATGTGAGATCTTGAGGGTGTCCCAAATCTGCTTGGCGTTATCCAAGCCGCTCACCTTATGGTATTCGTCCCTGCACAATGAAGCTAGAAGAACAGTAGTAGCTTGTGCATTTTTGTGAATTTGCTCATTAATGAACATGGGACTATCAGTACTATCAAATTTCATTCCACTTTCTACTATCTCCCATATGCTTGGATGGAGAGAGAACAAGTGACTACGCATTTTGTGACTCCAAAATCCGTAGTCCTCTCCATCAAAGTGAGGAGGTTTACCAAGTGGAATGGAGAGTAAATGAGCATTGGTACTTTGCGGAATATGAGAGTAATCAAAAGAAAAGTTCGAATTGACCGTTTTCTTTTTCTCGTAGTCGTTGTCGTCGTTGTCCTTTTGGGAAGAAGAGGACTCGTCGCTGTCGTCGTAGTAGACGATCTCCTTGATGCGCCTCGTCTTCTTCTTCTTCCCATCTTTTCGTTTGTGGCCCGAGCCCGAGTCGGTAGGCTTGTCATCTTTCGGCTCGTTGACGAAGGACTCCTTCTCCTTATCATTGATCACAATCCCCTTGCCCTTAGGATCCATCTCTTCGGGCGATTAGTCCCTTTCTTGAAGAGAACGGCTCCGATACCAATTGAGAGCACCTAGAGGGGGGTGAATAGGTGATCCTGTAAGACTTAAAACTTAATGCCACAAAACTTGATTAGGAGTTAGCACAATAATGCCAAGTGGCTAGAGAGGAGTTTTAGCAAAACACAATAACCACAAGAAGATCAACACAGAGATGGCATAGTGGTTTATCCTGTGGTTCGGCCAAGTCCAACACTTGCCTACTCCACGTTGTGGCGTCCCAACAGACGAGGATTGCAATCAACCTCTCTCAAGTGGTCCAACGACCCACTTGAATACCACGGTGTTTTGCTTTGCTTTACTATATCCTGCTTGTGAGGAATCTCCACAACTTGGAGTCTCTCGCCCTTGCAAAGATGTTCACAAAGAAGCACGAAAGTAAGGATGGGATGAGCAATGCACACAAGATACAAAATCAGAGCAACAACACGCACACAAGTCGCAACACGAGCTCTCAACACAACCCGAAGAGTACACTACTCAAATGGAGCTCTAGTTGCTATCACAAAGAATCGAATGCGCGGAATTGAAGTCTTGGTGCTTAGGAATGCTTAGAGAATGCTTGGTGTGTTCCTCCATGTGCCTAGGGGTCCCTTTTATAGCCCCAAGGCAGCTAGGAGCCGTTGAGAGCATTCCAGGAAGGCAATTCTTGCCTTCTGTCGCCTGGCGCACCGGACAGTCCGGTGCACCACCGGACACTGTCCGGTGCGGATCTCTTTCCTTATTTGGTGAAGCCAACCGTTGCAGATTCAGAGCCGTTGGCGCACCGGACACTGTCCGGTGCACACCGGACAGTCCGGTGCCCCCTTGTGACTGTTGGCTCGGCCACGCGTCACGCGCGGAATCCTCGGCCGACCGTTGGCCCGGCTGACCGTTGGCTCACCGGACAGTCCGGTGCACCACCGGACAGTCCGGTGATTTATAGTCGTACACCGTTAATCACTTCCTGAGAGCGACGACTTCGCCTGTGAATGGCTCACCGGACAGTCCGGTGCACCACCGGACAGTCCGGTGATTTATAGCCATATGCCGTTGATCGCTTCCCGAGAGCAGCCAGTTGACAGTCGCCAGCCTGGTGCATCGAACACTGTCCGGTGCACCACAGGACAGTCCGGTGCACCCAGACCGAGCTGTCTTTGGCTGAACAAAGCCAACTCTTTTCCAATTTGATTTCTCCTGTTTCCAGCACTTAGACACAATACATTAGTTCTTAAAACAATGTACCAAGTCTAGAAACATACCTTTAGGCTTGATTTGCACGTTGTCCATCACTTTGCATAGATTACCATTAGTCCACTTGTGGTGGCACTCAATCACCAAAATACTTAGAAATGGCCCAAGGGCACATTTCCCTTTCAAAGTGTAAGGAAAATGGACCTCGGGCCATTTGGCTAATTGAGTTTTGGTGTTTGATGAACAACACAATCCGTGAACTAATAAGTTTTCTAGTGTTTGTGTTTGTAGTTCACAGGATGCGAAGAGAATTGGACCCAAGGCAATGAGGATGCAACACCTCAAAAGAAGACATAAAAAGATGCATAGGAGTCCAATACTCAAGAACAAAGAAGCCCGAAGAAATCAGCGAAGAAATCCAAGATAAGGGCTGTCAGCTAGCGCCTGGTGGCGCACCGGACATTGGTGTCCGGTGTGCACCGGACTGTCCGGTGTGGCACCGGACAGTCTGCGCAGAGAGACCGCAGGTAGGCGCTCTCTGGCTGTAGCACCGGACTGTCCGGTGTGCACCGGACTGTCCGGTGTGCCAACGGGCAGACGGCAACGGTCGGATCCAACGGTCGACTGCTACAGGCGCCAACGGTCGGCTGACGTGGCGTGCACCGGACATCTACTGTTCAGTGTCCGGTGGTGCACCGGACTGTCCGGTGCACCCGACGACAGAAAGCTGCTGCTTTCTGTCCAACGGCTAGTTGGAGGTGTGGAGGCTATAAATACCACCCCAACCGGCCATTCTCATGTGTGAGAGCCCAAGCAACATACCAAGGCATATAGTGCACATTTCCAAGAGCTCAAACACCCAAGTGCTTAATAGAATCACTCGGTGATTAGCGTAGGTGCTTTGCGAAGTGCTTAGGTTAGTTAGACCGCTTTAGCGCTTGCTCTAGGTGAACCCTAGTTAGTTGAGTGAGTTTTGTAAAACCACACAACCCCTCGGCTCTTGCGTGAGTCGTTGTAATTGTACCGAGTGGGGCGAGAGTCTTGCGAGACCGTGACAACCGCGTTTGTGTCACGGCCGCCACCGTGTACCAGAGGGAACGAGGCCCGCGGCGTTTCGGCCGGAAGCTCGATAGTGGAGACGGCGGGGAGCGTCCGAGAGGAGCCGGAAGCGGAGCACCACTTGCGCGTGGAGAAGGCCCGCGGCTCTCTACGGAGTTACTCGACCGTGGTGCTTGGCCCTCGCGTGGGCTTCCCTTTGCGTAGGGGCACCAACGAGGATTAGTCGGGACCTTGCGTGGTTCCGGATACCTCGGTAAAAATACCGGCGTCATCCACGAGAGTTTGCTTCTCTACTTAGCTCTTTACATTCCGCATTTATATTAAGCATTTAAGTTTCAATCTTGTAGTCATACTTATTTAGTGTAGATTGAAACTTAGCCTTTATGGTAGAGATAGCAACACTTAGACAAAACCTAGTTTGCACATTGTAGTTTTGATTATTTGCATAGGTTTTGCTCTAGGGATTTAATTGTGGCCTAGTTTAGTAAAAGTTTTAGAAGTCCTAATTCACCCCCCCCTCTTAGGCGTCACCCGTTTCCTACAAGTGGTATCAGAGCCCGGTTTGGCTCATTTGAAACGCTTTAGCTTCACCGCTAAAAGAGCCGACGCTTTTTAGAGGAAGGGATGGATACCCATAGGCCACCACACTTCGACGGCACTAACTTCCCATATTATAGTGCTAGAATGGCTTGTTACCTAGAGGCCGTTGATCTAGGTGTTTGGAGAGTCACTCGTGACGGGATGAAACCCCTCAAGAATCCCGAGAAACCCACCACGAGTGAGGAAAAAGAAATCCATTTAAATGCTAGAGCCAAAAATTGCTTGTATGAATCTCTTAGCATGGATATTTTCAATCAAGTATTTACCTTGAAAAGTGCTAATGAGATTTGGCTAAAATTGCATGAGCTCCATGACGGCACATCCAATGTCCGTGAGCAAAAACATTGCCTAGTCTTAAATGAGTATAATTCTTTTGCTATGAAAGATGATGAGCTTGTTAGAGACATGTATTCTCGATTGAATCTAATTATCAATGAGCTCAACTCTATTGGCATTAATAAGCTAGGTGATGCAGACATTGTGAGGAAGATTATCTCCCTGCTACCACAACAAAGATATGGGAGCATCATCACCATCCTTCATAACATGGAGGACTTGAGCAACATGACCCCGACCATCGTGATTGGGAAAATCGCGGCCTTTGAGATGTCGCGAAAAATGAGTCGGGGAGAGGAGCCAACTTCCTCAAGGCCATATGCTTTTGCATGTGATGAAAGGAAGGGTAAAAAGAAGGCTCCCACTCCAAGTTCCTCAAGCGAAGAAGAGGAAGAAGAAGAAGAAAGTGATGATGAAGAAGATAATCAACCATGCACATCATCCTCCGAGGACGAAGAAACAATCCGACGCGTCGGAAAGGTAATGAGGATGATCCGCAAGATTAATCTAATGGGTGTGCCCCTGCAGGTCGAGGATCTTCTCTTTAACATTGACAGGAAAAAGCAAAGGAAGAGAGGATGCTTCGCATGTGGGGAGAAGGGCCACTTCAGGGACAACTGTCCAAATATGGCCAAACCCAAAAAGGAGAGGAGCAAAGGCAAGGCGCTAACAAGTGTTAGAACTTGGGATGATTCTTCAAGTGAAGATGAACCTCCAAGGACGCGCAGCCATCGATCCTCGTCACGATCATCACGGTCATCACACAAATGCCTTATGGCAAGAGGTAACAAAAGCATTCCATCCTCTAGTGATGAAAGCAGTAGTGATGATGAAGGTGAGGGAAAGGCCTCTCTAGAAGAGCTTGCGGAAGCCGTAAGATTTTTCCAGGATGTTTGCACTAAGCAAAAAGCTCAACTTAAAACTTTGAAAAATAAGTTGGTTAGCTCTCAAAATGATTACAAAGGTTTGCTAGAAAAATTTGAAACTTTTGCAAACTTAAATAGTGAGCTATCAACTAAAATTGAGCTATTAGAACCTAGTGCTCCATCCACTGCTACCGATGATAGCCTTATTAAAAAGAATGAAAAACTTAAGGCTAAGTTAGCTAGCTCCCAAGAAGCTATTGAAAATTTGCTAGAGAAAATGGAAATTCTTAGCATACACAATAATGAGCTAACTACTAAGCTAGAAAACATTGGTAGCACCCCAGCAGCATCTTTAGTTGAAATACCTGAAATAATTAAGAAAGATGTTTCTACTTCCTGCTTTGATTTAATTGATGATTCTAACCCCTGCAACCAAGTCGTTGTTGAGAATATTGTTGTAGAGACATGTTCGGATGAGGTTGCAAAGGAAAATGAACAATTAAAGCAAGAAGTGGCTCGCCTTGGGAAGGCTTTGTATGACAAGAAAGGCAAAGCCAAACAAATCCGACCTCCACAGGATAACACCACTGCGGGAGTGAACAAGCCTATGGAGGGAGAAACTGTGATTTGTAGGCTATGCCACATGGAAGGCCACAAGTCTTTCCAATGCAAGGCGATGACCGGGGATAAACAAAGGCAAAAGCTCAAGCAAAAGCCATCAAGCAAAATCTCCAACACCTACATGAAAAAGGTAAACAAAAGGGATGCTACACCATATTTGATCAAGAAGAAAAAGAATGGAAAGGTGATAGCAATCAAGGCCAACAAGCAAGCCAACAAAGGAAAAGGGGCCAAACGCATCTGGGTGCCAAAGGAGATAATTTCAACCATGAAAAGCACTAAGAAGGTTTGGATCCCGAAAAGGAAATGAGTGGACCGAAGGCTCGGGAAATTTGGAGACTTGGCAAAGTTGGGATGTATATCATGGGATACATCATATTGAATCAAGTTCATTGCCAAGTGGGTTAGTGAAAATTCTGGACCCAAATTTCCCACCCATGATTAAGGTAACTAGTTTTATTGTATTCTTTGTTTTTAGATATGCGTATCTATTTATCTTTTATCTAGTTTACCTTTCTTGCCTAGTATTACATTCTGTTATGTACTTTTGTTTAAAAATCATACTAGGTAAATCATATGGTAGGATTGCTTGTTCTTAATTCATACACTTAAGCAAACCTACATGGCTTAAAATGTTTATTTAAGCATGGCACATAGCTTTTATATCACTCCATAGTAAATGATGCATCAATTGAAAATTTTTGATTTCTACAAAGTGTATCATTTAACTTATATGTGCCAAAGTTTGGATTATGGATAACTTGCCTCTCTTGATATTAAATCAAAGTGCATGTCTCCTACAAGTATTCAAAACTTGTATGCACGCCTTTAGGGGGAGGTTACTCTATAATCTAACACTTTGAGACTAACACCTTTTCAAGTCTATTTCATGTGATAGTCTCATTGTAAGGAAAATAAGGTCCCCGGAGAAAGACAACAATCTTCCACTGCAAAATCTCCAAGAACTCTCATGTCTCTCAAGCTCACCATTGACCTTCAATTGGTATCTTTTGAGACTACATTCAGTATCATTTACATGTCTTCTCCAATATTTGATTAGACTATATTTCATATCATATGCTTCCATGTTGCTAAAAAATGCATAAGTAGTTAACTCATATTCTGTTACCTATGCATAAGGGAAGTTAGTCTTTTCAAATCATGTCTTGCACCTCTAATTTTTACATGCTTTTTCCTAAGTAGAGGATCTCTATCAAGGGGAGTATTTCTTCATCTCTAAAGGGGGAGAAAAACTCTTTCTAATGGAGACAACTCATTTAGGGGGAGTAATCTTTTGAGGACTCTTTCAAGTGGTATCATTCACATGGCTTAATTTAATACCCTTCTAGTGATATCATTTGATTCAATTCTTGATGAGGGCAAGCTCTTATTTACTTCCTACATGCTTTTAATGTCTTCCTTTTCGGTGGTTGATGCCAAAGGGGGAGAAGTTTAGGGGCCAAAGCAATGAAAACTATATCAAACACCAAACACCACTAATTTAAAATTTTATATCTACAAATGGCTTTTCAAGTGGTTTTGGTTATTTGGTCCAAAAATAGGAAGTAAGTGAATTATGGAGTTAGGGGGAGGCTTAAGTCCATAATTTCACATTGTGGGGACAATCATGCATCTTAGCAAGTAGATTGCATATTTTCATTCAAATACTTGTATTATTTGCTTGCTTTGGTTGTGTTGTCATCAATCACCAAAAAGGGGGAGATTGTAAGGAAAATGGACCCCGGGCCATTTGGCTAATTGAGTTTTGGTGTTTGATGAACAACACAATCCGTGAACTAATAAGTTTTCTAGTGTTTGTGTTTGTAGTTCACAGGATGCGAAGAGAATTGGACCAAGGCAATGAGGATGCAACACCTCAAAAGAAGACATAAAAAGATGCATAGGAGTCCAATACTCAAGAACAAAGAAGCCCGAAGAAATCAGCGAAGAAATCCAAGATAAGGGCTGTCAGCCAGCGCCTGGTGGCGCACCGGACATTGGTGTCCGGTGTGCACCAGTCTGCACAGAGAGACCGCAGGTAGGCGCTCTCTGGCTGTAGCACCGGACTGTCCGGTGTGCACCGGACTGTCCGGTGTGCCAACGGGCAGACGACAACGGTCGGATCCAACGGTCGACTGCTACAGGCGCCAACGGTCGGCTGACGTGGCGTGCACCGGACATCTACTGTTCAGTGTCCGGTGGTGCACCGGACTGTCCGGTGCACCCGACGACAGAAAGCTGCTGCTTTCTGTCCAACGGCTAGTTGGAGGTGTGGAGGCTATAAATACCACCCCAACCGGCCATTCTCATGTGTGAGAGCCCAAGCAACATACCAAGGCATATAGTGCACATTTCCAAGAGCTCAAACACCCAAGTGCTTAATAGAATCACTCGGTGATTAGCGTAGGTGCTTTGCGAAGTGCTTAGGTTAGTTAGACCGCTTTAGCGCTTGCTCTAGGTGAACCCTAGTTAGTTGAGTGAGTTTTGTAAAACCACACAACCCCTCGGCTCTTGCGTGAGTCGTTGTAATTGTACCGAGTGGGGCGAGAGTCTTGCGAGACCGTGACAACCGCGTTTGTGTCACGGCCGCCACCGTGTACCGGAGGGAACGAGGCCCGCGGCGTTTCGGCCGGAAGCTCGATAGTGGAGACGGCGGGGAGCGTCCGAGAGGAGCCGGAAGCGGAGCACCACTTGCGCGTGGAGAAGGCCCGCGGCTCTCTACGGAGTTACTCGACCGTGGTGCTTGGCCCTCGCGTGGGCTTCCCTTTGCGTAGGGGCACCAACGAGGATTAGTCGGGACCTTGCGTGGTTCCGGATACCTCGGTAAAAATACCGGCGTCATCCACGAGAGTTTGCTTCTCTACTTAGCTCTTTACATTCTGCATTTATATTAAGCATTTAAGTTTCAATCTTGTAGTCATACTTATTTAGTGTAGATTGAAACTTAGCCTTTGTGGTAGAGATAGCAACACTTAGACAAAACCTAGTTTGCACATTGTAGTTTTGATTATTTGCATAGGTTTTGCTCTAGGGATTTAATTGTGGCCTAGTTTATTAAAAGTTTTAGAAGTCCTAATTCACCCCCCCCTCTTAGGCGTCACCCGTTTCCTACACAAAGGTCTTAGGGAAATTTGGAGACTTGGCAAAGTTGGGATGTATAACATGGGATACATCATATTGGATCAAGTTTACTTGCCAAGTGGGTTAGTGAAAATTTTGGACCCAAATTTCCCACCCATGACTAAGGTAACTAGATTTATTGTATTTCTTGTTTTTACATATGCGTATCTATTTACACTGTATCTAGTTTACCTTTCTTGCCTAGTATTACATTTGTTATGTACTATTGTTTAAAATCATGCATACTAGGTAAATCATATGGTAGGATTGTGTGTTTTCAATTCATATACTTAAGCAAACCTACATGGCTTAAAATATTTATTTAAGCACGACACATGGCTTCTATATCACTCCATAGTAAATGATGCATCAATTGAAAATTTTGATTTCTACAAGTTGTATCATTTAACTTATATGTGCCAAATTTTGGATTGTAGATAATTTGCCCCTCTTGATATCAAATCAAAGTGCATGTCTCCTACAAGTATTCAAAACTTGTATGCGCACCTTTAGGGGGAGGTTACTCTATAATCTAATACTTTGAGACTAATACCTTTTCAAGTCTATTTCATGTGATAGTTTCATTGTAAGGAAAATGAGGTCCCCGGAGAAAGACAACAATCTTCCACTGCAAAACCTCCAAGAACTCTCATGTCTCTCAAGCTCGCCATTGAATTTCAATCGGTATCATTTGAGACTACATCTAGTATCATTTACATGTCTTCTCCAATATTTGATTAGACTATATTTCATATCATATGCTTCCATGTTGCTAAAAATGCATAAGTAGTTAACTCATATTCTGTTACCTATGCATAAGGGAAGTCAGTCTTTTCAAATCATGTCTTGCACCTCTAATTTTCACATGCTTTTTCCTAAGTAGAGGATCTCTGTCAGGGGGAGTATTTCTTCATCTCTAAAAAGGGGGGAGAAAATTCTTTCTAAAGAGAACACTCGTTTAGGGGGAGTAATCCTTTCAACTGATATCATTCATGTGGTTTAATTTAGTATTCTTCAAGTGGTATCATCTAATAAAATTCTTAATGAGGACAAGCTTTTATTTACTTCCTACATGCTTTTAATGCCTTCCTTTTCGGTGGTTGATGCCAAAGGGGGGACAAGTTTAGGGACCAAAGCAATGAAAACTATATCAAACACCAAACACCACAAATTTAAAATTTTATATCTACAAATGGTTTTTCAAGTGGTTTTGGTCCTAAAATAGGAAGTAAGTGAATTATGGAGTTAGGGGGAGGCTTAAGTCCATAATTTCACATTGTGGGGACAAACATGCATCCTAGCAAGTAGATTGCATATTTTTATTCAAATACTTGTATTATTTGCTTGCTTTGGTTGTGTTGTCATCAATCACCAAAAAGGGGGAGATTGTAAGGAAAATGGACCCCGGGCCATTTGGCTAATTGAGTTTTGGTGTTTGATGAACAACACAATCCGTGAACTAATAAGTTTTCTAGTGTTTATGTTTGTAGTTCACAGGATGCAATATTTACTTGGACTAAGGAATTGAGGAAAGCAACACCTCAAAAGAAGACATTAAGAAGATCCAAGAAAAGTCCAAGTGTGCTGCTGCAGACTGTCTGTGCGGTGGCACACCGGACTGTCCGGTGCCCACACGCCGGACTGTCCGGTGCACCAGGGAACTCCAGCCCAACGACTAGTTCCAGGTGGCACTCGGAGAGAAGACCACCGGACTGTCCGGTGTGAGCACCAGACTGTCCAGTGTGGAAAAGCCTGCGGCGCCAACGGTCACCTGCTCTGACAGAGCAACGGCTAGGCGCACCGGACAGGCTACAGTGCGCTGTCTGGTGCACCACCGGACTGTCCGGTGTGCCGCAGAGAACTGCAACTTTTCTCCAACGGCTAGAATGGAGTTGGGGCCTATATATACTCCACCCAACCGGCTATTTGAAGGTGTGGGAGCCCAAGCAACATACCAAGGCATATAGTGCACATTTCCAAGAGCTCAAACACCCAAGTGCTTAATACAATCACTCGGTGATTAGCATAGGTGCTTTGTGAAGTACTTAGGTTAGTTAGACAGCTTTAGCGCTTGCTCTAGGTGAACCCTAGTTAGTTGAGTGAGTTTTGTAAAACCACACAACCCCTCGGCTCTTGCGTGAGCCGTTGTAATTATACCGAGTGGGGCGAGAGTCTTGCGAGACCGTGACAACTGCGTTTGTGTCACGGCCGCCACCGTGTACCGGAGGGAACGAGGCCCGCGACGTTTCGGCCAGAAGCTCGATAGTGGAGACGGTGGGGAGCGTCCGAGAGGAGCCAAAAGCGGAGCACCACTTGCGCGTGGAGAAGGCCCGCGGCTCTCTACGGAGTTACTCGACCATGGTGCTTGGCCCTCGCGTGGGCTTCCCTTTGCATAGGGGCACCAACGAGGATTAGTCGGGACCTTGCGTGGTTTCGGATACCTCGATAAAAATACCGGCGTCATCCACGAGAGTTTGCTTCTCTACCTTGCTCTTTAAGTTTCCGCATTTATATTAAGCATTTAAGTTTCAATCTTGTATTCATACTTATTTAGTGTAGATTGAAACTTAGCCTTTGCAGTAGAGATAGCAACACTTAGACAAAACCTAGTTTACACATTCTAGTTTGATTATTTGCATAGGTTTTGCTCTAAGGATTTAATTGTGGCCTAGTTTAGTAAAAGTTTTAGAAATCCTAATTCACCCCCCTCTTAGGCGTCACCCGTTTCCTACAACTTTGACCAACTTATAAAAGCAATGCTCAGCTTCAGCCTTTATTTCATTGATCAGCCCTACACTTCATGAACTCCCACCTTTGGTGAGTTAATGCCACATTATTCCCCACAACTTGTTGAGCCATGAACATGTGTGAGCTCACTCTTGCTGTCTCACACCCCCCACAGGAGAAGAACAGGTGGTCGAAGAGGAGCCGCCTAGCACCGAGGCTTTCGACTTGATCTAGGTGGTGTCTCCCAGTCAGCTTTGTGGCGCCAGGGAATAATATCTAGTTCACTTTATTCTAGCAATTATTTTTGTAAGACTTCCGCTATGTAATAAGTACATTTATGATATTTATGACATTATCTCTATGCACTCTGTTATTATATGTGTTGTCTTCTCTGGCGCATATATGAGATGCACCCGACTTTGTTCCTTAAAACCGGGTGTGACAGAAGTGGTATCAGAGAAAATGTTGACTGTAGGACGAAACCTAGATAGAAATGGACAAAACCCTTACCTACTTATCTCACTCTGATTCTTTCTATACTTATCTTGATCATGTCTCACCTTCTACTGTTCTACTCTGATCATTCTTACCTTTTCTACTCTAAGACAAGATGGATTTCACACCTTGGAATCCTACCCCTATAACATTTTTAAGAGATAGGAGGCCTAAGACAAAAAAACTATTTTCTCTATTTTAAAATGTTGGTTGATTGTTCTGATGATCAATGCCTGATTTGCTTCTTTGATTGACTGAAATAGTATAGACAGGCATCTTAGCATGTACCACCATAAGGTAATGAATTATCTTTAGTAGGCGACACACTTAGCTAATAAATCCCCAAAGTAACATGCTTCGTAATTACATGCCTTGTCTACAATCCTTTCTTTCGTACCCTGTGTTTTTAACCCAGATGGGCTACACCTATAGTGTTAGAAGAGAGCACTATAGACGTAATCCTTGGTATGTCATGGTTAAGGAAGGCAAAGGCAGTTTATGCACTGTGCTAAAGAAACCATAGAACTCACCAGTTCCAAAGGAGAAAGATTTGAAGTTGGAATTGCAGTAACTACCGCCACCAGACTAGCGGCATTCTTAGTAGATGGGAAGTTTGTTGGTGACAACATCCGTGCGGTTAAGGATTTTTCGGATGTCTTTCTAGAGGAGTTAACAGGGATGCCACCAGATAGGGAAGTTGAGGTTGTCATAGATCTCTTACCTGGGACTACCCTTACTTCCAAACGACCATACAAGATGTCTGTAGAAGAATTAAAGGAACTTAAGAAGCAGTTAACTGAGTTACAGGAGGCAGGGTACATTCGTCCGAGTTCCTCACCTTGGGGAGCACCGGTACTGTTTGTACAGAAGAAGGATGGATCACAGCGGATGTATGTGGATTATAGATCACTTAATGATGTTACTGTGAAGAACAAGTATCCATTGCCCTGTATTGAGGATTTATTCGATCAGATGAGAGGTGCTAGGGTATTCTCGAAGATTGATCTCCGATCGGGATACCATCAAATGAAGATTAGACCATCGGATATTCCTAAGACGGCTTTCTCGACTCGATATGGATTATATGAGTTCATTGTTATGTCATTTGAATTAACCAATGCACCATCTTATTTTATGAATTTGATGAATAAGGTGTTTATGGAGTATCTGGACAGATTCGTCATGGTGTTCATCGACGATATTCTTATCTATTCTAAGAGTGAAAGTGATCATGAAGAACATCTAAGGTTGGTGCTACAAAAGCTACGAGATAATCAACTCTACGCCAAGTTTAGCAAATACGAGTTTTGGATTGACAAGGTGCCATTCCTTGGACATATTATTTCTAATGGAGGAATAGTAGTGGATCCTGCTAAGGTCAAGGAGATAATGGAGTGGAGAGTGTCCACTACAGTTACTGAGATTCATAGTTTCTTAGGACTTGCAGGATATTATCGGAGATTTATTGAAGGATTTTCTAAGATTGCTAAGCCAATGACCTCGCTTCTGGAGAAAGGAAGAGAATTTAAGTGGGATGAGAAGTGCTAAGAGAGCTTTGATCAATTAAAGAAGAGATTAATGTCACCCCCAATGTTGGTTATGCCAGATCTACAGAAGGGATTTCACATTTATTGTGATGCATGTGGCCAAGGATTGGGATGTGTGCTCATGCAAGAAGGACATGTGATCGCCTATGCGTCTCGTCAGTTGCGAAAACACGAGTTGAACTACCCCACTCATGACTTGGAACTGGCAGCCGTTGTGCATGCGCTTAAGATTTGGAGACATTATATCATGGGAACCAAGTGTCAAGTATATACCGATCATAAGAGTTTGAAGTATATATTCACTCAGAAGGATCTCAACCTTAGGCAGCGTCGTTGGTTGGAGCTCATTAAGGATTATGATTTGGAGATTCACTATCACCCAGGCAAGGCGAATTTGGTTGCAGATGCCTTGAGTCGGAAGGAGCATGTTCACTCCACTTTTGTTGTCCAGCTACCCGGTGAATTAGCAAAAGATTTTGAGAGACTCAATCTGGGAATTGTTACACACACTGAAGGAGTTACCATTGAATTGGAACCTACCTTGGAGCAAGAAATTCGTAAAGGTCAAGTGGGTGATGCAAAAATTCAAGAGATTAAGGATCTGATTACTGAAGGTAGAGGTCCGGAATTCATGGAGGATGAGCAAGGTACTATATGGTTCAAGGATCAGATATGTGTTCTGGAAATTGATAGCCTTCATGAGACTATATTGAAAGAAGCTCATGATTCTGATTACTCTATCCACCCTGGTAGCACTAAGATGTATCAGGATTTAAAGCAAAAGTACTGGTGGTATGGATTAAAGAGAGATGTTGTTGCACACGTGGCTAAGTGTGATGTGTGTCAAAGAGTCAAGGCCGAACATCAAAGACCAGCAGGACTATTGCACCCGCTTAAGATTCCCGAGTGAAAATGGGAAGAAATTGGTATGGATTTCATTGTTGGACTACCCCGCACTCCAGCAGGATATGACTCTATTTGGGTAATTGTGGACAGATTGACAAAAGTGGCTCATTTCATACCGGTGAGGACAAATTACACGAGAGCCAAGCTAGCAGAATTGTATATGACTCGAATAGTTTGTCTACATGGAGTGCCTAAGAAGATCGTGTCTGATCGAGGGTCACAGTTTACCTCTCGGTTTTGGAAGAAGTTGCATGAGAGCTTGGATACAAAGTTGAATTTTAGTTCGGCCTACCATCCCCAGACTGATGGACAGACAGAGAGGACTAACCAAGTACTGGAAGATATGTTAAGAGCTTGTGCTCTTAAACATGGTGGAAGTTGGGATAAGAGCTTACCATATGCGAAGTTCTCTTATAATAATAGCTACCAGGCCAGTTTGGAGATGTCATCTTTTGAGGCTTTATATGGTAGGAAATGTAGGACTCCTCTATATTGGGATCAGACTGGAGAAAGACAGTTCTTTGGGCCTGAACTTATTCAAGAGGCAGAAGAACAAGTTCGAATGATAAGAGAAAATTTGAGAATTGCACAATCAAGGCAGAAGAGCTATGCTGATACCCGGAGAAGACTACTGGAGTTTAAGGAGGGTGATCATATCTATTTGAAGGTGTCACCACTTCGAGGTATGAGGAGATTCAAAGTTAAAGGAAAGTTGTCCCCTCGCTTCATTGGACCTTTCTTGATCTTAAAGCGAGTGGGTGAAGTTGCATATCAACTAGAACTACCCGATCACCTAGCAGATGTACATGATGTGTTCCATGTATCTCAGCTGAAGAAGTGCCTCAGGGTTCCTGAGGAGCAGCTACCAATGGAGGACCTTAGTATTCATGATGACCTGACTTATGCAGAATACCCTATCAAGGTCCTGGACACTTTGACTCGAGTTACAAGAAATAAGGTGATAAAGATGTGCAAAGTACAATGGAGTCACCATGGTGAAGATGAAGCTACTTGGGAAAGAGAAGAAGAGCTTCGCATAGACTTTCCCCATCTTTTCCATATTCCTTCCTAAATCTCGAGGACGAGATTCCTGTTAAGGAGGGTAGGATTTGTAACACTCACTTTGTAAAAAAAATTTAAAAGGAAAACTTATATTCCTTTATATACATGTGTCATTTCTATTTATCATTTCATGCAAACACCTCATTTAAAGCAAAGGATTAATACAAGCCATTAAATGATGCATCATGTTGAGACTTTATTTTGTGTGTATTTTGGGACTATATAAAACAATGTTGATAAAAATATATTAGAATCCAAGCTGGAAATAAAATATCATACATGAAACACTAGAATTTTAAGGGGGGAAAGCAGTAGCCACACCAAATAAATTTCTCAAAAATAAAGCAATTCATCTCATGCCATATTCAAGTGGGATATTTAATTTTGATACAAGTTTGCCACGGAATTCGAATTTAAATTTAAATTGGAGATGTAAATTAAAAATTAAAAGAGAAATAAAAAGAAAAAAAGAAAGAAGTGCCTAAATGGGCCGCGGTGCTCCTTTCTGGCCCACCAGAGCTTCTCACCGCGTGGCTCGCTCCTCTTTTCACCCCACAGTGCGCGCATGGAACAGGGAACTGTGGGGCCCACCTGGCGGACGCTCTTCCACCTGAGTCGCTTCCGTGTGGGGCCGCTGTGTCGGACCCGTCGTTCCCGCAAGGCTCGCGGGTGAGGTCAAACGAACCCGCGAAATTCGCGCAGCGGGTGGCTCGCCTCCCGTATAAATTGATTGCGCAGCCGGCAGGCGAGCCCAAAGCATCCAAAACCCTAGCCGCCCGGAGGTTCTCTGCTCGCAGACACCGGCCCCAGTAGAGAGAAGTGGAGAGAGAGAGTGAAGGTGCCGCACCCGTGCTGACCATTCCTCGGTCGCCGTTGGACCTTGGAGCGCGGACTCGGGGGAGGGGTATCGTGCGTAGAACGTGCTCAGCCGCACAATTTCATCCGTGGGCAACTTGTGGCGCGTGAATTCGTCACCGGAGCTGCTCCCACCGCCACAGCAGCACTTGTCGTCGTGGTCCGGCCTCACCACCTCTTGGAGCGCAGGTATGACCCCACGTCGGTGTTCGCTATGACCTTCTCAGTGCGAAGCGAAATTTAATTTGGGTTTGGGGGTGGTGGCGGGCTATGGAGCGCGCTCGCCGGTGGGCGCCGCCGTGCGGGTATGTTAGCGCCGCCGTGTGCAGTCACCGGAGGTAGGGGTATGGGCTCTCGGCCTCGGATCTGGCCGCGAATGGCCCAGATTCAACTGCGTGTACCCCCCTTCGCTTGGACTGATCTACGCCGCTGAAGCTTGATCGGGCACTGTATATTAGCTCAGGTCGGGATCGCTTTACGTCCGTCGATCGCAGATCAGACTGTTGAAAACACACGTTAGTTTATAACTGCGAGATCTAATCCACACCGCCCGCCGCGTGATCCAACAGCTTGGATCCGAAGATACCCCTTCGACCGCAAGTTTTGCAAAGGAGCCCGTGAACTATGCAGGAAACAACCCGCAGTCCACTCGGGTGTTCCCCTGAGTCTGTGGAATATTTACGCCAGAACCCCTGTGTTTTACAGAAAACGAGGCCTAGTCCAGGGAACAGAAAAACCGGAGAAATGAATTTAGAAATAGATTTATAGTATTAAATTAATTGTAGAAACTTGTTTAATTCATAGAAAATGCATATGAACTCCAAATTGGTCCATTCCAGTTCCTAAATTTTTGTAATATTATTGTTCATCCATTAGTGCCTCTGTTTTGGCATGAAAGACACATTAAAATTGTTCTTTTACCTAATCTTGTATTAAGCATATAAAACATTAGAAAATTCATAACTTAAAATCTATAACTCCAAATTTAATGATTCCAATTTCTATGATCCTATTTTAATGTCTAGATTATTACTGTGTATTTTTTTACATGCTTGGTGTAATGTTAATTTTTGCTATACTATGTATGCATTGTGTTGATGCGAGTAGACGAACAAGCTACTGAGGATTCTGAGGTTCAGCTGGTAGAGACTGCTGAGCAGGAGCTCGTGGAAGGCAAGTTGTGCCCTTGATCACTTCTTTTACCCATTCATGTTTTTATTAATCATAATGGTCTGCATAGGTTAATTTTGATGGGACCCAATAGGTTACCCTAGATTTTGACTATCTATATACCTTGTTTCACCACTGGTTTTACTACTAAATTTTTTGGGTAGTACATGCTATTGCTTTATGTAGATTTGGGTTGTAGGAAACGGGTGACGCCTAAGAGGGGGGGTGAATTAGGACTTCTAAAACTTTTACTAAACTAGGCCACAATTAAATCCCTAGAGCAAAACCTATGCAAGTAATCAAAACTAGAATGTGCAAACTAGGTTTTGTCTAAGTGTTGCTATCTCTACCGCAAAGGCTAAGTTTCAATCTACACTAAATAAGTATGACAACAAGATTGAAACTTAAATGTTTAATATAAATGCGGAATGTAAAGAGCTAAGTAGAGAAGCAAACTCTCGTGGATGACGCTGGTATTTTTACCGAGGTATCCGGAACCGCGCAAGGTCCCGACTAATCCTCGTTGGTGCCCCTACGCAAAGGGAAGCCCACGCGAGGGCCAAGCACCACGGTCGAGTAACTCCGTAGAGAGCCGCAGGCCTTCTCCACGCGCAAGTGGTGCTCCGCTTCCGGCTCCTCTCGGACGCTCCCCGCCGTCTCCACTATCGAGCTTCCGGCCGAAACGCCGCGGGCCTCGTTCCCTCCGGTACACGGTGGCGGCCATGACACAAACGCGGTTGTCACGGTCTCGCAAGACTCTCGCCCCACTCGGTACAATTACAACGGCTCGCGCAAGAGCCGAGGGGTTGTGAGGTTTATCTAAACTCACTCAACTAACTAGGATTCACCTAGAGCAAGCGCTAAAGCGGTCTAACTAACCTAAGCACTTCGCAAAGCACTTACGCTAATCACCGAGTGATTCTATTAAGCACTTGGGTGTTTGAGCACTTGGAAATATGCACTATGTGTATTGGAATGTTGCTTGGGCTCTCACACTAGAGAATGGCCGGTTGGGGTGGTATTTATAGCCTCCACACCCCCAACTAGCCGTTGGACAGAAAGCAGCAGCTTTCTGTCGTCGGGTGCACCGGACAGTCCGGTGCACCACCGGACACTGCACAGTGGATGTCCGGTGCACGCCACGTCAGCCGACCGTTGGCGCCTGTAGCAGTCGACCGTTGGATCCGACCGTTGCCTTTCTGCCCGTTGGCACACCGGACAGTCCGGTGCACACCGGACAGACCTGTGCACACCGGACAGACCGGTGCTACAGCCAGAGAGCGCCTGTCTGCGGCCTCTCTGTGCAGACTGTCCGGTGCCTCACCGGACAGTCCGGTGCACACCGGACACCGATGTCCGGTGCGCCACCTGGCGCTGGCTGACAGCCCTTGTCTTGGATTTCTTTGCTGATTTCTTCGGGCTTCTTTGTTCTTGAGTATTGGACTCCTATGCATCTTTTTATGTCTTCTTTTGAGGTGTTGCATCCTCATTGCCTTGGTCCAATTCTCTTCGCATCCTGTGAACTACAAACACAAACACTAGAACACTTGTTAGTTCACGGATTGTGTTGTTCATCAAACACCAAAACTCAATTAGCCAAATGGCCCGGGGTCCATTTTCCTTACAATCTCCCCCTTTTTGGTGATTGATGACAACACAACCAAAGCAAGCAAATAATACAAGTATTTGAGTAAAAATATGCAATCTACTTGCTAGGATGCATGATTGTCCCCACAATGTGATATTATGGACTTAAGCCTCCCCCTAACTCCATAATTCACTTACTTCCTATTTTTGGACCAAATAACCAAAACCACTTAAAAAGCCATTTGTAGATATAAAATTTTAAATTAGTGGTGTTTGGTGTTTGATATAGTTTTCATTGCTTTGGCCCCTAAACTTCTCCCCCTTTGGCATCAACCACCGAAAAGGAAGACATTAAAAGCATGTAGGAAGTAAATAAAAGCTTGCCCTCAACAAGAATTTGTATCAAATGATATCACTAGAAGGATATTAAATTAAGCCATGAAAGATACCACTTGTAGACCATGAAAGATACCATGTGTAGGAGTTCCTCAAAAGATTACTCCCCCTAAATGAGTATTCTCCTTTAGAAAGAGTTTTTCTCCCCCATTAGAGATGAAGAAATACTCCCCCTGACAGAGATCCTCTACTTAGGAAAAAGCATGTGAAAATTAGAGGTGCAAGACATGATTTGAAAAGACTAACTTTCCTTATGCATAGGTAACAGAATATGAGTTAACCACTTATGCATTTTTAGCAACAAGGAAGTATATGATATGAAATATAGTCTAATCAAATATTGGAGAAGACATGTAAATGATACTGAAAGTAGTCTCAAAAGATACCAATTGAAGATCAATGGCGAGCTTGAGAGACATGAGAGTTCTTGGAGATTTTGCAGTGGAAGATTGTTGTCTTTCTCCGGGGACCTTATTTTCCTTACAATGAGACTATCACATAAAATAGACTTGAAAAGGTGTTAGTCTCAAAGTGTTAGATTATAGAGTAACCTCCCCCTAAAGGTGTGCATACAAGTTTTGAATACTTGTAGGAGACATGCACTTTGATTTGATATCAAGCGGGGCAAATTATCCATAATCCAAACTTTGGCACATATAAGTTAAATGATACACTTTGTAGAAATTAAAATCTTCAATTGATGCATCATTTACTATGGAGTGATATAGAAGCTATGTGTCGTGCTTAAATAAACATTTTAAGCCATGTAGGTTTGCTTAAGTATATGAATTTAAAAACAAGCAATCCTACCATATGATTTACCTAGTATGCATGATTTTGAACAAAAGTACATAATAAATGTAATACTAGGCAAGAAAGGTAAACTAGATACAAGGTAAAATAGATACGCATATCTAAAAACAAGAGAAATACAATAAACTAGTTACCTTAGTCATGGGTGGGAAATTTGGGTCCAAAGTTTTCACTAACCCACTTGGCAATAAACTTGATCCAATATGATGTATCCCATGATATACATCCCAATTTTGCCAAGTCTCCAAATTTCCCGAGGACCTTTGGTCCACTCACTTCCCTTTCGGGATCCAAACCTTCTTGGTGCTTTTCATGGTTGAAATTATCTCTTTTGGCACCCAGATGCGTTTGGCCCCCTTTCCTTTGTTGGCTTGCTTGTTGGCCTTGATTGCTATCACCTTTCCGTTCTTTTTCTTCTTGATCAAATATGGTGTAGCATCCTTTTTGTTCACCTTTTTGATGTAGGTGTTGGAGATTTTGCTTGATGGCTTTTGCTTGAGCTTTTGCCTTTGTTTATCCCCGGTCATCGCCTTGCATTGGAAAGACTTGTGGCCTTCCTTGTGACATAGCCTACAAATCACAGTTTCTCCCTCTACAGGCTTGTTCACTCCCGCAGTGGTGTTATCCTGTGGAGGTCGGATTTGTTTGGCTTTGCCTTTCTTGTCATACAAAGCCTTGCCAAGACGAGCCACTTCTTGCTTTAATTGTTCATTTTCCTTTGCAACCTCATCCGAACATGTCTCTACAACAATATTCTCAACAACGACTTGGTTGCAGGGGTTAGAATCATCAATTAAATCAAAGCAGGAAGTAGAAGCATCTTTCTTAATTATTTCAGGTATTTCAACTAAAGATGCTGCTGGGGTGCTACCAATGTTTTCTAGCTTAGTAGTTAGCTCATTGTTGTGTATGCTAAGAATTTCCATTTTCTCTAGCAAATTTTCAATAGCTTCTTGGGAGCTAGCTAACTTAGCCTTAAGTTTTTCATTCTTTTTAATAAGGCTATCATCGGTAGCAGTGGATGGAGCACTAGACTCTAATAGCTCAATTTTAGTTGATAGCTCACTATTTAAGTTTGCAAAAGTTTCAAATTTTTCTAGCAAACCTTTGTAATCATTTTGAGAGCTAACCAACTTATTTTTCAAAGTTTTAAGTTGAGCTTTTTGCTTAGTGCAAACATCCTGGAAAAAATTTACGGCTTCCGCAAGCTCTTCTAGAGAGGCCTTTCCCTCACCTTCATCATCACTACTACTTTCATCACTAGAGGATGGAATGCTTCTGTTACCTCTTGCCATAAGGCATTTGTGTGATGACCATGATGATCGTGACGAGGACCGGTGGCTGCGCGTCCTTGGAGGTTCATCTTCACTTGAGGAGTCATCCCAAGTTCTAACACTTGTGAGCGCCTTGCCTTTGCTCCTCTCCTTTTTGGGTTTGGCCATATTTGGACAGTTGTCCCTGAAGTGGCCCTTCTCCCCACATGCGAAGCATCCTCTCTTCCTTTGCTTTTTCCTGTCAATGTTAAAGAGAAGATCCTCGACCTGCAGGGGCACACCCATTAGATTAATCTTGCGGATCATCCTCATTACCTTTCCGACGCGTCGGATTGTTTCTTCGTCCTCGGAGGATGATGTGCATGGTTGATTATCTTCATCATCATCACTTTCTTCTTCTTCCTCTTCTCCACTTGAGGAACTTGGAGTGGGAGCCTTCTTTTTGCCCTTCCTTTCATCACATGCAAAAGCATATGGCTTTGAGGAAGTTGGCTCCTCTCCCCGACTCATTTTTCGCGACATCTCAAAGGCCGCGATTTTCCCAATCACAATAGTCGGGGTCATGTTGCTCAAGTCCTCCATGTTGTGAAGGATGGTGATGATGCTCCCGTATCTTTGTTGTGGTAGCAGGGAGATAATCTTCCTCACAATGTCCGCATCACCTAGCTTATTAATGCCAATAGAGTTGAGCTCATTGATTATTAGATTCAAACGAGAATACATGTCTCTAACAAGCTCATCATCTTTCATGGCAAAAGAATTATACTCATTTAAGACTAGGCAATGTTTTTGCTCACGGACATTTGATGTGCCGTCATGGAGCTCATGCAATTTTAGCCAAATCTCATTAGCAGTTTTCAGGGTAAATACTTGATTGAAAATATCCATGCTAAGAGATTCATACAAGCAATTTTTGGCTCTAGCATTTAAATGGATTTCTTTTTCCTCACTCGTGGTGGGTTTCTCGGGATTCTTGAGAGGTTTCATCCCGTCACGAGTGACTCTCCAAACACCTAGATCAACGGCCTCTAGGTAACAAGCCATTCTAGCACTATAATATGGGAAGTTAGTGCCATCAAAGTGTGGTGGCCTATGGGTATCCATCCCTTCCTCTAAAAAGCGTCGGCTCTTTTAGCGGTGAAGCTAAAGCGTTTCAAATGAGCCAAACCGGGCTTTGATACCAATTGTAGGAAACGGGTGACGCCTAAGAGGGGCGGGGGGTGAATTAGGACTTCTAAAACTTTTACTAAACTAGGCCACAATTAAATCCCTAGAGCAAAACCTATGCAAGTAATCAAAACTAGAATGTGCAAACTAGGTTTTGTCTAAGTGTTGCTATCTCTACCGCAAAGGCTAAGTTTCAATCTACACTAAATAAGTATGACAACAAGATTGAAACTTAAATGCTTAATATAAATGCGGAATGTAAAGAGCTAAGTAGAGAAGCAAACTCTCGTGGATGACGCCGGTATTTTTACCGAGGTATCCGGAACCGCGCAAGGTCCCGACTAATCCTCGTTGGTGCCCCTACGCAAAGGGAAGCCCACGCGAGGGCCAAGCACCACGGTCGAGTAACTCCGTAGAGAGCCGCGGGCCTTCTCCACGCGCAAGTGGTGCTCCGCTTCCGGCTCCTCTCGGACGCTCCCCGCCGTCTCCACTATCGAGCTTCCGGCCGAAACGCCGCGGGCCTCGTTCCCTCCGGTACACGGTGGCGGCCGTGACACAAACGCGGTTGTCACGGTCTCGCAAGACTCTTGCCCCACTCGGTACAATTACAACGGCTCGCGCAAGAGCCGAGGGGTTGTGAGGTTTATCTAAACTCACTCAACTAACTAGGATTCACCTAGAGCAAGCGCTAAAGCGGTCTAACTAACCTAAGCACTTCGCAAAGCACTTACGCTAATCACCGAGTGATTCTATTAAGCACTTGGGTGTTTGAGCACTTGGAAATATGCACTATGTGTATTGGAATGTTGCTTGGGCTCTCACACTAGAGAATGGCCGGTTGGGGTGGTATTTATAGCCTCCACACCCCCAACTAGCCGTTGGACAGAAAGCAGCAGCTTTCTGTCGTCGGGTGCACCGGACAGTCCGGTGCACCACCGGACACTGCACAGTGGATGTCCGGTGCACGCCACGTCAGCCGACCGTTGGCGCCTGTAGCAGTCGACCGTTGCCTTTCTGCCCGTTGGCACACCGGACAGTCCGGTGCACACCGGACAGACCGGTGCTACAGCCAGAGAGCGCCTGTCTGCGGCCTCTCTGCGCAGACTGTCCGGTGCCTCACCGGACAGTCCGGTGCACACCGGACACCGATGTCCGGTGCGCCACCTGGCGCTGGCTGACAGCCCTTGTCTTGGATTTCTTTGCTGATTTCTTCGGGCTTCTTTGTTCTTGAGTATTGGACTCCTATGCATCTTTTTATGTCTTCTTTTGAGGTGGTGCATCCTCATTGCCTTGGTCCAATTCTCTTCGCATCCTGTGAACTACAAACACAAACACTAGAACACTTATTAGTTCACGGATTGTGTTGTTCATCAAACACCAAAACTCAATTAGCCAAATGGCCCGGGGTCCATTTTCCTTACATGGGTATAGAGATATTTACTACTCATGATTACACTTGTTATTATCTGTTCATTATTTTCTGTTCATGATAAGATCATAATGTTAATGGGAACATGGAGAACCACCCGGGAAAACAGTGCTACCACAAGGGTTTAATGGGATGCCGTTGGCCGATTAACTAGGAAAGCTAGTGGATGACTATCTTACCCGAAAGGGGCAAGGGCAGTAGGGGAGTGGTCAGTGTAGAGAGGTCCTTGGGTTGATTTTGCTGCGATGGCGGTCATGTGAGGGATTCCTGCACTGGAGCTTCCTATAAACTATAGCGGGTTTTCTGAAGCTAGTGAAACTTTGTAAAGACCTCGTAGTGGTACCCTGCCTCACTTCCTTGGTAGAGGTGTATGGGGTCTGATCAACTCTGTGGCAAATGGGTAACACGACTTGTGGGTAAAGATGCGCAACCTCTGCAGAGTGTAAAACTGGTATACTAGTCGTGCTCACGGTCATGAGCGGCTCGGACACTCAAATGATTAATTTATGGAACTTAAACTTAATTTGTCATTTCATTGCATCTGGAATTATTTTACTGTTGCTTTTATTTATTATTTCTAAGGTTCGGTATTTACTTACACTTAGTAACTGCTAATAAAATTTTGACCAACTTATAAAAGCAATGCTCAGCTTCAGCCTTTATTTCATTGATCAGCCTTACACTTCATGAACTCCCAGCTTTGGTGAGTTCATGCCACATTATTCCCCACAACTTGTTGAGCGATGAACATGTGTGAGCTCACTCTTGCTGTCTCGCACCCCCCACAGGAGAAGAACAGGTGGTCGAAGAGGAGCCGCCTAGCACCGAGGCTTTCGACTTGATCTAGGTGGCGTCTCCCAGTCAGCTTTGTGGCGCCAGGGAATAATATCTAGTTCGCTTTATTCTAGCAATTATTTTTGTAAGACTTCCGTTATGTAATAAGTATATTTATGATATTTATGACATTATCTCTATGCACTCTGTTATTATATGTGTTGTCTTCTCTGGCGCATATATGAGATGCACCCGGCTTTGTTCTTTAAAACCGGGTGTGACAGCATATAGTAAGCAGGAAATTAATCAACTAAGTGCCAGTAACAGGTGAACAAGGTGAACTACCCCAAATAGTGATCAATCATCATGCTAGAAACATATCTTAAATAGATACTATTTGAAATTTTCAAGATTTATCAGATTTTTGCAGTGGATTCCAAATTTCATTAAAAAGCATGTGAGTGCGAGAGGTTATACAAGCAATAAGAAGCTAAAAACACCGGTTTTGATCGTCCACTACACTTCTCAAGTTCATCCAAAAGTGCATTTTTTTATAATGGAAACAAGAGTTCCGTCTTTAGCATGATAATGCGTACAGCCAATACAAGTCGATTATTACAATTAAGAACTGTTGCCTAAATAGTGATACTAACTCAAAGGAACAAAATTACAAGACTATGACTAATACTAGCCATACTCAATTCTTGTATTTGAGCGTCATCCATGGTTTGCAAAGACTTCCATCGCCACCACTTCCAAAAGTTCATCCAAAAGTGCATATAGATACAACTGTAACCTATAGAGACAAAATATTATAGAAACAGTAGAAACCGGTACAGATTAAAGCCAAACGAACAGGCAAAAATTCCACACACGTGAGTGAGTGTGTGGACGAAGGGAGCAGATTTCTAACAATTCGCTGACATCCTGACGACGAAGTCACTTAGGCGTGAGAAGTTCAGAGAACTTTGTGACCGAATTGGCGTCGTCAACATGAAGCACAACTGCACAAGTCTTAGGATTAGGAGGAGAATGTCAGCTGTAATCAAAAGACAAGTGCTAGGCGTGGTTTAGCAGCTGTTAGGGGAGTCCTTAGGGGCCTGATGCATGTGCTCATTCAGGTTTCCATTATCTAAAATCAGAACTTCACAGTTCTCTCGATCTCAGTCACTGCAAAATACGTACAAACTTGTGTCTGCAAAATACGTGCAAACTACCAGCATCAACAACGGGGGTGTGCAACCACAAACAAGCTAAGCTCGGCCTACACTTGTGTCGCCTCTGCTGGAGGAGGAGTAGGCGCCGCCATTTGCTGCTTGCTGGCATGCACCTGCTCAGACCTCTTGGCCCAGAGCACACTGTACAGACCACCGACCATGATCAGTCCACCCAAGATGCTGCAGGGGGGTAATTAAAATGAGGAGTTCCGGGTCGCAAACTGCAGACCATATCACCGTCGTTTAACAAGGAACTGCTGGTAGAGAAGCAGAAGACACAACAAAGCACACACCACACCGTACCTTCCCAGGGTAACCGGCTCTCCGAGAAACAGGGACAGAATGATGGTGACAAGCAAGGTTATCGGCATCGTCATGGCCAAGAAGACAGGCCCGCTCTTCTCGATCACCCATACTTGCATGTAGTAAGCGACTCCCGAGACAAGTATTCCCTGTATGTATCATGCATGTGTTCACAAGTCTCTGAGACGCACCAGCATGCATCATTCACACTGAACTAATAACTTACAGAGTAGATCACAGCGTAAAGGCGTATGTCCAGCGCCAGCTTCCACCTCGACAAGTCCCTCTCGGCCGCTAGGGCGATGAAGAAGCACTGGACCGTCGCGAAGATCATCTGGAGGGTCGTGTTGAGCAGCTTGGATGGGTACGCTTCCAGCATTGGCCCCTGACAAACAGTTGCTGTGTGTGTAGGTTAAGTAAGTAAACACCATGCATGATCATCTGCTACGATCAAGACCGTGTAACCGAATGAAGCTCCGGCCTCCGGGACACACACGTTCTTTTACCTGAAGAACCGTCCAGAGAGCCCACGATGCAGTCGACAAGGTCGTCAGGAAAATCCCCAGTATCCAGACGCTTTTAGGATGAGCGGCGGTAACGACCCCAGCGTGGACGTTGTGATGGGAGAAAGCGGTGTGGTGGATGAACGATCTGAATGCGGGGCCTTGGTAGAACGCCAGCACAGTCACGCCAGCAGTGCTGAACAACACGCCTGCAGCCTTTGCGATCCCGTGGAACCGCTTCAAGTTCAGTGTCTCCATCCTACGAAAAATTTGTAAAGCTACTGTCAAAAAGGGACTGAAGCAAAAACTCCTACGAGATCTTGGCATGTGCCAACAGGCATCTCCTGAGGCAAAGCACAGGATTCCAATCCTAGCTATTACAACGAAATAACGGAAGCATGGAAATGAAGAGGGATGCTAGCTCACCCCAAAAGAACAGCCAGAAAGAAAGCCACAGCTGGCAGGAGGTTAAATATCGCAGACGATGATGTTGCTGAAGAATAGCTGAGACCGAGGCCGTATATGTTTATTGCTCCAGAGATCCTAAAATAAGAAGAAGAAGAAAACCAGATATTCAGCTTTGTGTTTAGGTTGAAGCAGGAAGTGAATTCACTTTTATTGTACCAGCTCGATCATGTAGTAATTGTGAATCAATTAAATCCTTTCATTACAAAAAAAAATTCACAATTATTAGTGACTATGCAAGCGTAACAAAGGACACAAACTGAACGAAAAAAAAAACTCGCTACACAGTACTACCATTTACTAACAGAACAATTCACTGCTGGGCTCAAATAGCAAACTTTTTTGATAAATTCTGCGCATATCATATACTCCCTCCGTTCTAAAATAATCATCGATATAATATGACCGGCCAAAGTTTCTCAGATTTGATTAGATTTATAGAAAATAATAATAAAATTTGAATCTCCAAAATAAGTTTATTATCAAAAACAGAACGTCGACTGTTTTAATACGGAGGAAGTATGTATAATAACTATAGTTGAGAAACATAAATAAAATCAAAACCACTACTTTCACCTACCCGTATAGTGCATGGAAAAACAATTTCAGAGAGACTCTGAATGACAGTGGAGGGGCAGTTTTCCTGAAAAAAGAAGAAGCCTGAATTCATTCTGTCATGGTGTGAGCAGCATCAGCTATGTAGTAGTAGTTGTAAACAAGCAAGAGTCGTATCGATTTACCTCTCAAGCACAAAAGCAATAGGCACCAAGAAGAGGATACCAGTCAGATGCCTGTAGAAAACAAAGACCGACGTGTTCATGCCTTCATCGAAGGCAGCCTTGGTGAGTATCTGCGTGCCTGCATATATAGCCCTCAGGAGAAACGCGACCACGAAAGCTGCTCTGCTGCCCATTTCCACAAGCATACAGTGGTCGTCTGTTGGGGCTACTCCTAACTCCTGGGACATGGGTTTTTATATAATGCGCTGCGCGGCCTCCTTTTGCGTCAGCATACATTAGTCCCGCTTGATAGGTACGAAACGACGACCATCTAACAAAGATTAACAAGTTAGGCAAATGCATGCATGATAGGCACTAAGTAGGGACCATACGCAAGCATGTTGCCTGCGGTTTGATGACTGATGCGCACATCTGCGAACAATGGATTCGATACTCTCCGTCGATTCTGATCTCTGATGCAGAGAAAGGGATCCAGTGAAAGCAGCTGGCACATTGTGAGGCTCAGGATTTATGTGAGCTAGATAACTATGGCGTCCGTCTACTTTATGAAAAAGTAGAATGTCCACCGCTAGTACTTCCCCTCACTACCGGAAACGAGTGCTTTGCCGAATGCTTTAAAAACACTCGGCAAAGGCTTTGCCGAGTGTCGCACTCGGCAAAGAAGGCTCGGCAAACAGTGCATCGGCAAAGCTTTATTTGCCGAGTACTTTTTCTCGGGCACTCGGCAAATAGGTTTGCCGAGTGCCATGTGGCACTCGGCAAAGAAAAGCAGCCGTTACGTCGACGGGGTGACGGAGACGGCGTCTTTGTCGAGTGTCTGCCCGGCAAACGCTCGACAAAGGTAACTTCTTTGTCAAGTGCCACCTGGAACACTCGGCAAAGAACCCACCAGGGAGGGTCCCATGTCAGGTTCTTTATCAAGTGCTATGTATGGCACTCGGCAAAGCGTGCCTCTTTGCCGAGTGTAATGTCTTTGCCGAGTGTCAGAGACATTACACTCGGCAAAGAACCTATACCGGTGTCCAGGTCTTGGTTCTTTGCCGAGTGCTATGGTCTTGACACTCGGCAAAGAACCTCTTTGCCGAGTGTTGCACTCGGCAAAGTGACCAGTATGCACTTTTTTTATTTGTTTTTTGTATTCCATCCACACAAACAAAAGATATCACATATATACATCACAAATACCATCACAAACATAAATATCCATCATAAACATAAGTGTTCAACACAAGTATCCAACACAAACATAAGTCTCATATGTCTCAAGCTCTGACATAAGTATCCAACACAAACATAAGTGACTAACACAAGTTTTGAAGTCTTTAAACACACAGAAATAAGTATTCAACACTTAAAACATAAAACTCATGGAGGTGGGCGGTTGGTCTGGTGCTGCGTTGGGCTGAACCCTTCATGAGGGTTGTTGGATGCTGCCCCAGATTGGTCATGCACATAGAAGAGATTGCATGTGTTATACCAAATGCATTACCAACATGTAACTACAATTTTGATACTCACAGGAGTTTAGAATAGAGCAGGGTCAACTGCAGGGAACAATGGAGGTGGCGGAGTGAAACCCTGTGACGCGCTAAGGCTCTGCATGTACTGGAACATATCTGCCATCCTCTGATCAGTCGCCGCCCGCTCCGCCATTATCCTCGCCTCCATCTCTTGACGTTCCCTCCTCTCTTATTCTAGTTGGGTCTGTAATATTACAAGCCAACGTTATAGTAACTTAAAGAGAAGGTATATAACTCAAGGAATGATGAGTTACAGAAGCACTAACCTCGAGCTGTTGTATGCGAAGCTGTGAGCTGTCGTGCCGAGGTCGTATGGCTGGACTCGAGCCCGTGCTCCTTGCCCGCACCTGAGACAGAGTGGGAGTGGAGGATGAGTCGATTGCCCCGTCGGCAATCCAGTACCGCTCATGTCTCTTGCCTCCTCCGACCCTCATGAGCACATCAGGGTCGATCGGCTCGGTGCTCGGATCATAATCTGGGCCATGGACCTCCTGCGCCATGGCGGTGTAGTCATGAAGGTGGCTGTAGACGGCGGGGTTGGTGTAGGCCTTGGGCCCGTCATCCGGGTTGTAGGTGACGTCTGACGTCGCCTTGCCCTTATGGGCCATAGCATAGGCCGAGAAGGTGGAGCAAGGCCAGCCACCATGTGACGCCGACTGCAAGAAAACCAACGAGATAGTTAGAAACAATATCTAATCCAATGCTATATACCTAAATAAAAAAGAGGGCGTACCCATGCTTCGGCATATTGCCCTAGGCTCCGGCTGCCTTGGTGGTGGGAGGGACCTTGCATCATCATACGCCGTTCCCGGCTAGCGTTGTGCGCCTGGTCCCACTCAGCCGAACACCACCTATCCACCATCTGCTCCCAGCACAGAGGATGTGCGGCGCACCAATGTGGAATCATCTACAAAGTAAACACGTAAAGTGCATATCAGAAGATAAAATAAAATTCATGCATGGAGTACTGGTACCAAACATGCATGACTTTACCTGCAGGTACTAGTCCCTGGTCAACGACATGGTTCGGGCTTGAGTTTTGGTCACCCTCTCCCCAAGGACGGAGCCGTGGTAGGTGACGATGGCCTGGATTCGGGCCTCATAGTGCATGTCCACGACGAGCTTCTTACAGCTCGTGGTGGCCACCACATCCGCCCTAGCCTCGTATCTAGCCTCGCATCTGAAGAAATCCTGCATACAAAAACGATGTATCCATACATTATTTCAAGAATTTGCAACGAATGCGACATATTTTACATTATACTAAGACTAACCCACAGCTCTTACTTCACCCGCTCCGCCTTGTTATTGAATTCCCGGCCCTCCCGGTCTACTACATCGGGGGCGACGGCGTAGTGGTCGAAGGTGAAGGCTGGGCCCGTCACTCCGGCGTACTCCACCAGTCTAGGGAAGTGTTCCCTGCATAGCAGGCCGAGGATGCCATTGGGGGGGCGACGATGACCCCCAGCATAATCCACAACCGTCCAAGACCTGTCCAAGTGATAAATAAAAAGTATTAGTTTATATTATGATTTTGAACACATAATATGAACAAGAATGAAGAACATAAAGTTACATACCTCTCCCCATCCGGCCGAATCAGCGGTCGCCTGTCCCGAAGTATGGGATGCTGAGGGAGACTCGCGGGGCCTCGTAGGTAGATGCTCCTCGAACTTGAGCCGCCAGAACCTGAGGCATCCTGGTGCTGGTCGTCGTCGTCCTGCTGCTGGTCTAAGTCGTCCTGAGGCACCGCCTGCTGCTGGACAAGGTCGTCCTGCTGCGCCGCCTGCTCTGCCTCATCCGCCGTCCTACTCCTCCCCCTCCTCCTCCTTAGCCAATTACCGCCGACCATATTTGTCCAAAAACCTGCAATTAAGAGTAAACAAATAAGCACATATAAAAAGATGTATTTAAAAACAGGTGTGAAATAAATAGTCATATAGCATTACATCGATTAAAAATAATCTTCATATGTGTCGGGGTTAGCCGGATCATAACTCTCATCATCACTATCACCCATTTCAATCTCAACACCATCGGAAGACGCAAGTTCGTCATTAATGTCATTGCCTTCAAGGATTACTAAGTCATTATCATTTTGCACCTCATCCTCCTCCTCATCAACAACCATTTCAATATCTACGTCCATTCCGATAGCTTTGGTTAAGTCTATCTCAAATCGCCCTTCTAGCCCATCTTCTTGGAAGAACTCTCCATCATATGTGTCCGGGTCTAAGTTGTAATCTTCATCGTTAGGAACATGTAACCTCCCGTGCGGTGATACCTTATACACAACATCCCAACCCTTAAGATGTTCTTTCTTTTGGCACGCATATGGGATATAATACACTTGTGTGGCCTGTTGGGCCACGATATAGACATCGTCTCCTGGTAAGGTAGAATCTTGTCAAATTTCGACTATCCCAAGATTAGAATGTGTCGGTCTCGTCACTTGAGGGTCAAACCAATGACATTTGAATATCACTGGAGTAAGAGGTTTGGAACCATAAAAATTGAGCTCATATATTTCTTTGATTCGTCCAAAATAATGGACATTGTCAAGGTCGGGCGTAAAGACTCCAGAACACGTTGTTTTCCGATTGGGCCGACTTTTATCGTAGTTTGTTGTGCGAAAACGGTATCCATTGACGTCATACCCAGAATATTTCTTGACCCTATAAGCAAACTCGTTGGCTACTTGTCTCAACTCGGCACTCATAGACGGATCTCTTTGGTCCTGCAAGTATTCGCAAGTTAAAAGACCCTAAATTGAGTTCAAAGACGTATGTCTTTTACAAACTAAGCACGTACCTTACGTTTGAACCAGGAAATGAAATCGGGCAACCCATTTCTTGCACCCTTTCTAAGAAGAGTGTCATATTCCTGTGGAGTGGGGTCCCTTGATCGATGCCAGAATTCATGAAGGAATTGTTCCATGTATGGCGTCACCTCTTTAAGGTTGGTCAATACATATAGCATGATATGCCGCCACTCTTCATGTGTCAGGGTCTTGTGGTCGAGCTACTTGCGCTTCCGAGTTGGCCTCGAAATATGCTAAGGTTCGATTCATTGTCGCCATCATTGTAATGAGGGGGTGGATTATGCACGCTCGGCAGTTTGTCACCATAATAAGTTGTTGTGAAGTTTGAGACCTCCTCTAGAATGTATGCCTCTGCAATGGAAGCCTCAATTTTGCATTTATTTCTACATTTCTTTCGAATAGTCTTTAGACATCTCTCGATTGGATAGCACCAACGTCCCTGCACGCCCCCCCATTCGTGCCTCATAGGGGAGATGAAAAATCAAATACTGAATTGGATTGAAGAAGCCGGGTGCAAATATCTTCTCAAGCTTACACAGTAACACAGGTGCCAATCTTTCCAAGTCTGCAACCACGGTCTGAGATAACTCTTTTGCACAAAGTTGACGGAAGAAATAGCTCAACTTTGAAAGCGCTAGCTAGACATGCTCAGGGACATAGCCTCGAACCATCGCAGGAAGAATCTGTTCAATCCATATGTGGAAGTCATGACTCTTCATCCCTAAGACTCGCATAGTAGATAAGTTAACCCCCCTACTCAGGTTAGCTGCATACCCATCAGGGAACATCAACATCTTGATCCACTGAAGTACTTCCTTCCTCTGCGCCCTGCTTAGGACGAAATCGGCCTTAGGCCTTTTCCACGTCTTTCCGCCACTTGGCGGCTTCATCTCTAGGTTTGGTCTATCACATAACGCTGCCAGATCCACTCTTGCCTTCACGTTATCCTTTGACTTATTAGGAATATCCATAATTGTTGTCCACAGTGCCTCGGCAACATTCTTTTCAGTGTGCATCACGTCAATGTTGTGTGGAAGGAGCAGGTCGTCATAATAGGGGAGCCGAGTCAAGCCAGACTTATGTGTCCACATATGCTGCTCACCATATCCCACAAAACCACCTTCTGTATTGGCCACGAGCCCATCTATCTGCTGACGAATTTCGGCACCAGTCATCATTGTAGGTGGGCGGTCTGTCACTACGACACCTTTCGTAAATTTCTTGATGTCTAGGCGGAATGGATGGTCAGCAGGGAGAAATTGTCGATGTTTATCGAAGGACGAATATTTGCCACCCTTTTTCAACCAAATGAACTTGAGAGCTTCCTTGCAAACTGGGCATGGGAACTTACCGTGAACACACCAGGCGCAGAATAGCCCATACGCCGGTAAGTCATGCATGGAGTATTGGTACCAAACATGCATTCTGAAGTTTGTCTTCGTAGCTCGGTCATACATCCATACCCCTTCCTCCCAGGCACGTACCAACTCATCGATCAAAGGCTCCATGTACACGCCCATTTTATTCCCCGGGTGTCCGGGAATTATCAACAACACGAATATATTATGCCTTTGAAAGCACACACCAGGGGGGAGATTGATTGGGATAACAAACACGGGCCAACATGTGTACGGGGCAGCGCTCATTCCATAGGGATTGAACCCATCTGTGGCCAACGCAACACGTACATTACGAGCCTCTTCGGCTTTCTCACGGTGAATGGCATCAAAGTGTTTCCATGCTTCACCATCGGATGCGTGCACCATCTTGTCAGGATTGTATCGTTTTCCATTTTTGTGCCATGTCATCTATTTCGCGGATTCCTCTGTGATGTACAGACGCTGGATCCTCGGTATGAACGGAAGGTGCCGTAGGACTGTCAAGGGGATGTCGAGCTGCCTCTTCTGTCCATCACTAGAGTCTACCTCCATGAACCTAGACGATGTACACTTGGGACAGTACTTTGCCTCCGCGTATTCTTTCCTAAATAGCACGCAGCCCTTCGGACAAGCATGAATCTGCTCATACGTCATCTTGAGTGCACGAAGAAGTTTCTGTGCCTCGTACATGCTCTTTGGCAGAACGTGATCATCCGGAAGCAGGCTCCCAATAACCATCAACAAGCCATCGAATGCGTCTCTACTCATGCTGTACTGCGACTTGAACGCCATTACACGCCCAATGGCATCCAATTGAGAAACCTTTGTCTAGCCGTGAAGGGGCTTCTGTGCCGCGTCGAACATGTCGTAGAATGCCTTTGCAGTCGGCTCTGGCTCGTCATCCATACATCCTTCCGTGTACTGTGCCTCCTGATAGTCGTTCAACATATCCGCTACCCCCGCATCCGCGTCATAATCCTCGACACGTTGTCTCAGCACCTCCTCTCTCGTACGATGCGCTTCACCATGAAATATCCACCGAGTATAGCCCGGCGTAAATCCATTCTTCCAAATATGTTCTACCATGGCCTTCTTTGGTTTTCTTTTCCGGTTGGCACATTTGCTGCAAGGGCATGGGACTAGACTCGCTCCTTTAGCAGCTTCGCCATATGCCCGTTCCACGAAATCATCGGTCTTTCTAATCCATTCAGTGGTGACATCGTTCCTTCCTCTACGGCCCGTGTACATCCACTCACGGTCCTCCATCCTCTAACAGAAGCCTAGCAACAGAAAATTTCGGCAGCACCTCCCCTGCACGAGGAGGTTTCGAAATCCTGCAAATAAAACTATCAGCACGATGGCTGACATACACGCATAATTCAACGGCATGATGGCCGGCAATCACACACACATATATATTCAATCCATGAGACTATACTACGCATAATTTAACGGCACGATTTACATATTTCATTCACAAATTTTCAACGAGACTATAGCCTAACTTACATGATTTATATATCCTATCATTCACCAATTTACATGATTTATACATTCTATCATCTAATCAATAATAAATAAAAATTGACGTATAAAAAGTTTATACCTCACGTGGGGGTGACGATGGTACGTGTGGCGTGGCCGGGCGGCGGTGGCGGCGCGCGAGGAGGCGGCCTCCGGCGGCGGTGGTGGCGCGCGGCGGCGGGCGTGGTGGCGCGCGGCGGGGCGGTGCCGTGCGCGATGGCGGGGAGCGGCGGCATGGTGGCGCGCGGCGGGGAGGGGCCAAGCGCGACGGCGGGGAGCGGCAGCGGCGGCGAGGGAGTTAGTGAGAGTGAGAGTGAGAAGGAGAAGAGAAGGGTCTCGGTATACGTTATGTTTTAAGCTTTGCCGAGTGCCAGATCGCGGGCACTCGATAAAGATTTTTTAAAATTTAAAAATATTCTTTGCCGAGTGCCAGCGGACAGGCACTCGACAAAGTATATATTTATAATCTTTGCCGAGTGCTCCACGTTAGACACTCGGCAAACAAGGTCTTTGCCGAGTGTCCACTTTAGACACTCGGCAAACAATATTTATATTTTTTCTTTTCCCTTACCAAACTTTTTGTGGTATGTTATTACACTATGTAGACCTACATGTACCATTTTGGGACAAATATAACAGTGTTTGCAATATCTAGTAGATTTAGTTCGTTTATTTGAATTTCTTCGGAAAATTCAGATTTGAACTGCAGGTCACTCGAAACTTGAAAACCGTGCATGCAAAAATGATATCCATGCTACTTAGCACAAGTTACGACCGATTTCAGGAGCGGACCGGAAACTTCGAGCACCATGCTCACTCAATATGGCCGTGAACTTGCCATCCAGATGTTTAAAAATTGTATAAAACACAAACAAAGTCAGAAAATCATGAAACCTGTCCACGTGTCATGATATCATATGTAGAGGTTGTGATAAAAATTTAAAAAAGTTTCGAGAAAGCTGTGACGCACTATGTGTACAAACCTAAGAGAGCCACATTGAAACTCCATGATTTCATGTGTAGTTCTCTTAGGTTTCTACACATATTGTCTCACAACTTTCTCCAAACATTCTCAATTTTTTTATCACAGCCTCTACCAATATTTATGAGATCTAATTGAGACCACTGAACACATTTCTGAAATACATTTTATTATATATATCATAACAAAATTTATCATTTTCTATAAATTTAGTGCGACGTAAGATATTCTCCCTCCATCCTAAAATATAATTCGTTTTAGATTAATAATTGCATTCATTAATTAACCTACAAATATAGTTTATATGTATGCCTATATTTATTATCGTTCTAAGAAATGTGGACGAAAAAAAAGACTAAAAAACTATATTTTGGGACGGGGAGCGAGTAACTTATTTTAAGTTTTATATTAGTACATTCCAACATACATGTATTAAGATATAGATACATAGATATGTGAACAAGCTAAGGGAGGTCATGGCACTTAAGTTGGGCTGCCAGCCATATATATCCAGTAGAACTAGAAGCTAGATTACATAAAGACATGCATCGTATTGCTGGCTTGGAAATATGCAAAGATTGTAACATGTGCGGCATTAGCAACTCTACTCCGAGTGCGTGTGAGCATGATTATATATTTGTTTATGGTACGGGAGTGAGTCTAGTGGTGTACTGCGTGTGAGCATGATTATATATTTGTTTATGGTACGGGAGTGAGTCTAGTGGTGTACTCCTTTGGCTCCACTACAAGAGTTACAGTGATTTTCGGCGATCAGGAACCGCCGAAAATAAGCCTAGGGCCGCCGAAAATTAAGGCCTTTGCCGCCGAAAATAAGTTATTTTCGGCGGCCCTAAGCTTATTTTCGGCGGTTCCTGGCCGTCAGAAAAAATTAGCCGAAAATTAACTGTTATTTTCGGCGGCCCTTTGACAGCCGCCGAAAATTAGCAGATACCGAAAATAGTGACACTATTTTCGGCGGCCTCCCTAGGAGGCCGCCGAAAATTAACAATTTTAGAGCAAAAAAAATTGAAAAAAATGCAAAAAATATCAGGAAATTCATACAATATCCACATCTCTTTTCAAATTCACAACTCTTTTCAAGCCCGCAGCATAACCATCGGGAAATTTAATTTTTTTCATCCATCTCATTACCTCGATCTTGTCTTTAGAGGTAAGACAGAACAAGGCACGTGGCGGCTTACCGTTGTCATTGAGCACTTGGGTTGGTCGGTCACAAAGCATTGCTAGATCTCTTCGAGCTTTCAGATTGTCCTTTGTTTTTTCAAAATCCATCCAGGTGTGTATGAGGGCTTCAGCAACATTACTTTCTTGGTGCATGACATCAATGTTGTGCACAAGAATCAATGACGACATATAAGGGAGCTCCCAGAGACCACAGTCCACATATATGTGTCCAGTTGTGGTCCACTCCGAATCCTTCGTACTTGTCCCCCTTTTCATTTAGGACAAGGTTGTTCAGCTGAGCATATATTTCTGTTGCGTTAAGACGTTTAGGCGGTCCTTTGGTGACCACAGTGTTCTTTATAAAGTTTTTCTTATCACTCCTAAAGGGGTGTTTCATGGGAAACCAGCGTCGATGACAATCGAAGTAAGTGATCTTTCTACCATGAGCAAGATGGAAGCAATCTGTATCTGAAACGCAATATGGGCATGTCAATCTACCATGTGTGCTCCAACTGGTAAAAATAGCATACGCCATGAAGTCATGCACCGACCACAAATACGCAACTCGAAGTTTGAATATCTGTTTTGTAAAAACATTGTATGCTTCAACACCTTTCCAAAGCTCCTTCAACTCTTCAATCAAGGGTTTTAACATAACATTAAGGTTCTTTCCAGGATAGTCTGGGCCAGGAATGATTAAGCAAAGAAATATAAATTCATATTTCATACAAAGAGAAGGTGGAAGGTTGTATGGAATAACAAAGACGGGCTAACATGAGTATGATGATGCCATTTGACCAAAAGGTGTGAAGCCATCGGTCGCGAGGCCGATTTGAACATTCCTCGGATCAGCTGCAAAGTCGGGACCAAACGTGTCGAGAGCCTTCCATGCATCCCCATCTGAAGGGTGCACGATTAGGTCATCGTTGTCACGGACACCTTCTTTGTGCCATCACATGTGCATAGCGGTTTTTTTAGATAGAAACATTCGTTTCACTCGAGGAGTTAGTGGCAAGTAGCGGAGCTGCTTATGTGCAACATCTGTCATCACCTTCTCACCCTCATCATTAACAACTTCCACAAATCTAAATTGTCCACATTTCAGACATTTTTCTCTTCCGCATGCTCCTTCATGAAAAGCATACAATTATTTTTGCACACATCAATCTTCTCATAATCCATACCGAGACCTTTGATAATTGTCTTTGAATGGTACATGTCTTTAGGCAACTTATTGGGCTTTGGGAGCACATCTCCTAATAACTTTAAAATCTCATTGTAACAATTGTTCGAGAAAAAGTACTTGGACTTAATGGCCATGAGCCGAGTCACAAAAGCGAGTATGCTCACATCTGTGTGTTCATGTAACGGCTCTTCAGAGTCTTTAAGTAGTTTGAAAAATCTGGAAACCTCTGGTGTGGTAGGATCCTTGGAGCTTAGGTTTAATTCTGGACGTAGCGAATCTAGCATTTCATGCATCGCATCATCGTCAGCCCAATCATTGTTCTCCTCCTCTTCTACATTCCGGTTGGGTACTACCTCACCATGATGTTCCCACACCTTATATCCGGGTATAAATCCAAACTGACATAGATCTAGACTAACTCTTTCCTTATTAAGAAATATACTGTTTTTGTGCCGCCTACAATGGCATCTGACAGTGCCGGTTAATGACAAGGAGAATACGTGGTCCATAAAATCTTTGGTCTTGGCTACCCAATCATCACAATGACGTCCATTCCTACTCCAACCATTGTACATCCATGCACGATCGTCAGCCATTCCTGAGACTGTTAAACGGAACCATATCATGAAAATATTATTCAACTTCGTTAAGGGTATCGGTCGTACATGTATAGGCAAGGATAGGTTCTAAACCCACATGAACCTAGCAGGACCCAAAAAAATTCGGCAGCATAACTTCACTGTCACTAAATAATATTACTTATATACAAAACAAACAATGATATAATACTAATCAAATCAAACTAAGTACCACATACACTAATTATGCAACTATTCTACGTACCAATATAATATACTATTAAAGCTAATAATATAATAGTACAACATATTAATATGAAATTAATGTCTAAATACAATATGCCCCTAATCTCTAAATCACATATTCACTAATACATTAATGAAATCAAATTAAACAATAATACGAATCATAAACAGTAATCAAACAAACACAATTACAAATATATAATAATTTCGGTGGCACCTAAATAGCAACCGCCGAAAATAAGAAATAAAATACGCAAAAAAATACCTTCTCTCGATGCGGCGGCTCGACGACGGCGGTGGAGTAGCGGGCAGGCCGGCGGGCGAGCAGCGTGGGGACAAACGGCGTGGGGACAGTCGTCGACGTGCGCGCGGGCAAGGCGGCGGACGGCGCGTGCGGGCGGCGCAGGCGGCGGCGTATGGGCAGGGCGCGGGCGGCGACGCAGGCGGCGGCGCGGTGGCTGCATGGGCGGCGGCGCGGTGGTTGCGCGGGCGGCGGCGCGGAGGCGAGAAGAAATGCGCGCGCTGCGGCGTTCTGGAGAGAGAGAGGAGAGAAACAATGGAGAAGGGACCAGACCGTTTTTAAAAAAGCTTTTCGGCGGCTAGGGTAGGGCCGCCGAAAATAGCACACTATTTTCGGCGGTTGTGTCAGAGGCCACCGAAAATAGGACTATTTTCGGCGGCTGTGCCAGACCGCCGAAAATAGTGTGCTATTTTCGGCTGCCCTACCCTAGCCGCCGAAAATAGTAGAGGCCGCCGAAAATGTCTGTAGCTCTTGTTGTGCTCACACTATCTTCGAAGGTTATTTTAAGAATAAATCTAGCTGTCCCTCTTGTTTATGGCGTGTAGTATGTTACTCTTGAATGTCTTGGTGTGTCGGTAGATCTTTGTACTCTTGTTTTTGTTAACGGAACTTGGTAAGCTTACTTGGGCCAGTTCATACGCAAATATACTCTCTCAATTCCAAACTACGAGATATCAAAAGTATTATTACTCCCTCTCCGCCTCCATATATAAGGTGTAACCACCTATAATTTAAATACCAAGAAATGTATTTACCGCTCTCTACCAACACATGCATTGATATACGTGTGTGTCTAGAGATAACGCGTCTTATACTAGGGATAAAAACAAAAGGTGGTTACACCTTATATTATGGGATCAGAGGGGATTGAGAGAGATTAAATTCTTTTCTATTTAATTTTGACTAGTAAAAGATTTAATCCTCTCCGATCCACTTCTAACTAAACAAACCCTTAAAGTTTTGTCAAACTCTTCGTTTGCTCTAAAATTGCTTGGTACCTTAGAACAACTTCAAGAGTCACTTTATATATTTTCTAATTGGTAGAAATAGATATTCTAGTGAACAATATCTTGCAACAACTTTTAAATTGGATATCAAAATATTATCATCCTCTACTCTGATTTTTTTTGCTAGTTGCATATGAAAATTAAGGCTGGCTCTTTAGAGTACACACAAGATATAGAAAAAAAAATACGAAAGTGAAAAGATAAAGACCAGTTTTTATTTAGTGACTCTCTAGATGATGATTTATAGAGTGAGTTTTATGAAAGACTTTTCAAGATGTTCTTGTATCTCAGGATAGGGGGGGCATATAAAGACAAACAATGCAGAGTCCCACTTTTTTTTTAATTCCATTATCCAGTGAAATATTATCGGTTGCTAGGCTAACCCGGACAGCAAATAACGCATTACAAAATATTTCAGTCATGAAAACAACCAATTAAACGCAGTGGCAGTGTGCATTTGCACCGATCCACTGGAAAGGTATCTTTTCCTCTGTTTTTTTTTCTGAAGAAAGAAAGAAGAAATTAAATATCACATCAGACAGTTTGCTGAGTTTGACCAGATGCTATAGGCTATGACAGCCTCATTCATCGGCATGTTCAGAAAGAATGGATGAGAAAGCATTCTGCACTTATTCTCACTAATACTGTGTACGGCTTCGATTGTAACCATCCGTAGTGAGAGATGTACGTGTAACACTATCCCTTTGAAAAAAAAAAACCTACCTTTAATACAGCACTTCGGAACATCCGGATTCCACTAAACGACACAGTAGAGCTCTTATGCGAACACACTTTGTGTGGAGAGAGTGAGCTTGTGCGCTCACCATTAGTAAGAGTATCGACGACAGCCGTATACTTGTTTTAATATAGGGATCAAGTGGTTGGTAAACCATCAAACCTTGAGACAAAAATCAATGGATCAAACCTTAAGGTAATGTTTTGGTTTATTTGGCTTTACCACCATGACGTGGCCTTTACTTTTAAACCAATTCTATCAATCTTGTAGGTGCTTTTTAGAGAAACATTCTGGTTCAGATTCTGGAGATTGTTACAAAAAGAAGATGCTCAACAAGAGGTTCTTGTAATATGTAAATCTTTAGAGATTGTAGCTATGCAGACCTTTGCAAGACATGGTTGGAGGTTATATGCTAGATTAGAGGGCGCCTGATTGTGATTATTTGTTTTTTTTTCTAAGAATGTTTTTTTTATAGTTTGTGTTTGGTTATTTTTCGTTCTATAAGGCCATATATAGGAACTTTTATGCTAATTAGTGTAGTACTAGTTTTGTGTTTTGCTTGGTCTTTTATGTGCTTTGCTCACTAGTATGCGTAGAAACTTTTGATGTTCTTTGTTGACTAATCACATAGGTTTATATAACCTTGCTAACTAGGCACATAGTATGCGTTTAAGGTTTCGTAAAAATATCCATAAACTAAGACCTTGCTTGGTCATTTCTTAGCCATATATAGATTGTAGGGAATTTAAAAAATTATGAAATTTTTTGGTTTGTTACGAATTAAAATCCACTCAATCCACTTTAATCTAGGTGGATACCCTAAAGAGAAGCCGGGAGCAGCCGATGTGCCGAACCACGGCTCTCGGATCTGAGGTCAGTGGTTCCAAGTCCACCAACATCTATGAGATGCCAGAACATTGTCCTTATCTTTTTCACTACTTTAAAAAAGTGAGTTCAGGATGCTGCTGGTGGTGGTGCTTACGGTAGGTCACATGATAAAAGCATTATTAGTTGAATTGTTCTCTTTTTGTTTGCTCCGCATCGTCGAAGATCGACCTGGAGACCATATTAGTTGAATTGTACTCTCTTTTTTCTTTGCTTCGTTGTAGTACATAAATTTAGACAACAATTTGTTCTCTTTTTTCTTTCTTTGCTTCGTTGTAGTACATAAATTTACCATGTATCAACCTTCAATCATCAAAACTGCAAGATGTTTTAATTTTTGTAGATAAATAATTTTTTTATTATACATTTTGATATACAGTATGTCTAAACATTGAATAGGTACAATACATGATAAAAACAATGTATGTAACAACCAAAACGCCAAAATACCTCTCAGTTTGAAACAGCGTAGTAGGTGGTTCCGTGCAGCAGCGAATAATCAAACGTGATTAGCACCATTGTCCCGGGCGGAAGAATTTTTAGGTTTCGGCACTATTGCTTCGAGCTCTATCGTTTTATTATGCCGGTAATTCAGCATGTCTACTGGTTCGAGAAAAGAAATACTCTGCCTCTCAGAAAATAAAAAAAATATGCAGTAAACTGTAAATCACATCAAAGTGTAACTAAGGTAGTGTTTGGTTTCTTTGTACTATTTTTTATTATATTTTAGTCTCTAAATTATTAAATACGGAAACTAAAATTCTACTTTAGTTTTCGTATTTGACAATCTAGAAATTAAAATAGAATAAAATAGAGAGATTAAAAATTAGTCCTTACAAACCAAACACCTCTTAAACTAAGCATTGGTTGAAGTCACTATAACATGAGAGCAGTCAATATTGAGCCATCAACTAAAATTTGTGGTGTCTGTCCTTTTAGTGATGTAGATACTGCAGCAGTAGCACCACGCAACCACCTAATGTCCTGGTCATATGCGCTGTAGACCTGCACCGCCTATAGCGCTGCGCTGCCGTAGTGCGGCACCACCGCCCTGCGCTAGCCTGCACCAGCAGGATTTGAGATTGCGAGGGAGGGAAAGTGCTGCTAGCAGTGTCTGAATCTGGAACGGGAACGAATGGGGAGAGGCTAGGATGCAGTTTCACAGATCATCAGCTTCCACGTCATGAGCCATTGTCTGTCATCCTCCAGGTCTTCAGACCGGCGTCATTAACTTTACCATGTAATGTGAATCCTTTTGTTCCAATCAGAATCACCCGAATACAAAAGGATCAAAACTGCCTGCTTCTTTCCCATGGCGCTTCTCGAAAACCTCATCGTCATCATTTCATCAGTTGTACAGAATATAGACCAAATGGTTCAGCCTCTTGAGCCATATATAAGCTCATAACTTGTTTCTTTTCTCAGTATGAATCTATAATGGTGAAGATTTCTTCAGCAATCATGGGATTTTTTTTTCCAATAACCTCAGTGGACGAGGACCTTAGCTTACCAGCCTGATCATCTGCTACTTAGCCACTAGCTCGAACTACTTGTTTCGATTCGAATACAGCCCTGTCTCATATAACGTTTGGTCCATTCCGATGCTGGTGAATAATGGCCAAGACTTTCTTAAGAAAGTATGCCTTTGCAATCCACTAAATATTAGTATTACAAACTTTGCCAACTTTGAAAATTAATTAAGATATAGCTTCAAGATCGATCAATCAAGAACCATAAAAGATTAGTATTCCAAACTCTGCATACCACTAAATAGATGTTCTAACAATGATCTAAATAAATCAATTCAACGGTAACAGTTGAAGACAATAAATCAATCTAGAATCAAAACTATACATGACATTAGGGCATGTACAGTGGAGAGACACCAAAACGGTTCTCCAAACACAGGAGACAACTAAGAGACTCTATTGTATAATGGAGTGTCTATAAACGTAGTCTATTAATAAATACAGAATTAAATGTATTTGTATAGCATCAGATCGATAGAACAGACGACAAATTCGTACAGTGGGAAGTGAGGCGTCTGTTGTTACTTGGTTTACGAGCCAGAGGCGTCTCTTCACGGAGAGACGGCTCTAAGATTATTTTGCAAATAACCCCCTAAAACACCTTAAGAGCCCCCACATTAAACACCACTGTACATCAGTACATGCCCTTAATGTTGCCAAATTAATGTCAAATTAATGTTGTACAATCAATGTTGCCAAATTAATGTTGTACAATCAACTCTTTAATGAACAAAAGTTGTGTATAAAAGTACTCTCCAAAAACACCGGAGAGTTTTTTCTCGCTTTTTAAAAACTACCAATAGATCTAATCTACAACCTACAACCTCTCTAATCTCCGTCTCACGAAATAAGAAGCTAATTCCTATTTAGAGCAACTCCAAAAAAAAGAAGATGTAAACTGACCGTAAAACAAATATTAGGAAATGAAACTGATTTTACTTGCTCCAACAACTCTCTTGTCCTCCTCATAATTATTAGTTTGGGAACTTCATTTTTAAAAGAGATTTTTAATTTCGCAAGAAAAATAAACTAATTTTACTTGAGAAGAAATAATGTTACCAAACTGAAAGTTCGCATCCAATATCAGTGTCTCCGGCTCGCGCACATTTTCGCGTAAAGCGTACCTCTTCAATCCCGTTTGCATGTACGCTCACGAGATGGGTAGATGGACCTGGTTTTTTTCAATCCGCTACAGTTTGCAGGTTTTTAGCTTTTGTTTCAATAAACTGTTGGAGTATACACCATATCTCACGTCTAAAATTTTTTAATCTGTTCCCAGTAATATTTTTTTGGAGAAAACTTTTTTAGCATCTTTTTTAGTAGCTCCTGGCCAACGAATTATTTTCAGCCTGCACTCGAATTTTTTAATGGGCCTTGGGCCGCTAGCCCCCACACCTTCAGCCAGCCGAGTGGGCCAACCACTCCATGGGTCGGCACAGGCCACCACGCGCTCCTATGCACGGAGCGCCGCTGGAACTTCCCATTGGAATGCCATGGTGGTTGCTGGTTGCTGCTGCTAGGAAACGCCAAGCCGCTACAGCCCATTCGCGCGCCCCTCGCCTGGCCTACTGCTACCGGCTACCGCAGTCGCTACCGGGTCGGCCTAGCCAGACGCCTTTGCTGGGCCACCGTGCGGGCGCCGCTGAGTAGCCGCACGCCCAGCCGCTTGTTGAGAACTACTTCACCACGGATCACCAGATCCGCTCCATTCCCTCCCGTCAGCAGTAGAGGCGCGAGAAGTTGTAGAGGACCCGTCTCCCTTCCCAGAAGTACGACAGAGGAACACACGAGACACATGATATAGGGTTGGGCCATTGGCCTCTTTCTCTTCTATCTCTTATGAGGGGGTGTACAGGTTCTTATATAGAGATGTGAGACCCCTCAGGGGCAAAGCAGGTATTTGCCCACATAACCCTAACTAGGGTTACTTAACACTCCCCCTTGGGCGAATACCGCGACCAACACATGCCTCGTTAAAACTCTAAAAAACCCAGTGGGAAAAATGTGGAGAAAGAGTGCATGGTGATACAAATTGCATTTGCACTTTGTTGCCTCGTTAAAAACCTCATGTGAGAAACTTCAAGAAAACTCACCAAGAGAAAAAGAGTACAACTGCTGTCATCGGGACAGATTTCGATCCTCTGGGATCTAGATTCTATCGAATCTTCTACAAGGGCTAACTTTAGAAATGTGCTCCCCTGATCCTTGCAAAACTGTATCAATAAGGCAAAACATCTTCTTCTAGAAGTGTATGCACATAAAGATTTAACAAACGGATTGCATATCCTTGCAAGGACTATTTCAGGAACTTTACCTCTACTCACTTCTAGGATATACGAGGTAAGTGCACGTATCAACATAAATAATCCACTTTGATTGATGGTGTTCGATCGACTAGATCTATATATTTCATAGAAAGTTTCATAAAGGTTCACATATTGATCATCAAGCTCACGCCTTCAGGGCATAAAATATGACATTTATTGTCTCACGGTTATGATCAATATAAACATTCGCTCCCCTGAAGATGACATCTGTTAAAGTCGTTATCTCTCATAGCTCAAGCATATTCTTCAAGATATATGTCTCATTGTTCATCTGGAATAACGAGAATGGATGAGGTTGGGGTGCTATCATTTTCTATCTTACACCACAATTTATACATAGTTGTGCAAAGCAAATAACATGTCCTTCAATAGGACTTAGGGGATAATATAGTTGCAATAGTACATATTCTAAATATGACACATCGCTCGAGGCGTTCATCCATTGCAACATCTATGATGGTGTCACAAAAGTCCATCTAAGATCGTAATCCATTAGGGATTTTTCATCGATCAGATACATCATTATAGTCTGTCATTCTGGCACAATGGGGATATTTTGCCAGTAACACCTAAACCTTATAGGTTTCTACCATCAGGGCTTTAGAGGATACCGTAATTCCACATCTAGTGGAAATTACCATGAGTAAAACTCATGGAATGCACATGTGCTTATTCGGTGAACTTCAAGTCCTTTGGTACCTCATCTTATTCCTTTTCGGGTCTGTATGGGTCTTTATCCCTTTATAGGGATTATCAAACTTTGGTGTTCAACACAGACTTTGTTTCTTCTGGATAGGTTCCATCTGGGAACGATAGTCTCAACTAGTAGATATTCTCCCTACATAGGAGAGTGATCATTCACCAGGAATGTATTATTCGGTATGAGATTTATATGTTGCATATTTATAATTCAAAGATATGAGTCCTCCTAGGATCTCATGACGGATCTTCAGAATCCTATTAACTGCATATTTTAATTCATGCCATTTGCCAGATATATTACATAGCGGAACAGTGTTTATTCAACACATACGTGGGATGGGTCTATCACAAGACCACTTGAACCATCGCATTCACCACACATTATTTCAACGGTGCCCATAAATGTCCAAACTTCAAGCTCGCGACTTTCATTTTGCGATTATTGGTTCAGCCTTGATTGCATTTATCAATGACCCGATAAGAGAGCTTAAAGCACTCATGCCTAGGACTTTGTTTTGGATCCATTAGCAATCTAGAGGGGCAAGATAGGTGTCGACATATTTGTCTCCCACATTTAATAATGATCTTCGTCATTTCTCAAAACGAAAGATTCATTGTTCCGTATTCCCAGCACAATGATATTGAGCGCATTGCTAGGAACTTCATCATCAAGATGAACCTCTTCGTGAGGCAAATCACCATCAGGGTGAATTAATCGAAGGAGAGTTATCACAAACCACGTGAATCTGCCATCAGAACATATGCTTTGACTAAGGCTGATGGATCATATTCGCAGGCGTCCCCGAGAATAGATCAAATACCAATAAGTAAAATGTGGATATGATATTAATCCCGGGTATATTCACATCTACATCAGGTAGAAGCATTCAAACCAATATGGTTAATCCTCAATGATTTTTGGCAAACTCCATATACACAGGAGTACACACTGAACGACAGGTTCAGTTTGGCTTATGTGCGTTTAATAGAATATTGAGGCATTACACTATATGAGCATTCCTCCCCCTAATGCCGAGATGTTCTAAAAGCATACAGATAAAATCCCCAACCACAATTATCCAGTTATGGCCAATGTATGCTATTGTGGTGATTTATTTGGGAAATCTTACGCACATTATAGATAGGGGTTTTATGCAGTGAGCTTTTGACTTAGATTAATGCAGTAGCATGAATACTGCATCTTTTTCCTTCAATGTTGAGGGTTTAGTCTCAACTTCCACCGAGACGCGCAACAACAAGTTGCTTCATGGTTACAATTCTGCAAACTTATTGTTATTACTACCAAATACACAGTCAATCATTAAGATTTAGACTGATATGCGTAACACTATGTTATCCATAAGGGTCCTTCAGGGGGCTCATGCATACCATTCGTCATTTGGAGCTATTAGTTGACTTCAGATCAACAAGTAAAATGACCATCAGGATCTAACACTCACTGTAACACCCGGCTTTAAGGGACAAAGCCAGGTGCATCTCATACATGCGCCAAGAAGACAACATATACAATAACAGAGTGTATAGAGATAAATGTCACGATACATCAGAGTAATTATTACATAGCGGAAGACTTATTACAAAATAAAAGTATAACCATAAAACGAACTAAGGATCGTCGGCGCCAATGTCGACTGAGAAACGCCACCTAGATCAGATCAAACTCCTCGCCTTGTAGCTCCTCCTGAACCACCTGCTCTTCTCCTGTGGGGGGGGGGGGTGTGAGACAGCAAGAGTGAGCTCACATACGTTCATCGCTCAACAAGTTGTGGGGAATAATGTGGCATAAACTCACCAAAGGTGGGAGTTCATGTAGTGTAAGGCTAATCAATGGAATAAAGGCTGAGGCTGAGCATTGCTTTTATAAGTTGGTCAAAATTTTATTAGCAATTACTAAGTGTAAGTAAATACCAAACCTTAATAATAATAAAGAACAATAATAGTAAAATAATCCCAAATGCGATGCAAATGTCAAATTGAATTTAAGTTCCATAATTAATCATGTGAGGGTCCGAGCCGCTCTTGACCGTGAGCACGGCTAGTATACCAGTTTTACACTCTGCAGAGGTCGCGCATCTTTACCCACAAGTCGTGTATCCCATGTCGCCTGGGTTTGCAAGGCCCTTAGACACTACCGAGGTGAATGGCTAGGGATCCACTACGAGGCCTTTACAAAGTTCCACTAGCTTCCGAAAACCCGCTACAGTTTATAGGAAGATCCAGTACAGGGTTCCTGGCTGACAGCCATCGCAGCAAAATCAACCAGGGACCTCCCCGCACTGACCTCTCCCCTACTGCCCTTGCCCCTTTCGGGTAAGGTAGTCTTCCACTAGCTTTCCTAATTAGTCAGCCAAGGGCGTCCCATTATACCCTTGTGGTAGCACTGTTTTCCCGGGTGGTCGCTCCATGTTCCCATTAATTTAATGATCTTAACATGAACAATAATAATAACAAGTTAATAACAGAATAATCATGAATAGTGTATCTCCATACCCAATCCACATAAAGCAATAGCAAGTACTACCCAAAAATATTTCAGGGGTGAACAAGGTATAGAGGTAATCAAAACTGGGGTAACATAAAGGCTCCCATCAAAATTATCCTATGCAGATCATTAAAATTAATAAGAACATGGCTGGGAAAGTAAGTGATCAAGGGCACAACTTGCCTGGCACTTGAGATTCCAGTTACCAACTTGCTTTTCAGATGACACGTGTCCTCGCGCTAGTCGTAGCAATACAAACAAACATGGTATAGATAAAATTAACATCACACCAAACATAAGAACAAACTAAATAATAATGATCTACGCATTTCTCTGAGACTAACGCAACTTGAACGGATCAAATCGGAGTTAAAACGAAGGAGTTATGACTTTTCTAAGGTTTTATGTATTTGATACAAGATTAATTAGGATATAAATTTAATGTGACTTTTATGTCAAAACAGAGGTACTATGTGATAAACAATAATATTTTAGAATTATAGGAATTAGAATGAACTAATTTGGACATCATATGAAATTTCTATGATTCAAACACATTCTAGCATTTATTTTTGCATTAAATATCATTTTCTAATTCCATTTATCTAATTTCTTAGCTTCCTGGACCAGGCACACTAATACAGAGAAGTGCAGGGGTCTCTGCGCAAGGTTTCCTAGACTCAGAGAACAGTGAGTATGAACTGCGGGTTGGTTTCTTGTAAAACAGAGGGTCTAAATCGCAAAATTAGCGGACGAAGGGGTACGGGGCACCGTGAGCCGTTCGATCCATATCTGGTGGTCCGGATTAGATCCCAATTACTTTGAACCGGTACGCTACCGTATGCGTTAGATTCAAGTCCTACGGCCACGATTCAAAGTCTTCACGATCCCGCGGCATCCATCGGATTACAGATCTACGGTCAGGGCTTCCTTAAACGAACGGGTGAGTTGCCATCTAATCCTGACCGCACCCCACCCGATCGACGGTCAGCGGTCCATCATCTCCAATCAGCTCCCCAGGCCACGGTGGTGCACATCACTCCGCGGCGGCGCCATTGCCGCCCCCAACCAGCACACAATCCCGAGCGCGAAGCTAGCCCGCGTATGGTGCAAAACCAAATTGGAGGTAATATGAAGCTAGTATGAGGGTTCTTACCGAGGATCAAGAGTGCAGTTACCCCGGCCACATCGCGGCGCGGCCCAGAGGCGGAAATTGGTCGCTGGTGACCAATTGGAGGTCCCCAGACCCAAGCCCCGCCCGTCGAAGCCCCGCGTAGGTTTACGACGACCAGGCGAAACCGACAAACCACGCCAATGGCTAGCAGCAGTACCGTAGGCGAGGTGAGCGTGCGGCGGCTTTCTTCATTCTCTATCCCTCCCGCACAGCGATGGCGCCCGGTTGAAAAAGCGAGGCAGAGGTTATCCTGTACATCACCTTTTATATTCCCCGAGAGGCGCTTGTGACGTGGGCGAGGTTAATGGCCGAATTGACCGATCCTCAATCCCCAGTCACCGGAGAGTTCGGCGAAGGGTTCGTGGCCAGTTGCAACAACCCGAGTCAACAGCGAGAAAGTCAGGGGAGAGGTTGGTTGAGCTACGCACGGTCCTTGGGCGACAATCCTAGAAGGTCACCAGTAGGCGCAAGGCGGCCTGCATTCACCGGATGAAGGCGCTGGCCGGAATTTCGCCAGGGATCTCGCTGTGTCTGTTACAGCGAGGGGTTCTACACACCTGGGCCCACATGCCAGAGGCGGATGAACGATGCGGTCAGATGTGTGCGCCCGAGAATGGCGGGTGGAAGAGGAATAGTGGAGGTGGGGCCCGCATATCAGTGAAACCGAACACGAGTCCGTGCGGGGTCGAGGGTGTCGACACATGAGCCCCACATGGCTGTGGTCGAACGCGCTGGTGGACACGGAGAGAGGGGCAGTGGCCCACGTGACAATGAGAGCAACCCAACGCCCGCGGTGAGGAGAACTGGGCAGTGGGTCCCGCCTGGCGGTGAGCCCATTAGCTTGCTGGGCTGCGCAGGGGTGTTGGGAGTGGGCCGGGAGCAAGGATTCGGCCCATGAGCAGGTAATGTTCCTTTTTATTTTATTCTCTCTTCTCTTATTTTGAATCTAAATTTGGATTTCAAGTTTGTGATGAACTTGTACTCACATTTCTGAGTATATGATTTGAATAAATTATTGCGGAATAAATTTATCTATTTACAAATTTATTTTTTTTGTATTGCATAGTATTTTCTCTCCTCTTTTTTTCTACTTCTTGAAAATTTCCTTTAGGATTAAATCCCACTTTGGACTTTAACATATTTCTTTTTATGTTATTTTTATATTATCACGAATAATGCACTCAATAAAAATTCCAGCATGATGCATAATTTAGTGGCATATATTTTATAGTTATTTGTTTTTTTAAATATGGTGTTCACATGTGATGATAAGTAGATTCGACACACACATAAAATATAGGCAATGACATTTCTCCTCTTTTATTATATATTACAAACTGGGTGTTACAAATCCTACCCCCCTTAAAAATAATCTCGTCCTCGAGATTTAGGAAGGACTATGGGAAAGATAAGGAAAATCTATGTGAAGCTTTTTTTTCTCTCCCAAGTAGCTTCATCTTCTCTATGATGGCTCTATTGCACTTTGCACATCTTTATCACCTTATTTCTTGTAACTCAGGTCAATGTATCAAGAATCTTGACAGGATACTCCATGTAAGTCAAATCACCCTGAACACTGAGCTCTTCCATTGGTAACTGTTCCTCAGGGACACAGAGACACTTCTTAAGTTGAGACACATGAAATACATTATGCACATTAGATATATTATCAGGTAGCTCGAGTTGGTAGGCCATCTCTCCAACTTGCCTAAAAAAACTCTGGTTGGTCCAATAAAGTGAGGGGACACTTTGCCCTTAACTTTGAATCTCCTCATTCCACGAAGTGGTGACACCTTAAGGTACACATAATCTCCTTCTTCAAATTCCAGTGGCCTTCTTCTATTATCAGCATAGCTCTTTTGCCTGGTTTGAGCCACCCTCAAATTCTCTCGAATTATACGGACTTGTTCTTCTGCCTCTTGAATAAGTTCAGGTCCAAAGAACTGCCTTTCTCCAGTTTGATCCCAATACAAAGGAGTTCTGCACTTCCTCCCATATAAAGCTTCAAAAGGTGACATCTTCAGACTGACCTGGTAACTATTATTATACGAGAACTCAGCATAGGGCAGACTCTTATCCCAACTTCCTCCATGCTGAAGGGCACAAGCTCTCAACATATCCTCCAAAACTTGATTTGTCCTTTCAGTCTGTCCATCGGTCTGAGGGTGATAAGCTGTACTGAAATTCAACTTTGTACTCATATTCTCATGAAAGCTTCTCCAAAATCTTGAGGTAAACTGTGAACCTCGATCAGACATGATCTTCTTTGGTACTCCATGCAAACACACAATCCGAGCCATATATAACTCTGCTAGCTGAGAACCTTTATAAGTAGTCTTGACCGGAATAAAGTGAGCCACTTTAGTCAATCTATCCACAATCACCCATATAGCATCATATCCTTTCTGGGTGCGAGGCAATCCAGTAATGAAATCCATACCAATCTCTTCCCATTTCCACTCGGGTATCTTCAGTGGATGTAACAATCCAGCTGGCCTCTGGTGTTCAGCCTTAACTCTTTGACACACATCGCACATAGCCACATGTGCAGCCACATCTCTCTTCAATCCATACCACCAATACTTCTGTTTCAAATCCTGATACATCTTAGTACTACCAGGATGAATAGAATAGTCCGAGTCATGGGCCTCCTTTAAAATAGTCTCTCGAATGCTTTCAATATCAGGAACACATATCCTGTCCTTGAACCAAACAGTGCCTTGCTCATCTTCCGTGAATTCCGGAACTCGACCCACAGTAATCAGATCCTTAATTTCTTTTACTTTAGCATCATCAAGTTGACCTTTGCGGATTTCTTGCTCCAAAGTAGGTTCCACATCAATCGTAACTCCTTTAGTATGAGCAACTATCCCCAGGTTGAGTCTCCTGAAATCCTCAACAATCTCATCGGGTAGCTGGGCAACAACAGCTGAGCGAACATGCTCCTTTCGACTCAAGGCATCTGTAACCAAATTTGCCTTGCACGGGTGATAGTGAATTTCCAAATCATAATCCTTAATAAGCTCCAACCAACGGCGTTGCCTAAGGTTGAGATCCTTCTGAGTGAATATGTACTTCAAACTCTTATGATCCGTGTATACTTGGCACTTAGTTCCCATAATGTAGTGTCTCCAAATCTTAAGTGCATGCACAACGGCTGCCAGCTCTAAGTCATGGGTGGGGTAGTTCAGTTCATGCTTCCGCAACTGACGAGATGCATAGGCAATCACATGACCTTCTTGCATAAGCACACATCCATTGTGATCCATCCTTCTTCTGTACAAATAGTACTGGTGCTCCCCAAGGTGAGGAACTTGGACGAATGTAACCAGCCTCTTGTAACTCCGTTAACTGCTTCTTCAGTTCCTTCAACTCCTCTACGGACATTCTATATGGCCGTTTAGAAATAGGGGCGGTTCCAGGTAAGAGATCAATAACAAACTCAACTTCTCTATCAGGTGGCATCCCTGGTAACTCCTCTGGAAAGACATCCGGAAAATCTCTAACCACCCGGATGTTGTCACCAACAAACTCCTCAGGCATAAAGAACATTGCACGCATGGATGAGGAGGTTACTGCAATATTAACTTGAAACCTTTCTCCTTTAGAACTGGTGAGTTCTATGGTTCCTTTAGCACAGTGTATATACTGCCTTTACCTTTCTTAACCACGGCATACCAAGGATCACATCTATAGTGTTCTCTTCTAACACTATAGGGGTAGCTCATCTGGGTTAGAAACATAGGGTACGAAAGAAAGGGTTGTAGACAAGGCAGTGATTACGAAGCATGTTACTTTGGGGGATTTATTAGCTAAGTGTGTCACCTACTAAAGCTAATTCATTATCTTATGGTGGTACATGCTAAGATGCCCGTCTATACTATTTCAATCAATCAAAGAAGCAAATCAGGCATTGATCATCAGCACAATCAACCAACATTTTTTTTAAATAGAGAAAATAGTTTTAATTTTGTCTTAGGCTTCCCTAACTCTTAAGAATGTCATAGGGGTAGGGATTCCAAGGTGTGAAATCCGTCTTGTCTTGGAGTAGAAAAGGTAAGAATGATCAGAGTAGAACAGTAGAAGGTGAAACAGGATCAAGATAAGTATAGAAAGAATCAGAGTACGGTAAGTATAGAATGAATCAGAATAAGATAAGTGGGTAAGGGTTGTCCATTTCTATCTAGGTTTCGTCCTACAGTCAACATTTCCTCTGATACCACTTCTGTAACACCCGGCTTTAAGGGACAAAGCCAGGTGCATCTCATACATGCGCCAAGAAGACAACATATACAATAACAGAGTGTATAGAGATAAATGTCACGATACATCAGAGTAATTATTACATAGCGGAAGACTTATTACAAAATAAAAGTATAACCATAAAACGAACTAAGGATCGTCGGCGCCAATGTCGACTGAGAAACGCCACCTAGATCAGATCAAACTCCTCGCCTTGTAGCTCCTCCTGAACCACCTGCTCTTCTCCTGTGGGGGGGGGGGGTGTGAGACAGCAAGAGTGAGCTCACATACGTTCATCGCTCAACAAGTTGTGGGGAATAATGTGGCATAAACTCACCAAAGGTGGGAGTTCATGTAGTGTAAGGCTAATCAATGGAATAAAGGCTGAGGCTGAGCATTGCTTTTATAAGTTGGTCAAAATTTTATTAGCAATTACTAAGTGTAAGTAAATACCAAACCTTAATAATAATAAAGAACAATAATAGTAAAATAATCCCAAATGCGATGCAAATGTCAAATTGAATTTAAGTTCCATAATTAATCATGTGAGGGTCCGAGCCGCTCTTGACCGTGAGCACGGCTAGTATACCAGTTTTACACTCTGCAGAGGTCGCGCATCTTTACCCACAAGTCGTGTATCCCATGTCGCCTGGGTTTGCAAGGCCCTTAGACACTACCGAGGTGAATGGCTAGGGATCCACTACGAGGCCTTTACAAAGTTCCACTAGCTTCCGAAAACCCGCTACAGTTTATAGGAAGATCCAGTACAGGGTTCCTGGCTGACAGCCATCGCAGCAAAATCAACCAGGGACCTCCCCGCACTGACCTCTCCCCTACTGCCCTTGCCCCTTTCGGGTAAGGTAGTCTTCCACTAGCTTTCCTAATTAGTCAGCCAAGGGCGTCCCATTATACCCTTGTGGTAGCACTGTTTTCCCGGGTGGTCGCTCCATGTTCCCATTAATTTAATGATCTTAACATGAACAATAATAATAACAAGTTAATAACAGAATAATCATGAATAGTGTATCTCCATACCCAATCCACATAAAGCAATAGCAAGTACTACCCAAAAATATTTCAGGGGTGAACAAGGTATAGAGGTAATCAAAACTGGGGTAACATAAAGGCTCCCATCAAAATTATCCTATGCAGATCATTAAAATTAATAAGAACATGGCTGGGAAAGTAAGTGATCAAGGGCACAACTTGCCTGGCACTTGAGATTCCAGTTACCAACTTGCTTTTCAGATGACACGTGTCCTCGCGCTAGTCGTAGCAATACAAACAAACATGGTATAGATAAAATTAACATCACACCAAACATAAGAACAAACTAAATAATAATGATCTACGCATTTCTCTGAGACTAACGCAACTTGAACGGATCAAATCGGAGTTAAAACGAAGGAGTTATGACTTTTCTAAGGTTTTATGTATTTGATACAAGATTAATTAGGATATAAATTTAATGTGACTTTTATGTCAAAACAGAGGTACTATGTGATAAACAATAATATTTTAGAATTATAGGAATTAGAATGAACTAATTTGGACATCATATGAAATTTCTATGATTCAAACACATTCTAGCATTTATTTTTGCATTAAATATCATTTTCTAATTCCATTTATCTAATTTCTTAGCTTCCTGGACCAGGCACACTAATACAGAGAAGTGCAGGGGTCTCTGCGCAAGGTTTCCTAGACTCAGAGAACAGTGAGTATGAACTGCGGGTTGGTTTCTTGTAAAACAGAGGGTCTAAATCGCAAAATTAGCGGACGAAGGGGTACGGGGCACCGTGAGCCGTTCGATCCATATCTGGTGGTCCGGATTAGATCCCAATTACTTTGAACCGGTACGCTACCGTATGCGTTAGATTCAAGTCCTACGGCCACGATTCAAAGTCTTCACGATCCCGCGGCATCCATCGGATTACAGATCTACGGTCAGGGCTTCCTTAAACGAACGGGTGAGTTGCCATCTAATCCTGACCGCACCCCACCCGATCGACGGTCAGCGGTCCATCATCTCCAATCAGCTCCCCAGGCCACGGTGGTGCACATCACTCCGCGGCGGCGCCATTGCCGCCCCCAACCAGCACACAATCCCGAGCGCGAAGCTAGCCCGCGTATGGTGCAAAACCAAATTGGAGGTAATATGAAGCTAGTATGAGGGTTCTTACCGAGGATCAAGAGTGCAGTTACCCCGGCCACATCGCGGCGCGGCCCAGAGGCGGAAATTGGTCGCTGGTGACCAATTGGAGGTCCCCAGACCCAAGCCCCGCCCGTCGAAGCCCCGCGTAGGTTTACGACGACCAGGCGAAACCGACAAACCACGCCAATGGCTAGCAGCAGTACCGTAGGCGAGGTGAGCGTGCGGCGGCTTTCTTCATTCTCTATCCCTCCCGCACAGCGATGGCGCCCGGTTGAAAAAGCGAGGCAGAGGTTATCCTGTACATCACCTTTTATATTCCCCGAGAGGCGCTTGTGACGTGGGCGAGGTTAATGGCCGAATTGACCGATCCTCAATCCCCAGTCACCGGAGAGTTCGGCGAAGGGTTCGTGGCCAGTTGCAACAACCCGAGTCAACAGCGAGAAAGTCAGGGGAGAGGTTGGTTGAGCTACGCACGGTCCTTGGGCGACAATCCTAGAAGGTCACCAGTAGGCGCAAGGCGGCCTGCATTCACCGGATGAAGGCGCTGGCCGGAATTTCGCCAGGGATCTCGCTGTGTCTGTTACAGCGAGGGGTTCTACACACCTGGGCCCACATGCCAGAGGCGGATGAACGATGCGGTCAGATGTGTGCGCCCGAGAATGGCGGGTGGAAGAGGAATAGTGGAGGTGGGGCCCGCATATCAGTGAAACCGAACACGAGTCCGTGCGGGGTCGAGGGTGTCGACACATGAGCCCCACATGGCTGTGGTCGAACGCGCTGGTGGACACGGAGAGAGGGGCAGTGGCCCACGTGACAATGAGAGCAACCCAACGCCCGCGGTGAGGAGAACTGGGCAGTGGGTCCCGCCTGGCGGTGAGCCCATTAGCTTGCTGGGCTGCGCAGGGGTGTTGGGAGTGGGCCGGGAGCAAGGATTCGGCCCATGAGCAGGTAATGTTCCTTTTTCTTTTATTCTCTCTTCTCTTATTTTGAATCTAAATTTGGATTTCAAGTTTGTGATGAACTTGTACTCACATTTCTGAGTATATGATTTGAATAAATTATTGCGGAATAAATTTATCTATTTACAAATTTATTTTTTTTGTATTGCATAGTATTTTCTCTCCTCTTTTTTTTCTACTTCTTGAAAATTTCCTTTAGGATTAAATCCCACTTTGGACTTTAACATATTTCTTTTTATGTTATTTTTATATTATCACGAATAATGCACTCAATAAAAATTCCAGCATGATGCATAATTTAGTGACATATATTTTATAGTTATTTGTTTTTTTAAATATGGTGTTCACATGTGATGATAAGTAGATTCGACACACACATAAAATATAGGCAATGACATTTCTCCTCTTTTATTATATATTACAAACTGGGTGTTACACTCACAAAGACATTCACTGGTTGCATTGTGCTTTGAGGCACATAGGAAAATGTGTGTGATTATATTGGTAGTAAAGTGCACGGCATCAGGCCAATGCTGCCAAGCAGAGATTTTTATGTGCAGAAATGTATAGTCCAGCTCGTTTTATTATTGCCCATGGTTTACCCAATTACTCATACCGCTCTGAAATTGGGTATTGATTTATGCAACATTTTTAGGTATAATAATTTTGAGAGAGAACTTATAACAATAATTAATTATTTGTGGTGTTGCCAACAGGCAAACATTTCTCCTCATATTATATACCAAATTGTTCTATATAGCATTATTTTGATCTCTTCATTGTTCAGCAAAAAGAGAAGCTTTGGAATATAACAAACAAGGCCAAGAATTCATTTATCTGGGAAAATCACCATATAACTAGCTTTTGATGAAGCAAATGATGAATAACTGCTTGGCAAGAACGAAACAATACTGGTATCCGCCTAGGATCCATCTTCAACACCAGATAGTACTGCTCTTGTACGAAGAAATCATCAGGAGTAGAGAGGATACAACAGGTCTCTATAAGATCTGCATATTTCTATCACAAATTACCATCACCAATAGCTTATAGGTCAAGAATTATGGATCTTCCTGCGCCAAGGACCAATGACATATAAATGCCCAATTTCACTTCAAGCTCTGTGGTAATATGAGATTTCATGGCTATTTTCTACTCTTCTTACTCCTGGTAGATCAGAGATATATTACGGTAAGCATTTCAAAGGGTGGAATTCAATGTAGTTTTGCTACATAAACTCCAGTATATGTCCATTTAGGACTGACTTTTACCATTTAGCTTAAAGCTATACCATACCAATCAAAGAACTATACCAAGTCAAAGTGACTATAAGTATTTACAATTCTGAGAGATGTATGCAACACAAGCATAGAGGTCCTAATCAGGACGAGTAAAGTGGTTCGACGGAAACACACAATGGTTTTTCACACAAACATTGTGAAAAAATCTCAGAATTACCTTTCGATGTACTCGCAACTTCATGTTGCTAAGGTACTAGCCATTTATCTCAAAGTTCGCTTCATGTCGTTCAGCGACAAATAGCAATGTGCCAACATCTGGTTGAGCAATGTATGACTGAGATTCTAGCATTTATTCATCTGATAAGGTCTTATTGCTTATTAATAAAATCCCAATTTATGATGTTTTCTGTGCCAAAAAGGCTTTCATGCATTAATATTGAATTTCTTCAGGTTACTTCGGGTAAAACTTTATGCACGAGGAGAGAGCAGAGATTTAACTTATCTATGTTTTATTGTATTTCGATTTAATTTCCCAGATTTAATATAGTTGTTATGGCCACTTGGCGATATATATAAATATACGATGCCATAACACAATCAAATAAAATATAGAGCCAAACAAAATTATTTACGAAGGTTGCAAAATAATGTGACTTAAGGGGCTCGAATAACTCACCATAATCCACACGAGTACAAGCTCTAGCGTATCTAACGTCAATGCGTGTGCGGCCATCAGGGCTACGACAACACAACAAGCCTTCGTAACAAGCACAATAGACACAATTGTGGCTCGGTAATTGGGGTACACGATAAATCCACGCAACGTGCGCACCAGGCGCAATTGTGGCTCCGATGATCAAGGCTGACAGACAGTGCCTACAGGGCATGCGAAAAATACGCGACTCAGCGACGGCGGTCTGACTCAACAGGAGCGATCCGATTAATAGAAGAGCGTGACATAGCAATCACATGACGCAGCCAAGTTCGAACAGCACAAATATTGCGTCGTGTTGCCAATGCGCAGTCAATATTCAGCTAATGTCATAACTCAGCCGATTACCAACGCAGCCTGATCGGCGTGTCTGTGTACCCACTATACAATTTAATCGCTCGACATGAGTCCAAAAACTCAACACATCATAAATATTTAGAGCGATTCAGGTATACACCATATAGTCTTCACATGCACCTTTAATAATTTTCTACTATTTATCTACTACGGGAAATAAAGCAGAAAAATAATACAAGAATTAATGCATAAGCATAATCAGATCAGGTGCATGATGCCATTTTCCCATATTTAAACATGTATTTCTCTACTAATTATTTACTGCAGGAAATAATTATTTAAAATAGAGAAGACTATATAAAACTTGTGTTACTCTATTTATTTAATGTATTGAGAAATTGCCACAGATTTCTAGAAGTGGGGTCCAGAGGCCTTTTTTTCTTTTCCTTAGCATGCAAGTTTGGTTTCCGTGCAGCGATGGACCCGCTCCTCCTATATCCATGCGTGCGTGGGAGTATCCTATATCCATGCGCGGGAGTAGGCTGCCAATGCGTGGCGTGCCTATGTGCGCAGGGACTTGCCGGGGTTTAGGCGCAGTGCACAACGACAACGATGGCAAGTTCGTCGCACACAAATCGCAGCCCGTGCACAACAGCAGATCAAGAACAATAAAACATACCGTTTGATTGCGTAGAGGGAGAATCGAAGCCTGTCGCGTAGGACAGTTCGGCTAGGCCGAGGGACCTGCCGGCTTGATGGTCCCGGCTTGATGGAGAGTTGATGCCGATCGGATCCGCAGCAACGTCGAGGTAGAGCGTGCTGATAACGTGTTGAGAACTACGTCACCACGGATCACCAGATCAGCTCCCTTCCCTCCCGTCAGCAGTAGAGGCGCGAGAAGTTGTAGAGGACCCGTCTCCCTTCCCAGAAGTACGACAGAGGAACACACGAGACACATGATATAGGGTTGGGCCATTGGCCTCTTTCTCTTCTATCTCTTATGAGGGGGTGTACAGGTTCTTATATAGAGATGTGAGACCCCTCAGGGGCAAAGCAGGTATTTGCCCACATAACCCTAACTAGGGTTACTTAACACTGCTCTCACGCAGCGCCAAGCCACCAAGGCACCAACGGTTGCAAGCTACGTTATCATGGATCATCTTATCTACTTTCTCCCCTCCCATTAACCAATTAGGGCTTGTTCGGTTATTTCAATTCCATGTGTATTGGTGTGTATTGGGATGGATTGGGATGTATTTTGACTTGCTATGGAATTAAACCGACTCAATACCACCCAATCCACATGGATTAACGACGAAACGAACAAGCCTTAAGTGTAAAAAAGTTGTAGATGTTGTTGGAGTTCAGGAGCGTTTAGATATCCTTGTTGGAGACAGCCTTACAAGGGGACATAAGTTCCTTTATAGATAAAGTGAAACCTCTTGGGAGTAAACTCGACATTTGCCCATATAATTCTTCATTAGGGTTTCTTACACCCACAACCTGCTAGAGTTGTTGATTTTTCCTTTTCCTTTTTCATTTTCCATTTCCATACAAGTTTCCATCATGACAATTTATGCATGTCTCCAACACATATAAATTGCGATTATGCAATAACGCCTCGATCGAGACGTCTCATACAACATCTTTGGCCACAAATCTTAGTTCCTCCATGAAGTTAGTCATGAAACCTAGTTTCTATACTTCAATTTCTCCCTGAATTTGTACCAAAAACTAATTTTTGTCGATTGTGTAACCGGGTACGAGCACAAGTCCGCGACTTGACTCAAGGTACAAACATGTTACACCAATCTCAAAACACGTTTGCACGTATGCATTTCATTCGAAAGCATGTAAACCACTTTACAATGCCAACGTTAATTAATCATAATGTTCTATCGCTAATTAAGCACGATTAGTTGCAAAAGGGTTTAAACAAGGATATAACATTGATTATGAGAATACTTTCAGTCCTACTGTTCATGTTGCTATTATATAACTTATTTCGTCACTTGCAATCTCACAAGGTTGGTAAAACATCTAGACATACAGAACATGTTTCTTCATGGTGTGAGGAAGTGTTCATGAGATAACCTCCTGGATATGAAGACAAACAAAATCCCTCCTATGTTTTCAATATTGATAAAGCAATATATGGATTAAAACAAGCGCCTATGCCATGGTATTCAAGGTTGAGCACCACATTGCATGAACTCAACTTTGTTTGATCTAAGTCTGATGCATTTTTATTCATCCATTAAAGGTCAGACATTACTATGTATATGCTCATTTATATAGATTATATTATCGTTGTCGGTTCTTCCAATAAGGCGGTAAATGCATCATTAAAAGGTTTGAAGGATAGCTTTCATTTAAAATACCTAGGTGACTTGCATTTTTTTTGTTGCTCGAGGTAGAAGTTAGGAAATCTCAAGATGGTCTTATTATATCTCAAGAGAAATATACTTGTGAAATGTTGCAGCGTGCTAACATATGTGTCTGTGTAAACATGTCCCTATTCCATTGTTATCTAATGAAAAACTTTCGACCTATATGTTGGTGATCTATTGGGACCCGAAGATTCAAACTACAAAAGTATTAATTGTTGGACTCTGTAATATTTGACCATTGCTCGACCAGATCTTCCGTATTCAGTAAACAAGGTATGTACGTTTTTGCATCTACCTATAATTGAACACTGGACAATAGTGAAAATAATTATGAGATTTATCAATGATACTATCAGTCTTCTTGAACTAGCATTTAGAAAAAATCAAAGTCAAAATTGATCAGTGCCTTCTTAGATACAGACTGGATTGGGTTGCAATATGAGGTTTTGCAGAACATCTTAGTTTTAAGGGTTTTAATTAAATTCCTTAGAGTGTAAAAAACAACCTACTGTTTCTAGATCAAGTATATAGTTTGCATATAAAGCTATGGCTAATGCTACTGCAGAAATTCTTTCGCTGTAGTCTGTTCTTAAGAAACATGGTATTAATGAAGATGATAAGCCATGCTTTTTATATCTTGGTGCAAATTCCGTGTTCTATGGCCGAGTTAAACATGTGTGAAACTGACTAGTACCAGTTAATCTAGTTATAATAATCTGAATAAACTTATATCTACCACACATATAAATACATATCGTCGGCCTTAGAGCACGAGGATTCGTCGACAGATCTTTTACGAACGTTGTGTGTGTGCCTGACACATATATTATATTTTTTTATTATGGAAACAAGAGTTCCGGCTTTAGCATACAAATACGTACAGCCATTATATGACGATTATTGCACCATAGAGCAGTTGCTTGAATAATTAAACTAACTCAAAGAAAACAAAATGCCATGACTATAGAAAACACTAGCCATCTTTAATTCTTGCATTCGAGCGCCATCCATGCATTGCAAAAACTTCAATCGCCACCACCTCCAAAGCTCGACAGGCATCGAGAATTTGTTGGTGCTTTTTCTCCTTCTGTAGAAGTCTCCAGAATCTGAACCAGTGAGTAACCCTGAAAATAACCTACACAATTGATGGTATTGGTTTATGATTAAACGCAAGCCAGATGGACCAAAATAAAGCTGATATTCCAGTCAGTAATAATTTTTTGTAAGCCAGAGCATTATTAGATTCCCAAGACCCGATAATATGATTAATGCTAATGGACATGTCTATTTTTAAAGCAAAGTAAATTATTCTCCATATACTTTTGGCAATGTAACAGTCAAAAAAGAGATGATGTATACTCTCATTGTTGTTGCATAAGCTACAGGTCAAGCTACCATTCCAACGCCTTCTAGCTAAATTATCTTTAGTGAGGATCGCTCCCCGGCATAAATTCCACAGGAAAACTTTTATTTTCAGATGGAGCTTAAGTTTCCAAAACATCTTACTCTGATTGTTGTTAGGATTATTCATCAAAAGATGGTACATCGATTGGACAGAGAAAATTCCATTCTTATGACCGTCCCAAACAAAATTGTCCCTAGCTGGATTCAAAGTAACCGTAGTTAGCAAGTTTAACAAGTTGTGCCATTCCACCATTTTAATTCCCCTAATTGTTCGGTGAAAAGATAAATTAAAATTTGAATCTGAAAAGACGTCTACAACCAAGGCCGATTTGTTACGCACTATATTAAAAAGGTTCGGGAATTACTCACTAAGAGGTTGACTGGTTAACCATATATCCTTCCAGAATCTGGTAGCATGACCATTCCTCACTTGAAAGTGACCTCATCTAAGAAATTGATCCTTAATATTCATTAGACCTGACCAAAAGTGTGAATCGTTCGGTCTTCTAGATATTTGAGTAAAAGATTTATGTCCTAAGTATTTGTTTTTAAGTAGCTATTGCCACCTCTCCTCCTCATTGAGTAATTTAAATAGCCATTTGCTGAGTAAGCTAATATTTTTAAAGCCAGATTAGAGACACCTAAGCCTCCTAACGCTTTGGGTTGACAAACAATATTCCACCTGGTCAGCCTATATCTTGTTTTACTGCTTCCTCCCTGCCAAAAGAATCTGGATCGAATAGCATTAAGTTTCTTCAAGACGCCTACCGGAATCTCAAAGAAAGACATCATAAAGATAGGCAGACTACTTAACACTGAATTAAGTAAGATCAATCGTCCCCCTGAAGATAGGAATTTGGCCTTCCATGTACTAAGCCTCTTTTCAAATCGGTCTATAACACCCTGCCAGTCACTATTTCTCAATCTTCTATGAGTCATAGGAATTCCAAGGTATTTGAAAGTCATTGACCCAATTCCACATCCAAATATAAGTGAGTAATGCAAATCATATTCCTTAGCCGACCCATAACGGAATAACTCACTTTTATGGAAATTTATTTTTAAACCAGACATTTGCTCAAAAAGAGTTAAAAGAAGTTTGATGTTCCGAGCATGCTTCAGATTATGATCTAAGAAAACCATCGTATCATCGGCATACTGAAGGATGGATAAACCCCCCGGAATCAAATGCGGAACAATACCTTTGAATTGATTATCCTCTGCCGCTCTTGTGAATAGAATTGCCAACATATTAGCAACAATATTGAATAATATTGGCGACAAAGGATCCCCCTGACGAAGGCCCTTGTAAGTACCAAAAAAAGGACATACGCCATCATTTACTTTAACTCTAACATGACCTCCAGAAACTATTGTTTGGATCCAGGCGCACCAAGATGGAGAGAAACCCTTCATACGCATCGCTTGCTGTAGAAACTTTCATTTTACTTTATCGTAAGCTTTCTCGAAGTCTAATTTAAGAATAACTCCAATTAACTTTTTCGTCTGTAGTTCATGAATAGATTCGTGAAGAATAATAACCCCTTCAATAATATTCCGACCGAGCATAAAAGTTGTCTGAGTGGGGCTGACAATTCTGTCTGCTACTAGACCTATTCGATTTGTAAGAACTTTAGTGATGATTTTGAATGAAACATTAAGTAAGCAAATAGGTCTGTAGTCCTGGATTTTAGTTGCGTTGTCTTTCTTTGGGATTAGAGTAATAACTCCAAAATTTAAGCTGTGAACCGGTAAAGAATTTTTATGAAAGTCCTCAAACAACGCAAACAAATCATACTTAATAACTTCCCAGAAAACTTGATAAAACTCAGCTGGAAAGCCATCAGGGCCAGGAGCCTTATTATGTTCCATATTGAATACCACCTTTTTAACTTCATCCATAGTAAAATTAGCAGTTAAAATTTCATTCTCTGAATCCGAAACTTGAGGTATGTCATGGATAATAGATTCATCAAGTTCGATCGATGTTGCATTTGGCTTCCCAAAGAGGTTTTTGTAGTAATTTGTTATGTGATTTTTAAGCTCTTCCTCATCAACAATACAGGTGCCGTCATCATTCTCCAAAGAATAAATCTTTTGTCTTCGGTGCTTGCCGTTAGCCACTAAATGGAAATATTTTGTGTTATCGTCCCCTTCAAGGAGGTGTTTGACTTTAGCCCGCTGGAAGTGACGAATTTCTTCCTCTCTCAAAATACTGGCAAGTCTATCATTAGCAAAAGCTTTAGTATTCAACTCGTTAGGCGATAAGTAAGTAAATTTCGCTTTTTTATCGAGATCATCAATCAGCTCTGAAAGTTGTTGCTTCTCTTTTTTTATTGACCCTGCTGAATTCTTTGCCCACCCCCTTAGATATTTGAAAGTCGCCTAGAGGGGGGGTGAATAGGGCGAATCTGAAATTTACAAACTTTAAGCACAACTACAAGTCGGGGTTAGCGTTAGAATTAAATTCGAGTCCGAAAGAGAGGGCAAAAACAAATCACAAGCAAATAAGGCAGATGACACGGTGATTTATTTTACCGAGGTTCGGTTCTTGCAAACCTACTCCCCGTTGAGGTGGTCACAAAGACCAGGTCTCTTTCAACCCTTTCCCTCTCTCAAATGGTCACTTAGACCGAGTGAGCTTCTCTTCTCAATCAAACGGGACACTAAGTCCCCACAAGGACCACCACACAATTGGTGTCTCTTGCCTTGGTTACAATTGAGTTGGAATCAAGAAAGAATGAAGAAGAAAAGCAATCCAAGCGCAATAGCTCAAATGAACACAAAAGTCTCTCTCTAGTCACTAAATTGTTTGGAGTGATTCCGAACTTGGGAGAGGATTTGATCTCTTTGTTTGTGTCTTGTATTGAATGCTATAGCTCTTGTATGAGGTGTGAAGGTTGAAAACTTGGATGCAATGAATGGTGGGTGGTTGGGGGTATTTATAGCCCCAACCACCAAAAGAACCGTTGGTGAGGGCTTCTGTCGCATGGCGCACCGGACAGTCCGGTGCGCCACCGGACACTGTCCGGTGCGCCACCGGACACTGTCTGGTGCGCCAGCCATGTCACCCGGCCGTTGGATTCTGACCGTTGGAGCTTCTGACATCTGGGCCACCGGAGAGTCCGGTGGTGCACTGGACAGGTCCTGTAGACTGTCTGGTGCGCCTTCTGGCTCTGCTCTGACTTCTGCGCGTACTGTAGCGCATTAACTGCTCTCTACAGATGACCGTTGGCGCGAAGTAGTCGTTGCTCCGTTGGCGCAGCGGACAGTCCGGTGCTACACCGGACAGTCCGGTGAATTATAGTGGAGCGGCTCCCAGAATTCCCGAAGGTGGCAAGTTTGGAGTCGGGTTCCCTGGTGCACCGGACAGTCCGGTGCGCCAGACCAGGGCACACTTCGGTTGTCTTTTGCTCCTTTTATTTGAACCCTTTCTTGGTCTTTTTATTGGTTTGTTGTGAACCTTTGGCACCTGTAGAACTCATAATCTAGAGCAAACTAGTTAGTCCAATTATTTGTGTTGGGCAATTCAACCACCAAAATCAATTAGAAAAAAGGTGTAAGCTTATTTCCCTTTCAATATTGCCGAAGGGCCCTAATCTTGTTCTGCCATATCTGTATAGCGGTTTTGATAGTCGCCTAGAGGGGGGTGAATAGGGCGAAACTGAAATTTACAAATATAAACACAACTACAAGCCGGGTTAGCGTTAGTAATATAATCGAGTCCGCAAGAGAGGGTGAAAACAAATCGCAAGCAAATGAGAAGGGTGACACGCGGATTTGTTTTATCGAGGTTCGGTTCTTGCAAACCTACTCCCCGTTGAGGTGGTCACAAAGACCGGGTCTCTTTCAACCCTTTCCCTCTCTCAAACGGTCCCTTCGACCGAGTGAGCTTCTCTTCTCAAATCAAAGCCGGGAACAAAACTTCCCCGCAAGGGCCACCACACAATTGGTGCCTCTTGCCTTGATTACAATGGAGTTTTGATCACAAGAACAAGTGAGAAAGAAAAGAAGCAATCCAAGCGCAAGAGCTCAAAAGAACACGACAAATCTCTCTCGCTAATCACTAATGCCTTGTGTGGAATTGGAGAGGATTTGATCTCTTTGGTGTGTCTATAATTGAATGCCTAGCTCTTGTAAGTGGTTGAGAAGTGGAAAACTTGGATGCAATGAATGGTGGGTGGTTGGGGGTATTTATAGCCCCAACCACCAAACTAGCCGTTTGGTGGGGCTGACTGTCGTATGGTGCACCGGACAGTCCGGTGTACACCGGACATGTCCGGTGCGCCAGCCACGTCACCAAAGCCGTTGGATTCCGACCGTTGGAGCTCTGACTTCTGGGCCCGCCTGGATGTCCGGTGGCGCACCAGACATGTACTGTAGAGTGTCCGGTGCGCCAGTATGGGCGTGCCTGACGTCTGCGCGCTCTGGCGCGCATTAATTGCAGTTGCAGGCGACCGTTGGCGCGAAGTAGTCGTTGCCCTGCAGTTACACCGGACAGTCCGGTGTACACCGGACATGTCCGGTGAATTATAGCGGAGCAGCTGTTGCAAATTCCCGAGGCTGCCAAGTTCCAGAGCCGCGTCCTCTTGGAGCACCGGACACTGTCCGGTGTACACCGGACAGTCCGATGAATTATAGCGCGCCGGCTCTGAAAATTCCCGAGGCTGAGGAGTTCTGCGCGAAGTCCCCTGGTGCACCGGACACTGTCCGGTGCGCCACCGGACAGTCCGGTGCGCCAGACCAGGGAGCCTTTCGGGATGCCTTTAGCTCTCTATTTTGAACCCAACTTTGGTCTTTTTTAATTGGCTTGTTGTGAACCTTTGACACCTGTATAACTTGTACACTAGAGCAAACTAGTTAGTCCAATTATTTATGTTGGGCAATTCAACCACCAAAATTATTTAGGAACTAGGTGTAAGCCTAATTCCCTTTCAATCTCCCCCTTTTTGGTGATTGATGCCAACACAAACCAAAGCAAATATAGAAGTGCATAATTGAACTAGTTTGCATAATGTAAGTGCAAAGGTTGCTTGGAATTTAGCCAATATAAATACTTACAAGATATGCATGGATTGTTTCTTCATTTTTACCATTTTGGACCACGCTTGCACCACATGTTTTATTTTTGCAAACTATTTTGTAAATCCTTTTCAAAGTTCTTTTGCAAATAGTCAAAGGTAAATGAATAAGATCTTGCAAAGCATTTTCAAGATTTGAAATTTTCTCCCCCTGTTTCAAATGTTTTTCCTTTGACTAAACAAAACTCCCCCTAAATGAGATCCTCCTCTTAGTGTTCAAGAGGGTTTTGATATATCATTTTTGAAATACTACTTTCACCCCCTTTTGAACACAATAAGATACCAATTGAAAATACTCTTTGAAAAACTAAGTTTTTGAAATTGGTGGTGGTGCGGTCCTTTTGCTTTGGGCTCTTACTCTCTCCCCCTTTGGCATGAATCGCCAAAAACGGAATCATTAGAGCCCTCGAATTATGTTCTTCCCCTTTGGTCATAAATAAATGAGTGAAGATTGTACCAAAGACGAAGTCCTTTTGCTTTGAATTCTCCCCAAAAAGATGGAGAGATGCGTGGAGCGACGGCGAAGGATGAGTTACGGAGTGGAAGCCTTTGTCTACGCCGAAGACTCCAATTCCCCTTTCAATACACCTGTGACTTGGTTTGAAATAGACTTGAAAAACACATTAGTCATAGCATATGAAAGAGACATGATCAAAGGTATACAAATGAGCTATGTGTGCAATTTAGCAAAAGAAATTGCGCGAATCAAGAATATTGAGCTCATGCCTAAGTTTGTTAAAAGTTTGTTCATCAAGAGGCTTGGTTAAGATATCGGCTAATTGATCTTTAGTGTTAATGTAAGAAATCTCGATATCTCCCTTTTGTTGGTGATCCCTAAAAAATGATACCGAATGGCTATGTGTTTAGTGCGGCTATGCTCGACGGGATTATCCGCCATTTTGATTGCACTCTCATTATCACATAGCAAAGGGACTTTGGTTAATTTGTAATCGTAGTCCCGCAGGGTTTGCCTCATCCAAAGTAATTGCGCGCAACAATGGCCTGCGGCAATGTACTTGGCTTCGGCGGTGGAAAGAGCGACCGAATTTTGCTTCTTTGAAGCCCAAGACACCAAGGATCTCCCCAAGAACTAGCAAGTCCCCGATGTGCTCTTCCTATTAATCTTACACCTCGCCCAATCGGCATCCGAATAACCAATCAAATCAAATGTGGATCCCCTAGGATACCAAAGCCCAAACTTAGGAGTATAAGCCAAATATCTCAAGATTCGTTTTACGGTCGTAAGGTGAGATTCCTTAGGGTCGGATTGGAATCTTGCACACATGCAAACGGAAAGCATAATGTCCGGTCGAGATGCACATAAATAGAGTAATGAACCTATCATCGACCGGTATACCTTTTGATCCACGAACTTACCTCCCGTGTCGAGGTCGAGATGCCCATTAGTTCCCATGGGTGTCTTGATGGGCTTGGCATCCTTCATCCCAAACTTGCTTAGAATATCTTGAGTATACTTCGTTTGGCTTAGGAAGGTGCCCTCTTGGAGTTGCTTCACTTGAAATCCTAAGAAATACTTCAACTCCCCCATCATAGACATCTCGAATTTTTGTGTCATGATCCTACTAAATTCTTCACATGTAGACTCGTTAGTAGACCCAAATATGATATCATCAACATAAATTTGGCATACAAACAAGTCATTTTCAAGAGTTTTAGTGAATAAAGTAGGATCGGCCTTTCCAACTTTGAAGCCATTAGCGATAAGGAAATCTCTAAGGCATTCATACCATGCTCTTGGGGCTTGCTTTAGCCCATAAAGCGCCTTAGAGAGCCTATAGACATGGTTAGGGTACTTACTGTCTTCAAAGCCGGGAGGTTGCTCAACATAGACCTCTTCCTTGATTGGTCCATTGAGGAAGGCACTCTTCACGTCCATTTGATAAAGCTTAAAGCCATGGTAAGTAGCATAGGCCAATAATATACGAATTGACTCAAGCCTAGCTACGGGTGCATAGGTTTCACCGAAATCCAAACCTTCGACTTGGGAGTATCCCTTGGCCACAAGTCGAGCTTTGTTCCTTGTCACCACACCATGCTCATCTTGCTTGTTGCGGAAGACCCATTTGGTTCCTACAACATTTTGATTAGGACGTGGAACTAAATTCCATACCTCATTCCTAGTGAAGTTGTTGAGCTCCTCTTGCATCGCCACCACCCAATCCGAATCTTGGAGTGCTTCCTCTACCCTGTGTGGCTCAATAGAGGAAACAAAAGAGTAATGCTCACAAAAATGTGCAACACGAGATCTAGTAGTTACCCCCTTATGAATGTCGCCGAGGATGGTGTTGATGGGGTGATCTCGTTGGATTGCTTGGTGGACTCTTGGGTGTGGCGGTTTTTGTTCTTCATCCTCCTTGTCTTGATCATTTGCATCTCCCCCTTGATCATTGCCGTTATCTTGAGGTGGCTCATTTGCTTGATCTTCTACTTCATCATCTTGAGCGTCATCCTCATTTTGAGTCGGTGGAGATGCTTGCATGGAGGAGGAAGGTTGATCTTGTGCATTTGGAGGCTCTTCGGATTCCTTAGGACACACATCCCCAATGGACATGTTCCTTAGCGCGATGCATGGAGCCTCTTCAATACCTATCTCATCAAGATCAACTTGCTCTACTTGAGAGCCGTTAGTCTCATCAAACACAACGTCACAAGAAACTTCAACTTGTCCAGTGGACTTGTTAAAGACTCTATATGCCCTTGTGTTTGAATCATATCCTAGTAAAAAGCCTTCTATAGTCTTAGGAGCAAATTTAGATTTTCTACCTCTTTTAACAAGAATAAAACATTTGCTACCAAAGACTCTAAAATATGAAATGTTTGGCTTTTTACCGGTTAGGAGTTCATAGGATGTCTTCTTGAGGATTCGGTGAAGATATAATCGGTTGATGGAGTAGCAGGCGGTGTTGACCGCCTCGGCCCAAAACCAATCCGAAGTCTTGTACTCATCAAGCATGGTCCTTGCCATGTCCAATAGAGTTCGATTCTTCCTCTCCTCTACACCATTTTGCTGTGGCGTGTAGGGAGAAGAGAACTCATGCTTGATTCCCTCCTCAAGGAAGCCTTCAATTTGTGAGTTCTTGAACTCCGTCCCGTTGTCGCTTCTTATTTTCTTGATCCTTAAGCCGAACTCATTTTGAGCCCGTCTCAAGAATCCCTTTAAGGTCTCTTGGGTTTGAGATTTTTCCTGTAAAAAGAATACTCAAGTGAAGCGATAATAATCATCCACTATTACCAGACAATACTTACTCCCGCCGATGCTTATGTAAGCAATTGGGCCGAATAGATCCATGTGGAGTAGCTCAAGCGGCCTGTCGGTCGTCATGATGTTCTTGTGTGGATGATGGGAACCAACTTGCTTTCCTGCCTGGCATGCGCTACAAACCCTGTCTTTCTCAAAATGAACATTGGTTAATCCTAAGATGTGCTCTCCCTTTAGAAGCTTATGAAGATTCTTCATCCCAACATGGGCTAGTCGGCGGTGCCAGAGCCAACCCATGTTAGTCTTAGCAATTAAGCATGTGTCGAGTTCAGCTCTATCAAAATCTACTAAGTATAGCTGACCCTCTAACACACCCTTAAATGCTATTGAATCATCACTTCTTCTAAAGACAGTGACACCTACATCAGTAAAGAGACAGTTGTAGCCCATTTGACATAATTGCGAAACTGAAAGCAAGTTATAGTCTAAAGAATCTACAAGAAAAACATTGGAAATGGAATGGTCAGGTGAAATAGCAATTTTACCCAATCCTTTGACCAAACCTTGATTTCCATCCCCGAATGTGATCGCTCTTTGGGGATCCTGGTTTTTCTCGTAGGAGGAGAACATCTTCTTCTCCCCTGTCATATGGTTTGTGCACCCGCTGTCGAGTATCCAACTTGAGCCCCCGGATGCATAAACCTACAAAACAAATTTAGTTCTTGACTTTAGGTACCCAAACGGTTTTGGGTCCTTTGGCATTAGAAACAAGAACTTTGGGTACCCAAACACAAGTCTTAGATCCCTTGTGTTTGCCCCCAACAAACTTGGCAACTACTTTGCCGGATTTGTTAGTCAAAACATAAGATGCATCAAAAGTTTTAAATGAAAAGCTATGATCATTTGATGCATTAGGAGTTCTCTTCTTAGGCAACTTAGCACGGGTTGGTTGCCTAGAACTAGATGTCTCACCCTTATACATAAAAGCATGATTTGGGCCAGAGTGAGACTTCCTAGAGTGAATTCTCCTAATCTTGCTCTCGGGATAACCGGCAGGGTACAAAATGTAACCCTCGTTATCCTGAGGCATGGGAGCCTTGCCCTTGACAAAATTAGACAATCTTTTAGGAGGGACATTAAGTTTGACATTGTCTCCTCTTTGGAAGCCAATGCCATCCTTGATGCCAGGGCGTCTCCCACTATAGAGCATACTTCTAGCAAATTTAAATGTTTCATTCTCTAAGTTGTGTTCGGCAATTTTAGCATCTAGTTTTGCTATATGATCATTTTGTTGTTTAATTAAAGACATGTGATCATGAATAGCATTAACATCAATATCTCTACATCTAGTACAAATAGAAGTGTGCTCAACGGTAGATGTAGAGGGTTTGCAAGATTTTAATTCTACAATCTTAGCATGCAACATATCATTTTTAGTTCTAAGGTCGGAAATGGTAGCATTGCAAACATCAAAATCTTTAGCCTTAGTAAGCAATTTTTCATTTTCATTTCTAAGGCTAGCAAGAGAAATGTTTAATTCTTCAATCCTAGCAAGTAAATCATCATTATCATTTCTAGAATTGGAAGTTGAAACATTACAAACATGAGAATCAACCTTAGCTAATAAATTAGCATTTTCATTTTTAAGGCTGGTAATAATGTCATGACATGTGCTTAGCTCACTAGATAGTTTTTGACATTTTTCTATTTCTAGAGCATAAGCATTTTTAATCTTAACATGCTTTTTATTTTCCTTGATTAGGAAGTCCTCTTGGGAGTCCAAGAGATCATCCTTCTCATGGATGGCACTAATTAGCTCATTTAGTTTTTCTTTTTGTTCCATGTTAAGGTTGGCAAAAAGGGTACGCAAGTTATCTTCCTCATCACTAGCATTATCATCACTAGAAGACTCATATCTAGTGGAGGATTTAGATTTAACCTTCTTCTTCTTGTCGTCCTTTGCCATGAGGCACTTGTGGCCGACTTTGGGGAAGAGGAGTCCTTTGGTGACGGCGATGTTGGTGGCGTCCTCGTCGTCGGAGGAGTCGCTAGAGCTTTCGTCGGAGTCCCATTCCCGACAAACATGGGCATCGCCGCCCTTCTTCTTGTAGTATCTCCTCTTCTCCTTTCTTATCCCCTTCTTGTCGTCGCCCCTGTCACTGTCACTAGATATAGGACATTTTGCAATAAAATGATCGGGCTTACCACATTTGTAGCACACTTTCTTGGAGCGGGGTTTGTAGTCCTTCCCCTTCCTTTGTTTGAGGATTTGGCGGAAGCTCTTGATGACGAGCGCCATTTCCTCATTGTCGAGCTTTGAGGCGTCGATTGGTTGTCTACTTGGTGTAGACTCCTTCCTCTCCTCTGTCGCCTTAAATGTGACCGGTTGTGCCGCGGATGTGGAGGGATCATCTAGCTCGTTGATCTTCTTCGAGCCCTTCATCATATACTCAAAGCTCACAAAATTCCCGATTACTTCCTCGGGGGTCATTAGTGTATATCTTGGGTTGCCACGAATTAATTGAACTTGAGTAGGGTTAAGGAAAATGAGTGATCTAAGAATAACCTTAACCACCTCGTGGTCATCCCATTTCTTGCTCCCGAGGTTGCGCACTTGGTTCACCAAGGTCTTGAGCCGGTTGTACATATCTTGTGGCTCCTCCCCTTGGCGAAGACGGAAGCGACCGAGCTCCCCCTCGATCGTTTCCCGCTTGGTGATCTTGGTGAGTTCATCACCCTCATGCGCGGTCTTGAGTAGATCCCAAATTTCCTTCGCATTCTTCAACCCTTGCACCTTGTTGTATTCCTCTCTACTTAGAGAGGCGAGGAGTATGGTTGTGGCTTGGGAGTTGAAGTGCTCGATTTGGGCTACTTCATCCTCATCATAGTTTTCATCCCCTATGGATGGTACCTGTGCACCAAACTCAACAACATCCCATATACTTTTGTGGAGCGAGGTTAGATGAAATCGCATTAAATCACTCCACCTAGCGTAATCTTCACCATCAAAAGTTGGTGGTTTGCCTAATGGGACGGAAAGTAAAGGTGTATGTTTAGAAATGCGAGGGTAGCGTAGGGGAATCTTACTATACTTCTTGCGCTCTTGACGCTTAGAAGTGACGGACGCCGCGTCGGAGCCGGAGGTGGATGCCGATGAAGAATCGGTCTCGTAGTAGACCACCTTCCTCATCCTCTTTTTCTTGTCCCCACTCCGATGCGGCTTGTGAGAAGAGGATTTCTCCTTTTTCTCTTTGTGGTGTGAAGAAGATTTCTTCTCCTTCCCTTTGGAGGAGTCCTTCTTCTTCTCCTTCCTCTTGGTGCGGGATTCTTCCGATGAAGTGCTCCCGTGGCTTGTAGTGGGCTTTTCGCCGGTCTCCATCTCCTTCTTGGCGTGATCTCCCGACATCACTTCGAGCGGTTAGGCTCTAATAAAGCACCGGGCTCTGATACCAATTGATAGTCGCCTAGAGGGGGGGTGAATAGGGCGAAACTGAAATTTACAAATATAAACACAACTACAAGTCGGGTTAGCGTTAGTAATATAATCGAGTCCGCAAGAGAGGGTGAAAACAAATCGCAAGCAAATGAGAAGGGTGACACGCGGATTTGTTTTACCGAGGTTCGGTTCTTGCAAACCTACTCCCCGTTGAGGTGGTCACAAAGACCGGGTCTCTTTCAACCCTTTCCCTCTCTCAAACGGTCCCTTCGACCGAGTGAGCTTCTCTTCTCAAATCAAAGCCGGGAACAAAACTTCCCCGCAAGGGCCACCACACAATTGGTGCCTCTTGCCTTGATTACAATGGAGTTTTGATCACAAGAACAAGTGAGAAAGAAAAGAAGCAATCCAAGCGCAAGAGCTCAAAAGAACACGGCAAATCTCTCTCGCTAATCACTAATGCCTTGTGTGGAATTGGAGAGGATTTGATCTATTTGGTGTGTCTATAATTGAATGCCTAGCTCTTGTAAGTGGTTGAGAAGTGGAAAACTTGGATGCAATGAATGGTGGGTGGTTGGGGGTATTTATAGCCCCAACCACCAAACTAGCCGTTTGGTGGGGCTGACTGTCGTATGGTGCACCGGACAGTCCGGTGTACACCGGACATGTCTGGTGCGCCAGCCACGTCACCAAAGCCGTTGGATTCCGACCGTTGGAGCTCTGACTTATGGGCCCGCCTGGATGTCCGGTGGCGCACCGGACATGTACTGTAGAGTGTCCGGTGCGCCAGTATGGGCGTGCCTGACGTCTGCGCGCTCTGGCGCGCATTAATTGTAGTTGTAGGCGACCGTTGGCGCGAAGTAGTCGTTGCCCCGCAGTTACACCGGACAGTCCGGTGTACACCGGACATGTCCGGTGAATTATAGCGGAGCAGCTGTTGCAAATTCCCGAGGCTGCCAAGTTCCGGAGTCGCGTCCTCTTGGAGCACCGGACACTGTCCGGTGTACACCGGACAGTCCGGTGAATTATAGCGTGCCGGCTCTGAAAATTCCCGAGGCTGAGGAGTTCTGCGCGAAGTCCCCTGGTGCACCGGACACTGTCCGGTGCGCCACCGGACAGTCCGGTGCGCCAGACCAGGGAGCCTTTCGGGATGCCTTTAGCTCTCTATTTTGAACCCAACTTTGGTCTTTTTTAATTGGCTTGTTGTGAACCTTTGACACCTGTATAACTTGTACACTAGAGCAAACTAGTTAGTCCAATTATTTGTGTTGGGCAATTCAACCACCAAAATTATTTAGGAACTAGGTGTAAGCCTAATTCCCTTTCAGGTTTCTCCTTTATTTTCTTTTTGCAAAATCGAAGTAACCATGTCATGGAAGCCCTCTCTAATAAGCCATCCTAATTCAAATTTAAACTCAGAGTAATTTCCCAGGCTCGTGGAGACTTTGCCATCAGTGGCGGGCCCAGAATTTCAAGGATGGGTATTCAAAATTGATAGAAGTAAAAAAAATGGTATATATAATACCATATAAAGTCTAACTATTCGATATATATATAATACCGTAATATATTACATAGGAACAACCAACAAGTTTATATCATACATATAATATCTAACAAACAAAATCAAGTTTTAGATGGGCATAAAATTGATCAAAAAATAAAATTCTTCAATGCCAGTGATAAGAGCCAATATTTGAAATATATAAAGGATAATAAATATCTAAATGATAAGGAAGCTTACATTATAAGACAAGTTTTCGATCCTTCATATTTTGAAAACGAGCGATGATGTCTTTATCCTTGGCTTGCAAGAAGAATTCTCTTTCAATAAATGTAACCAAACAACCATTCAAGAATTCTTGTCCCATCTTATTTCTTAGCTTGCTTTTGATGTGGTTCATTGAAGAAAAGACCCTCTCAACACCAGCAGTTGCAACAGGAAGAACTAATACCAACTTCAGAAGCTTGTAAACAATATCATACCGTAGAGTCATTTGTGTTTTCACAAACATCATAGACAACTCTGCTAGACTTCTCAAATTTTTGAAATTGTCATCTCTCTTCATATTTTCAATGTATCGATTCAATTGAAAAGGAAGTTGGTTCATTTCTTCAAACTCAAAGTCATGAGGATAAAACCCAGCAAGTCTTACCAACTTCTCTTGATTAAATGCAGCAAAAGAATTGATAGGATTGAAACATGCCATACATCTAAGCAACTCTGTGTTTACCTCATCAAATCTGCTACTAAGTTCCATAAGTTGCCTATCAATGACACCCAAAAACATATCAGCATGAAACCGGTGGTAATTAATGGCATTTTTATAGAACTTCTTATCTCTTTGTATAGGCTTGTACTTCCCATCCATATCAACCACTTTAACTTTGTGTTTCTCACAAAAAGAATTGACCTTTCCATTAAATTCATTCCATCCATCATCTTCTCTCAAAACACTCAATTCCACCTTAGTGAATTCAAGAAGATCCATTGCATTCACAATATCTTGCTCTCTTCTTTGCAAAGCAATGCATAAGTCATTTGTGTATCCAAATATTTCATTCATCAAGTGCATCATGAAAACAAACTCAAATGATTGAAATACTTGTAGCATAGTTTGAGCTCCTAAAGATTCACCTCCTTTATGTTCTTTCCCAATCTTGGAGAGAACTTTCTTGATGGAAGGATATAAAGCCATAACATGCATCACAGTTCTATAGTGAGATCCCCAACGTGTATCTCCTGGTCTTGCTAGACCCATCTCTTGATTCAAACCTTGCCCAGTTTCTATTTCACCCAATTTCAATGCTTCAATCATATATTCAGCTTGAGCAACACGAAGCATAGAGATCTTTTTACAAGACATTCCAAGCACATTCAACAAATAAGCAAGTTGTCCAAAGAACCACTGGCAATCAATATTGTCCTTACCAACAGCCACAAGGGTGAGTTGAAGTTGATGTGCAAAGCAATGAACATAATAAGCAGAAGGAGACTCTTCCATGATTAATTTTTTCAAACCATTAACATGACCCTTCATATTACTAGCTCCATCATACCCTTGACCACGTACCTTAGATAATGGCAATTGATACTTAATAAGCATAGACTGAATTGCTTCTTTAAGTGTTAATGATGTAGTATCTTCAACTTTGACAAGACCAAGAAATCGTTCAACTGGCTCTCCCATTCTATTGACATACCGCAAACAAATAGCTAATTGTTCCTGCTGATATGCATCACTAGATTCATCAGCAAGAATTGCAAAGCACTCATCCCCAAGTTCCTCTATAATAAATTTGGTTGTTTCATCAGCACAACAAGTAATGAGTTGTTTCTGAATCTTGTGATCTATCAACTGACAATTCTTGGGTGCATTTCCTAGAACCACTTTATTAACTTCTTCAAAGTTTCCCGCAAGCCATTCCAAAAGTTCTCGAAAATTCCCTTTATTATGTGAATCCTTTCCCTCATCATGACCACGAAAAGCCAACCCCTGATGCAACAAAAATCTAATGCACTTAAGTGACCATGTCAAACGAGCCAGATATTGAGCCTTGAATTCAACAGTGTTTGATGCAACTGACTCACGGATTGATGTTTTAGGTTTGATAGACAAATTATATTTCTCTTCAGCTTCACAATGAGCACTATTGATAGCACCAGCATGCTTACGAAATCTGTCTTTCATGTTCCAATTCCGAAACCCCCCGCTAATAAAACCATCACCTCCATGATCACTATCTTTAAATAAATAGCAAACAAAACAATATGCAGCATCTTTATGCACACTATACTCAAGCCAGTTGAACTCACCAAACCACTTTGGTTGAAAACGAAGCATTCCTCCGCAATTGTGTTGTGGAAAATCATCTTTCTTCATCTTAGGACGACATGGTCCCAATGCAATGTAAGCCCTTCTCACAGAATCGTGGTCATTGATATGATACCCTGAGATAGGAGATCTCAATCCTGGATCATGCTCTATGTTATATGTGCTCTCATCATTTCCTTCATCACTAGATTTAGATTCAGAATCTGAAATTGCAAAATCACCAATCTCACTCTCTGGCTCAAGTGGTACTGAAGTAGCCCCACTTCCGCTTGCATATTTAGGCCGACCTTCATAGACCACCAACTGCATTTGACTCTCTTTGGTTGTGGACATAGGATCCGTATTGCCCTGAGTCTGCTCTTGGGTTTTCTTTTTGTTAGCAGCTCTTTGCAAAAAAATCTTTCAAATCAACGATAGGTCCTTTCTTCCTCTTCATATTTTCTTTCTTTCTTTCCGTTTTCTCCCACAGCTACAATACCAATCACTGCATATAAAAACAACAGTTTCAGTCACTAGTTTAGTCAATTAGATAAACCAAGCAGCAGCTGTGGCGCTCTGGCAGTGGCAAATCAAACAGCAGCACATCAATTAGATAAAAATATGGCAGCACATCAGTAGCACAACAAGATTAAAAATATGGCAGTATCACAATATGCCAATATGGCGTATACCAGTACGAGATTCGGAGATTACCAGATGACAGAAGTCCAGAACTCCAGAACAGAAGATGGACATCAGGACGTGCTGGCGCTTGGCGAGTGGCGGGCTACGGGCGTCGCGTCGGGCGAGAGGCGCCGACGTGCGGTTGCGCGCAGCGGCCAGCGGCGGCAGGCCGCAGGCAAAGGCGAGCCGTGAGTCCGTCAGCCCGTCAGGGGCGTTGCGGCGTGCGGCTAGAAATGTGGTGCCGTGGTGGGCTCAGCCTCCCCTCAACGTTCCAGCAGGAGCTAGCCAGCTAGCAGCTAGGGCGTGGTGGGCTGGTGGCCGCAAGCCGCATGGGTTGTCTGCTGTCGGGGCGCACGCACGGCTGGGCCAAAATGCCTTCCACCGGCCCAAACAAGTGAATATTGTTTTGTTTTTTGTTTTTCATAAATACACATGTATTGTACACTATATATACTGATTTTTTTTGCAAAAAACATGGGTATTCATTTGAATACCGATGAATAAGTGTGGGCCCGCCCCTGTTTGCCATTCAATAATAATGGCATGTGATCAGACCGAGATCTGTCAAGCGCACCAATTGTAACATTAGGGAATTTAAGTTCCCACTCCGGATTCATTAAAACCCTGTCTAGCTTTTCAAACGTGGGTGGAACCAAACCGTTGGCCCAAGTAAAATGTCGTCCCACCATTTCTATTTTCCGCAATTCTATGTTTGCTATGATAGCATTAAATAAATTAGGCCACCGGTAGCTAAAATTATCATTACTTTTTTCTTCCGCTCTTCGCATGATATTAAAATCCCCCTTATAATAAAAGGATGTGTTTCAGCACCGCACACACCTGCAACTTCAGCTAAGAAATCATTCTTTAAATCTTCTTGAGCTAGACCATACACACAAAGAGGGCCCATATGAATCCATCTTCCTTATTTCGAAGTTGGAACTTACAATAGAAATCCCCTTCATCAATAGCTCCAATGTCATAGACACCCGGATGCACACCTAACACCATCCCTCCTGATCTCCCTCTAGGTGGCATATAGTGCCAGAGAAAATCGACACCCCTGCTAAAATGTCGCAGAGCATATTATGAGAACGAGCTACGCCTCGTCTTCATGAGAGCAATAAAGTAAAGTCTGTGTTCTCTAGAAAGTTGGGATAAGTAATTATGTTTAGCCAAATCCCCCGTACCTCTACAGTTCCAAAAAATATCCTTTATTTTAAACTAATTTTAGAGGGTGTAATAGGCTTTTTGTAATAGACACATATATTATATATAGTCGTGAAGCCTGTTGTCTCCTTAATTCCCTCTTAATTTATTGACCCGGTAATTGATGCATGCCAATGTTGTACGTAATCTAATCAAAGCTAGCAGAGCTGTAATGGTATGCTTAAACTTTTGTGTCGACGGGGACGAGCTTATTGCCCTGAACAGTTCAGCTGCAACTGCACGCAGCAATTGCAGCAGGCCTTGTCCATCGCATCCAGTGTCACTCTCACTCGACCACATGCTCTGCTACTAGTACCGCGCCCAGCATGAAGGGACAAACGGCCGGTTTCTGAAAGGCCTGAAGCTGCTCCCTGCGCTGCGCCCGGACGCAGCCGAGGAGACCAAGGAAAAGGAAGACACAGTGGCTTTCTCTTGGTGGGTTGGCTAGCTTGGCGGCTGTCAAGGTGCGTTGCGTGTGGCTGCCATCTGCTTTCGGTGGCCGGCGGCCATCTTCCTTCTTCGTTCTCACCTGTGGGCTGTGGCTGGCTGTAGTAGACTCTAGTCTCTAGGAGGAGCTAGCAGACTACTAGCAGTAGCAGTGAAGGGAAGCAGACCGGACCGGCCGGTGACGAGGTGGTCCAGGTCCTGGAGATGTGAGTTTAAGGCTGGGAAGAATGGTTGAATTAGATGCTTCCGCTTTACAGCAGCATGCATGGATGTAACTTGGACGTGAAGGAAGGGACAAATGCCCTGGGAGGGGAAAGAAGCTAAGGGCTAATTTAAAAACTTAAAAATCCTAGAGGCCTTGGGATGTTATTGTGGTCACAAAACAACCATTTTTCCCACCAATTTTTTTTCCAGCCTTAAACTCACATCTCCATATTACTAATATAAGAAATGTGGTCATCCCACCAAATTTGAGGAATGGACCCGTGATGCATCATCTTATTTTGGATGGTGTGTTTCCTCGAACCAAACGTCTCCTAAGTTTCCAAATTAGGACTAAAGGAGAAAATTTTAGCAAGCTCTTACAATCGACATTCGAATTAGCTCTAAGCAATCTCTTTTTTTATATATATATTTTAATATAAGAGAAAGAAAACCTAGATCTTATCAACAACTAAATTCTTGCAAATATTTTAAAGCTAAAAATTAGCACTATTAAAGCTAGTAACTAGCTCTTGCTTACTGTTGCCGGTGGCCTACTGAGGGGCTGGGCTAAAAACGTGGGGGGCCATAATAAGAAGGAAAAGCAAGCTATCCTCGATAGATTAGATGCTCTGGATAAGAAGGCGGAGCAGACTCTTCTCTCCCAGTTTGAGTTGGATTACAAGAACGACTTAAAGAAAAGACTGGTGGATATGCTCAGAGAGGAGGAACTGAAGTGGTACCAGAGAGCGAAAGCGAAAAATCTGTTGCAGGGAGATGCAAATACACAATACTTCCACCTTCTGGCTAATGGGAGACATAGGAAAAATAGAATTTTTAAGCTTCAGGATGGTAACAATGTTATTGAGGGTGATGAGAATCTTATGCGTCATATCACTTCTTACTACAAGGATCTCTTTGGTCCACCTGAAACCTCTCATATCACTCTGGATGATTCTATTAGAGGGGATATCTCTCAGGTTTCGGTGGATGAAAACCAAAGGCTCGCTAGTAGGTTCTCTGAAGAGGAAGTTAAGGCAGCTCTCTTCCAGATGGACAATAACAGAGCTCCGGGCCCTGATGGATTCCCAGCTGAGTTTTGGCAGGTGTTCTGGGATGTTATTAAGAAGGATTTGATGGCTATGTTCGATAGCTTTTATGAGGGCTTGCTTCCGATTCATAGTATTAACTTTGGGACTATCATCTTAATCCCCAAATGTTCGGACACGATTTCCATCCAACAGTATAGACCTATCTGTTTGCTTAACGTGAGCTTCAAGATTTTTACTAAGGTGCTTGCTAATAGGTTGACTACTGTGGCCAATAAGGTCATTAGTCCCACGCAGTCAGCTTTCCTTCCTGGTAGGAATATCATGGAGGGAGTGGTTGTCCTCCACGAGACCCTCCACGAACTTCACAGGCGGCAGCAGGATGGGGTTGTTTTTAAGATTGACTTCGAAAAAGCGTATGACAAAGTTAAGTGGCCGTTTGTCAGGCAAACTCTCCGAATGAAGGGTTTTGATGATAAATGGTGTACCTGGATGGACGCTATTATGCAGAAAGGGCATGTAGCCATCAAAGTTAATAATTACACGGGGAATACTTTTGAGACTAAGAAGGGTTTGCGTCAGGGCGACCCGCTGTCTCCGATTCTTTTCAATATAGTGGTGGACATGCTGGCTATTATTGTGAAGAGGGCTGTGAGGAACAATTTGGTGGGAGGGGTGGTTCCGCATCTGGTAGATGATGGTTTGTCCATTTTACAGTACGCAGATGACACAGTGCTGTTCATGGAGCATGCCCCGGTTAAAGCCGTTAATTTGAAAATGATCCTTTGTGCCTTTGAGCAAGTGTCTGGGCTTAAAATTAACTTTAATAAAAGTGAGATTTACTGCTTCGGTAAGGCCAAGGAAGAGGAGGGTGTGTACTCTGGGATATTTGGATGTAGTGCTGGGGGATTCCCTTTTAAGTACTTAGGAATTCCTATGAATGTTAGAAGGCTCTCCAGTGCGGACTGGAGGGTTATTGAAGAAAGGTTTGAGAAGAAGCTGAGTAATTGGAAAAGTAAGCATTTGTCGGTTGGTGGTAGATTGATTTTGATCGAGTCTGTTCTTACTAGTATTGCTCTTTTTATGCTTTCTTTTTTTGAAGTGCCAAGAGGGGTGCTAGAGAAGCTCAATTACTTCCGCTCCCGGTTCTTTTGGCAGGCTGACAACCACAAGAAAAAGTACCGGCTGGTCAAGTGGAATATTATTTGTCAGCCTAAGGACCAAGGGGGGCTTGGGGTGAAAAATCTGGGTGTTCAGAATCAATGTCTCCTGAGCAAATGGCTTTTTAAGCTCATCAATGAGGAGGGGATGTGGCAAACTATGTTGAAACGCAAATACTTAAAGGGCCTGCCCATTGGGGCGGTGGGGAGAAAACCGGGCGATTCCCAATTTTGGTCGGGTTTAATGAAAGTCAAACATAAGTTCCTGGACTTCATTAGGTTCAAGGTTAATAATGGAACCAATACCAGATTTTGGGAGGACCGGTGGGTGGGCAATTTTAAGCTTAAAGATCGTTTCCCTTCTCTATATAATCTGACTAGGAAAAAAGGGAGCTCGGTGGCTGATGTTTTCAGGTCAGTACCGCTGAATGTTTCTTTTAGGCGAGGGTTGACGGGGGCAAACCTTGAGGCTTGGTTTAGATTGGTGTCGTTGGTGCTGGTTGTTCAGGTTAATAGTGCGAAAGATGTGGGTGAGTGGGATTTACACCAAAATAAGAAGTTCTCGGTTAATTCCATGTATCTGGCGCTTATGTCAAATGGTATTATTAGACATAATAATCCTCTCTGGAAATTGAAGATACCACTTAAAATTAAGGTTTTTCTATGGTATCTTGGTAGGGGGGTTATTCTGACTAAAGATAACTTGGCGCGTAGAAACTGGAAAGGGAATAAGTTGTGTGTGTTTTGCTCTAATAGTGAAACGATTGGACACTTATTCTTTGAGTGTCATTATGCCCGTTTCATTTGGAGGGCGTTGTTAACCGCTTTTGGTTTGCCGATCCCTCGGGATATGGAGCACGTTGCTGGGAATTGGTTGATGGGTTTCAGTAAACATAACAAATCCCTAATTATGACGGGGGTGGCGGCAATGCTTTGGGCTGTATGGCGTAGCAGGAATGAGGTGGTTTTTGATCATGATAACCCGAAAACTTACATGCAGGTAATCTACAGGGGAACCTACTGGTGCCGTTCCTGGGCGCTGCTTCAAAGGCATGAAGCTGCAAAGGAGAAGATAGTCCAGGCTTGCAGACATCTGGAGAGAGTGGTGATGATGGTGTTTGCGCATTATGGATGGCGTTTCTCCAATCGCAGTACTCTGTAGTTTTTTTGATGTCTTTGAAACCCTGTGTGGTTTCCCCCTTCTTTCAGTTTCTTATGTGTTTTGACTCTGTGGTCGTGTGAATGCTGTTTTATGTTGTTGTTGGCTCGGACCCTCTACGGAGGAGAAGGCCGGAACTGCTTTTCCATTATCTAAAAAGTGTACCCCCCTTGCAAGGCTACTGTACAGCTCTAGATCCTATAGAGGCATATATGACATGGCATTCCGACTAATTCTGTCGTCTCATGAGTTTCTTATTCCTTGTCCCAGCAGTAACGACATTATATTATTCGCTTAACGCGATCGCGGTTGTTTATTTCACCGAGGTATTTGATTGCTTCTAGCTAGCTAGGAGCTCGCGCTTCAAACGTTGGCCGGCCGCGGGCACAGTTTTACTAGCTTTTCGAGGTCGACGTACTTGATTTGCAATACCTTGCATTGCATATGAGGCTCCGTTGCTTAGCGTCCAAGCGCGGTACTACCTCGTGTTCTCTTCTTCTTCTTCTTTTTTGTTTGTTTTTTCTTCATGATCATCGATCAGCGGAGACTTTGAGTCAGAGGCAAGCAACAAGGTGAACTGGAAAGGAGTAAAACAATGCGTGTATATACTGCTAGATTGTGCCTTGTGGCTACATATTGTTCAGGGGGCTTTTACGTACGTTACAACTCGACGACCATCATCGTCGCTACGACCTGATGAACTGGACTACGTTTGAACTGAGCTTAACCCTTCACCCTTTTGTTTCGTTCAGAGACCACCAAGAAAATAGGAAATCAAAAAGAAAAGAAAACTACATGATCCGTGACTCTCGCATTTGAGAAATTAATTAACCTTTTTGTGGGCAATATATGGAAGAAGAGAAAATCCTAGCTAGCGGCATCATCACATCAGGTTAACGGGCCGAGACGAGATGACGAAGAGCTATAGCTGCTACTAGCTAGGTGCACCTGACGTTCCTGCCCGGCCCGCCGTAGTAGAAGTAGTTCCCCCAGACGGCGTTGACGCCGCCCTGGATGTCGTAGCAGCTGGGGTGGTCGGCGGTGACGTGGAAGCCGGCGGCGAGCGGCACCAGGCTGTTGTCCCAGTCCACCACCTCCAGGTTCCGGAAGTAGGAGGCCCGGCCGAAGCCTTCCCCGGCGAAGTGTCCGCTGCCCATCTGCGTGGCCGTGTGCGACCCCGACGCGCGCGTGTTCACCACCTCGCCGCCGAACTGCACCATGCTCGCGTGCGACGCCAGGTGGCTGAACAGCAGCGACGGCCAGTACCCCACCAGCTCGCCGGAGCCGAACTCCAGCCACCAGTTGCCGTGGTTCGGGTCCTGGATTGGATAGATGAAACCAGATTATCTTTCAACGTACTCATACGGACGGACTAGCTCATTTGTAAAACAACAACAACAACAACAACGTCGTCATGTATGTGAAAAGCCGTGCATTTGAAAAGCCGAAAGGAGCAAGCAAAGTAAAGCAGACTGTGGGGAGTGCAATGCAATGATGTGCGGCGTGGGCTGCTGCTGTGAGCTGTCTGCCTGCGCCCCGGCCCCGCGCAGGGAGGGAGAGGGACCGGAGCTCAGCTGCCATTGAACGAGCTATAGCTAGGATGACCGGCCGGCGTGGACCGCAACCGCATACTAGCTAGACGATGAAAGAGAGGTATACGGTACCTTCCAGACGAGCAGGCTGATGTCGAACTGGCCGGCGTTGTAGGCGGAGGTGGGCGAGATGGCGGCGCCCATGGCGATGCGGCTGTTGGTCTGGATGAAGCCGGAGCAGAGGAGGTTGTAGCATCCGGTGGTCTGGTAAGCGTCCGTCTGCAGCAGGGGGTGAAGTCGGTATGATCAAGAGTGACGCATGCCTGAGTTGAGCAGAGGAGGTGCCGTGCCGTGCGTGCGTTCCGTGCTCACTGCCGTACGTACGTACGTACCGTCCAGTAGGTGAAGAACCTCGGCGCGTTGTCCCCGTACAGCTCCGGGCTGACCTGCCAGCCGGCCTCGATGGTGTTGAGGTCGTTGCCGAAGGAGCCGGCGATGACCCAGATCTGCGACAGGCTGAACTCCGACGCCGTGCTCACCTGCGGCGCCCACACGTTGATGCTCGCCTTCGCGCCGTAGTACTCGTCGCCGGCCACGTACCCCACCGCGTGCTGCATGCGCACAGGACGTAACAAGACGACGGCGCGTCAGCTAGCAGGGAGCCAGGGACCGGATTACCGGACGGTGCAGTCGTGCAGACGTATATACGAATGATGTCAGGCTGGCAAGGACAAGGGCAAATACACGGACCTCGTGGCCGCCGGAGACGGAGTCGCGCCGCACCCTGCCCGCGGGCGCCCTCCCGAACCGCCTGACGGAGCTGGCGCGGAGCACGTCCGACTCCGTGACACGCCTGATGGGCACGGACCCCTCCGGGCACGACTCCCCGGACGCCGCCCACAGCTGCTGGACGCCGGCGGCCTCCGCGGTGTCATTCCTTATCGGGTCGCGGAGGCGATTCCCCTTGGGCCTCGCCGGCGGCGGGCCCGCCACCAGTGGCCTCTGGCCTCGCAGCCTCGGGTGGTCGAAGGCCGGCTGCAGGTGCGCCGGCACGCAGTCGATGAGGTCGCCGTCGGGGCTCTGCATGCGGACGCACGCACGCACGCACACGGCGACCGACAACCAGAACCAGACCAATAAGCAACAAGAGAGGCGGCGTCACTGTCAGTGTCATCGCAAATGCGCGCACCACAGAGCACAGACACGGAGGAGAAGAGAGCTGCACTGCACGCACGTGCCTGGATGCTCCGCAGCGCCGGCTTGTTGAGCCTCTTGAGCAGCGCCTGCACCCTCCGGTACCGCCGGAGCTCGTCGCCGGGCCGGAACCTCTGCGTGTCGTTCTTCGCCGCGGCGGTGGTCGTCCAGCTGGCGGCGGCAAGAAGAAGCGCGACGAGCAGCAGTGCAGGGGCGCCGGCGCGAGACGAGGAGTAGGGACAGGAGACCGCCGTCGCCATCAGTGCGGCGTCCTGCAGATGACCGCCGGCCTGTGAAACCTCCTGCCGCAGCTGCAATTGCAAAAGAGTGGCTCCTGCTCTTGGCTGCTCACGCGCTTCTCCCAGGCCGGCGACGAAGAATACATTGGCCGGTTCGGTTCCGCCTGTGTGTGTGAGTGTGACAGACTGCTGGCTGCTTTAATTGGTTTGCTTGAGCAGTTGAGAGCTGGTGCTGCCGCCGCTACAAACAGAGGTCGGCCGGCCGGCCGGCAGCGCTCGGCGCCGCTCTGGTCCAATTCCAAGTGACTGCTGCTGCTTTGGGCAACGACGAACGAAGAAGCACTCCTCCTCCCTCTACGCAACGGCGTCTCTGCTCTCTGCTTCTTCTTCCAAGGCTAGCTCCCGAGGCGATCACACCGGCCGGGGGGCACTATATAGGATAGCGCTGCCACTGCCACTGCCAGCCACCTATATTCTAGCTAGGCTTATCGATCATGGTGACGTGAGAAGAGAGAGGAAGCAACCACTACCACTCCAGCAGTTGGCTGAGCCATAGGGGGGCGGGCCGGGGCCGACAAAGCATGAAGCATGAAGCCTTGAAGCAATTGAGAGTCGGGAGGAGGAGAGAGGATTTACTCGGTCAAGGAACGAAGAAGAGTGTGTGGGTGTGCTTTTTTGAGGGAGGGGGAAAAAAAGGGAAGGAGGGGGGCTCCCTGCCCAACCCCCGTCCCAGGCCCAGCCGAGGTGTGGTGTGGTGTGGAAGTGCTGCCCATGCTATGCAATGGAGTGCTGCCGCGCTGCGCAAGCGCGGTGTAATGAGTGGCGCCAGCGGCGGCATCATGGCCATGCCGGGGGTAGGCCGATGCTTAATTAGCGCCTGTTTGATTTATTAATGCTAATAGTTAGTAGCTGTTAAACTTAGCAAAAGTAGGTCCACACAAATTAAAACTGTTAATAGTGTAGCTAATTATTAGCTAAAGAGATGCTATTAAGATTAAGAGAGCGTTTGAATCCACTAGATCTAATTATTAGTTGGCTAAAAAACTACTAGTGGAACTAGCTAGCTAACAAATATTTAATCTGGTAAAAATAGCTAATAGTTGTTTGGATGTGTTCAGCTAATTTTATTAGCTATCTATTAGCTCTAGTGCATTTAAACATGGTCTAACTAGCGGTTGTTAATACGTGGTAATAGATTTAATCCTTTACAATCATGCTGGATCTTAACAACTACTGCTAATAAAAGTAGTGTCGTCTCTGTGTTGTGTGTGTGTCCACCACTTTGCATGCACCACCACCCCAACCGGTTAATAAAAGACACAAACAAAGCAAAGGAGGAGCAGAGCCAAAGGAGGAGGAGCACTTGCAGGATGAGTATGTAGGCCAAAGGGGTATGCATACTCTTTGAGTATTTGGCATATCTGTAGGTTGACATGCACCGATCAATTGATGAGGCGCGCGCGTCTGGCGAAGCTCTTGTCTCCTCCAGTCCTCCTCCTCTTTAGCGAATCCGATGCGTTCTAACGTCTCTCGTTTTTCCACGATTCATGTCTACAAATGGAGAAAAAAAATCACATTTTGGTGCCTTCTGTTTCTACGACTTAAAACGGCTGACCATCGGTAAACTGTTTTCTGGTGGTAGTGTGTGCTCGTTCGGGGGGGGGGGGGGGGGGGGGGGGGGGGGGGTGGGCTTTTAATCAAGCCTATGGAGAAACTTCTACTAAAAAAACTTGACCTCCATGCATTATATTAATAATATATTTTTACATGGATCGAGAAAACTCTACAAGGCTTCATACTTTTGCGTGAGACAAACAAGAAGTTTCTTTATGTCCAGTCTAAAATTCTTTGGCATGGGATAAACGAGAGGATTTTTTACCCTAACCTGAAATTCGATTCCTAGGAAGAGAGTCAAACTTCGGTCGGACATGAGAAATGCTACTTAGACCATTTAACCAAAACCATTTTACTAGTAGAGTCCTGCCAAACATCCTTAAATAGAACATTTCAAGTACTCGATGACTACTAACATATTATGATTGTTGCCAAATCAATATTTAAGGTATTATTCAAACAAAGGATTTTTCATTCAGACCTCCATAAGAGTTCTGCACGCAATAATTTAATTTTGTAAATTTCTAGCCTTATGCTAAGAAGATCTCAAAAAACAACAAAAGATAAACTGTTTGAAATAAGCGTACTCACAAACTAAGTGTTCAGCCTATAAGTAGACAACTGTCCTTTGTTTTTTGTTGAAAAAACTCCATTGTTGTACTCTCCTACTGCCGACATACCCGTTCGAACTTGATTGCCGGTCTTCTTCTAAGTAATAAACCAAAACCGTGAATTTCAGTCTAGGGTCAAAATATATCCTTGTTTGTTTCACAATAAAAGCACAAACCTAAGATCCTAAAGAGAGTTCTCCTGGCACCAATCATCAGTCAGCACGGGACGACGTCTTTGACAGCCATCCTCCTGTCGAAGGTTGCAGAAGCCTTGACATAGATCTCACCCAAGAACACTCATGAACGAAGGGGTTGCCAAAGACCATGAGGACGACTGAAAAAGACTTCGCCCATGGTTGAGACAAGAGAACCCTTCGATACAGAGCGACACCTACGAGTGTTTCTCCGACATGGGCAACGAAGGCCTTGACGAAGAACTCGCTACGAGCGAAGTCCGTCTCCCAACACTCAAGCAGGCAAGAGCCCGAGCGGAGATCATAGGAGCTATGTCGAAGACCTCGTCTCAAAGGCATCCCACAATTAGAGATGAGGAGTAGTACCAAGGCAGTATGAAAAGGATGGGCCGCCTATTGGCTACAACATGCTCATCTGTCAGCATCGAGTATGTTGTTATTCTAGCGTGGGTGCACAATCGGGTGTATGTAATATTTATGTTGAACAGTATATATTTTTATAAGGTTGTATGTAACCCAGGGCAAGCCTGTACTTTGGGGTTATAACTGGGAATACCCCGCTCGAGCGAGGGGAAACGATTGACAAAATATTGAAGAGACAGTGTTTCACTTTTGTTTGTTACTGTGCCCTAATTGTCCCCTTTGTTCGTATCCCATCTGGCAGAACCCAATATAATCCTTATGAAGTTTTTGACCACTTTAAACTCGGTCGATCATTAGTTACAGGTGTTCTCATTGGACGGCACGGAGGGGCCAAGCGCGGGCAAGATGGAATACATTGCAGTGGGGACAGAGTCCAGTGGCTTCTTTGGCCTTTGGGTTGGGTCCCCTCCCCTCTTACTCTTTTCTTTTCTTTTCATTTGGGAGCTCCATTCTCTTCTTTTCACCCGTCTCCTTCATCGGGTTCTGCAGGGAGCATGCTTGCTTGGCGGCTACATGGCTCTATATATATATCGCTTGCTCCTTTCTTTGGCTGCGGCCACTCTACTCATCAGAACTCTCCTTTGCTGTTCACCTGCTGCTGCTTGGTCGTACCGTACACATGGAATGAAACTCTGATTGCCTGTCGACAGAGGTCCCCAGATCTCCATGAACATGCTGTGCCTTTCACTGCTTCCGAGGTCCTCTACAAGACTACATGCTCCAAACTTGTTTTTTTTTACCCTACATACATGCATGCATGGGGGCAAAAAAAAGGGGAGGGGGCTTCTATTGTGTTTGTTCGCACTTGCAGTGCTAAAAGAATTTTTCACCTGCTTGACAGAATGCAACTTTTTCACCTGCTTGTACTACCTTGGTGTCACATACGCATGCATGGAAGAACAGTGGTTTCCGAGTAGTAAAATTTGAAAAGCGTTCCCGGTGCCTCCGGTACTAAAAACGTTTCTTGTCCCGTCCCGGGATCTGTTATGTTTTGCACATCCTGCCTCTGGTTTCATACAAGGTTCATACTAAACCAGTATTCATCAAACCGGTCCCCTTCCAAAAACTGGTCGGAGTCGATATCCGATTAATCACGATAAATCGGTAGAAACCGACCAAATTCACATCCAAATCAAATTTTGAATTGAAATAGCTCGAAACAGATTAATTGACCAATAAGACCAATAAATCGGCCATTGAACCAATAAATCGGTAGAAATCGGCCAAATTCACATCAAACCAATTTTTGAATTGAAACAGCACGAAACTGATTAATCGACCGATAAGATCGATAAATCGATCACTGAATTGATAAATTGACAGCAAGTATGAAGAAACTGAACCACTTTTATTTGGCAAATAAAGTATATTAAGGTCACAAAGTTTAAACAAAAGATGGCCCAAATGCTATCACGAGTTAAAAGATTTGAAGTTAAAAGGAAGAAAACCCTTAAAACCTAGCTATTACAGGCCAGCGGTTTTATCTCTACCTGGGACAGATTAATTGGCTAACAGGGCGGCTAATCGGTAAAATCGACCGATTTTTATTTTTTTCGAAACTTATTTGATTTTTAGTTTGAAATTTGTAGCACGTTTTCAAATTTAGTTTCAGTGGAATGTCTTAAAACAATCTATAGTATTTATAGAACAATTGGCATCAAATTTGTTCAAAATTTATAAAACATTCCAAATTCAAATGGGTAAAGCGGTGATACGGCCAAACCGGCCAGGACCAATTATTGATTAATCGGCCGATTAGCCGAATTTCTCAACCGGTTTGGTAATCCTTTAACTAAGCCTTCCACTAGTACAGAGAAGCTCTATAGTGGCGATCGTAAACCTATTTACAGTGGCGTTTTTCGTAACCGCCAGTGCTAGGGGCCACTAGAAATCATTATTTTTACAGGCGGGTAACTGAGGACTGCCAGTGAAAATCGTTTCCAGGAAACAAGAAATAGATTTTAAAAATAGCAAAAAATTGCCTGTCTCTGTCGAAGTCGCAAGTCACGGCATTTTTCGTGCACTACGTGGTTGCTAGAAATCGAACCCCTGACCTCACCCTCACGCGTACCCTCCTCTATCACTCCACCAATGACATACTTTGTGTCTAGTTTGTAGTTTTGTTGCCCACATATTACAACCAAATGAGTGTAAATTACTTGTTTGAGACCATAAACGAATTCAAATAAAAAAGTTGTCAACTACAAAGTTGAATAATTTTTGAAGTTCTACAACTTTCATTTTGACACTTTTTCATTCGAGGTCGTTTGCAAAATTTGAATTTTACATTTGACAAATTTAGATACAATTTTTTAAGAGCCGAAATGATTTCAAATAAAAAAGTTGTCAACTATAAAGTTTTATAACTTTCAGAGATATACAACTTTTATTTTGGTGGTTTCATCATACGATGTCGTTTGAAAAACTCGAAAAATTAAGGATAAAAATGATTTCTAGTGGCGGTTCCTTAAGAAAACCGCCACTAGAAATCAATTTTTACAGGCGGTTCCTTAAGAAAACCGCCACTAGAAATCATGGATTTCTACTGACGGTTTTCATAAGGAACCGCCTCTGGAAATACGATTTCTAGTGGCGGTTTTCTTAAGAAACCGCCACTAAAAATAACATAGACGGTTGATAACCGAATCCGCCTGTAAAAAATGTATCGCACCGGAGGCTTTGAGCATTTTTCTACTAGTGTTCTGTTCTATAGTGAGAAAAGACCATTTTTCCTTGTGTGATAAAATTTAGAAAACGGTTAGGCTTTAGATTTTTTAAGATTTCAGTTCATATATAACTCTAGCCATTAAAAAGCGTAAAATGTAGAGAGAGATATACCTTCAGGGTTTTTTGAAATCGGGTTGGTTCATGGTTACCTTACGCGAGGATGCGACTTCAGTTTTACTATAGTTTTTAAAGTTTGCCCGCATGCTCCTTTCTAAAAATGAACAGTCAATTTGCACATATTCTGTTATCAATTACCATATGTTTTTAAAATTATAATTAAAATGTTATCAATTTCGTCAAAATTTAATGTTAAATTCAATTTATTTTCATCAATTTTGAAATGTTTTAAACTCAAGGTTGAATTGTTAGAATTATAGGCATTTTCCGTATCATTTTAATTCCATAAATTAATATTATGATGATGACATATAAAAGATAATTAATCATAGAAATCGTAATCTCAAACATATCCATAACAATATGGATCATGAGAACACAAAGCATATGAATCATATAGATCATATAAATACGATAAACATATAAACTGACTGAACAATTGAAAATAAACAAATAGAAACATAAACAGCATGATTGTAAAATTAAAACAAACAGATATAACATATTATAAGGTAACAGAACAGATGAGATAAACTCTTTGCTATACATGAAACAGCATAGATGAATATATAAAACATATATAATCTGTAGAACACAAAACAGTAAGGAAATAAACTGATCATACACTCCCATGCGCTCTGATCCAGATCCTTGTCCAACTTCCTTTGTCATGTCGCAGATGTTTTGGGCAGTCGCGTAGACGCTCCCCAAAAACCTAATTGCCGATCCCCCGTGTAAGGTCTCGAACGGCACAGGCTTCGGAGGCACCTTCCCTCTCGCTTCTCTGTGCGCGCAGAGTCACGAGATGGAAATACCCTCACTCGGCGGCTGGACTGTGATTCTGAAAGTGGTGTGTTCGCGTGTACCGAGTGACAGGGGTGCTCCTCTATTTATCCTCTCGCAGAGGGAAGCTGAAGGAGAAAGGTCGCCGAGTCACGCCAAGGGTCGGTCAGCTCTCGCCGAGTCATGCCATGAGTCGGCCAGCACTCGCCGAGTCACGCCATAAGTCGGCCAGCTGAAGGAGAAGGGTCACTCGACTGGCTGACGAAGAGACAGAGTCACTCGGCTGACGAAGAGACAGGGTCACTCGGCTGACGTACGCGGTTAGTGAGTGCTAAAAATTAACACAACCACACCACGCCCGCTCGCCTGCCTCGCCTCGCCTCGCCTCGCCACGCCACGCCACGCCCGGCCCGGCCGGCGGCGGCGCGCGCGCGCGTGGCACGCCCTTGTTTATTTCTTGACTTCTCAAGTTAAGTGGAATAAATCCCACCATATAAGTCAAGGCAAAAGACCCTTGGACTTCCAATGTGGTACTATTGGTATTCTCCACCATTACACACCATAGAGTTTATTCAATAAATGGGCCAAGCCCATAAAAGATTCAACAATCCCCACCAAACTCTAGGGTTTGTAATGATGAAGTATCAGAATCACAATCCTTTGATATACCAGTGTTTCGATGGAGACTGTTAAGTTGAACATCCATCTAGAATAAGAGTTTCACTCATTCACAACTGAACAATGGACTAAGCCTTGAATTGACAGTTTTGTGCGAAATAAGATTCACTCAAATCCTTTGCTGATACTAGGCTGCAAAAGGGTATTCCCGCTGTTTAGAAGCATATAAGTCACACTTCAGTGCCTTTCATGAGTATTTAGGGATTACCCAAGTCCCATAGACTGTGACCAGCAGTCTGACTCATATAGGTGTATTCCTCAAAAGATGTTCTGTAGGACAACATCTTCACCTTTATAAGACTCTTGGAATACATTAAGGTAAATACCATCCTGCCTTACAGATAGGAAAGATGTGCATCAGAAATGAGTTAAGAAAAGGATCTTTCCTCACAATCTACTCCTAGCTTGTTTCTCCACTCTACTTCACAGGATCTCCGATCACACAGAGCAGGTTACCACTAGAGTAGATCTCACATGGGTCTCATACCCATTTCCCTCGATGCACTTTCTATCACATTGCGTGATAGACCCTTAGTGAATTGATCTGCCAGATTATTCGATGTGTGGACATAATCCACAGTTATAACTCCGGAGTTTTTCAACTTTCTGACAGATTTCAATCTCCTCTTAACATGCCTTGTAGACTTCATGTTATTCCTAGAACTGTTAACCTTTGTAATCACCGTTTGGTTGTCACAGTTCATGGAAATAGCCGGTATCGGTTTTTCAACTACCGGTAAAACCAATAGGAAATCACGTAGCCACTCGGCCTCAGCCCCAGAAGTGTCTAATGCTGCGAGTTCTGCTTCCATTGTAGACTTCGTTAAGATAGTCTGCTTGCAAGACTTCCAGGAAACAGCGCCACCTCCAAACAGAAACACATATCCGCTTGTGGCATAAAGCTCATCAGCATCAGAAATCCAGTTGGCATCACAATAGCCTTCCAGCACTTTTGGGTTTCCGGTATAATGAATACCGTATGTCATAGTACCTTTCAAATACCGCAACACTCTCTCAAGAGCACGCCAGTGATCATCTCCTGGTTTCGACACAAACCGACTTAGCTTACTCACAGCATAAGAGATGTCTGGCCTTGTTGCACTTGCAAGGTACATGAGCGAGCCAATGATCTGGGAGTATGTCAATTGATCCCTTGCTATTCTCCGATTCTTTCTCAATAGCACACTAGGATCATAAGGTGTTGGAGCAGGATCACAGTCACTAAAACCAAAGCGACTCAATACCTTTTCCACATAATGGGATTGTAACAAAGTTACCCCACCATCAGCTTCTCTAACAAGCTTGATGTTTAGAATGACATCAGCTTCTCCCAAATCTTTCATCTCGAAATTGCTCGATAGAAGATTTTTAACTTCCTCAATCACATTGAGATTTGATCCAAAGATCAAAATGTCATCAACATAAAGGCACAGCATAACAGACTCACCCCCACCATACCGATAGTATACACACGTGTCAGATTCATTTACAACAAAGCCAGCTGCTGTAAGAGTATTATCAAACTTTTCATGCCATTGCTTAGGTGCTTGTTTTAGGTCATACAATGATTTTATCAACCTGCACACCTTGTTCTCTTGACCATTCGCAATGAACCTTCTGGCTGATCCATATAGATCTCCTCATCCAACTCTCCATTTAGGAAAGTTGTCTTAACATCCATCTGATGAATGATAAGACCATAAGAGGCTGCCACAGCTATTAATGTGCGAATTGTAGTCAATCGAGCCACTGGTGAGTAGGTATCAAAGAAATCTTCACCCTCCTTTTGGGTATATCCTTTGGCCACAAGCCTTGCCTTGTACCTCTCGATTGTACCATCAGGCCTAAGCTTTTTCTTGAAGATCCATTTGCAACCTATAGGTTGACAACCATAAGGACGGTCAACGACCTCCCAAGTTCCATTAGACATAATAGATTCCATCTCACTCCTTACTGCTTCCTTCCATAAGCCAGCATCAGGAGAGGAATATGCCTCACTAATGGTAGTTGGTGTGTCTTCCACAAGGTACACTATAAAGTCATTACCAAAGGATTTTGCAACCCTCTGTCTCTTGCTCTTTCGAGTGACTATAGTGTCATCCTCCTCAGGGATGTGCACGTGAGAATCCTCAGCATGATGTATAGGAATCGACAGTTCGTGCTCATGGGGAATTATAGTCTCATGACTTGTATCACTAGGTGTATTCTTCATGGGAAACTCATTCTCAAAAAATGTTGCGTCTCTTGATTCCATGATAGTATCAACATACATATCTGGCACATCAGATTTTATAATTAAGAACCTATACCCAGTGCTGTGAAAAGAGTACCCAAGGAATATACAGTCAACAGTTTTAGGCCCAAGTTTACGCTTTTTGTTGATTGGCACATTCACTTTAGCCAAGCAACCCCAAGTGCGCAAATATGAGAGATTTAATCTTCTCTTTTACCATTCCTCGAATGGTGTGATCTCTTTGTTCTTTGTTGGAACTCTATTCAGGACATGACATGCTGTCAAAATCGCCTCACCCCACCATGCCTTGGATAATCCCGCTGTACTCAACATGGCATTCACCAAATCTGTTAGAGTGCGGTTTTTCCTTTCAGCAATCCCATTGGATTGTGGTGAGAATGGCGGTGTCCTCTCATGAATAATACCATGTTCCACGCAGAACTCATCGAACACATTAGAGAAATATTCTCCACCTCGGTCGGACCTTAAACGTTTTATTTTCCTCTCAAGTTGGTTCTCTACTTCAGCTTTGTAGGCCTTAAAATAATTGAACGTTTCATCTTTTGTTTTTAAGAGATACACATAGCAAAATCTAGTGGAGTCATCTATAAAAGTGAGAAAGTATCTTTTACCACCTTTGGTCAAAATTCCATTCATCTCGCACAGATCAGAATGAACAAGTTCTAGAGGTGCCAAACTCCTCGCCTCAGCAACCTTGTGAGGCTTGCGAGGTTGTTTTGATTCAACACACACATGGCACTTAGACTTTTTGACCAAGTTAAATTTAGGAATTAAATTTATATTTGCTAACCGCATAAGACAGCCAAAGCTTGCATGACAAAAACGTGAATGCCATAAATCCGACTCATCAGAAAAATGAACAGTATTCACGAGTTTATTACACACATCATGCAGTGATAAGCGGAACAAGCCTCCGCAGTCATATCCTTTACCAACAAAAATACCATGTTTAGACACAACACATTTATTAGACTCAAGAACAACTTTGTATCCATCTCGACATAGCATAGACGCGCTAACGAGATTCTTCTTGATAGAGGGCACATGCTGCACGCTCTTCAATGACACCGTCTTTCCCGAAGTAAACTTCAGAATGACCGTACCAACACCAAGAACATGAGCACGTGACTCATTTCCCATTAACAAGGCGCCAGACCTCCCGACCTGATAGGAGGAGAACATAGAGGCATCAGCACACACATGAATATTTGCACCACTGTCCATCCACCACTCAGGTGAATTACAAACTGAGAGAACAAATGGTAAAGAATTACCATACCCAGATGTTCCATCTCCAGTTTCAGTGGTTACAACATTAGCTGATTTCTTGTCCTGAGTGAACTTGCGATCAGGGCACTCTCTAGCCCAATGTTGATCACTACCACAGACAAAGCAACCTCCCTTTCCCTTGTTATTGTTGTTCTTCTTTTTAAACTGTGCTGTTTGAACAGGTTTATTCGCGTTCTCTGGTTTGTTCTGGTTTTTCTTCTTGTTAAACTTGCGAAAGTTTCTCTTCTGCACCACATTAGCAGTAGAGGTCTCAACACCTTTTCCACTGTCCTTTGTTCTAGCCCTTTCCTCAACATCAAGAGTACCAATGAGCTCTTCCACATTGAACTCTTGTCTCTTATGTTTGAGGGAGGTAGCAAAGTCCTTCCAAGAAGGTGGCAACTTGGCGATTATACCGCCAACCACAAACTTGTCAGGCAAAGGACAAGGAAAAAGTTCGAGTTCCTTAGCTAGTGCCTGAAACTCATGAGCCTGTTCCACTACAGATCGGTTCTCAACCATCTTGTAGTCATACAGCTGCTCCATGAGGTACAGCTCGCTACCAGCGTCAGTTACTCCAAACTTTCCGACAAGTGCATCCCACAGCTCTTTCCCTGTGGGAAGGATGATATAGCTTTCCTGGAATTTTGTATCCAGTGCGCTAATTACTGCTCCTCGAAAGAGGTTGTCTTCAGCCTTAAACTTAGCCTCATCCTCAGGAGGTAAGTTGGCAGGCTTGCCCTCAGCGGCATGAAAACAAGACATTGCAGTTAGCCACAATTCCATCTTAGCTTTCCATATCAATAAGTTTTTTACCATCAAAAGGATCAGGCTTTAGCACAGCAGCAAAACCTCTGACAGAAAAATGCCTAACATTAGGTTTTTGGATTGTTAGAATTATAGGCATTTTCCGTATCATTTTAATTCCATAAATTAATATTATGATGATGACATATAAAAGATAATTAACCATAGAAATCGTAATCTCAAACATATCCATAACAATATGGACCATGAGAACACAAAGCATATGAATCATATAGATCATATAAATACGATAAACATATAAACTGACTAAACAATTGAAAATAAACAAATAGAAACATAAACAGCATGATTGTAAAATTAAAACAAACAGATATAACATATTATAAGGTAACAGAACAGATGAGATAAACTCTTTGCTATACATGAAACAACATAGATGAATATATAAAACATATATAATCTGTAGAACGCAAAACAGTAAGGAAATAAATTGATCATACCCTCCCATGCGCTCTGATCCAGATCCTTGTCCAACTTCCTTTGTCATGTCGCAGATGTTTTGGGCAGTCGCGTAGACGCTCCTCAAAAACCTAATTGTCGATCCCCCGTGCAAGGTCTCGAACGGCACAGGCTTCGGAGGCACCTGCCCTCTCGCTTCTCTATGCGCGTAGAGTTACGAGATGGAAATACCCTCACTCGGCGGCTGGACTGTGATTCTGAAAGTGGTGTGTTCGCGTGTACCGAGTGACAGGGGTGCTCCTCTATTTATCCTCTCGTAGAGGGAAGCTGAAGGAGAAAGGTCGCCGAGTCACGCCAAGGGTCGGTCAGCTCTCGCCGAGTCATGCCATGAGTCGGCCAGCACTCGCCGAGTCACGCCATAAGTCAGCCAGCTGAAGGAGAAGGGTCACTCGGCTGGCTGACGAAGAGACAGGGTCACTCGGCTGACGTACGCGGTTAGTGAGTGCTAAAAATTAACACAACCACACCACGCCCGCTCGCCCGCCCGGCCGGCCGGCCCGGCCGGCGGCGGCGGCGGCGGCGGCGCGCGCGCGTGTGACACGCCCTTGTCCATTTCTTGACTTCTCAAGTTAAGTGGAATAAATCCCACCATATAAGTCAAGGCAAAAGACCCTTGGACTTCCAATGTGGTACTATTGGTATTCTCCACCATTACACACCATAGAGTTTATTCAATAAATAGGTCAAGCCCATAAAAGATTCAACATGAATTATTGATTTTCAAAAGTTATGACCATGTTTATGTTACAATTATATTGCAATTATTTATATTAAAGTGGGGGTAAATTTGCAGACATTTGATAAAAGGAGGGGCAATAGTGTAAGGGTATAGCCATGTTTTTGCTAGCCGAGTTAACAAAGTACTGATAATAGAATATGAACAAAGTATATATCCATTTGAAAAGAGAGGGGCATACGTGTAAACATAAAAATAAGGGGGAAAACAAAGTTGTATCCCTGAGTTAGGGCAACCGTACATCCCCCTTAAAAAACACTATTAGGGAATCAGAGAGTATGACGACGACGGTCTTTCTATCACTAGCTGCATAGATATTAGATCGGCCTTGTTAGGCATCATGTGTGTCGAGGGGCACAACGAATGTTGATTTACGTGTATGTCGACCCTTTGTCTATTTATTGTACGCGGTATGAAAGTGGGTCCTAATCAATATATTGTTGTGCCCTCGATTAGGACACAAGTGTGATATCTGACTAATTCCACTCATCGAGTCGAATGATTTCAACCTAGCATTCGCTGCCTTATATCATACTTACTTATTTAAACTTAAAATTTATTTTCTTAAGCTTAATTTCTTGACTCACAATTCCTACTCGTTAATAGACTAGTACTGTCGGTACCCTGAAACTAGGGTACCCCTTGCTACTGTATAAAGACGCAGTACTCACACGGCTATCTTTAGTCGCGTGGTAAAGAGTTGTATGTGAGACCAGGCCATGACTCGCCCTAGTATCGGGCGACTACTCTGGGTCAGCAACAGCGCCCAACCTCACCACTTAGGCGGGTCCGGCCGCCACGTGTCTAGAGAAAGTGATATACTCCAAGGCATCAACAGTGAGTCCGGACCCCTGGATATACAGTCCAGACCTCCAAGATTGGTCCAGGACCCCCCACGTGTATGGACCGGACTCCTGGAATGGGATCCAGACACCCCCCCGTATGGGGTCCGGGCCGCCCATAGTAGGGTCCCAAGGTTCCAGGACAGAACACACCCGGGCCTTAATCAGGGCTCAGGCAGGGGTTCGGTGCCGACACGTGTCCAGACCTAGTCTGGTGGGATCCGGACATATCCGCATACACTCCTGCTCCCCGCGCAGGCGGAGACCCGATGCTGCCACGTGGCATACTGCGCGCGGCATAAGCCAACGGGCGGAACCTAGCATGATGCCTCTGGGCTACGCGCGCCTTCGCATTCATTACGGATAAGACGTGCGCCTGTCCATTCCACTGACAGGCGGCGTACTCAGTCCACGATACGTGGGCCGTGCTGTTACTCACCATTACTCGCACGTTTCGACTATCAATGCTGCATGGACTGCGGTCGTCATGACTCCCGCTGATTACTCATGCGTTACTAAGGCAGAGGATCTTTGTGTGCTGTCAGCATTTACTATTCACATAATGTATTCCTACCATTATGCTCCTGTCAGCATTCTTTTATGTACCTCCCTTAAACTATAAAAGGAAAGGGACACAACGTTACAAGGGACAGACTCAATCACAAGCTCACACACTCAGACACACGCTCAACACACACTCAATACAACTTACACACAGTAGAGGTAGGGTATTACACTCTTACGGCCTGAACCACTATAATCCCTCAAGTCCTCTTGTGTTCATCCGAAATTCACCAAACAGGCAACCACTTAGGCCCCCTCATCATCTTAGGATTAGGGCGGGTGCATTCCGCCACCCGGTCGGAGGATTTTCTCTTCGACATTTGGTGCGCCAGGTAGGGGGCTTGGCTTTGGGTTTTTCGCCTGTTTTTCTTGCTCGACACGATGGTTCAGATCGTCGAGCACCGCGACTTGTCTCCCGAGGATTTCCTGATGGAGGAAGAGGCTGCATCTTCCATGCCACAGGGCTCTAACCGCCCTGCGCCTAGTGCTGCTGCTATGCACGCTGCGCAGCAGCACACGCCCGCGCAGATATCCAAGGCTCCGTCAAGGGCTACTCCTGGGGCGTTGTTTGCAGCCAGGGAGTTGCTACGCCACCCTCCAAGTTCCACGGCCTCGCCAGAGGCCATGAGGCAGTGGCGCGAAGATGTAGCCCGTCTCCTCGGCATGGCGCATTCTGGCTCGGCCAGGCCCAGGCCTCAGTCATTCCGGCAACCGCTTAGGCCCCCTCCTCATCTTAGGATTAGGGCGGGTGAATTCCGCCACCCGGCCGGAGGATTTTCTCTCCGACAAGTACACTTAGTCCAAAGCGTTGTTGCAACTAGTCATGTGCTACTAAACTTAATGACTATAATACACATTTCTATCTCAAAATTGAGGATTTATTATTTACATAGGAGGTTGAGCGCGCCGTCGTCGAGCGGCCTCATGGTGGTGCCTTAAGCCCACATGTGACTTCGTGCCCGAGACCGTTGGCCATGCCGCCTTTTTCTATGGATGACCGACATCACCGACGACTAGGTAAGCCCTAAGGGCCCCTTCCCTTTCCTCTATCTACTCGATGGTCAGGATTTGGGGGACTAAAGGTAAGACTATCTTCAGCAGACTCTCTATCTCACTCCCTGTCTGACTCCATATTTCAAACCTCACTCTGTAAATAGTGAAATATATAGTGCACGACCATTTACATGACCTACTGGAGATGGCCTAAGGGCCTAGGGATAATGGGCTAGGGTTAGAAATTGGGTTTCAATTTTCTTCCACCCATCTTCTACTTGATGTTCTAACGGGGTAGAAATATGAATATGAGACTAAGGGGATTTGCTCAGATTCGATCCAAAACCCAAAGGGCTCTAGCATCTAGGGTTAGGGGGATCGAGCCCAAAAACCTTGGCTTTGGTATCACTATTACATTTCTAAGACCTTAGCTTTTAACCCTAGCCAGAAGAAACCGTAGAACATGATGCGAGATACACCAACAGAGGTTTTGGAAAGATGCCATTGGTTTTGGTGACTGCTGCAGCGACGACCTTCATTTCACTAGACGTACCGAGATTAGATCGGATTTCGTTAGGTTTCGTTTGTGTTGAGAGGATATAGCGAAAGTTCGTTCACGTGTCGGGTTATCTGCCTATTTATTGTACGTGGTGTAAATGGAGACTACAACTACCAGATGGTTGTCTTCGGCGTTTGGCTCAGACATTAGGCTATCTGCAGCGCTCTCCTCTAAATCCCTCCCCCTATACCAGACTATGCAGTCACGTCACTTAGATTACATCCCCTATATTTGTCCTCCCCGCAGCAATTCTCCCTAAATTCTTCCCCATTAACACATCACGACTATAAAATATTATTCTCCACACCTATTCATCATCCAACATCATTTTTTATCCAACTAACAAATAATGTGCGTGCACGACATTCAAGACATGGGGTCCGGTTTGCTGACACCGAATCTGGCGGATTCCTGTGTACAACTCTTGTACGGAAGCGTGTAGGGAGTTGTATGGAGAGCTCCGTTGTGGCATATGCAGGGCTCATGTAGCCTCTACCGACAGGGAGAGGTAAGGGAAGAGTCATGCGCTGCGGATAGGCTGTTCGTTTAAGATTAAAGCCGAATGTGTGGACTGGCGCAGATATAATCTATAGTGACAAAAACATTGTAGAAGTAGTAGAAACTGGTACGAATTAAAGCCTTGTAATCGAATAAATCTCTCTGCTGTGGCCATCATAAACTGAGATCTTGTGCAGACACAGCATGCAGAGCCCTCCGAACCTGATGCGGATCGACCGTATCTCGCTCTATCTAGTTTTGGCTGCACACCTCAGTACACCGTACACGCACGCTGCTCTTGAACAGCCTGCAGCGCGACTACTGAGCTGATCTCTCTCGTAACCGTGCCATGCCATAAGCTAGCTTTACTGACGCGGCTATATTCTATTTTTACCCCCATCCATGCTGTCGACTGCACTGCAAAGCGATCGCCTAACGTACGCGTACGTGGGGCCGTATCTCACTGTCCTGGATTTGGAGAGCAGCTTTGCTTTCTTTATCAGTATCACCCACCAGCTAGCAGTGATAATAAGCGGCCTGATATATTAGCTGGTGGGTTAATTATTATTATTATTATTATTATGTGGATCGCCGCTGCGTTGGCTGCCTCTCTTCAACCGTGTAATCTATGCGCCCACGTCGTTTCATCAGACAGTACAGGGTGATCCAGCGCGCAGGCGGCAGGCATATGGGGGGCAATGATGCAGTCACACGCCCTGGGAAAAAAACAAAAAAAGGGAGCCAACAGCCATTTTCAAGTCCCTGCAACACCAGTTCCATAACCAATAATCTAAGTAGAGATTATATAGCCTAGCGCACATATTATACTGCTCGTTTAAGATCGTCAATTGGAGAGCACGCAGCAGCTACTGTGGCTGAGCACGCAAGTATCCTCATCGTCATCGAGTCACCGGTTCCAGGTTGATCTGGACCAAAAAGGTTCCCTTTGTCGATGTCGATCGAGGACGATGGCGTGCCAGTGCCACAACGCCGGAGCCTAGCAGACAGATCGCCATTGGTTTTCTTTTTCCTTCACTCGCGCGTTATTCCTATGTACTACTCTCTCAATCTAAAAAGATCGTTATTTTTTCCAGATGTATTTCTTTTTTAAAAAAAAAAACAAAACAGAGAGAGTGTGTGTACGGCAAATGATGCATGGTAGAAAAGGCCATCATACATGCGCGCGGTCTCTCTAGACTATCTATCAGACTTTATCATCTAGCCGGCCCTAGCACGCTTATTAGCTAACACAAATCGATGCTGCAATTCATTCTGTACCTCAAAAAAAAAATACACCCCTTTCCTCCTTTGTAGGAAAAAAGAAAGGGGAGAGAACTCAGGGGATCTTAAGGTGGAGAAGATATTGACCAATTGTGAAAGGAGACGTCACTGTACAAATCCTATAGGCTAAACGTCGGCCAAGTTGCACACCCTGGGTCTGCTCAAGGAGATGGAACACCCGCGGCCGCGCGCGCGCGGCTGCCTCCTGTGAGTTGGTTTTGAGCTTGGTGTTCTGAGCTTGGTGCACCCTGCGCCGCTCCTCCCCCTCTTCTTCGTTGTCTTCGCACCCGCGGTCCTCACTTCTCTCCCCCTCTTCTCGCTTGGTTTTCTTCGTGCTGGGGGATGGATTTGTCTCGTCTGGACTTTCGGCCGGGGGTGCTTTTTGAAGCTGATGTTTGGCGCCGGTTTTCCTCTCCTGTTTGCCCCGGAAGCCCGCGCTCCCCCTCGGCTTTCTGGCTTGTTGTCTCGTTTGGAAGATGCATCTTCAGGCTTGATCCTGTCTCGGTTGGTCATATCCTTCAAGCTGCTTTTGGTGGTTCTGCCGGGGGATTCATGGTCCTCCCGCTTGCCGATCGGGTTTTCCGTTTCTCGGTTTCCTCCAGGGATGTTGGGTTCCACATCTACAACTCCAGATGCATCGCTCGTTCTGAATTCAAAGCATTCTTCAACTTGTGGAACTCGGGTGGACCAAATTGGAACTATGAGCTCAAACTATTCCTTCAGGAGGAGAATGCCAACTGGTGGTTTGTCTCGGGCAGGAAAAAAATCTCATTCGCTGATGTGGTTAGGCGCCCGCCTTTGACTGGAGCAAATGCTGTCCCAGTTCGTCGACATCGTCGTTCTTCCTGTTCAGCTGGAAAATTGATTGCTCCGAGGACCTCTGTTTTCAATAGACTGGGTTTTCCCTTCGGAGCTCGGGGTCCGAGGTCTCCTGCCAACTCTTCGACCTCGGGGGCCTCGTCGCGTGATCTTCATCGTGCGGGTTCTCCCAGGCCTAACGGGTGCAGGAATGGGCGCGGATGTCGGGGCTGTGATGATTGCTCCCTTTCAAATTCAAAGTCAATCTCAAATTCAACTGTTGCGCGGCATTGGCCTCGTAGGTTGCAATGGCGGCCCATTCTGCGTAGCGGGCCCCTCAGGCATGAACTTGGGCCTGGAAGGATGGATTTGTCGGGCTCGGTTACCTCAGCCTTGCACTGCCTTTTTTGTAAAGCCAGGGGACATTTGGAATTGTTCTGCAAACGTAAAAAATCAGAATTTGGTTTCCCTCTCTCCTCGTTCCCTTCCTTTGAAAGTATCTGCCCTTTGGAAGGGTCACCCCGTCCCTTGGACTTCGGGTCCTGGTTCCGCTCGTCCTCCAGGTCTCTGACGGGTGGGACTCCGCCTTCTTATGCCTCCTTCGGTGAATTCGCCGAAGCGATTTCACTATTAAAAAAATCCGAACAGGCGCCAGAAACGTCCTTGGAGCTCGCGTTGGGTGTCACTTCAACAAAACCCCAACCTGCTTCTCCACCCTTTGCTCTCCGGCGATCGTCTGAGAATCTGTCAATGGCGTACCGGCGCGTGGACCCGGGGCCGTTCCTCCCTCCAGGATTCAGCGCCGCGGTGGTCCACCACCGTGGGGTTATGGTCAGGTCAGTTTCGCAGCGTTTGCCGCCATTTCATGAGGACTGGGCGATTATAAATATCCATCCTTTACCGGAGCACGAGGTCTTGTTCCCTGCGGTTAGGGATGTGGTCAGGGAATACCTTGTTGAGCACCGGAGGGTTGGTGTCTGTGCCATTCAGCGCTCGCATTTGGGACAAGTGTTGGTGCAATTCCGTAGTGTGCTGGAGCGGGATAACTTGGTTCTTCTTGGTCCCCAGCAGTATTTGGACGCTACTTTCACCGCGGTCCGTCACAATGATGCCTGGAACCACCGTGCCCTTCTCTTCAACCATGAATGTTGGCTTATGCTTCTGGGGTTTCCCTTGGATTATCGTTCTTCAGAGTACCTGCAGGCCGCCATTGGGGCGTTTGGGAGGTTGATTCTGTGGGAGGAGGACCGAAGCAATATCTTTAGAACCCTGCTCCGTGTTCGGGTCACTTCGCTTGAGGAGGTTCCCCAATTTATTGTTTTTTCAGAGGCCGAGGGTTTTGCTGGGGATTCCTGGACGGTGCAATGTGAAATTATCCAGCAGCTTATGCTTGGCGGTCAGGCTCAGGATGAGGACCCCATCCCTCCCCCGCCTGAGGATGGTCATCAGCTCCCCCTGGCCTTCTTCGGGCTGGGCCAACCTTTGCCCCCGGCTGGGCTTGACCTTAACTTCCCTCCGGAGCCTGAGGGTGGAATGTTGCCGGCTCAGCAGGACGACTTGGGGCATGGAGAGTGGGATCAGTGGATTGTGAATGAGCAGCCCATTCAGCAAGACCCCCAACCCCCCTTGCCAGATGAGCATCACATTCAGCAGGAAGAGCTGCAACACAGCAATCGGCATTCTGGCTTGTCGTCTGATAGCTCCAATGGTGCTGGTCAGCTTGCACCCCCCGCGAATGGTCATCCTGCAGTGAATGGTCATGCTCTGATTGGGAACGGAATGGAAATCAATGCTGCCCCCTTCAATGGGCCACACGAGGTTGATGGACCACCACCTCAGGTGGATCAGGCCCAGGATTTGGAGGTTGAGCTCCCTCAGGTCCCGGTTGATGGGCCTAACAACATTCACCATCAGAATCTGGAGATGAATCTCATGCTGCATCAGGACTGACAGCCTGACCCAGTCTTTCAGATGATTGAGGAGAGAAATAGAGCTGTCCAGTTCTCTAGGCTCTGGGCCAAATTCTTTGCTCCGGCTGGACCAACTGATCACTCGGTGGGTGTCCCTGAGAAGTGGGCACCTTTTTTCCTTTCGAATCTTCTTCAGCCGGAATCTTTCAACTGGTCAAAGACTTTTCTTCTGTCAGGTATCCCTTTAAAGTTGCAGGAGCAAGGAGTGAATTCCATTCCTTTTGTGGTTCCTAAGGATTGCCCAGTTGACCCCTCCCTGGGGAATGTCACCTCTGGGGCCTCCAAGGATTCCACTGGTTCTGGTAGGCTGACCCCAATCATTGCAGAGACAGGGCTCAGAAGAAGCAAAAGATTGAAGGAATCAAGTGACGGGTTCAGGCATGGGGCATGTCCAAAAAGGAACTGCCTCATGTGCCAGCATAACTTCGATGGGCCACCCCCGCTGTCCTCCAAGGTCCTGAGGAATCTGGGAACCAGGCTTTGCAACCTGTCTGAGGAGGAACTATCTTAGCAGAGGCTGAAGCAAAAAAAATCGTCTGTGGGACCTGTTGGGCCGCGGAAGGTTGACAGGAAGGACCTCACAGATGAGAAAACTGACGATTCTTCTGATGAGGATCAACAAGATAATCATTAGGTGGATGCTGGGGGATCTGGGCTTGTGTGTGAGCCCCATTAACTTTTGGATGTACTTGGTTCTTCTTTTGGTTCTTGCAGGTCTTTTGGACTATGGGATGGCACCTGGGCGTGCCTGTTCTAATTCTCTGTTAATATGTGGCCTGTGGACTAACTTGGATTTTATCCACTCGTGTGGATATGTCCCAAAAACTTCTGGTGTTATCAATGAGTAATCCCAATTCTGTTAATTTCATGGAGTGGTCTGTGCTGAGCCACAACGTTAGAGGAATTAACTCTACCGCCAAATGGAATGCTATTCGTTGTTCTATTAGAGATGCGGGTTGTGAGGTTGTTTGTTTGCAGGAAACAAAGAGGGAATTCTTTGACCTGGCCTATCTTAAAAACTTTTGCCCTGCCCCTTTTGATTCTTTTGCTTTTGTCCCCTCGATGGGGAACTCGGGCGGATCTGTTATCATTTGGAAGAGCTCTAGGCTTACAGGTCATGTTATCTTTCAAAATAATTATGCCCAATCGGTGGAGTTCACTTCAAACTTGTCGGCCTGCTCCTGGATTATCACCAATGTTTATGCTCCTTGCACCCCTCATGGGAAAATTGATTTTCTCAACTGGCTGCATAATATTTCTATGCCCCCTGACAAACTTTGGCTCCTAGTTGGTGATTTCAATTGAATCCGTCGGCCGGAGAACAGAAATAGAATTGGGGGGGGGATATTAACCTTATGCTGAAGTTCAATGAAGCGATAAGCAATTTAGATTTGATTGAAATCCCTCTTCACGGGCTCACGTACACCTGGTCAAACAGACAGTAGGAACCACTGCTTCAGAGGCTTGATTGGTTTTTCATCTCGCAAGAATGGTCGACTGTCTTCCCAGACTCCTATGCTAAGACAATGCCGCGGGACATTTCCGACCATGTTCCTTGCTTGGTTTCATTTAAGTCCAAAATTCCTAAACCTACAATATTTCGGTTTGAGAATTTCTGGCTTGAATTGGATGGTTTCATGAACCTTTTTCAAGCTACTTGGAATAGGATCCCTAGCATTCCCGACAAGGCCAAGAATCTGACTGCCAAGTTCAAATTGGTTAGGAAAGTTCTAAAAGAATGGCAGAGATCGCTGCCAAAAATAGATATAACGGTGAAGAACATTAAGTTGCTAATTGAGCTTATTGACATCATGGAAGAACACCGGGATCTTGCTGTTGAGGAATGGAACTTCAGGGAAATCCTGCAACAAAAAGTGGCTGAGTTGCTTAATATTCAAAAAATTTATTGGAAGCAGCGTGCGGCTATTAGGTGGGCTACTGAGGGAGACATCTGCTCTCGCTTCTTTCACGCCCATGCCACCATTAAACACAGGAAAAATTCAATCTCTACTTTGACCGATGACAATGGGACCATGTTCTTTGAACATGAACATAAGTCTGATCTTCTCTGGGAGGCTTTCAAGTGCAGACTGGGGTCGTCCGACTTTTCTGACATTGGGTTTGACCTATCAGAAATTTTAACTTCCAATGAGCAATTACAGGGGCTTGATCATCCATTTTCTAAGCTGGAAATTGATAGCATCATTAAACTCCTACCTTCAGATAAATCCCCAGGGCCAGATGGTTTTAATACAAACTTCATCAAAAAGTGCTGCCATGTCATTGCTCCCGATTTCTATGATTTGTGTGATAAATTCTTTCATGACCAGGCTTGCCTCAGAAGTATTAACGGGTCATTCATTGTTTTAATTCCAAAGATAGAGAGTCCTACGAAGGTGGGGGATTACAGGCCAATTTCTCTTCTAAATAATAGTATGAAAATCTTAACGAAGCTGTTGGCAAATCGTCTGCAACCGTTCATGCCCCGGTTAGTTCACAAGAATCAGTATGGTTTCATCAAGGGGAGGTCCATTCAAGACTGCTTCGCCTGGGCCTTGGAATATATTCACCTTTGTCACTCCTCAAAAAAAGAGATCATTGTACTCAAGCTTGATTTCGAGAAAGCCTTTGACATGATTGAGCATGAGTTGATTATCCAGGTTCTGATCCACAAAGGTTTCAGCCCTAAGTGGATCAACTGGATCCGGAGCATTCTTCACTCTGGCACTTCCTCGGTGTTACTTAATGGAGTTCCTGGTAAGCCTTTTCATTGCAGGAGAGGGGTGAGGCAGGGCGACCCTCTTTCACCCCTGTTGTTTGTCCTGGCAGCTGACCTTCTTCAGAGCATCATCAATAAAGCTAGGATGCAGAATCTTCTCAAGCTACCATTGCCAGACATTGGTGAACAGGATTTCCCGATTATTCAATATGCAGACGACACTCTTCTGATTTTGGAAACTTGCCCCAAACAACTTTTTTTCCTCAAGGCAATCCTCAACTCTTTTGCCTCCTCTACTGGCCTGAAGGTTAACTACAACAAGTCAAATATGTTCCCTATCAACGTGTCTCCGGATAAAATGGTGATCTTATCCCGGACCTTCAATTGTCAGATAGGCGAGATGCCATTCACCTATCTTGGCTTGCCTTTGGGCCTGGTGAGACCTAGAAAGGAGCACTACTTACCTCTTATTCAAAGGATTCAGAGGAGGCTGTCCTGCTCTTCAAATTTTTTGTCCCAGGCTGGGCGCCTGGAATTGGTAAATTATGTCTTCTCAGCCTTACCAATGTTCTTCATGTGCACGCTCAAGATTCCTAAAAACATCATCAAGGAAATTGATATTTTCAGAAAGCACTGTCTGTGGAGAGGAAATGACATCAACTCCAAGAGGCCACCTTTGATTGCTTGGAATTCGGTCACTCAGAGGAAAGTGAATGGTGGCCTGGGTGTTCTTCGCTTAGAAACGCAGAACGAGGCCCTTCTAATTAAATTTTTGCATAAATTTTTCAACCACAGCGACTTACCTTGGGTCCATCTGATCTGGAACAACTACTATCTTACTCGAGGTCTCCCTGGCAATCGAAGCGTTGGATCTTTCTGGTGGAAGAGCATTGTAAAGCTTTTGCCGAACTTCAAAGGACTGGCTACCCCCGTCATTGGCAATGGCAGATCAATTTCATTCTGGGATGATCAGTGGAGTCAGAGCATCCCGAGACATATTTTCCCAGAGCTCTTCTCCTTTGCCAAGAACTCAAAAATGACTATCAAAGAGGTCAAGGATCAGGAGCAGTTTCATGATCTTTTTCATTTACCTGTCTCTGATCAAGCGTTTGATCAATTTCTGGTACTCAAGGAGTCTTGGGAGCAAATTGGTCTTAATGATGTTCACGATCGCTGGAAGTACATTTGGGGATCGGACAAATTCTCGTCCCAAAAAGCTTACAGATCTTTCATGGGCCAGATGCAGACTCATCCTATCTACAAACTAGTTTGGAAAAGTAAATGTCAGCCTAAGCATAGAGTCTTCTATTGGCTGTGGCTTAAGAACAGGCTAAACACCAGAAATATGTTGAGAAGGAGAAACATGGAGCTAGATTCCTATTCTTGCGAAAACTGCCTTTGGCAAAGGGAGGAGACCCTTTATCATCTTTTCCTCAGATGCAACTTCGCGAAAGCCTGCTGGAACTCAATTGGCATTACCCCACCCAGGATCTCCAACCCTGAAGAGGCATCTGTGAACCTCAAACAACAACTCAACGTTCCCTTCTCTATGGAGATCACTATTCTTATGACTTGGAGCATCTGGAAAAGCCGAAATGAGTGGCTGTTCTCAAACAGAGATCCCTCAGTGCTCCGTTGTACTCAGGAATTTAGTAGAGAATTGCGACTAATCATTCACAGAGCACGGGGAGAATTCGACACCTCAATCCCGAACTGGCTAAATTTGTGGCAAATTTAGAAATAGCTCTTCCTTTTCCTTTTTCTTTCTTTTTCTCTTCTTTTCATTGATTGTAAAAGAACCAGGGCCTATCCTTTACTTTTCGATTTCTAATAAAATGCGCAGTAGGGGTTTCCCCCTCCTGATCCTTCAAAAAAAAAAATATTGATCAATGACCCACATCTTATCGCGCAATCACGTACGTGGATCATTTGCGGGATGAAATTATGTAACGGACGTATTATATGTTCCAATACATTTAGAACTGAGTTCTATACCAAGAATGCATATTCTTGCCAATGCAAACGAGGACACAAGCAAAGGAAGAACACAATCTCACGGATGTATCTTTAAGTTAGGGTCCTACAAACCGATCGACGAGACTGTGAAACAACTGTGTGAAACAGATTAATCTAAGAAATAGCCAACCTTAACTCATGTGATTATTACAACTTACAAAATTAATATATGACTCAAACTTATTATTAGGAAAACTGTAGTAAATTTGGTCTAGACACGTAGCTTTAACGTCACCAAATTAGCAACTAGATAGTTTCTTATGTGAGTAGTACTCCCTCCGTTTCTTTTTATTTGTCGCTGGATAGTGTAATTTTGCACTATCCAGCGACAAATAAAAAGAAACGGGGGGAGTATCTAGTAGGTAGCTCCACACCACCAGGTTTAATTTAACGTCACCAAATTAATATATGGCTCTTCAAAGTCCTGCTCCACGGCCAATGGAAGTCTTTTTCGTTGTTTTTCAGAAAAAAAAACAAACAATGGAAACAAACACCAGTCAGTCATCACGAGTGCATAGAGTCTTTCCACTCCCGAGTGCAAAGGAACGTCGTGGGCCTATTCTGGTGAGGCCGCCTAACCTCCCACGCTGGACCATGATATCGGATGGGCCATGTTTGGGTGCGCCTTTTAACACAGCCCATTTTAGCAAACAATATCTACAATTGGATCATTGAATGAAAACGGGAGTTAAAGAAAACATGCTATTTCTTTTTTTCTCTCTCTCTTGATTTAGATTAGAATCTAGGACTAAAATTGAGTAAAATTCTGCGAGCATTATCCTAACTTGTAGGAGGACATGCCACATCCCGACAGGTCCCTACAAGTAGCTCGCTGGCGTGGGGGGCGCTGCCACTGCCACATTGGTGGCGCATCTACACTGTGGAAATTACAGGAGACATGGCGCATGTTTGAATGTTTCACCAGCAAGGCAAATAATGCGCCTGATGCTGTTGGTCGAGTGCATGTCTTCACTGGTCGGCTCCAATAAGCAGGAGCAGCGCGCGATTGATGAGACAGGCTCACTCAGGTCAGGTGGGCATCCACAATATATCTCAGAATATAATTTACCAACAAAGCTAAAAACCAACTAAAAATTTGTTCTTTAAACAAAGAGAGCAAATACAAAAACAGTTTCAGTAGTACAAATTTGACAACATCGTCTTCTTCCTCTACTTGCTGCGGCTACACACTTCTTACCAAAATTAGCAACCTGTCTTTGGCCATGTAGGTAGCAGTTCGTTTTTGTTTCTCCCATCCGTGAGAAGAGCGCGGGAGGGAAAGGAGTGTAATCAGATCGTATGTGGACGGATATTACTCGTTGCATGTTTATTTTTATATTTTCTTCACGTTCGGATCAGATACGAATTCGAATATATTGACGGTTTCCTTAACGAACCGTCAGTAAAAATACAAGATTTACAATGGTGATTTTTTTAAGAAAACCAGTAACGAAAAGGTGTTTTCACTGGTAGTACGTTCTTAAGTGAGGACCGTCAATTTATTTTCACCGGCACTCGATAAATGTAAACCGTCTGTAAATATTAGACCGTCACTTGAGAAGGGTCACTTGCGAAGGAATTAGTGTGAGAGAGAGAGAGTTGAGCCTTGTGCGGGATGCTTGTTGGATAGTTTTCTCAGAAGACATATAACTTATTACTTAAATAGTTTTCATTTTTTCACAGCTCATAAACTACAGTGACTCTTTTTACTGCACATAACTTATAGCAACTTTTATGAACTATAGTAACATTTTTTTACCGCGCATCCCTTATAGCAGCTTTTACAAATAAACGCACTACTCTAAAGACATGACGACGCATGTTAATTAAATTTGTGGTAATATTGACTCGGTCGACCAAATAATATGATTATTTTTAAGTGTGGATCAAACTAATTTAATATTGATCGAGTTTATAAGGATAATTATATCTCCAACTATATTTACTAAAAATATATTTGAATCAATCAATTTACTAATACTTATTTTTTATCATATATGTTGTATATAATACAATTTTGGTCTTAAGAGCTAAAATTATATTACTCAAATTAGTTTTAGATAATTAATAAATTCATATAATATTTGATGTATGTGTTTTATATATGTGATTAGATATAATATCATCTATTTAAATATAAACATAAAAATTGTCAAGTGATAAAACGAATGCTATTTTAGGACTCGACCGTAAGGGTAAGTACTGCAGACAACAGTACTGCTGTTTATATGTCTTGGATGCCTTCGTCGTTGGTGATGGGAAATGATTTGCCTTTGGCGTTGCCTGTTAGTAATTGTTTTTGTTTGCAGCGACAATCGTCGAGTACGGTTAAACACTCATATTGTCGAGATCTACAAACGACGGTTGGCATGCACCCTGCTGCACCACACATTCCCTCCCTACTTTTGTTATATATATATATACCCATTACCCAACGAGTATGTAACCGCAAATTCGCCGACCTTACAAATATGAATAAAAGCTTTGCATATTTCGTCACTGTTGAAGAGTAATGGCAATGCAATGATGCACGATCACATGCATGCAGAGACATTCTCATCTGTCATGATGACTGTTGGCGGGTTCCCAAAAATAATGTACTCTATCCACTTTAAAAATACATAATATTATAATACTTTTGTTTTTATTTAAAAGATACTTGCCTTCTCGCCATCTAACATGCATTTCCTTTTCCCTTATACACTTTACTTATGATATATCTCTATCTCGGCAACAACTAAGAGCGTGCATCTTCAATCTTTCTAAATTTAACTCTCCAAATTATCATTTGAAGAGTCATCGCATAAAAACTACTTTCTATATTTTTTTATTCTCCAACAGTTTTTCTATATATATTATTTATACTTTAAAGAGTATATTTAATAGTCATTTAGATAAGTTATTGGAAAATATTTTTTTTATAAAAATCTCTATTTATATAGAATAGGAAGAATATAGGTCAATCTATTGAAGTTGCTCTAATACACAGTCATGCTTTAGGTGCAAGCATGCATATAAGGCTCCTGATCTGACGCGTGTTTATAAAAAACTAACAAACCACAGTTATATCTACAATTAAATCATGATCTAACTTATCAAGAGTCTTACATGCATATATAAGTCTAATTGTATAGTAGTTGTTGTCATCTCTATCTCCCTAGTCCCTCTTATCTTCTTCTCATAAGATCATGTTGATCTGCTTGCTATGAAATTGATATCGGTATATAGTATAATATCAACTAATTTGGTGAGGATGGAGTACTGAAAATTATGGTGAGCACGATGCATAATCATTACACGACGTAGCAGCTTGTTTCAATTATGAGGATGAGGCACATGGCATGTGCTTGGTCCAGTGGGCATTAACTATTTAAGTGACATCTACTGGTGTTTTTTTATCTCCGATCCATCTCGAGTCCTCGATTATGGAAGAACGAGTAAATGGCTGTCAATGTGTTCACGCACTCCCACCGTATTAAAGAAAGAAAACAATTATAATACACTAGTGCACGGAAGAAGAGAAGCTTCATAAAGTCGGCTGTGAACTTATTTATACTAGCGTTTTTCAAAACCTTCGGTGTTAAGGGACAGTAGAAATACTAATTATTTGTACAATAGGGTAACTAAGAACCGTAGTGAAAATCGATTTACACTAACTGTTAGACTAAGAAAATCGCTAATGAAAATTGATTTCCACTAATGATCGAGTTAATAAATCCATCACTGAAAATCTTTTCTATAAAACATAAAATAATTTTAAAAAATTACGAAAAATATTTTAATTAGGGGAGGCCTCTCACCCAGGTCACTAAAATGTGTGTTGATGTTGAGATAAATTTGAGATCACACACTAGTAAAGGCTGAATAATAGAAACCAAGGGTCTCTTTAATAATTTTACGAGACCGAAGGGGTATCGTTGCGTTTCATCCATGATCCATTGGATCGTGGATTTGCGGCCCATATTTTATGAAGATCGATTCATTATCGCCCCTTATCTAATCTAACGATCCACCGAAAGCCTTAACACGTGGCGCATCCGAGCCATCGATTTTGAGATCTGCCGCTCAAATCGCCTAGCCGAAGCGGTATGCTTCGTCTAATCTCAGTTGTTCACAGATAGATAAACGGCGCGTCTACTTCTTCCTCCCCTCTGCTACCCGATACCGACAACGGTGTAACTAAATTGATATAGGAACCTTATTAATCTACATTAGCAACCATATTTATTCTAGGAGATGTAACTTCAAGAATCAGAAAATTTATTATATTTAGGGAACATGTTTCACAAGTAAAACACATGTTCAAATAAACTTTATTACTATTCGTTAAATAATAAAGAACTAGCTAAAGCTTTTTAATTTACAGGGGTCCGGATCCCTGCTCGGGGGCCAGTTTGTATACGTGGAGGCCTTAGGCCTTCCAGGGCGTCCAGATGTTCGGATTCTGTACACAGGGTCCCAGACCCACCCATAGAGTCTAGACTCATTGGTGAAGTCCCTGAACATATCGTCTCACTGGACACGTGGCAGCATCGGACATACCCATAAGGCAGGGATAGACACTGTTATGGAATCGGAGTGGTTGGCCACGTTGGAGTGTGCGAGTTGCGACTACATCTCCCGTTCGGGGTTGGCCTCGAGCTGCTCAGTTCCTCAGCACACGATTAGAGATAACCATGTGGGACCGGCGTTTTAATACATTAGTAAGGGGTACGTTAGTTCCGTGGTACCGATAGTAGACACTGTCTTCTTTTTCGTATGCATTACGTTATAAGTTGCATCAAATATTTTATAACGTCCTTTTAAGGTTAGAAATTTGATAGCACAATCCAAACTTTATATGGACATAGTTTTGCGTATCAAAGAGAGATCGTACTGAAACCATTGTAGCCTGCAACTATGACTATGTTTAAGTAAGACTAATTCCAACCGATCTCCCTATATCCATGTTTTGTATTATATTTTACCGTATCCCTAATTAAAAAGATACCTATTATTATATACAGGGTGTCTCCAGCCCTTTCCCTATTCAACTTCCACACTACACTATAACCCAGTTCAATCGTTGAAGTTTTTTAAAAAAGTATTGTATTCGTATATCATTTGCTGACTTCACGAATGGTGGACCGTATCCGCGTCCCGTGCGCGTATTCGGGTAGGGGGGGGGGGGGGGGGGGGTGGCCGTCGCAATCGCGGCACTTGTGCAGTCCCGAGTGGCAAAACGTACATGCTCCTCCTCTCCCCGTCAAATCCAAGACGATTGCACGGCGGCAGTGGTCACGTACGGCGAAACATCTCGGTTGCGATCGAGTGGCATGATGGCCGGTCGTAAGCAAAGATTCGGACATGCGCCGCCACGTCGCGCACACAAAGAGTAACACGGCGCTAGCGCTAGGCACTCGTGGAAGCAGTGAAGAAGCGTGAAACGATCCCTCTCGGCGTCGGCGTCAGAGCAGGCAGCGTCCGTCCAGAGCCAGAGCGGCAACGGCACGAGGCTGCGCCGCATGCTGCATGCACGGCCGGCCCGCGTTCCGTGCGGCGGCACGCCAGCGGGGACGTGGAGTGGGAGGGGGCCAGGGGGAGCGGACGAAGCTTCCGCGAAGCTTCGCTGGACCCTGACGCGCCCCCCCGTCGCATCGCATCGCATCTCCAGCAGGCCATGACTGATTACTCCTTCCAGCGAGCGGCGCTGATGACTCTCTGTCTCTCTTGCATTTTCTTTTTGCATGATTAATTCATTCCTCTCCTCCTCTTGTTTACTACGTACGGTACGTATCTCTCGCAAACCGGCCAAACCTCTCATCAGTTAATCATCAACCGACCAATCATCAAGGCGCATTGGTCTTTAATTCCTATATTCCTATCGCTGCTGCTACTCCAGTCTCCAGCAGATAGATAGATCCCCCGTCCATCGGCAATCAAGCACAACACAATGATTAAATGAGAGCCTGGTTAATTTGATACCCATGGTTTCCAATCAATTCCAACAATAATTCATTCATTCGCCCACTGCCACACAGCGAGCGCGCTCTCAGGCTGGGCTGTACGTATATAGGTCGCCCACAGGCAGCCCAGTGACTCCACTCCACCCACGCCTCCACCACAGAGAGCCGCAGCAGACTCGCAAGGGGGTAGTGTTGTGTACTCTGCGCTGTGCGGACGGCGGCCGGCGGCCGGCGAAGGAGATGGATCGCCTGCCCGAGTCGACCCGGAGCATGAGGAAGTACGCGTCGGAGGCCGGCGGGCTGCGCGCGGCGCGGCAGGGCCCCCACGGGCGGTCGCTGACGGCGCGCACGGCGCACAGCATGTCCACGACGGCGCTGCGCACCAAGTCCAAGTCGGCCGCGTCGCTGCTGCGCAGGGTGCCCTTCGCGCCGCTCCGCCCCGTCCTCGCCAACCTGCAGGAGGTGTTCCTCGGCACCAAGCTCGCCGTGCTATTCCCCGCCGTGCCGCTCGCCATCGCCGCCCAGTGCGCGCACTTCGGCCAGGTAATCGATCAATCAATCCCTTACTCCAGCCACATCGATCCACTGGATCAAAACAGACCAGCAGCATGTGGCGCCTTGCTCCTCGCATTTATTCGTCCTATCCTGCACGCCGTGGGGTCTCTCTGTAGCCTGCGGACCACATGCGATCCATTCGTGTTAAAACCCGGTCGAAATTTGAATTGGAACTGCCTCGCTCACTCACTGTCACTGGCATGGCAGGTGTGGGTGTTTTCGCTCAGCCTACTCGGCCTCATCCCCCTCGCCGAGCGTGTCAGCTTCCTCACCGAGTAAGCCCCTATCTCTCTCTCTCTCTTTTCAGCCTTTTTAATTAATTTGCCTTATCTTCTTCAATCATGAGTGTTTTTATGTTCTCTTTGTCGTTCGTTCCTGTGCAGGCAGATCGCGATATACACCGGCCCCACCGGTAAGTCACGGGCGTCGTCAGTTCTTCAAGCCTACCACACGGCCGGCTTTTTTCCAAGCCTAACGCTAGCTTCTGCTGCTGTTCTGCTCTGCTGCATGGCGCGTGTGCAGTGGGCGGCCTCCTCAACGCGACGTGCGGCAACGCCACGGAGCTCATCATCGCGCTCTTCGCGCTCATGGAGGGCCAGATCGAGGTCGTCAAGTGCTCCCTCCTCGGCTCCGTCCTCTCCAACCTGCTGCTCGTGCTCGGCACGTCCCTCTTCTGCGGCGGCGTCGTCAACCTCGGCTCCGACCAGCCGTACGACAGGGTGCGTGCGTACAAACAACGAACGAGCGTCGTCAACCTCTTCTCCACACTGCATGAGCGCCATCGATCAGTAATAATGTGTATAATGCATGCGCGTGCGTATTATTATATATATGCAGACCCAAGCGGACGTCAGCACGGGCCTCCTCATCCTCGGCGTGCTGTGCCAGTCGCTGCCGCTCATGCTGCGCTACGCGGTGGGCGCCGGCGAGCACTCCGTCGCCGCGGCCACCACGGTGCTCGACCTCTCCCGCGCCTGCAGCGTCGTCATGCTGCTCGCCTACGTCGCCTACCTCTTCTTCCAGCTCAAGACGCACGCGCAGCTGTTCGAGCCGCAGGAGGTGGACGACGGCTGCGAGGCGGAAGAGGACGAGCAGGCCGTCATCGGCTTCGCCAGCGGACTCTTCTGGCTCGCCTTCAACACCGTGCTCATCGCCATCCTGTCCGAGTACGTGGTCGGCACCATCGAGGTACAGTACAATACAGTACAGTACATGCAGTTTATCTTTCTACTTCTACCACATCATCATTCGTTCGTTCCCTCTGTTCTTGTTAATTAATTAGTTAGTTAGCTAAGCTACCCTTGACCGTGCCAGCCTACCTCCAAGTCCTGGGGTTTGTCCGTCAGCTTCATCAGCATCATACTTCTACCCATCGTGGGGAACGCCGCGGAGCACGCCGGAGCAATCATTTTTGCTCTCAAGAACAAGCTGGTACTGTACCTAGCCTTCACACACCCAGACCCAGGCCAACCCGGATTATTCCTCCTGTCTCACATGTTCACGTACTGTTCATAGCCCAACCATGCATGTGAAGTTGTTAAATTAACTCGCTCCTGAATCCTGATACGACACAGGACATTACCCTCGGAGTAGCGTTGGGGTCGGCGACCCAGATCTCCATGTTTGTGGTGGGTATTGCAATTTAAAACTGACGCGTACAGATTTCATTCGCTTAAACTATTGAACTACCGAATCATGCTGGAATAATCGTACGACTATGCTTCCTGTATACGCCAAACGAGACAGGTGCCGCTGAGTGTCATTGTAGCTTGGATCGCGGGTATTCAAATGGATCTTGACTTCAAGCTCATAGAGACCGGCTCTCTCTTCGTCTCAGTAATAGTGACAGCATTCACCCTCCAGGTACACACACACACTACATACTCTCCATTCTCATCACTGATGAACATTCAAGCTAATAATCACTTCGCGGCCTTTGCAGGATGGTTCGTCACACTACCTCAAGGGGATCCTTCTGCTGCTGTGCTACATTGTGATCGGTGCATGCTTCTTTGTTACGAGGCAACCTGCAAGTACGTTGGCTCCTTTCACAGAACAGACTGGGATTTACACTCTGTCTTCGGTTGTTCTGATTTTTGCCGGCCTGTGCCATTCTCGTCCATCATTTCCATGATAGGTAACAACAATGGCGCTGGGCTGTCGCTGCCAACTGGCACTTTGAGTGCACAAGCTGCATGATGGGTGAGCCTGCAGAACCTTGTTTTTCCTTGTTCATCTATCCACTAGTAGGTTGTAGTAGTTTAAAAAAGGATAATAGGTGTTTGGTTTCGACCTCTGATGGCAGAGATGATACGAAAGCAACTCCTGTTGTCTTAATCATGCAAAATGCATGCCCCCGTTGCTATAGAATCATCCTGACCTTGGGACAGCTGGTGTGTTCATCATCTGATCTGATGAGTAGCTCATGTGTCGTATTCATAGGTTAAGTATATATAGGTCCTAGTATATAATTTTGCCGCGGCGGTCACATGTCATGCATGGAACTTACTTAAATGTGTCTCGATTTATTTGTCATCTCTCTGGGCCGAATGCTTGTTCTCCCACACAGACACAGCAAGAACTATTTTTCAGTCAGCGGCTTCTAACTTACCTGTATCAAATAAAAAATGTGCCCAGTCGTTTAAACTCAACTGATAGGGATGGTGAGGTTTGACCGTTCCAATATATATCCATTTCACGTTCTGGCCAGCAGATGACTGCTCTATATCTCTGCAGTCCTGTCAGATTTATTCTGTAATTATCGGAAAGCACCTTATGTGTTTGATGTGTAGCCAATATGCTATATTCATCATGGATTTAAGTATGTGTGTGTCTCCTAATCTGTACTTTTAGCAATGAAATATATGTCCAACTTTTACATTAATGTGTTGTGGCCCAATATTTGTCTTTTCTTTTAAGGAACAGTAGCTCTAACCTTTTAGGTGCTGTTTGGTTCACATATTTGTAATGTAAACGGTAACTGTTTACGTTAAACTATGTTTGTTTAAGTCCAACCGTAATCAGATACCACACTAGAAACTGATATTGTCCTATTCAAACTTGTTACCGCTGCTAATCGAGTGTAAATCATTATCATTAACATTTACGTTCGAAACGGCACCTTAGTTGCTCTTTTTTCCCTTTTATTTTCCTCTGTAAGCAGTCAGAAAAACTTCGCTGGTGCTAATCATAAATACATGCAGGAAATGAACAATACTATAACCACAGTAGGACGTATATGAATTTGGGACAGAGATGTGAATTGACAACGCCAGATGGTGGTTCTATCTACTTTGTCTATCAGACCACTGTACACATGGCTCAAAACTTGTGAACAGACAAATATACCACTATATCAGTTGTTTAATTAATATCAACTAATATTTGGATCTCCCAGGCCTTGTTCGTTTAACTTCTTGGGATTTAAACTCATCCAATCTCAATCAATCCACATGCATTGAGAGCTAACCGAACAAGTCCTCAAGTGGAAATAATTGTTGGGCTTGCACTGTCATTATTTATGTCAATTTGTTAAATTAGTCCATAGATTGAAATGGCATGTCTGTACCAAATATTGAGCAAATGGCATGAAAATAGATGTGGGTTGCAACTGAGGTTGCAGCCAAATAATATATCGTGTCATAAATTAATATATATGCATGTCTTAGTACTATTCTTTAGCAAAGCAAAATATGTGACTTGCAATATGCACCAATCACATGCAATTTACTTTTGTGGGTAGCATTATTTTTTTTTTCAGTCAAAGGCTTTAATTCTTGACTACTGAAGTGAAGCTTAGCATTATTTTCTAATGATCTGTAACCACCAACTTGGATTGAAATCTTGTAACTCTGTAATTTCATCTAATGACCTATAAACATGCAGTTCAAGGGTCCTGCCTGAGCCTGAACAAATGAGCATCCAAGGCAGCAACGCAGTTGTGAGTCTGAAACAATGCCGTGCAAAGGTTGATGCTTTCAGAAGCGGTGAAATCTCAGCCGGTGGCTCAGTGCTATGGGAGAAATGAAGGCTAGCTGCTGTTGCAATAAGGGTAGCGAATTTGCATCCGGTCTATGTATATGATGCTGTGTTGTTTCATTTATTATACAGCTTAATAAGATATATGCAGAGGGTGGATTTGTATATATTTGTGGCTTGCCGGCTTGTGCGGTTGTACAAGAGGATTCCCAGCTTGTTTCACTAGGGTGTACGGTGAAAACATGTCGGGTATACCAGGGCCAGCGCTGGCCCTGGCGGGGTCGACCAGGGCTCTCACTAATGGGGCCTCACTTTAGGAGTTTAGGTACTAAATAACAGTACGAATATATAGGCATATAGCCTCAAAAAAGTATATACAGGCATATAGCCTCAAAAAATATACGGGCCATCACTCTAGGAGTTCATGTAGGAACTTAAGATTATCTTTTTATAGTCTGATAACTTATTTGTAATTTTTGGTCGATACTACAATATTTTATGGATTTAATTGTATTTTGAAGATTTTCTACGACAAGAAGTTAATAATACATAAATAGCCTCAAAAAATCGTGAAATTTTACAGAGGAACAACATAGGCATAACATATATTCATATATAACCATAAAAAATGTTTGGATCATAATATCTATAAGATGTCCGCGTTTCTTACATTTCGCTTTCACTTATTTGTATGAGTTACATATGAAATCACTGTAAGTATCCATGTTTCGACATAATCAGTACTTTACTTTATCATTTTTATATGGAGATTTTAGTTATCTTCGTATAAAATGTTTATTAGTTTTTGTAACTTATTTGTAATTTGAGTGAAACTAGATTATTTTATGAATTTTTAATATTATGGTGTTGGTTCCACAATCTCCTTGTTATTAGTAACTTTGAACTGCATGATGTCAATTTTATCAGTTTCCTTTCCTACATTTGATCTATCATATACATGATTATGTATTGCTTAATTTATGTGTTTGTTGGATGGTTGGATAATTAATATCATCGCGACGAACTACCCGACAACTATCCGGTACCTACCTGAGTAGTATACATTATCTGTTTCTTACCTGTCCGGATTATTACCCGGTCTCGTTCTGTATCCGTCCCGAATCTTAACTACCCATAGTCAGTATTGTATCTGAGAGAAATACATTAGGGTAGGATACGGGATGACCCTGTATACGGCTGTATCCGTCCCGGTTTTATCCTAGAGGGATGATTAGGTTAATTTTATGGGTTTAGGAAATCTATACAAACACGAAGTTGCATTCAAACCCGGTGCCTAGAATAATTAGTATACCATGATTAGAGCAAGTATAATAAGCACATATACAACCCCATTTGACATGAAGTCTTTTCAGGGATCTCAAAAGGGTTAAAGGGATCTCTAAAGGGTTAAATGAAAAAAATACAAGAGATGTACATTTTGTGAAGAGTGCAACTTTACATGACTCTCTATATGTATTGTCTCTTAACTATATTTATGATGTGATTAATTTTAAAGACATTTCATTATATAATGGAGTTTCTGTCTTTTATACTTGGAAAATCAATCCAGGGGGCATATGGTTGTACACACCTTAAGGTGACATAGACCCCGTTTGGATGCATCCACTTCCTTAGAAAGTGGTTTTTAAAAGCTAGAAGGCCTCCAAATAGGCTAATTTTTACTTTGTTTCTAAAACTAGTTTCCTAGTTTCTTAAAAACCAAGAATCTATTTGTCACTATGGCTGGAACCCGACCAAAGGTCCTTGGTTCAGAAGTAGTGGAAGAAGTTGTGCGTCAGTTTGATATCGAATTGGAGGACATGATGATTCATCAGACAATGCCTGAAGATTTCCTATTGATATTGTATGATGAAGACACTGCAACTAGGGTTCTCAATGACGAAAAAGCACTGTGGGGGGCTTTGTTTCACTTTGCTATCCAAGAGATGGTCGAGGTTTGCTCATGTTTCATCTTCAACTCTGTCCAGATTAGTGTATATTGAGATTAGAGGCATCCTAGAGCATGCATGGTTTCGTTCTACGGTGGAGCACATCCTAAGAGACTCATGCTGGATAACAGAATTACATCATGATACAGTGCACATGAGAGATTTTTCATCCTTTTTGGTGCGAGCATGGTGCTTTAACCCTGAAAAGTTACACAGGGAGATGGATTTATATATCATTGAGCCTAGGATTGCTATTCATGAGAAGAATGTTTAACATATAAGATTTTCATCTAATGTCTTTCGGTCAATCTCCACCCGGCGACCCCTACTACTCCACCACCTCCTCCTCTGTTGTCCTCCAGGAGACCTGATGAGGAGGAGTACCGCAACGATCAGGATTCCCATCCTCGGCGTCAGAGTGATTCTGAGGATCCACAACAACCTATCTAGCTCTGCCTAGGTCTGTGGATCCCTTCGGGCTGTGCGCATGTGTTGGTCACTTGTTTTTTTATTCTTTTGAGGTTTCAAAAACAAGGCAACACAATTAGATCAAGCTTCATTTTCATCCTTTAGCTCTTTCTCCTCGGAAAGAAGGTTGATTAAAGGATGAAGATGAAGAAAGTGAGTGAAGGAAAGAATATTCAGGATAAATCATTTGTAGTATAAAAGTAAGACACATAATTTAACCTTATAAGATATTACTTTCTCCTCCTTTTCATTATTTAACAAAAGATTCTATGTATATCTTCAGCTTCGTAACATTACAGGATGAAGGTAAAGGGAATACATCTTCGTAGGCATAACGATTTGTTCTTCTCCGACCAAAAACGTGAACAAATGCATGACATTGTTCCTCTATTTATAGTCGCGGGTAGAACTTTGGCAAAATTACAATTGTGCTCTTAAGCCTATACATTTGAACTAGTGAATGTGCTAAGGGCAATGCAAGTCTTGCAAGAAACTGTGGAAGGGGGCGATGATACACGTTTCAAGCAACATAGAGCATCTCCAAGGGACTCCTCATTTTTGGCTCTCTATTTGACCATCTATTTTATCTTTTCATAAAGATTACACTCTATATATAACATCTTACTCCAACAGACTATCTATCTAGTTTGGCTAGTCAAGTAGCTAGCCAAATTTGGCTAGTGAGAGAGCCAATTTGGAGAGCCGGATAGTTTGGCGAGTCAGATAGCTAGTCTATTAGAGAGTTATTTTGCTGTCGAGTAGCCAAAATTTGGTTTGACGAGTCATTTAACTAGTCTCTTGGAGATGCTCTTACATCGCATGGGGGAATGTGCAAGGTTGTCGCAACATTTTGTCGGACGTTGTCGATTACTTTCAGCAGGAGATTGACAAGGTCCATGATAAAAGGAAAGCAAGAGTAGCGGAGGAGGCATGGAGGTTGGCACTGGTGGGTTTGCCTCATGGTTTCTATGATGACAATGATGCTAAGTTGCATGCCGCAATGTTTTCGTTGAGAGAGGAGGAGCTTAGGATGCATGCTTGTGCTAGAGGTGGCACGTATGAGGCGGGTGGTGGCTCCTCCCAAGGGGGTGTCCGTGCCATGTTTGGGAGAACAACTTCTAGGAAAGAGAAGCCACATATGGTGCAGACAATGATTGGTAAGGGCATGTTCTCTAAGGCGAGAAAGAATATGGTCTATTTTGTTGGTAAGCAATGGGCTAAGTGGTTCCATGCGGAGGAGATTCTAGGACATAAAGCTAACAGTCCATATTTCATCAATGTATTCAAAGAGACGCAAAAACATGGTGAGTGTGAATCCATAGTTTATCATTGTCAATCCATGTCGTACATTTCTCTTATTCGTACTCTACACGACATGTAGGTGAAGGGGTCTGATATCTGAAAGGCTACATAATTGACAATTGATACTTAGACAATGAGAAAGGTTTGCAGGATGAATTCATGAAGTTCAAGCTTGGTTGACCAACATATGGACTTACCATCATGTGCGACTCATGGATAGAACCGACCCAAATGTCAGTGATTAATTTCATGTTATTTTGCAATGGTGTTATGTTCTTCCATAAGTCAGTGGATGCAACTAGTAAATCATAGGATGCGAACTACCAATACAAGGTAATTTCATTACTCGTTTTATGGTTTGAAAGGTCCCTTGTGGGTTTTGATGTTTTGGATGACAACACAATTAAAGGTTTGACCAAGGTGTTAAGTGTTGAATAGGTGCTAAGTGAAAAGCCTAAAAAGTTCAACACATGGAGACAAATGTGAAGGCTCATTAGACTGAGTTGACTATGGTTGTGAACATCACAAAGTCGAAGGACGGACATTGATTAAGTGGTAATCAATGTACATGACCCAGAGACAGTTGATCGAACTGAGGATAAAGGCAAGGACTTCGAGGAACTGAGTGCACGGGAGAAGGTCAAGAAGACAAAGGTACTTAAAGCCAGAGGTGAAGAAGATGGCTTGTAAGAAGTCAAGGTTGGTCAAGCTAAGAAGAGTCATGCTGCATTGAAGACCACGAGATATAGACGTGACTTACAACTATTGAGGTAATGCATGTGGTTAAATTCTGTAAGTCATAAGGCTCAAAGTCCAGCTCAATTAGAGACATGGTCATTTGAAGAGTTGTTGTCTAGGTGGACCGGACTACCTGCAGGAACCATACGGTCTTGTTATTTTTGACTAAAAATCTCCAAACCATGAATAATGCTTGGTCTGGTGGTGCACTGGGCCTCGGCCAACAGCTAGTTCACAGGCGCACTATTTTGGCTCAACGACTAGCTTACATGGCTTGGACTGGTGGTGCACTGGACTGGTCTAGTGACCACCCAGGAAGGAAAACAGCAATCAAGATCTCAAGTATGGGCTACAAGACCTGGTCCGGTGTGCATCGGACCGGTCCGATGCCCCCCAGCGAAGATCAATTCCCCCAATTGATTGGCAACGACTATTTGAGGCTTGGGGCTTTATAAAGGAGCCTCCCATGCCTCTAACTAGCACACCAAGGCAGCTAGCAAGTGTAGAAACCGCGTGTCTCATCTCTCTGTTTTGTTTCTTGTTTTGCTTTGCTACTTGCACCTCTCTACTTATCAGTGGTATAAGATGTTTGTGAAGTGCACAATCTTTTAAGACAGGAACTACAATTTCGTTGTGATCTCGAGTCAATCTTCAATCCGCTACGATCAGCACTTCGAGTAGAGTAAGAAAACTCTAGTTTTGGTTTAAGATTTTAATCGCCTATTCACCTCCCTGTAGGTGACATCCAAATCCATGTTCCCCTCAAAGGGAACTTTCATGGTTATTTTAACGAAATTCTTTGTACCTCTTATTGTTCTTATTGGATGATAAATGTAGGAAATCTTGGACGTGGTCACGAAAATTCTTTGCACCCATGGGTTTTGAAAACCCACCTTAAAATCAACATCTTGTGGTACTTGTTCTTGACCTAGAACTCTCATGAACTTATCGCGACATCCTTAATGCTCCTCATCTTGTGGTAGATGTTCTTGACCTAGGGGGATGTGAGTACAACAAGTGTGAGATCACATACGTTCATCGCTCAACAAGTTGTGGGAAATAATGTGCATGAGCTCACTTACGGTGGGGGCTCATATGAAGTGTAAGGCTTACCAAAGGAGATGGTTAAAGCTGAACATTGCTTTTAAAGTTGGTCAAATTTTTATTAGTAGTTACTAAGTATAAGTAGATACCAACCCAAATAAATAAGAGATTACAATTAATAATAACATCAACAATGCAATGCATATGACAAATTAAGTTTAGTTCCATAAATTACTCATGTGAGGGTCCGAGCTGCTCATGACCGTGAGCACGACTGATATACCAGTTTTACATTTTACAGAGGTTGCACATATTTACCCACAAGTCGTGTTACCCATTTGCTACGGAATCATGAATCCCATACATCTCTACCGAGGAGACGAGGCAGGGTAGCACTATGAAGCCTGCCACTGTTTCTGAGAAGGGCGATATAGGAATTCCTCGTCCAAAAAGCCATCGCAACATTGAAAGGGAAATAGGCTTTAACCTTTTCCTATAAATAATTTTGGTGGTTGAATGCCCAACACAAATAATTGGACTAACTAGTTTGCTCTAGATTATATATTCTACAGGTGCATAAAGGTTCAACACAAACCAATAAAAGATTGAAGAAAGGGTTCAAAAACAAAGGAGCAAAGAAACCGAGAGTGCCCTAGTCTGGCGCACCGGGCTATCCGGTGCACCAGGACCGTACAGTTCTAAACTCGCCACCCTCGGGTTTCTTAGAGCGCGCTCTGCTATAATTCACCGGACTGTCCGGTGTGACACCGGACTGTCCGGTGCACCAGCGGAGCAACGACTCTTCGGCGCAATGGTCGACTGCAACGGACCCCTGCAAACGCTACAGTGCGCGCAGAAATCAGAGCAGTCGTCAGAGGCACACCAGACAGTGAACAGTGCCTATTTGGTGCGGCACCGGACTGTCCGGTGACACTAGAGGACAAAGCCTCCAACGGTCAGAAGCTCCCGAACCCTAACGGTTGGGTGACGTGGCTGGCGCACCGGACAGTGTCCGATGGCACACCGAACTGTCCGGTGCGCCCATCGACAGCAACCCAACCCCAACGGTTGTTTGGTGGTTGAGGGCTATAAATACCCCTCAATCACCTCCACTTCAACCATCCAAGCATTCCACACATTGCATTCAATACAAGAGCAATAGACTTCACTCCAAGACACAAATCAAGCGATCGATCCACTCAAAGTCCCAAATTCAACTCTAGCGCATTAGGGCTTGTGAGAGGATCACTTGTGTTTCTTGTTGCTCTTGTTTGCTTGGTTGGCTTTCTTTTCTTTTCATTTGTTACTCTCAAGTGCTTTGTAAGCAAGGCAAGGGACACCAATTGTGTGGTGGTCCTTGCGAGGTCTAAGTGACCCGTGAGGAGTAAGAAGAAAGCTCACTCGGTCTAAGTGATAGTTTGAGAGAGGGAAAGGGTTGAAAAAGACCCGGTCTTTGTGACCACCTCAACGGGGACTAGATTCTTTAGAACCGAACCTCAGTAAAACAAATCACCATGTTAATCCGCCTTATTTCTTGGTTGATTTGTTTCCCCTCTCTCCCGGACTTGACATTCGTTCTAACGCTAACCCCAGCTTGTAGTGTGTGTTTAAAGTTATAAATTTCAGATTCCGCCTATTCACCCCCCATCTAGGCGACTTTCAAGCATGATCGGGTAAGGTAGTTTTCCACTAGCTTTCCTAATTAGTCAGCCAAGGGCGTCCCATACTACCCTTTTAGTAGCACTGTTTTCCCGGGTGGTTCTCCATGTTCCAATTAACACAATGATTTTATCATGAACATTAATAAACCAATAATAATAATGGAACATGATCATATATAACATTAATTTCCCAAAACCAGGTAGAGCAATAGCAAATCTACCTAATAGTTCATTTGTTTGCAAGGTGTGGGATAAACAATACTAAGGATACCTATTAGGTCTCATCAGATTAACCTAAGCATGTCACAGTGATTAACATGAACATTATTAGGTAAAGAAGAGCGATCAAGGGCACAACTTTCCTTAGACTTGAGATCCCAGGTACTTCACCAAATTGGTCTTTAGGTGATTCGTAACCTCGCTGCTACTTGTAGCAATACATACAAATAGATAAGAAGTACAAAAATAACAGTACACCCAAGAAGAGAACAAACAACGCAAGAATATTTTACGCGCTGCTACGTGGTCGTAGGTTCGAAACCAAAAAATCAGAGTTATGGTCTAGAAGATATAGCTCTCTAAAGTTTTAGGTATTTCAATGATAATAATATCTTCTATGTTATAGGTCATGTGAGAAGTAAATAATTAATTCAACTTTAGTACAGGCTATAACTTGATTAGTTACCATATTTTTAGTTAGATTATAATTATAGATAGATTAACTTTGATTAGCAAGCTTAATCCACTAAACATAGATTAAACAATATCTAATTATAAAAGTATGTGATATGACAAAATAAGGCTTGTCAGTGTGTAGTAGATTTTATCACGAAGCCAACGCAACTTGAATGGGTCAAATCAGAGTTAAAATGAGCAAGTTATGGAATAAACAAGTTTTAGGGTTCACTTTGCATAAAAATAATGCTTCGAGGGTCATTTTGCAAATTCTAGGAACCTGGATGCAAGGGTTTCCTCAAAGTGGAGGGATGGCTGGTTGGTTTTCATAAACTCGAGGGTCTCTTTTATAATTTGCCCGAGTCGAAGGGGTATCAGACGATTCCGGCCGTTGGATCCACGTTGGCGGTCCCGATTAGATCATGCTTCTTATGACATAGCGCACGATCACAACCACACGACACACGATCGATGGCCTAGATCCTACAGTGCGAAGAGGTATCTACGACTTCTCATTCGATCCGTTCATCGACAGATCAACAGATTGGCCTTCATCCCTTTCTCCCAATACTTAATGCGACGACTCTGTATTCAAACCACGACGAAGTCCTCACCGGAGTCCGGTGGTGAAAGGGAAATAGGCTCACACCTTTTCCTAAATGATTTTGATGGTTGAATTGCCCAACACAAATTATTGGACTAACTAGTTTGCTCTAGATTATAAGTTTTACAGGTGCCAAAGGTTCAACACAAACCAATAAAAAGTCCAAGAAAGGGTTCAAATAAAAAGAGCAAAAGACAACCGAAGGCTGCCCTGGTCTGGCGCACTGGACTGTCCGGTGTGCCACCGAACAGTGTCCGGTGCACCACTGGCACAGTGTCCGGTGCACCAGGGAGATCAACTCCGAACTTGCCACCTTCGGGAATTCTGGGAGCCACTCCGCTATAATTCACCGGACTGTCCGGTGTAGCACCGGACTGTCCGGTGTGCCAAGCGGAGCAACGACTACCCGCGCCAACGGTCGTCTGCAACGGCTACAATGAACAGTGAACAGTGCCAACTGCGCGCGTAGAGTCAGAGCAGGCGTCAGATGGCGCACCGGACAGTGGCAGGACCTATCCGGTGCACCACCGGACTGTCTGGTGGCCCACATGTCAGAAGCTCCAACGGTCGAACCCTAACGGTTGGGTGACGTGGCTGGCGCACCGGACAGTGTCCGGTGGTGTACCGGACTGTCCAGTGCGCCATACGACAGCAGCCTTCCCCAACGGCCATTTTGGTGGTTGGGGCTATTGAAAGGGAAATAGGCTCACACCTTTTCCTAAATAATTTTGGTGGTTGAATTGCCCAACACAAATAATTGGACTAACTAGTTTGCTCTAGATTATAAGTTCTACAGGTGCCAAAGGTTCAACACAAACCAATAAAAAGTCCAAGAAAGGGTTCAAATAAAAAGAGCAAAAGACAACCGAAGGTTGCCCTGGTCTAGCGCACCGGACTGTCCGGTGCTCCACCGGACAGTGTCCGGTGCACCAGGGTGGATTCTCTCCAACTCGCTAGCTTCGGGAATTCTGGGAGCCACTCCGCTATAATTTATCGGACTGTCCGATGTACCACCGGACTGTCCGGTGTGCCAGCAGAGTAACGGCTAAACAGCGCCAACAGTCGTCTGCAAAGGAACAGTGAAACGCTACAGTGCGCGCCTGCGCACGCAGAAGTCAGAGCAGGCGTCAGATGGCGCACCAGACAGTGAACAGGACCTGTCCGGCGGCCCACATGTCAGAAGCTCCAACGGTCGAACCCTAACGGTTGGGTGACGTAGCTGGCGCACCGGACAGTGTTTGGTGCGTCATACGACAGCAGCCTTCCCCAACGGCCATTTTGGTGGTTGGGGCTATAAATACCCCCAACCACCACACTTCAATGCATCCAAGTTTTCAGCCATCCAACCTCATACAAGAGCTCTAGACTTCATTCCAAGACACAAACAAAGAAATCAAATCCTCTCCCAAGTCCGGAATCACTCCAAACAAATTAGTGACTAGATGATAGTCGCCTAGAGGGGGGTGAATAGGGCGAAACTGAAATTCTCAAAAATAAACACAACTACAAGTCGGGTTAGCGTTAGAAATATAATAGAGTCCGCGAGAGAGGGCGCAAAACAAATCTCAAGCGAATAATAAAGTGAGACACGAGGATTTGTTTTACCGAGGTTCGGTTCTCTCAAACCTACTCCCCGTTGAGGAGGCCACAAAGGCCGGGTCTCTTTCAACCCTTCCCTCTCTCAAACGATCCCACGGACCGAGTGAGCTTTCTCTTCTCAAATCAAAGCCGGGAACAAAACTTCCCCGCAAGGGCCACCACACAATTGGTGCTTCTTGCCTTGATTACAATTGAGTGTTGATCACAAGAGCAAGTGAGAAAGAAAGAAAGAAAGCGATCCAAGCGCAAGAGCTCAAATGAACACGGCAAATCACTCTCACTAGTCACTTAGGCTTTGTATGGAATTGGAGAGGATTTGATCTCTTTGGGTGTGTCTAGAATTGAATGCCTAGCTCTTGTAAGTGGTTGAGAAGTGGAAGACTTGGATACAATGAATGGTGGGGTGGTTGGGGTATTTATAGCCCCAACCACCAAACTTGACCGTTGGTGGAAGCTGTCTGTCGATGGCACACCGGACAGTCCGGTGCCCCCTGCCACGTCATCACTGCCGTTGGATTCTGACCGTTGGAGCTCTGACTTCTGGGCCCCGCTTGATGTCCGGTGGCGCACCGGACATGCACTGTTTACTGTCCGGTGCGCCAGCATGGGCGTGCCTGACCTCTGCGCGCGCTGGCGCGCAATAAATGCGCTGCAGGTAGCCGTTGGCGCCTGAAGTAGCCGTTGCTCCGCAGATGCACCGGACAGTCCGGTGCACACCGGACAGTCCGGTGAATTATAGCGGAGCGGCTGGAGTGAAAACCCGAGGCTGGCGAGTTCCTGAGGACGACCTCCCTTGGAGCACCGGACACTGTCCGGTGTACACCGGATAGTCCGGTGAATTTTAGCCGAGTCGCCTCTGAAAATTCCCGAAGGTAGCGAGTTTGAGTCTGAGTCCCCCTGGTGCACCGGACATGTCCGGTGGCACACCGGACAGTCCGGTGCGCCAGACCAGGGGTGCCTTCGGTTGCCCCTTTGCTCCTTGTTGAATCCAAAACTTGGTCTTTTTATTGGCTGAGTGTGAACCTTTTACACCTGTATAATCTATACACTTGGGCAAACTAGTTAGTCCAAAGATTTGTGTTGGGCAATTCAACCACCAAAATTATTTAGGAACTAGGTATAAGCCTAATTCCCTTTCAATCTCCCCCTTTTTGGTGATTGATGCCAACACAAACCAAAGCAAATTCAAAAGTGCATAATTGAACTAGTTTGCATAATGTAAGTGCAAAGGTTGCTTGAGCCAATATTAATACTTACAAGATATGCATGGATTGTTTCTTTCTTATATAATATTTTGGACCACGCTTGCACCACATGTTTTGTTTTTGCAAAATTCTTTTGTAAATTCTTTTCAAGGTTCTTTTGCAAATAGTCAAAGGAAAATGAATAAGAGTTGCAAAGCATTTTCAAGATTTGAAATTTTCTCCCCCTGTTTCAAATGCTTTTCCTTTGACTAAACAAAACTCCCCCTCTAATAAATTCTCCTCTTAGTGTTCAAGAGGGTTTTAAGATATCAAGTTTTGAAAATACTACTTGCTCCCTTTTAGAACACAAAGAGATACAAATTTTGAAATTTTCAACCAATTGAAAATCATATGTTTAAAGTTAGGGTGGTGGTGCGGTCCTTTTGCTTTGGGCTCATTATTTTCTCCCCCTTTGGCATGAATCGCCAAAAATGGAATCATTAGAGCCCTTTGATGACTAGTTTCTCCCCTTTGGTAAATGAAACATAGGAGTGAGGATTATACCAAAGTTGGAGAGATGCCCGGAGCGACGACGAAGGATGAGTAGTAGAGTGGAGTGGAAGCCTTTGTCTTCGCCGAAGACTCCAATTCCCTTTCAATATACCTATGACTTGGTTTGAAATACACTTGAAAACACATTAGTCATAGCATATATAAAAGAGACATGATCACAGGTATATTTATGAGCTATGTGTGCAAATTTAGCAAAAGAAGTTCCTGGAATCAAGAATATTGAGCTCATGCCTAAGTCTGGTAAAAGATTGTTCATCAAGTGGCTTGGTAAAGATATCGGCTAATTGATCTTTAGTGTTAATGTATGAAATCTCGATATCCCCCTTTTGTTGGTGATCCCGAAGAAAATGATACCGAATGGCTATGTGTTTAGTGCGGCTGTGCTCGACGGGATTGTCGGCCATTTTGATTGCACTCTCATTATCACATAGCAAAGGGACTTTGGTTAATTTGTAACCGTAGTCCCGCAGGGTTTGCCTCATCCAAAGCAATTGTGCGCAACAGTGGCCTGCGGCAATATACTCGGCTTCGGCGGTAGAAAGAGCGACCGAATTTTGCTTCTTTGAAGCCCAAGACACCAAGGATCTTCCCAAGAACTGGCAAGTCCCCGATGTGCTCTTCCTATTAATCTTACACCCCGCCCAATCGGCATCTGAATAACCAATTAAATCAAATGTGGATCCCCGAGGGTACCAAAGCCCAAACTTAGGAGTGTAAGCCAAATATCTCAAGATTCGTTTTACGGCCGTAAGGTGTGATTCCTTAGGGTCGGCTTGGAATCTTGCACACATGCATACGGAAAGCATAATGTCCGGTCGAGATGCACATAAATAAAGCAATGAACCAATCATCGACCGGTATACCTTTTGATCCACGGACTTACCTCCCGTGTCGAGGTCGAGATGCCCATTTGTTCCCATGGGAGTCTTGATGGGCTTGGCATCCTTCATCCCAAACTTGCTTAGGATGTCTTGAGTGTACTTCGTTTGGCTGATGAAGGTGCCCTCTTGGAGTTGCTTCACTTGAAAACCTAAGAAGTACTTCAACTCCCCCATCATAGACATCTCGAATTTCTGTGTCATGATCCTACTAAACTCTTCACATGTAGACTTGTTAGTAGACCCAAATATAATATCATCAACATAAATTTGGCATACAAACAAGTCATCTTCAAGAGTTTTAGTAAAGAGTGTAGGATCGGCTTTGCCGACTTTGAAGCCATTTGCAATGAGGAAATCTCTAAGGCATTCATACCATGCTCTTGGGGCTTGCTTGAGCCCATAAAGCGCCTTAGAGAGCCTATAAACATGATTAGGATACTCACTGTCTTCAAAGCCGGGAGGTTGCTCAACATAGACCTCCTCCTTGATTGGTCCATTGAGGAAGGCACTTTTCACGTCCATTTGATAAAGCTTAAAGCCATGGTAAGTAGCATAGGCCAATAATATGCGAATAGATTCAAGCCTAGCTACGGGTGCATAGGTTTCACCAAAATCCAAACCTTCGACTTGTGAGTACCCCTTGGCCACAAGTTGAGCTTTGTTCCTTGTCACCACACCATGCTCGTCTTGCTTGTTGCGGAAGACCCACTTGGTTCCTACAACATTTTGGTTAGGACGTGGAACTAAATGCCATACCTCGTTCCTCGTGAAGTTGTTGAGCTCCTCTTGCATCGCCATCACCCAATCCGCATCTTGGAGTGCTTCCTCTACCCTGTGTGGCTCAATAGAGGAAACAAAGGAGTAATGTTCACAAAAATGTGCAACCCGAGATCGAGTAGTTACCCCCTTATGAATGTCGCCGAGGATGGTGTCGACGGGGTGATCTCGTTGGATTGCTTGGTGGACTCTTGGGTGTGGCGGCCTTGGTTCTTGCTCATCCTCCTTTTCTTGATCATTTGCATCTCCCCCTTGATCGTTGCCGTCATTTTGAGGTGGCTCATCTTCTTGATCTTCTTGTTCAACACCTTGAGCCTCATCCTCAATTTGAGTTGGTGGAGATGCTTGCGTGGAGGAGGATGGTTGATCTTGTGCATGTGGAGGCTCTTCGGATTCCTTAGGGCACACATCCCCAATGGACATGTTCCTTAGCGTTATGCATGGAGCCTGTTCTTCACCTATCTCATCAAGATCAACTTGCTCTACTTGAGAGCCGTTAGTCTCATCAAACACAACGTCACAAGAAACTTCAACAAGTCCTGAGGACTTGTTAAAGACTCTATATGCCCTTGTGTTTGAGTCATATCCTAGTAAAAAGCCTTCTACAGTTTTAGGAGCAAATTTAGACTTTCTACCTCTTTTAACAAGAATAAAGCATTTGCTACCAAAAACTCTAAAATATGAAACATTGGGCTTTTTACCGGTTAGGAGTTCATAAGATGTCTTCTTGAGGATTCGGTGAAGATATAACCGGTTGATGGCGTAGCAGGCGGTGTTGACCGCCTCGGCCCAAAATCGATCCGGTGTCTTGTACTCATCAAGCATGGTTCTTGCCATGTCCAATAGAGTTCGATTCTTCCTCTCCACTACACCTTTTTGTTGTGGAGTGTAGGGAGAAGAAAACTCATGCTTGATGCCCTCCTCCTCAAGAAAGCCTTCAATTTGAGAGTTCTTGAACTCCGTCCCATTGTCGCTTCTAATTTTCTTGATCCTTAAGCCGAACTCATTTTGAGCCCGTCTCAAGAATCCCTTTAAGGTCTCTTGGGTTTGAGATTTGTCCTGCAAAAAGAATACCCAAGTGAAGCGAGAATAATCATCCACAATAACTAGACAGTACTTACTCCCGCCGATGCTTATGTAAGCGATCGGGCCGAATAGATCCATGTGTAGGAGCTCCAGTGGCCTGTCACTTGTCATAATGTTCTTGTGTGGATGATGGGTGCCAACTTGCTTCCCGGCTTGGCATGCGCTACAAATCCTGTCTTTCTCAAAATGAACATTGGTTAGTCCCAAAATGTGTTCTCCCTTTAGAAGCTTATGAAGATTCTTCATTCCAACATGGGCTAGTCGGCGGTGCCAGAGCCAACCCAAGTTAGTCTTAGCAACTAAGCAAGTGTCGAGTTCAGCTTTATCAAAATCTACCAAGTATAGCTGACCCTCTAACACTCCCTTAAATGCTATTGAATCATCACTTCTTCTAAAGACAGTCACACCTACATCAGTAAATAGACAGTTGTAGCCCATTTGACACAATTGGGATACGGAAAGCAAATTGTAATCTAATGAATCAACAAGAAAAACATTTGAAATGGAATGGTCAGGAGATATAGCAATTTTACCCAAACCTTTGACCAAACCTTGATTTCCATCCCCGAATGTGATCGCTCGTTGGGGATCTTGGTTTTTCTCATATGAGGAGAACATCCTTTTCTCCCCTGTCATGTGGTTTGTGCACCCGCTGTCGAGTATCCAACTTGAGCCCCCGGATGCATAAACCTACAAAACAAATTTAGTTCTTGACTTTAGGTACCCAAACTGTTTTGGGTCCTTTGGCATTAGAAACAAGAACTTTGGGTACCCAAACACAAGTCTTTGAACCCTTGTGTTTGCCCCCAACAAACTTGGCAACGACCTTGCCGGATTTGTTAGTCAAAACATAGGATGCATCAAAAGTCTTAAATGAAATGCTATGTTCATTTGATGCATTAGAAATTTTCTTCTTAGGCAACTTAGCACGGGTTGGTTGCCTAGAACTAGATGTCTCACCCTTATACATAAAAGCATAATTAGGACCAGAGTGAGACTTCCTAGAATGAATTTTCCTAATTTTGCTCTCAGGATAGCCGGCAGGGTATAAAATGTAACCCTCGTTACCCTGAGGCATGGGATCCTTGCCCTTAACAAAGTTAGATAAGTTCTTTGGAGGGGCATTAAGTTTGACATTGTCTCCCCTTTGGAAGCCAATGCCATCCTTGATGCCAGGGCGTCTCCCATTATAAAGCATGCTACGAGCAAATTTAAATTTCTCATTCTCTAGGTTGTGCTCGGCAATTTTAGCATCTAGTTTTGCTATATGATCATTTTGTTGTTTAATTAAAGCCATATGATCATGAATAGCGTCAATATCAACATTTCTACATCTAGTACAAATAGTGACATGCTCAATGGTAGATGTAGATGGTTTGCAAAAATTAAGTTCAACAATCTTAGCACGAAGTATATCATTCTTATCTCTAAGATCGGCAATTGTAACTTTGCAAACATCAAAATCTTTAGCCTTAGCAATCAAATTTTCATTCTCTAATCTAAGGCTAGCAAGAGAAATGTTTAATTCTTCAATCCTAGCAAGCAAATCATCATTATTATCTCTAGGATTGGGAATTGAAACATTACAAATATGAGAATCAACCTTAGCATTTAAACTAGCATTTTTATTTCTAAGGTTGTCAATCATCTCACGGCAAGTGCTTAGCTCACTAGACAATTTTTCACATTTTTCAACTTGTAGAGCGTAAGCATTTTTAACCTTAACATGTTTCTTGTTTTCTTTAATTAGAAAATCCTCTTGGGAATCCAAAAGGTCATCCTTTTCATGAATAGCACTAATCAATTCATTTAATTTTTCTTTTTGTTCCATGTTAAGATTGGCAAAAAGGGTAAGCAAGTTATCCTCCTCATCACTAGCATGGTCATCACTAGAGGATTCATATTTTGTGGAGGATTTAGAGTTAACCTTCTTCTTTTTGCCGTCCTTTGCCATGAGGCACTTGTGGCCGACGTTGGGGAAGAGGAGTCCCTTGGTGACGGCGATGTTGGCGGCGTCCTCGTCGTCGGAGGAGTCGCTAGAGCTTTCGTCCGAGTCCCACTCCCGACAAACATGAGCATCGCCGCCCTTCTTCTTGTAGTACCTTTTCTTCTCCTTTCTCCTCCCCTTCTTGTCGTCACCTCGGTCACTGTCACTAGATATAGGACATTTAGCAATAAAATGACCGGGCTTACCACACTTGTAGCAAACCTTCTTGGAGCGGGACTTGTAGTCCTTCCCCCTCCTTTGCTTGAGGATTTGGCGGAAGCTCTTGATGACGAGCGCCATTTCCTCATTGTCGAGCTTGGAGGCGTCTATTGGTTGTCGACTTGGTGTAGACTCCTCCTTCTTTTCCTCTGTTGCCTTGAATGCAACGGGTTGAGCTTCGGATGTGGTGGCTTCATCAAGCTCGTTGATCTTCCTCGAGCCTTCGATCATGCATTCAAAACTTACAAAATTCCCGATAACTTCCTCGGGGGTCATTTTAGTATATCTAGGATTACCACGAATTAATTGAACTTGAGTAGGGTTAAGGAAAATAAGAGATCTTAGAATAACCTTAACCACCTCGTGGTCATCCCACTTTACGCTCCCGAGGTTGCGCACTTGGTTCACCAAGGTCTTGAGCCGATTGTACATGTGTTGTGGCTCCTCCCCTTTGCGAAGCCGGAACCGACCGAGCTCCCCCTCAATCGTTTCCCGCTTGGTGATCTTGGTGAGTTCATCACCTTCGTGCGCGGTCTTGAGTAAGTCCCAAATCTCCTTTGCGTTCTTCAACCCTTGAACTTTGTTATACTCCTCTCTACTCAAAGAGGCTAGGAGTATTGTCGTTGCTTGAGAGTTGAAGTGCTCGATTTGGGCCACCTCATCCTCATCATGGCCCTCATCCCCTACGGACGGTACCTGCGCACCAAACTCAACAACATCCCATATACTTTTGTGGAGCGAGGTTAGATGAAATCGCATTAAATCGCTCCACCTAGCGTAATCTTCACCATCAAAAGTTGGTGGTTTGCCTAATGGGACGGAAAGTAAAGGTGTATGTTTAGAAATGCGAGGGTATCGTAGGGGGATCTTACTATACTTCTTGCGCTCTTGGCGCTTAGAAGTGACGGATGCCGCGTCGGAGCCGGAGGTAGACGTCGATGAGGTGTCGGTCTCGTAATAGACGATTTTCCTCATCCTCTTGTGTTTGTCCCCACTCCGACGTGGCTTGTGAGAAGAAGATTTCTCCCTCCTCTCCTTGTGGTGAGAAGAAGATTTCTTCTCCTTTCCTTTGTTGGAGGAGCTCTTCTTCTTCTCCTTCCCTTTGTTGGAGGAGCTCTTCTTCTTCTCCTTCCTCTTGGTATGGGACTCTCCCGATGAAGTGCTCCCGTGGCTTGTAGTGGGCTTTTCGCCGGTCTCCATCTTCTTCTTGGCGTGATCTCCCGACATCACTTCGAGCGGTTAGGCTCTAATGAAGCACCGGGCTCTGATACCAATTGATAGTCGCCTAGAGGGGGGGTGAATAGGGCGAAACTGAAATTCTCAAAAATAAACACAACTACAAGTCGGGTTAGCGTTAGAAATATAATAGAGTCCGCGAGAGAGGGCGCAAAACAAATCTCAAGCGAATAATAAAGTGAGACATGAGGATTTGTTTTACCGAGGTTCGGTTCTCTCAAACCTACTCCCCGTTGAGGAGGCCACAAAGGCCGGGTCTCTTTCAACCCTTCCCTCTCTCAAACGATCCCACGGACCGAGTGAGCTTTCTCTTCTCAAATCAAAGCCGGGAACAAAACTTCCCCGCAAGGGCCACCACACAATTGGTGCCTCTTGCCTTGATTACAATTGAGTGTTGATCACAAGAGCAAGTGAGAAAGAAAGAAAGCGATCCAAGCGCAAGAGCTCAAATGAACACGGCAAATCACTCTCACTAGTCACTTAGGCTTTGTATGGAATTGGAGAGGATTTGATCTCTTTGGGTGTGTCTAGAATTGAATGCCTAGCTCTTGTAAGTGGTTGAGAAGTGGAAGACTTGGATACAATGAATGGTGGGGTGGTTGGGGTATTTATAGCCCCAACCACCAAACTTGACCGTTGGTGGAAGCTGTCTGTCGATGGCACACCGGACAGTCCGGTGCACACCGGACAGTCCGGTGCCCCCTGCCACGTCATCACTGCCGTTGGATTCTGACAGTTGGAGCTCTGACTTCTGGGCCCCGCTTGATGTCCGGTGGCGCACCGGACATGCACTGTTTACTGTCCGGTGCGCCAGCATGGGCGTGCCTGACCTCTGCGCGCGCTGGCGCGCAATAAATGCGCTGCAGGTAGCCGTTGGCGCCTGAAGTAGCCGTTGCTCCGCAGATGCACCGGACAGTCCGGTGCACACCGGACAGTCCGGTGAATTATAGCGGAGCGGCTGGAGTGAAAACCCGAGGCTGGCGAGTTCCTGAGGACAACCTCCCTTGGAGCACCGGACACTGTCCGGTGTACACCGGACAGTCCGGTGAATTTTAGCCGAGTCGCCTCTGGAAATTCCCGAAGGTGGCGAGTTTGAGTCTGAGTCCCCCTGGTGCACCGGACATGTCCGGTGGTGCACCGGACAGTCCGGTGCGCCAGACCAGGGGTGCCTTCGGTTGCCCCTTTGCTCCTTGTTGAATCCAAAACTTGGTCTTTTTATTGGCTGAGTGTGAACCTTTTACACCTGTATAATCTATACACTTGGGCAAACTAGTTAGTCCAAAGATTTGTGTTGGGCAATTCAACCACCAAAATTATTTAGGAACTAGGTATAAGCCTAATTCCCTTTCACTAGAGAGAGAGACTTTTGTGTTCTTTTGAGCTCTTGCGCTTGGATCGCTTTTTTCTTCCTCTATTCTTGCTTCTAAGTTCTTTGTAATCAAAGCAAGAGACACCAATTGTGTGGTGGTCCTTGCGGGGACTAAGTGTCCCAATTGATTGAGAAGAGAAGCTCACTCGGTCTAAGTGACCGTTTAAGAGAGGGAAAGGGTTGAAAGAGACCTGGTCTTTGTGACCACCTCAACGGGGAGTAGGTTTGCAAGAACCGAACCTCGGTAAAACAAATCACCGTCTCATTCGCTCTTATTCACTTGTGATTTGTTTTTCGCCCTCTCCTTCGGACTCGACTTTATTTCTAACGCTAACCCCGACTTGTAGTTGTGCTTAAAGTTTATAAATTTCAGATTTGCCTATTAACCTCCCCTCTAGGCGACTTTCAATTGGTATCAGAGCCCGGTACTTCATTAGAGTCTAACCGCTCGATGTGATGTCGGGAGCATCTGCCATGAGAGAGATCGGGACCGGCGACAAGTCCGCAAGCTCGGGGAGAACACATTCAAGGGAGTCCGCCCACAAGCACAAGGAGGAATCCTCTTCCTCCATCAAGTCCCAATGGAAGGGTGACAAGAAGAAAAAGATGAATAAGGTGGTCTACTACGAGACCGACTCTTCGTCACCCTCCACCTCCGGCTCGGAATCGGCATCCGCCACTTCTAAACGCCATGAGCGCAAGAAGAATAGTAAGATGCCCCTTCACTATCCTCGTATTTCAAAATGTACTCCATTACTTTCGGTCCCATTAGGCAAACCACCTATGTTTGAAGGTGAAGATTATTCTATGTGGAGTGATAAAATGAGGCATCACCTAACCTCACTCCACAAAAGCATATGGGAAATTGTTGAGTATGGAGCGTAGGTACCAAAGAAAGGGGACAAGGATTATGATTCGGAGGAGGTCGAGCAAATCCAACATTTCAACTCCCAAGCCACTACTATACTCCTCGCCTCTCTAAGTCGAGAGGAGTATAATAAGGTGCAAGGGTTGAAGAGTGCAAAGGAGATTTGGGATGTGCTCAAGACCGCGCACGAAGGAGACGAGGTGACCAAAATCACCAAGAGGGAAACGATCGAGGGGGAGCTCGGTCGCTTTATGCTCAACCAAGGGGAGGAGCCTCAAGCCATGTACAACCGGCTCAAAACCTTGGTGAACCAAGTGCGCAACCTCGGGAGCACTAAATGGGATGACCATGAAATGGTCAAGGTTATTCTTAGATCACTTGTTTTTCTTAACCCTACTCAAGTTCAATTAATTCGTGGTGATCCAAGATATAAACTAATGTCTCCCGAGGAAGTAATAGGAAAGTTTGTGAGCTTTGAATTGATGATCAAAGGCTCCAAACAAATCATCGAGCGAGGCGCCACCTCCACACCCGAGGTGCAACCCGTCGCCTTCAAAGCGATGTAGGAAAAGAAGGAAGAGTCTATGTCAAGTAGGCTTCTCATCGACGCCTCCAAGCTCGACAATGAGGAGATGGCGCTCATCATCAAGAGCTTTCGCCAAATCCTCAAGCAAAGGAGGGGGAAGGATTACAAGCCCCGCTCCAAGAAGGTTTGCTACAAATGTGGTAAGCCCAGTCATTTTATCGCTAAATGTCCTATGTCTAGTGATAGTGACAGGGATAACGACAAGAGGGGAAGAAGAAGGAGAAGAAGAGATATTACAAGAAGAAGGGCGGCAATGCCCATGTTTGCTGGGAGTGGGACTCCGACGAGAGCTCCACCGACTCCTCCTCCGACGAGGACGCCACCAACATCTCCATCAACAAGGGCCTTCTTTTCCCCAACGTCGGCCACAAATGCCTCATGGCAAAGGACGGCAAGAAGAAGAAGGTAAAATCAAGATCCTCCACCAAATATGCAACCTCTAGTGATGAGGATAATTCTAGTGATGATGAGGATAACTTGCTTACTCTTTTTGCCAATCTTAACATGCTACAAAAAGAGAAATTAAATGAATTGATTAGTGCTATTCATGAAAAGGATGAACTCTTGGATAGCCAAGAGGACTTCCTTATTAAAGAAAATAAGAAGCATGTTAAGGTTAAAAATGCTTATGCTTAGGAGATAGAAAAATGTGAAAAATTGACTAGTGAGCTAAGCAGTTGTCATGACACTATTTCCAACCTTAAATTTGAAAATGATAAATTGATTGCTAAGGTTGAGAAATTAAATGATAATGATGATTCTCTTGTCAACCTTAGAAATGATAATGCCAATTTGATAGCTAAGACTGACAAATTGAATGCATCTCTCTCTAGCCTTAAAAGTGAGAATGAAAAATTAATTGCCAAGGCTAAAGATTTAAATGCTTGCAATGTTTCTATTTCCAATCTTAGAAATGAGAATGCTATTTTACATGCTAAGATTGTTGAATTAAATACTTGCAAACCCTCTACATCTACCGTTGAGCATGTTACCATTTGCACTAGATGTAGAGATATTAATGTTGATGCTATTCATGATCACCTAGCTTTAATTAAACAACAAAATGATCACATAGCTCAACTTAGTGCTAAAATTAATGAGCATGACTTGGAAAATGAAAAATTTAAATTTGCTAGAAGCATGCTCTATAGTGGGAGACGCCCTGGGATTAAGGATGACATTGGCTTCCAAAAGGGATACAATGTCAAGCTTAATGTCCCTCCTAAAAGATTGTCTAATTTTATTAAGGGCAAGGCTCCCATGCCTCAGGATAACGAGGGCTATATTTTATCACTACAGGAAACTGGTTAAAGAATGTGGGTGAAAAACCGTCGAACTTAATGTAATAGGCCGTCAAACTTACCATAAGAACGTGGGTTTACCGACGAATATAGCCGACGGCGATTTTTGGACGAACTTAGAGAATTAAGTTCGACGGCCCCGACGAACTTAACATTAAGAACGTGGGTACCGTCGAACTTAACATAAAAAACGTGGGTACCGTCGAACTTAACATTAAGAACGTGGGTTTTTAAGTTCGACGGGGGCCGTCGAATTTTTTCTCGTAAGTTCGATGACACCCACGTTCTTACATTTAAGTTCGACGGGGACAGGTGGCCGTCGAACTTATGGGTCCTACGTGGGTCGGCGAGGGCTGCCCATTAAGTTCGACGGTACCCACGTTCTTAACGTTAAGAACGTGGGTACCCACGTTCTTAACGCTTTTCCAGAAAAAATAAAAAAATACAGAAATAAAAAATTAGACACATGGAATATCATATACAATACATATTTCAAACACATAGATATATAAGTTCAAATACATAAGTTCACACAAGTCTAAATACATAAGTTCAGGTGAGGTACTAGCCCCTCCCAATCCAACAGTGATACGATACATTTCATGGAAAGATGTTGAATCCCAGCATCTGATTAAACTGTCAATAGTGGGAAAAGATACCAAAATTTGAAATAATGGCAATGCCAGCTCACACCACTAGAAATTATGATAAATAATTACAGAAACAAGACAGATGCAAAAAAAACTATTTGCATACGTAGGAAAGAATATGCAATAAATAACAGAAGCCCGCTTACATCAGTAAGAAAATATAAACATACCCATCGCTGCTGCCAGAAAATACAAGATAGTAAAAAAATGTATCTAGAAAAAAGCCAAAACTATGTACAATTTAGAACGAATAAAATCTCCATGGTCAAAATTGGCTAGCTCAAATATCACACTAATAAATGGTATAGTTGTTTTGACATAGCACCACTGCACCACACAAAAAATAATATTTGAATAATTGCACCCCAAAGGTTATATGACTTTTCAAGGAAAAAAGCTTAACTTACTTCGGTTAGTACCAAGGCAAAAGGGCAAACTTCAACACCTCACATTTCACAAGCACATATAAACTCAAAAATATGTGAATAATTGCAGTTGTGCTTCCATGTACCTCAGAAAGAAATCTAACATCTGATCTAAGGAAAGGAGAATAGTAGATGGTTGAACCAATTGATCACTGCCTTTTCTAAGTCTTACAATTGGTGCAATGACCTTCTCACTTCCAGGATCTAGCAGCATAAAAGTCATTTTAATAACCAGTTATTCTTAATGGCATGGGGAGGTTAGCTTTAGTAATGGCAGACGATGGAAGACTAGATACATGTAGAGTGCAGACTCACTAGAACAGCCAATTTCACCAGAAAGATTCAACAGCCTCACACAAGGGAAGCTTTCAACGTTTAGGTACATTGCCTTCACAAGGTCTGGAACTGATTCCAATGTGGCACCATCTCCTATAAAATGAAATGGCAATAGCAACATCCAGTTACAGTAGAATTGGCGTGCAGAGAAATATGAAGAGCTAACGAGCAGCCATATGCCCAAACAAGTCACTCTTACCTCCCAGATACTGAGAATTAGGTAAAATACACCAAAATCATAACTAGAGTCCGCCCTGTGAGAACACACAAATGTAACTATACAGAAAACACAAACGTAACTGTCTGTGTTGAATTTATTGTCAAAATAACAGAAAAAAGAATTTATATAACACATACCGCTCACTCTTGGAAGAGACCTATAGTAAGTCAATGCACCTGATTCAGGCACATTATACAATCGTACAGAACCATCATCACACGCAAGAGCCAGTCGCTGGAAATCATTCACATGATATGAAGATATTGTGTCGGTAGAACCATCTTCATCCTTAGAGTTGTCACCATCATCAATGTTACTTAAGTCAGAATCGCTGGAGTCATTTTGGTCTGGATGGCCATTGACAGCAAACTCTGAGCTATTATTTTCAGTATTTTTAGCATCAACTGAAGGCTCCATTGCCATTTGTGAAAGGGAATTAGGCTTACACTTATTTCCTATACTAATTTTGGTGGTTGAATTGCCCAACACAAATAACTGGACTAGCTAGTTTGCCCAAGTTTATAAGTTCTACAGGTACAAAGGTTCACCATAAGCCAATATAAAGACCAAGAAAAAGGGTTCAAACAAAGGAGCAAAGGGACAACCGAAGGCACCCTGGTCGGGCGCACCGGACTGTCCGGTGTGCCACCAGACAGTGTCCGGTGCACCAGGGAAGATCGACTTCAAACTCTTCACCTTCGGGAATTCTCAGAGCTGGCGCGCTATAATTCACCGGACTGTCCGGTGTACACCGGACAGTGTCCGGTGCTCCAAGAGGACGCGGCCCTGAACTCGCCAGTCTCGGGAATTCGCAACGGCTGCTCCGCTATAATTCACCGGACATGTCCGGTGTACACCAGACTGTCCGGTGTAACAGCGGGGCAACGGCTACTTCAGGCGCCAACGGCTACCTGCAGCGCATTAAATGCGCGCCAGCGCGCGCAGAGGTCAGGGACACCCATGCTGGCGCACCGGACACCCTACAGTTCATGTCTGGTGCGCCACCGGACATCAAGATGGGACCAGCTGTCAGAGCTCCAACGGTCGGAACCCTAACGACCTGGTGACGTGGCTGTCGCACCGGACATGTCCGGTGTGCACCGGACTGTCCGATGCGCCATACGACAGACAGCCTCCACCAAACGGCTAGTTTGGTGGTTGGGGCTATAAATACCCCCAACCACCCCACATTCAAGTCATCCAAGTTTTCCACTTCTCAACCACTTACAAGAGCTAGGCATTCAATTCTAGACACACTCAAGTGATCAAATCCTCTCTAATTCCACACAAGGCTTTAGTGATTAGCGAGAGAGATTTGCCGTGTTCTTTTGAGCTCTTGCGCTTGGATTGCTTCTTTTCTTTCTCACTTGTTCTTGTGATCAAAACTCCATTGTAACCGAGGCAAGAGACACCAATTGTGTGGTGGTCCTTGCGGGGAAGTTTTGTTCCCGGTTTGATTTGAGAAGAGAAGCTCACTCGGTCCGAGGGACCGTTTGAGAGAGGGAAAGGGTTGAAAAAGACCCGGCCTTTGTGGCCTCCTCAACGGGGAGTAGGTTTGCGAGAACCGAACCTCGGTAAAACAAATCCACGTGTCACACTCTTCATTTGCTTGCGATTTGTTTTGCGCCCTCTCTCTCGGACTCATTATTATTTCTAACGCTAACCCGGCTTGTAGTTGTGATTAATTTTGTAAATTTCAGTTTCGCTCTATTCACCCCCCTCTAGGCGACTTTCAATTGGTATCAAAGCCCGGTGCTTCATTAGAGCTTAACCGCTCGAAGTGATGTCGGAAGATCACACCAAGAGGGAGATGGAGACCGGCGATAAGCCCACTACGAGCCATGGGAGCACTTCATCGGAAGAGTCCCGTACCAAGAGGAAGGAGAAAAAGAAGGACTCCTCCAACAAAGGGAAGGGGAAGGAGAAGAAATCTTCTTCCCACAAGTCGCATCGGAGAGGCGACAAGCACAAGAGGATGAGGAAAGTGGTCTACTACGAGACCGACTCTTCATCACCATCGACCTCCGACTCCGATGCGCCGTCCGTAACTTCTAAGCGCCAAGAGCGCAAGAAGTATAGTAAGATCCCCCTACGCTACCCTCACATTTCAAAGCGTACTCCTTTACTCTCCGTTCCATTAGGCAAACCACCGGTTTTTGACGGTGAAGATTATAATATGTGGAGTGACAAAATGAGGCATCATCTAACCTCACTCCACACAAGCATATGGAATGTTGTTGAGTTTGGTGTACAGGTACCATCCGTAGGGGATGAAGACTACGACTCGGACGAGGTGGCCCAAATTCACCACTTTAACTCCCAAGCCACCACTATACTCCTCACCTCTCTAAGTCGAGAGGAGTATAATAAGGTGCAAGGGTTAAAAAGTGCGAAGGAAATTTGGGACGTACTCAAGACCGCGCACGAGGGAGACGAGGTGACAAAGATCACCAAGTGGGAGACGATCGAGGGGGAGCTCGGTCGCTTCATGCTTCACCAAGGGGAGGATCCACAAGCTATGTACAACCGCTTGAAGACCTTGGTGAATTAAGTGCGCAACCTCGGAAGCGAAAAATGGGATGACCATGAGATGGTCAAGGTTATTCTTAGATCCCTCGTATTTCTTAATCCTACACAAGTTCAATTAATCCGAGGTGATCCTAGATATAAGCTAATGTCTCCCGAGGAGGTTATAGGAAAATTTGTGAGCTTTGAGCTAATGATTAAAGGCTCAAAGAAAATCATCGAGCAAGGCACCTCCTCCACGCCCGAGGCACAACCGGCCGCATTCAAGGCGCGGAAGAAAAGAAGGAGGAGGCTACTCCAAGTCGAACACCCATCGACGCCTCCAAGCTCGACAACGAGGAGATGGCGCTCATCATCAAGAGCTTCCGTCAAATCCTCAAGCAAAGGAGGGGGAAAGACTACAAGCCCCGCTCCAAGAAAGTATGCTACAAATGTGGTAAGCCCGGTCATTTTATTGCTAAATGTCCATTATCTAGTGATAGTGACAGGGGCGACGACAAGAAGGGGAGAAGAAAGGAGAAGAAGAGACACTACAAGAAGAAGGGCGGCGATGCCCACGTGTGCCGCGAGTGGGACTCCGACGAGAGCTCCACCGACTCCTCCTCCGACGAGGACGCCGCCAACATCGCCGTCACCAAAGGTCTTCTCTTCCCCAACGTCGGCCACAAATGCCTCATGGCCAAGGACGGCAAAAGGAAGAAGGTTAAATCTAAATCCTCCACTAAATATGAGTCCTCTAGTGATGATAATGCTAGTGATGAGGAAAATAATTTGCATACCCTTTTTGCCGACCTAAACATGCAACAAAAGGAAAAATTAAATGAGTTGATTAGTGCTATTCATGAGAAGGATGATCTCTTGGACTCTCAAGAGGACTTCCTTATTAAGGAGAACAAAAAGCATGTTAAGGTAAAAAATGCTTATGCTCTACAAGTTGAAAAATGTGAAAAATTGTCTAGTGAGCTAAGCACTTGCCATGAGACTATTGACAACCTTAGAAATGATAATGCTAAATTAATTGCTAAGGTTGATTCACATGTTTGTGATGTTTCAATTCCCAATCTTAAAAAGGATAATGTTAATTTGCATGCTAAGATTAAGGAATTGAATGATTCTCTCACTAGCCTTAGGATTGAAAATGAAAAATTAATTGCTAAGGCTAAAGATTTTGATGTTTGCAATGTCACTATTTCTAACCTTAGAAATGAGAATGATATACTACATGCTAAGGTTGTAGAATTAAAATCTTGCAAACTCTCTACATCTACCGTTGAGCATGTTTCCATTTGCACTAGATGTAGAGATGTTGATATTAATGCTATTCATGATCACATGGTCTTAATTAAACAACAAAATGATCATATAGCAAAATTAGATGCTAAAATTGCCGAGCATAACTTAGAAAATGAAAAGTTTATATTTGCTAGAAGTATGCTCTATAATGGGAGACGCCCTGGCATCAAGGATGGCATTGGCTTCCAAAGGGGAGACAATGTTAAACTTAATGCCCCTCCTAAAAATTTGTCTAACTTTGTTAAGGGCAAAGCTCCCATGCCTCAGGATAACGAGGGTTACATTTTGTACCCTGCCGGTTATCCTAAGAGCAAAATTAGGAGAATTCATTCTAGGAAGTCTCACTCTGGCCCTAACCATGCTTTTATGTATAAGGGTGAGACATCTAGCTCTAGGCAACCAACCCGTGCTAAGTTGCCTAGAAAGAAAACTCCTAGTGCATCAAATGATCATAACATTTCATTTAAAACTTTTGATGCATCTTATGTTTTGACTAACAAATCCGGCAAGGTGGTTGCCAAGTTTGTTGGGGGCAAACACAAGGGCTCCAAGACTTGTGTTTGGGTACCCAAAGTTCTTGTTTCTAATGCCAAAGGACCCAAAACCGTTTGGGTACCTAAAGTCAAGAACTAAACTTGTTTTGTAGGTTTATGCATCCGGTGGCTCAAGTTGGATCATCGATAGCGGGTGCACAAACCACATGACAGGGGAGAAGAGGATGTTCTCCTCCTACGAGAAAAACCAAGATCCCCAACGAGCTATCACATTCGGGGATGGAAACCAAGGTTTGGTCAAAGGTTTGGGTAAAATAGCTATATCTCCTGACCATTCCATTTCCAATGTTTTTCTTGTAGATTCTTTAGATTACAATTTGCTTTCCGTTTTGCAATTATGTCAAATGGGCTACAACTGTCTATTTACTGATGTAGGTGTCACTGTCTTTAGAAGAAGTGATGATTCAATAGCATTTAAGGGAGTGTTAGAGGGTCAGCTATACTTGGTAGATTTTGATAGAGCTGAACTCGACACTTGCTTAATTGCTAAGACTAACATGGGTTGGCTCTGGCACCGCCGACTAGCTCATGTTGGAATGAAGAATCTTCATAAGCTTCTAAAGGGAGAGCACATTTTAGGACTAACAAATGTTCATTTTGAGAAAGACAGGATTTGTAGCGCATGCCAAGCCGGGAAGCAAGTTGGCACTCATCATCCACACAAAAACATCATGACAAGTGACAGGCCACTGGAGCTCCTACACATGGACCTATTCGGCCCGATCGCTTACATAAGCATCGGCGGGAGTAAGTACTGTCTAGTTATTGTGGATGATTATTCTCGCTTCACTTGGGTGTTCTTTTTGCAGGAAAAATCTCATACCCAAGAGACCTTAAAGGGATTCTTGAGACGGGCTCAAAATGAGTTCGGCTTAAGGATCAAGAAAATTAGAAGCGACAACGGGACGGAGTTCAAGAACTCTAAAATTGAAAGCTTTCTTGAGGAGGAGGGCATCAAGCATGAGTTCTCTTCTCCCTACACCCCACAACAAAATGGTGTAGTGGAGAGGAAGAATCAAACTCTATTGGATATGGCAAGAACCATGCTTGATGAATACAAGACGCCAGATCGGTTTTGGGCCGAGGCGGTCAACACCGCCTGCTACGCCATCAACCGGTTATATCTGCACCGAATCCTCAAGAAAACATCCTATGAACTCCTAACCGGTAAAAAGCCCAATATTTCATATTTTAGAGTTTTTGGTAGCAAATGCTTTATTCTTGTTAAAAGAGGTAGAAAATCTAAATTTGCTCCTAAAACTGTAGAAGGCTTTTTACTAGGATATGACTCAAACACAAGGGCATATAGAGTCTTTAACAAGTCCTCAGGACAAGTTGAAGTTTCTTGTGACGTTGTGTTTGATGAGACTAACGGCTCTCAAGTAGAGCAAGTTGATCTTGATGAGATAGGTGAAGAACAGGCTCCATGCAGCGCGCTAAGGAACATGTCCATTGGGGATGTGTGCCCTAAGGAATCCGAAGAGCCTCCACATGCACGAGATCAACCATCCTCCTCCACGCAAGCATCTCCACTAACTCAAAATGAGGACGAGGCTCAAGTTGATGAAGAAGAAAATCTAAATGATGAGCCACCTCAAGATGACGGCAATGATCAAGGGGGAGATGAAAATGATCAAGACAAGGAGGATGAAGAACCAAGGCCGCCACACCCAAGAGTCCACCAAGCAATCCAACGAGATCACCCCGTCGACACCATCCTCGGCGACATTCATAAGGGGGTAACCACTAGATCTCGTGTTGCACATTTTGTGAGCATTACTCTTTTGTTTCCTCTATTGAGCCACACAGAGTAGAGGAAGCACTTCAAGATTCGGATTAGGTGATGGCGATGCAAGAGGAGCTCAACAACTTCACTAGGAATGAGGTATGGCATTTAGTTCCACGTCCTAATCAAAATGTTGTAGGAACCAAGTGGGTCTTCCGCAACAAGCAAGACGAGCATGGTGTGGTGACAAGGAACAAAGCTCGACTTGTGTCCAAGGGATACTCCCAAGTCGAAGGTTTGGATTTCGGTGAAACCTATGCACCCGTAGCTAGGCTTGAGTCAATTCGCATATTATTAGCCTATGCTACTTACCATGGCTTTAAGCTTTATCAAATGGACGTGAAGAGTGCCTTTCTCAATGGACCAATCAAGGAAGAGGTCTATGTTGAGCAACCTCCCGGCTTTGAAGACAGTGAGTATCCTAACCATGTCTATAGGCTCTCTAAGGCGCTTTATGGGCTCAAGCAAGCCCCAAGAGCATGGTATGAATGCCTTAGAGATTTCCTTATTGCTAATGGCTTCAAAGTCGGCAAGGCCGATCCTACTTTATTCACTAAAACTCTTGACAATGATTTGTTTGTATGCCAAATTTATGTTGATGATATTATATTTGGGTCTACTAATGAATCTACATGTGAAGAATTTAGTAGGATCATGACACAGAAATTCGAGATGTTTGTGATGGGCGAGTTGAAGTATTTTCTAGGATTCCAAGTCAAGCAACTCCAAGAGGGCACCTTCATTAGCCAAACAAAGTACATTCAAGACATTCTAACCAAGTTTGGAATGAAGGATGCCAAGCCCATCAAGACACCCATGGGAACCAATGGGCATCTCGACCTCGACACGGGAGGTAAATCCGTCGATCAAAAGGTATACCAGTCGATGATTGGTTCATTGCTTTATTTATGTGCATCTCGACCGGACATTATGCTTTCCGTTTGCATGTGTGCAAGATTCCAAGCCGACCCTAAGGAATCACACCTTACGGCTGTAAAACGAATCTTGAGATATTTGGCTTATACTCCTAAGTTTGGGCTTTGGTACCCTCGCGGATCCACATTTGATTTAATTGGTTATTCGGATGCCGATTGGGCGGGGTGTAAAATTAATAGAAAGAGCACATCGGGGACTTGCCAGTTCTTGGGAAGATCCTTGGTGTCTTGGGCTTCAAAGAAGCAAAATTCGGTTGCTCTTTCTACCGTCGAAGCTGAGTATATTGCCGCAGGCCATTGTTGCGCGCAATTGCTTTGGATGAGGCAAACCCTGTGGGACTATGGTTACAAATTAACCAAAGTTCCTCTTCTATGTGATAATGAGAGTGAAATCCGCATGGCGGATAATCCCGTTGAGCATAGCCGCACTAAACACATAGCCATTCGGTATCATTTTCTTAGGGATCACCAACAAAAGGGGGATATCGAGATTGCATATATTAACACTAAAGATCAATTCGCCGATATTTTTACCAAGCCACTAGATGAACAATCTTTTACCAAACTTAGGCATGGGCTCAATATTCTTGATTCTAGGAATTTCTTTTGCTAATTTGCACACATAGCTAATAAGTATACCTTTGATCATGTCTCTTTTATATATGCTATGACTAATATGTTTTCAAGTGTATTTCAAACCAAGTCATAGGTATATTGAAAGGGAATTGGAGTCTTCGGCGAAGACAAGGCTTCCACTCCACTCTATTACTCATCCTTCGCCGTCGCTCCGCATCGCTCTCCGTCTTTGGTATAATCTTCACTCTTATGTTTTATTTGCCAAAGGGGAGAAAGTAGTTGACAAAGGGCTTATATCTCATTCAAAGTATCCGTTTTTGGCGATTCATGCCAAAGGGGGAGAAAGTATGAGCCCAAAGCAAAAGGACCGCACCACCACCCTAATTTTAAAAATGATTTTCAAATTGGTAAATTTCAAATTAGTATCTTTTTGTGTTCAAAAGGGGAGCAAGTAGTATTTTCAAAATTGATATTTTAAAACCCTCTTGAACACTAAGAGGAGAATTTATTGAGGGGGAGTTTTGTTTAGTCAAAGGAAAAGCATTTGAAACAAGGGAGAAAATTTCAAAACTTGAAAATGCTTAGCAAAAATCCTATTCATTTACCTTTGACTATCTTGCAAAAGGACTTTGGAAAGAATTTACAAAAGAATTTGCAAAAACAGAACTTGTGGTGCAAGCGTGGTCCAAAATGTTAAAAATAAAGAAACAATCCATGCATATCTAGTAAGTAATATCTATTGGCTCAATTCTAAGTAACCTTTGCACTTACACTTTGCAAACTAGTTCAATTATACACTTCTATACTTGCTTTGGTTTGTGTTGGCATCAATCACCAAAAAGGGAGAGATTGAAAGGGAATTAGGCTTACACCTATTTCCTATACTAATTTTGGTGGTTGAATTGCCCAACACAAATAATTGGACTAACTAGTTTGCCCAAGTTTATAAGTTCTACAGGTACAAAGGTTCACCATAAGCCAATATAAAGACCAAGAAAAAGGGTTCAAACAAAGGAGCAAAGGGACAACCGAAGGCACCCTGGTCGGGCGCACCGGACTGTCCGGTGTGCCACCAGACAGTGTCCGGTGCACTAGGGAAGATCGACTTCAAACTCTTCACCTTCGGGAATTCTCAGAGCTGGCGCGCTATAATTCACCGGACTGTCCGGTGTACACCGGACAGTGTCCGGTGCTCCAAGAGGACGCGGCCCTGAACTCGCCAGTCTCGGGAATTCGCAACGGCTGCTCCGCTATAATTCACCGGACATGTCCGGTGTACACCGGACTGTCCGGTGTAACAACGGGGCAACGGCTACTTCAGGTGCCAACGACTACCTGCAGCGCATTAAATGCGCGCCAGCGTGCGCAGAGGTCAGGGACGCCCATGCTGGCGCACCGGACACCCTACAGTTCATGTCCGGTGCGCCACCGGACATCAAGACGGGACCAGTTGTCAGAGCTCCAACGGTCGGAACCCTAACGACCTGGTGACGTGGCTGTCGCACCGGACATGTCCGGTGTGCACCGGACTGTCCGGTGCGCCATACGACAGACAACCTCCACCAAACGGCTAGTTTGGTGGTTGGGGCTATAAATACCTCCAACCACCCCACATTCAAGTCATCCAAGTTTTCCACTTCTCAACCACTTACAAGAGCTAGGCATTCAATTCTAGACACACTCAAGTGATCAAATCCTCTCCAATTCCACACAAGGCTTTAGTGATTAGCGAGAGAGATTTGCCGTGTTCTTTTGAGCTCTTGCGCTTGGATTGCTTCTTTTCTTTCTCACTTGTTCTTGTGATCAAAACTCCATTGTAACCGAGGCAAGAGACACCAATTGTGTGGTGGTCCTTGCGGGGAAGTTTTGTTCCTGGTTTGATTTGAGAAGAGAAGCTCACTCGGTCCGAGGGACCGTTTGAGAGAGGGAAAGGGTTGAAAAAGACCCGGCCTTTGTGGCCTCCTCAACGGGGAGTAGGTTTGCGAGAACCGAACCTCGGTAAAACAAATCCACGTGTCACACTCTTCATTTGCTTGCGATTTGTTTTGCGCCCTCTCTCTCGGACTCATTATTATTTCTAACGCTAACCCGGCTTGTAGTTGTGATTAATTTTGTAAATTTCAGTTTCGCCCTATTCACCCCCCCTCTAGGCGACTTTCAATTTGCCAGATTGGAATTCCAACAGTATCTAGAACAATCTACAAAAGAGAACAACAAACTAACTATAATTATATCCATGAACCTAAAATTGATATCACATTGCAACGAAACGAGAAAAGATATAAGGAGACCGATGAAGATCAAATGGTGACACCTAATATGAAATCTAAGTGCCATCACTAGTGATTCAATACACCCGATATGTTATGGACTATTATTGCACTATACAAACATAATTACAACCTGCTCATACACCAATTACCAGTTTTATGCATATCCCAACATCTAAGAGTTCGGAGTTGACAATTCCATAAGAAAATCGAGTGTAAGCATGCAAAGAGAGACATCTTTTGCTGCAGGTAGAATAGATCCCATTCACAAACCGACCCATCAACGCTGGACGAGAGCAGCCGCCCGGTCGCTTCACCTCCTCTCTGCCCCCACACCAGTGATGTGACCCTCGACTCGTCGTTCACCTGTATAGTCTGCACCCAAGAAAACACCCGATCAGGCCAGAGACAATCCTTAGACTCCTCGTAGGACACAGCAGGGCTATGGGAAGCATATGAGCTGGTTGTGCCAGCCGACGGAGCCTGGGAGACGAGCCAGAGCTCGAGTGAGCCGTCTTCACGCACGGCGGCGACCTGGGAGGCGCAAGGAGAGGCGGCGAGCGCGACGATAGGGGAGGGGCGGCGACGCTTTTTTGTTGCGACGGCACGGTGGGCGGGAATGAGGCAGCAAGTGAGAGAGAGTCGCGCGTGGGTGGGTTAGGGGATTTAGGTTTTTTTATTAAGTTCGACGGTGTCCCTATGGCCCACGAACTTAACTTAAGAACGTGGGTACCCACGTTCCTAACTCGTTAAGTTCGACGGTTTTAGCCAGGGCGCACGAATTTAAATTAAGAACGTCGGTACCCACGTTCTTAACATAACCCATGAACTTAACTCAAGTAAGAACATCGGTACCCACGTTCTTAATTTTACCCACGAACATTTATCAGTTTCTTGTAGTGTATATCCTGCTGGTTATCCTGAGGATAAGATTAGGAGAATTCATGCCAAGAAGACTCATTCTGTTTCTCACCATGCTTATATTTATAAGAATGAGGCTTCTAGCTCTAGGCGTTCTACCCAAGTTAAAATGCCTATAAAGAAATCTCCTATTGCATCAAATGAACCTAACATTTCATTTAAGACTTTTGATGCATCATATGTGCTAACTAACAAATCACGCAAAGTAGTTGCCAAATATGTTGGGGGCAAACACAAGGGGTCAAAGACTTGTGTTTGGGTACCCAAGGTGCTTGTTTCTAATGTCAAAGGACCCAAGACCGTTTGGGTACCTAAGAACAAGGCCTAAATTTGTTTTGTAGGTTTATGCATCCGGGGGCTCAAGTTGGATCATTGACAGCGGGTGCACAAACCACATGACTGGGGAGAAAAGGATGTTCTCCTCCTATGAGAAAAACCAAGATCCCCAACGAGCTATCACATTCGGGGATGGAAATCAAGGTTTGGTCAAAGGATTGGGTAAAATTGCTATATCACCTGACCATTCTATTTCCAATGTTTTTCTTGTAGATTCATTAGATTACAATTTGCTTTCTGTTTCTCAATTATGCAAAATGGGCTACAATTGTCTTTTTACGGATGTAGGTGTTACTGTCTTTAGAAGAAGTGATGATTCAGTAGCTTTTAAGGGAGTGTTAGAGGGTCAGCTATAATTAGTTGATTTCAATAGAGCTGAACTCAACACTTGCTTAATTGCTAAGACTAACATGGGTTGGCTCTGGCATCGCCGACTAGCCCATGTTGGAATGAAGAATCTTCATAAGCTTCTAATGGGAGAGCACATTTTGGGACTAACCAATGTTTATTTTGAGAAAGACAGGATTTGTAGCGCATGTCAAGCAGGGAAGCAAATTGGTGTTCATCATCCACACAAGAACATCATGACGACCGACAGGCCGCTTGAGCTACTCCATATGGGCCTATTCGGCCTGATAGCTTACATAAGCATCGGCGGGAGTAAGTACTGTTTAGTTATTGTGGATGATTATTCTCGCTTCACTTGGGTATTCTTTTTATAGGATAAATCTCAAACCCAAGAGACATTAAAGGGATTCTTGAGTCTAGCTCAAAATGAGTTCGACTTAAGGATAAAAAAGATTAGAAGCGACAACGAGACGGAGTTCAAGAACTCTCAAATTGAAGGCTTTCTTGAGGATGAGGGCATCAAGCATGAGTTCTCTTCTCCCTACACCCCACAACAAAATGGTGTAGTGGAGAGGAAGAATAGAACTCTACTTGACATGGTGAGGACCATGCTTGATGAGTACAAGACTTCGGACCGGTTTTGGGCGGAAGCAATCAACACTGCTTGCTACACCATCAACCGTCTCTACCTTCATCGAATCCTCAAGAAGACATCGTATGAACTCCTCACCGATAAAAAGCCTAATGTTTCATATTTTAGAGTATTTGGTAGCAAATGCTTTATTCTTGTTAAAAGAGGTAGAAAATCTAAATTTGCTCCCAAGGCTGTAGAAGGCTTTTTACTTGGTTATGATTCAAACATAAGGGCATATAGAGTCTTTAACAAGTCCACTGGACTAGTTGAAGTTTCTTGTGACATTGTGTTTGATGAGACTAACGGCTCTCAAGTAGAGCAAGTTGATCTTGATGAGCTAGATGATGAAGAGGCTCCATGCGTCGCGCTAAGAAACATGTCCATTGGGGATGTGTGTCCTAAGGAATCCGAAGAGCCTCCACAAGCACAAGATCAACCATCTTCCTCCATGCAAGCATCTCCACCAACTCAAGATGAGGATCAAGCTCAAGATGATGAAAATGAAGATCAAGAGGAGCCACCTCAAGAGGAGAACAATGATCAAGGGGGAGATGCTAATGATCAAGATAAGGAAGATGATGAGGGCCCAAGACCGCCTCACCCAAGAGTCCACCAAGTAATACAATGAGATCACCCCATGAACACCATCCTCGGCGATATTCAAAAGGGGGTAACCACTAGATCTTGTGTTGCTCATTTTTGTGAACATTATTCCTTTGTGTCTTCTATTGAGCCATACAGGGTAGAAGACGCATTAAGGGATTAAGATTTGGTGTTGGCAATGCAAGAGGAACTCAACAACTTCACGAGGAATGAGGTATGGCATCTTGTTCCACATCCTAATCAAAATGTTGTAGGAACCAAGTGGGTCTTCCGCAACAAGCAAGATGAGCATGGTGTGGTGACAAGGAACAAAGCCCGACTTGTGGCCAAGGGATATTCACAAGTCAAAAGTTTGGATTTTGGTGAAACCTATGCACCCGTAGCTAGACTTGAGTCGATTCGTATATTACTTGCCTATGCTACTTACCATGGCTTTAAGCTCTACCAAATGGACGTGAAAAGTGCCTTCCTCAATGGACCAACCAAGGAGAAGGTCTATGTTGAGCAACCTCCCGGCTTTGAAGATAGTGAGTATCCTAACCATGTCTATAAACTCTCTAAGGCGCTTTATGGGCTCAAGTAAGCCCCAAGAGCATGGTATGAATGCCTAAGAGATTTTCTTATCGCTAATGGCTTCAAAGTCGGAAAAGCCAATCCTACTCTCTTTACTAAAATTATTGCAAATGATTTGTTTGTATGCCAAATTTATGTTGATGATATCATATTTGGGTCTACTAACAAATCTACTTGTGAAGAGTTTAGTAGGATCATGATTCAAAAATTCGAGATGTCTATGATGGGGGAGTTGAAGTATTTTCTAGGATTTCAAGTCAAGCAACTCCAAGAGGGCACCTTCATTAGCCAAACGAAGTACATTCAAGGCATACTCACCAAGTTTGGAATGAAGGATGCCAAACCCATCAAGACACCCATGGGAACCAATGGGCATCTCGACCTCGACACGGGAGGTAAATCCATAGATCAAAAGGTATAGCGGTCGATGATAGGTTCTTTACTCTATTTATGTGCTTCACGACCGGATATTATGCTTTCCGCATGCATGTGTGCAAGATTCCAAGTCGATCCTAAGGAAGTTCACCTTAGGGCCGTGAAAAGAATCTTGAGATATTTAGTTTACACTCCTAAGTTTGGTTTTTGGTACCCCAAGGGATCCACTTTTGATTTAATTGGATATTCAGATGCTGATTGGGCAGGGTGTAAAATTGATAGAAAGAGCACATCAAGGACTTGCCAGTTCTTGGGAAGATCTCTGGTGTCTTGGGCTTCTAAGAAACAAAATTCTGTCGCTCTTTCTACCACCGAAGCCGAGTACATTGCCGCAGGCTATTGTTGTGCGCAATTGCTTTGGATGAGGCAAACCCTTAGGGACTATGGTTACAAATTAACCAAAGTTCCTCTCCTATATGATAATGAGAGTGCAATCCACATGGCGAATAATCCTGTTGAGCACAGCCGCACTAAGCACAGCCATTCGGCATCACTTTTTGAGGGATCACCAACAAAGGGGGGATATCGAGATTGCATATGTTAGCACCAAAGAACAATTAGCCAATATCTTCACCAAGCCATTAGATGAGAAAACTTTTACCAAACTTAGGCATGAGCTAAATATTCTTGATTCTAGGAATTTTGATTGATATTTTGCACACATAGCTCATTTATACCTTTGATCATATCTCTTTCATGTGCTACAACTAATTTGGTTTTCAAGTGTATTTCATGCTAAGTCATAGATTGAAAGGGAAATGGAGTTCTTCGGCGAAGACAAGGCTTCCACTCCACTCCATCAAATTATTCATCCTTCACCGTCACTCTGCACCGTTCTCCAATTTGGTATAATCCTCACTCATATATCATTTACCAAAGGGGGAGAAAGTTTGAAAAAGGACTTATATTTCACTCACAAGTATCCGTTTTTTGGCGATTCATGCCAAAGGGGGAGAAAGTATTAGCCCAAAGCAAAAGGACCGCACCACCACCAATTTCAAAAATGTGTTCTTACAATTTGGATTAAAGAAGTTTTTCAATTGATATCTTATTTTTGATATAATTTCAAATTGGTGTGACCCCTTTCAAAATTAATATCTAAAACCCTCTTAAACACTAAGAGGAGGATTTCATTGAGGGGGAGTTTTGTCAAAGGAAAAAACATTTGAAATAGGGGGAGAAAATTTCAAATCTTGAAAATGCTTCTCAAAATCTTATTCATTTACCTTTGACTATTTGCAAAAAGACTTTGAAAAGAATTTTCAAAAAGAGTTTGCAAAAACAAAACATGTGGTGCAAGCGTGGTCTAAAATGTTAAATATGAAGAAAGCAACCATGCATATCTTATGAAATGTATATTGGTTTAATTCCAAGTAACCTTTGCACTTACATTATGCAAACTAGTTCAATTTTGCACTTATATATTTGCTTTGGTTTGTGTTGGCATCAATCACCAAAAAGGGGGAGATTGAAAGGGAAATAGGCTCACACCTTTTCCTAAATAATTTTGGTGGTTGAATTGCCCAACACAAATAATTGGACTAACTAGTTTGCTCTAGATTATAAGTTCTACAGGTGCCAAAGGTTCAACATAAACCAATAAAAAGTCCAAGAAAGGGTTCAAATAAAAAGAGCAAAAGACAACCGAAGGCTGCCCTGGTCTAGCGCACCGGACTGTCCGGTGTGCCACCGGACAGTGTCCGGTGCACCAGGGTGGATTCTCTCCAACTCGCTAGCTTCAGGAATTCTGAGAGCCACTCCGCTATAATTCACCGGACTGTCCGGTGTACCACCGGACTGTCCGGTGTGCCAGCGGAGTAACGACTAAACAACGCCAACGGTCATCTGCAAAGGAACAGTGAAACGCTACAGTGCGCGCCTGCGCGTGCAGAAGTTAGAGCAGGCGTCAGATGGCGTACCGTACAGTGAACAGGACATGTCCGGTGGCCCACATGTTAGAAGCTCCAACGGTTGAACCCTAACGGTTGGGTGACGTGGCTGGCGCACCGGACTGTTCGGTGCGCCATACGACAGCAGCCTTCCCCAACGACCATTTTGGTGGTTGGGGCTATAAATACCCCCCCAACCATCACACTTCAATGCATCCAAATTTTCAACCATCCAACCTCATACAAGAGCTCTAGACTTCATTCCAAGACACAAACAAAGAAATCAAATCCTCTCCCAAGTCCGGAATCACTCCAAACAAATTAGTGACTAGAGAGAGACTTTTGTGTTCTTTTGAGCTCTTGCGCTTGGATCGCTTTTCTTCTTCCTCTATTCTTGCTTCTAAGTTCTTTGTAATCAAAGCAAGAGACACCAATTGTGTGGTGGTCCTTGCGGGGACTAAGTGTCCCAATTGATTGAGAAGAGAAGCTCACTCGGTCTAAGTGACCGTTTGAGAGAGGGAAAGGGTTGAAAGAGACCCGGTCTTTGTGACCACCTCAACGGGGAGTAGGTTTGCAAGAACCGAACCTCGGTAAAACAAATCACCGTGTCATCCGCTCTTATTCACTTGTGATTTGTTTTTCGCCCTCTCCTTCGGACTCGACTTTATTTCTAACGCTAACCCTGGCTTGTAGTTGTGCTTAAAGTTTATAAATTTCAGATTTGCCTATTCACCCCCCCTCTAGGCGACTTTCAGCTACAAATACCCCCAACCACCACTCTTCAAGACATCCAAGCATTCACTACTCCTCATTCGATACAAGAGCAATACACAACACTCCAAGACACAAATCAAAGCCTCCGATCAAATCAAAGTCCACAATTCAACTCTAGTTTTTAGGACTTGTGAGAAGATTGGCTTGTGTTCTTTTGTTGTTCTTGTTGCTTGGTTGGCTTTCTTCTTACCCATTTCTTGTTCCCAAGATCATTGTAATCAAAGCAAGAGACACCAATTGTGTGGTGGTCCTTGTGGGGACTTAGTGTCCTGTTTGATTGAGAAGAGAAGCTCACTCGGTCTAGGTGACCGTTTGAGAGAGGGAAAGGGTTGAAAGAGACCCGGTCTTTGTGACCACCTCAACGGGGAGTAGGTTTGCAAGAACTGAACCTCGGTAAAACAAATCACCGTGTCATCCGCTCTTATTCCCTCGTGATTTGTTTTCGCCCTCTCTTTCGGACTCGATTATATTTCTAACGCTAACCCCGGCTTGTAGTTGTGCTTAAACTTTATAAATTTCAGATTTGCCTATTCACCTCCGCTCTAGGCGACTTTCAATTTGTATCAGAACCTGGTACTTCATTAGAGCCTAACCGCTCGAAGTTATGTCGGGAGCTCACGCCAAGAAGGAGATGGTGACCAGCGACAAGCCCGCCACAAGCCATGGGAAGGCTCCATCGGGAGAGTCCGGCAACAAGAAGAGGGAGGAATCACCTCCCCGTGTCAAGTCGCACCGGAGTGGCAACAAGAAGAAGAAAATGAAGAAAGTGGTCTACTACGAGACCGACTCTTCGTCGCCCTCCACCTCCGGCTCTGACACGCCTTCCGTCACTTCTAAGCGCCATGAGCGCAAGAAGTTTAGTAAGATCCCCTTACGCTATCCTCGCATTTCCAAACGCACTCCTTTACTTTCCGTCCCACTAGGCAAACCACCAGTTTTTGACGGTGAAGATTATTGTATGTGGAGTGATAAAATGAGGCACCATCTAACCTCACTCCACGCTAGTATTTGGGACATTGTTGAGTTTGGTGCGCAGGAACCATCCGTGGGGGATGAAGGCTATGACTCGGATGAGGTAGCCCAAATCTGGCACTTCAACTCCCAAGCCACTACTATACTCCTCGCCTCTTTAAGTCGAGAGGAGTATAATAAGGTGCAAGGGTTGAAGAGTGCCAAAGAGATTTGGGACGTGCTGAAGACCGCGCACGAAGGAGACAAGGTGACCAAGATCACCAAAAGAGAAACGATCGAGGGGGAGCTTGGTCGCTTCATGCTTCATCAAGGGGAGGAGCCACAAGCCATGTACAACCAGCTCAAGACCTTGGTGAACCAAGTGCGCAACCTCGGGAGCACCAAATGGGATGACCATGAAATGGTCAAGGTTATTCTTAGATCACTTGTTTTTCTTAACCCTACTCAAGTTCAATTAATTTGTGGTGATCCAAGATATAAACTAATGTCTCCCGAGGAAGTTATAGGAAAATTTGTGAGCTTTGAATTAATGATCAAAGGCTCCAAGAAAATCATCGAGCAAGGCGCCACCTCCACACCCGAGGTGCAACCCGTCGCCTTCAAAGCGACGGAGGAGAAGAAGGAAGAGTCTACATCAAGTAGGCTTCCCATCGACGCCTCCAAGATCGACAATGAGGAGATGGCTTTAATCATCAAAAGCTTTCGCCAAATCCTCAAGCAAAGGAGGGGGAAGGACTACAAGCCCCGCTCCAAGAAAGTTTGCTACAAGTGTGGTAAGCCCGATCATTTCATTGCTAAATGTCCATTGTCAAGTGATAGTGATAGGGGCAACGACAAGAAGGGAAGAAGGAAGGAGAAGAAGAAGTATTACAAGAAGAAGGGCGGCGATGCCCATGTTTGTCGAGAGTGGGACTCCGACGAGAGCTCCACCGACTCCTCCTCCGACGAGGACGCCGCAAACATCGCCGTCAACAAGGGTCTCCTCTTCCCCAACGTCGGCCACAAGTGCCTCATGGCAAAGGATGGCAAAAAGAAGAAGGTAAAATCTAGAGCTTCCACTAAATATGCAACATCTAGTGATGAGACTAGCTCTAGTGATGATGAGGATGATTTGCTCACCCTTTTTGCCAACTTAAACATGCAACAAAAGGAAAAATTGAATGAATTGATTAGTGCTATTCATGAGAAGGATGAACTCTTGGATAGCCAAGATGACTTCCTTATTAAGGAAAACAAAAAACATGTTAAGGTTAAAAACACTTATGCTCAGGAGATAGAAAAATTTGAAAAATTGACTAGTGAGCTAAGCACTTGCCATGACACTGTTTTTAACCTTAGAAATGAAAATACTAAATTAATTGCTAAGGTTGAGAAATCAAATGTATGTGATGATTCAATTGCCAATCTTAGAAATGATAATGCTAGTTTAATTGCTAAGATTGATAAATTGAATGCCTCTCTTGCTAGCCTTAATATTGAGAATGAAAAATTAATTGCTAAGGCTAAAGATTTAAACGTTTGCAATGCTTCTATTTCCAATCTTAGAGATGAGAATGCTATTTTACATGCTAAAATTGTTGAATTAAATACTTGCAAACCCTCTACATCTACCATTGAGCATTTACTATTTGCACTAGATGTAGAGATATTAATGTTGATGCTATTCATGATCACCTAGCTTTAATTAAACAATAAAATGATCGCATAGCTCAGCTTAGTGCCAAAATTAATGAGCATGACTTAGAATATGAAAAATTTAAATTTGCTAGAAGCATGCTCTATAGTGGGAGACACCCAGGCATTAAGGATGGCATTGACTTCCAATAGGGAGACAATGTCAAGCTTAATGCCCCTAAGAAATTATCTAACTTTGTTAAGGGCAAGGCTCTCTCATGGTTCAGGATAACGAGGGTTACATTTTATAACCTGCCGGTTATCCCGAACACAAAATTAGGAGAATTCACTCTAGGAAGTCTCGCTCTGGCTCTAATCATGCTTTTATGTATAAGAGTGAGGCATCTAGTTTTAGGCAATCCATTCATGCTAAATTGCCTAAGAAGAAAACTCCTATTGCATCAAATGAGCCTATTATTTCATTTAAAACTTTTGATGCATCATATGTATTAACTAACAAATCAGGCAAAGTAGTTGCCAAATATATTGGGGCCAAACACAAGGGGTCAAAGACTTGTGTTTGGGTACCCAAGGTGCTTGTTTCTAATGTGAAAGGACCCAAGATCGTTTAGGTACCTAAGAACAAGGCCTAAATTTGTTTTGTAGGTTTATGCATCCGGGGGCTCAAGTTGGATAATTGATAGCGGGTGCACAAACCACATGACTCGGGAGAAAAGGATGTTCTCCTCCTACGAGAAAAACCATGATTCCCAAAGAGCTATCACATTCGGGGATGGAAATCAAGGTTTGGTCAAAGGACTTGGTAAAATTGCTATATCTCCTGACCATTCTATTTCCAATGTTTTTCTTGTAGATTCTTTAGATTACAATTTGCTTTCTATTTCTCAATTATGTAAAATGGGCTACAACTGTCTTTTTACGGATTTAGGTGTTACTGTCTTTAGAAGAAGTGATGATTCAGTAGCATTTAAGGGAGTGTTAGAGGGTCAGCTATACTTAGTTAATTTTAATAGAGCTGAACTCGACACTTGCTTAATTGCTAAGACTAACATGGGTTGGCTCTAGCACCGCCGACTAGCCCATGTTGGGATGAAGAATCTTCATAAGCTTCTAAAGGGAGAGCATATTTTGGGACTAACAAATGTTCATTTTGAGAAAGATAGGGTTTGTAGCGCATGTCAAGGAGGGAAGCAAGTTGGTGCTCATCATCCACACAAGAACATCATGACGACTGACAGGCCACTCGAGCTACTCCACATGGACCTATTCGGCCCGATAGCTTACATAAGCATCGCCGTTAGTAAGTACTGTCTAGTTATTGTGGATGATTATTCTCGCTTCACTTGGGTGTTCTTTTTGCAGGAAAAATCTCAAACCCAAGAGACCTTAAAGGGATTCTTGAGACGGGCTCAAAATGAGTTCGGCTTAAGGATCAAAAAGATTAGAAGCGATAACGGGCGGAGTTCAAGAACTCACAAATAGAAGGCTTTCTTGAGGATGAGGGAATCAAGCATGAGTTCTCTTCTCCCTACACGCCACAACAAAATGGTGTAGTGGAGAGAAAGAATAGAACTCTACTTGACATGGCGAGGACCATGCTTAATGAGTACAAGACTTTGGACCGGTTTTGGGCGGAAGCAATCAACACCGCTTGCTACGCCATCAACCGACTTTACCTTCACCGAATCCTCAAGAAGACATCATATGAACTCCTCACCGGTAAAAAGCCTAATGTTTCATATTTTAGAGTCTTTGGTAGCAAATGCTTTATTCTTATTAAAAGAGGTAGAAAATCTAAATTTGCTCCTAAGGCTGTAGAAGGTTTTTTACTTGGTTATGATTCAAACACAAGGGCATATAGAGTCTTTAACAAGTCCACTAGACTAGTTGAAGTTTCTTGTGACATTGTGTTTGATGAGACTAACGGCTCTCAAGTAGAGCAAGTTGATCTTGATGAACTAGATGATGAAGAGGCTCCGTGCATCGCGCTAAGGAACATGTCCATTGGGGACGTGTGCCCTAAGGAATCCGATGAGCTTCCACATGCACAAGATCAGCCATCTTCCTCAATGCAAGCATCTCCACCAACTCGAGATGAGGATCAAGCTCAAGATGATGAGAATGAAGACCAAGAGGAGCCACCTCAAGAGGAGGATAATGATCAAGGGAGAGATGCTAATGATCAAGACAAGGAAGATGATGACGGTCCAACACCGTCTCACCCAACAGTCCACCAAGCAATACAACGAGATCACCCCGTGAACACCATCCTCGGTGATATTCAAAAGGGGGTAACCACTCGATCTCGTGTTGCTCATTTTTGTGAACATTATTCCTTTGTGTCTTCTATTGAGCCATACAGGGTGGAAGATGCATTAAGGGATTCGGATTGGGTGTTGGCTATGCAAGAGGAACTCAATAACTTCACGAGGAATGATGTATGGCATCTTGTTCCACGTCCTAACCAAAATGTTGTAGGAACCAAGTGGGTCTTCCACAACAAACAAGATGAGCATGGTGTGGTGACAAGGAACAAAGCCTGACTTGTGGCCAAGGGATATTCACAAGTCGAAGGTTTGGATTTTAGTGAAACCTATGCACCCATAGCTAGGCTTGAGTCAATTCGTATATTACTTGCCTATGCTACTTACCATGGCTTTAAGCTCTATCAAATGGATGTGAAAAGTGCCTTCCTCAATGGACCCATCAAGGAAGAGGTCTATGTTGAGCAACCTCCCGACTTTGAAGATAGTGAGTACCCTAACCATGTCTATAAACTCTCTAAGGCGCTTTACGGGCTCAAGCAAGCCCCAAGAGCATGGTATGAATGCCTAAGAGATTTTCTTATCGCTAATGGATTCAAAGTCGGCAAAGCCGATCCTACTCTCTTTACTAAAACAATTCAAATGATTTGTTTGTATGCCAAATTTATGTTGATGATACCATATTTGGGTCTACTAACAAATCTACTTGTGAGGAGTTTAGTAGGATAATGGTACAAAAATTCGAGATGTCTATGATGGGGGAGTTGAAGTATTTTCTAGGATTTCAAGTCAAGCAACTCCAAGAGGGCAACTTCATCAGCCAAACGAAGTACATTCAAGACATACTCACCAAGTTTGGGATGAAGGATGCCAAGCCCATCAAGACACCCATGGGAACCAATGGGCATCTCGGCCTCGACACGGGAGGTAAATCCGTAGATCAAAAGGTATATCGGTCGATGATAGGATCTTTACTCTATTTGTGTGCATCTCGACCGGATATCATGCTTTCCGTTTGCATGTGTGCAAGATTCCAAGCCGATCCTAAGGAAGTTCACCTTAGGCCCGTAAAACGAATCTTGAGATATTTAGTTTATATTCCTAAGTTTGGCCTTTGGTACCCTAAGGGATCTACTTTTGATTTAATTGGATATTCAGATGCTGATTGGGCAGGGTGTAAGTTTGATAGAAAGAGCACATCAGTGACTTGCCAGTTCTTGGGAAGATCTCTGGTGTCTTGGGCTTCTAAGAAACAAAATTTTGTAGCTCTTTCTACCGCCGAAGCCGAGTATATTGCCGCAGGCCATTGTTGCGCGCAATTACTTTGGATGAGGCAAACCCTTAGGGAATGTGGTTACAAATTAACCAAAGTTCCTCTCCTATGTGATAATGAGAGTGCAATCCGCATGGCGGATAATCCCGTTGAGCACAGCCGCACTAAACACATAGCCATTCGGTATCACTTTTTGAGGGATCACCAACAAAGGGGGATATCGAGATTGCATATGTTAGCACCAAAGAACAATTAGCCGATATCTTTACCAAGCCATTAGATGAGAAAACTTTTACCAAACTTAGGCATGAGCTAAACATTCTTGATTCTAGGAATTTTGATTGATACTTTGCACACATAGCTTATTCATATACCTTTGATCATATCTCTTTCATGTGCTATGACTAATGTGGTTTTTAAGTGTATTTCATGCTAAGTCATAGATTGAAAGGGAAATGGAGTCTTCGGTGAAGACAAGGCTTCCACTCCACTTCATCGAATTATTCATCCTTCGCTGTCGCTCCGCACCGCTCTCCAAAGTCGGTATAATCTTCGCTCCTATATTATTTACCAAAGGGGGAGAGAGTTTGAAAGGGCTTATATTTCACTCACAAGTATCTGTTTTGGCGATTCATGCCAAAAGGGGAGAACGTATTAGACCAAAGCAAAAGGACCGCACCACCACCAATTTCAAAAATTTGTAGTCTTTCAATTTGTATTAAAGAAGTTTTTCAATTGGTATCTTATTTTTGATAGAATTTTCAAATTGGTATAACCCCTTTCAAAATTAATATCCAAAACCCTCTTGAACACTAAGAGGAGAATTTCATTGAGGGGGAGTTTTGTTTAGTCAAAGAAAAAGCATTTGAAACAGGGGGAGAAAATTTCAAATCTTGAAAATGCTTCTCAAAATCTTATTCATTTACCTTTGATTATTTGCAAAAAGACTTTGAAAAGAATTTCCAAAAGAATTTGCAAAAACAAAACAAGTGGTGCAAGCGTGGTCCAAAATGTTAAAATTAGAAGAAAGCATCCATGCATATCTTATGAAATGTATATTGGTTTAATTCCAAGTAACCTTTGCACTTATATTATGCAAAGTAGTTCAATTCTGCAACTTATATATTTGCTTTGGTTTGTGTTGGCATCAATCACCAAAAAGGGGGAGATTGAAAGGGAAATAGGCTCACACCTTTTCCTAAATGATTTTGGTGGTTGAATTGCCCAACACAAATTATTGGACTAACTAGTTTGCTCTAGATTATAAGTTTTACATGTGTCAAAGGTTCAACACAAACCAATAAAAAGTCCAAGAAAGGGTTCAAATAAAAAGAGCAAAAGACAACCGAAGGCTGCCCTGGTCTGGCGCACCGGACAGTGTCCGGTGCACCAGGGAGATCAGCTCCGAACTTGCCACCTTCAGGAATTTTAGGAGCCACTCCGCTATAATTCATCGGACTGTCCGGTGTAGCACCAGACTGTCCGGTGTGCCAAGCGGAGCAACGGCTACCCGCGCCAAAGGTCGTCTGCAACGGCTACAGTGAACAGTGAATAGTGCCAACTGCGCGTGTAGAGTCAGAGCAGGCGTCAGATGGCGCACCGGACAGTGAACATGACCTGTCCGGTGCACCACCGGACTGTCCGGTGGCCCATGAAAGGGAATTAGGCTTACACCTAGTCCATAAATAATTTTGGTGGTTGAATTGCCCAACACAAATCTTTGGACTAACTAGTTTGCTCTAGTGTATAAGTTATACAGGTGCAAAAGGTTCACACTTAGCCAATAAAAAGACCAAGAGTTGGGTTCAACACAAGAGCAAAGGAGCAACGAAGGCTTCTCTGGTCTGGCGCACCGGACTGTCCGGTGTGCCACCGGACATGTCCGGTGCACCAGGGGACTCCAACTTCAAACTGCTTGGCTTCGGGATTTTCCAGAGACCACTCCGCTATAATTCACCGGACTGTCCGGTGTGCACCGGACATGTCCGGTGCTCCAAGGAACAGACGGCCTCCGGAACTCGCCAGCCTCGGGTTTTCATTCCAGCCGCTCCGCTATAATTCACCGGACTGTCCGGTGTGCACCGGACTGTCTGGTGCATCTGCGGAGCAACGGCTACTTCAGGCGCCAACGGCTACCTGCAGCGCATTTATTGCGCGCCAGCGCGCGCAGGGGTCAGACACGCCCATGCTGGCGCACCGGACACCCTACAGTGCATGTCCGGTGCGCCACCGGACATCAAGGTGGACCCAGAAGTCAGAACTCCAACGGTCGATTTCCAACGGCACTGGTGACGTGGCAGGGGCACCGGACTGTCCGGTGTGCACCGGACTGTCCGGTGTGCCATCGAACAGACGGCCTCCACCAACGGTCATGTTTGGTAGTTGGGGCTATAAATACCCCAACCACCCCACCATTCATTGCATCCAAGTTTTCCAGCTTCCAACCACTTCACAAGAGCTAGCATTCATTGCAAAGCACACCAAAAGAGATCAAATCCTCTCCCAACTCCAATCAAAGCCCTAGTGCCTAGAGAGAGTGATTTGTAGTGTTCATTTGAGCTCTTGCGCTTGGATCGCTTCTTTTTCATTGGCATTCTTTCTTGCAATCAAACATTCACTTGTAATTGAGGCAAGAGACACCAATTGTGTGGTGGTCCTTGCGGGAAGTTTGATTCCCAAGTGATTTGAGAAGAGAAGCTCACTCGGTCCGAGGGACCGTTTGAGAGAGGGAAGGGTTGAAAGAGACCCGGCCTTTGTGGCCTCCTCAACGGGGAGTAGGTTTGAAAGAACCGAACCTCGGTAAAACAAATCCACGTGTCTCACCTCTCTATTCGCTTGCGATTTGTTTTGCGCCCTCTCTTGCGGACTCGATTATTTTTCTAACACTAACCCGGCTTGTAGTTGTGATTATTTTTGAGAATTTCAGTTTCGCCCTATTCACCCCCCCCTCTAGGCGACTTTCAATTGGTATCGGAGCCCGGCGCTTCATTAGAGCCTAACTGCTCGAAGTGATGTCGGGAGATCACACCAAGAGGGAGATGGAGACCGGCGACAAGCCCACTACGAGCCAAGGGAGCACTTCATCGGAAGAGTCTCGCACCAAGAGGAAGGAGAAGAAAAAGGACTCCTCCAAGCGGAAGGAGAAAAGATCTTCCTCTTCTCACCACAAAGAGAAGAAGGAAAAATCTTCTTCCCACAAGTCACATCGGAAAGGTGACAAGCACAAAAGGATGAGGAAGGTGGTCTACTATGAGACCGACACTTCATCAACATCTACCTCCGACTCCGATGCGCCGTCCGTCACTTCTAAGCGCCAAGAGCGTAAGAAGTATAGTAAGATCCCCCTACGCTACCCCCGCATTCCTAAACATACACCTTTACTTTCCGTTCCATTAGGCAAACCACCAACTTTTAATGGTGAAGATTATGCTATGTGGAGTGATTTAATGTGATTTCATCTAACCTCACTCCACAAAAGTATATGGGATGTTGTTGAGTTTGGTATACAGGTACCATCCGTAGGGGATGAAGATTATGATACGGATGAAGTGGCCCAAATCGAGCACTTCAACTCCCAAGCCACAACCATTCTCCTCGCCTCTCTAAGCAAGGAGGAATACAACAAAGTGCAAGGGTTGAAGAATGCAAAGGAGATTTGGGACCTACTCAAGACCGCGCACGAGGGTGATGAACTCACCAAGATCACCAAGCGGGAAACGATCGAGGGGGAGCTCGGTCGCTTTCGTCTTCGCCAAGGGGAGGAGCCACAAGATATGTACAACCGGCTCAAAACCTTGGTGAACCAAGTGCGCAACCTCGGGAGCAAGAAATGGGATGATCACGAGGTGGTTAAGGTTATTTTGAGATCACTCATTTTCCTTAACCCTACTCAAGTTCAATTAATTCGTGGTAATCCTAGATATACTCAAATGACCCCCGAGGAAGTTATCGGGAATTTTGTGAGCTTTGAATGCATGATTAAAGGCTCAAAGAAGATCAACGAGCTTGACGAACCTTCCACGTCCGAGGCACAACCGGTGGCCTTCAAGGCAACGGAGGAAAAGAAGGAGGAGTCTACACCGAGTAGACAACCAATTGACGCCTCCAAGCTCGACAATGAGGAGATGGCTCTAATCATCAAAAGCTTTCGCCAAATCCTCAAGCAACGGAGGGGGAAGGACTACAAACCCCGCTCCAAGAAAGTGTGCTACAAATGTGGTAAGCCCGGTCATTTTATTGCAAAATGTCCTATGTCTAGTGACAGTGACAGGGGCGACGACAAGAAGGGAAAGAGGAGAGAAAAGAAGAAGTACTACAAGAAGAAGGGCGGCGATGCCCATGTTTGCCGGGAGTGGAACTCCGACGAGAGCTCCACCGACTCCTCCTCCGACGATGAGGACGCCGCCAACATCGCCGTCACCAAGGGACTCCTCTTCCCCAACGTCGGCCACAAGTGCCTCATGGCAAAGGACGGCAAAAGGAAGAAGGTTAAATCTAAATCCTCCACTAGATATGAATCCTCTAGTGATGATAATGCTAGTGATGAGGAAAACGTTTTGCGTACCCTTTTTGCCGATCTTAACATGCTACAAAAGGAAAAATTAAATGAATTGATTAGTGCTATTCATGAGAAGGATGATCTCTTGGACTCTCAAGAGGACTTCCTTATTAAGGAAAACAAAAAGCATGTTAAGGTTAAAAATGCTTATGCTCTAGAGGTAGAAAAGTGTGAAAAATTGTCTAGTGAGCTAAGCACTTGCCATGAGACCATTAACAACCTTAGGGATGAAAATGCTAAATTAATTGCTAAGGTTGATTCTCATGTTTGTATTGATTCTCATCCTAGAAATGATAATGTTGAATTACTTGCTAGGATTGATGAATTGAATGATTCTCTTGCTAGCCTTAGAGTAGAAAATGAAAATTTGATTGCTAAGGCTAAAGATTTTGATTCTATCATTTCCGACCTTAGAACTAAGAATGATATGTTACATGTTAAGGTTGTTGAACTAAAATCTTGCAAACCCTCTACATCTAATGTTGAGCATGTTGCCATTTGTACTAGATGTAGAGATGTTGATATCAATGCTATTCATGATCACATGGCTTTAATTAAACAACAAAATGATCATATAGCATTATTAGATGCCAAAATTGCTGAGCATAACTTAGAAAATGAAAAGTTTAAATTTGCTAGAAGTATGCTCTATAATGGGAGACGCCCTGGCATCAAGGATGGCATTGGCTTCCAAAGGGGAGACAATGTCAAACTTAATGCCCCTCCAAAGAACTTATCTAACTTTGTTAAGGGCAAGGCTCCCATGCCTCAGGATAACGAGGGTTACATTTTGTACCCTGTCGGCTATCCTGAGAGAAAAATCAGGAGAACTCATTCTAGGAAGTCTCACTCTGGCCCTAATCATGCTTTTATGTATAAGGGTGAGACATCTAGCTCTAGGCAACCAACCCGTGCCAAGCTACCTAGAAAGAAAACTCCTAATGCATCAAATGATCATGCTATTTCATTCAAAACTTTTGATGCATCATATGTGCTTACTAACAAATCCGGCAAGGTAGTTGCCAAGTTTGTTGGGGGCAAACACAAGGGCTCCAAGACTTGTGTTTGGGTACCCAAAGTTCTTGTTTCTAATGCCAAAGGACCCAAAACCGTTTGGGTACCTAAAGTCAAGAACTAAAATTGTTTTGTAGGTTTATGCATCCGGGGGCTCAAGTTGGATACTCGACAGCGGGTGCACAAACCACATGACAGGGGAGAAAAGGATGTTCTCCTCATATGAGAAAAACCAAGATCCCCAAAGAGCGATCACATTCGGGGATGGAAATCAAGGTTTGCTCAAAGGCTTGGGTAAAATTGCTATATCTCCTGACCATTCCATTTCAAATGTTTTTCTTGTTGATTCATTAGATTACAATTTGCTTTCCGTATCCCAATTATGTCAAATGGGCTACAACTGTCTATTTACTGATGTAGGTGTTACTGTCTTTAGAAGAAGTGATGATTCAATAGCATTTAAGGGAGTGTTAGAGGGTCAGCTATACTTGGTAGATTTTGATAGAGCTGAACTCGACACTTGCTTGGTTGCTAAGACTAATTTGGGTTGGCTCTGGCACCGCCGACTAGCCCATGTTGGAATGAAGAATCTTCATAAGCTTCTAAAGGGGGAACACATTTTAGGACTAACCAATGTTTATTTTGAGAAAGACAGGATTTGTAGCGCATGCCAAGCCGGGAAGCAAGTTGGCACTCATCATCCACACAAGAACATTATGACAAGTGACAGGCCACTGGAGCTCCTTCACATGGATCTATTCGGCCCGATCGCTTACATAAGCATCGGCGGGAGTAAGTACTGTCTAGTTATTGTGGATGATTATTCTCGCTTCACTTGGGTGTTCTTTTTGCAGGAAAAATGTCATACCCAAGAAACCTTAAAAGGATTCTTGAGACGGGCTCAAAATGAGTTCGGCTTAAGGATCAAGAAAATTAGAAGCGACAACGGGATGGAGTTCAAGAACTCTCAAATAGAAGGCTTCCTTGAGGAGGAGGGCATCAAGCATGAGTTCTCTTCTCCCTACACTCCACAACAAAATGGTGTAGTGGAGAGGAAGAATCGAACTCTATTGGACATGGCAAGAACCATGCTTGATGAGTACAAGACACCGGATCGGTTTTGGGCCGAAGCGGTCAACACCGCTTGCTACGCCATCAACCGGTTATATCTTCACCGAATCCTCAAGAAGACATCCTATGAACTCCTAACCGGTAAAAAGCCAAATATTTCATATTTTAGAGTTTTTGGTAGCAAATGCTTTATTCTTGTTAAACGAGGTAGAAAATCTAAATTTGCTCCTAAAACTGTAGAAGGCTTTTTACTAGGATATGACTCAAACACAAGGGCATATAGAGTCTTTAACAAGTCCTCAGGACTGGTTGAAGTTTCTTGTGACGTTGTGTTTGATGAGACTAACGGCTCTCAAGTAGAGCAAGTTGATCTTGATGAGATAGGTGAAGAACAGGCTCCATGCATAGCGCTAAGGAACATGTCCATTGGGGATGTGTGTCCTAAGGAATCCGAAGAGCCTCCACATGCACAAGATCAACCATCCTCCTCCACGCAAGCATCTCCACCAACCCAAGATGAGGACGAGGCTCAAGATATTGAACAAGAAGATCAAGAAGATGAGCCACCTCAAAATGACGGCAACGATCAAGGGGGAGATGCAAATGATCAAGAAAAGGAGGATGAGCAAGAACCAAGGCCGCCACACCCAAGAGTCCACCAAGCAATCCAACGAGATCACCCCGTCGACACCATCCTCGGCGACATTCATAAGGGGGTAACTACTCGATCTCGGGTTGCACATTTTTGTGAACATTACTCCTATGTTTCCTCTATTGAGCCACACAGGGTAGAGGAAGCACTCCAAGATGCGGATTGGGTGATGGCGATGCAAGAGGAGCTCAACAATTTCACAAGGAATGAGGTATGGCATTTAGTTCCACGTCCTAATCAAAATGTTGTAGGAACCAAGTGGGTCTTCCGCAACAAGCAAGACGAGCATGGTGTGGTGACAAGGAACAAAGCTCGACTCGTGGCCAAGGGGTATTCACAAGTCGAAGGTTTGGATTTTGGTGAAACCTATGCACCCGTAGCTAGGCTTGAGTCAATTCGCATATTATTGGCCTATGCTACTTACCATGGCTTCAAGCTTTATCAAATGGACGTGAAGAGTGCCTTCCTCAATGGACCAATCAAGGAGGAGGTCTATGTTGAGCAACCTCCCGGCTTTGAAGACAGTGAGTATCCTAATCATGTCTATAGGCTCTCTAAGGCGCTTTATGGGCTCAAGCAGGCCCCAAGAGCATGGTATGAATGCCTTAGAGATTTTCTTATTGCTAATGGCTTCAAAGTCGGCAAAGCCGATCCTACTTTATTCACTAAAACTCTTGACAATGATTTGTTTGTATGCCAAATTTATGTTGATGATATTATATTTGGGTCTACTAACGAATCTACATGTGAAGAATTTAGTAGGATCATGACAAAGAAATTCGAGATGTCGATGATGGGGGAGTTGAAGTATTTTCTAGGATTTCAAGTCAAACAACTCCAAGAGGGCACATTCATTTGCCAAACAAAGTATACTCAAGACATTCTAAGCAAGTTTGGAATGAAGGATGCCAAGCCCATCAAGACTCCCATGGGAACAAATGGGCATCTCGACCTCGACACGGGAGGTAAGTCTGTGGATCAAAAGGTATACCGGTCGATGATTGGTTCATTGCTTTATTTATGTGTATCTCGACCGGACATTATGCTTTCCGTGTGCATGTGTGCAAGATTCCAAGCCGACCCTAAGGAATCACACCTTACGGCCGTAAAACGAATCTTGAGATATTTGGCTTATACTCCTAAGTTTGGGCTTTGGTACCCTCGGGGATCCACTTTTGATTTGATTGGTTATTCGGATGCCGATTGGGCGGGGTGTAAGATTAATAGGAAGAGCACATCGGGGACTTGCCAGTTCTTGGGAAGATCCTTGGTGTCTTGGGCTTCAAAGAAGCAAAATTCGGTCGCTCTTTCTACCGCCGAAGCCGAGTATATTGCCGCAGGCCATTGTTGCGCGCAATTGCTTTGGATGAGGCAAACCCTGCGGGACTACGGTTACAAATTAACCAAAGTCCCTTTGCTATGTGATAATGAGAGTGCAATCCGCATGGCGGATAATCCCGTTGAGCATAGCCGCACTAAACACATAGCCATTCGATATCATTTTCTTCGGGATCACCAACAAAAGGGGGATATCGAGATTTCATACATTAACACTAAAGATCAATTAGCCGATATCTTTACCAAGCCACTTGATGAACAATCTTTTACCAGACTTAGGCATGAGCTCAATATTCTTGATTCCAGGAACTTCTTTTGCTAAATTTGCACACATAGCACACAAGTATACCTTTGATCATATATCTTTTATATATGCTATGACTAATGTGTTTTCGAGTATATTTCAAACCAAGTCATAGGTATATTGAAAGGGAATTGGAGTCTTCGGCGAAGACAAAGGCTTCCACTCCACTCTACTACTCATCCTTCGCCGTCGCTCCGCATCTCTCTCCAACTTTGGTCTAATCTTCACTCATTTATTTTATGACCAATGGAGGAGAAAGTTATTCTAGGGCTCTAATGATTCCGTTTTTGGCGATTCATGCCAAAGGGGGAGAAAATATGAGCCCAAAGCAAAAGGACCGCACCACCACCCTAATATTAACATATGATTTTCAATTGGTTGAAAATTTCAAAATTGGTATCTCTTTGTGTTCTAAAGGGGGAGCAAGTAGTATTTTCAAAACTTGATATCTTAAAACCCTCTTGAACACTAAGAGGAGAATTTATTTGAGGGGGAGTTTTGTTTAGTCAAAGGAAAAGCATTTTGAACAAGGGGAGAGAATTTCAAATCTTGAAAATGCTTTGCAAAAATCTTACTCTTTTATCTTTGACTATCTTGCAAAAAGTTCTTGAAAAGAATTTACAAAAGATTTTGCAAAACAAAACTTTTGGTGCAAATGTGGTCCAATATGTCAAAAACAAAGAAACAATCCATGCGCATCATGTAAGTATTCATATTGGCTCAATTCCAAGCAACCTTTGCACTTACATTATGCAAACTAGTTCAATTATGCACTTCTATATTTGCTTTGTTTTGTGTTGGCATCAATCACCAAAAAGGGGGAGATTGAAAGGGAATTAGGCTTACACCTAGTCCATAAATAATTTTGGTGGTTGAATTGCCCAACACAAATCTTTGGACTAACTAGTTTGCTCTAGTGTATAAGTTATACAGGTGCAAAAGGTTCACACTTAGCCAATAAAAAGACCAAGAGTTGGGTTCAACACAAGAGCAAAGGAGCAACGAAGGCTTCTCTGGTCTGGCGCACCGGACTGTCCGGTGTGCCACCGGACATGTCCGGTGCACCAGGGGACTCCAACTTCAAACTGCTTGGCTTCGGGATTTTCCAGAGACCACTCCGCTATAATTCACCGGACTGTCCGGTGTGCACCGGACATGTCCGGTGCTCTAAGGAACAGACGGCCTCCGGAACTCGCCAGCCTCGGGTTTTCATTCCAGCCGCTCCGCTATAATTCACCGGACTGTCCGGTGCATCTGCGGAGCAACGGCTATTTCAGGCGCCAACGGCTACCTGCAGCGCATTTATTGCGCGCCAGCGCGCGCAGGGGTCAGACACGCCCATGCTGGCGCACCGGACACCCTACAGTGCATGTCCGGTGCGCCACCGGACATCAAGGTGGACCCAGAAGTCAGAACTCCAACGGTCGATTTCCAACGGCACTGGTGACGTGGCAGGGGCACCGGACTGTCCGGTGTGCACCGGACTGTCCGGTGTGCCATCGAACAGACGGCCTCCACCAACGATCATGTTTGGTAGTTGGGGCTATAAATACCCCAACCACCCCACCATTCATTGCATCCAAGTTTTCCAGCTTCCAACCACTTCACAAGAGCTAGCATTCATTGCAAAGCACACCAAAAGAGATCAAATCCTCTCCCAACTCCAATCAAAGCCCTAGTGCCTAGAGAGAGTGATTTGTAGTGTTCATTTGAGCTCTTACGCTTGGATCGCTTCTTTTTCATTGGCATTCTTTCTTGCAATCAAACATTCACTTGTAATTGAGGCAAGAGACACCAATTGTGTGGTGGTCCTTGCGGGAAGTTTGATTCCCAAGTGATTTGAGAAGAGAAGCTCACTCGGTCCGAGGGACCGTTTGAGAGAGGGAAGGGTTGAAAGAGACCCGGCCTTTGTGGCCTCCTCAACGGGGAGTAGGTTTGAAAGAACCGAACCTCGGTAAAACAAATCCACGTGTCTCACCTCTCTATTCGCTTGCGATTTGTTTTGCGCCCTCTCTTGCGGACTCGATTATTTTTCTAACACTAACCCGACTTGTAGTTGTGATTATTTTTTAGAATTTCAGTTTCGCCCTATTCACCCCCCCCCCCTCTAGGCGACTTTCAGGCCACATGTCAGAAGCTCTAACGGTCGAACCCTAACGGTTGGGTGACGTGGCTGGCGCACCGGACAGTGTCCGGTGGCGCACCGGACTGTCCGGTGCGCCATACGACAACAGCCTTCCCCAACGGCAATTTTGGTGGTTGGGGCTATAAATACCCCCAACCACCACTCTTCAAGACATCCAAGCATTCACTACTCCTCATTCAATACAAGAGCAATACACAACGCTCCAAGACACAAATCAAAGCCTCCGATCAAATCAAAGTCCACAATTCAACTCTAGTTTTTAGGACTTGTGAGAAGATCGACTTGTGTTCTTTTGTTGTTCTTGTTGCTTGGTTGGCTTTCTTCTTCCCTATTTCTTGTTCCCAAGATCATTGTAATCAAAGCAAGAGACACCAATTGTGTGGTGGTCCTTGTGGGGACTTAGTGTCCCGTTTGATTGAGAAGAGAAGCTCACTCGGTCTAGGTGACCGTTTGAGAGAGGGAAAGGGTTGAAAGAGACCCGGTCTTTGTGACCACCTCAACGGGGAGTAGGTTTGCAAGAACCGAACCTCGGTAAAACAAATCACCGTGTCATCCGCTCTTATTCACTCGTGATTTGTTTTCGCCCTCTCTTTCGGACTCGATTATATTTCTAACGCTAACCCCGGCTTGTAGTTTTGCTTAAACTTTATAAATTTCAGATTTGCCTATTCACCCCTTTAGGCGACTTTCAGGTGGTTTGACTCTAGGAGTGATTGGACCTGGGTTCAACAGGTGCTACGAGAAGAGTAGCGCGATGAACCCATCTAGAAGCTCTAGCCTATAGATTGGATGGCCGGTCAACACTGTTCCCGCGCCAAATTGGTTTGTGGCGGAACCAAGCCATCGACGAGGAATCCCATCAGCAACCCCCTATGACCAAAGCCCCGCAACGACCGATCTACGATGCGACAGCACAAGCGAATCCATAGAAGAGGTTCTCACCGTTAGTGATGATGCGACAGTTCTTGACCACGCCGAAGTCGTCTCCGCGACGTTTGAAGATCTTCAGTGAGCAATTAATTCTTCCCCACGGCCTCCCACGGTGGTTCTATGACAACGATGACTCCCGAACGTGGCCCAGGTGACCCCAGACCGATCCATAGGGACGACGCGTTGTTGTAGGCGCTCGGCACCGGCGGCGGGACCAGTGGCACTCTCTGCTTCTCTCTCGGCCACGCTTTCTCCATTCAAAGGTCGGCAGAATCGTGGATGACAAGAGCTAGGGCAGCGCTTATGTACCCAAGGGAGGCGATTCCCCAAGGCCCACAAAATTACAACGAATCCCGCACACATCAGGGAAGTTGGTGGCGGCGTCTTCGGGGGTTTGGTTTCGTGTGCGGCCAATAGAGGAAGACGACCTTGGCAGCACGGGTCCACCAGCCAGAGCTTGTGGAGGCTGACATCCGGTTTCAGCAGGACAAAGGTGAGGGGATTGATGGGCCGCACGGTGCGATTCTTGGTTGAAATGGGCCGAGGGCACCGAGGCGGCCGCACGCGCGAGGAAGTGGGTCGACAGAGTCAGCCTAGGGACGTTGGTCCCAAACTTTTTGTTCTTTTCTATTTTTTTGTTTTCAGTTTTGAATTCCAAATCCAATTTTGATTTGATTCCCAAGCTTCAATTTATATGCAACATCCAAAGGCCCAGCATGAAATGCATAAGTCACTTTTATCTTATTTTACCCATTAAACCAAGGGTTTCTTAATATGAAACTTATGGACACAGAAGACACTATTCTTAAGAAAACAAATCATTCAAATAATTACTCCCAAAACATAGCATGCACACATATTCTTTTATCTTTAAAGAAATATATTTTCTACCGTAGACTAGGTATTAGGAAATATTTTAACATGATTCTCTTATGAATATATCTATATACTTCAACTAGGGATAATAAGTCTCTTTTGTTTAATTTTATATAGACATCTTGGGAAGAGTGGCTTGAAAGGTAGAAAAATTCTTTAGTCAAATATGTCTTAATTCAAAATATTTGGAGAGTATTACTAAATTCTCGAAGTAAGATTTTGAGGTGTTACACTTTCCTATAGGTGCAGTTACATCTGGACATGCAAAAAAATAGTGTTTTTTTATTTAGTGTATCCCACAACACATGCTAGCACGAAACTTAAAGCGCCTCTAGCGAGGCCTGGCGAGAACGCCTCGCGCGGCCAGACTCGCTGGTTGTTTACTCGTGCACGCAGATCGAAGCACATGTTTTGTTGGTTTTTTGTTATATCTTTAATTACCGAACCGATTTCATACATGTATTCCTGATATGTTTTGAACGAAATTATACCACACAAGCTATGTATATTTTAAATAAAAAATTGACATGATTAAAATTAGCATATAATCAGTAATTAGTGTCTATTAACATATAATTAGTATATTAAATAATTCTAACATATAATTAGTGTCTATTAGTAGGTATTTCATTTATTTAAGAATTTTATAACTAATGCAGTAAATATTGATACAAGCAATTAAATAATATGTCTCTTAAACCAGGTTAGACATATATAAACAACCAAACATACAATATCATGTATGCACTCACAGCCAGTCTCACCAGATACGAAGGTTGGTCACAACTCACAATCAAACTCTCCCTAGGCCCCTAGACCCTAGGCCACCGTGCCCGTGCACGGCAGAGTTATTAAGCATGGTTCCACCAAGACTTTGAAGAGCTAAAGGTGCTGTTTGGTTCATATTTTGTAACGTAAATGGTAATGGTAATGATTTATGATCTATTACCAGCGGTAACAAGTTTGAATAGGTCGGTATCAATTTTTAGTGTGGTATTTGATTACAGTTTGACTTAAACAAACACGATTTAACGTTATCTGTTACCGATTACGTTACCAACATGTGAACCAAACGGCACCTTGGTTCCATCACGCTTCTTTTTTCATTTCAAATTTCGAACACCAAGTCGGTAAAACCCTCATCCGCGGTTTTTCTTATTCACTCCCTCGTCTCCCCTGAAATTTCCTTGCACCTTGCCGGAAGCTGCAAGCATGGATCGATCGCCTGCGTTGGAGGGGAAGGATGCCGGCAGGGGCTCCGGCAGCTGGCCACGCACCCCACGCTTCGCCGTGGGGGATGAGGTCGAGGTCCTCTTCACCGGATCGGGCTTTCGTGGCGCGCGCTTCGAGGCCACCGTCACTGCGCGCTTCCCGGACTCCCGTCGCTACGAGGTAGTCTACTCCGAACTCATCGTCCGCCGGGACGGCCCCCCCGCTGCGGGAGGTCGTGGGAGTCTCCGAGCTACGGCCGAGGCCGCCGCCGCCGCAGCCGGGGCGCGAGTTCGAGCTGTTTGACCTCGTCGAGGCGTACAACAACGACGGATGGTGGCCGGGCGTCGTGTCCGACATCCGGCCCAAGCGGAGGCGGAACCAAGCGAAACGATTCGCCGTGTCGCTCCCGCTGTTCCGCGAGGTACTGGAGCTCTCGGCCTCGTTCGTGCGGCCCAGGCGGGAGTTCGTGTACGGAAGCTGGATAGACGCGCAGGAAGTGGTGAGCAAATATCATTGCCTGCTTTGTTCTATCGCATATAAACTTCCTTTTGATTTAGCACTCCATGTGTCAGTGTCAGTTGATGAGGTGAAGGCGTGCAGCAATTTTGCACTTGCTTCACAGGAAACAATTTAAGTCCTGCTTAATTTTGGTGAAAATCCCACTATCAAAAAGGGACTTCCGATTTTTACGTTTCTATTGATTTAGTATATTTATTAGCAAACATTGAAACATATACCCTCTCCGTCCACAAATAGCTGTCTGTTCTCGCTTTTTGAAAAGTTAACCAATTTTGTTTTCACCAAAGATATAAAAACATTAATATTTGTAATATATAATTAGTACCAGACTACCAGTAGATAGATAGATATTTAAATATATTTTTATAACAAACTTATTTAAAATATAAATTTTACTATCATTTTCTATAAATCTAGTCAAATTTAAGAAAAAAAATGATTGGTGCGAATAATTTAAGAAAATTTGATCGGTATGAATTTCATACTGACGATTATTTTAGGACACAAGGAGTAACGTACACTGTTCAGTTTTCAGGATTAATTTTATTGCTCGTCAAACGTTCTACCTTTTTCATTAAATGAAAGCACATAACTTTTTTGCAAAATAAAATAAAAATAAAAAAACCGTTTCTGTACTGCATGCACAGTAGTTTGTTCTTTTATTTCTTAGACCTAAGTTTATTTAATGTCATGCTGATCGGCTGATGTAGCTCGTAGCCTCTTATAAAATTTTACATGCATTGGTCACGAACTATCTGCCCGATGGGACCCTCAGCCATGCAAGCCAAACAGTACATGGAATGGAAAGGCTAGTGTCAGCAAAGGTTTATTTGTCTTATCAGGGCGGAATGCCCGGTAATGGCGAGGTACGGCACTTGCCGTATTCCACAAGTCTCTTTAGCTCTTCTCCATCCTCGAGTCATTTATAACCTGTGTCATCAGCTACTGTTATGGACGGAAGCATCATGTAGCAAGTGTGATAGATAGAGCAAGAACAAGAAGCGGATTGAACCATTTTCTTAGGTTGCGGGCTGTTTTATTTGTCTATGGCTTTGGATCAAGTGCTGCAACTATGAGTCCTTAGACTCTGAGTAGCAGATAGGCTTTAGGACGTCGAGTCACAATTGACGAGCGATTGGTAGAGCTTGAAGGAGGTCTACCACACACTAGAGATAGCAATGGGTAAATACTCACCGGGTATTCTATCCCATACTCATATTCGTGACAAAGAAATAATTCCGTCAGTTAACCTATATCCACTGGTGGGTATAAATTTACCCCATACACATACCTACGTGGGTATGTGTCACTTATTGGGTCATTGGTACCTAAAAGATTAAACATCTATCAAAATAATACATTATACAAACGTCAAATATATCCATCTAAATACCATTACAAAATAATTTATAGCACCATTTTATCATCCATTCAACAACACCATGGATAATTGTATAATGTAGCAACACTAGAGTAGTACCACATAACACATTACATGGTCATCAAATTGTTGTTAAGCCTTCTATAGTATTATCACCCAAAAGTTTGTTAAATAGTCAAAATAAATGGTTGATTGAAGCCCAAGTTCACAATTTTATACAGGGTATTTTATACCCATGGGTTAACGGGTATGAGCGACGGCAAAACATTCTAATACCCGTTTACCCATTGAGTGAAGATTTTTGTCCAATAAGAGACCCATAGTTAGAATATTTAGCTCATATACATACTCTCTAATGGAGTAAATATCCCATCGTATATCGGGTCACGGTTATACATTGCCATCTCTACCACACACAAGTGCACAACTCTGCATGGTTGCCAACAGACGAGGTTGTATCCTTGTATGTGTAGTGCATAGGAAAGCAACCACCGAGCGATGCACAACTATGCAACATTGGTACATTGTGATCACTGAAAACGAATCAGAAGAAAAGGCAAATGACAATACCAATTGCAACATATGTTTTCCATCTATGTTCTATAGTTATTAAGGTGTTAAGGCGATCGATTCCCTTTTACCTTTTTTTATAGTAAAGCGTAAACCGATGCAACATCTTAGTTATATAGTGATATAAAAAATTAGATCAAATATTATTTATATATCACTAATTCGAAATTAACAAGCAAGTTAATACAACTGTAAGGTATAGTAGTAGGCCCACTTCAGCCCAGTAGAAGAGACAAACATAAAAATAAAAGAAAAAGAAAGAACTTTAATAGCCCACAATCAGTCAGCCAAATACAATGGTTTTAGGACATGTTTGGGAGTCAAGAGAATGAAGGGAATTGGAGAGGCTAAAATCCTCTTATTATTTAAAATTGTATAGCATGAAGATTTTACTATTTTAGCCTCTCCAATCTTGTTGGGCTGTGAAAATAGTGTAGGGCCTGGCCCATTGTCGTGTGTGTGTATATGTAATGTAACTGAGTATGGAAGTAGTGTACGCATTCAGATAGTGTATTCCAGAAGCTTCAACATGGTACCAGTCAAGGCGCAGTTGGCGTGCCACTGTAGCAGTGGCGTCATGCGTTGAGGAGTTGGATCCGGCGGCGAGGAGAGACATCCGGCTGGGTGGACCACTGCGTGAAGGACCAGACGCTCGTCGTGGTTGCCGAGAAGAAGCAAAAGGAGGAGCTCAAAGAGGTGCTGGGCGACGGCAGGGTGGTGGTGACAGACGACAAGAAGAAGAGGGTGCAGCGCGCCAAGAAGAAGCCAGCGACGTTCCACGGTGAAGGTAAGGTTGCAGTCCAGTGAAGGAGTCAGAAGCGCAACAAGGAGTAGAGAAGACAATCACCTAGAATTGAGTGAAGAGCGAGTAGGCTGCCTGAGCTATGCGTACTGCAGCTGTGAGCTCTCCATCAACGGTGGTTTGTCTACAAGTTGAAGCTGAAAGGGTTGCGCAAATCAGGTTCTGTTTCCCTTCGTATTGAATCCCTGCAATTTTCTCTTTCTTGCTGGGTGTTGGAGACAGAGGCGGACCTAGAATTTTCATATAGGGTGTGCCGCAACAAAATTTTCATGTAGAATTCTATATAATTTTCATGCAAATCATGATCCCAACTGACGTAAGGCAATGTTAGAGGAGCTTAAGGCCCTTGAGAAGAATCAAACATGGGATTTTGTAAAACTACCTGAAGGAAAGAGAGCAATTAGTTGTAAATGAGTATTCACTGTGAAGCAAAACCTAGAAGGAAAGGTAGAGCGATATAAAGCAAGGCTGGTTGCAAGAGGGTACAGTCAAACATATGGAATTGATTATGATGAGACATTTGTATCGGTGGCGAAAATGAATACTATAAGGATATTAATCTCTTGTGTTGCAAATTTTGGGTGGCCTTTGTATCAACTAGATGTTAAAAATGCTTTCTTACATGGTGATTTGCAAGAAGAGGTCTGTATAGAGATTCCTCCTGGATTGTCAAAGTCCGAAGCAGTTGGAAAGGTCTGTCGATTGAAAAAATCACTGTATGGTCTCAAGCAGTCACCACGAGCATGGTTTGATAGATTTAGACGTGCAATATGCAGTATGGGATACAAACAATGCAATGGAGATCACACTGTGTTTTATCGACACTTTGGACGTCGAATCACAATTCTAGCTCTGTATGTGGATGATACTATTATCACAAGGGATGATGAACCTGAGATTGCACGTCTAATGGAGAATTTGAGTAAGGAGTATGAGGTTAAAGATCTTGGTCACCTAAAATACTTTCTTGGTATTGAGGTTGCTCGATCCCCACAAGGAATAGTTTTCTCACAAAGAAAGTATCTTCTAGACTTACTTAGTGAGACAAGTATGCTGGGGTGTCGACCTGTAGCAACACCTATTGACTTGAATCACAAATTATGTGCAGAATCCGGTGATCATGTGAATAAAGAAAGTTACCAAAGGCTTGTTGGTCGACTCATCTACTTGTGTCACACAACGCCTGATATCACATATGCAGTTGGAGTGCTAAGTCGATATATGCATGACCCCATAAGGAAACATCTTGATGCAGTTTATTGCATACTACGATACTTGAAGTCTTGTCCTAGAAAAGGAATGTTCTTTAAGAGCCATGGTCAACTAAAGGTGGAAGGTTACTCTGATGCAGATTGGGCAAGTTGTCTTGATGATAGAAGGTCAACTTCAGATTATTGTGTGTTTGTTGGAGGAAATTTGATATCATGGAGAAGCAAGAAACAATCAGTGGTATCTCGTTCCACTGCTAAGGCGGAATATAGAGCTATGTTACTTGTGATATGTGAGATGCTATGAGTAAAGAGTCTCTTATCAGAGTTGAAAGTATTGAGAAAAGGTCCCCTGAAGCTATGGTGTGATAACAAGTCAGCTATAAATATAGTCAATAATCCAGTTCAGCATGACAGAACAAAACATAGAGATCGATCGGTTCTTCATCAAGGAGAAGCTAGACAATGGTACTTTAGAGCTGGGTCATGTAAGTTCAAAAGATCAAACAACAGATTATTTAACTAAAGGTTTAGGATTAAAAGAGTGTCATATATTGTGTAACAAGATGGGGATGATTGATATTTATCGCCCATCTTGAGAGGGAGTGTTGGGCCGGTGAAAATAGTGTAGGGCCTGGCCCATTGTCGTGTGGGCATGTGTATATATGTAATGTAACTTAGTATGAGAAGTAGTGTACGCATTCAGATTTTGTATTCCAGAAGCTTCAACAAATCTCTTCCATTCTCTTGTTTCCAAACTGTTAAAACCTCACAACACAAAACCTCTCCCAGGTTGCAGCCACCAGCAACTCTCTTTTCCTCTCCGGCAGCTCTTCTTTCTCTTGACTCTGCCGCCGCCTCGGACAAAGGCCGTGCGCTACGCCAGGGCTGTGCGCCGCTGACTAGGGAACTCGCTGGTCGGCCGGGGCCATGCGCCGCGCCTTGAAACATGCCCTACGCGCCAACGCCGTTGTGACTTGTGGTCGCCTCTTCCTCCTCTGCTTTTACCCACGCCTTATTCTTGCGAGCAAGGCGACAAGAAGTCTTGCATGGGCATGGCCAGGCTCGCCTTACCGCTTAAGTGTAGCTTTAGCGACACTTTTTTTTGCCGGTTATGGCATTGTATTGTGGTCCACTTCGGAATGATGTTATGTTCTGTGTTTAATATTGTATGGGTATAGACTATGATTTTATATATTTATATTGCTATGCATGTTTTAGATTATAGATTACATCGCTACACCTCAGGCCTTGTTTGGACTTTGGAAATAAAGTTTTTGAAAACTACAGTTTTAGAATACTAGAGTTTTACAATGCCAAGACATACCCACAGTTTTTTTTATGAAAGTACTGCAGTATAGCTAAGTTCGAAAAACTGTGAAAGTACTGCAGTATAGCTAAAACTGCAGTTTTAAAAACAAAGTTTTTGAAGAGTCCATCTCAAATACTACAGTATTCTCCAAAAATAGAGAAAATACTCCACTTCCAAACAGGCCCTCATTTGTATTTCTCTCGCCACTGTTTGTCTACTGTATATCAGTTTGAGAATAAGGTGGATTCATTTATGTATCTGCACAACCGAGTCACTTGAACACCTTTTCACTAAATCATGGCAAGTTATGGATCGTAACTAGGCGATTATGTTTACTCTTCAAACTGCCCAGTAGCCATTTAGTTGAGTTTAGACTGTAGAGTTATCTGAGCCACCAAATTCAAGTGCTAAAAGAACATTTGCAATGAAGATTTAAGAGCTCCATGGCATTTTTAGTTTGCCAAATAAATTGCCTTGCGGTTTTGTTTAACATGGCTTTGTCGATAATGGATTGACTGATTCATTTCACTAATTTGAATGCAGCTGCGAGGGATACCACAGTATGCAGAAGGAAGCCGCGTAGAGGTGATGTGTGATAAACAGGGCAGAGTTTGGAGGCCGGCTACTATCAAGAACATGGTCGGCGGTACCAACTATGTTGTTAGCTATGGAAATGGGCAGAGCTCGATTGAGGTCCTCCACACAATGTTCATTCGGCGGCCAGAACCCATCCAAATGGAAGTTGAAGCCCCTAATGATAGCAATGTAATTACTCGTCATTGTTAGAATCAGCTATTGCCATTTTCATATCTTCCCTTTTGGTTTTCTTCTAGTTTATTGAATTCCATATATTTTTTCAAACACTCTGCGTCTGTTGATGATTCTATCAGCAGATGGAGATAAAAAACGAAAGAATGGGTATGTCTCTTGTGGTAGCAGAAAGGTTTCACCTGGAAACCTGTACGAACTGTAAGTCTTGCAAAAATCAGAAAGCTAAATATTTTTTGTAGTGCATTCATACGCTGACAGGACCAAAACTGTTTCCAGCAGCCAATGATATTACAATTGTATCATCACAACATCCTTGGGCTGAACCTCTACAACCTGTTTCTGAGAAATCACCTGGACCATCTTCATTGCTTCATCCTGTTGTGATGGCGGATACATCAGCATTCATGGCATTGGCAGTGCCTAACAGTAGTGATCTTTCAACGGCGTTCTCGACAACTTCCTTGCTGCTGATGCCCAATGACAAAATGGAGGTCTTCCAGAAGCTACCACAGATTCCACACTTCCGCGAGGCATGGAATTGCCCTCCAGAACTTCGTGAAGGAAGAGCCCTAGGACTTATGGTCTGTTTTGCAAACATGGCCAAAAGCATAAAAGACATGCGAATTCAGGAGGAACCACGACTTTATCAAGAGAAGATGAACATCCTGTTAGAGATGGAAGAGAATGGGTTTGAAACTGGGCCCCTGAAGGTTCGTCTCCATAATCTTCTTTGTACAAGGAATCACCATATGAATCTCAAGAGCAGGAAAGTAAGATTAGAGAAGGAGATACTTGAGATAGAAGCAATAAACTGTGGATTAGAGCAGCGACTCAAGTTCCTTGACATGTGCATCATGGGGATGGAGGAGAAGAAATACCAAGAGATGAAAGGTTCACTTGACATCCAAAAAACAGAAAATTGTTCACTTATTTCAAAGCTCCAAGTATATTTGTGTCAAGTTGAGGAATCACTCAAGTATGCTGAAGCCGATTTTTGTAGTATTGCTACTGCACCGTGGCAACCACATGTTGTGCCTTCGATACCGTAACCTTGCTTAGCTATTAGGGGGGAGGGGGTAACCCTTCTCCTCCACGCTTGAACTGTGTAATTATGTATATATGCATGCTTTCTCCATGGAGCTGAGAGACAAACCAATGTGTATTTTGAGTTTGCAGTCTGCTCCACCTAACCTAAGTGATCTTCAGATACGTGTATTTTGAGTCGTAGTGCTGGTTGCTCTCTCCAGTTGTAGCTCATACTTAATGTTGCAATTTGAGAAGTTGAGCATCCTATGTGATATTTCCAGCGATTAGAAACCCTGTTATTAATTTATTATTTTTCTCAGATAGGAGTCAGAGAAGACTCATACCCATTTGTGCATGGTTTTATTGACTAGTCCGGAAACCTCTGGCTATGGTCGCGCGCCTTGCACTTGCACCATGCGAGCAGCGGCGCCGCGAGCGGGGCAAGGCAGACATGGCCGGCCAACACGACCTCAGGTTAATTGGGAGGTGCAGGGCAGGCACGGCCATGACGCGCCCCTGGTGAGCGGGTGCGGTCACTGCCCCGTGCGATAAGAGGCAGGGCGGGGAGGCACGTTGTTTGACGGGTTGGTGGTGATGCGTGGGGGCGAGCCTCTTCGGCCATGGCCCTGTGGTGGAGAGAGAGGTGGTCGCGAGTCGCGACAGAAGAAGAAAAGTGTCGGGACTCGGGAGAAGAAGAGGAAAAGACAGAAAAATTAAGAATGAACTAGCGAGGGCAAAATTACCGACAGTGGAAATAAACAAAGATGCAGTTCACTGTTTAGTCAAAAGACGTTTCCGGTGTCCTGCTATCTGATTTATGGCGGCATGTGCTAATGTTTTTTAAACTTTATGTTGCTTTTATCAAACTAGCCAATAGCGCGCTGGCGCGCTCATGAAAATTATAGTGTGCCGTAGGAAGATAGTAGTGATTATTATGTAATATGGTCATTATAGGAAGATAATAGTGATCATTACGTAATATGGTCATCATAGGATGTGTCAACGTACGTACAAACAACATGTTTTCAATAGCATTAAGTCTATGATGCATAGACAAAATATATTTGGATACTGTTTTCCAAATATGGCATAAACATTTGTGTTAGACAAAAGTTGGTGCGCATAGTGACTAAGATTAGGAACACCAGCCTCATCATTTTCTTTCCATGGACAATAGATCCTACAAGGAAAAAAAAGCTTGGTCAATTCATGTAATAAAATGAATATTTTTGTGTTGGAGAAAAAAATGAAGGTTACGAACAACAGTCACGTATTTTTTTTAAAAAAATAGCGAAGATCAGAATATATATATATATATATATATATATAATATATATATATATATATATGTCACACCCGGCTTTAAGGAACAAAGCTAGGTGCATCTCATACATGCGCCAAGAAGACAACATATATAATAACAGAGTGTATAGAGATAAATGTCATAAAACATCAGAGTATTTATTACATAGCGGAAGACTTATTACAAAATAAAATAATAAAGATAAAACGAACTAAGGATCGTCGGCGCCAATGTCGACTGAGAAACGCCACCTAGATCAGATCAAACTCCTCGCCTTGTGGCTCCTCCTGAACCACCTGCTCTTCTCCTGTGGGGGGTGTGAGACAGCAAGAGTGAGCTCACACATGCTCATAGCTCAACAAGTTGTGGGGAACCAGTGGACATAAACTCACAAAGGTGTGAGTTCATGTGATGTGTAAGGCTAATCAATGATATGGGTTAAAGCTGAGCATTGCTTTTAATTAGTTGGTCAAAATTTTATTAGCAGTTACTAAGTGTAAGTAAATACCAAACCTTAAATAAAGTAATTGAACAAAATTAATAATAAACTCATGCATATGCAAATGACAAAATTGAATTTAGGTTCCATAATTTAAACATCAGAGAGTCCTGAGCTGCTCATGACCGCGAGCACGTCTAGTATACCAGTTTTACACTCTGCAGAGGTTGTACCCTTTATCCACAAGTCATGTTACCCATCTGCCAAGGGGTCGCGAATCCCATACACCTCTACCTAGGAAGCGCGGCAGGGCAACACTACGAGGCCTTTACAAAGTTCCACTAGCTTCCGAAAACTCGCTACAGTTTATAGGAAGTTCCAATGCAGGGTTCTTGCCTGACCGCCATCGCAACAAAATCAAGCAAGGACCTCCCTACACTAACCACTCCCCTACTGCCCTTGCCCCTTTCGGGTAAGGTAGTCTTCCACTAGCTTTCCTAATTAGTCAGCCAAGGACGTCCCATTAAACCCTTGTGGTGGCACGTGGTTCTCAAGTTAAGCTCTATGTTCCAATTAACATTAATGAACTTGACATGAACATAAATAGAATAACAACAGAATTGGAACATAGAGGTAATAAATGATTATCCCAAAACCAGGTAAAGCAATAGCAAACTACCCAAGTGAATCAGGGGTAAACAAGGTAATGAGATAAACAATCTAGGGTGACCTATTGGGTCCCATCAAAACTAACCTATGCATGGATAAATGATATTAAAGAACATTATTGGGTAAAAAGTGGTCAAGGGCACAACTTGCCTTCAATGAGCTCCTGCTCAGCTACTTCAACCTGCTGCTCACCAGGATCCTCAGCAACGGGCTCTTCTACTCGCCACAATACAAGCAAGCACAGGATATAGGGAAAATTAACATTACACCAAGCATGTAAACAAAATACACAGAAATATTCTACATAATAAAATAAAATTCTAGGAACAGGAATCATAATTTTTGGAGTTATAGATTTTAAGTTATGCCTTTTCAAAGGTTTTATGTGTTTTAAACAAGATTAAGTGTGAGATTAATTTTCCTACTGTTGTCATGATAAAACAGTGGCTCTAAGTGATAGACAATAAAATTATAAAAATTTAGAAAGTAGAATGGATTAATTTGGAGCAAGTATGAATTTTCTATGAATTATTGAAGATTTAGCACTTATTTCTGTATTAAAAATACATTTTCTAATTCATTTACTCATTTTAAAACAGCACTGGACTGGGCCTCAAATCCAGATAAACCCAGGGGCTATTCTACAACTAATCCTGAGACTCAGAGCACTGTTGCTCTGGACGGCGGGTTGATAATCTAGAATCTCAGGGGCTCTTTAGAAACTCTGCCACGGTGAAGGGATATCGTGAAGCACTGGCCGTCGGATTAGAATCCAAGCGCCCAGATCGACTCGCCTCTCACGCGAACCAGTGAGCGCTACGCACCCTCCGATCAGATCTCGACGTCCTAGATTAAAAAAAATCTCTCAACTGATCCAGAGCGCCCGTGGCCGATCCGACGGTCGCGGAAGCATCGTCCTCAACCCTGCCCGAGCCACCCAACCTGCCACTACGCACGGCGGCGGGGTCACCGGAGCCCACGAATCCGGCCAACCCGAGCGCCAGACCCAAATTCGTTCGGCCCCCGCGAGATTGACGACTCCCTGAACTCAATTCCCAGACAAATTTCGGCCGACATCAAGTGCAAGACTCGGTCCACGGCGCGCCGCGTTACCCCGGGCAGAGAAGTCCGGTGAGCTACCCAAGCGACGCTACGGTGCCTTGAACTACAACGGACAGATGCATAACGTTCCTACAAACACGGTAAAGGTAGTCGAAGGCCATACCGAAGGGTTGAAGCAACGACGAAGCCGGACCCCGTGATTCCGCGGCTGCCGCGGCGGTGAAGCACTACGGTGAGAAATTGAGGTTGCACCGCCCGTCGATTCGACCAGCAAGCGCTTCGGATAACTTCGCAACCTCACAGTGCAGGTCCCCGACTAGCTCCCGGGCATCCAACGGCAACAATGACGGAACCACGTGAATCCCTGCTTCCGCCCCCCGTTTTTCTCTCTCTCCCAAGCTCACTTCCTGGCGACAAGGTTGGGCACAGAAACAAACGGCGGAGAGGGTTCAGGATGCCAGGATTATATGGCCGGGTGAGGCCGGGTGGTCGTGGTGCAGCTGCCCACCAATTCCGCGTGGTGGCGGGCGTATCGGCCGCGGCCGTTGCGGAGTCGAGGGAGAGAGATTTGACCAGAGGGTCCCCGACGCAGCGGCGCAAGCGCGGCGTGCACAGCCGGTCTCCCAGAGGCTGGCCCACAGGGCAGTGATGCGGCGAGGCCGAACGGGCGAACGACCGGCGAGAGGGGCGCACGCGGCAACGCGGATCACGGAGAAGGCGTTCGCCGCACGAGTTAGGAGGATAAACAGAAAAACACCGAGACTGCCCAGTGGACCCGGTACGTCAGTGGAAGAAGTTCGCGCCCGAGACTGACGGGTAGGCCCCGCCTGAAAGTCAGCCGCGCGCGCGGTGAAGAGACCTGGGCCACGCGGTAGCAAAGGGAGATTGGGTCGAATTCAAGGTTGGCGGCCCAGTACAAGCGTTTTCCCTTTTTCTTTTATGTTTTATTTTCTATTTTCCCTATCATTTTACCAATTCAAATTTAAATCCTAATTTAAATTCAAACTTGTGACAGATTTATACTTAGATTACATGGCGCCATAAAGAAGTTTCAAATTTGGAGATATATTTATATATCATTTATATTCTTATATCAGTTCTCTCTTTCTTCCTCTTATTTTAAATTCTTGAATTTCCCTTTGATTCTTAAATTCTACTTTGGACTTGGGTATATTTCACATATTCCATGTTGTCACAAAATGCATACAAAGTAAAATTCCAGCATGATGCACAATTTTAATGGCATATATTCTTTTATTAATTGTTTTTGGACATGGTGTTCACATATGATGATGCATAAAGATCAAACTCACATAAAGAGAAATAGTTTCTCTATTGATATTATTTCTAACAATTTACAAAGTGGGTGTTACAAATCCTACCCCCTTAAAAATAATCTCGTCCTTGAGATTAAGAAGTTCTAGGGAAAAGGTGGGGAAAATCTATACGAAGCTCTTCTTCTCTTTTCCAAGTTACTTCATCTTCACCGTGGTGACTCCATTGCACTTTGCACATCTTTATCACCTTATTTCTTGTAACTCGAGTCAAAGTATCCAAAATCTTGATCGGGTATTCCGTGTAAGTCAAATCACCCTGAACACTGAGCTCTTCCATCGGTAACTGTTCCTCAGGGACACGGAGACACTTCTTTAGTTGAGATACGTGGAACACGTTATGCACATCCGATAAACTATCCGGTAACTCGAGTTGGTATGCCATCTCCCCAACTCTTCTAAAGATCAAGAATGGTCCAATGTAGCGGGGGGACAATTTGCCCTTAACTTTGAATCTCCTCATTCCATGAAGTGGTGACACCTTGAGATATACATAATCTCCTTCTTCAAATTCCAGTGGTCTCCTTCTATTATCAGTATAGCTCTTTTGCCTGGTTTGAGCCACCCTCAAATTCTCTCGAATTATACGGACTTGTTCTTCTGCTTCTTGAATCAATTCAGGCCCAAAGAACTGTCTTTCTCCAGTCTGATCCCAATACAAGGGAGTCATGCACTTTCTCCCATATAAAGCTTCAAAAGGTGACATCTTCAGACTGGCTTGATAGCTATTATTGTATGAGAATTCAGCATAAGGTAGACTCTTATCCCAACTTCCTCCATGCTGAAGGGCACATGCTCTCAACATATCTTCCAATACTTGATTAGTCCTTTTAGTCTGTCCATCCGTCTGAGGGTGATAAGCTGTACTAAAGTTTAACTTCGTACTCATATTCTCATGAAAGCTTCTCCAAAATCTTAAGGTAAACTGTGAACCTCGATCAGACACGATCTTCTTTGGTACTCCATGCAAACACACAATCTGAGCCATATATAACTCTGCTAGCTGAGAACCTTTGTATGTAGTTTTTACAGGAATAAAGTGAGACACTTTAGTCAATCTATCCACAATCACCCATATAGCATCATATCCTTTCTGGGTGCGAGGCAATCCAGTAATGAAATCCATACCAATCTCTTCCCATTTCCACTCGGGTATCTTCAGTGGGTGCAGTAGTCCAGCTGGCCTCTGGTGTTCAGCCTTAACTCTTTGACATACATCGCACATAGCAACATGTGCAGCTACATCTCTTTTCAATCCATACCACCAATACTTCCGTTTCAAATCCTGATACATCTTAGTACTACCAGGATGAATAGAATAATCCGAGTCATGGGCCTCCTTTAAAATAGTCTCTCGAAGGCTTTCAATATCAGGAACACACATCCTGTCCTTGAACCATATTGTACCCTGCTCATCTTCCGTAAATTCCGGACCTCGTCCTTCAGTAATCAGATCCTTAATCTCTTTTATTTTAGCATCACCAATTTGTCCTTTGCGGATCTCTTGCTCCAAAGTAGGTTCCACATCAATAGTAACTCCTTCAGTATGAGCAACTATCCCTAGATTAAGTCTCCTGAAATCCTCAACAATCTCGTCGGGTAGCTGGGCAACAATAGCTGAATGTACATGCTCCTTGCGACTCAAGGCATCTGCAACAAAATTTGCCTTGCCCGGGTGATAGTGAATCTCCAAATCAGAATCTTTAATAAGCTCCAACCAACGGCGTTGCCTAAGGTTGAGATCCTTCTGAGTGAATATATACTTCAAACTCTTATGATCCGTGTATACTTGGCACTTGGTCCCCATGATATAATGTCTCCAAATCTTAAGCGCATGCACAACGGCTGCCAATTCCAAGTCATGAGTGGGGTAGTTCGATTCATGTTTCCGTAACTGACGAGAAGCATAAGCGATCACATGTCCTTCTTGCATGAGCACACATCCTAAGCCTTGGCCACATGCATCACAATAGATATCAAATCCTTTCTGTAGGTCTGGCATAACCAATACTGGTGGCGACATCAACCTCTTTTTCAATTGCTCAAAGCTGTCTTGACACTTCTCGTCCCACTTAAATTCTTTTCCTTTCTCCAAAAGCGAAGTCATAGGTTTGGCAATCTTAGAAAATCCTTCAATAAATCTCCGATAGTAGCCTGCTAATCCCAAGAAACTCCGAATCTCAGTAACTGTAGTGGGTACTCTCCACTCCATTATCTCCTTAACCTTAGCAGGATCCACTGAAATTCCTCCATTAGAAATAATATGACCAAGAAATGGCACCTCGCCAATCCAAAACTCGCACTTGCTGAACTTGGCATATAGCTGGTTATCTCGTAGCTTCTGCAGCACCAATCTCAGATGTTCCTCATGATCGTTATCACTCTGGGAATAAATAAGAATGTCGTCGATGAATACCACGACGAATCTGTCCAAATACTCCATAAACACCTTGTTCATCAAATTCATAAAATAAGCTAGTGCATTGGTTAATCCAAACGACATAACAGTAAACTCATATAATCCATATCGAGTCGAGAAAGCCGTCTTGGGAATATCCGATGGTCTAATCCTCATCTGATGGTAACCGGATCGGAGATCAATCTTCGAGAATACTCTAGCACCTCTCATCTGATCAAATAAATCCTCAATACGGGGCAACGGATACTTGTTCTTCACCGTAACATCATTAAGAGATCTATAATCCACACACATCCGCTGCGATCCATCCTTCTTCTGTACAAACAAGACCGGCGCTCCCCAAGGTGAGGAACTCGGACGAATGTACCCAGCATCTTGTAACTCAGTTAACTGCTTCTTAAGTTCCTTCAACTCCTCTACGGACATCCTATATGGCCGTTTAGAAATAGGGGCGGTTCCAGGTAAGAGGTCAATAACAAACTCAACTTCTCTATCAGGTGGCATCCCTGGTAACTCCTCTGGAAAGACATCCGGAAAATCTCTAACCACTCGGATGTTGTCACCAACAAACTCCTCGGGTATAAAGAACATTGCACGCATGGGTGAGGAGGTTACTGCAATATTAACTTGAAACCTTTCTCCTTTAGTGGTAGTGAGTTCTACGGTACCTCTACCACATGCTATAACGGCCTTTGCCTTTCTTAGCCATGACATACCAAGGATCAGATCTATACTGCTTGACTCTAATATTATAGCAGTAGCTCCAAATTCTCTACCCATAATGGTCAATGTCAATCTACGTGTCATTTGATTCGCCTCAACAGGCCCTTTAGGTGTAATTACTATCATGGGTTTTCTCATATTTAGCAGTGGTATTTCATTTGTGTTGGCATATCTAGCAGACATGAATGAATGTGTAGCACCAGAATCAAATAATATGGTTGCAGGAATTGCATTAACATAAAACATACCAATTACGAGGTCCCCACCATCCGGGGTAGCATCAACGCTGACTTGATTAACTTTGGCAATAGAATATCCCTTGCCAGATCCTGGAGTTTGCTGCCTGTTCTGAACTGGAGTAGTAGCAATCCTCTGTGGGCAGACATTTGCATAATGTCCAGTCTTACCACACTTGAAACAAGTAGTGCCTGGACTCTGTCCTGAAAACTTCGTCGGGGTGCCAATAGGGGTAGCCTGCCGAGGAGGTGGAGTCCTCAGTGGTGATTGCTGAACTGGGCGCGATCCTCCTGGTCGAGTCGGTGTACCCTATGGTGAACTGTAGCGAGGACGAACACTGCTACTTCCTTGTACTTGAGATATTGCCTTTCTCTTCAAATCACCCAATTGAACACGCTTGTGTTCAATAGCCAGGGCCTTATCAAGCAACCTCTGAAATGATGGAAAAGTGTGTGCAACCAGTGCATACTGTAGTGGTCCATTAAATCCTTCAATAAAATGCTCCTGCTTCCTCTCATCCTCAGCAACTTCCTCCGGAGCATATCTCGACAGCTGAATAAATTTGTCTCTATACTCGCTGACTGACATGTTGCCTTGCTTCAATGACAGAAACTCCTTCTTCTTGATCTTTATCATACCAGCTGGAATATGGTAGTTTCTGAACTGTGTACTGAACTCTGCCCAAGTAATAGTATCAGCAGCATCGTGGGCAGCAGCAGTATAAGAATCCCACCAGTCAGCAGCAGGACCTGTCAGACGTGCAGAAGCATATAAAACCTTCTCCCGATCCGTGCACTGTGCAATATTCAGCATCTTTTCAACGGACTTCAGCCAATCATCCGCATCTAGTGGATCAGGTGAGCTAGCGAATGTAGGTGGCTTATGACTCATGAACTCCCTATGCTTATCACGGGGTGGAACGGGTGGTGGTGGAGGGGCAGTGGTACTTGTTGCTGCTGTTGTTGTTGCTGCTGTTGCATTTGTTGTTGCAGCTGCTGTTGTTGTGCCCTCCTTTCCTGGCGTATCTCATCTCGCTCCTAGCGCAACTCCTGGCGTATATATTCTCTTTCCTGACGCATCTCCTGGCGTTCTTGCTGCATCTGGGCACGCATATCAGCCATAGTGTCTGCCATTTGCTGCATCACCGCCATCTGAGCAGCAACCAGTGGGTCAACTCCGCCTGGTGGAGGATTAGGAGGATTCATCTCTGCTGGCTGTGGCTGAGGTTGTCTGTATATCCTTCGAGTGTGTCGATTAGGAGGCAGATCAATTCCACCACCCCGCCTGGTATTGACCATCTGAGTTAGATACATATGGTAAGAAAATAGTAGACAAGGCAGGTATTTACAAACCAGGTTACTTTGGGGGGATTTATTAGCTAAGCGGATTAATATTTCACCTACTAAAGCTAATTCAATATCTTATATTGGTATATGCTAAGATGTCCATCTATAATAATTCAATCAATCAAAGAAGCAAATCAGACATTTATCATCAGAACAATCAAACAACATTTTTAAATAAAGAAAATAGTTTTAATTTTGTCTTAGGCCTCCTATCTCTTAGAAAGATCATAGTGGTAGGATCCCAAGGTGTGAAATCCATCTTGTCTTAGAGTAGAAAAGATAAGATTAATCAGAGTAGAATAGCAAAAGGTGAGACAAGATCAAGATAAGTGTAGAAAGAATCAGAGTGAGATAAGTATAGAATGAGTCAGAGTAAGGTAAGTAGGTAAGGGTTTGTCCATTTCTATCTAGGTTTCGTCCTACAGTCAACATTCCTCTGATACCACTTCTGTCACACCCGGCTTTAAGGAACAAAGCCAGGTGCATCTCATACATGCGCCAAGAAGACAACATATATAATAACAGAGTGTATAGAGATAAATGTCATAAAACATCAGAGTATTTATTACATAGCGGAAGACTTATTACAAAATAAAATAATAAAGATAAAACGAACTAAGGATCGTCGGCGCCAATGTCGACTGAGAAACGCCACCTAGATCAGATCAAACTCCTCGCCTTGTGGCTCCTCCTGAACCACCTGCTCTTCTCCTGTGGGGGGGGGGTGTGAGACAGCAAGGGTGAGCTCACACATGCTCATAGCTCAACAAGTTGTGGGGAACCAGTGGACATAAACTCACAAAGGTGTGAGTTCATGTGATGTGTAAGGCTAATCAATGATATGGGTTAAAGTTGAGCATTGCTTTTAAGTAGTTGGTCAAAATTTTATTAGCAGTTACTAAGTGTAAGTAAATACCAAACCTTAAATAAAGTAATTGAACAAAATTAATAATAAACCCATGCATATGCAAATGACAAAATTGAATTTAGGTTCCATAATTTAAACATCAGAGAGTCCTGAGCTGCTCATGACCGCGAGCACGACTAGTATACCAGTTTTACACTATGCAGAGGTTGTACCCTTTACCCACAAGTCATGTTACCCATCTGCCAAGGGGTCGCGAATCCCATACACCTCTACCTAGGAAGCGCGGCAGGGCAACACTACGAGGCCTTTACAAAGTTCCACTAGCTTCCGAAAACCCGCTACAGTTTATAGGAAGTTCCAATGCAGGGTTCTTGCCTGACCGCCATCGCAGCAAAATCAAGCAAGGACCTCCCTACACTGACCACTCCCCTACTGCCCTTGCCCCTTTCGGGTAAGGTAGTCTTCCACTAGCTTTCCTAATTAGTCAGCCAAGGGCGTCCCATTAAACCCTTGTGGTGGCACGTGGTTCTCAAGTTAAGCTCTATGTTCCAATTAACATTAATGAACTTGACATGAACATAAATAGAATAACAACAGAATTGGAACATAGAGGTAATAAATGATTATCCCAAAACTAGGTAAAGCAATAGCAAACTACCCAAGTGAATCAGGGGTAAACAAGGTAATGAGATAAACAATCTAGGGTGACCTATTGGGTCCCATCAAAATTAACCTATGCATGGATAAATGATATTAAAGAACATTATTGGGTAAAAGTGGTCAAGGGCACAACTTGCCTTCAATGAGCTCCTGCTCAGCTACTTCAACCTGCTGCTCACCAGGATCCTCAGCAACGGGCTCTTCTACTCGCCACAATACAAGCAAGCACAGGATATAGGGAAAATTAACATTACACCAAGCATGTAAACAAAATACACAGAAATATTCTACATAATAAAATAAAATTCTAGGAACAGGAATCATAATTTTTGGAGTTATAGATTTTAAGTTATGCCTTTTCAAAGGTTTTATGTGTTTTAAATAAGATTAAGTGTGAGATTAATTTTCCTACTGTTGTCATGATAAAACAGTGGCTCTAAGTGATAGACAATAAAATTATAAAAATTTAGAAAGTAGAATGGATTAATTTGGAGCAAGTATGAATTTTCTATGAATTATTGAAGATTTAGCACTTATTTTTGTATTAAAAATACATTTTCTAATTCATTTACTCATTTTAAAACAGCACTGGACTGGGCCTCAAATCCAGATAAACCCAGGGGCTATTCTACAACTAATCCTGAGACTCAGAGCACTGTTGCTCTAGACGGCGGGTTGATAATCTAGAATCTCAGGGGCTCTTTAGAAATTCTGCCACGGTGAAGGGATATCGTGAAGCACTGGCCGTCGGATTAGAATCCAAGCGCCCAGATCGACTCGCCTCTCACGCGAACCAGTGAGCGCTACGCACCCTCCGATCAGATCTCGACGTCCTAGATTAAAAAAAATCTCTCAACTGATCCAGAGCGCCCGTGGCCGATCCGACGGTCGCGGAAGCATCGTCCTCAACCCTGCCCGAGCCACCCAACCTGCCACTGCGCACGGTGGCGGGGTCACCGGAGCCCACGAATCCGGCCAACCCGAGCGCCAGACCCAAATTCGTTCGGCCCCCGCGAGATTGACGACTCCCTGAACTCAATTCCCAGACAAATTTCGGCCGACATCAAGTGCAAGACTCGGTCCACGGCGCGCCGCGTTACCCCAGGCAGAGAAGTCCGGTGAGCTACCCAAGCGACGCTACGGTGCCTCGAACTACAACGGACAGATGCATAACGTTCCTACAAACGCGGTAAAGGTAGTCGAAGGCCATACCGAAGGGTTGAAGCGACGACGAAGCCGGACCCCGTGATTCCGCGGCTGCCGTGGCGGTGAAGCACTACGGCGAGAAATTGAGGTTGCACCGCCCGTCGATTCGACCAGCAAGCGCTTCGGATAACTTCGCAACCTCACAGTGCAGGTCCCCGACTAGCTCCCGGGCATCCGACGGCAACAATGACGGAACCACGTGACTCCCTGCTTCCGCCCCCCGTTTTTCTCTCTCTCCCAAGCTCACTTCCTGGCGACAAGGTTGGGCACAGAAACGAACGGCGGAGAGGGTTCAGGATGCCAGGATTATATGGCCGGGTGAGGCCGGGTGGTCGTGGTGCAGCTGCCCACCAATTCCGCGTGGTGGCGGGCGTATCGGCCACGGCCGTTGCAGAGTCGAGGGAGAGAGATTTGACCAGAGGGTCCCCGACGCAGCGGCGCAAGCGCGGCGTGCACAGCCGGTCTCCCAGAGGCTGGCCCACAGGGCAGTGATGCGGCGAGGCCGAACGGGCGAACGACCGACGAGAGGGGCGCACGCGGCAACGCGGATCACGGAGAAGGCGTTCGCCGCGCGAGTTAGGAGGATAAACAGAAAAACACCGAGACTGCCCAGTGGGCCCAGTACGTCAGTGGAAGAAGTCCGCGCCCGAGACTGACGGGTAGGCCCCGCCTGAAAGTCAGCCGCGCGCGCGGTGAAGAGACCTGGGCCGCGCGGTAGCAAAGGGAGATTGGGTCGAATTCAAGGTTGGCGGACCAGTACAAGCGTTTTCCCTTTTTCTTTTATGTTTTATTTTCTATTTTCCCTATCATTTTACCAATTCAAATTTAAATCCTAATTTAAATTCAAACTTGTGACAGATTTATACTTAGATTACATGGCGCCATAAAGAAGTTTCAAATTTGGAGATATATTTATATATCATTTATATTCTTATATCAGTTCTCTCTTTCTTCCTCTTATTTTAAATTCTTGAATTTCCCTTTGATTCTTAAATTCTACTTTGGACTTGGGTATATTTCACATTATTCCATGTTGTCACAAAATGCATACAAAGTAAAATTCCAGCATGATGCACAATTTTAATGGCATATATTCTTTTATTAATTGTTTTTGGATATGGTGTTCACATATGATGATGCATAAAGATCAAACTCACATAAAGAGAAATTGTTTCTCTATTGATATTATTTCTAACAATTTACAAAGTGGGTGTTACAATATATATATATATATATATATATATATATATATATATATATATATATATATATATATATATATATATCATGTTTTTTCCTGTTAGAGATTGCTGAACCGGTGTATGGTTGGATGAGTGATGAAGTAGGTGCTCTTCGAGTTGCTAGTATAACTATTTGCTTGATTCATTTGTGCATCATTTTTTGTTTAACGTAGAGTAACAATAATTAGCTGATGTATCCTGAGGGCAGTTGCACAGTGCGAGAAAATAGGCTATTTACATAATGTAGGAAATGAGTGAAACAATCATACATTTATCCTTGTTAGTCGCATCCTCACCGCAATCAAATCTTAAAGGTTTGTACTTAGTCCTGATTCAAAGACAATGTTGAGATGATAAATATGAGAACCGAGAAGATAACCATCTAATGCATTTTATTTGTAGCACCTAAAGTCTCATTTTGAAAATTAGTAAAAATAAATAAATAAACTCTCCAAGGTTTTTGGTGCTAGAAAATCCTCCAGTAAAAAAATTATTACATTTGGGACAACACCACATAACATAATTATGTTCCTAATAAAGATCTAAAATAATCTCCATATAAATTTGTTACCTCTTTGTTGAAACATATTTATAATTATTCACTAAAGAATAGTACAAACTAGAGATTATATTTTTAAAATACCTATTCTCTACTTAAGTGTGTATGAGTTTTATATTTGAAAGCACTTGTCTAAATAGGGAAATTAATCGATTAATTAATAAAATATTGTAGCATTCATATTTGAGTTTTGACTTTACATTTATTTTGAATTTTAAAACTAAAAATCTGAGTTGAATTTGGAATTGAAAATAGAAAACAAAAATAAATAAATAAATAAATAAAGAAATAAAGAAAAACCTTTACTTGGATTGAATCTCTCTCTTCTCGGCCCATCCCACTCCTTCCTGTGTGCGCCATTCTGCCGCGGCCCACCACCCTATTTGCGTCGCTCAGCCCATATTCCCACTACCTCGCCTGAGCACGACCCGCACATTTGACACCCTCTCTAGCATGTGGGCCATGGGTGCCAGCGAAACCGCCCCGCCAGCTGCTTCCTCTATCGCGCACGCGCTCTGCCCCTCTGTGGCTGTCAGGTGGACCCCGACGCTCGGATCCATCTTCCTCGCGTCAACAGCCGCGTAGACTTAAACAAATCCATGCGCTCGCGTGATTCAACGGACTCTAGGATCTCCTCGTGAAGCTCGCGATGCAGTTCCAACTGTCAGGTCGTGATTCCCTGAATTAGTGTATAAATATGGCTGCATCGCACCCAAATTTTGACCCGCGCCATGGCTGGGTCAGCTCCTCTGTGATGCTCGGCATGGTGGGCCAAATCTGCATCTCAGGATTGTCGCTCGACCGATAGTTCTCATGCCTGGGTATGTAGCTCGTGCCGTCTACCTGCCTCCCTCAAACCGCACCGTCAGGTTGGGCCACCATTATCGGGCAGCTGTGAAGAAGAGTGCCGCCGCTGCCATAGTAGTTCGCCCCCAGCACAGTCTGGGTAGGGTCAGTTTTGGGTTGAGAAGGTGCGCGCGAACCTGTGTGTCGTGTTCCTGGCAGCAATCGGGGGCGGGAGGTGGTGGTTTGAGGACAATTTCTCGCCGCCGACTGTGTTCCGCCGCCGACTGCCTGGTTCCGTGGCCAGGGGGTTCTTCTACGCCGCTGCTGGTAAGTTACCCATCCCTGTATTCGTCATCATGTGCGCTTCGCGTCAACGCTAGCGGGCTCGGGGGTAGTGTCCTTGGGCGCGGAACTAGGGTTCACCGGCATGGCTCCGCCGTGGTGCAGTCGAGCAGGCCGCCGCCGTAATGGCTTGAGGGTTAGTAAATGAAGACGACGATGGATCGTTGGATACTTGAGACACGGCCCCGATTGGATCTGGGAATACCGATTCGGTCATTGAGATCTTGGCCCCCGGATCTTGATCGTGTGGCTTGCGTGAGATCAGACAACATAAAATCAGAGCCGTCCATTTCAGATCGTGGGGTGGGTATTGTATACCGGTTATCGGTGGTAGCGATCTAATCGTGACTCTCGGTTTTAGATCGAGCGGCCAGAGTGCAACGATACCCCTTCGGCAGCGTGAAATTGTACAAGAGACCCCAAATTATTTTAGAATCAACCCATAGTCCAAGCTATAGCGCTTTGAGTCTTAGTTTTGTTTGCACAGAGGCCCCTACACTTTCCAGAATTCATGTGCTCAGTCCAGGGAGCAGAGAAAATAAATAAGTAATTATAGAAATTAATTTTTAGTGCACATTTAATTGCAGGGACTTATTTAATTCATAGAAAATCCATTATAGCTCTAAATTGAGTAATTCCAGTTATAATAATTTTGTATTAATATTGTTTATCACCTAATGACTCTGTTTTAGTATGAAAACTATATTAAATTTGAACACTTAGTTATTTCCGTACCAAACACATAAAACCTTCGGAAATTCATAACTCACAATTCGTAACTCTGATTTGATCCGTTCAAGTTGCGTTAGTCTCGTATGAATATTTACTATACAATAACAACATTTATTATACCATATCTCATTATTTTATAATTAGATCTTTATTTAACTTATGTTGGTTAGTCTTGTTAATGTGCTCATCATTATCTACCAAAATATAATTTATGGTAAATTTATAACTTAGATTAAAGTTGAGATAATTATTTATAGAATAACCTCTCATATGATTTATACTAACCAATTTATAATACAGTTTAATATTTTAATCACATAGATCTTTTATAAAATCATAACTCCTTAATCGTAACTCCGATCTTAGTAGTTCTCGATCCCACGATCTCGTAGCGACGCGTAGATTACTATATTTCAGTTTGTTCTTATGTTTGGTGAGATGTTAATTTTATCTATACCATGTTTGTTTGTATTGCTACGACTAGCAGTGCGGTCACGAGGATATGAAGAATCACCCTGGTAACTGGAATCTCAAGTGCCAGGCAAGTTGTGCCCTTGATCCACTTTTTGTTACCCAAAAATATTCTTTATTATCACCATTCAATGCATAGGTTTAATTTTGATGGGACCCAATAGGTCACCGTAGTCTGTTTATCCTGTTTACCTTGTTTACTCCTGAATCACTTGGGTAGTTATGCTATTGCTTTACTTGGTTTTGGGTTAATATTTCATTATATCCATGTTCCAGTTATTCTGTTATTTTATTTATGTTCATGTCAAGATCATTATATTATATTAATTGGAACATGGAGCTTAACTTGAGAAACACGTGCCACCACAAGGGAGGAATGGGACCCCTTGGCTAACTAATTAGGAAAGCTAGTGGAAGACTACCTTACCCGAAAGGGGCAAAGGTAGTAGGAGAGTTGCATGCAAGGAGGTTCTCGGGTTGATTTTGCTGCGATAGCGGTCAAACGAGGGATTCTTGCAAGTGCTCTTCCCATAAAATGTAGTGGGTTTTCGGAAACTAGTGGAACTTTGTAAAGGCCTCGTAGTGAATCCCTAGCCATTCACCTCGATAGTGTCTAAGGGTCTTGCAAACCCTAGCGACATGGGATACATGACTTGTGGGTAAAGGGTACAACCTCTGCAGAGTGTAAAACTGGTATACTAGCTGAAGAGCAGCTCAGGACTCTCGCATGATTAATTTATGGAACTTAAATTCAATTTGTCATTTGCATTTGCATGGGTTTATTTATTAATTTTGTTCTATTATTATTTATTATGGTTTGCTATTTACTTACATTTAGTAACTGCTAATAAAAATTTGACCAACTTATTAAAAGCAATGCTCAGCTTAAACCCTTGTTGTTGATCAGCTTTACACATCACATAAACTCCCACCTTTGGTGAGTTCATGCCACATTATTCCCCATAACTTATTGAGCGATGAACATGTGTGAGCTCGCCCTTGCTGTCTCACACCCCCCACAGGAGAAGATCAGGTGGTTCAAGAGGAGCCACATATCGAGGAGTTCGTTTCGATCTAGGTGGTGTCTCCCAGTTGACTTTCTGGCGCCAAGGATGGATTTTAGATCCTATTATATTTATCTTTTATTTTGTAAGACTTCCGCTATATAATACATACTCTAATTATTGTGACATTTATCTCTATACACTGTTATTATATATGTTGTCTTCTTTGGCGCATGTATGAGATGCACTCGGCTTTGTCCCTTAAAACTGGGTGTGACATTATTTTAGTACCTTTTCGGTGGTGATTCAAAAGACTGGATTTTGGTCTTCAAGACTGTCTCTAGCTTCGAAGCTGCTATGTTGCTAGCATGTAAATTAATGTGTAAGCGTAGACACATGTTAATTTAAATAAGTTAAAAATGAACTAATAAACACGGTGAGTCTGACTTACTTCTAGAGAAATGGTTGTAGATAGGTTGGATAGTGCCGTAGAGGGTGAAATTGCTTGTCTTGTTCTGGATAGAAGTTTTACTGGAGTTGACGGATGCATTGGAATGCTCAACTTGGTTGATGGCAAGGATATGTCTCTTCCGTGTGAAGCTATGACTGACTTGATTAGGAGTTCTTTTTCTTGATTTTGAAAAGACATTAGATTATAAACAACTACGAATGTGAATTTGAGAGATACAATGGCTGCTAAATCAGGAGGGATATTTGAGGTGTCTGTAACTGATGTTAGGAGAGAAGTGCATGTTTTTCCAACGATTCTTTTAGCAAGATTGTCGAAACAAAACATTCGCATTTCAGCAGTGTCATCAGCAGCCATGAAATTGAGTTTGTACCTTGAAATACAAATATATTGAAGTTGTGAAAGTTTTGATTAGGTAGGAATATTGTAAACAACAAAGTGAATAATAGATTGATTTGTGTATCTAATAATGGCCTAATTATGTATACCTTAGAATAGCATCTGTCGAGCCACATGTAGGACATGATGACACTGATGACCGCATGGATGGTTTGCTTGGACATGTATTACATGCTTTGTACCACCATGGTTGATCATCAAGCAATCTTGTAATGGTTACGGTGCATTTAAAACCTTCCTCCTATTCCAAAAAAGGAACTCATTAGTCAGCATATATATGAATTTGTTCACTTGATTTTTTTTAAATTCATTTGTATATTGTATAAATGCCTATATGTTTACTGGTAGTGTCAATGGTTCAGACTCTAATAGCTCTTTCAAATCTTTGTGTTATGTTTCAGGAGGGTTAACACACGTTGTTGGTTTGTTCATTAGTGGAGGGAGCTTGATTGTTATATTTTCATTATGAATCCTGTAATTTTTGGAGACATGGGAAATATCTCTTAAATGGTTAATATGAAAAGTGAGGCGGGGATGGTATTTTTTATGTGTTGGTTGTCAATATGTTAAATCTACCTTTGATAGTATGGCTGAGCTTCATTAATGGATGGATTGAAATACCAATGGCAAGCTGCACCACCACTTAGATATACAGATCCTGCTCACAAATGGTGAACAAAAGGAAGTTCAATGAGTAAAAAATGTATTTGTGTGCAGTGTGGAAAGTAAGCATACTAAAATAATGTAGCTTAAACTTGCAATATAAACCTTTGTATTCCTTCGGTAAGCATCCAACAAATAGAACAACGACAGCATGCTGTATTTGCTGATCATATATAGCTTCATATGAAAATTTTAGAGCTTGATTTCCCCAAAGAGTAACTTTAATTATGTCATGACTGGAAAACAGAGTAACATGATGTAGTAGTTATTTATAATACAGAAAGTCATATCTTTTAGATGTAGTTTTTTGTAATGTTGAGAGTATCATATAACAAACCTGAGGTTCTTGATGAACACATTCCGGTAGATAGATGACTTTCCGTTTAGTTGTATTGGATTTATTTCAGAAACTTCATTGATCATTCCAAGTATGTCTAGCTCATTACATCATGAGTTGTAGAATAGCAGCGTATTGTTTTACAGAGATTAAAAAAGAGAAGTAAGAAAGCTATGGAGGTAAAGTATGCAACTATTGTATTGTTGTTGTAATAACAATTTTGAAGAATCTAAGACCTTGGAAGGTAATAAGTTATTATTGTATATAAGCAATGTAAAGTGGGAAAGGAGAACAACACATTAAAATGGGACGGAGCTAAAAACATGAAGTTCAATGTTGCAAGCTCTATACGCATTAGAAAGAATGGGAAGTTTTGGATTTCTGTAATAGAACTGAAAAGAAGCTGTGAAACATGATAAACTTCAAAAAAAGAGAAAGGGATGCTGAAGGGTTTAGAAGGGTAGAAATTAAATTAGTATCAGAGTTATGGGAATATAGTATACAACATTCATGGCATCTTTATAATTGAAACTCAGAAGACTGTATGAATAAGGAAATAAAAATTGTAGTTGTGAAACTTTAGTGATCATTCCAAGAATGTTTAACTGATCACATTGTCTATTGTTAAATAATAGCATGCTAATTTATGAAGGTAAAGAGAAGTAAGAAAGATACGAAGTCAAAGTATGTAAAAATTGTCCTATCTTTATAGTAATAATTGCACAATATTCCTGATTGAATAAATAATAAACTTTGACTGTACAGAAACAGTGCCATGGAAGGGGAAAATACAAACTAAACGGATTAGAGAGTATGGGTACTTCATACAGTTGTCTGATGAAATCGAATAGACGTTAAAGAAGTGTGACAAATCTTAAAAATGTAATCTGTTTGTTGAACATATTGTATGTGTTGGGGAGTATGGCAGATTATAGAATTTTATAATAGAGACTAGAAGCAAAAAAATGTTATAAATGTTAGAAGGGAAGGGGAATGCTGGTATTATTTTTGCAATGATTAGAAGCATTTAAAAACACACATCAGGTTAGCAGCAGATAAATATGAGTATAAAATATATGTTTTCATAACATTTCTTGACTGTGGTATTCTTAGGATTGAAAGTTCATAGTATGTATGAATAAGGAAAGTAAAGTATAATAGAATGATGTCATTCTTACCATGGAAGTCTTTACTCTTTGGTCCATTTGCATCAATAGCCTCATATGGAATAAGATTATACACGTACAGTGGAAATGTAGATGGTGGATCACGACAAACTTCAATAATCGAATAAACAGTGAAGTAGATCATGAGAGGGGCATTGATAACTTTGTATTGTGACTTTGCATTTGCAACTCGAAAGCGCCGGATGTAGTACACTTTGTTCAACTGTAACAATGAACCTTTTTGTTCCAATAATTTGGCAGGTACTTCAACATAGATTGCATTTTCCTATTAAAAAATTGGCATTAGTTTTAATTTATAAATAATAAGAATGGGATAACATAGAACTATAATTAAACATATTACCATTGCATCTGTTAGAATCATGTCAACATGTAAAACATGACCATCATCGGTAATTCCTCTAAATTCCCATCTCCTGTTGACTTCAACTTGAACGGTTACATCTTTGTCTTGCAAGGACAATTCATTAAGTGTTGTCAACATGTAAAACATGACCATCATCGGTAATTCCTCTAAATTCCCATCTCCTGTTGACTTCAACTTGAACGGTTACATCTTTGTCTTGCAAGGACAATTCATTAAGTGTTTTAACTGCCATCCAATCAAAAGATAAAGGGAATTAAAATATGGTAAGACGATTACTTAGAAATAGAAATTTGTTTAAGGTACAATTTAGAATTTGAGGTTAATGCAAAATTTTGGTTCTAATGTAAATTTAAACTTAAAGAACATTACCAGCTAACAGAAGGTGCATGTGCAAGTCTATGTAAGATACAATCACCCAAAATTGCATACATTGTCATCCAAAATGTGTACTGAGAGGTACACATATAATACAATTTTAAACTATAAGCATTACCATCTGACGAAGATGCACTGATAGGTGTTTGTATAATATTATCATAACCATAGTAGTATTGGTAGGTAGGAAAAGATAATTTGGTAACTGCATATATTCCGTCAACATAGAAGTGCAGTTTGCATGCATCATTTATATTTGTAGCCATGTAGAATATATTTGTATATACATATATATATATATATATATATATATAGAAAATAGGAACTAAAATCGCTGATTTCGATATCACTGAATAAAGCGAGAAAAATATCTCATTGTAGACAATGTTCTTTGTTTCATCTGACGGATTACCATCTTCATCTTCTATTAACACTTTCAAGCCTTTTTTGGATGTGATTCGAGAGAATGCAACATATAGCTAACCATGTGTGAACACTGGATTTTTCAAATATACAACCACTTCTGATAGAGACTGCCCTTGACTCTTATTAATTGTCATTGCATAGCATACTTTTATAGGATATTGTCTTCTCTCTAAAACAAACATATATCTTGGATTTTTCAAAGTTAAGCTTATTCGAGGTATGACAACACTTTTTCCTTTATGCTTTCCGGTCATAATCTTCGCTTCTATAACTAAATCTCCCAAAGTTGTTATAATCAATCTTGTACCATTGCAAAGACCTTGAGATTGATTAATGTTGCGTAGGAGCATAATTGGTGTTCCTTTCTTCAAAATCAGGCTATGTGAAGGAAAGTTGTTACCGTTGATGGAGTTTAAAAAATCTATTGGATATAGCATATCATAGGATGCATGCATATTGGGTCCTTTTGCAATGCTATCAAAGCTTAGGTATTCCTTTGTGTCACCAGGTAGGGTTGAGACCATATAGTTATTGACAATGTCGACAACTTCATTTGTTGGAGCTAATATGGCACGTTCCTTTAGATATTCAATGTTATCATACATTGTTTCTATATTTGGATATGCAGTTTGGACAATGCATGATAGATTGTCTTTGATGGGCATAAGAAGTATTTCAGGAGGTAATTTTATCCAACATTTCTCTGTTTCATTCTCTTTTGCTCTTGCTGGTACTTTTCCTTCACCAATTGCTAAAATCCATTTACTGAATGACTCGACCTCTTTTTTAGCATCAATACTAAGGTCAGTTGAAGATAATCTCATATTTTGTGTTAGGTATAACATGGTGATAGAGTGCCATAAATATGAATTAGTTATAACTGCACCAAGAACCTGTGATTTAGTGCCACCTTCAATGACAGGTAGAATTTGTCTTGCATCACCTCCTAAAACAATTACTTTACCACCAAAAGGCATATTTTGACTATTAGATGATTCAGACGACAGTATATCACGGAAGCTTCTATCCAACGCCTCAAACGTCATCCTATGAGCCATAAAAGCTTCATCCCAAATGACCAATGAGGTACGTTTGATTAAGTCAGCAAGCATCGTTCCTTTCTTGATATTGCAAGTGCTGTTAGAATCTAGATCACATGAAATTTTGAAACGTGAGTGTGCTGTGCGGCCAGCAGGAAGTAGAAAGGAAGCAACAACAGAAGAGGCAACAATTAAAACAATTTTTCCTTCAGATCGTAAGTATAATACAATTGCATTCCATAAGAATGTTTTTCCTGTGCCACCATATCCAGAAACAAAGTACAAACCAGGTCGACCAGAAAGGACACATTCCACAATTGTATTGAATGCACTTAATTGATCAGCATTAAGCTGTGAGAAGAGACTTTGGGATTCACTGTGAAGATTTTCACGATCATAAGAAGTTTTCTCTTCAATTAAACGATTGAATTCTTGCTGTCGTGTTCCATGTACCTTTTGAGGTAGGTTAAAGTCATGTATATTCCCACCATGTTAAAGAGAATAGTTAGTAATTCATCTTTAAGTTCATTATCTGTCATTTGAAATTTAGGGCAACTAAGTGCTCTTTGTATGTTATATTCAATATCATCAGTCATTAGCTTCCAAACCTTTTCAAAGAATGAATGCTCGTTGCTGATTTGACAATATAGAAGAATTGTAACAAATAGTTGGCGTAGTTGCAGAGCTGTGGCCCAAGTTGCTGCTTCTTCAAAAGCATGTAACCATTCATTATCATCACCAAGAAGGCCACATGCTTGACATGCCTCTTTAAAACTTGGATATACATTATTGTTAAAAGTTCGAAGAGCTTCGTAGCTACATGCACCTTTAACTGTAAGTAACAACATTCTTAGATAATATCTCTCGCCTGCTGATGGATGGACATAATATAAGCGCCCTATTTTGCTCTCTCTTGCTAGTCTTGGCCTCCAACTCCGCGTTTTTTCATCCCATCTCCATTTCGATGGAAACTCAAAATAAGTCAAGTCTCTAGCATTTGAATTATTTAAGTTGCAGACAAACCATTCAGTCAACATTGTTCGGCGAAGGAAAGGTTCTGACAATATTTGTGCCATATTTGATGTAGAGTTATATGTAATGTGATTTTAGTTAGGTAAGTGAACAGGCATCCTTTCCACAGCAGGATAATGCCTATGGATTTCAAAACCAAACACTCGCCAGCAAGCATCATTGTCACAAATGTATCTACTATCAAGATACTCTTTGACTTCATCCTTTGCATCTGTTTGTTCATTATATGGAACATCTTCACCAGCTTGTACCCTTCTAAGAAATATTTTGCTACGATCTAGTCCCTTTGTGACATATTTGAAAAGATATTTTATGAAAATGCTTTTATTGCACCATTCAACATTTATATGAGCCTGAAATCTTTTTAGCAATAGAAGGTTATTTGGTACAACTGATTTGTTGTCAAATCTAACACCTCCTTTGGTAATAAAATGACAATTATTTCTTCTTCTATAAACTGTGAAGCCATTTGCATCAATTGTTGTTTCTTCTCGAAAATCTTTTGGATAACCTTTTGAGCATATTCCATTCTTCATACATGGAGCATTCATATTGTTAGGACCACATGGACCATGGATCATGTGCTCAGCGACCAATGTGTAGCCTAAAGGATCTTGTTGTGGATCTGGAATTTTTGCGGTTATAACAGAGTTAATAAGTGTGGACGTTGGTTGCGAAGTATCAGTGGATACCCAAAAGATGATGTGAACATGAGGCAAACCACACTTTTGGAATTCAATAGTATACATACCTGTAGAAATTAGGAAAAATGGTTAGTTAGCCATGTAATCAGCTATCTATGAATATATGAATTGGGGATTAAGAATTAGTTTTAAAAATTCTTATTGTAGTTTGCAAGAGCTGAAGTGATGTGATAGTACCTGCCACTTGCCGACCAAAGATATCTCCAGATCGAATATCATTTAAAAGGTCTTTGAGTTTTAAATGAAAGAATCTTACAATAATGTCCGATCTATCTAAAGCTTTTTGGCCAGGTTCAAACATGCTTTCTAGTATTTCTGTCCAGTTTGGGTTGCATGTAAACGTTATGAAAAAATCCGATGGACCGTACACTCGACAAATTGCTAACCAATCATGATAATTTTGGAACATATATCGCCGTCCACTAATATGAGATGCAGGTAGTACTACTCGTAGTCCCATTTCCTCGCCATCAATACAGCCACGACCTACAGCGTCTGATATCCCTTGAATACTCTCAGTCCGTAGATTATTTTGATTTTGGAGTATATACTGCAATCTATTTTCATCTATTGCTGCTCGAGCATCCACCTTTGCTTGACTTGAAAGAAGTCCGTAGCATAGAAAAGGATTTGGTTCATTTTTTTATAATGGAAACGATAGGAAAAGAAATCCTGCATAGTCATGTGAGACCTTGCACTTTTTTCTGCATTTTCCATTCCAACATATGGGATACCAATTTGGAATCCACGCTCACCAAAAGGAAATAGCAATGGATATTGCAGGGCCATATAAGTGGATGTAGAGAAGAAATACGTTTGAGATCTCTGTTATGTTTTTGAATGATAATGTCTCTTTTAAACGTATCAAGAGATAAGTCTCCACAAACTAACATGGCAAGTTCATCAGTAGTTGGAAGATTGTACTGAACTGGATCACCTTCACGTGCTCCTACAATCCTTATAATGAAGTCTTCATCTTCATAATTAGATAATCTGTCCCTTGCCATTCGAAATTTCTTTGCGAATGGGTTGTGTTCATCAAGCATTTTAATTAATTCTTGAACAATTAAAGGATCAATATTTTGGATAGGCTCTTTTGTAGGATTTAGACATCTCAACCTGTTTTCAACCTCATTGAAAGTATCATATATGTAAAGTTGAAGAAATTGAGGAGTAGATCCTTCTTGAGGTAAGAGAGAGCCAATTCGATGATGCACCTGACCACATATTTTGAAGATGGGTGGACCACTACCATCATTTACAACATTATCAATATTAGCACCCATGGATGTGAAAGCAAACAAATAATTGTATTGCCTTATATTTGCTATAAATTTTTTTGCTCTTGCATCACCGTCAAATCTAGCGAGTGATTTCAACGGCTCTGGTCTTTCCCTATACGGAGGGAGGTATACTTTGCCTCCTTTACAACAATTGTAGTATTAGATGGGCCTATTTCTCACGGTGCCACGTGTTCTTCCCCGTACCAAAATAATGCACCACACATTTGGCAAGTGTAATCTGGAGTTTCGTGGTCTGACCTCATAGGATACGAAGCTATAGTTTTCATGGAAAAAAAGAAGTCTGTGAGTTAATAGATTTTTCTTAATTTTCATGTGTAGTTTTAAATATTGCATCAGGTACAAAATAGTCAAATCATTGTGGTCCGTACCTTTCGGGGCTGCAACATATTCATCAGAGAAAAATCTACATTGCACAGGAACTTCAATATTACGTGGAGGGCCTATATTTTAAAAAGTTTTAGTGTGTTTCCTTTGAAGGGAAATTATGTGTTTTTTTCATTTTCCTCGTAACAGTTGAAAAAAATGTATTGGAAATTAATTGTGTGAGGAAGACATAGAATAATATGAATTTAATTAGTAGTTCTAAGCCAATATGGTTTACTGTTGAAGCAGGTAAGCAGATATTACCTCTAAGAATCAACCGGTGCTGATTTAGAACTCGCTTACGATATTGTCATGCTAAGTTCGCATTTCTATGTGACGACAAACGACATAGTATGTATTGGTACTCCAAAGTTAGAGGTAGGCATTGTCAATGACATTGTGGATGTAGAAGTCTCGTGCATTTTTCTCTGTCTATGACCCTAATCGGTTATGGGCACTAAATGATTTGAGGTGTCATGCACTACTGATCGCATTTCACCTTGGCCAGTCATAGCCTTAACATTAGACTCGTTGCTCATGTCCTATTAAGGCCATACATAATATAATCCTTATTAGAATTATGAAGGACACATCACACCACTAAACATGATTTGTATTAGCAAAGACAATGCTATAACATGAACTTAAATATATTCTATGAATACATCCCCAAGTAACATATCCTGCAGAAGCTTCAAAAAATAACATTGGACCACTAAACATGATTTGTATTAGCGTGTATCGATCCACCTCTTATTTTAGAGAAACAATACATCCTATTAGACACACATGTAACATAACGCTCATAATTATAAAAGTAAATGTTAGTAATGTCCCCCTATATAATATAATGTGTAAAATTTTAAAAGCAAAGATAAGTATCTTTCGAGAGTTGTAACATAATATTAGATGAACACACGCAAACCACGTACAAAATAAAATATGAGATAAAACAAAAAAGATAATAGCAACATAAAAGAAGAAAGAATGAAACATTTACATGTGCAGTAAGAAATAACACGTTTACCTATATGATTCTGGTCACTCAAAGATCCAATTCCAGCAAATGTACGCCTTGACTCCTAACTACAAACCACCAAGGAAGCAAAGCTAGAACATCACAAAGGGTTTTGGAACATTGCGTAACATGTTTTTAGATATTGTAACATTAGAGTCTTTGAATATTTTTTCAGATGTACTAACAAACATTTACATGTGCATTAAGAAATAACAAAATGTTTACCTATGTGATTCTGGTAACTCAATGATCCAATTCCAGCAAATGTACGCCTTGACTTCTAACTACAAACCACCACAGAAGCAAAGCTAGAACATCAGAAAGGGTTTTGGAACATTGCGTAACATTTTTTAGCTGTTGTAAAATTAGGGTTTTGGAACCTTTTCAGCTATACTAACATTAGGGTTTTGCAAAGTAAAAAATTAGGGTTTTGCAAAGCAAAGAAAATTAGAAAAAGATGAATGAACCAAGCACGAGAGCTGAAGTAAGTCACAGACCTTAGAACGGTACGCTCGGAGAAGACAAATGCCGACGGGAGCAGCTACGCCGTCGTTGTCGACGTCGAGTACGGAAGATGCAGTGAGGTATGGAAAGGGGAAAATGAAGAGAAAGGGATAGTCGGAGGAGGTAGAGGCAGCAGAAGCAGCTTCCGCGTTGGTCGCCCTCGAGAGCGTCGTCTCTTCCAGTATTTGGTCTGCACACCGGCAAGGAAGAGTGTGGAGAGTTCTTTCACCTTTTTTAATCGAAGGTGCTGGAGTGGAGGCTAGAGTGACACAGGACAAGTGGACGACTTTGATTTTTTAAATGAACGGCGGTGATATTTGGAACGATGTGGATACATTGATTGGCCTCGAAGCCGCAACGGCTTAATAAGAAGAAATGGCTGAAGCTTTTGCTTTATCAAACGACGACTATCATTCAAGGTTGGAACTAATATATAGCGGTAGTAGTTTATTGTGTCCCAAATTTGTAATGGTATTGTTTTAGAATATTTATAAAATTTGTGAATTGTACTCACTATATTAGTATGGATTATAAAAACTATTATATATATGGTGTACTATTATTTTTTATTAAAGTTTTCATAAATTTAAAACAGACTCATACATCATTCAAGGGTATACAAGGGACTTCTCTAAACAAAATCTTATTTTAGTGAAGCTAAAGTTGGTTTGAAAGCCAAACACTTATAGAACACACTGCAACTTTGAAACAGAGCTGCTCAACTCTAAAGTTTATGAAGTTGAGCCGGTTTCTATAAAACTGAGCTATTTCAAACACCTTCGTAGGGTCAACAATATGAAATTTCAACTAAAGAGGTACAAAAGCTAAATAGATTAGTTTAATCTAGAATATTCTTCCACTCTATATCTTTTAGATTCTTACAATCCAAGTTTTCTAAAATATTACTAATTTGTCACTGTTTATAGGATTAAATCGTTTTCTTTACTATTCGAAGGCCACCACCTGACTCGATGCTCGACTCCCACCCAATGGCACCACCTAGCGGTAGCTAGGGTTGCCATCGCCTCCCTGTGCTTGACTTCCTTGGGTGGCTAGCCGTTTCTAAATCGTCTCACCTCTTTTTTGTGGACACTTCAACATGCTCATCGTCCAACATCCATGTTGCTTGTCTCCATATGACTTTGCCCACTTCAACATCATCCTAGTCTCTACTTCAATGTTGGGTGACCACGTTTCTCTATCCCAATAGAAGACAACGACAATATCTTTCACTTTAGTTGTTGCTGTCTACTATCGTTGTGTGTGGTTTCCTTAGTGTTGTGAAGGTCCATGATGGATTGGATATGATGTTCAATTACTACTACATCTATTGTTATGCTTTAGTATTTCTATGGGCTTCTTCACAACGCTAACGATTATCAACATTCTTAGAGGGCATTAGAGAACAATTAGTGGGTTTGGATTTGCGAATTATTAAAGAGAATTCCGTGGTGAGATGAAAGATATAGCGGAGATGAATGGGAAGGGATGGCAGGAACAAGGTAGGACATCAACTCTTCTTTATTGGTATCAATAGTCTTTCTTACTATAAGTAATGTCTTTACTTCATTGATGATTGCAGAAACTGCTTCCATTTCATAGGACCCTTTGAATGATACGTAGTAGCTCATCATAACTGAAGTATTTCATTCTGGAGAGCGTTCCTTTTATTGGATACCTTATGATTGAGTAATGTCTTTCCTAGTTTATAAAGACGAGTTTTCATATGTTGTCTATACTTGGCTTCAGCTGTAGAAGTCCCTTTCTCTCAAGCAATAGGAGGATTTGCTCAAGTCTCTTTACTTATCTGCTTTTGGCTCTAAGGGTATCACTCTATATTTTTTCTATCTTTTCAAACTATAAAGATTATGCTTTCAAGAGGACTCTAACTATAAGGTATTGCTTTGATTGGCCCCCATATAAATGGATTCTAGAAGGAATTAACTGCCATTACTGTTTTTGTTTCTGGCTGTCAGTGTTTCGTACCATCGACTAGTAATAATCATGCTTTGCACATCTGGAAATGGATGGTGTGCAAAGAGGATAGAAAGATTATACTAGTTCGACTATAATGTCCTTATGTATAGTTGTGTTGTTCATGTTACTTTGCATGGATTTTGTAGTAGGGGGTTACAAATGGATGAGAGAGGCAACGAGCTCCTAACTCTATGGTGTGCGAGTGTGTACAAGTGTTCTGTTGTTCGAACACCAGAATGGCCACCCCTTGAGCGTGGGCCTTCCCCTTCCTTTTATAGACTAAGGCAGAAGTAGGTCATGTTTACAAGAGTTTGAGGTCAGACGAAGCAGCTGAGGGTTGAGTGCTATCATTTAATCCATTGTTGGTCAGGGTTCCTACCGGTTAAGTGACATCGTGGATGACGTCTACCTCTTTCGTGAGAGTACTATAGCCACACACGAGCCATCCTGAAGCTAGCTATTATGTTTCGTCACATATCACGGTGGGTTAGTCAATGTCCTCTTTTGGCTTCCCAATGTGGGAGTGGTTGTGTCGACATTAGTATCCATGTCATGATGGATGACATCCGTGCTCTGGCATACTTGCTCCACGCTGTTGTTTGGGCTCCATGTTGTATCAGAGTCTGACTTGCACATTTCCACATTCGTAGTGGTTAGAGCGACATGGACATTCATACTTGCATCATTTCCAAGTGTGTACGGTTTTCTTAGCGTATGCCACTACGGTTGGTCAATAGAAGCCATGTTAGAACATGTTGGCCAATAGAAGCCATAGACCTTGCCATGGATGTCTCATAGAAGTTGTTCCCCTTGTTGGATCAGGATGCACCGTTGGAGGATCTTGGTGGGCTCCGCTTGTACAACACCCCATCGATGACCACAAAAGACTTCACATGACGTGTGAGCCATTGATCCTCTATCCTATTGCTTGGGAGTGTGTTATGAATGAGATAGTCGAGGTATGGAGTCCTCTAGTCAGCCAAAGGGTCGGGCTCTACCACTGGGTTAGCGTCGGCCTCCATGACTTCGATATTAGGATGGGTTGGTAGTAGGCTCATTGCTAGCCCGCTTCAATTCTTTGATCAAGGGTTTGAACAAGTCACTAGAGAAAAAACCTATTGGGACATGATCCTGACATGATGCCATCTTAGCTAGGGTGTCTGTTGCTTCATTGAAGCGCCTTAGGATGCGGTTGAGATCGAGGTTGTCAAAATTATCCTCTTGCTTGCAAGCCTCTTGGCGGTAAGCCTTCATCTTAGCGTTGAGGAAGTTGGATTCCTTCATGACCTATTCCACCACGAGCTAGGAATCGGTGTGGACGTCCAGTCATCAGATGCCAAGCTCAATGGAGATACACATGCCATTGATGAGCACCTCGTACTTAGCCACGTTGTTTGAAGCAGTGAAGTGGAGTCGGATTGTGTACTTCATGTGCACCTCATGTGGGAGACAAAAACGAGTTTGACCCCTATACCCTTCTTCATTGTTGACCCATCAAAGAACATCATCTAGTACTCCTATTTCATGGCTGCAGGTGGCATCCGAGTCTCGATCCACTTAGCAATGAAATCAATGAGTACCTAGGACTTGATGGTGGTACATGAGACATAGGAGATCCCTTGACCCATTAGCTTAAGTGTGATCCTGCTGGTAGTGTCCATGTTTAGGATGACTTCACTGAGTGGGAAGAACATCACTACTGTCATGGGGTGTGACTCGAAGTAATGGCACAACTTTCTCTTAGCGATCAAGACCTCATAGAGCAGCTTTTGGATTTGCGGATACCGTGTCAGTCCAACAAGACCTCACTGATGATGTATGCTAGGTGCTAGACCTTGAGACCATGGCTCTCCTCCTGCCTCTCAGCAATGAGAGCAGTGCTAACCACTTGTGTGGCGGTCGCGATGTAAAGCAGGAGCAGTTCGTCGTCGATTGGCGGGACCAACTTCATCATAATTTCCTTGACTTTGTCATGTTCTTTCTTGGGCTTCCATGTGGGCAAACTAATTGGGCTTCTTCATGAGCTGATAGAGGGGGAGGCCTCAGACCGAGGCATGAGATTGTGCAGTTTAGTGCTGCTAGACACCCTGTGACTCGCTGCACCCTTTTAGTTTCTGAATTGGCCCGATTCGTGTGATGGCCATGATCTTGTCTGGGTTGTCTTCGATGTCGTGCTTGGAAATGATGAATCCGAGTAGCATACCCCTTAAGACCCCAAAATGCACATTCTCGAGGTTGAGCATGATGCTATTCACTCGGATCTTGCCGAATGTTTGCTCTAGGTTAATTATGAGGTCGCCGCCTATTAGAATTTGACTACAATGTGTCCATGTACGCCTTGATGGTTCACCCAATGAGGTCTCCAAAGCACTTGAGCATACACCGCTCATATATGTCTTCGACGTTTTTAGTCCAAATGGCATTGTCATGTAGCAGTACATGCAAAATGAGGTGATAAAAGAAGTCACGAGTTGGCCGGCCTCTTTCAACGTGATCTAATGGTACCTAGAGTATGCACCGTGGAAGTAGAGGACTTCACATTCTGAGGTCAAGTCAACCATTTGGTCGATGCGTGGCAAAGGAAAGAATTCCTTTGAACATGCCTTTGTTTAGGCCCATGTAGTCAACACACATTCACCATTTCACATTCATTTTTTGTACAACAACAAGATTGGCTAACCAGTTAGGATGATACACCTCCTTGATGAATCTGGCCACCAAAAGCTTTGTGATATCCTCGCTGATCGCCCTATATTTCTCCTCGTTGAAGTGGTGCATGAGTTCCTTGACTGGCTTGGAGTCGACCCTAATCTTCAAAGAATGCTCGACGACTTCCCTCAGGATGCCTAGCATATTTGAGGGTTTCCACACAAATATGTCCTTATTCACGTAAAGAAAGTTGACGGGCGCGCTTGTCGAAAAGCGATGCGCTGATGCGCACCACCTTTTTGTGGGAGTCTTCATGGTTAGTGAGGATTTCTTTGACGTCCTTCGTTGATTGAAGGATCTGGCTGATTTCATAGAGTTTGGTGCGTTCTCGACCAACTGCTCTCGGATGATTGTGAGCTCCTTGGATGTGATGATCTCCAAGGTGAGCTCGTAGCTTTCCACTGCGCACTCATAGGCGTGCCCGAATAAGGACACAATGGTGATGACACCGTGTGGTCCCGATAACTTGAGCTTGAGGTAGGTGCAATTAGGGATGGCCATGAAATTCTCGTACCATGGTCGTCCCATGATGTCGTGGTAGGATCTTTTGAACCCAACCACTTCGAATGTTAGGGTCGTTGTCCGATAGTTGTATGGATCCCCAAACATGATGGGCAAGTCGATCTACGTGATGGGAACAACCTGTTTCCTCGACACAATGTTATGGAAGGGTGCTACAGACGATTGAATGCGTGAGCGATCGATTCCCATAGCCTCGAGTGTCTCCACATACATGATGTTGAGGATGATGCCTCCATCCATCAGGATTTTGGAGAGCTCAAAGGGAAATGGGGTTCACCTTTTTCTCTAATTGATTTTGGTGCTTGATGACCATCACAACCTTATGGACTAACTAGTTTGTCTAGTCTTTGATTCACATGTGGATAAGCTTATTTAATATAGTTCTAAGTCAGAAATAACTCAAAACCAACCTAAAAGGGGTAAAACTTGGAATAAATGAACTTTGCCTAGATCCACACCTTGGATAAGTTTTATACACCCCTAGGAACCTATTTGATACATCTAACGAGGTTGGATAACTTAGATTCAGAAAGTCACACTTTTGGAGCTAGTTTGAGCAAAATCAAGATTTTCAGTTAGAGAGAATAAAAAGTCTAAGATCCATGATTTTGACTAGTTGGAGTGGCATAACATATATTTGTCTAAGTCATAGGAACATCCTCAAGGCCAGTTAAAAAGATTTTAAGAAGATTTGATCAAAGAAGAAGAAACTGCTCCCAAAATCTGAAGTCTGGCGCACCAGACCGGTTCGGTGAGCACCGGACCGAGTTTGTAGAGAGGGTCGAGACTTGGCAAAAATCTAACCAGAGTGTCGGACCGGTCCGGTGTGCATCAGTTCAGTTATGTAGAGAGGATGTTTCTGGGCGTTTTTGGAGGCAGAACACTGAACTGGTTCGACGGTGCATCGGACCGCCTGACATGTCTCAACAGATACTTCACTCAAACAGATATGCTGATGTGGAAAGGGTATGATGTACCAGACCTTCATTGTTTATGGTCCAGTGCCTCTGGCAGTTTAGAACAGTCACGTGCCAGGACAGAGGACAGATGGTCTGATGTGCGCTGAACCGGTATTGTGCACGGTTCGATGCACACATAGTCATACCACTTTTCAGCTTGTATTCCAACAACCCTTTAGGTGATTAGGGGCTATAAATACCACCAACCAGCACATTGATGGTACAATAACTACTTCAAGTTATTACACATCAAGTACAATATCTCCAAAGCTTCCAAAGCCAATTCCGCGCCGCATTTGATCGATTTGAGTTTGAGAGACTTAGCGGCTTGTGCATTCGAGAGTTACGAGTTCTTTTGATCTTGATTCAAGTTTTCATTCTCACTACCTCCCCGTTCTCTTTGATTGTAAAGTGAGGCAAGAGACTCTGATTCTTTGTGTGGAGGTCCTTATGGGACTTAGTGTCCCTAAGATAGTGAAGAAAACTCATCTGATCTCCGTGACCGTGTGAGAGAGGGAAAAAGTTGAAAGAGACACGTCCTTTATGGAAACCTTATCTGGGACGTACGTTCTTTAGAGCAAAACCTTGGAAAACATATCGTCGTGTCTTTTGTGTTGATCATTACTTTGCCATTTAATTCTTCCTCTCAAATTATAACAACTTCCTCGCAGCTCACAATTAGAACTATATTTCTAGTCTACACAACTAAACAAGCCCTCAGTCTCAGACACCACACTATCTAGAGTGCTAGACCGGCCTCTTACATTTAAACATTTTTCTTATTTTTCAATAAATAGAGGTGAACTTGGTTTTGACATGTAGGAAAAATGACATCGACACTGCATCCACTCATCAGAACTATAAAATCCTCTAAACTGGTAGGCGTATCAAGTAATATATATTTTGTGCCCTTCATAATTAACAAGTGATCGGTGCAACAGAGGTCGATCGTTCGGTGGCTGATATATCTTGCTAGCATTTCTCGTCGGCGACCATCGCGGGCTGCGGCTGCTCCGCCTGGCTGCTGGTCGGTGCCGTGGCCCACATGGCGCAGACAAGGTAGGCGACGAGGTTGACAACGCTGAGCACGGCCAGCAGCCAGTAGAAGTAGTCGAGGCGGCTGTGGTTGATTGTGTCGCCGAGCCACCGGGTGCAGCTCTTGACGAGCGAGACGAGCGCGCTGCTGAGGAAGAAGCCGAGCGAGAGCGTGGTGAGGAAGAGGCCCGTGCTCATGGTCTTCATGCTCTTGGGCGACCTCGTGATGAAGAAGTCCAGCTGCCCCGTGTAGATGAACGCCTCGCCTGCGCCCACCAGCAGGAACTGCGGCGTCAGCATGAACACGCTGATGGGCAGCGACCCATGCCCTGCTACGCCACTTGTGGCGGCGACGGCGAGGCGCTTCTTCTCGGATATGGCCGCGGCGGCCATGCCGACGATGGAGAGGACCAGGCCGATGCCGATCTTCTCCAGGTTCGTGAGCCCCTGCCGGCCGGTCATGAGGCTCCGGCAGAGCGGGACGAAGACGCGGTCGTAGAAGGCGAGGGTGAGCATGATAGCGCCGACGAAGAAGACGGTGAGCGAGGCGGCTGGGATCTCGAAGCCGCCCATGCGGCGGTCCATGGTGGTGGCCTGCTCCACGGAGAAGGTGATCATCTGCGCGTAGATGGTCCAGAACAGGATGGTCGTCGCCCACACCGGCATCAGGCGGGCCACCATCTTAACCTCCTCGACGCGGGACACGGAGCACAGCTTCCACGGGTTCGGCGTCGGCCGCCCGTCGTGCCCCACCTCGTTGTCGTCGTCCCCTGCCATCACCGCCGCCCTGTCGAGGCACGGGAACTGGGCGGTGTGGGGGATGCGCGCGTGCTCGGGGCGGTCCTCGTAGAGCGCGGAGACGGCGAGCGGGTGCTTGGCGATGTTCCGCTTCCGGGCGGCAGCGACGAGGACCTGGAGGATGTGCACGATGGGGCTCCCGGAGCTGCGCCTGTAGCGGTACCGCCTGGTGCCAGACAGGAAGACGGCGATGGCGGCGAGCATGGCGGCGGCGCAGATGCCGTAGGCCCAGCTCCGGCCGACGTGGTCCTGGACGTAGACGAGGACGGTGACGGCGAGGAGCGTGCCGACGCTGATGAAGAAGAAGAAGCGGTTGAAGAAGAGGCCCATGGCGGCGCGCTCGCGCGCGTCGCGCTCGTCGAACTGGTCGGTGCCGAAGCCCGAGACGCTGGACTTGAGTCCGCCGGTGCCCAGCGCGATGAGGTAGAGGCACACGTACAGCACGCCCATCTGGAACCCCGTGGCCTGCTCGCACGGCCCAGCCGCGCCGGGTCCGCACGGCGGCGGCCGCAGCTGCCGCACCTCCGTGGACACTGCCAGGAGCCCCGTGCCCTGCCATGTGTGCGTACGACACGTGCATGGATCAGCTACCATGAGCTGACGTCACGGCATGCATGCCAGAGCAATCGTTCGAGTTGGATCGGAGTACAGTACTCACGATGGCTTGGATGAGGGCGAAGATGGCGATGGTGAGGTACCGTCCGAGGAAGGAGTCGGCGAGGAACCCACCGAGGAGGCAGAGGAGGAAGGAGGTGCCCATGAAGTCGGTGACCACGTTGGCAGCTGCGGCGCTGGGCAGGTGCATGGTATCCGTGAGGTACGTGACCAGGTTGACGGCGATGCCCATGGTGGCGAGGCGCTCGCACAGCTCGATCCCCAGGGCGAGCGCCGCCGCCACCCAGCCGCCCGTGCTCGACTTGTCCGCCCGACAGCCCCTGTAGTCGACGGCGTCCTGCACCAGGTTGCCGCCGCCGTCGCTGGCTCCCCATGCCGCCCTCTCCTGCACCTTCTTCCCGTCCTAGTTAACCAAAGGCACGCAAGCACACAAAAGCAACGTGCTGTATCAGCCAGCAATCAGCAGATAATTCAGCATTGCATGCATATATATGCAGGTACTGTCTATATATATATATATATATGTCCTGACTGTCACTACCAAATAATGTATATATCGTCACTTTACTGAGCTGCAAAACTATATATGAATGAATGAATGAATGACTGAACTAGAGAATGCTAGCTAAGCTAATTAGTAGAAAATTAATTAGCCTGACGTACGAACCATTGGTTTGAACTGATTATTCGTGCGAGCGAGGAGCAGAAGAGAACACAACACAACACAAGCAGGCTTTGGTATGGCTCTGCACTGCAGCTAGCTGGAGCAGTCGAATGCTGATGAGCTTGCTGAATGACCTGCAGATTGGCTCGTCCTTTTATAGGCACGGAGACCACGAGACGCGCATACGACCGTCGACCGACCGATCACAGCTGATCATGCAGATCGGCCGGCCGGCGAAAGGGACCTGCACCAGGTGACTGTAACTGTGGGGCAACCTCCAGTACAATAATTAATGTTATGCATTGGTAAACCAACTTACAAGAAGATGAGCAGCACTGATATGCTAACTATCTAGCTGCTCCTGCATGCTGAGACGTGGAAACTAAGAAAAGTGAGTACTCCTTCCTAGATCATGGAGCGGAGGCCCGGCGGCAAGGGAATGTTCTGGGAGCTTCAAACAGCATCTCATGCCGACTAGAGCTAGTGGCCACACCACACAGTGATCCAGATTGCTAGCAAATCGTCAGTGGAGCCGAACGGGAGATAAGCTTTACAGATAAAAGCGATATATTCCCACATTAATGAAGGAGCAGAAGCAAAGAAAGGTACATTAGAGTTATCTAATATAATATGAGACTAGAGCCCCTGCACGTTGTTCTTTTGGTAATATAAATTCAATTCTCAAAAAGGAGGGGAAGATAAAATCAACACATTACACTACATGGAGGGGAAGAAAATGTATCAAACATCACACACACTGCGCAGGCCTATATGACTCGATCGCAAGGTCTCAGCAATGTGCTTCGCTCCTGCAGCACACTATAGGTGCGAGCCTCCTCCTACTTGATTTTGGCTAGCAGTGAGGGAACTGACATTTGTTGTTTCAAAAAAAAAACGCACATTATGAACCTTTCAGAATTTACATGTGACTAATTAACAACAAAAGAGAACGAAAGGCGTTTAGCTTAAAGCATTGTTGACTATGTTGAATAAGATATTAACAGATATCAATATCATATTTCTGAGATTTGAGCGTGATATTAACAAAAAAAGACGGATCCAGTGCTAGTCGCTCCCACATGGCCGGAGTGGGTTTGAGCACGGTGTTTGAGCATTAGTAGATGTTGAGTATTTGGACTCTAATACGTTGGAAAAATATCAGTACCATTTGCTCTGCTAACCGTGTATAGTGTTGCCATTTGCTGCACCATGATAGGTGCAAATCTGAATAGAGTACGTATCGGCCATGAACAAACAAGTGAACAGCACTTCCCAGCTGCATCTTTCCTGTAGGATTAGAATCCTCCAAAGGCTGCTTGTTTTAGCTGAGCTGGATTCACCAGTTCACGACACATGTGACGCTCCTGGACCAATGCTTTGATCCATCGTCTTCCTCTGCCTGCCTACCACTCTTCGACATCTTTTTGCTGTAGACTACAGAAAAAAAAAGCAGCCTCCCTTTGCTTCCCTTCCTCATGTTGGATTGGATCAAATGCACCGACCACTTTTTGCACAGGCCTGTTTTCCTCCAAACACCTGCAAGGACCTGACCTGACCGTCAATTATTTCTTGTTCTTTTTTACTGTGTAAACCTGCTGCGAAAATGTACAGTATATGAATGGGCAGGCTGTTCCGATCCTCACGTTGAAAAGAATCGATAGACCTATGTTCTTTGTCCAAATTCACACAAAAAGTAGGGGTATCTACCTCATACCCTGCTGCTGGTCGATGCTGACAACTTGTCAATTGCAAGCCTCTCAACTCAATCTAGACTCTAAAATCCTATACATGTATAGTATCAAAAATTGCCTCCATTTATAGAGATTCCAAATGTTAGGCATGTACAGTTGACAAAATTCTACTTTGATTGTGGTTCACCAAATAAGCATCTGTCATAACATGTTGCCACGTCAGATTTTTATGAGAATCATATAAGAGTTTATGATGAATGATGTCCATGTGGCGCCCACATAGACCACAAACTCGTGACATTTTCACATAGATTAGTGATGATGCTGGAATGTCATAGAAAGTATGACAGACGAAATACAACAGAACACCATAAGAAGTGATTAAGTACGGAAGATAGGTGACGAACATATTTTTGTTATAGAGATGTTATAAAATCCCTCTTGTGACGTAAATTTTACACTTTATGATGAAAATGTATTGTCATAAAAGGTCATACCCAAGAGTTATGTAGATAAAATACAAAGATTGATGAAAAAACACTTTGTCCCTAATTGAGATGGTTAAGATGGAGGTAGCAGTTCAGTTGTTATTTTTTTTTATTTCTGGTTTCCTACTTCAGTAAAGTTTAAAAGGAATCTCAATATTTATTGTCTAAAAAGACAAAAGAGAGAGTGGGTTAAGGATCCAAGAGACCTCTCTTCTATTTCAGGACTAAGGAAGTAGTACCAAACAAATTTGTAACAAGTATTTTGGAGAGATGACCAATCTGAATAAATAGCAACATTTTGTTCGATGGCCAAGATTTTAAAAGACTGAATCAAGTATATGAGAATGTGGCTGTGGTAGTATCAAGAGATAAGAATGTGAGTAGTACATATGTGCACAAAGTGGAAGCAGGCACCACTTATATTAGTATAATTTTCTGGCGATCATGAGGACACTGGGTGGTAGTTACACATGGATGATCTGCAGGTGCAGAGAGACCCACGAATAGCTCCATCGATAAGTATGTGCTTGCCTTCCAATTTCTAAAAGGGTTATGGTCGGCTATTGCATTTCGACCTAACCTAACTAAGTAGGGAACGGGCCGGAGACATAAGAACATTTGAGAGGAATACTGTAAAACTGCTGATACGTCTTGTTCTCATCATTGCAAATGTTGTTCTCTGGATATACAGCTTACATTGTTGATGCATGCACATTATACTCGTATTAGCGTTTGTCTTGATATGAACAGGGCAATGCAATTTGCCGTTGTTTGTCTTGATATATAGGAAGTCATCCAATGTTATGCGCGTAACTAGTTTCTTGCCTAATTAAGGGTGTGTTTGGTTGGATGTACATGGAGAGATTGAAGTAGATGGCCACAGTTTCAATAGTATTTGGATGAGAGTCACGTAGGGACGAGGTAAACACCGGAGTAGTTTTTTGGTGGCGACGTGATCCTAAAAATTCGAGAGGACGGTGTCGCCCCCGCTTCATCCCACTTTGACCTCAAACCAAACACATCATAAGTGGCTAGACCATGTCTTAGACTGCAGAGAGGATGCTAAAGAAAGGGTGCATATATAATTGTATACACAGAATTTAGCCAAATTATGGGTTGATAAGCTTACTTTGAGTATAGTGCTAGCTGCCTAGCTCGCATATATAACCAAATAGGGATGAACTGCATTTGGGGGCCCTTGATAAGGGGTTAAGCAGGCAACTAAATTAACATACCCATATGAACATTGCCCCATAATGTAATTGACTATATTGACTAAAAAACAAATAGTGGTTAGACTACTTTTTTTACTAAGTATTGCTATGCAACTTAATTTTTAAATCTATCCACTGGCCTATCAAGTAAGCTAGGAACGTAAAGCACACAACCGAAGTACACAATATAAATTGAAGTTTAAGTGTGATAGAGATACAAGCTCCTATCCCTTGTGAATGATATTTTTTGTCTGAGGTGACGAGAAACGTGTAAGCTTCTTCCAAGTCCTCGTTTGAGCCCCCTCGCAAGGATACCATAGGATGACGAAGCTCCTAGTTGGGTAACTTCATGGATAATCTGGGTCTTCTTCACATGCAAGTGGTGCTATGTTGTGGTATCTTTTGGATGCTCTCCACCATCTTCACTATCCAGTTTCTAGTCAAAACATTGTGAGCCTCTCCCTCTAGTACACGGTGGTGGCTATACCACAAACACAGTTGGTGTGATCTTACAAGACTACAAGGCTATCTGGTACAACTATTTCAATAGTGCACACAAGCACCAAGGGGTAAGGGGTGTTCTAACATCACTCAAACACTAGGCCTAAACCTAAATAAACACTATAAGAAATGGTATAAATAATCTAAGCACTTCACAAAGCACCCATGCTAATCACTAAGTGATTCTTTGAGCACTTGGGTATCTAGAGATAATAGTGATGAACCTTGACTCTAATGAAGTGCTTCACTTCACTTCGAGTTGTTAAACTCTAATGAAGTGTCGGGCTCTGAGTTGAGTGGACTTATGCACCAGTGAATTAAAGACTAGGCAAACCAGTTAGTATATAAGGTTGTGATGGTCATCAAGAACCAAAATCAATTACGCCCCGTTTGGATCATTAGAATTGAATTCCATTCTAATAATAGTAATTTAGGCATATATTAATTAAGCTAATTTGGTTTTATGCAAAATATATTTGTATACTATTATTAGCAAGATGTTGAAGATATTTATGTGCTATATTTTTACTATATAGAAGTGAGAAGAAGAGTGCCATGTAAGTTACAGAGTAGAAACAAATTCTACTAATGCATAAAATCATTTCCCACCCTCCACCCCATGAATTTGAGATAGGCTTATATCTGAACTTTGGAAAGTGGTGGAATGCCAAATTCCAAACTAAATAAGTTACTTTATTGAGTGAATTCCAATTCCTCTAAATTGAAGGGATCCAAACGTCCCGTTAGAGAAATTGGTTGAGGTCATTCCCCTTCACAAACCCCCTATTAAAGGATCTTACCATCTAAGGTGGTATTGTATGTCCCTAGAATCTTCTCTTTCCAATGGTGTGACCTCCCTTTATAATTGTCTCTTCCTATCAAACTTATTGAAAATACTCAGAAAAAAAAAATATTAGTAGCACAAGGGAGTATATGATAAATGATGATTTCCTAGTAATACAAAAGATAGACAAATCATCATTCAAAAGTGACATAAATTAAATTTCTTTTAGTTAGTGCATCAACTTAAAAGAGAAATAACACACTATTTGATAAAATGTAAAGTACTCAAAAAATACTATAACACACTTTTAAAACTAAACAATAATGCATGTTAATATGAAATTAAAGTTAAATGTTATATTAATTAATGGACTCAAACAATTATTTTAACGCATAATTGAGTAAACATGTGATCAATTATATTTTTTCAAGGTATAAACAAATAATTAATCATTCGGTTATGCAAACAATGAAACAAATAATTTCACCTAACAACTAATTATGTATACTACTGATCACTAATGTCGGTGGCTAATAAAAACGACCATCGAAAATAAATCATAAAAAATCAAACAATAACCTCTAACGGTGCTCCTCACATGTTTGTCGCATCAGACGGGCAAGCGCGTCAAGTGGCGGTGGCGCCGAGACGAGGCGGCGACTGGGGTCCATGCGACTAGTGGCGCCAGGGCTGGGTAAGACGGTGACGGTGGGGCCAGAATCGGGGGCAGGGTGACGATGGTAGCGTGGTCGGGACGGCACGGCGACGACGTAGACTAGTCGGCGGCGGCGGCACTGTCAAAACGGTGGAGGTGGCGCGAGCTAGTGCGCTAGATCGGGCTGGGAGAATTAGGGAAGAGAGAGAAAGGGTTTGGCCATATACATAAAAGGTTACTTTTCGGTGGCCATACCAGTCCGCCGAAATTAAGTCTTATTTTTTGTGGCTCATCCTGCACCGCTGAAATTAATAGGTAAATTTCGTCGACTTATTACACCGCTGAAAATAAAGGATTACTTTTGGCGGTCAAGCCCTGGCCGCTGAAATTGAATGGAAGTGTTGTTGTGTCTTTGATTTTGTCCTCATAAAATTTCACTTTTTACCTAGTTATGCTGGCTTCCAACCAAAACACTCGACCAAGTCAGAACTAGTATCTCGAAAATCAAACTATGAGTATCCAAAAGATTAAAACTAAACTGGGGAAGTCAACTTCCAATACATGTGGACTGAAACTGGCATGGTCCACATTTCTAAAACCCAACTCGGAATGTCAACTTTCTATCCATAGACATGATATTATGGACCTGTCATGCGCACCTTTAGAAAGAGAGAAGAAAATTGCATATCTGGAAGCCAGAAACGCATGTTATCTATATAGAAGAGAGAAGTTAGACATTGATAGGGATACATCTAGAACAGGGAGGTCACGTAGTAACCTAGAATGGAGTAAAGCAAGTAAGGGCTGTTTGGATACCAAGAGTTAATTGTCAATTGGCTAGCTAAAAAATATCCTAAATTAATCTTAGCTCATCCAAATAGAGGAAAACTTATATAGGACTAATATGTAGACTAATTTTTCAGCCAAAAGCCTTAAATTAATTGTTAGAGAACTCAACTAAATTTGAGCTATTTCTTTGTCCCAACTAGTAACAAGCTCTAGCTGATCCAAATAGGTTCTAAAGCCAGTTTCAGTCAACTTAGGTCAACATCAAAAGCAATTGGAAGCAACATTGACCTTCCCTTTTAACGTCCTCAGATCCGTCAAATGAGTAGCAATCTCAATCCCACTTGTTCCACTTGCAAGTAGTCAACGAGTTCTAATATGTCATTATCCCGAGAAGCAATAGTGTTCACCTTACAAATAGTAACATAAAGCTCGGGCTAACGATGTGATCTCGAAGAGGGCCGGGGAGAGGAGAGATCGATGGTGGCGACGGTGACACGAGGGGAGGGGGTTGCCGATAGTGGCGGCAGCGACAGGGAGGCTAGGGGGCGGCGGGGTTGTAGGAGAGAGAGGGATGGGGGATGATTCAAATAATATTATTTATTAGATTTGAGTAGGTAAGAGAGAAGGGATTATTCAACGAATCGTTGGTTTTGATTGTGTGTTAAGTATGGGTGCAATTTGTTTGGTGGATTTAGTGGAGGTTATGAGTGTGGGGATGATTTGGTTGGATAGATTTTGCAAAGTTTAAACTGATGGATTATATAGTGGTACAGAAAAAGAGTGTGTGAGTGTCTGATGAGAAGAAGGTGCACTATTGTTTTCTTTCTCAAAAAAATGGCCTCCATATTTCAAGCTAGCTATAGCTAGGGTATATTCCTCCATTTTCCTTGACAGAACAGCAACTATGGACAATAATATATATATATATATACTGTTTTTATATATTACACCTGGGTGCCTTCAATATAGAGAATGCACCCAGGCCGAACCTACGCGCCAGGTCCGAGCCAACCGTCCCACTCAGGTCGTCTTCGTCCGTCTTCGTCCCTCTCGCACGTCTTCGTCGCTCCCGCCCGCTCCCGACAGAACTTTTTCACTTTCCCGCCCACGCCCCTCTTTCTCCACGAACGACTCAACCTCTTCACATAAGTTGCAATCACATCAGACCAGCAGTTGCAATTACACCAGACAGTAGTTGCAATCATTGTTTTGTTTAACAGATTTTTGGACATAGTTATATAGAAGTTGGAATCACACCAGACCAGCAGTTGCAATTACACTAGAAAGCAGTTGCAATCACACCAGACAACAGTTGCAATCATTGTTTGTTTAACAGATTTTTGGACATAGTTATATAGAAGTTGCAATTACACCAGACCAGCAGTTGCAATTACACCAGACAACAGTTGCAATCATTGTTTGTTTAACAAATTTTTGAACATAGTTATAAAGAAGTTGCAATCACACCAGACCAACAGTTGCAATTACACCAGACAGCAGTTGCAATCATTGTTTGTTTAACAAATTTTTGGACATAGTTATATAGAAGTTGCAATCACACCAGACCAGCAGTTGCAATTACACCAGACCAGCAGTTGCAATCATATTTTTTAACAAAATTTCCAGAGTTATTCAGTACTTGCAATCACATCAGAGCAACTCAGCAGTTGCATCCACACCACACCAGCAGTTGCAATTACAACACACCAGCAGTTGCAATCATTGTGTTTACATTTTTAACAGATATTTGGGTAGAATTATACAGCAGTTGCAATCACACCTAATACGAGGGACATGGAGGCGCGCGGCGGCGCGGGGACAGGGAGGCACGCGACGGCGCGGGGACAGGGAGGCGCTCGGCGGCGGTGGGGAAGAGGGTGGCGCTCGGCGGCGGTGGGGGAGAGGGTGGCACTCGGCGGCGGTGGGGGAGAGGGTGGCGCGGGGACAGGGAGGCGCGCGGCGGCGGGGGCAGGAAGGCGCGCATACAGGAGGCCGAGGCGTGCTCGAGGTGTTATTGCAGGTGGGTGCATTCAATATAGAGAATGCACCCAGGTGCATTTTAGTGCCGCCGTGTATATATATATATATATATATATATATATATATATATATATATATATATATATATATATATATATATATATATATATATATATATATATATATATATATATATATATATATATATATATATATATATATATATATATATATATATATATATATATATATATATATAGATGTAGTATTTAGAGCCCTGGGCTCTATTTAACTACAGGAAGCCCTGACCAGGTGTGCAGACCGCACGAACCCTTTTTGGTTTATTGTACCTACCTGTGCTTACGCTAAATTATAATACGAGTTATGCTGATGTGTGTATCAGTTTATGCAAATATAGTCTGCGCATATTACGTGAATCGGGCCCACGATCCTGCCCACGCCGTCACTATAAAAACACCCCCACGCCGCCAGGGATTAGGTTTTAGCGGCGGCGGCGGTTCCCTCGGGCGTGCGAGCAGGCGCCCGTGAGCAGGAGAGCCCCGGCCATCGCGGCGCTCTCCAGCCGGCGGATTGGCGGTCGTGGAGGGGGCGCGAGGAGGAGCCTCAGCGTCTGCGGCGGTACAGCTTCAGGAGGCACCGGTCGGGGCGCGGCGGAGTGGGCGGCGGTGGTGCTGTTCATGGTCCTGGCGGTCGTGGTGCTGCTGGGCGCCGTGGCCGTCCTTGTGGTGGTGGTGCTGCTGCAGCCCCGCGTGCCGTACGTGGCGGTGCGGGCAGGCTGGCGGTGCTCCGCGCCTACCCGTTCCGCGTGCCCGCCAGGGGCGTCCTCTCGCTGGCGTACGTGGCGCGCGCGCAGGGCGCCCCGCTGGGCGACGCCGGCAGCGCCGCCATGGAGGCCGCGCTCCGCGACGGCGTGGTGCCGTTCCGGGTGGATGGGGAGGCCCAGACGCGATGGAAGGTCGCGGGGATGAAAGGGAAATGTGCCCTTGGGCCATTTCTAAGTATTTTGGTGATTGAGTGCAAACACAAGTGCTTAAATGTGAAAATGTGCCCATGGTTGAACAAAGTGCAAATCACAAGTAAAGGTATGTTTCTAAGCCTTAGTACATTGGTTTTGTGTACTAATATCTTGTCTAAGTGTTAGAAACAGAAAGAAGAAGAGAAGAGAAGACTTGGCTGTGTACAGCCAAGGGGCTGTTTCGGTCTGGGGCACCGGACTGTCCGGTGGTGCACCGGACAGTGTCCGGTGCGCCAGGCTGTCTCGGCCGAAGAGGCCGCTCTCGGGTTTTTCTCCGGCGACTTCGGCTAAAATTCACCGGACTGTCCGGTGTGCACCGGACTGTCCGGTGAGCCAACGGTCGGCCGGGCCAACGGTCGGCCGCGCGATCGGCGCGCGACACGTGGCCGAGCCAACGGTCGGAAGGAAGCACCGGACTGTCCGGTGCGCCAGATCTGCAACGGTCGGCAACGGTCGGCTGCACCTGTTAAGGAAAGAAATCGGGCACCGGACAGTGTCCGGTGTGCACCGGACTGTCCGGTGCGCCCGACGACAGAAGGCAAGAATGGCCTTCCAGATTTGTTCTCAACGGCTCCTAGCTGCCTTGGGGCTATAAAAGGGACCCCTAGGCGCATGGAGGAGAACACCAAGCAACTCTTGAGCATTCTTGATCATCCACACTCAGTCTTTGCGCATCCGTTTGTGATTCTAAGTGATTCGAGCTCTGTTCTTGTGAGAAACTGTGAGATAGTCTTTAAGCTCGATTCTTGGCCGTGTGTGTGCGCATTTCGCTGTGGATTTGTGTGTGTTGCTTCCCTCCCTTATTCCGTGCTTCTTTGTGAATCTTAAGTGTAAGGGCGAGAGACTCCAATTTGTGGAGATTCCTCGCAAGTGGGATAAAGATAAGCAAGGCAAAATACTGTGGTATTCAAGTGGGTCTTTGGACCGCTTGAGAGGGGTTGATTGCAACCCTCGTCCGTTGGGACGCCACAACGTGGAGTAGGCAAGTTTTGTACTTGGCCGAACCACGGGATAAATCACCGTGTCTCCTCTGTGTTGAATTCTCTGTGATTATCGTATTGTGCAAGATTTCCTCTTTAGCCACTTGGCAACTATTGTGCTAACCCTTAACAAGTTTTTGTGGCTATAAGTTAAGTTTTTACAGGATCACCTATTCACCCCCCCCTCTAGGTGCTCTCAATTGGTATCGGAGCCGTTCTCTTCACAAAGGGACTTACCGCCCGAAGAGATGGATCCTAAGGGGAAGGGAATCGTGATCAACGACAAAGAGAAGGAATCTTTCGTCAACGAGCCGAAAGACGACAAGCCTACCGACTCCGGCTCGGGGCATAGACGGAAGGAAGGGAAGAAGAAGAAGACAAGGCGCATCAAGGAGATCATCTACTACGACGATAGTGATGAGTCTACTTCTTCCCAAAAGGATGATGACAACGACTACAAAAAGACGGTCAATTCGAACTTTTCATTTGATTATTCTCGTATTCAACATAGTTCGAATTCGCATTTGCTTTCCATTCCTCTTGGCAAACCTCCACACTTCGATGGGGAGGACTACGGATTTTGGAGTCACAAAATGCGTAGTCACTTATTCTCTCTCCATCCAAGCATATGGGAGATTGTGGAGAATGGAATGAAATTTGATAGCTCGGATAGCCCTATGCTTATAAATGAACAAATTCATAGAAATGCACAAGCTACTACTGTTCTCTTAGCGTCTTTGTGCAGGGAAGAGTACAATAAGGTGAGCGGCTTGGACAATGCCAAGCAGATATGGGATACCCTCAAGATCTCTCACGAGGGGAACGACATCACCATGCTCACCAAGATGGAGTTGGTGGAGGGCGAGCTTGGACGATTCGCCATGATAAGGGGAGAGGAGCCAACTCAAACTTACAACCGGCTCAAGACCCTTATCAACAAAATAAGGAGCTACGGAAGCACGCGTTGGACGGATCACGACGTCGTCCGCCTAATGCTCAGGTCCTTTACCGTTCTTGATCCTCATCTCGTGAACAATATTCGTGCGAATCCCAGGTACACGATGATGACGCCCGAGGAAGTACTTGGAAAATTCGTGAGCGGGAGGATGATGATCAAGGAGGCAAGATACGTCGACGACGCGTTGAACGGACCACTCCACGAGCCTCAACCCATTGCTCTAAAGGCAACAAGGAGCAAGGAGTCGCTACCTAGCAAGGTGGCACAAGTTGAGGCGGCCGGACTCAACGATGAAGAGATGGCTCTTATCATTAAACGCTTCAAGACGGTACTAAAAGGTCACAAGGGGCAGCCAAGCAAGACCAAGACAAAGGGGAAGCGCTCATGCTTCAAGTGCGGTAAGATTGGTCATTTTATCGCTAACTGCCCCGATAATGATAGTGACCAGGAACAGGGAAACAAGAGGGAAAAGAAGAAGAATTACAAGAAGGCAAAGGGCGAGGCGCATCTAGGCAAGGAGTGGGACTCGGACTGCTCCTCGTCCGACTCCGACAACGAAGGACTCGCTGCTACCGCCTTCAACAAGTCATCCCTCTTCCCAAACGAGCATCACACTTGCCTTATGGCAAGGGAAAAGAAGGTAATCACTCGTAACGCTAGTACTAATGATTCTTCTAGTGATGAGTCGAGTGATGATGATGACATAGACTATTCTAGTTTGTTCAAGGGATTGGATAGAAATAAAATTGATAAAATCAATGAATTGATTGATGCATTGAATGAGAAGGATAAACTCTTAGAGAAACAAGAGGATTTATTGTATGAAGAGCATGATAAATTTGTAGAAGCTCAACAATCTCATGCTCTAGAAGTTAAAAGAAATGAAATGCTTTCTTGTGAACTATCTTCTTGCCATGAGACAATTTCTAAATTAAAGAGCATTAATGATGACTTAAATGCTAAACTAGTAGAAGCAAATAGATCCAACTCTTGTGTTGAACATGTTGAAATTTGCACTAGGTGTAAGGATGTTGATATTAATGCGTGCAGTGAACACTTAGTCTCCATTTCAAAATTGAATGATGAATTAGCTAGTCTTAATACCCAACTTAAGACTAGCAAGAGTGAATTTGAAAAACTAAAATTTGCAAGGGATGCCTACACTATTGGTAGACACCCCTCAATTAAGGATGGGCTTGGCTTCAAGAGGGAAGCCAAGAACTTAACAAGCCATAAGACTCCCATCTCCACCAAGGAGAAAGGGAAGGCTCCTATGGCTAATAGTGTTAAGAAGAATCATGCTTTCATGTACTATGATAGGAGATATTCTAGAAATACTTTTAGAGGTCATGATTCACATGCTTATGACTCTTATGCTATGACTGCTTCTAGTTCTCATGTTATGCATGGTAGAAATGTGCTTAGAAGAAATGTTGTTCATCAAAAGCCTAGGAGAAATGTTGTTAGGAAAGTAGTGAATGAACCTTCTACAATTTATTGTGCTTTGAATGCTTCCTTTGCAATTTATAGAAAGGATAAGAAAATTGTTGCTAGGAAGCTAGGGGCAAAATGCAAGGGAGACAAAACTTGCATTTGGGTCCCTAAGGATATTTGCACTAACCTTGTAGGACCCAACATGAGTTGGGTACCTAAGACCCAAGCCTAAATTTACCTTGCAGGTTTATGCATCCGGGGGTTCAAGCTGGATTATTGATAGCGGATGCACAAACCATATGACGGGGGAGAAGAAGATGTTCACCTCCTACGTCAAGAATAAGGATTCCCAAGATTCAATCATATTCGGTGATGGGAATCAAGGCAAGGTAAAAGGGTTAGGTAAAATTGCAATTTCTAATGAGCACTCTATCTCTAATGTGTTTTTAGTAGAGTCACTAGGATATAATTTACTATCTGTTAGTCAATTGTGCAATATGGGATATAACTGTCTGTTTACAAATGTAGATGTGTCTGTCTTTAGAAGAAGTGATGGTTCACTAGCTTTTAAGGGTGTATTAGACGGCAAACTGTATTTAGTTGATTTTGCAAAAGAAGAGGCCGGTCTAGATGCATGCTTAATGGCTAAGACTTGCATGGGCTGGCTGTGGCATCGCCGCTTAGCACATGTGGGGATGAAGAACCTCCACAAGCTTCTAAAGGGAGAACATGTGATAGGTCTAACCAATGTTCATTTCGAAAAAGATAGACCCTGTGCAGCTTGTCAAGCAGGGAAACAGGTGGGAGGAGCGCATCACAGCAAGAATGTGATGACCACTTCAAGACCCCTGGAGCTGCTGCATATGGACCTCTTCGGACCCGTCGCCTATCTAAGCATAGGGGGAAGTAAGTATGGTCTAGTTATTGTTGATGACTTTTCCCGCTTCACTTGGGTGTTCTTTTTGCAGGATAAGTCTGAAACCCAAGGGACCCTCAAACGCTTCCTCAGGAGGGCTCAAAATGAGTTTGAGCTCAAAGTGAAAAAGATAAGGAGCGACAACGGGTCCGAGTTCAAGAACCTTCAAGTGGAGGAGTTCCTTGAAGAGGAAGGGATCAAGCACGAGTTCTCCGCTCCCTACACACCACAGCAAAATGGTGTGGTAGAGAGGAAGAACAGGACGCTCATCGACATGGCGAGGACGATGCTAGGAGAGTTCAAGACCCCCGAGTGCTTTTGGACGGAAGCCGTGAACACGGCTTGCCACGCCATCAACAGGGTCTACCTTCATCGCCTCCTCAAGAAGACTTCGTATGAGCTACTAACCGGTAACAAACCCAATGTATCTTACTTTCGTGTATTTGGGAGCAAGTGCTACATTCTAGTGAAGAAGGGTAGAAATTCTAAGTTTGCTCCCAAAGCTGTAGAAGGGTTTTTATTAGGTTATGACTCAAATACAAAGGCGTATAGAGTCTTCAACAAATCATCGGGTTTGGTTGAAGTCTCTAGCGACGTTGTATTTGATGAGACTAATGGCTCTCCAAGAGAGCAAGTTGTTGATTGTGATGATGTAGATGAAGAAGATGTTCCGACGGCTGCTATACGAACCATGGCGATTGGAGAAGTGCGGCCACAGGAACAAGGTGAACGAGATCAACCATCTTCCTCAACTATGGTGCTACCCCCAACTCAAGACGATGAACAGGTTCATCAACAGGAGGCAGATGATCAAGGGGGAGCACAAGATGATCAAGTAATGGAGGAAGAAGCGCAACCGGCACCTCCAACCCAAGTTCGAGCGATGATTCAAAGGGATCATCCCGTCGACCAAATTCTGGGTGACATTAGCAAGGGAGTAACTACTCGATCTCGATTAGTTAATTTTTGTGAGCATTACTCCTTTGTCTCTTCTATTGAGCCTTTCAAGGTAGAGGAGGCCTTGCTAGATCCGGACTGGGTGTTGGCCATGCAGGAGGAGCTCAACAACTTCAAGCGCAATGAAGTTTGGACACTGGTGCCTCGTCCGAAGCAAAATGTTGTGGGAACCAAGTGGGTGTTTCGCAACAAACAGGACGAGCACGGGGTGGTGACGAGGAACAAGGCTCGACTTGTGGCAAAAGGTTATGCCCAAGTCGCAGGTTTGGACTTTGAGGAGACTTTCGCTCCTGTGGCTAGGCTAGAGTCCATTCGTATCTTGCTAGCATATGCCGCTCACCATTCTTTCAGGTTGTACCAAATGGATGTGAAGAGCGCCTTCCTCAACGGGCCAATCAAGGAGGAGGTGTACGTGGAGCAACCCCCTGGCTTCGAGGATGAACGGTACCCCGACCACGTGTGTAAGCTCTCTAAGGCGCTCTATGGACTTAAGCAAGCCCCAAGAGCATGGTATGAATGCCTTAGAGACTTTTTAATTGCTAATGCTTTCAAGGTTGGGAAAGCCGATCCAACTCTCTTTACAAAGACATGTGATGGTGATTTATTTGTGTGCCAAATTTATGTCGATGACATAATATTTGGTTCTACTAACCAAAAGTCATGTGAAGAGTTTAGCAGGGTGATGACGCAGAAGTTCGAGATGTCGATGATGGGCGAGTTGAACTACTTCCTTGGGTTCCAAGTGAAGCAACTCAAGGACGGCACCTTCATCTCCCAAACGAAGTACACGCAAGATCTGCTAAAGCGGTTTGGGATGAAGGATGCCAAGCCCGCAAAGACTCCGATGGGGACCGACAGACACACCGACCTCAACAAAGGAGGTAAGTCCGTTGATCAAAAAGCATACCGGTCAATGATAGGTTCTTTGCTTTACTTATGTGCTAGTAGACCGGATATTATGCTTAGCGTATGCATGTGTGCTAGATTTCAATCCGATCCTAAGGAGTGTCACTTAGTGGCGGTGAAGCGGATTCTTAGATATTTGGTTGCTACGCCTTGCTTCGGGCTCTGGTATCCAAAAGGGTCTACCTTTGACTTAGTTGGATACTCAGACTCCGACTATGCCGGATGTAAGGTCGATAGGAAGAGTACATCGGGGACGTGCCAATTCTTAGGAAGGTCCCTGGTGTCATGGAACTCTAAGAAACAAACATCCGTTGCCCTATCCACCGCTGAGGCCGAGTATGTTGCCGCAGGACAGTGTTGCACGCAACTACTTTGGATGAGGCAAACCCTCCGGGACTTTGGCTACAATCTGAGCAAAGTCCCACTCCTATGTGATAATGAGAGTGCTATCCGCATGGCGGAGAATCCTGTTGAGCACAGCCGCACAAAGCACATAGACATCCGGCATCACTTTTTGAGAGACCACCAGCAAAAGGGAGATATCGAAGTGTTTCATGTTAGCACCGAGAACCAGCTAGCCGATATCTTCACTAAGCCTCTAGATGAGAAGACCTTTTGCAGGTTGCGTAGTGAGCTAAATGTCTTAGATTCGCCGAACCTGGATTGAATTGTAGCATACATGTATTTATGCTTTTGATCATGTTCCTTTTTGCATTTTGTTGCTTATTATGGTGCTCAAGTTGTACAAACACTCCCTGGACCTCACAAGTCCGTTGCAAAGTGTTGCACATATTTAGGGGGAGATGTGTTACAACTTGACCCTTTGAGACTAACCATGTGCTTGAGTTTGATGATTTAGTCTCAAAGGAGGATTGAAAGGGAAAAGGTGGACTTGGACCATGAAAGACTTCCACTGCACTCCGATGAGAGGGTAACTTATTCCAAGTTCATCTCATGCAATCTTATTGCCTTTGTATTCTTATTGAAGATTTTGGTGAGGCAATGGGGTTAAAGGGCCAAAGTTGATCCCGTTTTGGTGCTTGATGCCAAAGGGGGAGAAAATAAAGGCCAAAGTGAAAAGTGAAAAATGGATCAGCTACCACTTGAGAGATTTTGAAAATAGTAGAATAGAGCTTTTGGTTTATTCAAAACTCTTGCATTGTCTCTTTCGTCAAAAGTTGGCTTCTTGTGGGGAGAAGTTTTGACTATGGGAAATAGGGGGAGTTTTTGAAATCTTTGATCAATCTCTTTTGAAATGACTCTCTTTATGCTTCAACATGTGTGTTTGACTTAGAGATAGAGATTTGAGTTTGATTTGCAAAAACAAATCAAGTGGTGGCAAAGGATGATCCATATATGCCAAAATTGAATCAAAACCAATTTGAGTTTTTATTTGAAGTGATTTTGCACTTGTTCTAGTTGCTTTATGTTGTGTTGGCATAAATCACCAAAAAGGGGGAGATTGAAAGGGAAATGTGCCCTTGGGCCATTTCTAAGTATTTTGGTGATTGAGTGCAAACACAAGTGCTTAAATGTGAAAATGTGCCCATGGTTGAACAAAGTGCAAATCACAAGTAAAGGTATGTTTCTAAGCCTTAGTACATTGGTTTTGTGTACTAATATCTTGTCTAAGTGTTAGAAACAGAAAGAAGAAGAGAAGAGAAGACTTGGCTGTGTACAGCCAAGGGGCTGTTTCGGTCTGGGGCACCGGACTGTCCGGTGGTGCACCGGACAGTGTCCGGTGGTGCACCGGACAGTGTCCGGTGCGCCAGGCTGCCTCGGCCGAAGAGGCCGCTCTCGGGTTTTTCTCCGGCGACTTCGGCTAAAATTCACCGGACTGTCCGGTGTGCACCGGACTGTCCGGTGAGCCAACGGTCGGCCGGGCCAACGGTCGGCCGCGCGATCGGCGCGCGACACGTGGCCGAGCCAACGGTCGGAAGGAAGCACCGGACTGTCCGGTGCGCCAGATCTGCAACGGTCGGCAACGGTCGGCTGCGCCTGTTAAGGAAAGAAATCGGGCACCGGACAGTGTCCGGTGTGCACCGGACTGTCCGGTGCGCCCGACGACAGAAGGCAAGAATGGCCTTCCAGATTTGTTCTCAACGGCTCCTAGCTGCCTTGGGGCTATAAAAGGGACCCCTAGGCGCATGGAGGAGAACACCAAGCAACTCTTGAGCATTCTTGATCATCCACACTCAGTCTTTGCGCATCCGTTTGTGATTCTAAGTGATTCGAGCTCTGTTCTTGTGAGAAACTGTGAGATAGTCTTTAAGCTCGATTCTTGGCCGTGTGTGTGCGCATTTCGCTGTGGATTTGTGTGTGTTGCTTCCCTCCCTTATTCCGTGCTTCTTTGTGAATCTTAAGTGTAAGGGCGAGAGACTCCAATTTGTGGAGATTCCTCGCAAGTGGGATAAAGATAAGCAAGGCAAAATACTGTGGTATTCAAGTGGGTCTTTGGACCGCTTGAGAGGGGTTGATTGCAACCCTCGTCCGTTGGGACGCCACAACGTGGAGTAGGCAAGTTTTGTACTTGGCCGAACCACGGGATAAATCACCGTGTCTCCTCTGTGTTGAATTCTCTGTGATTATCGTATTGTGCAAGATTTCCTCTTTAGCCACTTGGCAACTATTGTGCTAACCCTTAACAAGTTTTTGTGGCTATAAGTTAAGTTTTTACAGGATCACCTATTCACCCCCCCCTCTAGGTGCTCTCAGGGGATCGTCGCCGTCGACCAGTGGACGCGCCTGGCGTGCCAGCTCCGCTTATTCTGGCCCAACGGCGCTGTGCTCCCCTTCAGATGCATCTCCAAGTCCAAGTTATTGTTCTTCTGACCGTCGTGCCCTCTGTATTGTCTAGTGGCTACTCTTCTGACCTTAGTTCCATGGCCGGGCGTGAGCGTGACGGATCAAGATTCAAGAACAGCAAATGGCTTCATCGTTTTCTTTCTTGTCTTGGGTTCGTTCAGTTATTAATTCACCCCCATGTCGCATGTATAGGTCGGCAAAAAAAGATTTTGTCTTGGGTTCTTTCTTATTGCATTTTACGCTTCCACTAAAAAGCAAGTGCCACATTCGTCGTTTTAAAACAGATCATTGATTTACGCTAAAATTCGTATCCATTTACGCTGTTTCGGATCACGTCTTACGCTTAAATCCACCTGACCTAGAACCCGAGCACGATCGGAGCGCGATTTTGACGTCGTAATTTAGGCCACATTCGTTGTTACGAAATAGATTGATGATGTACGATAAAATTTGTACCCATTTACGCTGTTTGGTTCACGTTTTACGCTGAAATTTGACCAAGCCAAAATCCGTGCACGATCGAACGTGATCAATCTACGCTGTTTTAGCTAATATAGGATTTACGCTAAATTTCGTATTCATTTACGATGTTTTAGCTCAAGTTTTACGCGGAATCTGTCCTAGCCAGAACCCGCGCACGATTGGGTGCACGCGATTTTTACGCCGTAATTTTTGGGCTTCGTTTGCTGTTACAAAACAGATATATGATTTATGCTAAATTTCGTACTCATTTACGATGTTTTAGCTCACGTTTTACGCTGGACTCCGCCCGAGCAGAACCCGCGAACTGCGGCTGTAAATTAAAATTTATTTCCTTCTACTAATGCTCCTCGAACCGTAACTGTCCCTTTATTTACGCGATTATGCAGCACGTCTTTCCTTATATCAAACTGTTCAAAATTTATATAATGCATGGTTTATGCTATCATGTTACACATCGTTATGCAGTCGTAAACGGTGTGCACATGGTAATATCCGTTTCCATGAGTCAAGGTACAAAAGATCCCTTCTATACATGATTTATGTGTGCGTATTTTTTTCCTCCTGTAACTGCGCCTTTATTTACGCGCACGAAGAGCACGTCTTTCCTTATCTTAAAACCGGTGGGAGATTTTAAATGTTTGCATGGTTTACGCTATCATGTATCACAGCGTTATGCAGTCGTAACCGGCAAGCACATGCAAATATTCGTTCCCGTGATTCGTGGCATAAAAGATTCCATTCATGCATGAGTTATGCACATTTGTACATATATTTATGCGTGCGTATATCGCATGTCGCGTCTCAGCCGGGATACGTGGTTATCCTATACATGGCTGACACAAGCTGGCGTCCAGTGGGCCGAACGCGACCCGATCGGCCTCCTGGCTAGGGCTTCGCCCACTAACGGAAGCCCAGGGCTTCCATTACCTCTTCCATATATATATATATATATATATATATATATATATATATATATATATATATATATATATATATATATATATATATATATATATATATATATATATATATATATATATATATATATATATATATCAAAGTCATCAATTATTGGCAGCTGGACCTAGCCGTGTTAACTTGTTCTAGGAGACTCGGAGTGGAGAGAAAAAGGTGTGTGCATGTGGATAGACGGCACCACCATGTATGTCCTGATCAGTTGTAAGAGCGAATCACTAAAAGCAGTGGTGGTAGAGACATATTGGATTGGAACGACGACCAAGCTAAAGGTATGTGTATTATTCATGAATGTATTTATGCAATGCATGCATGCCTGCATTTGACATTTGTGGTTTGACTCTTTCTGATTACTATGTACTCGTCCACACTGGCCAGGCCTAGCTATCTCTTCCTCCTCACATCTATTGTGCCTATGTGCTGGACAATTGGGGTGGGGCCGCGCTGGGGAAGGGTCATCAGTTAGCTATCCCGATCATTACACTGAACTTGATAAGCGTGTGATATGCGTACGTGTGTCCCAGCTGAGCATTCAGCCGCGCCCAGCAGCTGGAGAAAGGGCCACCGGCCGGGGGATAAGGCGAGATGGCATGATATGGTGCTGCATGCCTCTCCTTTTCAGCTGGAGTTGCTCTCTCATCAGATGCACACACCATGTGGGAGAGCTCGATCTGGCGGTCAGTCACAGGCGAAGATCATGCATGGAGATCCATTCCATGTACCAACCAAATCATGCTTCCATATTTGCATTAGGCCGTGCCCCCCCCCCCCCCCCCCCCCCCGTATGGCCATACAAGATATATTCCCCGTGCATATATATTTTTGTTTAATTTGTTCGATTGATGTGTGTCGTGCGTAGACGACCTGCTGCTCAGACGTCTCCTCGTTTATGTTGTTGATAAATGCCCATTATTGTATTGCATCATGCATGTGATAAATGCATGCATGTGGAGTTGATAAAATTTTATCGAATTCCGAAAACGAAGATCGCTAAAAATCCTAGTTACGTACACATGAATTTTCATGGGCTCCACTCCACCGGACATGATCAGGGGCCTACCACAGACGACATTAACAAGCATGCATGCTTGCAATAACCCTATTAGGTTTATCTGAAGAAATGGGGCGGGCTCAAATAAAGGTTCAATAATTGAGGTTAGCACCAGCGACACTGGAGCAGTTGGTCTCACTTTCCATGCATGCATGACCTCTCCATCTCCTCCATCCTAATGGTAATGGGGTCACTGCAGCTCGATGGCACACGGTGGCAGAAGCCAAGGCCAAGCTTGAATTATCCAAAGCCACATATTCCATAATGCATGCATATCCGAGTCAATGTAAACCAGGTGTGATCAGATGGCTCAGATGGAGCAGCTTGCAAAAAATGGGGTTAAGCTTCGTTTCGCTGGTTGCAGTGTCCATTTCCACTACCGGAACATAGTTATAAGCAAACGCTTAGCCAAGTGTAGCACTCCACAAAAAGTGCTCGGTAAACAGTCTATTGAGTTTATCGACAACGATCTATTCGCTGAGTACTTTATGTCGGGCACTCGATAAAAAATCGTCGTGACGGCGGCAAGCGACGGTGACAGGGCCTTTGCCGAGTGCTAGGCTAGCATGCACTCGGCAAAGGGAGCTCCAGTGGCCCCACGCCAATTTCTATGCCAAATGTTTAAAATGGCATTCCACAAAGAATGAGCCTTTGCCGAATTCTTGTTGAACTGGTACTCGGCAAAGAGAGCTCCAGTGGCCCCCCACACCACTCTCTGTACCGAGTGTGTCGGCTGGCACTCGGCAAAGGGGGCTTCTTTGCCGAGTGTCAGGACATAACACTCGACAAAGAAGCTTTACTGGTACACTTGTGTACCTTCTTTGTTGAGTGCTATGGTCACTGCACTCGGTAAATTCGATATTTGTCGAGTGTACCACTCGGTGACCAGAGACCTACCGTTTTATTTGTTTTTACTATTCCATCCAAACAAACAAAAGATATAAATGATTGCCATATAAAATATACATCACAGATTCATCACATGTATCACCAACACCACATATCTCACAAAGAGCACAAAGCTCACAAGTTTTTCACAAACATCACTAAGTTCAGACCAAGTATTACCAACATCAACAAGTTTCACAAACATAAGTATCACAAGTTTCACAAACATAAGTTTCAAATCACCACTAAGTTCATTAGAACATCATCAAGGTGGCCAGCTGAACTGGTTCGGTGAAGGGTTGGGCAAACCATTAGGGTTGTTTAATGTCACTTATTGATTCTGCACAGAGACGAGATTGCATGTGTAAGATCAGATGAATATATATCATACACGATTAAAATTTTCAAACTCACAGGAGTAGAAAACTGAGGAGGTTCAGCTATAGGCAACAACGGAGGTGGTGGAGCAAAACCCGATGCGCCGCCAAGGCTCTACATGTGTTGAAACATCTCTTCCATCCTATACTGATCTACTAAGCGAACCGCCAACTCCGCCTCCCGCTCTGACCTCATCCTCGCCTCCATTTCCATGTGATCCCTCCTCTCTTCTTCTAGCTGGGCCTATAATATTTCACCATAAATTTATGATAATGCAAAGAGAAGGTATATAACTCAATGAATAATGAGGCACAGAAGCACTAACCTGGAGTTCTTGTATGCGATGTTGTGAATTGTCTTGCCGAGGTCGTATGGCTGGGCTCGTGCTCCTTGCTCGCACTTTAGACAGAGTGGGAGTGGAGGACAAGTCAATTGCCCCGTCAGCAATCCAGTACCGCTCATGCCTCTTGCCTCCTCCGACACTCATGAGGACATCTCTGTTGATGTCCTCGATCCTCGAATCGTAACCTGGTCCATGGACCTCCTTTACCATGGTGGTGTACTTAATGAAGCGGCTTTGGACTGTGGGGTTGATGTACGCCTCGGGCCTGTTCTTTAGGTTGTAGGTGATATCGGACGTCGCCTTGCCCTTGTGGGCCATAGCATACGCAGAGAAGATGGAGCAAGTCTGGCCACCATGTGATGTCAACTACGAGAAAACCAACGAGATGGTTAGAAATCATGCATAATCGAAAGTTATACTAAATAAAAGAAATTGTGTATCCATGCTTCTGTGTATTTGGTGAGGTTGTGGCTGCCTTGGTTGTGGGAGGCACCTTGTATCATCAAACGCCGGTCCCGACAAGCATTGTTTTGCGTGTGTCGCGCGTGCCGTTCGCACGCGTTGTCACACGTCGTGTGCGTGCGTCGCGTGTGCCATTTGCACGTGTCGCTTGCTCGCCGCGTGTCCGCGCGTCATCGTATGTCGATCACGTGTGTCGCGTGGCGTCTACGCGTGATAATAAATTGTTTTCGGTTACGAACACTCATGTTAATAATGTTAATCTGTCGGGTCACATATTTTAAATAATTTATTTAATGTTTGCTCGACTAATGTTGATTATATTAATATTCTAATTTGATTATGTATAGTTTTTGACCTGCGCTTGGATAATAAACATTACCATCGATGGTCAAGCGTTTGGCGACCAAGTGATCCAGTTCTTCGAGTTCCACGAGATTGAAGACCCTGAGCATCTGTTTGGGGAAGGCAAGTTTCATCTAACCCATTATGTCCTATCTACTTATAATTCACTGTCACGCATTACATTATTGAAAACTTAAGGATTGACTAGTCTGTATTTACATTATCCTTGTTTACCTTTTGGGTTATCATGGTTAGCTTTATGCTATTGCTTTACTTTAATCAATGAACATGATGTGAATATTATGATACGACGATGTTATCCCGGTGATGTTCTTGTGATTACTTTAGGGGACTCAGGTTGTTTCCTGAGTACCTCTCCGTAAGGACCTGTTTGGAGAGTGACAACCTGGGATAACAGTGCAACCATGAGGGTGGAATGGGACGCCCTTAGCTGATTAATTAGAGGAACCAGAGGAGTAGTTAGCTTCGTCGTAGCGTCGTCAATGCGGTCCGGGCACAGTACTTGCTCTACCGAGGCTGGTTGCAGAGGTTCTCGATTTGGTTTTGTTAGTCACCCTTCCTTTGGGGAGATGTACTGTGTTTATCAAATTGGAGAAACCTAACGGGCGACTATGACCTCTGGGAAATCTTTGTAAAGGCTACGTAGTGAGACCCTGCTAGGTCACCTCGGTAGTGATCAATGGGGAGGCTAGAACCCCGGGCAGAAAGGGAATCACAACTTGTGGGTAAAGTGTGTGACCTCTATAGAGGATTAGAAATTGATATATCAGTTGTGCTCACGATTATGAGCGGCCTTGGGATCCTCTTTGATTAGAGATACAGATGGTTCGAGATGCAATGGTTCCATTTATGATTTTGGTTCGATGATGATAATGATGTTCCTCGATGAGAAATTGATTCACGGGTTGGTTATATTATAAAACTTGGCTTCTACTAATAATAAATATCTGACCAACTAAAAGCAACTGCTTTGACCTTAACCCCACATAAAGCTAGTCCACCTCAGCCAAACGGGACATTTGCTGAGTATGTTGATGTGTACTCACCCTTACTTTCACAAAATACCAGGTTGCCTTTGGTGCAATCTATGCTCAAGTAAAGAAGAAGGCATCGAGGTGGATCTCCAGGAGTTCCAGGACTTCGGCGAGTTCGAGGATTAGGCTAGTGACCTCCCCCAGTCAGCTGCCTGTGGTGGGTTTATTTACGTTGGCTATGTTTCTATTATGTGCACTTTGATTCATATTATGTAAATGACTCTAGTCTTTAATATTATTACTCATTCTTTATTGTTATTCGAAGCATTGTGCTATGATGAGTCATTTATATAATCGTTGTGTACGTGAATTTTAGATCCTGGCACGTACATGGTTCGCATTCGATTTGCCTTCCAAAACCGGGTGTGACACAAACTAACTCCGATTGAGATTAAATTTTACATACATCTAGAAAAATATGTTTCCAAGGTCTTCACAAATTTTGATATCAATCGGACTTGTGAATCAACCGCGGATCTGAAAATACTAACAGAATTGGGGTTTTGTTGGGGTTTCTGGAACGAAATCAAAACAAGATCAGCTAATATCACAACCACAAACTGCACCAACAAGGCGTCAGTAGTGATCCTAGGAGTATCACACCCACCAACAAATCCAAACAGCACCCGGAATAAAAGAACTCGATGGTTCTTCACAAGATCACAAAGAGAAGAGAAAGGAAGAACTCAAGAGCAAAAGACTCCAAACATTCAGCAAGGGCACAAACTAAAATTGAAGCCAACCGAAAGTTGTGGGTCGTGCCGACGACCCTTACTCGGATTAAACTTGTAGATCACAAACACAGTCGACAGTTACAAAATCGTTGCGGATATCTCGACTCAACTGGTGACTACCTAGAGAGAAAACTAGGATTTCTAAAATAAGAAGTCTAAACAAATGGCAGCCAAGAGGTACTGAACTAACCAGCCCTCCCCTCTAATTATATAGAGTTTTTTTTCATTTTCTAAACTATCCCTATTTACATAGAGCTCATCCACTCCATCGAGGGTGAAATAGATCAACTCCTAGGTTTTCGATACAAAGGCCACGTGCTCCACATAAGTTGCTTCGCCTTGATGCACCCTTCGCTAGGATGCCATGTGTCACCACTCATTCCCACGGGAACCGCTGCCACCAAGTTTTGAGGCCCAAACTCAGCAAACCCCACCATCCATACATTAGGTGGTTTTGAGGCCCAAACCACCAAACCGTCGTGAGTATTGCACCGCGTGTGTGTCCCCCATGTCTTGGACACGTGTCCCGCCAGTCCTCGACCACATCGGCAACACGGCCCGCTCCACCACGTTCTTGTGCGAGTGCGTGTTCCAGGTATCAGCTACCACGACTGGTCACCCGGCTGCTTTGGTCCATCGGCCAAGACCCAGCACTCGTCATTCGCCGCTCCCGGTCCATCAGCACGAGCCCTCATGACCTTCACCTCAGTTGTCGACCACCGTCCCTGTGCTCCACACCTGCACACCACAAATCGACTGACATGGTTGCACATACATAATCTCACACTCTAGTCAGTCCACTGACTACCCCCAGAGTGCTACCCATTGACAATCACTCATCATCAACCCAAACCACAAGGAACAAGTCAACCTTATGTTCGCAATCTCCCCCTTGATGAGCGCATTGTCAACACCACCACATGAACATATCTAAGCAGAAAGAGGAAGAAGAAAAGAAACTGAATCGAACGACCAAAAGCCAAATAAAAGCCAGAAAGGTCATCCAAAGCAAGCAAAGCTTGGTCCCCAAAGAAATGGGCAATTGCTCAACACGACCAAGCAGAAAGATGGCTAGTCCTCAAGAAAAGTCAAACGCAGGGCTCAACACCACTAACCAGCAGATAAGGCCACATCAGAGCATAAAATCAGCACAAGAGTTGAAATCAAAGTTAGTTCCTCTAGAAAGAGGCAAACGACTCAACACAAGTAGCAAAAGCTCCAACATGCAGAGTCTCTTCCCCTTGAAAATCTCTCCCTTTGTGAAAACACTCTCCCAAAGTAGAAATATCTCCCCTTTGATAATGGGAAATAGCTGAAGCCCAAAATGCACAAAATCTCTCCCTCTTGTTTGGAGGCCGAAAATCTCAAAATCTCTCCCCCTTGTTGACAAGTGGACTCATCAAGCACAAAAGAGGGTAGAAATAGAAACTCTCCATTGACAAGAGAACTCCCCTTGAGAAAATGCAGAACTGCAAAATAGAGGAAAACTAGAGAAAATGCATGAGCTTTAGGAGTATACCGGTCAGAGAAAAATGTTCTAAGTGGTGATGTGTTATGTGTGCAGGAATAAATGCACGTGCTAGCAAATATTCAAACTGATCATATGCACAAGATATGTGAAGTGTAAGCATTTTGATTCAGTTTTAAGCAATTCAAAAAAGAAGTTCACCACTAAAGACAGCACTAAGCATATAGTAAGTAGGAAATCAACTAAGTGCAAGTCATGTAAACCAGGTGAACTACCCCAAACAACGGTCACTCGTCATGCTAGAAACATATTTGAAACTAATATCAGTTGAAATTTTCAAGATTTATCGGATTTTACAGCGGATTACAAGTTTCACTGAAAAGCATGTGAATGAGAGAGGTTGTAAGCATTGTCATTGTCTAACTTTTCAACCGGGTGTAGCCTATGCAGAAAAGCAATCAGAAACTAAAAACACCGGTTTCGATCATCCACTACCCTGCTCCATTTTTCGAGTGACTTGCAGTTCAAATCTGAATTATATGAAAAAACAATTAAATGAACTAAATCTAATAGATATAGCAAACACTTTAATAATTATACAAAATTTGAACATGTAGGCTTAGAGACGGTTTGAACACAGTAGAAAAAGTTTGGGAAAAAACACATATATTTTGTTGAGTGTTAAGAAAAGACATTCGACAAAAACTTTCTTTGTCGAGTGTCTGCTGGTGACACTCGGCCAAAACATAACTTTGCCGAGTGTTCTCCGTGGACACTCATCATTGGTAATTGTCGTCAAATGTATATGGCTGTTGACGAGGCTTTGCCAAGTGCCATGTTGTACCGACAGCTGGACACTCGGCAAATCCTCCTTTGCCAAGCTAACGTCTTTATATGTCGAGTGTTGTTTTCCACATAGAGTGATACTTGGCAAACCTCTAAACACTCGCAAAGAACGTGTTTTCGATTGTGTTTCAGTGTGCAGTCCCATCCAGGCCACCTGGCGATGCTTGGGATATCTTTTTTTTTCTTCTCTTGTCTGCTACCGATCGATGATCTGCCTTTTCTTCACCGTGGACATCCTCCATTACCTCCTGTCTCGTCACCTTTTAAGCTTTAAGCACGTCCCAGTTACATGTCTAAAATATGTCTAGGAGACATGTCCTGTCGATATCACCGCGTTGTGTTAATATCGTTTTCTCCATTATTTGGCAAAGAGGTTGTACTGGACATTCTGCAGTAAAAGTGAAAAAAAAATGCATGGTAAGTTCTGCTGTCTCTCTCTTTTTCTGGAGATGTTGCTGCTCTCCTATCAGGTGCTCATTGGATCTGAATTGTGAAGTTGACGAGGGAGGGGGGTTATATTGGACGATTTTATTTATATAGATATATATATAGATGAGGGACCAAAATTAAGTATCCCTGCTTGGCCATATGTTCCGGGACCGAACAGCTGGTCCTTCACCTATAGGGGGCTATGGATAGAGAAGAGCGATTCCCTTCTGGTCACGTTGCCATCTGGTTTGTAGATACAAACATTATCGCCACCGTTCTTTTGACCTTGAGATAACAGATGATATTTTGTGATTCCGATAGGGCGCACAAAGTTCAAAGATCATGGAAGTCCGCCTCTGCGTAGATCGTTCTGGGATAATGGTCTCGAAAGCAGTTTGTTTTTGCCCCATGACGAGTTGCCTCGTGTCGAAGAACTTTGGCCAGTTCTTGTTCGAGATCATGCAGCTCTTCACTCTGTCTTCTGATTCCTTTCTTTCCGTATTGCAAGGACAGTGAGGTGTGCTTGTGGAAGGTAGGAAAGAAGAGATGCAAACTATAGACATACATGCGCAGATGCAACTACCTGCACTCACCATTCGCATTTGTAGTTTTCACGATCGGTCGTCGTAGGCAGGCACGCCTTGGTGACGGCCATAAAAGGGTATATATATTATTGTGCCATCCTCCAATACGGAAAGGAAGCACTGGTACTAGTTGATTTAGTCCATGCGAAATTTGTAATCATAGAACCCTAACTTTAGGGATCTCTATTTGATTGGTTACCATATGCAGCCTTCACTGGCTCTACTCTACGCCTCTACCCAGGTAGTAGGATGAAGCCAGAGACCCCTCATCATCCTGAATGTGAATGAACATGCAAAACAATCGGAGCTCAAGTACTCAACGAGATCAGGGCTCAAGCAACTGATAATATAATCTAAGCCCATAATTACAGGCTTACAGCGGCGCATACATAAGTCTTCCTAAATGTCCGGCATATCTGCTCCTATAAACTACCAGTTTTCTGTCCACCATCATTCATTTTGCAAAAAAAAAAAGTCCTACTTTTTAATTAAAACTGTGGTCTACCACCGTTATACGTCATCATTAACGTGGATCGTTAACTTCTAGATGGATCGTGAGAAAATACTCAAGCTCAACACAACACGAAACCGCATGCAACGTAACGTTCTCGAATAATACCACATCGCTAACTGAAAACTAAAAAAAGGACGAGTGACCAAATTAGTTGTAAAAAAGGGGGCGGGTTTTATTTTCAACTCATATCTTTCTCGATCTTTTGTCTAAAACAAAGTGCAGTATCTGTAAGTTAATAACTGGTATGTAATCCATATTTTCAGTTTACTTTTAAATTTACTTTTTATAGAGAGGATCCACTTTAATTTTAAATTTTTTTTTAGAGGGTCCATCACAAGCACACTGGATTATCATTGGGCCATCGTGTGTCGTACACTGTTGCATTATATCATCAAATATTATTAGTGTGTCGTTACAACATATGGGTATTGTACTAGTTATAATGTAGTATCGTGTTACTGTCATAGGCCATCGAACCAAGAGGCTAAATTAAGATATAGGACATTTTATGAAATGTAAATGAAATAGTAATAACAATAAACTTGTGTTCCGTTGAAGAATCACATAGGTGATCAAAGTGTGTGAATGAGAGCCAATAAAAATTTATATACAGAAGCACTCAATGCTACGACCAAACCTCCAAAACTCCAAAAGACACGCTAACTGGTGGCAAGATGTTCTTGGTGAACACAATGAAGTGCTCAAATCAGCTATAGATGTCCTTACAAAAGAAATCTTACAAACTCAAGAAAATGAACGCTTAACTTCATTGGAGATTAAGAAATTGTTCAAACTAAAAACATATCAACCAACTAGTGATTTCATGCTTTGGAAATGTTTCTAGGACACATGAGTCCAATGAAAAAAGGGAACACAACATGGACACCGAAATGTCTAAAAGAACCCAAAATTGTATCCCTTACTCATGTTGTTTTCAACAATCCTACATTAAGTTCCACCTCCTAAACTTTAGTTGGCTAAAGTTTAGTCACTTCTAGTTCCTAAACTACCAAACAGTATGACTAAATGTGGCCTCCCAAATAGAAATTTTAAGGACTAAAGCTTAGTCCTTAAAGTTTAGAAGAGTGACTAAAGGAGCAAACAACCCCTTAATATGATCACTCATGAAAAGATGCCTATTTTTAGTTGTGCCTTAAATAAATGTCTATTCAAAGAGGTATTTATTTCACAAATATATCTATTCAAAGAGACATTTGCTTCAAAACAATATGAATAAGACCAACAAAAGAGAAAAGGTCACAAAGATGCACATTTTCAGGCCTTTAGAGCATCTCCAACAAAGTGACTCAAAATAGTACCTTAAAAATTAAAATACTACAACATTTAACATATTTAGGGCACTAAAAGTAAGTTGAGCTCTAATAGTTAAGCCCTAAATCATGTAATTTATAAAGTAAATTATATTATTAGAAAAGAAAATGTTGAGAACGATGTAGAAAACATGAATAGAGCACTAATATAAGGTGTATTATATTTGGTTCACTTCATAGTGTATCATATATTTTTTGACAAATTTGTAAATTAGAGGGTTGTTGGAGCTATTTTTATGAGTTAAGCCCTATGTTTTAAGATATGACACTGATTTGAGGCGTTGTTGGAGATGCTATTAATGAAAAAAAATTGTGCTAATGATACGACATTGCAAGTGGCTTCAATCCATTGTTATTAAAACGTCGTTTAAGCGTCGTTTAAACGACAAAACGTGGTTAGAGTTTAGAACGTCTGGTCGTTTTAGCAAAAACGCGTAGAACGTCCGTTAATCACGCTTAAACGTCGTTTTCTCGTTTTTGGACGTTCTAGGCGTTTTCATGACGTTCTACGTGTTATTGGGCCTTTCACAGGCCAAAAAATACACAGGGCATAGGGCACGACATACTCTCCTTTGTGTTGTTGCTAGCGCCGCCGCCCACCTCCATCCTCTCCTCTAGGTCCTGCTAGCGCTATCGCCCGACTCCCTCCTTTAGCATCGCCGCTCGACTCCCTCCTCTAGCATCGTCGTCCGACTCTCTCCTCCACTATCATCGCCCGACACCTCTCCTCCAGCGTCGTCGCCACCCACCCGCATCCATCTCCAGTGTCGCCTGCCGCCCTCCCTCCGGTTTGAGTGTCCAGCGCCGACAGCCTCCCTCCTCTTCTCTCATCTGCCCCCTCCTCCCTCTCCATCCTCCAACAGTCCAGCGCTGCCAGACTAGTGAAACGATGTCCTCCCTAGTTTTAGACTTTCAATTCAATTATCAAGAGTTCTAGGTTCATTCTTCCCGTTCAGACAGTGACGCCCTCCCTAGTTTCAGACTTTCAGTCATCAAGAGCTTTGTTACTGGTCATAGATACAAGTTGTAACTTATGTGGTTGAACTTGATCTGTTTCATTTCGTTTTGTGAACTCAAGTACTTAACTTATGTATGAATGTATTCAATAATTGAAATTTTATGTAATGTCTGAAAAGACGTTTCAATGTTCGTTTAAACGTTTAAATGTTAAAAAGGTGGTTCATAACATTTTAACGCTTTAATAACCATGCTTCAATGAGATAGATATAGGAGGTATTTGTTTCAAGTTTTTTCTAACTTTTGGCCACTAAAAGCTGCTGCAAATTGCTAGATCTAGTTTTTCAACCCGCTTTTGTAAGAATCGGTTTAATGAAAACCATCCAAACGCAACATAGACACAAAATCGGTCAAATCATCACAATAGTAATAATCCGTCATCAAGATCCAATACCAACGGAATGATGTCCGATGATCGTATTTTAGCATCTTTGGACATCTCAGCACACGAGCTAATATAAAATGAATATCACATTTGTGTTATAGTTGCATTTCTGTTTTAACTACAGTCTTCACTTCAAAAAAGTTAAAAGAATGAGATAGATATACTTCATATACATACACTGGTTTGCATGTGATCAACCCCTATGAAGCTTGCATATCTTTTTGAAGTAACTACTTAACGCACTCCTTGCCACTACTAAGAGGGAGCATCTGGACAGTGGTGTATAGTTATCAAAGGCACTTATTCCACAAAATTTACTACTAAGCCAAACTAAAATGTCCCCTCAAACTTGAAGCTGGCGGCTAAGGCAGCGCCTTTACATGAGTGGCCAGCAGTCTCTCTCCGCCTGTCAACCTACAATGAATTATTTGACCAACTGCCATCACTAACAAAATTATAAAAAAAATATATAACAGTAATTACAACCAAGAAAAAAAGAGTTAAAGCTAAATACTTCCAACAAACATTATGATTTGATAGTGATGTAGAGTAGTTAAAACAAGAACGAAACAAGAAAGCAAAACCTAGGAAATATGCGGCTGTAAGACACAGCATTACTCAATATTGTATTCCACACACTCTCCAGAACAATGATCAAATATTCACACACACTGCTTCATTATTGATATAGACAGACTACCTAAATGGAGAAATGTTATCTAGGAAACAACTGAATGCACGAGAATTGATGACTGCATTGGATAACTGAGAACATACTGTGTTTTGAACTAAATATAGCTTGCATTCCGCTAAGCTTGTGTGCATGCACACCTAGCTAAGAACCCAACTACACGTGCATATAGTTGAACCGTGTGAGTTCATTATATTTACAAATGCATACTATGCAGGTTCAAGCAATACAAAAGGTTGAAAACAAGTGCCAAACATATTGTTCATGTCATCACTAAATCACATTGCAGAAAATTCATGTCATGCAAAAATCTTCACAGTTAACACCAACTTTAGCAATAAACCCACTAGAAGTCACAAAGTTATCACCAACCTAACAATATTGCGACGCCACACACACACCAACACAAAAAGAAAGATCAGGAACTCACACACAAACACAGTGGGTTTGGCGGCTGGAATGACTTAGCCTTTTCTGGTTTTTCCTCAGACCTGGATACAGTGCTGAGAGCCAGCCTGTGATAGTCTCCTAATCAATGCAGAATATTACCCAAATAATTAGCATATTACTTATTACTTCATGCTGAAATTTAGCTTAAGTAAAGGCTATGAACCTAGACACCAACATGCATACACACAGGATCATTTCCAATACCACAAAAAACCTTTCTTTTTACAAATACTTTCATTGACAATCTTAGCATACAATGCATTAACATTTAACAGTAGCGCATATCTCAGATTCAGTTCTTATTGGAACTAGAGGAGGCAGGGGTGATGATGATTGCTAGATGTCTAGCATCGTGAAGAACACTATTAAGCTCTTAACAAAAATACATAGAATTGCATTATTTATTGTTCCCAACATTCATTGAAATGTTATAACCTTTTTAAAGGAAATACATAGCTCCTCAGTTCAGTCGTTTAGGTACAGGTACAGCACTGTTTTTTCTTTTGATATGAGCTACTAAGCTGTGAAGCTAATTAGTGTGCACAAGCTTGTACTACAAATAATTGAGTGACGATATAGACCTCCAACAAGATACTAAACTGGCCCTTCAATTTTTGAAATTTGAAAGCTTGTGAAACAACAAACTGACCTTCCAACGAGATACAATGTGATTATTTATTACAGTATATATCAACTACTCTATCCGTTCCAATTCATAGGTCTTTTTGGCATTTCTAGATACACATATTTTATCATGCTCTAGACATATCATATATCTAGGTGCATATCAAACTGCAAAAGCTATGCACCTAGAAAAGCCAAAACGACCAAGAACATGGGACAGAGGGTGGTAAACAATATGGTTGCCAGATGTGTCTTAACACGCTAGCATATAATAACCTGGACCGCAAAAAAATTATTAGTACCATTGAAGTTCTTTATTCAACATTTTTAACTACCCTAAAAACCATGGCTAGTTTATAGTCCCAATTTTTCCAGCCAGTGATGAATGATACCCTCAAGACCTTTATTCAAAAATTTGTTCTTTGTATATTTTGATGATATTCTGGTGTATAGCAAATTATGGGCGGAGCACCTGTAGCACGTCAAGCTGGTGTTAGCACAAGCTGGCCTTGAAAAGGTACAAGTGCTCGTTCAACGAGGAGTCAGTGACGTATCTTGGTCACATCATCTCAGCTGCTGGGGTTGCCATGGACCCAGCGAAGATTGCGGTCATGGAGGCGTGGCCACGCCGATAGTCCTTCCATGCCTTGCGAGGCTTCTTGGGTCTCGTGAAATACTACCACAAATCTATCATGCGAGGTACAACGAGGTGGTGGGGCCATTGATGGCGCTCCTGAAGAAGAAAGCCTTCCGCTAGTCAAACTCGGCAAAGGAGGCCTTCTTGCAGCTGAAGCATGCGCTCATGACGGCACCCCTACTACAGATGTCAGGCTTCACCAAGCTCTTCGTTGTCGATTGAGACATCAGGAGTTGGATTTGGCGCCGTGCTCCATCAAGGCGACGGGGTGATCGTGTACTTCAGCAGGGCTGCGGCGCCGCATCATCAAAAGCTCCTTGCTTATGAGCATGAGAGCTCATTGGTAGCCCTACCCGTGGGGTCACACCCCCTGTTTTCAAGTCGTTGACTAGTCGGCGACTAGTCGGCCAGTCGGTCCTGGGTGCTCGACTTGGGGAGCCGGCTCGACTTTTCTGGCAAGTCGGGCGACTTGTCAACGACTGGAAATTCTCAGTCGACTAGTCGTCGACTTGGTCTGGCAAGTCGACCTACTTGTGCCCCAGTTCAGCCCAAACAGCCCAAAGGCCCATTACACAACATTTTTTCTTGATTTGGGAGAAAATGCAATGGATGATCTTGATTTGGGAGATATTTAGGGTATCTACTATCTAGTATCTATCTAGCTGCAGCAGCAGCTTAGCTATGTAATGAAGCTTATTTCCTTTCAAGTTTGAACTATTTTTTCTTGCTATTTGTTTTCCAATTTGAACTATATGGTTGTTATGACTTATCACTTATGTGGCTGATTTGGTTCAGTTTGAGGCTTCAAATGAGGTTAGACTTGCTGTTTATTTCAGTTTCGTTCAAATTGAGGCTTCAAATGAGGTAAAACATGCTCTTTCTTCATATATAAATGCTATATTGTCTATATGAAGCCATTATATAGGCAAAACAGCCACTATATTGGCAAGTCAACGACTAGTCGGCTGACTTATCGACTAGTCACCAAGTCGGTACCTTGTCGACTCGACTCGACTTGAAAACCTTGGTCACACCTTCCGAGTCCGAACAGATCACTTCAGTCTTAAGTTTCTCCTCGACTAGCGGCTTTCCATGATTCCTTAGCGGGCGTGGGTAAGCAAGCTCTTTGGGTATGATTTTTCTGTGGAATACTGTTGAAGGAAGCTTAATGACGCTGGCACGCTGCAGATGAGATGAGGCAGAATTGATTGTTCGGAGTTTGTCAGCTCCGGCCTTTGAGCTGTTCGACACGCTGCATGTCGAGGCAGCTGCTGATCCACAAATTGCTCAGCTGAAGGCGCAATTAGCTGCAGGGACAGCCAGGGAAGGATGAGCAAAGTCAGATGGGTTGCTGCTGTACCGCGAAAGATCTTTGTTCTGGATGCCTCATCCATGTAGCCACAGTTGCTAGCTGATGCTCATGTGGAACTGGCAAGCTTCCTTCTACAGCCCACATGCTAATCAACAGATTCGGGAGTTTGTTTAGGTATGTGTTGTTTGCCAAAGAAATAAGTCAGCACACATACATCCAATTGGTCTTTTGCGGCCCCTGCCAGCACCCTCAGTTGTGTGGATTGACCAATTGATACATGGACTTCATGGAAGGATTTTCAAAGGTGGGAGGGAAATCTGTAGTGCTTATTGTGGTAGACCGATTTTCTAAATATGCTCATTTTATCGCCCTTGGTCACCCCTACTCGGTCATGTTTGTTGACAAAGCATTCTTTGAGAGTATTGTTCGTCTTCATGGATTTCCTTGCTCTTGTCTGTTATATCGTTTTCACGAGTGATTTTTGTATGAACTATTCCACCTCGTTGGGGCCAAGTTGCGCATGGGCGGTCTGAGGTTGTCGACCAGGTGATTCTCATGTATATTTGTTGTTTAGTGGGTGATCGTCCAAAAACTTGGTTAAATTGGTTACCATGAGCTGAATAGTGCTATAAAACTTCGTTTCAAACTGCTATCAAGTGCTCGCCTTTCAAGTTGGTGTATGGTCGGGGACCCTCCCGCGCTGATTTCTTATCAGCAAGGTAGGGCAAAGGTTACTGACATGGACAAACAGCTGATGGACAGAGATGAATTTTTGGAGGAAATAAGAGCCCGACTGGTTCAGGCGCAGGTCACAATAAAGAATATTCAAGATAAGTCCCGCAGGGAGCTAGAATTCCTGGTTGGTGACTGGCTATGGCTGCACCTGCTGCAGCGAACATTAGTTAGGGGTCACGGCCACCTCTCATTCTAAGCTGGGTCCCAAATTTTAGGGTCCTTTTCAGGTGGTTCAGCGCATTGGCTCAGTTTCATATATACTAGCTTTACCCACCAAGGCCCAGATTCATTATGTATTCCATGTGCCGTTGCTCAAACTGTTTGATGGTGCTCCTCCTGATTCAATGGTACCATTACCACCTATTCCATGTGGCGAAGGTAGTCAAGGCAAGACATAATCACGGTGCGGGAAGTGCTTGTCCAGTGGATGGGAAGGTCAGCAGCAGATGCATCTTGTGAATAGCTAGAAGAATTCAAGTTTCGCTATACTGAAGTGAAGCTCACAGACCAGCTGTTTGCCAGGGAGCGGAGGAGGGGGGATGTTATAGATGCCCTTGTTGGGCACCAATAGCAGCAACGCCGGCCCAGGCGTCAGGAGCAGATCCTCGCCCAGGGTGGTTGAGATCAGGCCAGATTGCAGGAGGATTTCTAGGGAGGTCTAGATCGGTTCCTTAGATAAGTTTATTTCCTAAAGCTATTTTGTTTCTATTCTGTTATAGAGTTTCCATCTATTAGTGGGCCTTCTAATCTATAAAGGAGAGCTAGTCTGTATGAGGCTTTTTCATCGAAGGAATAAGAAACTCCTTGTTTGGGATGGTTCCTTCGGTGATCCTGGCTGATCGGAACCGACCTCTGTCCTCCTACCCCCTGCGTTCTCTCCCTCAATCTGCTCTCCTCCACTCTCCCCTCAAGACGCCCAAAAGGCAGTGGAGTAACACGCATGCCTCCTGGAAAGGATATAATCACCTATCTAGGGTGTCAGGCATGCAGCTATGCATCTCCACCCAGCTAGGTACATTTAAGAAACACTATTCAGACAGCCCCAGCAACATGAAAAAGATAAGAAAGGAAAACACTGTATAAGCGCACCATTGATCAAATTATTTTTTTCATCGATCTCTGGTTACCAAACACTCTACAGACACTCAAATATTAAAAAAAATTAAACTGTCAGCTTCTGCTTCCTCTATTTAACAAGCAAAACCATATGGAAAGCATGACTTGCCTGCAATGCATATACAGTTATGGCAACGACTGTTATGCAAGCAGTTCTTCTGTGCAAGCGTGCAAGCAAATCATCTGATCCATTAGGTTACGATCCAACCACAGATACAACCATGGTTTGTTAGGGGGTTTTTTATAAAGATTATTGAGCTTGTGGTGGAAGAGTTTAAGTGTTAAATGTGACCTACGGTTGGATCATGATCTAATGGATCAAATGGTTTGCTTGCACGCTTGCACAGAAGGACTGCTTGCATAGCAGTCGTTGCCTACAGTTATTCACCAGTAAGGACAGGGTTATTAGTATTAAACCAAAAATAAAACAAGTGTTAAGAACATAGCATACAAAGCAAAGCAAGTTATCATACAAAGCAGATAAGTAAGCCGTTCGGCTGCTCTTTTTCTTGGCTGACGCTGCAAGCTGCTGCTTCTTTGGTGCTGCTTTGTTTATTATTCCACAGCTGCTGCAGCCGTTAGATATAGGGCAGCCGAACGGCAAACTCTAGAGAAAATCTTCGACATGGCACAGAAATACATTATTACTGCTAAACCATGTTCAGAGAAAGTTGAACCATACCTTACAGAATTGGATGAGTTATTACTTTGCTGCAGCCTCAAAATTTTTAAGCATATCACAATGTGGTGTCTGGTATGACAGCCCCCATTGGCGACGCTGCAGCTCAACCCTGCAATTCTGTGTGATTATGGAGTAATAATCCCTCTCAACATGCCGCTCCAGCGTCGCTCGCTCAGTGCTTTGGTATGGATACTGTTCCTCGAAATTAGACATCTTGACATAGTATGCAACTCCACGTGGGGTTTGGAACTTATGCTCATAAGGGTATGAACGGGACAGCGAGTAGACAGGCTCAGAGGATGGAAGGAAGTTGAGCAACAGCAGCAGTAGGACAGGCAACAGCTGAATAAGCATCCTGACAGTTGAGCCACCAGAGTTTTGTTGGGCATGGGCATGGGCATGCATCCCACCAGTCCTAAAATGGAAAGTTCCAAACTGTCCAAACTGCCTGGTGGTTGCAGGCGCCATACCGCCAAAGAAGAAGTTTCTGAATATCTCATCTGGGTCAAAGTCATCCTCATAGAACCCATTGTATGCACGGGCAGTGGAGGCCCTCCTGTGGTGTGTTACTGGCTCATCCGAGCCAACAAGGTCGTAGCGCTTGCGGCTCTCCGCATCACTCAGGCACTGGAAGGCCTTGGAGACGGCCTTGAAGGCGTCCTCTGCGCCAGGGGCCTTGTTCTTGTCGGGGTGCACCTTGAGCGAGAGCTTCCGGTAGGCCTTGCGCACGTCCTCGACACTGCAGTCCTTTTCCAGGCCGAGGATCTGGTAGTAGTCCCTGGTGTGCTTCTTGACCTGGCGCACAACCTCGAGCTGCTCCGCGGTGTACTCCCTGGCAGCAGGAGTCGCCTCCTCCTCCTCCTCCCTCTTCTTGCCCTTGTGCTTCCTCTCTCTCAGCCCATCAGTCTCAGCTGCCTCCGATGCCCCTGCTGCGGCAGTTTGCGGTGGTGGAGGCGGCGATGATGATGAGGAAGCCGGGGAGTCGTCTTGCGCGTTGAGAAGGGAGGTGAGCAGGTCATCGATGGGCAGCGAGGGGTCGAGGCGCTTTGCCTTGGACATAAATTTGATGGCGCGCGCGCGGTCCCCGGCTTCGAGCGCGCCCTTGCCGATGCGCAGGCACTTGGCCGCGTCGTCCTTGTTGCCCTCCATCGCAGATCTAGCCGCCGCCGCCGCCGTCCCCGGCCGATCGAGCCGAGCAGGCGGGGGACCGAGATGAGCCCACGCAGCGGCGGCGCAAGGACCCACCCGATCGGGTCAGATCGGCTCAGCCACAACCCAACCTAAGACAATACAATCGGCGCAGTTGGTATATAGGGATCAGATGGAGAATCCGAGCATGGAGTACGAACCGATTGCATAAGGGCCAAGAGAAGGAAGTCGATTACCGGCGAGGCGAGGCGACGTGGAGTAGGGTTCAGGTGGGGCGGATCGCAGGAGTCGGGAGACGAAGGGAGGGGGAAAAGGGGATATGGCGAGCGACACCGACACGGCGACGACCGACGACTCGAGAGCCGATTTCTTTTCGCTGGCTGGGTTTTCTCTTTATGTTCGGTTGCGTGGGGTTGAAAAAAAAATTGAGAAGATTAAACAAAAAAAGATTAAATTTAGTACATATCACATATGATGACTAAATGATAAGATAAATCTATCAAACATAATTAGTTCATGATTCGATCATATGATGCTACAATAACCATTTAATAGTCATGTATTAATTAGGCTTAACAAATTTTTCTCCTCGTTTAGCCTTTACCTTTATAATTAGTTTTATAATTAGATTATATTTAATACTTGTAAAATCCATTCAAACATTCAATGTGACATACACTAAATTTTAGTCGTCGTAACCAAACACCTCATAAATCGTTTTCAATCTGCTCAATCTAACCTTAAGGGAACAAACTTTTAGATAAGAAGAGATTTAATCCACTTCGATCTCTATCTTTTCTCTACTCCTTTAATGGGGCATTTCGTGCACGAAGCACTTTCGTACGTCGTCTCACACCCGCACGTCCACGTCCTCATCGCTGCACGCAACCCAGGAGGCTCCAATCGCCCTGCATCGCTCGCGTTGTCATCCTCGCGAGACATCCGCCCTCCTCCCCCGCCCTGCGATGCCGACGCCCCCAATCCCCCCCCCACACACACACTGTCGCGCTCGCACGCAACAACCTACGCTCGCGATCCCCATTGCACTCGTGTGCCTCTCGCTAACCCTTGACGCCAGCAGTACCACGAGACGTAGATGGTTTCTCATCTATACCTAAAGCTATTAGGGGCATTCTCCAACAAAAAGTATGTCATGGTTGCCAAATCTGCATTTTTTATTTCTGTGTGGTTATACAGTCATTTCATTATCTATAAATTTCTAACTGAGTTTATGTTGCAGTATGCCATTGATGTGAATGATGAAGATAGAGAGAATGAAGGTGATCTTATAATGGCAGGATCAAAGATCACACCTGAGGCTATGTCATTTTTAGTGAGGTATGGCACTGGGATTATCTGTGTCAGCATGAAAGAAGAGGATCTGTAAAAGGGTACAACTTCCTCATATGGTGACAACAAAGGGAAATCAAGAGAAACTATGAAACAACCTCATGATGCCCTGTTGCACCCTCATGCCTCTCGCTAACCCTAGCCATCAACGGTTCCGCGGGATGGTGTCCAGGACACCACAAACCCCTAAGCTTGGTGTCGATGCTCTTCTTCGCCTCGACATTGCGCTCCCTCCTCCCACTCCTCCTTTAACTGCTCGCCAGCGCCTCGCCATCATGCCTCTGAACCTAGGCAGCCATAACGTGTGACCCACCCTGTCATGGCATCGTCGCTAGAGCTAGGGGTGACCATGCTGGAGATGGCGAGGAGCCATGGTGCGAGGGCCCTCAAGTCCACCTCCATCAACCATTGTCTCGCCATCGTGCCTCTGCACTTGGGCAGCCACCACGCATGGCATGCCTTGCCATGGCGTCGCTGCAAGAGCTATGGTGACCATGCAGGAGATGGCAATGAGGACCCTCAAGTCCACCTCCATCAACGGGGTCAAGCTGTATTCGCTCACTGGTAGTAGCTACGTCACCCACTAGGTTGTCACCAAGAAGAAGTGACTCTCCGCAAAGATAACAGTACCTCCAGAACTGACCCTTTTCTTTGTGTGCGTGTGTGGAGATGTTAGGGGCAGCAATGAGGGGAACAACCGCTATTTTTGGCAATAGAGTATCAGCAGAGGCTAGATTTAATCCATGACCTGAGTTTCGAGACCGCCACCATGAAGATCAAGCTCATGATCGCTTCAGGTGTGTGTAATAGGCTTGTGGAAGGGAAAATGGTCTAAAAACCATTTCCACTCTTGTTTTGATAATTAATGACCATCATAACCAATTTAGACTAACTAGTTTGGTAAGTTATGAATTCAAGTACTCAGAAAATTCTTTAAAGAAGATCAACAACCCTCAAAATAGCATATTGCGGACCGTTTGAGGCTCTAGTACGGACTATCTGGGATAACATAGATTATCTTGGACATGAACTTTTTTAAAAATACCACATGTACTACGGACCGTCCAGGCCCTTCTGGTGGACCGTCCACGACACCTCGATGAACTTCGGACAGGAACTATGCCAAATGCACATTTCTAAAAGTTCTCTATGCCCGGGAACATGATCTAGATGTCGCCTAGAGGGGGTGAATAGGCAAATAAAAATTATCACTATAAAACTTAAAACCTTACTCTACTCGAAGGCTGGATCACGGCGGGATGAAGAATGCTTCAAGTAGGTGACAGCAGAAATGAAGTTCCTGCCTCAGAGAGTCCTGCACTTCACAAGTAACTCGTACCACAGATAAGAGTATATGAAGTGCACATAGTAATAAAGCAAGAGACCAAGAACAGAAACAGAGACAAGACAAGAGTCACATCACATAGCACGCAGGACACAAGGATTTATACCGAGGTTCAGCCAAGCCTAAAATGCTTGTCTAGTCCTCGTTGGAGTTAGCCACAACTTGCCTTGGAGTATCTTACTCCGTCCTCTGATGCGCTCAAATCTGTCAATGTGACAGATAGAGCCTTCCATTATATTGATGATTGTTACAACGTTGTCGCGGCTGCTTACAGCTTTCTTGGCAGCACTCTAGCAGAGTAACAATGCTCAAGATCTTGGTCTTGCTCTAGCAGCACCTTCCCTCTCTCTAAAGGCTTATAATTTGCCTCTATACAAACTAGAGAGATACACAAGAGAGTGAGTGAAAGTGCATTCATCCCTTTTGTGAGTTTTGGTGATTTGGATAACAACACATTTAAAGGTCTAACAAGTTTGCTAAGTGTTGAACAGGAAATTCAGTATGCTGAACATACTTGAATGGTGTATAATGACAGTGAACAAAGGTTCAACACAAGGTTAAATAACCAGTGAGATAATGCAAATGGATATAATATGATCTCTATATTGGTTTGAATATATGGACAAGACCTGAGAAATCATTATGCATAAATATGATCATAATAGAGGTTGAAGTGATTAAGAGGATTGGTCAAGCCAAGGTGAATAAGATATGAGGAACCGTGATTTGGCTTGACCATATTACTATTAGTCCATATATGAATATATGAGAATCAAACTAGAGCTTGATTTATCTTAGCAGTTATATCTAGATGACATTCAAGCAAGTTCCACAATATTGAAGAAATGATTCTCTCAATGGATGCTCAATAGGATGTGACTCAAGAATGGCTTGATAGGGTGAAGATAGCAAGAAAAGGGCTTCGAGGAACTAAGCGAAGGTGAAGGCCAAGCGACGGCTTGTAGACCGAGGTACCATGGCTAAGGTGAAGAAGAGAGTACTTGCACTAAGTCGATGAACTAATCAGCTATGAAGAGTTACAACATGTTGATGCATCAGTAAGGTGTCTTGAAGCCATGATTTGAACTCATATATGGTGAAATGGCACAAGTCACAGGCTCGATTTGTGTTTACTTCAAAAGGTGAGACAAAGATGTTTGTGATCCTTATCAAGCAACACCATGGAGAAATCATACTTGAGACACCAATGACTCAAGGAGTTTACTTAATTATATTTTATCTAACTTGAGTATAGGAATCGTCGTACTATCAAGGGGGATCCATAAAGAAGGTTGGTGTTGGTACTAAAGCTCAAAATCCTTGATCTAAAACTTCCATTTTACTCTTGTTTCACTTCAGTTTCTCAAAATCTATGCAACAGTTTCAAAAATCGGTTCAACCAGAATTAAAACCGGTTCAACCGGTTTCTGCACTGTTCCCCTCTGTCACAGTCTGACCTGCCAGTCTGCTAGTCAGAAAAAGTCGTGAGCAGATTTTTGGAAAACCGGTTCAACCGAATTTTGGTCTGGTTCAACCGAATTTGAGCCCGGTCCAGTCTCCGACTGAGTCCGCTAGTGAACCAAAAACCCCCTGGTGGAATCCGGTTAAACCGGTTTTAGAACCGGTTCAACCGTTTTTCAGTCAGATTTCCCCAACGGCCACCAGCTTTTGGGGGCACCTTTATATACACCTCCCACACTCTTCCCCACAGCAGAGCACGCACAAAACTCCATTTCGAACCTGAGAAACACCTCTCACTCTCTCACACACACCTCTTGCCTCTCCCATTTCAAATCTTTGGAGAGAAATCTTTGAGTGAGATTGAAGAGCTGCGATTTTGGTGCTTCATCTCTAAATCCTTCTTGCTCTTCTTGATTCGAGCTTTGGTATTACATCGAGTTCTTTGTGGATTCATTACTCTTGGAGCTTCTAGCTCCTAGACGACTAGGTGTCTCTTGTGAGTCTCCAAATCTTGTGGAAGACCACAAGAAAGTTTGTATTACCCGCTCGTTTGAGCAAAGATTATTGTGTGGGCTTGACCTTTGTGGTCGGCAAAGGGAGGATTAGGGTTGAAAGAGACCCGGCTCTTTGTGGGCGCCTCAACGAGGAAGTAGGGCACCTTGGTGGTGTGACCGAACCTCGGGATAAATCTTGTGTCTCTTGTGTTCTTGCTCATTGTGTTTGGTTGTGTTCGTCGTTCTCTCACCATTCCATGAAAGATTTGTTTATATCTTTTTGGTGTGTGGATTTTGAGAAGTGTCCTTCTCAAATCTACTACTTTGAACCCTGTGGATCATTTAGAACATCTCATTTCCAAAGTTAACTGGGTGAATTTTGAGATCAATTCAGTTTTACCCAGTTTGCTTCTAGTTTTTGTTGAAAAAGTTTTAACTTGCCTATTCACCCCCCCTCTAGGCAACTTTCAATTGGTATCAGAGCCTAATCCTCATTCTAACGCTTAACCGCGTGAGGAAAAGATCATGTCGGGGGGACTAAGAAACGGAAGTGCTTCTAAGCTTGAAAAAGTCGAGGTTGCCTCAACTTCATCTTTTGGTGCAGATGTTGATCCTAGGGCAATTGATCTTGCCATGAGAATCGCCGAAAGGATGTTCCTCAAAATGAAGGAAGATGAGGCAAAGAACAAGATTGAAGAAGAAGAAAATGATCGATGGAGACCAAACGACGAATCCACCTCTTCACAAGGTTCGTCTTTCAAATCCACTTCTCATATGTGCGTTGTCGCTAATGGGAGTGACAGTGAAAGCGAAAGTGAGGATGAGGAGGAGCAAGAAAGTGATAGTGAAGATGAGGATGATCTTCAACAATTCTTCGCTCAGATAAGCAAGAAACATCGGATGAGCTTGCTCAAACTCATGAAAAGAGCGGAAGAACAAAAAGAAATGCTTCATAAGCAAGAAGACTTCCTCATCAGAAAAATTGAAGACTTAGAGAAGTTGACCAAAGAGCATGAGAAGCTAAAGTGCTCTCATGATGATTTGGTCCAAAGGTATGAAGACATTTCAATTGAGCAAATTAAAGTTGTTAATCATTCATCATATGTTGCTCAATTAGAAAATAAAATGCTATGTTCAAGAACACGATAGAAAGGCTAAATATTGAAAATCTAGCTTTGCAAGAAAAACATGATATGCTTGTGTGCTCTCATAATAAATTTATGGATTCACATATCATGTTAGAAATGGCTCATGAGGTTGTGTTAACTAATTTGAAATCATACCAACCTCACATATGTACATGTACTCAAGTAGAAACTATATTATCATGTGCTAACAAATGTTGCTCTCAAGAAAGCCAATCTTCCATTGAGCTAGAAATTTCAGGAATTAGTGATATTTCTATCACACAAGAAACAAAAGAGCTCAAGGAAGAAGTTGGAAGGCTAAGAAGGAGCTTAACTCTTTTGAAGGGAAAGTGTCATGCTCAACCTTCTCAAGATAACCGTGATAATATGGTGATAAAGCTTGAGAAGGGGACAACCGTAGCATGCACAAAACCCCTTCAAAAGAATACCAAGCTTTCCAAGAAGGGCATGAGCAAAATTCATGGTAATAAAATTAATGCTCATATGATTTGCTCTAACAATGTACCTATGTGCTTCAACAAAGAAAGATCAAAGAGAAGCAATAGGAGGTGCTATGGATGCAAGGAGAAGGGCCATGAAATTTATTCATGCCCCCACCTGAAGAATCAAGACCTTGCACGATCAAGAAAGATGACCATCAAAAAGGATGAAAGCAAAAGGCAAATGCATTGCAAGGACAAGCATCACATTTGCTACAATTGTCGTGACAAAGGTCATCTATTCAAGGTTTGTCCAAAGGGTAAAACTCCTAAGCCTAACTTGTCAATACATTCAAATATGCTTAGGAGACCCAAATTTGACTCTTGTGCTAGAAAGGTGATGAGTTCACCACATTCTAGGACCAAGGCTATTTGGGTGCCTAAGTCCTTATTGGCTAACCTTGATGGACCTATCATGATATAGGTACCAAAATGTACTTAATAAGTTTTGCAGGTACCTAGAGATGATATGAAGCTTTGGGGTGCTTGAGCGGTTCAACTCAATTCTTATCTCAAGCTATCAATCTTACATTGTCTATCCTTTAAGATTGACCCAAAGATGAATTGAGTTGTTATATCACTAACTTCATATTCATCTCTAGCAAGAACTTGTGTTGTAGGGAATAAGGATTAACCTTTGTGGAAATCAAGCAAAAGGCCTACAACCAAGTGATATCCAAAGGATGGTAACAATTAATTCTTAAGTGCACATTGCTTTTAATTGGTATATTCCTTTGTGTCTTTTGTAGCCACATAGGAAAAATGAAGCACTTGAGAATGAACTTAATATATTTTTACCTTGCTTTGGAAAGGATCTAATTATATGGTAGATTGCAAGTTCATATTTTTATATTGTGACAATCTACATGCTTTAAATTGATTGTATGTATCTTGTGGCATATTTCAAGTTAATCATCATATTATTGCCATGACCTAGACATAAAGAGTATTATCCCATGTTCTTAAATGAATAGAGTGCTAAGTAAGAAATTCAAATTCTTATAGCACTTACCAAATGGGGAATTCTCTATATGACTAGAGTTGTGAGACTAATGTTTCTATCTAAGTGTTTATGTAGTCTCACAACATGAGAATGTGTTTCCCAAATGGAGTGTGCCATTCAACATTCAAAGAAGATCGAACCAATCTCTACTACTACATAAGAAGCTAATGTAGACGTTCACAAAAGCTTTTGGTGCACGGTTCTGCCGAGGACCTCCGCCATCAACGCTCGCGATCGGACCAATACGCGATATCACAACACCGCCCGTTGCCGAGGCCGCCATCAACGCCATCCTCCCGCAATCCCCGCCCTCGCCACCTCCATTTCCTCAGAGGAAACGCCTTGCACAGCACAACTCCTCCCCATCTACCGCCACCTTTCTACCTACCCATCTAGCACCCCTCGCTCGCAAATCGCAATGGCGCTGGCCACCAACTCCGCCGCAGCAGCCGCGGCCGTGTCCGGCGTGGAGGCGACGATCCATTCCGCCCCCCGTAGGATTTTGCTCCTCCCGATCCAGACGTCAGATCTCGCGTGGCGGCACGCGGATCTGGTGGTTTCTCTAGAGGCGGCGGCGGCGGCCGGAACAGGGGCAGATGGCGCTCTCGGGGATGCGGGGGCTCTCTGTCTTCATCAGCGACGCTCCTCCGACGCTCGCCCCGCTGTGGGACCTCCGCTGGCGAGCCCCTCACCGCCGAGGGACGTCCGCTGGCGAGCAGACCAGGTCCATCATTCCCTATGCTCTTCTCCTTCACCATGGGTTAGGCAAGTTTCCTACCTCCTGGTATACGTTATAACCCTACCTCCGTATACAGTGCACCTGATACTGTATGGTTGCCAAAGGCCCGCAGCGGAAGCCTCCACGTCTCATGTATGCGCGCCGCCAGCCCCTGCCGATTGGAGACCCCGCTGATTGGAGTCGCCGCCGCCGATCCGTGGCCGCCGACGCCGATCTGTGGTCGTCAACTCGTCCGTCGCCACGAGGTCGGTGGTCGTGTTCTGTTGTCACTCGTCAACCCGTCCACCATTGCTAGGTTTGTGGTCGTGATCTGCCGTCTGCCCTGCCCTTCTTTCTTCTCAAAGACTCAAACTCCTCCCGTTCTTCTCTGTTCTTCTCAGATCTCATGGCCCGCGGCAAGTTCTGTACTTCTGTTGGCGCCTGACTCTGACTGCTAATTGTTCCATTCTCTGTTCTTATTAAATCTATAGTAACCACCTTATTTTTCTTCTTGTTTATTTCTTTTCAGGGAAACCATTAAAGGGGTTTAACTTTCAATAGTATATAAATATTAATGGGTTGCCGATATGATTTTGTTATCCCTTTTTACCTCCAGCTTGGGGCATGAAGCTATATAGAAGAAATTACCTTTTGCTTTCTACTTACATGACATATATTAAATATAAAAATTTGTACAACAATTTCATGCTAGGACAAGCGCAGCTCCTCCAAACTTGGATGAACAACAACGTAATCAGGTATCTTGTCTTCTCTTGTTTATCTGATATTCTGATGTATGTTATTCTTATTTGTTTGTTCAGTGCTTGTTTATTTGACAGCTAGAACTAGCAAAAATATTCTTCCAATGACACTATCCGTCCACAATATGCCTAGAAAAAGAGAGTACTTTGCTAGAAAAATCACCATAATGCAAGTGAATCATCAAACGAAACAACAGATTTTCGCAGAGCTATGTTAATACGGATTAAACCTGTTGTGCCTATGTTAATACCATTCTAATTGTAAGACACTTGTCATTTTTCCCTACACCACGGTTGCAATGGAAATCGATGCGCTAATTTAGCCAAAGAGACAACTGTAGCATTGTGCTTACTACTCAAAAATAGAGACTGTACTATATATCTACAGTGCTGCACAAATCCTGACGAGCAATTTGCTGCTGCAAATTTACGTCATAATGCTCTTTAGATTAAGCAATTCTGCCCAGTTCAGGAGTTCCTATGATGCGGACATGAATGCATTCAGAGACCCTTTACAGCGAAAACACCTTATTGAAGTATCTAGCAGTACAAACTACAATCGATCATCCAGGATAGCACATTTTATTTTTTCCACATGATATCTATGTGTCATAGAGATCGTTAATCTCAGAGTCTAGACTGAACACAAGTGTTACTCGGGTCAAGCTAGATGGCATATCCTGCCACTATTTAGCGTCTCTGCATCTAAGCCATCAAAGGTCACGAATCTCACTATCCCCGGAGATCATCCAATCCAAAAACACTTACCGTAAACTTTTGCTACCTTCAGTTCAGTAGTAATGTTGCCGTGTGTCTATACTGTACCGTTAGACACTTAGATAATACCTAAAGCTTGTGTGATCATCTGTCGTCTTACAATTCTTTTTTAAGTGGGCAGCGCCGCTCCCCAAGATCTGTTTGCGCTGTTCGTGCAAAGCCTGCCTACACCATTTTAGTCCCGCTGGTTTGTTTCTTTTACGAATCGTGCATGCAGTTCTGTATTTACCTGATGGTTCATGGCAAACGCTGCGTCATCATAATATAGCTACAGTACTTTGTAAGCTGTTCTTCAACTGTTCTATATTATGATTGTAAGATGCAAAATATGTGCACGCTTCATTGGTTTCGCGATTTTAAAATGTTGTTTTTTCCAGTGTGAGCGTCGTGACCAAGGACCGGCAGAATGGCAGGTGCGCAGTGCGCTCCATCTATGAGCAGCAACAACATCAATAAGGGATGCGATTGGTATGTGGGCACAGGAGGGCGCACCATGAGGCATGAGCTGCCAGCAGCCTGATGATGCGTCGCGGCCAGTCCTCCGGTTCCGTGTTCTTTATTCCTGGTGGATGACTTCCCGAGTGGTGAGGTTGCCTGGGCCCTGGGCCAAGGGAAAATATTAACGCTGCGTTCGGTTTGAATGTTCCCTGAACTAGGTAATATAGTGATGCATGGTATGCTCCACAAATAGTCTACTAATCAAACACACTAAGCAAAGAAAAGCCATGGTAAACTTTTGCTACCTTCAGTTCAGTAGTAATGTTGTCGTGTGTCTATACTGTACCGTTAGACACTTAGATAATACCTAAAGCTTATGTGATCATCTGTCGTCTTACAATTAGGAACTAAAATATTTCAACATTTTGAGTGCTGCAAACAAAGAGTTAATTCTCATTGAACTCAAGAACAGCCTGGGAACATATGAGTCCTTTTAAGATGTTGTTATCTGCTCATACCATGCAGTACTTTTCCTCAACAAGTGGTGTTGTTTTAAATACTAGAATAGAACTACATCCATGAAAACTATTACTGCTCATATCCACGACAAAGCGCCAGTGAACGTGTGTGCGACGAGGAGGGACCGCCTGCTGTTCTGAGTCCAACCAACTAGACCTACAAGTGAAAGGTATGCTATATATAATATGGTGCTATTTTGTCGTGATCCAGATTGTTATTGTAGGCCACACACAAAACGGGGACCGATAAAATAAAACCACAATTACTTCTGATTCTGAATTGGAAGCATTACATAGTTTCGAAGGTATACACTTCCCTTTTGATTCTTTGGGCAGTTCAACCACATTAGCTACTCCATCCACACTAGCTACTCCATCCTCAGATTCTAGAACTGCTCATCATTATCTTCATCCAGGTCAACACCTTTGTCATCTCTAATTGTTTTAGCGTCTTGATGTCATTGTACTCGTGGACAGGGGCTAGCTGTCTTTGTGTCATTGTACTTGTGGACATGGGCTAACTCATGTAAGTTTCAGACTCTCAGGTATTCTCTATTGCAACATTTTCAGGCTAGAGCACAGTGTTGTTACCTAATCCTTTGTTTTATTTTTTACCTTCAAGCTCTGGAATTACATTCTCCTTAAGCATAAAAGGAATGCCACTATAATTCTGGAAACATTAGCACATAATCCTATCTTTTAAAGGGTTATACCTGGTTCTTCCTGTGCAATCTTACCAATTTTTGCATGCAATCTTCCTGGTTATACATGATAATTATGAAGAGGGACGTATGGTAGCGGGTTCCAGAGGCAGCAGACCGCTTGATGCCTAGCTGGGGATGCAGGCGGACGTGGTGGGAGCGAGCAGCGCCGTGGTTGGTAGGACTGGCGATAGATGACAGGGAAGAACTAGCATGTTTTTTTGATATATGTCCATATCAATATTTTATACTAATTTTTAACTCTCGCGGCAACGCAAGTATACAATGCTGCTCATCTAGGCGCCACTCACCATGCTTTGCCCTTATACTATGACTTATTAGACTGATTTGTTATTCCTGCACACAAATCTCAGGAAACCAAATGATTGAAAGACTTCAACATATATTTGCTTCATCAAGTCACACATATGGTGGTTTGACTCTAGATTTTCATTGTAATCGACTGGGTCCAACTACTTTATCTCAAGTTTTTACAATCCTAGAAACTTATCTATCAAAGTGAAATAATATGATACTCCTATCATCTCATCGGGATTTTGGCTTAAATTCTCCATTCAACTTCTGCACATTAGTAACATGCATCTTGGATGTTATAGTAATGAGAGGAGGTAGATGATATAATTTGCATGTTCCTGTTCCAGTATAAATTCAATTCTGGTTTCTTTGGATGCTCATTTCCAGTTCAATCCTGCCCTTAGCATGGGGATGTGGTGAGGTGGTACATCCAGTCCGCGGAGCCCAGGATGAGGTGGAGCGCCGACCTCCACTGCAGCTTCGTGCAGGCCATAGACTGCCTCGGTGGCCAACACAGCACGTTCTCCTTCCTCTGCCTCTTCCCTTCATCATAAAGCCTCCCATGGTGTAATCTTGCCCTCAGTTTTTGTATGCTCATGTAGTAACATTGCCCTTGAGTGATTCAGTAGAATTATTCAGTGATTTGTTCCCTATCGGTTCTAATATTGATTCCATTCTTTCTTTCGAAGAAACTATTGGTTGTGTTGTGTGCTTGTGTGTATTTCTCCTACGTCCAATCACGTTTTCAACAGCCTAGCTAACTTTTGTGTTGGCGGTGTAATAAATCGCAGAGGCTACACCAAAGCTCATTCTTCAGTTCATGGGCCATGGGTGCCAGGGGGCTCACCATATCTCATGTCAAGAGTCATCTCCAGGTTAGTTGTTTCACTTCTTCATCCATTGCCTGGCATGCACCTGTAGCTTCTCTGCCACTCATGTCTTCACAAAATCTTGTAAGCATGGCTGCCAATGTTATCTTAGCCTTTTTCTAAAAGAATTATTTTGCTTACGATTGTTATGTTTGTCCACTGTTGTCGTAACCAGTGTAGGTCCTCTAGATTTTAGCAAACCTTGAATCATTCTGCAATTCTTTTTATGGTGAGTTAACAAAAAATAATTGTTATACTGTGACGATAAAGGCGAAACAACTTTTTAGGTTCTTTTTTGTAGAATATAACAAGCTGAATTAATCTTGCAAGTTGTTCAATGTAGACCTCATACTTATCAGTTTCTTTCTTGTTGTGGGATATCTCAGATTTTATCTCAATATTGACTTTAAGTATCGTAAGCCTTTGTCAGTTTGTGGTTGTTCATTGTTGTGTCAATCTAAGAATATTGATTGCAAATTCTGTTGTTTGGACAATGAAATTTACAATATTTAGAATATATGTTAGACACTGAATACTGTAATGTTGTCTTTGAGTTGGTGGACATTGATAAAAAGGAGATGGAGATGATCAAGGACCTGCCTGAAGAACTCAAGCAGGACATCAAGCGCTACCTCTGCCTCGAGCTGGTTAAGTAGGTACAATCATTAAAGTCACTTGGGATCTTGCCTAACTTTTTTACATATGAATGTGCGGTGAGATTGTTACAATATTTTCCATTGCCAGGTCTCTCTGTTTCATGACATGGACGACCTGATCCTGGACAACATTCATTATTGTTCTGAATGAGATATGGATTGTTCTGTTTAGGTTATGATCCTGCTATGGGACTGCTTCAGTTATGACCCAAATTCTAAGTTGTGACTATCATTGTGTGCATTTGTTTTCTTTTACTTTAGAAAAGTAGCTCATGTTCTATGTCAGCTTCTCTCAAAATCCGAAACACGTTTTTGAGGTTGGCATAGTTGTAGTTTGGCGTTCTGATGTTTATCAATTTTGTTTTATATTTTTGCATCCAAAATTCACTTGTCTTTCTTCATAGTCTGTTTCAAAGATGCCATGAATGTTTTAGACAATTGGTTTACAGTTGACAGACTTCTTCACTTAGCTTGTGATCTACAACTGATGTACAAGCTGACATATGTAGTTCATTTGAGTGGAACTGCAGCCGCATCAAGATTTCTTTCATTACTTCTACAACCCATTCTAAAGAGATTTTTGTTATATAGGATTCGACCGAGGATAAGCATTGGTCATATCCATGATTTTGACCACTAATATTGTTGCTTATAGTTGACAGAAGCTCTCACTTCTTCACTTCTAGATGGAGTCCTTTTGATACTTGGGGTGTTCGGTAAGTTGGTGTTCAATTGGAGTATGTTGCATAATTTCATAGCTTTCTTAATATGCCAATTCTGTTGATGGAGCTTTACCGACATGCCAATTTATAAATGGAGCATGTTGCAGTTAGATGTAGTCTATTTCAGAATTGAGTGTACAAATAGATTTTACTTATAATGTGTTGCATAATAGGACTAAGCTTTAGGGGAGTGCTTTTGTACCAATGGTAGTAATTGGTTAGTATCTTATGATCTTCATGAGAAATATGACATCGTTATATGACTGTATTTGGTAGCACCTTATGCAATTTTTTTGAATTGGCCAAGTAGTGTGGTTTCGTGCCCATAATAGAATAGTGACACTTAGTTGATCTTTTGTTATTCTTTTTCAGATGTGAAGACCAAGTAGGAGACAACTCATGGGCATAAGCATATTTTCTAGAAGAGGAGAGTAGCACTTGATGACTTTGATAGGTTCAAAGTCATGCTATCAAATGTTTAGTTCGTGTTGGCACTGTTTCTATTGCTCGCTCACACTTTTTTCTTTATGTAAACAGAGGGTTGGTGCTATCAGGCAAGAGCTCGCCAAGTTGAAGAAGGCATCCATGGCTTAATCGAGATCAATTGTTTGTATATATCTTATCATAACATTTTTACTTCGTAGCAACACATGAACATTCACCTATTTGTATATAAGTTATCATGATATTTATAAGTTGCCGTTGCAACGCACGGGCACTCACCTAGTACTATGTGATGTATTCATTCTTGTTTAAATTGGTTTTGAGTCTTCTCCATTAATCACTCACCATGCTATGAATTAAACTTGCCATGTAAACTTAATTAAATAATCATGCTACTTTCATCTTTTTTACAATTGATGTTATGCATGATGCTTGTAAGGGTAATTTAGTTCATATCATGAGGTTTCCTTGTTTTAGTAACCTTCTTGTCATTCATATACTAGTGCTAAATAGGAAACTATTGCTTGTGTTACTAATAGAATCTCTTTTAAGATATTTTATGGAAATTCATAAGTAGAGATTGTGCTCTTTCAATTGGTAAAATCACAAGCATTAAAGGTTAATCTTCACCTAAAAGAAAGATTAGGAATGCTCAAGGCAAAGGTATTGAACTAATTGCTTCAATTGGTTGTTGATCAATGGTAGTTCCTTTCAAGTGACATTCTTTCAATTGCTAATAATATATTCTATGGAAAGGAATGTCAATATGAAGGTTAAATTCCTTTTGGCTTAAATTTGTAAATTAGTGCATATTGTGAATTCACTGCTCCATGTGCATTAACTTAAAAGAATTTAATTTATGCCTTTACGCCTCATAAATGATGATTTGTTTGCCATTCATATATAGATATCATCATTCATTAAATACTTCCTTGTACTACTAATACCTCTTTTCAAAGTGTTTTATCGACTAGTTTTAAAAGGAAAAGAGATAACAAAGAAGGAAGTCTCCACAAATGATGAAAAGAAGAATACTAAGGTGACACCACCACAGATAGTAAGATCTGTCAAATTGGTATAACAAATGGTACATTCTATATGGTGGTAAGTATTCTTAGGCATAAGTTAATTCATTGCAAATTTGTCATGCCTTGACCATGATATGTAATATACTCCTCATGAGACTCTTAACTGAATTGAAAGTGCAAGTGGCAAGTCATTCAAATACTTGATGCACATATCTAGTGGGAGAACATTATATATCTTGTGTCATAGAGAATAAGTTTCACTTGAGTAAGCTATACTAAGACAATCCAAAATGGTAAATTTGTATCTCATTCATATGGATTGTAATATTTGTTTTCTAAATAGCTACTCTTGATGCAGTTTAAAATTCCCTTATCGTTAATTCTAAAAGTGCATAAGAATCTTTTTGTTGATATTCATCACATACATATGCATTAACATGGATATGATTTTAAAACTGTAAAAGGTACAATTAGTGATCCATATTCTCTAAATTTTGTAAACCCATATTTTGATATCTTAGAAATCTACTTCAATCGATATCCATATGCTTCACATTGAATTGGATCACTAAGTTGTAAATTCCATGCATAACTTGTCTTTATGATATGAATGCTTGTGCAACTAACCTTGATAAGCTAGGTGCACCCAAAGTCAAGGTAGGTTCATCATCAAGAAGGCAACTCAATGATGTATTAATAAAAGGAGAAAATGCTCCTATTCTTAATTCTAGTTTTTATCTATGTGATTAAATATTGGCTTGAAACCATGTAAGATGGTTGTCAAGTATATGTGGGTGCCTACACAAAGAGAAATGCCACAATAAGAATTGTGTGGGTACTCAAGGCTCTTACTACTAATCTCAAAGGACCCCATTCAAATTGGGTACCAAGATATGAAGCTTAAACTTGTTTTGCAGGATCACTCCTTCAATGGATCAAGTTGGGTGCTCGATAATGAATGTATAAATCATCTTTGGAGATAGCAGCTAGGGTGGTAACAACTGAATCTCATGTGCATATTATTTTCAAAATCTTATCTTTTTGTGACTTGTGTAGCCACTAAGGAAAAAGAAGCACTTGAGGATACACATCAGTTGTTGATTATGAAATAAAGGTCTAATTGGAAGTTGAATGAATATTACCATATGGTGAACAATCCAAAATTATGTGACGTATTCTCTATCTAGTTAATTTGGATTTGATTCTTCTATATTAGACACTCACCATAATATGGATTAAGTCATCCCATTGGACTTCTGTAACACCCTCGGGGTCCACAAACACCCCGGAATGATACTAAACAACACTTCTGACATCTATATATAAAATTTCGGCAGCATCCCCTTTGCAAAATTGCATAAATGAGGGGGCAACAGTGTATAAACATATATCATGACAAGAACATACTAAGTATTATTAATCGGCTAGCAAAGAGAAGTTAAACATACGACATGAACTGAATTAACTAGTGCGCATGACTAGTTAAAAAACAAACTTCCTTTGACAATAAATTTCTAATTAAATCATGGTTGCGCCTGGGCAGCGCTATTGTGAGAGTGAAAGTGGACGTGCTGCTACTCCCCTCATTCCCAACATGTATCAAGTACCTGCATTGAGTAATGCAAGAGTGAGATGACACATCTCAACAAGTAAAATAATATAAAACTGTTTAACCACATAAGAACATTGTTTTACCACCACTTGATTACACAACCTTCTTATTACGAAGGTGTAGCATGTATACAACGTACAACACACCTAGTCTTTACACCTCGCAGGTAGGAACCACAATAGTAACATAGTAATGTCACACTTCATATATACCTCATGAGTGCAAATGTCTGCAAATGTAAGGATGACTTCTGCCTTCATACCTCTAAGGATATGAAGCCGCATCGTACCCCTCCTCGGGCAACGTACGATGCTAAAAATGTACCGGTACGGTCGGACCATAAGATCACGACATAACTTCAAAATGCAAGATGGATGATGCGATGTGCATGTCATGCCTACAACACTTCATATAACGTGATTCAAAAAGATACTTCAACTTCATCCAAGATGAGAATCAACCACATATATCATTACCAAATTATGATCATCCACAACATTAGACAATTGAGAATTAATACTTCCAAACAAATAAACTTCATCATAGAATTCAATGATTAACACAATTAAAACTTATGTATACTCAATGACAGGGAATAGGATGCAAACCAAACGGTAGCAACCACCACTGTATTTACTTGCCTTTACCGGAAGTTCGGGCAAATCCCTAAGTACGATCCGGAAGTCCACCACCTGTTTTTGACACACAACTTAGTGCACCAATTTCACATAATCAGGCTCATAAGCGACGTCGCACCTATGCACAAACTCAAACCCCGTCGCGGGTTACTGTTAGAAATATAGGCATTTTCTGTATCATTTTAATTCCATAAATTAACATTATGATGATGACATATAATAGATAGTCAAACATAGAAAACGTGATCTCAAAAATATCCATAACAATATGGATCATGAGAACACAAAGCATATGAAGCATGTAAATCATATAAATAAAATAAGTATATAAGCATGGTTCATGGATTATTGCGGAACAACTGGAAATAAACAGATAACAATATAAACAGGATGACTGTAAAATTAAGACAGACAGATATAACATATTATAATACGATAGAACAGAGGTACATACGACATATATAATATGCAGAATATAAAACAGTAACGAACTGAATTGATCATACCCTCCCATGCGCTCCGAGGATCCTGATCCTTGTCCAGCTTCTCTTGTCATCCGATCGAGATGAAGACGCCAGGAACCAGCGATGAAGACAACGACAGACGTTTGGGCAGTCGCGTAGACGCTCCCCAAAAACCTAATTGTCGATCCCCCGAGCAGGGTCTCGAACGGCAAGGGCTTCGGAGGCACCTGCCCTCTCGCCTCTCTGTGCGCGCAGAGCCACGAGATGGAAATACCCTCACTCGGCGGCTGAACTGTGATTCTGAAAGTGTTTCTCGCGTGTACCGAGTGACAGGGGTGCTCCTCTATTTAACCTCTCACAGAGGGAAGTTGAAGGAGAAAGGTCGCCGAGTCACACCAAGAGTCGGCGAGCTCTCGCCGAGTCATGCAGTGAGTCGGCCAGCACTCGCCGAGTCATGCCATGAGTCGGCCAGCTGAAGGAGAAGGGTCACTCGGCTGGCTGACGAAGAGACAGGGTCACTCGCATGACGTACGCGGTTAGTGAGTGCTAAAAATTAACACAACCACACCACGCCCGCTCTCCTGCCTGCCTGCCACGCCACGCCACGCCCGGCCCGGCCCGGCCGGCGGCGGCGCGCGCGCGCGTGTGGCACGCCCTTTTCCATTTCTTGACATCTCAAGTTAAGTGGAATAAATCCCACCATATAAGTCAAGGTAAGAGACCCTTGGACTTCCAATGTGGTACTATTCGTATTCTCCACCATTACACACCATAGAGTTTATTCAATAAATGGGCCAAGCCCATAAAAGATCCAACAATCCCCACCAAACTCTAGGGTTTGTAATGATGAAGTATCAGAATCACAATCCTTTGATATACCAGTGTTTCGATGGAGACTGTTAAGTTGAACATCCATCTAGAATAAGAGTTTCACTCATTCACAACTGAACAATGGACTATGCCTTGAATTGACAGTTTTGTGCGAAATAAGATTCACTCAAATCCTTTGCTGATACTAGGCTGCAAAAGGGTATTCCCGCTTTTTAGAAGCATATAAGTCACACTTCAGTGCCTTTCATGAGTATTTAGGGATTACCCAAGTCCCATAGACTGTGACCAGCAGTCTGACTCATATAGGTGTATTCCTCAAAAGATGTTCTGTAGGACAACATCTCACCTTTATAAGACTCTTGGAATACATTAAGGTAAAAACCATCCTGCCTTACAGATAGGAAAAATGTGCATCAGAAATGAGTTAAAGAAGGGATCTTTCCTCACAATCTACTCCTAGCTTGTTTCTCCACTCTACTTCACGGGATCTCCGATCACATAGAGCAGGTTACCACTAGAGTAGATCTCACATGGGTCTCATACCCATTTCCCTCGATGCACTTTCTATCACATTGCGTGATAGACCCTTAGTGAATTGATCTGCCAGATTATTTGATGTGTGGACATAATCCACAGTTATAACTCTGGAGTTTTTCAACTTTCTGACAGATTTCAATCTCCTCTTAACATGCCTTGTAGACTTCATGTTATTCCTAGAACTGTTAACCTTTGTAATCACCGTTTGGTTGTCACGGTTCATGGAAATAGCCGGTATCGGTATTTCAACTACCGGTAAGTCCAATAGGAAATCACGAAGCCACTCGGCCTCAGCCCTAGCAGTGTCTAATGCTGCGAGTTCTGCTTCCATTGTAGACTTCGTTAAGATGGTCTGCTTGCAAGACTTCCAGGAAACAGCGCCACCTCCAAACAGAAACACATATCCGCTTGTGGCATAAAGCTCATCAGCATCAGAAATCCAGTTGGCATCACAATAGCCTTCCATCACTTTTGGGTTTCCGGTATAATGAATATCGTATGTCATAGTACCTTTCAAATACCGCAACACTCTCTCAAGAGCACGCCAGTGATCATCTCCTGGTTTCGACACAAACCGACTTAGCTTACTCACAGCATAAGAGATGTCTGGCCTTGTTGCACTTGCAAGGTACATGAGCGAGCCAATGATCTGGGAGTATGTCGATTGATCCCTTGCTATTCTCCAATTCTTTCTTAATAGCACACTGGGGTCATAAGGTGTTGGAGCAGGATCACAGTCACTAAAACCAAAGCGACTCAATACCTTTTCCACATAATGGGATTGTAACAGAGTTACCCCACCATCAGCTTCTCTAACAAGCTTGATGTTTAGAATGACATCAGCCTCTCCCAAATCTTTCATCTCGAAATTGCTCGATAGAAGATTTTTAACTTCCTCAATCACATTGAGATTTGATCCAAAGATCAAAATGTCATCAACATAAAGGCACAGCATAACAGACTCACCCCCACCATATCGATAGTATACACACGTGTCAGATTCATTTACAACAAAGCCAGCTGTTGTAAGAGTATTATCAAACTTTTCATGCCATTGCTTGGGTGCTTGTTTTAGGCCATACAATGATTTTATCAACCTGCACACCTTGTTCTCTTGACCATCCGCAATGAACCCTTCTGGCTGATCCATATAGATCTCCTCATCCAACTCTCCATTTAGGAAAGATGTCTTAACATCCATCTGATGAATGATAAGATCATAAGAGGCTGCCACAGCTATTAATGTGCGAATTGTAGTCAATCGAGCCACTGGTGAGTAGGTATCAAAGAAATCTTCACCCTCCTTTCGGGTATATCCTTTGGCCACAAGCCTTGCCTTGTACCTCTCGATTGTACCATCAGGCCTAAGCTTTTTCTTGAAGATCCATTTGCAACCTATAGGTTGACAACCATAAGGACGGTCAACGACCTCCCAAGTTCCATTAGACATAATAGATTCCATCTCACTCCTTACTGCTTCCTTCCATAAGTCAGCATCAGGAGAGAAATATGCCTCACTAATGGTAGTTGGTGTGTCTTCCACAAGGTACACTATAAAGTCATTACCAAAGGATTTTGCAACCCTCTGTCTCTTGCTCTTTCGAGTGACTATAGTGTCATCCTCCTCAGGGATGTGCACGTGAGAATCCTCAGCATGATCTATAGGAATCGACAGTTCGTGCTCATGGGGAATTATAGTCTCATGACTTATATCACTAGGTGTATTCTTCATAGGAAACTCATTCTCAAAAAATGTTGCGTCTCTTGATTCCATGATAGTATCAACATACATATCAGGCACATCAGATTTTATAATTAAGAACCTATACCCAGTGCTGTGAAAAGAGTACCCAAGGAATACACAATCAACAGTTTTAGGCCCAAGTTTACGCTTTTTGTTGATTGGCACATTCACTTTAGCCAAGCAACCCCAAGTGTGCAAATATGAGAGATTTAATCTTCTCTTTTCCCATTCCTAGAATGGTGTGATCTCTTTGTTCTTTGTTGGAACTCTATTCAGGACATGACATGCTGTCAAAATCGCCTCACCCCACCATGCCTTGGATAATCCCGCTGTACTCAACATGGCATTCACTAAATCTGTTAGAGTGCGGGTTTTCCTTTCAGCAATCCCATTGGATTGTGGTGAGAATGGTGGTGTCCTCTCATGAATAATACCATGTTCCACGCAGAACTCATCGAACACATTAGAGAAATATTCTCCACCTCGGTCGGACCTTAAACGTTTTATTTTCCTCTCAAGTTGGTTCTCAACTTCAGCTTTATAGGCCTTAAAATATTTGAACGCTTCATCTTTTGTTTTTAAGAGATACACATAACAAAATCTAGTGGAGTCATCTATAAGAGTGAGAAAGTATCTTTTACCACCTTTGGTCAAAATTCCATTCATCTCGCATAGATCAGAATGAACAAGTTCTAGAGGTGCCAAACTCCTCGCCTCAGCAGCCTTGTGTGGCTTGCGGGGTTGTTTTGATTCAACACACACATGGCACTTAGACTTTTTGACCAAGTTAAATTGAGGAATTAAATTTATATTTGCTAACCGCATAAGACAGCCAAAGCTTGCATGACAAAAACGTGAATGCCATAAATCTGACTCATCAGAAAAATGAACAGAATTCACCAGTTTATTACGCACATCATGCAGTGATAAGCGGAACAAGCCTCCGCAGTCATATCCTTTACCAACAAAAGTACCATGTTTCGACACAACACATTTATTAGACTCAAGAACAACTTTGTATCCATCTCGACATAGCATAGAAGCGCTAACGAGATTCTTTTTGATAGAGGGCACATGCTGCACGCTCTTCAATGGCACCGTCTTTCCCGAAGTAAACTTCAGAATGACCGTACCAACACCAAGAACATGAGCATGCGACCCATTTCCCATCAACAAGGCGCCAGACCTCCCGACCTGATAGGAAGTGAACATAGAGGCATCAGCACACACATGAATGTTTGCACCACTGTCCATCCACCACTCAGGTGAATTACAGACTGAAAGAACAAATGGTAAAGAATTACCATACCCAGATGTTCCTCCTTCAGTTTCAGTGGTTACAACATTAGCTGATTTCTTGTCTTGAGTGAACTTGCGATCAGGGCACTCTCTTGCCCAATGTTGATCACTGCCACAGACAAAGCATCCTCCCTTTCCCTTGTTATTGTTGTTCTTCTTTTTAAACTGTGCTGTTTGAACAGGTTTATTTGCGTTCTCTGGTTTGTTCTGGTTTTTCTTCTTGTTAAACTTGCGGAAGTTTCTCTTCTGCTCCACATTAGCAGTAGAGGTCTCAATACCTTTTCCACTGTCCTTTGTTCTAGCCCTTTCCTCAACATCAAGAGTACCAATGAGCTCTTCCACATTGAACTCTTGTCTCTTATGTTTGAGAGAGGTAGCAAAGTCCTTCCAAGAAGGTGGCAACTTGACGATTATACCGCCAGCCACAAACTTGTCAGGCAAAGGACAAGGAAAAAGTTCGAGTTCCTTAGCTAGTGCCTGAAACTCATGAGCCTGTTCCACTACAGATCGGTTCTCAACCATCTTGTAGTCATACAACTGCTCCATGAGATACAGCTCGCTACCAGCGTCAGTTACTCCAAACTTTCCAACAAGTGCATCCCACAGCTCTTTCCCTGTAGGAAGGATGATATAGCTTTTCTGGAATTTAGTGTCAAGTGCGCTAATCACTGCACCTCAAAAGAGGTTGTCTTCAGCCTTAAACTTAGCCTCATCCTCAGGAGGTAAGTTGGCAGGCTTGCCCTCAGCGGCACGAAAACAAGACATTGCAGTTAGCCACAATTCCATCTTAGCTTTCCATATCAAGAAGTTTTACCATCAAAAGGATCAGGCTTTAGCACAGCAGCAAAACCTCTGACAAAAAAATGCCTAACATTAGGTTTTTGGATTGTTAGAAATATAGGCATTTTCTGTATCATTTTAATTCCATAAATTAACATTATGATGATGACATATAATAGATAGTCAAACATAGAAAACGTGATCTCAAAAATATCCATAACAATATGGATCATGAGAACACAAAGCATATGAAGCATGTAAATCATATAAATAAAATAAGTATATAAGCATGGTTCATGGATTATTGCGGAACAACTGGAAATAAACAGATAACAATATAAACAGGATGACTGTAAAATTAAGACAGACAGATATAATATATTATAATACGATAGAACAGAGGTACATACGACATATATAATATGCAGAATATAAAACAGTAACGAACTGAATTGATCATACCCTCCCATGCGCTCCGAGGATCTTGATCCTTGTCCAGCTTCTCTTGTCATCCGATCGAGATGAAGACGCCAGGAACCAGCGATGAAGACAACGACAGACGTTTGGGCAGTCGCGTAGACGCTCCCCAAAAACCTAATTGCCGATCTCCCGAGCAGGGTCTCGAACGGCAAGGGCTTCGGAGGCACCTGCCCTCTCGCCCTCACACCACGCCCGACGATAGAACAGAGGTACATACGACATATATAATATGCAGAATATAAAACAGTAACGAACTGAATTGATCATACCCTCCCATGCGCTCCGAGGATCCTGATCCTTGTCCAGCTTCTCTTGTCATCTGATCGAGATGAAGACGCCAGGAACCAGCGATGAAGACAACGACAGACGTTTGGGCAGTCGCGTAGACGCTCCCCAAAAACCTAATTGCCGATCCCTCGAGCAGGGTCTCGAACGGCAAGGGCTTCGGAGGCACCTGCCCTCTCGCCCTCACACCACACCACACCACGCCTGCCTGCCTGCCTCGCCCTCACACCACACCACACCACGCCTGCCTGCCTGCCTGCCACGCCCGGCCCGGCCGGTGGCGGCGCGCGCGCGCGTGTGGCACGCCCTTTTCCATTTCTTGACTTCTCAAGTTAAGTGGAATAAATCCCACCATATAAGTCAAGGTAAGAGACCCTTGGACTTCCAATGTGGTACTATTGGTATTCTCCACCATTACACACCATAGAGTTTATTCAATAAATGGGCCAAGCCCATAAAAGATCCAACAGTTACATCTCTCCCCACACCCACCAAACTGCAGCGACGCTGCTTAAAAATTTCATAACTTTAAAATTATGACAGCAGTGGTAACAAACAAAAACTCTAGAGGCATCTACATAAAATTCCCCACAAGTTTTGTATACAATTTATAATTAAATTCAAACATCTAATTAGCCCAAAACAGTCCACAAGATGAACCCTCTAATCTGTTTTTTTGTCTTTTACACAGCGACATACCCGGATTCAAACAGCGATATCTTTTAAAATACAATTCCAAATCAAGCGCATAAGTACTCATTGGAAAGATAAAACAAAGCCCTACATGATTATCATACTGGTTAACACTAATTACCCCCGAAAAATTCCCAGAAACTGCTAATACTACTGCTGTTCATCCCCCTGAAAATCTGTTTGTTGGACAGCCACATACCCGGATTCAACCGATGATAACTTTTAATTTATAACTCCAAATTGAGCGCATAGATACTTGTTGGAAAGGTATGCCAAAGTTCTACATGATTCCCAAACTGATTCCCATTAATTCTCCACGAAAGATGCCCAGAAACCACTAATACTGCTGCTGTTCGTCCACCCCCTAAAATTTTGGACAACCCTTCTACCCAATCGCATACGCAACATCTAAACAATTGGATTGCAGCACAAATGAACAAGAGATAAACACAAAAATCACCTTGGGTTCTCCCCCTTTCCTTCCTCCCTTCCTCCCTCCACCAAAAACAGTTGAAGATTTGCACCACGCGACGTAGATCCGAGCGACAACGAACGACACCTTGGGAGGAGGAGATGGGGGGCGGCTAGGGTTAGGTGTGTGGCTGCAAGTGCTTGAGAAAGGAGGAGATGGGAGGGGGCGGCCAAAGGGGTAGGGGAATGGGGGGGCTGCATCAAGAGGGGGGGGGGTTAGGGGGGAGGGCGGCTAGGGTCAGGGGAGGTTAGTGGGCTGAATCAAGATTCGCGGCCCAACTCGCCCACGCGACAGCTCCCGACCCCGTTGCAAGCGCCTAACCAAAGAAATTCTACTGCCCTACTGGTGAATGATTTTCCTCAAATTCCAAATTCCCAAAATGCAACAACCGAATGAGAAAAAAAACAAAAAGAATAACTTCCAACTTCTCTTCTTTGCAAACCGGGTATCACACTCTACCCCCTTAAAAAGAATTCGACCTCGAATTCCGACGCTTCTATCGAAACGACAAGGAAAGATCAATGAACCAACAAAACTCACACATAAAGAAAGGTTCGGGTACTTCTGTCGCATCAGCTCCTCAAGCACCTAGGATTCTAAGATACACAGCAGACGACACTCTAGAGTCTGGTCTTGCTACACAGGAATCGGCTCTAGCTCGATTTGATGGTCTGGATTCCGCAAATACTTCCTCAACATAAAGACATGGAATACATGGTGTACTCTGATAATAGACTCCGACAATTGTAGGTGCTAAGCCTAGCTGCCAACTCGGGCTAAGATAGTAGACGGTCCTATATAACTCGGACAAAGCTTTCCAGACACCAAATCAACATTGACACATGCAAGTACTTCAATGAATATATATATGAATGCAATACATACTGTGCTCAAATAGCCTAAACCAAACCTATCCAAACAAGAGTAACTTCAAAAGATCAATTTAATGCTTGCATATTTCTAGACAGCAGCACAACGGTTATTTGTTTTCCTCATAACTCACAAAATATGCATCCAATAGAAGTAAACTAGGACTTTAAGGAAAGCTTACAAAGTCCACTATACCCTTGGTATTATCATCACCACAAGATTTGACACTTAGAAAGGCCAAACAATGTGAAACGTAAATTTTGTTCAGACTTGGACAGAATTCAACTACTCACTTCAAAAATCCATAATTGGAGTCTCAGTCATCCAATTCAGGCGCTCCTAGACTTTTTAGAAAGCCAGTAAAATTGTCTATATTTCATTTATAAACCTATCAGGTTAATTCAATGCATATCAAGATCAAAAGACATAAGAAAGGCTTTGCTGTCCAAATTTGGACAGATTCAAATATTCCAATTAAAACAGCTGTAGCTTAACCTATAGGTCACCAAAAAGGGTGATCCAAAATTTGTTGGAAAGCTTAAGGAAAGTACTACCACTTCTTTATAATTTATAAGAACTGATTCGAAGTTTAACTTGGGCAAACAAGGTCAGTTTCGAAATCTGTACAGATTCTGGACAGATTCCAAGACTAGACTTGAGAAAATCATAACTCCCAAACTACTAGACCTATGGTCATGAAATTTTACACAAGTAAGATGAAGAAGTTGGCTACAACTTTTATATACAACACCTCTACCGAAAACATGGTGTACTTCATTGAACTAGCGGCATAACCAAAACTGGTCATGTAGTCCCAAACATCAAGCAATAGATTTATTCAGGTTCTATACTCTTCTAAGATTAAGCGTTCATCGAAGGACTAATAATTTTAGGTTCTTCATTACGAGACACTTAGAGCCAACGTAAGGGTAGAAGCAATATGCTTACTTTTTAAATCATTTTAAGTCTGATCTCACATCATGCAAGCAAGAATCGATTTAAGCATACTATGCCTGCCCATATATCCATCCAAGCACATTCTATACATTATATCATCCCATCGAAGAACTCTCTCTTTTTTTAATTATACTATGCATATATATATCCATCCAATAACTCACACAATCTTCATCTCCACCTAGACTTCACACGACATAACTATTTCATACTTACGCAAACACGCCAAGACCAGAAAACATGGCTTCACAACAATACGTACTGGCCTATTCAAACATCCCTCGCCAACTCTCTGTGTCAGCCCACGCTCCGCATATACAATAACAAGATAACTATCACAACCACTACTTCTATTCCCTCCCACCATACAACATAATTAACATAGATTACGAAAGAGCTCACCATAACTAAACCAAACTCCCAAAGAAATATCCCTAAATAGAAAATTGACAATCAACAGCACAAATTCTCATTCTGTCTCTACCTCTTTCACTATAAAAGCAATGATAACAAAGAAATATTGTAAAATCATCTAAACTTCATGACCTACAACTTTTGTATTCAAAGGATAAACAAAGTTTTATTTTATCTCCATTTTTTTTAATTTGGCTTGTAAGGCGACATACATGATCTGCCACCAGAACCTGACGGAACATGACCCATAAATTCAAAACCTCATAACTCTCTGCATCTAACAAAATTTTACAAATATAAACTCATTGAAAAGATTATAACATTCCCTAAAACTTTTATTATAATGAGTGTCTCAGAATTGGTTTCCAAACCGATAAAACAATGCAACTGCTTTGTTGCAAAACTGATAGGTTAGAAACAATGGACAACTAAAATTCAAAATACTATAACTCCTGCTATACTCAACTTAAAACTACAACGAACACGCGTTGGAAAAGTTTGGAAATTGTACACGACTTTTGCAATAAAGTTGCACCCAAATTTATCTTTATAGCCCTCAACTCTTCATGACCTACATCTAAACTCAGCCTGAGATACTGCACATCAGAGGTTCGACTTATATCCGGACCACCACCTCTCTCAGTCTATTTAACAGACAATTACAAGTAAATACCCATTAAAAGGTACTAAGAAAAACTAAAAGTTTTTTTTTCTTAAAGAGAATTCCCAAATTTGGGCTCTGAAACTATCAAAACGTGGTCGATTTATTAGTGGTTTTAACGACACCTAAAGCTCAGACACAACGGTGCAACAACTTCAGAGTAGCCTAACTCCAATTATATGCAATGAAAATTACAAACCAATACTCTTTGGGAAGATCATGAAATTACTAAAACTTCCATAATCCAACAAAACCCAAAATCTACCGTATTCAATGTCTATACTTCCGTACAAACTTAAGGCTGCTATAGGAAACCCATAACTCTCAAATGTTTAGACCAAACTAGGTGATTGAGCATCCTATGCAAAGATGAAGAAACCTACTACAAAACATTCTAGATAAGTGAAGTCTGATTCAGCCTCCAACTAATTTAAAATGACTCCTAAAACAAAACAACACCTTACCCATAATAAAAAAAACAATATAAAATAAAACCCAAGGCATTGGCAGGTGCGATCAACACTAGGATTTTCCACTACCAAATGGGGATGCAACTCCCAAAAGCCTTTAAGCAACACTTTATCTAATAGGTTAGAACACTAAGCACATCAATCAACGAATTCAACAACCTCATTTGCTAATGCAACTAAGGTCAAACATCCATGTATCGACAATGTATGCAACACCTGACATACTCGTCTCTAGCACTATAAAACATGGTTGTTATTACACTAGAATCCAACTATTAGAGCTCTCCACAACTATTCTGTTGACGTGAAGCAAATGGTGCTCATGTCATGTAACGTCTTTTCCTCCTCTCAAAAGAGATAGAATTTGCAATACTCATAAAGCAATGGAGAGATAACAACAAGAAAAACTAATGTACTTCTTGACACAGACTCATGCAAAAGCTTCATAAATATTACTTTCAATACTAAAATAATAACACGATACTATGCTCAACAGGAGTAATTGGACGTCAATAAGACAATCCACATAACCAAACTACCTTGATTAACCTCACATACAACAAAACCTACTATTACTGCACTTGAACAATTTGTACATCGTGATATCACAGGATGCATTCAAAGTAGTAGACATACATGATCTATCAGACCATCATTCATATAAGAAAAATCTCAATCCGATGCAACAACCCCATCATTAAAGAGATAGATGACTAACAAACATAAGCAACTCCCAGTTAAGCATTGACTTCGTTTAAGATAAAGCGGTCCAAATAATGATTCAACAAGCATGCATAGAGAAACTGCTCATAAAAAATCAAAATTCCATACAATGTTGGCAAATAATAAAAAAATAATATATAAAACGGGTTGTCAATATCGCCCACATGACTAGCCTGCAACAACTAAAAATTATGCATAACCTTTATGACTATTGAAACAAGCCATAGAAGGAAAACATGCACGAGATAAAATCCACTTGAAACCACCCTATTTATTGTTAAAAATAAGGTTGCACATAATAAGAAAATCTATCAGGTAGACATGGTTGGACTTATCAATCTACGTCATCTCACAAATTCACTCGAGTTCTACCAGTCTAAAGAATTCATAAACATTACAATGCTGCCTCTGCTCTATAGAGACAAACCATTTTATACTAAGATCAAGTTAGCAAGTAGCCACACTAGCTTAAAAAAAAGTGAGGCGCAAAGCATTGCACCCATGGAAATATTACATTGATAAGTTGGGTTGTAACCCAACAGTCAATCAAACTCAACAACAGCATAAAACTACATTATATAGTGTTTTCACACTACACCAAGTCGGATTAGACCCACTATACACAAGCTCAATAAACAATCGGTCCTATAAGTACAAGGACCCAAGAATCCTTTTGGGGAAAAAACATCCACAGTCAAGCATATAGAAATATATGATGGTAATAGCTCAGAGATTTGAAAACATTGCATTCCAAAAAACATCATGACGACATGTATATAAAACAAGTACATTAGTAGCTTCACTTGCATAATATCTTCAATAACAACCACATCAAGAAACCAATATTAAATAGAAGTAACATATCATATCAAGCATTACGTCGTTTACGACATACCCCATCAAACCATAAAGGGATTTGGAGTAAGGAAGTTCTAGTCATCTATACAATAAAATACTAATATGAAAGATATACGAACCCATACCCTTCCTATATGTGCAAGTGTGTCAAATTTATCTTCAAATTGCGTAGAATCTAAAGCCTATCCTCTGATACCAACTGTAACACCCCCGGGGTCCACAAACACCCCGGAATGATACTAAACAACACTTCTAACATCTATATATAAAATTTCGGCAGCATCCCCTTTGCAAAATTGCATAAATGAGGGGGCAACAGTGTATAAACATATATCATGACAAGAACATACTAAGTATTATTAATCGGCTAGCAAAGAGAAGTTAAACATACGACATGAACTGAATTAACTAGTGCGCACGACTAGTTAAAAAACAAACTTCCTTTGACAATAAATTTCTAATTAAATCATGGCTGCGCCTGGGCAGCGCTATTGTGAGAGTGAAAGTGGACGTGCTGCTACTCCCCTCATTCCCAACATGTATCAAGTACCTGCATTGAGTAATGCAAGAGTGAGATGACACATCTCAACAAGTAAAATAATATAAAACTGTTTAACCACATAAGAACATTATTTTACCACCACTTGATTACACAACCTTCTTATTACGAAGGTGTAGCATGTATACAACGTACAACACACCTAGTCTTTACACCTCGCAGGTAGGAACCATAATAGTAACATAGTAATGTCACACTTCATATATACCTCATGAGTGCAAATGTCTGCAAATGTAAGGATGACTTCTGCCTTCATACCTCTAAGGATATGAAGCCGCATCGTACCCCTCCTTGGGCAACGTACGATGCTAAAAATGTACCGGTACGGTCGGACCATAAGATCACGACATAACTTCAAAATGCAAGATGGATGATGTGATGTGCATGTCATGCCTACAACACTTCATATAACGTGATTCAAAAAGATACTTCAACTTCATCCAAGATGGGAATCAACCACATATATCATTACCAAATTATGATCATCCACAATATTAGACAACTGAGAATTAATACTTCCAAACAAATAAACTTTATCATAGAATTCAATGATTAACACAATTAAAACTTATGCATACTCAATGACAGAGAATAGGATGCAAACCAAACGGTAGCAACCACCACTGTATTTACTTGCCTTTACCGGAAGTTCGGGCAAATCCCTAAGTACGATCCGAAAGTCCACCACCTGTTTTTGACACACAACTTAGTGCACCAATTTCACATAATCAGGCTCATAAGCGACGCCGCACCTACGTACAAACTCAAACCCCGCCGCGGGTTACATCTCTCCCCACACCCACCAAACTGCAGCGGCGCTGCTTAAAAAATTTCATAACTTTAAAATTATGACAGCAGCGGTAACAAACAAAAACTCCAGAGGCATCTACATAAAATTACCCAAAAGTTTTGTATACAATTTATAATTAAATTTCAACATCTAATTAGCCCAAAACAGTCCACAAGATGAACCCTGTAATCTGTTTTTTTTTTGTCTTTTGCACAGCGACATACTCGGATTCAAACATCGATATCTTTTAAAATATAATTCCAAATCAAGCGCATAAGTACTCATTGGAAAGATAAGACAAAGCACTACATGATTATCATACTGGTTAACACTAATTACCCACGAAAAATTCCCAGAAACTGCTAATACTACTGCTGTTCATCCCCCTAAAAATCTGTTTCTTGGACAGCCACATACCCGGATTCAACCGGTGATAACTTTTAATTTATAACTCCAAATTGAGCGCATAAATACTCGTTGGAAAGGTATGCCAAAGTTCTACATGATTCCCAAACTGATTCCCATTAATTCTCCACGAAAGATGCCCAGAAACCACTAATACTGCTGCTGTTCGTTCACCCCCTAAAATTATGGACAACCCTTCTACCCAATCGCATACGCAACATCTAAACAATTGGATTGCAGCACAAATGAACAAGAGATAAACACAAAAATCACCTTGGGTTCTCCCCCTTTCCTTCCTCCCTTCCTCCCTCCACCGAAAACAGTTGAAGATTTGCACCACGCGACGTAGATCTGAGCGGCAACGAACGACACCTTGGGAGGAGGAGATGGGGGGCTAGGTTTAGGTGTGTGGCTGCAAGTGCTTGAGAAAGGAGGAGATGGGAGGGGGGCGGCGGCCAAAGGGGTAGGGGAATGTGGGGGCGGCTGCACAAAGAGGGGGGGTTAGGGGGGAGGGCGGCTAGGGTTAGGGGAGGTTAGTGGGCCGAATCAAGATTCGCGGCCCAACTCGCCCACGCGACAGCTCCCGACCCCGTTGCAAGCGCCTAACCAAAGAAATTCTAATGCCCTACTGGTGAATGATTTTCCTCAAATTCCAAATTCCCAAAATGCAACAACCAAATGAGAAAAAAACAAAAAGAATAACTTCCAACTTCTCTTCTTTGCAAATCGGGTATCACAACTTCATTGAATAACCATGCATATTATCCATGTCATTCAAAATATATTGTGCATGAGGGTTCAAGGAAATTTAGTCCATATTATGATGTTTCTCTATTTTAGCAACACGCTTGTCTTCCACATATAAAGGGTTGCTAAATAAGAAACTAGTGCTTGTGCTACTAATGCCATCTCTTGTGTTGAGTTTATCCATAGAAAATCTATGTTAAGAGATGGTGCTTGTTTTAAATTGGATAAATCACAAGCTTAAAGGATATTATTCAACTAAAGTAAGATGAAGTTGATAAGAGGCCAAGGTATGAAAACTTCCTCTCCTTCAGTTGTTTTTAGTATTCTATCCTTAGTGGGATGTACCATAGTATAGGTTAAATTCCTCGCAATATAAAATGTTCAATAGTGCATATAACTTTGACATCAACTATATGTGTGCACTAATTTAAAGGAATTTAGTCTATCCTTTTAGGTTTCAATAATGATGATTCATTTGCCATCTGTATATAAGGATCATCATTTGTGAAACCCTCCCTTGTGTTTCTAATGCTCTCTTTTCTAAGTGTTTCAATAAGGTCCTTCCAAGTGCTTTCAAGATGGATTGAAAATCTACGGATATAAGAGTCTTGGTTCTTTGAATCATTGAGTTTCAATGGGTCTCATATCAAGTATGATCGAACCAAGCAAAGATGAATAAAGTTCAAGATCACTTGGTTGGATGAAATCATAAAAAAAGCACAATGATTCAAGAAGGGAGTTACACTTTTTTGTCAACCAAATAATGAAGATGTAGTGACATATTTATATGATATCCTTCATTATGAGGTTTGAGGTTCATATTAGCATGCTTTACCCTTCAGGATTTCAATTGATATACTTTTAGTTCTTAAACTTTCAATTGGTTTGATTTTCATCATCTATGTAAAGCATGTTATGTTAAACCAAGATATAGCGCAAACTTCACCTTTAACCTCGTATTGTTGATGTGCATAAGTGTACTTTGTGTACTCTTGCATGCACAAATCGAGGAAGAGTTTAGCCTATATCTTGTGAGGCTAATGATTTCTTCAAGTTCATGTTTTGTAGTCTCACACCTTGGAGAACATCAAATGAGGATGAGTGGTTCCAAGGAAATGATCAAATATTTACCACATGTCACCCCATGGATTAGTTCTATTGGGGAACAATATGTGCTCTCTAGCATAAATTCAATTGTTTCAAATATATTATGCCTTGACCAAGATATATGATGAACTCCTCTAAGAATCTTAATTGAATCAAGTGCATGTTACAAGTAATTCGAGTACTTGATGCATACATTTAGGGGGAGCTCACTCTATATCTTATGTCCTTAAAGACTAACATTTTCTTTTAGTGAATTTGTGTAGTTCTTTGAAGAGAATGAGTTTCTCTTGATCATTTAAAGAGGATAAGTTTCTCTTTGAAATGTCAAGCCTATAAAAAGCTAAGATAGAAATTCATGATTATAATGAAGACCATATGGCATGGAACAAAGGTGTGTCACTCCATGAACTATTGTATTATATTTGTGTATCTAGGCTCTTACAAGTCAGTGTATGCATGTATATGCAATATCTTAAGTCACATCATAAGGTTGAACTTGAATCTTGGCTTAAAATATTGCATATCATGTCTATTAGTATACCTTTTGATTATGAGTAATTCCTTAAATTGGTGCAATTTCATATTTTCATACTTTATTTGTACCAAGGTTCAAATTGTAGAACGTAATCCCCTGGCCTCACAAGCATCACTTGTATGCATACATTTAGAGGGAGAATGGTCTATAATTTGAATCTTTGAGACTAACTTCATTTTCAACTCTATTATGTGTGTAGTCTCAAATTAGAAAGGAATCTTCAAGCAAAGACAATCGCTTCCACTGCAAATTTTGATGGGTATCAAAAAAATTCTTTGCTCCAATAAATGTATCTTTTATACATTTCATAAGAGAATGAGTTTCTCTTGTATATGCTACTCCGAAATCATCTAAAACTGGTAAACATGTATCATATTATTTTAGATTGCAAATGTCTAAAGTAGCATAGCTTATAAATTCTCTTGTCTAGAACTTAATTGATTAAATAGTGCACATGTTTCTTATGTTGCATGATTATGTTCAATTGATACTCCTTTTATGCCAATGGTACTTTAACTTGCAAATAAGTACTCTCAACATATATCAATTGAATTCATATATATGTGTGCACTAAAACTTGAGGAGAACTTAGTGTAATATGCAATTAGTGATCTGTTCATCTATCAAATTGTATCAATTGGTTTTTTTCAATTGGTATTTTTCGTACATGGTCACTAGTTGTACAATCCATACTTGTTAAATTTTCATGTTGCCTCTTGTTATGATAAGAAAATGCTAGGTGACATCTAGACTCCAGGTATCAAGATTTATCTTTCAAATTAGTATGACAATATTCATTTGATATCTTGGACCTATGTCACATTTTTGCAAACAAGAGCTTGCTAATGAATTCTAAATCCAACACAAGTCTGGAAATCCCTTGAAAAGGTAAATCGCAAAGGTACATCACTTTTGACACTTATCCATTACCTTTGTGCCATCTAAGGACCCTTTTCATGATAGCGTGTTTAAATCTTGCTTAATCAAAATTTCTTCCCTTTATATCCTTTGTATCCTTTTTGGAGATTTATGACAAAGGGGGAGAAATTGTGCATTAAAGCTTATCTTTAGTCTTATGAAACTAAGTGTAAGAAGACTTTTGAAAAGGGGGAGAAATAATTGACAAAAGGGGGTTGAATCATAAGTAAAACATAGAAATTGTGCATTAAAGCTTACCTTTAGTCTTATGAAACTAAGTGTAAGAAGACTTTTGAAAAGGGGGAGAAATAATTGACAAAAGGGGGTTGAATCATAAGTAAAACATAAGATGAAGGAAATTGATGAGTGCATAATATGTCATGAGCATCGCATTTATTTATGACACAAAGCACCCTATGAATAGTATGATATAAGTTGTCTTCACTCTTTGACCCAAATATGTGCTTTTGGCATTTGAGTACAAAATTGGTATTTTCTGAAATGCACATATTTAGGGGGAGGAAACTATATCATAGGATTCAAAATCTTATTTATCAAATCTTATGTAAGCTTTAAATGTGTTGTCATCAATCACCAAAAAGGGGGAGATTGAAAGTGCATTCATCCCTTTTGTGAGTTTTGGTGATTTGGATAACAACACATTTAAAGGTCTAACAAGTTTGCTAAGTGTTGAACAGGAAATTCAGTATGATCAACATACTTGAATGGTGTATAATGACAGTGAACAAAGGTTCACCACAAGGTTAAATAACCAGTGAGACAATGCAAATGGATATAATATGATCTCTATATTGGTTTGAATATATGGACAAGACCTGAGAAATCATTATGCATAAATATGATCATAATAGAGGTTGAAGTGATTAAGAGGATTGGTCAAGCCAAGGTGAATAAGATATGAGGAACCGTGATTTGGCTTGACCATATTACTATTAGTCCATATATGAATATATGAGAATCAAACTAGAGCTTGATTGATCTTAGCAGTTATATCTAGATGACATTCAAGCAAGGTTCACAATATTGAAGAAATGATTCTCTCAATGGATGCTCAATAGGATGTGACTCAAGAATGGCTTGATAGGGTGAAGATAGCAAGAAAAGGGCTTCGAGGAACTAAGCGAAGGTGAAGGCCAAGCGACGGCTTGTAGACCGAGGTACCATGGCTAAGGTGAAGAAGAGAGTACTTGCACTAAGTCGATGAACTAATCAGCTATGAAGAGTTACAACATGTTGATGCATCAGTAAGGTGTCTTGAAGCCATGATTTGAACTCATATATGGTGAAATGGCACAAGTCACATGCTCGATTTGTGTTTACTTCAAAAGGTGAGACAAAGATGTTTGTGATCCTTATCAAGCAACACCATGGAGAAATCACACTTGAGACACCAATGACTCAAGGAGTTTACTTAATTATATTTTATCTAACTTGAGTATAGGAATCGTCGTACTATCAAGGGGGATCCATAAAGAAGGTTGGTGTTGGTACTAAAGCTCAAAATCCTTGATCTAAAACTTCCATTTTACCCTTGTTTCACTTCAGTTTCTCAAAATCTGTGCAACAGTTTCAAAAATCGGTTCAACCGGAATTAAAACCGGTTCAACCGGTTTCTGCACTGTTCCCCTCTGTCACAGTCTGACCTGCCAGTCTGCGAGTCAGAAAAAGTCGTGAGCAGATTTTTGGAAAACCGGTTCAACCGAATTTTGGTCCGGTTCAACCGAATCTGAGTCCGGTCCAGTCTCCGGCTGAGTCCGCCAGTGAACCGAAAACCCCTGGTGGAATCCGGTTCAACCGGTTTTAGAACCGGTTCAACCGTTTTTCAGTCAGATTTCCCCAACGGCCACCAGCTTTTGGGGGCACCTTTATATACACCTCCCACACTCTTCCCCACAGCAGAGCACGCACAAAACTCCATTTCCAACCTGAGAAACACCTCTCACTCTCTCTCACACACCTCTTGCCTCTCCCATTTCAAATCTTTGGAGAGAAATCTTTGAGTGAGATTGAAGAGCTGCAATTTTGGTGCTTCATCTCTAAATCCTTCTTGCTCTTCTTGATTTGAGCTTTGGTATTACATTGAGTTCTTTGTGGATTCATTACTCTTGGAGCTTCTAGCTCCTAGATGACTAGGTGTCTCTTGTGAGTCTCCAAATCTTGTGGAAGACCACAAGAAAGTTTGTATTACCCGCTCGTTTGAGCAAAGATTATTGTGTGGGCTTGACCTTTGTGGTCGGCAAAGGGAGGATTAGGGTTGAAAGAGACCCGACTCTTTGTGGGCGCCTCAACGAGGAAATAGGGCACCTTGGTGGTGTGACCGAACCTCAAGATAAATCTTGTGTCTCTTGTGTTCTTGCTCATTGTGTTTGTTTATGTTCGTCGTTCTCTCACCATTCCGTGAAAGATTTGTTTATATCTTTTTGGTGTGTGGATTTTGAGAAGTGCCCTTCTCAAATCTACTACTTTGAACCCTGTGGATCATTTAGAACATCTCATTTCCAAAGTTAACTGGGTGAATTTCGAGATCAATTTAGTTTTACCCAGTTTGCTTCTAGTTTTTGTTGAAAAAGTTTTAACTTGACTATTCACCCCCCTCTAGGCAACTTTCAGTGAGAAAAGAATTAATCACAATGATGTATAGACTTGTTGGTTGCACTTGTGTACTCAAAAGGGTGCCAAGGGGGTCCTTTTATAGCCCCAAAAGATCCCCTAGCCGTTGCCCCTTTCCATGCAAAGAGGATCTCAAATCAGGGAGAAAAACTGCCATTCTGCTGGGGCACCGGACTGTCCGGCGCTGACATTGGAGCCCGTCATCATGGGTACTGATTGCCTCCTTCCTTTTGCGCTGACAAACATCGGACTGTCCAGTGTGTCAGGTAGTCATTGCCACTGAGTAGCCGTTAGAGGTAGTCGTTGCCTCCGAGAACCACCGAATTGTCCGACATTTTTAGACGAGACACCCGAGGCTGGATAGTAGGCTGCCCAGGGCACCGGACTGTCCGGTGCATGGGCTCGGACTGTCCGGTGCACATCGGACTCTCTGGTGAGGTGCACCGGACTGTCTGGTGCTGTCCAGCCAGCATCTTTTTCCTCATTTTCTTTTTAACTCTTGGGAGCATTTTCCTGTGATTTATACAAGCATGTTTAGAGTGTAAATCAATTGACTGAGTCTCAGAAGATTACCTCTTTTCTTATCTTCTCCCAGCTTTTCTGTTTCGCCTCAATCTGAGCTCCAAAAAGACACTTTCTCGTTTTGGTCTTTATTGCTTGTTTGAGGTTGATGTTGGACTCCAAAACTTCAAGTCTCCTAGACTTGATCTAGATTGCCATCTGAAAGGGAATTAGGCTTACACCTAGTTCCTAAATAATTTTGGTGGTTGAATTGCCCAACACAAATAATTGGACTAACTAGTTTGCTCTAGTGTATAAGTTATACAGGTGTCAAAGGTTCACAACAAGCCAATTAAAAAGACCAACGTTGGGTTCAAAATGGAGAGCTAAAGGCATACCGAAGTGTGCCCTGGTCTGGCGCACCGGACATGTCCGGTGCACCACCGGACACTCTACAGTACCTGTCCGGTGCACCAGGGGACTTCACGCTGAACTCGTCACCTTCGGAAATTTCCAGAGGCACTCCGCTATAATTCACCGGACTGTCCGTCCGGTGCTCCAAGGAAGAGCAGCCTCAGGAACTCGCCAGCCTCGGGAATTTGCTTCGCTATAATTCACTGGACTGTCCGGTGAACCAGCAGAGCAACGGCTACTTCGGCGCCAACGGCTACCTGCAGCGCATTAAATGCGCGCCAGCGCGCGCAGAAGTCAGGCACGCCCATACTGGCGCACCGGACACTCTACAGTACATGTCCGGTGCGCCACCGGACTTCCAGGCGGGCCCAGAAGACAGAGCTCCAACGGTCGAATCCCAACGGCTTTGGTGACGTGGCTGGCGCACCGGACATGTCCGGTGTACACCGGACTGTCCGGTGCACCATACGACAGTCAGCCCCACCAAACGGCTAGTTTGGTGGTTGGGGCTATAAATAACCCCAACCACCCACCATTCATTGCATCCAAGTTTTCCACTTCTCAACCACTTACAAGAGCTAGGCATTCAATTCTAGACACACCAAAGAGATCAAATCCTCTCCAATTCCACACAAGGCTTTAGTGATTAGCGAGAGAGATTTGTCGTGTTCTTTTGAGCTCTTGCGCTTGGATTGCTTCTTTTCTTTCTCACTTGTTCTTGTGATCAAAACTCCATTGTAATCAAGGCAAGAGGCACCAATTGTGTGGTGGCCCTTGCGGGGAAGTTTTGTTCCCGGCTTTGATTTGAGAAGAGAAGCTCACTCGGTCGGAAGGACCGTTTGAGAGAGGGAAAGGGTTGAAAGAGACCCGGTCTTTGTGACCACCTCAACGGGGAGTAGGTTTGCGAGAACCGAACCTCGGTAAAACAAATCCTTGTGTCACACTCCTTATTTGCTTGAGATTTGTTTTGCACCTTCTCTCGCGGACTCGGTTTTATTTCTAACGCTAACCCGACTTGTAGTTGTGTTTATATTTGTAAATTTCAGTTTCGCCCTATTCACCCCCCCTCTAGGCGACTATCAATTGGTATCAAAGCCCGGTGCTTCATTAGAGCCTAACCGCTCGAAGTGATGTCGGGAGATCACGCCAAGAAGGAGATGGAGACCGGCGAAAAGCCCACTACAAGCCACGGGAGCACTTCATCGGAAGAGTCCCGCACCAAGAGGAAGGAGAAGAAATACTCCTCCAAAGAGAAGAAGAAGGACTCCTCCAAAGGGAAGGAGAAGAGATCTTCTTCACACCACAAAGAGAAAAAGGATAAATCCTCTTCCCACAAGCCGCATCGGAGTGGGGGCAAGAAAAAGAGGATGAGGAAGGTGGTCTACTACGAGACCGATTCTTCATCGGCATCCACCTCCGGCTCCAACGCGGCGTCCGTCACCTCTAAGCGCCAAGAGCGCAAGAAGTATAGTAAGATTCCCCTACGCTACCCTCGCATTTCCAAACATACACCTTTACTTTCCGTCCCATTAGGCAAACCACCAACATTTTATGGTGAAGATTACGCTAGGTGGAGTGATTTAATGCGATTTCATCTAACCTCACTCCACAAAAGTATATGGGATGTTGTTGAGTTTGGTGCACAGGTACCATCCGTAGGGGATGAAGATTATGATGAGGACGAGGTTGCCCAAATCGAGCACTTCAACTCTCAAGCAACAACAATACTCCTCGCTTCTCTAAGTAGAGAGGAGTATAACAAAGTGCAAGGGTTGAAGAGCGCCAAGGAGGTTTGGGATGTGCTCAAAACCGCACACGAAGGAGATGAGCTCACGAAGATCACCAAGCGGGAGACGATCGAGGGGGAGCTCGGTCGGTTCCGGCTTCGCAAAGGGGAGGAGCCACAAAACATGTACAGCCGGCTCAAGACCTTGGTGAATCAAGTGCGCAACCTCGGGAGCAAGAAATGGGATGACCACGAAATGGTTAAGGTTATTTTAAGATCACTTATTTTTCTTAACCCTACTCAAGTTCAATTAATTCGTGGCAACCCTAGATATACACTAATGACTCCCGAGGAAGTAATCGGGAATTTTGTAAGTTTTGAGTGCATGATCGAAGGCTCGAGGAAGATCAACGAGCTTGATGATCCCTCCACGTCCGAAGCTCAACTGGTTGCATTCAAGGCAATAGAGGAGAAGAAGGAGGAGTCTACACCAAGTAGACAACCAATCGACGCCTCCAAGCTCGACAATGAGGAAATGGCGCTCGTCATCAAGAGCTTCCGCCAAATCCTCAAACAAAGGAGGGGGAAAGACTACAAGCCCCGCTCCAAGAAGGTTTGCTACAAGTGTGGTAAGCCCGGTCACTTTATAGCCAAATGTCTTATTTCTAGTGACAGTGACAGGGGCGATGACAAGAAGGGGAGAAGAAAGGAGAAGAAGAGGTACTACAAGAAGAAGGGCGGCGATGCCCATGTTTGTCGGGAGTGGGACTCCGACGAAAGCTCTAGCGACTCCTCCGACGACGAGGACGCCGCCAACATCGCCGTCACCAAGGGACTTCTCTTCCCCAACATCGGCCACAAGTGCCTCATGGCAAAGGACGGCAAAAAGAAGAAGGTTAAATCTAAATCCTCCACTAGACATGAATCCTCTAGTGATGAAAATGTTAGTGATGAGGAAGATAACTTGCGCTCTCTTTTTGCCAACCTCAACATGCAACAAAAAGAGAAACTTAATGAATTGATTAGTGCCATTCATGAAAAGGATGATCTCTTGGACACCCAAGAGGACTTCCTTATTAAAGAAAATAAGAAGCATGTTAAGGTTAAAAATGCTTATGCTCTAGAAGTAGAAAAATGTGAAAAATTGTCTAGTGAGCTAAGCACTTGCCATGAGACTATAGACAACCTTAGAAATGAGAATTCTAATTTATTAACTAAGGTTGATTCTATTGCTTGTAATGTTTCAATTCCCAATCTTAGAAATGATAATGATGATTTGCTTGCTAAGATTGAAGAATTGAACTTATCTCTCGTTAGCCTTAAGAATGAAAATGAAAAATTAATTGCTAAGGCTAAAGATTTTGATGTTTGCAATGCTACTATTTCCGACCTTAGAACTAAGAATGATATATTGCATGCTAAGGTTGTAGAATTAAAATCTTGCAAACCCTCTACATCTACCGTTGAGCACACTTCTATTTGCACTAGATGTAGAGATATTGATGTTAATGCTATTCATGATCACATGACTTTAATTAAACAACAAAATGATCATATAGCAAAACTAGATGCTAAAATTGTCGAGCATAACTTAGAAAATGAAAAATTTAAATTTGCTAGAAGTATGCTCTATAGTGGGAGACGCCCTGGCATCAAGGATGGCATTGGCTTCCAAAGGGGAGACAATGTTAAACTTAATGCCCCTCCTAAAAGATTGTCTAACTTTGTTAAGGGCAAGGCTCCCATGCCTCAGGATAACGAGGGTTACATTTTATACCCTGCCGGTTATCCTGAGGACAAAATTAGGAGAATTCATTCTAGGAAGTCTCACTCTGGCCCTAACCATGCTTTTATGTATAAGGGTGAGACATCTAGCTCTAGGCAACCAACCCGTGCTAAGTTGCCTAAGAAGAAAACTCCTAGTGCATCAAATGAACATAGTCTTTCATTTAAAACTTTTGATGCATCTTATGTTTTGACTAACAAATCCGGCAAGGTAGTTGCCAAATATGTTGGGGGCAAGCACAAGGGGTCAAAGACTTGTGTTTGGGTACCCAAAGTTCTTGTATCTAATGCCAAAGGACCCAAAACCATTTGGGTACCTAAAGTCAAGAAATAAACTTGTTTTGTAGGTTTATGCATCCGGGGGCTCAAGTTGGATACTCGACAGCGGGTGCACAAACCACATGACAGGAGAGAAGAAGATGTTCTCCTCCTACGAGAAAAACCAAGATCCCCAACGAGCAATCACATTCGGGGATGGAAACCAAGGTTTGGTCAAAGGATTGGGTAAAATTACTATATCTCCTAACCATTCTATTTCCAATGTTTTTCTTGTAGATTCTTTAGATTACAATTTGCTTTCTGTATCTCAATTATGCAAAATGGGCTACAACTGTCTCTTTACTGATGTAGGTGTCACTGTCTTTAGAAGAAGTGATGATTCAATAGCATTTAAGGGTGTGTTAGAGGGTCAGCTATACTTAGTAGATTTTGATAGAGCTGAACTCGACACATGCTTAATTGCTAAGACTAACATGGGTTGGCTCTGGCACCGCCGACTAGCCCATGTTGGGATGAAGAATCTTCACAAACTTCTAAAGGGAGAGCACATTTTAGGACTAACCAATGTTCATTTTGAGAAAGACAGGATTTGTAGCGCATGTCAAGCAAGAAAGCAAGTTGGTGCCCATCATCCACACAAGAACATCATGACGACCGACAGGCCGCTTGAGCTACTCCACATGGATCTATTCGGCCCGATTGCTTACATAAGCATCGGCGGGAGTAAGTATTGTCTTGTAATAGTGGATGATTATTCTCGCTTCACTTGGGTATTCTTTTTGCAGGAAAAATCTCAAACCCAAGAGACCTTAAAGGGATTCTTGAGACGGGCTCAAAATGAGTTCGGCTTAAGGATCAAGAAAATTAGAAGCGATAACGGGACGGAGTTCAAGAACTCTCAAATTGAAGGCTTCCTTGAGGAGGAGGGCATCAAGCATGAGTTCTCTTCTCCCTACACTCCACAACAAAATGGTGTAGTGGAGAGAAAGAATAGAACTCTATTGGACATGGCAAGGACCATGCTTGATGAGTACAAGACTTCGGATCGGTTTTGGGCCGAGGCAGTCAACACCGCCTGCTACGCCATCAATCAGTTATATCTACACCGAATCCTCAAGAAGACATCCTATGAACTCCTTACCGGTAAAAAGTCCAACATTTCATATTTTAGAGTCTTTGGTAGCAAATGCTTTATTCTTGTTAAAAGAGGTAGAAAATCTAAATTTGCTCCTAAGACTGTAGATGGCTTTTTACTAGAATATGATTCAAACACAAGGGCATATAGAGTCTTTAACAAGTCCTCTGGACAAGTTGAAGTTTCTTGTGACGTTGTGTTTGATGAGACTAACGACTCTCAAGTAGAGCAAGTTGATCTTGATGAGATAGGTATTGAAGAAGCTCCGTGCATCACGCTAAGGAACATGTCCATTGGGGATGTGTGTCCTAAGGAATCCGAAGAGCCTCCAAATGCACAAGATCAACCATCCTCCTCCATGCAAGCATCTCCACCGACTCAAAATGAGGATGAGGCTCAAGTTCATGAAGGAGAAGATCAAGCAAATGAGCCACCTCAAGATGACGACAATGATCAAGGGGGAGATGCAAAAGAGCAAGACAAGGAGGATGAAGAGCAAAGACCGCCACACCCAAGAGTCCACCAAGCAATCCAACGAGATCACCCCGTCGACACCATCCTCGGCGACATTCATAAAGGGGTAACCACTAGATCTCGTGTTGCACATTTTTGTGAGCATTACTCTTTTGTTTCCTCTATTGAGCCACATAGGGTAGAGGAAGCACTAGAAGATTCGGATTGGGTGGTGGCGATGCAAGAGGAGCTCAACAACTTCACTAGGAATGAGGTATGGCATTTAGTTCCACGTCCTAACCAAAATGTTGTAGGAACCAAATGGGTCTTCCGCAACAAGCTAGATGAGCATGGTGTGGTGACAAGGAACAAAGCTCGACTTGTGGCCAAGGGATACTCCCAAGTCGAAGGTTTGGATTTCGGTGAAACCTATGCACCCGTAGCTAGGCTTGAGTCAATTCGAATATTATTAGCCTATGCTACTTACCATGGCTTTAAGCTTTACCAAATGGACGTGAAAAGTGCCTTCCTCAATGGACCGATCAAGGAAGAGGTCTATGTTGAGCAACCTCCCGGCTTTGAAGATAGTAAGTACCCTAACCATGTTTATAAACTCTCTAAGGCGCTTTATGGGCTCAAGCAAGCCCCAAGAGCATGGTATGAATGCCTTAGGGATTTTCTTATCACTAATGGATTCAAAGTCGGAAAGGCCGATCCTACACTCTTTACTAAAACTCTTGAAAATGACTTGTTCGTATGCCAAATTTATGTTGATGATATTATATTTGGGTCTACTAACGAGTCTACATGTGAAGAATTTAGTAGGATCATGACACAAAAGTTCGAGATGTCCATGATGGGGGAGTTAAAGTATTTCTTAGGATTTCAAGTGAAGCAACTCCAAGAGGGCACCTTCCTTAGCCAAACAAAGTACACTCAAGATATTCTAAGCAAGTTTGGAATGAAGGATGCCAAACCCATCAAGACACACATGGGAACCAATGGGCATCTCGACCTCGACACGGGAGGTAAATCCGTCGATCAAAAGGTATATCGGTCGATGATAGGTTCTTTACTCTATTTATGTGCATCTCGACCGGATATTATGCTTTCCGTATGCATGTGTGCAAGATTCCAAGCCGACCCTAAGGAAGCTCACCTTACGGCCGTAAAACGAATCTTGAGATATTTGGCTTACACTCCTAAGTTTGGGCTTTGGTATCCTAGGGGATCCACATTTGATTTGATTGGTTATTCGGATGCCGATTGGGCGGGGTGTAAAATCAATATGAAGAGCACATCGAGGACTTGCTAGTTCTTGGGAAGATCCTTGGTGTCTTGGGCTTCAAAGAAGCAAAATTCGGTTGCTCTTTCCACCGCCGAAGCCGAGTATATTGCCGCAGGACATTGTTGCGCGCAATTGCTTTGGATGAGGCAAACTCTGCGGGACTACAGTTACAAATTAACCAAAGTCCCTTTGCTATGTGATAATGAGAGTGCAATCAAGATGGCGGATAATCCCGTCGAGCATAGCCGCACTAAACACATAGCCATTCGGTATCATTTTCTTAGGGATCACCAACAAAAGGGAGATATTGAGATTTCATATATTAACACTAAAGATCAATTAGCCGATATCTTTACCAAGCCTCTTGATGAGCAAACTTTTAACAAACTTAGGCATGAGCTAAATATTCTTGATTCTAGGAACTTCTTTTGTTAAATTGCACACATAGCTCATTTATATACCTTTGATCATGTCTCTTTCATATGCTATGACTAATGTGTTTTCAAGTCCATTTCAAACCAAGTCATAGGTGTATTGAAAGGGAATTAGAGTCTTCGGCGAAGACAAAGGCTTCCACTCCGTAATTCTTCCTTCGCCGTCACTTCAAGCAACTCTCCATTCTTGGGGGAGAAAGCATGAGCACCAAGCAAAAGGACTCCATCTTTGGTACAATCTTCACTCATTTGTTTTTGACCAAAGAGGGAGAAAGTATTTCAAAGGGCTCTAATGATTCCGTTTTTGGCGATTCATGCCAAAGGGGGAGAAAGTATGAGCCCAAAGCAAAAGGACCGCACCACCACCTAATTTTAAAATTGGAGATTTTCAATTAGTAAATTTCAAATTGGTATCTTATTATGTTCAAAAGGGGGAGAAAGTAGCATTTCAAAAATGATATATCAAAACCCTCTTGAACACTAAGAGGAGGATCTCATTTAGGGGGAGTTTTGTTTAGTCAAAGGAAAAACATTTGAAACAAGGGGAGAAAATTACAAATCTTGAAAATGCTTTGTAAAATCTTATTCATTTAAACTTTGACTATTTGCAAAAGAACTTTGAAAAGGATTTACAAAAGAATTTGCAAAAACAAAACATGTGGTGCAAGCGTGGTCCAAAATGTTAAAAATGAAGAAACAATCCATGCATATCTTGTAAGTATTTATATTGGCTCAATTCCAAGCAACCTTTGCACTTACATTGTGCAAACTAGTCCAATTATGCACTTCTATATTTGCTTTGGTTTGTGTTGGCATCAATCACCAAAAAGGGGGAGATTGAAAGGGAATTAGGCTTACACCTAGTTCCTAAATAATTTTGGTGGTTGAATTGCCCAACACAAATAATTGGACTAACTAGTTTGCTCTAGTGTATAAGTTATACAGGTGCCAAAGGTTCACAACAAGCCAATTAAAAAGACCAAAGTTGGGTTCAAAATGGAGAGCTAAAGGCATACCGAAGTGTGCCCTGGTATGGCGCACCGGACATGTCCGGTGCACCACCGGACACTCTACAGTACCTGTCCGGTGCACCAGGGGACTTCACGCTGAACTCGTCACCTTCGGAAATTTCCAGAGGCACTCCGCTATAATTCACCGGACTGTCCGGTGTACACCGGACAATGTCCGGTGCTCCAAGGAAGAGCGGCCTCAGGAACTCGCCAGCCTCGGGAATTTGCTTCGCTATAATTCACCGGACTGTCCGGTGAACCAGCAGAGCAACGACTACTTCGGCGCCAACGGCTACCTGCAGCGCATTAAATGCGCGCCAGCGTGCACAGAAGTCAGGCACGCCCATACTGGCGCACCGGACACTCTACAGTACATGTCCGGTGCGCCACTGGACTTCCAGGCGGGCCTAGAAGACAGAGCTCCAACGGTCGAATCCCAACGGCTTTGGTGACGTGGCTGGCGCACCGGACATGTCCGGTGTACACCGGACTGTCCGGTGCACCATACGACAGTCAGCCCCACCAAACGGCTAGTTTGGTGGTTGGGGCTATAAATAACCCCAACCACCCACCATTCATTGCATCCAAGTTTTCCACTTCTCAACCACTTACAAGAGCTAGGCATTCAATTCTAGACACACCAAAGAGATCAAATCCTCTCCAATTCCACACAAGGCTTTAGTGATTAGCGAGAGAGATTTGCCGTGTTCTTTTGAGCTCTTGTGTTTGGATTGCTTCTTTTGTTTCTCACTTGTTCTTGTGATCAAAACTCCATTGTAATCAAGGCAAGAGGCACCAATTGTGTGGTGGCCCTTGCGGGGAAGTTTTGTTCCCGGCTTTGATTTGAGAAGAGAAGCTCACTCGGTCGGAAGGACCGTTTGAGAGAGGGAAATGGTTGAAAGAGACCCGGTCTTTGTGACCACCTCAACGGGGAGTAGGTTTGCGAGAACCGAACCTCGGTAAAACAAATCCTTGTGTCACATTCCTTATTTGCTTGAGATTTGTTTTGCACCTTCTCTCGCGGACTCGGTTTTATTTCTAACGCTAACCCGGCTTGTAGTTGTGTTTATATTTGTAAATTTCAGTTTCGCCCTATTCACCCCCCTCTAGGCGACTATCACCATCTATGAGCTCCAACATCCTGCAAAGGTCACATAGACATATCCAAACACAGGAACAACCCGAACTAAATGTCAAACTAAACTTAGCTTTTTCGGGCTACTTCCAGTTCTGGTTTTGACATTACTCCTTCTAGTGACATTGTTCACTTCTTGAGCTTGATCTTCAGCTTTATGACTTACACCACATAACTAGAGATGTTACTTCATTGGTTGTAAGTCATGTCCTTATGTAGTGATCCTTGATGCACCATAACTCTTCTTTAACTCGATCAACCTTGGCTTTGCAAGTCTTCTTCTTCATCGGTCTCCTTGACCCTCTCCTGTGCACTCGGTACCTCAAAGCTCTTCTTGCTCCATCCTTGGCTTGATCCGTTGTCTCCGAGTTACGCACACCGAGTCTCACTTAATCAATGTCCATCTTACTTGTGATGTCCATTATCTATAAATATTCCAGTCTTTGGACCATCACACTTGTTCACTTGTGTTGAACCCTGTAAGCTTTGAATTAAGCACATGTTCAACACTTAGCACACTTGTTAGTCCTTTAATTGGGTTGTCATCCAAACCACCAAAACCCACAATAGAGCTTTCAATTTCTACTATAGAGTGTTCGAAGGAAAGAAGAGTACCTTTGCGTAGAGTCAAAAATCTATTCGGATAGTCTGTGTCCACTGGTATGGACGAGTTATGGCTTGGTTTTGACAATTAGTGTTTTATTTTTAAAATGGGTTGAAAAGGTCTGGGGGTTGAGCCGTGAGATATAGTAGACAGGAAGACCATTAGCTACTTTTGGTTTTGAAAATGAAAACCGGTGGGAAACTACCAAGATTCCTAGATGATTAAGTCCAGGGGATTTGTTTTGATAAGGGAAAACTTTCTGCTTCTTTAGCAAAGAATGTGTTTTGGAAAAAGGTAAAATGTTTTACAAAAATAGCTCTACATCAAGAATTGATTTTCTGTAAAATTCTTTGAGATCCACTAACTCAATGCATGTATTATTGAATCCCCATTCCGTGGATGAAGGTGGGCTTCTGAGTACATAAGTACTTACCCTTGCTTGTTTGTTATTTTTCAAAGGAGATCATTTATCGTGTAAGAGTTGTACCTGCTTCCCAACCATGCTTGTGGCAGTGGAACCCTAAAACCCTCTGATGATATGTCATGTGTTGTGGACCAACTCTTAAAGTTGATCGTCGCATGTATATGTTTGTCTCGTTTAAGCAGATATGAAACCATCTGGTAGTCGCCTAGAGGGGGTTGAATAGACGAAACCTGAAATTTATAAACTTAAACACACACTAAGGTCGGGGTTAGAGTTAGAATTAAATTCGAGTGCGGAAGATTGTTTCTCTTGCTATGAGTTGCTCAATTAATGCGGATGACGTTTGGGAGCAAACTCAAATCAATATTAGCAAGGAAACTTTAGAGAGAGGAAAGAGGGCAAACAAATCAAACGAAGATCAATGCAAGTGAACACGGTGATTTGTTTTACCGAGGTTCGGTTCCAAAGAACCTAGTCCCCATTGAGAAGGCCACAAAGGCTGGGTCTATTCCAACCCTTTCCTCTCTCAAACAGTCACTTAGACCAGATGAGCTTTCTCCTTAATCACTTGGGTCACTAAGATCCCGCAAGGATCACCACACACTTAGGTGTATCTTGCTAGCTTTACAAAGCACTTATGAGAATAAGAACAGGGAGGGAGAAAGCAATCCAAGCAACAAGAGCAACAAATGAACACAAAACTCTCTCTCTCAAATCACTAAGTGGTTGAGTTGATTTTGAGACTTAAAGAGGATTTGATCTTTGGAATGTGTCTTGGAGTGAATGCTATTGCTTTTGTATTGAATAGGAACTTCATAAAACTTTGATGCCATTGAAGGATGTGGTTGGGGGGTATTTATAGCCTCCAACCACTTCATAGTCGTTGGCTGAGTCTGCTGGCGATGGGCACACCGGACAGGTACTGATCACTGTCCGGTGTGTGCCACGTCAGCACGCCCGTTGGGGTTTGGAGCGAACAACCGTTGGAGCCTTTGTCCTGTAGTTGCACCGGACAATCTGGTGCCACATCGGACATGTCCGGTGTGCTCTGACTCCTCTGCTCTGAGCTCTGCCGCGAACTGTTCACCACTGTTTACTTTTGGCACACGACGATTGACGCCAGGTTACCGTTGTTCCGTTGGCTCACCGGACAATCTGGTGAATTATAGCGGAGCGCACCCTGAAGAAACTCGAGAGTGGCCTGTTCGCTTGGTGCTCGTCCTGGTGCACCGGACGCTGTCCGGTGCGCCACTTGGCAGCACACTCTCAAATCTTGCTCCAAATATTGTTAAGTGCCCAACTTAATTTCTTTCTTGGTTTGTGTTGATCCTTATGCCCCTGAGATAAATGTTGACTAGACAAACTAGTTAGTCCACATGGTTTGTGATGGATATCAAACACCAAAATTGTTTATAGAAAATGATTAAGCACATTTCCCTTTCACCATCTGATGTATAAATGTGTATACTAGCCTCCTCGGACTAGTATTTGTATCAGATTTGAGTCCCAAAGGATGGGTACACTTCACTAATCGTCGATGATTTCTAGATAGTGAATTTATATGTAGGTATTTATGAGATCTAAGAACTAAAAGTAATAGCACATGAGACACAAGATTTATATTGGTTCGGGCTCTCATGAGAGATAATACCCTACATATAGTTTTATCAGTGGCTCTGCTTCTGGTCATGATCCCACTCAGGGCACATTGTCCATCCTTTTATAGTTGAAGGATGGGATCATTTATAAGGAAAGGAACATGTCCCATAACATACTAGGACTCTTATCTAGGTTACAAGATCTTCCTACCCCTTATTTCTATATGTTAACTCCCTTACACATCGGGTGTTACTATTACACCGAAGATATGAAAAATAATGCCACCTTCATTTCAATCAAATCTCCTCCTAATGTGAGATATAAGTCCTAGGTGGAATTCGAGTTGTTGGTGCGGATCGAGTTGGGCCCACAAACTAACCTTTCAAATATCAACATACTCATGGTACTCCTGACACATACTTTTACAGTGTTCGACTATGAAGTATCTGACTTTGTCGTGTTGGGGGAAAGGGCTAGGATAAAAACTTCGGTCGCGCCTAGTTTGTACTTTTTTATCGTGTCTTCTTGAAGATGTTGATTTCCATGCATTTATTTGTTATTGTAGGTGATCGCGCGTTGGTGCCGCTGGTGTCTTCATTGGTTCATCGCCCAATGCTGGAGGTGAGGGCCTAGGAGAGGTTTTGGGCCTCTGTCCGGGCATGCAATGTGGTGGTAGAGACCGAGGCCACTGAAGAAGTGGTGAAGGTCGTCGCGACATCGTTCCACTATATTAGTTCGTGTATTTTGTTTTGTTTTGATCAGTTCCTAACCAAGGTGATCAAAATAGCTCGATGCTCTTACCGACCGCTTGACCCATTGTGAGGACCCACCAAACTTTGTCCTAGCTCCAAGTGGAAAAAGATGTGTTAAGTTTGGAGCTGATGTAGCTAAAGGCATAGGCAAAAGAGTGGGTGTGAAGACTTGAGGCCATGGAGACTGAGTCCCAGTGATTGGCAAAGTGGGCGGTGGCTACTGAGAAGGAGAATGAGGTCCTTCGTCGTGAGGTGAAAGATCTTAAAGAGTCTGGAGAGTTTGCCACTAAAGAGCTAAATTAGCATAGATTCCACGCTAAAGATTTTTTAGCTTAGGGGGACTCTTCGTCTCTTCAAATACTAAAGAGTACCTAGGAGAGCTCGAAAACTCTTTAGACGAGGTCTCTACATCTCCCCTCGTTATCTACGAGGGGGCTCTAGGACTCTTCTTTACCGTCTCCAACCTCTTCGTGTTTGTGAGACTGAGATCAAGTTCTGGTCTCATGTTTTCGGTCTAGATATGGCAATGAGTACCTGAAATTTGATACCCGATGGGTAAAAACCCCATTAAGGCATGAGTATGGAAAATTTTGATACCAGCAGGTATTTTATTAGGACATTTACTATATTCAACTGGTATGGTGGACATGAGTATGTTTTCTCTTGCACTATATCCGCTATCCGATGGGAAGCCCACTAACCTATGATACGTGTGTTCAGATTATTAGAAGTGTTCCGTATAAAATAAAATACCAAAACCCTAACCTTAATTCCTTGTGCAAATTATTCATATGCGGATGATTAAGCATGGTGTACTAAACAATTAGATAACTAACCCAATGTTGTATATTGTAATTGATAACTCTCTTTTAGGCCATCGGTGCTATATTTTGTGTAATATGATAGTATGATGCCACTATTCAATATTGAATGTTGCTGAACTTACGATTAAATTATGCTGGGTTCGATGATTTTGACATGTTAGACATAGACAATATGATATTTTAGTATCTTTTATTATTAACGAGGTATGTGGCTTTAATATTTTGTATTTGACATTTACTTTTACGATTAAAATGATCATGTCTACTGAAATGTTGGTGGGTATAGATACTCAATGGGTACCCGCTATCCGTGGTAGGTATGACTATGTAGTAATTGTATATCTATGATATATAGTAGCTACAAGTAGAATATTTTTTCTGATATTTTTGTATGTGTATGGTTTTATATGCCGATAGAGTATTTTTCGTGTTGCCATCCCTGCTACTCTGTCGCTTTCCATCTCGGCATCTCGCACTTGGCTCTCGTGACCCCTCCTTCTGGTGTCTCCGGTGCGATGCCATCTCCTCGACATGGCTCTGGCCCTGGCCAGTGGCCACCCCACAAGGCCTTGGCTGTCATATGGGCGAGTGTGGGTCTACCGCCGCAGGCTAGCACGACCTTGGCCTACCATGAGAGCAAGTACGGGTCTATCATCGCGGGGTGAGTGCTGACTTTGGTGAAGATCTATCTAGAGAGAAAAAATAATTTGATCCACCTGTTACCGAGATAAACTAACAAAGAACTCATAATCGTTAAACCAAATAACTCTCACTTTTTGTGCAACAAGATCACGATAGCACATATAAGCCAAACCTACCCTTAATCTAAGGGCCTTTTTAAGAAACTTTTTCAAAACCACAATTTATAATACCATAGTTATAGTATGCCATAACACAATTATAATATATTTTATAAATCAAATCCAGTACTTTTTAAAGACACAATATTTTGGTTACAGTATAGAAGAGGAGGAGAAAGAGTAAGACTTTGGCCGTCGTCTCACACGCGCCTGCGAAACGCTTTGATCTAGACTAAAATTTTTTATATCCAAAAATACTATAATACTAATCAGATGCCCGTGAATTACACATTTTTTATATATTACGTGTATAGACTTTTTTTTTCATAAAACACAAATATATATGTCCTCTTGGTTAGGTGAATTTGAATATAGAACCAACCATCAAAGTTCGAATTCTTATTTATACATTATTTGCTAAAACCATAATTTAAAATACAGACTTCGTAGATGTGCTGCTAAGCCTAAAATATCATGATATTGGAACAAGAAAAAAAAGATGGTGTGTCCCCAAACAGGACCTTTGTTTAAGCCGCGCCTTGGCTCGTCACGACTCACGACCATGATTTGGTAAAGAAAGCAGGAGGAAGCCGGCGGTGTAGGCGACCCATGGCTCCACAGACGAGGAGAGAGAGGTTGGCGGGGGAGGCGCGGCCGAGCTCGTCGGGGCTAACACCGGCGAAGCCGGGGGCGGTCGAGGTGCAGCGCCGACGGGTGGGCAGCGGTTGGACGAGCCGTCGGATCTCCATCTACGCCTCCCGAGTCTACTTCCTCCTCATCATGCTCCAGATCCCGCTCTTCAGGTCGGTAATGAATCGATGTAACGCTTCTTCCCATCAACTCCCCGGAGCAATAATCAACCAGATTTTTTTGCTTTCTCCATAAATTGCTCAGTTTTCTTAGTCTTAGATTTCTGGGACTTGCGACTTTATCATCGGGCTTGCTTACGTTTTGGTGCTAGATCCATTATCGGCTCACTCATCATTAGTACTCGCGTGCATTTACTTTTGTTTGCGCTTTGCATTGGGGGGGGGGGGGGGGGGGGGGTGTTGAATGATTCGTTGCAATTGTATTTTATTTCGATACCTTGTGGAAACCTTAGTGATCAATTCTAATTTCTATTGGTGCTGGTGCTTGCCATCTAAAGAACGGAAAGCTGCAGAATGTTTCAATCAAATGCTACCGGTTACGGGCTTCAAGTATCAGCTTCGATTGCAAAATTAGCAACGGGTACCATCAGCTTTCATGTGCCAACCAATAATTTTCATGTGGCTCGACTCCATCCACCTTGAACTTTTGAGTACTGCTTCATCTTTAATGTTTATGCACATAAACAACAGACTGCCAGCAGGGTACATGTTAATGCATGATTGCAGTTTAGTAGAACAGAAGCATGGGGTGAAAGGATATTGATTGACTTTGCATGTGATTTTTTTTTCTTCAAATCAGTGACTGCAACACACAAATAATATAAGGCAAACACACGCATAATATAACTAGCATCAGTGGGTTACCGCTGATGTGCATTGCTTATTGCCCAACATACATTTTCTCGATTTAAGGGACTTAGCCCTGTCCATATATGCATTGTACAACACAAAGGTTATAGAGTTTACAGCGCCAAATTAAAAGATCAGCATCTGGCCATTTGCTTACGAAACCACGTGAAACATGGAAACACCACACGGGTGAATTACTTGTCTAACTTTCCTACTCTCAAAGGAAAGTCGTTACTAGCTTAACACATAACATCATACAATTCAGTAACAAGGAGTTATTCTTTTATCCCTTCCCTTGAAAACATGTGCAGCTGAGAGCACACCTTCCTTAAACTTTAGTGCAGAGCTCCTCCAATCCTCCTAGCTGCCTGGAGCTCATTGGCGATCATTTGCCCAACATATTGATGGTAAACGATATGTAATTCATACATTATTGTAAGTTGTTAACTTGAACCTCCCCACCTATATGAATGAAGATCATAAAATGCAATAAAGTATGATGAAGAAACTCAAGAGAACCCTCTTAAGATATCTGTGTTTGAGTTATGCTAAGCATAATACGCATTCCACTCCAAGCACCAAAGATGCCAATAGCAGATTGAAGAGTGAAATGTGAAAAATATTTTCTTCATGCTCCAGCAGGCAGCAGTTAATTTAGAGAATCCTTGACTGGATTTTAACAATAGATATGTATGTATGAATTGTTCTGCTTCTTTTCCCAGCAGTTTACCTGGATCATAATTTACTATCATTCCTAAGAACTTCTGTTCACCATAATTTACTATTTTCTCTGGTCACAACAGTGTTGGGTCAAATTTTTTAAACTACAGACTCCAATAACTATTACATTGTTTAGTTTGGAAACATGTAAGTTACAATGTTTTCAAGTTATCCGGTCGTCTAGTCGAATTCACCGGGCGACCAGGCGATTAGTCGCGACTAGGGCGGCGACCTAGACGATTAGTCGGTCCTGGTCACGCCTAATCATCCATCTAGTCGTCCAGTGCATCTCCAGGACTTGTATAGATATAAACTATACATTATTATTAAATAGACATTTTGGAGATTAGACAGTAGAGGCAATCAGGCAAAAGAAGTATAGTAGAACTGGAGTGTTTCAGTTGGAATTGAAACTGGAATAGTAATACTGGAAACCGGACAACTGATACTGGATAGTGTTTGCTGGAACTGGAATCAACCATTTAATAAGCAAAGTTAAATACAAACTTACTAGTGACCTAATACAGTTGATCTTCATGACTAAGATGCAAATAGAATCTGAATTCCATTACTTTGCAGAATGACAGACACAAAATTAGGATTTAGGACGAAAGAAGGAACTGCATAAGAATCTGTATTCTGTACAGACTACGGAATACAGAGGGGAAACAGAGAAGAGAGAAGAGTGTAACAGGGACAGGGGTGAAGCAACAAAAGGAAATGGTACAGGTAGAGACCTATAGATGAATTGCTCATGATGGAGGATGAACCGCCGCCGGTGATCAGTAGCCGCTAGGAAGTTCTAAAGAGGGGGCGAGAGGGAAGGCAGCTGCCTATGCAAGGAACTGAAGAGTTTTGAGGGGGGTGTTTAATGTCCCCTATAGCCAGGCCGAAAATTGGCAGCCCAATTAAACTAAACTAATTCTGGTCGCTATCTCTTTCAAGTCGGACGATTGGATGACTAGCAGACCTAAATCGGACGACTTGAAATCATTGGTAAGTTATATGTGTATATTACAATGTTTTCGAGTCGAGAAGTCGAGTCTGAGTCGTGCAACTACCGACTAGTAGACTAGTCGTGACTAGGACATACTAGTCGTGACTAGTCGAACGTAAGTCAATGATTATATTTTTACAATTTTCTATATATGCTAAGACTGAAAACATGCTGAAACACTAAAAACACCATGTTTAGTATATCTTTTTCCATCTCCATCTTCTACAATACATCATTAAATATTAGCAAGTCTTCTATTGTTCTCTCTGATTTTAAAGAACTTGTTTGGATTAAAAAACTGTTATTTGGGATGCGTCAGACCCTAGAAACAAAAGGTTTTAGAATCAGTAGGACGAAAACTGAGTATATGAGATGTGACTTTGACACTACAATTAGTGAGGATGGTGATGTAAGCTTGGGAGACCAGGTAGTACCAAAGAAGGTGTCAGGGCCTAAGGAGGCCCATGGAGGGGCTGCGGCAGCAGCAACCATGGGCCCTCAAGGGGGATTAGATAAGAATAGTTAGAGATAAGATTAGAAGATTAGTTGAGATTATCTAGGAAGGTTATCAATTAGTAGTTTGTTGAGTGTTTTTAGGAGAGTTTTAAGGAGATAAGGATCTCTAGCTAGATAGGGGCGGCCAACCGGACTATTTATGTAATCAATGGATGAAAAATAAAGTAGTCAAGAATTAGAAGGGAGAAACCCTCCTCTTGCTCGGCCGTGGGCAGAGGCCCCCGGCCGGTGTTCCTGCCCATCGATACACCTCTCCAATCCCTCACCGATCTAGCGACCATAACATCTGGTATCGGAGAGCTTGGGTTTCAATCTGATCCCATGGCTTCTGCTGCCAATTTCGCGGCGTCATACTGGCAACTGACGTCCCCATCTCCATGGATTGCGCCGCATGTCACCTTCGTCACGCTATCCTGGCAACCGACGTCCCTATCTCTATGGGCTGCGTCGCATGCCACCTTCGTCACGCCATCCTGGCAACCGGCGTCCCTATTTCCATGGGCAGTATCGCCTGCCAATTTTGTCACCACATCCTGGACGCTGGCATGCCCATCCCCAGGGACAACGCCAAATTTCGTCACATCATCTTCGTTGACGGCGTCTCCGTCCCCATGGGCGACGCCACTAGGGGCAGCCACGGCTCAGCAATCACCAGCTTCGTCGATGGGGGATTTGTGGACCAACATAAGGGCTGATCTCGCAAAGATGCAAGCCACGCTCCAGAAGGTTGAGCAAGGGCTGCTGCAAATCAAGGCAGCAGTGCAACATGAGCAGCACCAGCTGGCGTTGTCCGCAAGGCTCCAGACGTTGGCGGTTGTGGGCATACAAGCTGCTGCTCGTGGCTTCCTTGCACGACAGAGAGTGCGGGAGATGCGCCGGCAGATGCTCGAGGCAGCCTTGGTGACGGTTGACCTCGGCACACGGGGGCGCGACCTTGCCCTATCAGACGACCATCATCAGCGGCACTGGGCCGCTTTCTCCAAGTGCGAGCATGGTACGTGTCCCGCGGGCGACGAACTTCAACTCTACGGCAGCGGCGGTAGGGAAGGCACTCCCCTCGTCATCGGGAAGGGCGCACTATTTAGCGCCACCACATTCCGCTACCGGCCGCCACAAGGGCGCCTCCGCTGGTTATTGTTGCGACCTACTCCAGGTGCTCGTCCATGTGCTTCCCTTTCGTCTAGATGGCGTCCATGGGATCTAGGTGGCTGCACACGTGCAAGTCCAATGCGCGGAGGGTGTACGCCTTATCTTATGGGGTCAAAAAAATTCAGATTCGGAATAATAAGATAAGCCGAGATGTAAAAGGCTTGTCTTCTAGGTGTCTGGTTTTGGGTCAAGTAGACTCGATCTTTCAGCACCCGTCATGCTGCAGCTCGAGGACGAGTTGTTTGTCCAGGAGGGGTGTAGTGTCAAGGCCTAAGGAGGCCCATGGAGGGGCTGCGGCAGCAGCAACCATGGGCCCTCCAAGGGGATTAGATAAGGATAGTTAGAGATAAGATTAGAAGATTAGTTGAGATTATTTAGGAGATTAGTTGAGATTATCTAGGAAGATATCAGTTAGTAGTTTGTTGAGTGTTTTTAGGAGAGTTTTAAGGAGATAAGGATCTCTAGATAGATAGGGGCGGCCAGCCGGCCTATTTATGTAATCAATGGATGAGAAATAAAGTAGGTAAGAATTAGAAGGGAGAAACCCTCCTCTTGCTCGGTCGTGGGCAGAGGCCTCCGGTCGGTGTTCCTGCCCATCGATACCCCTCTCCAATCCCTCACCGATCTAGCGACCATAACAGGACACCTTCCTTTATTTGTGATTTATACTACAGAGAGATGGTGATATTGATGAAGATGTTAGCCATAGGATCAAAGCGGGTGGATGAAATGACGTCAAGCATCGGCAGTCCTATGTGACAAGAGAGTGCCACAAAAGCTGAAAGACAAGTTCTATAGGACGGCGATTTTTTTTTCAAAAGCGCAGGAGAACTGCGCATCATTTAATTAGAGAAGAAAAAAGGTCCAAAATGGACCAAGGTACAAAGCCCTAAGCAGGCTTAATCAAAACAAAAAACTCACACATGCTACCCACTCCCTAGACCCTGTGAAGGTTACGCGTGAGCTCCAAACCAAAACTCTGAAGATGTTTGGCTCCAGCCGTAATCCAACATCCAATCTCATCGAGAAAGACGCATCTGATATAGCTTAGCGAAGGGGTCTCCCCATTAAAGACAACTTTGTTGCAGTGGATCCATAAACACTAGGCCCCCAAAATGATGATGTTGTTCATGCCCTTTCTCTTGCTTTTATGATTCTTCTTACTTGTTTTTCGCCACCAATCAGCAAAGGAGGTCTCATCTCCTGGCGGAGAGAGATTACCTAGATCCAACACGAACAGAATGGAATGCCAGAACTGTCTTGCAAAGACACAGGTACACAAAATATGTTGTATGGTTTCCTGTGATTGATCGCAGAAGAGGCAAGACACTGGGTGGTCCAGACCTCTCTTCTCCTATCTATCAGAAGTCCAACATTTATTTCGAATAGCCAGCCACAAGAAATACTTGCACTTTGGGGGAGCCCAAGATTTCCAAAGCCTCTTCCAAGGTTCAAAAAAAATAGCTCCCATAAAAAAGCCTTGTAACAGGACCTAGAAGAAAATTGACCAGGGGAAGTATGCAGCCAGGTATGAATATCCGCCTCCTGTGTTAACACAATATTGCTTACAACATCTCAAATCAGCAAAAATTATCGGATCCCCGTCCAGGAAAGAGGTATCAAGATGTCACTGATCCATTGCTGTCCTCCAAGAGCCTGGGCCACTGTTCTAGTGGAGACAATATGTTTATCAACCTTGGAAACAACATCAGGAGCAAAAAGAATTTGAAGGAATGGAATATCTCGAAGGAGTTGTGTTTGGATAAAAGTGCTTGGAAAGAAGCTATCCACATGTCCGAACCGTTATTAGGCCTTTTCCCTTTTAGTGCTCTAAAAAATCTTTTCTCCCTCCCCTTTCTCTCTCTCTTTTTGGTGACTTCTTGTTGGGTTTCAACTCTAGCCTACCCCAACTTGCTTGGGACTAAAACGCTATGTTGATGTTGATGATGCTGCCCCATATAGATTGGTATCCATCTGACTGTCCCACAATAGAAATTACTTCATCTATTAATCACTCTTTCTGTTCCAAAGCTTCTTTGATGCTCTTTTTTGCATGGTCAATGGCAGACCACATTTCAGCCATTGTTGGTCTCTCATCACCATCAACTATCCTCAAGAATATTAGAAGAGGTTGTGAAGCTCTCATGAAATCTTCTACTGCTTGCCAAAATGACCAAAATGCAACAGATAACACATGCTTTTCCTACTCAGCGTTCTTCAATTTGCTCTCATACCATCCATCACTAACAAAGAAAGCTTTCAGCCCTTGTCTTTGTTTCACATACTAGCCAATGTTAGGAAGGATGTCGCAAACCGAATAGTTGCATGCCTCACAAGATCTCTACCATTTGTATTGATCCTCATCAAGTCATGAATCCTTCCATGCCCATAGATAAATCTGGTTATCTTCTTTGCTTTAGTAATGCAGCCACTAAACTCTTTTCCCTTCCCAATATCCTCCAGCATGAGATCCAAGCAGTGGACAGCACAAGGCGTCAAAATAAGGTAGGAAACTTATCCATTAGCATCCTACCTACTAGGGTTGAGATGGCTGGGCGGGCTCACATTTTTATACCTCGGTCCAAATAAGTTTTCCGTCTGAACTGCTACGACTAGTTGTGACTAGTCGACGAGTCGAGCGACTAGCAGAGAAAGTCGAGTTGCTCAGATCGACTATCATCTCTGCACCGACTTCTCGACTAGTCGCCCAACTTTAAAACCTTGGTACATTAGTACTTGAAATACGTGCAGTACTCTTAAATTTGGAGGATTCAAAACTTGAGAATATATTCTAGAAGATACTATTGGCCGAAGATATGCATTCAGGAGTCAGGACCATACAAACTCAAATGTGTTGTTTTTGGCAAGAGGGAGTACCATCATAAGAAAAAGTGTTGGAAGAATAGCTCTTAGATTACTGGGCCAACCCTATATAGGGTTTATACATGGGCCTCATGGGCTTAGCCTCATGGGCCTAATCCACATATTCTAACATCCCCCCGCAGTCTGAACTTCCGTCGCAGCGGAGTTTACAGACTGGACTCGAAAAGAAGTACATCACACACAATAGGATCCCCCCACAGACTCAACTAGCCACTACTGATGTTGAGGCTGGACCGAAAATCGGCGAAGGTCGAGGACGGAAGACCCTTGGTGAAGATGTCGGCAAACTGGGAGGTGGTCGGGACGTGGACGACCCGAACAGCACCGGCGGCGACATAATCGCGGACGAAGTGTAGATCGATCTCTACATGCTTGGTCCGCTGGTGCTGCACTGGGTTGGTGGAGATGTATACCGCGCTGACGTTGTCGCAGTAGACCAGCGTGCTCCTGGAGAGGGGACTGTGAAGCTCGGCGAGGAGCTGCCGTAGCCAGGCAGCCTCCGCCACGCCGTTGGCCACGGCACGGTACTCCGCCTCGGCACTCGAGCGGGAAACGATCGGCTGGCGCTTCGACGACCAGGACACTAGGTTGCCGCCTAAGAAGACAGCGTAGCCGGAGGTGGAGCGCCGAGTGTCTGGGCACCCGGCCCAGTAAGCGTCGGTGTAGACGACCAGCTCGGAGAAGGTAGACCGATGAAGAAGCAGCCCGTAGTCGGCGGTGCCCTGAAGATAGCGGAGGAGGCGCTTCAGGGCCGCGAGGTGGGGCTCCCGGGGATCGTGCATATGGAGACAGACCTGCTGCACGACGTAGGAGATGTCTGGCCTGGTGAAGGTGAGGTACTGAAGGGCACCGACAAGACTCCTGTAGTCGGTGGGGTCCGCGACGGGGTCACCGGTGGCCTCGGAGAGCTTGGCCCGCGTGTCGACTGGGGTGGAGCAGGGCTTGCAGTCACTCATTTGGGCCCGCTCCAGAATGTCAAGAGTGTACTGTCGCTGGTGAAGGAGGAGTCCTGAGGGGCGAGGCTCAGCAGTGACCCCCAAGAAATGGTGAAGTACGCCCAGATCCTTCACCGGAAACTCCTGCTGAAGTGCGTCGACGAGACGGCGAGAAGTGACGGGCTGGAGGCGGTGAGGACAATGTCATCCACGTAGAGAAGCAAGTAGGCAGTCTCGGTGCCATGATGGTGGACGAACAGAGACGTGTCTGACTTGGCCTCCACGAAGCCCAGGGTCACCAGGAACGTAGCCAGTCTGGAGTGCCACGCCCGGGGGGGGGGGGGGCTGCTTGAGGCCGTAGAGGGACCTGTTGAGCCGGCAGACCATGTCAGGGCGAGAGGAGTCCACGAACCCCGCCGGCTGACAGCAGTAGACGGTCTCGGTGAGGGCACCGTGCAGGAAGGCGTTCTTGACGTCGAGCTGGTGAACTGGCCAGGAGCGAGCGAGGGCCAGCGAGAGCACCGTGCGGACGGTGGCCGGCTTCACAACCGGGCTGAAGGTCTCATCGTAGTTGACTCTGGGGCGCTGAGTGAAGCCCCGAAGAACCCAGCGAGCCTTGTACCGCTCCAGGGTACCATCGGCCCACCGCTTGTGCGTCCAGATCCACTTGCCGGTGACGACGTTGGTGCCGGGCGGACGGAACACCAAATCCCACGTCTGGTTGGCGACGAGCGCCGCGTACTCCTCCATTGCCCGACGCCAGTGGGGGTCCAGCAGGGCGGTCCGGACGGAGGAGGGAACCGGAGAAACCTGCGAGTCTCCGGTCGTGGCCGCTAGGACCCGGGGCGGCAGGGTACCAGCCACGTGCCGCGTCACCATCGGGTGGACGTGCCGCGGGTCGCGGTGAAGAAGCGGTGGGTGGTACACCGGCGTCTCGACACGTGCCGCGGATGGCCGCGGCGGAGGTGTAGGTGTCCCTGGCGGGGACTGGGCCACCGGCGGTGCCGCCGAAGGAGAAGTCACCAGTGGGGACGGCGGCGGTGGTGGCGACGGTGGAGGTGCGAACCCCGGCGGCGGCAGCCGGCGCTGGTAGACGCGCACCGGCTGGTCGGACGGGCGCGCGGCACAGGGGCAGGGCGCGGTTTCTTTGGCACCTGGCGGCGCAGGCGGACGGAGCAGGGGCGGCGCGACCGGGGTCGGCGGCCTCTGGGCGCGGGCGGGTCGGCGGCCGTCGGGCGCTGGCAGGTCGCGCGGCACAGGGGCAGGGCGCGGGGGCGCGGCCTCCTGGCACGCGGTCAAGCAGGGGCGGCGGCCAAGCGACGCCTGGAGGGAGCAGGCGGCCTGGCGGCAGGGAAGAAACCCTAGCCGCCGGCGGCTGAGGGATGAGGGAGGAACGAAAAACCTACTGTGATACCATGTTGGAAGAATAGCTCTTAGATTACTGGGCCAACTCTAGGGGGTGGCTATATAGGGTTTATACATGGGCCTCATGGGCCTAATCCACATATTCTAACAAAAAGTACAGTCAACTTTCATGAACAAACCAACACACCCACCCAAGTACACTTTTCAGTGACTGGAAACCTTAGGATGCAGCAGTTTCTGGATTATGACAGTGTTTAAGCCTTCTTAAAGTTTCTGTTGGCCTTTTCGATGGTATGGGAGGCTGGGAGTCAATTTTGAGATAAAGCAAGAAGGCACCTGAGATTATCTACTTTTTGTAGAAAATTCTGGTAGCTTGTGTTTATCTTCTTACAGAATGAGGAATACTGTTTCTTGCAACTAGAACTGACTTTACCTACTGTTTGCTTTTAACACATGTTGGTCTTGACTGATTGACTGTAAGGCTATCTTCTGCAGCTTACCCATCCTCATCCCGATATTCAAACTTCAGTTTGCGAACAGTGCGGCCTACAGTGTAAAATAGTGCAAAACAGTGTTTTGGGTGACCATATGAGTGAACCGCTTGAGACGGTCTAAGATAAAAGAAAGAAGAAAAGCAGGTAACGACTACTGTGTAATCAGACATTATGTGCAAGCGAGCCTTATGGTCCGTTAGATCATGATCCAACCGTAAGTCACCTTTAACACTTATATTTATAGTTGGATCATGATCTAACGGACTAAGATGTTTTGCTTGCACGCTTGCACACAAGGTTTGATTGAACAATAGTCACTGTCAGAAAAGCATGGGGGAGAATTGATGTACTCTGTTTGTGGCGAAAAAATGTCAAAACAGCAAAATGAGTTCCATGTTATGGTGTATAACTTGTTACTACGAATGGTACCTGCATTGAGAGATTGACCTTGGTGCATGTCTAGCATTTGACAGTATGAACATCCCCATAATGTGAAAAAGAAGGTAATTAAATGTGATGAAGAAATTTGAGTTAATATCTGCATTTGAGCTAAACCAGTATGCATTCTACTTCAAGCAATCAATCCACCAAAAAGGTACTTAAAGTGGCCAAATTGAAGAGTAAATGTGTAAAAAAAATATCTCCAGGTTTTGTCAGCATTTAAATTCTGAGAACCCTCAACTTGAACTAGCTGGATTGTTCTTGTTTCCCCAGGAGTGTACTTGCACTGAAATTCGCTATCATTCTTGAGTAACTTTTTTGGACCTGTGGTTCAGTTTCAAATACAATTTTGGAATTATTAATGTTCTACAAGCATTTTTTCTTTAGATTCACAGCAACAAATATCTCGTTTCTTTTCATATATTTTATGGTTCCTCTAAGTATACAATAACCTAGTTTTACTTTTTTTACTACTGAACCCTCATATTGATGTTTGCATTTTTTAATAGAATTTAATGGTCTGTGTATAGGAATTAATTGGAAGGATTAGAAGAGTTGGAGTTCTTTTATGAGCAGGGACATAATGTGCTAAGGGGATTTCGCTTGCTTTTGGCATTTCAGGGTCCCTTGTAGAGCTGGCACATGCACAACTCCTATTCAAGTAACATCATCTCAGTTGGTCTCAAATGATATATTCCCAGCAGCTGTTGTGAAGGCCATGCTCTACCCTGGAGCTACCGTGAGCAGCCTAACTAAAAGCAAGACATTTCCGAGTTGGAATGACCTGTTTGACATGTACAACCTGACAGAAGCAAAAAATGCTTCTGCAGTAGTTGATCTCCAGCGTCTAGAGGTGCTCCTTTTTTTTCTCTCTCTATAACCAATCTACAACTTGCTTGAACTCTTTAAATAGCTGGCCCTCTTCTTAATCAGATACTTGCCGGAAGCTACTTCTGTGTTGCTGGAGCGCTCATTGGCATCATAAATCCTGGGAGGATGACTTTGTTTGGTACCCTTTTGATTATCTGGGGTATGGTGAAAGAAGCACTATTTGGGAAGCCAGTGAACAGTGATCTGACTCAATCAACTCATGTCTACCCAACCATTTTGATTGCACTTATCTGTGCATTCATGTCAATAACTTACAACGTAAAGAAGACAGCAAGAAGTAGTACTCCTGTTTCTATCGCTAAGCCACTGATAAGTTCTGCCAAGTCAAAACTGAAGTAGACTTACAAGTTTAATCCTCGTAACTCTTTTGAGATATTTATTTATGTGAAAAAAAACAGGTTTGAGGATGACCTGAGGATGCTTTTGGTGTATATCTGACTCTTTCAATACTGTAACATTCAGTTTCCTTTATTGTATTAACAATTCGCAAGGGCACACCGTCTGTAATGTTTACAAAAAAAACCAGCTAAATCTTGGTTTTCCCCCAATGTTTCTGCTATCTAGGCAGGTTTAATTCAGTTTCATATTGTATCCAATAAGATTGTAGTCTATTTTACCACAAGGATGGAAAGTTGTAATTCCTGACAGGTTCTGGGTCAGTTGTTATTCTTCTGTGTTTGGATTTTCATTTGGGGGGTCATGGTATTTGGAGTTATTAAAGAAATTGTTCAGAACTGACAGCTGATAAACATCGATCACACAGATTGAAATGAGCAAAGGACACATGCAGTGATCTCATCTTTTTCCAGTTGACAAGGTGGTCCATCATTGCAGCAATATTGCTGTCCTATGCTCTTAGCATTTGTGCTGTTGTATTGTGCAACAACGGCACGGCTGAATATGCAAGTGGCTCTTATTGCCCTGCCTCATGGTCTCCATCTGTGCTTATGTTTCCGCCTCGCAAGTTGCAAGCAAAGTCAACTGAGATGCTGATGAGATCTCTCTGAGGCCCAGATATGTGAAAACACGCAAGGAGAAATCCCGACCAAGAATCTAGCTAGGAACCAATAAAACTGCAGACGCGATGCAATGTTTCAGGAGGTCAGGTTGTTGATAGAATTAGAACAAAAAAAAAATGGAGGCACCCGGCACACTTCTCCGTTCCAGATAAGCTGCAACCGTAGCTGTCGCAGTGTTTTCGCTTTGAGGAGGCGGAGGCGGAGATTGTTGAATGGCTATCCAAATTAGAAAGAAGGCATTTTTTTTGCGGTGAATAAATAAATAGTACGGCCTTTGCAAGAGCTGCAGGCGTTACGAATTCTCCAAGGCATCGATTTGAGGAGACAGAGCATCTGCGTCACTATGGTCTTCCTCTATCACAGCACAGTAGAATCGTATGCCCGAACCGGCGAAAGGCAGCGATCAGTGTCATCAGGAGTTGAAACAGTGCATTTGACCCTAGGAAAGGTGCTTGCTGCTGTTCCACAGAATCTACTGATTGGTGTGGAATGGAGAGAAGAGGGCATTCTGACAGAGCAGGCACCGCACCAACACCAAGCAGGGGCAAGGGGGGCGCCGCGCGGGTGGAAGGAACGGGGACTGCAAAAGCGGTGCATGATTAAACGAGCAGCGATGCAGGCTGTCTGCAGGCCCTCTCTCCCAAGTCCCAACGCAGGAAGCAGAGGGCCAGAGGATGAGAGGAGGCGCCCTTGTGAGGGTAAGGCAGGCACTCAATGTGTGCTATCGTACATGCCCTTGTGCGCGTGCATGTCTCTCCGAGCATGCTGTGGCACTAGGAAAAAACACGGTGCAATTAAGTTTTTTTTTTGCAATCACCGTGTAATCGAGCTACATAAAAAAAATTGTAGACGTACTTCATTGTTTATTCTCAGTATATCAAATTTGAAGCCCTAATTCATTTTATGTTAAGAGAAAATTCTATAATTTTTTGAGCTTCATTTCATCTTATCTTAAGAAATATAAAAAGACAAAACCCTATGTAATTTTTTTGTTTTGATCTTTAGTTATGTTATGAAGCATATTATGAAAATAAGACTAAGATTTTATATATTTTTGTGCATTATTTTTCTCTCTACAACGAAAAATGTGAAAAATCATTTGAATCCGGATTTTATATCTATCGTTTGAGAAGATATAGGACAAATTTAAGGTTTACTTTTTTTATGAACCTTAACAAGCTCAATGCTGCAAAAAAAATATTGAATTTATATAGCAGATTCTATATCTCATTTATTCGCAACTAAAAATTAAGACAAAAAAACTTAATACCTGAATAAGTATCCAACTCCATCCCTAACGAAAACTAACTTTACCTGTGAAGCTAGAAAGCACACCAAAACCAACTTCAGACGTGAAGTGGGAAAACACATTGAAGGTATGCTTTGTGGTTATGAGACAAAAATTATCCACCTTCAAGCACCATGTGAGCGAACCATTTTTACCTAGTGTCTTTTTCCTCGGCCGACTCCTTCCCCGCGAGCGTGAGTCGAGTGTCAGGGGCGTGACGGCCCGGGCCACCGTGTAGAGCGAGGTGGTGTGGGATAGGGTAGGACGACGACGACGACGAGGGGGTGACGGCAGCCATAGCCGCAGGATATGAGAAACCTGTTAGAGTGTTCGTCACGCTTGGTAACAGAAACCGAGCGAAAGGGGAGACCTAACTGATTGTGCCCTGATCGGGGCGCATCCTAGCTAACTGGATTAGTTGCAGCTTCGATCATAGGGCACTATATTAGCAGGGCTAGGTGTAGGCATGGATATTCGAAGGGCTAACGTCTCCTGCCTTTGCATAAACCCTAGCCATTAGTGATCGTGAGATCTTAGGGGCCTAGCTAGGATAAAATTCAAAACAGAGGCCCTTTTAATTATTTTTTTATTATAAATAAATGTTATCATAATAGACATAAAAAAACATATCAAACAAGTAAATAAAAAAGATATAAAATTTCTTCTATAATCTAACTACAAGAGAAAAAAAGAGGATAACAACCAAACCTGGTCGATATTGACCTAGACTCTAATTAATATGGACGATCGACCGTAAATTTTCCTGCGATGACAACTATGGGACCCGGTCGACGCAAACCTAGAGACTCTAGTGTGATCGGTACCGACTACGTCGACCCATTGACATGCCCACCGATCGACCGGCAGGCAGGCCATAACGTAATGTGTGCTACGCGAACGATCGACAATGAATATTATATTGTCCATGTACTACGAGGCAAAGCTAGAAGCCAGCCAAATCAAACCTAAGACTACTAACCGTTCGCTGCATCTTGTCCGGCTATATATATGGCTGCATGCAGGAGATGAGATGGAGATGGAGATGGATGTCTGCGACAAAGAGAGCAGGACGTCGTCATGTGGTCATGGTTTACGTCCTATACGTACCCGGATATGATGATTTTACACACGACACGACGGAAATAAACATTCGCCTGTGGGCGCCTGTCGCCTCCGATCCTCTCAGTTGACTACTGCCTCTAGCTAGCTAGCTACTAGCTAGCTAGGTAGGCCGTCAATAGAATGCATCATTCTTCTTTTGCGTATTATGCTGTGCCATAAATCGATTAGCTAGCAGCGCATCTGCGTGTTCATCGCTTATATATATTATCGGCAGTTTTTATTTTGTGTGTGGAATTATTATTGCGGTAAACAGTCAGGAGATTGGGAATAATATATATAAGCATCCATGTCACGCTCCATTCGTCGATCAATCCGCGCTTCACTTTAATTTTCCTGCAGGTTGCGTAAAACTAAAGTGCGCGTTAGCTAGGATAGATTGGCTTTTGGCTATCGAGATTTGCAACAGACTCTCCAACATGTAATAAGTTAGCTTAGCTAGCGAGATTTGCTAGCCAAAATTGGCTAGCGAGGGAGTCAATTTAAAGAGCCGGATAGATTGTCAAGTTAAATATAATGGCTAGCCTGTTGGAGAGAAATTTTGCTATTAAGTAGCTAAAATTTAGCTTGACAAGCTATTTAGCTAATCTCTTAAAGATGCTCTTATATATTACGACTGTATAAAGGGATTAGAGATGAGCTAGTGAGTGACAACAAAGCATGCATGCATGCATGCATGCAGGCGAAGGGAACTCGCATTTTTCCTTTCTTAAACGACCTCGGCTTTTACATATTGGAAAAAAGAAGAAGATAGAGAAGCGAGATACTGATTGTTGGCATCAGTCACCCTCTTTTATTCCTTTTCTTTTTTCGTTTCACATTCTTGCTCCTAAATATCCTTTTTAGCTTCGGCTGCTGCTCTTCCAAACGACTAACCCTACCTCCACCACGTACTCCAGCTGAGTGTTGTCGAGGGTTATATTGGATCATTCAAAAGAAAAAAAAAAGGAAAGGAAAATGCAGTTAATTGTGCTGTCTCTAGCTCTTCGATCTCGTACAATAATACTTATTATTACTATATATTATTGTTTTTTCCTTCTGTTTTTTTTTCTCATCGATCAGTGTACGCGCGTGCAGTTGCCCCCATCAACCTGAAAAAGGAAAAAAGAGAAGTTTGCTAGATTAGCTGGGAGTAATTATATTGACATGAGGTCGTGCATGGGCATATAATAATAATAATAATAATAATATATAATATAGAGTGGGCTCTGCAGCTTAATTACCGTAGTATGATTTGGGCATGCTGCACCGGAAGCACTCGGTTCGGTTGGCGTAGTTCTGCACGTTGCAGCCCAGTCTGCACATACGAGATCAAACATGAAGGCAACATTATTAGCATATATATATCGATCTCTATCGTATGTCCAGCAAGTATACTATATATAATTAAAGGATTATTATCGGAATATATACGCTTTATTTAATCTAGTACTAGCTGGTAATATTACTACACTAGAGCTATTCTATCCTAGTAGTCCATAAGGAATGCAGCAGAGCCGACACGACAGGAAATTCCATTTGGTGGCTCAGCATTCTTCATGACGGGCAGAGAATATTCCTGGGCCAAATGTTATGAAGCCATGCATACTAGATAATTAACTAACACAGTACGTGTGACACCCCACTAGTTAGTTTAATCTGCATTCGACAAGCAAAGCAACGGCTGCTGCATGCATGCATCATGCATGCAAAGTACGTCATTCATGCATGCATGCATGCACATCTGACACGCACCTTGGGCAGATCCAGTCGCCGGGCTTCATTCCGGCCTGGCCGGCGGCGGTGTAGCCCCAGCCCTGGGCGACGGCGGCCGGCGGAGACTCGTTCTTGGCGGCGCCGCACTTGAAGCAGCCGGCGCGGGAGGCGTAGTTGTTCACGCCGCAGCGGTAGCAGTACCAGTCGCCGGGCTTCACGTCCCAGTCGCCGCCCAGCGCGCCGTAGTCCGTCCGCTCCACGCCCAGCCTCGCCTCGCCGCAGCGCTGGCACGCGTCGCGCTTGCAGAAGTTCACGTACTGGCACGACCGGCAGATCCAGTCGCCGCCCTGCTTCCTGCTCGCAACCACGTTCATCTTCTCCATTATTCTCTTCTGGCCTGATCGCGCGCCTTTGCTGGTTTTGCTCTGCTAGCTGTACTAGTGTACTAGCTGCTCTCTCTTCTTCCTCTAGCTGCCAAAAACTATCAAGCGATCGATGTTATATATAATGGAGCTAGCTAGCAAGCCGAGAGAGCTCGCTCGATCGCTTGCTCTGGATGCTAGCTGAGTGGAAGGCTTGTTCTTCTTCGTTGGTTTGAGGAGGGAGGAGGCGCACGCGGGCTTTTTATATAGGGTTTGGTAGTGCAGCGCTGCGTGCTACAGAGCTGATCGATGAGGCGCGCCCCATGCTACCTAGCTGCTACCGTGTCAGTCATAACAGGGCCGGCCGGGGAATCTCCAGGATTGATGGGGACCTAGCATATGCATGCATAATGCAGTCACCAGGAGATCCGATCGAGCTGGGGTGGAGGAACCAAATAAATGCCTCCTTGCGTCCGGCCTCCTCCAGTTCCCAACTTCATCAGGCAATGCTAGGTAGCCTGTGTGTGAGATCGATACCTCACTCTCATCTTTAATTTGGGACCAGTACTACTATATATGCACCCATGCATGTCGCCATGGGAACTGATCAAATCTTAGTCATGTGTGTTGGTTTAAGGGCATGTACAACCCTGAGACGGTGGAACGATTTTTAAGTAGAAGAGACAACAAAAAATTTACATGGTATAATCCTGAGCCCTGAAACCATAAATATAGTTAAGAGACAATTCGTATAGATAACTGTATAGAGACAAACTCTTCTTGTATTTTTTTAATTAACATCCTAGAGACTCCTCAAGAGACCCCTATTAAATGGGTTTTACACGCCCTAATTAGGGTATCATATAGTGAATTAAAGGCTTTAACCGTTTGTAAACGGTCTACATACAATCAAGCTAAACGTTATTACATATGCTAAACGGCGATCTAGTTTACTACCACATTCCGTACGTAGCTAATTACTAACATAGTAAATATGTGAGATTGGAGTGACATTTAAATTCCGTTTTTTACTAGCTAGGGAGGATATATTCTGGCCATCTCTTGGTTTCACCAGATTGTCGCCAAGAGCTGTAAGAAAGAAGCCGCCGGCTGGTAGATATACACACTAGCTAGGCCAGCCCTGAGCCTATGCGACAGAGGCGATGGACGGGGGCCTAAAACTATTAGTGGTCCAAGATTTAGTATCTATAACACTATATATAATATACCGGTTTAAACTTTACAAAACTCATCCAACCAAATATCTCCCACACACCCATAATATTTACTAAATCAATCAAACAAATTACACACATACTTAACACAACTTCAAAATCAACAGTTCAGATCCTTAAATAACATCATCTCTCTTGCTCACTCAAATCTAATGAACAATATCATTTTATCATCATTTAGCCCTCCCCTCCTCGTGTCCCCACCACCATCAATCCATCCTCTCGCACTACCACCATCATCGTCCACCCCTCTCCTCTTCCTAGGAACATAGCATTAGCACGAGCTATACACTAGTAGTACTAATATGCTTCGCATGGGCACCACTCCAGGATTCCAGGGAGCGGGGCACCACTGTGCCAGCCTTTAGACACGCATGATCGAGCAATCAAAATTTAGGTTATTCGACGATCGTCGTTCTTATTTCTCAACCTGTGAAGTGCTAATCTTTATCAATGTATATTATCTAGCTTCTTAGATATATTAAAAAACTAATTTCAATACACATCATCATTTATTTATGAAGTACTAATATACTTCGCTGCATATCATAGAATTTTTTTATACTCTAGAGGGTCCCCACGATCAGATCGCCTGGGGCCCTCAAAGTCATAGGACCGGGGCTCTAGCTAGGCACCACTAGGCTAGCATTTCCTAATTATTGGTAGGATTTACTAGCTAGTTGTCCCCTACATGTGCTAGCTAGAGACGTGCGTCAGCTCATATATCATACATCAATATCATGATTAAATAAAAAAAATCACCATTGCTGCTTAAAGGGTGAGATATATACGCTCATCATTCTCGAGACCTTGTTCTTGTTTATCTCATGGAACATGGGACACAAGATAGAATAGCTATATTATATATCACGATGACGAGATCATTTTTTTTTTTGATGTGTGCAATCGATCTATCCAATCTTTTTTTAATACCAAGCTCCATGCATGTGCACGTAAATATACTGATGCACGAGCATATGTGCAGCATCCGGTCAACGATAGTTGCTCTCAGTGACAGATGCATGTAAACCGTTGATGCTGGGAGTGCTGAAAATGTCCAAGCTAAAACTAGCTAGGAGCATAATAAAATACATCCTTATACTAATATAAAGTAGAAGTTTCGTCGTGCGTCGTCTTCCTTCCCACGCGTGTGTAGTTTCTGTATTAGTGAATATTTGACATAGGGCAAGACTAAAGCCCTGTTTCAATCGTACAAGATAAATTTTAGCTTCCTGTTAAACTTTAGTCATATAAATTGAAGTGCTAAAATTTAGCTTTTGGGTTGTTTGGACTACTCTAATAAAGTTTAGCATATTGGAATAAAAAGACACCTATGCCCCTAATAATGCGGAGAGAGAGGGAATGGGGTTAGAGGGTATGGGTGGAAAATAGGGTTCTCTGGCTCATGTTTAGCTACTTTTAGCACCCCTTGAGCAGCTTATGAGATATTAGGCGCTAAATTTTATCACATCACTATTAGCTCTCCTGTTTAGATCACTAAATGACTAAAACTAGCTAAAAAACTGCTAAAGTTTATCTAGTGGGATTGAAACAGGGCCTAAGAGCATTTCCAATAGTTCAAAAAATGCATTTTTTTTTGCTTGTTGAATCCCCCGTGTACTATTACGAGTCGTTTTGTTGTATCATGACTTTGAAGTGTATATCTACAGCAGCCGAAAGGATTTGTTATGTCGTTCTCACTGATTTAAAGTAAAAAGATGATCTCACTTATTTAAAAAATGTGATATGTCATTATTTAATAAGGTCTAGTAATCCGAAAGTAGAAATTTTTTGTAGATTGTAAATGTTTTTACTCTCAATGTTTGTTTAGGGAACTTTGTAAATCTGCGTGTATATATGTTTTGAACCGGTGAATGAGGCACACCTTGAGCGAAAGAGATGGGTCTCTAATCCTATACATCAGGTATATATCAGACTATTATTATATGTATGATTCCGACAGGCCCAGCGGAAAGATTTGATTCGCTATATATTTATACATGTCACTTACGCGCGCGCAGCATGATGACATCCCGGCGGCGACGGGCGACGGCGACCGCGCGCGAGATGCCAGTTTGCCTGCTGCACCTACACACGGCCGGCCGGCGAGTGAGCGAGACGATCGAATGCTATCTTCTTGACCGTCGCGACCATCTGCACTGCACAGGAATCGAACACAGAGGCACGGCGCACACACGCGACACGGCAGCTAGCACAGCGCGTGGCCGGCTAGCTCACAGTCGTGCCATGGTGTCATTCACTACCGGAATCGGTCTATTTGCCAAGTGTTCAGCGTTTTGCCGAGTGTTTTTTATCGGGGCGCTTGACGAAGTTCTGTTTTCGGTAACAACCGCGTTTATCGAGAGTCCTAATTTCGACACGGGAAGATAACTTTGCCGAGTGCCAAACACTCGGCGAATGACGACGGTCGGTAAAGGACCATCAGCAGCCGTCTATAGTTGACGGTCGTTATCTTTGCCGAGCGCCAAATTTTGGTACTCGAAAAATAAACTACTTTTCCGAGTGTCATACGTCTAACACTTAGGAAAATATGTTTTGCCGAGTGTCATTTTTGAACACTCAGTAAAATATATTGTCATCTATTGGAATAATAGAACGGATGGCGCCGCCGCGTGCTAGCTCTTTTGTGCTGTGTGGCTAGCTAATAGCTTTGACAGTCCGATTATATTGGTCTACAACAGAGTGGTAGTTAATACTCCACATAATTGCAGAGAAGATACGATTCTATATACCTTGCTGGGGATGGGCGGCCGCTGCATGATTGTGTTGGGTAGCTATACACAGAGAGAATATGCAGACCCCCACATAAAACCTGCCTTGCATAGTCTATCTATCTATTCTTCGGAGCTGGCTTTTGCAACACACCACAACATTTTGACACTGCCAACACTGCATGCGTGCGTGATCAGCTGGCAGCGCAGCTCCCCATCAGCATCAGGCCAGGCCCTTTCACGCTTGGAATCACGCGCGCAAGATCGCCACCGCCGCTGCCGGCCGGGTATAATAATTAATTTGGGGGGCTCATCTCAGGATCAGGGCATCAAATAATGTGTACCATATATATATCTCTACAACTATTAAGAGCGGATTGTAGACTGCCCCCGCCGCTACCAAATCCTCCCGCTACCACGCGCCCAGCCCCCGCAAAAATCGCCGCAACCGAACGCCGCGATTCCCCGCCCGCAGATCACGCGCAAGCGCAACCGACCCCTGCCGCGATTCCCCTCCGCGGCGAATCACCTGCATCCGCAACTTCCGCTGGAGCAGGGGCCCCATCTCCGGCCTGCTCAAGGGCTACGTCGGCCTCAGCACCGCCATCTTCATCGACACCTGCTCCGCGCTCTTCGCCGACGACCCGGCCTCGTTCCTCGTCATGCTCGCCGTCGTGCCGGCCGCCGTCTGCGCGCTCGCCATGGTGTTTTCCTCCGCGAGGGCACCGCCGCTGCGGACGAGGAGGACGACGGGCGCTGCTTCGCTCGCACCGCTCCTTCAAGGCGGGACAGGCAGCGGACGGTGGAGGGCTCGGACGCGCGGCTAAAGTGGGCGGCGGGGCCGCGCCGCGGGAGATCTGGAGGTTGGCGAACGCCCCGGAGAGAGCCCCCACCCCGGAGCCTGGTGGCCCTGGCTTGAGCCCTGCGCGGTAGGGTTTTGCGCGGCGAACGGCGGCAGCGGCTGCGGAGACGACGCCATGGATCGCAGTGAGATCGGGTGCTCTGCTCTGCTACAGCATGGATCGTTTCGTGCGCGGTCGGGTCTGGCGGTCTGGCCCGCCTACTCTGCCCCGCGAGCAAGCCGCCGCCACCTCCCTTCACCCTTCGCTTCTAGCATCGGCGTAGTAGCGATCGAAAGCTTGTCTCTTCTACCCTCCTCTGACTTCTGGGACCACCAAATGAACCTCCTTGACGGCGTGGAGCCACCCCGTTGATCTACGTGCGCGCTGTCTCTGAGGCTTCTTCAGCACCGAGGACGACAGGTACTGCAGCATTTCTGGCCTATTGTTTTTTATTACTATGGTTTTCTAGCTTCCAGTGGAGACTTATGCTCAATGTATTAATATTTCTAGCATGGCAAGGAATGTTTCTTAATGTTTGCTAAATCAATGGGAAACGAAAGGTCAACGTTGCATCTTCTGTATTAGCTGAATTAATACTAACAGTCACTCATTTATTCAGAACTTCTGTTGGTAACATTATATGAGTAATTGTTTGCTAACTGCTCTGACCTTGGCGACGACGTGCTCCTCGTCGACCTCTACTCGTTGCTTACCCACAACTATGTCGAGGACGACGAGAACATGTTCCACTTTCAACTACTCCTTGGGCTTCCTTCGCTAGGCGCTCAAGCCACTGTCCTTCATCCAAGCCTGGCACATCGACGTCCATTGAGATATTTCATTCTTTTTATTACATGATCTTACATTGTTTCTGGACAACACTACATGGATTTCGTGAAGATATAGGATGGTTGCAAAGAACTCGACATTACTTTGTTCAGTTGATGGGACATGTTGCTTCAAGGAGATTTTGCATGAGATCAAGTGAATTTTTTGTGCCCGTCTTTAGTGAACTCTGACAAAACAAACCAACATATCTTTGTAATGGTTTTTACTGTCTTGTAGCCCCATAGCCTCATTGCCTCATTTGATCTAAACAACTATCATGATCTATGTTGTTTGTTGTCTTTTTGCTAAGGTGAAGTGGAAAAGTATCTTTTGGTCGTAGCTAGGAGCACAAGGTTGTCATAATCATCAAACATGGTTTCAAGTATATCTTCACGAAAACATTATGTTTTTCATGTATTAAACTTAGAGCAGAAAAATGTGAGGTAATTGATTTCCTTCGACACACACATAGTTCTCATTACACAAGTATCAGTTGTCTAACTTGGTTCGTTGGTGTACCCTTTACCTAAAACATTGCTTGTTGATATTATCGGGATGGTCTCAATTTTACAAGAACTAAGCTGATTGTAGATGATAGTGCTAAATTTCTAGATGCAGTTTAACTCATTGATGGTAGTCCTGTTGAAAGTTTCCTTTCTTCTGTACATAGAGCCAATCTGGTTTGTGATTGAACTGGTGCACATGTTTACTTGCAACCTTGTTGGATTCTATATGACATTTCTTTTTTTACTTTGCATTAGATAGCTTGAGATGGACAATCAATATCCTTGGTTCTCAGTTACTGGTATTTGGTGGAGATGCCTCTGCTTATCTAAGGAGCAGATTGTTACAATTATATGAATTTAAAATGTTTCCTTGTTTTGCTTAATTGGTCTATATATTAAAAAGACCAATAATTGGACCAGGCAACAGATCACCATAGATATGATCACAGGGCCATACAAACTCATTCGACGGTGTGAAGTGACTGCAATTCTTATATTGTACGAGCTGCCAAGGTGATTTCATTCTTATTATTTAACACACTAATTACAATTGATTTAGTTTCCCTTCGACGAACATTGATTCTACTACCAATCCGTCAGAATGCTTGCACATTTTAATTTTCATTTATTTAATTGCATGTAGGCTGCTGGCTCGATTCTAGCGCATGAGATGGTGCATGCTTACCTCCTACTTACAGGTATTCTGGTTGTGCTTGTTTATCTTCGTCTGCAATTCCACTTCATTCTTCGATACCATTATATGTTTGCAGTACAACAATATTTACTATCTTAATGTCTTTTTTTGGGGTAGGATACTGAACCCTGAGTCCAGAGGTTGAAGAATGTAACTGTCAGGTTCTAGCTCATCTTTGGCTTGAGTCAGAAATCACATTAGGTTCTGGTAGCATGGCAACAACCTCAGATGCGCCGTCGTCATCTTCTACATCTTCCTCAATGAAAAGGGTGCAAAGACGGAATTCGAAAAAAGACTTGGCGAGTTCTTCAAGCACTAAATCGAAACAGATTCTTCTGTGGCTTATGGAGATGGGTTTCGAGCACTACACGTTGTAAGCATGTGGTCGACCATATTCGACTGCTTGCATCTGTCAATTCTGATCGCAGTGGCGCAACTATAAGACGAGTGGTTAAATTTAAGATTAGAAAAGTTAAACGAACTATAAATTAGGACAGAGGGAATAATATAATAGTAGTATTCTACTAACTATTAAGCGCTTACTGTAGACTGCCCCTGCCTCCGCCCGCCCGACCTCCAGAAACCCCGCCTCCGCAAACCTCCGTGAGAGCCATGTCCGTCGCAAACCTCGCCGCCGCAAACCTCCCGCCTCCCGCCTCGCTGTGATACCCGCCTGTCCGCAAACCTTCGACCGTCGCGATCCTCAAGCCCGCAAATCCCTCCGCGAATCGCGCCGCGACCATCACAACGCCACGAACCGCCTGTCGCACGCCCTGCACGACCCGTGGAACCCCGCAGCCGCCCCCGAGCAAACTCTGCCGCAATCCGTTCGCCGCGTCCCCGAGCAATCCCGAGCAAGCCATTAATTGTCTACTCCCTCGCCGTAATCCGGCGTGCCGCGACCGCCGCATACTCTGTCGCAAACTGAAACCCCGAGCTCAATCCCCCGCGCGCGGCCCCGAGCAATCCGCCGTGTGCTGATGGGGCACAAGGGTAACACATGCTCAGGTCTTAACATATTTGGCTTCCGAACAAACTTTCTCCAGATCCCTAAGAAAATATAAGACCCGCTTAGATATGTGTCGATGATGCTCATCCCAGTGTACTCCCGTTGCAACGCACGGGCACACAACTACTATATATATATATATATATATATATATATATATATATATATATATATATATATATATACCACATGCATGTGCTAGCTATACCATCTACGGCTACGCCTTGGAAGAAGAAACTCCATCGATCGGCTTCATGGCGGAGTACGTAAGGCGTATCCTTAATTTCGGAATGTGTTGTGGCCACACAGGAAAAAAGAGCAAACGACGCGTGTATCACCTAGCTTTGTGACATTTTCACTTCGGTTCATATATAGCAAGAAGCTAGACTGGCCATCTTCAGATTCCTTTTGTAGCAATCAGATTACAGGTGTTGAAATGTCTTCGACGCCGTCAGCAGTATGATTCTTCGTGCCACAATATTTGGTAAATATTAGCCACTTAGACACAAGCATAATAACTGTACAAGTACGTGTTGTATAGTAAGGAAGCAATATATATACCTGGTTGTGAGTGTGTGATGCCCCCAACACATTAATTAGCTGGTGGACTTCATCCATGTTAGGGATAGCTAGTTTTGAGAACTCTATTTTTCTCGGTGATTTCCATTTTTCAAGAGAAAATGAAGTAACTTTATTTGAGAAAATAGAAATCCCTTACGAAAATAGGGTTTCCAAACTAGCCCTTAAAAATGTTCTATTTCCTCGGCCGAGATTTATAGTTTCTAACGGTTCTTAACGGTTGGCAGGTTGAATTCTTCTGTATTAACTAAAAAGTTGTTATTTTTAGTCTAGTTTGTAAATTAGCAGTTCTTAACGGTTGGCACTGTCCGGTGCGCCGCCAGGCGCTAGCTGACTGCCCTTTTCTTGGATCTTCTCACTGATTCTTTTGGACTTTTTTGTTCTTGAGTCTTGGACTTCTATGCTTCTTTTTATGTCTTCTTTTGAGGTGTTGCGTCCTCATTGCCTTAGTCCAATCCTCTTCGTATACTGTGAACTACAGACATAAACACTAGCAAACGCATTAGTCTACAGGTTGTGCTAATCATCAAACGCCAAAACATATTGAGCCAAATGGCCCGGGGTCCATTTTCCTTACATCCCCCTTGTTGATGCATCCACATATCAAACACACACCAAAAAGGCAGAAAGTGCACTCCCCTCAAAATATATTATGAAATGCAAAAGAATGTAGAAATGTAATAGCTTCAAAAGTAGATGATTCAAAATGAAAAGATGTTGTAAGCAATACTATCATGTGAGTACTGCAATAAATCTATGTTCTACAAAATGCGCAAATATGACTATATGATACAATTGTGAAGTGCAAAGCAATTTGAGCACATTTTAGTCATGATAAAGTGTTCCCCGTAGAATTAGCACTTAGTAAATATAGGTAGGAAATCAAATAAGTGCTACCAAACCTATGCAAGGTGAACGATCGACCTCAAGCAAGTGTCAACCAACATGCCACAAATGAACTAAAAAACTTATGTTGTTCATCAAATTTTCACTTCATTCATTTTGCACAAGTAAGATGCAAAGCATATGCTTATGAGAGATTGTAGGTGCTATCTTTCCTAACTTTTCAACCACACATAAGTTATATCAAAAGACATCTAGAAGCTCAAATCATGGTTTTGGTCGTACACTACACTGCTCAAGTTCATCTCAAGTGCAATGAGAAGCAGTCTTGATATAACAAGGTGTGACAGTGCAAACCCTCTTGATCTTTTTGTTTCATTTATCTTGGAGTTAAATTTTAGCATAATTTCAACAAAGTATATCAAGTTGAAGTGAAATACTCCAAGCTTGAGATTTAGCAACCTAGCATATACATAATACCAATGGGATCTCACACATCCAACATGTGATAGAAGCTAACTCGTTGGTTAACTTGTTTTTTAGATTTGACAGTCATTAGTCATGTTCACAATGAAAACAATCTTAGCTCATAAGTAGTGTGTCATATAAAAGAGTGAGAGCCTAAGCTTTCCCAAACACCATCATGTTGTACACAAGGCATCTATCACTAAGAGCATAGTCCCATTCTAAACAACATATACATTAAGATCAGAATGTACTACATAACATGTATGATATAAAAACCAAAACAATAGATATACTATAAAACCAAAACCAAAAGCTATTTTATACAAGATCCAAAACTTTTGTCCACTAAAAGGTGAAGCAAGCATCCAACTCAAAGCACTAAAAGGTAACTTTATCTTTTATTATTCCTAAGAGTGAAGCATTCCTTACCATGCATTTGGTTGAGGCTAGAGAACTATTTGAGACTTCTGGCTATTAGGGAGAAGGCTTTGTAGAAAGTCTACAAGTAACCTAGTCCACTGCCTAAGTTTATTTCAAGGAATAACCTTCTAAGGTCTTGTACCATGATGGAAAGCTTCGCAAGTCACCTTTGGAGACTAAAATTCGCCTATAGGAGGGATGAATTGGCAAAAACCTAAAATTTTACTCAAATAACAAAACTTGATCCAAATAATATCCATTTAGATGTTAGAAGAATAATAATATAGCCAGGATAAAATCCAAGTTCAGTACCTCCTTATGTTAGCAACAACATAGAAAGTAAATGAAGGACAAAGCAAGTTCAAACTTAGAAGACGAACAGATCCAAATAAATAATTGAAAGCGCAAACTTTGATTTCACAAAGAACCCTATGTTTCCATTGAGGAGTTCACAAAGAACTAGACATCTTTCAACCCTTTCCTCACTTAAGTGATTACCAAGATCAAACTTGAGTATTCCCTTTCTCAAATTGGCAAGACCAGTGTCTCACAAGGCTCTCCACACGAAGTTAGAGGCTCTTGCTAACTTTATAATCAATGTGAGCTAAAACTCTAATCACAATGATCTCAATAATTTCCTCTCTTCGGCTCACTACAAGTGCTAAAGCAATTCTTGCTTTCTAGCTCTCAAATGGATGTCTATCTCTATACACACAAAGCAATTTGGAGGACTTGTATCACTTGGATGGCTAGGAGATATTCCTTTCACTTGTAGACAATGTTTCTTAGCTTTTGGATATTTTATGCCCAATTGGAGTGGCATATATAGGCTTCCCACTTGAAACTAATCGTTTGAACTCCAATCAACAAATTCTGTGTTCACCGGACATGTCCGGTGGTGCATCGGATAGTTCTGGTGCACTGTCCAATTAGTCACCATTGAGTAAAAGTTGTTAAGCTGGCATTCTGACACAAGGCACCGAATATGTCTGGTGCGCCACCAGATATGTCTAGTGTGCCTCCAGGGGCACCACTGGATGCGCCACGTCATCTGATCGTTGGATCTTATCGTTAGTGACTGTTTGATTTATTGTGTATCTGGTGTGCCACCGGATACAACCGGTTTGCTCTTCTGGGCTTGGTCTAAAATACATCCTCTCTAGGTGCCATGTTTGGGGAGGCATCCAATCTACCACCTGACATGACTAGTGTGTCCTAATTTCCAAAGTCTAGAAAAACAACCTCTCTGTAAGTTGTATCCGATGACATATCTGGTGTGCCATCAGACACGTCCGATGCACCTCTGTATAACCCATAATTTCTAACTTTGGCTCATTTGGTTTGGCTTGACTTGGCTTATGTCTTGGACATGTGTATGACTTAGACAAATGTTCCTTGAGTCCATTCAAGTTCCAAAAAATCTCCAAAAGTTCCATACTAGACTAGTATATTGCGTTAGATTATCAGAGTTTAAAGGCTTTTAGTCCTATTCGACCCTTATGTTGTGTAGATCCTTTCACTTCCATAGTGCACTCAGCTCTCCCTTCCTACCTTCTTAGATCTTCTCCCACCTAGGTCGATGCGACCACCTCATTCTCCCCACCGTTGTTTCCTCCATCCCTTGCACCCTAGTGGAAAACATGTGGCACAGTGAGGTGACAATGGCCCATGGCATGCCATCTATGATCTGAATGCGATGCAGTGACGACGCGAGTGGGATGATTCGGTGGTGGTGCAACCGGGATAAGGAGGGAGGCACACTAAAAGGTCTCAGTGTGTGAGGACGTTGCAGTCCACGACGAGTAGGTTGTACCAAACATTACATCTTGGGCATGGGTAGGACCAATGAGGTGAGCTCCTCTTTCTATCTCTCTATCCTCTCCAAAACTCCCTCACACTCTACCTCTTGTAGATCTTCATTGTGGAAAGTTGGATCTGGTGAGGTAAGGAGCCATTTCTTCACCGCGCCTAGCCAGATCCTAGATCTAGAGTAAGATGGATCTGGGGATGCTTCTTGAGGTGAGCCGACAGTTTGGCATTGCCATTTCTCTTATATTTCTCTCCTCTCAACCTCGCTCTCACTCCTCTCTTTCATAGACGTTGTGTCATGGACGTAGTTGGCGTGACAGTAGGGACATAAGAGCGATGTTAGCCATCTGATTGATGTCATGGTGACACCCTAACGATCTGGTTGAGGTCTGAGCGCCCTGTTTTGTTTAGACACCTAGGACTGTCTTTTATGTGATTTTCCGAATTAACACCACATCTAAAAACTAGATTATTAACAAAGGCATTGATTCAGAGGCAGGTGGACGCTGATCGCATCTAACTGTTACAATAGTAATGTTAGCTAAGGGTTAGCGTTGCTGCTTAGCATTGGATCAATCCCGATTTAGCCATGTGCCTTTAGTTCTGGTTGGGTGAACGACACATGACATGAAGGACAGGTGAGAGATTTGAAGATCTTAGGGAGTAGCAGATGGCACAAGCACACAGCCGATGAGGCGCACCACCTGTCAAATTCTCATTAGCACTCATGCAGATTCCCGCGCGCGCGCCTGTCGGGCTATACATGGGTGCATGAAAGACAGATTGTTCTCCGATTTGATTTATTCATTAAGGTTCAAAGGTGTGTGTGTGGCTTTCGAGAGCATGTGATGCGGCTGATCGGAGATGCATGCTTGGAGAGCACAAAAGATGAAAAGAAACACTACTGTTTCATAAATGATACTCCTATATATCTTAAAAAGACTAGCATACTATATATTTGGCATGTTTATCCCCAATTCATAATATATAGAAAAAGTTAAACATATTCGAACAGTGACGGCTGAGCTAGAGCGAGGTGGAAAATGTGAAGAACCTCAGAGCCGTTCGACAAATATAGACGAAATACAGTAAATATTTTAGACTGCGTGAACATATTCGAACAGTGACGACCGTACAATGCAATTGGTTAGTTTGACGGTGAACAGGAGTTGTTAGTACTGTAAGTAGTACGTAATTATTAATGGCATAATATAACGTGGAAACTAAAGCGAGATGCCCCGGCCGGCCCGACGGAGCTGAGCGCTCCTCCCGCCGGCTTTTTGGACTGGAATGGGATGCCCACTTGCATTGCAAGCAAGATCATAGTAGTAATCAACCGATCAAATCCACACACTGCAGCTGCAGCTGCAACTGCGTACTGCACACTCTCGATCGATCAGGGGCGCTCCACCTGCAGGCCATGAACAATGGCGCTCACTTAATTTGGCTTCGCATCTTGTGTATGTAGCTGAGCTTGCAATGTGCGTGCGTGCGTGGGCATGGAATTTCGATCGAGGTGGGCCGGCCGGTGGGTCCTTGTTGACCTCTCCTTATCTCTTGGCCGGGTCGGGTCCTCCTCCTCCCGCCTTGGTCCCTCCCGACCTCCATTATTGCTGCAACATTATATTGTTCCTTGATCCCTAGCTGATGGGTAGATCGATGGAGATGTCTGGTGAGAGTGATTTGCAAGAGCTTGCATGCTGCTCGGAACATCTGGGAATGAATTGAATCGCATTGGAGAAGAACGATTCAGTTCCCACACGAGATAGTCAGATAGATCATGAGGAGAATGACTACGTATGGTATGGTATATATATATGATGTGTATAGTATTTCGTAGCTTTACACGCATTGCCGAGAGAGAGAGAATTATGTCTATATATATTATCTTAGTACATACATGTAGAGATTTAATTTGACGCTGCACATGTAACTGCGCGCTAATTAACAACGGGTAACTGTCTAGTCTGACAAAAAAAAAAACCTGGTCACATCAACTATCGGAATCGGGCTCTTTGCCGAGTGCCTGAGCCTAGAAAACACTCGATCGGCGAAGTCTTTGCCGAGTGTGACACTCGGCAAAGAGAGCTCGACGAACTATACATCGGCAACGACTTCTTTGCCGAGTACTTTTTGTCGGGTACTCGACAAAGTGTCAGTCGTGGGACACTCAGCAAAAGTACCTTCTTTGCCGAGTGCCAACGCCAAGCACTCGGCAAAGATAACGGCCGTATAGACGGCTGCTGACGGCCCTTTGCCGAGCGTCAACTTTCGCCGAGTATTTGGCTCTCGGCAGAGTAGTCTTTGCCTAGTGACTTCCTGTGTCGAGAGTCTTGCTTTCGGTAAACACAGTCGTTACCGGGAGTGGAACTTTGTCGAATGCTGGATACAAAGTACTTGGCAAAGCGCCGAACATTCAGCAAAGAGCAGGATTCCGATAGTGCATCCACAAAGCAACGTCTCTATTAAGAGAATAGAGACTGCTTTGTGATAGATTCTTTGTTCAATAATTCTCTTCACAGAGCATCTATATCTTTCCATGTCTCCATCTCGCTCATTTCTCTTTTCCACCTTTCCAGGTTAACCTTAGAAACAGTGAACATTTATCCATGATGTACCGTTCGAAAGTTCTCTGTTGGGGAAGAATCTCCTGTTCTTGTTTTTATATATCTATAGTATGTTGTTATCAGGCATCAACCTAGTGAGTAGCTTATCCCTTATGCACAAAATTATCCTAGCTCCATGCATGCCGCCTCTTTGTGTTCTTTCCCCCTGACCAATCTTCAGTAGTTTGGTTCCTGGCTTGCAGAGTTTTGCACAAACTTTTCCTCAATCATCAATCTTTTTTTTCTTGGTCTCATAAATATCTCTTGACATGCTTTTATTTATTTGCTTTTGGAGTGGCCGCTTTTGGGACCGTAGGCTTTAATTTCTAGATCTTCATCCTTGATAAAGTCTGTTTTTTAATGGTGGGTAGCGAACCGTGTTGTTAATTTCTGTCATAAAAATGAGGCAGTTAAGTATTTGATCTTTGAGAGTTGTTTTGCTCGTGTTGTGTAGTCCGTTATTTATTAGGCGGCTAGCTTCTGAATTACCTTAACCATATAGTGTGTCTACGTGTTGATCGCTATATGATTACGTAGAAATGACATGATTTTTTTTTTTTGAAAAAAAATATAGTCGCGGTTATATACTCAGATATACATTGACTTCATACACTGAAGGACTATCGTATGTATGAAAGCCAACATCATATGATTTGGTTGCAACGGCATGTCACCAATCGGCATGGACGGTGGCCACCATTAAGTTTTTTACCCAGGCAAGCACGTGAGTGACAATCTAGCCTAAGAATTTAGTGTTACTAGTATGGGTGAAGCTTGTAAAGTTGTGTGTATCCTGGCTATGCACAGATCCAAAGTGTTTCACCAATTGTAGGGTTGTGTTTGTGTGTATCCTGTATATGCGTATCGGGGCAAACAGGCAGCGTCGGCGTGCCGTAGGATCGACCAAAGGATAGTCGCAGGCGAGAAGCCGCATCGGTATTCTTGAATAGACGCATAGCATAAAGGTAGCAAGCTACAGATTGTTCCATGCACTTATTCGATTCCATTATTCAATACTCCTTCATTTGTTTATGGCTTTGTAGCAATTAGCAACTGATGAGAAGATCTTTTTCTTCTTCTTCTTTTGCTTGGTTTTTTTTGACATGAGGATTACTCAAAAGCCACTCAGCTGTCATGACTCATGACTCACCAGGAGCTCAACTACACGATCTTCATCAGTACTTCACACGTTCACTCAGTATTACCCAAACAGATTACCCTATCAATTCACACACTATATACGAATATACATATATTTTGCAGCTGCTACTGCTAGCAGAAAGATGTAAACTCAGTAGGTAATATACACATCCGGACGGAGTAGCTAGTTCTACTGTAACCCAAGGAACGACGAGACCCAAATTCCTATTGAGACAACCCCTACAGTCGCGACTGCTTGACTTAGTTCCAAGAACAAGTTCGGCCTTTCATCGGGCAACGCCTTCCAGTTTGTCCTCCTGCCAATATTTATACGAACTGTCAGCAAACTTTGCAGTGGATGCTGCAATGGAAGCGTGCACACAGGCAGTTAAACTAACTAATAGAAGTTTTGAATAAGTACCCCAAGTCAGCTATGACTATGCTAATATTGTCTTGGGACCGTTGATCCTGTTGAGAACAAAAGGAAGAAATTACAACAGCGTTCTTTTTTAGTATTCTGTAATGGACTCAAAACTATACTTAGACTAGATTTCATGGGACATAAAAAAGAAGAAGAACAGAGAAGATGAATATGGCAGGCATCAATACCAGAGCTTTCTGACCAAGTGCCTCGCAGGCCAACTACACAAACCAAATGTTTAATAAGTAAAAAAAAATAACAGAATCAGTTGCAGAAAGGAAAATAATTTGCTATTGTTTTTCTCGGCAAGATAAACTGAATACCTGGACATCACCATGCTGACGGAGTTGATCTCTGACAAAAGCTACAGCTTCAGAGCTACAAAAGCCAATCGGTTTACATGTCAGAACATCTAACTTTCAAACTTTGAAGTGAATTAGTACAATGTTTTGAAAGAAAAAAAAAACTGCACGTAAATATGAAAGGTACTTGGATAGACCTTTTTATGTAGTCCCAAAGACCATCAGTTGCCAACAGAACAAATTCCACGTCTGGTCCAAGCTCTACCAGAGATACATCAGGTGACGAGATTACTATATCATCTTTAAATTGTATTCTGCACAGAAAGAGCTTCAGTGACATTATAAGTGTCATAGACCTTAATAAGATCAACTTTTGGCAAGTGCAAGCACGCCTCATTGTGTAAAAGTTTTAAGCTATGCAATTGGAGTTTTTTTTTCCCATCAACTTTCACATTGTGGCCACCACCCCAAAAACTGCCGACACCAAGAAGACATAAATATATGTTGGATAAATAATTGATAGTGAGCAGTATTAAAGTAATAACAAATTCCATGGTTCAGGGCCATATTAGCCCTCTACCCTGAAGAACATAAGACATTTATCATATGATGATAATCTAATTTGTGGTGAGCATAAAGGAATGACTTCAATACTTTATTACCATGGTTTAGAGAAAATAAACAGGAGTTGCAAATAAATTACTTTTAAGATACCTTCAAACTAGCAATTTTTTGTGATGCCACAAATATAGATTGATGTAAATGTAATTTCCATGATTTATTTATCTGTCACTTGCAAAAAAATCACTCGCTAAAACACAGTTTTATAAAACCAGCCATGAATCGATCAATAACCTATTAATCTTGAAACACAACATATGAACTTTGAGAGTCATTACATGCTACAGTTGCATGTGAACATATGAAGACATGTGTACAAATATTCATGGAATAAAAGTTCAATTGATTTACCGTGAGATGAACTTATCAGTCCACCTTCCTTGTTTAACTCCTTTCACCAGCATTCTGTACAAAACCATAAAGGAATATTAAAGACTAAAATAGCTACTACTAAGAAATAACACAGTAAAAGGGGTACATAATGTGTGGACAAATAGCTGAGTACAAGAGACTAACTCATTCTTTTGTGTCTTAAATCTTATGTCCCCAAAAGCACGAGATACAGATATGTCTCCACATATGCGCCCATCAACAATCTACAAGGAAAAAACAATATATTTCAACTTTGTCAAAACAAGAGCCAGCATGACAATGACACATCAATAAGCTCAACACAGCAACAGAAAAACACAAACAATTCAACATACTAGTAAGTAGTGACTTGAATTCAATGCCTAAGACTGCTTAATGTTGCAACTATATATTCTATGCAGAACTATGTATGAGCCCGGCAGCCTTAAGAGACATAGTAGAGTTACAGCAAATATCGTAACATTCTTTAGTTTGCATGAATAGCACCAATCAATCAGTAGTAATGATTAGATTAGAATGTGAATTTATACTGAGTTATATCATTGAATAGGTTAGCTATCTTGGTGATTACAACAGATTACATCAAACCTCTGGCCTATCTTGTTTGTTAGCATGTGGCACACCCGTTATTGCCACAGCTTCTTGCCAGACTTTGTCACACAACTAGCAGATGACCTGTCGATCACAAAAGCTGTGGCAACAAACCAAGCAACCAAATACTAGTGGTACTATAAATTTAGCAGGGCAGTTGTTTTAATAGTAAGTGAAGAAAGTAATCTGGCCTCTGCGTCAGTTTATACCAATGTTCCCATATACATTGAAAATGAGCCGAAACATGAGGGTAGGGAACATGTCCTTTATTGCATATGATTAGAAGTAGTAAAGGTTAAGGTTTTGAACTTAACATGTCCATTCATCAACTTTATGAAGCTATTAATACAGTAAGTAGTCTAGGGCCAATCTAGGAGAACGAGAAGAACTCTGGCAGAGAAAACACACCCATCCACCTGCTGCTCTGATCCTCTTGACCTCTTCAAGGGACGTTTTGTTGTTCCCATATGGTCGATGAGAGCCAGTCAAAGCTTCAGATCTTCCACCACGTGATATCACCTGCTAATCAAGATTCAGAACTACCTTATCACCAGCACCAGAAAAGTTAGTTTGACATCAGCAAAAATGGTGGAGTCATGTTTTCACTTGCTAGGCTTGGCAATAGGATGACACAACACACAATTTCACAAACACAAGACAGGTAATTAAAGAGGGGAATGTCCGTACCAAGCAAGAGTCCCCAATGTGCGAGACAACAAGCACATCGCTCCTGAGAAACATGACAGTGGCCGTAGCACCAGAGTCGTCCTTGTCCGTTTGCTCGAGCCTGGATGGAAGCAAAGCAGCGACATAACATGTTGGAACGAGCAGCAAGGAGTTGACAGGTCTGATCAGAAGGTAAGAAAACTGGGAGATCGAATCCTGGAAACCAGTGAGCCTGACCAGGTGGAGAGCTTGGCGTCGACAGCGGCGAAGGCACGCTGGATGGAGGCCGTGATAGCGTCGAGATTCTTAGTGCTGAGCACCGCGCCGCCGTCCAACGCAGCTGCGCACTCCTTGTACAGCTCATCCCTGAAACGCCGCGAACGAGCAGCCGGGAGCCGCGCTTCATTGAGGGGTAGGATTTTTTTTATTTTATTTTTAAAAACAATAAAGCAGTGGGTCTGCAGGGTGCCTGAGGAACTGGACGGCGGAGAAGCCGGCGTGTCCATCCAAGACGGCGGCGAAGGAGAAGCCATCGAGGAGGGAGCCCGGGCGGAGCAAGACCTCATCCTCCATCTCGTCGCGAGCGCCCTGCAGCTTGGCGCTGCCCCACCGGATGGCCTCCAGCTCCGACGACGGGGGCCCCGCGGCCGCCACGCCGCCCGCCGCCGTCGCCTGGCACCTCGCGGCGGGGCCAAAGCACCGGGCACCGGCAGCGGAGGTGAAGGTGGAGGGCGGCAGCCGCGGCACGCGCGGGCTCAGCAACGCCATTTTTCGATTTGACCCCTAGCGGCGCTGGAGTTGGGAGGGATAAGAGGCAAAGCGGCACCGCACACGAATTTCTGCGTCCTGAGGCCGAGGCTGTTCCGTGTGCCTGCCGCGTCACATCGTTCGCTGGTAATCACTCGCTCCTCTCCCAGAACGTTAGGCTGGGTCTAACGGCAGTCGAAAACGATAGGCGACGTGACGGTCGAGCTTTCTGTGATTATAACACTGCCAACACTTTGTATCGATGGATTTTAGTATCCCAACGGTGATCTCCTCAAAATGGTACTGCCAACAGGTGAAATTTACTTACATTGCAGTTAATTGTATTATGTGTGATTAAGAGTATGTTTGAATGCACTAGAAACTAACAGTTAACAGCTAAAATTAGTTGAAGACATCTAAGGCTGCGTTTGGTTGGACTTCTCCAACCTGCTTCTGCTGTGGAAAAGCAGAAGCTGAACCAAAGGGGTTCATGTACAGTTGATTTTCCCACAGCAGCCTGCTTTTGCTAGTTCATTTTCTACAGCAGGTTGGGGGCTGCTTTTGCTGCGTTGGGAGCAAACCAAGTTGGAGAAAATTACCCACTGCCACTGGTTATGAAGATAACGGTTCGTTCTTTTCCCAAACAACACACGAGCCCCACGAGCTCCCTGCTCGAGCTGCTAGGGTTGCAGCCGGCGGCGCACCTCCCTGGCGGCGCTCCTCCCCGGCGGCGCTCCTCCCCGACGTGCATCAAAGCCCGGCGGCGCTCCTCCTCGGCGTGGATCCGAGCCCGGCGGCGCTCCTCCCCGGCGGTTCGTCCTCAGTTGTGAAGCATCCCCCGGCGGCTCGTCCTCTGGTGCCGCGTCTCCCCCGGCGGCGCTCTCCTCGGCGTGGATCGGAGCCCGGCGGCCCTCCCTCGGCAACCCTCCTCGGCGTGGATCCAGGCCCGCGCGTCCCCGGGCAACCCTCCCCTGCGCCCCTGCTGCTCGTCCTCGTCTCTGGACAGTGAAGGTGACATGCTCCTCCACAAATCTTGAGCTTGAATGGTTGCTTGTGGTGATAATCTAGCTCAAATGGTTGCTTCTGTTGATAATCTATTGTGTTTTTATTTACTAAAGTATGGCTGAGAAGACAATTTGGGGTGATGACCTTGTGAAGCACTTGATTGATGTTTGTAAGGAAGAAATTTTAGCTGGGAATAGGCCTCAAGGTATTTTCACTAGAATTGGTTGGAAGAATGTGGAGGATAAATTTTTTGCAAGAACGAAAAAGAAATGCACGAAGACACAATTGAAGAATAAATTAGACAATCTGAAGAAAGATTTTACACAATTTATGGAATTGAAGATTGCTGCCACTGGACTTGGGTGGAACGAGGCAAATCAAACTGTTGATTGCTCTAACACATGGTGGGATGAACACCTTGAGGTAATGTCTTTTTTTCAGCTGAATACATGATGACTTCATAATATGTTTGCCCCTAACACGCTGCATATTTTTTCAGAAATGCAATAATCCTGAGAGGGGTACGAAGTGCAACCATGTGAGGTTTCGGAAACATGGACCAAAACACCTTGATGATTTGCACTTCTTGTTTGACAAGGTGCATGTCACGGGTGCTACTGCAATGTGTCCAGGAGATGTTTCTTCATGTGATTCCTCTAGTGATGACGTGTTAGAGGTCACAGAGAAAACCGATGAAGCTTGCAACAAACCGAAACCGAAGAAGCGCAAACAAATGTCCGGAGCAGCTCAAGAGAAGGAAGAGAAGAGTCCATTTTATCAGATGTACAAGAACACTTGTATGAAGATTGAGAGTGCAGTTGAAAAAATAAGCACAAGTGTTGAGGCATCATCAGCTCCTCTCCAAGCCAACCTAGTGCCAACTATTGCAGAGGCTATGAAGATGGTGAAAGCATGTGGGATTCAAGAGAAAACTGCTATGATGCACACAGCCACTTCATTGATTATGAAGGCTGAATTTAGAGAGATACTATTTGCTCTTGAAACAAATGAAGGAAGGTTTGATTTAATTGAAAGAGAGCACAAGAAGTCAACCACATGATCATCTTTTTCCTTGTATCCTTGTAAGATGGTGAAAGCATGTGAAATTTTTCTTGAAATTTTTCTATGTATGGTTGAATGCTTGAGACAATTTTCCCTTGTATGGTTGAATGCTTGAAATAAATTTACTTTTCTTGTATGGTTGTGCCAATTGTCTCCTTTTTTGTGTAGATGGATGCAAGTGTGGGAGAATTAGGGAAAAAGGGACATCAATCACTTCTTTTATTGAATGAGCTATCTCAACATGCTGCCCTTCTTGGTAACATAGGTTCTCTCTACAATGAGCGGTACTTGCAGAAAGATGAATATAGATCAAAAGAAGATCCAGAAACTGGTTATGATTGGGTGATGAAGTGCTTTCGACGTCCAAGGAAGTTCTACAAGATGTTTCGGATGAGTCCAGAAGTTTTTATGGCACTTCATGATTTATTAGTGTCCACATATGGTTTGACATCATCTCGAAATGTGACATCCATTGAAGCATTGGCGATGTTCTTATGGATTGTTGGAGGGCCCCAATCATTTTCCCAAGCTGAAAATCGTTTCACAAGGTCGACATGGACTATTCACATGAAGTTCAAGGAAGTGTTGAAGTGTTTACTTAAGTTAGCAAAAAAATATCAAACCAAAAGATTCCACATTTAGAAATGAACATGAGAAGGTGAAAGAAGATCGTTTCTGGCCTCATTTCAAAGGTGCTATCGGTGCTATAGATGGAACACACGTTAAGGTTGTGGTCCCGACTGATGAGACGGTTAACTACACTAATCGTCATGGAGATACATCACAAAATGTACTTGCAATATGTGATTTTGACATGAGATTCACATTTGTGGTTGCTGGATGGGCGGGATCTGCACATGACACAAGGATCCTCAACCACGCCTTAGCAAACTTTGATTCGTTTCCTGTCCCTCCTAAAGGTAACTAGTACTTATTAATTGTTGATATGTGCTAAAACCACAATGCTAATATATTGTTTATTTCCCAGATAAATACTATCTTGTCGACTCTGGTTATCCAAATCGAATTGGGTACCTTGCACCTTTTAAGGGGACGACATACATTATTCCAGAATTTCGTCATCGACGTGGGCGTCCACCCCAAGGGAAGCATGAGCTATTCAACTTCTTGCATTCCTCCCTCCGCAATGTGATTGAACGTGCATTTGGTGTCCTCAAGCAAAAATGGCGCATTTTGAAATCCATGCCGAGTTTCCCACTTCAGCGACAAGTTGAGATCATTATAGCTTGTTTTGCATTGCATAACTTCATTCGTGATAGCCAATTGGAAGATAAGGAGTTTCGAAGATGTGATGCAGATGAGAACTACATGCTTAGAGGATCAAATGTTGAGCATGCTCACGATGGTGATCAAGAGATAGAGGGAGAGAATGAAGTTACTATGAACACCATTCGTGATAGGATAGCTACTTCAATAGTAAATGAAAGAGAGGCATAAGATAGTTATCTACATGGCAAGTCTTTTGAGATGAACAATTTCATGCTATTGTATAATTAATCATATTTTTAATATTTATTTATGTCATAGTAATACAAATATCTCATTATTATAAGTCTTTTGCATACAAACAGTGTATCAGGGTCTCAAGGGCATTACAGACAATTTACAACAAATCTACAGTTTCACAGTAGTTTGAACCAAACGACTTTCTGCTTCTCCACAGCAGGATGCTCACAGCAGCTTTTTCACAGCAGAAAGCTCACAGCAGCTTTTCCACAGCTCACAGCTGAACCAAACACAGCCTAAATAGTCTAGCTAATAATTCAGCTATTGTAAGTGTAATCAACCCTAGTTGAGGCTTTTGGTGATTAAACGACAAAACAAACAGAGATTTTAACAAGTTTGCTCTACACAGTTATTCTACAGACAGAAGAAGCACAGATCTTATGAGTATAAAAAATGTAAAGCACAGCGGATTTAAATTCTACATTATACGGCGTGCTCCAAGTGCTTGGAAACAACGGCAGTGTTCTTTTTATAATTCTTGAGTTATAGGAATCGCCGTTCAATTAAGAGGGATCCGCAATGGTTAAGTAAGTTGTGCAATCAGCTAAGTTTAAATTTCTTCAAAATCATCTAAGAGAACACTTTTCTAGATCATGAATGCCCCTTGAGTAACCACTTTCACTTCCCATAAGAGTTCCACCTTTGTTCACTTCAAAATGTTCAAAACTTGCTCTTCAGCCTCTGAAACCGGTTCAACCGGACCTGAAACCGGTTCAACCGGTTTCTGAACTGTTTCTCTGCCACCTCTGCTCTGACCAGTCAGAGCTGTCAGAAAAGTCGTGTGCAGTTTTTTTTTGAAAACCGGTTCAACCGGATTTTTCCCTGGCACAACCGGTTTTGAGTCCGGTCAAGTCTCCGGCTGAGTAGATTAGTGAACCGGGTTCTCCCTGGTGGAAACCGGTTCAACCGGTTTATAAACCGGTTCAACCGGTTTTTGGCCCTTTTCTCCCAACGGCTGCCACCTTTTGGGGGATCCTTTAAATACCCCCACACTCTCTCTCTCTTAATCACTTCTGCTCTCTCCACGATTCCTCAGCTGACCAAACTCCAAACAAGGGCATTCATTTCACATCTCACACCCGAAATCGCATCTCCTTCAATCGCTTGAAGGATCCTTGGTGTGAGGTGAAGTTGATCTAACGCGCTGTCAATTTCATCTTGATTCTCCCATTCTCTTTGTTCTTGAGCTCATTGCAAACTTAACCTTGTGCGGATTTGTTACTCTTGGAGCCTTGTGTTCCTTGACGGTTAGAGGTTGCTTGGGAGTCTCCAAATTTGTGGACGATCCCAAGAAGTTTGTATTACCTGCTCTTTGAGCAAATTTGAGAAAAGATTGCCTTGACCTTGGTGGTCGGCTTGTGGAGGATTAGGGTTGGAAAAGACCCGGCCCTTTGTGGGCTCCTCAACGAGGAGTAGGACACCTTTGTGGTGGTTACCTAACCTCGGGTTAAATCGCGTGTTCTTGTGCGTTCTTGTTAAGTACCTTTAATTGTTAGTTGGTTCATATTCATCTATTTGAGTGGATTTTCTGTAGGGCAAGTCATTAGCAAAATCTTTCACTACTTCGTCATATTTGTTTAACTGATTATTTAATCTAAGTTGAGCAGGTTCAAACTTGTTCAGATGTAAACAAAATCAACTGAACCGGTTTGCACCAGTGCAACTTTAATTTGACCTATCTTGAAGTTTTTAGTGAAAAATTTCAGGTGTAGCCTATTCACCCCCCTTCTAGGCTACTTTCAATTGGTATCAGAGGTTCGTACCTCGTTTTGCGCTTAACCGCGTGAGGAAACGATCATGTCTACTCAATGGGACCATGTGGATCCTATCCTCGAGGAAATCCCTGTCACATCTTCCGGTGAGGAAGTGGACCCCAAGGTCCTCGACCTCGCCATGAAGATTGCCGAGAAGATGTTCCTCAAAATGAAAGAGGAAGATGCTAAGAAAAAGGCCGAAGAAGAAGAATCAAGAAGAAAGGCCGAAGAAGATAAAGGTAAGGGAAAATTTGAATACAATGATGACTTGGTAGATCTTTTGGTGTCAAAGGTGTTGAGCAAGGTAAGTATCACCACCGAAGGATCATCCACTAAGAGTAAAGATAACAAATTCAGTAAAGTTCAATTTGATTACTTTAGAAATTTTATCCCCAACTTCTCTTCCGCCCCACTTGGAAAGTTACCAACTCTTAGTGAGTTGAACTATGACGAGTGGGCCGATAAGATGAAGTCGCATTTAATCGGTGTACATCCTAGTCTTTGGGAGATTGTCAATGTAGGTATGTATAAACCCGCCCAAGGAGAAGAGATGACTCCGGAAATGATGCAAGAGGTTCACCGCAATGCTCAAGCGGTGAGCATAATAAAAGGAAGTCTTTGTCCGGAAGAATACTGGAAAGTTCAAGGAAGAGAAGATGCCCGTGACATTTGGAGTATTCTTAAAATGTCACATGAAGGAGACCCCAAAGCTAAGAGACATAGAATTGAAGCTTTGGAGAGTGAGCTTGCTAGATATGATTGGACTAAGGGTGAGTCACTTCAATCACTCTTTGATCGGTTAATGGTGTTAGTAAACAAAATAAGAGTGCTTGGAAGTGAAGATTGGAGTGACTCCAAAGTCACAAGACTATTCATGAGAGCATACAAAGAAAAGGACAAGAGTCTAGCAAGGATGATAAGGGACCGTGATGACTATGAGGAAATGACGCCTCATCAATTATTTGCAAAGATTCAACAACATGAATCCGAAGAAGCCCCAGTCAAGACAAGAGACTCTCATGCCTTGATCTCAAATGAACAAGACACCCTCAAGAAGAACAAAGACCATAAGGCAAAGAAAGTGGTCAAGACATCAAGTGATGAAGATAGCTCAAGTGATGAAGACACAGCTATGTTCATCAAAACATTCAAGAAATTTGTAAGGAAAAATGATAAGTTTCAAAGGAAAGGAAAGAAGAGGGCATGCTATGAATGTGGCCAAACCGATCATTTCATAGCGGATTGTCCTAACAAAAAGGAACAAGAAGCCAAGAAGGAATACAAGAAGGACAAGTTCAAAAAGGGAGGCAAGAACAAGGGATATTTCAAGAAGAAGAAATATGGTCAAGCCCATATTGGTGAAGAATGGAACTCCGATGAAGAGAGTTCTAGCTCCGAAGAAGAGGAAGTGGTGGCAAACGTTGCCATCCAATCTACTTCAAGCTCGCAACTCTTCACCAACCTACAAGACGACTCCTACACTCCAACTTGTCTCATGGCAAAAGGAGATAAGGTAACTTTATTTAGTGATGATGAACAAATTGCCATGAAAAACAAAATGATTAAAGAATTTGGCTTGAATGGATATAATGTTATCACCAAATTAATGGAGAAGTTAGATAAAAGAAAAGCAACTCTTGATGCTCAAGAAGACTTGCTCATCCTTGAAAAGGAGAGAAACCTAGAGCTTCAAGAATTGCTACTCAATAAAGATGAAATGCTAGATGCCTTGACTAAGAAAGTATCTTTAGTCAAGATAACTATAGAGGATAAAGAAAAAGAAGTAACCAATATGAAAACCTCTATAGCTAATCTTGCAAATGAAAAGGATGCACTTGATTCAAGCATGTTAAGCTTGAATGTCCAAAATCAAGAACTTCAAGTGCAACTTGAAAATTGCAAGAACATCAATGCCTCATCTTTATCTCTACTACTCTTATGTGTGGACTGTAGGCGTCCACACCTATTTGGTTCTGCCGCTCCGCTCCCGCGCCCGCAGTCCGCTCCCGCTCCCGCGGCCGCAGTCCGCTCCAGCTCCCGCAGTCCGCTCCCGCTCCCGCTCCCGCTCCCGCGCCCGCAGTCCGCTCCCGCTCCCGCGCCCCCAGTCCCCCACCAATTCCCCGCCCGTCAATCCGCCGCTGCCATCGCCCGCTGTCCGCTCCCGCGGCCGCGCCCCGACCACCAATTCCGCGCCCGTCAATCCGCCCGTCAAGCATATGGAAGGTCGGGGAGCCGCAGTCCGCATGAATGGAAGGTCGAGCCGCGCCCCGATCCCGCGACTCGCCCGTCGATGGAAGGTCGGGGATTTGGGGAATCGCAGGCCGTAGATGGAAGGTGGCGCATTCATCCCGTCAATGGAAGGTGGCGCATTCATCCCGCGTCTCGCCCGTCGATGGAAGTCCGCGCCAGGCAAAGCTCCGCGGAGGCGTTCATCCTGCGCCACCAAATGCCCAAAATCAGCCGCGCCAGCTACGCCTACATCCCGTCGATGGAAGGTTGTAGCCCTGCGCCCCCAAATCCCACGGATCCGCCACACTTCTATGTATTTAAAAACCCCTAATCGATCCATACGCCATACGCCATACGCCATCCGCGCGACGGGAAGCTAAGGACACTCGACGCAAAAGGTCAGTGTCTTTTCTTGTGTTCTACCAGCTCTTACTAATAGTTCTACCAGTTCTTGTGCGTGTGATCCTGCTTGTTTTGCTGCAGCTATGCAAATTATTGTTTATGCCAAAACCTATGTAAGCGGTCGCTAAGTTTTTTATTATTCCAGAACCTATGCCAGAACCTATGCACCCAGTACACAATTGATGCATAAACTATTTTGCTCATACAACTATTTTATTCCAGTTAAGTGTTGGGGACTGCGATAATTTATGCATAAACTATTTGCGTCCTTATCGTACGGGTCAGGAACATCATCAGTTGAGTGTCCGGGACCCAGTACACAATTGATGCATAAATTATTGTGTTTGGTTGAGTGTAGTCTCAATATGCTTGCAGTTTAGTTTTACTTGTGACATGCTGTTGGGGCTTGTGTTTGGTTGACTGCCCTTATTATTACATCTGGTTTAGCTACCTATTCATCTGGTTTACCTACCTATTCATCTGTTTGTGCTTTCGTCTGTATTGAATCCTGACTTGAACAAATATTGTATGTGCAGTAGTTTTAGTGCTTGTAGTATCACATCAATAGTTGAGTGATGGTGCGTGTTTTTGGTTGGGTGTAGTTTCAATATGGTTGCACTTCAGTTTTACTTATGATCTGCTTCCAGTTTTGCAGTTCAGTTTAGTTTGTGCTCATAATGATCTGCTTCCACCTTTCAATTGCTGATTTTTTTATCTCAGAACTTTTATTACTGCAATGGCAGTAGTCCTTGCTGTTTTGTTAGGGGAGCTCTTAAGTTTAATGAGTTGGGTAAAACACAATAAAAACTATCTCGATGTGACAGAGTACAACACATACCAAACTCTTGATGACCTGCACATACCATACTCTTGCTGTTTTGTCAGGGGTGATGGTTGACTGCCTTCTTTCTGATAATCATCAATGTTCAATCTGGACATGATGCTTAAAGTGGTTAATTCCATGCTGGGGAGAAAAAAAACAATTGATGATAGAAAGAACAACCATAGCCCAATTTCTTCCACCGCCTTGTTCTCCGCCAGAAAGAAGTATTATTTTTCATGTAGCTTTAAAAACAAGTATGTGTTGATCCTAATTCAGGCAGACTGATGTACCTGGGTTTAACACTAACAAAACTTAAACCCAGGTTCAAGTTGATCCTAAATCAGGCAGACTGATGTAGTAGTTTGTTCTGTAATAATCCCTTCATGGACTTTAGAATTTTCCAATCACGGGGCAGTTCGTATCTATGATTTGTGGTTTCATTGAAGTAGTTTTTTGTTTCAGCTAGCGAGGGTGTGGAGGAAGGAACGGATAAGGCGTTTGGTTTACCTGGACTTGACGACAGGACACCGTCGGGGGTTCGCTGCAACGCATCCGCAGCTTCTCAGGCCTAGGTAAGCTTTCAAGCAAATTTGTTGCTGCAAATGTTCTTTAATAGCCTGTGATATGTTAGTAAAATAATACCACTTTCGTTGCATTTTTGCGATAATGTTTCAATTGAATTTTCCTAACAAACAATGTTGTTAATGCCGTGTATGCTTGTGTGTATTGGTGGTTTCTATTGGGGTATAAAGTTTATATGCATTCTTCCGGTATATATCGGTTGATGCTAATCTCTACTACTATAAATCATAAATCAGAGCAATAAATCATGTTTTTTTGTATTGGGTCTCAAGGCTATATATCCTTGCTCTCCCTCCTTTAAATTACCATACTTGTACCGAATCATAGATACGAACTGCCCCGTACTATAAATTAGAACAATAATTCATGTTTTAATTGTGCACACATATTTGTGCAGCTATCTGTATGGGGTCTCAAGGCTATATATCCTTGCTCTCCCTCCTTTTAAATAACATACTTGTACCGAATCATAGATACGAACTGCCTCATACATACGTTCGAGTCAAATATAAAGTAAAAGGATTGCTTACTACACAATACACACTAAATACATAACCATTTAAACTATTTGATAATTATAATATTGAACCGCGAAAGTATGACATGTGTTACCATTTATGTTACACGCTGCAAGGTTTTGATGGAACCGATCGTATTGAACCGTGAAAGAGCCGCAACGGCCCAAAGAAAACGGATGCCTATGTAAGTTATTATATATAAATATAATAACACTTAATTTGTCTATCAAAGTTATGACCGTTATTTAAAAGGATGTTTACTATATAGCTTCAGGTTGTTCGACGACTACCGTGATGAAGATTTTTATGGGCTACCGCGCAAATACAGTATTGTGGCTCGGGTAGAAGTTAAATTCCCGATTGAACCACGTTTTCGTGATAGACAACATTTCATATTATCTGACATCAATGTAAGCCAACAATTCTCTAACTTTCATTTTCAAATTTACACGCTCTTCATAACATCGCCTCTTCTCCTACTAAAATACTATTAGGGAGCCAAGATCGAGGCCATAACATATATGTATGAGACAGTCAAACATTTCGACAATTTGCTCCATGAAAAGCATGATTACAAGATGCATAATGTAAAGTTCAGTCTTCATCCGGGTGAATTTAATTTTCGTCATCTAAATGGTCCCATGGAATTGTGTCTTGATCAACAAACTATCGTGGAACCATACACTGTTCCAATTCAAATGGCGCCATTCCCAAAACAAATACTCTTGAACCTTGCTGATATTGCCGAGTTGCCAAACAGGACTTTAGTCGGTAAGAATATATCGATCTCTTAATATTATTATAATATCGTTTACACAAAATTCAGTATTAATCCATTTATAAATTCTTATTTTTGTAGACATAATGGCTATTGTAGTCCACTTGGATACAATTCATCGCACAATGTGGGGCCCTTTCAGAAAGATTGTTATAATGGATGCTAGGTATAATCCGTTAATTGTATATATATTCAAATTTAAATATTACTAACATATTCTTATCCACAATCAATGTCATAGGGGGTATTTACATATCATTAAAGTTTGGGGTGACCTACTAAACAAAAATGCACTCCGCTGGGCGTTGGCTAAGGAGGATTATGGCATAATAATTGGGACTATGTTTAGACGGTTCAGAAGACAAGGTACAACATGTCTTTACGCCTTTCAAAACCATCTGTCACTAAGTTTTGCTTTATAATGATTCGTAACAAAGATTTATATGTGTAATTCTAGAGTGCCTCGAGTCTTCGGATCATACCGCAATACACTTCAATCCGTTCCATCACAACACCCATCATTTTGGACGTAAGTATATTCTAAAAAATTAATTAAATTTAAACCGTCATTGTTCTCATTATATCATGAACTACGTGTAGATGTGATTAATTGTGGCATTCATTGCAGCAATTCAAAGAGCTTTGGTGGCGCGGAACAACCGTCAGTTTGCGGTTACATTTCTTGAAGAACAAAGGCGTAGATAGATTCTACAAATTCGCAAAGAACAATAATTGGGACTATGCTTAGTCGTAGAGAGATTCTATAATGATAGAATACGTGTCGTACTGTTATTGATCAACCAAAAGCAACATGAGGCAAACTTGGATGTCTATGAATTTTGTTTGTAATACCTATTACATGGGTTTAATAAGAGATATTTTGTGAAAATTTTGACCGTGCAAATATAGACATGAATTATCAGCTGCCATTGAACCATAATGATAATTGTATTTTTTGACTTGATGGATTATCAGCTGCCATTGAACCATCCTTGCTGGCGATATATACATGAATTTTGTTCTGATGGTGGCTTTCTGTATCCATTCCATGCTTCACACTAGAGTGTCAATTGATTTATGTGGACGTAAAAGTAATAGTCTTACAAGAAACAAAGTGGAAACCTGAGCTTCCGTGTACATTTAACATCCGGGGCCTCCTTATGCTGCTGCTTGTTCTCTTTCGGTTCGCTATGATCATGTTGCTTCAGCCGGTACCTCCGTTTTGTTTGCCTTGCACCTTTTCCGTCGACGTCCATCGAATTATCCCTTGTCTATTCACCCTTGTGAGCAATCTGCCTCCTCTTGGACTTCTGCCGCTGACGCTGGGAGTCCCGTGCCTTTTTGAAGAACTCAAATGATTTGGGAAACTGATGCTTATCGATGAGATGCTGCTGCCGACTCTTGTAACTCTTCAATTTCATACCACAACCCTCCACCAAACACTCGTACTGTTATAACAAGTTGCAGGTAGCAACATATGTGGTCATTGTCAGACTAAAAAGCACTTCTGTAGATTTGCAGAGAGAACAGGAAAAATGGAATAAATATGGGAAAGCACTCGCTGCAGTATATAGAACACAAAATCTTTATGTTAGGAGAGTTAACACTATGTTGTTGTATGTCTCCCAGAACCCCACTGACCACGTAGATGTGATTAATTGTGTGAAGTGTGTTGCTGCTGCTTTCTGTTGGTTGGCCTTTGTGGCCATGTATATGGATTTCCTCAACTTCAATTCACACCAAACGACCCATCAGACATGATTTTCACAAGTTTTTCATTGTTCCTCATGTGCGAGACAATTCACACCAAACGACCCATGGAACATGGCTACTGCGACTGAGGATACTATTAGTGACGCCGAGGAAGGGGATGATTGGACACATACCCAGTCGAAGCCAAGGGTCATTTCCAATGGTAATTGTTAAGAATCTTTATTCAGGTTACATATTTTAACCACCCTTTTATCCTGAATGCCTAGGTATTTTATGTGGCTTGTATTTTCACCCTCCAGTTGATGACGATGACGGTGTCGTATTTGAAGACGATGCTGATGAGAACGAGGGATACCTATTCGCTGGGCAATGTACTAATTTAAATCTTTTTATGATATGGTACCAATGCTTATATAAATACATATGTCTTACTCATTGTTTCCAAAAAATATCAGATGAGGATACCGATGAGGATACCGATGAGGATATAGAGATCGATGGTAGTCAAGATGAATCGACTGCCACTGATGTTCCTGACCCGTACGACAAGGTGTATAGCAACATCCCTGAAGAAACACATATGCTAAAGACTGTTCCCAACTGCAGTTATTGCACCGCGAAGAAGTTTGAGTATGAGTCACCTGGTTTTTGTTGTCGTGGTGGGAAGGTTGAGCTAGCCCCACTGGAGACCCCTACCCAACTCAAGAGGTTGTGGGATAGTGCAGACTCTGATGCTAGGCACTTTCGTGACAACATTAGGTTTTTTAATGGCCATTTTTCTTTCACTTCCCTATATTGTTGCCTCGATAGTATGACAACTAATGTAAGGGATTCTGGTATATACACGTTCCGAGCACAGGGCATGATGTACCACAATATCAAGTCATTTGGTAGGGAGGGTGGGGCAGAGCATAAACACCTTGAGCTTTACTTTTATGATGATGATCCCACTCTCGAGCATCGGTTCCGTAAGTGTCGCGAAGAGCATCAACAGAAAGACAAAGAGGTTATTCGACAGATAGTCGACATACTACGTGGAAACCCGTACTCCGAGCACCTTAGGACCATGGGCCACGTTGATAACCTTGATGACTATCGTATCGCGTTGAACCTAGACCAGACGTTGAACCAGAAGACATATAACACACCTCTCACTTCCGAGGTGGCCGCTGTCTGGATCGAAGGGAGCGAAGGGCGAGGCCAGTTTAGCAAGAGTGTTATGCTCCATGGGAAGGACAGTTCAAGCCACTGCATCCGCTCATACCATGGATGCTACGATGCACTATCATATCCATTGTTCTTCCCTAGAGGTGAACTTGGATGGCATGCAAATATCCCAAAGGTTGGAGTATCCATGGACGAAGTTGATGCATACCGTGCGACACATAGGGCAAGTAATGCAAATGATGAAGATGCGGGTTAGTTGTTTTTTTATAATTTGATTTATTTCAGCATTATTAACTATCTTTTCAGCATCACTCACTTTATAAACCTTGCGTATGCAGAATCTCCTAGCCATTTATGTGTGTCTGTACGTGACTACTACTGCTACAAATTCCAGATTCGCCCCGGGGTATTCAATCCAATACTTCATGGAAAGCGGCTTTTCCAGCAGTTCGCGGTCGACACGTACATAAAGATTGAGAGCTCTCGTTTAGATTACATACGCAGGAATCAGGATCGGTTAAGGGCAGACCTGTACCAGGGCTTGGTGGATAACATGGTAGATGGAGATATTAGAGCAGAGAAGGTTGGCAAGCGAACTGTGCTGACGACGTCGTTTATTGGTGGTCCTCGTGACATGAGACGTCGGTATATGGATGCTATGGCTCTGGTGCGGAAGTTTGGTAAACCAGACATATTTCTTACCATGACATGTAACCCTAACTGGGATGAGATAAGGAGGGAGCTTCTCCCTGGGCAGACACCGCAAGATCGTCCGGATCTTGTAGTGCGTGTCTTTCATGCGAAGCTACAAGAGTTAAAGCATAGGCTGACTAAACAGGATATTCTTGGTAAGGTCCGAGCCTACGTCTATGTCGTGGAGTTTCAGAAGCGGGGTTTGCCGCATGCCCATTTTCTACTCATAATGCAGAGGAAGTACAAGCTCACATGTCCTGAGCAGTACGACCTTTTGATCTCAGCCGAGATCCCAAGCAACAAGTACCCTGAACTACGAAAGATGGTTATCAAGCATATGATGCATGGCCCGTGTGGGTCGCTAAACCCTAACTGCCCATGCACTAAGGGTCGTAACTCGTGCAAGAATCATTACCCTCGGCCTTTCAGTGACACAACCTTGCAAGGGAAGGATTCGTACCCTATTTACAGACGTCGTGACGATGATCGTAAAGAAAAGGTCCGAGGGTGCGAACTGGACAATAGATGGGTTGTCCCTTATAACCCATACCTCCTTCGTCTCTTCAACTGTCACATCAATGTCGAGGCATGTGGGAGCATCAAGGCTGTTAAATACCTGTTCAAGTACATATACAAAGGCCATGATCGTGCGTCTGTTGTTATGAGAGATGCGAGCAAAGCAGATGATGATGTTGATGAGATCAAGCAGTATAGAGATGCAAGGTGGGTGACTCCTCCGGAAGCCTTGTGGAGGATATACGGCTTTGAGCTTAGTCAGATATCTCCACCTGTTATGCAGCTGCAACTCCATCTTCCAAACATGCACATGGTGGCGTTTCACGAGCGGCAAATGGTCAAGCGAGTCGTCAACCGTCCAGGTGCTGATAGGTCGATGCTCACAGCATATTTTGAGGCGAATAGGCTACATGAGGAGGCTCGTGGCATCCTATATCGTGACTTCCCTGAGTGGTACACTTGGCAGAGTGGTAAGGGCAAAGTATGGCAACGAAGGAAACGAGATACAGGTGGACAAGTCGGTAGGATAGTCTCTGCTCATCCGGCCGAGGGTGAGCGCTATTATCTTCGTGTTCTCCTAAACCACGTGACTGGCGCCGCCTCATATGTGGATCTAAGGACAGTTGATGGTGTCACCCTACCGACTTTTCGTGAGGCAGCAGAGAGAAGGGGACTACTTGAGTCGGACAACACACTGGATGAGTGTCTCACTGAGCGTGCTCTTTTCCAGATGCCATCGGCGCTGCGACGACTTTTTGCCACAATACTGGTGTACTGTGAGCCAAGCGATGTGGCTGTACTTTGGCAGAAACACAAAGATTCTATGTCCGAGGACTATCAACACAGGAGTCAGAACAAAACTCATGTTGAGCAGATGGTATTGATTGACATTAGGAACATGCTGCAGTCAATGGGAAAGGACATAAAGACATTACCTCTACCTCCTATCATCGACGCGTATGACGATGCTATTGGTACTGCTAGGGAGGTTTACGAGGAGGAAATTATCCAACCGACAGTGGGAGATGTGGCTCTTAAAGACTCTCTTAACGAGGAACAGAGGGCCGCCTATGATAAGATTATGTCTGTCGTTGACACCGATCAGGGCGGATTATTCTTTGTGGATGGACCTGGTGGCACCGGGAAGACTTATCTATACAGAGTGCTCCTCGCGACGCTACGCAACCAGGGCAAGATTGCAGTGGCAACAGCTACATCTGGCGTTGCAGCTTCCATAATGCCTGGAGGAAGAACCGCCCATTCACGCTTCAAGATACCACTCACTATTGACGATGGCGCTGTATGTAGCTTCACGAAGCAGAGTGGAACAGCAGAGTTGCTACGGAAAGCGTCTCTCATTATCTGGGATGAGGCTTCTATGACTAAGAGACAAGCCGTGGAGGCACTGGACAATAGCATGCGCGATATAATGGGTCGACCCACACTGCCATTTGGTGGTAAAACCATTGTCTTCGGTGGAGATTTCAGACAGGTATTGCCTGTTGTTCGTAAAGGGTCAAGGGCTCAAGTGGTCGCGTCTTCGCTACGGATGTCTTACCTATGGGAGTCCATGTCCCACTTAAAGCTTGTTAGCAACATGAGAGCAAAAAACGACCCTTGGTTTGCGGAGTTTTTGCTGCGCGTAGGCGGTGGAACTGAGGAAACAAATATTGACGGCGACATCCGTCTTCCTGATGATGTGTGTGTGCCTTACACTGGGAGTGACAACGATCTTGACAACCTAATAGACTTCGCTTTCCCAAATCTCAACGAAAATATGTCTGATTCCACGTACATCACTTCAAGGGCGATACTGTCAACACGGAACGACTGGGTTGATATGATAAATGTTAAGATGATTGATCGTTTTCAAGGGGAGCATATGGTGTACCATAGTTTCGATAGCGCCATGGATGATCCCCATAACTACTACCCACCCGAGTTCCTAAACACATTGACGCCTAATGGGCTACCACCACATGTTTTGAAGCTCAAGGTTGGATGTCCTGTTATATTGCTCCGGAATATAGACCCTGCAAATGGACTTTGCAATGGCACCAGGCTGGTCGTTCGTGGCTTCCAAAGAAATAGCATTGACGCAGAGATTGTACTGGGTCAACACGTTGGAAAACGGATTTTCCTACCGCGTATACCGCTGTGTCCCTCCGATGAAGAGATGTTCCCTTTCCAGTTCAAAAGAAAGCAGTTTCCTGTACGGCTTAGCTTTGCAATGACGGTTAACAAAGCACAGGGTCAGACTATTCCCAATGTTGGTGTATACTTGCCTGAACCAGTGTTCTCTCATGGCCAACTATATGTTGCTCTATCTAGAGCGACAGCCCGATCGAACATAAAGATTCTTGTCATCCCAGCTGTCGATGGGAGGAAAAAGTCAAGGAAGGGTGTAAAAAAACTCCCCACCGTAGATTGTGGGACATATACCAAGAACATCGTCTACAAAGAGGTCCTAACAAATTAGACCCATGGTAAGAGTTGCATGTTCAGCTAACAAACTAATAGGATGATGTTTGTCTTCTGTTTGATTGGTCTGGTGTATTATCAAGTCATGTTAGCATGCTACAATTGTTTTTATTATAGCCGCACATTTTTTGATAGTCATCAAACTTCTTACTGCATGCATAATATCTTAAAGTATTGTTGAGTTTTGGATCATTTGTGAAATTAGCAATATTAATTTTTATGCATCTAACAATTTGTTATGAATGTAGGTTTTTGTCTCGCGAGAATGGAATCTCTATTTGTAGGCTTGTCTCATAACAAGCCAAAAAAATCGGTGGCAACCGCAATAGTTCGAGAAGGTATTATAAGTTTCATAGTTCTGTATGGGTCAATTTGTATTTTTTGTAATAACTAATTTTAGTTTTATCTCATGACTGGTTGCTCCTAGACTATATTTGCACACAAGGTGATCTTGCCCTCATCGATTTTATTAAGGAAATCCCTTGTGAACCAAGGGTAGAAGTCGTGCTTATTGATGATGCCTTTGTTGAAAGGAAGTGGATGGAGTGTTTATTTCAGCCGAACTCATATTTAGGAGACGAGGTAATCCATGCTTAATCTTTATATTTGGCGACGTTGTTATGTATAAGTTTTTTTTCTCATCCTGGTATTTTTAACCACAACTTACACACTTGCAGGTTATAGACTGTTACATAAATTTGATAAAAGCTCAAAAGCATCTAAAGTGCCGATCTGGAGGTCGCGTTCACATAGAAAATGCTTTCCAGTTCAATTTCCTGAAGCGAGATGGTGATGTTGAAATTAAAACAGAGGAGCTATATCCAATTAAAGACATGACACAAATATGTAGCGCTGAACGAAGGGTGTTACTTTACCTAGACCATGACATGGTACTTATGAGTTTGCAATTTGAACAGTTAGTGTTTATATGTAATTTATTCTTATGCAAGTATTTATAACTGTTTTGTAGGTGTTTATTCCGATAAACATCCGAGAGACGCACTGGTATCTTGCTGTTATCCATGCAAGAAATATGGAGATACAAGTGCTCGATTCACTTGGTAGTTCACAAGACCGCAAAGACCTCACTGACTCTGTGAGTATGCACAAACTAAACAATTATGAATTCAATATTAACTTATCCCAATCTCTAATTTTGTTTTACAATATATAAAGATTAAAGGACTACAAAGACAAATTGATATGATATCTCAACGTATGGAGTTAAAAGACCACAGGTGGCCAGACCTCCAAGTTGCTTCTTGGCCGCTCAGAGAAATTGACATGGGATATGCAAAGCAGACAGATAGGTACGCCCTAAAATCTTCTTTACCAATTTCTTCATTCATACCAATATTTATGTTGATATTAATGTATATTGTAGCTCTTCATGCGGTCTCTTTCTTTTGAACTATATCGAATACTGGACAGGGGATGAACTGTCTGACAGTTTTACCCAGGTATATTATTACTACTATGACATATATGGACATCTACAGTCAGTGTTACATATATAATGTTAAATAATTGATTCTTATTTGTAGGATGACATGTCACACTTTAGGAAAAAAATGGCTGCTATATTACTATCTTCAGACCTGAATAAGAGAAGGGGGTGTCTGTTATACAAAAATGAAAAAGAAGTTGACTCTGGAAGCCCATCTGATGTTGAGATATTAGAAAACCCAACAGATTCTAATAAGAGGAAACTACTCCACGTGCTTGATGATAGCGAAGTAGTGTATGAAGATGAGGAAGGCCCTATTACTCAAGCAGACTTACAAAGGTGGTTTGTTGATGATTGGGATAAAAGAGCTCCTGTAAAAGTCACACCTCTCACTTCCGAGGGTTGCACCAATGACTTTTTAATGGTTGGTCTTTCCACAAAGGATATGCCAGTGACTAAAGCCGATTCAATAGATGTTTTATGTGATTATATCATGGCAATAAACGACGATACGACACTAGAGTAAGTGCTCATTGATTTATTTAATTTATGTATATCAACTACTTAGAATCTTGATATAGACTTTCGTCATGCTACATTACAGGAGAACATGGGTGCGAAGTTTCAATCCTTTTAAGATAGAAATATCTGTCAAAGACCTACAAAACATATTAACGACAAATCAAGATATGATTCTAAGATGTTTTGACATGGCTGTTCGGCTGCTTGCCAATAAAGAGTCACGTAGGCCGAAGGAAGAAATCATAAATAATAGAAAGCATTATATGGACATGCGTTTTTGGGTAAGTTTGTTTCCAATCATTAATGTATTAATATATAGTATCTACATCTAATCATCATGTGGACATGTATATATAATGTCCAGAGAATGGTTGGTTTTGGTAAACTTCCAAAGTACCATCAGGATCCTACAACAGAAGAGTTAGCCAAAACACTCGATTGTTGGCCATCAATGAATTATTACATCACGGGTTGTAGATATGTAAGTATGTATTCATTTCAAATGTATTTATAAAGGACACTTCTGTTGTAGGATCCTAATAACTGATATTTTGCAGGTTCTCATGCCATGGAAATTCAATGGATGTTACGCCCTCTTCGTAATAGATCATGTTAAAAAGCATGTGACTTTTATCGACTTTACACCGACTCAAGATTGGTGTAAACACATGCCATACAAGAGGTTCGCGGAAGCGATTATCATGACCTCAAAAAAATATAAGATTGCTTACAGCAAGAAACGTTCTGGATGGGCGGAGGATATCTTTAAGTGGGAACATACAATTCAGACTGGTGTTCCAATTGACTTAAGAGGGTATTTTCTTCGTACCATCTTCTCAGCAGTTTAAATTTTTTCTATGATATTCATTGTATATAAAACATAGTTGCCCAAATATTATTCTATAGGTTTAATACTAGCTATCTCGTTCTACAAGCTATGGCCATGTGGGGGAATGACAGACCACTGAAATTTGTTGGGGTGAGTGTAGTACGTTCGTTTTATGTTCAAACTTACATTCTAGCTATCTCGTTCTACAATATAATATGTTTTGTTCTCTTATGTCTTTGTCTGTAGGATGCAAAGACTCTTCGAAGGAACTTCGTGATTGACCTTTTAAGTTATGAGGACAATTCGTGTCGATATGCCATCCCTGCAAACGTACAACAAAGAATTATCGATATCGCTAAAAAGGATTAGCTGATTAGTGAACAGTTATCGACACGTATTTTGTAAAAAGGATTATTCTGTAATTAAAAATTCTAAATTAACTTTTTAGAATTAATTTGTGTGATATTGATAATGTTTTCCACACGTATTTTGCATATTATAGTGATGTTTGTCGTTCCGTATCAATGTTTCAAACAAATCTTTTACTTCCGTGAACAATTTATCTAGCGAGGAGACAAGGCAGCGATTGAGTACCAGGATGAGGTGAGATGGGGAAATTGGTTAGTGGATGATTAGTTGAGTACTTCAAACTTGAATGTGCATAAGTATGGGATCTTCATTTTCATTTCTGTTGTGGGCTGTGCAGTCTATTCAATGTCGCTGAGGCAACAGTTACAAGATCCTGGAAGAAAACCCGTGGCAGCTCTACACTACAATAAGGGTGATAAAGATGTCTCGCCCAATGGAAGGTATGCTTGAAAGTTCCATTATATTAATTTGAATGATACATCTGATACATATTTTCATTTCTGTTGTGGGCTGGCCTCGGTTTATCCCTGGGACTTTGGCACTGTTTCTTTAACGGACTGGCGCAAGTATAGTATCAGATTTTAATGCGAACGACGAGGACAGCAAACTTATATAATGTGTTGCTGATATATGATGGCAGGGACGGTTAATTAAGCATTCCAATCCTCAGCCATGGCCGTGGACACTACTCAACCGGAGTACTGGCTCAACTGGAGGTTCTTGCTGTGCGCGCTCTGGGTCTACTCCTGCATGGCCTTGGCATTCTTCTTGATTAAGAAGTACGAGGGGGCCAGTTCACCGGACAGCAATGGCGATGACGGTGGAGACAGAGAAGAGGCGTTACCACGTGTCAGACCTGGTGTTGTTTATCTTGAAGATTGCTGGAAGACATGCCTTGAGGGTATCCACCCTGGCTGGCTGCTGGCATTTCGCGTTGTGGCCTTCTTCGTTTTGGCTTCGCTGCTCGTGGTCGACATCATTACTGAGAGATTCCCTCTGGCTTGTGATGCTACATGCCCAGCAAGTTTCTTAGTTTCTATGTTGAATTAGTTGAAGCTAGAAGGCCAGAGTTGGTGATTTGGGTTCTGCGATTTTGGTCTCAGGTCTGATGGGGCGGAGCCGCACCTGATGAATATCCAGTTCCAGAAGAAGATGCAGCTGCAGGTGCCTACTTCAGTAGGGATGCTATTCCCTCTGGCTTGTGATGCTACACGCCCAGCAAGATCTCCATCCGGGCTGGTGATGGCTTCCACAACCTCAAGGTATGCTTGTTCTCCATGAGATATTGTTTTGAAGGATGTTCAAGAACTTGTCGGGTGTAGTATATTTAAGCAAGAGTTTACATGTTGATTCGTCCGAGTTGAGTACGACAGAGAATACAAGTTTCAAAGCATGTGAAATAATCATTCTGAGGCTAAGCTTGAACTGATTTTATAAACTGTAACTAGATTGTTTTTTCTGGTATTCAGCAGCTGGTATTTCGGTGTTTCCAAATGGCCCAGCAGCAAAGATGGACGAGAGCGCTCTGGTGTCGTGGGGCAGCAGGTGCAGGTCCTGGGGGGGATTTGGACCCCGACGCTGTGCCAGAAGGAAGCTGCATAGTGGAACCAGAGGAAGATGTGGTAGCAGTCTTCGTCTGCTTGAAGGCAGAGGTCACAGATGGGGTTGGCAATCACACCTTTCTCGACCAAGCTTACTTTGTGCTTGATTTTGCTTTGATTGAGGAGCCACATAAAGAGCTTCAACCGTTCCACACAAAGTCAGGCTCCTCTAGGTTGGGGGCTGACAGAGATTGGATCATTGTGTAAAGGGCTCCGGAGTGCAACTTGCCAGTGATGTCAATGAGGGGACTCCGGAGCTGATCTGGCAGATCAGTGATATCGACGTTGTTCAGAGCAAGTTGGAGAATGGCCATCTCCCGTTGGGCAGTTCGACTGAGACGAGTTCTCAGGTTGTTGATCATACCAGTTTGCATAACCTGGCTAACAATTGGTTCAACATCTGTCACATGGTTGCAGAGAGCAGGCAGGTGTTCCACGATCGGGCCAAAGGGGAGCCAGACGTCCAACCATAACGATGTGGTCGTGCCATTTCCAACACAGACCGAAGTGATGGCCCGGTACAGGGGGAGAAGGGTCTGGAGGTGGTTCCAGTGATCCCCTGCAGGTTTGTTCCTGTCATCGGATTGGGCCCAAGCCACCCAGGATGACAGAGCAGGTTGGTGTAGACGATGGATGAGCTTGAGGAGGCAGGTATTCCCACAGGAAAATATATACTATGACAGTTACGTGCTTTGACAGTGTAAGATACATGTTACATGAAGTAATTTTATAGCATTTAGTTAGCTTTGTATGAAACCACCTCCAAAAGCTAGCATTCCTTCCGGCGGCCAGCTGTTTGTTTAAAGCTAGCTAGCTAGCAGAGAGAGATGGATCACTTGTTCTTGCACTCCCTGCTGTCGTCTGTGTATATGATCCGGCTGGCCAGGAATCTATCACTTCATCATCAAGTCGAATCGCATACACATATATATATGTGGCTGGTACGACAGTTTCACTTGGTGTGATTTTGCATGCTGTTTCAAATCTAGGTACAAAAAGCTCTCCGATCATCAGTCAGATCAGGTGTGGTTGAATGCAAGTCTTTTTTAGACAATTTGTTAACTGCTAATTTTTTAGATAATGATTTGTTAACTGGCTGTCTGGCTAGCTATTATTACCTTAAATATAATGCTAGATAAGGATGACATATAAAATGATGTCTGGAAAGTTCAAAATCTATCAGATGGAGACTTGCAGTACGTGTACGAAAGCTTCTTTGAACCCGTATTGTGTGCAGTGCAATCGGATTTCAGTAAGAAAAGCATCTCAGTATATGATTTTTTTTTTGATAGGAAATAAGTGTAACAATGGGCTGCGGTATTTGGAGGATGGGCTCATTTAATTTGGTTGCTGTTGGGTCGATTGGGCCAGCTACCAGAGACAGAGACAGCGAGTACGTGATATATAGTCATGAGAAGAGCACGTGTCCGTAGTTTAGAAAGATGTCGTTGACGATGATCCTGTAGGCTCTCTCTGTTGGGTGGTAGCTGTCGAAGAAGACGTGTTGCGAGACATCATCGCAGACGGAGACGAAGCGGGAGTCACAGAGGCCCGTGACCTCGATGGTGCCGGTGCCGCAGCATCCCCTGGTGGTCTCGGAGAAGCCGTACTCCTCCCCGCGCTCCATGAGGTCGTCCAGGATGCGGTAGATGTCGAGGAAGACGACCAGCACGTCGGAGTTGTTGTTGTTGAAGGCGGCGATCATCTCCTGGGCCCTGGCGTTGTACAGCAGCGCCGCCTCGTTTCGCTTGGGCTCGCAGGCCCTGGTGGCGAGGCCGCCCCCGAGCGTGCGCTGCGACGGCACGCAGCCCACCGGCGGCATCCCCACGAAGCCGATCCTTCATTGAAATCAAAAGGCGATGTCCCTAGCCGAATTGACACCTTCTAGACTATGTTGATATCTAAAATGTCACTAATTTAGAATCACAAAGAGTATAGAAGAATAGTACATACCTCATTGAAATCAAAAGGCGGTGTTTCCTTCATTTCAAAGTAACTGTCAATTCCAGCGTCATCAAAGAGTTTCTCTATTCAAATGCGAGAGGTACAGAATAGCTCTTCATAATTCTCGAATGTCAGGTCAGCATCATCCACACATAAATCTTCACTAGGTATATACCCGTGCGTTGCAACGGTACCCATGCGTTGCAACGGGGACTTATGTATTATATGTCTCCGTTGCAACGCACGGGCATATACCTAGTTGATTGAATATAAGTCTAGCTCCTCAAATAATACCTTTTGCAAACATTGTGCCAAATACCATGCTTCTTGTTGTTTAACTAACCATGCAAGGAAGAAAAGCCCACAAGTGAAGGTCAAAGAAATATTGAAGAGATGCTCTAGCAATGATGGGTTAAAGAAAGTTGAACCCAAGTACAAGTCCCTAAAGCCCAACAATGGAAAAAGGTGGCTTGGGTTCAACTCAGTTAAGGAAAACCCTAGCATAGTGCATAAGGGGTGGAGATCCCCCAAGTTCATAGAGGGAACCACCCTATATGATGCCTTGGGGAGGATTCACTCCTCAAATGACAAGTCAACTCAAGTAAAGGTAAACTTGAGTTCCACAAAGAGTAAGATGAAGGAAGCGGGATCAACAAGTGGAGAAAAATTTAATGCTCCCATTTCTCACTCTTATCTTTGTGATTATATGTTGACTTGGGATTTAGGGAAATTGGTTGTTAAATATGTGGGTGCCTACACTAAAAGAAAAGTCATGAAAAGGAGTGTGTGGGTACCCAAGGCTATAACTAACACTGTAGGACCCAATTCAATTTGGGTACCTAAAAGCATAGCCTAAATCTGTTTTGCAGGTCTACTCCTTTGGTGGGTCAAGCTGGGTGCTTGACAGTGGATGTACAAATCATATGACCGGGGAGAAAGAAATGTTTCATTCCTTGCAACTAACTCAAGAAACACAAGAAATTGTGTTTGGAGATAGTGGCAAGAGTAAGGTGGTTGATATTGGTAAAATTCCTATCTCTGACCAACAATCACTTTTAAATGTTTTACTAGTAGATTCTTTAAGCTATAATTTGATGTCTGTTTCACAACTTTGTGGAATGGGTTATAATTGTCTATTTTCTGATGTGGATGTGAAGATCCTTAGAAGGGAGGATTCCTCTGTTGCCTTTACAGGTCGCTTGAAGGGCAAACCCTATCTTGTTGATTTCACAACAAGTAGAGTGACGCCTGAGACTTGTTTAGTGGCAAAATCCGATAAAGGTTGGCTTTGGCATCGCCGGCTAGCTCATGTTGGCATGAGAAACTTGGCCAAACTTCAAAAGGATAGTCACATTATTGGACTAACAAATGTTGTGTTTGAGAAAGATAGGGTTTGTGGCGCATGCCAAGCAGGAAAGCAACATGGAGTCCCACATCAATTAAAGAATGTGGTCACAACAAAATGGCCATTGGAGCTTCTCCACATGGACCTCTTCGGACCCATGGCTTACATCAGTATTGGTGGTAGTAAGTATGGGTTAGTTATTGTTGATGATTTTTCTCGTTTCACCTGGGTTTTCTTTTTGAGTGACAAAGGTAAAACCCAAGAGACCTTGAAGAAATTCATGAGAAGAGTTCAAAATGAGTTTGAGCTTAAAATCAAGAAAGTGAGAAGTGATAATGGGACAGAATTCAAGAACACAGGTGTCGAAGAATTCTTAGGCGAAAAAGGAATCAAACATGAGTTCTCAGTTCCCTACACTCCACAACAAAATGGTGTTGTGGAAAGGAAGAACCGAACACTAATTGAGGCTGCAAGAACCGTGTTGGATGAGTATAAGACCCCTGACAATTTTTGGGCAGAGGCGGTCAACACCGCCTGTCATGCAATCAACCGCCTTTATCTTCACAAGATCTACAAGAAGACTGCCTACGAGCTTCTCACTGGTAACAAACCTAAAGTTGATTATTTTAGAGTATTTGGTTGTAAATGCTTTATTCTTAACAAGAAAGTCAAGAGCTCAAAGTTTGCTCCTAGAGTGGACGAGGGCTTCTTGCTTGGTTATGCATCAAATGCGCATGGATATCGTGTTTTCAACAATACCACCGGTCTTGTTGAAATAGCGATAGACGTGACATTTGATGAGTCTAATGGCTCGCAAGGGCATGTTTCTAATGACACTGCAGGAAATGTAGAACCACCTTGTGAGGCCATAAAGAAGCTTGCAATAGGTGAAGTGAGATCTCAAGAAAAGGATGATGAGGAAGGAACTATGTGGATGACCAATGAGATTTTTGATGTGGGCGCAAAGGTGGTGGGTGACAAATCCTCCACCCAAGCAAACCCATCAACCTCAAGTCATCCAAGTCTTGAAGAAAATCATCAACCCCAAAGGATGCCACGGTGGTAGAAGATGAACATGAAAGTGTTGATGGTGAAGTGCCTCTTGATCAAGTGGATATGAGGAGGAGCAAATTCAAAGACAACCATCAGTGCCCCATCCTCGAGTCCATCATACCATTCAAAGAGATCATCCGGTGGACAACATCCTGGGTAGCATCAGGAGAGGGGTAACAACTCGATCCCGTTTAGCAAATTTTTGTGAATTTTACTTGTTTGTTTCCTCTCTTGAGCCACTTAAGGTTGAAGAAGCGTTGGGTGATCCGAATTGGATAATTGCTATGCAAGAGGAGTTGAACAACTTCACCCAGAATGAAGTCTGGTCCTTGGTTCAAAGACCCAAGAAAAATGTGATTGGGACAAAATGGGTCTTTAGGAACAAACAAGATGAACATGGCGTTGTTACAAGAAACAAAGCACGATTGGTTGCCCAAGGCTACACTCAAGTGTAAGGACTTGATTTTGGTGAAACATATGCGCCGGTAGCAAGGTTAGAGTCAATTAGAATATTAATTGCCAATGCTACTAACCATGATTTCAAGTTATACCAAATGGACGTCAAGAGCGCATTTCTAAATGGATCACTACAAGAGAGGGTCTATGTGGAGCAACCACCGGGCTTTGAAGATCCAAGGAAGCCAAACCACGTCTATCTACTTCACAAGGCGCTCTACGGGCTTAAACAAGCCCCTAGAGCTTGGTATGATTGTCTTAAAGATTTTTTAATTAATAATGGATTTACAATAGGAAAAGCTGACTCTACATTATTTACTCGCAAAGTTGACAATGAGTTATTTGTGTGCCAAATATATGTCGATGACATTATATTTGGTAGTACTAATGAAAAATTTTGTGAAGAATTTAGCAAAGTAATGACGAACAGGTTTGAGATGTCTATGATGGGCGAGCTCAAATACTTCCTGGGATTTCAAGTCAAACAACTCAAGGAAGGTACCTTTCTATGTCAAACCAAATATACACAAGACATGCTCAAGAAATTTGGCATGGAAAAGGCAAAGCACGCCAAGACTCCAATGTCATCAAATGAACATCTTGACCTAAATGAAGAAGGTAAACCGGTAGATCAAAAGTTATATAGATCAATGATAGGGTCACTGCTTTACTTATGCGCATCTAGACCTGACATCATGTTAAGTGTTTGCATGTGTGCACGTTTTCAAGCTAATCCTAAAGATTGTCATCTTGTTGCCGTTAAGAGAACCCTAAGATACTTAATCCACACCCAAAACCTAGGATTATGGTACCCTAAAGGCTCACTTTTCGATTTACTTGGCTACTCTGACTCAGATTATGCCGGTTGCAAAGTAGATCGAAAAAGCACTATTGGGACTTGCCAATTCCTTGGGCGGTCCTTAGTGTCATGGAGTTCCAAGAAACAAAATTGTGTTGCACTTTCCACTGCAGAAGCTGAGTACATAGCAGCTGGTGCACAGTTGTTATGGATGAAGCAAACCCTTAGAGATTTTGGTTGTGAGTTTAATAAGATTCCTCTACTGTGTGACAATGAAAGTACCATAAAACTTGCAAACAATCCTGTGCAACACTCTAGAACCAAACACATTGATATTAGACATCATTTCTTGAGAGACCATGAAGCCAAAGGAAATATCGAATTGTTTCATGTGAGCACCGAAAATCAACTAGCCGATATCTTCACTAAACCCCTTGATGAGACTAGGTTTTGCTTTCTTAGGAGTGAACTAAATATCTTGGATTCTCGAAACGTGTCATAAAACTAAAATTTGAATCATGATTGTTTGATATAAAATTGCTTTGTGCACAAAATGACATGTGAAATCCTATTTTTATTGCCAAAGTTACCCATGTTTCAAATATTGATTGTAGTTAAACCTTACCTGGCAATATCTCAAAACAGGTTGAGTATATCGGCTGAGTAGGCCACCCCTGGTGGAAACCGGTTGAACCGGTTTTTGTCGCCTCCGCGTCCGCGTTGTCAGTCAGCGTTGTAGTCTGCACCGTCAGTCTCGCAGACTGCGCTGTCAGTCTGGCAGGAATTCCGCGTAGCCAGCATCTTTTTCTGCGCGCTTTAACTGTTCACACTGCAGCAAAACCTGTTGAACCGGTTTTACAACCGGTTGAACCGGTTTTGGGTTCGCTGACCAGCCGCCACTCCTCCTTTTTCTCCTCCCCTTCCCTTCTTTCACTTCTTACCCGTTCATTTCTTACAGCAGCTGTCGCCTACACTTTTCCTCTCTCTCTCTCACACTCTCCCCACTCTCCAAAGTGCATTTGTACCATCAAATCCTTAGGAGGTTGTTGGAGATTTGTTCCTCTCGGCTTCCTCCATCAACTCCCTCACTTTCGTTGGGATTTCTATGGTTCAATCTTCAGATCGAGATATTACCTTATTTCCTCATGTTTTTACTCGATCTCACCCGTTCTTGATTATCTTGTGTATCGTTTCAAGGATACTTCTTAGTTTAGGTGCTTGCAACACTTAAACTATCCTCTTTTGTCTCGAACATTGTTTGAGTTTAGTGGTTTGGTATTGTTCGTTGTAGTTGAACCGCTCGCATGAACGGTTGAAGTGCATGCTCAATATCATACGCGTCTTTACTCAAACGTGTTTGTTAAAATCCTTGAACATCAATCTCCTCGCTCACCATAGGTTCTACTTTTTATCTTAAGGATGGTGCGTCAGAGGAACCCATCAATTGTTGAATCTAACTTCGATGATGATCAAGAAATTCATGAAGAATCTCCCCCGCGTTCCAGATCCAAACGCGGGCGAGGATCTGGAAATGTAATTGTCGGCGTTTCGAGACCGGGGGGTCCCTAAGCCGACGAGTGAAGTGTCGCCGCGTGCCCTAGCCCAGATGGGTCGGCGCGAGGCCGAGCGCGAAGGGGGGAAGTGAGGTGGCCGGAGACGTGCGTGAGAGAGGTGGAAATCCTGCGGCCTTCGTGTTCGTCCCGCGCCCAGGTCGGGTGCGCTTGCAGTAGGGGGTTACAAGCGTCCACACGGGGGAGGGAGCAAGCGGCCTCACGCGAGCGCCTGTCTCGTCCTCGTCCCCCGCGCGGCCAACCCTCTCTAAGAGGGCCCTAGTCCTTCCTTTTATAGGCGTAAGGAGAGGATCCAGGTGTACAATGGGGGGTGTAGCAGAGTGCTACATGTCTAGCGGAGGAGAGCTAGCGCCCTAAGTACACGCCATCGTGGCGGCCGGAGAGATTTTGGCACCCGGTTTGTGTGATGCCGTGGCCTTCGGAGGAGCGCTGGAGCCTGGCGGAGGGACAGCTGTCGGGGCTGTCGAGTCCTTGCTGACGTCCTCTTACTTCCATAAGGAGGCCGAGAGCCGCCATCGTCAGGGTGCGTGCGGGGCGCCATCATTGCCTATCTGGCGGAGCGAGCCAGATGGGACGCCGGTCTTGTTCCCCATCGCCTGAGTCAGCTTGGAGTAGGGTAATGATGGCGCCTCCTGTTGGCGTGGCCGGCCTGCGCCCTAGGTTGGGGCGATGTGGAGGCTCCTCCGAGGTCGGGATCGAGTCTGTCTTTCACAGCCGAGGTCGAGTCCGAGCCCCTAGGTCGGGTGAGGCGGAGGCCGTTGGCTGAGGCCAGGGCGGAATTTGAGTCCTAGGGTCGGGCGAAGCGGAGTTCGTCATCTTCTGGGGCTGAGCCCAAGTCCGAGCCCTGGGTCGGGCGGAGCGGAGTTCACCGTCTTCCGGGGCTTAGCCCGAGTCTGAGCCCTGGGTCGGGCGGAGCGGAGTTCGCCGTCTTCCGGGGCTTAGCCCGAGTCCGAGCCCTGGGTCGGGCGGAGCGGAGTTCGCCGTCTTCCGGGGCTTAGCCCGAGTCCGAGCCCTGGGTCGGGCGGAGCGGAGTTCGCCGTCTTCTGGGGCTTAGCCCGAGTCCGAGCCCTGGGTCGGGCGGAGCGGAGTTCGCCGTCTTCCGGGGCTTAGCCCGAGTCCGAGCCCTTGGTCGGGCGGAGCGGAGTTCGCCGTCTTCCGGGGCTTAGCCCGAGTCCGAGCCCTGGGTCGGGCGGAGCGGAGCTTCCTATGGTGCGTGCGGCCGGGCCTGACTGCCTGTCAGCCTCACTCTGTCAAGTGGCACCGCAGTCGGAGCGGCGCAGGCGGCGCTGTCTTTCTGCCAGACCGGTCAGTGGAGCAGCGAAGTGACGGCGGTCACTTCGGCTCTGTCGGCTGAGGGGCGCGCGTCAGGGTAAAGGTGTCAGGCCACCTTTGCATTAAATGCTCATGCGATTTGGTCGGTCGGTGCGGCGATTTTGGTCAGGGTTGCTTCTTGGCGAAGACAGGGCCTCCGGCGAGCCGGAAATATGTTCGCCGCTGGAGGGGGGCCTCGGGCGAGGCGGAGATCCTCCGGGGTCGGCTGCCCTTGTCCGAGGCTAGGCTCGGGCGAGGCGTGATCGAGTCCCTCGAATGGACTGATCCCTGACTTAATCGCACCCATCAGGCCTTTGCAGCTTTATGCTGATGGGGGTTACCACCTGAGAATTAGGAGCCTTGAGGGTACCCCTAATTATGGTCCCCGACAGTTGCCCCCGAGCCTCGAAGGGAGTATTAGCACTCGCTTGGAGTCTTTCGTCGCACTTTTTTGCAAGGGGACTAGCCTTTCTCGGTTGCGTTTTGTTCCGGTGGGTGCGCGCGAGCGCACCCGCCGGGTGTAGCCCCCGAGGCCTCGGAGGAGTGGTTTGACTCCTCCGAGGTCTTAATGCCTCGCGCAATGCTTCGGCTGGTCTGGTCGTTCCCTCATGCGAGCTGGCCGTAGCTCGGGTGTACGGTCGGGTCCCAAGTTCTCGGGCTGGTATGTTGACGCTGTCAACGGTTTGGCCGGAGCCGGGTTTGTGAGAGCAGCCCCCGAGCCTCTGCACAGGGCGAGAGGACGATCAGGGATAGACTCAACTTTTTTACATATGCCCCTGCGTCGCCTTTCCGCAAGGAGGAGGGGGGAGAGCGCCATGTTGCCCTCGGTGGGCGCCGAACATGGTGTCTCCGGTGAGCTGCAGGCGGGTGATCCGAGCGGACGTCCGTGCCCCATTCGTTAGGGGTCGGCTAGAGGCCCAGAGGCGCGCCCAAAAGTACCTGCGGGTGATCTGCCGGACCCGGTCCCCTGGCGACGGGGTCCGAGGGCTCGATGCCTCCCTCTGATGGGATTCCGTTACAAGATCGTTCCCACTGGTCTCGGAAATGTCCTAGGGTACCTCGGCAGCGCAGCCCGAGCCTTGGTTATGTATCGAACGTACCCATGGTCATCCCTCGCTCTGTGTCTGAGGCGGCTGTGAACCCTTCGGGGGCCAGCCTTCGAACCCCTGATCAGTAGTGGGCGCGGAGCCCGAGTAGCCTGAGGCGGCCGTTGAACCCTTCCGAGGGGCCGGCCTTCGAACCTCTGACCAGTAGTGGGTGTGGAGCCCACGTGCTCTGAGGCGGCTGTTGAACCCTTCCGAGGGGCCAGCCTTCGAACCTCTGATCAGTAGGGAGGCTCGGAGCCTGGTTCCTTCGCGGGGAAGGATCCTTTTCGGGGTATCCCCCTTTCCCGGTCCCTGTTGCAAGAGAGAGAAAGAGGAAAAAAGGAAAAGGATACGAAATCGAACGACGCGACGTACCTTTTTTTACGCGGTCATTATGGCGAAGGCGAAGCGTCACTCGCTTCTCCTGCCAGAGGCGCCGCCTGTCTCGCCACGGAGTTAATGTGACAGGGCGAGTGGTTCGCGGGGCAGCCGTTGCGCGTGCGTGAGCCGTTCAAGGAACAGAACTCGGGCGCGTTGTCTTCACGCCGTGGGAGAGGGTTCTCTCGCTGCCTCCGGATGGGACGTAAGCTTGGCTGACAACGTGACCACTGCTCCTGCCCGCCTGCCACCACCATTACTGCCGGCCCATTTTTGGCCGCATTGACCGTCGCGCCAGGCTGGCGCCGCTGGGTCGTGCGCTGGGTCGCCTCGAGTCACGGTATTGGTTCCGCAGTCGAGGAGGCGCGGTGGTGGCGCAAGTGGCGGTGCAGTTGCATGCACGAAGCATTCGGCGCGCCGGTTCCATGACGCGTGGGCCTGGGCCTCCATGCCGGGCGTGTTGGGAGTCGGAGAAGTGCGCCCACTTGGCGCGGTTGCATGCCGCCTGCATGGCTGCCCACCCTTTCGCCCGCTGGTCTGGGCAAAAGTGGAGAGCCGCTTGTAACCGCTGGGCGGTTGCACGCACCGCGCACGACAGTTTGGCTTCTTCTGCTCTGGGCCAGCTTACATGACGTGTGGGACCTAGCCCCCGCGCCGTAGGGGAGGACCTTGGAGCGTGTTGGAGAAGACTCAGCCCACGACGGCTGGGGACGCAAGTAGGGAGAGTCGCCTTTAAAAGGAGGGTGACCCTCTTGGAAGGCGACCGTGTCTTCGCGCTCCCTTATGCATCGTGTCTTTCCACCTTCCAAGCCCCCGGATGGGGGATATCCGCCGTCTTTCCGCTTCGTCGTTGGAGGAACGCAACTCTGCGGGAGTTGGTACCTTTCAGCGTCGTTCGGCTTCAAGGATTTTCATCATGCAGCCCGGCTACACCCCTCCGCCGGCGGTCACCCAAGACGGTGACCTCCAGCCCCTGGATGGGGAGAGGCAAGCCAAGCTGCGATCTTGGTCCCGCCCTCAGCCTCAAGGATGTTCATCATCCTCGCTGGGGCGGAGAGCGAGGCGAGCTGGGGCTCTACCTCCCGCGTGGGCCGGCTGGCCACCTCTTCTTCCAGCTTCTGGTGGTGGCAACCACCCTCCAGCTCTGCGGAGGAGGCGTCCTCCAGCCATGCTGGGGAAGGCGAACTGTTGCTGCCCAGCTAGGATGCAACACTTTGCCTTCTTCCTCGCTTTCGTGGTGAGGACGGGAACGAGGACCTACCGGTGCGCTTTGGAGCAGCCTGCTCTTTGGCTTTGATGGCTGGTTTGCGTCCCTTGAGCGGGAACGCGAACGAGAGCCTTCCAGCGGCCGCGTCCGTCCTGGGACCATGGCTGCTGCTACAGGGGTCGTTGGCGGGTCACCCGGAGCTCGTCGCCCCGCAGGCTCCCCGGTGTGGAGGTTGTTCATACCCGTGGGGACGGAACCAGAGTTCCGTTTGTCATGGCACTTTGAATGCCAGTGTTTTTGTTCATTGTGGCTGTCGAGGCCTGAACATGTATGTAAATTCGGCACGGAGCCATGTTTTTTCCTCATTTTCGAGCACTAAGACTCGCCTATTGGTTGTCTGAACCGCTTCACCAACCGTGAGTCGCCCCGTGTAAAGGTGACGAGTGAGGTATCCGTATCCCGGAGGCGTAGGAGTCCCTCGGCTCAGTCAGCCTTGTTGTCCGAGGATTCCCTTGCTTGGTTAGAGGAAAACCCTCAGCCGCTCTTCGATGAGCCGAGGCCAGGGGTAGCGGTGCCAGCGCGAACAGAGGCAGAGTTAGCTCAAAAAGAAGGCCTGGTCGGCCGGAGCATGGCCGGGTAGTCCGTTAGCGGGACCGACGCCGGAATTGATCTGCCGAGGCCTCGGGCCGGGCTGATGTCCTTGGGGGATAGCTAGTCGAGGCCCCGGGGTGACCGGCCGAGCCGCCTGCTCGGGCCGAATTCTTGGAGAAGACCCTGGCGGCGATGGCCCGGGCTTGGTGATGACGTTGTCCTTCAGAGCGGAGACCCTTGGACCGTGTCGCCGTCCGAGGCTAGGTCGGACCTCGCCGAAGGTGTTGTCGACGCCGAGGGTGCTGCTGCTCCCTTTAGCCGTCAAGATCCGAGCCTGCAGGATCGGATCATCTTGTAGCGTGTGTTTTCTGCGGCCGCCGAGGCCAAAACACACCCTCACCGTGTTGTAAAGCCGCGTCTCCTTTCCTCTTGTTTCGAGTATCTGGACTTTTTTGTCGGTAACAGAATTGTTTGTGCGAGCGAGAGTTGCTTCTCACGGAAGGTGATGAGTGAGGTATCCGTATCCCGGAGGCGTAGGAGTCCCTCGGCTCGGTCGGCCTTGCCGCTTACGCGCACTCTTACCCGTCCATGGGGTTCTGTCACCGACGCCGTCGAGAAGGCTCGAAGAATCGCTCCGGCAGAAGAGCTTCCGAACATGAAGACTTGTTCGGTCCGCGGAATCACTTATCTGAACGTGAGTTACTTATCGCAGAAGGTGATGAGTGAGGTATCCGTATCCCGGAGGCGTAGGAGTCCCTCGGCTCGGTCAGCCTTGGCTGCTTACGTGTACTCCGTCGTTTTCAGGATCCACTTTCGAAGTAGTCAAAAAGCACGAAAGACATTCTGGCAGAAAAGATCTTTTTTCGAGCAAAATTTCGACGCAGAGGGGGTTCCCCCCTTTTAGCCCCCGAGGGAGGGTCGGGCTTTGCCGAGGCAAGGCTGACCCTTCCTTGACGACTAAACTTTGCGTGGGAGCGAGGTATATGAACGACTTGAAAACATCTTAAGGGTAGAAGCGACATAGCTGTTGGATGTTCCAAGCGTTGCTGTAGACCTCGCCTTGACTGTTGGCCAGCTTGTACGTTCCGGGCTTCAGAACTTTGGCGATGACGAACGGCCCTCCCAGGGGGGCGTGAGCTTGTGTCGACCTCGGGCGTCTTGTCGCAACCGAAGCACCAGGTCGCCCACCTGGAGGTCTCGGGATCGGACCCCTCGGGCGTGGTAGCGTCGCATGGACTGCTGGTACCACGCCAAGTGTAGTAAGGCCTTGTCCCGAGCCTCTTCCAGCTGGTCCAGCGAGTCTTCTCGACTGGCTTGGTTGCTTTGGTCGGCATAGGCCCTCGTCCTCGGGGAACCGTATTCCAGGTCTGTGGGCAAGATGGCCTCAGCCCCATAGACTAGAAAGAACGGCGTGAAGCCCGTGGCTCGGCTCGGTGTCGTCCTCAGGCTCCAGACCACCGAGGGGAGTTCCTTCATCCATCGCTTGCCGAACTTGTTGAGGTCGTTGTAAATCCGAGGCTTGAGTCCTTGTAGAATCATGCCGTTGGCACGCTCTACTTGCCCATTCGTCATGGGATGAGCCACGGCGGCCCAGTCCACCCGGATGTGGTGATCCTCGCAGAAGTCCAGGAACTTTCTGTCGGTGAACTGGGTGCCGTTGTCGATGATGATGGAGTTCGGGACCCCGAAACGATGGATGATGTTGGTGAAGAACGCCACCGCCTGCTCGGACCTGATGCTGTTTAGGGGTCGGACCTCGATCCACTTGGAAAATTTGTCGATGGCGACCAACAGGTGCGTGTAGCCCCTGGGTGCCTTCTGCAAGGGGCCGACGAGGTCCAGACCCCACACAGCAAAAGGCCATGTGATGGGTATCGTCTGCAGAGCCTGAGCGGACAGGTGGGTCTGCCTTGCGTAGAACTGACACCCTTCGCAGGCGCGGACAATTCTAGTGGCGTCGGCCACCGCTGTTGGCCAGTAGAAACCTTGTCGGAAAGCATTTCCGACAAGGGCTCGAGGTGCTGCGTGGTGGCCGCAAGCCCCCGAGTGTATCTCTCGGAGGAGTTCCTGACCTTCGGTGGTGGAGATGCATCGCTGGAGGATGCCTGAAGGGCTGCGGTGGTAGAGCTCCTTCCCTTCTCCCAGCAAGACGAACGACTTGGCGCGCCGCGCCAACCGCCGAGCTTCGGCTCGGTCAAGGGGTAGCTCTCCTCGGTGGAGATATTGCAGGTACGGGGTCTGCCAGTTTTGATCAGGCGTGACCCCGCTTTGCTCCCCCTCGACGTGTAGCGTCTCGTCCTCGGGGGCCGAGGGTACCTCGGGCCGAACCGAGGGTGCCTCGGGCCGAGCCGAGGGTGCCTCGGATCGTGCCGAGGGTACCTCGGGCTGGGCCGAGGGTGCCTCAGGCTCGGGCGCGTCGTCGATCTTGACGGAGGGTTGATGCAGATCTCGGGAGAAGTCGTCCGGGGGAACCGTTGTTCGCCCCGAGGCTATTTTAGCCAGCTCGTCCGCAGTCTCGTTGTAGCGCCGAGCGATGTGGTTGAGCTCGAGCCCGTAGAACTTGTCTTCCAGGCGCCGAACCTCATCGCAGTAGGCCTCCATCTTCGGGTCGCGGCAGTGGGAGTTCTTCATGACTTGGTCGATGACGAGCTGCGAGTCACCGCGAGCATCGAGGCGTCGGACCCCTAGCTCGACGGCAATCCGCAACCCGTTGACCAGAGCCTCGTACTCAGCTACATTGTTGGACGCCGGGAAATGGAGGCGTAGCACATAGCGTAGGTGCTTCCCGAGGGGCGAGATGAAGAGTAAGCCTGCGTCGGCTCCTGTCTTCATCAGCGACCCATCGAAGAACATGGTCCAGAGCTCCGGTTGGATCGGAGTTGTTGGTAGCTGGGTGTCGACCCATTCAGCCACGAAGTCCGCCAAGACCTGGGATTTGATGGCCTTCCGAGGGGCGAACGAGATTGTTTCGCCCATGATTTCCACCGCCCACTTTGCAATCCTACCCGAGGCCTCTCGGCAATGGATGATCTCCCCCAGGGGGAAGGATGACACCACAGTTACCGGATGAGACTCGGAGTAGTGTCGCAACTTTTGCCGTGTCAGGATTACCGCGTATAGCAGCTTCTGAACTTGTGGGTAGCGGATCTTGGTTTCGGACAGTACCTCGCTGACGAAGTAGACTAGCCTCTGAACGGGCAATGCATGCCCCTCTTCTTGCCTCTCGACCACAATCGCGACGCTAACCACCTGAGTGGTCGCGGTGACGTAGACCAAGAGGGCTTCTCCGGCAGCTGGGGGCACCAAGATAGGCACCTTCGTGAGGAGCGCCTTCAGGTTCCCGAGGGCTTCCTCGGCCTCAGGGGTCCAAGTGAAGTACTCGGCCTTCCTTAAGAGGCGGTACAGAGGTAGACCTCTTTCGCCGACGCGTGAGATGAAGCGGCTCAGAGCCGCGAGACATCCTATGACCCTCTGTACGCCTTTCAAGTCCTTGATGGGCCCCATGCTGGTGATGGCTACGATCTTCTCCGGGTTGGCTTCGATGCCCCGCTCGGAGACGATGAACCCCAAGAGCATGCCTCGGGGCACCCCGAAGACACACTTTTCGGGATTGAGCTTGACGCCTTTCGCCTTGAGAAATCAGAATGTCACTTCAAGGTCGGAAAGGAGGTCGGAGGCTTTCCTCGTCTTGACTATGATGTCATCGACGTAGGCCTCGACCGTGCGACCAATGTGTTCGCCGAACACATGGTTCATGCACCGCTGGTACGTCGCGCCCGCATTCCTCAAGCCGAACGGCATGGTGACATAGCAGTACATGCCGAAGGGTGTGATGAAAGAAGTCGCGAGCCGGTCGGACTCTTTCATCCTGATTTGGTGATACCCTGAGTAGGCATCGAGGAAAGACAGGGTTTCGCACCCAGCAGTGGAATCCATGATTTGATCGATGCGAGGCAGAGGGTAGGGAACCTTCGGACATGCTTTGTTCAGACCAGTGTAGTCTACACACATCCGCCATTTCCCCCCTTTCTTTCTCACAAGCACAGGGTTGGCAAGCCATTCAGGATGGAATACCTCTTTGATGAACCCTGCCGCCATTAGCTTGTGGATCTCCTCGCCTATGGCTCTGCGCTTCTCCTCGTCGAATCGGCGCAGAGGCTGCTTGACGGGTCGGGCTCCGGCTCGGATGTCCAGCGAGTGCTCGGCGACATCCCTCGGTATGCCGGGCATGTCCGAGGGACTCCACACGAAGACGTCAGCGTTCGCGCGGAGAAAGTCGACGAGCACTGCTTCCTATTTGGGATCGAGCCCAGAGCCGATCCGGACTTGCTTGGAGGCGTCGCTGCTGGGGTCGAGGGGGACGGACTTAACCGTCTCCGCTGGCTCGAAGTTGCCGGCATGACGCTTCACGTCTGGCACCTCCTTAGAGAGGCTCTCCAGGTCGGCGATGAGGGCCTCGGACTCGGCGAGGGCCTCGGCGTACTCCACGCACTCCACGTCGCATTTGAACGCGTGTTTGTACGTGGGGCCGACGGTGATGACCCCATTGGGGCCCGACATCTTGAACTTGAGGTAGGTGTAGTTGGGGACGGCCATGAACTTCGCGTAGCATGGCCTCCCCAATACCGCGTGGTAGGTTCCTCGGAACCCGACCACCTCGAACGTCAGGGTCTCCCTTCGGAAGTTAGAGGGTGTTCCGAAGCAGACGGGAAGATCGAGTTGTCCGAGGGGCTGGACGCGCTTCCCGGGGATGATCCCATGGAAAGGCGCAGCGCCCGCCCGGACCGAGGACAGATCGATACGCAGAAGCCCGAGGGTCTCGGCGTAGATGATGTTGAGGCTGCTGCCTCCGTCCATGAGGACCTTGGTGAGCCTGACGTCGCCGATGACGGGGTCGACGACGAGCGGGTATTTCCCCGGGCTTGGCACATGGTCGGGGTGGTCGGCTTGGTTGAAGGTGATGGGCTTGTCGGACCAGTCTAGGTAGACTGGCGCTGACACCTTCACCGAACAGACCTCCCGGCGCTCTTGCTTGCGGTGCCGAGCCGAGGCGTTCGCCGCTTGCCCGCCGTAGATCATGAAGCAGTCGCGGACCTCGGGGAACTCTCCTGCCTGGTGATCTTCCTTCTTGTCGTCATCGCGGGCCCTGCCACCCTCCACGGGTGGCCCGGCCCTGTGGAAGTGGCACCGAAGCATGACGCACTCCTCAAGTGTGTGCTTTACGGGCCCCTGGTGGTAGGGGCATGGCTCCTTGAGCATCTTGTCGAAGAGGTTGGCACCTCCGGGGGGTTTCCGAGGGTTCTTGTACTCGGCGGCGGCGACAAGGTCCGCGTCGGCGGCGTCGCATTTCGCTTGCGACTTCTTCTTGCCCTTCTTCCTGGCGCCGCGCTGAGTTGACGCCTCGGGGGCATCTTCCGATGGGCGGCCCTAGGGCTGCTTGTCCTTCCGGAAGATAGCCTCGACCGCCTCCTGGCCGGAGGCGAACTTGGTGGCGATGTCCATCAGCTCGCTCGCCCTGGTGGGGGTCTTGCGACCCAGCTTGCTCACCAGGTCGCGGCAGGTGGTGCCGGCGAGGAACGCGCCGATGACATCCGAGTCGGTGATGTTAGGCAGCTTGGTGCGCTACTTCGAGAATCGCTGGATGTAGTCCTGGAGAGACTCTCTCGGCTGCTGTCGGCAGCTTCGGAGGTCCAAGGAATTCTCGGGGCGCACGTACGTGCCCTGGAAATTGCCGGCGAAAGCTTGGACTAGGTCGTCTCAGTTGGAGATCTGCCCCGGAGGCAGGTGCTCCAACCAGGCGCGAGCGGTGTCGGAGAGGAACAGGGGGAGGTTGCAGATGATGAGGTTGTCGTCGTCCGTTCCACCCAGTTGGCAGGCCAGACGGTAGTCCGCGAGCCACAGTTCCGGTCTCGTCTCCCCCGAGTACTTTGTGATAGTAGTCGGGGGTCAAAACCGAGTCGGGAACGGCGCCCGTCGTATGGCCCGGCTGAAGGCCTGCGGACCGGGTGGTTCGGGCGAGGGACTCCGATCCTCCCCGCTGTCGTAGTGTCCCCCACGCCTGGGGTGGTAGCCTCAGCGCACCCTCTCGTCGAGGTGGGCCCGACGGTCGCGGTGATGGTGCTCGTTGCCGAGGCGACCCGGGGCCGCAGGCGCTGTGTTGCGCGTGCGCCCAATGTAGACCGAGGCTTCCTGCATGAATTGGGAAGTCGCAGCATGATGTTCCGAGGGGTACCCCTGCCTTCGGGGAGGCGGAGCTCTCGGCCCGCCGGACCGCGGCGCCTTCCAGGAGATCCTTGAGCTCTCCCTGGATTCGCCGCCCCTCGGTGGTTGATGGCTCCGGCATCGCGCGGAGGAGCATTGCTGCTGCAGCCAGGTTCTGGCCAACCCCACTGGATGCGGGTGGCGGCCTGACCCTGACATCGTCGGCGATGCGGTGCTGGAAGCCCTGGGGTAGATGACGCATTTCTCCGGCTAGAGGTTGGCCTGCCCATGCCTGCCCGACGTCCCGGCGGATTGGCTCAAGCGCTCCTGCTCCCTCGTCGAGCCTGGCCTGCACCCCGCGGATTTGCTTGAGTTGTGGGTCGTGACCCCCCGCCGGAACGGGGACCACAGCTAGCTCCTGCGGGATGTCAACGCGAGGCACCGGCCTAGGGAGATCATCGTCCTCCGGCATGCCGAGATGGTTGCCTTCGGAGGGACCCCCTAGATCGACGTGGAAACATTCGCGGCTCGGGCCTGTAGGATTACGGGGATGCTACACTAGCGCAAAACAAAATTTTCAACCCCATAATACCAAGAACTACTGCGGTTATAGGCCATGGAATTACCACTAGACGCGCAGAGCAGCGGAAGACGTCTCGATGTAGACGAACGCGTCGAGCAGTGCCGTGCAGTCGCCGGCGTCCTTCACGTCCTCGCACGGTTCGTCCAAGTGCTCCAGATGCAGCACCTCCGAGGTATCCACACGTACAGGGAGGAAGCGCCGCGTACCGAACTGCTAGGTTCGCGACGGCGGCTTGGCGAGGGCGAGAGGCGAGCGGCGGCTGCTGGTTTGCAGGTGGCGAATTAGGTTATCTCTTAACCGCACCCCCGCCCCTCATTATATAGGCGTTATGGTGGGCTTCTGACGCCGAGTCCCATCATTAACCCTAAAGCCCAGTCTAATTTCGGATCTAATCCGAATTAGGCTTCCTTCCCCTTAAGTGTGTGACCCTATAGGTTCACGTACAAATAGACATAGCCCGAGTACTCCTACTTGGTCCAATAATTGACAGCGGCCTCTAGCAAGACATGTCAACTCCTATGTGTACGTAAAGATCATATCAGACGAACCATTGCGACATTACGTACATGCTGTTCCCTTTGTCTCACGATATTTGGTCTGGCTCTAAGCTGACCTCTCTTTCTCGATACTGTGAATTGGAATCCTTTCAATGGTTAACTCTTAACCCTAGCACGGCCATGCATTTCTTGATCCAATCACTCGAGGGGCCCAGAGATATCTCTCTCACAAAGAGAGGGACAAATTCCATCTTGACTGACCATGCCTCATAGCATGCTTCCTGACAAACCCAAAACTACCTTTATAACTACCCAGTTACGGGATAGCGTTTGATAGTCCCTAAGTAAGTCAATTCACATCTTGAGAACATGCGGCAATCTCTGGTCTAAGGATACAGTATTCATGTTGCAAGAAGAGAACTATATTACAATATCTCACGTTGGGTCGGTCCAGCCTCATGTCATACATGCGCCCACATTATTAGTTTAACATCTCCATGTTCATAACTTGTGAAATGTAGTCATCAACTAATACATATGCTAGTCATCGACTCTGACTAGGGACATCATTTAGAATAACCATATAAGTAAAGAATCTCACAAACAATTCACATAATTGCTAATCAATACAAGGTGCCTTCCATGGATATTCAATTAAGCAATATATATATCATGGATACAAAGAAATATGCTCATCTCTATGATTATCTCTAGGGCATATTTCTAACAGTCTCCCACTTGCACTAGAGTTAATCTAGAAGATATCTAATACCCATAGATCTCACGTGTGCCTCATGCTTAGGTTGTGGAAGAGGTTTTGTCAAAGGATCAGCAACATTCAAATCCGTATGTATTTTGCATATCTTTATCTCACCCCGCCTAATGAATTCTCGTATGAGGTGAAACTTCCGCAGTACGTGTTTGTTTTTCTGGTGGTTCCTTGGCTCCTTAGCTTGCGCAATAGCCCCATTGTTGTCACAGTAGAGGTTCAATGGGCTAGATGCATTAGGAAACACACCAAGCTCGATGAGGAACTTTCTTATCCAAACACCTTCCTTCGCAGATTCAGAAGCTACAATGTACTCGGCTTCTGTTGTAGAATCAGTCACAGTCTCCTGTTTGGAACTCTTCCAACTAACAGCACCACCATTTATTGTGAACACAAAACCTGATTGCGATTTTAACTCGTCTGGGTCAGTTTGGAAGCTAGCATCGGTGTAACTAGTTACAACGAGCTCCTCCTTACCCCCATATACCAGGAACATATCTTTAGTCCTTCTTAAGTACTTAAGAATGCCTTTTACCGCTGTCCAGTGATCCTCACCTGGATCAGCCTGGTATCTACTCGTAGCACTTATAGCGTATGAAACATCTGGGCGTGTACTTATCATGGCATACATGATTGAACCAATTGCTGAGGCGTATGGTACCTTACTCATGCGCTCCCGCTCATTAGCCGTTGCAGGACATTGCATCTGGCTAAGGTGTTTACCATGTGACATAGGTATGAACCCTTTCTTGGACTGTTCCATGTTGAACCGTTTCAAAACCTTGTCAATGTACGTATCTTGACTTAATCCTATAAGCCTCTTCGACCTATCTCTATAGATCCTTATGCCCAAAATATATGCTGCTTCCCCTAAGTCCTTCATAGAAAAACTCTTTTTCAGTGAAGCCTTGACGGACTCCAGCATAGCAATGTCATTCCCAATCAATAATATGTCATCCACATACAAGATCAGAAATACAACAGCGCTCCCACTTTCCTTCTTGTAAACACAAGCTTCTTCTTCATTCTGATGAAAACCAAGCCCTTTGATCACTTCATCAAAACGAATGTTCCAACTCCGAGATGCTTGCTTCAACCCATAAATGGATTTCTGAAGTTTGCATATCTTTCCAGCATTGATCGGATCGACAAAACCCTCGGGTTGTATCATATACACGTCCTCATCTAGGTTTCCATTAAGGAAAGCTATTTTGACATCCATCTGCCAAATCTCATAATCGAAATATGCGGCAATAGCTAGAATGATCCGAATAGATTTAAGCATCGCTACTGGCGAGAATGTCTCGTCATAGTCAACTCCTTGAACTTGTCGAAAACCCTTTGCAACAAGTCGAGCCTTATAGATGTGAACATTTCCATCCATGTCTTTCTTCTTCTTATAGATCCATTTGCATTCTATAGGTCTAACACCATCAGGCGGGTCAACCAAGTTCCAAACTTGATTTTCTCCCATGGAATCTATCTCGGATCTCATGGCGACATGCCATTTCTCGGAATCTGGGTCCATCATCGCTTCTGAATATGTTGCAGGTTCGTCGTTGTCTAACAACAACACTTCCCCATTGCCCAACAATAGCACTTCTCCTCGTGCCTCGCGAAGCCTTGCTGACCTTCGTGGTTGTGGTGGTGATTCTCTTGCCATAGACGTCTCAACTTGTTCTGCTACATTAGCATCACTTGTTGAATCTTGTCCCACTGGCTCATCCTGAACTTCTTCAAGATACACCTTTTGTTTACTTTTCTCTCTTTTGAGAAACTCTTTCTCTAAGAACACACCGTTCCGGGCGACAAACACTTTGCCCTCTGACCGGTGGTAAAAGTAATATCCTAAAGTTTCCTTTGGATATCCCACGAACATGCACTTATTCGATTTTGGAGTGAGTTTATCCGACTGTAGTCGCTTGACGTAAACCTCACAACCCCAAATCTTCAGAAAAGACAAACTGGGAGTCTTCCCAGTCCACATCTCATATGGTGTCTTAACTACGGACTTAGACGGTACCCTATTTAGTGTGAAAGCTGCTGTTTCTAGAGCGTATCCCCAAAACGACAAAGGTAGGTCCGGCTGGCTCATCATTGATCGAACCATATCCAATAAAGTCCGATTACGTCGCTCAGACACGCCATTCCTCTGAGGCATTCCAGGCGGCGTAAGCTGTGGAACAATTCCACAACTCTTTAGATGATTGCTAAACTCATGACTCAAATATTCACCACCACGATCTGATCGCAGTGCTTTAATTTTCTTGCCACGCTGATTTTCTACTTCATTCTGAAACTCTTTGAACTTTTCTAAGGATTCAGACTTGTGTTTCATTAAGTAGACATACCCATATCTACTAAAATCATCAGTGAAGGTTATGAAGTATTGGAATCCTCCCCTAGCTGTCGTACTCATTGGTCCGCACACATCAGTATGTATGAGTTCCAATAAATCTAACGTCCTCTCCGGTAAACCCGTGAAGGGCGCCTTGGTCATCTTACCAAGTAAGCAAGCTTCACATGTCTCGTATGATTCAAAATCAAACGAAGTTAAAAGCCCATCAGAATGAAGCTTCTTCATGCGATTCTCACTTATATGACCCAAACGACAGTGCCACATGTAGGTAGGACTTAAATCATTAGGCCGAGGCCTTTTAGCACTAATATTACAGATAGGTGCATCATCAAGATTTAAAATGAATAACCCATTCATAATGGATGCAAAAGCCACAAACATGCCATTCTTAGAGATCACACAACCATTGTTTTCACTCGCAAATGAATAACCATCCTTCATCAAACATGAAGGAGACATAATGTTTCGACTCATACTAGGAACTAGATAACAATTATTTAACTCCAAAATAAATCCTGATGGGAGGTGGAGTTGCATCGTCCCGACGGTCAACGCAGCAACTCTTGCATTATTGCCTACCCGGAAATCAACTTCTCCTCTTTTCACGCTTCTACTTCTTATCATTCCCTGCATCGAATTGCAAATATGGGCAACCGATCCGGTATCAAATACCCAAGAATTAATATAAGAATCAGCAAGAAAAATTTCTGTAATGTGAATAGCAAGTGTACCTGCTGCGGCTGTACCCTTACCACCGCGATCCTTAATAGAGGCCAAGTACTGCTTGCAATTCCTTTTCCAGTGATCAAGTTCTTTGCAATAAAAGCACTCTGCATCTGCAGCTGGTCCAGCCTTGGGCTTTTGATTTGGCTTGGATATTGTATCCTTTGCCTTGCCCTTCTTCTTTTGAGTTTTACCCTTCTTCTTAAAGTTGGGTTTGTTTTGGACCGCCATCACATGGCCGCTGCTGCCAGCGCTTTTCTTTATGTCCCCCTCTGCAGTTTTCAGCATGCCACATAGTTCATTGAGGCCCCTCTCCGCCCCATGCATATGGTAGTTCGTGATGAAGTTTCCATAGCTGGGCGGAAGAGATGCCAAAATGAAGTCAGTGGCCAACTCTTGGCTTATTGGGAAGCCTAGCTTCTCCAACCTCTGACTGTAACCAACCATTTTGATTACGTGTGGCCCAACTGCTGCGCCTTCTGCTAGCTTGCATTCCAGAAAGGCTTTGGACACATTGAACCTTTCAGTCCTAGCCTGAGTCTGGAACATATCCTTGAGCGCCACGATCATATCGTGTACCTCATGGTTTGTCTCAAACTACATCTGCAGCTCAGGCTCCATGCAAGCAAGCATTAGGCAACTCACTTCAAGATTAGTATCCATTGCTTTCTTGTAAGCGGTTTTAGCTGCAGTAGTTGCATTTTCACCAGGATCCTCTGGTAGTGGGGTGTCTAGAACGTCTTCCTTTTTTTCAGCCCTGAGAACAATTCTCAGGTTACGGATCCAATCCGTATAGTTTGTTCCATTTAACTTATCATTTTCAAGAATTGATCGCAAAGTAAATGTTGGTGTGCTAGGTGCCATTTATCTACAACAAAATAATGCAAAATACTAAGACAAAAATATCCATGACAGAGTAAATCATATTAAACATTTAATAGTCTACTCCCACTAAAATCAATATCCCTCGATTGATACTTAGTGATTCAGAACCCACAACTAACAAGTCTACTAGTGAGCTTTAGCATCACCGCTAGAAGACAAGGTAGATCGGTAAGCAACTCCTTGCTAATCATATCATATATATGACTCCTGTTGTTGGGTGACATATCTATGTCTCGGCTCCCAACCTTATGCCTCAAAGTCCTTAACCATTAAGCTGACTTTGTTTAAGTTAACCAACCCTTTCTACAGTTCGTATCCGATACAAACCTATCTAGTCAAGGAAAACTGGTGGCACCCTAATTTCATAGACCCACCACCAATTGTACAAGACTTATGATAGTGCAAGGATTGGAGAGGCATTAAAGCTTAAACATTTATGAGGGATCGTCCTACTTATAACATCGCACGCAAGGACATATATGCAATATAAACAAGTAGAACAATAAGAATGGCATTCACACAACAGTTGTGATTCGGTATGGCTTGCTATCACATGGTGATCCCCATCTCCAATAATCTGTCCATCACGATGATCTCCATCTCCATGATATAAGTATGCCATCCTCCAGGTGATGAGTCCTTCAAGACCTATCTAACGTATGCTGGTAAACAAATTACATATACGCTTTGGATCATCACATGTTGACACACAGGTCATTACATTAAATTTGGACAATACATGTGGCTCCAGCCGTATTGCCCTGGTCACGACACGCAGGTCATGAATAATTTATTAACATGCATCATATACACAATAGCCATACCGATCACAAGATGTCCTGCAAAAACAGGTTAGACAAACACGTTTCTATACGTTCGCCACTTCAGCAGATAGCCACGGCGGTTGGTCAAATCAACCCAAATCCGAGACTTTCGACCCAAAGAAGATTACACTCATGACGTTGATCTATTACGTCAATCTGCTGGTTGTGTACGCAGTTAGCCCCGATGGTGATTCCAGCCGGTAGGGGCAAGTCGCGCATACAACAGAGAAGGACGAACTGATCTCTCCAGTCATATCCGATGTAATCTACTTCAACCCTTTATTACCAATTGATCTAATCAAACCGTGCATCAAGTAGATCCATCTCATGAACCTAGATCCAGACCTAAAACTACGCAGAACCTGGCTCTGATACCACTGTAGGATTACGGGGATGCTACACTAGCGCAAAACAAAATTTTCAACCCCATAATACCAAGAACTACTGCGGTTATAGGTCATGGAATTACCACTAGACGCGCAGAGCAGCGGAAGACGTCTCGATGTAGACGAACGCGTCGAGCAGTGCCGTGCAGTCGCCGGCGTCCTTCACGTCCTCGCACGGTTCGTCCAAGTGCTCCAGATGCAGCACCTCCGAGGTATCCACACGTACAGGGAGGAAGCGCCGCGTACCGAACTGCTAGGTTCGCGACGGCGGCTTGGCGAGGGCGAGAGGCGAGCGGCGACTGCTGGTTTGCAGGTGGCGAATTAGGTTATCTCTTAACCGCGCCCCCGCCACTCATTATATAGGCGTTATGGTGGGCTTCTGACGCCGAGGCCCATCATTAACCCTAAAGCCCAGTCTAATTTCGGATCTAATCCGAATTAGGCTTCCTTCCCCTTAAGTGTGTGACCCTATAGGTTCACGTACAAATAGACATAACCCGAGTACTCTTACTTGGTTCAATAATTGACAGCGGCCTCTAGCAAGACATGTCAACTCCTATGTGTATGTAAAGATCATATCAGACGAACCATTGCGACATTACGTACATGCTGTTCCCTTTGTCTCACGATATTTGGTCTGGCTCTAAGCTGACCTCTCTTTCTCGATACTGTGAATTGGAATCCTTTCAATGGTTAACTCTTAACCCTAGCACGACCATGCATTTCTTGATCCAATCACTCGAGGGGCCCAGAGATATCTCTCTCACAAAGAGAGGGACAAATTCCATCTTGACTGACCATGCCTCATAGCATGCTTCCTGACAAACCCAAAACTACCTTTATAACTACCCAGTTACGGGATAGTCCCTAAGTAAGTCAATTCACATCTTGAGAACATGCGACAATCTCAGGTCTAAGGATACAGTATTCATGTTGCAAGAAGAAAACTATATTACAATATCTCACGTTGGGTCGGTCCAGCCTCATGTCATACATGCGCCCACATTATTAGTTTAACATCTCCATGTTCATGACTTGTGAAATGTAGTCATCAACTAATACATATGCTAGTCATCGACTCTGACTAGGGACATCATTTAGAATAACTATATAAGTAAAGAATCTCACAAACAATTCACATAATTGCTAATCAATACAAGGTGCCTTCATGGATATTCAATTAAGCAATATATATATCATGGATACAAAGAAATATGCTCATCTCTATGATTATCTCTAGGGCATATTTCTAACAGGGCCGCAGTCCTCGTCGCCGAGGCTACGGCTACCGTCGGAACAGTCGGAAAGGCAGTAGTCGCATGCGGTCATGAAGTCCCGCATGGCACTGGGGTTGCCAAGTCCGGAGAAATCCCAACAGAAGTTGGGCTCGTCGTCTTCCTCGGACCCAGAGGGCCCGTAGGTCGAGACCTCCGTCAGCCGGTCCCAAGGTGACCGCATACAAAACCCCAGAGGGTTCGGATTCGCCTCTGCGAGAGCGTCCGCCAAAGCGGAGCCGCTTGGCGGGTCGAGGCTGAATCCGAAAGGCGTGGGATGGGAATCGGTCGGTACCTCTTGGTCGACGGGCGGTGATGAAGTCACGTCGGGGGCTGACTGCACCGTCGTCTCAGGTACGAGGGTGACACCCAGCAAGCCTTTGGCGAGCGTGCTGGCGTCGTCCGTTTGCTCGGGATTGGCGTGTCGCGGGGAGACAGCGCTCGTCTTCGTCTCAAGCGCGAGGTCGATGCCCGGCGCGCCCCCCGTTGGAGTGCTGGCGTTGTCGACTCGCTCGACGACCGACGAGGCGCCGCCTCCTACTTGGCCTTGGTTGCCCTGCCTCCTCCTCCGCCGGCGGGGAAGAGGACGGGGCGAGCTCGAAGGTTGTTCTTCCACCACGCGGGGAAGACGTCGTCGATCCCGCCGCCGGCGGGCGGACTGTCGGCCGCCATTGTCGCTATCGCCCGGCGGTGGAAAGGGTATCATGTCGTAGCTGCCGTCGAGGGACATGAACTCGAGGCTCCCGAAACGGAGCACCGTCCCGGGCCGGAGAGGTTGCTGGAGACTACCCATCTGGAGCTTGACGGGAAGCTGTTCGTCAACACGCAGCAGGCCCCTACCTGGCGCGCCAACTGTCGGCGTTTCGAGACCGGGGGGTCCCTAAGCCGAAGAGTGAAGTGACGCCGCGTGCCCCAGCCCAGATGGGTCGGCGCGAGGCCGAGCGCGAAGGGGGGAAGTGAGGTGGCCGGAGACGTGCGTGAGAGAGGTGGAAATCCCGCGGCCTTCGTGTTCGTCCCGCGCCCAGGTCGGGTGCGCTTGCAGTAGGGGGTTACAAGCGTCCACACGGGGGAGGGAGCGAGCGGCCTCACGCGAGCGCCTGTCTCGTCCTCGTCCCCCGCGCGGCCAACCCTCTCTAAGAGGGCCCTGGTCCTTCCTTTTATAGGCGTAAGGAGAGGATCCAGGTGTACAATGGGGGGTGTAGCAGAGTGCTACGTGTCTAGCGGAGGAGAGCTAGCACCCTATGTACACGCCATCGTGGCGGCCAGAGAGATTTTGGCGCCCGGTTTGTGTGATGCCGTGGCCGTCGGAGGAGCGCTGGAGCCTGGCGGAGGGACAGCTGTCGGGGCTGTCGAGTCCTTGCTGATGTCCTCTTGCTTCCGTAAGGGGGTCGAGAGCCGCCATCGTCAGGGTGCGTGCGGGGCGCCATCATTGCCTATCTAGCGGAGCGAGCCAGATGGGACGTCGGTCTTATTCCCCGTAGCCTGAGTCAGCTTGGAGTCGGGTAATGATGGCGCCTCCTATTGGCGTGGCCGGCCTGCGCCCTAGGTTGGGGCGATGTGGAGGCTCCTCCGAGGTCGAGATCGAGTCCGTCTTCCGTGGCCGAGGTCAAGTCCGAGCCCCTAGGTCGGGCGAGGCAGAGGCCGTTGGCTGAGGCCAGGGCGGAATTTGAGTCCTGGGGTCGGGCGAAGCGGAGTTCGTCGTCTTCTGGGGCTGAGCCCAAGTCCGAGCCCTGGGTCGGGCGGAGCGGAGTTCGTCGTCTTCCGGGGCTTAGCCCGAGTCCGAGCCCTGGGTCGGGCGGAGCGGAGTTCGCCGTCTTCCGGGGCTTAGCCCGAGTCCGAGCCCTAGGTCGGGCGGAGCGGAGTTCGCCGTCTTCCGGGGCTTAGCCCGAGCCCGAGCCCTGGGTCGGGCGGAGCGGAGTTCGCCGTCTTCCGGGGCTTAGCCCGAGTCCGAGCCCTTGGTCGGGCGGAGCGGAGTTCGCCGTCTTCCGGGGCTTAGCCCGAGTCCGAGCCCTGGGTCGGGCGGAGCGGAGTTCGCCGTCTTCCGGGGCTTAGCCCGAGTCCGAGCCCTGGGTCAGGCGAAGCGAAGTTCGCCGTCTTCCGGGGCTTAGCCCGAGTCCGAGCCCTTGGTCGGGCGGAGCGGAGTTTGCCGTCTTCCGGGGCTTAGCCCGAGTCCGAGCCCTGGGTCGGGCGGAGCGGAGCTTCCTATGGTGCGTGCGGCCGAGCCTGACTGCCTGTCAGCCTCACTCTGTCAAGTGGCACCGCAGTCGGAGTGGCGCAGGCGGCGCTGTCTTTCTGTCAGACCGGTCAGTGGAGCGGCGAAGTGATGGCGGTCACTTCGGCTCTGTCGGCTGAGGGGCGCGCGTCAGGGTAAAGGTGTCAGGCCACCTTTGCATTAAATGCTCCTGCGATTTGGTTGGTCGGTGCGACGATTTTGGTAAGGGTTGCTTCTTGGCGAAGATAGGGCCTCGGGCGAGCCGGAAATATGTTCGCCGCTGGAGGGGGCCTCGGGCGAGGCGGAGATCCTCCGGGGTCGGCTGCCCTTGTCCGAGGCTAGGCTCGGGCGAGGCGTGATCGAGTCCCTCGAATGGACTGATCCCTGACTTAATCGCACCCATCAGGCCTTTGCAGCTTTATGCTGATGGGGGTTACCAGCTGAGAATTAGGAGCCTTGAGGGTACCCCTAATTATGGTCCCCGATAGTGATGCAAGGTGGTGAGGCCTCCGGGTCTCATGGTGCTCGTGGTCGAACAGGCCGGAATCCCTCTGGCCGGTCTCGACCCGCGGCAAACCCTCAAGGATGGGAGCCCACCAGTGATGATGATGGTGGCAAGGATGATGAAATTGACCTCCCCTCTGCCAACGCACCCATTCTCTGAGGGTTGGTTCTCCACCGGGCGGAGGCTCGTCGATCTGCAAATGAGCCTATCACAGATTTTACTGCCAGCGGAGGGTCCGCTCTTCTCCAGGATCTCCGATTCCAAAACCCTACATTGCGTATTTGTGATGCTAGGATCGATGGTAATCAGTTCTGTACCCTTCATCATGTCAATTTTTATAACTCTGTGATTCTTCCCAAGAAGCATCAGCCTATTCTACATCAGAGATACATCAACTGGGAAGGATGTGAAGCTATTGGAGATCCAGAGATGTCACAGGCTTTGAGGGCCTATGAGAGGAAGAAAATGAAGAACATTATGACATTCCAATATGATTGGAATGATGAGGTTATTGCTTAGTTCTACTCTACTTTTTGGATCAAGCTGGCCGATGAGGAAAGTCCCTATAATTTTCCTTATCTAAATTTCTATATCGAAGGCAGCTGGTACAAGGTGAGCTACCGGAGGTTTGCTCACATTCTTGGATTCTCTGATGAAGACATTTCTGGGGACAAGATTAAAATTCATGACTTTCGTTAACCCACCAGAGATGAAGCCCGGGATCTCCATATATCTAATACTGGTAAATTTTGGGAGTCCACCAATCTGCATAAGTTTTACATATATATTAACTCTCTAAGCAGAATGACTCTCATTCCAAAAGGAGGTAACCAAATGAATATCTTGGGCGAGAGCAAGGTCTTGCTCTCATTTATGAAGCCAAATAGTTCAGAGAGTATCAATGTTTTTGACATGATTTGGCAGGAAATTATTCATGCTGCCTGCTTCCCTCTTAAGGGATGTCTTCACGCCTCCTTCATCATGAAAATGATTGAAGTGGTGACTCAATTTCGCTATGAGAAAGGCACAAGACATCTATCTTACACCCCCCTTCTAGATTGATCCAAATAATCCAGCAGGGCGTCTGAGGAAAGCGCCCTCCAGCTCTCGTGGACTTGCTGCTGCTGGACCCTCGCGTCCATCTCCTGGTCGCGGATCTCCCACACCACGTGGTCGTGGTCGTGGTCGAGGTCGTGGTCGCGGGATGGGTGCGCATCTGACCCTTGGTATTGCGACATTCTTTTCCATGTGCAGAAATATGTCTTCAGATGTGCATGAGCTGGCTCGGCGGTAGCGGGAGACTGACGACAATCTTCGTCGTCAAGCTTCCTCTATGGGTATGCCATTTGCCCCTCGTTCGCCTGATGTGCCTCTTCATCCCCCTACTCCGGAAATCAATGAGTGGCACCAGCAGGCATATGGGGTGCCTTTCATGTCTCTAGAAGATGAAGAAGAAGATGAAGAAGTTTTTGATGATCGTGAGCAGTTTGTCCCGCCTCCCCACCAGGGGTATCCAGGTCAATCCTCTTCTTATCCTCCACCCCAGGATCCTTTAGGAAGCTATCCTCCCCCAGCTCAGTTTGGGGAAGAACACTTTGCAACTCACCTGGCGCATCAGTTCTTTGATCCTCCTCCTCCTCCTCAGTGGTAATATGTGGTTGGTGGTTCTCTCCTTTTGGTGCTAGTTGCCAAAAAGGGGGAGAAGGTTTCTCATCTTAGCAGTACTTTTAATTTATGTAATGAACAATTGGTCTGTAATAATTATTCGCCTGACTTGTGATGCATGTGGTGATGGCTTAGAGCCACAAACTTTTTAATGATGTGGTGTGATGACCTTATTGTAATAGCCAGTAGTAACACTTCATATCTTATGCTATACAATGATGGACTTGTTTGTTTGATATTCTTGTTATCATCACATCTTAATATACTTCTGTTGCATTCCTCAATTTTTGTGTATTGTGTTGGTTGTTCACCCTCTCTAAATATGTTGCAAATTGACATATCAAGTCAATATGAATGTTACAAAACTCATGCACATATTTAGGGGAAGCTGCACATACACAAGTACTTATATCTCACCAGTGTTCTTACTTTTTAATTTTTATCTCTACTCTAGTTTGTTTTGGCATCAATCACCAAAAAGGGGGAGATTGTAAGTGCAATCAACCCTAATTGAGGGTTTTGGTGATTAAATGACAAAACAAACAGAGATTCTAACAAGTTTGCTCCTAGCATGTACACAGTTATTCTATAGACAGGAGAAGCACAGATCTTATGAGTACAAAAAATGTAAAGCACATCGGATTTAAATTCTACATCATATGGCGTGCTCCAAGTGCTTGGAAACAACGGCAGTGTTATTTTTATAAGTCTTGAGTTATAGGAATCGCCGTTCAATTAAGAGGGATCTGTAAAGCCCAAAAATTGGTAGAAGGGGAAATTAATAAAGTGAATCAATAAATATATTTATATGATAATGTTTTGGGATTATGAAACCTAAGGAGATTAATTGGTTTTTTAGCAACTTCAATTAATAGGATTATATTATTCAAATAACAAAAATGTGCACCTCATAATGAAATTCTTGTATTTGTATTCAAATATGTGAAACAAGTTTGAGTATAAAAAAATTTGGAATTCGAAAATAAAAAGGAATAGAAAAGAAAAGGATGGAAAAGATAAATGGAGATAAAAGAAAAAGATAAAGAAAACCAGCACTTGGGCCATTTTCCCTGGTCGGCCCACATTCTCAACCACCAGCCCACCTCCTTCCCTGCTTATTTGCGCGACCCATAACACCTTCACACTGACGCTCAGGCCCCGCATTGCAGGACGACTATCCTCGCGCCTAGGGCGCTGACGGGTGGGCCACCCGCGGCCAGTGTTACCCCCGCCACGTGCAAATTGGAGTCACGGGCAGGTGGCCCCAGTGCTCGGACTCATCTTCTCCGCTCTTCCGAAGGCGCCACCGCCGCTAGGGAATCCGCGCATGGATCGCTGGTGACCGCGAGATCTGCGCAACAACCACACCATGTATTTCGCCCGGATTCGCGCTACCTGCTTTGCTCTTGACGAACACCTGCCGTGGGTTGTTGCGACTTCCTCCGTCGGACTCAGGTGTATTTATATCCCTAATCGCAGCTACCCTTCCCATCCAATCCTCCTCATGCGCCCGGCCGGAAGCCATAACTTTGCCTCGGGAGCTGAAGTTTTCCATCGCGGTCAGGAAGAGACGATTCAGACCGTCGCGCGCGTTCTTAACTCGTCGTCGTGTCTGGGGGCATCACCTGGGGTCTACAGAAGCCGGCGTGCAAAACACCCGTACCTAGGGCCTTGGTCGCTGGACGAATCGCTCGTCAGAGCGCTATGTCCGCTGTGGGTCGTGAACTGCACAGGCATCGCCTCTAGCGTCGGTGAGTACCTCCTCCAGTGATTCAGCGTTGTCACATCTTCGCGTAGGACTATTTATCGGTATGGTTAGAGCGCTGGTATGGTGGGTGGCCGTGCATCGACGTGGATCCACCGGGGATGGATGCTGGCGTCGTCGCGCTGCTGGCCGGAGGTAGAAGACTGTGGTTGAGTCGTAGATCTTGAGTTGTGCGGTTGTGATGTGTGCGCGCGTTCCGCTTAGTTAATGTGATCTAGACCGTTGGATCCACACCGTGCGGACATGATTAGATCATGGTGCTTTAAACCCTGGACCGTTGGATCTGATCGAGCGGTTCTGATTGGATCTAGCTTCATTAAATTGTGGTCGTTGTTGCTCGATCTGATGATCTCTATTACATACCGATTCATGTAACGGATGATTTAATCTGGGCGGTCCGATACAGATCAGACGACTCAAGATGGCCCATACCCCTTCAGGCGTTCACTTTTGTAAAAGAGTCCCTGCACTTTATAGCAATCAACCCGCCATCCCTTCCTTGCTGGGGTGATAACAAATGGGTCCAAATATATATAAAATGAACCCTGATGACTTACGGAATAGCGCCTGCAGTCCATGCGGTTTGGAAATAATAAAATAAATGCGGAAATTGATCTCCAAGTGTAAAAATTATTCTTGAATCTTAGAGAATTCATGATTTACACGTTTTAACTCCGTTTTACTCCGTTCCAGTTGTGTTAGCTTCATAAAAATATTCTCTACGTACTAAAAACATTAATTATACCATATCTCATACTTTTATAGTTAGATATTTATTTAACCTATGTTTAGTAGATTAACCTCTCTAAACTAAAGTTAATCTGTTTATAATTATAGTTTGGCTAAAATATAATCCCTAGTTATATTATAATTTAAAGTTGAATTAATTAATTATTTAGATTATTTTCTCACATGATCTATTAAATCAACAAAAGGTCTAGTTTTAACTGCTTAAATTGCATGGGTCTTCTAAAAACCATACCTTTTTCAACCATGACTCCGATTGTAGTGATTCTCGATCCCACGATCTCGTAGCAGCGTGTAGACTATTATTACGTGGTTTATTCTTATGTTTGGTGTGATGTTAATTTTGTCTATACCATATTTGTTTGTATTGCTACGACTAGAGCGAGGTTACGTGTCATCTGAAGAGCAAGTTGGTACCTGGAATCTCAAGTGCTAGGCAAGTTGTGCCCTTGATCACTTCTTTTTACCCAGTCATATTCTGATTAATCATAATGATCTGCATAGGTTAATTTTGATGGGACCCAATAGGTTACCCTAGTTTGACTATCTTTATACCTTGTTCACCACTGAATTTTTGGGTACTACCTGCTATTGCTTTATGTGGTTTTGGGTATAGATATACATTTTATTCATGATTATATCTTTATTATCAGTTGTTTATTACTGTTCATGTAAGATCATTATGTTAATTGGAACATGGAGAACCACCCGGGAAAACAGTGCTACCACAAGGGTTTAATGGGACGCCCATGGCTGACTAACTAGGAAAGCTAGTGGAAGACTACCTTACCCGAAAGAGACAAGGGCAGTAGGGGAGTGGTCAGTGTAGGGAGGTCCTCGGGTTGATTTTGCTGCGATGGCGGTTAGGCGAGGGATTCCTGCACTGGAGCTTCCTATAAACTGTAGCGGGTTTTCAAAAGCTAGTGGAACTTTGTAAAGGCCTCGTAGTGTTACCCTGCCTCGCCTCCTCGGAAGAGGTGTATGGGATTGGCCATCTCTTGGCAGATGGGTAACATGACTTGTGGGTAAAGATGCGCAACCTCTACAGAGTGTAAAACTGGTATACTAGCCGTGCTCACGGTCATGAGCAGCTCGGACACTCACATGATAAATTTATGGAACTAAATTCAATTTGTCATATGTATTGCATCGCAGGTGATGATGTTACTTTTGTTCTACTACTTAATTGGGTTGGTATTTACTTATACTTAGTAACTGCTAATAAAATTTTGACCAACTTTAAAAGCAATGCTCAGCTTTAACCATCCTCTTTGGTAAGCCTTACACTTCTTGTGAGCTCCCACCTTTGGCGAGTTCATGCACATTATTCCCCATAACTTGTTGAGCTATGAATGTATGTGAGCTCACTCTTGCTGTCTCACACCCCCCCCCACACAGGTCAAGAACAGGTACCACAGGATGAGGCGCATGGAGGATGCTGTGATGTGCTCGTGAGAGGTCTAGGCCGTCGTCTCCCAGTCAACTTTGGGTTGCTGGACCGTTGTCTCCTTATAATGTAATTATTTATTTTGTATAGAACTTCTATTATATAGTAAAGTTGTGACATTCGATCCTGTGCCATGAATCATCATATGTGTGAGACTTGGTCCCAGCACACCTGGTGATTATGTTCGCGCCTGGGTCTTGGTGCCCCGAAACCCGGGTGTGACAGAAGTGGTATCAGAGCAATGTTGACTGTAGGACAAAACCTAGATAGAAATCGACAAAACTCTTACCTACTTACCTTATTCTGAATCCTTCTAAACTTACCTTACTCTGATTCTTTATACACTTATCTTGATCCTGTCTCACCTTCTATTGTTCTACTCTGATCATTCTTACCTTCTCTATTCTAAGACAAGACAGATTTCACCCCTTGGAATCCCTACCCCTATGACATTCTTAAGAGATAGGAGGCCTAAGACCAAACCAAAACTATTTTCTATATTTAAAAATGTTGTTTGATTGTTCTGATGATAAATGTTTGATTTGCTTCTTTGATTGATTGAGATATTATATATGGACATCTTAGCATGTGCCACCATAAGGTAATAAATTAGCTATGGTAGGTAAAACATTAATCTGCTTAGCTAATAAATCCCCCAAAGTAGCATGATTTGTAATTACTGCCCTGTCTACTACTCTCTCTTACCATATGTATCTAACTCAGATGGTCAATACCAGGAGGGGTGGTGGAATTGATTTGCCTCCTAATCGACACACTCGGTGGATATATAGACAACCCCAGCCACAACCAGCAGAGATGAATCCTCCTAATCCTCCATCAGGCGGTGTTGACCCACTGATTGCAGCTCAGATGAGGATGATGCAGCAAATGGCGGACACTATGGCAGATATGCGGGCACAGATGCAGCAGGAACGCCAGGAGATGCGCCAGGAAAGAGAAGAGATGTGCTAGGAGTTGCGCTAGGAGCGAGAAGAGATACGCCAGGAGAGAAGGGCGCAACAGCAGCTGCAACAACAATTACAACAACAGCAGCAACAAGTACCATTGCCTCCCCCACCACCACCAGTTCCACCTCGGGACAAGCACCGGGAATTCATGAGCCACAAACCCCCAACCTTCTCCAACTCCGCGATCCGCTGCAAGCAGATGACTGGTTAAAGTCCGTAGAGAAGATGCTCAACATAGCTCAGTGCTCGGATAGAGAGAAAGTGCTCTACGCATCAGGTCGTCTTACTGGTCCCGCTGTGGACTACTGGGATGCATACTGCGCTGCTCATGGTGCTGTCGACACAATTACCTGGGCAGAATTCTCCACTCAATTCAGGAATTACCATATTCCTGCTGGGCTCATGAAGATTAAGAGAAAGGAGTTTCTATCCCTCAAGCAAGGAAGTATGTCCGTGAGTGAATATAGGGACAAATTCATCCAGTTATCTCGATATGCTCCTAGGGATGTTGAGGATGATGAGAAGGAGCAAGAGCTCTTTCTGGACGGTTTGATTGGACCCTTGCAATATCAACTCGTATCGCACACATTCCCGTCCTTCCAAAGGCTACTTGACAAAGCTATTGCTGTAGAAAACAAGAGGAGTATGTTTGGAGAGAAAAGAAGGGCTGCTAACCAAGGGCAGGCTGGAAGTAGTTCCGGTCCTCGCTATACTACCACTCCAAGTACACCAGCTCGTGGTGATTCCGGGCAGCAAACTCAACAGGCACCAACTGCTCCTTTGAAAGCAAGCACCCCACCAGGACCCGTTGCTCCTAACACAACCACCAACAGGGCATGCTTCAAGTGTGGACAATCGGGACACTACGCCAACTACTGTCCCAACAAGGCTGCCTACACTACACCAGCTCCAATGAAACAAGGTCAGGCTTCGGCAGGAAAGAGTCAGCCTCTATCTGTCAATCGGGGACAAGCCCATCATGCAGAAGTATAAGCTGAACCAGGTGAACTGGAAATTCAAGAAGAAAGCTAGTTGAAGATGAAGTAGTCGGTGAAGAAGTCAATGAACAACAAGAATAGAGATAAACATAAATATAGATATATATATATATATTACTATTTGTAAAACCTAAATATTAGTTTAGCCAGTAGTTCGTATTTTACTATTTTAGGAATAATAATAAGGTCGATTTGACCCTTTGTTTTGCTAATAAGTTATGCATCATGCCGAGATTTCTTTGTTTGTGCATATGTTCCGAGAACAATATGAGCATATATCCTTTGCTTACAAATCTCGAGGACGAGATTTCTGTTAAGGGGGGTAGGATTTGTAAAGCCCAAAAATTGGTAGAAGGGGAAATTAATAAAGTGAATCAATAAATATATTTATTTGATAATGTTTTGGGATTATGAAACCTAAGGAGATTAATTGGTTTTTTTAGCAACTTCAATTAATAGGATTATATTATTCAAATAACAAAAATGTGCACCTCATAATGAAATTCTTGTATTTGTATTCAAATATGTGAAACAAGTTTGAGTATAAAAAAATTTGGAATTCAAAAATAAAAAGGAATAGAAAAGAAAAGGATGGAAAAGATAAATGGAGATAAAAGAAAAAGATAAAGAAAACAGTACTTCGGCCATTTTCCCTGGTCGGCCCACATTATCAACCACCAGCCCACCTCCTTCCCTGCTTATTTGCGTGGCCCATAACACCTTCACACTGACGCTCAGGCCCCGCGTTGCAGGACGGCTATCCTCGCGCCTAGGGCGCTAATGGGTGGGCCACCTGTGGCCAGTGTTACCCCCGCCGCATGCAAATTGGAGTCACGGGCAGGTGGCCCCAGTGCTTGGACTCATCTTCTCCGCTCTTCCGAAGATGCCGCCGCCACCGCCAGGGAATCCGCGCGTGGATCGCTGGCGACCACGAGATCTGCGCAACAACCACACCATGTATTTCGCCCGGATTCGCGCTACCTGCTTTGCTCTTGACGAACACCTGTCGTGGGTTGTTGCGACTTCCTCGGTCGGACTCAGGTGTATTTATATCCCTAATCGCAGCTACCCTTCCCATCCAATCCTCCTCATGCGCCCGGCCGGAATCCATAACTTTGCCTCGGGAGCTGAAGTTTTCCATCGCGGTCAGGATGAGACAATTCAGACCGTCGCGCGCGTTCTTAACTCGCCGTCGTGTCTGGGGGCATCACCTGGGGTCTACGGAAGCCGGCGTGCAAAACACCCGTACCCAGGGCCTTGGTCGCTGGACGAATCGCTCGTCGGAGCGCTATGTCCGCTGTGGGTCGTGAACTGCACAGGCATCGCCTCTAGCGTCGGTGAGTACCTCCTCCAGTGATTCAGCGTTGTCACATCTTCGCATAGGACTATTTATCGGTATGGTTAGAGCGATGGTATGGTGGATGGCCGCGCGTCGACGTGGATCCGCCGGGGATGGATGCTGGCGTCGCCGCGCTGCTGGCCGGAGGTAGAAGAATGTGGTTGAGTCATAGATCTTGAGTTGTGCAGTTGTGATGTGTGCGCGCATTCCCCTCAGTTAATGTGATCTAGACCGTTGGATCCACACCGTGTGGACATGATTAGATCGTGGTGCTTTAAACCCTGGACCGTTGGATTTGATCGAGCGGTTCTGATTGGATCTAGCTTCATTAAATCGTGGTCGTTGTTGCTCGATCTGATGGTCTCTATTACATACCGATTCATGTAACGGATGATTTAATCCGGGCGGTCCAGTACAGATCAGACGACTCAAGATGGCCCATACCCCTTCAGCCATTCACTTTTGTAAAAGAGTCCCTGCACTTTATAGCAATCAACCCGCCATCCCTTCCCTGCTGGGGTGATAACAAATGGGTCCAAATATTTATAAAATGAACCCTGATGACTTACGGAATAGCACCTGCAGTCCATGCGGTTTGGAAATAATAAAATAAATGCGGAAATTGATCTCCAAGTGTAAAAATTATTCTTGAATCTTAGAGAATTCATGATTTACACGTTTTAACTCCGTTTTCCTCCGTTCCAGTTGTGTTAGCTTCATAAAAATATTCTCTACATACTAAAAACATTAATTATACCATATCTCATACTTTTATAGTTAGATATTTATTTAACCTATGTTTAGTAGATTAACCTCTCTAAATTAAAGTTAATCTGTTTATAATTATAGTTTGGCTAAAATATGATCCCTAGTTATATTATAATTTAAAGTTGAATTCATTAATTACTTAGATTATTTTCTCACATGATCTATTAAATCAACAAAAGGTCTAGTTTTAACTGCTTAAATTGCATGGGTCTTCTAAAAACCATACCTTTTTCAACCATGACTCCGATTGTAGTGATTCTCGATCCCATGATCTCGTAGCAGCGCGTAGACTATTATTACGCGGTTTATTCTTATGTTTGGTGTGATGTTAATTTTGTCTATACCATGTTTGTTTGTATTGCTACGACTAGAGCGAGGATACGTGTCATCTGAAGAACAAGTTGGTACCTAGAATCTCAAGTGCCAGGCAAGTTGTGCCCTTGATCACTTCTTTTTACCCAGTCATGTTCTGATTAATCATAATGATCTGCATAGGTTAATTTTGATGGGACCCAATAGGCTACCCTAGTTTGACTATCTTTATACTTTGTTCACCACTGAATTTTTGGGTAGTACCTGCTATTGCTTTATGTGGTTTTGGGTATAGATATACATTTTATTCATGATTATATCTTTATTATCAGTTGTTTATTACTGTTCATGATAAGATCATTATGTTAATTGGAACATGGAGAACCACCCGGGAAAACAGTGCTACCACAAGGGTTTAATGGGACGCCCTTGGCTGACTAACTAGGAAAGCTAGTGGAAGACTACCTTACCCGAAAGGGGCAAGGGCAGTAGGGGAGTGGTCGGTGTAGGGAGGTCCTCGGGTTCATTTTGCTGCGATGGCGGTCAGGCGAGGGATTCCTGCACTGGAGCTTCCTATAAACTGTAGCGGGTTTTCGGAAGCTAGTGGAACTTTGTAAAGGCTTCGTAGTGTTACCCTGCCTCGCCTCCTCGGAAGAGGTGTATGGGATTGGCCGTCTCTTGGCAGATGGGTAACATGACTTGTGGGTAAAGATGCGCAACCTCTGGAGAGTGTAAAACTGGTATACTAGCCGTGCTCACGGTCATGAGCAGCTCGGACACTCACATGATTAATTTATGGAACTAAATTCAATTTGTCATATGCATTGCATCGCAGGTGATGATGTTACTTTTGTTCTACTACTCAATTGGGTTGGTATTTACTTATACTTAGTAACTGCTAATAAAATTTTGACCAACTTTAAAAGCAATGCTCAGCTTTAACCATCCTCTTTGGTAAGCCTTACACTTCACGTGAGCTCCCACCTTTGGCGAGTCCATGCACATTATTCCCCACAACTTGTTGAGCTATGAACGTATGTGAGCTCACTCTTGCTGTCTCACACCCCCCCCCCACACACAGGTCAAGAATAGGTACCACAGGATGAGGCACATGGAGAATGTTGTGATGTGTTCGTGAGAGGTCTAGGTCGTCGTCTCTCAGTCAACTTTGGGTTGCTGGACCGTTGTCTCCTTATAATGTAATTATTTATTTTGTATAGAACTTCTATTATATAGTAAAGTTGCTGTAACACCCCAGGTGTTTATATTCCGCTCGACAACGAGTACGAATTTAAGCACGTGATATCAGTAAATAAGACGGACACTAAGGTCTAATTATTTTTGCCTATCGCGATTTTAATATCGCATCTGTTCCGTATGTCGTGAGTGCGACGTCGTTTTTATTTTTATCTATCCGGGCTCTTCCGAAATTTCCATATTATTCGGAACGTAGTCGTTCCGAACATCGGTGCGTCCGGTGATTATTTAAAACTCATCGCTCGCGCGAATACGAATTTGGAAGTCCGACTCACTAAGATGATTGTTATCCCGGGCAAATTAGTTGAACTCGACGACTAAAATATTCGGGGTAAAATAATTTGAATCGCGCGAAATCATGCGCGAGGTTATAATCCAATTAATTCTTCAGCACGCGGTTTCGACGACAAAAATCGCGTATACGTTCGCATATTGTGTTTCGGCTAATTTCGGTCGAATCACGCCGAACAAATTATCAGTGCCGAAATCCGTTTAATTCGGTCTGTCGTTTCTTGCCCGATCCAAAACTTTGGATATAAATTACGGGTGCGAATTCATCTGATCCCATTTGTTCTTCAGCCCACACTGTAGGATAATCAAATCAGCTGTGTTTTGGTGACGGATAAATTTTTATCTGAGTTCGACCAAACCAGTGTTGTCCTAAATATCGAATCGGATCTCGTCTGGTTTAATCCGTCTACATCTCGCTCCCGTGACAATACTGACATCGTCCCCGGAGGAATTCCGATTGCGATGTCGCATTCGGCTCGCACAGTTTAAAATTTATTTAATTCTAAAAGTGTCGAGCCTAGTGCCAATTTAAAATTAATCTAGACGAAATAAAATTGTCACTTAAGTATTTCGCTCGGTTCGAGCAATCTCTATAAATTTGGTAAAGCCACTACCAGGGATAGACTGTTTAAATAAACTGAACCCGAACTAATTGAAACCGGAAAAATTGTTAGCCGATTTGGTGTCCTATTTCAAAGTCCCAGTAAATAATATGTTTAAATCAAGTGTCGTTTTAATTAGATTGTGTACATCTTGTCTAGACCCAAATTCAAATATTCTGAAATTTCCATTTTACTTAAAGAAAATATCTTCCTTGGATATTTGTTTTGCCACCGTCTTGTTGCATGCATCCCTATCCGTTCATCTCCCTCTCACGCTGCTCCTCTCTGAGCTGTGCACGTCGACCTCCCTTTCTAGCATTTGTACTCGCCTCAGCTTTTTCTCCAAGCCCAGCTTCCTCTTCCTAGCTGCGTCGAGTCACTGGAAAAAAATCTTGCCGCCGCCCAGTCTGTCGATCTCATCTCCCTGTGATTTTTTTCCTTCAGCCGCCTTTATCCTTACCACCGCCCATGGCGTTGATATTTGCTGGTCACCATCCCTATCCTTCCACCGCATGGCGTCTATCTATATATGTACGGTGCCTGCTCCTTTATTCCATGGTGTACGCTTCGCTCATAGAGAATTGCTGGCTCATCTCTCCGTTGCGCTCTGTGCTCAGGCGCACGTTTCTTAGCCCACGGCCTTGGAGCCCGCCGGTGGCCATGCTCAGCTCCAGCTCTGTGCCGTGTTCATGGCTGCGCGCGTGCTCGCCGGTCATCCCAGCCCAGTCGTGCTTCTCTCCCTCTCTGCTCGCTGCGCGCGCTGCTCTTTGGGGCTCGCCGGACGTCGCTTCCTAGATGGGTTCCCTGCACTGCGCTCAGCTCCCTCGCTCCTGCTGCTAGCCGTGGCTGGCTCCCTGCTACGCTCGCCCAGATCGTCGCCATCGAGTTCCCTCGCCGAGGTTTCTCCCTGCGCGCGCGAGCTCTGTTGCGAGCGCCGATCCGTACCCACAAAGCCTCGCTGGTGCTCAACTGGCTCAATGCTGGTCCGACCATCGCCCTGCTGTGTCGTGCTCTATTTCCGCGACACCACTCTTCGTCATGGTCGTTAAATCACCGTTAATCGTGCCGTCGTAGCCAGTTTGCCTCCGTCTCGTGGTGGTGTTGCACTGCCGTCGAGTCCCGATATCGATCTGGTTGTCGTCGAAGTGAAGCTCAGTTTAAAGCTCGCCAAGGGTTTGATCAAAGATTTTATTCGGAGACTATCGACGTTCTCGCAAGCTTTAAGTCGGATTTAATGGACGGTAAGTGGATTCGTTATTCCAGTCGACTAAATATGATATTTATTAGACTACCTGAATCGTTTATGGTGATTTGATCGGTAGTCGTACATGTTGCTGATCTCTTACGTTATAATAGTTATTACGTTCTAGGTAGTTTGCTTGGGTTATTAGTTTCGAGTAGTTTAATATTAGTACGGTATTTAACGTGTAATCGACGAAAAACTCGGATTCCTTCCTTAATCAAAGTAGTGAATCTAAGCTAAATCTATTACTAGCGCGCAAGTTGTTAGCCGAATTAGATAGATTAAATAAATATGTGTGATGCAAAATAAAATTCAATTAGTTCTTGGTAAGTAAAGTGATATAATTTATAAAGTGAGAGATAAATTTAGCATTTAATTAAGTAGCTGATGAATTGTGTTTAGGCTAATCATGTTTAAAGTGTATAATTTGTTTGCAATGTTTGCGTTAGGTTCGAGAAACGTAATTATTGCGTGTAGTCGTATATTAATAACTACTGATTTCGTACAAAATTGTACAACGCATCGCCGCTAGGTGTTTAAATTCGCCATCGCGTAGCACTATTTAGGTTTATAATATTTCCGTCGATATGCATTCATGTGCATAATGCATTCCATTCAGGTACGTTAATTAATCGCGTGATGCGGAAGATGCCCCGAGTCGACCCCAAGCGCGGACTAAACCGCAGGATGATGCTGATGGATGAACTGGAAGATGGATAATCTGAGCGAGTGCCAAGCCAAAGGATGATCGTCAAGTGGACATCGCCTAACAAACACTAACCTAGTGTTACTCAGGCAAGCCCCGGTGCATGCAACCCCTTCCTTGTGTTTTTAAATACTTTTCGCACACTTTAAGTCTAGTGAAATGTGCATTAGGTTTATAGGAGTTGCTTGAAACCCTTTGATGCATTGCCTTCCTTGATATCCATACCTTTATAGATACTTCTGATGAAGTATCAAAATATGATTTACAAAATTTGCTTAGCCTTGCTTAGAGGTAAATCTTGTGGATAGAGGTTATCCTTTGCGTTAATGCCTAGCTCAGGGGTTATCCTGAGGAAGGATGGCTTCTGCCTGCAAGAATATTTTAATTGGGAGCAATGGTGGGATCTTACTGCAAAGTTCCCTTTGATGCTCTTTTCATCCTAAGGAATACAAACAATCCTAAGGGTGGAAGTACTTAAATCGGGACTTGGGCTAGGAACAGGTGATGCTCCGCCCGGGTCAATTAAGGATTGGATGCGTATGTAGGCCTGATAGATCAAGGACTATCTTAACTGGCCACATGCCCTGGAAATGGGACAGGGTAAGCTTGAACCCGGCTATTCCATACGTGAAAAGACAACCGCGCACTGGGTGTGGGAGATGGTGGGAGTAGCGTGTGCCCTCCTGGCTAGAGGCTGGATGGAGGAGTACTGTGCTCCCGGGTAGCGCGGACCGGTTCACGTTGTGGAGGATCTGTGGGAACGGTTGACATATGCAAGGGTTAAGTGCTACATATGTCGTGTGGTTAGAGATCCTCAGCTGAGTAAATCGATTCGGATCGCCGTTATATCCCCGGAGAGTGGAGACTTGATCACTGACCTGCAACCTAAGTCAGGATGTGAACCTCATGAATAAAAATGATGTTGTATTGATGAGATGGTGAAATTAGACCAGATGCAAATAGAGTCTATTAATATTTAATCTGGCGTTAAAATATTGAAAGTAAGGACTCACTTTAGTAAGCTATTTCTGCAAAAGTATCTAAGTTGATTCTTGCTAAAGCCTCTCCTTGATTCCCAAATCCAGCATACCCTTGAGAGTCTTTTCTTTAGTCGGGTAAGTCTTGCTGAGTAATTCCATACTCAGGGTTTTATTCCCTGTTGTTTTTCAGGTTCTAACTTTGTGCTGCTTTTGATGGTGTTAAGTGCCGGTGGGCTCGGCCTTCTTATATAAGTATAACCCGTCTTTATCTTCTTACTGAGGATGGTCATTTGAGCTAGCATATATTTCAAACTTATACTTTTGTAATCACTCCGATAAAATAATATAAAATTTTTGTAACTTGTAAAATTTGGTAATAAGATTTCCGCTGCAAAAATATTGGTGTGTGTGATTTGTGTTACTTAATCCCGCGGTTCTGGTTGTAAGTGGTTTATCCGGTGTCCTTGGGGCAATCGGACGGATCCTGTTAAGTTATCTGGTGCACATGCATGGCCGTCTGAGGTCTTTGAGACAAGGACAGGTGCATGTGGGCCCGATAACTTGGAGGTTCTGCCACAGCTGGTATCGGAGCAGGATTAAGTATATACGGTCACATACGTATTTTCGAAACAAAAGTTTTGGTTTTAGAAAACCTATTTTTAACTAAACACATTGTTTGGCTTTGAAAAACAGTTTTGAAAAACTATAATGCTAGCAACATCCTCTGTTAAGCCCTAAGTTAAGGACTATTAGGTGGCTTATTTAAAAACCACTAACCCACAACCGGGTGGGTATTGCATACATGTGTATTGTTATTTTTAAGGCCATTCAGTTTTGAATGGATCGACGCTCAAGGTAAGGTGAGATGTGAGAGCATGACCAAACAACCGTCGGTCTAGGAAAGTGTTTAATTGTTGCGCTTGATTATATACATGTTACACATATGTATATATGAAGGCTGCGATCTGGAGTATTTGATTTTCTGGGAATTCAGTACCCCATGGATGTGTATGGGTATACAGACATGGGAATACTGAGAAGTGTAATGTACTTGTAACGACGCACCTACGCTCAGGTAAGAAGGTGAGTTACCATAATGAGTTGCCCTATGGTTAAAGTGTGGCAACGACACCTATGCGTGGCTCGGCGCTTAATGATGAGCTGGCCTCCATATAGCAATATATGGAGTATAAACTGTGATAAAATGTCATGTGTGAACTGCATCATTGGAAATTGGGCTGTGATGGATTTTCTGCAGGTACACTAACCTCGAAAACGTATGTGTAGCTGACGACTAGCAAAATACCGAGAGAGAACGTATGCCACCGATATAGAACGTTATTACCACATTATGTTGGCAAAATCAGTGAGGACGTATAGGACGAGCATGCATCCTGATTGTTGCATCATGTTTGTCGCCTATACACCCAAAATGCTTCTCTCATCTTTATTCCAGTAACCATTGATTGTAGATAATGTGGTGTAATGCTGAATTATGAACTTCGATGAAATAGGTGTCCTCCATTCTTTAGGTAACCTATTAAGGTCTTATATGGTGTTTGATCTTGTGCTTGATGTGTCGATAGAAGGTTAGTGACTTGTTTGCCTAAACCCAAAATTAGGCCACGTTCTTATCTGGTAAACCTAGACCCAAATTTGAATTTACCATTATCCCTCCTTGACTAAAATCATGTAAATGAATGCTTAGACAATTTCCTTATTGGACATAAAATGTACCTAAGCTTAAAAAAAAGGATCTCAAGTCATGTCTCCTTTTAGAACCATTCCCTTGTTCAGTTGATGCAGGTTGAGGTCCCTATTGTATTCGGCCTCTCCTTGTGGATCATCTTGTCGCCTTATTAACCTAACCTAGGAAAAGCTTGTCCGACCATTTTCTTAAAGTTTGATGCCTTTGGATTCCCCATCTCTATTGAAGGCCTACCAACTTAATCTTATGATTGTTTTACCTCCGTATCTAATCAGATACTCATCCTTGACCTTGTAATCTCTATGATGGGCATAGAAATATGCTTGGGGCTGAATTAACAGTCTCCCATCGTACTCCTTTCATCAAGTTTAGGTTATGGCCATGTTTTGTTCATTTCCTTGGGCCATAATCTATTTGGCTCTCTACTTGTAACCATTCTTACAGGTGGAGTATCTCCTTGTATATTGTCACCCTTGTTCAATTCATTTGTATCGCGCGAGATTTCTTATTGGTTACGTCTGGTAATGACATTATGGCTAAAACCTGTGGTGTCGTGACGAAACCGAGGGCCCTCTGTGTGTGCGCACACACGGTTGTGCTGCTCGGCACGCGCTGGTATCATGGTTAGTAGTTGTAATCCATTATGAGACTATGTCAATGCGTTATCTTGGCACAATCTATTTTTGCTACGTGAGATTTATTATTGGTGCTAGTTCGGTGATGGTGTCATGATTAAGGACTTATGGTGCCGCATCGAGACTGAGAGCCTCCTGTGAATGCGCACACAGGATTGTGCTACTCGACGCATGCTGGTATCAAGGTCTCTGGTCATGATCCATTGTGGAACTACACTGATGTGTTATCTTCCGTAAACTACTTCCTTGAAACAATTTCTATGTTGTTTGTCAAGTGATCAAGCAACATCTATCATCTCCGTTGGATTAAAAGGGCATATCCCTTTCATGTGTGGTCTCTTTTCCCTTGACTTTGATGGTGACTTCACACATACAAGTTTCCTTTACGTCCTTTGTGTAAAGGTGAATCCTTGGAGCTTTTTAGTGTTGGAAAACCACTGATTAGCTCTCGAAATGGAGATTGGATTTCCCCTGCTGTTGAGATGCAGGAGTTTGTTCATTCGCTCTCCTATTTAATCCATGTATTCCCTAACCAAGTGGATAATTCATCTCGCATGAAGAAACGGATGAATAACATGTCCAAATGATTTCTACCCAAATGCATGACCTTTTGTTAGCAAATGTGAGCTTTCAACCCTTGGCTTACCGATGGTACTGAGAGGACCTACTCAATGTCAAAAGTAGTTCAACAAGTTGGTTTTACTAACTTGTAACTGCCCAATGAACAAAGGTTGAGTTTAGAGATCGTTTTATCAAGTTGTCTAAACTCACTTTTGTACAACCCCTCTTAAGGAAGTGTTTATAAAAAAATCAAGTTAAATCGACTGATAACCACCTAATGATCGCTCTAGTCATGCCTCGAACGCCTCACGTGTGCTTTTCCAGTATGTGTGATCAAGTCGAGCCATGCCCAGTGATTGATAAAATGGATTGGTTACGAAGGCAGCATCTGCCTATCCCTTCGCTGGTGATTTTGCAAGTCTATCATTTTCTTGGACTTGGATTTTCTAGCTAGCCACGAGTTAAATGTGATGTTATTCGACATTCACACCCGTCTCGTGTGCTACGAACTCATTGTGACCACTTGTTGGTAAACCTCTTTCTGTGTGTTTTACCCAAGATGGTGCATCTGATTCTGTTTGGGTAAAGTCGTGTATTTGCCGCTCGCTCGACAGACTCAGATAGTATAGTGTCATCAAAAAAAGCAAACTGCACACATGGAACCTTATATGTTCCTCTGGCAGACATCGTCTCTATTGGTGGACATCTCTAAATTGGCCTAAGGCAATACATGTTATGTCCGCTAGAGAAACCACATCCTGAGGCACTCGCCTTCGCTCAAGACTGCCTTGTGATTACCGCTGATATGGACGTGGTTTACATGCTTCTCTACTCTTAAAAGTCTTTCGCTCCGAATCTCGGGACGAGATTCTTTTAAGGGGGAGGGCTGTAACACCCCAGGTGTTTATATTCCGCTCGACAATGAGTACGAATTTAAGCACGTGATATCAGTAAATAAGACGGACACTAAGGTCTAATTATTTTTGCCTATCACGATTTTAATATCGCATCTGTTCCGTCTGTCGTGAGTGCGACGTCGTTTTTATTTTTATCTATCCGGGCTCTTCCGAAATTTCCATATTATTCGGAACGTAGTCGTTCCGAACATCGGTGCGTCCGGTGATTATTTAAAACTCATCGCTCGCGCGAATACGAATTTGGAAGTCCGACTCACTAAGATGATTGTTATCCCGGGCAAATTAGTTGAACTCGACGACTAAAATGTTCGGGGTAAAATAATTTGAATCGCGCGAAATCATGCGCGAGGTTATAATCCAATTAATTCTTCAGCACGCGGTTTCGACGACAAAAATCGCGTATACGTTCGCATATTGTGTTTCGGCTAATTTCGGTCGAATCACGCCGAACAAATTATCAGTGCCGAAATCAGTTTAATTCGGTCTGTCGTTTCTTGCCCGATCCAAAACTTTGGATATAAATTACGGGTGCGAATTCATCTGATCCCATTTGTTCTTCAGCCCACACTGTAGGATAATCAAATCAGCTGTGTTTTGGTGACGGATAAATTTTTATCTGAGTTCGACCAAACCAGTGTTGTCCTAAATATCGAATCGGATCTCGTCTGGTTTAATCCGTCTACATCTCGCTCCCGTGACAATACTGACATCGTCCCCGGAGGAATTCCGATTGCGATGTCGCATTCGGCTCGCACAGTTTAAAATTTATTTAATTCTAAAAGTGTCGAGCCTAGTGCCAATTTAAAATTAATCTAGACGAAATAAAATTGTCACTTAAGTATTTCGCTCGGTTCGAGCAATCTCTATAAATTTGGTAAAGCCACTACCAGGGATAGACTGTTTAAATAAACTGAACCCGAACTAATTGAAACCGGAAAAATTGTTAGCCGATTTGGTGTCCTATTTCAAAGTCCCAGTAAATAATATGTTTAAATCAAGTGTCGTTTTAATTAGATTGTGTACATCTTGTCTAGACCCAAATTCAAATATTCTGAAATTTCCATTTTACTTAAAGAAAATATCTTCCTTGGATATTTGTTTTGCCACCGTCTTGTTGCATGCATCCCTATCCGTTCATCTCCCTCTCACGCTGCTCCTCTCTGAGCTGTGCACGTCGACCTCCCTTTCTAGCATTTGTACTCGCCTCAGCTTTTTCTCCAAGCCCAGCTTCCTCTTCCTAGCTGCGTCGAGTCACTGGAAAAAAATCTTGCCGCCGCCCAGTCTGTCGATCTCATCTCCCTGTGATTTTTTTCCTTCAGCCGCCTTTATCCTTACCAGTTACCACCGCCCATGGCGTTGATATTTGCTGGTCACCATCCCTATCCTTCCACCGCATGGCGTCTATCTATATATGTACGGTGCCTGCTCCTTTATTCCATGGTGTACGCTTCGCTCATAGAGAATTGCTGGCTCATCTCTCCGTTGCGCTCTGTGCTCAGGCGCACGTTTCTTAGCCCACGGCCTTGGAGCCCGCCGGTGGCCATGCTCAGCTCCAGCTCTGTGCCGTGTTCATGGCTGCGCGCGTGCTCGCCGGTCATCCCAGCCCAGTCGTGCTTCTCTCCCTCTCTGCTCGCTGCGCGCGCTGCTCTTTGGGGCTCGCCGGACGTCGCTTCCTAGATGGGTTCCCTGCACTGCGCTCAGCTCCCTCGCTCCTGCTGCTAGCCGTGGCTGGCTCCCTGCTACGCTCGCCCAGATCGTCGCCGTCGAGTTCCCTCGCCGAGGTTTCTCCCTGCGCGCGCGAGCTCTGTTGCGAGCGCCGATCCGTACCCACAAAGCCTCGCTGGTGCTCAACTGGCTCAATGCTGGTCCGACCATCGCCCTGCTGTGTCGTGCTCTATTTCCGCGACACCACTCTTCGTCATGGTCGTTAAATCACCGTTAATCGTGCCGTCGTAGCCAGTTTGCCTCCGTCTCGTGGTGGTGTTGCACTGCCGTCGAGTCCCGATATCGATCTGGTTGTCGTCGAAGTGAAGCTCAGTTTAAAGCTCGCCAAGGGTTTGATCAAAGATTTTATTCGGAGACTATCGACGTTCTCGCAAGCTTTAAGTCGGATTTAATGGACGGTAAGTGGATTCGTTATTCCAGTCGACTAAATATGATATTTATTAGACTACCTGAATCGTTTATGGTGATTTGATCGGTAGTCGTACATGTTGCTGATCTCTTACGTTATAATAGTTATTATGTTCTAGGTAGTTTGCTTGGGTTATTAGTTTCGAGTAGTTTAATATTAGTACGGTATTTAACGTGTAATCGACGAAAAACTCGGATTCCTTCCTTAATCAAAGTAGTGAATCTAAGCTAAATCTATTACTAGCGCGCAAGTTGTTAGCCGAATTAGATAGATTAAATAAATATGTGTGATGCAAAATAAAATTCAATTAGTTCTTGTAAGTAAAGTGATATAATTTATAAAGTGAGAGATAAATTTAGCATTTAATTAAGTAGCTGATGAATTGTGTTTAGGCTAATCATGTTTAAAGTGTATAATTTGTTTGCAATGTTTGCGTTAGGTTCGAGAAACGTAATTATTGCGTGTAGTCGTATATTAATAACTACTGATTTCGTACAAAATTGTACAACGCATCGCCGCTAGGTGTTTAAATTCGCCATCGCGTAGCACTATTTAGGTTTATAATATTTCCGTCGATATGCATTCATGTGCATAATGCATTCCATTCAGGTACGTTAATTAATCGCGTGATGCGGAAGATACCCCGAGTCGACCCCAAGCGCGGACTAAACCGCAGGATGATGCTGATGGATGAACTGGAAGATGGATAATCTGAGCGAGTGCCAAGCCAAAGGATGATCGTCAAGTGGACATCGCCTAACAAACACTAACCTAGTGTTACTCAGGCAAGCCCCGGTGCATGCAACCCCTTCCTTGTGTTTTTAAATACTTTTCGCACACTTTAAGTCTAGTGAAATGTGCATTAGGTTTATAGGAGTTGCTTGAAACCCTTTGATGCATTGCCTTCCTTGATATCCATACCTTTATAGATACTTCTGATGAAGTATCAAAATATGATTTACAAAATTTGCTTAGCCTTGCTTAGAGGTAAATCTTGTGGATAGAGGTTGTCCTTTGCGTTAATGCCTAGCTCAGGGGTTATCCTGAGGAAGGATGGCTTCTGCCTGCAAGAATATTTTAATTGGGAGCAATGGTGGGATCTTACTGCAAAGTTCCCTTTGATGCTCTTTTCATCCTAAGGAATACAAACAATCCTAAGGGTGGAAGTACTTAAATCGGGACTTGGGCTAGGAACAGGTGATGCTCCGCCTGGGTCAATTAAGGATTGGATGCGTATGTAGGCCTGATAGATCAAGGACTATCTTAACTGGCCACATGCCCTGGAAATGGGACAGGGTAAGCTTGAACCCGGCTATTCCATACGTGAAAAGACAACCGCGCACTGGGCGTGGGAGATGGTGGGAGTAGCGTGTGCCCTCCTGGCTAGAGGCTGGATGGAGGAGTACTGTGCTCCCGGGTAGCGCGGACCGGTTCACGTTGTGGAGGATCTGTGGGAACGGTTGACATATGCAAGGGTTAAGTGCTACATATGTCGTGTGGTTAGAGATCCTCAGCTGAGTAAATCGATTCGGATCGCCGTTATATCCCCGGAGAGTGGAGACTTGATCACTGACCTGCAACCTAAGTCAGGATGTGAACCTCATGAATAAAAATGATGTTGTATTGATGAGATGGTGAAATTAGACCAGATGCAAATAGAGTCTATTAATATTTAATCTGGCGTTAAAATATTGAAAGTAAGGACTCACTTTAGTAAGCTATTTCTGCAAAAGTATCTAAGTTGATTCTTGCTAAAGCCTCTCCTTGATTCCCAAATCCAGCATACCCTTGAGAGTCTTTTCTTTAGTCGGGTAAGTCTTGCTGAGTAATTCCATACTCAGGGTTTTATTCCCTGTTGTTTTTCAGGTTCTAACTTTGTGCTGCTTTTGATGGTGTTAAGTGCCGGTGGGCTCGGCCTTCTTATATAAGTATAACCCGTCTTTATCTTCTTACTGAGGATGGTCATTTGAGCTAGCATATATTTCAAACTTATACTTTTGTAATCACTCCGATAAAATAATATAAAATTTTTGTAACTTGTAAAATTTGGTAATAAGATTTCCGCTGCAAAAATATTGGTGTGTGTGATTTGTGTTACTTAATCCCGCGGTTCTGGTTGTAAGTGGTTTATCCGGTGTCCTTGGGGCAATCGGACGGATCCTGTTAAGTTATCTGGTGCACATGCATGGCCGTCTGAGGTCTTTGAGACAAGGACAGGTGCATGTGGGCCCGATAACTTGGAGGTTCTGCCACAGTTGTGACATTCGATCCTGTGCCATGAATCATCATATGTGTGAGACTTGGTCCCAGCACACCTGGTGATTATGTTCGCGCCCGGGTCTTGGTGCCCCGAAACCCAGGTGTGACTGGATCCGCAATGGTTAAGTAAGTTGTGCAATGAGCTAAGTTTAAATTCCTTCAAAATCATCTAAGAGAACACTTTTCTAGATCATGAATGCCCCTTGAGTAACCACTTTCACTTCCCACAAGAGTTCCACCTTTGTTCACTTCAAAATGTTCAAAACTTGCTCTTCAGCCTCTGAAACCAGTTCAACCGGACCTGAAATCGGTTCAATCGGTTTCTGGACTGTTTCTCTGCCACCTCTGCTCTGACCAGTCTGACAGTCAGAGCTGTCAGAAAAGTCATGTGCAGATTTTTTTTTGAAAACCGGTTCAACCGGATTTTCCCCGGCTCAACCGGTTTTGAGTCCGGTCGAGTCTCCAACTGAGTAGATTAGTGAACCGGGTTCTCCCTGGTGGAAACCGGTTCAACCGGTTTTTGGCCCTTTTCTCCCAACGGCTGCCAGCTTTTGGGGGATCCTTTAAATACCCCCACACTCTCTCTCTTAATCACTTCTGCTCTCTCCACGATTCCTCAGCAGACCAAACTCCAAACAAGGGCATTCATTTCACATCTCACACCCAAAATCGCATCTCCTTCAATCGCTTGAAGGATCCTTGGTGTGAGGTGAAGTCGATCTAACACGCTGTCAATTTCATCTTGATTCTCCCATTCTCTTTGTTCTTGAGCTCATTGCAAACTTAACCTTGTGCGGATTTGTTACTCTTGGAGCCTTGTGTTCCTTGACGGTTAGAGGTTGCTTGGGAGTCTCCAAATTTGTGGATGACCCCAAGAAGTTTGTATTACCCGCTCTTTGAGCAAATTTGAGAAAAGATTGCCTTGACCTTGGTGGTCGGTTTGTAGAGGATTAGGGTTGGAAAAGACCCGGCCCTTTGTGGGCTCCTCAATGAGGAGTAGGACACCTTTGTGGTGGTTGCCGAACCTCGGGTTAAATCGCGTGTTCTTGTGCGTTCTTGTTAAGTGCCTTAAATTGTTGGTTGGTTCATATTCATCTATTTGAGTGGATTTTCTGTAGGGCAAGTCATTAGCAAAATCTTTCACTACTTCGTCATATTTGTTTAACTGATTATTTAATCTAAGTTGAGCAGGTTCAAACTTGTTCAGTTGTAAACAAAAGCAACTGAACCGGTTTGCACCAGTGCAACTTTAATTTGACCTATCTCGAAGTTTTTAGTGAAAAATTTCAGGTGTAGCCTATTCACCCCCCCTCTAGGCTACTTTCAGCTATTAACTACTTTTATCAGACCATCTAATAGTTATTTAGATATTTGAATTTACTAGAGCTAATAGTTAGTTGGCTAAAAGATGCTAGTATAATTAGCTAGCTAACAAATAGATAGCTAACTATTAACTAGTTTACTAAAAATAAATAATAGTTGAATTATTAGCTAGGGTGTTTAGATTTCTCCAACTAATTTTAGACACTAACTACTAGCTCTAGTGCATTCAAACACTTTCTAAATATTAGGCATTCAAACACCCCTAAGCTAGATGAAGTGACCTAGCAGGGTATGCCGTGAACATCTCTTTGTGTCTCTCGTTCAATGTGGCCTGCTCCTCCACTCTCGCGCACATGTTGTTATAGATGTCCATATAGGCCGGGCCACCCGTTTGGCACAAAGCCCGACACTATTTTAGCCTGATACAAAACCGGCACGGCACCCCGGACATCGGGCTAGTGTTTGGGCTCCATGGTCGGCACACAGTGGTCGGCCCGATCGACACGGAATAACGGGTGGCACGACGTGCTGGCCCGGCTCGGCACGCAACACTGACCGTGTCGTGCCCAATCCAGTCCATTTGTGCCGTGCCCACAACGGGCCAGGGCCGAGCCGAGCGGCACGTTTGGATATCTATACATGTTGTCACCCTGCTCCTCCGAATCAATGTTGTCGTCTCCTTTCTCGCCACGCAGTCATAAGGTTTTGCATTCGGACTTTTAACAGCCAAGCAGTCATAACTGGCTCCTGGGCTGCCATGCTAAACGAGCAGACACAACCCATCGAACGTTTTATGTGTTGTGCTATAGGCCGAGCGTTAAGCTCGAAGGCTGGCACGACACGACCCGATATGTTAAACGTGTCGGGTCGAGCCTGGATGTGAGGCATGAGCATGGTCCTTTTGGGCCACGGGCCAACCCGACACGACCCGATATGTTAAACATGTCAGGTCGAGCCTGGATGTGAGGCATGAGCATGGTCCTTTTGAGCCACGGGCCAACCCGACACGACCCAATGTACACCTATATTTGTAGATATAATTTTGACCTCTAAAAGTCCTTTAGCTACTCTTTCTGTCAGAAACTAAAAATTAATCTAAATGTGTTTCGTATGGCCAAGTGGACCATTATTTTTTGGAATTTTGTAGTAAGTTATCTTGGTTTGTTGGCTAGGATGTTAATGATGGAGGGTGTAATGTTGTAAGCTAGAAGTAGGGACTAGGGAGATACCAAACTACGATGCTTTTTTCGTCACTTAATACACAAGTGTTGGGTTTAGAGTTAATGTACGGAAAATGGACCAAACCAGGGGCAAAGCTATAGTCAGTTTAGGTGGTGCAGATGCACCCCCTAAAATAATACAAAACTGGTTATAGTAGATAAATTTTAAACTTATATTTACCCCTGTCAGATAATACCTATACATCATAAGGCAATTGCACTCTCTTGAAGTTCACTCTAGCTTTGCCACTGGACCAAAGTACCAAACAAAGATTGTATTTGGTATGGGGAGTATATATATGGGGTTTGTGGAGTGGAGCACTGGCGTTAACGTTGCCATATCCATATCAGTTGTGTATTGTTGTGTAGCTGTAATATTTCGAGAAAATCTTGTACTTTCTACTCTCTGTTGCAATGCGTGAGAGTGAGAGGTAATTGCCTCTTTTACACCCGATGTTTCTGTGTTACTTGTGTATTCCCATCGACTGTTACAGGTTTACTCTTGATCTGAGCATCTCTTATAGAAACAGGCAAGTGGGGTGATGACATCTTGCTGAAACTTCCCACTGCATTCATGTAAACTTTAAGCTATTTTCTATACGAAGACGATATTTATATTGAGAACATAACACTTGGATGAAAGTGAAACAAACTGAAGTAGGAGTACGCAGAGACCGCGCGCGGTGCCGTCCAACGGAGGGAGAAGAAAAAAAAATCCTGTGGCTCAGTAGTCGTCAAAGTAACTCGGCAGCGGCTCATCTTTTCTGGACTTGCGCCTGCTGAGGATGGACTTGAGGAACTTCTTGCTCTTCTTAGGGGTACGCTCACCGTCCTTGGAATCGTCGCTCCTGTCGACCTGCGTCCTCATTGGTGCCAGTTTCTTGGGCTGTGAGACGGCGGCCTGCATTATAAGCAACAGCAGAGATGAAAAATGTCTTGGAAGACTCACACTCCATCACAAGCCCATGCGATTTACCTGAGCCCTGACGCTTGATGTCTTGAGCAAGGATGCCTTCTTTGAGAGCGACGCGGACCTTGTCAGTGGAGCTGGAGCTGTCGAAGGAACTGGTGATTCCGATCGCTTATCTGCTGTCGCAGAAACAGAGTGAGGGTTAAAATCGTGGGTCAACTGATCTTGGTATACAACAATACAACTGCAGGGGGGCAGATCAGGAGCCTCTCTTTGTATTTATTTATTTAATAATCTCCTGTAACTGGATAGCTGAAACGAGCTGTTCAGATGCTGATCGTTACTTCTACCTCTGTTGGTGGGTGTAGCGTTCTTAGCTGGTGCCATGGGATGCGCACGCTGTGCTGGCGACGCTGAACGTGCACGCTGCGAAGGTAGGCGAGCGATGGATTGCAACTTTCTGCAAACAGTAGAGATTTTTTTGTTTGTTTGTTTGGTTGTCAACCTAAGCTTCGAACGGAAAGAACGAGGGGGAGGCAGTCCGAGCTTTTGGCTGTCCATCCGGCCGGCGGGACACTGACCTGAGTGAAGGCTGCTTCTTCTCTTTAGCTCTTGTTTCAGCTGCTAGCGCAATACATTTCAGGTCAGTTGAAGCTGACATACCTATGGTGCTTCATAGACAAATATATATATTAAGTGAAGAAGCTGACTTACCGCTGAATACTTGATGCATCTGAGACGCCCTGCCTGTGACGACCACCTTGTTCATCTCCCTGAAGTTGGGCATGGCACTGGGCATTGACTGGCCTTGAGCTGCGCGCAATTCCCAAATGGAATTTTAATTAGCCGTTACAGATACAGAATGAGCCAAGAACAGGATAGCTGATACTGACGTAGTACCTGGCAAGATGTATCTCTTGTGATACTTTGGGGCAGTGATCACCAAGGACTGCTGCGAAATGCCCTCTCTGTCGACACAGGCTTGGCTGGCCTGAGTTCTCTGAAACCAGTCGTTTTTTGCATCGTTAATTCAAAGACAGAGAGAAGCCGATCGGATTCGGACTAGTACAGAGTCCACAGTCCAGGATGAGAAGAAAAAAAAGAAGAAGAAGAAGAAGGCTTCTGAACTGAAAAAACCTGGTGGATGCAGGAGATCCGGAGATCGGCATCGGTGGCCTCACTGAACCTCTGATCGATTAGGCTGGACACCTTGAAAGATATGGAGCCCAGGTGGTCGACGGTGTTGACGAGGGCCTTCACGGCATACTCCTTGAGGTTGTTCGTCACCCTGTGCGTGCGTATATATAGACATCAGTGAACTCGGGAGCAGCATACATAAGGCAGAACGTGCAAGTATACATACGTACGCCTGCTTTTCGTCTTGCTGCGTGTAGGCAAGCTCGAAGTACTCTGCCGCGGAGTACAGCTGCGACCTCAGTGTCTTGAGACCCTACGACGATTGGAGAAGCAGCAGCAGCAGTACGTGTGAAAACGAAACGCGCGCGAGGATGGAGGAGGAGGAGGGACACGAATGATGTGGTTTGAAGGATGAGGGTGACCTTGATGGTTTCAGAGAAGAGGAGAGCCTCCTGGATCTGCACCTCCTCCACCGTCGCGCCGCTCATCCCCGCAGCGCCACCTGGAGCAGAGCAAGCGCGGAGAATGCTTGGGTGGTGCTGACGACGAAGATGGGGATGGGGAGAAACAAAACAATGGTGGAGTACGGTGGAAGAGCTCAACGATGTACTGGGAAGAAGGGGAAGAAGAAGGTGCGGAGGAGGAGGCGCGCATGTCGTGAGCACGACGACAGATGTTTTAACTAGTACTAGTAGGAGCAGTTGTGGTGATGCTCCTGCGGCGGCGGCAACAGGTACATACGATATAATAATGCAACTTAATTAAGGCAAAGCTACTTAGAATTAACGGTGTTTGGTGAGTGGTGAGTGAAGGGCAAACCTGGTAGTAACAGGTACAGCAGGGTGAAGTGAAGCTGCTGGCAGTGCTGGGCACTGGTTTTTACACCAGTGTTTTAGTTGGTTGTTATAAGCAAGTGAGGATGGATGGGTCCCACTGCAGATCGACCAAAAGCTCAAGGGGTACGAGAGATGAGATCTCGTTCGTCGTTGGGATGCTCATGCTGAACTGAACACTTCTTTCTCACCTTTCTTCTCTTTCTATCCCTGCGCTGCGCTATGCATGGCCATCATTTCAGCCCATGCACACATGGACCCACCTCCTCACCTCATGCGTTTTCTTTCCGGTTTTTTATTATTTTCTTTCTCGGAGAAAATTTGACCCCCCAACCTCCTCATGAATCATCAAACCTCACCTACATCGTAAGGGCATGTACAATAATATTTAATATAGAGGCTCTTGAGTTGTTTAAAGGGTTATTTGTAACAACAACAACAAAAATCGTAGAGTCGTCTCTCCGTAAGGAGACGTCTCTGACTCGTAACCCAAATAGCACACAGACGTCTCACTTCCCACTGCACCATTTCGTCGTTTATTCTATTGATATGATGTTTTACAAGTGCATTTACTCATGTATTTATTAATATACTATATTTATAGACACTCCATTGTATAATAGAGTCTCTTAGTCGTCTCTTGTGCTTGGAGAACCGTTTTGATGTCTCTCCACTATACATGCCCTAAGCGCGCAATCAGTATGTTTATTAGTTAGTTAAAAGAATCGATATTGGTTTTACTATCACTTTATTATACAGGTTATCTAGTACTACAATTAAAGCTTCTGTACCAACAAAAGTGCTTGTTGGGGGCCTTCGGCTTACGAAGGTCCTCAAAAACAGGATTTAATAGTATTTCTGGAAGTATAATGTGTGAGCAGGTACCTTCGGACTCAAGTCGGTATCGCGGCAGGAGTAGACCAGGATAATACGAAGGTCGATACAGCGCCGAAGATGTGAGCAGGAAAGCTTCGGCGTGGTAGCAGAAAATGAAACCGACTTAAAAATGAAAAGGCTATTCAGACCTCGATAGACTACCATAGAATTATTATTAAATGTAAAGGGCATGAATGTAATTTTGTATGGTCTGTGTCCCGTGCCTATAAATAGGTGAACAGTACTCCCGTACTGTTCACGCTGATTTGGCATTCGCTTTTGCGTCACGCTTATACTTTCATCTCCTTCAAATTGAAGGTACACTTGTAATTCGATGTTATTTCTGTTTATACATAATAATAATATATAATTATCTATGTTATTCTTCATATTCCTTACATTTCATCCTTCGTCTCTATATAATGTATTTATGAAGGTACGCCCTTCATAACCTTCGTCCGAAAACCATTATATCCTAAGGGGAATAATGCTTCGAAGGGCGAAGGACTTAACCAATTAACATTTTCTATGTTGCCTTGTTCTTAACTCATAGCATTTGAGAACAAGTCCCCAACAGTGCTCATCCCGTACAGTTTCGTGAGAGTTGTAAGAGAGAGAAAAACAAACCCTTGGGTACAAAGCATCATCACGCTGGGGCTTATATTAACAAATGTCTCATGTTTGGGACATGATTAGCTTTAAGCAAAGTGAGAAAAAAAAACTAAAGCATTGTGTTGTGTCGTCCTGTCCTGTCTATATATCCCATTCCCACCCCATGGCACAAGTCCTATGGTCGATCTCGCAATGCTTTTTTTTTCGGTTCTTTTTCTTTCCTCTGTTTCAGATGATGTGTGTCTGGAATCTGGATCCGTGTGCGCGCGCCAGATGGGTCTCTGGATGTAATCAACTGCAGTTCAAAATTGACGCACATCGCGGCGGACCGGCCGGCGTGCTGGATACACGGATGGATTGAGAGATCCGTGAAGGTCACAGTCTCAGTTCCTTTTGTCAGTTGCCGTGGCAAAAAAGTCCTATCCTAGCCTAGTTTCTTGATGAGATGTCCCATAATTCATGGCTAAAAGTCGCTCCCACGATGCCTCTAGCTAGCGCCAATCTGTCAGGGGAACCTATAGCGAGTGGAAATTACCATCTTCAGTTCAGTGCAAATGAGCTGTCTACTCAGTTTGTTGTTCTGTACCAAATGCCCCTAGTTCATCACTCACGCTGGCGCGTCCAGAAAATTTCCCTGTTTCCAGTTCATGGCAGTTTCCGGTTTCAGTGCAAATGATCTAACTGTTTCCATAAATTTTATAGTAAAATTGAGACAGCAGTTCGATCATCATAAAATCGTATATGCATTTTTTTGTGTGTGTGTTGAGTTAAGACTAATCATTTGCCTCTAGACATCTCCCAAATATTTTTCTTGCACCACTTATGCCCATACGCCCCCTCCAGTTGTCATACAATAAGCTCCACAATCTAATTATAGTTAACCCTTACTAATCATATGTTTATCTCCCACTAATCATCCACCTTACCAGAGGCAAGAGGTAACCCAAAGCCAATCCATGGTTACCCACTCCCTCCCTCCTGCTCCCACACAAGCATATGCATCGACCGTTCATCCAACTATTTATCGGTTGTTCGATCGTTCATCCGTTCGTTCGTCGAACTATTCATAGTTCTTTTGTTCATTCGATCGATCGTCCGTCTGTCCGTTTATTCATCCGCCTATTTATCGTATGTCTGTTCCTTCGTCCGATCATTCATTCGATTATGATCGTCCATCCATCCAACTATTCACCGTTCGTTCGATCGTTTAATTAATTTATTGTTCATCTATCATGCTGCCGAAATTTTACCAACTATCCATCATTCGTATATTCGTTCGTTCAACTATTAACCTTTTGTCCGATTGTTCATCTGCCATGCTGACGGAATTCTTCCTTTTCAGCTCACTTGAAACTTGTCGGATCAATATCTCAGTCATACGAACTCCAGTGACTAGTGAAAATTCCCGGTTGGCCAGGACATCACGGTATTCCGGTTGTTGGGTCTCGCCTAGTTGTTGTGTCTCTTTGATACAGAAAGCAGGAACAATTAACACCAACATGAACAGCTGCTAGTGAACAACTTAGAAATATTTCTTGTTACTCCACTCAAAAATATGTTTGTGTTTTTATTTTCTAAATATCCCAAATATTCAAATTTTGAAATATTTTAGGAACATCCCCTTTTTGTAATTTCTATGGATATAAAATCTAAAACTCCTCCATCCATACTCCAATTTTGATAGTTCTTATTTCTTAAGGTGTGTTTGGTTCAGCTTCCTAAATCAGATTCGTTGCAAAAAAAATCTGAAATCTCAACCAAAGAGGTACAATATCATAATAGATTCCTAAAAACTTATAGATTTCTTTAGTTCAATACAAAATCACGTCCTATCCCAGAATTTTTAGATTCGTGTCATCCATGCTACAAGTTTTCATGTTCGTTGATAGATGTTTCAACTAAACAAATTTTAGTTTTTTTAAAAATTATCAGCTCACGACAGCTTTCTCACATCTCAGCTAGAATTAGACTTTCAAGAATCTACAACTTAACCAAATAGACCCTAAATCCCCATCAAATTATATTCTACCCAACCATATCATCCACTAAGCATTGTTCACATTCTAGAAAATCTCCCAAAAAAGGTATCCTCGTAGCCTGTCATTTAGCCATTCATATAATGGTTAACTCTTCGGTATTAATGTAAGACCCTATGTATCTCTCTCATAAAGTTTCTTGCTTCTTATGTTGAAACTGTCAGTAAGTTTATAGCCTAGCCCGCTTCTCCTCTCTTTTCTCTTTTCTCTCCTCCACCTTAGCATTTAGCCAGCTTATAGACTCTTATTTATTACCAAATGTTGGCAGGGAATACACGAACACCAACATCATCACTAGGGCAGCACACCTCTGGTCCCTGAGCACGCCAGATGAGCCAACTGCCGAGGCCTGAGGGTGAACCGTTCTGTCATTGACCAAGTCATAAGTCTATGCGTTACTGCCACTTTACGACAACCGTACGATTTAAATAAAAAAGTTAAACACAACGGTTGTGATGTACAATAGAAAATTGTATTCCTACACTTGTGAAAATTGCATACTTCAATATGAAGAGACGATACTCCATCTCTTCCTTAGATGCAACTTTGCTAGAAGATGTTGTCTTATGATAGGTATCACCCCGTCGAGCGCAGCAGATCTAGTACATGCTCTATTGAGAATCAGAGTGAGACTGAAAGTACCATGGAGAATAGAAATTATCATAATCATGTCCTGGTGCATTTGGAGAAGTAGGAATAACTGAATACTTAATGAGATCCCGCCCACGGTGGAAGCGTGCAGGGAGATGTTCAAGGGTGAAATGAGACTCATCTGCCACGGGATTAAGTCAGGGGTAGGTGATAGAATTAGAAGCTGGATACAACATCCTATAACATAGTGGTCCGCTATCTGAAAGTCGCCTAGAGGGGGTGAATAGGGCGAAACTGAAATTTACAAAGCTTAAGCACAACTACAAGCCGGGGTTAGCGTTAGAATTAAAATCGAATCCGAGAGAGAGGGCGAAAACAAATCACAAGCAAATAAAGAGTATGACACAGTGATTTGTTTTACCGAGGTTCGGTTCTTGCAAACCTACTCCCCGTTGAGGTGGTCACGAAGACCGGGTCTCTTTCAACCCTTTCCCTCTCTCAAACGGTCACTTAGACCGAGTGAGCTTCTCTTCTCAAACAAACGGGAAACTAAGTCCCCGCAAGGACCACCACACAATTGGTGTCTCTTGCCTCGGTTACAATTGAGTTGATCACAAGAAAGAATGAAGAAGAAAAAGCAATCCAAGCGCAAGAGCTCAAATGAACACAAGTCACTCTCTCTAGTCACTAATTTGTTTGGAATGAACTTTGGACTTGGGAGAGAATTTGATCTCTTTGGTATGTCTTGTATTGAATGCTATAGCTCTTGTAAGGTGTAGGAAGTCTGAAAACTTGGATGAAATGAAAGTGGGGTGGTTGGGGGTATTTATAGCCCCAAACACCAAAAGTGGTCGTTGGGAGACTGTTTGTCGCATGGCGCACCGGACAGTCTGGTGCGCCACCGGACACTGTCCGGTGCGCCAGCCACGTCATCTGACCGTTAGGGTTCGACCGTTGGAGCTTCTGTCTTCTGGGTCACTGGACAGTCCGGTGGTGCACCGGACAGTCACTATACACTGTCTGGTGCGCCTTCTGGCGCTGCTCTGACTCTAGCGCGCTCTGTAGCGCATTGAATGCGTTTTGCAGACGATCGTTGGCGCGAAGTAGTCGTTGCTCCGCTGGCACACCGGATAGTCCGGTGTTACACCGGACAGTCCGGTGAATTATAGCGGAGCGGCCTCCCAATTTCCCGAGACTGGCAAGTTTGGAGTTGGATTCCCTGGTGCACCGGACACTATCCGGTGGCACACCGGACAGTCCGGTGCGCCATTCCAGGGTTGCCTTCGGTTTAACTTTGCTCCCTTTGTTTGAACCCTTTCTTTTGACTTGTATTGGTTTGTTGTGAACCTTTGGCACCTGTAGAACTCATAATCTAGAGCAAACTAGTTAGTCCAATAATTTGTGTTGGTCAATTCAACCACCAAAATTCTTGTTGGAAAAGGTTTGACCCTATTTCCCTTTCAATCTCCCAATTTTTGGTGATTGATGCCAACACAAACCAAAGCAAATATAAAAGTGCAGAATTGAACTAGTTTGCATATAAGTGCAAAGGTGAGAGCACCTAGAGGGGGGGGTGAATAGGTGATCCTGTAAAAACTTAAAACTTGAAGCCACAAACTTGATTAAGTGTTAGAGCAATAAAACCAAGTGGCTAGAGAGGAATTCTTGCAAGACACAATAACCACAAAGATATCAACACAGAGAGGCACAGTGATTTATCCCGTGGTTCGGTCAAGTCAAAACTTGCCCACTCCACGTTGTGGCGTCCCAATGGACGAGGGTTGCACTCAACCCCTCTCAAGTGATCCAAAGATCCACTTGAATACCATGGTGTTTCTTTTCATTTCACTATATTCCGTTTGCGAGGAATCTCCACAACTTGGAGTCTCTCGCCCTTACAAAAGATGATCACAAATGAACACGGAAGTAAGGATGGGATGAGCAACACACACAAGTCCACAGCAAATATGCACACACACACGGCCAAGACTTGAGCTCTAATGAATATCACAAAGTTCTCACTAGAACGGAGCTCAAATCACTAAGAATGTCGAACAAGTGCGCAAAGACGAAGTGTGAATGATCAAGAATGCTCAAAGTGTGCTTGTTGTTCTCCTCCATGCGCCTAGGGGTCCCTTTTATAGCCCCAAGGCAGCTAGGAGCCGTTGAGAACAATCCAGGAAGGCAATTCTTGCCTTCTGTCGACTGGCGCACCGGACAGTCCGGTGCACCACCGGACACTGTCCGGTGCGGATTTCTTTCCTATTCTGGCGCAGCCGACCATTGAAGAGTTGGAGACGTTGGAGCACCGGACACTGTCCGGTGCACACCGGACAGTCCGGTGCCCCCTTCTGACCGTTGGCTCGGCCACGCGTCACGCGCGGATTCCGCGGCCGACCGTTGGCGTGCCCGACTGTTGGCTCACCGGACAGTCCGGTGCCTCACCGGATAGTCCGGTGAATTATAGTCGTACGCTGTTGACTTGGTTCCCGAGAGCAGCGACTTCGCCGCAGCCGACTCACCGGACACTGCACCACCGGACCGTCCGGTGATTTATAGCCGTACGCCGCCGTCGAGACCCGAGAGCAGCCATTTCACCAGAGCCAGCCTGGCGCACCGGACACTGTCCGGTGCACCACTGGACAGTCCGGTGCACCCAGACCGAGCAGAGTCTTAGCTGCTCGAGCCAAGACTTATCCAAATGTATTTTCTCAGATTCTAGCACTTAGACAAATATGTTAGTACACAAAAACCAATGTACTAAGTCCAGAATCATACCTTAGTATTGATTTGCACTTTGTCCACCATTTGGCATAGTTTAACACTTAAGCATTTGTGTTGAACACTAAATCACCAAAATACTTAGAAATGGCCCAAGGGCACATTTCCCTTTCAATCTCCCCCTTTTTGGTGATTTATGCCAACACAACATAAAGCAACTAAAAGAAGTGCAATATCAATGCAATTTCAAACAAGAAATGATTTTGATTCAAATTTGGCATATTTGGATCATTCTTTGCCACCACTTGGTTTGTTTTTGCAAATCAAACTCAATTTCCTATCTCTAAGTCAAACTCACTTGTTGAGACATAAAGAGAGGTATTCCAATAGAAGTTGATCAAAGATTTAAAAACTCCCCCTTTTTCCCATAATCAAGCATTCTCCCCACAAGAGACAGACTTTTAGCACTAAGAGACAATAAGAGTATTTTGACAAAACAAAACTCTATTCTTCTATTTTCGAAATTCTCAAGTGGTAGCTGATCTATTTCTTGCTTTGGCCTTATTTTCTCCCCCTTTGGCATCAAGCACCAAAACGGGATCAAACTTGGCCCTTAAACCCCATTGCCTCACCAAAATCTTCAAATAAGAGTACAAAGGCAATAAGAATATGGAGATGAACTTGGAGTGAGTTACCCTCTCATTGGAGTGCAGTGGAAGTCTTGCATGGTCCAAGTTCACCTTTTCCCTTTCAATCCACCTTTGAGACTAAATCAAGCAAGCTCAAACATATGGTTAGTCTCAAAGGGTCAAGTTGTAGCACATCTCCCCCTAATTATGTGCAATACTTACGCATGGACTTTTGAGGTCCAGGGAGAGTTTGTACAACTTGAGCACCATAAATAAACAAAATGCATAAGGGAACATGATCAAAGCATAATACACATGTATGCTACACATCAATCCAAGTTCCGCGAATCTAAGACATTTAGCTCACTACGTAGCCTGCAAAAGGTCTTTTCATCTAAAGGCTTGGTAAAGATATCGGCTAGCTGGTTCTCGGTGCTAATATAAAACACTTCGATATCTCCCTTTTGCTGGTGGTCTCTCAAAAAGTGATGCCGGATGTCAATGTGCTTTGTGCGGCTGTGCTCAACAGGATTGTCCGCCATGCGGATAGCACTCTCATTGTCACATAGGAGTGGGACTTTGCTCAGATTGTAGCCAAAGTCCCGGAGGGTTTGCCTCATCCAAAGTAGTTGCGCGCAACACTGTCCTGCGGCAACGTACTCGGCCTCAGCGGTGGATAGGGCAAAAGAGGTTTGTTTCTTAGAACTCCACGCCACCAGGGACCTTCCTAGGAATTGGCACGTCCCTGATGTACTCTTCCTATCGACCTTACATCCAGCATAATCGGAGTCTAAATATCTAATTAAGTCAAAGGTAGACCCCTTTGGATACCAGATCCCGAAGCAAGGCGTAGCGACTAAATATCTAAGAATTCGCTTCACTGCCACTAAGTGACATTCCCTTGGATCGGATTGAAATCTAGCACACATGCATACACTAAGCATAATATCCGGTCTACTAGCACATAAATAAAGCAAGGAACCTATCATGGACCGGTATGCTTTTTGATCAACGGACTTACCTCCTTTGTTGAGGTCGACGTGTCCGTCAGTTCCCATTGGAGTCTTTGCGGGCTTGGCGTCCTTCATCCCAAATCGCTTGAGCAAGTCTTGCGTATACTTCGTTTGGGAGATGAAAGTGCCGTCCTTGAGTTGCTTCACTTAGAACCCAAGGAAGTAGTTCAACTCGCCCATCATCGACATCTCAAACTTTTGAGTCATCACCCTGCTAAACTCTTCACAAGACGGTTGGTTAGTAGAACCAAATATTATGTCATCGACATAAATTTGGCACACAAATAAGTCACCATCACATGTCTTAGTGAAAAGAGTTGGATCGGCTTTCCCAACCTTGAAAGCATTAGCAATTAAAAAGTCTCTAAGGCATTCATACCATGCTCTTGGGGCTTGCTTAAGTCCATAGAGCGCCTTAGAGAGCTTACACACATGGTCGGGGTACCTGAGAGCACCTAGAGGGGGGGGGGGTGAATAGGTGATCCTGTAAAAACTTAAACTTATAGCCACAAAACTTGATTAGGTGTTAGCACAGTTTATGCCAAGTGGCTAGAGAGGAGTCAAAACACAATAACCACAAGAATCCAATCACAGAGATGACACAGTGGTTATCCCGTGGTTCGGCCAAGTACAAAACTTGCCTACTCCACGTTGTGGCGTCCCAACGGACGAGAGTTGCACTCAACTCCTCTCAAGTGATCCAATGATCAACTTGAATACCACGGTGTTCTTGCTTTTCTTTTCTCAATCCCGTTTGCGAGGAATCTCCACAACTTGGAGCCTCTCGCCCTTACAAAAGATGTTCACAGAGAATCACAGAGCAAAGGAGGGATTAGCAACTCACACACGACACAAAGATCACAGCGAATACGCACACACAAGACCCAGACTTGAGCTCAAAAGACTAGCACACTAGAACGGAGCTCAAATCACTAGAATGTCGAACAAGTGCGCGAGATTGATGTGTGAGTGATCAAGAGTGCTCAAGGAATGCTTGGTGTACTCCTCCATGCGCCAAGGGGTCCCTTTTATAGCCCCAAGGCAGCTAGGAGCCGTTGGGAACAAATCTGGAAGGCCATCTTTGCCTTCTGTCTCGTGGCGCACCGGACAGTCCGGTGCACACCGGACACTGTCCGGTGCCCGATTTGTTTCCATAGAAAGCGAAGCCGACCGTTGCCGACCGTTGCAGATCTGGCGCACCGGACAGTCCGGTGCACACCGGACAGTCCGGTGCTCCCTTCCGACCGTTGGCTCGGCCACGTGTCGCGCGCCGATCGCGCGGCCGACCGTTGGCCCGGCCGACTGTTGGCTCACCGGACAGTCCGGTGCACACCGGACAGTCCGGTGAATTTTAGCCGAAGTCGCCGGAGAAAAACCCGAGAGCGGCTGGTTTGCGCTGCGCTGATCTGGCGCACCGGACACTGTCCGGTGCACACCGGACAGTCCGGTGCCCCAGCCCGAAGCAGCCTTTGGCTGTACACAGCCACTCTCCACTTCTTTTCTTTTCTTCTTTCTCCTGTTTCTAACACTTAGACAAGATGTTAGTACACAAAACTAATGTACTAAGGCTTAGAAACATACCTTTACTTGTGATTTACACTTTGTTCATCCATGAGCATATTTTCACATTTAGGCCCTTGTGTTTGCACTCAATCACCAAAATACTTAGAAATGGCCCAAGGGCACATTTCCCTTTCAATCTCCCCCTTTTTGGTGATTTATGCCAACACAATATAAAGCAACTAGAACAAGTGCAAAATCACTTTAAATAAAAACTCAAATTGGTTTTATTCAATTTTGGCATATATGGATCATCCTTTGCCACCACTTGGTTTGTTTTTGCAAATCAAACTCAAATCTCTATCTCTAAGTTAAACACACATGTTGAAGTATAAAGAGAGTCATTCCAAAAGAGATTGATCAAAGATTTCAAAAACTCCCCCTTTTTCCCATAATCAACACTTCTCCCCACAAGAAGCCAACTTTTGAAAATAGAGACAATAAGAGACAATAAAAGCTTTTGACAAAACAAAAACTCTATTCTACTATTTTCAAAATCTCTCAAGTGGTAGCTGATCCATTTATCACTTTGGCCTTTATTTTCTCCCCCTTTGGCATCAAGCACCAAAACGGGATCAATCTTGGCCCGTTAACCCCATTGCCTCACCAAAGTCTTCAATTAAGAGCAAATGGCAATAAGATTTCATGAGATGAACTTGGAATTAGTTACCCTCTCATCGGAGTGCAGTGGAAGTCTTTCATGGTCCAAGTCCACCTTTTCCCTTTCAATCCTCCTTCGAGACTAAATTATCAAACTCAAGCACATGGTTAGTCTCAAAGGGTCAAGTTGTAACACATCTCCCCCTACACATGTGCATCACTTTGCAACGGACTTGTGAGGTCCAGGGAGTGTTTGTACAACTTGAGCACCATAATAAGCAACATAATGCAAAAAGGAACATGATCAAAAGCATAACTACATGTATGCTACAATTCAATCCAGGTTCCGCGAATCTAAGACATTTAGCTCACTACGCAACCTGCAAAAGGTCTTCTCATCTAGAGGCTTAGTGAAGATATCGGCTAGCTGGTTCTCGGTGCTAACATGAAACACTTCGATATCTCCCTTTTGCTGGTGGTCTCTCAAAAAGTGATGCCGGATGTCTATGTGCTTTGTGCGGCTGTGTTCAACAGGATTTTCCGCCATGCGGATAGCACTCTCATTATCACATAGGAGTGGGACTTTGCTCAGATTGTAGCCAAAGTCCCTGAGGGTTTGCCTCATCCAAAGTAGTTGCGCGCAACACTGTCCTGCGGCAACATACTCGGCCTCAGCGGTGGATAGGGCAACGGAAGTTTGTTTCTTAGAGTTCCATGACACCAGGGACCTTCCTAAGAATTGGCACGTCCCCGATGTACTCTTCCTATCGACCTTACATCCAGCATAGTCGGAGTCTGAGTATCCAACTAAGTCAAAGGTAGACCCCTTTGGATACCAGAGCCCGAAGCAAGGCGTAGCAACCAAATATCTAAGAATTCGCTTCACCGCCACTAAGTGACACTCCTTAGGATCGGATTGAAATCTAGCACACATGCATACGCTAAGCATAATATCCGGTCTACTAGCACATAAGTAAAGCAAAGAACCTATCATTGACCGGTATGCTTTTTGATCAACGGACTTACCTCCTTTGTTGAGGTCGGTGTGTCCGTCGGTCCCCATCGGAGTCTTTGCGGGCTTGGCGTCCTTCATCCCAAACCGCTTTAGCAGATCTTGCGTGTACTTCGTTTGGGAGATGAAGGTGCCGTCCTTGAGTTGCTTCACTTGGAACCCAAGGAAGTAGTTCAACTCGCCCATCATCGACATCTCGAATTTCTGCGTCATCACCCTGCTAAACTCTTCACAAGACTTTTGGTTAGTAGAACCAAATATTATGTCATCGACATAAATTTGGCACACAAACAAATCACCATTACAAGTCTTAGTAAAAAGAGTTGGATCGGCTTTCCCAACCTTGAAAGCATTAGCAATTAAGAAATCTCTAAGGCATTCATACCATGCTCTTGGGGCTTGCTTAAGTCCATAGAGCGCCTTAGAGAGCTTACACACATGGTCGGGGTACTGTTCATCCTCGAAGCCAGGGGGTTGCTCCACGTACACCTCCTCCTTGATTGGCCCGTTGAGGAAGGCGCTCTTCACATCCATTTGAAACAACCTGAAAGAATGGTGAGCGGCATATGCTAGCAAGATTCGAATTGACTCTAGCCTAGCCACAGGAGCAAAGGTCTCCTCGAAATCCAAACCTGCGACTTGGGCATAACCTTTTGCCACAAGTCGAGCCTTGTTCCTCGTCACCACCCCGTGCTCGTCCTGTTTGTTGCGGAATACCCACTTGGTTCCCACAACATTTTGCTTCGGACGAGGCACCAGTGTCCAAACTTCATTGCGCTTGAAGTTGTTTAGCTCCTCTTGCATGGCCAACACCCAGTCCGGATCTAGCAAGGCCTCCTCTACCCTGAAAGGCTCAATAGAAGAGACAAAAGAGTAATGCTCACAAAAATTAACTAATCGAGATCGAGTAGTTACTCCCTTGCTAATGTCACCCAGAATTTGGTCGACGGGATGATCCCTTTGAATCATCGCTCGAACTTGGGTTGGAGGTGCCGGTTGCACTTCTTCCTCTATCACTTGATCATCTTGTGCTCCCCCTTGATCAAGCGCCTCCACTTGAGGTACCTGTTCGTCATCTTTGGTTGGGGGTTGCACCATAGTTGAGGAAGAAGGTTGATCTCGTTCATCTTGTTCCTGTGGCCGTACTTCTCCAATCGCCATAGTCCGTATAGCGGCCGTCGGAACATCTTCTTCATCTACATCATCACAATCAACAACTTGCTCTCTTGGAGAGCCATTAGTCTCATCAAATACAACGTCGCTAGAGACTTCAACCAAACCCGATGATTTGTTGAAGACTCTATACGCCTTTGTATTTGAGTCATAACCTAACAAAAACCCTTCTACAGCTTTGGGAGCAAACTTAGAATTTCTTCCCTTCTTCACTAGAATGTAGCATTTACTCCCAAATACACGAAAGTACGATACATTGGGTTTGTTACCGGTTAGAAGCTCATACGACGTCTTCTTGAGGAGGCGATGAAGGTAGACCCTGTTGATGGCGTGGCAAGCAGTGTTCACGGCTTCCGTCCAAAAGCACTCGGGGGTCTTGAACTCTCCTAGCATCGTCCTCGCCATGTCAATGAGCGTCCTGTTCTTCCTCTCTACCACACCATTTTGCTGTGGTGTGTAGGGAGCGGAGAACTCGTGCTTGATCCCTTCCTCTTCAAGGAACTCCTCCACTTGAAGGTTCTTGAACTCGGACCCGTTGTTGCTCCTTATCTTTTTCACTTTGAGCTCAAACTCATTTTGAGCTCTCCTGAGGAAGCGCTTGAGGGTCCCTTGGGTTTCAGACTTATCCTGCAAAAAGAACACCCAAGTGAAGCGGGAAAAATCATCAACAATAACTAAACCATACTTACTTCCCCCTATGCTTAGATAGGCGACGGGTCCGAAGAGGTCCATATGCAGCAGCTCCAGGGGTCTTGAAGTGGTCATCACATTCTTGCTGTGATGTGCTCCTCCCACCTGTTTCCCTGCTTGACAAGCTGCACAAGGTCTATCTTTTTCGAATTGAACGTTAGTCAAACCTATCACGTGTTCTCCCTTTAGAAGCTTGTGAAGGTTCTTCATCCCCACATGTGCTAAGCGGCGATGCCACAGCCAGCCCATGCTAGTCTTAGCTATTAAGCATGCATCTAGACCGGCCTCTTCTTTTGCAAAATCAACTAAATAAAGTTTGCCGTCTAATACACCCTTAAAAGCTAGTGAACCATCACTCCTTCTAAAGACAGACACATCTACGTTTGTAAATAGACAGTTATACCCCATATTGCACAATTGACTAACAGATAGTAAATTATATCCTAGTGACTCTACTAAAAACACATTAGAGATAGAGTGCTCATTAGAAATTGCAATTTTACCTAACCCTTTTACCTTGCCTTGATTCCCATCACCGAATATGATTGAATCTTGGGAATCCTTATTCTTGACGTAGGAGGTGAACATCTTCTTCTCCCCCGTCATATGGTTTGTGCATCCGCTATCAATAATCCAGCTTGAACCCCCGGATGCATAAACCTGCAAGGCAAATTTAGGCTTGGGTCTTAGTGAGAGCACCTAGAGGGGGGGGTGAATAGGTGATCCTGTAAAAACTTCAAACTTAAGCCACAAAAACTTGTTAAGTGTTAGCACGATTATTGCCAAGTGGCTAAGGTGAAGTCTCAACAAAACACAGTACCACAAGAGAATCAAGCACAGAGTGACACAGTGGTTTTATCCCGTGGTTCGGCCAAGACCAACGCTTGCCTACTCCACGTTGTGGCGTCCCAACGGACGAGGGTTGCAATCAACCCCTCTCAAGCGGTCCAAAGACCCACTTGAATACCACGGTGTTTTGTTTTCCTTTCACTATCCCGTTTGCAAGGAATCTCCACAAATTGGAGTCTCTTGCCCTTACAAGTATATGATCACAAATGAAACACAGAGTAAGGGAGGGAAGCAACACACACAAATCCACAGCAAAAGCGCACACACACGGCCAAGAATCGAGCTCACAAGACTATCTCAGAGTTCTCACTTAGAACAGAGCTCGAATCACTTAGAAACACAAACGAATGCGCAGAGACTTAGTGTGGATGATCAAGAATGCTCAAAGGTTGCTTGTATGTCTCCTCCATGCGCCTAGGGGCTCCTTTTATAGCCCCAAGGCAGCTAGGGGCCGTTGAGAGCAAATCCGGAAGGCCACCCTTGCCTTCTGTCGTCGGGGGCACCGGACAGTCCGGTGCACACCGGACACTGTCCGGTGCTCGATTTGTTTCCTTAAACGGCGAAGACGACCGTTGCAGACCGTTGGCAGATCTGGCGCTGTTGGCGCACCGGACATGTCCGGTGCACACCGGACAGTCCGGTGTCGTCTTCCGACCGTTGGCTCGGCCACGTGTCCCGCGCGGATTGCGCGGCCGACCGTTGGCCCTGGCCGACCGTTGGCTCACCGGACAGTCCGGTGCACACCGGACAGTCCGGTGAATTTTAGCCGTACGCCGCCGGCCAATTTCCCGAGAGCGGCCAGTTCGAGTCGCGCCAGCCTGGCGCACCGGACACTGTCCGGTGCACACCGGACAGTCCGGTGCTCCAGACCGAGCTGGGTCTTGGCAGCACACAGCCAAGTCCCTTCTCCTTTTCTCTATTCTTCTTCTTTCTGTTTCTAACACTTAGACAAATATATTAGTACTTAAAACCAATGTACTAAGGCTTAGAAACATACCTTTACTTCATGATTTTCACCTTGTTCATCCATGTACATAAATTCCCAATTAAGCACATGTGTTGGCACTCAATCACCAAAATACATAGAAATGGCCCAAGGGCACATTTCCCTTTCAATCTCCCCCTTTTTGGTGATTTATGCCAACACAACATAAAGCAACTAGAACAAGTGCAAACTCACTTCAAATAAAAACTCAAATTGGTTTTATTCAATTTTGGCGTATATGGATCATCCTTTGCCACCACTTGGTTTGTTTTTGCAAATCAAACTCAAATCTCTATCTCTAAGTCAACCACACATGTTTTCAAAAACTCCCCCTATTTCCCATAATCAATACTGAGATTGATCAAAGATTTCAAAAACTCCCCCTATTTCCCATAATCAATACTTCTCCCAACAAGAAGCCAACTTTTGACAAGAGAGACAATAAGAGACAATAAAAGCTTTTGACAAAACAAAAACTCTATTCTACTATTTTCAAAATCTTTCAAGTGGTAGCTGATCCATTTATCACTTTGGCCTTTATTTTCTCCCCCTTTGGCATCAAGCACCAAAACGGGATCAATCTTGGCCTGTTAACCCCATTGCCTCACCAAAGTCTTCAATTAAGAGCAAATGGCAATAAGATTTCATGAGATGAACTTGGAATTAGTTACCCTCTCATCGGAGTGCAGTGGAAGTCTTTCATGGTCCAAGTCCACCTTTTCCCTTTCAATCCTCCTTCGAGACTAAATTATCAAACTCAAACACATGGTTAGTCTCAAAGGGTCAAGTTGTAACACATCTCCCCCTAAACATGTGCATCACTTTGCAACGGACTTGTGAGGTCCAGGGAGTGTTTGTACAACTTGAGCACCACAATAAGCAACAAAATGCAAAAAGGAACATGATCAAAAGCATAACTACATGTATGCTACAATTCAATCCAGGTTCCGCGAATCTATGACATTTAGCTCACTACGCAACCTGCAAAAGGTCTTCTCATCTAGAGGCTTAGTGAAGATATCGGCTAGCTGGTTCTCGGTGCTAACATGAAACACTTCGATATCTCCCTTTTGCTGGTGGTCTCTCAAAAAGTGATGCCGGATGTCTATGTGCTTTGTGCGGCTGTGTTCAACAGGATTCTCCGCCATGCGGATAGCACTCTCATTGTCACATAGGAGTGGGACTTTGCTCAGATTGTAGCCAAAGTCCCTGAGGGTTTGCCTCATCCAAAGTAGTTGCGCGCAACACTGTCCTGCTGCAACATACTCGGCCTCAGCGGTGGATAGGGCAACGGAGGTTTGTTTCTTAGAGTTCCATGACACCAGGGACCTTCCTAAGAATTGGCACGTCCCCGATGTACTCTTCCTATCGACCTTACATCCAGCATAGTCGGAGTCAGAGTATCCAACTAAGTCAAAGGTAGACCCCTTTGGATACCAGAGCCCGAAGCAAGGCGTAGCAACCAAATATCTAAGAATTCGCTTCACCGCCACTAAGTGACACTCCTTAGGATCGGATTGAAATCTAGCACACATGCATACGCTAAGCATAATATCCGGTCTACTAGCACAAAAGTAAAGCAAAGAACCTATCATTGACCGGAATGCTTTTTGATCAACGGACTTACCTCCTTTGTTGAGGTCGGTGTGTCCGTCGGTCCCCATCGGAGTCTTTGCGGGCTTGGCGTCCTTCATCCCAAACCGCTTTAGCAGATCTTGCGTGTACTTCGTTTGGGAGATGAAGGTGCCGTCCTTGAGTTGCTTCACTTGAAACCCAAGGAAGTAGTTCAACTCGCCCATCATCGACATCTCGAATTTCTGCGTCATCACCCTGCTAAACTCTTCACAAGACTTTTGGTTAGTAGAACCAAATATTATGTCATCGACATAAATTTGGCACACAAACAAATCACCATTACAAGTCTTAGTAAAAAGAGTTGGATCGGCTTTCCCAACCTTGAAAGCATTAGCAATTAAGAAATCTCTAAGGCATTCATACCATGCTCTTGGGGCTTGCTTAAGTCCATAGAGCGCCTTAGAGAGCTTACACACATGGTCGGGGTACCGTTCATCCTCGAAGCCAGGGGGTTGCTCCACGTACACCTCCTCCTTGATTGGCCCGTTGAGGAAAGCGCTCTTCACATCCATTTGAAACAACCTGAAAGAATGGTGAGCGGCATATGCTAGCAAGATACGAATTGATTCTAGCCTAGCCACAGGAGCAAAAGTCTCCTCGAAATCCAAACCTGCGACTTGGGCATAACCTTTTGCCACAAGTCGAGCCTTGTTTCTCGTCACCACCCCGTGCTCGTCCTGTTTGTTGCGGAACACCCACTTGGTTCCCACAACATTTTGCTTCGGACGAGGCACCAGTGTCCAAACTTCATTGCGCTTGAAATTGTTTAACTCCTCTTGCATGGCCAACACCCAGTCCGGATCTAGCAAGGCCTCTTCTACCCTGAAAGGCTCAATAGAAGAGACAAAGGAGTAATGCTCACAAAAATTAACTAATCGAGATCGAGTAGTTACTCCCTTGCTAATGTCACCCAGAATTTGATCGACGGGATGATCCCTTTGAATCATTGCTCGAACTTGGGTTGGAGGTGCCGGTTGCACTTCTTCCTCCATCACTTGATTATCTTGTGTTCCCCCTTGATCAAGCGCCTCCGCTTGAGGTACCTATTCGTCATCTTTGGATGGGGGATGCACCATAGTTGAGGAAGAAGGTTGATCTCGTTCATCTTGTTCCTGTGGCCGTACTTCTCCAATCGCCATGGTCCGTATAGCGGCCGTCGGAACATCTTCTTCATCTACATCATCACAATCAACAACTTGCTCTCTTTGAGAGCCATTAGTCTCATCAAATACAACGTCGCTAGAGACTTCAACCAAACCCGATGATTTGTTGAAGACTCTATACGCCTTTGTATTTGAGTCATAACCTAATAAAAACCCTTCTACAGCTTTGGGAGCAAACTTAGAATTTCTACCCTTCTTCACTAGAATGTAGCATTTACTCCCAAATACACGAAAGTACGATACATTGGGTTTGTTACCGGTTAGTAGCTCATACGACGTCTTCTTGAGGAGGCGATGAAGGTAGACCCTGTTGATGGCGTGGCACGCCGTGTTCACGGCTTCCGTCCAAAAGCACTCGGGGGTCTTGAACTCTCCTAGCATCGTCCTCGCCATGTCGATGAGCGTCCTGTTCTTCCTCTCTACCACACCATTTTGCTGTGGTGTGTAGGGAGCGGAGAACTCGTGCTTGATCCCTTCCTCTTCAAGGAACTCCTCCACTCGAAGGTTCTTGAACTCGGACCCGTTGTCGCTTCTTATCTTTTTCACTTTGAGCTCAAACTCATTTTGAGCCCTCCTGAGGAAGCGCTTGAGGGTCCCTTGGGTTTCGGATTTTTCCTGCAAAAAGAACACCCAAGTGAAGCGGGAAAAGTCATCAACAATAACTAAACCATACTTACTTCCTCCTATGCTCAGATAGGCGACAGGTCCGAAGAGGTCCATATGCAGCAGCTCCAGGGGTCTTGACGTGGTCATCACATTCTTGCTGTGATGCGCTCCTCCCACCTGTTTACCTGCCTGACAAGCTGCACAAGGTCTATCTTTTTCGAAATGTACATTCGTTAGACCTATCACATGTTCTCCCTTTAGAAGCTTGTGGAGGTTCTTCATCCCCACATGTGCTAAGCGGCGATGCCATAGCCAGCCCATGCAAGTCTTAGCCATTAAGCATGCATCTAGACCGGCCTCTTCTTTTGCAAAATCAACTAAATAAAGTTTGCCGTCTAGTACACCCTTAAAAGCTAGTGAACCATCACATCTTCTAAAGACAGACACATCTACATTTGTAAATAAACAATTATATCCCATTTGACATAATTGACTGACAGATAGCAAATTATATCCAAGTCTCTCCACTAAGAATACGTTTGATATAGAATGCTCATTAGAAATTGCAATTTTACCTAGCCCTTTTACCTTGCCTTGATTCCCATCACCGAATATAATTGAATCTTGGGAATCCTTATTTTTGACGTAGGAGGTGAACATCTTCTTCTCCCCCGTCATATGGTTTGTGCATCCGCTGTCAATAATCCAGCTTGAACCCCCGGATGCATAAACCTGCAAGGCAAATTTAGGCTTGGGTCTTAGGTACCCAACTCATGTTGGGTCCTGCAAGGTTAGTGCAAATATCCTTAGGGACCCAAATGCAAGTTTTGTCTCCCTTGCATTTTGCCCCTAACTTCCTAGCAACTATTTTCCTATCCTTTCTACAAATAGCAAAGGAAGTGTTTAAAGCACAATAAATTATAGAAGGTTCATTTGCTATTTTCCTAGGAGCATGAATAACATTCCTTCTAGGCATATGATGAATAGCATTTCTTTTAGGAACAACATTTTTCCTAGTAACATTTCTATCATACACATAAGAGGAACTAGGAGCAAACATGGTATGAGAATCATAAACATATGAATCATAAGCATCATGACTTACATTTCTAGTTTGTCTTCTATCATGATACAAAAATGCATGGTTCCTTTTAGCACTAGTAGCCATAGGGGCCTTCCCTTTCTCCTTGGCGGGAATGGGAGCCTTATGGCTTGTTAAGTTCTTAGCTTCTCTCTTGAAGCCAAGTCCATCCTTAATTGAGGGGTGTCTACCAATTGTATAGGCATCCCTTGCAAATTTTAGCTTATTGAAATCATTCTTGCTAGTCTTAAGTTGAGCATTAAGACTAGCCAGTTCATCATTAAGCTTGGAAATTGAAACTAGGTGTTCACTACAAGCATTAATGTCAAAGTCTTTACACCTAGTACAAATTTCAACATGTTCTACACAAGAATTGGATTTGTTTGCTACTTCTAATTTAGCATTTAAATCATTGTTGACACCTTTCAAAGTAGAAATGGTTTCATGACAAGTAGATAGTTCAAAAGAAAGCATTTCATTTCTCTTAACTTCTAAAGCATAGGATTTTTGTGCCTCAACAAATTTATCATGCTCTTCATACAACAAATCCTCTTGCTTTTCTAAAAGTATATTCTTTTCATTCAAGGCATCAATTAATTCATTAATTTTGTCTATCTTAGATCTATCTAAGCCCTTGAACAAACATGAATAATCTACTTCATCCTCATCACTAGATTCGTCCTCACTTGAAGAAGCATAGGTAGAGTTGCGAGTACATACCTTCTTCTCTCTTGCCATAAGGCATGTGTGACGCTCGTTGGGGAAGAGGGTTGATTTGTTGAAGGCGGTGGCGGCGAGTCCTTCATTGTCGGAGTCGGACGAGGAGCAATCCGAGTCCCACTCCTTGCCTAGATGCGCCTCGCCCTTTGCCTTCTTGTAATGCTTCTTCTTTTCCCTCTTGTTCCCCTTTTCCTGGTCACTATCATTATCAGGACAGTTAGCAATAAAATGACCAAGCTTACCGCATTTGAAGCATGATCGCTTCCCCTTGGTCTTAGTCTTGCTCGGCTGTCCATTGCGACCCTTTAGCACCGTCTTGAATCTCTTGATAATGAGGGCCATTTCTTCATCGTTGAGTCCAGCCGCCTCAATTTGTGCCACCTTGCTAGGTAGCGCCTCCTTGCTTCGTGTTGCCTTGAGAGCGAGAGGTTGCGGCTCGTTGATCGGACCATTCAAGGCGTCGTCCACATATCTCGCCTCCTTGATCATCATTCGCCCGCTAACAAATTTCCCAAGAACTTCTTCGGGCGACATCTTGGTGTACCTGGGATTTTCACGTATATTGTTCACCAAGTGAGGATCAAGAACGGTAAATGACCTTAGCATTAGGCGGACGACGTCGTGGTCCGTCCATCGCGTGCTCCCGTAGCTTCTTATCTTGTTGATAAGGGTCTTGAGCCGATTGTATGTTTGCGTTGGCTCCTCGCCCCTTATCATTGCGAACCGTCCAAGCTCGCCCTCCACCAACTCCATCTTGGTGAGTAAGGTGACGTCGTTCCCCTCATGAGAAATCTTGAGGGTGTCCCAAATTTGCTTGGCGTTATCCAAGCCGCTCACCTTATGGTATTCATTCCTGCACAAGGAAGCTAGAAGAACAGTAGTAGCTTGTGCATTCTTATGAATTTGTTCATTAATGAACATGGGACTATCCGAACTATCAAAATGCATTCCACTCTCTACAATCTCCCATATACTAGGATGGAGAGAGAATAGGTGACTACGCATTTTGTGGCTCCAAAATCCGTAGTCCTCTCCATCAAAGTGTGGGGGCTTGCCGAGTGGAATGGAGAGCAAATGAGAATGTGAACTTTGCGGAATACGAGAGTAATCAAAAGAAAAGTTTGAATTAACCGGTTTTCTTCTCTCGTAGTCGTTGTGGTCCTCGTCCTTTTGGGAAGAAGTAGACTCGTCGCTGTCGTAGTAGACGATCTCCTTGATGCGCCTGGTCTTCTTCTTCTTCCCTTCCTTCCGTCTTTGGCCCGAGCCGGAGTCGGTAGGCTTATCGTCCTTCAGCTCGTTGACGAAGGATTCCTTCTCTTTGTCGTTGATCACTATACCCTTCCCCTTAGGATCCATCTCTTCGGGCGGTTAGTCCCTTTGTGAAGAGAACGACTCCGATACCAATTGAGAGCACCTAGAGGGGGGGGGTGAATAGGTGATCCTGTAAAAACTTCAAACTTAAGCCACAAAAACTTGTTAAGTGTTAGCACGATTATTGCCAAGTGGCTAAGGTGAAGTCTCAACAAAACACAGTACCACAAGAGAATCAAGCACAGAGTGACACAGTGGTTTTATCCCGTGGTTCGGCCAAGACCAACGCTTGCCTACTCCATGTTGTGGCGTCCCAACGGACGAGGGTTGCAATCAACCCCTCTCAAGCGGTCCAAAGACCCACTTGAATACCACGGTGTTTTGTTTTCCTTTCACTATCCCGTTTGCAAGGAATCTCCACAAATTGGAGTCTCTTGCCCTTACAAGTATATGATCACAAATGAAACACAGAGTAAGGGAGGGAAGCAACACACACAAATCCACAGCAAAAGCGCACACACACGGCCAAGAATCGAGCTCACAAGACTATCTCAGAGTTCTCACTTAGAACAGAGCTCGAATCACTTAGAAACACAAACGAATGCGCAGAGACTTAGTGTGGATGATCAAGAATGCTCAAAGGTTGCTTGTATGTCTCCTCCATGCGCCTAGGGGCTCCTTTTATAGCCCCAAGGCAGCTAGGGGCCGTTGAGAGCAAATCCGGAAGGCCACCCTTGCCTTCTGTCGTCGGGGGCACCGGACAGTCCGGTGCACACCGGACACTGTCCGGTGCCCGATTTGTTTCCTTAAACGGCGAAGACGACCGTTGCAGACCGTTGGCAGATCTGGCGCTGTTGGCGCACCGGACATGTCCGGTGCACACCGGACAGTCCGGTGCCGTCTTCCGACCGTTGGCTCGGCCACGTGTCCCGCGCGGATTGCGCGGCCGACCGTTGGCCCTGGCCGACCGTTGGCTCACCGGACAGTCCGGTGCACACCGGACAGTCCGGTGAATTTTAGCCGTACGCCGCCGGCCAATTTCCCGAGAGCGGCCAGTTCGAGTCGCGCCAGCCTGGCGCACCGGACACTGTCCGGTGCACACCGGACAGTCCGGTGCTCCAGACCGAGCTGGGTCTTGGCAGCACACAGCCAAGTCCCTTCTCCTTTTCTCTATTCTTCTTCTTTCTGTTTCTAACACTTAGACAAATATATTAGTACTTAAAACCAATGTACTAAGGCTTAGAAACATACCTTTACTTCATGATTTTCACCTTGTTCATCCATGTACATAAATTCCCAATTAAGCACATGTGTTGGCACTCAATCACCAAAATACATAGAAATGGCCCAAGGGCACATTTCCCTTTCAATCTCCGGTACCCAACTCATGTTGGGTCCTACAAGGTTAGTGCAAATATCCTTAGGGACCCAAATGCAAGTTTTGTCTCCCTTGCATTTTGCCCCTAACTTCCTAGCAACAATTTTCTTATCCTTTCTACAAATAGCAAAGGAAGCATTTAAAGCATAATAAATTGTGGAAGGTTCATTTGCTATTTTCCTAGGAGCATGAATAACATTCCTTCTAGGCACATGATGAATAGCATTTCTTTTAGGAACAACATTTCTCCTAGTAACATTTCTATCATACACATAAGAGGAACTAGGAGCAAACATGGTATGAGAATCATAAACATATGAATCATAAGCATCATGACTTACATTTCTAGTTTGTCTTCTATCATGATACAAAAATGCATGGTTCCTTTTAGCACTAGTAGCCATAGGGGCCTTCCCTTTCTCCTTGGCGGGAATGGGAGCCTTATGGCTTGTTAAGTTCTTAGCTTCTCTCTTGAAGCCAAGTCCATCCTTAATTGAGGGGTGTCTACCAATTGTGTAGGCATCCCTTGCAAATTTTAGCTTATCGAAATCATTCTTGCTAGTCTTAAGTTGAGCATTAAGACTAGCCAGTTCATCATTAAGCTTGGAAATTGAAACTAGGTGTTCACTACAAGCATTAATGTCAAAGTCTTTACACCTAGTACAAATTTCAACATGTTCTACACAAGAATTGGATTTGTTTGCTACTTCTAATTTAGCATTTAAATCATTGTTGACACCTTTCAAAGTAGAAATGGTTTCATGACAAGTAGATAGTTCAAAAGAAAGCATTTCATTTCTCTTAACTTCTAAAGCATAGGATTTTTGTGCCTCAACAAATTTATCATGCTCTTCATACAACAAATCCTCTTGCTTTTCTAAAAGTATATTCTTTTCATTCAAGGCATCAATTAATTCATTAATTTTGTCTATCTTAGATCTATCTAAGCCCTTGAACAAACATGAATAATCTACTTCATCCTCATCACTAGATTCGTCCTCACTCGAAGAAGCATAGGTAGAGTTGCGAGTACATACCTTCTTCTCTCTTGCCATAAGGCATGTGTGACGCTCGTTGGGGAAGAGGGTTGATTTGTTGAAGGCGGTGGCGGCGAGTCCTTCATTGTCGGAGTCGGACGAGGAGCAATCCGAGTCCCACTCCTTGCCTAGATGCGCCTCGCCCTTTGCCTTCTTGTAATGCTTCTTCTTTTCCCTCTTGTTCCCCTTTTCCTGGTCACTATCATTATCAGGACAGTTAGCAATAAAATGACCAAGCTTACCGCATTTGAAGCATGATCGCTTCCCCTTGGTCTTAGTCTTGCTCGGCTGTCCATTGCGACCCTTTAGCACCGTCTTGAATCTCTTGATAATGAGGGCCATTTCTTCTTCATTAAGACCGGCCGCCTCAATTTGCGCCACCTTGCTGGGTAGCGCCTCCTTGTTCCCTGTGGCTTTGAGAGCAAAAGGTTGCGGCTCGTTGATCGGTCCATTCAAGGCGTCGTCCACATACCTTGCCTCCTTGATCATCATTCGCCCGCTGACGAATTTTCCTAGTACTTCTTCGGGCGACATTTTGGTGTACCTGGGATTCTCACGAATATTATTCACCAAATGAGGATCAAGAACGGTAAAGGACCTGAGCATTAGTCGGACGACGTCGTGGTCCGTCCATCGCGTGCTTCCGTAGCTCCTTATTTTGTTGACAAGGGTCTTGAGCCGGTTGTATGTTTGAGTTGGCTCCTCGCCCCTTATCATCGCGAACCGTCCAAGCTCGCCCTCCACCAACTCCATTTTGGTGAGCAAGGTAGCGTCATTTCCCTCATGAGAGATCTTGAGGGTATCCCAGATTTGCTTGGCGTTATCCAAGCCACTCACTTTATTATATTCATCCCTGCACAATGAGGCTAGAAGAACAGTAGTAGCTTGTGCATTCTTATGGATTTGCTCATTAATGAATATAGGACTATCCGAACTATTAAAGTGCATTCCACTATCTACAATCTCCCATATGCTAGGATGGAGAGAGAATAGGTGACTACGCATTTTGTGGCTCCAAAATCCGTAGTCCTCTCCATCAAAGTGTGGGGGCTTGCCGAGTGGAATGGAAAGCAAATGTGAATTTGAACTATGCGGAATACGAGAGTAGTCAAAAGAAAAGTTAGAATTAACCGGTTTCCTTTGTTTGTCGTAGTCGTCGTCCTTTTGGGAAGAAGAGGACTCATCGCTGTCGTAGTAGACGATCTCCTTGATGCGTCTTGTCTTCTTCTTCTTCCCATCTCTTCGCTTGTGGCCCGAGCCCGAGTCATTGGACTTGTCATCCCTTGGCTCGTTGACGAAGGACTCCTTCTCCTTGTCGTTGATCACAATTCCCTTCCCCTTAGGATCCATCTCTTCGGGCGGTTAGTCCCTTTCTTGAAGAGAACGGCTCCGATACCAATTGAGAGCACCTAGAGGGGGGGGTGAATAGGTGATCCTGTAAAAACTTAAACTTATAGCCACAAAACTTGATTAGGTGTTAGCACAGTTTATGCCAAGTGGCTAGAGAGGAGTCAAAACACAATAACCACAAGAATCCAATCACAGAGATGACACAGTGGTTATCCCGTGGTTCGGCCAAGTACAAAACTTGCCTACTCCACGTTGTGGCGTCCCAACGGACGAGAGTTGCACTCAACTCCTCTCAAGTGATCCAATGATCAACTTGAATACCACGGTGTTCTTGCTTTTCTTTTCTCAATCCCGTTTGCGAGGAATCTCCACAACTTGGAGCCTCTCGCCCTTACAAAAGATGTTCACAGAGAATCACAGAGCAAAGGAGGGATTAGCAACTCACACACGACACAAAGATCACAGCGAATACGCACACACAAGACCCAGACTTGAGCTCAAAAGACTAGCACACTAGAACGGAGCTCAAATCACTAGAATGTCGAACAAGTGCGCGAGATTGATGTGTGAGTGATCAAGAGTGCTCAAGGAATGCTTGGTGTACTCCTCCATGCGCCAAGGGGTCCCTTTTATAGCCCCAAGGCAGCTAGGAGCCGTTGGGAACAAATCTGGAAGGCCATCTTTGCCTTCTGTCTCGTGGCGCACCGGACAGTCCGGTGCACACCGGACACTGTCCGGTGCCCGATTTGTTTCCATAGAAAGCGAAGCCGACCGTTGCCGACCGTTGCAGATCTGGCGCACCGGACAGTCCGGTGCACACCGGACAGTCCGGTGCTCCCTTCCGACCGTTGGCTCGGCCACGTGTCGCGCGCCGATCGCGCGGCCGACCGTTGGCCCGGCCGACTGTTGGCTCACCGGACAGTCCGGTGCACACCGGACAGTCCGGTGAATTTTAGCCGAAGTCGCCGGAGAAAAACCCGAGAGCGGCTGGTTTGCGCTGCGCTGATCTGGCGCACCGGACACTGTCCGGTGCACACCGGACAGTCCGGTGCCCCAGCCCGAAGCAGCCTTTGGCTGTACACAGCCACTCTCCACTTCTTTTCTTTTCTTCTTTCTCCTGTTTCTAACACTTAGACAAGATGTTAGTACACAAAACTAATGTACTAAGGCTTAGAAACATACCTTTACTTGTGATTTACACTTTGTTCATCCATGAGCATATTTTCACATTTAGGCCCTTGTGTTTGCACTCAATCACCAAAATACTTAGAAATGGCCCAAGGGCACATTTCCCTTTCAGTACCGTTCATCCTCAAAGCCAGGGGGTTGCTCCACGTACACCTCCTCCTTGATTGGCCCGTTGAGGAAAGCGCTCTTAACATCCATTTGGTACAACCTGAAAGAATGGTGAGCGGCATAGGCTAACAAAATATGAATCGACTCTAGCCTAGCCACAGGAGCAAAAGTCTCCTCGAAGTCCAAACCTGCAACTTGGGCATAACCTTTTGCCACAAGTCGAGCCTTGTTCCTCGTCACCACCCTGTGCTCGTCCTGTTTGTTGCGGAACACCCACTTGGTTCCCACAACATTTTGCTTGGGACGCGGCACCAGTGTCCAAACTTCATTACGCTTGACGTTGTTGAGCTCTTCCTGCATGGCCAACATCCAGTCCGGATCTAGCAAGGCCTCTTCTACCCTGAAAGGCTCAATAGAAGAGACGAAAGAGTAATGCTCACAAAAATTAGCTAATCTAGAGCGAGTGGTTACTCCCTTGCTAATGTCACCCAAAATCTGGTCGACGGGATGGTTCCTTTGAATCATCGCTCGAACTTGAGTTGGAGGGGCCTGTAGTGCTTCTTCCTCTTCAACTTGGACATCCTGTGCTCCCTCTTGATCACACGCCTCTTCTTGAGGAACCTGTTCATCATCTTGAGTTGGGGGGTGCACCATAGTTGAGGAAGAAGGTTGATCTTGCTCCTTGAGTTCTTGCGGTCATACGTCTCCAATCGCCATGGTACGAATCGCGTCCGTTGGAACATCATCCTCATCTACATCATCAAGCTCAACTTGCTTTCTTGGAGAGCCATTAGTCTCATCAAATACAACGTCGCTAGAGACTTCAACCAAACCCGATGATTTGTTGAAGACTCTATACGCCTTTGTATTTGAGTCATAACCTAACAAAAACCCTTCTACAGCTTTGGGAGCAAATTTTGAATTTCTACCTTTCTTCACCAGAATGTAGCATTTACTCCTAAAAACTCGAAAATACGAAACGTTGGGTTTGTTACCGGTTAGAAGCTCGTATGATGTCTTCTTGACATGAGGAGGCGATGGAGATAGACTCGGTTTATGGCGTGGCAAGCCGTGTTCACAGCTTCCGACCAATACCGCTCGGGTGTCTTGAATTCTCCAAGCATCGTCCTCGCCATGTCTATGAGCGTCCTGTTCTTCCTCTCTACCACACCATTTTGCTCTGGTGTGTAGGGAGCGGAGAACTCGTGCTTGATTCCTTCCTCCTCAAGGTACTCCTCCACTTGAAGGTTCTTGAACTTGGACCCGTTGTCGCTCCTTATCTTCTTCACCTTGAGCTCAAACTCATTTTGAGCTTTCCTTAGGAAGCGCTTGAGGGTCCCTTGGGTTTCAAATTTATCCTGCAAAAAGAATACCCAAGTGAAGCGGGAAAAATCATCAACAATTACTAAACCATACTTACTTCCCCCGATGCTGAGGTAGGCGACGGGTCCGAAGAGGTCCATATGCAGCAGCTCCAGGGGTCTTGATGTAGTCATCACGTTCTTGATGTGATGAGCACTCCCCACTTGTTTACCTGCTTGACAAGCTGCACAAGGTCTATCTTTTTCGAAATGCACATTTGTTAGACCTAACACATGTTCTCCCTTTAGAAGTTTGTGAAGGTTCTTCATCCCCACATGTGCTAAACGGCGATGCCACAACCAGCCCATGCTAGTCTTAGCGATTAAGCATGCATCTAGACCGGCCTCCTCCTTTGCAAAATCAACTAAATAGAGTTTGTCGTCTAGTACACCCTTAAAAGCTAATGAACCATCACACCTTCTAAAGACAGAAACATCTACATTTGTGAATAAGCAATTATATCCCATATTACACAATTGACTAACAGACAAAAGATTATAACCTAGCGACTCTACTAAAAACACATTGGAGATAGAGTGCTCATTTGAGATGGCAATCTTGCCTAGGCCTTTAACCTTGCCTTGATTCCCGTCACCGAATATGATTGAATCTTGGGAATCTTTATTCTTGACGTAGGAGGTGAACATCTTCTTCTCCCCCGTCATGTGGTTTTTGCATCCGCTGTCGATAATCCAGTTTGATCCCCGGATGCATAAACCTGCAAGGCAAATTAGGCTTGGGTCTTAGGTACCCAACTCTTGTTGGGTCCTACAAGGTTAGTGACAATAGTCTTAGGAACCCAAATGCAAGTTTTATCTCCCTTACATTTGGCTCCTACCTTTTTAGCAATCACCTTTTTATTTTTACATGAAAGAATAAACTTAGCATTGCAAGCATGAAAGACAGTGGTATACCCATTATATACTTTTCTAGGAGCATGAGACATAACATTCTTCCTAGATCTACCATTAAAGTTTGAACTCGAACCAATCATGGCATGAGAGTCGAATGCATTACAACTCCTATCATAATGAACATTTCTAGCCCTATTTCTACCATGCATATATGAACTAGAAGCAACCATAGCATGTGAATCATAAGAATAATTCCTACAGGCATTTCTAGTGAATTTTCTATCACTATAAATGAAGGCATGATTCTTTTGATTACTACTAGTCATAGGAGCCTTCCCTTTTTCCTTAGCGGAAGTGGGAGCCTTATGACTTGTTAAGTTCTTGGCTTCACTCTTAAAGCCAAGCCCATCCTTAATTGAGGGATGTCTACCAATAGTATAGGCATCCCTTGCAAATTTTAATTTATCAAATTCATTTTTGCTAGTCTTAAGTTGAGCATTAAGACTAGCCACTTCATCATTTAATTTAGAAATAGAAACTAGGTGTTCATTACAAGCTTCAACATTAAAATCTTTACACCTATTGCAAATCACAACATGTTCTACACAAGAGGTTGATTTATTAGCTATTTCTAGTTTTGCATTCAAGTCATCATTGATACTCTTTAAGCTAGAAATAGATTCATGGCATGTAGACAATTCACATGAAAGCATTTCATTTCTTTTAACTTCTAATGCAAGAGAATTTTGTGTATTTACAAATTTATCATGCTCTTCATATAAAAGATCTTCTTGCTTTTCTAAAAGATTATTTTTTTATTCAAAGCATCAATCAATTCATTGATCTTATCAATTTTAGTTCTATCTAAGCCTTTGAATAAATATGCATAGTCTATTTCATCATCACTAGATTCATCCTCACTTGAAGAAGCATAAGTAGTATTGTTTCGAGTACATACCTTCTTCTCCTTTGCCATGAGGCATGTGTGATGCTCGTTGGGGAAGAGAGACGATTTGTTGAAGGCGGTGGCGGCGATTCCTTCGTCGTCGGAGTCGGACGAAGAGCAATCTGAATCCCATTCCTTTCCAAGGTGTGCCTCGCCTTTAGCCTTCTTGTAAACCTTCTTGTTCTCTCTTTTCCCATTCTTTCCTTGTTCCTGGTCACTATCATTATCGGGACAGTTAGCAATAAAGTGACCAACCTTACCGCACTTGAAGCAGGAGCGCTTTCCCTTCGTCTTGTTCCTTTTGGGATGCTCCTTGTGGCCCTTTAGCGCCGTCTTGAAGCGCTTGATGATGAGGGCCATTTCTTCCTCATTTAGCCCTGCCGCCTCAACTTGTGCCACCTTGCTAGGTAGTGCCTCCTTGTTATTTGTTGCCTTGAGAGCAATGGCTTGATGCTCATGAATTGGACCATTCAACGCCTCATCGACGTATCTTGCCTCCTTGATCATCATCCGCCCGCTTACGAACTTTCCAAGTATTTCTTCGGGCGACATCTTGGTGTACCTAGGATTTTCACGAATATTGTTTACAAGATGTGGATCAAGGACAGTGAAAGACCTTAGCATTAGGCGGACGACATCGTGGTCCGTCCATCGCGTGCTTCCATGGCTCCTTATCTTGTTGACGAGGGTCTTGAGCCTGTTGTTGTATGTTTGGGTTGGCTCCTCTCCCCTGATCATTGCGAATCTCCCAAGTTCGCCCTCCACCAACTCCATCTTGGTGAGCATGGTGACGTCATTTCTCTCATGAGAGATCCTGAGGGTGTCCCAAATTTGCTTGGCGTTATCCAAGCCACTCACCTTATGATATTCATCCCTGCACAATGATGCTAAAAGAACAGTAGTAGCTTGTGCATTTTTATGAATTTGTTCATTGATGAATATGGGACTATCCGTACTATCAAATTGCATTCCATTTTCAACTATCTCCCATATACTTGGATGGAGAGAGAACAAGTGGCTACGCATTTTGTGACTCCAAAATCCGTAGTCCTCTCCATCAAAGTGAGGAGGTTTACCGAGTGGAATGGAAAGCAAATGAGTATTGGAGCTTTGCGGAATACGAGAATAATCAAAAGAAAAGTTTGAATTGACCGTTTTCTTTTTCTCGTAGTCGTCGTCGTCCTTTTGGGAAGAGGAATATTCGTCGCTGTAGTGGTGGACCTAGGATTTTTATATAGGATGTGCCGCAACAAAATTTTCATATAAAATTCTATCTAATGTACATATAATTTCATAGTAAATTTGGTAAACAATTTGATATATAGATATAAAGTTTGACACTCAACAAATAAGCATGAAAATTGTATACATTAAACATAAAGATTACAATAATACTACTTATCTGGTCTGCGCTTTCTCAACGCCATAAAAGTTTCAATTATATCTTCTTCATTCACTTCGAAGAAAATATCCCTCTCGATGTATGTAACAAGACAATCATCCAAAAGACTATCACACATCTTGTTTCTCAATTTAGTCTTCACCAAACTCATTGCAGAAAATGCCCTTTCAACACTTGCTGTCGCCACCGGCAAAATCAATACCAATTTGAGAAGCAAATAAACTATATCAAACACCTTATGTCTCTTTGTTTCAACAAGCTTAACTGAGAGGTACACAAGATTAGTTATGTCTTTGAATCTATCGTCTTCTCTTATGCCATTAATATAATTGTCAAGTTGCAAGTCAAGTTTTAACAAGTCAGTGCTTGACATGTCATTAGGATAGAAATCAGCTAGCTTCCGTACCTTGTGTGCATCAAAAGAAGCAAAAGAGTTGGAAGGATCTAATGTTGACATACAAGAAAGCAGCTCCATATTAGCCTCACTAAACCGACTATCAAGCTCTAGGCTAATTTGATCAATGACCCCAATATATACTTCTCTTCTGAAGTGGTCATCATTGGTTTGGTTATGAACAAATCGTGATGATCTTCCATAAGGCTTATAATTTCCATCCATAGCAGGAACTTGGATATCATGTTTGTTGCAAAATGAAGTGGTTCTTTGAAGGAATTGATCCCAACCATCAAGCCTTAACTGTTGCATTCTTTTCTTTGCCACATTAACAAGTGAAATTGCATTAATAATATCTTGTTCCCTTCTTTGCAAACACACTGATAAATCATTTGTATATCCAAGAATAACAAACATTAAGTGTGCATCAAAAACAAAGTCAAATGACTCAAATGCTCCAAGCATAGAATGTATCCTTGTCCAATCACTTCTAATTGTAGTATCCTCTCCAAGAATCATGAGAACATCTCGGATTACAGGATACATAGTAATTATGTTGCATATAGTTTCGTAATAAGAGCCCCATCGAGTCTCACTAGGCCTAGGCAACCCCATCTCTTGATTCAATCCTCTCCCAGTATCAAGTTCACCACATTCAAGTGATTTCATGAGATTCTCAAGTCTAGCATCTCGAAGCATACCGTGACGCTTACAAGAAACTCCAACGATATTCAATAAGAGAGTTACTTGATCAAAAAACCACACACAATCATTATTTCCCTTGGCAACAACAACAAGAACTAGTTGGAGTTGATGTGCAAAACAATGGATATAATAAGCAGAAGGTGACTCTTGCATGATCAATGTTTTCAATCCTTTAATATCACCTCTCATGTTGCTAGCCCCATCATAACCTTGTCCACAAATTCGTGTCAAAGTCAAGCCATGACTAACAAGTAAAGCTTCAATTGCATCCTTAAGTGATAAAGAGCTAGTATCATCTACATGAACAACTCCAATGAAGTGCTCACATGGCCTTCCCAATGCATCAACATAACGCAAGCAAAGAGCTAGTTGTTCTTTGTGTGATATGTCACTAGACTCATCCGCTAAAATTGCAAATGGCTCTTCCCCAAGCTCTTCAATTATTTTCTTTCTAGTTTCTATAGCGCAACACTGAATAATCCGCTTTTGTATCTTTGGGCTAGTCAAAGTGCAATTACCTGGAGCATTGTTAAGAACATACTTGTTGACCTCTTCACTATTTACAGCAATAAATTTCAAGATTTCAATAAAGTTTCCTCTGTTGCTAGACTCTTCACTTTCATCATGTCCATGGAATGACAATCCTTGATGCAAAAGAAACTTCAAACATCGAAGTGAATATGTCAACCTTATCTTATAAAGATTGTGATCATCATCACTCCACTTCTCAATTTTATTATCAATTGCTGCATTAGGATTTATAAAGCCAAGATATTTTTCTTCGGCTGTCTTATGTGACATAGAACCCACATGTTTTAGAAGTGCTTCAGACCCTTTATTCCAATTATTCCAACCATCTGAAGTAAATGCAGAAGTCCCTTTTTCCCTTATTTGCTTTACTTTTGAATAAGTAGCACATAAAGCAAAATGCAGCATCTTTCTTGACACTATATTCAATCCAAGGAAAATTTTGAAACCACACAAAATTAAAATGTCGATCTCTATCTCCAATTTTCCTATTTGGGAATTCATGTGCATATGGTTGAAATGGACCTCTAAGAATATATGCTCTTCGAATTGCATCGTGATCATTAGCATGGTAACTTGCAATAGGTTTTCTTTCACCTGGATCGTGTGGAAGACGACTGACATCATAAATTGTTGGCGGTGGCGGTGCAGATGGCATTGGATTCACAATTTCTTCATTTATCATCTCTTTCTCTTGTTCTTGATGTGTCGACGCTTGAGTAACATCCGGAGATAATGAAGAAGCAATAAACTTTTGTTTCTTTGCAGCATGATTGCGAAAAAGAGAGGCAATATCTCTCTGCTTCTTCATATTTTAGTCACTACAAAAATAATGGTAGTGAATCAATAATTAATAAGACAAAAATCAATAGCATGGGCGCGATGTTCTGTATGGCTGTACGCGGGGAAGGGCTGTAGGACACCTCACACCTCCGTCTTCGTGCGAGCGCTGGTGAGGACAGGGCCGTAGGCGTCGGTCGTCGACAGCCGGAGCGGAGTAGCAGATCGAGCAAGATCGCCAGATTTTCCACTTTCCGGCCATCAGTGCCTTCCACTTTCCAGCCGCCAGCGCCAGAACTAAGGAACCCTGGAACAATCGTGCTGTCGCCAGGAAGTTAGGAGCTGGCCGAACGATTGAAACTGCAGAAGTTGGAACGCACGGCCCAACAGCGAACATGATGGCCAGGTAGGGTCCGCGGTGGGCCCGGCTTAGGGTGTGCCTGGGCCCACCTGGACCCCCCTGTGGGTCTGCCCCTGCGTCGCTGTCATAGTAGACTATCTCCTTGATGCGCCTTGTTTTCTTCTTCTTCCCGTCTTTTCTTTTGTGGCTCGAGCCCGAGTCAGTAGGCTTGTCATCTTTTGGATCATTGACGAAGGACTCCTTCTCCTTATCATTGACCACCATCCCCTTGCCCTTAGGATCCATCTCTTCGGGCGATTAGTCCCTTACGTGAAGAGAACGGCTCTGATACCAATTGAGAGCACCTAGAGGGGGGGTGAATAGGTGATCCTGTAAAAACTTAAAACTTGAAGCCACAAACTTGATTAAGTGTTAGAGCAATAAAACCAAGTGGCTAGAGAGGAATTCTTGCAAGACACAATAACCACAAAGATATCAACACAGAGAGGCACAGTGATTTATCCCGTGGTTCGGTCAAGTCAAAACTTGCCTACTCCACGTTGTGGCGTCCCAATGGACGAGGGTTGCACTCAACCCCTCTCAAGTGATCCAAAGATCCACTTGAATACCATGGTGTTTCTTTTCCTTTCACTATATCCCGTTTGCGAGGAATCTCCACAACTTGGAGTCTCTCGCCCTTACAAAAGATGATCACAAATGAACACAGAAGTAAGGATGGGATGAGCAACACACACAAGTCCACAGCAAATACGCACACACACGGCCAAGACTTGAGCTCTAATGAATATCACAAAGTTCTCACTAGAACGGAGCTCAAATCACTAAGAATGTCGAACAAGTGCGCAAAGACGAAGTGTGAATGATCAAGAATGTTCAAAGTGTGCTTGTTGTTCTCCTCCATGCGCCTAGGGGTCCCTTTTATAGCCCCAAGGCAGCTAGGAGCCGTTGAGAGCAATCCAGGAAGGCAATTCTTGCCTTCTGTCGACTGGCGCACCGGACAGTCCGGTGCACCACCGGACACTGTCCGGTGCGGATTTCTTTCCTATTCTGGCGCAGCCAACCGTTGAAGAGTTGGAGACGTTGGCGCACCGGACACTGTCCGGTGCACACCGGACAGTCCGGTGCCCCTTCTGACCGTTGGCTCGGCCACGCATCACGCACGGATCCCGCGTCCGACCGTTGGCGTGCCCGACTGTTGGCTCACCGGACAGTCCGGTGCCTCACCGGACAGTCCGGTGAATTATAGTCGTACGCTGTTGACTTGGTTCCCGAGAGCAGCGACTTCGCCGCAGCCGACTCACCGGACACTGTCCGGTGCACCACTGGACACTGTCCGGTGCACCCAGACCGAGCAGAGTCTTAGCTGCTCGAGCCAAGACTTATCCAAATGTATTTTCTCTGATTCTAGCACTTAGACAAATATGTTAGTACACAAAAACCAATGTACTAAGTCCAGAATCATACCTTAGCATTGATTTGCACTTTGTCCACCATTTGGCATAGTTTAACACTTAAGCATTTGTGTTGAACACTAAATCACCAAAATACTTAGAAATGGCCCAAGGGCACATTTCCCTTTCAAAAGGTTACTTGGAATTGAACCAAAATACTTATTTCAATAGATATGCATGGATGGTTTTTCTTCTTATTTAAAATTTTGGACCACATTTGCACCACGAGTTTTGTTTTGCAAATTTTATGTAAAATTCTTTTCAAAAACCTTTTGCAATTAGTCAAAGGTACATGAATAAGATTGAAGAAAGCATTTTCAAGATTTGAAATTTTCTCCCCCTGTCTCAAATGCTTTTCCTTTGACTAAAACAAAACTCCCCCTAAATAAAATTCTCCTCTTAGTGTTCAAGAGGGTTTTGCAATTTTTTAAGATACTACTTTCTCCCCCTTTTGAACACAATAAGATATCAAATTGAAAACTTCATTTTTAAATTTGGTGGTGGTGCGGTCCTTTTGCTTTGGGCTCATACTTTCTCCCCGTTTGGCATGAATCGCCAAAAAACGGATACTTGTGAGTGAGATATAAGCCCTTGTCTAAACTTTCTCCCCCTTTGGCAAACACAAAAATATGAGTGAAGATTACACCAAAATGGAGAACGATGCAGAGTACCAGCAAATACAATCGGAGTTGAGTGGAAGCGCCTTCTTTGCCGACTACTCCATTTCCCTTTCAATATCTATGACTAAGCATAAGATGACACTTGAAAACACATTAGTCATAGACATACAAGAGACATGATCAAAGGTATATAAAAGGGCTATGTGTGCAAGAATCAATCAAAATTCCTAGAATCAAGAATATTTAGCTCATTCCTCAGTTTGGTAAAGGATTGCTCATCTAAAGGCTTGGTAAAGATATCGGCCAATTGATCTTTGGTGTTTATATAGGCTATCTCGATATCCCCCTTTTGTTGGTGATCTCTCAGAAAGTGATACCAAATGGCTATGTGCTTAGTGCGGCTGTGTTCAACGGGATTATCCGCCATGCGGATTGCACTCTCATTGTCACATAGGAGAGGGACTTTGCTAAACTTGTAGCCATAGTCCCTAAGGGTTTGCCTCATCCAAAGCAATTGCGCGCAACAATGGCCTGCGGCAATGTACTCGGCTTCGGCGATAGAAAGAGCTACTGAGTTTTGTTTCTTTGAAGCCCAAGACACCAGGGATCTTCCCAGAAACTGACAAGTCCCTGATGTGCTCTTCCTATTAATCTTACACCCTGCCCAATCAGCATCGGAATATCCTAATAAATCAAATGAGGATCCCTTGGGGTACCAAAGACCAAACTTAGGTGTTTGAACTAAATATCTTAGGATTCGCTTCACGACCCTAAGGTGAACTTCCTTAGGGTCGACTTGGAACCTTGCACACATGCATACGGAAAGCATAATGTCCGGTCGAGATGCACATAAATAGAGTAAAGATCATATCATCGACCGGTATACCTTTTGATCTATGGATTTACCTCCCATGTCGAGGTCAAGATGCCCATTGGTTCCCATGGGTGTCTTGATGGGCTTGGCATCCTTCATTCCAAACTTGGTGAGAATATCTTGAATATACTTCGTTTGGCTAATGAAGGTGCCCTCTTGGAGTTGCTTGACTTGAAATCCTAAGAAATACTTCAACTCCTCCATCATAGACATCTCGAATTTTTGAATCATGATCCTACTAAAGTCTTCACAAATAGATTTGTTAGTAGACCCAAATATAATATCATCAACATAAATTTGGCATACAAACAAATCATTTTCAATAGTTTTAGTGAATAGAGTAGGATCGGCTTTACCGACTTTGAATCCATTAGTGATAAGAAAATCTCTTAGGCATTCATACCATGCTCTTGGGGCTTGCTTGAGCCCATAAAGCGCCTTAGAGAGTTTGTAAACATGGTTAGGATACTCACTATCTTCAAAGCCAGGAGGTTGCTCAACATAGACCTCTTCCTTGATAGGTCTGTTGAGGAAGGCACTCTTCACGTCCATTTGGTAAAGCTTAAAGTCATGGTGAGTAGCATAGGCAAGTAAAATTCGAATTGACTCAAGCCTAGCTACGGGTGCATAGGTTTAACCGAAATCCAAACCTTCGACTTGTGAATACCCTTTGGCCACAAGTCGTGCCTTGTTCCTTGTCACCACTCCATGCTCATCTTGTTTGTTGCAGAAGACCCACTTGGTTCCTACAACATTTTGGTTAGGACGTGGAACTAAACGACATACCTCATTCCTTTTGAAATTGTTGAGCTCCTCTTGCATTGCCATCACCCAATCCAAATCTTGAAGTGCTTTCTCTACCCTGTGTGGTTCAATAGAGGAAACAAAAGAGTAATGTTCACAAAAATGAGCAACACGAGATCGAGTGGTTACCCCCTCATGAATATCTCCTAGGATGGTGTTCACGGGGTGATCTCGTTGGATTGCTTGGTGGACTCTTGGGTGTGGTGGCCTTGGATTTTGTTCATCCTCCTTGTCTTGATCATTTGCATCTCCCCCCTTGATCCTTGTCCTCCTCTTGAGGTGGCTCATCTTCTTGATCTTCTCCTTCATCATCTTGAGCCTCATCCTCATCTTGTGTTGGTGGAGATGCTTGTATGGAGGAGGATGGTTGATCTTGTGCTTGAATGGGCTCTTCGGATTCCTTAGGACACACATCCCCAATGGACATGTTCCTTAGCGCGACGCATGGAGCCTCTTCATCATCTAATTCATCAAGATCAACTTGCTCTACTTGAGAGCCGTTAGTCTCATCAAACACAATGTCACAAGAAACTTCAACTAGTCCAGTGGACTCGTTAAAGACTCTATATGCCCTTGTGTTTGAATCGTATCCTAGTAAAAAGCCTTCTACAGCCTTAGGAGCAAATTTGGATTTTCTACCTCTTTTAACAAGAATAAAGCATTTGCTACCAAAGACTCTAAAAATATGAAATGTTGGGCTTTTTACCGGTGAGGAGTTCATAGGATGTCTTCTTGAGGATTCGGTGTAGATACAACCGGTTGATGGCGTAGCAAGCGGTATTGACCGCCTTGGCCCAAAATCGATCCGAAGTCTTGTACTCATCAAGCATGGTCCTTGCCATGTCCAATAGAGTTCTATTCTTCCTCTCCATTACACCATTTTTTGTGGCGTGTAGGGAGAAGAGAACTCATGCTTGATGCCCTCCTCCTCAAGAAAGCCTTCAATTTGTGAATTCTTGAACTCCGTCCCGTTGTCGCTTCTTATTTTCTTGATCCTTAGGCCGAACTCATTTTGAGCTCGTCTCAAGAATCCCTTTAAAGTTTCTTGGGTTTGAGATTTATCCTGTAAAAAGAATACCCAAGTGAAGCGAGTATAATCATCCACAATAACTAGACAGTACTTACTCCCGCCTATGCTTATGTAAGCGATCGGGCCGAATAAATCCATGTGGAGAAGCTCCAATGGCCTGTCAGTCGTCATGATGTTCTTGTGTGGATGGTGAATGCCAACTTGCTTCCCTGCTTGGCATGCGCTACAAATCCTGTCATTCTCAAAATGCACATTTGTTAGTCCCAAAATGTGCTCTCCCTTTAGAAGCTTGTGAAGGTTCTTCATCCCAACATGGGCTAGTCGGCGATGCCAGAGCCAACCCATGTTAGTCTTAGCAATTAAGCAAGTATCGAGTTCAGATCTATTGAAATCAACTAAGTATAGCTGACCTTCTAATACTCCCTTAAAAGCTACTGAATCATCACTTCTTCTAAAGACAGTAACATCTGTATCCGTAAAAAGACAGTTGTAGCCCATTTTACATAATTGAGAAACAGAAAGCAAGTTGTAATCTAATGAATCTACAAGAAAACATTGGAAATAGAATGGTCAGGTGATATAGCAATTTTACCCAATCCTTTGACCAAACCTTGATTTTCATCCCCGAATGTGATAGCTCGTTGGGGATCTTGGTTTTTCTCGTAGGAGGAGAACATCTTTTTCTCCCCAGTCATATGGTTTGTGCACCCACTGTCGATGATCCAACTTGAGCCCCCGGATGCATAAACCTACAAAACAAATTTAGTTCTTGATTTTAGGTACCCAAACAGTTTTGGGTCCTTTGACATTAGATACAAGAACTTTGGGTACCCAAACACAAGTCTTTGATCATTTGTGTTTGCCCCCAACATACTTGGCAACTACCTTGCCGGATTTGTTGGTTAGCACATAAGAAGCATCAAAAGTTTTGAATGAAACATTATGATCATTTGATGCTTTAGGAGTTTTCTTCTTAGGCAATTTAGCATGGGTTGATTGCCTAGAACTAGATGCCTCACTCTTATACATAAAAGCATGATTAGGTCCAGAGTGAGACTTCCTAGAGTGAATTCTCCTAATTTTGTGTTCGGGATAACCGGCAGGATATAAAATGTAACCCTCGTTATCCTGAAACATGAGAGCCTTGCCCTTAACAAAATTAGACAATCTTTTAGGCGGGGCATTAAGCTTGACATTGTCTCCCTGTTGGAAGCCAATGCCATCCTTAAGACCAGGGCGTCTCCCACTATAGAGCATGCTTCTAGCAAATTTAAATTTCTCATTTTCTAAGTCATGCTCATTAATTTTGGCACTAAGTTGAGCTATGTGATCATTTTGTTGTTTAATTAAAGCTAGGTGATCATGAATAGCATCAACATTGATATCTCTACATCTAGTGCAAATAGTAACATGCTCAACGGAAGATGTAGAGGGTTTGCAAGTATTTAATTCAACAATCTTAGCATGCAATATATCATTCTCATCTCTAAGATTGAAAATGGAAGCATTGTAAACATCTAAATCCTTAGTCTTAGCAATTAATTTTTCATTTTCAATTTTAAGGCTAGAAAGAGAAGCATTCAATTTGTCAATCTTAGCAATTAAGTTGGCATTATCATTTCTAAGACTAACAATTGAATCATCACAAACATCAAGCTTCCCAACCTTAGCAATTAAATTGGCATTCTCATTTCTAAGGTTGGAAATAATATCATGGCAAGTGCTTAGCTCATTAGTTAATTTTTCACATTTTTCTACTTCTAGAGCATAAGCATTTTTAACTTTAACATGCGTTTTGTTTTCTTTAATTAGGAAGTCCTCTTGGCTATCCAAGAGTTCATCCTTATCATGAATAGTGCTAATCAATTCATTTAATTTTTCCTTTTGTTCAATGTTCAAGTTGGCAAAGAGAGTAAATAAATCATCCTCGTCATCACTAGAATTAGCCTCATCACTAGATGTTGCATATTTAGTGGAGGATTTGGATTTTACCTTCTTCTTTTTGTCGTCCTTTGCCATGAGGCATTTGTGGCCGATGTTGGGGAAGAGGAGCCCTTTGTTGACGGCGATGTTGGCGGCGTCCTCGTCGGAGGAGGAGTTGGTGGAGCTCCTCGTCGGAGTCCCACTCCCGGCAAACATGGGCATCACCGCCCTTCTTCTTGAAGTATCTCTTCTTTTCTCTCCTCTTTCCCTTCTTGTCGTCGCCCCTGTCACTATCACTAGATAATGGACATTTTGCAATAAAATGACCGGGCTTACCACACTTGTAGCACACCTTCTTGGAACAGGGCTTGTAATCTTTCCCCTTCCTTTGTTTGAGGATTTGACGGAAGCTCTTGATGATGAGCGCCATCTCCTCATTGTCGAGCTTGGAGGCGTCAATGGGGATTCTACTTGTAGTAGAATCTTCTTTCTTCTCCTCCGTTGCTTTGAATGCAACGGGTTGTGCTTCGGGTACGGAGGAGGATGCGCCTTGCTCGATAATCTTTTTAGAGCCTTTGATCATTAGTTCAAAGCTCTCAAATTTACCTATCACTTCCTCGGGAGACATTAGTTTGTATCTAGGATCACCACGAATTAATTGTACTTGAGTAGGATTAAGAAAGACTAGTGATCTTAGAATAACTTTGACCATCTCATGGTCATCCCATTTGGTGCTCCCGAGGTTGCGCACTTGGTTCACCAAGGTCTTGAGCCGGTTGTACATCGCTTGTGGCTCCTCCCCTTGGTGAAGCATGAATCGACCGAGCTCCCCCTCGATCGTCTCCCTCTTGGTGATCTTGGTCACCTCATCTCCTTCGTGCGTCGTTTTGAGTACGTCCCAAATCTCTTTGGCGCTCTTTAATCCTTGCACCTTGTTATACTCCTCTCGACTTAGAGAGGCGAGGAGTATTGTGGTGGCTTGTGAGTTGAAGTGCCGGATTTGGGCAACTTCGTCCGAATCATAGTCCTCATCCCCTATGGATGGTACCTGTACACCAAACTCAACAACGTTCCAAATGCTAGTGTGGAGTGAGGTTAGGTGATGCCTCATTTTGTCACTCCACATGTTATAATCTTCACCGTCAAAAACCGGTGGTTTGCCTAATGGAATGGAAAGTAATGGAGTACGTTTAGAAATGCGAGGGTAGTGTAGGGGAATCTTACTAAACTTCTTGCGCTCATGGCGCTTAGAAGTTACGGACGGCGCGTCGGAGCCGGAGGTGGATGGCGATGAAGAGTTGGTCTCGTAGTAGACCACATTCCTCATCTTCTTTTTCTTTTCGTCACTCCGATGCGACTTGTGTGAAGGGGACTTCTTCTCCTTCCCCTTGTTGCGGGACTCCCGATGGAGCCTTCCCGTGGCTTGTAACGGGCTTGTCGCCGGTCACCATCTCCTTCTTGGCGTGATCTCCCGACATTACTTCGAGCGGTTAGGCTCTAATGAAGCACCGTGCTCCGATACCAATTGAAAGTCGCCTAGAGGGGGGTGAATAGGGCTAAACTGAAATTTACAAAGCTTAAGCACAACTACAAGCCGGGGTTAGCGTTAGAATTAAAATCGAGTCCGAGAGAGAGGGCGAAAACAAATCACAAGCAAATAAAGAGTGTGACACGGTGATTTGTTTTACCGAGGTTCGGTTCTTGCAAACCTACTCCTCGTTGAGGTGGTCACAAAGACCGGGTCTCTTTCAACCCTTTCCCTCTCTCAAACGGTCACTTAGACCGAGTGAGCTTCTCTTCTCAAACAAACGGGACACTAAGTCCCCGCAAGGACCACCACACAATTGATGTCTCTTGCCTTGGTTACAATTGAGTTGATCACAAGAAAGAATGAAGAAGAAAAAGCAATCCAAGCGCAAGAGCTCAAATGAACACAAGTCACTCTCTCTAGTCACTAATTTATTTGGAATGATCTTTGGACTTGGGAGAGGATTTGATCTCTTTGGTATGTCTTGTATTGAATGCTATAGCTCTTGTAAGGTGTAGGAAGTCTGAAAACTTGGATGAAATGAATGTGGGGTGGTTGGGGGTATTTATAGCCCCAACCACCAAAAGTGGCCGTTGGGAGGCTGTCTATCGCATGGCGCACCGGACAGTCCGGTGCGCCAGCCACGTCACCCGACCGTTAGGGTTCGACCGTTGGCGCTTCTGTCTTCTGGGTCACCGAACAGTCCGGCGGTGCACCGGACAGTCACTGTACACTGTCCGGTTCGCCTTCTGGCGCTGCTCTGACTCTGGCGCGCTCTATAGCGTATTGAATGCGTTTTGCAGACGACCGTTGGCGCGAAGTAGCCGTTGCTCTGCTGGCACACCGGACAGTCCGGTGTTACATCGGACAGTCCGGTGAATTATAGCGGAGCGGTCTCCCAATTTCCCGAGACTGGCAAGTTTGGAGTTGAATTCCCTGGTGCACCGGACAGTCCGGTGCGCGAGACCAGGGCTGCTTTCGGTTTAACTTTGCTCCCTTTGTTTGAACCCTTTCTTTTGACTTTTATTGGTTTGTTGTGAACCTTTGGCACCTGTAGAACTCATAATCTAGAGCAAACTAGTTAGTCCAATAATTTGTGTTGGTCAATTCAACCACCAAAATTTTTGTTGGAAAAGGTTTGACCCTATTTCCCTTTCACCATCCACTAGTACAGAGAAGCTCTATAGTGGCGGTCGTAAACCTATTTACAGTGGCGTTTTTCGTAACCGCCAGTGCTAGGGGCCAGTAGAAATCATCATTTTTACAGACGGGTAACTGAGGACCGCCAGTGAAAATCGATTTTCACTGGCGGTCGGCGTAATAAAACCGCCACTGCAAATTATTTTCAGGAAACATAAAACAAATTTTAAAAATAGCAAAAAAATTATTTTTATTAGGGGAGGCCTCGGCCCACCCATCCCACATGCCCGTCTCCGTCGAAGTCGCAGCAACTGAGGACCGCCAGTGGAAATCGATTTTCACTGGCGGTCGGCGTAATAAAACCGCCAATGCAAATCGTTTCCAGGAAACATAAAACAAATTTTAAAAATAGCAAAAAAAATATTTTTATTAGGGGAGGCCTCGGCCCACCCAATCCACATGCCCGTCTCCGTCGAAGTCGCAAGTCGCAACATTTTCGTGCACTACGTGGTTGCTTGAAATTGAACCCCTGACCTCACCCTCACGCGTACCCTTCTCTATCACTCTGTCTATGTCATGATTTGTGTCTAGTTTGTAGTTTTGTTGCCCACATATTACAAACAAATGAGTGTAAATTGCTTGTTTGAGACCGTAAACAAATTCAAATAAAAAAGTTATCAACTACAAAGTTGAATAATTTTTGAAGTTCTATAACTTTCATTTTGACACTTTTTTCATCCGAGGACGCTTGCAAAATTTGAATTTTAAATTTGACAAATTTAGATACAATTTTTGAGAGCCGAAATGATTTCAGATAAAAAAAGTTATCAACTACAAAGTTTTATAACTTTCAGAGATCTACAACTTTTATTTTGATGGTTTCATCATACGAGGTGGTTTGAAAAACTCGAAAAATTAAGGATAAAAATTTCTAGTGGTGATTCCTTAAGGAAACCGCCACTAGAAATCGATTTTTACAGGCGGTTTCTTAAGAAATCCGCCACTAGAAATCATGGATTTCTACTGGCGGTTTTCATAAGGAACCTCCTCTGGAAATACGCCTGTAAAAATGTATCGCACCGCAGTCTTTGAGCCTTTTTCTACTAGTGATCCCCTCCTGTAAAATGTACATACATACCCTAGAAAAAAAAATAAAAGTATTGTAGGCACGCCCTACAGTAACGTACCCTAAAAAAATTAGGATTACTGTACGAGAACAATTATGTTTAAAATGAGGATTAAATGAACTTATATAGTTACCACAAAGTTATAGTTGGAATCGTGGTGTAATGGATTTTGGTTGTACTTTTATGTAAACTCTATATCTGAGTGTGTTTGGTTTGGCTTTTGGTCCATAAAAGTCAATCCAAAACGCTGGATTCAGAAAACAGTTTTTTGTAAAAGCCGATTTTCTCGTAGCGTAAAACTAAAAGCGCCTCTATACATGCTTTTAACGACTTTCGGATTGAACTGTAAAAATATATATGGAAGAGTTTTAAACAGCTTTTAGTTGTTTCTACCAAACGGTTTTTAGATTTTTAACAGCCCACAGCCTACAACATTTGTTTTTACAGCACACAATAGTTGTTTTATGTCACATCCCAACTAAACGGACCCTTTACTAGTTTCAACTTTCTTGAAAATGGGTTTGTTGGAGCATAAGAAGTGTTTTGAGGAACAATTTGTATGACAATATTACGATCCGAACACATATGTTGGTTTTTTTTATGTATATGGACAACACATTGTTTAATTTCGAACATCACATGTGCAAAAAGGAGGATTTATTTAAATATAGATTGTATGTGTCATAAATTTCCTTTTGAATATAAACCATTAGGTCATCCCAAGTTTAACTATGTATATTTTTTTAATTTTTGTTTATTAAATTTATTTTTTGTAGTAAAATTGAGACAGCAGTTAGATCATCATAAAATCGTATATGCCTTTCTGTGTGTGTTGACAAGCAAAAGTAGGGGGAAAAATAAAAACAATATATTTTTAGGGAAGAAAAAATATGGAACCTTTCCACAGAAAGTAGCCGAGATCATATCGCCCATCCAGCCCGGCGGCCCGTTAACAAACGGAACTGATGAACACGGGCCAAGTAGCGGCACAGAACATGAGCAAGAGCTCATTATTCATGCGTGTGATTTAACTACAGTTACCCGTGCTAATAATAATACAACTAAATGCGCGTGAGCACGAACTCGGGAAGCAATGAATGAGATGGAACGGATCGAGGGCGTTTCCCCGTCCCGCCGCCGTGAGAAATGAATGGGCGAGCCCTGGAGCTGCTCCTGCTCATCATGGCATGGGTAGATTATTGATGCATATGGGCTCGGGAAGCTAGCTAGCCGCGCCCGCGCGTACGTGCTCCACTACCGCTACGGCTGCATGCAATCCAATGCAACGAACAGGCTCGATCGGTTTTGCAGCCAAAATCCACTCAAGATCACCGCGCAATTAATTACTGCGCGCGCGCCACACATCTCGACTCGCTCATGCATGCACGCACGCTGATTGCACACGTTCACATCCATCGTCACTTCACTGCATCCAGTCCACACCCATGCATCTCTCTCATCCCAGAGTACATATATGACAAGTGTTCTGCTCTTCGTTCGTTGCTGCTTGTGTTGTGATATGGTATACGCGGTAAAACAGTAGCTTGGATACGTACCTAGCTAGCTCTTCGTTCGTTGCTGCTTGTGTTGTGACAGACAGCATGTCAACAATGGCGATGGTGCCATGTGGCGGTGACGACGCGGAATGGTGCAATATGATGGAGGCCATCAACCACCTGATGATGTCTTCCATGTCCTCGCCGCACGTCGCCATGGGCGCCAGCAGGTGAGTTTACTTAATTTGGAGCGTGATCACGTACGTGTGCACGCACAATTGGTTTTTCACAGTAGTCTAGCAGGCCCGCCGGTCTGCTTCTTCAATTCGTTCGCCTGACAACTCTCGACCTTCATCTCCCTCCCCTCCTCCGTCCTTCCTGATGTCAGGGCGGAAGATTGCCTGTCGATCGCCGCCGCTCCTCCCGGGCCCGGCGGTCACCGGAGCTGCTGCGAAGACCAAGTCCTCGAAGCCTCTTCTGATGGCGCATTTGCTGCACCACCCGACTGCTTATCGTCGTCGGCTCTGACGAACCTGCAGAGGTCCGGTTCTTTCGTTGATCCAGCAAACAAGCCAGGATACGGCCATGATACCGATGCTGAGCTCGTTCTTGTGTACTGCTGGTCGATGAATGATAATTATTAAGTCGCGGCACGTTGCAGTTGCAGGGAAGAGGACGACGACAGTTTGTACTTGCCCATGTACTACTCATCTGCGCCACCGCCAGCCGTCGTCAGCGATCAGTACTGCCCCGAACAACTCCCACCGCTGCCTGCTGCCGGTGCAATGACGGGCCTCGACGAGGCGCTCATGCTGCCGTTCACCGACATCGATCTTGAGGCCTTCGACAACGCCGAAGAGCAAAAGCCTCCTGTCGACCAAATGGTTATGATGCCGCCGACGGTTGAACACCCCGCCGCCGCCGGGACGCGAGCCCCAATCATCATTGATGGTACGGCGACCGTTGGCCAAAATGTAGGTGGTGGTGTCGTCCACGCTCATCAGAAGGCGGCCATGACGACCATAGAGGACTCCAGCTGCTTCCGACGAGGAGCCAGCTGTGTCGACGACGACATGGCCGTCGTCATTCACCATGTCGAGCGTCGTCGTCAAGCAGGCTCTACCGCCGTGGCGCTATTGCCGCCGCCGCAGCCGTCACTGCCGCGGCCGCGTGCAAGGGCGAGCGGCGGCGCGGGCGAGCGGTCAGCTCCGGCGGCCGCCGGGAAGACGAGGATGGACCACATCGGCTTCGACGAGCTGCGCAAGTACTTCTACATGCCCATCACCAGGGCGGCCAGGGAGATGAACGTGGGGCTCACCGTGCTCAAGAAGCGCTGCCGCGAGCTCGGCGTGGCGCGGTGGCCTCACCGGAAGATGAAGAGCCTCAAGTCCCTCATGGCCAACGTACAGGTGACGATCACACAGAGCACACGTTTTTTCTCTCTCCCTGATGCACGATCGAATCACGCATGCATGCAGAAAACGCACAATCTGTGAATCGCATTCCCCAATAAGCACCATTAATTATCCATCAAAAGCCATGTCGATCGTCGTCCTAATAAATGCAAGTTGATTGCATGCGTGCAGGAAATGGGGAACGGCATGTCGCCGGTGGCTGTGCAGCATGAGCTTGCGGCGCTGGAGACGTACTGCGCGCTCATGGAGGAGAACCCATGGATCGAGCTCACGGACCGGACGAAGAGGCTGCGGCAGGCCTGCTTCAAGGAGAGCTACAAGCGGAGGAAGGCGGCCGCAGGCAACGCTATCGAGACGGATCACATTGTCTACAGCTTTGGACAGCATCGTCGTTACAAGCAGCAGCTGCTGCCTCCGCCAACTGCGGGTAGTACCAGTGCTGACGACCGCCATGGCCAGAGCAGCCGTTTCTTTTGCTACTGAAAGGTCGATAAGCTAGTGACGTACGTATACACAGGACAAACATATATAACTCATGGCATGGGGATGCACGACGACACTAATATATGACTAAGGGATTGATACGCAGTTGGTGGATGCAACAGTCGAGCTCTTTGCACGCGATGAATAAATATGGAGTCTGATCGCGGCGTATCCATGTCCTAACTTTTTTGAAATTTAGCAATTTTTATGTTTTATTTTCACAAATATACCATTTTCAGTTTTATTTTTTTAAAATAGACCCATAGGTCGGTGCCAAAGCTATTGATGTCTAGCTCACATTGCCGACGCCAATGTTTGTGGTGCCTAGGTCTCGGCCACGAATGATGGCGTGGAGGCGGCATTATTGTAACACCCTAAATTTGTGGATAAAATTTTTTTCCTAAACATCTACCAAATTCAGGTGTTACCTTTTGCATCTCTAGAATCAAGTTAATTAGGAGAGAGGTTAATTATTTATTGTCAAAATAATGTAAGTCATGAATTGTTGCATCATGCTGAGTCTAAAATATTATTTGAATTGATGCACATGTTTAATTTAGTTTGAATTTGAAACTTGGTTTGAATTTAATTGAAACCCCTAGAAAAAATAAAATAGAAAAGACACTAATTTTTTTCTAGAAATAGAAAAACTCATTTTGGCCCAAAACAGACTAGCCGGTCCAACCCCCGCGCACGCTCTCTTACTCTCTCATTTCATTAAATTGATGCATATCTCGCGCGCGCTCTTACTCTCTCATTTCTTTGAATTGATGCACATCTTTCAATCTAGAAAAAAAAACAGTTCCAACGACACATCACTTTACAAAATTTAACAAATATTTATAGGACATCTCTTGAAGTGTCAGAAATATATTACACCTTGTTGGGCTGCTCTATCTGTCGCAGTGGAACTAGCTAGCAAGGCCACAACAGCCGGTCTTCATCCATGTCCCATGGCATGTGGCCTTCCTCCAATCCTAAAGCGCCACATGTCTTTGTTAGTGATATGAGGCTTTTATTGTTGAAGCTTAATCTGTATTGATTCACGCCGCTTTTCTGTTACCATTAACGTTTGCGTTACAACTATTTCGAATAAACGGTTATTTCGAGATAAACCTTACTTCTGATAAAGCAATGTTTTCGTATGAATACCCGTTTGAAGGAAACATTACTTTATCTCGTGGCAGCTGCACTGGGTACACACGCGTAGATATATGTAGGGGCACTGTCAGCTAGGAGTGTTCCACGATGTCATACATTGCCGATATTTTTCTTGTCAAATCTAGACGTGGCAGTGCACTCCACAGCAAAAAAGAAAGAGGAGCAGAGCGCCATTTGTCAATCAATGCTAAAGGAGAGTGAGATTAACAACTAATCCACGGTTATTATAACCATCCCGTGAAAACGTCACGGGAAAGAAAACGTTACAAGTGCTACCTGCATTTCGTCTGTCTCCGAAAACGATCCATGGTACTTTATCTGTTTCTTTTAAGTTGTCGCTGGATAGTTAAACTGTATACTGTCTAGCGACAACTAAAATGAAACGGAGAAAGTAACTAACCTCTGCGTGTATTTCTAATTCTTCGCCAGATGGAAGCCTCCTGCTGCTGCCCTCCTCCTCCCGTGCAACTAGGTACGGGTTTGAAAACCAACGGAAGATTTTGTCTCTTTGACATGAGAGGTATCACATGTTTTGTGCGCTGGCATGACCTATGGTATTGCCCTCCGTCCCAGTCAGTTTCTTCATTGTTATTGCCGTCTCCTTTGACAATGTCGTATCACATTTAGCCATTGTTCGATTATTTTTATTATACATGGAATGGATTAGAATTAGAAAAATTAAGTAGATATTTGACTTATTTAAAATTTAAATTCACTCAATCTATATAGATAGAGAGCGAACTGAACAAAAATCTTATACAGAAAGAACGTGTGGTACGATGGATGGGGTCCCGTGCGTAGGTTACTCCAAAGTCGAAGGTAGCATACATTAGAGACTTTTTTCGCTACATGGGTTGCAGAGCCTCCACGTCCACGCACCACAGGTTGCATTGCGATTTGGTGCTTCCGATAATTTATTCATTTATTCAGTAGCGTTGGCACCTGGCGGTCGTGACCGACCGAACTTGTAGCTCCACGGAGTAATCTGCTCGAAACTCCTACGGATGCTTGCCTGCATGCCAACATACAATTGCGTGTGCGTCATATCACGTGAACCAAAAAAAACAATGGACAAGATGCGTCATATATTATTTTCATGTTTGTGCTGAAAATTATTTCTCTGTCCTACAACGGCTTGGCTAGGATTTGCAGAACACTGGTGGCGGGTGCGGCGGCTACTTTTCTTTGTTTGGTGTAGTCGTTTGTCTTTTCCCCAATAAATAATCCAGAAATTGAATAGAGCATGCTGCGCACAAGGAAAGCTGAGCTGAGCTGAGCTGAGCAGAAACGACGGCGTACGTACCCAGAGGTTAGACGTGGTGACGCTGGGGAGGCTCCGGTTCCTCCTAAGCCTCGTGATCCTCACCGACCCCCTCGGAGGCGAGCCGCCGTCCTCCTCCGAGGAGACCTCGCGCCCGTCGGCGCAGGGCTTCCCGCGACCGTGCTCGTCGCCGCCGAAGCAGGTGGACACAGACGACGAGGAGGAGGACGACGCCGGCGAGCACCACGGGGCGTCGGGCCCCGCCGCGTCGCGCTCGTGGTCGTCGCCGTGTCTGCTCTTGCCGCTTGCCGGCGCCGGAGCCGGCGCGGGCTTGCTCCAGGTCCGAGAGAAGAGTCCCACGCCGGCGCTCGGCGTCCTCCGGAAGGCGCCGCCGCTGCGGAACCACCTCGGCGGCGGCCTCCTGCTGCCGTCGCCGGCGCAGCCGTAGTAGTAGGGGCCCTGGAGCACGGCCTTCGGGGACGGAAGCAGCGGGGTGTCCGCCGCCGCGAACGACGCCACCTGCTGCAGCCGCGGGGGCAGCTTCAGCGGCACGGGGACGGGGCGCGCCTGGTCGTCGTGCTGTTCGTCGTCGCCGCCGCCGCCGCCGCCTTCGGGAACGGGGCCGGCGTTGGTGGCGGCCGGAGCCGCGGCGGTGGGCGGCGGCGGCGCCTTGGGCTTCCCGGGCGCCTCCTCCCAGAGGAACGGCACGGTGACGGGCGAGCGGCGCGGCGGCGTGTCCGGCGGGCCGCCCGGGAACGCCGCGCCGAAGCCCAGGTCGGCCACCCGCGACCGCGAGCGCGCACGCACGGCGAGCAGCGCGGGCGGCGGCGGAAGGGGCGCCGGCTTCCTGCACGGCGTCGCCGGAGCGTCCGCTTTCATGGCTTGGTGTATGGAGTTCTGGACGACAGTGGCGCTCCGCACTCTGTCTGGCAGTGGTATCGTGCGCACTCTCTGCGCTGTGTTGGACTTGGATGGCTATAATAAAGCTCGCGGACGGTCGCAGGCGGGCGCGGTGAGTGGAGCACGGAGACGTACGCGTCTGCGTCTGCGACACGGTAGATGCAGTGGCGGTGGAGGAGACGGGAGTGGCCGAAGAAGCGGAGGGGAGGGAGGGAGGGAGCGGGGGAGAGGAGCGTGTCCGAAGGCGTGATCGTGACCGGTGACCCTCCAGGCCGGCCTCGGCCTCCCTGATAAATGGAAGCCGCGATACGCCGTGACGGCATGCGCTCGCGATTACAGCTGGGGTCCCGTCCAATCCCGCTCTGCAATACCAATTCGCAACCGACCGACCCAGGAATAGGATGGCTGGCTGGCTGGCTGGCTGGACAAAGACGGGAGGAACCCGGACTGGGAACGCGGCCGGCCCCGGACCCGAAGTCTGTAGCCAGTCCGTTGCCAGAAGGCTGAAGGCGCGCGGTTGCGTTGCACGAGCGATGCATGAAAGAAACGACCCTGCAATGCATTGCATGCGTGGCGGTGCGTTGCGCGCCTGCTGTCGCGTCCGCCGAGTGTAGATGTAGCCACGCTACCACCGTGATCCGCGACTGGTAACGACCGAAAAAAAATGTTGATAGGCTATGAACTCCATTTTGCTAGAAGATTCCTATTTTTCAAAGGAAACAATTAACTAATTTTCAATGAAAATGAGGATAGCAAACTAGCCTTTAATTTAAAATTGTAGCAGCAGTTTGTTAAAAATGAGGATCCGCGAGTGGTTTATTTACAGCCAGAAAAGGAACAGCTCGACCATGATCACTTAACCAAGATTTTTCCCCTGCATCACCGGTCCTATCGCACACTTTATGGTTAGTTTGGGAACTTCATTAATTCATATTTTTCCAAAAAAAATGATCTAATATTTTTTAGTAAAAAAAAGCCTTGGAAAATTAATTAGCATTTACTGACATTCAGTCCTTCGATACAAAGGGTCTCATTATCACCGAAGAAGAAGTGCAATGGATGTGATTCAAGAGGGCTATCCGTGAATACATTTTATTTTTTTATATAACTTATCGGTTATGTAACAAGAATGCTAATATTTTATATGGTGCTCATTGGCGTGACATTTGGCACTATTAGATGGGGTTATTGGTTAAAGGTTTCTTAGAGCAAAATTATAGAGGTTACTGCTATAGACAGCTTAGAATAAGAGGATTTCTCACACTCTTTGTTTTGGTCTTCTCCTTGTTCTACGGTAAAAGCTGTGAAATTTTGAAATAAATGTAATAAATACAATTGTCTGGGGCGAGCCAAAGAATCAAAATCTAGAGAGGACATGTTCGTTTACTCTGGAATGGTTTTATTGGAACCCTTTTGGCTGTGATGACAAGTTTACTTGTATTATTAATTAGCTGGAACAGTTTCTGACCTCAGTCCAACCTAACTGAACTGGGCCTAAGCAATATTGATTTCACCATAAAAGAATCTTAGGTGCCGTTTGGTTCACATATTTGTAACGTAATGGGTAACTGATAACGTTAAATCATGTTTGTTTTAGTCCAACCGTAATTAGATACCACACTAAAATTTAATACCAGCCTATTCAAATTTGTTACCGCCAGTAATCGAGCGTAAACCATTACCATTACCATTTGCGTTACATTTCTTGAACCAAACAACACCTTAATCATATGAGGTACGCTTAGTTTGGTGCAAACTATTTTTTCCACTCCGAGGTATCCTTTTGTAGCTAGCAATCATATTAGGTGATTGGATAATACATTGACTTTTTTATATACCAAAAAGAAAAACCGCGTCCACTTTAAAGTACTCCCTACACGGCTACACACACACACACGAATGAGTGCATTTCAGCATTTGTCGAGTTTCTAATATGGCTGGATCCATTTGCTGTGTTTATGTCAGCACTAATTGTCTTTCTCCCGATAGAACATCCAAATAAAATACCAGGTGCCATGTGCTACAATACAAAGGGGGTGTTTGGTTGCTCCTGCTAAAGTTTAGCCCGGGTCACATCAAACGTTTGACTTTTAAATAGGAGTATGAAATATAGACCCAACCAACTGGACTAGATTCGTCTCGTCTTTTAATCTTCGGCTGACAAATTAGTTTTATAATCCGACTACATTTAATACCCGGAACAGAGGTTCAAACATTCGATGGGACTAGAGATGGCAATGGGTAAAAACCCGTTGGGTATTACTTGCCCAAACCCGTACCCGCGAAGAAAAAATACGCCCGCTAAAAAACCCATACCCATGACGGGTATAAAATTTTGCCCAAACCCATACCCATGCGGGTTTCGGGTACCCAACGGGTTTCCCATACCCACTAACATCAACATAAAAAATAATTCATCATGTAAATGACAATCAATACATTAATAAGCTAGTATAAAAGCAACAAGTGATAACTAATTTTAGCCTAAAAATTGTTACATGAAGTTTATTTCAATTAGAACATATTCAATTAATAATATTATGAGACATATTTATAAGGAATGTTGATTTTAAGGCGGGTTTTAAAAACCCATGGGTTTGCGGGTATGGGTAGTGGAAGAACAAACCCATGCCCACGTACCCGTTGGGTTTCCATTTGAACCCATTAACAAACCCATGGGTAGAGAAATTGACCCAAAGTCATACCCTAATAGAGTAAAAACCCACCGGGTTTCGGGTAGCGGGTACCCATTGCCATCTCTAGATGGGACAGTGACTAAATTTTAGTTTGGGGTAACCAAACACCCTGAAACTATACAGAGGTCCCTGTCAATTCATCAGCAAATACACAGCTCTGCCGTTGCCTTGTTTCCTACGCCGATCGGCAACCAAATGGCGCACATCGTCCACGGCGCAACCTCCCCCTCGGAGAATTTTGGCACCACGTGACGTGACGACGTGCGCGCCCCCTGCTTTACCGTTTCCATTTCCCACCCGGGCCCGTCCCGTCAAAACCTCGCTCCCGGCCTTCGTTTTCATCGGCATGGCTGGGGCTGGCTGACCCGTTCTCGGATGGATGGCGCCAGGTTCCTTTGCCGTTGCCTACACGCCGGGGATATGCTCAATGGTAGCAGCCTCGCAAATCACGCTCACTAGCTCGACTAGCTGGAAATATGGGCCAGACAATTAAGGCTACCACGAGTACAGTCTAAAAACAAGAGTCTAAAGTACGGCCACGGTCCAAAGGTGAACCTGAGTCTGACATCAAATTTTAGCCCGTTAGGCCCTAGCATGGCCCGCACACATAAGTCGGATTTGGGACAGCACGACCCAATAAAGCTCGTACTGTCTAATTTCTTTAATTTAGTAAGCTATAAACTTTATATTATTGTAATATTTTAACTTTATGTGGTCAAATAATACTAGCACTGTTTAATATCTTCAATGTAGTAATCTATAGACTTTATTTGGTTGTACCATTTGGATTTTATGTGGTTTCAATATAGGGTATGGGCTGGGGTTGGGCCGATAATCCAACGAAAGCAAGGCGTGATTTAGGTCCTGTTTAGGATAGCTCCAGCTCTAGAAAATTTAGTGGAGTTAGTGGAACAGTTCATTAGATGCCCCAGAAAATCGTAGAGCTGGACCGTAAGCTTCTACAAGATATTTAGATAAATTAGTTTATTTATTATTTAAATTAAAATATATTTAAAAATATTTAAATTAATATTATAAACTATAGCTTCACATTGGAGCTGAAAACTAGAGTCATCCTAAACACCCCTTAGAACTAAACTAAACTATTTTTTCTATTTATTAGACTGACACGACACGACCTAAAAATATTTTAAACTATCTTAGCCCAAGCCTATTCGTCCGGAAGCAAGTAAGATGGGCTCAGACCGATAAAGTCATGCAGCTCATAGTGGCCCGACCAGGTCAATTCTCAGCACTAGCTCGGACGGCACTGTCTCAGGCTCTCAGCCGTGGAAAACAAAACCGTGGTTTTGGTACAACGACATCCGTGTTTGGTGTTTACTGTGTTTCTTTTAATTTTAGGATCGCGATATTGATGACTAGTGAATGAACCAACGCCTGCTTTCACAAATGTGGTCACTGTTGAAATAGTAGATAGTGTCTACATTAAAGCCAGAGCACAGGTCTCTTGACAATGTCACAAACTAATATATACTGATCAGATTAATCAACATAAGTACAGAACCAGTGTGATATATCATAGCTCGTACACTACCCGGATTAAACAACATGACCGTAGATACTTATTATAATAGTCCCTACATTAGTTAGATCAAATAATATGAACAGAGACATTGAATCATGAGGGATGTATCTTTCGACTGCAAGGGGAAACGATGTTGCACATGGTGGAGACACTATTGTTGATGGTTGTGCAAAGTCATGCAGGAATAATAGTTCCAAGCAGCTAACGACGAATACGCTAGGACGTAGCGGATCGTTACTTGTATGTAAGACGTCATGAAAGCTTAGAGCAACCACGCGAAGAACCCTTCCTCAAAAATCTTATTTGTCCACTCGTGATGCAGGATCACAAGGACTAGGGTTTCGGTGTCCGCCGCTCTCCGAGAAGCCGGTGTATGCAAATGTCAGGATGGATAAGCAACATAGAAGAGAGAAGAGGAAAAAAAATATTGACTATCTTAGAATTTTCAAAACCAGAAAATCCCAATAGTATTTTTTGGTATGTCTTCCCAGAATGATTGGTGTACATATACAGGGAGTAAAAATCCTTCCTCCATATCAACTAGCAAAACAATACTAATTGATGATGCACCTTTCACCTCTACTTATAGCTTAAACATCAATACCCATTAGAAAACACATGTCTTGGGCCTTGGAGATTTATTATAATTTCTATATATGGGCTTAGGGGTGACTAGATCATATAGTTTTTTTTAATAATTTTCTACCAGTGTTTGCCTTCTTCCAGTATTATGTATATATCAATGTTTTAATAGAATTGTTAAGTTGAACATTTGTCTAGAGTTTCAAGTTATACCAATCCACAACTTGAATAATAAATTATGACTTGAATTGCATGTTCTTTTGCGGATAAGTTTTACTAAAGTCAAACTAGTACCCGATTATCGATAGCTTTCTCCATGGAGCATATATGTCATACTCCATGTTCTCTTCAATAGAATACTAGAGATCGTCCAAGTGACATAGACTGCAACATTTGATAGTTGGGCACATATAGGTATGTTCATTTAAGGAATCTCTGTAGGTGAAAGTGCATTCATCCCTTTTGTGAGTTTTGGTGATTTGGATAACAACACATTTAAAGGTCTAACGAGTTTGCTAAGTGTTGAACAGGAAATCCAGTATGATGAACATACTTGAATAGTGTATAATGATCAGTGAACAAAGGTTCAACACGAGGTTATATAACCAATGAGACAATGCAAATGGATATAATATGATCTCTATATTGGTTTGAATATATGGACAAGACCTGAGAAATCACTACATACATATGACCAGAATAGAGGACAAAGTGATTTAGAGGATTGGTCAAGCCAAAGAGAATAAGATATGAGGAATCGTGAATTGGCTTGACCATATTACTATCAGTCCATATATGCTTCTATGAGAATCAAACTAGAGCTTGATTGATCTTAACGGTTATATCTAGAAGACATTCAAGCAAGGTTCACAATATTGAAGAAATGATTCTCTCAATGGTTGATCAATATGATGTGACTCAAGAATGGCTTGATAGGGTGAAGATAGCAAGGAAAGGGCTTCGAGGAACTAAGCGAAGGTGAAGGCCAAGCGACGGCTTGTAGACCGAGGTACCATGGCTAAGGTGAAGAAGAGAGTACTTGCACTAAGTCGATGAACTAATCAGCTATGAAGAGTTATAACATGTTGATGCATCAGTAAGGTGACTTGAAGCCATGATTTGAACTCATATAAGGTGATATGGTACAAGTCACAGGGTTTGATTTGAGTTTGCTTCAAAAGGTGAGACAAAGATGTTTATGATCCTTATGAAGCAATGCCATGGAGAAATCACACAAGAGACACCAATGACTCAAGGAGTTTACTTCATTATATTTTATTTAACTTGAGTATAGGAATCGTCGTACTATAAAGGGGGATCCAAAAAGAAGGTTGGTGTTTGCCAAAGCTCAAACCTCTCTATTCAAAAGCTATTTTTGAAAAGCAAAAATCTCTTTAACGTTCGATGGTTGACCGTGGTTAGGGTTGAGAAACCTAGAGTGTTCTTGCTGAAAAGCAGCTGAACTTCTTCAACTGCAGCTGAGCTTTCCAGCTGAACTTGACTTCAGCTGAGTTGAGCTTCTTCAGCTACAGCTGAGCTTTTCAGCTGAGCTGAACTTCAGCTGAGTTGAGCTTTCTCAACTTCAGCTGTGAACCTCTTTGACCATACACCAGCTGAACTTGCCTCCGGGCAGTTGAGCTGGGGTTTTCTCTCCTAAACTCACTGGTCAAGACCGGTTGAACTGGTCCTGAGGGGCAGTTCAGCTGGTCTCTGACCCCTCTGACCTCTGATCTGCAGTCTGCCAGTCAGACTGGCAAACAGGTCGCCAGGAGCTGTCAGGGGCGGTTCAACCGCCCCCCTGGGCGGTTCAACCGGTGTTGGTCAACTTTGACCAGTCTGCGGTCAGTCTGCGCGTCAGTCTGCCAGTCAGACTGGCAGACAGGCTGCCAGGCCTGCCAGGGGCGGTTCAACCGCCCTAGGGGGCGGTTCAACCGGTCTCAGGCAGAAAAATCTGCCCAACGGCTAGTTTTGAGCTCCATCTATATATACTACCTCCTACCTCTCTCCCCAAAGTAGTGAGCACGATTTGAACTCCATTTCTAACCCAAGAAACACCTCCCTCTCCCTCACACACATCTCTTGCCTCTCCCATTTCAAATCTTTAGAGAGGAATCTTTGAGTGAGCTTGAGAGCTGCGGTTTTTGTGCTCCATCTCTAAATCTCTCTTGCTCTTCTTCATTCGAGCTTTGGTACTACATCGAGTTCTTTGTGGATTCATTACTCTTGGAGCTTCTAGCTCCTAGACGACTAGGTGTCTCTTGTGAGTCTCCAAATCTTGTGGAAGACCACAAGAAAGTTTGTATTACCCGCTCGTTTGAGCAAATATTATTGTGTGGGCTTGACCTTTGTGGTCGGCAAAGGGAGGATTAGGGTTGAAAGAGACCCGGCTCTTTGTGGGCGCCTCAACGAGGAAGTAGGGCACCTTTTGTGGTGTGACCGAACCTCGAGATAAATCTTGTGTATCTTGTGTTCTTGCTCATTGTGTTTGTTAGTGTTCTTCGTTCTCTCACCATTCCGTGGAAGATTGTTTATATCTTTTTGGTGTGTGGATTTTGAGAAGTGCCCTTCTCTGATCTACTACTTTGAACCCTGTGGATCATTTAGAACATCTCATTTCCAAAGTTAACTGGGTGAATTTCGAGATCAATTCAGTTTTACCCAGTTTGCTTCTAGTTTTTTGTTGAAAAAGTTTTAACTTGCCTATTCACCCCCTCTAGGCAACTTTCAGTGGGATATCACCTTCGCTTGTTATTCGCTGATACCAGCCTTAGAGCGCCTCATAACTCTAAGAGTAATGCATCTTCACTTAGACAAGGTTATATATTACTCTCCTAAGTTTACTAATAGCTTGTTCTTCCTAGGTCCTTAGTCACTAGATCTCTAATAAAAGATGCTAGGTTACTACTAATATAAACTCGCATGGGTCTTATACCCATCTCTAATTGGCCTATATATAAAAGTAGAACTGAGAGTTCTAGTTGAACTTGGTTAAAGTGATATGCATCCTATTATGTATGTATTTGATATATAATCTTATCTAGTACAACACGAGATAATATTTATATAACCGTCCCCTTCTTGGATTATAAAATGAGTGACGAGACGTCTTGAGAGGGCAGATCATAAAGAGTAACCACCAAATAGAGGACGCATGTATTATCTCGCAATGAGAGCCAGAATCTGTCTAAATATTCGTGTCATATGTGCATTTACCCTAAATTCTCGATATCGTCTTATAGTCAAAGTTGTCCAGTTTCAGTATTTTAATGGTTGCAAATGTCTTATTCTTTTGGGTACAATGGCTAAAACCGAACTAGTTCGATAGCCAAAAGCCCCAATTGACTTCTTTACTGGAGATTTGCAATCTCGATTAGATGCTTCTAGGTTACCGGGTTTTGTTGATTGCTACCGGTTTTCTTTCGAAGGCATGAAAATCATCTTGGGAGCTGTTATTAAATACGTTTGAAGAACACTCGATGTACCTTATTTTGTTGAGGGGTGGATAGGGATCACGAGGGGATATATGGTGATGAATCTTCTTGTTATTTAAAATTGAATAGGAATGAAATTCCTCACCATGAATCCCCTCATGCTACATATGGCCACATATAGTCATAAAAAATAATGGGACCATAAAATCCACAGGATGTCAACGTTTTTTTCTATTTTATTTCCACTTATTACGTGAGTTACACGTGAAATCACTCTAAGTATCCAAGTTTCAACATAATCAATACTTCACTTTACTATTTTTATGTGGGAACTTGAGATTATCTTCTATTAAATGTTTATTAGTATTAATTTACTTGCAATTTCGTGGTCGAACAAGAATATTTTATGATAACCAATTAATGCATTATCCGACAAGTATCCGATATTCGATCAAATAATATCCGTATCCGTCACTTATCCGCCCGGATAAATATCCGGTCCCTGTATCCGTATCCGTCCCGTTTCTAACTATCCGTATCCGATTCCGAATCCGTTTTAAATACATTAGGGTAGGATACAGGATGAACTACTATCCGTCCGTATCCGCCCGTTTTCACCCCTAGCTACATGTCCATCAAATCAGTCTTGAGTGTGCAGTAACTCATGGTCATTTAGGTAATCTATTAATTACGGAAGAGGGTAGTTTAGATGCATGTATGGAGGTGTATTTGGGTTAGAAGCAAATCAGGTTCGGTGGACATATATACTCTCATACAAAGTCGATGATGGGATGTTTTGCCCCTTTGTGTAAACTATATTTGTTAAGGGTGTGTTCGTTTGTTCCGGAATTGTGACCTAGAATCAATCCAACCAGGAATACTTATGTAATTTGTATAGGCTTTGATCACCTGGAACCGTTCCTGCCCCCAATCCTGAACAAACGAACGCAGCCTAAGCCATCTCTTAGAGCATGAAGTCCAAAAAGTGGTACTAGTACAGTATCTGATTAATACTACTAACATTGGCGTTAGAACGTTTAGGCCTTGTTTGGGAGGGCTCTGGCTTCTCTGAAAATAGCTCTGGCTCCGGCTTCTCTGAAAGACGAGCTCCTCTGCAGGAGCCGTGTCTTTTTTTAAAAATCGTTTGGCAAAACGGCTTCTTGTATATTTTTTTATTTTATGTATGAGACAAAGGATTATGCTGAAAAAATATTTTATGGAATAAAAAATATTTTATGGAAATATTTGATACGGAGTTCAAACTGCATTCAAACTACTTGCTAACTACACTAAAGAAACTTGGTAGATGAACAGACTACGCGAAGTGTCGAACGGAGCCGTGCAGAGCCAAAATTTCCGGCTCCGGCTCCTGCCCGTTTCCTGGCTCCAGCTCCTCCTCCGGAGCTGTTTTTGGACGCTGCGTTTGGGAGGGCTCCAGCAAAGAGCTAGAGCCGGAGCCGTCCAGGAGCCCTCCCAAAGGGGGCCTTACTGTGTCTGGAGGACAGCGTCGGGTGTGTGTGCCTGTGCGTGTGTGTATATATATCAGCGCGTGCTTCGGAGGATGCCGTGGAAGGTGAGCGTGCCCTCGAGGTCGCCGATGATCCGCGCGATCCGCACCTCCAGCCCTCGCTGCACGTCCCTCAGCAGCGCCCCAGCCACCTCCATGAGCCTCTTCATATCCACGCCGTCTTCTCCGTCGCCACAGCAGCAGCGATCGCGCGCGAGGCCAGCCGCGATCCTGGACTGCGTCTCCAGCAGCTTCTGCCCCGTGGCCACCATGAATCGCTGCAGCTGGAACGTCTCCTCCAGGAACTGGCCCAGCGCCGCGCTCTGGCTCTGGCTCTCCTCTCCCGCGCCCCGCCCCGCGCTCCTCTTGCTCTCCTCCTGCATGGCATGAGATGAGACAGAGTGACAGACACATCAACGCATCATCCGGGAATGCTTTCCATGGTGGAATGGATAGTATTCGCATCCGCTCCCCGTACCATTCTAGCGCAGAGGTCGTCGATCTTGTCGTCGAGGGACTGGTACCGCCTGACGTGCTTGCTGAGGAACGACATCATCGTGTGGTACCTCGACCTCGGCTGCTGCCTGCTGCCGCCGCCGCCGCTGCAGCTGGCTTCACTCCCTGACGGCTTCGTCGCCGCGGCTTCCTCATCCTTGCATTCGTTGGCCAGCCTCTCCAGCACAAGCAGCTGCTGCTTCAGCCTCTTGATCTTGTACGACACGGCTAGGGCGTGGATGTCCGTCTTCCAAGCAGAGCTCTTGTGCCCAGGCGGCACGACCACGAGCGCGAGCTCAGACGTCGCCTCTTGGGAGCTACCTGTCGTGTGTGCATTGCCCGGCTCGGTGTACACCTCCTCCTCCTCCTCGATCTCAGACCTGAAAGACTGCCGGCTCGCCGGGGCATCATGTCTTCGCTCGTGTTCCACGGACGTTGCTGCCGCGGCGACGGCGCACGCGAGATCCCCGACCGAGACTACAAGCGCCTCTGTTGCATCCTCCTTGTGATCTTCTGGGGAGAGGGTGACTAGCTCGTCCAGCTTCGTCTCATACTTGCTGACCTCGGCGCCCTCTTGGTGCCGCGAGCTTCCGGATGACATTGTTCTCTGGACGGCATCCACGGGCGAACACGCGATGCACTGGTCGTCGAGCCCGTCGTCTTGGCCACTGCCACGGGCCGGCGTGCAGATCTCCACACCAAGCGCCTGCGCTTGGAGCGTCTCCAGCTGCTCCTCGAGTGCTCTGTTCTCGCTTTCCCTGTCCTGGAGCAGGGCCTCCAGCGCGGCGCTGTGCTTCTCGTGCCGCGCTAGACGGCCCTCCAGCTCGTGGATCCGGCTCCGGAGACGCGCCGCCTCGACGTCCATGCTCACCGCGCGCCACCGGAACGCCTCCAACTTCTCGTCCTTGAGCCGGAGCTGCTCCGTGAACGCCTCGATCTCCGCCGTGTGCCGGTGTTGTATCAGAGCCGTGTACTTCTCCGTCTCCATCTGGAACCACTCCTGCAGGCCTTGGTATTCCTCCACAGCTGCATGACGTGTACAAAGAAAGAAGCACAGCCTAGTCACAAGTACTCTTAAACACTGCTCTTTGATATTCACCATTTCTAAATCACATCTCCTAAGACGGATTCGCTGTATTTAGTACTCAAATAGGACTTGTTAGAACACATTAAAAAACAAAACTTTTTCTACCAATAATCCTGGCAGCATATGCTAACCAGATTAATTAGTACACTTGTAGTAACATTTTGTGAGCAGGAGGCAGGAGCAGGAGCAAGTGGAGTACAGGACAAAGCAGGAGGCAGGAGCAGGAGCAGGAGCAAGTGGAGTACAAGACAGAGCAGGTGGACATACCGGGCTTGTCGTCGACGACATGGCTAGCATAGCGGTCGACGCATTCAATGGCGTTCAGTTCCTTCGCCGGCGTCTTCCGGTGGTCCTTCTTGGCGTCGCCCTCCGCGTGGTCCACGAACAATATCTTAGTTTCATTGGTGGCGCACGCCACGGCGGCGTCGGTGGCCAGCAGCTTGTCTGAGCTCCCGGCCGGCAGGTCGGCCACGCCCCGCGCCGACGATCTGGAGGAGCCCCGGCGGTGGCCACGGGACTCCCACATCTTGCGCCACCGGTCGGCCTCCAGCTCCGCCTGCTTCCGTCTGGCCTTGCACATCTTGACCTCCCGCACCAGCATCTCCCTGTCCTCCATGTCGATCTTGGACTTGCGCAGCATCGCCGAGAGGATCTTGTCCTTGTGGTCGGCGTCCCGCCGCAGGCGTGCGGCCTCGGCGGAGAGGTCGGCGGCCGTGGAGGCCGCCTCGTCGCGGCGCTCCAGCGCGGCCCGGAGCTCGGCCTCCGCCGTGTCCGCGAGGCGCGCGGCGCGGGCCAGGTCCGCCTCCAGCTGCCGCTGCGCGGACACGAGCTCCACGAACGCCGCCTTGTGCTTCCGCACCTCCGCGGCGTGCTCCATCGCCTCCTTGCCGGCGCGCTCCCGCAGCTCCTCCTCCGCCTTCTCCGCGGCTCGTAGTCGCTCCTCCGCGCCTTGCCGCCTCTGCACCTCCTGCTCCAGGGCCCTGTCCTTGAGCGCCACTGTGTCCCGCTGCTCCTCCAGCTGGCGCCTGAGCTCCGCGGTCTCCTCCTCGCGCTTGGCCTCGCGCGCGCGCGCAGCGGCGACGACGGCGTGCACCTGCCGGCGCAGGGACTTGCGCTCGGCGAACCACCGCTGTTCGTGGGACGCGAAAATTCCCGCCACCTTCTCGTTGGCCCTGGCGTCCTCGGCCCGCCGACAGCGGAGCTCCGCGACCTGGCGCTCAAGCGCGGCTACCTTCTCCTGCAGCGCCAGCTCCATGGCCCGCGACCACCGGCACCCCCGCCGCCTCGCGCCACCAAGATCGAACCCGCCGGAAGCTCTCCCCTGCGCTAGAGCGAAAGAAAGGCCGAAGTAGTAGACCGCGGCGGCGGCGGCGGAAGCGGCGGAGGGGTGCGTCGAGACCGGCCAGGACGGCGCTGATGACGCCAATGGCAGCGCGTGATCGGCCGCCATCGGGTCCGCCGACCTCCCCTGTAGTTCTTGGCTCATACTAGCGTCTTCAGTTGTAATTACACATGGTTCTGCCAAAAGGGCGATGGCTACGGCGGAGAGTTTAGTGCGGCGAGAGCAATGGGTGGCTCGGTGGGCATGGTGGCGCTGGCGGTGAGCGGGAGGGAGAAAGAAGGAACGCGAGAGGTGAGCTGAAACCTGAAATGCAAAGTGGCAGGGATGAATCGGGTGATGGGGGCCCGGCCTCCACAAGAAAATTGAGTTGGCAGTGGATGATTGAAGGAAAGGCTGTCGCTGGTACGGAGGCGGTCAATGTGGGGGAGCTCGGATTCCAAATGGAGCGCACCGGCCAGCGCACAGAGGAACGTGAGCTAGCAGCGCTCGTTTTCATGGCTCTTTCTCCACCTTTGCTTCTTTACTGGATAAAATACTGTAACGGGGTGAAGGACTGGAAGCGTGGTGACAACAGTACTCCCTAGCTCCGAAGATAAGGACAGAGATAGAGATGCAGTGAAAAAAAGAGAAAGAAAATGGTATTAAAAAGGATGTTTTGGAAATTGAAAAGATAAAGTGTTTTAGGTCAAAATTTAAATACCACGAAGCAAACCCAGATTTAGACGGTTTTGTATGACCCGACTAAGTTAGAAGACCCGTTTTAAGAGTAATCTGAGCTCAAGATCTAAGTGGCACGACATATCAAATTTAAGGATGGCTAATACATTTTACTCGTCATTCTAGTTCTAGTTCTAGGAAGAAGAGAAGAGAGTAGGCCTTTGTCTCCGTACATTCATCCGCAGATAATAAGCGTGTATTTGGTTAGTGGGTTGATGCGGGTTTGAACGGGTTCAACCCACAACAACCCGTGTTTGGTTAAAAAGGCTTACGGGTTAGGTTGGTTCTGGGTCGAAATATTTCTTGAAAAATGCTGGTTCTACTGATTCCTCAAAAAAAAAAACGAACCATTTCGACCCACTTCCTCTCCACCCTCCTATCACCCATGTCTTATCCACTCGAGACCAGCACATGGGTGCGCCGCGACTGCCGGCCTGCTGGGACAAGGACCCCCGTTGGCCTACCCTCCGATGTTAATCCCCCGTCTGCATCCCATCGTCAGTCCCCCACTGGCATGCCCTCCAGTGTGCTGGCCTCCGTCAGCGCCGTCAGACTCCCCCAACGGCTTGCCACACCTCCCACCATCAGTTCCCCACTTGCCTGCCCTCCGATGCCGGCGTGTTCTCCAGTAGGCACAACCTACGAGCCTTGCTTGCTAGTGTTGTCGTCGAACAGGTAAAGGTCAGTGCTCGTCATCGCCTAGTCAAGCCTGCTAGTCACGGGGAATGTTACATCACTGAAATGCATCTTGATGATGTTGGGATGTTCTTTTAATTATGACTGAAATATAACGGTGAGACCTCATCACTAAAAACTTATGACTTGGTTAATAATAGCTTTAATTTATTTATATCGTGTGCGTATGGATTTCTCAAATATTAAAATTGTGTCGGTTTCATTTATTTTGAGTGTTGTTATCTTATTGAATTGAAGATATCATCCTGAGTGTGGTAATATGACCAGAAAGATGACCATATCCAATTCACCCCTCATCACGAAAAAAAACAAGAGATGGTGCAGCTCCAACCCGCTTTAACCGTGTAATCAAAGAAGAAACTAGGTTCAACCTGTTACTGAAACTAAACAAGAAACAAAAAAACGAGTCCGACCAAACCAGAAAAATGGGTCGACTCTAACTTAACCCACGTTATTATGAAACCAAACACATGCTAAGAAGATGCGGCGAGGCCCCTTGGATTAAGAATATGCAGAACACAAGCAAACCTTTTGTTTGCTCCCTTGTTTATAAATTTACTCTTCCTGCCGTTTTGTTTTGGCAGTTGGGAGATCTTTTGGCGGAAAAGAACGCAGCAGGCAACTAGACGAGACCAGGCATCTTTCTGCTCTGTCAAAGGTCCAAACCGAGCCTATCAGCCTTCCTTTATTTCTGGGCTGTCAGGACACTTTTCTCTGCTGGCCGGCTGCCCCTTGCATTCCCGCCGTATCAACGAGCTCTGCGTTGCTTGCTGCTGCATGTGGCCTCCAAAAGGCGCTTTCCTTGTCCCTCTCACGCACGCACACCAGGTCACGATTCAAAGATGCCGCTGGTTGGTAATCTGGTAGTACTTCCGCTGCTCTAGGTTGGTGCCGGTAACGATTCTTCATCAATCTTCAAGAGTTGCTACGGCTACTCCACCAACCGTATCGAACTTAAGCATGGCACCAGGCAGCAACTGTCCATTCTGATTTGTGAGCTTCCTCCCACTTGGAGCATTACTTTAGATAATCGTGCATGATAAAGACTAAATTAATTCATAAAGCATTTGTCCAATAAACAATGGTAAGGGTTTCACCCATGACTTTCCTCTAACATGATTGATGGAGAGATCGATGGAGTCCATTAATTGTTAGTTGTTATAGATCAGATCAGCAAGCATTCGCGCAAACGATGTCCAAGAAACCCAGTTCTCTTCAATCCGCATATGTTCTTTAGCAGAGCGAGGTTTCAGTTCCCTCCCAACGTCAGGGATGAAGGTGTCCGAGGTCCGCGCGGCATAAAGGACTCTCTCGCCTTAAACCCTGTATAGGGTAATGGATTGGTTGTTTCTTGCACTTTTCAAGAAAAATACCCTCTATTATATGGGAGAGTAGGTTCTGGGGCAATCCCTCGAATTCTAATATGATACCAACCTTTCCACCACCGACTCATGTATGAGCAAGCCTTTAAGATTTATTCTATACATTATTGGAAGGGACATGGGGGCCAAATCCCATATAGTTCCAACTTGTCCCCAAAAAATCTCAAGGACAACACTTAACCGACTCCCAAAATATTCTCAAATACTGTTTGATATGTCAGTTTTATGACCGAGATTGTTACATTAAACATCTACCTTGACCCAGTAACTACGCTAGCTCACAACTGCTCAATGGGTTAGGCCTTGGATGAAAAGTTTTTGTCCGAACTGATTTCATTCAAGAGTCTGACTCGTACTTGATGTCCATTAGGCTACCTCATCATATAGGGCGTATAAGTCATACTACCACGACTCATTCACAAGCGTCTTAAAGAGTTCTCATGTCTCATAGGTCACGACCAACATTCATCTCATATAGGTGTGTTTGTCTAAGAATATTCTATAGGATGGTGTATTATTGTTAATCCTCCAAAGACATTAATACAAATGTCATCCTATCTTACACACTCGAGAGTACCGCATCTTCACTAAAGAGGGTGACAATTATAATCCACTGTTAGCTACACATGTAGCTTGTTTACCCAAAGCCCTAATTCATAGGATCTTCGATCTTAGAGGTTTGGGTTTCTACCGAGCGTAATTCATATGGGTCTCAAACCCATCTCCTTTGGTACAAATTCTATCACTTTTTTAAGATATACCTTTTGTAAATTAGTCTACATGATTTTTAGCCGTTTTTATATAATCAATGACTATTACTCTAGAGTTTCTTATTTTTCTTGACGGACTTCATTCGCCTCTTCACATTCCTTGTTGATCTCAGATTGTCCTTTGAATTATGCACTGTTGTAATAATTGTTTGATTATCGTAGTTCATATGGACAATCAAAATGGTTTTCCCATATTCGGTAAATCCATCAAGAGCTCTCTCAGTCATACGACTTCCATAATGGTTATATCTAATGCGGTAAGTTATGCCTCCATGGTTGACCTTGTTAATATGGTTTGCTTGCTCGACCTCCATAAAACAATAGTCCCCCGGCCTACGAGTAAAGACATACCCACTCATTGCCTTTATCTCATCAACATAAGAAATCCAATTTGAATAACTATATTCCTCAAGTACCTTGGGATATCAGTATAGTGAAGTTCATAACTCATTGTACTAATCAAGTAGTGTGAAATTCTTTCAATCGCTCACTAATGATCATCTCCTGGATTAATAATAAATTGGCTCAATTCACTAACTATGAAGGAGATATCAAGTTTAGTAGCACCAGGTAAGTACATCAGTGAACCAATTCTCTAAGAATACCTCGGTTGGTCTCTTCTTACCTGCTTGCTCTTCTGAAGAATTCAACTAGGATTATAAAGAGTTAGAGAAGGATTGTTATCTTTATAGTCAAAATAGCTAACAACCTTCTTAACATAGTGGGACTGCAAAAGAGTAATCACATCATCATTTTTTATCAGTTTGGTGTTTAGAATAACTTCAAATTGACCCAAATCTTTAATAAGGGCTGAAAACGAAAACAATAATTTTTGGATGCCCAGAATTGTTTCGAAATTTTACCAAAATTTAGGAATAAACGGAAAAATGATTACCGAAAATGCATTAACAAAATCGATAGAAAAAGCCGGAAACGGAAATGGAAACGATCTGAGTCTCTTCCGATCATTTCTGGAAATTACATTTTTATTAGGTATTTTACCGTTGGTAACGAATTCACTATTTTGTCAGAAAAATGTTAAATCTAAACTGATCTTTATAAATTCATAATAAATTCATTTTAACTTAAAAAATGGAACTAATTTTATTATTTTCCTAAAATCAAGGTTTATCCATGGTATATAGTTTAGAGTTGTTTGAAACATTTACGGATCCTATTTATATTTTCTTAACAATTATTAATCTTGATACATATATTCATAATTTGCACGAGAACTTGAGAATGACCAAAAGAACACCAATTATGTTGACTATGCCAAGTAGTAGGAGTACAACTAGAATGCAAGTTTCATGTCTTTATACACATCTTGATTTTATTGTCATATGCTACTAGACTTACTAATGCTTGATTTAGATACATGATAATGATTTTATTATTGTATTATATTTATTGTGACCTCTATCTTATATTAAAATATCTTATAAACTATTATTTATATTATGATGGGTCAAGTTATATGGTTAGTCCTACGCTCCATAGTTTGATGTGTTGTATTGTTTTATAGTTTTTGATGATTACAAATGTATTTTCAATTGGATATTTTCGTTTTATAAGGTATTGTGTTATGACTTTCTAACTTTATGTATGCATTTGTATTTGTGAGATATTGCTTTAATACTTTGTGAGATATCCTTTAATCTTTCATAAATTTGTCAATATTTATATACTATTAGTAATTTTTATGTGGATGTACGACTTGTGTGATTTTTGAACTTAATTGAGCCTTCATGTGTTGGGTTTTACTGAACGTATGTTAGATTCCGACTATAATCGATGTATTTTCCGTACCAAACTTTTGTTTCCAATGTTTTCGAATTGTCGATGTCGTTTTTGTTTCCGAATTTATTGATTTTGATCTAAGAAAAAATATGAAAATGAAAATGGTTTTAGTGTTTCTCGACTAAGTCCGACTGTTTTCACCCCTATATTTCGTATCAAAGCTCTAGTACGAAAAAATCACTTCATTTATGACATCAATATCAGTCCCAAAAATTAATATGTCATCAACATATAAACATATAATCACTCATCTACCCACACTATAACGTTAGTACACACATTTGTTAGCTTAGAGATTACTCCACTAGTTATCTTAATAAACAAACCCATATGGAGCTTTCAACAGGAGTGGAATTAGAGGGACAAGTTGCTGACCTACGTAAATCAGTTTCAACCACTTGCGAAATCCGTGAATGGAGTAGTTAACATATCCAAAACAAAACATCATGTATTTAGGGTCTGTTTGGTTCAGCTGCAGATTTTTGAAATTCTGATTCTAGATGTGAGCTGACAATTAAAAAAACTAAGATTTGTTTGGTTGAAACAACTGTTAACTATAGATTATATAAGAGCATGACAACTTATAACATGGATTACAGGAATCTAAAAAATCTGGGTTAGAAGGTGAGTCTGAATTGAACTAGAGAAACCTATAGATTTCGAGGAATCTATTATGTTATTGTACCCGTTTGGTTGAGATTTCAAATTTTTGGCAGTGAATCTAGTTCAGAAAGCTGGACCAAACACACCTTTATTAAAGCATTCTCTAACGAAGAGGTGGCTAAATTTTTAGTCACCTTTATAGGGTTGTCTGAACCACGTCGCATCTAAAAATACATTCGTAGTAGTCTATTTCTAGCCGAAGCTAGAAATCGATTATTAGAGGCAACTCTATTTCTAGCTAACTCTTTGAAATGCTGCTGTCGCTGCATGTGGAAATCAATTTCTAAAGATAGCTAGAAATAATGCCACATCTAAAAATATGAGATGTGTACTAAAATTTGAGTTTTTCAAATGAATTTGGATGGATAAATGATTGAAATAAAATTTATAGATCTTAAATAGTTGTGCAACTATGTAGTTGTCGACTTCTTAATCTAAAATCATATTTGCTAGAAAAAACTACTTTGAATTTCTCAAATGTGAAATTCAAAATTGTCAAATGACATCAGATGGAAAAATGACCAAACCTATAATTGTAGATCTTAAAAGGTTATACAACTTTATAATTCTTATTTTTTTCCATTTTAATTTGTTTCTGGTTCAAAATAATGATTTTAAAATTGGATAAAGATAAAATAAGGAGGACCAATATCCTAAACAACACAAGTATCTCATGGGCATAGTGCTTAGGGGAGGAATGTGAGGCTTGAGGTCATGGCATAAGACCCATATCACTTTTACGGAAAAAAACAAGGGCAATTGCATGGTTGCTCCTACTCAGAGATGTAACTCTGTTTTTACCTCTGTTTTAAAAAGTTTGTACGTATGTCTCTTCTTCTTAAAATGAACTCACAGTTTACCTCTATTCCGTTATGAGCACTTAACGATTTTAACTCAGCCCATGAAAAGAAGTTTATACACTTTCACCCTTGCCCCTCCTTTTATTTATTATTTGTAAATTTGCCATCACTTTAATATGAAAGTTTGAAATATAATTGCAACATAAATATGAACATAAATTTTGAAAATCAATATTTCAACTTAAAAATAATTTGAATGAAAATAAATTTAAGTTGACATTATTTGTTTGATAAAATGGACAAAATTTTAATTCTAGTTTTGAAAATATATTATAATTAAATTACTTTTAGAACTATAATAAAAATGTTGTCAAACAATGATGTCAAATTCAATTTATTTTCATTCATTTTTGGAATACTTTAAAATTCAAAATTGAAATATTGGTGTTCAAAATTTAGATTCATATCATAACTATATTTCAAACTTTTATATTAAAGCGAGAGCAAATTTGCAAATAGTTGATAGAAGGAGGAGCAATGGTGCAAGAGTATGAACATCTTTTGGAGTAAATACCCGATGCCATGACAAACTATCGTGACCCAACTAGGAACTCGGCTTGCCAAGATAGGATCTATCGTCGTCTGCTCGCGACATATATTTCCTCCACACTACCAATAATTCTAGCATGATTGCATGAATATATAGATAGGAAACGGACGAAATATAATGGTCTGTTCGTCATTCCCTTCGTCCACATAAGCTGTAACCAGTGATGAAGGCATGCATGCATGTGTTTTTTCCAACTTAACTCACGTGAGAGATGATATCGGGTGTTCCAATGATTGGAGTGGCCATGCCTCTGCCTTCTTTGGATAGGAACCGGACATGCTTGTACGTATGCCTATATATAAAGAATGTACTGCATCCTATCTAGTGTCGTTTTGTAGATACACTTGGACCATCCCTCGTACACACCATGATGCGGGATTGCAGCCGCATAGTGCCCCATTTTGCAAGGCCTTAGGGGATGATTATTAGAGTCAGAGCAACACATATACACCTTGATTAGATGACTAGACGTGGACACGCAGGTAGGGATAGTAATAGACTCTGTATTTTACACTATAAAATTTAAGAATCAAATCGTATTTGGATCGAGCTCTATCACTATTTATTTTTGAACTAAAATTTATTAAGAACCCTAACCTATTCAGAAGAAACATTTGAATCATGATCAATTACCACCCCTACGCACAGGTTGGCGCCGGCCGGATAGGACAACTTCAAGCGTACAATTCAAACTCCATGATGCGGGATTGCAGCCGCACAGTGCCCCATTTTGCAAGGCATTGGGGGATGATTATTGGAGTGAGAGCAAAACATATACAACCTGGTTGGATGACTAGGCGTCGACGCGCAGGCAGGGATAGTTTAGTAATGGACTTTGAATTTTACACTACAAAATTTAAGAATCGAATCGCTATCACTATTTATTTTTGAACTAAAATTTATTAAGAACCCTAACATATTCAGAAGAAACATTTTAATCATGATCCATTACCACCCCTACGCACTGGTTCACTGGTTGGCGCCGATCGGATAGGACAACTTCAAGCGTACAGACGGATGCAGTCAAATGGCATAAAATGTCTTTTTTTTGCATTCACCCATGCAACCTGCATATCCCCACAGATAGGCAACTAAACAGAAGCTCAGACAAAATCAAAACATGCAGTGGCTCGAGATGAGATTGTGCGGGCAACCAATCAAGTGGATAGTGGATGTATGATTAGTCATGGTTAACTTTATCCACGTATTGACCCTTAATGGTTACACCTGAGAGCTTCTCTAAGGGCCCGTTTGACACAGCTTCAGTTCCTGATTCTCTAGCTCTAGCTCTTGATCCTCCTGAGGAGCTGATCCCCTGATTCTTCTTGAGAATCAGAATTACTTTTTAAAACCGTTTGGCAAGCAAACTGATTCTTGTGTGCTGAGAGTGGGTAGTCTATGACAATTGTCTGTTTTATCCTTTGCAGTCCAACTTTGTTACAAATAAATAACAAGAAGTCATATATGAAAAAGTTACAAAACAATAACATATAAAATACTCCCATTATAGGAGTGCATAAAATATTCTCAAATGTTCAATCCATAAATTACATATAACTAACTTGACACGATATCCAAAAATATGACTTACGCACCACCTTTTCTAATCACCTCGACTCGCAAAGTGCCTTCGCTAGATCATTACGAAACTTATTCATGTTCATACTACTTGACCCTATGGTAGAGGTGCCTGATGCATTTTGAGAGATATGTCACCTTGGAATAGTTGGGATATAATCTGGGTGTCGATCACATATATGAAAATCTTCATCCAATGCGCTATTCTCACGGATGAAATTGTGAAGACATATTGTACCAGCAACAATCATTTTTTTGTTTGTTGAAAGTCGCCTAGAGGGGGGTGAATAGGGCGAAACTGAAATTTACAAATATAAACACAACTACAAGCCGGGTTAGCGTTAGTAATAAAGAAACGAGTCCGCGAGAGAGGGTGAAAAACAAATCCCAAGAGAATAAGCAAGTGAGACACGGAGATTTGTTTTACCGAGGTTCGGTTGTCTCAAACCTACTCCCCGTTGAGGAGGCCACAAAGGCCGGGTCTCTTTCAACCCTTCCCTCTCTCAAACGGTCCCTCGGACCGAGTGAGCTTCTCTTCTCAAATCAAAGCCGGGAACAAAACTTCCCCGCAAGGGCCACCACACAATTGGTGCCTCTTGCCTTGATTACAATGGAGTTATGATCTCAAGAACAAGTGAGAAAGAAAAGAAGCAATCCAAGCGCAAGAGCTCAAAAGAACACGGCAAATCACTCTCACTAGTCACTAATGCTTTTGTGGAGTTGGGAGAGGATTTGATCTCTTTTGGTGTGTCTAGAATTGAATGCCTAGCTCTTGTAAGTGGTTGAGAAGTGGAAAACTTGGATGCAATGAATGGTGGGGTGGTTGGGGTATTTATAGCCTCAACCACCAAAAGTGGTCGTTGAGAGGCTGTCTGTTCGATGGCGCATCGGACAGTCCGGTGCACACCGGACATGTCCGGTGCCCCCGCCACGTCACCAGTTCCGTTGGATTCTGACCGTTGAAGCTTCTGACTTGTGGGCCCGCCTGGATGTCCGGTGCACACCGGACATGCACTGTTTACTGTCCGGTGTGCCAGTATGGGCACGCCTGACTTCTGCGCGCGTTGCGCGCGCATTTAATGCGCCGCAGGTAGCCGTTGGCGCGGAGATAGCCGTTGCTCTGGAGTTGCACCGGACAGTCCGGTGCACACCGGACATGTCCGGTGAATTATAGTGGACTAGCCGTTGGAGATTCCCGAAGCTGGCGAGTTCCTGAGGCCGCTCCTCCTTGGCGCACCGGACACTGTTCGGTGTACACCGGACAGTCCGGTGAATTATAGCGCGAGTGCCCCTGGAAATTCTCGAAGGTGGCGAGTTTGAGTTGGAGTCCTCTGGTGCACCGGACATGTCCGGTGGTGCACCGGACACTGTCCGGTGGCACACCGGACAGTCCGGTGCGCCAGACCAGAGGTGCCTTCGGTTGGCCCTTTGCTCTTTTGTTGAACCCAACTTTTGGTCTTTTTATTGGCTAAGTGTGAACCTTTAGCACCTGTATAACTTATACACTAGAGCAAACTAGTTAGTCCAATTGTTTGTGTTGGGCAATTCAACCACCAAAATTAATTAGGGACTAGGTGTAAGCCTAATTCCCTTTCAATCTCCCCCTTTTTGGTGATTGATGCCAACACAAACCAAAGCAAATATGGAAGTGCATAATTGAACTAGTTTGCGTAATGTAAGTGCAAAGGTTGCTTGGAATTGAGCCAATATAAATACTTACAAGATATGCATGGATTGTTTCTTCCTTATATAACATTTTGGACCACGCTTGCACCACATGTTTTGTTTTTGCAAACTCTTTTGTAAATCCTTTTCAAAGTTTTTTTGCAAATAGTCAAAGGTAAATGAATATGATTTTGCAAAGCATTCTCAAGATTTGAAATTTTCTCCCCCTGTTTCAAATGCTTTTCCTTTGACTTTAAACAAAACTCCCCATAAAAGAGATCCTCCTCTTAGTGTTCAAGAGGATTTTGATATATCATTTTTGAAATACTACTTTCTCCCCCTTTTGAACACAATAGGATACCAATTTAAAATATTCTTGGAAACACGAAATTTTTGAAATTGGTGGTGGTGCGGTCCTTTTGCTTTGGGCTCTTACTTTCTCCCCCTTTGGCATGAATCGCCAAAAACGGAATCATTAGAGCCCTTGAAGTGCTATCTTCTCCTTTGGTCATAAATAAATAAGTTAAGATTATACCAAAGACGAAGTCCGGTTCTTTTTCTTTGGGCTCTTACTCTCTCCCCAAAGACAAAGTCCTTTTCTTGGTGCTCATGCGTTCTCCCCCAAGAATGGAGAGTGACCTGGAGCGTCGGCGAAGGATGAGTTACGGAGTGGAAGCCTTTGTCTTCGCCGAAGACTCCAATTCCCTTTCAATACACCTATGACTTGGTTTGAAATAGACTTGAAAACACATTAGTCATAGCATATAAAAGAGATATGATCAAAGGTATATAAATGAGTTATGTGTGCAATCTAGCAAAAGAAGTTGCGTGAATCAAGAATATTGAGCTCATGCCTAAGTTTGGTAAAAGTTTGTTCATCAAGAGGCTTGGTAAAGATATCGGCTAATTGATCTTTAGTATTTGTTGGGGACTTGTTCTCAAATGCTAAGAATTAAGAACAAGGCAACACAAAAAATGTTAAGTGTTAAGGTCCTTCGTCCTCCATAACGATATATCCCTTCGGGATATAGAGCATCTCGGACGAAGGTTACGAAGGACATACCTTCGTAAGCATAACAACGAAGAATGAAGCATTCACATAAATCATAGAATATGAAATAAACATTTAAATATTGTCATAGAATTATCTCTACTTGTATTAATGAATATAAATGACTTTGAATTACAAATGTACCTTCGGTCCTGCGGAAGGCAAAAGTACAAGCGTGATGTGAAAGCAAATGACAGGTTCACGTGAACAGTACAGAGGTACTGTTCATCTATTTATAGGCACAGGTCGCAGCCTGTGACAAATTACAATTATGCCCCTTGCGAAAGTTTACAGCATTGACTCAGACCTATATGTATAAAAAGGTCATTCTATCTCTATGTCGGTTTAAAACGCCGAAGCTCCATGAAAAGGGACCTTCGGCCATCTCTTGGAGACGACTTCAGCCGAAGCTGCTTCTTCGTGTGAGACCTTCGGCGCACCGAAGCACGACCCCAACAGTAGCCCCTTTCGCGGTGCTAGATCGTTCTTCGTAACGAGCTTGACCCGTGAAAAAAGCCTCTTCAGCTTCGGGAAGCCGAAGGTCCAAAAAACACCTTCCCTGAGCTCGTTGCGGAGAAACGATCCGACTTCCGAGCGCGTGTCGGTCCCACCTTGCAGAGTTACTGTTTGATCCTTGCGGTCCACTGCGCAGCGGGTACAAGTTACTGCGCGCCTGGTGTAACAATTCCGCCGCTTCGCCTTCTTACCTGCAGTACTATATAAACTGACAAGTAGTTGTGAAGTTACCACAGCATTCATTGCTATTTGCACTGTTTTGCTGCCGAAATTTTCCATCATAGCCGAAGCTTAAGTCCCAAAATCGAACGAAGGTGCTTCTCAACGTCCGCTTCGTCAGAAAGAAGAGCTTCGGAGAAAAGAAAAAAGTAAAAAGTTTTTGACTTCCCAAACTTAGAATCAAATGGCGAGAATACGATCTACTGCCAAAGTTGTACGTGAGGGAGACGAAGCCGAAGGTTCAGACACTGTGCCCATCTCCGAAGCAATGCAGCGTTCCGGTCTACTGACTACAGAAGAAATGCCTGCTGCTGAAGCAGGCCCAACAACTGCCGAAGGAAAAGAAAACATTGAAGGGACTGACTCCGAAGATGACTATGACCTTGCTATGCCCAGCAAGCCCAGTCACCTGGATTTTGGGAAATCAACTGTTTCAAAAGCTGACCTTTCGAAGATGGTGAAAGCAGGTTATTTCAATGAGGACCAGAAGAAGCTACTCCGCTTCGGGGAAGAAGAAACCACCCCGAAGCCAAGGAAGGATGAGATTGTTATTTTCAAGAGTTTTTTAAAAGCCGGGCTTAGATTCCCTCTCCACGGTATTGTTGCGGAGATACTAAGGAGGTTTGGTATCTATTTTCATCAATTGACTCCTAACGCCATCGTTAGGCTCAATGTTTATATCTGGGCCCTCCGAAGCCAAGCTGTGGAACCATTTGCTGACAGCTTCTGCCGAGCTCACGAATTACATTACCAAACAAAGGCCAGAAAAGATGGGCTACATGATAATTTCGGTTGCTATAATTTTGCCTACCGGAAGACAACAAAGTGTCCTGTCATCAGCTACCGAAGCAAATGGCCAGCAGGTTGGAAATCTGAGTGGTTTTATGTAAAAGTTGACGAAGACAAAGAAAAACTGGTACAAAGCCCTTTGGAGTTAATCTTCGGAGAGACAAGGCCACGATGCCACATTGGCGACCTAAAAGGTCCCACCTGGGCTGCTCTGGGTGAATTTGAAATTATCTCAGAACATATTGGCACCAGGGATCTAGTTCAAGAGTTCTTGGCATTCAGAGTTTTCCCTACTCTAAAAGAGTGGGAGATGCCGAAGCTGGAGGGAGAGAAGAAGAAGGGTGAACTCGTCCGGCTTCCCTATCACTTCAAGTTTAAAAAGTACTTCAAAAAACCCTGCAAAGAGTGGTTAGAAACAATTGAGGTGATGTGCAATGAGATCCTGGGGAATTACTCCAAAAAAGAGGATCAATTAATGACAGCAGCCTTCGGTGCCCGACCGAAACGAAGACTGAACCGAGTATTTGATGCCCTGGGCTTCGAGTATTCAGACTACGAGCAGTTGAACAAGGGTGCCGAGGGCCATAAAAGAAAAAGAGTAGCCGAAACCGAAACTCTGATCAGAGATGAAGAAGGACCAGCAAAGAAAAAGAAAATTATCAAGAAAAGAACAATATCCACTCCGAAGCGCAAATCACCCGAAGAAGAGGGGTCCCCCACACCGCCTTCTACCAGCGACGTGGATGAAATTTTAAAGGTAATGACTGAACCCATGCCCACGAAGCTAAGTCCACTAGGGCTCCAACTGACGAAGCTTTTTCGAAAGGTGGACGAGCCGGATCAGACGAAGACAAGCAAACCCAAGCGGCAAAGAATCATTGCGGTAACTGAAGTTATCGATAAGACGCCGCCAAGGGCGTCAATCCAAAAAACGGCAGCTGCCGAAGGTACAGCAATCGTCGAAGGCGTAGCTTCGGGGGTCGCGGCTACCGAAGCCGCTACAGCCGAAGATACAAACTTAAAAACCACGATTGAGAATATCAACAAGATTTTGGAAGACATGGCTGCGGAAGAAGCTGGTGCTACTACTGAAAAAACCATGGCCACAGTGCCTGAGAAAGGAAAAGAAATAGCCGAAGACCCTTCGGACGACGAAGCCTACTCTTTCCAGAACTTAGTTGGGCAAAAACTGACGAAGGACGAAATAGAAGAACTTAAAGACTACGCCAAGTCTTGCGGCTACAAGTCAGGTGCCCTCCTATTTGGGGGTGTAGATGATGAAAAACTAGGCTGTATTCGAGACCAGACTGGAGCTAAGGTAATCGGTACTCTATCGAAGAGTATCGGTTTTCCGAAGCTAGAGACAGACATCAGCCGCTACCGACGACAACATATCGTCGGCAGCTTGTTTTATTCTAACTTCAAGGTAAACAACCTTTTTCTCTGGTTTTTATTGCCGTTAACAATGAAAATATTACTTAACATAAGTTGCTTCTGTTCAGAGCATGCTACTGAGCAAAGCTCTGAAGATGCAACAAGACTTGGAGGACAAAAAGCACGAAGCTATAATTGAAAACTTGGAAAGCAAAATAAAAGAGCAATCTGCCATCATTGAAAAGAAAGACTTCGAGCTCCAATCGACCGAAGGCTTGCTGGCTGAAACTGAGGCTAAAATATTAGAGTTAAATTCGAAGCTTATCAATCAATCAAAACAATTTGATCAGGAGAAGCTAGAACTGAATTCGAAGCTTAAAGCCGAAGTCCAGACCAGCTCAGAATTGAAGAAAGCATTAACAAGCCTTCAAGACAAATGCTTGAACTTTGGCAATAATTGTATTGGACGATTAAAGAAGATATTTGAAAGTCGCCTAGAGGGGGGGGTGAATAGGGCGAAACTGAAATTTACAAATATAAACACAACTACAAGCCGGGTTAGCGTTAGTAATAAAGAAACGAGTCCGGGAGAGAGGGCGCAAAACAAATCCCAAGCGAATAAGCAAGTGAGACACGAAGATTTGTTTTACCGAGGTTCGGTTCTTGCAAACCTACTCCCCGTTGAGGAGGCCACAAAGGCCGGGTCTCTTTCAACCCTTCCCTCTCTCAAACGATCCACGGATCGAGTGAGCTTTCTTTTCTTAATCACTTGGAACACAAAGTTCCCACAAGGACCACCACAAGTTTGGTGTCTCTTGCCTCAATTACAAGTGAGTTTGATCGCAATGAAGGAATCAAGAAAGCACGATTAAAAAGCCAAGCAACAAGAGCGACAAGTAACACACGGATCACTTCCTCTCTCAAGTCACTAATCACTAATGATCTCTTTTCTCAATTGTGAAACTTGGAGAGGTGGAGGCTTTGAATGTGTCTTGGAATGGAGTGCTAGCTCTTGTATTGAATGTTGAAGGTTGGAATGCTTGGATGAAGTGAATGGAGGTGGTTGGGGTTGTATTTATAGCCACCAACCACTTCCTAGCCGTTGGGCCATTCTGCCGAGCGCGGACGGTCCGCCCTCCTGGTGCGGACGGTCCGCCCCTGTAGATCAACGGCTGAAAATGCAACGGTCAGCAGTAACGGCTATATCAACGGCTATATTGCATTTAATGCGTCGTCAGATGTCAGACAGAGCCAGTCGCGGACGGTCCGGTCGTGCACCCCGGACGGTCCGCGAGGCCCCCTATAATTCATTTCTCCGAACCCGTTACCTTCGGGTTTTTCGGTTTCTTACCGACCGGACGGTCCGCGCCTAAGGCCGGACGGTCCGCGCGAGGGCTCGGACGGTCTTTGCTTTTCCTTCGGACAGTCCGTAATGGAAACTTGTATTTTTGCATTGGTTCTGTCCGAGAGTCATTCTAGTGTTGCGGACGGTCCGCCGCAAGGGCCCGGACGGTCCGCGCTTGGCCTGTTTTTCCAAAAAGCTTCTCCTGTCCGGAATAATCTACGGTATTCCGGACAGTCGATTTAGCATAGTTATAGATGAACTTTTGGCACCTGTAAAACATATAATCTAGAGCAAACTAGTTAGTCCAATTGTTTGTGTTGGGCGATTCAACCACCAAAACTATTTAGGAACTAGGTGTAAGCCTAATTCCCTTTCAATCTCCCCCTTTTTGGTGATTGATGCCAACACAAACCAAAGCAAATATGGAAGTGCATAATTGAACTAGTTTGCATAATATAAGTGCAAAGGTTGCTTGGAATTTAGCCAATATAAATACTTGCAAGATATGCATGGATTGTTTCTTTCTTATATAACATTTTGGACCACGCTTGCACCACATGTTTTGTTTTTGCAAACTCTTTTGTAAATCCTTTTCAAAGTTCTTTTGCAAATAGTCAAAGGCAAATGAATAAGATTTTGAGAAGCATTTTCAAGATTTGAAATTTTCTCCCCCTGTTTCAAATGCTTTTCCTTTAACTAAACAAAACTCCCCCTAAATGAGATCCTCCTCTTAGTGTTCAAGAGGGTTTTTGATATGTCATTTTGAAATACTACTTTCTCCCCCTTTTGAACACAATAGGATATCAATTGAAAAATATTCAACACTTAAGTTTTTGAAATTGGTGGTGGTGCGGTCCTTTTGCTTTGGGCTCTTACTTTCTCCCCCTTTGGCATGAATCGCCAAAAACGGAAGCATTAGAGCCCTCGAAGTGTTTCCTTCCCCTTGGGTCATAAATAAATGAGTTAAGATTATACCAAAGACGAAGTCCTTTTGCTTGGTGCTCATGATTTCTTCCCCTAGAATGGAGAGTTGCTTGGAGCGACGGCGAAGGATGAGTTACGTAGTGGAAGCCTTTGTCTTCGCCGAAGACTCTAATTCCCTTTCAATACACCTATGACTTGGTTTGAAATGGACTTGAAAACACATTAGTCATAGCATATGAAAGAGATACGATCAAAGGTATACAAATGAGCTATGGGTGCAAGTTAACAAAAGAAATTCCTAGAATCAAGAATATTTAGCTCATGCCTAAGTTTGTTAAAAGATTGTTCATCAAGAGGCTTGGTAAAGATATCGGCTAATTGATCTTTAGTATTAATGTATGAAATCTCGATATCTCCCTTTTGTTGGTGATCCCTAAGAAAATGATACCGAATGGCTATGTGCTTAGTGCGGCTATGCTCGACGGGATTGTCGGCCATTTTGATTGCACTCTCATTATCACATAGTAAAGGGACTTTGGTTAATTTGTAACCGTAGTCCCGCAGGGTTTGCCTCATCCAAAGCAATTGCGCGCAACAATGACCTGCGGCAATGTACTCGGCTTCGGCGGTGGAAAGAGCAACCGAATTTTGCTTCTTTGAAGCCCAAGACACCAAGGATCTTCCCAAGAACTGGCAAGTCCCTGATGTGCTCTTCCTATTGATTTTACACCCCGCCCAATCGGCATCCGAATATCCAATCAAATCAAATGTGGATCCCCTAGGATACCAAAGCCCAAACTTAGGAGTATAAGCCAAATATCTCAAGATTCGTTTTACGGCCGTAAGGTGTGATTCCTTAGGGTCGGATTGGAATCTTGCACACATGCAAACGGAAAGCATAATGTCCGGTCGAGATGCACATAAATAAAGCAATGAACCAATCATTGACCGGTATACCTTTTGATCCACGGACTTACCTCCCGTGTCGAGGTCGAGATGCCCATTAGTTCCCATGGGTGTCTTGATGGGTTTGGCATCCTTCATCCCAAACTTAGCAAGAATGTCTTGAATGTACTTCGTTTGGCTAATGAAGGTGCCCTCTTGGAGTTGCTTGACTTGGAATCCTAGAAAATACTTCAACTCCCCCATCATCGACATCTCGAATTTCTGTGTCATGATCCTACTAAACTCTTCACATGTAGACTCGTTAGTAGACCCAAATATAATATCATCAACATAAATTTGGCATACAAACAAGTCATTTTCAAGAGTTTTAGTAAAGAGTGTAGGATCGGCCTTGCCAACTTTGAAGCCATTAGCAATAAGGAAATCTCTTAGGCATTCATACCATGCTCTTGGGGCTTGCTTGAGCCCATAAAGCGCCTTAGAGAGCCTATAGACATGATTAGGATACTCACTGTCTTCAAAGCCGGGAGGTTGCTCAACATAGACCTCTTCCTTGATTGGTCCGTTGAGGAAGGCACTTTTCACGTCCATTTGATAGAGCTTAAAGCCATGGTAAGTAGCATAGGCCAATAATATGCGAATTGACTCAAGCCTAGCTACGGGTGCATAGGTTTCACCAAAATCCAAACCTTCGACTTGTGAATACCCTTTGGCCACGAGTCGAGCTTTGTTCCTTGTCACCACACCATGCTCATCTTGCTTGTTGCGGAAGACCCATTTGGTTCCTACAACATTTTGGTTAGGACGTGGAACTAAATGCCATACCTCGTTCCTCGTGAAATTGTTGAGCTCCTCTTGCATCGCCACCACCCAATCCGAATCTTGGAGAGCTTCCTCTACCCTGTGTGGCTCAATGGAGGAAACAAAAGAGTAATGTTCACAAAAATGAGCAACCCGAGATCGAGTAGTTACCCCCTTATGAATGTCGCCGAGGATGGTGTCGACGGGGTGATCTCGTTGGATTGCTTGGTGGACTCTTGGGTGTGGCGGTCTTGGTTCTTCCTCATCCTCCTTTTCTTGATCATTTGTATCTCCCCCTTGATCATTGCTATCATCTTGAGGTGGCTCGTCTTCTTGATTTTGCTCTTCATCATTTTGAGCCTCATCCTCATTTTGAGTTGGTGGAGATGCTTGCATGGAGGGGGATGGTTGATCTTGTGTACTTGGAGGCTCTTCGGATTCCTTAGGACACACATCCCCGATGGACATGTTCCTTAGCGCGATGCATGGAGCCTGTTCTTCACCTATCTCATCAAAATCAACTTGCTCTACTTGAGAGCCGTTAGTTTCATCAAACACAACGTCACAAGAGACTTCAACTAGTCCAGTGGACTTGTTAAAGACCCTATATGCCCTTGTGTTTGAATCATAACCAAGTAAAAAGCCTTCTACAGTTTTAGGAGCAAATTTAGATTTTCTACCTCTTTTAATAAGAATGAAGCATTTGCTACCAAACACTCTAAAATATGAAATGTTGGGCCTTTTACCGGTTAGGAGTTCATATGATGTCTTCTTGAGGATTCGGTGAAGATATAACCGGTTGATGGCGTAGCAGGCGGTGTTGACCGCTTCGGCCCAAAACTGGTCCGGTGTCTTGTATTCATCAAGCATGGTTCTTGCCATGTCCAATAGAGTTCGATTCTTCCTCTCCACTACACCGTTTTGTTGTGGCGTGTAGGGAGAAGAGAACTCATGCTTGATGCCCTCCTCCTCAAGGAAGCTTTCAATTTGAGAGTTCTTGAACTCCGTCCCATTGTCGCTTCTTATTTTCTTGATCCTTAAGCCGAACTCATTTTGAGCTCGTCTCAAGAATCCCTTTAAGGTCTCTTGGGTTTGAGATTTTTCCTGTAAAAAGAATACCCAAGTGAAGCGAGAATAATCATCCACAATAACTAGACAGTACTTACTCCCGCCGATGCTTATGTAAGCGATCGGGCCGAATAGATCCATGTGTAGGAGCTCCAGTGGCCTGTCAGTCGTCATTATGTTCTTGTGTGGATGATGAGTGCCAACTTGCTTCCCTGCTTGGCATGCGCTACAAATCCTGTCTTTCTCAAAATGAACATTGGTTAGTCCTAAAATGTGCTCTCCCTTTAGAAGCTTATGAAGATTCTTCATCCCAACATGGGCTAGTCGGCGGTGCCAGAGCCAACCCATGTTAGTCTTAGCAATTAAACATGTGTCGAGCTCAGCTCTATCAAAATCTACTAAGTATAGCTGACCCTCTAACACACCCTTAAATGCTATTGAATCATCACTTCTTCTAAAGACAGTGACACCTATATCAGTAAAAAGACAGTTGTAGCCCATTTGACATAATTGGGAAACAGAAAGCAGGTTGTAATCTAATGAATCAACAAGAAAAACATTGGAAATGGAATGGTCAGGTGAAATAGCAATTTTACCCAAACCTTTGACCAACCCTTGATTTCCATCCCCAAATGTGATAGCTCGTTGGGGATCTTTGTTTTTCTCATATGAGGAGAACATCCTTTTCTCCCCGGTCATGTGGTTTGTGCACCCGCTGTCGAGTATCCAACTTGAGCCCCCGGATGCATAAACCTACAAAACAAATTTAGTTCTTGACTTTAGGTACCCAAACTGTTTTGGGTCCTTTGGCATTAGATACAAGAACTTTGGGTACCCAAACACAAGTCTTGGAGCCCTTGTGTTTGCCCCCAACAAATTTGGCAACTACTTTGCCGGATTTGCTAGTAAGCACATAAGATGCATCAAAAGTTTTAAATGAAATGGCATGATCATTTGATGCATTAGGAGTTTTCTTTCTAGGCAGTTTGGCACGGGTTGGTTGCCTAGAGCTAGATGTCTCACCCTTATACATAAAAGCATGGTTAGGGCCAGAGTGAGACTTCCTAGAGTGAATTCTCCTGATTTTGCTCTCGGGATAACCGGCAGGGTACAAAATGTAACCCTCGTTATCCTGAGGCATGGGAGCCTTGCCCTTAACAAAGTTAGACAAATTTTTAGGTGGGGCATTAAGTTTGACATTGTCTCCCCTTTGGAAGCCAATGCCATCCTTGATGCCAGGGCGTCTCCCATTATAGAGCATGCTTCTAGCCAATTTAAATTTTTCATTTTCTAAGTCATGCTCTCTAATCTTAGCATTTAGTTGAGCTATGTGATCATTTTGTTTTTTAATTAAGGCTAGGTGATCATGGATAGCATCAACATTAATATCTCTACATCTAATACAAATGGAAATATGCTCAACATTAGATGTAGAGGGTTTGCAAGATTTTAGTTCAACAACCTTAGCATGCAACATATCATTTTTAGTTCTAAGGTCGGAAATAGTAGCATTGCAAATATCAAAATCCTTAGCCTTAGCAATTAATTTCTCATTCTCATTTCTAAGGCTAGCGATGGAAGCATTCAATTCATCAATCCTAGCAAGCAAGTCAACATCATCATTTCTAGGATCAATGCAAACATGAGAATCAACCTTAGCCAACAAATTAGCATTTTCATTTCTAAGGTTGTCTAAAATCTCATGGCAAGTGCTTAGCTCACTAGATAATTTTTCACATTTTTCTCTTTCTAGAGCATAAGCATTTTTAACCTTAACATGTTTCTTGTTTTCCTTGATTAGGAAGTCCTCTTGGGAGTCCAAGAGATCGTCCTTTTCATGGATAGCACTAATTAGCTCATTTAATTTTTCTTTTTGTTCCATGTTAAGGTTGGCAAAAAGAATACGCAAGTTATCCTCCTCATTTTTATCATCCTCATCACTAGATGTTTCATATTTAGTGGAGGACTTTGATTTTACCTTCTTTTTGCCGTCCTTGGCCATGAGGCACTTGTGGCCGACGTTGGGGAAGAGGAGGCCTTTGGTGACGGCGATGTTGGCGGCGTCCTCGTCGTCGGAGGAGTCGCTTGAGCTTTCGTCGGAGTCCCACTCCCGACAAACATGGGCATCGCCGCCCTTCTTCTTGTAGTACTTCTTCTTCTCCTTCCTTTTGCCCCTCTTGTCGTTGTCCCTGTCACTGTCACTTGATAATGGACATTTAGCAATAAAGTGACCGGGCTTACCACATTTGTAGCAAACCTTCTTGGAACGAGATTTGTAGTCCTTCCCCTTCCGTTGCTTGAGGATTTGCCGGAAGCTTTTGATGATTAGGGCCATCTCCTCGTTGTCGAGCTTGGAGGCGTCAATTGGTTGTCTACTTGGTGTAGACTCCTCCTTCTTCTCCTCCGTTGCCTTGAAGGCCACGGGTTGCGCCTCGGATGTGGAAGGCTCATCAAGCTCGTTGATCTTCTTGGAGCCCTTAATCATGCATTCAAAACTAACAAAATTCCCGATGACTTCCTCGGGGGTCATTTGTGTATATCTAGGATTGCCACGAATTAATTGTACTTGAGTAGGGTTAAGGAAAATAAGGGCTCTCAGAATAACCTTAACCACTTCGTGGTCATCCCATTTTGTGCTCCCGAGGTTGCGCACTTGGTTCACCAAGGTCTTGAGCCGGTTGTACATGTCTTGTGGCTCCTCCCCTTGGCGAAGACGGAAGCGACCGAGCTCCCCCTCGATCGTTTCCCGCTTGGTGATCTTGGTGAGTTCATCACCCTCATGCGCCGTCTTGAGTAGGTCCCAAATCTCCTTGGCGTTCTTCAACCCTTGTATTTTGTTGTATTCCTCCTTGCTTAAAGAGGCAAGGAGAATGGTTGTGGCTTGGGAGTTGAAGTGCTCGATTTGGGCCACTTCGTCCGTGTCGTAGTCCTCATCCCCTACGGATGGTACCTGTACACCATACTCAACAACATCCCATAATCTTTTGTGGAGAGAGATTAGATGAAATTGCATTAAATTACTCCACATAGCATAATCTTCACCATTAAAAGTTGGTGGTTTGCCTAATGGGACGGAAAGTAAAGGTGTATGTTTAGGAACGCGAGGGTAGCGTAGGGGGATCTTACTATACTTCTTACGCTCTTGGCGTTTAGAAGTGACGGACGCCGCGTCGGAGCCGGAGGTGGAGGTCGATGAAGTGTCGGTCTCGTAGAAGACCACCTTCCTCATCCTTTTGTGCTTGTCCCCACTCCGATGCGGCTTGTGAGAAGATTTTTCCTTCTTCTCCTTATGGTGAGAAGAGGAAGATCTTTTCTCCTTCCGCTTGGAGAATTTCTTCTTCTTCTCTCTTCTCTTGGTGCGGGACTCTTCTGATGAAGATGAAGTGCTCCCTTGGCTTGTAGTGGGCTTGTCGTCGCCGGTCTCCATCTCCTTCTTGGCGTGATCTCCCGACATCACTTCGAGCGGTTAGGCTCTAATGAAGCACCGGGCTCTGATACCAATTGAAAGTCGCCTAGAGGGGGGGGTGAATAGGGCGAAACTGAAATTTACAAATATAAACACAACTACAAGCCGGGTTAGCGTTAGTAATAAAGAAACGAGTCCGGGAGAGAGGGCGCAAAACAAATCCCAAGCGAATAAGCAAGTGAGACACGAAGATTTGTTTTACCGAGGTTCGGTTCTTGCAAACCTACTCCCCGTTGAGGAGGCCACAAAGGCCGGGTCTCTTTCAACCCTTCCCTCTCTCAAACGATCCACGGATCGAGTGAGCTTTCTTTTCTTAATCACTTGGAACACAAAGTTCCCACAAGGACCACCACAAGTTTGGTGTCTCTTGCCTCAATTACAAGTGAGTTTGATCGCAATGAAGGAATCAAGAAAGCACGATTAAAAAGCCAAGCAACAAGAGCGACAAGTAACACACGGATCACTTCCTCTCTCAAGTCACTAATCACTAATGATCTCTTTTCTCAATTGTGAAACTTGGAGAGGTGGAGGCTTTGAATGTGTCTTGGAATGGAGTGCTAGCTCTTGTATTGAATGTTGAAGGTTGGAATGCTTGGATGAAGTGAATGGAGGTGGTTGGGGTTGTATTTATAGCCACCAACCACTTCCTAGCCGTTGGGCCATTCTGCCGAGCGCGGACGGTCCGCCCTCCTGGTGCGGACGGTCCGCCCCTGTAGATCAACGGCTGAAAATGCAACGGTCAGCAGTAACGGCTATATCAACGGCTATATTGCATTTAATGCGTCGTCAGATGTCAGACAGAGCCAGTCGCGGACGGTCCGGTCGTGCACCCCGGACGGTCCGCGAGGCCCCCTATAATTCATTTCTCCGAACCCGTTACCTTCGGGTTTTTTCGGTTTCTTACCGACCGGACGGTCCGCGCCTAAGGCCGGACGGTCCGCGCGAGGGCTCGGACGGTCTTTGCTTTTCCTTCGGACAGTCCGTAATGGAAACTTGTATTTTTGCATTGGTTCTGTCCGAGAGTCATTCTAGTGTTGCGGACGGTCCGCCGCAAGGGCCCGGACGGTCCGCGCTTGGCCTGTTTTTCCAAAAAGCTTCTCCTGTCCGGAATAATCTACGGTATTCCGGACAGTCGATTTAGCATAGTTATAGATGAACTTTTGGCACCTGTAAAACATATAATCTAGAGCAAACTAGTTAGTCCAATTGTTTGTGTTGGGCGATTCAACCACCAAAACTATTTAGGAACTAGGTGTAAGCCTAATTCCCTTTCAATATTTTACTCTGTTGGAGCCAGCAGTGGGAAATTTAACCCTTCGGCGGAAAATTTACCCCAGGCCTTCGATCATATTGAAGCTGAAATCGAAGAGCTTGACGAAGTTATAGCCGGGCACGGCGACTTCTGTGCCTGGGTAGCTTCTCGGGGTACCGCTGCTGCATTTCTGAAGGCCGGCTGCGAACATGGAAAGGTTGTCAACAGGCCCAACTTCACCTTATCTTCATCAATCCTGGATGATATGCCCGACCTCGCCCGAAGTATCTCCAATAGATTTATAAAAATGGTATGGACAAAGGGCGGGCGAGAGAAAGCTGGAGACGAAGCCCGAAGTCATCTTAAACCAGTAAGAAATGACATTTCGTGCTTACCTTTCCCTTTGGGCTTGATTCTTATGATTCCTTGACTCATGTAGGATGACGAAGGTGAAGATGATGCCTAGGATATGTCGCCGAAGTTGTCGTCGAAGCTGAAGCTTAATGAAGACTAGCAGAAGTGTGCTTTAGAAAAACTCAGGATAATTTTGTAACAACTCTTGTAAATAGAATTAAACTGTTCTTCAAGGAACTTTGTACATACCTTGTAATATATTCTTACCCTTCGGTTGAGGTGCTTTGATGTGGACGAAATCAGTTTTTTGAGCCGAAGGCGAAAAAACACCTTCCCTTCTTTTCGTACACAACGAAGCATAAAAGGCCGCTTCCTCTTTTTGCCGAAGCCTTTCCTTACATAACAAAACATAAAAGACTGCTACTCTTATCTGCCGAAGCTCTTATTTACATGACAAAACATAAAAGACTGCTACTCTTATCTGCCGAAGCTTTTATTTACATAACAAAACATAAAAGACTGCTACTCTTATACACAACGATTCATAAAAAACCACTTCTTCGAAACCTTTCTTTTACATAACGAATCATAACAAACCATTTATCCGAAACTTTTCTCTGTGCCGAAGCAACCATTTAGGAACACAAATGCTATGAATGAATGCTTATGCATGCAAATGCCATGATGTAATGTGCAAATGAATGTCCGAAGCGTATGTCCGAAGCCACACTCATCCATCATTTTCTTAGGAGCAAACACACGTCAGCTCTGCATTCCCTTAGGAACGACTTTGGAGCATCTTTGCCTTTTACTTAGGCAGTATCAGCGTTGACTTTTCGCTGTAAGCTCTGCATCCCCCTAGGGACGTCTTTGGAGCTTCTTCGTCTTTTACTTAGACGGTATAAGCTCTGCATTCCCTTAGGAACGACTTTGGAGCTTCTTCGCCTTTTACTTTCGGCGGAATCAGCGTTGACTTTTCGCTGTGAGCTCTGCATCCCCTTAGGGACGTCTTTGGAGCTTCTTCTCTTTTTTAGTTTTGGCACTCGATGGTGCGCTCTCAGCTTTTACATTTACATTCTTTGGGGGATTTTGCTCTTATAAAACTAAAAAGGAAATTACATAAGATGGCCCCATTAAAAACCTTTCTCCCCCTTTAGAAAGGAAAAGGGTGCCATGAAAAAGAAAAGGAAAGTCAAAATTACATCGAGTTATACATAAAACCGCCGAAGCTCATCCGCATTCCAAGATCTTGGAATTTCATTGCCATCCATGTCCTTCAGTCTGTACGAACCAGGCCTTGACGAAGATGCTACTAAGAAAGGCCCTTCCCATTTCAGTTGCAATTTGCCCACTGTATCCGGATTGGCCACTCTCCGAAGCACCAAGTGTCCTGGCTCAATATTTTTTAGCCGGACCTTTCTATCTCGCCATTTAACTGTTTCGGCCTGGTACTTATTGATATTCTCCACGGCCTGAAGCCTGATCCCTTCTAAGGCATCTTTTTCCACGAGACAAGTATCTTCGGGACCTGATTCTGCCGAAGCTACCACTCTTATTGATCCAGCTTTGGCTTCTTCCGGGGTTATTGCTTCGTCACCAAATAACAACTTAAATGGGGTAAAGCCTGTAGATCTTGATGTTGTTGTGTTATGGCTCCATACCACTTTGGTAAGCTGATCTGGCCACTTTCCCCTTGGTTGATTAAAGATTAGCTTCATTATTCCTGTCATTATGATGCCGTTGGCCCTTTCAACAAGCCCATTCGACTCCGGGTGCCTGACTGACGCAAAGTGGATCTTCGTGCCAATTTGATCACAAAAATTTCTGAATTCTTCGGAGTCAAATTGTGTTCCATTATCTACAGTTATAGCCTTCGGCACTCCGAAGCGACAGACAATATTCTGCCAGAAAAACTTTTGGACAGTGGCCGAAGTTATTGTAGCTAATGGCTTCGCCTCAATCCACTTGGAAAAATATTCCACAGCAACTACAACATATTTCAGATTGCCTTGAGCCGGTGGTAATGGGCCCAGCAAATCGAGGCCCCACCTTTGCAATGGCCAGATGGGTTGTATTAGCTGTGTCAAAGACGAAGGTTGTTTTTGATCTCTTGCACATTTCTGACAACCTTCGCACTTTTGAACTAACTCAGCTGCATCCGAAGCTGCCTTCGGCCAATAAAATCCTTGACGGAACACTTTTCCAAGTAACGGCCTGGATCCGATGTGGGATCCACAAAGGCCTGCATGTATCTCCTTCATCAACTCTATACCTTCGGCTCTAGACAAGCACTTGAGCAGCGGGGCACAAACTCCATGCTTGTATAACTCCCCTTCTATAATGATATACGGACGAGCTCTTGCCTCTATTCTTTTATTATAAGCTTCGTCATCTGTTAGGAAGTTGCCCTGAAGGTAAGAAATTATTTCAGTTCTCCAATCTTCACTGTACACAGGAGAAATAGTAAGAACTGCTCTTTCAAGTAACTCCACTGAAGGTGCCTTTATTGTTTCGAAGAATACATCCGAAGGTAGCGGCAGCCCCTGTGCTGCAGACCTGGCTAACAAATCAGCATGTTCATTTTGCCCTCGAGGGATATTCTTAACAGAAAATCCTTCGAAGGAAGCTTCGATCCTTCGGACTGTGTCTAGGTATTTTTCAAGCTTCGGGTCTTTAGCCTTGCAACTTTTGTCAATATGACCCGAAACAATCTGAGAATCGGTTTTAAGGATCGCCCTCCTGATCCCCATCGCCTTTAGTTTCCGAAGACCGAGGAGCAAGGCTTCGTACTCAGCAATATTATTTGTGCAGCTGAAGTCCAGTCTTGCTGCATAGCAAGTTTTAACCTTGGACGGTGAAACTAAAACAGCAGCTGCTCCTGCTCCGAAGGTTCCCCAGGAGCCATCACAAAACACTGTCCATGCTTCGGCATCTTTATTCGCTTCTTCGCCCTGAGCCCCTGGCGTCCAGTCGGCAATAAAATCTGCCAATGCTTGAGACTGGATCGAGGATCTGTGCACATAATCAATATAAAATTCATTAAGCTCCGCAGCCCATTTTCCAATTCGGCCAGTAGCTTCTTTATTTCTCATGATATCTTTCAACGGCTGCGAAGAAGGAACAATAATATTATATGCCTGAAAATAATGCCGAAGCTTCCTGGATGCCATTAGAACGGCATACAACACCTTCTCCAGTTCTGTATAATTTTTCTTTGAGACACTAAGGACCTCAGATACAAAATATACTGGGACCTGCTTCTTGATTTGTCCATCAAACTTCTCCTGCACAAGTGCCGCACTTACTGCTGAGTGTGAAGCTGCCACATACAACAACAGAGGAGCCCCTGGCATTGGTGGAGTTAATGTTGTTAGATCTATCAGGTATTGCTTGAGTTCTTCGAAAGCTTTTTGTTGAGCTGGGCCCCATTGAAAGACTTCAGCTGATTTTAGCACCTCGAAGAAGGGTAGATTTCTTTCCGCTGATCTGGATATAAATCTGTTAAGAGATGCCAGTCTTCCTGTCAATCTTTGGGCCCCCTTTCTTGTGGTTGGTGGCTCCATTCGAAGTATAGCTTCGATTTTATTTGGGTTAGCTTCAATTCCCTTTGTTGAAACCAAGCATCCAAGGAACTTACCCTTCTTTACTCCGAAGACACATTTTTCTGGATTCAGCTTCAGACCAGCTTGTCTGAAGCTGGCGAAGGTCTCCTGCAGATCAGCAATATGGTCTTCTTGCTTCGTGCTTTTTACAATAATGTCATCAACATAGGTCAACACATTTCTGCCTATCTGAGATTGGAGAACCTTCGCAGTCATCCTGCTGAAACTCCCTCCAGCATTCTTAAGCCCCTCAGGCATCCGAAGATAGCAATATGTACCACTTGGGGTTATGAAACTAGTCTTCGGCTCATCCTCCTTTTTCATCCAGATTTGATGATAGCCTGAGTAACAATCCAGGAGACTCATGAGTTCCGAAGAAGCTGCTGCATCAACTAAAGAGTCTATCCTTGGCAGCGGGAACTCATCCTTCGGACAAGCCTTGTTGAGATCTGTGAAATCAATACACATTCTCCACTTTCCATTGGCCTTCTTCACCATAACAGTGTTAGCTAGCCATTCTGGATACTTCACTTCTCTGATAACTCCTGCACTTAGGAGTCTTTTTACTTCGTTGCGAGCCCCTTCGGCCTTGTCATCAGACATTTTCCGAAGCCTCTGCTTGCGGGGTCTGAAGGATGGGTCAACATTGAGCGAATGTTCAATAACATCCCGATTCACTCCACAAAGATCATTGGCTGACCATGCAAAAACATCTTTATTGTTGAATAAAAACCTTATCAAGGTTTTCTCTTGATCTTCAGATAATTGCGAGCCCAATAGCACCTTCTGCTCTGCTATATCCTCACACAGCAGCATGGGCTTCGGCTGATCAGCCGAAGCTGCTTTTTCCCTCCTGAACTTGTACTGTTCACAAGCTTCAACTCCATCTATATTATGGATTGCCTTGGAATCAGTCCAGCTTCCTTCGGCCCTTCTGGCAGCTTCCTGACTCCCATGAATAGCAATAGGCCCTTGGTCCGAAGGTATCTTCATGCAGAGATAAGCTGGGTGAAGAATTGCTTCAAAAGCATTTAGGGTACCACGACCAATGATGGCGTTGTAGGGGTATTCCATGTCAACAATATCAAACACAATTTGCTCAGTCCTTGTGTTATTAACAAATCCGAAGGTTACCGGCATGGTAATCTTCCCGAGTGCCACAATCTGCCGCCCTCCGAAGCCACAAAGAGGGTGCGTAGCATCATGAATCTTGTCTTCAGGCTCTTGCATCTGTCTGAAGGCTTTGGCAAATATAATGTCAGCTGCACTGCCTGTGTCAACTAGGACATTGTGAACCAGAAACCCTTTGATCACACAAGAAATGACCATAGCATCATTGTGAGGATAGTCCTTGAGCTGAAGATCTTCCTGAGAGAAGGTAATCGGAATGTGAGACCATTTTGACTTAATGAAGGGTCCCTGCACTCCAACATGCTGTACCCTTCTCTGAGCCTCCTTCTTCTGCTTTTTGTTAGCTGGCTCTGAGCAAGAACCGCCTGTTATCGGGAGCACCAGCTTCGAAGCCGAAGCAGCTCCAGCTTGAGTGTTGAACGAAGCCATCAGCTCAGAAAGGTGGAAGTGAGTTGACCGGAGGTGGGCGCCAATGTTGGGGACTTGTTCTCAAATGCTAAGAATTAAGAACAAGGCAACACAAAAAATGTTAAGTGTTAAGGTCCTTCGTCCTCCATAACGATATATCCCTTCGGGATATAGAGCATCTCGGACGAAGGTTACGAAGGACATACCTTCGTAAGCATAACAACGAAGAATGAAGCATTCACATAAATCATAGAATATGAAATAAACATTTAAATATTGTCATAGAATTATCTCTACTTGTATTAATGAATATAAATGACTTTGAATTACAAATGTACCTTCGGTCCTGCGGAAGGCAAAAGTACAAGCGTGATGTGAAAGCAAATGACAGGTTCACGTGAACAGTACAGAGGTACTGTTCATCTATTTATAGGCACAGGTCGCAGCCTGTGACAAATTACAATTATGCCCCTTGCGAAAGTTTACAGCATTGACTCAGACCTATATGTATAAAAAGGTCATTCTATCTCTATGTCGGTTTAAAACGCCGAAGCTCCATGAAAAGGGACCTTCGGCCATCTCTTGGAGACGACTTCAGCCGAAGCTGCTTCTTCGTGTGAGACCTTCGGCGCACCGAAGCACGACCCCAACAGTATTAATGTATGAAATCTCGATATCTCCCTTTTGTTGGTGATCCCTAAGAAAATGATACCGAATGGCTATGTGCTTAGTGCGTCTATGCACGACGGGATTGTCGGCCATTTTGATTGCACTCTCATTATCACATAGCAAAGGGACTTTGGTTAGTTTGTAACCGTAGTCCCGCAGGGTTTGCCTCATCCAAAGCAATTGTGCGCAACAATGGCCTGCGGCAATGTACTCGGCTTCGGCGGTGGAAAGAGCGACCGAATTTTGCTTCTTTGAAGCCCAAGACACCAAGGATCTTCCCAAGAACTGGCAAGTCCCCGATGTGCTCTTCCTATTGATTTTGCACCCGGCCCAATCGGCATCCGAATAACCAATCAAATCAAATGTGGATCCCCGAGGGTACCAAAGCCCAAACTTAGGAGTATAAGCCAAATATCTCAAGATTCGTTTTACGGCCGTAAGGTGGGATTCCTTAGGGTCGGATTGGAATCTTGCACACATGCAAACGGAAAGCATAATATCCGGTCGAGATGCACATAAATAGAGTAAAGAACCTATCATTGACCGGTATACCTTTTGATCCACGGACTTACCTCCCGTGTCGAGGTCGAGATGCCCATTAGTTCTCATGGGTGTCTTGATGGGTTTGGCATCCTTCATTCCAAACTTGCTTAGAATATCTTGAGTGTACTTCGTTTGGCTTAGGAAGGTGCCTTCTTGGAGTTGCTTTACTTGAAATCCTAAGAAATACTTCAACTCCCCCATCATAGACATCTCGAACTTTTGTGTCATGATCCTACTAAACTCCTCACATGTAGACTCGTTAGTAGACCCAAATATAATATCATCAACATAAATTTGGCATACAAACAAGTCATTTTCAAGAGTTTTAGTAAAGAGTGTAGGATCGGCCTTTCCGACTTTGAAGCCATTTGCAATAAGAAAATCTCTAAGGCATTCATACCATGCTCTTGGGGCTTGCTTGAGCCCATAAAGCGCCTTAGAGAGCTTATAGGCATGATTAGGATACTCACTGTCTTCAAAGCCGGGAGGTTGCTCAACATAGACCTCTTCCTTGATTGGTCCATTGAGGAAGGCACTTTTTACATCCATTTGATAAAGCTTAAAGCCATGGTAAGTAGCATAGGCCAATAATATGCGAATTGACTCAAGCCTAGCTACAGGTGCATAGGTTTCACCGAAATCCAAACCTTCGACTTGGGAATATCCCTTGGCCACAAGTCGAGCTTTGTTCCTTGTCACCACACCATGCTCGTCTTGCTTGTTGCGGAAGACCCATTTGGTTCCTACAACATTTTGGTTAGGACGTGGAACTAAATGCCATACCTCATTCCTAGTGAAGTTGTTGAGCTCCTCTTGCATCGCCACCACCCAATCCGAATCTTGAAGTGCTTCCTCTACCCTGTGTGGCTCAATAGAGGAAACAAACGAGTAATGTTCACAAAAATGTGCAACACAAGATCGAGTGGTTACCCCCTTATGAATGTCGCCGAGGATGGTGTCGACGGGGTGATCTCGTTGGATTGCTTGGTGGACTCTTGGGTGTGGCGGTCTTGGTTCTTGCTCATCCTCCTTTTCTTGATCATTTGTATCTCCCCCTTGATCTATGCCGTCATCTTGAGGTGGCTCATTTGATTGATCTTCTTCTTCATCAACTTGAGCCTCTTCCTCATTTTGAGTTGGTGGAGATGCTTGCATGGAGGAGGACGGTTGATCTTGTGCATTTGGAGGATCTTCGGATTCCTTAGGACACACATCCCCAATGGACATGTTCCTTAGCGTGATGCACAGAGCCTCTTCAATACCTATCTCATCAAGATCAACTTGCTCTACTTGAGAGTCGTTAGTCTCATCAAACACAACGTCACATGAAACTTCAACTAGTCCTGAGGACTTGTTAAAGACTCTATATGCCCTTGTGTTTGAATCATATCCTAGTAAAAAGCCTTCTACAGTCTTAGGAGCAAATTTAGATTTTCTACCTCTTTTAACAAGAATAAAGCATTTGCTACCAAAAACTCTAAAATATGAAATGTTGGGCTTTTTACCGGTTAGGAGTTCATATGATGTCTTCTTGAGGATTCGGTGTAGATACAACCGGTTGATGGCGTAGCAAGCGGTGTTGACCGCCTCCGCCCAAAACCGATCCGAAGTCTTGTACTCATCAAGCATGGTCCTTGCCATGTCCAATAGAGTTCGATTCTTCCTCTCCACTACACCATTTTGTTGTGGCGTGTAGGGAGAAGAGAACTCATGCTTGATGCCCTCCTCCTCAAGGAAGCCTTCAATTTGAGAGTTCTTGAACTCCGTCCCGTTGTCGCTTCTTATTTTCTTGATCCTTAAGCCGAACTCATTTTGAGCCCGTCTCAAGAACCCCTTTAAGGTCTCTTGGGTTTGAGATTTTTCCTGCAAAAAGAATACCCAAGTGAAGCGAGAATAATCATCCACTATTACAAGACAATACTTACTCCCGCCGATGCTTATGTAAGTAATCGAGCCGAATAGATCCATGTGGAGTAGCTCAAGCGGCCTGTCGGTCGTCATGATGTTCTTGTGTGGATGATGGGTTCCTACTTGCTTTCCTGCTTGGCATGCGCTACAAACCCTGTCTTTCTCAAAATGAACATTTGTTAGTCCTAAAATGTGTTCTCCCTTTAGAAGCTTGTGAAGATTCTTCATCCCAACATGTGCTAGTCGGCGATGCCAGAGCCAGCCCATGTTAGTCTTAGCAATTAAGCATGTGTCGAGTTCAGCTCTATCAAAATCTACTAAGTATAGCTGACCCTCTAACACACCCTTAAATGCTATTGAATCATCACTTCTTCTAAAGACAGTGACACCTACATCAGTAAAGAGACAATTGTAGCCCATTTTGCATAATTGAGATACAGAAAGCAAATTGTAATCTAAAGAATCTACAAGAAAAACATTTGAAATAGAATGGTCAGGAGATATAGCTATTTTACCAAGACCTTTGACCAAACCTTGATTTCCATCCCCGAATGTGATAGCTCGTTGGGGATCTTGGTTTTTCTCGTAGGAGGAGAACATCTTCTTCTCCCCTGTCATGTGGTTCGTGCACCCGCTGTCGATGATCCAACTTGAGCCCCCGGATGCATAAACCTACAAAACAAGTTTAGTTCTTGACTTTAGGTACCCAAATGGTTTTGGGTCCTTTGGCATTAGACACAAGAACTTTGGGTACCCAAACACAAGTCTTTGACCCCTTGTGCTTGCCCCCAACATATTTGGCAACTACTTTGCCGGATTTGTTAGTCAACACATAAGATGCATCAAAATTTTTAAATGAAATGCTATGTTCATTTGATGCATTAGGAATTTTCTTCTTAGGCAACTTAGCACGGGTTGGTTGCCTAGAGCTAGATGTCTCACTCTTATACATAAAAGCATGGTTAGAACCAGAGTGAGACTTCCTAGAATAAATTTTCATAATTTTGTCCTCGGGATAACCAACAGGGTATAAAATGTAACCCTCGTTATCCTGAGGCATGGGAGCCTTGCCCTTAACAAAGTTAGACAATCTTTTAGGAGGGGCATTAAGTTTGACATTGTCTCCCCTTAGGAAGCCAATGCCATCCTTGATGCCAGGGCGTCTCCCATTATAGAGCATACTTCTAGCAAATTTAAATTTTTCATTTTCTAAGTTGTGCTCGGCAATTTTAGCATCTAGTTTTGCTATATGATCATTTTGTTGTTTAATTAAAGCCATATGATCATGAATAGCATTAACATCAACATCTCTACATCTAGTACAAATAGTGACATGCTCAATGGTAGATGTAGATGGTTTGCAGGAATTAAGTTCAACAATCTTAGCATGAAGAATATCATTTTTATCTCTAAGATCAGAAATTGTAACTTTGCAAACATCAAAATCTTTAACCTTAGCAATTAAATTTTCATTCTCTACTCTAAGGCTAGCAAGAGAAATGTTCAATTCTTCAATCCTAGCAAGCAAATCATCATTATTATCTCTAGGATTGGAAGTTGAAACAATGCAAACATGTGAATCAACCTTAGCATTTAAACTAGCATTTTCATTTCTAAGGTTGTCAATCATCTCACGGCAAGTGCTTAGCTCACTAGATAATTTTTCACATTTTTCTACTTCTAGAGCATAAGCATTTTTAACCTTAACATGCTTCTTATTTTCTTTAATAAGGAAGTCCTCTTGAGTATCCAAGAGATCATCCTTTTCATGAATGGCACTAATCAATTCATTAAGTTTTTCTTTTTGTTGCATGTTTAGGTTAGCAAAAAGGGTGCGCAAGTTATCCTCCTCACTTTTAGCATCATCCTCATCACTAGAGGTTTCATATTTGGTGGAGGATCTTGATTTTACCTTCTTTTTGCCGTCCTTGGCCATAAGGCACTTGTGGCCGATGTTGGGGAAGAGAAGGCCCTTGGTGACGGCGATGTTGGCGACGTCCTCGTCGTCGGAGGAGTCGCTAGAGCTTTCGTCGGAGTCCCACTCCCGACAAACATGGGCATCACCGCCCTTCTTTTTGTAGTACCTCTTCTTCTCCTTTCTCCTCCCCTTCTTGTCGTCGCCTCGGTCACTATCACTTGATATAGGACATTTAGCAATAAAATGACCGGGCTTACCACATTTATAGCAAACCTTCTTGGAGCGGGACTTGTAGTCTTTCCCCCTCCTTTGTTTGAGGATTTGGCGGAAGCTCTTGATGACGAGCGCCATCTCCTCATTGTCAAGCTTGGAGGCGTCGATTGGTTGTCTACTTGGTGTAGACTCCTCCTTCTTTTCTTCCGTCGCCTTGAATGCGACGGGTTGAGCTTCGGATGTAGATGGATCATCAAGCTCGTTGATCTTCCTCGAGCCTTCGATCATGCACTCAAAACTTACAAAATGCCCGATAACTTCCTCGGGGGTCATTTTAGTATATCTTGGATTACCACGAATTAATTGAACTTGAGTAGGGTTAAGGAAAATGAGAGATCTTAGAATAACCTTAACCACTTCATGGTCATCCCACTTTACGCTCCCGAGGTTGCGCACTTGGTTCACCAAGGTCTTGAGCCGGTTGTACATGTGTTGTGGCTCCTCCCCTTTGCGAAGCCGGAACCGACCGAGCTCCCCCTCGATCGTTTCCCGCTTAGTGATCTTGGTGAGCTCATCTCCCTCGTGCGCGGTTTTGAGCACATCCCAAACCTCCTTGGCACTCTTCAACCCTTGTACTTTGTTATACTCCTCTCTACTTAGTGAGGCGAGGAGTATTGTTGTTGCTTGAGAGTTGAAGTGCTCGATTTGGGCCACCTCATCCTCATCATAGTCTTTATCCCCTACCGATGGTACCTGTGCACCAAACTCAACAACATCCCATATACTTTTGTGGAGTGAGGTTAGATGAAATCGCATTAAATCACTCCACCTAGCATAATCTTCACCATCAAAAGTTGGTGGTTTGCCTAATGGGACGGAAAGTAGAGGTGCATGTTTAGAAATGCGAGAATAGTGTAGGGGGATCTTACTAAACTTCTTACGCTCTTGGCGTTTAGAAGTTACGGAGGGCGCATCGGAGTCGGAGGTCGATGTTGATGAAGTGTCGGTCTCGTAGTAGACCACTTTCCTCATCCTCTTTTGCTTGTCCCCACTCCGATGCGGCTTGTGGGAAGAAGATTTTTCCTTCTTCTCTTTGTGGTGAGAAGAAGATTTCTTCTCCTTTCCTTTGTTGGAGGAGCTCTTCTTCTTCTCCCTCCTCTTGGTGCGGGATTCTTCCGATGAAGTGCTCCCGTGGCTTGTAGTGGGCTTTTCGCCGGTCTCTATCTCCTTCTTGGCGTGATCTCCCGACATCACTTCGAGCGGTTAGGCTCTAATGAAGCACCGGGCTCTGATACCAATTGAAAGTCGCCTAGAGGGGGGGTGAATAGGGCGAAACTGAAATTTACAAATATAAACACAACTACAAGCCGGGTTAGCGTTAGTAATAAAGAAACGAGTCCGCGAGAGAGGGTGAAAAACAAATCCCAAGAGAATAAGCAAGTGAGACACGGAGATTTATTTTACCGAGGTTCGGTTCTCTCAAACCTACTCCCCGTTGAAGAGGCCACAAAGGCCGGGTCTCTTTCAACCCTTCCCTCTCTCAAACGGTCCCTCGGACCGAGTGAGCTTCTCTTCTCAAATCAAAGCCGGGAACAAAACTTCCCCGCAAGGGCCACCACACAATTGGTGCCTCTTGCCTTGATTACAATGGAGTTATGATCTCAAGAACAAGTGAGAAAGAAAAGAAGCAATCCAAGCGCAAGAGCTCAAAAGAACACGACAAATCACTCTCACTAGTCACTAATGCTTTTGTGGAGTTGGGAGAGGATTTGATCTCTTTTGGTGTGTCTAGAATTGAATGCCTAGCTCTTGTAAGTGGTTGAGAAGTGGAAAACTTGGATGCAATGAATGGTGGGGTGGTTGGGGTATTTATAGCCTCAACCACCAAAAGTGGCCGTTGAGAGGCTGTCTGTTCGATGGCGCACCGGACAGTCCGGTGCACACCGGACATGTCCGGTGCCCCCGCCACGTCACCAGTTCCGTTGGATTCTGACCGTTGAAGCTTCTGACTTGTGGGCCCGCCTGGATGTCCGGTGCACACCGGACATGCACTGTTTACTGTCCGGTGTGCCAGTATGGGCACGCCTGACTTCTGCGCGCGCTGTTAATGCGCCGCAGGTAGCCGTTGGCGCGGAGATAGCCGTTGCTCTGGAGTTGCACCGGACATGTCCGGTGAATTATAGTGGACTAGCCGTTGGAGATTCCCGAAGCTGGCGAGTTCCTGAGGCCGCTCCTCCTTGGCGCACCGGACACTGTTCGGTGTACACCGGACAGTCCGGTGAATTATAGCGCGAGTGCCCCTGGAAATTCTCTAAGGTGGCGAGTTTGAGTTGGAGTCCTCTGGTGCACCGGACATGTCCGGTGGTGCACCGGACACTGTCCGGTGGCACACCGGACAGTCCGGTGCGCCAGACCAGAGGTGCCTTCGGTTGGCCCTTTGCTCTTTTGTTGAACCCAACTTTTGGTCTTTTTATTGGCTAAGTGTGAACCTTTAGCACCTGTATAACTTATACACTAGAGCAAACTAGTTAGTCCAATTGTTTGTGTTGGGCAATTCAACCACCAAAATTAATTAGGGACTAGGTGTAAGCCTAATTCCCTTTCATTTGTCAAAAGGATAAGTTGGCATCTTTAGAAGAACTCTCAGTTTTATCTTCCATACACCAAATGTGTGTTCAACAACATTGCGTAGACTTGAGTGTAAATGATTGAAGAGCTATTGCTCAGCATTAGGTGGAGGGCCATTTCTCTATTCTGGGGCATGATGCCTTTGTCCTTAGAGCCATTTGTGATTATACTCTTCTCTAGCCTTACAATTGTGATTTTACTCCTCTATTTTCAACTTTGTGATTATACCCCTTTGTTTAAAATGAAGCTCTGTCATTCCCCTGCGTCGTTACATGCATTTGACAATGTTAAATCTTATGCAAAACGACAAAATACCATGCAATTTATTGTGATTTTACTCCTCGTTATTAAGAGCGCCTAGAAGGGGTTGAATAGCTGATCCTGCAAAAACAGAACTAAAACAAAAACTTGGTCTAAAAGTGAGAGTTAGTGCAAACTAAACCAAGTTTGAGTAGAGAGAAGAAGTAAGCAAGTTCTCTTCACTTGATTGCTCTTCCAAGATATAGAATAGGTTAAGAGCAATATTACAAGTGAATTTGAGAGATTTAGGAAGAAGATAAAAAATCACAAGCAAATAAGCACACAAGACACAATGATTTTTCCCGTGGTTCGGTCAAGCCTAAATTGTTTGCCTACTCCACGTTGTGGTGTCCCAATGGACAAGGGTTGCACCCAACCCGAGGTGTATATTTTGTTGGTTGAGGAGTTCTTTTGAGGGAGGGTGGAGCAATTTTTTGGATCCACCTTTCTTCACAAAAACGACTTTCAATCTTTTTGCTCCACACGAGAATCAGTTCAAAAAAATACTCGTTTGACATAGCTCTGGATCCTCGCTTAGAATCAGGAGCTGGAGCTATGTGAAATGGGTTGTAGACAACTATTGTACCTAGCTCTGTGTTTATCCACATCACAAAAAATATAACAACAAAAAATATAACAAAAAGACAACTTCCGTTAATGGGCTTGATCTCCTAGATCCCAGTGATTGGATTGTGGGAATTTAACATTACCTTGGTTGTTGAGGATGGGTTGACTAACATACAAGGGTTCTAGAGTACACACCACCATCCCCATGCCAATCCTTTTGTACTTGTACTCAAAACGTGGATGAAAATGTGTGTTTTGCACCCATAGATGGTCGTATCGTTGCTAGGTTTTGAGCGAGCTAACCAACTCCAAGCATCATGGGCACACATCTAACAAAAGAGGAGTTTGAAATAAGAGGTGGGATAGGTAATAAGAGTGATGTAGATAGCCTTATAAATTACTCCATTGCTTATAGAGAAGAGATAACATAGGCCCTTATGCAGTGGAGACGCAAGAGCTAGCTGACTCCCTATTGTTGAACAAGTCCTGATGAGACTTATAACAACTAACAATTTTCTGGTTGCCGGTGGTATAAACTATATATATTGGAGGTGGTGCACTACAGATGAAAGATGATTCAAAACTACTTGCTAGGTAGGATCAGTACTACCCAACAAGTACAATATTGGGTAATCATTAGAGATGGTACTGGGTTGCCGCTACCCGATACTTGATGGGTATTTATTCTATTATGGTATGTATATGTGCTAAATATTCTACCCATGAGTCGTTTATTTGGCAAAAACCTTCACATAATGGGTAAATAGGTATTAGAATGTTCCATCATGAGCCATACTTGTTAACCCGTGGGTATAAAATACGCAGTATAAACTTAGCCCAAAAAAGCATGAACTTAGGCTTTAGTCATCCATCTCTTTTTGACTTTTAACAACCTTTTGGTTGGGTGATAATGTCGTAGAAGACTTAACAACTATTTGATGATCGTGTAATAGAACAAGTAATGTGTTACGTGGTACTATCCTAATGTTGCTAATATATCCAATTATATATGGTGTTGTTGAATGGATGATTAAATGATGCTAGAATTTTTGTAATAGTATTTAGATGGATATACTTGATAGATGTTTAATCTTTGTGGGCACGGGTGAGGTGATTCACACCACGTGAGTATGGTATAGGTATAAGGATAAATCCATACCCACCAGTGGATTTGTATTACCTAACTGTTAATTTTTTTTCGTGGGTGCTGTGATATGTGTATGGAATAGTAATAATCGATGGTTATTTACCCATTGCATCCAGTAATCATATTTGCAGTGTTGACAATGCAAAGTGGGCTAAACAAAAAAAAAGTGTGATGTAAGCAACAATAGTTGGAGCTAGCTAGGCAGCTAGGCATCGTCGTACGTAATTTGCATCGTCTGCCTACAAATTAAAACCGCAATGCGGCCGGCCGCCAGCCACACAACGATCATGCAGATCGACCGACTGCTGGTTCCTTGAAACCAACCGAACAAATATTGAATGCACGTATCCCATGTACGTAAAAGTGTGTGCATATGCAGTGCTGTGTCGAGTACGACGGACGCAACGACTGAGAATCCCAACATCATCTGCGTATCTAGACCTCCTGGTACCCATAACAAGATTAGTTTATTAGTCAAAAGCAGGGGACGACACGTCGCCGCTCGTAGTCGTACCGTACATGTTCGTCTAAAAAAAAACCCCATCTTGCTCGTACCGTACGCCGGAGGGCTAGCTGATCGGCTATCTTCTCTTCTCTCTTGTTTATGATCATCACAGCTCTCGAGCTCTTGAAGCAGCTGCGCTTGGTGTTGGAGAGAGAGAGAGGTGGGGGAGCACATGCATGCTTAATTGGTAAGAGAAAACTTCATCCCCGACGCCAACTGGACTTTACAGAATGGCGAGCGTGCAGTGTGCGTGACCGGGCTTGGCCAGCCGGCCGGCCTTGTGTACTCGCCGGCTGCATCTGGCCACTAGCTAGCCGACTGGAGCAACCTAAACGGAGCCAGGTAATAACACTTTTACTTAGCCAAGCGTGTGAAACAAGTACCACAATAACAACACATATTGACGCTAACATAAACATCTAGTCACAATTTAAAGAAAAAACCTAGCCATGCATATTCAACGTCGAATTAAATAAAAGCATCATATAATAATTTATCAAGAACACCTAGATATGCGACTACACCAATTAGGTTACGCTAAAGCATATAGCATTATGTATCTACTGTGTAGATCTAGTTTAGAGTGACGCAACAAAAGTAGTTTGGCATTTTTATGATTGTCTACGCACTTTTTTTTTTTTGAGAAAACAAAAAAGAAAAGGACCTTTCTTCACGACGAGGGCCCAAACTTGGCACGAGCCTATCGTGACGCTAGGGCCCAAGCACCGTAGAGGTAGCAACATAGGCCACGGCCCATGGAGGTAAGGAACATAGGATACTGGGCCAGAAAGGCCTACGGCGCACGCGAGGCGCGCCCACGATGCAACATTTGGCCGAGCACTCAAGCCGAAACAGAGGCCAAACTTTGTCAAAATTGAAATGGCTTCTCCCACCTTTTTCTTTATCTCTTGCAGATTTGCAGCTAGAATCCTCTAATCTTCGTCGGCCTTTGACACACGAAAAATTATTGAGACTGGACTGGACTGGACCATCGCGCCGCATGCTGCATGCATAGGACGGTGGGTCCAAGCGTCGTGCCAAATGACGGTGCCCATGCCGTCTGCCCGTCTCTGTCTACCAACACGCAACTACCACGAGACAAAAGCCTCGCCCCCAGACCAGCCATGCTCTCCGGTGGGCACTGGCACGGGCACGTTCCCTTCCGTGCCGCGGCGCGCCGGCCAGGAAGCGAGGGAGGCCCCGCCCCGTCGATCGGGTCCGTCCGTCAGTCCCATGCGATGCGACGTCGCCACGCTCGGTTGTCTTCCGTCACGGCTCCGTGTGCCTGACGAGTGACGACCGAAGGGCAGCCGGGGCTGTCTGGCTAGTGGCTAACTGGCTACCCACAAGCCACACAAAAGGAGACGGACGTCGTGGTCGGCCTTGTCGCGTTGGCCATGGCCGGTGCGGATAAAAAGCGAAGCTGCTTGCTTGCTTGCTGGCGCAGTCGCCACTGGCCAACCCCAACGAATAAAAAAGCCAGGTGAATGCGGTTTGCAGAGCACTAGACGAGGTGCACGCACCCGTTCTGGATATGTAGTCTTTGTGGTTTTTTTAGCTTTCGAGATTATGTAATCTTTACTTATGTTTTTATGAAATATGTTTTTTGTGTTTGTCGTTTATAGGTTATGTAATATTTATTAGGTTTTTTATGAATTATGTACATGGATCGAATTTTTATTTATAATAAAATGCGGTGTTTAATTTTTAATTAATTAAAATAATGTAGAAGAAAAGCATATATTTTGCTATTACTTAAGGCTCTGTGTTGTGGTACTAAAGTGAGGCAACGACTTATATGCAAGCAATCCTTCTGTGTAAGCGTGCAAGCAAATCATTTGATCAAATAGAACGTGATCCAACCGTAGGTCAAATTTAACACTTAAACCCTTACAATGTTAAATGTTTTTAAAAACATTGAACACTCGTATTATTCAAAAATATTTATTCAAAAAACGTAAAATTTTAAGTAAGCACACACTATCTTAAGTGATAAAATAAATCACAAAAAATGATAATTCATTATTTTTTGAATAATACGATTGGTCAATTTTTTTTTAAAAAAAAACAACGAGTAATAGTAAATAGCGTTAGCGCTGGATGCATTGAGATATTTCTGGGCACAAAAAGGGTACCTTTCGCTTCCGAATCATCCCATCAGTCAGTGATAGGAAATGGGGCTTGGAGAACCCTAAGGCCTTGTTCGTTTGTGTCGGATTGGTGGGTCGGAACGATTACTAGCCGGATTGCTTCTCTAATTTATATAAACTTTGATTAGCTGGAACGATTCCGGGTGCAATCCGACGTAAACGAACAAGGCCTAAACCTGGAGGTGTCAGTGTCGTGTCTCTGCGACACTTGTTACATCCGTGTGTGAATGAAATAGGATGTCATCATTTATTAATTGTATTGGCTATTGGCAAATCGTGAATTACTGGTCCACGTTAGCATCAAGCAGTACGCGTACCGTAGTCTATGGAGCAGTGGTAGAAATCAGTAGTATACCATCAAGAAAGTAGAAGGTGCACAACAGCTGTCGGTTGTTAAGCGGCGATGTCCAATCCAATTCATTAAGGAGCCAGTAATATAAGCCACACACGGGGTCATTAGAGGGATGCAGACGTGCAGCAGTGAGCGGCTCATCTCACGGGCCATGGATCCAGTCTGGACGCGCTGATTGAGACGGATGCTCCCCGCTTGGCGCTGACTACAGTACCCACTAGCCACTAGCACGAGTACTTCTGGAGCCAGTTTTTTCTTTCTTTTTAATAAAAAGTTGTAAAATAGAGCCTTTTGGTTGCGACGTGGCAATAGATCACAAGACCAATGCCGTCGTTCTAGAAACTCTACTTGTTGCCGATTCAAAGGCGCAAGGGTTCACACTCGCCCCTCCCCCACCCCACAAAAAGCAGACAAATGGCTTGTTTGGTTCGGCTTTTTTCTGATCAGCTTTTCTTAAAATCTGGCTGTGGAGAGAATCTGGCTGTGAGGAGAATTTGAGTATCATTACGATTACGTGTGGAAAAAGATAAAATTGTTCATAGGGCTCAGGATCTATAAAGTGATGGATTCCTACTATTACGACGACTCAATCGATTATGTGTTTATGTTGATTTTGGATAATTTTTGCTCTAACGAATTTTATAGAAGTTGGCTAAAAACTGAGCGTTTGGCAGCCCGCAACAGCTTTTGGTGGCTAGAAGCTGCCAGAAGCCGAAACAAACAGTGCCAAAGTTCTCCCTCCCAACAGGTGCACCTCTACAGAAATTGTATTTTAGAAATAAGGAATAATAAATCGATTACAGACAGTGCGATGGTGCTACAGCCACACTTATTTGTGACATCAATTTTAAACTCTGCAAGCGTGTTTGAAAAGCTGGAGTACACCGTCCTGTCGTAGAGTTGGGGCAACAGGTGTAAAAAAAAAAGGACTGATTATTATTGCTACAACGGCAAACCTTAGCAACGAAGGCGTAGACTGGGCAGGGGGTGCCCCGCGTGCCGGGACATCCACGTCTCGTTGCCACGGCCGCGACGCGGTTGCGCGACCTTCCCCGAAGCTTCCCTCCCGCTCCCGGCACCGGGGGCCACGTCTACGGCCTCCGTGCCATGCCAACTGACGCCGAACGCACCCGGCCCAGTCGAGTCGGCGCTAGTCACAATCACCACTGGCGGGACGGGAACGAGACGCACCACCAACTGAATTGAAGGAAGCGGTGATAAAACCTCCCCCTCGGCACTCGGCCCACGCGGCGCACGGCACCTCAAGCTCTGCTCCTCCTTTTCCACTGCTCTGCGTCTGCGTCTGCGTCTGCACTGCTTCGCGTCTCCCTCCCCCCGCCTCCGCCCCCGCCCCGGCAAAAAGCAAAACACGGCCATGGAAGGCTACGACCGCGAGTTCTACCAGTTCAGCGACCAGCTGCGCCTGCAGACGGCCGCCTTCTCGGGCCTCTCCCTCGGCGACTCCATCTGGTCCCCCGCCGGCCGGCGCAACAACAGCAACGACGTCCTCTTCGCCGCCTCCGCGTCGCCCGCCGACGCCGCCGCCAAGAGCAACGCCGTCGTCGGGCTCAAGCTCAACGACGGAGGGCCCGGCCTCATCGGCTCCGGGAAGCTGGCCTTCGGCGGCGGCGCCGGAGGCGGCGGCACCAACAAGGCCGACCGCTACAACAACAACAACCTCCCCAACACCGACAACAAGACCGTGTACAACACCAGCAGCAGCAGCTTCATGGGCAACGGCAGCAGCTACGCCAAGAACAACAACAACAACGCCGACATGCTGGCGTTCGACAAGATGGGGAGCTACGGCTACAACGGCGGCGGTAATACCAACAACAACAGCAACGGCGTGGAGGTGAAGAGCTACTTCAACAAGTCCGCCGGGAGGGCGGCGAGCAACAACAACAACAACAACAACAGCCACGCCGGCGGCGGCAACAAGAAGGGCGGCGCCGGGGAGTACGGCAGGAAGAAGCACGCCAAGAGCGAGGGCGCGGCGGCGGCCACGGACAAGCAGCGGTTCAAGACGCTGCCGGCGTCGGAGGCGCTGCCGCGGGGCCAGGCCATCGGCGGGTACATCTTCGTCTGCAACAACGACACTATGGACGAGAACCTCAGGAGGGAGCTGTTCGGTGAGCGATATTATATTATTATCTTCGGCGGGTACGATGATGAACACCACCAGCAGCAGCAGCATACTGATTGTTTGATGGGTGGAATGGATTGGAATTCAATTGATGCAGGGCTGCCGTCCAGGTACAGGGACTCTGTGCGTGCTATCCGCCCGGGACTGCCCCTCTTCCTCTACAACTACTCCACGCACCAGCTCCACGGCATCTTCGAGGTACAGTACAGCACAGCACAGCACAGTAGCCACTAGCCAGTTCGTGGTTCCCTTTCCTTGCTTCTTCTTCGTTCGCTGTCCTTGCTTCTTCTTCGTTCGCTGTATTCACGAGGACCCGGTTCCGATCCTCCGATCGCCAGGCCGCGAGCTTCGGCGGGACCAACATCGACCCGACGGCGTGGGAGGACAAGAAGTGCCCCGGCGAGTCGCGCTTTCCTGCGCAGGTACCCTACTGTACTGTCTGCTTCGATCCACAGTCTAGTACTCTAGTCTAGCAGCCATGGCGGCGGCGGCGGCGGCGGGTGATCGATCAGCTCAACGTACCACACGCCACACTAGCGAAGCGTGACTTGTACGCTTGTTTCAATTGTGTTCAACACCACCAAACAGTACATGTACATGTATCACCGACAGACGAAAGGCTATCAATCACATCACGTGCTGCGATGGCGTGTGGAATCGCAAAAAGATTTGGTCAGCGGAGGTAGGTTTTGGTTGCGAAAAAGTGACCGCCCGCCCTACCCTATACGGCGGGACCGCGTCAGGTCAGCAGCTTGGTTGGCTCGTAGCTTTCGTCCTAGCTAGCTACTGTAGTGTAGGTTGCTTGGTCAGTCGGCAGAGGATCTGGTCGCAGGCTCCAAGTGCGACCATCTAGATGCTGTAGCTGCTGCATTTCCTCGTTATTGACGCATGGTGCTTGCGATGTGATGTGCTGCAGGTGCGGGTGGCAACGCGGAAGATCTACGACCCGCTGGAGGAGGACGCCTTCCGCCCCATCCTGCACCACTACGACGGGCCCAAGTTCCGGCTCGAGCTCTCCGTCACCGAGGCCCTCGCCCTCCTCGACATCTTCGCCGACAAGGACGACGCCTGATCCCCATCGGATCTGTCGTCGGGCCACTCGAAGCTCGGATGCACGAATGAATGAACAAACAATAATAACGAATGGATGTGCATGTATATCGTCATGCGCATGTCCCACGACGAGACGGGAGTATACCACGGTGTAGTAGTATTATATTAATACGTAATTAATATAGTATGTCCACCTTTGTTTGATACTACTAAGGGCTATGTATTGAGGCACGCGTCCCATTGTTTTGTTTTTATAACACTTGTGCGATGGTTGCAGAGGACTAGCCCTCTTTTTTTTTGGTAAGATGTCTGTATTATTATTATTATTCGGGTTCCACTGACATGGATAAAAACCATCTGTGAAATAGTTTGCTCTTGTGCTGTGCTACAACTCAAACGTAAGAAACGGACTCGATCTAGTCTGTTCAAGCACCAGAAGACGCGTTTCCCTAGCGACAATTACAATTAGCACCTCAACTAGAGTATAGTATGAATGCCATAGATTCGGAATCATCATCAGCTACCAGACCATGACTCAGTCCAGTCAGTAGAACAAACACCATTGAGCTTCGACCGTTCTAGAAGATGAGGATTTTACTCATCAACTCGCACCGTCTGGAAGCAGGCCAGATAAATCAAGTCAGCCGCGGCAACCAGGGCGCCACCAATTTATAATAAGCCTTACCACCTAAAACACATCTGTACAAAACTGCGGAACGGAGATCCAGAGCAATACCAACAAACAGCAGATCCACAACGAATAAAAGGGTTGTGGGGAGGAGGTAGGAAATCTTCGTCCGATAATCTAATCTCCGCTCAAGAATAGCACATCAAGCAAACATATTGTGCGGAGGAGGGTCAGCCATGAGCGAGCTGTGGTGATGGACCATATACCACCTGCCGTTACAGAGCTCGTAGACGTTGGTCACATGGAACAGCACGTTCGCCTTCATGTTCACCCATGCCACCTCACCGAGCACACGCACACGGACGTCCCTTATCTGCAAGGCAATGCCCTGCCCCCCTCCTCCGTCTTGGCCCCAGTTCAACAGCATGCCCCAACTCTCCATCACTGCGTTGTATCTGATAAAGAACGCAAATAATGGAGTAATAAGGCCTGTTAGATTAGATAACACTTCTTTCAACAGTTCGATTAGAAAATAATAATACTCCTACTGGCTACTGCTAAGGGGAATAAAAAAAAAGCAATTTTACACTTTAAATACGACATAACAATACTGAAGGTGTTCTATACTAATTATGTTATGGTTAGATGGTTAACGACATATTGTCAATTACAGACTACTACAAGACAGCAACCAATGGACCCCGATACTGCCGAAGCATACAGAGTTTAGTTCCCCCACAGAATAAACGGATATTTCAATCAGCACATCTTTATTTATGTTCACAAGTACAAACATTATTCGAATATGTACTTTATAAGATGGAAAGCACATGTGTGAAAAAAAAGGACAGACCCATTGCTGACGGACCCACATGATGGGGGGTGGGGGGAAGGAATAACCAAGGCACATGTGTGCAGTGTTTTTAAAGGCAATCTGCCTAACCCACATAAGGGACGAGGTGGTAGATACCCTTCAAGCTTTGTTTTGGTACTCTAGTATTGATCTCAATCCACGTGTGTTGGGGTGTAAATTAGTTTAAGTTACACCCCAATCCATCTCAATACATGTGGATTGTACCCAAACTAGGCCTCAGCTGTCCATGTAGCATCTAGTGACTTTCCGAACATATGTGTGCACATAAAAGATAAAACTAGAAACTACCACTAATGTAAAAAAAACCAATCTTAACGTAGTTGCAAGATCTCAACAAATTGCAGCTACTAGAAGGACAAGCACAAAGGAAAGAGCAAAACTTAAATATGAAGAAACTCTACATATAAGGATAATAATAATAGAATGACAGAAACTGGCATACCTATGCATAAATGTGACTGTCTATTAAATTATAAAAATAAATATTCCATCCTTCCCATGATATAAGACCTTATAGGATTCAAAACTTGTCCCAAAACACCTGAGCTTCTCACTTTCCAATGCACGTTTCTCTTTTCTCAATACACCTCTATCTTTTCCCAATACATCTTATCTCTAATTCTCTCTATCTCTCAACTTAATTTCTGTGCATCATACCTTTTCTTTTCTCCTTAATTCTTGTGCCCAGACCTATAAGTTCTATTATGAGACACAGAGACTACACTTCACAAGTCATGACCTATTTCTCATAGATATAGGCACAATTCTATGGTATGGATGCCTTAAAAACTACTGCACCAGCTATGGTCTTATATGCTGTGTCTACGCAAGCATGATTCATAGCGTGTATGTGAGACATGGTCTTATATGCTATGTCTAAGCAAGGATCCATAGTGGTCGTGATTGATTGGCCATTTCCACCCAGCACAGGCCAGTGAGATGCAGCTCCATAGCGATTGGTTCGCTGCACAACACATGTCACGGCCCGGCATGCAGCAAGCCCTGCTGAGTCTGGCTGTGGGGAAACGATTGATTATGTTTCCTCCAAACCTGGCTCGTGGGGGGTGTGAGCGCATGCGAACTGGTACAGCTACAAACCAGAAAGCAGGCAACCAAACAACAGATGTGTTCATCTAGTATGTAATTATATGGTGAGCCAAACAAAATGATGTGGCACACAACAGGCCTGTCCTAGCTCAGACAAGGCTCATCTTAGCACCAAACCAGTCAGGCCCAATGTGTATATGTATTTTATCTGAAAAAAACTATCAGAAGAACTTGCTTTTGTAAAAAAAAAAGATAGTTACAGTAATGCATTGGTGTCTATATAACCAAAAAAACATGTGTTGACTCAAAACTTCTCTGCTTCTCCACCAACAATTCATGTGTGCATGTTAGCCTTGTCTTATATGCTGTGTCTAAGCAACCAGGATTCATAGTGTATGTGTTCTTTTTCTGAAGAACTATCAGCAATGTCTGAAGAACTTTCAGGAGAGCTTACAGTTTGTACAAGAAAAAAAGTTAATAATTACAGTAATGCATTAATATGTGTGTATATACCAAATAATTCAAGTGTTGACTCAAAATTTCTCTGCTTCTCCACCAGTGCAATGCTCAAAATTTCCCACAACCAGGCTCAGCAGGGCTTCCTATCAGTATCTCTCTAGCAAGTATGATAGTGTATCAATTATCAAACAAATTTACTTCACATCGATCTAACATATGGAATGAGTTAAAATTAATTAGATAATAACCTTATAGCATACTCCATCCATTTCGCAATCCCAGGCCACCCTTAGACTCAGAGCAAGGAGACCTAACATCTATGCTAACGAAGCAATAGATCAAGCACCACTAAATGCACTCCCCTTGGAAAATACGAGTCAAGAAATAAGTGCGTACATGCATTAGTTATTCCTTTCCAAATAAACATCTTGCATTAAAAGTCAACAACATAGGAATCATTTAGTGTACAGGCTTGTAAATAAATCATAGACCATATTGCAAAACAGAAGGATTAGAAACCAGAGAAAAATTGGAACTTTGAATTGATCGCAGTGAAGTCAAGACATACCCAGTGCAGAACTCCCCAGTCGCATGAATACACTTGACATAGTCCGCATTAAGCCAAAAACGGCTCATTGCTGGTAAGGACCCTTCCCTGATAATATTGTAGAACTCTGCATTAAGGTTAATAATGGCTTTTGTAGCCGCATAGTATGCCTTCCATCCATTAGGAGGATTTATAGTACCCTGCTCCACCGTAAAATCCTGAAAGAGTTGATTAACATTACAAGGATGCAAAAGCAAAGTCAGAAATTATTAAACAAATCATTCACTATAACCTCAGGAATTGCTGTTATAAACAGTCCAAGTACACAACTTCACAGTCACATCAAGGAGGAAAGAAAAGAAAAAAAATCCATAGGTTACATCCATAACTTCTTATCCAACTAAAAGCTCATGTAAACTTGTGGCAATCAAGGGTACATCCATACATGTGAATAACACAGAAAACTAACACATAAGTTAAGTTGTGAGCACATTCAGAATGAATGACTGCATGGTAAACAAAAACAGTATTATGATTTGTGAGCAACCAAAAAATCCAGCAAACAAGGGTACATCCGTACATGTGCATAACACAAGCTTTCTTGCTTGTCATAGGCAAGCACATGCCTATCAACATGGGAAGATTATGAAAACACCAGGAAGGATCCAGAAACTGAAACAAAACAAGGTGAAGTCATCACCACGACATATCTGTAAACGTTAAAACGCTAATTAGAAACTGAAACTCTGAAACGTTAAACAATTTGGCCTAAAACAACGTTTTATAGGCATTTAATCGTTCAAAAGTCAAAACTGTAAAACGCAACGTTTTTCATGCGTTTTAGACCTTTAGCTACTTCGGGCCTAGTCCGTTAGCTACTTTTGGGCCCAGGCTAGGCCAGTACCCGCAGCACTCACCCTACTCCTAGAAGCCCGATGGCTAGCAGTGGCATGGCATGTGCTCTGCTCTTTGCTCTCTGCCGCCGCCATCTCAAGGTGTTGCTGCTGCCGTTCGCCACACCATGTGTGCCCTCTCCATCTCCCTCTGTGTTGTGTGCCGCTGAACTGAAGCTGCTCCCTCTCCCTCCGTGCCGTGTGTGCCCTATGCCGCGCAGTCGACGCCGTCCGCGCCGCGCCGCCGCCCCTCTCCCTCCGTGCTGTGTGCACCCTGCACTGTGCAGTCACACTGTTCGCTCCGTGCAGCTGCAGCATTTGAGCGTCCTCACCTCTACGGACGTTCCGTAGCCAGCTCCGCACGTCCGGTGGCTAGCAGCCGACTCCTCTCATCCTCTCTGCCTCTGTTTGGTAAGCTACTAACCTCATGTTATTGTCTGAAATTATGATATATTGATATTTTTCTATATTGTTTAAAACTATGTTTAAACTCGTTTAAACGTTTAAAAGTCAAAACTCCATCCATGAGTGTTTCAACGTTTTGTCGTTTTAATAACCTTGGTTCCTTCAGTTCAGAAATGGGAGTAGATGCCATGGCAAGTTCGGTCATCCCGTGTGACTGATGAGAGACATGGATGTTTTCAATGTCTTACAAAAAAAAAGTTAGTTACTAAGAGAAATTAGCATGGGTTCCAAATAAAAAACATACAAAGGAAAAAAAAATCATATCCCTCCATCGTATTCAACACGAGCTTTCGAGTGAGGTCGTTCCATATCCCAACCCCTAACCTACCCTCTTCGTCCCACGAGGCAAGCACCCTAACGATATAATTGTATGCACCAGAAGAGAGGTAATACACCCAAACCTCAAGACAGTGATGGTCCTATTACGTGCAGTGGAAATAAAGCAGGTATGATAAACTACATTGCCAATCAGACAGTAGTCCAGTCGAGGAGAAGAGTTCAGAGAGGGTTGTGGGAGCATCAGACCCAATAGCACACCTTGTGATACAGTGCCTTCCAGGCGCCATCGTCGTCGGCTGCGCGGCGCATGGCGGAGTTGGTCATGGAGAGACGGCAGAGGCTGGTGTAGTCGAGGTAGCTGAGCGCGTGGGTGGTGATCTCGGGCACGAGCTGCTCCATCATGGAGGGCGCCTCCGGCGGAGCAGGCTCCGGCGCCTTCTTCTTGTTCTCCCCGCCCACGGCCATCTCGCCGTTGGCGGACTTGGCGTCACGGCAGCCGCAGGAAGCGCAGCCGCAGAAGTTGGCGGGAGGGGGTTGGTGCTTATTTGAGGATGCGGGGAACGAGGAGGAAGAGGAGCGGAAGATCCAGACAGCGCAGGCGAGGCAGCAGACGGCGGTGGCACTAGCGGCGATCAGGACTCGGGCGCCGTCCATGCAGATGCGGACATCCAGGTCGCGGGGGCCACGGCGGCGGAGGAAGTAGAGGAGGTCAGGGAGTGGGGGTAGGGTTTAGACGGCATCCCATCACACGGAAGAGGAGGCTAGGGTTTTGTCGTTTGGGTTGGGAGGAGCCGAGATGGCAGATGGGGAATGAGCACGGAGCACGCGGTGGTGGAGGGTGGTTACTGGTTTTCGTTTCGGATCGACGAAGACGAACAGAGAATGGGTTGAGTTGGGCTTGGGCTATTTGCGAAATCGTGGACGCAATCGCCGGATCGGCGTTCGGTTCTGCGAAATCGGCCTAGTTCAGCCTTTTTTTCCCAAACACATAGTTTTTCAGTCCGTTTTTATGAAAATAGTTTAGATAAAAATAGTTCAAAATTAATATAGACATAGAATCGATTAAGTCGTTGTGATAATAGGAATCTTTCAATTTCTACATCATAAACCTTATGAACCCCTTCATCTTACTCATCACATAATTGTTGTAATATTAGAGAAACAAGTGACATGCTTTTATTATACTTAAATATATTAAATATTTTAATTCCAAATAAAATAGGCATATAACTCAAATAAATGTCATATGAAATTATAGCAGCAATGAACAGTAGCAATTCTAAGACATGTGAACATGTAAAATAGCTGTTCAGGTTCATTTCAAAACTAAACATGGCTTGTAGATGAAGAAGGCAGATTAAACACATAAACATAATTGTTTATCTTTTTATATTGCTCTCAAAATAGTGGGTTGCTGTAATAAACAACCCTCCAACGCTAAATGGTGATCAGAGATCCTCGACTAACGTGACAGTCTAATCTTATCAAATCAGGGTTTTATATCAGATGTAATAAGTCTAATAATCAAGTATAAATACTAATAGTAAGGAGTTGTGTAATAAATAAAACAACAGAATTTAACACAGATAAACAGCCTTAACAAATAGAGATATGATTAGGCATAAATAAATACTTGATGCTGAAATTAACAACACACTAAAACCTAGACTGTCACGTTGTCTCACTATACCGCTATTATCATTGAGCAAACAAATCCACCCACAATAGTGCAATCACACCCAATTATATAATACTAGCAGATTGCACAAAATTATTCAATAAATATAGAGATGCAGCGATTAACTCACAACACGTAGATTGTCTATATGGGAAGACCAGCTCAGCGAACACAAGGTTCTGTCCCAGAAAACCAATTCCGCCGCCAATGCACGGCGGGAGGTTGACGGAGATACTAGGGCCGCTGCCGGAGCCGAGGGAGACGTCCACGGCACCAGCCCGAGAAGAAGAACACCGCGCAGCAGGGAGCCCAAGCACCAGGCCACGGTGGACAATAATCAGACGAACAGCACCACACACGTGCATAAGTGGAGCACTGGAACACAGGAGAAACGCACTGCACACTAGCAGCACCACCTCCACCTTCTTTCAATCACCACCAGCGAACCAAACACAAGAACGCCAGGACCGAATGGATCAGTGCGATTGGAACAGAAAACTGGAGAGAGGAACCAGGAACCGGTGTTTTGCTGCATGCTCCTCAGAGGTTGACTGCCCATCCTTTAAGAAGCCAAGAAACGGAGGAGGCAAACGGATTAGCGAGAAGGGCGGGAGATCGAGCCGCAGAAATCGGCGTACGAAGAACGCCGCCGCTGCTGCTCTCAACAACCACCGCCAGCCACCTCCTCTCTATCTCCCGTAAGCCAGCAGAAGCACCGAGGTGCCCTAGCTCCTCCCCAGTCGGCTGGGCTGCTCGGCCTTTTGGGCCTTGAGGTGGCCCAGTCCGGCTGGTCTTATTATTTTTTTAATAAAGGAAAAATCCCCAAATTAACAGCAATCCCCACCATTTTCACTCTTATTTTCTGATCAATGTCATTGAGCTCCCGTACTGTTTATATACTACTTTTCGGCAGAGGTAAGAGTTAGGTTTGAACCAAAGCCTATCCCAGTGTACTCCAACCCTGCACGAGTAAGCGGAGGACTACGCCTTGATCCACAAACCCTAGTGTGAGAATCTTCGCATAAAAGGCACATAGTACTAGGCAGATTATCTGCTTCTCTTACGGGGCAGGGCGTTACGGTCATGCCCTTCAATATCTATTCATGAGCTCACTAGACTGCGACCCCACAGTCAGCTTATATAAGTGAAATCGTTAAGGAAATTCTGTAGGACAATTTCCCTACTTATAGCATTGACTTCATTAAGAGCATATCGCTCAACCTGCCATACAGACAGAGCACAACAGCTAATGAGACTATTTGTCTTTTGTGCTCTTGGTTCCACAGTGCTTCGTTTCCTGGAGCCTAGATCTCGGGACCTCCGGTCACACAAGACAGTTATCCGCAGTTGAAACTGCTAACAGGGTACGAGTCCCATTCCCATGCACGCTGCTTGGATTGGCTTTTGAGCCAGCCCTTTGGTGAAAGGATCAGCAAGGTTCCTTTCAGACTTGATGTAATCTACTGTTATTACACTCGTCTCTCTAGCATGACGATATGAATCAAGTCGTCTTCTGATATGCCTCGAGGATTTTTTGTTGTCCTTTCTACTGTTCACTTTCAGCAACACAGAAGTGTTGTCACAGTATACTAGGACAGCCGGTATCGGCTTTGCTAGCATTGGAAGGTCTAACAATAGGTCTCTAAACCATTCAGCCTCCAATGCTGCTGAATCAAGTGCAACTAATTCAGCCTCCTTGGTGGAACATGTCGACACTAATTGTTTAGACGATCTCCATGACACGGCCTCACCAGTTAAAGTGAACACATAGCCACTTGTAGACTTTATTTGATCCAAGTTAGAGATTCTGTTTGCATAACTGAATCCTTTAAGTACCGACGGAAACTGGTATATTTAATTGAAAGGGAAATGTGCCCTTGGGCCATTTCCAAAGTGTTTTGGTGATTAAGTGTCCAACACATTTTCTCTAAGTGCTAATTTGTGCCAAAGAGTGAAGAAGTGCAAATCATATTACAAGGTACGTTTCTAGACTTAGTACATTGATTTGAGTACTAATGTATTGTGTCTAAGTGTTAGAAACAGGAGAAATTGGTTTGGAATGGAGTTGGCTGTGTACAGCCAAATCCAGCTCGGTCTGGAAGCACCGGACTATCTGGTGGTGCACCGGACAGTGTCCGGTGCGCCAGGCCAGCCTCCGATGAACAGGCCACTCTCGGGACTCGACGGTGGCGTACGACTATAATTCACCAGACTGTTCGGTGGTGCACCGGACTGTCCGGTGAGTCATCCACGACGAAGTCGTCGCTCTCGGGAAACGTTCAACGACGTACGACTATAATTCACCGGACCATCCGGTGAGGCACCGGACTGTCCGGTGAGCCAACGGTCGACTGCGCCAACGGTCGGCCGCACAATCCGCACGCGACGCGTGGGCGCGCCAACGGTCGGCAGGGGGCACCGGACTGTCCGGTGTGCATCAGACAGTGTCCGGTGCGCCAACTGCCGCAAATCTGCAACGGTCGGATGCGCCAGAAAAGGAAGGAGATCGTGCACCGGACAGCTACAGGGACTGTCCGGTGGCGCACCGGACTGTCTGGTGCGCCACCCGACAGAAGGCAATATTTGCCTTCCAAAGTTGCCTCCAACGGCTCCTAGCTGCCTTGGGGCTATAAAAGGGACCCCTATGCGCATGGAGGAGTCACCTAAGCATATTTTGAGCATTCTAAGTCTTCCACACTCCGTCTCCGCGCACTCGATTGACTTTGTTAGTGATTTGAGCTTCGTTCTAGTGGTGAACTTGTTGCGCTTCATTTGAGCTCAAGTCTTGGCTTGTGTGTGTGCGTATTGCTGCGGATTTGTGTGTGTTGCTTCCCATCCTTACTCTAGTGATTTCACTTTGATATTTATTGTAAGGGCGAGAGACTCTAAGTTGTGGAGATTCCTCACAAACGGGAGAAAGTATAAGAAAGAAGAACACCGTGGTATTCAAGTTGATCATTGGATCACTTGAAAGGGGTTGAGTGCAACCCTCGTCCATTGGGACGCCACAACGTGGAAGTAGGCAAGTATTACTTGGCCGAACCACGGGATAACTCGCGTGTCTCTTGTGATTGCATTTCTGTGTGATTATTGTGACTCGCAAGAACTCGCTCTATAGCCACTTGGTTTTATCATTCTAACACTTAACCAAGTTTTGTGGCTATTAGGTGTTGAATTTTTCAGGATCACCTATTCACCCCCCTCTAGGTGCTCTCAATTGGTATCAGAGCCGTTCTTTTCACGAAAGGGACTAATCGCCCGAAGAGATGGATCCTAAGGGAAAGGGGATGGTGGTCAACGATAAGGAGAAGGAGTCCATCTTCAACGAGCCAAGGGATGACAAGCCCACTGACTCTGGCTCGAGTCATAAGAAGAGGGACGGGAAGAAGAAGAGGCGCATCAAGAAGATCGTCTACTACGACAGCGATGAGTCTTCTTCTTCCCCAAGGGACGACGACTACGACGAGAAAAAGAAACCGGTTAACTCAAATTTTTATTTGATTATTCTCGTATTCCGTATAATTCCAATGCCCATTTGCTTTCTATTCCTCTTGGTAAACCTCCACACTTTGATGGAGAGGACTACGCTTTTTGGAGTCACAAAATGCGTAGTCATCTTTTCTCTCTCTATCCTAGTATTTGGGAGATAGTTGAGAATGGAATGCAATTTGATAGTACGGACAACCCTGTATTCATTAACGAACAAATCCATAAAAATGCACAAGGTACCACTGTTTTGTTAGCATCATTGTGCAGGGATGAATACAACAAGGTGAGCGGCTTGGACAACGCCAAGCAAATATGGGACACCCTCAAGATTTCACATGAGGGGAATGACGCCACCATGATCACCAAAATGGAGTTGGTGGAAGGCGAGCTGGGAAGGTTCGTGATGATCAGGGGGGAGGAGCCGACGCAAACTTACAACAGGCTCAAGACCCTGGTCAACAAGATCAGAAGCTATGGAAGCACGAGATGGACGGACCACGACATCGTCCGACTTATGCTCAGGTCTTTTACTGTCATTGACCCTCATCTTGTGAACTCAATCCGTGAGAATCCTAGGTACACAAAGATGACGCCCGAGGAAATACTCGGAAAGTTTGTGAGCGGGCGTATGATGATCAAGGAAGCAAGATACGTTGATGATGCATTGAATGACCCAATGCCCATCTATGAGCCCCAACCCATTGCACTCAAGGCAACACGCAACAGCAGGGAGGCGCTACCTAGCAAGGTGGCACAAGTTGAAGCTGCCGGGCTAAATGAAGATGAAATGACCCTCATCATCAAGCGCTTCAAGACGACGCTAAAAGGACGAAAGGAGCATCCCAACAAGAGCAAAGCAAAGGGAAAGTGCTCTTGTTTTAAATGTGGTAAGACTGGTCATTTCATAGCAAATTGTCCCGATAATGCTAATGACCAGGAACAAGAAAAGAGCGAGAAGAGGGAGAAGAAGAAGGCCTACAAGAAGGCGAAGGGCGAGGCGCACCTAAGCAAAGAGTGGGATTCAGATTGCTCTTCGTCCGACTCCGACGATGAAGGACTCGCCGCCTCGGCCTTCAACAAGTCATCTCTCTTCCCCAACGAGCGCCACACCTGCCTCATGGCAAAGGAGAAAAAGGTAAGCGCTCGAGATACCCCTAAGTATACTACTTCAAGTGATGATGCTCTAGTGATGATGAAGTAGATTACACAAGTTTATTCAAAGGTTTAGATAGAACTAAAGTTGATAAAATCAATGAATTGATTGATGCCTTAAATGAAAAGAATAGATTATTAGAGAAGCAAGTAGATATTTTATATGAAGAGCATGACAAGTTTATTAGTGTGCAAAAATCTCTTGCTTTAGAGGTTAAAAGGAATGAAATGCTTTCTTCTAAATTATCCACTTGTCATGAAACTGTGTCTAGCTTGAAGAGTATTAATGATGATTTAAATACTAAGCTAGAAGTAGTTAATAAATCTAGTTCTTGTGTAGAGCACGTTGTGATTTGTAATAGGTGTAAGGATTTCGATGTTGATGCATGTGTTGAGCACCTTACTTCTATTACAAAACTTAATGGTGAAGTGACAAGTCTTAATGCCCAACATAAGACTTGCAAAAATGACTTTGATAAATTAAAATTTGCTAGGGATGCCTACACCGTTGGTAGACATCCCTCAATTAAGGATGGACTTGGCTTTCGAAAGGAAGCCAAGAACTTAACAAGTCAAAGGGCTCCCATTTCCAACAAGGAGAAAGGGAAGGCCCCTATGGCTAGTAGTAGTCAAAAAAATCATGCTTTCATGTACCATGATAGAAAATTTTCTAGAAATTCTGATTATAATAGGAGTTATAATGCTTTTGACTCACATGCTATGATTGCTTCATGTTCTAATTTTAATGATAGGCCTAGGAGAAATTTTGTGTCTCATGCTCCTAGGAAAGTGTATAATAAACCTACTACTATCTTTCATGCTTGCAACACTAAGTATGTACTTACATGTAAAAATGAAAAAGTGGTTGCTAGAAAGATGGGGTCCAAATGCAAGGGAGACAAGACTTGCATTTGGGTCCCAAAGGCTATTATAACTAACCTTGTAGGACCCAACAAGAGTTGGGTACCTAAAACCCAAGCCTAATTGCCTTGCAGGTTTATGCATCCGGGGGCTCAAGCTGGATTATCGACAGCGGATGCACAAACCATATGACGGGGGAGAAGAAGATGTTCACCTCCTACGTCAAGAACAAAGATTCCCAAGATTCGATCATCTTTGGAGATGGGAATCAAGGCAAGGTTAAAGGACTAGGGAAGATAGCTATTTCATCCGAGCATTCCATATCTAATGTGTTCTTAGTTGAATCGCTCGAGTACAACTTGTTGTCCGTTAGTCAACTATGTAATATGGGTTACAATTGTTTATTCACCAATGTAGATGTGTCTGTCTTTAGAAGGAGTGATGGTTCATTAGCTTTTAAGGGTGTACTAGACGACAAACTCTACTTAGTTGATTTCTCGAAAGAGGAGGACGATCTAGATGCATGCTTAATTGCTAAGACTAGCATGGGCTGGCTGTGGCATCGCCGTCTAGCACATGTTGGGATGAATAACCTTCATAAACTTCTAAAGGGAGAACATGTGTTAGGTCTAACCAATGTATTTTTCGAAAAAGATAGACCTTGTGCAGCTTGTCAAGCAGGTAAACAGGTGGGAAGCGCTCATCACAAAATGTGATGACCACATCAAGACCTCTGGAGCTACTTCATATGGACCTCTTCGGACCCGTCGCCTACCTCAGCATAGGGGGAAGTAAGTATGGTCTTGTTATTGTTGATGACTTTTCCCGCTTCACTTGGGTATTCTTTTTGCAGGATAAATCAGAAACCCAAGAGACCCTCAAGCGCTTTCTAAAGAGAGCTCAAAACAAATTTGAGCTCAAGGTAAAAAAGATAAGAAGCGACAACGGGTCCGAATTCAAGAACTTACAAGTGGAGGAGTACCTTGAGGAGGAAGGAATCAAGCACGAGTTCTCCGCTCCCTACACACCACAGCAAAATGGTGTGGTAGAGAGGAAGAACAGGACACTCATAGACATGGCGAGGACGATGCTTGAAGAATTCAAGACGCCCGAGCGGTTTTGGTCGGAAGCTATGAACACAGCTTGCCATGCCATAAACCGGGTCTACCTTCATCGCCTCCTCAAGAAGACCTCGTATGAACTTCTAACCGGTAACAAACCCAACGTTTCATACTTTCGTGTATTTGGGAGTAAATGTTATATTCTAGTGAAGAAAGGTAGAAATTCCAAATTTGCCCCCAAAGCTGTAGAAGGTTTTTTGCTAGGTTATGACTCAAATACAAATGCGTATAGAGTCTTCAACAAATCATCGGGTTTGGTTGAAGTCTCTAGCGATGTTGTATTTGATGAAACTAATGGCTCTCCAAGAGAGCAAGTTGATCTTGATGATGTAGATGAGGATGATGTTCCAACAGACGCAATTCGCACCATGGCGATTGGAGATGTGCGACCACAGGAACACCAAGTGCAAGATCAACCTTCTTCCTCAACATTGGTGCACCCCCCAACTCAAGATGATGAACAGGTTCCTCAAGAGGGGGCATGTGATCAAGGGGGAGCACAAGAAGACCAAGTTGTGGAGGAAGAAGCACCACGACCCCTCCAACTCAAGTCCGAGTGACGATTCAAAGGAATCATCCCATCGACCAGATTTTGGGTGATATAAGCAAGGGAGTAACCACTCGCTCAAGATTAGCTAACTTTTGTGAGCATTACTTGTTTGTCCCTTCTATTGAGCCTTTTAGGGTAGAAGAGGCCTTGCTAGATCCGGACTGGGTGTTGGCCATGCAGGAAGAGCTCAACAACTTCAAGCGAAATGAAGTTTGGACCCTGGTGCCACGTCCCAAGCAAAATGTTGTGGGAACCAAGTGGGTGTTCCGCAACAAACAGGACGAGCACGGGGTGGTGACAAGGAACAAGGCTCGACTTGTGGCAAAAGGTTATGCCCAAGTCGCAGGTTTGGACTTTGAGGAGACTTTTGCTCCTATGGCTAGGCTAGAGTCGATTCACATTTTGTTAGCCTATGCCGCTCACCATTCTTTCAGGTTGTTCCAAATGGATGTGAAGAGCGCTTTCCTCAACGGGCCAATCAAGGAGGAGGTGTACGTGGAGCAACCCCCTGGCTTTGAGGATGAACGGTACCCCGACCATGTGTGTAAGCTCTCTAAGGCGCTCTATGGACTTAAGCAAGCCCCAAGAGCATGGTATGAATTCCTTAGAGATTTCCTTATTGCTAATGCTTTCAAGGTTGGGAAAGCCAATCCAACTCTTTTCACTAAGACTTGCGATGGTGACCTATTTGTGTGCCAAATTTATGTCGATGACATAATATTTGGTTCTACTAACCAAAAGTCTTGTGAGGAGTTTAGCAGGGTGATGACACAAAAATTTGAGATGTCGATGATGGGCGAGTTGAACTACTTCCTTGGGTTCCAAGTGAAGCAACTCAAGGACGACACCTTCATCTCCCAAACGAAGTACACACAAGACTTGCTCAAGCGGTTCGGGATGAAGGACGCCAAGCCCGCGAAGACACCAATGGGAACCGACGGACATGTCGACCTCAACAAAGGAGGTAAGTCCGTTGATCAAAAGGCATACCGGTCTATGATAGGGTCATTGCTTTATTTATGTGCTAGTAGACTGGATATTATGCTTAGCGTATGCATGTGTGCTAGATATCAATCCGACCCAAGGGAGTGTCACCTTGTGGCCGTTAAGCGGATTCTTAGATATTTAGTCGCTACGCCTTGCTTCGGGATCTGGTATCCAAAGGGGTCTACCTTTGACTTGATTGGATATTCAAACTCCGATTATGCCGGGTGCAAGGTTAATAGGAAGAGTACATCAGGGACGTGCCAATTCCTAGGAAGGTCCCTGGTGTCTTGGAGTTCAAAGAAACAAACTTCTGTTGCCCTATCCACCGTTGAGGCCGAGTATGTTGCCGTAGGACAGTGTTGCGCGCAACTACTTTGGATGAGGCAAACCCTCCGGGACTTTGGCTACAATCTGAGCAAAGTCCCACTCCTATGTGACAATGAGAGTGCAATCCGCATGGCGGATAATCCTGTTGAACACAGCCGCACTAAGCACATAGACATCCGGCATCACTTCCTGAGAGCCCACCAGCAAAAAGGAGATATCGAGGTGTACCATATCAACACCGAAAACCAGCTAGCCGATATCTTCACCAAGCCTTTAGATGAGAAAAGGTTCCGCAGGTTGCGTAGTGAGCTAAATGTCTTAGATTCGCGTAACTTGGATTGATCTATAGCATACATGTGTTTTATGCCTTTGATCATGTAATTTATGCATTTCAATCTATGTTTGTGGTGCTCACGTTGTACACATGATCCCCGGACCTCACAAGTCCTTTTGCAAGTAATGCACTTATTTAGGGGGAGGCATGCTACAACTTGACCCTTTGAGACTAACCTTGTGTTTGAGTTTACTTGTTTTAGTCTCAAAAGTGGATTGAAAGGGAAAGGTGAAGTTGGACCATGCAAAGACTTCCACTGCACTCTGGTATTAACTCCAAGTTCTTATCTATGCTCTTATTGCCTTTTTGCTCTTAATTGACAATTTTGGTGAGACAATGGGGTTAAAGGGGCCAAGAATGATCCCGTTTTGGTGCTTAATGCCAAAGGGGGAGAAATTAAAGGCCAAAGCAAATGGATCAGCTACCACTTGAGAAATTTGAAAATAGTAGAGTTAGCACTTTTGATTTGTCAAAATTCTCTTATGTGCAAAATTTGGCCTCTTGTGGGGGAGAATGTAGGATTATGGGAAAAAGGGGGAGTTTGTGGCTCTTGATCAAATTTTTCATTTGAATATCTCTCTTTGTGCCCAAACAAGTGTGTTTGACTTAGAGATAGGAAAGTGAGTTTGATTTCAAAAATAAACCAAGTGGTGGCAAAGAATGATCCAAATATGCCAAATTTGAGTTAAAAACAATTCTTGTTCTCAATTGCATTGATATCGCACTTCTTTTAGTTGCTTTTTAATGTGTTGGCATAAATCACCAAAAAAGGGGAGATTGAAAGGGAAATGTGCCCTTGGGCCATATCCAAAGTGTTTTGGTGATTAAGTGTCCAACACATTTTCTCTAAGTGCTAATTTGTGCCAAAGAGTGAAGAAGTGCAAATCATATTAAAAGGCACGTTTCTAGACTTAGTACATTGATTTGAGTACTAATGTATTATGTCTAAGTGTTAGAAACAAGAGAAATTGGTTTGGAATGGAGTTGGCTGTGGACAGCCAAATGCAGCTCGGTCTGGGAGCACCGGACTGTCCGGTGGTGCACCGGACATTGTCCGGTGCGCCAGGCCAGCCTCCGGTGAACAGGCCACTCTTGGGACTCGACGGCGGCGTACGACTATAATTCACCGGACTGTCCGGTGGTGCACCGGACTGTCCGGTGAGTCGTCCACGGCGAAGTCGTCGCTCTCGGGAAACGTTCAACGACGTACGACTATAATTCACCGGACCATCCGGTGAGGCACCGGACTGTCCGGTGAGCCAACGGTCGACTGCGCCAACGGTCAGCCGCGCAATCCGCGTGCGACGCGTGGGCGCGCCAACGGTCGGCAGGGGGCACCGGACTGTCCGGTGCGCCAACTGCCGCAAATCTGCAACGGTCGGATGCGCCAGAAAAGGAAGGAGATCGCGCACCGGACAACTAGAGGGATTGTCCGGTGGCGCACCAGACTGTCCGGTGCGCCATCCGACAGAAGGCAAGATTTGCCTTCCAAAGTTGCCTCCAACGGCTCCTAGCTGCCTTGGGGCTATAAAAGGGACCCCTAGGCGCATGGAGGAGTCACCTAAGCATACTTTGAGCATTCTAAGTCTTCCACACTCCGTCTCCGCACACTCGATTGACTTTGTTAGTGATTTGAGCTCCGTTCTAGTGGTGAACTTGTTGCACTTCATTTGAGTTCAAGTCTTGGCTTGTGTGTGTGCGTATTGCTGCGGATTTGTGTGTGTTGCTTCTCATCCTTACTCTAGTGCTTTCACTTTGATCTTTGTTGTAAGGGCGAGAGACTCCAAGTTGTGGATATTCCTCGCAAACGGGAGAAAGTATAAGAAAGAAGAACACCGTGGTATTCAAGTTGATCATTGGATCACTTGAAAGGGGTTGAGTGCAACCCTCGTCCATTGGGACGCCACAACGTGGAAGTAGGCAAGTATTACTTGTCCGAACCACGGGATAACTCGCGTGTCTCTTGTGATTGCGTTTCTGTGTGATTGTTGTGACTCGCAAGAACTCGCTCTATAGCCACTTGGTTTTATCATTCTAACACTTAACCAAGTTTTGTGGCTATTAGGTGTTGAATTTTTCAGGATCACCTATTCACCCCCCTCTAGGTGCTCTCATTAATACCAAGATTCATCGCTCCCTTCAAATACCGAAGCACTCTGTACAAGGCTACCCAGTGTCTATCTTCTGGGCTGACCGAATAACGAGCCAGTCTACATACTGCATATGAGATATCTGGTCTAGTTGCACTACTCAGGTACATGAGAGATCCGATGATCTACGAATATAGTAGCTGTTTCACAGGCTCGCCTTCATGTTTACTGAGCGTGTAGGATGGATCATAGGGCGTGGTGACTGGTTTACAATCCATATGTCCAAAGCGAGTCAGGACCTTTTCCACATAATGGGATTGTGACAAAGTAATCCCATCCTCACCCTTTATTAGCTTGATGTTCAATATTACATCAGCTTCACCCAAGTCCTTCATATCAAAGTTCTTGGAGAGGAATGCTTTTGTCTCCATGATAGCCTCCAAATCGGTCCCAAATATCAATATGTCATCAACGTATAAACACATGATGACACCTTTGTCGGTGTTTTGGGTCCGACCGCACACCCGGGGTTGCCCCTCAAGGTGTTTTTAGGAGTAGGACGGTGTCAACGACTGTAGCAAAATGGTTCGTGCCGGTCGCACGAGGGACAGTGGACAAGATTTGCAGGTTCGGGCCGCTTAGAAGTGCGTAACACCCTACGTCCTGGTGAGTATATGAGCGTGGTTACAAGAGGGTTCTCCGGATAGAGGACGCAGAGAGTTTATGTGGGTGGCTAAGTAGAACAGGGTCGATCGTTCTGAAGGGGTGCCCCCTAGGCCTTATATACTCGACCGTGGGGCAGTACACGTGAGTATGATAACAACAAGTAGCTAAAAGATAGTGAACCTCTTGAGTTTATCCCTACGTAACCCTTGCCGACTTATCCTCGCATGGCTCTGTTGCATGGGGGCTTCAGCGCGGGAAAGTCGGGTCTCTGTTGCGATTCATTCGTTCGACGTTGTGGGCCGTCTGGGTTTGCACTAATCAGTCTCACGTCTTCTTTTCTTTGTTGGTTGTCTTTCCCTAGGCCCACGAAAGAATGACCTTACGAATTATTGGGCCCTTGGGCCTTTCGTGAGGCCTTTTACTTCTTTAGTGGACCCAGGGGATATCTATCCCCCACAAGCCCCTGATCTTTGGGTTGATTTAGAGGTAATCAACTCAAAGATCCAAGGTCCAAAAAATGACTTCCTGCTGTCTTCTCTAGCTCTGATCACTCGTTCGACCAAAGTTTGGTTTTGTGCTTGTGCCTTAGAGGTTGGCATTTTGGATTGTAAGACTCTGGACTTCATTGGGTGCACCGGAGGTGCACCCAATGGGTGTAGCCCCCGACCTTTGAGTAGATTTTAGAAGATAATCTACTCGAAGGTCTTCTTCCCAAGGTTATCTCCATTCGCGCTCCTGCATCTCGGTTGAGGATCGGTCTTTTCAATCTTGCTCTACGCCTTAGAAGTCGGCGCTATATCGGCTTAGAATAATACTCCATGGGGTGCACCGGAGGTGCACCCAATGGGTGTAGCCCCCGACCTTCAAATGGATTTTTTAAGGATAATCCATTCGAAGGTCTTCCTTTCGCTTGTGGAAACTGGCATGAAGCTATTTTGCATTATGCTTTGGAGGTCAGCATTATGTCATCAATATTTTGCTGCAAAGGTCAGCGTATATTTTGTCTTTAGCAGCCGAGTTTGCAATCCATCCATATCTTGCTAGGTAGTGCAATTTATTTGCTTCTGCGATTGATTGGACGTTTGACGGACGTTCTCTGTCTAGTCTTCACGTCGCTTCTGTCGGCCATATCTTGTACTTTGCTGGCTATATTTGGCTTTCCTCTGATCCTTACTGATATCTCATTTTTGTCTTGAGGTATTCACTGCATGCCCTGCACGGATGTGACCGTTTTGAAAAATATACTGATAATTCCTGGGCGTCCCCCCCCAATGGGTGTGGGCAAGGGACGACTTGGTACGCTGAGTGTTTTAGCCGGTTGCCTCTGAGTAGTAATGCGATGGGACGGCTAGTGTAATCATATCCTTTGCGCTGTTGACTAGAGTCCCAATGGGTGTAGTGTTGCATGAAACGGCGTCCGCCGTCTGACGTGTCTTCAGATGGGTGGAAGTGCTTATTGAATGCCTTGCGACTGTTCAGTGACCGCGGTTAGAAGTGAGCGGTTGCCTTTCCCTTCTATAAATAACCCCTTTGCTTCTCTGGTTTCTTCACATCTCTTCGCTGCTCCTTACTGCCTTCTTTTCCTCCCCTCTGTCTGCTTCCACCATGGGCAAGAACAACAAGCGCAAGCGCGAGCCGACTCCTCCATCGGAGGATTTCGGTGACTCGGAATACTCGGAGGAGGAGTTCTCCTCCGAGTCCGAGGGGTCTCCGGCTCCCGTCTCTCCCCCGGCGTCGTCCGATGACTCGGACGACTCCCAGGGGATAGCCGCGGAGGTCTGGACGTACATCCGGGCCGTCGAGCGCTCCGGGCTCGAGGGCTCGGATGAGTCGGAGTACTCCTCGGATGAGGAGGACTCGGACGGCGGCGACGAGGATGAGGACGACGACGACGACGACGACGGCGACGGTGACGGCAGCGGCAGTGGCAGGGGCGACGGCGACGACAGCAGGGGCAGCACCAAGGGCGACAGCAGCAAAGGCAGCACCAAGGGCGGCAGCAGCAGGGGCAGGGCCAGTGGCTAGATGCCACTGGTCTTCTTAGATGTTAGTATAGTTTAGTATAGCTAGAATAATGTAGTAGTAATTAGTGTAGTTTAGTAGTAGTAATAATGTAGAGTAGTATAGTGTAGTTTAGTAGTAGTAGTAATGTAGAGTAGAAGTAGGGAAGTACCAACTCGTGAAGAGTTGGTTTGTAAACTCGTTAACTTCCCTTTAACGAAGAACTGTCGTTGATCCCCCCTTTTCGATGACTTGTCGTTGCTTTTTCTGAATGTTGAACTGATTCTTTTGATATAGTAGAAACAACACCGAGCGATGTGGAGGTTGACATCAGCGTTTTAGAAGTAACACCAAGCAATCGAACACAAGACCCGCGTTTTAGAGGCAATGCCGAATGATAGAAGGTCGGCATCGGCATTTTAGAAGTAATGCCGAGCGACAGAATACGGGGTCGACGTTTTAGAAACAACGCCGAGTGATTGAAGGTCGGCGTCGGCATTTTTAGAAGTAATGCCGAGCGATTGAACACGTGGTCGGCGTGTTAGAGGACACGCCGAGTGATTGAAGGTCGGCGTCGGCATTTTAGAAGTAATGCCGAGCGATTGAACACGTGGTCGGCGTGTTAGAGGACACACCGAGTGATTGAAGGTCGACGTCGGCATTTTAGAAGTAATGCCGAGCGATTGAACACGTGGTCGGCGTTTTAGAGGCAACGCCGAGTGATTGAAGGTCGGCGTCGGCATTTTAGAAATAATGCCGAGCGATTGAACACGTGGTCGGCGTTTTAGAGGCAACGCCGAGTGATAGCCAGCTTTTCAAGTTACTTTGAGGAAAATAACCGAATGATGAGGTGGCACGTCGGCTTTCTTGGAAATAACTGTCGGATATCCACGTGGCATGCTGGGATTTCGGAGATGACCGCCGGGTGATGACTGGGCGCTTTTTTGAAAGGGTATCTGGCTCAAGAATATCCCTTAAGAGTCGCGCTTTTAGCCGCCTTTGCTTTCCGTGCCCTAGTTCTTGCATTTCCGCATCTGAATCTTCTCTGCCACTCGCCTCCTACTCTGTTTCGCCAGTGAGAAGCAAGATGGCGCCCAAGAGAAAAACTGCGAACTCGTCTGCTGCAGTGATCCCCGCAATCGACCCCAACAGCCAGTTACCCTTCGCAGGTAACCACATGTCTGTAATTTCTGAAGCTGAGCTTCTCCGCCTTGTCTCCATCGGGGTTCTTCCTCCGCGGGAACTCTGTTCTTGGCGGATTTGCCACGGGACTACTGTCCCAACCGAAGATACCCACGAGTCAGTAGTTTACACTCCTTTCCTTCTTCGCGGCCTCGGCCTTCCCATATCTCCTTTTTTCCGTGGCATCCTTGATTTTTATCACATCAACCTGACTCATTTGAACCCTAATTCCATTCTCCAAATCTCTATTTTCGTTCACCTTTGCGAAGCTTATCTCGGCGTGCTGCCGCATTTTGGCTTATGGAAATATCTGTATCACTGCCGTCCTGGGATGGCCGGGGGGCAACATCAGTTGGTCGGAGGTGCCAGTTTGGAGATGCGCCGTGGGCGGAAGACCGAGTATCTCGAGATACCCCTCAAGGACAGCATTAAAGGTTGGCGTCTGGAGTGGTTTATAATTGATAATTATGGAAATTCTCTCCCTTCCCGTTCAGGAAGACAACCAGACGTTCGTACTCCGAGTTGGACTGAGTCTCCCACGGATCAAGAAGTGGCCGAGGCAGGCGTGTTGCTTACTGAAGTCGGATTACTGAAAGAGAGAGGTCTGACTGCCGAAGCTGTGGTCACAGATTTTGTTTTCAAAAACATTCAGCCGCTGAAAGACAGGGTCTATCCGGCATATCTTTACCGAGGGCTGGCCGACTCAACCCGACTTACCAATAGGAGAATTCCTTCTGTTGATTTGGTAAGCCGACTCGAAATGATCCTCAGGGGTAAAGTTTCAAACGTTGGTGCTCCAGTGGCATACTCGGCTTGGAACCTACCTTCTCCCAAAGCTTTCACCCTTTTTGTGTCCAATCCGCCCGTGACTGATAGCAATTTGGGTCTTAGAGTGCGACCCTCTGCTGAAGAGGTCCGTTCCTTAGTTGCTTCGCTCGGGGAGATACCTGATGATGAACGGCAGATTTATTTTGAAGTGCCCCTGAACCCTAGTGATGCAGACATAAATGATATGCTCGATCTGCTAGCTGAGGATTCATCTGATGTTGCTCCTGATGGTACATTGGCAGTGGTGCCCCTTCCAGAGGTTGATGCGACCTTGGATGTCCCGAAACCTGTCAGTACTCGCCCGAGGCGCCCTAGCCGAACCAGTCAGCCCGAGCCTTCTGCTGATGAGCAGAAGAAGAAGAGAAGACGCCTCCGGCGAGTATCCAGCTTTGACGAGGATGCCAGTACCTTAGCTCCTGCTGCCGAAGAAATGACTGCAACTGGCCTTGCTGACATTGATCCCAATGGGTGTGCTCCGCCTGCTGCTGACCCCAATGAGGATGCTGTTTGTGCTGTTACTGTGGAAGATGAGGAGGAAGAAAATGAAACTCCATTAACTCGGAAAAACAGTCGGCAGTTCGTCGCTAGCGGTGGAAGTAGTGGAGTTCCTTCTCCTGCCTTGTCTGCCCTTATTGGTCTGCAAGAACTGTCCATGGCCAATTTTGATCAAGCTCTAGAGGATATGGTCCCTGAGAACTTGTTGTTGGAACCTGCAGATGCTGATGCAACAGAAACTTGTGCAGCCGTGCCAGATGCTGGGTTGAGGTCATCCCGTGCCTCGTCGACCTTAGAGCATGATCTCGAGGGTCGGGATGCTGACCTGGATCGTCCTGATCCCATGGAAGTAGCTGAAGGCCCGTCAACCTTAGAGGTGGTCACGGCAGAGAGCTTGGATCCCTTGAATAGTGCTGACACGTGCCCAGCCCCCGAGGATGTCGCCGGGGAGGACTCAGCTCGGGTGAGGAGTGTAGGCCACTACCCAGCCCCCGAGGGTGTTGCCAGGGATGACCCGGCTCGAGTGGGCAGTGCCAACCTTGACCCAGCCCCCGAGGGTGTCCGAGCGAGGTCTCCTTCCTACACTTCCATGGATGTTCATGTGGGTTCACCTCCACACTCTGGCGGCATGGTGGTGGCTCAAACTCCGGATCAGGGGGTCGCTTTAGAGGGCAGCATCCCCACTGGTCTGGCGTTAGGCTCTGCTGAATGTACTGAGCTCGTTCCTGCTGGTCTGCTGCAAGCTGCTTCGGGTGGTGGTCTGGCACCTGGTCATCAGCTGATTTCTCCTGACTTGGGGATCCCTTCGCTTTTTTCCAACCTCCAGGTGCTGTGCTGTGCTTTAGTTTGATTTTTATGTTGCATGAATTGTTGCCATTATGTTCATCCGCTCTTCTTATCAGGCTTTGGTGGATGGAGTGGTCGGCCAGCTGAAGTCGCAGGGTGCTTCCATCCCAGAGGTGGCTTCATCTCTTGAGCGTTGGAATCCGGTGTTGCTTCGGGGTCGTGTATCTGAGTTGGAGGCAACTAATGCTGGTTAGTGTCCTTTCTTCTTCTTCTTTGTTCTTGTCTGTGGATTGTTTTACCTTCTGACCTCATTTTGTTTGGATACCTCTTGATAGGGATGACTCGGCAGATCACAGTTCTTGAAGAAAAACATTCCCAAGATCAAGCTGAAATGGCTCGACGATGCGCTGACTTCGAGGAGAAGTATTCTCAGAGTCAGATCGAGTTGAGTCAGGTCTCTGCGGCTTTGGATGATGCCAACGCTCTGAGTTCTTCTCTTCATGCTCAGCTTGACTCTGAGAAGGTAGCTTACGAACCCGTGCTTCGCCTTATCATGCTCTTGGATTCTGAATGAGTTGATTTTTGCTTGTAGGAAGAAAAACGCATCCTTGCTGCTTCTCGCGACAACCTGGACAGATTGTACCGAGATTCCAGCAACTCGCTGACCATCTTGGAGAGGAGTCACCGTTTTACGATGGAGGAGCTGGACAATCAGCGTCGTCAGCTGCAAGAATCCTCGGACGAAGTGACCCGCCTTACACAGTTGCTATCAGCAAAGGATACCACCATCAAGGGACTCCGAGCTTCTAAGAAATCCATTGCTCAGGAGTTAGAAACTGCCCAGCAGGCTGTTAAAGTTGCCGAAGAAGCTGCTGTCACTTTCAAAGCTCAGCGCGATAAGGCCCTGGACAAGGCCATTCGGGCGGGACGAATCTTGATGAGAAGACCCGGCGTGGTTGTCCCTGAAGATATAAGAGCCGATGTGAATGCTGCCCCTGATTCCTCGAATCGCCCTTCTTCGTCAGTCGTTCCTGAGAAAGACATTGGAAAATAAAGAAACAGTTCGCGTGCTCTGAGCGCGCAGTTAGCATGATCAAGTACTCGTTAGAGGTTATCGGCTTATCATTCGAATGACATCATCACTTTCTTATTGTATCCGAATTTCGAATTTGTGGTAACGCTACATGATGATTATGAAGTTTGTTTGTGGGATATGGAAATCATCCCCTGAACTGCATAAGCGCGAGTATGCTATACTGGTTTAAGCCGTAAATGACTTTTAGCCGATAACTCCGTTAGTAGGGTATAGTGGTCCCCCTAGGTAAAGTAAGCGTGAGCATGTTGCACCGCCTTAAGTCGTTGCCGACTTAAGTCGATTGCTCCGTTTGTAGGGCATAGTGGTCACCCCGAGTTAAGTAAGCGTGAGCATGTTGCACCGCCTTAAGTCGTTGCCGACTTAAGTCGATTGCTCCGTTTGTAGGGCATAGTGGTCACCCCGAGTTAAGTAAGCGTGAGCATGTTGCACCGCCTTAAGTCGTTGCCGACTTAAGTCGATTGCTCCGTTTGTAGGGCATAGTGGTCACCCCGAGTTAAGTAAGCGTGAGCATGTTGCACCGCCTTAAGTCGTTGCCGACTTAAGTCGATTGCTCCGTTTGTAGGGCATAGTGGTCACCCCGAGTTAAGTAAGCGTGAGCATGTTGCACCGCCTTAAGTCGTTGCCGACTTAAGTCGATTGCTCCGTTTGTAGGGCATAGTGGTCACCCCGAATTAAGTAAGAATGCAAGTCAATCATAAATGAGCCAAGTATCTTTGAAATCTCTCTTTATTGATGACGTATTTCCATTATACAGAATACATGGTCGCCCCGGCTGTTTTGAGACACAGCTAGGGGTAAAACTTTCGGAGGTGCTCTATGTTCCAGGAGTTCCCAACTTCTGTGCCATCCATCTGGGTGAGGCGATATGATCCGGGACGAGTGACCTCTGCTACTATGAAAGGTCCTTCCCATAAGGGTGATAACTTGTGCCGTCCCTCCCCCGTTAGAATTCGGCGGAGGACGAGGTCTCCCATCGAAAAGAAACGTCGCCGCACAGCTTTGTCGTGGTAGCGCCTTAGAGTCTGCTGGTATCGTGCTGATTGAATCACTGCATTTAGTCGTTCTTCCTCAAGTACGTCAATATCCTCCAGCCTAGTGGCTTCGGCTTCTGCTATGCTTTCGAAGATCAATCTTGGCGCCCCAAACTTGAGATCAGCAGGTAGCACTGCCTCTGACCCATAGACCATGAAGAAAGGAGTGTTTCCATGCAGGGCCCGGCTAGGTTGGGTTCTCAAGCTCCAAACAACATAAGGCAATTCTCTTATCCATTTTCCTGCGAATTTTTCGTTTTTATCAAAGACCCTTTTTCTAAGTGCCTCCAATATCATTCCGTTGGCTCGCTCAACCTGCCCGTTGGCTCTCGGATGGGCTACAGATGCATACTTGATCTGAATGCTTTTTTGCTCGCAGAAGTCAAAGAATTCTGAACTGGTGAAGTTGGATCCCAAGTCAGTGATGATACTGTTTGGTATCCCAAATCTGAATATTATGCTTTGTATGAATTCCACGGCTTTAGCAGAGGTTAAAGAGGCAATGGGCTGGAACTCTATCCATTTAGTGAATTTGTCAATTGCCACCAATACATGGGTGTATCCTCCTTGAGCTTTCTTGAAAGGTCCAATCATATCCAATCCCCAGCATGCGAAAGGCCAAGTTACTGGTATGGTCTGTAGCTGCTGTGCTGGCATGTGCTGTTGCTTTGACAGGTATTGGCAAGCTTCGCATCTCTGAACTAACTCGGCTGCGTCGTTCTTCGCCGTCGGCCAATAGAATCCTGACCTGAAAACCTTCCCGACTAATGTTCTGGATGCTGCATGTACTCCACACTGCCCTGCATGGACTTCCTCCAGAAGTTGCTTCCCGGTGGACGGGAGAACGCACTTCATGAGGACGCCTGACGCGCCCCTCCTATATAATACCTCCCCAATGAGTGTATAGTGAGCTGATTGTCTGGCAATGCGCTCTGCCGAGTTCTTGTCATCTGGTTCTTCTTCATTCTTTATATACTTAATAATCGGTTGCCTCCAGTCATCAGAGTCTGACTCAGGTTGATCTATGATGTTGCACTCTTCTATTTGATCCGTCGAGATGCTCGGCTGGAGAATTCCTTGCACAAAGATTCCGGGCGGGACCTGAGTCCGACCAGATCCGAGCTTGGACAGTACATCGGCCGCCGTGTTCCGATCTCTTTCTATATGATGAAACTCCAGACCCTCGAATTTATCTTCTAGCTTCCGGACGACGGCGCAGTATTTTCCCATTGAATCACTTGAACAATCCCATTCCTTGTTTATCTGACTGATGACTACCAGAGAATCTCCATACACCATCAGTCTCTTGACACCCAGTGATATGGCGATGTTTAATCCGTGTATCAAAGCTTCATACTCGGCTGCGTTGTTAGAGGCCGGGAATAGCAGCTGGAGAGCATACTTGAGGTGCTCGCCTCCAGGTGCAGTGAAGAGAATTCCTGCTCCTGCTCCCTGCAGTTTCAGCGAGCCATCAAAATACATTCGCCATACTTCTGCGGTTTCTGGATTATCCGGTACTTGCTGTTCTGTCCACTCTGATACGAAATCAACCAGTGCTTGAGTTTTGATGGCTGTGCGAGGTCGGAACTCGATATCATGGGATCCCAACTCGCAAGCCCACTTGGCTATTCGGCCAATGGCTTCCTTGTTGTGAAGAATGTCCCCTATTGGAAAACCAGTAACTACTATGACTTTGTGGTCGTCAACGTAGTGGCGCAGCTTGCGGGCAGTTAGAAGTACTGCATATAATAGCTTCTGAACTTGAGGATACTTTTTCTTCGATGGACCTAGAACCTCACGAATGGCCTCTCTCTTGTCGAGCGTGAAACGACGCAGCTTTTGCCGGATCGGCCTCGCCTGAGGATAGACTTTCAATTTGTGCTCGGCCAACTCCCTCGGGACTCCCGGCATATCCGCAGGTTGCCATGCGAATACGTCTCGGTTATCTTGCAGGAACTGGACGAGCGCGCTTTCCTATTTGTCATTCAAACTGGAGCTGATGATGGCCGCCTTGCGCTCATCGGCAAACCCCAGGTTGATCCGCTTGGTTTCTTCAGTCGGCCGCATAGAGGTCGCGGCCTGAGCTTCGTTTGCCGGCACGGCGAGGTCTTCCTCAGGCTTAGAGTTCGCCGGTGTAGAAGGAACCGTTGACGGCTTGGTGGTGAGGGCTGCTTGGATGGCCACTCGGAAACATTCTGCGGCGCCTTGGAAGTCGGCGCGCACAGTTATGATTCCTTGCGGTCCTGGCATCTTTAGTATCATGTAGGTATAGTGCGGGATGGCCATGAATTTGGCTAGCCCCGGCCTTTCGATGATGGCGTTGTAACCGCAGTCGAAGTTCGCCACCTCGAACCTCAGGAACTCGGTTCTGTAGTTATCCGGAGTCCCGAAGGTGACCGGCATGTAGATGTGGCCCAGCGGGTATTCCCCTTCCGTCGGCACGATGCCGAAGAAGGGAGTGTCTGACTCGTGGAGCTCTTTGAGGTGAACTCCCAAGCCTTGGAGCGTACGGGGGAAGGTGACGTTGATGCTGCTCCCCCCGTCCACTAGCACCTTCTTTACCCGGCTCTCTCGGATCACCGGATCGACGAGGAGCGGGTATTTGCCTGGATGGTCAAAGTTGAGCCATTGATCCTCCCGAGTGAAAGTGATTGGGTGCTCCGACCACCGGTACGGGGCGGGAGGGCCGGTGGTCGCCACCAGTATCTGGCGGTCGTTGAGCTTTTGTTGTCTTTTGTTCTCCTGCGACCCATGTCCGCCGAAGATGACGTTGACCTCCCTGTCAACGCGCGGGAAAGCTCCTCCTCCCCCCTCCTCCGGCTGATGGGGCTGTCGTGGTTCACCTGGTCCTCCCCTCGGCGGAGGAGGCGGTAGGGGTTGGAAGGGTCGACCATGTCCGACGGAGTGCTTGAAGTCCCGGCAGTTACGTAGAGTATGGCGCATGTCCTTGTGGTACGGGCACTGGGCGTCGAGGATGTCGTCCAGCGTGCGCTCGCCTCCGCGAGGTCCTCCTCGGGCGCGAGAGGCAGGCGGTCCGGCGGCGTGTACTTCTTCGCGAGGCCTCTTCTCCCAGCGTTTGTCGGGTGGCTAGTTCGCGTCGCGTCGTGGTGCTGTCGGTGCGGGTTTTGCTCCTCCGATGAGGTCCCGGGTCCGCTCGTCGGCGGTGATGTAGAGGTCGGCTTCCCGGAACAGCTCCTCGGAGGTAGTCGGCGCCTTTTGTAGTATGGCTCGGACGAAAGCCGAGTCGTCAGATCCTCTGTAGAAGTCCTCGATCACGGCCGCCTCCGTGACCTCGGGGATGCGGTTTCTCATGGTCTGGAACCTCTTAAGGTATGACCGGAGAGTCTCGTCTCCCCGGCGCTTGATGGATTTGAGGTCCCATGGTTGCGCTGGCTTGTCGGAGAGAGACTGGAAGTTGGCGGTGAAGCGCCGACTGAAGTCTCCCCAGTCGTCGATGCAGTGTCGGGGTAGATGTCGTAGCCACTGCAGCGCATCTTGCCCAAGGACGATGGGCAGGTACGCGGTCATAACGTCTTCGGATGCTCCGGCAGCCCGAGCAGCGGTGGTGTAAACGGCTAACCAACCCCCTAGATCCTGCTTAGGTTCATATTTGTCGACATTGGATACCTTGAAGTTGGGAGGCCATTGGATGGCCCTAAGGCGCGGAGTAAGGACGGATACTCCGCACGTGTCCTCCTGTCGTCGGGGATGACGTCTGTCCCGGGGAGGGGAGTGGCGGTGGTGGTTCCTCGACCGTCCCCGGGTGGTACCACCAGTTGAAGCTGTTGCCGACTCAGTCCGGGTGGCCTGGCTTTGAGTCGGGAAGCCATGATCTCGGTCATACTCCTCCCGACGGCGAATTTCGTTCTCGTGCCGCCGTTCGCGCGAAGCAGTGATAGAGCTTCGCGCGTCTCGGCGACTGTTGATGGCGTGTCGCAGATCGTTCGGCGGGTGAGCGAGCGGTAGAAGATGGTTGGCTGCCTGAGTGAACAGGCGTCGGTATCCCTCGGCGTCGGGAGTCCGAGGAAGTCCGTCAGCTATCCGAGCTAGAACGCCTCCGACTTCGCTCGGCGTGTTCATAGCTCGGGCGAAGTCGGGGTTCAAGTTGCGCCCGAAGAGCGGATTCTCGCGTCGTTGCCTTGCATCTTGCTCGGCTTGCTCCTGAGTCCGACGGCGATCACGTCGTCGGGAGTTCCTTCGTTCCCTGAAGACACGTTCTTCCGGAGTTTCTCCTATCTCTGAGACCTCGTCTCGCGAGACAGGCTGCTCCGGATCCCTTTCTCCAGCTGCGTGATGTCGTAGAACGTTCCTGCGTCGGTTCCTTCGTCGGCGGGATTCTCGCTGAGGCGGTTCTTCTCCAGGCGCGGTCGGTTCATCGTCGGAGACGGCGGGCGACTCTGCTCTCCCGATGAAGAGGACGTCGGGGTAGAACGGTATTGCTGCCGCGGCGATTTTCTTTCCGTTCTCCTTTGAGGTCGGAGGAACGGGAAGAACGACTTGCCTCTCCCTGGTCTCCTTCTTTCTCACGACCCGTGTCCATTCTTTCGTCGGGGAAGTAGACAGCGGAGTCTTCCGGGTCAGCGAGCTTCTAGCTCCAGCCTCCCCGGAGACGATCTTTTTCCGAAGAGCCGGAGGTAGCGTCTTTCCAGCATTTTCGGAGTTTGTTGGAGGAGACTTCTGTTCCGGCAGATCTGCGAGGCGGTGTAGAATTCCTTCTTCGTCCGCTACGGATGAGATTGTCCCGAAGCAGAATATAGATCCGGGACGCACGGCGATCTTGCTGTGGAAGGTGACGGCCATTGAGCTATCTTGGATCGTCGACACACCCCCTACCTGGCGCGCCAGCTGTCGGTGTTTTGGGTCCGACCGCACACCCGGGGTTGCCCCTCAAGGTGTTTTTAGGAGTAGGACGGTGTCAACGACTGTAGCAAAATGGTTCGTGCCGGTCGCACGAGGGACAATGGACAAGATTTGCAGGTTCGGGCCGCTTAGAAGTGCGTAACACCCTACGTCCTGGTGAGTATATGAGCGTGGTTACAAGAGGGTTCTCCGGATAGAGGACGCAGAGAGTTTATGTGGGTGGCTAAGTAGAACAGGGTCGATCGTTCTGAAGGGGTGCCCCCTAGGCCTTATATACTCGACCGTGGGGCAGTACACGTGAGTATGATAACAACAAGTAGCTAAAAGATAGTGAACCTCTTGAGTTTATCCCTACGTAACCCTTGCCGACTTATCCTCGCATGGCTCTGTTGCATGGGGGCTTCAGCGCGGGAAAGTCGGGTCTCTGTTGCGATTCATTCGTTCGACGTTGTGGGCCGTCTGGGTTTGCACTAATCAGTCTCACGTCTTCTTTTCTTTGTTGGTTGTCTTTCCCTAGGCCCACGAAAGAATGACCTTACGAATTATTGGGCCCTTGGGCCTTTCGTGAGGCCTTTTACTTCTTTAGTGGACCCAGGGGATATCTATCCCCCACAACCTTTGCCCCCAAAGAAGCGATAATACACACACACACACTTGTCGGCTTCGTTTACACAAAATCCGGCAGTGGTCAGAGTATTATTAAACTTCTCATGCCATTGTCTGGGAGCTTGCTTAAGACCGTATAAAGATTTAATCAAGCGACATACTTTGCTCTCTTGTCCTTTAACCACAAATCCTTCTGGTTGCTACATATAAATTTCCTCTTCCAGCTCTCCATTTAGGAATGCTGTCTTTACGTCCATTTGATGGACAAGAAGTTTATAAGCAGCTGCCAGCGCTAAAAGCACACGGATTATGGGCAATCGAGCCACCGGAGAATAAGTATCAAAATAATCCTCCTCTTTCTTTTGAGTAAAACCCTTAGCCACAAGACGGGCCTTGTACTTTTCAATAGTACCATCGGGTCTCCTCTTCCTCCTAAAGATCCATCTGTAGCCCATAGGCTTGCAACCAGCTGGGAGATCAGTTATCTCCCAAGTTCCGTTCGAGATGATTGAATCCATCTCGCTACAGACAGCCTCCCTCTAGTACTCTGCATCCGGAGATGTATATGCCTCTGTGAGGGAGCGCGGTTCTTCATCCACTAGATAAATAATATAATCATCACTCAATGACTTTTCAGTCCTTTGTCTCTTACTCCTCCTTAACTCCAAATCTGGAGTCTGGTCATGGACACTCGAGGGCAGAGAATATGTCCAAGATGGACCGTCTGGGGCTACCACTTCCTTATCCCGCATAGGGAAGATGCTTTCAAAGAATGTCACATCCCGAGACTCCATTATTACATTTACAGCGACTTCGCTCGTCTCGGAATGGACCACTAGAAATCTATAAGCTGCACTATTATGTGCATAACCCAGGAAGACACAGTCTACGGTCTTAGGGCCTAGCTTTCTCTTCTTCGGCAACGGGACATTCACCTTTGCAAGGCAGCCTCAAGTCCGAAGATGTGAAAGATCTGGCTTCCTTCTTTTAAATCCTTCATAGGGCGTGGCCTCACGGTTGCGAGGCGGCACCCTGTTCAGGACATAGCACACCGTAAGTACTGCCTCACCCCACCAGATGTCAGGCATCCCCAAACTTTGCAACAAAGCATTTGCTAAGTCACACACTGTTCGGTTCTTCCTTTCAGCTACCCCATTTGACTGAGGTGAATATGGAGCGGTGGTTTCATGAATGATTCCACACTCTTTGCAGTACTCATCAAAAAGGTTGGAAAGGTATTCACCTTTTCTATCAGACCGTAACCTTTTAATTTTCTTATCTAACTGGTTTTCAACTTCAGTCTTATAGATCTTAAAGTGTTCTAGTGCCTCATCTTTAGTTCTGAGTAAGTAAATATAACAGAACCTGGTAGCATCATCTATCAAGGTAAGAAAGTATCGTTTACCGCCTTTTGTGATTATACCATTCATCTCACAGACATCTGAGTGAATTAGTTCTAAAGGAGTGGTACTTCTGCCTTCAACCGTACGAAACGGTTTTCTAGGCTGCTTAGCTTGCACACAAATACCACATTTTACACCTTTAACATGTTTATATTCAGGAATTAAAGACATGTCACTTAATCTCTTAATGGCCTCAAAATTCACATGACATAAACGGGAATGCCATATATCATTAATGGAATCGTTATTACAAACCACATTAACATGGTAAGAAGAATGATTGTTCAAAACAGAAAGACAGAACAAACCGCCTGACTCATATGACTTTCCAACAAAAGTACCAAACTTAGACAGGACCACTTTATTAGACTCAAACACTAATTTGAGACCCTGTCGACATAGCAGTGACACTGATATGAGGTTCCAGCTCATCGATGGCACATAGAGTACGTCCTTCAGCACGGGCGTCTTTCCTGAAGTTAACTTTAGGTAGACCTGTCCAGTACCTCGAACTGCTGCCGGAACACCATTTCCCATCAAGACCGGTGCGCTGTTGTATCCCTGGAATGAAGAGAACATGGATCGATGAGCACAAATATGAACAGTAGCACTGGAATCCATCCACCAGTCATCTGATGGACTTGCCATAAAGGCCTGAGGTGCATACCCTGGGGTGGAGTTAACCACCACGTTCCCTTCTTTGCGCTGAGGTGGAGGACCTTTTCCCTTCCTAAGTTTGCACCTCCGAGCTGTATGCCCGGAGACACCACAAACGTAGCAGATAAAGTCCTCCTTTTTATTCTTCATCTTTTGGTTTAGATTCTTCTGTGGAGAGTTCTTCTTCTTCTAGAATTTTATGTCTCCACCCTTCTCAACAACGTGAGCCTGAAGTTGCTGGGATGACTTTTTACTGGACCTTGCACGCTCTTCCACATTTATTGCAGCTGACAACTCAGTGAGAGTCATTTGCTTCTTCACGTGGCGGCGTGAAGTCACAGAGTCTCGCCAAGAAGGCGGGAGCTTTGTCGGTATTGCATTCACCTGAAAACTGTCTGGTAGGACGCAACCATATTGGACCAAGTCCCTAACAAGGAGTTGAATCTCCTGTAGCTGCTCCATAACAGATCTTCCCTCAGCCATTTTATAGTTGAGGTAGTTTTCCGTTGTGAATGACTTATTGACATTGTTAACTTCAGAGAACTCGTTCTCAAGTTCAGTCCATAGACCCTTAGCGGAGGTAAAACTAGAGTACACGTCAAATAAGCGGTTCGACAAGACGTTCAGCAGACGAGACAAGCATGCCTTATTGGCTTCGTCCCACTTGGCCTTCTCCGCTAGTGCGGCGGCCTTCGCTGCATCATCAGAATCATCTGATGCAGCCTTGGGAACAGCCGACGTCACAACCCAAAATAATTTTAGGTCAGTGAGCCACATGCGAGTCTTAATCTGCCAGCGCTTAAAGCTTGCGCCGTTGAACGCTTCAGGCTTAATGACATCAGAACTGGAGGCCATTATACGAATTGGTTTTCTAGATTGTTGTAATATTAGATAAATAAGTGACATGCTTCTATTATACTTAAATATATTAAATATTTTAATTCCGAATAAAACAGACATATAACTCAGATAAATGCTATATGAAATTATAGCAGCAATGAACAGTAGCAATTCTAAGACATGTAAACATGTAAAATAGCTGCTCAGGTCCATTTCAAAACTAAACATGGCTTGTAGATGAAGAAGGCAGATTAAACACATAAACACAATTGTTTATCTTTTTATATTGCTCTCAAAATAGTGGGTTGCTGTAATAAACAACCCTCCAACGCTAAATGGTGATCAGATATCCTCGACTAACGTGACAGTCTAATCTTACCAAATCAGGGTTTTATATCAGATGTAATAAGTCTAATAATCAAGTATAAATACTAATAGTAAGGAGCTATGTAATAAATAAAATAACAGAATTTAACACAGATAGACAGCCTTAACAAATAGAGATATGATTAGGCACAAATAAATACTTGATGCTGAAATTAACAACACACTAAAACCTAGACTGTCACGTTGTCTCACTATACCGTTATTATCATTGAGCAAACAAATCCATTCACAATAGTGCAATCACACCCAAGTATATAATACTAGCAGATTGCACAAAATTATTCATAAATATAGAGATGCAGCGATTAACTCACAGCACGTAGATTGTCTATGTGGGAAGACCAGCTCAGCGAACACAAGGTTCTGTCCCAGAAAACCAATTCCGCCGCCAAATGCACGGCGGGAGGTTGACGGAGATACTAGGGCCACTGCCGGAGCCGAGGGAGACGTCCACGGCACCAGCCCGAGAAGAAGAACACCGCGCAGCAGGGAGCCCAAGCACCAGGCCACGATGGACAATAATCAGACGAACAACACCACACGCACACAAGTGGAGCACTGGAACACAGGAGAAATGCACTGCACACTAACACCACCACCTCCACCTTCTTTCAATCACCACCAGCGAACCAAACACAAGAACGCCAGGACCGAATGGATCAGTGCGATTGGAACAGAAAACTGGAGAGAGGAACCAGGAACCGGTGTTTTGCTGCGTGCTCCTCAGAGGTTGACTGCCCATCCTTTAAGGAGCCAAGAAACGGAGGAGGCAAACGGATTAGCGAGAAGAGCGAGAGATCGAGCCGCAGAAATCGGCGTACGAAGAACGCCGCCGCTGCTGCTCTCAACAACCACCGCCAACCACCTCCTCTCTATCTCCCGTAAGCCAGCAGAAGCACCGAGGTGCCCTAGCTCCTCCCCAGCCGGCTGGGCTGCTCGGCCTTTTGGGCCTTGAGGTGGCCCAGTGCGGCTGGTCTTATTATTTTTTTAATAAAGGGAAAATCCCTAAATTAACAGCAATAATCCCCACGATACTCAGATTCTCCCTACACTAGATTTTTCCTACAACCAGATCTTTAGAAAAACCCGTCAGAAAAAGCCGAAACAAACAATCTTTGTCGCAGCGGCGATAGATTATGGGTATGTTTGGTCAGTAGACCCACAATTCTTCGAGAGCCTATACAAAGATAGTACTCATACTATAAATATATAGCTACGTTTAACTATATTTTATTATTTGGTGCATGTTTACAAGTTCGCTAGCATAAATAGAGGAGCCCAGGCTTGCCTGCACTTAGGTCCGCCCTTGTTTGCCATAGTTTGTCACGTCTAAGATTAAGTAGGTTTGACTAAGTTAGACGTGCATTTGGTTTATAGCTACAGTTGTGGCACAATTTTTCTCCCACTCGTCAATGATTTGTAACAGTGTGGCAAAATTTATTTAGACATATCGCATTGTGACGTGGAATTTGAGTGTCTAACCTTAGGCAACTACGGCAGAAAATGTGTGGCATTTTTTGGCACTTTAGCCATGCAATCAAATATGCCCTACTTCTCTTCTTTTCTCTACTTCTCTTAGTACATGTTGTGCGTTGTCCACGTTATTCGTATGTTATGCGTATTATCTCTTACCTACCATACAGTCCACACGGAACAACTGCCGCGGAACAAGCCTTCTTGAAGCAACGATCCCCTCCGATTCATGCATGCGAGAACAGCTTCCGCGGAACAAGCCTTCATGAAGCAATGATTCCCTCCGATTCTTGAGGCGTGCAGGAGATAAGAAATGATACAAGACCGTCGCCGCCGTAAGGACTGGATGCCTATATAGACTAGCAGCACTGCGCGTGTTGAGGTGATGCCGCCCGAGCCGCCATCACCTGTGCGGTCACCGTCAGAGTTGTGTCCGAGGATAGCCGAGCCTTCGCTAGACCAGGGCTTCAATGCTACTACTAAGACGACAACTGTGCGAGTTGAGATAAAGATAGGGTGTAAAATAGGAAGGGAGAACATGTCTCCGAGCATTAGTGGCAAAGGAGGAGGCGACATGAGTAAGACTGCACCAAGGAATAATAAAAAAGCACACAAAGTAGTAAGTAAGAAATTAATCCCATTATTAGGAATCTAGTTATTAGCTATTTTGAACAAATCCCGAAACTCCAAACTACCCGTTATCCAAAAAAAACTAAAATTTCTAATAACAGACCAAAATCCCCTACACGATTAGTTACAAAAGCTTTTTGACAAGCACTCGCTGCAATTGACCGCGTAAACCAAAAGCCTATCAATAAATAGGAACACATTCCGACAATTTCCCAAAAAAATAAATTTGTATCAAATTGGAACTAGTAACCAATCCTAACATGGAAGTATTAAAAACACTTATATAAACAAAAAATCTCAAATATCCTTCATTGTGAGACATATAATCGTCACTATAAATAAGAACTAAGATTCCTATACTGGGAGGTTGTGCCACCAATGCAAGAGGGTCATGAATCCGGAGGAGATGATCAGGTGCCATATTTCTACTATGATCAGGTCCATAGTAGAAATGTGGTTTTCAACATTGTTCCTGTCCGAGGCGAATCGAGGTGTCACGGACGGTCTGCTGGAAGGGCCCGAACGGTATGCGCACAGGTAAATTCTCCAAAAAGTTCTCCTGTCCAGAATAATCTACGTTATTCCGGATAGTTGACTTAGAATAGAGATGGATAGACTTGTTGAATTGATGTGGTCCTGGCCCAAATTAATAAATAATAGTCAATGCTAAAGGCTCACTTTAATACTATGGTGTACTAGTACTTTAGTATCATACTGGAAGTTTAAGGGACAATCAATCAACTTAAATAGGTAGACCATTGGTGTATCTATTGAGAAGCTGAGAAAAGGATGAAGGACTGCCACACGCGCGCGCCGCTGTCGACCGAGCCGAGCCGAGGCCATGGTTGTGGTAGATCGGACCTTGGTCTGAATATTCCTTTCTAATAGTTGCGCATTTTGCCTAAAGTGATGACCATCCAGTACTGTCGTACGTTACTGATCGTTTCTTATGTTATGGCTAGTAACAGATGAGCTTGTTGGTGTCTAGTGTCCAACCGCACACCTGGTGATACCCTCGTGGTGCTTTTGGGTAGGACAGTGTTGCTGATCGTAGCTCAATGGTTCGTGATAGGAGCACGAGAGAGAGACACAGAGACGGGCGATTTTCTGCAGGTTCGGGCTGCTTTGAGAGGTGTAATACCCTACTTCCTGGGGTGGCTCTGTATGCGTGGTGTGTTACAAGTGGTGTCTCCCGAACGGCGAGGTGCTAATGAGATGAAAATGATGGGGTCCCCCTAGGCCTTATATACACGACCCTGAGACACTCCCTACGCAAACGTTGATCATACTCTTCCGGCTTATCTCCTAGCAAATAGCAAACTAACTTAGCTTATCTTAAGGAAAACCCGACGGCTTCACCCCAATCTATCTCCGGCGTTTGAGGGCGTCGGACGCGGGAAAAACGGGTGATTCCCTTAAGATTACACATAATCTGCGGACGATCCGGGCATGAGCCCATTGCCTTCTTGGGTCGACCCATTTCAATTGTAGTCTTTGCCCGGCCCACGACGAGACAACCTTGTGGGGCGACTTGGTCTGTGGCCCCACGCAAGTGTTTTTGCCCTCTAGTGGACCCAGGGGATATCTGTCCCCCACAAGCCCCCAATCTTTGAGTTGATTTTGAAATAATCAACTCAAAGGTTCCTGGTCCTGCCTGTGGGTTCGTTGCATGGCTTGATTTTTTGTACTGCTGTTGGGTGCACCGAAGGTGCACCCATTGGGTGTAGCCCTTGAGCTTTGAGTGGATTTTAGAAGTAATACATTCAAAGGTCTTCATCTTTATGCTTTTCAAATCAGCATTTTGGCTTCAAGGTATTGTGAATTTGTTTGGTGCACCAAAGGTGCACCCAATGGGTGTAGCCCCTCAAGCTTTGAGTGGATTTTAGAAGTAATCCATTCAAATGTCTTCATCTTTATGCTTTTGAGATCAGCATTTTGGCTTCAAGGTATTGTGAATTTGTTGGGTGCACCGAAGGTGCACCCAATGGGTGTAGCCCCCGAGCTTTGAGTGGATTTTAGAAGTAATCCATTCAAAGGTCTTCATCTTTATGCTTTTGGGATCAGCATTTTGGCTTCAAGGTATTGTGAATCTGTTGACTGCACCGAAGGTGTACCCAATGGGTGTAGCCCCCGAGCTTTGAGTGGATTTTAGAAGTAATCCATTTAAAGGTCTTCATCTTTATGCTTTTGAAATCAACATTTTCGGAATAACCAAATGATGCCATCTATCCATGCCTTGTTAGGTCTGAAATCAATTTGATCGGTGACAAGTTGGACATATGGCTGGTTGATACAGAGGGCCTTCAGCTAGACACCACTCTGCCATGTACTTTAATGCTTCTATTGATTGGACTTGCGCTTCAGTAACCACAATTGGGCTTCCTCCCGTTTCAGTCGATCTCCTCTTTTTGTCGTGGTACATTCATTGTGTATATTTTGTGGATATCACTTCTTCAGAAAATCTTGAAAATTCCGAGCGATACACCTAATGGGTGTGCCTAAGGGGTGCCTGCCCTGCGTAGAGTGTTTATCGCATTGTCCTGAAGTAGTAATTTGATGTGACGGAGGGGTGTAATCATTTGCCTGAGCAGTTGACTTGGGTCCAACTGGTGCCGTGTTACGCGAAACAGCGCCAGTTGACTGACTCATTTTCAGGCGACTTGAATTGCTTATTGAATTCTTTGCGACTATTTGGCGAGCGGAGTAGGAAGTGGATGGTCACCCCTCAGCCTCTTTAAATAGCCCGCTTGCCCTGGCTGTTTTCTTCACTTGTCCTTGATCACTTGCTCTCTTCTTATTCGTCACTTCTCCACTTTTCGCACGACCATGGGCAGGGGCAAGAGGGGCAAGGGATGGCCTCGCCACGCCGACGGCAAGCGCAAGCGTCCTCCAAGTCCACCCTCGGAGGATTTTGGTGACTCAGAGTACTCGGAGGAAGCTTCCTCCGAGTATGATCGGTCACCTGCTCCCGCATCCCACGTGGCATCATCCAAGGACTCGGACGACTCCATGGGGCTGTCCACCGTGGCCCGAGCGTACTGGCGCTCCATCGAGCACGCCATGCTCGATGGGTCGGACGACTCGGAGGAGACCTCCTCAGAGGAGGTGGAGGACTCCTCCGACTTCGAGGAGTGGAGCGGCGGCAAGGGTGATGGCAGCGAGGATGACAGCAGCAACGGCAACGACGACGGCAAGGGCGACGGCGAAGATGGCGACAACGAGGGCAACAGTGACGGCAAGGGCGAAGGCGACTGCAAGGGCGATGGCGATGGCAGGGGCGATGGCGACGACAAGGGCGATGACAGCGGCAAGGGCGACGACGACGATGGCAAGGCCGGCTGCATAATGCTGCTGGTTTAAATATTAGTATAGGTAGCAGTAGTAGTAGTAAGTAGTAGTAGAATAAGGTAGTATTAGGTAGTAGTATAGCGTTGTGTAAGTAGTAGTAGAATAAGGTAGTATTAGGTAGTAGTATAGTGTAGTGTAAGTAGTAGTGTAGTGTAATATAATGTAATGACCAAGGGGTGAGGCGGCCGACTCAAGATGACAGTCGGTCTCCAGTTTGTAACCATCTCCCCCTACGAATGAAAATGTAGTTCATTGCTGGTCCACTGTTGCACATTTTTGTTTGCACATTTGGCGGCTCGCTGGCATTTTAGAGGGAATGCCCGAGTGATGCCTGCGATCTCCACTTTTCCAACTTACGGTCTAGCACTTTGCGCCCGACTTATGGAGCCAACCCATACTTCTGCTGACCTATCCCCTTGAATTCCGAACCCTAATTCTCGCTTTTTCCTTTGCCACTTCTCTGTTTCCTGAGCTCTTGAGTCCACCCGCTTTGCTTGAGATATCGTGATGGCTCCCAAGAGGAAGAGACAGAGTGTTGTTGTTCCGATTATCCCGTCAATCGATCCTAATAGGAAACTTTCATTCATCGGCAACCACATGTCTGTTGTTTCCGAGGCTGACCTTCTGCACCTCATCGAAACTGGTGTTCTTCCGCCAAAAGAGTTATGTTCCTGGCGAATCTGGCGTGGGGTTACCATTCTGATAGAGGACACCCATGAAGTTGTCATCTTCATGCCTTTTCTCATCCGAGGACTGGCCCTGCGAGCTTCTCCTTTCTTCCGCGGCCTTTTCGATTTTATGCTCTGAATCTTACACACTTAAACCTCAATTTTGTTCTTCAAATTGTCGTGTTTGTTCACCTCTGTGAAGCTTTCCTTGGAGTTTTTCCTCATTTTGAGCTTTGAAAGTATCTCTACCACTGTCGGCCTGGGATGGCTGGAGGATAGCATCAGCTTGTTGGCAGTGCTAGCATGGAACTTCACCGAGGCAGGAAGGTCAAATATCTTGATATCCCTCTAAAGGACAGTATTAAGGGATGGCGCTTTGAATGGTTTACCATGGAGAACCACAACAAGTCCCTCCCTCCTCGATCGAGGAGGCAGCCTGACGTCCGAACGCCTAGCTAGATAGAGTCCCCTACAAATTCAGAGCTAGCTGAGTCAGAGTGCTGCTTGCTGATATATGTACATTAAACGACAGAGGCTTGACTGCTGAAGCTGTTGTTGCTGATTTCGTCTTCAAAAATATTCAACCTCTGAAGGATAGAGTTTACCCGGCTTATCAGTATACTGGGATCAATGACCTACCCGAATTACCAACAGACGGATTCCTGAAGAGGACATGCTGAGCCGAATTGACTTGATGCCGAGAGGCAAGATTTCGAATGTTGGTGCTCCTCTATCTTATTCTGCCTAGAATCTACCTCCACAGAGCCCCTTTTCTAAGTCCATTTCCAACAACCTATTCAAGATGGTAGTCCGGGCCATAGAGTGCGACCCTCCTTAGAGGACATTGCGGCTTTCATTGCTCCATTCCGGAATCTTCCTGAAGTGGAGAGATAGACCCATTTCCAGATGCTGACTAGCACTGATGAGGCTAAGGTGAACGTTGTTCTCAGTCTGCTGGCAGGAGAATCGTTTGACTCTGCCCGTACTGAGTCGATGACTGTTGCCATTGGACATGGCCTTGGTGAGGATGAAGGAGTTTAGAGTCCTAGAAGTGTTCGTCACAAACGATCGCACCGGATGATCCATTCAGCTGCGCCTGCCGAGGAGAAGAAAAGAAAGAAGAGACTTCAGCGGTCATCAGGCATGGAACAGGATGCTGATCCCACAACCTCACTCCTCGGTGGTGGCCCAGCGAGCACCAACCTCGAGGACGTCATAGGAGGTTGTGACGATGTCAGAGTTGGCGGTCGTCTGCTTGATGAGGATGAAGAGGAGGAGGAAGATGTCCCTTTGATTCGCAAGAGTAGCCGCAGCAGCAGGAGCAGTGACATCCCAATGTAGGCTTTATCAGGACTTGTTAGTCTCCAGGGGTTGACAATGTCTGCCATTGACCATGCATTAGAAGAAATTATCCCTAAGGACCGTTTATCAGAGACTCCTGAGGTTGAAAGTTCTATCGTCCGTTCAGAGGTCTCGGATGATGTCCCTTTGGCTAGTGATCCTGTCGGGCAAGAGATAACCCGGACATTTTCTCACGCTTCGTCGACCTTGGAAGGTGGTCTAGTTCATGAGGACACGCTGGCGCTTGACGTTGTTGGTCAGAGTCACTCGGCTCCTTTGGGTACGACCGAGGGTGCTTCAGCTTCTGAGGGTGCTGCTAAGGACGATCCAGCCCCCGAGGGTGGTGCTAAGGACGACCCAACCCCCAAGGGTGGTGCCGAGGACAACCCAGCCCCCAAGGATGCCGGGCCAGGCTCCTCTTAGGCTGCCTCCATGGATGTTCACGTTGGGTTGCCACTGGTTCAATCAGAGTAACCCATGGTGACAAATTTATCTACTGCTCTCGTCGGTCCGGTCACCTTAGAGGCCAGTGACCCAGATGCTGGGAATCCATCGCCTGCTGATGGAGCTGAGGCTTCCCCGAGTGATGCTCTCAACGTTGTCCCTGTCAATACCCCATCAACAGGCAGTGCATCAACGCTTCCAGCTCTGGGACTTCCTTTATTTCTCTCTAATCTCCAGGTGAGCTGACCTTTGTTTCTTATTATTCATGTTGACAAACGAGTTCTCTTGATAATTTTTGAAATTGCAGAATGTCTTTGACTCTGTATCTGCCCAGCTAAAATCTTGTGGCGCTCCTGTCCCCGACAAAGTTTTGTCTTTGATGCAGTGGAACCCTCTACTGCTCCAGAGGCAAATAGATGATCTGAAGGCCTAAAACCTTGGTTAGTGAGTCTGTGGTTTCCTTTTTTGCTGTTTATTGCTTCTCTTATCTCACATCTTGTGTTCTTTTCCTGCTGCTTCACCAGTTCTGACTTGAAAGGGAAATGGGCTTAATCATTTCCTATAATCGATTTTGGTGGCTGATGTCCATCACAAACCACGTGGACTAATTAGTTTGCCTAGATGTCATGTATCTCAGGTGCATAAGGTTCAACACAAACCAAGAAAGAAATTCAGTTAGGGACTCAAATACATTTGGAGCAAAGGACTTGAGAGTGTACTGAGTGGCGCACCGGACAGTGTCCAGTGTGCACCAGGCTGAGCACCAAGCGAACAGGCCATTCTCGGGTTTCTCTAGGGCGCGCTTCACTATAATTCACTGGACTGTCCGATGTGCACCGGACATGTCCGGTGAGCTAACGGAGCAACGGTAACATGCGCCAACGGTCGTCTGCCGAAAGTGAACAGTGATGAATAGTGCAAGAGCAAAGCCAAACACTCCAAGACACATTCAAAGCATTCAATCCACTCCAAGCTCCCAAAATCAACTCTAGTGCTTAGAGGCTTGTGAGAGGATTATTTGTGTTCTTTTGTTGCTCTTGTTGCTTGGATTGCTTTCTCCTTCCCCATTCTTATTCTCATAAGTGCTTTGTAAAGCTAGCAAGAGACACCTAAGTGTGTGGTGATCCTTGCGGGGTCTTAGTGACCCAAGTGATTAAGGAGAAGGCTCATCCGGTCTAAGTGACCGTTTGAGAGAGGGAAAGGGTTGGAATAGACCCTGCCTTTGTGGCCTCCTCAACGGGGACTAGGTTCTTTGGAACCGAACCTCGATAAAACAAATCATCATGTTCACTTGTGTTGATTTCCATTTGATTTGTTTTCCCTCTTTCCTCTCTCTAAAGTTCCCTTGCTCATATTGATTTGAGTTTGCTCCCAAATGTTATCCACATTGATTGAGCAACTCTAAGCAAGGAGAACAATCTTTCTAACTCTGATTTAATTCTAACGCTAACCCCGGCCTTAGTGCAAGTTTAAAGTTTGTAAATTTAGGTTTTGCCTATTCACCCCCCTCTAGGTGACTTTCAATTGGTATTGGAGCCAGTGCTTCATTAAGAGTCTAATAAACTCGAAGTGATGTCTGGAGATCACGCCAAGAGGGAGATCGTCACGGGCGACAAGGCCTTGGGCTCGGGAAGAACTCTATCAAGGGAGTCCGACGACAAATATAAGGAGGAATCCTCTTCCTCCATCAAGTCACTAAGGAAGGGTGACAAGAAGAAAAAGAAAATGAAGAAGGTGGTCTACTATGAGACCGACTCTTCATCACCTTCGACATCCGGCGTCGAGTCTACATCTTCGACGCACCACGAGCGTAAGAAGTATAGTAAGATGCCTCTACGTTATCCTCGCATTCCTAAACATGCTCCTCTACTTTCAGTACCCCTAGGCAAACCACCATATTTTGATGGTGAAGATTATTGTATGTGGAGTGATAAAATGAGGCACCATCTAACCTCACTCCATGAAAGCATATGGGATATTGTTGAATTTGGAGCGCAGGCACCACAAGTGGGCGACAAGGACTATGACTTGGACGAGGCCGCCCAGATTAGGCATTTCAATTCCTAAGCAACTTCTATACTCCTCGCCTCCTTGTGTCGAGAGGAGTATAACAAGGTGCAAGGGTTAAAAATGCTAAAGAAATTTGGGACGTCCTCAAAACAGCGCAGGAAGGAGATGAGGTGACCAGGATCACCAAGTGGGAGACGATCGAGGGAGAGCTCAGTCGATTTGTCCTCAACAAAGGAGAAGAGCCGCAAGCATGTACAATCGGCTCAAGACCATGGTCAATCAAGCGTTCAACCACGTGAGCACAAAATGGGATGACCATGAAATGGTCAAGGTTATTCTAAGATCTCTCGTTTTTTGTAATCCTACTCAAGTTCAATTAATTCGTAGGGATCCTAGATATAAGAAGATGTCTCCCGAGGAAGTGATTGGCAAGTTTGTGAGCTTTGAACTTATGATCAAAGACTCCAAACGTATTGTCAACTTGGAGCAAGGTGCCACCTCCACACCTGAGGTGCAACCCGTTGCATTCAAAGCAACGGAAGAAAAGAAGGAAGAGTTTACGCCAAGTAGACTACCAATTGACGCCTCCAAGATCGACAATGAGGAGATGGCTCTTATCATTAAGAGCTTTCAGCAAATCCTCAAGCAAAGGAAGGGCAAGGACTACAAACCCCACTCTAAGAGGGTTTGCTATAAGTGTGGTAAGTCCGGTCATTTTATCACTAAATGTCCATATACAAGTGATAGTGACAGGGACGACGTCAAGAAGGGGAAGAAAAAGATGGTGAAGAAGTATTACAAGAATAAGGGTGGTGAGGCGCACATGGGGCGGGATTGAGACTCCGATGAGAGCTCCACCGACTCCTCCTCCGACGAGGACGCCGCCAACATCGCCATCAATAAGGGACTTCTCTTCACCAACGTCGGCCACAAGTGTCTCATGGCTAAGGATGGCAAGAAGAAGAAGGTACTCTAGAAATACCCCCAAATACACTACATCTGATGATGAGGGTAGTTCTAGTGATGATAATGATGATTTAGTTTCTCTCTTTGCCAACCTTACCATGGATCAAAAGAAAAAAATTAAATGAATTAATAGAAACCATTAACGAGAAGGATGATCTCTTGGAATGCCAAGAGGACTTGCTCGCTAAGGAAAATAAAAAATTTGTTAAGTTGAAAAATGCTTATGCTCTAGAAGTAGAAAAATCTGAAAACTTAACGAAGGAGCTTAGCTTTTGTAATGATTCAATTTCATGTCTTAGAGATGAGAATGCTAGCTTAAATGCTAAGACAGAAGAATTGAATGTTTGCAAACCCTCTACATATACTGTTGGACATGTCACTATTTGTACTAGATGTAGAGATGTTAATGTTGAAGCTATTGATGATCACCTCGCCATGATTAAAGAACAAAATGATCACATAGCTAAATTAACTGCTAAAATTGCCGAGCATGAGCTAGAAAATGAAAATTTTAAATTTACTAGAAGCATGCTCTATAATGAGAGACATCCCGGCATTAATGATGACATTGGTTTCCAACAAGGAAGTCAAAGCAACACCAAACTTAATGCCCCCAAGAGACTATCTAATTTTGTTAAGGGTAAGGCTCCCATAGTTCAGGATAGAGAGGGTTACATTTTATACCCTAAGAACAATCTTGAGCACAAGATTAGAAAAATCCATGCTAGAAAACCTCACAATATTTCTCATCATGCTTTTATGTATAGAAATGAGGCTTCTAGTTCTAGGCATTCAACTCATATCAAAATGCCTAAAAAGAAAATTCCTGATGCATCAAATGAACATAATATTTCATTTAAAATTTTTGATGCTTCTTATGTGCTTACTAACAAATCAAGCAAAGTAGTTGCCAAATATATTGGGGGCAAACACAAGAGTCCCAAGACTTGTGTTTGGGTACGCAAGGTGCTTGTTTCTAATGTGAAAGGACCTAAGACCGTTTGGGTACCTAAGAATAAGGCCTAAAATTATTTTTTAGGTTTATGCATCTGGTGGATCAAATTGGATAATCGATAGCGGGTGTGAAAGTCGCCTAAAGGGGGAGGTGAATAGGCGGAATCTGAAAATTATAAACTTAAGCACACACTACAAGCCAGGGTTAGCGTTAGAATTAAATTTGAGTCCAAAAGAGAGAGGAAAACAAATCGACCAATAAATAAAGCGAGAGAACACGGTGATTTGTTTTACCGAGGTTCGGTTCTAAAGAACCTACTCCCCGTTGAGGTGGTCACAAAGACCGGGTCTCTTTCAACCCTTTCCCTCTCTCAAACGGTCACCTAGACCGAGTGAGCTTTCTCCTTAATCAAACGAGTCACTTAGACCCCACAAGGACCACCACACATTTGGTGTCTCTTGCTTTGATTACAAGTCACTTGAGAATAAGAATGGGAAGGAAGAAAGCACGATTGCAAAAGCCAAGCGACAAGAGCGACAAATAACACACGGATCACTCACTCTCTCAAGTCACTAATGACTAATTACCACTTGTCTTAATTGTGGAACTTGGAGAGATTGAAAGCTTTGATTGTGTCTTTGAATGGATTGCTAGCTCTTGTATTGAATGTGAAGGATTGGAATGCTTGGGTCAAATGAATAGAGGTGGTCGGGGTTGTATTTATAGCCCCCAACCACTTCCTAGCCATTGCTCCTTTTCTGTCGACCGCGGACGGTCCGCGCCCCTGGTCCGAATGGTCCGCCCCTGTACATCAACGACTGAAATCGCAACGGTCAGCAGTAACGGCTATATCAACGACTACTATAAATTAAATGCGTCGTCAAATGTCAGATAAAGCAGTCGCGGACGATCCGGTCGTGCACCCCAGACGGTCCGCGAGGACACTATAATTCATTTTACCGAACCCGTCACCTTCGGGTTTTTCAGTTCCTCACCGACCGGACGGTCCGCGCCTGAGGCCAGACGGTCCGCGCTTGGTCTCGACGGTGCTGGCTTCTCCGTCGGACGGTCCGTAGTGTAGACTTGTGTTTTTGCAGTGTTCCTGTCCGAGGCTCACTTTGGAGTCACGGACGGTCCGCCGCAAGGGCCGGACGGTCTGCGCTTAGTCTGTTTTTCCAAAAAGCTTCTCCTGTCCGGAATAATCCACGGTATTCTGAACAGTCGACTTTAGAATAGTTGTAGATGAACTTATGCACCTGTGAAATGATCAACTGGACAAACTGGTTAGTCCACAGGGTTTGTGATGGTCGTCAAACACCAAAATCGATTATAGGAAATGTTGAGACTATTTCTCTTTCAGGGTGCACAAACCACATGACAGGGGAGAAAAGGATGTTCTCCTCATATGAGAAAAATGAAGATCCCCAAAGGACTATCACATTCGGGGATGGAAATCAAGGTTTGGTCAAAGGTTTGTGTAAAATTTCTATATCCCCTGACCATTCTATTTCCAATGTTTTCTTGTAGATTCATTAGACTACAATCTGCTTTTTGTTTCTCAATTATGCAAAATGGCTACAACTGTCTTTTCACTGATATAGGTGTTACTGTCTTTAGAAGAAGTGATGATTCAATAGCATTTAAGGGAGTCTTAGATGGTCAGCTATATTTAGTTGATTTTAATGATAACAAAGCTAAACTAGACACTTGCTTAATTGCTAAGACTAATATGGACTGGCTCTGGCATCGTCGACTTGCCTATGTTGGGATGAAGAATCTTCACAAGCTTCTAAAGTGAGAGCACATTTTAGGACTAACAAATATCCATTTTGAGAAAGATAGGATTTGTAGCGCATGTCAAGCAGGGAAGCAAGTTGGAGTCCATCATCCACACAAGGACATCATGACGACCAACAAGTCGCTTGAGCTACTCCACATGGACCTATTCGGCCCGATCGCTTACATAAGCATCGGCGGGAGTAAGTACTGTCTTGTTATTGTGGATGAGTATTCTTGCTTCACTTGGGTATTCTTTTTGCAGGAAAAATCTCAAACCCAAGAGACTTTAAAGAGATTCTTGAGATGAGCTCAAAAGGAGTTTGGATTGAGAATCAAGAAGATTAGAAGCGACAATGGAACGGAGTTCAAGAATTCACAAATTGAAGGATTTCTTGAGGAGGAGGGCATCAAGCATGAGTTTTCATGACTCAGCGGTGCTCCGATGCTGAGGAGAGGTATACCCAGAGCCAAGCTGATCTGAACCAGGTCTCTACCTTCTTGGACAGCGCTCGGACCTTGAACTCTTCTTTGAATGCCCAACTTGATTCAGAGAAGATGGCTCTTGAGGTAAATTTTCTTGACTGCTTCTGCTTTGCTTTCTTTGCTTTGATGCTCAGTTCTTTTCTTGCTTGCAGGAGGAGAGGCGGACGCTTCTTGCTTCTCGCGACAACCTGGACAGATTATATCGCGATGCCAACAATTCCTTGACTATCGTGGAGAGGAGTCATCGATTCACTATGTCAGACTTGGACCACCATCGGGATGAATTGAGGGCATCTCAGACTGAAGTGTCATGATTTGGTAAGCTGTTGTCTTCGAAGGATTTTGTCATCAAGGAACTGCGCGCCTCAAAGAAACTTGTCATGCAAGAGCTAGAGGCCGCTCGCCTCAACATCAAGGCCTTAGAGGATGACCGTGTTGTTATGAAAGCGATGTGCGACAAAACCATGGACAAGGCTGTTCGTGCCGGGTGAATCCTGATAAGGAGGCCTGGTGTTGTGGTGCCTGAGGACATTGTTATCGATGTTCTTGCTGCACCTGCTGTCATGAGCAGACCTTCTTCTTCTGCTACTCCTGCTATTGAGGCTTCCTACAAAAATGCTCCTGCATAGTGATTTGTTCGGATGAAAAACATTTTTCAATGAGTTAGTATTTTTTTAGCAAGACAGTGTATCATGGATTTCATGTTCATGTAATTGTGCTACACTTGAACTGTTTGTTCTGTTAGCAGGGCGCTGAAGCCACCCTCGGTATGTGAGCGGGTTGCTTTGCTTTGAGGTGCTCCTGATTTGAGTTGATTATTTTGCTAGTAGGGTATGGCAATCACCCCTATGTCGCGTTGACTTAAGGCGTTTCCGACTTAAGCCGATTGTTCTTGTTAGCAGGGTATAGTGATCGCCCTGAGTCGTGTAAGCGTGAGCATGTCGCACCGACTTAAGGCGTTTCGACTTAAGCCAATTGCTCCGTTGGTAGGGTATAGTGATCACCCTATGTTGTGTAAGCGTGAGCATGTTGCACCGACTTAAGGCGTTTCTGATTTAAGCCGATTGCTCCATTAGTAGGGTATAGTGATCACCCTAAGTTGTGCAAGCGTGAGCATGTCGCACCGACTTAAGGCGTTTCCGATTTAAGCCGATTGCTCCGTTAGTAGGGTATAGTGATCACCCTAAGTTGTGCAAGCGTGAGCATGTCGCGCTGACTTAAGGCATTTCCGACTTAAGTCGACTGCTCCGTTAGTAGGGTATAGTGATCACCCTAAGTTGTGTAAGCATGAGCATGTCGCACCAACTTAAGGCGTTTCTGATTTAAGTCGATTGATCCGTTAGTAGGGTATAGTGATCACCCTAAGTTGTGTAAGCGTGAGCATGTCGCGCCGACTTACGGCGTTTCCGACTTAAGTCGACTGTTCCGTTAGTAGGGTATAGTGATCACCCTAAGTAGTGTACGAGTGTCGTGCCGATTTCGAGTTGAGCCTTACCTAGGTCAGTTGTTGATCAAGAACTTGTATGCCTTGGAACATGGAAGCTTTATTGATAATGAAACCTTCTGCTTACAAAGTACAACTCGTCTTCAAGAGTTTTGAGGCATTATTATGGGTAGAATTTCCTGAGGTGCTCAATATTCCATGAATTCCCCACTTCGGTGTCGTCCATTTGAGTGAGCCGGTAGGATACCGACCGTGTAACCTCTGCGATGATGAATGGTCCTTCCCATGGTGGTGACAATTTGTGCCATCCCTCCCCCGTCAGCACTCGAAGGAGGACCAAATCTCCCATTGCGAAGGATCGATGTCGTACTGCTTTGTCGTGATAGCGCCTCAGGGTTTGCTGGTATCTGGCCGAATGAATGACCACATTTAGTCGTTTTTCCTCTAGTACAACAATGTCCTCCAGCCTAGTTGTTTCTGCTTTGGCTATGCTTTCGAATGTTAATCTGGGTGCTCCAAAGATCAGATCTGCTGGTAACACTGCCTCTGATCCATACACCATGAAGAATGGGGTGTTTCCGTGTAAAGCTTGGCTTGGCTGGATTCATAGGCTTCAGACTACATATGGTAGTTCCCTGATCTATTTTCCTGCGAGCTTCTCGCTCTTGTCAAACACCTTTTTCCTTAGTGCATCGAGTATCATCCCGTTGGCTCTTTCCACCTGCCCATTAGCTCTTGGGTGTGCCACTGATGCATACTTGATCTGGATGCTCCTCTGCTCATAGAAGTCAAAGAACTCTGAGCTGGTGAAATTATATCCCAGTTCTGTAATGATGTTGTTAGGTATTCCAAACTTGAACATTATTTCCTAGATGAACTCCACTGCCTTTGCCGAGGTCAAAGAGGCGATGGGCTTGTATTCTATCCACTTTGTGAATTTGTCAATGGCAACTAGTATGTGTGTATAGCCCCTTGAGCTTTCTTGAAGGGCCCAATCATGTCTAGCCCCCAGCATGCAAACGGCCAGGTCACAAGAATAGTCTGCAACTGTTGTGCGAGTAGATGCTGCTGCTTTGATAAGAATTGGCATGCATCACACTTCTGGACTAACTCGACTGGATCAATCTTCGCTGTTGGCCAGTAAAACCCGGACCTGAAAGCTTTTCCTACCAGAGTCCGCGACGCTGCATGTACGCCACATTGCCCGACATGAATCTCATCTAACAGCTGATTCCCAATAGCCGAGTGAATGCACTTCATGAGGACTCCTCCTGCACCTCTTTTATATAGCAGGTCGCCTATAATGGTATAGTGGGCCGACTGTCTTGAGATGCGCTCCGCCACAACCTTGTTATCTGGTTCTTCCTTGTTTTTTATGTATCTGATGATTGGCTCTCTCCAATCATTGGAATCTGCCTGACTTAGAACATGACATTCCTCCATCTGATCTATGGCGACACTCGGTTGTTGTATTTCTTGGAAAAAACCCTAGGTGGAACATGGGCCCGACTAGATCCCAACTTTGATAGTGCATCAGCCGCTGCATTGCGATCCCTTTCCACATGGTGGAATTCTAATCCTTCGAATTTGTCCTCCAGCTTCCGCACCGCTGCACAATATTTGTTCATTGAATTAGTCGAGCAATCCCAGTCTTTGTTTACTTGGCTTATGACCACCAGTGAGTCAACGTACACCATTAATCTCTTGATTCTGAGTGAAACAATGATGCTTAGTCCATGGACCAGCGCCTCGTACTCTGCGGTGTTATTGGATGCTAGAAACAGGAGCTGGAGCGCATACTTGAGTTGTTCACCTCCGGGAGAGATAAAGAGAATCTCTGTCCCTGCTCCTTGTAGTCTCAGCGAGCCATCGAAGTACATCCTCTATATTTCAGCGACTTCTGGGCTTTTCGGAACCTGGTGCTCAGTCCACTCTGATATGAAGTCGACCAGTGCTCGAGTCTTTATCGCTGTGCAGGGTCAGAACTCTATATCATGAGCTCCGAGCTCGCACGCCCACTTGGCTATTCTCCCAGCAGCTTCCTTGTTGTGAAAATATCGCCTATTGGAAATCCTGTGACTACTATGACATTGTGGTCGTCAAAGTAGTGCATGAGCTTGCGAGCGGTTAGAAGTGCCACGTACAATAGCTTTTGAACTTGAGGGTACCTTATCTTTGAGGGTCCAAGGACTTCACCGATAAAGTAATCCGGACGCTGCACTGGGTATGTGTGCCCTTCTTCTACCCGCTCGACTACTAACGCGGTGCTTACCACGTGAGTCGTATAGGAAATATATAGCAGCAAATCTTCTGCCGTCTGACCGGGCTAGCTCGGCGTGGTGGCTTGAGTACTGGCGGAGTGATCAAGAACTTCTTCAGTGCATCTAGAGCCTCCTGCGCTTTTGTGGTCCACTAAAATTTGCCCACCTTCTTGAGTAATTTATAGAATGGCATTCCTTTTTCGCCTAGCCTCGATATGAATCTGCTCAGCGCTACCATGCATCCCGTGAGCCTTTGTACCTTCTTCTGTGATTGTGGCGATTCCATCCTCATAATGGCCTCAATCTTCTCTGGATTCGCTTCTATTCCCCGATTACTGATGATAAACCCATGTAGCTTTTCGACTGGCACTCCGAATACACATTTTTCTGGGTTTAGCTTCCATCGGTAGCGTCTCAAGCTGTTAAAGACTTGTTGCAGACCCTCAATGAAGTTTTCTAAGTTTTCTGTCTTGATAACCACATCGTCAACATAAGCTTTCACTCACTTGCCCTAGTGATCGGCTAAGCATGTCTAGATGGCCTTTTGGTAAGTCGCTCCAGCGTTCTTGAGGCCGAATGGCATGGAGGTATAGCAGAAGGCTCCAAATGGTGTGATGAATGCAGTGTTCTCCTCGTCCTCCTTTGCCAGACTGATATAATGATACCCGGAGTAGCAGTCTTGGAAGGAGAGCATAGAGCAGCCACCGGTTGAGTCAACTACCTGATCTATCCTAGGGAGTCCGAAGGGATCCTTCGGGCAGTGCTTATTGAGATCGATATAGTCGACGCACATGCGCCAATCAACTTTATTCTTTTTTAGTACAAGAATGGGGTTTGCCAGCCACTCTGGGTGCAGTACTTCTCTAATGATTCCTGCTGACACTAGGTGAGCTAACTCTGCACGAATGGCTTTTCTCATATCAGGCGTGAAACAACGCAGCTTCTGCCAGATCGGTCTAGCATGAGGATATACTTTAAGATTATGCTCGGTCAGTTCTCTCAGGACTCCCGGCATGTCCGCAGGTTGCCATGCGAATACATCCCGGTTGTCTTGCAGGAACTGGACGAGCGTGCTTTCCTATTTGTCGCCGAGGCTGGAGCTGATGATTGCAGTCTTGCGTTCATCATAGAATCCCAGATTGATCCTTTTAGTTTCTTCTGTCGGCCACATAGAGGTCATAGCCTGAGCTTTGTTTGAGGGGATCGTGAGATTTTCATCCTCCAGTCTGCCGTTCGCTTGTGTGGGAAGGGCTACCGGGGGCCTGGTGGTGAGAGCTGTTTAGATGGCACCCGAAAGCATTCTACGGTGCCTTGGAAGTCGACACGCATGGTGATAATCCCCTGTGGTCCTGGCATCTTGAGTACCATGTACGGGTAGTGCGGAATAGCTATGAATTTCGCCAGTCCTGGCCTTCCAATGATGGCGTTGTACCCGTAGTCAAAGCACGCCATCTCAAACCTTAAGAACTCGGTTTTGTAGTTCTCTGGGGTTCCAAAGGTGACGGACAGGTGGATGTGTCCGAGCGGGTACTCCCCTTCGGTCGGCACGATGCCGAAGAAGGGAGTATCCGACTTGGTAAGGTCCTCGATGGCGACCCCCAGGGCCTGAAGCGTCTGGGGGAAGGTGACGTTGATGCTGCTTTGAAAGTCGCCTAGAGGGGGGTGAATAGGGCGAAACTAAAATTCTCAAAAATAACCACAACTACAAGCCGGGTTAGCGTTAGAAATATAATAGAGTCCGCAAGAGAGGGTGCAAAACAAATCGCAAGCGAATAATGAAGTGAGACACGCGGATTTGTTTTACCGACGTTCGGTTCTCTCGAACCTACTCCCCGTTGAGGAGGCCACAAAGGCCGGGTCTCTTTCAACCTTTACCCTCTCTCAAACGGTCCCTCGGACCGAGTGAGCTTTCTCTTCTCAATCACTTGGAACACAAAGTTCCCACAAGGACCACCACAAGTTTGGTGTCTCTTGCCTCAATTACAAGTGAGTTTGATCTCAATGAAAGAATCAAGAAGGAAGAAAGCAATCCAAGCGCAAGAGCTCGAAAGAACACAAGCAAATCTCTCTCTCTAATCACTAGGGCGTTGTGTGGAATTTGGAGAGGATTTGATCTCTTTGGTGTGTCTAGAATTGAATGCTAGAGCTCTTGTAAGTAGTTGGGAAGTGGAAAACTTGGATGCAATGAATGGTGGGTGGTTGGGGGTATTTATAGCCCCAACCACCAAACTAGCCGTTTGGTGAGGCTGTCTGTTCGATGGCGCACCGGACAGTCCGGTGCACACCGGACATGTCTGGTGCGACAGCCACGTCACCAAAAGCCGTTGGGTTCGACCGTTGGAGCTTTGTCTTCTGGGCCCGCCTAAATGTCCGGTGGCGCACCGGACATGTACTGTAGAGTGTCCGGTGCGCCAGCATGGGCGTGCCTGACCTCTGCGCGCGCAGCGCGCGCATTTAATGCGTCGCAGGTAGCCGTTGGCGCTGAAGTAGCCGTTGCCCCGTGGTTACACCGGACAGTCCGGTGTACACCGGACAGTCCGGTGAATTATAGCGGAGCGGCTGAAGTGAAATCCCGAGGCTGGCGAGTTCCGGAGGCTATCCTTCCTTGGAGCACCGGACATGTCCGGTGAACACCGGACAATCCGGTGAATTATAGTGGAGTCGCCTCTGGAATTTCCCGAAGGTTGCGGGTTTGAAGTCGGAGTCCTCTGGTGCACCGGACATGTCCGGTGGCACACCGGACAGTCCGGTGCGCCAGACCAGAGGTGCCTTCGGTTGTCCCTTTGCTCTTTGGTTGAACCCAATACTTTGTCTTTTTATTGGCTAAGTGTGAACCTTTAGCACCTATATAACTTATGCACTAGAGCAAACTAGTTAGTCCAAATATTTGTGTTGGGCAATTCAACCACCAAAATTAATTAGGGACTAGGTGTAAGCCTAATTCCCTTTCAATCTCCCCCTTTTTGGTGATTGATGCCAACACAAACCAAAGCAAATATAAAAGTGCATAATTGAACTAGTTTGCATAATGTAAATGCAAAGGTTGCTTGGAATTGAGCCAATAAATGTTACTTACTAGATGTGCATGGATTGTTTCTTTATTTTTAACATTTTGGACCACGCTTGCACCACATGTTTTGTTTTTGCAAATTATTTTTGTAAATCCTTTTCAAAGTTCTTTTGCAAACAGTCAAAGGTAAATGAATAAGATTTTGTGAAGCATTTTCAAGATTTGAATTTTTCTCCCCTTGTTTCAAATGCTTTTCCTTTGACTAAACAAAACTCCCCCTCAAATAAATTCTCCTCTTAGTGTTCAAGAGGGTTTTGAGGTATCAAGTTTTGAAAATACTACTTGCTCCCCCTTTAGAATAAAAAGAGATACCAATTTGAAATTTACCAATTGAAAATCATTATTTTTTTAAAAAAAATTAGGGTGGTGGTGCGGTCCTTTTGCTTTGGGCCAATACTTTCTCCCCCTTTGGCATGAATCGCCAAAAACGGATACTTGGAATGAAATATAGGCCCTTATTAGCTACTTTCTCCCCTTTGGCAAATAAAACATATAAGTGAAGATTATACCAAAGATGGAGAGTGAAGCGGAGCGACAGCGAAGGATGAGTAGTAGAGTGGAGTGGAAGCCTTTGTCTTCGCCGAAGATTCCAATTCCCTTTCAATATACCTATGACTTGGTTTGAAATATACTTGAAAACACATTAGTCATAGCATATATAAAAAAAATATGATCAAAGGTATACTTATGAGCTATGTGTGCAAATTAGCAAAAGAAATTTCTAGAATCAAGAATATTGAGCTCATGCCTAAGTTTGGTAAAAGATTGTTCATCAAGTGGCTTGGTAAAGTTATCGGCTAATTGATCTTTAGTATTAATGTATGAAATCTCGATATCCCCCTTTTGTTGGTGATGCCTTAGAAAATGATACCGAATGGCTATGTGTTTAGTGCGGCTATGCCAACGGGATTATCCGCCATGTGGATTGCACTCTCATTATCACATAGAAGGGGAACTTTGGTTAGTTTGTAACCGTAGTCCCGCAGGGTTTGCCTCATCCAAAGCAATTGCGCGCAATAGTGGCCTGCGGCAATATACTCGGCTTCGGCGGTAGAAAGAGCGACTGAATTTTGCTTCTTTGAAGCCCAAGACACCAAGGATCTTCCCAAGAACTGGCAAGTCCTCGATGTGCTCTTTCTATTAATCTTACACCCCGCCCAATCGGCATCCGAATAACCAATCAAATCAAATGTGGATCCCCGAGGGTACCAAAGCCCAAACTTAGGTGTATAAGCCAAATATCTCAAGATTCGTTTTACGGCCGTAAGGTGTGATTCCTTAGGGTCGGCTTGGAATCTTGCACACATGCAAACGGAAAGCATGATGTCCGGTCGAGATGCACATAAATAAAGCAATGAACCAATCATCGACCGATATACCTTTTGATCCACGGACTTACCTCCCGTGTCGAGGTCGAGATGCCCATTGGTTCCCATGGGTGTCTTGATGGGCTTGGCATCCTTCATTCCAAACTTGGTTAGAATGTCTTGAGTGTACTTCGTTTGGCTAATGAAGGTGCCCTCTTGGAGTTGCTTGACTTGGAATCCTAGAAAATACTTTAACTCCCCCATCATAGACATCTCGAATTTCTGTGTCATGATCCTACTAAATTCTTCACATGTAGATTCGTTAGTAGACCCAAATATGATATCATCAACATAAATTTGGCATACAAACAAATCATTGTCAAGAGTTTTAGTGAAAAAAGTAGGATCAGCCTTGTCAACTTTGAAGCCATTAGCAATAAGGAAATCTCTAAGGCATTCATACCATGCTCTTGGGGCTTGCTTGAGCCCATAAAGCGCCTTAGAGAGCCTATAGACATGGTTAGGGTACTCACTGTCTTCAAAGCCGGGAGGTTGCTCAACATAGACCTCTTCCTTGATTGGTCCATTGAGGAAGGCACTCTTCACGTCCATTTGGTAAAGCTTGAAGCCATGGTAAGTAGCATAGGCTAATAATATACGAATTGACTCAAGCCTAGCTACGGGTGCATAGGTTTCACCAAAATCCAAACCTTCGACTTGTGAATACCCCTTGGCCACGAGTCGAGCTTTGTTTCTTGTCACCACACCATGCTCGTCTTGCTTGTTGCGGAAGACCCACTTGGTTCCTACAACATTTTGATTAGGACGTGGAACTAAATGCCATACCTCGTTCCTAGTGAAGTTGTTGAGCTCCTCTTGCATTGCCATCACCCAATCCAAATATTGAAGTGCTTCCTCTACCCTGTGTGGCTCAGTAGAGGAAACAAACGAGTAATGTTCACAAAAATGTGCAACACGAGATCTAGTGGTTACCCCCTTATGAATGTCGCCGAGGATGGTGTCGACGGGGTGATCTCGTTGGATTGCTTGGTGGACTCTTGGGTGTGGCGGCCTTGGTTGTTCATCCTCCTTGTCTTGATCATTTGCATCTCCCCCTTGATCATTGTCGTCATCTTGAGGTGGCTCATCATTGTGTTCTTCCTCTTTATCATCTTGAGCCACGTCCTCATTTTGGGTTGGTGGAGATGCTTGCGTGGAGGAGGATGGTTGATCTTGTGCATGTGGAGGCTCTTCGGATTCCTTAGGACACACATCCCCAATGGACATGTTCCTTAGCACGATGCACGGAGCCTGTTCTTCACCTATCTCATCAAGATCAACTTGCTCTACTTGAGAGCCGTTAGTCTCATCAAACACAACGTCACAAGAAACTTCAACTAGTCCTGAGGACTTGTTAAAGACTCTATATTCCCTTGTGTTTGAATCATATCCTAGTAAAAAGCCTTCTACAGTTTTAGGAGCAAATTTAGATTTTCTACCTCTTTTAACAAGAATAAAGCATTTGCTACCAAAAACTCTAAAATATGAAATATTGGGCTTTTTACCGGTGAGGAGTTCGTATGATGTCTTCTTGAGGATTCGGTGTAGATATAACCGGATGATGGCGTAGCAGGCGGTGTTGACTGCTTCGGCCCAAAACCGATCCGGTGTCTTGTACTCATCAAGCATGGTTCTTGCCATGTCCAATAGAGTTCGATTCTTCCTCTCCACTACACCATTTTGTTGTGGGGTGTAGGGAGAAGAGAATTCATGCTTGATGCCCTCCTCCTCAAGAAAGCCTTCTATTTGTGAGTTCTTGAACTCCGTCCCGTTGTCGCTTCTAATTTTCTTGATCCTTAAGCCGAACTCATTTTGAGCCCGTCTTAAGAATCCCTTTAAGGTCTCTTGGGTATGGGATTTTTCCTGCAAAAGAACACCCAAGTGAAGCGAGAATAATCATCCACAATAACTAGACAGTACTTACTCCCGCCGATGCTTATGTAAACGATCGGGCCGAATAGGTCCATGTGTAGGAGCTCCAGTGGCCTGTCACTAGTCATGATGTTCTTGTGTGGATGATGAGACCCAACTTGCTTTCCTGCTTGGCATGCACTACAAATCCTGTCTTTCTCAAAATGAACATTTGTTAGTCCCAAAATGTGCTCTCCCTTTAGAAGCTTATGAAGATTCTTCATCCCAACGTGGGCTAGTCGGCGATGCCAGAGCCAACCCATGTTAGTCTTAGCAATTAAGCATGTGTCGAGTTCAGCTCTATCAAAATCTACCAAGTATAGCTGACCCTCTAACACACCCTTAAATGCTATTGAATCATCAGTTCTTCTAAAGACAGTGACACCTACATCAGTAAAGAGATAGTTGTAGCCCATTTGACATAGTTGAGATACAGAAAGCAAATTGTAATCTAAAGAATCTACAAGAAAAACATTGGAAATAGTATGGTCAGGTGATATAGCAATTTTACCCAATCCTTTGACCAAACCTTGATTTCCATCCCCGAATGTGATAGCTCGTTGGGGATCTTGGTTTTTCTCATATGAGGAGAACATCTTCTTCTCCCCTGTCATGTGGTTTGTGCACCCGCTGTCGAGTATCCAACTTGAGCCCCCGGATGCATAAACCTACAAAACAATTTTAGTTCTTGACTTTAGGTACCCAAACGGTTTTGGGTCCTTTGGCATTAGAAACAAGAACTTTGGGTACCCAAACACAAGTCTTGGAGCCCTTGTGTTTGCCCCCAACAAACTTGGCAACTACCTTGCCGGATTTGTTAGTCAAAACATAAGATGCATCAAAGGTTTTAAATGAAATATCATGATCATTTGATGCATTAGGAGTTTTCTTTCTAGGCAACTTGGCACGGGTTGGTTGCCTAGAGCTAGATGTCTCATCCTTATACATGAAAGCATGGTTAGGGCCAGAGTGAGACTTCCTAGAATGAGTTCTCCTAATTTTGCCCTCGGGATAACCGGCAGGGTACAAAATGTAGCCCTCGTTATCCTGAGGCATGGGAGCCTTGCCCTTAACAAAGTTAGACAAATTTCTAGGAGGGGCATTAAGTTTGACATTGTCTCCCCTTTGGAAGCCAATGCCATCCTTGATGCCAGGGCGTCTCCCATTATAGAGCATACTTCTAGCAAATTTAAACATTTCATTTTCCAAGTTATGCTCGGCAATTTTAGCATCTAATATTGCTATATGATCATTTTGTTGTTTGATTAAAGCCATGTGATCATGAATAGCATTGATATCAACATCTCTACATCTAGTACAAATAGAAGTGTGCTCAACGGTAGATGTAGAGGGTTTGCAAGATTTTAATTCAACAACCTTAGCATGCAACATATCATTCTTAGTTCTAAGGTCGGAAATAGTAGTATTGCAAACATCAAAATCTTTAGCCTTAGCAATCAAATTTTCATTTTCTACTCTAAGGCTAGCAAGAGAATCATTCAATTCCTTAATCTTAGCAAGCAAATCATCATCATCATTTCTAAGATTGGGAATTGAGACATCACAAACATGAGAATCAACCTTAGCAATTAATCTAGCATTTTCATTTCTAAGGTTGTCAATAGTCTCATGGCAAGTGCTTAGCTCACTAGACAATTTTTCACATTTTTCAACTTGTAGAGCATAAGCATTTTTAACCTTAACATGCTTTTTATTTTCCTTGATTAGGAAGTCCTCTTGGGAGTCCAAGAGATCATCCTTCTCATGGATGGCATTAATTAATTCATTTAATTTCTCCTTTTGTTGCATGTTTAGGTCAGCAAAAAGGGTACGCAAATTATTTTCCTCATCACTAGCATTATCATCACTAGAGGACTCATCTAGTGGAGGATTTAGTTTTAACCTTTTCCTTTTGCCGTCCTTTGCCATGAGGCACTTGTGGCCGACGTTGGGGAAGAGGAGTCCCTTGGTGACGGCGATGTTGGCGGCGTCCTCGTCGGAGGAGGACTCGGTGGAGCTCTCGTCGGAGTCCCACTCCCGGCAAACATGGGCATCGCCGCCCTTCTTCTTGTAGTACTTCTTCTTTTCTCTCCTTTTTCCCTTCTTGTCGTCGCCCCTGTCACTGTCACTAGATATAGGACATTTTGCAATGAAATGATCGGGCTTACCACACTTGTAGCAAACCTTCTTGGAACGGGATTTGTAATCCTTCCCCTTCCGTTGCTTGAGGATTTGGCGAAAGCTTTTGATGATTAAAGTCATCTCCTCATTGTCGAGCTTGGAGGCGTCAATTGGTTGTCTACTTGGTGTAGACTCCTTCTTCTTCTCCGTCGCCTTAAATGCCACCGGTTGCGCTTCGGACGTGGAGGGTTCGTCAAGTTCGTTGATCTTCTTTGAGCCTTTAATCATACATTCAAAGCTCACAAAATTCCCGATTACTTCCTCGGGAGTCATTAGTGTGTATCTAGGATTACCATGAATTAATTGAACTTGAGTGGGGTTAAGGAAAATGAGAGATCTTATAATAACCTTAACCACCTCGTGGTCGTCCCACTTCTTGCTCCCGAGGTTGCGCACTTGGTTCACCAAGGTTTTGAGCCGATTGTACATATCTTGTGGCTCCTCCCCTTGGCGAAGACGGAAGCGACCGAGCTCCCCCTCGATCGTTTCCCGCTTGGTGATCTTGGTGAGTTCATCACCCTCGTGCGCGGTCTTGAGAAGGTCCCAAATCTCCTTTGCATTCTTCAACCCTTGCACTTTGTTGTATTCCTCCTTGCTTAGAGAGGCGAGGAGTATGGTTGTAGCTTGAGAGTTGAAGTGCTCGATTTGGGCCACTTCGTCCGTATCATAGTCTTCATCCCCTACGGATGGTACCTGTGCTCCAAACTCAACAACATTCCATATACTTTTGTGGAGAGAGGTTAGATGAAATTTCATTAAATCACTCCACCTAGCATAATCTTCGCCATCAAAGGTTGGCGGTTTGCCTAATGGAACGGAAAGTAATGGAGTAGGTCTAGATGTACGAGGATAGTGTAAGGGGATCTTACTAAACTTCTTGCGCTCTTGGCGCTTAGAAGTTACGGATGGCGCGTCGGAGTTCGATGTTGATGAAGTATCGGTCTCGTAGTAGACCACTTTCCTCATCCTCTTTTTCTTGTCCCCACTCCGATGCGGCTTGTGGGAAGAAGATTTTTCCTTCTTCTCTTTGTGGTGAGAGGAAGAAGATCTTTTCTCCTTCCGTTTGGAGGAGTCCTTCTTCTTCTCCTTCCTCTTGGTGCGGGACTCTTCCAATGAAGTGCTCCCGTGGCTCGTAGTGAGCTTGTCGCCGGTCTCCATCTCCCTCTTGGTGTGATCTCCCGACATCACTTCGAGCGGTTAGGCTCTAATGAAGCACCGGGCTCCGATACCAATTGAAAGTCGCCTATAGGGGGGTGAATAGGGCGAAACTGAAATTCTCAAAAATAACCACAACTACAAGCCGGGTTAGCGTTAGAAATATAATAGAGTCCGCAAGAGAGGGTGCAAAACAAATCGCAAGCGAATAATGAAGTGAGACACGCGGATTTGTTTTACCGAGGTTCGGTTCTCTCAAACCTACTCCCCGTTGAGGAGGCCACTGTCACACCCGGGTTTTGGGGCACCAAGACCCGGGCGCAAACATAATCACCAGGTGTGCTGGGACCAAGTCTCACACATATGATGAATCATGGCACAGGATCGAATGTCACAACTTTACTATATAATAGGATTTCTATACAAAATAAATAAATAATTACATTATACGGAGACAACGGTCCAGCAAACCAAAGTTGTCTGGGAGACGACGACCTAGACCTCTCACGAACTTGCCACAGCATCCTCCATGCGCCTCATCCTGCGGTACCTGCTCTTGACCTGTGGGGGGGGGTGTGAGACAGCAAGAGTGAGCTCACATACGTTCATCGCTCAACAAGTTGTGGGGAATAATGTGAATGAACTCGTCAAAGGTGGGAGCTCACGTGAAGTGTAAGGCTTACCAAAGAGGATGGTTGAAGCTGAGCATTGCTTTTAAAGTTGGTCAAAATTTTATTAGCAATTACTAAGTATAAGTAAATACCAACCCAATTAAATAGTAGAACCGAAGTAACAACATCACCTGCGATGCAATGCATATGACAAATTGAATTTAAGTTCCATAAATTAATCATGTGAGGGTCCGAGCTGCTCATGACCGTGAGCACGGCTAGTATACCAGTTTTACACTCTGCAGAGGTTGCGCATCTTTACCCACAAGTCATGTTACCCATCTGCCAAGGGATCGCGACTTCCCATACACCTCTACCGAGGAGGCGAGGCAGGGTAACACTACGAGGCCTTTACAAAGTTCCACTAGCTTAAGAAAACCCGCTACAGTTTATAGGAAGCTCCAATGCAGGAATCCCTTGCAGGACCGCCATCGCAGCAAAATCCTCCCGAGGGCCTCCCTACACTGACCACTCCCCTACTGCCCTTGCCCCTTTCGGGTAAGGTAGTCCTCCACTAGCTTTCCTAATTAATCAGCCAAGGGCGTCCCATTAAACCCTTGTGGTAGCACTGTTTTCCCGGGTGGTCGCTCCATGTTCCAATTAACATAATGATCTTATCATGAACGATAAATAACAACGGATAACAAAAGTATAATCATGAGTAATGTATCTTCATACCCCAAAACCACATAAAGCACTAGCAAGTACTACCCAAAAAGTTCAGTGGTAACAAGGTATAAAGATAATCAAACTAGGGTAACCTATTGGGTCCCATCAAAATTAACCTATGCAGATCATTATGATTAATCAGAACATGGCTAGGTAAAAAGAAGTGATCAAGGGCACAACTTGCCTGGGACTTGAGATTCCAGGTACCAACTTGCTCTTCAGATGACACGTGTCCTCACGCTAGTCGTAGTAATACAAACAAACATGGTATAGGCAAGATTAACATCACACCAATCATAAGAATAAATTGCGTAATAACAATCTACGCGTCGCTACGAGATCGTGGGATCGAGAACTACTAAGATCGGAGTCATGGTTGAGGAGTTATGATTTCTCGAAGGTTTTATGTATTTAATAAAAGATTAAGTACTAGATAAATTTTAATGAGACTTTCATGTCAAAACAGAGGCACTAATGGTTAGACAATAATATTACAAAAATTTAGGAACTGGAATGGACCAATTTGGAGTTCATATGCATTTTCTATGAATTATACAAATTCTATGATTTATTTTCACATTAAAAACTCATTTTCTATATCTTTTTCCTGATTTCCCAAGTTCCTGGACTACGCCACAAATACCAGAAAGAGCAGGGTTCCCGGCGCAAGAAACCAGAGACCCAGCGCACAGTGGAGTGGGATGGCGGGTTGATTCTGCGAAAACTTGGGGTCTCTTTAGAAAAATGTACCCGCGAAGGGGTACAGGAGGATTCGGACCGTTCAGATCAGATCCAAGGGCCAGGATCGGATCTCGTCCATTATGAACCCGCGAGCGCTCAGGGCCATCCGATCTGGATCAATGGCCCAGATCCAATCCGTCGAAGGGGTATCCCTCTATCTAATCTGAACCGTTCAACGAGGATCGGACGACCAGGGTGTTTTCCCCAATTCTCTGCCAGCGACGGCGGCGCCGCCTGAGGTCATGGCGGATCCTCGCCGGAGCCACGCGATTCGGCCGATCTGGGCCCCTACAACGTCATTCGAAGGCCCCTACGCACAATTCGGACGATGGCGAAACATACTAGGGCTCACCGTAGGTAGGGATGGCGACAAGGGAGTGATCCACGGCGTGATGCGACGCCGCGGCAGAGCACTATCGTCGGTGAGCAATTCTAGGACTCGGCGGCACCCTACACTTTCGAAGCCGGTCGCTACGCAACGCGCGGACAAAGGTGCATTCCAGGGAGTGTCTCATACCGGTGCTATTGGCGCCCGAATCCAAGTCCACCCGCGGCGGAGATCGAAGCTCCAGTGAGCGATTCGTCGGCCACAGCTCGGCAGCACACCCGCGCAAACCACGAGTGCAATCCCCAAGGTGTAGCGGAGCTCCCGGCACGACACAAGGGTCCTGGCGGGTCCGCAGAGCGGTGGCGCAGCCCACCCCGTCGTGCATCCATTCATGGCGGTCACGGATATGCCAGAGGGGAGGGGAACGATTAAATAGGCTTGCACCCGAGGCCAGTTCGCTTCTATCGGCATCCAGGTTGTTATAGGATCCCAGAAATTCCACGGCCGAACCGGTCTCCGAGAATCCCGGGGAAGGGATCAGATATGCATTGAATCAGGTGAAGACTCTCAGCGAAATCCATGGCGGCGTTCACGGCGTTCGTTCCCTGGGTCTGGCGAGGGAGCAGGGCGGTCACGGGCATGATTGGGTGCGGACAACCTCCATCAACCGGTTGGTCAACAACCGCATCGGCCGCGACGAAGTATGCGCGGAGAGCACGGCGCGGAGGAGACCTCGGCGGTAGGTAGGTGGGAGATGGCGCTGAAGGCTTGGGCCCAATCGCCAGCGAGAGCGGAGGGAGAGAGCTCGGTTGCGGTGGCAAGGAGGCTGACACACGGGGCCCACCCGACAGACACGGTTCTGGCAAGGCGGCCCACGAGCCAGCGACTGAATCACGGGTCCACGACGTCAGCGTGTACGCAGGCGCAGGGGGGGGAGGGGAAATTGGGCCGCGCAGAATCGGTTGGCTGGGCCGCGGGAGGGGAGTCGGCCCAATAGCGCTGGTAGGTCTTTTCTGTTTTCTTTTCTATTTCTAATTTGAAATACTTAAACCAAATTCAATTTCCTGTTTTGAATTTCAGATTCCAAACTTCATTAAAAATCCAATATAAAGATAACACCTATTATTTATTTGTTTATAATATATTTTTTTATTCTCTTTTTAGTGTCTTACTCATTTCTTACTTCTAGCTTATTTCCAAATTCAATTATTCAAACTCAAATTTATACTCTTGTCTTAATTTTCAGATTTGCCAAATGTATCAATTGAAATACAAATGTGAATATAAACCACTTCATTTTAAATATTACTATGTTATTCTCCTTCTCATATTTGTTTCTAACAATAGTTGACTCAATTACAAATTAATTTTCTCATTTCCCCAATGTACTATAATAACTATATTTGTTTATTTAAAAAAAATTATACAAATTTTGGGTCTTACAAATCCTACCCCCCTTAACAGAAATCTCGTCCTCGAGATTTGTAAGAAAAGGGATACAATAGGTTTGGTCTAGAATTTTAGTTTCTCATTTGGTTTTGGGAATCAAAGTTTCGTTCAAGTTTTTTTTTACATAACAATTAGTAGATGATTTGGAAAATATGAATATTATATGTCTAGCCATTTATTAGGTCAGATGAGGTAAGGTTATGGCAAGTAGAGGTTGTGGCAAGGGTATATTAAGGAAAGACTTCATCCTGAACTCTGGATCTTGATTCTTCTAGCGATCTAACTTGATTTTTGAAGACTTGAGTTGATGCTTATCCTCCTTTGACATGGTTGGTATTCTTTGGCCTTTATTCTTGGAGTTGTCATCCGAGTTAAGGACATATGGCTAAGGATATATAGTTAGGATAGCCGAGGTACATGAGGTAGGTAGGTTTGAACAGAGTTTTACTTTGCTTTTGGAATAGATGAACTAGGCAACCTGTGATGTAGGTTAGGTTGTTGATCACTGACGAGTTGGTGTAAGGCACCAACTTAGGTTCATTTTTTATCGGATCAGGGTCTAATCTATTTCACCAATATCACTAATATGTTTTAGTAGACCACATTAGGTTAGATCACATTAGATTAAATCTAGGTTAGATTGTTATGACTAGATAGACTAGATAAGATCTCATTGACTTGGATTAGATCATGGTGGTTACTTTGGGATGAGATAAGTAGGATGGTTAGGATAAGGCGATTCTTTCAAGATAAGATGAATTCAAAAGGATAAGTTAGAACCATTAGAAGTCGGTTTGATCTATTCAGAGAAGATAAAATCTTTTCAAAATAAGATGAGTCTACTAAGGTAATAGAGTATCTTTTAAGATAAGATGGATCTATTAAGATGAGATATATTTCAATTAGGATAAGTTGGGATCTTTTGAGATGAGATGGATCTATGAGTGTAGGATAGAATCTTTTAAGATGAGATGGATATTGTTAGGTTAGATACTTTAATGAGGGATAATCTAGTGTCTAGTTAGTTTTATAAGTATTATGTATATGCAGATGTAATCGTGGACATTACTCCACAACCCATCACACTCAATCAAAGATCCAAATCAGACAAGTATCATAAGAACAAGCACTCAAGCATATAGATACTAAAAAAAATAGTTTTGTTTTTATTCCTACGAGTAGGTCTCCTATTTCTAAAGTCACTTTAGGCACATGATTTCAAAGTGTGAAATCCACTTTTGTCTTTAGAATAAAAAAGGTAAGAGTAATCAGAGTAAAGCGGAAATAGATGAGAAAAGATTAAGAAAAGTTTAGAAAGGATTAGAGTAGCAAAGGTAAGTAGATATTGATTGTCCAGTTCTATCTAGGTTTTGTCCTACAGTCAACATTCCTCTGATACCACTTCTGTCACACCCGGGTTTTGGGGCACCAAGACCCGGGCGCAAACATAATCACCAGGTGTGCTGGGACCAAGTCTCACACATATGATGAATCATGGCACATGATCGAATGTCACAACTTTACTATATAATAGGATTTCTATACAAAATAAATAAATAATTACATTATACGGAGACAACGGTCCAGCAAACCAAAGTTGACTGGGAGACGACGACCTAGACCTCTCACGAACTTGCCACAGCATCCTCCATGCGCCTCATCCTGCGGTACCTGCTCTTGACCTGTGGGGGGTGTGAGACGGCAAGAGTGAGCTCACATACGTTCATCGCTCAACAAGTTGTGGGGAATAATGTGAATGAACTCGCCAAAGGTGGGAGCTCACGTGAAGTGTAAGGCTTACCAAAGAGGATGGTTGAAGCTGAGCATTGCTTTTAAAGTTGGTCAAAATTTTATTAGCAATTACTAAGTATAAGTAAATACCAACCCAATTAAATAGTAGAACCGAAGTAACAACATCACCTGCGATGCAATGCATATGACAAATTGAATTTAAGTTCCATAAATTAATCATGTGAGGGTCCGAGCTGCTCATGACCGTGAGCACGGCTAGTATACCAGTTTTACACTCTGCAGAGGTTGCGCATCTTTACCCACAAGTCATGTTACCCATCTGCCAAGGGATCGCGACTTCCCATACACCTCTACCGAGGAGGCGAGGCAGGGTAACACTACAAGGCCTTTACAAAGTTCCACTAGCTTAAGAAAACCCGCTACAGTTTATAGGAAGCTCCAATGCAGGAATCCCTTGCAGGACCGCCATCGCAGCAAAATCCTCCCGAGGGCCTCCCTACACTGACCACTCCCCTACTGCCCTTGCCCCTTTCGGGTAAGGTAGTCCTCCACTAGCTTTCCTAATTAATCAGCCAAGGGCGTCCCATTAAACCCTTGTGGTAGCACTGTTTTCCCGGGTGGTCGCTCCATGTTCCAATTAACATAATGATCTTATCATGAACGATAAATAACAACGGATAACAAAAGTATAATCATGAGTAATGTATCTTCATACCCCAAAACCACATAAAGCACTAGCAAGTACTACCCAAAAAGTTCAGTGGTAACAAGGTATAAAGATAATCAAACTAGGGTAACCTATTGGGTCCCATCAAAATTAACCTATGCAGATCATTATGATTAATCAGAACATGGCTAGGTAAAAAGAAGTGATCAAGGGCACAACTTGCCTGGGACTTGAGATTCCAGGTACCAACTTGCTCTTCAGATGACACGTGTCCTCACGCTAGTCGTAGTAATACAAACAAACATGGTATAGGCAAGATTAACATCACACCAATCATAAGAATAAATTGCGTAATAACAATCTACGCGTCGCTACGAGATCGTGGGATCGAGAACTACTAAGATCGGAGTCATGGTTGAGGAGTTATGATTTCTCGAAGGTTTTATGTATTTAATAAAAGATTAAGTACTAGATAAATTTTAATGAGACTTTCATGTCAAAACAGAGGCACTAATGGTTAGACAATAATATTACAAAAATTTAGGAACTGGAATGGACCAATTTGGAGTTCATATGCATTTTCTATGAATTATACAAATTCTATGATTTGTTTTCACATTAAAAACTCATTTTCTATATCTTTTTCCTGATTTCCCAAGTTCCTGGACTACGCCACAAATACCAGAAAGAGCAGGGTTCCCGGCGCAAGAAACCAGAGACCCAGCGCACAGTGGAGTGGGATGGCGGGTTGATTCTGCGAAAACTTGGGGTCTCTTTAGAAAAATGTACCCGCGAAGGGGTACAGGAGGATTCGGACCGTTCAGATCAGATCCAAGGGCCAGGATCGGATCTCGTCCATTATGAACCCGCGAGCGCTCAGGGCCATCCGATCTGGATCAATGGCCCAGATCCAATCCGTCGAAGGGGTATCCCTCTATCTAATCTGAACCGTTCAACGAGGATCGGACGACCAGGGTGTTTTCCCCAATTCTCTGCCAGCGACGGCGGCGCCGCCCGAGGTCACGGCGGATCCTCGCCGGAGCCACGCGATTCGGCCGATCTGGGCCCCTACAACGTCATTCGAAGGCCCCTACGCACAATTCGGACAATGGCGAAACATACTAGGGCTCACCGTAGGTAGGGATGGCGACAAGGGAGTGATCCACGGTGTGATGCGACGCCGCGGCAGAGCACTATCGTCGGTGAGCAATTCTAGGACTCGGCGGCACCCTACACTTTCGAAGCCGGTCGCTACGCAACGCGCGGACAAAGGTGCATTCCAGGGAGTGTCTCATACCGGTGCTATTGGCGCCCGAATCCAAGTCCACCCGCGGCGGAGATCGAAGCTCCAGTGAGCGATTCGTCGGCCACAGCTCGGCAGCACACCCGCGCAAACCACGAGTGCAATCCCCAAGGTGTAGCGGAGCTCCCGGCACGACACAAGGGTCCTGGCGGGTCCGCAGAGCGGTGGCGCAGCCCACCCCGTCGTGCATCCATTCATGGCGGTCACGGATATGCCAGAGGGGAGGGGAACGATTAAATAGGCTTGCACCCGAGGCCAGTTCGCTTCTATCGGCATCCAGGTTGTTATAGGATCCCAGAAATTCCACGGCCGAACCGGTCTCCGAGAATCCCGGGGAAGGGATCAGATATGCATTGAATCAGGTGAAGACTCTCAGCGGAATCCATGGCGGCGTTCACGGCGTTCGTTCCCTGGGTCTGGCGAGGGAGCAGGGCGGTCACGGGCATGATTGGGTGCGGACAACCTCCATCAACCGGTTGGTCAACAACCGCATCGGCCGCGACGAAGTATGCGCGGAGAGCACGGCGCGGAGGAGACCTCGGCGGTAGGTAGGTGGGAGATGGCGCTGAAGGCTTGGGCCCAATCGCCAGCGAGAGCGGAGGGAGAGAGCTCGGTTGCGGTGGCAAGGAGGCTGACACACGGGGCCCACCCGACAGACACGGTTCCGGCAAGGCGGCCCACGAGCCAGCGACTGAATCACGGGTCCACGGCGTCAGCGTGTACGCAGGCGCGGGGGGGGAGGGGAAATTGGGCCACGCAGAATCGGTTGGCTGGGCCGCGGGAGGGGAGTCGGCCCAATAGCGCTGGTAGGTCTTTTCTATTTTCTTTTCTATTTCTAATTTGAAATACTTAAACCAAATTCAATTTCCTGTTTTGAATTTCAGATTCCAAACTTCATTAAAAATCCAATATAAAGATAACACCTATTATTTATTTGTTTATAATATATTTTTTTATTCTCTTTTTAGTGTCTTACTCATTTCTTACTTCTAGCTTATTTCCAAATTCAATTATTCAAACTCAAATTTATACTCTTGTCTTAATTTTCAGATTTGCCAAATGTATCAATTGAAATACAAATGTGAATATAAACCACTTCATTTTAAATATTACTATGTTATTCTCCTTCTCATATTTGTTTCTAACAATAGTTGACTCAATTACAAATTAATTTTCTCATTTCCCCAATGTACTATAATAACTATATTTGTTTATTTAAAAAAATTATACAAATTTTGGGTCTTACAGCCACAAAGGCCGGGTCTCTTTCAACCCTTACCCTCTCTCAAACGGTCCCTCGGACCGAGTGAGCTTTCTCTTCTCAATCACTTGGAACACAAAGTTCCCACAAGGACCACCACAAGTTTGGTGTCTCTTGCCTCAATTACAAGTGAGTTTGATCGCAATGAAAGAATCAAGAAGGAAGAAAGCAATCCAAGCGCAAGAGCTCGAAAGAACACAAGCAAATCTCTCTCTCTAATCACTAGGACATTGTGTGGAATTTGGAGAGGATTTGATCTCTTTGGTGTGTCTAGAATTGAATGCTAGAGCTCTTGTAAGTAGTTGGGAAGTGGAAAACTTGGATGCAATGAATGGTGGGTGGTTGGGGGTATTTATAGCCCCAACCACCAAACTAGCCGTTTGATGAGGCTGTCTGTTCGATGGCGCACCGGACAGTCCGGTGCACACCGGACATGTCCGGTGCGACAGCCACGTCACCAAAAGCCGTTGGGTTCGACCGTTGGAGCTCTGTCTTCTGGGCCCGCCTGGATGTCCGGTGGCGCACCGGACATGTACTGTAGAGTGTCCGGTGCGCCAGCATGGGCGTGCCTGACCTCTGCGCGCGCAGCGCGTGCATTTAATGCGTCGCAGGTAGCCGTTGGCGCCGAAGTAGCCGTTGCCCCGTGGTTACACCGGACAGTCCGGTGAATTATAGCGGAGTGGCTGAAGTGAAATCCCGAGGCTGGCGAGTTCCGGAGGCTATCCTTCCTTGGAGCACCGGACATGTCCGGTGAACACCGGACAGTCCGGTGAATTATAGTGGAGTCGCCTCTGGAATTTCCCGAAGGTTGCGGGTTTGAAGTCGGAGTCCTCTGGTGCACCGGACATGTCCGGTGGCACACCGGACAGTCCGGTGCGCCAGACCAGAGGTGCCTTCGGTTGTCCCTTTGCTCTTTGGTTGAACCCAATACTTTGTCTTTTTATTGGCTAAGTGTGAACCTTTAGCACCTGTATAACTTATGCACTAGAGCAAACTAGTTAGTCCAAATATTTGTGTTGGGCAATTCAACCACCAAAATTAATTAGGGACTAGGTGTAAGCCTAATTCCCTTTCAACCCCCGTCCACCAACACTTTCTTTACCCGGCTTTCTCGGATCACTGGATCAATGAGTAGCGGATATTTGCCGGGGTGATCAAAGTTAAGCCATTGATCAGCTCAGCTGAATGTTATCGCGTGTTTCGACCATCGGTAAGGGGCCGGAGCACTGGTCGTGGCCACTAGGACCTACCGATCGTTGAGCTTTTATTGCCTCTTATTTTCTTGTGCCCCATGGCCTCCGAAGATAACGTTGACCTCCATGTCAACGCACGGGAAAGCTCCACCTCTCCCCTCTTCCTACTGATGAGGCTGCCTGGGCTCGCTAGGCTCTCCTCGTGGCGGGTAGGTGGATGTGGCTGGAACGGTCGGCCATGCCTGACGGAATGTTTGAAGTCTCTATAGTTTCGTAGGGTGTGGCGCATGTCCTTGTGGTATGGACACTTGGAGTCGAGGATTTCATCCAGTGTACGCACTCCTCCGCGGGGTGCACCGCAGGCTCGAGCGGCAGGCGGCCTGGCGGTGTGCACCTCCTCGCAAGGCCCTTTTTCCCAGCGCTTGTCTGGTTGCTGGTTCGTATCTCACTGTGGCGCGGGTAGCGCAGATTTTGTGCCTCCAATGAGGTCCTAGGCCCGCTCATCCGCGGTGATGTAGATGTCCGTCTCCCGGAACAATTGTTCGGAGGTGGCTAGCGCCTTTTGGAGTATGGCTCGGACGAAGGCCGAGTCGTTGGATCCCCGATAGAAGTCTTCAATTACGGCTGCCTCATCGACTTCAGGGATGCGGTTCCTCATTGTTTAAAATCTTTTGAGGAACGATCAGAGGGTCTCATCATTCTGGCGCCAAATGGATTTGAGGTCCCATGGCTGCGCGGCTTATCGTAGATAGACTAAAAATTCACGATAAACCGGTGACTGAAGTCACCCCAATCGTCGATGCAGTGCCGAGGTAGGTGTCGAAGCCACTGCAGTGCGTCTTGCCCTAGGACAATGGGCAAGTATGCCATCATGACGTCGTCCGTTGCCCCAGCAGTCACGGTGGCGGTCGTATAGACGACCAACTAGCCTCCTGGGTCCTGCTTAGGCTCGTACTTGTCGATGTTGGAGACCTTGAAGTTGGAAGGCCATTGGATGGCCCGGAGACGTGGAGTTAGTGCGGAAACTCCGCACGTATCCTCCTGCCGTTGTTCGTGTCATCGATCCCAGGGAGGGGAGTGGGTAGTAGGTCGTCTCGACCGTCCCCAGAATGGGACACTGGTTGAAGCTATCGCCAACTCAACTCGGGTGGCATGACTTCGTGCTGGTACTCCGTGATCTCGGTCGTACTCCTCCCAGTGCCTTATCTCATTTTCTTATCGTCGGTTGTGTGAAGCGCTGATGGTGCTCCATGCATCTCGTCGGCTGTTGATGGTGTGACGCAGGTCATTCACAGGATGAGCGAGGGGTAGAAGATGATTGGCCGCCTGAGTAAGCAGCCGTCGGTAACCTTCCACGCCTGGGGTTCGCGGGAGGCCATCGGCTATCTGTGTCAGTACTGCTCTGACTTCACTCAGGGTTTTAGTGCTCGATCGAAATCAAGGTATAGGTTTCGAGCGAGGATAGGGTTCTCTCGTTGGAGCCTAACGTCTTGTTCAGCTAGCTCTCGCTCCCGATCTTGAGCCTGTCAGCAATCACGACAGTGGGAGTTATGTCTTTCTCGATGTACTCGTTTGTCGGGAGTTTCTCCCACTTCTGAGGCATCATCCTAGGACACGGGCTATGCCAGATCATGTTCCCCAGCTTCATGGTGTCGCCGCATGTTCCGACATCTGTTTCTTCGTCGCTGGGCATCACACTGGGGAGGATCCTCCCCTTGCATGGTAGGCTCATCGTCGGAGATGGCACGCTGACTCCAATCTCCCTTGAATGAAGAGGATGTCAGGGTAGAAAGGAGCCGGCCCGACGGTGTCCTTCTTCCTATCCTCCTTTGAGGGCAGAGGTATTAGAAAGGTGGCTTGACGTGCTCTCCTTCCCTGACTTGGGATGTTTACTTTCTTCTTCTGAGCGATCCGTGTCCACTCCTTAGTGGGCGAGGTGTACAACGAAGTTTTTCGGGTTAATGAAGCCTCGACTGATCGATCTCCCTTCTCCCGAGAGCTCCCGAGTCCCAGTCTGCAAGGGACCATATTCCCCCAAGCTGTGAGCGGGGGTCCTGTGAAAGGGAAATAGGGTCAAACCTTTTTCCTAAATGATTTTGGTGGTTGAATTGCCTAACGCAAATAATTGGACTAACTAGTTTGTTTTAGATTATATGTTCCACAGGTGCCAAAGGTTCACATCAAACCAATACAAAGTTAAAAGAAAGGGTTCAAAACAAAGGAGCAAAGAAAACCGAAGGCTGCCTGGTCTGGCGCACCGGACTGTCCGGTGTGCCACCGGACAGTGTCCGGTGCACCAGGGAGAATCACTCTGAACTTGCCACCTTCGGGTTTCTGGAAATTGCTCTCCGCTATAATTCACCAGACTGTCCGGTGTGCTAGTGGGAGCAACGGCTAGCGCACCAACAGTCGTCTGCAAAAGGTGAACAGTGAGCTACAGTGCGTGGACAGCCGCAGAAGTCAGAGCAGGCACAGAAGGCACACCGGACAGTGAACAGTGACTGTCCGGTGCACCACCGGACTGTTCGGTGGCCCAGCTGTCAGAAGCTCCAACGGTCGAACCCTAATGGTTGGGTGACGTGGCTGCGCACCGGACAGTGTCCGGTGGCGCACCGGACTGTCCGGTGTGCCCGTCGACAGCAGAGTTCCCCAACAGCCACTTTGGTGGTTGGGGCTATAAATACCCCCCAACCACCACACTTCAAGGCATCTAAGTTTTCGGCCATTGCATTCAATACAAGAGCTCTAGACTTCACTCCAAGACACAAACAAGAGATCAAATCCTCTCCCAAGTCCAAAGTTCACTCTAATCAAATAGTGACTAGTGAGAGAGAGACATTTGTGTTCATTTGAGTTCTTGCGCTTGGATTGCTTTTCTTCTTCCTTCTTTCTTGTTCCTAAGTCATTTGTAATCAAAGCAAGAGACACCAAGTTGTGGTGGTCCTTGTGGGGACTAAGTGTCCCGATTGATTGAGAAGAGAAGCTCACTCGGTCTAGGTGACCGTTTGAGAGAGGGAAAGGGTTGAAAGAGACCCGGTCTTTATGACCACCTCAACGGGGAGTAGGTTTGCAAGAACTGAACCTCGATAAAACAAATCACCGTGTCACACTCGTCATTTGCTTGTGATTTGTTTTTGCCCTCTCTCTCGGACTCAATTTTATTTCTAACGCTAACCCCGACTTGTAGTGTGTGCTTAAGTTTATAATTTTCAGATTCCGCCTATTCACCCCCCTCTAGGCGACTTTCAATTGGTATCAGAGCCGGTACTTCATTAGAGCCTAACCGCTCAAATGATGTCGGGAGATCACGCCAAGAAGGAGGTGATGACCGGTGAGAAGCCCGCCACAAGCCACGGGAAGACTCCATCGGGAGAGTCCGGCAACAAGGGGAAGGGATCCCCTTCACACACCAAGTCGCATCGGAGCGGCGACAAGAAGAAGATGAAGAAGGTGGTCTACTACGAGACCGACTCTTCATCACCATCCACCTCCGGCTCCGATGCGCCGTCCGTCACTTCTAAGCGCCATGAGCGCAAGAAGTTTAGTAAGATCCCCATACGCTATCCTCGCATTTCAAAACACACTCCTTTACTTTTCGTCTCATTAGGCAAACCACCCATTTTTGAGGGTGAATATTATAACATGTGGAGTGATAAAATGAGGCATCACCTAACCTCACTCCACGCTAGTATTTGGGACGTTGTTGAGTTTGGAGTGCAGGTACCATCACTGGGGGATGAAGATTATGATTCGGACGAGGTTGCCCAAATCCGGCACTTCAACTCCCAAGCCACTATTATACTCCTCGCCTCTCTAAGTCGAGAGGATTATAATAAGGTGCAAGGGTTGAAGAGCGCCAAGGAGATTTGGGACATGCTCAAGACCGCGCACGAAGGAGACGAGGTGACCAAGATCACCAAGAGGGAAATGATCGAGGGGGAGCTCGGTCGTTTCATGCTCAATCAAGGGGAGGAGCCACAAGCAATGTACAACCGGCTCAAAACCTTAGTGAACCAAGTGCGCAACCTCGGGAGCACCAAATGGGATGACCATGAAATGGTCAAGGTTATTCTTAGATCACTCGTTTTTCTTAATCCTACTCAAGTTCAATTAATTTGTGGTGATCCTAGATATAAGCTAATGTCTCCCGAGGAGGTTATAGGAAAATTTGTGAGCTTTGAATTGATGATCAAAGGCTCCAAGAAAATCATCGAGCAAGGCGCCACCTCAACACCCGAGATGCAACCCGTCGCATTCAAGGTGACGGAAGAAGAAAAGAAATACTCTACACCAAGTAGGGTCCCCATCGACGCCTCCAAGCTCGACAACGAGGAAATGGCGCTCATCATCAAGAGCTTCCGCCAAATCCTCAAGCAAAGGAGGGGGAAAGACTACAAGCCCCGCTCCAAGAAAGTTTGCTACAAGTGTGGTAAGCCCGGTCACTTTATAGCAAAATGTCCTATTTCTAGTGACAGTGACAGGGGCGACGACAAGAGGGGGAAGAAGAAGGAGAAGAAGAGATACTACAAGAAGAAGGGCGGTGATGCCCATGTTTGCCGAGAGTGGGACTCCAACGAGAGCTCCACCGACTCCTCCTCCGACGAGGACGCCGCAAACATCGCCGTCAACAAGGGTCTTCTCTTCCCCAACGTCGGCCACAAGTGCCTCATGGCAAAGGACGGCAAGAAGAAGAAGGTAAAATCTAGATCCTCCACTAAGTATGCAACTTCTAGTGATGAGAATAATTCTAGTGATGATGAGAATAACTTGCTCACTCTTTTTGCCAACCTAAACATGCAACAAAAAGAAAAATTGAATGAATTGATTAGTGCTATTCATGAGAAGGATGAACTCTTGGATAGCCAAAAGGACTTCCTTATTAAGGAAAACAAAAAGCATGTTAAGGTTAAAAATGCTTATGCTCAGGAGGTAGAGAAAAATGAAAAATTGACTAGTGAGCTTAGCACTTGCCATGATATTATATCCAACCTTAGAAATGAAAATGCCAAATTAATTGCTAAGGTTGAGAAGCTTGATGCTTGTGATGATTCAATTGTTAGTCTTAGAAATGATAATGCCAATTTGATTGCTAAGATTGACAAGTTGAATGAATCTCTTGCTAGCCTTAAGATTGAGAATGAAAAATTAATTGCTAAGGCTAAAGAATTAGATGTTTGAAATGTTTCTATTTCCAATGTTAGAAATGAAAATGCCATATTACATGCTAAGATTGATGAATTACATGCCTTCAAACCCTCTACATCTAGTGTTGATCATGTTACTATTTGTACTAGATGTAGAGATATTAATGTTGATGTTATTCATGATCACCTTGCTATGATTAAACAACAAAATGATCATATAGCTAAACTAGATGCTAAAATTGCCGAGCATGAACTAGAAAATGAGACATTTAAATTTGCTCGTAGTATGCTTTATAGTGGGAGACGCCCTGGCATTAAGGATGGCATTGGCTTCCAATAGGGAGGCAATGTCAAGCTCAATGTCCCTAAGAGATTGTCTAACTTTGTTAAGGGCAAGGCTCCCATGCCTCACGATAACGAGGGCTATATTTTATATCCTGCTGGTTATCCTGAGGATAAGATTAGGAGAATTCATGCTAAGAAGACTCATTATGTTTCTCACCATGCTTTTATTTATAAGAATGAGGCTTCTAGCTCTAGGCGTTCTAACCATGTTAAAATGCCTAAAAAGAAATCTCCTATTGCATCAAATGATCATAACATTTCATTTAAAACCTTTGATGCTTCATATATGCTCACTAACAAATCAAGCAAAGTAGTTACCAAATATGTTGAGGGCAAACATAAGGGCTCTAAGACTTGTGTTGGGTACCCAAGGTGCTTGTTTCTAATGTGAAAGGACCCAAGACCGTTTGGGTACCTAAGAACAAGGTCTAAACTTGTTTTGTAGGTTTATGCATCCGGGGGCTCAAGTTGGATCATTGATAGCGGGTGCACAAAACACATGACTGGGGAGAAAAGGATGTTCTCCTCCTATGAGAAAAACCAAGATCCCCAAAGAGCTATCACATTCGGGGATAGAAATCAAGGTTTGGTCAAAGGACTTGGTAAAATTGCTATATCACCTGACCATTCTATTTCCAATGTTTTTCTTGTAGATTCTTTAGATTACAATTTGCTTTCAGTTTCTCAATTATGCAAAATGGGCTACAATTGTCTTTTTACGGATATATGTGTTACTGTCTTTAGGAGAAGTGATGATTCAGTAGCATTTAAGGGAGTATTAGAGGGTCAGCTATACTTAGTTGATTTTAATAGAGCTGAACTCGATACTTGCTTAATTGCTAAGACTAATATGGGTTGGCTCTGGCATCGCCGACTAGCTCACGTTGGGATGAAGAATCTTCATAAGCTTCTAAAAGGAGAGCATATTTTGGGACTAACCAATGTTCATTTTGAGAAAGACAGGATTTGTAGCGCATGCTGAAAGGGAATTAGGCTTACACCTAGTTCCTAATTAATTTTGGTGGTTGAATTGCCCAATACAAATAATTAGACTAATTAGTTTGCTCTAGATTATATGTTCTACAGGTGTCAAAGGTTCATCTACAACTATACTAAATCGACTGTCCGGAATACCGTAGATTATTCCGGACAGGAGAAGCTTTTTGGAAAAACAGGCCAAGCGCGGACCGTCCGGGCCCTTGCGGCGGACCGTCCGCAACACCAGGATAACACTCGGACAGAACCAATGCAAAAATCCAAGTATGCACTATGGACTGTCCGAAGGAAAAGCAAGGACCGTCCGAGCCCGTGCGCGGACCGTCCGGGCTCAGGCACGAACCGTCCGGTAGGTGAGAAACCGAAAACCCCGAAGGTAACGGGTTCGGAAAAATGAATTATAGCGGCCTCGCGGACCGTCCGGGGTGCACGACCGGACCGTCCGCGACTGGCTTTATCTGACATCTGACGACGCATTAAATGCAATATAGCCGTTGATATAGCCGTTACTGCTGACCGTTGCGTTTTCAGCCGTTGATCTACAGGCGCGGACCGTCCGGACCAGGCGGGCGGACCGTCCGCGGTCGGCAGAATGGAGCAACGGCTAGGAAGTGGTTGGTGGGTATAAATACAACCCCAACCACCTCCATTCACTTCACCCAAGCATTCCAACCTTCAACATTCAATACAAGAGCTAGCAATCCATTCCAAGACACATTCAAAGCCTCTATCTCTCCAAGTTTCACAATTGAGAAAAGAGATCATTAGTGATTAGTGACTTGAGAGAGAAAGTGGGCCGTGTGTTATTTATCGCTCTTGTCGCTTGGCTTTTGCAATCGTGCTTTCTTTCAATCTTTCTTGCGATCAACTCAATTGTAACCAAGGCAAGAGACACCAATTGTGTGGTGGTCCTTGCTGGGAAGTTTGTTCCCGTTTGATTGACAAGAAGAAGCTCACTCGGTCCGAGGGACCGTTTGAGAGAGGGAAGGGGTTGAAAAAGACCCGGCCTTTGTGGCCTCCTCAACGGGGAGTAGGTTTGCGAGAACCGAACCTCGGTAAAACAAATCCTTGTGTCTCACTTCCATATTCGCTTGCGATTTGTTTTGCACCCTCTCTCGCGGACTCAATTATATTTCTAACGCTAACCCGGCTTGTAGTTGTGATTAATTTTGTAAATTTCAGTTTCGCCCTATTCACCCCCCTCTAGGCGACTTACAATTGGTATCAGAGCCCGGTGCTTCATTAGAGCCTAACCGCTCGAAGTGATGTCGGGAGATCACGCTAAGAAGGAGATGGAGACCGGCGAAAAGCCCACTACAAGCCAAGGGAGCACTTCATCGGAAGCGTCCCGCACCAAGAGGAAGGAGAAGAAGAAGGACTCCTCCAAAGGGAAGGAGAAGAGATCTTCTTCACACCACAAAGAGAAGAAGGAGAAATCCTCTTCCCACAAGCCGCATCGGAGTGGGGACAAGAAAAAGAGGATGAGGAAGGTGGTCTACTACGAGACCGATTCTTCATCGGCATCCACCTCCGGCTCCGACGCGGCGTCCGTCACTTCTAAGCGCCAAGAGCGTAAGAAGTATAGTAAGATTCCCCTACGCTACCCTCGCATTTCTAAACATACACCTTTACTTTCCGTCCCATTAGACAAACCACCCACATTTGATGGTGAAGATTATGCTAGGTGGAGTGATTTAATGCGATTTCATCTAACCTCACTCCACAAAAGTATATGGGATGTTGTTGAGTTTGGTGCACAGGTACCATCCGTAGGGGATGAAAACTATGATGAGGATGAAGTAGCCCAAATCGAGCACTTCAACTCCCAAGCCACAACGATACTCCTCGCCTCTCTAAGTAGAGAGAAATATAACAAGGTGCAAGGGTTGAAGAATGCGAAGGAGATTTGGGATCTACTCAAGACCGCGCATGAGGGTGATGAACTCACCAAGATCACCAAGCGGGAAACGATCGAAGGGGAGCTTGGTCGCTTCCGTCTTCGCCAAGGGGAGGAGCCACAAGATATGTACAACCGGCTCAAAACCTTGGTGAACCAAGTGCGCAACCTCGGGAGCAAGAAATGGGATGACCACGAGGTGGTTAAGGTTATTCTTAGATCACTCATCTTCCTTAACCCCACTCAAGTTCAATTAATTCGTGGTAATCCTAGATACACACTAATGACTCCCGAGGAAGTTATCGGGAATTTTGTGAGCTTTGAATGTATGATCAAGGGCTCAAAGAAGATCAACGAGCTTGATGATCCCTCCACATCTGAAGCACAACCGGTGGCATTCAAGGCGACGGAGGAAAAGAAGGAGGAGTCTACACCAAGTAGACAACCAATCGACGCTTCAAAGCTCGACAACGAGGAGATGGCTTTAATCATCAAAAGCTTTTGCCAAATCCTCAAGCAACGGAAGGGGAAGGATTACAAATCCCATTCCAAGAAGGTTTGCTACAAGTGTGGTAAGCCCGGTCACTTTATTGCTAAATGTCCATTATCAAGTGACAGTGACAGGGATAACGACAAGAAGGGCAAGAGGAGAGAAAAGAAGAGGTACCACAAGAAGAGGGGTGGCGATGCCCACGTGTGCCGCGAGTGGGACTCCGACGAGAGCTCCACCGACTCCTCCGACGACGAGGACGCCGCCAACATCGCCGTCACCAAGGGACTCCTCTTCCCCAACGTCGGCCACAAGTGCCTCATGGCAAAGGACGGCAAGAGGAAGAAGGTTAAATCCAAATCATCCACTAAATATGAGTCTTCTAGTGATGATAATGCTAGTGATGAGGAGGATAACCTGCGTACCCTTTTTGCCAATCTTAACATGGAACAAAAGGAAAAATTAAATGAATTAATTAGTGCTATTCATGAAAAGGATGACCTTTTGGATTCCCAAGAGGACTTACTAATTAAGGAAAATAAGAAACATGTTAAGGTTAAAAATGCTTATGCTCTAGAAATAGAAAAATGTGAGAAATTATCTAGTGAGCTAAGCACATGCCATGACACTATTACCAACCTTAGAAATGAAAATGCCAAATTAATTGCTAAGGTTGATTCTCATATTTGTAATGTTTCAACTTCCAATCCTAGAGATGATAATGTTGATTTACTTGCTAGGATTGATGAGTTGAATGTTTCTCTTACTAGCCTTAGAATTGAGAATGAAAAATTGCTTGCTAAGGCTAAAGATTTTGATGTTTGCAATGCTACTATTTCCGACCTTAGAACTAAGAATGATATATTGCATGCTAAAGTTGTAGAATTAAAATCTTGCAAAACCTCTACATCTACCGTTGAGCACACTTCCATTTGTACTAGATGTAGAGATATTGATGTTAATGCTATTCATGATCACATGGCTTTAATTAAACAACAAAATGATCATATAGCAAAATTAGATGCTAAAATTGCCGAGCATAACTTAGAGAATGAAAAAATTAAATTTGCTTGTAGTATGCTTTATAATGGGAGACGCCCTGGCATCAAGGATGGCATTGGCTTCCAAAGGGGAGACAATGTCAAACTTAATGCCCCTACTAAAAGATTGTCTAATTTTGTTAAGGGCAAGGCTCCCATGCCTCAGGATAACGAGGGTTACATTTTGTACCCTGCCGGTTATCCCGAGAGCAAGATTAGGAGAATTCACTCTAGGAAGTCTCACTCTGGCCCAAATCATGCTTTTATGTATAAGGGTGAGACGTCTAGTTCTAGGCAACCAACCCGTGCTAAGTTGCCTAAGAAGAGAACTCCTAATGCATCAAATGATCATAACATTTCATTCAAAACTTTTGATGCATCATATGTTTTAACTAACAAATCCGGCAAGGTAGTGGCCAAGTTTGTTGGGGGTAAACACAAGGGCTCCAAGACTTGTGTTTGGGTACCCAAAGTTCTTGTTTCTAATGCCAAAGGACCCAAAACCGTTTGGGTACCTAAAATTAAGAACTAAACTTGTTTTGTAGGTTTATGCATCCAGGGGATCAAGTTGGATCATCGATAGCGGGTGCACAAACCACATGACTGGGGAGAAGAAAATGTTCTCCTCCTACGAGAAAAACAAAGATCCCCAACGAGCGATCACATTCGGGGATGGAAACCAAGGTTTGGTCAAAGGATTGGGTAAAATTGCTATATCTCCTGACCATTCTATTTCCAATGTTTTTCTTGTAGATTCATTAGATTACAATTTGCTTTCCGTATCTCAATTATGCAAAATGGGCTACAACTGTCTCTTTACTGATGTAGGTGTCACTGTCTTTAGAAGAAGTGATGATTCAATAGCATTTAAGGGTGTGTTAGAGGGTCAGCTATACTTAGTAGATTTTGATAGAGCTGAACTCGACACATGCTTAATTGCTAAGACTAACATGGGTTGGCTCTGGCACCGCCGACTAGCCCATGTTGGGATGAAGAATCTTCATAAGCTTCTAAAGAGAGAACACATTTTAGGACTAACAAATGTTCATTTTGAGAAAGACAGGGTTTGTAGAGCATGCCAGGTAGGAAAGCAAGTTGGAGCCCATCATCCACACAAGAACATCATGACGACCGACAGGCCGCTTGAGCTACTCCACATGGATCTATTCGGCCCGATTGCTTACATAAGCATCGGCGGGAGTAAGTATTGTCTTGTAATAGTGGATGATTATTCTCGCTTCACTTGGGTGTTCTTTTCGCAGGAAAAATCTCAAACCCAAGAAACCTTAAAGGGATTCTTGAGACGAGCTCAAAACGAGTTCGGCTTAAGGATCAAGAAAATTAGAAGCGACAACGGGACGGAGTTCAAGAATTCTCAAATCGAAGGCTTCCTTGAGGAAGAGGGCATCAAGCATGAGTTCTCTTCTCCCTACACGCCACAACAAAATGGTGTAGTGGAGAGGAAGAATCGAACTCTATTGGACATGGCAAGGACCATGCTTGATGAGTACAAGACTTCGGATCGGTTTTGGGCCGAGGCGGTCAACACCGCCTGTTACGCCATCAACCGGTTATATCTTCACTGAATCCTCAAGAAGACATCGTATGAACTCCTAACCGGTAAAAAGCCAAATATTTCATATTTTAGAGTCTTTGGTAGCAAATGCTTTATTCTTGTTAAAAGAGGTAGAAAATCTAAATTTGCTCCTAAGACTGTAGAAGGCTTTTTACTAGGATATGATTCAAACACAAGGGCATATAGAGTCTTTAACAAGTCCTCTGGACAAGTTGAAGTTTCTTGTGACGTTGTGTTTGATGAGACTAACGGCTCTCAAGTAGAGCAAGTTGATCTTGATGAGATAGGTAATGAAGAGGCTCCATGCATAGCGCTAAGGAACATGTCCCTTGGGGATGTGTGTCCTAAGGAATCCGAAGAGCCTCCAAATGAACAAGATCAACCATCCTCCTCCACGCAAGCATCTCCACCGACTCAAAATGAGGATGAAGCTCAAGTTGATGAAATAGAAGATCAAGCAAATGAGCCACCTCAAGATGACGGCAATGATCAAGGGGGAGATGCAAATGATCAAGACAAGGAGGATGAAAAACAAAGGCCGCCACACCCAAGAGTCCACCAAGCAATTCAACGAGATCACCCCATCGACACCATCCTCGGCGACATTCATAAGGGGGTAACCACTAGATCTCGGGTTGCACATTTTTGTGAGCATTACTCTTTTGTTTCCTCTATTGAGCCACACAGGGTAGAGGAAGCACTTCAAGATTCGGATTGGGTGGTGGCGATGCAATAGGAGCTCAACAACTTCACTAGGAATGAGGTATGGCATTTGGTTCCACGTCCTAATCAAAATGTTGTAGGAACCAAGTGGGTCTTCCGCAACAAGCAAGACGAGCATGGTGTGGTGACAAGGAACAAAGCTCGACTTGTGGCTAAGGGATACTCCCAAGTCGAAGGTTTGGATTTCGGTGAAACCTATGCACCCGTAGCTCGGCTTGAGTCAATTCGTATATTATTGGCCTATGCTACTTACCATGGCTTCAAGCTTTATCAAATGGACGTGAAAAGTGCCTTCCTCAACGGACCAATCAAGGAAGAGGTCTATGTTGAGCAACCTCCCGGCTTTGAAGATAGTGAGTACCCTAACCATGTGTATAAACTCTCTAAGGCGCTTTATGGGCTCAAGCAAGCCCCAAGAGCATGGTATGAATGCCTTAGAGATTTCCTTATTGCAAATGGATTCAAAGTCGGAAAAGCCGATCCTACACTCTTTACCAAAACACTTGAAAATGATTTGTTTGTATGCCAAATTTATGTTGATGATATCATATTTGGGTCTACTAACGAATCTACATGTGAAGAGTTTAGTAGGACCATGACACAGAAATTCGAGATGTCTATGATGGGGGAGTTGAAGTACTTCTTAGGATTTCAAGTGAAGCAACTCCAAGAGGGCACCTTCATTAGCCAAACGAAGTATACTCAAGACATTCTAAACAAGTTTGGGATGAAGGACGCCAAACCCATCAAGACACCCATGGGAACCAATGGGCATCTCGACCTCGACACGGGAGGTAAATCTGTCGATCAAAAGGTATACCGGTCGATGATAGGCTCATTACTCTATTTATGTGCATCTCGACCGGACATTATGCTTTCCGTATGCATGTGTGCAAGATTCCAAGACGACCCTAAGGAAGCTCACCTTACGGCCGTAAAACGAATCTTGAGATATTTGGCTTACACTCCTAAGTTTGGGCTTTGGTATCCTAAGGGATCCACATTTGATTTGATTGGTTATTCGGATGCCGATTGGGCGGGGTGTAAGATTAATAGAAAGAGCACAATGGGGACTTGCCAGTTCTTGGGGAGATCCTTGGTGTCTTGGGCTTCAAAAAAGCAAAATTCGGTAGCTCTTTCTACCGCCGAAGCCGAGTATATTGCCGCAGGCCACTGTTGCGCGCAATTACTTTGGATGAGGCAAACCCTGCGGGACTACGGTTACAAATTAACCAAAGTTCCTTTGCTATGTGATAATGAGAGTGCAATCAAAATGGCGGATAATCCCGTCGAGCATAGCCGCACTAAACACATAGCCATTCGGTATCATTTTCTTAGGGATCACCAACAAAAGGGAGATATCGAGATTTCATACATTAATACTAAAGATCAATTAGCCGATATCTTTACCAAGCCACTAGATGAACAAACTTAGGCATGAGCTAAATATTCTTGATTCTAGGAACTTCTTTTGTTGATTTGCACACATAGCTCTTTTATATACCTTTGATCATGTATCCTTCATATGCTATGACTAATGCGTTTTCAAGTCTATTTCAAACCAAGTCATAGGTGTATTGAAAGGAAATTGGAGTCTTCGGCGAAGACAAAGGCTTCCACTCCGCAACTCATCCTTCGTCGTCACTCCGAGCATCACTGCGTCTTTGGTATAATCTTCACCCCCTTATTTATGACCAAAGGGGGAAAGAGTAATTCTAAGGGCTCTAATGACTCCGTTTTTGGCGATTCATGCCAAAGGGGGAGAAAGTATTAGCCCAAAGCAAAAGGACCGCACCACCACCTAATTTTTTTTAAAAAAAAAGTTTCTCAATTGGTATGGTTCTCAATTGATAAATTTCAAATTGGTATCTTATTGTGTTCAAAAGGGGGAGAAAAGTAGTGTTTCAAAATTGATTTATCAAAACCCTCTTGAACACTAAGAGGAGGATTTCATTTAGGGGGAGTTTTGTTTAGTCAAGGGAAAAGCATTTGAAACAGGGGGAGAATTTCAAATCTTGAAAATGCTTCTCGAAATCTTATTCATTTACCTTTGACTATTTGCAAAAGGACTTTGAAAAGGATTTACAAAAGAATTTGCAAAAACAAAACAAGTGGTGCAAGCGTGGTCCAAAATGTTAAAGAAACAATCCATGCATACTTTATGGGTATTTATATTGACTCAATTCCAAGCAACCTTTACACTGACATTATGCAAACTAGTTCAATTATGCACTTCTATACTTGCTTTGGTTTGTGTTGGCATCAATCACCAAAAAGGGGGAGATTGAAAGGGAATTAGGCTTACACCTAGTTCCTAATTAATTTTGGTGGTTGAATTGCCCAACACAAATAATTGGACTAACTAGTTTGCTCTAGATTATATGTTCTACAGGTGTCAAAGGTTCATCTACAACTATACTAAATCGACTGTCCGGAATACCGTAGATTATTCCGGACAGGAGAAGCTTTTTGGAAAAACAGGCCAAGAGCGGACCGTCCGGGCCCTTGCGGCGGACCGTCCGCAACACCAGGATAACACTCGGACAGAACCAATGCAAAAATCCAAGTATGCACTACGGACCGTCCGAAGGAAAAGCAAGGACCGTCCGAGCCCGTGCGCGGACCGTCCGGGCTCAAGCGCGGACCGTCCGGTAGGTGAGAAACCGAAAAACCCGAAGGTAACGGGTTCGGAAAAATGAATTATAGCGGCCTCGTGGACCGTCCGGGGTGCACGACCGGACCGTCCGCGACTGGCTTTATCTGACATCTGACGACGCATTAAATGCAATATAGCCGTTGATATAGCCGTTACTGCTGACCGTTGCGTTTTCAGCCGTTGATCTACAGGCGCGGACCGTCCGGACCAGGCGGGCGGACCGTCCGCGGTCGGCAGAATGGAGCAACGGCTAGGAAGTGGTTGGTGGGTATAAATACAACCCCAACCACCTCCATTCACTTCACCCAAGAATTCCAACCTTCAACATTCAATACAAGAGCTAGCAATCCATTCCAAGACACATTCAAAGCCACTATCTCTCCAAGTTTCACAATTGAGAAAAGAGATCATTAGTGATTAGTGACTTGAGAGAGAAAGTGGTCCGTGTGTTATTTGTCGCTCTTGTCGCTTGGCTTTTGCAATCGTGCTTTCTTTCAATCTTTCTTGCGATCAACTCAATTGTAACCAAGGCAAGAGACACCAATTGTGTGGTGGTCCTTGCTGGGAAGTTTGTTCCCGTTTGATTGAGAAGAAGAAGCTCACTCGGTCCGAGGGACCGTTTGAGAGAGGGAAGGGGTTGAAAAAGACCCGGCCTTTGTGGCCTCCTCAACGGGGAGTAGGTTTGCGAGAACCGAACCTCGGTAAAACAAATCCTTGTGTCTCACTTCCATATTCGCTTGCGATTTGTTTTGCACCCTCTCTCGCGGACTCAATTATATTTCTAACGCTAACCCGGCTTGTAGTTGTGATTAATTTTGTAAATTTCAGTTTCGCCCTATTCACCCCCCCTCTAGGCGACTTACACATGCCAAGCAGGAAAGCAAGTTGGTGTTCATCATCCACAAAAGAACATCATGACGACCGACAGGCCGCTTGAGCTACTCCACATGGATCTATTCGGCCCGATCGCTTACATAAGCATCGGCGGGAGTAAGTATTGTCTTGTAATTGTGGATGACTATTCTCGCTTCACTTGGGTGTTCTTTTTGCAGGAAAAATGTCAAACCCAAGAGACCTTGAAAGGATTCTTGAGATGGACTCAAAATGAGTTCGGCTTAAGGATCAAAAAGATTAGAAGCGACAATGGAACGGAGTTCAAGAACTCTCAAATTGAAGGCTTCCTTGAGGAGGAGGGCATCAAGCATGAGTTCTCTTCTCCCTACACGCCACAACAAAATGGTGTAGTGGAGAGGAAGAATAGAACTCTACTTGACATGGCGAGGACCATGCTTGATGAGTACAAGACACCGGATCGGTTTTGGGCTGAGGCGATTAACACCGCCTGCTACTCCATCAACTGGTTATATCTACACCGAATCCTCAAGAAGACATCATATGAACTCCTCACCGGTAAAAAGCCCAATGTTTCATATTTTAGAGTCTTTGGTAGCAAATGTTTTATTCTTGTTAAAAGAGGTAGAGAATCTAAATTTGCTCCTAAGGCTGTAGAAGGCTTTTTACTTGGTTATGACTCAAACACAAGGGCATATAGAGTCTTTAACAAGTCCACTGGACTAGTTGAAGTTTCTTGTGACATTGTGTTTGATGAGACTAACGGCTCTCAAGTAGAGCAAGTTGATCTTGATGAGCTAGATGATGAAGAGGCTCCATGCGTCACGCTAAGGAACATGTCTATTGGGGATGTGTGTCCTAAGGAATCCGAAGAGCCTCCACAAGCACAAGATCAACAACCTTCATCTTCCATACAAGCATCTCCATCAACCCAAGATGAGGATCAAGCTCAAGGTGATGAAAATGAAGATCAAGAAGATGAGCCACCTCAAGAGGAGGACAATGATCAAGGGGGAGATGCCAATGATCAAGACAAGGAAGATGATCAGGGTCCTAGACCGCCTCACCCAAGAGTCCACCAGGCGATTCAAAGAGATCACCCCGTGAACACCATCTACGGCGATATTCATAAGGGGGTAACCACTCGATCTCGAGTCGCTCATTTTTGTGAACATTACTCTTTTGTTTCCTCTATTGAGCCACACAGGGTAGAGGATGCACTTAAAGATTCGGATTGGGTGCTGGCGATGCAAGAGGAGCTCAACAACTTCACGAGGAATGAGGTATGACATTTAGTTCCACGTCCTAACCAAAATGTTGTAGGAACCAAGTGGGTATTCCGCAACAAGCAAGATGAGCATGGTGTGGTGACAAGGAACAAAGCACGACTTGTGGCCAAGGGATATTCACAAGTCGAAGGTTTGGATTTTGGTGAAACCTATGCACTCGTAGCTAGGCTTGAGTCAATTCGTATATTACTTGCCTATGCTACTTACCATGGCTTTAAGTTATATCAAATGGACGTGAAGAGTGCCTTCCTCAATGGACCAATCAAGGAAGAGGTCTATGTTGAGCAACCTCCTGGCTTTGAAGATAGTGAGTATCCTAACCATGTATATAAACTCTCTAAGGCGCTTTATGGGCTCAAACAAGCCCCAAGAGCACGGTATGAATGCCTAAGATATTTTCTTATCACTAATGGCTTCAAAGTCGGCAAGGCCTATCCTACTCTCTTTACTAAAACTATTGCAAAAGATTTGTTTGTATGCCAAATTTATGTTGATGATATTATATTAAGGTCTACTAACAAGTCTACATGTGAAGAGTTTAGTAGGATCATGGTTCAAAAATTTGAGATGTCTATGATGGGGGATTTGAAGTATTTTCTAGGATTTCAAGTGAAGCAACTCCAAGAGGGCACCTTCATCAGCCAAACGAAGTACATTCAAGACATACTCACCAAGTTTGGAATGAAGGATGCCAAGCCCATCAAGACACCCATGGGAACCAATGGGCATCTCGACCTTGACATTGGAGGTAAATCCGTAGATCAAAAGGTATACCGGTCGATGATAGGATCTTTACTTTACTTATGTGCATCTCGACCGGATATTATGCTTTCTGTATGCATGTGTGCAAGGTTCCAAGCCGATCCTAAGGATGTTCACCTTAGGGCCATGAAAAGAATCTTGAGATATTTAGTTCATACTCCTAAGTTTGGCCTTTGGTACCCCAAGGGATCCTCTTTTGATTTATTAGGATATTCAGATGCTGATTGGGCAGGGTGTAAAATTGATAGGAAGAGCACATCAGGGACTTGTCAGTTTCTGGGGAGATCACTGGTGTCTTGGGCTTCAAAGAAACAAAACTCAGTATCTCTTTCTACCGCCGAAGCTGAGTATATTGCCACAGGTCATTGTTGCGCGCAATTGCTTTGGATGAGGCAAACCCTCAAGGACTATGGCTACAAATTTAGTGAAGTCCCTCTCCTATGTGATAATGAGAGTGCAATCCGCATGGCGGATAATCCCGTTGAACACAGCCGCACTAAGCACATAGCCATTCGGTATCACTTTTTGAGAGATCACCAACAAAGGGGGATATCGAGATAGCCTATATTAACACCAAAGATCAATTAGCCGATATCTTTACCAAGCCACTAGATGAGAAAATCTTTACCAAACTTAGGAATGAGCTAAACATTCTTGATTCTCAGAATTTTGATTGATACTTTGCACACATAGCTCATTTATATACCTTTGATCATATCTCTTTTATGTCTATGACTAATGTATTTTCAAGTGTAATCTTATGCTTAGTCATAGATTTGAAAGGGAAATGGAGTATTCAGCAAAGACGACGCTTCCACTCATCTCCATCGATATTATCTACTCTTTGCCGGTATTCCGCCATCTCTCCACATTGGTATAATCTTCACTCATATTTATTTGTTTGCCAAAGTGGGAGAAAATGTTAAAAGGGCTTATATTTCACTCACAAGTATCCGTTTTTGGCGATTCATGCCAAAGGGGGAGAAAGTATTAGCCCAAAGCAAAAGGACCGCACCACCACCAACGAATTTTAAAAATGAAGTTTTCAAATTAGTATCTTAATGTGTTTTCAAAAGGGGGAGAAAGTTCTAGTATCTTCAAAATTTTGTAAAACCTTCTTGAACACTAAGAGGAGAATTTCATTAAGGGGGAGTTTTGTTTAAGTCAAAGGAAAAGCATTTGAAACAGGGGGAGAAAATTTCAAAATCTTGAAAATGCTTCTTTCAATCTTATCCATATACCTTTGACTATTTGCAAAAAGTTTTTGAAAAGAATTTTACAAAGAATTTGCAAAAACAAAACTAGTGGTGCAAGCGTGGTCCAAAATTTTAATTAAGAAGAAAACAATCCATGCATATCTATTGAAATAATTATATTGGTTTCAATTCCAAGTAACCTTTGCACTTACCTTATGCAAACTAGTTCAATTCTGCACTTTTATATTTTCTTTGGTTTGTGTTGGCATCAATCACCAAAAAAGGGGAGATTGAAAGGGAAATAGGGTCAAACCTTTTTCCTAAATGATTTTGGTGGTTGAATTGCCCAATACAAATAATTGGACTAACTAGTTTGCTCTAGATTATATGTTCCACAGGTGCCAAAGGTTCACATCAAACCAATACAAAGTTAAAAGAAAGGGTTCAAAACAAAGGAGCAAAGAAAATCGAAGGCTGCCCTGGTCTGGCGCATCAGACTGTCCGGTGCACCACCGGACAGTGTCCGGTGCACCAAGGAGAATCACTCTGAACTTGCCACCTTCGGGTTTCTGGAAATTGCTCTCCGCTATAATTCACCGGACTGTCCGGTGTGCCAGCAGGAGCAACGGCTAGCGCGCCAACGGTCGTCTGCAAAAGGTGAACAGTGAGCTACAGTGCACGGACATCGCGCGCAGGAGTCAGAGTAGGCACAGAAGGCGCACCGGACAGTGAACAGTGACTGTCCGGTGCACCACCGGACTGTCTGGTGGCCCAGCTGTCAGAAGCTCCAACGGTCGAACCCTAACGGTTGGGTGACGTGGCTGGCACACTAGACTGCCGGTGCGCCCGTCGACAGCAGAGTTCCCCAACGACCACTTTGGTGGTTGGGGCTATAAATACCCCCCAACCACCACACTTCAAGGCATCCAAGTTTTCAGCCATTGCATTCAATACAAGAGCTCTAGACTTCACTCCAAGACACAAATAAGAGATCAAATCCTCTCCCAAGTCCAAAGTTCACTCCAATCAAATAGTGACTAGTGAGAGAGAGACATTTGTGTTCATTTGAGTTCTTGCGCTTGGATCACTTTTCTTCTTCCTTCTTTCTTGTTCCTAAGTCATTTGTAATCAAAGCAAGAGACACCTAGTTGTGGTGGTCCTTCTGGGGACTTAGTGTCCCGATTGATTGAGAAGAGAAGCTCACTCGGTCTAGGTGACCGTTTGAAAGAGGGAAAGGGTTGAAAGAGACCCGGTCTTTGTGACCACCTCAACGGGGAGTAGGTTTGCAAGAACCAAACCTCGATAAAACAAATCACCATGTCACACTCGTCATTTGCTTGTGATTTGTTTTCGCCCTCTCTTTCGGACTCGATTTTATTTCTAACGCTAACCCCGGCTTGTAGTGTGTGCTTAAGTTTATAATTTTCAGATTCCGCCTATTCACCCCCCTCTAGGTGACTTTCATCCTTTCTGTAGTCTTGTTTTGGCTTCTCTCAGGACTCCCATGGAAGGCTTCTTCTCGGGTGGATCCACTATGTTGTGTAGAGTCCCTTCTTCGTCTGATATGCATGAGATGGTTTCGAAGCAGAACATAGCCCCTAGGCTGAGAGTGATCTTGTTCTTGAAGTTGATGGCCATTGAGCTAACTTTGATCAACGACACACCCCTACCTGGCGTGCTAGCTATCGGCGTCTAGTGTCCGACCGCACACCCGGGGATACCCTCGTGGTGCTTTTGGGTAGGACGGTGTTGCTGATCGTAGCTCGATAGTTCATGCTAGGAGCACGAGAGAGAGAGAGAAAGAGAGAGATGGGCGATTTTTTGCAGGTTCGGGCCACTTTGAGAGGCGTAATACCCTACTTCCTGGGGTGGCTTTATATACGTGGTGTGTTACAAGTGGTGTCTCCCGAACGGAGAGGTGCTAATGAGATGAAAATGATTGGGTTCCCCCTAAGCCTTATATACACGACCATGGGACACTCCCTACGCACACGCTGATCACACTCTTCCGGCTTATCTCCTAGCAAATAGCGAACTAACTTAGCTTATCTTAAGGAAAACCTGACATCTGCGTCCTGATCTATCTCTGGCGATTGAGGGCGTCGGACGCGGGAAAAACGGGCGGCTCCCTTAAGATTACGCATAATCTACGGACGATCCGAGCACGAGCTCATTGCCTTCTTGGGTCGGCCCATTTTAATTGTAGTCTTTGTCCGGCCCACTATGAGACGACCTTGTGGGGTGACTTGGTCTGTGGCCCCACGCAAGTGTTTTTGCCCTCTAGTGGACCCGGGGGATATCTGTCCCCCACAGAGCTGTAATGGCTGTTAGCTAGTAACAAACGTCACTGATGGCGTCAATTTCTGGCTGGTTATAACAGTAGCTCTGATGGCGACCATTATTGTTCGTTGGTCTCTCTCCGTGCGTGCATATATGCGGAGGAGGTGAGGCTGCTCCTGGTGACGACAGCATGTACGAGCACCAAACAGTCTCAGATGCGTTGTACACAGCCATTCACGTCACACCTTCTGCGAGCACAGAGAGTGTGGGAGAGCAGGCCGCCGAAATCGCCGTCCGTAGAGCTACACTTGCACGGGTGGGCGGGTGATCAGTTTTTTGGGGAGCATACTCATGACTGCTCGCTTCGTCCGCTCGACCAACGTTGATCAGGTTCCTCATTGCCGACGCCATTCAAGGGACTGCACTGCGTACATCTGCCTGCATCGACTGCGTATGACTATATCGAACATACACACGAGATGTCTCGTGTGAATGGAGCCACTGATGCATTGAGCATTGGTCCCTCCGTAGGGTACACTCTGTTCTTAGTATTTATACATATTTTACTGTTGTTTACTGCTTATGTGAGTAGTGATACACATATGCACGTACATGTCATCACATGCATCACTATGGTTTTTTGGATTAAATTAAAATTGAAAATACCTATTTCTCCAACAATCCAAAAACCTGATATTAGGCATTTTTTAGTGGTTTTGCTGATGCGTTAAAACCAAGTGAACCTTTTGATGGGACATTTTACAAATGATGGCGTAGTAAGATGATACTGTGGTTGACTGCAATGAACTGCTATTACGCCGCACAGGGGAAACCCGAACAGTTCACCCCTGAAGAGAAGAGAATGTTCAACGTTGTTGATAACCTGTTTCGAGGCGCCGTGATTGGCGCTCTTGCCAACAAGTATGTTGATTCTTATCTAATGTGTACATCTGCAAAAGAGTTATGGGATGCATTGGATGAGAATTTCGTTGTTTCTGATGCTAGTAGCGAGTTGTACATCATGGAGCAGTTGTTTGACTACAAGATGGTTGAGAATCATCCTTTAGTCGAACAGGCTCATGAAATACAGGCACTGGCTAAGGAACTCGAACAGTTCTCATGTGTCTTGCCTGACAAGTTCGTGGCTGGCGGTATTATCGCTAAGCTGCCACCTTCTTGGATGGATTTTGCTTCCACTCTAAAACATAAGAGACAAGAGTTTAGCGTGGCTGAGCTTATTGGTTCTCTTGATGTTGAGGAGAGGGCGAGAGCAAAGGACACTCGAAGAAAAGGAGTTGAGACTTCTAGTGTCAATATGGTGCAAAAGAAGAACTCCAGTGTGTCACATAATAATAAAAAGAAGAACAATCAACAGAATGCCATGAAGCCCAAGCAGGCAACCTCGTTTAAAAGGAAGAACAAAGGAGCTGGTTGCTTTGTTTGTGGGAGTACTGATCACTGGGCAAGCTCTTGTCCAGACCGCAAATTTAAGCAAGAGAGAAAACCAGCTCAAGAGAAGAAAACAAGAAACATGATTGTTAGCGAGAATGCAGAAGGAACATCGGGGTATGGTAATCTTTTACCCGTTGTTATTTCAGTGTGTCAATCCCCCTTAGTGGTGGGCTGACGTTGGTGCTAACATTCATGTGTGTGCTAATATTTATTTGTTTTCTTCTTATCAGTGAAAAGGGGCTGGAGCCTTGCTGATGGGAAACGGATTACATGCGTGTGTTCTTGGCGTTGGTACAGTCATTCTGAAGTTTACTTCGGGAAAGGTAGTGCTATTGAAGAACATGTAGCATGTCCCCTCCATAAAAAAGAATCTTGTTAGTGGTTCACTTTTATGTCGAGATGGCTATAAACTTGTAGTCGAGTCTAATAAATGCATATTGTCAAAGTATGTGACATTTGTTGGAAAAGGTTATGACAGTGGAGGCTTGTTCCGCTTATCCTTGCATGATGTGTGTATTAAGTTTCATAACAATGTGATTTCGAATGAGTCGTATATTTGGCATGCACGACTTTGTCACATCAATTTTGGTTGTCTCGCGGTTAGCAAATTTAAATTTAATCCCAAAATTTGATTTAGTCAAAGGTTCTAAGTGCTAGGTGTGCGTGCAATCTAAGCAACCTCGCAAGCCTCATAAGGCTGTGGAGGCGAGGAACTTGGCACCACTAGACTTAATACATTCTGATCTATGTGAGATGAATGGAATATTGACTAAAAGAGGCAAGCAATATTTTATCACTTTTATCTATGATTCTACTAGATTTTGTTATGTGTATCTCTTAAAATCAAAAGACGAAGCTTTACATTATTTTAAGACCTACAAAGCTGAAGTTGAAAATCAACTCAAGAGGAAAATTAAACGGTTAAGGTCTGATCGTGGTGGAGAATATTTTCAGGTGATTTTTCTAGTTTTTGTGTGGAACATGATATTATTCATGAGAGGACACCGCCATACTCACCACAATCCAATGAGGTTGCTGAGAGAAAGAATCATACTCTAACTGATTTGATTAATGTCATGTTAGAGACTTCGGGACTATCTAAGGAATGGTGGGGTAAGGCGATCTTGATAGCGTGTCATGTCTTGAATAAAGTTTCCACAAAGAACAAAGAAATCACACCATACAAGGAATGGGAAAAGAGGAAATTAAATTTCTCCTATTTGCGCACCTGGGGTTGTTTGGCTAAAGTGAATGTGCCAATTAACAAGAAATGCAAATTAGGACCGAAAATTGTTGATTGTGTTTTCCTTGGATATGCTTTCCATAGCATTGGATATAGGTTATTAATTATAATCTCTAGAGTAGCGGACATGTAGGTTGGTACTATTATGGAGTCCAGAGATGCTACGTTTTTTAGGACGAATTTTCCATGAAAGCTACACATGACATGTCTAATGGTGAAGCAACGATACCCCATGAGCATTTTATTCTGGTAGAACACACTAAGGAATCCCATATACATAATCCTGTGGAAGATGACAATGTATCAACTCGAAAGAGTAAGAGACCAAGGATTGCAAAGTCCTTTGGTGATGATTACATTGTATATCTTGTGGATGACACCCCAAGTACCATTGAAGAGGCATATTCCTCTCCTGATGCTGACTTTTGGAAGGAAGCAATAAGGAGTGAGGAATCTATTATGTCTAATGCAACTTGGGAGGTCGTTGAGCGTCCTTATGGGTGTAAGCCCATTGGGAGTAAATGGGTGTTCAAGAAAAATCTTAGGCCTGATGGTACTATTGAAAGGTATAAGGCGAGGCTTGTAATTAAAGGCTATTCATAGAAGGAAGGCGAGGATTTATTTGATACTTATTCACCTATGGCTCGATTGACCACAATTCGTGTGCTACTTTCTCTGGCTGCCTCTCATGGTCTTCTCGTCCATCAAATGGATGTTAAGACAGCATTCCTAAATAGAGAGCTAGATGAGAAAATCTACATGGAGCGGCCAGCTGGGTTTGTAGCAAACGGTCAAGAAGGCATGGTGTGTAAGTTATTGAAATCTTTATATGCCCTAAAACAAGCACCTAAGCAATGGCATGAAAAGTTGAAAGGGAAATGTGCCTTTGGGCAATTTCCATTATGTTTTGGTGATTAAGTGCCCAACACATTTAAATGAGCCCTCTTGTGGTAAATCAAGAGAAAAGTGATAATCAAAGCAAAGGTATGATTCTAGACTTAGTATATTGGTTTTTGTGTACTAATATATTTGTCTAAGTGCTGGAATCAGAGAAAAGAGAAGAAGAAAAGAACTTGGCTCGAAGCAGCTAAGACTCAGCGCAGTCTGGCACACCGGACTGTCCGGTGGTGCACTGGACAGTGTCCGGTGCGCCAGGCCAGCCTCCGGTGAACAGGCCACTCTCGAGAACTGACGACGGTGTACGGCTATAATTCACCGGACTGTCCGGTGGTGCACCAGACTGTCCGGTGAGCCGTCTGCGGCGAAGTCGTCGCTCTCGGGAATCGTTCAACGGCGTATGGCTAAAATTCACCGGACTGTCCGATGAGCCAACGGTCGACTGCGCCAACGGTCGGTCGCGCAATCCGCGCGTGACGCGTGGGCACGCCAACGGTCGACAGGGGGCACCGGACTGTCCGGTGTGCACCGGACTGTGTCCGGTGCGCCAATGGCTACAATTCTGCAACGGTCGGTTGTGCCATTTTAGGAAGGACATCTGCACCGGACCATGAACAGTGCATGTCCGGTGGTGCACCGGACTGTCCGGTGCGCCACACAACAGAAGGCAAGAATTGCCTTCCCAGATTGCCTCCAACGGCTCCTAGCTGCCTTGGGGCTATAAAAGGGACCCCTAGGCGCATGGAGGAGTCAACCAAGCATTCCTTGATCATCTCTAAGCACCAAGACTCCATTCTCGCGCATTTGATTCTTTGTGATAAGTGACTTGAGCTCTAGTTGAGTAGAGAACTCCCCGCATTGTGTTGTGAGCTCAAGTTGTGGCTTGTGTGCGTGTTTGTGTTCGTGCTTTGAGTCTTGTGTGTGTTGCTCTCCCCTCCCTTACTTCCGTGCATCTTTGTGATCATCAATTGTAAGAGCGAGAGGCTCCAAGTTGTGGAGATTCCTCGCGAACGGGAGATAGTAAAAGAAAGGAAAACACCGTGGTATTCAAGTTGATCATTGGATCACTTGAAAGCGGTTGAGTGCAACCCTCGTCCATTGGGACGCCACAACGTGGAGTAGGCAAGTGCTACTTGGCCGAACCACGGGATAAATCATCATGTCTCTTGTGCCTGTTTTCTTCGTGACCATTGTGTTCCACAAGAGCTCGGTCCTTAGCCACTTGTTTCTATTGAGCTAACACTTAACCAAGTTTTTGTGGCTACAAGTGTTTGATTTTTACAGGATCACCTATTCACCCCCCTCTAGGTGCTCTCAAAAGTTCGATAGAACTTTGACACCTGTCGGCTTTGTTGTGAACGAAGCAGATAAATGTATATACTATCGGTATGGTGGGGCGAGGGAGTAATTTTATGCCTGTATGTTGATGACATTATAATCTTGGGGACGAGTCTTGATGTGATTAAAGAGACAAAAGACTTTCTGTCTAATAATTCTGAAATGAAAGATTTGGGAGAAGCTGATGTTATTCTTAATATTAAGCTACTGATAGAAGGCAATGGTGGGATCACACTAGTGCAATCCCATTATGTGGAAAAGGTTTTGAGTCGCTTTGGTTATAGCGAATGTGAACCTGCACCAACACCTTATGATCCTAGTAAGCTTTTGAAGAAAAATCGAAGGATGTCTAGGGATCAATTTAGATATTCCCAAATAATTAGTTCACTCATGTACTTAGCTAGCACTACGAGGCCTGACATCTCGTTTGCTGTGAGTAAACTTAGCCGGTTTGTTTCAAATCCGGGAGATGATCACCAGCATGCTCTTGAGAGAGTTCTACGCTATCTAAAAGGTACTATGAGTTTAGGCATCCATTATACCGGTACCCAACAGTACTAGAGGGTTATTGTGATGCAAATTGGATATCTGATGCTGATGAGATATATGCCACAAGTGGATATGTGTTTTCACTTGGAGGTGGCGTTGTTTTATGGAAGTCTTACAAGCAGACTATCTTAACGAGGTCGATTATGAAAGCAGAACTCACAACATTAGATACCGCTTCAGTTGAGGATGAGTGGCTTCGTGAACTCCTTATGGATTTACCGGTGGTTAAAAAACCTGTGCCGCCTATTTCTATGAACTGTGATAATCAGACTATGATAATCAAGATAAACAGTTCTAAAGAGGCGTTTAAAATATGTCAGGAAATTGGGAAACTTTAGAGTAATAGCGTTGGACTATGTCCATACGTCTAAAAATCTGACATATCAATTTACTAAGTGGCTATCACGTAGTGTGATAGATAGTGCATCGAGTGAGATGGGCCTGAGACCCACCTAAGGGCTTGTTCGGTTAGCTCTCAATCCATGTGGATTGAGTGGGATTGGATGGGTTTAAATCCCAAGCAAGTCAAAGTTCTTTTAAATTTTTTCTAATCCCATCCAATCCATATATAATGGGAATAACCGAACAAGGCCTAAAGTTTATCATAGTGGTAACCTGTTCTATGTGATCGGAGATCCCGTGAATTAGAATGGTGAAACAAGCTAGTGGTAGATTGAGAGGAAAGACCCTTAATAAGGTTTATTTCATATGCACATCTTTCTTTACTTACTGTAAGGTAGGTTGGTGTTTACACCTTAATATGTTCTAAGTGGCTTTGTGAAGCAAAGATGTTGTCCTACAGAACATCTTTAGAGGGTGTTCATAAACAGTCACAATTTATGAGATATGTGTGGTCTTTAGATACCCATGAAAGGCTATGGAGTTTGACTTATATGCTCCAACCAGAGAGGATGCGCTCGACAATCTAGTACTAGTAAAGAGTTTAGATGAAACTTATTCCACGCAAAACTGCCAATTCAAGGCCTAGTTCATTGTGTAGTTGTGGTCAAGCGTAGTCTAGATTTTAGGTGGATGTTTAACTTAACAGTCTCCATCGAAACACCAGTATATCAAACGTTTGAGATGATGAGAGCATTTTAGTGTGACTTAACATTTGGTGGAGATTGTTGAATTAATGTGGGTCTGGCCTAAATTAATATTCAATAATAGTCAATGTTAAAGGTCCACTTTAATGCTATGGTGTACTAGTACTTTAGTACCATACCGGAAGTTCAAGTGATAATTCAACCAACTTAAATAGATGGACCATTGCTGCATCTATTGAGAAGATGAGAAAGGGATGAAGGACTGCCACACGAGCGCGCGTCGCCGACCGGGTCGAGCCAAGGCCGTGGTAGATCAGACCATGGTCCGAATATTCCTTACTCTGGTGGCGACCGTTAGTATCCGTTGGCCTCCCTCTGTGCGTGTATATATACGAAGGAGGTGGGGCTGCTTCCGGTGACGACAGCACGTACGAACACCAAACAGTCTCAGATGCGTTGCACACAGCCATTCTCGTCCCACCTTCTGCGAGCATAGAGAGTGTGAGAGCGTAGGCCTCCGAAATCGTCGTCCGCAGAGCTACACTTGCACGGGTGTGCGGGCGATCAGGTTTTTGGGGAGCGTACTCTCGACCGCTCGCTTCGTACGCTCGACTAACGCTGATCAGGTTCCTCGTCGCCGGCGCCGTTCGAGGGACTACACTGCATACATCTGCTTGCATCGACTGCGTACGACTACATCAAACATACATACGAGATGTCTCGTGTGAATGGAGCCACTAATGCATTGAGCATCGGTCCCTTAGACGAAGAGCGGTTTGGGGACATAGAAATAGATACACTGCTTGTATATGTTGATACAAACATTATAATAACCTACTAGGAAAGAAAATAGACTGCTTGTACACACGTACTAGTAAAATGCATGTGCGCTGCGATATCAAATAATCATATTTTATACCTATAAAAAATAAATTTAATATTAAAGTAAAGATAATGTCCGCATATCTAATATTAAACTGATAAGAATAAATATTGCACTTTATCTTAGTCAAAAAGTTAAGAAAAGTATAAGTTAAAAGGAGCTCGACCCCCTTTTTTTAATAGCTTGCTTGGTCGCTCGTTATGCTTCAGCTAGCTCTGAGTTGCATATGGCTTCATGTTGAGCTTCAATAGTTTCTCATAGTCTATCTATGGTGTAACGTACCATAAAATCAATTGCATCATAAAATTAATAGGACCAAGGAACCAACCACTGAGCTGACCATGAGTTGAAATGGGCTCGCGCACGCTTAACAGAGTTGATCGGGACCATGAGTTAAAATGGGCTCACGCACGCTTAACGGAGTTCATCGCCAGCAGTCTATAGCGCGTATCAACAAATATCCAGTCATTCAATATTATTAGGTTTACTTCAGCCATTTAAAGTTGAAGAGTTTACTTCAACGTACAACAAAAACAAATATTCAATTATTTAATATTTACTAAATAATTCATCGTATTAAAAAATTTATAAAGAATAAATATTCACCAATTTAAAGTTTACTTCAACCATTTAGAAATAAACATTCAATAATTCAAACTGATGATGGTGCTGCTGCGATGGATGAGTGGAGACTCGATAACAAGAAATTGCGGACATTGGGTTAGCGCGGGTCAACGTGGCGGTGGATTGGGCTAGATGCCTATATCGGAGCAAAGTTGGCTAATTGCACATGGGTAATAATGGTTCCAACAAAAGCTTAGCAGGACGCGCGAGCGACGCAGAGGAAACAGTTGGATGTGCTGACATGCAGGTGTGATTCAGTGGGATTTTAATTAGGCGGACTCCGCACACACGCCACTAATGCAAGCGTATGCTTATCTGATTCCAAAAGGAGTATGTAGCCTGATAACACATTGGATTTGGGAGGTCGGCTATGCCCTAAGTCTAAGTCTACTATGTAAATTATCTGAACTCAAGCATACCTATAGTTAAATTGAATTGAGTAATTGATAGAAATCAGAAAGTAAAGCTTGTGGTATAAACTTTTGTTTGTTACATAGGCTCTAGTTTTGATTTTTTTTTTTTAAATACACTATTATTAGGAAGACACGGATGAAACCACTTGGCGCAAATCAATCAGATTCACTGTCAAGGCAGAAGCTTTCCTCTGAATTTCTTTGTTCTATATTTTGACAACACAAAATGTACTAGATTTGAAATCCTAAAAATACATATCCCAGTGAATAATGGCCAACCGCATTGAAGCAAATTCGACAGTAACCACTTTACGAACTGGAAAAAATAATTACCATGATCACTCATGGGCAGAAAAACTAATGTTGCGTTCGCGGCACAGAAATGTAGAACCACTCCGGCCTAACTCTTCAACTCCGCCATGCGGGCTTTGTATAGGCAGATATAAGCCATGTGCCAGTCACCTGTATAGACAAACACTGGTCTGCGTTAAAATCGTTCATGACATAATATTTCATTTGACGTGTAAGACGGTTGCTCACCTCCACCAGATAGTTTCAAAATGTCTTCCTCCTTGCGGATGTTTGGGTTGTCATCATCAAACTCGATCCATTTTCCTGGTGGTCGATATGAAATTTCAGTGACTAATAATAAAGTGAAACAGTTGATTACCGTAACTAAGCTGTAATACTGATTGACTGACCGTCATCTTGCTTTACCCAGCCAACATAGTGGCCAGAGTCTGCACTTCTTCCCTTGTGTGTCAAGACAGCAACCAAATCATAGACGCCAGTTAATTGTTTCTTTGGTAGAGAAGACTCAGCTGCATTTAACACATGAGCAAACTAAGTTTAGAAGCTAGTAAGATAACACTAGCAGTGTCCTCGATCATTACAGCCTTACAGGTAGAGGGTCAAACTTTCTGGATCTTAAAAATATAATCCCAAGAAATAAAGTTTGACAACAAGGCAAGGCAATCGCACACTTCTATCATTACAAAATGAGGGCAGAAACAAACAACTTGCCTTTGTCAATGTCCATACTGGATGATTCCCCAGCGCTACTGGATGATCCCTGAAATGAAATGCCCTAATTGCATGACAATGGATTGAAGACCCAAACAGAAAGCTTAATGTGACAGTTGATCCATTTATTTCTTCACAGCTATTACTGATGATTCAATGATACCCTGAGTACAACACAACCATTACCTCATTTTCTTTAAAGCCGCTAGCTTTCCCTTGTGCTTTCAATCCAAACTTTGCATTTTCTGCATCTCTCAGCATCTTTACGTGCAAATTGAGCATCCAAAATCAATACTGGAACAATAATGTTGACAACTCAAAACTGAATAGTGAAAAGAGAAAGCTACCTGCCGAGGTGCTTGGAGTTTCTGTTTCAGTTCATCAGAGCAAAATTCATAAACATCCAATTCCAGTGGGTAATCAACTTTCTGTAAATTAAAAAAATCACAAAAGAGAAATACTTTAGCAAATAAGGTAAAACATGTCCAACTCCATACTAGTACAGACGAAAATGACAAGATTCCATACAAAACCCAGTTGCTATAATCATCAAATCATTGTTCAAGAGGAAGGGAATAGAACAAACTAACGTACTCGTAAAATCTTTGCCTTTTGGTTTGATTCCCTTTTCCAAAAGAAGCGAACGAACTGCACAGTCAAGTACCTAAAGGAAGGAATATTACTTTTTTTGCTGTATTAACGAGGACAAGTGAAATGCAAAGATTTAATGTACTTGCCTAGGCAGCTCATTTATTCTTGATTCTCTAGTATAAACTGCAGTTCGACCCAGTGTAGGTGAAGCTTTCTCAAGTTCTGTCTTCAAGCCCTGTACAAAGAAAATGTGAATGATTAAAATATTTCATCTTATGAAAATTCAGAAGGAAGTCTGTAGAAACTAATGTGACTGGACATGACAAGCAATATTCTATTTTACTCTCCCTTTCCCCTCAATACCCACATGGAAGAAACAAGAACAGCACAAAATGCAACAGCACCCAACTCCTTCAATGCATCAATAACAAAAAAAAGGTTCTTGGAGGTGATTGATCGTGTCACTTTCATTTTAGGAAAGAACGGAGGAGGCTGGTTATATTTGCAGGTTATTAACTAGATTGTCTAACTTCACTTTTACAAATTTGAAGTTTCAGATATATATACCTGAAAAAACATGCTATAAAACTTGGGATACAACATAGCATGGGAGCGGCACAACATTACTTACATGCTTAATTCCCTCATGAAGATGGTTCACATCTTGAGATATATGACACTTAAGGGAATATACTGATTCTGTCTCCATGCTCTCCTCACCACTTTCTGCACAGTGGACCCTGGAAAAAAAGCATTCATCAACAAATATCACAAGTTCACGGCGATCATTTCATATTTGTTACATACTTACATGAACACCCAATCTACCAGTTGTTATGACAAATACCAAATGGAAACAGAAGGACTGTTTGGTTTGTTGCCTAACTTGCCACACTTTAACTAACTTTTTCTGCCTAAGGTTAGTTCTTCAATACGAGCGACTAACCTTAGCCAAAGTGTGGCACAGTTAGCCGCGAACAAAACAGGCACAGAATACGGAACACCTACACAACAATTACTCGATGACAGCACTAAAACAATCATAAGTTCATAACAGGCTTTACAGGCACAGACGCCCATGTATTTGATATGCAGACATCAAAAGTATAGGAGGTGCAGTTTGTATCATTTACCGTTCTGGACATGCATTGGGAAATAATGTTTATTGTATTCAGCTAACAATTAGGTAAAGGCCAATTATAAACATAAAATAAGATACTGTTGTATGTTGGAACTGTCTGTGTACTGTTTAAGATATATAAAACAGGATAACTAGCCTTATGTCAGTATAGCAGGGTTCTTTTTGGTGTGTGTCTAATTAGCACATGGCACATCTCACATAATCTTTTGCTGGTTTGAACTGGACCTGTACCATATTTTTCTTCTATAATTATATGCTATTCTATGCACCTCTCCTGCCTGTTTGAGTAAAAAATAAACGGTCGCACCAAACTACAATTGTAGAACAAAAAGTAACATATACATATATAGGGCATATAATACAAGGGAGGGGGGGACAGAACCTGCTCACGAGATCTATCCCAAATAGTTGCTTCATCGGAAGAGCTGCAGATTCACTATAGAAAAAAAAAGTAGGCAAATAATTTTAGGCAAAGTAGCCAAACATTGCCATAAAAATTACAGGGAAGACAAAGATAATACGATAAATATAAATGGTTACAAGGTGAAGAGCCATTAGTTGACATTTTGACAACAAACAGGTTACCTTGAATCTGAGGTAAGAGTTTGAGAAAGCGTATACACCAACTGTGTCCAGCATTCTTCTGCATCCTGTATTTTTTAAAAAAGAAAAAAGATGAACAACATTACAGAAATTCAAGAGTAGATACAAACTCTTAATTGTAGGTGATTAGAAGGAACCTGTTGCATGTAGACATTATTATGCTGCTGTGCAAATTGCGGGTATTTTTTACGCAGTGTCTGCTCAAAACCAGACAAAAAAGAACTGTCAGTATTATACATTTGTTTATCCTCATGACCCCTCAAAATCTTCCAACCCACCAAACTAGATCACATAGTTAAGGTAAGGCAGGACTTCATAAAGCATACTGTTCCATAATCATGACAATATATACTGAGGAAATTAAGGTCCATATTTTCGTCAACTATCAAAACAGCAAAAGATTACTTGAAACACTAATCTATGTTCCCTCTATTTTTCAGATATTAGTGGTTGTTAGAATTTTTATAATAACCAATAACTATAAGGATATCCATGATCTTCAATGATGAGGTCTATCTATATTTTATTAGTAATAAAATGTAATATCTATCATGAGTCTATTTAAGCACAAATCTAATGATGTGGCACTAGTTTGCATAAACTAATAGTCAAATTCAAATGCCTGAATGAACAAACGCCATGGCCATTCACATTTTCAAGACCTTCATCTGACTCATAAAATTTCAAGGACAACAGTAACGAAATGAGCTCTTCTGCTCCAGAACTAAGAGAAAATATACTTTATTAGCCTAGATATAATAGCTTAATGATGGTGACCTCACCTGCAAGAATTGTAGAGGTGCAACAGGGCGAACACTTTGATCAAGATCACCAAAGGTATTACGAGTAGCAACAGTCAAATTATGAGAAGCTTGGTCAATGCCATTACCTCTTACAGTATCTGAATAGCTAGACAAGTAGAAAAGAATGATATCAAACACCAAACCGAAAGCCGCTTCAAAATTAATACATAGGAAATATTATGTTAAACCTTAGCAGCGCTGACTTCAGCTCTGGAACAGAATGCAGACATTGCAATGTGGAATTCATATAGCATGTATTCCCAAGGTTATAAAGACCAGCACTGTGACCCTAAATATTAGGACAACTCATTTCAGTAAAGATGATAAATACTAGCACCAAAAGGATAAAAAAAGGTAACATCATTGATATTGATCATAGAAACGACAAGATATGATTTCAATATTGCCAGCTAATCATGCGAGAAGAGACAATATATATCACAATCCACAAATTTAATAAAATTGGCTTGTGCATCGGGATGATATTACCTGTGCAAAGTTCCTACTCGATGCCCATTTAGACAGTTCTATGATAAATACATGAAAATCCCAAATTACTAGTTAAAGAATATGTTTAAGTTACCATCAGTCCAACACCCAATGCCATTGGAACATACAAAACATATGTTCCCATTTCATGTATGTCTCCAAAAAATGATAGTTTACTGAATTCAGGGATGGGGATCCCACCTATCGCCCAAAGTTGTAATGACAGATGTGCACAGGAAGCATACTGTCATGACGTGACACACGATCAGCTATGATTAACAAACTAACCATTCATTTGTTAGCAGATATGGTAATAAAGAACAAACTAAGAACAGGCAGCACATGCACAGAGTGGCATCTGGTATGTACCAGTGCAATCACTTGCTCTTCTTCTGGTAGATCCTCAACAAACACTGGACCTTTCTCCGGAGCTTTCACAATCTCATCAGCCGTGCCTATCATCATCAACTTTTGGCCCTGCAGAGCGCATTTCAAATTCAGTTCTATTTGAGGCAACTTAATACAGCATTTGAGCACTTGATACAACAAAATATGAGCACAGAAAATAAGCCAAGCATCTCACATCTTTCACTCCCAAAGTAGACCAATCTGCATCGTCCTGTATTATTGCACAGCAAACACGTCATCCAGTTATTACAATGTATGCATGCCCAATGGACAAATGAATCTATAAGCACTAACAAAATAGTTTACCTTCAATATTCCTCCCTTCACCATAATTTTTTGGCGTTCAGGTGGCACACCAGTTAGTGTGTACAACTGAGTCTTGAAAACAATCGGAGGCTGGCTAGTGTCAATCTCTATGCCTGGAAAGAGCTCCTTCTGCCATTTCACGCTTACTGGAAATCATTCAATAAACATTAAAATATGTCTGTACACACATGGAACTAATATTATGACATAACACAAAATTCTGGTGTTAAAACAGAAGCATATCTCCATTTATTAGAGATGGATAAAATTATCTTGCTTCTATGATTTGTAAATATATTAAGACAACTTGTAAAAAAATCAACAAGAAATTTCATAAAAAATGATTTATTGAGCACTGTAGCAAAACAAGTAGCTTATAGAGAATGCCAACTATTGCACCAGGACTATTCATATAGCATGATCCAGATAACAATATACCAAAAAAAAGCAAAAGAAAAAGAGCAAGGAACTCTTGAGAACAGATGCAATACTACAATAACAGAATTCTATACACAACTGCACTCAAGTGAATAAAGAACTTCAGCTTCCAAAAATGAATGTAAAACTTGCTGGTTTTCAAATTTTTAATAAATATAATAATAATGGAACACATAATTGTGTGGACAGGTGGAGCAATGAGCATTATACACTCAAAACATAAAAAATATACACTGGAAAACAAAGACATCAGGTTTGCAATTCAGACTATGTTTGCTATAGATGTCTTATATTTTTCAAGAATTTATCACATTCAGTGAGCCCTAGCAACAAGCCTAAGCACAAGTGGCATGGTTCCACTGAAGGACAGCGTACAAGGCCCAGTTGGCTGCTTTTGGTGTGTAGGGAAAAAATCATGGCATCAAAGAGAATACATTTAACACAATGCCTAAAATAGGAATTCAACCATTGACACCTACAACTTTGAGGCTAGAACTGAGCGCCACCCTCACCTACAACCACCACCTCTGTGCTTCAAAGCCTGAACACCATGATGCCACAGGGTTCCACATTGCAATTCCACCTAAATATCTTAGTCACGGTCACAGAGAATTGAGGTTCAGGACCTGATGCTAGTGCGGCCTTGTGCAGGTGACAAAAGGCAAATGCAGCATTCACCTCCACGAGAGATAGCAATGGGTACCCGAAACCCGGTGGATTTTTGCTCTATTAGGACATGGGTTTGGGCTAATTTCTCTACCCATGGGTTTATTAATGGGTTCAAATGAAAACCCATCAGGTATGTGGGCATGGGTTTGTTCTTCCACTACCCATACCGCAAACCTGGGTTTTTAAAACCCGCCTTAGAATCAACATAACTTACAAATATGTCTCATAATATTATTAATTGAATATGTTCTAGTTGAAATAAACTCCATGTAACAAAGTTTAAGCTAAAATTAGTTATCACATGTTTCTTTTATCCTGGCTTATTAATATACTAGCCAGTTGTCCGTGCTTTGCTACAGTTTTTATATATCATATAAATAGGTATTGAGATATTTATTAAATATAATTATTGCTTATTTCTAAACACTAAGGTTTGTGTGGTCTGGTGGTTAGCCCCAAATTTCTGGAGCAGTGGGCGTGGGTTTGAGTGCTTGCTCTACACTATTTTTATATAATTATTATTTATTTCTAAACAAACACTAAGGTACGTGTGGTCTGGTGGTAGCTACGTGGGCGGGATCGGGTGCTGGACAGGTGCAGTAGCTGGCTGCGCGGGCGCTGCAGTGAGCAGTCCACAAGGCAGTAGCTGAGAGAGCGTTGTGCGGGCGCTAAGCGTGGGATCCACAAGGCACGGCGCTGAGGCGGCGCGTATGGGGCGGGCCCAGAATGTCAGCGCCGAGGGTGAAGCCATGGTCGCACCAGGTGCCCACATTAGGTTCTTAATAGAGTAGTATAGATTGACTGTCATTTACATGATGAATTATTTTTTCATGTTGATGTTAGTGGGTATGGAAAACCCGTTAGGTACCCGAAACCCGCATGGACATGGGTTTGGGCAAAATTTTATACCCGTCATGGGTATAGGTTTTTTTGGCGAGCGTATTTTTCTTGTTGGGTATGGGTTTGGGCAAGTGATACCCAATGGGTTTTTACCCATTGTCATCTCTACATGAGCTAAATGTAGCCATACAACAATAAGTCACAGCATGCCTGCAAAAACAGAAACCCAAACAATGAAAACAAGGGATATTTTGTTGATTTGCTGGTATTATACAATATCAAAGCAAGTCGGAGTAGCTCAGGCTTATGTCGTCCATATCACCATTTTGGATGTGAGCCATAAACCATTGGTATAAGTGGTGGTGTGTTTAACACTTAGATTAAGCCACAAGCATCCAGAAATATGGGCAATAGGCACACAACTTTGCATGGCCACAGACAAAATTAGGTCCCTCCAAGCACTATGAATCAAAAAACACTTTGCAAGAGGGGACACACAACACATACAATTATTCTAGCCTAGTACCTATAGTCCCTCACTCCCTCTGTCCTTAAGTGATTAGGCTGCCTCCAACAGCACATGCTAAAAACCAGCCAAATCGCTAAATATAGAATAGATTCCCTCCCCTATACCCTCCAGCAAAATCCTTTACAGCGTCCCTTAAATATAAAGGATGTTCATCCTCTATATAGAGATTCTGTACCCTCTCCACTATCCATTTTAATGTTTTAAACAATAGATTAAGCAAAACTACAATATATATTAAACATTTGAGAGTATGACAAATATGTACGTTCAAAAAAAACTAGAGCAAAATATGTCTCTAATATAGTTATTCACGTATAGATTATGCTGCTGGAGAAAAATGAGATATAGAGGAGAAAATCTTTTATTGGAGGCTATAAAGGAGGGATATAGAGGAGTGATATAGAAAACGCTGAGAAGTGATATAGAGAAAGCTGAAGACACCCCATGGACCCAAAAGACACCAGAGCACACATTCGCATGCAGCAAAGGCAAATGCAGCAAGGGAGCCTAGGGCGCCATGTAGCGCCTCCGTGAGCGTGGAGTCTGCCATCCAGAACCAAACCCTATTTTCCCAAGCGAACTTCCGGAACCACCAAAACAATACCGAAGCAACCCGCGACGTTACGGCGCCACAACCGCAACCCATCCCCGCAATCCGATCCCTGAACTTCCCTCGACTAAGAGACAAATCGATTAATCGAACCGAGCAGGGGCCTTCTCCTCTCTCCACGGGCGCACACGGAGCACATATTCGTACAAAATAATAATAACCTACCGCCGATTCGAACCAGAACCGGAGGATGCGGGGGCGACGAGATCGATAGAGGGGGGGGGGGAGGATGGGGACGGAGGCGGAGGAGCGGAGAGAGGAGCTCACCGGTCGGCATGACGGCGGTGCGGTGACGTTGTGGAAACGGGGTTTACTTGCTGGAGGAGAAAGGAATGGGGGCAGCACAGGCACAGGCACAGGCACAGGCACAGGCAATTAAAGAGCCAACAGCGGACGGGCAGCCGATCTTTGATGAGTCTTTCCTACCCCGAGACCACGAGTCATTAATGTTTAATAATATAAGTTAGAGCATCTCCAAGAGACTGGCTAAATACATTGTCAAACTAAATTTTAGCTATTTAATAACAAAATGACTCTCTAACAGACTAGTCATTTAACTTGACAAGCTATCCGCCTCTCTAAATTAACTCCCTCACTAGCAACTCTCACTAGCCAAGCTAAATTCCATGTTAGAGAGTCTGTTGGAATGAGATGTTATATATAGAGTTTAATCTTTATGGAGAGACAAATAAAGAGTCAAATAGAGAGTTAAAAATAAAGAGTCTCTTGAAGTTGCTCTTAGGCTAATCACAGTAGTCATTTCATAACACTCTTTACAACACTGCTACATCATTAAGAGTGTTATAAAACTAAGAATAAAACAATGTCTCTCAATACTAAGAAATCTCATCATGTTGCTCATCATACTTATACTGTATGATTAGTTGCCCGTATCATTTTATTCTGTACCATCGTGTGCGTTGACTTTATGTAAGCTACTGTTTGGTTACATGTACGCGGGAGACGTGGCCTGCGCGAACAGATGCAACATAAGTCATTTCACTTGCATCCGCAGGAACGCCCAAAACTGGCGTACCCACACAGCCACCCTCGCCGGAGCCTGCGCGGTCGTACGCAGGTATCCAATCAAACTGATATTTACAGAAATGAGGCTTCTAGTTTTAGGCATACAATTCATGTAAAGATGTCTAAGAAAAAAGATAGTTGGTGCTTCGAATGAACCTAGTATTTCATTTAAGACCTTTAATGCATATTTGTTCTTACTAACAAATCAGGTAAACTAGTTGTCAAATATGTTGGGGCAAGCAAATGAATCCAAAGACTTGTGTTTGGGTATCCAATGTGCTTGTTTCTAATGTGAAAGGACCCAAAACTGTTTGGGTACCTAAGGACACGGCCTAAATCTGTGTTGTAGGTTTATGCATCCGGTGGAACAAGTTGGATAATCGACAGCGGGTGCACAAACCACATGACAGGGGAGAAAAGAATGTTCACCTCATATGAGAAAAATGATGATCTCCAAAGAGCAATCACATTTGGGTATGGGAATCAAAGTTTGGTCAAAGAATTGGGTAAAATTGCTATATCACCTGACTATTCCATTTCTAATGTATTTCTTGTAGATCTCTAGGTTACAATTTGCTTCATGAGTCTCAATTATGCAAAATGGGCGACAACCGTTTATTTACTGATGTTGATGTTATCGTCTTTAGAAGAAATGATGATTCATTAGCCTTTAGGGGTGTTAGACGGTCAGCTATATTTAGTTGATTTCACTGATGATAATGTTGAACTAAACACTTGCCTAATTGCTAAGACTAATATGGGTTGGTTCTGGCATCGTCGACTTGCTCATATTGAGATAAAGAATCTTTACAAGCTTTTAAACGAGAACACATTTTAGGACTAACCAACGTTCATTTTGAGAAAGACGAGATTTGTAGTGCATGTTAAGCAGGGAAGCAGATTGGAGCTCATCATCCACACAAGAACATCATGACAACCGAGAGGTCACTTGAGCTACTGCACATAGATCTATTCAACCCGATTGCTTACATAAGCATCGGCAGGAGTAAGTATTGTCTTGTAATTGTGAATGACTATTCTCGCTTCACTTGGGTGTTCTTTTTGCAGGAAAAATCACAAACCCAAGAAACCTTAAAGAAATTCTTGAGACGAGCTCAAAATGAGTTCGGATTGATAATAAAAAAGATTAGAAGCCACAATAGAATGGAGTTCAAGAACTCTCAAATTGAAGGGTTTCTTGAGGAGGAAGGCATCAAGCATGAGTTCTCTTCTCCATACACACCTCAACAAAACGGTGTTGTGGAAAGAAAGAATAGAACTCTTATGAATATGGCGAGGACCATGCTTGAGGAATACACGACATCAGATCGGTTTTGGGTGGAGGCGATTAACACCGCCTGCTACTCCATCAGTCGGTTATACCTTCACTGAATCCTCAAGAAAACATCATATTAACTCCTCACTAGTAAAAACCCCGATGTTTCTTATTTTAGAGTTTTTGGGAGCAAGTGGTTTGTTCTTGTTAAAAGAGGTAGAAATTCAAATTTTGCTCCTAAAGCAGTAGAAGGTTTTTTATACTTGGTTATGACTCAAACATAAGGGCATATAAAGTCTTCAATAAGTCCACTGTATTAGTTGAAGTTTCTTGTGACATTGTGTTTGATGAGACTAATAGCTCTCAAATAGAGCAAGTTGATATTGATGAGTTAGATGATGAAGAGGCTTCGTGCATCGCGCTAAGGAATATGTTCATTGGAGATGTGTGTCCACAAGAATCCGAAGAGCCTTCACAAATACAAGATCAACCATCATCTTACATACAAGCATCTCCACCAACTCAAGATGAGGAAATAGCTCAAGAAGAAGAAGATCAAGTTCAAGACAATGAGCCACCTCAAGAAGAAGGCATCGATCAAGGGGATATGGAGTTGATCAAGAAAAGGAGGATGAATAAGAGATTCAAGATCAAAGACCACCTCACCCAAGAGTCCACCAAGCAATTCAACAATACCACCCCATCAACTTCATCCTTGGTGACATTCAAAAGGGGGCAACCACTCGCTCTTGAGTTGCTCATTTTTATGAACATTACTCTTTTGTGTCTTCTATTGAGCCATACAGGATAGAGGATGCACTTAGAGATCCAGACTGGGTGGTGGTAATGCAAGAAGAGCTCAACAACTTCACGAGGAATGAGGTTTGACATTTAGTTCCACGTCCTAACTAAAATATTGTAGGTACTAAGTGGGTATTTCACAACAAACAAGATGAGCATGGTGTGGTGACTAGGAACAAAGTCCGACTTGTTGCCAAGGGGTATTCACAAGTTGAAGGTTTTGGATTTTGATGAAACCTATGCACCCGTAGCTAGGCTTGAGTTAATTCGAATATTATTTGTCTATGCTACTTACCATGGCTTTAAGTTGTATCAAATGGATGTGAAAAGTGCTTTCCTCAATGGTCATATCAAGTAAGAGACGTATGTTGAGCAACCTCTCGGCTTTAAAGATAGTGAGTATCCTTCACATGTCTATAAGCTCTCAAAGGCACTTTATGGGCTCAAACAAGCCCCCAAGAGCATAGTATGAATGCCTGAGAGACTTTCTTATTACTAATGTGGTTTTAAAGTCGGGAAAGCTGACCCTACTCTCTTCACTAAAACAGTTGTCAAAGACTTGTTTATATGCCAAATTTATGTTGATGATATTATCTTTCGGTCTACTAACAAGTCATCTTGTGAAGAGTTTAGTAGAATTATGATACAGAAATTTGATATGTCCATGATGGGCGAGTTGAAGTACTTTCATGGATTCCAAATCAAGCAACTCCAAGAGGGCACCTTCATCAGCCAAACAAAGTACACTCAAGACATCCTCAAAAAGTTTGGAATGAAGAATGCCAAGTCCATCAAGGCTTCTATGGGAACAAATGGGCATATCGACCTCGACACTGGAGGTAAATCTATAGATCAGAAGATATACCGGTCGATGATAGGATCTTTACTCTATTTATGTGCTTCACGACCGGATATTATGCTTTCAGTATGCATGTGTGCACGATTCCAAGCCAACCCTAAGGAAATCCACCTAAGGGCCTTGAAAAGAATGATGAGATATTTAGTTTACACTCCTAAGTTTGGGCTATGGACCCTAAGGGATCTACCTTTGATCTAATCGAGTATTCTGATGCTATTATGTCGTATGTATGATTGATAGAAAGAGTACATCAGGGACTTGTCAGTTTCTGGGGAGATCCCTGGTGTCTTGGGCTTCAAAGAAACAAAATTCAATAGCTCTATCCACCACCGAAGCCGAGTATATTGTTGTAGGACATTGTTGTGCACAATTAGTCTAGATAAGGCAAACACTTAGGAACTATGGCTACAAATTGAGCAAAGTCTCCCTCCTATGTGACAATGAGTGTAATCCGCATGGCAGACAATCCTGTTGAACACAACCACACAAAGCACATCGACATCTGGTATCACTTCCTGAGAGATCACCAACAACAGGGAGATATCGCAATTCAATACGTTAGCACGCACAACCAGTTAGCCGATATCTTCACCAACCCCTAGATGAAAAGACTTTTAGCAAGCTTAGGAATGAACTAAATGTCTTAGATTCTTGGAACTTTGATTGAAATCTTGCACACATTGCTCATTTTTATATCTTTGATCATGGCATGTATTTCATTTGGTACAAATGCATATTTCTTATTTTCTTCTTGTGCCAAAGCTAAGACTAATGTGCTTCCAAGTGTATTTCTATATTTAGTCTTAGATTGAAAGGGAAATGGAGTTGTAGGCAAAGGCAAGACTTCCAATAATTTTTTGTCAGTATCATATACTCTTTGACCTACTCATGTATTTACATTCATATCTTTCTTGTTAAAGGCCTCTAGATTTCTGTGTTTTTTGCGCTTAATGCCAAAGGGGGAGAAATTAATAGGACAAAGCAAAAGGACCACACCACCACCCTGTTTCTGAAAACTTTTTTCTTCCAGATTAGAACTATTACGTTTGCAAAAACCCTCTTGGCAGCTAAGGGGATAACTTTTTCAGGGGGAGCTCTTATTTAGTCAAAGGAAAAGTATTTGGAAAGGGGGAGAATCTTTGAAAACTTGAAAATACCTTTGGAAATTATATTCTTATATCGTTGGCTAATTGCAAAATAATTTGAAAAGACTTTTCCAAAAGATTTGCAAAAACAATCTAAGTGGTGCAAATGTGGTCCAAAATTTTAACTATATCAAAACATTCATATATACTTAGAACTGATTTCATTTCAAAGTAACTTATGCACATATGTCAAAATGCAAACTAGCTACAATTCTACACTTCATATTTGCTTTGATTTATGTTGGCATCAATCACCAAAAGGGGGAGATTGGAAGGGAAATGACCTTAACTATTTTCTATAATCAATTTTGATGCTTGACGACCATCATAAATCTTATGGACTAACTAGTTTGCCTAGTTGATTATTTCTCAGGTGCATAAGTTCATCTATATCAATTCTAAGTCGACTATCTGCAATACCGTAGATTATTCCGGACAGGAGAAGATTTTTGGAAAATTCACCTATGCGCGGACCATCCGGGCCCTTCCGGTGGACCGTCTGCGACACCAAGGTGTGCCTCGAACAGAAACTATGCAAAACTCGTATTCACACCACAAACTGTCCGAATAAGAGAGCACCGTCTGGGACCAAGCTTGGACCGTCCGGCCTCAGGCGCGGACTGTCCGCTCGTTGAAAAACGAGAAAAAACTCGAAGGTGACGGGTTCGGTAAAATACATTTTTAGTGTCCTCGTGGGCTGTCCGGTGTGCATGGTCGGACTGTCCACGACCGCTTTATCTGATATCTGACGACACATTTAATGCACTTGTAGCCGTTGATATAGCCGTTACTGCGGACCGTTGCGGTTTCAGTCGTTAATGTGCTGGGGCGGACTATCGGGACCATGGGCATGGACCGTCCACGGTTGGCAGAAAGGAGGCAACGACTAGGAAGTGGTTGGTGGCTATAAATACAACCCCAACCACCTCCATTCAATCCATCCAAGCATCACATTCACTCACATTCAATACAAGAGCAAGTACTCCATCTCAAGACACATTCAAAGCTTCCAAGTCTCTCCAAGTGCCATAATTGTGACTAGTGATCATTAGTGTTTAGTGCCTTGAAAAGTCTAGAGGGTGTGACCCTGTGTTTCATTTTGTTGCTTGGTGAAAGGGAATTAGGCTTACACCTAGTTCCTAAATAATTTTGGTGGTTGAATTGCCCAACACAAATAATTGGACTAACTAGTTTGCTCTAGTGTACAAGTTATACAGGTGCCAAAGGTTCACACTTAGCCAATAAAAAGACCAAGTATTGGGTTCAACAAAAGAGCAAAGTGACAACCGAAGGCACCTCTAGTCTGGCGCACCGGACTGTCCGGTGTGCCACCGGACAGTGTCCGGTGCACCAGAGGACTCCAACTCAAACTCGTCACCTTCGGGAAAATCCAGAGGTGCTCCGCTATAATTCACCGGACTGTCCGGTGTACACCGGACAGTGTCCGGTGCTCCAAGGAACTGCGCCTCAGGAACTCGCCAGCTTCGGGAATTCGCAACGGCTAGTCCGCTATAATTCACCGGACTGTCCGGTGTGACATCGAAGCAACGGATATTTCGGCGCCAACGGCTACCTGCAGCGCATTAAATGCGCGCCAGCGCGCGCAGAAGTCAGGCACGCCCATACTGGCGCACCGGACACTCTACAGTACATGTCCGGTGCGCCACCGGACATCCAGGCGGGCCCAGAAGACAGAGCTCCAACGGTCGGAACCCAACGCTTTGGTGACGTGGCTGGCGCACCGGACATGTCCGGTGTGCACCGGACTGTCCGGTGCACCATACGACAGTCAGCCCCACCAAACGGCTAGTCTGGTGGTTGGGGCTATAAATACCCCCAACCACCCACCATTCATGGCATCCAAGTTTTCACACTTCCAACCACTTACAAGAGCTAGGCATTCAATTCTAGACACACTCAAGAGATCAAATCCTCTCCCAAATTTCACACAAAGTTTTAGTGACTAGTGAGAGAGATTTGCTTGTGTTCTTTCGAGCTCTTGCGCTTGGATTGCTTTCTTCTTTCTTGATTCTTTCTTGCAATCAAACTCACTTGTAATTGAGGCAAGAGACACCAATCTTGTGGTGGTCCTTGTAGGAACTTTGTGTTCCAAGTGATTGAGAAGAGAAAGCTCACTCGGTCCGAGGGACCGTTTGAGAGAGGGAAAGGGTTGAAAGAGACCCGGTCTTTGTGACCACCTCAACGGGGAGTAGGTTTGCAAAAACCGAACCTCGGTAAAACAAATCCGTGTGTCACACTCTTTATTCGCTTGCGATTTGTTTTTGCACCCTCTCTCGCGGACTTGATTATATCTCTAACGCTAACCCAGCTTGTAGTTGTGATTATTTTGAGAATTTCAGTTTCGCCCTATTCACCCCCCTCTAGGCGACTATCAAATTGGTATCAGAGCTCGGTGCTTCATTAGAGCCTAACCGCTCGAAGTGATGTCGGGAGAACTCGCCAAGAGGGAGATGGAGACCGGCGACAAGCCCGCTACAAGCCACGGGTCGACTTCATCGGAAGAGTCCCGCAACAAGAGGAAGGAGAAGAAAAACTCCTCCAACAAAGGAAAGGGGAAGAAATCCTCTTCCCACAAGTCGGATCGGAGAGGCGACAAACACAAGAGGATGAGGAAAGTGGTCTACTACGAGACCGACTCCTCATCACCATCGACCTCCGACTCCGACGCACCGTCCGTTACTTCCAAGCGCCAAGAGCGCAAGAAGTATAGTAAGATTCCTCTACGCTATCCCCATATTTCAAAACGTACTCCTTGAGTATGACGGATGGGAAAAACTCGCATGGAAAGCGTCTCCTAGACAAAGAACAATCCCGAGACCAGTCAGGATCTAGGGGACCTAAAACCCATACACGTTGCAAAAACGGTCGAGCCATGGGATGAAGCTACGAAATACCATGGATTATTTCCTCCACCGAAACTACCACGAGTATAGCGTTCGTAGTGACATCAAAGTCACCTGTTAGAAGGTCTAAGTCCACCGTCATCAATCCAGCAGGTAGGCCAATGACATCACGGAGGTTGCCACAAAAGTGTAGCTACACAATGGCAAGAGCCACTGCTGCGCCTCGGTGAATCCCAAACTCCACGACCTCGCAAACATGATCCGGGAGGTCAAGGAGGTGCAGTTCATGATTCCTGCCCCATACATGAACAAATTGTGTGGCCTGATTTGCACATAGGTAAAGGCTAAGTGTTTTGAGCCCCAGCTTTGTAAAGAGTTTGTAGACAGTTGGAGTCTATGAGATCAAGATCCCAGAGGCTGGACCATGAAAGACTACCGACCCCTGAATCATTAAGAGTTGCTAGCCACGCCCAAATCCCTTAGGAGGTTGTCCGCCGCCCACCCAGTGGTCGACAAGGTGGACGGCTAAGACATGGGGTCGTGACGCCTTCACGCCTCGGAAGAGGCGATCACTACCCTAAAAAGCGAACCAAGGATTAACCAGAAGAGGGATAAGAAGAAACCCCGAGATAAGGGCAGGTTGGTCGTACCATTTCCTCGAACAATCCCCCCTAGGAGGTCTGCCTCGATCCATGGGCGAAGGGAGACATCGACTAATAAGGAAGTTTGCGAACAAGGTCGCTCGCACTACCCCCTCTTGCTTTTAAAGAGGGATGCACACGAAAAAGCTCACGAAGAAAAGACCCAAGGGCCCTACGACATGAAAAACCGAGAAGAAAATATTATTTTATTACTACCTAGAAGCGGCACCGAGGCGCGATACATCGCGATCAATACACGCCATGCACGACGTCATGAGCCGACACCCTAACATGACACGAATAGCCACCTAGTCCAAACCCTCAAGCAGGTCTTCTAGCCCTTCATCCGAAAGGGACGACGATATCCTGGAGGCTACAGTCGAAGCATATCTTCCCCATAAGCAGCGCCACTGCTGCTCCCCGGTGGACATCGAAGTCAGCAATATCCCAAATGCGGCACGGGGCATTGTCTAGGTGCTCCACCAGGGAAGTGCCATGGGCCCCAACATAGTCTAGAAGCTGGCCCAGGCGGTAGCACAACTTCTCTAGCTCGACCCCAAGGCTACCAGAAGAAACAAACAAGGTGAGAAAAGAGGCAGGGAAGCCAAGGGATGAACGAAGGACAACTGCCTTATCAACGACACGACCATCGGCTTTAGAGAGCTACGTGCGAAGCAGCTCAACTTCGGCCTCGGCATCCTCTTGCGTTGTGCGAAAGACGTCGAAACTATCTTGAGACAACTAAGGGAGAGGGGACAAGGAGCCTGACTATAGAGACCCGACAAGAGGTGATGCGACCTCTTGATTGACGGTGACCATCCTGCAATGGAAGGAGAAGGGAGAAAAACATTATGCCTAGGGTCAGGAAAACTCAGAGAAAGAAACCTACCTCAGCTCGAGACCCATGTAGCACGACATCCTAGCAACCCACGATCTGTCGACCGACCCGATTTCGAGGTCTGTTTGAGGAAGAGACTGTCGGCGTTTAGAGTCCGACCGCACACCTAGGGTTACCCCTTGCGGTGCTTTTGGGTAGGACGGTGTTGTTGACTGTAACTCAATGGCTCGTGTTGGACGCACGTGAGAGGGACAGACGATTTTCTGTAGATTCGAGCCACTCTGAGAGGCGTAATACCCTACTTCCTGGGGTGGATCTATATGTAGTGGATTACAAGTGAGGTCTCCTAAATGGAGAAAAGCTAATGAGATAGGTAGATGGTCGACGAAAATGATGGGGTATCCCCTAGACCTTATATACTCGACCATGGGGTGCTCCATACGTACATGAGGATCACTTCTCCAAAATAATAGTGAACCGACTGAACTAATCTCCCTACAATCTTGCCGACTTATCCATAACCCGCCTCGATATTTAAGGACGCCATGCGCGGGAAAGTTGGGTGGTTGCTGTGGATAGTGCACGAGCTGGCGGATCACTTGGGCTTGAGTCTGTTGCCTTCTCAGGTCGACCCATTCCGCTAGTAGCTTTAGCCCGACCCACGAAGGGATGGCCTTGCGGGGTAACTAGCCTGAGGCCCCACGTGAGGCCTTCTCGCCTTCTAGTGGACCGGGGGATATCTGTCCCCCATAAGCCCCTAATCTTTGAGTTGATTTTGAAATAATCAGCCCAAAGATTCTTGGTCCGGCCTATGGGTTTATTATATGGCACGATTTCTGCTTCTGCCGATGGGTGCACCTTTGGTGCACCCATTGGGTGTAGCCCCCGAGCTTTGAGTGGATTTTGGAAATAATCCATTCAAAGGTCTTCATCTTATGCTTTAGAAATAAGCATTTTGTCTTCATGGGACTAAAAATCTATTGGGTTCACTGAAGGTGCACCCAATGGGTGTAGCCCCCGAGCTTCGAGTGGATTTTGGAAATAATCTGTTCAAAGGTCTTCATCTTATGTTTTAGAAATCAACATTTTGTCTTCATGGGACTAAAAATCTATTGGGTGCACCGAGGTGTAGCCCCCGAGCTTTGAACGGATTTTAGAAATAATCCATTCAAAGGTCTTCATCTTATGCTTTAGAAATCAGCATTTTGTCTTCATGGGACTAAAAATCTATTAAATGCACCGAAGGTGCACCCAATGGGTGTAGTCCCCGAGCTTTGAGCAGATTTTGGAAATAATCCGTTCAAAGGTCTTCATCTTATGCTTTAGAAATTAGCATTTTGTCCTCACGAGACAAAATGTATTGGGTGCACGAAGGTGCACCCAATGGGTGTAGCCCCCGAGCTTTGTACGGATTTTAGAAATAATCCATTCAAAGGTCTTCAGCTTATGCTTTTTAAATCCAAACGATACCATCTGTCCATGCCTTGTTAGGTATGAAATCAATTTGCTCGGTGATAGATTGGACGTCTGACTGGTTGAGACAGATGGTTCTCAGCTAGACATCACCCTGCTCTATGCTTTAATGCTTCTGTTGATTAGACTTACGCTTTAGTAGCCACATTTGAACTTCCCTCCATCTCAGCCGATCTCCTTCTTTTGTCGTGGTACATTGATTGTGTATATTTTGTGGATATGACTCCTTCAGAAAATCTTTCAAAATTCTGGGCGACACACCCAATGGGTGTGCCCAAGGGGTGCCTTGGTACACGGAGTGTTTACCACACTATCCTAGAGTAGTAACTTGATGTGACCGAGAGGTGTAATCATTTGTCTGAGTAGTTGACTTAGGTCCAATCGGTGTCATGTTACGCGAAGCGGCGCTTGTTGCCTGACTCATTTTCAGGTGGCTTGAATTGCTTATTGAATTCTTACGACTGTTCGGCGAGCGGGGTAGGAAGTGGACAGTCACCCCCGGCCTCTATAAATAGCATGCTTGCCCCGACTGTTCTCTTCACTCGTTCGTTGATCACTTGCTTTCTTCTTTGTTTTCTTCTTCACTCCCTCCCTTTCCAACTAACGATGGATATGGGTAGGAGGGGTAGAGGTTTGCCTCGCCATGCTGGCAGCAAGCGTAAGCGCGCTCTGAGTCCTCCCTCGGAGGACTTCGATGATTCAGAGTACTCGGAGGAGGCCTCCTCCAAGTTCGAGCGATCGCCGGCTCCGGCTTCTCCCCTGGCGTCATTCGGGGACTCGGATGACTCCATGGGGCTATCCACCATGGTCTGGGTGTACTGGCGTTCCATCGAGCGCGCCGAGCTCGGTGGGTCGGATGAGTCGGGGTCTCCTCGGATGAGGTGGACTCCTCCGAGGAGTGGAGCGGTGGCGACAGTGACGACAAGGACGACGGCAGCAGCAGCGGTGACGACGGCGGAAGTGATGGCAGCAAAGGCGACGACGACAAGGGCGACGGTGATGGTAGTAGTAGCAATGGCAAGGGCAACGGTGATGGTGGCGACGACAGCGGTAATGGCAGCGGTGACGGCGGCAGGGGCAACAGCGGTAACAGCGGCAAGGGCAACGGTGGCGGCGGCCAGGCCAGTGGCGCAGCGCAATGCCACTGGTTTAAATACTAGTATAGATAGTAGTAGTAGTAAGTAGTAGTAGAATAAGGTAGTGTTAGTAGCGTAGTGTAGTGTAAGTAGTAAAGTAATGTAAAGTAATGTAATGTAGTGACTAGGGGAGGGGAGGCTGACTCATAATGAGTCGACTTCGAGTTTGTATTACTCCCCTTATTACGAATCAAGGATGAAGTTGCTCTAGATAATCACTGTCGTTTGCTTTTCATTTGTACGCTTGAAAGTTTGTCTGCGTGCTTGACAACGATGACATTTTAGAGGTAATGCCCGAGTGACGGTTGCGGTCTTTACTTTTTCGAGTGGTGATCTGGTACTTTAGAGGTAGTGCTCAACCTAAGGAGTCTGCTTATACACATGCCGACGTGCCATCTTGAGTTTCGAACCCTAACTCTCGCTTTTACCTCTGCCACTTCACTTTCTGAATTCTTGAGCTCGCTCGCTCCGCCCGAGGGATTGCAATGGCCCCCCAAGCGGAAGAGACAAGGCATCGTTGCTCTGATCATTCCACCCATCGATCCCAACAGCCAGCTTCCGTTCGCTGGTAATCACATGTCCATCATTTCTGAATCGAATCTTTTTCATCTTGTGGAGACTGGGGTTTTGCCGCTGCAAGAACTGTGTTCCTAGCGGATCTGGCGCGGGATCACTGTTCCAACAGAGGACACCCATGAGTCCGTTGTTTACGTTCCATTCCTCATCCGTGGACTTGATCTTCCTGTTTCTCCCTTTTTTCGCGGTCTCCTTGACTTCTACGATTTAAATCTTACACACTTGAATCCTAACTCCATTCTGCAAGTTGCCATTTTCGTACACCTGTGCGAGGCCTATCTTGGAATTCTCCCCCATTTTGGACTCTGGAGGTACCTTTACCACTGTCGTCCTAGCATGGCTGGAGGGCAGCATCAGCTCATTGGCGGCGCTAGTTTGGAACTTCGCCGGGGGAGGAAAGTGGAATATCTTGGCATTCCCCTCAAGGACAACATCAAGGGACGACACCTCGAGTGGTTCACCATGGAGAATCACAACAAATCCCTCCCCCCTCGGTCAGGAAGGCAGCCCGACGTTCGCACGCCCAGCTGGGTGGAGTACCCTACTTACTCAGAGGCAGCTGAAGCTAAGGTGCTGCTTACTGAGATTTGCTCACTAAAGGACAGAGGTCTGACTGCTGAGATCGTGGTTGCCGACTTTGTCTTCAAGAACATTCAACCTTTGAAGGACAGAATTTACCTTGCTTACTTGTATACTGGCATCAACGACTCCACCAGGGTCTCTAATAGGCAAATTCCTAATGAGGACCCATTAAGCCGACTGGATATGATAGTGAGGGGGAGGGTCTCAAATTCTAGTGCTCCCTTAGCTTACTCTGCATGGAACCTACCTCCGAATAATCCCTTCTCTGATTTTGTCTCCAATCCTTCTGCTCGAGATGGTAGCCTAGGCCATAGAGTGCGGCCCTCCCCAGAGGACATTGAGGCCTTGATTGCCCAACTTTGGAATCTTCCCGAAGCTAAGAAACAAACTCATTTCGAGATGTCATCCAGTACCGATGATGCTGAAATGGATGCCGTACTTAGCCTGCTGGCCGGGGAATCATCTGACTCTACCCGCGCTGAGCCAATGGCAATTGCGACTGGGCAGGAGTTTGATGAAGACGAGGAAATTCAGAGACCAGAGGTTGCTCGTCGGAAACTGTCGGCGTTTCAAGACTAGGGGGTCCCTAGGCCGACGAGTGAATGTCGCCGCGTGCCCCAGCCCAGATGGGTCGAGCGCGAGGCCGAGCGCGAAGGGGGAAGCGAGGTGGCCGGAGACCGGCGTGAGAGAGGTGGGAATCCCGCGGCCTTCGTGTTCGTCCCGCGCCCAGGTCGGGTGCGCTTGCAGTAGGGGGTTACAAGCGTCCACGCGGGAGAGGGAGCGAGCGGCTTCAAGCGAGCGCGTGTCTCGTCCTCGTCCCCGCGCGGCCAACCCTCTCTAAGAGGGCCCTGGTCCTTCCTTTTATAGGCGTAAGGAGAGGATCCAGGTGTACAATGGGGGGTGTAGCAGAGTGCTACGTGTCTAGCGGGGGAGAGCTAGCGCCCTAAGTACATGCCTTTGTGGCAGCCGGAGAGATTTTGGCACCCAGCTGGTGTGATGTCGTGGCCGTCGGAGGAGCGATGGAGCCTGGCGGAGGGACAGCTGTCGGAGCTGTTGAGTCCTTGCTGACGTCCTCTTGCTTCCGTAAGGGGGCTGAGAGCCGCCGTCGTCACAGAGTATGCGGGGCGCCATCATCGCCTATCTGGCGGAGCGAGCCAGATGGGACGCCGATCTTGTCCCCGTGGCCCAAGTCAGCTCGGGGTAGGGTGATGATGGTGCCTCCTGTTGACGTGGCTGGTCTGCGCCCTAGGTTGGGCGACGTGGAAGCTCCTCCGAAGCCGAGGTTGAGTCTGTCTTCCGTGGGCGAGGTCGAGTCCGAGCCCCCGGGTCGGGCGAGGCGGAGACCGTCGGCTGAGGTCAGGGCGTAGTCCGAGCCCTGGGGTCGGGCGGAGCGGAGTTCGTCGTCTTCTGGGGCTGAGCCCAAGTCCGAGCCCTGGGTCGGGCGGAGCGGAGTTCGCCGTCTTTCGGGGCTTAGCCCAAGTCCGAGCCTTGGGTCGGGCGGAGCGGAGTTCGCCGTCTTCCGGGGCCTAGCCCGAGTCCGAGCCCTGGGTCGGGCGGAGCGGAGTTCGCCGTCTTCCGGGGCCTAGCCCGAGTCCGAGCCCTGGGTCGGGAGGAGCGGAGTTTGCCGTCTTTCGGGGCCTAGCCCGAGTCCGAGCCCTGGGTCGGGCGGAGCGGAGTTTGCTGTCTTCCGGGGCTTAGCCCAAGTCCGAGCCCTGGGTCGGGCGGAGCGGAGTTCGCCGTCTTCCGGGGCCTAGCCCGAGTCTGAGCCCTGGGTCAGGTGGAGCAGAGTTCGCCGTCTTCCGGGGCCTAGCCCGAGTCCGAGCCCTGGGTCGGGCAGAGCGGAGTTCGCCGTCTTCCGGGGCTTAGCCCGAGTCCGAGCCCTGGGTCGGGCGGAGCGGAGTTTCCTATGGTGCCTGCGGCCGGGCCTGACTGCCTGTCAGCCTCACTCTGTCAAGTGACACCGCAGTCGGAGCGACGCAGGCGACGCTGTCTCTCAGTCGGGCCGGTCAGTGGAGCGGCGAAGTGACGGCGGTCACTTCGGCTCTGTCGGCTGGGGGGCGCGCGTCAGGATAAAGGTGTCAGGCCACCTTTGCATTAAACGCTCCTGCGACTTGGTCGGTCGGTGCGGCGATTTGGTCAGGGTTGCTTCTTGGCGAAGACAGGGCCTCGGGCGAGCCGGGAACATGTTCGCCGCTGGAGGGGGGCCTCGGGCGAGACAGAGATCCTCCGGGGTCGGCTGCCCTTGTCCGAGGCTAGGCTCAGGCGAGGCGTGATCGAGTCCCTCGTATGGACCGATCCCTGACTTAATCGCACCCATCAGGCCTTTGCAGCTTTATGCTGATGGGGGTTACCGGCTGAGAATTAGGAGCCTTGAGGGTACCCCTAATTATGGTCCCCGACAGTAGCCCCCGAGCCTCAAAGGGAGTGTTAGCACTCGCTTGGAGGCTTTCGTCGCACTTTTTTGCAAGGGGACCAGCCTTTCTCGGTTGCGTTTTGTTCCGGTGGGTGCGCGCGAGCGCACCCGCCGGGTGTAGCCCCCGAGGCCTCGGAGGAGTGGTTTCACTCCTCCTAGGTCTTAATGCCTCGCGTAATGCTTCGGCTGGTCTGGTCATCCCTCATGCGAGTTGGCCGTAGCCCGGGTGTACGGTCGGGTCCCAAGTTCTCGGGCTGGTATGTTGACGCTGTCAACGGTTCGGCCGGAGCCGGGTTTGCGAGAGCAGCCCCCGAGCCTCTGCACAGGGCGAGAGGACGATCAGGGACAGACTCGACTTTTTTACATACGCCCCTGCGTCGCCTTTCCGCAAGGAGGAGGGGGGGAAAGCGCCATGTTGCCCTCGATGGGCGCCGAACATGGTGTCTCCGGTGAGCTGCGAGCGGGTAATCCGAGTGGACGTCCGTGCCCCGTTCGTTGGGGGTCGGCTAGGGGCCCAGAGGCACGCCCAAAAGTACCTGCGGGTGATCTGCCGGACCCGGTCCCCTGGCGACGGGGTCCGAGGGCTCGATGCCTCCCTCCGATGGGATTCCGTTACAAGATCGTTCCCGCTGGTCTCGGAAATGTCCTAGGGTACCTCGGGAGCGCAGCCCGAGCCTCGGTTATGTATCGAACGTACCCATGGTCATCCCTCGCTCGGCGTCTGAGGCGGCTATGAACCCTTCGGGGGCCAGCCTTCGAACCCCTGATCAGTAATGGGCGCGGAGCTCGAGTAGCCTGAGGCGGCCGTGGAACCCTTCCGAGGGGCCGGCCTTTGAACCTCTGACCAGTAGTGGGTGTAGAGCCCACGCGATCTGAGGCGGCTGTCGAACCCTTCCGAGGGGCCAGCCTTCGAACCTCTGATCAGTAGGGAGGCTCGGAGCCTGGTTCCTTCACGGGGAAGGATCCTTTTCGGGGTATCCCCCTTTCCCGGTCCCTATTGCAAGAGAGAGAAAGAGGAAAAAAGGAAAAGGATACGAAATCGAACGACGTGGCGTACCTTTTCTGACGCGGTCATTATGGCGAAGGCGAAGCGTCGCCCACTTCTCCTGCCAGAGGTGCCGCCTGTCCCGCCGCGGAGTTAATGTGACGGGGCGAGTGGTTGGCGGGGCGGTTGTTGCGCGTGTGCGAGCCGTTCGAGGAACGGATCACGGGCGCGTTGTCTTCACGCCGTGAGAGAGGGTTCTCTCGCTGCCCCCGGACGGGACGTGAGCTCGGCTGGCGATGTGGCCGCTGCTCCCGCCCGCCTGCCACCGCCATTACTGCCGGCCCATTTTTGGCCGCATTGACCGCTCACCGCCGCGCCAGGCTGGCGCTGCTGGGTCGTGCGCTGGGTCGCCCCGAGTCGCGGTATTGGTTCCGCAGTCGAGGAGGCGCGGTAGTGGCGCAAGTGGCGGTGCTGTTGCATGCACGAAGCATTCGGCGCGCCGGTTGCATGACGCGTGGGCCTGGGCCTCCATGCTGGGCGTGTTGGGAGTCGGAGAAGTGCGCCCACTTGGCGCGGTTGCATGCTGCCTGCATGGTTGCCCGCCCCTTTCACCCGTTGGTCTGGGCAAAAGTGGAGAGTCGCTTGTAACCGCTGGGCGGTTGTACGCACCGCGCACGGCGGTTTGGCTTCTTCTGCTCTGAGCCGGCTTGCATGACGTGTGGGACCCACCCCCGCACCGTAGGGGAGGATCTTGGAGTGTGTTGGAGAAGACTCAGCCCGCGACGGTTGGGGGCGCAAGTAGGGAGAGTCGCCTTTAAAAGGAGGGTGACCCCCTTTGGAAGGCGACCATGTCTTCACGCTCCCTTATGCATTGTGTCTTTCCACCTTCCAAGCCCCCGGATGGGGGATACCCGCCGTCTTTCCGCCTCATCGTTGGAGGAACGCAACTCCGTGGGAGTTGGTACCTTTCAGCCATCGTTCGGCTTCAAGGATTTTCATCATGCAGCCCGGCTGCACCCCTCCGCCGGCGGTCACCCAAGATGGTGACCTCCAGTTTGATGGTGGGGGAAAGCGAGCCGGGCTGCGGCCTCTGCCCCTCCCTTAGCCTCAAGGATTTTCATCACCAGGGCTGGGGAGGGGAGTGTGCCGAGTCGGGGTCGGCCCCTGCGTGGGCGGTGGCCCGCTCCTTCCCTCAGTGATCGGAGGGAAAGGGCGGTCGTCGTCCGTGGCGCCAGCAGCTGCAGCGTGCCTGACTCTCGGACGCGAGTGGCTTCGAAGCCGCTCCCGGCGCCGGCGTCTGCCACAGCAGCTGGAAGAGGTTCTTCCGCCGACGAGATGGCCAGGGCCGCCCACGGACCGACCTCCAACTCTACGGCCTTCTGCCCGTCCTTGCCTCACGAGTTTGGGCATGGGCGGGGGCCTCTTGGTAGCAGCATCCGCCCTGAGGTCAGCGCTGCCGCTGTTCGGCCCCCCAGAGCAGAAGTCGTCGTCGTCGCCGCTGCTGGAGCGGGCGACGGCGCGCCGTTCGTCGGTCTTCTGTTGCTCCGCATGCCCCCCCATCGAGTGGGGTTGTTCGTACCTGCGGAGGTGGAACCAGAGTTCCGTTTGTAATGGCACTTTGAATGCCAGTGTTTTTGTTCATTGTGGCTGTCGAGGCCTGAACATGTATGTATTTTCGGCACAGAGCCGTGTTTTTCCTCATTTTCGAGCACTAAGACTCGCCTGTTGGTTGTCTGAACCGCTTCACCAAGCGTGAGTCGCCCCGTGTAAAGGTGACGAGTGAGGTATCCGTATCCCAGAGGCGTAGGAGTCTCTCGGCTCGGTCAACCTTGTTGACCGAGGCTTCTCTTGCTCAGTTAAAGGGACCCCTCGGTCGCTCTTCGATGAGCCGAGGCTAGGGGTAGCGGTGTCAGCATGAACAGAGGCAGAGTTGGCTCGAAAAGAAAACCTGGTTGGCCGGAGCCTGGCCGGGTCGTCCATTAGCGGGACCGACACCGGAATTGACCAGCCGAGGCCTCGGGTCGGGCTGACGTCCTCAGGGGACAGCTGGCCGAGGCCTCGGGGGTGGCCAGCCGAGCCGCCTGCCTGAGCCGGATTCTTGGAGAAGACCCTGGCAGCGATGACCCGGGCTTGGTGATGACGCCGTCCTTCAGAGTGGGGATCTTCGGACCGCGTCGCCGTCCGAGGCTAGGTCGGACCTCGCCGAAGGTGTCGCCGATGCCGAGGGTGCTGCTGCCCCCTTCCAGCGTCAATACCCGAGCCTGCGGGATCGGATTGTCTTGTAGCGTGTGTTTCCTGCGGCCGCCGAGGCCAAAACACACCCTCGCTGTGTTGTAAAGCTGCGTCTCTTTTCCTCTTGTTTCGAGTATCTGGACTTTTTTGTCGGTAACAGGGATGTTTGTGCGAGCGAGAGTTGCTTCTCGCGGAAGGTGATGAGTGAGGTATCCGTATCCCGGAGGCGTAGGAGTCCCTCGGCTCGGTCGGCCTTGCCGCTTACGCGCACTCTTACCCGTCCATGGGGCTCTGTCACCGACGCAGTCGAGAAGGCTCGAAGGATCGCTTCGGCAGAAGAGCTTCCGAACGTGAAGACTTGTTCGGTCCACGGAATCACTTATCCGAACGTGAGTTACTTATCGCAGAAGGTGATGAGTGAGGTATCCGTATCCCGAAGGCGTAGGAGTCCCTCGGCTCGGTCAGCCTTGGCTGCTTACGTGTACTCCGTCGTTTTTAGGATCCACTTTCGAAGTAGTTAAAAAGCACGAAAGACATTCTGGCAGAAAAAATCTTTTTCGAGGAAAATTTCGACGCAGAGGGGGTTCCCCCCTTTTAGCCCCCGAGGGAGGGTCGGGCTTTGCCGAGGCGAGGCCGACCCTTCCTTGATGACTAAACTTTGCGTGGGTGCGAGGTATATGAACAACTTGAAAACATCTTAAGGGTAGAAGCGACGTAGCTGTTGGATGTTCCAAGCGTTGCTGTAGACCTCGCCTTGACTGTTGCCAGCTTGTATGTTCCGGGCTTCAGAACTTTGACGATGACGAACGGCCCCTCCCAGGGGGGCGTGAGCTTGTGCCACCCTCGGGCGTCTTGTCGCAGCCGGAGCACCAGGTCGCCCACCTGGAGGTCTCGGGACTGGACCCCTCGGGCGTGGTAGCGTCGTAGGGACTGCTGGTACCGCGCCGAGTGTAGTAAGGCCTTGTACCGAGCCTCCTCCAGCTGGTCCAGCGAGTCTTCTCGGCTAGCTTGGTTGCTTTGGTCGGTGTAGGCCCTCGTCCTCGGGGAGCCGTATTCTAGGTCTGTGGGCAAGACGGCCTCGACCCCGTAGACTAGGAAGAACGGCGTGAAGCCCGTGGCTCGGCTCGGCGTTGTCCTCAGGCTCTAGACCACCGAGGGGAGTTCCTTCAACCATCGCTTGCCGAACTTGTTGCGGTCCTTGTAGATCCGAGGCTTGAGCCCTTGCAGAATCATGTCGTTGGCACGCTCTACTTGCCCATTTGACATGGGGTGAGCCACGGCGGCCCAGTCCACCCGGATGTGGTGATCCCCGCAGAAGTCCAGGAACTTTCTGCCGGTGAACTGGGTGCCGTTGTCGGTGATGATGGAGTTCGGGACCCTGAAGCGATGGATGATGTTGGTGAAGAACGCCACCGCCTGTTCGGACCTGATGCTGTTTAGGGGTCGGACCTCGATCCACTTGGAGAATTTGTCGATGGCGACCAGCAGGTGCGTGTAGCCCTCGGGTGCCTTCTGCAAGGGGCCAACGAGATCCAGACCCCACACAGCAAAAGGCCAGGTGATGGGTATCGTCTGCAGAGCCTGAGCGGGCAGGTGGGTCTGCCTTGCGTAGAACTGACACCCTTCGCAGGTGCGGACAATTCTAGTGGCGTCGGCCACCATCGTCGGCCAGTAGAAGCCTTGTCGGAAAGCATTCCCGACAAGGGCTCGAGGCGCTGCGTGATGGCCGCAAGCCCCCGAGTGTATCTCTCGCAGGAGTTCCTAACCTTCGGCGATGGAGATGCATCGCTGGAGGATGCCAGAGGGGCTGCGGTGGTAGAGCTCCTTCTCATTGCCCAGCAAGACGAATGACTTGGCGCGTCGCGCCAACCGCCGAGCCTCGGCTCGGTCGAGGGGTAGCTCTCCTCGGTGGAGATATTGCAGGTACGGGGTCTGCCAGCTTTGATCAGGCGTGACCCCACTTCGCCCCCCCTAACGTGCAGCGTCTCGCTCTCGGGGCCCGAGGGTGCCTCGGACTGTGCCGAGGGTACCTCGGGCTGGGCCGAGGGTGCCTCAGGCTCGGGCATGTCGTCGATCTTGACGGAGGGCTGACGCAGATCTCGGGAGAAGACGTCCGGAGGAACCGTTGTTCGCCCCGAGGCTATTTTAGCCAGCTCATCCGCAGTCTCGTTGTAGCGTCGAGCGATGTGGTTGAGCTCGAGCCCGTAGAACTTGTCTTCCAGGCGCCGAACCTCATCGCAGTAGGCCTCCATCCTCGGGTCGCGGCAGTGGGAGTTCTTCATGACTTGGTCGATGACGAGCTGCGAGTCGCCGCGAGCGTCGAGGCGTCGGACCCCTAGCTCGATGGCGATCCGCAACCCGTTGACCAGAGCCTCATACTCAGCCACATTGTTGGACACCGGGAAATGGAGGCGCAGCACGTAGCGTAGGTGCTTCCCGAGGGGCGAGATGAAGAGTAGGCCTGCGCCGGCTCCCGTCTTCATCAACGACCCGTCGAAGAACATGGTCCAGAGCTCCGGCTGGATCGGAGCTATTGGGAGCTGAGTGTCGACCCATTCAGCTACGAAGTCCGCCAAGACCTGGGATTTGATGGCCTTCCGAGGAGCGAACGAGATTGTCTCGCCCATGATTTCCACCGCCCACTTTGCAATCCTACCCGAGGCCTCTCGGCACTAGATGATCTCCCCCAAGGGGAAGGATGACACCGCAGTTACCGGATGAGACTCGAAGTAGTGTCGCAACTTCCGCCGTGTCAGGATCACCGCATACAGCAGCTTCTGAACTTGTGGGTAGCGGATCTTGGTTTCGGACAGTACCTCACTGATGAAGTAAACTAGCCTCTGAACGGGCAATGCATGCCCCTCTTCTTGCCTCTCGACCACAATCGCGGCGCTAACCACCTGAGTGGTCGCGGCGACGTAGACCAAGAGGGCTTCTCCGGCAGCTGGGGGTACCAAGATAGGCACCTTCGTGAAGAGCGCCTTCAGGTTCCCGAGGGCTTCCTCAGCCTCAGGGGTCCAAGTGAAGCACTCGGCCTTCCTTAAGAGGCGGTACAGAGGTAGACCTCTTTCGCCGAGGCGTGAGATGAAGCGGCTCAGAGCCGCGAGACATCCCATGACCCTCTGTACGCCTTTCAAGTCCTTGATGGGCCCCATACTGGTGATGGCTGCGATCTTCTCCGGGTTGGCTTCGATGCTCCGCTCGGAGACGATGAACCCTAAGAGCATGCATCGGGGCACCCCGAAAACACACTTTTCGGGATTGAGCTTGACGCCCTTCGCCTTGAGACATCGGAATGTCACTTCAAGGTCCGAAAGGAGGTCGGAGGCTTTCCTCGTCTTGACTACGATGTCATCGACGTAGGCCTCGACCGTGCGGCCAATGTGTTCGCCGAACACATGGTTCATGCACCGCTGGTATGTCGCGCCCGCATTCCTCAAGCCGAACGGCATGGTGACATAGCAGTACATGCCGAAGGGTGTGATGAAAGAAGTCGCGAGCTGGTTGGACTCTTTCATCCTGATTTGGTGATACCCCGAGTAGGCATCGAGGAAAGACAGTGTTTCGCACCCAGCAGTGGAATCCACGATTTGGTCGATGCGAGGCAGAGGGTAGGGAACCTTTGGACATGCTTTGTTGAGACCAGTGTAGTCTACACACATCCGCCATTTCCCCCCTTTCTTTCTCACAAGCACAGGGTTGGCAAGCCATTCGGGATGGAATACCTCTTTGATGAACCCTGTCGACATTAGCTTGTGGATCTCCTCGCCTATGGCTCTGCGCTTCTCCTCGTCAAATCGGCGCAGAGGCTGCTTGACGGGTCGGGCTCCGGCTCGGATGTCCAGCGAGTGCTCGGCGACATCCCTCGGTATGCCGGGCATGTCCGAGGGACTCCACGCGAAGATGTCGGCGTTCGCGCGGAGAAAGTCGACGAGCACTGCTTCCTATTTGGGATCGAGCCCGGAGCCGATCCGGATCTGCTTGGAGGCGTCGCCGCTGGGGTCGAGGGGGACGGACTTAACCGTCTCCGCTGGCTCAAAGTTGTCGGCATGACGCTTCACGTCTGGCACCTCCTTCGAGAGGCTCTCCAGGTCGGCGATGAGGGCCTCAGACTCGGCGAGGGCCTCGGCGTACTCCACACACTCCACGTCGCATTCGAACGCGTGTTTGTACGTGGGGCCGACGGTGATGACCCCGTTGGGGCCCGACATCTTGAGCTTCAGGTAGGTGTAGTTGGGGACGGCCATGAACTTCGTGTAGCATGGTCTTCCCAGTACCGCGTGGTAGGTTCCTCGGAACCCGACCACCTCGAACGTCAGGGTCTCCCTTCGGAAGTTGGAGGGTGTTCCGAAGCAGACGAGAAGGTCGAGTTGTCCGAGAGGCTGGACGCGCTTCCCGGGAATGATCCCATGGAAGGGCGCAACGCCTGCTCGGACGGAGGACAGATCGACACGCAGGAGCCCAAGGGTCTCGGCGTAGATGATGTTGAGGCTGCTGCCTCCGTCCATGAGGACCTTGGTGAGCCTGACGTCGCCGATGACGGGGTCGACGACGAGCGGGTATTTCCCCGGGCTCGGCACATGGTCGGGGTGATCGGCTCGGTCGAAGGTGATGGGCTTGTCGGACCAGTCTAGGTAGACTGGCGCCGCCACCTTCACCGAGCAGACCTCCCGGCGCTCTTGCTTGCGGTGCCGAGCCGAGGCGTTCGCCGCCTGCCCACCATAGATCATGAAGCAGTCGCGGACCTCGGGGAACTCTCCTGCCTGGTGATCTTCCTTCTTGTCGTCGTTGCGGGCCTTGCCACCCTCCGCGGGTGGCCCGGCCCTGTGGAAGTGGCGCCGAAGCATGACGCACTCCTCAAGGGTGTGCTTGACGGGCCCCTGGTGATAGGGGCACGGCTCCTTGAGCATCTTGTCGAAGAGGTTGGCACCTCCGGGGGGCTTTCGAGGGTTCTTGTACTCGGCGGCGGCGACAAGGTCCGCGTCGGCGGCGTCGCGTTTCGCTTGCGACTTCTTCTTGCCCTTCTTCTTGGCGCCGTGATTAGTTGACGCCTCGGGGGCATCTTCCGAAGGGCGGCCCTGGGGCTGCTTGTCCTTCCGGAAGATAGCCTCGACCGCCTCTTGGCCGGAGGCGAACTTGGTGGCGATGTCCATCAGCTCGCTCGCCCTGGTGGGGGTTTTGTGACCCATCTTGCTCACCAGGTCGCGGCAGGTGGTGCCAGTGAGGAACGCGTCGATGACATCCGAGTCGGTGATGTTGGGCAGCTCGGTGCGCTGCTTCGAGAATCGCCGGATGTAGTCCCGGAGAGACTATCCCGGCTGCTGTCGGCAGCTTCTAAGGTCCCAGGAATTCCCGGGGCGCACGTACGTGCCCTGGAAATTGCCAGCGAAAGCTCAGACTAGGTCGTCCCAGTTGGAGATCTGCCCCGGAGGCAGGTGCTCCAACCAGGCGCGAGCGGTGTCGGAGAGGAACAGGGGGAGGTTGCGGATGATGAGGTTGTCATCGTCCGTTCCACCCAGTTGGCAGGCCAGACGGTAGTCTGCGAGCCACAATTCCGGTCTCGTTTCCCCCGAGTACTTTGTGATAGTAGTCGGGGGTCGGAACCGGGTCGGGAACGACGCCCGTTGGATGGCCCGGCTGAAGGCCTGCGGACTGGGTGGTTCGGGCAAGGGACTCCGATCCTCCCCGCTGTCGTAGCGTCCCCCACGCCTGGGGTGGTAGCCTCGGCGCACCCTCTCGTCGAGGTGGGCCCGACGGTCGCAGTGATGGTGCTCGTTGCCGAGGTGACCTGGGGCCGCAGGCGCGGTGTTGCGCGTGCGTCCGGTGTAGGCCGAGGCTTCCCACATGAATCGGGAAGTCGCGGCATGAGGTTCCGAGGGGTACCCCTGCCTTCGGGAGGCAGAGCTCTCGGCCCGTCGGACCGCGGCGCCTTCCAGGAGATTCTTGAGCTCCCCCTGGATTCGCCGCCCCTCGGTGGTTGATGGCTCTGGCATCGCACGGAGAAGAATCGCTGCTGCAGCCAGGTTCTGGCCGACCCCACTAGATGCGGGTGGTGGCCTGACCCTGACGTCGTCGGCGACGCGGTGCTGGAAGCCCTGGGGTAGATGACGTATTTCTTCGGCCGGGGGTTGGCCCGCCCATGCCTGCCCGACGTCCCGGCGGATCGGCTCGAGCGCTCCTGCTCCCTCGTCGAGCCTGGCCTGTACCACGCGGATTTGCTCGAGCTGTGGGTCATGGCCCCCCGCCTGAACGGGGACCACAGCTAGCTCCCGTGGGATGTCAACGCGGGGCACCGGCCTAGGGAGATCACCATCCTCCGGCATGCCGAGATGGTTGCCTTCGGAGGGACCCCCTAGGTCGACGTGGAAGCATTCGCGACTTGGGCCGCAGTCCTCGTCGCCGAGGCTATGGCTACCGTCGGAACAGTCGGAAAGGCAGTAGTCGCATGCGGTCATGAAGTCCCGCATGGCACTGGGGTTGCCAAGTCCAGAGAAATCCCAACAGATGCTAGGCTCGTCGTCTTCCTCGGACCCAGAGGGTCCGTAGGTCCAGACGTCCGTCAGCCGGTCCCAAGGTGACCGCATACGAAACCCCAGAGGGTTTGGACTCGCCTCTACGAGAGCACCCACCAAAGCGAAGCCGCTAGGCGGGTCGAGGCTGAATCCGAAAGACGTGGGATGGGAATCGGTCGGTACCTTTTGGTCGACGAGCGGCGATAAAGTCACGTCGGGGACTGACTGCACCGTCGTCTCAGGTACGAGGGTGACGTCCAGCAAGCTTTTCGCGAGCGTGCTGGCGTCGTCCGCTTGCTCGAGATTGGCGTGTCGTGGGGAGACGACACTCGTCTTCGTCTCAAGCGCGAGGTCGATGCCCGGTGTGCCCCCCGTTGGGGTGCTGGTGCCGTCGACTCGCTCGACAGCCGACGAGGCGCTGCCTCCTGCTTGGCCTTGGTTGCCCCGCCTCCTCCTCCGTCGGCGGGGGAGAGGACGGGGTGAGCTCGAATGTTGTTCTTCCACCACGCGGGAAGACGTCGTCGATTCCGCCGCCGGTGGGCGGGCTGTCGGCCGCCATTGTCGTTGTCACACGGCGGCGGAAGGAGTATCATGTCGTAGCTGCCGTCGAGGGACATGAACTCAAGACTCCCGAAACGGAGCACTGTCCCGGGTTGGAGAGGTTGCTGGAGACTGCCCATCTGGAGCTTGATGGGAAGCTGTTCGTCAACACGCAGCAGGCCCCTACCTGGCGCGCCAACTGTCGGCGTTTTGAGACCGGGGGGTCCCTAGGCCGACGAGTGAATGTCGCCGCGTGCCCCAGCCCAGATGGGTCGAGCGCGAGGCCGAGCGCGAAGGGGGGAAGCGAGGTGGCTGGAGACCGGCGTGAGAGAGGTGGGAATCCCGCGGCCTTCGTGTTCGTCCCGCACCCAGGTCGGGTGCGCTTGCAGTAGGGGGTTACAAGCGTCCACGCGGGAGAGGGAGCGAGCGGCTTCAAGCGAGCGCGTGTCTCGTCCTCGTCCCCGCGCGGCCAACCCTCTCTAAGAGGGCCCCGGTCCTTCCTTTTATAGGCGTAAGGAGAGGATCCAGGTGTACAATGGGGGGTGTAGCAGAGTGCTACGTGTCTAGCGGGGGAGAGCTAGCGCCCTAAGTACATGCCGTTGTGGCAGCCGGAGAGATTTTGGCACCCAGCTGGTGTGATGTCGTGGCCGTCGGAGGAGCGATGGAGCCTGGCAGAGGGACAGCTGTCGGAGCTGTTGAGTCCTTGCTGACGTCCTCTTGCTTCCGTAAGGGGGCTGAGAGCCGCCGTCGTCACAGAGTATGCGGGGCGCCATCATCGCCTATCTGGCGGAGCGAGCCAGATGGGACGCCGATCTTGTCCCCGTGTCCCAAGTCAGCTCGGGGTAGGGTGATGATGGTGCCTCCTGTTGACGTGGCTGGTCTGCGCCCTAGGTTGGGCGACGTGGAAGCTCCTCCGAAGCCGAGGTCGAGTCTGTCTTCCGTGGCCGAGGTCGAGTCCGAGCCCCCGGGTCGGGCGAGGCGGAGACCGTCGGCTGAGGTCAGGGCGTAGTCCGAGCCCTGGGGTCGGGCGGAGCGGAGTTCGTCGTCTTCTGGGGCTGAGCCCAAGTCCGAGCCCTGGGTCGGGCGGAGCGGAGTTCGCCGTCTTCCGGGGCTTAGCCCAAGTCCGAGCCCTGGGTCGGGCGGAGCGGAGTTCGCCGTCTTCCGGGGCCTAGCCCGAGTCCGAGCCCTGGGTCGGGCGGAGCGGAGTTCGCCGTCTTCCGGGGCCTAGCCCGAGTCCGAGCCCTGGGTCGGGCGGAGCGGAGTTCGCCGTCTTCCGGGGCCTAGCCCGAGTCCGAGCCCTGGGTCGGGCGGAGCGGAGTTCGCCGTCTTCCGGGGCTTAGCCCAAGTCCGAGCCCTGGGTCGGGCGGAGCGGAGTTCGCCGTCTTCCGGGGCCTAGCCCGAGTCCGAGCCCTGGGTCGGGCGGAGCGGAGTTCGGCGTCTTCCGGGGCCTAGCCCGAGTCCGAGCCCTAGGTCGGGCGAAGCGGAGTTCACCGTCTTCCGGGGCTTAGCCCGAGTCCGAGCCCTGGGTCGGGCGGAGCGGAGTTTCCTATGGTGCCTGCGGCCGGGCCTGACTGCCTGTCAGCCTCACATTGTCAAGTGGCACCGCAGTCGGAGCGGCGCAGGCGGCGCTGTCTCTCAGTCGGGCCGGTCAGTGGAGCGGCGAAGTGACGGCGGTCACTTCGGCTCTGTCAGCTGGGGGGCGCGCGTCAGGATAAAGGTGTCAGGCCACCTTTGCATTAAACGCTCCTGCGACTTGGTCGGTCGGTGCGGCGATTTGGTCAGGGTTGCTTCTTGGCGAAGACAGGGCCTCGGGCGAGCCGGGAACACGTTCGCCGCTGGAGGGGGGCCTCGGGCGAGACAGAGATCCTCCGGGGTCGGCTGCCCTTGTCCGAGGCTAGGCTCGGGCGAGGCGTGATCGAGTCCCTCGTATGGACCGATCCCTGACTTAATCACACCCATCAGGCCTTTGCAGCTTTATGCTGATGGGGGTTACCAGCTGAGAATTAGGAGCCTTGAGGGTACCCCTAATTATGGTCCCCGACAGAAACGCTCATGCCGAGTGAACCACCCAGCCGCACCTGTCGAGGAGAAGAAGAAAAGGCGACTGCGGCAGTTGTCATGCCTGGAACAAGACGCTGGCCCTTCCACATTACTCCTTGGCGATGGCCCGGCGAGCGCCATCCTCGAAGACAATGTTGAAGGTTGTGATGATGCTCAGGCTACTAGCGGTATGCTTGATGAGGAAGAAGAAGAAGAAGAAATTCCACTGATCCGCAAGAATAGCCGTCACTACAGGGGCAGCGACGGGGGTAGCGACATTCCCACGCAAGCCTTGTCAGCACTCATCAGCCTTCAAGGGTTGTCAATATCTGATTTTGACCAAGCGCTGGAAGAGGTCATTCCCGAAGACATTCTATCAGAGCCTCCTGAAGTTGTCAATCCCACTATCTGTTTAGAGGTCCTAGACGGTGGTCTTCTACCGCATGACTCTGCCGGGCAAGAGGTAACCCGGATGGTTTCTCGTGCCTCGTTGACCTTAGACGGTGGTCTTCTTCGTGAAAACGCTGATCCGAGTCACCTGGCTCCTATGGACGTGGCTGAGGAATCTTCATCCCTAGAGGTGGCTGCTGCGGAGGGCCTAGCCCCTGAGGGTGGTGCTGGTAACGACCCAGCCCCCAAGGGTGTTGGAGCGGGCTCCCTCTCTGTAGCCTCTATGGACATCCATGTTGGATCGCCCCTAGTCCAGTTAGAGGATGCTGCGGTGACGCATCTTTCTATGATTCTCGCTGGTCTGGTCACCTTAGAAGCCGGTGAGCCACACGCCAGGAGTCTGCCGCCTGCTGATGGGGTCAAAGTTCCTTCGAGTCATGCTCTTGATATCATTCCCGCTGATCTCCCTTCATCAAGCAATGCACCAACTCTTCCTGCTTTAGGTCTTCCTCTGTTCCTCTCTAATCTTCAGGTGAATCAACTTTTGCTTTTTCACTGTTCTTACTGGCAAGCTAGCTTTTTTACTTATCTTTCCATGATCATAGGATTTTATTGGCGGTGTATGTCGGTGTTTTGGGTCGACCGCACACCCGGGGTTGCCCCTCAAGGTGTTTTAGGAGTAGGACGGTGTCGCCGACTGTAGCTAAATGGTTCGTGCCAGATGCACGAGGAACAATGGACGGTGTTTACAGGTTCGAGCCGCTTTGAGATGCGTAACACCCTACGTCCTGGCGAGTATGCTTTATGTAATGGGTTACAAGGGAGCTCTCTAAAGCTAGAACGTAGAGAGTTGGGGTGGATGGCTGAGTAGTGGGATCGATCGTTCTTAAGGGGTGCCCCCTAGGCCTTATATATTCGACCGTGAGGCAATACATGTGGATGAGATAACAAACCACACCTAAGAGATAGTGAACTGATTGAGTCTATCCTCCTATAATTCTGCCGACTTATCCTCGCCTAGCTCCGTTGTACAGGGCTCCAACGCGGGAAAGTCGGGTCTTCCGTTGTGGTTGCTTTGCTCAACGTTGTTGGGCCATTCGGGCTCGCACCGATCCAACCTTATGTCGATCTGCTTCACTGGTCGTTCCTCCTAAGGCCTATGGAGGAGTGACCTTACGATTTATTGGGCCCTTAGGCCTTTCGTGATGTCTTTTATCCTTCCAGTGGACCCGGGGGATATCTGTCCCCCACAAGCCCCCGATCTTTGGGTTGATTTTGAGATAATCAGTCCAAAGATCCTAGGTCCAGCTTGCGGTCTTCGTTTATGACAAGAAATGCTTTCCGGGCAGTTTGGTAAAAACAATTTCTTACTGTTTCCTTCCGCTTTGATCACTTGAAAACTAGAGCTTTGTCTCACACTCGTGCCTTGGAGGTCGGCATTTCGTATTGCAGGACCCCGAACTTCATTGAGTGCACCGGAGGTGCACCCAATGGGTGTAGCCCCCGAGCTTCGAGTGGATTTTTGAAAATAATCCACTCGAAGGTCTTCGTCAGAAATCACTTTCATTTTCCGCTTGTACTCTTGTTGAAGGTCAGTCCTGCCTTTAATCTTGCCACATGCTTTAGAAGTTGGCATTGTCTTGACTTGAAATGGTGATTCATGGGGTGCACCGGAGGTACACCCAATGGGTGTAGCCCCCGAGCTTTGAGTGGATTTTTGAAAATAATCCACTCGAAGGTCTTCATTTCGTGTCCTTTTGCTGAGAGTCATCTTTTCTTTCTTCGAATGCCTTAGAAGCCAGCATTATGTCATCGATATTATGCTTTAGAGGTCAGCATGTATTTTGTCTTTTGCGGCCGAGTTCGTGATCTGCCCATATCTTGCTAGGTGGTGCAATTTATTTGCTCTGCGACTGATTGGACGTTTGATGGACGTCCCCTGGCTAGTCTTCACATCGCTTCTGTCGGTCAGATTTTGTACTTCACCGGCTATATTTGGCTTTCCTTTGATCCTTACTGATATCTCATTTTTGTCTTGAGGTATTCATTGCATGCCCTGCACGGATGTGACAGTTTTGAAAAATATACTGATAATTCCTGGGCGTCCCCCCATGGGTGTGGGCAAGGGACGGCTTGGTACGCTGAGTGTTTTAGCCGGCTGCTTCTGAGTAGTAATGTGATGTGACGGCGGGTGTAATCATATCGCCCGCGCAGTTGACTGGAGTCCCAATGGGTGTTGCGTTGCGTGAAACGGCGTCAGCCATCTGACGTATCTTCAGACGGGTTGAAGCGTATATTGAATAATTTGCGACTGTTCAGTGACCGTGGTAGGAGGTGAGTGGTTGCCTTCTTCTTCTATAAATAGTGCCTTTGCCTTTCTGGTTTTTTCACATCTCTTGCTGTTCTCCGCTGCTTGCTTTCTTCCTCTCCTTTCATTTCCACCATGGGCAAGAGCAACAAACGCAAGCGCGAGCCGACTCCTCCGTCGGAGGACTTCGGCAACTCGGAATACTCGGAGGAGGAGTTCTCCTCCGAGTCCGAGGGGTCTCCGGCTCCCGTCTCTCCCCCGGCGTCGTCTGACGATTCAGACGACTCTCAGGGGCTTGCCGCGGAGGTCTGGACTTATATCCGGGCCGTCGAGCGCTCCGGGCTCGAGGGCTCGGATGAGTCGGAGTACTCCTCGGACGAGGAGGACTCGTCCGAGGAGGGCGGTGGCGGCGATGGCGGAGACGACGACGACGACGATGAGGCGACGGCGACGATGACGGTGACGGCGGCGGCAGGGGCGGCAACGGCGGCAGCAAGGGTGGCAACGGCGGCAGCTGTCGGTGTTTTGGGTCCGACCGCTCACCCGGGGTTGCCCCTCAAGGTGTTTTAGGAGTAGGACGGTGTCGCCGACTGTAGCTAAATGGTTCGTGCCAGATGCACGAGGAACAATGGACAGTGTTTACAGGTTCGGGCTGCTTTGAGATGCGTAACACCCTACGTCTTGGCGAGTATGCTTTATGTAATGGGTTACAAGGGAGCTCCCTAAAGCTAGAACGTAGAGAGTTGGGGTGGATGGCTGAGTAGTGGGATCGATCGTTCTTAAGGGGTGCCCCCTAGGCCTTATATATTCGACCGTGAGGCAATACATGCGGATGAGATAACAAACCACACCTAAGAGATAGTGAACTGATTGAGTCTATCCTCCTATAATTCTGCCGACTTATCCTCGCCTAGCTCCGTTGTACAGGGCTCCAGCGCGGGAAAGTCGGGTCTTCCGTTGTGGTTGCTTTGCTCAACGTTGTTGGGCCATTCGGGCTCGCACCGATCCGGCCTTATGTCGATCTGCTTCACTGGTCATTCCTCCCCAGGCCCATGGAGGAGTGACCTTACGATTTATTGGGCCCTTAGGCCTTTCGTGAGGTCTTTTATCCTTCCAGTGGACCCGGGGGATATCTGTCCCCCACAAGCCCCCGATCTTTGGGTTGATTTTGAGATAATCAGTCCAAAGATCCTAGGTCCAGCTTGCGGTCTTCGTTTATGACAAGAAATGCTTTCCGGGCAGTTTGGTAAAAACAATTTCTTACTGTTTCCTTCCGCTTTGATCACTTGAAAACTAGAGCTTTGTCTCACACTCGTGCCTTGGAGGTCGGCATTTCGTATTGCAGGACCCCGAACTTCATTGAGTGCACCGAAGGTGCACCCAATGGGTGTAGCCCCCGAGCTTCGAGTGGATTTTTGAAAATAATCCACTCGAAGGTCTTCGTCAGAAATCACTTTCATTTTCCGCTTGTACTCTTGTTGAAGGTCAGCCCTGCCTTTAATCTTGCCACATGCTTTAGAAGTTGGCATTGTCTTGACTTGAAATGGTGATTCATGGGGTGCACCGGAGGTGCACCCAATGGGTGTAGCCCCCGAGCTTTGAGTGGATTTTTGAAAATAATCCACTCGAAGGTCTTCATTTCGTGTCCTTTTGCTGAGAGTCATCTTTTCTTTCTCCGAATGCCTTAGAAGCCAGCATTATGTCATCGATATTATGCTTTAGAGGTCAGCATGTATTTTGTCTTTTGCGTCCGAGTTCGTGATCCGCCCATATCTTGCTAGGTGGTGCAATTTATTTGCTCTGCGACTGATTGGACGTCTGATGGACGTCCCCTAGCTAGTCTTCACGTCACTTCTGTCGGTCAGATTTTGTACTTCACCGGCTATATTTGGCTTTCCTTTGATCCTTACTGATATATCATTTTTGTCTTGAGGTATTCATTGCATGCCCTGCACGGATGTGACAGTTTTGAAAAATATACTGATAATTCCTGGGCGTCCCCCCCAATGGGTGTGGGCAAGGGACGGCTTGGTACGCTGAGTGTTTTAGCCGGCTGCTTCTGAGTAGTAATGTGATGTGACGGCGGGTGTAATCATATCGCCCGCGCAGTTGACTAGAGTCCCAATGGGTGTTGCGTTGCGTGAAACAGCGTCAGCCGTCTGACGTATCTTCAGACGGGTTGAAGCGTATATTGAATATTTTGCGACTGTTCAGTGACCGTGGTAGGAGGTGAGCGGTTGCCTTCTTCTTCTATAAATAGTGCCTTTGCCTTTTTGGTTTTTTCACATCTCTTGTTGTTCTCCGCTGCTTGCTTTCTTCCTCTCCTTTCATTTCCACCATGGGCAAGAGCAACAAACGCAAGCGCGAGCCGACTCCTCCGTCGGAGGACTTCGACAACTCGGAATACTCGGAGGAGGAGTTCTCCTCCGAGTCCAAGGGGTCTCCGGCTCCCGTCTCTCCCCCGGCGTCGTCTGACGATTCAGATGACTCCCAGGGGCTTGCCGCGGAGGTCTGGACTTATATCCGGGCCGTCGAGCGCTTCGGGCTCGAGGGCTCGGATGAGTCGGAGTACTCCTCGGACGAGGAGGACTCGTCCGAGGAGGGCGGTGGCGGCGATGGCGGAGACGATGACGACGACGACGACGGAGGCGACGACGACGGTGACGGCGGCGGCAGGGGCGGCAACGGCGGCAGCAAGGGTGGCAACGGCGGCAGCAGCAGGGGCAGCAACAGCGGCGGCAGCAGCAAGGGCAGCAATAAGGCCAGTGGCTAGATGCCACTGGTCTTTAGATGTTAGTATAGTATATTGAAATAATGTAGTAGTTTTTAGTAGTGCAGAGTAGTATAGTGTAGCGTAGTAGTAGTAGTAGTAGCAGTAGGGAAGTATCAACTCATAATGAGTTGATTTGTAAGTACTGTAACTTCCCTTAATGAATAATGATTTCGTCTCCTCCTGTGTCGATTATTTTGCTTCGTAGTCAGTTGATCTCTGTCGTGATATTTATTGCCCGTGATGTTCTCTATCTGTTATGTTTGTGGCATAACTTTAGAGTTCTTGAATCATTCCTCCATTTGCCTTATTTGTGAAGTTGATTCCTCTGGAATAGTAACTGAGTAACTCAGGCGTCATATCATCGCTTTTAGGGGTGATGGCCGAGCTATTATTGTCAACATTTACGCTTTTGAAATAGCGTCCGGGTGATGACGAAACCACGTTAGCGTCGGAATGATTGATGACCACGTCGGCGCTCTTAGAGGTAACAGCCGAGTGACTTATGACGACATCGACGTTTTAGAGGTAACTACCGAGCGACTAAAGACGACGTCGGCGTTTTAGAGGTAACTGCCGAGCGAATGAAGACGACGTCAGCGTTTTAGAGATAACTGCCGAGCGACTTAAAGATGACGTCGGAGTTTTAGAGATAACTGCCGAGCGACTGAAGACGACGTCGGCGTTTTAGAGATCACGGTGCTTTAGAAGTAACCGCCGAGTAATGACATGGCACGCCGGTGTTTTAGAAGTAACTGCCGGGTGATGACATGGCACGCCGGTGTTTTAGAAGTAACCGCCGGGTGCTGACTGGGCGCTTTTTGGAAACGGTATCTGACTCGGGAATATCCCATATGTACTGCGCTTTCAGCCACCTCTGCTTTCCGTGCCCTAGTTCTTGCTTTCTTGCCTCCAGATCCTCTCTGCAATTCGGCTCCCGCTCTGTTCGCCAGTGGAGTGGAGATGGCGCCCAAGCGAAAGGTCTCGAGTTCATCCGCTGCGGTGATTCCCCCCATCGACCCCAACAGCGAGTTGCCTTTCGCAGGTAACCATATGTCTGTTGTCTCTGAACCTGACCTTCTCCATCTCGTGTCCATCGGGGTCCTTCCCCCGAGGGAGCTCTGTTCTTGGCGGATTTGCCACGGGGTCACTGTCCCGACAGAGGATACCCACGAATCCGTGATTTATGTTCCTTTTCTTCTCCGTGGTCTCGCTCTTCCTATTTCTCCCTTTTTCCGCGGCCTCCTTGATTTCTATCGTCTTAATTTGACCCATCTGAATCCCAATTCCATTCTGCAAATTTCCATTTACGTTCATTTATGCGAAGCTTTCCTTGGCGTCCTGCCACATTTTGGACTGTGGAAGTACTTGTATCACTGTCGCCCTGGGATGGCCAGGGGGCAGCATCAGCTGGTTGGGGGTGCTAGTTTGGAGATGCGTCGTGGGAGGAAGACTGACTATCTTGAAATCCCGCTCAAGGATAGTATCAAGGGATGGCGCTTGGAGTGGTTTATTGTTGAGAACCACGTAAGTTCTCTCCCCCCACGGTCGGGGAGACAGCCGGATGTTCGCACTCCGAGTTGGACCGAGTCCCCCACGGATCAGGAGGTGGCTGAGGCAGGGGCTTTGCTAGCTGAAGTTGGACTGCTGAAGGAGAGGGGTCTGACTACAGAGGCTGTGGTTGCTGATTTTGTCTTCAAGAACATTCAGCCGTTGAAGGACAGGGCATACCCGGCTTATCTGTACCGGGGTCTAGCTGACTCAACTCGGGTTACCAACAGAATAATTCCCGCTGTAGACTTGGTGAACCGACTTGAAATGATTCTTAGAGGCAAGGTATCAAATGTTGGTGCCCCAGTGGCATACTCGGTCTGGAACCTGCCTCCTTCCAAGGCCTTCACTCTTTTTGTGTCGAATCCACCTGTCGCTGATGGTGGTTTGGGCCTTAGAGTGCGACCCTCTACCGAAGAAGTTAGCGCTTTGGTTGCCTCGCTCGGGGAAATTCCTGATGATGAACGGCAGGTCCACTTTGAGGTGCCTTTGGATCCTAGTGATGCAGAGTTAAGTGCTATGCTTGATATGCTGGCTGAGGACTCTTCTGATGCTGCTCCTGCTGGGACATTGGTGGTGGCGCCTCTCCCAGAAGCTGGTACAACCTTGGATATTCAGAGATCTGTCAGTGTTCGCCCGAGACGCCCTTGCCGAGCCAATCAACTTGATTCTCCTGCTGATGAGCAGAAAAAGAAAAAGAGACGTCTTCGGCGAGTATCTAGTTTGGATCGGGACGTTGGTCCTTCGGTTCCTGCTGCTGAGGAAGTACCCGTGCCTGAATTTACTGACGCTGACCCCAATGGGTGTGTTGTCTGTGTTGCTGATGAAAACGACGGGGAGGAAGAAGATGAGGTCCCTTTGACTCGGAAGAACAGTCGACAGTATGTCGCCAGTGGGGAAAGTAGTGGAGTTCCTTCTCCTGCTCTGTCTGCCCTCATTGGTCTACAAGAATTGTCCCTGGCAAACTTTGATCAGACTCTTGAAGATATGGTTCCAGAGGATCTGTTATCAGAGCCAGCGGATGATGGTGCGACGGATGTTTGTGCTGATGTGCTCGACGCCGGGTTGGGGTCATCCCGGGCAGCGTCCCGCGCCTCATCGACCTTGGAGCGCGGTCTTGAGGGTCAGGAAACTGACTTGGATCGTCTTGTTCCCATGGAAGTAACTGAGGGACCTTCAGCCTTAGAGGCGGCTACTGCAGAGAACTTGGTCCTCAAGGATGGTGTTGACACTTACCCAGCCCCCGAGGGTGTTGCCGGGGATGATTCGGCTCGGGTGGGAAGCGCAAGCCACTGCCTAGCCCCCGAGGGTACTGCCGGAGATGATCCGGCTCAAGTGGGTAGCGCAAACTATGGCCCAGCCCCCGAGGGTGTCCGAGCGGGGTCTCCCTCTTGTACTTCCATGGATGTTCACGCAGGATCTCCTCCACACTCTGGTTGCATGGTGGTAACCCAAGCTTTGGGCCAGGGAGTCGCTTTAGAGGCTAGCGTTCCCGCCGACCAAGTTTTGGGCTCTGTTGATGACACTGAATTGGTTCCTGCTGGTTCATTGCGAGCTGCTTCGGGTGGTGACCCTATGCCAAGTCATCAATTGATCTCTCACGATTTGGGAGTCCCTTCGTTCTTCTCCAACCTCCAGGTACTATGATATATTCTAGCCTGACTTTTACACCGTACGAACTGCTGTCATTACACTCATATGTTCTCCATATCAGGCATTGGTGGACGGGATGGCTAGTCAGCTGAGGTTGCAAGGTGCTTCTGTTCGAGAAGGAGCTTCGTCTCTGGCACGTTGGAATCCGGTGTTGCTTCAACATCGTGTCTCTGACTTGGAGGCGACAAATGCTGGTTAGTGCTCTTTTGCTTCTCTTCGTCTACCTTATTGAACTGCTTTACACTTTAACCCTTTTTGCTTGATTGTCTCTCGCTAGATATGGCTCGGCAGATTTTCGTTCTTGAAGAAAAACATTCTCAAGGTCAGGCCGAACTGGTCTGACGGTGTTCTAATTTTGAGGAAAAGTATTCTCAAAGCCAGACTGAGCTGGGCTAGGTCTCTGCTGCTCTGAATGATGCTAACATGCTGAACTCTACTCTTCGCGCTCAGCTTGATTCTGAAAAGGTGACTTATGAAACTGGTCCTTGTATTGTTGTGTTCTTATTGCTTGCTTGATATTTGAAGGAGCTGATTCTTGCTTGCAGGAAGAAAAACGTGCCCTTGTTGCTTCTCGCGACAATCTTGACAGACTATATCGTGATTCTAGCAATTCGTTGACCATCCTGGAGAGGAGTCATCGCTTCACCATGGAAGAGTTAGACAATCATCGCTGTAAGCTGCAGGAATCCACGGATGACATGATCCGTCTCCGGCAGTTGATATCGGCTAAGGATGCTGCTATCAAAGAACTTCGTGCTTCCAAGAAGTCCATCGCCCAGGAGCTAGAGACCGCTCAGTTGGCTGCCAAAGTTGCTGAAGAAACTTCCATTACTATGAGGGCCCAGCGCGACAGAGCCATGGATAAAGCCATTCGCGCGGGGCGGATCTTGATGAGGAGACCCGACGTGGTTGTTCCCGACGATATAAGGGCTGACGTGAACGCTGCTCCTGATTCCTCAAGTCGCCCTTCTTCGTTGGTTGCCCCTGAGAAAGATATTGCAAAATAGAGAAATATTTGCGTGCTTTGAGCACGCGGTTATCATGATCGGATATCTGTTAGAGGACACCAGTTCGGCATTTGAATGATATTGTTACTCTCCTATTGTTTTAGAATTCGGCAGTACGTAAATTTGCTGGAGTAAAATGCTGTGTGATGATTTTGAAACTTGTTTACGGGATATAGAGGTCACCCCTATATGAGTAATCGTAAGCATGTGAAATCACCTTAAGTCGTTGCTGACTTAAATCGATTGCTTTTGTTAATAGGGCATAATGGTCATCCCAAGTTAAGTAAGCGCGAGCATGTTGCACCGTCTTTAAGTCGCTGCCGAATTAAGCCGATTGCTCCGTTAGCAGGGCATAGTGGTCACCCCGAGTTAAGCAAGCACGAGCATGTTGCACCGTCTTAAGTCATTGCCGACTTAAGCCGATTGCTCCGTTAGCAGGGCATAGTGGTCACCCCGAGTTAAGTAAGCGCGAGCATGTTGCACCATCTTAAGTCGTTGCCGACTTAAGCCGATTGCTCCATTAGCAGGGCATAGTGGTCACCCCGAGTTAAGCAAGCGCGAGCATGTTGCACCGTCTTAAGTCATTGCCGACTTAAGCCGATTGCTCCGTTAGCAGGGCATAGTGGTCACCCCGAGTTAAGTAAGCGCGAGCATGTTGCACCGTCTTAAGTCGTTGCCGACTTAAGCCGATTGCTCCGTTAGCAGGGCATAGTGGTCACCCCGAGTTAAGTAAGCGCGAGCATGTTGCACCGTCTTAAGTCATTGCCGACTCAAGCCGATTGCTCCGTTAGCAGGGCATAGTGGTCACCCCGAGTTAAATAAGAATGACGGTCAATCATGAACAAACTGAGTATTCTTGAAGCCTTTTTTTTATTGATGACATATTTCCCATTTTACAGAGTACATTATCGTCCTGATAGCTTTTGAAATACAATTAGGGGTAAAACTTCCTGAGGTGTTCTATATTCTAGGAGTTCCCAATTTCTGTGCCATCCATTTGAGTGAGACGATATGATCCCAGTCGAGTGACTTCTGCTACTATGAATGGTCCTTCCCATGAGGGTGACAACTTGTGCCGTCCCTCCCCCGTTAGAATTCGGCGGAGGACGAGATCTCCCACTGAAAAGGATCGTTGCCGTACGGCCTTGTCGTGATAGCGTCTCAGAGTCTGCTGGTATCGTGCTAATTGAATTACTGCATTCAGCCGTTCTTCTTCGAGTACATCAATGTCCTCCAGCCTAGTAGCTTCGGCTTCTGCTATGCTTTCGAAGATCAACCTTGGTGCCCCAAACTTGAGATCAGCGGGTAATACTGCCTCTGACCCATAGACCATGAAGAAAGGAGTGTTTCCATGCAGAGCTCGGCTAGGTTGGGTTCTTAGGCTCCAAACGACGTAGGGCAATTCCCTTATCCACTTTCCTGCGAACTTTTCATTCTTATCGAAGACCTTTTTCCTGAGTGCCTCCAATATCATCCCGTTAGCTCGTTCAACCTGCCCATTGGCTCTTGGGTGTGCTACCGAAGCATACTTGATCTGAATACTTTTTTGCTCGCAGAAATCGAAGAACGTTGAACTTGTGATGTTGGATCCTAGGTCAGTTATGATATTGTTCGGTATCTCGAACCTGAATATTATGTCTTGTATGAATTCCACGGCCTTAGCTGAGGTTAAAGAAGCAATGGGTTTGAACTCTATCCATTTAGTGAATTTGTCGATTGCTACCAGTACATGAGTGTATCCTCCTTGAGCTTTCTTGAAAGATCCAATCATATCCAGTCCCCAGCATGCGAAGGGCCAAGTTACTGGTATGGTCTGCAGTTGCTGTGCTGGTAGATGTTGTTGCTTTGACAAGTACTGGCAAGCTTCGCACCTCTGAACTAACTCGGCTGCGTCACTTTTCGCTGTTGGCCAATAGAATCCTGACCTGAAGACCTTCCCGACTAGCGTCTTGGATGCTGCGTGTATTCTACATTGCCCAGCATGGACCTCATTTAGAAGTCGCTTCCCAGTAGATGAGAGAATGCACTTCATGAGGACACCTGATGCACCCCTTCTGTATAATGTCTCCCCAATGAGTGTGTAGTGAGCTGACTGTCTAGCGATGCGCTCGGCTGCATTTTTGTCATCTGGTTCCTCTTCATTCTTTATATATCTGATGATCGGCCTTCTCCAGTCATCAGAGTCTGACTCTGGTTGATTCACGATATTACACTCTTCTGCCTGATCCATTGAGATGCTTGGTTGTGGTATTTCTTGTACAAAGACTCCAGGTGGGACCTGAGTTCGACTGGACCCTAGCTTGGATAGTACATCGGCTGCCGTGTTTCGATCTCTTTCCACGTGATGAAATTCCAGACCTTCAAATTTATCTTCTAGTTTTCGGACGGCAGTGCAGTACTTTCCCATTAAATCGCTTGAACAATCCCATTCTTTGTTTATCTGGCTTATGACTACCAAAGAATCTCCGTATACCATCAGTCTCTTGATGCCTAGTGATATAGCAATGTTCAGTCCATGAATTAGAGCTTCATACTCGGCTGCGTTGTTGGAGGCTGGAAATAGCAACTGGAGGGCATATTTGAGGTGCTCGCCTCCAGGTGCGGTGAAGAGAATTTCCGCGCCTACTCCCTGCAGCCTCAGCGAGCCATCAAAATACATTCGCCATACTTCTGCAGTTTCTGGGTTATCTGGTACTTGTTGTTCAGTCCATTCTGATACGAAGTCAACCAACTCTTGAGTTTTGATGGCAGTGCGAGGTCGAAATTCGATGTCATGAGATCCCAGTTCACAGGCCCACTTGGCTATTCGGCCAATGGCTTCCTTGTTGTGAAGAATATCCCCTATCGGAAAATCAGTGACTACTATGACTTTGTGGTCGTCAAAGTAGTGACGTAGCTTGCGGGCAGTTAGAAGTACTGCATATAATAGCTTCTGAACTTGAGGATACTTTTTCTTTGAGGGACCCAGAACTTCACTGATGAAATAAACAGGATGTTGCACTGGGTAGGCATGTCCTTCTTCGGCTCGCTCGACTACCAACGCGGTGCTTACCACGTGAGTCGTGCAAGAGATATACAGCAGCAAGTCTTCAGCTGGTTGAGTTGACGTGGCTCGCCGCGGCGGCTTCAGCACTGGTGGTGTCGTCAAGAATTTTTTCAGTGCCTCTTGGGCTTCCTGTGCTTCTGAAGTCCACTGAAATTTATCCACTTTCTTGAGTAGCTTGTAAAATGGTAAACCTTTTTCTCCCAGCCTGGATATGAATCTGCTCAGGGCTGCCATACATCCGGTAAGTCGCTGAACTTTCTTTTATGATCGTGGTGCCTCCATTTTCGTGATAGCTTCAATCTTATCCGGATTAGCTTCAATTCCCCGATGGCTGACAATAAATCCGAGTAGCTTTCCTGCTGGTACCCCAAAGACACATTTTTCGGGATTAAGCTTCCATCGATATCGCCGTAGGCTGTTGAAAACCAGCTGTAAGTCTTCGATGAAGTTTTCCGAGTTCTCCATTTTGATTACCACATAATCTACATAGGCTTCCACATGCCTGCCCCAGTGATCGGCTAAGCATGTTTGAATGGCTCTCTGATAAGTCGCTCCAGCGTTTTTGAGGCCAAATGGCATGGAGGTATAGCAGAAAGCACCGAACGGAGTGATGAACGCTGTTTTTTCCTCGTCTTCCTTTGCCAAGCTAATCTGATGATATCCAGAATAGCAGTCCAGGAAAGACAGCACAGAACATCCAGTGGTAGAGTCTACCACCTGATCTATCCTGGGGAGCCCGAAGGGATCCTTTGGACAATGTTTGTTGAGATCTGTATAGTCGACGCACATGCGCCAATCCACTTTATTCTTTTTGAGTACAAGAACAGGGTTGGCTAACCACTCGAAATGTAACACCTCTCTAATAAACCCAGCCACGACCAAGCGGGCCAGCTCAGCGCGAATGGCCTCTCTCTTGTCGGGCGTGAAGCGACGTAGTTTTTGCCGGATCGGCCTCGCCTGGGGATAAACCTTCAGTTTGTGCTCGACCAGTTCTCTCGGGACTCCCGACATATCCGTAGGTTGCCATATGAATACGTCTCGATTATCTTGCAGAAACTGGACGAGCGCGCCTTCCTATTTATCGTCCAGGCTGGAGCTGATGATGGCAGTCTTGCATTCATCAGCGAACCCCAGGTTGATCCTTTTAGTTTCTTCAGTCGGCCGCATAGAGGTCGCGACTTGAGCTTCATTTGCCGGTGCCGCAAGGTCTTCCTCAGGCTTAGAGTTTGCCTGCGTTGAAGAAGTCGCCGACGGTTTGGTGGTGAGGGCCGCCTGGATGGCCACTCGGAAACATTCTGCGGCGCCTTGGAAATCAGCGCGCACAGTTATGATTTCTTGTGGTCCTGGCATCTTCAATATCATGTACGTGTAATGCGGAATGGCCATGAATTTTGCCAATCCCGGCCTCCCGATGATGGCGTTGTACCCGCAGTCGAAGTTCGCCACTTCGAACCTCAGGAACTCGGTTCTGTAGTTCTCCGGAGTTTCGAAGGTGACGGGCATGTAGATGTGGCCCAGCGGGTATTCCCCTTCAGTCGGCACGATGCCGAAGAAAGGAGTATCTGACTCGTGGAGCTCTTTGAGGTGAACCCCCAAGCCTTGGAGTGTCCGGGGGAAGGTGACGTTGATGCTGCTCCCCCCGTCCACTAACACCTTCTTCACCCTGCTCTCTCGGATCACCAGATCGACGAGGAGCGGATATTTGCCTGGATGGTCGAAGTTGAGCCATTGATCTGCCCGAGTGAAGGTGATCGGGTGCTCCGACCATCGGTATGGAGCGGGAGGACCGGTGGTCGCCACTAATATCTGGCGATCGTTGAGCTTTTGTTGTCTTCTGTTCTCCTGCGATCCGTGTCCGCCGAAGATGACGTTGACCTCCCTGTCAACGTGCGGGAAGGCTCCACCTCCTCCCTCCTCCTGCTGTTGGGGTTGTCGTGGTTCTTCTAGTCCTCCCCGCGGTGGAGGAGGAGGTAGAGGTTGGAAGGGCCGGCCGTGTCCGACGGAGTGCTTGAAGTCCCTGCAGTTCCGAAGGGTGTGGCGCATGTCCTTGTGGTACGGGCACTGGGTGTCGAGGATGTCGTCCAGCGTGCGTTCGCCTCCACGAGGTCCTCCCCGGGCGCGAGAGGCAGGTGGTTCGACGGCGTGCACTTCTTCGCGAGGCCTCTTCTCCCAGCGTTTGTCGGGTTGCTGGTTCGCGTCGCGTCGTGGTGCTGCCGATGAGGTCCTGAGCTCGCTCGTCGGCGGTGATGTAGAGGTCGGCTTCCTGGAACAGGTGCTCGGAGGTAGTCGGCGCCTTCTGCAATATGGCTCGGACGAAGGCCGAGTCATTGGATCCTCTGTAGAAGTCCTCGATCACGGCCGCCTCCATGACCTCGAGGATGCGATTTCTCATGGTCTGGAACCTTTTGAGGTACGACCGGAGAGTTTCGTCCCCCCGGCGCTTGATGGATTTGAGGTCCCATGGTTGCGCTGGTTTGTCGGAGAGGGACTGAAAGTTGGCAGTGAAGCGTCGGCTGAAGTCGCTCCAGTCGTCGATGCAGTGTTGGGGTAGATGTCGTAGCCATTATAGTGCGTCTTGCCCAAGGAAAATGGGTAAGTATGCAGTCATCACGTCCTCGGACGCTCCGGCGACTCGAGCGGCGGTGGTGTAGACGGCTAGCCAGCCCCCTGGGTCCTGCTTAGGTTCATATTTGTCGACATTGGATACCTTGAAGTTAGGGGGCCATTGAATGGCCCTAAGGCGTGGAGTAAGGGCAGACACTCCACACGTGTCTTCTTGTCGTCGGGGATGATGTCTGTCCCGGGGAGGGGAGTAGTTGTTGTGGTTCCTCGACCGTCCCCGGGTAGTACCGCCAGTCGAGGCCGTTGCTGACTCAGTTTTGGTGGCCTGACTCCGAGCTGGGATGCCATGATCCCTGTCGTACTCCTCCCTGCGGCGGATCTCGTTCTCATGTCGTCGTTCACGCGAAGCATTGATGGAGCTTCGCGCGTCCAGGCGACTGTTGATGGCGTGTCACAGATCGTTCGGTGGGTGAGCGAGAGGTAGAAGATGGTTGGCTGCCTGGGTGAACAGTCGCCGATAGCCCTCGGCGTCGGGAGTCCGAGGGAGTCCATCAGCTATCCGAGCTAGTACCCCTCCAACTTCACTCAGCGTGTTCATGGCTCGGGCGAAGTCGGGATTCAGGTTGCGCCCGAAGAGTGGATTTTCCCGACGTTGCCTTGCATCCTGCTCGGCTTGTTCCTGAGCTCGTCGGCGATCACGCCGTCGGGAGTTCCTTCGTTCTCTGAAGACACGTTCCTCCGGGGTTTCTCCCATCTCTGAGACCTCGTCTCGCGAGACAGGCTGCTCTGGATCCTGCTCTCCGGCCTCGTGATGTCGCCGGATGTTTCGGCGCCGATTTCTCCGTCGACGGGACTCCCGCTGAGGTGGTTCTTCTCCGGGCGCGGTCAGCTCGTCGTCGGAGACGGGGGGTGACTCTACTCTCCCGATGAAAAGAACGTCGGGGTAGAATGGTGCGGCCGTCGTGGCGATCTTCTTTCCGTTCTCCTTTGAGGGCGGAGGCACGGAAAGAACAACTTGCTTCCTCCCGGTCTCTTTCTTCCTTGCGATTTGTGTCCATTCTTTCGTCGGGGAAGTAGATAGTGGAGTTCTCCGGGTCAGCGGGCCCTCGGCCCCTGGCTTTCTGAAGGTGATCTTTTTTCGGAGAGCTAGAGGTTGCGCTTCTTCTTTCCTTACTCCGATATTTTCGGAGTTTGTTGGAGGAGACTTCTTCTTTGGCGGATCTGCAATGCGGTGTAGAGTTCCCTATTCATCTGCTACGGATGAGATTGTTCCAAACCAGAATACGGATCCGGGATGGAGGGTGATCTTGCGGTGGAAGGTGACGACCATTGAGCTAGCTTAGATCGGTGTTGGAGACTTGTTCTCAAATGCTATGAATCAAGAACAAGGCAACACAAAATGTTAAATATCAAAACCCTTCATCCTTTGGATCATTATTTCCCTTCGGATATAATGGATTTCGGACGAAGGTCATGAAGGACAAACCTTCATGATCATGATAAAAGATAAAGAACATTCAAACACAGAATACAGAAAATAACATAATCTTTGTAAACATTGTTATTAATTTACTTTTACTTATATTACTTATATTACTTATGTAAACAACGGTAAACTACAAATGTACCTTTGGCTTGAAGGAATGTGAATACAGGTGTGATGCAAAAGCAAATGCCAAATCAGCGTGAACGGTACAGGAATACTGTTCACCTATTTATAGGCACGGGTCGCAGCCCATGCAAAATTACATTAATACCCATTACATTTAACAATAACTCTATAGTAATTCTTCGAGGTCTAATTTGGCTTTTCATCTTTAAGTCGGTTCCCCCTTTTCTGCCGTTATGCCGAAGCTTTTCTGCACATAGCTTCGTGATCGTCTTATCCTTCGTCGTGATCGCCTTTCGTCCCAGTCAAGCTTCGTCTTTAACCGTGCTTTTGTATACCCGCAATCTAACTTCGAAGGTACCTGTTTACATATTTCTCTTGGAAAACATTGTCAAATCATGTTTTTGAGGACCTTCGGAAGCTGAAGGCCCCCAACAATCGGCGACACACCCCCTACCTGGCGCGCCAGCTGTCGGTGTTTTGGGTCCGACCGCACACCCGGGGTTGCCCCTCAAGGTGTTTTAGGAGTAGGACGGTGTCGCCGACTGTAGCTAAATGGTCCGTGCCAGATGCACGAGGAACAATGGACGGTGTTTACAGGTTCGGGCCGCTTTGAGATGCGTAACACCCTACGTCCTGGCGAGTATGCTTTATGTAATGGGTTACAAGGGAGCTCTCTAAAGCTAGAACGTAGAGAGTTGGGGTGGATGGCTGAGTAGTGAGATCGATCGTTCTGAAGGGGTGCCCTCTAGGCCTTATATATTCGACCGTGAGGCAATACATGCGGATGAGATAACAAACCACACCTAAGAGATAGTGAACTGATTGAGTTTATCCTCCTATAATTCTGCCGACTTATCCTCGCCTAGCTCCGTTGTACAGGGCTCCAGCGCAGGAAAGTCGGGTCTTCCGTTGTGGTTGCTTTGCTCAACGTTGTTGGGCCATTCGGGCTCGCACCGATCCGGCCTTATGTCGATCTGCTTCACTGGTCGTTCCTCCCCAGGCCCATGGAGGAGTGACCTTACGATTTATTGGGCCCTTAGGCCTTTCGTGAGGTCTTTTATCCTTCCAGTGGACCCGGGGGATATCTGTCCCCCACAGTGTATCTGCCCAACTGAGATCATGCGGTGCTCCTGTCCCGGATCAAGCTTCGTCTCTGATGCAGTGGAACCCTCTGCTGCTCCAAAAACAAATAGATGACCTGAAAGTGTCAAATATTGGTTAGTGAGCCCACAGTTTCCTTATTTGCTTTCATTGCTCAGCTTATTCTCAATCTTGTGCTCTCCTTCTGCTGCTTTATTAGATTTGGCTTGGCGGTGCTCTGACATTGAAGAAAAGTATTCACAGAGCCGTGCCGACTTAAATCAAACTTCTGCTTTCCTGGACGGTGCTCGTTCCCTGAACTCCTCTCCAAATGCACAGCTCGATTCCGAGAAGATGGCACACGAGGTAAACTTCCTTGGCTGCTCCTGCTTTGCTCTTCCCGCTTCAATGCTTAGTGTTGTTCTTGTTTGCAGGAGGAGAAACGGGCGCTCGCTGCTTCCCGTGACAATCTGGATAGGTTGTATCGTGATGCTAGTAACTCCTTGACCATCCTAGAGAGGAGCCATCGCTTTACTATGTCTGACTTAGACCATCATCGCGACGAGCTGTGGGCATCTCGTGATGAAGTCTCTCGACTTGGTAAGCTGTTGGCCACCAAGGATTCCACTATCAAGGAGCTTTGTGCTTCCAAGAAGCTTGTCATGTAGGAGCTGGAGGCCACCCATCTTACTATCAAGGCCTTAGAGGATGACTGTGTTGTCTTGAAGGCTCAGTAGGACAGGGCCATGGATAAGGCCGTTCGTGCTGGGCGAATCCTGATGAGAAGACCCGGTGTCGTGGTGTCTGATGACATCATCACTGATGTTATGGCTACGCTTGACGTCACAAGCCGTCCATCTTCCTCTGTTGCCCCTGCAAAAGAAACTGCCTGCAGGGATACGTCAGCGCAATAACTTGCCTGAAAGGCACTTGTTTATCGAGTTAGCATCTTTTTAGAGAAAAGGTGTAATGTGAGTTCTTGTATGTGCACAACAATTATGTTTGAACCAATTGTTTCGCAGGTGGGATGCTAAAAAACACCCCTGGCACTGTAAGCGAAATATTCCTTTTTCGAAGTACTCCTGATTTGAGTTGGCTATTTTGCTACTAGGGTATAGTGATCACCCTAAATCATGCGAGCGTGAGCATATCGCACCGACTTAAGGCGTTTCTGACTTAAGCCGATTGCTCCGTTAGTAGGGTATAGTGATCACCCTAAGTCAAGTAAGCGTGAGCATGTCGCACCGACTTAAGGCGTTTCCGACTTAAGTCGATTGCTCCATTAGTAGGGTATAGTGATCACCCTAAGTCAAGTAAGCGTGAGCATGTCACGCCGACTTAAGACGTTTCCGACTTAAGCCGATTGCTCCGTTAGTAGGGTATAGTGATCATCCTAAGTCAAGTAAGCGTGAACATGTCGCACCGACTTAAGGCGTTTCTGACTTAAGCCGATTGCTCCTTTAGTAGGGTATAGTGATCACCCTAAGTCAAGTAAGCGTGAGTATGTCGCACCGACTTAAAGCGTTTTCGACTTAAGCCGATTGCTCCGTTAGTAGGGTATAGTGATCACCCTAAGTCATGTGATTTCGAGCCGAGTCCAATCTACGTCAATCGTCAATCAAGAGTATGAATGCCTTTGGAAGATGAAATCTTTATTGATGATGAAACCTTCAGGCTACGACATACAACTTTCCCTCAGGAGTTTTGAGGCATCGCTAAGGGTAGAACTTTCTGAGGTGCTCAATATTCCATGAGTTCCCCACTTCTGTATCATCCATCTGAGTAAGCCGATATGATCCCGGTCGTGTGACCTCTGCTACGATGAACGGTCCTTCCCATGGTGGTGACAACTTGTGTCACCCCTCCCCCATTAGAACTCGGTGGAGGACCAAGTCTCCCACTGCAAAGGATAAGTGCCGCATAGCTTTGTCGTGGTAGCGCCTCAAGGTCTGCTGGTACCTGGCCGACTGATTTACCGTGTTCAATCGTTCCTCCTCCAGCACATCAATGTCTTCTAGCCTGGTTGCCTCAGCCTCAACTATGCTTTCAAAGGTTAGCCTAGGTGCCCCGAAGATCAGATCGGCAGGCAGCACCGCCTCCAACCCATACACCATGAAGAACGGGGTATTTCCATGCAGAGCTCGACTGGGCTAAGTTCACAAGCTCCAGACCATGTATGGCAGCTCTCTGATACACTTTCCTGCAAGCCTTTTGCTCTTGTCGAATACCTTTTTTTCTGAGTGCATCTAGTATCATTCCGTTGGCTCTTTCCACCTGGCCATTAGCTCTTGGATGTGCCACTTATGCATACTTGATCTGGATGCTCCTTTGCTTGCAGAAATCAAAGAACTCCGAACTGGTAAAGTTGGATCCTAGGTCAGTGATGATGCTACTTGGTATCCCGAACCTAAACATTATATCCTGGATAAACTCCACTGCTTTTGCTGAGGTCAAGGAAGCAACTGGCTTGTACTCTATCCATTTTGTGAATTTGTCAATAGCAACCAGTACGTGAGTATAACCTCCTTGAGCCTTCTTGAATGGTCCGATCATGTCTAGCCCCCAGCATGCAAATGGCCAGGTTACATGAATGGTTTGCAGATGCTGCACGAGCAAGTGTTGTTGCTTTGATAAGAATTGGCACGCCTTGCACTTCTAGACTAACTCGGCAGCGTCACTCTTCGCAGTTGGCCAGTAGAAACCAAATCTGAAAGCTTTCCCCACCAAAGTCCTTGACGCGACGTGCACACCACACTGCCCAGCATGAATTTCATCTAACAACTATCTCCTGGTGGCTGAGTGGATGCATTTCATGAGGACCCCTCCTATGCCTCTTCTGTACAACAAGACCCCTATGACGGTGTAGTGGGCTGACTGCCTTGCAATGCGCTCTGCCGCAGCCTTGTCATCTGGCTCTTCTTCATTCTTTATATACCTGATGATAGGCTCTCTCCAGTCATTGGGGTCTATCTCTGGCTGGCTCAGGGCGTTGCATTCTTCTATCTGGTTTGTGATGATGCTCGGCTGTGATATTTCTTGGACAAAGATCCTACATGGAGCCTGGGCCCGACTGGATCCCAGCTTCGACAATGCGTCTGCTGCTGCATTGCGATCCCTTTCCATGTGATGGAACTCCAATCCTTCGAATTTGTCTTCCAGTTTTCGCACAGCTGCACAATATTTTCCCATTGAATCGGTCTAGCAGTCCCAATCTTTGTTTGTTTGGCTTATGACTACCAGCGAGTCGCCATATACCATCAGCTTCTTGATGCCGAGTGATACCGCGATGCTCAGCCCATGGACCAATGTTTCATACTCTGTTGCATTATTTGATGCTGGAAACAACAGCTAGAGTGCATACTTGAGTTTGCCTCCGGGAGCAATAAAGAGAATCCCTGCACCCGCTCCTTGCAGCTTCAACGAGCCATCAAAGTACATTCTCCACACTTCAGCAACTTCTGGGCTATCCGGGACCTGGTGCTCAGTCCACTCTGATATGAAGTCGACCAATGCCAGAGTGTTTATCACCATGCGGGGCCAGAACTCTATGTCGTGAGCCTCGAGCTCGCATGCCCACTTAGCTATCCTTCCAATAGCTTCTTTGTTGTGGAGAATATCGCCTATTGGGAATCCTGTGACTACTATGACTTTGTGGTCATCAAAGTAGTGCCGGAGCTTGTGAGCGGTTAGAAGTACCGCGTACAACAGCTTCTGGACTTGAGGATACCTTATTTTTGAGGGCCCGAGGACTTCACTGATGAAGTAGACTGGATGCTGCACAGGGTATGCATGTCCTTCCTCCGCGTGTTCAATTACTAACGTGGTGCTTACCACGTGAGTCGTGCAGGAGATATATAGGAGCAGATCTTCCGCCGGCTGACCAGGCGTAGCCCGCGCGCGACGGCTTGAGTACTGGCGACGTGGTCAAGAACTTCTTCAGTGCCTCTAGAGCCTCCTGTGCCTCTGTGGTCCACTGAAACTTGTCCACCTTCTTGAGCAATTTGTAAAATGGTATTCCTTTCTCGCCTAGTCTTGATATGAACCTGCTTAGGGCTGCCATGCATCCAGTAAGCCTTTGCACCTTTTTCTACGACCGTGGCGCTTCCATTCTCATGATGGCCTTGATCTTCTCCGGATTCGCTTCAATTCCTCGGTGGTTGACAATGAATCTGAGTAGTTTTCCGGCTGGCACTCCGAAGACACACTTTTCCGGGTTCAGCTTCCACCGGTAGCACCTCAGGCTGCTGAAGACCAGCTGCAAATCTTTGATGAAGTTTTCTGAGTTTTTTTGTCTTGATAACCACATCATTGATGTAGGCTTCCACCCGCTTGCCCCAGTGATCGGCTAAGCAAGTTTGGATGGCTCTTTGGTAAGTCGCTCCAGCGTTCTTGAGGCCAAACGACATGGAGGTATAGCAGAAAGCTCCAAACGGGGTGATGAAAGCAGTCTTCTCCTCATCTTCTTTTGCTAGGCTGATCTGATGATACCCAGAATAGCAGTCTAGGAAGGAGAGCATAGAGCAGCCAGCAGTCGAGTCAACTACCTGATCTATTCTAGGGAGCCCGAAGGGATCCTTCGGACAATGTTTGTTGAGTTCAGTATAGTCGACGCACATGCGCCAATCAACTTTTTTCTTTTTGAGTACAAGAACAGGATTCACTAGCCACTCGGGGTGCAACACTTCCCTAATGAACCCTGCTGACACTAAGCGGGCTAACTCGGCGCGAATAGCTTCCTTTTTGTCAGGCGTGAAACGACACAACTTCTATCAGATCGGCCTTGCTTGAGGATACACCTTCAATTTGTGCTCGACCAGTTCTCTCGGGACTCCCAGCATATCCGCAGGTTGCCATGCGAATACGTCTCGGTTATTTTGCAGGAACCGAACGAGCGTGCTTTCCTATTTGTCATCAAGGCTAGAATTGATGATGGCGGTCTTGCGCTCATCAGTGAATCCCAGATTGATCCTCTTAGTCTCTTCAGTCGGCCGTATAGAGGTCACTACTTGAGCTTCATTGGTGGGTATAGTGAGACCCTCCTCCTCCAGCTTGGTGTTCGCCTGCGTGAGGGGTGCTGTCGAGGGCCGAGCAGCGAGAGCTGCTTGAATGGCTCCCCAAAAGCACTCTGTGGCGCCTTGAAAGTGAAAGGGAAATGTGCCCTTGGGCCATTTCTAAGTATTTTGGTGATTTAGTGTCCAACACAAGTGCCTAAGTGTAAAAAGGTGGACAAAGTACAAATCAAGGATAAAGGTATGTTTCTCAGACTTAGTACATTGTTTTATGGACTAATGTATTGTGTCTAAGTGCTGAAAACAGGAAAAATCCAATTGAAAATGTCTTGGCTCGAGCAGCCAAGACTCTGCTCAGTCTGGGAACACCGGACTGTCCGGTGGTGCACCGGACAGTGTCCGGTGCGCCAGGCTGGCTCGAGCGAAGTGGCCGCTCTCGGGAATTCACCGGCGACGTACGGCTATAATTCACCGGACTGTCCGGTGTGCACCGGACTGTCCGGTGAGCCAACGGTCGGCCGGGCCAACGGTCGGCCGCGCAATCTGCGCGGGACACGTGGCCGAGCCAACGGCTAGAAGGGGGCACCGGACTGTCCGGTGTGCACCGGACATGTCCGGTGCGCCAACGGCTCTCAGGCTGCCAACGGTCGACTGCGCCATTTTTGGAAGGAAATCGGGCACCGGACATTGTCCGGTGTGCACCGGACTGTCCGGTGCGCCAGTTGACAGAAGGCAAGATCAGCTTTCCTAGAATGCTCTCAACGGCTCCTAGCTGCCTTGGGGCTATAAAAGGGACCCCTAGGCGCATGGAGGAGGACACCAAGCATTCCTACAACATTACTAAGCACCAAGACCTCGATTTCGCGCATTTGTTTCATTGTGATAGCATATAGAGCTCTAGTGGAGTTGTGAACTCATTGAGTTGTGTTGTGAGCTCTTGTTGCGACTTGTGTGCGTGTTGACACTCTGATTCTTGTGTCGTGTGTGTTGCTAATCCTCCCTTGCTCTGTGCTTCTTTGTGAACTTCAAGTGTAAGGGCGAGAGGCTCCAAGTTGTGGAGATTCCTCGCAAACGGGATTGAGAAAAGCAAGCAAAACACCGTGGTATTCAAGTGGGTCTTTGGACCGCTTGAGAGGGGTTGATTGCAACCCTCGTCCGTTGGGACGCCACAACGTGGAGTAGGCAAGCGTTGGACTTGGCCGAACCACGGGATAACCACCGTGCCATCTCTGTGATTGATTTCTTGTGGTTATTGTGTTTTGTTGAGACTCCTCTCTAGCCACTTGGCATTTACTGTGCTAACGCTTAACCAAGTTTTTGTGGCTTAAGTTTTCAAGTTTTACAGGATCACCTATTCACCCCCCCTATAGGTGCTCTCATTTGGTATCAGAGCCGTTCTCTTCACAAAGGGACTAATCGCCCGAAGAGATGGATCCTAAGGGGAAGGGAATCGTGATCAACGACAAAGAGAAGGAGTCCTTCGTCAACGATCCTAAGGATGATAAGCCTACCGACTCAGGCTCGGGCCATAGACACAAAGATGGAAGGAAGAAGAAGTTGAGACGCATCAAGGAGATCGTCTACTACGACGACAGTGATGAATCCACTTCTTCTCATAAGGACAACGACGATAATGACTACGACAAACGAAAGACGGTTAACTCAAACTTTTCTTTCGATTATTCGCGTATTCCTCAAAGTTCAAATTCACATTTGCTCTCCATTCCTCTCGGCAAGCCTCCACACTTTGATGGGGAAGACTACGGATTTTGGAGCCACAAAATGCGTAGTCACCTATTCTCTCTCCATCCAAGCATATGGGAGATTGTTGAGAATGGAATGAAGTTTGATAGCTTGGATAGTCCTATTTTTATTAATGAACAGATTCATAGAAATGCACAAGCCACTACTGTGTTGTTAGCATCCTTGTGCAGGGACGAAACCATAAAGTGAGCGGCTTGGACAATGCCAAGCAGATCTGGGACACCCTCAAGATTTCTCATGAGGGGAACGACGTCACCTTGCTCACCAAGATGGAGTTGGTGGAGGGAGAGCTTGGACGATTCACGATAAGGGGCGAGGAGCCAACCCAAACATACAACCGGCTCAAGACCCTTATCAACAAAATAAGGAGCTACGGAAGCACGCGATGGACGGACCACGACGTCGTTCGATTGATGCTAAGGTCCTTTACCGTTCTTGATCCTCATTTGGTGAATAATATTCGTGAGAATCCCAGGTACACCAAAATGTCGCCCGAAGAAGTCCTTGGAAAATTCGTGAGCGGGCGAATGATGATCAAGGAGGCAAGATACGTGGACGACGCATTGAATGGTCCAATCAACGAGCCTCAACCCCTTGCTCTCAAGGCAACAAGAAGCAAGGAGGCGCTACCTAGCAAGGTGGCACAAATTGAGGCGGCCGGACTTAATGATGAAGAGATGGCCCTCATCATCAAAAGATTCAAGACGGCGCTAAAGGATCGCAAGGGGCAGCCAAGCAAGACCAAGACAAAGGGGAAGCGCTCATGCTTCAAATGTGGTAAGCTTGGTCATTTTATTGCTAACTGTCCCGACAATGATAGTGATCAGGATCAAGGGAACAAGAGGGAGAAGAAGAAGAACTATAAGAAGGCAAAGGGCGAGGCACATCTTGGCAAGGAGTGGGATTTAGATTGCTCCTCGTCCGACTCCGACAATGAAGGACTCGCCGCCACCGCCTTCAACAAGTCATCCCTCTTCCCCAACGAGCGTCACACATGCCTTATGGCAAGGGAGAAGAAGGTATGTACTCGAAACTCTACTTATGCTTCTTCAAGTGAGGACGAATCTAGTGATGAGGATGAAATAGATTATTCATGTTTATTTAAGGGCCTAGATAGAACCAAGGTAGATAAAATTAATGAATTGATTGATGCCTTGAATGATAAGAATAGGCTTTTAGAAAAACAAGAGGACTTGTTGTATGAAGAACATGACAAATTTGTAGAAGCACAAAAATCTCATGCCTTAGAAGTTAAGAAAAATGAAATGCTTTCTTGTGAATTATCTTCTTGCCATGAGACAATTTCTAGCTTAAGAAGCATTAATGATGATTTGAATGCTAAGTTAGAAATAGCTAGTAAATCAACAACTTGTGTAGAAAATGTTGTTATTTGCAATAGATGTAAAGATTTTGATATTGATGCTTGTAGTGAACACATAGCTTCTATTGCAAAGTTAAATGATGAAATGGCTAGTCTTAATGCTCAACTTAAGGCTAGCAAAAGTGATTTTGATAAACTAAAATTTGCTAGGGATGCCTACACGATTGGTAGACACCCCTCAATTAAGGATGGGCTTGGCTTCAAGAGGGAAGCCAAGAACTTAACAAGCCATAAGGCTCCCATCTCCGCCAAGGAGAAAGGGAAGGCCCCTATGGCAAGTAGTACTAAAAAGAACCATGCTTTTATGTATAATGATAGAAGACAGTCTCATAGGAGTTGTAATGCTTTTGATTCACATGCCTATGATTCTTATGCTATGTTTGTCCCAGTTCTTCCTATATGCATGGTAGAGATATGCCTAGGAAAAATATTCATCATGTGCCTAGAAAGAATATTGTTCATGTTCCTAGAAAAATTATGAATGGACCCTCTACAATTTATCATGCTTTAAATGCTTCCTTTGCTATTTGTAGAAAGGATAGGAAGATAGTTGCTAGGAAATTAGGGGCAAAATGCAAGGGTGATAAAACTTGCATTTGGGTCCCTAAGACAATTGTGACTAACCTTGTAGGACCCAACAAGAGTTGGGTACCTAAGACCCAAGCCTAAATTTGCCTTGCAGGTTTACGCATCCGGGGGTTCAAGCTGGATTATCGACAGCGGATGCACAAACCATATGACGGGGGAGAAGAAGATGTTCACCTCCTACGTCAAGAATAAGGATTCCCAAGATTCAATCATATTCGGTGATGGGAACCAAGGCAAGGTGAAAGGCTTAGGCAAGATTGCAATATCAAATGAACACTCTATCTCTAACGTGTTTTTAGTTGAGTCTCTTGGATATAATTTACTATCTGTTAGTCAATTATGTAATATGGGATATAATTGTCTATTTACAAATGTAGATGTGTCTGTCTTTAGAAGAAGTGATGGTTCATTAGCTTTTAAGGGTGTATTAGACGGCAAACTCTATTTAGTTGATTTTGCAAAAGAGGAGGCCGGTCTAGATACATGCTTAATTGCTAAGACTAGCATGGGCTGGCTGTGGCATCGCCGCTTAGCACATGTGGGGATGAAGAACCTTCACAAGCTTCTAAAGGGAGAACACGTGATAGGTTTGACTAACGTGCAATTCGAAAAAGATAGACCTTGTGCAGCTTGTCAAGCAGGTAAACAAGTGGGAGGAGCACATCACAGCAAGAATGTGATGACCACTTCAAGACCTCTGAAGCTGTTGCATATGGACCTCTTCGGACCCGTCGCCTATCTGAGCATAGGAGGAAGTAAGTATGGTCTAGTTATTGTTGATGACTTTTCTCGCTTCACTTGGGTGTTCTGTTTGCAGGATAAGTCTGAAACCCAAGGGACCCTCAAGCGCTTCCTAAGGAGATCTCAAAATGAGTTTGAGCTCAAGGTAAAGAAGATAAGAAGCGACAATGGGTCCGTGTTCAAGAACCTTCAAGTGGAGGAGTTCCTTGAGGAGGAGGGGATCAAGCACGAGTTCTCCGCTCCCTACACACCTCAGCAAAATGGTGTGGTAGAGAGGAAGAACAAGACGCTCATTGATATGGCGAGGACTATGCTTGGAGAGTTCAAGACCCCCGAGCGTTTTTGGTCGGAAGCCATAAACACGGCTTGCCACGCCATCAACAGGGTCTACCTTCACCGCCTCCTCAAAAAGACTTCATATGAGCTGCTAACTGGTAACAAACCCAATGTGTCTTACTTTCGTGTATTTGGGAGAAAGTGTTATATTCTTGTGAAGAAAGGTAGAACCTCTAAATTTGCTCCCAAAGCTGTAGAAGGGTTTTTATTAGGTTATGACTCAAATACAAAGGCGTATAGGGTCTTCAACAAATCGTCGGGTTTGGTTGAAGTCTCTAGCGACGTTGTATTTGATGAGACTAATGGCTCTCCAAGAGAGCAAGTTGTTGATCTTGATGATGTAGATGAAGAAGACGTTCCAACGGCCGCGATACGCACCATGGCGATTGGAGATGTACGGCCTCAGGAACAATTGGAACAAGATCAACCGTCTTCCTCAACTATGGTGCATCCCCCAACCCAAGATGACGAATAGGTACCTCAAGTGGAGGCGCATGATCAAGGGGGAGCACATGATGTTCAAATTGAAGAGGAAGAAGCACCTCAGGCACCTCCAACCCAAGTTCGAGCGACGATTCACAGGGATCATCCCGTCGACCAAATATTGGGTGATATTAGCAAGGGAGTAACTACTCGTTCAAGATTAGTTAATTTTTGTGAGCATTACTCTTTTGTCTCTTCTATTGAGCCTTTCAGGGTAGAAGAGGCCTTGCTAGATCCGGACTGGGTGTTGGCCATGCAGGAGGAACTCAACAACTTCAAGCGCAATGAAGTTTGGACACTGGTGCCTCGTCCCAAGCAAAATGTTGTGGGAACCAAGTGGGTGTTCCGCAACAAACAGGACGAGCACGGGGTGATGACGAGGAACAAGGCTCGACTTGTGGCAAAAGGTTATGCCCAAGTCGCAGGTTTGGACTTTGAGGAGACGTTCGCTCCTGTGGCTAGGCTAGAATCAATTCGTATATTGCTAGCATATGCCGCTCACCATTCTTTCAGGTTGTACCAAATGGATGTGAAGAGCGCTTTCCTCAACGGGCCGATCAAGGAGGAGGTGTACGTGGAGCAACCCCCTGGCTTCGAGGATGAACGATACCCCGACCACGTGTGTAAGCTCTCTAAGGCGCTCTATGGACTTAAGCAAGCCCCAAGAGCATGGTATGAATGCCTTAGAGACTTTTTAATTGCTAATGCTTTCAAGGTTGGGAAAGCCGATCCAACTCTTTTCACTAAGACTTGCGATGGCGATCTTTTTGTGTGCCAAATTTATGTCGATGACATAATATTTGGTTCTACTAACCAAAAGTCTTGTGAAGAGTTTAGCAGGGTGATGACGCAAAAATTCGAGATGTCGATGATGGGCGAGTTGAACTACTTCCTTGGGTTTCAAGTGAAGCAACTCAAGGACGGCACTTTCATCTCCCAAACAAAGTACACGCAAGACTTGCTAAAGCGGTTTGGGATGAAGGACGCCAAGCCCGCAAAGACTCCGATGGGATCCGACGGACACACCGACCTCAACAAAGGAGGTAAGTCCGTCGATCAAAAAGCATACCGGTCTATGATAGGGTCTTTACTTTATTTGTGTGCTAGTAGACCGGATATTATGCTTAGCGTATGCATGTGTGCTAGATTTCAATCCGATCCTAAGGAGTGTCACTTAGTGGCTGTGAAGCGAATTCTTCGATATTTAGTCGCTACGCCCTGCTTCGGGATCTGGTATCCAAAGGGGTCTAACTTTGACTTGATTGGATATTCAGATTCCGACTATGCTGGATGTAAGGTCGATAGGAAAAGTACATCGGGGACGTGCCAATTCTTAGGAAGGTCCCTGGTGTCGTGGAACTCTAAGAAACAAACCTCCGTTGCCCTATCCACCGCTGAGGCCGAGTATGTTGCCGCAGGACAGTGTTGCGCGCAACTACTTTGGATGAGGCAAACCCTCAGGGACTTTGGCTACAATCTGAGCAAAGTCCCACTCCTATGTGATAATGAGAGTGCTATCCGAATAGCGGAAAATCCTGTTGAGCACAGCCGCACAAAGCACATTGACATCCGACATCACTTTTTGAGAGACCACCAGCAAAAGGGAGATATCGAAGTGTTTCATGTTAGCACCGAGAACCAGCTAGCCGATATCTTCACTAAGCCTTTAGATGAAAAGACCTTTTGGAGGCTGCGTAGTGAGATAAATGTCCTAGATTCACGGAACTTGGATTGATTTATAACATACATGTATTTATGCCTTTGATCATGTTTCTTATGCATTTTGTTGCTTACTTGTGGTGCTCAAGTTGTACAAACACTCCCTGGACCTCACAAGTCCTTTTTGCAAGTGATGCACATATTTAGGGGGAGCTGTGCTACAACTTGACCCTTTGAGACTAACCATATGCTTGAGTTTGCTTGTTTTAGTCTCAAAGGAGGTTTGTAAGGGAAAAGGTGGACTTGGACCATGAAAGACTTCCACTGCACTCCGATGAGAGGGTAACTTATTCCAAGTTCATCTCATGTACTCTTATTGCCTTTGTGTTCTTATTTGAAGATTTTGGTGAGGCAATGGGGTTTAAGGGCCAAGATTGATCCCGTTTTGGTGCTTGATGCCAAAGGGGGAGAAAATAAAGGCCAAAGCGATAAATGGATCAGCTACCACTTGAGAGATTCAGATTTTGAAAATATTAAAATAGAGCTTTTGGTTTGTCAAAACTCTTTTATTGTCTCTCTTGTCAAAAGTTGGCTTTTTGTGGGGAGAAATGTTGATTATGGGAAAAAGGGGGAGTTTTTGAAATCTTGAATCAATTTCTCTTGTAATGACTCTCTTTATGTTTTAACAAGTATGTTTGACTTAGAGATAGAAATTTGTGTTTGATTTGCAAAAACAAATCAAGTGGTGGCAAAGGATGATCCATATATGTCAAAATTGAATCAAAACAATTTTGAGTTCTTAGTTGAATTGATTTTGTACTTGTTCTACTTGCTTTATGTTGTGTTGGCATAAATCACCAAAAAGGGGGGAGATTGAAAGGGAAATGTGCCCTTGGGCCATTTCTAAGTATTTTGGTGATTTAGTGTCCAACACAAGTGCCTAAGTGTAAAAAGGTGGACAAAGTACAAATCAAGGATAAAGGTATGTTTCTCAGACTTAGTACATTGTTTTATGGACTAATGTATTGTGTCTAAGTGCTGAAAACAGGAAAAATCCAATTGAAAATGTCTTGGCTCGAGCAGCCAAGACTCTGCTCAGTCTGGGAACACCGGACAGTGTCCGGTGCGCCAGGCTGGCTCGAGCGAAGTGGCCGCTCTCGGGAATTCACCGGCGACGTACGGCTATAATTCACCGGACTGTCCGGTGTGCACCGGACTGTTCGGTGAGCCAACGGTCGGCCAGGCCAACGGTCGGCCACGCAATCTGCGCGGGACATGTGGCCGAGCCAACGGCTAGAAGGGGGCACCGGACTGTCCGGTGTGCACCGGACATGTCCGGTGCGCCAACGGCTCTCAGGCTGCCAACGGTCGACTGCGCCATTTTTGGAAGGAAATCGGACACCGGACATTGTCCGATGTGCACCGGACTGTCCGGTGCGCCAGTTGACAGAAGGCAAGATCAGCTTTCCTAGAATGCTCTCAACGGCTCCTAGCTGCCTTGGGGCTATAAAAGGGACCCCTAGGCGCATGGAGGAGGACACCAAGCATTCCTACAACATTCCTAAGCACCAAGACCTCGATTTCGCGCATTTGTTTCATTGTGATAGCATATAGAGCTCTAGTGGAGTTGTGAACTCATTGAGTTGTGTTGTGAGCTCTTGTTGCGACTTGTGTGCGTGTTGACACTCTGATTCTTGTGTCTTGTGTGTGTTGCTAATCCTCCCTTGCTCTGTGCTTCTTTGTGAACTTCAAGTGTAAGGGCGAGAGGCTCCAAGTTGTGGAGATTCCTCGCAAACGGGATTGAGAAAAGCAAGCAAAACACCGTGGTATTCAAGTGGGTCTTTGGACCGCTTGAGAGGGGTTGATTGCAACCCTCGTCCGTTGGGACGCCACAACGTGGAGTAGGCAAGCGTTGGTCTTGGCCGAACCACGGGATAACCACCGTGCCATCTCTGTGATTGATTTCTTGTGGTTATTGTGTTTTGTTGAGACTGCTCTCTAGCCACTTGGCATTTACCGTGCTAACGCTTAACCAAGTTTTTGTGGCTTAAGTTTTCAAGTTTTACAGGATCACCTATTCACCCCCCCTCTAGGTGCTCTCAGAAAGTCAGCATGCACAGTGATGATTCCCTGAGGTCCTGACATTTTTAGTATCATATATGAGTAATGCGGAATAGTCATGAACTTCGCTAGTCCCGGCCTTCCGATGTTGGTGTTGTATCTGCAGTCGAAGCGCGCCACCTCGAACCTTAGGAACTCGGTTCTGTAGTTCTCTGTTGTTCCGAAGGTGACGGGCATGTAGATGTGCCCAAGCGGATACTCCCCTTCAGTTGGCACGATGCTGAAGAAAGGAGTATCTAACTCTGTGAGGTCTTTGAGTGCGACTCCCAAGGCCAGGAGCGTCCAGGGAAAGGTGACGTTGATGCTGCTTCACCCATCCACTAATACTTTCTTCACCCGGCTTTCTCGGATCACTAGATCAACAAGGAGCGAGTACTTGCCAGGATGATCAAAGTTGAGCCATTGATCAACCCGGCTGAAGGTTATTGCATGCTCCGACCACCAGTAAGGAGCTGGGGCACTGGTGGTGGCCACTAGGACTTGCCGGTCGTTGAGCTTTTGCTGCCTCTTGTTCTCCTGTGCTCCGTGACCTCCAAAGATGACGTTGACCTCCCTGTCAACACGCTGAAACGCTCCACCCCTCCCCTTTTCCTGTTGCTGAGGCTGCCTGGGCTCGCTAGGTTCTCCTCACAATGGGGGAGGTGGTAGAGGCTGGAAGGGTCTGCCATGTCCAATGGAGTGCTTGAAGTCCCTGCAGTTCCATAGGGTGTGGCACATGTCCTTGTGGTACGGGCACTGGGCATCGAGGATTTCATCCAGTATCTGTTCCCCTCTGCGCGGTGCACCGCGGGCTCGAGCGGCGGGTGGCCCGGCGGCGTGCACCTCCTCGCGTCATGTCGTGGCGCGGGTAGCGCGGACTTCGTGCTTTCGATGAGGTTCTGGGCCCATTCATCCACGGTGATGTATAGGTCTACCTCCCGGAACAATTGTTCGGAGGTGGTTGGTGCTTTCTGGAGAATGGCCCGAACGAAAGCCGAGTCATTGGATCCCCGGTAGAAATCTTCAATCACCGCTACCTCGGCGACTTCGGGGATATGGTTCCTCATGGTCTGAAACCTCTTGAGGTACGATCGGAGTGTTTCATCGCCCTCGCGCCTGATGGATTTGAGGTCCCATGGCTGCGCCAGCTTGTCATAGAGAGACTAGAAGTTGGTGATGAAACGCTAGCTGAAATCGCTCCAATCGTCGATGTAGTGTCGTGGCAGATGTCGGAGCCACTACAGTGTGTCTTGCCCTAGGACGATGGGCAAATACGCAGTCATTATGTCCTCCATTGCCCCGACGGCCCGGGCGACGGTCGTGTAGACGACCAACCAGCCACCCAGGTCCTGCTTGGGCTCATACTTGTCGATGTTGGAGACCTTAAAGTTGGGGGCCACTGGATGGCCCGGAGACGCGGGGTAAGTGCGGAGACTCCACAATGTCGTCCTGTCGGCATTCGTGAGGTCGGTCCTAGGGAGGGGAGTCGGTAGTGTGTTGTATCGACCGTCCCCGAAACGGGCCACTAGTCGAGCCTGCAGCCGACTCAGCCCGGGTGGCGCGACTTCAGGCCGGGACACCGTGGTCCCGGTCGTATTCCTCACAGCGCTTTATTTCACTTTCGTGCCGTCGGTCGTGTGAAGCGTTGATGGAGCTCCGCGTGTCTCGCCGGCTGTTGATGGCGTGGCGTAGGTCGCTCGGAGGATGGTCGATGGGTAGAAGGTGATTAGCTGCTCGAGTAAGCAGCCGACGGTAGCCTTCCGTGTCTGGAGTTCGTGGGAGGCCGTCTGCTATCTGGGCCAGCACCCCTTCGACTTCACTCGACATGTTCATTGCACGAGTGAAGTCAGGGTACGGGTTCCGAGCAAAGAGAGGGTTCTCTCGATGCAGCCTTGCACCTTGCTCGGCTTGCTCCCGTTCTCGGTCCTGAGCTTATCGGCGATCACGGCGGCGAGAGTTCTGCCTTTCTCAATGTGCTCGCTCGTCGGGAGTTTCTCCCACTTCTGAGGCTTCATCCTGGGATACGGGCTGCACCGGATCCCGTTCCCTAGCCTCATGATGTCGCCGCATGTTTCGGCATCTGTTCCTCCTTCGTCGTGCCTCACGCTGGGGAGGTTCCTCCCCTTGCATGGTTGGCTCGTCGTCGAAGACGGGTATTGACTCCAATCTTCCCCCGATGAAGAGGACGTCGGGGTAGAAGGGAGCTGGTGCGATGGCGCTCTTCTTTCCGTCCTCCTTTGAGGGCGAAGGCATCGAAAAGATGGCTCGACATGTTTTTGTCCCCTGGCTTGGGACATTTGCTTCCTTCTTTCAAGTGATCCGTGTCCACTCCTTTGTGGGCAAGGTGGACAATGGAGTTTTTCGGGTATGTGAGCTCCCGACCTTAGGTTTGTAAGAGGTCATCTTCGCTCGGGATGTGAGTGGTGGCGCCACCCGCTGTTCTGCTCTGGCTTCTCTTGGGATTTCTGAGGAAAGCTTCTTCTCCAGCGGGTCTACTATGCGGTGCAGGGTTCCCTCTTCATCCACTATGGATGAGATGGTTCCAAAGCAGAACATAGTTTTGGGGCAAAGGACGATCTTGCACTTGGAGGTGATGGCCATTGAGATAGCTTGGATCAAGGACACCCCCTACCTAGCGCGCCCAGGGTTAACTGTCTACGTTTAGAGTCCGACTGCACACCCAGGGTTAACCCTTGCGGTGCTTTTGGGTAGGACAGTGTTGTTGATTATAACTTAATGGTTCGTGTTGGACGCACGAGAGAGGGACAAACGATTTTCTACAGGTTCGGGCCGCTCTGAGAGGCGTAATACCCTACTTCCTGGGGTGGATCTATGTGTGGTGGATTAAAAGCGAGGTCTCCTGAATGGAGAAAAGCTAATGAGATAGGTAGATGGTCGACGGAAATGATGGGGTATCCCTGGGCCTTATACTCGACCATGGGGTGCTCCATACATACATGAGGATCACATGTCTGTAAAATAATAGTGAACCGACTGAACTAATCTCCCTACAATCTTGCCGACTTATCCATAACCCGCCTCGATATTCAAGGACGCCATGCGTGGATAGCGCACGAGCTGACAGATCACTTGGGCTTGAGTTCATTGCCTTCTCAGGTCAGCCCATTCTGCTAGTAGCTCTAGCCCGGCCCACGAAGGGATGGCCTTGCAGGGTAACTGGCCCGAGGCCCCACGTGAGGCCTTCTCGCCTTCTAGTAGACCCGGGGGATATCTGTCCCCCATAGAGACCAAAGAGAAAAGGGGACGAGGATGACCAGCAAGCAGACGACTGCCCGAAGCTTATAAAGGGGGCAGAAGCGCCCGATTCCACCCCGTGGGATGGTAGGACGCCTTGAAAGCAGCCCGAGTCCCGAAGGAGAATAAAGACCATGATCACTCAAAAGGCGAAAGGACAAATCGCCACCTGACCCTTCATCAACCCCCGAAGGGAGACACAGTTGAGGATAAGATCCCTGGTCCATGGGGGCCATTGGTCAGAAAGTGCGCAAGGGAAAAGCATCTGGCAACTAGGGTCCATTGGTCAGCTGGAGGAGATAGGTAACGTCTACCCTAGAGGCACCCACCCCCGAATGAACCCGCGGGACCAAGCCCGGGGCCAAGCGTGGTGGAGCCAGACAGGAGGTCAAGCGTACCGAAGTGAAACCACTCAAGTGGATCCCTTGCCTGGCCTGAGACCGAATTGTCATAAGTGATCGGCCACATTAACTGTGCCTGGCGTTGAGCCACAGCAGAGGCACCGGTTCGCCTCCAACTCATAGCCTACGAGCCCCTCGAACCACAGAGCACTCATGACCTACGAACACCTTGGACTACGGTGCATCTGAAAGGGAAATAGGGTCAAACCTTTTTCCTAAATGATTTTGGTGGTTGAATGCCCAACACAAATAATTGGACTAACTAGTTTGCTCCAGATTATGTATTCTACAGGTGCATAAAAGTTCAACACAAACCATTAAAAGATCAAAGTTAGGGTTCAAAATAAAGGAGAAAAAGAAACCGAAGTGTGCCCTAGTCTGGCGCACCGGACTGTCCGATGTGCCACCAGACAATGTCCGATGCACCAGGGGCCGTACACTCCAAACTCCTCAGCTTCGGGTTTCTCCAGGCGCACTCCGCTATAATTCACCGGACTGTCCGGTGCACCAAGCGGAGCAACAACTACCAGCGCAACAGTCGACTGCACAGTGCCCTAACAGAGCTACAGTTCACGGCAGAAGTCAGAGCAGGCGCTAGAGGCGCACCGGACAGTGCACAGTACCTGTCCGGTGCGGCACCAAACTGTCCGGTGCCTCATGAAGACAGAGCTCCAACGGTCGAAACCGTCAGAACGCTAACGGTTGGGTGACGTGGCTGGCGCACCGGACAGTGTCCGGTGGCGCACCGAACTGTCCGGTGCGCCCATCGACAACAGCCTGCCCCAACGGTTGAATTGGTGGTTGGGGGCTATAAATACCCCACAACCACCTCCACTCCAACCATCCAAGCAATTCACTACTCCTCATTCAATACAAGAGCAATACACAACACTCCAAGACACAAATCAAAGCCTCCTATCAAATCAAAGTCCACAATTCAACTCTAGTTTTTAGGACTTGTGAGAAGATCGACTTGTGTTCTTTTGTTGCTCTTGTTGCTTGGTTGGCTTTCTTCTTTCTCTCATTCTTACTCTCAAAGCCTTGTAAGCGAAGCAAGAGACACCAATTGTGTGGTGGTCCTTGCGGGGTCTAAGTGACCCGGGAAATCAAGGAAGAAAGCTCACACGGTCTAAGTGACCGTTTGAGAGAGGGAAAGGGTTGAAAGAGACCTGGTCTTTGTGACCACCTCAACGGGGAGTAGGTTCTTAAGAACCGAACCTCGGTAAAACAAATCACTGTGTCATCCGCTTCATTTCCTTATGATTTGTTTTCTCCCTCTCTTTCAGACTCATATTTATTTCTAACGCTAACCCTGGCTTGTAGTTGTGTTTAAAGTTGTAAATTTCAGTTTCCGCCTATTCACCCCCCCTCTAGGCGATTTTCAATTGGTATTGAAGCCCGGTACTTCATTAGAGTCTAACCACTCGAAGTGATGTCGGGAGATCACGCCAAGAAGGAGATCGTGACCGGCGGTGACATACCTACAAGCCACGGGAAGGCTCCATCGGGTGAGTCCGACAACAAGATGAAGAAGGGATCCCCTTCACATGTCAAGTCGCATCGGAGCGGTGAAAAGAAAAAGAAAATGAAGAAGGTGGTCTACTACGAGACCGATTCTTCATCGCCTTCTAGATCCGGCTCCGACGCGCCGTTCGTCACTTCTAAGCGCCATGAGCGCAAGAAGTTTAGTAAGATCCCCCTACGCTATCCCCGTATTTCTAAACGCACTCCTTTACTTTCTGTCCCACTAGGCAAACCACCGGTTTTTTATGGTGAAGATTATTGTATGTGGAGTGATAAAATGAGGCATCACCTAACCTCACTCCACGCTAGCATATGGGACATTATTGAGTTTGGAGCACAGGTACCATCCGTGGGGGATGAAGGCTATGATTCGCACGAAGTCACCCAAATCAAGCACTTTGATTCCCAAGCAACTACTATACTCCTCGCCTCTCTATGTCGAGAGGAGTATAATAAGGTGCAAGGGTTGAAAAGTGCCAAGGAGATTTGGGACGTGCTCAAGACCGCACATGAAGGAGATGAGGTGATAAAGATCACCAAGCGGGAGACGATCGAAGGGGAGCTCGGTCGATTCGTCCTCAACCAAGGAGAGGAGCCACAAGCAATGTACAACCGGCTCAAGACCTTGGTGAACCAAGTGCGTAACCTCGGGAGCACCAAATGGGATGACCATGAAATGGTCAAGGTTATTCTAAGATCACTTGTTTTTCGTAATCCTACACAAGTTCAATTAATACGTGGTGATCCTAGATACAAGCTAATGTCTCCCGAGGAAGTTATAGGAAAGTTTGTGAGCTTTGAATTGATGATCAAAGGCTCCAAACAAAATATCAACTTGGAGCAAGGCGGCACCTCCACACCTGAGGAGCAACCCGTCGCATTCAAGGCAACGGAGGAAGAAAAGAAGGAATATACACCAAGTAGGATTCCAATCGACGCCTCCAAGCTTGACAACGAGGAAATGGCGCTTATCATCAAAAGCTTTCACCAAATCCTCAAGCAAAGGAAGGGGAAGGACTATAAGCCTCGTTCCAAAAGGGTGTGCTACAAGTGTGGTAAGCCCGGTTATTTTATTGCAAAATGTCCTATGCCTAGTGATAGTGACAGGGGCGACGATAAGAAGGGAAAGAGGAAGGAGAAGAAGAAGTACTATAAGAAGAAGGGCAGCGATGCCCACGTGTGTCGGGAATGGGACTCCGATGAGAGCTCCACCGACTCCTCCTCCGACGAGGATGCCGCCAACATCGCCGTCAACAAGGGCCTCCTCTTCCCCAACGTCGGCCACAAGTGCTTCATGGCAAAGGACGGCAAAAGAAAGAAGGTAAAATCTAGAGCCTCCACAAAATATACAACATCTAGTGATGAGGCTAGCTCTAGTGATGATGAAGAAAATTTGCTTACTCTTTTTGCCAACTTAAACATGCAACAAAAGGAGAAACTAAATGAATTGATAGGTGCTATTCATGAGAATGATGAACTTTTGGATAGTCAAGAGGAATTCCTCATTAAGGAAAATAAGAAGCATGTTAAAGTTAAAAATGCTTATGCTCAGGAAGTAGAGAAAAATGAAAACTTGGCTAAAGAGCTTAGCATTTGCCATGACACTATTTTAACCTTAGAACTGAGAATGCTAGTTTAAATGCTAAGGTTGAAAAATTAAATGTTTGTGATAATTCAATTGTGAATCTTAAGAATGAAAATGCTAGATTAATTGCTAAGATTGATAAATTGAATGAATCACTTTCTAGCCTTAAAATTGAGAATGATAAATTAATTTCTGAGGCTAAATATTTGAATGTTTGCAATGATGTCATTTCCAATCTTAGAAATGAAAATGCCATGTTACATGCTAAGATTGATGAATTAAATGTTTGCAAACCATCTACATCTAAGGTTGATCATGTTTCTATTTGCACCAGATGTAGAGATGTTAATGTTGATGCTATTCATGATCACATTGCTATGATTAAACAACAAAATGATCATATAGCTAAACTAGATGCAAAAATTGCCGAGCATGAAATTGAAAATGAAAAGTTTAAATTTGCTCGTAGCATGCTCTATAGTGGGAGACGCCCTGGTATTAAGGATGGCATTGGCTTCCAACAAGGAGGAAATGTCAAGCTTAATGCTCCTAAGAAATTGTCCAACTTTGTTAAGGGCAAGGCTCCCATGGTTCAGGATAATGAAGGTTACATTTTATATCCTGCTGGTTATCCCGAACACAAAATTAGGAGAATTCATTCTAGGAAGTCTCATTCTGGTCCTCATCATGCTTTTATGTATAAGAATGAGACATCTAGCTCTAGGCAATCAACCCATGTTAAGTTGCCTAAAAAGAAATCTCCTACTGCATCAAATGACCATAATATTTCATTTAAGACTTTTGATGCTTCATATGTTTTAACTAACAAATCAGGCAAAGTAGTTGTCAAATATGTTGGGGGCAAACACAAGGGCTCAAAGACTTGTGTTTGGGTACCCAAGTTACTTGTTTCTAATGTGAAAGGACCCAAGACCGTTTGGGTACCTAAGAACAAGGCCTAAAACTGTTTTTGCAGGTTTATGCATCCGGGGGCTCAAGCTGGATAATTGATAGCGGGTGCACAAACCATATGACTGGGGAGAAAAGGATGTTCTCCTCCTACGAGAAAAATCAAGATCCCCAAAGAGTTATCATATTTGGGGATGGAAATCAAGGTTTGGTCAAAGGACTTGGTAAAATTGCTCTATCACCTGACTATTCTATTTCCAATGTTTTTCTTGTAGATTCATTAGATTACAATTTGCTTTCTGTTTCTCAATTATGCAATATGGGCTACAACTGTCTTTTTACAGATGTAGGTGTTACTGTCTTTAGAAGAAGTGATGATTCAGTAGCATTTAAGGGAGTGTTAGAGGATCAGCTATACTTAGTTGATTTTAATAGAGCTGAACTCGACACTTGCTTAATCGCTAAGACTAATATGGGTTGGCTCTGGCATCGCCGACTAGCCCATGTTGGGATGAAGAATCTTCACAAGCTTCTAAAGGGAGAACATATTTTGGGACTAACAAATGTTCATTTTGAGAAAGATAGGGTTTGTAGCGCATGTCAAGCAGGAAAGCAAGTTGGTGCCCACCATCCACACAAGAACATCATGACAACGGACAGGCCACTGGAACTACTCCACATGGATCTATTCGGCCCGATAGCTTACATTAGCATCGGCGGGAGTAAGTATTGTCTAGTTATTGTGGATGATTATTCTCGCTTCACTTGGGTATTCTTTTTGCAAGATAAATCACAAACCCAAGAGACCTTAAAGGGATTCTTGAGACGGGCTCAAAATGAGTTCGGATTAAGGATCAAGAAAATAAGAAGCGACAACGGGACGAAGTTCAAGAACTCTTAAATTGAAGGCTTCCTTGAGGAGGAGCGCATCAAGCATGAGTTCTCTTCTCCCTACACACCTCAACAAAATGGTGTAGTGGAGAGAAAGAATAGAACTCTACTGGACATGGCAAGGACCATGCTTGATGAGTACAAGACACCGAACCGGTTTTGAGCGGAAGCAATCAACACTGCCTGCTACTCCATCAACCGACTCTACCTTCACCGAATCCTCAAGAAGACATCTTATGAACTCCTCACCGGTAAAAATCCCAATGTTTCATATTTTAGGGTCTTTGGTAGAAAATGTTTTATTCTTGTCAAAAGAGGTAGAAAATCTAAATTTGCTCTTAAGGTTGTAGAAGGATTTTTACTAGGATATGATTCGAACACAAGGGCATATAGAGTCTTTAATAAGTCCACTGGACTAGTTGAAGTTTCTTGTGACATTGTGTTTGATGAGACTAATGGCTCCCAAGTGGAGCAAGTTGATCTTGATGAGTTAGATGATGAAGAGGCTCTATGCGTCGCGCTAAGGAACATGTCCATTGGGGATGTGTGTCCTAAGGAATTCGAAGAGCCTCCACAAGCACAAGATCAACCGTCATCTTCCATTCAAGCATCTGCACCAACCCAAGATGAGGAACATGCTCAAGGTGATGAAGAAGAAGATCAAGAAGATGATCCACCTCAAGAAGAGGGCAATGATCAAGGGGGAGATGAAGAAAATCAAGACAAGGAATATGAACAAGAAGTACAAGGTCAAAGGCCGCCACACCCAAGAGTCCACCAGGCGATTCAAATAGATCACCCCATGAACACCATCCTCGGCGATATTCATAAGGGGGTAACCACTCGATCTCGAGTCACTCATTTTTGTGAAAATTACTCTTTTGTCTCCTCTATTGAGCCATACAGGGTAGAGGATGCACTAAGAGACTCGGATTGGGTGTTGGCAATGCAAGAGGAGCTCAACAACTTCACAAGGAATGAGGTATGGCATTTGGTTCCACGTCCTAATCAAAATGTTGTAGGTACCAAGTGGGTATTCCACAACAAGCAAGATGAGCATGGTGTGGTGATAAGGAACAAAGCCCGACTTGTCGCCAAAGGTTATTCACAAGTCGAAGGTTTGGACTTTGGTGAAACTTATGCACCCGTAGCTAGGCTTGAATCAATTCGTATATTACTTGCCTATGCTACTTACCATGGCTTCTAGCTTTATCAAATGGACGTGAAGAGTGCCTTCCTCAATGGACCAATCAAGGAAGATGTCTATGTCGAGCAACCTCCCGGCTTTGAAGATAGTGAGTACCTGAAAGGGAAATGTGCCCTTGGGCAATTTCTATTATGTTTTGGTGATTAAGTGCCCAACACATTTAATTAAGTTCTTATGTGCTAAATGAAGAGAAAAGTGCAAATCAAGACATGATGTATGTTTCTAGACTTAGTACATTGTTTTGCGTACTAACATATTTTGTCTAAGTGCTAGAAACAGGAAAATAAAGAATTGCAAAAGACTTGGCTGTGTGCAGCCAAAGTCCAGCTCGGCCTGGCACACCGGACTGTCCAGTGGTGCACCGGACAATGTCCGATGCGCCAGGCTAGTTTCCGGTGAACAGGCCGCTCTCGGGTAAAGTTTGGCGGCGTACGGCTATAATTCACCGTACTATCCGGTGGTGCACCGGACTGTCCGGTGAGCCAACGGTCGGCCACGCAATCCGCGGGCGACGCGTGGCCCGCACCAACGGTCGGTAGGGGGCACCGGACTGTCCGGTGTGCACCAGACAGTGTCCAGTGCGCCAACTGGCCCAGAGCTGCAACGGTCGTCTGCGCCAGAAAAGGAAGAAGATCGGCACTCGACCGTCTACAGTGACTGTCCGATGGCGCACCGGACTGTCTGGTGCGCCACTCGACTGTCTAGTGAGCTCAAGTTGTGACTTGCGTGCGTAGTTGTGCTGAGGTTTGTGTCTTGTGTGTGTTGCTCATCCCAAGCTTACTCCGTGCTTTTATTGTGATCTTTGTTGTAAGGGCGAGAGACTCCAATCTTGTGGAGATTCCTCGCAAATGGGAATAATCATCTAAAGGAAAAACCGTGGTATTCAAGTTGATCATCGGATCACTTGAAAGGGGTTGAGTGCAACCCTCGTCCATTGGGACGCCACAACGTGGAAGTAGGCAAGTGTTACTTGGCCGAACCATGGGATAAAAATCGCGTGTCTTGTGTTGAACTTTCTGTGATTGCCTTATCCACAAGATTCGATTCTCAACTACTTAGTCACACTAACATTTCTATAACCAAGTTTTGTGGCTATTTAGTGTTGAATTTTACAGGATCACCTATTCATCCCCCCTCTAGGTGCTCTCAATTGGTATCAGAGTCGTTCTCTTCACGTAAGGGACTAATCGCCCGAAGAGATGGATCCTAAGGGAAAGAGGATGGTGGTCAACGACAAAGAGAAGGAGTCCATCTTCAACGATCCAAGAGACGATAAGCCCACTAACTCTAGCTTGAGTCACAAGAAGAAGGACGGGAAGAAGAGGGGCATCAAGAAGATCGTCTACTACGACAGCGATGAATCTTCTTCTTCACCAAGAGACGACGACGATGACGATTCTTCGTCAAAGAGAAAAACGGTTAATCAAAATTACTCTTTTGACTATTCTCGCATGCCGTACAATTCGAATGCACATTTACTTTCTATTCCACTAGGAAAACCTCCACACTTTGATGGAGAGGACTACTCATTTTGGAGTCATAAAATGCGTAGTCATCTATTTTCTCTCCATCCTAGCATTTGGGAAATAGTAGAAAATGGAAAGCATTTCGATAGTACGGATAACCCTGTGATGATAAATGAACTAATTCATAAGAATGCACAAGCTACCACTATTTTGCTAGCATCTTTGTGCAGGGATGAATACAACAAGGTGAGCGGCTTGGACAATGCCAAGCAAATCTGGGACACACTCAAGATATCTCATGAGGGAAACGACGACACCATGATCACCAAAATGGAGTTGGTGGAAGGCGAGCTGGGGAGATTTGCGATGATCAGGGGAGAGGAGCCAACACAAACCTACAACAGGCTCAAGACCCTGGTGAACAAAATACGAAGCTATGGAAGCACAGATGGACGGACCACGACATCGTTCGGCTAATGCTCAGGTCCTTTACAGTTATTGATCCCCATCTTGTGAATCTTATCCGTGAAAATCCCAAGTATACAAAGATGACACCCGAGGAGATACTCGGAAAATTTGTAAGTGGGCGCATGATGGTTAAAGAGGCAAGGTATGTAGATGACGCCTTGAACGGCCCACTGCCTGTCTACGAGCCGCAACTCGTTGCTCTCAAGGCAACAAGCAGCAAGGAGGCGCTACCAAGCAAGGTAGCTCAAGTGGAGGCTACCGGCCTCGACGAAGATGAGATGGCGCTTATCATAAAGCGTTTCAAGACCGCACTTAAAAGACGAAAGGAGTACCCCAACAAGAACAAAACAAGGGGAAAGCGCTCCTGCTTCAAATGCGGTAAGACTGGTCACTTTATTGCAAATTGTCCCGATAATGATAGTGACCAGGGACAAGAAAAGAGCGGGAAGGAGAAAAAGAAGAGCTACAGGAAGGCAAAGGGCGAGGCGCACCTTGGAAAGGAATGGGACTCGAACTGCTCCTCTTTCGACTCCGATGACGAAGGACTCGCTGCCTCGACATTCAACAAGTCTTCTCTCTTCCCCAACAAACGCCACACTTGCATCATGGCCAAGGAGAAGAAGGTAAGTGTTCGAGATACCCCTAAGTACACTACTTCTAGCGATGATGATTCTTCCGATGATGAAGTAGATTACTCTAGCTTGTTCAAAGGTTTAGATAGAGCTAAGGTAGAAAAGATCAATGAATTAATTGATGCTCTAAATGAAAAGGATAGATTGTTAGAAAAACAAGAGGATATTTTATATGAGGAGCATGATAAATTTGTTAGTGTGCAAAAATCTCTTACTTTAGAAATTAAAAGGAATGAAATGCTATCTTCTGAGTTATCTGCTTGCCATGAAACTGTATCTAGTTTAAAGAGTTTAAATGAGGATTTAAATGCTAAGCTAGAGGAAGCTAATAAATCTAGTTCATGTGTAGAGCATGTTAGTATTTGCAATAGATGTAAGGACTTTGATGTTAATGCTTGTAATGAACATCTTATTGCTATTACAAAATTGAATAATGAAGTGGCAAGTCTTAATGCTCAACTTAAGACTTGCAAAAATGATTTTGATAAGTTAAAATTTGCTAGGGATGCCTACACAATTGGTAGACACCCCTCTATTAAGGATGGACTTGGTTTTCAAAAGGAAACCAAGAACTTAACAAGCCAAAAGGCTCCCATTCTCAACAAGGAGAAAGCGAAGGCTTCTATGGCTAGTAGTTCTCAAAAGTGTCATGCCTACATTTATGATAGAAAATATTCTAGGAATGCTCATAGAAGATATGATCATAATGCTTTTGATTCACATGCTATGTTTGCCTCTAGCTCTACTTTTGTGCATGGTAGAAGTAGGCCTAGGAGAAGTCATGTTGTGCATCATATGCCTAGGAGAGTGTGTAATGAACCTTTCTCGCTATTTACCATGTTTGCAATACTTCATTTGCGCTTGACTGTGTAATGAACCTTTCACTATTTACCATGTTTGCAATACTTCATTTGCGCTTGTATGTAAGAATAAAAAAGTAGTTGCTAGAAAGTTGGGATCCAAATGCAAGGGAGATAAGACGTATTTGGGTTCCAAAGGCTATTGTGACTAACCTTAAAGGACCCAACAAGAGTTGGGTACCTAAAACCCAAGCTTAAATTGCCTTGCAGGTTTATGCATCTGGGGGATCTAGCTGGATAATCGACAGCGGATGCATAAACCACATGAAGGGGGAGCACAAGAAGAACAAGTTATGGAGGAAGAAGCACCACTGGCCCCTCCAACTCAAGTCCGAGCGACGATCCAAAGAAATCACCCCGTTGATCAGATTCTAGGTGACATAAGCAAGGGAGTAACAACTCGCTCACGTTTAGCTAATTTTTGTGAGCATTACTCGTTTGTCTCTTCTATTGAGCCTTTCAGGGTAGAAGTGGCCTTGTAGGATCCGGACTGGGTGTTGGCCATGCAGGAAGAGCTCAACAACTTCAAGAGGAATGAAGTTTGGAGCCTGGTGCCACGTCCCAAGCAAAATGTTGTGGGAACCAAGTGGGTGTTCCGCAACAAGCAAGACAAGCACGGAGTGGTGACAACAAACAAGGCTCGACTTGTGGCAAAAGGTTATGCCCAAGTCGCAGGTTTGGATTTCGAGGAGACTTTTGCTCCTGTGGCTAGGCTAGAGTCTATTCGAATATTATTAGCCTATGCCGCTCACCACTCTTTCGGGTTGTTTCAAATGGATGTGAGGAGCGCTTTCCTCAACGGGCAAATCAAGGAGGAGGTGTATGTGGAACAACCCCCTGGCTTTGAGGATGATAGGTACCCCGACCATGTGTTTAAGCTCTCTAAGGCGCTCTATGGACTTAAGAAAGCCCCAAGAGCATGGTATGAATGCCTTAGAGATTTCTTAATTGATAATGCTTTCAAGGTTGGGAAAGCCGATCCCACTCTTTTCACTAAGACTTGTGATGGTGATCTTTTTGTGTGCCAAATTTATGTCGATGACATAATATTTGGTTCTACTAACCAAAAGTCTTGTGAAGAGTTTAGCAGGGTGATGACTCAAAAGTTTGAGATGTCGATGATGGGCGAGTTGACCTACTTCCTTGGGTTCCAAGTGAAGCAACTCAAGGATGGCACCTTCCTCTCCCAAACGAAGTACACTCAAGACCTTCTCAAGAGGTTTGGGATGAAGGATGCAAAGCCCGCGAAGACACCGATGGGAACCGACGGGCATGTCGACCTCAACAAAGGAGTCTGAAAGGTGCATTGAAAGGGAAAATGGACTTGGATGTTGCAAAGACTTCCACTACACTCCGGTATTGGTGTATTTACTTCCAAGTTCATACCTATGCTCTTATTGCCTTTTTGCTCTTAATTGACAATTTTGGTGAGGCAATGGGGTTAAAGGGCCAAGAATGATCCTGTTTTGGTGCTTAATGCCAAAGGGGGAGAAATTAAGGCCAAAGCAAATGGATCAGCTACCACTTGTGAATTTTGAAAACAATAGAGTTAGAACTTTTGATTTGTCCAAAATACTCTTATTGCAAAATTTAGTCTCTTGTGGGGGAGAATTTTTTATCATGGGAAAAGGGGGAGTTTTTGGCACTTAATCAATTTCACTCCTGGATTATCTCTCTTTGTGCCCAAACAAGTGAGTTTGACTTATAGATAGGAAAATGAATTTGATTTGCAAAAACAAACCAAGTGGTGGCAAAGAATGATCCAAATATGTCAAAACTTGTGCAAAGACAATTTTGTTCTCAATTGCATTGATGTTGCACTTCTTTTGGTTGCTTTTGGATGTGTTGGCATAAATCACCAAAAAGGGAGAGATTGAAAGGGAAATGTGCCCTTAGGCAATTTCTATTATGTTTTGGTGATTAAGTGCCCAACACATTTAATTAAGTTCTTATATGCTAAATGAAGAGAAAAATGCAAATCAAGACATGAGGTATGTTTCTAGACTTAGTACATTGTTTTGAGTACTAACATATTTTATCTAAGTGCTAGAAACAGGAAAAGAAAGAATTGAAAAAGACTTGGCTGTGTGCAGCCAAAGTCCAGCTCGGCCTGGCACACCGGACTGTCCGGTGGCACACCGGACTGTCCGGTGGTGCACCGGACAGTGTCCGGTGCGCCAGGCTGGTTTCCGGTGAACAGGCCGCTCTCGAATAAAGTTTGGTGGCGTACGGCTATAATTCATCGGACTGTCCGGTGGTGCACCGGACTGTCCGGTGAGCCAACGGTCGCCAGCGCAACAGTCGGTCGCGCAATCCGCGGGCGACGCGTGGCCCGCACCAATGGTCGGCATGGGCACCGGACTGTCCGGTGTGCACCGGACAGTGTCCGGTGTGCCAACTGGCCCGGAGCTGCAACGGTCGTCTGCGCTAGAAAAGGAAGGAGATCGGCACCGGACCGTCTACAGTGACTGTACGGTGGCGCACAGGACTGTCCGGTGCGCCACTCGACAGAAGGCAAGGATGGCCTTCCTTGTTGGCCTCCAACGACTCCTAGCTGCCTTGGGGCTATAAAAGGGACCCCTAGGCGCATGGAGGAGCTACCTAAGCTTACAAGAAACATTCTAAGACTCCAAGACTCCAACTTCACGCATTCGATTCTTTGAGATAGTGACTTGAGCTCCATTTGAGTTGTGAACTACGTGCGTTGTGTTTTGAGCTCAAGTTGTGACTAGTGTGCGTAGTTGTGCTGCAATTTGTGTCTTGTGTGTGTTGCTCATCCCAACCTTACTCCGTGCTTTCATTGTGATCTTTGTTGTAAGGGCGAGAGACTCCAATCTTGTGGAGATTCCTCGCAAACGGGAATAATCATCTAAAGGAAAAACTGTGGTATTCAAGTTGATCATCGGATCACTTGAAAGGGGTTGAGTGCAACCCTCGTCCATTGGGACGCCACAACGTGGAAGTAGGCAAGTGTTACTTGGCCGAACCACGGGATAAAAATCGCGTGTCTTGTGTTGATCTTTTTGTGATTGCCTTGTCCACAAGAATTCGATTCTCAACTACTTAGTCACACTAACATTTCTATAACCAAGTTTTGTGGCTATTTAGTGTTGAATTTTACAGGATCACCTATTCACCCCCCTCTAGGTGCTCTCAGTACCCTAACCATGTGTATAAACTCTCTAAGGCGCTTTATGGGCTCAAGCAAGCCCCAAGAGCATGGTATGAATGCCTACGAGATTTTCTTATCACTAATGGCTTCAAAGTCAGAAAAGCCGATCCTACTCTCTTTACTAAAATTATTGCAAATGATTTGTTTGTATGCCAAATTTATGTTGATGATATCATATTTGGGTCTACTAACAAATTGACTTGTGAAGAGTTTAGTAGGATCATGGTTCAAAAATTTGAGATGTCTATGATGGGGGAGTTGAAGTATTTTCTAGGATTTCAAGTCAAGCAACTCTGAGATGACACCTTCATCAGCCAAACCAAATACATTCAAGACATTATTAAAAAGTTTGGAATGAAGGATGCCAAGCCCATCAAGACACCCATGGGAACCAATGGGCATCTCGACCTCGACACGGGAGGTAAATCCGTAGATCAAAAGGTATACCGGTCGATGATAGGATCTCTACTCTATATATGTGCATCTCGACCGGATATTATGTTTTTCGTATGCATGTGTGCAAGGTTCCAAGCCAATCATAAGGAAGGTCACCTTAGGGCCGTAAAGATAATCATGAGATATCTAGTTTACACACCTAAGTTTGGGCTTTGGTACCCCAGGGGATCAACCTTTGATTTAATAGGATATTCCGATGCCGATTGGGCAGGGTGCAAAATTGATAGGAAGAGCACATCAGGGACTTGTCTTGGGGAGATCACTGGTGTCTTGGGCTTCAAAGAAGCAAAATTCAGTAGCCCTATCAACCGCCGAAGCCGAGTATATTGCCGCAGGCCATTGTTGCGCGCAATTGCTTTGGATGAGGCAAACCCTCAGGAACTATGACTACAAATTGAGCAAAGTCCCTCTCCTATGTGGCAATGAGAGTGCTATCCGCATGGCGGAGAATCCCGTTGAACACAGCCGCACTAAGCACATAGCCATTCGGTATCGCTTTTTGAGGGATCACCAATAAAGGGGGATATCGAGATAGCCTATATTAACATTAAAGATCAATTAGCCGATATCTCACCAAGCCTTTAGATGAGAAAACATTTACCAAACTTAGGAATGAGCTAAATATACTTGATTCTCGGAACTTTGATTAACACTTTGCATATATTGCTCATTTATGTACCTTTGATCGTATCTCTTTCATTTGCTACGACTAATGTATTTCCAAGTATATTTTATGCTAAGTCGTAGATTAAAAGGGAAATAGAGTACTCGACGAAGACAAGGCTTCCACTCCACTCTACCATATTATTTACCCTTCGTCGCTACTTGGTATCAAAGCACATTGGTATAATCTTTCTACACATATTTACTTGTACCAATGAGGGAGAAAGTAAAGGGCTCACAACGTCTCTGTTTTTGGCGATTAATGCCAAAGGGGGAGAAATATTAAGCCCAAAGCAAAAGGACCGCACCACCACCTAATTTTTAAATTGTGTTTCGAAAATTTTTATTGATATATTTCAAATTGGTATGTGTTATTTTCAATTGATATCTATCAAAACTCTCTTGAAAACTAAGAGGAGAATTTCTATTCAGGGGGAGTTTTGTTGTAGTCAAAGGAAAAGCATTTGAAAAAAGGGGAGAAATTTCAAATCATGAAAATGCTTCTTACAATCTTATTCATATACCTTTGACTATTTGCAAAAAGATTTTGAAAAGACTTTTCCAACAGAATTTGCAAAAACAAAACAAGTGGTACAAGCGCGGTCCAAAATGTTAAATAAAAGAAAGCAACCATGCATATCCATTAAAATTATTAGAATTGGTTTAACTCCAAGGAACTTATGCACTTACATTATGCAAACTAGTTCAATTCTGCACTTATATATTTGCTTTGATTTGTGTTGGCATCAATCACAAAAAAGGGGAGATTGAAAGGGAAATAGGGTCAAACCTTTTTCCTAAATGATTTTGGTGGTTGAATGCCCAACATAAATAATTGGACTAACTAGTTTGCTCCAGATTATGTATTCTACAGGTGCATAAAAGTTCAACACAAACCAATAAAAGATCAAAGTTAGGGTTCAAAAGAAAGGAGCAAAAGAAACCGAAGTGTGCCCTAGTCTGGCGCACCGGATTATCCGGTGTGCCACCGGACAGTGTCCGGTGCACTAGGGGTCGTACACTCCAAACTCCTCAGCTTCGGGTTTCTCGAGGCGCGCTCCGTTGTGATTCACCGGACTGTCCGGTGCACCAAGTGGAGCAACAACTACCAGCGCAACGGTCGACTGCAAAGTGCCCTAACAGAGCTATAGTTCGAGGCAGAAGTTAGAGCAGGCGCCAGAGGCGCACCGGACAGTGCACAGTACCTGTTCGGTGCGGCATCGGACTGTCCGGTGCCCCATGAAGACAGAGCTCCAACGGTCGAAACCGTCAGAACCCTAACAGTTGGGTGATGTGGCTGGCGTACGGACAGTGTCCGGTGGCGTACTGGACTGTCCGGTGCGCCCATCGACAACAGCCTGCCCCAACGGTTGAATTGGTGGTTGGGGGCTATAAATACCCCACAACCACCTCCACTCCAACCATCCAAGCAATTCACTACTCCACATTCAATACAAGAGCAATACACAACACTCCAAGACAAAAATCAAAGCCTCCGATCAAATCGAAGTCCACAATTCAACTCTAGTTTTTAGGACTTGTGAGAAGATCGACTTGTGTTCTTTTGTTGCTCTTGTTGCTTGGTTGGCTTTCTTCTTTCTCTCATTCTTACTCTCAAAGCCTTGTAAGCGAAGCAAGAGACACCAATTGTGTGGTGGTCCTTGCGGGGTCTAAGTGACCCGGGAAATCAAGGAAGAAAGCTCACTCGGTCTAAGTGACCGTTTGAGAGAGGGAAAGGGTTGAAAGAGACCCGGTCTTTATGACCACCTCAACGGGGAGTAGGTTCTCAAGGACCGAACCTCGGTAAAACAAATCACCGTGTCATCCGCTTCATTTCCTTGTGATTTGTTTTCGCCCTCTCTTTCGGACTCGCATTTATTTCTAACGCTAACCCCGACTTGTAGTTGTGTTTAAAGTTGTAAATTTCAGTTTCCACCTATTCACCCCCCTCTAGGCGACTTTCAGCATCTATGGCCCGCACACCCTCGACCTGCGGTTCACTCATGACCTATCGGGACTAGACCTGAGTGCGCAGAATGTTGGCAGGCACAACACAACGAGCCACGCCGAGTCCCAGGCTACGAAGGCCATGGGTCGGCATAGCCTAAATGATGGCACTCGGGCCCCATGTTGTCCACACCATTTGCCATAAAGAATACAAGACAGCCAGACAACCCCGGGGGCCCACGAGCATGTGGCTTTACCCTATGGTAGAACCCTCGGTTTTATCGTCGTCCAGTGTCTCCTTCTTAAGGAAGCCAGATGGCCGACCCCCTCCTCGGCCTATAAAAGGAGGAAGGCATCCCGAGAAAGGACCCCAGATCCCCGGATACACAGACGGACGCAAGGACGGACCCCAGACGAGAAGACGTCCAGAAGAATCGAGGAATAAGAGGAGGACGCGCCGACAAGGACCTAGAGACCGGAGCCCCGCCGCCAAGCCAAGACTTAACTAGTACTCCACTTTATAACCCTTAACTCCACCTCGACCACGATAAGAGATTTAGGAGCCTCTCCTCCCTCTGTTGCCCGCTTGTAACCCCTACTATGAGCTTTGATCATCAATGATATCGATAGCGTAAGCCACCGATTTATTTAAGAGTGACGTTCTGACTGAACCAGTATAAATCTTACGCCCACCGCACATACTGTCCGAAGCTCGGAACGCGCACAATAAATTTACTCGTCGGAGTGAGGTTCGAAATACCGACAATAGTATAAGAGCATGTTTATTTTCGATAGAATGTTGTAATTGTAAAAAAGAAGACGACTATGAATAAGGGTATTGTTGCATTTGTGTCTCGTAGACCAATAATCTACATCCGTATAATTAGGGCAACCAAACAGCTACATATAAATTATAATCTCGATAATTTATAATCTAAATTATATAATCTAGATTATATAATATATAAGATGAAACAATCGTGAATTGGGCATGGCCGAATCAGGTGGCCAGCTGGCCAGTTTCGTCAGGATTTTTGTCATGTTTTATTCTTTTTGTTTTTGTGACCAATGATGCAATCTAATTTTCATGTGAGGATATTTTTGTCTGTCAATAGAAGTAAAACAAAAATGACACCATCATCATTTAGTATCATTATGCAGCTTACACGAAACAATAGTAGCAATGACGCAAACAGCAGAGATGTTCAAGATATCTGAAGCACATACATTTAGGTTTTTCGATAAGAAAAGCACATACATTAGTTTGGCAGTACCTGTAGCGCCTTAAGCAAAGGCAAGGTGATACACGATTTAACTGTCAATCATTTTAAAACAAAAAGATGTGGATTGGTGATCTTGACAGAAGCCTGGACTTCTCAAGAAACAACTGCAAAAATCTGACGTGCCCTTGGTGCGGTTGCTTTGTGTACAAGAATTTTCCCAAGTTCCAAGTGTACCTTCTTGACCTCACACAGTACCCTAATTTGATCTGGTTCTTCCGATAGCCCAAACATCAGATTCAGGTACACCTCTTGCATAAAATGGAGTTTTCTTCCAGATGTATCTCTTCTAAAATTTATTTTGTTTGCCAAAATGACATCATCAAAATCACACAGTTCCGTATAGTGGCATATAGGAATGTCCACAGCTTATTCGAGAATTTTCTCTCCAGTTGAAAAGACATTCCAAACCACCGTTCCTACTATGTACAACACAACAGACACCTTAAACACACTATCCCAAGAACCTGTGAGTTAAAATATAAGAACAAACATTATTAGAAAGTTAAAATGATATACAACATGCTTTATAATTATGCTACAACGGGGTATTCTTTTTAACCTGACCATCGTTTCTTAGGTCATGTTTGGTTTTACCTAGATAATTATTATCTGCTAAACTTTAGCTATCTTCGATCAAACAGGTCAATCAATGAACTAGACAAACTTAAGCTAGAGTTCAGATTTTATTATCTCATTATCTCAAACTCCAGCTAATGGCAGCTAGTACTGCATGATTGATTGTACCCATGATTTTTATTGGTGACGCCAAATCAAAAGGGTACTGATGTCTTTTTATTTATACTAGCTAATCCATTATCTAGGGAATTAAACATCCCACTACTAGCTAAAATTTAGCTGGCTAATACTTTTCAGCTAAAGTTTAGTTAGATAGAACCAAACAAAACCTTAGTTTATAGTTGTATTTTTTTGGAATAACAGAAAGATACAACTTTAATGCAGCACTAGAAAAAAACGTTCGTTTATGCTTCCTTACCTTTCTGAAGAATGTAGCCAGTGGCAGCAGTACCAAAAACTCCTGCCAGAACGCCAGCAGTGTTTGACAGTCCGAGAAGTACCCCCTGCAATTTTTTTAGAGACATGAATTAGATGCAATTGTTTATGATGATAAGCCCAAAGAAAGCAAAGAAGGTCAGTACTAGCACTAATACTAAAAACATCTTATGTGAACTATAGAACATCAAATCAGCAACGATCTACTCGAGTATATTATATTACCGCATAACGTGGTCCTATGTCTTGGTGATTTGAATACAGGCCAGACTGTGAAAAAGCATCGCTACCCTGAGACAATGGACAGTAAAACCAGCAGACATTTATAACAGACAAGTTATCAATTGTTGCCGTGTCGGAAGCTACTTATAAATCCATATGATTGGTTCTGAAGTGCATCAAACCTGACTGCATGCCATACATAACACAGCCATGGCTGGAGTCCGAACTTTGCTCAGCAGTGTCAAGAACAAGGCTGGTCCAAGGAAACCAATCGATTGCATGATCTGCATCAGTGAGGTTATAAAGTATTTCAAGATCGGTACCTCTAAGCATAACTATTCTTATAAATTCACACATGAAACAAAATTACTGAAGGATAAGACAACTTACCTTACGAACGTTTGTTACAGAGACCCCTCTCTGAACTAGAGTATCAGCAATCCATCCACCAATATTCGCAAAAACAGCCATTGTCAGCCATGGCAAGACACAGAGAAGCCCCGACTCAGTTAGATTGAACTTCAAAACCTGGATAAAAGGATTTGGGGAGCACAACCAATGGCATGATATGCTATCATTATATAATTTAAATAATGGGGAAAGTCAAACGTTTCACAGCATAACATGGTAGCAACCTGATTGTAGTATGTGGGCATCCATGTTAGAAGAATGAATGTTCCCCAGTTATGGCAAAAATGTGATATTATGAGAGCCCACACTGGAGCCTTTGATAGAATTAGCCTCCATGGTATGGAAGTGACAGGCTCCTTTAAGGCACTGCCACCCAGTATATGCCTCTTTTCAGCTTTACTTAGCTCCGGATCATCATCTGGAGAGCTGTGTGCCTAAATAAGAGTAGATAGTAGCCCTCAGCTAAGTAAGCAAAATGAGTATAAAAATGGGGCATTGCAGATACAGCAACAAATAATACAAAATGGTATCTAAAGCAACCTTTTATAATTAACATATGTTCACTAAGTAAACCCATATGGAACAAAGAATATGAGACACAAAGTAAGAAATCAGTGCAAGATTTGGTCTTACTTTGCTTTGCCACAGTGCAAACCAAACGGTTCCAAGAGATCCAAATGCATAAAAGACAGAAGGCCAGCCAAATCTGCTAATCAACAGAGGTGACAAAGACAGGCCGGTGACTGATCCAAGGTACATTCCACTGTACACCAAGGCAAGAGATCTGCTTCTCTCTGAGACTGGGATCCATTTGGAAAGGATGTTGTTCATAGCAGGCATGGCAACACCCTGTAAAACCATAGAAATATATGAGAAAATCAATAATATAAATGGGAACAAAAACAAAAGGATACAGCATTGTACTGTTACAACTAGGAACTTTTTCCTTAACAACACCTGAACCATCAAGAATATCAATGAACTAAGTTGCATGTCCAGTAAGCACTCGAGTTTCACCAAAAATGCTATCAAGCCAGATAAGATACTGTAATGGTATATCACTTGATTTAATCCGCGGTATAATTTCAAAGCTATCATATAATGTGAATTTTTCATCATCAGATCTTCTTTTCATGGATGCTGATCTACCTCTGTAACCTGGGATAAATAGCACAAGTTCTACAGGACGCAATGTAGAGACAAGTATAAGACATCAACCTCGCCTATCCCCATGAAGGCACGCATGGTGAGTAAGCATGGAAGACCAATCTTGGCAGCAAGGGGTGTAAGAACTGTAGCAAATGACCACCATACAACCCCAAATCCTAGTACTACCTTACCACCAAACCTGTCAGCCCAAATACCTCCAAGAATCTGCACCAGCAATTTTCATTTGTGGTGTCAAAAACTACATACCAAAATGCACTGTGAAAATTACATCAGAACAAACTACAGCAAGCAATAGCAAAGCACCTGTGTGAGAAGGTAACCCCAAAAGAAAGATGATTGGATTAGACCAACGGTTGCTGGATTCCAGCTGAACTCTGACGACATTGGAAGGATTGCAATGCTCATATTGACCTGGAAGAAATCAACAAATGTTTTCAGGAAGAGAAAAGGAGAAGTGCATAATGTACTTAAACCCAACTGTTCTTATCAGAAAAAATGAGACAAAATAGAAGAATTACTGTCTAACTCACACGGTCCATATTGCAAAGAAGAAACGCAAAGAAGCAGAGGAGAACGACCGTCCAGCGCTTTGGAAACTCCTGCCACCAGGGAGAAATCTCGTTTGTATCTCCAATCATAACGGCATCAGCAGGAACATCAGAAGGGCTCAAAGGTGAGCCTGTTATTTCATACTGCTCTGCTTTACAGTCAGCACGTGTCCTGACTGGTAGTTTGTATTCTGGCTGAACACATGCGCTCTCCAAACTAGTGAAGTTCTCTGACCTCCTTGGTTTCAACCAACCATTGTTTATTGGATCTGAAGACACAAAGCACTCAACCCTCGACAGAACTCTCCTCTTCAAGCTTGCATTGTAGAATGTACTAGTCAAATAATTTCTTGAGGAGTCCAAGACAGGTTGCAGAAACTTCCCAGACTTCTGTAGTCTTGTCATTGCAGTGCTCCGGGAATTTTGGAGCAGATAAGCAGTGCTCCTAGTAACATGTCGACCAAATCTTGCTTCTAGTAACAGAGATTTGCTTTGTGGCGATGTGCAATATTTGAGCTCATGTTGCCTCCCTGCAGAATACCAAAAGCGTTACAGATGAAAATGCCTTGAGTAGAAAAGTAGCAATGATTTGTTGCACTCTTGCAGAGTGTTCAGGGGAGTATGGGACATAAGCAAGGCTGCTCTTATCGGAATTGCAGCTAATGTACTCGCGATTTGTGAACTGCAACTTAGACTGGTCTACTGGGAATTGCAGCTAATATCACATTCCATGTACAAAAACTTCATGTCCTGTTCGAATTGTCACAGATAGTACATGGGTACTTTTAAGAATGATTTGTCCATTATTAAAGCAACGTGAGTACTGCCACTCTATATCAAGTGCGGTCATGGTAATCCTGTATAATACAACGCCATATGATTGAATTTAAAATATGCAGTGAAAATGAAGGGTGTGTACATAAGCTACTACATACAGGTACAGTAGTATGAATTCGGGTGCCATCTTAGCCAAGCTTACCGTAACCGCGAGCGATAGTCATCCAGAGGCAGGGGCGGCTCTTCCCTTGTGGCGGAGTGCGGCGCGCGGCCGACGATACCCCCACATCACCTCTCCCCGCTACTCCGCACCCCGGCATCCGCAAGCCCGGCCTTATTCTGGAACAGGTGAATGAAGAAGCTAGAAGAAGGATAAAACGCGGGGGTATAAGGCGGCAGAGAGAGGCGGGGGCTTAGAGCATCCACCTTCCACCCTCCGCCGCCCAAGGACGGGTGCTCTCCGCCGGTCGGCTTGGGCCTCCGCAGCAGCAGTGCAGCACAGCAGCGGCTGCCTCACTCACCACGTTGCTACCTCGGAAGAGGAAGAAACGGACAAGCGGTAGAGAGCGCGCGGTGAGGAGACTGAAGATAGGATGAGTGGGGCCGTGGGGATGCGAGGGAGATATATAGATGCTCAGGCTACCCGTGGCTAGGGTTGGCAACTAGAAATTTTATGTCAGGTTTTAGTCTCATCTCTGTCCACCACGAAAAAATTTCCTACAAAGAACCTCATTAATGTTTAAAGCTAGTTTGGGAACTCAATTTTTTATAAAATTTCTATTTTCCCAAAAGAAATTAGTTCATTTTCCCATAAGAAATAGAAATCACTTGGAAAATTAAGGTTCCCAAACTAGCCCTTACAAGAACATTTCTTCCTTTTCCTCGTTTTCTGTGAGGATAAATCCTCGTCGAAGATCTCCATCTTATTTAAATTATAATTAAAATGTACTTCCTTTGTTATTGATATAAAATATTGTCACTTATACATAAGATGTAAAAAATCATTATATGTATATTAAAATGAACGTATTTATACAAAGAGTGATCTCTTGACAAGGTAATTATTTATTTTTATCATTAACTATTACATAAAACATCATTACGTGTAAATTTAACGGGTCCCTGTGTGGAACGAGGATGAGAAATGCTTCTCTGTCCCCGTCCTCGTTTATCCGTCGGAGAACTTTTCCCGTTTACATCCCTATGGCGGAGAACTTCCCCATCTCTAATGGAAGAATTCCCCACGGAGAATCGGGGATCGAGCCCCATTGTCATCTCTACGTGGGCCTTTGGCACGACACGAAATACTATATTTGGTCTTTAAGAACGGTTTGGAATCACTGTTTTTTAAAACCACGTTTATAATACTATAGCTTACTGAATGTCATAACATAGCTACATTATATTTTATATTAGTCCAATCAAATACTTGTTTAGAGACATGATATTTTAGTTGCCATGTAGGAGAGGAAAAGGACCGTAGCCACACGCCAACAAAAACCTTTAGTCTAAACCGTTTTTCAACCAAAAATACTATGATATCAATGAAACCATGGATTACAATACACAATTTTAAATGTGCTCTCAAACACCTTTCTAAAATACCATGGTATGCTCAAATACCACAATATTGTTTTAGGATTAGGAAAATACTTTGTTCACAAACATGCCTTAAGGTTGTCTCCAACCGCCTCCTTATCGCACCCTATATCACTTATATTTCAAACTCTACTATGCAAATAGTGCAATCTACACTGTAAAAACAGTATTTTGTATGGGTATACACGCTCTGCTGAGCATGACGAAATAGGCTCATCTCACTGTCACGCCCATAAGCAAACTTACCCACTCCAATCCTATCCGCCCATCTCACCCGTAGCCCAATGCCCCAACACTAATCTTATGTTGTTTGGCTGTAGGGCTGGATATCGAGTCATCCTAGTTTGACTTGTCCAAGTTTAAGCTGGCTCGTTAAGCTAACAAGCTGGCTTGACTCGGCTTGTTAAGCTAACGAGCCACATAGTCGGTCTAGCTCGTTTAGCTCGCGAGCTAGAGCAGGAAAAACAATTATATATAATAAACAATTTCTAGTTAATTTCAAACTAGTTTAACAATAGAAAACAGTAATTATACTCATAATTTCGCAGGCCACATCAATGTAACACCAAATTAACACAACTCATCACTCATCAATTCATAATTCACAAACATGATCATCATTCACAATTCACAAACATGTTCATTGTATAGACCAATTTAACACATAAACATAGTTCATTAACCATTAGCTCATAAGCCATAGACACCACACATACATATAACATGTGTTCACCAATTATTACATAAATGATATGCATATAGTTTCGTTTTATTGAAATGTGGTAGCTCCTTTAGCTCGCAAGCTGGCTCGTTAACAAACCGAACTGGCTCATTAACGAACCGAGCTAGGATGTCAGCTCAGCTCGTGAAAAAATTCAAACGAGCCAAGCCGAGCTGACCATGAACCGAGCGAGCCGACGAGCCACAAGCATTTCGTCTAGTCCTACTTGGCTGCTCCCCTCTCCCATCGCCTCTGCTTAAATAGGTATGGTGCTCCCCTCTCCCATCGCCAACATATATCCAATGGTAGCAGCCAAACTTGTGAAATCCTCCTCCCACCTGTAGCGCTGATTTGTTTGCAAAACACCCCCTATGGCCATATGCCCCTAGAATAAAGGATTTGCCTAGCGAGGTTTCGTTTCTTCAATCGTTTTTTCTTCGAACCCCACCGCTAGTGTTGTTTCATCTCCTCCACTGCCTTAGAAGCGCTACCGCGAACGACACCTAGCCCCTGTTTGGTTCAATTTCTGGGCAGCTTATGGCTACCAGAAGCTAGAATCTGAGCCAAGCGCTCAGCTTCAGGAGTGGCTTTTGGTGGAAGCGCTTCCGTCCGTAGCCCATTTACCACAAATCGCGAGAAGTCGACCGAAGGCCGCGTCTTCACGAAGTCGGGTGACTTCTCGCATTCCACATGGGCTCCTTCGTCCCCAACCCTAGGGTTTCGACAACCCGCCGTTCATGCGTCTCCACCGCCACTTCGGACGGTCAAGCTCGACCGTCGTCCGCCCGTCTCCGCAGTAAGACATTTCCCCCCCTGTGCCGAGTTGCTTGTTTTGTCATCGTGCCCTCCATGGGTCGCCATCCAACATCCCCTTCCCATCGAATTGTTGGACCTTCATCGTTCTTTGGCCTCGCAGATGAATCCGAGATCGCATTCTCGCGGTACGCTTCGAATCTGTTCACTGATCATGATAGTTCACGTTGCTAGTGGCCGGTACGCCGTTTCCACCCTTCAATCCTTAGCTCTCGATTGGATATGATTCAAATCAAACCGTCTTTTGTATTCGACCCCTCACCGCTCCCTTTGATTCGTTTCTAATTGCAGATTTTGAGCTAGTCCATAGATCTAGTTGTTGTGTTCATCACCGACATCACATTCAACCGAGGAAATTTCTGCACCCTTGTTTTCTTTGTGAGATGTTTGTGTACATGTTTGCCATGCCCTGATTCATTATTGTCTAGGCGTACTCTCTCTCTCTCTTGTTTGAACACTCCCTTCTCCCAAGTAGATCCTCCATCTGTATCTGCAAAATGTGCCTTGTCGGTCGAGTAATCTCGATTCATTCATGGAGGACTTGGGTTTAGGGTTAATTTTTAGTTGTTTACTGGACAGATTTATGGGTTACAACACATTTGTCTGATAACTTGAAACATTTATCGTTTGTTTAGGGTTTTAACCATATGAGATAGCAACAATTAGTTGATGTGTATGTTTTTCACACTAACGCCTTGCCTTCAGATTGACCATATGTATCCATTGCTCATGTGTTTTCTGGTTTCATTGCGATACCTTAGTACTACTTGCGGTTATTAGTGTTTGAGTAGTTCAGCCAGCTCATGTTAGTAATCTATTATAAAACCTTGTAATTACCTATAAGTTAGATTGTCTCCATGCTAGTGTATACTAAAGACCTCAATCCACATCAGATGGATTCAGTAAACTCCATAGTTGACAAGGCAATTGGAAGGATGCAAGAGATAGCCGACAAGATTTTTTTCGCAGCTAGGGAAACAATCTGTTTGGGACGAGGTTTGACCTCGTTTGACGCTACCAAGCTTCGTGTAGCTTTGGAGGACATAGCGTGCATACTGGAGCAGAACTCTCTGGTGTTCTAAGAGTATTTGGACAAGGTCAACAACGATAACAACCATGTTAACGACGACTACGCGCCCTTTGACTTGTCCTCACCACCCCCTACTGAAACACACCTGGGTGAAGACTGGGATTTCGCTGAGCACTTCGAAAACATGTGCGGTGTTGAATATGACTTAGATCAGATGCCATTCTTTAGTGACAATGAGCTCTAAGTTACCGAGTCATGTACTATGGTTTAGTAAGGCTACCTACGTTAGGAGTAGGCTTTTGTTTAGGCTATTTGTAGCTACGTTTCCAAGGGGTATCAAGGGTACTACTCGGGTGAGAAGTCATGTGAACTATGCTAAGTACTTTGTGAACTTGTAATAAGAGTACCTATTAGTTTGATAATATTATTATGTGATGTCCAATGTGTTCTGTTTTCTTAAGCTTCCTTTGCAGATCTTGTAATACCATTTCTTCGAAATCCTTGTGTCTTACCTTTATCTTTTGTCCAACCTTAATCCTTGTTTCTTACTTGTATACTTATTTGCGAATAGATGGACAAATCTGGTAAAGTGATAGCAAAGTGGGACACAAGAACAACTAAAATTTACATTGAAATATGTGTAGAAGAGGTGAATGCACGGAACAGGTCACAACACTTTTTGAATGCAGAAGGGTATGCTAACCTCATTAGAAAGTTTAAGGAACGAACTGGACGCATGTACACTAGGGATAAAATGAAAAATAGGTGGGACACTCTAAAAAATGTGCACCCAGTGGAAAACGCTGAATGAAAGGGCTAGAGGACTTGGTCGAGATCCTCATACTAGATCTATCAGTGCACCAGATGAGTGGTGGGTTAAGCAAAATTAAGTAAGTAGCCTTTATGTTTCATTTTGTTGGTACATATTAGGATAACTGCTCGCCATCTGAAATTAGGCAATTAAATTTTACTGCAGGCAATGCCAGGGTGTATTATGTTCAAATCTACCCCTCTTGAGAATGAGGACGACCTTAGGATAACGTTCGGACCCATTGTGTGCACCAATGAGACAACCCTGGTTCCTGGAGCTGAGGATGCAAATTCATTGTTTGATGGTCATGAGGAAGATATTTTAGGTGTGGGTGAAAACTGTACACCAGACCCAAGCACCGCACTCAAAGGAAAGCGCAAGGTGTTCCATGACTCTCTAAAGCCTAGGAAGAAAAAGGAACTGAGAGATGACTACATGATAAGGATTGTCGATGTATTTGAGTCCAGGACCTTTAGCTCGAACAAGTCCATTTCATCCTATGACCTGGTGCGCAAAGAGGTTGCTGCTCTATTACAACAAGTCATCAAAGATGGTGCAACAGAAGGAAGCGACTTGCATTCTTTGCAACTCGATTGTTAATAGACAAATGTCATCAAGATGTTTTTGCAACACTAAAGACCAAAGAAGGAATGAACATTTGGCTACACCGGGCGAACGAGAAGCATGAGAAGTCCAGTTAGCTCTTGGTGGTGGGATGGAGGTGAAGCTGTCTTTGCGGTGTCATGGGTGGTCACTGTTTTGTGTTGTCGGTCAAAGTCCTGTTCGTCGTTTAAGTGTGTTTAAAACTGAGTCGTTTAAGTTTTGCAGAACTGTTCGTAGTTTGAGTTTGTTGTCCGTTGGAGAACTATTTGCAATAAAAACATTTGTATGTGTGAGCACTGCATTTTTGTGTCAAACATGTTGGACTTATGATGATACAATGTTTGTAATATGTGAGTTCATGCTTTGGTGTACTGCTGATTCAAGAGTATTGGTTATTGTTGCCACTTATTATTGTTTGTATACTTGTGTGTTTGTTTGCAGATGTTGCGGCCTGATGATGACCAAAATGATGACGAAATTACTGAGGAATTCATAGTTCCTCTAGTTGCTTTGGATATGTGTGGGAGCTCGTCAAGTGGGGTTTCAAGAAGAGCCATGGCAGAAACATGTATACAATGGGTTGAGCGGACCTTGGAGAGTAGTGATGATTTCTACGACATGTTTCGCATGCGTCGTATTGTGTTCCGCCGTCTCCATGAAACGTTGGTCACCAATTATGGCCTCGTAGCGAGTCGTGGAGTAAGTACAAAGGAGGCACTTGCTATGTTTATGTGGGCGCGCGAGGGACCCCAATCTTTTCGAGAAATAAGAAATAAGTTTGGTCACTCATTGGAAACAATTAGCCAGAAATTTAGTGAAGTACTTAACTCCATATACTAGATGTCCAATGCTGTGATTAAGCCCAAGGATGTGCATTTCTTTGATATTCACCCTAGACTACAATAGTCCCGATTTTGGCCACATTTTAAGGATTGCATTGGAGCTATCGATGGTAGCCACTTTCCGACCTCTGTACCATTGTTTGAGCAACCCAAATATATTGGTCGTCACAGATATGCTTCACAGAATGTCATGGTCATTTGTGACTTCAATATGTGGTACACATTGGTCGTGACTGGTTGGCCTGGTTCTGTGAACGATACGTGAGTACTGCAGGATAGTCTTGTCACCTACGGCGATAGGTTGCCCAATCCACCTGAAGGTACGGCAACAACCTACGTTTGTTTCATTTGCAACTAACAATACGTATGTAACTGTGTCGTTGACCTTGATAAATTTGTATTATAGGAAAATATTATCTTGTTGACACCAGGTACCCTTACAGGAAGGGGTACCTAGCACCTTCCAAATGTTAAAGTACCACATTTCTGAATGGCAGCATGGGACGCAACCAATTGGTGCGAAAGAGGTATTCAACTATGCGCACTCGTCGCTGAGGAATGCTATAGAGCGACCGTTTGGGGTGTTGAAGATGAAGTGGAGAATCCTGCTTAGCCTACCTTCATTTTCATTGACGAAGCAATCGAAGATAATTATAGGATGCATGACGTTGTATAACTTCATTCCAGATAGTGCGATACACGATCGCGACTTTGACGAGTACGTACCTAGCAGTAGGCTTGTTGATGACATAGCTGTAGGTGAGAATAGCAGCACCCCGTCACATAAGTTAGACATGAGTGCTTTTAGGGATTCTATTGCTAATGCGTCAGTGTCATAGGTACCTATCGGTTTGTGTAAATAAATAACTTGTAATAGACAAATCATGTGGTATTGTAAGTACCTTATGATTATTAAGCTTGTTTGCGTTTTTCACTTTTTTCTCTTAGAATCTACAATCCTAGAATCTAGTTATCCAACAGCCAGTTTATCCCCACAACTAGATTCTCTCTACAGCCAACTTGTCGCGCCGACCTCTCCACCACCGTCTTTCGGGCATCAACGTCCTCCTCACCATAATGGCCATGTAGCAAGATATGTTCCCGAGGAATGACATGGTTGCATGGGCACCACCTCTTTGTTGCCACGTTCGCATACCAAGATAGCAAAATGCCACCACGTTTGTCAGCCATGACCATGAGTAGGGAGTGGATTTCGCAATGGAAGCAGACACGTCCTTATGCATGTGAATGACAAGCACATGCTTGAATAAAGGGCTTCTGCACTTCCTTTGCAGATGCACGATGGCCACAGAGACAAGAAAGTGTCAAAGCATATGAACAGATTGGTGTCTCGTGGTCTCATTCAATGATTGGTTGGATGAATCACATGTTGCACCAGAATCATCATCTGTTGGTTTTAGTACACCAACAAAAAAATCATACATTTCCCGACGGTGAGCTCGACCAATCACTTTTACAATATTAATTGCCCGTATAGAATAATATGATATATTTATGACAATAACTAGTTGTCGTCGTCTCAAATTGCAACATTTTTCATTTAAACCAGTCTATGTAGATGGAATGAAGCCTGTTGTTGGAATGTCATTTGATTAAATGAAGGTTGTGGAATAGTTCTACAAGGCATATGCACATTATGGAGCATTTTCAGTTCGCATTGGTTCTAAAAAAATATATCTTTATGGTCAAATTTCGAAAAAGAGGTTCTTGTGTTCAAGGAATGGTTTGAAGGAGATAGATGCTCCCGCTAAAAAACAAAAGAATCACGCAAATTCAATATGTGGATGTGATGTGTATATATACACCACAACAGTAAAACTAAGAATGTCCGATGGCTAGGCTATTTTCGATGGCCTGATAGCCAGCCGTCGGATATAAGGTTTATGTCCGACGGCCCTGCGTAGCCGTCGAAAATAACATTTTATCTCCGACAGTTGATAGGTAGGCCGTCGGAGATAAAGTTATGTCTAACGTCTTTTCTGCTAGCCGTCGAACGTAACTCTTATCTCCGACAGCTGGCAGATAGACCGTCGAAAATAACAAATTTAAAGAACGGCGCTCGACAACGTCGTTTCCATTTCCTAAACCACACGTGTTTCTCTTCTCTCACCTCTCTCTCGCTCGCCGCCGATGCCGCTCCTACTCATCGCCGGAGGCCGCGCCCTCATTGCCTCACCTCGCTGGTGACTGTGCCCAAGTCTCCTCGCTGGCGGCCGCGCTCGCCTCATCGGTGCCCCGTGTCCTTGCTCGCCGGGACCGCATCTTCCTCGACCCCTTCCGCTTTACGGCTGAGGGACTACTGCCATCGGAAATAAGTCGGCGACCGTCAAAAATAAGCTATGTCCGACGGTTTAGGGTTTATTTCCGATGGCCAAGCCGTCGGAAATTTATGTTTTACTGTTGTGCACGTGAAGTTGGTGCAGATAAGAAGTATTATATTTCTTTAATGGTTTAGCAACATAATCATGCACTATGTTCGACCGATAAAACTCCTTTTCTCTGAACAAACCATTCAGTTGGCCAAAGATACAAGAATACACTCTTTACGTGCCACAAAGCAAGCATAGGCACCTCTCAAGAATATAGACTTCTACAAGTTAGTGATGATTGTAAGAAAAATGGACCTCAGTCAATTTGATAAAGAGTTTTGATGTTTGATGATCAACATAACTATTTGGACTAATAACGTTTGCTAGTGTTTATGGATATAGTTTAAAGTATACAACGTGGACCTAGACGAAGGCAACATGACGATCAAGGAGACCAATATCTCAAAGCAAGATAGTAGTAGCCCTATTGAAGACCTATGAAGATCATAGAAGAGTCCAAGACACAAGACAAAAGAAGCTTGAACAAATAAACATAAAGAAACGAAGAAACAAGCTATAGAGTAGCATCGGACGTGTCCGGTGGTACACCGAATGAAGCACCAAACATGTGCTATGTCTATATATGCTGAAGAAATGGCTAAAAGACTAAGTACATCGGATACGTAGGTGTGCACCGAACATTGCATCGGATGCCACATCGGACATGGCACTTAGAGAGGTCTGCAACAAATACATAGAGGTTTACAACGCAGTGACATGTCTGGTGATACACCGAACTCGACACCAAATAGGGTACTTAGATAGGTTGCAAATGCAATCAATCCAGGTTATACTCATTAGACATATCCAGTGTAGCATCGGTGACCACGCTAGATACCTCGAGCTCAATGATCGACAATGGCTAGATGATGTGTACGCACCTAATGTGACCGATGACTGCACCGAACATGTCTGGTGACTACATCGGACATGTCTAGTGTCACACCCGGTTTTAGAAGGCAAACCGAATGCGAACCATGTACGTGCCAGGAACAGAAATTCACGTACACAATGATTACATAACTAGACATCATCACACAGTGCTGAGATAATAACGTAAAGAGGTATTAAGTTAATTACATCACGATGTCCAAGACGTCCACATAGTCTTAAACATAGATCAAAGTGTGAATACGAAACGTAGTAAGATAAGGCCTTCACATGCAACCGACTAGGGGTTTGTCGCTAACCCACACCTAGAACTCACCGTAGTCTTGAAACTCCTAGAAATCCTCTGCTACACCTTCATCTTCTCCTGAGCAGGGGTTGCGGTGTGGACAACCTGGTGTTTTGGTGTTAAAGCAAGGATGAGTACACATCAACGTACTCAGCAAATGTCATGTTTGGCTAAAGTGGACTAGTTGTATGTGGGGTGAAGCTCAGAGCAGTTGCTTTTAGTTGTTCAGGTAATTATTACTAGTAGAGAGCCGAGTTTTAGCACTAATCCCAAGTTATTAACCCAAAGGTACTCCCTGCAAAAGGAAAATACCAGAATCTATAGTTATAATCATCACCATTGAAACTATCATCATCCATAGACATAATATCTCTAATCAAAGAAGCTCCCAAGGTCGCTCATAACCATGAGCGCGACTGATATATTAGTTTCTCGTTGAAACCATCATCATCCATAGGCATAGTATCTCTAATCAAAGGAGCTCCCAAGGTCGCTCATAACCATTGAAACCGTCATCATCCATAGACATAGTATCTCTAATCAAAGGAGCTCCCAAGGTATCTCTATATCAGTTTCTAACTCTCTGTAGAGGCCGCACACTTTACCCACGAGCCATGATTTCCTCTCTAGCCTAGGTTTGCAAGACCCTTGTTCACTCCCGAGGTGACCGACTAGGGATTCACTACGAAGCCTTTACAAAGATTTCCTGAAGGTATAGCCGTTTGTTAGGTTTCTTAAATGCACCGTACTCCTCCCCAAGGGGCAAACCACCCTTGGCAGAGCGAGTAGCGTACACCGAGCCCCATTGACGGTACGACGGCAAAGCGAGCTACACCTCAGTTCCTCTAATTAATTAGCTATTGGCGTCCCATTCCTCCCTCATGGTTGCACTGTTTTCTCGGGTCGTCATCCAACGAACAGGTCCTTACGGAGAAGTACTCGGGAAACAGCCTAAGCCTTCTTTATTATCACAAGCTCATAATCATAATTGGAATGTAAAGCATCGTATTATAAATAATCTCATCATGTTCATTGATTAGAGTAGAGCGCTAGCATAAAGTTAATCCAAAAATATTCCAACCCAAATAGGTAATCAAGGACAAGTTGAGTAAAAGACTAGTAAATCTGTAGGTTTAATTGTGTAAATGCGGGGAGATGAATTATAAAGTGAATAGGACATAGATAGGTCAGAGCAGTGGCGGATTCACACCCGTGGCTGCCTGGGCTGCAGCCCCGGTCGTGGCAGCTGCCAACCTGCCCCTGTCTCGGCGTCTCGTACTCTAGTTTCACCATCTGCGCCTCCAGCACCTAGCGCACGTGCACTACACCACCCTCTGCGGCCCTGCTACCCCTACAACTACAGCCCTACCACACTACGCCAAGCTGCAGCAGCGCACGCCAGCAGGCAGCGGCTAGCGGGCCAGCAACTAGCAGCGCTAGCAACTACTAGCAAGCAGCAACCATTGCTCAATAGCCTATACAGTGCATTAACTAATAGGCACCGCCAAGGACCGATGGACAGTAGCCAGCATACCACCACGCGCAAGCCAACAACGTCATTGCAGGCTTGAGGCCAGCAACTCCATGTAAATGTACGTTGCTTTTCTAGATTTTAATTATTTTTGTTTCATTAATTATTTGCTAGGTTAGTTAATAAAATTAATGCTTATGTTTATAATGATATAATATATGGATATGTTTCTCATCAAAAGATGGTTCTAACACAAGGTTTGGAACAAATTCTTTTAGTCTTGTCTTAGTAGCCCCTCCTTTAAACCATTTCTGGATCCGCCACTGGGTCAGAGGACACTTGCTTTCACTAACTAGCTGCTGCTCAGGGTCTTCTCCTGCAACTTCCTGGACTCTACAAACAGACCATTATCTATACGAGTACAAACATACATTCCACATTCTTAAAATAGAAGGAAACAATGCACCATACAATAAAACAGATCAATTAAACCCGCACGTGATATATAGTTTGCATTTACGATCGAGCGAGCGAGAAAGGACTTGCAACGGCTAAAGCTATGATTCAGAGGTATTTTATGTATGCTACGCGAATATTGATTATAATATTTTATTCGATCTGGCCGTACTGACATGTATCTATCACATGCATAGATAAAATTATTACTTAGTCTCGATGGGTTTTCCACTCGGGTAATCATCGTTTAATTACGTAAATTAATTAACGTGAGCAATTCTAGGTGAATAGATGTATTGCCGCGCGACAAGGCATGTGACACACTAACACAAGGTGCGCGGTGCGTGTGAAACTGCGCATGCGAAGGCACACATCGACACGTGCGAATGACACGCACAACGTGCGCGAAAGACACACGATGACTTAAATGCGCGATGCGCGGGCAACAGCGAGGCAAGCGACGCGAATGCGTGCGCGTGCAGGGGGTAGAGGGGGGGTAGACGGATGTCGTCTATGGGTTGATGGACGCCATCGGAACCCCATCGACGCTGTTGGGGGCCTTCGGCTTCCGAAGGTCCTCAAAAACATGATTTGACAATGTTTTCCAAGTGAAATATGTGAACAAGTATCTTCGGAATCGGATCATGAGCATACAAGAGCATGGTCAGGACGAAGCCTGAGCGAGACGAAAGGTGATTATGACGAAGGACAAGGTGATCACGAAGCTGTGTGCAGAAAAGCTTCGGCATGACAGCAGAAAAGGCGAACCGACTTAAAGATGAAAAGACAAATTAGACCTCGAAGAATTACTATAGAGTTATTAGCAAATGTAAAGGGCATGAATGTAATTCTACATGGGCTGCGTCCCTTGCCTATAAATAGATGAACAGTACTCCCGTACTGTTCACGCTGACTGGGCATTCGCTTTTTGCATCACGCTTGTACCCTTGCTTCCCTTCAAACCAAAGGTACATCTATAATTTGTAATTGTGGATATGGTAATGCAAATAAAAATAAATTGATGATAATGTTTATATTATTTTTCATATTTCGTATATGAATTCTTCCTCATTATTTATTGTGTTTACGAAGGTTTTTCCTTCATAACCTTCGTCCGAAATTCATTATATCCGAAGGGAAATAATGTCTCGAAGGACGAAGGACTTTAACATTTAACACTTTTCATGTTGCCTTGTTCTTAACTCTTAGCATTTGAGAACAAGTCTCCAACATTGGCGCCCACCTCCGGTGAACTCACTTCCACTTTTTGAGTTTCGAACACCTTCGACAAGCATAGACCTTCGTCATGCCGCCAAAGAAAGCTTCAGCAACAGGGACTGTAGCTCTGCAACCGCTGGACCCCAACCAGGAGACCCTCTCTCTTCGGGAGGCCCGATGCCAGAAGAGGAAGGCCACCAGTCCAACGCCTCAGGAGGACGAATTGGATCAAGAGATCAGAGATATGGAGATGCTTCATCAACAGGTGCAAAGGAAGAAGGAAAAGATGGCTAGGCTAGTTGACCTGCAAAGGCAGATAGACGAAGCCTCTGAAGAAGTTCGCCATCTTACTCAAGATGAGCAGAACCGAAGGCCCCAGCACAGAGAGCTTCATCAGGAGGGCTTCTTCAACGAAGATGACTGGTATGAGAATTTCTATCATGGAAATTTTGCTTTTGATGATGCTTCTCCTCTGTCAGCAGAACTGCAGGCTACACCTTGGCCTCTGTCCTACAAGCCACCTCAACTACCCATGTACGACGACCACTCAGATCCGAAGCAGTTTCTGATGAGTTACGAAGCAACAATATCTTCCTATGGTGGCAATACTGCAGTCATGGCGAAATCTTTCGTCATGGCTGTCAAGAATGTTGCACAAACCTGGTACTCCTCTCTTCGGCCAGGAACAATCACATCATGGCAGAAGTTGAAGGATATGCTGATCACCAGTTTTCAAGGGTTTCAAACGAAGCCGGTCACTGCTCAAGCCTTATTCCAGTGCACCCAAGATCACGAAGAATATCTTCAGGCGTATGTCCGAAGATTCTTACGCCTGAGGGCACAAGCGCCAACAGTGCCCAATGAAATTGTCATTGAGGCCATGATTAAGGGGCTTCGGCCGGGACCCTCAGCCCAATACTTTGCCAGGAAACCCCCTCAGACTCTGGAGAAATTGCTTCAGAAGATGGATGAATACATCCGCGCTGACAATGACTTTCGACAGAGAAGGGAGGAAGCTTACATATTCTCCGAAATAGCCAGGGGCTTCAGAGGGAGGTTTCATCCTAGACATGTCAGATCGATTCATTCCACCCAGAATGATGACAGGGGAAGCCAGCAGCAGAGGCCGCAATATTCCTCCCAGGCTTCCCAGGCTTCGGGGCAGCAGCAGAGTTATCCTCGGCCTCCAGCTCCAAGGGGCAGAGGTGCCAGGGGCTTCGGAGGAAGATTTGGGGATCAGCCAAGGAAAATTTATTGCTTATTCTGTGGTGAGGACAAGGGCCACACCACCAGGATGTGCCATGTCACCATCCAGAAACAAAAAGAAATAGCAGAAGCTGCAGCCCAATAGACCCAGCCGAAGCAAGTCATGCATACTGCTTTGTACCACTCGCCTTATATCCCAGAGTATGTGGGTAACCACCCTGCAGCTTCTGTTGCTTCGGCAAGTCAATCTCAGGCATCTTGGCAACAGCTTCCACCTCCACCACCAATGCAACGAGGCCAGCAGCCAGAAGGGAGTCAGCATACTCAACACCAACGAGACTTCAGAGAAGAGTCCGAAGCTCGCACAGTCAATAGTACTGTGCCAGAATCGAAGCACATTTATTGACAAATATCCTACCTTGGCAGCAGTTTTTGCATTCAGTATCATTTTCTTTTTAATAAGGAACAATTATTGAAAGTCTAAGTGTTTTTTGTCGTTTTCAATTTCTTGTAATAGCTTCGACTTTGCTATAGTACAAGTATACCTTCTCCAGAGAATAACGGAGTCCAAAACGTTGCCGAAGCATAAGAACTTATGGTTACGGGGTGAATCTTCGAAATAACAAAAAGTCGTTCCTAAGGGAGCGCAGCGTAAGTTTTCTGCTCAAAAGTCGTTCCGAAGGGAATGCAGAGCTTACAGCGAAAAATAAACGCTGATTCCGGTGAAAGTAAAAGGCGAACAAGCTCCTAAGGGAGGCTTACAGCGAAAAATAAACGCTGATTCCGCTGAAAGTAAAAGGCGAAGAAGCTCCTAAGGGAGGCTTACAGCGAAAAATAAACGCTGATTCCGCTGAAGTAAAAGGCGAAGAAGCTTCTAAGGGAGGCTTGCAGTGAAAAAACGTCGATCTTCGGCAAATATCATTTTGCATAACATCACATCATCACATCATTTGCATAGCATAACATCATACATCATATTGCATCAACGACGCAAGAAGGGGGTCTCAGTCATATTCGAAGATTGTTTCGAAGAAATAGTGCCAGGGCACAAAATAGTTATTGAAGAACTATACCTTCGTCAAACTCTGAAATGAAAAGATCTATTGGTTATTGATTTTACGAGGATTGGTTACTGATTTTATGAGAACACGGATATTATTTACGAAGCATGAAAAGAAGGGAAGGTGTTTTTTCGCCGAAGGCTCAAAAACGGTATGTATGTGAAGTTTCATGCATCGTAAAGAATAGAATCATAAATAGCTTATATATTACATTCAAAGTTACAAAACATTACACATGTTCCTCAACAAACATTACATTCTAAATGTTTTTACAATAACATCTAATCTTCCTTTAGAACTACTTCTGTAGCTTCGTTTAGTAGCTGATCAACAACTTTATCCATGATGGCTTCGACCATTTTTCTAATTTCGTCGTCCCCCTTCACGTGGGGGTCCGCCGATGGCTCGGTAGGTTCTGAGGGAGGAGAAAGTGCGGCTGTGTTACAAAGCGTAAACAAGTTCGAAATCAAAAAATTACAACAAAAAGCGAAAAACCACTAATCAATACCTATTTGCCCTTCGAGATCCGCACCTTTCTCAGCGTCCTCTGCTACTTTTCTAGCGTCATGAATACCTTTCTCGCTTTTTCGTATAATTTCTTGGGCCATCTCCCGGCCACCATTGTCCCAGATGTCGGTGAAAAATTTTCCACCGACCAGGCTCGCTTCGGCCGAGGGGTCTTTTATATCTTCAGAGCATAAGGCGGCTTCGGATTGTGCCAAGAATTTTACATGGTCACAGCCTTTCCTCTCCAAAATAGTGGCAATCCCCCTGGCACCCGAAAAGGCACATATGTCTCCACGACTATTCAAAATTTCTTCAAAAGCTTCAGCTTCGTGGCTGATCCATCCAATTGGGCCTTCGGGGTCACCCCTTATGAAGTTCTCCTCACTTGAGAATGCGCCAACGCTGGCGAAGCTGGTTCTTATTTTCTTAACACATTCTATAGATTTTTCATAACATTTTTTCTTGGATGCCCGAAGCTCTTCAACGTTTTTTTCTAAGTGATTGGCCCATTGTTCACTAATTTCTCGTTTTGTTTCTTCAAGTGTGCACTCTTCTTTAGCTCTGACTAGCTGTTTCCGAAGATCCTCGATTTCGCGCTTCTGAGCCTCAGCTTGAGCTTTGAAAGCAACTTCGTCTTCTTTTATTTTATTCACTAACGAGTGCAATATTTTATCTTTTTCGAGACCTTCGTTCCTTAGTTCAATTACTTCGGAACGAAGGTTGCTCAAGGCTATGGTACACCCTTCGTCTTCAGCATCTTTTTGTGCCCTGAGGGCATTGCTAAGTATAAGGCCCTAGAAAAAATGTGTTAATAAGTTTAAGCAAATAAAAAAATTTTGGTTTCAAGAAAAAATACAAAGATCTCATTTTTTTCACCTTTAAACTATTGTATGCTAAGCTGTCGGCCAGCTCGTTCTTTGACAACACTGAGAGCCCGTCTTCTAGTGTTGGGAATCCGAAGCTTTTGCTCATCTCCCGACAGACAGAGATCTCCTTGTTGTCAGGGAGACAATACAAGAAGTCTTCTTCTCCGCTGCCGTTGAATATTAACGCCCCCTTTATATTTCAGTTTCTGGGCATAGAACTGAGCCTCTTGCTTTTCTTTTTCAGTCATCTCTTTCCCCGAAGCATGTCGTAAAATATAATTGAAAGCTTCAGAAAATGCTTCGGGGGCGGCAGTGCCAGTTTCTTCAGCTGAAATTTGTTCTGCTGCTTCTGTTTCTTTGGTTTCCAAGGATTTCACCTTAGTGGGCTCTGAAGGCTCAGCTTCAGTCTCAGCTTGGTTCTTTGAAGCTTCGGCACCAAAGGCTTCAATTTGCACTTCGGGAGTTTCAACAATTTTCTTCGAAGTAGTGCTTGAAGACTTTATTGTCTCCAAAACATCCAGTACATTAACCATCCTTTTTCTTTTGGGGGTCATTGCTGGACCCTTTTGGCTTTTTGGTGCTTCAACTTTTGCCGAAGGACTTAAAATTTCATATGTCCTTGTTTCTGTAGCCTTCGGTTCTTCTATTTTCTCCATCTCCGGCATTATGACTGGCTCTTCAACATTCGGTAGGGGAGTCGGCTCCTTGGCTTCGGTGGCCGAAGAGGTTTCACCGACAAATTCAAGCACTGTGGCCGGTTCAATATAGCGTGGCTGGTGCGTAAGAACCTTTATCTTTTTCCTCTCCGGCGCTGGCTCACTGGGAGCGGCTGAAGCAACTTCCTTCGCTGAAGCAGTATCTTTCCTTTTCTGATCCCGTGTTGGGTAACGGTAGTCAGGGTACACGAACCCAATGGCATCAAATACTCGGTTGAGTCTTTTCTTCTTCCGGCCTCCGAAGGCTACGGACAATGCAGTATCTTCTGCCTTCGAGTATGGCCCAAGCAGCTCATCGCTTATGGCCTCAATACTTTTCAGCCAGTCATCATCTGGCTCGACGAATTTATCTCCATATTTGAAGGTGAATTTTAACCTAACTAGTCCACCTTCGTTAGGTTTGCTGACGGTTTCCTTCGGCATTTCCCACTTTTCTGCAAGTGGCCATACTCTGAAGGCAATGTATTCTTGGATCAAATCCCTTGTCGCGATGAAAGAACAAACCACGCCGAAGGCCCTCTGGCATTCTTCGGCTGCTTCGTCAATTTCCACCTTCGGCTTCCGAAGGCCGAAGCGCTGCCAGATAGGGCGCATAATGATATCTTTAATATCTTCTCGCGTCTTCAAGTCGTTCTTCACATAGAACCATTCCTTCATCCAGTCCCTAGGCCATCTCTTCCGAAAAGTTGGCACGGGACAGCTCGACCCAGAGCGGGCGCCGAAGCTGTAGCAGCCAAAATTATTATGGTATTGCTCTTTACCCCAAGGTTTTGTCTCATATAATAACTCATGCATGCTACAGAAACTTTTGGCATTTGGCTCCAAACCTTGACTCTTCACAGCCCATACGAAGATGCCCATCCTTATGATTGCTTCGCGAGTAATTTGATGGAGGCAGATTTCAAATATCTTCAAAACTTCCACGACAAAACTGCTCAAGGGAAACCGAAGTCCAGCCTTAAAGAAGCTTCAGAATATCACGACTTCATTCTCCTCGGGAGCCGGACAAGTTTTCTCTCCTTCGTCAGCCCTCACGATAGAAAAGTCCCGAAAATATCTACCCCTCATATTGACAAGATGGCTTTGTTTAATGCTTGATTTCCCAAAAACTGCATGGCTTGGTCGCCAAGGTCGATCTTCGGAATCTTCACCACCACTTTCCACATCATAGCTGTCACTATCACCAGTGTCTTCAGAGAGGCCCTCTAAAATCTCCTTAGTAATCTTCTCTGTGTTTGTCTTTGCTATTGATTCAAGGAAGCAGAGATTCATCTCTTCGGAAAGGCTTAGCTTCGACTCAGCGACAGCTTTCTTGTCTTCAGACATCTTCGAAAATGCCAAGAAAGTGCTCTCAAAGACGAAGCTTAAAAATTTAAAAAAGCCAGGCAAGCGTTGGTGTGCAAAGAGCTAAAAATTAGGAAGGCAAGAGCAGACGGCAAGAAAGCATGCTAAATGTGCTCGCGGTGCGTTCTTATTTATACGCCCAATGTGTTGCAAGTGGCAGGGCCCCACTTGTCATTGACTATTGTTATTCTAGCAAAGGAAAGGTGTTTTTTCGGACCTTCGGCTTAAGGCCTTCGTCCATATCGCAATCTGAATTTATTATTCTAGCAAATTAATTTTGCGAGGGGCTACTGTTGGGGGCCTTCGGCTTCCGAAGGTCCTCGAAAACATGATTTGACAATGTTTTCCAAGTGAAATATATGAACAGGTATCTTCGGAATCGGATCATGAGCATACAAGAGCATGGTCAGGACGAAGCCTGAGCGAGACGAAAGGTGATTATGACGAAGGACAAGGTGATCACGAAGCTGTGTGCAGAAAAGCTTCAGCATGACAGCAGAAAAGGGGAACCGACTTAAAGATAAAAAGGCAAATTAGACCTCGAAGAATTACTATAGAGTTATTAGCAAATGTAAAGGGCATGAATGTAATTCTACATGGGCTGCGTCCCTTGCCTATAAATAGATGAACAGTACTCCCGTACTGTTCACGCTGACTGGGCATTCGTTTTTTGCATCACGCTTGTACCCTTGCTTCCCTTCAAACCAAAGGTACATCTATAATTTGTAATTGTGGATATGGTAATGCAAATAAAAATAAATTGATGATAATGTTTATATTATTTTACATATTTCGTATATGAATTCTTCCTCATTATTTATTGTGTTTACGAAGGTTTTTCCTTCATAACCTTCGTCCGAAATTCATTATATCCGAAGGAAAATAATGTCTCGAAGGACGAAGGACTTTAACATTTAACACTTTTCATGTTGCCTTGTTCTTAACTCTTAGCATTTGAGAACAAGTCTCCAACAGACGTGATGCGCATACGTGAACAAGGGTGAATGCTACTAGAGTGTGGGTCTGGGGTTTCTTGCGTCCGCGCAGGCTGGACGACGCGTCACGCGGCATGGAATGACGCTATACGCCATGCTGGGGCACGAATAGTCATGCCGGGGCACACAAGGTTGCGACGAGGGGCGCGCAAGGGCGAGCCGCGGGCACGTCGTGAACGGGCTGGCTGCGCCGGGGGCCGAGCGGCCACGCCGCACTAGCCACGCCTGGTGGGCAGCGAGCCGCGCCGGGGTCCAAGTGCCGTGCGCCGCTGCCGTGAGCAGGGAGAGGGGCGCGATGGAGAAAGGAGGGGGAGGGCTTACCACAGCGGTCGCGTGCGCGGACGACGAGACGGGGTCGGAGCGGAGCGATGACCGTGTGGTGGTGAGGGCGAGGGTGTGGGGTGGAGAAGCGAGAGCCGGCGTTCGGGGGAGGAAGAACGGCAAGGGAGAGAAAGAGGGAGGTGGGCGTGGGGCACCCGAGCGGTGGAGGGCGAGTGGGGGAAGAGGAATAGGGGCCAGGGTGCGGGCCCCATCGGTCAGCCGCGGCAGCGGCGCAACCTACCGCTCGTTGCGTGCGCTGGAGCGTGGCGATTGGGCTGGGCGCGGAGCGCGCGCGCTGGGCCAGGTTGGGCCACAGGGTGGGGGGCACGTGGGCCGCGCGGCTGGGAGGAGCAGGCTGCGCCGCCGGACTGCCAGTGTGGTTGGGCCTATCGAGGGAGCTAGGTCGTGCGCCAGACTGAGCAGGCCGAGAGGGGGAGGGAGGGGGTGTTGGGCTGAGGGCGGGCTGGGCCTAATTCCCTTCCTTTTCCTATTTATCTTCTATTCAAATCTATTCGGTGGATAAGGCCACATATTATACGGATGCACAACTAGGTACCATGCCAATCAAAATAAATGTATCCCAGCATGATCCAACATCGATAACTCTTTTAGGGTTTTATTAATACATGACATCAAGATAATTCCTTCTAGAACTTTGAAAGAAACAGAACAGAGCGAAAGGGAAAAGAGAGAAAGGGCAACACTTGAATTTGGTGGATTTTAGAGGATAAATTTTATACCCCAAATTCAGGGTGTTACATCTAGTGAGTGCTTATAATTTCTGTGTTGTTTACAACGACTAGTTTGAGCATGGGGGTTATAAATACTACCCTAACCTGGCATTTGAGAAGTGTGGGAGCTAAGAAACAATAATAGAGAGTTAAGACCCCATTCCTATAGCTCTAGACACCTAAATGCTCAGAGAATCACTTGGTGATTAGTGTAGGTGCTTTGTGAAGTGCTTAAGTTAGTTAAACCATTGTTATAACGTATGCTCTAGGTTAATCCCTAGTTGCTAGAAGTGATGTTAGACACCCTCAAGCCTTTGGTGCTTGCATGCACCATTTTATTGTACTAAGTGGGGTTTGTACTCTTGTGAGATCACACCAACTATGTTTGTGGTGTGGCCGCCAACATGCACTAGAGGGAATAAGGATCGTAGTGTTTCAGTCAGAAGCTTGATAGTGAAGACGGTGGGAAGCATCCGAGAGTGGATGGAACTAGTGCACCACTTACACGTGGAAAAATCCCATGGATATATGCAGGGTTACTAACGAGAAGCTTTGCCCTCATGTGGGGTAGCCTTGCGTGGGGCTCCAGTGAGGATTAGTAAAAAGCTTGCACCCTTCTTAATACCTCAGTAAAATAAACATCAAGAAGAGTTTATATATCTCTATCGTATTTAAGCTTCTATATTTATATTGTTACCTTTGGCCACATGCCTTATCTTATTAGCTTAGTTATAGGCTAGTGGATAGGTCTAAAACCTAGGTTGCAAAACTCTTTTTACAGTAGAGATAGTAACACTTAGACAAAATCTTAGTTACACATATGAACGCTTGGTTATGTGCATATGTTTTGTTTAAGGGGAAAATATAGGCCATGTATTAGTGCGAAAAATAGATTGCCTAGTCCCCCCCTCTCCCTCTCTTTTAGGCATCACTTTTCCTTTCAATGGTGGATTTAGCAATACTGGGTGCATGAAGTGTGACCTTTAGAGCTACTATCGAGGGTGAGCGAGGAAGATTGATCTATGTATTATGAGATGGTGCTACAAGTAGGGAAAATATAGCCATATAGCACAAACCAATATAATATAAAATTTGCACCTTTTATGGTGTGAACCATTATATGTAGGGTGTCTTTTTTGTAGCTAGATTCCTACTAAATAAGAAAATTTAGTCCTATGAATGGTTGTTCAAGACATTTCTTTTGGTTATGGAAGGAAAAGCTCTAAACCTTATTGTGACTGATGAAGATGCGAGTATGAAATCAACAATTTCCTCTATGAATGTGATGTCTAACATCGTGCACCTAAATGTCGATGGAACGTCGGCATCGGGCCATCATGCCGAGTATGTGCTGCACGCTGTCATGAGCGCCTCTACTCGCTGGCGTACCCTAGTGAGAAGCAAGGTCACCACAACAAGGGCGTGTTTGGTTTGACTTTTTTCTGAATAGCTTTTCTGAAAAGCTGGCTGTGGGCGAAAGCTGGCTGTGGGGAAAAGCTGGTGGTTAGAATTTAGGTGTTTGGTTCGCCAGCTGTGCAGAAAATCTGTTGGTTAGAATCTAGGTGTTTGGATACGCATATTCTCGGATTGCAGATTCTGTTTGAACAAATGATACACATAAACACCTAACCAACAAAAGGTCATTACATTATAATTAGTAGAGTTCATTACAACATAACTATCGTTATAGTGACATATTAAACTACGACACTAATGCATTAGCAATTCCATCTCGAAATGCACTCATGTCTAACTCATCAGATGTGATACTACTACTCTCACCTACGGGTACATCATGACCAATGCTATTAGGTCCAAGTTGATCAAAGTCTTTATCGTGTAGAGCACTGTCTCTAATGAAGTTATGCAATGTCATACAAGCAATAATTATCTTCGATTGTTTCTTAAGCGAAAAAGAAGGGAGACTTACGAGAATTCTCCACTTCATTTTAAGCACCCCAAAAGATCGTTCTATAACATTGTGTAGCGAAGAGTGTGCAAAGATGAATACTTCTTTGCTCCCAATAGGTTGCCTCGCATTTTGCCATTCCAAAATGTGGTACTTTTGACCCTTATAAGGTGCAAGGTACCCCTTTCTATTTGGATAACCTGAATCCACAAGATAGTATTTACCTGCATAAACAAAAATATAAAGTTAAATACATAAGAAATAACTTAATAACGTATGATACAAAAGTACAACATACTTATATACCTTCGGGTGGATGCGGGAACCTATCCGCATAAGTTATCAAAGTATCTTGTAATACTCTAGTGTCATGTACTGAACCTGGCCAACCTGTGACAACAAATGTAAACCTCATATCAAAGTCACAAACGGCCATTACATTCTGGGATGCGTAACCGTGCCGACCAATATATTTCGCTTGCTCCGTGGCCGGGACAAACGTGGGAAAGTGACTACCATCAATTGCCCCTATGCAATCCTTGAAGTGGGGCCAAAATCTACTCTCTCGCAATCGAGGGTGAATCTCTATGAAATTTGGGTCTTTGGGCTTGATTACGTCAGAAGACATCTTATATAGTGCATTAAGGACTTCGCTATACTTGCGACTAATAGTTTCCAAAGAGTGACAAAACTTATTCCTTATCTGCCTAAATGAATGTGGACCCCCACATGCCCACAAGAATATACCTAAAGCTTCTGTTGTACTGACACCTCGGCTTGGAAGCAGACCATAACTTTCCACCAACGTATCATGCAAACGTCGGAACACAGTTCGCCGCATGCGAAACATGTCGAAATAGTCGTCACTACTCTCCAATGTTCGCTCAACCCATTGGATACCTGTTTCAACCATTGTTCTTCTAGAAACCCCACTGCGCGAGCTCCCCCATATGTCTACAACACATAGGGCAACAAGCAATTCTCCAGCACTCTCATCATCAGATGTGTGTGTATCAGGTTCACACATCTGCAAGCACAGAAACAATAACCACATTTCTTGAATAAGCACAATATATTACACACATATTCATGTATCATAACTCAAAGCAGGTTCACACATTGACATTGTTCACATACATACAACTCTTATTATTGAAAATACATGTTCAACTCGAATAATTGGAAAATTGTGCGATGCGGAACAGATGCATACGACATGTATAATAGTTTGTAACATGACTGCACGACGAAAAAAGACTCAAACTGACGACAGTTAAAAACTCTAACAGCAGCAACAACATAGTTCGGACATAGCAGCATCGTTGTCGGACGAGCACCATCTAACTGGACTTAACATTCATCTCGAAAGCACGGCACAGCCAAGCGTTCCTCCCTTCTTTGGCTTCAGGGTTGCAAATACATTTCTATACCGTTTCTCCATCAACAAGTGAGTGGCAAAGAAATGTAAGTCGCTGCCTTCCTCTGATCCATCTTCAATTACTTGTTGCAACTGAGCAGCAACCTCTACACGTACTGGGTCGATCTCAAAAGATGTTATGGACTTGTTAGTGTTCATGGAACGCGACTCAAAAGCCTCCACAAGGCGTTTCATGTATTCATCCTTCGTATCTTTTTTCTTCTTAGGTTTAGGAGAATCATGCAGCACCTTACGCTTCCCTGTCGCATTTTAGCAGGGGTCTGGTGTGCTGTTTTCACTCCCACCTAAATTGGCTTGCACGTGGTCATCTGATGAAGAATTTGCATCCTCAACTCCAGGAACAAGGGTTGTTTCATTAGTGCAGACAATGGGTCCAAACATAACCTTAAGCTCGTCCTCATTCTCAAGGGGGGCTGTTTTGAACATAATACACCCTGGCATTGCCTGCAGTAAATGTTATTTCCTACTTTCAGATGTCCATTACTATTGTTAAACTAGGAAAACAAAAATTTTTGTCTACTTACTTCATTTTGCTTAGCCCACCACTCATCTGGTGCACTGATAGAACCAGTATGAGGGTCTCGACCAAGGCTTGTAGCCCTTTCATTAAGTGTTTTCCACTGAGTGAACATTCTCTTTAAGGAGTCCCATCTATTCTTCATTTGATCCCTAGTGTAAGTGCGACCAGTCTGTTCCTTAAACTCCCTTATCAGGTTAGCATACCCTTCTGCATTTAGAAAATGTTGGGGCCTGTTGCATGCATTCACCTCTTCTACACAAATTTCTGTGTAAATTTTTGTTGCCCTACTATCCCACTTTGCAATCACTTTGCCAGACTTGTCCATCTAGTGCAAAACAAGTGTAGAGTTTTGAAAATACGTAGTGCAGTCGAATTAAAAAAGAAAACAAAATTAACACTCAAGGGACCATAATAACATCAGGTAGTACCATAAGTAGTAACATTCGGTTTTCCTTAATTACATATAGACTACCTTAATTAAACTGCTGGGGGACACAAAAGGACAAGGAACACATTACAGCAACGCATGAAGCAAAATCCTGATCCTATCCCTGTTTCCCGAAGACCTTACTACAAGCTTAACCAAGTTCTAACTTAAACCTCATTGTCACTAAACGAAGGCATCTAATCGGAGTCATATTCAATACCCCAAAACTTTTTGAAGTGCTCGGCAAAGTCCCAGTCTGGACTAAGGTTGTCTTTACCTGGGGGTGGTGAGGACAAGTCTGAGGGTTCGTAGTTGCTGTCAGGCTGGTGGGTAACGTTGTTGACCTTGTCCAAATACTCTTGGAACACCAGAGAATCTTGCTCCATCATGCAAGAAATGTCCTCCAATGCTACACGAAGTTTGGTAGCGTCAAATGAGGTCAACCCGCGTCCAGGACGGATTGTTTCTCGAGCTACAGAAAATATCTTGTCCGCAATCTCTTGCATCCTTCCAATTGCCTTGTCGGCTATGGAGTCTACTGAATCCATCTGATGTGGATTTAGGTGGTTAGTGTACTAGACAAGGGGACAATCTACTAACTTCCATTTATTGACATGAATTATGTGCTAACATGGACAAACTTTGGTTCAAGCTACTAACATATAGGTAGTAACTAACAAAGTATGAACTCAACCCTGAACATACAAGGTTGTGACAAACAAAATAAAGAACTAATCCCTGAACAAATAATAGTGACACAACAGATCAATGGTATCCCAAGTAAACCATAAACAAAAATTGGTTCAGCCCATGTTGACAGTAAAGTGCGCAACAAATTGAGTATCACATTACCTTGGTTGCACTGGATCTTGGAACCGAAGACGAATACCCCGAGTTGATACGGATATCTGAAGGCGACAATGGACACAAAATTAGTTAGTACGTCGATCCATACCAGTTATGATGTACTGAATTAACTGGAGATCAGTCGGCCGTGGATGAAGCCTAAACAAATAGCAAACGGGGCAGGACGAACCCTAGCAACACGAGAGGAGGGGGTGGCGAGGGTCGGGATCGAGGCGAGGTACACCGTACCTAGGAAGATGACGACGCGACGTGGGGGGGCAGAGGAACCTTCACGACGGAGCAGCGGCGCCGGTGTGGGTGCGGCAACCGTAGCGACAGTAAAGGGTCAAGGAACGACCGCAGCGGCGGTGGTGAATGAGAGGGTCCGGATGGAGGAGAGAGCCCGTACCTGCGAAGACGAAGATGGGGGGGGAGAGGTTCCTTCGCGACGGGGCTGCGGCGCCGAGGTGGGTGCGCGAACCCTAGCCAAGACGGGAATGAGATGCGGCGTAGGGGAACAGACGGTCCGGATGAAGGAGTTCGCGGAGGAGGTCGGCCGTACCTGCGAAGACGACGACGGCGGCGCGTGCGTGGGCGACTACCCTAGCGAAGTGAACAGACTTCTATCCGAAGCCAAGTGAAGGCCGCTTCCTGCGGACCGTGCGCGGGGGGCTTCTTACCGAAGCGCGTCGCGCAGAAGCCACGCCAAAATCTGCGCGTTTGGTTCCAGCTTCTGCTTCTGCCGGTCAGAAGCCGCCCAGAAGCTGAACCAAACCGGGGACAAGTCGTCCAGGTGTTCGACGAAATGGACCAAGGTAAACATGTTTTAGACGAAGGTGGACCTATTACATTACATTTGTTTGATTCACTGGATATTGGTGATTAAAGAAAAATGATATTTTATAGTGGATGTGAGGTTTAAGGGGGATGAGATAGGGACAATGCTGGTTACACAAGGTAGTAAAATAGAATCCTGGATGTACTAGGAGCGGCCGATGCCCACACCATCCAATTGGAGGACACGCGTAAGGACTCCAGCGCATCTACGTAGTGTGTGCTGCCTCAGCCACCACGTAGGCTCACGGCAAAAAGCTGAGGACGTTACTCTAGAACACGCGTTGTGATAGGGACCATGCCTGTGTGATGGTTCAGAAAGAAAGGTTGAAAAGAGCAGGAAGAATGAAAATTTAAAGTGGCGTTTTTCTGAAGAGAGACTATGACGTATCCAGGATTCTATTTTTACGATAAACGTCACTAAAAATAGGTTTACGATCGTCACTATAAAGCTTCTCTGTACTAGTGCGTATAGAAATAATGGCTTGTTTTTTATAGCTGTAGGCATTAAACTAAGGAACTTTATTTGTAATCACCGGTATCATGTGCTTGCGTTGGTGAAGCTCTAAGCTGTTTTTTTTCTTTCATTCTGATAACGGCAGTTAGGATGCAGATATACATACAATCACTATAATCATATGCGTACACTTCTCATGGCTATGACACCAAGTAGATACATCTTGACATTAATAAATTTATCGTAGGTATTATTTTAATGCCTACTGGCACAAAATCAATAACTAAAAAGGTAACACTTGTAAAATTAGTTAAACTTGTAAAATTAGTTTCAAAAAAATATTAAAACTTGAGCACGACTTGACATATTCTACAATAACAACCTAACTCGACCGATGAGGAAAGTCCATATATCCCCATGGTATTACATGGAAAAAGAAACTTAAGCCTTTAGTAGCTACCGGAGAACGCTACCTTAATCCTGACAGTGCGAAACCTATAGCATCGTGTTGTCACCGTGCCAGTCTAGTAGAATGCTGAAGACAACTCCGACAACGATGAAGGTGGGAACAAGGGCAGTGTTCAGGACACAAAACCGATGACAACCTTGGGGTATCGCACACCGACGCCAAGGTGAGTTATGGCACAGATCCGCAGCCATTTCAGCTGGAAATCGAATGATTCGCCTCGTGGCTCATCTCCACGACTCGAAACCACACTTTTGGGCAGCTCCCAACGGCGCTCCTGACGCTTAAGGGCATGATCGACGGCGACAAGGCTGAGGCGACGGAGCAGGTGGCCGCGGCACTTGCCCAGCTCGAGGACGCCTTCACGGCGTGCAACAAGGTGCAGCATTTCCTCGTCGGCGACGACATCGGGTTCTTAGACATCATCATCGAGTCCTACGTCGGTTGGTGCAGGGCCGTGGAGCGGATCGCCGCGCAGTCGGTCCTGGACGAGATGAGAACGCCGCGGCTCGCGACATGGGCGGCGCGGTTCTGCGAGCACGAGGCCATCAGCCAGGACATGATGCCTGACACCAGAAGGCTCGTTGAGTTCGGCGAGGCGCTCCGAGCAGCACTTGTCGCCAATGCCAATGCCAACGCTCAACGGATGTAAGGCGACTAGGCCATGCGTCTTGGTTCCGGAAACCAGGCAGCCATGCTAGACTTGTTTTGCTAAATTGCTATGCGAATTGAAATCTGATCTGAACAACTTATCCAACATCAGCTCTAGCAGCAATTGAGCTTACTGTTTATTATTTGGAACACCGAGTTTTTAGAGCGAAAAGAACTTAAAATCCGCGATTATCGTCATGTCGTGTGAAGTTCTTATGTGCTAAACAAAGCAGACACTCGCATGCAGCCTCAGGTCGCATTGCCCAAAGAGCTGTGATGGTTACAAAGGAGAAGTGCTCAACATGAAAAGGGGAAAGAGAAAAGCAAAAACTTAAGGCTCAAGGCAATATATTGATAAGATATTTTGTTTTACCAATTAAGACATAATATAGTACATGATTAGAATAGGATAAATAGACGTACTATAAAAAAATAAGAACTCAAAGTTTAGAATGGTTACATAAGTGCCTTATGTGCCACTAGGTGAACTGATTCCATACATGTGCATTAGACCTAATGAAGTCATGAAACTCCACCTTAGGCACTTCAAAAGAAGCTAACTCATTTACACAAGTGTATTAGGCACTTCAAAAGAAACTAACTCATTTACACAAGTGTATGAGACACTTTAGAGTTAGCACACGTGAAAAAGGATGGAAGAGAAAGAGCTAGCAGGTGCCTCTAGTAGGTGTCAAACCCTAATTGATAGTGTCAAAACTGACAGAGTGCTAATTTGTCGACTAGCTCTAGCCTTGCGAGGAATAGGATCAACCTTAACCTTTGGTCAAATGTTGGACGTCAGACCAGTCTGATGCCTCCTGTAGCTCTATGGTAAGTTTCTAAGAGTGATGGACTTCAGCGTGTTAGTTTTTGTAAGAAAAAATGGACATTGACCCATTTGATTAGTGATTTTGGTTTTTGATGACCAACATTATCTTTTAGACTAATCTGTTTGCTAGTGTTTGTATTTATAGTTCAAAGGATTCAGAGTATACTTGGAATGAGGCGTTGAGAGAGCAATACCTAAAAGAAGACATAAGTAGACTTATTCAATACTTACCAACATCATGCAAGAGTCGAAGGCATAATGATAAGAAAACCCTAAAAACATGAACTCCAAGAAACAAAGAAAATCATACTACATAAAGGAGCACCAGACCAGTCTGGTGTACACCGGTGGTGCACCGGAACTGAGGGTGAAATGTTGCATCATGTTGAGCTCCAAATATTCTTTGAATTGTTGCACATGTTTGATTTAATTTGAATTTTAAACTTGGTTTGAATTTGAATTTAAAACCCTAGAGAAGATAAATAGAAAAGGCATTAGAAATTTCCTAGAAATAGAAAAAAGCCAATGTGTCCCAGTTAGCCCAAGTCGGCCAAGACCGCGCGCGCGCCCGCCCACGCTAACAAGCGGACCCCACCTATCGGCCTGTCTCGCCCGCTCGCTCTCTCCCCTCTCTTCCTCCCGCTGCCCAGTGGGCCAGTCTTGTCGGCGCCGTTCCTCTCGCACGCGCGCCCGCTCTCTCTCTCTGTGTCCCGCGAACCCCACCTGTCAGTCCGTCCCCAACCTCCCGCCCACGTCCCTCGCCTTGGACGCGCCCACGACCGCGCTTTCTTCGGCCACCTTCGCACGTCCTCGCCCCTATTGAGCCTCGCGCCCCGCTCACTCACTTCCCCCGCTCACTTGCGCCCTCAGTTGAACCCCCTCGCCTCCTCTCTCACCCTACGCACGCGACTAGACAAGCTCCGCCGCCGCTCACCGAAGACCGCCGCCGTTCCGCGACCGTCGTTGAGTCCCCGTCGCGTCCATGGCCTTGGTAAGCACGGCCGCATCACCCGCAACTCGGGACACCCTTCGGTTTGCCTTTTCCCTCTGTGGTTTGCCTGGTCCACGCTCACAGGAGCACTTCTTGCGTAGCCGGAGCTCGCCGTCGTCGACCCGAGGCTCCACCGCACCCTCACCATCCCTCAAGCGCTCCAGAGTTTGCACTCGAGGTGAGCAACCTTCTCATGCCCTTAATTCGTCCGTTACTATCCTTTTGCCCGCGCAATTCCTTGCCGGAGTTGATCCGTGCCGCTGCTAGCCCGCCTCACCGTGCCCCGCGCTCTGAGCCCTGATCGCATTCGAGCTATTCCCCAAACCCCTAGAGCCCCACCGTGGCCATCCCCCTCGTCTCCGGCGAGACCTCGCCGTGGAGCCGAGCGGTGTCGCCCTCATCCACAAAACCTTCACGGGGTCGATCTCCACCGTCCAATCCTAATCGCGCGGTCCAGATCACCGGATACCGGTTCGCACCTGCGCCCCCTGGCGTTGGGCCCGACCGGTCAGCCTGTCTCCCCCTCTGGTCGCTGACAACCGTCCCCGCCTGTCAGTCGCGCCCGCGCGCCCGCTCCCGCACGCGTGTCCGCGGATCTAATCCTGTCTGTTGATCTGTGATCCGATGGTTGAGATCGCCCGATACCCTTCGCGTGTATTTTTGCTTAAGAGACCCTCGGGTTTTAGGAAATGAACTAGCCGTCCCTGGTTTTCGCGCGTAGGCCCCTGTGTTCTTTTAAATAGCCCCATATGCTTTTAAATAATTACAGAATTAGACCTAATTTCATATTTTTAAACTTCAAAACTTGTTTATTTCATATCTTTTTTATATGAACTCCAAATTTAGTGGTTCAAATTGCAAAATGTTCATAAGATTATTCTCTGTCCAAATAAATTATGTTCATCTATAGTCTATGCACTTTAATTTTTACCTAGAATATAAGTTAGTGTATATGTTGATTTATTCCCTTAATAAAATAAATAAAAAGAAAAACCCTAGGGGTAAATGGATGTTTAATCTTGTGAGTTTAATAATGTGTAATATAAGAATCAATCTCTGGTTTAACTTTTAGGTCTCAATAAAATGAATAGTATTAGATTATGTAATCATGGACAACACTTAAAGAGTAATCAACTCCTAATTAAGATTAGTTCATTTTATAATTTGATCTCCTTCTTCTTTAATTAATATTATACCTTTTGAGATGTGTTCCAATGTTTGTACATGTTTGATGTGCTGTTCATTTGTACTTTCCAAATGTATTGAATGTATGATCGCTATTTAGACAACGAGCAGCCCATGGTTCCTGAGTGTGTTGCCGAAGATCTTCCTGAGCAACAACCTCGTGAAGGCAAGTGTCCTCAGACCTATCATGTCCTATTTACTTTATAATTCACTGTCCCAGATTACATTACTGAAACTTAAGGATTGACTAGTCTGTATTTATCTTATCCTTGTTTACCTTTTTGGGTTAATCATGGTTAGCTTTATGCTATTGCTTTACTTTAATTAATGAACATGATGTGAATATTATGATATGATGATGTTATCCCAATGATGTTCTTGTGATACTCTAGGGGACTCAGGCTGTTTCCTAAGTACCTCTCCGTAAGGACCTGTTTGGGGAGTGACAACCCAGGATAAAAGTGCAACCATGAGGGTGGAATGGGACGCCCTTAGCTGATTAATTAGAGGAACCAAAGGAGTAGTTGGCTTCACCGTAGGGCCATCAATGGTCGTCAATGGGTGGCCGAGGCTGGTTGCAGAGGTTCTCAATTTGGTTTTGTTAGTCACCCTTACTTTGGGGAGATGTATTGTGTTTATCAAACTGGAGAAACCTAACGAGTGGCTATGACCTATGGGAATCTTTGTAAAGGCTACGTAGTGAGACCCTGCTAGGTCACCTTGGTAGTGATCAATGGGGAGGCTAGAACCTCGGGCAGAAAGGGAATCACGACTTGTGGGTAAAGTGTGCGACCTTTGCAGAGTGTTAGAAACTGGTATATCAATCGTGCTCATGGTTAAGAGCAACCTTAGGATCCTCTTTGATTAGAAGAACTTTGGTTACTTTTATGATGATGGTTATAATTTTGATCTCTGGTATTTCCTCTCGGAGGAAGTGTTTCTGGGTAATAACTGGGTTTATTACTAAAATTTTGGCTCTACTTATAGTAATAAAAACTTGACCAACTAAAAGCAATTGCTTAACCTTAACTCCACATACAGCTAGTCCACTTTAGCCAAACGGGGCATTTGCTTAGTATGTTGATGTGTACTCACCCTTGCTTTACAAACCACCCCACCCCAGGTTGTCCCCACTGTACTCAGTGCTCAGGAGGAGATGCTGGCAACATGGAGGACTTTGAGGAGTTCCAGGACTACAATGAGTTCTAGTTTATCTTAGTGGCAAACCCTCAGTCAGCTGCCTGTGTAGGCTTATCTTCTACGTTTTGTTTCTCCGCACTTTGATATTAATGTTGAATACTATGGCAATGTATTAGACTCTGTGGATGTCTTGTACATCTTGATGTAATTAAAGTACCTTTCCACTATTTACTTTGAGCATTGTGTGATGATGTCCAATTATGTAATCGTTGTGTACGTGAGTTCTGATCCTGACACGTACATGGTTCGCATTCGGTTTGTCTTCCAAAACCGGGTGTGACATAAGTGGTATCAAAGCCTTGTTGACTGTAGGACCGCTAACCTAGACTAGAATGGTCGCCCTAAGGACTATAGACCTCTACCCTTACCTTTACCTTAGTGTACTTTCAAAAGTTGGTCATCTTGACCAATTCTATGTTATCTACTTATCTCACAAAATTTTGTCTCACTTTTCTTTCTGTTTACTTTCTGGTCTTATAGTTCTACTCTCACTCTTGTGCTTACGATGTCTCTTGTAGATGGCTCGTATTAGGTGCACTGCACGTAAGTCAGTGATCCCCATTTTGCCTTCTCGCCTGGCGGAGCGTCCACTGTGTCGCATGGTGCCAGGTCAGTCCAGTCATCTAGAGAGACTGCATCGTCGCCTGCACAAGGAGTAGGAGCACCGACGCCAGGAGCAGGAGCAGCATGACTCTTCCCCCTCGCCTTAGCAGGAGGTGGATTCTGGGAGGCCGCCTTCCCCTGCACCTCAGTCAGAGATGCCCCTGCACCACCACAGGGCATCCCGGCTGTTGGAGGAGACGGAGACGACGATGACACCGGTGGCAGTTCAAGCCATGACATGGAGCTCTCGGAGGAGCCGGGGCCGGAGGGATGGATCGCTAGACCAATCACTCGCGACGCCGCGGGTGTCACTTCCACGACGCTCTTGATACCTTGCTGCGTCAGGCTTTCGACCGACACACTTGGTCCATCAAGTACCGTTGAGTAGTCTACCAACATTGTCGCGGGCTATACCCGTACCAGTGAGAGGCTACTTGCTTGGTGCGCCATCCGGACGATGATCTCCGGGGTGCAGAGGTCTTCTCAGAGCACTATTCTATTACTGAAAGGGATACTGCCGAGGCAGCCATGCAAGATGCAGCACGACGTGCGCTTTCTCAGTATTGCTCGTTGTTCAGCGGAGTAGCTGATGGCCTTGTCCTGAAGTACTACCCTCGTCGTTCGACCAACAGTGCTGGAGGTGTGATTGTCTCGCCTATTGGTGATGTCAATCCCAGACTGAACAACATGGTCAACCTGACCGCCGTGCTCAACACAGAGCTGCACCACACCCTTGACGAGTTGGGGCAAGGTTCGGGTGAAGGTTGTAGAATTGTGTGCTGAGTGCGCAGCACGCCACTATCTGGATGGTGGTGCTCCCGCCCCTGTCGGGATTCAGCACCATTACCATTCACCGCGCCGTGGTCGCTTCGACTATGGTACCCCAGATTGCAGGACCCGGATAGATTTGGATCCATAGATCGACAGAGTCAGAGTCTGTAATAATGCTTAATCCAGTGTCTTAGTCTAGTCAGTCTTAGTTAGAGTTAGTTTGCTTATCATATGTTGGAATGCTTGTCGTGATGAACATGTAATGAAGTTGGATCTTTGTAATGATTGTCATCAAGGTGTGGGTATCCCCTGCAACTTGGTGTAGTTATTAATAAAGTCAGTCATTTAGTTGGGTAATCCATTTATTTCCACTTTCCTCTCTATCTGAGAAGCTGTCAGTGAAGATGATCATTTGTTCAGTGCTATGAAGATTTTCTATACATCTTTTCTTATGCTGAAAGACTGCAGAGTCAGATATGATGTGTGTGTGTGATTTCTACAGATGTCTGAGAACAGGTGCAGAGGTGCAAGGCGTGCTCAGCCGGAACATCAGGCACCCCAGGAAGATGCAACTCAGCAGCAGCAGTTGCCACCGCCACCCCCGATGACCATTGAGCAGATGTTCCTGATGCAAACTTAAGCAGTCCAAGCGATTAGTCAGACCCTAGCAGCGATGCAGCAGGTGCAGCAGCAGCCACCCCCACCTTAGCCTCAAGTGTAAATTCAGATGCCTCAGGTGCCCAGAGACAAGCAAGCAGAATTCATGAGGGGCCATCCCCTTGTCTTTGCCCATTCTGCTGATCCCATGGACGCCGAAGATTGGTTGTGTACCGTGAAACGTGAGTTGCACACTGCTTAGTGCAACGATAGTGAGAAGGTGTTGTATGGTCCCTGACAGCTAAGGGAAGCAGCACAGTCTTGGTGGGAGTCTTACCTCGCCACTCATGCCAACCCTGAAGCCATCACCTGGGAGGAATTTAGGGATAACTTCCGTCGCTACCATGTGCCTGAGGGACTGATAATAGTGAGGAAGGAGGAGTTTCTCGCCCTGAAGCAAGGTCCCCTATCCGTCAATGAGTACAGGGACAAGTTTCTGCAGCTGTCACCTTACGCCCCAGAAGATGTCAACACGGATGCTAAGAGGAAGTACCGTTTTCTGAGAGGATTGGTTGACCCCCTTCATTACCAGCTGATGAATCACACTTTCCCCACCTTCCAGCACTTGATCGACAGAGCAATCATGACTGAAAGGAAGCGTTGGGAGATGGAGAACAGGAAACGCAGATCGGTGGATCTCAGGTCGGGAGTAGCAGTCATCCCTGCTACTCAGGCAACTCACCCCAGCAATTCAAGCAAGGCCACCAGCATCAGCGTTAGCATCAGCACCAGTAACAGAGGCAGTTTCCTCATCAGCAGCAGCAGTATTGTCAGAACATCCAACCAAGAGGAAATCAGTACCAGCGTCAGAATAACCAGGCAGCTCAACTTCCTGCCCCAGTAACCAACCAGAATAGCCAAGCAGCTCCAGCGCAAGTAGGAGGCCGTGCATGCTTCTACTGTGGAGAACAAAACCACTGGGCGAAGAACTGTCCAAAGAAAGAAGCTCAGCAGTCGCCAGTAGTCAATGCCCCAGCAAGACAAGGAGCGCCACAGCAAGCACCCGGAGGTCGTGGTCAGGCCTACAACCGTGGAAAGGTGAACCACCTGGAGGCCGAAGCAATCCAGGATGCTCAGGACGAGGCAGTAGGTATGTTTCCAGTCGAATCCTATCCAGCAAAAGTATTATTTGATACTGGAGCCATGCATTCTTTTGTTTCTACATCTTGGGTAGAAGCACATAACATCCCCATAGAACCAATGATCCTACCTTTAAGAGTTAATTCAGTTGGGGGAAAAGTTCAGTCTGATAGGATTTGTCCGAATCTAAGGATTGAAATAAGGGGGATAGACTTCCCCGCTAACCTAGTAGTAATGGGAACTCAAGGGTTAGATGTCATCCTAGGGATGAATTGGCCACACAGAAACCAAGCCAATGTCAATTGTGACAAGAGAACAGTTAAGTTGGTGTCCCCATCCGGAAAGGAAGTAGTAACTAAGCTGTGCTTGCCTGAACTAGAAGGAGTCTGTCACCATTTATCAGTAGATGACAAAGAGTCCAATCCGATTGAGGCAATTAGGATTGTGTCAGAATTCCCCGATGTATTCCCTGAAGAGTTACCAGGCATGCCACCTGAAAGAAAAGTTGAATTTGCCATAGAGCTTATCCCAGGCACCGCCCCTATATCCAAGAGAGCCTATCGAGTGTCTGGACTAGAGTTGGTGGAACTCAAGAAGCAAATTGATGAGTTGTTGGAAAAAGCTTACATCAGACCAAGTACCTCACCTTGGGCAGCCCCAGTGCTATTTGTGGAGAAGAAGGATGGTACGAAGAGGATGTGCATTGATTACAGAGCTTTGAATGAAGTCATTGTCAAGAATACGTACCCCCTGCCTCGAATCGAGGACCTATTTGATCAGTTGAGAGGAGCCAGTGTGTTCTCAAAGATAGATCTGAGGTCAGGTTACCATCAGCTTAGAATTCGACCTTCAGATATACCGAAGACATCATTCATCACTAAGTATGGGCTATATGAGTTCATGGTTATGTCATTCAGTTTGACGAATGCACCAGCCTACTTCATGTATCTGATGAACAGTGTGTTCATGGACTACCTCAACAAGTTCGTAGTGGTGTTCATTGATGACATTCTTATATATTCCCAGAATGAGCAAGAACATGAGGAACATTTGAGGAAAGTACTTCAGAGGCTACGAGATTGCCAGTTGTAAGCCAAACTTAGCAAGTGCGAGTTCTAGATCAGCGAAGTTCTATTCTTGGGTCATATTATAAATCGAGATGGACTAGCTGTGGATCCAAAGAAGGTAGCAACGATTCTAGACTGGAAAGCACCAAAAGATGTCCAAGGAATCAAGAGTTTCATTGGAATGGCCGGTTACTATCGGCGTTTCATTGAGGGTTTCTCCAAGATCGCCAGGCTAATGACAGCCTTGCTGCAAAGAAGGTTGAGTTCAAGTGGACCCCAGCGTGCCAAGAATCATTTGAGATGTTGAAGTAGAAGTTGACAACAACACCGGTATTGGTTCTGCCAGATGTTCACAAGCCATTCTCAGTATATTGTGATGCTTCGTACACCAGACTGGGATGTGTATTAATGCAGGAAGGGAAAGTAGTGGCATACTCGTCCCGACGGTTGAAAGTTCATGAGAAGAATTACCTCACTCATGATCTGGAGCTAGCAGTAGTGGTTCTTGCACTGAAGACCTGGAGGCATTATCTTTATCGGCAAAAGTGTGATATCTACACAGATCACAAGGGCCCCAAGTACATATTCACTCAGTCAGAGTTAAACATGAGACATCGAAGATGGCTAGAATTGATCAAAGACTATGAGCTGGAGATCCATTATCACCCAGACAAAGCAAATGTGGTTGCATATGCTCTGAGCAGAAAGAGTCAAGTCAACATGTTGGCCGCTCACCCGATGTCGTTCGAGCTAGCAAAGGAATTCGACAGGCTAATTCTCGGATTTTTGAACAACACTCAAGGAGTGACAGTCGAGCTAGAACCCACCCTAGAGCAAGATATCAGGAAGGGCCAAAAGGATGATGAGAAGATCAATGAGATCCGACAACTGATCATAGATGGGAAAGGTCCAGATTTCCGTGAAGATGCATAAGGAGTGATATGGTTCAAGGATAGGCTGTGCGTTCCCGACATCAAATCGATCTAGGAACTGATTCTCAAGGAAGCTCATGAGACAGCATATTCTATACACCCTGGTAGCGAGAAAATGTACCAAGACCTGAAGAAGAGATTCTGGTGGTATGGTATGAAAAGAGAGATAGCAGAGTATGTGGCCAGATGCGACAATTGTCAGAGGATCAAGGCAGAACACAGAGACCCACAAGTTTCTAGCAGCCGTTGCAGATTCCTCAGTTGAAATGGGATGAGATTGGGATGGACTTTATAGTCGGTCTACCCCGCACTCGAGCTGGTTATGACTCCATCTGGGTAGTAGTGGACCGTTTAATAAAGGCGGCCCATTTCATACCAGTCAAGACCACCTATAACAGTGCAGTGTTGGCAGAATTATACATGTCTCGGATTGTGTGCTTGCATGGCATTCCAAAGAAGATAGTATCAGACAGAGGCACCTAATTCACTTCTCATTTTTGGCAGCAGTTGCATGAAGCTTTAGGCACACACTTGAAGTTCAGTTCAGCTTATCACCCACAGACAGATGGTCAGACTAAGAGAACTAACCAGATTCTTGAGGATATGTTGAGAGCTTGTGCTTTGCAAGACAAGTTAGGTTGGGACAAGAGGCTACCGTATGCAGAATTCTCGTACAACAACAGCTATCAAGCCAGTCTGAAGATGTCACCATTCGAAGCGCTTTATGGGAGGAATTGCAGAACTCCATTGCATTGGGACCAACCCGGCGAAAGGCAGGTGTTCTGTCCAGATATATTGCTTGAAGCTGAAGAGAATATCAGAATGGTCCGGGAGAATCTGAAGGCAGCGCAGTCCAGACAGCGAAGCTATGCTGACACCAGAAGAAGAGAACTCAGTTTTGAAGTGGGAGACTATGTCTACTTGAAAGTGTCACCCATCAGAGGAACCAAAAGGTTTGGAGTCAAAGGCAAGCTAGCACCTCGATATATCAGGCCAGATCAGATTCAAGCAAGACGTGGAGAAGAGGCTTATCAACTCAACTTACCAGAGAATTTGTCCGCCGTGCATGATGTGTTCCACATGTCTCAGTTAAAGAAATGCTTGCGAGTACCAGAAGAGCAGTTGCCAACAGAAGACCTTGAAGTTCAAGAAGATCTGACGTATATTGAGAAGCCAACTCAAATTCTGGAGACAACAGATCGGATCACTCAGAGGAGCACTATTCGGATGTGCAAAGTCAAATGGGGCCACCACTCAGAAGAAGAAGCAATCTAGGAAAGAGAAGATGATCTGAGAGCCAAGTACCCTAAACTCTTTGCTAGCCAGCCATGAATTTCGAGTGCGAGATTCTTTTAAGGGGGATAGGTTTGTAACACCATGAATTTGGGGGTATAAAATTTCTTTCTATTTATCAACCAAATTCAGGTGTTACTCTTCTCTCTCTCCTTTTCTTTTTGTAGAATTAACTTGATGTTGGGACCATGCTTCGTCGCCGAAGGTCCTGCAGGAAGAAACAGCTTCGGCTGAAGCTGTCCGCATGTGATGACCGAAGGTTTCTCTTCATGAAGCTTCGGAATTACAAACCGACTTAAGAGTAGAATGACCTTTTCAGTCCATAAATGTTTGAGTCGTTGTTGTAAACTTTTATGAGGGGCATAATTGTAATTCCTCACAGGCTGTGTCCCGTGCCTATAAATAGTGAACAGTATTCCTTTACTGTTCAGGGATTCCGGTAATTGCAATCACGTCAATCGTGAATTAATCTTTGTCAAGGCAAAGGTAAAAATGTATTTAGTATTTGGATACATTAAATTGAGATAATATAAAAGTGATGTTGTTCATTTATAATTTATTTGTCTTTAACGCTTCGTATTTCGTATTGTTTTATATAATCTATTAAAGTTCAATTACGAAGATTTAACCTTTGTAATTGTATTGTCTTTAACCTTCGTCCGAAGTTCATTAATCCTTAAAGGGATAATGCTTCATTGGACGAAGGACATTAACATTTAACATTTTATGTTGCCTCGTTCTTAATTCATAGCATTTGAGAACGAGTCCCCAACATTGGCGCCCACCTCCGGTGAACTCACTTCCACTTTTCTGAGCTGATGGCTTCGTTCAACATTCAAGACGGAGCTGCTTCGGTTCCGAAGCTGGTACTCCCGATAACGGGCGGCTCATGTTCAGAACCAGCTAACAAGAAACAGAAGTAGCCACAATAACTTCATTTACTATTCAAAAGTTTTTCTGGCAAAACATTGTTTGTCGCTTCGGAGTGCCGAAGGCTATCACTGTGGACAATGGGACACAGTTTGATTCTGAAGCCTTCAGGGAATTTTGTAATCAAATCAGCGCGAAGATCCATTTTGCATCAGTCCGACACCCAGAATCAAATGGACTTGTTGAAAGAGCCAATGGGATCATAATGACAGGAATAATGAAGTCAATCTTCAATCAGCCGAGGGGAAAGTGGCCAGATGAGTTAATCAAAGTGGTGTGGAGTCATAACACAACCATCTCAAGATCAACAGGCTTTACACCCTTTAAACTATTGTTTGGTGACGAAGCAATAACCCCAGAAGAGGCTAAAGCGGGATCAATAAGGACAATAGCTTCGGCAGAGGGCGAACACGAAGCTGATTGCTCCATAGAAAAAGATGCTATTGAAGGGATCAGACTCCAAGCTGTGGAAAACATCAATAAGTATCAAGCTGAAACAATAAAATGGCGAGATAGCAAGGTCAAGTTGAAGAACATTGAACCAGGGCACTTGGTACTTCGAAGAGTAGCTAACCCTGAAACGGTAGGCAAATTACAGCTGAAGTGGGAAGACCCCTTTTTGGTAGTATCTTCGTCAAGACCTGGTTCCTACAGGTTGAAGGATTTGGACGACAATGACATTCCCAGATCGTGGAATGCGGATGAGCTTCGGAGATATTATGTTTAGTTTGATGTAATTTTTTATATTCTTTTTTGTGGCACCCTTTTCCTTTCCAAAGGGGGAGAAAGGTTTTTAATGGGGCCACAACATGTAATTTTTCCTTTCCTTATTTCAATTCTATAAGAGTGATGTCCCCCAAAAATGTAAATGTAAAAGCTGAGAACACACCCTCGAGTGCAAAGAGAAGGAAAAGAAAACAGGGAGAAGCTCAAAAGTCGTTCCTAAGGGAATGCAGAGCTTACAGCGAAAAATAAACGCTGATTCCGCCGAAAGTAAAAGGCGAAGAAGCTCCTAAGGGAGGCTTACAGCGAAAAATAAACGCTGATTCCGCTGAAAGTAAAAGGCGAAGAAGCTCCTAAGGGAGGCTTACAGCGAAAAATAAACGCTGATATACCGAAAAGTAAACGGTGAAGCCGAAAAGTAAACGGCAAAAAGATTTTTATCATTCTTAAGGGGACGAAGGGCTGTGCTTATGGTTTTTTGAACGTGTCCTAATATTCATTTGCACATAACATATCATCATGTCATTTGCATTCATAAACATCCATTTAGACATATATAGAATCATCATCATGCTACACAAAAAAGATAGGTGCTTCGAAGGAAAAATTTCCTATGCTTCGTTGTGTACGAAAAGAAGGGAAGGTGTTTTTCGCCTTCGGCTCATAAGAGAAGTTTCGTCCACAGCAAAGCAGACTGGATGCGGTTAAAGGAGATAGAATATATTACAAGGTATGTACAAATTTACACAAGTCATTCTATATCTATATTACAAGAGTTTCTCCAAGAATTTTTGCAGGTGAGCACAGTATAAGCAATTTTAAGCTTCAGCTAAGGCTTTGTCTTCAGTTTTGTCAAACTTCAGCATTGTCAATCTTCAGCTTCGTCATCCTGTATATATCAAACAACACAGTAAGAAAGATACAAATTTCAAATGAGAAGGTAAAAGTAACAAACATCAGTTTCTTACCGGCTTAAGATGGCTTCGAGCTTCGTCGCCCGCCATTTTCCGCCCGCCACTTACCCAGATCTGGGTCATGAATCTGTTTCCGATGCTTCTGGCTAAGCTTGGAATATCTAACAAATCTGAAGCTGACAAGCTGAAGTTTGGTCTGTTCACAATGTTTCCATGTGTGCAGCCAGCCTTCAAAAAAGCCGTATCTGTGCCCCGAGAAGCTACCAGGGCGCAGAAGTCGGCATGCCCACCAATAACTTCGTCAAGGGCGTCAACTTCGCCTTCAATATATTCTAATGTTTTTTGGCAGATTCTCAGCTGAAGGAGTAAATTTCGGAGAACTAGCTCCGACAGAGTGAAACACATCCTTCAGCCGTTGCACACATCGGCTGCCGAAGCTTAAGCATTTTTCCTGAAGTTCTTTGAAGGATGTCTGCAAATTTGAGTATTTATCCACTTCAGCTTTCAGGCTTACTTCAAAATGTTTCTTTTCTTGCTCGAATTTTTCCGATTGTTGGAGTAATTCATTCTTTAATTTGTCATTCTCACTTTGGACTTCGGCCAAAGAGCCTTCCATGGTCTGAATAATAAAATCCTTCTTTTCTAGCGCACCTTCGTGCTCTTTGACCATAATCTCAAGGTCTTGGATTATGAAATCTTTCTTTTTCAGATTGGCTTCGTGATTTTCAATTTTTTCAGCCAAATCTTCAATGACAGCTTTGTTTTTCTCTTCCTCCAGATCTTGTTGCATTTTCAGAACCTTGCTTAATAATATGCTCTGTTGAAATGATCTTCGTTAGAACACGGTCCAAAAGATAATAATAATAGTAACAAAATAACAAAAATATTCTTTACCTTGAAGTTAGCATAAAGCAAGCTTCCGGCGATGTGTTGTCGTTGGTAACGGCATAAATCCGCTTCCAGCTTCGGCAAGCCAATGCTTTTGGAAAGGGTTCTAACAATTTTTGCTTCGGTACGGTTCCGAAGGCATCTTAGTTTCCCTTCGTTGACCCCACCAAACAGCATAGCCCCTGATTTGTATCCGCAAGATATGGCATGTTTTTTCAACTCCTCTTTTTCGGCGTCTGTTAATTCTTGTCCGAGCAAATCTTGAAAGTTAAAACCTTCTTCTTCTGAAATTTCATCAATCTGCTCTTTCCCCTTCTCAGTTGCCGTATTCACTGTAGCCACGGTAGCTTCTTCTTCAGCCATTTTCAGCAGTATATTGTCAATAACCTCAAATGTGGTTTCCAGGTTTGACTCTTCGGTGGCCCCGGCTTCGGCTCCGGTAGCTTCGGCTCCGCCGGTGTAAAGCCCAAAAATTGGTAAGAGAAAAAAAAATAATAAATAAGTAAATTTATAAAGTGGATGTTTCGGGGATCCCTTGATTTTCTCTACATATTCAATCAATGGCATTAAATTATGTAAATAACAAATAAAATAGATACATAAATGTGCATTCCATGAAGTTTCCTTATGAGTTTACACTTTGTATTGAAAATTGTGAAACAAGCTTAAGCTAGGAAACTAGGAAATGTTTAGGAAACCATCCCAATATAAATGAGTTGTGAAATACTCTTTGTTAATTTATATGTTTTGAAGCATGGATAAAATAATTAATATGAACATATGGATCCTTGCACTCATACTGGAGTTTTATGAGATGCATATAATTTTGAAATCTGAACTCTGAAAAATTTGAATTTAAATTAGAATTGGAAAACTGAAATTTGAAGAAAAGAAAATAAAAAAGGGAAAAGATCTCCTTGCGCTTGGGCTGGCTTCTCCCCTCGGCCCACCAGATGAAACCAGCCGCGCGCGGCCCAACTGGGGAAAATGGCGTGCCGACAGGTATGTCCCCACAAATCAGCCACTCAGCCTCCTCTCAACTCCCTGCCGTGTGGGACCCACCGTTGGTCGTCTTCTCCAAGTCCGAATTGAGGTCAGCTTTCGGTCGTTGTAAAACTCCGCCGGGGATCGCGGGATCCTAATCCGCCCTGTGTTGGTTATTGCAACTCGCCCAGGCTATAAAGTCGTGAACCTGGCGCCGCTAGCTGCGCATCTACCGACGTCTTCACGCAGCCACCGAGAGAAAACAACAGAGAGGGAAGGGTGCCGTGCCGAGAGGAGAGAGGAAGATCCGCCGCGAACGAATCACGTGTACACCATCGACGGGGTCCCAACTGCGGGTCTGGGAGCTTCACCGCGTTCTTAGGAATGCGCCCATGGCCGAAACTGGGTGGCGCGGTCATCATGGCGTCCCCAATTGCTCACCGAAGCGAAAGGTTCACGGCGGAGCCGCCATTGCTCGTGACCCGTGATCATCGGTACATAATCCACGGTAAATTCGCTTCTATCGTGTTCGCATTAACCTCTGGTGTGTGTGGACCCCTTGGCTGGCCTATTTGGTGACCGGACCTCGTCGAATCGCTCATCGGAGTAACCATCTCCGCCGTGAGCTTGGCTGTGCCGTGGGCAGGGTATTTGCGCTGTGTCGCGGCTGGAATTGAGGGGCGACATGGGTGCGGGCCGTTGCGAATCTCACGTAGGTTGAGTGAATTCGGGATTGGGGACTTGGTCGGCCGGAATTGCGCCTACTCCGGTGAACCATCGCCGGGGAGCGCCGTCGGGTAGGGCGAGTTGAGCTGGATTGGGGAGATGGCTCCCTGACCGTTGATGCGAGATGAACGGACGAGATTAGATTCAAGTTACCCCCTTCACGCGTGGCATTGGGACCGTTGGATGTGATCTGACGGACCCGATCCGATCTTGCTTTCATAAAATAACCACCGTCAGATTCGAATCCGAGGGCTTGAATCGCATACCGGTTCGATTAAAACGCGATCTAATCTGGACCGTCAGAGTTAGATCGGGCGGCTCAGATCGCGTGATACCCTTTCGGTCAGGAAATTTATTAAAGAGCCCCTGGGTTTTACAGAAATAGAACCCGCCGTCCATATGTCACTGTTCCCTGTGTCTGTGGCGAATTACACCGAGACCCCTGTGTTTTCTGGTATTTGAGGCCCAGTCCAGTGAATAGGAAAATCATAGAAAATGATTTAGAAAATGATTTTTAGTGTTAAAATAAATCCAGAAACTTAATTAATTCATAACTAATTCATTTTAGCTCCAAATTGAGTCATTCCAATTCCTAAAATTTTGTAACAATATTCTCTACCATTTAGAATCACTGTTTTGTCATGAACTCTGTCAAGAAAATTTATTTATCATTTAATCATATTATAATCACCTTAAATCTTAGGAAATTCATAACTTGAATTCTATAACTCAAAAATTAATAATTCTTTTTCCTGTGATCTTACTTTAATATGTAGATTATTAATATGTATTTTGCATACATGTTTGATGTAATGTTAATTTTGCCTATACACTGTTTGTTTGTATTGCTACGACTAGTGCGAGGTCACGTGTCACCTGAAGATCATCCTGGTACCTGGAATCTCAAGGCCCAGGCAAGTTGTGCCCTTGATCACTTCTTTTTACCCACTCATGTTCTGATTAATCATAATGATCTGCATAGGTTAATTTTGATGGGACCCAACAGGTTACCTAGTTTGATTATCTTTATACCTTGTTCACCACTGAACTTTCTGGGTAGTACTTGCTAGTGCTATATGTGGTTTTGGGTATGGAGATACACTATTCATGGTTACACTTTTGTTATCAGTTATTATTTATTGTTCATATTGAGATCATTATGTTAATTGGAACATGGAGAACCACCCGGGAAAACAGTGCTACCACAAGGGTTTAATGGGACGCCCTTGGCTGATTAATTAGGAAAGCTAGTGGAAGACTACCTTACCCGAAAGGGGCAAGGGCAGTAGGGGAGAGGTCAGTGCGGGGAGGCCCTCGGGAGGATTTTGCTGCGATGGCGGTCCTGCAAGGGATTCCTGTACTGGATCTTCCTATAAACTGTAGCGGGTTTTCGGAAGCTAGTGGAACTTTGTAAAGGCCACGTAGTGGATCCCTAGCCATTCACCTCGGAAGTGTCTAAGGGCCTTGCAAACCCTGGCGACATGGGATACACGACTTGTGGGTAAAGATGCGCAACCTCTGCAGAGTGTAAAACTGGTATACTAGCCGTGCTCACGGTCATGAGCGGCTCGGACACTCACATGATTAATTTATGGAACTAAACTCAATTTGTCATATGCATTGCATTGCAGGTGATGTGGTTACTTTTGTTCTACTATTTAATTGGGTTGGTATTTACTTATACTTAGTAACTGCTAATAAAATTTTGACCAACTTTAAAAGCAATGCTCAGCTCTAACCATCTTCTTTGGTAAGCCTTACACTTCACGTGAGCTCCCACCTTTGGCGAGTTCATGCACATTATTCCCCACAACTTGTTGAGCGATGAACGTATGTGAGCTCACTCTTGCTGTCTCACATACACCACAGGTCAAGACCAGGTACTGCAGGATGATGCTCATGGAGGATGCTGTGATGAGTTCGTGAGAGGTCTAGGTCGTCGTCTCCCAGTCAACTTTGGGTTGCTGGACCGTTGTCTCCTTATAATGTAATTATTTATTTTGTATAGAACTCCTGTTATATATAAAGTTGTGACATTCGATCCTGTGCCACTATACATCATATGTATGAGACTTGGTCCCAGCATACCTGGTGTTTATGTTAGCGCCCGGGTTTTGGACCCCTAAAATCCGGGTGTTACAGAAGTGGTATCAGAGGAATGTTGACTGTAGGACGAAACCTAGATAGAACTGGACAACCATTATCTACTCACCTTTGCTACTCTGATCCTTTCTAAACTTATCTTAATCTTTTCTCATCTATTTCCGCTTTACTCTGATTATTCTTATCTTTTCTTTCTGAAAAACAAATGTGGATTTCACACTTTGAAATCCTATGCCTAAAGTGACTTTTAGGAATAGGAGACCTAATCTTAGGAACAAAAACAAAACTATTTTTATCTATGCACTTGAATGTTTGTTCTTATGATATCTGTCTGATTTGGATCTTTGATTGAGTGTGATGGGTTGTGGAGTAATGTCCACAATTACATCTGCATATACACATAGGTATAAAAATATATTTATAAAATAACTAGGCAACCTAAATTATCCCATTTGGAACCTATCTAGCTTAAGAGAATTATCTTATCCTAAAGGCTCTCATTCTAGCCAATTCATCTTATCTTAAAAGATTCTCCCTTGTCTTAATAGATCCATCTTATCTTAAATGATACTCATCTTATCTTGAAAAGATTGTATCTCATCCTAATAGATCTAACTGACCTCAAAAGATTTTATCTTATCTTTATGGATCCATCTTATCCTAATAGGCATACTTATCCACCCTAGTTTAACAACCATGATCTAATGCAAGATTAATTAGATCATATCTAGTCAAACCAGTCATACCAATCTAATCTAGATCACATCTAACCTACTATGATCTAATTTAAAAAAAAATGAGTTACTTAATGGACCAGTTAATACTTGTGAAATGGATTAGACCCTATTCACATGTTGTAATTTAGTCCACCCTACACTAAATAAAGACTGATAGACCAACCCAACCAATAGAGTCTTGATGGATTGCATAATCTGCCTATCCCCACCTAACAACAAACAAACTTTTGACCTATATCATGTAGTCTATCTCATCCATATCTATCTTAACCATATTCCCAACCGATGATATACACTAACCATGAATCAATGAGACCAAGACTGGAGAAGAAGATGATCAACTTCATCAAGAAAGGATGAGCATCAACTCAAGTCTTCAAGGATCAAGTGAGATCACCAAGATGAGTCAAGATCCACAATCTAGGATGAAGTCTTTTCTTATCCTACTCTTTCTTACCCAAACCTATATATGCCCTAAAGACATCTTCTATCCTACATAATAAAGTAGACATACATATATACACCCATGCTTTCCTAATCACCTGCCAATTTGGGTTTAGACTTGAAAAAAAAAATCTTTTGGTACTAAAACCACTTAATATAGATTTCAAACCAATTTCTCTGTAACCCTTTTCTTACAAATCTCGAGGACGAGATTATTTTTAAGGGGGGTAGGATTTGTAAAGCCCAAAAATTGGTAAGAGAAAAAAAAATAATAAATAAGTAAATTTATAAAGTGGATGTTTCGGGGATCCCTTGATTTTCTCTACATATTCAATCAATGGCATTAAATTATGTAAATAACAAATAAAATAGATACATAAATGTGCATTCCATGAAGTTTCCTTATGAGTTTACACTTTGTATTGAAAATTGTGAAACAAGCTTAAGCTAGGAAACTAGGAAATGTTTAGGAAACCATCCCAATATAAATGAGTTGTGAAATACTCTTTGTTAATTTATATGTTTTGAAGCATGGATAAAATAATTAATATGAACATATGGATCCTTGCACTCATACTGGAGTTTTATGAGATGCATATAATTTTGAAATCTGAACTCTGAAAAATTTGAATTTAAATTAGAATTGGAAAACTGAAATTTGAAGAAAAGAAAATAAAAAAGGGAAAAGATCTCCTTGCGCTTGGGCTGGCTTCTCCCCTCGGCCCACCAGATGAAACCAGCCGCGCGCGGCCCAACTGGGGAAAATGGCGTGCCGACAGGTATGTCCCCACAAATCAGCCACTCAGCCTCCTCTCAACTCCCTGCCGTGTGGGACCCACCGTTGGTCGTCTTCTCCAAGTCCGAATTGAGGTCAGCTTTCGGTCGTTGTAAAACTCCGCCGGGGATCGCGGGATCCTAATCCGCCCTGTGTTGGTTATTGCAACTCGCCCAGGCTATAAAGTCGTGAACCTGGCGCCGCTAGCTGCGCATCTACCGACGTCTTCACGCAGCCACCGAGAGAAAACAACAGAGAGGGAAGGGTGCCGTGCCGAGAGGAGAGAGGAAGATCCGCCGCGAACGAATCACGTGTACACCATCGACGGGGTCCCAACTGCGGGTCTGGGAGCTTCACCGCGTTCTTAGGAATGCGCCCATGGCCGAAACTGGGTGGCGCGGTCATCATGGCGTCCCCAATTGCTCACCGAAGCGAAAGGTTCACGGCGGAGCCGCCATTGCTCGTGACCCGTGATCATCGGTACATAATCCACGGTAAATTCGCTTCTATCGTGTTCGCATTAACCTCTGGTGTGTGTGGACCCCTTGGCTGGCCTATTTGGTGACCGGACCTCGTCGAATCGCTCATCGGAGTAACCATCTCCGCCGTGAGCTTGGCTGTGCCGTGGGCAGGGTATTTGCGCTGTGTCGCGGCTGGAATTGAGGGGCGACATGGGTGCGGGCCGTTGCGAATCTCACGTAGGTTGAGTGAATTCGGGATTGGGGACTTGGTCGGCCGGAATTGCGCCTACTCCGGTGAACCATCGCCGGGGAGCGCCGTCGGGTAGGGCGAGTTGAGCTGGATTGGGGAGATGGCTCCCTGACCGTTGATGCGAGATGAACGGACGAGATTAGATTCAAGTTACCCCCTTCACGCGTGGCATTGGGACCGTTGGATGTGATCTGACGGACCCGATCCGATCTTGCTTTCATAAAATAACCACCGTCAGATTCGAATCCGAGGGCTTGAATCGCATACCGGTTCGATTAAAACGCGATCTAATCTGGACCGTCAGAGTTAGATCGGGCGGCTCAGATCGCGTGATACCCTTTCGGTCAGGAAATTTATTAAAGAGCCCCTGGGTTTTACAGAAATAGAACCCGCCGTCCATATGTCACTGTTCCCTGTGTCTGTGGCGAATTACACCGAGACCCCTGTGTTTTCTGGTATTTGAGGCCCAGTCCAGTGAATAGGAAAATCATAGAAAATGATTTAGAAAATGATTTTTAGTGTTAAAATAAATCCAGAAACTTAATTAATTCATAACTAATTCATTTTAGCTCCAAATTGAGTCATTCCAATTCCTAAAATTTTGTAACAATATTCTCTACCATTTAGAATCACTGTTTTGTCATGAACTCTGTCAAGAAAATTTATTTATCATTTAATCATATTATAATCACCTTAAATCTTAGGAAATTCATAACTTGAATTCTATAACTCAAAAATTAATAATTCTTTTTCCTGTGATCTTACTTTAATATGTAGATTATTAATATGTATTTTGCATACATGTTTGATGTAATGTTAATTTTGCCTATACACTGTTTGTTTGTATTGCTACGACTAGTGCGAGGTCACGTGTCACCTGAAGATCATCCTGGTACCTGGAATCTCAAGGCCCAGGCAAGTTGTGCCCTTGATCACTTCTTTTTACCCACTCATGTTCTGATTAATCATAATGATCTGCATAGGTTAATTTTGATGGGACCCAACAGGTTACCTAGTTTGATTATCTTTATACCTTGTTCACCACTGAACTTTCTGGGTAGTACTTGCTAGTGCTATATGTGGTTTTGGGTATGGAGATACACTATTCATGGTTACACTTTTGTTATCAGTTATTATTTATTGTTCATATTGAGATCATTATGTTAATTGGAACATGGAGAACCACCCGGGAAAACAGTGCTACCACAAGGGTTTAATGGGACGCCCTTGGCTGATTAATTAGGAAAGCTAGTGGAAGACTACCTTACCCGAAAGGGGCAAGGGCAGTAGGGGAGAGGTCAGTGCGGGGAGGCCCTCGGGAGGATTTTGCTGCGATGGCGGTCCTGCAAGGGATTCCTGTACTGGATCTTCCTATAAACTGTAGCGGGTTTTCGGAAGCTAGTGGAACTTTGTAAAGGCCACGTAGTGGATCCCTAGCCATTCACCTCGGAAGTGTCTAAGGGCCTTGCAAACCCTGGCGACATGGGATACACGACTTGTGGGTAAAGATGCGCAACCTCTGCAGAGTGTAAAACTGGTATACTAGCCGTGCTCACGGTCATGAGCGGCTCGGACACTCACATGATTAATTTATGGAACTAAACTCAATTTGTCATATGCATTGCATTGCAGGTGATGTGGTTACTTTTGTTCTACTATTTAATTGGGTTGGTATTTACTTATACTTAGTAACTGCTAATAAAATTTTGACCAACTTTAAAAGCAATGCTCAGCTCTAACCATCTTCTTTGGTAAGCCTTACACTTCACGTGAGCTCCCACCTTTGGCGAGTTCATGCACATTATTCCCCACAACTTGTTGAGCGATGAACGTATGTGAGCTCACTCTTGCTGTCTCACATACACCACAGGTCAAGACCAGGTACTGCAGGATGATGCTCATGGAGGATGCTGTGATGAGTTCGTGAGAGGTCTAGGTCGTCGTCTCCCAGTCAACTTTGGGTTGCTGGACCGTTGTCTCCTTATAATGTAATTATTTATTTTGTATAGAACTCCTGTTATATATAAAGTTGTGACATTCGATCCTGTGCCACTATACATCATATGTATGAGACTTGGTCCCAGCATACCTGGTGTTTATGTTAGCGCCCGGGTTTTGGACCCCTAAAATCCGGGTGTTACAGCCGGTTTCAGCTTCAGTAGTTTTCATCCCGGTAGCTTCGGCTTCGGCAGTTTCAGCAAAAACAATTTTTGACACCGTTGTCGGTGGCGGCGTCTGATGGATCACATCTGTTACTTGAATAATTCTCCGCTTTTTTGGCTTCGCAGGACTTTCTACTGCCGAAGCTGCCTTGTCCTTCTGAAAAAACTTCGTCAGTTCCAGTGCCAGCGGGCTTAGCCTGAAAGGCAAAGGTTCAGTCATTACCTTCATAATTTCTTCTACTTCAATAGCAGCAGGAGAAGCAGAAGTATCTTCTTCTCGGACCGGCGTTTCCGGCTCTGGGGATGCACTTTTTCTCTTTTTTGTGGTGGCCACCTTCGGCTCAGGATTTAACTCTTCAGCGCTAAGATTTTCAGAATCTTTCTTTTTCTTTTTGGTTACCTTGACGATCTCTTCGTCAGTGGTGCTGGCAATCCTTTTTCGCTTCGGGCCTTCAGCATCTCCGCCCAGTCGGCCATAGTCAGCATATTCAAATCCTATGGCATCAAGCACCCTGTTCAGCCTTCGTTTCGGCCGAGTGCCGAAGGCCGCTATCATCAGTTGATCCTCTTTTTTAGAGTAATTCCCAAGAATTTCATTACTCATTGTTTCAATGGTATCAAGCCATTCTTGGCAGGGTACTTTAAAGTATTTCTTGAACTTATAATGGTAGGGCAGTCGGACGAGTTCCCCCTTTTTCTTTTCCCCTTTGAGCTTCGGCATTGTCCACTCTTTCATAGTTGGAAAAACCCTGAACGCCAGGAATTCCTGCACTAAATCTCTAGTGCCAATATGTTCTGCAATAATTTTGAATTCGCCCAGTGCAGCCCAAGTTGGACCTTCTACTTCCATTCTGCATCGGGGTCTTGTTTCTCCGAAAGTTAGTTCAAGAGGGCTCTGAACCAGCTTCTCTTTGTCTTCGTCAACTTTGACATAAAACCACTCTGATTTCCAGCCTGCCGGCCATTTGCTTCGATAGCTGATCACGGGAAACTTCGTGGTTTTCCGATAAGCAAAATTATAGCAACCAAAATTTTCATGCAATCTATCTTTTCTGGCTTTTGTTTGGTAATGCCGCTCATGAACTCGACAGAAGCTGTCGGCAAATGGCTCCACCGCCTGGCTTCGGAGAGCCCAGATATAAACGCTGAGCCTGACAATCGCGTTGGGAGTCAGTTGGTGAAAATAGATGCCAAATTTTTGCAGCACGTCAGAGATCATCCTATTTAAGGGAAATCTCAACCCAGCCTTTAGGAAGCTCTTGAATATGACTATTTCATCCTTTTCTGCCTTCGGGGTAGTTTCTTCCCCCCCGAAGCGAAGTAGCTTTTTCTCATTCTCACTGAAATAGCCCGACTTCACCATCTTGGAGAGATCAGCCTTAGAGACAGTCGACTTTCCGAAGTCCAAGTGGCTGGGCTTGCTTGGCACGGCAATATGGTAATCATCATCAGGATCAGCTTCCTCAATATTTCCTTCTTCTGCTTCGGCAGCAACCTGTTCTGTCTCGGCAACAGTCTGCTCTGTTTCGGCAGTACGGATTCCTTCCGAGGTCACCAGTCCGGATCGTTGCATCGCTTCAGAGATGGGAACAGTCTCCGATCCTTCAGCTTCGCCTCCCTCACGCTCAACCCTAGCGGTAGAGCGCACTCTGGCCATTTAATTTTGAATTTTTTTGGGGAACTAAAAACTTTTCCTCCCGAACTTTTTCTTCTGACGAAGTAGGCTTTAAGCTGGAGCTTCGTTTGATTGCGAGAGTCAAGCTTCGGCTATGGTTAAAAATTTTGGCAGCAAAACAGTGCAATAGCAATGAATGCTGTGGTAACTTCACACCTACCCGTCTGTTTATATAGTGCTGCAGGTAAGAAGGTGAATCGTCAGGATTTTTACACCAGGCGAACAGCTGCTTGCACCCGCTGCGCGGTGGACCGCAGAGGCCAAATAGTAACTCTGCAGGGTGGGACCGCTACGCGCTCGGAAACCGAATCGTTTCTCGACAACGAGCTCAGGGAAGGTGTTTTTCGGACCTTCGGCTTCCCGAAGCCTAAGAAACTTTTTTCACGGATCAAGCTCGTTACAAAAACGATCTAACACCGCGAAGGGGCTACTGTTGGGACCATGCTTCGTCGCCGAAGGTCCTGCAGGAAGAAACAGCTTCGGCTGAAGCTGTCCGCATGTGATGACCGAAGGTTTCTCTTCATGAAGCTTCGGAATTACAAACCGGCTTAAGAGTAGAATGACCTTTCAGTCCATAAATGTTTGAGTCGTTGTTGTAAACTTTTATGAGGGGCATAATTGCAATTCCTCACAGGCTGTGTCCCGTGCTTATAAATAGTGAACAGTATTCCTTTACTGTTCAGGGATTCCGGTAATTGCAATCACGTCAATCGTGAATTAATCTTTGTCAAGGCAAAGGTAAAAATGTATTTAGTATTTGGATACATTAAATTGAGATAATATAAAAGTGATGTTGTTCATTTATAATTTATTTGTCTTTAATGCTTCGTATTTCGTATTGTTTTATATAATCTATTAAAGTTCAATTACGAAGATTTAACCTTCGTAATTGTATTGTCTTTAACCTTCGTCCGAAGTTCATTAATCCTTAAAGGGATAATGCTTCATTGGACGAAGGACATTAACATTTAATATTTTATGTTGCCTCGTTCTTAATTCATAGCATTTGAGAACGAGTCCCCAACACTTGATTAGTAAGGGATTATTTATTTTATTTTGTCAAAACCATATGAGTCATGAAATGTTGCATCATGTTGAGCTCCAAATATTCTTTGAATTGTTGCACATGTTTGATTTAATTTAAATTTGAAACTTGGTTTGAATTTGAATTGAAAACCTTAGAGAAAATAAATAGAAAAGGCATTAGAAATTCCCTGGAAATAGAAAAAAGCCAATGTGGCCCAGTTAGCCCAAGTCGGCCTAGCCCGCACGCCTGCCCGCGCTGACAGGCAGACTTCACCTGTCGACCTGTCTCGCCCGCGCGCTCTCTCCCCTGTCTCCCTCCCGCTACCCAATGGGCCAGTCTTGTCGGCGTCGTTCCTCTCGCACGCGCGCCCACTCTCTCTCTCTATCTCTCTCTCTCTCTCTGTGTGTGTGTGTGTGTGTGTCCCGTGAACCCCACCTGTCAGTCCGTCCCCAACCTCCCGCCCACGTCCCTCGTCGTGGACGCGCCCACGACCGCGCATTCTTCGGCCACCTTCGCACGTCCTCGCCCCTTTTGAGCCTCGCGCCCCGCTCGCCCACTTCCCCCTGCTCACTTGTGCCCTCAGCCGAACCCCCTCGCCCCCTCTCTCACCCTGCGCACGCGACCAGACAAGCTCCGCTGCTGCTCACCGAAGACCGTCGTCGTTCCGCGACCGCCGTTGAGTCCCGGTCGGGTCCGTGGCCTCGGTAAGCACCGCCGCATCACATGCAACTCGGGACACCCCTTCGGTTTGCTTTTCCCTCCCTGGTTTGCCCGGTCCACGCTAACCGGCGCACTTCTTGCGCAGCCGGAGCCCGCCGTCGTCGACCCAAGGCTCCACCGCACCCCCGCTGTCCCCCAAGCACTCCGGACTTCACACTCAAGGTGAGCAACCTTCCCGTGCCCTTAATTTTTTCGTTACTATCCTTTTGCCCGCACAATTCTTTGCCGGAGTTGATCCGCGCCGCTGCTAGCCCACCTCACCGTGTCCCGCGCTCTCTGGTGCTCCTGCTCCGGCGTGGTGCCCATGGTCGGGTTTGGTAGATTGCCCTGAGCGCGTTCGAGCTATTCCCCAAACCCGTAGAGCCCCGCCGTGGCCATCCCCCTCATCTCCGGCGAGGCCTCGCCGTGGAGCCGAGCGGCGCCGCCCTCATCCGTTAAACCTTCCCGGCGTCGATCTCCACCGTCCGATCCTAATCGCGCGGTCCAGATCATAGGATACTGGTTCGCACCTACGCGCCCTGTCCCTAGGCCCGCCAGTCAGCGCCTGCGCCCCCTGGCGTTGGGCTCGACTGGTAAGCTCATCTCCCCCTCTAGTCGCTGACAACTGTCCCCGCCTGTCAGTCGCGCCCGCGTGCGTGTCCACGGATCTAATCCTGTTCGTTGATCTGTGATCCGATGGTTGAGATCACCCGATACCCCTTCACGTGTATTTTTGCTTAAGAGACCCTCGGGTTTTAGGAAATGCACCCGCAGTCCCTGGTTTTCGCGCGCAGACCCCTGTGTTCTTTTAAACAGCCCCCTGTGCTTTTAAATAATTATAGAATTAGACCTAATTTCATATTTTAAACTTCAAAACTTGTTTATTTCATATCTTTTTCATATGAACTCCAAATTTAGTGGTTCGAATTGCAAAATGTTCATAAGATTATTCTCTGTCCAAATAAATTATGTTCGTCTATAGTCTGTGCACTTTAATTTTTACCTAGAATATAAGTTAGTGTATATGTTGATTTATTCCCTTAATAAAATAAATAAAAAGGAAAACCCTAGGGGTAAATGGATGTTTAATCTTGTGAGTTTAATAATGTGTAATATAAGAATCAATCTCTGGTTTAACTTTTAGGTCTCAATAAAATGAATAGTATTAGATTATATAATCATGGACAACACTTAAAGAGTAATCAACTCCTAATTAAGATTAGTTCATTTTATAATTTGATCTCCTTCTTTAATTAATACTATACCTTTTGAGATGTTTTCCAATGTTTGTACATGTTTGATGTGTTGTTCATTTGTACTTTCCAAATTTATTGAATGTATGATCGCTTTATTTAGACAACGAGCAGCCCGTGGTTCCTCAGTGTGTTGCCGAAGATCTTCCTGAGCAACAATCTGGTGAAGGCAAATGTCCTCAGACCTATCATGTCCTATTTACTTAATAATTCACTGTCTCGTATTACATTTTTGAAACTTAAGGATTGACTATTCTGTATTTACCTTATCCTTGTTTACCTTTTTGGGTTAATCATGGTCAGCTTTATGCTATTGCTTTACTTTAATTAATGAACATGATGTGAATATTATGATACAATGATGTTATCCCGATGATGTTCTTGTGATACTCTAGGGAACTCAGGTTGTTTCCTGAGTACCTCTCCGTAAGGACCTGTTTGGGGAGTGACAACCCTGGATAACAGTGCAACCATGAGGGTGGAATGGGACACCTTTAGCTGATTAATTAGAGGAACCATATGAGTACTTGGCTTCGCTGTACGGCCGTCAATGGGGTCCAGGCACAGTACTTGCTCTGCCGAGGCTGGTTGCAGAGGTTCTCGATTTGGTTTTGTTAGTCACCCTTTCTTTGGGGAGATGTACTGTGTTTATCAAACTGGAGAAACCTAACGGACGGCTATAACCTCTGGGAAATCTTTGTAAAGACAACATAGTGAGACCCTGCTAGGTCACCTTGGTAGTGATCAATGGGGAGGCTAGAACCTCGGGCAGAAAGGGAATCATGACTTGTGGGTAAAGTGTGCGACCTCTGCAGAGTGTTAGAAACTAGTATATCAGCCATGCTCACGGTTAAGAGCGGCCTTGGGATCCTCTTTGATTAGAAGAACTTTGGTTACTTTTATGATGATGGTTAGCAATGATGGTTATAATTTTGATCTCTGGTATTTTCTCTCGGAGGAAGTGCTTCTGGATAATAACTGGGTTTATTACTAAAATTTTGGCTCTACTTATAGTAATAAAAACTTGACCAACTAAAAGCAATTGCTTAACCTTAACTCTGCATACAACTAGTCCACTTTAGCCAAACGGGACATTTGTTGATTACGTTGATGTGTACTCACCCTTGCTTTACAAACCACCCCACCCTAGGTTGTCCCCACTGTACTCAGTGCTCAGGAGGAGATGCTGGCAACATGGAGGACTTTGAGGAGTTCCAGGACTACGATGAGTTCTAGTTTATCTTAGTGGCAAACCCTTAGTCAGCTGCCTGTGTAGGCTTATCTTCTATGTTTCGTTTCTCTGCACTTTGATATTAATGTTGAATACTATGTCTATGTATTAGACTCTGTGGATGTCTTGGACATCTTGATGTAATTAAAGTACCTTTCCACTATTTACTTTGAGCATTGTTTGATGATGTCCAATTATGTATCGCTGTGTACGTGAGTTCTGATCCTGGCACGTACATGGTTCGCATACGGTTTGCCTTCCAAAACCGGGTGTGACACCTAGAAGAAGATGTAGTAAAAGGGAGACGGGTATGTCGGCCAAGCTGACAAGCCTGACAAAGGCCCTTAAAATGTCCCCTATTACAAGAAGAATCTAAGGTGCTGGAAAGCTTGGCATGACGTCAGGTTCTGGGTGCCCGAGACGTCGATGCCAAGTGATGGGGTGGTGGTGGAGACCAGGACAGGAGGTGGAGACGCACCGGTGGACGACGACCGGAGTGTGTAGAGGGGCCCGACCCTGTCACATCGGGTGAGAGGGGTCCTGGTGGCTAGATCCTTCACAGAAAAACCGGTAGGGTCAAACTCAATGGAATAAGGAATGTCGGTGGTGAACGGACAGACAGAAAGGAGATTGTGAGTGATATGTGGGGCTAGGAGGACGTCGTTGAGGTAGAACGGTCCAAGGAGTACCGAGGAACCTACTGAGGTGAATGATAGAGTGGAACCGTTGCCAATGACAATCGAGGTAGGATGTGTGTGGGGAGGTGGCTGTGAGCGAGATGACATGCATGTGGTGGGAGTGGTGTGATGGGATGCACCGGAGTCGATGACCCAGTCAGAGGGTGGTGGAGCCAACGCCATGGTGTTGTATGCGGAGACGAGGGCGGCAGGGTCCCAGCCTGCAGCGAACGAGGACCATGGTAAGTGGCCAACGGCGGTGAGGTCTATCCCGGCTGATCGACGAGCAAGTGGGTACGGTGAAACTCATCCGCGACCGAGCCCGAGCCTATCTGGTGCCAAGATCTTTACTCCGCCGTGATTATCCCCTCACGAGAGAGCACAAATCACGACAATAGCGCAAATCACGGCGCAAAGGGTCACCGGCGGCGAGGGGCTGAACTTGTGATCTTGTTCAGTCATTGTACCATTGGAACCTCTGTTTAAAGCACCTCACAGAGCACAATCAAGGCAGATTTTCTCTAAAATCTATGTGACACCCTCATCACCCATCTGCATCAAAGTTATAGATCTATAAACCATCTTTACTTTTGCTATAGCATCCCTAGTCGAATCCTCATTGGATCATGGCCGAATCCCAGTTCAAAGATTGTCCCAGCCTCACTGCTTGACTGAATTCAGACCAAGGGCAGTCTGACAGCCCAACTTTGGGCTCATTTTACTCCAAATTTTTCATGTGAACAAGGCTTAATCCATATAGCAAAGTTGTTCTCCTTCAGTAGCTTTATAAACTTGATGTGTTGACCCTAGGCAAATTCTTAGTATTTTTGGATCCACAGGGCCCTAAAGTCAGCTCTATGCCACTGTTTTCAGACTTAGCCATATGATCACAAGAGTGGACTTTTTGCATTTAGGCCCAAATCTCATGGGTTCTTTTGCAAATCTTCAAATGGGTGAACCATATGACTTGAGGTACCCTAACTTCATGATTTTTGCACTAAGGTCCAAAATGTACACACTTTTACAGATAACCCCCTAGGGTTTCAGTCCAGGGTTTTCCAGGGGTCTATTTAGGGTTTTTGACACTTCTAGGGTTTGGATGCTACTTAAGTCCATCCATGGTGACATTTTATGATCATTACTAATAAGTTTTGAAGTTTTCTTTTGTTTAGGCTTTGTTTACTCTTCTAAGCCCAGCTTAGGGTTAAGTACTGTATTATAGAGTTTCACCCATGAAATGTCACATCAATACAACTTATTTGAACTTTTTGCCTAGTGAATGCATTCTAAGTGTGACAAACACATGATATGCCAATGCTTATGATGTTATGCTCAAGTTTTAGTGATAGTAACACCAGGGGTGTTACTGCTGGGAGGGAGGGGTTGATTAACCTAGCTCTGGTACCATGTTGAGAGCTAGTGAAAACCGTAACCCTAGGATAGGGTGGGGCTGTATATTAATAGCCATATGGAGTTGGGCCTAGCCCATTACAGAGGGGCAAGAGAGTAAATGTACCCAAACCCTAATACAGTTCTAACACAAACAACTAGTACATGCAGTGAGCTCTAGAGTCAATAGATCAATGGTTGATGGTCGAACAGTTGGTGTTGGATGGTCTAACACCCTCATTTTCTACATAGTAAAACGACTATCTGCTAGTTGCCTCTTATAACTTCATAAAGATCTTGTCTAGGCTTGCAGTGATCATCATGGCTTACCAATTTGGTATGCACCCTAGTAAGCTTAAGACAACATCTCCCGTTCATCTCTAGTGATACAGACTTATCCAAAGTGAGATTGGGAGTGATCTCTAGTGATTTTGCATTAAGTTGTGCATCTAGACATCTAGTGGCACTAGTGATCATATTAAGCTACAAGATTCTTGTTACTTAGAGTAGTAATTGTCAACATAAGATTGTTTAGCGTTTTTGGTGATTACTGCTGGCTGCAATCATCATTGTGAGGGGCTCTTGTGCTCAATCCCCACAGGAGATTCACAAAAAGAAACTTTAGTAAAATCATGGCTTGTTGCAGTGTCTCTCTAACTAGAGTGATTATTACGATGCTCTCATTGTGGTCTTGGTGTGTGATGCCAATTAGCGTATGAATCATCTAGGTTGGACTCGCCATAATGATGATATAGGTTGCTGACTAGCAACTAAACATCGAGGATATATCTTGTGTAATATTTTATCCTATGTGCTTTGTACTATGTACCTATTATTAAAACTACAACTACTTGTATCATATTTGTCTATTTAGTATTGTATTGACTATTGTTGAGTTTTATTTCTTTGCAGTAAGTAGCTTGCTACAATCAACATAACCTTTTTGCCTAGCTACTAGATTGATTAGATTCTAGCATAGAGTAAATTAGAACTAGAGCAAGTATATGCTTTTGCATCCATGATCTTGGCTCTAGTAATAATATTGAGTTTTGAAGAACATTTTTATAAGCTATTCACCCTTCTAGCCATCTAGATCCTATTACCACACCCATGTTGAGGACACCATGCCCACGATCGCCATAGGCAAGGCAAGGGCAATACCTACCACTAGGGCTACGCTCACACAACCACCAGAGCTTGAGTGGGGGCAGGACGTAGGAAACTTAAAGAAAGAACCTCCCATGTCATTATGTGGATAAACATAGCCTAAGACTAAAGTGATAACCTGATTCAATCATAGAAGATAATGTGCATTTGGAAGCTTGCTAATAACATGATGCCGATGAGTTGGTATGCTAAAATTATCGTAGAAGAAACATTAACCATAGTACATAACTTTCTCCCATCCCAGCCTATCCATCCACACCACCTTTCACATAATTTCTCACACCCCATCCTCACTTTCAACCAAAAATGTAACACCTCATGGCTTTTGGTTAGGAGTGAATTGAAGGGGATTGGATGGGAATAAATCGCTTGCTAGTCAAAATTGAATAGGAAAGGATTTAATGCCCCCTCAATCCTCTCTGATCCCCATGCAACCGAACAAGGCCTTAGGTGTTACGCATGGACCTTAGCCTTGATCATACATGCATTAGTAAGTTTTGCAAGATTTGTGAGATTAGCGTATGAAAAACTCCAAAAATATGAAGAAGGTCAAACAAAATTCTTAAACGAAACAAGGTAATAATCTTTAGAAACTTAACCTGAGAAATTCAATGAAGAAATAGGAATCATCAATGATTCAACTTCAACCCAAGTTTGAGTGTTGATGTTTAAAAACATAATTCCCAAGTTTAACCTGTAACTTAAACCACAAGAAATAAGTTAATTTCTTAAAACTAGAAATGTAACGATAAAACAAGTATAGGAGAAAAACCCCTAAAACCTAACAAATATAGAAATAATTGTGTAGATTAATTGATATTGAAAGATTATATGGTTAGGATTAATCCTTCAGATGGTATAACTTCTATGGATGATTTCTAGGTTAATCTTTAAAAGGAACTGTGTGAATTCAGGAAAAGTAAATCGATAATCCAAATTAGATGATTTTGACAAATTATATATCTAAGCACACCACAAAAACTACTCCCCTTTTTGAAAAATATAGTTATGGGTTTTATGCAATCAAACACGCTTAAATTTAATCAAATTTATAATAAATATTATTAATATTTATGTATTTAAATAAAATTATTACAAAAATATATTTTGTAATCAATGTAGTGGTACTTATTTTGTATTATGGATGCTAGTACTTTTTTATAATTCAGTAAAAGTTTCGATTATCTAACTCCTTGAGAAAAAATGTAATTTTTAATGGAGTTAGTACTTATCTAAACTCTTAGAGGCCTTTCAAAATATGCCAAGCTAAAGATTTAGCAACCTCTCACATTTGACTTGTCAAATCTATAATGATTTTTAATCTAATTTTGGCTTATATTTTTTTGGCATTGTAAATAATCACAAACTAAACCCGCCTTTATTTTGAAATGGAGGGACTTTATTTTGAAATGGAGGGAGTATCATATCATTTGTACATAATTAGGAATTACAATAGGTTAGGTTCAGATCAGTGGAGCAAAAATGCGATGACACATGTAAAGTCTAACTAAATTCGTCCACGTCGTACCTGCGGGTGCAATTCAAACTCATGCCCGAATCTATTGGATTTCAGGTCACTCGTGGGTTTTTACTTAGTGTGCACTTTTAAACCATATTTTAGCTATAAGCAATTAAGTAGAAATAACAATTTAATTATATCTACATATTTTAAGTTTTCTCATATAGAGTAGCAACAAAACATTTCATGAATTATTAGCCACGTTTTTTTTCTCGAATACGCAGGAGAACTGCGCATCATTATATTAAGTAGAGAGAAGGTCTAAAGAAGACCAAGAACAACAGCTATACAAAAGAAAATAAAGGAGAAAAAGGAAGAAAAAGAAAGAACAAACAAACAAAAAAAGGGGGGGAAGTGAACCAAGCCCCTAAATTAAGGCCACAGCCTTCTCAGAGCCTTAGCGCCTGCCATCTCCCAAAGCCTGGCATCCTCCTGGATCTGTTGCAGAACTGCATTCGAATTTGGGGAGACACCATAAAAAACACAAGCATTTCTGTGCTTCCAGATCCACCAAGCCACGAGAATAACCAATGTGTTGAACCCTTTCCTGTGCAAAGATGGCACAAGACCTTCAGCCATACTCCACCAATCCTGGAAAATTAACGTCTCCAGCCCTGGTGCCACAAGCTGCAGCCCCACTTTGCATAAGATCTGCCACCATAAATTCCTGGAGAAGACACAAGAGACCAAAATGTGCTGGATTGTCTCCTCCTGCTGATCACATAGAACGCATTTCACGGGTGGTCAAGACCTCTACGAGCTAGACGGTCCGTTGTCCAGCATCTATTAAGGGAAGCAAGCCAAATGAAGAATTTGCACTTAGGGGGCGCCCAACTCTTCCATATCCTTTTACCTGGCTCAAATTCCATAGAACCAGCCAAGAAACGTTGGTAGGCTGTTTTAGCAGAGTACTCCCCTGAAGCACCTGGAAGCCAACGGAAAGCATCAGGTACTCCAGGTTGCAAATGAATATCCTGAGTTAAATCCCAAATTATTAAGAAATCAACAATCACTTCTGCCGGTAAGCTGCCAGAGATGTCACCAACCCAACTGTTGTCCCTGAGAGCTTGCTGAACTGTTTTCCTTTTTCTCACTCGAATTGGAACTCTATTTAACAGGGAAGGGGCAATTTCTGAGATACATTGGCCATGCAACCAGCGGTCAGTCCAAAACAGTGTACCAACCCCATCCCCTACTATGGAGCAAACTGAGGCTGAGAACATGGCAGTAACATTAGGATGGACTTGCACATCAAACTCAGCCCAAGGCCTGTCTGGTTGAGTTTTCTTGAGCCACAGCCACCTCAGATTCAAAGCCCAACCAAGAATTTCAAGATTGTGAATTCCCAAACCCCCCATACTTAGGGGTTTACAGACCTTATTCCACCCCACAAGGCAATGACCACCTCTTGCATCTTTTCTGCCCTTCCACAAAAAGCCCCTTCTGATTTTACTTATTGAAAATAATTATCGTTGTATCTTAATTATTTTTGCGTAAAATAAACAACAAACTAAATTTTAAGTCGGATACTGTCACGACGGATTGAAATAGAAACTGGCACCCACACCCAACCTGTCAATTTAGATTGAGATTGAAATAGACAAAAGTATAGGGAAGTTAGTGCAAGTCCTGGTCTTCTTACACCAGGAAACGAAAAGAAACGACATCGCCAATCCCTAGCAGGAGACACAGCTCCGGCTTGCGGCCTGGGATCCGGTCCAGTATGGAGCCACCCCGGCGATCCTTGTGCGTCGTTGCCTCTGAAGTCTCCTCAGCGGCCGGATCGGACGCCGAGGACGACAGGTACTGCAGCGCCAACTCTGCCCTCGGCACGCCCAGCTCGATCGCTACCCTTCTCCCCTCCTCCGACTTCTGGGACCACCAGATGGACCTCCTCGACGACCATCCCGCCACCGCCGGCTTCCCCAAGAAACACCAGCTCAGGTGCCTCCAAACGCTGGCATCGGCGCAGTCGTGGCCGGAAACGGTTTCTCCTCCGGCGACTGCCGGAGTCGACGACCTCGCGCCGCAGGGGTCGAGTCCTGCTTCACCATATATTCCTCCGCTCCCTCGTCACAACCAGGTGACTTTGCTAGTGCTTCAATTAATAACTCATTAAAGATGTGAATTTGAGCGGAGCAGTTGTCAATTTCTCGTCCTGACCACATATCCAACGCAACATACGCATCTGTGGTACATAGTTGTTGGATATGTCGTCTCTTAGTAAGCCAACACTCAGTCTCATATAACATAGCAGGTCTAATCGTTGTCCTGTAGAACTTGCCTTTCAACTTCTGTGACACTCTCTTGTCGTATAGGACTCTCGATGCTTAACGTCATTTCATCCACCCCGTTTTGATTTTATGGCTAACATTTTCATCAATATCACCATCTCTCTGTAGTATCGATTCCAAATAACGGAATGTGTCCTTCTTTGGTACTACCTGGGCTCCCAAGCTTACATCTCCATCCTCACTAATTGTAGTACCAAAGTCACATCTCATATACTCGGTTTTGGTCCTGCTAATTCTAAATCTTTTTGACTCTAGAGTCTGACGCAATAACTCTAGCTTTCTATTTACTCCTTCCCGGCTTTCATCTACTAGAACTAAATCGTTAGCGAAAAGCATAAACCAAGGGATATCCCAAATTTTATTGTCTTACCTTGCAAAAATGCTCTGCTCAGCCGGGGAACAAAATATGTTCAATAAATTAGAAAAAAAAGTTGGTGCGAACTTTTGGGTTTATTACCTATTCTGATATCTGATTTGAAATTTTGATGAATGCAAATTTACAGCAACAATAGTTTTCTGCTTATTGGTTACTTGACCACATTTCAATTTACCTAGCCTTAAGTTAATTCAAGATAGGTGCTTCAATGATATCCCAATAACCAAACACAGGGGTACTGATTGGTCTCTATCAAATCTATACCCATGCATGTTTGGGCTTTGACGCTAAAAATATATTGGTTTGGTGCTCCTTTGCTTGATTCATTGATTGGATTGTAATATTCTAGTTCTGAGTTCTGACATGCATGTGCTCATTACGTTCTTGTGTTAACAGTCTCATATGACCAAAGAAAAGGATATGTCTTGTAGCTCATTTGCTTGATCAAACTCTCGTACTAACTATTAAGTGAATCATAAATGTGCATGTGTTAAGTCAGATTGTTGTATTGACATGGTCTCTTTCTAATTATAGGTGCATGGATTTGGTGGCAATGATTTATTTGATGATATGGTCCAAGAGATGGAACATATTCTGCTCAATTCAGGGGAGCCACATGGAAATGGATCTTTTATGAATGATCGTAGAAATAATGCTCTCCAGGCTCACCATTTCAGAGATGGCAGCACTACTGCCTCTACTTCTGGTACAGATGATGCCTTTGTATCTCCTGTTCCACAGTATTCTTCAAGAATCGATTGGGTGGAGGTTGTGGGGGCAAAGCAAAGATCTGGTGATGTTTCTTTTGGTGAACGAATTGTTGGTGTCAAAAAATACACTGTTTATTTGTTTAAAGTAAGGAGTGGTGAAGACGAATGGGAAATTGAGCGGCGATACCGTGAATTTTACGCGCTTTATCGGCTACTTAAGGGCTTCTTTTATGAGAGAGGTTTAAGTCTTCCCGCTGCATGGGAAAATGTTGAAAGAGAGTCAAGTAAAATATTTGGGAATGCGTCACCAGATGTTGTCAATGACAGAAGTGCCCTCATTCAAGACTGTTTGCGTTCTTTACTGGTCTCAAGTTATCCATTTGGAATTCCCACCCCTCTGGTTAATTTTTTGTCACCAGGGAGGCCTGGATACGAATATAGTTTTTTGAAAACTCTCATTCCACGATCTTTGCAAAGACGTAGCAATGATTTAAATTCAAAAGATTCAGATTGCAATGGAGGTCAACATGATGATTCTACCTCAATGGGCAAGACAATATCACTTATTGTAGAGGATAGGCCTCAGAAGTCGACCAGACAGTTGTTGGAATTACAACATTACAACTGTGCGGGGTGCCATAGGCATTTGGATGCTGGTCGAACATTGCTGCAAGAACTTGCACAGACTATTGGATGGAACAAACCTCGGTTTTGTTCTTACACTGGACAATTGTTTTGTGCTTCTTGTCACACAAATGATACTGCAGTTCTTCCAGCAAGAGTTCTACACCACTGGGATTTTTCACTGTATCCAATTTCCCAGTTAGCAAAAGCATATTTAGACTCCATATATGACCAGGTAATGATAAACTTAAACTGTATGGTGCTTATTTATTTGTTAGTTCCAAAATGCACTACAAAATATAAATCTACTTTCATACATTTTTTTGGACCTGAAGCAAATGATGATTTGCATTTTCAGCCTATGCTCTGTGTAAGTGCAGTCAATCCTTTCCTATTCTCGAAAGTACCAGCTCTGCTTAACATCATGAGTGTCCGGAAGAAAATAGCAGCTATGCTTCCTTGTGTCCAATGTCCTTTCCGGAATTCCATACTTAAAGGACTAGGAGTTCGAAGATACCTTCTAGATGGGAATGACTTCTTTGCGCTTCGTGACCTCGTTGATCTCTCAAAAGGAGCTTTTGCAGGTACCATTCTGTTTTAGCAAGATATTTCTGAAGTGCACAATCCAATCTGGGTGTAGACTTATGTGCAACTTGTTATATGGTAACTGCATCTATACATGTTGCTCCATTGTTCAGCACGGACAGATATCTGTACTACACTAGTGCACAATCTAATCTGGGTGTAGACTTATGTGCAACTTGTTATATGGTAACTGCATCTATACATGCTGCTCTATTATTCAGCACAACAGAAATCTGTACTACACTGATATTTCCACATATGTACATCACAAACCGCGATTGAAGAATTGTGTCTCATCCTTTTGAGCTAATTTAGCAAATTATTTTTTAAACAGTTTTTAGGTATAATTGTTGCTTTACGCTGTCCTTCTGGTTGCTGTTCAAGACTGGTTAATGCTTGATGATATAGAAAACTGGAACCAAAATTATAAAACCTTAAGATGATAGTCAAAATAACAAATCACATTGTTGAGGAGTTAGTTGCACTACTGACAAATTATGTTTGCTTCAAACAGCACTTCCAGTTAAGGTGCTGACCATATCAAACAGGATACTTGAGCACATTACTGAGCAATGCCTTGTGTGCTACGATGGTGGCGTACCTTGTGCTGCTCGACAAGCTTGTGATGACCCGCTGTCCCTTATATTCCCATTTCAGGTGCCGTGCCAAGTCTTTGTTTTCTAATTCCTTTCAGCGTAATATAACATATACTAAGTGTTGAGAAAATCTGTTACGGCTGTTATAGGAGGATGAAGCTACAAAGTGTAGCTTGTGTGGGTCAATCTTCCACAAGCAATGCTTTAGAAAGATCAGTGTTTGTCCTTGTGGTAAGGCTTCTAATGGCAGGAAGATCGCGGCGCTTGAGCAAGCTGTACATGATGGCACGGGCATGCCATCAACGGAATCTATTCAGCCTCCACCTCTCTCTTCATCTTATGGGTTTTTCTCTGATATTCTCTCCAAAGCAAGGCCGGACAAGCTTCTGAGGCCGAGAAATAGCAGTCCTGTGATCCTTATGGGTTCTTTGCCAGATATGTCTATATGAGCTGAGTTGTATTTTTGTGTTCCATTGATTGTGTATTTTTGTACACGGTAGGAAAGACGCTCCTAGTTTTGAATGAATGTAATCCTGCAGTGTTATTACTTGAGGTGTGCGTGTAGATTTATTTTTCGTGGACAACGAAGAATTGTGTCATTTGACATTTCATCTGTGAGGAAATAATGAAACGAGAGACTAAGGGACTGTTTGGTAGAACTTAAGGCCTGTTTAGTTTGATGTCTAACCTGTCACACTTTGCCTAACTTTTCTGTCTAAGGTTAGTTCTTCAATTTGAACGACTAACATTAGGCAAAGTGTGGCACATTTAGTCACGAACCAAGAGCTAATTCTTAAGTAGAGTGATTCTGAGTGATTCTCTAGCGGCAGTGAATCTATCTAATGGAAAATGTTTGACAGCTTGTGAAGTGATTCCTGAGGTTGGAGGTGGGCAGCATTTTTTTTTTTGCTCATGCTCTCTAGTATAAAACAGAGATTAGATTCACTTTGCTCCAATCATGAAGCATGTCACTTTTTTACCGTTTGGCTGTACAAGAGTGATTCTCGTTAGAAGTGGACTTATGAAAGCTCTGTCAAACGCCCCCTAAAGAAACCCTCTTAACACACTCAGCATACACTAGCAAAACATATTGAAGAAAAAAACATGACATCTAGCCGGTCAAGCTGCCCACTACAATACCCTTCATAGGTGACACTTTGACATAAACATAATCCCCAATTTAAATGACCAACTTTCTTCTCCATGTATTTGCATAACTCTTCTGTTGACATTGTCACTTTAAAGTTGCATAACTCTTCTGTTGACACGGTCTTCTTTGACTATCCAAAATTGCCCCTGGTGTATTTAAGCACATATGGTCCAAACAATTGACTCTCATTGGTATGGTTTCAAAACAATGGCTTTTTACACTTATGTCCACACAAAGTCTCAAAATGTGTCATCTTGAGACTCTTCTAGTGACTATTGTTGTATGAGAACTCAATATAAGGCAAACTCTTATCTTAACTAGTACCATAATGAAATGCACAAGATCTCAACATGGTTTTTAGTATCAAATTAGTTCAGTGTATTTACCCATCAGTTTGAGGATGATAAGCAAAACTAATCTTCAATCAAGTTTGCAGTGATTCATGTATGATTTTTATAGACATGCGATTTAAAATAAAAACCTTTATCATATATAATCTTCTTGGGGACTCTATGTAAACACACTATCCATTACATATATAACTCACCAACTTTTGTCTAGTGTAAGTTATCTTGATAGGAAAAAAAGTGAGTGACCTTGCTTAGTCAATCCACTATAACCCATATTGGGTTATAACCTCTGTAAGTGCGGGGTAAGCCAACTATGAAATTCATTCCAACTTCCCACTTGCACTCAGGTATCTTTGGTGCTTGTAGTAATCCTATAGACCTTTGGTGTTCTGCTTTAACCCTTTTACATGTATCACACAAAGCTACATATTTTGCCATATGTTTCTATAGTTGATCTAGATACATCTTGGTATTTCCAAGAGTATATGGAGTATGCTGACTCATGAGCTTCAAACATGATTGTTTCTCGAATAGCCTTAATTACTGGCATACATATCCTCTTCCATACCATATCGTTCCGTGATCATCTATTCTAAATCCTAGTGCCTTATGAATTATTATAAGTTCTATTAGTTCCATAATGCTCTCATCTTCTAGCTAACACTTGTGTATCTCCTATTTTATGTTCAGATTTAGCTGTGTAAAAATGTACTTGAATTTTTTATGGTCTGTGTAGATATCACTCTTTTGTCCAAGAAGATAGTTCTTCCATATCTTCATAGCATGAATCATGGCTACTAACTCCAAGTCATATGTAGGATAGTTCAACTTGAGCATCCTCGGTTGTCTAGATGCATAGCTCTCTTTCCTGCATAGTAATACATCTAATACCTTAGCATGACGTATCATAGTAGATAGAAAAATTCTTTCTCAGGTCTGGTAATATCATCAGTAGGGTTATAGTCAATCTCATATTCATCTCAAAACTAGTTTAACACTTCTCAAACCACACAAACTTAACATTCTTCTCCAACTGAAAACTCTCTTATGGGTTTTTTGGATGACAACACAATTAAAGATCTAACATGTGTCTTAAGTGTTGAACAGGTGCAAAGCTCATAGGGTTCAACATATGAGATCAAGTGTGATGGTCCAAGAGGCTGAGGTGACTATGGTAGTGGACATCACAAGTTAAGATGAAGGATGGGCATTGATTATATGAGAATCAATGTGCATGACTTTGAGTCAACTAATTGAACCAAGGATGGAGGCACGTAGATCTTTGAGGTACTATAGCAAAGGAGAAGGTCAAGGTGACTAAGGTACCTAAATCCAAAGTGAAGAGGCTTTGCATAAATCAAGGTTGGTCAACTAAGAAAAGTCATGGTGCATTGATGATCACTACATAAGGACATGACTTGGAACTATTAATATAATTCCTATGGGTGATGGTTCAAGTCATAAGGCTCAAGATCCTAGCTCAAGGACAAGGTCACTAAAGAGAGAAGTATCAAAGCCAAAACCTAGAAGTAACTCAAAAGAACTAAGTTCTTGTGATCTTTAGTTTGGGTTATTCTTGTGTTTGGATATGTTCTATGTGACCATTGCAGGGTTTTGGAGCTCATGGATAGCAATCTAGATCAAGTTTTGTCAACTTGATGGTTTAGAGGTCAACACCGACCTCAAACAGGTCAAAAAGGGCATAATGATGACAAAGGTTAAATATAGAAAGTTTGAGTGTTTCCATCTCGATCTCTTGGGAAGTGGTAACATGCGGTCATGCACGCCGCAACCCATTTCCCCCGAGATCGTGGAAGCATCGGGTCCCATTCAGGGAACATTGTTTGATTTCCTCCTAATGTGATCATGAGGCAAACCTGGTTCCCCATCGACTAGGACTACCTATGTTTCGACCCAGGAGTGCCTCATGATCTCAACGACTGGGGACCCTCCTTGTTCTCGGGGAGCCTTGAGGAGACCCTCACCGATGCCACAGTGTGCACCGCAGCATCAGTCCCATCTCCACTCGACCCATCATGCCAAGAATTGACACTAGGGTGGGGCCCTACTCGGGCAACTAGGGTCCTCCCACCGTCGAGGAGCGAGTGTTTTACAAATGCGCATCAAAGTAGCTCGCACCCCACATCGTCCGATCTACCGTAAGGTTAGACCACCACGGTCCCCTCAGGCACGTCGAAACGTCGTGGTTGCCGCAACACTCCCGAGCAGACTCCCTAGGGCAAAAATTTCGAGCGAACGGGGACCCACCAAGAAACTCGAAGCCTACTCAGTCTCGTCATGCGACAGCAAGCCAAAGGTACTATACCACGACATCGGGAGCCGAGGGCTAGCCAGAGTGTCATGTCTACACCAATGACTAATGATGCCCCGGCGAGGCGACTGCTCGAGCCTGAGGCGGGCTCGGAACAAACCCTATCCTGCTAGAACCTGGAAATGGACGAGGAAGCGTGGAGCATGCATGGACTTGGGCGCGGCGACGAAGTATGGATGGAGCCGGACGACGACCGTCGATACAGTCAACGCCGCAGGGGTCGATTTAACCTCGATGAGGACCAAAGCTCGAGCCCCCAGTCGGCGGGGGCCTGGCTTTTGACCATCACATACTAAGGGTGCTCGTACCGTGATGCTATAGGCCCCCCGCCATTGTGAAGTACACTGGGGAATCGAACTATGGTCTCTTGTTAGGGGACTAGCGGCTTGCATGTCACGTAGGAGGAGTGGATTGCGACAATTTCATAATCTGGACCTCCCCCTGTATCTAGCATATTCAACGCGGGCTTAGATTGAAAACCTCAACCCTAGGCGCATCCAGGACTGGGTGGATCTGGAGGATGTTTTTGTCTGAAACTTCCAAGGCACACATGCCCAACAAACTCATGGGACATTAAGGATTGTCAACAGAAATCAGATGAGGCCCTAAGGGACTACATTTAGTGCTTTTCGCGGACAATGCAACCAGCAGTGGCAAGCCAGACACAAAGAAGGCCTCGAACTATGGAAAACACTGAACACTTCGTAAAGCTCCTCGAAGCCCCATGCTCGAACCATCGGCGCCCGGTCCAACATGCTTATAAGGACTGTGGGTTACTCAGAGAATTCCTAAGCAAAGCGGCATCTCTTAGAAGGGAACCCGAACCCCAGAAAGACAAAAGGCCAGGGGAAAGAGGATTGCTCACCTCACCGAGACTGGTTTCTTGCTGATCTTTGGGGCACGGTTACTGTTCCTCGAAGGAGTGCCAACAACTCGAACAACACGAGTGAGGACGGCTCGATTTGATACGAAGCTTCGGCGCCCTAAATATGTTCTATACTCCTATCTTAGGAAAGTTTGTGGGGCAAACCAACAAGCAAAATTATGGAAGAAGGGTGTCGCTAGCTTCTCCACACCTTCTTTTCAGCACCTTCAACATTTTTCTTACGAATACGACCACACTGACGGATCTCTTTCTTTTTCCCCTTGTCAATGCAACTGACGCAGGACCTCGGAGAACCGAAGGGACGAAAAGTTGGCCAAGCCACCGGCCAGAACGCCCTGCCTAAGGAAGCCGAACAAACACTAGGAACGTCTAACCTGGAAAGGTCTCAGACTCCTATTTCTTTTACGGGGGGAATCGAAAAAATCTATGGCAGAATTGTTATGGATTTTAGGGTTGGAAAGGTCAGTCCACAAGGGCTCATGGCCACCTCAGCGAAAATTGGAGTGAGGGGCAGGAGGTGATGAAAGGGAAATGTGCCCTTGGGCCATTTCTAAGTATTTTGGTGATTGTGTGCCAACACAAGTGCTTAAATGTGAATTTATGCTCATGGATGGACAAAGTGCAAATCAAGAGTAAAGGTATGTTTCTAAGCCTTAGTACATTGGTTTTGAGTACTAATATACTTGTCTAAGTGTTAGAAACAGAAAGAAGAAGAAAAGAAAAGAGGTGAAAAAGGCTTGGCTGTGTACAGCCAAGACTCAGCTCAGTCTGGCACACCGGACTGTCCGGTGGTGCACCGGACAGTGTCCGGTGCGCCAGACTGACTCGGCGTGAAGTGGCCGCTCTCAGGAATTCGCCGACGGCGTACGGCTAAAATTCACCGGACTGTCCGGTGAGCCAACGGTCGGCCGGGCCAACGGTCGGCCGCGCGATGTGCGCGGGACACGTCGCCGAGCCAACGGCTAGAAGGGGTCACCGGACTGTCCGGTGTGCACCGGACATGTCCGGTGCGCCAACGGCTCCCAGATCTGCAACGGTCGGTCGTGCCATTTTAGGAAGGAAATCGGGCACCGGACAGTGTCCGGTGTGCACCGGACTGTCCGGTGCACCCGACGACAGAAGGCAAGATTGGCCTTCCAGATTTGCTCTCAACGGCTCCTAGCTGCCTTGGGGCTATAAAAGGGACCCCTAGGCGCATGGAGGAGTACACCAAGCAACCTTAGAGCATTCTTGATCATCCACACTCAGTCTTTGCGCATTCGTTTGTCATTCTCAGTGATTCGAGCTCCGTTCTAGTGAGAACTTTGAGATAGTCTTTTGAGCTCGATTCTTGGTCGTGTGTGTGCGCATTTTGCTGTGGATTTGTGTGTGTTGCTTCCCTCCCTTACTCCGTGCTTCTTTGTGAACTTCAAGTGTAAGGGCGAGAGACTCCAAGTTGTGGAGATTCCTCGCAAACGCGATAAGAAAAGAAAAGCATAACACTGTGGTATTCAAGTTGATCATTGGATCACTTGAGAGGAGTTGAGTGCAACTCTCGTCCGTTGGTACGCCACAACGTGGAGTAGGCAAGTTTTGTACTTGGCCGAACCACGGGATAAACCACTGTGTCTTCTCTGTGTTGAACTCCTTGTGGTTATCGTATTGTGCAAGATCTTCTCTCTAGCCACTTGGCATTAACTATGCTAACGCTTAATCAAAGTTTTGTGGCTTAAGTTTTTAAGTTTTACAGGATCACCTATTCACCCCCCCCCTCTAGGTGCTCTCAATTGGTATCAGAGCCGTTCTCTTCAAGAAGAGGGACTAACCGCCCGAAGAGATGGATCCTAAGGGCAAGGGGATAGTGATCAACGATAAGGAGAAGGAGTCCTTCGTCAACGAGCCCAAAGATGACAAGCCTACCGACTCCGGCTCGGGTCATAGACGAAAGGAAGGGAAGAAGAAGAAAACAAGGCGCATCAAGGAGATCGTCTACTACGATGACATCGATGAGTCTACTTCTTCCCAAAAGGACGACGACCACAACGACTACGAGAGAAGGAAACCGGTTAATTCGAACTTTTCCTTTGACTACTCTCGTATTCCGCAAAGTTCAAATTCACATTTGCTCTCCATTCCACTCGGCAAGCCCCCACACTTTGATGGGGAGGACTACGGATTTTGGAGCCACAAAATGCGTAGTCACCTATTCTCTCTCCATCCTAGTATATGGGAGATTGTAGATAGTGGAATGCACTTTGATAGTTCGGATAGTCCTATATTCATTAATGAGCAAATCCATAAGAATGCACAAGCTACTACTGTTCTTCTAGCTTCATTGTGCAGGGATGAATATAACAAAGTGAGCGGCTTGGATAACGCCAAGCAGATCTGGGACACCCTCAAGATTTCTCATGAGGGAAATGACGTTACCTTGCTCACCAAAATGGAGTTGGTGGAGGGCGAGCTTGGACGGTTCGCGATGATAAGGGGCGAGGAGCCAACTCAAACATACAACCGGCTCAAGACCCTTATCAACAAAATAAGGAGCTACGGAAGCACGCGATGGATGGACCACGACGTCGTCCGACTAATGCTAAGGTCCTTTACCGTTCTTGATCCTCATTTGGTGAATAATATTCGTGAGAATCCCAGGTACACCAAAATGTCGCCCGAAGAAGTCCTAGGAAAATTCGTCAGCGGGCGAATGATGATCAAGGAGGCGAGGTACGTGGACGACGCCTTGAATGGACCGATCAACGAGCCGCAACCTCTTGCTCTCAAAGCCACAAGAAGCAAGGAGGCGCTACCTAGCAAGGTGGCACAAATTGAAGCAGCCGGACTTAATGATGAAGAGATGGCCCTCATCATCAAAAGATTCAAGACGGCGCTTAAGGGTCGCAAGGGACAGCCAAGCAAGACCAAAGCCAAGGGGAAGCGCTCATGCTTCAAATGCGGTAAGCTTGGTCATTTTATTGCTAACTGTCCCGACAATGATAGTGATCAGGACCAAGGGAACAAGAGGGAGAAGAAGAAGCATTACAAGAAGGCCAAGGGCGAGGCACATATCGGAAAGGAGTGGGATTCGGATTGCTCCTCCTCTGACTCCGACAATGAAGGACTCGCCGCCACTGCCTTCAACAAGTCATCCCTCTTCCCCAACGAGCGTCACACTTGCCTCATGGCAAGGGAGAAGAAAGTAAGCACTCATGATACTAGTACTTATGCTTCTTCAAGTGAGGATGAGTCTAGTGATGATGATGAGATAGATTACTCATGCTTATTCAAGGGATTAGATAGATCTAAAATTAATAAGATTAATGAGTTGATTGATGCTTTGAATGACAAGAATAGATTACTAGAAAAACAAGAAGATCTTTTATATGAGGAGCATGATAAATTTGTTAGTGCACAAAAATCTCTTGCTCTAGAAATTAAGAGGAATGAAATGCTCTCTGGTGAATTATCTACTTGTCATGAAACCATTTCTACTTTACAAGGTGTCAACAATGATTTAAATGCTAAATTAGAAGTAGCAAATAAATCTAATTCTTGTGTAGAACATGTTATAATTTGTACTAGGTGTAAAGATTTTGACATTGATGCTTGTAGTGAACACCTAGTTTCAATTTCCAAGCTTAATGATGAATTGGCTAGTCTTAATGCTCAACTTAAGACTAGCAAGAATGATTTCGATAAGCTAAAATTTGCAAGGGATGCCAACACGATTGGTAGACACCCCTCAATTAAGGATGGACTTGGCTTCAAGAGGGAAGCCAAGAACTTAACAAGCCATAAGGCTCCCATCTCCGCCAAGGAGAAAGGGAAGGCCCCTATGGCAAGTAGTGCTAAAAAGAACCATGCTTTTATGTACTATGATAAGAGACAAACTAGAAATGCTTATAGGAGTTACAATGCTTATGATGATTTTGATTCTCATGACATGTTTGCTTCTAGTTCTTTCTATGTGCATGATAGAAATGTTGGTAGGAGAAATGCTGTTCACAATATGCCTAGGAGAAATGTTGTTAATGTTCCTAGGAGAGTTAATGAACATTCTACAATATATCATGCTTTGAGTGCCTCCTTTGCAATTTGTAGAAAGGATAGAAAGGTGATTGCTAGGAAATTAGGAGCAAAATGCAAGGGAGATAAAACTTGCATTTGGGTCCCTAAGACAATTGTGACTAACCTTGTAGGACCCAACAAGAGTTGGGTACCTAAGTCCCAAGCCTAAATTTGCCTTGCAGGTTTATGCATCCGGGGGTTCAAGCTGGATTATCGACAGCGGATGCACAAACCATATGACGGGGGAGAAGAAGATGCTCACCTCCTACGTCAAGAATAAGGATTCCCAAGATTCAATTATATTCGGTGATGGGAATCAAGGCAAGGTAAAAGGGTTAGGTAAAATTGCAATTTCTAATGAGCACTCTATCTCTAATGTGTTTTTAGTAGAGTCTCTTGGATATAATTTGCTATCGGTTAGTCAATTATGCAATATGGGATATAACTGTCTATTTACAAATGTAGATGTGTCTGTCTTTAGAAGAAGTGATGGTTCACTAGCTTTTAAGGGTGTATTAGACGGCAAACTTTATTTAGTTGATTTTGCAAAAGAAGAGGCCGGTCTAGATGCATGCTTAATAGCTAAGACTAGCTTGGGCTGGCTGTGGCATCACCGCTTAGCACATGTGGGGATGAAGAGCCTTCACAAGCTTCTAAAGGGAGAACACGTGATAGGTTTGACTAACGTACAATTCAAAAAAGATAGACCTTGTGCAGCTTGTCAGGCAGGTAAACAGGTGGGAGGAGCTCATCACAGCAAGAATGTGATGACCACATCAAGACCCCTTGAGCTGCTACATATGGACCTCTTCGGACCCGTCGCCTATCTAAGCATAGGAGGAAGTAAGTATGGTTTAGTTATTGTTGATGACTTTTCCCGCTTCACTTGGGTATTCTTTTTGCAGGATAAGTCTGAAACCCAAGGGACCCTCAAGCGCTTCCTCAGGAGAGCTCAAAATGAGTTTGAGCTCAAAGTGAAGAAGATAAGAAGCGACAACGGGTCCGAGTTCAAGAACCTTCAAGTGGAGGAGTTCCTTGAGGAGGAAGGGATCAAGCACGAGTTCTCCGCTCCCTACACACCACAGCAAAATGGTGTGGTAGAGAGGAAGAACAGGACGCTAATTGATATGGCAAGGACGATGCTAGGAGAATTCAAGACCCCCGAGTGCTTTTGGTCGGAAGCCGTGAACACGGCTTGCCACGCCATCAACAGGGTCTACCTTCACCGCCTACTCAAGAAGACTTCATATGAGCTACTAACCGGTAACAAACCCAATGTATCTTACTTTCGTGTATTTGGGAGCAAGTGCTACATTCTAGTGAAGAAGGGTAGAAATTCTAAGTTTGCTCCCAAAGCTGTAGAAGGGTTTTTGTTAGGTTATGACTCAAATACAAAGGCGTATAGAGTCTTCAACAAATCATCGGGTTTGGTTGAAGTTTCTAGCGACGTTGTATTTGATGAAACTAATGGCTCTCCAAGAGAGCAAGTTGTTGATCTTGATGATGTAGACGAAGAAGATGTTCCGACGGCTGCTATACGAACCATGGCGATTGGTAATGTGCGACCACAGGAACAAGAAGAGCAAGATCAACCTTCTTCCTCAACTATGGTGCATCCCCCAACTCAAGACGATGAACAGGTTCATCAACAGGAGGCGTGTGATCAAGGGGGAACACAAGATGATCATGTGATGGAGGAAGAAGCGGAACCGGCACCTCCAACCCAAGTTCGAGCAATGATTCAAAGGGATCATCCCGTCGACCAAATTTTGGGTGACATTAGCAAGGGAGTAACTACTCGATCTCGATTAGTTAATTTTTGAGAGCATTACTCCTTTGTCTCCTCTATTGAGCCTTTCAGGGTAGAGGAGGCCTTGCTAGATCCGGACTGGGTTTTGGCCATGCAAGAGGAGCTCAACAACTTCAGGCGCAATGAAGTTTGGACACTGGTGCCTCGTCCCAAGCAAAATGTTGTGGGAACCAAGTGGGTGTTCCGCAACAAACAAGACGAGCACGGAGTGGTGACAAGGAACAAGGCTCGACTTGTGGCAAAAGGTTATGCCCAAGTCGCAGGTTTGGACTTTGAGGAGACTTTTGCTCCTGTGGCTAGGCTAGAGTCCATTTGTATTTTGCTAGCATATGCCGCTCACCATTCTTTCAGGTTGTTCCAAATGGATGTGAAGAGCGCTTTCCTCAACGGGCCAATCAAGGAGGAAGTGTACGTGGAGCAACCCCCTGGCTTCGAGGATGAACGGTACCCCGACCATGTGTGTAAGCTCTCTAAGGCGCTCTATGGACTTAAGCAAGCCCCAAGAGCATGGTATGAATGCCTTAGAGATTTCTTAATTGCTAATGCTTTCAAGGTTGGGAAAGCCGATCCAACTCTTTTCACTAAGACTTGTGACGGTGATCTTTTTGTGTGCCAAATTTATGTCGATGACATAATATTTGGTTCTACTAATAAAAAGTCTTGTGAAGAGTTTAGCAGGGTGATGACGCAGAAATTCGAGATGTCAATGATGGGCGAGTTGAACTACTTCCTTGGGTTCCAAGTGAAGCAACTCAAGGACGGCACCTTCATCTCCCAAACGAAGTACACGCAAGATCTGCTAAAGCGGTTTGGGATGAAGGACGCCAAGCCCGCAAAGACTCCTATGGGGACCGACGGACACTCCGACCTCAACAAAGGAGGTAAGTCCATTGATCAAAAAGCATACCGGTCAATGATAGGGTCATTACTTTACTTATGTGCTAGTAGACCGGATATTATGCTTAGCGTATGCATGTGTGCTAGATTTCAATCCGATCCTAAGGAGTGTCACTTAGTGGCAGTGAAGCGAATCCTTAGATATTTAGTTGCTACGCCTTGCTTCGGGATCTGGTATCCAAAGGGGTCTACCTTTGACTTAATTGGATATTCAGATTCCGACTATGCTGGATGTAAGGTTGATAGGAAGAGTACATCGGGGACGTGCCAATTCTTAGGAAGGTCCCTGGTGTCATGGAACTCTAAGAAACAAACCTCCGTTGCCCTATCCACCGCTGAGGCCGAGTATGTTGCCGCAGGACAGTGTTGCGCGCAACTACTTTGGATGAGGCAAACCCTCAGGGACTTTGGCTACAATCTGAGCAAAGTCCCACTCCTATGTGATAATGAGAGTGCTATTCGCATAGCGGAAAATCCTGTTGAGCACAGCCGCACAAAGCACATAGACATCCGGCATCACTTTCTGAGAGACCACCAGCAAAAGGGAGATATCGAAGTGTTTCATGTTAGCACCAAGAACCAGCTAGCCGATATCTTTACCAAGCCTCTAGATGAGAAGACCTTTTGCAGGCTGCGAAGTGAGCTAAATGTCTTAGATTCGCGGAACTTGGATTGAATTGTAGCATACATGTGTTTATGCCTTTGATCATGTTCATTCTGCATTTTGTTGCTTATTGTGGTGCTCAAGTTGTACAAACATTCCCTGGACCTCACAAGTCCTTGTGTCAGTGATGCACATTTTTAGGGGGAGTTGTGTTACAACTTGACCCTTTGAGACTAACCATATGCTTGAGTTTGCTTGATTTAGTCTCGAAGGAGAATTGAAAGGGAAAAGATGGACTTGGACCATGAAAGACTTCCACTGCACTCCGATGAGAGGGTAACTTATTCCAAGTTCATCTCATGAACTCTTATTGCCATTTGCTCTTAATTGAAGACTTTGGTGAGGCAATGGGGTTATAGGGCCAAGATTGATCCCGTTTTGGTGCTTGATGCCAAAGGGGGAGAAAATAAAGGCCAAAGCAATAAATGGATCAGCTACCACTTGGGAAATTTTGAAAATAGTAAAATAGAGCTTTTTGTTTTGTCAAAACTCTTGCATTGTCTCTTTTGTCAAAAGTTGGCCTCTTGTGGGGAGAAGTGTTGATTATGGGAAATAGGGGGAGTTTTTGAAATCCTTGATCAATCTCTTTTGGAATGACTCTCTTTATGCTTCAACATGTGAGTTTGACTTAGAGATAGAGATTTGAGTTTGATTTGCAAAAACAAACCAAGTGGTGGCAAAGGATGATCCATATTTTCCAAAATTGAATCAAAATAAATTTGAGTTTTATTTGAAGTGATATTGCACTTGTTCTAGTTGCTTTATGTTGTGTTGGCATAAATCACCAAAAAGGGGGAGATTGAAAGGGAAATGTGCCCTTGGGCCATTTCTAAGTATTTTGGTGATTGTGTGCCAACACAAGTGCTTAAATGTGAATTTATGCTCATGGATGGACAAAGTGCAAATCAAGAGTAAAGGTATGTTTCTAAGCCTTAGTACATTGGTTTTGAGTACTAATATACTTGTCTAAGTGTTAGAAACAGAAAGAAGAAGAAAAGAAAAGAGGTGAAAAAGGCTTGGCTATGTACAGCCAAGACTCAGCTCAGTCTGGCACACCGGACTGTCCGGTGGTGCACCGGACAGTGTTCGGTGCGCCAGACTGACTCGGCGTGAAGTGGCCGCTCTCGGGAATTCGCCGACGGCGTACGGCTAAAATTCACCGGACTGTCCGGTGAGCCAACGGTCGGCCGCGCGATGTGCGCGGGACACGTGGCCGAGCCAACGGCTAGAAGGGGTCACCGGACTGTCCGGTGTGCACCGGACATGTCCGATGCGTCAACGGCTCCCAGATCTGCAACGGTCGACCGCGCCATTTTAGGAAGGAAATCGGGCACCGGACAGTGTCCGGTGTGCACCGGACTGTCCGGTGCACCCGACGACAGAAGGCAAGATTGGCCTTCTAGATTTGCTCTCAACGGCTCCTAGCTGCCTTGGGGCTATAAAAGGGACCCCTAGGCGCATGGAGGAGTACACCAAGCAACCTTAGAGCATTCTTGATCATCCACACTCAGTCTTTGCGCATTCGTTTGTCATTCTCAGTGATTCGAGCTCCGTTCTAGTGAGAACTTTGAGATAGTCTTTTGAGCTCGATTCTTGGCCGTGTGTGTGCGCATTTTGCTGTGGATTTGTGTGTGTTGCTTCCCTCCCTTACTCCGTGCTTCTTTGTGAACTTCAAGTGTAAGGGCGAGAGACTCCAAGTTGTGGAGATTCCTCGCAAACGCGATAAGAAAATAAAAGCATAACACTGTGGTATTCAAGTTGATCATGGGATCACTTGAGAGGAGTTGAGTGCAACTCTCGTCCGTTGGGACGCCACAACGTGGAGTAGGCAAGTTTTGTACTTGGTCGAACCACGGGATAAACCACTGTGTCTTCTCTGTGTTGAACTCCTTGTGGTTATCGTATTGTGCAAGATCTTCTCTCTAGCCACTTGGCATTAACTGTGCTAACGCTTAATCAAAGTTTTGTGGCTTAAGTTTTTAAGTTTTACAGGATCACCTATTCACCCCCCCCTCTAGGTGCTCTCAGGTGACGGGCACACTAGCGGCTAGGACCCTAATGTGCAAAGCGCTAAGGGCGTCACTAGCTCGTGTTTGAGTTCTAGGAAGGTCAAACTCATGGTTTATTGCGGAGAAAGGCAACAAGCCATCGGGTCCGATCGAACGGAGTCGGCAACGATATGAGTAAGTGCCCAGGAGTACGAGGACGGTTTCCTAGCGGACCCCTCCCTTAGATCATGCGGACCCCTCGCTTAGATCCTGCGGAAGGAACCTGAGCCTTACTCAAATTACTCGATTGCAACTCATCGAGCACCATTGCTAGCCCATCGAGGAAAGCGTGGTCCAGACACTCGATCAAAGAGGGCCACGGGCCCTGACATAGTCAATGATCTGGCCCAAGCGATGGCACAACGTCTCGAGTTCAGCTACCATGAGAGACAGGCAGGGTAAGAAAAAAGGATGAGAAAACCATAGAGAAGACAAAAATCAAGCGACTTACCAATGACTTGACCGTCGGCCTCGGCAAGCTGCACCCACAGCAGCTCGGCCTCGACTTAAGCGGCCTCCTGCGCCACACGAGAGGCGTCGCAGCTCCATGCGAACACATGAGGGGGGAAAGGGAAGAGACATGGAGCTCAGCCATGGCACAACCCCTGGGATAGAGGTGACCGCGCTGCTGAGGGAAGAAAGGGTGTAGCGAAGTCAGACCAGAAAAGGAAGTCGGCAAGCCAGAGGGAAGAAGCTTACCTTAGATCATGACCAACGGAGCATGACATCCTGATAGATCAAGGTTCGATTGTTGACCAAGTCGAAGGCGAGATCGAGGGACGTGTCAAGAATGACTGGCAGGTGAACGACTATCCAAGGTTTATAAAACGAGACGGAGAAGCGCCTGACTCCACCCCGAGAGACGACCGATCACCATAAAGACGTCGTCAAATTTTGAGGGGACGCCACCATGATTTCTTAAGGAACGAAAAAAATAGGACATCGTCCGACCCATCATCAACCTCTGAAGGGAGATACTCTCCCCTCGAGGGCTCTGGGGCTACTGTCGTGGAAATGATCCCTGGTATCTAGGACCCACCATTCAGAGAGTGCGCTGAGGAAAGAGCCCCTGATCGCTGGGGCCCGTTAGTTAGTTGGGAGAGGTGGATACGTCAACCGTGTAGGAGCATGCCCCCGGCCGAACCCCACGGCACTGAGTCCAGGGTCAGGTGTGGCAGAACCTGATGGGGGGTCGAGCGTATCGAAGGGGAACCACTCGAGTGGATCCCACGTTCAGCCCTAGATTGGTCTGCCATAAATAGTCGATTGTATTTAACCATGCCTAGCAGCGAGCCATAGCGCGAGCGCTGGTACGCTTCGCACTCATGACCTACAAACCCCTTAGGTCGAAGCACTCATGACCTACGAGCCCCCCGGACTGCGGTGCATTAATGGCCCTCGCGCCGCTCGGCCTGTGGCGCACTCAAGGACTATAGGCCTAGACCTGAGTGCATGGACATCTGGCAGAGCGCTACACGATGAGCCACGTCGAGCCCCAAGCTACGAAGGCCAGGGGTCAGCATAGCCAAAATGATGGTGCATGGGACAATTGTAGCCCCACGTCATCTGCCATGGTAAATACAAAATAGACAATCCTCGGCTTCACTAGCATGTGTGGCTTTACCACGGGTCGAACGATGGTATTACCCTTACCTTACAGCTCCTTCCCAAGGAACCACCACTATGAGACCCCTCTCCCGACCTATAAGAGGGAGGGGTTGGCCTCCAGGAAACAGGGTTGTATTGTGTTCTTTCGGACACTTCAGAAGACAATCGGACGACCCTAGACGCCTTCTAAAGAGGTCGAGCTCACTCAGACACGCACCCAAAAGGACGAACAGGAGGAGGAGCATCGACGAGGACCAGGATGCCAGAGCCCCACCGTCGAGTCAAGACTTAGCTAGGACTCCACCTTGTAGCTTCTAAGCTCTACTTCCACCCCGAAAAAATACTTGGGAGCATCTCCTCTGTCGGTACCCTAAAACTAGGGTACCCCTTACTACTGTATGAAGACATAGTACCCACGCGGCTATCTTTAGTCACGTGGTAAAGGAGTTGTACGTGGGACCAGACCATGACTCGCCCCAGCCTCGGGCGACTACTCTGGGCCAGCAACAGCGCCTGACCCCCACCACATGGGCGGCTCCGGGACCGCCATGTGGCCAGAGAAAGTAATATACTCCAAGGCATCAACAGTTAGTCCGAACCCCATGGGAAAGTGTTGGACCCCTGGATATACAGTCCGGACCTCCAAGTTGGTCCAGGACCCCCACGTGTACGGACTGGAACCCTAGAATGGGATCCGGACCCCCCCCCCCCCGTATGGGGTCCAGACCGCCCACAGAGGGGTCCCAAGACCTTACTTAAGGCCCAGGCGTGGGTCCGGAGCTGACACATGTCCAGACTGTTCTGGTGTGCTCCGGACCTATCCGCATACACTCCTACTCCCCGCTCAGGCGGAGCCTCGATGCTGCCACGTGGCATACTGCACGCGGCATAAGCCAACGGGCGGAACCTGGCGTGCCGCCTCTAGGCTACGCGCGCCTTCATTACAGATAAGAAATGTGCCTGTCCATTCCGCTGACAGGCGGTGTGATCAACCCACGATACCCGGACCGTGCAGTTACTCACCATTACTCGTACGTTTCGACTATCAATGCTGCATGGACTGCGGTCATCAAGACTCCCGGTGATTGCTCAGGCGTTACTAGCCTTAACTACTCACATAATGTATTCCTTCCATTATGCTCCTGGGCCCGCATGTCGGGGCTCAGTATTCTTGTATGTGCCTTCCCTTAGACTATAAAAGGGAAGGCACACAGCGTTACAAGGACAAGCTCTCAGACTCTCAAGCTCACACACTTACACACATACTCAATACAACATACACACAGTGGAGGTAGGGTATTACGCTCCGGCGGCCTGAACCACTCTAAACATTCGTGTCCTCGTGTGTTCATCCCAAATCCTCACAACAGGCAAAACACTTAGGCCCCCTCCTCATCTTTGGATTAGGGCGGGTGCATTCCGCCACCCGGCCGGTGGAATTCTCTCCCACCGACATCCTCCCTCTCTCACCCGCTTGTAACCCCTACTACAAGTTTTGATCATCAATGGTGTCGGTAGCGTAAGCCATCGATGATTGGAAGTAGGGACGTTCTGCCCGAACCAGTATAAATCTTGCGCCCATCGTGCACGCCTTCCAAAGCCTAGAACATGCACAATAAATTTACTTGTCGGAGCGAGGTTCGAAACACCGATAAATTGTGCAGTTATTGGTCGTGTAACCTATGTTTTCTCTGCAGAACACACAATACAATCTTCGTGACTATGCCCCTTGAGAGTATCTTCCTACGAAGTTGTGACCTCCTCTACCGCCTCTTTGTGCTAGTGGCCGGCAAAAACCATCCTACTGATTCTGCATATGGCCACTAGAGGATTAAGTCAGTCCTTAAGGGTGGGCATGCTTTTCTTTGGTTGATTGTGGGTTTTGAATGCTTCTCGCATGTGTTGTGTCCGAGTCGAAGCTTCTGGAGACTTCGACATACTAATGGATGATAGTCATTGCCTGCCTTGATGTACTCATCTATTTTTCTAAGGAGCTTTTCAAAAGTGTCGACGGTTTTCTGGCAAAATATTGTGATGCTGGTCCTAGACAAAGCCCCATGATCATGGCCTCAATAACAATGTCATATGGGATGCCAGGTGCACACGAATGTGAAGGAACCTTTGGACATATCCTTGCATGCACTCTTTGGGTTCTTGAGCACACTAAAATAGAGCTTGGGCAATTACTAGCTTGGTCTAAAAACACTAAAAGCTTACAAGCAGTTGGTACTTTGGGTTTTGTCACATGGTGAATCATCCTAGCCAAAGAGAGGAATACCATATATATGCAATGCCCCTTACTACCATGATGAAAGACTTGTCTAGCACTATTGTATTTCCACCGAAGGAAGCAAGGGGCGTCCAAGGATTTTGGGGGGCGATGGAAAAATAACAAAACTATATATATAAGGTATATTAGGAGCCCTGAGCTTCAAATAATTAGAGTAAGCCTAGGTCGAGCATCCCCTACGACCTAGTCCAGGCTGGCGCGCCCACCCACTCCCCAAGCTAGACTGTCGGGTGCGCCCCCACCCCACGTCTGTGCGCGCAAGAAAAAAGGAATGCATGTATTAGTCGAACATGTTTCCGTGTATGCGCATAAATTTAGGAAATAGATGTCTGTATGCGCGTAAATTTAGGAAATAGATATCTGGCGGTTTCTAATTTTAAATGATTCATTTTCTCTATAAATATAGGATCGTTGCAACAGCATGTAGCTAGACTCGTCAGGACCAGTTTATGATATATATTGATACTAAATATACCACACGGTGTAGATATTTATGTAATTTGGTACACTACGTAAAAATCTGTTATTTGCTGTGTGCGCACAAAATTAGGATGACAGAAAATGTACGATGAAAGGAAATAAATTGTCATGCATGGAAACAAAAAATTGTATTTAATGCTTTATTTTCTCCATAAATATAGGATCGCTTCAATAACCATGTAGGTAGGCTCGTCAGGACTAGATTATGATATATATTGATACTAATTATGCTACACGGTGTAGGTATTTATACAATTCGGTACACTGCGTAAAAATTTGTTTCCTGTTGTATGAGCACAAATTTAGGATGACAAGAATATGCGATGAAAGGAAATGGATTGACATGCATGGAAACCAAAAAAATGTATTTAATGCTTTATTTCCTCCATAAATATAGAATCGCTCCAACAGTCATGCAGCTAAATTCGTTAGAACTAGTTTATGATATATACTGATAATAATTATGCTACATTGTGTAGGTATTTATGTAATTCGGACTACGTAAAAATCTGTTTCTGCTGCATGCTCATAAATTTAGGATGACAGGATGTGCGATGAAAGAAAATTGATTGGCATGCGTGGGAACAAAAAAGTCTTATTTAAATGTTTTATTTCCTTCGTAAATATAGGATCGTTCTAACAGTCATGCAACTAAACTCGTTAGAATCAGTCTATGATATATACTTATACAAATTAGGCCACACGATATAGATATATATACAATGTGGTACACTGCATAAAAAATCTGGCATGTGGTTCACTGGTGGACGCATCTACAGGTTCGAGCGTAAAAACCTTATTTTTTGGGCAAAAAACCCCTCAGTTATAAGCGTAAATACCGAGTCAATGTGAGAGGTTGATAGTTTTGGTGGGTTGTATATACGATCCTATTTTTATGGCGAATTCGAAAAACATGGGAGTCGCATGCATATGGTTTATATTTTTATGCAGACACAAAATTTATGGCAAATCGTGGGAGTTTCTAATGCATGCGCGCAAATTTTGGATTATATTTTTCTTTTCGCTGTACTCGCGCAAAAAATTGGATGACATGAGTCACGCAGAGTACACAATTGAAAAAAAAACTAATTCGGTCCAACTAAGAACACCGGTGGGAATTAGGGACAATTTTATGGTAGACATAAAATCTGGCAGTTACGATCATAAGTTATTTGATTTTTTATGGTAATTACGAATAGACGGGAATTAGGACAGTTTTATGACAGCCATAAAAATGTAGCAGTTACGAATATAAATGATTTGATTTTTATGGTAATTACGAACAACATAAATCAAGAAATTGTCTTTCTAATATACATGCAGAAAATATGCATGCAATAAAATGATATATGAACTCTGTTTTCAAGCATAAAATCATACATATTTTAGTATAAATAGTGCATGTGGTAGGCATAAAACACAATAATCGAAAGACATAATACGAATCGGAGGAAGTAGTCGACGGAGGACGTCGTCGGGGACACAAAAACGGATGGATGTCGTCACTCGGGCCGTACGAATTGCGTCGGATCAGAGGATGTCATGCGCAACCATTGTTGTTCGCACCTCCCGCCTTTCGTGACACCGCTCGAACCTCGCGCCTCGTGCGGCGCCTTCGCTACTCGCACATCGGGGGGCGACGCTTGCTCGCCAGCTTTGGGAGTGCCGCCGCCTCTCGTCTGCCTCAGGGCCCCTGGGTCGGCGCTGCATGCCCACACAGGGGCCTCGCCGTCGCTCGCCCTTTCGATCGGGGAGTCACCGCCACTGCGCGTCTGTGTCGGGGAACCACGACCACCGCAGCCACCGGCCGGGGGTCCGCCATCATGCGCGCTCTCGGGCAACCGCCGCCGGCGCACACGACTAGGTGGGCGCTGTCGCTCATGAATCGGGGTGGCGCGTGAAAAACTGAACCCTAGCGCTCCGGGTCATCTTTTATAGACGCCCGGACCTGGTCTGGCTCGACCGAATGGCACCGTCTGACCTGGGCTTTCTCTAGTTATTGGAATCCCAGGGCTCGTAATATACAATCTATATATATACTTCAATGATGTTTTTGTGGTCAATCTTCTCTATCATTTCAGACTCAATTGCAATTGCAATCAATACATTAAGTTTTTATGTGTCATTATAGAATGTAAGTAGGTCTTCAAATCTTCAATAGCTTTAATTTAGAAAAACTTCACTTAGTCGATGCAACAGTAATATGAATGTTCAACATAACTCTATATACAAATGTTGAATTGGAAAAATAATCATGTTGCTTCAAAAATTTAGAATTTTAATTGGACCAATATTTTTTGCAGAATAAAATTCTAGAGAAAAATTAACTCTGCAAAACTCATTGCCACGACCACCAGTTCGTCTCCTATATACGTACATGCCTAGGGACCTATATATATTTTAGGGGCTCGATAATTTGGGGACCCTGTGCGGTCACACATGTCACACATGCCTAGGGATTCCCCTGGTAGATGATAATGGAGATGTGTTGTAACACACGAAGCAACATATTTTTTCTCTTCTTGGTGAAGGTCCATAAATCATGGCAACCTTGGTGTTGCATTTGCTCTTCTTCTCTTCTCATGTGATGCAACTCTTTTAAAGCTTCATCAATTTGTTGCCAAAGATGGGCTACATGAAGCATCTTTTGCCTTTGTATCTCAACTTCCTTTTTGGGTTGCCTCAAGATTCTTGATTTGTTCATCAACATTATTTTGTCGAGGTGGCTATTGTGGGATCTTTATTTTCTCCTCTCTTCAGTGTAACTGTCTGAGACTTCAAGTTGATGAGCAGCTTTGAATGTTCATAGCCGTCGGTGTTGATAGTAGAACTAGCAATGTCGGTCCCAGCCCATATTGGAGGCATAGCAGTAGTACTAGTTCGTGAGTTCACCGAGGGTGGGCACCAAATATTGTTTACCTATTATACTACTTGCAAGAAATCATGACAGTGCAACACAGTTAGAAACACATGTACACCCTCCATGACCTTCGAATGTTAGGCATTCGAAGGTGAATAAGTAGGAAGAATAATGGGAGAAACCTTTTACATAAACAACTATTATGAAATTTGTCATAAGAAAATAATGAGCTAATCTCCTTACTCTTTTTTATATTCTCTTGTGCATAGAAATTCATAGAGCATGGTACCACTTAATCAGAGATATACACCTTCGTAGACCTTCAAAGTCAAACAAAAGCTAAAAAATTATATCCTTCATAGGCTAAGCTCTCCGAAGGTAATACAGACTCGAGAGTAAAATTGATCCATGTTGTAGCGGTACTGTTCATATATTTATAGGGGTCAGTTAGCATACACCTTCGTACAGAATTACATAAGTATCCTATTTTTACATGAAAGTCCTATACAACTAGGGGAGGATATCTCCATATTTTTGTATGTTAGACGTGTCATGTACATCTTCTACTAGTCCTTCATCCTTCCATGATCCAAAGGTGGTGCTCCTTCAACAATAGGGCTTTGTTCCATCTCCGTGTATCGTTTCATCATATAAAACAAGTATCAGAAACCTTCAACGGTCGCTTCCTAAAATAGACTAGAACATCATGATTTATTACTTGTAGACCATTAGCAAAGTCTTCCCCCAACAGGAAGCATCTAGTATAGGCCACAACCAGAGAACCACTTGTGCATGAAGAAGGTCCAAGGCTATCCATGAAATTACCAAACTAAGATCTTGGGCCTTGCGTGGACATTCCCTAATGCGGGGCTCTAGTAAGGATTAAAGGAAAGCTTGCGTGTTTCTCGATACCTCGATAAAAATATGAATGTGTCAACGAGAGTGTATCTCTATCTTATTTAAGCTTCCACATTCATATTATGTTACCTTGGTTATGTACTTTGTCTTTCTAGCTTAGTTATAGGCTGGTGAATAGGTTTAGAACCTAGATTGTATAACTCTTTATGGTAGAGATAGCAACACTTAGTCAAAACTAGAATTGCACATAAAATAGCTTGGTTGTATTGCATAGGTTTTGACTAGGTGGCCAAAATTTAGAGAGAAATTAGGTTTCCTAATTCACTCGTTCCTTCTCTTAGGGGTCAAGTGTCATTCAGCTCTTTCTCCACCAACATTTTAACACGGATTGTGCCACCTTATCGACCATTTAAAGTTGCTTTTGAACTTTTGAAAAATATGTTAACCACAAATGTTTCCCCATGGGACCACCACCACCACCTTAAGTCCATCCTAGCATTTTAATAAAGGGTTTTTACTTTTTTGGAACCGATCTATCAGGTAACACTAGATGATCAATATTCAAATAAGTTTCCCCTCTCAATAGAATGCACATCCATCCTACATTAGGCCATGCACTTCTCTATATAACCTTTGATCAGTGAAATAAAATTTCCTACAAGTCATACCTTTGTCTTATGCATTCTATTTCATCTTTTCCAATGACGATGTTACACAAGCATCAACCTCCATCGAGCCACTTGTAATTAACACAAGTTTTTCATGGCTTGATACCTCATAGATGAAATGATCCACTTTATATCATCATATGACTTTATTGTTGATCGATCGCAACTTTGCTTGCTCTTTACCATTGTACCTGATCCATCGGTGCTAAGTCCTTCTCTACCTTCACTGCAACGTGATCCATCACACTCAAACTTCTGACTTGCTCTTCACACTAGCAACTCGGTCCTTAATAGCTAAGTCATGTATCTTGATTTTCTTCACCTAGCTACATGGCATCATGCCATATCTCATATACAATAAGCTCTTTCATCAATACTAATTGAGCACTGTGCACATGTACATAGACTAAGCACTTGTGTACCTTAACATAAAATACATCGGTCCACCTAAAATTGTCACTCAATTACCAAAACTAAAATAGGGTATTTAAGCACGATAAGTCCTTTGATGCACATGATAAGATTTGAGGTAAGTGCCAACTCTTAGTACATAGGTGTGAGCGCCTAGAGGGGGTGAATAGGTGATCCTGCAAAACTTACTTTAAACAATACAAACTTGGTCTATAAAAGGTGTTAGTGTAAACTAAAACAAGTTTGGATAAGAAGAGGAGATGAAAATGAACTCTTCACTTGGTTGTTCTCTTAAGATATGTATTAAACTAGTAGCAATATGTAAGTAAAGTTAGGCACTAAGGAAGACAAAAATCGCAATAAACTAAAGTGGACAAGAGACACGGTGATTTTTTCCCGGGGTTCGGCCAAAGCCTAACTGCACGTTGTGGTGACCTCCTTTGGTCAAGGGTTGCACTCAACCCCTCTCAAGTGATCCAAAGATCAAACTTGAGTGCCACGGTTATCTTCTTTATATCTCAATCTTGTTTGTGAGGAATCTCCACAAGTTTGGAGTCTCTCACAGCCTTACAAAATAATCATAATCAAAATTAGAGTAAGGGAGGGAGAAGAACCCACACAAAAGCACAACGTAGCAATACACGCAAGAAAGCCAAAGAAACGAGTGCAAGAACACTATCACTGGAACAACTCGAAACAGGCGCTCGAATCTCTCTACAATCACATAATTTTTGTGGATGCAATGAATCGGAGTGTTGGTGTGCTCTTGGTATGTTTGGGTACTGCTCCATGGCGCCTAGGGGTCCCTTTTATAGCCCAAGGGGCCTAGGAGCCATTGGTAGCTCCATTTGAAAGTTTCATACTTGTCTTGTATGTGCACACCGGACAGTGCACAGTCTAACAGTCCACAAATATTTGATTGGCTGGTTTCCTGTTTTGGGGGCACCGGACTGTCCGGTTACCCAGTTGACCGTTGGAGCCGCTAACGTGGCCGATGTAGTCGTTGGCCGCCTGTCACACCAGACTGTCTGGTAATCAGTACAGACTGTCCGATTATTTTTAGCCGTAGAGGCCGAGCAGAGACCGAGACTGGGCAGTTGGGAGTTGGGACGTACAGGCACCAGACTGTCCCGTGGGTGGCACCGGGTTGTCTGGTGCTACCCAGACCAGCCCCTAAGTTTGGTTCTTTTGAGCCAAACTTTTCTATCTTTTATTGACTCTTTTTGAGAGGTCCTCTAGCACTTAGACAAACATAGTTAGTACCTAAAACAATTGACTAATTGTTGGGATCATACCTCTTTCATTCCTTTTCTCCGGGACTTCCAATGTGTTCACAACTAAGTCCAAATGTCACTTTTCTTAGACAAAAGAGTTAGTAGTCAAGCAAATGTGCAAGAAACATAGTATAAAGTATGTGCAAATTATTCAAGTATGTAAACCTCAAGTATGCAACTTATTCAAGTATGTAAACCTCATGATAACCGAGCTCTCTGAGTTGGACATACTAGTCATGAAACCCTAGGCATGACCAAATGTGTGAAGGAAGAACTAATATCACTCTGTGTAGTCACATAAGCAGAAGCAAAGAAATCCATTCATGTAGGTAACAAAGATATGACCACGTGAGCACATCAGCAGTAGCAACAGAAAGGAAGTCCAGTGACATTCCGTAGAGCAAGAGGTTGCAAAAAAAAATCCTTATGTCGCACGGCTAATCATGGAGTTCAGCACTTCTCACTAGGATAAATAAAAACAAGACATAGAGGGGATCCCCTTGTCAAAGGCAACGATAGTGAAGGATCAGGCAGCCGGCTTCTCCATTCACTACAATTCAAGTGTTAAGTGTAGCAGATGGAGAGCAATAAGGAAAGAAGATCGTGCCATTTTTAACTGACCCTGATGTCGCGAGACCTAAAAAAGATTAGGTCATCGTTACACATTACTATCAACTAGATTCATATCCCAAGAAACTCACACATGCTCGAGAGAAAAAAAAATGAATAAGGACGTCATTGAAACGCAAGAAGATAAATATCGTGTTTGGTTCATGGTTGTTCTTGATTCTTGCTGGGTAACTTCGAGGCGAAAACAAAAATGAACTGCATAAAGATTAATATCGTGTTTGGTTGATGGTTGTTCTTGATTCTTGTCTGCATGTATAACCTAGTTGAAAAGATAGCGAAACAAAAAAATAAAAAATTTGTAACTACACTTTAATAGTTCCAATTTTACTTTTAAAAATCACATTAATACTAATATAACTTAATACATATTAATCACATATCAACAGCATCGTTAAGAAACTCCGCGTTGCACTATGTAGGCACGCTTGCCAGGAACACGGATAAAATTCGCATCATGCTCTAGACTGTCTTAGGAGGCCTCAATGGTAAATGCGATGGTCCTGACTGGGCAAAAACAAGCCAACCAAACAGGCTATAAGTGGTTTTGCAATCCTAGATATCACTAACAGCGAGCTGCCAATATCATAAACTACTTCCAGAGTCCAGACCTGGCAATCTCTTATCTTCTATATCTCTACTATATTAAAAAGCATCAGTTTTCCTGGTTCTATGGTTTCCACCTTTGTGATGCCATACATTTAATAATTTAAATAGTCAAAATTATAAAATTATAGGCAAATAAAGATTCAAACCATGGTTTTTTTGCTATAAACCCATATTCGCATTCACCTAACCAACAGAACACATGTCTTTGTATTTTATATTCTATACTTTATAAATAGAAACCGTAGCAACATAACTTTGCTAGTTATCATAAACTACCACTTCCAGACCTGACAATATATTTTATCATAAATCACTTACAGAACTGGCTGTAAAACACCAGAACACAACAATGTCATTAAGTTTAACAACATGACATGACATGCATCAACAGTTTTGGTTCATCGATGGCAGAGGCATCAGTATCACATGTTCTACGAGATATTTAATGGCACACAAATGCATTTCCGTATTCAGGACTTGCAGATGGGAATGACTGCATTTTGCATAACAGATAAGTCTTGGTTGTCACAGAAGATGCAGGCCACTCTCCGTCAGTTATTACCATTCTGCACAGCTGCATTTGCACGCGGATCATCCTCACCAATCTCTCCATCCTCGTCTATGATACCTTCCTCATCATCATCTCTGCCTTTGCTGCAGCGCACTGGAGATGCAGGCTCAGGTTTCCCAGAAGGTTCAACAAATTTGGCACCTGCCTCTGGCTGACCGTTGGGGCTCATTGAGCCACTGGCTTTGCCATTGTACACAGGACTATATGGAGCAGACTTGTCATCGTGTGGGCTGGGCGAGCGATCAAGATCAACCCTTTCCATCTTCCCATCTTCCATGTGGTCATCCTTGTGGTCATCCTTGTGGTCAGAGTGGTTCACATGGTCATCCCTAGAGTGAGATCTTGGAGGGCTTTTGTGCTCTGCATGCCCCGAGTTAGGCCGAGCAGATCCTGAAGCAGTCTTTTCATACCTACGGCTAGCGACAGGGCTGCGACTCTTGCTGTGGCTAGCGCCATGATTTCTACGGCTCCTGCTCCTGCTCCTGCTCTTAGTCCTGCTACGTCTACCTTCATGACGACGTGACTTCTTGGGACTTGGGCTACGGCTTCTACTGTCACTTTTGCTACGGCTTCTACTGCGGCCTCTAGTAGACCTACGAGATCGCCCATCGGTTTCACCAGGGTCGTACCTGTTAGCATCACAAAAAACAGTCAGGATCAACATATGGGCATAGTATTACCATAACCACGTATCAGATTCTTCGAAAAACAAAAACAAACTCCAGATATGCTACTCTTATTGCTATTTAAACCAGATCCTCCTATCTGATTCTCCTAAAAAACGGAATGCTGAGCTAAACTTCTAGATGTCCATAACAATTGCAACAAATAGTATTGAAGTTTCTCCAATGTGGTGTACATAGTAGAGTTAGAAAAAATTGCTATTTTGTCACTCCCAGTTTGGGCTCTCTGCTATTATGTCACCCCGTGTCTATGGATTGTGGGACCATCTGTGTCTATGATTTGTGGGCCCGATGGTAACTAGAGAAGCCCACAACTAAGAGTGACAAAATAGCAAATGGATCAGTGGAGTTACATAGTGGGACCAGCACCCCTCATCTTAGAAGCTCTATGCTGCCTTTGCTTTTTAGTGCATTTCAGTTAATAACAATACTATTACTAAGCCATTGTGAATATAATTATAAATATGCAACATATATGGCATATCTAGCACAACAGACAAATCTCCAATTCACATAAAAGCAACCCAGTACTAAGTTTACCTGCCACGGCTACCATTATCATCCCTTCCACGACTGCCGCGACCACTCTCTGATTTCCCAGAAGATGCTAGTCCATCTCTGCTGCTGTACCTTGAATCCAGTTCAGAACGTGAACCACCCCTGTCAGGGCGGGATGCCCAATGGTTCCTCTTCCTACCTCGTCCACCGCCACGAGAAGCCATATCCTCTAAATCACGGGGCACTCGTTGGTTTGCCCCTTCCAGAATTTTGATTAGGTCAGCAGCATATTTTGAATCCTGATCACAAAAAAATGTATATGCAACACCAGTGGCACCAGCCCTTCCTGTCCTGCCAATCCTGTGAACGTAGTCTTCAACACCAGTGGGGAAGTCATAGTTGATCACTACCCTGTGTAAAGAAAACAAAAGGCGCTTCACCGTGTTGATGCAAATTCTGACAAAAAAAGGACCCACAAAAGCACAGATAAAATGAAACAAACTGGACTAAGATCTCAATAGAAAACCAATGCAAGTTGCAACAGGTAAAGTATTCTGCAACCACTTCAGCAGTTTCTAAGTGGTGATACACATGATGGTTCAAACATCACTTATTCATATAAACATGGAAATCAATAACAATACATAAAAGTAATGCATCAGCAATAATAAAGTTGCAACCTTCAAAGAAGTGGGCGACACATGGAAACTTGTTAACCTTTCTTCATTTTAATTAGTCCATGCAAGGCATTAACAAGCACTGGTGTGACAGTCCATGCAAGGCATTAACAAGCACTGGTGTGACCCGGGCCAAACCCACTAAATTTTCTTCATTATTCCCACGGGCGGGTCTAGAATTTTCATGTGACCCAGACCAAACATACTAAATTTTCTTCTCTACCTTTTATCTAAGTCATTTTATACTGGATTAAATAGACTTATAAAGGATTACATGGATCAAACCCTGGGCCACGACAGGGTGGTTCAGGGTGCAGATCCACCCCTGATTATTCCATCATACCAAGAAATCAAAAGGCATACACACATGCATATGCATAACAGAGAAAGGAAGTTAGTCTAACCTGATATCTTTGATGTCCAAACCTCGCGCAGCAACATCAGTTGCCACTAAAATGGGAGACCGCCCAGATCGAAACTGATTCAGAACCTTCTCCCTTTCACTTTGGGACTTGTCACCATGAATGGCCGAAGCTCCAAACTGCCTGGTGAGTGTCCTTGCAAGTTGGTCACACATCCTCTTGGTGGTACAAAATATTAATATCTTTGAACCTGAATCCTGGGATCGTAATATCTGCTCCAGGCGCCGTTGTTTTTCTGAGGGTGTTATGATCTCTACATGCTGCATGGGAAAAGAAAATAAGATAACATGAATATGTAATGTAGGCTTATTTGTGTAAGGGAACCAAAATAACTACTGTCCATGCATCTTATAAAAATGATAATACTGACAGAAGGAAAAGACTGCCATGAACACATACCTGAGTAATAGAACTATTAGCAACAAGTGAATCAACACTTCCAATTGTCACCTGTACAGGATGAACAAGAAGATCATCTGCAATCCTTCGGACTTCCTTGGGCCATGTAGCGGTGTACATAAGGGTTTGCCGACGGTGAGGTATCTCTTTCACTATCTTCCGTATTTGTGGCTCAAAGCCCATGTCCAGCATGCGATCAGCCTCATCCAGAACAAGATATGACACTTGCTTAAGACTTACCTTTCGCATCTCCAAGATGTCATTTAACCTTCCAGGTGTTGCAACAACAACATCAACCCCTCTATCTAAATCTCTCAACTGAGGACCTTTAGGAGCACCACCATATAAGCACTAAAAAAGATCAAGAACCAAAGGTCAAACAATGAAAAATAGAAATCAGAGATCATGACACTGAAACAAATATTAGAAACAGAACAAGGACAATATCATAATTCACAATACAACTTCAACACCTGGTCAATAGTTTTTTTTTTCGAAATATTTTTTGAATTAATATCCTGGTTAGACATATATTCATGATCATTTGTATATTAAAACAGATAGAGGGAACAAACCGTGCAAGAAATTCTTGAAGATCTTCCAAATTTCACAGCTTCATCCAGAATCTGTGTTGCAAGTTCCCTTGTTGGGGCCAAAACTAGCACTGTTGGGCCATTCCTAGTGCTGTTCTGCAGGCGCTTGATATGCATAAACCCAGGAAGTAGATACCCAAGAGTTTTGCCTGATCCAGTCTTTGCAATAGCTACTACATCTTGATTTTGCATAGCAATTGGCCATGACTGGGCTTGGATAGGTGTTGGGCTTGCGAATCCAGCACGTTGTATCTACAAAAAGTAAAATGGGGGGAAAGCAACAAACAAGGGCAAAGTAAGGACAATAGAAGAATTAATATAAGCGCATAAATTTGGTTAAAATATCCCTTTTTAACTCTTCATTGCGCAAATAAAGACAATGCATGAGGACAATTTAAGGCCATACGAATAAAATGTGTCCACAATGTGTAGACTTGCGGACACAAGGCGAAGTAGAAAAGGCTCTAACAGAATCCGTGGAGGCGCTCAGGCATGGATAGTTGATCCACGAGGCCCCTTGCAGCAGCTGCCACCCGATCCTATATATGGATGGACGTTGACAGCCTGGGCCAGACCTCCACGGGTCAAGCCCCAGAAGAGGCCCCATCATCCATGGGGGGAGCCTTCCAAGAACCGGACGCAGAGCAACAAATCGGCCACCGTGGGTGTCACGAGTGGGTGCCCCTTCGCGCAAAGGGCAGCCCCTCGAGGAAGGAGCGAGCAGCCTCAGGAACTCACCCACCTTGGCAGCTCCATCAACAAGACCTGCCCTCAGCCAGTCCCACTTATAGATTGGCCGAGGGCACGTGAGGCAGCATACGACATTAGCTCCACCTCAGAGCAGATATCGCATCTGCCACAGATATGGAGATAAGCAGTTGGTACACGAGCCCTGATTTAGCACAATGAAGCAAATAAAGAGACAAGCAGGCAACTGGAGCACGTGTCCACGATCCATTTAGCTCGCCATATTTGAAGACCTTTATTCCTCGCATGCGACTCTGTTAGGGTTAGAGTTAGATCATGAGTTAGGTGGGTTCACCCACTGAATCATACCTCCTTCAGAATTTCTGACGGGAAGCCACCAGCCTCAAATGAAGTTATTGGAGTCGGCACATTATCCCCCTGCAGCAAGATGAGAGAGTACGAGTTTGAGCTGCATCTAACATTGTAGCAGATGTGGCAGCGTAGAATTCATACCGTGACGGTGATCTCATGGCGGCGGCGGTATGCCTCGGTGGAAGGATCGTCGGCGACGGCTACCGGAGCCGGATGGTGGTGGGAAGACGCCGTCTTGGAGGACGCGTGCTCGTCGTGGCGCCTGTCACGGTCACGGTCGCGGTCCCTGTGGTCGCGCCGGGGTGGGGTGCGGGATCGGGATCTGGACCTGTCGCGGCGGTCGCGGCTCCGTGGAGGCGGGGGTGGCAACGGAGGCGGAGGCGGGAGGAGCTGGCTCTCGGGGGGCACAGGCCGCTCGTACTGCGTGACGTTCGTCTCCGGGTTCCAGTAGTAGAGGTAGCCGGTGGTGCCGTCGACGAGGCCGCGCCACGGCTTGGGCAGCGTCGGGTCATCCGGGGCGTACCGCGGGGCCGCGCGCCCGGATGAGCCAGTCCCTCCTGACATCAGATCTGGCCGGATCTTTGGTCTCCAGGCTCCAGCGACGGCTGCTCCGCGGAGGCCGCCGAGGACGGACGAGATGAGGGCTCTGTGGCGACGGCGGCTAGGTACAGGCCGATGCGAGGGTTTCGGATTTGTGTCTTTTTGCCCCACTAATAATATTCAGCCGTGCTCTCGTTTTATTGCGCTTCTAGGTGCTAGCGGAATCGTGGTCGATTTGGAATGTTGCAACTAATTTCCAACTCAAGCTCACACATCTCCAACAATATCATTCAGGGTTGTTTGGTTATTATGACTAAAGTTTAGTTTATTTATTTAAATATTAATTATGAGTACTAAATATAGTTTAATTATAAAAATAATAACACAACTAAAAACTAACTATCCAGATAAATTTATTAAACTAATTAATCTATGATTAGCAAATGTTTACGGTAGCATTTTGAGCATTATGTAATGATATGACATAGACCAACTTCTCATATGATTGTAAGCACTTACATTTTTTACATTTTCTAGAGAGCGTGATTACTTTTGTTGGGTTTCTCGCAAAACAACTTTGTCACACTCGGATTCAAAGTCAAAAATAGATGCATCTTAAATGTGCGCTAGAATCAAGTCCACACATACAATGACTCAGTGTATAGAGAAGAATGACATGATATTTATTACATAACATGAATGTTTTAAAAATAATTGATAATAAATTAAATCGAACTAAAATAACCATCTCCAAGGCGTCGTAGTTGACTAGGAGACAACGTCTAGATGTCATCGAACTCATCGTAGTAGTCCTCCTCTTGTGGTGTCTGCTCTTGACCATGTGTGATTATAGCAAGGATGGGCTCTCATGCAATCATCGCTCAGCAAGTGTGGGTAAAAGTGTTGTCGGGTACCGTAATTAAGGGTACCCCCAACACTCCTAAACACGGATGGTAAGCACCATCAGCACAAACTGCAGAGACCTCGTCTACCAAGGGACGCAATCTCGCCTCGCCCAACCCCGGCCTCGGGCGGGAACAGTAGTCCCGGACGAATTCACACCTCGCCCGAGGGCCTCCTCAGGCAGTGGACGCACCCCCGGCTCGCCCGAGGCCCAGCTCGGGCAGGCTTCATCGAGAAGCAACCTTGGCCAAATCGCCTCACCAACCGACCATATCGCAGGCGCATTCAATGCGAGGATCGTCTGACACCTTATCCCGACACGCGTGCCTCAGTCGGCAAGGTCGAAGTGACCGCAGTCACTTCGCCCTTTCACTGACCGATCTGACAGGAAAACAGCGCCGCTCACCCCGCTCCGACTGCTGTGCCAGCCACCCGGGCAAGGCTGACAACAGCAAGTTCAGCCTCGGGCGCAACAGGAAGCTCCGCCTCGCCCGACCTTAGGCCTCGGCCTCGGGAGGAGGTCTCCGCCTCGCCCGACCCCAAGACTCGGCCTCAGCCTCGGCCTCGGGAGGAATCGCGTCCTCGCCCGACCCCGGCCTCGGCCTCAGGAGAAGTCTCCGCCTCGCCCGACCTAGGGCTCGGACCGACCGCGTCATGGGGGATACATCATTACCCTACCCCTAGCTAGCTCAGGCTACGAGGGAACAAGACCGGCGTCCCATCTGGCTCGTCCTGGTAACAGGTAATGATGGCTCCCCGCGTGCGTCCGTGACGACGGTGGTTCTCATCCCCCTACGGAAGCAAGGAGACGTTAGCAGGATCCTAGCAGCACCGCCAGCTGTGCTTCTACAGGGCTCAGGCACTTCACCCGTCAGCTCGTCCTGACCCCTCGTACCTGAGATGACGGTGCAATCCGCCCCCGACGTGACTTCACCACTACCCATCGATCAAGAGGTACCGTCCGTTTTCCACCCTGTGCCTTTTAGATTCAACTTCGATCCACCAAGCGACCCCGCTTCGGTGAGCACTTTCATAAAGGCATATCCTAACCTTCCGGGGTACCAAATGTGGTCATCCTGGGACCGACTGACGACCGTCTCAACCTACGGGCCCCCGGGTTCCGAGGAAGAAGACGACCCCGACTCCGGTTGGGATTTCTCCGGGCTCAGTGATCCCAGTGCCATGCGAGACTTCATGACTGCATGTGACTACTGCCTCTCCGGTTGCTCTGATGATGGCCACAGCCTTGACGACGAGGGTTGTGGCCCAAGTCGCGAATGTTTCCACGTCGATCTAGGGGGTCACGACGAAGGCAACCACCTCGGTATGCCAGAGGATGACGATCCCCCTGTGCCTGCTTCTCGCGTTGACATCCCACGGGAGCTAGCTGTGGTCCCAGTCCCTGCGGGGGGTCAGGACACACAGCTCGAGCAAATCCGCGAGATGCAGGCCAAGCTCGACGAGGAAGGAGGGCAACTTGTGCAGCTCCCGCAAAACAACGAGCAGGAGTGGGCAGGCCGAGCACTCGCTGGAGAAGCACGTCATCGGGCTCGGGACGTCCAACGTCGTATCGTTGACGATGCCAGGGCAAGGCTGCCCCCGGCCTCCAGCGGGGTCGGCCAGAATCTGGCTGCAGCGGCAATACTACTCCGAGCAATGCCGGAGCCATCCACCACCGAGGGGCGGCGTATCCAGGGAGAACTCAAGAATCTCCTGGAGGGTGCCGCGGTCCGACCCAAAAGCTCTGCCTCCCAAAGGCAAGGGTGCCCCCCGGAGCATCGCGCAACGACTTCCCGACTCATGTGGGAGGCCTCGGTCCACACCGGGCGCACGCGAGACACGACGCCTGCAGCCCCGGATCGCCTCGGCAACGAGCACCACCACCGCGACCGTCAAGCCTGCCTCGACGAGAAGGTGCGCCGAGGCTACCACCCCAGGCGTGGGGGACGCTACGACAGTGAGGAGGATCGGAGCCCCTCGCCTGAACCACCAGGTTCGCAAGCCTTCAGCCGGGCCATACGACGGGCGTCGTTCCCGGCTCGGTTCCTGGCCCCGACTACCATTACCAAGTACTCGGGGGAAACAAGGCCGGAGTTGTGACTTGCAGACTACCGGCTGGCCTGCCAGCTGGGAGGAACGGACGACGATAACCTCATCATCCGCAACCTCCCCCTGTTCCTCTCCGACACTGCTCGGGCCTGGCTGGAGCATCTGCCTCCTGCGCAGATCTCCAACTGGGACGACCTAGTCAAGGCCTTCGCTGGAAACTTCCAGGGCACGTACGTGCGCCCTGGGACCTCCTGGGACCTCTGAAGTTGCCGCCAGCAGCCAGGGGAATCCCTGCGAGAGTACATCCGGCGGTTTTCGAAGCAGCGCACCGAGCTGCCCAACATCACCGACTCGGATGTCATCGGAGCGTTCCTCGCCGGCACCACTTGTTGCGGCCTGGTGAGCAAACTGGGCCGCAAGACTCCCACCAAGGCGAGTGAATTGATGGACATCGCCACCAAGTTCGCCTCTGGTCAGAAGGCGGTCGAAGCCATCTTCTGGAAGGACAAGCAGCCTCAGGGACGCCAGCAGGAAGACGTCCCCGAGGCGTCCGCCCAGCGTGGCACGAAGAAGAAGGCCAAGAAGAAGTCGCAAGCGAAGCACGACGCCGCTGACGCGGATCTCGTCGCTGCTGTCGAGCACAGGAACCCTCGGAAGCCTCCCGGAGGGGCCAACTTGTTCGACAAGATGCTCAAGGAGTCGTGCCCCTATCACCAGGGTCCTGTCAAGCACACCCTTGAGGAATGTGTCATGCTTCAGCGCTACTTCCATAAAGCCGGGTCCCCGGCGGGAGATGGCAAAGGCCAAGACAACAACAAGAAGGAGGGCGACAAGGAAGAGGAGTTCCCCGAGGTCCACGGCTGCTTCATGATCTACGGTGGGCAAGTGGCGAACGCCTCGGCTCGGCACCGCAAGCAGGAGCGCCGGGAGGTCTGTTCGGTAAAGGTGGCGGCGCCAGTCTACCTAGACTGGTCCGACAAGCCCATCACCTTCGACCAAGGCGACCACCCCGACTGCGTGCCGAGCCCAGGAAGGTACCCGCTCGTTGTCGATCCTGTCATCGGCAACGCCAGGCTCACCAAGGTCCTCATGGACGGAGGCAGCAGCCTCAACATCATCTACGCCGAGACCCTCGGGCTCTTGGGGATCGATCTGTCCACGATCCGGGCTGGTGTGGCGCCCTTTCATGGGATCATCCCCGGGAAGCGCGTCCTGCCCCTTGGGCAACTCGACTTGCCCGTCTGTTTCGGGACCCCTCCAACTTCCGAAAGGAAACCCTCACGTTCGAGGTGGTCGGGTTCCGAGGGACCTACCACGCGGTGCTGGGGAGACCGTGCTACGCCAAGTTCATGGTCGTCCCCAACTACACGTGCCTCAAGCTCAAGATGCCAGGCCCCAACGGGGTCATCACCGTCGGATCCATGTACCGCCACGCGTACGAATGCGACGTGGAATGCGTGGAGTACGCTGAGGCCCTCGCTGAGTCTGAGGCCCTCATCGCCGACCTAGAGTGCCTCTCCAAGGAGGTGCCTGACGCGAAGCGCCACGCTGGCAACTTAGAACCAGCTGAGGCGGTTAAGTATGTCCCTCTCGACCCCGGCAACGACGCCGACAAGAAGGTCCGGATCGGCTCCGAGCTCGACCCCAAATAGGAAGTAGTGCTCGTCGACTTTCTCCGCGCAAATGCCGAAATTTTTGCGTGGAGTCCCTCGGACATGCCAGGCATACTGAGGGATGTCGCCGAGCACTCGCTGGATATTCGAGATGGAGCCCGACCCGTGAAGCAGCACCTGCGCCGCTTTGACGAAGAGAAGCGCAGGGTCATAGGCGAGGAGGTCCACAAGCTGATGGCTGCAGGGTTCATCAAAGAGGTATTCCATCCTGAATGGTTAGCTAACCCTGTGCTTGTGAAAAAGAAAGGTGGGAAATGGAGGATGTGCGTCGACTACACCGGGTTGAATAAAGCATGTCCGAAGGTTCCCTACCCTCTGCCTCGCATCGACCAAATTGTGGACTCCACTGCTGGGTGCGAAACCCTGTCATTCCTCGACGCCTATTCAGGTTATCACCAAATCAAGATGAAAAAGTCTGACCAGCTCGCGACTTCTTTCATCACACCTTTTGGCATGTATTATTATATTACTATGCCATTTGGCTTGAGGAATGCAGGTGCGACATACCAAAGGTGCATGAACCACGTGTTCGAAGAGCACATCGGCCGAACGGTCGAGGCTTACGTCGATGACATCATTGTTAAGACAAGGAAAGCCTCTGACCTCCTCTCTGACCTTGAAACGACATTCAAGTGTCTGACAGCGAAAGGCGTGAAACTCAATCCCGAGAAGTGTGTCTTCGGAGTCCCCCGAGGCATGCTCCTGGGGTTCATCGTCTCCGAGCGGGGCATCGAGGCCAACCCAGAGAAAATCGCGGCCATCACCAACATGGGGCTTATCAAAGATTTTAAAGGAGTACAGAGGGTCATGGGATGCCTCGCGGCTCTGAGCCGCTTCATCTCGCGCCTCGGCGAGAGAGGATTGCCCTTGTACCGCCTCTTAAGGAAGGCCAAGCGCTTCACTTGGACCCCCGAGGCCGAGGAAGCCCTCGGAAACTTAAAGGCACTCCTTACCAACGCGCCCATCTTGGTGCCCCCGCTGCGGGAGAAGCCCTCTTGATCTACATAGCCGCAACCGCTTAGGTGGTCAGCACCGCGATCGTAGTCGAGAGACGAGAAGAAGGGCATGCACTACTCATCCAGAGGTCGGTCTACTTCATCAGTGAAGTGTTATCCGACACCAAGATCCGCTACCCGCAAATTCAGAAGCTACTGTACGCAGTAATTCTGACGCGGCGAAAGTTGCGACACTACTTCGAGTCTCATCCGGTGACTGTGGTGTCATCCTTCCCCTGGGGGAGATCATCTAGTGCCGAGAGGCCTTGGGTAGGATAGCAAAGTGGGTAGTGGAGCTCATGGGCGAAACACTCTCATTCGTCCCTCGGAAGGCCATAAAATCCTAAGTCTTGGCGGATTTCCTGACGGAATGGGTCGACACCCAATTGCCGACAACTCCGATCCAGCCCGAACTTTGGACCATGTACTTCGATGGGCCGTTGATGAAAACAGGAGCAGGTGCGGGCCTGCTCTTCATCTCACCCCTCGGGAAACATGTGCGCTACGTGCTGCGCCTCCATTTTCCGGTATCGAACAACGTGGCCGAGTACGAGGCTTTGGTTAACGGGCTACGCATCGCCATCGAGCTAGGGGTTCGGCGCCTCAACACTCATGGCGACTCGCAGCTTGTCATCGACCAAGTCATGAAGAACTCCCACTACCGCGACCGGAAGATGGAGGCCTATTGCGACGAAGTTCGGCGCCTGGAAGACAAGTTCTACGGGCTGGAGCTCAACCACATCGCTCGACGGTACAACGAGACTGTGGACGAGTTGGCGAAAATAGCCTCGGGGCAGACAACGGTTCCCCCGGACGTCTTCTCCAGAGACATACATCAACCCTCCGTCAAGATCGACGACACGCCCGAGTCCGAGGAGGCCTCGACCCAGCCCGAGGTATCCTCAGCCCCCGAGGGTGAGGCCCTGCGCGTCGAGGGAGAGCGGAATGGGGTCACGCCTAACCCGAACTGGCAGGCCCCGTACCTGGAATATCTCCTCCGAGGAGAGCTACCCCTCGACAAGGCCGAAGCTCGGCGACTGGCGCGGCGCGCCAAGTCGTTTGTCTTACTGGGTGATGAAAAGGAGCTCTACCACCGTAGCCCCTCAGGCATTCTCCAACGATGCATATCCGTCGCCGAAGGACAGGAGCTATTGCAAGAAATACACTCGGGGGGCTTGCGGTCACCATGCAGCACCTCGAGCCCTCGTGGGGAACGCCTTCCGACAAGGTTTCTACTGGCCGACCGCGGTGGCCGACGCCACTAGGATTGTACGCTCCTGCCAAGGGTGTCAATTCTACGCAAGACAAACACACCTGCCCGCTCAGGCCCTGCAGACAATACACATCACCTGGTCGTTTGCCGTGTGGGGTCTGGACCTCGTCGGTCCCTTGCAGAAGGCACCCGGGGGCTTCTCGCACCTGCTGGTCGTCATCAACAAATTCTCCAAGTGGATCGAGGTCCGACCCCTAACCAGCATCAGGTCCGAGCAGGCGGTGGCGTTCTTCACAAACATCATCCATCGCTTTGGGGTCTCGAACTCCATCATCACCGACAATGGCACACAGTTCACTGGGAAGAAGTTCCTGGACTTCTGCGAGGACCACCACATCCGTGTGGACTGGGCCGCCGTAGCTCACCCCATGACGAATGGGCAGGTGGAGCGTGCCAACAGTATGATTTTGCAGGGACTTAAACCAAGGATCTACAACAACCTCAACAAGTTTGGCAAGCGGTGGATGAAAGAGCTACCCTCGGTGGTCTGGAGTCTGAGGACGACGCCAAGCCGAGCCACGGGTTTCTCGCCGTTCTTTCTAGTCTATGGGGCCGAGGTTGTCTGACCCACAGACTTAGAATACGGTTCCCCGAGGACAAAGGCGTACGACGACCGAAGCAACCAGACCAGCCGAGAAGATTCACTGGACCAGCTCGAAGAAGCTCGGGACGTGGCCTTACTACACTCGGCACGGTATCAATAGTCTCTACGACGCTACCACGCCCGAAGGGTCCGGTCCCGAGGCTTCCAGGTGGGAGACTTGGTACTTCGGTTGTGGCAAGACGCCCGAGGGCGCCACAAGCTTACTCCTCCCTGGGAAGGGCCGTTCATCATCGCCAAGATTTTGAAGCCCGGAACATACAAGCTGGCCAACGATCAAGGCGAGGTCTACAACAACGTTTGGAACATCCAACAGCTACGTCGCTTTTACCCTTAAGATGTTTCAAGTCGTTCATATACCTTGTTCTCTTTACATGCGTAAATAAAGTCTAACCATAAAGGAAGGATCAACCTTGCCTCGGCAAAGCCCGACCCTCCCTCGGGGGCTAGAAGGGGGAACCCCCTCTGCGTCAAAATTTTCCTTGGAAAAGTCTTTTGCCAGAACGTCTTTCGCGCCTTTCGACTGCTTCGATAGCGGGGTCCTGAAAACGACGAGAGTACACGTAAGCGGCAAGACCGACCGAGCCGAGGGACTCCTACGCCTCCGGGATACGAATACCTCACTCATCACCTTCCGCGATAAGTAACTCACGCTCGGATAAGCGATTCTGCTACCGAACAAGTCCTAACGCTCGAAAACTTTTCTGCCAGAACGACTTTCGTGTCTTCTCGACTATATCGATAACAGAATCCTGCAAACAGGTAAGAGTGCACGTAAGCGGCAAGGCCGACCGTGCCGAGGGACTCCTACGCCTCCGGGATACGGATACCTCACTCATCACCTTCCGCGAAAAGTAACTCTCGCTCGGATAAGCGATTCTGCTACCGACGAACAAGTCTTGATACTCGAAACAAGAGGAAAGGAAATGCAGCTTTATAATACGATGATAAAGATGTTTAGGCCTCGGCGACCGCAAAAAACATACGCATACTACAGACAAACTGTTCCTGCAGGTTCAGACTTCGGCAGGGGGAGCAGCAGCACCCTCGGCGTCATTTCCACCTTCGGCGGAATCTGGCCCGGCCTCAGACGGCGACACGGGCGGAAGGATCTCCACCTCGAAGGAGGACGCCAGCACCGTGCTTGGGCCCTCACAGCAAGGGTCTCCGGCAGGGTCTCGGCCCGAGCAGACACCTCGGCTGGCCGCTCCGTAGCCAGAGCCAGCTGTCCCCCGAGGACCTCAGCCTGGCTCACGGCCTCGGCAGCGTGACTCCGGGGTTGGTCCCGCTCGCGGATGACTTGGTCAAGCCCCAGCCGCCGCTGCTGCACCTCCTCGGCCTAGGAAGGCACCTCCTCCTGGGCTGACGAAGCCTCTTTTCGAGCCGACTCCGCCTCTGTCCACGCCAACACCGCTGCCTCCGGCTCCAGCTCATCGCAGAGCGGCCGAGGGTTCTAAAACCGAGCAAGAGAGGCCTTGAATGGCAAGGCCGACCGAGCCGAGGGACTCCTACGCCTCTAGGATACGGATACCTCACTCGTCACCTTCCGCGCAAGGCAACTCACGCTCGGTTAAGCGGTTCCGCTAGCCGACAGGAAAGTCCTAGTGCTCGAGATGAGGAAGAAATAGAGAAGAAACACGGCTTCACGCTCAAATACCCAGATGTTCAGGCCTCGACAGCCACAATGAACAAACACCCATACTCAGGGTGCCATTACAAACGGGACTTCGGTTCCACTCCCGCGGGTACGAACAACCTCCACACCAGAGGGCCTGCGGGATAACAATCTCCGGGTGGCTCGCCGGTGATCGCTGCACCAACAGCGCGGCAACGACCTCCGTCTCGGGCGGCAAGACAGCTGCAGCGATGGCCTCAGGGCAAATGCTGCTGCTGAAAGGCCCTCGTTCACGTCCCCTCACGGGGGACGAGAACCAGCCATTAAAGCCAAAGAGCCGGAGGTCCGGAGCACAGGTGGCACTAACGGTGTCGTCGGCAGAAGCAACCGCTTCGGCAGAGGCAGCCTCACCTATGGCGACCACCACCTCGGCACCGACGACAGCGGCCACCTGCCCACCAACACCGCACCAGCGGGCGGCGGTCGCCCCAAAGCGCACCAGCAGGTCCTCACTCCCGTTCTCGCCACAAGAACGAGAACGGGACCGTCCCAGAACACGAGTACCGCCCTCGCGGCGTACGACGTGTTGTGCGACCCCCCGGTGCAGCCGACGGCGCAGGGAAACCTGGACATGGTCGGCCCGCGCGCGGCACGACCGTCGCCCGGGTGGAGGACGGACAGCTGCACCCTGGCCAGGCAGCAGCAGTTCACCTTCCCCCGCATGGCTGCAGGACGCCTCCTCCGCAGAGCTGGAGGATGCCCTTCTCCCCCGAATGCCAGAGGAAGAAGCGGGTCGCCGGCCCACGCGGAGGTAGGCCCCAACTCGCCCCGCCCTCCTCCCCAGCCCGGATGATGAAGATCCTTGAAGCTGAGGGCGGGGCAGAGGCCGCAGCCCGGCTTGCTTCTCTTCACCACAAGGCTAATGATCATCCCCATGGATGACCATTGGTGAGGGAATGCAGCCGAGCTGCACGATGAAAATCCTTGAAGCCGAAGCGATGGCTGAAGGGCGCCAACCCCCGCGAGGTCGCGCTCCTCCAACAACAGCAAGACGAAGGCAACGCGGGTGCTCCCCATCCGGGGCTCGGAAGGTGGAAGGACGCAATGCATAAGGGGAGTGCGGAGGCATGTCTACTGCCCAGAGGATCGATCCCTTTTTAAAGGCGGCTCTCTCCACTCGCATCCTCAAGTGTAACGGGCAAAGTCTTCACCGATGTGCTCCAGGGTTCTCCCCCTACGACACAGGGGCTGGGTCCCACCCGTCACGCAAGCTGACCCGAAATGGAAGAAGTCAAACCACCGCACACGGAGCATGTAACCGCCCCGCGGTTACAAGCACTCCTCCATCCTCGCCGAAACCAGCGGTCGAAAGGGCAGACCGCCATGCAGGTGGTGTGCAACCGCACCGCGGTGGCGCACCCCTTCGGCTTCGTCGCATCTGGTATGGAGTCCCAGGCCCACACGTCATGTAACCGGCGCACCGGTTACTACGTGCAATAAACCGCACCGCCACTTGCGCCAATGCCGCGTCTTCTCGACTGCGGAACCAGTACCACGACTCGAGGCAGCCCTGCGCACGACCCAACAGTGCCAATTGAGTGCAACGATTACGGGTCAGTGAACCGCGGGAGGAGGCGCGGCGGTTGATATGGCCAAAAGTGGGCCGGCAGTAATGGCGCCAGCAGACGAGCGGAAGCAGCGGTCAAATCGCCTGCAGGCTCTCGTCCCCTCCTAAAGCGGCAAGAGAGCCCTCTCCCATGGCATGAAGACGACGTGCCCATGTTCCGTTCCTCAAACGACTCGCGCACGCGGCCGCCCCACGAATCGCCCGTCCCGTCGCATTAACTCCTCGGTAGGGCAAGCGACACCTTTGGCAAGCGAAGCGGGCATCGTTTCACCTCCGCCATGACGACCGCGTCAAAAAAGGTGCGCCACATTATTTAAATTCATATCCTTTTCCTCTTCCTCTTTCTCTCTCTTGCTACAGGGACCGAGAAAGGGGATATTTTGAAAAGGATCCTTCTCAGCGAAGGAAACGGGCCCCCGAGCCCTCCTATTGATCAGGGGTTTGAAGGCTGACCCCTCGAAAGGGTTCGACAGCCGCCCCAGAGCACTCGGGCTCCAAGCCCATTACTGATCAGGGGTTCGAAGGCTGGCCCCTCGGAAGGGTTCGACAGCCGCCCCAGAGCACTCGGGCTCCGTGCCCACTACTGATCAGGGGTTCGAAGGCTGGCCCCTGAGAAGGGTTCGACGGCCGCCCAAAGCACGCAGAGTGAGGGATGACTCTGGGTACGTCCGTTACATGGCGAGGCTCGGGCTACGCTCCCAAGGTACCCTACGACATTTTCGAGACCAGCAGGAGCGATTTTGTAACGGAATCCCACCAGAGGGAGGCATCGAGCCCTCGGATCCTATCGAACGGGTCCGGGTCCGGCAAATCACCTACAGGTACTTTTGGAGCGCACCTCTGGGCCACTAGCCGACCCTTATCGAACGGGGCACGGGCGTCCACTCGGATCACCCGTTAGCAACTCACTGGAGACACCATGTTCGGCGCCCTCCGAGGGCAACATGGCGCTTTCCCCCCTTCCTCCTTGCGGAAAGGCGACGAAGGGGCGTATAATAAAAGTCAAGACAGTCCTTGATCGTCCTCTCGCTCCGTGCAGAGGCTCGGGGGCTGCTCTCGCAACCCAGCTACGGCCAAAACCGTTGACAGCGTCAACAAACCAGCCTAAAAACTCGGAACATGACCATGCACCCGGGCTACGGCCAGGCCGCATGAGGGAACAACCAGGTCGATCGAAGCATCACGAAATGCATTAAGACCTCAGAGGAGTCAAAACACTCCTCCGAGGCCTCGGGGACTACACCCGGTGGGTGCGCTCGTGCGCACCCACCGGAACAAAGTATAACCGAGAAAGGCCGGTCCCCTCGCAAAAAAGTGCGGCAAAGCCTCCAAGCGAGTACCAACACTCCCTTTGAGGCTCGAGGGCTACTGTCGGGCACCGTAATTAGGGGTACCCCCAACACTCCTAAACACGGCTGGTAAGCACCATCAGCACAAACTGCAGAGATTGATGAGCACGGTTCAGGTCAAGACCTCGTCTACCAAGGGACGCAATCTCGCCTCGCCCAACCCCGGCCTCGGGCGGGAACAGTAGTCTCGGACGAATTCACATCTCACCCGAGGGCCTCCTCAGGCAGTGGGTGCACCCTCGGCTCGCCCGAGGCCCAGCTCGGGTAGGCTTCGTCGAGAAGCAACCTTGGCCAAATCGCCTCACCAACCGACCGTATCGCAGGCGCATTCAATGCGAGGATCGCCTGACACCTTATCCCGACACGTGCGCCTCAGTCGGCAAGGTCGAAGTGACCGTAGTCACTTCGCCCTTTCACTGACTGATCTGACAGGAAAACAGCGCCGCTCACCCCGCTCCGACTGCTGTGCCAGCCACCCGGACAAGGCTGACAACAACAAGTTCAGCCTCGGGCGCAACAGGAAGCTCCGCCTCGCCCGACCTTAGGCCTCGGCCTCGGGAGGAGGTCTCCGCCTCGCCCGACCCCAAGGCTCGGCCTCAGCCTCGGCCTCAGGAGGAATCGCGTCCTCGCCCGACCCCGACCTCGGCCTTAGGAGAAGTCTCCGCCTCGCCCGACCTTGGGCTCGAACCGACCGCGCCACGGGGGATACATCATTATCCTACCCCTAGCTAGCTCAGGCTACGAGGAAACAAGACCGGTGTCCCATCTGGCTCGTCCCGGTAACAGGTAATGATGGCTCCCCGCCTTCGTGCATGGGCACCGCTTCGGCTGACAGTGGGCCCCTCTACTCAGCCTCACACTTCAATCGCGCACGCCCTGCCTTGCGTCCACGTCTCACCGCAATTCGTCGCTGTTGCGTGGGCCTGTAATGTCAGACCCTCCGTCTATCTCGACGCCGAACCAAATTATACACACAACAAACTCGCACGTCCACGTTCCACCGCCTTAATCTCATGCCACCCCGCCTATATATCACAACCCACAACCATCCGCGTTCATCATAGCCAGCCACCGAAACCGTGAAGCGAAATCGTTGTCTTACTAAGTATAATTAAATACAAACCCAATTAAATACTTAATCAATATAGAAATACTCCACATACATGTTTAAATTTAATTCCATCATTTAATCATACGAGAGTCCCAAGCCGCTCATGACCGTTAGCACGGCTGATATACCAATTTTACACTTTTGTATAGGTTGCACATTTTTATCCCAAGTCGTGATCCCTTATTTGCCTCGAGTTGCACAGACCCTTAAACACTACCAAAGTGAGTAGACAAGGGCTCACTACGAGGCATTTACAAAGGTCCACTAGTGTGAGAAAACCCGCTAGTTTTAGCCTCACGATATGTAACCCCATCGTAGTAATTACAACCACCAATATGATTGCACGGTTCACTCCTCGCTTGCCCCTTTCGGAAAAGGATCAACTCACACTTAGGACTGACAATGGGTCATAAATTTTACACTATAAGATTTAAGGATCGAATCGGGTTAGGATCGGGCTCTATTTCTATTTATTTTTTAACTATAATTTTATTTAGGGCCTTGACATTTTGTGAAGAACCATTTGGATCACGATCCATTACCACCCCTACTCACACTACATTTCCTAATTAATTGGCCAAGGGCGTGCTATACCACCCTTATGGTAGCATTATTGTCTCAAGTTAAGTGAAGCGCCCCAATCCTTTGGGACTCAAATGTGATACAATTACTAGTCCTAGGAGGCTAGTAAACACATTTATACATCAGATGATTACAGATCTGCTTAAACGAGACAAACCGATAAAGGTGGCGAACAACTTTAAGAGATGGTCCACAACACGGGACATATCATCAGAGTGGGGTTGAAGCAGCCCGATATACGCAGCGAAGCAAATCAGCGGTCCAACAGCCACAGGCAAGGTTGGAAACAGTCGTAACTCTTACCCGATCTCCTTTTTTGAAAAACAACAAATAAGTAAGGGTGAGTACAAACGTACTCAGCAACCCACCTTCACCCGCGGAATGGGGAAATCAGATATAATGTATGGAATATGTGAAGCTCAGGATAATTTGCAGAAACAACAATATTTTATGCAAGGTTGTTTTATAAAATATTTTGTATTTTGCAAAGCGCATCCTCTCCAAAAGGAGCAGGAAATTTTTTTCAGTATAGAACATAATCCCATGGACTAAACCATCCAGGTATCTCGGCAGTTCCCACTGGTTTTCATTTTCAAAAATAGCTACTAGACTTCCCGTCCACCATAGCTCACGGCTCAACCGCCGGACCTCTTAAAAATCACTTTTCTCAAAAGCATCCCTTTTTTTGAAAACAAAACACTAATTGTCATACCACACCAGACTCGTCCATTCTTGTGGACACAGACTATTCGAATAGGTTTGAACTCTGCGCAGAGGGGTACACTTTACCCACTAGTTCGGCTCTGCGATCTCATGACCAATGAGATTCGAATCCGAAACTCTTTCCTTCCTCGCACGTCCTAACCTTAACGGTTATACCGGAAGGAGTCAGGCCACCGCCATGTCCAAACTGGACAAAACATTCCCCCTCCTAATCCTCCCGGTGCTCCCCAGCCTTTATAACCCTGGGGTTGGACCGTACGAGTTCAGATTGAGTGACTGCCCACACAGTCTCAAGTGGATGTACTTATCATGAGTACATGTAGTGAAGGATGGCAAACCGGTCCTTATATGAGGGGACAATCCTTCTGCTCACGCCTAAACCAGCTGAGCCATCACCTTAGGCCCTCCCCTAAATCAGGGAGTCCCTGATCATCCCTACTCAAAGGTGATAAGGGTGAAAACACTTCATCATACACATTTTGAAAAACATTTTCTTTTGAAAACTCACACCTTTTCTCAAATCATTTGTAACAAATATATCAAGGATTGATTACGGCAAGCGGCTGGGTGGCCATAATAACTTGTCTCAAAATCATATCATGCATAAAATAATAGGCTGAGGGTTGTGGTTGAAAAATCATAGGTAATTTATGCATCAAAGGGATCCAGTGAGCTTGCCGTGCTTATCCGGCGAAGGGGGAAGAAGAGCTCGCGGAACTGGCTTCTGGCTCTACCGTCTGGCGTAGACTTGCAGATCTGGCCTCCACGAGACAGCACGAACGCTCCGATAACTATGCAACATGAATAAGCAAACATACAAACCAACAAGTATACCAACAAATATTTAGTATAGTGGTCAGAATAGCGATATATGGATGGGTAGAGTCTTGAGTAGAATCTGTGTCATGTGGTGTTGTGATATTACTGGTGCTGGAGCGGAGGTGCTTACCAGGAGGGTGGACTGGAGGCGAAGCGACACTATGCATGTAGCCGGCAGAGCTGAGTAACTGAGTGGGTGGGGTGTTTGCCTTGGCTGAGGGTGTTGAGTGTGTGTGGAGAGGGAGAGGGTAGCTGGGTGTATTTATAGCTGAGTGTATGTGGTGTAGCACAGTGAAGTTCATTGTTGGTGAGAATAGTGACGAATGAATTGTCTGACTTAATATGAACAGGAGAGTTATAGGCAGAATATGGGACAAGAGTATTTTGGGAGTTTTCTGGAATATGGACCATGCTTAAGGGATGACATGGTTGGATAGGGAATAGTTTGATAAGAATTTAGAAACAAGAATTATTGGAATCTGAGTTTGGAAGCCTGGTTCAAAGGAATCTCAAAGTTAAGCATGCTCAACTTGGAGAAACCTAAGATGGGTGACCAGATGGGAAGTTCCCACTGGAAGAAAAATCACAGTCACCGGAGTTCGTATGACTGAAATATTGGTCTGGCTGGTCTTAGGTGGACTGGACAGCATGACAGATGAGTAGTTGAAATTTGGGGTGATCGGATGATCGATGAATAGTAATGATGAATAGTGACGACGAAAAGGTTGCCATAGATATCATCGATGAATAGTAACGATGCTGAATATTAACAATGAATAGTAATGGTGAATAGTGATGGTGAATAGTCGTATGAACGAACGATGAACGATGAATAGTGACGATGAACGAAAGATGAACGATGAATAGGAACTATGAACGAACGGATGAACGGTCGAATGATCGGACGAACGAACGATCGGAATTTCGGCAGCATAACGGCAGGACAAAGATTATCTTGAAGAACGATGAATAAGGACTATGAACGAACGATGAACAATGAATAGGAACTATGAACGAACGATGAACGATCGAATGATCGAACGAACGAACGATCGGAATTTCGACAGCATAACGGCAGGAAAAAGATTATTTGGACGCACGATCGAATGATCGGACGAACGAGCGATCGGAATTTCGGCAGCATAACGACAGGACAAAGATTATCTGGAAGAACGATGAATAGGGACTATGAACGAACGATGAACGATGAATAGGAACTATGAACGAACGATGAACGATCAAATAATCGAATGAACGAACGATCAGAATTTCGGCAGCATAACGACAGGAAAAAGATTATTTGGACGAACAAACAGACGAACGATCGAGTGATCGGACGAACGGACGAACGAATCATGAACGATCGGACGAACGATCGAACGATCGGACAAACGAACGAACAAACTAAGAACAGGGGGACGAACGATCGAAGAACGACCGAATGATCCTTGTGCTAGTGTGTGCTTGTGTGGAACATGGAGTGGGTGTGTGTGTAGGGGAGAGTTGCCATGAAATGGCTTGGGGTGGGATGAGAGGAGGCCCTTGCCCCTCTATTTATAGCCATGGTGGGGGATTAGGGGGAGGGATGAGAGGATTAGTGGGAGGATAAGAGGATTAGTGGGAGATTAGCATGTATTTGTCTTGTATAACTGAGATTGGCTTGTAGAGCTCAACGTATGACACCGGAGGCATACATATACGTATGAGCATGAGGAAAGTTATGAAGAAAATATTTGTAGGGACTTGAAAATTGATTCTGAAGGTATTTCTCAGGAGGGAAATACTTGGAGATATATTGGTGGAATATTTGGACAGTATTTCTGGAAAGAACTTGAAGGGATCACTGGGGAAATATCTAGGCAGTATTTCTGGAAAGAATTTGAGGGGGATCACTGGAGAAACATTTGTAGGATATTTTGAGGAGGATTTTGGACAGAATATAGACCACTATAATTTATTTGTTGATATCAACTCGCAAACAAACATTTTAAAATGAAATTTGAAATTCATTTTGAATTTAGAGCGAGTTTGAGAAAATTTCAAGATTTGAATTTTTGGGATGCTACAAAACTACCCCACTTAAAATGAATCTCGTCCTCGAGATTCGGCTTAGAAGGGTTATGGGTATAACTTTACTTCAGCTACATATCTTCACTTTGTCGACTCTTCGAGGAGATGGAACTTCAACAAAATCTGGCCTTTCAGGAGCATCCAGTTGCTGATTGCAAACGCTGATTCTGGCTACTCAAAGGTCATCTTCAGGCTTCTGGCTTTCGCTTGGTAGCTAGCTTATTGAGGAAGCATTGATGCTAACACGCAAACCTTTCTCTTGCGAAATCCCACATGGATTTCTTCCTTGATTAGTCTTCTGGTGCTTCTTCAACGGAACTTGGGTGACCACTTCTCATCCAGAAACTTGTAAGCTTCGATGATCTGGTCCTCCACAAGCTTGCTATAGGCCTTCTTCTTTTTCTCCATAGCAGGAACCTTGCTGGAACACTACCCCACTTAAAAAGAATGAGGGTAGAACTCTTGAATCTTGGGGATTTGAACTCCTTGAAGTACCTCATAACAAGGGCGTTATAAGGCCTTCTTCTGCTGTTGCTGCTTGAACAGGCTGCAGAGAGATGACTGACATAGGGTTGATTCTGGGACAACCTTCTTGTTATCTTCTCTTCACTATCTTATTTTCTCTTCTCACTTTTCACTTTTCACTGCCTCTTTCTTTCTCTTTTCTCTTCCCACTGGAGGATTCTATCAAAGAGTATTACCATCATACATTGGAGGAAACCAAAGACTATGAACCATGTACAACAGTCTTCAACCCAAGAATCACCAAGCATTGTGATCTTAGGGGCGAGGGAGTGGAAATGGAGTTGCTTGCTATTTGGCAGAGGGGATTTATCTGGAGTGTGCTTTGCTTTGAGCGAGATGGGAGTTGAGGGAGCTGGTGGGGGGGGTTTATAGGCGAGCGGTGGTGTTTGGTTGCGGAGTGGTGGTGATGGAGCAGGTGACATGAGGCAGCAGGTGCGATGGAGGGGGATGGTGTTGCTGGCGGTAATGGCGGTGGGTGCGCTGCAAAAGGAGGCGTGGGTGGCGGTAGTGCGCTGCAAAGGGGGCGTGGGTGGCGGTAGTGCGCTGCAAAGGGGGCATGGAGCAGTGGTAGTGCGCATGGAGGCGGGCATGCGTGCGAGGGGCACAGGTGAGTGGTGGGGTCAATGACCCTGATGTTTGTGGTCTCTGGTTCCAAGAATTTTTGCCTCTCTGTATGGTAATAACTCCTTTTGTCCTCTTTTTCTGTTTACTTTGACTTAGGGGTAGTGCTTTGATTCTCATGGTCGGTCCTTTTGACTGAGCGACTGGATAGGTTCCTCTGTAGCTTATTCCATGCTTTAAGGGTAAGCTTCCCGGTATCTTCTTGGGTAAGGCACTTTGCTATTGAGATGGGTTAAGATGAGAATGGAAGCATAAGGTGAGGATTAGCTCTAATTTGTGGTCTATGTTTTTAGAGAAAACCTTTCTTAAAAAGAAAGAAAACACACAAGCTCAGCAATGATAAGCACAAACAAATCAAATGTTTTGAATAAGGGAAGAACATAGTTTTTCCAAAGCATGGACTACTCAGATTCGGGGGCTAAGCATAACTACTATTGCTTGGCTCCTGAATTGAGGACTACGCTAAATGCGACTTATGAGCACTAACGTTAAAGCATCACATGTGCACTCAAAAGGAGAGAAAACATCAAGCGAAATTCATTTTGAAATGCCCTAGGGGGCCACACAATTAGAGTTTTGCAAAACACAAGTCCACACGGCTACCTCTCATACATGTAGGGCTCTAGCCAAAGTGAAGAAAAACTTCACTACCCAATGCATGCAGAGGACTGGGCATAACTAACTTCAAACCAGGCAGCTTCTCTTCTAGCAAGGCTGGCGCACAACTTCAATCTGAGACATCTCCTAGATGGGTCAAGAGGGAGCTGATGTTGATGACTTCTTCTGGCGGCGACTGAGATGGCAGGACTGGGTCGAACTCTTCTTCAAGCGGGACTGGCTCTTGTAGCTGCTCAGAGGGAGGCGGTGCTGGCGGGGTGCTTGCAGCTTGTTCCTTGACTTCAAGGGATGGTGGTGAATCTTCTTCATGGTGAGGGGCTCAAACAACTCCGGTGGGGATCTTGGGTGGATTCAGGGTGCTCTTGCTCATCCATAGCCCGAGGGAAGACTAGAATTCCTTCCAAGACTATGGCTCCTTCTGGGAGTTCCCAAGCCTTCTTTTCTCCTCTGGTAGAGACTGGGTGACCTTCAAGAATTTGGGGATCTTCAGCTCTCCTGGGTTGAACCGGGTTGGATGAAGCAGACTCTTGGATCCGCAGGGCTCTACGTTGGTTATGGGTTACCAAGTAGGCCTCCATCAACTTTTGGACATGCTCATCCTTGGCTTGCTTCAGGGCTTCAACAACAATGACTTCATGACTTTCCAAGGCAGCTACACGGGCTTGAGCTGAGGTGAGATCCACATGGAGCTTACGGTTGAGCTTCTCTGCATCTTCTGCTCAGGCAATCATCTGACGGTGGTGCCGAGCCAAGAAATCATACTGCGCATCTAGGGTGAGCAGGTATGCAGTGAGGTACACGACTATGGGGTCGTCCTCAAGCAGCTGCTGCCCTTCCAATGCACGCATCCTGGCCATCCAAACGGGACGGTCTCTCTGAAAGGGCAGAAAGAATCCGAGCGGTGTGTCGGCCACTTGTTCATAGATCTGACACAGGGCCCTCAATGCCTTGCAGGTGACGACTTGGCCCAGCAGCAGTGACACTCCATTCCACATGGTGCGGACTGGATCCAATGTATACCATCACGACACACTTCTCTGTGCCATGCTCGACGAATTCACGACCATCATACTCTGGCTGGCTTATGATTCCAAGGTGAACTGTGCATGCTCTCAGCAACTTGGGGAAACCATATTCATTCTGGCACAAGCTGGTTTGGCAGCGAACCTCCATCTAACTTCTGAGAGAAAGAAAGGGGGAAAGCATTTTTTAAATGAAGGGATAAGAGCAAGATTTTTTTTAAGAAAATAGTTTTGACTCAAAAACTTTTGGATCAGGCTAAGGGTTACGTCCTGCGGCCAACCTAACAGCTTTGATACCACCTGAAGCGCCCCAATCCTCTAGGACTCAAATGTGATACAATTACTAGTCCTAGGAGGCTAGTAAACACATTTATACATCAGATGATTACAGATATGCTTAAACGAGACAAACATATAAAGGTGGCGAACAACTTTAAGAGTTGGTCCACAACTCGGGACATATCATCAGAGTGGGGCTGAAGCAGCCCGATATACGCAGCGAAGCAAATCAGTGGTCCAACAGCCACATGCAAGGTTGGGAACAGTTATAACTCTTACCCGATCTCCTTTTCTGAAAAACAACAAATAAGCAAGGGTGAGTACAAACGTACTCAGCAGCCCACCTTCACCCGCGGAATGGGGAAATCAGATATAATGCATGGAATATGTGGAGCTCAGGATAATTTGCAGAAACAACAATAATTTATGCAGGGTTGTTTTGTAAAACATTTTGTATTTTGCAAAGTGTATCCTCTCCCAAAGGAGCAGGAAGTTTTTTTCAGTATAGAACAGAATCCCATGGACTAAACCATCCAGGTATCTCGGCAGTTTCCCACTGTTGGGGGCCTTCGTCTTCCGAAGGTCCTCAAAAACATGATTTAACAATGTTTCTGGAGTATAATACATGAACAGGTACCTTCGGACTTGGATCAGAACCACAGTGTGAAGAAGCACAAAGAACACGAAGGTTGGTGCAGAGCCGAAGCTATGCGCAGGGGAGCTTCGGCATGATAGCAGAAAAGGGAACCGACTTAAAAGGGAAAAAGGCTATTTAGACCTCGATGGATCACTATAGAGTCATTAGCAAATGTAAAGGGCATGAGTGTAATTTTACATGGGCTGCGTCCCGTGCTTATAAATAGATGAACAGTGCTCCCGTACTGGACACGCTGACTTGACATTTGCTTTTGCATCACGCTTGTACCCTTACCTTCTTTTTCAAACCGAAGGTACATTTGTAACTTGATATCATTTCTATTTTTCCATGATAATAAAATAGAAATGAGTTGATAATGATACATAATTGTTCATGTTATCTTTTACATTTCATATCATTCTCTTTTTATTACCATATTCTGCAATGATGAAGGTATGTCATTCATGACCTTCGTCCGAAGGTCATTATATCCTAAGGGAAATAATGTCTAGAAGGACGAAGGGCATTAGCATTTAACATTTTTTGTGTTGCCTTGTTCTTCACTCATAGCATTTGAGAACAAGTCCCCAACATTGGCGCCCACCTCCGGTGAATCCTTTTCAACCACCTTCGGCAAGCATCGACCTTCGTCATGCCAGCGAAGAAAGTTTCAGCACTAGGGGCTGCCGCTCTGCAGCCACTGGACCCAAATCAAGAGACCCTTTCTCTTCGAGAGGCCCAAAGCCAGAAGAGGAAGGCCACTAGTACAACACCTCAGGAGGACGAGTTGGACCAAGAAATCAGAAACATGGAGATGCTTCATCAGCAAGTGCAAAAGAAGGAGAAGATGGCCCGACTAGCTGACCTTTAGAGGCAGATTGATGAAGCCACTGAAGAAGTACGTCACCTTGCTCAAGACGAGCAAGATCGAAGGCCTCAACACAGGGAGCTTCACCAAGAGGGCTTGTTCAACGATGATGGATGGTATGATGATTTTAATCATGATACCTTTACTTTTGACGATGCTTCTCCCTTGGCAGCAGAACTGCAGGCTATCCCGTGGCCCCCATCATATAAGCCACCTCAGCTTCCAATGTATGATGGGCATTCAGACCCGAAGCAGTTTTTGATGAGTTATGAAGCAACTATATCTTCATACGGAGGCAATGCAGCTGTCATCGCCAAGTCCTTCGTCTTGGCAGTCAAGAATGTGGCTCAAACGTGGTATTCTTCTCTTCGGCCAGGGACCATCACTTCATGGTAGAAGCTCAAGGACATGCTAGTGACAAGTTTATAGGGCTTTCCGACGAAGCCAGTCACAGCTCAAGCTCTGTTTCAATGCATGCAAGATCATGAGGAGTATCTCCAGGCATACGTCCGAAGGTTCTTACGTCTGAGAGCACAAGCGCCTACAGTGCCCAATGAAATTGTCATTGAGGCCATGATCAAGGGGCTTCATCCAGGACCTACTGCCCAGTATTTTGCTAGAAAGCCTCCACAGACTTTGGAGAAGCTGCTCCAAAAGATGGATGAATACATTCGCGCTGACAATGACTTTCGTCAAAGGAGGGAAGAAGCCTACAGGTTCTCTGAGATGACCAGAGGCTTCGGAGGGAGGATCCACCCAAGGCATGTCAGGTCAATTCACTCCACCCAGAGTGACGACAGAGGAAGTCAACAACAGAGGCCACAATATTCCTCGCAAGCTTCGGGGCAGCAACAAAGCTATCTTCGGCCGCCAGCTCCAAGTGGCAGAGGCGCCAGGGGCTTCGGAGGAAGGTTTGGGGATCAACCTAGGAAAATTTATTGCTTATTCTGTGGTGAGGACAAGGGCCATACTACAAGGATGTGTCATGTCACCATTCAGAAACAAAAGGAAATAGCAGAAGCTGCAGCTCAGCAGAATCAGCTGAAGCAGGTCATGCATACTTCTTCGTATCACTCACCTTACATACCAGAGTATGTGGGTAACCATCCTGCAGCGTCTGTTGCTTCGGCTAGTCAGCCACAGGCATCCTGGCCACAGCCTCCACCTCTGCCACCACTACAACCTGCATATTCACGAGGCCAGCAGCCAGAAGGGAGCCAACAGACCCATCAACAGCGAGATTTCAGGGAGGAGTCCAAAGCTCACACAGTCAACAGTATTGTGCCAGAATCGAAGCATATCTACTAAGAGATATCCTACCCCTGAAACAGTTTTTGCATTCGTTGTCATTTTCTTTTTTAATAAGGAACAATTATTGAAAACCTAGTTTTTTTTGTCATTTTCAATTTCTTGTAATAGCTTCGTTCTTGCCATAAGTAAAACATATCTTCTCCACAGACTCATGAAGTCCAAAAAGTTGCTGAAGCACAAAAGTTGTTCCTAACGGAACACAGGGTTAAAAATCACATTACAATTATCACCGAAGCTACAAAAAGTCGTTCTAAGGAACGCATCATAAGTTTGCCGAAGCTACAAAAAGTTGTTCTAAGGAACACAGCGTAAGTTTGCCGAAGCTACAAAAAGTCGTTCCTAAGGGAGCGCAGTGTAAGTTTTTTGCTCAAAAGTCGTTCCAAAGGGAATGCAGAGCCAAATACCGCCGAAATATAAGGCGAAGCGCGAAAAGTCAACGCGAATACCGCCGAAATAGAAGGCGAAGAAGTTCAAAAGACGTTCCTAAGGGAATGCAAAACTTACAACGAAAAGTCAGCGCTAATACACCGAAAAATAAGCGGTGAAGCCGAAAAATAAACGACAAAGACATTGTGTATTCCACTATGGGTATATGAGTGTGTGTCTTCGGCACAAATATCATTTTGCATAGCATAACATCATTTCGCATAACATAACATCATACATCATATTGCATCAATGGCACAAGAAGGGGATACAATGTTGACCTTCAAAGAATGCTTCAAAAAAGTGAAATTGTGCTAAGGCATAAAATAAGTTTTGAAGAAATACAGCTTCATCAGCTCTGATGTGGAGGAAAAAACCTATTGTTGACGAAGCATTAATGTATTGGCGACACTTGGAGGATTGTTTTACGAAGCACTCTGATGTGGAGGAAAAACCTATTGTTGACGAAGCATTAATGTTTCTGCCACGATTGGAGGATTTTTTACGAAGCATAAAAGCTCTTCTTTACGAAGCATGAAAAGAAGGGAAGGTGTTTTTTCACCGAAGGCTCAAAAACGGTATGTACATAAAAGTTTCATGCATCGCAAAGAAATCAATTACAAAGCCATTTATATATTACATTTAAAACTCATGAGCACCAAATATTACAAAGCATAGTCCAGCAAATGTTACATTAATATTCTAGCAATGTTTTTACAATAGCTATTCTTCTTCTTTCAAAACTTTATCTGCAGCTTCGGTCAGCAGTTGGGTAACGACTTCGTCCATAATGGTTTCGGCCATGCTAATAATTTCTGTTGATTCCTTTGCCTCTGGGTCGGCCAGTGACTCGAAGGGCTCTGGGGGAGGAGATAGTTCAGCTACGGTAGAAAACGTAAATCAGTTTGAATTCACAAAAATAAACAATAAAGTTAAAAGCTATTAAGTAATACCTATCCGCCTTTTGAGTTCCGCAGCTTTTTCAGCTGCTTTCGTTGCTTCCCTAGCGTCATGAGTATCTTTTTCGCTCTTCTTTATTATTTCGTGGGTCATCCCTCGGCCGCTATTTTCCCAGATGTCAGTGAAAAATTTTCTGCCAATTAAGCTTGCTTTGGCCGAGGGGTCTTTTGTATCGTCAATAGAGAAAGCAGCTTCGACTTGGGCCAGATTTTTCACATGTTCGCACCCTGCTTTCTCCAAAATAGCTGCAACTCCTCTCGCACCAGAGAAGGCACAGACGTCCCCGCGGTCGCTCAAAATTTCTTCAAAAGCTTCGGCTTCATTGCTGATCCACTCAATTGGGCCTTCGGGGTCGCCCCGTATGAAGTTATCTTCACTTGAATATGCGCCAACGTTGGCGAAGCTAGTTTTTATCTTTTTCACGCATTCTATAGATTTTTCAAAACATCTTTCTTTTGATGTGCGAAGTTCTGCAACTGTTTTTTCCCAGTAATTTTTCCAGTAATCACTGGCATCTCGTTCAGCTTCGTCAACAACGCATTTTAATTTGGCTTCAGCCAGCTGTTTCCGAAGGTCTTCAATTTCACATTTCTAGGCTTCAGCTTGGGCTTTGGAAGTAGCTTCGTCTTTTTTTATTTTGCTCACCAATGAATTTAATATTTTATCTTTTTCAAGACCTTCGTTCCTTAGTTCAATTACTTCGGAACGAAGGTTGTTCAGAGCTATAGTGCACCCTTCGTCTTCGGTATTTTTCTGCGCCCTGAGGGCATTGCTAAGAATCAGGCCCTGCAAAAGAAGTACAGTATTGAGTATAAGCAAATAAAAAAACGTTTTTAAGTATAAAAAATTGATTTTCACGCCTTTATACTATTATATGCTAAACTGTCGGCCAATTCATCTTTTGACAGCACTGAAAGCCCGTCTTCTAATATCGGGAATCCAAAGCTTCTGCTCATCTCCCGGCAGACAGAAATCTCCTTGCTGTATGGGAGACAATACAAGAAATCCTCTTCTCCGCTTCCGTTGAATACCAATGCCCCCTTTGGATATTTTAGCTTCTGGGCATAGTGTTGAGCTTCTCGTTCTTCTGCTTTAGAGAGATTTTTTCCCGAAACATGACAGATAATATATTCAGTATTTTCTTTCAAGGCTTCGGGAGCAGGAGCGGCAGCTTTTTCAGGCAAAATCTGTTCTATACCCTCTTCTTCCGCTGCCTTTTCTCCATTTTCCGAGGATTTCTCCTTGGCAGGCACTTAAGGCCCAGCTTCGGAGTCAACCTGGCTCAGTATAGCTTCGGCTTCGGTCAGCTTTGTCTTGGTTTCAATTTGTATTTTCGAAGCCTTGGCAATTTTTCCTGGAGTAGAGTTTGAAGTTTTTATCGTCTCCAGCACATCTAATACACTAGCCATCCTTTTTCTCTTGGGGGTTGCTGCTAGATCTTTTTGTGTCTTCGGCGCCTCCACTCCTGCCGAAGGGCTTAGAACTTCTGATGTTTTCGTCCCTTCGATTCTCGGTTCTTCAATTTTGTCAGCCTTCGGCATTGCAGCCGGCTCTTCAATCCTCTATGAAAGAGCAGGTCCTTTGGCTTCAGTAGCCGAAGAGGTCTCACCGCCAAATTCAGGCACTATGGCCGGTTCAATGTAGCACGGTTGGTGAGTAAGAACCTTCGCCTTTTTCCTCTTCGGCGCGGGCTCGCTTAAAGCGGCTGAAGCAACAACCTTTTCAGAAGTTGCACCCTTTCTTTTTTGCCCCCGCGGCGGATAGCGATAATCAGGGTACACGAACCCAATAGCATCAAAAACTCTATTTAGCCTTTTTCTTTTTTCGGCTCCCGAAGGCCACGGATAATGCGTTATCTTCAGACTTGGAGTATGCTCCAAGTAGTTCATCACTAGTATTTTCAACACATTTCAGCCAGTCATCATCTGGTTCGATAAATTGGTCTCTAAACCTGAAGGTATATTTCAATCGAACCAAACCACCTTCGCTAGGGTTAGTGATGGTTTCCTCTGGCATCTCCCAGTTGTCTATCAGTGGCCATATTCTGTAGGCCACATGTTCTTGGACCAAGTCCCTTGTCCCAATGAGAGAACAAACTGTGCCGAAGGCCCTTCGGCACGCTTCGGCTGCTTCATCAATTTCTACCTTCGGTTTCCGAAGGCCGAAGCGGGACCAAATGGGGCGCATGATGATCTCTGTAATATCTTCTCTTGCCTTTAAATCATTCTTCACATAGAACCATTCTTTCATCCAGTCTCTAGGCCATCTTTTCCGAAATGTCGGCACCGGGCAGCTTGCGCCAGAGCGAGCAACGAAGCTATAGCACCCAAAATTGTTATGATATTGTTTCTTGCCCCAGGGCTTCGTCTCGTACGAAAGCTCGTGCATACTGCAAAAACATCTTGCGCTTGGCTCTAAACCTTGACTCCTCATGGCCCAGACGAAGATCCCCATTCTAATAATTGCTTCGGGAGTAATCTGGTGAAGGAAAATCTCATATATCTTTTAAACTTCGACCACAAATTTGCTTAGGGGGAACCGAAGTCCAGCTTTGAAGAAGCTTCGGTAGATTACGACTTCATTTTCTTCGGGAACATGAACAGTCCTGTCTCCGTTGTTAGCCCTCACAATAGACATATCTCGAAAATACCTTCCTCTCATATTATCAAGATGACTTTGTCTGATAGTCGATTTTTCGAAGACTGCATGACTTGGTCGCCAGGGTCGATCTTCGGAGTCTTCGCCCCCACTTTCCGCATCATAACTGTCACTATCATCGGTATCTTCAGATAACCCTTCTAGAATCTCCTTAGTAATCTTTTCTGTATTTGTCTTTGCTATTGATTCAATAAATCCAGCAGTCTTCTCCTCAAGGAGCTTCTCCTCCTCGCTCAGCTTCGTCTTAGCAACAACTTTTTTATCTTGAGACATCTTCTCTTCGGAAATGGTGAAAATGTGTTCTTAAAACCGAAGCTTTCAAAATCTAAGAAACTAAGCAACTGTTGGCAAGCAAGAGCTAAGACATTAAGCAAAGCAAAGCAGGCGTACCAAATGTGCTCGGGGTGAGTTCTTATTTATATGCCCAGCGCGCTCCAAGCTGGAGGGCCTCGTCTGTCATTGACTGTTGCTATTCTAGCAAAGGGAAGGTGTTTTTTCGGACCTTCGGCTTGGGGCCTTCATCCATATCGCAATCTGAATTCGTTATTCTAACAAATTAACCTTGCGAGGGGCTACTGTTGGGGGCCTTCGTCTTCCGAAGGTCCTCAAAAACATGATTTAACAATGTTTCTAGAGTATAATACATGAACAGGTACCTTCGGACTCAGATCAGAACCACGGTGTGAAGAAGCACAAAGAATACGAAGGTTGGCGCAGAGCCGAAGCTATGCGCAGGGGAGCTTCGACATGATAGCAGAAAAGGGAACCGACTTAAAAGGGAAAAAGGCTATTTAGACCTCGATGGATCACTATAGAGTCATTAGCAAATGTAAAGGGCATGAGTGTAATTTTACATGGGCTGCGTCCCGTGCCTATAAATAGATGAACAATGCTCCCATACTGGACACGCTGACTTGGCATTTGCTTTTGTGTCACGTTTGTACCCTTACCTTCTTTTTCAAATCGAAAGTACATTTGTAACTTGATATCATTTCTATTTTTCCATGATAATAAAATAGAAATGAGTTGACAATGATACATAATTGTTCATGTTATCTTTTACATTTCATATGATTCTCTTTTTATTACCATATTCTGCAATGATGAAGGTATGTCCTTCATGACCTTTGTCCGAAGATCATTATATCCTAAGGGAAATAATGTCTAGAAGGACGAAGGGCATTAGCATATAACATTTTTTGTGTTGCCTTGTTCTTAACTCATAGCATTTGAGAACAAGTCCCCAACACCCACTGGTTTTCATTTTCAAAAACAGCTACTGGACTTCCCGTCCACCATAGCTCACGGCTCAACCGCCAGACCTCTTAAAAATCACTTTTCTCAAAAGCATCCCTTTTTTGAAAACAAAACACTAATTGTCATACCACACCAGACTCGTCCATTCCTGTGGACACAGACTATTCGAATAGGTTTGAACTCTGCGCAGAGGGGTACACTTTACCCACTAGTCCGGCTCTGCGATCTCATGGCCAATGAGATCCGAATCCGAATCTCTTTCCTTCCTCGCACGTTCTAACCTTAACGGTTATACCAGAAGGAGTCAAGCCACCGCCATGTCCGAACCGGACAAAACATTCCCCCTCCTTATCCTCCCGGTGCTCCACAGCCTTCATAACCCTGGGGTTGGACCGTACGAGTTCAGATTGAGTGACTGCCCACACAGTCTCGAGTGGTTGTACTTATCATGAGTACAGGTAATGAAGGATGGCAAACCGGTCCTTATATGAGGGGACAATCCTTCTGCTCACGCCTAAACAAGCTGAGCCATCACCTTAGTCCCTCCCCTAAACTAGGGAGTCCCTGATCATCCCTACTCAAAGGTGATAAGGGTGAAAACCCTTCATCATACACATTTTGAAAAGCATTTTCTTTTGAAAACTCACACCTTTTCTCAAATCATTTGTAACAAATATATCAAGGATTGATTGCGGCAAGCGGTTGGGTGGCCATAATAACTTATCTCAAAATCATATTATGCATAAAATAACAGGCTAAGGGTTGTGGTTGAAAAATCATAGGTAATTTATGCATCAAAGGGATCCAGTGAGCTTGCCGTGCTTATCCGGCGAAGGGGGAAGGAGAGCTCGTGTAATACTCAAAATTGTGTACAAGGAATATATAGTGTTTTCCTTATTTGATGTGCCTCATTTGCATCATAAAAAGAGCATACATAAAATTTGGAGTTTAATTCAAACAAATGATAAAAAAATGCATCATGTTGGAGTTTATATGTTTGTGCATTAAATAAAATAATAATGTTAATGGTAATAAGATAATAATTACTAGAAGTTGAATTAAGCCCTAAATTAAACCTAGGGTTTTTGAAAATGAGAAGAAGAGAAATGATATATAAAAAAAGATATAAATAATATAATTATATCTCTAAAAACTGGTATTTTAACTTCACCATATGATTTGGGAATAAATTCGGCCTAAGTTTGATTTGAAACTTGAATTCAAATTTGGATTAGAAAATGGTGAAAAAGGAATGAAAAAAAATAAAACAAAACCCACCTAATGGGCCTCGTATCTCATATTCGGCCCAGTGTGCAAATCCTCAATCGCGCGGCCCTGCTGGTCATCCTACGCGCGCCGACAGGGCGGGCCCACTCGTCTGCCGCTCACTCGCGCCCACGTTGCCACTCACCTCACTGATCCGCGGGACCCTCGCGACAGCCTCTCCGCGCGCGTCAGCCTGGGTGCCGTGCTCTCCTTTTTTTTCCCGCGTGGCTTACCTGTGGGTCCCACCTGTCATCTTGTCGCCCCAGCTGTGTCGTGGCCGAACGGACCGCTTCTTCCGCCATGGCCGCTGACCCGCCGTTGCAACCTCCGCGGAGATCTCGGGGCTCCTGGGGTTTTCCGCGACTCCACCTTCCGGATCGTCCGCCACGGATAAATACTCTCCCGGCAGCTCGGGCGCAGCACGTCCCTCCATTCCACTGCCAGCTCCGTGAACCGAGGGAAGAGAGAAGGCGGGGTACCGCCGCGGGTGAACTAGGGACCACTGTCGCTCCGGTGGAACTTGTAGGGGAGTTCGCCTGTGCCTAGGAGGGTGGTTCGCGTCCGCAATTGGAAGGAATCACCAGCGGGCTAGGCGAATTGCTCGTCGGAGCAGTGTTCGTACCGCGCTTCCGCCTCGTGCCGTGGCGCGGCTCCTCCACCTCGCCATTGTCGGTAATAAGCACTCCCCTATGTCCGCCGCACTCTCAATTTCGCGTTGCACCTTGGTATTCGTGATTTGGTGCTCAAAATCGCTGGAGGGATCGCGGGCGTGCTCTGCCGTCGCTGGGGACCGGTTCGCCGTCGTGGGCGCGGTCGGAGGGGAGGAGATGGACCTCGTCCGTTGGATACTAGCCAACGGTCGCGATTAGATAGTAGGTATACCGCTTCGGGCGGGGGAAATAGTAGCCATTGATCTCTGCATCAACGGATTAGATTAGATCTTCAAATAACTCTTCGACCCTTTTAAATCCGCTTCGTTGATCTGTGATCCTGCGGTCCTGGTGCCATACCGGTTCATCACCTGCGGAATTACATCTGTGCCATCCGTGTGTAATCAAACGGCCAAGATTAGTCAATACCCCTTCGTGTAGACAGTTTTTCATATGAGCCCCTGGGAAATCTGTAAATGGAACCCGCCGTCCAGGGGGTATTGTACACTGAGTCTAGGAGTAATTACCCGCGAGCCCCTGGACTTCCCAGATATTGACGCCCAGTCCAGAGTGGAATAAAAATAGCGAAATAATATTAGAAATTCGTTTTTAATGCAAAAACAAATCTAGAAACTTGTAAAATACATAGAAATTCCATTTTTGGTCCAAATTGAGTCATTCCACTTTCTAAATTTTTGTAATATTATTCTTTATCACTTAGTGTCTCTGTTTGGTCATGAAAGCAGTAAGAAAATTAATTTATCATTTAATCCTATTTCAAGCACATTAAACCTTAGGAAATTCATAACTTGAAATCTATAACTCCAAATCTAGTGATTCTAGTTCCTATGATCTCATTTTAATGTGTAGATTTTTACTGTATATTTTATTTACATGTTTGGTGTGATGTTGATTTTGGCTATACTATGTATGTATTGTGTTGATGCGAATAGACGAGCAAGCCACTGTGGAAACTGAGGTTCAACAAGTAGAGATAGCTGAGCAGGAGCTCATTGAAGGCAAGTTGTGCCCTTGATCACTTACTTTTTCCCAGCCATGTTCTTATTAATTATAATGATTTGCATAGGATAATTTTGATGGGACCCAATAGGTTACCTTAGTTTTGGCTATCTTTATACCTTGTTCACCACTGAAATATTTCTTTGCTATTGCTTTATGTGGATTTGGGTATGAAGATACTTTATTCATAATTACTCTTTTATTCTCTTTTATTATTACTGTTCATGTTAAGATCATTATGTTAATGGGAACATGGAGCGACCACCCGGGAAAACAGTGCTACCACAAGGGTATAATGGGACGCCCTTGGCTGATTAACTAGGAAAGCTAGTGGAGGTCTTCCTTACCCGAAAGGGGCAAGGGCAGTAGGGGAGTGGTCAGTGTAGGGAGGTCCTTGGGTTGATTTTGCTGCGATGGCGGTCAGGCAAGAACCCTGCATTGGAGCTTCCTATAAACTGTAGCGGGATTTCTGAAGCTAGTGGAACTTTGTAAAGGCCTCGTAGTGTTACCCTGCCTCGCCTCCTCGGTAGAGGTGTATGGGATTGGCCATCTCTTGGCAGATGGGTAACATGACTTGTGGGTAAAGATGCGCAACCTCTGCAGAGTGTAAAACTAGTATACTAGCCGTGCTCACGGTCATGAGCGGCTCGGACCCTCACATGATTAATTTACGGAACTTAAACTTAATTTGTCATATCATTGCATTTGGGATTATTTTACTATTACTTTTCTTTATTATTATTAAGGTTTGGTATTTACTTACACTTAGTAATTGCTAATAAAATTTTGACCAACTTATAAAAGCAATGCTCAGCTTCAGCCTTTATTCCATTGATCAGCCTTACACTACATGAACTCCCACCTTTGGTGAGTTCATGTCACATTATTCCCCACGACTTGTTGAGCTATGAACGTATGTGAGCTCACTCTTGCTGTCTCACACCCCCCCACAGGAGAAGAACAGGTGGTCGAAGAGGAGCCGCCTAACACTGAGGCATTCGACTTGATCTAGGTGGCGTTTCTCAGTCGACATTGGCGCCGACGATCCTTAGTTCGTTTTATATTTATTCTTTTACTTTGTAATAAGTCTTCCGCTATGTAATAAGTACTCTGATGTTTTATGACATTTATCTCTATACACTCTGTTATTATATGTGTTGTCTTTTTTGCGCATGTATGAGATGCACCCGGCTTTGCCCTTTAAAACCGGGTGTTACAGAAGTGGTATCAGAGGAAATGTTGACTGTAGGACGAGACCTAGATAGAAATGGACAAACCCTTTCCTACTTACCTTACTCTGACTCATTCTATACTCATCTCATCTTGATCTTGTCTCACCTTTTGCTACTCTACTCTGATTAATCTTATCTTTTCTACTCTAGGACAAGATGGATTTCACACCTTGGAATCCTACCACTATGATCTTTTTAAGAGATAGGGAACCTAAGACAAAATTTAAAACTATTTTTTTATTTAAAAATGATTGGTTGATTGTGCTGATGCTAAATGCCTGATTTGCTTCTTTGATTGATTGAATTATTATAGATGGACATCTTAGCATGTACCAACATAAGGTATTGAATTAGCTTTAGTAGGTGAAATATTAATCTACTTAGCTAATAAATCCCCCGCAGTAACATTCCTCGTAACTACTCGCCTTGTCTACAATTCTTCCTTTCTTACCCTGTGTTTCTAACCCAGATGGGCTACCCCTATAGTGTTAGAAGAGAGCACTATAGACGTAATCCTTGGTATGTCATGGTTAAGAAAGGCAAAGACAGTTTATACACTGGGCTAAGGGAACCATAGAATTTACCAGCCCTAAAGGAGAAAGATTTCAAGTTAATATTGCAGTAACCTCCTCATCCATGCGTGCAATGTTCTTTATACCTGAGGAGTTTGTTGGTGACAACATCCGGGTGGTTAGAGATTTTCCGGATGTCTTTCTAGAGGAGTTACCAGGGAATGCCACCAAATAGGGAAGTTGAGTTCGCTATTGATCTCTTACCTGAGACTACTCCTACTCCCAAACGGTCATACAGGATGTCTGTAGAAGAGTTAAAGGAATTTAAGAAACAATTAACGGAGTTACAAGAGACGGGGTATATTCGTCCGAGTTCCTCACCTTGGGGAGCACCGGTGTTATTTGTACAAAAGAAGGATGGATCGCAGCGGACGTGTGTGGATTATAGATCTCTTAATGATGTTACGGTGAAGAACAAGTATCTGTTGCCCCGTATTGAGGATTTATTTGATCAGATGAGAGGTGCTAGAGTATTCTCGAAGATTGATCTCCGATCCGGTTACCATCAAATGAAGTTTAGGCCATCGGATATTTCCAAGATGGATTTCTCGACCTGATATGGTTTATATGAGTTAACCATTATGTCATTTGGACTAACTAATGCACCAACCTATTTTATGGATCTAAAGAATAAGGAGTTCATGATTTGGACAAATTTGTTGTGGTTTTCATTGACGATACTCTTATTTGTTCCAAGAGTGATAGTGATCATGAGAAATATCTGAGATTAGTGCTACAGAAGCGACGAGATAATCAACTCTATGCCAAGTATAGCAAATGCGAGTTTTGGATTGGCGAGGTGCCATTTCCTTGGTCATATCATCTCTAATGGAGGAATAGCAGTGGATCCTGCTAAAGTGAAGGAGATAATGGAGTGGAGAGTGCCCACTACAGTTACGGAGATTCGGAGCTTCTTGGGACTCGCAGGATATTATCGGAGATTTATTGAAGAATTTTCTAAGATTTCTAAACCTATGACTTCACTTTTGGAGAAAGGAAGAGAATTTAAGTGGGACGAGAAGTGCTAAGACAACTTTGATCAATTGAAGAAAAGATTGATGTCGCCACCAGTATTGATTATGCCAGATCTGCAGAAGGGATTTGACATTTATTGTGATGCATGTGGCCAAGGATTGGGATGTGTGCTCATGCAAGAAGGACATGTGGTTGCCTACGCGTCTCGTCAGTTGTGGAAACAGGAGTTGAATTACCCCACTCATGACTTGGAGCTGGCAGCCGTTGTGCATGCACTTAAGATTTGGAGACACTACATTATGGGAACTAAGTGCCAGGTATACACTAATCATAAGAGCTTGAAGTACATATTCACTCAGAAGGATCTCAATCTTAGGCAACGCCGTTGGTTGGAGCTCATTAAGGATTATGACTTGGAGATTCACTATCACCCAGGCAAGGCGAATTTGGTTGCAGATGCCTTGAGTCAAAAGGAGCATGTTCACTCCGCTTTCGTTGTCCAGCTACCCGATGAATTAGCAAAAGATTTTGAGAGGCTCAACTTGGGGATTGTTACACACACGGAAGGAGTCACCATTGAATTGGAACCTACCTTGGAGCAAGAGATTCGTAAAGGTCAGGTTGGAGATGCTAAAATTCAAGAGATTAAGGATCTGATTACAGAAGGTCGAGTGCCAGAATTCACGGAGGATGAGCAAGGTACTATATGGTTCAAGGATCGGATATGTGTTCCAGAGATCGATAGCCTTCGTGAGACTATATTGAAGGAAGCCCATGACTCGAATTATTCTATTCATCCTAGTAGTACCAAGATGTATCAGGATTTGAAGCAGAAATATTGGTGGTATGGATTGAAGAGAGATATGGCTACACATGTGGCTATGTGCGAGGTGTGTCAAAGAGTTAAGGCAGAACACCTAAGACTAACTGGACTACTACACCCATTAAAGCTACCCGAGTGGAAGTAAGAAGAGATTGGTATGGATTTCATTACTGGATTGCCACACACCTCGAAAGGATATGGTTCTATATGAGTTATTATGGATAGACTGACCAAAGTGGCTCATTTCATTTTGGTCAAGACTACTTATAAGGGATCTCAATTGGTAGAGTTATATGTGGCTCGGATTGGGTCTCAACACGGTGTACCGAAGAAGATTATTTTGGATAGAGGATCATAGTTTACCTCCAGATTTTGGAAAAGCTTTGATGAGAATATGGATACGAAGTTGAATTTTAGTTCGGCCTACCATCCTCGGACTGATGGATAGACCGAAAGGACTAACCAAGTATTAGAAGATATGTTGAGAGCTTGTGCCCTTCAGAATGGTAGTAGTTGGGACAAGAGTCTACCTTATGCTGAGTTCTCATATAATAACAGTTACCAGTCCAGTCTAAAGATGTCACCGTTCAAGGCTCTACATGGCAGGAAATGCAGGGCTCCTCTACATTAGGACCAGACTGGAGGAAGACAATTCTTTGGACATGAACTTATTCAAGAGGCAGAAGAACAAGTTTGAATGATAAGAGAAAATTTGAGAATTGCACAATCAAGGCAGAAGAGCTATGCTGATACCCGGAGAAGACTACTGGAGTTTAAGGAGGGTGATCACGTGTATCTGAAGGTGTCACCGATCCGGGGTATGAGGAGATTTAAAGTTAAAGGAAAGTTGTCCCCTCACTTCATTGGACCCTTCTTAATCTTAAAGCGAGTGGGAGAGGTCGCATATCAATTGGAGTTACCAGATCATCTCGCGGATGTTCATGGTGTCTTTCATGTATCTCAGCTGAAGAAATGTCTCAGGGTGCCTGAAGAACAGTTACCAATGGAAGGCCTTAGTGTTCAAGAGGATCTGACTTATGCTGAGTACCCCATCAAGATTTTGGTTACTTTGACTCGAGTTACGAGGAATAAGGTTATAAAGATGTGCAAAGGGCAATGGAGCCACCACGGTGAAGATGAAGCAACTTGGGAAAGAGAAGAAGAGCTTCGTATAGATTTTCCCCACCTTTTCCCTAGATCTTCCTAAATCTCGAGGACGAGATTATGTTTAAGGGGGGTAGGATTTGTAATACTCAAAATTGTGTACAAGGAATATATAGTGTTTTCCATATTTGATGTGCCTCATTTGCATCATAAAAAGAGCATACACAAAATTTGGAGTTTAATTCAAACAAATGATAAAAAATGCATCATGTTGGAGTTTATATGTTTGTGCATTAAATAAAATAATAATGTTAATGGTAATAAGATAATAATTACTAGAAGTTGAATTAAGCCCTAAATTAAACCTAGGGTTTTTGAAAATGAGAAGAAGAGAAATGATATATAAAAAAGATATAAATAATATAATTATATCTCTAAAAACTGGTATTTTATCTTCACCATATGATTTGGGAATAAATTCAGCCTAAGTTTGATTTGAAACTTGAATTCAAATTTGGATTAGAAAATGGTGAAAAAGGAATGAAAAAAAATAAAACAAAACCCAGCTAATGGGCATCGTATCTCATATTCGGCCCAGTGTGCAAATCCTCAATCGCGCGGCCCTGCTGGTCATCCTACGCGCGCCGACAGGGCGGGCCCACTCGTCTGCCGCTCACTCGCGCCCACGTTGCCACTCACCTCACTGATCCGCGGGACCCTCGCGACAGCCTCTCCGCGCGCGTCAGCCTGGGTGCCGTGCTCTCCTTTTTTTTCCCCGCGTGGCTTACCTGTGGGTCCCACCTGTCATCTTGTCGCCCCAGCTGTGTCGTGGCCGAACGGACCGCTTCTTCCGCCATGGCCGCTGACCCGCCGTTGCAACCTCCGCGAAGATCTCGGGGCTCCTGGGGTTTTCCGCGACTCCACCTTCCGGATCGTCCGCCACGGATAAATACTCTCCCGGCAGCTCGGGCGCAGCACGTCCCTCCATTCCACTGCCAGCTCCGTGAACCGAGGGAAGAGAGAAGGCGGGGTACCGCCGCGGGTGAACTAGGGACCACTGTCGCTCCGGTGGAACTTGTAGGGGAGTTCGCCTGTGCCTAGGAGGGTGGTTCGCGTCCGCAATTGGAAGGAATCACCAGCGGGCTAGGCGAATTGCTCGTCGGAGCAGTGTTCGTACCGCGCTTCCGCCTCGTGCCGTGGCGCGGCTCCTCCACCTCGCCATTGTCGGTAATAAGCACTCCCCTATGTCCGCTGCACTCTCAATTTCGCGTTGCACCTTGGTATTCGTGATTTGGTGCTCAAAATCGCTGGAGGGATCGCGGGCGTGCTCTGCCGTCGCTGGGGACCGGTTCGCCGTCGTGGGCGCGATCGGAGGGGAGGAGATGGACCTCGTCCGTTGGATACTAGCCAACGGTCGCGATTAGATAGTAGGTATACCGCTTCGGGCGGGGGAAATAGTAGCCATTGATCTCTGCATCAACGGATTAGATTAGATCTTCAAATAACTCTTCGACCCTTTTAAATCCGCTTCGTTGATCTGTGATCCTGCGGTCCTGGTGCCATACCGGTTCATCACCTGCGGAATTACATCTGTGCCATCCGTGTGTAATCAAACGGCCAAGATTAGTCAATACCCCTTCGTGTAGACAGTTTTTCATATGAGCCCCTGGGAAATCTGTAAATGGAACCCGCCGTCCAGGGGGTATTGTACACTGAGTCTAGGAGTAATTACCCGCGAGCCCCTGGACTTCCCAGATATTGACGCCCAGTCCAGAGTGGAATAAAAATAGCGAAATAATATTAGAAATTCGTTTTTAATGCAAAAACAAATCTAGAAACTTGTAAAATACATAGAAATTCCATTTTGGTCCAAATTGAGTCATTCCACTTTCTAAATTTTTGTAATATTATTCTTTATCACTTAGTGTCTCTGTTTGGTCATGAAAGCAGTAAGAAAATTAATTTATCATTTAATCCTATTTCAAGCACATTAAACCTTAGGAAATTCATAACTTGAAATCTATAACTCCAAATCTAGTGATTCTAGTTCCTATGATCTCATTTTAATGTGTAGATTTTTACTGTATATTTTATTTACATGTTTGGTGTGATGTTGATTTTGGCTATACTATGTATGTATTGTGTTGATGCGAATAGACGAGCAAGCCACTGTGGAAACTGAGGTTCAACAAGTAGAGATAGCTGAGCAGGAGCTCATTGAAGGCAAGTTGTGCCCTTGATCACTTACTTTTCCCCAGCCATGTTCTTATTAATTATAATGATCTGCATAGGATAATTTTCATGGGACCCAATAGGTTACCCTAGTTTTGGCTATCTTTATACCTTGTTCACCACTGAAATATTTCTTTGGGTAGTACCTGCTATTGCTTTATGTGGATTTGGGTATGAAGATACTTTATTCATAATTACTCTTTTATTCTCTTTTATTATTACTGTTCATGTTAAGATCATTATGTTAATGGGAACATGGAGCGACCACCCGGGAAAACAGTGCTACCACAAGGGTATAATGGGACGCCCTTGGCTGATTAACTAGGAAAGCTAGTGGAGGTCTTCCTTACCCGAAAGGGGCAAGGGCAGTAGGGGAGTGGTCAGTGTAGGGAGGTCCTTGGGTTGATTTTGCTGCGATGGCGGTCAGGCAAGAACCCTGCATTGGAGCTTCCTATAAACTGTAGCGGGATTTCTGAAGCTAGTGGAACTTTGTAAAGGCCTCGTAGTGTTACCCTGCCTCGCCTCCTCGGTAGAGGTGTATGGGATTGGCCATCTCTTGGCAGATGGGTAACATGACTTGTGGGTAAAGATGCGCAACCTCTGCAGAGTGTAAAACTAGTATACTAGCCGTGCTCATGGTCATGAGCGGCTCGGACCCTCACATGATTAATTTACGGAACTTAAACTTAATTTGTCATATCATTGCATTTGGGATTATTTTACTATTACTTTTCTTTATTATTATTAAGGTTTGGTATTTACTTACACTTAGTAATTGCTAATAAAATTTTGACCAACTTACAAAAGCAATGCTCAGCTTCAGCCTTTATTCCATTGATCAGCCTTACACTACATGAACTCCCACCTTTGGTGAGTTCATGTCACATTATTCCCCACGACTTGTTGAGCTATGAACGTATGTGAGCTCACTCTTGCTGTCTCACACCCCCCCACAGGAGAAGAACAGGTGGTCGAAGAGGAGCCGCCTAACACTGAGGCATTCGACTTGATCTAGGTGGCGTTTCTCAGTCGACATTGGCGCCGACGATCCTTAGTTCGTTTTATATTTATTCTTTTACTTTGTAATAAGTCTTCCGCTATGTAATAAGTACTCTGATATTTTATGACATTTATCTCTATACACTCTGTTATTATATGTGTTGTCTTTTTGGCGCATGTATGAGATGCACCCGGCTTTGCCCTTTAAAACCGGGTGTTACAGAAGCGGTATCAGAGGAAATGTTGACTGTAGGACGAGACCTAGATAGAAATGGACAAACCCTTTCCTACTTACCTTACTCTGACTCATTCTATACTCATCTCATCTTGATCTTGTCTCACCTTTTGCTACTCTACTCTGATTAATCTTATCTTTTCTACTCTAAGACAAGATGGATTTCACACCTTGGAATCCTACCACTATGATCTTTTTAAGAGATAGGGAACCTAAGACAAAATTTAAAACTATTTTTTTATTTAAAAATGATTGGTTGATTGTGCTGATGCTAAATGCCTGATTTGCTTCTTTGATTGATTGAATTATTATAGATGGACATCTTAGCATGTACCAACATAAGGTATTGAATTAGCTTTAGTAGGTGAAATATTAATCTACTTAGCTAATAAATCCCCCGCAGTAACATTCCTCGTAACTACTCGCCTTGTCTACAATTCTTCCTTTCTTACCCTGTGTTTCTAACCCAGATGGGCTACCCCTATAGTGTTAGAAGAGAGCACTATAGACGTAATCCTTGGTATGTCATGGTTAAGAAAGGCAAAGACAGTTTATACACTGGGCTAAGGGAACCATAGAATTTACCAGCCCTAAAGGAGAAAGATTTCAAGTTAATATTGCAGTAACCTCCTCATCCATGCGTGCAATGTTCTTTATACTTGAGGAGTTTGTTGGTGACAACATCCGGGTGGTTAGAGATTTTCTGGATGTCTTTCTAGAGGAGTTACCAGGGAATGCCACCAAATAGGGAAGTTGAGTTCGCTATTGATCTCTTACCTGAGACTACTCCTACTCCCAAACGGTCATACAAGATGTCTGTAGAAGAGTTAAAGGAATTTAAGAAACAATTAACGGAGTTACAAGAGACGGGGTATATTCGTCCGAGTTCCTCACCTTGGGGAGCACCGCCTGGCGTAGACTTGCAGATCTGGCCTCCACGAGATGACATGAATGCTCCAATAACTATGCAACATGAACAAGCAAACATATAAACCAGCAAGTATACCAACAAATATTTAGTATAGTGGTCAGAATAGCGATATATGGATGGGTAGAGTCTTGAGTAGAATCTGTGTCATGTGGTGTTGTGATATTACTGGTGGTGGAGCGGAGGTGCTTACCAGGAGGGTGGACTGGAGGCGAAGCGACACTATGCGTGTAGCCGGCAGAGCGGAGTAACTGAGTGTGTGGGGTGTTTGCCTTGGCTGAGGGTGTTGAGTGTGTGTGGAGAGGGAGAGGGTAGCTGGGTGTATTTATAGCTGAGAATTTCGACATGACAAAGATTATCTGGAAGAACGATGAATAAGGACTATGAACGAACGATGAACGATGAATAGGAACTATGAACGAACGATGAACGATCGAATGATCGAACGAACGATCAGAATTTCGGCAGCATAACGGCAGGAAAAAGATTATTTGGACGAACGAACGGACGAACGATCGAATGATCGGACGGACGAGCGATCGGAATTTCGGCAGCATAACGGCAGGACAAAGATTATCTAGAAGAACGATGAATAGGGACTATGAACGAATGATGAACGATGAATAGGAACTATGAACGAACGATGAACGATCGAATAATCGAACGAACGAACGATCAGAATTTCGGCAGCATAACGGCAGGAAAAAGATTATTTAGACGAACGAACGGATGAACGATCGAATGATCGGACGAATGAACCATGAACGATCGGACGAACGAACAAACAAACTAAGAACAGGGGGACGAACGATCGAAGAATGACCGAACGATCCTTGTGCTAGTGTGTGCTTGTGTGGAACATGGAGTGGGTGTGTGGGGGGGAGAGTTGCCATGAAATGGCTTGGGGTGGGATGAGAGGAGGCCTTTGCCCCTCTATTTATAGCCATGGTGGGGAATTAGGGGGAGGGATGAGAGGATTAGTTGGAGGATGAGAGGATTAGTGGGAGATTAGCATGTATTTGTCTTGTATAAGTGAGATTAGCTTGTAGAGCTCAACGTATGACACCGGAGGCATACGTATACGTATGAGCATGAGGAAAGTTATGAAGAAAATATTTGTAGGGACTTGAAAATTGATTCTGAAGGTATTTCTTAGGAGGAAAATACTTGGAGATATATCGGTGGAATATTTGGACAGTATTTCTGGAAAAAACTTGAAGGGATCACTAGGGAAATATCTGGGCAGTATTTCTGGAAAGAATTTGAGAGGGATCACTGGAGAAACATTTGTAGGATATTTTGAGGAGGATTTTGGACAGAATATAGACCACTATAATTTATTTGTTGATATCAACTCGCAAACAAATATTTTAAAATGAAATTTGAAATTCATTTTGAATTTAGAGCGAGTTTGAGAAAATTTCAAGATTTGAATTTTTGGGATGCTACATTAAGCTTCATGTTCAAATTAACAAAATGATCTTATCGTATATCATAAATAATTCATAAATAGTCAACAGTAGTAATAAGGCATGATCATGATTCATATATAATATAAATCCTAAAACTAGGTAGAGCAATAGCAGTACTACCCAATAATTCATTTGTATGCAAGGTGTAGTGCAAACAAACTAGGTAACCTATTAGGTCCTATCAAGTTAACCTAATTGTGCTAGAGTGAGTAAAAGATTAATTTACATTGGTAGGTCAAAGAATGTGATCAATGACACAACTTGCCTTCTGTAAGCTCCTCCTCAGAATCTTAAGCCTGTTGTGCTCCAGGCTCCTCAGTCACTTGCTCATCTAATCGTTGCAATACAAACAAATAGTGTATAACAAAAATCAAAATTACACAAAACATGAGAACAAATTGTATAATAATAATATGTGCATTGTAACGAAACTGTAGGTTCGAGAACCACTAAAATCGGAGTTAAAATGTGGGAGATATGAAGTATCTAAGTTTTAGGGAGTAATTTTATATTAAAAGAGTGACGTGTACCCAGGAACGGGGTACCTGGAACAAGTCCATAAACCCCTTCTCTCGGCCCTTGCCGAGCAACTCCACGAGGATGAGCGGGCGACCAAGTACCCCGCCGAGCAAGTCTACGAGGCGGAGCGGATGGTCAGGTCCCCGCCGAGCAAGTCTGTGAGGCGGAGTGGATGACCTTGTACCCAACCAAGCAAGTCTACGAGAAGGAGATGGTTACCAAGTCCCACTACAAGGCGGAGCAAATGACCAAGTCTCCTGCTGAGCAAGCCCACGAGGCGAGGCACACAATCAGGTCACCTATTTTTCAAACCGGTGTAAGAGAAGGGTTGATCCAATGATGATGCACCGCGTCAGCAGACAAGACGCGTCATCACCGAGCCACGTCTGGGCTCGGGTACGGTGGTGAAAGGTCCTTGTCAACACGTCGATGGCACATCGCCGCGCACCACCTCAAACAGGTCCTCACTGATATGTGGGACCAGTCAGCCATGGTTTTAGGGACCTCATCATCAAAGTCTCTACAGTGACCCGCATACCCGAAAGGACACGGCGGATACACCATACTAGGTGTATGCCTACGCATGCCGACAGGTGATGTAGGTCCATGATGAGAGATACAGTCATGCCATTCATGATTGCACCGTGGGGCTGACCCACGGGACCCGCCATGCACTACCACAGAGATGTCAACAGGGGACTCACTACAGTAGGCCGTATGACGAATACCGGGAGTACGTCTACTCACGATCCTACGAAGGATGGCCCACTACGACGAACCGAAGGAGCATATCTATATTTCTCTCTCTCTTGCTCTCATACAAGACCAATCTCCTCTGTAAGGTCCAACCCTTAATCTATAAAATGGCAGACTCCCTCTATCGGTACCCTGAAACAGGAGTACCCCTTACTACAGTATGAAGGCGCGGAGTCCATGCAGCTATCTCTAGTCGCGTGGCAAACAACGCCTGACCCCACCACGCGGGTGGCTCCGGGGCCGCCACGTAGCCAGAGAAGACGATATCCTCTAAGATATCAGCAGTGGGTCTAGACCCCCATGGGAAAGTGTCGGACCCCTGTATTTACGGACCGGACCTCTGGGTAAGGTCCAGGACCTCCACAGGCACAAACCGAACCCCTGGTATGGGTCCCGGACCCCTCTGTGTGGGGTCCGGGTCACTCAAACACGGTCCCGGGGCTCTGGGACAAAGAGTACCCGAGCCATAGTCAAGGCCAGGCGGGGGTCCGGAGCCGACACGTGTCCGGACCATACCGTGTACGTTACTGCTCCCCGCGCAGGCGGAGACCCATTGCTGCCACGTGGCCGGCTGCCCGCGACGTAAGCCAGCGGGCGGAGCCTGACGTAAGGCCTCTGGGCCACACGTACTCTGCATTTATTACGGATACGGCGCCGCCTGTCAAACTGACAGGTGATGTGCCACCTCAGCATTAAATGAGCCTTATCCACTCCACTGGCGGGCGATGTGCCGCCTCAGCATTTAATGTGCCCTGTCCACTCCGCTGACAAGCGGCGACCAGGCCATCCTGCAGGCAGCGTGCCTGTCCATTCTGATGGCAGGCAGTACGCCCGTGCTGCGGCATACACTGTGCTCATCATGGCTCGCGCGTTACCGAGGAAGCAGCCGTGAGATATTAATACTATATGGACTATGGACATTAGGGCGCTCGGAGATCTTCTGGGCGACACTGGCATTGGATACTTCTATTTGTATTCCCTCCGTTTTGCCCCTGGGCCCACATGTCGGGGCTCAGCACCCTTGTACGTGCCCCCCTTGAGCTATAAAAGGGAGGGCACATGATGTTACAAGGCAGACCCAACTTAGGCTCATGCAGACACCCAGACTGACAAGTTCATACAAGCTCTCAAGCTCAATACATCACATAGTGGAGTAGGGTATTACGCTTCGGCGACCCGAACCACTCTAAACCCTTGTGTGTTCTTATGTTCATCGTCCATCTAGCTAGCAGGCAAAACGCTTAGGCCCCTCCTCATCTTAGGATTTAGGGCGGGTGCGTTTCGCCACCCGGCCGGAGAATTCCCTCTCCGACATTTGGCGCGCCATGTAGGGGTCTGCGCTTTAGGTTTTTGCTTTTTTTTCTGGCTCAGCATGATGGTGCAAATCGTTGAGCACCGCGCCAAGACTTCAGAGAATTTCCTGGTGGAGGAAGAAGCTGCCTCTTCCATGCCACGAGTTCCCAACTGCCCAGTGCCGGGCACTGCTGCTGTGCACGCTGCACAGCAGCATACAACTGTGCAGACATCCCAGACTCCATCGAGGGCTGCTCCGGGAGCGTTGTCTGCGGCCAGGGAGTTGCTGCGCCACCCTCCAGGCTCCACAGCCTCACCGGGGGCCATGAAGCAGTGGCGCGACGACGTCGACCGACTGCTCGGCATGGCACACTCTGGCTCGACCAGGCCTAGGCCACAGTCATCCCGGCGCCAACATGAGACGACGACGTCTGTGCGCTCACCCTCTATGAGGGGTGCATAGACCGATGACCTCCGGGCAGAGCTTAACCGCAGGCGTACGGGAGAGGATGCCCGGGTCTCTCTGGAGAGGGCGCGGGAGCGCTGACAAAACTTCGAGGGTCGCGAAGACGCTCGAGTCTCTCTAGAGAGGACACGTGAGCGCCGGCTAAACATCGAGGGTCACAACCTCGATCAAGACTTTGCTACGATAGCACCGCAAACCCCAGTGGGCGCCCGATTCCGGGCGGGTGTCCCTTTGGCCGGCATGGGCTGCACCACGCTCGTGGATCATCTCCGCGCGGTGACCTGGCCATCCAAGTTCCGACCGCACCTGCCGGAAAAGTACGACGGTACGTCCAACTCGTCAGAATTCTTGCAGGTGTACGTCACCGCCATTACGACAGCGGGTGGAGACGCCGCCGTAATGGCAACATATTTTCATGTTGCCTTGTTTGGGCCTGCCCGGACTTGGCTCATGAACCTTACCTTAGGATCAATCTACTCCTGGGAAGAGCTCTGCGCGCGGTTCACAGCGAACTTCGCCAGCGCTTATCAACAACATGGCATGGAGGCCCACCTCCACGCATTGAGGCGGGGCTCGGGGAAACCCTCCGGACATTTATCTCCCGCTTCACCAAGGTACGAGGCACCATACCCCGTATTTCAGATGCTTCCATCATCACTGCTTTCCGCCAGGGAGTACGTGATGAAAAGATGTTGGAGAAGTTGGCCACACACGACGTGGAAACTGTCACGACGCTCTTCGCTCTGGCCGACAAGTGCGCTAGGGCCACCGAGGGTCGTGCATGGCACTCGGCACCACAAACCGGGGCTACCCAGACAGGTGGCTCGGGTGTCGTCGCTCAGGACGGCAAAAAGAAGAAAAAGAACCGCGGCCACGAGAAGCCGTCGTCTGCCTCTGGTCGTCGCAGCTGCGACTGGGGGCCGGAACGAGCGCAACAAGCGCCCACGACCACAGAGGGGTAACAGCGGCTCATGCCCTGTACATCCCAACAGTCTCCATAGCGCCGTGGAGTGTCACGAGATCATCGAACTCACGAAGCGTGTCAGCAAGCGGCGCGAACAGACCTCCAGGGATGGCTCCCCACCTCGTCGCCGCCCTGGCAAGGAAAGGGTCGACAGCGGCGAGGTGGCTACGGGAGAATGAGACCTCGGGTATCAGTCACCCAAGGGGGTCCTGAAGGATGTCTTCACCGGAGGCTCCAACTCCGGTGACGACAGCTAGCCAGGCTACCGGGGCGACCCCACCTTTTCTGGTCTACGGGTCCGAAGCCCGTCTTCCCCCAGAAACCCTTATGGGCTCCCCACGGGCCCAATCTTTTGATGAGTCTATGCAGGAACAACTACGACGTGAAGGCACGGACTCCACCGACGACCGCAGGTGGTGGGCAGCGATCCGAAATGCACAGTACAACCAAGTGCTCAGGCGCTACCACCAGCGGTTCGTGCATAGTAGGGAGCCCGGGGTCAGGGACCTGGTCCTAAGGCGAATCCCAAATCGAGAAGGGCCTCACAAACTTCCCTCCAGTTGGGAAGGACCCTTCAAGGTGACAGAAGTATGCTGACCCGGGCGTGTCCGCTTCGCCACAACTGAAGGAGTGCCTCGTCCCAACCCTTGGAGCATAGAGCATCTCCGTAAGTTCTACCCATAGGAACAAGTATGAGGGGTTAGGTTTTCTTCTTTTTGTAACTAGGTTGTGCATACGTGTATGCCAGCCCGGTGACGTATGCCCTCATAAGCCCGTCTTGTTGGTCTGCACTCATGCATATCGAGTTATAAAAGAAAAGATTTACCCCCTCAGATATGCTCTTGTGATAGTTTTATTCTGCTACAGATTCCAGATATTATTATCTTTTATCTAACCCACCCATACGGTCTACCACCCTTGCTGGTATGATGACATCCGAATTGAGTAGCCAGGTTTGCAGTTTAGGACCCCTCTACGAAAACAGGGGGGTCCGACAGCCTGGGGGGCAGTTCTAGAGAATGGGTACTCGTCTCCTGGGGTGGTCCGGAGCTGTGTAGCCACTTAGCTTGGTTCCGCACCCTAAGCCTACACGCTCCACCACTCTGTGATGGGTATCCTAGTATTTGGAACTATAGCCCTGTGGGTCCGGGAACCTAGGGTCCGGGTCTAGAGAATGGACGCACGTCCCCTGGGGTGGTCCAGAGCTGTGTAGTTGCTTAGCCTGGTCTCGTACCGTAAGCCTACACGCTCCACCACTCTGCGATGGGTGTCCTAGTATCTGGAACTGTGATTTAGGGGGTCCGGGCACATGGCTTAGCTTCCCAGGCCAAATCCTGCAGGTCCTGTTGCATGAATCAAAGGATGACTGATACTAGACGATGGGTCCTAATGGGTGTGCTACTAACACTTCCTAGCCGAAGCTGTGTGCAGGTCCAGGTCCTAGTCGAGGCTACCTCCTGGGGGCCGGGACACCAACTCTTTCTTAGGTATGCTGGTATCTAGCCTCGACACAACGAGCCTACATCCCAGGGGGCCAAGTACCAGGAGCAGAGTTGATAGAACCGCACACAGCAAGAGCAAGCACACCTGTTTATCAGATGAAAAATATACTACAACACCCATCTTTATCTTAGCAAGCTCATAAATGCTATGACATAATCCTCTAAAAAACTATGCAGTACGCGAAGAGAGGAACAAGCCTTAGTCACAAGTAGTAGAGTAAAATACATATAATTGTGGAAGAGTCCCCTATAGCTGAGTTGGTTGAAGCCACCAATGCAAGCCTTTGCTGCCGCATGACATCTTTTTGAAGTGTAGATATTTGATTTTGTTAATAATAATTTGGATAGCACAATGAATATGGTCTGCATTATAAATTTTGGTCAAGGCGAACTTTTTATCTAATTGCACAAACATTTGTTCGATTTGTGTTTCTTCCCAAAAAAAACCAAATTTACTGGCATCATAATTGTTGCAAACAAGTATGATCGGCACTAAAAAGTCGGGCTGGTATACAATGGCGTCGTATTGATGATCTTGTCTATATTATCTGTTAATAAAGCTGCTTTTAATAGAATTTCGATCCGCAATGAGAAATACTTGGACATGTAAGCCGAAACAGTCTTACCCCATATTATTGTAGTAACAGCAAAAATAGAGTGTAGAGTGTTGAGTCTTATTAGATCACCACACTATACTGGGATCCTGAACAGTATGCTCAGAGCAAAAGCAGTTCCAATTACTATAAAGAGTAAACCACCACCTTAGCTGATAAGAAATTACTGGAAAATTCAACATAAAGCTAAAAGACTCGGTTTTGTGATCCGCCAGTTTGATAGACAATTCACCATAGCAAACTGTAATTTCCAATTTATATCTAGTAAAGAAGTAGTTTCACGCCATCTGCAGTACTACCAAATGGTTGGATTGTAAAACCCATGTAGTTGTGCTGATTTGAAAAATAAAAAACATGCAAAAAAGCAACTGAAATGTATTTTCTATACCTTCAGGAATGTCACATGCAACAACAGGAAACTCTGCAAGAATCCATAAGATAAAATTTGTGACCTAGGGATATTCAGCCCTGCAATGCTTCCCTGCATACAGACCAATATCACAAACTATTAGCAGCGCTCAGTTGCTCACAAGCATTGAAGGAAACAACAAATTAACAAAACTTGGATAATTTTCAACCAAACCGCAAATATAGACTATGTCATTGGAATACTTGTTTTAAACCATCTAGACAGTTCGTTCCTTATGTCTAAAAATCTTTGATCTAAGCACTAGTCCCCACAGGAGCTCTCAGGTGACCACAATATCGACTGGCCACTGATATTAATCCCAAAGGAGAGCACATCAAGAGAAGGAAAAGAGGTATTAGTCTATCCAAGGTTCTTTACCTGATCTTCATTGTCATGTCCCTTTGATTTATTGTTACTATGGCATAAATAATCTGTAACGATGTTATTCATCCTACTCCATGCAGGTTGTAAATTCTTTTGCTGATGGTGGTTTGCGCTCAAAACTAAAACCAAAGATGACACTCGATGCACATATCAGTAATAATACACACCATTCCTTACTCGGCAGTTCCTCCAACCATTGATTGCAACGTTGTGTTCATCCGTTTGGTCCTTTGATTTCATTGGTTTTGAGCTGATGGGGCCTCCACTATTCCTGGTGTTTCTTCTACCCGAGTCGTTGTTTCGCCTTCTCCAGTGAGTCCAGTGTCCATATGGCACACCCTGGCCATCAGGCACCTCATAGCTACCTTGATGGTTGTCCCATAGATCGGTCTGAATAGCTGTAGGATCCCAGCCGTAATCATGCTTCCAAGCATCCTGGGAACCATCCCTCATAATCGAGAGGCTAATGCAAGAATTCGTCTGCTCCCCTGGCTGCTGGTTTGATCCTGCTGTTTCCCTGAGTTTTGCTGACCATACTGTTTGAGCAGGTCGCTTGACTGAATAATCCCAATTTGCCGTCATCTATTTATGATTTCCTTCAACTGAGTGTTTTAGTTGATTGTCCCAATTTACAGAGACCTGCTGGCCATCAGTGAAACTGGTCTCCGTGTCACCCATCCTATAACTGGAACTGGCTTATCGGAGAAAATAAAAGACTCCCAGACATCAGGAACACCATCATCTTTTCTGGGAACGCGACGACGTGACTTCTCCAGATCAGCCACCAATTCAGGATCAACATACTCATCTGGGTTGATTATATCAATAAACATGTCTGGGTCAGGCAAAGGGATATTGAAAGTCGCCTAGAGGGGGGGGTGGATAGGCGAAACCTGAAAATTAAAACTTTATCCCCCAACTAGATCCTTTGATTAGTGGTTAGAACAAGATGAACAATTATCGGAGTATAAAAACTAAGTTCTTGCTAGTAAAGAGTATAGCTTTCAAATAATGCGGAAGTGATAAATCAATACAACTAATAGTTCTATGATAACAAAGCAAGAAAGCTTAGATGAAAAAGAGCACTAACTCAAGTTCTTTTCTTGCGGAGTGTTGCTTCACTTAAATGAGATTTTAACTTGAAGCCACACCAAATGATATGAGCAAAGAATAGTGCAAGAGAACTTAGAGTAAGGGAAAGCAAACAAATCACAAGCAAAAGCACAATGAACACGGGTGATTTGTTTTACCGAGGTTCGGCCCTCGAAGGCCTAGTCCCCGTTGAGGAGTCCACTTAAGGACGGGTCTTTTTCAACCCTTTCCCTCTCTCTCCCGATCACACAAGGATCGGCGAGCTCTTCTTCTTCTCAAGGATCACTCTTGATCCCACAAGGACCACCACAATCTTTGGTGTCTCTTGCTAGCTTTTACAAGCCTCCAACACTTTGGAGGAAGTTCGAATGGGAGTCAAAAACTCCACGCGCAAATGAACACAAAGATGTAGCACACACTATCTCTCAATGAATCTCACAAGGCGCTAGGGCTAAATTCAATTGAGTAGCTCTCAATTGCTTGCTCTCTCTTTTGTGGCACTTGTGTTGGTTGTAGTGGACTAAATCTTGTGTATAGGATGGATCAATGAATATAGGTGGTTGGGAGGGCTTGAGTATGTCAACTAGATGACTTGGAATGTTGCTTGGACTCCCTCACATTGAAGTGGCCGGTTGGGGTGGTATTTATAGCCACCATCCAATTTTGTAGCCGTTGGAGAAGCTGCTGGCGATGGGCGCACCGGACAGTCCGGTGCACACCGGACATGTCCGGTGCCCCAGCCACGTCATCCTATCCGTTGAGATTGGAGCTGGTCGACCGTTGGAGGCTTTGTCCTCATGTGGCACCGGACAGTCCGGTGCACACCGGACAGTCCGGTGCCTCTCTGATCCTCTGCTCTGACTTCTGCCGCGTGTACTGTTCTGCACTGTTTACTGTCAGAGTCGACCGTTGGCGCGAAGATGACCGTTGCTCCGCTGGCACACCGGACAGTCCGGTGCACACCGGACAGTCCGGTGAATTTTAGCGGAGCGGCTGCCGCGCGAACCCGAGGCTGGCGAGTTCTGGAGACCGCGCTTCCTTGGAGCACCGGACATGTCCGGTGCACACCGGACAGTCCGGTGAATTATAGCGCGCCGGCTTCCGAGAATTCCCGAGGGTGAAGAGTTTGAGTCTGAGTCCCCTGGTGCACCGGACAGGTACTGTTCACTGTCCGGTGGCACACCGGACAGTCCGGTGCGCCAGACCAGGGGTGCCTTCGGTTGCCCCTTTGCTCCTTTATTGAATCCAAAACTTGGTCTTTTTATTGGCTGAGTGTGAACCTTTTACACCTGTATAATTTATACACTTGGGCAAACTAGTTAGTCCAAAGATTTGTGTTGGGCAATTCAACCACCAAAATTATATAGGAACTAGGTGTCAGCCTAATTCCCTTTCAGATATCATAATGTTGACCATGATATATAGCGCAGAAGCGCGCCTTTGCATCATTGAAGGCTTCTAATGCAGCCGAATCATCCCAATCAACCACACTTTTGTACAGAGACATCAATCTCTTGGTCTCACACAGTTTAGCCCAGGGGATAGCACAAGCATCAGTGCAAAAATTCTTTTCCCACATCGGAACTGACAAATTTACACTGCCTGAAATAACACATAAGCTGCCCTCTCGCTCACGAACGGGAGCGGGACGGAGGCGTGCCGGAAGACGGGGTCGGAGAAGGGGAGAAGGAGGATGTGAGAGACGAAGGGGCTGGAGGTGGGGCCGTGGCTGACGACGGCGACGACAAGGAGGAAGGGAGGCAGCGGATGAGGTCGACGGAGGAGGCGAGCGGGCCCGACCACGGTGGTGGACTGGAGACAGAGGGGATCTGGCGAGCACGCATGGGGAGACGAAGATAGAGTTGACCACGATAGGTGCTGACACCTTGCTGTGGAGTGGGGGTGAGCCTGGCTCCGTCGAGCGGCGACGGCGTGGGGAGTATGCGAGGGAGCCGTCCTGTAGCTCGCGAAGTGCAGTGGACCGGAGAGGGAGAGGTGGACGTGGATGCGAACGGACTCTGTCGAATTGAAGAAAAAATTCGGGTCTGAGGATGGGCATACATCGACACGCGTCAGTGCGGAAATGGACAAAGCCACGTGAAGCGCGGACAGACTTCCAATTTCTAGAGGCTTTTAACAAGAAGTAATGAGGATGCGGACCCACCCGCCGTAAGCGACCAAATGCGGTGTGCAGAAGCTGGTTCGCGGGTCCCAGGTGTCGGCGTCGATTTGTTTTGTTGGGCCGCGCGGGTGTGTGGACAAGATGGGTCGTGCGGGTGTGGAGGGGTGTGCTGGGCCGCGCGGGTGTGGGTTTCAGCTTAGGAACCGCTTTCTCTTTTCTTTTTCTGTTTTGAATTTCTTTCCTAATTCGAATTTGATTGTGAGTTCCAAGTACAAGTTAAATGCACAAACAAAAGTACCAGCATAGTGCAAATTTATATTTTCATTCATTAATTACTTTAATTAATTAAACATAATAATGTGTATGCATGCCAATTTTATCTATAAAGAAGACCACGTGTGATTATTGGAATCTAAACAATACCGATTTACACAAAGTACCACTGGTTACACGATAAAGGAAAACAGTTAGATATGCAAAATTCATCAATGGGTTATTAGCTTGATTCATTAAGAGGATCATATAAATTTATATGGCAAAAGTCACATGAACTCACTTGTATTTATGTACAATTATGGTGGGACAAAATATTTATGTACAATTGTGGTGGTGCCCTCCAGTCTAACACGATCATTTTACATCACACATAACTGTACAAACTCTTAAATATATTTCTCTTGAGAACTAGGGAAAAATAACCAAGATTATCTCCCACTTAAGTAAGATCGGGACGAGCCTGACAGTGACGGAGCAGAATTTGAGGACAGTAACCGTGAATGTTCCCCTTCTTTGATGTCCTCAACAGCATCGACGTTCAGAAATGGAGGGTCACTCAAGACAATCTCCAAAGCATTCCTGTGGTTTCTCAGCAGCTCCACCACCTTCCCCATTGTAGGCCTGTCATCAGGATTTGCTTGTGTACATAGCAGTCCAATCTGCAGTATATGCATGATCTCATCCCTGATAGAGTCTTCATAGATGCTTCGATCAACAATCATCTCGACTCTGTTGTCCTTGTACTGTTTCCATACCTTTAATTTAAAGAAATTATTATTCATATTTATAGCTGGAACTTGGAATGGTCAAGTAAATGGACTGGTAATTTGTTTTATTATTTGGTCACTTCGCCTTGAAGAGTGATTTGTTTCTAAGGCTGACTACACCTGTACTCCTCTTTCCTTCAACAAAGATGCAAATATGAATGCTGCGAGTGAATTGCACCTAAATCTGGAAATTCATGTTTAGAACTTCTGTTTCTGAAATTTTTCCTAATATAAAGAATTTAAAATGGTTTTAACATAACAAATAGGCCAAAATGCTATTTCAGCAAAGAAGTCTTCTCAATTTTCTACTAATGAACAACGATAGATGCCACTACGTGCCATTATGAACCTGCTAAGGTACAAATCTTCTACCCAGACCGTAATCAGTCTCCAATTCTTCTCATAATCAGATTTTGGATGAATTTCTACCTCTTATGTAAATATAAATGGACAACTAGATTGAATGCCAGCACGTTTTTGGAAACATCATATGAATCATAACAGAAAGCAAGCAAATTCAATAGTGAGGTCAATCACATCATAGTAGTACCTTTGTTAACAAAACCTGTCCTCCGTGTGAACCATTTGAGTTGCTACATCTTTTCCCCGTTACAATCTCGAGAACAAGAACACCATAGCTGAAGACATCGGCTTTCTCTGTCAAATGCCCATGCACTATGTATTCAGGAGCCATGTAGCCTCTGCAAGGCACTTACTTTGTGAGTCCAGTTTAGAACCTCAAATTGCACCATTAACATTTGACATAACAACAGAATTAAAAGCCCTGTAAATACTTCTGTGAATACGATAAAGGATCTTACAATGTTCCAGCAACACCAGTGGTAAGATGAGTAACGTCTTCTCCAAAAGCTCTTGCAAGGCCAAAGTCGGTTATTTTAGGTTTCAATTTATCATCCAATAGAATATTACTGGCTTTGATATCTCGGTGAATAATCCGTATTTCTGACTCCTCGTGGAGATAAGAGAGCCCCTCGGCAATGCCTTGAATGATATCGACCCTGAGATCCCAGGTTAAATTTCCTCTATGACTTGTACCTGAAAGAATATCATAAGTTGTTTTTTTCTATTTTCTTCTGCTTAATATATAATGGGGCGCAGTTCTCCTGCGCGTCTCGAGAAAAAAAAAACAATTGGTTATTGCAATTTTAAAACACCCATTCTAATTTTCTGTAAAAGAAACGGCAAAAAAAGAGCAAATTCTAGGCAAAACTTGAAAGGATCAGATTAATTATGTTTTACTATCAAAACATGAAGTAGGACAGTTTCTTCAAACATGAATTCTGTTATATACTTGCTTTTTTAACATTAAAACACACACAATGATAGCTTTTGTCGCTTTTTTTACTTTGGCAAAAAAATGGCAATTTAAAAGATTGGCAAGGCAGAGCTAATTTATGAGTGAAGCCTACTCTTACATTGACAGAAAGAATGACAAGATTACCCTTGATTCCCTTTTTTAAAATAACCCAACAAGATACTAAAAAAATTGACCCACGAAATGCTGGTCATTCTCGATCTTAATTTGACACTCTTCAAGCAGTATTGCCAAAAAGTAAATAAAATGAAACAACATTAGTGACAGACAGCATCACATCATGGGCTTACCAAACAAGAAGAGATCAAGGCTCTTGTTGAAGTAGTATTCATAAACAAGCAAACTCTCTGGACCATTCATGCTGCAGCCAAGTAACTTAACTAGATTCTTATGACGAACTTGACTTATTAGGTCGACTTCATTGAAAAACTGATCAGCCCACTGCCTTGTATTTAGGAATAGTCTCTTGACAGCTACTTCTTTTCCATCCATAAGAACAGCCTACAGAGTTGGAATCTTGGGGTCAATATCTGAAAGTTCAAGTTTCATCTTTAACCCATTGCTCATAAACTCAAACTAACATCTCAGATAAGATAAACCTTTTATACCTTGTATACAGCCCCATAACTTCCTTGACCAAGTTTGTTTGATGGATCAAAATAATTTGTTGCTTTTCTTAACTCTTCATATTTAAAATTCAAACTGGACTGTGCAATTCTGATGGAGAGTCCATCTCCATACATATCTGTAGTTCATTAAAGATATATCAGGTACGAAGAAGAAAATATCCAAATATACAAACTGTTAGAGTAAATAGAAATAGTATCATATTGTCTACCCACGTGGGGTCTTGGAAACCGAGAACGTGGAACTTGGCCACGTTTCTCATTCCGGGAATATGGGAACAATATCGTTCCCATATTGTTAAAACCTAGGTTTAGTAGCATACCGCTTACCACGTTCCAGTTCCTCGATTCCATCGATTCAGGAACCTAGTTACTAAGCATAGGGTGTTAGTCATATATACTTTATATAGTTAGCCCATGAGGCCCAATGCAATATAACGATTACCCCACCAACTCTATTATCCTAAATGGTATCAAGAATCTAGATTAAGACCCTATCTCTAGCCACCAACAACTTCCGCGTTGTGTGTCCCCGGCAAGAGATCGATCTCCATTGTGGGCAGCGCCACCTTCAGGCGTTGAATCCTATTGATCTGCCATCCTCGTCGTTGTTCTAGTGTGGATCGCAGCAACAGATCATCTACCTCCTCTGCGGCGACCTTTGTCCCGATTTCCGTTGTTGGACCATGTCTTGTCCCTGTGCCACCATGGTGGTGGCTCGGCCTAGCCATGAATTGTCCCTGCGCCGTCATGGTGGAGACCGAGCAGGTCGTACCCTGACCATATGCTTCGGCGCCTCCTACACAGTCGCTGACCCACATCGCCCCTGCACCACTGCTCTCTCCTACGTTGTTGAGATCTATCTGATTTGTGCAGGAGCCCGCCAGTGGGTCATGTTGCGTGCATCGCTAGAGGACACCTCTCATTGGGCTACCTCTTCACCCTCCACCATCACTTGTTCTAATCTGTTGATGCTTGTAACCTTTTTTTGGTTTGTCCGATCATTGATCGAGATTGAGTCATCCACCGTCCATACCTACTTCGACATCCTGAAACAAAAATGTGCTATATGCCATTTCTAGTTTGTTTTTTGTGGTTAATGACCAACACAACCCTAAGATCTAACTAATTTGCTAAGTATGTGCTTGCATGTTCATAAGTGTCAAATTGAGGAATTCAACTCAACACAATAGCTCAATCTAAGGTTAAGAAGGACATATTTTGGATAAGGTATACTCTGAGTGGTTTATATACTTGGATGTGTTCTAAATGCCCTTAGAAATGTTTTTTAGCACCTTAGAGGGATTGAGAAGTAACCATATTGGAAAAGGTGTTTTTCGAGTAAAGGTTGAACTAAAATAGAAAACTAAGTTGAAGGAATTAAAAAAGGTAAGTTTCATGACTTAGACTAATTGGACAGTCACTAGAAATGATTGTCTAAGTAAAAAACACACTTAAGGAAAGTCAAATCAATTTAAATAAGATTACTCAGTTTGAACTTCAACTCAGTTGGTCTTGGGCACCAAACACCACTAGAGTTGTGCATCATTTCAAAACATTTGTGCAACACCTTCAAGCCATTCAAAGAGATCCGAGCACCCAATTTGAGTAGAGATAGTCATTCTAGGGAGAGTGCGCTCTTGCGATCTGCATTCTTGGTGTTATGTTACTGTGTTTCTTGCTCTTGTGTGAGTGATACTCTACTGTAAAGGCTAGAAAGAGGCTTCAAGTCTGTAGAGTGCATTGTGGAGACTCTGTCTCTCATTCTACAGGATCTGAGAGCTCAAGCTTGATCATTGAGATATCTTGAGAGAGTTGAGAGAGACCCCGTTCTTGGGACACCTTAACGGGGACGTAGGTTCTTTAGAACTGAACCTTGGTAAAACAAAGCATGTGTCTTCTTGTGTTCTTTACTTTTTGTTGGATCATTGCAATTTATTCTTCTCTCTTTCCCTCTAAGTTCTCTTGTTTCTAGTTATCATTGTAAGTCACTTGATTTGCTCTCCAAATTAATTCCGCATCTATAAGAGCAACAAGTGCAAGAGAACTCTTTTCTCTCACTCGGTTTATATTCTCTCTCATTCTAACAAAAAATCAGGATAAAGTTTTGTTTTAAGTATTGACTTTTCAGGTGTTGCCTATTCATCCCCCTCTAGGCAACTATCACATTGACTACACCATCATCTACATCTTCAACTGTGCAACCTTGTCGAGCATGGGATGTTGAAGGGGCGCCTTCCCACATCGCTTCTCGGTCATCCCATCCACACATCTACATCCTCGATTCTTCATCGCCACCACAAATCGGGATTCCTCTGTTGAGTTCTTCAATTGTCGATCCACCTTGAGTGTATGTACAACCAATTCTACGTGATCCACCTGATTCTTGTGATGTCCATTGCCAAGTACTACTACACACATCTTCTCTGAGAAACAGGAATGTTATTGTGTCACCTGGTTAGCTCGCAACATCATTGCCCGCATGTCTGCTTCGCTATTGTATCAACATCATTGTGTCCTATCTGCTCGCAAGTACTACTACAAACATCTTCTTTAAGGAAGAGGAATGCTATTGTGTCACCTCGTTAGGACACAATATCATTGCCCGCATGTCTGCTTCGCTATAATATCTACATCATTTTGTCCTGTGTATCGACGACTGTGTTGCACAATCTTTGATGCACCTCTGTCTACACAAGGCATTTGTCAAGATATTTGAGTTCTTCATTGCCAACATTGAACTCTACCACTACCGTCGTACCATGCATCCGGACCGCTGCCTCTAGACAGGCTTGTCTACTCAAACTGCACACCTTCAGGTTAGACGGGTCCACCTTTACACAATTTCTTGTTTATCCATTGCAACCACATCTTCAACATTTTTGTCTCTTCTCCACCTACTTCGTCTACTCCAAAAACCACTTGCTACGTCAACACCTTCCACCTCGTTGTTCTACGCATTGCAATTGTTGTCAAGACCTTCTCTATTGGTTCCTCAGACTACGATGTCTGTTGGGGCCCTCTACATCATACATTCATTATTGGCAACATTGTTGCGTACCTTCGTCTACGATGTGTTCATGATCATGGAAACCCTAAGTGCACACTTCGTCCATGGTAGCTTAATTATAGACTCTCCCTCGATTGCATCGATGTCTTCACCTATTTCCTCAATGGCCCTGACTATGCCGACCTCAGCATTGCCCCCTTTCCGCAATGACTAATTTGACGTGTCTCCGTCATCACCACATGGCACCTCTTTGCGCATGTGGCGTCATGTCAACATCATTTGCCTCGACTGCTACATTGACCCACGACATCCTTGACCATGGCTCCTCTGCCCTCATGCTTGGTTATCTAGACATTGACACAAAGGGCTACCACATCCGTGACACATCAACTGTTATGACCATGGGAGGATGTTAGCTTGTCAGCTTCTTCTCCCGTCCCACTGTCTACGACACTCTAGTTGTGACTATGATGGAAGTTAGAGTAAATAGGAATAGTACTCCATTGTCTACTCATGTGGGGTGTTAGTAATCTATATAATCAGCCCATGAGGCTCAATGCAATACAACAATTATCCCACCAATTCTATTTTCCCACACTCACCTATGAAGGAGTTGCACCCTTTATCCCTGCTAAGAATTCTTTTCTTCCATGCCAAAAAAGCAATGACGAGAACAATTGCAAGAGCACCAAGAAATGAACCCAGCCATATCCACAGAATGCCACTGTTTCCTGCATTTTAGCAAGAAGTTATTTTAAGGGAAACAAGAAAAACAAATGAAAGGTGGACATTAAGGTAAGGACATAGAGCAACTCCAATAGTTATGTAAATTTTAGCTCTCTAAATCATAGATTTAAGAAGTTGCTAAATGACTTTTGGAGTAAAAAAATGTGAGTTCTCCAATAGTTCTCTAAATATAGGTTGTAATTTTGTTTTGTATCTATCCACATAAAAAAATAAGTCACAAAAACTACATAATGTAGTCAATATTTTTGTTTAGGGAGTTGTTAAATGGTTGCTAAATGTAGAGAGAAAATGAGGTTAGATGACAAGTTGTTAAATTTAGAAAGTTTATTTAGAGAACTGTTGGAGAATAGTTTTTATGTTAACTACCTAAATTATTGATTTAGGAAGTTTTTTAGAGAACTACTGGAGTTGCTCTAAGGAGGAACGATTTAAGGTAAGGACTACGGAGGGACAATTTAAGGTAAGGACTATGGAGGGACAATCTGTGGCGCACCTTTATTCAACAATAAAAAAAATAATATAGTATTAGGTATTTTGTGAGAATGTCAAGTTAAACAAGAATCATTCATGTGTGAAAAATCGTCAAGTGTTTAACTAGGCTATTCTTTACATATGCACTGACGTTGCAGCAACTTTGACGGCTTTCTTTCTAGTAGCAGTAACTAGTAACCATTGAGAAAAGTAGCAAATACCCTGTCAACGCAAAGGAAAACTAGCAAAATACTCTGGTCAAAGCAAAGGAAACCGGTCTGTTAGTTGGTGGTTTTTGACAAATTTTACAGTCCCAACACTTCCCGTCAATAAAGTTAGGTTGATTAACCATGAGTTCCTTCGAGTGACTTTCCACACGACATAAAGAATAACGTGATTATACGCTGAGTGTGGTCAGCATTGAAAATGATGTGGTTTCGGAATTTGAATTGTCGTACCTGACGAGCTCGATCCCGCCGTGGCGTTGACATTCCAGAATTGTCTGGTGGAGTAGCGGAGGTAACAGCCGGCAAAAAGCGCGCGCCCCTCCGCGGCCGGCGCGCACGGCGCCACTGCGGCCGACGCCGCGCGGAGGCACTGAGCGCACGCGGTGCCGTTGAGGGTCTCCCAGCACTGCGCGATCGCGAACGCCGTGGCGCCCCCGACCGCCGCGGACCCCGCCCCGAACCCCTGGCTCCCCGGAGCCTCCGCCGCCGCGGTGACGTTGGCCAGCACGGCGCGCACGGCGTCCCCGAACGCCCGCGGGTCGGCGCCAGTGTAGTTCCCCTCGGCGGCCGTCCCGCAGACGCGGGCGTCGCTGGCGGCGTCCAGGGCCTCCCCGAAGAAGGAGTAGTTGCCGTACCGGCCGAAGCAGCCGTCGAGGTAGAGGCGGCCCCCGACGCGCGGGTAGCACTTGGGTAGCAGCGACCGCACCTCGGCGAAGCAGAGCTTGCAGTCAACGGAGGAGAGGTCGCGGAAGCACTGGCCGAGGCCGAACACCGTGTTGGGGCCCGAGCCCACGGCGGAGGTGCCGAAGCCGTGCGCGCTGACGTTGGTGTTGAGCTCGTCCATGGCCGGCACGAAGTTGTCGGCCAGCGCGGAGCCGGAGACGGCCGTGCCCGGCGCGCACGTCTGCCCCGCCACGGACGTGCGCGGGTCGGCGGACGTCGCGGAGCAGAGCGCGAGGAGGATGGTGAGCGCGAGGACGAGGCGGGGTTGGAGCGGCAGCGGCACCATGGTGTGTGGCACGAAACGGGAACGGAGTTGCGCGGTGGTGCCGGACGCGGGGAGTCGGGAACTGGGCTGAGGAGCGTGGAGAGTTGCACACGTGGGGAGAGCGGTCGAGCTGATTTGTCTAGTTTGGAAAGGTTGATTTTTGAGAAGGATTGCGTCCTGCGGGAGGAGCGGACAGAAGTCTCCCGGCGGCGGCGTGCCGATGCCGACCAGCGCGAGCGCGCAGGGCCAATTAATGAGCGCCACGAAGGCGACAGCGGAGGCCACCACCGTGATGCCGAGTCCACCTCCATGACCGGGCTGCGGGAGATTGCTAGCGCCTAGCAGCAAGCAGCGGATTCTCACGTTTGCGGCAAGCAGCAAGCAGCGGATTGTTGATTGACCGTGATCTTGATCAGGCGTCTGTCGAGGACAGGTGATCGACGGCCCCTCATCCGCACATAGCTTGTGTCTGAAGCGCCGACCTCACCAACCTCGCCGACCGGCACTGTCCGAGTACGCCACCTGTGCGTCTACGTGCCGCGTTGGCCACACCCCAGGCAAGATGGTGGCTCTCGACAGCAAGTCTGCAACGGCGATGGCGATGGCCAAGCCGCTGGAGCTGGCAGGCTCCTCCGCGGTCCTGACTCCGGGGCAAGTCGGGTTTCAGCTAGACCGGTACCGAAATCAACAGCAGCAGTGGAAGAATCATAGTCGATTTCGATCTGTTAGAAAATAAGATCGATAAATTTATTAAATGACTTGATTAATTGAAATCATTATTCGGCAAGCTATTTAAGTAAAAAAATATTTTAGAGTAAAATGCATAAGAAACTGCCCCCCCCCCCCCCCCCCCAAACCCTAAAATCTTATCAGTACACATCAGCAATTATAGGACCACTCTACACCTCTCTAAAGTTGCATTACATGAAATGCACAAGAGAGAGGAGGAGAAATTAGGCTTGCAGGGTTAGTTTGGAAACCTATCTTTTCAAGGGATTCCTATTTTTCTAAGGAAAATAAAATAATTTTTCTTTGAAAAATGAAAAATCCTTGAGAAAATAGGGTTCCCAAATTAGCTCTAAGTGTTTAAGTTTCCGCAAGTGCTAAGAGAGCCCAATCTCTCCATCACCCCTCTATTTAAAGAGGGAGCTTGAAAATCGGACATGTTTTGTTTCTCCTAAGGTTCTATAGGCTTGGTGGTTAGACTTGCTAGGACCCAATGGTCGCTTGAGCGCAATCCAATGACGTTTTTAATAGTTCAACATGGTCTATCAATTAGTGATAGGACGAAAACGGGACGGATACAGATGAATAGAAGGTCATCCTATATCCTACTCTAACATATTTTAATTAAATTCGGGATCAAATACGAATAATTAGAAATAGACGGATACGGATACAGAGATCAGATATTTATTCCAGCGGATAAGTGATGGATACATATATTTTTTGATTGTGTACATACGAATACTGGATACCTGTCCGATAATTCATTATTCTTCACTAGAATTTAGTACGCGCGTAAGAGTTACACCACGAGTATTGCATAGACCGTGGATCAACAAACAATATAAGTTAAGGTCATACAATAGTCTAACACAATAGCTCGAATGTAACGACAAGATTCGGATCACAGAATAGTCTAATACAATACAATATAGTCCAACACATGTAGTATATAGTCTATTAGTAAGCTATAGAGTATTGGAGTTACATATGTAATGTATAGTTTGTTACTGTGATATACATTTGGACGTTATTTCAATATGAAGATTTGTTCAAACAAAAATGTGATGTACTAGAAAGATGTAGATCTCTTCAAGTTCTACGTTTTTATACAAACTCTATCTTCATATGAGTTCATATGTAAAAGTTATGCTTTTATAACAATATTACACAAAAAAAGAAAACGGGTACCTGTAACTGACCCAAATATTCGGGTATTTACCAGGTATTACTCACTCCATACCTGACCCGGTCCGAAGCTATACTATCCAGGTACCTGAATCCGTATTCCGGTACCAGAATTCGTATCGAAAAATGGGTAATTATACTATCCATATTCAGGTACCCGACAGGTATATCTTACCGGTTTTCACCCCTAATTAGTGATCAAATGTCGAGGGCCCACTTACTCTAGCCCTCATCCCAACTACAACACCAAGCAAAGTGACCCATATGGCGGCGTCCATGGTAAGACTAGCTAGGGTAGTGGTAAGAGCAATGGGGCATGTCCAATAGCTCAATAAAAACTCTATGTTTCATTCCTTTACCTTATATATTTTCCAGTTTCTTCAAATTGATGCTCACAAGCAAACATTTTTCAGCATATTCATCAAACCACTTGATATCAACATTAAATCATTAGTTGTATTTCATAAGTGATGTGGATCACTCAAAGCATCACATAGCCTTCAAGTCCATCGTCCTTAACCTCTTGCTTTCTCTTTTTTGTTGCCTCGATCCATCTGCACCAAGCTATCTACTCACACTTCACCACCTTGACGGTGTGTCATGACCCAACCCTCTAGCTTTTCCTTTACCATTGTCTTGTTCACTACTGGCACCAAGCGCTCGGTTTGTTGTGTTCTAAGCATCTAGCTTGCCCTTCACCAATGTCTATGGTCCTTCAAAATCAAGCATTACTTTGGTCTTCACTATCTTTCCATGCTTGATTTGAGCTTTTCCAACATGTTTGATTTATTTAATTTAATTAGATACAATATGGACTATGTGCATATTAAATCTAACACCAACAACATAGTAATGACCTATATGTAGGCCAGGTTCAACGTTTCACGGTTGAAACAACTCCTGTTGCAACTTGCAACATAATGACATTTCCATAAAATCTGTTCGATTTTATGTACTCCTCTGTTTCGAAAAGAATGCAATTATAGTATAAAAGTATTATCTTTCAACATATTAAATTTTACCAATTATAAAAAATATATAAATATCATTAGATTAGCGAAGGGGTCTCTAGCTGTGTTGGTTAGGTTAAGGTTAAAAAATTTTATTGTCCGTCACACGCTAAAGCATAGATCTAAGGCCTGGTTCGGTTGTGGTTGTTCTCATATGAGCAATGGTACCACTGTGTATGCGTGGGACAAAGTTTTACTGGTTTTCTTGATGTGCATGAGAAGATCTTCTTAATGTAATGTTGAGGCCCCACGGGTCGAGTTTTTTTAAATATCATTAGATTAATTATAAAATATATCTTTATAATAAATTGATTTAGAGTATAGATAGCCAAGTGATCCGTATTAAATGGACCGACACTAGGCACTGTACAACACGACCCATCAGAGTGCCAGTACCAGCACCGCATGGGTCTATGGTCATGCTTGAGCCACCAGCCGACAATTTAGGTTGGCACGAGCATGACACTAGTATGCATAGATTAAACCAACTAGTGGTCTATAGACGTGATTTGTGATGTGTGTATGGATTGTGAATTATGATTTGTTATGGTTTCAAATATAATAAATCTATTCTACTGATATAAATGTTCATATTTTAAAATTATATATATATATATATATCTTAAAGATTTTTTACATCTTTTAAGCTCTTAAAGTGAAATAGTGCTTAGCCTGACACATGTACTATTAGACGGTCTGCAACAGTATATCCATAGTTCACTAAAAAAACATTGTTTTGCATTGTAGATTGTACTGTTCGCAGAGTGCAGTTTGAATATAAATATAGGGATGAGTAATCTGCTGGAGATAGTCTTAGACATTAGTGTCATATAGTGTCGGCACAACAAGATTAAGCACTATAGTGTCGCGCCTAGATCGATGACTAGGCGCTAGTACCGACACGACACGACATGGTTAATTAATAGTGTCTAATAGTCCTAGCGTCGTGCCGTGAGGTCCGTATGGCCATCTATAATTTAGAGTCGTGTGAATAGTCAGTAGAAACTTAGTTAAATATGAATCATATTAACTGACACGTAACTTAGGCTACCCGCACTCACGGACTCTAAATGAAACGCTACGCATATTGAGTCACGGTTCCAGTAAAAATCTCCTGCAGCCATGCACTCTACGCACTACTCAAAAACTCTAACGAGCAGGGAAACTGTATTCCTAGAGCTTGCTTCCGTGCTACTGGATGGTACTCTGGATGGGACCGGAGGTGGGGCCCGAGACGGAAGTCGTGGGAGGCTGCGCATGCATGCGGTGGTGGAGGTGGGCCATGCTCGCCTCCCTGCATTGGGAATGGTGCTGGTCTTCTTGCAGTGGCCGGAGGTGGATATCGGGTAGACATTTAGAGTAAAAATGAGTCCGGAGGATTGTGGTATAGAGTAAAGAATTTTGCTGACCAGGACAAAATATTCTTTTTAGGGTAGAAATTTAGAGTAGTATGAGTGCGGATAGCCTTAAAATTTTAATTTTTTTAGATAGAGCGAGTTGTAAAAAAAGTACAAGTCTGCACAAGAGCCCGTGATTCGACCCCTGAAATGAGAAATCAGCGTGCGCAAAGCAACGGCATCATCAAACTGGCAAATGGCAATGGCTGCATGTTGGACCAACGGCCCACCCTGTGCCTGCCTGGTTTGTATTGTAGTTGTAGATTTCAGGTGGCTCCGTCCAGCTGGGCACCGTGCCCCGCACCGCGCAACTGCCTTCACCTTCTGGTGCCGATCGGATTTGTCTGGGCCCGGCCGATTTTTTTTGTTTCTTTTTACTTTTTTTTGACAAAAATATACAATTAGATCCTCGAAAAACTTAAATGCACTTTTAGACCCGATATTCGGCGCCATACGCTATAGCGCCAAGGTAACACAGCTCGGTGCCATAGCCTATGGCGCTGAGCTGTGACATGGCACTTACGGCTAGGACTGACTTGGCATCGACGCGTCGTTTTATCGGCCTCGTAGCTCGGCGCCACAGATCTTGGCGCCGAGCTACGGAGGCCTATAAAACGGCCGCGCTGCTGGCCAAGAAGGCCTCATCTCCTCTCATTTTAAAAATTGGTCAAAAGTTGTTGTATTCAAAGTTTCGAGTTGCAACACTTCGTAAACAAAGGTATGATGTCTCACTGTTTTGTTTTGTATATTGGGTTGTAATTTTTTGATTATTAGTTTCCAATGTTGCTCATAAAATATATAGTATCGTTAATACGATAAGTACATTTCATTTGATGGTTTGTGTAAATCGATTATAAAGTCTATTAGGTACAAGTGATAATTATAATCGTTTCTTAGATGAAAGACATGTATCGGGAGGCGTTGTGGCAGAAGAGAGATCGTCCTCGAGAGTTATATCCGGACGTATCTAGTAAGGATACTCCTGTTCCTCCTGAACTTCCTGTGCCTAACTGTGACTGTGGCAGACTGGTTTGGGTATGTCAATCCAAACATGCAGACACGACTGTTCGCTGCTTCTACCTTTGTGGCGGTTTTAACGTACTTAGCTTATGACTTGTGACTTAATTTTATTTGAATTTTTAGGAGCACCTGAGGTAATAGTGCTTTGTTCCATTGTTTTAGGAGCACCTGAGGTGTTTCTTTTTCCAGTGAATCGACGGTCCTGATAAATTTGACCCTCAATATCTTCTTTTCGCTAATTGGTTGTCTGGAAGGACTAGTCATGAGCGTTTTAAACGTTGGGTACCTCCTCCCCCGAATCCTCCACCAATGACGGATGCGGAGAAGGAGGTAGCAACAGAAAGAAGGATGGACTCGCCTCCTCGATGTGATTGTGGAGATCGTGCTGTCATCGATGAAGACACTGCGAAGTACTTCGTGTGTCCAGACATTGATTGTGTAAGCTCATCGATGCGCTAAATGTATAAAATTGTTATTTTTTATAATAAATTACTAATTTATTCTCCTGCAGCCATACGTGTGGCATAAGTGTCATTTTAGAGAGTGGTTGTATGGTCCTTTGTCCCATTAGCCAGAGGCAGAGGTAAAGAAAAAGAAAAAATGAGTGGGCGAAAGAGTTGAAGTTTGATCCATACTTTGTAAATGTTGTATTGAAACTAAGTATGGATTAGTTCCTTCTGAGCTTGGTGTTGGATATTTTTGTGGACATATGGTAGATTACGATGAGGTTGGTATTTATTCATTGTTTTGCACCAGCTGTAATGTTAGACCGGTACTTACTATTTTTTTGTAGGAGACGAGGAAATGCAGTTGGGAGAGTTACGACGACCAAGGAGAGGTGATGCGCACAATAAACTCCCAAAGACTAATGGGACAGAAGATGCGTTGTGGATCTCAGCTCGTCGATTCGTACATTAACGATCGCATACGCGGCATGCGTAGGTACGCGAAATATGCCCATTTTGATAGCCCGATGCGTGCAGAGCAGAGGAGGTTGAAGGCGACAAATGAGGAGAGCACAGGATGAAAGGGAATAGGAGGCGGCTAGAGCCAAGAAACAGATGTTGGATAATCTTGCTGGTCGTCTCAAGGGAAGTGAGTGAGAAAAATGATACTATAATTTTGTTAGTACAATTTATTTATCCTGACTTTGCTAACTTATTTTTCTCATTATATTTGCAGAGATTATATTGTTGGGGGCCTTCGTCCTCCGAAGGTCCTCAAAAACATGATTTAACAATGTTTTCCAAGTGGACTATGTGAACAGGTGCTTTCGGATTCAGAACTATGAATATGAAGTACGGTCAGGACGAAGCCTGGACCAGACGAAGGACGGGCTGATTTCCAAGTTCTGCGAAGGGTGGCGCATAGCCAAAGCTGTGCGCAGGGAAGCTTCGTCGCGAGGAACCGACTTAAAGATGAAAAGACTACGTGGCCCTTAACAGATTTCCATAAGTCATTGAGAAATGTAATGGATATGGATGTAATTTTACGTGGGCTGCGTCCCGCGTCTATAAATAGGTGAACAGTACTCCCGTACTGTTCACGCTGACTGGATACTTGCTTTTGCGTCACGCTTGTACCTTTTTCCTTCTCTCCGGGCCGAAGGTACATTTGTAATTTGAAATCATTTCTATTTTTCCATATTAATAAAATAGAAATGATACTATGATGATGCTTGTATTATATTTCATTCTTTATATAAATCCTTCGTCATTACTTGTTACGTTTACGAAGGTATGTCCCTTATGACCTTCGTCTGACGCCCATTATTTCCTAAAAGGACATAATGCTTCGAAGGACGAAGGACTTTAACATTTAACACTTTTTATGTTGCCTTGTTCTTAATTCGAAGCATTTGAGAACAAGTCCCCAACATTGGCGCCCACCTCCGGTGAACTCACTTCCACTTCGAGTTTTTTGAACATCTTCGGAAGCTATAGACCTTCGCTATGGCGCCGAAGAAAGCTTCAGCGACTGGGGCTGCAGCATTGCAACCGCTGGATCACAACCAGGAGACGGTCTCTCTTCGGGAGGCCCGAAGCCAGAAGAGGAAGGCCGTCAGCCCGACGCTTCAGGAGGATGAATTGGACCAAGAAATCAGGGATATGGAGATGCTACATCAGCAGGTGCAGAGGAAGAAGGAGAAGATGGCTCGGCTAGCTGAGTTGCAAAGGCAGATAGACGAAGCCTCTGAAGAAGTTCGCCATCTTACCCACGATGAGCAGAACAGAAGGCCTCAGCAGAAAGACCTTCATCAGGAGGGCTTCGTCAACGAGGATGACTGGTATGACAATTTCCATCATGGAAATTTTGTTTTCGATGATGCTTCTCCCCTGTCCGCTGAGCTGCAGGCTACGCCCTGGCCTTCGTCCTACAAGCCACCCCAGCTTCCCATGTTCGATGGTCATTCAGACCCGAAGCAGTTTTTGATGAGCTACGAAGCAACAGTGTCTTCGTATGGTGGCAATGCTGCAGTAATGGCAAAGTCTTTCGTTATGGCCGTCAGGAATGTTGCTCAGACCTGGTATTCCTCCCTTCGGTCAGGAACGATCACTTCATGGCAAAAGCTGAAGGATATGTTATTGACCAGCTTTCAAGGATTTCAGACGAAGCCGGTCACTGCTCAAGCCTTGTTCCAGTGCACTCAGGATCATGAAGAATACCTTCAGGCGTATGTCAGAAGGTTCTTGCGTTTGAGGGCGCAGGCACCAACGGTGCCCAATGAAATTGTCATCGAAGCCATGATCAAGGGGCTTCGTCCTGGACCTGCTGCTCAATATTTTGCTAGGAAACCTCCTCAGACCCTGGAGAAGCTGCTCCAAAAGATGGGCGAGTACATTCGTGCTGACAACGACTTTCGCCAAAGAAGGGAGGAGGCCTTTAGATTTTCTGAAATGGCCAGGGGCTTCGGAGGAAGATTCTATCCGAGGCATGTCAGGTCCATCCATAATTCCACTCAGAATGATGATAAGGGGAGTCAGCAGAACAGGCCGCAGTGCTCCTCACAGGCTTCGGGGCAACAGCAAAGCTTCTTCCGGCCACCAGCTCCAAGAGGCAGAGGCGCCAGGGGCTTCGACGGAAGATTTGGAGATCAGCCAAGAAAACTGTTTTGCCTGTTCTGTGGAGAAAACAAGGGCCACACAACTAGGACATGCCATGTCACAATCCAGAAGCAAAAGGAAATAGCCGAAGCTGCAGCGCAACAAGCTCAGCCGAAGCAGGTCATGCATACTGCTTCGTATCATCTGCCTTACATCCCACAATACATAGACAACCATCCCGCAGCTTCTGTAGCTTCGGCAAGTCAACTTCAAGCTTCCTGGCAACAGCTTCCGCCTCCACCTCCACTGCAACAAGCTCAACAGCCAGAAGGGAGTCAATATGCTCCACACCAAAGGGATTTCAGAGAGCAATCCGAAGCTCGAACAGTCAACAGCACTGTGCCGGAGTCGAAGCACATTTATTGACACATATCCTACTTTTGATAGCAGTCTTTTCTATTCAGCTCTATTTTCTGTGTAACAAAGAACATTGTTAAGTTTCAAGTAATAATTTCGTTGTTTCCCACGAGGAAAACCTATTTTCTCCACAGGCTTAAGTTGCTGAAGTTTTTGCGTTAACAAGGAGGACCTTCGAAGTATTAAAAATCCTTCGGAGTAACAGAAAGTCGTTCTAAGGAACGCAGAGTAAGTTGATGAAGTCACAAAAAGCCGTTCCAAAGGGAGCGCAGTGTAAGTTTTCTGCTCAAAAGTCGTTCCTAAAGGAATGCAGAGCTTATAGCGAAAAGTCAACGCTGATACCGCCTAAGTAAAAGGCGAAGAAGCTCCTAAGGGAGGCTTACAGCGAAAAGTCAACGCTGATACCGCCTAAGTAAAAGGCGAAGAAGCTCCTAAGGGAGGCTTACAGCGAAAAGTCAACGCTGATATCGTCTAAGTAAAAAACGAAGAAGCTCCAAAGACGTTCCTAAGGGAATGCAGAGCTTACGAATATATTTTGTGTGTATCTTCGGAACAAATGTCATTTGCATAACATAACATCATCACATCATTTTGCATAGCATAAGCATCATACATCATATTGCATTTGGCAAGAGAAGGGAACACTATCAACTTTCGAAAGGATGCTTTGAGAAAGTGACATCGAAATTGTATAGCTTCGGAATACAGCTTCGGAGAATATTTTTACGAAGCATGGACAAGTTTTATCAGAGTGATATCGAAATTGTATAGCTTCGGAATACAGCTTCGGAGAATATTTTCACGAAGCATGGAGGTGATTCATCAGAATAATTCTAATGAAGAATGTATTCTTCACGAAGCATGAAAAGAAGGGAAGGTGTTTTTTCGCCGAAGGCTCAAAAATGGTATGTATGTAGAGTTTCATGCATCGTAAATAATTGAATAATGAAAAGAGACTTGAATATTACATTCAAATGTACAAAATGTTACATAGATTACAATTTAAATGTTTTTTCTAAGTAGCATCTAGTCTTCTCTCAATACTGCTTCGGCGGCCTCATTTAGAAGTTGATCAACAACTTTATCCATGATAGCTTCGGCCATTTGCTTAATTTCCTCATCCCCTTTTGTATGAGGGTCAGCGAGCGATCCAGCAGGTTCTGAGGGAAGAGAACATTTCTACATTACTATTGCGAGTCGCGAACAAGGTTTGAAATAAAAATTACAACACAATAAGAACGACTAATTAATACCTAATTTCCCTTCGGGATCTGTACTTCTTTCGGCAGCTTCTGCCACTTTCCTTGCATCATGGATGCCTTTTTCGCTTCTTTGAATTATTTCTTGCGCCATTTCTCGGCCGCCATTGTCCCAAATATCAGTGAAAAATTTACCGCCAACCATGCTTGCTTCGGTCGACGGATCTTTAATGTCTTCAGAGGACAGAGCAGCTTCGGTCTGAGCTAAAGATTTTATATGTTCACAACCCTTTTTCTCTAGAATAGCAGCAACTCCTCTGGCACCTGAAAAGGCGCAGATGTCACCACGGCTGCTCAGAATTTCCTCGAAGGCTTCTGCTTCGTGACTGATCCAATCCAGTGGACCTTCGGGATTGCCTCTTGGAAAATTTTCTTCACTAGAAAAGGCGCCAACGCTGGCGAAGCTGGATTTTATCTTTTTTACGCACTCTACAGATTTAACATAGCATTTCCTCTGAGATGCACGAAGCTCCTTAACACTTAATTCTAAATTATTGACCATATGATCACTAAGTTCCCGTTTTGTCTCCTCAAGCACACGTTCCTCTTTAGCTCTAGCCAGCTGTTTCTGAAGATCTTTAATTTCACGCTTTTGGGCTTCGGCCTGGGTTTTTGAAGCAGCTTCGTCCTTCTTTACTTTGTCTACCAGTGTAAGCAGAATTTTATCCTTTTCCAGAGCTTCGTTTCTCAGTTTGACAACTTCGGAGCGCAAATTGTTGAACGCAATCTCATAGCTTTCATCTTCGGCGCTCTTTTGGGCCCTTAATGCGCTGCTTAGGATCAGGCCCTATACGAAAAAGAATTCACATAAGAATAAAGGAATGAATTCATATAAGTTTTTCCAAACGATTAATTCCCATACCTTTAGGCTATTGTATGCAAGACTGTCAGCGAGATCCTCTTTCGTCATGGCGCTTAATCCAGCTTCGAGCTTTGGGAAGCCCATACTCCTAGCCATCTCTCGGCAGACAGATAGCTCTTTGTTATCAGGCAGGCAGTATAGGAAGTCGTCATCATTTGTCCCATTGAATATTACTGCCCCCTTCGGATATTTTAGCTCTTTTGCATAATGGTTGGCTTCATAAGTTTCTTCTTGAGATAATTTCTTCCCCGAAGCATGTCGTATGATGTAATCGTATATGCTGGCAGGAGCTTCGGGGATGGCAGTACCAACTTCTTTAACTAAAGCTGGTTTTGATATTTTTATTGCTTCGGCTTCCAAAGGCTGCTCCTTGGAGGGCTCTGAAGGCCCAGCTTCAGCCTCAGCTTGTTGCGTCGAAGCTTCAGCAGACGCTTCAGCAACTTCAATAGTCTTTTTTGGAGTTGTGCTTGAAGACTTAATTGTCTCCAAGACATCTAGCACGTTCACCATTCTTTTTCTTTTTGGGGTCACTGATGGGCCCCTTTGGTTTTTTATTGCTTCAACATTTACCGAAGGACTTAAGATTTCAGACGTTTTTGATTCTTCAACCTTTGGTTTCTCTGCTTTTTCCGCTGAAGGCTCTTCGGCCTTTTCATCCACCTTCGGCATTGAAGCTGGTTCGCTAGCTTCAGAGGCCAAAGAGACTTCACCAATAAATTCTGGCACTACGGCCGGCTCAATAAAACGCACTGGGTGGGTGAGCACCTTCGTCTTTTTCCTCTGCGGCACTGGCTCACTGGTAGCACTTGTCATAGCCTCTGCCGCAGTAGAAGCATTTTTTCTTTTGCGACTCAATACCGGATAGTGGTAGTCAGGGTACACAAATCCGATTGCGTCAAATACCCGATTGAGCCTCTTCTTTTTTCGGCCTCCGAAGGCTGCTGATAACGCAGTGTTCTCAGCCTTCGAATATGCCCCAAGCAGTTCGTCACTTAACGTTTCAATACTTTTCAGCCAGTCATCATCAGGTTCAACGAATTTATCTGCATATTTGAATGTGTATTTTAATCTGACTAGTCCGCCTTCGTCGGACTCTTTGATGGTCTCTTTCGGCATTTCCCACCTTTCTGCAAGTGGCCATACCCTGAAGGCAATGTGCTCTTGGACCAAGTCCCGTGTCCCAATAAAAGAGCAGATAACCCCGAAGGCCCTTTGGCATTCCTCGGCCGCTTCATCCATTTCAACCTTCGGCCTTCGAAGTCCGAAGCGTTGCCAAATGGGGCGCATAATGATACTCTTGACATTTTCTTGAGCTGTCAAGTCATTCTTTACATAGAACCATTCAGTCATCCAGGCTCCGGGCCATCTCTTCCGGAAGGTCGGCACAGGGCAGCTTGACCCGGAGCGGGCACCGAAGCTGTAGCACCCAAAGTTGTTGTGATATTGTTCTTTTCCCCAGGGCTTCGTCTCGTATAATAACTCATGAATGTTGCAGAAGCTTTTAGCGTTTGGCTCCAAACCTTGGCTCCTCGCAGCCCAGATAAACACCCCCATCCTTATGACGGCTTCGGGAGTAATTTGATGCAGGAAGATTTGAAATGTTTTTAGTACCTCAATAACGAAGTTGCTTAAGGGGAATCGAAGCCCAGCCTTGAGGAAGCTTCGGAAGATTACGACCTCATCTTCTTCGGGGGTGGGGGAAGTCTTTTCTCCAGCATCAGCCCTCACAATAGATATATCTCGAAAATACCGCCCCCTCATATTATCAATATGGCTCTGTTTGATAGCGGTTTTCCCAAAAACCGCGTGACTTGGTCGCCACGGCCGATCTTCGGCCTCTTCCCCTTCACTTTCTACATCAAAACTGTCGCTATCATCAGTGTCTTCGGACAAACCTTCAAGAATTTCCTTGGTGATTTTCTCTGTATTGGTCTTCGCCATCGCCATAATGAACCCCAAGTTCTTCTCTTCGTCAAGACTCAGCTTTGTCTCAGCACCGATCTTCTTACCTTCAGACATCTTCGGAAGCGCTAAAAAAACTGTTTCTAAGTCCGAAGCTTCAAAATCAAAAAGATCAGCAAATCTTAGTGCACAAGAGCTAAAAATGCAGTAGGCCGAAGCAGATGGCAAGTGCGCGTACCAAATGAGTTTGCGGTATGATCCTATTTATATTCCCGGGGCGGTCAAAATTGTAAGACCCCGCTTGTCAGTGAGTATTGCTATTCTAGCAAAGGGAAGGTGTTTTTTCGGACCTTCGGCTCAGAGCCTTCGTCCATTTCGCAATCTGAATTTATTATTAACAAATTAATATTGCGAGGGGCTACTGTTGGGGGCCTTCGTCCTCCGAAGGTCCTCAAAAACATGATTTAACAATGTTTTCCAAGTGGACTATGTGAACAGGTGCTTTCGGATTCAGAACTATGAATATGAAGTATGGTCAGGACGAAGCCTGGACCAGACGAAGGACGGGCTGATTTCCAAGTTCTGCGAAGGGTGGCGCATAGCCGAAGCTGTGCGCAGGGAAGCTTCGTCGCGAGGAACCGACTTAAAGATGAAAAGACTACGTGGCCCTTAACAGATTTCCATAAGTCATTGAGAAATGTAATGGATATGGATGTAATTTTACGTGGGCTGCGTCCCGCGTCTATAAATAGGTGAACAGTACTCCCGTACTGTTCACGCTGACTGGATACTTGCTTTTGCGTCACGCTTGTACCTTTTTCCTTCTCTCCGGGCCGAAGGTACATTTGTAATTTGAAATCATTTCTATTTTTCCATATTAATAAAATAGAAATGATACTATGATGATGCTTGTATTATATTTCATTCTTTATATAAATCCTTCGTCATTACTTGTTACGTTTACGAAGGTATGTCCCTTATGACCTTCGTCTGACGCCCATTATTTCCTAAAAGGACATAATGCTTCGAAGGACGAAGGACTTTAACATTTAACACTTTTTATGTTGCCTTGTTCTTAATTCGAAGCATTTGAGAACAAGTCCCCAACATATATGTGGCGTAAACTATATGGCAGATGAGGCACATGCAAGATATGTTCAGTAAAAATGGCCACGATGGAGCTAATGGAGGAGGAGGAGGACGACACATCTAGATTGAGTGAGATTATCGATCTCGCAGAGGCAGGATTACATGGGGAAGAGGAGGATGACACATCAAGGTTGAGTGAGCTCATCGCACTAGCTGAGGCAGGATTACGTGCTCAAGAGGAGGAGGACGAGTTTATGTCTCAGGCCGCCGAAGAGGTAGAGGCGGCTTATTACAAGCAGAAGTCTGATGAGGCTGAGGCTAAGGATGAGCTATTCTCCCAAGCTGTAAATGAAGCAGAAGCCAATTATTACAAGAGAACTGCTGACAAGTGTGATGCAGGACAATACATCAAGTGGAACGAGGTTGTCGTTGAGGATTGCGCGACGGATGACTCTGAAGATGAGTTACTTATAGATTGTGATTCTGATTGAACAAACTTGTAGCCTGTTATATAGTACTTTCATATCCAAAATATTTTAGAACTCTAATGTTTCAAAACCCTATTGTTTTTATTGCATTTTCATGTTTTTTGCAATTCACAAAAAAAATTCGCAAGAGTTCCCCTTGTTTTATTAACAACCACAGTTAAAATAATCACATATTATAAGACATCACCACATTTCAATATATAATACATCACAAAATAACACAGAATATGACAAAATCCACATGGCATAGTGCTTAATACAATGTCCACATAACAAAGTCCAAAATACATCGTTCACATCACAAAGTTTTCATCATGAGTCCATATCACAAAGTTTTCAGCATAAGACCACATCACATAGTTTTTATTTCCTCCTAGTCTTACCCTTGCCCTTGGCCCCAAGAGCGTCGGTGCCTGGAGTGTAAGGGTCACGTGGACGCCTTCTACGTGGTGTCAGCTGTGATGGCTGAGTTGTGAGAGCATCCTACAGCTGTGATGGTCCAATCTCCTCCTGACCTACGGCGCCAGCGTCGTCGTCATCGTCATCGTCGTGGTGCACGTCTTGAAACATATCCCATGTCGATCGCGAGGAGCTCAGTCCAGCTGTAGAGGGTCCAACTGCAGAAATGGGACGCTGAACATCCGGCTGCATAGGAGGCACAGGTAGTTGCACGTCAACGCTCGCTAGAGACCGGCATCCACAACGAGCCGCTGCACGACGAAGACGACGTGATACCCTCTGTAATTGAAAGATGAGTTACACACATATTTTAGAACATACAAATAATCAATTTTGCTTCTAAACATTCATACTCATTGATAGTGATGAAAGCGTAGTACTGTATGAAGTTCTCTGTGAGATACGCTCAAGTTCAACAATAGATACGAGCATAGAGTTTCCCTATTCACAAGTTAGAACATTAGGATGCACAAAACAAGACATAATGCATTGAATTAACAGAACTAATTTTAGTAAAGAACTTGGTACCACTCTATCAAGGATTGGAGCAGCCTCAATGTGGGACCCTAGCCGAGCCGCTATGTCGAACGAAGTGTCTTCGTCGTCTGACGATTCTTGCTCCGCATAGTCAGCAGCTGTCCACTGTCCCTTAAGCTTGCACCTAGTCACACCAGCATACCAAATCAAATACCTTCCGAAGTGGTAGTTTGTGTGCGGCTGGTCGTTGACATAGTTTAGATCCCCCTGCTGATCCCATTCATCAATATAATCACGGTGGTGGGTCTCGAAGTCCATGACCTTCTTCTGCCTCTGTCTGTCGAACCTACAAAAGTTAGACACATATATTAGTAACTCATTGCATATTTGAAATAATAGTTAGAATAACAAGTGGACAAAGTCACTCATTTGTGAAGTTCTATTGAAGTCGAGAAGGGCTCGACCGAAAACTCGTGTCGCAATCCAAACTTGAGAGCACCTAGGGAAATCAATAGAACTTCAATAGAACTTCAGATGCACCTGATTTGGAAGGCGATCGCCCCCTTTTTGGTGATTTATGCCAACACTCCAAAAAAGCAACAAAAGAAGTGCAACATCAATGCAATTGAAGACCAAATTGTTTTTGCGTATGATTTGGCATATTTGGATCACTCTTTGCCACCAATTGGTTTGTTTTTGCAAATCAAATTCATTTTCCTATCTCTAAGTCAAACTCGCTTGTTTGGGCACATAGTGAGATATTCCATGAGTAAAATTGATCAAGTGCCCGAAAACTCCCCCTTTTTCCCATAATCAAAATTCTCCCCCATAAGAGACCAAATTTTGCAATAAGAGCTTTTGGGCAAAATGCAAAGTCTAGCTCTACTATTTTTGAAATTCACAAGTGGTAACTGATCCATTTGCTTTGGCCTTAATTTCTCCCCCTTTGGCATTAAGCACCAAAACGGGATCATTTTTGGCCCTTGAACCCCATTGCCTCACCAAAAATGTCCATAAAGAGCAAAAAGGCAATGAAAACACAAGTATGAACTTGGAATTAAGTACACTAATACCGGAGTGCAATGGAAGTCTTTCATCGTCCAAGTTCACTTTTCCCTTTCAATGAGACTACATCAAGTGTACTCAAACAAATAGGTTAGTCTCAAAGGGTCAAGTTGTAGCACATCTCCCCCTTAATATGTGCATTATTTGCATATGGACTTGTGAGGTCCGGGGATCACTTGTACAACTCGAGCACCATAAACAAACAATAATTCATTTAAATGCACAAAGGAACATGATCAAAGGCATAGAACACATGTATGCTATAGATCAATCCAAGTTACGCGAATCTAAGACATTTAGCTCACTACGCAACCTGCAAAACCTATTCTCATCTAAAGGCTTAGTGAAGATATTGGCTAGCTGGTTCTCGGTGCTAATGTGGTACACATCGATGTCTTCCTTTTGCTGGTGGTCTCTCAGCAAGTGATGCCGAATGTCTATGTGCTTAGTGCGGCTGTGTTCAACAGGATTATCTGCCAAGCGGATTGCACTCTCATTGTCACATAGGAGTGGGACTTTGCTCAGATTGTAGCCAAAGTCTCGGAGGGTTTGCCTCATCCAAAGTAGTTGCGTGTAACACTGTCCTGTGGCAACGTACTCGGCCTCAACGGTGGATAGGGCAACAGAGGTTTGTTTCTTAGAACTCTAGGACACCAGGGACCTGCCTAGAAATTGGCACGTCCCTGATGTACTCTTCCTATCAACCTTGCACTCGGCATAATCGAAGTCTGAGTATCCAATCAAGTTAAAGGAAGACCCCTTTGGATACCAGATCCCGAAGCAAGGCGTAGCAACTAAGTATCTAAGAATTCGCTTAACGGCCACAAGGTGACATTCCTTGGGGTCGGATTGATATCTAGCACACATGCATACACTAAGCATAATGTCCGGTCTACTAGCACATAAATAAAGTAGTGAACCTATCATGGACCGGTATGCCTTTTGATCAACGGACTTACCTCCTTTGTTGAGGTCAACATGCCCGCCAGTTCCCATTGGTGTCTTCGCAGGCTTGGCGTCCTTCATCCCAAACCTCTTAAGAAGATCCTGAGTGTACTTTGTTTGGGAGATGAAGGTGCCGTCTTTGAGTTGCTTCACTTGGAACCCAAGGAAGTAGGTCAACTCACCCATCATAGACATCTCGAATTTCTGCATCATCACCCTGCTAAACTCCTCACAAGACTTTTTGTTAGTAGAACCAAATATTATGTCATCGACATAAATTTGGCACACAAAGAGATCACCGTCACAAGTCTTGGTAGAAAGAGTGGGATCAGCTTTCCCAACCTTGAAAGCATTAGCAATTAAGAAATCTCTAAGGCATTCATACCATGCTCTTGGAGCTTGCTTAAGTCCATAGAGCGCTTTAGAGAGCTTATACACGTGGTTGGGATACCTGTCATCCTCAAAGCCAGGGGGTTGTTCCACGTATACCTCCTCCTTGATTAGCCCATTGAGGAAAGCGCTCTTTACGTCCATTTGAAGTAGCCTAAAAGAATGGTGAGCGGCATAGGCTAATAAAATTCGAATTGACTCTAGCCTAGCCACAGGAGCAAAAGTCTCCTCGAAATCCAAACCTGCGACTTGGGCATAAACTTTTGCCACAAGTCGAGCCTTGTTTCTTGTCACCACTCCGTGCTCATCTTGCTTGTTGCGGAACACCCACTTGGTTTCCACAATGTTTTGCTTTGGACATGGCACCAGGCTCCAAACTTCGTTTCTCTTGAAGTTGTTGAGCTCTTCCTGCATGGCCAACACCCAGTCCGGATCCTGCAAGGCCTCTTCTACCCTGAAAGGCTCAATAGAAGAGACAAACAAGTGATGCTCACAAAAATTAGCTAAGCGTGAGCGATTAGTTACTCCCTTGCTGATATCACCTAGAATCTAATTGACGGGGTGATGTCTTTGGATCGTTGCTCGGACTTGAGTTGGAGTGATCCGTGTTGCTTCTTCCTCCATTGCTTGATCTTCTTGTGCTCCCCCTTGATCATTCCCTTCTTCTTGTGGTACCTGTTCATTGTCTTGAGTTGGGGGATGCACCTTCATGGAGGAAGATGGCTAATCTTTCTCCTGTTGTTCCTGTGGTCGCACATCACCTATCGCCATCGTGCGTATTGCGGCCGTTGGAACTTGATCTTCATCTATGTCATCAAGATCAACTTGCTCTCTTGGAGAGACATTAGTCTCATCAAATACAATGTCGCTAGAGACTTCAACTAATCCTGATGATTTGTTGAAGACCCTATACGCCTTTGTATTTGAGTCATACCCTAGTAAAAACCCTTCTACTACCTTGGGAGCAAATTTGGAATGTCTACCTTTCTTCACCAGAATGTAGCATTTGCTCCCAAATACACGTAAGTAAGAAACATTGGGTTTGTTACCGGTAAGGAGTTCGTAGGAGGTCTTCTTTAGGAGGCGATGTAGGTAGAGCCGGTTTATGGCGTGGCAGGCTGTGTTCACAGCTTCTGACCAAAACCGCTCGGGCGTCTTGAACTCTCCAAGCATCGTTCTCGCCATGTCGATTAGCGTCCTGTTCTTCCTCTGTCACACTCGGGTTTCAGGGCAACAAGACCCGGGCGCGAACATAATCACCAGGTGTGCTGGGACCAAGTCTCACACATATGATAAATCATGGCACAGGATCAAATGTCACATCTTTACTATATAACAGGAGTTCTATACAAAATAAATAATTACATTATAAGGAGACAACGGTCCAACAACCAAAAGTTGACTGGGAGACGACGGCCTAGATCTCTCACGAACACAACACAGCATCCTCCAAGCGCCTCATCCTGCGGTACCTGTTCTTGACCTGTGGGGGGTGTGAGACAGTAAGAGTGAGCTCACATACGTTCATAGCTCAACAAGTTGTGGGGAATAATGTGCATGAACTTGCTAAAGGTGGGAGCTCACGTGAAGTGTAAGGCTTACCAAAGAGGATGGTTGAAGCTGAGCATTGCTTTTAAAGTTAGTCAAAATTTTATTAGCAGTTACTAAGTATAAGTAAATACCAACCCAATTAAGTAGTAGAACAAAAGTAACAACATCACCTGCGATGCAATGCATATGACAAATTGAATTTAGTTCCATAAATTAATCATGTGAGTGTCCGAGCTGCTCATGACCGTGAGCACGACTAGTATACCAGTTTTACACTCTGCAGAGGTTGCACATCTTTACCCACAAGTCATGTTACCCATCTGCCAAGAGACGGCCAATCCCATACACCTCTACCGAGGAGGCGAGGCAGGGTAACACTACGAGGCCTTTACAAAGTTCCACTAGCTTTAGAAAACCCGCTACAGTTTATAGGAAGCTCCAATGTAGGAATCCCTCGCATGACCGCCATCGCAGCAAAATCATCCCAAGGGCCTCCCTACACTGACCACTCCCCTACTGCCCTTGCCCCTTTCGGGTAAGGTAGTCATCCACTAGCTTTCCTAATTAATCAGCCAAGGGCGTCCCATTAAACCCTTGTGGTAGCACTATTTTCCCGGGTGGTTCTCCATGTTCCAATTAACATAATGATCTTATCATGAACAGTAAATAACAACTGATAACAAAAGTGTAATCATGAATAATGTATCTCCATACCCAAAACCACATATAGCACTAGCAAGTACTACCCAGAAAGTTCAGTGGTAAACAAGGTATAAAGATAGACAAACTAGGGTATCCTATTAGGTCCCATCAAAATTAACCTATGCAGATCATTATGATTAATTAGAACATGAGTGGGTAAAGAGAAGTGATCAAGGGCACAACTTGCCTGGCACTTGAGATTCCAGGTACCAACTTGCTCTTCAGATTCTCGTGACCTTACTGCTAGTCGTAGCAATACAGACAAACATGGTATAGGAAAAATTAACATCATACCAAACATAAGAACGAACTGAATATAATATTCTACGCATCATAACAAGATCGTAGAAATAAGAACCACTAAATTTGGAGCTACGGTTATTAAGTTATGATTTTCCAAAGATTTAGGAATGGGGTACGAAAGAAACTAAGTACATAATTTTAGTTTAGGTTTCATAACCAAATAAAGTTACTAGGTGATAAACAATATTAATACAAATTTAATGCAACTAGAATGGATGAATTTGGAGTTAAAATGAATTTAATATGAATTAAACAAGTCTCTGGATTTATTTTTGTATTGAAAATCAATTTTCAGATTTATTTTATAAATTTCAGAGCTTATATGTACTGTGGTTTCTATTTTCTGGAAAGCCAGGGTCTATTTTGAATAATATCGGACCTATCTGTAATTACTTCCCACCTGGACTGGATGGCGGGTTAAATCACCAAAACTCTGAGGGCTCTTTAGAAAGTTTGCCTCGGCGAAGGGGTATGAGGGCATGTGGACCGTTGGATCAGCGGTCAAGGGCCCGGATTAGATCGGCGGAATACTGAACCGGCAGGGTACGGTGACAGTAGGATCCTGATTCTACGGTTCAGATTTAAAATACCCTGCGATCGCCTCGGACCCGCACGATCGCGATCCAACGCCTAGAATCGCCCAGGCCGAATCGTTCCGTGGATCCAATCTCGACCGTATACTCTGGGATCTAAGGCTAATACGCTAACACCCACGTGTTCTCATCTCATCCGACCAACGATGATCCAATGGTTAGAACACCGCCTCCTTCCTCACGATGGACGCTGGGCAACAGAGCGCCTAGCGCAGCGGTGTCCTCGCCGGAGAGCACGGTGCCATGATTCTGAGCCCTAAGCTACGATTCAACCGGTGATACACGATGCGGAGGCTACTATGAATCGATTTAGGTAGTTCTTACCCGGGTTGATGAAGCGCAGGAACACGACCACGGCCGGAGGTGGGTCTGCGGCGGCGGAGTTGCTCCGTCGAGCAATTGCTCCAGCTCGATTGCCGATCCCCTCCACCGAGCCCACGGTCGACACCACCACCCACCCGCGACACTCCCTGGACAACCGCCCATGGCCGAGTGGTGGCGCACAATCGACCACAAGTCATGGCGGCGGATCTCCCCCACGGCGCCCTCTCCAGCCTCTCACTCTCTCTCTGCGTTTAGCTCAGGGCACAACCCGATAGTCCCATGGCGCAAGAAGAGGGGCGAGGGTTTTATACTCAGTTTTGGCCGCCAACAACCCGCTACAATAGCGCAGCCGGCAAGAATTTCGGTCGCATTCTGTTGCCGCCGCGCGTTGAGCACGGACAGGGAGCCATGGCGCAAAGGAAAATTGGCCTAACTGTTGGTCCCACCAGCAGCGACTAGAAGAGGTACGCAGACCACAGCGCGCAGAACTCGGCTCTAGCAAGGCGGTTGCGAGTTGGTCACGGGTGGCCCTAGACACGCGCGCGAAGGTCGGCGGTGACCCCGGGATTCTTGGTTCCGCACACGGCAACAGGAGAAGACAAAGCTGTCCACGCGGGTCCCACAGTCAGTGACGCGATATGTGCGACGTGGGCTAAAGAGTTGCCACGACGGTGAGTCTGGCAGGACGGGCCCACAGAATAGAATCACAGAGGAGAGGCCGAGGTGGGTTTGGTTGGGCCGCGCAGGGAGAACAATATTGGGCCGAGGGGGAGAGAAGCTGGCCCAGATGGTCTTTTTTTCTTTTCTTCTGATTTTTCTTCCCTACTCCAAACTCAAATCCACGCATGAGTTTCAAATTCTAATTTAAATGCAACATCCCAAATCATCGGCATGCATGCAAATATATATATTTATAATCTTATATATTTATTTTAATTATTTTATTCCTTCATTTAGTTAAAAATGCAAAATGCACACATTTTATTACTTTTTAGTATGTGATCAAATTTCAAGTTAACAAAAATTAATATCCATTACCTTACTTATTTAGGAAAATAATGTATTATCTTTTATCAAGATTCACCTATTCTTGAATATATTTTTATTTAAGAGCAGTCTTTAAGTTTCATGAGGAGAATATCTTATCCTACTAGAGTGAAGATGTTTTTATCTTATGTTTACTCAATTTCTTAGTATTACTTACTATAAAAGACACAGAAGAAATATATGAACTCATAACTTATTTTTAGGGTTTACATCCTCTCTACTACACCGCTTTGCTGTGGTGTATAGGGAGTGGAGAACTCGTGCTTGATGCCTTCATCCTCAAGATACTCCTCAACTTGCAGATTCTTGAACTCGGACCCGTTGTCGCTCCTTATCTTTTGCACCTTTAGCTCAAATTCGTTTTGAGCCCTCCTTAGAAAGCACTTTAGGGTCCCTTGGGTTTCTGATTTGTCCTGCAAAAAGAACACCCAAGTGAAGCGGGAAAAGTCATCAACAATTACAAGACCATACTTACTTCCCCCGATGCTGAGGTAGGCAACGGGTCCAAAGAGGTCCATGTGAAGAAGCTCTAGTGGTCTTGATGTTGTCATCACGTTCTTGCTGTGATGAGTGCTTCCCACCTGTTTCCCTGCCTGACATGCTACACAAGGTCTGTCTTTCTCAAAACAGACATTGGTTAGTCCTAACACATGTTCTCCCTTTAGAAGTTTATGAAGGTTCTTTATCCCAACATGTGCTAGACGGTGATGCCAAAGCCAGCCCATATTAGTCTTAGACATTAAGCATGCATCTAGATCGACATTCTCTTTCGAAAAATCTACTAAATAGAGTTTGCCGTCTAATACACCCTTAAATGCTAATGAACCATCACTCCTTCTAAAGACAGATACATCTATATTTGTGAATAAACAATTATAACCCATGTTACATAATTGACTCACAGATAATAAGTTGTACCCGAGCGATTCAACTAAAAACACATTGGAGATAGAATGCTCCGATGTAATGGCTATCTTTCACAATCCTTTAACCTTGCCTTGGTTCCCATCTCCAAAGATAATCGCATCCTGGGAATCCTTGTTCTTGACGTAGGATGTGAATATCTTCTTCTCCCCTGTCATGTGGTTTGTGCATCCGCTGTCGATAATCCAGCTTGAGCCCCCGGATGCATAAACCTGCAAGGCAATTTAATCTTGGGTTTTAGGTACCTCACTCTTGTTGGGTCCTACAAGGTTAGTTATAACAGTTTTTGGAACCCATATGCAAGTTTTATCTCCCTTGCATTTGGATCCCAACTTCCTAGCAACTACTTTTGCATTCTTACGTGAAAGTACAAATGAAGTATTGCAAGCATGGTAAATGGTAGAAGGTTCATTGCACATTTTTCTAGAGGCATGATGCATAGCATGATTTCTCCTAGGCCTACTTCTACCATGAACAAAAGTGGAACTAGATGCAAACATAGCATGTGAATCACAGTAAGCAGCATGATCATAACATCCATCATTATAAGTATTCCTAGAATATTTCCTATCATAAATATAGGCATGATTCTTTTGGGAACTACTAGCCATAGGGGCCTTCCCTTTCTCCTTATTGAGAACGGGAGCCTTTTGGCTTGTTAAGTTCTTGGTTTCCTTTCGAAAACCAAGTCCATCCTTAATCAAGGGATGTCTCCCAACAGTGTAGGCATCCCTAGCAAACTTTAATTTATCAAAATCAACTTTGCAAGTCTTAAGTTGAGCATTAAGACTTGCCACCTCATTGTTTAATTTAGCAATAGAAATAAGATGTTCATCACAAGCATTAACATCAAAGTCCTTGCATCTATTGCAAATAACTACATGTTCTACACATGATTTAGTTGCATTTGCTTCCTCTAGCTTAGCATTCAATTCATCATTTAAATTCTTTAAACTAGGGACAGACTCATGGCAAGCGGACAACTTAGAGGATAACATTTCATTTCTTTAAATTTCTAGAGCAAGAGATTTTTGAGCACTAACAAATTTATCATGTTCTTCATACAAAATGTCCTCTTGCTTTTCTAAAAGTCTATCCTTTTCATTTAGAGCATCAATCAATTCATTAATTTTCTCTACCTTAGCTCTATCTAAACCTTTAAACAATTCAGAGTAATATACTTCATCATCAGAGGATTCTTCATCACTAGAGGAAGTGTACTTGGGAGTGTCCCGAATACGTACCTTTTTCTCCTTAGCCATAAGGCAAGTATGGTGTTCGTTGGGGAAGAGTGAAGACTTATCGAAGGCCGAGGCAGCCAGTCCCTCATCGTCGGAGTCGGATGAGGAGCAATCAAAATCCTATTCCTTTCCAAGATGAGCTTCGCCTTTCGCCTTCCTATAGTTCTTCTTTTTCTCCTTCTTCCCATATCTTTCTTGTGCCTGGTCATTTTCATTATCAGAACATTGAGCAATAAAGTGACCAGTCTTACCGCATTTGAAGCAGGAGCGCTTTCCCCTTGTTTTATTCTTGTTAGGGTACTCTTTGCGTCCTTTGAGTGCGGTCTTGAAGCGCTTGATGATAAGCGCCATTTCTTCCTCATTGAGCCCGGCAGCCTCCACTTGTGCCACCTTGCTAGGTAGCGCCTCCCTGCTGCTGGTTGCTTTGAGAGCAACGAGCTGTGGCTCGTAGACAGGTAGTGGACCGTTTAGTACATCGTCCACGTATCGAGCCTCTTTCACCATCATGCGCCCGCTCACGAATTTTCCGAGGATCTCCTCGGGCGTCATTTTGGTGTACCTGGGGTTTTCACGAATAAGATTCATAAGATGGGGGTCAATTATAGTAAATGACCTTAGCATGAGTCGGACGGCATCATGATCCGTCCATCTTGTGCTTCCGTAGCTTCGGATCTTGTTGACTAGGGTCTTGAGCCTGTTGTAGGTCTAAGTTGGCTCGTCTCCCCTGATCATCGCAAACCTCCCCAGCTCGCCTTCCACTAGTTCCATCTTTGTGATCATAGTGGCATCATTTCCCTCATGTGATATCTTGAGGGTATCCCATATTTGTTTAGCATTATCCAAGCCACTTACTTTATTATACTCGTCCCAGCAAAGAGATGCTAAAAACACAGTAGTAGCTTGGGCATTTTTATGGATTTGCTCATTAATCATCACAGGGTTATCCATACTATCGAAATGCATCCCATTTTCCACAATTTCCCAAATGCTAGGATGGAGAGAAAATAGGTGACTACGCATTTTATGGCTCCAAAATGAGTAATCTTCTCCATCAAAGTGTGGGGGTTTTCCAAGAGGAATAGAAAGTAAATGGGCATTTGAGTTATATGGAATACAGGAATAATGAAAGAAATAATTTTGATTAACCGTCTTTTTCTTTGACGAGGAGTCGTCGTCGTCGTCTCTTGGTGAAGAAGAGGAGGCATCACTGTCGTAGTAGATGATCTTCTTGATGCGCCTCTTCTTCTTCTCGTCCCTCTTCTTGTGACTCGAACCTGAGTCAGTGGGTTTATTGTGTCACACCCGGTTTTAGAAGGCGAACCGAATGCGAACCATGTACGTGCCAGGATCAGCAATTCACGTACACAGCAGTTACATAACATGGACATCATCACACAGTGCTCAAATAGTATTAAAAAGGGAAATAATAGTCAATTACATCATATGTCTGAGACATCCATATAGTCCTTACAATAAATCAAAGTGCGAAAACGAAACATAGATAAACGCGGCCTTCATAGGCAGCCGACTGGGGGTTGCCGCTAACCCACACCTAGAACTCGTCGTAGTCTTGGAACTCCTGTAAGTCTCCTTCCACAGCTTCATCTTCTCCTGAGCAGTGGTTGCAATGCTGACAACCTGGGGGGGGGGGTTGGTGTGTAGAGCAAGAGTGAGTACACATCAACATACTCAGCAAGTATCCTGTTTGGCTGTAGTGGACTAGCTTTATGTGGGGGTAAGTCAAGCAGTTGCTTTTAGTTGGTTAGATTATTATTTACTAGTAGAAAGCCAGGTTTTAACATTAACCCAAGTTATTAGCCCGATGTACTCTTTCCAAACGGAAAGAATACCACTTACCAGCACCATAGTCATAACCAAAACCATCAGTCTCATTGCCACCTGTAAACCAAAATGTCTCTGATCAAGTACCACTAATCACTGGAGCTCCCTTGGCCGCTCATAACCGCGAGCACGGCTGATATATCAGTTTTCAAACACTCTGCAGAGGTTGTGCACTTTACCCACAAGCCGTGATTCCCATTCTGCCCGGAGATCATGACTCTCCATTGATCACTACCAAGGTGACCCAGCAGGGCATCACTACGTAGCCTTTACAAAGATTCCCCGGGGTTGTAGCCGCCCGTTAGGTTTCCTAAATGTACCGCACTCCTCCCCAAGGGACAAATAAACCTTGGCAGAGCGAGCCGCATACACCGAGCCCCATTGACGGCACAACGACTAAGCGAACTACACCCCAGATCCTCTAATTATTCAGCTAAGGGCGTCCCACTCCACCCTCATGGTTGCACTATTTTCCCGGGCGGTCATCCATAGAACAGGTCCTTACGGAGAGGCACTTGAGAAACCGCTCGAGCCCCCTTGAAGACCACAAGTATAACATCATAATAAGAGAGGGGAAAACAACGTATCATAGATATTCTCATCATGTTCATTGATTAGAGTTGAGCAATAGCATAAGACTAAGCAATAATAATAATCCGACCCAAATAGGTAAACAAGGACATGGGCAACAAAAGCTAGTCGATCCTTAGGTATAAATATGTAATGCGGGAGGTGAATTAAAGAATGAATAGGACAGAGATAGGTCAAGGGACACTTGCCTCCACCAACCGACTGCTGCTCAGGGGCTTCTCCTGCGAGTTCTTCGGGCTCCTCGACCGAATCGTTCTCTATGTGATTGCAAGCATACATACATCCACATATTTAATACAAAAGAACAGTACACCATACAATAGAATGCAGTAAGTAAACAGACGTTCCACGCGGGCTCGCAATTACGGTTAAGAGAGAAAGAGAAAAAGACAGTCGAGAAACGGTCACGTTACATGATTATAAATTAACCACTCGCTTAATAGAAGGAAGCTAATGTAGACACTATGTTTAGCGTAACGTAAAGTCATGTTTCATGTCTAATCATTATAAGCGAATGAAGATAAATAAAAAGAATTGTCGCGCGGCGAGGCGCGCGACATAGCACTCTAGAACGAATTAAGAAATTAACGACTCGTCGCGCGACCGAGCACGCAACGAGGCACTTCGCATTAATTATAAAGAGACGTTACGCTTCGCGCGACGAAACGCACGACGACATACGTCGATTAAACTGAGTCTAAAGTAGAACATCGCGTGAATACACGTGCGACGTTACACCTTAAACAACCTGAAATTAAAATGGATTGTCGCGCGACGAAGCGCTCGACGCAACACATAAATAGAATCTGAAATTAGACAAATCCGTCGCGCGACAAAGCGCGCGACGCAGCACGCTAACTAACGGAGTTTGACATTGACTACCGACCAAAAATAATCACCGCGAGCGCGGGTTTGCGCACGCGGGAACACGCTAGCGGTAAACGAGGAAGCGCGAGGCCACGCCAAGGCCACGTGAACCACGCCGAGGGCCGGGACGCCGCGCGCAGGGAGCTGCGCGCTGGGGGCAGGGGCCGGGGCGGGCGCTATGCCAGGGCCGCGCCGGGGGCCGCGCCGGGCGAGCAGGGGGAGGGGTCGCCGCCGCGGGCAGGGGGCGGGCGGGATTGCTGCCGCGGGGCCGGGTGGGGGCGGGGGGCGCCGCCGGACGGGGAGGAGGGGGGGGGGCGAGCGCCGCCGCGGGGGGAGACCGGGGCGGGCGAGCGCCGCCGCGGGCAGGGGGGGTGGGGCGGGCCGCGCCGCCGGCGAGCGGGGAAGGGCAGGGGCGCGCGCGAGCAGGGGAAAGGGAGGGCGCGCGCGGGGGAGGAAGAAGAGGAGGGAGAGGGAGAGAGAGAGAAGGAGGGGAGGGGAGGGGAGCTCACCTCGGGGTCCAAATTCCGGTGATCGCCGTCTCCAATTCCTAGGGCACCACAGGGAGAGAGAGGTGGAAGAGGGAGAGGGAAGTTGTTGCGCGGGAGATCCAAATGAGAGAGAGAGAGGAGAGGGGGGCGCATGGGGGGGGGTGTGGGCGCCAGGGGCGCGCAGGGCCGGGCCGGGGCGGACCGGGCCGGGCTGGGTTGGGTTGGGCCGGGCCACTTCGCGGATCAAAACCCACGACACGCACAACCCAATCCGAGACACACGACACGGGCTCCAATCGCGAACCGAAAACCGAGACAGAACGAGACGAACACGCGATATCAGACAAAGAAATGCGCCTTGGCATGATGCAACACCCATGACACTTAGGTTTTGGTTTATACATGACACGGACACCGTCACTATACGGGTTTGAAATTGGGAGGAAGGAGTGAAACAGGAAAGAGAAAAGAGAGTAATGCCCGAATTTGGTGAGAGAAGAGAAGAAAAAATTCTACCCCCAATTTCAGGGCGTTACAAACCTATCCCCCTTAAAAGAATCTCGCCCTCGAGATTCAGGGTTGGCTAGCAAAGAGCTCGGGGTATTCAGCCATCAGATCATCTTCACGCTCCCAGGTTGCTTCTTCCTCAGAGTGGTGATTCCATCTGACTTTGCACATTCTGATGGTCTTCCTCCAGGTGACTCAGTCCGCAACCTCAAGGATTTGCACTGGCTTCTCAACGTAGGTCAAGTCCTCCTGGACTTCAAGACCTTCCACTGGCAACTGCTCTTCTGGCACACGCAAGCACTTCTTCAACTGAGACACATGAAAGACATCATGCACAGCAGACAAATTTTCTGGCAGACTGAGCTGATAGGCCACTTCTCCACGTCTTGCAAGAATCTGATACGAACCAATGTAGCGGGGTGCTAGCCTGCCTTTGACTCTGAACGTTCTGACTCCTCTGATCGGTGACACTTTCAGATAGATGAAGTCTCCGACTTTGAAACTCAGCTCTCTTCTTCTTGTGTCTACATAGCTTCGCTGCCTCGATTGCGCTATCTTCAAATTCTCTCGGACCATCTTGATGTTCTCTTCAGCTTCAAGCAAAATGTCTGGCCCGAATGCTTGCTTTTCTCCAGGCTGATCCCATTGCAACGGAGTTCTACAACTCCTCCCATAGAGCGCCTGAAATGGTGACATCTTCAAACTGGCCTAGTAACTGTTGTTATAGGAGAACTCTGCATAAGGCAATCTCTTGTCCCATCCAGACTGATCTTGTAACGCACAGGCTCTCAACATGTCCTCAAGGATTTGATTAGTCCTTTCAGTCTGACCGTCTGTTTGCAGATGGTATGCTGAACTAAAATTCAGATGTGTGCCCAAGGCTTCATGCAACTGCTGCCAGAAATGAGAGGTGAACTGCGTCCCTCTGTCTGACACTATCTTCTTTGGAACACCATGAAGACAAACGATCCGAGACATATACAATTCTGCCAACACTGCACTGCTGTAGTTGGTCTTGCCAGGTATGAAGTGGGCTGACTTGGTCAAACGGTCCACTACTACCCAAATAGAATCGTAGCCGGCTCGAGTGCGAGGCAATCCGACTATGAAATCCATACCGATTTCATCCCATTTCCACTGAGGAATTTGCAACGGTTGCAACAATCCAGCTAGTCTCTGGTGCTCTGCCTTAATTCTTCGACAACTATCGCACATAGCTACATACTCTGCAATTTCCCTCTTCATTCCTTACCACCAGAACTTCTTCTTCAGATCCTGCCTGATACATCTTCTCACTACCAGGGTGAATCGAATAGGCTGTCTCATGAGCTTCCTTGAGAATCAACTCCCGAATAGACTGGACATTGGGAACGCACAAGCGGTCTTTGAACCATATCACACCTTCTGCATCTTCCCGAAAATCTTTGCCTCTGTCATCTAGAATCAGTCGCCGAATCTCACTGATCTTCTCATCATTCTTCTGCGCTTCTTTGATTTCCCGCTCTAGGGTAGGTTCCAACTCAACTGTGACTCCTCGCGAATTGTTCAGAAACCCAAGACTCAACCTGTCAAACTCTTTGGCCAACTCATAAGGCATCGGACGAGTGACCATCAGATTGACTTGACTCTTTCTGCTCAAAGCATCTACCACTACGTTCGCTTTGCCTGGATGGTAGTGAATCTCCAACTCATAGTCTTTGATCAACTCTAACCATCTTCGCTGCCTCATATTCAACTCTGACTGAGTGAATATGTACTTCAGACTCTTGTGGTCTGTGTAAACATCACATTTCTGTCCATACAAGTAGTGCCTCCATGTCTTCAGTGCGTGAACCACTGCTGCCAACTCTAGGTCATGGATTGGATAATTCTGCTCATGAACCTTCAGCTGTCGGGACGAGTAAGCCACAACTCTTCCCTCTTGCATCAACACACATCCCAAACCCGTGTAACAAGCATCACAATACACTGAGAAGGGCTTGTGCACATCAGGCAAGACTAGGACAGGCGCTGTTGTCAACTTCTCTTTCAGCGTTTCAAAGGCCTCTTGACATTTCTGGGTCCACTTGAACTCAACTTTGTTGCCTAGCAACACTATCATTGGTTTCGCAATCTTCGAGAACCCTTCAATGAATCGCCGATAATATCCGGCCATTCCAATGAAACTCTTTATTCCTCGAGCATCTGTTGGCGCTTTCCAGTTCAGAATGTCTACCACTTTCTTCAGATCCACATACAATCCTTCTTTGTTGATTATGTGACCCAAGAACAGGACTTCATTGATCCAGAATTCACACTTGCTCAACTTTGCATACAACTGGTGCTCTCGCAATCTCTGCAATACCATCCTCAAATGATCTGCATGCTCTTCTTCACTTTGAGAATAAACTAGAATGTCATCAATGAATACCACCACAAACTTATCAAGGTAATCCATGAATACACTATTCATCAGATTCATAAAGAAGGCCGGTGCATTGGTCAAACCAAAAGACATCACGGTGAACTCATACAACCCATAATTGGTAATGAATGCCGTCTTCGGAATGTCCGAAGGTCGGATCCTGAGCTGATGATAACCTGACCTCAGATCAATCTTGGAGAACACACTGGCTCCTCTCAACTGGTTGAACAGATCTTCTATTCTGGGCAAAGGGTACTTGTTCTTGATTGTGACATCATTCAAAGCCCGATAATCGATACACATCCTTTTGGTGCCATCTTTCTTTTCCACAAATAGGACAGGGGCGGCCCAAGGCGAGGTGCTTGGCCGGATGTAACCTTTCTCTGAAAGCTCATCAATCTGCTTCTTAAGTTCAACCAATTCTGGTCCGGATATTCTATAGGCTCTCTTGAAGATGGGGGCGGTTCCAGGAAGTAGCTCTATAGCAAACTCAACTTTCTGCTCTGGTGGCATACCTAGTAAGTCCTTTGGAAACACATCTGGGAACTCGGACACAACCTTGATGCTCTCGATTGGGTCTGCTTCACTGCTATCAATGGCCATCTGATAACAACTTCCTTTCTTTGGCTCAGGCGGGACTAACTCGGTCACCACTTCCTCTCCTAGTGGGGACACCAACTTGATTGTCCTTTTATCGCAGCTGATAACTACCTGATACTTATCTAGCCAATTCATCCCTAGGATGACATCTATTCCCTGAGTACCCATTACTATAAGGTTAGCGGGAAACGCTATCCCCCTTATTTCCACACATACATTCAAACAAATGCTATCAGCTCGAATTCTACCACCGACCGAGTCAATTTGAATGGGGGTTGACATGGTAGTAATTGGAAGATTATGTGCTTTTACCCATGATGTAGTAATGAAAGAATGTGTTGCCCCAGTATCAAATAACACTTCTGCAATATGGGAGTCGACTGGGAACATACCTACTATCATGCCGGGGGTCTCCTGAACTGCTTCAGCCTCCAAGTGATTCAGTCTTCCATGATTATAGCGTGGCTGAGAGCGGTTGCCTGTTCCAGGCTGAGACACGGTCTGCTTTGCTAGGGCATTGGGGCCTAACTGCTGCTGGGCTGCCTTCTTTGGACATTGCATCACCCAGTGGCCTTGCTCTCCACAGTGAAACATGCCCTGTTTCCAACCTGAGCTGGTGCTGCCTGACTGTTCTGCTGGTTTGCTGGGGCAGGAAGACGGGGTGCCTGCTGATTCTGCCTCTGAAACTGACCTCCTGACTGATTGTTCTGACGATTCTGGTACTGATGCCGAGGATACTGCCTTTGGAACTGCTGCTGCTGCTGATGTGGACGCTGGTTCTGCCTAAACTGCTGAGGTTGATTGCCTGAGAAACGAGGACGACTGCTGCTTCCAGGCTGGGGTCCACTAATCTTGCGCTTGCGATCCTCCATCTCCTTACGCTTCCTCTCTGTCATGATTGCTCTGTCAATCAAGTGTTGGAATGTCGGGAAGGTGTGATTCATCAGCTGATAGTGCAGAGGGTCAACCAAGCCTCTCAAGAAACGGTATTGTCGCTTGGCGTCGGTGTTGACATCTTCAGGAGCATAGCGAGACAGCTGCAGAAACCTGTCCCGGTACTCGCCGACAGACGATGACCCTTGCTTGAGGGCCAGGAACTCCTCCTTCTTCACTGTCATCAGACCTGTAGGAACATGATACTGACGAAAGCTGCCTCTGAACTCTTCCCAAGTGATGGCGTTAGGGTTGGCATGGGTGGCGAGATAAGACTCCCACCAGGACTGAGCTGCTCCTCTCAACAGACGGGGACCATACAAAACTTTCTCTCTGTCATCGCACTGAGCGGTATGCAACTCCTGCTCCACAGTGCGCAGCCAGTCTTCAGCATCCATGGGGTCAGAAGAGTGAGCAAACGTTGGGGGATGACCTCTCATGAATTCAGCACGCTTGTCCCTAGGCATCTGAGGCTGAGGTGGCGCCTGCTGCTACTGCTGCTGCTGAATGGCGACCAGAGTCTGACCAATGGCTTGAACTGCCTGAGTCTGCATCAGAAACATCTGCTCGATCGACATCCGGGGCGGGGGCGGCAGGTGCTGCTGCTGGGGCACCTCATCCTGCTGAGCGGCTCGCTCCTGCTGAGCACGCCTTCCTCCTCTGCGCCTATTCTCTGACATCTGCAGAATGCAACCACACATCAGAACTGATCTGGCAAATCTTGTAGCATAAGAAAAGAGTATAGAATTCTTCAACAGCACTGAACAGATGAGCATCTTCACTGATCTCCAACACAGACCACACAGCTTCTCAGATAAAGAGGAAAGTAGAATAAAAGGTTTCCCAACTATATAACTAACTCCATTAACATAATAGGTAAACCAAAATGCAGGGGATACCCACACTCTGGTGACAGTCATTACAAAGATCCAAACCAAACATAGTTCATCATGACAAACATAAATGCACATAATATAGCAAACTACCCTGTCTAACTAAGACTAACTAAAAGCGAGACTAACGCTAAGACTGTAGCTTCTATGTATATATTTTGTATTAATTACAAGATCCAACTCTAACGATCTGTGGTTCTAGATTTATCTTGGTCTTGCAGTCGGGATTGCCATAAGACTGGCGTCCACGCCGAGGTGAGCGGTACGGGTGCTGAGTCCCGACGGGAGCGGGGGAACCATCATCCAGGTGACGACGTTCCGTGCGCTCAGCCCGCAGCAGGGCGATCTCAGCACGAGCCCTACTCAGCTCGTCTAGTGCATGGTGCAGCTCCGTGTTTAGCACGGCGGCTAGGTTGACTGTGCTGCTCAACCTAGGATTGTCCTCACCAGCAGGTGAAACAATCACGCCTCCTGTGCTGCCAGATGGACGACGGGGGTAATACTTCAGGTTGAAACCATCAGCTACCCCACCGAGAACCGAGCAGTAGTGCGAAAGCGCACGCCGTGTAGCATCTTGCATGGCCGCCTCAGCTGAGTCCCGCTCAGAGATAGAATAGTGCTCTGAGCAGGCCTCCGCACCCTGGAGACTGTTCTCCGGACGACGCACCAAGCAGATCGCCTCCCAGCGGTCCGGGTAGACCCCGTGACTATGCTGGTAGACCACACAGCGATACTCGGTGGACCAAGTACGCCAGTCAAGTGCCTGACATAGCAGGGTGTCGAGCGCATCATGGAAGTGACACCCGCGAGCAGCGTCGCGAGTGATGGGTCGAGCAACCCATCCTTCTAGCTCCTGGTCAGCAGAAAAGTCGGTGTCGTGGCTCGAGCTGTCGTCGCCTCCTCCATCGTCTGGGTCTCCTCCAGCAGGTACTCTAGAGGGTGGGGCGCCCAGTGGTGGTGCAGGGGGCGCCTCCAGAGGAAGCACGGGGGAGCAGCTCCTCACAGACTCTATCTCCTGCTGGAGCGAGAAAGAAGAGCCCTGCTGCTCCCGTCGTCGACGTTCCTGCTCCTCATGCAGGCGGTGGTGCAGTCTCTCCAAGTGGCTGGACTGTCCGACCACGGGACGGCGAAGCGGACGCTCAACAAGGCGGGAGGGTAAGTAGGGGATGATGGACTTTCGTGCAGTGTGTCTAAGTCGAGCCATCTACAAAAGACACCGCAAGCAAAAGAGTGAGAACAGAACTAGTATGACCAGCAAATAACGAACCATAAATAAATGAAGGATTAGAATAAACACAATTTTCAGCAAGGTATAATATATAGTAGAACATAGTTTTGGTCGATATGACCAACTTTTGAAGGGATATCAAAGTCAGGGCAAGGACAGAGGTCTATAGTCCATAGAACGACCATTCTACTCTAGGTTAGCGGTTCTACAGTCAGCACGACTTTGATACCAGCTTATGTCACACCCGGTTTTAGAAGGCGAACCGAATGCGAACCATGTACGTGCCAGGATCAGCAATTCACGTACACAGCAGTTACATAACATGGACATCATCACACAGTGCTCAAATAGTATTAAAAAGGGAAATAATAGTCAATTACATCATATGTCTGAGACGTCCATATAGTCCTTACAATAAATCAAAGTGCGAAAACGAAACGTAGATAAACGCGGCCTTCACAGGCAGCCGACTGGGGGTTGCCGCTAACCCACACCTAGAACTCGTCGTAGTCTTGGAACTCCTGGAAGTCTCCTTCCACAACTTCATCTTCTCCTGAGCAGTGGTTGCAATGCTGACAACCTGGGGGGGGGGGTTGGTGTGTAGAGCAAGAGTGAGTACACATCAACATACTCAGCAAGTATCCTGTTTGGCTGTAGTGGACTAGCTTTATGTGGGGGTAAGTCAAGCAGTTGCTTTTAGTTGGTCAGATTATTATTTACTGGTAGTGTCACACCCGGTTTTGGAAGGTAAACCGAATGCGAACTATGTACGTGCCAGGATCAGAACTCACGTACACAGTGATTACATAAATGAACATCATCGCACAGTGCTCGAATAATAACATAAAAGAGTGTTAACATATTACATCACAGAGTCATAGACATCCACATAGTCATTAACTTAACAGATAAATCAAAGTGCTAAGCGAAACACAGTAAAGATGAGGCCTTCACAGGCAGCTGACTGGGGGGTTGCCGCCAACCCGCACCTAAAACTCGTCGTAGTCTTGGAACTCCTAGAAGTCTCCTTCCACGACTTCATCTTCTCCTGAGCAGTGGTTGCAATGTGGACAACCTGGTGTTTTGTGGTAAAGCAAGGATGAGTACACATCAACGTACTCAGCAAATGCCCCGTTTGGCTGAAGTGGACTAGCTTTATGTGGGGTTAGGCTCAAGCAGTTGCTTTTAGTTGGTCAAGTATTCATTGTTAGTAGAAGCCAGATTCTATCACCAAGCCCAAGTTATAATCCCAAAAAAACCTCCTCAGAGAGGGAAAACTAGAATGCATAATTAAAGTCACCATCGTTAACCATCATCATTAAAGTCATCATCTGAGGTGTATCCGGAGTATCTCTAATCAAAGAGGATCCCAAGGCTGCTCTTAACCGTGAGCACTGCTGATATATCAGTTTCACTACCCTCTGCAGAGGTCGCACACTTTACCCATGAGCCGTGATTCCCGTTCTGCCCGGGGAGAGCTAATCCCCATTGATCACTTCCTAGGTGGTCCGGCAGGGTATCACTACGTAGCTTTTACAAAGATTCCCTAGAGATCATAGCCGCCCGTTAGGTTTCTCCAGTTTGATAAACACAGTACTCCTCCCCGCAGGAGAGTGACTAACAAAAAGCAAAACGAAAGAACCTCGGCACTCAGCCTCGGCAGAGCAAGCACTGTGCCTGGACCCCATTGACGGCACGACGGCGAAGCAACTACACCTCTAGTTCCTCTAATTAATTAGCTAAGGGCATCCCATTTCACCCTCATGGTTGCAATGTTATCCCGGGTGGTCTCTCAACGAACAGGTCCTTACGGAGAGGTACTCAGGAAACAGCCTGAGCCCCCTAGAGTATCACAAGATCATCAATATCATCAGGATAACAGTATCGTATCATAAATAGTCACAACATGTTCATTGATTAGGTTAAGGCAATAGCAAAATGTTAACCATAACAATAACCCAAAAGGTCATCAAGGATAAGGTAAAGTATAAAGCTAGTCAATCCTTAGGTTTCAATTAAGTAGTGCGGGAAAGTGAATTATAAGTGAATGGGACATAATGGGTCAGAGGACACTTGCCTTCACCAAACTGCTGATCAGGAACTTCTTCTGCAACTTCCTCGGGAAACACAGACTGTCCGTTGTCTATGTAAAGTAATCATTCATTCTATGCACTTGGGAAATAACAAACAAAAGCAATAAACCAAACATATGCAGCAGAGAGATCACAAGTCCACAGGAGAAAAGTATTGGTAATCTGGTGTTCCCTAGGTCTAGGGTAGATGACTATACAAAGTGATTCATTATCCACTAATCAGATCTAAGTCAGTGGTAGGGTTAAATCATTACATGGTGTTAAGTCCATAAATTTAGGTGCTCCAACTTTTATTAAAGTCTTCTATCCTTTATTTATCTCAAATAGGGGTTCCAATAACATTAGTTTTACCCTAATGATCAACTATTAATTGGGACATAAAAACAGCAGGGAAACATTGTTTAAATAGATAGATAAAAATATTGTGAGCATTTTGCAATTTGAAGCACCCAATTTGGAGTTTATATGACAAAGTTATGAATTTTACAAGATTAGGGATTAAAAATATGCCTTAAATACTTATTTTGGATTAAATAAAAGGTCCGAGGACCTAACTGCGAAGATCCAAGGACGGCGGGTTAATTTTCAGAAAGCCGGGGGTCTCTTTAAGAAAATGCGCGGGCGAAGGGGTATCGGGCTTTTATAGCCGTTGGATCTCGGATCAACGCCCGAAATTAGAACCGCGGGCGGGCGCGCGGCGGCCTGAGCGGCTGACAGGCGAGGCCGAGCGGGCAGCGCGGGGCGGACGGCTGATAGGCGGGGCCGGGCGGGTAGCACGGGCGCAGACGGCTGACAGGCGGGGCCGAGCGGGCAGTACGGGGCGGACGGCTGACAGGCGGGGCCGGGCGGGCAGCGCGGGCGCGGACGGCTGACAGGCGGGGCCCAAATGGCAGGAAGGCAGGGTGCGGGGGGAAAGGGCCCTAGGCCGTTGGATCTCAGGCGGACGGCTAAGATTGGGCTCGGCCTATTTGAATCAGGGTCGTTCGATCTGGGATGGACGACGGGGATTGGGTGGCCGGCTTCTGTCTTCTCCTCCGGCTAGCAGAGGCGGCGGCGCCCGTCCCCGCGACGGAGAACTCGCCGGAGACGAGGGGCGCAGGGGCTCTACGGGTCCCTGGGACGACCTGGGCGGCCGGGGAGGTTGGGGAGGGCGCGGGGAACCTTCCGGTGAGGACTGGGTCAGGGCAGGGGCACCGGAGGGGGGCGGACCACGGCGAAGCGGCTCGGCGGTGGCGCTAAGGGACTCCGGCGAGCAATTAAACGCGACGGGGGGCAATAAAAAGGACGGGAGAGGGCGAGAGAGGTTCCTTACCTCAAGGCGAACTCCGGGGACCCCTCGATGGCGACGGAGACGCGGCGGCAGCCCAAGTCGACGGTGGCGGACCTCGACGGCTGCGCAGAGAACGGCGGTGAGCGCGGGCAGAGGGATTCGGGGAGGGAGAGGGGAAATTGGGGCGCGTCCCGGGTTGCGGACGTCGAGGCGAAGCTCACCGTGGCAGAGGGCATGGCGGGGCTCCAACGGCGACGGAGACACGAGCTCGGGCGGCGGTGGTTTAATGGCGGCGGCGCTTTGGCGTGCGAGCAGCGTGGGCGAGGTGGAAGGGAGGCCTGCAGGTGCGCAAATGAGGGAGGGGATGAGGGCGAGCGAGGTTCTGGGCTCAAGTGGCCGAGGGCGGGGTGGTGGCAAGCTCCACGCGTGACGTGGGCGCGGAGTCTGCGGCACGCGCGGCTCGGGGCGGCGGTTACGCGGAGACGGAAGAGCTGACAGCTCGGGCCCGCGAGCAGAGAGAGCGGGGGAAGCGGGCGTGGGGAAGGCGGTCGCGCTGACGAGCGGGCCCGCCAGGGCAGAGAGGGCAGAGGGGGAAGGAGGGCGCGCGCGCGGGGATGGGCCAGATGGGCCGAAAGGCCGAGGGGGCGGGGGAAACAAGATTCTTTCCTTTTCCTTTTATTCTGGCATTTGTTTTCCCTTTTTCTTTTTATTTACTCTATTTGATTCAAATCCAAATAAGCCACAAATTCAAATTAGCATTTCTAAGAATTATGCACCAAACAAAAGTAGAATTTAGGGTTTGACATGATGCCACAATACATACTCCTTGGAGTTTTAGTCTAATAGACTATAATTACACAAAGTAAATAGCCACTTTTCTTCTATAGAAAAGAGAAAGAGGGGATTGGGAAGGGTGTGAAAAGAAAAGTAACACCTGAATTTGTGAATATGGGCAAAGAAATTTTATACCCCCAAATTCAGGGTGTTACAAACCTATCCCCCTTAAAAGAATCTCGCCCCGAGATTCAAGGTTGGTCAGCAAAGAGTTCAGGGTATTTGGCCTTCAGATCATCATCTCGTTCCCAGGTTGCTTCTTCCTCAGAGTGGTGGCCCCATCTGACTTTGCACATTCTGATGGTGTTTCTTTGGGTGACTCTGTCTGCAAACCCCAGAATCTGCGTTGGCTTCTCTATGTACGTCAGATCCTCTTGGACTTCCAAACCCTCCACTGGCAACTGTTCTTCTGGTACTCGCAGGCACTTCTTCAATTGCGACACGTGGAACACATTGTGCACCGCAGACAAACTTTCTGGTAGGTTGAGCCGATAGGCCACTTCTCCACGCTTTGCTTGAATCTGATATGGTCCAACGTACCGGGGTGCTAACTTGCCTTTAACTCCGAACCTTCTGACTCCTCTGATAGGTGACACCTTCAGATAGACGTAATCTCCCACTTCGAAACTCAATTCCCTTCTCCTTCTGTCAGCATAGCTTCGCTGCCTTGATTGTGCTATCTTCAGATTCTCCCGAACCATTTTGATATTCTCTTCGGCTTCAAACAAGATGTCGGGGTCAAACACATGTCTCTCTCCAGGCTGGTCCCAATGCAGCGGAGTCCTACAACTCCGTCCATAGAGTGCCTGAAACGGTGACATCTTCAAACTGGCCTGGTAACTATTATTGTAGGAGAATTCTGCATAAGGTAACCTTTTGTCCCATCCTGACTTGTCTTGCAACGCACAGGCTCTCAGCATATCTTCTAGGATCTGATTGGTTCTCTCAGTCTGACCGTCCGTCTGTGGGTGATAAGCCGAGCTGAAGTTCAAATGTGTGCCCAAAGCTTCTTGTAGCTGCTGCCAAAAATGAGAGGTGAACTGTGTTCCTCGATCTGACACTATCTTCTTCGGCACACCATGAAGGCAGACTATCCGTGACATGTATAACTCAACTAACGTTGCTCCGGTGTATGTTGTCTTCACGGGTATGAAATGGGCCACCTTTGTTAAGCGGTCCACAACCACCCAGATGGAATCATAGCCGGCCCGGGTACGAGGTAGGCCAACTATAAAATCCATCCCGATCTCATCCCACTTCCACTGAGGAATCTGCAATGGCTGCAACAGTCCGGCGGGCCTCTGATGCTCTGCTTTGGTTCTTTGACAGCTATCACAGATGGCGACATATTCTGCGATCTCTCTTTTCATGCCATACCACCAAAACCTCCTTTTTAGATCTTGATACATCTTTTCACTTCCAGGGTGTATGGAGTAAGCTGTCTCATGAGCTTCCTAGAGGATCAGCTCCCGAATAGGTTTGATGTCAGGAACACACAATCGGTCCTTGAACCATATTACTCCATCTTCATCCTCTCGAAAGTCTTTGCCTCTTCCTTCTAAGATCAGCTGCCGGATCTTGTTGATGTTTTCATCATCCTTCTGCCCTTCTTTGATCTCCCGCTCTAGGGTGGGCTCTAATTCCACTGTTACTCCTTGCGTACTGTTCAGAAAACCAAGACTCAGTCTGTCGAACTCCTTGGCCAACTCATATGACATCAGGTACGTGGCCATCATATTGACTTGACTCTTCCTGCTCAGAGCATCTGCAACAACATTGGCTTTGCCTGGATGGTAATGTATCTCCAGCTCGTAGTCCTTGATCAATTCCAACCATCTTCGTTGCCTCATGTTTAACTCTGACTGGGTGAATATGTACTTCAGACTTTTATGATCTATGTAGATGTCGCACTTCTGCCCATACAGGTAATGTCTCCATGTCTTTAACGCATGAACCACTGCTGCTAACTCCAGGTCGTGTGTGGGGTAATTTTTCTCATGGATCTTCAGCTGTCGAGATGAGTATGCTACAACTGTTCCTTCTTGCATTAGCACACATCCCAATCCGGTGTAAGAAGCATCGCAGTACACCAAGAATGGCTTGTGAACATCAGGCAGAACTAACACAGGTGCTGTAGTCAATCTGTTCTTTAGTTCTTCAAATGCCTCTTGGCACTTTTGGGTCCACTTAAACTCAACTTTCTTCGCTAGCAATGCTGTCATTGGTCTAGCAATCTTTGAAAAGCCTTCAATGAAACGCCTATAGTATCCTGTCATTCCAATGAAGCTTTTGATTCCACGAACATCCTTTGGTGCTTTCCAGTTCAGGATATCTGCTACTTTCTTTGGATCCACAGCTAACCCATCTTGGTTTATGATGTGACCCAGAAACAAGACTTCATGAATCCAAAACTCGCATTTGCTCAGCTTGGCATACAACTGATGCTCTCGTAGCCTTTGCAATACCATCTTCAAATGCTCCACATGATCTTCCTCACTTTGAGAATATATGAGAATATCATCGATGAACACTACCACAAACTTGTCTAGGTAGTCCATGAATACACTGTTCATCAGATACATAAAGAAGGCTGGTGCATTTGTCAAACCAAAGGACATGACTGTATACTCATATAGCCCATACTTGGTGATGAATGCTGTCTTCGGTATGTCCGAGGGTCAGATTCTGAGTTGATGGTAGCCTGACCTCAGATCTATCTTCGAGAATACGCCGGCACCTCTGAGCTGGTCAAACAGATCTTCTATTCTTGGCAGGGGGTACTTGTTCTTAATGGTGACTTCATTCAGGGCTCTGTAATCTATGCACATCCGTTTGGTACCATCTTTCTTCTCCACAAACAATACTGGAGCGGCCCAAGGCGAGGTACTTGGTCTGATGTAGCCCTTTTCTAACATCTCATCTATCTGCTTCTTGAGTTCCACCAATTCTGGTCCAGACACTCGATACGCTCTTTTGGAAATGGGGGCGGTACCTGGGATAAGCTCTATGGCAAATTTGACTTTTCTCTCGGGTGGCATGCCCGTTAGCTCCTCGAGAAACACATCCGGAAAGTCCGACACGACCTTGATAGCCTCGAGCGGGTTGGTCTCCTTACTATCAACTGAAATCTGGTGACAAACTCCCTCCGCTGATTTAGGCATCTTTAGCTCAGCCACTACCTCCTCTCCGGACGGGGACTTCAATGTTACGGTCCTCTTGTCACAGCTGACATTCGCTTCATATTTCATTAACCAATTCATCCCTAGGATGACATCTACCCCAGGGGTGTCTATTACTATTAGGTCACTGGGGAACCCTATCCCCCTTATTTCCACCCTTATATTTGAGCATATTTTATCTGTTTGCACCTTGCCACCAACCGAATTAATCCTCATGGGCGGCATCATTGCCTCTACTGAGATGTTATGCATTTCTACCCATGTTGCAGTGACAAATGAATGAGTTGCACCAGTATCAAATAGCACTTTTGCGGGATGAGATTCGACTGAGAACATACCTACTTCCACGTCTGGTGCATCCTGGATTGCTTCGGCCTCCAAGTGGTTCACCTTTCCTCGGTTGTACGCTTGGCCACGATTACCTGCTGCTTGTTGAGGTACACCTTGCCTTGTTGGAGCATTGGGGTTGGTCTGCTGCTGCGCCATCTTCTTTGGGCACTACATCGCCCAGTGGCCTTGTTCTCCACAGTGGAAACATTCTCTGCCTCCTCCTTGTGCTGGGGCTGCCTGGTTGTTCTGATTTGCTGCGGGGGCAGGAAGGCGAGGTGCCTGGTTGTTCTGCTTCTGATACTGATTACCTCCCTGCTGGCTGTTCTGTCGATACTGCTGCTGTTGTGGGTACTGCCTCTGAAACTGCTGCTGATGCGGGCGCTGACTCTAATGCTGATATCCCTATGGGTGACCGGGCATGCCTTGCTGAGATGAACTGCCTGAGAAGCGGGGACGGCTGATGCTTCCGGACTGTGGTCCACTCATCTTGCGCTTCCGATCTTCCATATCCTTACACTTCTTCTCGGTCATGATTGCCCTATCGATCAGGTGCTGGAAGGTGGGGAAGGTGTGATTCATCAGCTGGTAATGCAGGGGATCCACCAAACCCCTCATGAACCTGTACTGCCTTTTAACATCAGTGTTGACATCTTTGGGTGCATAACGAGATAGCTGCAGAAACTTGTCTCTGTATTCACTAACAGATAGGGGTCCCTGCTTTAGAGCCAGAAACTCCTCCTTCTTCACAATCATCAGTCCCTCTGGAACATGGTATCTGCGGAAACTCTCACTGAATTCCTCCCAAGTGATGGCTTCGGGGTCAGCATGGGTGGCGAGGTAGGACTCCCACCAAGACTGGGCTGCTCCCCTTAGCTGGCGGGGACCGTACAGAACCTTCTCCCTGTCATCACATTGGGCGGTGCGCAGTTCCCTTTCCACTGCACGCAGCCAGTCTTCTGCATCCATGGGGTCGGCAGAGTGCGCGAAGGTAGGAGGGTGCCCTCTCATGAACTCACCACGCTTATCCCGTGGCACCTAAGGCATCTGCACTTGCAACTGGGGTTGAGGTTGCTGTTGAGCCCGCTGCATAGCTGCCAGAGTCTGCCCAATAGCCTGCACTGCCTGAGTTTGCATCAAGAACATCTGCTCCACTGTCATCGGGGGTGGCGGGGGAGGCTGTCCCTGATGTTCCTCCTGCTAGGCACGCTGCTCTTGCTGAGCACGCCTGTTGCATCGGCGCCTGATGTCAGACATCTGTGGAAGACATTCATACATCAGCATTGATCTTACAATCCTTCAGCATAAGAAGAGGGAAAACAAAATTCTTCATGACACTGAGTGAACAAAGAACTTCACTGATCTTCACTATGATCCATACAACTTCTCAGATAAGAAGGAAAGTAGAAGTAAATGGTTTCCCAACTAAATAACTGACTTCATTAACATCACTAGCTAAGCCAAACTGCAGGAGAAACCCACATGTTGGCTACAGTCGTTACAAAGATTCAAATCCAGCACAAGTTCACCATAACAAGCATGTAAGCAACTGATAAGCAATCTAAACTAAATGGAAGCAACTTATAAGCAAGCTAAACTAACTATCTAAGACTGAGACATCTAACTTAAGAATTATTACAAACTCCGACGCTAACGATCTAAGGATCCAGATCTATCCTGGTCCTATAGGCAGGGGAACCATAAGTGTAGTGACCACGTGGCGGCGAGCGGTAAGGGTGCTGAGTCCCAACAGGAGCGGGAGATCCACCCTCCTGGTGGCGGCGCTCTGCCAGCTCAGCACGCAACTCAGCAATCTCTGTTCGAGCCCTGCTCAGCTCGTCCAGAGAGTGGTCCAGCTCGGTGTTAAGCACTGCGACTAGGTTGACTGTGCTGCTCAACCTAGGGTTACCTTCACCAACGGGTGAGACAACCACACTCTCTATGCTGCCAGTAGGACGGTGGGGGTAGTACCTAAGGTTAAGACCGTCGGCCACCCCACCGAACAAAGAACAGTACTGGGAGAGTGCACGCCGTGCTGCATCCTGCATAGCTGCCTCTGCAGTGTCCCTCTCGGAGATGGAGTAGTGCTCCGAAACGGCCTCTGCACCCCGGAGGTCATCCTCCGGACGACGAACTAGGCAGGTAGCCTCCCAGCGGTCCGGGTACCTCCCGCGACTGTGCTGGTACACTACACAATGGTACTCGATCGACCAGGTGTGCCGGTCGAAAGCCTGGCGCAACAAGGTGTCGAGTGCGTCGTGGAAGTGACAACCGCGAGCGGCGTCACGGGTGATGGGTCAGGCGACCCATCCCTCCGCCTCTTGCGGCTCAGAGGACTCCGTGCTGTGGTCTGAGTCGTCGTTGGGGTCTCCTCCAGAACCTCCTCCAACAGCAGGGGCGTCCTGCGGTGGTGCAGGGGGCGCCTCCAGCTGGGGAGCAGAGGAACGGCGCCTCACGGACTCCACCTCCTGCTGAGGTGGGGAGGAAGAGCCCTGCTGCTCTCTGTGCTGACATCGGCGTTCCTACTCCTCACACAGGCGGTGGTGCAGTCTCTCCAGGTGACTCGACTGACCGGACACGGTGCGGGGCAGAGGACGCTCCGCAAGTCGAGACAGCAGGAAAGGAATCACCGACTTACGTGCAGTGTGTCTAAGACGAGCCATCTACAAAAGACACCGTAAGCATAAGAGTAAGAACAGAACTAATATGACAAGTGAGTAAACCATAGACAGAACAAAATAAAATTTTAACAAGGTATATTATAGTATATATATATATATATATGTAGTAAAACATAGGGTTGGTCGAGGTGACCGACCTTTGAAGTGACACTAGAGGTCAAGGTGAGAATGAAGGTTAATAGTCCTTAGTACGACCAGTGCTACTCTAGGTCAGCGGTCCTACAGTCAGCACAGCTTTGATACCACTTATGTCACACCCGGTTTTGGAAGGTAAACCGAATGCGAACTATGTACGTGCCAGGATCAGAACTCACGTACACAGTGATTACATAAATGAACATCATCGCACAGTGCTCGAATAATAACATAAAAGAGTATTAACATATTACATCACAGAGTCATAGACATCCACATAGTCATTAACTTAACAGATAAATCAAAGTGCTAAGTGAAACGCAGTAAAGATGAGGCCTTCACAGGCAGCTGACTGGGGGGTTGCCGCCAACCCGCACCTAAAACTCGTCGTAGTCTTGGAACTCCTGGAAGTCTCCTTCCACGACTTCATCTTCTCCTGAGCAGTGGTTGCAATGTGGACAACCTGGTGTTTTGTGGTAAAGCAAGGATGAGTACACATCAACGTACTCAGCAAATGCCCCGTTTGGCTGAAGTGGACTAGCTTTATGTGGGGTTAGGCTCAAGCAGTTGCTTTTAGTTGGTCAAGTATTCATTGTTAGTAGAAGCCAGATTTTATCACCAAGCCCAAGTTATAATCCCAAAAAAAACCTCCTCAGAGAGGGAAAACTAGAATGCATAATTAAAGTCACCATCGTTAACCATCATCATTAAAGTCATCATCTGAGGTGTATCCGGAGTATCTCTAATCAAAGAGGATCCAAAGGCTGCTCTTAATCGTGAGCATGGCTGATATATCAGTTTCACTACCCTCTGCAGAGGTCGCACACTTTACCCATGAGCCGTGATTCCCGTTCTGCCCGGGGAGAGCTAATCCCCATTGATCACTTCCTAGGTGGTCCGGCAGGGTATCACTACGTAGCTTTTACAAAGATTCCCTAGAGATCATAGCCGCCCGTTAGGTTTCTCCAGTTTGATAAACACAGTACTCCTCCCCGCAGGAGAGTGACTAACAAAAAGCAAAACGAAAGAACCTCGGCACTCAGCCTCGGCAGAGCAAGCACTGTGCCTGGACCCCATTAACGGCACGACAGCGAAGCAACTACACCTCTAGTTCCTCTAATTAATTAGCTAAGGGCATCCCATTTCACCCTCATGGTTGCACTGTTATCCCGGGTGGTCTCTCAACGAACAGGTCCTTACGGAGAGGTACTCAGGAAACAGCCTGAGCCCCCTAGAGTATCACAAGATCATCAATATCATCAGGATAACAGTATCGTATCATAAATAGTCACATCATGTTCATTGATTAGGTTAAGGCAATAGCAAAATGTTAACCATAACAATAACCCAAAAGGTCATCAAGGATAAGGTAAAGTATAAAGCTAGTCAATCCTTAGGTTTCAATTAAGTAATGCGGGAAAGTGAATTATAAGTGAATGGGACATAATGGGTCAGAGGACACTTGCCTTCACCAAACTGCTGATCAGGAACTTCTTCTGCAACTTCCTCGGGAAACACAGACTGCCCGTTGTCTACGTAAAGTAATCATTCATTCTATGCACTTGGGAAATAACAAACAAAAGCAATAAACCAAACATATGCAGCAGAGAGATCACAAGTCCATAGGAGAAAAGTATTGGTAATCTGGTGTTCCCTAGGTCTAGGGTAGATGACTATACAAAGTGATTCATTATCCACTAATCAGATCTAAGTCAGTGGTGGGGTTAAATCATTACATGGTGTTAAGTCCATAAATTTAGGTGCTCCAACTTTTATTAAAGTCTTCTATCCTTTATTTATCTCAAATAGGGGTTCCAATAACATTAGTTTTACCCTAATGATCAACTATTAACTGGGACATAAAAACAGCAGGGAAACATTGTTTAAATAGATAGATAAAAATATTGTGAGCATTTTGCAATTTGAAGCACCCAATTTGGAGTTCATATGACAAAGTTATGAATTTTACAAGATTAGGGATTAAAAATATGCCTTAAATACTTATTTTGGATTAAATAAAAGGTTCGAGGACCTAACTGCGAATATCCTAGGACGGCGGGTTAATTTTCAGAAAGCCGGGGGTCTCTTTAAGAAAATGCGCGGGCGAAGGGGTATCGGGCTTTTATAGCCGTTGGATCTCGGATCAACGCCCGAGATTAGATCCGCGGGCGGGCGCGCGAGCGCGCGGCGGCCTGAGCGGCTGACAGGCGGGGCCGAGCGGGCAGCGCGGGGCGGACGGCTGACAGGCGGGGCCGGGCGGGCAGCGCGAGCGCGGACGGCTGACAGGCGAGGCCCAAATGGCAGGAAGGCGGGGTGCGGGGGGAAAGGGCCCTGGGCCGTTGGATCTCAGGCGGATGGCTAAGATTGGGCTCGGCCTATTTGAATCAGGGCCGTTCGATCTGGGATGGACGGCGGGGATTGGGTGGCCGGCTTCTGTCTTCTCCTCCGGCTAGCAGAGGCGGCGGCGCCCGTCCCCGCGGCGGAGAACTCACCGGAGACGAGGGGCGCAGGGGCTCTGCGGGTCCCTGGGACGACCTGGGCGGCCGGGGAGGTTGGGGAGGGCGCGGGGAACCTTCCGGTGAGGACTGGGTCGGGGCAGGGGCACCGGAGGGGGGCGGCCCACGGCGAAGCGGCTCGGCGGTGGTGCTAAGGGACTCCGGCGAGAAATTAAACGCGACGGGGGGCAATAAAAAGGACGGGAGAGGGCGAGAGAGGTTCCTTACCTCAAGGCGAACTCCGGGGACCCCTCGATGGCGACGGAGACGCGGCGGTAGCCCGAGTCGACGGTGGCGGACCTCGACGGCTGCGCAGAGAATGGCAGTGAGCGCGGGCAGAGGGATTCAGGGAGGGAGAGGGGAAATTGGGGCGCGTCCCGGGTTGCGGACGTCGAGGCGAAGCTCACCGTGGCAGAGGGCACGGTGGGGCTCCAACGGCGACGGAGAAACGAGCTCGGGCGGCGGTGGTTTAATGGCGGCGGCGCTTTGGTGTGCGAGCAGCGTGGGCAAGGTGGAAGGGAGGCCTGCAGGTGCGCAAATGAGGGAGGGGATGAGGGCGAGCGAGGTTCTGGGCTCAAGTGGCCGAGGGCGGGGTGGTGGCGAGCTCCACGCGCGACGTGGGCGCGGAGTCCGCGGCACGCGCGGCTCGGGGCGTCGGTTACGCGGAGACGGAAGAGCTGACAGCTCGGGCCCGCGAGCAGAGAGAGCGGGGGAAGCGGTCGCGGGGAAGGCGGTCGCGCTGACGAGCGGGCCCGCCAGGGCAGAGAGGGGAGAGGGGGAAGGAGGGCGCGCGCGGGGGGATGGGCCAGATGGGCCGAAAGGCCGAGGGGGCGGGGGAAACGGACTTCTTTCCTTTTCCTTTTATTCTGGCATTTGTTTTCCCTTTTTCTTTTTATTTACTCTATTTGATTCAAATCCAAATAAGCCACAAATTCAAATTAGCATTTCTAAGAATTATGCACCAAACAAAAGTAGAATTTAGGGTTTGACATGATGCCACAATACATACTCCTTGGAGTTTTAGTCTAATAGACTATAATTACACAAAGTAAATAGCCACTTTTCTTCTATAGAAAAGAGAAAGAGAGGATTGGGAAGGGTGTGAAAAGAAAAGTAACACCTGAATTTGTGAATATGAGCAAAGAAATTTCATACCCCTAAATTCAGGGTGTTACAAGTAGAAAGCCAGGTTTTAACATTAACCCAAGTTATTAGCCCGATGTACTCTTTCCAAACGGAAAGAATACCACTTACCAGCACCATAGTCATAACCAAAACCATCAGTCTCATTGCCACCTGCAAACCAAAATGTCTCTGATCAAGTACCACTAATCACTGGAGCTCCCTTGGCCGCTCATAACCGCGAGCACGGCTGATATATCAGTTTTCAAACACTCTGCAGAGGTTGTGCACTTTACCCACAAGCCGTGATTCCCATTCTGCCTGGAGATCATGACTCTCCATTGATCACTACCAAGGTGACCCAGCAGGGCATCACTACGTAGCCTTTACAAAGATTCCCCGGGGATGTAGCCGCCCGTTAGGTTTCCTAAATGTACCGCACTCCTCCCCAAGGGACAAATCAACCTTGGCAGAGCGAGCCGCATACACCGAGCCCCATTGACGGCACAACAGCTAAGCGAACTACACCCGTGATCCTCTAATTATTCAGCTAAGGGCGTCTCACTCCACCCTCATGGTTGCACTGTTTTCCCGGGCGGTCATCCATAGAACAGGTCCTTACTGTTGGGGACTTGTTCTCAAATGCTTCGGATTAAGAACAAGGCAACACATAGAAGGTGTTAAATGATAAAGTCCTTCGTCCTCTGAAACATTATTTCCCTTCGGGATATAATGAATTTCGGACGAAGGTCCTGGCAAGCATACCTTCGTAAACACAAGAGATAATGATGAAGAATTCATACGGAATATTAAATTTAACATAAACATTATTATTAGATCATTTCTATTTTATTGATATAGAAAAATAGAAATGATTGCAGATTACAAATGTACCTTCGGCTTGAAGGACAGCAAAAGTACAAGCGTGACGCCAAAAGCAAATGTCCAGTCCGCGTGAACAGTACGGGGGTACTGTTCACCTATTTATAGGCACGGGACACAGCCCATACAAAATTACATTCATGCCCTTTACACTTGGTAGTAATTCTATAGTAATCCACCGAGGTTCGAATAGCCTTTTCATCTTTAAGTCGGTTTCTTTTTCCGCTATCACACCGAAGCTTTCCCGCTCACATCTTCGGCATTGTATCAACCTTCGTATTACTTGGACTTCTCCTACTGTGATATCGACTCAAGTTCGAAGATACCTGTTCACACATTATACTCCAGAAACACTGTTAAATCCTGTTTTTGAGGACCTTCGGATGCCGAAGGCCCCCAACAGTAGCCCCTCGCAATATTAATTTGTTAAAATAATAAATTTAGATTGCGACATAGACGAAGGCTTTAAGCCGAAGGTCCGAAAAACACCTTCCCTTTGCTAGAATAGCAACATTCACTGACAAGCGGGGTCTTTCAATTTTCAACGCACTGGGCGTATAAATAAGATCATACCGCAAACTCATTTGGTACGCTCTCTTGCCATCTGCTCCCGCTCACTCAATTTTTAGCTCTTGCGCACCAAGATTTGCTTAGCTTTTTAAGTTTTTAAGCTTCGGCGTTGAAAACAGTTTTTTAGTGGTTCCGAAGATGTCTGAAGATAAGAAGGCTGCTCCCGAGATGAAGCTGAGTCTTTCTGAAGAGAAGAACCTGGGGTTTCTTATAGCAATGTCGAAGACCAACACAGAAAAAATCACCAAAGAGATTTTAGAAGGTTTGTCTGAAGATACTGATGACAGCGACAGTTATGATGTGGATAGTGGTGGTGAAGACTCCGAAGATCGCCCCTGGCGACCAAGCTATTCAGTTTTTGGCAAATCAGGTATCAAAGAAAATCATCTTGTCAACATGAGGGGAAGATACTTCCGGGATTTATCCATTGTGAGGGTTGACGAAGGAGAGAAAACTTGCCCGACCCCTGAGGAAAATGAAGTCGTAGTGTTCCGAAGCTTTTTGAAAGCTAGACTACGATTTCCCCTGAGCAGCTTTGTCGTAGAAGTGCTGAAAATGTTTGAAATCTATCTTCATCAACTTACCCCCGAAGCAATTATAAGGCTGAATATCTTCGTGTGGGCCGTGAGAAGCCAAGGTCTGGAACCTGATGCGAAAAGTTTCTGCAACATACACGAGTTATCATACGAGACAAAAAGCTGGGGTAAGGAACAATATCACAATAATTTTGGCTGCTACAGTTTTGTTTCTCGGTCTGGGTCAAGCTGTCCCGTGCCAACATTTCGGAAGAGATGGCTCGGCGACTGGATGACAGAATGGTCCTATGTGAAAAATGACCTGAAAGCACGGGAAGATATTAAAGGTATAATTATGCGCCCTATTTGGCAAAGTTTCGGCCTGCGAAAGCCGAAGGTTGAGATGAATGAAGCTGCCGAAGAATGCCAGAGAGCCTTCGGAGTTATTTGTTCTTTTATTGGAACGAGAGATTTGGTCCAAGAGCATATTGCCTTCAGAGTATGGCCGCTCGCGGAAAAAAGGGAAATGCCGCAAGAGACCATAAAAGAGGCTGACGAAGGTGGACTTATCAGATTGAAGTATACTTTCAAATTCGGAGATAAATTCGTTGAGCCAGATGATGACTGGCTGAAAAGCATTGAAAATTTAAGTGATGAACTACTTGGGGCTTACTCGAAGGCCGAAGATACTGCATTGTCAGCAGCCTTCGGAGGCCGAAAAAAGAAAAGACTGAACCGAGTGTTTGACGCAATCGGGTTCGTCTACCCTGACTATCGTTATCCCATTCGAGGGCAGAAAAGAAAAGGCGCGACCTCTGCGAAAGAAGAAGCTGCAGCTGCTCCTAGTGAGCCAGCACCGAAAAGAAAAAGGATAAAGGTCCTCACACATCGGCCACGCTATATTGAACCAGCCTCGGTGCCTGAATTCACCGGAGAAACTTCTTCGGCCACCGAGGCTGAACAGCCAACCTTACTGCCAGTAATCGCAGAAATAGCCGAAGCGCCAACAAGAACAGAATTGGAAGAACCAAAGATTTTGTTATCAGAAACCAAAGAGATGGCCAAAGCGCCATCAACAGAAAAAATGGAAGCGCCATCAACAGAAAAAATCGAAGAAACAAAAGGATCAGCTGAGGGATCAAAATATTAGAAGTTTTAAGTCCTTCAGCAAATGTTGACACAACAAAAATCCAAAAGGGGCCTGCAGTGACTCCGAAAAGAAAAAGAATGGTTAATGTGCTAGATGTTCTAGAAACAATTAAGTCCTCAAGCACAACTCCGAGGAAGACTGTTGAAACCTCCGAAGCGAAAACTGAGATTTTTGATACTAAAGCTCCAGAGCAAGAAACTGAAGCTGAAGCTGGGCCTTCGGAGCCCACGAAGGTAAAATCCCTGGAAACCGAGGAAGAAAAAGTGACAGAGCCAATTCTTGTTGAAGAAATCAGTGCTGCTGCCCCCGAAGCATCCCCCAAAGTCCCTGATTATATTGTTCGACATGCTTCGGGGAAAAAGTTGTCTGAAAAAGAAAAGCAAGAGGCCCAGTTTTACGCCCAAAAACTAAAATATCCAAAGGGGGGGTTGATATTCAACGGCAGCGGAGAAGAAGACTGTTGGGGACTTGTTCTCAAATGCTAAAAGTTAAGAACAAGGCAACATAAAAGTGTTAAGTGTTAAAGTCCTTCGTCCTTCGAAACATTATTCCCCTTCGAGAAATAATGAGTTTCGGACGAAGGTCATAAAAGACATACCTTCGTAAATACAACAAGTAATGACGAAGGATTTATATAAAGCTCGAAATATAATGTAAACATTTTCATAGACTCATTTCTATTTTATCAACATGGAAAATAGAAATGATTTCAAATCACAAATGTACCTTCGGTCCTGAGAGAAGGCAAAAATACAGGTGTGATGCGAAGACAGTTGACAGGTTCACGTGAACAGTACAGAGGTACTGTTCATCTATTTATAGACACAGGACGTAGCCTGTGACGAATTACAATTATACCCCTTACAAAAGTTTACAATATTGACTCAGACCTCTATGGATAAAAAGGTCATTCTATCTCTATGTCGGTTTGTAACGCCGAAGCTCCATAAAAGGAACCTTCGGCCATCTCCTGGAGACAACTTCAGCCGAAGCTGCTTCTTCGTGTAAGACCTTCGGCGCAACGAAGCATGGCCCCAACAGTAGCCCCTTTCGCGGCGCTAGATCGTTTTTCGTAACGAGCTTGATCCGTGAAAAAAAACCTCTCAAGCTTCGGGAAGCCGAAGGTCCAAAAAACACCTTCCCTGAGCTCGTTGCCGAGAAACGATTCAACTTCCGATCTCGTGTCGGACCCACCTTGCAGAGTTACTGTTTGATCTTTGCGGTCCACTGCGCAGCGAGTACAAGTGACTGCCCGCCTGGTGTAAAAATCCTGCCGCTTCGCCTTCTTACCTGCGGCACTATATAAATAGACGAGTAGGTGTGAAGTTACCACAACATTCATTGCTATTTGCACTGTTTTGCTGCCAAAATTTTTAACTATAGCCGAAGCTTGATTCTCAGAATCGAACGAAGGTTCATCTCGAAGCCTGCTTCGTCAGAAAGAAAAGCTTCGGGAGAAAGGAAAAAAGAAAAAGGTGTTTAACTTCCCCAAAACCAAAATCAAATGGCCAGAGTACGATCTACTGCCAGAGTTGAACGTGAAGGAGACGAAGCTGAAGGTTCGGAGACTGTGCCCATCTCCGAAGCAATGCAACGCTCCGGACTAGTGACTGCTGAAGAAATGCCTGCTGCTGAAGCAGACCCGACAACTGCCGAAGGGGAAGAAACTGACTCCGAAGACGACTATCGCATTGCCATGCCCAGCAAGCCCAGCCACTTGGACTTCGGGAAGTCGACTGTCTCAAAGGCTGATCTCGCCAAAATGGTGAAGGCAGGTTATTTTAGTGAAAATCAGAAGAAACTACTTCGCTTCGGGGGAGAAGAAACTACCCCGAAGCCAGAGAAGGACGAGATTGTCATTTTCAAGAGCTTTTTAAAAGCTGGGCTGAGATTCCCCCTTCATGGAATAATTGCAGATGTTTGAAAAAATTTGGTATTTACTTTCATCAATTGACTCCTAACGCTATCGTTAGGCTTAATGTTTATATCTGGGCCCTCCGAAGCCAAGCAGTGGAGCCATTTGCCGACAGCTTCTGTCGGGTTCATGAATTACATTACCAAACGAAGGCCAGGAAAGATGGACTACATGATAACTTCGGCTGCTACAATTTTGCCTACCGGAAAACAACAAAGTGTCCTGTCATCAGCTACCGAAGCAAATGGCCAGCAGGCTGGAAATCTGAGTGGTTCTATGTGAAGGTTGACGAAGATGAAGAGAAATTAGTACAAAGCCCACTTGACTTGACCTTCGGAGAAACCAGGCCACGGTGCCACATGACATTGGAGGGTCCTACCTGGGCTGCATTAGGTGAATTTGAAATTATTTCTGGGCATATTGGTACCAGGGATCTGGTCCAAGAGTTCTTGGCGTTCAGAGTCTTCCCTACTCTAAGAGAATGGGAGATGCCAAAGTTAGAGGGGGAGAAGAAGAAGGGAGAACTTGTCCGGCTTCCTTACTACTTCAAATTCAAGAAATACTTTAAAAAGCCTTGCCAAGAGTGGCTGGACACAGTTGAGGTGATGTGTAATGAAATTCTTGGGAATTATTCCAAAAAAGAAGATCAACTGATGACGGTGGCCTTCGGCACCCGTCCGAAGCGAAGGCTGAACCGTGTGCTTGATGCCCTGGGCTTCGAATATCCTGACTATGAGCGGCTGAACAAGGGTGCTGAGGGCCAGAAAAGGAAAAGAGTGGCCGAAGCTTTGAACAAGGATGAAGAAAAACCAGCAAAAGAGAAGAAAATTCCCAAGAAGAGAAAAATATCAACTCCAAAACGAAAATTATCCGATGAAGAGGGGTCTCCTGCACCACCTTCTTCCGACGACGTGGAAGAAATTTTAAAGGTAATGACTGAACTCATGCCCACGAAGCTAAGTCCATTAGGGCCTCAACTGACGAAGCTTTTTCGAAAGGTGGAGGAGCCGGAAAAAACGAAGATAACCAAAACAAAAAGGCAACGAATTATTGCTGTAACCGAAGTTATTGACAAGACGCCACCGAGGGCGTCAATTCAGAAAACACCAGCTGCTGATGTCGAAGTCGCACCTTCGGAGGTTGCGGCTATCGAAGCCGCTTCAGCCGAAGATGTAAACCTAGAAACTACCATTGAAGACATCAACAAAATTTTGACAGACATGGCTGCAGAAGAAGCTGCCATCGCTGCTGAAGAAACCATGGCCACAGCGCCTGGGAAGGGGAAAGAAATAGCTGAAGACACTTCGGACGACGAAGCTTACACATTTCAAAATTTAGTTGGGCAAAAACTGTCAAAAGCCGAAGTAGAAGAGCTCCAGGAATATGCCAAATCTTGCGGATACAAGCCAGGAGCTCTTCTATTTGGAGGCATTGATGATGAAAAATTGGGCTGCATCCGGGATCCAACTGGGGCTAAGGTTATCGGTACTCTATCAAAGAGTATCGGTTTTCCGAAGCTAGAAACAGACATCAGCCGCTACCGACGACAACATATCGTCGGCAACTTATTTTATTCCAACTTCAAGGTAAACAACTTTTCTCTGACTTCTATTGTTTTTTAATAACGGAAATATTCCTAACAAAAGTTGTTTACTTGCAGAGCATGCTTCTAAGCAAAGCTTTGAGGATGCAGCAAGATCTAGAAGATAAAAAACACGAAGCTATAATCGAAAATCTAGAGAGCAAGATAAAAGAGCAATCAGCTATTCTTGAAAAGAAAGACTTTGAACTTCAAACGACTGAAGGCTTGCTGGCAGAGACCGAAGCTAAAGTATCAGAATTGAATTCGAAGCTCATCTGCCAGGCAAAACAGTTTGAACAAGAGAAGCTAGAACTTAATTCAAGACTTGAAGCCGAAGTCCAAATTAACTCAGATTTGAAGAGATCATTAACAAGCCTTCAGGATAAATGTTTGAAATTTAGTATCAGCTGCATTCAACAATTAAAAAAGATTTTTTACTCGGTTGGAGCCAGCAGCGGGAAGTTTACCCCTTCGGCTGAAAATTTACCAAAAGCCTTCGATCACATTGAAGCTGAAATCGACGAGCTTGACGAAGTTATAGCCGGGCACGGTGACTTCTGTGCCTGGGTAGCTTCTCGGGGTACCGCTGCTGCGTTCCTGAAGGCCGGCTGCGAGCATGGAAAAATCGTCAACAGGCCGAACTTCACTCTGTCCCCATCAATTTTAGACGATATTCCTGACCTCGCCCGAAGCATCTCAAATAGATTCATAAAAATGATATGGACAAAAGGCGGGCGAGAGAAGGCTGGAGACGAAGCACGAAGTCATCTTGAACCAGTAAGAAACGATACCTTGAGTTTACCTTCTCCTTTACACTTGATTTTTACTCGCTATACCTTGATTCGTGTAGGATGACGAAGCTGAAGATGATGCTTGATATATGTCACCGAAGCTGAAGCTTAGTAAACATCAATAGGAGTATACTGTAGAAAAACTCAGGAGATTTTTGTAACAACTTGTGTAAATACAATTAAACTGTTCTCGATGAACTTTGTACATACCTTGTAACATATTCTTACCCTTCTATTGAGGTGCTTTGATGTGGACGAAATCAGTATTTTGAGCCGAAGGCGAAAAAACACCTTCCCTTCTTTTCGTACACAACGAAGCATAAAAGACCACTTCTTCTTTTTGCCGAAGCTTTTCTTTTTTGTACAAAACGAAGCATAAAAGACCACTTCTTCTTTTTGCCGAAGCAACCACTTAGGAACACAAATGCTATGAATGAATGCTTATGAATGCAAATGCTATGAATGAATGCTTATGAATGTCCGAAGCCACACTTTCAGCCATTATTTCCTTAGAAAGAACCACACATCAGCTCTGCATTCCCTTAGGAACGACTTTTGAGCTTCTTCGCCTTTTACTTTCGGCGGTATCAGCGTTGACTTTTCGCTGTAAGCTCTGCATCCCCTTAGGGACGTCTTTTGAGCTTCTTCGCCTTTTACTTTAGGCGGTATCAGCGTTGACTTTTCGCTGTAAGCTCTGCATCCCCTTAGGGACGTCTTTTGAGCAGAAAACTTATGCTACGCTCCCTTAGGAACGACTTTGTGTAGCTTCGTCGTGCTCTGCATCCCCTTAGGGACGTCTTTTGAGCTTCTCCCTGTTTTTCCTTTTTCTCTGCACTCGATGGTGCATGCTCAGATTTTACATTTACATTTTTTGGGGGATTTTGCTCTTATAAAACTAAAAAGGAAATTACATGTGATGGCCCCATTAAAAACCTTTCTCCCCCTTTAGAAAGGAAAAGGGTGCCATGAAAAAGAAAAAGAAAAACATAAAAAATTACATCAAGTTATACATAAAATCTCCGAAGCTCATCCGCATTCCAAGATCTTGGAATTTCATTGCCGTCCATGTCCTTCAATCTGTAAGAACCAGGCCTTGACGAAGATACTACCAAGAAAGACCCTTCCCATTTCAACTGTAGCTTGCCCACTGTATCTGGGTTGGCTACTCTCCGAAGCACCAAGTGTCCCGGCTCAATATTTTTTAGCCGGACCTTTCTATCTCGCCATTTGACTGTTTCAGCTTGGTATTTATTGATATTCTCCACAGCTTGAAGCCTGATCCCTTCTAGAGCATCTTTTTCCACAAGAGAAGCATCTTCGGGACCCGATTCTGCCGAAGCTACTACTCTTATTGATCCAGCTTTAGCTTCTTCCGGAGTTATTGCTTCGTCACCGAATAATAATTTGAATGGGGTAAAGCCTGTAGACCTTGATGTTGTTGTATTGTGGCTCCACACCACTTTGGTTAACAAATCCGGCCACTTTCCCCTGGGTTGGTTGAAGATTAACTTCATTATTCCTATCATTATAATGCCGTTGGCCCTTTCAACGAGCCCATTTGACTCCGGATGCCTGACTGATGCAAAATGGATCTTCGTACCAATTTGATCACAGAAATTTCTGAAAGCTTCGGAGTCAAATTGTGCTCCATTATCTACAGTGATGGCCTTCGGTACCCCGAAGCGACAGACAATATTTTGCCAGAAAAACTTTTGGACAGTAGCCGAAGTTATTGTGGCCAATGGCTTCGCCTCAATCCATTTAGAAAAATACTCCACAGCTACTATAACATATTTCAGATTCCCTTGGGCTGGTGGTAATGGGCCCAACAAGTCAAGGCCCCATCTTTGCAATGGCCAGATGGGTTGTATCAGCTGTGTCAAAGACGAAGGTTGCTTTTGATCTCTTGCACATTTCTGACAACCTTCGCACTTTTGAACTAACTCCGCCGCATCCGAAGCTGCCTTCGGCCAATAAAACCCTTGGCGGAAGACTTTTCTAAGTAACGGCCTAGATCCAATATGGGATCCACACAGGCCTGCATGTATTTCTTTCATCAACTCTATGCCTTCGGTTCTAGATAGACACTTGAGCAGCGGAGCACAAACTCCATGCTTGTATAACTCCCCTTCTATCATGACATACGGACGAGCTCTTGCCTCTATCCTTTTATTATAAGCTTCGTCATCTGATAAGAAGTTACCCTGAAGGTAAGAGATGATTTCAGTCCTCCAATCTTCACTGTAAACAGGAGATATGTTGAGGACTGCTCTTTCGAGGAGCTCCACCGAAGGTGCCTTTATTGTTTCGAAGAACACATCCGAAGGTAACGGCAGCCCCTGTGCTGCAGACTTGGCTAGCAAATCAGCATGTTCATTCTGTCCTCGAGGGATATTCTTGACAGAAAATCCTTCGAAGGAAGCTTCGATCCTTCGAACCGTGTCTAGATATTTTTCAAGCTTCGGATCTTTAGCTTTGCAACTTTTGTCAATATGACCCGAAACAACCTGGGAATCAGTTTTAAGAATCGCCCTTCTAATTCCCATTGCCTTTAATTTCCGAAGACCCAAGAGAAGGGCTTCGTATTCAGTGATATTATTTGTACAGCTGAAGTCAAGCCTTGCTGCATAACAAGTTTTAACCTTGGATGGTGAAACCAACACAGCAGCTGCACCTGCTCCGAAGGTTCCCCAAGAGCCATCACAAAACACTGTCCATACTTCGGCATCTTTATTTGCTTCTTCATCCTGAGCCCCTGGCGTCCAGTCGGCAATAAAATCTGCCAGTGCTTGAGACTGGATCGAGGATCTATGCACATAATCAATGTAAAATTCATTGAGCTCTGCAGCCCATTTCCCAATCCGTCCAGTAGCTTCTCTATTTCTCATGATATCCTTCAGCGGCTGCGAAGAAGGAACAATAATATTGTATGCCTGAAAATAATGCCGAAGCTTCCTGGACGCCATCAAAACGACATATAATACCTTCTCCAGTTCTGTATAGTTTTTCTTTGATACACTAAGGACTTCAGATACAAAGTACACTGGAACTTGCTTCTTGACCTGTCCATCAAGCTTCTCCTGAACAAGCGCCGCACTTACTGCTGAGTGCGAAGCTGCCACATATAACAACAAAGGAGCCCCTGGCGTTGGTGGAGTTAATGTTGTTAGGTCTATCAAGTATTGCTTCAGCTCTTCGAAGGCTTTTTGTTGACTTGGGCCCCATTGAAAGACTTCAGCTGACTTCAGCACCTCAAAGAATGGTAAATTTCTTTCTGCTGATCTGGATATAAATCTGTTGAGAGATGCCAGCCTTCCTGTCAATCTTTGGGCTCCCTTTCTTGTGGTTGGTGGCTCCATTCGAAGTATAGCTTCGATTTTATTTGGATTAGCTTCGATTCCCTTTGTTGAAACCAAGCATCCAAGAAATTTTCCCTTCTTTACTCCGAAGACACATTTTTCTGGATTCAGCTTCAGACCAGCTTTTCTGAAACTGGCGAAGGTCTCCTGCAAATCAGCAATATGATTTTCCTGCTTCGTGCTTTTTACAATAATGTCATCAACATAGGTCAACACATTCCTGCCTATTTGAGACTGGAGAACCTTCGCAGTCATTCTGCTGAAACTTCCTCCAGCATTTTTGAGCCCCTCAGGCATCCGAAGATAGCAATATGTGCCACTTGGGGTTATGAAGCTAGTCTTCGGCTCATCTTCCTTCTTCATCCAGATTTGATGATAGCCTGAGTAGCAGTCTAGGAGACTCATGAGCTCTGAAGAAGCTGCTGCATCGACTAAAGAGTCTATCCTTGGCAGCGGGAATTCGTCCTTCGGGCAAGCCTTGTTGAGATCTGTGAAATCGATACACATCCTCCACTTGCCATTGGCCTTCTTCACCATAACAGTGTTAGCTAGCCACTCTGGATACTTTACTTCTCTGATAACTCCTGCACTGAGGAGTCTTTTTACTTCATTGCGAGCCCCTTCGGCCTTGTCATCCGACATCTTCCGAAGCCTCTGCTTTCGGGGTCTGAAGGATGGATCAACATTGAGCGAATGTTCAATAACATCCTGATTTACTCCACAGAGATCATTAGCTGACCATGCGAAAACATCTTTGTTGTTGAACAAAAACCTTATCAAGGTTTTCTCCTGGTCTTCAGATAGTTGCGAGCCCAATAGCACCTTCTGCTCTGCTATGTCTTCACGCAATAGCATGGGCTTCGGCTGATCTGCCGAAGCTGCTTTCTCCCTCCTGAACTTGTACTGTTCACAAGCTTCAGCTCCATCTATGTTATGGATTGCCTTGGAGTCAGTCCAGCTTCCTTCGGCCCTTCTAGCAGCTTCCTGGCTTCCATGAATAGCAATAGGCCCTTGGTCCGAAGGTATCTTCATGCAGAGATAAGCTGGGTGAAGAATTGCTTCGAAAGCATTGAGAGTGCCGCGACCAATGATAGCATTGTAAGGATACTCCATGTCAACAATATCAAACACAATTTGCTCAGTCCTTGTGTTATTAACAAATCCGAAGGTTACCGGCATGGTAATCTTCCCAAGTGCCACAATCTGCCGCCCTCCGAAGCCACAAAGAGGGTGCGTAGCATCATGGATCTTGTCTTCGGGCTCTTGCATTTGTCTGAAGGCTTTAGCAAATATAATATCAGCTGCACTGCCTGTGTCAACTAAGACATTGTGGACCAGAAATCCTTTGATCACGCAAGAAATAACCATGGCATCATTGTGAGGATAGTCCTTAAGCTGAAGGTCTTCCTGAGAGAAAGTAATTGGAATGTGGGACCATTTTGACTTGATGAAGGGTCTCTGCACTCCAACATGCTGCACCCTTCTCTGAGCCTCCTTCTTCTGCTTCTTGTTAGCTGGCTCTGAGCAAGAGCCGCCTGTTATCGGGAGCACCAGCTTCGAAGCCGAAGCAGCTCCAGCTTGATCGTTGAACGAAGCCATCAGCTCAGAAAAGTGGAAGTGAGTTCACCGGAGGTGGGCGCCAATGTTGGGGACTTGTTCTCAAATGCTAAAAGTTAAGAACAAGGCAACATAAAAGTGTTAAGTGTTAAAGTCCTTCGTCCTTCGAAACATTATTCCCCTTCGAGAAATAATGAGTTTCGGACGAAGGTCATAAAAGACATACCTTCGTAAATACAACAAGTAATGACGAAGGATTTATATAAAGCTCGAAATATAATGTAAACATTTTCATAGACTCATTTCTATTTTATCAACATGGAAAATAGAAATGATTTCAAATCACAAATGTACCTTCGGTCCTGAGAGAAGGCAAAAATACAGGTGTGATGCGAAGACAGTTGACAGGTTCGCGTGAACAGTATAGAGGTACTGTTCATCTATTTATAGACACAGGACGCAGCCTGTGACGAATTACAATTATACCCCTTACAAAAGTTTACAATATTGACTCAGACCTCTATGGATAAAAAGGTCATTCTATCTCTATGTCGGTTTGTAACGCCGAAGCTCCATAAAAGGAACCTTCGGCCATCTCCTGGAGACAACTTCAGCCGAAGCTGCTTCTTCGTGTAAGACCTTCGGCGCAACGAAGCATGGCCCCAACAAAGACTTCTTGTACTGTCTCCCTGACAGCAAGGAGATTTCTGTCTGCCGGGAGATGAGCAAGAGCTTCGGATTCCCAACACTAGAAGACGGACTCTCGGTGCTATCGAAAGACGAGTTGGCCGACAGCTTGGCGTATAATAGTTTAAAGGTACAAAATTTGAGACCTTCGCATTGTTTCTTAAAAACAAAAAATTTTCATTTGCTTAGATTTATTAACACACACACATTCTTCTTTGCAGGGCCTTATACTTAGCAATGCCCTCAGGGCCCAAAAAGATGCCGAAGATGAAGGATGTGTGATGGCCCTGAGCAATCTTCGTTCCGAAGTAATTGAACTACGGAAGGAAGGTCTCGAAAAAGACAAAATATTGCATTCATTGATAAGCAGAATAAAAGAAGACGAAGCTACTTTTAAAGGTCAAGCTGAAGCTCAGAAACGTGAAATTGATGATCTTCGAAAACAACTAGCCAGAGCTAGAGAAGAACGCATACTTGAAGAAACAAAGCGAGAACTTAGCGACCAATGGGCAAATCATTTAGAAGGAACTGTTGAAGAGCTTCGTGCGTCCAAGAAGAGATGCTATAACAAATCTATTGAATGTGTTAAGAAAATGAAAACTAGCTTCGCCAGCGTTGGCGCATTTTCGAGTGAGGAAAACTTTACGAGAGGCAACCCCGAAGGCCCCATTGAATGGATTAGCCACGAAGCTGAGGCCTTCAAAGAAATTTTAAATAGCCGCGGAGATATATGTGCTTTTTCGGGTGCCAGGGGAATTGCCACCATTTTGGAGAAAAGGGGCTGTGAGCATGTAAAGATTTTAGCGCAATCCGAAGCTACTTTGCCCTTCGAAGATACAAAGGATCCTTCAGCCGAAGCTAGCATGGTTGGAGGAAAATTTTTTACCGATGTCTGGGACAATGGTGGCCGAGAAATGGCCCGAGAAATTATCCAAAAAAGCGAAAAGGGCATCCACGATGCTAGAAAAGTAGCAGAGGCTGCTGAGAAAAGCGTGGAGCCCGAAGGGCAAATAGGTATTAACTAGTGGTTTTTATTGTGTTGTAATTTTTAATTTTAAACTTCGTTCGCAATTTGTAATAGCAATGTAGCTGTATCCTGTCCTCCCTCAGATCCTACTAAAGCGTCTCCGGGTCCTCCCCCGAAAGATGACGATGAAATTAAAAAGATGGCCGAAGCTATCATGGATCAAGTTGTCAATCAACTCCTGAACGAAGCTGCAGAAGTAGTACTTAGGGAAGACTAGGTGCTACTGTGAAAACATTTGAAATGTAATATGTGTGGTATCTTGTAACCCTGAATGTAATATATTTGCTTTTTATGGTTCAATTCTTTACGATGCATGAAACTTTACATACATACCGTTTTTGAGCCTTCGGCGAAAAAACACCTTCCCTTCTTTTCATGCTTCGTGAAGAAAAAAACTTTTATGCATCACAACAATGTCCATAGTGCTCTGATGAAGAATGTCCAAGCTTCGTGAAAACATTCTCCGAAGCTATACTCCGAAGATCAATATTGTATCTCCTTGTGACTTAGCACGATTTTCACTTTTTCAAAGCATTCTTCCGAAGATCAATATTGTGTCCCCTTCTTGTGCCATATGCAACATGATGTATGATGCTTATGCTATGCGAAATGATGTGATGATGTTATGTTATGCAGAATGATATTTGTCCCGAAGATACACACACATCCCCGCAATAAAACACAATCTTTTTATATCAGCGCTGACTTTTCGCTGTAAGCCTCCCTTAGGAGCTTCTTCGCCTTTTACTTCAGCGGTATCAGCGTTTATTTTTCGCTGTAAGCTCTGCATTCCCTTAGGAACGACTTTGGAGCTTCTTCGCCTTTTACTTTCGGCGGTATCAGCATTGACTTTTCGCTGTATGCTCTGCATTCCCTTTGGAACGACTTTGGAGCAGAAAACTTACACTGCGCTCCCTTTGGAACGGCTTTTTGTGACTTCAGCAAACTTACTCTACGTTCCTTAGAACGACTTTTTGTTGCTTCGAAGGATTTTTGATAATTCGAAGGTCCTCCTTGTTATCGCAAATCTTTAAGCTTCAGCAACTTAAGCCTGTGGAGAAAATACATTTTCCTTGTGGCAAACATGAAACTATTACATGAAAACTAAAAAAAAATGTCCTTTATTACACAGAAAATAAAACTGAATGAAAAAGACTGCTATCAAGGTAGGATATTTGTCAATAGATGTGCTTCGACTCTGGCACAGTGCTATTGACTGTGCGAGCTTTGGACTGTTCTCTGAAGTCCCTTTGGTGTGGAGCATATTGGCTCCCTTCTGGCTGTTGGCCTTGTTGCAGCGGTGGTAGAGGCGGAGGCTGTTGCCAAGAAGCTTGGGGTTGACTCGCCGAAGCAACAGAAACTGCAGGGTGGTTGCCTACGTATTCTAGGATGTAAGGCGAATGGTACAAAGCAGTATGCATGACCTGCTTTGGCTGAGCTTGTTGTACTGCAGCTTCGGCTATCTCCTTTTGTTTCTGGATGGTAACATGGCACGTCCTGGTGGTATGGCCCTTGTTTTCACCACAGAACAAGCAAAATATTCTCCTTGGTTGATCTCCAAATCTTCCGCCAAAGCCCCTGGCGCCTCTGCCTCTTGGAGCCGGTGGCCGGAAGAAGCTTTGTTGTTGCCCCGAAGCCTGTGAGGAGCACTGTGGCCTTTGCTGCTGACTCCCCTTATCATCATTTTGAGTAGAGTTGTGGATTGACCTGACATGCCTCGGATAGAATCTTCCTCCGAAGCCCCTGGTCATTTCGGAAAACCTGAAAGCCTCGTCCCTTCTTTGGCGAAAATCATTGTCGGCACGAATATACTCGTCCATCTTCTGGAGCAGCTTCTCCAAAGTTTGAGGAGGCTTCCTAGCAAAGTACTGAGCTGAAGGTCCAGGCCGAAGTCCCTTGATCATGGCCTCAATGACAATTTCGTTGGGCACCGTTGGCGCCTGCGCCCTCAAACGCAAGAACCTCCTGATGAAGGTCTTTTTGTTGAGGCCTTCGGTTCTGCTCATCTTGAGTAAGATGACGAACTTCTTCGGAGGCTTCGTCTATTTGCCTTTGTAGTTCAGCTAGCCTGGCCATCTTTTCCTTCTTCTTTTGTACCTGTTGATGAAGCATCTCCATATCTCTGATTTCTTGGTCTAGCTCATCCTCTTGAGGCATCGGGCTGGCAACCTTCCTCTTCTGGCCTTGGGCCTCCTGAAGAGAGAGAGTCTCCTGATTAGGGTCCAGCGGTTGCAGAGCTGCAGCCCCTGTTGCTGAAGCTTTCTTCGGCGCCATAACGAAGGTTTATGGTTGCCGAAGGTATTCAAAACTCAAAGAGTGGAAATGGGTTCACCGGAGGTGGGCGCCAATGTTGGGGACTTGTTCTCAAATGCTTCGGATTAAGAACAAGGCAACATAGAAGGTGTTAAATGATAAAGTCCTTCGTCCTCTGAAACATTATTTCCCTTCGGGATATAATGAATTTCGGACGAAGGTCCTGGCAAGCATACCTTCGTAAACACAAGAGATAATGATGAAGAATTCATACGGAATATGAAATTTAACATAAACATTATTATTAGATCATTTCTATTTTATTGATATAGAAAAATAGAAATGATTGCAGATTACAAATGTACCTTCGGCTTGAAGGACAGCAAAAGTACAAGCGTGACGCCAAAAGCAAATGTCCAATCCGCGTGAACAGTACGGGGGTACTGTTCACCTATTTATAGGCACGGGACACAGCCCATACAAAATTACATTCATGCCCTTTACACTTGGTAGTAATTCTATAATAATCCACCGAGGTCCGAATAGCCTTTTCATCTTTAAGTCGGTTTCTTTTTCCGCTATCACACCGAAGCTTTCCCGCTCACATCTTCGGCGTTGTATCAACCTTCATATTACTTGGACTTCTCCTACTGTGATATCGACTCGAGTCCGAAGATACCTGTTCACACATTATACTCCAGAAACACTGTTAAATCCTGTTTTTGAGGACCTTCGGATGCCGAAGGCCCCCAACACTTACGGAGAGGCACTCGAGAAACCGCTCGAGCCCCCTTGAAGACCACAAGTATAACATCATAATAAGAGAGGGGAAAACAGCGTATCATAGATATTCTCATCATGTTCATTGATTAGAGTTGAGCAATAGCATAGGACTAAGCAATAATAATAATCCGACCCAAATAGGTAAACAAGGACATGGGCAACAAAAGCTAGTCGATCCTTAGGTATAAATATGTAATGCGGGAGGTGAATTAAAGAATGAATAGGACAGAGATAGGTCAAGGGACACTTGCCTCCACCAACCGACTGCTGCTCAGGGGCTTCTCCTGCGAGTTCTTCGGGCTCCTCGACCGAATCGTTCTCTATGTGATTGCAAGCATACATACATCCACATATTTAATACAAAAGAACAGTACACCATACAATAGAATGCAGTAAGTAAACAGACGTTCCACGCGGGCTCGCAATTACGGTTAAGAGAGAAAGAGAAAAAGACAGTCGAGAAACGGTCACGTTACATGATTATAAATTAACCACTCGCTTAATAGAAGGAAGCTAATGTAGACACTATGTTTAGCGTAACGTAAAGTCATGTTTCATGTCTAATCATTATAAGCGAATGAAGATAAATAAAAAGAATTGTCGCGCGGCGAGGCGCGCGACATAGCACTCTAGAACGAATTAAGAAATTAACGACTCGTCGCGCGACCGAGCACGCAACGAGGCACTTCGCATTAATTATAAAGAGACGTTAAGCTTCGCGCGACGAAACGCACGACGGCATACGTCGATTAAACTAAGTCTAAAGTGGAACGTCGCGTGAATACACGCGCGACGTTACACCTTAAACAACCTGAAATTAAAATGGATTGTCGCGTGACGAAGCGCACGATGCAACACATAAATAGAATCTGAAATTAGACAAATCCGTTGCGCGACGAAGCGCGCGACGCAGCACGCTAACTAACGGAGTTTGACATTGACTACCGACCAAAAATAATCACCGCGAGCACGGGTTTGCGCACATGGGAACACGCTAGCGGTAAACGGGGAAGCGCGAGGCCACGCCAAGGCCACGTGAACCACGCCGAGGGCCGGGACGCCGCGCGCAGGGGGCCGAGGCCGCGCGCAGGGAGCTGCGCGCCGGGGGCAGGGGCCGCGCCGGGGCCTGGGAGGCCGCGCCGGGGGCCGGGGCCGGGGCGGGCGCTACGCCGGGGCTGAGCCGCCGGGGCCGCGCCGGGCGAGCAGGGGGAGGGGCGGGGTCACCGCCGCGGGCAGGGGGCGGGCGGGATCGCCGCCGCGGGGCCGGGTGGGGGCGGGGGCGCCGCCGGATGGGGAGGAGGGGGGGGGCGAGCGCCGCCGCGGGCAGGGGGGGCGGGGCGGGCCGCGCCGCCGGCGAGCGGGGAAGGGCAGGGGCGCGCACGAGCAGGGGAAAGGGAGGGCGCGCGCGAGGGAGGAAGAAGAGGAGGGAGAGGGAGAGAGAGAGGAGGAGGGGAGGGGAGGGGAGCTCACCTCGGGGTCCAAATTCCGGTGATTGCCGTCTCCAATTCCTAGGGCACCACGGGGAGAGAGAGGTGGAAGAGGGAGAGGGAAGTTGTTGCGCGGGAGATCCAAATGAGAGAGAGAGAGGAGAGGGGGCGCATGGGGGGTGTGGGCGCCAGGGGCGCGCAGGGCCGGGCCGGGGCGGACTGGGCCGGGCTGGGTTGGGTTGGGCCGGGCCACTTCGCGGATCGAAACCCACGACACGCACAACCCAATCCGAGACGCACGACACGGGCTCCAATCGCGAACCGAAAACCGAGACAGAACGAGACGAACACGCGATATCAGACAAAGAAATGCGCCTCGGCATGATGCAACACCCTTGACACTTAGGTTTTGGTTTATACATGACACGGACACCGTCACTATACGGGTTTGAAATTGGGAGGAAGGAGCGAAACAGGAAAGAGAAAAGAGAGTAACGCCCGAATTTGGTGAGAGAAGAGAAGAAAAATTCTACCCCCAAATTCAGGGCGTTACATATCGTCCCTTGGCTCGTTGAAGAGGGACTCCTTCTCTTTGTCGTTGACCACCATCCCCTTTCCCTTAGGATCCATCTCTTCAGGCAGTTATACGGCTCTGATACCAATTGAGAGCACCTAGAGGGGGGTGAATAGGTGATCCTGTAAAATCAAACACTAAATAGCCACAAACTTGATTATTAAGGAGTTAGTGTGACTAAGTAGCTTTGAAGCGAGTTCTTGTGAACACAACAATCACAGAGAAAGCAACACAAGAGACACGCGATTTTTATCCCGTGGTTCGGCCAAGTAACACTTGCCTACTTCCACGTTGTGGTGTCCTAATGGACGAGGGTTGCACTCAACCCCTTTCAAGTGATCCGATGATCAACTTGAATACCATGGTCTTTTCCTTTAGAGTCTTTTCCCGTGTGCGAGGAATCTCCACAGTTTGGAGTCTCTCGCCCTTACAATAGAGATCACAAAGAAAGCACAGAGTAAGGTTGGGGAGAGCAACACACGCAAGACTCAAATCCACAGCACAACCCCGCACACAAGTCTAGACTTGAGCTCGAAACACAACACACGGAGTTGGCAACTCAAATGGAGCTCAAATCACTAACACAGCGAATCAAATGGGTGGAGTAGGAGTCTGGGAGTCTTAGAATGTTTTTTGAAAGCTTGGTGTTCTCCTCCATGCGCCTAGGGGTCTCTTTTATAGCCCCAAGGCAGCTAGGAGCCGTTGGAGACAATCTTGAAAGGCAATTCCTGCCTTCTGTCGAGTGGTGCACTGGACAGTCCGGTGCACCACCGGACAATCACTGTAGCTGTCCAGTGCGCGATCGCCTTCCAAATCAGGCGCATATGACCGTTGCTCCTCGGGGCTGGTTGGCACACCGGACACTTTCCAGTGCACACCGGACAGTCCAGTGCACTAGCTGACCGTTGGAGCAGTCCACGTGTTGCCCGTGGATTGCGCGGCCGACCATTGGCACTGGCGATCGTTGGCTCACCGGACAGTCCGGTGCACCACCGGACAGTTCGGTGATTTATAGTCACGTCGCCTTTTCCGTTTCCCGAGAGCGGCGAGTTCGTCGCGGATGACTCACCGGACAGTCCGGTGCACCACTGGACAATCCGGTGAATTATAGTCGTACAACTCCGTCGATTCCCGAGACTGGCTACTTCACCATTGACTAGCCTGCACCACCGGACACTGTCCGGTGCACCACCGGATAGTCCGGTGTGCCAGGCCCGAGCATATACTTGGTTGTTCATAGCTAAGTCTTTTCCAATGTATTCCTTCTTTTGTTGGCCCTATTTTTAGCACTTAGGCAAACACATTAGTGTACAATATAATATACTAAGTCTAGAGCCATACCTTATACTTTGATTTGCACTCTTCACACATTTGGCTCATAAGTATTCAATTAATGTGTTGGGCATCTAATCACCAAAATACTTATAGAAATTGCCCAAGGGCACATTTCCCTTTCAGAACTATTGAGCAACTCTGTGGGGCAAGTGGTACTCAACATCATAAAAACAAATGAGGGGACACCTCATTAGGTAGATGTCCTCGTCTATTGAGCACACGCTGCTCAACTGTATGCTGGCGAAATATGGCTCAAGATATGGTTGCTAGATCACCTGGAAAGTATTAGAATTCACATATAAGTTTATAGTCATTTTACCAACCTCTTAAGTAAAAAGATAAAAGTACACAACTCACCGTCGAAGGAGTAAGTGTGTCGAGCTCGTTTGAGTACTCCACGTACGCACGCTGGTGTCATGTGAATGGCTCCTCGACCTGGTCCCAGTGGTAGGCAGCCGTGGGCTTAAGCCGATGTCTGGCTACCACGAACCACTGACGAGGAGCAAACTCTCTGGGTCGACCGACGGGTATGTGTGCCCATATCCACAGCTGTAGTAGGTAGACACACCCACCTAAGCTAGCGGTCCTCGACGAACGACGACAAGCCTCGCAAAGTTGCCTATAGAGGAAGGCCAACACCGTGGAATCCCAGCTGTAATCTCCTGTCGTATCCCAATCAATCAGGCAGGGCAAAAACATCCATGACACGCTATCGTCTGTCACATCTGGAAAAAGAACTGAACCAAATAGGTGGAGAATCCAAGCTTGACAATGGTAGCCAACCGTCTACTCGTCTGCACCAGGCGGACACTCCCCAAAAGCCTACCTAAGCCAGGTGAGTGGGACTCTGGTGTTGTCATCGTCTCAGTGTAGGCAGGTCCTTGAAAAGTAAGCCCACCTTAATCTCAATGCTGTCGGCGTTATCTAGAGCCTCTAGCAGTTCATCATCACGTCCTTCTGCATATGCACCGGTGGAATGACTTAGACTACTAAATTCATGTACTGCAGGGTCACGCTCAGGGCACAAACGTCTTATGAGTTCAATTTCTTACTCGGTCGTTTCTTGAACCAGACGGTCATCATCAGAATCTAAGGCTCGTGCAGCCTCATATGGCTCCTCATCCTCAATCTGAACGTCAACACTATTTGATGCCTTGCATATGTTGTCCATATTGTATGATACAGGCACATCAAGATAAGCACCATTATCCATTTGTGCAGATCCTGCATCGCGTCGAAGCAGGAAATACTACATTAAAAAGTCTAATCAAACGAAATAACGATGGATATGAACAACGTGTTAAAGACACTTACTAGGATAATCCTGAATTGGATCCTAGGTCAATGGGATCTCCTGGGGGGTAGCACCGGATTAAAAGCCCCACAAAAGTCGGAAAGAGGATGAGAAATCTCATACTCGTTCGGGGCCGATTGAGCATCGGGCACAACAACCACTTCTTCTGGAAGCTCTAGCAAAGGAGCTTCAATACGAGATGCATTTGGCATTTGTGGAGACAACCCGACTGGAGCATCGCAATGACTAACAGATATCTTTCGAACAACCACATCCAAACATGGTGGAACAATAGTCTTCACAATTCTTACATATCTCACCCAATCATCTTCTGAGGCAATGGAGATCAACCGTCGGACAACTGTCCTAGATGTAATATGGGACAACAAACCCTGAATTGATATTCTAGGGACGTTTATAGTGCAACTAATCTCCTCACAAGATCGAGCTAAAATCTAGGCAAAAGAGGGTCTTTCATCGAACATCATGGTCACGTTCTTCATACCATAAAAACTAGCATTCCCATAAACATCTGTCTCCACGCTTCCTCCATGGTATAGTGTCACTAGGGTGTCCATCTATTGCAAAAATGGATTACTAACTCAATAATGGCTAAATACTAGTGCCTCAATACTTACTAAGTAATAAATATTAAATGACCACATAAACTGAAATTACGTAATCTATGAATAATGTACGAAAACAATGTATACCTGGGATCGCGTACGAGTCCGGCTAACGGTGGAGAAGGACAAGGCGGAAGGACACCTATATACAAAAAATACTATTGTCAATAAAAAAATCGGCAGCACCTCCCCTATAAAGTGATGTTTCTAAAACCTGCAAAGAAATAACAACACGATGGTTGCCAACACAAAAAACTGCAACCAACAAGTATATGTTAAATCCTATATAATCACTCACTTTTCTCCATCAATTACACAAACAGAACAATGCCTAAGATGTGCATGACTTCTTCTCATGCCACAATATATTGTTAGGTGCAATAAAAGGAAAACTCTAAATCAGGACAAGATATCCATAGATAAGCAGTATCCTTTAGTACTACTACTACCAATTAAAAAAATCCAACATCTAGAAATAGGGTAATTATTCATAGTCACTTTACATTTCAGACTATGCTTCTTGATAAACAAATGCTGCAAATAAAGTGCCCACTTCTGAATCTCAGCAGCTATCTTGTCAAAATAATTATTACCGACAACAACATCAAGCTCATCAGTCCATAGCATATAATCTTACATGATACAAGACATGATATAGTTCATGCTAGAAATGGATGAAGCATCAAAATTAAGCTCTTCTAGTTAATCTATCAATCAGCTTTAGCTAGCACAAGTGAAGAACAAGTGAAATTTACCGGCGAGGTGGAGCGGGGGCGACGCGCCGGGCGCGGCGGGCGGCGCGCCGGGTGGGCGTGGCGGTTCTGGTGGCGCGCCGGGTGGCTGGGGGCTGGGGATCGGGCGGCGCTACGGGCGGGCCGGGCGGCTCAGGTGGCGGCACGGGAGCAAACAGGAGAACAAAGGGAGTGGGAGGAAGGAGAAAGAAGAAACGCGGCGCGCCGGTTAAGTCCTAGTTCGGCGCCAAGATCTGTGGCGCCGAGCTAGGTGCCACGGTGGCCGCCGCGTCAGCAAAGCTCGGCGCCGAGACCTGTGGCGCTGAGCTGTGTTAGCTCGGCGTCTCAGCCTATGGCACCGAGCTTTGGGTCCAGAAATGCATATAAGTTTTTTGGGTCTAATTGTACATTTTTGTCGCATAAAGGGTTAAAAACAAAAAATTTGGTGGGCCCGGCGGGCCCTCGCTTCTCGTGGTCTCGTCAAAACTGTCCAAGCGACCAAGCCTTGGCACAGTGCAGAAACAACCGTCCTATTCCTTGCCCGCTTGCTCTCCCACCAATCACATCTCCTCACTACCGGATTACTAGGACAGGCGGCGGAGGAGGAGGAGGGCCAAGCAGCCATCTCGCTCCATCCCTCTCCCCAGATCTTGCTCTGCACTGCCACGCGTAGATCCAATCTACCCACATTGCATCGCGTGTTGCTGCGATCGCGCATCTGTTGATCATCAGATTTGGTCGGTGGTTCTCGTTATCCAGACGGGATGGTGGCAGTGAAGGGCCCCGCGGCGACGGAGGACCAGAAAGCGTCTGAAAAGACGACGAAGCGCGTGACGTCGGCGGAGATGGCGCGGCACTGCGGCGAGGGAGACGTGTGGGTGGCCGTGCAGGGGAAGGTCTACGACGTTACGGCCTGGCTGCCGCACCACCCGGGCGGGGACCTCCCGCTGCTCAGCCTGGCCGGGCAGGACGTCACCGACGCCTTCGTTGCCTACCACCCGGCCTCAGCGTGGCGGGTGCTCGACCGCTACCGCGTCGCCACGCTCTCCGACTACGCCGTGTCTGAGGTCTCCCGCGACTACCGCCGCCTCGTCGCCGAGTTCGCCAAGGCGGGCCTCTTTGACCGCAAGGGCCACGGCTGCGCCGCCTCGCTCTGCGCCATGGCAGCACTGCTGGCTGGTGCCATTTGGCTCGTACTCGCCACCACGAACGTGGCTGCGCACATGGCGGCCGCCATCATGCTGGGCTTCCTGTGGATGCAGTCAGGCTTCCTCGGCCACGACTCGGGCCACTACGGGTCTGTTTGGTTGTCTGGTTGGGTGGGCCTGGCTCGTATCTAGGGAACCTGGCTCTTGCTAGCCTGGCTGAGAGAATGCAATATCTCTACGTTTGGTTGCCTGTATGAGCTTAGCTTGGCCCATGCGAGATGATGTTTGGTTGCTTGCATAAATGCTTGATGCATGGGCTTAAAAGCTATAAAGTTTTATTATATTTTCATGTGATGATGTTGCAATAGTCTATAATATACCATACAAAGCCTTAATCCACTTTTAAATAAATTAAATTTATTTAATAGACACTAATTACATGTTAATCTAACATTAGGAAAGGCTAATGGTTGCACCGGCAGAGCCTGGCTCTGGAGAAACGGCCAATTTCTACGTATCTCGGGAGCCAGGCCCAAGAGGAATTTTTGCATCCCGCGAGCCAGACTGAAGAGGCTAATCAGGCAACCAAACAGAAGAAAGTTGTGTCTCGTGAGCCTGGCCAGACCATATACAGACAACCAAACGCACCCTACATGGTGATGCGGAGCGGGCTCCTGAACCGCGTCGTGCAGCTAGTGGCGGGCAACTGCGTCGCTGGCATCAGCATCGGGTGGTGGAAACGCAACCATAACGCGCACCACATCGCGTGCAACAGCCTCGACCACGACCCGGACGTGCAGCACATGCCGCTCTTCGCCGTGTCGCCGCGCCTCTTCGCCTCCATCACCTCTGCCTTCTACCGCCGGGCCATGCGCTTCGACGCCGCGGCGCGCTTCCTCGTCAGCTACCAGCACTGGACCTTCTACCCGGTCATGTGCGTGGCGCGCGTCAACCTCTTCGCGCAGTCGCTGTTGCTGCTCCTCGCCGCCGACACCCGGACGCGCGTGCCTGGGCGGCTCGCGGAGCTCGCGGGCGTCGCCGTGTTCTGGGTGTGGTACCCGTGGCTGGTGTCCCGGCTGCCCGGCGGCGTCCACGAGCACGCCGCCTTCGTGCTGCTCAGCTTCGCCGTCACGGGGATCCAGCACGTGCAGTTCTGCCTCAACCACTTCTCGGCGGGGACGTACACGTACGTGGGGCGGCCCCGCGGCGACGACTGGTTCCAGAAACAGACACGGGGCACGCTGGATGTGGCGTGCCCGCCGTGGATGGACTGGTTCCACGGCGGGCTGCAGTTCCAGGTGGAGCACCACCTGTTCCCACGGCTGCCGCGGTGCCACCTCCGGCGCGTGGCGCCCCTGGTGCGCGACCTCTGCCGCAAGCACGGACTGCCCTACGAGCGCTGCGGCTTCTGGTGTTAGAAAGTTAGCTATTTTTAGTTTTAATTTAATCCAGAAAACAGTGCGATATATGTGATGACATGTATATGCATGTGTGTATAACTACTCGCATAAGCAGTAAACAACAATGAAACATTAACAAATACGAAGAACAGAGTGTACCCAGCGGAGGGACCGATGCTCAAGGCATCATTGGCTCCATTCACACGAGACATCTCGTGTGTTTGTTCGATGTAGCCGTACGAAGTCGGTGCAGGAAGATGTACGCTGTGCAGTCCCTCGAACGGTCGCCGGGAAGAAGAACAGCAGCACGCGTCAACTCGGGAAGGCGACGAACAGCAAGCTGTGGACGAAGCAGCTGGACAAACAGATCACGCGAGCAGTCGCGAAGACGCTCCCCAAAAATCTGATCGCCCGCACACCCGTGCAAGTATATCTCTGCGGTCGGTGATTTCGGAGGCCTGCTCTCCCACTCTCTCTGTGCTCGCAGAAGATGGGACGGGAATGTGTTGTTTGCAATTCGCGTGAGATAATTCGCGTACCTGGAAGAGCCCTCCCTCTCCATTCTTATAGGCGGTCAGAAGGAGGGAGAAGAACAACGGACAAAAACGGTCGCGCATTAGAACTGGAAACTGACGACAGTAACTGACGTCCGTTACTAGCCATAAGACAGGAAACACGAGCCACGAGCCACGGCCCGGCCCGGCCCGGCCGGCGGCGGCGGCGGCGCGCGCGCGCGTGTGGCAGTCATTCATCCTTTTCTCAACTTCTCAATAGATGCACTAATGGTCCACCTATTTAAGTTGATTGATTTGTCCTTTGAACTTCCAATATGGTACTAAATAATTAGTACACCATAGCATTAAAGTGGGCCATTAGCATTGACTATTATTGAATATTAATTTAGGCCAAGCCCACATTAATCCAACAATCCCCACCAAATGCTAAGTCACACTAAAAAGCTCTCATCATCTCAAACGTTTGATATACTGGTGTTTCGATGGAGACTGTTAAGTTGAACATCCACCTAGAACTTAGACTACACTTGACCACAACTGCACAATGGACTAAGCCTTGAATTGGCAGTTTTGCGTGGAATGAGTTTCATCTAAACTCTTTACCAGTACTAGATTGCTGAACGCATCCCCTCTGGTTGGAGCATATAAGTCAAACTCCATAGCCTTTCATGGGTATCTAGAAACCACCCAGATCTCATAAACTGTGACTAGCAGTTAACCCATATAGGTATGTTCCTCTAAAGATGTTCTGTAGGACAACATCTTTGCTTCACAAAGCCACTTGGAACATATTAAGGTGTAAACACCAACCTACCTTACAGTAAGGAAAGATATGCATCTGAAATGAGCCTTATTAAGGGTCTTTCCTCTCAGTCTACCACTAGCTTGTTTCACCATTCTAATTCACGGGATCTCCGATCACATAGAACAGGTTACCACTATGATAAACTTTAGGTGGGTCTCATGCCCATCTCACTTGATGCACTATCTATCACACTACGTGATAGCCCCTTAGTAAATTGATCTGCCAGATTTTTAGACGTATGGACATAATCCAACGCTATTACTCCGGAGTTTCTCAATTTCCTGACAGATTTCAAACGCCTCTTTATGTGCCTTGTCGACTTCATATTATCCTTAGAACTGTTTATCTTAATTATCACAGTCTGATTATCACAGTTCATGGAAATAGCCGGCACAGGTTTTTCAACCACCGGTAAATCCATAAGGAGTTCACGAAGCCACTCAGCCTCAACTGAAGCGGTATCTAATGCTGTGAGTTCTGCTTCCATAGTCGACCTCGTTAAGATGGTCTGCTTGCAAGACTTCCATGAAACAGCACCACCTCCAAGTGAAAACACATATCCACTTGTGGCATATATCTCATCAGCATCAGATATCCAGTTTGCATCACAATAACCCTCCAGAACTGTTGGGTACCCGGTATAATGGATGCCTAAACTCATAGTACCCTTTAGATAGCGCAAAACTCTCTCAAGAGCACGCCAGTGATCATCTCCCGGATTTGAAACAAATCGACTAAGTTTGCTCACAGCAAATGAGATGTCAGGCCTCGTAGTGCTAGCTAAATACATGAGTGAACCAATTATTTGGGAATATCTCAATTGATCCCTAGCTATCCTTCGATTTTTCTTTAATAGCTTACTAGGATCATAATGCGTTGGAGCAGGTTCACATTCGCTAAAACCAAAGCGACTCAAAACCTTTTCCACATAATGGGATTGCACAAGTGTGATCCCACCAATGCCTTCTCTCAGTAGCTTAATGTTAAGAATAACATCAGCTTCTCCCAAATCTTTCATTTCAAAATTATTAGACAGAAAGTCTTTTGTCTCTTTAATCACATCAAGACTCGTCCCCAAGATTAGAATGTCATCAACATATAGGCATAAAATTACTCCCTCGCCCCCACCATACCGATAGTATACACACTTGTCTGCTTCGTTCACAACAAAACTGGCAGAAGTCAAAGTTCTATCGAACTTTTCATGCCATTGCTTAGGTGCTTGTTTTAGGCCATATAAAGATTTCAATAATTTACACACCATGCCTTCTTGACCGTTTGCTACAAACCCAGCTGGCTGCTCCATGTAAATTTCCTCATCTAGCTCTCCATTTAGGAATGCTGTCTTAACATCCATTTGATGGACGAGTAGACCATGAGAGGCAGCCAAAGAAAGTAGCACACGAATTGTGGTCAATCGAGCCACAGGTGAATAAGTATCAAAGAAATCCTCACCTTCCTTCTGTGAATAGCCTTTAATTACAAGCCTCGCCTTGTACCTTTCAATAGTACCATCAGGCCTAAGTTTTTTCTTGAACACCCATTTACTTCCAATGGGCTTACACCCATAAGGACGCTCAACTACCTCCCAAGTTGCATTAGACATAATAGAATCCATCTCACTCCTTATTGCTTCCTTCCAAAAGTCAGCATCAAGAGAGGAATATGCCTCTTCAATGGTACTTGGTGTGTCATCCACAAGATATACAATGTAATCATCACCAAAGGACTTTGCAATCCTTGGTCTCTTACTCTTTCGAGTTGATACATTGTCATTTTCCACATGATTATGTATATGGGATTCCTCAGTGTGTTCTACCGGAATAAAATGCTCATGGGGTATCGTTGGTTCATCATTAGACGTATCATGTGTAGCTTTCATGGGAAATTCGTCCTCAAAAAACATAGCATCTCTGGACTCCATAATTGTACCAACCAACATGTCCGGTACTCCAGAGTTTATAATTAAAAACCTATATCCAATGCTGTGGAAAGCATACCCAAGGAAAACACAATCAACAGTTTTCGGTCCTAATTTGCGCTTCTTGTTAATTGGCACATTCACTTTAGCCAAACAACCCCAGGTGCGCAAATAGGAGATATTTAATTTCTTCTTTTCCCATTCCTCGAATGGTGTGATTTCTTTGTTCTTTGTGGGAACTTTATTCAGGACATGACACGCCGTCAAGATCGCCTCACCCCACCATTCCTTAGATAGCCCTGAAGTCTCTAACATGGCGTTAACCAAATCAGTTAGAGTACGGTTCTTTCTTTCAGCAACCCCATTGGATTGTGGTGAGTATGGCGGTGTCCTCTCATGAATAATACCATGTTCCACACAAAAATCAGAAAAATCACCCGAAAAATATTCTCCACCACGATCAGACCTTAACCGTTTAATTTTCCTCTCGAGTTGATTTTCAACTTCAGTTTTGTAGGTCTTAAAATAATGCAAAGCTTCATCTTTTGATTTTAAGAGATACACATAACAAAATCTAGTAGAGTCATCGATAAAAGTAATAAAATATCGCTTGCCTCCTTTAGTCAATATTCCGTTCATCTCACATAAATCGAAATGTATTAAGTCTAGTGGTGCCAAATTCCTCGCCTCCGCAGCCTTGTGAGGCTTGCGAGGTTGCTTAGATTGCACGCACACCTGGCACTTAGAACCTTTGACTAAATCAAATTTCGGGATTAAATTTAAATCTGCTAACCGCGAGACACAACCAAAATTGATATGACAAAGTCGTGAATGCCAAATATACGACTCATTCGAAACAACATTGTTCACAGACTTATTACACGCATCATGCAAAGATAAGCGGAACAAGCCTCCGCTGTCATAGCCTTTTTCCAACAAACGTTCCATACTTAGACAGTATACATTTATTAGACTCAAAGACAATTTTGTAGCCATCTCGACACAATTGAGAGCCACTAACTAGATTCTTTTTGATGGAGGGGACATGCTGCATGTTCTTCAATAGCACCGTCTTTCCCGAAGTAAACTTCAGAATGACTGTACCAACACCAAGAACACGCGCATGTGATCCGTTCCCCATCAGCAAGGCTCCAGTCCCTTTGCACTGATAAGAAGAAAATAAAGAAATATCAGCACACACATGAATATTAGCACCGGTATCAGCCCACCACTCAGGGGATTGACACACTGAAAGAACAGTAGGTAAAAGATTACCATACCCCGATGTTTCTTCTGCAGTCTCGCTAACAACCATGTTTACTGTTTTCTTCTCTTGAGCTGGTTTTTTCTCTTGCTTAAATTTGCGGTCTGGACAAGCGCTTGCCCAATGATCAGTACTCCCGCAAACAAAGCAACCAGCTCCTTTGTTCTTCTTTTTGAACGAGGCTGCCTGCTTGGGCTTCGTGGCATTCTGTTGCTTGTTCTTCTTTTTATTATTATGTGATGCATTGGAGTTCTTCTTTTGTACCATATTGGCACTAGAAGTCTCAACTCCTTTTCCACGAGTGTCTTTTGCTCTCGCCCTCTCCTCAACATCAAGAGAACCAATAAGCTTAGCCACGCTAAACTCTTGTCTCTTATGTTTTAGAGTGGTAGCAAAGTCCGTCCAAGAAGGTGGCAGTTTAGCGATAATACCGCCGGCCACGAACTTGTCAGGCAAGACACATGGGAATTGTTCGAGTTCTTTAGCCAGTGCTTGTATTTCATGAGCCTGTTCAACTACAGGACGGTTTTCCACCATCTTATAGTCAAACAGCTGCTCCATGATGTACAGCTCGCTACCAGCATCAGAAACACCAAACTTCTCATCTAATGCATCCCATAACTCTTTTGCAGATGTGCACGTTAGATAAGAATCAACATACTTGTTGGCAAGAGCGCCAATCACGGCGCCTCGAAACAGGTTATCGACAACGTCGAACATTCTCTCCTCTTCAGGAGTGAACTGTTCATTGTAAGAAAAATAAGGTCCCCGGAGAAAGACAACAATCTTCCACTGCAAAATCTCCAAGATCTTCAATTGCAAATGGTCTTTCAAGTGGTTTTGGTTATTTGGTCCCCGGAGAAAGACAACAAATAACCAAAACCACTTGAAAGATCATTTGTAGATATGAAATTTTAAAATTTGTGGTGTTTGGTGTTTGATATAGTTTTCATTGCTTTGGTCCCTAAACTTCTCCCCCTTTGTCATCAACCACCAAAAGGAAGACATTAAAAGCATGTAGGAAGTAAATAAAGGCTTGTCCTCAAACGATTACTCCCCCTAAGTGAGTGTTCTCCTTTAGAAAGAGTTTTCTCCCCCTTTAGAGATGAAGAAAAACTCCCCCTGATAGAGATCTTAGAAAAAAACATGTGAAAATTAGAGGTGCAAGACATGATTTGAAAAGACTAACTTCCCTTATGCAAAGGTCACAGAATATGATTTAACCACTTATGCATTTTTAGCAACATGGAAGTATATGATATGAAATATAGTCTAATCAAATATTGGAGAAGACATGTAAATGATACTGAATGTAGTCTCAAAAGATACCAATTGAAGATCAATGGCGAGCTTCAGAGACATGAGAGTTCTTGGAGATTTTGCAGTGGAAGATTGTTGTCTTTCTCCGGGGACCTTATTTTCCTTACAATGAGACTATCACATGAAATAGACTTGAAAAGGTGTTAGGCTCAAAGTATTAGATTATAGAGTAACCTCCCCTTGAAGGTGTGCATACAAGTTTTGAATACTTGTAGGAGACATGCACTTGATTTGATATCAAGAGGGGCAAATTATCCATAATCCGAACTTTGGCACATGTAAGTTAAATGATACAACTTGTAGAAATCAAAATTTTCAATTGATGCATCATTTACTATGGAGTGATATAGAAGCTATGTGCCATGCTTAAATAACATTTTAAGCCATGTAGGTTTGCTTAAGTATATGAATTGAAAGCAAGCAATCCTACCATGTGATTTACCTAGTATACATGATTTTAAATAAAAGTAAATGACAAATGTAATACTAGGCCGGAAAGGTAAACTAGATACAAAGTAAATAGATACGCATATCTAAAAACAAGAGATACAATAAATCTAGTTACCTTAGTCATGGGTAGGAAATTCGGGTCCAAAATTTTCACTAACCCACTTGGCAATAAACTTGATCCAATATGATGTATCCCATGATATACATCCCAACTTTGCCAAGTCTCCAAATTTCCCGATGACCTTCGGTCCACTCACTTCCCTTTCGGGATCCAAACCTTCTTGGTGCTTTTCATGGTTGAAATTATTTCCTTTGGCACCCAGATGCGTTTGCCCCTTTTCCTTTGTTGGCTTGCTTGTTGGCCTTGATTGCTATCACCTTTCCATTCTTTTTCTTCTTGATCAAATATGGTGTACCAGTCTTTTTGTCCACCTTTTTGATGTAGGTGTTGGAGATTTTGCTTGATGGCTTTTGCTTGAGCTTTTGCCTTTGTTTATCCCCGGTCATCGCCTTGCATTAGAAAAACTTATGGCCTTCCTTGTGGCATAGCCTACAAATCACAGTTTCTCCCTCCATAGGCTTGTTCACTCTCACGGTGGTGTTATCCTATGGAGGTCGGATTTGTTTGGCTTTGCCTTTCTTGTCATACAAAGCCTTTCCAAGGCGAGCCACTTCTTGCTTTAATTGTTCATTTTCCTTTGCAACCTCATCCGAACATGTTTCTACAACAATATTCTCAACAAGAACTTGGTTGCATGGGTTAGAATCATCAATTAAATCAAAGCAGGAAGTAGAAGCATCTTTCTTAATAATTTCAGGTATTTCAACTAAAGATACTGCTGGGGTGCTACCAATGTTTTCTAGCTTAGTAGTTAGCTCATTATTGTGTATGCTAAGAATTTCCATTTTCTCTAGCAAATTTTCAATAACTTCTTGGGAGCTAGCTAACTTAGCCTTAAGTTTTTCATTTTTTTTAATGAGACCATCATCGATAGCGATGGATGGAGCACTAGATTCTAATAGCTCAATTTTAGTTGATAGCTCACTATTTAAGTTTGCAAAAGTTTCAAAATTTTCTAGCAAACCTTTGTAATCATTTTGAGAGCTAACCAACTTATTTTTCAAAGTTTTAAGTTGAGCTTTTTGCTTAGTGCAAACATCCTGGAAAAATTCTACGGCTTCCGCAAGCTCATCTAGAGAGGGCTTTCCCTCACCTTCATCATCACTACTACTTTCATCACTAGAGGATGGAATGCTTTTGTTACCTCTTGCCATAAGGCATTTGTGTGATGACCGTGATGAGCGTGATGAGGACCGATGGCTGCGCGTCCTTGGAGGTTCATCTTCACTTGAAGAATCATCCCAAGTTCTAACACTTGTTAGCGCCTTGCCTTTGCTCCTCTCCTTTTTGGGTTTGGCCATATTTGGACAGTTGTCCCTGAAGTGGCCCTTTTTCCCACATGCGAAGCATACTCTCTTTCTTTGCTTTTTCCTGTCAATGTTAAAGAGAAGATCCTCGATCTGCAGGGGCACACCCATTAGATTAATCTTGCGGATCATCCTCATCACCTTTCCGACGCGTCGGATTATTTCTTCGTCCTCGGAGGATGATGTGCATGGTTGATTATCTTCATCATCATCACTTTCTTCTTCTTCCTCTTCTTCGCTTGAGGAACTTGGAGTGGGAGCCTTCTTTTTCCCCTTCCTTTCATCACATGCAAAAGCATATGGTCTTGAGGAAGTTGGCTCCTCTCCCCGACTCATTTTTTGCGACATCTCAAAGGCCGCGATTTTCCCAATCACAATGGTCGGGGTCATGTTGCTCAAGTCCTCCATGTTGTGAAGGATGGTGATGATGCTCCCATATCTTTGTTGTGGTAGCAAAGAGATAATCTTCCTCACAGTGTCTGCATCACCTAGCTTATTAATGCCAATAGAATTGAGCTCATTGATAATTAGATTCAAACGAGAATACATGTCTCTAACAAGCTCATCATCTTTCATAGCAAAAGAATTATACTCATTTAAGACTAGGCAATGTTTTTGCTCACGGACATTGGATGTGCCGTCATGGAGCTCATGCAATTTTAGCCAAATCTCATTAGCAGTTTTCAAGGTAAATACTTGATTAAAAATATCCATGCTAAGAGATTCATACAAGCAATTTTTGGCTCTAGCATTTAAATGAATTTCTTTTTCCTCACTCGTGGTGGGTTTCTCGGGATTCTTGAGGGGTTTCATCCCGTCACGAGTGACTCTCCAAACACCTAGAGCAACGACCTCTAGGTAACAAGCCATTCTAGCACTATAATATGGGAAGTTAGTGCCGTCAAAGTGTGGTGGCCTATGGGTATCCATCCCTTCCTCTAAAAAGCGTCGGCTCTTTTAGCGATGAAGCTAAAGCGTTTCAAATGAGCCAAACCGGGCTTTGATACCACTTGTAGGAAACGAGTGACGCCTAAGAGGGGGGGTGAATTAAGACTTCTAAAACTTTTACTAAACTAGGCCACAATTAAATCCCTAGAGCAAAACCTATGCAAATAATCAAACTAGAATGTGCAATCTAGGTTTTGTCTAAGTGTTGCTATCTCTACCGCAAAGGCTAAGTTTCAATCTACACTAAATAAGTATGAATACAAGATTGAAACTTAAATGCTTAATATAAATGAGGAAACTTAAAGAGCAAAGTAGAGAAGCAAACGCTCGTGGATGACGCCGGTATTTTTACCGAGGTATCCGTAACCACGCAAGGTCCCGACTAATCCTCGTTGGTGCCCCTACTCAAAGGGAAGCCCACGCGAGGGCCAAGCACCACGGTCGAGTAACTCCGTAGAGAGCCGCAGGGCCTTCTCCACGCGCAAGTGGTGCTCCGCTTCCGGCTCCTCTCGGACGCTCCCCGCCGTCTCCACTATCGAGCTTCCGGCCGAAACACCGCGGGCCTCGTTCCCTCCGGTACACAGTGGCGGCCGTGACACAAACGCGGTTGTTACGGTCTCGCAAGACTCTCGCTCCACTCGGTACAATTACAATGGCTCGCGCAAGAGCCAAGGGGTTGTGTGGTTTTACAAAACTCACTCAACTAACTAGGGTTCACCTAGAGCAAGCACTAAAGCGGTCTAACTAACCTAAGCACTTCACAAAGCACCTACGCTAATCACCGAGTGATTCTATTAAGCACTTGGATGTTTGAGCACTTGGAAATGTCTACAATATGCCTTGGTATGTTGCTTGGGCTCCCACACCTTCAAATGGCTGATTGGATGAAGTATATATAGGCCCCAACTCAACTAGCCGTTGGAAAGCAGACTGTTGTAAGGGTGGCACACCGGACAGTCTTGTCAGCCAACGGTGCGCCAACTGTGTGCCAACAGTGCGCCAACGGTGAGCCAACGGTGTGTCAACAGTGTGCCAACGCTGTGCAGCCAACGGCTAGTTCTGACACACCGGACAGTCCTGTCAGCCAACGGTGCGCCAACTGTGTGCCAACAGTGTGCCAACAGTGAGCCAACAGTGCGCCAATAGTGCGCCAACGCTGTGCAGCCAACGGTTAGTTCTGACACACCGGACAGTCCGGTGCACCAACGGTGAGCCAACGGTGAGCCAACTGTGTGCCACCGGTAAGCCAACTGTGTGCCACCGGTGAGCCAACTGTGTGCCACCGGTGTGCAGCCAACGGCTAGTTCTGACAGCTAGCCGTTAGGTGCACCGAACAGTAAATAGTGACTGTCCGGTGCACACCGGACAGTCCGGTGCCTTCTCTCAGAAAACTCTGTTGGCTGTCCTGTGCTCCAACTGTGTGCCACCGGTGAGCCAACTGTGTGCCACCGGTGCGCCAACTGTGTGCCACCGGTGAGCCAACTGTGTGCCACTGGTGCGCCAGCTGACAGCTCATCTTCTAGGTCTTCTGTATTTTATTCTTGGGCTCCTTTGGTCTTGAGTCTTGGACTTCTAAGCTCTTTTTATGTCTTCATTTGAGGTGTTGCATCCTCAGTGTCTTAGTCCAATCCTCTTTGCATCCTGTGAACTATAAACATAAACACTAGCAAACACATTAGTTCACAGGTTGTGTTAATCATCAAACACCAAAACTCATTTAGCCAAATGGCCCGGGGTCCATTTTTCCTTACAGAGACGACAAGCCTACTGACTCAGGCTCGAGTCACAAGAAGAGGGACAGGAAGAAGAAGAGGCGCATCAAGAAGATCATCTACTATGACACCGATGCCTCATCTTCTTTACCAAGGGACGACGACGACTCCTCGTCCAAGAAAAAGATGGTCAATCAAAACTATTCCTTTGATTATTCTCGTATTCCATATAATTCGAATGCCCATTTACTTTCTATTCCTCTTGGAAAACCCCCACACTTTGATGGAGAGGATTACTCATTTTGGTAGTCATCTATTTTCTCTCCATCCTAGCATTTGGGAAATTGTGGAAAATGGGATGCATTTTGATAGTACGGATAATTCTGTGATCATTAATGAACAAATTCATAAAAATGCCCAAGCTACTGCTGTTTTGCTAGCATCTCTTTGCAGGGATGAGTACAATAAAGTAAGTGGCTTGGATAATGCCAAGCAAATCTAGGACACCCTCAAGATATCTCATGAGGGAAACGACACCACCATGATCACCAAGATGGAACTAGTGGAAGGCGAGTTGGGAAGGTTCGCGATGATCACGGGAGAGGAGCCAACTCAAACCTACAACAGGCTCAAGACCCTAGTCAACAAGATCCAAAGCTACGAAAGCACAAGATGGACGGATCATGATGTCGTCTGACTCATGCTAAGGTCATTTACTGTAATTGACCCCCATCTTGTCAACCTTATTCGTGAAAATCCCAGGTACACTAAGATGACGCCCAAGGAGATCCTTGGAAAATTCATGAGCGGGCGCATGATGGTGAAGGAGGCGCGATACGTGGATGATGCGCTAAATGGTCCACTGCCCATCTACGAGCCGCAGCCCGTTGCTCTCAAAGCAACAAGCAGCAAGGAGGCGCTATCCAAGCAAAGTAGCACAAGTGGAGGCTACCGGGCTCAATGAGGAAGAAATGGTGCTTATCATCAAACGTTTCAAGACCGCACTCAAAGGACGAATGGAGTACCCCAACAAGAACAAAACTAGGGGAAAGCGCTCCTGCTTCAAATGCGGTAAGACTGGTCATTTCATAGCACAATGCCCCGATAATGATAATGACCAGGGACAAGAAAAAAGCGGGAAGAGAGAAAAGAAGAAAAACTACAGGAAGGCGAAGGGTGAGGCGCACCTTGGAAAGGAGTGGGATTCTGAATGCTCTTCATCCGACTTCGACAATGAAGGATTGGCTGCCTCGACCTTCGACAAGTCTTCGCTCTTCCCCAATGAACGCCATACTTGCCTCATGGCTAAGGAGAAGAAGGTACGTATTCGAGATACCCCAAAGTACTCTTCTTCTAGTGATGAGGAATCCTCCGATGATGAAATAGATTACTCTGGTTTGTTTAAAGGGTTAGATAGAGCCAAAGTAGAGAAAATTAATGAATTAATTGATGCTCTAAATAAAAAGGATAGACTGCTAGAAAAGCAAGAGGACATTTTGTATGAGGAACATGACAAGTTTGTTAGTGTTCAAAAATCTCTTTCTTTAGAACTTAAAAGAAATGAAATGCTAACCTCTGAGTTGTCTGCTTGTCAGGAATCTGTCTCTAGTTTAAAGGATGTAAATGTTGAATTAAATGCTAAACTAGATAAAGCAAATGCAACTAGATCATGTGTAGAACATGTAGTTATTTGCAATAGATGCAAGGACTTTGATGTTAATGCCTGTGATGGACATCTTATTTCTATTGCTAAATTAAACGATGAGGTGGCAAGTCTTAATGCTCAACTTAAGACTTGCAAAGTTGAATTTGATAAATTAAAATTTTCTAGGGATGCCTACACTATTGGTAGACACCCCTTAATTAAGGATGGACTTGGTTTTTGAAAGGAAACCAAGAACTTAACAAGCCATAGGACTCCCGTTCTCAACAAGGAGAAAGGGATGGCCCCTATGGATAGTAGTCCTCAAAGGAACCATGCCTTTATTTATGATAGGAAAATTGCTAGTTGTTCTCATTATAATAGGAGTTATGATCATGCTGCTATGGGAGATAGATATCCCCCGGGTCCACTAGAAGGCAAGAAGGCCTCGCGAAAGGCTCCGGGCTCATTATTTCGCAAGGCCATTCCTTCGTGGGCCAAGGGAGGAACCGCTAGCAGAATGGATCGACACAAGAATGGATAGACTCGGGCCCAGTCGGCTCATTGGATTTAAACACTATCTGCAACGTTGGTCCGATTCTCCCGCGCGACACCCTCAGGCGTCGGAACTAAATAAGGATAAGTCGGCAGGATTATAGGAAGATAAGCTCAGTCAATTCACTATTACTTACGTGCACGATGTTATCATGCTCACATGTAATGCCCCACGGTCAAGTATATAAGGCCTAGGGGGCACCCCATCGAAAGACAGGTCACTCATGAGCCATCTACCCCATTCTCTAGCATCCATCATACTAGAGAACCCCTCTGTAATCCACCACATCAAGATCCACACCAGGAAGTAGGGTATTACGCCTCTCTAAGAAGCCCGAACCTGTATAAATTTGTCTACCGTCTCTCATGCGCCTAGCACGAACCATCGAGCTACAATCGGTAACACCATCCTACCCAAAAGCACCTCGAGGGGTAACCCCGGGTGCGCGGTCGGGTCCCAAACGCCGACAGCTGGCGCGCCAGATAGGGGGGGTGTCGCTGATTCAAGCTAGCTCAATGGCCATCGTCTTCCAACACAAGATTGCCCTCTGACCTGGATCCGTGTTCTGCTTCGGAACCATCTCATCCATAGCAGACGAAGAAGGAATTCTGCATCGCATAGCGGATCCACCGGAGAAGAAACCTTCCTCGAAAATCTCCGAAAAAGCTGAAACGGAGCAGGAAAAAGCGCAGCCTCCAGCACCCCGGACAAATACTACCTCCTGCGAGCCAGGAGCAGAGAATTGGTTTACCCGGAGAACCCCGCTGTCCACCTCATCTAGGGATGAAAACGGGACGGATACAGCCGGATACAGGGTCATTCTGTATCCTACCCTAATGTATTTCTCTCGGATACGGGACCAGATACGGGTAGTCAAGATTCGGGACGGATACAGAACGAGACCGGGTAATAATCCAGGCGGGTAAGAAACGGATAACAGATACTATTCGGGTAGGTACTAGATAATTGTCAAATAGTTCATCCCGATGATATTAATTGTCCAACAACCCAACAAATACATAAATTAAGCAATACATAATCATGTATATGATAGATCAAATGTAGGAAAGGAAACCGATAAAATTGACATCATGCAGTTCAAAGTTACTAATTACAAGGACATTGTAGAACCAATACCGCAATATTAAAAATTCATAAAATATTCTAGTTTCACTCAAAAATTGCAAATAAGTTACAAAAACAAATAAACATTTTATACGAAGATAACTCAAGTCCTCATCTGAAAATAATAAAGTAAAGTACTGATTATGTTGACATTTGGATACTTATAGTGATTTCACATGTAACTCATACAAATAAGTGACTGTGAAATGTAAGAAACGCGGGTATCTTATAGATATTATGATCCAAACATTTTTATGGTTATATATGAACATATGTTGTGCCTTCGTAAAATTTCATGATTTTTTGAGACTATTTATATATTATTAATTTCTTGTCGTAGAAAATCATCAAAATACAATTAAATCCATCGAATAACGTAGCGTTGACTGAAAATTGTAAATAAGTTACCAATACTAATAAATAGTCTATACAAAGATAACCTTAAGTTCCCACATGGAGATAACCTTAAGCCCCCCTCCCCTCACATAAAAATGATAAAGTATATTAATTTGATATAAATTTGGACATAATTTTAATGATTTTGGCCTAAATATATGTTTAAACAAAAAAATGATGTACTACAAAGTTATAGATCCCTTCGAGCTCTACAATTTTCATATAAACTTTATCTTCATCCGATTGCATATGTAAAAGTTATGATTTTATAACTGTATTATTATGCAGAAAAAGGAAAAACGGGTACCCGAATTTCGGGTACCCGTATCCGACCCGAATATCCGGGTATTTATCGGGTAGTCCTCATTCCGTATCCGACCCGAATCCGAAGCTACAGTATCCGGGTATTACCCGTATCCATCCCGAATATAAAATACCCGAATCCGTATCTGAAAAATGAATATTTGCACTATCCGTATCCGATACCCGACGGGTATACCTGTGGGGGATAGATATCCCCCGGGTCCACTAAAAGAGTAAAGGACCTCACGAAAGGCCCAAGGGCCCAATAAATCGTAAGGTCATTCTTTCGTGGGCCTGGGGAGAAACAACCAGCGAAGCAGAACGACATAACGGCCGGATGGGTACAAGCCCGGACGGCCCACAGCATCGAGCGAATGACCGCAACAGAGATCCGACTTTCCCGCGCAGAAGCCTCCATGCAACGAAGCCACGCGAGGATAAGTCGGCGAGGGTTACGTAGGGATAATCTCAAGAGGTTCACTATCTTTTAGCTACTTGTTGCTATCTTATCCACGTGTACTGCCCCACGGTCGAGTATATAAGGCCTAGGGGGCACCCCTTCAGAACGATCGACCCATTACTTAGCCACCCACATCAACTCTATGTATTCTCGATCCAGAGAGCTCTCTTGTAATCACATCCACCAAGCATACTCATCAGGACGTAGGGTGTTACGCATCACTAAGCGGCCCGAACCTGTAAACCTTGTCCACCGTCCCTCGTGCGATCGGCACGAACCATTTTGCTACAGTTGTCGACACCGTCCTACTCCTAAAACACCTTGAGGGGAAACCCCGGGTGTGCGGTCGGACCCAAAACACCGACAGCTGGCGCGCCAGGTAGGGGGTGTGTCGACAATCCAAGCTAGCTCAATGGCCATCTCCTTCTACAGCAAGATCACCCTACGTCCCGGATCCGTGTTCTGCTTTGGAACAATCTCATTTGTAGCGGATGAAGAAGGAATTCTGCACCGTATCGCGGATCTGCCGGAAAAGGAATCCCCCCCAACGAACTCCAAAAATACCGGAGAAGCGCAACCTCCAGCTCTCCGGATGAGGATCGTCTCCGGAAAGCCGGGGGCCGAGGGCTCGCTGACCTGGAGAACTCCGCTGCCTACTTCTCCGACGAAAGAATGCACACGGATCGCAAGAAAGAAGATCACCGCGACAGCAGCACCGTTCTACCCCGACGTCCTCTTCATCGGGAGAGCGGAGTCACCCATCATCTCCGACGACGAGCCGACTGTACCCGGAGAGGACCCGCCTCAACGAGAGTCCCGTCGACGGAGGAACCGGCGCAGGAACGTTCGACGACATCACGCAGCCGGAGAGCGGAATCCGGAACAGCCTATCTCGCGAGACGAGGTCTCGGAGGTAGGAGAAACTCTGGAAGAACGCGTCTTCAGAGAGCGAAGGAACTCCCGACGACGTGATCGCCGATGAGCTAAGGAACAGGCTGAGCAGGATGCAAGGCAGCGTCGAGAGAATCCATTCTTCGGGCGCAACCTGAACCCCGACTTCGCCCGAGCCATGAACACGCCGAGCGAAGTCGGAGGGGTACTGGCTCGGATAGCTGAGGGACTTCCTCGGACTCCTGACGCCGATGGCTACCGACGACTGTTTACCCAGGCGGCCAACCACCTTCTACCGCTTGCTCACCCGCCGAACGATCTACGACATGCCATCAACAGTCACCGAGACGCGCGAAGCTCCATCAATGCTTCGCACGAGCGGTGGCATGAGAACGAGATTCGCCGTCGGGAGGAGTACGACAGGGATCATGGCATCCCGACTCAGAGCCAAGCTACCAGGACTGAGTCGGCAACGGCTTCAACTGGCGGAACCACTCGGGGATGGTCGAGGAATCACAATCACAACTCCCCTCCCCGGGACAGACATCGTCCCCGACGATAGGAGGACACGTGCGGAGTGTCCGCCCTCACTCCGCGCCTTAGGGTCATCCAATGGCCTCCCAACTTCAAGGTATCCAATGTTGACAAATATGAACCTAAGCAGGATCCATGGGGTTGGCTAGCCGTCTACACCACCGCTGCTCGAGCTGCCGGGGCGTCCGAAGACGTGATGACCGCATACTTACCCATTGTCCTTGGGCAAGACGCACTGCAATGGCTGCGACATCTACCCCGACACTGCATCGACGTTTGGGGCGACTTCAGTCAACGCTTCACCGCCAACTTCCAGTCCCTCTCCGACAAGCCGGCGCAACCGTGGGATCTCAAATCCATCAAGCGCCCGGGGGACGAGACTCTCCGGTCATACCTCAAAAGGTTTCAGACCATGAGAAATCGTATCCCTGAGGTCACGGAGGCGGCCGTGATTGAGGACTTCTACAGAGGCTCCAATGACTCGGTTTTCGTCCGAGCCATACTACAGAGGGCACCGACTATCTCCGAGGAGCTGTTCCGGGAAGCCGACCTCTACATCACCGCCGATGAGCGAGCCCAGGACCTCATCGGAGGAGCAAAGCCCATACCGGCAGCACCACGACGCGACACGAACCAGCAACCCGACAAACGATGGGAGAAGAGGCCTCGCGAAGAAGTACACGCTGCCGGACCACCTGCCTCTCGCGCCCGAGGAGGACCTCGTGGAGGCGAACGCACGTTGGACGACATCCTCGACGCCCAGTGCCCGTACCACAAGGACATGCGCCACACTCTTCGTAACTGCCGAGACTTCAAGCACTCCGTCGGACACGGACGACCCTTCCAACCTCTACCTCCTCCTCCGCCGAGGGGAGGACCAGATGAACCACGACAACCCCATCGACAGGAGGAGGGAGGAGGAGGAGCTTTCCCACGCGTTGACAGGGAGGTCAACGTCATCTTCGGCGGACACGGATCGCAGGAGAACAGAAGACAGCAAAAGCTCAACGACCTCCAGATACTGGTGGCGACCACCGGCCCTCCCGCCCCATACCGGTGGTCGGAGCATCCGATCACCTTCACTCGGGCAGATCAATGGCTCAACTTCGACCATCCGGGCAAATACCCGCTTCTCGTCGATCCGGTGATCCGAGAAAGCCGGGTGAAGAAGGTGTTAGTGGACGAGGGGAGCAGCATCAACGTCACCTTCCCCCGGACACTCCAAGGCTTGGGAGTTCACCTCAGAGAGCTCCACGAGTCGGACACTCCTTTCTTCGGCATCGTGCCGACGGAAGGGGAATACCCGTTGGGCCACATCTACATGTCAGTCACCTTCGGAACTCCGGAGAACTACAGAACCGAGTTCCTGAGGTTTGAAGTGGCGAACTCCGACTGCGGGTACAACGCCATCATTGGGAGGCCTGGATTGGCCAAGTTCATGGCCATTCCGCATTACACATACATGATACTGAAGATGCCAGGACCGCAAGGGATCATAACTGTGCGCGCCGACTTCCAAGGCGCCGCAGAGTGTTTCCGAGTGGCTATTCAAGCAGCCCTCACCGCCAAGCCATCGACGGCTCCCTCTACTTTGGCGAACTCTAAGCCTGAGGAGGACCTCGCAATACCGGCGAATGAAGCTTAGACCGCGACCTCTATGCGGCCGACTGAAGAAACCAAGAGAATCAACCTGGGGTTCGCTGATGAGCGCAAGACGGCCATCATCAGCTCCAGCTTGAATGACAAATAGGAAAGCGCGCTCGTCCGGTTTCTGCAAGATAACCGAGATGTATTCGCATGGCAACCTGCGGATATGCCGGGAGTCCCAAGAGAACTGGCCGAGCACAAACTGAAGGTTTTTCCCCAGGCAAGGCCGATTCGGCAAAAACTACGTCGTTTCACGCCTGATAAGAGAGAGGCCATTCGCGCCAAGTTAGCTCGCTTGGTCGCGGCTGGATTCATTAGAGAAGTATTACATCCTGAGTGGTTAGCCAATCCTGTTCTTGTACTCAAAAAGAATAAAGTGGATTGGCGCATGTGTGTTGATTATACTGATCTCAACAAACACTGTCCGAAGGACCCTTTTGGGCTCCCGAGGATAGATCAGGTGGTGGACTCCACCGCTGGATGTTCTATGCTATCTTTCCTGGATTGCTATTCTGGATACCATTAGATTAGTCTGGCAAAGGAAGATGAAGAAAAAACGGCATTCATTACTCCGTTCGGCGCTTTCTGTTATACCTCCATGCCGTTTGGCCTCAAAAACGCTGGAGCGACTTACCAGAGAGCCATTCAAACATGCTTAGCCGATCACTGGGGCAAGCGTGTGGAGGCCTATGTGGATGATGTGGTGATCAAAACACAGGACTCAAAAGACTTCATCGAAGACTTGCAACTGGTTTTCAACAGCCTGAGGCGGTATAGATGGAAGCTTAATCCCGAGAAATGTGTTTTCGGGGTACCAGCCAGAAAGTTGCTCGGGTTTATTGTCAGCCACCGGGGAATTGAAGCTAATCCAGATAAGATTGAAGCTATCATGAAGATGGAAGCACCTCGATCGCAGAAAAAAGTTCAGCGGCTTACTGGATGTATGGCAGCTCTAAGCAGATTTATATCCAGGCTGGGAGAAAAAGGTCTGTCATTTTACAAGTTACTCAAAATGGTGGATAAGTTTCAATGGACTTCAGAAGCGCAAGAAGCTCTAGATGCTCTGAAAAAATTCTTGACAACACCACCAGTACTGAAACCACCTCGGCGAGCCACGTCAACTCAACCAGCTGAAGATTTGCTACTGTATATCTCTTGCACGACTCACGTGGTAAGCACCGCGTTAGTAGTCGAGCGAGTAGAAGAAGGACATGCCTATCCAATACAACATCCTGTCTACTTCATTAGTGAAGTCCTAGGCCCCTCGAAGAAAAAGTACCCTCAAGTTCAGAAGCTATTGTACGCAGTACTTCTAACTGCCCGCAAGCTGCGTCACTATTTTGACGACCACAAAGTCATAGTAGTCACAAATTTTCCAATAGGGGATATTCTTCACAACAAGGAAGCCATCGGTCGAATAGCCAAGTGGGCTTGTGAGCTGGGATCTCATGACATCGAGTTCCGACCTCGCACTGCCATCAAAACTCAAGCACTGGTTGATTTCGTATCGGAGTGGACCGAACAACAAGTACCAGACAACCCGGAGACTGCAGAAGTATGGCGAATGTATTTTGATGGCTCACTAAAGCTGCAGGGAGCAGGAGCAGGGATCCTCTTCACTGCACCTGGAGGCGAACACCTCAAGTACGCCCTCCAGTTGCTATTCCCGGCCTCCAACAATGCAGCCGAGTATGAAGCTTTGATCCATGGATTGAACATTGCCATATCGTTGGGCGTCAAAAGATTAATGGTATACGGAGACTCTCTGGTAGTCATCAGCCAGATAAATAAGGAGTGGGATTGCTCAAGCGATTCAATGGGAAAATACTGCACTGCCGTCCGAAAGCTGGAAGATAAATTCGAGGGTCTGGAATTTCATCATGTAGAAAGAGATCGGAACACGGCAGCCGATGTACTGTCCAAGCTAGGGTCCAGTCGAACTCAGGTCCCACCCGGGGTTTTCGTGCAAGAAATTCTGCAGCCGAGTATCTCAATGGATCAAACAGAAGAGTGCAACATCATAGATCAACCTGAGTCAGACCCTGATGACTGGAGAAGGCCGATCATTAAGTATATAAAGAATGAAGAAGAACCAGACGACAAGAATTCGGCAGAGCGCATTGCAAGACAGTCGGCTCACTATACACTTATTGGGGAGACATTATACAGAAGGGGTGCATCAGGCGTCTTCATGAAGTGCATTCTCCCATCCACTGGAAAACAACTTCTGGAGGAAGTCCATGCTGGGCAATGTGGAATACATGCAGCCTCCAGAACACTAGTCGGGAAGGTCTTCAGGTCAGGATTCTATTGGCCAACAGCAAAGAACGATGCAGCCGAGTTAGTTCGAAGGTGCGAGGCCTGCCAATACTTGTCAAAGCAACAACACATGCCAGCACAGCAACTGCAGACTATACCAGTAACTTGGCCTTTCGCATGCTGGGGACTGGATATGATTGGACCTTTCAAGAAAGCTCAAGGGGGATACACTCATGTATTGGTAGCAATTGACAAGTTCACTAAATGGATAGAATTCAAGCCCATTGCCTCCCTAACCTCTGCTAAGGCCGTGGAACTCATACAAGACATAATATTCAGATTCGGGATACCAAACAGCATCATAACTGATTTAGGATTCAACTTCACAAGTTCGGAATTCTTTGACTTCTGCGAGCAAAAGAGCATTCAGATCAAGTATGCATCTGTAGCCCATCTAAGAGCCAACGGGCAAGTTGAGCGAGCCAACGGGATGATATTGGATGCACTCAGGAAAAAGATCTTCGATAAGAATGAAAAATTCGCAGGAAAGTGGATAAGGGAATTACCCTATGTTGTTTGGAGCCTAAGAACCCAACCTAGCCGAGCTTTGCATGGAAACACTCCTTTCTTCATGGTCTATGGATCGGAGGCAGTGCTACCTGCTGATCTCAAGTTTGGGGCGCCAAGGCTGATCTTTGAAAGCATAGCAGAAGTTGAGACCACCAGGCTGGAGGACATAGACGTACTCGAGGAAGAACGGTTAAACGCAGTAATTCAATCAGCAAGATACCAGCAGACTCTAAGGCGCTATCACGACAAGGCTGTGCGACAACGATTCTTCTCAGTAGGAGATCTCGTCCTCCGCCGAATTCTAACGGGAGAAGGACGACACAAGTTATCACCCTTATGGGAAGGACCCTTCGTGGTAGCAGAAGTCACTCGGCCCGGATCGTATCGCCTCACTCAGATGGATGGCACAGAAGTTGGGAACTCCTGGAACATAGAACACCTCAGAAAGTTTTATCCCTAGCTGTACCTCAAAACTGCTGGGATGATGATGATGTACTCTATAAAGTGGAAATATGTCATCAATAAAGGAGAGGTCTCAAGGATACTCAATTTATTTACGATTGACTTGCATTCTTACTTAACTCAGGGTGACCACTATGCCCTGCTAACGGAGCAATCAACTTAAGTCGGCAACGACTTAAGGCGGTGCAACATGCTCGCGCTTACTTAACTCAGGGTGACCACTATGCCCTGCTAACGGAGCAATCGACTTAAGTCGGCAACGACTTAAGGCGGTGCAACATGCTCGCGCTTACTTAACTCAGGGTGACCACTATGCCCTGCTAACGGATCAATCGACTTAAGTCGGTAACGACTTAAGGCGGTGCAACATGCTCGCGCTTACTTAATTCAGGGTGACCACTATGCCCTGCTAACGGAGCAATCGACTTAAGTCGGCAACAACTTAAGGCGGTGCAACATACTCGCGCTTACTTAATTCAGGGTGACCACTATGCCCTACGAACGCAGCGATCGACTTAAGTTGGCGGCAACTTAAGACCGGTGCAACATGCTCGCGCCTATATAATTCAGGGGATGACTTCCATATCCCGCAAACAAATTTCATAATCATCATGCGTCATTACTGCTAACTCATTAACTAATAAATTCTGATACAATGAAAGAGTAATTATGTCATTCGAACGGTAAACTGGTGTCCTCTAACAAACACTCGATCATGCAAACCGCGCGCTTGGAGCACGCAAAATGTTTTTCTATTTTGCAACGTCTTTCCCAGGAGCAACCGACGAAGAAGGGCGACTCGAGGAATCAGGGGCGGCGTTCACGTCAGCCTTATATCTTCGGGAACAACCACGCCGGGTCTCCTCATCAAGATTCGTCCCGCCCGAATAGCCTTGTCCAGGGCTTTGTCGCGTTGGGCCTTGAGAGTAACAGAAGTTTCTTCAGCAGTTTTAGCAGCCAGTCGAGCACTCTCTAACTCCTGGGCAATGGATTTTTTGGAAGCCCAGAGCCCTTTGATAGTAGCATCCTTCGCTGATATCAACTGCTTAAGCCGGGTTACCTCCTCCATGGATTCCTGCAGCTTACGACGTTGAAGGTCTAATTCTTCCATGGTGAAGCGATGACTTCTTTCCAAGATAGTCAGCGAATTGCTAGAATCTCGATACAACCTGTCAAGATTGTCACGAGAAGCAGCAAGGATACGTTTTTCTTCCTGCAAGCACAAGTCAGTTCCTTCAAAAAACCAGGCAAGTAATAGGAGCACAGCAAGGCAAAGCACAGTTTCGTATATCACCTTTTCAGAGTCGAGCTGAGCATGTAGAGAAGAACTCAGTGCATTGGCATCATCTAAGGCAGCGGAGACCTGACTCAGCTCAATCTGACTTTGAGAGTACTTTTCCTCAAAATCAGTGCATCGCTGGGCCAATTCAGCCTGATCTCGAGAATGTTTTTCCTCAAGAATTGCAATCTGCCGAGTCATTCCTAGCAAGAGGTAACCAAACAAAACGAGGTCAGAAGGTAAAACAGTCCACAACAAAGGCGAAGAAAAGAAAAAGGGCACTAACCAGCGTTAGTTGCCTCCAACTCGGATACACGACGATGAAGTGACACTGGATTCCAACACGAAAGAGACGAAGCCACTTCTGGGACAGAAGTACCCTGCGATCTCAGCTGGCTGGCCATCCCATCCACCAAAACCTGATGAGAAGAACAGATGAGCATAATGACAAAAGTTCATGCAATGTAAAAATCAAGCTAAAAAACAGCACAGTACCTGGAGGTTGGAAAAGAACCAAGGGATCCCCAAATCAGGAGAAATCAGCTGATAACCAGGCGCAAGGTCACCACCCGAAGCAGTTTGCAATGGAACAGTAGGAATCAGCTCAGCGCCTTCAACAGAGCCGAACGCCCGATCAGCGGGGACACTGCCCTCTAAAGCGACACCCTGGTCCAAAGTTTGGGCCACCACCATGCAGCCAGAGTGTGGAGGTGATCCCGCGTGAACGTCCATGGAAGTGCCGGAAGGAGACCCTGTTTGGGCACCCTCGGGGGCTGGGTCATAGTTGGCACTGCCCACTTGAGCCGGATCATCCCCGGCAGCACCCTCGGGAGCTGGGCAGTGGCTTGCACTCTTCACATGAGCTAAGACATCCCCGACGACACCCTCGGGGGCTGGGAATGTGTCAGCACCATTCTTGAGGTCCAGACTCTCCGTAGTAACCACCTCTAAGGTTGACGGGCCTTCGGCTACTTCCATGGAACCAGGACAATCCAGGTTAGCATCCCGACCCTCGAGATCGCGCTCTAAGGTCGACGAGGCACGGGATGACCTCAACCCAGCATCAGGCACGGCACCGCAAGCCTCCGTCGCATCATCATCCACTGGCTCTGATAACAAGTCCTCTGGGACCATATCCTCAAGAGTTTGATCAAAGTTGGCCAGGGACAGTTCTTGCAGACCAACGAGGGCAGATAAAGCAGGAGAAGGAACTCCACTACTTTCACCACTAGCGAGGAATTGCCGACTGTTCTTCCGAGTCAGAGGGACCTCATTCTCTTCCTCTCTGTCGTCTTCATCAGCAACACAGGCAACACCCCCATTGGGATCAACGACAGATGGAGTACACTCATTGGGATCAGCAATAGACATACCACACCCATTGGGATCAGCATCAGTAAATTCAGGCACAGGAACCTCCTCAACAGCAGGAACCGAGGGACCAGCGCCCCGATCCAAATTAGATACTTGCCGAAGACGTCTCTTTTTCTTTTTCTGCTCATCAGCAGAAAGATCAGTTTGATTGGCTCGGCAAGGATGCCTCGGGCGAACACGGACAGGTCTCTGAGCATCCAAGGTTGTACCAACCTCTGGGAGAGGCGCCACCGCCAATGTCCCAGCAGGAGTAGCATCAGAAGAATCTTCAGCCAGCATATCAAGCATGGCACTTATTTCTGCATCATTAGGATCCAAAGGCACCTCAAAATGGACTTGTCGTTCGTCATCAGGAATTTCCCCAAGTGAGGTAACCAAAGCACTGACTTCTTCATCAGAGGGCCGCGTTCTAAGGCCCAAATTGCCATCAGTCGCAGGTGGATTTGACACGAAAAGAGTGAAGACTTTGGCAGGAGGCAAATTCCAGGCCGAGTATGCCACCGGAGCACCAACATTGGACACTTTGCCCCTGAGAATCATTTCCAGTCGGCTCACCAAATCTGCAGAAGGGATTCTCTTGTTGATAACCCGAGTTGAGTCGGCTAGCCCTCGATACAGATAAGCCGGGTGGACCCTATCTTTCAGTGGCTGAAGGTTTTTGAAAACGAAGTCAGCAACTACAGCTTCAGCAGTTAAACCTCTCTCTTTCAGCAGTCCAACTTCAGCTAGCAACACACCCGCTTCAGCTACTTCCTCATCTGTGGGAGACTCGGTCCAGCTTAGGGTGCGAACGTCTGGTTGTCTTCCCGACCGGGGGGGAGAGAATTTCCATAATTATCAACTATGAACCACTCTAGACGCCATCCCTTAATGCTGTCTTTAAGGGGAATCTCAAGATATTCAGTCTTCCGTCCCCGGCGCATCTCCAAACTGGCACCCCCGACCAACTGATGTTGTCCCCCGGCCATCCCAGGGCGACAATGATACAGGTATTTCCATAAGCCAAAATGCGGCAATACGCCAAGAAAGGCTTCGCATAAGTGAACGAAGATGGAGATTTGCAGAATTGAGTTAGGGTTCAGATGGGTCAGGTTAATGTGGTAGAAATCAAGGAGACCACAGAAAAAGGGAGAGATGGGAAGGCCAAGGCCGCGGAGAAGAAAAGGAGCGTAAATTACAGACTCGTGGGCATCCTCTGTCGGGACAGTAGTCCCATGGCAAATCCGCCAAGAACAGAGTTCCCGCGGAGGAAGAACCCCGATGGACACGAGGTGGAGGAGTTCAGCTTCGGAAATGATAGACATGTGGTTACCTGCAAAAGGCAACTGGCTGTTGGGATCGATTGGAGGAATCACCACAGCGGACGAGCTCGCGATTTTCCTCTTGGGCGCCATCTCGATTCTACCAGCGAGCAGATTGGAGGCGAGCGGCAGAGAGAATTCAGAAGCGGGAATGCAAAAACTAGGGCACGGAAAGCAAAGGCGGCTAAAAGCGCAGCTCTTATGGGATATTCTCGAGCCAGATACAGTTTCAAAAAGTGCCCAGTCATCACCCGGCGGTTATTTCCAAAATCCCAGCATGCCACGTGGTCATTCGGCAGTTATTTCCAAAAAGCTGGTGGGCCACCTCATCACTCGGTTGTTATCCTCAAAATAACTCGGCATTACCTCTAAAGTGCCGACGTCACCACCCAGTCACTCGGCGTTGCCTCTAAAACGCTGATTTCGAGCTCAATCGCTCGGCATTACTTCTAAAATGCCGACGGCGACCTTTAATCACTCGGCGTTGCCTCCAAAACGCTGATCTCATGTTCAATCGCTCGGCATTACTTCTAAAATGCCGACGGTGACCTTTAATCACTCGGTGTTGCCTCTAAAACGCTGATCTCGTGTTCAATCGCTCGGCATTTCTTCTAAAATGCCGACGGCGACCTTCAATCACTCGGCGTTGCCTCTAAAACGCTGATCTCGTGTTCAATCGCTCGGCATTTCTTCTAAAATGCCGACGGCGACCTTCAATCACTCGGCGTTGCCTCTAAAACGCTGGTCTCATGTTCAATCGCTCAGCATTACTTCTAAGATGCCGACGTCGACCTTCAATCACTCGGCGTTGCCTCTAAGACGCTGGTATAGCGTTCAGTCGCTCGGCGTTACTTCTAAAACGTCGATACAGACTACAAAGTTACTCGGTAGCTACTTCTGGAAGCGTCAGTATGATGTCCAAGTCATCCGTCTACTGTCTCAAAAGAATCAGTTTTATAATCCAGCAAAGCAAGCCATCAAGAAGAAGCCAACATCATTCTTTCATTAAGGGAAGACAATAAGCTTACAAATCAACTCTTTGCGAGTTGATGCTTCCCTACTATTACTACATTACATCACTACTACTACTATACTACGCTATACTACTCTACATTACTACTACATTATTCTAACTATACTATACTAATATCTAAAGACCAGTGGCGTTTAGCCACTGGCCTTGCTGCTGCTGCCGTCGCCGCCCTTGGTGCTGCCCTTGCTGCTGCCGCCTTTGGTGCTGCCCCTGCTGCCGCCGCCGTCACCGACCCTGCCGCCGTCGCCGCTGCCCCTGCCACTGCCGCTACCGTCGCCGTCGCCGTCGTCGCCGTCGTCGTCGTCGTCGTCCTCGTCCTCGTCGCTGCCGTCCGAGTCCTCCTCATCCGAGGAGTACTCCGACTCATCCGAGCCCTCGAGCCCGGAGCGCTCGACGGCCCGGATGTACGTCCAGACTTCCGCGGCTATCCCCTGGGAGTCATCCGAGTCATCGGACGACGCCGGGGGAGAGACGGGAGCCGGAGACCCCTCGGACTCGGAGGAGAACTCCTCCTCCGAGTATTTCAAGTCACCGAAATCCTCCGATGGAGGAGTCGGTTCGCGCTTGCGCTTGTTGCTCTTGCCCATGGCGGAAACAGACGGGAGAGAAGGGAAGGAAGCAGTAAAGAACAGCAAAGAGATGTGAAAAAACCAGAGGGGCAACAGCGTTATTTATAGAAGGGAAAGGCAACCGCTCACCTCCAACCGCGGTCACTGAACAGTCGCAATGCATTCAATAAACACTTCCACCCGTCTGGAGACACGTCAGGCGGCTGACGCCGTTTCATGCAACACTACACCCATTGGGACTCCAGTCAACAGCGCAAAGGATATGATTACACTCGCCGTCCCATCACATTACTACTCAGAAGTAGCCGGCTAAAACACTCAGCGTACCAAGCCGTCCCTTGCCCACACCCATTGGGGGGGATGCCCAGGAATTATCAGTATATTTTTCAAAATGGTCACATCTGTGCAGGGCATGCGGTGAATGCCCCAGGACAAAAATGAGATATCAACAAGAGTTAGAGGGAAGCCAAATATAGCCAGCAGAGTGCAAAATATGGTCGACAGACACGACTTGAAGACTAGACAGAGAACGTCCATCAAATGTCCAATCAGTCACAGAGCAAATAAATTACATTACCTAGCAAGATACAGATAGATTGCGAACCCGGATGCAAAAGACAAAATACATGCTGACCTCTGAAGCATAATATTGATGACATAGTGCGGATGACATCATGCCAATTTTTTACAAGCAGAAAGGATAATCTTCAGCAAAAGGACACAAAAGGAAGACCTTGAGAGCACCTAGAGGGGGGGGGGGTGAATAGGTGATCCTGTAAAAACTTCAAACTTAAGCCACAAAAAAACTTGTTAAGTGTTAGCACGATTATTGCCAAGTGGCTAAGGTGAAGTCTCAACAAAACACAGTACCACAAGAGAATCAAGCACAGAGTGACACAGTGGTTTTATCCCGTGGTTCGGCCAAGACCAACGCTTGCCTACTCCACGTTGTGGCGTCCCAACGGACGAGGGTTGCAATCAACCCCTCTCAAGCGGTCCAAAGACCCACTTGAATACCACGGTGTTTTGTTTTCCTTTCACTATCCCGTTTGCAAGGAATCTCCACAAATTGGAGTCTCTTGCCCTTACAAGTATATGATCACAAATGAAACACAGAGTAAGGGAGGGAAGCAACACACACAAATCCACAGCAAAAGCGCACACACACGGCCAAGAATCGAGCTCACAAGACTATCTCAGAGTTCTCACTTAGAACAGAGCTCGAATCACTTAGAAACACAAACGAATGCGCAGAGACTTAGTGTGGATGATCAAGAATGCTCAAAGGTTGCTTGTATCTCTCCTCCATGCGCCTAGGGGCTCCTTTTATAGCCCCAAGGCAGCTAGGGGCCGTTGAGAGCAAATCCGGAAGGCCACCCTTGCCTTCTGTCGTCGGGGGCACCGGACAGTCCGGTGCACACCGGACACTGTCCGGTGCCCGATTTGTTTCCTTAAACGGCGAAGACGACCGTTGCAGACCGTTGGCAGATCTGGCGCTGTTGGCGCACCGGACATGTCCGGTGCACACCGGACAGTCCGGTGCCGTCTTCCGACCGTTGGCTCGGCCACGTGTCCCGCACGGATTGCGCGGCCGACCGTTGGCCCTGGCCGACCGTTGGCTCACCGGACAGTCCGGTGCACACCGGACAGTCCGGTGAATTTTAGCCGTACGCCACCGGCCAATTTCCCGAGAGCGGCCAGTTCGAGTCGCGCCAGCCTGGCGCACCGGACACTGTCCGGTGCGCACCGGACAGTCCGGTGCTCCAGACCGAGCTGGGTCTTGGCAGCACACAGCCAAGTCCCTTCTCCTTTTCTCTATTCTTCTTCTTTCTGTTTCTAACACTTAGACAAATATATTAGTACTCAAAACCAATGTACTAAGGCTTAGAAACATACCTTTACTTCATGATTTTCACCTTGTTCATCCATGTACATAAATTCCCAATTAAGCACATGTGTTGGCACTCAATCACCAAAATACATAGAAAATGGCCCAAGGGCACATTTCCCTTTCAATCTCCCCCTTTTTGGTGATTTATGCCAACACAACATAAAGCAACTAGAACAAGTGCAAAATCACTTTAAATAAAAACTCAAATTGGTTTTATTCAATTTTGGCATATATGGATCATCCTTTGCCACCACTTGGTTTGTTTTTGCAAATCAAACTCAAATCTCTATCTCTAAGTCAAACACACATGTTGAAGTATAAAGAGAGTCATTCCAAAAGAGATTGATCAAAGATTTCAAAAACTCCCCCTATCAATACTTCTCCCCACAAGAAACCAATTATTGACAAGAGAGACAACATAAGAATTTTGACAAACCAAAAATTCTATTCTACTATTTTCAAAATCTCTCAAGTGGTAGCTGATCCATTTATTGCTTTGGCCTTTATTTTCTCCCCCTTTGGCATCAAGCACCAAAATGGGATCAATTTGTGGCCCTTTAACCCCATTGTCTTACCAAAATCTTCACTTAAGAGCAAATGACAATAAGAGTTAATGAGATGGACTTGGAATAAGTTACCCTCTCATCGGAGTGCAGTGGAAGTCTTTCATGGTCCAAGTCCACCTTTCCCTTTCAATCCTCCTTCGAGACTAAATCATCAAACTCAAGCACATGGTTAGTCTCAAAGGGTCAAGTTGTAACACATCTCCCCCTAAACATGTGCATCACTTTGCAACGGACTTGTGAGGTCCAGGGAGTGTTTGTACAACTTGAGCACCATAATAAGCAACATAATGCAAAAAGGAACATGATCAAAAGCATAACTACATGTATGCTACAATTCAATCCAGGTTCCGCGAATCTAAGACATTTAGCTCACTACGCAACCTGCAAAAGGTCTTCTCATCTAGAGGCTTAGTGAAGATATCGGCTAGCTGGTTCTCGGTGCTAACGTGAAACACTTCGATATCTCCCTTTTGCTGGTGGTCTCTCAAAAAGTGATGCCGGATGTCTATGTGCTTTGTGCGGCTGTGTTCAACAGGATTCTCCGCCATGCGGATAGCACTCTCATTGTCACATAGGAGTGGGACTTTGCTCAGATTGTAGCCAAAGTCCCTGAGGGTTTGCCTCATCCAAAGTAGTTGCGCGCAACACTGACCTGCGGCAACGTACTCGGCCTCAGCGGTGGATAGGGCAACGGATGTTTGTTTCTTAGAGTTCCATGACACCAGGGACCTTCCTAAGAATTGGCACGTCCCCGATGTACTCTTCCTATCGACCTTACATCCAGCATAGTCGGAGTCTGAGTATCCAACTAAGTCAAAGGTAGACCCTTTTGGATACCAGAGCCCGAAGCAAGGCGTAGCAACCAAATATCTAAGAATTCGCTTCACCGCCACTAAGTGACACTCCTTAGGATCGGATTGAAATCTAGCACACATGCATATGCTAAGCATAATATCCGGTCTACTAGCACATAAGTAAAGCAAAGAACCTATCATTGACCGGTATGCTTTTTGATCAACGGACTTACCTCCTTTGTTGAGGTCGGTGTGTCCGTCGGTCCCCATTGGCGTCTTTGCGGGCTTGGCGTCCTTCATCCCAAACCGCTTTAGCAGATCTTGCGTGTACTTCGTTTGGGAGATGAAGGTGCCGTCCTTGAGTTGCTTCACTTGGAACCCAAGGAAGTAGTTCAACTCGCCCATCATCGACATCTCGAATTTCTGCGTCATCACCCTGCTAAACTCTTCACAAGACTTTTGGTTAGTAGAACCAAATATTATGTCATCAACATAAATTTGGCACACAAACAAATCACCATCACATGTCTTAGTGAAAAGAGTTGGATCGGCCTTCCCAACCTTGAAAGCATTAGCAAGTAAAAAGTCTCTAAGGCATTCATACCATGCTCTTGGGGCTTGCTTAAGTCCATAGAGCGCCTTAGAGAGCTTACACACGTGGTCGGGATACCGTTCATCCTCGAAGCCAGGGGGTTGCTCCACGTACACCTCCTCCTTGATTGGCCCGTTGAGGAAAGCGCTCTTCACATCCATTTGAAACAACCTGAAAGAATGGTGAGCGGCATATGCTAGCAAAATACGAATGGACTCTAGCCTAGCCACAGGAGCAAAGGTCTCCTCAAAGTCCAAACCTGCGACTTGGGCATAACCTTTTGCCACAAGTCGAGCCTTGTTCCTCGTCACCACCCCGTGCTCGTCCTGTTTGTTGCGGAACACCCACTTGGTTCCCACAACATTTTGCTTCGGACGAGGCACCAGTGTCCAAACTTCATTGCGCTTGAAGTTGTTTAGCTCCTCTTGCATGGCCAACACCCAGTCCGGATCTAGCAAGGCCTCCTCTACCCTGAAAGGCTCAATAGAAGAGACAAAAGAGTAATGCTCACAAAAATTAACTAATCGAGATCGAGTAGTTACTCCCTTGCTAATGTCACCCAGAATTTGGTCGACGGGATGATCCCTTTGAATCATCGCTCGAACTTGGGTTGGAGGTGCCGGTTGCACTTCTTCCTCCACCACAAGATCATCTTGTGCTCCCCCTTGATCACACGCCTCCTGTTGATGAACCTGTTCATCGTCTTGAGTTTGGGGTTTCACCATAGTTGAGGAAGAAGGTTGATCTTGCTCTTCTTGTTCCTGTGGTCGCACATCACCAATCGCCATGGTTCGTATAGCGGCCGTCGGAACATCTTCTTCATCTACATCATCACAATCAACAACTTGCTCTCTTGGAGAGCCATTAGTCTCATCAAATACAACGTCGCTAGAGACTTCAACCAAACCCGATGATTTGTTGAAGACTCTATACGCCTTTGTATTTGAGTCATAACCTAACAAAAACCCTTCTACAGCTTTGGGAGCAAACTTAGAATTTCTACCTTTCTTCACTAGAATGTAGCACTTGCTCCCAAATACACGAAAGTAAGATACATTGGGTTTGTTACCGGTTAGAAGCTCATACGACGTCTTCTTGAGTAGGCGATGAAGGTAGACCCTGTTGATGGCATGGCAAGCAGTGTTCACGGCTTCCGTCCAAAAGCACTCGGGGGTCTTGAACTCTCCTAGCATCGTCCTCGCCATGTCAATGAGCGTCCTGTTCTTCCTCTCTACCACACCATTTTGCTGTGGTGTGTAGGGAGCGGAGAACTCGTGCTTGATCCCTTCCTCTTCAAGGAACTCCTCCACTTGAAGGTTCTTGAACTCGGACCCGTTGTCGCTTCTTATCTTTTTCACTTTGAGCTCAAACTCATTTTGAGCCCTCCTGAGGAAGCGCTTGAGGGTCCCTTGGGTTTCAGACTTATCCTGCAAAAAGAACACCCAAGTGAAGCGGGAAAAGTCATCAACAATAACTAGACCATACTTACTTCCCCCTATGCTTAGATAGGCGACGGGTCCGAAGAGATCCATATGCAGCAGCTCCAGGGGTCTTGAAGTGGTCATCACATTCTTGCTGTGATGCGCTCCTCCCACCTGTTTCCCTGCTTGACAAGCTGCACAAGGTCTATCTTTTTCGAAATGAACATTGGTTAGACCTATCACATGTTCTCCCTTTAGAAGCTTGTGGAGGTTCTTCATCCCCACATGTGCTAAGCGGCGATGCCACAGCCAGCCCATGCAAGTCTTAGCCATTAAGCATGCATCTAGACCGGCCTCTTCTTTTGCAAAATCAACTAAATAAAGTTTGCCGTCTAATACACCCTTAAAAGCTAGTGAACCATCACTTCTTCTAAAGACAGACACATCTACATTTGTAAATAAACAATTATATCCCATTTGACATAATTGACTGACAGATAGCAAATTATATCCGAGACTCTCCACTAAGAATACATTTGATATAGAATGCTCATTAGAAATTGCAATTTTACCTAGCCCTTTTACCTTGCCTTGATTCCCATCACCGAATATAATTGAATCTTGGGAATCCTTATTTTTGACGTAGGAGGTGAACATCTTCTTCTCCCCCGTCATATGGTTTGTGCATCCGCTGTCAATAATCCAGCTTGAACCCCCGGATGCATAAACCTGCAAGGCAAATTTAGGCTTGGGTCTTAGGTACCCAACTCATGTTGGGTCCTGCAAGGTTAGCACAAATGTCCTTAGGGACCCAAATGCAAGTCCTGTCTCCCTTGCATTTTGCCCCTAACTTCCTAGCAACTATTTTCCTATCCTTTCTACAAATAGCAAAGGAAGTGTTTAAAGCACAATAAATTATAGAAGGTTCATTTACTACTTTCCTAGGAGCATGAATAACATTCTTTCTAGGCACATGAGCAATATTTCTCCTAGGCATATCCCTATCATGCTTATAAGAAGAACTAGAGGCAAACATGGCATGAGAATCATAAACATGTGAATCAAAATCATTATAAGCATTTCTAGCATTACTCCTATCATAATACATAAAAGCATGGTTCTTTTTAGCACTAGTAGCCATAGGGGCCTTCCCTTTCTCCTTGGCGGGAATGGGAGCCTTATGGCTTGTTAAGTTCTTAGCTTCTCTCTTGAAGCCAAGTCCATCCTTAATTGAGGGGTGTCTACCAATTGTATAGGCATCCCTTGCAAATTTTAGCTTATTGAAATCATTCTTGCTAGTCTTAAGTTGAGCATTAAGACTAGCCAGTTCATCATTAAGCTTGGAAATTGAAACTAGGTGTTCACTACAAGCATTAATGTCAAAGTCTTTACACCTAGTACAAATTTCAACATGTTCTACACAAGAATTGGATTTGTTTGCTACTTCTAATTTAGCATTTAAATCATTGTTGACACCTTTCAAAGTAGAAATGGTTTCATGACAAGTAGATAGTTCAAAAGAAAGCATTTCATTTCTCTTAACTTCTAAAGCATAGGATTTTTGTGCCTCAACAAATTTATCATGCTCTTCATACAACAAATCCTCTTGCTTTTCTAAAAGTATATTCTTTTCATTCAAGGCATCAATTAATTCATTAATTTTGTCTATCTTAGATCTATCTAAGCCCTTGAACAAACATGAATAATCTACTTCATCCTCATCACTAGATTCGTCCTCACTTGAAGAAGCATAGGTAGAGTTGCGAGTACATACCTTCTTCTCTCTTGCCATAAGGCATGTGTGACGCTCGTTGGGGAAGAGGGTTGATTTGTTGAAGGCGGTGGCGGCGAGTCCTTCATTGTCGGAGTCGGACGAGGAGCAATCCGAGTCCCACTCCTTGCCTAGATGCGCCTCGCCCTTTGCCTTCTTGTAATGCTTCTTCTTTTCCCTCTTGTTCCCCTTTTCCTGGTCATTATCATTATCAGGACAGTTAGCAATAAAATGACCAAGCTTACCGCATTTGAAGCATGATCGCTTCCCCTTGGTCTTAGTCTTGCTTGGCTGTCCATTGCGACCCTTTAGCACCGTCTTGAATCTCTTGATAATGAGGGCCATTTCTTCATCGTTGAGTCCAGCCGCCTCAATTTGTGCCACCTTGCTAGGTAGCGCCTCCTTGCTTCGTGTTGCCTTGAGAGCGAGAGGTTGCGGCTCGTTGATCGGACCATTCAAGGCGTCGTCCACATATCTCGCCTCCTTGATCATCATTCGCCCGCTAACAAATTTCCCAAGAACTTCTTCGGGCGACATCTTGGTGTACCTGGGATTTTCACGTATATTGTTCACCAAGTGAGGATCAAGAACGGTAAATGACCTTAGCATTAGGCGGACGACGTCGTGGTCCGTCCATCGCGTGCTCCCGTAGCTTCTTATCTTGTTGATAAGGGTCTTGAGCCGATTGTATGTTTGCGTTGGCTCCTCGCCCCTTATCATTGCGAACCGTCCAAGCTCGCCCTCCACCAACTCCATCTTGGTGAGTAAGGTGACGTCGTTCCCCTCATGAGAAATCTTGAGGGTGTCCCAGATTTGCTTGGCGTTATCCAAGCCGCTCACCTTATGGTATTCATTCCTGCACAAGGAAGCTAGAAGAACAGTAGTAGCTTGTGCATTCTTATGAATTTGTTCATTAATGAACATGGGACTATCCGAACTATCAAAATGCATTCCACTCTCTACAATCTCCCATATACTAGGATGGAGAGAGAATAGGTGACTACGCATTTTGTGGCTCCAAAATCCGTAGTCCTCTCCATCAAAGTGTGGGGGCTTGCCGAGTGGAATGGAGAGCAAATGAGAATGTGAACTTTGCGGAATACGAGAGTAATCAAAAGAAAAGTTCGAATTAACCGGTTTTCTTTGTTTGTCGTAGTCGTCGTCCTTTTGGGAAGAAGAGGACTCATCGCTGTCGTAGTAGACGATCTCCTTGATGCGTCTTGTCTTCTTCTTCTTCCCATCTCTTCGCTTGTGGCCCGAGCCTGAGTCATGGGACTTGTCATCCCTTGGCTCGTTGACGAAGGACTCCTTCTCCTTGTCGTTGATCACAATTCCCTTCCCCTTAGGATCCATCTCTTCGGGCGGTTAGTCCCTTTCTTGAAGAGAACGGCTCTGATACCAATTGAGAGCACCTAGAGGGGGGGGTGAATAGGTGATCCTGTAAAAACTTCAAACTTAAGCCACAAAAAAACTTGTTAAGTGTTAGCACGATTATTGCCAAGTGGCTAAGGTGAAGTCTCAACAAAACACAGTACCACAAGAGAATCAAGCACAGAGTGACACAGTGGTTTTATCCCGTGGTTCGGCCAAGACCAACGCTTGCCTACTCCACGTTGTGGCGTCCCAACGGACGAGGGTTGCAATCAACCCCTCTCAAGCGGTCCAAAGACCCACTTGAATACCACGGTGTTTTGTTTTCCTTTCACTATCCCGTTTGCAAGGAATCTCCACAAATTGGAGTCTCTTGCCCTTACAAGTATATGATCACAAATGAAACACAGAGTAAGGGAGGGAAGCAACACACACAAATCCACAGCAAAAGCGCACACACACGGCCAAGAATCGAGCTCACAAGACTATCTCAGAGTTCTCACTTAGAACAGAGCTCGAATCACTTAGAAACACAAACGAATGCGCAGAGACTTAGTGTGGATGATCAAGAATGCTCAAAGGTTGCTTGTATCTCTCCTCCATGCGCCTAGGGGCTCCTTTTATAGCCCCAAGGCAGCTAGGGGCCGTTGAGAGCAAATCCGGAAGGCCACCCTTGCCTTCTGTCGTCGGGGGCACCGGACAGTCCGGTGCACACCGGACACTGTCCGGTGCCCGATTTGTTTCCTTAAACGGCGAAGACGACCGTTGCAGACCGTTGGTAGATCTGGCGCTGTTGGCGCACCGGACATGTCCGGTGCACACCGGACAGTCCGGTGCCGTCTTCCGACCGTTGGCTCGGCCACGTGTCCCGCGCGGATTGCGCGGCCGACCGTTGGCTCACCGGACAGTCCGGTGCACACCGGACAGTCCGGTGAATTTTAGCCGTACGCCACCGGCCAATTTCCCGAGAGCGGCCAGTTCGAGTCGCGCCAGCCTGGCGCACCGGACACTGTCCGGTGCGCACCGGACAGTCCGGTGCTCCAGACCGAGCTGGGTCTTGGCAGCACACAGCCAAGTCCCTTCTCCTTTTCTCTATTCTTCTTCTTTCTGTTTCTAACACTTAGACAAATATATTAGTACTCAAAACCAATGTACTAAGGCTTAGAAACATACCTTTACTTCATGATTTTCACCTTGTTCATCCATGTACATAAATTCCCAATTAAGCACATGTGTTGGCACTCAATCACCAAAATACATAGAAAATGGCCCAAGGGCACATTTCCCTTTCAGACCTTCGAGTGGATTATCCTCAAAAATCCACTTGAAGCTCGGGGGCTACACACATTGGGTGCACCTCTGGTGCACCCCATGGATTATCATTCCAAGCCAAGATAGTGCCAATTTCTAAAGCGTGGGACAAGATTAAAAAAGCTAACCCTCAACCGAAATGAAGGAACACAAATGGAAATAATCTCTACTGAAGACCTTCGAGTAGATTATTTTCTAAAATCTACTCGAAGCTCGGGGGCTACACCCATTGGGTGCACCTCCGGTGCACCCAATGAAGTTCAGAATCCTACAAATTGGAATGCCGACCTCCAAGGCACAGACACGAAACTAGGCTTTGGTCAACGAGTGAACGGAGCAGGAGAAGACAACAGGAAGCCATCTTTCTTCAAATCACCTGCAAGCTGGACCTGGGATCTTCGGGTTGATTACCTCTAAATTAACCCAAAGATCGGGGGCTTGTGGGGGATAGATATCCCCCGGGTCCACTAAAAGAGTAAAGGACCTCACGAAAGGCCCAAGGGCCCAATAAATCGTAAGGTCATTCTTTCGTGGGCCTGGGGAGAAACAACCAGCGAAGCAGAACGACATAACGGCCGGATGGGTACAAGCCCGGACGGCCCACAGCATCGAGCGAATGACCGCAACAGAGATCCGACTTTCCCGCGCAGAAGCCTCCATGCAACGAAGCCACGCGAGGATAAGTCAGCGAGGGTTACGTAGGGATAATCTCAAGAGGTTCACTATCTTTTAGCTACTTGTTGCTATCTTATCCACGTGTACTGCCCCACGGTCGAGTATATAAGGCCTAGGGGGCACCCCTTCAGAACGATCGACCCATTACTTAGCCACCCACATCAACTCTCTGTATTCTCGATCCAGAGAGCTCTCTTGTAATCACATCCACCAAGCATACTCATCAGGACGTAGGGTGTTACGCATCACTAAGCGGCCCGAACCTGTAAACCTTGTCCACCGTCCCTCGTGCGATCGGCACGAACCATTTTGCTACAGTTGTCAACACCGTCCTACTCCTAAAACACCTTGAGGGGCAACGCCGGGTGTGCGGTCGGACCCAAAACACCGACAATACCCGACCCGTTTCCACCCCTAGTCCTCATCCACGGAAAGATGGACACGAATTACAAGGAAAAAAAGAAGCAAACGAGATAAAGGCCCGTCAAACTGCTCTTCCGGCACCTCCACCCTCAAAGGAGAACAGAGAGAAGCTTGTCGTCATGGCAACTCCATTCTACCCCGATGTCCTCTTCATCGGGGTAAGAGCGGAATCGTCCCCCATCTCCGACGACGAGCCAACCATGCCTGTGGAAGAACCTCCTCAGCGAGAAGCTCGCCGACGGAGAAATCGACACCGGAATGTTCGGCGGCATCATGAAGCCGGAGAACGAGACCCGGTGTAGCCTGTATCACGAGATGAGATCTCGGAGGTGGGAGAAACTCCTGATGAACGAGTCTTCAAGGAAAGGAGGAACTCCCACCGACGTGATCGTCGGCAAGCTCAAGAGCAAGCTGAACAGGATGCAAGGATATGCCGAGAGAACCCTCTCTTCGCGCGAAACCTGAACCCTTAATTCACCCGCGCCATGAACACACCGAGTGAGGTCGGGGGAGTATTGGCTCGGATAGCTGATGGCCTCCCCGGACTCTAGACGCTGAAGGGTATAGGCGGCTGCTCACTCGAGCGGCTAATCATCTTCTGCCTCTCGCTCATCCTCTGGGCGATCTACGACACGCCATCAACAGTCGGCAAGATGCGCGGAGCTCCATCAACGCTTCACGCGAGCGGCGACATGAGAACGAAATACGGCACCGAGAAGAGTACGACTGGGATCATGGCGTTCCTGCACGAAGTCAGGCCGCTAGAGCTGAGTCGGCAACGGCTTCAACTGGCGGCACAACCCGGGATGGTCGAGGCAGCACATCGGCAACTCCCCTCCCCGGGACCAACACCACAATTGTCGATAGGAGGACACGTGTGGAGTATCTGCGCTCACTCCGCGTCTCAGGGCTATTCAATGGCTCCCAAACTTCAAGGTCTCCAACGTTGACAAATACGAGCTCAAGCAGGACCCGGGAGGCTGGTTGGCCGTCTATACCCCCGTCGCCCGGGCCGCTGGGGCAACTAAAGATGTGATGACTGCGTACTTACCCATCGTCCTTGGGCAAGATGCACTACAATGGCTACGACACCTACCCCAACACTGCATCAACGATTGGAGCGACTTCAATCGATGTTTTATCGCCAACTTCCAATCCCTCTCCGACAAGCCGGCGCAGCCATGGGACCTCAAATCCATCAGGCGCCGTGGGGATGAGAATCTTCGGTCATACCTCAAAAGGTTTCAGACCATGAGAAATCGCATTCCTGAGGTTGCTGAAGCAGCAGTGATCGAGGACTTCTACCGGGGATCTAATGACTCAGCTTTCGTCCGAGCCATACTACAAAAGGCGCCAACCACTTCCGAGCAGTTGTTCAGGGAGGAAGACCTCTACATCACCGCTGGTGAGCGTGCCCAGGACCTCATCGGGGGAACGAAGCCTGCTCCATCTGCACCACGGCGTGACGCAAACCAGCTGACCGACAAACGCTGGGAGAAGAGGCCTCGTGAAGAAGTCCATGCCGCTGGACCACCCATCTCTCATGCCCGAGGCGCACCCCACGGAGGCGAACGAACATTGGACGACATCCTTGACGCACAGTGCCCATACCACAAAGATATGCACCACACCCTTCGAAACTGCAGAGACTTCAAGCACTCCGTCGGGAATGGCCGACCCTTCCAACCTCTACCACCTCCCCCACCACGAGGACCTGGAGAACCTCAACAACCTCAGCAGTAGGAAGGGGGAGGAGGCGAAGCGTTCCTGCGCGTCGATGGAGAAGTCAATGTTATCTTCAGCGGACACGGGTCACAAGAGAACAAAAGGCAACAGAAGCTCAACGATCGACAGATACTGGTGGCGACCACCAGTACTCCCGCCCCCTATCGGTGGTCAGAACACTCGATCACCTTTACTCTGGCGGATCAATGGCTCAACTTCGATCATCCGGGCAAGTACCCGCTCCTCGTCCATCGGGTGATCCGAGAGTGCAGGGTAAAGAAGGTGTTGGTGGATGGAGGAAGCAGCATCAACGTCACCTTCGCCCGGACGCTCCTAGGCTTGGGAGTCGCACTCAAAGAGCTCCACGAGTCAGACACTCCTTTTTTTAGCGTTGTGCCGACCGAAGGAGAATACCCGCTTGGATACATCTACATGCCTGTCACCTTTGGAACTCCAGAAAATTACAGAACCGAGTTCCTGAGGTTCAAGGTGGCAAGTTTCGACTACGGATACAACGCCATCATCGGTAGGCCAGGGTTAGCAAAATTCATAGCCATTCCACACTATTCGTACATGATATTGAAGATGCCGGGAACACAAGGAATCATCACCGTGCGCGCTGACATCCAAGGCGCCACGGAATGTTTCTGAGTGGCCATTTGGGCGGCCCTCACCACCAAACCGCCGACGACTTCCTCCGCTCAGGCGAACTCAAAGCCTGAGGAAGACCTCACGATACCTGCGAATGAAGCTCAAGCCATGACCTCTATGTGGCCAACTGAGGAGACAAAGAGAATCAACCTCGGGTTCGCTGATGAACGCAAGACTGCCATCATCAGCTCCAACCTGGATGACAAATAGGAAGGCGCGCTCGTCCAGTTTCTACAAGATAACCGAGACGTATTTGCATGGCAGCCTGCGGATATGCTGGGAGTCCCGAGAGAGCTGGCCAAGCACAAACTAGAAGTCTATCCCCAGGCAAGGCCGATCAGACAAAAATTATGTTGTTTCATGCCTGACAAGAGAGAGGCTATTCACGCCGAGCTAGCTCGCTTAGTCACAGCAGGGTTCATTAGAGAAGTACTGCATCCTGAGTGGCTAGCATATCCTGTTCTTGTACTCAAAAAGAATAAAGTGGATTGGCGCATGTGCATCGACTATACAGATCTCAACAAACATTGTCCGAAGGATCCCTTCGGACTCCCCAGAATAGATCAGGTGGTAGATTCGACCGTCGGATGTTCTAAGTTGTCCTTCCTGGACTGCTACTTTGGATACCATCAGATCAGCCTGGCAAAAGAAGATGAAGAAAAGACAACATTCATTACCCCGTTTGGAGCTTTCTACTATACCTCCATGTCATTCGGCCTCAAGAACGCTAGAGCGACTTACCAGAGATCTATTCAAACATGCTTGGCCGATCACTAGGGCAAGTGGGTAGAAGCTTATGTCGATGATGTGGTGATCAAAATAGAAAATTTAGAAAACTTCATCGAAGATTTGTAGCTGGTTTTCAACAGCCTAAGACGATACCGGTGGAAACTCAATCCGGAAAAATGCGTCTTTGGAGTACCAGCAGGGAAGTTGCTCGGATTCATTGTCAGCCACCGAGGAATTGAAGCTAACCTAGAAAAAATCGAGGCTATCATGAGAATGGAAGCACCACGATCACAGAAGAAAGTGCAAAGGCTTACTGGATGCATGGCGGCCTTGAGCAGGTTCATATCAAGGCTATGAGAAAAAGGCTTACCATTCTACAAGTTGCTCAAGAAGGTAGACAAGTTCCAGTGGACCACAGAAGCACATGAAGCTCTCGATGCACTAAAGAAGTTCTTGACCACGCCACCAGTACTAAAGCCGCCACGCCGAGCCATGCCAGAACAACCGGTAGAAGATCTGTTGTTATACATCTCCTGCACGACTCACGTGGTAAGCACCGCATTAGTAGTCGAGCGGGTAGAGGAAGGACACACATATCCAGTACAGCATCCAGTCTATTTCATCAGTGAAGTTATGTGATCCTCTAAAAAGAAATATCCTCAAGTTCAAAAGCTCCTATATGCAGTACTTCTAACTGCTCGTAAGCTCCGTCACTACTTTGACGACCATAAAGTCATAGTAGTCACTGGGTTTCCAATAGGAGATATACTTCACAACAAAGAAGCCATTGGAAGAATAGCCAAGTGGGCTTGCGAGCTGGGAGCTCACGACATTGAGTTTCGGCCTCGCACGGCAATAAAGACTCAAGCACTAGTTGACTTCATATCAGAATGGACCGAGCAACAAGTACTAGACAACCCGGAAGCTACAAAAGTATGGCGAATGTATTTTGATGGCTCGCTGAAGCTACAGGGAGCAGGCGCAGGAATCCTTTTCATTGCCCCTAGAGGTGAACAACTCAAATATGCTCTTCAGTTATCATTCCCAGCATCAAATAATGCAACAGAATATGAGGCTCTGATCCATGGATTGAACATTGTCATATCACTGGGCATTAAGAGGTTAATGGTATACGGAGATTCACTCGTGGTCATAAGTCAGATAAATAAAGACTGGGATTGCTCGACTGATTCTATGGGTAAGTACTGTATAGCCGTCCGAAAATTAGAAGACAAATTTGAAGGACTAGAATTTCATCACGTGGAAAGAGATTGCAACGCAGCAGCAGACGCGTTGTCAAAACTAGGATCCAGTCGAGCTCAGGTCCCACCTGGAGTTTTTGTCCAGGAAGTGTCACGCCCAAGCATTCCCTTAGATCAGGCAGAAGAGTGCAATGCTTTGAGCCAGCCAGAGTCAGACTCTAATGACTGGAGAGAGCCTATCATCAGGTATATAAAGAATGAAGAGAACTGGATGATAAAGCAGCAGCAGAATGCATCGCAAGACAGTCGGTCCACTACACCCTCATAGGGGACGCACTGTACAGAAGGGGTGCAATAGGAGTCCTCATGAAGTGCATTTCCTCGGTTACTGGGAGACAACTACTAGATGAGATTCATGCCGGACAATGTGGAATACACGCAGCATCCAGAACTCTGGTTGGGAAAGTCTTCAGGTCTGATTTCTATTGGCCAACAGCAAAGAGTGATGCAGCCGAGTTAGTCGAGAGTTGTGAAGCTTGCCAATTCTTGTCAAAGCAACAACATTTACCAGCACAGTAGCTGCAGGCCATACCCATAACATGGCCATTCGCGTGCTAGGGATTAGACATGATTGGACTCTTCAAGAAAGCTTAGGGAGGTTATACTCACGTGCTGGTCGCCATCGATAAATTCACTAAATGGATAGAGTACAAACCTATTGCTTCTCTAACTTCAGCCAAGGCAGTGGAATTCATACAAGATATAATATTCAGGTTTGGGATACCAAATAGCATTATAACCGACCTGAGATCTAACTTCACCAGCTCTGAATTCTTTGATTTCGGTGAGCAATGGAGCATCTAGATCAAATATGCATCAGTAGCACACCCAAGAGCTAATGGTCAGGTGGAAAGGGCTAATGGAATGATATTGGAAGCACTCAGGAAGAAAATCTTCGACAAGAATGAAAAGTTCATAGGAAAGTGGATCGGAGAGTTGCCATATGTGGTTTAGAGCCTAAGAACTCAACCCAGTCGAGCTCTGCATGGAAACACCCCCTTCTTCATGGTCTATGGTTCGGAGGCAGCGCTACCTGCCGACCTCAGGTTTGGAGCACCAAGGCTGGTCTTCGAAAGCATAGCTGAAGCAGAAGCCACCAGGCTAGAAGATATTGATGTGCTAGAGGAAGAGTGAGTGAACACGATAATTCAGTCAGCTAGATACCAGCAGACCTTGAGGTGCTATCATGATAAGACTATACGACATCGCTCCTTTGAAGTGGGAGACTTGGTCCTTCACCGAATTCTAACGGGGGAGGGACGGCACAAGTTGTCACCACTATGGGAAGGACCACTCATTGTGTCAGAAGTCACTCGGCCAGGATCATATCGACTTACTCAAATGGATGGTACGGAAGTGGAGAATTCATGGAATATAGAGCATCTTAGAAAATTTTACCGTTAGCAAGACCTCAAAAGCTATCGAATCAATGTTGTACTCTGTAACTGGAGAATACATCATCAATAAAAGATTTCGTTCTCAAAGGCATTCAAACTGACGATTATCAATTGACTTCAATTCAATTAGACTGGGAATCAACGCACTCACTCGACTTAGGGTGACCACTATACTCTACTAACGGAGCAATCGGCTTAAGTCAGCGATGACCTAAGACGGTGCGACATGCTCACACTTACTCGACTTAGGGTGACCACTATACCCTACTAACGGAACAATTGGCTTAAGTCGGCGTTGACTTAAGACGATGCGACATGCTCACGCTTAATCGACTTAGGGTGACCACTATACCCTACTAATAGAGCAATCGGCTTAAGTTGGCGATGACTTAAGATGGTGCGACATGCTCACGCTTACTCGACTTAGGGTGACCACTATACCCTACTAATGGAGCAATCGGCTTAAGTCGGTGATGACTTAAGACAGTGCGACATGCTCACGCTTACTCGACTTAGGGTGACCACTATACCCTACTAACGGAACAATCGGCTTAAGTCGGCAATGACTTAAGACGGTGCAACATGCTCATGCTTACTCGACTTAGGGTGACCAATATACCCTACTAACGAAGCAAATCGACTTAAGTTGGCAACGACCTAAGACAATGCGAAATGCTCACATCTACTCATCCTAGGGCGACCACTATGCCTTACTAGCCAAGCGATTGACATAAGTCAGGAAAAAGCTTCAAAACCAGCACGCCACATTTACTTCAACAATCATGCTGGACGACCGTTACGTCCTGACAACAAAAACAAAATGTTGAAATCATCAGCACCAAGGACACATTCTAGTGCCCTATCCATCGAGTATCCGGACACAATGATCACACACACATAGAATTCACAAATACATTTAGTATTTCCTAAAAACATCACTACGGTGAAACGTCTCTATTTGGCAATGTCTTTCACAGGGGCAATTGAAGAAGAAGGGTGACTCGAGGCATCAGGCGCAACCTTGACGTCGGCAACAATGTCATCAGGAACAACTACATCGAGCCTTCTCATCAAGATCCGCCCCGCGTGAATGGCTTTGTCCATAGCCTTGTCACGCTGAGCCTTCAGAATGGCGCAATTGTCCTCCGAAACTTTGGTAGCCAGTCGAGCGGCCTCTAGCTCCTGGGCGACTGACCTCTTGGAGGCACGCAGATCCTTAACGATGGAAACCTTGCTTGACACCAACTGTCTAAGCCGTAGGACCTCATCCTGAGACACTTGCAGCTCGTGACGATGATGATCCAGATCCGACATAGTAAAGCGATGGCTCCTCTCCAAGATGGTTAGAGAATTGCTGGCATCGCGATACAACCTATCCAGATTATCGCGAGAAGCTGCAAGCATTTGTTTCTCCTCCTACAGACAAAGAACAAGTTTCAGCATCCAGTAAATAGTAAGCACAACAGAGCCAATTAAGGAAGTTTACCTCGTGTACTGTCCTCTCGGAATTAAGCTGAGCCTTGAGAGAAAAATTCAAAGAATGTGCATCATCCAAAGAAGTAGAAACCCGAGCCAGGTTGGCCTGACCTTGAGAATACTTCTCTTCAAGATCAGAGTACCGTCGGGTCGAGTCGGTTTGATATTGAAGATGTTTTTCCTCAAGCTCAGAACATCGCCGAGCCATATCTGATAAGACAGTCAAAGAAGGATACACGGTTAAAAACGAGTGAATCAATCAGCAAAATAGGAAATGAAGTTACTAACCAACGTTTGATGCCTTCAAGTCAGCTATCTGTCTCTGAAGCAGCAATGGGTTCCACCGCACCAAGGACAGAGCTCCTTCTAGGACAGAAGCACCATATGATCTCAGCTGGGCGGACATTACATCCACTAGAGCTTGTGATTGAAGATAGATAAGTATGAGAGATATAGCTGACAATGAAGAACAATACAGGGCAGACAGTTGACTCACCTGAAGGTTAGAGAAGAACAATGGCAAACCCAAGTCAGAAGGAGCAGTATCATGGCCCAGCGAAGGAATATCAACAGGAACCATCTGAAGAACGTTGTCAGGGGTGAGCTTAGCCCCACTAGCAGATACTAAACCCCTTGCATCCAGTTCGCCGGCCTCCAAGGCGATTGGTTGATTCAAAGCCACAAAAGCATGCATCACTGTCGCCCCATCGGATCGTGGTGGAGACAACCCAACATGGACGTCCATGGAGGTGTGGGAAGAAGAATTCACTCGAACACCCTCGGGGGCTGGGTTGCAGCTCGTGTCACCCACCTGAGCCGGATCATTACCAGCAACACTCTCGGGGGCTGGGTTGCAGCTTGCGTCACCCACCTGAGCCAGGTCACTACCGGAAACGCCCTTAGAGGCTAGGTTCTCGGCAGCAGCCACCTCTAAGGCTGAAGGATCTTCTGTCACCTCCATGTGAGTCGGACAATCCTGACCAACGTCTTGACATCGAAGACTACCTTCTAAAGTCGACGATGCACGAGACATTGCTCAGGATACCTCTAATCCCACGTCGGGAATTTCCGAACGGACAGTCATCATGTCATCAGTAGTTGGCTCCGATAGCAAATCTTAAGGGACGACCTCTTCAAGAGCTTGGTCAAAATCCGATATTAATAGTTCTTGAAGGCCAACAAGAGCGGACAAAGCCGGAGAAGGAATATCACTATCCCCTCTACTACCCCTGTAACGTCGTCTGTTCTTACGAATCAGTGGGATTTCTTCTTCTTATTCGTCCTCATCAACTATACGATCAACAACCGGCGCACGATCACACCCATTGGGTTCAGCTTCAGCGGGGTTGCACCCATTGGGATCAGCTTCAGCAGGGTTACACCTAGTAAAATTAGCTTCAACACGGTCACACCCCTTGGGATCAGTTTCAGTATGAATGCCACCATTAGGACCAACCTCAGGAAGGATTTCCGCGGGTACTTCATCACAAACTAGAGCAGAGGGGCCTACATCCTGGTCCAAGCATGACAATCACCGAAGCCGTCTCTTTTTATTTTTCTTCTCCTCAACAAGAGTAGTCGGCCGTTTAACTAGGCAAGCATGCTTCGGGCGAGTACCCTCAGGTTGCTGAGTCTCCACTATTTTGTCAAGCCCCTATCCAACCGTGATAGCCATCATTTTAGCATGGGTCGAGTCAGAAGATTCCCCAGCTAGCATATCAAGCATAGATTTTATCTCTACATCATCTAGACTGGTCAGCATCTCAAAGTGAAATTGCCTCTCATTATCGGGAAGATCTCAAAAGAAAGCAATCAGAGCTTCAACATCCTCGAGAGAGGGTCACACTCTAAGACCCAGACCACTATCACTATTAGGAGGATTGGACACAAAATCAGAAAACGGCCTGTGAGATGGCAAATTCCAAGCAAAATAAGCAACAGGAGCACCAACATTCGACACTCTGCTCCTCAGAATCATGTCTAGTCGGCTTACCAGATCCTTAGCAGGAATTCTCTTGTTGATAACCCGGGTAGAGTCATTTATGCCACTAAACAAATAAGCTGGATACGCCCTGTCTTTCAAAGGTTGTATATTCTTGAAGACGAAGTTAGTAACAACCGCTTCAGAAGTCAAACCTCTCTCCTTCAATAGGCAGATCTCAGCAAGCAGAACTCTAGCCTCTGTCACCTCTAAGGGAGTTGGAGATTCAACCCAGCTCGGAGTGCGCACATCTGGTTGTCTACCCGACCGAGAGGGGAGGGACTTGCAGTGGTTTTTCATAATAAACCATTCGAGACGCCAACCTTTAATGCTGTCCTTGAGAGGAATATCGAGGTATTCTGTTTTCCTCCCTCGGTGCATCTCCAAACTCGCGCCACCTACAAGTTGATTCTGCCCTCCAGCCATCCTGGGCCGACTGTGATACAAGTACTTCCACAATGCAAAATGGGGCAGAATTCCGAGGTAGGCCTCACACAGATGTACAAAGATAGAAATTTGCAAGATGGAATTGGGATTTAGATGGGTCAAGATCAGTTTGTAAAAATCAAGGAGACCGCAGAAGAAGGGAGAAATGGGAAGAGCAAGGCCGCGGATGAGAAAAGGGACATAGATAACGGACTCGTGGGTGTCTTCTGTCGGAACAGTAACCCCACGACAAATCCGCCAAGAGCAGAGCTCTTTTGGAGGAAGAACTCCAACATCAACAAGGTGGAGAAGGTCTGATTCCGAAACAACAGACATGTGGTTACCTGCAAATGGTAACTGACTGTTGGGGTCGATGGGAGGAATGATCACCGCAGCAGAACTCTGTCTCTTCCGTTTGGGCGCCATCGCAATTTCACCGGCAGATCAAACAGAGGTGAAATCTTAGAGAAATGGATGAATATTTCGAGGCGGAAATGCGAAGTTAGGGCTCAGAGCTCAAAAGTGCGTGTCGACATGAGTATAAATGGGGTTTTCCTAGGTGGAGCACCATTTCTAAAAATTGCCAAGTCATCACTCGGGAAAGCGAAACTTCCGACATAACTCGGCTGTTACCTCTAAAACACCGACAGTATCAGTCATAACTCGGTCGTTACCTCTAAAACACCGACAGTATCAGTCATAACTCGGATGTTACCTCTAAAACACCGACAGTATCAGTCATAACTCGGTCGTTACCTCTAAAACACCGACAATGTCATTCACAAGTTGGCCATTATCTCTAGAACGCCGACGACATCAGTCATAACTCGGCCGTTATTTCCAAAACGTCGGGAGAACCAAGCATAACTCGGCAATTACCAGTTATCGCTTGGTAATTATTTCTAATAACTTCAGCGGTGTTAGGCACCAGGATGAACTATAAATCTACTATAAAGAAAGAACGATGGAAAAGCAAGAGATCGCTAAGAACCACTGGAATTTCTTCATTATATAGAGGAGGGAAGTTTTACACAAACTCGAAAGCCGACTCATTATGAGTTGACCTTTCTTCCCTTTTTTACTACATTACTTCATCCTACACTACACTACACTACATTACATTACCTTATACTACATTACTACTCTACACTACAATATGCTACTAGCTACTACTATATTATTCTACTACTACTGCTGCTACTACTAACTATCTATACTAATATTTAAACCAGTGGTGTTTTGCCACTGGCCTTGCTGCTACTGCCGCTGCCCCTGCCGTCGCCCTTGCCGTCGTCGCCTCCGTCGCCCTTGTCGCCATCGTTGTCGTCGCCACCGCCGTCGCCACCCCCGTCGCCACTGTCGCCCTCGTCGTTGCCGTCGCCCCTGTCACCCTCCTCGGACGAGTCAGAGGAGTTCTCCTCGTCCGAGGAGACCTCCGACTCATCCGAGCCCTCGAGCCCGGAACGCTCGACAGCCCGAATGTACGTCCACACCTCGGCTGCTATCCCCTGGGAGTCGTCCGAGTCATCAGACAACACCGGAGGGGAAGCATAGACCGGCAACCCCTCAGACTCGGAGAACTCCTCCTCCGAGTACTAGGAGTCACCAAAGTCCTCCGAGGGAAGACTCGGCTCATGCTTGCGCTTGTCGCCGGAGTGGTGCGACGAGCCTCGACCCTTCTTGTTTTTGCCCATGGTCGGTTGGAAGAAGAAGAAGACAATCAGAAAATGTGTGAAGACACCAACGAAGCAAGCAGTCTATTTATAGAGGCCGGAAGCAACTGCTCGTCTCCTACCACGACCATCGAACAGTCGCAAGTATTCAATAAGCAATTCAAATCGTCTGGAAACAAGACAGGCAGCAGACGCCGCTTCGCATAACATGACACCATTTGGACTAAGGTCAACTGCATGGACGATATGATTACACCCCACGGTCACGTCAAGTTATTACTCAAGGATAGTTTGCTAAACGATGAGCGTACCAAGACGTCCCTTGGACACACCCATTTGGGGAGACAGCCAAGAATTTTGAATAGATTTTCCCAAGCAGTCACATCCATGCAGTATATGCAATGAATGTATCAAGACAGAAGAGAGATATCGATGAAGATCGGAAGAAAGCCAAATATAGCCACTGAACTGCAAGTCTAGTCAACAGGAGCATTGAAGCACAAGGCGAAATGAAGGCCAGCCAAGAGCCATCTACCAGATGTCCAATCTTTCACCGATCAAATAAATCCCAAACCTAACAGGACATGGGAAGAACACGATGCTGGTTTCTAAAGCATGAAATGAAGACAGTATGCTGGTCTCTAAAGCATAAGCTGGTGGTATAATGCTGATCTCTAAAGCACGAGACGACGATAAAAATGCTGATTTCTAAAGCATGGGACAAAGAAAAGATGGTGATTTCTAAAAAGCGCGAGATAAGGATCTTTGAGTGGATTGCTTTCATAATCCACTCAAAGCTCGGAGGCTACACCCATTGGGTGCACCTTTGGTGCACCCAATGAATCCTTAACCCCAAAAGGACAAGAATGCTGATCTCTAAAGCATGAGACGACGATAAAAATGTTGATTTCTAAAGCATGGGACAAAGAAAAGATGGTGATTTCTAAGAAGCGCGAGATAAGGATCTTTGAGTAGATTGTTTTCATAATCCACTCAAAGCTCGGGGGCTACACCCATTGGGTGCACCTTCAGTGCACTCAATGAATCCTTAACCCCAAAAGGATAGAATGCTGATCTCCAAAGCATAAGCCAGTGATAGGGCACTGATTTCTGAAGAATAAGACGAAGACCGTTGAATATGCCAAAGGAGGGTAACAGAAGATCGTTTTTACCGAGTTACTCAGAGTTTAGAAGCAACAACTCAACAGGTGTATTTTTAGAGCATTCATTACCAAAAATCAAAACTGCAAGCTAGACCTAGAATCTTTGGGCTGATTATTTCAGAATCAGCTCAAAGAGTGGGGGCTTGTTGGGGACAGATATCCCACGGGTCCACTAGAAGGCAAGAAGGCCTCACGAAAGGCTCTTGGCTCATTATTTCGCAAGGCCATCCCTTCATGGGCCAGGGGAGGAACCACTAGCAAAATGGATCGACACAAGAATGGATAGACTCGGGCCCAGTCGGCTCGTTGGATTTAAACACTATCTACAACGTTGATCCGATTCTCCCGCACGACACCCTCAGGCGTCAAAACTAAATGAGGATAAGTCGGCAGGATTATAGGAAGATAAGCTCAGTCGGTTCACTGTTACTTAGGTGCACGATGTTATCATGCTCACATGTAATGCCCCACGGTCGAGTATATAAGGCCTAGGGGGCACCCCATCAAAAGACAGGTCACTCATGAGCCATCTACCCCATTCTCTAGCATCCATCATACTAGAGAACCCCTCTGTAATCCACCACATCAAGATCTACACCAGGAAGTAGGGTATTATGCCTCTCTAAGCGGCCCAAACCTATATAAAATTGTCTATCGTCTCTCGTGCGTCTAGCACGAACCATCGAGCTACAATCGGTAACACCGTCCTACCCAAAAGCACCTCGAGGGGTAACCCCGGGTGTGCGGTCGGGTCCCAAACGCCGACAGCTGCTTATGATTCACATGCTATGATTGCCTCTAGTTCCACCTTTGTTCATAGTAGAAGTAGGCCTAGGAGAAATCATGTTGTGCCTCATACCCCTAGGAGAATGTGCAATGGACCTTCTATTATTTATCATGCTTGCAATACTTCTTTTGTACTTTCATGTAAGAACACAAAAGTAGTTGCTAGGAAGTTGGGATCCAAATGCAAGGGAGACAAGACTTGTATTTGGGTTCCAAAAGTTATTATGACTAACCTTGTAGGACCCAACAAGAGTTGGGTACCTAAAACCCAAGCTTAAATTGCCTTGCAGGTTTATGCATCCGGGGGCTCAAGCTAGATTATCGACAGTGGATGCACAAACCACATGACGGGGGAGAAGAAGATGTTCACCTCCTACGTCAAGAACAAGGATTCCTAGGATACAATCATATTTGGAGATGGGAATCAAGGCAAGGTCAAAGGTTTGGGAAAGATAGCCATCACAAGATAGCACTCCATATCAAATGTATTTTTAGTAGAGTCGCTCGGATACAACCTTCTGTCTGTAAGTCAATTGTGCCACATGGGTTACAATTGTCTATTTACAAATGTTGATGTATCTATCTTTAGAAGGAGTGATGGTTCATTGGCGTTTAAGGGTGTATTAGACGGCAAGCTCTATTTAGTTAACTTTTAGAAAGAGAATGCTGGTCTAGATGCATGCTTAATCGCTAAGACTAATATGGGCTGGCTGTGGCATCACCGTCTAGCACATGTTGGGATGAAGAACCTTCATAAGCTTCTTAAGGGAGATCATGTGTTAGGACTAACCGATGTCTGTTTTGAGAAAGACAGACCTTGTGCAGCATGTCAGGCAGGGAAACAGGTAAAAAACACTCATCACAGCAAGAATGTGATGACAACATCAAGACCACTAGAGCTTCTTCACATGGACCTCTTCGGACCCGTTGCCTACCTCAGCATCGGGGGAAGTAAGTATGGTCTTGTAATTGTTGATGATTTTTCCCGCTTCACTTGGGTATTCTTCTTGCAGGATAAGTTAGAAACCCAAGGGACCCTAAAGCGCTTCTTAAGGAGAGCGCAAAATGAATTTGAGCTAAAGGTGAAGAAGATAAGAAGCGACAATGGGTTCGAGTTAAAGAATCTGGAAGTTGAGGAGTATCTTGAGGAGGAAGGCATCAAGCACGAGTTCTTCGCTCCCTATACACCACAGCAAAATGGTGTAGTAGAAAGGAAGAACAGGACGTTAATCGACATGGCGAGAATGATGCTTGGAGAGTTCAAGACGCCCGAGCAGTTTTGGTCGGAAGCTATGAACACAGCCTGCCATGCCATAAACCGGCTGTATCTGCATCGTCTCCTCAAGAAGACCTCCTACGAACTCCTTACCGGTAACAAACCCAATGTCTCTTACTTTCGTGTATTTGGGAGCAAATGCTACATTCTGGTGAAGAAAGGTAGACATTCTAAATTTGCTCCCAAGGCAGTAGAAGGGTTTTTACTAGGGTATGACTCAAATACAAAGGCGTATAGAGTCTTCAACAAATCATCGGGATTGGTTGAAGTCTCTAGCGACGTTGTATTTGATGAGACTAATGGCTCTCCAAGAGAGCAAGTTGATCTTGATGATGTAGATGAAGAAGAGGTTTCGATGGCCGCAATGCGCACGATGGCGATAGGTGATGTGCGACCACAGGAACTACAGGAGCAAGATCAACCATCTTCCTCGACAATGGTGCATCCCCCAACTCAAGACGGTGAACATGTACCTCAAGAAGAGGGGCAGGATCAAGGGGGGAGCACAGGAAGAACAAGTACTGGAGAAAGAAGCACCATGGGTCCCTCCAACTCAAGTCCGAGTGACGATCCAAAGACATCACCCCGTCGATCAGATTCTGGGTGACATCAGCAAGGGAGTAACTACTCGCTCACGATTAGCTAACTTTTGTGAGCATTACTCGTTTGTCTCTTCTATTGAGCCTTTCAGGGTAGAAGAGGCCTTGCAGGATCCGGACTGGGTGTTGGCCATGCAGGAAGAGCTCAACAACTTCAAGAGAAATGAAGTCTGGAGCCTGGTGCCACGTCCAAAGCAAAACGTTGTGGGAACCAAGTGGGTGTTCCGCAACAAGCAAGACGAGCACAGAGTGGTGACAAGAAACAAGGCTCGACTTGTGGCAAAAGGTTATGCCCAAGTCGCAGGTTTGGATTTCAAGGAGACTTTTGCTCCTGTGGCTAGGTTAGAGTCTATTCGAATATTATTAGCCTATGTTGCTCACCATTCCTTCAGGCTATTCCAAATGGACGTAAAGAGCGCTTTCCTCAACGGGCCAATCAAGGAGGAGGTATACGTGGAACAATCCCCTGGCTTTGAGGATGACAGGTATCCCAACCATGTGTATAAGCTCTCTAAGGCGCTCTATGGACTTAAGCAAGCCCCAAGAGCATGGTATGAATGCCTTAGAGATTTCCTTATTTCTAATGCTTTCAAGGTTGGGAAAGCTGATCCCACTCTTTTTACAAAGACTTGCAACGGTGATCTTTTTGTTTGCCAAATTTATGTTGATGACATAATATTTGGTTCTACTAACCAAGAGTCTTGTGAGGAGTTTAGCAGGGTGATGATGCAGAAATTCGAGATGTCGATGATGGGCGAGTTGGCCTACTTCCTTGGATTCCAAGTGAAGCAACTCAAGGAAGGTACTTTGAAAGTCGCCTAGAGGGGGGTGAATAGGGCGAAACTGAAATTTACAAAAATAATCACAACTACAAGCCGGGTTAGCGTTAGAAATAATAATGAGTCCGAGAGAGAGGGCGCAAAACAAATCGTAAGCGAATGAAGAGTGTGACACGCGGATTTGTTTTACCGAGGTTCGGTTCTCGCAAACCTACTCCCCGTTGAGGAGGCCACAAAGGCCGGGTCTCTTTCAACCCTTACCCTCTCTCAGACGGTCCCTCGGACCGAGTGAGCTTCTCTTCTCAAATCAACCCGGGAATAAAACTTCCCCGCAAGGGCCACCACACAATTGGTGTCTCTTGCCTTGGTTATAAATGAGTTTTGATCACAACAACAATTGAGAAAGAAAGAAGCAATCCAAGCGCAAGAGCTCAAAAGAACACGGCAAATCTCTCTCGCTAATCATTAAAGCCTTGTGTGGAATTGGAGAGGATTTGATCACTTGAGTGTGTCTAGAATTGAATGCCTAGCTCTTGTAAGTGGTTGAGAAGTGGAAAACTTGGATGACTTGAATGGGGGGAGGTTGGGGGTATTTATAGCCCCAACCACCAAACTAGTCGTTTGGGTGGAGGCTGTCTGTTCGATGGTGCACCGGACAGTCCGGTGCACACCGGACAGTCCGGTGCGCCAGCCACGTCACCCAAACGTTGGGGTTCCGACCGTTGGAGCTCTGACGCTGGGCCCGCCTGGATGACCGGTGGCGCACCGGACATGAACTGTAGGGTGTCCGGTGCGCCAGCATGGGCGTGCCTGCCCTCTGCGCGCGCTGGCGCGCATTAAATGCGCTGCAGGTAGCCGTTGGCGCCAGAAGTAGCCGTTGCTCCGCAGTTACACCGGACATGTCCGGTGAATTATAGCGGAGCAGCCGAAGCGAATTCCCGAGACTGGCGAGTTTGGAGCCGCGTCCTCTTGGAGCACCGGACACTGTCCGGTGTACACCGGACAGTCCGGTGAATTATAGCGCGCCGGCTCCGAGAATTCCCGAAGGTGAAGAGTTTGAAGCCAACCTTCCCTGGTGCACCGGACACTGTCCGGTGCACCAGTCCAGCGTGCCTTCGATTGGCCCTTGCTCCTTTGTTTGAATCCTTTCTCTTGATCTTTTTATTGGCTTATGGTGAACCTTTGGTACCTATAGAACTTATAAACTTGGGCAAACTAGTTAGTCCAATTATTTGTGTTGGGCAATTCAACCACCAAAATTAGTTATAGGAAATAGGTGTAAGCCTAATTCCCTTTCAATCTCCCCCTTTTTGGTGATTGATGCCAACACAAACCAAAGTAAATATAGAAGTGCAGAATTGAACTAGTTTGTAAAATGTAAGTGCAAAGGTTACTTAGAATTGAGCCAATAAATATTACTTACTAGATATGCATGGATTGTTTCTTCATTTTTAACATTTTGGACCACGCTTGCACCACAAGTTTTGTTTTTGCAAATTCTTTTGTAAATTCTTTTCAAAAACCTTTTGCAAGATAGTCAAATGCTTTTCCTTTGACTAAACAAAACTCCCCCTCAAATAAATACTCCTCTTAGTGTTCAAGAGGGTTTTAGGATATCAATTTTGAAAGTACTACTTTCTCCCCCTTTAGAACACAAAGAGATACTAATTTAAATTTACCAATTGAAAATCATTAATTTTAAAATTGGGATTTTAAAATTGGGGTGGTGGTAAGGTCCTTTTGCTTTGGGCTCATACTTTCTCCCCCTTTGGCATGAATCGCCAAAACGGATACTTTGAGTGAGATATAAGCCCTTAATAACTATTTTCTCCCCCTTTGGCAAATAAAATATAGGAGTGAAGATTATACCAAAGACGGAGAGTGATACGGAGCGACGGCGAAGGATGAGTAGTAGAGTGGAGTGGAAGCCTTGTCTTCGCCGAAGACTCCAATTCCCTTTCAATATACCTATGACTTGGTTTGAAATACACTTGAAAACACTTTAGTCATAGCTATATAAAGAGATATGATCAAAGGTATACTTATGAGCTATGTGTGCGAGTTTAGCAAAAGAAATTCCTAGAATCAAGAATATTGAGCTCATGCCTAAGTTTGGTAAAAGATTGTTCATCAAGTGGCTTGGTAAAGATATCGGCTAATTGATCTTTAGTGTTAATGTATGCAATCTCGATATCCCCCTTTTGTTGGTGATCCCTAAGAAAATGATACCGAATGGCTATGTGTTTAGTGCGGCTATGCTCAACGGGATTATCTGCCATGCGGATTGCACTCTCATTATCACATAGAAGAGGAACTTTGGTTAATTTGTAACCATAGTCCCGCAGGGTTTGCCTCATCCAAAGTAATTGCGCGCAACAATGGCCTGCGGCAATGTACTCGGCTTCGGCGGTAGAAAGAGCAACCGAATTTTGCTTCTTTGAAGCCCAAGACACCAAGGATCTTCCCAAGAACTGGCAAGTCCCCGATGTGCTCTTTCTATTAATCTTACACCCCACCCAATCGGCATCCGAATAACCAATCAAATCAAATGTGGATCCCCGAGGGTACCAAAGCCCAAACTTAGGAGTATAAGCCAAATATCTCAAGATTCATTTTACGGCCGTAAGGTGTGATTCCTTAGGGTCGGCTTGGAATCTTGCACACATGCATACGGAAAGAATAATGTCCGGTCGAGATGCACATAAATAAAGCAATGAACCAATCATCGACCGGTATACCTTTTGATCGACGGATTTACCTCCCGTGTCGAGGTCGAGATGCCCATTGGTTCTCATGGGTGTCTTGATGGGCTTGGCATCCTTCATTCCAAACTTGGTTAGAATGCTCACAAAAATGTGCAACACGAGATCGAGTGGTTACCCCCTTATGAATGTCGCCGAGGATGGTGTCGACGGGGTGATCTCGTTGTATTGCTTGGTGGACTCTTGGGTGTGGCGGCCTTGGTTCTTCATCCTCCTTGTCTTGATCATTTGTATCTCCCCCTTGATTATTGTCGTCATCTTGAGGTCGCTCATCTCTTTGATCTTCTTCTTCATCAACTTGAGCCTCGTCCTCATTTTGAGTTGGTGGAGATGCTTGCGTGGAGGAGGATGGTTGATCTTGTGCATTTGGAGGCTCTTCGGATTCCTTAGGGCACACATCCCCAATGGACATGTTCCTTAGCGCGATGCACGGAGCCTGTTCTTCACCTATCTCATCAAGATCAACTTGCTCTACTTGAGAGCCGTTAGTCTCATCAAACACAACGTCACAAGAAACTTCAACTAGTCCTGAGGACTTGTTAAAGACTCTATATGCCCTTGTGTTTGAATCATATCCTAGTAAAAAGCCTTCTACAGTTTTAGGAGCAAATTTAGATTTTCTACCTCTTTTAACAAGAATAAAGCATTTGCTACCAAAAACTCTAAAATATGAAATATTGGGCTTTTTACCGGTTAGGAGTTCATAGGATGTCTTCTTGAGGATTCGGTGTAGATATAACCGGTTGATGGCGTAGCAAGCGGTGTTGACCGCCTCGGCCCAAAACCGATCTGGTGTCTTGTACTCATCAAGCATGGTTCTTGCCATGTCCAATAGAGTTCGATTCTTCCTCTCCACTACACCATTTTGTTGTGGAGTGTAGGGAGAAGAGAACTCATGCTTGATGCCCTCCTCCTCAAGGAAGCCTTCAATTTGAGAGTTCTTGAACTCCATCCCGTTGTCGCTTCTAATTTTCTTGATCCTTAAGCCGAACTCATTTTGGGCCCGTCTCAAGAATCCCTTTAAGGTCTCTTGGGTATGGGATTTTTCCTGCAAAAAGAACACCCAAGTGAAGCAAGAATAATCATCCACAATAACTAGACAGTACTTACTCCCGCCGATGCTTATGTAAGCGATCGGGCCGAATAAATCCATGTGTAGGAGCTCCAGTGGCCTGTCACTTGTCATGATGTTCTTGTGTGGATGATGAGTGCCAACTTGCTTCCCGGCTTGACATGCGCTACAAATCCTGTCTTTCTCAAAATGAACATTTGTTAGTCCTAAAATGTGCTCTCCCTTTAGAAGCTTATGAAGATTCTTCATTCCAACATGGGCTAGTCGGCGGTGCCAGAGCCAACCCATGTTAGTCTTAGCAATTAAGCAAGTGCCGAGTTCAGCTCTATCAAAATCTACCAAGTATAGCTGACCCTCTAACACTCCCTTAAAAGCTATTGAATCATCACTTCTTCTAAAGACAGTGACACCTACATCAGTGAATAGACAGTTGTAGCCCATTTGACATAATTGCGAAACGGAAAGCAAATTGTAATCTAAAGAATCTACAAGAAAAACATTGGAAATGGAATGGTCAAGAGATATAGCTATTTTACCCAAACCTTTGACCAAACCTTGGTTTCCATCCCTGAATGTGATGGCTCGTTGGGGATCTTGGTTTTTCTCGTAAGAGGAGAACATCTTCTTCTCCCCTGTCATGTGGTTTGTGCACCCGCTGTCGATGATCCAACTTGAGCCCCCGGATGCATAAACCTACAAAACAAGTTTAGTTCTTGACTTTAGGTACCCAAACGGTTTTGGGTCCTTTGGCATTAGATACAAGAACTTTGGGTACCCAAACACAAGTCTTAGAGCCCTTGTGTTTGCCCCCAACAAACTTGGCAACTACCTTGCCGGATTTGTTAGTCAAAACATAAGATGCATCAAAAGTCTTAAATGAAATGCCATGATCATTTGATGCACTAGGAGTTTTCTTTCTAGGCAGCTTAGCACGGGTTGGTTGCCTAGAGCTAGATGTCTCACCCTTATACATAAAAGCATGGTTAGGGCCAGAGTGAGACTTCCTAGAATGAATTCTCCTAATTTTGCTCTCGGGAAAACCGGCAGGGTACAAAATGTAACCCTCGTTATCCTGAGGCATGGGAGCCTTGCCCTTAACAAAATTAGACAATCTTTTAGGTGGGGCACTAAGTTTGACATTGTCTCCCCTTTGGTAGCCAATGCCATCCTTGATGCCAGGGCGTCTCCCATTATAGAGCATACTTCTAGCAAATTTAAACTTTTCATTTTCTAAGTTATGCTCGGCAATTTTAGCATCTAATTTTGCTATATGATCATTTTGTTGTTTAATTAAAGCCATGTGATCATGAATAGCATCAATATCAATATCTCTACATCTAGCACAAATAGACACATGCTCAATAGTAGATGTAGAGGGTTTGCAAGAATTAAGTTCAACAATCTTAGCATGCAAAATATCATTGTTATCTCTAAGATTGGAAATTGTAACATTGCAAACATCTAATTCTTTAGCCTTAGCAAATAATTTCTCATTCTCATCTCTAAGGCTAGCAAGAGAAATATTCAATTCATCAATCTTAGCAAGCAAATCATCATTATCATTTCTAAGATTTGGAATTGAAACATTACAAACATTTGAATCAACCTTAGCAATTAATTTAGCATTTTCATTTCTAAGGTTGGCAATAGTGTCATGGCAAGTGCTTAGCTCACTAGATAGTTTTTGACATTTTTCTATTTCTAGAGCATAAGCATTTTTAACCTTAACATGTTTCTTGTTTTCCTTAATTAGGAAGTCCTCTTGGGAATCCAAAAGGTCATCCTTTTCATGTATAGCACTAATTAATTCATTTAATTTTTCCTTTTGTTCCATGTTAAGGTTGGCAAAAAGGGTACGCAAATTATCTTCCTCATCACTAGCATTTTCATCACTAGAAGACTCATATTTAGTGGAGGATTTAGATTTAACCTTCTTCTTTTTGCCGTCCTTTGCCATGAGGCACTTGTGGCCGATGTTGGGGAAGAGGAGTCCTTTGGTGACGGCGATGTTGGCGGCGTCCTCGTCGGAGGAGGAGGAGTCAGTGGAGCTCTCATCGGAGTTCCACTCGCGGCACACGTGGGCATCGCCGCCCTTCTTCTTGTGGTACCTCTTCTTTTCTCTTCTCTTGCCCTTCTTGTCGTTATCCCTGTCACTATCACTTGATAATGGACATTTAGCAATAAAGTGACCGGGCTTACCACACTTGTAGCAAACTTTCTTGGAACGGGATTTGTAATCCTTCCCCTTCCGTTGCTTGAGGATTTGGCGAAAGCTTTTGATAATTAAAGCCATCTCCTCATTGTCGAGCTTGGAGGCGTCAATTGGTTGTCTACTTGGTGTAGACTCCTCCTTCTTCTCCTCCGTCGCCTTAAATGCCACCGGTTGTGCTTCGGACGTGGAGGGTTCATCAAGCTCGTTGATCTTCTTTGAGCCTTTAACCATACATTCAAAGCTCACAAAATTCCCGATTACTTCCTCGGGAGTCATTAGTGTATATCTTGGGTTACCACGAATTAATTGTACTTGAGTAGGGTTAAGGAAAATAAGTGATCTCAAAATAACCTTAACCACCTCGTGGTCATCCCATTTCTTGCTCCCGAGGTTGCGCACTTGGTTCACCAAGGTTTTGAGCCGGTTGTACATATCTTGTGGCTCCTCCCCTTGGCGAAGACGGAAGCGACCGAGCTCCCCCTCGATCGTTTCCCGCTTGGTGATCTTGGTGAGTTCATCACCTTCATGCGCGGTCTTGAGTAAGTCCCAAATCTCCTTCGCATTCTTCAATCCTTGTACCTTGTTATATTCCTCTCTACTTAGAGAGGCGAGGAGAATGGTTGTGGCTTGGGAATTGAAGTGCTCGATTTGGGCCACTTCATCCACATCATAGTCGTCATCCCCTACAGATGGTACCTGTGCACCAAACTCGACAACATCCCATATACTTTTGTGGAGTGAGGTTAGATGAAATCGCATTAAATCACTCCACCTAGCATAGTCTTCACCATCAAACGTTGGTGGTTTGCCTAATGGGACGGAAAGCAAAGGTGCATGTTTAGAAACGCGAGGGTAGCGTAAGGGGATCTTACTATACTTCTTACGCTCTTGGCGCTTAGAAGTGACGGACGCCACGTCGGAGCCGGAGGTGGATGTCGATGAAGAATCGGTCTCGTAGTAGACGACCTTCCTCATCCTCTTTTTCTTGTCCCCACTCCGATGCGGCTTGTGGGAAGAGGATTTTTTCTTCTTCTCTTTGTGGTGTGAAGAAGAAGATCTTTTCTCCTTCCGTTTGGAGGAGTCCTTCTTCTTCTCCTTCCTCTTGGTGCGGGACTCATCCGATGAAGTGCTCCCGTGACTCGTAGTGGGCTTGTCGCCGGTCTCCATCTCCCTCTTGGTGTGATCTCCCGACATCACTTCGAGCGGTTAGGCTCTAATGAAGCACCGGGCTCTGATACCAATTGAAAGTCGCCTAGAGGGGGGGTGAATAGGGCGAAACTGAAATTTACAAAAATAATCACAACTACAAGTCGGGTTAGCGTTAGAAATAATAATGAGTCCGAGAGAGAGGGCGCAAAACAAATCGTAAGCGAATGAAGAGTGTGACACGCGGATTTGTTTTACCGAGGTTCGGTTCTCGCAAACCTACTCCCTGTTGAGGAGGCCACAAAGGCCGGGTCTCTTTCAACCCTTACCCTCTCTCAGACGGTCCCTCGGACCGAGTGAGCTTCTCTTCTCAAATCAACCCGGGAATAAAACTTCCCCGCAAGGACCACCACACAATTGGTGTCTCTTGCCTTGGTTACAAATGAGTTTTGATCACAAGAACAATTGAGAAAGAAAGAAGCAATCCAAGCGCAAGAGCTCAAAAGAACACGGCAAATCTCTCTCGCTAATCACTAAAGCCTTGTGTGGAATTGGAGAGGATTTGATCACTTGAGTGTGTCTAGAATTGAATGCCTAGCTCTTGTAAGTGGTTGAGAAGTGGAAAACTTGGATGACTTGAATGGGGGGAGGTTAGGGTATTTATAGCCCCAACCACCAAACTAGCCGTTTGGGTAGAGGTTGTCTGTTCGATGGTGCACCGGACAGTCCGGTGCACACCGGATAGTCCGGTGCGCCAGCCACGTCACCCGAACGTTGGGGTTCCGACCGTTGGAGCTCTGACGCTGGGCCCGCCTGGATGACCGGTGGCGCACCGGACATGAACTGTAGGGTGTTCGGTGCGCCAGCATGGGCGTGCCTGCCCTCTGCGCGCGCTGGCGCGCATTAAATGCGCTGCAGGTAGCCGTTGGCGCCAGAAGTAGCTGATGCTTCGCAGTTACACCGGACAGTCTGGTGTACACCGGACATGTCCGGTGAATTATAGCGGAGCAGCCGAAGCGAATTCCCGAGACTTGCGAGTTTGGAGCCACGTCCTCTTGGAGCACCGGACACTGTCCGGTGTACACCGGACAGTCCGGTGAATTATAGCGTGCTGGCTCCGAGAATTCCCGAAGGTGAAGAGTTTGAAGCCGACCTTCCCTTGTGCACCGGACACTGTCCGGTGGTGCACCGGACAGTCCGGTGCACCAGTCCAGCGTGCCTTCGGTTGGCCCTTGCTCCTTTGTTTGAATCCTTTCTCTTGATCTTTTTATTGGCTTATGGTGAACCTTTGGTACCTGTAGAACTTATAAACTTGGGCAAACTAGTTAGTCCAATTATTTGTGTTGGGCATTCAACCACCAAAATTAGTTATAGGAAATAGGTGTAAGCCTAATTCCCTTTCATACTTTTATTTCCCAAACGAAGTACACTCAGGATCTTCTCAAGAAGTTTGGGATGAAGGACGCCAAGCCCGCGAAGACACCTATGGGAACTGACGGACACATTGACCTCAACCAAGGAGGTAAGTCCGTTGATCAAAAGGCATACCGATCAATGATAGGTTCACTACTTTACCTTTGTGCTAGTAGACTGGACATTATGCTTAGTGTACGCATGTGTGCAAGATTTCAATCCGACCCCAAGGAATGTCACCTTGTGGCCGTTAAGTGAATTCTTAGGTATTTAATTTCTATGCCTTGCTTCGGGATCTGGTATCCAAAGGGGTCTACCTTTGACTTGATTGGATACTTAGATTCCGACTATGCCGGGTGCAAGGTTGATAGGAAGAGTACATCAAGGACGTGCCAATTTCTAGGAAGGTCCCTGGTGTCCTGGAGTTCGAAGAAACAAACATCCATTGCCCTATCCACCGCTGAGGCTGAGTACGTTGCCACAGGACAGTGTTGCACGCAACTACTTTGGATGAGGCAAACCCTCCGGGACTTTGGCTACAATCTGAGCAAAGTCCCACTCCTATGTGACAATGAGAGTACAATTCGCTTGGCGGATAATCTTGTTGAACACAGCCACACTAAGCACATAGACATCCAGCATCACTTCCTGAGACCACCAGCAAAAGGGAGATATCGATGTGTACCATATTAGCACCGAGAACCAGCTAGCCGATATCTTCACTAAGCCTTTAGATGAGAAAAGGTTTTGCAGGTTGCGTAGTGAGCTAAATGTCTTAGATTTGCGTAACTTGGATTGATCTATAGCATACATGTGTTCTATGCCTTTGATCATGTTACTTTATGCATTTAAATCAGTTATTGTTTATTTATGGTGCTCAAGTTGTACAAGTCATCCCTGGACCTCACAAGTCCGTATGCAGATGTGCACATGTTTAGGGGGAGATGTGCTACAACTTGATTCCTTTGAGACTAATTTGTTTGTTTGAGTATACTCGATGTAGTCTCGAAGGTGCATTGAAAGGGAAAATGAACTTGGACGACGGAAAGACTTCCACTGCACTCCGATATTAGTGTATTTAATTCCAAGTTCATACTTGTGCTCTCATTGCCTTTTGCTCTAAATTTACATTTTTGGTGAGGCAATGGGGTTAAAAAGGGCCAAAAATGATCCTGTGTTGGTGCTTAATGCCAAAGGGGGAGAAATTAAGGCCAAAGCAAATGGATCAGCCAACCACTTGTGAATTTTGAAAAGAGTTAGAATTTTAGAATTTTTGATTTGTCCAAAATACTCTTATTGCAAAATTTGGTCTCTTATGGGGGAGAATTTTGATTATGGGAAAAGGGGGAGTTTTTGGCACTCGATCGATTTTACTCTTGAAATATCTCTCGAATTGTCCAAACAAGTGTGTTTGACTTAGAGATAGGAAAAAGAATTTGATTTGCAAAAAAAAAACCAAGTGGTGGCAAAGAATGATCCAAATATGCCAAATCATAAGCAAAAACAATTTGGTCTTCATTTGCATTGATGTTGCACTTCTCTTTCTTGCTTTTTGATGTGTTGGCATGAATCACCAAAAAGGGGGAAATTGAAAGGGAAATGTGCCCTTGAGCCATTTCTATAATTGTTTTGGTGATTAAATGTCCAACATGAATGTTTTGAACTCTTATGAGCAAGAAGTGCAAATCAAAGACAAGGTATGTTTCTAGACTTAGTGAATTAATTTTGTATACTAATGCGTTTGTCTAAGTGCTAGAAACAGGACCAAGAAAAGAGGAAATGTATTGGAAAAGTCTTGGTTGTGTACAGCCAAATATCAGCTCGGGCCTGGCACACCGGACTGTCCGATGGTGCACCGGACAGTGTTCGGTGCCCCAGGCGAGCCGATGGTGAACCGGCTGTTCTCGGGTGACGCAGCTATAATTCACCAGACTGTCCGGTGGTGCACCGGACTGTCCGGTGAGTCGTCAGCGGTGAACTCGTCGCTCTCGGGAAAAGAAGAAGGCAACGTGGCTAAAATTCACCGGACTGTCCGGTGAGCCAATGGCGCCAGTGGCCAACGGTCGTCCGCGCGATCAGCGCGCGACACGTGGCTCGCTCCAACGGTCGGCTGGGTGCACCAGACAGTGTCCGGTGCGCCAACCAGCCTCGAGGAGCAACGGTCAGATGCGCCCGATTTGGAAGGAGATCGCGCACCGGACATGAACAATGGCTGTCTGGTGGCGCACCGGACTGTCCGGTGCACCACTCGACAGAAGGCAAGGATGGCCTTCCAAATTGGTCTCCAACGGCTCCTAACTACCTTGGGGCTATAAAAGGGATCCCTAGGCGCATGGAGCAGAATACCAAGCTTATAAGAAACATCCTAAGGCACCTAGACTCTGCATTCACGCAATCGGATCATAGTTCTTGAGATTTGAGCACTTTCGAGTTGTAAACTCCTCGCATTGTGTTTGTGTGCTCACTTCTTCACTTGTGTGCGTGGTGTTGCTGTGGATTTGAGTCTTGTGTGTGTTGCTTTCCCTCCCTTACTCTTGTGCTTCTTTGTGATCTCTATTGTAAGGGCGAGAGACTCCAAATTGTGGAGATTCCTCGCAACCGGGAAACATAATCTAAAGGAAAAGACCATGGTATTCAAGTTGATCATTAGATCACTTGAAAGGGGTTGAGTCCAACCCTCGTCCATTGGGACGCCACAATGTGGAAGTAGGCAAGTGTTACTTGGCCGAACCACGGGATAAAAATTGTGTGTCTCGTGTGTTACTTCTTGTGATTGCTTTGTTCGCACGAGCGTGTTCCATAGCCACTTGATTTCACTAACACCTTAACAATCAAGTTTGTGGGTATTTAGTGTTTGATTTTACAGGATCACCTATTCACCCCCCCTCCCTCTAGGTGCTCTCAATAGTAACAACATTGGACCAATGTGGATGGGTTTGACGGCCTCTGTTCAAGACAAGAGAGGTTCTGGTGACGTCAGACTGGTGATAAGAAAATGTGCCCTTGGGCCATTTCTAGTTGTTTTGGTGATTAAATGTCGAACACACCACCTTGAACTAACTCTCTTAATATGAGCATGAGCATAGGTGTAGCAAAGGCAAATTGAAGGTATTAAGTCCATATGAGCTAAATTGGAGGGCTAAAAGTGCAACTTGAGCAAACCATAAAAACACAAGGTTTAAGTATTTGGATAAGTTGCATACACTCTACTCTATGTTTCTAGCACTTTGTTTTGGCTATTAACTCAATTTTGCAAAGAAAGTGCTTTTTGGGCTTAGTTTCAGGCATACTGCAAATCCTTGTGGAAAGAAGTGAAAAAGGTATGGTTCTACCACTTAGCCAATGGTTTTAGTTGCTAATTATGTTTGTCTAAGTGTAAGTGCAATCAACCCCAATTGAGGGTTTTGGTGATTAAATGACAAAACAAATAAGGTTACTAACAAGTTTGCTCCTAGTGTATATTTAGGTTCAGTAAAGATAAAAGGAGTAACAACTTTAATTGAGAAAGGAAATATGAAGTATCAAGGACAAAGGAAATACATCAAGTGGTGCCTTGAAATATTCCATGTGACGATCATGTAAAATTTTCTATATTTCTTGAGTCGCAGGATTTATTTCTTCCTTGGTAGTTTTAGCATAGGTAATGGTATTTGTTATTTCTCAAGCCTCTAAATTCAAAAGCTATTTTGAAAACCAAATTCTTTGGACACACTGTGAGTTTGACTGATGTTAGGTTTGAGAGACAACGAGTCTTCCGTTCAAAAGCAACTGAACTTTCTTTCAGAAAAGTTCAACTTGACTTTAGCTAAGTTGAACTTGTCTTCAAGATAGTTGAACTTAACTTCAGCTGAGTTGAGCTTTTCTCCAGAACAGTTGAACTTGACTTTAGCTGAGTTGAGCTTTTCTACAAAACAACTCAACTTGACTTCAACTGAGAAATTCTCTGGTCAAAACCAGTTGAACATGCCTTAGGGACAGTTCAACTTGGGTTTTCTCTCCAAACCTATCTAGTCAATACCAGTTAAACTGGCTCTAGGGGTGGTTCAACCGGTGTCAGGGTCAGCTGACCAGTCTGACTTTCTGTCTGCTAGTCTGACTGGCAGATTGAATGTCAGTCTGACCACCAGGCGGTTGAATCGACCCTAGGGGCGTTCAACCAGTACTAAACCATTTGACCACAGTCAAACTACTTGTTTTGAACTAGCTCAAAACCAGTTCAACTAGGGGTTGGGGCGGTTCAACTGGTCCTGCGTAGAAAAGTTCAGCCCAACAGCTCTTTTTGAGGAGACTTTATAAATACCCCCACATACCTCTTCCCTCATTTACACTGGCCACTTCTCACACTTATCGCTCACCTAACTTGAGACAAAGCACTCTCCCTCTCTCTCACACACTCGATCTAGCTCTTAAATCGATTGATTGAAGGAACCCCTTTGGTGTGAGGTTTGTGCTTATGACCGTCAGATTTGGTTTTCCTCTCCCCTCTCTTTCTCATCTCTTGAGCTTCTTGCAATCACCTCTTGTGCGAACTTGTTGTTCTTGGAATCTTCGAGTTCCTTGATAGATTGAGGTTGCTTGGGAGTCTCCAAAGTTGTGGACGATCCCAAGAAGTTTGTATCACCCGCTCTCGTGAGTGGATTTGAGAAAGGTTTTCCCTTGACCTTCGTGGTCAGTTATGGAGGATTAGGGTTGGAAAAGACCCCGCCCTTTGTGGGCTCCTCAACGAGGAGTAGGACACCTTTATGGTGTGGCCAAACCTCAGGATAAATATTGTGTCTTGTGCTCTTGCTTGGATCTGTGGTTGTGTTTTATAGTTGGCAAGATAGGCATATAGAGTTGTTGTTCATGTGGATCTCGTGGTGGACTCACTCTTGTATTTCTCACCATCCCTTGGGTTCCCTGTTTATAGGAATCTCTCATTGTATTTCTGTGTAGTTTGAAGCCTAGATTTACTGTAGCGGTTGGACTGGTTCAGAGTGGTTCAACTTGCCGCTATAGCAGTTGAACCAACCTACACTAGTTGAACTGTTGATTTGACATTATCTCGAAGTTTGTGGTGATAATTTTTAGGTTTAGCCTATTCACCCCTCTCTAGGCTACTTTCACTAAGTGCTAGGGAACTTCTCAAGTGGAGCAAAAACAAATCGGAAGAATTTGGCTCAAAAGAGCCAAGATAGGCTCTAGTATAGGCACACCGGACCATTCGGTGCCACCCACCGAACAATCCAGTGCACACCAGACAGCCTAGGGAGCGTAAGACCAACTGCTCGATCTCGGCCTCCTCGGCTAAAAATCACTAGACCGTCCGGGCTTGATCACCGGACAGTTTGGTGCCACCTGTCCAATGGCTAATTGGGCCATGTTAGTCGGCGCCCACGGTCATATGGGTCACCGGACAGTCTGGTTCCCCCTAGAACAAAAAACCAATCAATCAGATGATTCGGTGACCGTTGCACTATACGCAGTTCGGTGCACACATAGACAGGGAAGGTGTGGAGCTTCCAAATGAAGGTCCAACAGCTCCTAGGTCCCTTGGGGCAATAAAAGGGACCCTATGCGCTTTCTACCAGCACCCAAGCATCTCAAGAGCACACCAACACTCTGACACGCTGCGAGCACACCCTCTAGTGGTTTGAGAGAGATTCGAGCGATAATTTTGAGTTGTTCTTATGTGATATTGTACACACGCTCTTGTCTTTGCTTCTTGTGCGTGTGTTGCTACGTTGTGCTTTTGTGTGTGTGTTCTTTCTCCTGCCTTACTCTAAGTATTGATTGAGATCATTGTGTAAGGATGTGAGAGACTCCAAATTTATGGAGATTCCTCACAGACGGGATTGTGATATAAGGAAGAACTGTGGTACTCAAGTTTGATCTTTGGATCACTTGAGAGGGGTTGAGTGTAACCCTCATCCATTGGGATGCCATAATGTGGAGTAGGCAAGCATATTACGCTTGACTGAACCACAGGATAAAAATCACTATGTCACTTGTGCCATTTACTTTATTTCAATTTTTCTATCTTCCTAAGTTCTCCATTCACACTTGTGATAATGCTCTATGTATAATTCATACCTTGATAGAGCAATCAAATGAAAGGAACCTCTCTCTCTTTCTCTCCTTTCAAACTTGGTTTAATTTACACTAACTCTAACTTTTAGACCAAGTTTGCATGTTTTAAATCATATTTTTCAGGATCACCTATTCACCCCCTCCTCTAGGTGCTCTCAACTGGTCTGATAGTAGGCATCAGGCCATACACTCACTGCAATGATTCAAATGGCTAGTTATGACATAATAGTATAGTAGTTACAATTGTGTCTCGTCAAACAATGTGATATGGTCCAACGGGTGAGCGTTAGATGGTTCAATGGTCATAATTTATTATAACCACTAGTTGGTCGGTTGGGGTCTATAAATACCCAACCACACAGCCAATACATGAGATCTTATCCCATTTAATAGTTGAAGCAACCCACATAGAGTGTGATAAGGAGTCATTTCCTAATGAGGGACTTAAGTGTTGGATTTCATGTGATTAACAGTTTCATTAGTGCAAACAAGAGTGATTAGAGTGCACCCATTGATCTCATTGAGTTTATTAGTGAGAGTTTGTGCTTATTACTTTTAGTGATCGATATCACCTAGATCGTTCAATGGCTATCGGAGTGTGGTGATCATCTAAAGTGTTTATAGGTGACCCAGATGTGGACTTATATATGGTCTTGAGCGGTTTACCATATCAGAACGGTGAAAAACCAACTTATATAGAGCACTTGGTCCTTGTTGTACCAAGAGAGAGCAACACCCTTACGTGGGGGTTTCAAGAAGTATTAGTGGGGAGTGTTGACTCTCTGAGGTCTTTAAAAATTGAGGAGTTTTCTAACCCTTGCATTGCTTTATGTATTTACTTTTGAGCAATTAACTTCAAAAAATTATATTTTTAGAATTATGATCATAGTATATGGTTGAAAATTAGGGTGCAAAACATTTGCTTACACATTAAACACTCGGGTGAAGTTGAACGTACAATTAAAATTTAATCATCGCAAGAAATTCTAGAAAAACACAATTTATCTCTCCTCTTAGACATCATGATCCTTTAATTATACACTGTATGAAAGGAGACCGCAACCAACAAGTTGTTGTGTCCATGGTTAGAACATAAGTGTGGTGTCCGACTCAATCCCTTGACTAAGTGGGGGTGAGATCAGCCTAACAGTTACAACAGTATGCATTAGTTGTTTTGAACTCAAGTGTGCATGCCCTTATGTAGGGGTGTAATCAGATCGGATACAGACAAATATTACTCATTTCATATTTATTTTATATTTTCTCTTCGAATTCGGATCAGATACAGATATTATCAAGTTGTGTTGAATAAGATTTGAATAGATCTTGATATCTTAAATATCCAACTTTGAGATACAGATATGGATAAAAATGAATGTAGATCAAATACTGAGTACTCGGACTTGGATACAGACCGGATCTTAGCCCTATTAGCTGGATCGAATTCAAATACGAACAGATAATATTTGTGCCATGTACACCCCTACCCTTAAGTGGAGGCCAGTGAAGGAGAGAGTCATGATCATTGCCTCCTTACCTCTGGTTCAAGGAGCATAGATATACATGTACAAATGGGCCGCCCGGCCCGGGCCGGCCCGACACAGGCACGATGAAGCTCGACCCGGCTCGACCCACCAGGCACGGTTAGAAAACCGGCCCGGGCCTACCAAGCCCGCTGGCTCATTTCGCTGCATAGGCCCAAACGGACCGGGACAGCCTGGTAAGTATAGAAAAAGCGAGCCAAAAAGCGAGCAAAGCAGGCCGGTGAGCACGGTTAAGTACAAAAAAGCGGGCCTAGCGGTTTAAGCGCTAAATGGGCCTAACCGAGCCCCCTCCTGTGGGGCTCAGTTTCCTGTTTGGGCCTGGTCCGCTTATTCATGCTAGGCCCGTATAAAGCGGGTCGGGCTAGGCTCAAACCGAACCACAAAACCGGGCTTTAGGCTGGGCTTCATGCTTCCTGTACATCTATAATTGTAGATGATGATTAAGGAAAGGTGCCACCAATGAAGGGGCAAGGATGAGAGAGAGAGTGCTTGCAGGAGTGACCTATTGGGAATTATTGAGCATCGTCGACGAGCACGATCGACCTGACCTCAATAATTACCATCTTCGGACATCCAACCTTCTTCCAAAGCGGTCGTCGCCACTCCCTAAGACCATGCTAGGAGTTCACTGTCATCAACCTGGACAACACCATTGTATTCCACACCCTGAGTAGCAACACCTGCACCAACAATGGTTTCATCGTGGACAGAGGCGGTGTTTTCCCTCACTTGGGCATAGACCTGTTCAAACATCGGGTCGGATCAGGTTTGGGTCGGCTCAAGGTTGGGTTGTGGGCAATTTAGCACGGCCCGAACCCGACTCGTGCCTAGTGTCAGGTCGGCCTGTGCCTCCCTGTTTGACATGTGGGGTCGGGTTTTTTCGGGCTGGATTGGATTTTTTGGCTTTGGGTCGGGCTTTTTTAGGTTGGATCGGGTTTTGGGTCAAAATCATGGCCCATACCTGGCCTGTGAATTATTGCGGGTCAAAAATTATGGCTCATGTCCTCCTGTTGCATTGGTCGAGTCGGGCCGGGCCGAGTTTTTTCGGGTGGGTCGGGTCGGGTGGCCCATGATTAGGTCTACTTGGGTTGTTGCCCACGTAGCTTGGCATGGCTGACTGCCCTAGGCGTGACACTTTGCGACCATAGTGGTTAGTGGGTGTCGTCGCGGTGGCATGGACAGCCCTAGTCGCGGCGCGATGCCCCACAGCCTCGACGTTGTGGCGCAATGGCCCTCGCAATCAGCAGTTACCGCCGCGGTGACGTGGCCCGCCCCCAAGTGTGACACGGTGGCCCTAGGACTTGGCAATAGCGTCACAGAGGCGTGGCGCTAGCACACATCGGTGGTGGCAGTGGGCATCACGGTAGAGTAGAAGGCAGCTAGGTCGACGAGGATCCCCTCGACATCGGCACTAGGAACTTCGGACAGAGCTGCTACGAGTGCCGCTGTGTGGCCGCCGCCGTCGTGGAAGTTCATCGAAAACATCGTTTCGTCGCTTGCTACTGGCGCGCGTAGACCAGTCTGCAAGGCATGCCCACCATCGATCTGTGGTCAGCTGGAGTAGGGGCAGGCCTAAGTTAAAGCAAGGGTATTCAATTGAATACCCATTATTTTTTGCAAAGAAAAATTATGTACATATATACTGTGTATATACATAGTTGTAAAAGACATAAATATCATCGTTTTACAGTATTTGCTCCAAACTTTGCTTTTCATCTGTCTTTTTCATTTTTCTACCGCACGACCCGTCAAGCATCACAATAGGTCATTAGCCTTTACCCGTTAGCATTGTGGAGCTTTGCTCAAACGCCCCAGAGTAGGGGCGCTGCAGTGTGGCTGCCCATACTCGCAACGACAAATCGGCTATATATTTTTATATGTAATGAAACTACTTCTATGTGACACTGTAATTAATTATATATTCCTTCCAATTCCAAATTACAAGTCGTTTAGAATAGTGACAAGGTCTCTAAAATATAGCTTTGACAAATATTTTTTATAGCTCTCGACGAGTACTTTTTATGTTTGGCACGGCGTCCCAAAAGCCATGCCAAAGGAGGAAAATATGTACATACCGAATGTAAACACCCTCTTTTACAGTCCCTCACATTCACCACTTTGAGACCCACAAAAACATATCAAAACTTGCAACTTAACCCTTTAGTAATTTGTTTTTCTCCTATTTATATGTATAGGTGGTAAATGTGAGGTAATTACAAACTCTACAGTCACGTAATTGATATACCAACTTTATATCCCACAATCTACAAACAAGAATACGTTGATGCGCTTATACTAACTTTGTATCTCAGTCTACATAATACTCTTAGGGTGTGTATATACTGTAGTGCTAGATTGTACTGTTTACACAGTGGATTTATAAAAGTGGAGTTTAAAATAAGTGTGATATAGTAGATGGGATACAAAGTCTGTTGAAGACGGCCTTTTAAACCTTGTTTGGATATATACTAATCTAAAGCTTAGTTCATGTTTTGGATGCCAAATAGAAATAGAAGGCCTAGACACAAACTAATCATTGTCTAACAAAATCTAATACAGGCTTATTGATGGGTAGAACTTATTACAAAAAGGAAATTTTAATTAGTCAAGTTTAACCTACTATCCGATGACGGGCTAAATTATTATCCAATGGCGAGGTACATTTTAGCCCCGTGATCCAAACAGTCTTTTAAGTCATCGTTAAACTTCTATGGTTTTGATCATTTTCCTTTAAAAAGGGAGAGTTTCTCTGAAGTAATAGTTGACAAAAGACCGGGGGGGGGGGGGGGGGGGGGGGGGTGTTCCAGCTACAAGACGCACAGAACAGCAAAATGAGATTAAGCTAACCTTCCCTATTGCACAGTTCCAAAACCTCCAACTCACAGTCCTTATGCTTCAAAGTCGATGAACATGCTTTGATTTTCGTTTCCGTCAATTTTATAAACAGGATATATTAACATCTACGCTATTAAATAAATGCATCATCCAAATATATTTTATGATGTATCTCACAAATCAGGTTCGATGTTATAGATGTTCACATATCTCTATGAACTTCATCAAAACTAGACAAGATTGAGTTATGACAAAACTAAAACGACTTAGAAATCAGAACTGATGAACGGAGTACGCGTCAAAGAATAAGAGGTTTGGAAAATAAATTAATGCAGCAACCAAACAGCTGATACCCACCATCACTCATGTACAGTTACAATGTACTGTTGGAGTGAACAAAGGCTTGACTAACCCCCCTCGTCTCAAATACAACACAACCACCAGTTTAAGACTGTCACGAGTACGAAAAGTAATTTTACATACTGCACAACATATGAAGTCTAATTCTAAGTATCCACTCCAGAGTCCAGACTCCAGAGTGCCGGATCAAAATCCACCTCTTTTGACACGGGACCGAGATGTGCTGCTGGAAACAGAGGGCCATTAACATTGAAACCGCTGCTGTACATTCAGATACAAGTTGCATAATTTTACAACAGACTACATGCTCACTTTCTTCCACCATCACAGGACCCTAGGAAGATTAGTGAAACGAAATTACACCTCTACAGCTATCCAACGAAACTACCAAGCGAATGGTAATCGGTAGATAACATTTGTCCAAGGGACCAGTTCCCTGCACGTCTCGGGAAGTAATCCAGTCATCATCTTCACAGGTCAGGAAAGAAAAAAGAGCAATTAATTGTACAACAGGCGCTGAAGTGGAGAGTTCATTGTTTCTCTTTCTTCACATCCAATGATCTGAGCTCTCCCAACAATTCCTGATACTTCTTTTCCACCTCAGCAATTTCAGATCGGAGCTTTTGTTCCTAAAATCATGAGAAAGATATTTTATTCCTCCTATAAATCAGTCCTCTAAAATGCCAAATCTCCAGAGAACATGTAAGGAGAAACGTACGAGTTCAATACATTGTCAAGCTCTAGAGAGAACATTGAGATATGACCAAGGGGCGCCAATCAGGGTCTAAAATCAACCAACAAGATCCAAAACTACAGACTATCTTACAAGCAAGCCATTTCAATCTTTCAACAAGCCACGGCTGTAATGGTGACAAACACATAGCAAGGTATTTCAATCTTTCAACAAGTTGAGGCTGTAATGGTGATAAACACAACAAGCCAGCCAAGTAAGTTGCTAAAAACGGTAAGAAAATGTATTTTAAGAAAATAGTATGGAAAAGTTACATCGATGCTGATACGATGATGTGAAAACAGCACTTCCTCCACAACCCCAATTGCGGGAGAACAACTCCCCACACAAGCAAGCAAGAAAAAAAACTACTAGTGCCACTTCCTTTGTACCACTTCAGCTGCCCAACATTGTGCAAGGCTAAACATCCACTTTCTTAAGGTAGCAAGACATGGAAACAAATCCACATGTTGCTAAATTTCATGTCTGAGTAGGGATGGCCACTACACAACTTCAACTGATCGGGCAATTATGTCTAACATTATGTTTTGCAAATGTGAAACAAAAGTTAAATGCGTTAGTTCACTTTCAGAAGAGGTATACCTTCAGGACAAGTTGTTTCTCTGATCCCTCGTATTGTAAGCATCTGAAAAAGAAATAAAATGATAAATGAAGTTGTAGCACAAAAATTCCATCCAGTATTTGCAATTATACTATTTTATTCACAGTTTTCCTGAAAACCAAGCAATAACATAATAGCAAGTATTTGAAATTCAATCATGCGAACAAAACAAAATTGGACAACTGGACACCACAAGGGCAAAGCTGGCGTGCATGACATGTTACAGTTAATGTGATTAAGTGTTATATTTAGCAGGTAACCAGCTGACTACATTTAAACTCCTAAAGTGAGGCAAGATAAGATGATTATTACTTGAAGAAGCCACATCAGTTCGTTCTTACAAGAGATTTTCATTTGATCACGAATTATGGTGATCTTACTAAGAGAATCCCAGTATGTCAGCACTTAAGACATAAAGAAGAAATTGGTTACCCTCTTGTCAGCAAAAGCATTCATATTCCTCATAAGCTAGATTAGCAGTAAGAGTTAAAATGCATGCAGGGGGGAAAAGTTGCTCTTAATTGTTTGACCTCAATAGTTTGTCCCTCAGAAAACAACTTTACAACCACTAGAATTAAAGTATGTAAGGCAATGCCAAGTTGTGGTAGCACTTACTCATTTCGCAACTTGTCATTCTCCAGGGTCAAAGTTTTGTATTCATTAAACCGTCTTCGTTGAGAAACATCCTGATATTGTCAAACGCGAACAAAAAAACAGTCATAGAAGGAAGCCTTTAAATATTTATATTACATATTGTGATCTATCATCGAAAAAACTTGCTTCTATATTGTATGGAAATGCTGAGATACACATCTATAGCCTGAGTGCACCAGGAAACAAAATGATTTGCCCTCCCCCCCCCCCCCCCCCTCTTTTTATTGTGTTGTTACTTGGTGGTGAACATGGAATTGTATGAAAGCATGAAGGATTTGGTATAAACTGTTGGATGTATTGCATTGAGCCCTCAGGCAATATAAAGAGTAAGGACATCTCCCTGATACACATGCCAATACAGGATTACAATATCCCTAACTAGTAACTACCATATATACTCTGACACTCTCACAGTGGTAGCGGGACCATCACAGGCGGTCAGACTATAAAAGAAGCCAAAGACTAACATTTCCATTTCCCAGTCGTAGTGGCGCCGTGATGCGGATGCTGCGACTGAAGTAGAAACCGACAAGTAGCTCATGCTGATGATACCACTTTTTGTCACCAAAGTAGCCAAAGTTAATTATGGACATGGTCAAAGCCGTGGAGGGAGGCAAGTCTATTCCTGATAGTGGTCAAAGCCATGGTCAAAACCGACAGAATTAGATGCCCAGTTAACTCTTGTTGACAGTGATTAAAACGAATTGGGGCTGCACCACATTCCATATATCAGCTATTCCTTCTGCTTTTTTGGTGACTTGTCCACAGGAATTAAGAGAAGCACACAGTCACTACACTACCACTGTTATCATAAAACTATGTCACCCCACCACCCTTGGTGACCAACAAACAAAAGAAAAGATCTTGGCATGCGTAGTAAACACTAAATATGCTATGGACATGTTGTTATGGCCTAAGGCTTAATAGAATATCCATACCACCAAGGTGTATCTTCTTTTTCGGAAACCTATCTCGAAAAAACCTTCAAGTTAAGTGTGCTTGGCTTAGAATAATTTGGGATGGATGATCGACCGGAAAGTTTTCACAGGGGTGCATGAGTGAAGACAAAGTGCGCACAAAAGACTCGTGTTAGTCTGTGGGGACAATATATGATCTTAGAGAATTGCCAGGAGTAAGTACCGCCGGTCCGAGAGTGGACAGGACGTTACAAGTGGTATCAGAGTCGACTCTCGCGGTTTCACGGGTGTGTATGAGTTAGGGGTTCGGATATATGGCGCATGGCGCATGTGGGCCCGGAGTGGTCACATGGCATGGCATATGACGACATTAGACACGCAGACGTGGCTAAGAGGGGAGGTTCCTGGATTAGGATTGACCGACGAAGACATCGGTCTTCTAAGGGGGGTGGATTGTGATATCCTGGCCCCTGGGATGGTGATATCCTGGCCCAAGGCTTAATAGAATTAATAGAGTATCCATACCAACAAGGTGCATCTTCTTTTTCGGAAGCCTATCTCGAAAAAACCTCCAGGTTAGCGTGCTTGGCTTTGAGCAATTTAAGATGGGTGACCGACTAGGAAGTTTTCTCAGGTGCGCGTGAGTGAGGGCAAAATGCGCACAAAAGACTCGTGTTGATCTGTGGGGACAATATATGATCCTAAAGAGCTGCCAGAAGTACCGCCGGTCCGGGAGTGGACGGGGTGCTACACCTGACAAGGTAAAACAACAAACAGAAATGAATGGAGTGAGAATTATTCTTCCCCTGCCAATGTCGTGTAAATACTTACTATTTTATCCATATGATGTAGTCCATCCTGATCAGCACTGGCCGCCACAGCACCGAAAGGATTAAACTTCCTCTTCAATCCAATCACTGCTAAAGGTCAATGCATAAATAAACACAGTGACATTTTATAAAATGAACATAAAGAGTGGATTACTCACTGCTCTTGGGAAGAGAATCGAGACTACTGATCTTTTCTCTTGCTGCAGAGGCTGATAATCTAGGTATACTAGAGCTGCTTGTTGGAATATCAACTGCAAGCAACCGAGGTGGAGCACTTGTTGGGGAACTGCCACCGTTCATATGATTGGCACGATTAATAGCACGGGTTGCTTTAGGTAATTTTTTGTTGTCATATCCAACACGATGGCAATGAAGGTCCCTGCAAAAAGAATTAGTTCAGGAATGAATTCGTTTATGGCATTAATGCATTCCTCATAACAAGAACAATTCAAGATGATGTTAAGCTTTGGAGAATGGCGGGTGCAAAGGATCTTAGGCAGCTGTGGCCTTAATTTGAATGTTGTTGGAACTGGTGCCCCCCGTCTCTCTCTTCTATTTAGTTTTGGTGTTTCCTTGTGTCCCCCCTCTTCCTGCCTTCTAGGGCAGCTTGTACTTTGGTCTACCTTAGACCATTCTTATTCTCCTTAATATAATGATGCACAGTTCTCCTTCGTGTTCGAGGAAAAAAACACAAAAATGTCAAGACAAAAACTTAAGAGATCAATAACTAAGAAGTATCATAGCTTCTATGTTTATAAGGTGATAACAGGTGGTCAGTGTGAAGTACTAGTATCATTCAGCTTTCACAAGTTGCAGAGTCTCCTCAAATTTCAGACTGAAAAAAGTGGTGAAATATAATGTTTAAACAGATACATAGATTTAGACATACAGCACTAAACTCTTAGCATCTTGCCATCTTCTTTAGCAATATCTATATTAATTAACTTTTTAAGACGTGCTCTTTACATTTGAACTGAAAATATGAAATGCCTCACATATGATGTGCCAAAACAAAGGCATAAAAGTGAGACAGTTATCAGGTCAATTCTAATATACCAGAGGAAAAGGTCAGGCCCTTGGTCCTAAGCTTGCTCTTGAAATCTTACAGGCAAACAAATGAAACAATCAAACAACGCTGAAGAGTGAACTCTGCAATTCTCAAGTAACACAACTCTGAAAAGCACTTGGGTCCTGTTTGATTAAGCTGTGGTCTGTCAAAAAGCTGCTGTGATTGTTGTAGCTTTTGAAAAAAAAAAATTTGTTGTGTATTGCGGGCTCGGATGAAGCTAAAAATCATGTGGTTTGATTGCTGTAGCTTTTGAAAAAAAAAATGTGAGCAAACCCCACATGCCATTCTCTTATCTCTCCCTCGTCCTCTCAAGCGTGCTCCCGTTCATCCTGGATGAGGCTGCCGCTGTCATATGGGGCCGCACCTACACGCGGGCCCGCGACGCCAGGAGGGCTAAGCTAGGGCGTTTAAGGAAGGCGCCAGCAGCAGCACTACCAAGGAAGGTCCATCCAAGGAAGGTGGCTAGATTAGTGGCCAAATTGATAGGCCTTAATTAGAGGAGAGTTGGTTTCCAAATAAGTCATTTCCTAAATTAGGGTTTCCAAATAAGTCATTTCCTAAATTAGAAGTTACCTAGTTGGTCGGGCCAGTGGCCTATTTATATGGAACCATGAGGCAGTGAAAGGAATAAGAAATACATCAGCTTTATCTCCCATCTCCCTACACTCCCTCTAAAGCCTACGGCAGAGGATTACCTCGCCGGAGAAGACGGACAGCGGGTACGAGTTACGTAGCCGCGGTCCAGCTGCTCGAGGGGTTAACGCCCTTGACAACCTGGTATCACGATCCCGGCGATCCTCTTCCCAGTCCACCACTACGCCAGCCGCAGCACCAACATCACTGACGTCCTCTGTGGCGTCTTGCGTTCCAGCCATGGGCGATTCCAACGACTTCAAGGCCTTTGCCGAGGCTCTCAAGTCCCTGCAGGCGTCCGTCGCGGCCAACGCCCAAGCCATCGCCAGCCTCACAGCCGACCGCACGTCCGCCTCCGGCCACAAGATCGGCTACGGCGAGCACCATGGGGACCGGCCACCGAGGTTCCAAAAGCTGGACTTTCCCCGGTACGATGGTAAAACCGATCCTCTCATCTTCATCAACCGCTGCGAATCCTACTTCCATCAGCAGCGCATCATGGAGGAGGAGAAGGTCTGGATGGCATCCTACAACTTGGAGCACGGGGCGCAGATGTGGTATATCCAGGTCCAGACGGACGAGGGTACTCCATCGTGGCGCAGGTTCAAGGAGTTGCTCAATCTGCGCTACGGTCCTCCTCTCCGCGCTGCGCCTCTCTTCGAGCTGGCTGATTGCCGCCGCACGGGGTCTGTCGCGGACTATCAGGACCGCTTCCAGGCGCTCCTTCCACGTGCAGGACCCCTCGACGAGGCACAACGGGTCCAACTGTTCACAGGGGGTCTCCGTCCCCCGCTCAGCCTTGACGTCCAGGTACACAACCCGCAGTCCTTGGCGGCTGCCATGAGCCTGGCGCGCCAGCTGGAGCTTCGGGAACACTATACATCGCCGCCTCCCAAGGGCGCCACCCGTGGTCTGCTGCCAACCCCTGCACCGCGCCTAGCTCTGCCTGCCCCGCCGGCTGAGAAGGCAGCCACGCCCGCGGTCATGGCGGATGGGCGCAAACGCCTATCCATGCAGGAGCAAGAGGAGCGCCGTCGGCAAGGCCTCTGCTTCAACTGCAACGAGCGCTACACACGGGGGCACAACCGCGTCTGTACGCGGATCTTCTACATCAACGGCGTCGAGTTGGACACCGCCGACGAGTCCGCCACAGGGGAGGACCCCGACACGGAGACACCGGTGTTCTCCCTTCACGCCGTCGCAGGGGTACTCGTCGGCAATACAGTACAACTGCAGGTGATCGTCGGCGCCGCTACTTTCGTCGCGCTCATCGACACAGACTCCACACACAGCTTCATCGGGGAAGCGGCTGCGCGGCACTCCGGGCTGACCATCGAGCCGCGGCCTCGACTCACGGCAACGGTGGCCAATGGGGAGCGTGTGGCCTGCCCGGGCGTTCTTCGCAACGCTCCGATCGACGTGGGCGGCATGGTATTCGGCGTCGACCTCTTCGTAATGCCCTTAGCGGGATACGACGTCGTCCTCGGCACGCACTGGATGGCCACGCTCGGGCCCATTGTATGGGACTTCACCGCCCGAACCATGGCATTCCAGTGGGAGGGTCGGGACGTCTGCTGGCGCGGTGTAGCACCTCCATCCACGCCGACTCTCCTAGCCGCCACAACCGATGACACCCTCATCGACGGGCTGCTACACGCCTTCGCCGATGTCTTCACCGAGCCGAGCGGACTACCTCCAGCACGCGGCCGCGAGCACCACATCGTCCTCAAGCCAGGCTCCTCCCCGGTGGCGGTGCGACCGTACAGGTACCCGGCGGCGCACAAGGACGAACTTGAGCGGCAGTGCGCCGCCATGATCGACCAGGGCATCGTCCGCCGCAGTGACTCGGCGTTCTCTTCCCCGGTCATCCTTGTCAAGAAGCTAGACGGGTCGTGGCGCTTCTGCGTCGACTACCGCGCGTTGAGGCTCCTCATGCCACTACCGATTCCCACCGTCGTTTGGGCAGACATCGGTCTCGACTTCATTGAAGCACTTCCCCGTGTCAACGGGAAGTCGGTGATCCTCTCCGTCGTCGACCGCTTCAGCAAGTATTGCCACTTCATCGCCCTCGGCCACCCATACACCGCCGAGTCGGTGGCGCAGGCCTTCTTCGCCGACATTGTACGCCTCCATGGTGTGCCGCAATCCATGGTGTCCGACCGCGACCCGGTGTTCACCTCGACGTTCTGGCGTGAGCTCATGCGGCTCATGGGCACTAAGCTGCACATGTCGTCCGCCTTCCACCCACAGTCCGACGGCCAGACGGAGGCGGCCAACCGCGTCATCATTATGTACCTCCGCTGTTTCACAGGCGACCGTCCTCGACAATGGCTTCGCTGGCTGCTGTGGGCCGAATACGTGTACAACACGGCATACCAGTCCTCGCTCCGGGAGACGCCATTCCGGGTGGTGTATGGTCGTGACCCGCCCTCCATCCGCTCTTATGAGCCTGGTGAAACAAGGGTGGATGCGGTCGCACGCAACATGGAGGACCGCGAGGCATTCCTGGCCGATGTGCGCTATCGCCTCGAGCAGGCCCAAGCGGTGCAGAAACGACACTACGACAAGCAACACCGGCCAGTGACATATGCAGTCGGCGACTGGGCACTCCTTCGACTTCGCCAGCGAGCTCCGTCCTCACTGCCACAACAGGCATCGGGCAAACTAAAGCCCCGCTTCCTCGAGCCCTACCGCGTCATCGAGCTCATCAACAATGTCGTCGTTCGCCTGGAGCTACCACCACAGGCCCGCATTCATGACGTCTTCCACGTGGGCACCCTGAAGAAGTTTGTAGGGGCACCTCCATCCGCCCCACCGCCCCTACCCGACATCCATCATGGGGCGATTGTTCCAGAGCCGGCTCGGGTGGAACGCGCTCGCCTGGCACGGGGTGTTCAACAGGTGCTGGTCCAGTGGAGGGGCGAACCAGACACTTCGGCGACCTGGGAGGACCTCGACAAGTTTCGCGCTACATACCCAGATTTTCAGCTCGAGGACGAGCTGGACCTCGAGGGGGGGAGAGATGTCATGTGGGGCCGCACCTACACGCGGGCCCGCGACGCCAGGAGGGCTGAGGCTAGGGCGTTTAAGGAAGGCGCCAGCAGCAGCACTACCAAGGAAGGTCCATCCAAGGAAGGTGGCTAGATTAGTGGCCAAATTGATAGGCCTTAATTAGAGGAGAGTTGGTTTCCAAATAAGTCATTTCCTAAATTAGGGTTTCCAAATAAGTCATTTCCTAAATTAGAAGTTACCTAGTTGGTCGGGCCAGTGGCCTATTTGTATGGAACCATGAGGCAGTGAAAGGAATAAGAAATACATCAGCTTTATCTCCCATCTCCCTACACTCCCTCTAAAGCCTACGGCAGAGGATTACCTCGCCGGAGAAGACGGACAGCGGGTACGAGTTACGTAGCCGCGGTCCAGCTGCTCGAGGGGTTAACGCCCTTGACAGCCGCCGCTGGGAGGTCGCCAAAGAGGGAGGGGCAGCCGGAGAGGGAGGGGCCGCACACTGACAGGCTGCGCCACCAAGGCCGCTGGGAGGTCATCAAAGTGGGAGGGGCAGCCAGAGAGGGAGGGGCCGCACGCTGACAGGCCACGCCACCGAGGCCGTTGGTGTGAGGATGAGCGCCAGCACCGCTCGCGTGGGAACGAAAGTGTTTGGAAAACAGAACAAAATGGTATCCTTCATAACCAGTGATAAGTGGTATTTTTTTTAAGTTGCCCGTCTCCACAACAGGTGAAAGCAGGGGGAGAGGTGTTGTAGGATTTGTACTAGAGTAAAAGCAGCTTTTGGTCCAAAGCAGCTACGAGTTGCCACCTCTTTCATTGGTTTTTCGCTTTCTGACAAGTGCTACTCAGACCACCTAGCCAACTCAGCTAGAGGCCCAAGTGCCCAACCAAATGAATCCTTAAACCTGAGCCATAAATCTGCAGTACAAATTGTGTGTGCTTGCATGTTATTTCAAGTGTACATGGACTTGGCCTTGTGGTATGCATAATGAATGAACATGCATCTGTGTGGGACTGTGGGTTTATAGGAGATTGGGACTACGACAAAGCTGGCATCAAAACTGCAGATGTCTAAAAGAACAATCAACTAAAAGCTTTACCAGTATTCGTAAGTCATTTCTTTCAAGCGGAACTCAAGTCTTTGATAAAGGACTGACTTCTCAAAATCCTGCTTGTCATGGGTAGGTTTGATAAAGTTGGCCTCCAGAATGCCTGAAAAGGGATGATAAAAAAGAAAATATAGATCTTTTTAACCAATATCTTGATTTTTGGATGACTCCTTCAAATATTTCTTACCAACAACTCCTCGTCCTTTCCCGTATGAGTTGTTTGCAACTTTCCAGAAGGGCTGAAAAAAATCAGACATTTGAGATTCTGGAAATATGTCACACATTACCGATATCACTAAGCGAAAGCAATATAAAATTTACCAAGAATGTCATTCTGGAAAACAATATGTTGCACATACCTAAACTAGGTTATCGAGTTAATGGCATCCTAAGGAAAATTTTATTGAAGTTGATAGCTTAGCTAGCCTGATGGGAAACACAAAGTACAAGTGCCTACAATGGAAGAAGAAAATATTTATGTGTGCTACTCTGTTATATGCTATGTTTCGGAAGAACTATATGCTACTCTTCCATTTTAAAAACAACATTTTGTCATAAACACAAAGGCTTCGAAATTAAACAAAGATTTGACAAACACACAAATGTTTCTGCTTCAAACGATTACAGCCCAACTGGCAACAGACAGCAACAGGAAAGAAAAGTGAATTGATACATCATGCACCATGTAGTATACAAAGCAGAGCTCTTACCAATATTAGACGGTTTTTGTGATATACATTAAACCCTTGTACATCTATATCTGGTGCACCTTTAACAAACCCAATGGTTGTGATTACCGATGACTGCAAAACATGAGGCCAATCAGAGAGATTTTCTAAAACAAGAAAATCAAAATTTTGATTTGATAGTATAATAAAAAATAAAACATAGGCTACACCCGCATGCTCAAAGCAATCAGAGAATATTTGTTGGAGTAGAAATCAAAGGCAACGCTCAAGGACTGCCTGATCTATCAGCAAGGACATATCAATTTCCACTTTCAAGGATATAGCCTCACCCAGAGGGTAAGGTGTCAAGTATAAATAGGTTAAAAAATATTAGTATTTGCCTAAAACCAAAAATGGGTTAGGAAAACTAGCATGACACTAGATATTTATGACAGGCATGAACACAAAGGGGACAATTATGAGAGCACTCCCTCAAGATCCATTTGGCAATTCTTGAATACATGAGGTCACCGATGCACAGTACAAAATGCTACAAAACGAATACCAATGCTGCCTGGACTACGTTTCACAGAAAGGTTGGTTGTATGTTGCACTTCATGGGTAAAATTGGGGGCAAAGTACTAAGTAGCCACATTTCACAGATGGAATATTGTTTCATGTAGATTTTTCACATTTCTTTTCCCCATTAGTCATTCTAAACTCTAAAAAACTGAATGCACAGACATTTCTCTTTCATGAGACAGCAATTGAAAACAGTATGAGTCAATGGAAAGGTTTATTCCAGCAATCAAAATGATAAAAAAATGCAAACATGATTTGCAAATGCGATTTATACAGTACCTCTGTAAGTCCAGCAATTTGTGGTTTATACAACACGCACTCCCGATACATCAAATCATTAACTACATTATGTGGTTCCACATCACATCCCCGCAGGATAATTCTGAAAGTATCAGGTACATGAAGATACAAGATAGATGCATATGCCTGTTTGAATCCAAAGTGAATAATAATGTTAGCTCAAGAAAGAAACAAGAAGTGTCATATGAGTAAACGGGAACCAATATACTTAACTCTAAGAGAATAGCGAAGCCGAGTTGAGACGTAGTTCTGTGCAGCAATCTTGTCCAAACTGTTTGTTTTCACCTTCTTGTGGGCCCCAGTAATGAGGATATCCTAAGATAGTAGGCAGAGATCAACTGTTCAGATACAAATGTACAGGCCATGGTTCATCTGGTCATATAACAATTCCCAAAAACATTTTGGCAAGACCAATAAAAGAATAGAACATATAGGGTGTAGGATACAACAAATACTTCCAATAGCTATAGCATCTAACGAACTGCGCATATTACTGTATCAGACATGAACTGACACAATACTTGTTAAGCATGTATTAAAAATCATGTCAGTTCCTCAGAATCAATATTTCATGACTACAATAGGAGAAAGACTTCTATGACTCATTTCCAACAGATCAACAGGATTTCCACACTTCTGGTCCAATTCCATCAAGCAGAGGATAAACCAAAGAGCATTCCAACATCAACACAGATACATCTCTTGTCTACCTTACACGGTCAAGGGTTGGTTTGGGGGCACCAAAATCAGCAACCTATATGAAGGAGGACCACCATCATTTTTGCTGTGTTATACTTTAGTTAGTTTTCTAGTTCAAGTCAGATTTAGTTTCCTTCTAAACCAATGTATTCTTCGAGCAAACTGACAGTTATTCTGTAGTTTGTTTCTCCACATGCTAAAAGATGGAGTGCCTGAGAAAGTAAATTTTGTCACTAGCCACTATCATCTGAGTTATGCTTGGCCATAGAAGTCAAGCTATTGTGTTATGTTTGTGATAACCACCTTTTCATATTGGTTATGGATGTGCCTTAATGGGTTATTTGTCAAGCCTGGTGAGGAGAGTTGTTATGAGCGGCAGATGGCTGCGAGGGTTTGAGAGAGACGGCTAGGGTTATAGGGAGGCCAGCCGCAGGGATTTTTCCCCACAGCCGGCAAGAGAGAAGGGATTTCCTTCTAATCTCTTGCTTACCTTCAATTGATACAATACCTCTCCTTATATAGAGAGGGTTACTTGATCTCTAAGCACTAGATCTAATCTTATCTCTAATTCTAATTTTATCTCAAACTAGCCTTATCTTTATCTAACCAACCTAAGGGTGTGCTACAGTACCGCCATCGTTGTAGCGGCACTGTAGCGGGCCCTGACACTACACCCCTCCTGGACAAGCAGGTCGTCCTCGAGCTGCAACCCAACGATGACTCCGCTAGACACAAACCTAACACCTAAAAAGAAGGCTTTTAAAAAAAACTCGATCTGCGGGGGTAAGACAGCCCCCGGGTATTATATTAAGAAGACCTTCTCACGCAGGTCGAGAAAACCCCTGAACCTCTGCCCCACCCATACACAGCGGCACCACAACCTAAAACTCGCTCCCACAGGGAGCCGAACCCAAGACCTAAGGAGTGCTACTCAGACCATCTAACCAACTAGGCTAGCGACCCTTTCGCAAAGAAGCCTTTTACATCTCAACTTATTTTATTATTTCGAATTTGAATTAGACCACGACTCTATTTTTCACCCTTTAAGATAAAGCGGACACCCTCCACGCATGGACCTGCACGTGTGCAGCCACCTGGATCTCATGGACGTCATCTAGACGAAAGGGGAGCACATGGATGGCCACATGGAATAGATCGCAACAATGACCAGCGGAGGCTCCCTCGTGGCAACCGGTAACCGATGACAACGAGGGGAGCGCCTTCCCTACCGTCGCTATCGTAAAGTTGGAGTTCGTCGCCCGCGGAACACGCACCATGCTCGCGCTTGGAGATAGCGGGCCAGCGCGTTTGATGATGGTCGTTCGACAGGGCGAGGTCGCGCTGCCGTGTGCCGAGGTCGACCGCCACCAAGGCTGCCTCGAGCATCTGACGTTGCACCTACTGCAGCCACCGATGCACTAGGAGGCCAAGCGCCCACGCGCCGCACCGTCGTCCGTCGCTGACACCTTGCATGCACTCACCCGCGCAATCGCCTTCCTCTCCGCGAGCTGCTGCAAGGTTGCTGGGACGACTGGGCGTCGCCGTTTGAAGATGGGGCAATGTCCTTGCTGGCGCTCTAGGAGGCAGCGTGTCGCCGCCTGTAGCTACGCTGTCGATGCTTGGATGCCATCCACACCCCCGTAGAAGACGTCATCGCAGTGCTACTGTGGCAGCACAGGCATGGGGGCGGTGAATGACAGGGTCGATGAAGAAGACGTTGTCATCGTGAATTCTGGTGCCATCGTTGATGAGAGGGCGTACAATGGAATTGGTGGCATGGACATGGGGTAAAGGGGCAGGCCTCCCTGAGGGACGACTGCGTCTAATGTCGCAATCTGTGTTTGCAGCGAAGGCATGGTGTACTGGGGTCCCCCCATAGCCATGGCGTATGATGGAATAGGGGAAGACGACGACATGGGCAACAGATGAATGGGCAGGCATGGTGCCGTCGGGGTGTTGGGTGGGCGGAACGAGCCTAAAAGGGGGAGCAGGGCCGATGACGGTGGCGTCGGCAATGCATGCAGCGGCGGCGGAAGGGTGATATGGGATGTGTGCCTGGCGGTGGAAAATTGGTGGAGAGGAAGGAGGTGATGGCCGCCACGGAACAGCCAAAATAGGCAACCGTCTGGGCTACGACTTCCAGGGTGAGGGTCGGCGCCGTCGCCGGTGACGCGAGGGCAGGGCTGAGGCGGCTGGTGGTGGCGCAGAGGATGCCGGAGGCGAGGTGGTGGTGAGTGGAGAACATGCCATCTCTGATACCAGATTGATATGGGTGGTCGTGGTGCTACAGTACCCACGGTGCTACAGTGCCACGTGTGCTGTCCACAAGGTTGCGCGGGTTACAGGGTGACGGCTAGGGTAAGAGGCGCTGGGGAGGCTGGTCGCAGGGATTTCCCCACGGCCGTCAAGAGAAAAGGAATTTCCTTTTAATCTCTTGCTTACCTTCAATTGATACAATCCCTCTCCTTATATAGAGAGGGTTACTTAACCTCTAAGCACTAGATCTAATCTTATCTCTAATTCTAATCTTATCTCAAACTAGCCTTATCTTTATCTAACCAACCTAAGGGTATGCTACAGTATCGCCGTCACTGTAGGGACATTGTAGTGGGCCCTCTTGGGCCCTGCCAAGAGTTTTCTCCAACTATTATCTAACTGTTAGGCAACCATCGCCAACAGCTCACTCTGCTAGTCCCTTATTGCTGACAAATGGTTGGGGCCCTCTACCTAGTATGTACGTTATTGGCAACACCCTTTATGTGCTTTCATCACTGACATGTTTGTAGGAGCAATATCTATATATACACAATCCCTTAGAGAAAGCACATACATTGCTTAGTGAGCAAGCAATGTACTCTTGGCAAGCAATGTACTCACTGACATGATTATATAGGAGTACATTGCTTGCCAAGAGTACATTGCTTGCCCACTACCATATAATCATGTACTCTTGGCAAGCAATGTACTCCTATATAATCCACCACAAGGCTCAGCAATACAATCAACAGTTCCACTAATTATGGTCGTGTTTGTTTGGGCTTCTCTGCAGCTTGTGGCCACCAGAATCCGCGTGGGCCATCCAAACGCGCTGATTCTTCAGTAGCGTTCCACCGAAGCGCTTCACAGAGAAGTTGGTCCGCAACGGTCCAAGAAAAGCGGCCACAACCTCGCTTCTCCGGAAAGCTGAGCTGCTTGTGCGGGTACCAGTGCTTTTGTTCTTTGTGGATTCAATAGTGTGAAGCATCTTCGATTCACTGTACAAACTTCGGGCTTTCTTTTTGTTACTAACCTGGACACTAGAAACCTCGGGCGTTTGTTTACTATTCAGCACAGTGTCCCAGCTCAGCCGTTCATTTTTCACTAATTCGTGCATGTAAGAATGTTTTCATCAACATTACTAACCACATCACTCACCCGAAGGTAATATCATTGTAATGAGTTGTTGATTATTGTGTCTTTGCATGTTTCCTTTTTTCACTCAGAATCTACAATATCAGAATCTGTGTATCAAACACCCAGATTCTAACCAACAGCTTCTCCCCACAACAGCCCAACCAAATACTCAGATTATTCTCAACCAGCTTCTCCCTACAACCAGCTTTTTCCCACAGTCAGCTTTTCAGAAAAGCTTATAAAAAAAGCCGAACCAAACAGGCCCTATATTCCTCCTACAAATACCCTGCATTGAAAAGATTGTAGATCGTCTCCCTGGTTAGAAGGCAAATCTCATGAATCTTGTTAGAAGGACTATGTTTCAATTGATTCCAACAATCATCCCTATCTATCTGTTAGTAGCCACGAATGTACCTAAATGGGTGATCAATGCCACGATAATTATCCAACAGTGGTGCTAGAGTAACTAGAGGTTCAACGATCCATGGATCAGGATCAACATTTATGGAAACATGAGGCAAGCGGCCTTCTATGATTCAATTACCATGGTAGCGAGCCTGGAAATCTTGGGACCCGTCTAAATGCAAAATGGTCATTTGGTTTGCCATAAAAATAAATGTTGGGACTGCAGATAGATTAGCAAGAAGCGGCCTTCCACACCATGATAATTGTGTGTTGTGTGATCAGGAAGATGAAACGGTCTAGCACATACTTCCTATGTCTTTGCTTGACAGTTTTAGCATTCGATGTTAACTCATATAGGTCTTGGTCTGTGGTTAATGTTCATAGACAGAATCTGGTAGAGGAAGGCCACCAAACAGATTGATGCTTCACAGAGAACGAGTTCCAACAGCAATTTTAGAAGGTTAAACTTTATGGAGACAAAGAAACTTGTGTGCTCTTGAGGGTGCTCTTCCATCAGTCCAAAATGCAAGTCGCCTATTCATGGAGGACCCGTAACTTTAGAAATTTGTTGGAGGCTTGGAGCCTGACTCCAGGTTCTTGGTCTACAATGGGTTGAAGGGCTAGTTTTAAAAGGAGTTTTTTTGTCCTATCTATCCAAACGCCTATCTAAGGATTGAGGATCTAACTCCTCATATTTTCGCCCTCGTCCCGACCAGGATTACCAATAGGAGAACGGTGGCAGAAGGTATTGTGGAGATGGCTTGGATTCGGGACCTGAGAGGCACCATCACTTGGGATGTCCTCTCTGATTTTTTAACTCTCAGTGAAGTCATTGCAGATTACTCCATTAATGTTGGAGTGCCAGACAAGCATATCTGGAAATTCTCCCCGACAGGCCAATACTCTTCAAAGTCGGCTTATGATATGCTATTTCTAGGTTCCACTTCTTTTGGTGCATATGAGCGTGTTTGGGAATCTTGGGCACCTTCAAAGTGCAGTTTCTTCCTTTGGCTTGTCATGCACAACAGATGCTGGACCGCAGACCGTCTTGCTAGAAGAGGGCTACCCCACCCCAGTGTGTGCCCCTTTGCGACCAAGAAGAGGAAACAATACAACATCTTCTCATCTCTTGCGTCTTTGCACGACAGTTCTGGTATTCCTTGTTGAGCAGGTCTGGGTTGCCTAATCTTTCACCAGATAATGCTAATTGCAGCCTTGATGACTGGTGGAGCAGGGCTGTGGAGAAGATTCCCCGTGATCTCCAATCCGGCTTCAATTCTCTAGTTATTCTTGGCGCTTGGAGCCTTTGGCGTCATCGCAATGACTGTGTGTTCAATGGGAGATCACCGAGCCTGGCGAGTGCTCTCACCCTCGCTGGCGATGAGCTCAGGATGTGGTGTAGTGCCGGGGCGAAAGGGTTGAACCTGCTTTCAACTCTTATGTTTATGCTTGACCCAGGGGGATAGTCTAGTGGCTTGTTCAGAGTGGTTGTGTGCGGTTGCTGTGTTGCGTCTTGTGTCTTGTTGTGTCATGTGTGTGTCGTGTGTGTTGTGTTGTACCTTCTTCTATCTATTAATGGAATGATACGCAGATCTCCTGCGTGTTCGAGAATAAAACTCATTTGTAACCCACTCTGTTCTCCTGAGCAAGAAAAGGTGAGTCTTTTCTATTTCACTCTCTATTAACACAAAGATACTCGGTTCTCCTGCGTGTTCGAGCAAAAAAAAGGTGAACAAAAAATTGGAAGAAACGATCAAATGATATATTTGAACAGCTATGGAGAAGACAAGCAAAAAATTCATCTCGCCGCAACCACTATAGCTCTATTAGAGGCCAGCATAACAGCAAAGCCTTTTAATCCTACGCAAGTTGAGGCAGGCTAGAAATGATCGAATGAAACCAAATATTGTTCCACCGATAAGAAAAAAAAAGAAAGAAGAAAACTTATAAAAAGGCATCAACAATAGTAATATCATTAGGAGCTCTAAATCCTTGTTATGGTTCAGGCATGTGGATAGCTTATTCCATGCGCTTTTATCCAAGGATATCAGAGGACAACATTACTAACCTTTTTGTCAGAGTTGAAATCAAGCTCCATATCCCCATCATCATTGAACCAGAGGTTGAATACAATTATCTTTGTTCCATGATCTCCCATATCATCAAACTGAATCAGAAATGAAGATGAATATTAAGTTCCTAACTATGATGGTAAATTGACCCTGAACAGTATACACCCACTTATAGAGGGCACATACTCTATGAGGAAATCGTCTCCTAACAAATTATATGAACTAGGAAAATTTCTTGGGTAAATTAGAAAGAAAGAACATATTAATGCATCCATTAATATTTGCCAAAAGCAGATAATAACATAATTTTTGCAAACTTAAAATTAAAATGTTTTCAGTTAACAATTACTAATATGTATCAAGCATTATGTATGTGGTCTTAACACATTCCCAGAATGCTACCAATTATTCAAGTAAAACTTTGACAAATGGCAAATTATTCGGGTACCATAATATTTTTAAACCATCTCCTTACTTAGGGCTACTGGTTAATTCTTCACATCTCCCAGTTTTCCTTAACTTATCTCTACCTCATTTTTTCCAAGATTATCAGAATTATTCAAAAGTTAGCAAAAAAATATCTCAAAGATAAATACATATCTATTCCGTACTTGTTTAAGCAACTCAGCTTCAGTAGAAAAAGGGGACCATTTGAGAAGGATTGCCAAATTAGAAGAGAAGAGCTTCTGATCATGACGCAACATCTGAACATATGAAGTTGTTGTTAGATCATACTGATAGTCTACCTGCAAGACAGCAAGACAAACACAAGATCAAAACTCAGAAGATGATAGGTGAACTAGAAAATAGCTCAAATGACAATAACAGTCAGACAGAAAAGGAAGTGTCAAACTCACCGTTGGCACCAGCACATCATCGCAACCTGTTTCCATCAAAAATGTGTAAGAAAGAAGGCCGATACTTCTAGTTGGCACCCTACAGGAAACAAAAATCTTTTACTTCAGTAGACACATGGGTTAGGTGGAGAGACATTTTAGTAGAGCTAAAGAGGAATCAAGCAATTTCATCCAATTTTAAATGACATAACAGATCAACAGGAATGTAGTAGAGCAACATGCACTAAATGACATATGGAACACATTGCTATCATTTTAGTTTCTAGTGATGCCTGTTTCCCTGTACACAAAACTGAAAAACAATGTACACCGTCATTTCACAAGAATCAGGGTTATAATTGAATCATTTCTACTCAAATAGGAACGAGAAAAAGGAAGCATTTCAAAAGCACATATGCTTGCTTCAAACTGCTATCAATCAACATCTCTACTTGTTTCACTTTTATTCCTTAGAACTTTATAGTATGTACTATTGAAAAAGGAAATATGTTAGTCAAGTTTACCAAGAGCCCCTTATATTAGCAAAGATAAAGGTAGCATCACAGGATGCTTGTTTGTAGTTCAATGTCAAAAAATAAAAGTACCAAGGATGAATGCAAAGGTTAAGTACCAGTTATTTTGGTTTTGTGTAAAAACAATCACATCTGCTCCAAGCCGCATCGTACTAGTCTTGAAACCATTGCCATCTGATCCAAGAAACAATATAAATTCAACGGTCAGGGGCTCAAGACAACTGATTCACAAGAAACTACAAGGAAGGATACCCAAGACCATACATTGCCCAATGAAAGCATCAGACTGTTTATCTGAAAATCCGAAGCTCATGCAACGTCTCAGTGCCTCAGGATCCATCCCCCCTCCATCATCTTATTAATGTAAAAGTAAAACACAACAAAGTTACAATCCAGATAACAGTTCATATGAAAACAAACAGATTAACATAGCCTTAAAAACAGCAACCTTGAACCAACAATGAGGGGTTCCCATCTCGTGGGTTTTTAAATTTATTAACACGGACAAATGTTGCCCCATTGTTCACCTGAGAGAAAATATGTCACAGAAACAACCATACTTAGCTTCATGTTATGTCTTAGTTTCTTTCTGTACATGTCGAAAAAAACCTTAATGATTACCTCATCGATTGCATTGTCAAGGAGCTCGGCAATGGCTGCAAGAAATTGAGGGAAAACAACATTGAACAAATTGGTGTGCACAAGTACAATATAAAAGCATGCAACAGGTTTCGAACTAGGATGCCATATATGGTTGATTTGTCCAAAAAAATGATACAGTTGGAAAGTTGCAAAAACCAAGACAACAAGCGAGATTGTGAAAATGCTAATGTTTTTTCATAGGCGTACAATGGTTTAACTCTCTACTTATGAATGATGAGAAAGGAGTGCATCATTTGGTACAGGCTTGTGGAACCAGTCCCGAACTTTAAAAGGGTGCCTAATTTTCAAGCATAACCATTGTAAAAACAAATAGGTGTTTATATGACAAATACAAAATTCTATTCTATTAGTCATCTAGCATTGTTGAAGAATATTTAATGTCCTTTGTGTCACTGAAGTGAGTGCTTCATTTCATTCAGAAGTGATAGTTCAATTTTCTTAAGGGAACATATAACAATCCAAACTACAAGTTCGCATCGTTTAAAAGAGACAGAGTTAGCAGTACAGGGGAACAAATACGTAGATTATCTTATTCATGCTAATGAAGCCAAAACAATTCCTAAAAAACAGTTGTTTTGCGTAGTATAGCCAATTATACACCCGAGACAATGAGGGGATCGTCCCATACCGCCAAAAGCCCACTTGTGGGAAGTCGCATTGGAGTGCAGAAACTTGGGGTTTATCCGCAACCGGTTCCGCCCACCTGCACGCACCACCAAATCGCAAATCTCACTCAGCTTGATCACCATCCCCACCGGAAGTATCAAAGGAAAGCGAAGAGGCAGCAGAAATTGGGGCCGAGATTCCTCCGACCGATAGCCTACCGGGGCCGGCCACATCGGGGTTGCGGCGCGCGACGACGTAGTCGCCGGACTTCCAGAACTGGCGGCAGAGGCGCGGCGGCGGGAGCGCCCTGGGCGGTGACGAGACGGTGGCCACGGGCACGGGCTCCTCGGTCTTCACGGGCACGAGCGCGCCGTAGCCCGGGGGGTGGAGCGGCGGCGGGAGAAGAAGCAGCGGCTTCACATCGACGTCGGCGAGCAGGTGCGGCTTGACGTCGGGAGGGGAGGAGGGGGCGTGGTGGATGAGAGCGGTAGTGCTGGGCACAGGCTCCTCGTCTTCGTCGCTGGAGAGCTCGATCACCTCAGCTCCCAGGCTCATCGCCGTCGCCGGGAAGCTGCGCTAGGGCTGACGCCTGTCGAAGCACGAGCTGTCTTCCCCCTTCTTCTGATCTTCTCTGGGTCTGGGTCTGGGACTGGGAGTTAGACAGAAATTGGACAGGCCGGCAGGAAACTCGATTTGGGTTTTCGGCTTTTCGCGTTGCGCTCTCTCTCTCTCTCTCTCTCTCTCTCTCTCTCTCTCTCTCTCTCTCTCTCTCTCTCTCTCTCTCTCTCTCTCTCTCTCTCTCTCTCTCTCTCTCTCTCTGTGTGTGTGTGAGAGTGCACGCGGCGCGGCACGCTCGTTCGCGACTAGACTGAAAAAGGAAAAAGGCCTGTGTCATTTCCTCAAAACGGTGATGCAAGGTTGTTTCGCTCAATCTCTTTTTCTCTCTCCTATCTCTACTACTACTTATGTGTATAATACAGGCGTCCACACTCCTCGGATGGTGCACGTTCTACCGCTGGCACACCCCGCCCCGCATCCCGCTCGCGGCCGCACCCCGCCCCGCATCCCCCGACCTTCCTTCAACGGCGCAATCCATGCGCAATTCCCGCTCCCCACCATATCGGCCTCGCTCGCGCAATCCATGCGGCCTAACCTTCAATCAAGGCTTCGGGCAAGGTTTCCATCATTGGCGAAGCACCAACCTCCATCCTTCTCCACGCTCTCCTAGAAGACTACCATCCATGGTTTACGGAGAAATCGTGCCTCCCCAGGCGTCCACCAGGGGCTACACCATGACCCCACCCCCTCTCCCACATCGCCCGCCAGCCTCCATCGTCGATGGAAGGGCGCGATCTCCACAATCCGCAGGCCCCTGCCCCCGCAAATGCTGCCATGGATGGCGGGTGCAGCGGATTTTGCCTCCATCCCGCTTGGCCCCCTCCGCGCACAGCCAGTCGCATGCCCGCGCATGGCGGATTTGCCTCCCCCTCCGCCAACGAGCACGCGCCAGCACCCGATCCTCGCTCGCTCAGCCATGCCCTCGCTCGGCCCCCTCCGTGCACGCACAAACCACTGTTCCCCCCGCCCGCTCCACCGATCCCCATCCCCCAGATCCTCCCTGCAAATCAGATCCCCACGCCCGCAGCGCCTCGCCTCAGCTGCTCTACCTCTATCCCGCGACCTGCGAGATCGGAATCGCCGCGCCCCGCCGCCCTCCTCCAAAACGGCGTCGTCTTTGCTCGGGGTCACCTTTCCTCCCTCTCACTTCCTCTTCTTTCATTCAGGTGTGTTAGTTAAGCAGAGGAGGTGGCTTGGCTTGTTGCTCGTGTTTCTGCATGGATGCGTCCAGGGGTTCAGCAAGTCGCTAGCCATGACGGTGCTCTCCGAGATCAGGGACAAGACCTTCTTCGTCGTCGTGGTACGCCTCCTGCCTCCATCCCCCTCACGTCACGTCGCCTGCTCTTCCTCATGTCCTTTTGCTTGCCTTCCATGTCTCTCCTTGCGTGCGCCATTGTCCCGTGTGACTGCATAGACGGGTCGAGTGCACTCCCGCCAGGTGTTCGGTGGTATGCTGCCACGCGTGCCTCTTTGCTCGGTTGTTGGGTGCGACCGTGGGAGGTAAATTTGTTAGGAGGACAATTTGCGTTGGCTCGATCCCATCACAGCATCGTGCGGTAGCTGCAGAAGTGCAGATTCGCCGGTGGAGCGAACAGGTGAAGCGCCTTGGAGTCGAAATCATGGTTCGATTCGCTTCAGTTTCTACTGCTGCTGAGCTGAGATGACTTCTTTTTATTAATTTTTTAAGTAGTGACAAGTTGTTTGCTATAGATTGGGAGCTCGGATTTGTTTAGGCTCCTCCACCGGGAGAACTAATTGTGCGCTTGATTTGATGCGGCCAGAATTTTTACCCCATTTAACTCGGTGCGGACTGTATCTTCAATTTGTTGGAGCTATTGCACTTGCCGAATTCGCGATCCTGCCATATCGGTAGTGTCCTCTGTTTCTAGAGGACTGTCACCAGTTTTGATATGATGCTTTCCCTCTTCCACAAGAATTGATTCAGCAGAGTACACTTGAAATAACGTAGCTTGAGGATTGCGTCTTTAGAGGATGAGGGATTTGTCAGGATCTGGACCTAGCAAGACAAACAAACCCACTTTCTTTTTAATTTTTGCTCAGCTGTTGGGTGCGACCGTGGGAGGTAAATTTGTTAGGAGGACAATTGGCGCTGGCCCGATCCCGTCACAGCATTGTGCGGTAGCTGCAGAAGTGCAGATTCGCCGGTGGAGCGAACAGGTGAAGCGCCTTGGAGTCGAATTCATGGTTCGATTCGCTTCAGTTTCTACTGCTGCTGAGCTGAGATGACTTCTTTTTATTAATTTTTTAAGTAGTGACAAGTTGTTTGCTGTAGATTGGGAGCTCGGATTTGTTTAGGCTCCTCCACCGGGAGAACTAATTGTTCGCTCGATTTGATGCGGCCAGAATTTTTTACCCCATTTAACTCGGTTTGGACTGTATCTGCAATTTGTTGGAGCTGTTGCACTTGCCGAATTCACGATCCTGCCATACCGGTAGTGTCCTCTATTTCTGGAGGACTGTCACCAGTTCTGATATGATGCTTGCTCTCTTCCACAAGAATTGATTCAGCAGAGTACACTTGAAATAACGTAGCTTGAGGATTGCGTCTTTAGAGGATGAGGGATTTGTCAGGATCTGGTCCTAGCAAGACAAACAAACCCACTTTCTTTTCAATATTTTCCAGTGCCTGCCTTTATATGTTTATTTTTTATGACCTTTTTTCGAGCAGTAGGGTATGATGCCTTCATTTTGGAAATGGGTAACAATCGAGTCGTGGGAAGATGTGATTCTGGTTTCATGGCAATCAGAGTCGGATTTGTATTTTCACATGATTTTTAAAATAGGCCAAACTGCAGTTTTCTCTCGGTGTACAAAAGCAGGTCATGCTCATTTTTTTGTTTCTCACATTATGAGTCCAATAGCAGATCAACTACCTTGATAGATGCAATTTCATTTGTTCTTTGCAGGACTATAGCATCGATGTTGGGGACCATAATTAGGGGTACCCTCAAGGTTCCTAAATCTCAGCTGGTAACCCCCATCAGCACAAAGTTGTAAAGGCCTGATGGGTGCGATTAAGTCAAGGATCGATCCATTCGAGGGACGCGATCACGCCTCGCACGAGCCCAGCCTCGGGCAAGGGCAGTCGACCCCGGAGGATCTACGTCTCGCCCGAGGACCCCCTCCAGCGATGGATACACCTTTGGCTCGCCCGAGGCCCAGTCTTCACCAAGAAGCAACCTTGGCCAAATCGCCACGCCAACCGACCAAATCGCTGGGGCATTTAATGCAAAGGTGGCCTGACACCTTTATCCTGACGCACGCCCTCCAGTTGACAGAGCCAAAGTGACCGCAGTCACTTCACCGCTCCACTGACCGGTCTGACAACAGCGCCGCCTGCGCCGCTCCGACTGCTGAGCCACTCACAGAGTGAGGCTGACAGCAGCCAAGTCCGGCCTCAGGCGTCATAGGAAACTCCGCTTTGCCCGACCCCAGGGCTTGGACTCGGGCTCAGCCCCGGAAGACGACGGACTCTGCTTCACCCGACCCCAGGGCTCGGACTCGGGCTCAGCCCCGGAAGACGACGGACTCCACTTCGCCCGACCCTAGGGCTCGGACTCGGGCTCAGCCCCGGAAGACGACGAACTCTGCTTCGCTCGACCCTAGGGCTCGGACTCGGGCTCAGCCCCGAAGGACGACGAACTCCGCTTCGCCCGACCCCAGGGCTCGGACTCAGCCCTGGCCTCAGCCGACGGTCTCCGCCTCGTCCGACCCGGGGGCTCGGACTCGACCTCGACCTTAGAAGATAGACTCGACCTCGACCTCGACCTCGGAGGAGCCTCCACCTCGCCCAACCTAGGGCACGGACCGACCACGTCAACAGGAAGCGCCATCATTACCCTACCCCGAGCTGACTCAGGCTACGGGGAACAAGACCGACGTCCCATCTGGCTCGCTCTACTATACAAGTAATGATGGCGCCCCGCACGCTCCATGACGACGACGGCTCTCAGCCCCCTTACGGAAGCAAGAGGACGTCAGCAAGGACTCGATAGCCCCGACAGCTGTCCTTCCGCCAGGCTCCAGCGCTCCTCCGACGGCCACGACACCACGCGAACTGTGTGCCAAAACCTCTCCGGCTACCACAATGGCATGTACTTAGGGCGCTAGCTCTCCCTCGCTAGACACGTTAGCACATTGCTACACTCCCCATTGTACACCTGGATCCTCTCCTTACGCCTATAAAAGGGAGGTCCAGGGCCCTCTTACAGAAGGTTGGTCGCGCGGGGAAGGACGGGACGGCGCTCGCGCAAGGCCGCTCGCTCCCTCCCGCGTGGACGCTTGTAACCCCCTACTGCAAGCGCACCCGACCTGGGCGTGGGGCTAACACGAAGGCCACGGGTTCCACCTCCCACGCCTATCTCCCTCTGGCTGCTTTCTCCCCCCCTTCGCGTTCCGCCTCGCGCCGACCCATCTGGGCTGGGGCATGCAGAAAGAATTCACTCGTCGATCCAGGGACCCCCAGGGTTTCGAAACGCTAACATTTGGCGCGCCAGGTAGGGGCCTGCTGCGTGTTGACGAACAGCTTCCCGTCAAGCTCCAGATGGGCAGTCTCCAGCAACCACTCCAGCCCGGGACGGTGCTCCGTTTCGGGAGTCTTGAGTTCATGTCCCTCGACGGCAGCTACGACATGATACTCCTTTCCCCGCCGCGCGGCAGCGACAATGGCGGTCGACAGCCCGCCCGCCGGCGGGGAAATCGACGACGCCTTCCCCACGTGGTGGAAGAACAACATTCGGGCTTGTCCCGTCCCCTCCCCCGCCGACGGAGGAGGAGGCGGGGCAACCAAGGCCAAGCAGGAGGCGACACCTCGTTGGCTGTCGAGCGAGTCGACGGCGCCGGCGCCCCAACGGAGAGCGCGTCGGGCATCGGCCTTGTGTCTGAGACAAAGACGAGCGTCGTCTCCCCGCAACACACCAACCTCAAGCAAACGGACGACGACAGCACGCTCGCGAAGGACTTGCTGGGCGTCACCCTAGTACCTGAGACGACGGTGCAGTCAGTCCCTGACGTGACTTCGTCACCGCCCATCGACCAAAAGGTACCGACCGATTCCCATCTCACGCCTTTTGGATTCGGCCTCGACCCGCCAAGCAACTCCGCTTCGGTGGACATTCTCATAGAGGCGAGTCCAAACCCTCTGGGGTATCGTGTGCGGTCACCCTGGGACCGGCTGACGGCCGTCTCGACCTACGGGCCCTCGGGGTCCGAGGAAGATGGCGAGCCCGACCTCTGTTGGGATTTCTCCGGACTTGGTAACCCCAGTGCCATGCGGGACTTCATGACCGCATGCGACTACTGCCTTTCCGACTGTTCCGACTGTAGCCGCAGCCTCGACGACGAGGACTACGGTTCAAGTCGCGAATGTTTCCACGTCGATCTAGGGGGTCCCGGCGAAGGCAACCATCTTGGTATACCGAAGAACGGTGATCCCCCTAGGCCCGTGCCTCGCATTGACATCCTTCGGGAGCTAGCTGTGGTCCCCGTCCCGACGGGGGGTCATGACCCACAGCTCGAGCAAATCCGCGAGATGCAGGCCAGGCTCGACGAGGGAGCAGGAACGCTTGAGCCGATCCGCCGGGACATCGGGCAGGAATGGGCGGGCCAACCTCCGGTCGGAGAAGCGCGTCATCTCCCCCAGGGCATCTAGCACCACATCGCCGACGACGTCAGGGTAAGGCCGCCACTGGTTTCCAGTGGAGTCGGCCAAAACCTTGCCGCAGTGGCAATACTTCTCCGCGCGATGCCAGAGCCATCGACCACCGAGGGGCGGCGTATCTAGGGAGAGCTCAAGAATCTCCTGGAGGACACCACGGTCCGACAGGCCGAAAGCTCTGCCTCCCGAAGTCAGGGGTACCCCTCGGAACATCGCGCCGCGACTTCCCGATTCATGCGGGAAGCCTCGGTCCACACCGGGCGCACGCGCAACACAGCGCCTGCGGCCCCGGGTCGCCTCGGCAACGAGCACCATCACCACAGCCGTCGGGCCCACCTCAATGAGAGGGTGCGCCGAGGCTACCACCCCAGGCGTGGGGGACGCTATGACAGCGGGGAGGATCGGAGTCCTTCGCCCGAACCACCCGGTCCGCAGGCTTTCAGCCGCGCCATACGACGGGCGCCGTTCCCGACCCGGTTCCGAACCTCGACTACTATCACAAAGTACTCGGGGGAGACGAGACCGGAACTATGGCTCGCGGACTATCGGCTAGCCTGCCAACTTGGTGGAACGGACGATGATAATCTCATCATCCGCAACCTCCCCCTGTTCCTCTGCAACACCGCTCGAGCCTGGCTGGAGCACCTGCCTCCGGGGCAGATCTCCAACTGGGACGACCTGGTCCAAGCCTTCGCCGGCAATTTCCAAGGCACGTATGTGCGCCCTGGAAACTCCTGGGATCTCCGAAGCTGCCGCCAGCAGCTGGGAGAGTCTCTCCGGGACTACATCCGGCGATTCTCGAAGCAACGCATCGAGCTGCCCAATGTCACTGATTCAGATGTCATCGGCGCGTTCCTCGCCGGCACCACCTGCCGCGACCTGGTGAGCAAGCTGGGTCGCAAGACCCCCACCAGGGCAAGCGAGCTGATGGACATCGCCACCAAGTTCGCCTCTGGCCAGGAGGCGGTTGAGGCTATCTTCTGGAAGGACAAGCAGCCCCAGGGCCGCCCACCGGAAGATGTTCCCGAGGCGTCAACTCAGCACGGCGCCAAGAAGAAAGGCAAGAAGAAGTCGCAAGCGAAACGCGACGCCACCGACGCGGACCTTGTCGCTGCCGCCGAGTACAAGAACCCTCGGAAACCTCTCGGAGGTGCCAACCTCTTCGACAAGATGCTCAAGGAGCCGTGCCCTGTTGGGGGCCTTCGTCCTCCGAAGGTCCTCAAAAACATGATTTGATAATGTTTTCCAAGTGGATTATATGAACAGGTATCTTCGGACTCAGAATTATGAACATGGAGTACGGTCAGGACGAAGCCTAAACCAGACGAAGGGGGATTGAGATAGAGGACGGGCTGATTACCAAGCTGTACGAAGGATGGTGCACCGACGAAGCTGTTCGCAGGAAAGCTTCGTCGCGGTAGCAGAAAGGGGAACCGACTTAAAGATGAAAAGACCACTTGGGCCTTAACAGATTCCCATAAGTCATTAGCAAATGTAGTGGACATGAATGTAATTTTACATGGGCTGCGTCCCACGTCTATAAATAGATGAACAGTACTCTCGTACTGTTCACGCTGACTTGGCATTTGTTTTTGCGTCATCCTTGTACTTTTGTCTTCCTACAATCCGAAGGTACACTTGTAATTTGAAGTCATTTCTATTGTTGTATGATAATAAAATAGAAATGACATTGTGATAAAATTTAAATACTTATATTACCTTTTGCGTTACGTACATGACCTTCGTCACAGCTTATTGCGTTTACGAAGATATATTGTTTGTGACCTTCGTCCGGAACACATTATATCCCGAAGGGAAATAATGTTTCAAAGGACGAAGGACCTTATCATTTAATACTTTCTATGTTGCCTTGTTCTTAATCCGAAGCATTTGAGAACAAGTCACCAACATTGGCGCCCACCTCCGGTGAACTCACTTCCACTTCGAGTTTTTTGAACACCTTCGGAAGCCATAGACCCTCGCTATGGCACCGAAGAAAGCTTCAGCAATTGGGGCTGCAGCTCTGCAACCGCTGGACCCCAACCAGGAGACTGTCTCTCTTCGGGAGGCCCGAAGCCAGAAGAGGAAGGTCGTCAGCCCGACGCTTCAGGAGGATGAGCTAGACCAAGAGATCAGGGATATGGAGATGCTACATCAACAGGTGCAGAGGAAGAAGGAGAAGATGGCCAGGCTAGCTGAGTTGCAAAGGCAGATAGACGAAGCTTCTGAAGAAGTTCGCCATCTTACTCACGATGAGCAGAACAAAAGGCCTCAGCAAAAAGACCTTCATCAGGAGGGCTTCTTCAACGAAGATGACTGGTATGACAATTTCCATCATGGAAATTTTGTTTTCGTTGATGCTTCTCCCCTGTCCGCTGAGCTGCAGGCTACACCCTGGCCTCCGTCCTACAAGCCACCCCAGCTTCCCATGTTCGATGGCCATTCAGACCCGAAGCAGTTTTTGATGAGCTACGAAGCAACAGTGTCTTCGTATGGTGGCAACGCTGCAGTCATGGCAAAGTCTTTTGTTATGGCTGTTAGGAATGTCGCTCAGACCTGGTATTCCTCCCTTCGACCAGGAACGATTACTTCATGGCAAAAGCTGAAGGACATGTTGTTAACCAGCTTTCAAGGGTTTCAGACGAAGCCGGTCACTGCTCAAGCCCTGTTCCAGTGCACTCAGGATCATGAAGAATACCTTCAGGCGTATGTCAGAAGGTTCTTGCGTTTGAGGGCGCAGGCACCAACGGTGCCCAATGAAATTGTCATCGAAGCCATGATCAAGGGGCTTCGTCCTGGACCTGCAGCTCAATACTTTGCTAGGAAGCCTCCTCAGACTCTGGAGAAGCTGCTCCAAAAGATGGACGAGTACATTCGTGCCGACAATGATTTTCGCCAAAGAAGGGAGGAGGCTTTCAGATTTTCTGAAATGACCAGGGGCTTCGGAGGAAGATTCTATCCGAGGCATGTTAGGTCCATCCACAACTCTACTCAAAATGATGATAAGGGGAGTCAGCAGAACAGACCGCAGTGCTCCTCACAGGCTTCGGGGCAACAACAAACTTTTTTCCGGCCACCAGCTCCAAGAGGCAGAGGCGCCAGGGGCTTCGGCGGAAGATTTGGAGATCAACCAAGGAGGGTATTTTGCTTATTCTGTTGTGAAAACAAGGGCCATACCACCAGGATGTGCCATGTTACCATCCAGAAACAAAAGGAGCTAGCAGAAGCTGCAGCGCAACAGGGCCAGCCGAAGCAGGTCATGCATACTGCTTCGTACCATCAGCCTTACATCCCGGAATATGTGGGCAACCACCCTGCAGTTTCCGTAGCTTCGGCGAGTCAACCTCAAGCTTCATGGCAACAGCCCCCGCCTCCACCTCCGCTGCAACAAGGCCAACAGCCGGAAGGGAGCCAATATGTTCCGCACCAAAGGGATCTCAGAGAGCAATCTGAAGCTCGCACAGTCAATAGTACTGTGCCAGAGTCGAAGCACATTTATTGACAAATATCCTACTTTGATAGCACAGTCTTTTCCGTTTAGTTCTATTTTCTGTGTAATAAAGAACATTTCAGTTTTCATGTAATAGTTTCGTGGTTGGTTATGAGGAAAACCTATTTTCTCCACAGGCTTAAGTTGCTGAAGCTTAAAAATTTGCGGCAACAAGGAGGACCTTCGAATTATTAAAAATCCTTCGAAGCAACAAAAAGTCGTTCTAAGGAACGCAGAGTAAGTTGCTGAAGCTACAAAAAGCCGTTCCAAAGGGAGCGCAGTGTAAGTTTTTAGCTCCAAAGACGTTCCTAAGGGAATGCAGAGCTTACAGCGAAAAGTCAACGCTGATACCGCCTAAGTAAAAGGCGAAGAAGCTCCAAAGACGTTCCTAAGGGAATGCAGAGCTTACAGCGAAAAGTCAACGCTGATACCGCCTAAGTAAAAGGCGAAGAAGCTCCAAAGACGTTCCTAAGGGAATGCAGAGCTTACAAAGATATTTTGTGTGTATCTTCGGAACAAACGTCATTTACATAACATAACATCATCACATCATTTTGCATAGCATAAGCATCATACATCATGTTGCATATGGCAAAAGAAGGGGACACAGTATCAACCTTCGAAAGGACGCTTTGAGAAAGTGAAAATTGTGTAAAGTCACGAGAGAATACAATGATAATCTTCGGAATACAGCTTCGGAGAATGTTTTTACGAAGCATGGACGAGCTTCATCAGAGTAATATCGAAATTGTACAGCTTCGGAGAATGTTTTCACGAAGCGTGGACGTGATTCATCAGAATAATTTTAACGGAGAATGTCTTCTTCACGAAGCATGAAAAGAAGGGAAGGTGTTTTTTCGCCGAAGGCTCAAAAATGGTATGTATGTAGAATTTCATGCATCGTAAAGAATTGAATAATGAAAAGAGACTTGTATATTACATTCAAATGTACAAAATATTACATAGTTCACACTTCAAATGTTTTTCTAATAACACCTAGTCTTCTCTTAATACTACTTCGGCAGCCTCATTTAGAAGTTGTTCAACAACTTTATCCATGATAGCTTCGGCCATTTGCTTAATTTCGTCATCCCCTTTTGCGTGAGGGTCAGCAGACGATCCAGCAGGTTCTGAGGGAAGAGAATATTTCTGCATTACTATTACAAACTGCGAACAAAGTTTGAAATAAAAATTACAACACAATAAGAACGACTAATTAATACCTATTTGCCCTTCAGGCTCTGTACTTTTTTCGGCAACTTCTGTCACTTTCCTAGCATCATGGATGCCTTTTTCACTCCTTTGAATAATTTCTTGCGCCATTTCTCGGCCGCCGTTGTCCCAGACATCAGTAAAGAATTTACCACCAACCATGCTTGCTTCGGCCGAGGGGTCTTTGATGTCTTCGGAGGATAAGGCAGCTTCGGACTGAGCTAAAGATTTTACATGCTCACAACCTTTCTTCTCCAAGACAGTAGCAACTCCCCTGGCGCCCGAAAAAGCGCAGATGTCACCGCGGCTACTCAGGATTTCCTCGAAGGCCTCTGCTTCGTGACTGATCCATTCCATTGGACCTTCGGGATTGCCTCTTGAGAAATTCTCTTCACTGGAAAATGCGCCCACGCTGGCGAAGCTGGTTTTAATTTTCTTTACGCATTCCAAGGATTTTTCGTATCATTTTTTCTTAGAAGACCGAAGCTCTTCCACGGTTGCTTCCAAATGATCAGCCCATTGGTCGCTACATTCCCGTCTTGTTTCTTCAAGTATGCGTTCTTCTTTCGCCCGGGCCAATTGCTTCTGAAGATCTTTAATTTCGCGTTTGTGAGCTTCGGCCTGAACCTTTGCAGCAGCTTCGTCCTTTTTTATCTTGTCTACTAATGTAAGCAGAATTTTATCTTTTTCTATAGCTTCGTTTCTCAGTTTAATAACTTCTGATCATAAATTGTTGAACGCAATTTCATAGCTCTCATCTTCGGCACTCTTTTGTGCTCTTAATGCGTTGCTTAGGATTAAACCCTATACGAAAAAGAATCCATATAAGAATAAAAGAATGAATTACGTATTAAGAAATTTTTTCAAGCGTCTAATTCCCATACCTTTAGGCTATTGTACGCAAGACTGTCCACGAGATCCTCCTTTGTCATAGCACATAATCCAGCTTCGAGCTTCGGGAACCCCATACTTCTAGCCATCTCTCGGCAGACAGATAGTTCTTTGTTATCAGGAAGACAGTATAGGAAGTCATCTTCATTTGTCCCATTGAACACTACTGCCCCCTTCGGATATTTTAGCTCTCTGGCATAGTAGTTGGCTTCGTAAGTCTCTTCCTCAGATAATTTCTTCCCCGAAGCATGTCGTACGATGTAATCGCATCTGCTGGAAGGAGCTTCGGGGACGGCAGTGTCAATTTCTTCAATCAAAACTGGTTCTGATATTTTTATTTTTTCGGTTTCTAAAGATTGTTCCTTGGTGGGCTCTGAAGGCCCAGCTTCAGCTTCAGGTTGTTGCTTCGAAGCTTCAGTAGACGCTTCAGCAAGTTCAACAGTCTTCTTTGGAGTTGTGCTTGAAGACTTAATTGTCTCCAAGACATCTAGCACGTTCACCATTCTTTTTCTTTTTGGGGTCATCGATGGGCCCTTTTGATTTTTTATTGTTTCAACATTTGTTGAAGGACTTAAGATTTCCAATGTTTTTTGTCCTTCAATCCTCGGTTTTTCTGCCTTCTCTGCTGAAGGCGCTTCAGTCTTTTCTTCCATCTTCGGCACTGGAGCTGGTTCTGTAGTTTCAGCGGCCAAAGAGAATTCACCAATAAATTTGGGCACTGTGGCTGGCTCAATAAAGCGTGCCCGGTGGGTGAGCACCTTCATCTTTTTTCTTTGCGGCGTTGGCTCACTAGAGGCACTTGTCGCAACTTCCGTTGCAGGAGAAGTATTTTTTCTTTTGCGGCCCAGCACCGGATAATGGTAGTCAGGGTAGACAAACCCGATTGCATCAAATACCCGGTTGAGCCTTTTCTTCTTTCGACCTCCGAAGGCTGCCGATAATGCAGTGTTCTCGGCCTTCGAGTACACCCCAAGCAGCTCGTCACTTAATGTTTCAATGCTTTTTAGCCAGTCGTCATCAGGTTCAACAAATTTATCCCCATATTTGAATGTGTATTTCAGTCTGACCAGTCCGCCTTCGTCGGACTCTTTGATGGTCTCCTTCGGCATTTCCCACTTTCCTGCAAGTGGCCACACCCTGAAGGCAATATGCTCTTGGACCAAGTCTCTTGTCCCAATATAAGAGCAGATTACGCCGAAGGCTCTTTGGCATTTTTCGGCTGCTTCATCCATTTCAACCTTCGGCTTTCGGAGTCCAAAGCGTTGCCAGATGGGGCGCATAATGATACTCTTAACATCTTCCTGCGCTGTTAAGTCATTCTTTACATAGAACCACTCTGTCATCCAGGCTCCGGGCCACCTCTTCCAAAAGGTTGGCACAGGGCGGCTTGACCCGGAGCGGGCACCGAAGCTGTAACACCCAAAGTTGTTGTGATATTGTTCTTTCCCCCAGGGCTTCGTCTCATATAACAACTCATGAATGTTGCAAAAGCTTTTAGCATTCGGTTCTAAACCTTGGCTTTTCGTAGCCCAGACAAACATCCCCATTCTCATGATAGCTTCGGGAGTAATTTGATGAAGGTAGACTTGAAATGTCTTCAGGACTTCGACAACAAAGCTGCTTAAGGGGAATCGAAGCCCAGCCTTGAGAAAGCTTCGGAAGATTACGACTTCATCTTCTTCGGGAGTGGGAGAAGTTTTTTCTCCAGCATCAGCCCTCACAATAGATATATCTCGAAAATACCTCCCCCTCATATTGTCAATATGACTTTGCTTAATAGTGGTTTTTCCGAAAACCGTGTGACTTGGCCGCCATGGTCGATCTTCGGACTCTCCCCCACAGCTTTCTGCATCATAACTGTCGCTGTCACCAGTGTCTTCAGACAAACCTTCCAGAATCTCCTTGGTGATTTTTTCCGTGTTGGTCTCCGCCATCGCTATAAGGAACCCCAAGTTCTTCTCTTCGTCGAGACTCAGCTTCATCTCAGCAGTGACCTTCTTATCTTCCGACATCTTCGGAAACACTGAAAAACTGTTTTCAAAGCCGAAGCTTCAAAACCAAGAGATCAGCAAAACCTAGTGCGCAAAAGCTAAAAATTTACTAAGCGGGAGCAGATGGCAAGAGAGCGTACCAAACAAATCGTGGCGAGCTCTTATTTATACACTCGATATAACAGAAACTGTGTGGTCCCGCGTGTCGGTGACTTTTGCTATTCTAGCAAAGGGAAGGTGTTTTTTCGGACCTTCGGCTTAAGGCCTTCATCCATATCACAATCTGAATTTATCATTAACAAATTAATATTGCGAGGGGCTACTGTTGGGGGCCTTCGTCCTCCGAAGGTCCTCAAAAACATGATTTGACAATGTTTTCCAAGTGGATTATATGAACAGGTATCTTCGGACTCAGAATTATGAACATGGAGTACGGTCAGGACGAAGCCTAAGCCAGACGAAGGGGGATTGAGATAGAGGACGGGCTGATTACCAAGCTGTACGAAGGACGGTGCACCGACGAAGCTGTTCGCAGGAAAGCTTCGTCGCGGTAGCAGAAAGGGGAACCGCGACTTAAAGATGAAAAGACCACTTGGGCCTTAACAGATTCCCATAAGTCATTAGCAAATGTAGTGGACATGAATGTAATTTTACATGGGCTGCGTCCCACGTCTATAAATAGATGAACAGTACTCCCATACTGTTCACGCTGACTTGGCATTTGTTTTTGCGTCATCCTTGTACTTTTGTCTTCCTGCAATCCGAAGGTACACTTGTAATTTGAAGTCATTTCTATTGTTGTATGATAATAAAATAGAAATGACATTGTGATAAAATTTAAATACTTATATTACCTTTTGCGTTACGTACATGACCTTCGTCACAGCTTATTGCGTTTACGAAGATATATTGTTTGTGACCTTCGTCCGGAACACATTATATCCCGAAGGGAAATAATGTTTCAAAGGACGAAGGACCTTATCATTTAATACTTTCTATGTTGCCTTGTTCTTAATCCGAAGCATTTGAGAACAAGTCACCAACATGCCCCTATCATCAGGGGCCCGTCAAGCACACCCTTGAGGAGTGTGCCATGCTTCGACGCCACTTTCACAAGGCCGGGCCACCCGTGGAGGGTGGCAAGGCCCTCAACGACGCTAAGAAGGAAGATCACAAGGCAGGAGAGTTCCCCGAGGTCCGCGACTGCTTCATGATCTACGGTGGGCAAGTGGCAAACGCCTCGGCTCGGCACCGCAAGCAAGAGCGTCAGGAGGTCTGCTCGGTAAAGGTAGCGGCGCCAGTCTACCTAGACTAGTCCGACAAGCCCATCACCTTCGACCAGGCCGACCGTCCTGACCATGTGCCGAGCCCGGGGAAATACCCGCTCGTTGTCGACCCCATCATCGGCAACGTCAGGCTCACCAAGGTCCTCATGGACGGAGGCAACAGCCTCAACATCATCTACGCCGAGACCCTCGGGCTCCTGCGGATCGATCTATCCTCGGTCCGGACGGGCGCTGCGCCTTTCCACGGGATCATCCCTGGGAAGCACGTCCAACCCCTCGGACAACTCGATCTACCCGTTTGCTTTGGGACGCCCTCCAACTTTCGAAGGGAGACCCTCACTTTCGAAGTGGTCGGGTTTCGAGGAACCTACCACGCAGTGCTGGGGAGGCCATGCTACGCCAAGTTCATGGCCATCTCCAACTACACCTACCTCAAGCTCAAGATGCTGGGCCCCAACGGGGTCATCACTGTCGGGCCCACGTACCGACACGCGTACGAATGCGACGTGGAGTGCGTGGAGTACGCCGAGGCCCTCGCCGAGTCCGAGGCCCTCATCGCCGACCTGAAGAACCTCTCTAGGGAGGCGCCAGACGTGAAGCGCCACGCCGGCAACTTCGAGCCAGCGGAGACGGTTAAGTCCGTCCCTCTCGACCCCTGCAACGACGCCTCCAAGCAGATCCGGATCGGCTCCGAGCTCGACCCCAAATAGGAAGTAGTGCTCATCGACTTTCTCCGCGCAAACGCCGACGTTTTCGCGTGGAGTCCCTCGGACATGCCCGGCATACCGAGGGAAGTCGCCGAGCACTCGCTGGACATCCGAGCTGGAGCCCGACCCGTGAAGCAGCCTCTGCGCCGATTCGACGAAGAAAAGCGCAGAGCCATAGGCGAGGAGATCCACAAGCTAATGGCGGCAGGGTTCATCAAAGAGGTATTCCATCCCAAATGGCTTGCCAACCCTGTGCTTGTGAGAAAGAAAGGGGGGAAATGGCGGATGTGTGTAGACTACACTGGTCTAAACAAAGCATGTCCGAAAGTTCCCTACCCTCTGCCTCGCATCGATCAAATCATGGATTCCACTGCTGGGTGCGAAACCCTGTCTTTCCTCGATGCCTACTCAGGGTATCACCAGATCAGGATGAAAGAGTCCGACCAGCTCGCGACCTCTTTCATCACACCCTTCGGCATGTACTGCTATGTTACCATGCTGTTCGGCTTTAGGAATGCGGGTGCAACGTACCAACGGTGCATGAACCATGTGTTCGGCGAACACATTGGCCGAACGGTCGAGGCCTACGTCGATGACATCGTAGTCAAGACGAGGAAAGCCTCCGACCTCCTTTCCGACCTTGAAGTGACATTCCGATGTCTTAAGGCGAAAGGCGTGAAGCTCAATCCCGAAAAGTGTGTCTTTGGGGTTCCCCGAGGCATGCTCTTGGGGTTCATTGTCTCCTAGCGGGGCATCGAGGCCAACCTGGAGAAGATCGCAGCCATCATCAGCATGGGGCCCATCAAGGACTTGAAAGGCGTACAGAGGGTCATGGGATGCCTCGCGGCTCTTAGCCATTTCATCTCGCGCCTCGGCGAAAGAGGCCTGCCTCTGTACCGCCTCTTATGGAAGGCTGAGTGCTTCGCTTGGACCCCCGAGGCCGAGGAAGCCCTCGGGAACCTGAAGGCGCTCCTCACGAACGCGCCCATCTTGGTGCCCCCGCTACCGGAGAAGCCCTCTTGATCTACGTCGCCGCTACCACCCAGGTGGTTAGCGCCGCGATTGTGGTCGAGAGACGAGAAGAGGGGCATGCATTGCCTATCCAGAGGCCAGTCTACTTCATCAGTGAGGTACTGTCCGAGACCAAGATCCGCTACCCACAAATTCAGAAGCTGCTGTACGCAGTGATCCTGACGTGGCGGAAGTTGCGACACTACTTCGAGTCTCATCCGGTAACTATGGTGTCATCCTTCCCCCTGGGGGAGATCATCCAGTCCCGAGAGGCCTCGGGTAGAATTGCAAAGTGGGCGATGGAGATCATGGGCGAGACGATCTCGTTCGCCCCCCGAAAGGCCATCAAGTCCCAGGTCTTGGCGGACTTCGTGGCTAAATGGGTCGACACTCAGCTCCCGACAGCTCCGATCCAACCGGAGCTCTAGACCATGTTTTTCGACGGGTCACTGATGAATACGGGGGCCGGCGCGGGCCTGCTCTTCATCTCGCCCCTCGGGAAGCACCTACGCTACGTGCTACGCCTCCACTTCCCGGCGTCCAACAACGTGGCTGAGTACGAGGCTCTGGTAAACGGGTTGCGAATCACCATCGAGCTAGGGGTCCGATGCCTCGACGCTCGCGGTGACTCACAGCTCATCATCGACCAAGTCATGAAGAACTCCCACTACCGCGACCCGAAGATGGAAGCCTACTGCGATGAGGTTCGACGCCTGGAAGACAAGTTCTACGGGCTCGAGCTCAACCACATCGCCCGACGCCCCAGCCCGAGGCACCCTCGGCTCAGTCTGAGGTACCCTCGGCACAGCCCGAGGCACCCTCGGCTCAGCCCGAGGCACCCTCGGCCCCCGAGGGTGAGGCACTGCGCATCGAGGGGGAGCGGAGCGAGGTCACGCCTGATCGAAACTGGCAGACCCCATACCTGCAATATCTCCATCGAGGAGAGCTACCCCTCGACCAAGCCAAAGCTCGGCGAGTGGCGCGACGCGCCAAGTCGTTCGTCTTGCTGGGAGATGAGAAGGAGCTCTACCACCGCAGCCCCTCGGGCATCCTCCAGCGATGCATTTCCATCACCGGAGGTCAGGAGCTCTTACAAGAGATACACTCGGGGGCTTGCGGCCATCACGCAGCACCTCGAACCCTTGTTGGAAACGCCTTCCGACAAGGTTTCTACTGACCGACGGCGGTGGCCGACGCCATTAGAATTGTCCGCACCTGCGAAGGGTGTCAGTTCTACGCGAGGCAAACCCACCTGCCCGCTCAGGCTCTGCAGACCATACCAATCACCTGGCTGTTTGTTGTGTGGGGCCTGGACCTCGTCGGCCCCTTGCAGAAGGCACCCGGGGGCTACACGCACCTGTTGGTCGCCATCGACAAATTCTCCAAGTGGATCGAGGTCCGACCCCTAAACGGCATCAGGTCCGAACAGGCGGTGGCGTTCTTCACCAACATCATCCATCGCTTTGGGGTCCCAAACTCCATCATCACCGATAACGGCACCCAGTTCACCGGCAGAAAGTTCCTAGACTTCTGCGAGGATCACCACATCCGGGTGGACTGGGCCGCCGTGGCTCACCCCATGACGAATGGGCAAGTAGAGCGGGCTAACGGCATGATCCTGCAAGGGCTCAAGCCGCGGATCTACAACGACCTCAACAAGTTCGGCAAGCGATGGATGAAGGAGCTCCCCTCGGTGGTCTGGAGTCTGAGGACAACGCCGAGCCGAGCCACGGGCTTCACACCGTTCTTTCTAGTCTATGGGGCCGAGGCCATCTTGCCCACAAACTTAGAATACGGTTCCCCAAGGACGAGGGCCTACGCCGACCAAAGCAATCAAGACAATCGAGAAGACTCACTGGACCAGCTGGAAGAGGCTCGGGACATGGCCTTACTACACTCGGCGCGGTACCAGCAGTCCCTGCGACGCTACCACGCCCGAGGGGTTCGGTCCCGAGACCTCCAGGCGGGCGACCTTGTGCTTCGACTGCGACAAGACGCCCGAGGGCGGCACAAACTCACGCCTCCCTGGGAAGGGCCGTTCGTCATCACCAAGGTTCTGAAGCCCGGAACATACAAGCTGGCCAACAGTCGAGGCGAGGTCTACAGCAACGCTTGGAACATCCAACAGCTACGTCGCTTCTACCCTTAAGATGCTTCCAAGTTATTCGTACACTCCGTTCACACACAAAGTCTGGTCGTCAAGGAAGGGTCAGCCTTGCCTCGGCAAAGCCCGACCCTCCCTCGAGGGCTAGAAGGGGGGAACCCCCTCTGCGTCGAAATTTTCCTCGAAAAAAGAAAAAATCTTTCCTGCCAGAATGCATTTTGTGCTTTTCAACTACTTCGAAAGTGGATCCTAAAAACGACGGAGTACACGTAAGCAGCCAAGGCTGACCGAGCCAAGGGACTCCTACAACTCCGGGATACGGATACCTCACTCATCACCTTCTGCGATAAGTAACTCGCGCTCGGATAAGTGATTCCGCGGACCGAACAAGTCTTCACGCTCGAAAGCTCCTCTGCTAGAACGATTTTTCGGGCCTTCTCGACTGCGTCGGTGACAGAACCCTATGGACGAGTAAGAGTGCGCGTAAGCGGCAAGGCCGACCGAGCCGAGGGATTCCTACGCCTCCGGGATACGGATACCTCACTCATCACCTTCCGTGAAAAGCAACTCTCGCCCGCACAAACAATTCTGTTACCGACAAATAAGTCTGGATACTCGAAACAAGAGGAAAAGGGACACAGCTTCACAACACGACGACAGTGTGTTTGGGCCTCGGCGGCCGCAGAAAGCATACACACACTACAAGACAACCCGATCCTGCAGGCTCGGACGTCGACAGTTGAAGGGGGGCAGCAGCACCCTCGGCGTCAACTACACCTTCAGCGAGGTCCGACCTAGCCTCGGACGGCGACGCGGTCGGAGGATCTCCACTCTGAAGGGCGACATCTGCACCACACCCGGGCCATCGCCGCCAGGGTCTTCTCCAAGAATCCGGCTTGAGCAGACGGCTCGGCCGGCCACCCCGAGGCCTCAGCCAGCTGTCCCCTGAAGACATCAGCCCGGCTTGTGGCTTCGGCAGCTCAACTCCGGCGTCGGTCCCGCCAGTGGACGACCCGGCCAGGCTTCGGCAGACCAAACCTTCTTTTCGAGCCAACTCTGCCTCTGTCCGTGCTGACACCGCTACCTCCGGCTTCGGCTCATCGAAGAGCGGCCGAGGGGTTCCTTTAACTAAGCAAGAGAAGCCTCGGACAGCAAGGTCGACCGAGCCGAGGGACTCCTACGCCTCCGGGATACGGATACCTCACTCGTCACCTTCGCACGAGGCGACTCACGCTTGGTGAAGCGGTTCAGATAACCAACAGGCGAGTCTTAGTGCTCGAAAATGAGGGAAAACACGGCTCCGCACCGAAAATACATACGCGTTTAGGCCCCGACAGCCACAATGAACAAAAGACCGGCACTCAAGTGCCATTACAAACAGAACTCCAGTTCCACCTCCGCAGGTACGAACTACCCCGCACGATAAGGAGGCCTGCGGAGCAACAGAAGACCGACGAACGGCTCGCCGTTGCCCGCTCCAGCAGCGGCGACGACGATGACTTCTGCTCCGGGGGGCCGAACAGCAGCAGCGATGACCTCAGGGCGGATGCTGCTGCCATGAGGCCCTCACCCATGCCCTCACTCGAGAGGCAAGGACGGGCAGAAGGTCGTAGAGTTGGAGGTCAGTCCGTGGGCGGCACCGGCTAGCTCGTCGGCGGAGAAACCTCTTCCGGCTGCCGTGGCGGAAGGCGACGCCAGGAGCGGCTCCGAAGCCACTCGACTCAGAGAGCCAGGCACGCGACAGCTGCCAACGCCACGAACGGCGAACGCCCTTCCCCCCGATCACTGAGGGAAGGAGCGGGCCGCCGCCCGCTGTAACACCCGGCTTTAAGGAACAAAGCCAGGTGCATCTCATACATGCGCCAAGAAGACAACATATATAATAACAGAGTGTATAGAGATAAATGTCATAAAACATCAGAGTAATTATTACATAGCGGAAGACTTATTACAAAATAAAAGTATAACCATAAAACGAACTAAGGATCGTCGGCGCCAATGTCGACTGAGAAACGCCACCTAGATCAGATCGAACTCCTCAGTGTTAGGCGGCTCCTCTTCGACCACCTGTTCTTCTCCTGTGGGGGGGTGTGAGACAGCAAGAGTGAGCTCACATACGTTCATAGCTCAATAAGTCGTGGGGAATAATGTAGCATAAACTCACCAAAGGTGGGAGTTCATGAAGTGTAAGGCTGGTCAATGAAATAAAGGCTGAAGCTGAGCGTTGCTTTTATAAGTTGGTCAAAATTTTATTAGCAATTACTAAGTGTAAGTAAATACCAAACCTTAATAATAATAAAGAACAATAATAGTAAAATAATCCCAAATGCGATGCAAATGTCAAATTGAATTTAAGTTCCATAATTAATCATGTGAGGGTCCGAGCCGCTCTTGACCGTGAGCACGGCTAGTATACTAGTTTTACACTCTGCAGAGGTTGCGCATCTTTACCCACAAGCCGTGTTACCCATCTGCCAAGGGGTCATGAATCCCATACACCTCTACCAAGGAAGCGAGGCAGGGTAACACTACGAGGCCTTTACAAAGTTCCACTAGCTTCAGACTACCCGCTACAGTTTATAGGAAGCTCCAGTGCAGGGTTCTTGCCGACCGCCATCGTAGCAAAATCAAACAAGGACCTCCCTACACTGACCACTCCCCTACTGCCCTTGCCCCTTTCGGGTAAGGTAGCCCTCCCCTAGCTTTCCAAGTTAATCAGCCAAGGGCGTCCCATTAAACCCTTGTGGTAGCACTGTTTTCCCGGGTGGTCGCTCCATGTTCCCATTAATTTAATGATCTTAACATGAACAGTAATAATAACAAGATAATAACAGAATAATCATGAATAATGAATCTCCATACCCAATCCACATAAAGCAATAGCAAGTACTACCCAAAAATATTCCAGGGGTGAACAAGGTATAGAGGTAATCAAAACTGGGGTACATAAAGGATCCCATCAAAATTAACCTATGCAGATCATTAAAATTAATAAGAACATGGCTGGGAAAAGTAAGTGATCAAGGGCACAACTTGCCTTCAATGAGCTCCTGCTCAACTATCTCTACTTGTTGAACCTCAGTTTCCACAGTGGCTTGCTCGTCTACTCGCATCAACACAATACATACATAGTATAGCCAAAATCAACATCACACCAAACAGATGAATAAAATATACAGTAAAACTCTACACATTAAAATGAAATCATAGGAACTAGAATCACTAAATTTGGAGTTATAGTATTCAAGTTATGAATTTTCTAAGATTTAATGTGCTTGAAATAGGATTAAATGGAAATAAATTTTCTTACTGTTTTCATGTCCAAACAGAGACACTAAATGATAGAGAATATTATTACAAAATTTTAGAAACTAGAATGGACCAATTTAGAGTTCCTATGCAATTTCTATGAACTATACAAATTCTAGGATTATTTCTACACATAAAAATCTATTTCTTAATTAATTTCTCTGATTTTCTAATCCTCTGGACTGGGCGTCCATATCTGGAAAGTGCAGGGACCCGCGCGTAAGTTTCTAGAGACACAACGGATAGCACCCAGAGGACCGCGGGTTGATTCAAACTAAAGACGGGGCTCTTTAGTGAAAAGGCCATCGCGAAGGGGTATCGCGGCCAGTGAGCCGCACGATCTGAAGTGGACGGACCAGATTAGATCTACCTCTAACCGAACCGGTACTAAACTAAAGCCGCCAGATCTCCATCCAACGGTCACAGTTTTAAAGGGGGCAAATCACCCAGTATCCATCCGATCGGGAATCTACGGCTAACGTGGATTCCGACCGAAGCGTTATTCGCCATCTAATCTCAATCGTACGTCACAGGATCTACAGTCTGCGCAACTTGCCCAACTTCTCCGGCCAGACACCGACGGCGCCCGAGCCACAGACGGCGGCGCCATTGCTGCACCTCACAAGAGCCCACTCCGGAGCGCAAACCAAGATCCCTACTTAATGTAAAACCGAATTGAAGGCAAAACGAAACGGAGGAGGGGGATCCATACCATGGATTGTGAAGCAATGCTCCCCAGCTTCGTCACACGGCGGATCTGTGGCGGATACGGTGTTCCGGCGAGGAATTGCAGCCGATACGATGGCCCCCGGTCGTCCCGGTTGACACCCTTGCGATCGCAAATCCGCGGCGAAGATCACAAGCACAAAGCCGACGCCGATACACTGCCTAGGCCAAGAATGACCGCCGACGCTCTCCCTCTCTCTCTCCCTCAACGCGGAATTCGATGGTGACGAATCCCAGGTAGCGGATAGGGTGTAGTTGTCGCGGGGCGCTACTGGCGGGGCGGTCTCCTTATACGCGCGGAACTAGCCAACGTACGCCGTTAACCACCCAAGGTTCTCGGCGAGGTTGACGCGGCATTTGCGGGCTCCGTTTGAGTGGAGGTGAAGAACGCGCTGACCCACAGGTCCCACCGCGCAGCGAACCAACCAGTGGCGTGAGCGCGCATTGCGACTGGTCTGCGGGCCCTTCCTGTCGGCGCACCCATGAGCTCGGTGGAGCGGGCTGGCGTGCACGTGGGAAAAGTGAAGCTGGGCCGAATTGGAGGCAGGCGGCCCAACTGGCTGGTTTTGTTTTATTCATTTATTTTTTTTATTTTATTTTCTATTCCTTTTCCAATTCACTTTGAATTCGAATTTGACCTTCAAACTTTGTACAGAATTGTCCTCAAATTATATTGAGACTTTAAAATACAAATTTTTGGAAATATATATACCTTTCCTTTACATTTATATTTCTTTCTCCTTCCCATTTTCGTTTCCAAATCCTAATTACCATTTGGGTTTCAATCTAATTTCTTTCTTATTATGTTTTGATTAGTAGTGTTAATATGGTTGTTAATATTTAAATGCATAGCAAACAAAACTCCAATGAGATACACTTTCTTTTATTTTAGTGTTTTTGGTTTGATTTAATCACTCTTTATTTTATGTATGCTCTTTTCGTGATGCAAGTAAGGCACATAAGATAAGGATTTCACTATATAATCCTTTTATACAATTTTGAGTATTACAAATCCTACCCCCCTTAAAAATAATCTCGTCCTCGAGATTTAAGGAGATCTAGGGAAAAGGTGGGGAAAATCTATGCGAAGCTCTTCTTCTCTTTCCCAAGTTGCTTCATCTTCACCGTGGTGGCTCCATTGCACTTTGCACATCTTTATAACTTTATTCCTCGTAACTCGAGTCAAAGTATCCAAAATCTTGATGGGGTACTCAGCATAAGTCAAATCTTCTTGAACACTAAGGTCTTCCAGTGGTAACTGTTCTTCAGGTACCCTGAGACATTTCTTCAGCTGAGATACATGAAATACATCATGAACATCCGCGAGATGATCCGGTAACTCCAATTGATACGCAACCTCTCCCACTCGCTTTAAGATTAAGAAAGGTCCAATAAAGCGAGGGGACAACTTTCCTTTGACTTTGAATCTTCTCATACCCCGGAGTGGTGACACCTTCAAATAAACATAATCTCCCTCCTTAAACTCAAGTAGTCTTCTCCGGGTGTCAGCATAACTTTTCTGCCTGGACTGTGCAGTTCTCAAATTCTCCCTTATTTGCTGAACTTGTTCCTCTGCTTCTTGTATAATCTCAGGCCCAAACAACTGCCTTTCACCAGTTTGATTCCAATACAAGGGAGTCCTGCACTTTCTGCCATACAAAGCCTCAAACGGTGACATCTTCAAGCTGGCCTGATAGCTATTATTATATGAGAACTCCGCATACGGTAGACTCTTATCCCAACTTCCACCATGCTTAAGAGCACAAGCTCTTAACATATCTTCAAGCACTTGGTTAGTCCTCTCAGTCTGCCCATCAGTCTGTGGATGGTAAGCCGAACTAAAATTCAATCTCGTATCCAATGACTCGTGCAACTTCTTCCAATATCGAGAGGTAAACTGTGATCCCCGGTCTGACACGATTTTCTTTGGCACACCATGCAGGCAAACAATCCGTGCCATGTACAACTCTGCCAACTTGGCTCCTGAATAAGTGGTCTTCACCGGAATAAAGTGGGCTACTTTAGTTAGCCTGTCCACAATCACCCATATAGAATCATATCCAGCAGACGTGCGGGGTAATCCAACAATGAAGTCCATGCCAACCTCTTCCCATTTCCACTCAGGTATCTTCAGTGGGTGCAGTAGTCCGGCTGGCCTCTGGTGTTCAGCCTTAACTCTTTGGCACACATCACACATAGCCACATGTGCAGCCACATCTCTCTTTAGTCCATACCACCAATACTTTTGCTTCAAATCTTGATACATCTTAGTACTCCCAGGGTGGATAGAATAAACTGAGTCATGTGCTTCCTTCAATATAGTTTCCCGAAGACTATCAATTTCGGGAACACAGATCCGATTCTTGAACCATATCGTGCCTTGCTCATCCTCCGTGAATTCCGGGCCTCTCCCTTCAGTAATAAGATCCTTGATCTCTTGAATCTTAGCATCACCAACCTGTCCCTTACGAATCTCTTGCTCCAAGGTGGGTTCCAACTCGATGGTGACTCCTTCAGTATGTGTAACGATTCCCAGGTTGAGTCTCTCAAAATCTTTTGCTAATTCATCAGGTAGCTGGACAACGAAAGCGGAGTGAACATGCTCCTTCCGACTCAAGGCATCTGCAACCAAATTCGCCTTGCCTGGGTGATAGTGAATCTCCAAGTCATAATCCTTAATGAGCTCCAACCAACGGCGTTGCCTAAGATTGAGATCCTTCTGAGTGAATATGTACTTCAAACTCTTATGATCCGTGTATACTTGGCACTTAGTTCCCATAATATAGTGTCTCCAAATCTTAAGTGCATGCACAACGGCAGCCAACTCTAAGTCATGGGTGGGGTAGTTCAATTCATGCTTCCGCAACTGACGAGATGCATAGGCAATCACATGTCCTTCTTGCATGAGCACACATCCAAGTCCTTGGCCACATGCATCACAATAAATGTCAAATCCCTTCTGCAGATCTGGCATAACCAATACTAGAGGTGACATCAATCTCTCCTTCAACTGATCAAAGCTTTCTTGGCACTTCTCATCCCACTTAAATTCTCTTCCTTTTTCCAAAAGCGATGTCATAGGCTTAGCAATTTTAGAGAACCCTTCAATAAATCTCCGATAATATCCTGCGAGTCCCAAGAAACTCCGAATCTCAGTAACTGTAGTGGGCACTCTCCACTCCATTATCTCCTTCACTTTAGCAGGATCCACTGCTATTCCTCCATTAGAAATAATATGACCAAGGAATGGCACCTTGTCAATCCAAAACTCGCACTTGCTGAACTTAGCATAGAGTTGATTATCTCGTAACTTCTGTAGCACCAATCTCAGATGTTGTTCATGATCACTCTCATTCTTAGAATATATAAGAATATCGTCGATGAATACCACGACGAATCTGTCCAAATACTCCATAAACACCTTATTCATCAAATTCATGAAGTAAGCTGGTGCATTGGTTAGTCCAAATGACATAACAGTAAACTCATATAATCCATATCGAGTCGAGAAAGCCGTCTTGGGAATATCCGATGGTCTAATCCTCATCTGATGGTAACCAGATTGGAGATCAATCTTCGAGAATACTCTAGCACCTCGCATCTGATCAAATAAATCCTCAATACGGGGTAATGGATACTTGTTCTTCACCATGACATCATTAAGAGATCTATAATCCACACACATCCGTTGCGATCCATCCTTCTTCTGCACAAATAACACCGGTGCTCCCCACGGTGAGGAACTCGGACGAATAAACCCCGCTTCTTGTAACTCAGTTAACTGCTTCTTAAGCTCCTTCAACTCTTCTACAACCATCCTGTATGGTCTCTTAGAAATAGGGGCAGTTCCAGGTAAGAGATCAATAACAAACTCAACTTCTCTATCAGGTGGCATCCCTGGTAACTCCTCTGGAAAGACATCCGGAAAATCTCTAACCACCCGGATGTTGTCGCCAACAAACTCCTCAGGCATAAAGAACATTGCACGCATGGATGAGGAGGTTACTGCTATATTAACTTGAAATCTTTCTCCTTTAGTGGTAGTGAGCTCTATGGTACCTCTACCACATGCTATAACGGCCTTTGACTTTCTTAGCCATGACATACCAAGTATTAGATCTATACTGCTTGACTCTAATATTATTGCAGTAGCTCCAAATTCTCTACCCATAATGGTTAATGTCAATCTACGTGTCATTTGATTCGCCTCAACAGGCCCTTTAGGTGTAATTACTATCATGGGTTTTCTCATATTTAGCAGTGGTATTTCATTTGTGTTGGCATATCTAGCAGACATGAATGAATGTGTAGCACCAGAATCAAATAATATGGTTGCAGGAATTGTATTAACATAAAACATACCAATTACGAGGTCCCCACCATCAGGAGTATCATCAACGCTGACTTGATTCACCCTGGCTATAGAATATCCCTTGCCAGGGGTCTGTTGCTTGTTCTGAGCTGGAGTAGTAGCAATCCTCTGTGGGCAGACATTTGCATAATGACCAGTCTTCCCACACTTGAAACAATTAGTGCCTGGACTCTGTCCTGAAAACTTCGTCGGGGTGCCAGTGGGGGTAGCCTGACGAGTGGGCGTCCGTGGAGAGCCCTGTGGAGCATACTGAACTGGGCGTGGTCCTCCTGGTCGAGTCGGTGTACCTTGTGGTGGAACGTAGCGAGGACGAACGCTACTGCTACCCTGTCCTTGTGAGATAGCCTTCCTCTTCAAATCACCCAGTTGAACACGCTTGTGTTCAATAGCAAGAGCCTTATCCAGTAGCCTCTGAAATGATGGAAAGGTGTGTGCAACCAATGCATACTGCAAGGGTCCATTAAGTCCTTCAATAAAGTGCTCCTGCTTCCTTTCATCCTCAGCAACTTCCTCCGGAGCATATCTCGACAGCTGAATAAATTTGTCTCTGTACTCGCTGACCGTCATGTTGCCTTGCTTCAATGACAGAAACTCCTTCTTCTTGATCTTTATCATCCCAGCTGGAATATGGTAGTTCCTGAACTGCGTACTGAACTCTGCCCAAGTAATAGTATCCGCAGCATCATGGGCAGTAGTATAAGAATCCCACCAGTCAGCAGCAGGACCAATCAGACGTCCAGAAGCATATAAAACCTTCTCCTGGTCAGTGCATTGTGCAATGTTGAGCATCTTCTCAATTGCTTTCAGCCAATCATCTGCATCAAGTGGATCTGGCGAACTAGCGAAGGTCGGTGGCTTATGACTCATAAACTCCCGGTGCTTATCACGAGGTGGAACTGGTGGTGGTGGTGGAGGCAGTGGTACTTGTTGTTGTTGCTGCTGTTGTTGAAGCTGTTGTTGTAGCTGTTGTTGTTGCGCCCTCCTTTATTGGCGTATCTCATCTCGCTCCTGGCGCAACTCCTGGCGTATGTCTTCTCTTTCCTGACGCATCTCTTGGCGTTCTTGCTGCATCTGGGCACGCATATCAGCCATAGTGTCCGCCATTTGCTGCATCACCGCCATCTGAGCAGCAACCAGTGGGTCAACTCCGCCTGGTGGAGGATTTGGAGGATTCATCTCTGCAGGCTGTGGCTGAGGTTGTCTATAAATTCTTCGAGTGTGTCGGTTAGGAGGCAAATCAATTCCACCACCCCTCCTGGTATTGACCATCTGAGTTAGATACATATGGTAAGAAAGAGCAGTAGACAAGGCAGTAATTACAATCATGTTACTTTGGGGGATTTATTAGCTAAGCAGATTAATATTTCACCTACTATAACTAATTCAATACCTTATGTTGGTACATGCTAAGATGTCCATCTATAATAATTCAATCAATCAAAGAAGCAAATCAGACATTTAGCATCAGCACAATCAACCAACATTTTTTTTAAGAAAATAGTTTTAACTTTTGTTTTGGGTTCCCTAACTCTTAAGAATGTCATAGGGGTAGGGATTCCAAGGTTTGAAATCCATCTTGTCTCAGAGTAGAGAAGGTAAGAATGATCAGAGTAGAACAGTAGAAGGTGAGACAGGATCAAGATAAGGTAAGTATGGAATGAATCAGAGTAAGATAAGTAGATAAGGGTTTTGTCCATTTCTATCTAGGTTTCGTCCTACAGTCAACATTTCCTCTGATACCACTTCTGTAACACCCGGCTTTAAGGAACAAAGCCAGGTGCATCTCATACATGCGCCAAGAAGACAACATATATAATAACAGAGTGTATAGAGATAAATGTCATAAAACATCAGAGTAATTATTACATAGCGGAAGACTTATTACAAAATAAAAGTATAACCATAAAACGAACTAAGGATCGTCGGCGCCAATGTCGACTGAGAAACGCCACCTAGATCAGATCGAACTCCTCAGTGTTAGGCGGCTCCTCTTCGACCACCTGTTCTTCTCCTGTGGGGGGGGGGGGGGGGTGTGAGACAGCAAGAGTGAGCTCACATACGTTCATAGCTCAACAAGTCGTGGGGAATAATGTAGCATAAACTCACCAAAGGTGGGAGTTCATGAAGTGTAAGGCTGGTCAATGAAATAAAGGCTGAAGCTGAGCGTTGCTTTTATAAGTTGGTCAAAATTTTATTAGCAATTACTAAGTGTAAGTAAATACCAAACCTTAATAATAATAAAGAACAATAATAGTAAAATAATCCCAAATGCGATGCAAATGTCAAATTGAATTTAAGTTCCATAATTAATCATGTGAGGGTCCGAGCCGCTCTTGACCGTGAGCACGGCTAGTATACTAGTTTTACACTCTGCAGAGGTTGCGCATCTTTACCCACAAGCCGTGTTACCCATCTGCCAAGGGGTCATGAATCCCATACACCTCTACCAAGGAAGCGAGGCAAGGTAACACTACGAGGCCTTTACAAAGTTCCACTAGCTTCAGACTACCCGCTACAGTTATAGGAAGCTCCAGTGCAGGGTTCTTGCCGACCGCCATCGCAGCAAAATCAAACAAGGACCTCCCTACACTGACCACTCCCCTACTGCCCTTGCCCCTTTCGGGTAAGGTAGCCCTCCCCTAGCTTTCCTAGTTAATCAGCCAAGGGCGTCCCATTAAACCCTTGTGGTAGCACTGTTTTCCTGGGTGGTCGCTCCATGTTCCCATTAATTTAATGATCTTAACATGAACAGTAATAATAACAAGATAATAACAGAATAATCATGAATAATGAATCTCCATACCCAATCCACATAAAGCAATAGCAAGTACTACCCAAAAATATTCCAGGGGTGAACAAGGTATAGAGGTAATCAAAACTGGGGTACATAAAGGATCCCATCAAAATTAACCTATGCAGATCATTAAAATTAATAAGAACATGGCTGGGAAAAGTAAGTGATCAAGGGCACAACTTGCCTTCAATGAGCTCCTGCTCAGCTATCTCTACTTGTTGAACCTCAGTTTCCACAGTGGCTTGCTCGTCTACTCGCATCAACACAATACATACATAGTATAGCCAAAATCAACATCACACCAAACAGATGAATAAAATATACAGTAAAACTCTACACATTAAAATGAAATCATAGGAACTGGAATCACTAAATTTGGAGTTATAGTATTCAAGTTATGAATTTTCTAAGATTTAATGTGCTTGAAATAGGATTAAATGGAAATAAATTTTCTTACTGTTTTCATGTCCAAACAGAGACACTAAATGATAGAGAATATTATTACAAAATTTTAGAAACTAGAATGGACCAATTTAGAGTTCCTATGCAATTTCTATGAATTATACAAATTCTAGGATTATTTCTACACATAAAAATCTATTTCTTAATTAATTTCTCTGATTTTCTAATCCTCTGGACTGGGCGTCCATATCTGGAAAGTGCAGGGACCCGCGCGTAAGTTTCTAGAGACACAACGGATAGCACCCAGAGGACCGCGGGTTGATTCAAACTAAAGACGGGGGCTCTTTAGTGAAAAGGCCATCGCGAAGGGGTATCGCGGCCAGTGAGCCGCACGATCTGAAGTGGACGGACCAGATTAGATCTACCTCTAACCGAACCGGTACTAAACTAAAGCCGCCAGATCTCCATCCAACGGTCACAGTTTTAAAGGGGGCAAATCACCCAGTATCCATCCGATCGGGAATCTACGGCTAACGTGGATTCCGACCGAAGCGTTATTCGCCATCTAATCTCAATCGTACGTCACAGGATCTACGGTCTGCGCAACTTGCCCAACTTCTCCGGCCAGACACCGACGGCGCCCGAGCCACAGACGGCGGCGCCATTGCTGCACCTCACAAGAGCCCACTCCGGAGCGCAAACCAAGATCCCTACTTAATGTAAAACCGAATTGAAGGCAAAACGAAACGGAGGAGGGGGATCCATACCATGGATTGTGAAGCAATGCTCCCTAGCTTCGTCACACGGCGGATCTGTGGCGGATATGGTGTTCCGACGAGGAATTGCAGTCGATACGATGGCACCCGGTCGTCCCGGTTGACACCCTTGCGATCGCAAATCCGCAGCGAAGATCACAAGCACAAAGCCGACGCCGATACACTGCCTAGGCCGAGAATGGCCGCCGGCGCTCTCCCTCTCTCTCCCTCAACGCGGAATTCGATGGTGACGAATCCCAGGTAGCGGCTAGGGTGTAGTTGTCGAGGGGCGCTACTGGCGGGGCGGTCTCCTTATACGCGCGGAACTAGCCAACGTACGCCGTTAACCACCCAAGGTTCTCGGCGAGGTTGACGCGGCATTTGCGGGCTCTGTTTGAGTGGAGGTGAAGAACGCGCTGACCCACAGGTCCCACCGCGCAGCGAACCAACCAGTGGCGTGAGCGCGCATTGCGACTGGTCCGCGGGCCCTTCCTGTCGGCGCACCCATGAGCTCGGTGGAGCGGGCTGGCGTGCACGTGGGAAAAGTGAAGCTGGGCCGAATTGGAGGCAGGCGGCCCAACTGGCTGGTTTTGTTTTATTCATTTATTTTTTTTATTTTATTTTCTATTCCTTTTCCAATTCACTTTGAATTCGAATTTGACCTTCAAACTTTGTACAGAATTGTCCTCAAATTATATTGAGACTTTAAAATACAAATTTTTGGAAATATATATACCTTTCCTTTACATTTATATTTCTTTCTCCTTCCCATTTTCGTTTCCAAATCCTAATTACCATTTGGGTTTCAATCTAATTTCTTTCTTATTATGTTTTGATTAGTAGTGTTAATATGGTTGTTAATATTTAAATGCATAGCAAACAAAACTCCAATGAGATACACTTTCTTTTATTTTAGTGTTTTTGGTTTGATTTAATCACTCTTTATTTTATGTATGCTCTTTTCGTGATGCAAGTAAGGCACATAAGATAAGGATTTCACTATATAATCCTTTTATACAATTTTGAGTATTACACCCGCGCAGGGACTGACCCCAACTCGGCACACTCCCCTCCCCAGCACTGATGATGGACATCCTTGAAGCTGAGGGAGGGGCAGAGGCCGTAGCCTGTTTCGCTTCTCCCCGCCATCAAGCTGGAGGTCACCGTCTTGGGTGACCACCGGCGAGGGGATGCAGCCGGGCTGCATGATGAAAATCCTTGAAGCCGAACGATGGCTGAAAGGTACCAACTTCCACGAAGTTGCGTTCCTCCGACGACAAGGCGGAAGGATTGCGGGCGTCCCCCATCCGGGGGCTCGGAAGGTGGAAAGACACGGTGCATAAGGGAGCGCGAAGACATGGCCGCCTTTCAAGGAGGTCACCCTCCTTTTAAAGGCGACTCTCCCTACTTGCGTCCCCAGCCGTCGTGGGCTGAGTCTTCTCCAACACACTCCAAGGTCCTCCCCCTACGGCGCGGGGGCTGGGCCCCACGCATCATGCAAGCTGGTCCAGGGTAGAAGGAGCCAAACCGCCGCGCGCAGAGCATGCAACTGCCCAGCGGTTACAAGCATTCCTCCACTTTCGCCCAGACCAATGTGTGAAAGGGTGGACAGCCGTCCAGTCGGCATGTAACCGCGCCAAGTGGGTGCGCCCCTTCGACTCCAACACGCCCAGCATGGAGGTCTAGGCCCACGAGTCATGCAACCGGCGCGCCGGTTGCTACGTGCGAGCAACTGCACCGCCACTCGCACCACTACCACGCCTCCTCGACTCCGGAACCAGTACCGCGACTCGAGGCAACCCTGCGTATGACCTAGCAGTGCCAGCCAGGCATGACGGTCAATACGGCCAAAAAATGGGCCGACAGTAATGGCGGTGGCAGGCGGGCAGGAGCAGCGGTCACGTCGTCAGCCAAGCTTACGTCCCATCCAGGGACAGCGAGAGAACCCTCTCTCACGGCGTGAAGACAACGCGCCCGTGTTCCGTTCCTCGAACGGCTCGCACACGCGCAACGACCGCCTCGCGAACCACTCGCCCCGTCGCATTAACTCCGCGGTGGGACAGGCGGCGCCTCAAGCAAGAGAAGCAAGCGACGCTTCGCCTTCGCCATAATGACCGCGTCGAAAAAGGTACGCCACGTCATTCAATTTCATATCCTTTTCCTTTTCCTCTTTCTCTCTCTTACAACAGGGACCGGGAAAGGGGGATACCCCGAAAAGGATCCTTCTCCGTGAAGGAAACAGGCCTCGAGCCTCCCTACTGATCAGAGGTTCAAAGGCTGGCCCCTCGGAGGGGTTCAACGGCCGCCTCAGAGCGCTTGGGTTCTGCGCCCACTACTGGTCAGAGGTTCGATGGCCGGCCCCTTGGAAGGGTTTAACGGCCGCCTCAGGCCACTCGGGCTCCGCGCCCACTACTGATCAGGGGTTCGTAGGCTGGCCCTCGAAGGGTTCACAGTCGCCTCAGACACAGAGCGAGGGATGACCCTGGGTACGTTCGATACATAACCAAGGCTCGGGCTATGCTCCCGAGGTACCCTAGGACATTTCCGATACCAGCGGGAACGATCTTGTAACAGAGTCCCATCAGAGGGAGGCATCGAGCCCTCGGACCCTGTCAAAAGGGGACCGGGTCCGGCAGATCACCCGCAGGTACTTTTGGAGCGCGCCTCCGGGCCCCTAGCCGACCCCTAACAAATGGGGCACGAGCGTCCACTCGGATTAACCGCCAGCAGCTCACCGGAGACACCATGTTCGGCGCCCTCCGAGGGCAACATGGCGCTTTCCCCCCACCTCCTTGCAGAAAGGCGACGCAGGAGCGTATGTAAAAAAGTCGAGTCTGTCCTTGACCGTCTTCTCGCCCTGTGCAGAGGCTCGGGGGCTGCTCTTGCAAACCCGGCTCCGGCCAAACCGTTGACAGCGTCAACATACCAGCCCGAGAACTTGGGACCCGACCGTGCACCCGGGCTACGGCCAACTCGCATGAGGGAACAACTAGACCAGTCGAAGTGTTGCGAAACGCACTAAGACCTCGAAGGAGTCAAACTACTCCTCCGAGGCCTCGGGGGCTACACCCGGTGGGTGCGCTAGCGCGCACCCACCGGAACAAAATGCAACCAAAAAAGGCTGGTCCCCTTGCAAAAAAGTGCAGCAAAAGCCTCCAAGTGAGTATTAGCACTCCCTTCGAGGCTCGGGGGCTACTGTCGGGGACCATAATTAGGGGTACCCTCAAGGCTCCTAAATCTCAGCTGGTAACCCCCATCAGCACAAAGCTGCAAAGGCCTGATGGGTGCGATTAAGTCAAGGATCGGGCCATTCGAGGGACGTGATCACGCCTCGCCCGAGCCCAGCCTCGGGCAAGGGCAGCCGAGCCCGGAGGATCTACGTCTCGCCCGAGGACCCCCTCCAGCGACGGATACACCTTCGGCTCGCCCGAGGCCCAGTCTTCACCAAGAAGCAACCTTGGCCAAATCGCCACGCCAACCGACCAAATCGCTGGGGCATTTGATGCAAAGGTGGCCTGACACCTTTATCCTGACGCACGCCCTCCAGTCGATAGAGCCGAAGTGACTGCAGTCACTTCGCCGCTCCACTGACCGGTCTGACAAGAGGACAGCGCCGCCTACGCCGCTCCGACTGCTGAGCCACTCGATAGAGTGAGGCTAACAGCAGCCAAGTCTGGCCTCAGGCGTCATAGGAAACTCCGCTTCGCCCGACCCCAGGGCTCGGACTCGGGCTTAGCCCCGGAAGACGACGGACTCCGCTTCGCCCGACCCCAGGGCTCGGACTCGGGCTCAGCCCTGGAAGACGACGAACTCCGCTTCGCCCGACCCCAGGGCTCGGACTCGGGCTCAGCCCCCGAAGACGATGGACTCCGCTTCGCCCGACCCCAGGGCTCGGACTCGGGCTCAGCCCCGGAAGACGACGAACTCCGCTTCGCCTGACCCTAGGGCTCGGACTCGGGCTCAGCCCCGAAGGACGACAAACTCCGCTTCACCCGACCCCAGGGCTCGGACTCAGCCCTGGCCTCAGCCGACGGTCTCCGCCTCATCCGACCCGGGGGCTCGGACTCAACCTCGACCTTGGAAGATAGACTCGACCTCGACCTCGACCTCGACCTCGGAGGAGCCTCCACCTCGCCCAACCTAGGGCACGGACCGACCACGTCAACAGGAAGTGCCATCATTACCCTACCCCGAGCTGACTCAGGCTACGGGGAACAAGACCGGCGTCCCATTTGGCTCGCTCTACTATACGAGTAATGATGGTGCCCCGCACGCTCCATGACGACGGCGACTCTCAGCCCCCTTACGGAAGCAAGAGGACGTCAGCAAGGACTCGACAGCCCCGACAGCTGTCCTTCCGCCAGGCTCCAGCGCTCCTCCGAAGGCCACGACACCACGCGAACTGGGTGCCAAAACCTCTCCAGCTACCACGATGGCATGTACTTAGGGCGCTAGCTCTCCCCCGCTAGACACGTTAGCACATTGCTACACTCCCCATTGTACACCTGGATCCTCTCCTTACGCCTATAAAAGGGAGGTCCAGGGCCCTCTTACAGAAGGTTGGCAACACGGGGAAGGATGGGACGGCGCTCGCGCAAGGCCGCTCGCTCCCTGCCGCGTGGACGCTTGTAACCCCCTACTGCAAGCGCACCCGGCCTGGGCGCGGGGCTAACACGAAGGCCGCAGGTTCCACCTCCCACGCCTGTCTCCCTCCGGCTGCTTTCTCCCCCCTTCGCGTTCCGCCTCGCGCCAACCCATCTGGGCTGGGGCACGCGGCGACAATTCACTCGTCGGTCCAGGGACCCCCCGGGTTTCGAAACGCCGACAATCGACGACTTAGAAAAATTCATAATCTATTTTGCAGATATATTTTGTATTCTCTACTGTTATTTATTTTGTATCGTTAGCTCTTGCTTTCTTCAGGTAAGGTTTTCATATGCTTGCTGATGAAATTGGTAGAACCATGACATGTTTCTTTCCCTCTATTGTGTCCGATCATTCCCTTATTGCTCTGCAGCTTGCCGCTGGCATTCATGGGGAAGCTCATTCCTGTTCCTAAACGTCCATTAGGAAAAGTCTTTGCATGCTGCTATAAGAGGAGCAAACAAGGTAGCCATTGCACTACAAAATCCGTTATTGCTTGCCGATTTAAGTAGTGCATGGTGGACTGATCAAATATACTGGTTTTTATTGCATATCCCTGACAATTTTGTTTGTGTAGCCCCTGATGACGCAACCTCTAATAATATGAATCGCTTTTTAAATTAGAATCTAACCTGCTAGCCAAACAATCACAAAATTTAGAATCTAACCAGCCGCCAGAATACATTGAAAGAGGTGAAGTCTTAGAAAAATTCAACACATTCAGATTAATGTTGCAATGTTACATATGGTTTTGGGACGTGAAGGCTATGAAAGATATGCACGCATACATGTATAGTGAAGACTTTATCAATCAGGTGATGAATGGTCTTTCTCTTTAAAAAGATTGATTTTTTCAATCTAACGCTATCACATTTACATCTGAGTAGTACCAGTCCAACTTGACAGTTTGATTTCTTAGGTAAAAACAAACTGACACTTTTAAACAAGTTTCATTTTCTTGGTACAAGTCTGCTTCTTTGCAGCATGTCAATTAAGTAGTCATGTCTTTGTTGAAGCAAGCAATAGATGCTGCTACTAGCAAAAAGGTAGTTCATATATTTTCAGATTTCTACTTTTTATTCTTCTCCATTTTTAAAAATCATAGCTTCACTTTGAATGCACATATTTTAGAATTATTTGGATGTTTTTTCTTGCTATTTTTCTCTGTGAAACCAGTTTGTTATTAGTTGTGCACCAATGCTAATAATTGTAGTATTGACTCTTTACTTTTTTAAAAAAAATTCCTTTAATAAACCATTTATTGTCCAAGTGTGAAAATTGTGACAATGTAGGAAAGCTTGAGTATGACCACATGTAAGCTAAAGATTTGGCAGGTTTATTTTCGCTATTCTAGAAAAAACTTAGTCAGAATTGATTGCACGCTGTTTAATGCATGATTTTTCTCTCATCTATGCATTTACCTGTATGCCGCCTTTGCCCTAAAGTCCTGCAATATATAATCAACAGTTGCAACCACCTTTGCCCCAATTGTCAAGGCCACCATCTATGCCGCCCTTTCCTCATCAGATGCATTCACAAGTACCAAATTCATTTGGGTTGACTCATGCAAATGCTCCGCGGCACAATTTACAACAACCAATGTTTCATGTAAGATCTATCCCAAATCCATATGGTCCTGATAATTAGATATCATGATCTGCATACTGATAGATGATGTTTGGAATTTTGCAGCCTGTTGCGAATCCTCAAACTAATTTCCTCCCTGGCCAACCACCATTGCCTAGCCAACCACCACCACAGTAGCTGTACCAGGTACAATTTGTTGTCTTCTGAAATATATCATTATATTCCATTGGAGTTGCTGTATTTGCTTTCCAAAGAAGTTAATATGACTATCTACACAATTGTTGTCATCACAAGAGTTATTGGTTTGGAATGCCAAGTTTCATGTTGGGTCTGAAGTTCTGATTGCAGCAGCTGCTGCTGTACAACAATTGTACAAAACAATGCTTATCTCCATAGGCCTGTTGAAAACACATGCGAACCCATTAGGAACAATAGTCAACATACTTCAATCAACTATCATACCATAAGATTGATAATTCAGCAAGGACAGTCCAGTTGTACAAAACGCTGTTTTTTGCTTCAACCCTCTGCAGCTGCTGCTGTCACTACTAACAAGGTCGTGTTGGACTTGGTCATCAGCTTGGCTGCTGCTAAGAAGCCTGCTCGCACAAATACTTATGGTATGCCTCTTACTTAGTTGAAGTTCTAAAATATGATTATTGGTTTTATTATGCCGATTACTGATTGAAACATGTCTTTTCTTTAGTAGATATGCTCGTGCGTTGCGATGGTGTTCATATTCAAATGCATAGATTAGAAGATGTTTCTATTCGACGAAAATAATTCTATCCACATTTTTTTGTAGAGACTCCAAAAAATGATTAAGAAATCTAAGGACCTAGATGCCATTGGAGAAATGAAGAGTCGTGTCACGTGGATTGTACGTATACTTAACATGTTGGCTGTTACCATGAAAATTATCTTTTTTCATAAAAGGTTGATGCTTATCTTATGATAATCGGTGAGCTAAACTTCCTGAATTTTAATTTACTGATAGCATATTTGGTTAACTTTTTGTCCACTGGATATATGATATTGATTGAAGTATGTTGACTATGTTCACTTCAACAGTTCAGTCCCAGTAGGCAAAAAGGCAATGTTGGCCATACTGCATCACTAGAAACTAGAAAGAGTATCCATCATCGGTGAAACTCTTGGATATCTATGTTTATTCGCTAAAAGTATATTGCAGATATAATTATTTGTTATTGCATCACAAACTAGACAACAGTTGTGATTTTTGATCTGAATGGAGTTAAAGATGATGTTAGCTGTTACGCCTTGCCAGAAACAAGCTGACATCTATGATAGAACTTTTAAAAGTTGACCTTTGTATGCTTCTGGGAGCAATATGATTGATTGGTTTAGTTGATTCCTAGAATGTAACTACCTATAGGATAAGCAGTTGAAGTCTCATCCTCCAAAGAAAGTTGAATCGGAAATCTTTCTTGAGCATATCAAGAAAGAGAAGGAGGCAGCAAAGGCTGGAAAACGACCATACTATCTGAAGAAATGCAATCCCAATACCTCCTTCCTCTCCTCACTGTCTGTCTATCTTCTAATCAAATGGTTACTATCTATTCCTCAACCTGATGGTTGATTTTTTGTTCACCAGCTGAACTTCGTGAAAGGAAGCTGATGAACAAGTACAACGAGCTCAAGGTAAAGTCTACAAGGTAAAATCAAATGTGTGTATGCACTATTTACATTATCCTTTGGTGTGGTATGCATGCGTGCTCCATATATATATAGGAGTACTTACTCTTTGTCTCCTCTAGTTCATTATATGTTCCATTGCCATGGCATGTTGCAATATGATTCGATGAGTTCTCACATAGATTAAATGATTCTTTTTCAATATCGAACTTGGAGCTAGCAGATGAAGAAACATTAGAGGATGGATCACAGTGGAAGCTAGCGAGTGGTACATCGCTTCAATCACTTGACTGTTATTTAGTTATCCAGTCACTGATACTATTTGTTTCAAATTATATGACATTTTCACAAGGAAATCACATTCACACATTTTGATGTCATAATATGGGCTATATAAATATTGGACTTAACTTTGCTTCTTATCTTAAAGACAACACTTACATGTTTGTCATGCATGTCCCATAAAGGTCCTGTCAAAAAGGTCTTTGGAGGCTATCATGTTCACACCAGAGGAGCCCCCAACAATTTAGTTCAGTAGTCCTAGTTTACCCATATCGAGATCTGTTTTTTTGTTTCTTCATGTATAGTGAGTTTGGATTTAAAATTTTGTAGAGGACATCATGTAGGAGTTTAGAAACACACATGTTGGTTAACATTGGCTTACTCATACAAAGTAATGTTATAAAAAGATTGTACCATAAACAACATTAAAACACAAAGTTACCATGCTTCAAACTACAGTAGTAACTCAGAACAGATGCAAAATTGTTTTAGTAATAGTGTTCTTCATTAGTTTTCTTGCCTCTGCATCTTAATTTCACTTCATCTTGCCATACAAATTATATAGTAGTTTCTCTTCTATTTAAACATGGGCCCGATGGCACGACGACACCTTAGTAATGTTTTATGCATCTTGCAAAAAATGGATATTGGTCGTTCTAGAGTTTTACTTACTAATAATTTATCATTTTATTATGATGTATACTGATTGATAGTCTATCATTTTACTATGCTGCATATCGACTAATATTTTATCATTTTATTATGATGTATACCGAGTAATAGTTGTATGTGCTGGAATTTTTGCTCTTGGTAGCATTTAAATTTGGTTACTCTTTATGACCATTGCTAATTTAGTAATTCTTTATGTCTGATAAAATGGCATTTAATGTCAAAACTTTGCTCATTTACAGTAGTCATGGTTCCATTTTTCGACTAAGAATAACATTGATCAATGATACTGCCAATTACTAATTGATTGTAGTATTAGTAACACTGTTGTTCTATTCACATAAGCAGCTGAAACTCTAGAACACTATAATGTTTTATGCATCTTACAAAAAAGGATATTAGTCATCTAGAGTTTTACTTACTAATATTTTATCATTTTATAATTTGGTGCAGTTTCTGGTGTATTCCGAGAGACTAAATGCATTATTGGGCAAAATTGAAAGAGGTTCTCCACCCAAAACTATTTTGATCCCTAAAGCCTCTTCATTTCAGTCACATGGTCTTATCCTCTCCTTTTGGTATAAGCAAATTATTCTAGTAAGCATATCTCAACCTCAGGCGAACGAAATCCAACACCTGAGAATCCTGCCTGGCCAGGCAAGTTTGCCTGGGGACATAACCAAACATGCCCTTTCTGTCTACATGACACAATTATTTAATACATGTTGTCTGTATTTTGAACCAGGTAAGGTGCTGTAATAGAAGATTCAAGGGGGTAAGGTACTGTTATCTTACTATACTTTTCATAACAATGTTTTGTGATAGTTTTTTATTTCCATGACAAAGCACGAGCATATACCTATATATCTTTTAAGTTGACGACCCTCGTGATGCTGAAACTGATGAAGACCTCCGATGAAAAAAGAGACATGCTGCACATGCACGCGGTATGGGCGATTTATGTCAGTGTTCAACAATTTGGTTTTTTGTTTTTCTTATCTTTTCAGCACCTCCTAACACTGCAAAGCTAATGTTCTTCTGTGTCACAGGGTACTTGCAGATAGATGTTGGCTCTATGGACGAACACTCGACCAAGTTAGATGAGGAGTATGAGAGCCTAGCCATGCGCGACGTGATGGTGACTGGTCTGACGATGAGCAGCAAGCTATGAGCAAAACCAAGAACTCACCTGCCCTGGAGAGCAACATCCATAGGAGTGAGGCAAAATGGCTGGTACCACCACAACATGGACCCATTCCTGAAGATGTCCAAGGAGGTGGTAGCCGGCACCATAATATCTTGTGTGTCATTGTGTCACCGGCCGACAACAAGTTGCGCTGGTACCGGCGGGTGTTGTGTTTCTTAGGCATCTGCTTCTGTACTTTGAGCTGTGCTATAGAGTGGTTGTGCCAACTACTGATTTTAAAAGAAAAAGGTGAGCTGAGAATCATTGTTGAAAACAAACATGTAACGGTTCGTTCTCATCAGTTGTGCCAACTACCAAGCATTTCATTGATCAGAATATGTCGTTGCTCATGAGAACCAAAAGTAAGACACTTCTCTAAAACATTGGATGCAAATTTCTGCTAGCTTATCTTCACTATCTTTTCTCATATCAATATAACACACATTTATACATAAGTTTTTGTGGTATTATATGTTTTCGTTGCAACGCACGGGCACTCACCTAGTAATCTCTATAAAGCACTAGTTTTTTTCCATAGTTTCTACCATCATCGGTTTGCAAAAAAAACTTATTTTTTTATATATGGAATGTTGGGGGTCTTCGTCCTCCGAAGGTCCTCAAAAACATGATTTGACAATGTTTTCCAAGTGGATTATGTGAACAGGTATCTTCGGACTCAGAATTACGAACATGAAGTGCGGTCAGGACGAAGCCTGAACCAGACGAAGGACGGGCTGATTACCAAGCTCCACAAAGGATGGTGCACAGCCGAAGCTGTGTGCAGAGAAGCTTCGTCGCGATAATAGAGGGGGGAACCGACTTAAAGATGAAAAGACTACGTGGACCTTGTCAGATTTCCATAAGTCATTGACAAATGTAATGGACATAAATGTAATTTTACGTGGGCTGCGTCCCGCGTCTATAAATAGATGAACAGTACTCCCGTACTGTTCAGGCTGACTTGGCATTTGCTTTTGCGTCACGCTTGTACTTTCAACCTTCTCTCAGGACCGAAGGTACATTTGTAATTTGAAATCATTTCTATTTTTCCATGTTAATAAAATAGAAATGATTTTATGATGATGCCTATATCATATTTCATGCTTTATATGAATCCTTCGTCATTACTTATTATGTTTACGAAGGTTTGTCTCTTATGACCTTCGTCCGAAACTCATTATTTCCCGAAGGGACATAATGCTTCGAAGGACGAAGGACTTTAACGCTTAACACTTTTTATGTTGCCTTGTTCTTAATTCGAAGCATTTGAGAACAAGTCCCCAACATTGGCGCCCACCTCCGGTGAACTCACTTCCACTTCGAGTTTTTTGAACACCTTCGGAAGCTATAGACCCTCGCTATGGCACCAAAGAAAGCTTCAGCGACTGGGGCTGCAGCACTGCAACCGCTGGACCCCAATCAGGAGACCGTCTCTCTCCGGGAGGCCCGAAACCAGAAGAGGAAGGCTGTCAGCCCGACGATTCAGGAGGATGAACTAGACCAAGAAATCAGGGACATGGAGATGCTACATCAACAAGTGCAGAGGAAGAAGGAGAAGATGGCCAGACTAGCTGAGCTGCAGAGGCAGATAGACGAAGCTTCTGAAGAAGTCCGTCATCTTACCCACGATGAGCAGAACCGAAGGCCTCAACAAAAAGACCTTCATCAGGAAGGCTTCTTCAATGAAGATGACTGGTATGATAATTTTCATCATGGAAATTTTGTTTTCGACGATGCTTCTCCTCTGTCCGCTGAGCTGCAGGCTACACCTTGGCCTTCGTCCTATAAGCCACCCCAGCTTCCCATGTTCGATGGCCATTCGGACCCGAAGCAGTTCTTGATGAGTTACGAAGCAACAGTGTCTTCGTATGGTGGCAATGCTGCAGTAATGGCAAAGTCTTTCGTTATGGCCGTCAGAAGTGTTGCTCAGACCTGGTATTCCTCCCTTCGGCCAGGAACGATCACTTCATGGCAGAAGCTGAAGGATATGTTATTGACCAGCTTTCAAGGATTTCAGACGAAGCCGGTCACTGCTCAAGCCTTGTTCCAGTGTACTCAGGATCATGAAGAATACCTTCAGGCGTATGTTAGAAGATTCTTGCGTTTGAGGGCGCAGGCACCAACGGTGCCCAATGAAATTGTCACCGAAGCCATGATCAAGGGACTTCGTCCTGGACCTGCTGCTCAATACTTTGCTAGGAAGCCTCCTCAGACCCTGGAGAAGCTGCTCCAAAAAATGGACGAGTACATTCGTGCTGACAATGATTTTCGCCAAAGAAGGGAGGAGGCCTTCAGATTTTCCGAAATGACCAGGGGCTTCGGAGGAAGATCCTATCCGAGGCATGTCAGGTCCATCCACAACTCCACTCAGAATGATGATAAGGGGAGTCAGCAGAACAGACCGCAGTGCTCTTCACAAGCTTCGGGGCAACAGCAAAGCTCCTTCCGACCACCAGCTCCAAGAGGCAGAGGCGCCAGGGGCTTCGGCGGAAGATTCGGGGATCAACCCAGAAGAATATTTTGCTTATTCTGTGGTGAAAACAAAGGTCATACTACCAGGATGTGTCATGTTACCATTCAGAAGCAAAAAGAGATAGCCGAAGCTGCCGCGCAACAGGCTCAGCCGAAGCAGGTCATGCACACTGCTTCGTATCATTCGCCCTACATCCCAGAATATGTGGGCAACCATCCTGCACTCTCTGCTGCTTCGGCAAGTCAGCCTTCAGCTTCCTGGCAACAGCCCCCGCCTCCACCTCCGTTGCAACAAGGCCAGCAGCCAGAAGGGAGCCAATATGCTCCACATCAAAGGGACTTCAGAGAACAGTCCGAAGCTCGCACGGTCAACGGCACCGTGCCAGAGTCAAAACACATCTATTGACAAATATCCTACCTTAATAGCAATCTTTTTCATTCAGTTTTATTTTTTCTAATAAAGGACATTGTTTAGGTTTCATGTAATTAGTTTCGTTGATTCCTACAAGAAAAATATGTTTTCTTCACAGGTTTGTGATAATAAAAAGGACCTTCGGACTATCGAAAATCCTTCGAAGCAACAAAAAGTCGTTCTAAGGAACGCAGAGTAAGTCTGACGAAGTCACAAAAAGTCGTTCCGAAGGGAGCGCAGTGTAAGTTTTCTGCTCCAAAGTCGTTCCAAAAGGAATGCAGAGCATACAGCGAAAAGTCAACGCTGATACCGCCTAAGTAAAAGGCGAAGAAGCTCCAAAGACGTTCTTAAGGGAATGCAGAGCTTATACCGCCTAAGTAAAAGGCGAAGAAGCTCCAAAGACGTTCCTAAGGGAATGCAGAGCTTATACCGCCTAAGTAAAGGGCGAAGAAGTTCCAAAGACGTTCCTAAGGGGATGCAGAACTTACAGCGAAAAATAAACGCTGATTCCGCTGAAGTAAAAGGCGAAGAAGCTCCTAAGGGAGGCTTATAATGAAAAAGTCAGTATTGATACAAAAGATTGTGCCCCATTGCAGGAATGTGTGTATCTTCGGCACAAAATATCATTTTGCATAACATAACATCATCACATCATTTTGCATAGCATAATCATCATACATCATGCTGCATGTGGCACGAGAAGGGGGTATGTTATCGATCTTCGGAAAATGCTTTGAAAAGGGGTAAATCATGCCAAGTTACAGGGAGAAACAATATTGATTTTCGAGGTATGGCTTCGGAGATTATTTTTACGAAGCTTGGATATTTCTTATCAGAACACTGGATATTGTCGTGATAAATGATAAATTCTTCTTCACGAAGCATGAAAAGAAGGGAAGGTGTTTTTTCGCCGAAGGCTCAAAAATGGTATGTACTTAATGTTTCATGCATCGTAAAGAATTCAATAATGAAAGGAGACTTACATTCAAATGTACAAAGTGTTACATAGATTACACTTTAAATGATTTTTTCAAACAGCATCTAATCTTCTCTCAATACTGCTTCGGCGGCCTCATTTACAAGTTGGTCAACAACCTTGTCCAAGATAGTTTCGGCCATTTGTTTAATTTCTTCGTCGACATTTGATCCAGTAGTTTCTGAGGGAAGAGAACATTTCTTCATTACTTTTACAAACCTAGAGCAAAGATTGGAATAAAAATTACAACACAATAAGAGCGACTAATTGGTACCTAATTGCCTTTCGGGTTCTGTACTCCTTTCGGCAGCTTCTGCTACTTTTCTGGCGTCATGAATGCCTTTTTCGCTACTTTGGATGATCTCTTGCGCCATTTCTCGACCGCCGTCGTTCCAGATATCAGTAAAAAATTTGCCGCCAACCACGCTTGCTTCGGCCGAGGGGTCCTTGATGTCTTCGGAAGATAAGGTAGCTTCGGATTGAGCTAAAAATTTTACATGCCCGCAACCTTTCTTCTCTAAGACAGATGCAATTCCTCTGGCGCCCGAAAAAGCGCATATGTCGCCGCGACTGTTCAGAATCTCTTCGAAGGCCTCTGCTTCGTGGCTAATCCATTCCAGCGGACCTTCGGGATTGCCTCGAGAGAAATTCTCTTCGCTGGAAAAGGCGCCTACGTTGGCGAAGCTGGATTTAATTTTATTCACACATTCTACAGATTTGACATAGCATTTCCCCTGAGATGTGCGAAGCTCCTTAACTCTTGATTCCAATTTGCTGACCATAAAATCACTAAGTTCTCGTTTCGTCTCCTCAAGCGTGCGCTCCTCTTTAGCTCTAGCCAGCTGTTTCTGAAGATCTTTAATCTCGCATTTTAGAGCTTCGGCCTGGGCTTTTGAAGCAGCTTCGTCTTTTTTCACTTTATCTACCAGTGTAAGCAGAATTTTATCTTTTTCCAAAGCTTCGTTTCTCAGTTTGATAACTTCGGAGCGTAAATTATTAAACGCAATTTCATAGCTTTCATCTTCGGCGCTCTTTTGGGCTCTTAGTGCGTTGCTTAGGATCAGGCCCTATACGAAAAAGAATTCATATAAGAAAAAAGGAATGAGTTGCGTAAAAAGTAAGGGGGTTTTTCAAGCGTTTAATTCCCATACCTTCAGGCTGTTGTACGCAAGACTGTCTGCGAGATCTTCTTTCGTCATGGCGCTTAATCCAGATTCAAGCTTCGGGAAACCAATACTTCTGGCCATTTCTCGGCAGACAGATAGCTCTTTGTTGTCAGGCAGGCAGTATAAGAAGTCATCTTCACTCGTCCCATTGAATATTACTGCCCCCTTCGGATATTTTAGCTCCTTCGCATAATGGTTAGCTTCATGAGTTTCTTCTTCAGATAGTTTTTTCCCCGAAGCATGTCGAATGATGTAATTACACATGCTGGCAGGCGCTTCGGGGATGGCAGTATCAGTTTCTTCAACTAAAATTGGATCTGATATTTTTATAGCTTCGGCTTCCAAAGTTTGCTCCTTGAAGGGCTCTGAAGGCCCAGCTTCAGCTTCAGCCTGTTGCGTCGAAGCTTCAGTAGAAGCTTCAGCAACTTCAACACTCTTTTTTGGAGTTGTGCTTGAAGACTTAATTGTCTCCAAGACATCTAGTACGTTTACCATTCTTTTCCTTTTTGGGGTCACTGTTGGACCCTTTTGGTTTTTTGCTGTTTCGGCATTTGCTGCAGGACTCAAAACTTCTGATGCTTTTTCCTTAGTCGGTTTTTTCACTTCTTCCATTTTTTCTGTGGATGGTGCTTCGGCCATCACTGCAATTTCTGGCAGCAAGGTTGGCTGTTCAGCTTCAGCGGCCGAAGATGCTTCTCCGGTAAACTCAGGCACCGAAGCTGGTTCAATATAACGTGGCCGATGCGTAAGAGCCTTTATCTTCTTCCTTTTTGGTTCTGGCTCGCTAGGAGCAGCTGCAGTTTCTTCTTTCGTAGAGGTTGTATTTTTTCTCTTATGCCTTCGAATGGGGTAGCAATAGTCAGGGTAGACAAACCCGATGGCATCAAATACCCGATTCAGTCTTTTCTTTTTTCGGCCTCCGAAGGCTGCTGACATTGCATTATCTTCGGCCTTCGAGTAGGTCCCAAGCAGCTCATCACTTAAATTGTCAATGCTTTTCAACCACTCATCATCTGGCTCAATAAATTTATCTCCAAATTTAAAAGTGTACTTAAACCTGACAAGTTCTCCTTCGTCGGCCTCTTTGATGGTTTCTTGTGGCATCTCCCATTTCTCCGCAAGCGGCCACACCCTGAAGGCAATATGCTCTTGTACTAAGTCCCTTGTTCCTATAAAAGAGCAGACAACGCCGAAGGCTCTTTGGCATTCTTCGGCGACTTCGTTCATTTCAACCCTCGGCCTCCGAAGGCCGAAGCTTTGCCAAATAGGACGCATAATTATACCTTTGATGTCTTCTCGTGCTGATAAGTCATTCTTCACATAAAACCATTCTGTCATCCAATCCCCGGGCCATCTCTTCCGAAAGGTTGGTACGGGACAGCTTGCCCCGGACCGAGAGACGAAGCTGTAGCAGCCAAAGTTGTTATGGTACTGTTCTTTGCCCCAAGGTTTTGTTTCATATAATAGTTCATGAACATTACAGAAGCTTCTTGCGTCAGGCTTCAGACCTTGGCTTCTTGTGGCCCACACGAAGATATTTAACCTTACAATAGCCTCTGGAGTAAGTTGATGAAGATAGACTTCGAAGATTTTCAATACCTCCACGACGAAGCTGCTCAAGGGGAATCGCAATCCGGCTTTCAAAAAGCTTCGGTACACCACAACTTCATTTTCTTCAGGGTGTGGACAAGTTTTTTCCCCTTCGTCCGCCCTCACAATGGACAGATCCCGGAAATACCTTCCTCTCATATTAACAAGATGATTCTCTTTGATAGTTGATTTACCATAAACTGAATGGCTTGGTCGCCAGGGGCGATCTTCGGAGTCTTCGCCACCGCTGTCCACATCGTAACTTTCACTGTCACCAGTATCTTCAGACAGCCCTTCCAGAATTTCCCTGGTGATCTTTTCTGTGTTGGTCTTCGACATTGCTATAAGAAACCCTAAGTTCTTCTCTTCATCAAGACTCAGCTTCATTTCAGCAGCAGCCTTCTTGGCAGCTTCAGACATCTTCGGAAACACTAAAAAACTGTTTTCAAAGCCGAAGCTTCAAAGCTAAAAGCTTAGCAGATCACAGTGTGCAAGAGCTAAAAAATGAATGAGCAAGAGTGGTTGGCCAGAAAGCGTGCAAAATAAGTTTGCGGTATGGCCGTATTTATACGTTTGATGCGTTGAAAGTTGAAAGACCCCACTTGTCATTGAGTGTTGCTATTCTAGCAAAGGGAAGGTGTTTTTTCGGACCTTCGGCATAAAGCCTTCGTTCATATCGCAATCTGAATTTATTATTTCAAACAAATTAATATTGCGAGGGGCTACTGTTGGGGGTCTTCGTCCTCCGAAGGTCCTCAAAAACATGATTTGACAATGTTTTCCAAGTGGATTATGTGAACAGGTATCTTCGGACTCAGAATTACGAACATGAAGTGCGGTCAGGACGAAGCCTGAACCAGACGAAGGACGGGCTGATTACCAAGCTCCACAAAGGATGGTGCACAGCCGAAGCTGTGTGCAGAGAAGCTTCGTCGCGATAATAGAGGGGGGAACCGACTTAAAGATGAAAAGACTACGTGGACCTTGTCAGATTTCCATAAGTCATTGACAAATGTAATGGACATAAATGTAATTTTACGTGGGCTGCGTCCCGCGTCTATAAATAGATGAACAGTACTCCCGTACTGTTCAGGCTGACTTGGCATTTGCTTTTGCGTCACGCTTGTACTTTCAACCTTCTCTCAGGACCGAAGGTACATTTGTAATTTGAAATCATTTCTATTTTTCCATGTTAATAAAATAGAAATGATTTTATGATGATGCCTATATCATATTTCATGCTTTATATGAATCCTTCGTCATTACTTATTATGTTTACGAAGGTTTGTCTCTTATGACCTTCGTCCGAAACTCATTATTTCCCGAAGGGACATAATGCTTCGAAGGACGAAGGACTTTAACGCTTAACACTTTTTATGTTGCCTTGTTCTTAATTCGAAGCATTTGAGAACAAGTCCCCAACATGGAACTTATTGGAATTTGATCCGCTCATTCTGTTGAAATTCTAAAACAAAGTGACCGTTGGTTTTAATATCATATTGCTAGTTCAAAGTGGAGCATACCAACTTTTATAGCTACACTTATTCTTATATCTAAATAGATAAAGTAATAGGAGACAGAGCATGGCTATACAAATGCGCGTGTGTATCCATGTATTTTTATAGCTACACTTATACCACGTGACTTACGACGCGCGACCGTGGCATTGTTAATTTTGGTCACTTGTATTCTTCACTAACTTAATTTTTAACCGTTGTTTCAAATACTGTTTATTGCCTTAAACATGGTTAATTGACGGGCTGCCTTTTATTTAGCGTTTTTTGGAAACAGCTCCTTGAGAGCAGCTGCATCTATATTGGACTTGACGCTTGAGATTCTCTTCTATTTTTTTCTTCTTACTGCTTTGGAAAGTTGTGATGTGGCAATTGAGTTGTCGTGTCTTCACCGACCCTTTTCCTTGGCGTGCACTGAGGAGGGCGCAGTATCTCTGAACCGTTGTCGTCGAGAATCCTACACGAGGGATGATAAGGTTTCTGGGCAGCGCATCTACGCGACCGCTTGAAGCATCTCGATGACGTTCTATGCTGCCTGACTGACGAATCGACGTGTTTACATCGATAGTCTGTTGCATCTACTTTTGTGCTTGAACAACCTAAACACCGACAAACCCAACGTGAGTCAATATGTTTATTTGGTTGTTTATTGTGTTGATCTATATACTGTTGTGTGTAGTGGACATATCAGTTTTGAATATCTATGAAATCTGTCTCAATTTAAAATCTAGATTAAGAATATTACACAATTTTCCAACAAAAATGTGGTGCCTCTTTGTTGAATTAATGTGGGTCTGGCTCATATTAATATTCAATAATAGTCAATGCTAAAGCTCACTTTAATGCTACGGTGTACTAGTATTTTAGTATCATACCGGAAGTTCAAGGGACAATTCAATCAACTTAAATAGGTGGACCATTGGTGCATCTATTAAGAAGTTGAGAATGGGATGAAGGGCTGCCACACGCGCGCGCTCGGACCTTAGTTCGAATATTCCTTACTAACGGTTGCGATTTTGCCTAGAGTGATGATTGTCCATTATTGTCATGCATTACTAGCCGTTTCTTTTGTTATGGCTAGTAACAGACGAGCTGTAATGGCCGTCTAGTAATAGACGTCACTGATGGCGTCAGTTTCTGGCTGACTGTAATGGTAGCTCTGATGGCGACTGTTACTATTTGTTGGCCTCCCTCTATGCGTGTATTATATACAGAGGAGGTGAGGCTGCTTCTGGTGACGACAATAGAACATTACACACGTACGAACATTCTTAGACACGTTGCGTACAGCCCATCTCCGTCCCACTTCTTCGAGCATAGAGAGTGGGTAGGCAGGCCTCCGAAATCGCCGTCCGCAGAGAGACACTTACACGGGTGTGCGGGCGATCATGTTTTTGGGGAGCGTACTCGCGAGTGCTCGCTTCGTCTGCTCGACTAGCGCTGATCTAGTTCCTCGTCACCGGCACCGTTCGAGGGACTGCACTGCGTACATCTGCCTGCATCGACTTTGTACAACTACATTGAACAAACACACGAGATATCTCGTGTGAATGGAGCCATTGGTGCCTTGAGCATCGATCCCTCCACAAGGTACAATATGTTCTTTGTATTTGTGCATATTTTATTATTGTTTACTGCTTATGTGAGTAGCGATACACATATGCACATACATATTGTCACATGCATCACTGTGATTTTCTAGATTAAATTAAAACTGAAAATAGCTATTTCTCTAACAATCCAAAAACCTGATATTAGGCATTTTTCTGTTAATGGTTTTGTTGCTGCGTTAAAACCAAGTGAACCTTTTGATGGGACATTTTATAATAGGTGGCGTAGTAAGATGATACTGTGGTTGACTGCAATGAACTACTATCACGCCGTACAGGGAAAACCCAAACAGTTCACTCCTGAGGATGAGAGAATGTTCAACGTTGCTGATAACCTGTTTTGAGGCGCTGTGATTGGCGCTCTTGCCAACAAGTATGTTGATTCTTATCTAACATGCACATCTGCAAAAGAGTTATGGGATGCATTAGATGAGAAGTTTGGTGTTTCTGCTGCTGGTAGCGAGCTGTACATCATGGAGCAGTTTTTTGACTACAAGATGGTTGAGAACTATCCTGTAGTTGAACAGGCTCATGAAATACAGGCACTAGCTAAGGAACTCGAACAGTTCCCATGTGTCTTGCCTGACGAATTCGTGGCTAGCGGTATTATCGCTAAGCTGCCACCTTCTTGGACGGATTTTGCTACCACTCTAAAACATAAGAGACAAGAGTTTAGTGTGGCTGAGCTATTGGATCTCTTGATGTTGAGGACAGGGCGAGAGCAAAAGACACTCGTGGAAAAGGAGTTGAGACTTCTAGTGCCAATATGGTACAAAAGAAGAACCCCGATGCATCACATAATAATAAAAAGAAGAACAAGCAACAGAATACCATGAAGCCCAAGCAAGAAGTCTTGTTCAAAAAGAAGAACAAAGGAGCTAGTTATTTTGTTTGCGGGAGTACTGATCACTAGACAAGCGCTTGTCCAGACCACAAATTTAAACAAGAGAAAAAACCAGCTCAAGAGAAGGAAACAACAAACATGGTTGTTAGCGAGATCGCAGAAGGAACATCAGGGTATGGTAATCTTTTACCAAGTGTTCTTTCAGTGTATCAATCCTCTAAGTGGTGGGCTAACACTGGTGCTAACATTCATGTGTGTGCTGATATTTCTTTGTTTTCTTCTTATTAGCGCAAAGGGGCTGGAGCCTTGCTGATGTGGAACAGATCACATGCGTTTGTTCTTGGTGTTGGTACAGTCATTCTGAAGTTTACTTCTAGAAAGACGGTGTTGTTGAAGAACGTGTAGCATGTCCCCTCCATCAAAAAGAATCTTGTTAGTGGCTCACTTTTATGTTGAGATGGCTATAAACTTATGTTCGAGTCCAATAAATGTATATTGTCAAAGTATGGGACATTTGTTGGAAAAGGTTATATGACAGTGGAGGCTTGTTCCACTTATCTTTGCATAGTGTGTGTAATAAGTATGTGAACAATGTGATTTTGAACGAGTCATATATTTGACATTCATGACTTTGTCACATCAATTTTGGTTGTGTGTCGCGGTTAGCAAATTTAAATTTAATCCTGGAATTTGATTTAGCTAAAGGTTCTAGGTGCTAGGTGTGCGTGCAATCTAAGCAACCTCGCAAGCCTCATAACGCTACAGAGGTGTGGAACTTGGCACCATTAGACTTAATACATTCCGATTTATATGAGATGAACAGAATATTGACTAGGGGAGGCAAACGATATTTTATTACTTTTATCGATGATTCCACTAGATTTTGTTATGTGTATCTCTTATAGTCAAAAGACGAAGCTTTGCATTATTTTAAGACCTACAAAGCTGAAGTGGAAAATCAACTCGAGAGGAAAATTAAACGGCTAAGGTCTGATTGTGGTGGAGAATATTTTTAGGTGATTTTTTTGATTTTTGTGTGGAACATGATATTATTCATGAGAGGACACAGTCATACTCACCACAATACAATGGGGCTGTTGAGAGAAAGAACCGTACTCTAATTGATTTGGTTAACGCCATGTTAGAGACTTCGGGACTAAGGAATGGTGGAGTGAAGCGATCTTGACAGCGTGTCATGTCTTGAATAAAGTTCCCACAAAGAACAAAGAAAGCACACCATTCAAGGAATGGGAAAAGAGAAAATTAAATATCTCCTATTTGCGCACCTGGGGTTTGGCCAAAGTGAATGTGCCAATTAACAAGAAGCGCAAATTAGGACCCAAAATTGTTGATTGTGTTTTCCTTGGGTATGCTTTTCACAGCATTGGATATAGGTTCTTAATTATAAACTCTATAGTACCGGACATGTTGGTTGGTACTATTATGAAGTCTAGAGATGCTACGTTTTTTAGGACGAATTTCCCATGAAAGCTACACATGATACGTCTAGTGATGAACCAACAATACCCCATGAGCATTCTATTTCGGTAGAACACTCTGAGGAATCCCATATACATAATCATGTGCAAGATGACAATGGATAAACTCGAAAGAGTAAGAGACCAAGGACTGCAAAGTCCTTCGGTGATGATTACATTGTATATCTTGTGGATGACACACCAAGAACCATTGAAGAGGCATATTCCTCTCCCAATGCTGACTTTTCGAAGGAAGCAATAAGGAGTGAGATGGATTCTAGTATGTCTAATGAAACTTGGGAGGTCGTTAAGCGTCCTTATGAGTGTAAGCCCATTGGGAGTAAATGGGTGTTTAAGAAAAAGCTTAGGCCTGATGGTACTATTGAAAGGTACAAGGAGAGGCTTGTAATTAAAGGCTGTTCACAAAAGGAAGATGGGGATTTCTTTGATACTTATTCCCCTGTGGCTCGATTGACCACAATTTTTATGCTACTTTCTCTGGCTGCCTCTCATGGTCTTCGTGTCCATCAAATGGATGTTAAGACAACATTCCTAAATTGAGAGCTAGATGAGGAAATCTACATGTAGTAGCCAGCTAGGTTTGTAGCAAACGGTCAAGAAGGCATGGTGTGTAAGTTATTGAAATCTCTAAAACAAGCACCTAAGCAATGGCATGAAAAGTTCGATAGAACTTTGACATCTGTCGACTTTGTTGTGAATGAAGGAGACAAATGTGTATATTATCGGTATGGTGGGGGTGAGGGAGTAATTTTATGCATGTATGTTGATGACATTCTAATCTTGGGGACGAGCCTTGATATGACTAAAGAGACAAAAGACTTTCTATCTAATAATTTTGAAATGAAAGATTTGGAAGAAGCTGATGTTATTCTTAACATTAAGCTACTGAGAGAAGGCAATGGTGGTGTCACACTTGTGCAATCCCATTATGTGGAAAAGGTTTTGAGTCGCTTTGGTTATAGCGAATGTGAACCAGCTCCAACACCTTATGATCCTAGTAAGCTTTTGAAGAAAAATCGAAGGATATTGTGATATCCTGGCCCCTAGGATGATGATATCTTGGCCCAAGGCTTAATAGAATTAATAGAGTATCCATACCAACAAGGTGTATCTTCTTTTTCGTAAGCCTATCTCGAAAGAACCTCCAAGTTAAGCGTGCTTGGCTTGGAGCAATTTGGGATGGGTGACCGATCAGGAAGTTTTCTCGGGTGCGCATGAGTGAGGACAAAGTGTGCACAAAAGACCCGTGTTGGTCTGTGGGGACGATATATGATCCTAAAGAGCTGACAGGAGTAAGTACCGCCGGTCTAGGGATTGGACGGGTGTTACAGATATCTAGGGATTTAGATATTCCCAAATAATTGGTTCACTCATGCACTTAGCTAGCACTACGAGTCCTGACATCTCATTTGCTGTGAGAAAACTTAGCCGGTTTGTTTCAAATCCGAGAGATGATCATTGGCGTGCTCTTGAGAGAGTTCTACGCTATCTAAATGGTACTATGAGTTTAGGCATCCATTATACCGGGTACCCAACAGTACTGGAGGGTTTTTGTGATGCAAATTGGATATCTGATGCTGATGAGATATATGCCACAAGTGGATATGTGTTTTCACTTAGAGGTGGCATTGTTTCATAGAAGTCTTGCAAGCAGACCATCTTAACGAGATCGACTATGGAAGCAGAACTCACAGCATTGGATACCGCTTCAGTTGAGGCTGAGTGGCTTCGTGAACTCCTTATGGATTTACTGGTGGTTGAAAAACCTTTGACGGCTATTTTTATGAACTGTGATAATCAAGATAAACAGTTCTAAGGATAATATGAAGTCGACAAGGCACATAAAGAGGCATTTAAAATCTGTTAGGAAATTGAGAAACTCCGGAGTAATAGCGTTGGACTATGTCCACACGTCTAAAAATCTGACAGATCAATTTACTAAGAGGCTATCACGTAGTGTGATAGATAGTGCATCGAGTGAGATGGGCCTAAGACCCACCTAAAGTTTATCATAGTGGTAACCTGTTCTATGTGATCGGAGATCCCGTGAATTAGAATGGTGAAACAAGCTAGTGGTAGACTCAGAGGAAAGACCCTTAATAAGGTTCATTTTAGATGCACATCTTTTTTACTGTAAGGTAGGTTGGTGTTTACACCTTAATATGTCTAAGTGGCTTTGTGAAGCAAAGATGTTGTCCTACAAAACATCTTTAGAGGAATATACCTATATGGGTTAACTGCTAGTCACAGTTTATGAGATCTGGGTATTCTCTAGATACCCATGAAAGGCTATGGAGTTTGACTTATATGCTCCAACCAGAGGGGTACGCTCGCCAATCTAGTACTGGTAAAGAGTTTAGATGAAACTTATTCCACGCAAAACTATCAATTCAAGGCCTAGTCCATTGTGCAATTGTGGTCAAGTGTAATCTAGATTCTAGGTGGATGTTCAACTTAACAGTCTCCATCGAAACACCAGTATATCAAATGTTTGAGATGATGAGAGCATTTGTGTGACTTAGCATTTGGTGGGGATTGTTAAATTAATGTGGGCCTGGCCCACATTAATATTCAATAATAGTCAATGCTAAAGACCCACTTTAATACTACAGTGTACTAGTACTTTAGTACCATACCGAAAGTTCAAGAGACAATTCAATCAACTTAAATAGGTGGACCATTGGTGCATCTTTTGAAAAGCTAAGAAAAGAATGAAGGACTGCCACACGCTCGCGCGCCGCCGGCCGGGCTGGGCCGTGGTCGAGGCTGTGGCCGTGGTAACGATTGTGATCTTGGTCCGAATATTCCTTCTAACGGTTGTGTATTTTGCTTAGAGTGATGATCGTTCATTATTGTCGTACGTTACTGGTTGTTTCCTGTGTTATGGCTAGTAACAGACGAGTTATAATAGCTGTCAGCTAGTAACGGACGTCACTGATGGCGTCGGTTTCTGGCTAGCTGTAACTGTAGCTCTGATGGTGACTGTTACTGTTTATTGGCCTCCCTCTGCGCGTGTATATATACGGAGGAGGTAAGGCTTCTTCTGTGTTGCATACAACCCATCTCCGTCCCACCTTCTGCGAGCACAGAGAGTGGGAGAGCAGGCCTCCGAAATCACCGTCCGTAGAGAGACACTTGCACGGGTGTGCGGGTGATCAAGTTTTTGGGGAACGTACTCATGAATGCTCGCTTCGTCCGCTCGACCAGCGCTGATCACGTTCCTTGGTGCCGGCGCCATTCGAGGGACTACACTGCGTACATCTGCCTGCGTTGACTGCGTATGACTACATCAAACATACACATGAGATGTCTCATGTGAATGGAGCCACTAATGCCTTGAGCATAAGTCCCTTCGCAGGGTACAATCTGTTCTTTGTATTTGTGCATATTTTATTGTTGTTTACTGCTTATGTAAGTAGTGATACACATATGCACATACATGTCGTCACATACATCACTATCATTTTCTGGATTAAATTAAAACTGAAAATGCCTATTTCTCTAACACTCTTCACCTCAACCACTATGATCCCTCTCTCTCCCCCTCGTCGCCATCCTAGATCCCGCCCTGATCCCAACAACATCGACACGCTCGCCCGCTTCTCAATTGTTGGCACATTGTTGACGCCTTTTTCGGGCGCCAAACACTCAACAAGAACCGACGGCGGTGCTCTCTGCACAGGCGCAGATGGTCCGCGGCCAGGGGCCGGACAGTCCGTGACCTGACGCAGGGCTAGAGTTCCCTGCCTGACGGCCGGACGGTCCGCGCCCTAGGGATGGACGGTCCGCGCGTGCACAGGGGGCGGCGAAGGTCGCTGGCGGCACCTGAATCTCGCTCTCGGGAGGGACCCCGTCAGGGAGGAGAGATCCTAGGGGTTGTCTAGGCTTGTCAGGCCGACCTAGACTCCTCTAATCGACATAGAGTCGAAGAGAAGCGGAGAATTTGGGGATTGGAATACTAAACTAGGGCTAAACTAGAACTAGACTAGAACTACTCCTAATGCATAAGGTAAGAACGAGTAATAGACTGGATTTGATCGATTGTTGGGGGGTTCAATCGGCCGTAGCCCTTCATCTATATAAAGGGGGAGGTCTGGATCCACTTCGAACTGATTTCCGAGTCAATCCCACGATTTTAGGTAAGAAATCCCGCGAGAAACTAGGAACCCTAACTGTCTCTGCGCATGCGCAGACCGTCCGCGCCACCACCGCGGACAGTCCGGACCGCGGACCGTCCGCCAGGCCTTTTTGGCTTCCAACATACGCCCCCTGCCTTTTGGTGAAGGTTGATGAACCAAAAGCATATGAACTAAACCTGATGTAAGTCACCGTATTTTCAAAATAGAGATCATCCAATAAAGCACCAATGCATAAAGACCGTTTTGGATTGTATCTTTCTCGGCCACGACCACTTGATCAATGCATCAGAATGAATAGAATGGAGGTGCCCCCCAGCCTGGATAGATAAAGGGACTATACATGTACCATGGATTCATCGTCGTGCCATTCCACATTTGAGTAGGACAATATACCGATGATGAATAAACGGGTGGAAAGTACCCTGGTCTCATAGGATGAACAGACGATGCTTGTCGCGTCGCCTTTTGGGCCGTTTTGTTCGTCCGTTTCGTTTTAGCAGGTGACCGGGGTTTCTTTGTTGATCGATCACATGGAATAGTCTTTTTGCTAGCATTTTTGGAGAGCAACTGATCAAAAGTAGGGTCAGCTTTGATCAGCCGACTATATGTGCTTTGATCTTGCGTCTTTTTCCTAGCTTCGTGTAGAGGTTGACGCCTTTGGTCAAAGGTGGACTGTCCGGCTGAGTTAGCCGGACCGTTTGTCTGAGCACCGGAACGTCCGTATGTAGGTGCGGGACCATTTGCGATGCTCGGGCCAGGCTGATGTGTTGGGTTCATTAATTGTGCCTGCCCCCCGGCGTCTTCGGACTTTTTAGCCTTCTCGTCCGAAGCCTTTCGAGCAATCTCCTTTTGTGATATGATTGACATGCGAGGATTGTCAATGACGATGCCCTTGCCTTTGCCTTTATCGGCCATTTCGGGCCGAACCAAGACCTTTTTGCATGTGAGTTCTATTGTATTAACAGGAAAAGGTTGTGTGTCTACTTGCATCTCCTGAAAAGCCAATCGACCCTCATTTATGGCCGATTGTATTTGTTGACGAAAAACATTACAATCATTGGTGGTATGAGAAAAAGAATTATGCCACTTACAATAAGCACGCCTTTTTAATTCATCAGGAGGAGGAATAGTATGAGTTAATTTAATGTTGCCGTTTTTAGTAACTCATCAAATATTTTATCGCATTTGGCAACATTAAAAGTAAACTTAACTTCTTCTTGTCGATTCTTTCGAATCGACTGTAAAGTAGAACATGCAGAAGGTTTAGCCTGTCCTGGCCAAACCAGTTCGGCGGTGTATACATCCGTGGATTCATCGTCTGAATTATCGTATCCCACTAGATGCATCTTATGGCTAGCCGATTTTGATGTTTCCTTACTTCGGCTTTCACAGGTCATAGCCCGCTGGTGCAAGTGCACTAGCGAAAAGAATTGGGTGCCATCTAATTTTTCTTTTAAGTAGGGTCGCAACCCATTGAAAGCCAGCCCTGTTAGTTGTTTTTCTGCGACATGGATTTGAAAGCATCGGTTTCTAGTGTCCCGGAACCTCCGGATATAGTCATTAACCGATTCTTTAGGCCTCTGTTAGACTGAGGCTAAGTCGGCCAATTCTAATTCATGTTCTCTTGAGAAGAAGTGTTCATGAAATTTCTGCTCTAATTCTCCCCAAGAGTTAATAGAATTTGGTGGCAAGGCTGCATACCATGCGAATGCAGTATCAGTAAGGGACAACGAGAATAAACGAACACGGTAGGCTTCCCCATCAACCAATTCTCCCAAGTGTGCTATGAATTGGCTTATATGTTCATGTGTGTTTTTCCCGCCTTCACCAGAAAACTTAGAGAAGTCTGGTATTCTAGTTCCCTGTGGATATGGCACGGTGTCGAATCGGTGGCTATAAGGCTTTCGATACGATTGCCCAGTACCTGACACACTAACATCGAGTTTGTCCCTGAACATCCCGGCTACCTCGTCTCTGACCCTCTGCGCCATGTCTGGCGACCATCCATTGAGTTTGTGGGTGGAAATCTTAGGTTGCCTGACATCACTCTGTCGGCTTTCCTCCCAGGGATGTTTGAGGTGTGTGTTAGGTGTCCTATTAATGTCACCAGCTCCTGCCCTATACCTCTCAGGCTCTCTTGTGGCCGAATAGTATTCAGCCCTATGTCCATGAGGTGGTATGGCATGATTATAATGTGTTGCTGGTGGGGCACCATAATGTTGGTGCGATGAATGTGGGAACTGTGCGTATTGTGCAGCTCTCGGCTCTGCGTATGCATATCCGGATAGTCCGGCATAAGAGGCCAGATGGTCCGCGACCTGGCCAAATGGTCCGAAGGTATATCCGAATTGTCCAGCCGTATATGGTGCTACATGGGTAGTCTCGTACCCAGACCGTTTGTCATAAAGAACTGGACGGTCTACGATCGGGCCGAATGGTCCAGGGCTGTACCCGGACGGATCGGTCATATATGGCGCGACTTGGACAGTCTGCGCGTGGACTCGTGTAGAGTCGGATGGTCCGGCGTAATATGTCGGCCGGTTCATGCCATATCTGGACGGTCCGACGTAAGATGGCGGACGGTCCGCAACATATCCGGACGGTCCAGTGTGATGCACCGGACGGTCTGTGATGGGGCCGAATTGTTCGGGGTTGTACCCTGGTGGTCCGGCCATGTATGGTGCGACCTGAGTGTTTTGTGTGCGGGCCTACATCTGGTCGGACGGTCCGGCAAAATACGCCGGACGGTCCGCGGTATAACCGGACTGTCTGAGATGATGCTCGGACGGTCCGGTCGCGTCCAGTACCTGCCGCGTGCCTAGTGGTTGTGGCTGTGATGGTGACACGAAAGTGTGCATCGGCATACCATATGATGGCTGGGTCAAGGGTGATCCGTTTATAGCCGATGTGTTTGACGCGGGTGGCTCTGTATTAGACTCTCGCGATGGAAAGCTAGGAGTAGCTGATTTCTCGTATGCACGTAAATGCATTTTAATAGATTCATCTACATATTGCTTTAACTGATCTCCTCGTTGATCCATGAAAGTCGTAAGAGATAGATCTGGAGTACTTACAGCGGGACCCTGAAGTGGAGGTAGGAGAGATTCCATATCGATCTCCCCTTGATGGATGATCTTCTGGTGGCGATCCACCGTGAAGTGTGACAAGTACTTTTCTGCCGCCTCCTTGCGCCGTTCGGAGAGTTTATGCAGCAGTTCCGCCTCTTCCTTGTCGCGTTGTTTGTTCCATTACCGCATCACCTCCTTCTCATCGCGCGTTATGAGGTCTTCAAAGGGTCTTTGGTCATCAGCCGGAAGCGCCTCCATGGCCGGCTTGATGATGTTGGTGGTGGAGATCTTGGTGTGATCCTTAGAATCGGCCATCTATGGGCCGATTTTTAGCAGGTCTAGACACCTAAACCCCAGCGGAGTCGCCAAAAGTATGTTGACGCCTTTTTTGGGCGCCAAACACTTAACAAGAACCGACGGTGGTGCTCTCTACACAGGCGCAGACGATCCGCGGCCAGGGGCCGGACGGTCCGCGACCTGACGCAGGGCTAGAGTTCCCTGCCTAACGGCCGGACGGTCCACGCCCTGGGACCGGACGGTCCGCGCATGCGCAGGGGCGGCGAAGGTCGCCGGCGGCACCTGAATCTCGCCCCCGGGAGGGACCCCGTCGGGGAGGAGAGATCCTAGGGGTTGTCTAGGCTCGGCAGGCCAACCTAGACTCCTCTAATCGACATAGAGCCAAAGAGAAGCGAAGAATTTGGGGATTGGAATACTAAACTAGGGCTAAACTAGAACTAGACTAGAACTACTCCTAATGCATAAGGTAAAAACGAGTAATAGACTGGATTTGATCGATTGTTGGGGGGTTCAATCGGCCGTAGCCCTTCATCTATATAAAGGGGAGGTCTGGATCCACTTCGAACTGATTTCCGAGTCAATCCCACGGTTTTAGGTAACAAATCCCGCGAGAAACTAGGAACCCTAACTGTCTCTGCGCACGCGTGGACCGTCCGCGCCACCACCGCGGACAGTCCGGACCGCGGGCCGTCCGCTAGGCCTTTTTGGCTTCCAACACACTCCTGGTTGTTAGAGTGTTATTTATGTTACTGTGTATACCTCCATTGCAATGGGCTTTGGCTCACAATACTCAGCTATATATACACTCCCAACCATGATTAGGATTAGAATTTCCCATTCCAAGTATTAAAGCCAATTTCCCACCCTCCCTCACCCGCAGCCACACCGCCCAGTTTTCTTGGGCCTCTGCCTAGCCGACTGTCGCCTCCCTACAGTCGTCGGCCGTCCTCCTCCACGTCGACCACCTATTGCTCGTTCCAGCCTCCTTGGTCGCCAGCCGTCCTCCTGCTGCTCAGTCCGTCGCCCTCCAGCCCACCATCGGACCGCTAGCCCTATCCCCGTCGAGGCCTCTCTGCTTCTAGACAGAGTTTGGCGCGCGCTCCCGGGTGCCCTCGGCGATGGTCGCCGCCCTCTTCGCTCGGCCTTTCCCGGACTTCGTCCCTCCCTGATGCTGGATTCGAACTGGACTGCGTCGTCCTACTGTTGGACCCACGTCACCGTCCCTCACTCGCCACGCCCTGGACCGGCCACCATCTCCCAGCCTTGCAAGACCGTGTCTCCTTGACACGTGCGTGCCGTCGGGGTGGCCACCAGCTGCGGTAGTTTTTTTTGAAAGTTCAGGAGGGGAAGCCCCTACTGAGATTTTATTGAAAATGAAAAAATGAGAAGGTTATAGTTAAGCCTAATTACAGAAGGTATTCTGAAAGATCTAAAAAACATAGTTACAGGCATTGGAATAAGAAAAACAACTCTTATGTCTGCCACAAACTCAGCATGCTCTGGATGGAAGTGTCAAAGTTCCCATGAGCTCTGTGGATGATCAACCGAAGCTGCTTACAAAATTCTTGCATACAGTGCTGAACTGAAGGGTCTTTACTTGTAAACAACCATTCATTGCGCCTCTTCCAGATGCTCCATGTCATGAGAATAATAACCTCCATAGAAAAAGGAACGTTTAGTTGGTTGAGCGCAGCCATGACTTCTAACCTCATCGACGACGCCCCCGCCCAACTCCCTAGCGTGGCCCTGCACCTGCAACTCCCTAGCGTGGCCCTGCACCAGCGCTCGTCGCCTACATCTGCCCTGACCTGCAATGGTCCCTATGCTCGGGGCCTCTGTCCGCCGTTGCAGGCCACCTCCTAGGCTCTCTGCTCTGTCCTGCGAGGACCTCCTCCCAGCGCCATGGTTGTGGCCTCCTCCGGCACTAACGTTGTCTACTCCCTGCCGTCTGGTCTCCTCCCCATACGGATCCCTTTCCCGCTGCTCTTCCACCCTACACCACCCCTCTCGACACTTCCTACATTATTACACCACCCTCGGTGCCTCCAGCTCGGTCCAGTTCTGCCGTGATCATTGTGTGTGTCCTCTTTCATGATGGCCAACTTGTTCGAGGTATTTCTGTATCCTTCGACCTGGCCATGAACCATATTCTCTGTAACTGCGTCGAACTCCACCCACAGGCCGGCTGTCACGTGCCTAGACCCCTTGTCTTCCCCCATGCTGTGATCACCTCCCTGACAATCAAACCCTCATTGTTCCCCTCCCCTCCTAGTGGCATGTCGGAGCACCTCCACTAGCTCTTTCTGCACACCCCATGGCTTCACCACTCTCTCCCTCTCCCACCGATTGGGTGGTCGACTCCAGAGCCTCCTTCTACACTACTCCCACTGCTAGCTCGTTATTCCACTCCCATCCGCCACACCCCTCACATCCTCCCTCTATCGTTGTGGGCAACGGTTTCAACCTCTCGGTCACCTCAGTAGGTGCATCGGTTCTTCTGGGATCGTTCTACCATAATGACGTCCTTGTTGCTCCCGGTCGGACTCATTCCCTTCTCTCAGTTTGTCGCTTCACTAGTGACAACCACTGTTCTATGGAGTTTGATTCCTGTGGGCTCACCATATGCCACCTTCCCACGTGTGTTGTGCTCGCTCGCTGTGGCAGCTCTAGCCCCCTCTATTCTCTTTATTTGCCCTCCACTTCTCCCACTAGCGTAGCCTCATCCCATGCTCTTGCTACTACCACCATCTCTGTCGTTTGGCATTATTGTCTCGGGCACTTTAGATCTGATGTGATGTCCAAGCTTTCCTGGCGCTCAGATATCTCCTATACCTAGGGCTCCTCTGAGCCCCTTTGTCATGCTTATCAGCTCGGTCGTCACTCTCAACTTCCTTTTTCCATGTAACACCCCTGGTGTTAAGCATACTCATACATTTCATATGCATCAAGAAAGCATCATGAGCATCATCAATCATTCACTGCTTACATCAGAATCTTAAACTGTCACTATTTGTTATAAAGTGAATTCATGTTTGAACTAATAGGAGGCATATGTTCTATGACAATAGGTTATCATTGAGTGCTTATGTGTATAAGTAAACCCACTTAGAGAATTTAGGCTGGTTATGGTTAATCTTTCAACTCTTGATTTCATGTGGCGATAAGTTTCTTAAACTATATGTAATGGTGTGGCTTAGTGAATGTTGTGCTTAATGAGTGAAATGTTACTAAGAACCAAAACCTAAGGAGCAAGTATTTGACTCCTAAAACTACTAATTGTAAGGACTCCGATTTCAAAAGAAGTGAAGTTCAACCAAAATGAAGGTTTGGGAAATGGGTTAAAAGAAATAGGAAAAACCTGATTGTTTTTCTAAGTCCAATTTTGTACCGCTCTTCAAACGTCGACATGCTCATACAAAAATAATCTTCAATTCAAATTGCTCCAATTACAAAAGTTGTAGATAATTACTGAAGGCACACCCTGTAAAAAGTTATCAAACTTTTTGGAAATGTTTGACATGTTTTGACATGGCTAGACTTCGGTTTACCACTATTTCACACAGCCCTGACAAACCCAAGTTTGGAGGTCTTTAATTCAAAATCTAGTAGCCTAATCACCCTAGACCCTATAGAAAATTTGTAGCCAATAGAGAGGGGAGCAATTTGGCTAAAGTGGACGACTCTTTGGAGCTCTCCCTATGCCTCTGTTGCGTCTGCAACTCACGCAGATTGGGATCGCCAGGTGTCACTCGCATGGACGCATGGAGCTCATGTCCTAGCGTGCGTTGCGCCTTTTACCACTCGCATGGGCGAGCTCTAGCCACGCTTGCTCCATTCTGTCAAGCACACTCACGTCTCTCCTCTGCTCCACGCTCACTCGTCCTTCCTCGCCCTCTCATATAGCTTGGTTGTCCTCATCGAAGAGCTCGCCGTGAACGGCGGCATTGCCACCGTGCGGAGCTCCACGACCGTGGCCGCGGCCTTACCATCCGCCTCCGACCAAGCTAAGCCTCGTGTCGTCTTCCTTGTCGTAAGTTGAAGCTTCGACATCTCCTACCCAAGCTCGACGAACCCCGTACACCACCGCAGATGTTGCGAGCCTCAGTTTGCGTCGGTGTGCGTCACCGTCCACTGTCCGCGAAGCCAAGGGCATCGTCAAGTTCACCTTCGTCAGTTGTGCCTTCTTGCCAGCCGCAAGCCAAATGCTGTCGTTCTCCTCTTTTTTCTATTCTGTAAAACGAGAACAAGGGCGTCGGTTTGAATAGAGGAAAGGGGAAGGGGTTTTCCACAAACTATCATAGACTCATTGTAATAGTGTCCGAGGACCTAGAAGCTAGTTTCGCATTTGATTAGAACCCGAGGGGCTAGCATGCAAAGTTGTTTTCCCGTTTCTCTTTGCTTTTTCGGTTTAAAACACAGAGAACCTTGAAAAATCCATAACTCGAGTTTAGAACTCGAAAAATGGTGAAGTAAATTTTGTAGTACTCCTATGTGATAGATCTATGGTTTAAAAATATTGCATATCAAAGTTCAAGTATTTCTATGTATAGTTTGAATTTAAATAAGAAAACTGAGTTTCCTTCTAAATATTAATATGAATGAATTAGTGGTCAGAAAAATAGGATTCCCAATTTTGTTAGGTTTCTCCGGAGATTGTTTATATGTAATAATTATTTTAGAGGTATGTTCTATTGATAAATTTATTTTTGGGAATTAAAAAGTTAAGTTGCTGATTTCTTAGAAATTAGAAAATAATTAGCAAAGCCTATGGTATTAATGTGAAACTTTTTGTGAACATGATTTATGTGATTGGTCACCTTTGAAATTAATATGAATTATCACTTATATAGGAAAGTTTTGAATTATAAATTAAAAACAGTAAATACTATTTTCTTTATAAAACCATAGAAAAAGATTTATATAGAAAAATGAATGTGTGAATTTTTGTGACATGCTATTAAGCCAAGTGAAGTATAGGAAAAATCTGATAATGGTTGTTTAGCTAGTTTGGTAATGCAAAGTAGTTTAAATTACTTTATATAGCATTTCTTGTTATTATTACACAGTCAAAAAATAATAGTCCAAATCAATTGAAATTTTTGTGGTGGATTATGGTAGATTGACACTACCTGCTGTAATTTTTGTAGTAATTTTTGGAGAAGTCAAATTAGTATTCACAATGTAAGTCCATTTAAATAGAATATAAAGGTTTAAGTAGTTATAAGTAATTCTTAGTTCAATTAAGATTAAGATTGGATTGACCAAGGAGATACTTGCAGTTATGATAGCCAGTGTATTAGCAAAAATCCTTCTCACTAAGTGATAACCAACTTCTAGAGATTAAGTGTACAATATTGCTTAAGTGCATTTACACATGTATGTGTGGGGTAAATAGGAATATCTTGTAGTGTAATTAGTGTTAAACTGTGTGAATTCTTAAGGGGTTAGTCAAGACCAACCAAGAAAAGATAGACTACATGTTATTGGACGATGTAGACTATCTTGTAGGGACAATTTATAGTAACCTCTGCATAGTATGTCTAAACAGAATGTGCACATCGCATGCACCCATAAGCATCATACATCTCTTGCATGAAGCATCATGTATCCTCATATTGCATCGATATGTCATACAGGATCGCAGGAGGAAGTGTTGAGAGCACCTAGAGGGGGGGGGTGAATAGCTGATCCTGTGAAACTTGAAAACTTAAGCCACCAAAACTTGATTAAGCGTTAGCACAATAATCGCCAAGTGGCTAGAGAGGAGTCTCAACAAAACACAATAACCACAAGAGATCAATCACAGAGATGACACAGTGGTTTATCCCGTGGTTCGGTCAAGACCAACGCTTGCCTACTCCACGTTGTGGCGTCCCAACGAACGAGGGTTGCAATCAACCCCTCTCAAGCGATCCAAAGACCCACTTGAATACCACGGTGTTTTGCTTTGCTTTTCTTTATCCCGTTCGCGAGGAATCTCCACAACTTGGAGCCTCTCACCCTTACACTTGAAGTTCACAAAGAAGCACGGAGTAAGGGAGGGATGAGCAACGCACACAAGACACAGAATCAGAATGTCAACATGCACACAAGTCGCAACAAGAGCTCGCAACACAACCCGATGAGTTCACAACTCTAATAGAGCTCTAGATGCTATCACGAAGAAACAAATGCGTGGAATCGAAGTCTCGGTGCTTAGGAGTGCTTTGAGTATGCTTGGTGTGCTCCTCCATGCGCCTAGGGGTCCCTTTTATAGCCCCAAGGCAGCTAGGAGCCGTTGAGAGCATTCTAGGAAGGCAGATCTTGCCTTCTGTCGCCTGGCGCACCGGATAGTCCGGTGCGGATTTCTTTCCTTATTTGGCGAAGCCGACCGTTGCTGATGTAGAGCCGTTGGCGCACCGGACACTGTCCGGTGCACACCGGACAGTCCAGTGCACACCGGACAGTCCGGTGCACCATTGTGATCGTTGCCCCGACAGACCCTTGGTTCACCGAACAGTCCGGTGAACACCGGACAGTCCGGTGAATTATAGCCGTATGCCGTTGATGGTGTCCCGAGAGCGACGAGTTCGCCTGTGAACAGCTCACCGGACAGTCCGGTGCACCACCGGACAGTCCGGTGAATTATAGCCGTACACCACCGTCGAAGTCCCAAGAGCAGCAAGTTCGCCAGAGTCAGCCTGGCGCACCGGACACTGTCCGGTGCACCACCGGACAGTTCAGTGCACCCAGACTGCGCAGACTTTGGCTGAACAAAGCCATCTCTTCTCTAACTTGATTTTTCCTATTTCCAGCACTTAGACACAATACATTAGTCCATAAAACAATGTACTAAGTATAGAAACATACCATTTGACTTGATTTGCACTTTGTCCACCACTTTGCATAGATTAACACAAAAGCACTTGTGTTGGCACTCAATCACCAAAATACTTAGAAATGGCCCAAGGGCACATTTCCCTTTCAATCTCCCCCTTTTTGGTGATTTATGCCAACACAATATAAAGTAACTAGAACAAGTGCAATATCAATGCAAATGAAAACTCAAAATTGTTTTGATTCAGATTTGGCATATATGGATCACTCTTTGCCACCACTTGGTTTGTTTTTGCAAATCAAACTCAGTTTCCTATCTCTAAGTCAAATTCGCTTGTAGAGACATAAAGAGAGGTATTCCAAAAGAAATTGATCAAGGATTTCAAAAACTCCCCCCTTTTTCCCATAATCAACACTTCTCCCCACAAGAGGCCAACTTTTGACAAAAGAGACAATAAAAGAGTTTTGACAAACCAAAAGCTCTATTCTACTATTTTAAAAATTTCTCAAGTGGTAGCAGATCCATTTATTGCTTTGGCCTTATTTTCTCCCCCTTTGGCATCAAGCACCAAAACGGGATCAATCTTGGCCCTTTAACCCCATTGCCTCACCAAAATCTTCAAATAAGAATACAAAGGCAATAGGAGTACATGAGATGAACTTGGAATAAGTTACCCTCTCATCGGAGTGCAGTGGAAGTCTTTCATGGTCCAAGTCCACCTTTTCCCTTTCAAACCTCCTTTGAGACTAAATCAAGCAAACTCAAGCACACGGTTAGTCTCAAAGGGTCAAGTTGTAACACAACTCCCCCTAAATATGTGCATCACTTGCAAAAGGACTTGTGAGGTCCGGAGAGTGATTGTACAACTTGAGCACCACAAGTAAGCAACAAAATGCATAAGGAACATGATCAAGGCATAAACACATGTATGCTATAAATCAATCCAAGTTCCGCGAATCTAAGACATTTAACTCACTACGCAGCCTGCAAAAGGTCTTCTCATCTAAAGGCTTGGTAAAGATATCGGCTAGCTGGTTCTCGGTGCTAACATAAAACACTTCGATATCTCCCTTTTGCTGGTGGTCTCTCAAAAAGTGATGCCGGATGTCAATGTGCTTTGTGCGGCTGTGCTCAACAGGATTTTCCGCTATGCGGATAGCACTCTCATTGTCACATAGGAGTGGGACTTTGCTCAGATTGTAGCCAAAGCCCCGGAGGGTTTGCCTCATCCAAAGTAGTGGCGCACAACACTGTCCTGCGGCAACGTACTCGGCCTCAGCGGTGGATAGGGCAACGAAAGTTTGTTTCTTAGAGTTCCATGACACCAGGGACCTTCCTAAGAATTGGCACGTCCCCGATGTACTCTTCCTATCGACCTTACATCCAGCATAGTCAGAATCTGAATATCCAATCAAGTCAAAGGTAGACCCCTTTGGATACCAGATCCCGAAGCAAGGCGTAGCGACTAAATATCTAAGAATTCGCTTCACGACCACCAAGTGACACTCCCTTGGATCAGATTGAAATCTACCACACATGCATACGCTAAGCATAATATCCAGTCTACTAGCACATAAATAAAGCAAAGAACCTATCATTGACCGGTATGCCTTTTGATCAATGGACTTACCTCCTTTGTTGAGGTCGATGTGTCCGTCGGTTCCCTTTGGTGTCTTTGCGGGCTTGGCGTCCTTCATCCCAAACCGCTTTAGCAAGTCTTGCGTGTACTTCGTTTGGGAGATGAAGGTGTCGTCCTTGAGTTGCTTCACTTGGAACCCAAGGAAGTAGTTCAACTCGCCCATCATCGACATCTCGAATTTCTGCGTCATCACCCTGCTAAACTCTTCACAAGACTTTTAGTTAGTAGAACCAAATATTATGTCATCGACATAAATTTGGCACACAAAAAGATCACCATCGCAAGTCTTAGTAAAGAGAGTTGGATCGACTTTCCCAACCTTGAAAGCATTAGCAATTAAAAAGTCTCTAAGGCATTCATACCATGCTCTTGGGGCTTGCTTAAGTCCATAGAGTGCCTTAGAGAGCTTACACACGTGGTCGGGGTACCGTTCATCCTCGAAGCCAGGGGGTTGCTCCACGTACACCTCCTCCTTGATCGGCCCGTTGAGGAAAGCGCTCTTCACATCCATTTGGAACAATCTGAAAGAATGGTGAGCGGCATATGCTAGCAATATACGAATAGATTCTAGCCTAGCCACAGGAGCAAAAGTCTCCTCAAAGTCCAAACCTGCGACTTGGGCATAACCTTTTGCCACAAGTCGAGCCTTGTTCCTTGTCACCACCCCGTGCTCGTCCTGTTTGTTACGGAACACCCACTTGGTTCCCACAACATTTTGCTTGGGACGAGGCACCAGTGTCCAAACTTCATTACGCTTGAAGTTGTTGAGCTCTTCCTGCATGGCCAACACCCAGTCCGGATCTAGCAAGGTCTCTTCTACCCTGAAAGGCTCAATAGAAGAGACAAAAGAGTAATGCTCACAGAAATTAACTAATCTTGAACGAGTAGTTACTCCCTTGCTAATATCTCCCAAAATTTGGTCGACGGGATGATTCCTTTGAATCGTCGCTCGAACTTGGGTTGGAGGTGCATGAGGTGCTTCTTCCTCTTCAACTTGAACATCCTGTGCCCCCCCTTGATCATGCGCCTCCACTTGAGGTACCTGTTCGTCATCTTGGGTTGGGGGATGCACCATTGTTGAGGAAGAAGGTTGATCTTGCTCCAATTCTTCCTGTGGTCGCACATCGCCAAACGCCATGGTGCGCATTGCGGCCGTTGGAACGTCTTCTTCATCTACATCATCAAGATCAACAGCTTGCTCTCTTGGAGAGCCATTAGTCTCATCAAATACAATGTCGCTAGAGACTTCAACCAAACCCGATGATTTGTTGAAGACCCTATACGCCTTTGTATTTGAATCATAACCTAATAAAAACCCTTCTACAACTTTGGGAGCAAATTTAGAAGTTCTACCTTTCTTCACAAGAATATAACACTTGCTCCCAAATACACGAAAATAAGACACATTGGGTTTGTTACCGGTTAGCAGCTCATACGAAGTCTTCTTGAGGAGGCAGTGAAGGTAGACCCGGTTGATGGCATGGCAAGCCGTGTTCACGGCTTCCGACCAAAAGCGCTTGGAGGTCTTGAATTCTCCAAGCATCGTTCTCGCCATATCGATGAGCGTCCTGTTCTTCCTCTCTACCACACCATTTTGCTGTGGTGTGTAGGGAGCGAAGAACTCGTGCTTGATCCCTTCCTCCTCAAGGAACTCCTCCACTTGAAGAGGCCTGCTCGGTAATGTGGTGGCGGCGCTAGTCTACCTAGAAAAACTCAAGAAATGTGGTTTTTCAAAAAAAGAACTTTGGAATGCTCTCGATATATTGAAGGCTGATTTAGAATTGCGTCAGATATTCATGAAATTAGAATATTGTGAGGCAAAAGAGTATATGGTCCATGTCATGCATAACAACAATGTTTAGCTGTCTGTAATAAATTTATCACTCTTATGAGGTTTGGGATGTGAGGAAGACTATTTCGCCTTAGCTGTCTGTAATAAATTTATCACTCTTATGAGGTTTGGGATGTGAGGAAGACTATTTCGCCTGTAAGGGAATTTGTTGGCCATTCAGTAAGTTTCATTTCTCTCACTGCTCTTAGTGTTTTCCCCAGGACAGAGGTGGAGGTCCATCAAATAAATTTGAAAATGTCTGACATTGCGTTGCTCCACTTGAGGGCAGTTGATGTTTCTTTGCAAGCCGCCTCTGCTTGGCAATGAAATTGGAGTATGATTTGATGCCCAAGAAGCAAAATTTTGAACAGGTGAGTGACGTCCATAAGAATATAGGTGTGCCATTGATCTGTCCCTCTGGCTCTGAGAACAATAGTACATTTAGAAAAAAGAAATAATGCTATGAAAATTCAGAATATAGTATGGAAAACAATGGCAAATAGGAGAGAATAAGGACATGGATCAGGAACTTAGGATGCAGATTCATATAAATGAGAATGGATTTCTTTAGATATGTTTTAATTATAATTTCTTTCTGCGCTAATTCATGAAGCAATTTGTAGATGAGTTCAGAAAGTTGATCACGTGCAAAAAATGCTAAGAGGAATAGTGACCCCACCGCGTGCTATTCCAAGACACTGGATGTGCTATTACGTAAACCTGGATGTGCTATTACGTAAACCTGGACGTGCTAGTTATATGTCGTGGCAGCCCACGACCGACGGCCCATCTGCTATTCCTAGATGCACGATGTGCTATATTTGTAGATGAGTTCAGAAAGTTGATCACATGTGCAAAAAAATGCTAAGCGGAATCATGCCCCACCGCGTGCTATTGCCCCACCGCGTGCTATTCTTATATAATAGAGCAGGGAGCAAAGCTCGCTTCTGGTGGTGTCCACGTCGTTCTTTTTATTCCAACCGCCAGATCCCAATCCGACGACTAAATAACGATTGACATCCAGTTGGAGCCGTAGTGGACGCCCGCTCGAAAATATCTCTCGCAAATGCGCTCTCGAACCTTCGCTACCTCCAACCCGACGACCAAAGCTGGCGACCCCGCCGGGGATGGCGTCGTCCCCCCTCCCCCCCTCCCTCCCTCATGTGCCACCCATCCACAGCGTGACAGCACACGATGCTGGTTCGCACTCTCATGCCAAGCGCTGCTGACGGGGCGGCACTGCTGGTGCCGCTATGGGGGAGGGAGTCGCTGCTGGCGGCGGCGGTGCAGCCGCACGCCCGGTGGATCACGGAGGATTCGTGGGTGTTGGCGCGTGTCTGAACGACCTCTGGAAGGGACAGGGCGACACGACAAAGTGCACGGCGACGGGGCAGGTCACTGGGAATAACAGTGTGGGCCGCAGGCGTCAAGAGGAGTGCTGGGATGGAGGTGGCCATCGCAGCCGACGCGGCCATGGGCGTGGGGAACCACGTCCTCTACATGCTCGCGCCCGTGCCGCTATGAGATTACCCCTTCTTCCAAGTGCAGTTAGCCATGTCCGGGTGCATCCGTGCGACTCCTCTCTTCTCATCTCCCCTCGCTTCGTGTTTTATCTACACATCTTGTCCCTGTGCAACTATTGGTCGCAAGTATGGTGATGCAGTTTTGTTAGCGACCTGCAAATGCATTTGAACTCAAGATTGTTTTGCTTTAGTAGCCATCGGATATACTGTGTCATGTCCTCTATATTTTTTAAATTGTATCGTTTTCCTGGAAGTTCGTCTGATCTTCTCCTTCGTTATGTTTCCCTGTTGTGTGCTGCACTTGCTGCTACCGTGAAGAGTGGTGCACAGGAGACTAAAAAGCACTGTTGAGGAGACTGAAATTATCTTATTGTCTTGAAGACTGAAGCTTGTTAAATTTTACAGGATCTCTAGGAGTAGATCAGTAGGGTAATCTGTATTCTATTGAGTAATTTCGGGTTCCTAAATTCTAAAACAAAACAGTATTAGATTGTTACCGTCGTTGGGAAGCGCAGGCGTGTTGGAGGATGTAGATCCGTCCGCCATCAGGTTCCTTGATGAAGGTTGATGCAGTGAGGTTGTCGACGGCGATGAACGGTGGTGTCTTCCCGTCACTGGCTGCGCACCCTCTCAGATCGGTGTTAGGGTTTTGTCGGTGGGGAGTACGGCTCTCAAGAAACACGTGCTCTTAGCCGCCGGCCCCCACCCTTTTATTTATAGCGCAGTGTGACAGGGGCCCACCAACCATATCGGGTTGGGCGCCCCCGATCAGGGCGCAATCAAAGGCCCAAGATGTCCGTTGGGCCCATCTTGGTGGAGATCAATCCAACATTCTCCCCCTTGATCTCATCGTTCACTTTAAACTTTAAACTTTAACTTCAACACTTTTCACTTTACTCGTTCCATCACAGATAAGTGCATAGAGCATGTTTCATCGTCACGATCAATCGTCGATAGATTTGACAGCTACAATACACATCTCTGATCTGAAACAGTTACTTTAACTTTAGGCCCTATTTATAGTCCAGGAATCATAGGCTTTCCCTTAAACCCATGCCGGCTACATGTTCTTTGAACACTTTGGGTGGTAAGCCTTTTGTAAGCGGATCCGCGAGCATCTTTTCACTTCTTATATGCTCAAGACTTATTATTTGATCCCGGACTTTATCCTTCACAACGTAGTACTTTATGTCAATGTGTTTGGCAGCACCACTTGACCTATTGTTGTGAGCATACTGTACTGCTGGAGCATTATCGCAGTATAACTTTAGTGGTTTATGTATGCTGTCGACCACCTTTAAACCGGGTATGAACTTCTTTAACCAGTTCACCTGCCCCGAAGCCTCAAAACACGCTACAAACTCGGCATACTCTGTGGACGATGTAGTGACGGTTTGTTTTGAGCTTTTCCATGAAATAGCTCCACCTGCGAGAGTGAACACATATCCAGATGTGGATTTTCTATCATCTCCCGCATAATCAAAATCTGTGTACCCCACTATTTGGAGTGAATCTGTCCTTCTATACGTCATCATGAGGCCTTTCGTGCCTTGCAAATATCGCAAGACTTTCTTTACCAATTTCCAGTGCTCAATCCCTGGATTACATTGAAATCTGCCAAGCAACCCGGTAACAAAAGCTAAGTCAGGGCGCATACACACTTGAGCATACTGCAGGCTTCCGACAGCAGAAGCATATGGAACCACTTTCATTTGGTCGAGCTCGTACTGGTTCCTAAGGCATTGAAAATCCCCATATTTGTCGCCCTTGACTATTGGTGCAGGTGATGCACTACATTTGTGCATATTGAATCTCTTTAAAATCTTTTCTATGTATAACTTTTGGGACAGTCCCAATACCCCTTTTGTTCTATCTCGGTGAATCTCTATGCCCAAAACAAAAGACGCTTCACCAAGATCTTTCATGTCAAATTTTGAGGACAAAAACTTCTTTGTCTCCAGCAGTAGACTGACATCACTACTAGCAAGTAAGATATCATCCACATATAGGATTAGGAAGATGTACTTTCCATTCTTAAACTTTGCATATACACAGTTGTCCTCAACATTCTCTTTAAACCCAAAATCCTTTATTGTTCTATCAAACTTCAAGTACCACTGTCTTGAAGCTTGTTTTAAACCATAAATTGATTTCTTTAGGTGGCATCCCATGCCTTCTTTTTCTTTCACAACAAAACCTTTCGGTTGTGCCATGTAAACAATTTCTTCCAAATCCCCATTGAGGAATGCCGTCTTTACATCCATCTGATGTAACTCTAAATCATAGTGTGCCACTAATGCCATTATAATTCTGAAGGAGTCCTTACATGAGACTGGAGAAAATGTCTCATTGTAATCAATCCCTTCTCTTTGTGTAAAGCCTTTTGCCACAAGTCGCGCTTTATGTCTTTCAATATTCCCTTTGGAGTCGAGTTTTGTTCTGTAGACCCATTTACAGCCTACTGTTTTGGCTCCTTTAGGAATTGTCTCTAAATCCCAAACTTTGTTAGCATTCATTGATTCCATTTCATCTTCCATGGCTTTGAGCCACTTTGACGAGTGCTCACTTCTCATGGCTTCTTCAAATGAGGTGGGATCACCCTCCATTTGAAGTCCTTCGGTGTTGTACACCTCATAATCATCAGGAATAGCTGATCTTTTAATTCTTTGAGACCTTCTTGGGGCCTCTACATTTGGCACATCTGCTGTCTGGGGCTGTTGTTGCTCCCCCTCACTTGTGGCATCATTTTCTATAGGATCCTGAAGGATAGGTTCCTCATATCCATTCATTGTTGCCACAGGAGAACTAACAACAGGTGTTGTCACTACAGTGTCTTGTACTGTTCGTGCAACAGGAACAGGTAATTCAAAAATTGGTTCCTGAAACATTGGAGTGGGCACATATACCCGCTTTTCCTCAAGGTCAATTTTTCGACTTACCATGCTCCCCCTCATCATTTCATCCTCTAGGAACACAGCGTGTCTCGTTTCTACAAACTTTGTATATCTATTTGGACAGTAGAAACGAAACCCTTTCGATCTTTCTGGATAGCCAATGAAATGGCAACTTACTGTTTTGGGATCTAGTTTCCCAATGTTTGGGTTAAACACTTTAGCCTCAGCAGGACTCCCCCACACACGTAAGTGGTTTAGTGAGGGTACTTTTTCTGTCCACAACTCATACGGTGTTTTGGGCACCGACTTACTTGGTACTCTATTGAGAATATGAATGGCGGTTTTCAGTGCCTCCATCCATAGACTCAATGGTAAGGTAGAGTAACTCATCATACTACGCACCATATCCATCAATGTACGGTTACGCCTTTCAGCTACTCCATTCTGCTGAGGTTCGCCCGGTGTTGAGTACTGGGCTACTATACCATTTTCCTGTAAGAACCTTGCAAAAGGTCCAGGAACTTGGCCATATGGGGTATGCCGACCATAGTACTCTCCACCACGGTCAGACCGGACTACCTTAATCTTTGAACTATGCTGATTTTCAACTTCAGCCTTAAATATCTTAAATTTATCCAACGCTTCTGTTCTTTCTTTAATTGGATAAATGTAGCCAAAACGAGAGTAATCATCTGTGAATGTTATGAACGAGTCAAAACCATCCACACTTTTCATAGGAAATGGACCACATATATCTGTGTGGATTATCTGTAGAATTCCTGTGCTTCGTTTGGCATTCTTTTTAATTTTCTTTGCATACTTTCCTTTAATGCATTCTCTGCATTGTTCTAAGTCTGAGAACTCTAATGGAGGAAGAATATCATTCTTAACTAGTCTCTCTATTCTCCCCCTCGAAATATGGCCTAAACGATAGTGCCATAATTTCGATGATTCATCATGAGTTCTCTTTCGTTTTCTGTTTTCATTCAGTGACGAGGATACATTTTCATTCATATCGCTCACGGAATTCACATTTTCACGAAGCGATAACAAATAAAGATCTTCCTTTTGAAAAGCAAGACCAACACTTTCTTTATTATGAAATATCTCACATTTGCCATCTCCAAAATGACAATCAAAACCATTATTGTCCAAACATGAGACACTAATCAAATTCCTCTGTAAAGAGGGAACATAAAGAACATCTCTAAGTACAAGTATGAAGCCATTAGCAAGCTCTAGAGGAAGGTCGCCAACAGCTTCAACATCTGCTTGCACTCCATTTGCAACTTTAATGTGTCTTTCTTTTCTTTGCATAGTCCTCGTCGAACGGAATCCCTGTAAAGAATTAGCAACATGGATGGTTGCCCCTGAGTCAATCCACCAAGTAGATTTTGAATATTGTACATATAGGGATTCATTAATGAACGTAATAATGTTCTCACCATTCTTTGCCATGATAGACTTTAAGAATTCAGGACAGTCTTTCTTGTAATGTCCTGTCTTCTTACAGTGGAGACATTGATCTTTGTTTACCATAAACTTTTTCTGTTGAGGCTGATGGTGCTGAGGAGCCTTTCCCTTTGCTTTTGCGGGAGAGTTGGCATTAGCATTAAAATTTCTTTTCTTATTATCTTTAACATAGTGGAGAGTGCCACCATTGGCAGCTTTTATTCTCTCCTCTTCTTGCACACACATAGCCATACAACGATCAAGATCCCACTTCTCGGGTTGAATGTTGTAGTTGACAACAAAGGTGTCGAACTCTTTTGGCAGTGAAGCAAAAATCAAATGGACAAGGAATTCATCCTTAACATGCAAATCCATTGGTTTAAGCTTTGAGTTCATATGACTCATCTTTAGTATGTGCTCTCTTATGCCAGTGCCATTGCCTCCTCCAGAATACCTCTCTGTCATCATCTGCTTTATCAGCTGAGTTGCATATGTCTTTGAAGAGCCATAGAACTGACCCTTTATTCTATCGAGGTATTCTGTGACAGTGTCACACTCTGGAATTGAGCCCGCAATAGAAGGCTCAACTGTATTCTTTAGCACTGCCATGCACTTTTTGTTGGCAATAACCCACTTTCTATGTTCAAGGTCATAAGCCATCTGTTTGGGAGCATGGTCCCTCTGTCTGTTTTGCCAAGCAGACTCAGCCTCATCTGTCTCTCTCACTGGTGCCACAGGCTCAGTGGGACACGGTGTGGTGACTACCCAGTCCACCTCAGCCAAAACGAAGGCTAGGTCAATTTTTTTCTTCCATTCTGTATAATTATCTCCTTTTAGGGGTGGAATATCTTTAATAAACCCCATCAAGGAGTATCCTCCTGAAATTACAATTCATGTAAGTGAGAACAAATTACATTAATTGCATGCTTCAGTTCCAACAAAATTAAAGCATACAAATTTATCCAATTTATATTAATTCTACATCACCGGTGGGCAGAAATAGAATTAATGTAAAACAAAAGACACTATAATATTATAATATTGCTATTAATCAACGTTGGTCAGAATAATAACAATACTATAATAATATGAAAATCATATCCATTTTTCAAAATTAAATTCTCCCGTTGGTTCGAATTTAATAATGAAAATAATAACTTTAAATTCGCAGCGGAAACGTTAATAAAACTTTTATTCAGAAGCATAAAACAAATACTTTTCTATTCTCTAATCAAATTATCTCGTTGGTTCAAATTTGAATAGAGATAGAACATCAATAATTAAATAATGGCCTCTGAAAAAAAAAGTTTACTGTTTTTTTTCTCCTAGTTGGGCTGAAACCGGCCCGTCCAACTTAGGGTTTGCACTAGTACATATACGTAGTGTCTTTCTTTTCCCTCCCCCAGCCGCCACATTCTTTCTTTCTGTTAGCGTTTTCCTCGGGCGGTAACGGCTGGCGGCTCCGAACCCGCAGGCCTCGCCTCCGGCCCTTCCTTCACGCACGCCGCCATGGCTTTTCGGACGTGGAGCTCCAGCTCCCGCGTTCTCGAGAGGAGACGCCATGGAGGGCCGGATCTCCTGTCTTGCGCTGGGAAAAATATCCGGCTTCGCGGCGGTCTCAACCCAGCCCTCGGCCTGCGCGGGGCTAGCAGCGACCTGAAGCAGCCGAAACTGCAAGAATCCGGCGGTCTCCACCCAGCCCGTGGCCTGCGCGCGGCCAGCAGAGAGAGCCGAGGCAGCTACCATCCTTCGCCCAGCGCTGGGAGGGAAAAAAAATCGACGATCTGCATCCAGCCCGCGGCCTGCGCGTGGCCAGCAGACAGCTGAGGCAGCCGAACGGCAAGGCAAGGCCCCTGCACTTGCACGTGAGGTTTGGAGTAGCATGCATACCATTTCTTTTTCTTTGAATTTGACGTGAGTCTCTGTTTTCTTTTGTTTTCTTTTGCAGGGTAAATTCAGTAGCGATTTGGCTTTCTTTTCTGTTGTTTTATCTTTGAATCCAAAACAGATTCAACCTCTTTTCATTTTCATCGATTAAAACTTTTCCCCAACTAGATCAACACCTAGATTAAGGCTCCGATACCAATGTTAAATTTTACAGGATCTCTAGGAGTAGATCAGTAGGGTAATCTGTATTCTATTGAGTAATTTCGGGTTCCTAAATTCTAAAACAAAACATTATTAGATTGTTACCGTCGTTGGGAAGCGCAGGCGTGTTGGAGGATGTAGATCCGTCCGCCATCAGGTTCCTTGATGAAGGTTGATGCAGTGAGGTTGTCGACGGCGATGAACGGTGGTGTCTTCCCGTCACTGGCTGCGCACCCTCTCAGATCGGTGTTAGGGTTTTGTCGGTGGGGAGTACGGCTCTCAAGAAACACGTGCTCTTAGCCGCCGGCCCCCACCCTTTTATTTATAGCGCAGTGTGACAGGGGCCCACCAACCATATCGGGTTGGGTGCCCCCGATCAGGGCGCAGTCAAAGGCCCAAGATGTCCGTTGGGCCCATCTTGGTGGAGATCAATCCAACAAAGCTACCTATTACGTACTTATCTATCTAGCTTATGTTCCTAGCTTATCCTGTCACAGAAACTGAAGTTTTATGTACGGTGATAAGAATGTCACTGCCTGATCTTTTCCTTCACCATGGAGTTGAAGGATAATATACGTGCTTTTGCAATGGTGTACAGGGTGACATTGGCAATGCCACAGTGAGTCTCTCACCACCAGGCTCAAATGGCTAGAACCAATCCTAGGTGGCCTACACATTTTAAGAGCTGAATCTTTTTTCTTAATTTAAAGGGGGTCAGATCTCCTGTATTTTTAAAAAGAAAAAAGGACAATTTCATATTCTCACTAACTTTTTTAGGAACTAAATGTGCTCTACTTGATGGACATCTTAAGGACTGCAGCGATGCTTCAGAGAATTGTAGATTCATATAAAATAGGTGAGGTACTACTGCTTTTTTACCTTTTCAAATGTCTGTCACTTACGTCAGTGTTTTTTTAACCATAAGGAATTGAAAACTAATGATTTCCCTTTGCTCTCTGCCACACGAACATTTTATTACTCTACTTACCATCCTATATACTTTAGAAAAGGAGCTCAATTCAAGATAGGTATGTGTTTTAAACTTGCTTATAAAATTATGTTTCTTTCATTATATAGTTATTTACAAATTGTATTCATTTTCCTTTTCGTTTAGAAAGCTTAGATATATCTTAAATGAACTGTTTACCTTCGTTTTTCTCGCGAGGTGGATTACACATATTTAGAACTAAGAACTAAATCTGCTTTTTCTTCTTATTTTAAAGAGGACCAGGTCTCCTTCATTCTTAGAAACAAGAGACGATCTCAGATTATCACTAACCTTTTTATGAGCTATAAATATGCTCTGCTTAACGAACATCTTAAGGACCGCATATTCAGAGAACTATGGATTCATATAAAACAAGTGAGGTTCTACGACTTCATTTTTTACCTTATCAAATACCTCCTGTGTCAAGCCCTTTGCTTGACCTGTGTTTGCTTAGTATTACTAACAAATCATGAAGCCCTTTGTTAAGTCTGTGCTTGCTTAGTGTTACTAAGAAGTCATAAAGCCCCAACGAGTTTCTCTAGCTGAATATGAAGCAGTCACTATCTGTCCTTGATTGATCAAAACTAATTTGCATGGTTCCTTTTGTGCACAACAACATGAAACATAAATCTTGAAGATTATGTCACCGTAAGAAGTAGGTGTTCCTTGCATTTAGAGAGAACTAAAAAACGGTTTATGGAGCCTTCCGAACAAAAAACAATTTACACGCGCGTTGGCGCACGCCAGTTACTAGTTGAAATATAGAGGAAGTGCTATTCCAAGACACAGGATGTGCTATTACGTAAACCTGGACGTGCTAGTGGCAGCCCACTACCGACGGCCCATAAACCATAGAAGCCTAAACCTCCGCGCGCGCCCCGTCGAAAACGAACTGTCGACGCAGTCGATAGCACGCGGCGGCACAGTCAATAGCACGCGGCGGCCGGCGAAGCGAGTCCTACGCAGCCGTCGCGCGGCAGCAGCAGCAGCAGCATGCGCCATCCACGCAGGTATGTAAGAGCGCATAACCCTAATTTCTCCCTGTTCGTGTTTCGTAGATTTGCGCTCGCGTGATTCGTCCTTCACGGGAATATCAACAGTCGAGAGGGTGCTCGTCGGCTATGCTCCTATTCTTAGGATGACTCCCCGTAGGAGCAAAAGGAGGGCATGCGTTGTTCAAATTTCAAACTGAGAAGTTCTTGGTGTTTTTTAATTGAGGTTTCGCTTCCTCCTATTCTTAGGATGACTCCCCGTAGGAGCAACAGGAGGTCAAGCGGCTTTCAAATTTCAAATTCTGCTTCAGAGAAGCATGCGAAGGCCACACCCAAAAAGAAAAATTCCCAGGAGGTAATTTTCTGAATGTGGTTTATGCGAAGAACATAAGCTCACCAAATTTTGCTTCTTATCATAGCCTGTTTTCTTCTTGATTATTATGTCTCCTGGAGCTGATTCACAGCATTTTTTACCCAAACCAGAGATGCAATGCACAGACCAAATCTTCGCCCAGTAAATATGTACAAGTATTAGGCATCCTCACAAAGGACCAGAGGGAGATCATCAAGGACTTAGGATTCGGGGAGCTTCTGAAGTTCAAGCTAACATATCAATCTATATACATTATAGAATTCCTCTTGAACAGCACGGATCCCAAAAGTTTGGTGACTTGCATGGGCGGTAAAGATAGGTCTCTTCCCATACATCAAAATGCAGTACATTGTGTGCTTGGGGTGCCGATAGGAAGGGGAGATGACTTACCGCATTATGAGGATGAGAACTTGGAGCTTAATAACCTGAAGTCAGAGCTAGGTCTCACCAAGGATTCAAGGATCACATACGAGATGCTCCTCAAGAAGATCGAGAAAGGCGGCACGGATGACCTAACCATCCGCTGTTTTTTCCTTGTATTGTTCAGCAGCCTTCTTTTTCCTGGTACACAGTTATTCATTACTGGGTGCCAAGCTGCCATGACCCGCTCGATCGACGAGCTGAAGACTATTAACTGGGCGAAGGTGGTTGTTGATGGCATCCGTGCTGCTGTCAACAAGTGGCACACGCGGGGTAGCACAGAAAAAAGGAGCAGCATATGTTGTTGCGCAACATTTATGATGGTATGTGACCATTGCTACATATTTATTTTTCTGTGCCACAGTTGTATTTGTGTGTTTTATGCACACAGTTATATTATCTCGTATGACAGTTGTATTTATTTGTTTTATTGCGCACAGTTGTATTATCTGGACCATTTGAACTATGTGAATGCTTTACCCTTGGATAGAACCCCAAGAGCGGCTTTTTATGATACAAAATTGGTCAAAGAAATCATAAAGTCTGATGAGGGGCCTAATCACGCCTTTGGCAAACTGAATGTGAGCCTTTCTTTCCATCTCCAATTTTATTTGTTTTACTTCATTTTCATTTTGGATCTTACCAAATCTCATCATTTTCAGTTCAGGAGCGTGAACAATTCATGCTACTCAATTGCTACTGGCGACAATGTGCAATCTATGTCGCAGTTGGAAGGGATAGCTACTGGCGACGATGTGCAATTTATGTCGCAGTTGGAAGGGATAGTGGAAGGTTTGGATGAAAATATTAGGAATAATGAAGAAGTGAAAGAACTTGTCGCAGAAGCGCGACGTGCATACAGTAAAGTTGTGGAAGCTTACTTGGAGCACAAAAAGAGTATTGATGCGAGTTTCTTAAGTTCTCTGAATAATCTGGTGAAGGAGTTCAAGGCTGCTGCTGACAACTTGGTGGAGAAGCATACCGCTGCTGTTGATGCCCCTCCTGCTAAAGCAGCTGACAGTTCAGTGGAGAAGCCTACCGCTGCTGCTGATGCCCCTCCTGCTAAAGCAGCTGACATCTCGGTGGAGAAGCCTACTGCTGATGCCTCTCCTGGTCATGATGTTTCCATGTTCACGGTTAATACTAACGCTGATGCTCAAGCCTCTCCTGCTCATGCTAAACAGAAACAGGAAAAAGAATTGAGTCTTTATGATTTAGTGATGAATACATCTTCCAAAGATGAGATGAAGTATGTTCTACCATTTTCTTAATTTGCTATTAGCTTCCCAACATTTGGCTACATATTTTCATATTTTTCCATCACTGCTACATTTCTTTTCAGGACTGTCTTAGTTAAATTGAAGCATGGTACCAAAAACAGTATTATCACCTGGGAACAAATGAAGGATTGGTTGGGAACACAGAAGATGGTCTCCAACTCTGTTGTTGATGCAATAGGCAGAACCATAGCGGAAGAATCGAAGGAACATGAGGTGAAGAAGATCGTTGTCGACAGTTGTATTGAAGTATATAAAAATGTCCTCCAATCTTCATTCGTTTTACCAATTTTATGTTCTGACTCTGATGTGATGCGGGGTGATTTGTCAAAGTTGAAATTTGAAGGTTTTACCAATTTTATGTTAGTTCTGACTGTGATGTGACTTTACAGGGTGATTTGTCAAAGTTGAAATGTGAAGATAGAAAGTTTATCAACGAAGCTATCAAAAACAAGTGCCTGGTAATGTTATGTCCTTTTTACTGTCAAAGATTTACTAATCATTTTTTTGTCAACAAAGCTTTACTAACTATTTTTTGTTAGATATTTTTCCCTGTTCGAGTTAATATTGAGCCTGGAGGAAGACATTGGTTTCTATTGGTTGCAAATGCCAGACAAGAAGTGTTTCAGGTCTTCAATTTAGGTACAAGAGAGAAAAATAAAACTGCGAAGTCAATAGAACGAAGCTGCAAAAATTCTGTGAAAGAAATGATAAAATGGTGCAAAATTTTCTGGACTGCAACCAGTTTATTCAAGAAAACAGATACTTTCGGGTCAACACAGCATGATAGGTAAGATCAATTTTTCTTTCGTATTTTACCCTTTCATTTGTGTTTATTAGGAGTAACATATGAACAGTACAACCTCAAGTTAGGAATTGCACAAGTTTAGAAAAATATAAGTTTCCCCAGTTATAACTATATTTATGTTCCTATCTTTTTGTTACTTTTGAGCTTCGACAGTGAGATATTTATAATCAATGTCATGGAAAATTGGAATGGAGTTCAAATGGAAAGAGATGACAAGGTTTATTTACAATCAATTGCGCTTTATTTACCTTGTCATCTCTTTCCATTTGAACTCCATTCCAATTTTCCATGACATTGATTATAAATATCTCACTGTCGAAGCTCAAAAGTAACAAAAAGATAGGAACATAAATATAGTTATAACTGGGGAAACTTATATTTTTCTAAACTTGTGCAATTCCTAACTTGAGGTTGTACTGTTCATATGTTACTCCTAATAAACACAAATGAAAGGGTAAAATACGAAAGAAAAATTGATCTTACCTATCCTGCTGTGTTGACCCGAAAGTATCTGTTTTCTTTAATAAACTGGTTGCAGTCCAGAAAATTTTGCACCATTTTATCATTTCTTTCACAGAATTTTTGCAGCTTCGTTCTATTGACTTCGCAGTTTTATTTTTCTCTCTTGTACCTAAATTGAAGACCTGAAACACTTCTTGTCTGGCATTTGCAACCAATAGAAACCAATGTCTTCCTCCAGGCTCAATATTAACTCGAACAGGGAAAAATATCTAACAAAAATAGTTAGTAAAGCTTTGTTGACAAAAAATGATTAGTAAATCTTTGACAGTAAAAAGGACATAACATTACCAGGCACTTGTTTTTGATAGCTTCGTTGATAAACTTTCTATCTTCACATTTCAACTTTGACAAATCACCCTGTAAAGTCACATCACAGTCAGAACTAACATAAAATTGGTAAAACCTTCAAATTTCAACTTTGACAAATCACCCCGCATCACATCAGAGTCAGAACATAAAATTGGTAAAACGAATGAAGATTGGAGGACATTTTTACATACTTCAATACAACTGTCGACAACGATCTTCTTCACCTCATGTTCCTTCGATTCTTCCGCTATGGTTCTGCCTATTGCATCAACAACAGAGTTGGAGACCATCTTCTGTGTTCCCAACCAATCCTTCATTTGTTCCCAGGTGATAATATTGTTTTTGGTACCATGCTTCAATTTAACTAAGACAGTCCTGAAAAGAAATGTAGCAGTGATGGAAAAATATGAAAATATGTAGCCAAATGTTGGGAAGCTAATAGCAAATTAAGAAAATAGTAGAACATACTTCATCTCATCTTTGGAAGATGTATTCATCACTAAATCATAAAGACTCAATTCTTTTTCCTGTTTCTGTTTAGCATGAGCAGGAGAGGCTTGAGCATCAGCGTTAGTATTAACCGTGAACATGGAAACATCATGACCAGGAGAGGCATCAGCAGTAGGCTTCTCCACCGAGCTGTCAGCTGCTTTAGCAGGAGGGGCATCAGCAGCAGCGGTAGGCTTCTCCACTGAACTGTCAGCTGCTTTAGCAGGAGGGGCATCAACAGCAGCGGTATGCTTCTCCACCAAGTTGTCAGCAGCAGCCTTGAACTCCTTCACCAGATTATTCAGAGAACTTAAGAAACTCGCATCAATACTCTTTTTGTGCTCCAAGTAAGCTTCCACAACTTTACTGTATGCACGTCGCGCTTCTGCGACAAGTTCTTTCACTTCTTCATTATTCCTAATATTTTCATCCAAACCTTCCACTATCCCTTCCAACTGCGACATAAATTGCACATCGTCGCCAGTAGCTATCCCTTCCAACTGCGACATAGATTGCACATTGTCGCCAGTAGCAATTGAGTAGCATGAATTGTTCACGCTCCTGAACTGAAAATGATGAGATTTGGTAAGATCCAAAATGAAAATGAAGTAAAACAAATAAAATTGGAGATGGAAAGAAAGGCTCACATTCAGTTTGCCAAAGGCGTGATTAGGCCCCTCATCAGACTTTATGATTTCTTTGACCAATTTTTATCATAAAAAGCCGCTCTTGGGGTTCTATCCAAGGGTAAAGCATTCACATAGTTCAAATGGTCCAGATAATACAACTGTGCGCAATAAAACAAATAAATACAACTGTCATACGAGATAATATAACTGTGTGCATAAAACACACAAATACAACTGTGGCACAGAAAAATAAATATGTAGCAATGGTCACATACCATCATAAATGTTGCGCAACAACATATGCTGCTCCTTTTTTCTGTGCTACCCCGCGTGTGCCACTTGTTGACAGCAGCACGGATGCCATCAACAACCACCTTCGCCCAGTTAATAGTCTTCAGCTCGTCGATCGAGCGGGTCATGGCAGCTTGGCACCCAGTAATGAATAACTGTGTACCAGGAAAAAGAAGGCTGCTGAACAATACAAGGAAAAAACAGCGGATGGTTAGGTCATCCGTGCCGCCTTTCTCGATCTTCTTGAGGAGCATCTCGTATGTGATCCTTGAATCCTTGGTGAGACCTAGCTCTGACTTCAGGTTATTAAGCTCCAAGTTCTCATCCTCATAATGCGGTAAGTCATCTCCCCTTCCTATCGGCACCCCAAGCACACAATGTACTGCATTTTGATGTATGGGAAGAGACCTATCTTTACCGCCCATGCAAGTCACCAAACTTTTGGGATCCGTGCTGTTCAAGAGGAATTCTATAATGTATATAGATTGATATGTTAGCTTGAACTTCAGAAGCTCCCCGAATCCTAAGTCCTTGATGATCTCCCTCTGGTCCTTTGTGAGGATGCCTAATACTTGTACATATTTACTGGGCGAAGATTTGGTATGTGCATTGCATCTCTGGTTTGGGTAAAAAATGCTGTGAATCAGCTCCAGGAGACATAATAATCAAGAAGAAAACAGGCTATGATAAGAAGCAAAATTTGGTGAGCTTATGTTCTTCGCATAAACCACATTCAGAAAATTACCTCCTGGGAATTTTTCTTTTTGGGTGTGGCCTTCGCATGCTTCTCTGAAGCAGAATTTGAAATTTGAAAGCCGCTTGACCTCCTGTTGCTCCTACGGGGAGTCATCCTAAGAATAGGAGGAAGCGAAACCTCAATTAAAAAACACCAAGAACTTCTCAGTTTGAAATTTGAACAACGCATGCCCTCCTTTTGCTCCTACGGGGAGTCATCCTAAGAATAGGAGCATAGCCGACGAGCACCCTCTCGACTGTTGATATTCCCGTGAAGGACGAATCACGCGAGCGCAAATCTACGAAACACGAACAGGGAGAAATTAGGGTTATGCGCTCTTACATACCTGCGTGGATGGCGCCTGCTGCTGCTGCTGCTGCCGCGCGACGGCTGCGTAGGACTCGCTTCGCCGGCCGCCGCGTGCTATTGACTGTGCCGCCGCGTGCTATCGACTGCGTCGACAGTTTGTTTTCGACGGGGCGCGCGCGGAGGTTTAGGCTTCTATGGTTTATGGGCCGTCGGTAGTGGGCTGCCACTAGCACGTCCAGGTTTACGTAATAGCACATCCTGTGTCTTGGAATAGCACTTCCTCTATATTTCAATAGCACGAGGTGGGGCAATAGCACGCGGTGGGGCATGATTCCGCTTAGCATTTTTTTGCACATGTGATCAACTTTCTGAACTCATCTACAAATATAGCACATCGTGCATCTAGGAATAGCAGATGGGCCGTCGGTCGTGGGCTGCCACGACATATAACTAGCACGTCCAGGTTTACGTAATAGCACATCCAGGTTTACGTAATAGCACATCCAGTGTCTTGGAATAGCACGCGGTGGGGTCACTATTCCTCTTAGCATTTTTTGCACGTGATCAACTTTCTGAACTCATCTACAAATTGCTTCATGAATTAGCGCAGAAAGAAATTATAATTAAAACATATCTAAAGAAATCCATTCTCATTTATATGAATCTGCATCCTAAGTTCCTGATCCATGTCCTTATTCTCTCCTATTTGCCATTGTTTTCCATACTATATTCTGAATTTTCATAGCATTATTTCTTTTTTTCTAAATGTACTATTGTTCTTAGAGCCAGAGGGACAAATCAATGGCACACCTATATTCTTATGGACGTCACTCACCTGTTCAAAATTTTGCTTCTTGGGCATCAAATCATACTCCAATTTCATTGCCAAGCAGAGGCGGCTTGCAAAGAAACATCAACTGCCCTCAAGTGGAGCAACGCAATGTCAGACATTTTCAAATTTATTTGATGGACCTCCACCTCTGTCCTGGGGAAAACACTAAGAGCAGTGAGAGAAATGAAACTTACTGAATGGCCAACAAATTCCCTTACAGGAGAAATAGTCTTCCTCACATCCCAAACCTCTTAAGAGTGATAAATTTATTACAGACAGCTAAGGCGAAATAGTCTTCCTCACATCCCAAACCTCATAAGAGTGATAAATTTATTACAGACAGCTAAACATTGTTGTTATGCATGACATGGACCATATACTCTTTTGCCTCACAATATTCTAATTTCATGAATATCTGACGCAATTCTAAATCAGCCTTCAATATATCGAGAGCATTCCAAAGTTCTTTTTTTGAAAAACCACATTTCTTGAGTTTTTCAGTACAATCGTTCATACTTATAGGGCCCCTGGCTTAACTAATCTCGTGGTCAGCAGATGTGGTGGCAGCGCTAGTCTACCTAGACCGGCTCCGTTTTCAAGGAGGACAGAAGGAAGACGCCCCCGAGGCGTCCGCCCAGCGTGGCGCGAAGAAGAAGGCCAAGAAGAAGGCGCAAGCGAAGCGCAACGCCGTCGACACGGACCTCGTCGCTGTTGCCGAGCACAGGAACCCTCGGAAGCCTCCTGGAGGGGCCGGCGCGTTCGACAAGATGCTCAAGGAGTCGTGCCCCTATCACCGGGGTCCCGTCAAGCACACCCTTGAAGAGTGCGACATGCTCTGGCACTACTTCAACAAGGCTGGACCCTCGGCAGAAGGTGGCTAAGACCAAGGCAACAACAAGGGGGGCGACAAGGAAGGTCCACAACTACTTCATGATCTACGGCGGGCAGGTGGCAAACGCCTTGGCTCGGCACCGCAAGCAGGAGTGCCGGGAGGTCTGCTCGGTAAAGGTGGCAGCGCTAGTCTACCTAGACTGGTCCGACAAGCCTATCACCTTCAACCAAGGCGACCACCCTGACTTCGTGCCGAGCCCAGGAAGGTACCCGCTCGTCATCGACCCGATCATCGGCAACGTTAGGCTCTCCAAGGTCCTCATGGATGGAGGCAGCAGCCTCAACATCATCTACGCCGAGACCCTGGAGCTCTTGGGGGTTGATTGGTTCGAGGTCCAGGCTGGTGCAGCACCCTTCCACGGGATCGCACCCAGAAAGCGTATCCTTCCCCTCGGACAGGTTGACTTGCCCGTCTGCTTCGGAACTCCCTCCAACTTCCGAAAGGAAACCCTCACCTTCGAGGTAGTTGGGTTCCGAGGGACCTATCATGCGGTGTTGGGGAGACCGTGCTACGCCAAGTTCATGGCCATCCCCAACTACACCTACCTCAAGCTCAAGATGCCTGGCCCCAAGGGAGTCATCACCGTCGGGCCCATGTACCGCCACGCTTACGAGTGCGACGTGGAATGCGTGGAGTACGTCGAGGCCCTCGCCGAGTCCGAAGCCCTCATCGCCGACATTGATTGCCTCTCCAAGGAGGCGCCCGACGCGAAGCGGCACGCCAGCAACTTCGAGCCGGCCGAGGCGGTCAAGTCCGTCTCTCTCGACCCCAGCCACGACGCCGGCAAGAAAGTCAGGATCGGCTCCGAGCTCGACCCCAAATAGGAAGCAGTGCTCGTTGACTTTCTCCGTGCAAACGCCGAAGTTTTTGTGTGGAGTCCCTCGGACATGCCAGGCATACCGTGGGATGTCGCCGAGCACTCACTGGACATCCGAGCTGGAGCCCGACCCGTGAAGCAGCACCTGCGCCATTTTGATGAAGAAAAGCGCAGAGCCATAGGCGAGGACGTCCACAAGCTGATGGCTGCAGGGTTCATCAAAGAGGTATTCCATCCTGAATGGTTAGCTAACCCTATGCTGGTAAAGAAAAAAGGTGGGAAATGGAGGATGTGCGTAGACTACACTGGTCTAAACAAAGCATGTCCGAAGGTTCCCTACCCTCTGCCTCGCATCGATCAAATTGTGGACTCCACTGCTGGGTGCGAAACCCTGTCATTCCTCGATGCCTACTCAGGCTATCACCAAATCAAGATGAAAGAGTCTAGCCAGCTCGCGACTTCTTTCATCACACCTTTTGGCATGTATTGTTATACTACAATGCCATTTGTCTTGAGGAATGCAGGTGCCACCTACTAGAGGTGCATGAACCATGTGTTCGGAGAACACATCGGCAGAACGGTTGAGGCTTACGTCGATGACATCGTCGTCAAAACAAGGAAAGCCTCCGACCTCCTCTCTGACCTTGAGGTAACATTCAGCTGCCTGAAAGCGAAGAGCGTAAAACTCAATCCTGAGAAGTGTGTCTTCAGAGTCCCCCGAGGCATGCTCTTAGGGTTCATCGTCTCTGAACGAGGCATCGAAGCCAACCCAGAGAAAATTGCGGCCATCACCAACATGGGGCCCATCAAAGATTTGAAAGGAGTACAAAGGGTCATGGGATGCCTTGTGGCTCTGAGCCGCTTCATCTCGCGCCTCGGCGAGAAGGGATTGCCCTTGTACCGCCTCTTAAGGAAGGCCGAGTGCTTCACTTGGACCCCCGAGGCCGAGGGAGCCCTCAGAAACTTAAAGGCGCTCCTTAAAAATGCGCCCATCTTGGTGCCCCCTGTTGCAGGAGAAGCCCTCTTGATCTACGTAGCCGCAACCACTCAGGTGGTTAGCACCGCGATCGTAGTTGAGAGACGGGAAGAAGGGCATGCACTGCTCGTCCAGAGGCCAGTCTACTTCATCAGCAAAGTGCTATCCGAGACCACAGTCTGCTACCCACAAATCCAAAAGCTGCTGTACGCAGTGATTCTGACATGGCGGAAGCTGCGACACTACTTCGAGTCTCATCCGGTTACTGTGGTGTCATCTTTCCCCCTGGGAGAAAACATCCAGAGCCGAGAGGTCTTGGGGAGGATAGCAAAATGGGCAGTGGAACTCACGAGCGAAACACTTTCATTTGCCCCTCGGAAGGCCATAAAATCCCAAGTCTTGTCCGACTTCCTGGTTGAATGGACTGACACCCAGTTGCCGACGGCCCCAATACAACCCGAACTTTGTACCATGTACTTCGACGAGTCGTTGATGAAAACAGGAGCAGGTGCTGGCTTGCTCTTCATCTCACCCCTCGGGAAACATGTGCGCTACGTATTGCGCCTCCATTTTCCGGCGTCAAACAACATGGCCGAGTACGAAGCCTTGGTTAATGGCCTGCACATCGCCGTCGAGCTAGGGGTTCGGCGCCTCGACGCTCGTGGCGACTTGCAGCTCGTCATTAACTAGGTCATGAAGAACTCCCACTGCCACGACCAAAAAATGGAGGCCTACTGCGACAAAGTTCGGCGCTTGGAAGACAAGTTCTACGGGCTGGAACTCAACCATGTTGCTCGACGGTACAACGAAACCGCAGATGAGCTAGCAAATATAGCCTCAGGGCGAATGACGATTCCCCCGGACGTCTTCTCCAAGGATATATTTCAGCCATCCGTCAAAATCGACGACGCGCCCGAGCCCGTGGAGGCCTCGGCCCAGCCCGAGGTACCCTCGGTCGCCGAGGGTGAGGCTCTACGTGTCGAGGTGGAGCGGAATGGGCTCACACCGGTCCCAAACTGGCAGACCCCGTACCTGGAATATCTCCTCCGAGGAGAGCTGCCCCTCGACAAGGCCGAAGCTCGGCGACTGGCTCGGCGCGCCAAGTCGTTCGTTTTACTGGGTGATGAAAAGGAGCTGTACCACCGCAGCCCCTCAGGCATTCTCCAACGATGCATATCCATTGCCTAAGTACAAGAGCTGTTACAAGAAATACACTCGGGGGCTTGTGGTCACCATGCAGCACCTCGAGCCCTCGTGGGAAACGCCTTCCGACAAGGGTTCTACTGGCCAACCGCGGTGGCCGACGCCACTAGGATTGTACGCTCCTACCGAGGGTGTTAATTCTACGCGAGACAGATGCACCTGCCCGCTCAAGCCCTGCAGACGATACCTATCACTTGGCCTTTCGCTGTGTGGGGCCTAGACCTCGTCGGTCCCTTGCAGAAGGCACCCGGGGGCATCACGCACCTGCTGATCGCCATCGATAAATTCTCCAAGTGGATCGAGGTTCGACCCTTAACCAGCATCAGGTCCGAGCAGGTGGTGGCGTTCTTCACAAATATCATCCATCGCTTTGGGGTCCCAAACTCAATCATCACCGATAATGGCACGTAGTTCACTGGGAAAAAGTTCCTGGACTTCTGCGAGAACCACCACATCCGTGTGGACTGGGCCGCCGTAGCTCACCCAATGACAAATGGGCAGGTGGAACGCGCCAACGACATGATTTTGCAGGGACTAAAGTCGAGGATCTACAACGACCTCAGCAAATTCGGTAAGCGGTGGATAAAAGAATTACCCTCAGTGGTTTGGAGTATGAGGACGACATCGAGCCAGGCCACGGGTTTCTCGCCATTCTTTCTAGTCTATGGGGCCGAGGCCATCCTACCCACGGACTTAGAATACGCTTCCCCGAGGACAAAGGCTTACGACGACCGAAGCAACCAGGCCAGCCGAGAGGATTTGTTGGACCAACTGGAAGAGGCTCGAGACGTGGCCTTACTGCACTCGGCGCGGTGTTAGCAGTCTCTACGATGCTACCACGCCCGAAGGGTTCGACCCCGAGACTTCTAAGTGGGAGACTTGGTACTTCGGCTGTGACAAGATGCCCGAGGGCGCCACAAGCTTACTCCTCCCTGGGAGGGGCCGTTCATCATCGCCAAAATCCTAAAGCCTGGGACGTACAAGCTGGCCAACGATCAAGGCGAGGTCTACAACAACGCTTGGAACATCGAACAGCTACGTCGCTTTTACCCTTAAAATGTTTCAAGTCGTTCATGTATCTCGCTTTCTTTACATGCATAAATAAAGTCTAACCATCAAGGAAGGATCAGCCTTGCCTCAGCAAAGCCCGACCCTCCCTCGGAGGCTAGAAGGGGGGAACCCCCTCTGCGTCAAAATTTTCCTCGGAAAAGTATTTTGCCAGAACGTCTTTCGTGTATTTTGACTACGTCAGTAGCGGAGACCTAAAGACGAGCAAGAGAAACCTTTAGCGGCAAGGCCGACCGAGCCGAGGGACTCCTACGCCTCCGGGATACGGATACCTCACTCATCACCTTCCGCGAAGGGTAGCTCACGCTCGGATAAGCGATTCTGCTACCGACCAAGTCCTAACACTCGAAAACTTTTCTGCCAGAACGACTTTCGTGCCCTTTCGACTGCGTCGCTAACAGAATCCTAAAAACGACGAGAGAGCACGTAAGCGGCAAGGCCGACCGAGCCGAGGGACTCCTACGCCTCCGGGATACGGATACCTCACTCACCACCTTCTGCGAAAAGTGAGTCACGCTCGGATAAGCGATTCTGCTACCGAACAAGTCCTAACGCACAAAACAAGAGGAAAGGAAACACAGCTTTATAATCCGACAATGAAAATGTCTAGGCCTCAGCGGCCACAAAAGACATACGCATACTTAAAACGAACTGTTCCTGCAGGCTTAGACCTCGGCAGGGGGAGGAGCAGCACGCTCGGTGTCATTTCCACCCTCGGCAGAATCTGGCCCGGCCTCAGGCAGCAACACGGGCGGAAGGACCTCCACCTCAAAGGAGGAAGCCAGCGCCATGCTTGGGCCCTCGACAGCTGCATCAAGCCTTTGGACCTTGGCTAAGGCAGCCTCCTCTTCGTCGGCTCCCCACAGAGTCTGCTGCGCACATGGCCGCCCAAGGCCCGCAGGTGACTCTGGGGGGAGCTACCCGAGGGGACGTCGTCGAGACCAAAGGCCCGGCAGAAAGCCGAGGCAGCCTCGGACATGGCCACGCGCTCGGCCTCCTTCTGCTCAGCCGCCTCGATAAGCGCCTTGTAGTTCTTGACAAAGTCATTAAGAGCCGTCTCGAACCCTGCAGGCAGCAGGGCAACATTCTTCAGACGCAAGGAGAAGAACAGAGACAAAAACAAAGTCACAAAGCAGGCGAAACAACCTTCGGCTCGGACGCGCTGCTGCGAGGCCTTAGCTTGGGCGGACCAAGCAGACCCGATGACCATGGCCAGACCCTCAGCAAGGGTCCTAGCCCGAGCGGTCGCCTCGGGGTCCGGAAAGGGGAGCACCCTCTGCGCCGAGACTTTCCTCGAAAAAGTTTTTCCACCAAAATGATTTTCGTGCCTTTCGACTACGTCAAAAGCGGAATCCTAATGACAAGCGACTGAGACCTTGAACGGTAAGGCCGACCAAGCCGAGGGACTCCTACGCCTCCGGGATACGGATACCTCACTCGTCACCTTCCAGGAAAGGCGGCTCATGCTCGGATAAGTGATTCTGCTACCGACAAACAAGTCCTAATGCTTGAAACAAGAGGAAAGAAGCACGGCTTTATACCCAAATGTTCAGGCCTCAGCAGCCACGAAGAACAAACACACGTGTTTGGGGTAACAATGGTACCTAGACTTAGACATTGGCAGCGCCCTCAGCGGTTGTCCCGACCTATGGCAGATGTCTTAGTACTTAAAGCTATTACATCTTGCTCGCAAGAAGGTACCATTACAAACGGGACTCCGGGTCCATTCCCGCAGGAATGAACAACCTCCATACCGGAGGGCATGTGGGATAACGAACCCCAGGTGGCTCGCCGGTGACCACCGCACCAGCAGCGCGACAACAACCTCCGCCTCGGGCGGCTAAATAGCAGCAGCTATGGCCTCAGGGCGAACGCTACTGCTGAAAGGCCCTCGTTCACGTCCCCTCATGGAGGATGAGAACCAGCCATTAAAGCCAAAGAGCCGGAGGTCCGGAGCGCAGGTGGCACTAACGGTCTCGTCGGCATAGGCAACCGCTGCGGTGGGAAGCCTCACCAGCGCCAGCCACCACTTCAGCACCGGTGACAGCAGCCACCTGCGCATGGCACGACCGTGGCCCGAGTGGAGGACGGACAGCTGCACCTTGGCCAGGCAGCAGTAGTTCGCCTTTCCCCCGCATAGCTGGAGGACGCCTCCTCCGCAGGGCTGGAGGATGCCCTTCTCCCCCGAATGCTGGAGGAAGAAGCGGGTCACCAGCCCATGTGGGAGGCAGGACCCCACTCGGCGCGCCCTCTCCCTCAGCCCGGATGATGAACATCCTTGAAGCTGAGAGCGAGGCAGAGGCCGCAGCCCGGCTTGCTTCTCCCCCCACAAGGCTGGTGATCATCCCTACGGATGACCATTGGTGAGGGGATGTAGCCGGGCTACATGATGAAAATCCTTGAAGCCGAGCGATGACTGGAGAGCGCCCACCCCCACGGGGTCACGCTCCTCCAACAGCAACAAAAAGAAGGCAACACGGGTGCGCCCCATCTAGGGGCTCAGAAGGTGGAAGGGCGATGGATGCGAGGAGTGTGAAGGCATGGCTACCCCTCGGGGGATCGGTCCCTTTTTAAAGGCAGATCTCCTCACTCGCACCCCCAAGCATCACGGGCAAAGTCTACACCGACGTGCTCCAGGGTTCCCACCCCATGACATGGGGGCTGGGTCCCACACGTCACGCGAGCCGACCCGACACGCGAAGAAGGCAAACCGCCACACGCGAAGCATGTAACCGCCCTGCGGTTATAAGCGTTCCCTCATCCTCGCCGAAACCAGCGGTCAAAAGGGTGGGCCGCCACGCAGGGAGCATGCAACCGCACCATGGTCGTGCACCCTTTCAGCTTCGACGCATCCGGTGGTCCAGCGCGGAGGCCCGGTCCCACATGTCATGTAACCGGCGCGCCGGTCACTGCGGCAAGGAAACCACACCGCCGCTTGTGCCAATGCTACGTCTTCTCGACTGTGGAACCAGTGCAGCAACTCAAAGCAGCCCTGCGCGTGACCCAACAGTGCCCGTTAAGTGCGGCGATCATGGGTCACTCAGCCGCGGAGATAGGCACGACGGTCGATATGATCAGAGGTGGGCCGGCAGTTGTCGGCGTTTCGAGACCGGGGGGTCCCCGAGCCGACGAGTGAGAGTGCCGCGTGCCCCAGCCCAGATGGGTCGAGCGCGTGGGCGAGCGCGAAGGGGGGAAAGAGCGAGGTCGGTGGCCGGAGCCGGGTCGTGACGAGGGAGACGGAGATCCCGCGGCCTTTCGTGTTCGCCCCGCGCCCAGGTCGGGTGCGCTTGCAGTAGGGGGTTACAAGCGTCCGCGCGGGTGAGGGGAGCGAGCGGCCCCAAGAGAGCGCCTGCCCCTGCCCTCGTTCCCGCGAGGCCAACCTCCTCTAAGAAGGCCCTGGTCCTTCCTCTTATAGTCGTAAGGAGAGGATCCAGGTGTACAAAATGGGGGTGTAGCAAGGTGCTACGTGTCTAGCGGGGGAGAGCTAGTGCCCTAAGTACATGCCAAGGTGGCAGCCAGAGAGATCTTGGCACTCAGCCAGTGTGGCGTCGTGGCTGTCGGAGGAGTAACGGAGCCTGATGGAGGGACAGCTGTTGGAACAGCTGTGCTCTTACTGATGTCTCCCTGCTTCCGTAAGGGAGCCGAGAGCCGCCGTCGTCATGGGTCTAGTGGGGCGCCATCATTGCCTATCTGGTGGAGCTGGCCAGACAGGACGCCGGTCTTGTCCTCTGCGACCCGAGTCGGCTCAGGGCAGGGTGATGATGGCGCTTCCTTTTGACGTGGCGGACTTGTGTCCTAGGTCGGGCGACGTGGTGGCTCTTCCGAAGTCGATGTCGAGTCTGTCCTGCATGGCCGAGGCCGAACCTGAGCTCCTGGGTCGGGCGAGGTGGAGGTCGTTCGGCAGAGGCCAGGGCGGAGTCCGAGCCCTGGGTCGGGCGAAGCGGAGTTCGTCGTCTTCAGGGGCCTTAGCCCGAGTCCGAGCCCTGGGTCGGGCGGAGCGGAGTTCGCCGTCTTCCGGGGCCTTAGCCCGAGTCCGAGCCCTGGGTCGGGCGGAGCGGAGTTCGCCGTCTTCTGGGGCCTTAGCCCGAGTCCGAGCCCTGGGTCGGGCGGAGCGGAGTTCGCCGTCTTCCGGGGCCTTGGCTCGAGTCCGAGCCCTGGGTCGGGCGGAGCGGAGTTCGCCGTCTTCCGGGGCCTTGGCCCGAGTCCGAGCCCTGGGTCGGGCGAAGCCTCCTATGGCACCTCTGGCAAAGCCTGGTCGCCCGTCGGTCTCACCCTTTGCGTTAAATGCCCCGGTGACTTGGTCGGTCGGCGCGGTGATTTAGTCAGGGTTGCTTCTCAACGAAGGCAAGGCCTCGGGCGAGCCGGAGATGCGTCTGCCGTAAAAAGGGGGCCTCGGGCGAGACGGAAATACCTCAGGGTCGGCTGCCCTTGCCCGAGGCTAGGCTCGGGCGAGGCGCGATCGAGTCGCTCGTACGGACTGATCCCTGACTTAATCAAACCCATCAGGCCTCTGCAGCTTTATGCTGATGGGGGTTACCAGCTGAGAATTAGGCGTCTTGAGGGTACCCTAATTATGGTCCCCGACAGTAGCCCCCGAGCCTCGAAGGGAGTGTTAGCACTCGCTTGGAGGCTTTCGTCGCACTTTTTTGCAAGGGGACCAGCCTTTCTCGGTTGCACTTTGTTCCGGTGGGTGCGCGCGAGCGCACCCGCCGGGTGTAGCCCCCGAGGCCTCGGAGGAGTGGTTTCACTCCTTCGAGGTCTTAATGCCTTGCGTAATGCCTCGGCTGGTCTGGCGGTTCCCTCATGCGAACAGGCCGTAGCCCGGGTGCACTGTCGGGGCCCAAGTTCTCGGGCTGGTATGTTGACGCTGTCAACGGTTCGGCCAGAGCCGGGTTTGCGAGAGCAGCCCCCGAGCCTCCGCACAGGGCAAGAGGATGATCAGGGACAGACTCGGCTTTTTTACATACGCCCCTACGTCGCCTTTCCGCAAGGAGGAGGGGGAGAGCGCCATGTTACCCTCGATGGGCACCGAACATGGTGTCTCCGGTGAGCTGCAATCGGGTAATCCGAGTGGACGTCCGTGCCCCGTTCGTTGGGGGTCGGCTAGGGGCCCGGAGGCACGCCCAAAAGTACCTGCGGGTGATCTGCCGGACCCGGTCCCCTGGCGACGGGGTCCGAGGGCTCGTTGCCTCCCTCCGATGGGATTCCGTTACAGGATCGTTCCCGCTGGTCTCGGAAATGTCCTAGGGTACCTCGGGAGCGCAGCCCGAGCCTTGGTTATGTATCGAACGTACCCCTGGTCATCCCTCGCTCGGTGTCTGAGGCGACTGTGAACCCGTCGAAGGGCCAGCCTTCGAACCCCTGATCAGTAATGGGCGCGGAGCCCGAGTAGCCTGAGGCGGTCGTGGAACCTTTCGAGAGGCCGACCTTCGAACCCCTGACCAGTAGTGGGTGTCGGGCCCACGCGATCTGAGGCGGCTGTTGAACCCTTCGGGGGGCCAGCCTTCGAACCCCTGATCAGAAAGGAGGCTCGGAGCCTAGTTCCTTCACGGGGAAGGATCCCTTTGGGGGTGTCCCCTTTCCCGGTCCCTGTTGCAAGAGATAGAGAAAGAGAAAAAAGGGAAAAAAGGATACGAAACCGAGCGACGTGGCGTACCTTTTTTGGTGTGGTCGTGTTGGCGAAGGCGAAGCGTCGCCAGCTGCTCCTGCCAGAAACGTCGCCTGTCCAGCCGCGGAGTTAATGCGCCGAGCGGGTAGTTGGCGAGGCTGCCGTTGCGCGTGCGCGAGCCGTTCGAGGTACGGCTGTTTTGTTTTGCGTTTTTTTTTGAACCCCGCGTCCGGTTCGGACGGTACGTTGGAACCGTCTTCACCTTGGCCTTCATATACCCCGGAGAGGGTCCGGTGACGGTTCTCGACTCCGCTTCTCGTCTCCCTCTTAGGTTTTTTGCAGCCTGAGAGATCTAGCCAGGAAAAGAAAACCGCCCTCCCCTGTCCTTCGCGTCGCCACCCTTTCTGCCTTGGCGATGGCTGACCGGGTGACCATCATCCCGCCGCGCGACCCGTGGCCCTTCTCCACGGTGACGGCGGGTGATCTGGAGGACCTCGTTGGCGAGGGTTTGCTCCGCCCTCTCACCGATGAGCAGCGGCCGGAATGGATTCCTCCCGCGGGCGGAGTCGCTCCATCCCCTCCGCCGGGGTACGTCGTGAGCTTCATCTCCTTCCATGAGCGGGGATTTGGTGTGCCGTCGAGCCGCTTCATGCGGGCCATCCTGGTCCATTACGGGGTGGAGTTGCACAACCTCACCCCCAACTCCATCTCGCAGGCCGCTATCTTCGTAGCGGTGTGCGAGGGGTATTTGGGGATCGCCCCCCATTGGGATTTGTGGACTCATCTCTTCTTTGCCGAGCTTTTTGCCTCGCCGACGGGGGAGAGGAAGGTCCACGCAGCGGTGCGGGCCGGCGGCTGCACCCTTTTGTTGAGGCAGTTGCGGTCGTCGCAGTATATCCCTGTCGTCCTCGCATCCTCAAACAAGGGTTGGCAGCGCCGGTGGTTCTACCTCCGGAATGACGAAGAGTTGCTCCCACCGTTCTCTCAGCGGGTTGTCACCGCCGCTCCTGACGCCTGGCGCCACGGGACTCCACACGAGAGGCAGAAGAACCTCGAACCTCTTCTCCAGGCCCTGAAGGCGTTGCGGGAGGGAGGACTCACCGCCGCGGGAGTGGTTGCCGCCATCCACCGCCGGAGGGTGCTCCCCCTGGCGGAGCGGCGGTTGTCGCTTTGGGAGATGACCCAGGAGGCCGACTGGGAGGGGTCACAGATGTCCCCTGATCCTCTTCCCCGTGACGTCCTCCAATGGCGGGTGTCGGCCGCGATGGGGAAGCCGGACCCCCACGCCTTCTCCCAGCCTCGAATGCGCCCCGACCAGGGGTGCGTCGCTCTGGTGAGTGTTTGCTCCTTCCTTCCTCATATACCGGGTTGCTCCTGGTTCTCACGATTGGGTTTCTTTCCCCCTCCCTCCTTTTTAGGAGGTGGGGCGGCACAAACCCTCCCTGCCGCGGGTCCCGGAGGACGCGGTGGGTCGGGCGGCGCGGCGGGTCGCCGCGGAGGAGGAGAAGAAGAGAAAGGATGCGGAGAAGGCCCGGGCCCGCAAGCGGAGGCGGGCTCGGGACGCCCTGGAGAAACGCCGTCGCCAGCAGGAGAGGGAAGGACTTCCCAGGGAGCCGTCGCCGGAGACGTCCGACGATGACGACGACGACGACGAAGAGGAGGAGGATGACATGGCCGCCCGTCTCGGCCTCAGCCCCGGCTTGGGGTGTGGCCGGGAGCTGTCGAGTCAGCCCCCGAGCGGGCCGATGTCGTCGGTTCCTGGAGCCGAGGCGCCGGATCCCCGACCTGAGGGGCGGGGGCAACCCGAGAGGGTTCTTGACCCCTCGGCTGGAGGAGCTGACGCGACTCCAGGGAGCCGGGCCGAGGGGTCCGTCCCTCGAGAACCGTCCCCCACGCCGGCAGCGCGGGGGAGCAGTCCTCAGGTTGCCATGGCGGCGCCTGGGCAGTCCGCCTCCCAGGCGTCAGGGGCGTCCAAGGCGAGGGCGGTGCCGGGGCTGATGGCGAGGCGGACCTCGGCGGTGGTTCCAGGGAGCGGGAGCCAAGAGACCTCCCCCCAGGCACAGTGGATCATGGCCCGGAGCGGGTAAGTACCTTGGAATGTCTTCGTCCCAGCGCTTCATTCATACGTCTTGGCCGTGATTTTCCCTTTCTTCTTTTTTCCAGCAAGCGGAGCCATGGCCCTACCGACCTGGCGCCTCGGAAGGCCCTCAAGACGGCGTCGGTCCAGGCAGCTGGCGCCATCTCGGGCCCCGCCGCTCAGCCGACCCTCTCGCAGGGCGCTCCGCCGCATGGGGCTCAGGCGTCACATGTTCCGGGGGAGCAGGTCCCCGAAGCGGGCTCCTCTGCCGAGGCGGCCATCGTGATCGGGGAGGCGGCCGGCGCCGACGCGGTTCCGAGCCTGCCTGCCGTGTCGGCCATGCCGGCGCCTGCCGCCACCGCAGTTGGCACCGTCCCAGTCGGAGAGCATATGGTTGCTGCCGACGTTGAGTCGGCCACAGCGTCGGCGCCCAGGGCCTCGGAAGAGGTGGGCGTAGGCGCGCAGCTCATCCAGGCGGGCGGTAGCCTTGTCGCAGTGCGGCGGAGCCTCGAGGCCCGAGGCCAGATGCTCCGATTCCGGACCCGCGAGGCTTCGGACCCTATCTTCGTTCTTGACGACGAACAGGAGGACCAGTCCTGGGATGAGCTCCGCTAGCGTGCGGAAGCAACGGTGGGGTCGCTCCGATCGTCGCTGGAGGTTCTCTGCGGGGACGTCCCCAAAATCCTCCAGGTAACGGTTTCAGGCATACCTTCTCTCTTCTGCGAGTGAGGCGTCTGTCGTGATGCCTTGTTTTCCTTTCCAGGATCTGACGGACCGGAGCGCCGCCAAGTCGTCGTTCATCCGCCGCGAGGCCGACGTCTGGGGCTCGCTGCGGTCCCTGAGGACTTCGCTCGCCGGGGCTACCGCGCGCCTTTCTCAGCAGGACGCTAAGATAGCGGACCTCCAGTTGCTCTGCGCTGACCTGAGGGCCGAGGCGGCAGCGGTGCGCACGGAGGCGCTACGGCAGCGGTCGGAGCTCGTCCAGGTTGCCGAGGAGCGGGACCAATCCCGGGGTCAAGCTGCCGAGGCCGAAAGCCGGGCCAAGACCCTCGCGGCCGACCTGGCCGCAACCCAAGCCGCGGCCTCGGAGCAGCGCGCCCGAGCCGGAGGTATGCTTCGACCGTCCTCGGTTCTTGTTCTTGTTCGTTTCTTCCGCTTGTGTTTGAGGTCTTTCTTCTGGTTGTTCGCAGAGCTCGAGTCTGCCCTCGACGAGTCTGCCAAAGCGCTCGCCGAGGCGCTCGCCGGGGCTGCTGAGCAGAGGGAGGCCGATCTCGCGGCCATGTCCGAGGCCGTCTCGGATGTCTATCGGACCCTTGGTCCCGGCGACGTCCCTTCAGGAAGCTCCCCCCAAAGCCGTCTTCAAGCCCTAGGTGGTTACGCGCGCGGTAAAGTCCGCGTGGCGCTACACCACGGCGTCAGGCGGGCCTTCGCCGTGCTCGCTTCCCATTACGTCGTGGATCTGGAGCGGGTCAGCGAGGGGTATTGCCTTCCTGACGAAGACGACGCGGCCCTGGCGGAAGTTCAGCGGCTCGACGCGGTCGCTGCGGGTCCGAGCGCGGCGCTGGCGACCATCTTCGAAGCGGAGATTCTTCCTCCTGTGCCACCGCCGGAAGCGGAGGTGGACCTTACCGACGGCGGGGGTGGAGCTGAGGGCGCGGCGCCTTCCCAAGGCGACGCCTGATTTTTGTTGGGACAATTTCTGTTGGATGTGCGATTTGCCGCGGCCACCGAGGCCTGGACACTTTACTTCTCTTGTGTGAAGTCATACTCTTTTCTGTTTCAATTTGCGCGCCTGGCCCGACTTGTCAACAACAGGATGATTTCCCGAGCTGGGTCCTTTTTCGTGGCAGGCGATGAGTGAGGTGTCCTTAGCCCGGAGGCATAGGTGTTCCTCGGCTCAGTCGGTCTTGCCACTTATTTGTACCCAAGTTCGCTCCTCGGGACTCTGCTTCTGACGCATCCGGGAGAACGCAAAAAACCCCTTCTTGATCGCAAAAAGAATTTTTCTTTTTGGCGCGGAGAGGCGCATCCGAACTCGACGAGAGGGGTTCCCCCTTTTTAGCCCCCGAGGGAGGGTCGGGCTCCGCCGGGGCGAGGCCAACCCTCCCTTGATGACTGATTCTCGTATGTGAGTGGGGGAAGGGCGTAGCCCCCGAGCGTCGTCCGTGCAGAGGCCGTTTGACGAGTCGGGCTCCTGCCCGAACATCCGGCGAGTGCTCGGTGACATCCCTTGGTATGCCAGGCATGTCCGAGGGACCCCACGCAAAAATGTCGGCATTTGCGCGGGGAAAGTCGACGAGTACTGCTTCCTACTTGGGGTCGAGCCCGAAACTGATCCGGATCTGCTTGGAGGTATCGCCACTGGGGTCGAGAGGGACGGCCTTAGCCGTCTCCGCTGGCTCGAAGTTGCCGGCATGTCGCTTCACGTCCGGCACCTCTCGGGAGAGGCTTTCCAGGTCGGTAATGAGGGCCTCGGACTCGGCGAGGGCCTCGGCGTACTCCACGCACTCCACATCGCACTCGAATGCGTGTTCGTACGTGGGGCCGACGGTGATGTCCCCGTTGGGGCTCGGCATCTTGAGCTTCAGGTAGGTGTAGTTGGGGATGGCCATGAACTTCGCGTAGCATGGCCTTCCCAACACTGCGTGGTAGGTTCCTCGGAACCCGACCACCTCGAACGTCAAAGTTGGAGGGTGTTCCGAAGCAGACAGGGAGGTCGAGCTGTCCGAGGGGCTGGACGCGCTTCCCAGGAATGATCCCGTGGAAGGGCGCAGCGCCTGCTCGGACGGATGACAGATCGACGCGCAGGAGCCTGAGGGTCTCGGCGTAGATGATATTGAGGCAGCTGCCCCCATCCATCAGGACCTTGGTGAGCCTGACTTCGCCGATGACGGGGTCGACGACGAGCGGGTACTTCCCCGGGCTCGGCACGTGGTCGGGGTGGTCGTCCCGGTCGAAGGTGATGGGCTTGTCGGACCAGTCTAGGTAGACTGGTGCCGCCACCTTCACCGAGCAGACCTCCCGACGCTCCTGCTTACGATGCCGAGCCGAGGCATTCGCCGCATGCCCTCCGTAGATCATGAAGCAGTCACGGACCTCGGGGAACTCTCCTGCTTGGCGATCTTCCCTTTTGTCGTCGTCGCGGGCCCTGCCACCCTCCGCGGGTGGCCCGGCCCTGTGGAAGTGGCGCCGAAGCATGACGCACTCCTCGAGGGTGTGCTTGACGGGCCCCTGATGGTAGGGGCACGTCTCCTTGAGTGCCTTGTCGAAGAGGTTGGCGCCTCCGGGGGGCTTCCGAGGGTTCTTGTGCTCGGCGGCGGCAACAAGGTCCGTGCCGGCGGCGTCGCGTTTTGCTTGCGACTTCCTCCTGCCTTTCTTCTTGGCGCCGCGCGGAGCAGACGCCTCGGGAGCATCTTCCGACGGACGGCCCTGGGGCTGCTTGTCCTTTCGGAAGATGGCCTCGACCGCCTCCTGGCCGGAGGCGAACTTGGTGGCGATGTCCATCAGCTCGCTCGCCCTGGTGGGGGTCTTGCGACCCAACTTGCTCACCAGGTCACGGCAGGTGGTGCCGGCAAGGAACGCGCCGATGACATCGGAGTCGGTGATGTTAGGCAGCTCGGTGCGCTGCTTCGAGAATCGCCGGATGTAGTCCCGAAGAGACTCTCCCGGCAGTTGCCGGCAGCTTCGGAGGTCCCAGGAATTCCCGGGGCGCACGTACGTGCCCTGGAAGTTGCCGGCGAAAGCTTGGACCAGATCCTCCCAGTTGGAAATCTGCCCCGGAGGCAGGTGCTCCAACCAAGCGCGAGCAGTGTCGGAGAGGAACAGGGGGAGGTTGCGGATGATGAGGTTGTCGTCGTCCGTTCCTCCCAGTTGGCAGGCCAGGCGGTAGTCTGCGAGCCACAATTCCGGTCTCGTTTCCCCCGAGTACTTTGTGATAGTAGTCGGGGGTCGGAATCGGGGCGGAAACGGCGCCCGCCGAATGGCTCGGCTGAAGACCTGCGGACCGGGTGGTTCGGGCGAGGGACTCCGATCTTCCCCGCTGTCGTAGCGTCCCCCACGCCTGGGGTGATAGCCTCGGCGCACCCTTTCGTCGAGGCGAGCCCGACGGTCGCGATGAGGGTGCTCGTCGCCGAGGTGGCCCGGGGCCGCAGGCGCGGTGTTGCGCGTGCGCCCGGTATAGACCGAGGCTTCCCGCGTGAGTCAGGAAGTCGCGGCACGAGGTTCCGAGGGGTACCCCTGCCTTCGGGAGGCAGAGCTCTTGGCCCGCCGGGCCGCAGCGCTTTCCAGGAGATGCTTGAGCTCTCCCTGGATTCGCCGACCCTCGGTGGTTGATGACTCCGGCATCGCGCGGAGGAGCATCGCCGCGGCTGCCAGGTCATGACCGGTCCCGCCGGATGCGGGTGGCGGTCTGCCCCTGGCATCGTTGGCGATGCGGTGCTGGAGACCCTGGGGCTAGTGACGTATTTCTCCGGCCGAGGGCTGGCCCGCCCATACCTGCCCGACGTCCCGGCGGATTGCCTCGAGCGCCCCTGCTCCCTCATCGAGCCCGGCCTGCGCCCCGCGGACTTGCTCGAGCTGTGGGTCGTGACCCCCCGCCGGAACGGGGACCACAGCTAGCTCCCGCGGGATGTCGGCGCGAGGCGCTGGCCCAGGGAGATCGCCATCCTCCGGCATGCCGAGACAGCTGCCTCCGGAGGGATCCCCTAGCTCGACGTGGAAACATTCGCGGCTCGGGCCGCAGTCCTTGTCATCAAGGCTGCGGCTGCCATCGGAACAATCGGAAAGGCAGTAGTCGCATGCGGTCATGAAGTCCCGCATGGCACTAGGGTTGCCAGATCCAGAGAAATCCCAGCAGATGCTGGGGTCGTCATCTTCCTCGGACCCAGAGGGTCCGTAGGTCGAGACGCCCGTCAATCGGTCCCAGGGCGACCGCACACGAAACCCCAGAGGGGTTGCACTCGCCTCAACGTGAGTGTCCGCCAAAGCGAGGTCGCCAGGCGAGTTGAGGTCGAGTCGAAATGACGAAGGATGGGAAGCAGTCGGTACCTTTTGGTCGACGAAGAGCGACGAAGTCACGTCGGGGGCTGATCGCGCCGTCGTCTTGGGTACGAGGGCGACATCCTGCAGGCCCTTCGTGAGCGTGCTGGCGCCGTCCACCTGCTCGGGGTCGACGTGTTGCGAGGGGATGGCGCTCGCCTTCGTCTCGAACGCGAGGGTGACGCCTAGCGTATCCTCCGTTGGGGCACTGGGGATGTCGATTTGCTCGACAGCCGTCGGAGCGCAGCCTCCCGCTCGGCCCCGGTTGCCCCGCCTCCTCCTCCGATGGCGAGGGAGAGGATGGGGCGAGCTCGAATGTTGTTCTTCCCCCACGCGGGAAAGACGTCGTCGATTCCGCCGCCGGCGGGCGGGCTGTCGACCGCCATTGTCGCTGCCGCACGACGGTGGAAGGAGTACCATGTCGTAGCCGCTGTCGAGAGACATGAACTCGAGGCTCCCGAAACGGAGCACCGTCCCGGGTTGGAGAGGTCGTTGGAGACTGCCCATCTGGAGCTTGACGGGAAACTGCTCGTCAACACGCAGCGTGCCCCTACCTGGCGCGCCAACTGTCGGCGTTTCGAGACCGGGGGGTCCCCGAGCCGACGAGTGAGAGTGCCGCGTGCCCCAGCCCAGATGGGTCGAGCGCGTGGGCGAGCGCGAAGGGGGGAAAGAGCGAGGTCGGTGGCTGGAGCCGGGTCGTGACGAGGGAGACGGAGATCCCGCAGCCTTTCGTGTTTGCCCCGCGCCCAGGTCGGGTGCGCTTGCAGTAGGGGGTTACAAGCGTCCGCGCGGGTGAGGGGAGCGAGCGGCCCCAAGAGAGCGCCTGCCCCTGCCCTCGTTCCCGCGAGGCCAACCTCCTCTAAGAAGGCCCTGGTCCTTCCTCTTATAGTCGTAAGGAGAGGATCCAGGTGTACAAAATGGGGGTGTAGCAAGGTGCTACGTGTCTAGCGGGGGAGAGCTAGTGCCCTAAGTACATGCCAAGGTGGCAGCCGGAGAGATCTTGGCACTCAGCCGGTGTGGCGTCGTGGCTGTCGGAGGAGTAACAGAGCCTGATGGAGGGACAGCTGTTGGAACAGTTGTGCTCTTGCTGACGTCTCCCTGCTTCCGTAAGGGAGCCGAGAGCCGCCGTCGTCATGGGTCTAGTGGGGCGCCATCATTGCCTATCTGGTGGAGCTGGCCAGACGGGACGCCGGTCTTGTCCTCTGCGACCCGAGTCGGCTCAGGGCAGGGTGATGATGGCGCTTCCTTTTGACGTGGCGGACTTGTGTCCTAGGTCGGGCGACGTGGTGGCTCTTCCGAAGTCGAGGTCGAGTCTGTCCTGCATGGCCGAGGCCGAACCTGAGCTCCTGGGTCGGGCGAAGCGGAGGTCGTTCGGCAGAGGCCAGGGCGGAGTCCGAGCCCTGGGTCGGGCGAAGCGGAGTTCGTCGTCTTCAGGGGCCTTAGCCCGAGTCCGAGCCCTGGGTCGGGCGGAGCGGAGTTCGCCGTCTTCCGGGGCCTTAGCCCGAGTCCGAGCCCTGGGTCGGGCGGAGCGGAGTTCGCCGTCTTCCGGGGCCTTGGCCCGAGTCCGAGCCCTGGGTCGGGCGGAGCGGAGTTCGCCGTCTTCCGGGGCCTTGGCCCGAGTCCGAGCCCTGGGTCGGGCGAAGCCTCCTATGGCACCTCTGGCAAAGCCTGGTCGCCCATCGGTCTCACCCTTTGTGTTAAATGCCCCGGTGACTTGGTCGGTCGGCGCGGTGATTTAGTCAGGGTTGCTTCTCAACGAAGGCAAGGCCTCGGGCGAGCCGAAGATGCGTCTGCCGTAAAAAGGGGGCCTCGGGCGAGACGGAAATACCTCAGGGTCGGCTGCCCTTGCCCGAGGCTAGGCTCGGGCGAGGCGCGATCGAGTCGCTCGTACGGACTGATCCCTGACTTAATCAAACCCATCAGGCCTCTGCAGCTTTATGCTGATGGGGGTTACCAGCTGAGAATTAGGCGTCTTGAGGGTACCCCTAATTATGGTCCCCGACAGCAGTAATTGCAGCAACAGGCGTGCGGAAGCAGCGGTCCAATCACCTACAGGACAAGCGACACCTCCGGCAGGCGAAGCGGGCGCCGTTTTGTCTCCGTCATGATTACTGCGTCATAAAAGGTGCGCCACATTATTTAAATTTATATCATTTTCCTTTTCCTCTCTCTCTCTTGCCACAGGGACCGAGAAAGGGGATATTGTGAAAAAGATCCTTCTCGACAAAGGAAACAGGCCCTGAGCCCTCCTACTGATCAGGGGTTCGAAGGTTGCACCCTCCGGGGTTTCGTAACCGCCCCAGAGCACTCGGGCTCCGAGACCATTACTGATCAGGGGTTCGAAGGCTGGCCCCTCGGAAGGGTTCAACAGCCACCCTAGAGCACGCAGAGTCAGGGATGACCCTGGGTACGTCCGTTACATGGCCGAGGCTCGGGCTACGCTCCTGAGGTACCCTAAGACATTTCCGAGACCAGCGGGAATAATTTGTAATGGAATCCCACCGGAGGGAGACACCGAGCCCTCGGACCCTATCGAATGGGTCCGGGTCCAGCAAATCACCTGCAGGTACTTTTGGAGAGCGCCTCTGGGCCACTAGCCGACCCTTATCGAACGGGGCTCGGGCGTCCACTCGGATTACCCGTTAGCAGCTCACCGGAAACACCATGTTCGATGCCCTCCGAGGGTAACATGGCGCTTTCCCCCTTCCTCCTCGCGGAGAGGCGACGAAGGGGCGTACAATAAAAGTCGAGACGGTCCTTGATCGTCCTCTCGCTCCGTGCAGAGGCTCAGGAGCTGCTCTCGCGCCAGGCTACGGCCAAACTGTTGACCACGTCAACAAACCAGCTTGGAAACTTAGAGCCTGACCGTGCACCCGGGCTGCGGCCAGGCCGCATGAGGGAACAACAAGGCTGACCGAGGCATCACAAAAAGGATTAAGACCTCAGAGGAGTCAAACTACTCCTCCGAGGCCTCGGGGGCTACACCCAGTGGGTGCGCTCACGCGCACCCATCGGAACAAAGCGTAACCGAGAAGGGCCGGTCCCCTTGCGAAAAATCCGACAGAACCTCCAAGCGAGTACCTACACTCCCTTCAAGGCTCGGGGGCTACTATCGGGACCGTAATTAGGGGTACCCCCAATGCTCCTTAATCCGGCTGGAAAACATCTTCAGAACAAACCATAAACGACCGATAAAGCGCGGGCTTCGTCTACCAAGGGATGCGACCTCATTCGAGCTTAGCCTCGGGCAAGGAAAGTAGTCCCGGACGAATTCACGCCTCGCCCGAGGGTCCCCTCAGTCAGCAAACACACCCTCGGCACACCTGATGTCCAGCGCAGGCAAGCTTTGTCGTACAGCGACCTCGTCCGAATCGGCTTACCAACCGACCGTATCGCATGCGCATTTAATGCGAGGATCGCCTGACACCTTATCCTGACACGCGTGCCTCAGTCGGCAAGGTCAAAGTGACCGTAGTCACTTCGCCCCCTTTACTAACCGTTCTGACAGGAAAACGGCGCTATTCACCCCGCTCCAGCAACTGTGCCAGCCACCAGGGAAAGACTAACAACAGTCATGGCCTTCCCCGAAGTTTGGCCTCGGGCGCAGCAGAAGGACTCCGCCTCGCCCGACCCTAGGCCTCGGCCTCAGCCTCGGCCTCGGGAGAAGGACTCTGCCTCGCCCGACCTCAGCCTCGGCCTTGGAGGAGTCGTCGCCTCGCCCGACCTCAGCCTCAGCCTCGGAGGAGTCGCCGCCTCGCCCGACCTCATCCTCGTATCAGCTACGCTACTAGGGATCCATCATTACCCTACCCCTAGCTAGCCGCCTCGGACTACGAAGGAATAGGACCGGTGTCCCATCTAAGTTACTCCGGTAACAGGTAATGATGGCTCCCCGCGTGCGCTCATGACATCGGGTGCTCTCAAACCCCCTACGGAAGCAAGGAAACGTCAGCAGGATCCATGCCGCACCGCCAGCTATGCTTCTACAGGGCTCAAGGCACCTCTCCGATGGCCACGTTGGTACATCTATAGGGCTCAAGGCACTTCCCCGATGGCCACGTTATTACCTATACAGGGCTTAGGGCACTTCCCTGCCAGCCACGTTAGCTCATAGCTACACCCCCATTGTACAGCTGGGCATCTCCTTGCATCTATAAAAGGGATGTCTAGGGCCCCAGGGGGAGAGGGGGGGAGAAAGGGAGAGGGGGACGAACGTGCGACGTACGAACACACACGCGGAAAGGAGAAAAGAAGGAGAGACACGGTAGGGGCAGCCTCAGACGGCTTGCCTCAAGGCCGAACCCTCTCCTTCTCTCTCTCTCGTTCTCGCTCTCCCACAACGCTTGTAACCCCTACTACGAGCACCCCGGTGCAAGATAACATAAGGCTCATTTCCCTCTTGCGTTCCATCTTGCATCAACCCATCTAGACAGGGGCACACGCCACTAAAATTCACTAGTCGGTCCGGTTGAGGGTCCCCCGGGTCCGAAACACCGACAGTAACATTTACTCCCAAATACACGAAAATAAGACACGTTGGGTTTGTTACCGGTTAGAAGTTCATATGACGTCTTCTTGAGGAGGCGATGAAGGTAGACCCGGTTTATGGCGTGGCAAGCTGTGTTCACAGCTTCTAACCAAAACCTTTCGGGCGTCTTGAATTCACCAAGCATCGTCCTTGCCATGTCTATCAGCGTCCTGTTCTTTCTCTCTACCACACCATTTTGTTGTGGTGTGTAGGGAGCGGAGAACTCGTGCTTGATTCCTTCCTCCTCAAGGTACTTCTCCACTTGTAGGTTCTTGAACTCGGACCCGTTGTCGCTTCTTATCTTCTTCACCTTGAGCTCAAATTTGTTTTGAGCTCTCCTTAGAAAGCGCTTAAGGGTCCCTTGGGTTTTTGATTTATCCTGAAAAAGAATACCCAAGTGAAGCGAGAAAAATCATCAACAGTAACAAGACCATACTTACTTCCCCCGATGCTGAGGTAGGCGACGGGTCTGAAGAGGTCCATATAAAGTAGCTCCAGATGTCTTGATGTGGTCATCACATTCTTGCTGTGATGAGCGCTTCTCACTTGTTTACCTGCTTGACAAGCTGCACAAGGTCTATCTTTTTCGAAAAATACATTGGTTTGACCTAACACATGTTCTCCCTTTAGAAGTTTATGAAGGTTCTTCATCCCAACATGTGCTAGACGGCGATGCCACAGCCAGCCCATGCTAGTCTTAGCAATTAAGCATGCATCTAGATCGGCCTCCTCTTTCGAAAAATCAACTAAGTAGAGTTTGCCGTCTAGTACACCCTTAAAAGCTAGTGAACCATCACTCCTTCTAAAGACAGACACATCTACATTGGTAAATAAACAATTGTAACCCATATTACATAATTGACTAATGGACAACAAGTTGTACCCGAGCGATTCAACTAAGAACACATTAGAGATGAAATGTTCGGATGAAATAGCTATCTTCCCTAGTCCTTTAACCTTGCCTTGGTTCCCATCTCCAAAGATGATCGAATCTTGGGAATCTTTGTTCTTGACGTAGGAGGTGAACATCTTCTTCTCCCCTGTCATATGGTTTGTGCATCCGCTGTCGATAATCCAGCTTGAGCCCCCGGATGCATAAACCTGCAAGGCAAATTAGGCTTGGGTTTTATGTACCCAACTCTTGTTGGGTCCTACAAGGTTAGTAACAATAGCCATTGGGACCCAAATGCAAGTCTTGTCTCCCTTGCATTTGGACCCCATCTTTCTAGCAACCACTTTTTCATTTTTACATGTAAGAACATACTTAGTGTTGCAAGCATGAAAGATAGTAGTAGATTTATTGTACACTTTCCTAGGAGCATGAGACATAAAATTTCTCCTAGGCCTATCATTAAAATTAGAACATGAAGCAATCATAGCATGTGAGTCAAAAGCATTATAACTCCTATTATAATGAGAATTTCTAGAAAATTTTCTATCATAGTAAATGAACGCATGATTCTTTTGACTACTACTAGCCATAGGGGCCTTCCCTTTCTCCTTGTTGGAAATGGGAGCCCTTTGACTTGTTAAGTTCTTGGCTTCCTTTCGAAAGCCAAGTCAATCCTTAATTGAGGGATGTCTACCAATCGTGTAGGCAACCCTAGCAAATTTTAACTTATCAAAGTCACTTTTGCAAGTCTTAAGTTGATCATTAAGACTTGCTACTTCATCATTCAATTTTGTAATAGCAATGAGATGTTTATTACAAGCATTAACATCAAAATCCTTGCATCTATTGTAGATAACAACATGTTCTACACATGAACTAGATTTATTTGCTACTTCTAGCTTGGCATTTAATTCATCATTAACACTCTTTAAGCTAGAAATAGACTCATGATAAGCAGATATTTCAGAAGATAGAATTTCCTTCCTTTTAGTTTCTAAAGCAAGAGATTTTTGTACACTAACAAATTTATCATGCTCTTCATACAAAATGTCTTCTTGCTTCTCTAAAAGTCTATCCTTTTCATTTAAGGCATCAATTAATTCATTAATTTTATCTACCTTTGCTCTATCTAAGCCCTTAAATAAATCAGTATAATCTACTTCTTCATCACTAGATTCATCATCGCTTGAAGTAGTATACTTAGGAGTTTCTTGAACGCTTACCTTTTTCTCCTTTGCCATGAAGACAAGTGTGGCGTTCGTTGGGGAAGAGAGAGGACTTGTTGAAAGCTGAGGCAGCGAGTCCTTTGTCATCGGAATCAGAAGACGAGCAGTCCGAGTCCCATTCCTTTCCGATGTGTGCCTCGCCCTTTGCCTTCCTATAGCTCTTTTTCTTCTCTTTCTTCCCGCCCTTTCCTTGTTCCTGGTCACTAGAGTTATCGGGACAATTTGCTACGAAATGACCAGTCTTACCACATTTAAAACAGGAGCGCTTTCCCTTTGCTTTGCTCTTGTTGGGATGCTCCTTTCGTCCTTTTAGCCGTCTTGAAGCGCTTGATGATGAGGGTCATTTCATCTTCATTTAGCTCGGCAGCTTCAACTTGTGCCACCTTGCTAGGTAGCGCCTCTCTGCTGCAGCTTGTTGCCTTGAGTGCAACGGGTTGGGGCTCATAGATGGGCATTGGGCCGTTCAATGCCTCATCAACGTATCTTGCTTCCTTGATCATCATACGCCCGCTTACAAACTTTCCGAGTATTTCCTGGGGCGTCATCTTTGTGTACCTAGGATTCTCACGGATTGAGTTCACAAGATGAGGATCAATGACAGTAAACGACCTGAGCATAAGTCGGACGATGTCGTGGTCCGTCCATCTCGTGCTTCCATAGCTCCTGATCTTGTTGACCAGGGTCTTGAGCCTGTTGTAAGTTTGCGTCGGCTCCTCCCCCTGATCATCGCGAACCTTCCCAGCTCGCCTTCCACCAACTCCATTTTGGTGATCATGGTGGCGTCATTCCCCTCATGTGAAATCTTGAGGGTGTCCCATATTTGCTTGGCGTTGTCCAAGCCGCTCACCTTGTTGTATTCACCCCTGCACAACGATGCTAACAAAACAGTGGTAGCTTGTGCATTTTTGTGAATTTGTTCGTTAATAAAAACAGGGTTGTCCGTACTATCAAATTGCATTCCATTCTCAACTATCTCCCAAATACTAGGATGAAGAGAGAAAAGGTGAGTACGCATTTTGTGACTCCAAAAAGCATAGTCCTCTCCATCAAAGTGTGGGGGTTTGCCAAGAGGAATAGAAAGCAAATGGGCATTGGAATTATGCGGAATACGAGAATAATCAAAAGAAAAGTTTGAGTTAACCGGTTTCTTTTTCTCGTCGTAGTCGTCGTCTCTTGGGGAAGAAGAAGACTCGTCGCTGTTGTAGTAGACGATCTTCTTAATGCGCCTCTTCTTCTTCCCGTCCTTCTTCTTATGACTCGAGCCAGAGTCAGTGGGCTTGTCGTCCCTCGGCTCGTTGAAGATGGACTCCTTCTCCTTATCATTGACCACCATCCCCTTTCCCTTAGGATCCATCTCTTCGGGCGATTAGTCCCTTTCGTGAAGAGAACAACTCCGATACCAATTGAGAGCACCTAGAGGGGGGTGAATAGGTGATCCTGTAAAAATCAAATACTTGTAGCCACAAAACTTGGTTAAGTGTTAGTGCAATAGAACCAAGTGACTAAGGACCAAGTTCTTGTGAAACACAATGGTCACAAAGAAAGACAACACACAAGACACGATGATTTATCCCGTGGTTCGGCCAAGTGAAATACTTGCCTAATCCACGTTGTGGCGTCCCAATGGACGAGGGTTGCACTCAACCCCTTTCAAGTGATCCAATGATCAACTTGAATACCACTGTGTTTTCCTTTATTATACTTTCTCCCGTTCGCGAGGAATCTCCACAACTTGGAGCCTCTCTTCCTTACACTTGATGATCACAAAGAAGCACAGAAGTAAGGGAGGGGAGAGTAACACACACAAGACTCAAAGCGAGAGCACAATTACGCACACAAGCCACAACTTAAGCTCAAAACACAACGCAAGGAGTTCTCTACTCAAATGAAGCTCAAGTCACTATCTCAAAGAATCGAATGCGTGAGAATGGAGTCTTGGTGCTTTGGAATGATCAAAGAATGCTTAGGTGACTCCTCCATGTGCCTAGGGATCCCTTTTATAGCCCCAAGGCAGCTAGGAGCCGTTGGAGGCAACTTTGGAAGGCAAATCTTGCCTTCTGTCGGGTGGCGCACCGGACAGGTCGGTGCGCCACCGGACAGTCCTTGTAGCTGTCCGGTGCGTGATCTCCTTCCTTTTCTGGAGCATCCGACCGTTGCAGATTTCTGGCAGTTGGCGCACCGGACACTGTCCGGTGCACACCGGACGTCCGGTGCCTTGCCAACCGTAGGCGCGCCCACGCGTCGCGCGCGGATTGCGCAGTCGACAGTTGGCTCACCGGACATTCCGGTGCCTAACCGGACCGTCCGGTGAATTTTAGTCGTACGCTGTTGAACGATTCTCGAGAGCGACGACTTCGCCGCAGACGGCTTACCGGACAGTCCGGTGCACCACCGGATAGTCCGGTGAATTATAGCCGTATGCCGCCATCAAGTCCCGAGAGAGGCCTGTTCACCGGAGGCTGGCCTGGCGCAACGGACACTGTCCGGTGCACCACCGGACAGTCCGGTGCACCTAGACCGAGCTGCATTTGGCTGTACACAGCCAACTCCATTCCAAACCAATTTCTTCTGTTTCTAACACTCAGACACAATACATTAATACACAAATCAATATACTAAGTCTAGAAACATACCTTGTAACTTGATTTGCACTTCTTGAGTCTTTGGCACAAATTAACACTTAGAGCATATGTGTTGGGCACTTAATCACCAAAACACTTTAGAAATGGCCCAAGGGCACATTTCCCTTTCACTATCAATAATCCAGCTTGTGCACCTGGATGCATAAACCTGCAAGGTAGTTTAAGCTTGGGATTTAGATACCAACTCTTGTTGGGTCCTACAAGGTTAGTCATATAAGATTTTGGAATCCAAATGCATGTCTTTCCTTTCTTGCATTTAGGCCCCACATTTTTAGCAATAACTTTATCATTTTTATAGTATAGCACATATGAAGCACCATAAGTATGATAAAGCATAGTTTGATCATTAGGTGCATTCCTAGGCGCATGAGAGACAACATTATGAACATGGCGCCTATATATACTCCTACCATGACCAAATGAAGAGCTAGATAATGCAAGCATGGCATGAGAATCAAAAACAGCATCATGACGCATAGGTAAGATATTATGATCATAGCAACCGTCTTGATGAGCAACATTGGAGGCATTCTTAACATGAGCATTTAAATAAGCATGATTCTTCTTGTTATGTAAAGAATGTGAACTACTATACATAGGTGCCTTCCCTTTCTCCTTGATAAGATGGGAGGCCTTTTGACTTGTTAAGTTCTTGATTCCCTTTTAGAAAACAAAGTCCATCCTTAATGGAGGGATGTCTACCAATGGTGTAGGCTCCATGGCAAATTTTATTTTTTCAAATTCATTCTTGCAAATTTTAAGTTGAGCATTAAGATTTGGAACTTCATCATTCAATTTAGAGATAGTAGAAACATGATTATTGCAAGCATCAACATCAAAGTCTTTGCATGTATTACAAATAGAAACATGCTTTAGTGATGGACTAGCAACATTTAATTTTTCTATTCTAGCATTTAAATTAGCATTTAAACCTTTAAGGCTAGAAATAGACTCATGGCGAGAAGACAATTCAACAGAAATAATTTCATTTTTCTTAATTTTCATAGCAAGAGATTTTTTCAGCATTAACACATTTATCATGTTCTTAATAAAGAATATCTTCTTGTTTTTCTAATAATCTATCCTTCTCATTAAGTGCATCAATCAATTCATTAGTTTTATCAACCTTGGACATATATAAGCCCTTAAAGAGATCGCTATAATCTAACTCATCATCGGAATCCTCATCACTAGAAGAAGTGTACTTAGATGTAACTCGTATATGTACCTTCTTCTCCTTAACCATGAGGCAAGTATGTTGCTCGTTGGGAAAGAGGGAGGACTTGTTGAAGGCGGAAGCAACAAGTCCCTCATCGTCGGAGTCTAATGAAGAGCAGTCTGAGTCCCACTCCTTGCCGATGTGAGCCTCGCCCTTTGCCTTCCGATAGTTCTTTTTCTTCTCCTTATTCCCTCTCTTTTCTTGTTCCTGGTCATTCTCATTATCAGGACATTGTGCAATAAAATGACCAGACTTGCCACATTTGAAGCAAGAACACTTTCCCTTTGATTTGTTCTTGTTGGGGTACTCCTTGCGTCCCTTCAATGTGGTTTTGAAGCGCTTGATCACAAGCGTCATTTCTTCCTCGTTAATTTCGATAGCCTCCACTTGAGCCACCTTGTTAGGTAGCACCTCCTTGCTGTTTATTGCCTTGAGAGCAATGGGTTACGGCTCGTAGAGAGGAAGTGGTCCGTTGGCAACATCATCAACGTACCTTGCCTCCTTCACCATCATACGTTCGCTTACAAATTTTCTGAGAATTTCCTCAGGCATCATCTCGGTGTACCTGGGATTCTCACAAATAAGGTTTATAAAATAAGGATCAATAACTATAAATGACCTTAGCATGAGTCGAACAACATCATGATCCATCCATTTTGTACTCCCATAGCTTCGAATCTTGTTCGCCAGGGTCTTGAGCCTGTTGTAGGATTCAGTTGGCTCATCTCCCCTTTTCATGGCAAACCTTTCTAGTTCACCTTCCACCAACTCCATTTTGGTGATCATGGTGCTGTCCTTTCCCACATGAGAAATCTTGAGGGTGTCCCATATTTTCTTGGCATTGTCCAAGTCGCTGACTTTGTTGTACTTATCCTTGCATAGAGATGCTAACAAAACAGTAGTAGCATGGGAATTTTTATGAATTTGTTCATTAATTAATACGGGATTATCGCAACTATCAAACTGCATTCCATTTTCAACTATTTCCCAAATACTAGGATGGAGAGAAAATAAATGACTATGCATTTTATGACTCCAAAAAGAATAGTCTTCTCCATCAAAGTGAGGGGGTTTTCCAAGTGGAATAGACAATAATTGAGCATTTGAATTGTACAGAATGCAAGAATAATCAAATGAATAATTTTGATTAACTGTTTTCTTTTTCATAGACGAGTCTTCGTCGTCGTCGTCCCTTGATGAAGAGGAGGCGTCGATGTCGTAGTAGATGATCTTCTTGATGCACCTTTTCTTCTTCCCATCATTTCTCTTGTTATTCGAACCTGAGTCGGTGATCTTGTCACCTTTTGGCTCATTGACGTTGAGGATCTCCTTCTCATTGTCGTTGATCACGATCCCCTTGCCCTTAGGATCCATCTCTTCAGGCGGTTAGTCCCTTGATGAAGAGAATGACTCTGATATCAATTAAGAGCACCTAGAGGGGGTGAATAGGTGATCCTATAAAAATAGCTCAAAAAACAAACTTGGACTAATATTGGTTTAGTGAAATCAAAAGCCAAGTCCGAATGAAGTGGATGAGAGAAGATAACTTCTTCACTTAATTGCCCTCACAAGATGAGTAAGAGACAAGTTACACAGTGATTTTATCCCGTGGTTTAGTCAAGCGTAAAATGCTTGCCTAACCCATGTTGTGGTGTCCTAATGGACGAGGGTTGCACTCAACCCCTTTCAATTGATCCACTGATCAACTTGAGTACCACGGTTCTCTTTCTTATCTTAACTTTTTCCCGTTGTGAGGAATCTCCACAATTTGGAGTCTATCACCCTTACACAATTGATCTCAAGTAAAACACAAGAGTAAGGAGGATTATAAACACACACACAAGAGACGAACCAAAGCAACACACGCACACAAGTCGAGAGAGGAGCACAAGAGATAGCATAGCGGAGTTACAACTCAAACACTTGCTCGAATCTCAAACTATCAATGCTCTAGCGTGCTCGCAGTGTCTCGGTGTCGTAGGATGTTCAAAGGATGCTTGGTGGTATGCTCCATGCGCCTAGGCATCCCTTTTATAGCCCTAAGGGACCTAAGAGTCGTTGGAGCTCCATTAGGCAGGCTCTGATTGCCTTCTGTCTGTGGGTCCACTGGACAGTCTGGTGCACCACCGGACAGTGAATAGTGCACGATTCCTTTCCTTGTTTGACGAAGCCGACTGTTGCCAGCCTCTGGTCCCATGGCACACCTGACAGTCTGATGCAGCTTGGTGACTATTGGATGGGCACACGTGGTGCCCGCTGATCGCGTGGCTGGCACACCGGATAGTCCAGTGTACACTAGACAGTCCAGTGAATTATAGCCGTGGCGCCCTATCTTTTTCTGAGAGTGGTTGTTCACTGGGTGCGCCAGCCTGGCACCAGACAGTCTGGTGAACCACAGGCTAGTGCAAGTTTGGTTGGACTTAGCCAAACTTCTCCATTTGACTTTCTCTCTATTTGAGAAGTTCCCTAGCACTTAGTAGGACATAGTTAGCACCAAAAATAATTTACTAAGTGCTAGAATCATACCTTTGTTTCTCCAATTTTGTAGAGTTTACAATTTGTTCTTACAACTCTCAATTTGCTTGTCTTTTACTATGGGACCATTCTTACAATTGCAAGTAGTTCAAAGTGATGTGTTGGGCACTTAATCACCAAAACACTTAGAAATGGCCAAGGGCACATTTCCCTTTCAAAATCAATCAACTTAAATAGGTGGACCACTGGTGCTTCTATTGAGAAGTTGAGAAAAGGATGAAGGACCGCCACACGCTCGCGCGCCGCAGCCGCCGGCCGGGCCGTGGCTCGTGGTAGATCAGGCCTTGGTCCGAATATTCCTTTCAAACGGTTGCACATTTTGCTTGGAGTGATGACAGTCATGGTGACCGTCCGTTTCCTATATTATGGCTAGTAACGGACGTCAGTTACTCATCGGTTTCTAGTTCTAATGGCGTGACCGTTGTTGTTCGTTGTCCTTCTCCATTCCTTCTGACTGCTTATAGGGATGGCAATTTTACCCACGGGTACGGATATCCGTTGGATATCCGACCCATCGGGTTCGGGTACGAATTTGTACCCGCGGGTCTTGCCCGTGTCCGACCCGTGATAAAATCGGGTCGGGTACGGATATTTTTTGTCGCCCGTGGGTTACCTGTGGATATCCGTAAAAACTAAAAAAACTAGTGAGCATGTATCATGAAGACTTGAAGTGTTCCCATATTATGTTCTGTATGCCTTTGTTGACGCATAATTCATGAAGACTTCTTCAAAGTGTTCCCTATACGCATAAGTTTTCTGGAATTTTTGCTGGTTATGATTATATTTTATGGAATTTTTCCATATTGTTTTTAGATATATATACCCGCGGGTACCCGATACCCGATGGGTACGAGCACGGGTACAATTTTTTACCCGCTGGTACTGTTGCAGGCGGGTATGGCTAATACCCATGGGTACGGTCACGGGTGGGTATTTATTATACCCGACCCGAATCCGACCTGTTGCCATCCCTAACTATGTATAAGAGTGGAGGGGGAGGACGCTCTTCCGGTTACACGTGCAATCTCTCACACACGTTGCAAATATCACGTCCCCTTCCCACCTTCTGCGAGCACAGAGAGAGTGGGAGAGCAGGCCTCCGAAATTGTCATCCGCAGAGGTACACTTGTATGGGTGTGCAGGCGATCAGGTTTTTGGGGAGCGTACTCGCGACTGCTCGCTTCATCCGCTCGACCAGCGCTGCTTCGAAGGACTGCACTGCGTACACATGCCTGCAACAAATTTGTACGACTACATCGAACATACACACAAGATGTCTCGTGTGAATGGAGCCACTGATGCCTTGAGCATCACTCCCTCCACATGGTACTTTACTACTTTCTGATATCAGTAGTTGTGCATGTTTCATTTCTATTTATTGCTTATGCGAGTAGTGGTACGCACATACACCTACATGTCATCACATATATCACACTATTCTTCTGGATTAAATTAAAACTGATAATGCCTAATTTTCTAACAGTGGTAAACTAGTGTGATGGAACCTCCACATAAAAATAAACTAGATGAGTGCTCGTGCATTACGACAGAGTCAACATATAAGGATAAGATACATTGAGAAGCATTAACAGGTTTGGATTCAACATAACTTTTTTAGCAAGTGATTTTCATGCAATTAATGTAGTATTGTATCAAAACTGATGACAAATCATGTTTCTAAATATATCAATCAAAACAAATTAATGCTCCAACAAAGCATACACAATTCAAGTGGCCATTTAATTTTCATCTTTAAGAAAATAAGATCAGAGTCAGATCTAAAATTCATTAATACGATAACAACAAAGCAAACAACATCAAGGGTTAATATCAAAAAGTACTGAAACCTAGGTCAAACAAGAATCCAACTATTGCAGACAAAACTAATTAGGAACTGCAAATATTAGAGATAAAATAGAGTGGAATGTGTGGAAAGGAGAAAATACAAGGAAGAATGGGTTGTACTATAGTACTCTAGATAAAGTGTTGAGAAAATGGTGTAGCATCCACAATCAAGCAGCTAGAGATCACTTCCTCATGCTTTCAATGAGGTGTGAGCCACACAAATCCTTGCAGTATAACATCCAAACGACTTTAGTGAGCTCTGTTCTGATAACATAAATTATTGTTCTACATAGAATACTATCAAAGCAAAGCTAGTATAGAGTTAGTAACATATATGGCACTATATGTGGAAGAAAACACCCAATCGAGTACTTGATCGTGTTGATGGCATTTTTCACTGGCAGGAACTCATTCACTGTAACCTCTCTATTTCATTCTTTTTATCTATCAACACGGCAGAAACATAACGACATGTACAAATTTGCTAATAAGAATTGACATAGAATCATTTCTATACTTACTATTTTCCTTTTGTGCTCCAAACGTACATCAAAATTATTAGATATAATAATTGCTTATCCAAAAATGTAAAACATACTATGAAACGGTAATACCAAAGGATGCTGCACTTACACAACTACAATGACCTTTGTCTTCCCAAATTTTGCATAGGCAAACCCTGATGCAACAGTAGTTGGTCATGTCTGCATAACTGCGAGACACATTGTAAATTATCAACAAATTACATGATCTAGAAATGAACATTGCAAGTTTCAACTCCACAGAACAACAGGTAGTATCATTTAAATCAAGGTTAAGATGTACATTGGCATGCAAGCACTGCTACACTTGATAGAATGACACAGTAAAGAGACATGGAACCTAAGCAGTAGACGACACAATAAACTGAGTAACTCTCACTCATCACGCATAATGTTGAACATCATAAGCATGGTGCTAGCTAGAGCAGGCGAAAGGCAAACAACCAAAACTCTAAATAGAGCAGGTAGATAGAGGACGTGGGGGAGGGGTGTAGTTACCCGATGAGGAACTGCTTGCGCGTGGCGACTCGCCCTCTTCCTCCTCTGCGCGTGTCAACTCAATGATAACTCTTCTGGCTGATCCAACAAACTATTAAGATAAAAGTGTACAAAACAGGTATATATACTTCATATCACATGACAAAATACCTCGAGTTTAAGTTTATGCAAATTAGATAATAAAGAATAAAAAAATTATTGTCGTTGCACCAATAGTTTATTTCCCTACGTACCTTCCTAAAATTTTCAGAGCATCACATGTGATTCTTAAAACCATATATAAATATATTCACAGACTGTCCACTTTTTTAGCTTTTCCATGCACTCGAAAAGTTGATCTATGTCAAATGCATCTGCAAGGCAAAGAATGAAACCTACTTTCAACTAAGATAAACTAAATCCCAGAAACTAAGAGAAGAGCATACATTCACATGATTGCATATCAAGTACCATGGTGGTCAAATTTATAGTTTTGCACATGCTCGTACTGTTCCTCGGGTAAACCACGGTAGAATAAATCCTACCAAAAGTTACAGCACAAAGTGAGTTGCACTCGATTTAAAAAAAGAAGAGCAATCAATTAGCCCTTGCCTTATGGTCGAGTTTTTTTGAGGGAAATACAATCCCATGTTTCTTTTAACGGTACCTAATAACATTTGGTATATAGAATTTCCTATGTGTTCCTACTGGTAAAATGCCACCTCCATGGATTCAAAGGAAGCACCAGATATTAACATAGATCAAATCTCCAAAACCCTCCAACCCACACCCATTTTTTACCACAATAATTCATAGAAAATCTAATATTCATTTTAACTAAGGCATCTAGGTTTTACGTGAGTTGTTGCAATGGAATAGTTCAACAATGCAAGTCTTTACCCTTTACAAAGCAAGTATATCAATTAGAAATTCTAAATGTCATAGTTCTGGAAGGAAATCAGATAAGTGTAAAAGAAATGTCTGGCAGAAGTCTTATGATAGAAAGTCTTATGACTGATTGATAACAAATTAATGATAGGGAAATTTCTACAATATTTAAAATCATGTATAGTACTAATGAGCACACATATTCAATACCAAAATTCGTGAATCCATATTAAGGAAAAATGTACTTTATTTCCTCAATTCCACTTACTCGAGTGCACGAGCAGAGTCGAGTGCCATCTTGAAGTGAGAGTTCCAGCTAAGTGGCTTGTTGTAGTCATCTGAAATGTGGAGTAGATCATCAAGTGATCCATTCATATGGAAATCATACACAAGCTAGTGTTGGCAATGTTCGACGCAATATCCCACAAGCTCATTCAGATTCGAATGGTGCAATTTTGAAATGTTAGAGACCAGTTCAGCAAAGCCATCAGATGATTGAAATGACATCACAATACTACCTAATTTCTTGATGGCCAGAACTTAGATAAAGGAAACAAAAGTAAGTGCCTTATATTAAAGGGTTCAACTTCTGTATCACACTACAAAATGCAAATCGAGCCATCAACCAATAGAAAACAGCGCATACCATGTGGCTGTTCTGCAACAAAATGCACTGAAAAAATCAGGGACTCTCAGGCTCCAACCCACTACGCCTCCCAAAGAAGAAAGGAAACAAAACCCCTTTCTCCAATAAATTTACTACCATTGTCTCCAGAGCCCAGACCTCCACCAGAAAGAACTACGCCACCAGCAAGTAAAGTTGTTTGGCAGCTCGCCACTACGGTTTGCATCGCAGAGGTAGTTGTCACTGCAAAGAAAAAAAAGAAAGGAACATTAAGTCATAGGAAAATCGTACTGAACTAATGTCATTCATTACTTAAAACAAAATACCACTTAGGCGATGAGGAGAGCTCCTCCGCGAGAGCTGATGCGAGTAGGTACTGAGGTGCTCGAGCTCGTCGATCAAAATGACGATGATGGGCTTGGAGCTGGTAACCTCCTCCTGTTCTTGGTTGAACGTCTTGCTGGCGGCGAGCGACTCCTCCATCTGTGTGATGCGGTTGGACTTTAGGGGTAACTAATTGAAGCATCTACCCATGGCATGCATATTGATAATACCAAGGAATTAATAACACGAGAAGAAGGTAATTAGCAGAGAATGAAGGCTAGAAGGGGGATCAAGACGGATGTTGACTACTTGCGTCAGCTGCATCATGTGGTCGGTGTCAGTGAAGCAGCTTTGTTCGTTGGAGGCTTGGAGCCCCTTTCATGTCCAGAATCTGGTCGTATTGATCACGTCTGACACTGTGACGACGCCGACCACTGGGCTAGTCCAGCCGTAGGCATCGATGGGGAGATGCAGTTCTTTCACGAGTGGGGAAGCTGGTTGGCGAGCGGGTGTGGTCTGGGCAGTGGCAATGGCGGGGGCAGCGAAGAGGAGGGCGGTGGGGGAGGGAGTGGCGAGAGAGGGAGGAAAGAGAGATGAGGCGTGTGCAACAACAGGAGACGTACGTCGGCGCTTGTCAGGGTTTCGTGCAATGAGATATGGGTGTGTGGGTTGATTCTAAAGTAATGTTGGGAGTGTTTTGAAAAAATTTGACGCAGGACGACCGTTGAAACTAGTGCTTTAAGTATAGTAGAGATTTAAAATTAAAGTGGACACATGGCCCACATACTGAATATTAAACTGCAGATATTACACTTTATCTTAGCCAAAAGGTCGAGAAATGTATGAGTTAAAAAAGGAGACATGCCCTTTTATAACTCACTCGGTCGCTTGTCCTACTTCAACTATTAAGTTTGTACTATTCGAGAACGTTGTATTACATGTGGTTTTGTGTCATATTGGGTTTGGGTGTTTTCTCACTAACTATCTGGGTGGTAAGATTGCTAGACGAGACGTAGAGGAGAAAAACATATCTACTCTACACCGTTTCATGCGTGACATGATATACGAAACCCAAGTTTTAAAGGAGTAAAAATAAAAATAAAGATAGATAAACCATAAATTACTATCTACAAAAACGTAGACAGCAGGCTAGATACCAAGGAGGGCAAGGGCAAGATGGCCGAGGCACTTGTGCCCGCCGGAGCTTTGGATGCAAGATGCAACACACTAGCTGTTCGGAGACAATCGGTGTATCAAAGAAGTAAAAAAATTTGGATGAAACACACAAGCTGTTACAGTGGCTCTAGAGGAAAGATTGGGATTTTCATTTTCTGATGCATTCTTTACGCAGGGCAAGAGTGTTATTTCTGCTGATGTACACATAATTAGAAGACTCTCTTTTTTTTTAATTGGTGCATTTTCCTTATGAACCACATGCGTAAAAAACTGGGCCGAAGTTCATCACGTCGTTGTGCCCTGGCACGTCACCAATCGCAACGCTCAGCTAGAAGCTGCTGCTGAATGCGCACCACAGACTCTTGGGCGAAACCAGTTCATCTGTTTTTTTTTTACGCGCAGAGCGGCAGAGACGACAGAGATATGACGATGTATATTATGGATTAATTAAAAAGCGATCCGGAGTTTTAGATGTCTATTTCCACCCTGAGGAGCCAAAAAGGATTCATCGGAGATTCAGGAATTTCTGCATCTGCAATCATTGGACCAGAGCGGCGGTAGTATATTCCGATCTACAGGCTTGCCCGGCCGAGATCCTCTGGGGTCAACCTCGCTGCTACGCGGGAGGGCGGGCGCAGCCCCTGGGCCTCACGGAGAGACTCCTTCACGTCTCCGGGCCCACTACAGAAGGCCGAGTAGTGGCATCCGACGCTCCTGGGCCCACTTGCCGTCTCGAGTCACCATACGCGCGGGCCCCCAGCCCACGTAATTAAAGTGTGACTGGGTTAGTCCTGTCCGAGGCTAGCGCAGAGTGGGATGCGATGCGACAAAACGGCCGCTAGATTGGATTATTAGTATAGAGAGTATACAGATTAGAGAGTTCTGGAAGGTTGGTTAGCTCATGGAGTTGATCGATTCCCGCTCGTGTCAAACACGTATATGTTCACCTTCATATTTATCATTCGTGTAAATTCACGGAGAGTAATATACATTGCTTACTGGAGTTTTGTGTCAACCAATAACCGATCAAAGATGTTGTTATTTACTGCATCCACACTAATAAAACACATAATGTGTTCTAATTTTGTCTTGGGTTAATTTTGTCCTGGAGATGACTTTAGCTTGAGGGTGGTGTTACGACGAAAAACAATGCCGTATAGTTCTAAGGTTAGATTTTTGCAATTAATCAATCACATCGATATGCTAATGCTAAATTGCTAATGCTATGCTTTAAATTGCTAATGCAATGAGGTGATGGCAGGCAGCCGCAGTCCCTTTTCATGGCCTCGGGGAGCCGGTGGTAGGCACGTACAAAAGCCACACGGACATGCAACGCGGCGCCCTGCATGCACCCGCCGCGACACCGCTTGCCCTCCGCCTTCTCGTTCTCGGTCCACCACCTTCTATTCCATTTCCACACCCATCACCACACACATTTAAAACCACCAGCGAGTATCTAAACCTTTCACCCCATTGGTCGCCCACAGGTCTGGAACTAGTAGCCACTAGCTCCATTCTCTGCTTGGCTGTGGTAGATCTCTTCCTGCACAGCCACGAGGCCAGGCAGGCAGACGTCACTAGCTATGGTGGCGATGGGGAAAAAGCAGCAGCTGGCCGACGACGAAGAGAACTGCTGCTACGGCGTCGGCAGCTCTGAGGCGGAGTGCGGCGTCGATGCCGAGTTCAGGGCGACGGATCTGCGCCCTCTGTCACTGCTGTCGCCGCACACGCAGGCGTTCCACCTCGCCTGGCTCTCCCTCTTCGCCTGCTTCTTCGCGGCCTTTGCCGCCCCGCCCATCCTCCCTGCGCTGCGGCCGGCGCTCGTGCTCGCGCCCTCGGACGCCCCCGCCGCCGCAGTGGGCTCCCTCTCCGCCACGCTGGTCGGCAGGCTTGCCATGGGGCCCGCATGCGACCTCCTCGGCCCGCGCCGCGCGTCGGGGTTCGCCAGCCTCCTGGCCGCGCTCGCCGTCGCGGTCACCGCGGTCACCGCGTCGTCGCCCGCGGGGTTCGTCGCGCTGCGCTTCGTGGCGGGCCTCTCCCTCGCCAACTTCGTCGCCAACCAGCACTGGATGTCGGGCATCTTCGCGCCCTCCGCCGTGGGGCTCGCCAACGCCGTCACGGCCGGCTGGGCCAACGTCGGCAGCGCCGCGGCGCAGCTCGTCATGCCGCTCGCGTACGAGCTCGTCCTCCGCCTCGGCGTGCCCATCACCGTCGCCTGGCGCGTCACCTACCTCCTCCCCTGCGCGCTCCTCATCACCACGGGCCTCGCCGTCCTCGCCTTCCCCTACGACCTCCCGCGCGGCGCCGGCGTCGGCGGCGGAGCCAAGACCGGCAAGAGCTTGTGGAAGGTGGTGCGCGGAGGGGTCAGCAACTACCGCGCGTGGGTGCTCGCGCTCACCTACGGCTACTGCTACGGCGTCGAGCTCATCATGGAGAACGTGGCCGCCGACTTCTTCCGGAAACGTTTCCACCTCCCCATGGAGGCTGCGGGCGCCGCGGCGGCGTGCTTCGGCGCGATGAACGCGGTGGCGCGGCCCGCGGGCGGGTTGGCGTCGGACGCGGTGGCGAGACTGTTCGGCATGCGCGGGAGGCTGTGGCTTCTCTGGGCCGTGCAGACCACCGGCGCGGCACTGTGCGTGCTGGTCGGCAGGATGGGCGCAGCGGAAGCGCCGTCGCTGGCGGCCACCATGGCGGTCATGGTGCTGTGCGCCGCGTTTGTGCAGGCCTCGTCGGGGCTCACCTTCGGCATCGTCCCGTTCGTGTCCAAGAGGTGAATCCAACAAACTTCTTACAACATCTAATACAGATTATTTTGCGTCGGATTAATTCAAAAATAGTTATATATAGATTCTAAGTATATATTCACATATAGATTTTTTTTCCACCCAAAAAGTTATAACTTACAAGGAAGGACATCTATCATGCATGTTTCATAAACAAATTAACTAAAGATTTTTCTGTGTTTGGTTATTTAGATATAAATAGATCTTGAATTATATATTGACGTACAGATCCCCTCCCTCAAAGTTATAACGTAAATAATAAGGGCAAAGACGTTGAAGCTGATATATACCTCTCAATTGAAAGATGGCCACGCCAGCTAGCTTTTTGAAGATATTTTCTAAGCACACAAACACCTAATTACTGCTCCGTTCATTTAAAATTATAGCTTTAAAAATTAAAATCAAAGCGTTTAATTAGAAAAATCTAAAATTCTTCAAGCTATAAGTTTAATTAGAAAAATCAAAACATTTAATAATTTAAAATAGATGAAACATACCCAACTAAGAGGGCCACATCGTTATCATAGGCCCTAATATAGATTCTATAGTAGAATCCTGGTATACTACTATTGTTGATGTTCACCTGTTTTCTGATATTTGTGGACGAAAATAATCAGAGAGGTTTCCAACAATAAAGCAACTCATTAATTATTTCTCTGAACATATAGGAGGACGTGTTTGGTTGCCACGCTAGCCATGTCCAAGCTCACGCGCGTGTACTTGGTTATCTGCATGTAATTAACAAAGCGAACTCGCACGCACGCGTACAACCTAAGCACCTTTTCCACCTCCTACATGCATATGTAGGGAAGCGGCCGGGTCCGCGCGAGTCAGGAGCTCTCAACTCACAAACCAATCACGTCCATAACAACCAAGGACTGTAAAATGTGGCGTACATATTTTTTATGTCTAAGGGCTAGTTTGAGACTCCATTATCCTAAGAGAAAGTGAATTAATTAGATTCCTAAACTAGCCCTGATATGAAAAAGAAACACCGGAAAAACTACGGTAGCAAAATAGCCAGTGGAAAATAAACTTGTCGTCACAAGTTACTCTTCTATTCCAATACCTCTTGTATATGTATTTTAAAGACACGGCCTTAAACATTTTTTTTAAAAAAAAAAAATCCATCTAATGAATTAGCCTAGGAATATCATGCATGGTTTTCTCAAAATAATGTCTTCGACCCCATTTGGTCACAAATTAATTTATCTAAACTAGATCTAACTCGTAGCATGAGTTTTAGAGCGCCAGAGGCAATTTGTTATTACAGAAAGATTAAGGTCATGTTTGATACACTTCAGCTTTACAGGTGAAGGTGTTTTAAAAAAAAATAACTTCACCAATAACGATTGGAGAAGGAAATGAGGAAGAAAGCTACCCAAAGTTACTTTTTCGGCTTCACCTCTGTCTAATTCTGCGTCTGAGCATAAAAAGGAGTTTTACCTATGAATCTTTTTGAAAAAAAAGAATGTTTACAAAAAAATAAATAGCTCAACAACTTATAAAGCTTCTGATTAATCTGTACTAAAAAAGAACTAACTATAAACAAAGGTCAAAGAAACCATGACACATTTCTTACGGCTTGTGTTGGGTCACTTAATTTCGGTGGTGTGTGTGCAGGTCGTTGGGCGTGGTGTCCGGGATGACGGCGAGCGGCGGCGCGGTGGGCGCGATCGTGACGAACCGGCTCTTCTTCAGCGGGTCGCGGTACACCATTGAGGAGGCCATCTCGTTGACCGGCGCCGCCAGCCTCGTGTGCACGCTCCCGCTGGCCCTCGTCCACTTCCCGCGCCACGGTGGCATGCTCTGCGGCCCAACCGCCGTCGTCGATGGCGACGATGCAGGATACGACAACGATAATAGTGCTGGAGATTACACGCTCCTCAAATGAATTGAGGAACAAATGTATGCAACGGGGGGGTCGCATGTGAACTTTGTACATAGCACATCCAATGGCCTTGATAGATTAGCAAACGATTACTCATGGTTTGTTTCAGGATCAGGGGTGCGATATGAGCGACACACGGATAGAAATATGTCGAGTGGCTTCGTCTGTCGATCACCTGCACATAAATAGATAGAGAGTAGAGATGGCTCGTAGGTTGTTCACGTGTCGCTGCCGCATTGGCAATTGCGTGTCTTATGTTTGTGTTGGTTCGAAGAGTGAGACAATAATAAGTTGTCGGTGTTCGAATCAGTACCAACGAGTAAATTGTGTATGCGTGCATGTTTTGGATTTGGATGATGTGTTCAGTGAACGCAAGATTTATACTGATTCGGATAGAACGTCCCTACTTCTAGTCTTCGATGGCTCGCGTAATCGATAACTTCTTGCTGAATGCTCATAGTAGGGGTTACATGCGGACGAGAGGGAAGGATCCCAAGTCTCTAAGCGATGTAGCTTTTCAAGGTCTACGTACCGAGTGTTTGCTACTGAAAGCATCTAGGCACATAGTTGGTTTTAGCGATCAATGATAACGTAAGAATTTTTGTGACTAACGTGTGTTTTGCAGAGCAAATGGTAAGTTAGGTCACAATACAGGAAGTTACGCTCCAACAGGTGAAAACAATCCCTCAGATGAGAACTTAAAGCGATAGCTAAAAAAGGCGAAACAAAAGATGAAGGACTTCCTAAGTGTCGAAGAAGTTGTGGGACACTTGGTATAGAATTAGGACTTTTATTTTTACTTTATCCGTACTATAAAGAGAAGTTGTGAATGAGTAGTTTGACCAAGAGATAACTAGTGTAGTGACGGTCAAAACTAGTGCTATATGTCACTCATAATCTCACTCACAAGTTAGAATCGAAATCGGTTTAGAAAAAACCTTAGATAAGAAATAAGTGTTGCTGTTCTAAGGGCACCGAACTGTCTGGTGGTCCCCTCGAAAGCTGGCCAAAGAGCGCCCGAGAGCAGACCCAAAACCCGAGAGCAAGCACTTGGAGACATCCGATTTTTAGAGAGGCACCGGACAATCACTATGTTGTGTCTGATGCGCCTCTTAGCAATGACTAGTTGTTAGAACTAGCCGTTGGGAGCGCACTGGTGGCGCACCAGACTGTCCGGTGCGCCCATGCATAGAAGGCCCAATAACGACTAGTTTGGGGTTGGTTAGGGGTATTTATATCCCCTCCACCAGCCATAGTTATTGTCTTGGTGCCCCAACCAACAAGAATTCATTGCTAGAGCATTGCAAGTCCACAAAGATTAGTAAGGTGATTAGCAAAATCATAATCCTATGTTAGGACTTCATTAGTACGCATGAGAGCCATTTAGAGCACACACCGCATGCATTAGGCTTCTCTTGGTCAAGTGAAAGTCTACGACTTATTACTCTTGGTGATCGGCATCAACTAGACGGCTTAGTGGCGATTGGAGTTCGGTAATCACCCCGAAGGATTTGTTGGTGACCTGATTCGGTGATTGTACGCGGTCATGAGGGATCCACCGTGTCGGAGAGGCAAAGGATCATCTCATAGTGAGCACTTGGTTCTTGCGAGGACCAAGGGAGAGCGATACCCTTGCGTGGGTGCTCCAACGAGAACTAGTGGAGAGTGCCGACTCTTCGATGCCTTAGGAAAAATAGAGGAGTTTTCTCGTCCCTACTTTACTTTTCTGCATTTACTTTAAGCAATTTACTTTGTGTATTTGCTTTGCTAGTATTTGACATAATGACTTAGGGTTGCTTACCATTTCATAGCTTTTATATTCTAGCTAGTAGATTAGGTGAATTCGGGCTATTGTTTAGGGTTCAATTTTTCCCAAGAATTTTAGAGAAGCCCAATTCACCCCCTCTTAGCAACTGTGATCCTTTCAGCTATCTAGCTAAGTCATCGAGTGTTGTTATCGGTGTGTGCCTTTCCTATCTTTATTCTTTTCTTTCATCTGGGCCAACCCTCCCTCTTTTATAGACTAAGGAGGGGCTGGTTACAAGTGGCTTTCCTTAGAAGAGATCCATGTGTTGTAGTAAACGATGTGTCTTACCATCCGCAAAGGTTCATCTATTGGTATTCACTTTCATCATCTAGGCTCTCTAGTTGTGCCTCTTTAAGTCTGTTGGGACAACATGCACGGGCGACAAGGAGTCCGAACGTCATCATTACTCTCTCTGCTCCACGTGACCCCCGGTCTTCATAGCCCGACCCCTGCATCCCTCGTCGTGTTATGGGTACCATATGGGGGAGTCAGTCATAGGCTATGAGTGAGGCACAGACATAGGACTCAAGTCATAAGTGGGGCTCTGGCCTCAGGCGCGTAGGCCATGAGTAAAAGGAGGATGGACTCCTTTGCATGGCGTGACTCGGTGTTAGGTGATGTTAATGCAGTCAATCAATAATGGCGAGGGCAGTTCGTCGGAGACGCAGAATCCACTAGAGTGGCTTCCTGACAATTCATATGACCCATCCTCTTGGTTCCGCTTCGCTTGGCCTCCGAGCTCAGCGCCTCGGGGTCATCCGAGGGCGGGTCCTTTTAGGGTGGACTTCTCCCTTGCCTTCCCTCTAACTCGTGGGCCCTAAGGGTCCTAGATAGTAGCCCTCGAGCCCCTAAGGCCCGAGGGGAGAGTATTTCCCCTTGGTGGATTCCTTTCGTTGGGTCGAGCAACACTCGATTTTACTTGTGGGGCATCAGTCTTAAAGATGTGAACCTCTGAACGATCATCCTTGCAAGTAGACAGCTCGAGCTCTCTTACCCATAATGAAAGTCCCTGGAGGGGGTGAATAGGAAAAACCTAAAAATTATAAAATTTGAACATGAACTTCACCCGAGGTTAGCGTTAGAACGAATAATAATGAAATCAGAGTGTGGAAGATAGTTCTTCTTGCCACGAGTTGCTCAATCAATGTGCATAACTTTGGGAGCTAACTCAAAAGCGATCTCAAGCAAGATAACTTAGAGAGAGGGGAGAGGACGAATCAAATCACAATGCAAGATTAACACAAAGACACGAGCGATTTGTTTCTCGACGTTGGGTTCCGAAGAACCTACTCCTCATTGTGGAGGCCGCGTAGGCTGGGTCTCTTTCAATCATTTCCCTCTCTCAAAATGGTCACTTAGACCAGTTGAGTGCTTCTTCTTAATCTCGAGGGTCACTTAGACCCCGCAATGATCACCACATAATTAGGTCTCTCTTGCTAGCTTTATAAGTCAGTGAGAGTTTAGAAGGAGATGAAGAAAGCACGATCAAGAAACCAAGCCAAAAGAGCAACAACAAAATCACAATGTCACACTCACTTGAGTCTCTCCAAAGCACTAATCACTGTTGATCTTCAAACACAATTATGGCACTTGGAGAGGACTTCGATGCTTTGAGTGTGGATGGAGTGAAGAACTCGCTCTTTGCAATGAATGGGAGTTATAGAGGCTTGGGTGAAATGAATGGAGGTGTTGGGGTTGAATTTATAGCCCTCAACCACTTTCCAGCCATTGTCATCTTTTTTGCCACTCGCGGACGGTCCATGCTCCTAGCCCGGATGGTCCGCCCTGCACATCAATGGCTAGAATCACAATGGACACCAGTAACGGCTATATCAACGACTATAAGTGCATAAAAATTGTCGTAAGATCTCAGATAAAGCAGACGCGAACGGTCCGACCGTGCACCTCGGATGGTCTGTGAGGACGCTAAAAATGAATTTTACCGAACCCGGCACCTTCGAGTTTTTTCTGGTTTTCAACGGGCGGACGATTAGTGCCTAAGGGCCAAACGGTCCGCGCTTGGTCCTGGACAATGCTCTTCTCTCCTTCGAACAGTCCATGGTAGAAGTGTTGAATTTACACAGTTTCTGTCCGAGGTGCATCGAGGTGTCGCGGACGGTCCATCGGAAGGGCCCGGACAGTCCGCACATAGGTGATTTTTCCATAAAGAGCTCATGTTTGGACAGTCAATTTAGAATTGAGATGGATGGACTCATGCACCTATGAATCAATCAACTAGGAAAACTTGTTAGTCCATAAGGTTGTGATGGTCATCAAGCACCAAAATCAATTAGAGAAAATGGCAAACGTGAAAGGGAAATGACCTTTACCATTTTATCTAAATTGATCTTGATGATTGATGACCATCACAACCTAATGGACTAACTAGTTTTCTAGTTAATTAATTCTCAAGTGCATAAGTCCAACCATCTCAATTCTAAGTCAACTATTCGGAATACCGTAGATTATTCCGGATAGGAGAAGCTCTTTGGAGAATTCACCTATGCGCGGACCGTCCAGGCCCTTCCGACGAACCGTCCGTGACACCTCGATGAGCCTCAGATAGGAACTATGTAAAAACTCACATTTCTACCACGGACTATCCGAAGGAGAGAAGAACACCATCCAGGACCAAGCTCGAACTGTCCGACCTCAGGCGCAGACCGTCCGCCCGTTGGAAATCAGAAAAACCCGAAGGTGCCAAGTTCGCTAAAAAGGAATTATAGTGTCCTCGCGGACTGGCCAAGGTGTATGGCCGGATCGTTCATGACTGTTTTATCTGACATCTGACGATGCATTTAATGCACTTATAATCATTGATATAGTCGTTATTGACGACCATTGCGATTTCAGCCGTTGATGTGCAAGGGTGGACCGTCTGGGCTAGAAGCGCAGAGCCGCAGACTGTCCGTAGTTGGTATAAAGTGGGCAACGACTAGGAAGTGGCTGGTGGTTATAAATACAACCCCAACCACCTCCATTCATATCATCCAAGCATTTCATCCATCCTCATTCAATACAAGAACAAGCATTTCATCACAAGACACATTCAAAGCTCTCAAGTTCTTCCAAGTGCCATAATTGTGACTAGTGATCATTAGTGATTACTGCCCTGGAAAGTCTAGAGAGTGTGATATTGTGTTTTTCTTGTTGCTCTTGTTGCTTGGCTTTATTAATCGTGCTTTCTTCGTCTCCTTCTAAACTCTCAAGTGACTTGTAAAGCTAGTAAGAGACACCTAATTGTGTGGCGATCCTTGCGAGGTCTAAGTGGCCCTCAAGATTATGAAGAAGCACTCAACCTATGTAAGTGACCATTTGAGAGAGGGAAAAGGTTGAAAAAGACCTAGCCTACATGCCCTACCCAACAAGAAGTAGGTTCTTTAGAACCGAACCTCGGGAAACAAATCGACTGTGTCTTTGTGCTAATCATGTATTACGATTTGATTCTTCCTCTCCTCTCTCTCTCTCTCTCTAATGTTCTCTTGCATGCAATCTCTTTGAGTTAGCTCCCAAAGTTCTCCACATTGTTTGAGCAATTCATAGAAGGAATAACTCTCTTTCGCACTCTGATTTGATTCTAACTCTAGCCCTGGGCAAAGTTCATGTTCAAAGTTTATAATTTTCAGGTTTCGTCTATATACCCCCCTTAGGTGACTTTCAAAAGGTCAGTTCCCTTTCAATCTCCCCCTTTTGAGGATTCATGCCAACACAAACCATTTTCCTTTCACATAAGCTGCTTCCACATCCCCCGCTTACCCTCGTTATATTGCTCGTCGTCGTGGATTAGGGTGGACCACTGAGGGATGGGCTCCCCCTACGGCAGAGCCCTTGGGTGGCCATATTTTAAGGCGATGGTATGAGTGCTTTTTAATCCGTCGGATCTACCCATCCCCCTCATCCTTTTTTTATCTTCTTTGGTTTCCCTTAGGGTGATGGTTCGTCCTTCTGGGGCATGAGGAGACCATGGCCCTTTGCCTAGGTCGTCCAACCCATTGGTCCACGTGGGACCATCAGTGAAAGATCTTCAAAGGGACCTGGTTGTGTCTTGCTCTGCTATAGGTGTTGCCAACGTCGAGGTCTAGCGTATTCAGATGAGCTTGATGTCTCTTAACGATTCAGGGGCTGGTAAGCTTGAATGGCTTGTTGTCTTGCTTTCGTCCCTTTATTGGCGTGCTATTGAGTTTTTGTGACTTCCTGTATTTTCAGAGCTAGAAGTTGAAGTGTTGATCCTTTACTTATGCATGCTTTAGACCACATGGTTTCTTTGTGCCTGAGGTAGAAACTGTGATTTGCGCCTTCTTGATATCCTGAACCGTGTTCGTGAGGCCGTGGAGTTTGGGATTCATCGCGGTGCAGCAGTGGCTTTGGCCATTGCGTAGTTACATTTTGGTGGTGATCTTCGCAATACCATTAGCTTGTTGGAGGTCTCTACGGTGGAAGATTTGGATCGCTTGACAGATGACTTCGATGCTGCTTCGAACGTTGTGTTCGGGGAGGTGTTCATGGAGGAAATAACCCATGGTCTACCGTAATCGGTGTACTGGGTCATGGTTTCCTCTCTCTCGTTTATACATATCATTATCGTGGCTTGTTTGGTTTGTCTGACGTGTGTGGATTTTGGGTCCCCCTGACCCCTGTTTATTCTAGGGTTTTGTTGTTTTTTTGTTGATAGGGGGCGCTTTTCATGTAACTTTTAGTCATTCACCACACACGTGCATGGTGAGCCCTCGAGTCTCTGGTCGATGTAGATATCCACCTAGGGGATCCATCTTGTCTCTTGAGATTACTCTCTCCCGCGCATCCCCTTCACGAAGATGAGGAGATGTGAGTTGTACCACACTTTTCCTCGATGGGCTACCAATGGCGCTCGGTGAGCTACAAACATGTGATTCGAGTGAGGCCTTGGTTCCTTTCATAAGATCCAAACGTGGGGTTCGCTAGTGACCGTCCTCATACTCACGAGCACCAACTCATATAGTTATCGGATCCATTTGACTGGAGTTGATGGCTTGTTGCCTCTCTCTGTGATAAACCATGAGTCAGACATTCCCAGAACTCAAACGCAAGTTGGTGACGCCCTTAATGCTCGTGCGTTGGGGTCCTTGCTGCTAGTTTGCCCGTCACTAGCCACCCCTCGCTCTACTTTCACTGGAGCGGTCGCGAGCCCTTTAAGGACCGGCCTTGAACTCTAGAATTCACGACTATTCTACCAGTCGTGTGGCTTTTTGATCCCCACATAAAGGAAAATAGACGAGTGTCGGGTCTTACCGGAGAGAACCCATGGCGTGTGTTATATTTCCAAGTAGGGACGGTTCAAGGGGTGGCTTTTGTTCCATTTGGAGTTTCAGGCAAGGGAGAGTGGCCCGCCTATTCGGAGGTAATCTTCGTGATGGGCAAAGCCTCTATCCATTTGGTAGACTTGTTCATAGCCACCAATATGTGTGTATAGCCCCTAGGCGTCTTTCTAATAGATTATACCAAGTCAGGCCCCCAAACCGCGAACGACCATCTGATCAAAATCGTTTGGAGTGCCTGCACCGGTAGGTGTGTCTGACGTGCGTAGTACTGACACCCTTCGCAGGTGTGCACCACCTGTTGTGCGTTGGGCACTGTGGTGGGCCAACAGAACCCCTATCGAAAGGCGCTCCATCATGGTGTGCCATCTTGCCCTATCATTCCCGAGTTGATCGGACCATGGGGGTAATTGTGCCCTGTAGGTACCTAAAACCTTACTGAGAGGTACGTTTCTATGGGTTGTACAAGTAGTTTGCCTCGGAGTCCTGCTCTTCTGTCTTCATCTTATACGTCCCAATTGACTTCCTTTCATCTAGAGCGAGTCCTATTGAAAGGGAATTAGGCTTACACCTATTTCCTAAATGATTTTGGTGGTTGAATTGCCCAACACAAATAATTGGACTAACTAGTTTGCTCTAGTGTACAAGTTATATAGGTGCCAAAGGTTCACACTTAGCCAATAAAAAGACCAAGTATGTGGTTCAACAAAGAGAGCAAGGGATAACCGAAGGTACCTCTGGTCTGGCGCACCGGACTGTCCGGTGTGCCACCGGACAGTGTTCGGTGCACCAGGGGACTTCACGCTGAACTCATCACCCTCGGAAAAATCCAGAGGCGCTCCGCTATAATTCACCGGACTGTCCGGTGTACACCAGACAGTGTCCGGTGCCCCAGGGAAGCGCGGCTCTAGAACTCGCCAGCTTCGGGAATTTGCTCCGCTATAATTCACCGGACATGTCCGGTGTACACCGGACTGTCCGGTGAACCAGCAGAGCAACGACTACTTCGCGCCAACGGTCACCTGCAGACGCATTTAATGCGCGCCAGAAGCGCGCAGAAGTCAGGCACGCGCGAGACGGTGCACCGGACACTCTACAGTACTTGTCCGGTGTACACCGGACAGCCAGGCGGGCCCAGAAGTCAGAAGCTCCAACGGTCGAATCCCAACGGCCAGGCGACGTGGCTGGCGCACCGGACATGTCCGGTGTGCACCGGACTGTCCGGTGCACCATGCGACAGACAGCCCCACCAAACGGCTAGTTTGGTGGTTGGGGCTATAAATACCCCCAACCACCCCACATTCAAGTCATCCAAGTTTTCCCACTTCAACTACTTACAAGAGCTCTAGCATTCAATTCTAGACACACCCAAGTGATCAAATCCTCTCCAAACTCCACACAACGCCCTAGTGATTAGTGAGAGAGATTTGCTTGTGTTCTTTCGAGCTCTTGCGCTTGGATTGCTTTCTTCTTTCTTTGATTCTTTATTGCGATCAAACTCACTTGTAATTGAGGCAAGAGACACCAATCTTGTGGTGGTCCTTGTGGGAACTTTGTGTTCCAAGTGATTGAGAAGAAAAGCTCACTTGGTCCGAGGGACCGTTTGAGAGAGGGAAAGGGTTGAAAGAGACCCGATCTTTGTGACCACCTCAACGGGGAGTAGGTTTGCGAGAACCGAACCTCGGTAAAACAAATCCACGTGTCTCACTCCTTATTCGCTTGCGATTTGTTTTTGCACCCTCTCTCGCGGACTCGATTACATTTCTAACGCTAACCCGACTTGTAGTTGTGATTATTTTTGAGAATTTCAGTTTCGCCCTATTCACCCCCCTCTAGGCGACTTTCAATTGGTATCAGAGGCCGGTGCTTCATTAGAGCCTAACCGCTCGAAGTGATGTCGGGAGATCACGCCAAGAAGGAGATGGAGACCGGCGAAAAGCCCACTACAAGCAACGAGAGAGCTCTATCGGGAGAGTCCCGCAACAAGGAGAAGAAGAAGGAGAAAAAGAAGGAAAAGAAGACTTCTTCCCACAAGTCGCATCAGAGTGGCGACAAAATAAAGAAGATGAGGAAGGTGGTCTACTACGAGACCGACACCTCATCGCCATCTACCTCCGGCTCCGACGCGCCCTCCATAACTTCTAAGCGCCATGAGCGCAAGAAGATTAGTAAGATCCCCTTACATTATCCTCGTACTTCTAGACATACTCCATTACTTTCCGTTCCATTAGGCAAACCGCCAACCTTTGACGGTGAAGATTATGCTAGGTGGAGTGATTTAATGAAATTTCATCTAACCTCACTCCACAAAAGTATATAGAATGTTGTTGAGTTTGGAGCACAGGTACCATCCGTAGGGGATGAGGATTATGATGAGGACGAAGTGGCCTAAATCGAGCACTTCAACTCCCAAGCCACAACCATACTCCTCGCCTCTCTAAGTTGGGAGGAGTACAACAAGGTGCAAGGACTAAAAAGCGCCAAGGAAGTTTGGGACGTGCTCAAGACGGCGCACGAGGGTGATGAGCTCACCATGATCACCAAGCGGGAAACGATTGAGGGGGATCTCGGTCGATTCTGTCTTCGCCAAGGAGAGGAGCCACAAGATATGTACAACCGGCTCAAAACCTTGGTGAACCAAGTGCGCAACCTCGGGAGCAAAAAGTGGGATGACCACGAGGTGGTTAAGGTTATTCTAAGATCTCTTATTTTCCTTAACCCTACTCAAGTACAATTAATTCGTGGTAATCCAAGATACACACTAATGACTCCCGAGGAAGTAATCGGGAATTTTGTGAGCTTTGAATTTATGATCAAGGGCTCACGAAAGATCAACGAGCTTGACGGTCCCTTCACGTCCGAAGCTCAATCGGTTGCATTCAAGGCGACGGAGGAAATGGCGCTCGTCATCAAGAGCTTCCGCCAAATCCTCAATCAAAGGAAGGGGAAGGACTACAAACCTCGCTCCAAGAAAGTGTGTTACAAATGTGGTAAGCCCGGTCATTTTATTGCGAAATGTCCTATATCTAGTGACAGTGACAGGGGCGACAACAAGAAGGGAAGAAGAAAGGAGAAGAAGAGATACTACAAGAAGAAGGGCGGCGATGCCCATGTTTGTCGGGAGTGGGACTCCGACGAAAGCTCTAGCGACTCCTCCGACGACGAGGACGCCGCCAACATCGCCGTCACCAAGGGACTTCTCTTCCCCAACGTCGGCCACAAGTGCCTCATGGCAAAGGACGGCAAAAAGAAGAAGGTTAAATCCAAATCCTCCACTAGATATGAGTCTTCTAGTGATGAAAATGCTAGTGATGAGGAAGATAACTTACACACTCTTTTTTCCAACCTCAACATGCAACAAAAAAAGAAACTTAATGAATTGATTAGTGCCATTCATGAGAAGGATGATCTCTTGGACACTCAAGAGGACTTCCTTATTAAAGAAAATAAGAAGCATGTTAAGGTCAAAAATGCTTATGCTATAGAAGTTGAAAAATGTGAAAAATTATCTAGTGAGCTAAGCACTTTCCATGAGACTATAGACAACCTTAGGAATGAGAATTCTAATTTGTTAGCTAAGGTTGATTTTATTACTTGTAATGTTTCAATTCCCAATCTTAGAAATGATAATGATGATTTGCTTGCTAAGATTGAAGAATTAAACATGTCTCTTGCTAGCCTTAGGATTGAAAATGAAAAATTGCTTGCTAAGGCTAAAGATTTTGATGTTTGCAATGCTACTATTTCCGATCTTAGAGACAAAAATGATATATTGCGTCCTAAGATTGTTGAACTTAATTCTTGCAAACCTTCTACATCTACCGTTGAGCATACTACCATTTGTACTAGATGTAGAGATGTTAACATTGATGTTATACATGATCACATGGCTTTAATTAAACAACAAAATGATCATATAGCAAAATTAGATGCTAAAATTGCCGAGCATAACTTAGAAAACGAAAAATTTAAATTTGCTAGAAGTATGCTCTATAGTGGGAGACGCCCTGGCATCAAGGATGACATTGGCTTCCAACAGGGAGGCGATGTCAAACTTAGTGCCCCTCCTAAGAAATTGTCCAACTTTGTTAAGGGCAAGGCTCCCATGCCTCATGATAACGAGGGCTACATTTTATACCCTGCCGGTTATCCCGAGGACAAAATTAGGAGAATTCATTCTAGGAAGTCTCACTCTGGCCCTAACCATGCTTTCATGTATAAGGGTGAGACATCTAGCTCTAGGCAACCAACCCGTGCTAAGTTGCCTAAGAAGAAAACTCCTAGTGCATCAAATAACCATGACATCTCATTTAAAACTTTTGATGCATCTTATGTTTTGACTAACAAATCCGGCAAGGTAGTTGCCAAGTATGTTGGGGGCAAGCACAAGGGGTCAAAGACTTGTGTTTGGGTACCCAAAGTTCTTGTATCTAATGCCAAAGGACCCAAAACCATTTGGGTACCTAAAGTCAAGAACTAAACATGTTTTGTAGGTTTATGCATCCGGGGGCTCAAGTTGGATCATCGACAGCGGGTGCACAAACCACATGACAGGGGAGAAGAAAATGTTCTCCTCCTACGAGAAAAACCAAGATCCCCAACGAGCTATCACATTTGGGGATGGAAACCAAGGTTTGGTCAAGGGTTTGGGAAAAATTGCTATATCTCCTGACCATTCTATTTCCAATCTTTTTCTTGTAGATTCATTAGATTACAATTTGCTTTCCGTTTCTCAATTATGTCAAATGGGCTACAACTGTCTTTTTACTGATGTAGTTGTCACTGTCTTTAGAAGAAGTGATGATTCAATAGCATTTAAGGGAGTGTTAGAGGGTCAGCTATACTTGGTAGATTTTAATAGAGCTGAACTCGACACTTGCTTAATTGCTAAGACTAACATGGGTTGGCTCTGGCACCGCCGACTAGCCCATGTTGGGATGAAGAATCTTCACAAGCTTCTAAAGGGAGAGCACATTTTAGGATTAACAAATGTTCATTTTGAGAAAGACAGGATTTGTAGCGCTTGCCAAGCAGGGAAGCAAGTTGGTGCCCATCATCCACACAAGAACATCATGACGACCGACAGGCCACTGGAGCTCCTACACATGGACCTATTCGGCCCGATCGCTTACATAAGCATCGACAGGAGTAAGTACTGTTTAGTTATTGTGGATGATTATTCTTGCTTCACTTGGGTGTTCTTTTTGCAGGAAAATTCTCATACCCAAGAGACCTTAAAGGGATTCTTGAGACAGGCTCAAAATGAGTTCGGCTTGAGGATCAAGAAAATTAGAAGCGACAATGGGACGGAGTTCAAGAACTCTCAAATTGAAGGCTTCCTTGAGGAGGAGGGCATCAAGCATGAGTTCTCTTCTCTCTACACCCCTCAACAAAATGGTGTAGTGGAGAGGAAGAATAGAACTCTATTGGACATGGCAAGAACCATGCTTGATGAGTACAAGACTTCAGATCGGTTTTGGGCCGAGGCGGTCAACACCGCTTGCTACGCCATCAACCGGTTATATCTACACTGAATCCTCAAGAAGACATCCTATGAACTCCTAACCGGTAAAAAGCCCAATATTTCATATTTTAGAGTCTTTGGTAGCAAATACTTTATTCTTGTTAAAAGAGGTAGAAAATCTAAATTTGCTCCTAAGACAGTAGAAGGCTTTTTACTAGGATATGATTCAAACACAAGGGCATATAGAGTCTTTAACAAGTCCTCCGGACAAGTTGAAGTTTCTTGTGACGTTGTGTTTGATGAGACTAACGGCTCTCAAGTAGAGCAAGTTGATCTTGATGAGATAGGTATTAAAGAGGCTCCGTGCATCGCGCTAAGGAACATGTCCATTGGGGATGTATGTCCTAAGGAATCCGAAGAGCCTTCAAATGCACAAGATCAACCATCCTCCTCCACGCAAGCATCTCCACCAACTCAAAATGAGGATGAAGCTCAAGTTGATGAAATAGAAGATCAAGCAAATGAGCCACCTCAAGATGACGGCAATGATCAAGGGGGAGATGCAAATGATCAAGACAAGGAGGATGAAGAACCAAGGCCGCCACACCCAAGAGTCCACCAAGCAATCCAACGAGATCACCCCGTCGACACCATCCTCGGCGACATTCATAAGGGGGTAACCACTAGATCTCGTGTTGCACATTTTTGTGAGCATTACTCTTTTGTTTCCTCTATTGAGCCACACAGGGTAGAGGAAGCACTACAAGATTCGGATTGGGTGGTGGCGATGCAAGAGGAGCTCAACAACTTCACAAGGAATGAGGTATGGCATTTAGTTCCACATCCTAATCAAAATGTTGTAGGAACCAAATGGGTCTTCCGCAACAAGCAAGACGACCATGGTGTGGTGACAAGGAACAAAGCCCGACTTGTGGCCAAGGGATACTCCCAAGTCGAAGGTTTAGATTTCGGTGAAACCTATGCACCCGTAGCTAGGCTTGAGTCAATTCGAATATTATTGGCCTATGCTACTTACCATGGCTTCAAGCTTTATCAAATGGACGTGAAGAGTGCCTTCCTCAATGGACCAATCAAGGAAGAGGTCTATGTTGAGCGACCTCCCGGTTTTGAAGATAGTGAGTACCCTAACCATGTGTATAAACTCTCTAAGGCGCTTTATGGGCTTAAGCAAGCCCCACGAGCATGGTATGAATGCCTTAGGGATTTCCTTATCACTAATGGATTCAAAGTCGGAAAAGCCGATCCTACACTCTTCACTAAAACTCTTGAAAATGACTTGTTTGTATGCCAAATTTATGTTGATGATATTATATTTGGATCTACTAACGAGTCTACATGTGAAGAATTTAGTAGGATCATGACACAAAAATTCGAGATGTCTATGATGGGGGAGTTGAAATATTTCTTAGGATTTCAAGTGAAGCAACTCCAAGAGGGCACCTTCCTAAGCCAAACGAAGTATACTCAAGATATTCTAAGCAAGTTTGGAATGAAGGATGCCAAACCTATCAAGACACCCATGGGAACCAATGGGCATCTCGATCTCGACGAAGGAGGTAAATCCATCGATCAAAAGGTATACCGGTCGATGATAGGATCTTTGCTATATTTATGTGTATCTCGACCGGATATTATACTTTCCGTATGCATGTGTGCAAGATTTCAAGCCGACCCTAAGGAAGCTCACCTTACGGCCGTAAAACGAATCTTGAGATATTTGGTTTATGCTCCTAAGTTTGGGCTTTGGTATCCTAGGGGATCCACTTTTGATTTGATTGGTTATTCGGATGCCGATTGGGCGGGGTGTAAAATCAATAGAAAGAGCACATCGGGGACTTGCCAATTCTTGGGAAGGTCCTTGGTGTCTTGGGCTTCAAAGAAGCAAAATTCCGTTGCTCTTTCTACCGCCGAGGCCGAGTACATTGCTGCAGGACATTGTTGCGCGCAACTACTTTGGATGAAGCAAACCCTTAGGGACTACGGTTACAAATTAACCAAAGTTCCTCTTCTATGTGATAATGAAAGTGCAATCCGCATGGCGGATAATCCCGTTGAACATAGCCGCACTAAACACATAGCCATTCGGTATCACTTTTTAAGGGATCACCAACAAAAGGGAGATATCGAGATTTCATATATTAACACTAAAGATCAATTAGCCGATATCTTTACCAAGCCACTCGATGAACAAACTTTTAACAAACTTAGGCATGAGCTAAATATTCTTGATTCTAGGATCTTCTTTTGTTAAATTGCACTCATAGATCATTTATATACCTTTGATCATGTCTCTTTTATGTACTATGACTAATGTGTTTTCAAGTCTATTTCAAACCAAGTCATAGGTATATTGAAAGGGAATTGGAATCTTCGGCGAAGACAAAGGCTTCCACTCCGTAACTCATCCTTCGCCGACACTCCGAGCAACTCTCCATCTTTGGGGAGAAAAGGACTCCGTCTTTGGTATAATCCTCACTCATTTATTTATGACCAAAGGAGGAGAAAGTAATTCTAAGGGCTCTAATGACTCCGTTTTTGGCGATTCATGCCAAAGGGGGAGAAAGTATTAGCCCAAAGCAAAAGGACCGCACCGCCACCTAATTTTAAAAGAGTTTTTCAATTGGTATGATTCTCAATTAATAAATTTCAAATTGGTATCTTATTGTGTTCAAAAGGGGGAGAAAAGTAGTATTTCAAAATTGATATATTAAAACCCTCTTGAACACTAAGAGGAGAATTTCATTTAGGGTGAGTTTTGTTTAGTCAAAGGAAAAGCATTTGAAACAGGGGGAGAAAATTTCAAATCTTGAAAATGCTTATCGAAATCTTATTCATTTACCTTTGACTATTTGCAAAAAGAACTTTGAAAAGGATTTACAAAAGAATTTGCAAAAACAAAACATGTGGTGCAAGCGTGGTCCAAAATGTAAAAATGAAGAAACAATCCATGCATATCTTATAAGTATTTATATTGGCTCAATTCCAAGCAACCTTTGCACTTACATTATACAAACTAGTTCAATTATGCACTTCTATATTTGCTTTGGTTTGTGTTGGCATCAATCACCAAAAAGGGGGAGATTGTAAGGGAATTAGGCTTACACCTATTTCCTAAATGATTTTGGTGGTTGAATTGCCCAACACAAATAATTGGACTAACTAGTTTGCTCTAGTGTACAAGTTATATAGGTGCCAAAGGTTCACACTTAGCCAATAAAAAGACCAAGTATGGGGTTCAACAAAGAGAGCAAGGGATAACCGAAGGTACCTCTGGTCTGGCGCACCGGACAGTGTCCGGTGTCCACCGGACAGTGTCTGGTGCACTAGGGGACTTCACGCTGAACTCGTCACCTTCGGGAAAACCCAGAGGCGTTCCGCTATAATTCACCGGACTGTCCGGTGTACACCGGACAGTGTCCGGTGCCCCAGGGAAGCGCGGCTCTGGAACTCGCCAGCTTCGGGAATTTGCTCTGCTATAATTCACCGGACATGTCCGGTGTGTCCGGTGAACCAGCAGAGCAACGACTACTTCGCGCCAACGGTCACCTGCAGGCGCATTTAATGCGCGCCAGAAGCGCGCAGAAGTCAGGCACGCGTGAGACGGTGCACCGGACACTCTACAGTACTTGTCCGGTGTACACCGGACAGCCAGGCGGGCCCAGAAGTCAGAAGCTCCAACGGTCGAATCCCAACGGCCAGGCGACGTGGCTGGCGCACCGGACATGTCCGATGTGCACCGGACTGTCCGGTGCACCATGCGACAGACAGCCCCACCAAACGGCTAGTTTGGTGGTTGGGGCTATAAATACCCCCAACCACCCCACATTCAAGTCATCCAAGTTTTCCCACTTCAACTACTTACAAGAGCTCTAGCATTCAATTCTAGACACACCCAAGTGATCAAATCCTCTCCAAACTCCACACAACGCCCTAGTGATTAGTGAGAGAGATTTGCTTGTGTTCTTTCGAGCTCTTGCGCTTGGATTGCTTTCTTCTTTCTTTGATTCTTTATTGCGATCAAACTCACTTGTAATTGAGGCAAAAGACACCAATCTTGTGGTGGTCCTTGTGGGAACTTTGTGTTCCAAGTGATTGAGAAGAAAAGCTCACTCGGTCCGAGGGACCGTTTGAGAGAGGGAAAGGGTTGAAAGAGACCCGGTCTTTGTGACCACCTCAACGGGGAGTAGGTTTGCGAGAACTGAACCTCGGTAAAACAAATCCACGTGTCTCACTCCTTATTCGCTTGCGATTTGTTTTTGCACCCTCTCTCGCGGACTCGATTATATTTCTAACGCTAACACGACTTGTAGTTGTGATTATTTTTGAGAATTTCAGTTTCGCCCTATTCACCCCCATCTAGGCGACTTTCACCTATCATGGCTCGTAGGACTTTGTTCATATTTTAGGGGGCAAGGTAGTGGGGCAGGAGAGACTTTAGAGTCCTTTGTATTGTACCTTCCTCTGGTCATCACACACCTCGATCAGGGCCATGCACCAAATGGTCAGGAGATCATAAATACATTATCCCTTTCTAAAGGTTTATGTTACCTCTAGGCTATGACATCTTATTATGGTTGTACGGTTTAGACTAACACGTCCTAGCTAGTGGCACAACTTTATAAATTTAACACATCGGGCCACTCTATAAAACTTGAAGGTTACTTTAAACAACCTTCTAATATATTGTGCGGTAAATATACCGCTAAAACAAAATATACCACAAACATAGACTATGATAGTATTTATATCATTCAACATCTAAAAATATAACGAATTTGATAAATATAAAAGTAACTAATTAGAGACGATTTGGAACTTCCTCATCTCTAATAACTTCATCAATATTAGCACGTGAATTTGAACCTACACATTGCAAGTTAAATATTTGTATAAAATGAGAGATACAACATGACAATATAACTAATGAATGCAAAAAAAATATTAATGAGCACAAAAATATACCACTTGAACTTTTTAGAGGTAGCTTTTTCATATAACTTTTCAATGAATTGATATAAAACATCATCACTTTAAATGCTTGCAAAGATATCTCGCTCTATATAGCATACCATTCTATGATTCAACCAATCATTTTCCATTTTATTTCTCAATTTTGTCTTGATAATTTTCATAGCTAAGAAGGCTCTTTCAACCGTGGCAGTTGCAACAGGCAAAATTAAGGCTAATTCAATGGACAATAAACCAATGCAAAAGCTAGTAACAAAAACATTTAACAATCTAGTATTTGGTTCATTGTTCACTAGTAACAAAAAAAGAAGTTGAGAACTTAGAAGAGCTTACAAGTACAGAGTTGGAGGCGTGTAGAGTTGGAGCAGTGGCGCCCGATGCTAGCCCTAGCCGGACCACGAAGGAGCTAGAGCAGCGCCCTCGGCCCACCTGGACTCGCGATGAGAAGCGAGCCAGACTGACAGCGAGAGACGTGCGACCGTCGGACACCGGATAGCTTGACAGCGGCCTTGGCGGGCGGCCTAACGCCTTGGCCTGAGAGCAGTCGGATGCCAAACGACGAGGAGGCCAAACGGTTGGGCACGGAAACCGGATGGTGAGGAGGCCGGACCGACGGGCGCTTGCGCCAAACGATGAACGACAAGGGCGCGCTGCAGCCGTGCGCCCCGTCCTCCACGCTCTGTGGAGGCGCAACGCAGCTTCGGAGTCGAAGGCGTGGATGTTCGGCGCCGAGATTGAAGGCAGGGTGGTGAGCATGCCTTTAGCGTGAGTGAACTAGGCCCATTAGAGTTTCTTTTGGGCCAAAAATATATACCTATAAAAAACATTTGGGCTACGACCCAGACCACGACCCAGGTAAAGATGGCAATGAGTAAATACCCATTGGATATCTCTATCCCATACTCATACCCACGACAAAAAATAACCCCGTCGGATTACCTATATCTACTTGTGGGTATAGGTTTACCCCATACCCATGCCCATGTGGGTACGGGTCACCCATACCCATAAAGATTCAAGCATCATCAAATGTATCCATCTAAATATCATTGTAAAAATCAAGCATAATTCAAACATCCATTCAACAACACCATAGATAATTGGATAAAGTAACAACACTAGTATAGTACCACATATAGCACAAACACGCTAGCACAGAAACGGTGGAAGTCTAGCTTGTTGCAGTTGTCAATGGACACCTGTGAATCTGCAAACCGTGAAGTCGTGTGTCGTGCTCGTGAGCGGCGGCCGCTAGCCTGATATGATGTGTGGTACGCTACGGTAGAAACTAGATAGTAAAAATAATATATGGGCCTTAGGGTATCATTTGTTTTGGACTATTGGGCTAGCTGCTGGCCCAAGTACCCAACAGGCAAGTAGGCAACAACCCAAATTCATGTTTGGATAAAGATTATACTGGGTATTTTATACCCGCGGGTTAACGGGCATGAGTGATGGCAGAACGTTCCATTACCCCTTTACCCATTAGGTGAAGGTTTTTGCCCAATAAAATACCCATGAGTAGAATATTTAGTTCATATACATACCCTATTGAAGTAAATACCCATCGGGTATCGGGTACCCATTGCGATCTCTAGCCCCGGGTGGCCCGGGCCCAATATCCGCCCTGGTCCTAGGGTAGCAGAGGTCGGGGCCAATTGTCACACCCGTTTTTAAGACAAAACGAAATGCATAGCATATGTGTGGCATGATCTATTTCCACGCATATGTTAATGTCACAAGTGTAATATATCATAGGAACAATGCATGAAAGCGTAAATAAAGATTATATTAACATATTACACTTCAAAAAGACATAATGCCTTAACCTTTATTCATCAAAGCACAGCGAAACATGGGCATCCTTCCACCATCTAGCGACGTCTTCGGCACCAGATGACTCAGTCAAACTGGTCCCTCGGAGGGCAGATGTTGGGGCGAAGGCGAAGACGCTACCCTTCGCGTGAAGCCTTCGTCGCCTTGCTACACCAACGAAGGCGAGATGTTCGGCGCAGTAGCCCTTCGTCTTCTCCATCGCAAGACGAAGGCCAGACTCCGACGAAGTCTGCTAGTCCCGCGTCCTCATCTAGTCCATAGGCCCACGTGGAAATCGGCCTACTGTAACGGGCCCCGTGTGGACAAGCATGTTACGGGCCTCATTTGTAATAGCTTTTCTGTAATGACGGTCTGTAACCTCCCTTTATGGGAATATTCTGGGGATAGTCCGGGTACCCGAGGGCATAAGCGTCCTTGCCTTGGGACGTTAGACACTCAGGTACCTATAAATACCCCTGTACAGTGCCCTTGAGAGGTCAGATTAACAGAGCAATTGCCATCCCACATCGAACTTTGCTTGCACTCTTTCCATTTCCCCGTTGGATCTACTTGCCCAGGAGAGCAAGTTCCAACATTTGGCGCCCGTCGTTCGTGCTACGAACAAACCACACACGATGGCACCCAAGCGAGCTAGTTCAAAGGCAGCCCCATCCGTCGACGAAGCAGCGAAGGCAGCGCTGCTAGCCGAGAAAAAAGGCAAGGCCCTCGCAGACAACACCCCCCAAGAAGCCTGCGAAGACGAAGCTCTCAGCAAGAGACAGGCCACGAACAACCCACTCCCGAAGGCACTCTACGCACCTACAGCTCCGGAGGACAACCACAAGCACCACCCCCAGGCTTCGCTCCCCCAGAGGGCGAAGACGCAACAGAGGACGACGAAGTCATTGGCGTCTCAGCCGAAGAACAACTACAACTACGGGCCCTACGCATCAAGAACCGCAACCTCCAAAAAAGAAAGACATCCTCGAGGCCAAGCGCCAACGTGTCACCGTGCAAGCCAAGGTGCGCCAGATGATACGAGACGAGGAACAGAGAGGCCAGGAACTCGAGCAAGAGATTGCTCTCATGCAGAACGAAGGCCAGCACGATCTGCAGCACGACACACCCCTCCAACAGCGCGCGCCAGCCGGAGACTCATTCATACCCCAGCGTGGGCCCTTCATCCCGCACGCCGCTGATTTCCAATGCATGAACTACCTTGATGAGCGAAGCCCCCTGGCTCCGCAACTCCAAGTGTCACCGTGGCCCGCCAACTTCAGGGCAGGGACCTACCCCAAGTACAACGGCAGCGCCGACCCAACACAATACATCATGAGCTACCAAGTCGCTGTCGCATCATCCAGAGGGGAGGACGCCACAATGGCCAAGTCTTTCATCATCGCCCTCGAGGGTCCGGCCTTGACCTGGTACACCAGGTTGCCCCATTGTCCATCGACTCCTGGAAAGGACTCCGGGACAAGTTTTAGCTCAACTTCCAAGGATACCGACCCGACACCGATGCTTTGGCCGAGCTATCACTCTGCAAACAGCAAGAGAAGGAAACCCTACGGGAGTATTACCGCAAGTTCCTGACTCTCAAGTCACAATTGCCTTCGGTCGACGACCACATTGCCATACACTACGCCATCAGTGGCCTTCGGGCTGGCATCCTATACAATCACTGCATCAGGGACACACCCAAAAATCTCCAAGAGCTCTATCAGCTATTTGAGAAATACGCTAGATCCGAAGAGCTCCATCAGCGCAAGATCGAGTCTCAGAGAAAGCCCAAGGACCCTCCGCAGTCTAGCCGAACCTGGACAAGGCCTTCACAGTCAGACTCCGGATGGGACAGCCGCAGTCAGCAGCAGGTGCACAACATAGCCAACCAGCACCCCACCGGCGAGGCCGCTTGCCGTCAGGAATATCCCCCAGGGCCGCGGCAATGGCACGCGAGGCCGGGGCCGGGGACGGGCGCAGCAACCGCGCAGATATTACTGCATGTTCCATGGCGAGGATTGCGCACACCCAACAAGGGATTGCCCGGAAACAAAGGCCACCAGTGACAGGATGTCTCGGGCGCAACCAGCCGACAACCAGCGGGTTGTCGCGCACACATATCACCACCACCACCCACAACCATACAACGGCGGCCACGCCCAACATCCACCCAACCACACATATCAGCACCATCAGGAGGTACAAGTTGTACCACCCCCGCATCCGTCTCCACATCAACCAAATCCACACCACCAAAATCACCCCAAGCACCAAAACAAGAAGGTTTCGTCGATCAGCCGTATCGCAGAGTCATCCACATGATCACTGGAGGGTCCAGCGTTGACTTCAAGACGAAGCGACAAAAGATGGATCATTACCGAAGTGTAAACCATGTCGCCCTCACGAACCCAGTTGTACAAACGAGGTGGTCGCAAGTTTATAGACGAACTTATTTTCTTCTAAAAATTAGTTGTAAGCATATATTCTATATCTTGGCCCCTTTGAACTATAGAGAACATTATTTAAATTTATTTTGTTTTTTTATATTTTTATATTTCATATAATGTATTCATATATTTGAATTAAAAGTGGTAAAAAATAATTACCATATCCGCTCTTCATCGCCGAAACTTGTATATAAGACTAACTTCAATAGCTTCATTCTATTTCATATCTCATCTTGTATTTCAAACTCTACTTTACTAACAGTACAGTCTACAATAAAAAACAATATTTTGAATGATCATATAGATAATCTGTTTAGACGGGGATTCTACAGAATGAGCATAAAGCTAACATCATCTCCAATAGAATAGAAGTTCTATATTTGAGTTCCAAAAATTAAAGTAGAACATGATTTGACGTATTAGGGTCAAAAAAACATTTGCAGCACCAACTCATGTTATTAAAAAATAGGACATGTTATTTGGGAAATTAATTGTTAGAAATAGTATAAAACGAGAATAGTGCTCCAGCATATAGGGTCCCAGGACCGAGAGCCTGATTCCTATAATTATTTGATGAATTTTTGTGAAATAGAACTCCTTGTTGAGGGCATGTTTTTTGGGTTAGAGTTCTATATTTTAAATATTTAGGACTTATGTTGGAGATATTCTAAGTTACATAAACAAGAGCAAAGTTGTTATTTTAAAGGGAGAAAAATAAAAAGATTACATCTACAAGTACTATTTTATAGAAGTTAATTTTATATTATCTCTCGAATATTTATTGTATATTAGTTAATTTTTAACTAAAACGTAATAAATAAAAAAGAGTGTCTAATTACTATTAGACATGTCTAAGGCCATTCTCAGTTATGACTTTAAATGCATTGTTTTAATATTGACATATTAGTTTTAAACTAGGTAATCGTGTATATAGAGTTTTATCCTCGTAAAGCTCTAATACCTCGCATGAAATTTCTATATCTCCAGTTAATTGCACTGACATCTATGCCAAAATGAATGAGTACCGTAATAATAGAAAGAAAACTCTGTCGGGACTAGCCTCAGCGCAGCGGTTGCCGCGGCTGTTTCTGCTTGCTGTCGCCGGCCGCAGTCTCCGCCGCGGCTCACGGATGCCCTGCATCCTCCTTCCCGCGGCCGCGCTTAATCGAAGCCTTCTTCTGCACCAACCTTATCCTGTCAGCTGGAAACGCCAAATTCTCCAAACCCTAGCGCCAAAATCCCCATTCTGATCGCTGCAACCGGAGCCGGATTCTCTTGGTTTACGCCTGGCGCTCGTATCGTGTCTCCGCATGATGCAACGAGCACGCGCATGAACTCGATGGATGAAATCAACCTGCTGCGGCAGGCGCAGCGGCAGCATCAGCATCATCTCATGGTGCGCGGCATCGGCGAGGAGATCGACCTCGAGATCGGCCCTGTCGACGATCCCTCTTTTTCCGGAGCTTCCTTAGTGGCCGTTACGTCCACGCACGACACTGTCGTTCACGCCGACGACCACAAGAGCCTCCTCATCCCGTGTTCGCAGCCCGGCGCGGCGGACGGGCTGGCGCCGCAGCAGCACCTGTCGCAGGGGGAAGAGCATGACGGGATGCTCAGGTCGCCGTCGGGGCACACCAAGAAGAAGAAGAAGGTGGTCAAGAAATGGCGGGAGGAGTGGGCGGACACCTACAAGTGGGCCTACGTCGCCGTGCACGACACCACCACCAGGATCTTCTGCTCGGTGTGCAAGGAGTACGGCCGGAAGCACCGCCGGAATCCATATGGTAACGAGGGAAGCAGGAATATGCAGATGAGTGCGCTTGAGGAGCACAACAATAGCTTGTTGCATAAGGAGGCGCTCCGGTTACAGATGGCCTCCAAGGAGAAGTTGCAGCCTCCCGAGATTGAGGGGCCGGTCTATGTCAAAGGTAAAGGTTGGTGTTTTCGGCTTGTTGACCCAGCTTCCACAGTTATACTCAAATTTCACATGGGGACAGTTTTAAGGACCAGTCAATGTGTAATAAATTTGTTTCAGGAAATATATTAACATTCAGTTTTAATTGTGTATTGCTGCATTGTGAGAAGTAGATAACATGGTTTTCAAGATATCACATGTTTTATTCTGTTCTGTGTAGCATATTCATGTCCAATAACAAGTAAATGCTATAACTAATGTCCAATTGAAGAGACAAATGCTAATATGACCATATCTATTACTTCATCCTGTACTGCTGGTACATAGTTCGCAATTGCTTCATATTCTACTAGAAAATGAACATAGCATGAAGCAGATATTCCAGTTTTATTTCCTTTTTGGAGTGGAATTACCAGTTCACCTTGAAATTATCGTTATTTATATATTCCAGTTTTGTTTTCAGCTTGGAGTGGAATAACCAGTTTGCCTTAAAGTTGCTGTTATTTATGTGGTGTTATCATTTGTGCTTTCACTTTCTTTATGCCCTCTATCCCAGTGTGCTCCATTTTCTATCAAACCAAAATGATTGTATTATTTTATATCCCTTGCAACGATCCAACAACTATATGATATATGACCTTGCTCATTTTTTTAGTCTGCGTTTTGTAATTGTCCATTCCAGCTTTATCGAAAACAGCAGCATCAATACTTGAATGTGTCCTAAGGAGGGATCCCCATGAAGCTGAATATATACAGTCGATCCAGGAGGTGGTTCATTCCTTAGAACCTGTTTTGGTGAAGAATGCCCAGTAATTCTTCAAATCTCCCTTCATGCCTTATCAAGAATATGCCTAAACCTTCAGTGTAACATAGTTTCATTTGATAATGTTTCAGATATATTCAAATTTTGGAGCGTTTGTTGGAACCTGAGAGATGCTTTATCTTCAGAGTGCCATGGATTGATGACAGAGGTGAAGCACACGTCAATAGAGGTTTCCGTGTGCAATTCAGTCAGGCGTTAGGTCCATGCAGGGGTGGTCTTCGGTTTCACCCATCCATGAGCTTAAGTGTGGCAAAGTTTCTGGCCTTTGAACATGTAATACTATACTTGTTTTTCCTTGTTTACACGAAAGACATTGTCATAGTACCACTCTAGGTGAACTATGCAAGTGTATTTGCGATGCTAATAACTTGCAGCCTTTGCTTAGCCATGGGTGTGATTTGCTTAATGGATGCATTTTTTATGTTTATATTGCTTTATGGCAGAACTTTAACATGTTATCCCATCATTGTCTTTCTTCCATACAGACTTTAAAGAATGCTTTGTCACTATATAAACTTGGAGGTGCTGCTGGAGGAAGTGATTTTGATCCAAAGGGAAAAAGTGATAATGAGGTGTGTGTACCGTATTTTGATTCCTCAGGACAATAATGTTTTTTGCTGCATGTAAATCTCAAAATCTTATCCTGTTAGATAATGCGCTTTTGCCAAAGTTTCATGGATGAGCTGTATAGATATTTGGGCCCTGATCAGGTACTTCCCAGTTAAACTTGATACCCAGTTATTGGAGTTTTTTATTTCTATATTAGTTAAGTGAAGCAATGACTGTTCTTAGTCTATATTAATATTTCAGACTTTGATCTTTTGGTCCAGGATTTTCCCGCTGAAGATATTGGTGTTGGTCCAAGGGAAATGGGTTACCTTTTTGGGCAGTATAGACGTCTTTCTGGTCATTTTCAGGTAGACTGGTGGTTCTGAAGTCCATATCCAGAATTTAGATTATGGGAAATCGTGGATACATCCTCAGTGTAGGGAGCGGGGCTTATGAGGCTATTTGTTTAGTTTCTGCTTCCACTTCTTTGTTCAGCAGTTCTCTCTTGTCTGTAGATTTCAACTGTCGTGCTTATGCAGGGAAATTTTACAGGACCTAAAATTTTCTGGTCAGGGTCAAGTTTTCGAACAGAAGCTACTGGATATGGTCTGGTAAAGTGCTACCTTAATTTTCGTTTGGCTGGAGATAGTGTGTTCTGTGGGTGCTATAGTTGTTTCACAAGTAATATTTCTGTTGCATGTGTTGACTGGACCATTGTCCTTGTTCAAAGTGAAACACTATATGAAATCATTCTATCTATGCAGGTGTTTTTTGCACGTCTTTTACTTGCTGAAATGAATAAAGAGCTTAAAGGATTAAGGTTTCTTACATTGATCCACTAAATGTTTCTTTGTTATAATTTAGCCTTTTGTTACTTTAATACTATGCAAAGTTTTCTGCAGATGTGTGATCAGCGGTTCTGGGAAGATAGCAATGCATGTTTTGGAAAAGCTTTTGCCTTGTGGAGCCATTCCTATTACTGTCTCAGGTATACAGACTAAAGGTTTCTTTGTACTGATTACACAGGATATACATGGTTTGGAATATCATCAATATTATTATTGGCATCAGATGTGCCTTGAATTAGGTGGATTTATCATGTCTACTCATATGTGTTTGCTACTTTACCTATCCTCGACATACAATTTGACATCATTAATGTGTAGAAGTTAACAATGCTTGTTTATGGTTTCAAAATAGAAATACAGGTCTATATACAAGTATTCTCCCAATAGGTTTTTGAGCTTGCTCGCTTTCCTTGAATTGCACTATAAGTGTTTTTAAGGTTTGAATTTGTTCGTAGGAATATTTATTGCTTGCCAAATCATTAGGTAGATTTTCAGCGTACCTAGTATAGAAAAATAGCCGTGTTAAGATAACTATAGCATTTTTAATGAAGGGCTTATTGTTATATTTTTCCAGATTCAAAGGGATATTTGTTAGATGAAGATGGGTTTGATTATATGAAATATTCACTTCTAAGGGATATTAAGGCTCAGCAAAAGAGCCTCAAGTGGGTACATGCCTTTCCCTTATTTTTGGCTTGTACATGTGGAGTTTTTTAGATATCTTTCTCCATTTATTCAAACAGGGAGTACTTGAAATCATATCCACATGCTAAGTATATTGATGATGCAAAACCATGGAGCCAGCGGTGTGATGTTGCATTTCCTTGTGCATCACATAATGAGATTGACCAAGGGGAGGCTGTTGCAATCAGCAACTCTGGTTGTCGTGTTCTTGTCGAATGTACGAAGTTTTGAATTCTGTCATTTCAATTTTCTGTTTCTGTTTAAATTTTTATATTTATCATATGCTGATTAAAATATGTTGCCAACTGCAGGTTCAAATATGTCGTGCACTGTTCAAGCTGTTGATATCCTAAGAAAGGCAAAAGTTATTGTTGCTCCAGCAAAGGCAACTGCTGCTGGTGGGGTAATGCACTGCTTGACTGCTCTTACAAATCCATTCACATGTTCTGGAGTGAGATGATAGTAGAACAATTTTGTAGTTTCTTTTAGCATAAAAAAATTAAAAGCACCAATTTTCATGTCTATCATGGCTGCACTTTTCAACTGAGCAGCTAGACTTGGTGCGATTTTGATGACAAGTATTTGTAGGCTGAAGTCATTATATATCTGTATATACTATCTATACTCTATAGAGCTTGAGACTGTTATGTGTTTCTCCTTGATCAAAATGTATGCTTGTGTCTTGAAATAACAGGTAGCACTTGGGGAGATTGAATTGAATCCAGAGTTTAATTTGATGCAATTGTCAGTGGAGGATTTTGAGAATAGAATTCAAGTAAACTCTGCTGCTCCTGACCACCTGGCAGTCATTTTTCGCTTCTGCTTCCCAATTGTGATTCCTTGTGAGTTCTCTCTTTTCTCTGTTGGATTTAAGCAGGATGCAATAAAGCAAACATATGAAAGGTCGGTCAAAGCTGCTCAAGATTACGGGATCATGAAAGAAAGCCCCGAGTTTGTTTTCTTGTGCTTTGAAAAACTACATGATGCTTTCACTTGGTTTCAGTCGAGAAGCTGATCCCTCTGTCTCTCCATGCAGGTTTTTGGTCCATGGCGCGAACATTTGTGCTTTCCTTAATATCGCGCAAGCCATGACTGACCAGGGATGTGTTTAGTTAGGCCTGGATTCTGTCAAGAAGCTTCAACTGGAGCTTTCTGCAACCGCGAGGGAAAAAACTTTCTGACAACTAGAGGTGCTTTGATGCTTAAACTTTGAGTAGTTCTGCACAAATCTTGAAGCCCTACAAAACAGGGAGTAACTAGGATCCATTTACCCCTGTTTATGCTAGAAATGTGTACAGCTAAGGTGTAGGAAAGGCAACTAGGATCCATTTATGCTAGAAATGTGTACAGCTAAATGTAAATGGAAAGTTCTACATTGTATGCAAAGCCTATATCCGCACCATCTGTTACACCAATTTGATTTCATTGTTATGAACGACATATTATTCTAGTGCAACCACGCTAATTGGTGCAACAGTGCAATCAAGATAAGACACGACAATGGAGTTGAGAGGGCCTTTTTAAAAACATTGTTTTCAAAACAATCCTTCCACCTCTTCCTGACTGCACTAGATACGTTCCCTTTTCTAAAGACTTGATGAAAAAAGGGACACAATTTAGCACGATTTACGTATTGTTGCATTCCCAGGTCTAACAAATACTCGAAGGTTACAACTTACTTTTTTTTTGCCAGCATGTTTCTCAGGAATTAGAGACATTAAATTTTTTTAGAGATGTGAGTTTTGAATATCCTTCTATAAATCACTATCAAGTTTTGTCAAACATGTGGCCTACAAAAGATATATATTGAACAGATAAGTACTAAAAAATATGTATGTTGCATTGAATTTGTGACCATACAAAAAGAAAAATGATTTGAGTTTGAAACAATGACATACAAGAAATTGAGTTTGAAACAATGGATAGGTTAGAGATAATACTAACTGAAAAAAAACTTATTCAATATCAGTTGAGATAGTAACATGTAATAGATTTTTAAGACGCGGAGATGCGATAGCAATTGAAAGAGAGGCAAATGGCCTTCACAAGCACTACGTACTATTCTTAAGACGCGAAGATGCATATCAATAGAAAGATAAGCAAATAACTCAGGGGATGTTTGTTTGGGACTATAAGTTCAAAAAATGTTAGATTATATAATAAAAAATTGTTAGATTATATAATTTGGATATATTATAATTTCAAACAAAGACCCGCTTAGAGGCACGGTAGTGGGATTCACGTCAGCAATAACAAGAGACGCAAAGGACCTTTAGAGACACTAGTACATAGTGGAATTCAAAGAAATAGTAGGATCATAAGACACGACAGTAATGAAAAGAGAGACTGGAAAAGACAGAAGTCATGAAAAAGATACAATTCATGAAAAGATACGGTACGAGACTAGAATGAAATATACTCAAAGGTTTAGCATAAGAACTACATAAAAACAGCTATCCATAGACATAGACCTTGACTTATAGTTCTAGTGAGTTTCAACTTTAACACACCCCAGAATTTTTGGACTTTGTTATTATCGTCGTTGTTTTGTCCCAGCCATGCAACATGCTCCACATGGCAAAGGCAAAACACACATGTAGTAGCCGATAAAAAATACAGTAAATTACAGCTTGGTCTTCTAACTCCTTCAGCATATATATATTAATGAGAACCACAGCCCCCTTGATAGAGCTTGAAAGCATCCACTCAGGTACAAAAATGATAACAGGCATCACAAAATAGTGGGCTCTACACTTGCAATATATAGCCACATTTGGCTTCCTAAGGTAAAGTTGTGCCTGAAAAGGTACTTTCTTTGGCCAAGAAGGTTAAGCTGTTGACTTCCCTGATTGTTCAGCTAAATAATGCTCAAGCATGTCCTCTTCGTCGTCTGTACCAAATTAGGGCAGCAAGTTTTGTAAGATTGGTTGCACTAGCAAAGTACATCTATTGTCATAAACAAAGAGTTTTCCAGAAGTTTTACCTTCAAAATCATCATCGAAATCAATGTCTTCCTCCTCTTCTTCATCTTCATCAGCAACTGTGCTTGCTCCTTTCTGAAAAGATGGCTTCATGTAAAGTAGAACTTAAAAGACACGTAAGTAACTCCAACACACACATAGATTGATGTGAATAGCTGAATGCGAGTGCATCAAACAAGCCTTGAGACGAAAGTTTTATTATCTGGGATAACAAAAAGGTAGTATTATCTGGGATACAAACCACTGCATGCCTTCCACTTTCAAAATACTGCCGTCCCGTGAGTTTCTTTTCCTTTGTGGCTGTAAGAGCTGAATCTGGCATAAGTCTGTGTGCCCAGAAAATGCAAAAGATCATCTAAACACAGATTTGGGTACTTATATAATATGGGAATCAAACACCATTAGATGGAAGATATCACAAGTAAACAAGAGATTCCATCTGATCATAAAAAAACTTAATATGTAAACAAAATACAAATTTTACTTAGCACGCTGTAAGGCCAACTCAGCTTCAAAGCGTTCTCTCCAAGCCAGAAAGCTCTCCACAGTAACAGCTTCACCATGCGGTATAATAACCTAGCACGCGGACACGGAGCAAATACTACAGTCATTTATAAATTATATTTCCTGAAAGGAAAATAATCCATGATATGATGATAGCATGGTACAAAATGTAACTTTGAAATTTGACTGCGTAAGTGGCTCAGTAGGACAACCAATCAAGCACTAAATTCCAAAAAATGCAGCATCCAGCAGGATTCTAAACAAAACCACCAAACAGTGGTTTCAGATCGAGAAACCAATCATACCAGAACAAGCCTGCATTAATTTCACGAACCACAGGCAATTCAATGTCTCCACTTGCTACAGCTGAACCCAGTTCCTAAAGTTCAGAGAAAAGAAAATGCAGAACAGACAAGTGAATAGGTGCGTACCTCCTCTTTTTCCGCTTCAGATTCTTCAGGTTCCTCATCACCACCATTCTGACCATATTTCTCACTTAGCCACTCTTTGGCTGATGAAACAAGAGTGTAGACCATAGCCATGCCAAGATTCTCTGTTGCCTAAATGATGGGATATTCAACAGAATACAATGTGTCATATGAGGTGACTGATAAGTGATAATGTGAAGAGCTGACATCACAACCAATTAGAAACTTCTAGCATGCTCTGGTCATATTCGAGCACAAGGTCCAGCCAAATCTCAAAATGGATGTCATTGATCAGCGAATTAATTCACATGACCTTTCTACAAGTTCTCTGCTATATAAGACTACAAAATACTAATGGTCCATGCTTTTTTTGGTTCAATGCGAATTATTTTAGCTAAAAAGGAATTGTTTCACACTTTCACTTCTGTGCAGTTAACATAGCTATGTCAGATTGACGCCAAATTTTGAGTTGGCAGTTGGGTATTTTGGATACCTCTCGCTGAAGCTTTTCCTTTAGGGATGCAAGATCATGTGGTTTAATCCCTCGTACACTGCATAAATATTTTCCAATCCAAAGAATTAGACAATCAGCATTCAGCTCACATCCTATGACAAAATAACTATGAAATGAAACCAAAACTAGAATTTAATGGCAGAACCTTTTGACATTCAGTACCGGAGGTTCATCAGGGTACTTCTCAGTGTGCGCAAAAATCAGGGCCAGTTGAACTGCAAATTAAAGTCAGTAAGCCACACAGCAATCCGGTACATTACATGCATGATGTTCCATAATTTTGAGAGCTGATTGATAATCACGATCATATATGTGCATATCTACAAATTTAGTTTTACCTGGGACATAAGCTGACTCGTCAAAATCATCATCCTGCCAGTAGTAGTCAACAGGAAATCAGTAGTATATTTGAAAAATAAAGATCAAAAGAGCCTAATTCAACTCTCTCCGAACTCCCTAAAGCTTAAATGCACAGTTCTCAACCTTGCCGCATTCGTCACTGGAACAAATAGTTCTAACGAAGTGCAGCCATATCACACACTCACACGCTGCACTTGGTTAGGAGTTACCTGAGGAGAGAGTAGGATCTGGAAGCACCGGGCGGTGGTAGCGATCCCACTCTCACTTGGGTCGATCTCTGCATCAGCACCAACACGCAACATAACAACGATCAAATTTGGACAAGAAATTGGAATCCACAGCACGAGTCCCCATAACAAAAGGCTTGGAGGAAGCAGTAAAACCCTTGATGTCGTCCATGAGGATGGCCTGCAGCGCCTCCACCTCCATCTCTTGCTCCTGATCGTAGTCTTCCCGCGCCGCCCAACGCAACCATACACAAGCAAAGACGCGGTTAGCAGCAAAAGCAAAGCGGAGGAAGAAAGGGGCTTCAGGTTTGGTTCGTACCGGCCATGATCAGTGCTTGTGAGTTGTGACGACGCTTCTGGCTGTACTTCGGCTTCCTACGGGGATGGTGAGGACGATACCTCTGCGGCAGCACGGTAAAAGATTGTAGATAGGCGGGCGCACGGCGGAGTTATTTGAGTTTGTAACATTTTCGTCGCGCGGCTTCACCAGTTTATTACTCCGCAGCTGTACTTCGCCAGTTTGGTATTATGGAGTTCAAAGTCACGCCAGATTGGGACAGTTAATCTCCCGCGCTCCATTAACGTCTGTTTTATTGCTTTTGATGCAGGTTATGTACCCCTTCGTACTAATCTACCCTTGACCGGAGTACTACCTTGCCGCGCGTGAGACCAAGAAAACAGAGCGCACAAGGCGAGGTTGAGCTGGAGCAGGAGCATCCCCGGCGAGCAGGGAACCGGCCATGGAGCTCGGAGAGTTGTGCGCAGAGGCGAACAGAGAGATGAGCGCGCGCGGCGAGCAGAAATCAGGGAGCAGGGCACGGTGGCCATGACAAGTAGGGAGGTGTGCAGTCGAGTTGTAGGCCAGCGCGCGCAGGGAATTTGGTGCGGCCATGGAACCTGAGCAGGGCACGGCGCAGGAGTTCGACGGAACGCTGTGCGCGTCCAGGGAGAGAACAGAGGAAGCAGGGCGCCAGGGAGCTGCACGGGCCTGACCAAATTCGAGTAGGGAAGGAGAGAATCCGGGCGCGCAGGGGAGTTCTGCTGGGCACGCAACAGAGAACGGAGGGAGATGGAGAGAGAACCACGGGAGCTGAGGGAGAAAGAAGCTGGGCGCGGCGCTGGGAGATCCGGTGAGCCGAGAGGGAGGCTGCGCGCCGTGGGAGCTGGAGCAGCGCGCGACACAGAGAACCGGAGGGCGCGCAGGCTGGGAGCTCGGCCGCCATGGGCAAGTGCAGGGAAGAACGCGACGCGCCAGGGAAGAGCAGAGGTCGGGGGCGAGCTCGGCACGGCGCGTGCGCAAGAAGCAGCTCGGCACGGCGCGGCTGGGGAAGAAGACGCGCTGGGGAAGAGAGCGGCGATGGGAACCGGGCGCGGGAGGAGCAGAGGCCGAGGAGCGGCGGGAGACGACCACCTTCACGAAATTGGCTGCGCGGTTGGCCTTGCTGGAGTCGGCGAGCGCGTTCTTGCGGTACGACCTCACCGGCGGCCACCCCACCACCCGCGCCTTGGGTGACGGCGCAGCGGAGGGCGCGGCGAGCGAGGAGGAACGGCCGGAGTCGGAGCCCGGGAGGCGGAGGGTGAGGGCGAGCGTGGTGTCCTCGTAGCCGAGCCTGGAGGCTAGGAGCCGAGGCCATGGGGCGAGCTCACCTGCTCGAGCTCGGACCAGAGGAGGGCAGCGCCTGCCAAGGGAGAAGTGGAGGTCGGCCATGGCCAAGGTCGCAGGGGCTCCCTGGAGATCCAGCTGGTGGAGCTCGCCTTGGGGAAGATGATAGGAGGAGCAGGGGAGGGGCTGCTTGCGTCGTGGTTACAGCAGGGACAAACTTGACTTTTACCACAGTTCATAGACGGTAACAGAGTTTGCAAGAATAACAGTCCCAATATGGCGCAGATATGTGCTGCATAATACCAAATTGGCGATGCGCAGCTGCGGAGTAATATAGTGGCGAAGCCGCGCGACGAGATTGTTACAAACTCAAATAACTCCGCACGGCGGCGGCAGCGGCAGCGTGCGTCGCCGGAGGTGAGGTGTGAGTCGGAAGAGGAAGGAAACTAGGATGGCTCGCTCCACTGTGGATGGGCCAGTCCACTAACGGGCCCAGGCCCACAAAACTGGCAGTCTATGCCGTTGTTAATTGTATCTGATGCATCCGGCGGGTCCACTATAGTCTACTCTAAGCCACATTTGGAACAGCTTCAATTTTAGTTTTTTTTCATGTTTACATTTAAAAATATTAAAAAAAATTAAAATGGTACCCCGAAATTGAAATATTACAGGATCTGATTTTTTTTTATTTTTTTCGCACAGAAGTTCATGAAATGACCTGTAGCTTGGTGAGAGCTTGTTTGGGTAATCTTGGATTAGAGTGGATTGAAGTGGTATAAGGTGTATTGAAGTGTAATATGAACTAATTTCTCTTTCAATCCCTAAAATACACTTCAATCCACTTCAATCCCTATTTATCCAAACAAGGCCTGAAGGGGCAGCAGACCCCCTCCCCTTATACTCCTATTTGCTGTTATTAAATATGGTGTATAATATGTTCCATATGTAAAAAATGTAACAGATAGGGTGGCTAGTGTGGGGAGGTGTAAGACGAGACATAGTATGTTCAATTAGGGGATGGCAGTGGGTTTGAAACATGTGGATACAGAGTTTACAAATCCGTACGCCGTACCCACGAGTTTAACATTAAACTTGTTGTGACAAGTACAATATGCCACCTATATGCATTACCCGCAGGTCATTTATGGGCATATAATTACATATATTTATATATATATATATATATATAGGGCAGATATAACGAGAGCACTGGGCTTCCAATAGTTAAAGAAAGCACAGACTGATCACCCCTGCAACCTGGTTCAACCCAGCGCACCGACTGAACCAGGCTGTCGATTGCGCCACTCGTCCCACATCTGTGCGCACAAAAAAGGAATGCATGCATGTCAAACATGTTCCCTTGCATGCGCGTAAATTTAGGAAAGATATGTGTGACAGTTTCTATTTTTAAATGTTTTATTTCCTCCATAAATTTAGGATCGCTGCAACAGCCATGCAGCTAGACTCGTAAGGACCATTTTATGATATATACTGCTACTAAATATGCTACTCTGTGTAGATAATTATGCAATTCGATATACTGCGTAAAAATTTGTTACCAGTTGCATGCGCACGAATTTATGATGAAAATAATGTGCAATGAAAGGAAATGAATTGCACGCATAGAAACAAAAATCATATGTAATGTTTTATTTCCTTCATAAATATAGTATCTTTTTAACAGCCATGCAGCTAAACACATTAGATCTAGTTTATGATATATACTTATACAAATTATACTATGTGGTGTAGGTATTTATGCAATTCGTTACACTATGTAAAAATCTGGCATGTTGTTCACTGTTGGACGCATCTCCGGGTTGGAGCGTAATAACCCTAAGTTTTGAGCATAAAATCCCTCAGTTATAAGCGTAAATACCGAGCCAATGTGAGAGGTTGATAGCTTTAGTAGATTGTTATTACGATCCTATTTTTATGGCAGATCCGAAAAACATGGCAGCCGCATGCATGCGGTTATACAGATCCAAAAAATATGGCAAAATGCATGCATTGGTCTAACACGTTTTTTGCATGCGCGTAAATTTAGGAAAGATGTGTGGCGGCTTCTATTTTTAAATGTTTTATTTCCTCCATAAATTTAGGATCGTTATAACAGCCATGCAGCTAGACTCGTAATGATAATTTTATGATATATACTGATACTAAATATGCTACAGTGTGTAGATAATTATGCAATTCGGTATATTGCGCAAAAATCTGTTACCGGTTGCATGTGCACGAATTTATGATGGAAAGAATATGCAATGAAAGGAAATGAATTGCATGCATAAAAACAAAAAAATTGTATTTAATGTTTTATTTCCTTCATAAACATAGGATCCCTGCAACAGTCATGCAGCTAAACGCATTAGAATAGTCTATGATATATACTCATACAAATTATACTACACGGTGTAGGTATTTATGCAATTCGTTACACTGCGTAAAAAATCTGACATGTTGTTCACTGGTGGACGCATCTCCGGGTGGAGCGTAAAACCTTAAGTTTTGAGCATAAAATCTCTCAATTATAAGCGTAAATATCGAGCCAATGTGAGAGGTTGATAGCTCTAGTAGGTTGTTATTATGATTCTATTTTTATGGCAGATCCGAAAACATAGCAGTCGCATGCATGCGGTTTCTATTTTTATACAGATCCAAAAATTATGGCAAAATCGTGTGAGTTTCCATTGCATGCGCGCAAATTATGCGGTTTCTATTTTTATACAGATCTAAAAATTATGGCAAAATCGTGTGAGTTTCCTTTGCATGCGCGCAAATTACGAACAACATAAATTAAGAAATTGTCTTTCCAATGTGCATGCAGTAAACTGATATACGAACTCCGTGTTCAAGCATAAAATCGTACAGTTTTTAGCGTAAATAATACATGTGGTAGGCATAAAACACAATAATCGAAAAGAAAACACGAATCGAAGGAGGTAGTGGCCGGAGGACGTCGTCGATGACAAAAGCACAAATGTAGGTCGTCACTCGGGCCGCCCAAACTGCGCTGGATCAGAGGATGTCACGCGTGATCATCGCTGCGTGCATCTCGCGCCTTCTGTGACGCCGCTCGCTCGAACCTCGCGCCTCATGCGTCGTCGTCGCTACTCACACGTCGACGGGTGCCGCTTGCTCGCTGGCCTTGGAAGTGCCGCCTCCTCGGGGCCTCGAGGACGTCGTCGCTTGCCCGCACAAGGGCCCTGCTGTCGCTCGCCCTCTAGATCAGGGAGCCGCCACCACCGACCTGGGAACCGCCGCCACTACTCCGGATCGAGGAACCTCCGCCACCGCGCGTCGAGGTCATGGAGCTACGGCCACCGGCTGGGGGTCCACCGCTGCGCACGCTCTGGGGCAACCACCATCGTCTCACGCGGCGTCGCTAATGAATCGGGGTGGAGCGTAAAAAACTAAACCCTAGCACTCCGGGTCCTGTTTTATAGACGTCCGGATCTAGTCCGGCTCGATCGGATTGCACCGTCCGACCTGGGTTTTCTCTAGTTATTGGAAGCCCAGGGCTCTTAATATATAAACTATATATATATATATACACACGTAAACACGCGCACCCACATATATCTAATGCGTATACGCGGGTTTGCGGCCACGGATACAACCTTTTCATACATGCGAGAAAAAAACATTAGATTAAGAAGCAAACTCGTAGTCGTGCCCGCGGGTATATATTTTGTACATACGTATTTATCATACTCTCAAGTGTATTGTACATATTTTAGTTTTGCTAAACCGGTTATTTAAAGTATTCAAATGGATAGATGACCATTTAGAGAAACTCTATATATAGAGAATCCAATGGTGTTCTCTAAATTTGGAGGACCATTTAGAGAACGATGCTGGAGAGAGTAGAGCACCGTTTGATCCTCTATATTTAGGGTAGATGACCCTTTAGGGGCCCTTGCTGGAGCCAGCTACCCACGACCACATGGGTACGATGTGCTCTAGTCATTCCTAGGCCCGATCCCTCTTCAATGCAATTTTTCGATTAAATCCATTGTATTTTTTGCTGAGAAGGGATCAAAAACTAAAAAAACTGCACAAAGAAGGGATTAAAACTATGACATCTTGTCTTACACCTCTCCCACGCTAACTGGTCTGTCTAATATAATTTTACACAGGCAACGACTGCTATGCAAACAGTTTTTCTGTGCAAGCGTGCAAGCAAACCATCTGATCCATTAGATTATGATCACCAGAGCACAGACACTTGGTTCCTTTGGCTCCTTTTGAATTGGATCCCTAACTTGAATATTTATTGGTTTGTGTTGAACCTTTATGCACCTGTAATACATGAATACTTGGTAAACTAGTTAGTCCATGTGTTTGTGTTGACGATCAACCACAAAAATTAATCTTAGGAAAAGGTTAAGCCTATTTCCCTTTCAATCTCCCCCTTTTTGGTGATTGATGCCAACACAAACCAAAGCAAATATATAAAGTGCAGAAATGAACTAGTTTGCATTTTGGAATGTGCATATGTTACTTGGAATTAAACCAATTTATAATCTCACTAGATATGTATGGATTGATTTTCTTTTTATTTAACATTTTGGACCACATTTGCACCACTTGTTTTGTTTTTGCCAATTCTTTTGGAAAATCTTTTCAAAGTCTTTTTTGCAAATAGTCAAAGGTATATGAATAAGATTGCAAGAAGCATTTTCAAAATTTGAAATTTCTCCCCCTGTTTCAAATGCTTTTCCTTTGACTGAACAAAACTCCCCCTGAATGAAATTCTCCTCTTAGCTTTCAAGAGGGTTTTGAGATATATATCAATTTGGAATATAGATACCAATTGAGATATTATTTCTTGAGGAATACTGATTTGAAATATACCTATTAAAACTTTATTTCGAAATTTTTTGAAATGGTGGTGGTGCGGTCCTTTTGCTTTGTGCTCACCTTTTGAAATGGTGGACAGTCCGGTGCGCCACCGGACACTGTCCGGTGCGCCAGCCACGTCACCAGGCCGTTGGGTTCCGACCGTTGGAGCTCTGACTTGTGGGCCCGCCTGGCTGTCCGGTGGCGCACCGGACAAGTCCTGTAGACTGTCCGGTGTGCCACCCGCGCGTGCTCTGCCCCTCTGCGCGCACTGGCGCGCATTTAATGCGTTGCAGTCGACCATTGGCGCGAAGTAGTCGTTGCTCCGTTGGCTCACCGGACAGTCCGGTGTGCACCGGACATGTCCGGTGAATTATAGCGGAGCGGATTCCCGAAGCTGGCGAGTTCAGAGTCGCTCTCCCCTGGAGCACCAGACACTGTCCGGTGGTGCACCGGACAGTCCGGTGAATTATAGCGGAGCGCCTCTGAGAATTCCCGAAGGTGCTAAGTTTGGCTTGAAGTCCCCTGGTGCACCGGATTGCATGTGCACGAATTTATGATGGAAAGAATATGCAATGAAAGGAAATGAATTGCATGCATAAAAACAAAAAAATCGTATTTAATGTTTTATTTCCTTCATAAACATAGGATCCCTGCAACAGCCATGCAGCTAAACGCATTAGAATAGTCTATGATATATACTCATACAAATTATACTACACGGTGTAGGTATTTATGCAATTCGTTACACTGCGTAAAAAATCTGACATGTTGTTCACTGGTGGACGCATCTCCGGGTGGAGCGTAAAACCTTAAGTTTTGAGCATAAAATCTCTCAATTATAAGCGTAAATATCGAGCCAATGTGAGAGGTTGATAGCTCTAGTAGGTTGTTATTATGATTCTATTTTTATGGCAGATCCGAAAACATAGCAGTCACATGCATGCGGTTTCTATTTTTATACAGATCCAAAAATTATGGCAAAATCGTGTGAGTTTCCATTGCATGCGCGCAAATTATGCGGTTTCTATTTTTATACAGATCTAAAAATTATGGCAAAATCGTGTGAGTTTCCTTTGCATGCGCGCAAATTACGAACAACATAAATTAAGAAATTGTCTTTCCAATGTGCATGCAGTAAACTGATATACGAACTCCGTGTTCAAGCATAAAATCGTACAGTTTTTAGCGTAAATAATACATGTGGTAGGCATAAAACACAATAATCGAAAAGAAAACACGAATCGAAGGAGGTAGTGGCCGGAGGACGTCGTCGATGACAAAAGCACAAATGTAGGTCGTCACTCGGGCCGCCCAAACTGCGCTGGATCAGAGGATGTCACGCGTGATCATCGCTGCGTGCATCTCGCGCCTTCTGTGACGCCGCTCGCTCGAACCCCGCGCCTCATGCGTCGTCGTCGCTACTCACACGTCGACGGGTGCCGCTTGCTCGCTGGTGTCACACCCGGTTTTTAGAAGGCAAACCGAATGCGAACCATGTACGTGCCAGGATCAGTTATTCACGTACACAGCAGTTACATAATATGGACATCATCACACAGTGCTCAAAATAGTATTAATAAGGGAAATAGTCGATTACATCATACGTCTGAGACGTCCATATAGTTCTTACAATAAATCAAAGTGCGGAAAAGAAACGTAGATAACACGGCCTTCACAGGCAGCCGACTGGGGGTTGCCGCTAACCCACACCTAGAACTCGTCGTAATCTTGGAACTCCTGGAAGTCTCCTTCCACAGCTTCATCTTCGCCTGAGCAGTGGTTGCAATGCTGACAACCTGGGGGGGGGGGGTTTGGTGTGTAGAGCAAGGGTGAGTACACATCAACATACTCAGCAAGCATCCCGTTTGGCTGTAGTGGACTAGCTTTATGTGGGGATAAGTCAAGCAGTTGCTTTTAGTTGGTCAGGTTATTACTTACTAGTAGAAAGCCAAGTTTTAGCATTAACCCAAGTTATTAACCCGATGTACCCTTTCCAAACGGAAAGAATACCACTTACCAGCACCATAGTCATAACCAGAATCATCAATCTCATAACCACCTGTACCACAATGTCTCTGATCAAGTACCACTAATCACTGGAGCTCCCTTGGCCGCTCATAACCGCGAGCACGGCTGATATATCAGTTTCATAACACTCTGCAGAGGTTGTGCACTTTACCCACAAGCCGTGATTCCCTCTCTGGCCCGGGCTTGCAAGACCCTTATTCACTCCCGAGGTGAATGGCCAGGGATTCACTACGAAGCCTTTACAAAGATTCCCCGGGGCTGTAGCCACCCGTTAGGTTTCCTAAATGCACCGCACTCCTCCCCAAGGGGCGAACCCAAACTTGGCAGAGCGAGCCGCATACACCGAGCCCCATTGACGGCACGACGGCTAAGTGAACTACACCCCGGATCCTCTAATTATTCAGCTAAGGGCACCCCATTCCACCCTCATGGTTGCACTGTTTTCCCGGGCGGTCATCCATAGAACAGGTCCTTACGGAGAGGCACTCGAGAAACCGCTCGAGTCCCCTTGAAAACCACAAGTATAATCATAAAGAAGAACGGGAAAACAGCGTATCATAGATAATCACATCATGTTCATTGATTAGAGTTGAGCAATAGCATCAGACTAAGTAGTAATAATCCGACCCAAGTAGGTAAACAAGGACATGGATAACAAAAGCTAGTCAATCCTTAGGTATAAATGTGTAATGCGGGAGGTGAATTAAAGAATGAATAGGACATAGATAGGTCAAAGGACACTTGCCTCCACCAAACGACTGCTGCTCAGGGGCTTCTCCTGCGAATTCCTCGGGCTCTTCGACCGGATCGTTCTCTATGCGAGCGCAAACATACATACATACATCCACATATTTAATACAAAAGAACAGTACACCATACAAGATAACAAATAAAGCGAATATGCATCAAGTATGACATTCGATAACGCATTTGTTATGGTTAGAAAGAAACGGGAAAGGTCTCGCAGGGGGGTTAAATCTTATGCACTAATGACACAATTGGTTTTTAACAAAATAATTCTGTTATACATTTATATATATACTGATGGAAACCTAATCACTTTTAGTTGATCAACATCGCACAGGGTAAACAATTAACTACGTGAATCAATAACATAACGGAATTTTAAATTAAACTTCCTATTTTCCATAGCATAAACAGTGATTAGCCTACTTAAAATACGGTAATTATGATCACAGAAAGTAAATAAAATAAAATAAAAAAAATAAAAAAAAACAGAAGGGGGGGGGCGGTTGAACCGGCCCTAGGGCGGTTGAACCGGCCCTAGGCGGGGCGCGCAGGGGCGGCCGAGCTGGCGAGGGCGGGGCGGCCGAACCGGCGGGGCAGGGGGCGGCCGAACCGGCGAGGCAGGGGGCGGCGCAGGGGGCGGCCGAGCCGGCCGTGGGGCGGCCGAACCGGCGGGGCAGGGGGCGGCGCGGGGGGCGGCCGAGCCGGGCGGGCAGGGAGGCGGCCGAACCGGCCATGGGGAAAGGGGAGAGGGGATGGGGGAGGGAGGAGAGGGGGAGGGGGAAGCTCACCGGGGAGGGGCGCGACGGCGAGGGGCGGCCGGCGGCAGGGGCGGCCGAGGGCGGCGGTTGGGCAGGGGGCGGCGGCGGCTTAGGGCAGGGGTAGGGGCGGCGGCTTAGGGAGAGGGAGAGAAAATGAGAGAGAGGGAGAGGGATTGGGGGGTTTTGGGGGAAAATAAAGGGAGGGGGGGGGGCGGCATGGGCTTTTTGGGCCCAAAGGGGGCGCCAGGGGCGGCTGGGCCGGCCGGGGTCGGCCCACGGCGCGGGAGAGAGAGAAAAAGAAAGGAGAGAAAAAGAGAGGGAGAAAAAAGAAAGAAAAGATCTTCTCCACATTTTCGAAATCCGATCTTTCTACATGAATGCAATTGCGCTTTCAAAGCAATCAAAAGAAATGCAAGGGCGGCATGGTGCATCAAACAACATAAAGTATTTAGGGTTTTTATACGTACGGGAATTCCAAACCGAATCCCGCTAGAACTTTGGAAAAGGTCAAGGTTTAGCGAGGGGAAAAAGAAAAGGAAAAGGTAACGCCCGAATTTTGGCGAGTAAAGAAAAGAAAAAAAATTCAACTGCAAAATTCGGGGCGTTACAAACCTATCCCCCTTAAAAGAATCTCGCCCTCGAGATTCAGGGCTGGCTAGCAAAGAGCTCCGGGTACTTGGCCATCAGATCATCTTCACGCTCCCAGGTTGCTTCTTCCTCAGAGTGGTGATTCCATCTGACTTTGCACATTCTGATGGTCTTCCTTCGGGTGACTCTGTCTGCAACCTCAAGGATCTGAGCTGGCTTCTCAACATAGGTCAAGTCCTCCTGGACTTCCAGACCTTCCACTGGCAACTGCTCTTCTGGCACACGCAAGCACTTCTTCAACTGAGACACATGAAAGACATTATGCACAGCAGACAAATTCTCTGGCAAACTGAGCTGATAAGCCACTTCTCCACGCTTTGAGAGAATTTGATACGGACCAATGTAGCGGGGTGCTAGCTTGCCTTTGACTCCGAATCTTCTGACTCCTCTGATCGGTGACACTTTCAGATAAACAAAGTCTCCGACTTCGAAACTCAGCTCTCTTCTTCTTGTGTCTGCATAGCTTCGCTGCCTCGATTGCGCTATCTTCAGATTCTCTCGGACCATCTTGATGTTCTCTTCGGCTTCGAGCAAAATGTCTGGCCCAAACACTTGCTTCTCTCCAGGCTGATCCCATTGCAACGGAGTTCTGCAACTCCTTCCATACAGCGCTTGAAATGGTGACATCTTCAAACTGGCCTGATAACTGTTGTTATAGGAAAACTCTGCATAAGGCAATCTCTTGTCCCATCCGGACTGATCTTGCAACGCACAGGCTCTCAACATATCTTCAAGAATTTGATTGGTTCTTTCGGTCTGACCATCTGTCTGCGGGTGATAAGCTGAACTGAAATTCAGATGCGTGCCCAAGGCTTCATGCAACTGCTGCCAGAAATGAGAGGTGAACTGCGTTCCTCTGTCTGACACTATCTTCTTTGGCACACCATGAAGACAAACGATCCGAGACATATACAATTCTGCCAATACTGCACTGTTGTAGTTGGTCTTGACAGGTATGAAGTGGGCTGACTTGGTCAAGCGATCCACTACTACCCAAATGGAATCGTAGCCGGCTCGAGTGCGAGGCAATCCGACTATGAAATCCATACCAATTTCATCCCATTTCCACTGAGGGATCTGCAACGGTTGCAACAATCCAGCAGGTCTCTGGTGTTCTGCCTTAATTCTTCGACAACTATCGCACATAGCCACATGCTCTGCGATTTCTCTTTTCATTCCGTACCACCAGAATTTCTTCTTCAGATCCTGATACATCTTCTCACTGCCAGGGTGAATCGAATAAGCTGTCTCATGAGCTTCCTTAAGAATCAACTCCCGAATGGACTGGACATTGGGAACACACAAGCGGTCTTTGAACCATACCACGCCTTCTGCATCTTCTCGAAAATCTTTGCCTCTGCCATCTAGAATCAATCGCCGAATCTCACTGATCTTTTCATCATTCTTCTGCGCTTCTTTGATTTCGCGCTCCAAGGTAGGTTCCAACTCAACTGTAACTCCTCGCGAATTGTTCAGAAATCCGAGACTCAACCTGTCAAACTCTTTGGCCAACTCATAAGGCATCGGACGAGCGACCATCAGATTGACTTGACTCTTTCTGCTCAAAGCATCTGCCACTACGTTTGCTTTGCCTGGATGGTAATGAATCTCCAACTCATAGTCTTTGATCAACTCTAACCATCTTCGTTGCCTCATGTTCAACTCTGACTGAGTGAATATGTACTTCAGACTCTTGTGATCTGTGTAAACATCGCATTTCTGTCCATACAGATAGTGCCTCCATGACTTCAGTGCGTGAACCACTGCTGCCAACTCTAGATCATGGATTGGGTAATTCTTCTCATGAACCTTCAGCTGTCGGGACGAGTAAGCCACAACTCTTCCCTCTTGCATCAACACACATCCCAAACCTGTGTAACAAGCATCACAATACACCGAGAAGGGCTTGTGCACATCAGGCAAGACTAGGACAGGCGCTGTAGTCAACTTCTCTTTCAGCGCTTCAAAGGCCTCTTGGCACTTCTGGGTCCACTTGAACTCAACTTTGTTGCCTAGCAACGCTGTCATTGGCTTCGCAATCTTCGAAAACCCTTCAATGAATCGCCGATAATATCCGGCCATTCCAATGAAACTCTTGATTCCTCTAGCATCTGTTGGCGCTTTCCAGTTTAGAATGTCTGCCACTTTCTTCGGATCCACAGCCAATCCTTCTTTGTTGATTATGTGACCCAAGAACAGGACTTCACTGATCCAGAACTCACACTTGCTCAACTTTGCATACAACTGGTGCTCTCGCAATCTCTGCAATACCATCCTCAAATGATCTGCATGCTCTTCTTCACTTTGAGAATAAACCAGAATGTCATCAATGAATACCACCACGAACTTATCAAGATAATCCATGAATACACTGTTCATCAAGTTCATGAAGAATGCTGGCGCATTGGTCAAACCAAAAGACATTACTGTGAACTCATATAAACCATACTTGGTAATGAATGCCGTCTTCGGAATGTCCGAAGGTCGGATCCTGAGCTGATGATAACCTGACCTCAGATCGATCTTGGAGAACACACTGGCTCCTCTCAACTGGTCGAACAGATCTTCTATTCTGGGCAAGGGATACTTGTTCTTGATCGTGACCTCATTCAAAGCTCGATAATCGATACACATCCTCTTGGTGCCATCTTTCTTCTCCACAAACAAGACAGGGGCGGCCCAAGGCGAGGTGCTTGGCCGGATGTAACCTTTCTCTGACAGCTCATCAATCTGCTTCTTAAGCTCAACCAACTCTGGTCCAGATATTCTGTAAGCTCTCTTAGAGATGGGGGCGGTTCCAGGAAGAAGCTCTATAGCAAATTCAACTTTCCGCTCTGGCGGCATACCCGGTAAATCCTTTGGAAACACATCTGGGAATTCAGACACAACCTTGATACTCTCAATTGGGTCTGCTTCACTGCTATCGACAGCCATCTGATAACAACTTCCTTTCTTTGGCTCGGGCGGGACTAACTCGGTCACCACTTCCTCTCCTAGTGGGGACACTAACTTGATTGTCCTTTTATCACAACTGATAACTGCCTGATACTTATCTAACCAATTCATCCCTAGGATGACATCTATTCCCTGAGTACCCATTACTATAAGGTTGGCGGGAAATGCTATCCCCCTTATTTCCACACTTACATTTAAACAAATGCTATCAGCTCGAATTCTACCACCGGCTGAGTCAATTTGAATGGGGGTTAACATGGTAGTAATTGGAAGATTATGTGCTTCTACCCATGATGCAGTAATGAAAGAATGTGTTGCTCCAGTATCAAATAACACTTCTGCAATATGGGAATCGACTGGGAACATACCTACTGTCATGTCGGGGGTCTCCTGAACTGCTTCAGCCTCCAAGTGATTCAATCTTCCATGATTATAGCGCTGCTGAGAGCGGTTGCCTGCTCCAGACTGAGACACATTCTGCTTTGCTGGGGCATTGGGGCCTGACTGCTGCTGGGCTGCCTTCTTCGGACATTGCATCACCCAGTGGCCTTGCTCTCCACAGTGGAAACATGCCCTGTTTCCAACCTGAGCTGGTGCTGCCTGACTGTTCTGCTGATTTGCTGGGGCAGGAAGACGAGGTGGCTGCTGATTCTGCTTCTGAAACTGACCTCCTGACTGATTGCTCTGACGGTTCTGGTACTGATTCTGAGGGTACTGCCTTTGGAACTGCTGATACTGCTGACGCTGCTGAGGTGGACGCTGGTTCTGCCTGAACTGCTGAGGTTGATTGCCTGAGAAACGAGGACGGCTGTTGCTTCCAGGCTGGGGTCCACTGATCTTGCGCTTACGATCTTCCATCTCCTTGCGCTTCCTTTCTGTCATGATTGCTCTGTCAATCAGGTGCTGGAATGTCGGGAAGGTGTGATTCATCAGCTGATACTGCAGAGGGTCAACCAAGCCTCTCAGGAAACGGTACTGTCGCTTGGCGTCGGTGTTGACATCTTCAGGAGCATAGCGAGACAATTGCAGAAACCTGTCTCGATACTCACTGACAGACGATGACCCTTGCTTAAGGGCCAGGAACTCCTCCTTCTTCACTGTCATCAGACCTGCAGGCACATGGTACTGACGAAAGCTACCTCTGAATTCTTCCCAGGTGATGGTGTCGGGGTTGGCATGGGTGGCGAGGTAAGACTCCCACCATGACTGGGCTGCTCCTCTCAACAGACGGGGACCATACAAGACTTTCTCCCGGTCATCGCACTGAGCGGTATGCAACTCCCGCTCCACAGTGCGCAGCCAATCTTCAGCATCCATGGGGTCAGAAGAGTGAGCGAACGTTGGTGGGTGACCTCTCATGAATTCAGCACGCTTGTCTCTAGGCATCTGAGGCATCGGAGGCTGGGGTGGAGCCTGCTGTTGTTGCTGCTGCTGCTGCTGAATGGCGGCCAGAGTCTGACCGATGGCTTGAACTGCCTGAGTCTGCATCAGAAACATCTGCTCAATCGACATCGGGGGCGGGGGCGGCAGGTGCTGCTGCTGGGGCACCTCATCCTGCGGAGCGGCTCGCTCCTGCTGAGCACGCCTTCCTCCTCTACGCCTGTTCTCTGACATCTGCAGAACGCAACCACACATCAGAACTGATCTGGCAAAGCTTGCAGCATAAGAAAAGAGTATAGAATTCTCCAACAGCACTGAACAGATGAGCATCTTCACTGATCTCCAACACAGACCACACAGCTTCTCAGATAAAGAGGAAAGGAGAATAATGGGTTTCCCAACTATATAACTAACTTTATTGACATAGTATGTAAACCAAAATGCAGGGGATACCCACACTCTGGTGACAATCATTACAAAGATCCAAACCAAACATAGTTCATCATGACAAACATAAATGCACAGGATATAGCAAACTACCCTGTCTAACTAAAACTAACTAAGACCGAGACTAACGCTAAGACTGAAGCTTTCATGTATATATATATTTCGTATTAATCACAAGATCCAACTCTAACGATCTATGGTTCTAGATTTATCTTGGTCTTGCAGGCGGGATTGCCATAAGACTGGTGTCCACGCTGAGGTGAGCGGTACGGGTGCTGAGTCCCAACGGGAGCGGGGGAACCACCGTCCAGATAACGACGTTCCGCGCGCTCAGCCCGCAGCAGGGCGATCTCAGCACGAGCCCTACTCAGCTCGTCTAGTGCATGGTCCAGCTCCGTGTTTAGCACGGCGGCTAGGTTGACTGTGCTGCTCAACCTAGGATTGCCCTCACCGACGGGTGAGACAATCACGCCTCCTGTGCTGCCAGATGAACGGCGGGGGTAATACTTCAGGTCGAGACCGTCAGCTGCCCCACCGAAAACCGAGCAGTAGTGCGAAAGCGCACGCCGTGCAGCATCTTGCATGGCTGCCTCAGCTGAGTCCCGCTCAGAGATAGAATAGTGCTCTGAACAGGCCTCTGCACCCTGGAGACTGTCCTCCGGGCAGCGCACCAAGCAAGTAGCCTCCCAGCGGTCCGGGTAGACCCCGCGACTATGCTGGTAGACCACACAGCGATACTCGACGGACCAAGTATGCCGGTCAAATGCCCGACGTAGCAGGGTGTCGAGCGCATCGTGGAAGTGACACCCGCGAGCAGCGTCGCGAGTGATGGGTCGAGCAACCCATCCTTCCGGCTCAGGGTTAGCAGAGAAGTCGGTGTCGTGGCTCGAGCTGTCGTCGCCATCTCCGTCGTCTGGGTCTCCTCCAGCAGCTACTCCAGAAGCTGGGGCGCCCAGTGGTGGTGCAGGGGGCGGCTCCAGAGGAAGCACAGGGGAGCAGCTCCTCACAGACTCTATCTCCTGGTGGAGCGAGAAGGAAGAGCTCTGCTGCTCCTGTCGTCGACGCTCCTGCTCCTCACGCAGGCGGTGGTGTAGTCTCTCCAAGTGGCTGGACTGTCCGGCCACGGGACGGCGAAGCGGACGCTCAGCAAGGCGGGAGGGTAAGAAGGGGATGACTGACTTTCGTGCAGTGTGTCTAAGTCGAGCCATCTACAAAAGACATCGCAAGCAAAAGGGTGAGAACAGAATTAATATGACCAGCAAATAATGAATCATAAGTAAACGAAGGATCAGAATAAAACATGATTTTCAGCAAGGTATAATATATAGTAGAACATAGGTTTGGTCAGTAGGACCAACTTTTGAAGAGATATCAAAGTCAAGGCAGGGACAGAGGTCTATAGTCCTTAGAACGACCATTCTACTCTAGGTTAGCGGTCCTACAGTCAGCACGGCTCTGATACCACTTATGTCACACCCGGTTTTTAGAAGGCAAACCGAATGCGAACCATGTACGTGCCAGGATCAGTTATTCACGTACACAGCAGTTACATAATATGGACATCATCACACAGTGCTCAAAATAGTATTAATAAGGGAAATAGTCGATTACATCATACGTCTGAGACGTCCATATAGTTCTTACAATAAATCAAAGTGCGGAAAAGAAACGTAGATAACACGGCCTTCACAGGCAGCCGACTGGGGGTTGCCGCTAACCCACACCTAGAACTCGTCGTAATCTTGGAACTCCTGGAAGTCTCCTTCCACAGCTTCATCTTCGCCTGAGCAGTGGTTGCAATGCTGACAACCTGGGGGGGGTTTGGTGTGTAGAGCAAGGGTGAGTACACATCAACATACTCAGCAAGCATCCCGTTTGGCTGTAGTGGACTAGCTTTATGTGGGGATAAGTCAAGCAGTTGCTTTTAGTTGGTCAGGTTATTACTTACTAGTAGAAAGCCAAGTTTTAGCATTAACCCAAGTTATTAACCCGATGTACCCTTTCCAAACGGAAAGAATACCACTTACCAGCACCATAGTCATAACCAGAATCATCAATCTCATAACCACCTGTACCACAATGTCTCTGATCAAGTACCACTAATCACTGGAGCTCCCTTGGCCGCTCATAACCGCGAGCACGGCTGATATATCAGTTTCATAACACTCTGCAGAGGTTGTGCACTTTACCCACAAGCCGTGATTCCCTCTCTGGCCCGGGCTTGCAAGACCCTTATTCACTCCCGAGGTGAATGGCCAGGGATTCACTACGAAGCCTTTACAAAGATTCCCCGGGGCTGTAGCCACCCGTTAGGTTTCCTAAATGCACCGCACTCCTCCCCAAGGGGCGAACCCAAACTTGGCAGAGCGAGCCGCATACACCGAGCCCCATTGACGGCACGACGGCTAAGTGAACTACACCCCGGATCCTCTAATTATTCAGCTAAGGGCACCCCATTCCACCCTCATGGTTGCACTGTTTTCCCGGGCGGTCATCCATAGAACAGGTCCTTACGGAGAGGCACTCGAGAAACCGCTCGAGTCCCCTTGAAAACCACAAGTATAATCATAAAGAAGAACGGGAAAACAGCGTATCATAGATAATCACATCATGTTCATTGATTAGAGTTGAGCAATAGCATCAGACTAAGTAGTAATAATCCGACCCAAGTAGGTAAACAAGGACATGGATAACAAAAGCTAGTCAATCCTTAGGTATAAATGTGTAATGCGGGAGGTGAATTAAAGAATGAATAGGACATAGATAGGTCAAAGGACACTTGCCTCCACCAAACGACTGCTGCTCAGGGGCTTCTCCTGCGAATTCCTCGGGCTCTTCGACCGGATCGTTCTCTATGCGAGCGCAAACATACATACATACATCCACATATTTAATACAAAAGAACAGTACACCATACAAGATAACAAATAAAGCGAATATGCATCAAGTATGACATTCGATAACGCATTTGTTATGGTTAGAAAGAAACGGGAAAGGTCTCGCAGGGGGGTTAAATCTTATGCACTAATGACACAATTGGTTTTTAACAAAATAATTCTGTTATACATTTATATATATACTGATGGAAACCTAATCACTTTTAGTTGATCAACATCGCACAGGGTAAACAATTAACTACGTGAATCAATAACATAACGGAATTTTAAATTAAACTTCCTATTTTCCATAGCATAAACAGTGATTAGCCTACTTAAAATACGGTAATTATGATCACAGAAAGTAAATAAAATAAAATAAAAAAAATAAAAAAAAAAACAGAAGGGGGGGGGGGCGGTTGAACCGGCCCTAGGGCGGTTGAACCGGCCCTAGGCGGGGCGCGCAGGGGCGGCCGAGCTGGCGAGGGCGGGGCGGCCGAACCGGCGGGGCAGGGGGCGGCCGAACCGGCGGGGCAGGGGGCGGCGCAGGGGGCGGCCGAGCCGGCCGTGGGGCGGCCGAACCGGCGGGGCAGGGGGCGGCGCGGGGGGCGGCCGAGCCGGGCGGGCAGGGAGGCGGCCGAACCGGCCATGGGGAAAGGGGAGAGGGGATGGGGGAGGGAGGAGAGGGGGAGGGGGAAGCTCACCGGGGAGGGGCGCGACGGCGAGGGGCGGCCGGCGGCAGGGGCGGCCGAGGGCGGCGGTTGGGCAGGGGGCGGCGGCGGCTTAGGGCAGGGGTAGGGGCGGCGGCTTAGGGAGAGGGAGAGAAAATGAGAGAGAGGGAGAGGGATTGGGGGGTTTTGGGGGAAAATAAAGGGAGGGGGGGGCGGCATGGGCTTTTTGGGCCCAAAGGGGGCGCCAGGGGCGGCTGGGCCGGCCGGGGTCGGCCCACGGCGCGGGAGAGAGAGAAAAAGAAAGGAGAGAAAAAGAGAGGGAGAAAAAAGAAAGAAAAGATCTTCTCCACATTTTCGAAATCCGATCTTTCTACATGAATGCAATTGCGCTTTCAAAGCAATCAAAAGAAATGCAAGGGCGGCATGGTGCATCAAACAACATAAAGTATTTAGGGTTTTTATACGTACGGGAATTCCAAACCGAATCCCGCTAGAACTTTGGAAAAGGTCAAGGTTTAGCGAGGGGAAAAAGAAAAGGAAAAGGTAACGCCCGAATTTTGGCGAGTAAAGAAAAGAAAAAAAATTCAACTGCAAAATTCGGGGCGTTACAGCTGGCCTTGGAAGTGCCGCCTCCTCGGGGCCTCGAGGACGTCGTCGCTTGCCCGCACAAGGGCCCTGCTGTCGCTCGCCCTCTAAATCAGGGAGCCGCCACCACTGACCTGGGAACCGCCGCCACTACTCCGGATCGAGGAACCTCCGCCACCGCGCGTCGAGGTCATGGAGCTACGGCCACCGGCTGGGGGTCCACCGCTGCGCACGCTCTGGGGCAACCACCATCGTCTCACGCGGCGTCGCTAATGAATCGGGGTGGAGCGTAAAAAACTAAACCCTAGCACTCCGGGTCCTGTTTTATAGACGTCCGGATCTAGTCCGGCTCGACCGGATTGCACCGTCCGACCTGGGTTTTCTCTAGTTATTGGAAGCCCAGGGCTCTTAATATATAAACTATATATATATATACACACACGTAAACACGCGCACCCACATATATCTAATGCGTATACGCGGGTTTGCGGCCACGGATACAACCTTTTCATACATGCGAGAAAAAAACATTAGATTAAGAAGCAAACTCGTAGTCGTGCCCGCGGGTATATATTTTGTACATACGTATTTATCATACTCTCAAGTGTATTGTACATATTTTAGTTTTGCTAAACCGGTTATTTAAAGTATTCAAATGGATAGATGACCATTTAGAGAAACTCTATATATAGAGAATCCAATGGTGTTCTCTAAATTTGGAGGACCATTTAGAGAACGATGCTGGAGAGAGTAGAGCACCGTTTGATCCTCTATATTTAGGGTAGATGACCCTTTAGGGGCCCTTGCTGGAGCCAGCTACCCACGACCACATGGGTACGATGTGCTCTAGTCATTCCTAGGCCCGATCCCTCTTCAATGCAATTTTTCGATTAAATCCATTGTATTTTTTGCTGAGAAGGGATCAAAAACTAAAAAAACTGCACAAAGAAGGGATTAAAACTATGACATCTTGTCTTACACCTCTCCCACGCTAACTGGTCTGTCTAATATAATTTTACACAGGCAACGACTGCTATGCAAACAGTTTTTCTGTGCAAGCGTGCAAGCAAACCATCTGATCCATTAGATTATGATCACCAGAGCACAGACACTTGGTTCCTTTGGCTCCTTTTGAATTGGATCCCTAACTTGAATATTTATTGGTTTGTGTTGAACCTTTATGCACCTGTAATACATGAATACTTGGTAAACTAGTTAGTCCATGTGTTTGTGTTGACGATCAACCACAAAAATTAATCTTAGGAAAAGGTTAAGCCTATTTCCCTTTCAATCTCCCCCTTTTTGGTGATTGATGCCAACACAAACCAAAGCAAATATATAAAGTGCAGAAATGAACTAGTTTGCATTTTGGAATGTGCATATGTTACTTGGAATTAAACCAATTTATAATCTCACTAGATATGTATGGATTGATTTTCTTTTTATTTAACATTTTGGACCACATTTGCACCACTTGTTTTGTTTTTGCCAATTCTTTTGGAAAATCTTTTCAAAGTCTTTTTTGCAAATAGTCAAAGGTATATGAATAAGATTGCAAGAAGCATTTTCAAAATTTAAAATTTCTCCCCCTGTTTCAAATGCTTTTCCTTTGACTGAACAAAACTCCCCCTGAATGAAATTCTCCTCTTAGCTTTCAAGAGGGTTTTGAGATATATATCAATTTGGAATATAGATACCAATTGAGATATTATTTCTTGAGGAATACTGATTTGAAATATACCTATTAAAACTTTATTTCGAAATTTTTTGAAATGGTGGTGATGCGGTCCTTTTGCTTTGTGCTCACCTTTTGAAATGGTGGACAGTCCGGTGCGCCACCGGACACTGTCCGGTGCGCCAGCCACGTCACCAGGCCGTTGGGTTCCGACCGTTGGAGCTCTGACTTGTGGGCCCGCCTGGCTGTCCGGTGGCGCACCGGACAAGTCCTGTAGACTGTCCGGTGTGCCACCCGCGCGTGCTCTGCCCTTCTGCGCGCACTGGCGCGCATTTAATGCGTTGCAGTCGACCATTGGCGCGAAGTAGTCGTTGCTCCGTTGGCTCACCGGACAGTCCGGTGTGCACCGGACATGTCCGGTGAATTATAGCGGAGCGGATTCCCGAAGCTGGCGAGTTCAGAGTCGCTCTCCCCTGGAGCACCAGACACTGTCCGGTGGTGCACCGGACAGTCCGGTGAATTATAGCGGAGCGCCTCTTAGAATTCCCGAAGGTGCTAAGTTTGGCTTGAAGTCCCCTGGTGCACCGGACACTGTCCAGTGGTGCACCAGACACTGTCCGGTGGCACACCGGACAGTCCGGTGCGCCAGACCAGGGCACACTTCGGTTATCCCTTGCTCTCTTTGATGAACCCTTTTCTTGGTCTTTTTATTGGCTTAGTGTGAACCTTTGGCACCTGTATAACTTAGAGACTAGAGCAAACTAGTTAGTCAATTATTTGTGTTGGGCAATTCAACCACCAAAATCATTTAGGAAATAGGTGTAAGCCTAATTCCCTTTCAATCTCCCCCTTTTTGGTGATTGATGCCAACACAAACCAAAGCAAGTATATAAGTGCATAATTGAACTAGTTTGCATAATGTAAGTGCAAAGGTTACTTAGAATTTAGCCAATAACTACTCATAAGATATGCATGGATTGTTTCTTTTATTTTTATCATTTTGGACCACGCTTGCACCACTTGTTTTGTTTTTGCAAATTCTTTTGTAAATCCTTTTTCAAAGTCCTTTTGCAAATAGTCAAAGGTAAATGAATAAGATTTTGCGAAGCATTTTCAAGATTTGAAATTTTCTCCCCCTGTTTCAAATGCTTTTCCCTTGACTTAAACAAAACTCCCCCTTAATAAAATCCTCCTCTTAGTGTTCAAGAGGGTTTTAAGATATCGATTTTGAAAATACTACTTTCTCCCCCTTTTGAACACAAAAAGATACCATTTGCAATTTACCAATTGAAAATCATTAGTTTTTTTTTTAAAAAATAGGTGGTGGTGGTGGTGCGGGCCTTTTGCTTTGGGCTCATGCTCTCTCCCCCTTTGGCATAAATCGCCAAAAACGGAGTCATGAGAGCCCTTGAAATAACTTTCTCCCCCTTTGGTAAAAAACATATGAGTGAAGATTATACCAAAAGACGGAGAGTTGCTCGGAGCGACGGCGAAGGATGAGTTACGGAGTGGAAGCCTTTGTCTTCGCCGAAGACTCCAATTCCCTTTCAATATACCTATGACTTGGTTTGAAATTCACTTGGAAACACATTAGTCATAACACATGAAAGAGATATGATCAAAGGTATATAAATTGAGCTATGTATGCAAGACATCAAAAGAAATTCCTAGAATCAAGAATATTTAACTCATGCCTAAGTTTGTTAAAGGTTTGTTCATCTAGTGGCTTGGTAAAGATATCGGCTAATTGATCTTTAGTATTAATGTAAGCAATCTCGATATCTCCCTTTTGTTGGTGATCCCTTAAGAAGTGGTATCGAATGGCTATGTGTTTAGTGCGGCTATGCTCAATGGGATTATCCGCCATGCGGATTGCACTCTCATTATCACATAGAAGAGGAACTTTGGTTAATTTGTAACCGTAGTCCCTGAGGGTTTGCCTCATCCAAAGTAGTTGCGCGCAATAATGGCCTGCGGCAATGTACTCGGCCTTGGCGGTAGAAAGAGCTACGGAATTTTGCTTCTTTGAAGCCCAAGACACCAAGGATCTTCCTAAGAACTGGCAAGTCCCCGATGTGCTCTTTCTATTAATTTTACACCCCGCCCAATCGGCATCCGAATAACCAGTTAAATCAAAAGTGGATCCCCTAGGATACCAAAGCCCAAACTTAGGAGTATAAACTAAATATCTCAAGATTCGTTTTACGGCTGTAAGGTGAGCTTCCTTAGGGTCGGCTTGGAATCTTGCACACATAAATAGAGTAAAGACCCTATCATCGACCGATATACCTTTTGATCGACGGATTTACCTTCCGTGTCGAGGTCAAGATGCCCATTAGTTCCCATGGGTGTCTTGATGGGTTTGGCATCCTTCATCCCAAACTTGTTTAGAATATCTTGAGTATACTTCGTTTGGCTTAGGAAGGTGCCCTCTTGGAGTTGCTTCACTTGAAATCCTAAGAAGTACTTCAACTCCCCCATCATTGACATCTCGAATTTTTGTGTCATGATCCTACTAAATTCTTCACATGTAGACTCGTTAGTAGACCCAAATATAATATCATCAACATAAATTTGGCATACAAACAAGTCATTTTCAAGAGTTTTAGTGAATAAAGTAGGATCAGCCTTTCCGACTTTGAAGCCATTATCTATAAGGAAATCTCTAAGGCATTCATACCATGCTCTTGGGGCTTGCTTGAGCTCATAAAGCGCCTTAGAGAGTTTATAAACATGGTTAGGGTACTCACTATCTTCAAAGTCGGGAGGTTGCTCAACATAGACCTCTTCCTTGATTGGTCCATTGAGGAAGGCACTCTTCACGTCCATTTGGTAAAGCTTGAAGCCATGGTAAGTAGCATAGGCCAATAATATACGAATTGACTCAAGCCTAGCTACGGGTGCATAGGTTTCACCGAAATCCAAACCTTCGACTTGGGAGTATCCTTTGGCCACAAGTCGGGCTTTGTTCCTTGTCACCACACCATGCTCGTCTTGCTTGTTGCGGAAGACCCATTTGGTTCCTACAACATTTTGATTAGGACGTGGAACCAAATGCCATACCTCATTCCTAGTGAAGTTGTTGAGCTCCTCTTGCATCGCCACCACCCAATCCGCATCTTGTAGTGCTTCCTCTACCCTGTGTGGTTCAATAGAGGAAACAAAAGAGTAATGCTCATAAAAATGTGCAACACGAGATCTAGTGGTTACCCCCTTATGGATGTCGCCGAGGATGGTGTCGACGGGGTGATCTCGTTGGATTGCTTGGTGGACTCTTGGGTGTGGCGGACTTGCTTCTTCATCCTCCTTATCTTGAGCATTTGTATCTCCCCCTTGATCATTGCCGTCATCTTGAGGTGGCTCATCTTGTTGATTTTTTCCTTCATCCACTTGAGCCTCATCCTCGTTTTGAGTTGGTGGATATGCTTGCGTGGAGGAGGATGGTTGATCTTGTGCATTTGGAGGCTCTTTGGATTCCTTAGGACACACATCCCCAATGGACATGTTCCTTAGCGCGATGCACGGAGTCTCTTCACCTATCTCATCAAGATCAACTTGCTCTACTTGAGAGCCGTTAGTCTCATCAAACACAACGTCACAAGAAACTTCAACTTGTCTAGAGGACTTGTTAAAGACTCTATATGCCCTTGTGTTTGAATCATATCCTAGTAAAAAACCTTCTACAGTCTTAGGAGCAAATTTAGATTTTCTACCTCTTTTAACAAGAATAAAGCATTTGCTACCAAAGACTCTAAAATATGAAATGTTGGGCCTTTTACCGGTTAGGAGTTTGTATGATGTCTTCTTGAGGATTCGGTGTAGATACAACCGGTTGATGGCGTAGCAGGCGGTGTTGACCGCCTCGGCCCAAAACCGATCCGAAGTCTTGTACTCATCAAACATGGTTCTTGCCATGTCCAATAGAGTTCGATTCTTCCTCTCCACTACACCATTTTGTTGTGGCGTGTAGGGAGAAGAGAACTCATGCTTGATGCCCTCCTCCTCAAGGAAGCCTTCAATTTGTGAGTTCTTGAACTCCGTCTCGTTGTCGCTTCTTATTTTCTTGATCCTTAAGCCGAACTCATTTTGAGCCCGTCTCAAGAATCCCTTTAAGGTTTCTTGGGTATGAGATTTTTCCTGCAAAAAGAATACCCAAGTGAAGCGAGAATAATCATCCACAATAACTAGACAGTACTTACTCCCGCCGATGCTTATGTAAGCAATCGGGCCGAATAGATCCATGTGTAGGAGCTCCAGTGGCCTGTTAGTCGTCATGATGTTCTTATGTGGATGGTGAGCACCAACTTGCTTCCCTGCTTGGCATGCGCTACAAATCCTGTCTTTCTCAAAATGAACATTTGTTAATCCTAAAATGTGCTCTCCCTTTAGAAGCTTATGAAGATTCTTCATCCCAACATGTGCTAGTCGGCGATGCCAGAGCCAGCCCATGTTGGTCTTAGCAATTAAGCAAGTGTCGAGTTCAGCTCTATCAAAATTTACTAAGTATAGCTGACCCTCTAATACTCCCTTAAATGCTATTGAATCATCACTTCTTCTAAAGACAGTGACACCTACATTAGTGAAAAGACAGTTGTAGCCCATTTTGCATAATTGAGAAACGGAAAGCAAATTGTAATCTAATGAATCTACAAGAAAAACATTGGAAATAGAATGGTCAGGAGATATAGCAATTTTACCCAATCCTTTGACCAAACCTTGATTTCCATCCCCGAATGTGATAGCTCGTTGGGAATCTTGGTTTTTCTCGTAGGAGGAGAACATCTTCTTCTCCCCTGTCATGTGGTTTGTGCACCCGCTGTCGATTACTCAGCTTGAGCCCCCGGATGCATAAACCTACAAAACAAGTTTAGTTCTTGACTTTAGGTACCCAAATGGTTTTGGGTCCTTTGGCATTAGACACAAGAACTTTGGGTACCCAAACACAAGTCTTTGATCCCTTGTGTTTGCCCCCAACATACTTGGCAACTACCTTGCCGGATTTGTTAGTTAAAACATATGATGCATCAAAAGTTTTGAATGAAATGGCATGATCATTTGATGCACTAGGAGTTTTCTTCCTAGGCAACTTAGCACGGGTTGGTTGCCTAGAACTAGATGTCTCACCCTTATACATAAAAGCATGGTTAAGGCCAGAGTGAGACTTCCTAGAATGAATTCTCCTAATTTTGCTCTCGGGATAACCGGCAGGGTACAAATTGTAACCCTCGTTATCCTGAGGCATGGGAGCCTTGCCCTTAACAAAGTTGGACAATTTCTTAGGAGGGGCATTAAGTTTGACATTGTCCCCCTTTTGGAAGCCAATGCCATCCTTTATGCCAGGGCGTCTCCCACTATAGAGTATTTAGAGCACCTAGAGGGGGGGTGAATAGGTGATCCTGTAAAACTTGAACTTAATGCCACAAAAACTTGGTTAAGCGTTAGCACAGCAGTGTCAAGTGGCTAGAGAAGAGTCTTAGCAAAACACAATAACCACAAGAGAATCAACACAGATAGACACAGTGGTTTATCTCGTGGTTCGGCCAAGTACAACACTTGCCTACTTCCACGTTGTGGCGTCCCAACGGACGAGGGTTGCAATCAACCCCTCTCAAGCGGTCCAAAGACCCACTTGAATACCACGGTGTTTTGCTTTTCTTTTCTATATCCCGTTCGCGAGGAATCTCCACAACTTGGAGCCTCTCGCCCTTACACTTTGATGTTCACAAAGAAGCACAGAGTAAGGGAGGGATGAGCAACTCACACAAGACACAAATATCACAGCAAATACGCACACACAAGACTCAGACTTGAGCTCAAGAGACTATCACAAGTTTCACACTAGAACGGAGCTCAAATCACTAAGAATGTCGAACAAGTGCGCAAGAATGGAGTGTGAGTGATCAACAATGCTCAAAGGATGCTTGGTTCTCTCCTCCATGCGCCAAGGGGTCCCTTTTATAGCCCCAAGGCAGCTAGGAGCCATTGAGAGCAATCTGGGAAGGCAATTCTTGCCTTCTGTCGCCTGGCGCACCGGACAGTCCGGTGCGGATTTCCTTCCTTATTTGGCGAAGCCGACCGTTGGCAGCCTTGGAGCCGTTTGCGCACCGGACACTGTCCGGTGCACACCGGACAGTCCGGTGCCCCCGACTAGCCGTTGGCTCAGCCACGTGTCCCGCGCGGATCGAGCGGCTGACCGTTGGCCCGGCCGACCGTTGGCTCACCGGACAGTCCGGTGCACACCGGACAGTCCGGTGAATTATAGCCGTACGCCGTTAATCAATTCCCGAGAGCAGCAAGTTCGCCTGAGTCTGCCTGGCGACCGGACACTGTCCGGTGCACCACCGGACAGTCCGGTGCACCCAGACTGAGCAGACTTTGTCTGAACAAAGCTATCTCTTTTCCAATTTGATTTCTCCTGTTTCCAGCACTTAGACACAATACATCAGTCCATAAAACAATGTACTAAGTCTAGAAACATACCTTTTGACTTGATTTGCACTTTGTCCACCACTTTGCATAGATCAACACTTAGGCACTTGTGTTGAACACTAAATCACCAAAATACTTAGAAATGACCCAAAGGCACATTTCCCTTTCAAGCATACTACGAGCAAATTTAAATTTTTCATTTTCAAGTTCATGCTTGGAAATTTTAGCATCTAATTTTGCTATATGATCATTTTGTTGCTTAATTAATACCATATGATCATGAATAGCATCAATATCAACATCTCTACATCTAGTGCAAATAGAAGTATGTTCAACGGTAGATGTAGAGGGTTTGCAAGATTTTAATTCTACAACCTTAGCATGCAATATATCATTTTTGCTTCTAAGGTCGGAAATGGAAGCATTGCAAACATCTAATTCTTTAGCCTTAGCAAGCAATTTTTCATTTTCTATTCTAAGGCTAACAAGAGAAATGTTTAATTCTTCAATCTTAGCAAGCAAATCAACATTATCATCTCTAAGATTGGGAATTGAAACATTACAAGCATTTGAATCAACCTTAGCTAACAAATTAGCATTTTCATTTCTAAGGTTGTCAATAGTCTCATGGCAAGTGCTTAGCTCACTAGATAATTTTTCGCACTTCTCTACTTCTAGAGCATAAGCATTTTTCACCTTAACATGCTTTTTGTTTTCTTTAATAAGGAAGTCCTCTTGAGTGTCCAAGAGATCATCCTTCTCATGAATAGCACTAATCAATTCATTTAATTTTTCCTTTTGTTGCATGTTTAGGTTGGCAAAAAGAGTACACAAATTATCTTCCTCGTCACTAGCATTATCATCGCTAGAAGACTCATATCTAGTGGAGGATTTGGATTTAACCTTCTTCTTTTTGCCGTCCTTTGCCATGAGGCACTTGTGGCCGACGTTGGGGAAGAGAAGGCCCTTGTTGATGGCGATGTTGGCGGCATCCTCGTCGGAGGAGGAGTCGGAGGAGCTCTCGTCCGAGTCCCACTCGCGGCATACATGGGCGTCGTCACCCTTCTTCTTGTAGTATTTCTTCTTCTCCTTTCTTCTCTCCTTCTTGTCGTCGCCCCTGTCACTGTCACTAGATAGTGGACATTTTGCAAAAAAATGACCGGGCTTACCACATTTGTAGCAAACTTTCTTGGAGCAAGGCTTGTAATCTTTCCCCCTCCTTTGCTTGAGGATTTGGCGGAAGCTCTTGATGACGAGCGCCATTTCCTCGTTGTCGAGCTTGGAGGCGTCGATGGGTGTTCTACTCGATGTAGACTCCTCCTTCTTCTCTTCTGTCGCCTTAAATGCGACCGATTGTGCTTCGGATGTGGAGGGACCATCAAGCTCGTTGATCTTCCTTGAGCCTTTGATCATGAACTCAAAGCTCACAAAATTCCCGATCACTTCCTCGGGAGTCATTAGTGTATATCTAGGATTGCCACGAATCAATTGAACTTGAGTAGGGTTAAGGAAAATAAGTGATCTTAGAATAACCTTAACCATTTCGTGGTCATCCCATTTTTTGCTCCCGAGGTTGCGCACTTGATTCACCAAGGTTTTGAGCCGGTTGTACATGTCTTGTGGCTCCTCCCCTTGGCGAAGACGGAAGCGACCGAGCTCCCCCTCGATCGTCTCCCGCTTGGTGATCTTGGTTAGCTCATCTCCTTCGTGCGCGGTTTTGAGCACGTCCCAAACTTCCTTGGCGCTCTTTAATCCTTGCACCTTGTTATACTCCTCTCGACTTAGAGAGGCGAGGAGTATAGTTGTGGCTTGGGAGTTGAAGTGCTCGATTTGGGCCACTTCATCCTCATCATAATCTTCATCCCCTACGGATGGTACCTGTACACCAAACTCAACGACATCCCATATACTTTTGTGGAGTGAGGTTAGATGAAATCGCATTAAATCACTCCACCTTGCATAATCTTCACCATCAAAAGTTGGTGGTTTGCCTAATGGGACGGAAAGTAAAGGTGTATGTTTAGGAATGCGAGGATAGCGTAAGGGGATCTTACTAAACTTCTTGCGCTCATGGCGCTTAGAAGTAATGGATGGCGCGTCGGAGCCGGAGGTGGAAGGTGATGAAGTGTCGGTCTCGTAGTAGACCACCTTCCTCATCTTCTTTTTCTTGTCGCCACTCCGATGCGACTTGTGGGAAGAGGCTTTCTTCTCCTTCCCCTTCCCTTTGTTGCGGGACTCTTCCGATGTAGCCTTCCCGTGGCTTGTAGTGGGCTTGTCGTCGGTCTCCATCTCCTTCTTAGCGTGATCTCCCGACATCACTTCGAGCGGTTAGGCTCTAATGAAGCACCGGGTTCTGATACCAATTGAAAGTCGCCTAGAGGGGGGTGAATAGGGCAAATCTAAAATTTACAAACTTAATCACAACTACAAGTCGGGTTAGCGTTAGAAATATAACCGAGTCCGAGAGAGAGGGTGCAAAACAAATCACAAGCGAATAAAGAGTGTGACACGCGGATTTGTTTTACTGAGGTTCGATTCTTGCAAACCTACTCCCCGTTGAGGTGGTCACAAAGACCGGGTCTCTTTCAACCCTTTCCCCCTCTCAAACGATCCCTCGGGCCGAGTGAGCTTTTCTTCTCAATCAACTGGAACACAAAGTTCCCACAAGGACCACCACACGATTGGTGTCTCTTGTCTCAATTACAAGTGAGTTTGATCTCAAGAAAGAATGAGAAAGAAAGCAATCCAAGCGCAAGAGCTCAAAAGAACACAACAAATCACTCTCACTTAACACTAAGGCTTTTGTGGAATTGGGAGAGGATTTGATCACTTGGGTGTGTCTAGACTTGAATGTTAGAGCTCTTGTAAGTAGTTGAAAGGTGGAAAACTTGGATGACTTGAATGTGGGGTGGTTGGGGGTATTTATAGCCCCAACCACCAAACTAGCCATTTGTTGGAGGCTGCTGTCGCATGGCGCACCAGACAGTCCGGTGCGCCAGCCACGTCACTAGGCCGTTGGGTTCCGACCGTTGGAGCTCTGACTTGTGGGCCCGCCTGGCTGTCCGGTGGCGCACCGGACAAGTCCTGTAGACTGTCCGGTGTGCCACCCGCGCGTGCTCTGCCCCTTTGTGCGCACTGGCGTGCATTTAATGCGTTGCAGTTGACCGTTGGCGCGAAGTAGCCATTGCTCCGCTGGCTCACCGGATAGTCCGGTGTGCACCGGACATGTCCGGTGAATTATAGCGGAGCGGATTCCCGAAGCTGGCGAGTTCAGAGTCGCTCTCCCCTGGAGCACCGGACACTGTCCGGTGGTGCACCGGACAGTCCGGTGAATTATAGCGGAGCGCCTCTGAGAATTCCCGAAGGTGCGAAGTTTGGCTTGAAGTCCCCTAGTGCACCGGACACTGTCCGGTGCGCCAGACCAGGGCACACTTCGGTTATCCCTTGCTCTCTTTGATGAACCATTTTCTTGGTCTTTTTATTGGCTTAGTGTGAACCTTTGGCACCTGTATAACTTAGAGACTAGAGCAAACTAGTTAGTCTAATTATTTGTGTTGGGAAATTCAACCACCAAAATCATTTAGGAAATAGGTGTAAGCCTAATTCCCTTTCAGATACTCACTATCTTCAAAGCCGGGAGGTTGCTCAACATAGACCTCTTCCTTGATAGGTCCATTGAGGAAGACACTTTTCACGTCCATTTGATAAAGCTTAAAGCCATGGTAAGTAGCATAGGCAAGTAATATACGAATTGACTCAAGCCTAGCTACAGGTGCATAAGTTTCATCAAAATCTAAACTTCGACTTGTGAATAACCTTTGGCCACAAGTCGGGTTTTGTTTCTTATCACCACACCATGCGCATCTTGCTTGTTGCGGAATACCTACTTGGTACCTACAACATTTTGATTAGGACGTGGAACTAAATGCCATACCTCATTCCTTGTGAATTTGTTGAGTTCCTCTTGCATCACCAGCACCCAATCCGGATCTCTTAGTGCATCCTCTATCATGTAAGGCTCAATAGAGGACACAAAAGAGTAATGCTCACAGAAATGTGAACTCGAGATCTAGTGGTTACCCCTTATGAATATCACCGAGGATGGAGTTGACGGGGTGATCTCGTTGAATTGCATGGTGGACTCTTGGTTGTGGCGGTCTTTGACCCTGAATTTCTTGATCATCTTCCCTGTCTTGATTGTCTTCATCTCCCCCTTGACCATTGCCTCTTCTTGAGGTGGCTCATCCTCTTGTTCTTCATTTTTATCATCTTGAGCCTTTTCCTCATCGTGGGTGGATGGAGATGTTTGGTTGGAAGATGACGGTTGATCTTGTGCTTGTGTGGGCTCTTTGGATTCCTTAGGACACACATCCCCAATGGACATGTTCCTTAGCGCGATGCACGAAGCCTCTTCATCATCTAATTCATCAAGATCAACTTGCTCCACTTGGGAGCCATTAGTCTCATCAAACACAATGTCACAAGAAACTTCAACTAATCCAGTGGATTTGTTGAAGACTCTTTATGCCCTTGTGTTTGAGTCGTATCCTAGTAAAAAGCCTTCTACAACCTTAGGAACAAATTTAGATTTTCTACCTCTTTTAACAAGAATAAAACATTTGCTTCCAAAGACTCTAAAATATGATACATTGGCCTTTTTACCGGTGAGGAGTTCGTATGATGTCTTCTTGAGGATTTGGTGAAGATATAACCGGTTGATGGAGTAGCAGGCGGTGTTAATCGCCTCGGCCCAAAACCGGTCTGGTGTCTTGTACTCATCAAGCATGGTTCTTGCCATGTCCAATAGAGTTCTATTCTTCCTCTCCACTACACCATTTTGTTGAGGTGTGTAGGGAGAAGAGAACTCATGCTTGATGCCCTCATCCTCAAGAAAGCCTTCAATTTGTGAATTCTTGAACTCCGTCCCATTATCGCTTATTATCTTTTTTATTCTTAATCCGAACTCATTTTGAGCCCATCTTAAGAATCCCTTTAAGGTCTCTTGGGTTTGTGATTTTTTCTGCAAAAAGAACACCCAAGTGAAGCGAGAATAATCATCCACAATAACTAGACAATACTTACTCCTACTGATGCTTATGTAAGCGATCAGGCCGAATAGATCCATGTGGAGTAGCTCGAGCGACCTGTCAGTCGTCGTGATGTTCTTGTGTGGATGGTGAGCGTCAACTTGCTTTACTGCTTGGCATGCGCTACAAACCCTGTCTTTCTGAAAATGAACATTTATTAGTCCTAAAATGTGTTCTCCCTTTAAAAGTTTGTGAAGATTCTTCATCCCAACATGGGCTAGTCGGCGATGCCAGAGCCAACCCATGTTAGTCTTAGTGATTAAGCAAGTGTCAAGTTTAGCTTTGTTATCATTAAAATCAACTAAATATAGCTGACCCTCTAACACTCCCTTAGATGTTATTTAATTATCACTTCTTCTAAAGACAGTAACACCTATATCTGTAAATAGACAGTTGTAGCCCATTTTACATAATTGAGAAACTGAAAGCACGTTGTAATCTAAGGAATCTACGAGAAAAACATTGGAAATAGAATGATCAGGTGGTATAGCAATTTTACCCAAACCTGTGACCAAACCTTGATTTCCATCCCCGAATGTGATAGATCGTTGGGGATCTTCGCTTTTCTCATAGGAGGAGAACATTCTCTTCTCCCCTGTCATGTGGTTTGTGTACCCGCTATCGATTATCCAACTTGAACCACCAGATGCATAAACCTACAAAACAATTTTAGGCCTTGTTCTTAGGTACCCAAACAGTCTTGGGTCCTTTGACGTTAGAAACAAGCACCTTGGGTACCCAAACACAAGTCTTTGGACTCTTGTGTTTGCCCCCAACATATTTGGAACTATTTTTCCTGATTTGTTAGTAAGCACATAAGATACATCAAAAGTCTTAAATGAAATGTTATGCTCATTTGATGCAACAGGAGTTTTCTTTTTAGGCATTTTGACATGTGTAGAATGCCTAAAGCTAGAAGCCTCATTTTTATACATAAAAGCATGATGAGAAACAATGTGAGGTTTTCTAGCATGTATTCTCCTAATCTTGTGCTCAGGATAGTTAGCATGATATAAAATGTAGCCTTCACTATCCTGAACCATGGGAGCCTTGCCCTTAACAAAATTGGACAATCTCTTAGGGGCATTAAGCTTGACATTGCTCCCATGTTGGTAACCAATGCCATCCTTAATGCCAGGGCGTCTCTCATTGTAAAGCATGCTACGAGCAAATTTAAAATTTTCATTTTCAAGCTCATGCTCGGCAATTTTAGCATCTAATTTGGCTATATGATCATTTTGTTTCTTAATCATGGCAAGGTGATCATCTATAGCCTCAACATTAATGTCTCTACATCTAGTGCAAATAGAAACATGGTCAACAGATCTTCTATCTTAGATTTTAACATGTCATTTTCATTTATAAGACAAGAAATAGAATCATTGCAAACATTTAAATCTTTAACCTTAGAAACTAGGCTAGCATTTTCATCTCTAAGGTTAGAAATTTAATCTTGACAAATGCTAAGCTCCTTAGATAAATTTTCACATTTTTCTACTTCCTGAGCATAAGCAATTTTCAATTTAACATGTTTTTTGTTTTCTTTAATAAGGAAGTCCTCTTGGCTATCCAAGAGTTCATCCTTCTCATGAATAGCTTCTATTAATTCATTTAATTTTTTCTTTTGTTTCATGCTGAGGTTGGCAAAAAAGAGTAAGTAAATCATCTTTATTTTTACTAAAGCTACCCTCATCACTAGATGTTGTATATTTAGGGGTGTCTCTAGAGTGTACCTTCTTTTTCTTGCCGTCCTTAGCCATTAAACATTTGTGGCCGACGTTGGGGAAGAGGAGACCCTTGTTGACGGCGATGTTGGCGGCGTCCTCGTCGAAGGAGGAGTCGGTGGAGCTCTCATCGGAGTCCCATTCTCGACACACGTGGGCATCCCCGCCCTTTCTTTTGTAGTACCTTTTCTTCTCCTTCTTATTCCCTTTCTTGTCGTCGTCCCTGTCACTTTCACTTGACATTGGACATTTTGCAATAAAATGACCGGGCTTACCACATTTGTAGCACACCCTTTTGGAGCGGGGTTTGTAGTCCTTCCCCCTCCTTTGCTTGAGGATTTGGCGGAAGCTCTTGATGATGAGCGTCATTTCCTCGTTGTCGAGCTTGGAGGCGTCGATGGGAAGCCTACTTGATGTAGACTCCTCTTTCTTCTCTTCCGTCGCTTTGAATGCGACGGGTTGCACCTCGGGTGTGGAGGTGGCACCTTGCTCCAAGTTGACAATGTGTTTGGAGTCTTTGATCATTATCTCAAAGCTCACAAACTTGCCAATCACCTCCTCAGGAGACATTAGTTTATATCTAGAATCCCCACGTATTAATTGAACTTGAGTAGGATTGCGCAATACAAGGGATCTAAGAATAACCTTGACCATTTCATGGTCGTCCCATTTGGTGCTCTCGAGGTTGCGCACTTGGTTGACCATCATATTGAGCCGGTTGTACATGGCTTGCGGCTCTTCCCCTTTGTTGAGGACGAATCGACCGAGTTCTCCCTCGATCGTTTTGCGCTTGGTGATCTTGGTCACCTCGTCCCCTTCGTGCGCCGTTTTGAGGACATCCCAAATTTCCTTGGCGCTCTTTAACCCTTGCACCTTATTATACTCCTCTCAACATAGAGAGGCGAGGAGTATAGAAGTTGCTTGAGTTAAAGTGCCTAATTTGGGCGGTCTCGTTCGAGTCATAGTCCTTGTCCCCCACCTGTGGTACCTGCGCTCCAAATTCAACTATGTCCCATATGCTTTCGTGGAGTGAGGTTAGATGATGCCTCATTTTATCACTCCACATACAATAATCCTCACCATCAAAATATGGTGGTTTGCCTAGGGGAACGGAAAGTAATGGAGCACGCTTATAAATACGGGGATAGCGTAGGGGCATCTTACTATGCCCCTGTTTGTTTCAGCTTTTTAGAGCTTCTGGCCACCAAAAGCTGCTGCAGACTACCAAACGCTCAGCTTTTCAGTCAGCTTCTATAAAATTCGTTTGATTAAAAATCATTCAACATTAACATAAACACATAATCGGTTGAGTCGTTGTAATAGTAGGAATCCGCCACTTTCTAGATCCTGAGTCCTATGGACATATTTATCTTCCTCCGCACGTAATCCTAATGATACTCAGATTCTCTACACAGCCAGATTTTCCCCACATCCAGATTTTCAGAAAAGCTAGTCAGAAAAAAGCTGAACCAAACAGCCCCTATACTTCTTGCGCTCATGGCGCTTAGAAGCGGTGGATGACTCGGAGCTCGATGTGGAGGGGGACAAAGAGTCGGTCTCGTAGTAGACGACCTTCTTCATCTTCTTCTTCTTGTCACCTCTCCGATGTGACTTGGTGGAGGAAGAGGATTCCTCCTTATGCTTGTGGCCAGACTCCCTTGAAAGGGTTCTCCCCGAGCTTGCGGGCTTGTCACCGGTCATGATCTCCCTCTTGGCGTGATCTCCCTACATCACTTCGAGTTGTTAGACTCTAATGAAGCACCGGGCTCTGATACCAATTGAAAGTCACCTAGAGGGGGTGAATAGGCGTAATCTGAAATTTACAACTTTAAACACACACTACAAGCCGGGGTTAGCGTTAGAACAAAAGACAAGTCTGGGAGAGAGAGGAAAAACAAGTCAAATGAGAATCAAGCGAATGAACATGTTGATTTGTTTTACCGAGGTTCGGTTCCAAAGAACCTAGTCCCCGTTGAGGAGGTGACAAAGACCAGGTCTATTTCAACCCTTTCCCTTTCTCAAACGGTCACTTAGACCGAGTGAACCTTTACCTTAATTAAACGGGTCACTAAGACCCCGCAAGGACCACCACACTCTTAGGTGTCTCTTGCTTTGATTACAAGTCACTTGAGAACAAGAATGAGAAAGAAGAAAGGCAATCCAAGAGGCAAGAGCTCAAAAGAACACGATATCACTCTCTCACAAGTCACTAAGTATTTGAGATGAATTTGGGACTTGGAGAGGCTTTGATCTTTTGAATTGTGTCTAGGAGTGAATGCTAGAGCTCTTGTATTGAATGTGATGTTCAGAAATCTTGGGTGCTTGAAGTTGTGGTGGTTGGGGGGTATTTATAGCCCTCAATCACCAAAGTAGCCGTTGGGGAGGCTGCTCGCGATGGGCGCACCGGACAGTCCGGTGCGCCATCGGACACTCACTGTTCAGTGTCCAGTGCGCCGCCACATCACCCAACTGTTAGGGTTCGGAGCGAAGTCGACCGTTGGAGCTTTGTCTCCTTGCGGCACCGGACAGTCCGGTGCCCTCTGACTTCGTGGCTCTAACTTCTGCCGCTGCACTATTCACGCGCCAGGTACTTTTGCAGTCGATCGTTGCACGCAGATAGCTGTTGCCCGCTGGTTCACCGGACAGTTCGGTGAATTATAGCGGAGCGCGCCTGCGAAAACCCGAGAGTGGTTGCTTGGACCCTGTACGGTCCTGGTGCACCGGACACTGTCCGGTGGCACACCGGACAGTCCGGTGCGCCAGACCACAACACACTTGGGTACCGTTTGGTTCACATATTTGTAACGTAATGGGTAGGTGATAACGTTAAATCATGTTTGTTTTAGTCCAACCGTAATCAGATACCGTACTAAAAATTGATATCGGACTATTCAAACTTGTTACCGACAGTAATCGAGTGTAAACCATTACCATTACCCTTTACGTTACATTTTGTGAACCAAACAGTACCTTGGTTTCTTTGGCACCTTTTGAATTGGATCCCTAACTTGAATATCTATTGGTTTGTGTTGAACCTTTATGCGCATGTAATACACGAATACTTGGCAAACTAGTTAGTCCATGTGTTTGTGTTGACGATCAACCACCGAAATTAATCGTAGGAAAAGGTTAACCCTATTTCCCTTTCAGCTAGATAAACAACAATGTCTAACGGGGAGTGTGGATGCCAGACATTGTGTAGCTAGGGTTAGTACATAGATAAAGATAAGGGCGATGTCGTGGTGCATGTGCGTCAGATGCAAACGTGGCTGGTGCGTGGTGGGTTATGGAGGAAGACATTTAGGCTTGTTCGAAGATCTGCTCCTAATTTTTCCCCACGGTTGGGGCTACATCCCTGGCTACCCCCTCTGTATCTGCCCCTCTCGATTCTAAACCTTTAAAGCTAATTGTTAGTCGGCTAATAAGTTGTTAGTTGGTTTTAGTTGGATCGAGACAGCTAACAACTAAGGACTGTTTGAGGGGCATATGTAACATTTAGCTGACTAATTTTAACCGCTAACTATTAGTTTTAGAGGTTTAGAGTAAGACCTAAATAATGTTGATTTGACTAAAGACAACTACCAAGGTCAACTAATACATGGGAAGGCAACAAGTAATGATGGTTGAATTACACTAGTTAGATACCATGCATGGCTACGGTTTATACGTCACATAGTTAGATATTATTTAAAATGGGATAGTTATTCAAAACATTTCAAATCTTTACAATGAGCAATGGTTTAATCCGGCCTGAGTACGGCTCAGCTCGTTGTCCACCGGGCTCGTGGCGTGTCTGGGCCTTAGATGCGAAATGACAGGCTAGATCCGGCACAACCCGATTTTATTTTTTCTCTATTTTTCTAGTAAGAATATCTATATTATAATTATGTATAGAATATAAAACACAAAAATATATGTGTTCCTTTGGCAGGTAGGCGTAAATAGGGGTGAAAACGGGTCGAGTATATCCGTCGGGTATGGATATAGATAATACAAAATATCGTTTTTATACGGATTCATGTATTGTTATACTCAGGACAGATACGAGCAGTACGAGGATAGTGTAGCTTCAAATTCGGGTCGGATACGAGTACCCGGGTTTCGGTCCATTTTTTATTTTTCTACGTAATATTGTTATAAAATCATAAATTTTACATGTAAACCAGTATGCATATAAAGTTTATATAAAAATCATAGAGGTTGAAGAGATCTACAACTTTGCAGTACATTATATTTTTATTTGAACAAATATCCACATCAAAATAATAGAACTAATATCCAAATTTATATCAAAGTAACAAACTATACCTCACATGTGTAACTCCAAAACTTATTAATAGATTATACATTACATGTAATGAATTATCTTATATTGTATTATACTATCTTATATCATTTGAAACTATCATATATTGTATTAGACTAATATGTTGTACTAGGTCTGTGCCCGTGCGTTGCCACGAGACTAAAAAATAGTATAAAATATAGATAGCACAATACATATGTGTTGCAACGGTATATAAATTGTTCAACAAAATATTAGTGTACAACGATTACATGAAAGCGAACAACACAAATTACTATCGACCTCACTGTCTTACAAATTTCATGTGTGGCTCTCACTACGTGTCTGGTGGTGGCACCCCACGCCACGGCACCGGCACAATGGAGTTGAGATCTGCAGATATGGGCCTCGTGCACTATTGCCTAGAGGCGAGCGAAGGGAGGGCGACACACATTCCATTTTCTACTTGGGTCTGTTAAGGACATGCTTAGTAGCTCCAAAAAAGTTGTTGTGGCATAAGAAGAATTAGAAAATTAAAATAGTTAATCGAAGATGTTGTGGTTTATGTAATTTTAGTATCAAAGATGGCGGACAATCTTTTGTATCCGCAAAATGAAGTAGGGCCACATCCTTCCGCCACAAATTGATAGTAAAGAAGTTGTCTGCCATGAGCCTTGAGCGAGTAATAGTAAAACTTATTTGTTCAAATGAACAGATGCAACATACCAGTGATTGGTTCATAGTAACCTTGTCAGTTGTCACTAATGTCTTTCTTTTTATCTAATCCATAATTCTTTGAATTTGAATTTCTAATACTTTGAAGTCGCTAGGTCTGTGCTCTCATATGCAACTAAACATTCACATATGGTTTTAGCTTTCTTGATCTTCACAGGTAAAACAAATTAAAAATAAGGCAAAAAGACATTACCTTCTAGGCTGCCAATCGAGTGAGAAAAGAGGGTACCAGCTCAATGTGGCGGGTTGTAAATCTAAATTCAAGGTGAGCAAGCATCACCATGTAGAAGCAGTTGAAGTCAACTACAACCCGCTGGCTCTAGGACTAATGATCTTTTATTTTTTACGAGTTGTAGCCGAAGTGTCGTAAGAAAGTAAATTCATAATTTCAGTGGCTAATAATTTATTTATTGTTAAACCCAAGAAACAAGGTTTAGAGCAAGGGCGTTGTAGAGCCGCCTAACAAGTTTATCTCTGACACATACTAACAACCTCCACGAACTCCACCATTCCTCACTCCTCTAGCAACATTCGGAAGGCGACAGCGACAGCGGTGGACGCGTTGGCATCGAGCATCTCAATTGTGGGGACACGCACGCGCTTGATGTCTTGGGAGAACTTGAGCACAACGGGCAGCCCGCGCTTGCTGACATCGCAACAATTTTTAAGATCTGAAGTCTGAAATGTAACATAAACCACAAGTGTGCCAAAATGGAGACATAAAAGTCTGTTCCCCATTGCATTACACAAGAAAAGCATGACGATCTGTGAAACCTGGCACACGGAGACATTTTTCAATGGTTGGAATCATGCGAGTTTTAGAGCAATGTGATAGGAAAAATAAGCAAGGTTAGAAGGGACTGGGAACTACATGTCATGTCTTGTACTTACCAGCCTACAGAAACAGGTTAGTCCTGGAGAGCTTTCACACGGGAGGTCAGCTCTCTGACTTCATTCTTGAGGCACTCAGGGTTGCAGAAGGAATCAACAAATATTTGTCTCTCTCTATCCCCCCACTTCATGGACACGATTTTCGAAGATCTGCGTATCATTTTGCAGCTATTTAATCTTTCAAAGAACATGCTAACAGAAGGAAGACAAGATAACCAACTATTTCTTGTTGAAGTTCTTAGTTTGATGATGACGACCGGCAATCAAGCCAAGCCAGTCGTCTTGTGTGGTAATGCATTGGGTGAAATTAAACTAATCTCAGAAAGCATAGTTTAGTTTGTGGGAGTTACCATATACATGCAAAGATAATCAAATAATCTTTCGTTCCATTAGGCAACAATCGTGAAGGATAATAGCAATAACGATGAATGAAAGACCTTTATCTTTTGGGTGTGAGCCTTGGTTACTTCTTCCACAGAAACTTTGATTTGACCGTTGCCATTTTCCATATCATCAAGTGCCCATATCAATGGTTATGAGACGAGCAGGGATTTGTCACATCATTTCATATGTGCTGAAATAAAGGAGTTCCAAGAAATATCAAAGTCTAAAGGTTCAAAGAATGTACCCAAGGTGTCAATATTGGTTCTGCAGTTGTTGATGATGCAAATAAAAGCAGTTCCACTATCTAAAACAGAGTACATCTATATGAGTAAAAAAGAGTGAAATGACTGGGCTTGGCCTAGTAACTATATATTGGCCAACTAAATAGTGATTTTGTGTTTGTGCTCATTTGCGATTAAAAAGTTTATCGTTGCAGATGCTGCAACAGTGTTTTTTGAGAGAGTGGGAGGTGCAGCCCGTAGCAGCAACATCTAGAGGCACTCAAGGGCGGCGACGTCCCCGGTCACACGGGTGGCGAATCGGGCCACAGTCGCCAAGTCCTGGAGGGGATAGAGGTGAGGGAAAGTCCGGCCACCAAGCATGTCGCGAGGGTGTAGATCCTTTGAACAACAAAAATAGCCAAGAACGAATCAGAACAACACAAACCAAAGTCATGAAATCCTTGGAGCATTCGAAATCGCCCCCGCCTCACCTCCAAAACGATATCAAATCGGCTTCCCGGTCACGGTCGTCGAGTACTCGGCCTCCATCGTGGGGGGATAGAGGTGCTCCAAGCGTACTCTTCGCCAAGATCCGATCTGCCGCTACGCCTGATGACGGGAGCACCTTGGTTGAGCTCTACCCTTCCTTGGATTATAGGAGAGGGGTCGAGGATGGATAGAGAGGGAGAAGAAAGGGGCTAGGGTGGTTCCCACCGTGGGGTGGGAAGAAGACTCAGAGCTACGATCTGGAGGCCGCCACGCGGAGGGCTCTACCCTTCATGCGAGAGGGGCTACAAAAGGGGCAGCGCGGCGAGCGGAGGCTAGGGGCGGCGTCTATCGTGGCGCGGAGGCTAGGGAGTGGGGCGGGCAACACGAGGGGAGGGACGGGACGGGGGCGTGGGCAACACGAGGGGAGCGTCGGGCGGGGCCAGTGTGGCAGTGACAGCTCGAAAGGGGAGGCGAGGCGAGGCGGAGGCATGGCCGTGCCGGGCGCCCACACTTTGTTCTTAATAAGTAGTATAATTATCTATATGAATGATGAGGCTATCTAAATTCAAAATTCTCTCAATCCTAGAATAACTCCTAGCATAGTATTATAGATAAAGGTCATGAATAGGGTACCTGTTTCTAGATTTTTGGGGGTGAAGGTGTCATGTTGGTTTTATGGGAATGGTGCTTTCTGCATCAGAAAACGGTAATGAACTGCTCACCAGAAGAGTGAAACTAATACATATAAAATATCGTTATGAGTGATGGTACCTTCTTTTCACATTATCAGAAGGCGTAGCAGACTTCTATGGCATGAACCTGCAAAAATGACCAAATAAATATTTATATCATATATATTTATCTATCTATCTATCTCCACCATACAAGAGCTCTGAGAAATACAGTATACCTTTGAGTTGTAGGTCGAGGTGGTCAACGTTCTGAGATGTCAAGATGCTCCCTAAGCTTCTCAATGTTATCTACTGCCTACACCCCTATGTAATCGAACCATAACACTGATCACGAACAACACACACCCATTAGTTTATGATTAAGAAAAAAGAGACAGTCATCTCGGAGTCCATCAGCGACGACGTCGAGAGGGAGACTGAAGAACTAATGTTTCTAGCAGAATTTTCAAGCAAAATAAGAAGTAGCTGGAATTGACAAGGGTGTAAAAATGTTTTCCTTACAAATATATCATGTTGGATAGCTTACGACAGAAAAGAATTTGAACTAATGATAAGTAATTAAATGTTCACATGGACAAATAGTAGCTGGTGAACTCACCAAACCTGTCATGTTTGGTTAAAACAAGTTAATGTGGACAGACCCAAATACATCTATTCAGAACACTTGTTTTTTCACTCTACTCAGTAATTCAACATTTTCTTAACGTCTTCAAAATCGATGGATATTGATGGGATCATGGAATCAGCTATGAATCATATCATACATAATGTGGGATAAAATAGCATGCTATGCTTACCTCAATTTAGTCAAGCCCTTCAGGACAATATTGAAGGCATCCATCACCACCCAACCCGCAACAACAGCACATTGAAAGGCTTGAAAAGACCCAACACGGGGTTGGCTCATCAATTAGATGCAGAGATGGTTCCAGCCTTGCGACACCGTATCTCTCCCTACCCTACGCAATTACCAAACAATCCACCGTTAGCATAGCACAGAATATCACAACAAAGATTAGCACGAAACAAAGAACACGTCGGAATAACAATTATTGGCTGCACTAAAAAATCATGGTAAGAGTTTGGGACTGGTGGTTGAAGATCTTGATGAGCAGGAGCCAGCAGGGCACCAGGATCTCATGTTTCTCCCCTCACATTCCACCGTTGTGCAGGTGGCGCCGATGTCTCCTCTAGGTGTTGTTTCCCCTCCGTCACCATCTCCTGCCCAGCGTGCGTGGCGCTGCCCAAGCCATCATTAAAACTTAAATAAACCTGAATACACTATGTGATAATGGAAGATGCAATAGTCTAATTAGTTTACAATTTCATCTACTACCACATACAGGGATTAGAAAACATAACCCAATTGGTGGTACTACTCAAATTGTCAGGTGGCCTGGGTACTGCAAAACAAGATGCCATGGATGACATATAGGAGCAGGTAGAAAATGTTAGCTATTTTTCCAAGTTCAGCTTGACAGATGGTAAAAGAGCACATATATGTTACTAACCATTTAATCCTTGGTTGCATACTGCAAGTCTACAAAACTATGCATTAAAACTACAATGAACATATTTTTCCTTAGAAGTGCAAGGGAGTATAGATGTTAGTGACGCATCAGGTGTGTCTACTTACAAATAAGATATCATCAGGCATGTGAATTACTGAGGAACGAACAACATGCATGTTTACTTACAATTTGTAAATCTGCAGTAATTCACTATGTAAAAGAAAGGTAGCAGGTCAAGTAAATATAGCCTTCCTAAATCTGTCAGACCAGTGAGAAATAATTAATGCAAAATCATATTGAGGGTTTCAAGGGACTCGCTGGTGCATAGACAGGAAGATGAGTCAGCGCATACTTTTGGTCGTCATCAACAAAACAATTTCTGTGTACACAAGTGGAAAGCGTCGGCATCGTAGTACTCATCGTATTCAAGGAACAAATTTTTTCATAGAACAAGGCATTTGACAGATCTAGCCATTTCATATTCACTGATCAAGGAACAACCATTTCACAGATCATGCCATTGCACAGATCTACGCATTTCATATTCAAAGGTCAAGGAAAGGGGAAGCATTGTCGAACCTTTCGTACAGACGAGGCCAACCACACTACCGACCGAGGAGACCCCCGAATTGTTAGGACCGGCCTAGTTACCACCTTAACATGACATGAACCCCATTCTTTAATGAGTAGAACTTAACATGACATGAACCCCATTCTTTAATGAGTAGAACTGAAGACAACATCTAGAATAGATCACTTTATTCATAATAAAAGCACAAAAAGATAGTGACATATTCTTTAAATCTAGATGACTCGAACAACTTATGCCAATCCGGAACATAATTATCTATATGAATGATGAGGCTATCTAAATTCAAAATTCTCTCAATCCTAGAATAACTCCTAGCATAGTATTATAGATAAAGGTCATGAATAGGGTACCTGTTTCTATATTTTTGGGGGTGAAGGTGTCATGCTGGTTTTATGGGAATGGTGCTTTCTGCATCAGAAAATGGTAATGAACTGCTCACCAGAAGAGTGAAACTAATACATATAAAATATCATTATGAGTAATGGTACCTTCTTTTCACATTATCACCGGAACATAATTATCTATATGAATGATGAGGCTATCTAAATTCAAAATTCTCTCAATCCTAGAATAACTCCTAGCATAGTATTATAGATAAAGGTCATGAATAGAATACATGTTCCTATATTTTTGGGGGTGAAGGTGTCATGCTAGTTTTATGGGAATGGTGCTTTCTGCATCAGAAAATGGTAATGAACTGCTCACCAGAAGAGTGAAACTAATACATATAAAATATCGTTATGAGTGATGGTACCTTCTTTTCACATTATCAGAAGGCTTAGCAGACTTCGATGGCATGAACCTGCAAAAAATGATCAAATAAATATTTATATCATATATATTTGTCTATCTATCTCTACAATACAAGAGCTGTGAGAAATACAATATACCTTTCACATTATGTCAAGATGCTCCCTAGGCTTCTCAATGTCAGCTACTGCCTACACCCCTCTGTAATCGAACCATAACATTGATCACGAACAACACACACCCATTAGTTTATGATTAAGAAAAAAGAGACAGTCATCTCGGAGTCCATCAGCGATGTCGTCGAGAGGGAGACTGAAGAACTAATGTTTCTAGCAGAATTTTCAGGCAAAATAAGAAGTAGCTGGAATTGACAAGGGTGTAAAAATGTTTTCTTTACAAATATATCATGTTGGATAGCTTACGACAAAAAAGAATTTGAACTAATGATAAGTAATTAAAATGTTCACATGGACAAATAGTAGCTGGTGAACTCACCAAACCTGAAGCTGAGCTGCATCGTGTCCGCGTGAAGAAATAGAGTCCGATGCGGATCTCGGCTCGCGCCTCCCATAGCGGAGCCTGTGCGGCGGCGAGTTGAGCTCGCGCGCCCTCACAACGACGATAGTAGCTCACCTGTGTGGATGAGACTCGCGCTCACCTCGCGCATCCTGGCAAAGAGCGTCAGCGAGGACGTCCTTGTGCACGCGCGGAGAAGAGGTGAACGCGCGGCTGGGGCGTAACAGTAAGAGGGATTGAGCCCTGTCGCCTTACCTCCACGGCTATGTGAACGCTGGATTGGGTGCAAGGATTGTGGGGTGAGGATGTTGGGGAAGAGCAGTGGATTCTGTGGAGGCGCCGCACGGGGGAGGCCCGGGTTGGTCAGATTCCGTGGAGGCGAGATTGGGGGCGAGGATGGTCGGGAAGAGCGGGAATGGCGGGTTGCTTGGCCTTCCACGACGAGGTCGGGACGCGAATGGGGACTGAGGAGGGGGCGGTGATTTTCGCGAGAATGACGGGATTGGCGAGGTAGTGTGGCGGAGCCGTGGTGAAGGTGCTGCCGCCGTCGTCGCCGGTGTTAGCTCTTCCAGGCGTAGATCAGCAGCGAGAAGCCATCGTCGCACTGCATCTCGGCCACCACGGGGCTGACCCAGTCCATCACCGTGGAGCCACTGGCCCACGACTCCGTGGAGGATGCGAGAGAGCGGACAACAGAGAGCGGGGGCGCGAGAGAGGAGAACGGGGGCGGGGGCGGCGGACAACAGAGAGCGGGGACGAGCGCGGAGGGAGCGCCATGGATGGAATGCTGGGGGAGGCGCGGTGGGGGCGCGACGGTTTCGTGCCATGGATGGAAGTACTCTCGGATCTGGCGCGGTGGGGGAGCGGTTGCCATGGAAGGACTCTCGGATCTGGCGCGGAGGAATGCGCGACCCGGCGCCATGGATGGAATGTGTGCGGTGGGGGAGGCGATTGAGATTGGGATACGCGCAACGGCAGAACCGTACACCAAAAATTGTGGACGCCTACACTAGCTTCTTAAATAGTATTATTAGTAGAGATTAGACTATTATGTTTTTTATCATTACATTCAAACTATTTTGTGTTGGGCTATTATACGATTTCAACTTATTGCTATATTATCATGTTGATATAGGATCTATGTAATGCTCGCACTGTCTTATGTTCAAACTAAATTATAGTGAATAATAAACAATTTATACATCATCCAATATATATCTAGTATCCGTATATATCCGGCCAAATAATATCTATAACCATCATTTATTCGTCTAAATAAATATTCGATTTCTGTATCCACCTTATTTTTAATTATTTGTATTCGATCTTAAATTTGATTGAAATATATTAAGTTACGGTATAGGGTGACTATTGGTTTGTATCCCGTATCCGTCCTTCGCTCCTAGTGAATGTGGTGCACGACGGTGGAAACTGAGTCACGTAATCCCTACTGTTGTTTCTCCGATTCTCCTTACGACCCGCCGGCGTTGGGCAAAAGCGGCCGGTGCTGGTCCTCTCCTCTTGCAGAAGGCAACCGGCGGCGATCCCCATCTACAGCAAAAAAACGACCGGCGGGGAGCCTCTTCCCCGGAAAGTAAGATCTAATCATCCAAATCCCCGCTGCTATCCCTCTTTTCTTGTCTGCTGCTTTGGCAAAAAGCAACCCCACGCATCCCCGCAGTCCGCCGTTCCTCGCTTCATCTCGGTGGCCATGGTGATCTGCATCACCTTCTTTGTTTCTCATCTTGTTTCTCTCTTTCTCTTCATCCATCCATACCGTTGAATCATGTCGGGAAGTGGGAATAATACCGATGAATTGCTGGATTAGGTTATTATACATACGTTATATGTCAAACTCTCCCAAATCTCTACTTATCGATCTTATTGAACTTACTCCTACTTTGTTATTTTATAAATGGTTATTAGTATTAAAATATACTAGCTACGTACTGTGTCAGTGTCTTTTTTTTTACAATAGCATATCCGCATGTCCGATAGTTATTGTATATCCTATCTTGGCAATATAGCTCAGAGCCTCATCAGTTTGGTTGGGTGCGGGCAAGAGGGGGAAGGTGGAGGAAGAGGTGGCTGTGGGAGATGTCCTTTGGCTGGGATGTAATCGGATTGGTTACAAACATATATTTTCTCTACGGATTTGGATTGGATATGGATATTATCGAGTTCTGTCGGATAACATTTGAGCGGATATCGACATCTTAAATATCCAACTTTATATATACGAATACGGATATATCGGCCTCTTAGACGGATCGAATTTGAATATGGACAGATAATATATGTACCATTTACATTCCTATCCTTCGGTATATAAAAGTCACTATCAGAGAGAAGACTATTGACCTCATGGCATGATGGGCCGGACATGAAGGTCGATGCGGTCATCTAGGTGTGCCGCCGCAACGGTCTTTGTGACTGGACGGATCCTTGGCACTGATACCGCGTTGTCCTGCTGAGCTCCACTGACACACCCATCTAGCTTCTTGGCCCTCCCGACGGCAGCATATCCACACAACCCTATGCTCTCCAAGATTTCAACTTATCTATTGTTTTAATCAGTTCAATTTCCCTACATTTGTGTGTTTTCCAGTTTTTATTGTGCAGATACAATTTGTTCTGGTGACCATGGCAGATGCTATATTTTCTGGATGCTTGCATCCACATCCTTAGTAACCAGGTTCCCGGATCGATGGGATCGAGGAACGGGAACGTGGTACGCGGTACGCTACTAAAACTAGGATTTAACACTACTGGAACGAGATTGTTCCCATGTTCCCGGAACGGAACGAACGTTTCCGGAACGAGGAACGTGGCTAAGTTCCCAGTTCCCGGTTACTAAGTCCACATCCATGGCTTAGAGATGATATGGGTGTTTGCAAATTAGCTCTAGGAATTGTTCTTGCTACCCATAGTGGTAGTAGTAAGAGTGGCCCCCTAGTTGCCCCATGATGTGAACTTAAAGTGGGAGAGCTATCAGAAGGATCATTTAGGTGATATGCTTATTGCTTTCTATGTATGACAATGGGGAAAAGGTATCATGAACTTCTTGAAAAAACAAGAGACATAGATTAGTAGATTACAATTATGTGGAGATGTCAATATGTTATATTAGCATATATGTCCCAAGTGTCATGAACTTTAGAAATGTGATAATGCTAAGCAACTGACTATACAAATTGGTTTCTGAACTTTATCGGGGTAAGTTCTGGGCTTTTCGAGTGTATAAATGTTTTGTATTTCAATGTTCAGGTGGATTGTTTTGAAGTTCCCAAGATGTCGCCCTCCTCAAGTTTCTAGTTAATTGTGAAACTGCTTTTTATCTCACTGCTATTTCGAACTTTATCACAGTAATTAGTATAATCTCGAGAAGTCTAAGCGTGTGAAGCCATTTTGGTGTAGATAATTTGACGAGTGTATAGAAAATGTCAAGGTTGGAGCTAGTGTTCAAAAGACCACATATACAATGAAGAGAGACATGCTCACCGCTCACGGAGAGAAGGTCATTCTTCGTGCCCTTGAAATTGAGAAATCCCGGCTGCCACACTCAAAGGTAACAATCTCAAAGAGCGAATTTGTATTCCAGATTTAGCAGCTAGCTCATTTAGTTGAGTATGTAGCTTTGTGTTCTTCCTTTTAATCTCGTATTTCAATGTAAATTTTATATGCAAATCGGTGAAAGTAATACATAATCTTATGTATTATCTTCTGAACTTCCATAGGAAGCATAGACAAAATATTTAACTGTTCTTTTTGTCAGGGTATTTGAGTACCTGTGGATCTTCTGTATCCATAAAGGATCAGATCCCAAAACCCATTGGTCAAACTACTGAATGCAGTAAACAGGGCATATCTTATATCTGAGATTATAGATCCAAGATGCAGATCAGCGGCTTTGTCACCCCTATTGGTCCTTTATCTGAAGAAAATCACACGATCGACAAGAATTTGTTGCCGCTGGAGTGTGAAGGGACAATGGAATGCCACACACGAGACAACGATGCTGTTGGGTTGGATGCAAGAGCGGAAGGTGTTGTCTGTGAGCTCACAGACCTTCAGAATAACATACAAGTTTATGATATCGAGTTGACTGTTCTAGGAAACTACACAGGTCACGGCTTGCCCCTTGATTTCCTTGAGAGTAAAACGACTGGTGGACCCATCAAGGGCTACCCTGTTGTTGTGGATGTTTTAGAGGATTGTTCTTCAGTGAGTATTCATGATCACCTCCCAGTGGCTAGGAGAGTTGGGAAGAAGAGGCAGAGACGCAGACATGATGGAAGGTGGACGAAGAGGACCCCGCTACGTTTTCCGGCTGCGTCCACGGCTGTGCGTGCCATTTCCACCACCGTGCAGACAAAAAAGAACTCAAACAAGGACCCGGTACTCGAGGAATGCTCCCTGCTATTGGCTCTAGCTGCGAAAGCCTCCCTGCTGCATACATGAAGACCCCTAGGTGACGCAGTTGACTCCAGCGGCATAGAAGTGTATCATGTTTCATGTGAGAACGACTGCTGATTTCTTTCTGGTTCGTGTGGCTCACCTTTGCCCCTTACACCTGACGCGAGGTCGACCAGGAGCAGCAAGGACTGCAATGCTGCACTTCTTTGTAATTTATGTTCTGCCTCCCCTCTGTGTGCTCCTGTGCGCTTGGTTTAGTGCAGTCGTGAGGATAAGTTGGGGCTAGTTATGGTTGGAAGAACATGAAAGATCGAATTTTATTTAAAACCCAGCTGTTTTGCAGGATATACAGCTGTTAATGGCTAGTTTGGTAACTCTATTTTTTCAAGATTTTTCTTGGAAAAATAGAAATCTCTTGAAAAAAATGAGGTTGCTAAATTAGCACTAAGATCTTTTCTGTTGGAAATTAGGGTTGTACAGTGTTGTTGACTTTGTTAAAAACCCAGCCTTAGAGCCGACTTAAGAGATTACACATATGATATGTTATTCAGTGCCCTTTTGGTTCATGCCTCAATTTTAAAATCTCATTCTACAATCCCATTAGCCAAATAGTTTCTTATTTTTACTAGATTTTGTGCCAGAATCATACCAAGCTGACAATATAGTTTTGTCGACAGGCCCCAAATTTATTGTGAAGATAAAATAATGTTCTCATACAATACGACTTCATATGACCCATGAAACATCAATAGCCACTTGGCCATGATCACTGGATCATTTTCGTTACACTACCAAAAAAAAATTAGAGCATTCACATGGGATTGCCCCTAGCATTTTGGACATTTTAAAAAAATAGGTTTAAGCAAAGACCACCATTATGAAAACCAACTGAAATTAGAACAAGAATGCATCAGTTAAGCAATCAACTAAAGTTTTATAAGTGTATCAACTAACATGGACACCTAAAAAGACATTACTGAAAAAATGGAGGTTGCAAAGTTAAGGAAGGTATTAAGAGTGTCCAGGGAACTAGATTCCAGATAACCTCTCCATGTACGATGCAAGCTTGCAGTTGCTTGTCACTACAGTTGACGGCGGCCTCCTTTAGATGTTCATACTGCTGCATCGACTTTATAAATAGATTCGAATAGCCAAGAGATTCTCCAGTTCGTGAAAGGCACTGCGCTGCTTCTTGTGCACCTCTTCTTGTAGAACAGAAAATAAGTACAGACTTCCCCCTTGAATGTTGCATCAGTATATCTGTAATCTATATTTCATTTATATTTCTGCTTTTGAATTGTAAAAGTATGATTGGCATGATGTGCAATGCAGCTACTGAGTGAACAAAAGATGTTACTTACCATAAATAAAACTCTGCAACCTCTACAAGTTCAAACAAACAAACAAAATTAAGCAGTCAGCATTATATAAAATCCAACTATTTGGCACAATATGATACAACTCACGGAGAAGCAGAACCAAATCTGTCGGCGTTTCGAGACCGGGGGGTCCCTAAGCCGACGAGTGAATGTCGCCGCGTGCCCCAGCCCAGATGGGTCGAGCGCGTGGGCGAGCGCGAAGGGGGGAAGTGAGGTGGCCGGAGATGGGCGTGAGAGAGGTGGAAATCCCGCGGCCTTCGTGTTCGTCCCGCGCCCAGGTCGGGTGCGCTTGCAGTAGGGGGTTACAAGCGTCCACGCAGGAGAGGGAGCGAGTGGCCTCACGAGAGCGCCTGTCTCGTCCTCGTCCCCGCGCGGCCAACCTCCTCTAAGAGGGCCCTGGTCCTTCCTTTTATATGCGCAAGGAGAGGATCCAGGTGTACAATGGGGGTGTAGCAGAGTGCTACGTGTCTAGCGGGGGAGAGCTAGCGCCCTAAGTACATGCCAATGTGGCAGCCGGAGAGATCTTGGCACCCAGCTGGTGTGATGTCGTGGCCGTCGGAGGAGCGACGGAGCCTGGCGGAGGGACAGCTGTCGGAGCGGTTGTGTCCCTGCTGACGTCCTCCTGCTTCCGTAAGAGAGCTGAGAGCCGCCGTCGTCACAGAGCATGTGGGGCGCCATCATTGCCTATCTGGCGGAGCTAGCCAGATGGGACACCGGTCTTGTTCTCTGCGGCCCGAGTCGGCTCGGGGTAGGGTGATGATGGCGCTTCTTGTTGACGTGGCTGGCCTGCGCCCTAGGTTGGGCGTCGTGGAGGCTCCTCCGAAGCCGAGGTCGAGTCTGTCTTCCGTGGCCGAGGCCGAGTCCGAGCCCCTGGGTCGGGCGAGGCGGAGGTCGTTCGGCAGAGGCCAGGGCGGAGTCCGAGCCCTGGGGTCGGGCGAAGCGGAGTTCGTCGTCTTCTGGGGCTGAGCCCGAGTCCGAGCCCTGGGTCGGGCGGAGAGCAGTTCGCCGTCTTCCGGGACTTAGCCCGAGTCCGAGCCCTGGGTCGGGCGGTGCGGAGTTCGCCGTCTTCTGGGGCTGAGCCCGAGTCCGAGCCCTGGGTCGGGCGGAGCGGAGTTCGCCGTCTTCCGGGACTTAGCCCGAGTCCGAGCCCTGGGTCGGGCGGAGCGGAGTTCGCCGTCTTCCGGGACTTAGCCCGAGTCCGAGCCCTGGGTCGGGCGGAGCGGAGTTCGCCGTCTTCCGGGACTTAGCCCGAGTCCGAGCCCTGGGTCGGGCGGTGCGGAGTTCGCCGTCTTCTGGGGCTGAGCCCGAGTCCGAGCCCTGGGTCGGGCGGAGCGGAGTTCGCCGTCTTCCGGGACTTAGCCCGAGTCCGAGCCCTGGGTCGGGCGGAGCGGAGTTTCCCGTGGAGCCTTTGACAGGGCCTGACTGCCTGTCAGTCTCACTCTGTCAAGTGGCACTGCAGTCGGAGTGGCGCAGGCGGCGCTGTCCTTTTGTCAGGCCGGTCAGTGGAGCGGCGAAGTGACGGCGGTCACTTCGGCTCTGCCGGGGGGCGCGCGTCAGGATAAAGGTGTCAGGCCACCTTTGCGTTAAATGCTCCTGCGACTCGGTCGGTTGGTGCGGCGATTTAGTCAGGGTTGCTTCTTAGCGAAGGCAAGGCCTCGGGCGAGCCGGAGATGTGTCCGCCATTGGAGGGGGGCCTCGGGCGAGACGGAAATCCCTCGGGGTCGGTTGCCCTTGTCCGAGGCTAGGCTCGGGCGAGGCATGATCGAGTCGCTCGTATGGACTGATCCCTGACTTAATCGCACCCATCAGGCCTTTGCAGCTTTATGCTGATGGGGGTTACCAGCTGAGAATTAGGAGTCTTGAGGGTACCCCTAATTATGGTCCCCGACAGTAGCCCCCGAGCCTCGAAGGGAGTGTTAGCACTCGCTTGGAGGCTTTCGTCGCACTTTTTTGCAAGGGGACCAGCCTTTCTCGGTTGCATTTTGTTCCGGTGGGTGCGCGCGAGCGCACCCGCCGGGTGTAGCCCCCGAGGCCTCGGAGGAGTGGTTTCACTCCTCCGAGGTCTTAATGCCTTGCGTAATGCTTCGGCTGGTCTGGTCGTTCCCTCATGCGAACTGGCCGTAGCCCGGGTGCACGGTCGAGGCCCAAGTTCTCGGGCTGGTATGTTGACGCTGTCAACGGTTCGGCCGGAGCCGGGTTTGCGAGAGCAGCCCCCGAGCCTCTGCACAGGGCGAGAGGGCGATCAGGGACAGACTCGGCTTTTTTACATACGCCCCTGCGTCGCCTTTCCGCAAGGAGGAGGGGGGAAAGCGCCATGTTACCCTCGATGGGCGCCGAACATGGTGTCTCCGGTGAGCTGCAAGCGGGTAATCCGAGTGGACGTCCGTGCCCTGTTCGTTAGGGGTCGGCTAGGGGCCCAGAGGCACGCCCAAAAGTACCTGCGGGTGATCTGCCGGACCCGGTCCCCTGGCGACAGGGTCCGAGGGCTCGATGCCTCCCTCCGATGGGATTCCGTTACAAGATCGCTCCCGCTGGTCTCGGAAATGTCCTAGGGTACCTCGGGAGCGCAGCCCGAGCCTCGGCTATGTATCGAACGTACCCCTGGTCATCCCTCGCTCGGCGTCTGAGGCGACTGTGAACCCTTCGGGGGCCAGCCTTCGAACCCCTGATCAGTAATGGGCGCGGAGCCCGAGTAGCCTGAGGCGGCCGTGGAACCCTTCGGGGGGCCGGCCTTCGAACCTCTGACCAGAAGTGGGTGTAGGGCCCACGCGATCTGAGGCGGCTGTTGAACCCTTCGGGGGGCCAGCCTTCGAACCTCTGATCAGTAAGGAGGCTCGGAGCCTGGTTCCTTCACGGGGAAGGATCCTTTTCGGGGTTTCCCCCTTTCCCGGTCCCTGTTGCAAGAGATAGAGAAAAAGGAGAAAAGGAAAAGGATACGAAATCGAACGACGCGGCGTACCTTTTTCGGCGCGGTTATTACGGCGAAGGCGAAGCGTCGCCCGCTTCTCCTGCAAGAAGCGCCGCCTGTCCCGCCGCGGAGTTAATGCGATGGGGTGAGTTGTTGGCAGGGCGGCCGTTGTGCGTGCGCGAGCCGTTCGAGGAACGGCTGTTTCGCTTCGTGTTTTTTGAATCCCGCATCCGGTCCGGGCGGAACGCTGGAAACGGTCTCGCCCTGGTCTTTATATACCCGGGAGAGGGTCTGGTGACGGTTCTTCGCTCCGCTTCCTGCCTCCTTCTTTAGGTTTTCGCAACCCGAGAGACTTTTGGCCAGAGAAGAGGAAACCGCCCTTCCTGCCCCTTGCGCCGCCATCCCTTCCGTTTTGGTGATGGCTGACCGGGTGACCATCATCTCACCGCGCGATCCATGGCCCTTTTCCACGGTGACGGCGAGCGATCTGGAGGAGCTGGTCGGCGAGGGTTTGCTTCGCCCTCTCACCGATGAGCAGCGACCAGAATGGATTCCTCCCGTGGGCGGAGCCGCTCCATCCCCACCGCCGGGGTACGTCGTGAGCTTCGTCTCCTTCCACGAGCGGGGATTCGGTGTGCCGGCGGGTCGCTTCATGCGGGCGATCCTGTACCACTATGGGGTGGAGTTGCACAACCTCACCCCCAACTCCATCTCGCATGCCGCTATCTTCGTAGCGGTGTGCGAAGGGTATTTGGGGATCGCCCCCCATTGGGATTTGTGGACTCATCTCTTTTTCGCCGAGCTTTTTGCCTCGCCGACGGGGGAGAGGAAGGTCCGCGTAGCGGTGCGGGCCGGCGGCTGCACCCTCCTGCTGAGGCAGTCGCGGGCGTCGCAGTATATTCCTGCCATCCTCGCGTCCTCGAACAAGGGGTGGCAGCGCCGGTGGTTCTACCTCCGGAATGACGGTGAGTTGCTCCCGCCGTTCTCCCAGCGAGTAGTCACCGCCGCCACCGACGCCTGGCGTCACGGGACCCCGCACGAAAGACAGAAGAACCTCGGACCCCTTCTCCAGGCCCTGGAGGCGTTGCGGGAGGGGGGACTCACTGCTGCGGGAGTGATTGCCGCCATCCACCGTCGGAGGGTGCTTCCCTTGGCGGAGCGACGGCTGTCGCTTTGGGAGATGACCCCGGAGGCTGACTGGGAGGGCTCACGGATGTCCCCTGATCCTCTTCCCTTCGACGCCCTCCAATGGCGGGTGTCGGCTGCGATGGGGAAGCCGGACCCCCACGCCTTCTCCCAGCTTCGGATGCGCCCCGACCAGGGGTGCGTGACTCTGGTGAGTGTTCGCTCCTTCCTTCTTCATACATTGGGTTCCTCCTGGTTCTTACGATTGGGCTTCTTTCCCCCCTTTCTTCAGGAGGTGGGGTGGCACAAGCCTTCCCGGCCACGGGTCCCGGAGGATGCGGTGGACCGAGCAGCGCGGCGGGTCGCCGCGGAGGAGAAGAAGAAGAAGAAGGACGCGGAGAAGGCCCGGGCCCGTGAGCGGAGGCGGGCTCGGGACGCCTTGGAAAAGCGTCGTCGCCAGCAGGAGAGGGAGGGACTCCCAAGGGAGCCGTCGCCGGAGACGCCCGACGACGACGACGACGATGATGATGATGAGGAGGACGACATGGCCGCTCGTCTCGGCCTCAGCCCTGGCTTGGGGTGTGGCCAGGAGCCGTCGAGCCAGCCCCCGAGCGGGCCGACGCTGTCAGTCCCCGGAGCCGGGGCGTCGGGGTCCCGGTCCGAGGCACGGGGGCAACCCGAGAGGACACCTAACCCCCCGGCCGGAGGAGCTGAGGTAACTCCGGGGGGCCAGGTTAGGGCGTCTGCTCTCCAAGAGCCGTCGCTCGTGCCGGCAGCGCATGGAGGTGACCCTCAAGTCGTCGTGGCAGCGCCCGGGCAATCTGCTCCCCGGGTGCCCAAAGCAAGGGTGGTGCCGAAGTTGCCGGCGAAGCGGACCTCGGCGGCTGTTCCGGGAGCCGGGATCCAAGAGACTTCTCCCCAGGCGCGGTGGATCATGGCCCGGAGCGGGTAGGTATCTCGGAATGTGCTTCGTCCTGGCCTTCCATTCATATGTCTCAGCCGTGATTTTCCTTCTTCCCTCAGCAAGCGAAGCCATGGCCAGACCGACCTGGCACCCCGGAAGGCCCTTAAGACGGCGCCGGCCTGTGCGGCCAGCGCCGCTCCGGGCGTGGTCGTTCAGCCGACTCTCTTGCAAGGAGTCCCACCGCAGGGGCCTCGGGTGGCACCTGTCGCTGTGGAGCAGGTTCCCGAGGGTGGCTCTTCTGCCGAGGCGGCCATCGTGATAGGGGAGGCGGCTGACGCTGACGTGGTCCCGAGCCCACCTGACGTGCCGGCCATGCCGGCGCCTGCTGCTACCGAAGTCGCCGTCGTCCCAGTCAGAGAGCGACCGGTTGCTGCCGGCGTCGAGACGGCCGATGCGTCGGCGCCCAGTGCCTCAGAAGAGGTGGGCGTGGAGGCGCGATCCATCCCGCCGGGCGGCAGCCTCATCGCTGTGCGGCGGAGCCCCGGGACCCGGCGGCAGTTGCTCCGGTTTCGGACCCGCGAGGCCTTGGACCCTGTCTTCATTCTCGACGATGAACAGGAGGACCAGTCCTGGGATGAGCTCCGCGAGTGTGCTGAAGCAACGGTGGGGTCGCTCCGTCGTCGCTGGAGGTTTTCTACTGGGACATCCCCAAAATCCTCCAGGTAACGGTTTCAGGCATACCTTTTCTTTTATGTGAACGAGGCGTTCTTCGTGACGCCCCGTTTCCTTCCCCCAGGATCTGACGGACCGGAGCGCCGCCAAGTCGTCGTTCACCCGTCGTGAGGTCGATGTCTGGGGCTCGCTGCGATCCCTGAGGACCTCGCTCGCCGGGGCTACTGCGCGCCTTTCTCAGCAGGGCGCCAAGGTAGCAGACCTCCAGGTGCTCTGCGCTGACCTGAGAGCCGAGGCGGCAGCGGCACGCGCGGAGGCGACAGCGGCGCGCGCAGAGATGCAACGGCAGCGGTTGGAGTTCGTCCAGGTCGTCGAGGAGCGGGACCAATCTCGGGGCCGGGCCGCCGAGGCCGAAAGCTGGGCTGAAAACCTCGCAGCCGACTTAGCCGCGGCCCAGGTCGCTGTCTCGGAGCAGCGCGCCCGAGCCGGAGGTACGCCTTGGCCGTCCCTGGTTCTTGTTCTTGTCTGTTTCCTCTGCTTGCATTTGAGATCTTTCTTCTGAGAGCACCTAGAGGGGGGGGGTGAATAGGTGATCCTGTAAAACTTAAACTTATAGCCACAAAAACTTGTTAAGTGTTAGCACAATAATTGCCAAGTGGCTAGAGAGGAGTCTCAACAAAACACAATACCACAAGAGATCAAACACAGAGATGACACAGTGGTTTATCCTGTGGTTCGGCCAAGACCAACGCTTGCCTACTCCACGTTGTGGCGTCCCAACGGACGAGGGTTGCAATCAACCCCTCTCAAGCGGTCCAAAGACCAACTTGAATACCACGGTGTTTTGCTTGCTTTTTCTCAATCCCGTTTGCGAGGAATCTCCACAACTTGGAGCCTCTCGCCCTTACAATTGAAGTTCACAAAGAAACACAGAGCAAGGGGGGAATGAGCAACGCACACAAAACTTCAAAAGATCAGAGCAACAACACGCACACAAGTAACAACAAGAGCTCGCAACACAACTCAAAGAGTTCACAACTCCACAAGAGCTCTATATGCTATCACAATGAAACGAATGCGCGAGATCGATGTCTTGGTGCTTAGGAATGTTGTAGGAATGCTTGGTGTTCTCCTCCATGCGCCTAGGGGTCCCTTTTATAGCCCCAAGGCAGCTAGGAGCCGTTGAGAACAAATCTGGAAGGCCATCCTTGCCTTCTGTCGTCGGGCGCACCGGACAGTCCGGTGCACACCGGACACTGTCCGGTGCCCGATTTCCTTCCTTAAACAGCGCAGCCGACCGTTGCGGATCTGGGAGTCGTTGGCGCACCGGACATGTCCGGTGCACACCGGACAGTCCGGTGCCCCCTTCCGACCGTTGGCCAGGCCACGTGTCGCGCGCAGATTCCGCGGCCGACCGTTGGCTCGGCCGACCGTTGCCTCACCGGACAGTCCGGTGCACACCGGACAGTCCGGTGAATTTTAGCCGTACGCCGTCGGCAAATTCCCGAGAGCGGCCACTTCGCGCCGTGTCAGCCTGGCGCACCGGACACTGTCCGGTGCACCACCGGACAGTCCGGTGTGCCAGACCGAGCTGAGTCTTGGCTGTACACAGCCAAGTCTTTGCACCTTTCTTCTTTTCTTTCTCTTTCTGTTTCTAACACTTAGACAAGTATATTAGTACATAAAACCAATGTACTAAGGCTTAGAAACATACCTTTACTCATGATTTGCACTTTGTTCATCCATGGGCATAAGTTCACATTTAAGCACTTGTGTTGACACTCAATCACCAAAATACTTAGAAATGGCCCAAGGGCACATTTCCCTTTCAATCTCCCCCTTTTTGGTGATTTATGCCAACACAACATAAAGCAACTAGAACAAGTGCAAAATCACTTCAAATAAAATAAATTTGAGTTTTATTCAATTATGGCATATATGGATCATCCTTTGCCACCACTTGGTTTGTTTTTGCAAATCAAACTCAAATCTCTATCTCTAGGTTAAACACACATGTTGAAGCATAAAGAGAGTCATTCCAAAAGAGATTGATCAAAGATTTCAAAAACTCCCCCTAATTCCCATAATCAATACTTCTTCCCACAAGAAGCCAACTTTTGACAAAAGAGACAATGCAAGAGTTTTGAACAAACCAAAAGCTCTATTCTACGATTTTCAAAATCTCTCAAGTGGTAGCTGATCCATCTATTGCTTTGGCCTTTGTTTTCTCCCCCTTTGGCATCAAGCACCAAAACGGGATCAATCTTGGCCCTTTAACCCCATTGCCTCACCAAAATCTTCAATTAAGAGCAAATGGCAATAAGAGTTCATGAGATGAACTTGGAATAAGTTACCCTCTCATCGGAGTGCAGTGGAAGTCTTTCATGGTCCAAGTCCACCTTTTCCCTTTCAATTCTCCTTCGAGACTAAATCAAGCAAACTCAAGCATATGGTTAGTCTCAAAGGGTCAAGTTGTAACACATCTCCCCCTAAACGTGTGCATCATTTTGCAACGGACTTGTGAGGTCCAGGGAGTGTTTGTACAACTTGAGCACCACAATAAAGCAACAAAATGCAGAATGAACATGATCAAAGGCATAAACACATATATGCTACAATTCAATCCAAGTTTCGCGAATCTAAGACATTTAGCTCACTACGCAGCCTGCAAAAGGTCTTCTCATGTAGAGGCTTGGTAAAGATATCGGCTAGCTGGTTCTCGGTGCTAACATGAAACACTTCGATATCTCCCTTTTGCTGGTGGTCTCTCAAAAAGTGATGCCGGATGTCTATGTGCTTTGTGCGGCTGTGCTCAACAGGATTTTCCGCCATGCGGATAGCACTCTCATTATCACATAGGAGTGGGACTTTGCTCAGATTGTAGCCAAAGTCCCTGAGGGTTTGCCTCATCCAAAGTAGTTGCGCGCAACACTGTCCTGCGGCAACATACTCGGCCTCAGCGGTGGATAGTGCAACGGAAGTTTGTTTCTTAGAGTTCCACGACACCAGGGACCTTCCTAAGAATTGGCACGTCCCCGATGTACTCTTCCTATCGACCTTACATCCAGCATAGTCGGAGTCTGAATATCCAATCAAGTCAAAGGTAGACCCCTTTGGATACCAGAGCCCAAAGCAAGGCGTAGCAACTAAATATCTAAGGATTCGCTTCACCGCTACTAAGTGACATTCCTTAGGATCGGATTGAAATCTAGCACACATGCATACGCTAAGCATAATATCCGGTCTACTAGCACATAAGTAAAGTAATGACCCTATCATTGACCGGTATGCTTTTTGATCAACAGACTTACCTCCTTTGTTGAGGTCGGTGTGTCCGCCGGTTCCCATCGGAGTCTTTGCGGGCTTGGCGTCCTTCATCCCAAAACGCTTCAGCAGATCTTGCGTGTACTTCGTTTGAGAGATGAAGGTGCCATCCTTGAGTTGCTTCACTTGGAACCCAAGGAAATAGTTCAACTCGCCCATCATTGACATCTCGAATTTCTGCGTCATCACCCTGCTAAACTCTTCACAAGACTTTTTATTAGTAGAACCAAATATTATGTCATCGACATAAATTTGGCACACAAACAAATCACCATTACATGTCTTTGTAAAAAGGGTTGGATCGGCTTTCCCAACCTTGAAAGCATTAACAATTAGAAAGTCTCTAAGGCATTCATACCATGCTCTTGGGGCTTGCTTAAGTCCATAGAGCGCCTTAGAGAGCTTACACACATGGTCGGGGTACCGTTCATCCTCGAAGCCAAGGGGTTGCTCCACGTACACCTCCTCCTTGATTGGCCCGTTGAGGAAAGCGCTCTTCACATCCATTTGGTACAACCTGAAAGAATGATGAGCGGCATATGCTAGCAAGATACGAATTGATTCTAGCCTAGCCACAGGAGCAAAAGTCTCCTCGAAATCCAAACCTGCGACTTGGGCATAACCTTTTGCCACAAGTCGAGCCTTGTTCCTCGTCACCACTCCGTGCTCGTCTTGTTTGTTGCGGAACACCCACTTGGTTCCCACAACATTTTGCTTAGGACGAGGCACCAGCGTCCAAACTTCATTTCTTTTGAAGTTGTTGAGCTCCTCTTGCATGGCCAACACCCAGTCCGGATCTAGCAAGGCCTCTTCTACCCTGAAAGGCTCAATAGAAGAGACAAAGGAGTAATGTTCACAAAAATTAACTAATCGAGATCGAGTAGTTACTCCCTTGCTAATGTCACCCAGAATTTGGTCGACGGGATGATCCCTTTGAATCATCGCTCGAACTTGGGTTGGAGGTGCCGGTTGCGCTTCTTCCTCCATCACATGATCATCTTGTGCTTCCCCTTGATCACACGCCTCCTGTTGATGAACCTGTTCATCGTCTTGAGTTGGGGATGCACCATAGTTGAGGAAGAAGGTTGATCTCGTTCATCTTGTTCTTGTGGCCGCACTTCTCCAATCGCCATGGTTCGTATAGCGGCCGTTGGAACATCTTCTTCATCTACATCATCACAATCAAAAACTTGCTCTCTTGGAGAGCCATTAGTCTCATCAAATACAACGTCGCTAGAGACTTCAACCAAACCCGATGATTTGTTGAAGACTCTATACGCCTTTGTATTTGAGTCATAACCTAACAAAAACCCTTCTACAGCTTTGGGAGCAAATTTAGAATTTCTACCCTTCTTCACTAGAATGTAGCACTTGCTCCCAAATACACGAAAGTAAGATACATTGGGTTTGTTACCGGTTAGTAGCTCATACGACGTCTTCTTGAGGAGGCGATGAAGGTAGACCCTGTTGATGGCGTGGCAAGCCGTATTCACGGCTTCCGTCCAAAAGCACTCGGGGGTCTTGAACTCTCCTAGCATCGTCCTCGCCATGTCGATGAGCGTCCTGTTCTTCCTCTCTACCACACCATTTTGCTGTGGTGTGTAGGGAGCGGAGAACTCGTGCTTGATCCCTTCCTCTTCAAGGAACTCCTCCACTTGAAGGTTCTTGAACTCGGACCCGTTGTCGCTCCTTATCTTCTTCACCTTGAGCTCAAACTCATTTTGAGCTCTCCTGAGGAAGCGCTTGAGGGTCCCTTGGGTTTCAGACTTATCCTGCAAAAAGAACACCCAAGTGAAGCGGGAAAAGTCATCAACAATAACTAGACCATACTTACTCCCTCCTATGCTCAGATAGGCGACGGGTCCGAAGAGGTCCATATGCAGCAGCTCCAGGGGTCTTGAAGTGGTCATCATATTCTTGCTGTGATGCGCTCCTCCCACTTGTTTACCTGCTTGACAAGCTGCACAAGGTCTATCTTTTTCGAATTGAACGTTAGTCAAACCTATCACGTGTTCTCCCTTTAGAAGCTTGTGAAGGTTCTTCATCCCCACATGTGCTAAGCGGCGATGCCACAGCCAGCCCATGCTAGTCTTAGCTATTAAGCATGCATCTAGACTGGCCTCTTCTTTTGCAAAATCAACTAAATAAAGTTTGTCGTCTAATACACCCTTAAAAGCTAGTGAACCATCACTTCTTCTAAAGACAGACACATCTACATTTGTAAATAGACAGTTATACCCCATGTTGCATAATTGACTAACAGATAGCAAATTATATCCAAGAGACTCTACTAAAAACAAATTAGAGATAGAGTGCTCATTAGAAATTGCAATTTTGCCTAACCCTTTTACCTTGCCTTGATTCCCATCACCGAATATAATTGAATCTTGGGAATCCTTATTCTTGACGTAGGAGGTGAACATCTTCTTCTCCCCCGTCATATGGTTTGTGCATCCGCTATCAATAATCCAGCTTGAACCCCCGGATGCATAAACCTGCAAGGCAAATTTAGGCTTGGGACTTAGGTACCCAACTCTTGTTGGGTCCTATAAGGTTAGTCACAATTTCCTTAGGGACCCAAATGCAAGTTTTATCACCCTTGCATTTTGCCCCTAACTTCCTAGCAATTACCTTTCTATCCTTTCTACAAATTGCAAAGGAAGCATTCAAAGCATGATATATTGTAGAAGGCTCATTAACTTTCCTAGGAATATTAACAACATTTCTCCTAGGCATATTATGAACAACATCCCTTCTACCAACATTTCTATCATGCACATATGAAGAACTAGAAGCAAACATAGCATGAGAAAAATCATCGTACGCATTATAACTCCTATAAGCATTTCTAGTTTGTCTCCTATCATGATACAAAAAGGCATGGTTCTTTTTAGCACTAGTAGCCATAGGGGCCTTCCCTTTCTCCTTAGCGGGAATGGGAGCCTTATGACTTGTTAAGTTCTTGGCTTCCCTCTTGAAGCCAAGTCCATCCTTAATTGAGGGGTGTCTACCGATTGTGTAGGCATCCCTTGCAAATTTTAGTTTATCAAATTCATTCTTGCTAGTCTTAAGTTGGGCATTAAGACTAGCCAATTCCTCAGTTAATTTAGAAATTGAAACTAAATGATCACTACAAGCATTAACATCGAAATCTTTACACCTAGTGCAAAACTCAACATGTTCTACACAAGAATTAGATTTACTAGCTACTTCTAGTTTAGCATTTAAGTCATCATTAACACTCTTTAAAGTAGCAATGGTTTCATGACAAGAAGATAGTTCACTAGAAAGCACTTCATTTCTTTTAACTTCTAAAGCATAAGATTTTTGTGCCTCTACAAATTTGTCATGCTCTTCATACAAAAGGTCCTCTTGTTTTTCTAAGAGTCTATCTTTTTCATTCAAGGCATCAATCAATTCATTAATTTTATCTACTTTAGTTCTATCCAATCCCTTGAACAAACTAGAGTAATCTATTTCATCATCACTAGACTCATCATCACTGGAAGAATCATAAGTGACATTGTTTTGATTACATACCTTCTTCTCCCTTGCCATAAGGCATGTGTGACGCTCGTTGGGGAAGAGGGATGACTTGTTGAAGGCAGTGGCGGTGAGTCCTTCATTGTCGGAGTCGGAGGAGGAGCAATCCGAATCCCACTCCTTTCCGATATGTGCCTCGCCCTTGGCCTTCTTGTAATGCTTCTTCTTTTCCCTCTTGCTCCCGTGTTCCTGGTCACTATCATTGTCGGGACAGTTAGCAATAAAATGACCAAGCTTACCGCATTTGAAGCATGATCGCTTTCCCTTGGTCTTAGTCTTGCTTGGCTGTCCCTTGCGACCCTTTAGTGCCGTCTTGAATCTTTTGATGATGAGGGCCATCTCTTCATCATTAAGACCGGCCGCCTCAATTTGCGCCACCTTGCTGGGTAGCGCCTCCTTGCTCCTTGTTGCCTTTAGAGCAATGGGTTGAGGCTCATGGATTGGGCCATTCAACGCGTCGTCCACGTACCTCGCCTCCTTGATCATCATTCGCCCGCTTACAAATTTTCCAAGAATTTCTTCGGGCGACATCTTGATGTACCTAGGATTTTCACGAATATTGCTTACCAAGTGAGGATCAAGAACGGTAAATGACCTTAGCATTAGGCGGACGACGTCGTGATCCGTCCATCGCGTGCTTCCGTAGCTCCTTATTTTGTTGATAAGGATCTTGAGCCGGTTGTATGTTTGTGTCGGCTCCTCGCCCCTTATCATCGCGAATCGTCCGAGCTCGCCCTCCACCAACTCCATCTTGGTGAGTAAGGTGACATCATTCCCCTCATGAGAGATCTTGAGGGTGTCCCAAATCTGCTTGGCATTGTCCAAGCCGCTCACCTTGTGATACTCGTCCCTGCACAAAGAGGCTAGCAACACAGTAGTAGTTTGTGCATTTTTATGGATCTGTTCATTAATAAACAAAGGGCTATCCGAGCTATCAAATTTCATTCCACTTTCCACAATCTCCCAAATGCTTGGATGGAGAGAAAATAGGTGAGTACGCATTTTGTGACTCCAAAATCCGTAGTCCTCTCCATCAAAGTGAGGAGGCTTGCCAAGTGGAATGGGGAGCAAATGAGCATTTGAGCTATGCGGAATGCGCGAATAATCAAAAGAAAAGTTTGAGTTAACCGTCTTTTGTTTGTCATAGTCGTTGTCGTTGTTGTCCTTTTGGGAAGAGGAAGATTCGTCGCTGTCGTCGTAGTAGACGATCTCCTTGATGCGCCTTGTCTTCTTCTTCTTCCCTTCCTTCCGTTTATGGCCCGAGCCGGAGTCGGTAGGCTTGTCATCTTTGGGCTCGTTGACGAAGGACTCCTTCTCCTTATCGTTGATCACGATTCCCTTCCCTTTAGGATCCATCTCTTCGGGCGGTTAGTCCCTTTCTTGAAGAGAACGGCTTTGATACCAATTGAGAGCACCTAGAGGGGGGGGGGTGAATAGGTGATCCTGTAAAACTTAAACTTATAGCCACAAAAACTTGTTAAGTGTTAGCACAATAATTGCCAAGTGGCTAGAGAGGAGTCTCAACAAAACACAATACCACAAGAGATCAAACACAGAGATGACACAGTGGTTTATCCCGTGGTTCGGCCAAGACCAATGCTTGCCTACTCCACGTTGTGGCGTCCCAACGGACGAGGGTTGCAATCAACCCCTCTCAAGCGGTCCAAAGACCAACTTGAATACCACGGTGTTTTGCTTGCTTTTTCTCAATCCCGTTTGCGAGGAATCTCCACAACTTGGAGCCTCTCGCCCTTACAATTGAAGTTCACAAAGAAACACAGAGAAAGGGGGGAATGAGCAACGCACACAAAACTTCAAAAGATCAGAGCAACAACACGCACACAAGTAACAACAAGAGCTCGCAACACAACTCAAAGAGTTCACAACTCCACAAGAGCTCTATATGCTATCACAATGAAACGAATGCGCGAGATCGATGTCTTGGTGCTTAGGAATGTTGTAGGAATGCTTGGTGTTCTCCTCCATGCGCCTAGGGGTCCCTTTTATAGCCCCAAGGCAACTAGGAGCCGTTGAGAACAAATCTGGAAGGCCATCCTTGCCTTCTGTCGTCGGGCGCACCGGACAGTCCGGTGCACACCGGACACTGTCCGGTGCCCGATTTCCTTCCTTAAACAGCGCAGCCGACCGTTGCGGATCTGGGAGTCGTTGGCGCACCGGACATGTCCGGTGCACACCGGACAGTCCGGTGCCCCCTTCCGACCGTTGGCCAGGCCACGTGTCACGCGCAGATTCCGCGGCCGACCGTTGGCTCGGCCGACCGTTGGCTCGGCCGACCGTTGCCTCACCGGACAGTCCGGTGCACACCGGACAGTCCGGTGAATTTTAGTCGTACGCCGTCGGCAAATTCCCGAGAGCGGCCACTTCGCGCCGTGTCAGCCTGGCGCACCGGACACTGTCCGGTGCACCACCGGACAGTCTGGTGTGCCAGACCGAGCTGAGTCTTGGTTGTACACAGCCAAGTCTTTGCACCTTTCTTCTTTTCTTTCTCTTTCTGTTTCTAACACTTAGACAAGTATATTAGTACATAAAACCAATGTACTAAGGCTTAGAAACATACCTTTACTCATGATTTGCACTTTGTTCATCCATGGGCATAAGTTCACATTTAAGCACTTGTGTTGACACTCAATCACCAAAATACTTAGAAATGGCCCAAGGGCACATTTCCCTTTCATCTTCTGGCTGTTCGCAGAGCTCGAGTCCGCCCTTGACGAGTCCGCCAAGGCGCTTGCCGAGGCGCTTGCCGGAGCTGCCGAGCAGAGGGAGGCCGACCTCGCGGCCATGTCCGAGGCCGTCTCGGACGTTTATCGGATCCTTGGCTCCGGCGACGTCCCTTCAGGAAGCTCCCCTCAAAGCCGCCTCCAAGCCTTGGGTGATCACGCGCGCGGCAGAGTCCGCGAGGCGCTACACCACGGCGTCAGGCGAGCCTTTGCCGTGCTCGCTTCCCACTACGTTGTGGACCTGGAGCGGGTTAGTGAGGGGTATTGTCTTCCTGACAAAGACGAAGCTGCCCTGGCAGAAGTTCAGCGGCTCGACGCGGTCGCCGCGGGTCCGAGCGCAGTGCTGGCGACCACCTTTGAGGCAGAGATCCTTCCCCCTGCGCCGTCGCCGGATGCCGAGATGGACCTTACCGAAGGCGGAGACGGAGCCGAAGGCGCGGCTCCTTCCTAAGGCGACGCCTGACTCTTGTTGGAACAATTTCTTGTTGGATGTGCGCGTGTCCTACTGCGGCCACTGAGGCCTGAACACTTTGTTTTCATTGCATGAAGTCGTACTCTTCTTCCTTTCATTTTGCGTGTCTGGCTTAGCCTGTCAATAATAGGGTGGCTTCCCGAGTAGGGTCATTTTTCGTGGCGGGTGATGAGTGAGGTGTCCCTAACCCGGAGGCATAGGAGTTCCTCGGCTCAGTCGGCCCTGCCACTTACATGCACCCACGTTCGCTCCTTGGGGCCCTGCTTCTGACATAGCCGGGAGAACGCAAAAGCCTTTTTGATCGAAAATTTTGGATGCGGAGAGGTACACCCAATCTTGACGCAGAGGGGTTCCCCCTTTTTAGCCCCCGAGGGAGGGTCGGGCTCTGCCGAGGTGAGGCCGACCCATCCTTGACGACTGAGACTTGTGTGGGAGCGAGGTATACGAACAACTTGAAAACAACTTAAGGGTAGAAGCGATGTAGCTGTTGGATGTTGCAAGCGTTGCCGTAGACCTCGCCTATCACTCTGCGCTTCTCCTCGTCGAATCGGCGCAGAGGCTGCTTGACGGGTCGGGCTCCGGCCCGAAGGTCCAGCGAGTGCTCGGCGACATCCCTTGGTATGTCGGGCATGTCCGAGGGGCCCCACGCAAAGACGTCGGCGTTTGCGCGGAGAAAGTTGACGAGCACCGCTTCCTATTTGGGGTCGAGCCCGGAACCGATCCGGATCTGCTTGGAGGTGTCGCCACTGGGGTCGAGGGGGACGGCCTTGACCGTCTCCACTGGCTCGAAGTTGCCGGTATGGCGCTTCACGTCTGGCACCTCTTTGGAGAGGCTTTCCAGGTCGGCGATGAGGGCCTCGGACTCGGCGAGGGCCTCGGCGTACTCCACGCACTCCACGTCGCATTCGAACGCGTGTTTGTACGTGGGGCCGACGGTGATGACCCCGTTGGGGCCCGGCATCTTGAGCTTCAGGTAGGTGTAGTTGGGGACGGCCATAAACTTCGCGTAGCATGGCCTCCCCAGTACCGCGTGGAAGGTTCCTCGGAACCCGACCACCTCGAACGTCAGAGTCTCCCTTCGGAAGTTGGAGGGCGTTCCGAAGTAGACGGGAAGGTCGAGTCGTCCGAGGGGCTAGACGCGCTTCCCGGGAATGATCCCGTGGAAGGGCGCAGCGCCTGCTCGGACGGAGGACAGATCGACGCGCAGGAGCTTTAGGGTCTCGGCGTAGATGATGTTGAGGCAGCTGCCTCCGTCCATCAGGACCTTGGTGAGCTTGACGTCGCCGACGATGGGGTCGACGACGAGCGGGTATTTCCCCGGGCTCGGCACGTGGTCGGGGTGGTCAGCTTGGTCGAAGGTGATGGGCTTGTCGGACCAGTCTAGGTAGACTGGCGCCGCCACCTTCGCTGAGCAGACCTCCTGGCGCTCTTGCTTGCGATGCCGAGCCGAGGCAGTCGCCGCATGCCCATCGTAGATCATGAAGCAGTCGCGGACCTCGGGGAACTCTCCTGCTTGGTGATCTTCCTTCTTGTCGTCGTCGCGGGCCCTGCCACCCTCCGCGGGTGGCCCGGCCCTGTGGAAGTGGCGCCGAAGCATGACGCACTCCTCAAGGGTGTGCTTGACGGGCCCCTGATGATAGGGGCACGGCTCCTTGAGCATCTTGTCGAAAAGATTGGCACCTCCGGGGGGCTTCCGAGGGTTCTTGTACTCGGCGGCGGCGACAAGGTCCGCGTCGACGGTGTCGCGTTTCGCTTGCGACTTCTTCTTGCCTTTCTTCTTGGCGCCGCGCGGAGTAGACGCCTCGGGAGCATCTTCCGATGGGCGACCCTGGGGCTGCTTGTCCTTTCGGAAGATAGCCTCGACCGCCTCCTGGCCAGAGGCGAACTTGGTGGCGATGTCCATCAGCTCGCTCGCTCTGGTGGGGGTCTTGCGACCCAACTTACTCACCAGGTCACGGCAGGTGGTGCCGGCAAGGAACGCGCCGATGACATCTGAGTCGGTGATGTTGGGCATCTCGGTGCGCTGCTTCGAGAATCGCCGGATGTAGTCCCGGAGAGACTCTCCCGGCTGCTGCCGGCAGCTTCGGAGGTCCCAGGAATTCCCGGGGCGCACGTACGTGCCCTGGAAATTGCCGGCGAAGGCTTGGACCAGGTCATCCCAGTTGGAGATCTGCCCCGGAGGCAGGTGCTCCAACCAGGCACGAGCAGTGTCGGAGAGGAACAGGGGGAGGTTGCGGATGATGAGGTTGTCGTCGTCCGTTCCACCCAGTTGGCAGGCCAGGCGGTAGTCCGCGAGCCACAGTTCCGGTCTCGTTTCCCCCGAGTACTTTGTGATAGTAGTCGGGGGTCGGAACCGGGTCGGGAACGGTGCCCGTCGGATGGCCCGACTGAAGGCCTGCGGACCGGGTGGTTCGGGCGAGGGACTCCGATCCTCCCCGCTGTCGTAGCGTCCCCCACGCCTGGGGTGGTAACCTCGGCGCACCCTCTCGTTGAGGTGGGCCCGACGGTCGCGATGATGGTGCTCGTTGCCGAGGTGGCCCGGGGCCGCAGGCGCGGTGTTGCGCGTGCGCCCGGTGTAGACCGAGGCTTCCCGCATGAATCGGGAAGTCGCGGCATGAGGTTCCGAGGGGTATCCCTGCCTTCGGGAGGCAGAGCTCTCGGCCCGTCGGACCGCAGCGCCTTCCAGGAGATTCTTGAGCTCTCCCTGGATTCGCTGACCCTCGGTGGTTGATGGCTCCGGCATCGCGCGGAGAAGCATCGCTGCGGCAGCCAGGTTCTGGCCGACCCCACTGGATGCGGGTGGCGGCCTGACCCTGACGTCGTTGGCGACACGGTGCTAGAGACCCTGGGGCAGGTGACGTATTTCTCCGGCCGGGGGTTGGCCTGCCCATACCTGCTCGACGTCCCGGCGGATCGGCTCAAGCGCTCCTGCTCCCTCGTCGAGCCTGGCCTGCGCCCCGCGAACTTGCTCGAGCTGTGGGTCGTGACCTCCCGCCGGAACGGGGACCACAGCTAGCTCCCGTGGGATGTCAGCGCGAGGCACCGGCCTAGGGAGATCACCGTCCCCCGGCATACCAAGATGGTTGCCCTCGGAGGGATCCCCTAGCTCGATGTGGAAACATTCGCGGCTTGGGCCGCAGTCCTCGTCGTCGAGGCTGCGGCTACCGTCGGAACAGTCGGAGAGGCAGTAGTCACATGCGGTCATGAAGTCCCGCATGGCACTGGGGTTGCCAAATCCAGAGAAATCCCAACAGATGCTGGGATCGTCATCTTCCTCGGACCCAGAGGGTCCGTAGGTCGAGACGTCCGTCAGCCGGTCCCAAGGCGACCGCATGCGAAACCCCAGAGGGGTTGCACTCGCCTCTACGAGAGCGCCCGCCAAAGCAAGGTCGCTAGGCGGGTTGAGGCTGAGTCGAAATGACGTAGGATGGGAATCAGTCGGTACCTTTTGGTCGACGAGCAGCGACATAGTCACGTCGGGGACTGATTGCACCGTCGTCTCAGGTACGAGGGCGACGTCCTGCAAGCTCTCCGCGAGCGCGCTGGCGTCGTCCACTTGCTCAGGATTGGCGTGTCGCGGGGAGACGGCGCTCGCCTTCGTCTCAAACGCGAGGTCGACGCCCGATGCGCCCCCCGTTGGGGCGCCGGGGATGTCGACTCGCTCGACAGCCGACGAGGCGTGACCTCCCGCTTGGCCTTGGTTGCCCCGCCTCCTCCTCCTTTGGCGGGGGAGAGGACGGGGCGAGCTCGAATGTTGTTCTTCCACCACGCGGGAAGGCGTCGTCGATTCCGCCGCCGGCGAGCGGGCTGTCGGCCGCCATTATCGTTGTCGCGCGGCGGTGGAAGGAGTATCATGTCGTAGCTGCCGTCGAAGGACATGAACTCAAGGCTCCCGAAACGGAGCACCGTCCCGGGTCGGAGAGGTTGCTGGAGACTGCCCATCTGGAGCTTGACGGGAAGCTGTTCGTCAACACGCAGCAGGCCCCTACCTGGCGCGCCAACTGCCGGCGTTTCGAGACCGGGGGGTCCCTAAGCCGACGAGTGAATGTCGCCGCGTGCCCCAGCCCAGATGGGTCGAGCGCGTGGGCGAGCGCGAAGGGGGGAAGTGAGGTGGCCGGAGATGGGCGTGAGAGAGGTGGAAATCCCGCGGCCTTCGTGTTCGTCCCGCGCCCAGGTCGGGTGCGCTTGCAGTAGGGGGTTACAAGCGTCCACGCAGGAGAGGGAGCGAGTGGCCTCACGAGAGCGCCTGTCTCGTCCTCGTCCCCGCGCGGCCAACCTCCTCTAAGAGGGCCCTGGTCCTTCCTTTTATAGGCGCAAGGAGAGGATCCAGATGTACAATGGGGGTGTAGCAGAGTGCTACGTGTCTAGCGGGGGAGAGCTAGCGCCCTAAGTACATGCCAATGTGGCAGCCGGAGAGATCTTGGCACCCAGCTGGTGTGATGTCGTGGCCATCGGAGGAGCGACGGAGCCTGGCGGAGGGACAGCTGTCGGAGCGGTTGTGTCCCTGCTGACGTCCTCCTGCTTCCGTAAGAGAGCTGAGAGCCGCCGTCGTCACAGAGCATGCGGGGCGCCATCATTGCCTATCTGGCGGAGCTAGCCAGATGGGACACCGGTCTTGTTCTCTGCGGTCCGAGTCGGCTCGGGGTAGGGTGATGATGGCGCTTCTTGTTGACGTGGCTGGCCTGCGCCCTAGGTTGGGCGTCGTGGAGGCTCCTCCGAAGCCGAGGTCGAGTCTGTCTTCCGTGGCCGAGGCCGAGTCCGAGCCCCTGGGTCGGGCGAGGCGGAGGTCGTTCGGCAGAGGCCAGGGCGGAGTTCGAGCCCTGGGGTCGGGTGAAGCGGAGTTCGTCGTCTTCTGGGGCTGAGCCCGAGTCCGAGCCCTGGGTCGGGCGGAGCGGAGTTCGCCGTCTTCCGGGACTTAGCCCGAGTCCGAGCCCTGGGTCGGGCGGTGCGGAGTTCGCCGTCTTCTGGGGCTGAGCCCGAGTCCGAGCCCTGGGTCGGGCAGAGCGGAGTTCGCCGTCTTCCGGGACTTAGCCCGAGTCCGAGCCCTGGGTCGGGCGGAGCGGAGTTTCCCGTGGAGCCTTTGGCAGGGCCTGACTGCCTGTCAGTCTCACTCTGTCAAGTGGCACTGCAGTCGGAGTGGCGCAGGCGGCGCTGTCCTTTTGTCAGGCCAGTCAGTGGAGCGGCGAAGTGACGGCGGTCACTTCGGCTCTGCCGGGGGGCGCGCGTCAGGATAAAGGTGTCAGGCCACCTTTGCGTTAAATGCTCCTGCGACTCGGTCGGTTGGTGCGGCGATTTAGTCAGGGTTGCTTCTTAGCGAAGGCAAGGCCTCGGGCGAGCCGGAGATGTGTCCGCCATTGGAGGGGGCCTCGGGCGAGACGGAAATCCCTCGGGGTCGGCTGCCCTTGTCCGAGGCTAGGCTCGGGCGAGGCATGATCGAGTCGCTCGTATGGACTGATCCCTGACTTAATCGCACCCATCAGGCCTTTGCAGCTTTATGCTGATGGGGGTTACCAGCTGAGAATTAGGAGTCTTGAGGGTACCCCTAATTATGGTCCCCGACAAAATCTGACTTAAATCTTCCCTGCTAACTTTTACTCTAATTGTGACGAAGGAAGATTTTGGACAATAAAGATGCATACCCTTTCAAAAAAGTCATTTTTAGCCGGAGCATAACCTAGAGAGTAGACAAAGAAAAGGGAAAGAGTTAACCGTATAGAAACTGCTGACAAAGTGAAAGCGAAAAGATCGTTGGAAAGATGCTAGCAATTTGTACCGAGCATTCACACGACAGAGTTTTAAAATGAACATATTAAGAAAAAACGAACATAATTCAGTTTGCATATATAAAAATAACATGTTGATGTAATTCAAAATGCATAAAAATACAAATGAAACCTCGATTAGAAAAATGAGATTGAACTTCGAGCCCGACCTCATGTTTAAGATCAACAAATCTTTTAGCGTACACTCGGCTCAAGTCCCAAACGTGAAATCAAGCATACCCGACGCAAAAAAAGGAGAGAGAATGTCCTAGTAGCCCTAGAGGGCTGGTCTGTGTGCCCCCACCCCGCTCACGGCCGTCTCTGCGGGCGTTACTAGGCACGACGACTGTCGCGACCCAAGTATCGCACGCATTGAGGAGGGGCATCCTCGGTCGGTGAGCGAGGCGGGGGTTGTCTCGACGGGCGGTACCAGGCACGACGACTATCGTGGCCGGGGCATCACACGCATGGCGCGAGCGGCGACAGCGGGGGATGGCGGGTGTTGCGGACCGAGCATCACGGGGTCAGTGACGGGGGCGGAGCGGGGGCATGTGGGCGGGGTCATGGGGCGGGGTTGCGGGCGAGGGGAGGACACCACCAATGTTGTTGTGGCGGCGGGGGCGAGGACGGGGCTGTGGGCGCGGGGAGGGGGCACACAGGCGGGGGGGGGGGGGGATGGAAGTGTGGTCGCCTACGTTAGACTCTTAATTAGTAGTATAGATTTTATAAAATTAGGAGATATGTTTTCCTTCTAGAGAGAGGAGGGCTTGGATTTTGAACGCAGTAGATGAACAAGGTCACGTAGACTTTTCCGTCGTGACTTAGGGCTCGTTTGGTAGAGCTCCGCTTCATGATTATCTAGCTCTGAGAGCCGATTTTCTAATAGAGTGATTACAAGTGATTCTCTAGCAGAAGTGAATCTATTCGATGAAAACCGTTTGACAAATAGACCGTGAAGTGATTCTTGAGAGGTTAGAGAGTGGGGAGCAGGGTGGGTGCGATGGGAAGTAATTTTTTAGCTATGATTTTATAATACAAAATAGAGACTAGGTTCACTCTACTCTCACCATAGAATAATTCAGACTTTACCGTTTGGGTCTGCGAGAGTTATTCTCATTAGAAGCGGAGCCTCTACCAAACACCCCCTGCCCTTACAGTCACTGAAAATGGGTCATCTCGAAGCCCATTAGCTCAATCGCGAGCACCCAAAACGGCCCAATGCACGCCTCTAACTCCCACTCCCGTCTTCCTCCTTCCCCGGACTCTGCCCCCTCCGCTCCTTCCACCTCTTCGGTTCTCCCCACCTGCACACCGAGAACCACCGCAGCACCGCTTCCACGAGGCAGCCGTCGCCGCCCGGGCTGGCAGAGCCATCTCGTACAAGCGTTCTCTGGGGTTCTAAGGCCCCTCCTGATCTCTTGGACAAGCAAAGGAGGTCTCTTGACTTGATTAGTGGGGTGAGGAGCGAAACGGGAGGCGATGGTGGTGGAGAGATAGGGGTTGCAGACATACAGAGTGATGGGGAGCTGCGCGGGAGAGGAGTGGCCCGGCGGCGTGACGGGGCCGGACGCCGAGGTCGGAGCGCTCGTCTGGGTGCGCCGCCGCAACGGATCCTGGTGGCCGGGCCGGATCCTCGGCATGGACGAGCTTCCCGAGAACACCGTCATCCCGCCGCGCTCTGCCGGCACGCCTATCAAGCTCCTTGGCCGCTCCGACGGCAGCATGTCCGTCCAAACCCTCGCCCTACCAATAACCCAACTCCCCCTATTGCCCTCTGTAATCACTCTGTTATGCTCCTTGTTCATGCGTTGATTCCGCTGGCTCCCGATGATCTGTTGCTACTACTGTTTGTACTTGGTCTAATGGTCATTGGATCACTCATGTTGTGTTCACTTTCAAGTCGGGCAAATAATAATTTTTTGGGTGGGACTTTTGGTTTAAGTACAATGGGAACTTCGAAAGGGAGGGTACTGTGTATGTTGGATTGATCTTAGGGCCTCCACGAAGTGTATAGCTACCTCAAACAAATTATTATTTCTGAAATGTATTTTTATGGATGTTTGCATACATATCTAGATAGGGGTGCTTACGGCTTACCATTATGCCTTAGCTCTAGATGTTGTTCTTGTTACCCATGGTGGCAGCATCAACTGAACGCATCTCTCACCCCCCTGTTGCTGAACCCAGAGAGTGGTATTAGGTAACTTAAGTATCCGTTAGGTGACAAGGATAAGGTTACCTTTCTATGTATGTCTTGGGCGGCAAAAAAAATCCATGCATTTCTTGAAATTAATACATATACATTAAAATTGTGTGCACAGTGATTGATATATTTTCTTGGTTTATATTTAGTCTATGAACATACTCTTCAAATCTTTGTGTATTTTAAACATTGTTCTGATATTAAGAAAATATTACCCTATATGAAGTTGGTTTTGAATTTTTTATTCATTCTGGTGAGCTGATGTTTCGAAGTTGTATACATGTTTTAGGCTTCAATATTTACTTTTAACTTCCCAAACAACTGCATAAATTAATGTTTATCACTCTTCCATTGCATCCTCAAATGTTTTCTGTTTGTAGCACTGAACATCATCAGTTTACTAAAGTATTGACCTGCACTCTAAAGTTTGAAATATCTATCTTACTTGCTATGTTGGACTTTGCCACAGTGACTGGTATAATCTTGAGAAATCTAAACGTGTGAAGTCATTTCGGTGTGGAGAATATGATGAATGTATAGAAAAAGCCAAGGCTCTAGCTCGCCAGCAAAAGAGGACACATGCTGAAGGGAGATATGTTCGCAGAGAGGATGCCATTTTGCATGCCCTTGAAATTGAAAGGTCCCATTTTTCAAATAACTGTGATGATTTTGAAGAGGAGACCGGCAATGATTTGTGTGCATCCCAGAATATGTGTTCTGCAAAATCTATAAATATAAATGGGCTCAGCAAAAAATCTCGTGGTGCAAGGAGTTTGTATGATACAGAAGAAAATTCAGCTCAAGAGTCATGTCAAACATTGACACTTTATAAAAAGCCACAAAATTTATCCTCTTCGAGCACTAGGTATGCATCGTCAAAAAGGAAGAAGCGGAAGGGACATAAAAATCATGAGGATGATACAGTTCAAGGATTCCAGCGTATGAGAGATCTTAGGGAGATTGGAACAAACAATGTTCCCAAGCAGAAGTCTGGTGCAGGAATTGTTTCAGATGTACCTCTTCTTGAAAGTGGACCAAGCTTTGACTATGATTTGTCCAGTGCCAATGGGATAAAAAAGGGTAAGCAGTCTCAGACATCCATAAAAAAGAAACGGTCCAATATCGGGCAATCCTGTGATAGTTTGAGTAAGAAAGATAGGCATCACCCTCTATCAATGTTATGTGAAGATTCAGAAGTGTCTGGAACTTATTATCATTGGGACCGTTCAGGCCAGTCTTCTAGTGAGTACCTAGGAGGACAGATACCCAATTTGTTTGAATCAAGTAGGGCAAAAACTAGTCTTTCAACTGATGTAAATAATTGTTCGTATAGCTCAGGCACTTCAAGTTTGGAGATATTATTAGATACATCACACATCAAACATAAAGGTTCGGTAAATGCTGTTACTCTCAAGGTTGCTGACCCATGCACGACTAGAATTCTCAATGATGACTGCCCTGATTGTGATGAGTTTCTTGCTGCCGATACTTTGGAGGGTGATGTTCTGGAGGAAGGTAAAGGTCAGTGCGATTTTTATTTTCCTTTTTTGTATCACTGTATTTGTTTGATTCTTTATATGGTGAAAAAATGGTTTGTATCGAAGCAAACCTTATATACTGCCTCCAATTAGATAGTTCAGTTACATGAATGTACACAGGAATAGTATTTGTGGATGTATCATGTTATAACAGTAGATAAGGTTTGCTTAAGCGTTCAAGTCATGTGTTCAACTGTGTCCAATTAGATAAGTCAGTAGGCCATGTGGTGTTAGAAAAATCACTCATTGGCAAAATTTCTTGCTTTCTTGTGCAGCAGAGTTCTTTTAGGTTTATAGCATACAAATATGATTGGCCATCTAATTAGACTGCAGTTTCTTAGTCATTTGTCATCATATTTCGATGCACGTTTTATATATAAATGGATGGGACTCTATCATATGATTTTATCACTCTGAACTAGCATACTGAGCTTTTTTCATAATCTTTCTGGTCATTTTTTCCAGGCCATTTGGATACTTATGGATCTTGTGCATCCATAAAGGATCAAATTTCAAAACTGGGTAATCAAAGTACTGGCTGTGCCATAGGTGGCACACCCTCAACTTGGCATAATAGAAATTCCGAGAAGAAAAGCATAACGTCTGTCAACTTGATTCCTAAAGAGAGCCACAAGAGGGATAAAAATTCACTGTTGCAATGTGAAGGGATTATAAAATCGGAAGGTACTATCCTTCGGCCTGCTGAACTTGAGGATAATACAAAACATACCACTCCTGAGCATGACGAGTCCTCTGAAACTATAAGCAACCATTCAAACTCTGAGAAGGGCACAAAATCATTACCCAATTACTTTCCACTTCAAGTACTACCACCACCTGGACAGCAACCTGATCTGAAACTTCCAAGATGCCCTGTAACGAGTCCAACCAAGAGAACGAGTCCGACCAAGAGAGCACACGCAGGTTATAGATTATATGATGTTGAGCTGACTGTCCAAAGAAGCTACAAGGGTCATCATGTGCCCCTTGTTTCCCTCATCAGTAAATGGACAGGTAAACCAATTGTGGGGTATCCTGTCACTGTGGAGGTTTTGGAGGATAGTCGTCCCACAACAAGTAGAAATGAGCATCGCCCGCCGATGGGTAGTCTCGGCTCCTTACCAAAGAGCAGAGTTGCAGAACCAAGGCAAGCAAGATCTTCACCCGCATCACGATCAAAATCAAAACCCAGTGGACGTAAAAAGGCCTCAGAACATGATTTGGACAAGTCTTGGCGGCCCCATATCAAGAAACCAGCATCTTCGCCGAGGAAAATGCGGAGGCTGTCATCTTTCGCCGGCAGCCGGAGAGAGAGTGCAGACCAGAAGCCTGTAGTTGTGAAGGCTGGCGGACCAGCAGTCGCGTGTGTCCCGCTTCGACTTGTTTTGAGTAGGATCAATGAAGCACTAAGCTTCCCGTTGAGACAAGAAAACCCCACCTGAGGCTGTGGCAGTTTTGCATTGCTGAGATAGAATGTGGGCAGGCATATACATTTGCTAGGTTTTCTTTGTACATTAGTTACCATATTATCTGAAAGCGTATTGCCTGGCATATTTATATCAGTATATTATGATGTAATCTGTAGCCACACTAGGCAATTACGACTTACCCACCGTGAGATATGGGCCGAACATCCAATGGTGGGAGGAAATAAAGGGGCATCAGTTGCTGTGGGCTGTGGCTTCATCTGACAGTGGAAGCAAAAATGGCAGCAGACCTGTTCACCATACCATACATCATACAAAATTTTCCCCGTATTTGCTGGCAACTTTTAGTTGATCCAGGCAAGTTGCTGTATGTAATCAGTGATTGCAAGGATTGCAGGGCTTCGTGCAACTACTTGCAGCTTTGAGTGAGTTGTAGATTCTTTTATGTGCCAATTCTCTAGTGTTGATGCTGGTCACTACCAGGCATCTCTAGTGTTGATGCTGGTCTCTACGGTGTAGATGCTTATATATATATGCTAATTCTGTGACATCACCGGTGCAGTTTTTTTGTCACATCGCATAAGGTCGAGGTATCCAAACTTTGGCATGGGAGAGCACTTGTGCATTTGCAGAGATGCCATGTGGGCATGCATTCCAGTGAGAGAAGCTGTCCGTACCTCGTATGCAACCAGGTCAGATAATGTTCTACATGATACGATCACTCGTGTGATTGGTTATGCAGTTGCTCGTATGCGAAGCCAATAATTTTGCGACAATCTATATGTAATTATGGATGTAAAAAACATTCACATTCGCTTGCAGCAATTTATTTTCCAAAATCTAAGAACATGATACATTTTTTTAGGGGATGGGGGAGGATGGTAATATGCGACGTGTAAGCAACTGCTCATTATCAAAAAAATTATCCTCCTGACTAAAGGCTCCGTTTGGATCGAGAGATTAAAGATTAGTCTCTCTATTTTAATCTCATTTAGTTCTTAAATTATCAAACTATGGGACTAAAACAAGGGGTGACTAAAAGAGACTAAACCATATAAATTCCTCCTTTTGCCCCTTCTTTATTTCAGTTGCACTAATAGTGGTAGAATGCTAAAGGATATTTTGGTACACTTATGATTCATTTAATGCGTTTTAAATACTTTTAGTCCCTAGAACCAAACAGGGTAGAGACTAAATTTTAGTCTACTAACTAAATTTTAGTCCCTGAACTAAAGTAACCAAACGGACCCTTAATTCCGTTTAGTTTCCTATTTTGCCAAACGGAAGGACTAAAGTAGAGACTAATTGGTTTTAGTCTCAAGTCCCTCACATGGTTGCTAAAATGGACTAAAAGTTAACATTTACTCCAATTGCACTTGCCTACAAAATTGGTGTGAAACAAGAAAAGGGGTATTTTAGCCTTTATGTGTTGTATTTAATTTCTTTTAGAATCTGTTTAGTCCATGCAACTAAACAGGATAGAGACTAAATTTTAGTCCTAGAAACTAATGGAACCAAACGAGACATAAAACACTTAGACATCATTAGCTCATTAGTGCGAAAATGAAAAAAAACGGTTTCATCCAACATCACATGAACACTGGAATAAGAACAGGCAGTTAAAAACAGGCCACATCGTCTGCTTAAACGTTGCAGTTAGTAGACAGACTTCCAATATCCGACAGATAACACGAGTTTTATTTTTTGGATAGTGACAGGCTTAATGCACAGGGTTAGAACAATCAATTTAACTTTTGCTTGGTGCACAATCACACAACTGTAATCCAACTGTGATCTAGATAGACATCAAGCTGATTTGCTGTGAAACAGGCTGACCCCGCATTCGCACGGTTGCAGGCCTACTAGCACCACTTGCAGCTGATTGACTTGCCCTTACTATTTCTATTCTATTCTTTCTTTCTATATATTAAAGCAAGAGCAAACCTGTACTCCTGGCCTGTCCACGTCGGCTCTCTTTTCCGATCGCACAATCGCGTTTTAACGGTAGAGAATGGTTCCCACCTTTTCTGACGACTGGCTGCATTGCAGAGCATTCCAGATCAAGTTTGTCATGTCGCCTGCTCGAGATGTCGCAAGCAATCAAGCATCTTCCCTCCCCTTTGCTTTCTCAAACACATCCGAGCCACGACACAAGCACGCACATAGGTATTTGTTTTTTTCGAACGGTATGCATCCTCCGTCTGCCGTCGAGTCCCCCACACCACTGCTGCCGCGCCGAGGCATCCATGCTCGCCTGCTCGCCCTAGATTCTTCTAGATTTTTGTCCCAATGTGCCCCTGAGTCGCTCTTCTTGATTCCCTCCACCGACTGCACCCCACTACTTATGTAAATGCTAGAATGTGCAAGGTGCAAGTTATTCAAAAACTTGATGCACATGTTTAGGGGGAGCATACATAACTTGTGTCCTTTGAGACTAAATATGTCTTGAGTGATGTTATATAGTCTCAAGGTGGAAGAAGGAAGTCGAGCAAGCTGTGGAGCAATTCAAACTTGAGTACCTCTACGGATTCGTGTAATTGTATCTAAAATTGTGAGTTATTTAAAGATTTCTCTTGCTCATTAGTTATTGTTGATTTTCCATGATAGTTGGTGATCCTATATGCTTTTCGTTTGAAATCATGGAAGTTGTATTTTTGATCAACTAGATTGTGAGGTTCTCAGTAGTCATTCACCTGTGTAGTGCCTTTTAGCAGTAATATGTCAATTGATAGCCTTGGTAGTGCTTTTCGATTGGAATCTTGTTTGATCACTAGAGTAGGAGTTCCTCTTGTGCCATTATGCTATAACTTGTTTTAAGTCTGGTGTCTTAGCAACAAGAAAATATCATAATAAAAGATCAGGCACAAGTGTGGAGATGCTCCCTAGAGACGGAACCTTCAAGTGGGGGCCTTTCAATGGATGAAAAGGGACCCTTCAGGAAGAAAAATGGCATTGTCACTTGGTAAAAAGTACCAAAGGTGGTATTATTACTCTCATTCTGAGTATTTGTACCTTGATCCTCTGCAATGCTTGTGTCACATTTGTTTAGTTAGTAAGGGGGGAGTAATGTTAGGTGATTGCATTTCCTTGCTTCATACCTTGTTGTCCCTTGACATCAAGCCACATTCTTGTTTGTAATATGGTTTTGGTGTTTGATGTCAAAAGGGGAGAATTTGTGCATTAAAGCTTACCTCGACCTAAGAGGGAAGCTTATCTTAAGGGTGAAGTTGTTTTGTGTGCTAAAGGGCTCAAAGCTCAATCCTATGATGAAGATGAGCTCACCTTGGTTAAGGTGGGGTTTACTTGAGTTCCTTTTGGTCATAAGGGGGGAATTCATTAGGTGTTGATAATGCTTGCCATGTTCTTATTGCCGATTATATGGTGATAATGCATTAATAGTGCTGATTTTGTTCCTAATCGATGCTTAATCTTTAACCTGATAGCATCTTGGTGTAGCACCATCTTTATTAATCTATAGATCAGTTATATTTATGGTGCTTTTTGTTTACCTTGCTAATAGATATTCATGTGTTGATTATTGATATGGTGCTTTATTTCGTATCTTTATGGTGAATAGTGATAGGTGATATCCTGGTGTTATAATTGTTTAATTGGTATATATATGGTGTTTACTCTGATTGTGTGCATTTGTGTGTCATATGCATCACAGTTTGATTCCTGACATAATGCACCCCACGGATGCTAAGATGTAGTAATACTTCGCACTTAGCTTGAGTATGTGCAATTGACATTTGATGCCAAAGTTGAGATTTCCAAGAAAGCACATATTTAGGGGGATCATTCTATAGCTTAGAATTCAAAACTATGCTTTAAATTTTAATCTTGTGTAAGCTTTTATTGTGTTGCCATCAATCACCAAAAAGGAGGAGATTGAAAGCCCCTTTGTGGGTTTTGGGTGGTTTGGATGACAACACAATTAAATGGTTGATAGGTGCTGCTAAGTGTTTAACAAGTGCTTAGTGCAAAGCTTGTAGAGTTCAATATAAGAGATCAAGTGCGATGGTCCAAAGGCTGAGATGAATATGGAAAATGGACATCACAAGCTAAGTGAAGGTGAACATTGCTTATGTGAGACTCAGTGTGCATAACTTAAAGACAGTTGGTCAAGCCAAGGATGGAGGAAAGTAGAACTTCGAGGTATTGAGTGCACGGGAGAAGGTCAAGGAGACAGAGGTACCAAACCCAGGGGTGAAGAAGAACACTTGCAAAGTCAAGGTTGATTGAGTTGAGAAGAGCTATGGTGTATCGAGGATCACTACTTAAGTGTGACTTACAACCAATGAGGTAATACCTATGGTTATGTGGTGTAAGTCATAAGGCTCAAGATCAAGCTCATGGAGTAGATCAAGGTCAGTAGAAGGATGAGTAGTGTCAAAGCTAGAACCTGGAAGCAACCTCAAAGAGCCAAGTTCACGCTAAACTTTGGTTTGGGTTATTCATGTGTTTCAATATGTTCAATGTGACCATTGCAGGGTGTTGAGCTCATAGATGACAATCTAGATCAAGTCGAGACGACTTGATGTTTTGGAGTCCAACCTCGACCTCAAATAGGCCAAAAAGAGGCAAAACAATGAGGAAGGATAAGCATACAAGTTTGAGTGCTTAGGTAATGTTGGGGGCCTGCTTCTTCGCCGAAGGTCCTTTAAGCAAAAACACCTTCGAAAGATCGACATATAAGCAAACACAATGCGAAGGTACATGCCGAAGCTCCGATCCAGGGAGCTTCGGCATAGTGACATGCCTTGAGACAAAGGGCTGCACCGACTTAAAGAGGAAAAGACCAATCAGTCCATGATAATTTGTGTCTTGATTGTAACTAGTCATCAAGAACATAAATGTAATTTTGACCGAGTTGCGTCCCGTGCCTATAAATAGGTGAATAGTACCCCTGTACTGTTCACACTGACTTGTATTCACTCGTGCGTCATGCTTGGACTCTTGCCTTCTGTCAAGCCGAAGGAACAAATGTAATTCAATATTGTTCATGTTCATTCATAATGATATAATAAATAGATATATTAATGATGTCATATGATTATTCATGTTATCTTTCATGTTCATATGCTTCTCCTTTCATTAATATAAACTGCGATGATGAAGGTGCGTCCTTCATAACCTTCGTCTGAAGATCATTATATCCTAAGGGAGATAATGCTTCGAAGGACGAAGGACTTTAACCATTAACATTTTGTGTTGCCTTGTTCTTAACTCATAGCATTTGAGAACAAGTCCCCAACATTGGCGCCCACCTCCGGCGAACTCACTTCCACTGATTGAGCTGATGGCTTCGTTCGACAACCAAGTGGTAGCACCTTTGGCTACAAAGCTGGTGCTCCCAATCATGGGTGGTTCAAGTGCAGAACCAGCCAACAAGAAACAGAAGAAGGAAGCGCAGTGAAGAGTGCAGCATGTTGGGGTGCAAGGACCCTTCGTCACCTTTTACTTTGTGTTTGGTACTTTGGTTTGCTCTCTAACTCAATTTGTAGAGAAAGTGCCATTCCGGGCTCTGTTTGAGGAGAAACAGAAAAGTTGGAGAAAGATTAATAAAGAGGTAAGTTGCTGAGACTTAGTCAGTTGGATTACTCTCTAATTATGTGTGTCTAATTCACAGGAAAGTCTTCCAAAGAGTTGAAGTCAATTGGAGAAGAAAATGACTTAGAACCTTATGTCTGGGTGCACCGGGCCTTCTACAGGACTGGTCCTGTGGTGCATCAGACCTGCTACTGGACTGGTCCTGTGGTGCATAGGACCTGCTATAGTACTGGTCCGGTGCACGAATAGCTAGCCCTTTCAGAGAAGGAAATGACCAATCAAATCACGCGAAGGCAGATGACCGTTGGAGGTCCGGATTCACCGGACTGGTCTCGTGCACCCGCAGACATAACACTTTCCAATTTATTTGCAACGACTATGGGAGGGTTTAGGGCTATAAATAGGCCCTCCCACGACCTCAACCAGTACACAAGTGATACCCTAAGGCAGCAAACAATTGTAGAATCATTATTTGCCCCTCTCTATTGTATTAAGTGATAGATTTAGTGCTTGGCGCAGTTATAAGCCAAAAGAGAGAGGAGAAGTGTTGTTGGGAGATAGAGCTAGCAAGATCTTCAATAAAATGAGTAGTGTTATGCTAGCAGAGTACTGTCGAGAAGATTGTAAATAGATGCGGCTCTATTGTAACTGACATCGACATAGTGGAAGCCTCTGTCTGTAACCTTGACAGATATGAGAAACCGTAGGACAGAATGAGATATTCCAAGGCAAGGTTTGGCTAACTCCAACATGGATGTAGGCAAGCATTTCAGGCTTGGTCGAACCATGGGATAAATCCTTGTGTCCTATGTGTTTTGCTCTGTATTGTTCTTTGCCTTTTGTTTTGAATGCTTTATTCTTTGAACTTCTATACTAATCTTTGCTATAAGTTGTTTTTGAAGTGTACGTTATATTGAGACAGGAACTTTGATTCCGTTGCGGCCTATTTGAAGTGATCTTCATCCCACTCTTATCAAGACTTCGAGTAGAGTAAGAAGTTCTAAGTTTTTTGTGTAAATTTTTATTCGCCTATTCACCCCCTCTAGGCGACATCTGAATCATGTTCCTGAGCAAAGGGAACTTCCACCATCGATTTCCAATCAATGGCACACGAGTAAAAAAGGAGACCCCCTGCATGTTCTGCTCGCTCCAATTCGAGCGTCCCAATGAATGATGATTGCACTCAACCCATCTCAAGTGATACAAAGTTCAAACTTGAGTACCACAATTGTTCCTTATATCTCAATATCCCATACTGGCTCAAGTTTGGCTCTTTTGAGCCAAACTTATCTAGGTCCTTTTGACTCTTTTTGAGAGGTTCCCTAGCACTTAGACAAACATAGTTAGCATATAAAACATTTGACTAAGTGTTGGGACCATACCTTTTCACTCATTTCCTCCAAGTTTTGCAATATGCCTAAACCAAGCCCAAAACACACTCTCCTTGCAAAACTAAGTTAGTAGCCAAAACAAAGTGCTAGAAACATAGAGTAGGGTATGTGCAACTTATCCAAACACTTAAACCTCATGTTTATGTTGGTTTGCTCAAAGTTGCACTTTTGGCCCTTCCATTCAGCTCTTATGGACTTGTGGACTTCAACTTCCTTGTGCTAGACCATGTGCTCATGCTCATATCCAAGTTGTTAGTCCACCGTAGTGTGTTGACCATTTAATCACCAAAATAACTAGAAATGATCCAAGGGCACATTTCCCTTTCACCATCGAGCCCTCTATTGTTTGGCATGGCCCATGCCGGCGAGCCACCGACGTGGAGGTTGTCGCTTGCCCTAGCGCGCCGCTAGCTACCTCCATGTTTAATTAGTGTCGTCCACTTGTAATCCAACAACCCTAGTTCACTGATATCGGTAAGTGTGGGTCAGTGTTGCGCTAACATTGCATTTTTTTGTAAAAGAGCCCTTCAGTTTAGTGAATCAACCTGCAATCCATCACTGTTGAAACTGAGAACATGAAATATATTTTGTTAAACTTTAGAAGCAATAGATAACTAGAAATATACCCCTAGTAGCTTTAAAATGAACGGCGATGAACTGGTGCTACTTCTTTGTTTCTTTGCCCTATCCCATCCCTTAGGCCTTCCAGGGAAGCTGCCACTTTAATAGTGGCTCATTGCATAACTTCACCTTTCTTGAGAGGTCCTAAGACACCACTTGTAGCTAACCAATTAGTCCACTTGGGCTCATGTTGTAGGATGAGAGCGTAGGTAGGGGAAAATGTTTCTCGTAATCCCATCACACATCTGTAGGGCTTCCTTGGCCCACATAGATTTCAATTATACATTTCAGACACAAGTTGCTGCACACATTAAAATACCAACAAATATAGTCTTAGAGTACCTTGTCGTCTTCACTACTCCCACTTTGGTTCTTCCTTTGAACCTTAGTGAATGTCATCTAGAGGGGGTGAATAGACGAAACCTGAAATTTACTAACAAGCCCTTTGAATACTTATTCATCCTTGCTATTTGTTACTGACTTTTGTGCCACATATACATATATAGTGAGCCTTCCCAAGCTCCACTTTTCTCTCGAGTAGAGCGAGTACTGCTTTGCAATCACACCCACGCTCTATGTTAGCACGAAAATATGTAAACCAAACACTCGGGAGCAAGAAGGCAAAAAACACAGTGAGGCACGTAATGCTAGAGCAGTAGTATATTGCAAAAATCGTGTCCTGAGTGCTATAGGACCAGGGTATTTATAGGGGTAGCCGAGTGCGGCGACTCAACCAGATTTTTAAGAGATCAAGTCTGAAAACCAACTACATGACAATGATTTAACATACTTGAACCCATATAAACATAGAGGTTGAATGAAATCATGAAGGATCTCAAACTTTTCCTTCGCAACCAATATCATAATAAATTTGCATTCACTGCATCGTGTGATACAACATTTCACAGAAAATAAAGTAGATCAGAGTAAAATAGAGTTATTACAACTTAGTTGGCACGAAGGCCCAAATATAACATAACCAAGTATTATCACCATCGTGATAAGTTTTAGTAGATGCGATTATTCAAGTAGCGCCCACAACACGTGTAGGGTTTTCAAAATACAGTGCCAATACTAGGGTTGTCAACCCACCAAAAGCATGAGAGAAGAGTGGAGAAGCCATGCCCATGGCCTAGTCATCTCCCATAGCCGGGTATAAGCAGTGCTCACAATATCTAAAGAACATTTGGCCATCTGTAACAACATTGGGAATAGAACCCTAAGTACTGGAATGTACTCAGCTAGTGAAAGGGAAATGGGCTTAATCATTTCATATAATCGATTTTGGTGTTTGACGTCCATCACAAACCACATAGACTAATAAGTTTGCCTAGTTGTCATTTATCTCAGGTGCATAAGGTTTAACATAAACCAAGGAAGAAATTAAGTTGGGGACTCCACTAAGTTTGGAGCAAAAGACAATTAGAGGTGCTGCCAGTGGCGCACCAGACACTGTTCGGTGCCTAGGCCGAGCACCTCCCGAATTGACCACTCTCGGGTTTCTCAGGGACACGCTCTGCTATAATTCACCGGACTGTCCGGTGTACACCGGACATATCCGGTGAGCCAACGGACCAACGATCAGATGTGCCAACGGTCGACTGCGGTGAACAGTGTAAAGATGAACAGTGCGCAGTCAGAGGTTAGAGCAGCGATGTCAGGACGCACCAGACATGTCTGGTGTGGCACCGGACTGTCCGGTGCAACTACAAGACAAAGGAATTCAATGGTCAACCGCTCCAAACCCCAACGAGCAGCTGACGTGGCACGCACCGGACACTGAACAGTGCCATGTCCGATGCACCACCAGACTGTCCGGTGTGCCATCGACAACAACAGCTAGAATAGTGGTTGGGGCTATAAATACCCCCAACCACCTCCATTCAAGCTATACAAGTTTTCTGAACTTCACATTCATTGCAAGAGCAAAAGACTACACTCCAAGACACAATTAGGGCTAGTTTGGCAACCTCATTTTTCCATAATATTTCCAAATTCCCATGGGAAAATGAACTAATTTCCCTTGGGAAAATGAAAAACCATTGGGAAAATATGGTTCCCAAACTAGCCCTTAATAGATCAAATCCTCTCCAAGCCTCCAAATCAACTCAATCCCTTAGTGACTTGAGAGAGGGTGTTTTGTGTTCTTTTGTTGCTCTTGTTGCTTGGATTGCTTTCTCCTTCTCCTTCTCCTTCTTATTCTCTAAGTGCTTTGTAAAGCTAGCAAGAGACACCTAAGTGTGTGGTGATCCTTGCGGGGTCTTAGTGACCCTAGTGATTAATGAGAAGTCTCGATCGGTCTGTGTGACCGATTGAGAGAGGGAAAGGGTTGGAATTGACCCTGCCTTTGTGGCCTCCTCAATCAGGACTAGGTTCTTTGGAACCGAACCTCGGTAAACAAATCACCGTGTTCACTTGTTGATCTTCACTTGATTTGTTTCCCCTCTTTCCTCTATCTAAAATTTCCCTTGCTCATATCGATTTGAGTTTGCTCCCAAAGTTATCCGCATCGATTGAGCAACTCTAATTAAGGAGAATTATCTCCCAAACTTCGATTTAATTCTAACGCTAACCCCGGCCTTAGTGCATGGTCAAAGTTTATAATTTTCATGTTTCGCCTATTCACTGCCCTAGGCGACTTTCAATTGGTATCAAAGCTCGGTGCTTCATTAAGAGTCTAACAACTCAAAGTGATGTCGAGAGATCACACCAAGAGGGAGATAGTCATCGGTGACAAGGCTGAAAGCTCGGGAAGGAAGAATGAACGGACTTTGTCAAGAGATTCCGACGACAAATACAAGGAGGAATCTGCTTCCTCCATCAAGTCACATAGGAAGGTTTACAAGAACAAAAAGAAAATGAAGAAGGTGGTATACTACGAGACCGACTCTTTATCACCTTCCACATCCGGCGCCAAGTCTACTACTTCGAAGCGGCAAGAGCGCAAGAAGTATAGTAAGATGCCTCTGCGCTATCCTCACATTCCTAAACACGCTCCTTTACTTTTGGTACCCCTAGGCAAACCATCATATTTTGATGGTGAGGATTATTGTATGTGGAGTGATAAAATGAGGCACCATCTAACCTCACTCCACGAAAGCATTTGGGATATTGTTGAGTTTGGAGCGCAGGCACCACAGGTGGGCGACAAGGACTACGACTCGGATGAGGCTGTCCAAATTAGGCATTTTAATTCCCAAGCAACTTCTATACTTCTCGCCTCCTTGTGTCGAGAGGAGTATAATAAGGTGCAAGGGTTGAATAATGCAAAAGAAATTTGGGACGTCCTCAAAACGACGCACGAAGGGGACGAGGTGACCAACATCACCAAGCACGAGACGATCAAGGGAGAGCTCGGTCGATTCGTCCTCAACAAAAAAGAGGAGCCACAAGCAATGTACAACCGGCTCAAGACAATGGTCAACCAAGTGTGCAACCTCGGGAGCACCAAATTGGATGACCATGAAATGGTCAAGGTTATTCTAAGATGTCTCGTTTTTCGTAATCCTACTCAAGTACAACTAATCCGAGATCCTAGATACAAACAAATGTCCCCCAAGGAGGTTATTGGCAAGTTTGTGAGCTTTGAACTTATGATCAAAGACTCCAAACACATTGTCAACTTGGAGCAAGGCACCACCTCCACACCCGAGGTGCAACCCGTTGCATTCAAAGCAACGGAAGAAAAGAAGGAAGAGTCTACATCAAATAGACTCCCAATCAATGCCTCCAAGCTCGACAACGAGGAGATGGCTCTTATCATCAAGAGCTTCTGGCAAATCCTCAAGCAAAGGAAGGGGAATGACTACAAACCCCGCTCCAAGAGGGTTTGCTATAGGTGTGGTAAGTCCGGTCACTTCATTGCAAAATGTCCATATACAAGTGACAGTGACAGAGACGACGACAAGAAAGGGAAGAAGAAGATGGAGCAGAAAAGGTATTACAAGAAGAAGGGTGGCGAGACGCACATGGGACAGGAATGGGACTCCGACGAGAGCTCCACCGACTCCTCCTCCGACGAGGACGCCGCCAACATCGCCATCAACAAGGGACTTCTCTTCCCCAATGTTAGCCACAAATGTCTAATGGCTAAGGACGACAAGAAGAAGAAGGTACATTCTAGAGATACCCCAAAATATACTACATCCGATGATGAGGGTAGCTCTAGTGATAATGAAGATGATTTAACTTCTCTTTTTGCTAACCTTACTAAGGATCAAAAGAAGAAAAATAAATGAATTAATAGAATCCATTAACAAGAAGGATGATCTCTTGGAATGCCAAGAGGACTTGCTCGTTAAGGAAAATAAAAAATCTGTTAACTTGAAAAATGCTTATGCTCTAGAGGTAGAAAAATGTGAAAAATTGTCTAAAGAGCTTAACATTTGTAATGACTCAATTTCCTGTCTTAGAGATGAGAATGCTAGTTTAAATGCTAAGATAGAAGAATTGAATGTTTGCAATATTCCTACATCTACTGTTGAGCATATGTCACTATTTGTACTAGATGTAGAGATGTTAATGTTGATGCTATGAATGATCATATTGCTACGATTAAAGAACAAAATGATCACATAGCTAAATTAAATGCTAAAATTGCCAAGCATGAAATAGAAAATGAAAAAATTAAATTTGCTCGAAGCATGCTTTATAAAAGGAGACGCCCTGGCATTAAGGATGGCATTGGCTTCCAACAAGGGAGCCAAAGCAACATCAAGCTTAATACCCCCAAGAACAAATTGTATAATTTTATTAAGGGTAAGGCTCCCATGGTTCAGGATAGAGAGGGTTATATTTTATACCCTGAAAACTATCCTAGACATAAGATTAGGAGAATTCATGCTAGAAAACCTCATTCTGTTTCTCATCATGCTTTTATGTATAGTAATGAGGATTCTAGCTCTAGGCATTCAACTAATATCAAAATGCCTAAAAAGAAAATTGTAAAGGCATCAAATGAGCATAACATTTCATTTAAAACTTTTGATGCATCTTATGTGCTTGCTAACAAATCAGGCAAAGTAGTTGCCAAATATGTTGGGGGCAAACACAAAAGTCCAAAGACTTGTGTTTGGGTACCAAAGGTGCTTGTTTCTAATGTGAAAGGACCCAAGACCGTTTGGGTACCTAAGAACAAGGTCTAAATTTGTTTTGTAGGTTTATGCATCCGGTGGATCAAGTTGGATAATCGATAGCGGGTGCATAAACCACATGATAGGGGAGAAAAGGATGTTCTCCTCATATGAGAAAAATGAAGATCCGTCCCTAAAGAACGATTACATTCGGGGATGGAAATCAAGGTTTGGTCAAAGGTTTGGGTAAAATTGCTATATCTCCTGACCATTCCATTTCCAATGTTTTTCTTATAGATTCTTTAGATTACAAGTTGCTTTCTGTTTCTCAATTATGTAAGATGGGCTACAACTGTCTTTTTACTGATATTGGTGTTACTATCTTTAGAAGAAGTGATGATTCAATAGCATTTAAGTGAGTGTTAGATGGTCATCTATATTTAGTTGATTTTAATAATAACAATGCTGAAGTAGACACTTGCTTAATTGCTAAGACTAATATGGGCTGGCTCTGGCATCGCTGACTTGCTCATATTGTGATGAAGAATCTTCACAAGCTTCTAAAGGAAGAACACATTTTAGGACTAACAAATGTTCATTTTGAGAAAGACATGATTTGTAGCGCATGTCAAGCAGGAAAGCAAGTTGGAATTCATCATCCACACAAAAACATCATGACGACCGACAGGCCGCTTGAGCTACTCCACATGGATCTATTTGACCCGATCGCTTACATAAGCATCGTTGGGAGTAAGTACTGTCTTGTTATTGTGGATGATTATTCTCGCTTCACTTGGGTATTCTTTTTGCAGAAAAAATCTCAAACCCAAGAGCCTCTAAAGATATTCTTAAGACGGACTCAAAATAAGTTCAGATTGAGAATCAAAAAGATTAGAAGTGACAATGGAACGGAGTTCAAGAATTCATAAATTGAAGGATTTCTTGAGGAGGAGGGCATCAAGCATGAGTTCTCTTCTCCCTACACACCTCAACAAAATGGTGTAGTGGAGAGGAAGAATAGAACTCTTTTGGATATGGCAAGAATTATGCTTGATGAGTACAAGACACTGGATTGGTTTTGGGCGGAGGCAATTAACACCGCTTGCTACTCCATCAACCGACTCTACCTCCACCGAATCCTCCAGAAAACATCGTATGAAGTCCTCACTGGTAAAAAGCCCAATATTTCTTATTTTAGAGTTTTTGGGAGCAAATTCTTTATTGTTATTAAAAGAGGTAGAAATTCTAAATTTGCTCCTAAAGCAGTAGAAGGCTTTTTACTTGGTTATGACTCAAACATAAGGGCATATAGAGTCTTCAACAAGTCCACTAAATTAGTTGAAGTTTCTTGTGACATTGTGTTTGATGAGACTAATGGCTCCTAAGTGGAGCAAGTTGATCTTGATGAATTAGATGATGAATAGGCTCCATGCGTTGCATTAAGGAATATGTCCATTGGGGATGTGTGTCCAAAAGAATCCGAAGAGCCACCACAAACACAAGATCAAACATCATCTTCGATACAACCATCTCCACCAACTCAAGATGAGTACATGGCTCAACAAAAAGAGGATGAAGATCAAGACGATGAGTCACCTCAAGAGGAGGACATTGATCAAGGTGGAGATGAAGATGATCAAGACAAGGGAGATGATCAAGAAATTCAAGATCAAAGACCGCCACACCCAAGAGTCCACCAAGCAATTCCAAGAGATCACCCCGTCAACTCCATACTCGGTGACATTCACAAGGGGGTAACTACTTGTAACGCCCCGAATTTTGCAGTTGAATTTTTTTTCTTTTCTTTACTCGCCAAAATTCGGGCGTTACCTTTTCCTTTTCTTTTTCCCCTCGCTAAACCTTGACCTTTTCCAAAGTTCTAGCGGGATTCGGTTTGGAATTCCCGTACGTATAAAAAACCCTAAATACTTTATGTTGTTTGATGCACCATGCCGCCCTTGCATTTCTTTTGATTGCTTTGAAAGCGCAATTGCATTCATGTAGAAAGATCGGATTTCGAAAATGTGGAGAAGATCTTTTCTTTCTTTTTTCTCCCTCTCTTTTTCTCTCCTTTCTTTTTCTCTCTCTCCCGCGCCGTGGGCCGACCCCGGCCGGCCCAGCCGCCCCTGGCGCCCCCTTGGGCCCAAAAAGCCCATGCCGCCCCCCCTCCCTTTATTTTCCCCCAAAACCCCCCAATCCCTCTCCCTCTCTCTCATTTTCTCTCCCTCTCCCTAAGCCGCCGCCCCTACCCCTGCCCTAAGCCGCCGCCGCCCCCTGCCCAACCGCCGCCCTCGGCCGCCCCTGCCGCCGGCCGCCCCTGCCGCCGTCGCGCCCCCCCCCGGTGAGCTCCCCCTCCCCCTCTCCTCCCTCCCCCATCCCCTCTCCCCTTTCCCCATGGCCGGTTCGGCCGCCTCCCTGCCCGCCCGGTCCGGCCGCCCGCCGCCCAGCCCAGCCCCCATGGCCGGCTCGGCCGCGCCGCCCCCTGCCCCGCCGGTTCGGCCGCCCCACGGCCGGCTCGGCCGCCCCCTGCGCCGCCCCCTGCCCCGCCGGTTCGGCCGCCCCCTGCCCCGCCGGTTCGGCCGCCCCGCCCTCGCCAGCTCGGCCGCCCCTGCGCGCCCCGCCTAGGGCCGGTTCAACCGCCCTAGGGCCGGTTCAACCGCCCCCCCCCCCTTCTGTTTTTTTTATTTTTTTATTTTATTTTATTTACTTTCTGTGATCATAATTACCGTATTTTAAGTAGGCTAATCACTGTTTATGCTATGGAAAATAGGAAGTTTAATTTAAAATTCCGTTATGTTATTGATTCACGTAGTTAATTGTTTACCCTGTGCGATGTTGATCAACTAAAAGTGATTAGGTTTCCATCAGTATATATATAAATGTATAACAGAATTATTTTGTTAAAAACCAATTGTGTCATTAGTGCATAAGATTTAACCCCCCCTGCGAGACCTTTCCCGTTTCTTTCTAACCACAACAAATGCGTTATCGAATGTCATACTTGATGCATATTCGCTTTATTGGTTATCTTGTATGGTGTACTGTTCTTTTGTATTAAATATGTGGATGTGTGTATGTATGTTTGCGCTCGCATAGAGAACGATCCGGTCGAAGAGCCCGAGGAATTCGCAGGAGAAGCCCCTGAGCAGCAGTCGTTTGGTGGAGGCAAGTGTCCTTTGACCTATCTATGTCCTATTCATTCTTTAATTCACCTCCCGCATTACACATTTATACCTAAGGATTGACTAGCTTTTGTTATCCATGTCCTTGTTTACCTACTTGGGTCGGATTATTACTACTTAGTCTGATGCTATTGCTCAACTCTAATCAATGAACATGATGTGATTATCTATGATACGCTGTTTTCCCGTTCTTCTTTATGATTATACTTGTGGTTTTCAAGGGGACTCGAGCGGTTTCTCGAGTGCCTCTCCGTAAGGACCTGTTCTATGGATGACCGCCCGGGAAAACAGTGCAACCATGAGGGTGGAATGGGGTGCCCTTAGCTGAATAATTAGAGGATCCGGGGTGTAGTTCACTTAGCCGTCGTGCCGTCAATGGGGCTCGGTGTATGCGGCTCGCTCTGCCAAGTTTGGGTTCGCCCCTTGGGGAGGAGTGCGGTGCATTTAGGAAACCTAACGGGTGGCTACAGCCCCGGGGAATCTTTGTAAAAGCTTCGTAGTGAATCCCTGGCCATTCACCTCGGGAGTGAATAAGGGTCTTGCAAGCCCGGGCCAGAGAGGGAATCACGGCTTGTGGGTAAAGTGCACAACCTCTGCAGAGTGTTATGAAACTGATATATCAGCCGTGCTCGCGGTTATGAGCGGCCAAGGGAGCTCCAGAGATTAGTGATACTTGATCAGAGATACTTTGGTACAGGTGACAATGAGATTGATGGTTCTGATTACGACTATGGTGCTGGTAAGTGGTATTCTTTCCGTTTGGAAAGGGTACATCGGGTTAATAACTTGGGTTAATGCTAAAACTTGGCTTTCTACTAGTAAGTAATAACCTGACCAACTAAAAGCAACTGCTTGACTTATCCCCACATAAAGCTAGTCCACTACAGCCAAACGGGATGCTTGCTGAGTATGTTGATGTGTACTCACCCTTGCTCTACACACCAAACCCCCCCCAGGTTGTCAGCATTGCAACCACTGCTCAGGCGAAGATGAAGCTGTGGAAGGAGACTTCCAGGAGTTCCAAGATTACGACGAGTTCTAGGTGTGGGTTAGCGGCAACCCCCAGTCGGCTGCCTGTGAAGGCCGTGTTATCTACGTTTCTTTTCCGCACTTTGATTTATTGTAAGAACTATATGGACGTCTCAGACGTATGATGTAATCGACTATTTCCCTTATTAATACTATTTTGAGCACTGTGTGATGATGTCCATATTATGCAACTGCTGTGTACGTGAATAACTGATCCTGGCACGTACATGGTTCGCATTCGGTTTGCCTTCTAAAAACCGGGTGTGACATAAGTGGTATCAGAGCCGTGCTGACTGTAGGACCGCTAACCTAGAGTAGAATGGTCGTTCTAAGGATTATAGACCTCTGTCTCTTCCTTGACTTTGATATCCCTTCAAAAGTTGGTCCTACTGACCAAACCTATGTTCTACTACATATTATACCTTGCTGAAAATTATGTTTCATTCTGATCCTTCATTTACTTATGATTCATTACTTGCTGGTCATATTAATTCTGTTCTCACCCTTTTGCTTGCGATGTCTTTTGTAGATGGCTCGACTTAGACACACTGCACGAAAGTCAGTCATCCCCTTCTTACCTTCCCGCCTTGCTGAGCGTCCGCTTCGCCGTCCCGTGGCCGGACAGTCCAGCCACTTGGAGAGACTACACCACCGCCTGCGTGAGGAGCAGGAACGTCGACGACAGGAGCAGCGGAGCTCTTCCTTCTCGCTCCACCAGGAGATAGAGTCTGTGAGGAGCTGCTCCCCTGTGCTTCCTCTGGAGCCGCCCCCTGCACCACCACTGGGCGCCCCAGCTTCTGGAGTAGCTGCTGGAGGAGACCCAGATGACGGAGATGGCGATGACAGCTCGAGCCACGACACCGACTTCTCTGCTAACCCTGAGCCGGAAGGATGGGTTGCTCGACCCATCACTCGCGACGCTGCTCGCGGGTGTCACTTCCATGATGCGCTCGACACCCTGCTACGTCGGGCATTTGACCGGCATACTTGGTCCGTCGAGTATCGCTGTGTGGTCTACCAGCATAGTCGCGGGGTCTACCCGGACCGCTGGGAGGCAACTTGCTTGGTGCGCTGCCCGGAGGACAGTCTCCAGGGTGCAGAGGCCTGTTCAGAGCACTATTCTATCTCTGAGCGGGACTCAGCTGAGGCAGCCATGCAAGATGCTGCACGGCGTGCGCTTTCGCACTACTGCTCGGTTTTCGGTGGGGCAGCTGACGGTCTCGACCTGAAGTATTACCCCCGCCGTTCATCTGGCAGCACAGGAGGCGTGATTGTCTCACCCGTCGGTGAGGGCAATCCTAGGTTGAGCAGCACAGTCAACCTAGCCGCCGTGCTAAACACGGAGCTGGACCATGCACTAGACGAGCTGAGTAGGGCTCGTGCTGAGATCGCCCTGCTGCGGGCTGAGCGCGCGGAACGTCGTTATCTGGACGGTGGTTCCCCCGCTCCCGTTGGGACTCAGCACCCGTACCGCTCACCTCAGCGTGGACACCAGTCTTATGGCAATCCCGCCTGCAAGACCAAGATAAATCTAGAACCATAGATCGTTAGAGTTGGATCTTGTAATTAATACGAAATATATATATACATGAAAGCTTCAGTCTTAGCGTTAGTCTCGATCTTAGTTAGTTTTAGTTAGACAGGGTAGTTTGCTATATCCTGTGCATTTATGTTTGTCATGATGAACTATGTTTGATTTGGATCTTTGTAATGATTGTCACCAGAGTGTGGGTATCCCCTGCATTTTGGTTTACATACTATGTCAATAAAGTTAGTTATATAGTTGGGAAACCCATTATTCTCCTTTCCTCTTTATCTGAGAAGCTGTGTGGTCTGTGTTGGAGATCAGTGAAGATGCTCATCTGTTCAGTGCTGTTGGAGAATTCTATACTCTTTTCTTATGCTGCAAGCTTTGCCAGATCAGTTCTGATGTGTGGTTGCGTTCTGCAGATGTCAGAGAACAGGCGTAGAGGAGGAAGGCGTGCTCAGCAGGAGCGAGCCGCTCCGCAGGATGAGGTGCCCCAGCAGCAGCACCTGCCGCCCCCGCCCCCGATGTCGATTGAGCAGATGTTTCTGATGCAGACTCAGGCAGTTCAAGCCATCGGTCAGACTCTGGCCGCCATTCAGCAGCAGCAGCAGCAACAACAGCAGGCTCCACCCCAGCCTCCGATGCCTCAGATGCCTAGAGACAAGCGTGCTGAATTCATGAGAGGTCACCCACCAACGTTCGCTCACTCTTCTGACCCCATGGATGCTGAAGATTGGCTGCGCACTGTGGAGCGGGAGTTGCATACCGCTCAGTGCGATGACCGGGAGAAAGTCTTGTATGGTCCCCGTCTGTTGAGAGGAGCAGCCCAGTCATGGTGGGAGTCTTACCTCGCCACCCATGCCAACCCCGACACCATCACCTGGGAAGAATTCAGAGGTAGCTTTCGTCAGTACCATGTGCCTGCAGGTCTGATGACAGTGAAGAAGGAGGAGTTCCTGGCCCTTAAGCAAGGGTCATCGTCTGTCAGTGAGTATCGAGACAGGTTTCTGCAATTGTCTCGCTATGCTCCTGAAGATGTCAACACCGACGCCAAGCGACAGTACCGTTTCCTGAGAGGCTTGGTTGACCCTCTGCAGTATCAGCTGATGAACCACACCTTCCCGACATTCCAGCACCTGATTGACAGAGCAATCATGACAGAAAGGAAGCGCAAGGAGATGGAAGATCGTAAGCGCAAGATCAGTGGACCCCAGCCTGGAAGCAGCAGTCGTCCTCGTTTCTCAGGCAATCAACCTCAGCAGTTCAGGCAGAACCAGCGTCCACCTCAGCAGCGTCAGCAGTATCAGCAGTTCCAAAGGCAGTACCCTCAGAACCAGTACCAGAATCGTCAGAGCAATCAGTCAGGAGGTCAGTTTCAGAAGCAGAATCAGCAAGCACCTCGTCTTCCTGCCCCAGCAAATCAGCAGAACAGTCAGGCAGCACCAGCTCAGGTTGGAAACAGAGCATGTTTCCACTGTGGAGAGCAAGGCCACTGGGTGATGCAATGTCCGAAGAAGGCAGCCCAGCAGCAGTCAGGCCCCAATGCCCCAGCAAAGCAGAATGTGTCTCAGCCTACAGCAGGCAATCGCTCTCAGCAGCGCTATAATCATGGAAGATTGAATCACTTGGAGGCTGAAGCAGTTCAGGAGACCCCCGACATGACAGTAGGTATGTTCCCAGTCGATTCCCATATTGCAGAAGTGTTATTTGATACTGGAGCAACACATTCTTTCATTACTGCATCATGGGTAGAAGCACATAATCTTCCAACTACTACCATGTTAACCCCCATTCAAATTGACTCAGCTGGTGGTAGAATTCGAGCTGATAGCATTTGTTTAAATGTAAGTGTGGAAATAAGGGGGATAGCATTTCCCGCCAACCTTATAGTAATGGGTACTCAGGGAATAGATGTCATCCTAGGGATGAATTGGCTAGATAAGTATCAGGCAGTTATCAGTTGTGATAAAAGGACAATCAAGTTGGTGTCCCCACTAGGAGAGGAAGTGGTGACCGAGTTAGTCCCGCCTGGGCCGAAGAAAGGAAGTTGTTATCAGATGACTGTTGATAGCAGTGAAGCAGATCCAATTGAGAGTATCAAGGTTGTGTCTGAATTCCCAGATGTGTTTCCAAAGGATTTACCGGGTATGCCACCAGAGCGGAAAGTTGAATTTGCTATAGAGCTTCTTCCTGGAACCGCCCCCATCTCTAAGAGAGCTTACAGAATATCTGGACCAGAGTTGGTTGAGCTTAAGAAGCAGATTGATGAGCTGTCAGAGAAAGGTTACATCCGGCCAAGCACCTCGCCTTGGGCCGCCCCTGTCTTGTTTGTGGAGAAGAAAGATGGCACCAAGAGGATGTGTATCGATTATCGAGCTTTGAATGAGGTCACGATCAAGAACAAGTATCCCTTGCCCAGAATAGAAGATCTGTTCGACCAGTTGAGAGGAGCCAGTGTGTTCTCCAAGATCGATCTGAGGTCAGGTTATCATCAGCTCAGGATCCGACCTTCGGACATTCCGAAGACGGCATTCATTACCAAGTATGGTTTATATGAGTTCACAGTAATGTCTTTTGGTTTGACCAATGCGCCAGCATTCTTCATGAACTTGATGAACAGTGTATTCATGGATTATCTTGATAAGTTCGTGGTGGTATTCATTGATGACATTCTGGTTTATTCTCAAAGTGAAGAAGAGCATGCAGATCATTTGAGGATGGTATTGCAGAGATTGCGAGAGCACCAGTTGTATGCAAAGTTGAGCAAGTGTGAGTTCTGGATCAGTGAAGTCCTGTTCTTGGGTCACATAATCAACAAAGAAGGATTGGCTGTGGATCCGAAGAAAGTGGCAGACATTCTAAACTGGAAAGCGCCAACAGATGCTAGAGGAATCAAGAGTTTCATTGGAATGGCCGGATATTATCAGCGATTCATTGAAGGGTTTTCGAAGATTGCGAAGCCAATGACAGCGTTGCTAGGCAACAAAGTTGAGTTCAAGTGGACCCAGAAGTGCCAAGAGGCCTTTGAAGCGCTGAAAGAGAAGTTGACTACAGCGCCTGTCCTAGTCTTGCCTGATGTGCACAAGCCCTTCTCGGTGTATTGTGATGCTTGTTACACAGGTTTGGGATGTGTGTTGATGCAAGAGGGAAGAGTTGTGGCTTACTCGTCCCGACAGCTGAAGGTTCATGAGAAGAATTACCCAATCCATGATCTAGAGTTGGCAGCAGTGGTTCACGCACTGAAGTCATGGAGGCACTATCTGTATGGACAGAAATGCGATGTTTACACAGATCACAAGAGTCTGAAGTACATATTCACTCAGTCAGAGTTGAACATGAGGCAACGAAGATGGTTAGAGTTGATCAAAGACTATGAGTTGGAGATTCATTACCATCCAGGCAAAGCAAACGTAGTGGCAGATGCTTTGAGCAGAAAGAGTCAAGTCAATCTGATGGTCGCTCGTCCGATGCCTTATGAGTTGGCCAAAGAGTTTGACAGGTTGAGTCTCGGATTTCTGAACAATTCGCGAGGAGTTACAGTTGAGTTGGAACCTACCTTGGAGCGCGAAATCAAAGAAGCGCAGAAGAATGATGAAAAGATCAGTGAGATTCGGCGATTAATTCTAGAAGGCAAAGGCAAAGATTTTCGAGAAGATGCAGAAGGTGTGATATGGTTCAAAGACCGCTTGTGTGTTCCCAATGTCCAGCCTATTCGGGAGTTGATTCTTAAGGAAGCTCATGAGACAGCTTATTCGATTCACCCTGGCAGTGAGAAGATGTATCAGGATCTGAAGAAGAAATTCTGGTGGTACGGAATGAAAAGAGAAATCGCAGAGCATGTGGCTATGTGCGATAGTTGTCGAAGAATTAAGGCAGAACACCAGAGACCAGCTGGATTGTTGCAACCGTTGCAGATCCCTCAGTGGAAATGGGATGAAATTGGTATGGATTTCATAGTCGGATTGCCTCGCACTCGAGCCGGCTACGATTCCATTTGGGTGGTAGTGGACCGCTTGACCAAGTCAGCCCACTTCATACCTGTCAAGACCAACTACAACAGTGCAGTATTGGCAGAATTGTATATGTCTCGGATCGTTTGTCTTCATGGTGTGCCAAAGAAGATAGTGTCAGACAGAGGAACGCAGTTCACCTCTCATTTCTGGCAGCAGTTGCATGAAGCCTTGGGCACGCATCTGAATTTCAGTTCAGCTTATCACCCGCAGACAGATGGTCAGACCGAAAGAACCAATCAAATTCTTGAAGATATGTTGAGAGCCTGTGCGTTGCAAGATCAGTCCGGATGGGATAAGCGATTGCCTTATGCAGAGTTTTCCTATAACAACAGTTATCAGGCCAGTTTGAAGATGTCACCATTTCAAGCGCTGTATGGAAGGAGTTGCAGAACTCCGTTGCAATGGGATCAGCCTGGAGAGAAGCAAGTGTTTGGGCCAGACATTTTGCTCGAAGCCGAAGAGAACATCAAGATGGTCCGAGAGAATCTGAAGATAGCGCAATCGAGGCAGCGAAGCTATGCAGACACAAGAAGAAGAGAGCTGAGTTTCGAAGTCGGAGACTTTGTTTATCTGAAAGTGTCACCGATCAGAGGAGTCAGAAGATTCGGAGTGAAAGGCAAGCTAGCACCCCGCTACATTGGTCCGTATCAAATTCTCTCAAAGCGTGGAGAAGTGGCTTATCAGCTCAGTTTGCCAGAGAATTTGTCTGCTGTGCATAATGTCTTTCATGTGTCTCAGTTGAAGAAGTGCTTGCGTGTGCCAGAAGAGCAGTTGCCAGTGGAAGGTCTGGAAGTCCAGGAGGACTTGACCTATGTTGAGAAGCCAGCTCAGATCCTTGAGGTTGCAGACAGAGTCACCCGAAGGAAGACCATCAGAATGTGCAAAGTCAGATGGAATCACCACTCTGAGGAAGAAGCAACCTGGGAGCGTGAAGATGATCTGATGGCCAAGTACCCGGAGCTCTTTGCTAGCCAGCCCTGAATCTCGAGGGCGAGATTCTTTTAAGGGGGATAGGTTTGTAACGCCCCGAATTTTGCAGTTGAATTTTTTTTCTTTTCTTTACTCGCCAAAATTCGGGCGTTACCTTTTCCTTTTCTTTTTCCCCTCGCTAAACCTTGACCTTTTCCAAAGTTCTAGCGGGATTCGGTTTGGAATTCCCGTACGTATAAAAAACCCTAAATACTTTATGTTGTTTGATGCACCATGCCGCCCTTGCATTTCTTTTGATTGCTTTGAAAGCGCAATTGCATTCATGTAGAAAGATCGGATTTCGAAAATGTGGAGAAGATCTTTTCTTTCTTTTTTCTCCCTCTCTTTTTCTCTCCTTTCTTTTTCTCTCTCTCCCGCGCCGTGGGCCGACCCCGGCCGGCCCAGCCGCCCCTGGCGCCCCCTTGGGCCCAAAAAGCCCATGCCGCCCCCCCCCTCCCTTTATTTTCCCCCAAAACCCCCCAATCCCTCTCCCTCTCTCTCATTTTCTCTCCCTCTCCCTAAGCCGCCGCCCCTACCCCTGCCCTAAGCCGCCGCCGCCCCCTGCCCAACCGCCGCCCTCGGCCGCCCCTGCCGCCGGCCGCCCCTGCCGCCGTCGCGCCCCCCCCCGGTGAGCTCCCCCTCCCCCTCTCCTCCCTCCCCCATCCCCTCTCCCCTTTCCCCATGGCCGGTTCGGCCGCCTCCCTGCCCGCCCGGTCCGGCCGCCCGCCGCCCAGCCCAGCCCCCATGGCCGGCTCGGCCGCGCCGCCCCCTGCCCCGCCGGTTCGGCCGCCCCACGGCCGGCTCGGCCGCCCCCTGCGCCGCCCCCTGCCCCGCCGGTTCGGCCGCCCCCTGCCCCGCCGGTTCGGCCGCCCCGCCCTCGCCAGCTCGGCCGCCCCTGCGCGCCCCGCCTAGGGCCGGTTCAACCGCCCTAGGGCCGGTTCAACCGCCCCCCCCCCTTCTGTTTTTTTTATTTTTTTTATTTTATTTTATTTACTTTCTGTGATCATAATTACCGTATTTTAAGTAGGCTAATCACTGTTTATGCTATGGAAAATAGGAAGTTTAATTTAAAATTCCGTTATGTTATTGATTCACGTAGTTAATTGTTTACCCTGTGCGATGTTGATCAACTAAAAGTGATTAGGTTTCCATCAGTATATATATAAATGTATAACAGAATTATTTTGTTAAAAACCAATTGTGTCATTAGTGCATAAGATTTAACCCCCCCTGCGAGACCTTTCCCGTTTCTTTCTAACCACAACAAATGCGTTATCGAATGTCATACTTGATGCATATTCGCTTTATTGGTTATCTTGTATGGTGTACTGTTCTTTTGTATTAAATATGTGGATGTGTGTATGTATGTTTGCGCTCGCATAGAGAACGATCCGGTCGAAGAGCCCGAGGAATTCGCAGGAGAAGCCCCTGAGCAGCAGTCGTTTGGTGGAGGCAAGTGTCCTTTGACCTATCTATGTCCTATTCATTCTTTAATTCACCTCCCGCATTACACATTTATACCTAAGGATTGACTAGCTTTTGTTATCCATGTCCTTGTTTACCTACTTGGGTCGGATTATTACTACTTAGTCTGATGCTATTGCTCAACTCTAATCAATGAACATGATGTGATTATCTATGATACGCTGTTTTCCCGTTCTTCTTTATGATTATACTTGTGGTTTTCAAGGGGACTCGAGCGGTTTCTCGAGTGCCTCTCCGTAAGGACCTGTTCTATGGATGACCGCCCGGGAAAACAGTGCAACCATGAGGGTGGAATGGGGTGCCCTTAGCTGAATAATTAGAGGATCCGGGGTGTAGTTCACTTAGCCGTCGTGCCGTCAATGGGGCTCGGTGTATGCGGCTCGCTCTGCCAAGTTTGGGTTCGCCCCTTGGGGAGGAGTGCGGTGCATTTAGGAAACCTAACGGGTGGCTACAGCCCCGGGGAATCTTTGTAAAAGCTTCGTAGTGAATCCCTGGCCATTCACCTCGGGAGTGAATAAGGGTCTTGCAAGCCCGGGCCAGAGAGGGAATCACGGCTTGTGGGTAAAGTGCACAACCTCTGCAGAGTGTTATGAAACTGATATATCAGCCGTGCTCGCGGTTATGAGCGGCCAAGGGAGCTCCAGAGATTAGTGATACTTGATCAGAGATACTTTGGTACAGGTGACAATGAGATTGATGGTTCTGATTACGACTATGGTGCTGGTAAGTGGTATTCTTTCCGTTTGGAAAGGGTACATCGGGTTAATAACTTGGGTTAATGCTAAAACTTGGCTTTCTACTAGTAAGTAATAACCTGACCAACTAAAAGCAACTGCTTGACTTATCCCCACATAAAGCTAGTCCACTACAGCCAAACGGGATGCTTGCTGAGTATGTTGATGTGTACTCACCCTTGCTCTACACACCAAACCCCCCCCCCAGGTTGTCAGCATTGCAACCACTGCTCAGGCGAAGATGAAGCTGTGGAAGGAGACTTCCAGGAGTTCCAAGATTACGACGAGTTCTAGGTGTGGGTTAGCGGCAACCCCCAGTCGGCTGCCTGTGAAGGCCGTGTTATCTACGTTTCTTTTCCGCACTTTGATTTATTGTAAGAACTATATGGACGTCTCAGACGTATGATGTAATCGACTATTTCCCTTATTAATACTATTTTGAGCACTGTGTGATGATGTCCATATTATGCAACTGCTGTGTACGTGAATAACTGATCCTGGCACGTACATGGTTCGCATTCGGTTTGCCTTCTAAAAACCGGGTGTGACACTACTAGATCTCGAGTTGCTCATTTTTGTGAACATTACTCTTTTGTGTCCTCTATTGAGCCATACAGGATAGAGGATGCACTAAGGGATCCGGATTGGGTGGTGGCTATGCAAGAGGAGCTCAACAACTTCACGAGTAATGAGGTATTGCATTTAGTTCCACGTCCTAACCAAAATGTTGTAGGTACCAAGTGGGTATTCCGCAACAAGCAAGATGAGCATGGTGTGGTGACAAAGAACAAAGCCTGACTTGTTGCAAAAGTTTATTCACAAGTCAAAGGTTTGGATTTCAATGAAACCTATGCACCCGTAGCTAGGCTTGAGTCAATTCGTATATTACTTGCCTATGCTACTTACCATGGATTTAAGTTATACCAAATGGACGTGAAGAGTGCCTTCCTCAATGTCCCTATCAAGGAAGATATATATGTTGAGCAACCTCTCGGCTTTGAAGATAGTGAGTATCCTAATCATGTCTATAAGCTCTCAAAGGCGCTTTATGGGCTCAAGCAAGCCCCAAGAGCATGGTATAAATGTCTGAGAGACTTTCTTATCACTAATGGCTTCAAAGTTGGTAAAGCTGACCCTACTCTATTCACTAAAACAATTGCAAAAGACTTGTTTATATGCCAAATTTATGTTGATGAAATTATATTTGAGTCTACTAACAAGTCATCTTGTGAAGAATTTAGTAGGATCATGATACCGAAATTCGAGATGTCTATGATGGGGGAGCTGAAGTATTTCCTTGGATTTCAAATAAAGCAACTCCAAGAGGTCACCTTCATCAGCCAAACTAAGTACATTCAAGATATTCTCAAAAAGTTTGGAATGAAAAATGCCAAACCCATCAAGACACCCATGGGAACAAATGGGCATCTCGACCTCGACACGGGAGGTAAATCCATAGATCAAAATCTATACCGGTTGATGATAGGATATTTACTCTATTTATGTGCTTCTCGATCGGATATAATGCTTTCAGTATGCATGTGTGCAAGGTTCCAGGAAAATCCTAAGGAAGTTCACCTTAGGGCCGTGAAAAGAATCATGAGATATTTAGTTTACACTCCTAAGTTTGGGCTATGGTACCCTAAGGGATCTACCTTTGATTTAATTGGGTTTTTCGATGTCGATTATGCTGGATGTAAAATTGACAGGAAGAGCACATCAGAGACTTGTTAGTTTGTGGGGAGATCCCTGGTGTCTTGGGCTTTAAAGAAACAAAACTCAATAGATCTATCCACCGTCGAAGCTGAGTATATTGTTGCAGGCCATTGCTATGCACAATTACTTTGGATGAGGCAAACCCTTAGAGACTATGACTACAAATTGAACAAAGTCCCTCTCCTATGTGATAATGAGAGTGCAATCCGCATGGCGGGTAATCCCGTTGAACACAGCCACACAAAGCACATAGACATCCGGTGTCACTTTTTGAGAGATCACCAACAAAAGGGGATATCGAAATTGCTTATGTTAGCACCCACAACCAATTAGCCAACATCTTTACCAAGCCAGTGGATGAAAAGACTTTTAGCAAACTTAGGAATGAGCTAAACATCTTAGATTCTCGGAACTTTGATTGAAACATTGCACACATAGCTCATTTATATACCTTTGATCATGTTTCTTTCATTTGGTATAAATGCATATTTCTTATTCTTCTTGTGCCAAGGCTAAGACTAATGAGCTTTCAAGTATACTTTCATGCTTAGTCTTAAATTGAAAGGGAAATGGAGTATTCGGCAAAGGCAAGGCTTCCACTCCAACTCTGACGATATCATTTATCCTTTGCCTTACTCATAACAGTCTCAATTGGTATGACCTTTGACTCATATCCTTTAATTACCAAAGGGGGACAATTCAAAGGGCTCTCAAGATTCTTCGTGTTTGGTGATTAATGCTAAAGGGGAAGAATTTATTGGCCTAAAGCAAAAGGACCGCACCACCACTCTCTTTAAAAAAATTCAAAACCTAAAGGAAGATATTATTTCAATTGGTATCTATTTCAAAAACCCTCTTAACAGCTAAGGGGAGAACTTCTTTAGGGGAGCTCTTATTTAGTCAAAGGAAAAGCATTTGAAACAGGGGGAGGAATTTCAAATCTTGAAAATGCTTCTTGAAATCATATTCATATACCTTTGGCTATTTGCAAAAGAATTTGAAAAGGCTTTTCCAAATAGATTTTCAAAAATAAGCAAGTGATGCAAATGTGGTCCAAAATATTAAATAGAAGAAAGCAATCACATTTACTTAGACTTATGTAGAAAATACTTTTAATTGGTTTAAATCTAAGTAACCTATGCACATCCATCATAATTGCAAACTAGTTACATTTTTACACTTTTTATTTGCCTTGGTTTGTGTTGGCATCAATCACCAAAAAGGGGATATTGAAAGGGAAATGGGCTTAATCATTTTCTATAATCGATTTTGGTGTTTGACGTCCATCACAAACCACGTAGACTAACAAGTTTGCATAGTTGTCATTTATCTCAGGTGCATAAGGTTCAACATAAACCAAGGAAGAAATTAAGTTGGGGACTCAACTAAGTTTAGAGCAAAAGACAAGTAGAGGTGCTGCCAGTGGCGCACCGGACAATGTCCGGTGCCCAGGCCGAGCACCTCCCGAACTAGCCACTCTCGGGTTTCTCAGGGACGCGCACCACTATAATTCACTGGACTGTCCGGTGTACACCAGACATGTCTGGTGAGCCAACGGAGCAACGGTCAGATGTGCCAACGGTAGACTGCGGTGAATAGTGTAAAGATGAACAGTGCGCAGTCAGAGGTCAGAGCAGCGATGTCAGGACGCACCGGACATGTCCGGTGTGTCGCCGGAGTGCAGCTACAAGACAAAGGACTTCAACTGTCAACCACTCCAAACCCCATCGGGCAGCTAATGTGGCACGCACCGGACACTGAACAATGCCATGTCCGGTGCACCACTGAACTGTCGGGTGCGCCATCGACAGCAACTGCTAGAATAGTGGTTGATGCTATAAATACCCTCCAACCACTTCCATTCAAGCTATCCAAGTTTTCTGAACTTCACATTCATTGCAAGAGCAAAAAACTACACTCCAAGACATAATCAATAGATCAAATCCTCTCCAAGCCTCCAAATCAACTCAATTCCTTAGTGACTTGAGAGAGGGTGTTTTCTGTTCTTTTGTTGCTCTTGTTGCTTGGATTGCTTTCTCCTTCTCATTCTTATTCTCTAAGTGCTTTGTAAAGCTAGCAAGAGACACCTAAGTGTGTGGTGATCCTTACAGGGTCTTAGTGACCCAAGTGATTAAGGAGAAGCCTCGACCGGTCTGTGTGTCCGATTGAGAGAGGGAAAGGGTTGGAATAGACCCAGCCTTTGTGGCCTCCTCAACGAGGACTAGGTTCTTTGGAACCGAACCTCGGTAAATAAATCACCATGTTCACTTGTTGATCTTCACTTGATTTGTTTCCCCTCTTTCTCTCTCTAAAAGTTCCCTTGCTCATATCGATTTGAGTTTGCTCCCAAAGTTATCCGCATCGATTGAGCAACTCTAAGCTAAGAGAATTATCTTCCGAACTCCGATTTAATTCTAACGCTAACCCTGTCCTTAATGCATGGTCAAAGTTTATATTTTTCAGGTTTCACCTATTCACCCCCCTCTAGGCGACTTTCACCTAGACTTACCCATCCAAAACAAGGAAATAAGAAAGTAAAAGACAATAAGGATCATGCAAATCTTTATCTAAAGTTGGCTCTTTACTTTGTAAGAGTGGGGAAATTAATATAATTAATAATAGCTTAAAGGGGTATCAAACTTATTAACCAATTTTTAGCAGTTCAATGTTACCAATTCTGTTGCAAATCTAGATTAACACCTAATTATCTAAATGACCATTGCCAATTCACTATAAGTATAATTATGACTTCAGTGAATAATCGAGTTAAGCAATATTGTTGATTACTGGCCAAGCAAGATTACCCCAACTCTTGATTTTAGTCGTTAATATCCTTAATCCCTATCATCCTTCTCAAAGTAATCATTGTTCTTACTACAATGAGATAGCTCAAGTCAAGTGCTCACTATCCAAGAGCGATGGTGATTTTAATTGATTCCTAACCAGATGGCGGGGTATTCCAAACACAAACCAAATCCACAGTACTTCCTGAGAAATAGTCACCATCATATGCATTCTAGAAGCAGACCGGCTGCACATCGCAGATTCCACAGGGGCCACCATATCTAGGGACCACCCGACTACTAGAGGGTCAGGTCACCGCCATAACCATGGGTCATCTCGTTGTATCCCCGTCGCTCCTCACCTACACCAATAATACTCTGGCTTCGCGGTCGGAACGAGTTATCCGACCAGCTAATCTGGTTGTATCCCCGTCGCTGCATCTCATTGTATCCCCGTCGATCCTCACCTACACCTATCCCCGTCGCTCCTCACCTACACCAATATGTCGAATCTGACTGGAATAGTACTCTGGCTTCGCGGTCGGAACGAGTTATCCGGCCAGCTAAGTGCTTAGGCATAAATTCAACATGACTCGAGGACCACAACGGTACGGTCCTTAATCGACACAGGCGAGATCACTATGGCCTACTTTCCCATAAGACTCCGCCCGGTCTCAAAATTAACATTCATACTATCATGGATATTACCCAATGACTTTACCCCAATCAAGTACAAGCTAACCGCCTATATCTCGTAGGTGACAGGAAATCACCCGACTTCTACTGTCTAAGCAGGCCTAAGCAATTTAAGTGTACTTAACTACCGAGGTAACAAAGATAGGATAAATAAAGGTAATCAAGGATAGATGCAACATTTGTTTACAAACAACTCGTACAACCTAATGCAACAAACATAGGCAAGTGGTAAATAAATCAATTATTGCAAACTGTAGGAATTAGATGCCGGGACTCGCCTTTCTCGAAGGAACTGGGGCGGTGGTCAGGGCACTCTTGGCTTCGGCTTTAGGCTCAACCTCCTCAGCGAGAACCTCTTGCAACTTCTCAGCAACTCCTACTGGCACTTCCTCCTGCGATCATGTATGATGCATGCGTGCAAGTATGAGGGTAGGTGATGCATACTGCAAGTGATGCATAATGCTTATGGGTGCATGCTGTTTGCAAAATTCCTTACAGTATACTTTTTAGAGGTTAGCGACAAACTGGTTCTACAAGATAGTCTACATCGTTCAAGAACATGTAGCATGTCTTTTCTTGGTCGGTCTTGACTACCATTTTATGAAATCATACAACCCATCACCTTCTCCTCTACAAGGTAGTCCAACCTGGCAGGGTATCTACCCTTAATCAAGCCATTACTCATAAAATATGGTATACTTTTATTTCCTTACTTAACCACTTATTTTCCTACATTTAACAGGGTTGGAGGGTATACTTCTATTCCTAAGCACCCTAAACAAACATTGCACAGGCACATTCAACACACCATATACACTAAAGAATCACCCATTAATTTAGGAAGGACTTACTAAACAAACTTGGTTGTCCTAACAACTAGCATTTATGGCTATCAATCTTGTATTAACCATGACTAGACCAAAATCACTTCAATTCACTTAAATCCATATATTCTTACTTATTTGGACTTACATTGCAACTACTATTTTGACTTATCCAAAAATACTATAAAACTTACAGTAAGTAGTTATCAGCTACTAGAGTTCACCACAAAAATGTCAACTCATTCGGACCAATAGTTTTCACTGTACAAACATAACAAACAACAACGCACAGAACCACTCTGAACTACTTTGTACTACCAAACTAACCAAACAACATATGTTATAATTTTCCCATAAATCACTTAGCACAAGAACATAGCACAAAAAATTCCATAGTCATTCTCACCAGAATTCTTTATCTATGGTTTTCTAAAGAAAACAACATTTTCTATTTTTAAATCTTAACTCAAAATATTTCTATACAACCAATAACTCATGTTTGATTCAGAGGTGATAAAACACATAAGTGATGCTCACAAAAAGTTTCACACCAAACTCACTGCATTTCATAATTATTTCTTAGTTTCTAAGAAATCAACATTTTCCATTTTTCTACCACAAAAGTCATTTCGTCCACAGAACATACCCACAATATATTTATCATAGATAGGTAATCTTATCATAAACCTAACCAAATTTGAATCATTTTTTCTGACCATTATTTTAATTAATATGACTTTTAGAAAGAAAACTCGATTTCTTTGTTTAAATTAAAACCCTATATAAAAAGTACCAGAAACTTGACATGCAATATTTTTAAACTGTAGGCCTATTACAGAGAAGCATAGCAAAATTTGTTTCACACATTTTTGGAGCCCTATAACTTAAGTTGTAATTTTTCAAAGGTTTCCTGCAGTTTGAACCGAAGTTAATCGAAAAAGAAAAACAACTTGCAAGATGTCCCCTAAAAGATCCACTAACTAATACCCTTACAAACAAGTCCAAGTTAATATTCAACCGAGTCTATGACGCATTGCAAAACCCCCCTTCTATTCCTATTTCTTCTCCCTTTGGCCCTTCTTCTAACCAAGTCAACAAAGAGTGAGACGAGCGGGATGAGGCCAATGGCTTACTGGTGGCAACTCGACGGGGGTGAAGCCGCGGCGAGTTGCAGTGGGTAGAGGCAAACTTGGTGACGCCCGTGGCTCGCCGAGGGGTGGACGGGAGGGCTCTGCTCGCGCACTCACGTGACAGCTCAGATGGCGCGACGTCTACGGTGGTGCTCCGTCGAGCTCCAAGCCCGACGAACGAATGCGCACGCCACCGCGCTACTCGACGAAGATGATGGAAGGTTCAGTTGGCGGAGACGACGACCGAAGGAGATCGACCATGAGGATGCTCCCGATGTTAATGTTTGGGCTCGGCATGAGGGTGGCATCAGTTAGAGCGAGCGGGAGAGGCGAGGGCGAAGCGCCAAAGAGGCGCTGACGTGCTCCGGAAAATCCGTCAATGGTGTGGGCTCGGCAGAAGGTTGTGCTGACTGCGTTGTGTGATGCTACAACGTACAACAGCAGTGAAGAGGTAGGCTCTAGACTGGCCAAGGTAGTTAACTCCGATAAATAAGATTTTAGTGACTCGAAGGTTGATGCCTGCTTGGGACCCTAGACGAAGTCTTTCATTCCTTGCAATGTTCGTAGAAAAGGTAGACTTCGCTCCGAGGACCAGGAGATGAATCTGTTCAAAGCCACCAACCTTTCTGTGAGTCTTTGAACATCCATTGTTGATTGTGGAGGCTGCATTTCCATTATTGCTTTGACATTGCTTGGGTTGCTTTGATGCCCCTATGGGACACGTGGTATCCCAGTATCTTACCCCGGCGGTCTCCAAAGACACACTTTTCTAGATTCATGCGAAGTCTTGCTTCGCGCATTCTTGCGAATGTTTCCACTAGTTTAGCGATGTGATCCTCTTTATTTTTGCTTGCGACGACTATGTCGTCGACGTAGGTGAAGACGTTGCGACCCAGTTTGTCTTCGAGTACTGTCTTTGTTAACCGGGAAAAGGTGGATCCGACATTTTAAGCCTTTAGGCATATGTACGAAGCAGTACGTACTGAAGGGTGTTATGAAGCTTGTCTTGGCTTTGTCTTCTTCTCTCATGTAAATTTGGTGATACTCTGAGAAACAATCCAACAGTGACATGATTTCGCACCCTGCTACTGAATCGACGATTTTGTCAATTCTAGGGAGAGGAAAGTTGTACTTTGGGCATGCTTTATTGAGGCTGGTGAAATCTATACATATTCGCTATTTTCCATTATTCTTTCTGACCATGACCACATTAGCAAGCCAGGTGGGTAATCGATCGGCTCGACGAATTTAGCTTCAAGTAATCTATGGACCTCGGCTTTTGCTGCTTCAGTCTTTTTATCTGACATTTTGTGAAGCCTTTGTTTTTTGGGTCGAATCGAGGGGTCGATGCTTTGCCCATGTTCGATGACTGAATGGCTGACTCCGACGAGGTCTAAAGTTGACCAGGTGAAGACGTCCTTGTTGTGGTTTAGGCGAGATAGCAATTTAGAATCTTCCTCGATGGTAAGGTCTTCGCTGATCAAAACTATCAGGTTGGGTATCGATGTGTCGAGTGGGACTTTTTTGGCCACTTTGATGCTTTGGAGCCAAGCTTTTGTTGTAAGTCCTTTCCTCGAGCGCTTCATGCTTGGGTCTTCGCTCTTGGAGGTGAGACAGTGAACATTGCGTTGGACTAGGACGAAGTCTCTTTCAATGTTACGAGTCGTTTATTGGTCGGCATAGATAGTTATTACACCTTGGGGCCCCGGGATCTTCATGCAAAGATAGAGTCCGTGAATGACTGCCTTGAGCTTGTTTATGGATCCTCGTCCCATTATGGCATTATACGGATAGACCATGTCGACTATGTTGAAGGTTACCTGCTCGGATCTTGCGTTGGAGGCGTGCCAAGAGAGAGTGGGAGCTCTATCTTGTTGACTGGAAACGTTCCTTTCCTTCCAAAATAGTACAATGGGTTGTCGGTTGGTTGGAGTAGGCTGTGATTGATGTCCATGCAATCGAAGGCATACAAGAAGATGATATCAACCTGACTTACATTGTCGATGAGGACCTAGTGCAACTCTCATCCTGCCACGTTGCAGCTGATGACCAGTGCATCTGAGTGAGGCGCTGTGTGGAGGTCAATGTCTCTTGTGTTGAAGGTTAGTGGGACATGAGACCACTTTGTCTGAATTACTGGTCCTGTGATGGCAACATGGTTAACTCTTTGGTAATGGTCCCTTTTTTGCCATTTATTTTTGAAGTCAGAGCTAGATCCTCCAGCAATCATATAGGTAACTCATCTGAAAGTTGGATTGCCGAAGTATTCTTGTTTTGGGGTGGGGGAGTTGTCAGGCTTGTTGATTTGCTTAAGGGGTGGGGGTGGTAATATTTGTTGGTATTGCAGTTGTGGGTGTTGTGGGGCTCTCTGATTGTAATTTTGCTGCTGGGGTTGACATTGGTGGGGTAGTAGGTATGAGTGATGGCTCATTGATTGTTTGCGGGGGTGGCCCTAGCCATGTGCTCTTTAGTTTCTTTGGTCTCCAGGGCAATCCCTAGTTGGATGATCTGAGTCCTCGCCATGGAAGACACAATAAAACTTCATGTATTGTTGGGGACCTCTACCTCTTGGCGTGCTACCGTCGTGCCCTTGTTGCTGAGGTTAACGTCGAGGGGGGACATCTACCTGTTGTTGCTCGTTGGCTATGTTGTGGACCTAGGGCTGTGATTAGCCATGTTCTTGACGGTGGTACTCCTACTAAGGACCTTGGTTCCATGTTTTACTGGACTGCGAGTCTACCTTTAGCTTGCGCTGCAACTCTACCTTTCAGTAATGCAGCTCTTCGAAGCGGGCATACTTCTCAAAGAGTTGGTATAATTCTTAGAGAGTTTACGGTGGGTCCCTTGTGCAGTGGTTGTAGAGCTATCTTGCGCGAAGGACGTGTTTCGCGTAATGGATCGCGATATGGTTGTCAACCGAAGGCAACTGTGATTTGAGCGATATGATGTTTTTGTAATAATCGTGTAGGTTTTCTTTTTCTAACTACCTTTACAGGGAGAATTAAGCTAGAGCGTATGTTTTGGGTCTGTACCCTCAGAAATTGAGCAAGAGTTTGTATCGAATGGTCTTCCATGAGTCGATTGACAAGGGTGGTAGCCTCAAGTACCATGTGAGAGCTGAGCCTTCGAGAGAAATGATGAAGGATTTGGTCATCGTGCAGTCATCTCCTACTGAAGATGCGATGACTACCTGGTAGCTCATGATGTATTGATCAGGAGTCTGAATTGCCACTGTATTTGGGATAAGCCCTGCTCTGTAGTTGATTGGCCATGGTGTAGCAAGCTATGTGGAGAGAGGGCTTCGCTCATCAAGGTAGTTGAGCCCCTGGAATGCAACTTGCATATGTGGTGGCCCTTGGAATTAAACTAGGATCAGGATTCCAATAAACCAAAGCTTTGGACATTTTCTCGCCATTCTAGAATCTAGATTATGATTCATATGTTAGCTTTGATATTTATCCGCAACACTGATATATAACATTAACTATATAATCTTTAGATGTTAATGTACATTTAATGTTAGCTAATATAGTTAGTTGTCTTCTCAATCATGTGATTGTCTTATCCTTCGTAATCTTACACTTCGTCATTATCTTTGTATTGAACTATTTGACGCATGGCATCTAATAAGATGTTTGCAAAACAATTTTTTTACCATGCTCATATTGGTGTTGGAAGTCTGTAACTCACATACAATTGTGGGTGATTCCTTGGAAGTGATCCAGAAGAATATAGCTGAGAAGCCAGATGTTCGCGGTTGTGTTAGAGAAGCTGCTCTTCGGTATGTTTGCCAAATGTTTAATAAAGCCATCATTTGTGACTGTGATAGTGGTAACCATTTGTTTGATATAACCAATAAAATCGGCTTTGTACTCTCAAATTATTTTTACAGAAATGCAATAGATACTGATGCTCGATACCTCTAAACTCATCTGAACCGTCATGACCTTGCAGCAAGATCAAGAGCGTGTCAAGAACACCAAGGATGATAAGAAAGAGAAGAAGGCAAAGGTGACCAATCCCTGAAGACGCAAACAAATGGCACAATCCAGAAGGGTTCCAAGGCCCCAAGTTGGATGGTGGCGGTAGGAAGTGCTATTTTCATTGTTATTGTGCTATTTTTGATTCAATGTTGTGATTTAACTACCTCGATGCTCGAGTTGGTTTGTGTCGCCATGTAATTAGTCGAATTAGTAGAAAATGTGCATAAGTTTACCTTTTTTAATGTAGAAGATAGATTCATTTTTTGAGCTTCTAATAGCATAATGCAGTTGCATCTCTGAATTCCTACAGCTGCACTTTGGATTTCTCTCTGCCTGCATTGGAAAAAAGAAACAAAATCCAAATGCTTTGCATTCTACCATTTTATCGATAGATTGGTTTCACCTCTGAATTCCTGTAACTGCACTATGGACTTGGAGATTATTCATTCAGTCAGACCAGTGGTGGTTAATTGTAATCTACTGCTAGATGCTAGAATTTGGACTTTAAGCATCAGATGAATTACCGGGACAATTTTATATTGTCTCTAAAATTTTATCGAATATCTATGTGGCGTAGCAACGCACGAATATACACCTAGTATATATAGAAATTCCTATCTCCATGTATATAAGTGAGCTATTGTAGTCTTGTAGACTAAATATTTTAGGTTGTCTCTAGCAGCTATCCTATCCCATCCCATATTTTAAATTTTACTCTGCAAAAAGTGTAATCTACAGTGCAAATCCTCTATTTTACACGATCCTATGTGGACAACCTTACAACTTCCCCAATGTTCAGTCGAGGGAGTTTTAAGTGGCTCTATTGGAGTGAGGTTGTCTCTAGTAATGCCTTCTAAATTTCATTCTTTAAAGAAGTATTCTTGTTAGTTACAACACAGTCTAAAAGGTTTTATCCTTTATATTTTATCTTTCTGCAGCAACGTCTTCTAAAAATTCCATCCTCTATATAAACAGTGACACTAGACTTCATATTCTATATTTTTTTCATGTCGTATGCACAGGAAAAAAAGTCTCGTCTTGGTATTAAAATACATCCTATATTTTTTTTTCTTCACCTAAAATAGTATGCCTTTTTTATTAAAAAGTCACGTTCAGAGGTCTCAAAAGATACATGTCGGCGTTTTGAACCCAGGGGGTCCCTGGACCGACGAGTAAATTATCGCCGCGTGCCCCAGCCCAGATGGGTCGGCGCGAGACGGAGCGCGAAGGGGGGAAGAAGCCGGAGGGAGATAGGCGTGCAAAGGGGAAACCCGCGGCCTTCATGTTTGTCCCGCGCCCAGGTCGGGTGCGCTTGCAGTAGGGGGTTACAAACGTCTACGCGGGAGGGAGGGAGCGGCCTTACGCGAGCGCCGTCCCGTCCTTCTCCGCGCGGCCAACCCTCTGTAAGAGGGCCCTGGACCTTCCTTTTATAGGCGTAAGGAAAGGATCCAGGTGTACAATGGGGGGTGTAGCAGTGTGCTAACGTGTCTAGAGGAGGAGAGCTAGTGCCCTAAGTACATGCCATCGTGGCAGCCGGAGAGGTTTTGGCACCCGGTTCGTGTGGTGTCGTGGCCGTCGGAGGAGCGCTGGAGCCTGGCGGAAGGACAGCTGTTGGGGCTGTCAAGTCCTTGCTGACGTCCTCTTGCTTCCGTAAGGGGGCTGAGAGCCGCCGTCGTCATAGAGCGTGCGGGGCGCCATCATTACTTGTTTAGCGGAGCGAGCCAGATGGGACGCCGGTCTTGTTCCCCGTAGCCTAAGTCAGCTTGGGGTAGGGTAATGATGGCGCCTCCTGTGACGTGGTCGGTCCGAGCCCTGGGTTGGCCGAGGTGGAGGCTCCTCCGAGGTCGAGGTCGAGTCTGTCTTCCAAGGCCGAGGTCGAGTCCGAGCCCCTGGGTCGGGCGAGGCGGAGACCGTCAGCTGAGGCCAGGGCTGAGTCCGAGCCCTGGGGTCGGGCGAAGCGAAGTTCGTCGTCTTCCGGGGCTGAGCCCGAGTCTGAGCCCTGGGGTCGGGGGAAGCGGAGTTCGTCGTCTTCCAGGGCTGAGCCCGAGTCCGAGCCCTGGGGTCGGGCGAAGCGGAGTTCGTCGTCTTCCGGGGCTGAGCCCGAGTCCGAGCCCTGGGGTCGGGCGAAGCGGAGTTCATCGTCTTCTGGGGCTGAGCCTAAGTCCGAGCCCTAGGGTCGGGCGAAGCAGAGTTCGTCGTCTTCCGGGGCTGAGCCCGAGTCCGAGCCCTGGGGTCGGGCGATGCGGAGTTTCCTATGGCGCCCGAAGCCGGACTTGGCTGCTGTCAGCCTCACTCTGTCGAGTGGCACAGCAGTCGGAGCGGCGCAGGCGGCGCTGTCCTCTTGTCAGGCCGGTCAGTGGAGCGGCGAAGTGACTACGGTCACTTTGGCTCTGTCGACTCGAGGGCGCGCGTCAGGATAAAGGTGTCAGGCCACCTTTGCATTAAATGCCCCTGCGATTTGGTCGGTTGGCGTGGCGACTTGGCCAAGGTTGCTTCTTGGCGAAGACTGGGCCTCGGGCGAGCCGAAGGTGTGCCCGTTGCTGGAGGGGGTCCTCGGGCGAGACGTAGATCCTCCGGGTCGGCTGCCCTTGCCCGAGGCTGGGCTCGGGCGAGCGTGATCGCGTCCCTCGAATGGACCGACCCTTGACTTAATCGCACCCATCAGGCCTTTGCAGCTTTGTGCTGATGGGGGTTACCAGCTGAGATTTCGGAGTCTTGAGGGTACCCCTAATTATGGTCCCCGACAGTAGCCCTCGAGCCTCGAAGGGAGTGTTAATACTCGCTTGGAGGCTTTTGTCGCACTTTTCTGCAAGGGGACCAGCCTTTCTCGGTTGCGTTTTGTTCCGATGGGTGCGCGCGAGCGCACCCGCCGGGTGTAGCCCCCGAGGCCTCGGAGGAGTGGTTTGACTCCTTCGAGGTCTTAATGCATTTCGCAATGCTTCGGTCGGTCTGGTTGTTCCCTCATGCGAGCTGGCCGTAGCCCGGGTGCACGGTCGAGTCCCAAGTTCTCGGGCTGGTATGCTGACGCTGCCAATGGTTTGGCCGGAGCCGGGTTTGCGAGAGCAGCCCCCGAGCCTCCGCACAGGGCGAGAGGACGGTCAAGGATAGACTCTACTTTTCTACATACGCCCCTGCGTCGCCTTTCCGCAAGGAGGAGGGGGGAAAAGCGCCATGTTGCCCTTGGAGGGCGCCGAACATGGTGTCTCCGGTGAGCTGCTGACGGGTAATCCGAGTGGACGCCCGTGCCCCATTTGTTAGGGGTCGGCTAGAGGCCCGGAGGCGCGCTCCAAAAGTACCTGCGGTTGATCTGCCGGACCCGGTCCCCTTTTGACGGGGTCCGAGGGCTTGATGCCTCCCTCTGATGGGATTTCGTTACAAGATCGTTCCCGCTGGTCTCAGAAATGTCCTAGGGTACCTCGAGAGCGTAGCCCAAGCCTTGGTTATGTATCGAACGTACCCAGGGTCATCCCTCGCTCTGTGTCTGAGGCGGTTGTGAACCCTTTGTGGGCCAGCCTACGAACCCCTGATCAGTAGTGGGCGTGGAGCCCGAGTGGCCTGAGGCGGCCGTTGAACCCTTCCGAGGGGCCGGCCCTTTAACCTCTGACCAGTAGTGGGCGCGAAGCCCGAGCGCTCTGAGGCGGCTGTTGAACCCCTCCGAGGGGCCAGCCTTCGAACCTCTGATCAGTAGGGGGGCTCGGGGCCCGTTTCCTTCACGGAGAAGGATCCCTTTCGGGGTATCCCCCTTTTTTGACGTGGTCATTATGGCGAAGGCGAAGCGTCGCCCGCTTCTCCTGCCAAGGGCGCCGCCTATCCCGCAGCGGAGTTAATGCGATGGGGCGAGTGGTTCGCGGGGCAGCCGTTGCGCGGGCACGGGCCGTTCGAGGAACGAAACACGGGCGCGTCGTCTTCACGCCGTGGGAGAGGGTTCTCTCGCTGTCCCACGAGGGGACGTGAGCTTGACTGACGACGTGACCGTTGCTTCTGCCCGCCTGCCACCGCCATTACTGCCGGCCCATTTTTGGCCGCATCGACCGTCGCGCCTTCTCCCGCGGCTGACTGGCCCGTGACCAATGCGCCTGGCTGGTGCTGTTGGGTCATACGCAGGGTTGCCTCGAGTCGTGGTACTGGTTCCGCAGTCGAGGAGGCGCGGTAGTGGCGCGAGTGGCGGTGCAGTTGCTCGCACGTAGCAACCGGCGCGCCGGTTGCATGACGTGTGGGCCTGGGCCTCCATGCTGGGCGCGTTGGAATCGGAGGGGTGCGCCCACTTGGCACGGTTGCATGCCGACTGCATGGCTGTCCGCCCTTTCACCCGCTGGTCTGGGCGAAAGTGGAGGAATGCTTGTAACCGCTGGGCAGTTGCATGCACCGCGCGCGGCGGTTTGGCTTCTTCTGCCCTGGGCCAGCTTGCATGACGCGTGGGACCCAGCCCCCGTGTCGTAGGGGGAGGACCTTGGAGCGTGTTGGAGAAGACTCAGCCCGCGATGGCTGAGGACGCAAGTGGGGAGAGTCGCCTTTAAATGGAGGGTGATCCCCTTGAAAGGCGACCATGTCTTTGCGCTCCCTTATGCACCGCGTCTTTCCACCTTCCGAGCCCCCGGATGGGGAGCACCCGCAATCCTTCCGCCTTGTCGTTGGAGGAACGCAACTTCGTGGAAGTTGGTACCTTTCAGCCATTGTTCGGCTTCAAGGATTTTCATCAGGCAGCCCGGCTGCATCCCCTCGCCGGTGGTCACCCAAGACGGTGACCACCAGCCCCTAGGTGGGGAGAAGCAAGCCAGGCTGCGGCCTCTGCCCCTCCCTCAGATTCAAGGATGTTCATCATCAGTGCTGGGGAGGGGAGTGCGCCGAGTTGGGGTCGGTCCCTACGCGGGCGACGGCCCGCTCCTTCCCTCAGTGATCGGGGGGAAGGGCGTTCGCCGTTCGTGGCGCTGGCAGCTGCCGCGTGCCCGGCTCTCTGACCCGAGTGGCTTCGGAGCCGCTTCCGGCGCCGCCTTCCGCCACGGCAGCCGAAAGAGGTTTCTCCGCCGACGAGATAGCCGGTGCCGCCCACGGACTGACCTCCAACTCTACGGCCTTATGCTCGTCCTTGCCTCTCGAGTGAGGGCATGAGCGAGGGCCTTATGGCAGCTGCATCCGCCCTGAGGTCATCGCTGCTGCTGTTCGGCCCCCCGAAGCAGAAGTCGTTGTAGTCGCTGCTGCTGGAGCGGGCGACGACGAGCCATCCGTCGACCTTCTGTTGCTCCGCAGGCCCCCCAATCGTGTGGGGTTGTTGTCGGTGTTTTGGGTCTGACCGCACACCCGGGGTTGCCCCTCAAGGTGTTTCTAGGAGTAGGACGGTGTCGACGACTGTAGCAAAATGGTTCGTGCCGATCGCACGAGGGACAGTGGACAAGATTTACAGGTTCGGGCCGCTTAGAGATGCGTAACACCCTACGTCCTGGTGAGTATGTGAGCGTGGTTACAAGAGGGCTCTCTGGATTGAAGACACAGAGAGTTGATGTGGGTGGCTAAGTAAGATAGGGTCCATCGTTCTGAAGGGGTGCCCCCTAGGCCTTATATACTCGACCGTGGGGCAGTACACGTGGATATGATAACAACAAGTAGCTAAAAGGTAGTGAACCTCTTGAGTTTATCCCTACGTAACCCTCGCCGACTTATCCTCGCATGGCTCCGTTGCATGGGGGCTTCAGCGCGGGAAAGTCGGGTCTCTGTTGCAATTTACTCGCTCGACGTTGTGGGCCATCCGGGTTTGCACCAATCCGGTATCACGTCGCTCTACTTTGTTGGTTGTTTCTCCCCAGGCCCACGAAAGAATGACCTTACGATTTATTGGGCCCTTGGGCCTTCCGTGAGGTCTTTTACTCCTTTAGTGGACCCGGGGGATATCTATCCCCCACAAGCCCCTGATCTTTGGGTTAATTTAGAAGTAATCAGCCCAAAGATCCCAGGTCCAACTTGCGGGTGTTTTGAAGAAGAACGTCTTCCTGCTGTCTTCTCTTGCTCCGATCACTCATTTGACCGAAGCTTGGTTTCATGCTTGTGCCTTAGAGGTCGGCATTTCAATTTTGTAGGATTCTGAACTTTATTGGGTGCACCGGAGGTGCACCCAATGGGTGTAGCCCCCGAGCTTTGAGTAGATTTTAGAAAACAATCTACTCGAAGGTCTTCCCCAGAAATTATCTCCATTTGTGCTCCTGCACCTTGGTTGAGGGTTGGTCTTTTAATCTTGTCCCACGCCTTAGAAGTCGGCACTATCTCGGCTTGGAATGATAATCCATGGGGTGCACCGGAGGTGCACCCAATGGGTGTAGCCCCCGACCTTCAAATGGATTTTTTAAGGATAATCCATTCGAAGGTCTTCCTTTCGTGCCTCTTTGCTGAAAATTATCCCTTTCGTTTGTAGAAATTGGCATGAAGCTATTTGCATTACGCTTTGGAGGTCAGCATTATGTCATCAATATTTTGCTGCAGAGGTGAGCATATATTTTGTCTTTAGCAGCCGAGTTTGCAATCCATCCGTATCTTGCTAGGTAGTGCAATTTATTTGCTTCTGCGACTGATTGGACGTTTGATGGACGTTCTCTGTCTAGTCTTCACGTCGCTTCTGTCGGCCATATATTGTACTTTGCTGGCTATATTTGGCTTTCCTCTGATCCTTACTGATATCTCATTTTTGTCTTGAGGTATTCACTGCGTGCCCTGCACAGATGTGACCGTTTTGAAAAATATACTGATAATTCCTGGGCGTCCCCCCCAATGGGTGTGGGCAAGGGACGGCTTGGTACGCTGAGTGTTTTAGCCGGCTGCTTCTGAGTAGTAATGTGATGGGACGGCGAGTGTAATCATATCCTTTGCGCTGTTGACTGGAGTCCCAATGGGTGTAGTGTTGCATGAAACGGCGTCAGCCGTCTGACGTGTCTTCAGACGGGTGGAAGTGCTTATTGAATGCTTTGCGACTGTTCAGTGACCACGGTTGGAGGTGAGCGGTTGCCTTTCCCTTCTATAAATAACGCCGTTGCCCCTCTGGTTTTTTCACATCTCTTCGCTGTTCTTTACTGCATCCTTTTCTTCTCTCCCATCTGCTTCCGCCATGGGCAAGAGTAACAAACGCAAGCGCAAGCCGACTCCTCCGTCGGAGGACTTCGGCGACTCGGAATACTCGGAGGAGGAGTTCTCCTCCGAGTCCGAGGGGTCTCCAGCTCCCGTCTCTCCCCCGGCGTCGTCTGATGATTCAGACGATTCCTAGGGGATTGCCGCGGAAGTCTGGACATACATCCGGGCCGTCGAGCGCTCCGGGCTCGAGGGCTCGGATGAGTCGGAGTACTCCTCGGATGAGGAGGACTCGGACAGCGGCGAGGACGAGGATGACGACGACGACGACGGTGACGACGACGACAGTGGCGACGGCGACGGTGACGGCAGCGGCAGCGGCGGGGGCAGCGGCGGCGGCGACGGGAGCAAGGGCAGCACCAGAGGCGGCAGCAGCAAGGGCAGCACCAGGGGCGGCGGCGGTGGCAGCAGCAGCAAGGCCAGTGGCTAAGCGCCACTGGTCTTTAGATATTAGTATAGTGTAGTTAGAATAACGTAGTAGTAATGTAGAGTAGTATAGCGTAGTATAGTAGTAGTAGTAATGTAATGTAGTAATAGTAGGGAAGCATCAACTCGCAAAGAGTTGATTTGTAAGCTTATTGTCTTCCCTTAATGAAAGAATGACGTTGGCTTCTTCTTGATGTCTCGCTTTGCTTGATTATAAAACTGATTCTTTTGAGACAGTAGATGAATAACTTGGGGATCACACTGACGCTTCCAGAAGTAGCTGCCGAGTAATCTTGTAGTCGGTATCGGCGTTTTAGAGGCAATGCCGAGCGATTGAAGGTCGACGTTGGCATTTTAGAAGTAATGCCGAGCGATCGAACACGAGATCAGCGTTTTTAGAGGCAACGCCGAGTGTTTGAAGGTCGACGTCGGCATTTTAGAAGTAATGCCGAGCGATTGAATCACGAGATCAGCGTTTTAGAGGCAACGCCGAGTGATTGAAGGTCGACGTCGGCATTTTAGAAGTAATGCCGAGCGATTGGATACGAGATCAGCGTTTTAGAGGCAACGCCGAGTGATAGAAGGTCGACGCCGGCATTTTAGAAGTAATGCCGAGCGATTGAACACAAGATCAGCGTTTTAGAGGCAACGCCGAATGACTGGAGGTTGGCATCGGCTTTTTAGAGGTAGTGCCGAGTGACCGGAGGTCGGCATCGGCTTTTTAGAGGTAATGCCGAGCAACTGAATATGAAATCAGCGTTTTAGAGTCAACGCCGAGTGACTGGATGGTGACGTCGGCATTTTAGAGGTAATGCTGAGCGACTGAATGTGAAATCAGCGTTTTAGAGTCAACGCCGAGTGATAGCCGGCCGCATGAGTTATTTTGAGGATGATAACCGAGTGATGAGGTGGCGCATCGGTTTTTTGGAAATAACTGCCGGATGACCACGTGGCATGCTGGGGTTTCGGAAATAACCGTCGGGTGATGACTGGGCACTTTTTGAAACAGTATCTGGCTCGAGAATATCCCATAAGAGCTGCGCTTTTAGCCGCCTTTGCTTTCCGTGCCCTAGTTCTTGCATTCCCGCTTCTAAATCCTCTCTGCCATTCACCTCCTACTCTGTTCGCTGGTGAAAATCGAGATGGCGCCCAAGAGGAAAACTGCGAGCTCGTCTGCTGCGGTGATCCCTCCGATTGACCCCAACAACCAGTTGCCTTTCGCAGGTAACCATATGTCCATCATTTCCGAAGCTGAACTTCTCCACCTTGTGTCCATCGGGGTTCTTCCTCCGCGGGAACTCTGTTCTTGGCGGATTTGCCACGGGACTACTGTCCCGACAGAGGATACCCACGAGTCTGTAGTTTACGCTTCTTTTCTTCTCCGCGGCCTCGGCCTTCCCATCTCTCCCTTTTTCCGCGGCCTCCTTGATTTCTACCACATTAACTTGACCCATTTGAACCCTAATTCCGTTCTGCAAATCTCCATTTTTGTTCACTTATGCGAAGCCTTTCTTGGCGTGCTGCCGCATTTCGGTTTATGGAAGTATTTGTATCATTGTCGCCCTGGGATGGCCGGGGGACAACATCAGTTGGTCGGAGGTGCCAGTTTGGAGATGCGTCGCGGGCGGAAAACTGAGTATCTTGAGATTCCCCTCAAGGACAGTATTAAGGGGTGGCGTCTAGAGTGGTTCATAGTTGATAATTATGGAAATTCTCTCCCCTCCCGGTCGGGAAGACAGCCAGATGTTCGCACTCCGAGCTGGACCGAGTCTCCCACAGATCAGGAAGTGGCTGAGGCATGTGTGTTGCTAACTGAAGTTGGACTGCTGAAAGAGAGAGGTCTAACTGCTGAAGCTGTGGTCGCTGACTTTGTTTTCAAGAACATTCAGCCACTGAAAGACAGGGCCTATCCAGCATATCTGTATCGAGGGCTAGCCGACTCAACTCGGGTTACCAATAGGAGAATTCCTTCTGTAGACTTGGTAAGCCGACTTGAAATGATCCTCAGGGGTAAGGTGTCAAATGTTGGTGCTCCAGTGGCATACTCGGCCTGGAACCTGCCTCCTCCCAAAGCTTTCACCCTTTTTGTGTCAAATCCGCCTGTGACTAATGGCAATTTGGGCCTTAGAGTGCGACCCTCTGCTGAAGAAGTCAGTACTTTGGTTGCTTCGCTTGGGGAGATTCCTGATGATGAACGGCAGGTTCATTTTGAGGTGCCCCTGAACCCTAGTGATGCGGATATAAATGACATGCTTGATCTGCTAGCTGAGGATTCCTCCGACGCTGCTCCTACTGGTACGTTGGCAGTGGTGCCCCTTCCAGAGGTTGATACAACTTTGGATGTCCAGAAACCTGTCAGTACTCGCCCGAGGCGCCCTAGCCGAACCAGTCAGCCTGAGCCTTCTGCTGATGAGCAAAAGAAGAAAAGAAGACGCCTCCGGCGAGTATCCAGTTTTGATGAGGACGCTGGTACCTCAGTTCCTGCTGCTGAAGAAGTGCCTGCAACTGGCCTCACTGACGCTGACCCCAATGGGTGTACCCAATCTGCTACTGATCCCAATGTGGGTGCTCCATCTGTTGCTGAACCCAATGGGGGTGCTGCTTGTGTTGTCACTGTGGAAGATGAGGAGGAAGAAAATGAAGCTCCTTTAACTCGGAAAAACAGTCGGCAGTTCATCGCCAGCGGTGAAAGTAGTGGAGTTCCTTCTCCTGCTTTGTCTGCCCTCATTGGTCTGCAAGAACTGTCCCTGGCCAACTTTGATCAAACTCTTGAGGATATGGTCCCAGAGGACTTGCTATCAGAGCCAGTGGATGATGATGCAACGGAGGCTTGCGCTGCCGTGCCTGATGCTGGGTTGAGGTCATCCCGTGCCTCGTCGACCTTAGAGCGCGATCTCGAGGGTCGGGATGCTGACTTGGATTGTCCTGGTCCCATGGAAGTGGCTAAAGGCCCGTCAACCTTAGAGGTGGTTACTGCGGAGAGTTTGGACCTCAAGAATGGTGCTGACACATGCCCAGCCCCCGAGGATGTCGCCGGGGATGACTTAGCTCGGGTGAAGAGTGTAAGCCACTGCCCAGCCCCCGAGGGTGCTGCCGGGGATGATCCGGCTCAAGTGGGCAGTGCCAACTATGACCCAGCCCCCGAGGGTGCCCAAGCAGGGTCTCCTTCCTGCACTTCCATGGACGTTCACGCGGGATCACCTCCACACTCTGGCTGCATGGTGGTAGCCCAAACTTTGGACCAGGGAGTCGCTTTAGAGGGCAGCGTCCCCACTGATCGGGCGTTTGGCTCTGTTGAAGGCACTGAGCTGATTCCTTCTGGTCTGTTGCAAGCTGCTTCGGGTGGTGGCCTTGCGCCTGGTTATCAGCTGATTTCTCCTGATTTGGGGATCCCTTCGTTCTTTTCCAACCTCCAGGTACTGTGCTGTATTTTAGCTTGTTCTTTATGTTGCATGAACTTTTGTCATTATGTTCATCTGTTCTTCTCATCAGGCTTTGGTAGATGGGATGGCCAGCCAGCTGAGATTGCAGGGTGCTTCCGTCCCAGAAGTGGCTTCGTCTCTTGCGTGTTGGAATCCAGTGTCACTTCATCGTCGTGTATCCGAGTTGGAGGCAACTAACGCCGGTTAGTGCCCTTTTTCTTCTCTTCGCCTTTGTTATGGACTGTTTTACCTTCTGACCTCGTTTTGTTTTATTACCTCTTGCTAGGAATGACTCGGCAGATTGCAATTCTTGAGGAAAAACATTCCCGAGATCAGGCTGAAATGGTTCAACGGTGCGCTGACTTCGAGGAGAAGTACTCTCAGAGCCAAACTGAACTAAATCAGGTCTCCGCTGCCTTGGATGACGCCAATGCCCTGAGTTCTTCTCTTCATGCTCGGCTTGACTCTGAAAAGGTAACTTACAAAATTGTGCCTTGCCTTGCTATGCTCTTATTACTTGCTTGGCTTCTGAAGGAGTTGATTTTTGTTTGCAGGAAGAAAAACGTATCCTTGCTGCTTCTCGTGACAATCTAGACAGATTGTATCGTGATTCTAGCAGCTCGCTGTCAATCTTGGAGAGGAGTCACCGCTTTACAATGGAGGAACTGGACAATCAGCGTTGTAAGCTGCAAGAATCTGCGGACGAAGTGACCCGCCTTAAGCAATTGATATCAGCGAAGGATGCCACCATCAAAGAACTCCGAGCTTCCAAGAAATCCATTGCCCAGGAGTTAGAGGCTGCCCGGCTGGCTGCTAAAGTTGTCGAAGAAACTGCTGCTACTCTCAAAGCCCAGCGCGATAAAGCCATGGACAAGGCTATTTGGGCTGGACAAATCTTAATGAGGAGACCCGGCGTGGTTGTTCCTGAAGACATAAAGGCTGACGTGAATGCTGCCCCCGATTCCTCGAGTCGTCCTTCTTCGTCGGTCGCTCCTGAGAAAGACGTTGCGAAATAGAGAAACATTTTGCGTGCTCTGAGCGCGCGGTTAGCATGATCGAGTATTTGTTAGAGGACATCAGTTTATCATTCGAATGACATAATTACTCTCTTATTGTATCAGAATTTATTGGTTCATAAATTTGTGGTAATGACGCATGATGATTATGAAATTTGTTTGCGGGATATGGAAGTCATCCCCTGAATTACATAGGCGCGAGTATGTTGCATCGGCTTAAGCCGCCACTGACTTTAGCCGATAGCTCCGTTAGTAGGGTATAGTGGTCACCCCAAGTTAAGTAAGCGTGAGCATGTTGCACCGCCTTAAGTCGTTGCCGACTTAAGTCGATTGCTCCGTTTGTAGGGCATAGTGGTCACCCTGAGTTAAGTAAGCGTGAGCATGTTGCACCGCCTTAAGTCGTTGCCGACTTAAGTCGATTGCCCCGTTTGTAGGGCATAGTGGTCACCCCGAGTTAAGTAAGCGTGAGCATGTTGCACCGCCTTAAGTCATTGCCGACTTAAGTCGATTGCTCCGTTTGTAGGGCATAGTGGTCATCCTGAGTTAAGTAAGCGTGAGCATGTTGCACCGCCTTAAGTCGTTGTCGACTTAAGTCGATTGCTCCGTTTGTAGGGCATAGTGGTCACCCCGAGTTAAGTAAGCGTGAGCATGTTGCACCGCCTTAAGTTGCTGCCGACTTAAGTCGATTGCTCCGTTTGTAGGGCATAGTGGTCACCCCGAGTTAAGTAAGCGTGAGCATGTTGCACCGCCTTAAGTCGTTGCCGACTTAAGTCGATTGCTCCGTTTGTAGGGCATAGTGGTCACCCTGAGTTAAGTAAGCGTGAGCATGTTGCACCGCCTTAGGTCGTTGTCGACTTAAGTCGATTGCTCCGTTTGTAGGGCATAGTGGTCACCCCGAGTTAAGTAAGCGTGAGCATGTTGCACCGCCTTAAGTCGTTGCCGACTTAAGTCGATTGCTCCGTTTGTAGGGCATAGTGGTCACCCCGAGTTAAGTAAGCGTGAGCATGTTGCACCGCCTTAAGTCGTTGCCGACTTAAGTCGATTGCTCCATTTGTAGGGCATAGTGGTCACCCCGAGTTAAGTAAGAATGCAAGTCAATCGTAAACGAGCCGAGTATCTTTGAAATCTCTCTTTATTGATGACATATTTCCACTTTACAGAATACATTGTCGCCCCAGCAGTTTTAAAATACAGCTAGGGATAAAACTTTCTGAGGTGCTCTATGTTCCAGGAGTTCCCAACTTTTGTGCCATCCATCTGAGTGAGGCGATACGATCCGGGCCGAGTGACTTCTGCTACTATGAAGGGTCCTTCCCATAAGGGTGATAACTTGTGCCGTCCCTCCCCCGTTAGAATTCGGCGGAGGACGAGGTCTCCTACTGAAAAGAACCGTTGCCGCACAGCCTTGTCATGATAGCGCCTTAGAGTCTGCTGGTACCGTGCTGATTGGATTACCGCATTCAGCCGTTCTTCCTCAAGTACGTCAATGTCCTCCAGCCTGGTGGCTTCAGCTTCTGCTATGCTTTCGAAGATCAACCTTGGCGCCCCAAACTTGAGATCAGCAGGTAGCACTGCCTCCGACCCATAGACCATGAAAAAAGGAGTGTTTCCATGCAGAGCTCGGCTAGGTTGGGTTCTTAGGCTCCAAACGACATAAGGCAATTCTCTTATCCACTTTCCTGCGAATTTTTCATTCTTATCGAAGACCTTTTTCCTGAGTGCCTCCAATATCATTCCGTTGGCTCGCTCAACCTGCCCGTTGGCTCTTGGATGTGCTACAGATGCGTACTTGATCTGAATGCTCTTTTGCTCGCAGAAGTCGAAGAATTCTGAACTGGTGAAGTTGGATCCTAAGTCGGTGATGATGCTGTTTGGTATCCCGAATCTGAATATTATGTCTTGTATGAATTCCACGGCCTTAGCAGAGGTTAAAGAAGCAATGGGCTTGAACTCTATCCATTTAGTGAATTTGTCAATCGCCACCAATACATGAGTATATCCCCCTTGAGCTTTCTTGAAAGGTCCAATCATATCCAGTCCCCAGCATGCGAAAGGCCAGGTTACCGGTATGGTCTGTAGTTGCTGTGCTGGTATGTGTTGTTGCTTTGACAAGTATTGGCAAGCTTCACATCTCTGGACTAACTCGGCTGCATCGTTCTTCGCTGTCGGCCAATAGAATCCTGACCTGAAAACCTTCCCGACTAGTGTTCTGGATGCCGCATGTATTCCACATTGCCCTGCATGGACCTCCTCCAGAAGTTGCTTCCCAGTGGACGGGAGAACACACTTCATGAGGATGCCTGATGCGCCCCTTCTGTACAATATCTCCCCAATGAGTGTATAGTGAGCCGACTGCCTGGCAATGCGCTCTGCCGAGTTCTTGTCGTCTGGTTCTTCTTCATTCTTTATATACTTAATAATCAGCCTTCTCCAGTCATCAGAGTCTGACTCGGGTTGATCTATGATGTTGCACTCTTCTGTTTGATCCATTGAGATACTCGGCCGCAGAATTTCTTGCACGAAGACTCCGGGTGGGACCTGAGTTTGACTGGATCCGAGCTTGGACAGTACATCGGCTGCTGTGTTCCGATCTCTTTCTATATGATGAAATTCTAGACCCTCGAATTTATCTTCCAGCTTTCGGACAGCAGCGCAGTATTTTCCCATTGAATCGCTTGAACAATCCCATTCCTTGTTTATCTGGCTGATGACTACCAGAGAATCTCCGTATACCATTAATCTCTTGACGCCCAGTGATATGGCGATGTTCAATCCGTGTATCAAAGCTTCATACTCGGCCGCATTGTTAGAGGCCGGGAATAGCAACTGGAGGGCGTACTTGAGGTGTTCGCCTCCAGGTGCGGTGAAGAGAATCCCTGCTCCTGCTCCCTGCAGCTTCAGCGAGCCATCAAAATACATTCGCCATACTTCTGCAGTTTCTGGATTATCCAGTACTTGCTGTTCTGTCCACTCTGATACGAAATCTACCAGTGCTTGAGTTTTGATGGCAGTGCGAGGTCGGAACTCAATGTCGTGGGATCCCAGCTCGCAAGCCCACTTGGCTATTCGGCCAATGGCTTCCTTGTTGTGAAGAATATCCCCTATTGGGAAACTAGTGACTACTATGACTTTGTGGTCGTCAAAGTAGTGACGCAGCTTGCGGGCAGTTAGAAGTACTGCGTATAATAGCTTCTGAACCTGAGGATACTTTTTCTTCGAGGGGCCTAGAACTTCACTGATGAAGTAAACGGGATGTTGTACTGGATAGGCATGTCCTTCTTCTACTCGCTCGACTACCAACGCGGTGCTTACCACGTGAGTCGTGCAAGAGATATACAGTAGCAAATCTTCAGCCGGTTGGGTCGACGTAGCTCGCCGGGGTGGTTTTAGTACTGGTGGTGTTGTCAAGAATTTCTTCAGTGCATCTAGAGCTTCTTGTGCTTCTGAAGTCCATTGAAACTTATCCACCTTCTTGAGTAGCTTGTAAAATGGCAAACCTTTTTCTCCCAGCCTGGATATAAATCTGCTCAAAGCTGCCATACATCCAGTAAGTCGCTGAACCTTCTTTTGTGACCGAGGAGCTTCCATTTTCATGATAGCTTCAATTTTATCTGGATTAGCCTCAATTCCCCGGTGGCTGACAATAAACCCGAGCAATTTTCCTGCTGGTACCCCGAAAACACATTTTTCGGGATTGAGCTTCCATCTATATCGTCTCAAGCTGTTGAAAACCAGCTGTAAGTCTTCGATGAAGTTTTCCGAATTTTCTGTTTTGATTACCACATCATCTACGTAAGCCTCCACACGCTTGCCCCAGTGATCGGCCAAGCATGTTTGAATGGCTCTCTGATAAGTCGCTCCAGCGTTTTTGAGGCCGAACGGCATGGAGGTATAACAGAAAGCACCAAACGGAGTGATGAACGCCGTTTTTTCCTCGTCTTCTTTTGCCAAACTAATCTGATGATACCCGGAATAACAATCTAAGAAAGACAGCACAGAACATCCAGCGGTGGAGTCCACCACCTGATCTATCCTCGGGAGCCCGAAGGGATCCTTCGGACAGTGTTTGTTGAGATCAGTATAGTCGACGCACATGCGCCAATCCACTTTATTCTTTTTGAGTACAAGAACAGGGTTGGCTAACCACTCGGGGTGCAATACTTCTCTAATAAATCCAGCCGCAACCAAGCGAGCTAACTCGGCGTGAATGGCCTCTCTCTTGTCGGGCGTGAAACGACGTAGCTTTTGCCGGATCGGCCTCGCCTGGGGATAAACCTTCAACTTGTGCTCGGCCATTTCTCTTGGGACTCCCGGCATATCCGCAGGTTGCCATGCGAATACATCTCGGTTATCTTGCAGGAACTGGACGAGCGCGCTTTCCTATTTGTCGTCCAAGCTGGAGCTGATGATGGCTGTCTTGCGCTCATCAGCGAACCCCAGGTTAATTCGCTTGGTTTCTTCAGTCGGCCGCATAGAGGTCGCGGCCTGAGCTTCGTTTGCCGGTACGGCGAGGTCCTCCTCAGGCTTAGAATTCGCCAGTGTAGAAGGGACCGTTGACGGCTTGGTGGTGAGGGCTGCTTGGATGGCCACTCGGAAACATTCTGCGGCGCCTTGGAAGTCGGCGCGCACAGTTATGATCCCTCGCGGTCCTGGCATCTTCAGTATCATGTATGTATAGTGCGGAATGGCCATGAATTTGGCCAATCCCGGCCTTCCAATGATGGCGTTGTACCCGCAGTCGAAGTTTGCCACTTCAAACCTCAGGAACTCGGTTCTGGAGTTCTCCGGAGTTCCGAAGGTGACTGGCATGTAGATGTGGCCCAGCGGGTATTCCCCCTCCGTCGGCACGATGCCGAAGAAAGGAGTGTCCGACTTGTGGAGTTCTTTGAGGTGAGCCCCCAAGCCTTGGAGTGTCCGGGGGAAGGTGACGTTGATGCTGCTCCCTCCGTCCACTAGCACCTTCTTCACCCGGCTCTCTCGGATCACCGGATCGACGAGGAGCGGGTATTTGCCCGAATGGTCGAAGTTGAGCCATTGATCCTCCCGAGTGAAAGTGATCGGGTGTTCTGACCACTGGTATGGGGCGGGAGGACCGGTGGTCGCCACCAGTATCTGGCGGTCATTGAGCTTTTGTTGTCTCTTGTTCTCCTATGACCCATGTCCGCCGAAGATGACGTTGACCTCCCTGTCGACGCGTGGGAAAGCTCCTCCTCCTCCCTCCTCCGGCTGATGAGGTTGTCGTGGTTCATCCGGTCCTCCCCTCGGCGGAGGAGGAGGTAGAGGTTGGAAGGGTCGGCCATGCCCAACGGAGTGCTTGAAGTCCCGGCAGTTGCGGAGAGTGTGGCGCATGTCCTTGTGGTATGGGCACTGGGCGTCGAGGATGTCGTCCAGCGTGCGCTCGCCTCCGTGAGGTCCTCCTCGGGCGCGAGAGGCAGGTGGTCCGGCGGCGTGTACTTCTTCGCGAGGCCTCTTCTTCCAGCGTTTGTCGGGTGGCTGGTTCGCGTCGCGTCGTGGTGCTGCCGGTGCAGGCTTTGCTCCTCCGATGAGGTCCTGAGCTCGCTCGTCGGCGGTGATGTAGAGGTCGGCTTCCCGGAACAGCTCCTCGGAAGTAGTCGGCGCCTTCTGCAGTATGGCTCGGACAAAAGCCGAGTCGCTGGATCCTCTGTAGAAGTCCTCGATCACGGCCGCCTCCGTGACCTCGGGGATGCGATTTCTCATGGTCTGTAACCTTTTGAGGTACGACCGGAGAGTCTCATCCCCCGGCGCTTGATGGATTTGAGGTCCCACGGTTGCGCTGGCTTGTCGGAGAGGGACTGGATGTTGGCGGTGAAACGTCGACTGAAGTCTCCCCAGTCGTCGATGCAGTGTCGGGGTAGATGTCGTAGCCACTGTAGCGCATCTTGCCCAAGGACGATGGGCAAATACGCGGTCATAACGTCCTCAGATGCCCCGGCAGCTCGAGCTGCGGTGGTGTAGACAGCTAGCCAACACCCTGGATCCTGCTTAGGTTCATATTTGTCGACATTGGATACCTTGAAGTTGGGAGGCCATTGGATGGCCCTAAGGCGCGGAGTAAGAGCGGACACTCCGCACGTGTCCTCCTGTCGTCGGGGACGATGTCTGTCCCGAGGAGAGGAGTTGTGATTGTGGTTCCTCGACCGTCCCCGAGTGGTACCGCCAGTTGAGGCCGTTGCCGACTCAGTCCTGGTGGCCTGACTCTGAGTCGGGATGCCATGATCCCGGTCGTACTCCTCCCGACGACGAATCTCGTTCTCATGCCGCCGTTCGCGCGAAGCATTGATGGAGCTTCGCGCGTCTCGGCGACTGTTGATGGCGTGTCGTAGATCGTTCGGTGGGTGAGCGAGCGGTAGAAGATGGTTGGCTGCCTGGGTGAACAGGCGTCGGTATCCCTCAGCGTCGGGAGTTCGAGGAAGTCCGTCAGCTATCCGAGCTAGCACCCCTCCGACTTCACTTGGCGTGTTCATAGCTCGGGCGAAGTCGGGATTCAGGTTGCGCCCGAAGAATGGATTCTCCCGGCGTTGCCTTGCGTCTTGCTCGGCCTGTTCCTGAGCCCATCGGCGATCACGTCGTCGGGAATTCCTTCATTCTCTGAAGACGCGTTCTTCCGGAGTTTCTCCTATCTCCGAGACCTCGTCTCGCGAGACAGGCTGCTCCGGATCCCGTTCTCCGGCCGCGTGATGTCGTCGAACGTTCCTGCGCCGGTTCCTCCGTCGGCGGGATTCTCGTTGAGGCGGTTCTTCTCCGGGCGCGGTCGGTTCGTCGTCAGAGACGGTGGGCGACTCCACTCTCCCGATGAAGAGGACGTCGGGGTAGAATGGTGCTGCTGTCGTGACGACTCTCTTTCCGTTCTCCTTTGAGGCCGGAGGACGGAAAGAACGACTTGCTTTTCCCTGGTCTCCTTCTTCCTCGTGATCCGTGTCCATTCTTTTGTCGAGGAAGTAGACAACAGAGTCTTCCGGGTCAGCGAGCCCTCGGCCCCTGACTTTCTGGAGACGATCTTTTTCCGAAGAGCTGGAGGTTGCACCTCTCCGGCATTTTCGGAGTTCGTTGGAGGAGACTTCTTTTTCGGCGGATCCGCGATACGGTGTAGAATTCCCTCTTCGTCCGCTACAGATGAGATTGTCCCAAAGCAGAATACGGATCCGGGACGCATGGTGATCTTGCTGTTGAAGGTGACGGCCATTGAGCTAGCTTGGATCGTCGACACACCCCCTACCTGGCGCGCCAGCTGTCGGTGTTTTGGGTCCGACCGCACACCCGGGGTTGCCCCTCAAGGTGTTTCTAGGAGTAGGACGGTGTCGACGACTGTAGCAAAATGGTTCGTGCCGATCGCACGAGGGACAGTGGACAAGATTTACAGGTTCGGGCCGCTTAGAGATGCGTAACACCCTACGTCCTGGTGAGTATGTGAGCGTGGTTACAAGAGGGCTCTCTGGATTAAAGACACAGAGAGTTGATGTGGGTGGCTAAGTAAGATAGGGTCCATCGTTCTGAAGGGGTGCCCCCTAGGCCTTATATACTCGACCGTGGGGCAGTACACGTGGATATGATAACAACAAGTAGCTAAAAGGTAGTGAACCTCTTGAGTTTATCCCTACGTAACCCTCACCGACTTATCCTCGCATGGCTCCGTTGCATGGGGGCTTCAGCGCGGGAAAGTCGGGTCTCTGTTGCGATTTACTCGCTCGACGTTGTGGGCCATCCGGGTTTGCACCAATCCAGTATCACGTCGCTCTGCTTTGTTGGTTGTTTCTCCCCAGGCCCACGAAAGAATGACCTTACGATTTATTGGGCCCTTGGGCCTTTCGTGAGGTCTTTTACTCCTTTAGTGGACCTGGGGGATATCTATCCCCCACAGTTGTTCATACCTGCGGAGGTGAAACCGGAGTTCCATTTGTAATGGCACCTTGAATGCCGGTGTTTTGTTCATTGTGGCTATCGGGGCCTGAACATGTATGTATTTTCGGCACGGAGCCGTGTTTTTTCCTCATTTCGAGCACTAAGACTCGCCTGTCGGCTATCTGAACCGCTTCACCAAGCGTGAGTCGCCTCGTGCAAAGGTGACGAGTGAGGTATCCGTATCCCGGAGGCGTAGGAGTCCCTCGGCTCGGTCGGCCTTGCTGTCCGAGGCTTCTCTTGCTTAGTTAAAGGAAACCCTCGGCCGCTCTTCGATGAGCCGAAGCCGGAGGTAGCGGTGTGAGCACGGACAGAGGCTGAGTTGGCTCGAAAAGAAGACTTGGTCGGCCAGAGCCTGGCCGGGTCGTCCACTGGCGGGACCGACGCCGGAGTTGAGTTGCCGAGGCCACAAGCCGGGCCGATGTCCTCGGGGGACAGCTGGCTGAGGCTTCGGGGTGGCCGGCCCGAGCCGTCTGCTCGAGCCGGATTCCTGGAGAAGACCCTGGCAGCGATGGCCCGGGCGTGGCGCTAATGTCGTCCTTCGGAGTGGAGATCCTCCGACCGCGTCGCCGTCCGAGGCTAGGCCAGACCTCGCCGAAGGTGTAGTTGACGCTGAGGGTGCTGCTGCTCCCTTCAACTGTCAAGATTCGAGCCTGCAGGGTCGGGTTATCTTGTAGTGTGTGTATGTTTTCTGCGGCCGCCGAGGCCCAAACACACCATCGTTGTGTTGTAAAGTTATGTTTCTTTTCCCCTTGTTTCGAGTATCTGGACTTATTTGTCGGTAACAGAATTGTTTGTGCGAGCGAGAGTTACTTTTCATGGAAGGTGATGAGTGAGGTATCCGTATCCCAGAGGCGTAGGAATCCCTCGTCTCGGTCGGCCTTGCCGCTTACGCGCACTCTTACTCGTCCATAGGGTTCTGTCACTGACGCAGTCGAGAAGGCCCGAAAAATCGTTTCGGCAGAGGAGCTTTCGAGCGTGAAGACCTGTTCGGTCCGCAGAATCACCTATCCGAGCGCGAGTTACTTATCGCAGAAGGTGATGAGTGAGGTATCCGTATCCCGGAGGCGTAGGAGTCCCTCGGCTCGGTCAGCCTTGGCTGCTTACGTGTACTATGTCGTTTTCAGGATCCACTTTCGAAGTGGTCGAAAAGCACGAAAGACATTCTGGCAGAAAAGATCTTTTTCTAAGGAAAATTTCGACGCAGAGGGGTTCCCCCCTTTTAGCCCCCGAGGGAGGGTCGGGCTTTGTCGAGGCAAGGCTGACCCTTCCTTGATTACTAGACTTCGTGTGTGAACGAGGCGTACGAATAACTTGAAAGCATCTTAAGGGTAGAAGCGACGTAGCTGTCGGATGTTCCAAGCATTGCTGTAGACCTCGCCTTGACTGTTGGCCAGCTTGTACGTTCCGGGCTTCAGGACCTTGGCGACGACGAACGGCCCTTCCCAGGGAGGCGTGAGCTTGTGCCGCCCTCGGGCGTCTTGTCGCAGCCGAAGCACCAGGTCGCCCACCTGGAGGTCTCGGGACCGAACCCCTCGGGCATGGTAGCGTCTCAGGGACTGCTGGTACCGCGCCGAGTGTAGTAAGGCCATGTCCCGAGCCTCTTCCAGCTGGTCGAGTGAGTCCTCTCGATTGGCTTGATTGCTTTGGTCGGCGTAGGCCCTCATCCTCGGGGAACCGTATTCTAAGTCTGTGGGCAAGATGGCCTCGGCCCCATAGACTAGAAAGAACGGTGTGAAGCCCGTGGCTCAGCTCGGCGTCGTCCTCAGACTCCAGACCACAGAGGGGAGCTCCTTCATCCATCGCTTGCCGAACTTGTTGAGGTCGTTGTAGATTTGAGGCTTGAGTCCTTGTAGAATCATGCCGTTGGCACGCTCTACTTGCCCATTCGTCATGGGATGAGCCACGGCGATCCAGTCCACCCGGATGTGGTGGTCCTCGCAGAAGTCCAGGAACTTTCTGCCGGTGAACTGGGTGCCGTTGTCGGTGATGATGGAGTTCGGGACCCCAAATCGATGGATGATGTTGGTGAAGAACGCCACCGCCTGTTCGGACCTGATGCTGTTTAGGGGTCGGACCTCGATCCACTTGGAGAATTTGTCGATGGCGACCAACAGGTGCGTGTAGCCCCCGGGTGCCTTCTGCAAGGGGCCGACTAGGTCCAGACCCCACACAGCAAACGGCCAGGTGATGGGTATGGTCTGCAGAGCCTAAGCGGGCAGGTGGGTCTGCCTTGCGTAGAACTGACACCCTTCGCAGGTGCGGACAATTCTAGTGGTGTCGGCCACTGCCGTCGGCCAGTAGAAACCTTGTCGGAAGGCGTTCCCAACAAGGGCTTGAGGTGCTGCGTGATGGTCGCAAGCCCCCGAGTGTATCTCTTGTAGGAGCTCCTGGCCTTCGGCGATGGAAATGCATCGCTGGAGGATGCCCGAGGGGCTGCGGTGGTAGAGCTCCTTCCCGTCTCCCAGCAAGACGAACGACTTGGCGCGCCGCGCCGACCGCCGAGCTCCGGCTCGGTCGAGGGGTAGCTCTCCTTGGTGGAGATATTGCAGGTACGGGGTCTGCCAGTTTCGATTAGGCATGACCCCGCTCCGCTCCTCCTTGATGCGCAGTGCCTCACCCTCGGGGGCCGAGGGTACCTCGGGCCAAGCCGAGGGTGCCTCAGACCGAGCCGAGGGTACCTCGGACTGAGCCGAGGGTGCCTCGGGCTGGGCCGAGGCCTTCTCGGGCTCGGGCGTGTCGTTGGTCTTGACAGAGGGTTGATGCAGGTCTCAGGAGAAGACGTCCGGGGGAACCGTTGTTCGCCCCGAGGCTATTTTAGCCAGCTCGTCCGCAGTCTCGTTGTAGCGTCGGGCGATGTGGTTGAGCTCGAGCCCGTAGAACTTGTCTTCCACGCGTCGAACCGCATCGCAGTAGGCTTCCATCTTCGGGTCGCGGCAGTGGGAGTTCTTCATGACTTGGTCGATGACGAGCTGCGAGTCACCGCGAGCGTCGAGGCGTCGGACCCCTAGCTCGATGGCGATGCGCAACCCGTTGACCAAAGCCTTGTACTCAGCCACATTGTTGGACACCGGGAAGTGGAGGCGTAGCACATAGCGTAGGTGCTTCCCGAGGGGCGAGATGAAGAGCAGGCCTGCGCCTGCTCCTGTCTTCATCAGCGACCCGTCGAAAAACATGGTCCAGAGTTCCGGTTGGATCGGAGTTGTTGGGAGCTGGGTGTCGACTCATTCAGCCACAAAGTCCGCCAAGACCTGGGACTTGATGGCCTTCCGAGGGGCGAACGAGATCGTTTCGCCCATGATTTCCACCACTGAAAGGGAATTAGGCTTACACCTAGTTCCTAAATAATTTTGGTGGTTGAATTGCCCAACACAAATCTTTGGACTAACTTGTTTGCCCAAGTGTATAGTGTATACAGGTGTAAAAGGTTCACACTCAGCCAATAAAAAGACCAAGTTTTGGATTCAACAAAGGAGCAAAGGGGCAACCGAAGGCACCCCTGGTCTGGCGCACCGGACTGTCCGGTGTGCCACCGGACAGTGAACAGTACCTGTCCGGTGCACCAGGGGACTCAGACTCAAACTCGCCACCTTCGGGAATTTCCAAGGCGACTCGGCTATAATTCACCGGACTGTCCGGTGTACACCGGACAGTGTCCGGTGCGCCATGGAAGGTCGGCCACAGGAACTCGCCAGCCTCGGGTTCGCGCGGCAGCCGCTCCGCTAAAATTCACCGGACTGTCCGGTGTGCACCGGACTGTCCGGTGTGCCAGCGGAGCAACGGCTCCCTGCAGCGCCAACGGCTCCCTGCGGCGCATTTATTACGCGCGCAGCGCGCGCAGACGTCAGGCACGCCCATACCGGTGCACCGGACATCAAACAGTACATGTCCGGTGTGCACCGGACACCCAGGCGGGCCCACAAGTCAGAAGCTCCAACGGCTAGAATCCAACGGTAGTGATGACGTGGCAGGGGGCACCGGACTGTCCGGTGTGCACCGGACTGTCCGGTGCGCCATCGAACAGACAGGTTCCCAACGGCCACATTTGGTGGTTGGGGCTATAAATACCCCAACCACCCCACCATTCATGGCATCCAAGTTTTCCACTTCCCAACTACTACAAGAGCTCTAGCTTTCAATTCTAGACACACCAAAGAGATCAAATCCTCTCAAATTCCACACAAAGCCCTAGTGACTAGTGAGAGTGATTTGCCGTGTTCATTTGAGCTCTTGCGCTTGGATTGCTTCTTTTCTTTCTCACTTGTTCTTGAGATCAAAACTCCATTATAATCAAGGCAAGAGGCACCAATTGTGTGGTGGCCCTTGCGGGGAAGTTTTGTTCCCGGCTTTGATTTGAGAAGAGAAGCTCACTCGATCCGTGGATCGTTTGAGAGAGGGAAGGGTTGAAAGAGACCCGGCCTTTGTGGCCTCCTCAACGGGGAGTAGGTTTGCAAGAACCGAACCTCGGTAAAACAAATCTCCGTGTCTCACTCGCTTATTCGCTTGGGATTTGTTTTGCGCCCTCTCTTGCGGACTCGTTCTTTATTCCTAACGCTAACCCCGGCTTGTAGTTGTGTTTATATTTGTAAATTTCAGTTTTGCCCTATTCACCCCCCCTCTAGGCGACTATCAATTGGTATCAGAGCCCGGTGCTTCATTAGAGCCTAACCGCTCGAAGTGATGTCGGGAGATCACGCCAAGAAGGAGATGGAGACCGGCGAAAAGCCCACTACAAGCCACGGGAGCACTTCATCGGAAGAGTCCCGCACCAAAAGGAGGGAGAAGAAAAAGAGCTCCTCCAACAAAGGGAAGGAGAAGAAATCTTCTTCTCACCACAAAGAGAAGAAGGAAAAATCTTCTTCCCACAAGCCGCATCGGAAAGGCGACAAGCACAAGAGGATGAGGAAGGTGGTCTACTACGAGACCGACACTTCATCAACATCGACCTCCGACTCCGATGCGCCCTCCGTCACTTCTAAGCGCCAAGAGCGCAAGAAGTATAGTAAGATCCCCCTACGCTACCCTCGCATTTCCAAACATACACCTTTACTTTCCGTCCCATTAGGCAAACCACCAACTTTTGATGGTGAAGATTACGCTAGGTGGAGCGATTTAATGCGATTTCATCTAACCTCGCTCCACAAAAGCATATGGGATGTTGTTGAGTTTGGCGCGCAGGTACCATCCGTAGGGGATGAGGACTATGATGAGGATGAGGTGGCCCAAATCGAGCACTTCAACTCTCAAGCAACAACAATACTCCTCGCCTCTCTAAGTAGAGAGGAGTATAACAAAGTACAAGGGTTGAAGAGCGCCAAGGAGATTTGGGATGTACTCAAAACCGCGCACGAGGGAGACGAGCTCACCAAGATCACCAAGCGGGAAACGATCGAGGGGGAGCTCGGTCGGTTCCGGCTTCACAAAGGAGAGGAGCCACAACACATGTACAACCGGCTCAAGACTTTGGTGAACCAAGTGCGCAACCTCGGGAGCAAGAAGTGGGACGATCACGAAGTGGTAAATGTTATTTTAAGATCTCTCATTTTTCTTAATCCCACTCAAGTTCAATTGATTCGTGGAAATTCTAGATATACTAAAATGACCCCCGAGGAAGTTATCGGGCATTTTGTAAGTTTTGAGTGCATGATAGAAGGCTCGAGGAAAATCAATGAGCTTGGCGACTCATCCGAAGCTCAACCCGTTGCATTCAAGGCAACGGAGGAGAAGAAGGAAGAGTCTACACCAAGTCGACAACCAATAGACGCCTCCAAGCTCGACAATGAGGAAATGGCGCTCGTCATCAAGAGCTTCCGCCAAATCCTCAAGCAAAGGAGAGGGAAAGACTACAAGTCCCGCTCCAAGAAGGTTTGATACAAGTGTGGTAAGCCCGGTCATTTTATTGCTAAATGTCCCATATCTAGTGACAGTGACCGAGGCGACGACAAGAAGGGAAGAAGAAAGGAGAAGAAGAGGTACTACAAGAAGAAGGGCGGCGATGCCCATGTTTGTCGCGAGTGGGACTCCGACGAAAGCTCAAGCGACTCCTCCGACGACGAGGACGCCGCCAACATCGCCGTCACCAAGGGACTCCTCTTCCCCAACATCGGCCACAAGTGCCTCATGGCAAAGGACGGCAAAAAGAAGAAGGTTAAATCCAACTCCTCCACTAAATATGAATCGTCTAGTGATGATAATGCTAGTGATGAGGAGGATAATTTGCGTATCCTCTTTGCCAACCTTAACATAGCTCAAAAGGAAAAATTAAATGAATTAGTTAGTGCTATTCATGAAAAGGATGACCTTTTGGATTCCCAAGAGGATTGTCTAATTAAAGAAAACAAGAAACATGTTAAGGTTAAAAAGGCTTATGCTCTAGAAGTTGAGAAATGTGAAAAATTGTCTAGTGAGCTAAGCACTTGCCATGAGATGATTGACAACCTTAGAAATGAAAATGCTAGTTTAAATGCTAAGGTTGATTCTCATGTTTGTAATGTTTCAATTCCCAATCCTAGAGATAATAATGATGAGTTGCTTGCTAGGATTGAAGAATTAAACATTTCTCTTGCTAGCCTTAGATTAGAGAATGAAAATTTGATTGCTAAGGCTAAAGATTTTGATGTTTGCAAAGTTACAATTTCCGATCTTAGAGATAAGAATAATATTCTTCATGCTAAGATTGTTGAACTTAATTCTTGCAAACCCTCTACATCTATTGTTGAGCATGTATCTATTTGTACTAGATGTAGAGATGTTGATGTTAATGCTATTCTTGATCATATGGCTTTAATTAAACAACAAAATGATCATATAGCAAAATTAGATGCTAAAATTGCCGAGCACAACCTAGAGAATGAGAAATTTAAATTTGCTCGTAGCATGCTTTATAATGGGAGACGCCCTGGCATTAAGGATGGCATTGGCTTCCAAAGGGGAGACAATGTCAAACTTAATGCCCCTCTTAAAAACTTGTCTAACTTTGTTAAGGGCAAGGCTCCCATGCCTCAGGATAACGAGGGTTACATTTTGTACCCTGCCGGTTATCCCGAGAGCAAAATTAGGAAAATTCATTCTAGGAAGTCTCACTCTGGCCCTAATCATGCTTTTATGTATAAGGGTGAGACATCTAGCTCTAGGCAACCAACCCATGCCAAGTTGCCTAAAAAGAAAACTCCTAATGCATCAAATGATCATGCTATTTCATTTAAAACTTTTGATGCTTCTTATGTGTTGACTAACAAATCCGGCAAAGTAGTTGCCAAATATGTTGGGGGCAAGCACAAGGGGTCAAAGACTTGTGTTTGGGTACCCAAAGTTCTTGTGTCTAATGCCAAAGGACCCAAAACCATTTGGGTACCTAAAGTCAAGAACTAAATTTGTTTTGTAGGTTTATGCATCCGGGGGCTCAAGTTGGATACTCGACAGCGGGTGCACAAACCACATGACCGGGGAGAAAAGGATGTTCTCCTCATATGAGAAAAACCAAGATCCCCAAAGAGCAATCACATTCGGGGATGGAAATCAAGGTTTGGTCAAAGGTTTGGGTAAAATTGCTATATCTCCTGACCATTCCATTTCCAATGTTTTTCTCGTTGATTCTTTAGATTACAATTTGCTTTCTGTATCTCAATTATGTCAAATGGGCTACAACTGTCTTTTCACTGATATAGGTGTCACTGTCTTTAGAAGAAGTGATGATTCAATAGCATTTAAGGGAGTGTTAGAGGGTCAGCTATACTTGGTAGACTTTGATAGAGCTGAACTCGACACTTGCTTAATTGCTAAGACTAACATGGGCTGGCTCTGGCATCGCCGACTAGCACATGTTGGGATGAAGAATCTTCATAAGCTTCTAAAGGGAGAACACATTTTGGGACTAACGAATGTTCATTTTGAGAAAGACAGGATTTGTAGCGCATGCCAGGCAGGAAAGCAAGTTGGCTCTCATCATCCGCATAAGAACATAATGACGACCGACAGGCCACTGGAGCTCCTACACATGGATCTATTCGGCCCGATCGCTTACATAAGCATCGGCGGGAGTAAGTACTGTCTAGTTATTGTGGATGATTATTCTCGCTTCACTTGGGTATTCTTTTTGCAGGAAAAATCTCAAACCCAAGAGACCTTAAAGGGATTCTTGAGACGGGCTCAAAATGAGTTCGGCTTAAGGATCAAGAAAATTAGAAGCGATAACGGGACGGAGTTCAAGAATTCTCAAATTGAAGGCTTCCTTGAGGAGGAGGGCATCAAGCATGAGTTCTCTTCTCCCTACACGCCACAACAAAATGGTGTAGTGGAGAGGAAGAATAGAACTCTATTGGACATGGCAAGGACCATGCTTGATGAATACAAAACTTCGGATCGGTTTTGGGCCGAGGCGGCCAACACCGCCTGCTACGCCATCAACCGATTGTATCTACACCGAATCCTCAAGAAGACATCATATGAACTCCTCACCGGTAAAAAGCCTAACATTTCATATTTTAGAGTTTTTGGTAGCAAATGCTTTATTCTTGTTAAAAGAGGTAGAAAATCTAAATTTGCTCCTAAAACTATAGAAGGTTTTTTACTTGGTTATGACTCAAACACAAGGGCATATAGGGTCTTTAACAAGTCCACTGGACTAGTTGAAGTCTCATGTGACGTTGTGTTTGATGAAACTAACGGCTCTCAAGTAGAGCAAGTTGATCTTGATGAGATAGGTGATGAAGAGGCTCCATGCATCGCATTAAGGAACATGTCCATTGGGGATGTGTGTCCTAAGGAATCCGAAGAGCCTCCAAATGCACAAGATCAACCATCCTCCTCCATGCAAGCATCTTCACCAACTCAAGATAAGGAAGAGGCTCAAATCGATGAAGAAGAAGATCAATCAAATGAGCCACCTCAAGATGATGGCAATAATCAAGGGGGAGATGCAAATAATCAAGAAAAGGAGGATGAGCAAGAACCAAGGCCGCCACACCCAAGAGTCCACCAAGCAATCCAACGAGATCACCCCGTCGACACCATCCTCGGCGACATTCAAAAGGGGGTAACTACTCGATCTCGTGTTGCACATTTTTGTGAACATTACTCTTTTGTTTCCTCTATTGAGCCACATAGGATAGAGGAAGCACTTCAAGATTCGGATTGGGTGGTGGCAATGCAAGAGGAGCTCAACAATTTCACGAGGAACGAGGTATGGCATTTAGTTCCACGTCCTAACCAAAATGTTGTAGGAACCAAATGGGTCTTCCGCAACAAGCAAGATGAGCATGGTGTGGTGACAAGGAACAAAGCTCGACTCGTGGCCAAAGGGTATTCACAAGTTGAAGGTTTGGATTTCGGTGAAACCTATGCACCCGTAGCTAGGCTTGAGTCAATTCACATATTATTGGCCTATGCTACTTACCATGGCTTTAAGCTCTATCAAATGGACGTGAAAAGTGCCTTCCTCAACGGACCGATCAAGGAAGAGGTCTATGTTGAGCAACCTCTCGGCTTTGAAGACAGTGAGTATCCTAATCATGTTTATAGGCTCTCTAAGGCGCTTTATGGGCTCAAGCAAGCCCCAAGAGCATGGTATGAATGTCTTAGAGATTTCCTTATTGCAAATGGCTTCAAAGTCGGCAAGGCCGATCCTACACTCTTTACTAAAACTCTTGAAAATGACTTGTTTGTATGCCAAATTTATGTTGATGATATTATATTTGGGTCTACTAACGAGTCTACTTGTGAAGAGTTTAGTAGGATTATGACACAGAAATTCGAGATGTCTATGATGGGGGAGTTGAAGTATTTTCTAGGATTCCAAGTCAAGCAACTCCAAGAGGGCACCTTCATTAGCCAAACGAAGTACACTCAAGACATTCTAACAAAGTTTGGAATGAAGGATGCCAAACCCATCAAGACACCCATGGGAACCAATGGGCATCTCGACCTCGACACGGGAGGTAAGTCCGTGGATCAAAAGGTATACCGGTCGATGATTGGTTCATTGCTTTATTTATGTGCATCTCGACCGGACATTATGCTTTCCGTTTGCATGTGTGCAAGATTCCAATCCGACCCTAAGGAATCCCACCTTACGGCTGTAAAACGAATCTTGAGATATTTGGCTTATACTCCTAAGTTTGGGCTTTGGTACCCTCGGGGATCCACTTTTGATTTGATTGGTTATTCAGATGCCGATTGGGCGGGGTGCAAAATCAATAGGAAGAGCACATCGGGGACTTGCCAGTTCTTGGGAAGATCCTTGGTGTCTTGGGCTTCAAAGAAGCAAAATTCGGTCGCTCTTTCCACCGCCGAAGCCGAGTACATTGCCGCAGGTCATTGTTGCGCGCAATTGCTTTGGATGAGGCAAACCCTGCGAGACTACAGTTACAAATTAACCAAAGTCCCTTTGCTATGTGATAATGAGAGTGCAATCAAAATGGCCGACAATCCCGTCGAGCATAGCCGCACTAAGCACATAGCCATTCGGTATCATTTTCTTAGGGATCACCAACAAAAGGGAGATATCGAGATTTCTTATATTAACACTAAAGATCAATTAGCCGATATCTTTACCAAGCCTCTTGATGAACAATCTTTTACCAAACTTAGGCATGAGCTCAATATTCTTGATTCTCGCAACTTCTTTTGCTAGATTGCACACATAGCTCATTTATATACCTTTGATCATATCTCTTTTATATGCTATGACTAATGTGTTTTCAAGTCTATTTCAAACCAAGTCATAGGTATATTGAAAGGGAATTGGAGTCTTCGGCGACGACAAAGGCTTCAACTCCGTAACTCATACTTCGCCATCACTCCAAGCATCTCTCTATTCTTTGGGGAGAAATGAGAATTCAAAGCAAAAGGACTTCGTCTTTGGTATAATCTTAACTCATTTACTTATGACCAAAGGGGAAGATAGCACTTCGAGGGCTCTCATGATTCCGTTTTTGGCGATTCATGCCAAAAAGGGGGAGAAAGGAGCCCAAAGCAAAAGGACCGCACCACCACCAAATTCAAAAACTTAGTGTTTTCCAAGAAATATTTATCAATTGGTATCCTATCGTGTTCAAAAGGGGGAGAAAGTAGTATTTCAAAAATGATATATCAAAACCCTCTTGAACATTAAGAGGAGGATTTAATTTAGGGGGAGTTTTGTTTAGTCAAAGGAAAAGCATTTGAAACAGGGGGAGAAAACTTCAAAATCTTGAAAATGCTTTGCAAAATCTTATTCATTCACCTTTGACCATTTGCAAAAGATCTTTGAAATGGAATTACAAAAGAATTTGCAAAAACAAAACATGTGGTGCAAACGTGGTCCAAAATGCTAAATAAAGAAAGAAACATTCCATGCATATCTTGTAAGTAGTTATATTGGCTCAATTCCAAGCAACCTTTACACTTACATTATGCAAACTAGTTCAATTATGCACTTCTATATTTGCTTTGGTTTGTGTTGGCAGCAATCACCAAAAAGGGGGAGATTGAAAGGGAATTAGGCTTACACCTAGTTCCTAAATAATTTTGGTGGTTGAATTGCCCAACACAAATCTTTGGACTAACTTGTTTGCCCAAGTGTATAGTGTATACAGGTGTAAAAGGTTCACACTCAGCCAATAAAAAGACCAAGTTTTGGATTCAACAAAGGAGCAAAGGGGCAACCGAAGGCACCCCTGGTCTGGCGCACCGGACTGTCCGGTGTGCCACCAGACAGTGAACAGTACCTGTCCGGTGCACAAGGGGACTCAGACTCAAACTCGCCACCTTCGGGAATTTCCAAGGCGACTCGGCTATAATTCACCGGACTGTCCGGTGTACACCGGACAGTGTCCGGTGCGCCATGGAAGGTCGGCCACAGGAACTCGCCAGCCTCGGGTTCGCGCGGCAGCCGCTCCGCTAAAATTCACCGGACTGTCCGGTGTGCACCGGACTGTCCGGTGTGCCAGCGGAGCAACGGCTCCCTGCAGCGCCAACGGCTCCCTGCGGCGCATTTATTACGCGCGCAGCGCGCGCAGACGTCAGGCACGCCCATACCGGTGCACCGGACATCAAACAGTACATGTCCGGTGTGCACCAGACACCCAGGCGGGCCCACAAGTCAGAAGCTCCAACGGCTAGAATCCAACGGTAGTGATGACGTGGCAGGGGGCACCGGACTGTCCGGTGTGCACCGGACTGTCCGGTGCGCCATCGAACAGACAGGTTCCCAACGGCCACATTTGGTGGTTGGGGCTATAAATACCCCAACCACCCCACCATTCATGGCATCCAAGTTTTCCACTTCCCAACTACTACAAGAGCTCTAGCTTTCAATTCTAGACACACCAAAGAGATCAAATCCTCTCAAATTCCACACAAAGCCCTAGTGACTAGTGAGAGTGATTTGCCGTGTTCATTTGAGCTCTTGCGCTTGGATTGCTTCTTTTCTTTCTCACTTGTTCTTGAGATCAAAACTCCATTGTAATCGAGGCAAGAGGCACCAATTGTGTGGTGGCCCTTGTGGGGAAGTTTTGTTCCCGGCTTTGATTTGAGAAGAGAAGCTCACTCGATCCGTGGATCGTTTGAGAGAGGGAAGGGTTGAAAGAGACCCGGCCTTTGTGGCCTCCTCAACGGGGAGTAGGTTTGCAAGAACCGAACCTCGGTAAAACAAATCTCCGTGTCTCACTCGCTTATTCGCTTGGGATTTGTTTTGCGCCCTCTCTTGCGGACTCGTTCTTTATTCCTAACGCTAACCCCGGCTTGTAGTTGTGTTTATATTTGTAAATTTCAGTTTCGCCCTATTCACCCCCCCTCTAGGCGACTATCAACCACCCACTTTGCAATTCTACCCGAGGCCTCTCGGCACTGGATGATCTCCCCCAGGGGGAAGGATGACACCACAGTTACCGGATGAGACTCGAAGTAGTGTCGCAACTTCCGCCGTGTCAGGATCACCGCGTACAGCAGCTTCTGAATTTGTGGGTAGCGGATCTTGGTCTCGGACAGTACCTCACTGATGAAGTAGACTGGCCTCTGTACGGGCAATGCATGCCCCTCTTCTCGTCTCTCAACCAGAATCGCGGCGCTAACCACCTGAGTGGTCGCGGCGATGTAGATCAAGAGGGCTTCTCCGGCAGCGGGGGGCACCAAGATGGGCGCGTTCGTGAGGAGCGCCTTCAGGTTCCCGAGGGCTTCCTCGGTCTCAGGGGTCCAAGTGAAGCACTCGGCCTTCCTTAAGAGGCGGTATAGAGGCAGGCCTCTTTCGCCGAGGCGCGAGATGAAACGGCTCAGAGCCGCAAGGCATCCCATGACTCTCTGTACGCCTTTCAAGTCCTTGATGGGCCCCATGCTGGTGATGGCCGCGATCTTCTCCGGGTTGGCCTCGATGCCCCGCTCGGAGACGATGAACCCTAAGAGCATGCCTCGGGGAACCCCGAAGACACACTTCTCAGGATTGAGCTTCACGCCTTTCGCCTTGAGACATCGGAATGTCGCTTCAAGGTCGGAAAGGAGGTCGGAGGCTTTCCTCGTCTTGACTACGATGTCATCGACGTAGGCCTCGACCGTTCGGCCAATGTGTTCGCCGAACATGTGGTTCATGCACCGTTGGTACGTTGCACCCGCATTCCTCAAACCAAACGGCATGGTAACATAGCAGTACATGCCGAAAGGTGTGATGAAAGAAGTCGCGAGCTGGTCAGACTCTTTCATCCTGATTTGGTGATACCCTGAGTAGGCATTAAGGAAAGACAGGGTTTCGCACCCGGCAGTGGAATCCACGATTTGATCGATGCGAGGCAGAGGGTAGGGAACTTTCGGACATGCTTTGTTCAGACCAGTGTAGTCTACACACATCCGCCATTTCCCTCCTTTTTTCTCACAAGCACAGGGTTGGCAAGCCATTCGGGATGGAATACCTCTTTGATGAACCCCACCGCCATTAGCTTGTGGATCTCCTCGCCTATGGCTCTGCGCTTTTCTTTGTCGAATCGGCGCAGAGGCTGCTTCACGGGTCGGGCTCCAGCTCGGATATCCAGCGAGTGCTCGGCGACATCCCTCGGTATGTCGAGCATGTCCGAGGGACTCCACGCGAAAACGTCGGCGTTTGCGCGGAGAAAGTCGACGAGCACTGCTTCCTATTTGGGATCGAGCTCGGAGCCGATCCGGATCTGCTTGGAGGCGTCGTTGCTGGGGTCGAGAGGGACGGATTTAACCGTCTCCGCTGGCTCGAAGTTGCCGGCGTAGCGCTTCGCGTCTGGTGCCTCCTTAGAGAGGCTCTCCAGGTCGGCGATGAGGGCCTCAGCGTACTCCACGCACTCCACGTCGCATTCGTACGCGTGTCAGTACGTGGGGCCGACGGTGATGACCCCATTGGGGCCCGGCATCTTGAGCTTGAGGTAGGTGTAGTTGGGGACAGCCATGAACTTGGCGTAGCAGGGCCTCCCCAGTACTGCGTGGTAGGTTCCTCGGAACCCGACCACCTCGAACGTGAGGGTCTCCCTTCGGAAGTTGGAGGGTGTCCCAAAGCAGACAGGTAGATCGAGTCGTCCAAGGGGCTGGACGCGCTTCCCGGGGATGATCCCGTGGAAAGGCGCAGCGCCTGCCCGGACCGAGGATAGATCGATCCGCAGGAGCCCGAGGGTCTCGGCGTAGATGATGTTGAGGCTGCTGCCTCCGTCCATGAGGACCTTGGTGAGCCTGACGTTGCCGATGACGGGGCCGACAACGAGCGGGTATTTCCCCGGGCTCGGCACGCGGTCGGGGTGGTCGTCTTGGTCGAAGGTGATGGGCTTGTCGGACCAGTCTAGGTAGACTGGCGCCGCCACCTTTACCGAACAGACCTCCCGACGCTCCTGCTTACGGTGCCGAGCCGAGGCGTTCGCCACTTGCCCACCGTAGATCATGAAGCAGTCGTGGACCTTGGGGAACTCTCCTGCCTGGTGATCTTCCTTCTTGTCGTCGTCGCGAGCCCTGCCACCCTCCGCGGGTGGCCCGACCTTGTGAAAGTGGCACCGAAGCATGGCGCACTCCTCAAGGGTGTGCTTGACGGGCCCCTGATGATAGGGGCATGGCTCCTTGAGCATCTTGTCAAAGAGGTTGGCACCTCCGGGAGGTTTCCGAGGGTTCTTGTACTCGGCGGCGGCGACAAGGTCTGCGTCGGTGGCGTCGCGTTTCGATTGCGACTTCTTCTTGCCTTTCTTCTTGGCGCCACGTTGAGTTGACGCCTCGGGGACATCTTCCGGTGGGCGGCCCTGGGGCTGCTTGTCCTTCCGGAAGATGGCCTCAACCGCCTCCTGGCCAGAGGCGAACTTGGTGGCGATGTCCATCAGCTCGCTCGCCCTAGTGGGGGTCTTGCGACCCAGCTTGCTCACCAGGTCGCGGCAGGTGGTGCCGGTGAGGAACGCGCCGATGACATCTGAATCAGTGATGTTGGGCAGCTCGGTGCGCTGCTTCAAGAATCGCCGGATGTAGTCCCGGAGAGACTCTCCCGGCTGCTGGCCGCAGCTTCGGAGATCCCAGGAGTTTCCAGGGCGCACGTACGTGCCCTAGAAATTGCCGGCGAAGGCCTGGACCAGGTCGTCCCAGTTGGAGATCTGCCCCGGAGGCAGGTGCTCCAGCCAGGCCCGAGCGGTATCGAAGAGGAACAGGGGGAGGTTGCGGATGATGAGGTTGTCATCGTCCGTTCCACCCAGGTGGCAGGCCAGCCGGTAGTCCGCGAGCCACAGTTCCGGTCTCGTCTCCCCCGAGTACTTTGTGATAGTAGTCGGGGTTCGGAACCGGGTCGGGAACGGCGCCCGTCGTATGGCGCGGCTGAAAGCCTGCAGACCGGGTGGTTCGGGCGAGGGACTCCGATCCTCCCCGCTGTCGTAGCGTCCCCCACGCCTGGGGTGGTAGCCTCGGCGCACCCTCTCGTCGAGGTGGGTCCGACGGTTGCGGTGATGGTGCTCGTTGCCGAGGCGACCCGGGGCCGCAGGCGCTGTGTTGCGCGTGCGCCCGGTGTGGACCGATGCTTCCCGCATGAATCGGGAAGTCGCGGCGCGATGTTCCGAGGGGTACCCCTGCCTTTGGGAGGTGGAGCTTTCGGCCCGTCGGACCGCGGCGTCCTCCAGGAGATTCTTGAGCTCTCCCTGGATACGCCGTCCCTCGGTGGTAGATGGCTCCGGCATCGCACAGAGAAGTATTGCCGCTGCAGCCAGGTTCTAGCCGACCCCGCTAGAAACTGGTGGCGTCCTTACCCTAACGTCGTCGGCGACGCGGTGCTGGATGCCCTGGGGTAGATGACGCACTTCTCCGGCCAGAGGTTGGCCCGCCCATTCCTGCCCATTGTCCCGGCGGAATGACTCAAGTGTTCCTGCTCCCTCGTCGAGCCTGGCCTGCATCTCGCGGATTTGCTCGAGCTGTGGGTCATGACCCCTCGCCGGGACGGGGACCACAGCTAGCTCCCGAAGGATGTCAACGCGAGGCACAGGCCTAGGGAGGTCACCGTTCTCCGGCATACCAAGATGGTTGCCTTCGTCGGGACCCCCTAGATCGACGTGGAAACATTCACGACTTGGGTCGCAGTCCTCGTCGCCGAGGCTGTGGCTACCGTCGGAACAGTCGGAAAGGCAGTAGTCGCACGCGGTCATAAAGTCCTGCATGGCACTGGGGTTACCAAGTCCGGAGAAATCCCAACTAAAGTCGGGCTCGTCATCTTCCTCGGACCCCGAGGGCCCGTAGGTCGAGTCGGCCGTCAGCCGGTCCCAGGGTGACCGCATACGATACCCCAGAGGGTTTGGATTCGCCTCTATGAGGGCGTCCACCAAAGCGAAGTCGCTTGGTGGGTCGAGGCTGAATCCAAAAGGCGTGAGATGGGAATCGGTCGATACCTCTTGGTCGACGGGCGGTGACGAAGTCACGTCCGGAGTAGACTGCACCGTCGTCTCATGTACGAGGGTGACGCCCAGCAAGTCCTTTGCGAGCGTGCTGGCGTCGTCCGTTTGCTTGGGGTTGGCGTGTTGCGGGGAGACGACGCTCGTCTTCATCTCAGACGCGAGGTCGATGCCCGACGTACCCCCCGTTGGGGCGCCGGCGCCGTCGACCCGCTCGACAGCCGACGAGGTGCCGCCTCCTGCTTGGCCTTGGTTGCCCCGCCTCCTCCTCCGTCGGTCGGGGAGGGGACGGGACAAGCCCGAATGTTGTTCTTCCACCACGTGGGGAAGACGTCGTCGATTCTGCCTCTGGTGGGCGGGTTGTCGGCCGCCATTGTCGCTGTCGCGTGGCGAGGGAAGGAGTATCATGTCGTAGCTGCCGTCGAGGGACATGAACTCAAGACTCCCGAAACGGAGCACCGTCCCGGGCTGGAAAGGTTGCTGGAGACTGCCCATCTGGAGCTTGACGGGAAGCTGTTCGTCAACACGCAGCAGGCCCCTACCTGGCGCGCCAACTGTCGGTGTTTTGAACCCGGGGGGTCCCTAGACCGACGAGTAAATTGTCGCCGCGTGCCCCAGCCCAGATGGGTCGGCGCGAGACGGAGCGCGAAGGGGGGGGGAAGAAGCTGGAGGGAGATAGGCGTGCAAAGGGGAAACCCGTGGCCTTCGTGTTTGTCCCGCGCCCAGGTCGGGTGCGCTTGCAGTAGGGGGTTACAAGCGTCCACGCGGGAGGGAGCGAGCGGCCTTACGCAAGCGCCGTCCCGTCCTTCTCCGCACGGCCAACCCTCTGTAAGAGGGCCCTGGACCTTCCTTTTATAGGCGTAAGGAAAGGATCCAGGTGTACAATGGGGGGTGTAGCAGTGTGCTAACGTGTCTAGAGGAGGAGAGCTAGTGCCCTAAGTACATGCCATCATGGCAGCCAGAGAGGTTTTGGCACCCGGTTCGTGTGGTGTCGTGGCCGTCGGAGGAGCGCTGGAGCCTGGCGGAAGGACAGCTGTTGGGGCTGTCAAGTCCTTGCTGACGTCCTCTTGCTTCCGTAAGGGGGCTGAGAGCCGCCGTCGTCATAGAGCGTGCGGGGCGCCATCATTACTTGTTTAGCGGAGCGAGCCAGATGGGACGCCGGTCTTGTTCCCCGTAGCCTGAGTCAGCTTGGGGTAGGGTAATGATGGCGCCTCCTGTGACGTGGTCGGTCCGAGCCCTGGGTTGGCCGAGGTGGAGGCTCCTCCGAGGTCGAGGTCGAGTCTGTCTTCCAAGGCCGAGGTCGAGTCCGAGCCCCTGGGTCGGGCGAGGCGGAGACCGTCAGCTGAGGCCAGGGCTGAGTCCGAGCCCTGGGGTCGGGCGAAGCGGAGTTCGTCGTCTTCCGGGGCTGAGCCCGAGTCTGAGCCCTAGGGTCGGGCGAAGCGGAGTTCGTCGTCTTCCGGGGCTGAGCCCGAGTCCGAGCCCTGGGGTCGGGCGAAGCGGAGTTCATCGTCTTCCGGGGCTGAGCCTGAGTCCGAGCCCTGGGGTCGGGCGAAGCGGAGTTCGTCGTCTTCCGGGGCTGAGCCCGAGTCCGAGCCCTGGGGTCGGGCGATGCGGAGTTTCCTATGGCGCCCGAAGCCGGACTTGGCTGCTGTCAGCCTCACTCTGTCGAGTGGCACAGCAGTCGGAGCGGCGCAGGCGGCGCTGTCCTCTTGTCAGACCGGTCAGTGGAGCGGCGAAGTGACTACGGTCACTTCGGCTCTGTCGACTGGAGGGCGCGCGTCAGGATAAAGGTGTCAGGCCACCTTTGCATTAAATGCCCCTGCGATTCGGTCGGTTGGCGTGACGACTTGGCCAAGGTTGCTTCTTGGCGAAGACTAGGCCTCGGGCGAGCCGAAGGTGTGCCCGTTGCTGGAGGGGGTCCTCGGGCGAGACGTAGATCCTCCGGGGTCGGCTGCCCTTGCCCGAGGCTGGGCTCGGGCGAGGCGTGATCGCGTCCCTCGAATGGACCGACCCTTGACTTAATCGCACCCATCAGGCCTTTGCAGCTTTGTGCTGATGGGGGTTACCATCTGAGATTTAGGAGTCTTGAGGGTACCCCTAATTATGGTCCCCGACAATACAATACTATACATATTAAATTCTTCATTATTTAGTATACACTAGCAGATTGCACGTGCGTTGCGACGGCTCATAACAATAACGATGTAAACTATCCACCAAAAAGATCTTAAGATTTTTTATTGATTATTTCACTATACGCATAATATTTTTTATTTGACTAACTGATGTTGTTGTTTACTCCATCCAATATGTGTTGTTACAACACGACTAATGAAGGGAGCGATTAGAAGAGAGTTTACAACGACTGACTGAACGAACAGAGATTATAGAATGATATAATTCCACCATACAGAAACGAAATAAGAGGAAATTTGTTAGCTCAAGATTCTAAAATAAGTCACATGAACTCAAACTTGTAAAAAAGATAGATCAAAATATGGAGTGGTTGCTAAAGTCAGGTGTCAATAAAAAATGGATGTGCTCCATACAAATTATGGTACTTTGTAGCAATTACTAACGTTTAAAACCATCAAATAACCTTTTCTTTTACTGTTAGCGTGATAAATCATTGCTACTCCATCCAATTCAGCAACCTCAAACACCATGGAGTCCATTGCGCGCAATGTGGTCTCAGAAACGACCTAATGCATGTAAGAGCCAAGAACATAAGAGACGAGCATCCTGTGGTAGTGCCCGCATGGATCTCCAAATCCTAGTACATATTTTGCAGGATCCATGAGCCATCATCAGAAGAACACAAACCGCATGCAGACAACAAATAAAAGTATTAACACACCCAACTTATGTTCAATCCTTAGCACAACAAAAAATTAACACCCAAAATAACAAAGGAACAACACAATCATTTTTGCAATAACAGAAGGATGGGTGATAGGTATATAGAAGTGGTAGAAGCATACCGAGTCGACTCCATGGTAAGGCGATGTCGAGCCATCGAACGGGTACCATAGGCAACAAATTAGGGACCCCATCCCTCGCCTCTCCCACTTCTAAGGTTTCGTAGAGTAGGATGGCAAGGAAAGAGGCGAGCATACATGTTCGTTGCCGGAGAAGGACATGATAAAGACCTGGGCATCTGGAGGCGACATAGGTAGTATACCGCTAGATACATATAGGGAGAGAGCACACAAGCGGAGAAAGAAGCTCAGCTAGAGCAGCTCCAAACCGAGAGGCACCCACACCAGGCGTTAGTCTGAGAAGGGCGAGAGAATGCGAGTGCCTTCTCAGCCCTGGACTCGCCGAGGCGACACAACACCACCACCAACTCTGTAGCATACGTCGACTGCTGCCCCGCTACGGGCCTTGATTGTACAATATCTTAGACCTGAACTCCTAATCGCCAAGATAACCTAAGCGTGGCAGGTGTCACCATGTCTTCCTCGGCGACATGCACGGAGAAAGGCCAGGAGCAAGACCGACTCGCCCGTACCCGCGTCCACGAGCGTCGGTCGGCTCGCGGCTGCGACAGTGGGCAGGGCAGCAGGTTGAGGAGGAAGAACAGGGCGAAGGCCGGGAAGACGAACGGGACGTTCGACGATGGCGAAAACGATGGTGCACGCATGCTGTGAAACGTCCTCGTGGACGTGCAATAGCCACTGCGCGGGTCGGTGTCGATGCTGATGTCGGACGAATACGGGGAGGAGGCGCCTGCTCCCACGCCCTCTGCCAAGAATGGGGTGGTGCAGAGGCAGAGGCATGAGGGAAGAGAGAAAATAAGCATGATGGCGAACGAGGTGGCGACAACTTAGGCGAGGACCATCATTATCGTGCGGAGGTATAGATGACCAAATGGACCGTATCTCGCGGGCCAGCCAGTGGCATGGCCCATTTAATAGTGCTTGGGCCAGCCCGACATGAGAGTCGTGCCGTGCTTGGGATGTAGCCTCGGCCCGTAGTGCTGGCCCGGCCCGACACCATTTTATTTTTTATATTAAAAAAATCGTATATACATATGTACATATATTCAATATTAAAAACACATGAGTATGATGTTCTACTGGTTAGACGACTTCACCTAATGTCTCCCGCCCTTCTTCCATCAAGGTGTGGGATCGAACCCCACAACGTGTCGTGCCTAGGCTGGAGCAGCCCTACGGGTGTTGTGCCTAGCGGGTTCGTGCGGGCCGCTAGACGTGGAGGTTGGTTGCATGGAGGGGCGGGCGCGAGTTAATTTGAAATAGATGTGAAGGGTTATTTGTAAAAGGATGACGCAAAATGGTCGTTGAAACTGATGCTTTAATATAGTAGAGATAGAGATTACTCATTCTTATTTTATACACAACTTATTACTAGACCATATATTTTACAAATGTTTTGATTGAGAGACACATGAAAATTGACCAACTTATTTGTCAACAATAAAGAAGTGGTACAAACTGTATGACTCCAATTGACGGTATCCGATTGTGTCTATCTTGGCGCGGAAGGGAACATGAGCGATAGATAGCGAACGTCCGTAGAGCCTCCACGTTTTACATTACTAGAATGAGAAAGCGCCATATTGGGTGCAAAACCGTTCGTGCACTCAGAAAACAAATTAAATCATATGTTTTAGCGTATAGGAAATATACTTAAAACCATGACTTTTGAGACAGAAAACAAATTAAATCATATGTTTTAGCGTATAGGAAATACACTTAAAACCATTACTTTTGAGAAAGATCTTACCTCGAGAAGATAGGCATAATTGAGAGCTATTTGTGGAGTGGCAATTTGTAAAATCAATATTCTCTCATAAATCGCATAGGTAGAGTCTAAGGTTCTGAGGCTCTCCTCCATATCAAAATAAAAGCTCCACAATTTTAAATATTTATACACTTTCATTTGAACACGCTCATTTCTCTCAGCAGCAGTTGCATCAATCATATTGTTAGTATGAATGTTCTATAAAATACACATGAAAATTAAAAATAACACAGATCTAACAGATTATGTTATACCCCGCCTCTTAACCTCAAGAGAGGGCTCTAGTGGTGCTTGCCTGAAAGTTGCCTAGAGGGGGTGAATAGGCAAGTTAAAACTTTTTCAACAAAAACTAGAAGCAAACTGGGTAAAACTGAATTGATCTCGAAATTCACCCAGTTAACTTTGGAAATGAGATGTTCTAAATGATCCACAGGGTTCAAAGTAGTAGATCTGAGAAGGACACTTCTCAAAATCCACACACCAAAAAGATATAAACAAATCTTCCACACAATGGTGAGAGAACGAAGAACACAAACAAACACAATGAGCAAGAACACAAGAGACACAAGATTTATCCCGAGGTTCGGTCACACCACCAAGGTGCCCTACTTCCTCGTTGAGGCGCCCACAAAGAGCCGGGTCTCTTTCAACCCTAATCCTCCCTTTGCCGACCACAAAGGTCAAGCTCACACACTAATTTTTGCTCAAACGAGCGGGTAATACAAACTTTCATGTGGTCTTCCACAAGATTTGGAGACTCAAAAGAGACACCTAGTCATCTAGGAGCTAGAAGCTCCAAGAGTAATGAATCCACAAAGAACTCGATGTAGTACCAAAGCTCGAATGAAGAAGAGCAAGAGAGATTTGGAGATGAAGCACAAAAACCGCAGCTCTCAAACCCACTCAAAGATTTCTCTCCAAAGATTTGAAATGGGAGAGGCAAGAGATGTGTGAGAGAGAGTGGGAGGTGTTCTTCAAGCTAGAAATGGAGTTTGGGTCGTGCTCTTGTGTGTGGGGAGAGAGGTAGGAGTGAGTATATATAGGTGGAGCTCAAAACTAGCCGTTGGGCAGATTTTTCTGTCTGAGACCGGTTGAACCGCCCCTGGCAGGTTAGGCAGACTGTCTGCCAGTCTGACTATCAGACTGACTGGCAGACTGACCTGCAGACTGGTCAAGTTGACCAAGACCGGTTGAACCGCCCCTAAGACCGGTTCAACCGCCTGGGGCAGACTGACAGACACTCTGCCAGTCAGACTAACAGACTGCAGGTCAGACTGCAAAAACAGGTCCTGACACCGGTTGAACCGCCCCTAGGGCCGGTTCAACTGCCTGGGGTCAGACTGGCAGTCAGTCTGCCAGTCAGGAGGTCAGACCGGTCAGGTGACCCTGACACCGGTTGAACCTCTCCTAGGACCGGTTCAACCGGTTTTGACCAGTGAGGTCCGGGGAAAATACCCCGGCTGAACTTTCCCTAGACACCGGTTGAACCTCTCTGGACCCCGGTTGAACTTGCCCTGGACCCTGGTTGAACCTGCCTGGACCCCAGTTGAAGTTGAAGTTCAGCTGGAGTTGAGAAAGCTCAACTCAGCTGAAGTTTAGCTCAGCTGAAAAGCTCAGCTGCAGCTGAAGAAGCTCAACTCAGCTGAAGTTCAGCTCAGCTGAAAAGCTCAGCTGCAGTTTAAGAAGTTCAGCTGCTTTTCAACAAGAACACTCTAGTTTTCTCCAACCTAACCGCGGTCAACCATAGAACATTCAAGAGATTTTTGGTTTTCAAAAATAGCTTTTGAATATAGAGGCTTGAGCTTTGGCAAACACCAACCTTCTTTTTGGATCCCTCTTTATAGTACGACGATTCCTATACTCAAGTTAAATAAAATATAATTAAGTAAACTCCTTGAGTCATTGATGTCTCATGTGTGATTTCTCCATGGTGTTGCTTCATAAGGATCACAAACATCTTTGTCTCCCCTTTTGAAGCAAACACAACTCAAACCATGTGACTTGTACCATATCACCATATATGAGTTCAAATCGTGGCTTCAAGTCACCTTACTGATGCATCAACATGTTATAACTCTTCATAGCTGATTAGTTCATCGACTTAGTGTGCCAGTACTCTCTTCTTCACCTTAGCCATGGTACCTCGGTCTACAAGCCGTCGCTTGACCTTCACCTTCGCTTAGTTCCTCGAAGCCCTTTCCTTGCTATCTTCACCCTATCAAGCCATTCTTGAGTCACATCATTTTGAGCATCCATTGAGAGAATCATTTCTTCAATATTGTGAACCTTGCATGAATGTCTTCTAGATATAACTGTTAAGATTAATCAAGCTCTAGTTTGATTCTCATAGAAGCATATATGGACTGATAGTAATATGGTCAAGCCAATTCATGATTCCTCATATCTTATTCACTTTGGCTTGACCAATCCTCTTAATCACTTCATCCTCTGTTCTGATCATATGTATGTAGTGATTTCTCAGGTATTGTCCATATATATTCAAACCAATACCGAGACCATATTATATCCATTTGCTTTGTCTCATTGGTTATTTAACCTCGTGTTGAACCTTTGTTCACTGATCATTATACACTATTCAAGTATGTTCATCATACTGAATTTCCTGTTCAACACTTAGCAAACTCGTTAGACCTTTAAATGTGTTGTTATCCAAATCACCAAAACTCACAAAAGGGATGAATGCACTTTCAATCTCCCCTTTTTGGTGATTGATGACAACACATTTAAAGCTTACATAAGATTTGATAAATAAGATTTTGAATCCTATGATATAGTTTCCTCCCCCTAAATATGTGCATTTCAGAAAATACCAGTTTTGTACTCAAATACCAAAAGCGCATATTTGGGTCATGTATGGAGATAACTTATATCATACTATTCATGGAGTGCAGTGTGTCATAAAATAAACGTGATGCTCATGACATAGTATGCACTCATCAACTTTCTACATCTTATGTTTTTCTTATGATTCCCTTTTTTTGTTAATTATTTCTCCCCTTCTTAAAAGTATTCTAACACTTAGTTACATAATACTAAAGGTAAGCTTTAATGCAAAATTTCTCCCCCTTTGTCATAAATCTCCAAAAAGGATACAAAGAATATAAATGGTAGAAATTATGATTAAGCGAGATGTGAACACACTATCATGAAAATGATCCTTAGATGGCACAAAGGTAATGGATAAGTGTCACAAGTGATGTAACTTTGTGTTTTACCTTTTCAAGGGGTTTCCAGACTTGTGTTGGATTTAGAATTCATTTGCAAGCTCTTGTTGGCATAATTGTGACATAGGTCCAAGATATCAAATGAATATTGTCATACTAATTGAAAGATAAATCTTGATACCTAGATTCTAGATGTCACCTAGCATTTTCTTATCATAACAAGAGGCAACATGAAAATTGCACAAGTATGGATTATACAACTAGTGATCATGTATGAAAATACCAATTGAAAAACACCAATTGATACAATTTGTTAGATAAGCATACCACTAATTGCATATTACACTAAGTTATCCTCAAGTTTTAGTGCACGCATATATATGAATTCAATTGATATCTGTTGAGAGTGCTTATTTGCAACTTAAAGTACCATTGGCATAAAAGGAGTATCAATTGAACATAATCATGCAACATAAGAAACATGTGCACTATTTAATCAATTAAGTTCTAGACAGGAGAATTTATAAGCTATGCTACTTTAGACATTTGCAATCCAAAAGGATGTGATACATGTTTACCAATTTTAGATGATGTTGGAGTAGCATATAAAAGAGAAACTCGTTCCCTTATGAAATGTATAAAAGATACATTTATTGGAGCAAATAATTTTTGATACCCATCAAAATTTGCAGTGTAAGCGATTGTCTTTGCCCGAAGGTTCCTTTCTAATTTGAGACTACACACATAATAGACTTGAAAATGAAGTCAGTCTCAAAGATTCAAATTATAGATCATTCTCCCCCTAAATGTAAGCATATAAGTGATGAATACTTGTTTAGCTTATGCACTTGGACTTGTGAGGCCAAGGGATTAAGTTCTACAATTTGAACCTTGGTACAAATAAAGTATGAAAGAGTGAAATAGTACCAATTGAAAGAATTACTCATACTCAAAAAGTATACTAATAGACATGCTATGCAATATTTTAAGCCAAGATTCTTGAGAAGTTAGCATGTTTGACTCATACCTCACTAAGATGACTTAAGACTAACTTATGACATCACCACAAGAGGTATTAATCAAATATCTAGAGATTCTTTAATCGTCACCACAAGTGCAACCTTATGATGTGACTTAAGATATTGCATATACATGCACACACTAGCATGTAAGAGCCTAGATACAAAAATGTAATACAATAGTTCATGGAGTGACACACCTTTGTTCTATGCCAAATGGTCTCCATTATAATCATGAATTTCCATCTTAGCTTTTGATAGGCTTGACATTTCAAAGAGAAACTTATCCTCTTCACACGATCAAGAGAAACTCATTTTCATTTCTATGGAACCATTCATCCTCATCTGATATTCTCCAAGGTGTGAGACTACACAACATGAACTTGAAAGAAATCATTAGTCTCACAAGATATAGGCTAAACTCTCCCTCAATTTGTGCATGCAAGAGTACACAAAGTACACTTATGCACATCAACAATACGAGGTTAAAGGAGATGTTTGCACTATATCTTGGTTTAACATAACATGCTTTACATAGATGATGAAAATTATACCAATTAAAAGTTTAAGAACTAAAAGTATATCAATTGAAATCTTGAAGGGTAAAGCATGCTAATATGAACCTCAAACCTCATAATGAAGGATATCATATAAATATGTCACTACATCTTCATTATTTGGTTGACAAAAAATATAACTCCCTTCTTGAATCACTATGATCTCTTTTCTCTTTACAATTTCATCCAACCAAGTGATCATGAACTCTTTCATATTTTCTTGATTCGATCATACTTGATATGAGATCAATTGAAGCTCAATGATTGAAACAACCAAGACTCTTATATTTGTAGATTTTGAATTCATCTTCAAAGAACTTGGGAGGGCCTTGTTGAAACACTTAGAAAAGAGAGCATTAGAAACACAAGGGAGGGTTTCACAAATGATGATCCTTATATGTGGATGACAAATGAATCATCATTATTGAAACCCAAAATGATAGACTAAATTCCCTTAAATTAGTGCACACATATAGTTGATGTCAAAGTTATATGCACTATTGAACATTTTATATTGCAAGGATTTTAACCTATACTATGGTACATCCCACTAAGGATAGAATACTAAAACAACTGAAGGAGAGGAAGTTTTCATACCTTGGCCTCTTATCAACTTCATCTTACTTTAGTTGAATAGTATCCTTAAGCTTGTGATTTATCCGATTTAAAACAAGCACCATCTCTTAACATAGATTTTCTATGGATAAACTCAACACAAGAGATGGCATTAGTAGCACAAGCACTAGTTTCTTATTTTGCAATCCTTTATATGTGGAAGGCAAGCGAGTTGCTAAAATAGAGAAACCTCATAATATGGACTAAATTTCCCTTGAGCCCTCGTGCACAATATATTTTGAATGACATGGATAATATGCATGGTTGTACAATGAAGTCTAAAGGGCTGACATAATCCATATTATGGTGAGTGTCTAATAAAGAAGAATCAAATCCAAATTAACTAGATAGAGAATACGTCACATAATTTTGGATTGTTCACCATATGATAATATTCATTCATCTTCCAATTAGACCTTTATTTCATAATCAACAACTGATGTATATCCTCAAGTGCTTCTTTTTCCTTAGTGGCTACATAAGTCACAAAAAAGATAAGATTTGAAAATAATATGCACTTGAGATTCAGTTGTTACCACCCTTGCTACTATCTCCAAATATGATTTATACATTCATTATCGAGCACCCAACTTGATCCATTGAAGGCGTGATCCTGCAAAACAAGTTTAAGCTGCATATCTTGGTACCCAATTTGAATTGGGTCCTTTGAGATTAGTAGGAAGAGCCTTGAGTACCCACACAATCCTTATTGTAATCTTTCTCTTTGTGTAGGCACCCACATATACTTGACAACCATCTTATATGGTTTCAAGTCAATTTTTAATCACATAGATAAAAGCTAGAGTTAAGAATAGGAGCCTTTTCTCCTTTTCTTGATACATCATTGTGTTGCCTTCTTGATGATGAACCTAGCTTGACCTTGGGTGCACCTAGCTTATTAAGGTTAATTGCACAAGCATTCATATCATAAAGACAAGTTATGCATGTAATTTACAACTTAGTGATCCAATTCAATGTGAAGCATATGGATACCGATTGAAGTAGATTCCTGAGATATCAATTTGTAGGTTTCCAAAGTTTAGAGAGTATGGATCACTAATTGTACCCTTTTACAGTTTAAAATCATATCCATGTTAGTGCATATGTATGAGATGAATATCAACAAAAAAGATTCTTATGCACTTTTAGATTTAACTATAAGGGAATTTTAAACTGCATCAAGAGTAGCTATTAAAAAAACAAAGATTACAATCCATATGAATGAGATACAAATTTACCATTTTGGATTATCTTAGTATAGCTTACTCAAGGGAAACTTATTCTCTACGACACAAGATATATAATGTTCTCCCACTAGATATGTGCATCAAGTATTTGAATGACTTACCACATGCACTTTCAATTCAGTTAAGAGTCTCATGAGGAGTACATTACATATCATGGTCAAGGCATGACAAATTTGCAATGAATTAACTTATGCCTAAGAATACTTACCACCATATAGAACGTACCATTTGTTATACCAATTTGATAGATCTTACTATCTGTGGTGGTGTCACCTTAGTATTCTTATTTTCATCATTTGTGGAGACTTCCTTCTTTGTTATCTCTTTTCCTTTTAAAACTAGTCGATAAAACACTTTGAAAAGAGGCATTAGTAGTACAAGGAAGTATTTAATGAATCATGATATCTATATATGAATGGAAAACAAATCATCATTTATGAGGCATAAAGGCATAAATTAAATTCCTTTTAAATTAATGCACATGGATGAGTGAATTAATAATATGCACCAATTTACAAATTTAAGCCAAAAGGAATTTAACCTTCATATTGGCATTTCTTTCCATAAAATAGATTATTACCAATTGAAAGAATGTCACTTGAAAGGAACTATTATTGGTCACATACCAAATGAAACAACTAGTTCCATACCTTTGCCTTGAGCATTCCTAATCTTTCTTTATTTGAAGATTAACCTTTAATGCTTGTGATTTTACCAAATGAAAGAGCACAATCTCTACCTATAAATTTCCATGAAATGGCTTAAAAGAGATTGCATTAGAAACACAAACAATATTTTCCTATTTAGAAACCTCTAGTATATGAATGAAAAGAAGGTTACTAAAATAAGGAAACCTCATGATATGAACTAAATTGCCCTTACAAGCTTCATGCATAACACCAAAATTAAACAAGGTGAAAAAAGCATGATTATTTAATTAAGTTTACATGGCAAGTTTAATTCATAGCATGGTGAGTGATTAATGTAGAAGACCCAAAACCAATTTAAATGAGAATGAATACATCACATAGTATTGGTTCGATCTTCTTTGAATGTTGAATGTCACACTCCATTTGAGAAACACATTCTCATGTTCTGAGACTACATAAACACTTAGATAGAAATATTAGTCTCACAACTCTAGTCATATAGAGAATTCCCCTTTTGATGAGTGCTTTAAGAAATTGAATTTCTTACTTAGCACTCTATTCATTTAAGAACATGGGATAATCCTCTTTATGTCTAGGTCATGGCAATAATACGATAATTCATTTGAAATATGCCACGAATTAATTATCATCAATTAAAGTATGTAGATTGCCACATATAATAATAACAAATATGCAATCTACCATATAATTGGATTCTTTCCAAAGCAAGGTAAAATATTTTAAGTTCATTCTCATGTGCTTCGTTTTTCCTATGTGGCTACAAAAGACACAAAGGAATATAATAATTAAAAGCAATGTGCACCTAAGATTTAATTTTTACCATCCTTTGGATATCCCTTAGTTGTAGGCATTTTGCTTGACAAAGGTTAATCCTTATTCCCTACAACACAAGTTCTTGCTAGAGATGAATATGAAGTTAGTGATATAACAATTAAATTCATCTTTGGGTCAATCTTAAAGGATAGACAATGTAAGATTGATAGCTTGAGATAAGGATTGAGTTAAACTGCTTAAGCACCCCAAAGCTTCATATCATCTCTAGGTACCTGCAAAATCTTATTAAGTATATTTTGGTACCCATCTCATGATGGGTCCATCAAGGTTAGTCAATAAGGACTTAGGCACCCAAATAGCCTTGGTCCTAGAATGTGGTGAACTCATCACCTTTCTAGCACAAGAGTCAAATTTGGGTCTCCTAAGTATATTTGAATGTATTGACAGGTTAGGCTTAGGTGTTTTACCCTTTGGACAAACCTTGAATAGATGACCTCTTTCACGACAATTGTAGCAAATGCGGTGCTTGTCCTTGCAATGCATTTGCCTTTTGCTTTCATCCTTCTTGATGGTCATCTTTCTTGATCGTGCAAGGTCTTGGTTCTTCATGCGGGGGCATGAACCAATTTCATGACCCTTCTCCTTGCATCCATAGCACCTCCTATCGTTTCTCTTTGATCTTTCTTTGTTGAAGCACATAGGTACATTGTTAGAGCAAATAATATGAGCATTAATTTTCTCACCTTGAGTCTTGCTCATGTCCTTCTTGGAAAGCTTGGTATTCTTTTGAAGGGGTTTTGTGCATGCTACGATTGTCCCCTTCTCAAGCTTTTTCACCATATTATCACGGTTATCTTGAGAAGGTTGAGCATGACACTTTCCCTTCAAAATAGTTAAGCTCCTTCTTAGCCTTCCAACTTCTTCCTTGAGCTCTTTATTTTCTTGTGTGATAGAAATATCACTAATTCCTGAAATTTCTAGCTCAATGGAAGATTGGCTTTCTTGAGAGCAACATTTGTTAGCACATGATAATATAGTTTCTACTTGAGTACATGTGCATATGTGAGGTTGGTATGATTTAAAATTAGTTAACACAACCTCATGAGCCATTTCTAACATGATATGTGAATCCATAAAATTATTATGAGAGCACACAAGCATATCATGTTTTTCTTGCAAAGCTAGATTTTCAATATTTTAGCCTTTCTATCGTGTTCTTGAACATAGCATTTTTATTTTCTAATTGAGCAATATATGATGAATGATTAACAACTTTAATTTGCTCAATTGAAATGTCTTCATACCTTTGGACCAAATCATCATGAGAGCACTTTAGCTTCTCATGCTCTTTGGTCAACTTCTCTAAGTCTTCGATTTTTCTGATGAGGAAGTCTTCTTGCTTATGAAGCATTTCTTTTTGTTCTTCCGCTCTTTTCATGAGTTTGAGCAAGCTCATCCGATGTTTCTTGCTTAGCTGAGCGAAGAAATGTTGAAGATCATCCTCATCTTCATTATCACTTTCTTGCTCCTCCTCGTCCTCTCTTTCGCTTTCACTGTCACTCCCATTAGCAATAAAGCACATATGAGAAGTGGATTTGAAAGACGAACCTTGTGAAGAGGTGGATTCATCGTTTGGTCTCCATCGATCATTTTCTTCTTCAATTTTGTTCTTCGCCTCATCTTCCTTCATTTTGAGGAACATCCTTTCGGCGATTCTCATGGCAAGATCTATTTCCCTAGGATCAACATCTGCACCAAAAGATGAAGTCGAGGCAATCTCAACTTGTTCAAGCTTAGAAGCACTTTTGTTTCTTAGTCCCCCCGACATGATCTTTTCCTCACGCGGTTAAGCGTTAGAACGAGGATTAGGCTCTGATACCAATTGAAAGTTGCCTAGAGGGGGGTGAATAGGCAAGTTAAAACTTTTTCAACAAAAACTAGAAGCAAACTGGGTAAAACTGAATTGATCTCGAAATTCAACCAGTTAACTTTGGAAATGAGATGTTCTAAATGATCCACAGGGTTCAAAGTAGTAGATCTGAGAAGGACACTTCTCAAAATCCACACACCAAAAAGATATAAACAAATCTTCCACACAATGGTGAGAGAACGAAGAACACAAACAAACACAATGAGCAAGAACACAAGAGACACAAGATTTATCCCGAGGTTCGGTCACACCACCAAGGTGCCCTACTTCCTCGTTGAGGCGCCCACAAAGAGTCGGGTCTCTTTCAACCCTAATCCTCCCTTTGTCGACCACAAAGGTCAAGCTCACACACTAATCTTTGCTCAAACGAGCGGGTAATACAAACTTTCTTGTGGTCTTCCACAAGATTTGGAGACTCAAAAGAGACACCTAGTCATCTAGGAGCTAGAAGCTCCAAGAGTAATGAATCCACAAAGAACTCGATGTAGTACCAAAGCTCGAATGAAGAAGAGCAAGAGAGATTTGGAGATGAAGCACAAAAACCATAGCTCTCAAACCCACTCAAAGATTTCTCTCCAAAGATTTGAAATGGGAGAGGCAAGAGATGTGTGAGAGAGAGTGGGAGGTGTTCTTCAAGCTAGAAATGGAGTTTGGGTCGTGCTCTTGTGTGTGGGGAGAGAGGTAGGAGTGAGTATATATAGGTGGAGCTCAAAACTAGCCGTTGGGCAGATTTTTCTGTCTGAGACCGGTTGAACCGCCCCTGGCAGGTCAGGCAGACTGTCTGCCAGTCTGACTATCAGACTGACTGGCAGACTGACCTGCAGACTGGTCAAGTTGACCAAGACCGGTTGAACCGTCCCTAAGACCGGTTCAACCGCCTGGGGCAGACTGACAGACACTCTGCCAGTCAGACTGGCAGACTGCAGGTCAGACTGCAAAAACAGGTCCTGACACCGGTTGAACCGCCCCTAGGGCCGGTTCAACTGCCTGGGGGTCAGACTGGCAGTCAGTCTGCCAGTCAGGAGGTCAGACCGGTCAGGTGACCCTGACACCGGTTGAACCTCTCCTAGGACCGGTTCAACCGGTTTTGACCAGTGAGGTTCGGGGAAAATACCCCGGCTGAACTTTCCCTGGACACCGGTTGAACCTCTCTGGACCCCGGTTGAACTTGCCCTGGACCCCGGTTGAACCTGCCTGGACCCCAGTTGAAGTTGAAGTTCAGCTCAGCTGAAAAGCTCAGCTGCAGCTGAAGAAGCTCAACTCAGCTGAAGTTCAGCTCAGCTGAAAAGCTCAGCTGCAGTTTAAGAAGTTCAGCTGCTTTTCAACAAGAACACTCTAGTTTTCTCCAACCTAACCGCGGTCAACCATAGAACATTCAAGAGATTTTTGGTTTTCAAAAATAGCTTTTGAATATAGAGGCTTGAGCTTTGGCAAACACCAACCTTCTTTTTGGATCCCTCTTTATAGTACGACGATTCCTATACTCAAGTTAAATAAAATATAATTAAGTAAACTCCTTGAGTCATTGATGTCTCATGTGTGATTTCTCCATGGTGTTGCTTCATAAGGATCACAAACATCTTTGTCTCCCCTTTTGAAGCAAACACAACTCAAACCATGTGACTTGTACCATATCACCATATATGAGTTCAAATCGTGGCTTCAAGTCACCTTACTGATGCATCAACATGTTATAACTCTTCATAGCTGATTAGTTCATCGACTTAGTGTGCCAGTACTCTCTTCTTCACCTTAGCCATGGTACCTCGGTCTACAAGCCGTCGCTTGACCTTCACCTTCGCTTAGTTCCTCGAAGCCCTTTCCTTGCTATCTTCACCCTATCAAGCCATTCTTGAGTCACATCATTTTGAGCATCCATTGAGAGAGTCATTTCTTCAATATTGTGAACCTTGCATGAATGTCTTCTAGATATAACTGTTAAGATTAATCAAGCTCTAGTTTGATTCTCATAGAAGCATATATGGACTGAGAGTAATATGGTCAAGCCAATTCATGATTCCTCATATCTTATTCACTTTGGCTTGACCAATCCTCTTAATCACTTCATCCTCTGTTCTGATCATATGTATGTAGTGATTTCTCAGGTATTGTCCATATATATTCAAACCAATACCGAGACCATATTATATCCATTTGCTTTGTCTCATTGGTTATTTAACCTCGTGTTGAACCTTTGTTCACTGATCATTATACACTATTCAAGTATGTTCATCATACTGAATTTCCTGTTCAACACTTAGCAAACTCGTTAGACCTTTAAATGTGTTGTTATCCAAATCACCAAAACTCACAAAAGGGATGAATGCACTTTCATTGCCTCATCAGTTCAATAGCCTTGTAAAAATTGTTGGGGCACAGCTCCATCTCTGCCCCACTCACACCAAATACTGGCTAAATGGCCAACTGCCTTATAATTCAGTTGAGTATCCCGTTCAAAAATATCTTCAGCACTATCTAGACGATTGTGTTTCTCATACATCAAGGGGTGGTAATGGATCGTGATCCAAATGTTTCTTCACATTTTGTTAATGTCCTAAATTAATTTTAGTTAAATGATGAATAAAAATAGAACACGATTCTAACATGATCCTTAAAATTTAGTGTAAACTTTAGAAATCATTATCAACCATATATAGATCTTTGCAAATTAATTTCACCCAAAAAGTATCAACTATCTTCGTTGGGTCTACTATTTTTATGGTCTCAACATATGTCGTTAATTGCCTTGTAGGATCTTTTCAAAGAGTTTCACCTTCCTCTACATATGGTTGCATTGTTAGTCAATCTATCTGTTGGGGACTTGTTCTCAATTGCTACGAATTAAGAACAAGGCAACACAAAATGTTAAAGGTTAAGGCCCTTCGTCCTTCAAAGCATTATCTCCCTTAGGGCATAATGATCTTCAGACGAAGGTCATGAAGTTCATACCTTCATGATTGCAGTATACATTAATGAAAGAAGAAGCATGTAAGACATAGAAAGCAACGTGAATACTTATATAATATTATCAATTCAACTTTATTATATCATGAATAAACAATAATAATATATAATTACATTTGTACCTTTGGCTTGACAAAAGAAAATAGTACAAGTGTAATGCACGAGCGAGTACAAGTCAGCGTGAACAGTATAGGGGTACTGTTCATCTATTTATAGGCACAGGACGCAGCCTGTGTGGATTTACATTCATGCCCTTTATAACTGGTTACAATCATGACACAGATTATCATGGGCCAATTGGTCTTTTCATCTTTAAGTCGGTGCCACCCTTCGTCTCAAGGTGTGTCACTATGTCGAAGCCCCCTGGATGGTAGCTTCGGCTTTGCTTCTGTGTTGATCTTACGAAGGTGTTTCTTCTTATAGGACCTTCAGCGACGAAGCGGACCCCCAACAGTAGCCCCTTCACGGTGCCAGATCGTTTTTCGTAACGAGCTCGACCCGTGAAAAAATATTTTAGGCTTCGGAATGCCGAAGGTCCGAAAAACACCTTCCCTAAGCTCGTTGCCGAGAAACGATTAAATATTCCGAGTGCGAGGTGGTCCCACCATACGGTGGGTACGCGCGATCTGGTGATTCAGCTTCTTGCGCATTGTGGTCCACCATTCAGTGGGTGCGAGCGACTGTTCAGCGTGTGCGAGCGGCTTGAAGATTTACCTTCCCACCTGCAGCACTATATAAACAGACGGGTAGGTGTGAAGTTACCACAACATTTATTACTATTGCACTGTTGTGCTGCCGAAAATTTTGACCACGGCCGAAGCTTATTCATCGTATTCTCAATCAAAGCATCGTTTTGCTTTAGCTTCGTCATAAGAGGGAGCTTCGACAAAGTTACAAAAAGTCATCAACTTCGTCAAAACCGTGAGAAGTTCAGTATCAAATGGCCAGAGTGCGTTCAATAGCTAGGATTACGCGCGGCGGAGAGGAGGCCGAAGCTGCTGAGACTGCCCCAATCTCCAAAGTAATGAGGCAGTCGGGACTGGTTGCGACAGAGGGTGCCTCTAACGAAGGTGCACCTGCTGCCGAAGCTGAACATGCAGATATTAAAGAGGGTGATGCTGGTGAAGAAGAGATAGGTTATAACACCATTATGCCATCCAAACCCAGCCACTTGGACTTTGGGAAGTCGACTGTCTCCGAAGCCGATATGCCCATGATGATAAAGCTAGGCTACTTTGGGGAAGCCGAGAAGAAGCTGATTCGTTTTGGCGGGGAAGAAACTATTCCGAAGCCAGAAAATGATGAGGTGGTAGTTTACAGAAGTTTTTTCAAAGCAGGATTGAGGTTTCCTCTGCATGAAATGATTGGGGATGTTTTGAAAAATTTCGAAATTTATCTTCATCAGCTGACTCCTAACGTAACGCCATCGTTAGGCTCAGCGTCTTTATCTGGGCTCTTCGAAGCCAAGGAGTGGAGCCGCTTGCCGAAGCCTTCTGCCGGGTGCACGAGCTTCACTATCAGATGAAGGCTAGAGAAGATGGACTGCACGAGAATTTCGGCTGCTATAACTTTGCTTACTCCAAAGACATGAAGACTCCGGTGGTCAGCTACCGCACCAAATGGCCAGCCGGCTAGAAGAATGAGTGGTTTTATGTTAAGGTTGATGAGAAGAAGGAGAAGTTAGTTCAGAGCCCACTGGACCTAACCTTCAGATTAACTAGGCCTCTGTGTGACATGCTGCAAGGGTCACCATGCCGGACAGCTGTGGGTGAATTCCGAGTTGTGTCTGAGCATATCGGTACTAGAGATTTGGTGCAGGAATACTTAGCCAATAGAGTATTTCCAACATTAAAGGAATGGAATATGCCGAAGCTTAAAGAAGAAAAGAAAAAGAATGAACTTGTTCGACTGCCTTATCACTTCAAGTTCAAGAAACATTTCAAAGAGCCTTGCCAAGAATGGTTGGAGATGATTGAAGCTATGTGCAATGAAATTTTGGACAATTATACTAAGAAAGAAGATCAATTGATGACAGCGGCCTTCGGTACCCGACCGAAACGAAGGCTGAACCGAGTGATGGATGCCCTGAAGTTTGAATACCCTGACTATGAACGGTTAAGCAAGGGTGCCGAAGGGCCAAAGCGAAAAAGAGTTGTTAGTGTCATGAAAAGGTAAACTGCTAGAATGATAGAAGAAGATGAGAAAGCTTTGAAAAAGAAAAAATCCAGCCCTGAGCCAAAGGTGGCTGTTACAAAGAAAAGAAAAGCTGCAGCTACGAAGCAAAAAACAACTGATATAGAAGAAGAAATTCCTTCAACGCCTCCTGCCCCTGATGTGGAGGAAATTTTAAAGGTAATGACCAAATCTTTACCTCTCAAGCTAAGTCCACCAGGGCCACAACTGATGAAGCTTTTATAGAAGAAGGAGGAGCCTGCGGTAATCAAGAAGCCTGCTGAAAAAAGGCGAAGGATCATTACTGTTTTTTATGTTATTGAAGAAACGCCACCACCGGTCTCGGCGTCAAAAACACCGGTTGCCGAAGATACTGCAGCAACCGAGGATGCCCCCGCCGAAGCTGTAACTGCCGAAGCTGAGACGGTCGAAGATACAAATCTAGAAGGCACTTTTTCTGATATTGATAAGATGATTTTGAACATGGTCGCGGAAGAAGCTGCCACAGCTGCCGAAGAGACCCTGGCCCCAGTGCCCAGGAAAGAGAAGGAGGTTGCCGAAGAGAATTTGGAGGAAACGGATTTTAATTTTCAAAACATACTTGGCCAAAAGTTGTCTAAGGCTGAGAAGGAAGAGCTGAGGGATTACACAATATCATGCGGCTATCAACCAGGAGCATTGCTCTTCGGTGGCGTTGTCGAAGAGAGTTTAGGATGCCTCCGGGACCAGATTGGGGCGAAGGTTGTCAGCACTCTATCGAAAAGTGTTGGCTTTCCGAAGCTTGAGGCCGACCTCAGCAGATACAGGCGGCAACATATCGTCGACAGCTTGTTCTATTCTAATTTCAAGGTAAAGCTCTTACCTGAACTTTATTATTGTTTTCGAGATGAAGGTTACTTCTGACGAAGGTTATTTTTTAGACTCTACTGCTAAGTAAAACCTTGAGGATGCAGCAAGACCTCGAGGACAAGAAAAGCGAAATTATAATTGAGGGCTTAGAGGGCAAAATTAAAGAGCACGAAGCTGCTTTGGAAAAGAAAGATTTCATGCTTCAGTCAATGGAAGGTTCGCTGGCAGAAGCTCAGGCCGAGATTGCTAGGTTAAACAGTGAACTCTCCACAAAATCAAAAAGCTTCGAACAAGAGAAGAAGGATTTTGATGCGAAGCTTGAAGCTGAAGTTGCAAAAAGTTCGAACTTGCAAAAGTCAATGAGGGATCTTCAAGATAAATGTCTGAACTTCGGCAACCGTTGCGTGCAACGACTGAAGGAAGTCTTCAACTCAGTTGGAGCCAGTTCTGAAAAGTTTAAACCTTCAGCTCAAAACCTGTCAGGCATCTTTGATCATATTGAAGGCGAAGTTGATGCTCTTGATAAAGTCATAGTTGGGCATGGTGATTTATGCGCTCTGCTAGCTTCTCGTGGCACAGCTGTCACTTTTATTAAGGCTAGTTGCACGCACGGGAATATTGTAAACAGGCCAAACTTCAGCTTATCACCAGCGGACTTGAATGACATCCCCGGCCTGGCCCAAAGCATTGGGAACAGATTCGTAACTCAAATTTGGGCAAAGGGTGGACGAAGCTTGGCTGGTGACGAAGCTCGAAGTCACCTTAAACCGGTAATAAACTCATACCTTGTGCTTACCTTTTCCTTGAAAATTGAATTTACCTTATAATGCTTCATTATGTGCAGGATGACGAAGCCGAAGAGCAATGATCCGAAGCTTGGCGGATGATCCGAAGCTTAGCGGATGGTGATGAAGCCGAAGACATTGCTGTGAAAAAACTTCTAGAGAAACTCTTGAATTATCCTTGTAAAGAATATTGTAATTTAAGAATCAGATACTACTCTATAAATTTGTCCATACCTTGTAATATATTTTTACCTTTCCGTCCATGTATGAACTGCTTTGATGTGGACGAAACTTGTATTTTTTGAGTCGAAGGTGAAAAAAAACTTCCCTTCTTTTCGTACACAACGAAGCATAAATCTGCTTCTTTTCCTTTCGCCGAAGCCTCATCATTAGAGCCGAAGCAACTGTCTGTATTTGTATGACATGATGGTGATGATCCTATGTATGTCTAAATGAATGTATATGAATGCACTGAATGATGTGATGTATTGTGCAAATGAATGTCCAGACACACGATTACGAAGCCATATCAAAACTCCTCATTCCCTTAGGAATGACTGAAATCTCTTTGCCGTTTATTTTTCGGTTCCACCGCTTATTTTTCGGTGTAAGTTCTGCATCCCCTTAGGAACGTCTTTTGAACTTCTTCGCCTTCTATTTCGGCGGTATCACCGTTAACTTTTCGGTGTAAGTTCTGCATTCCCTTAGGAACGTCTTTTGAACTTCTTTGCCTTCTATTTCGGCGGTATTTGGCTCTGCATTCCCTTAGGAACGACTTTTGAGCAGAAAACTTATGTTGCGCTCCCTTAGGAACGACTTTTTGTAGCTTCGCCGTGCTCTGCATCCCCTTAGGGACAACTTTCAAGCTTCTCTCTGTTTTTTTTCTCTGCACTCGATGGTGCATGCTCAGGTTTTACATTTTACATATTTTCGGGGGATTTTGCTCTCGCAGAGCTGGATAAGAAAGAAAAAATTACAAACTACAGCCCCATTAAAAACCTTTCTCCCCCTTTGGAAAGGAAAAGGGTGTCGTAGGAAAAATGAAAAAGATTACATCAAGTTACACATAATATCGTCGAAGCTCATCCGCATTCCAAGATCTAGGAATGTCGTTGCCGTCCATATCCTTCAATCTGTAAGAACCGGGTCTTGACGAAGATACCACCAGAAAGGGTCCTTCCCACTTCAGCTGTAGCTTGCCTACTGTGTCTGGATTAACCACTCTCCGAAGTACCAAATGCCCTGGCTTAATGTTTTTCAGTCGTACTTTTCTGTCACACCATTTTATTGTTTCGGCTTAATATTTATTGATATTCTCCACAACCTAAAGTCTGGTCCCTTCTATAGCGTCTTTTGCCACAGAATAATCAGCTTCGTCCTCTGTCGAAGCTACTGTTCTAATTGACCCTGCCTTGGCTTCTTCTGGGGTTATAGCTTCGTCACCAAACAATAACTTGAATGTGTAAAACTTGTTGACCTTGATATAGTTGTATTGTGGCTCCACACCACTTTGATCAACTCTTCTAGCCACTTTCCTCTGGGTTGGTTGAAGATTAACTTCATTATTCCCGTCATTATGATACCATTTGCTCTTTCGACCAGCCCGTTTGACTCCGGGTGCCTGACTGATGCAAAATGAATCTTCGTGCCAATCTGGTCGCAGAAATTTTTGAAAGTTTCGGCATCAAACTGTGTTTCATTGTCCACAGTTATAGCCTTCGGCACGCCGAAGTGACAAACGATATTTTGCCAGAAGAATTTCTGGACTGTAACCGAAGTTATTGTAGCCAAAGGCTTTGCTTCAATCAACTTAGAAAAATATTCCACCGCCACCACGACATATTTCAAATTACCTTGTGCTGGTGGAAGTGGGCCTAACAAGTCCAGGCCCCATCTTTGTAATGGCCAGGTTGGTTGTATTAACTGAGTTAATGACGAAGGTTGTTTTTGGTCACTTGCACATTTTTGACAATTTTTGCACTTTTGGACTAGATATGCTGCATCTGAAGCAGCATTCGGCCAGTAAAATCCCTGTCTAAAAACCTTTCCCAGCAAAGGCCTAGACCCAATATGAGATCCACACAATCGTGCATGTATCTCCTTTATTAGTTCTATACCTTCGGTTCTGGATAAACACTTGAGAAGGGGGGAGCAAACTCCATGTTTGTACAATTCCCCTTCTATTATGATATATGGTCTTGTTCTTGCTTCCATTCTTTTATTATAAACTTCGTCATCCGAGAGGCAGTTACCCTGGAGAAAAGATATGATTTCTGTTGGGGACTTGTTCTCAAATGCTATGAATCAAGAACAAGGCAACATAGAATGTTAAATGTTAAAGTCCTTCGTCCTTCAAAACATTATTTCCTCAAGGATATAATGGTCTTTGGACGAAGGTCATGAAGGAGATACCTTCATCATCTCTTCATATATGTATATATGTATTAATATTTGTCGGCGTTTCGAGACAGGGGGGTCCCTAAGCCGACGAGTGAGTGTGCTGCGTGCCCCAGCCCAGATGGGTCGAGCGCGTGGGCGAGCGCGAAGGGGGGAGAGGCGAGGTGGCCGGAGACGGGCGTGAGAGAGGTGGAAGTCCCGTGGCCTTCGTGTTCGTCCCGTGCCCAGGTCGGGTGCGCTTGCAGTAGGGGGGTTAAAAGCGTCCACGCGGGTGAGGGAAGCGAGCGGCCCCAAGAGAGCGCCTGTCCCGTCCTCGGTCCCGCGCGGCCAACCTTCTCTAAGAAGGCCCTGGTCCTCCCTTTTATAGTCGTAAGGAGAGGATCCAGGTGTACAATGGGGGTGTAGCAGAGTGCTACGTGTCTAGCGGAGAGAGAGCTAGCGCCCTAGGTACATGCCAATGTGGCAGCCGGAGAGGTCTTGGCACCTTGCTGGCGTGATGTCGTGGCTGTCGGAGGAGCGACGGAGCCTGGCGGAGGGACAGCTGTTGGAGCGGTCGAGTCCTTGCTGACGTCGCCCTGCTTCCGTAAGAGAGCTGAGAGCCGCCGTCGTCACAGAGCTCGTGGAGCGCCTTCATTGCCCATCCGGCGGAGCTGGCCGGATGGGACGCCGGTCTTGTTCTCCGTGACCTGAGTCGGCTCGGGGTAGGATGATGATGGCACTTCCTGTTGACGTGGCGGGCCTGTGCCCTAGGCAGGGCGACGTGGGGGCTCCTCCGAAGCCGAGGTCGAGTCTGTCTTCCGTTGCCGAGGCCGAGCCCGAGCCCCCGGGTCGGGCGAGGCGGAGATCGTTTGGCCAAGGCCAGGGCGGAGTCCGAGCCCTGGGGTCGGGCGAGGCGGAGTTTCGTCGTCTTCCGGGTCTTAGCCCGAGTCCGAGCCCTGGGGTCGGGCGGAGCGGAGTTCGTCGTCTTCCGGGTCTTAGCCCGAGTCCGAGCCCTGGGGTCGGGCGGAGCGGAATTCGCCGTCTTCCGGGTCTTAGCCCGAGTCCGAGCCCTGGGGTCGGGCGGAGCGGAGTTCGTCGTCTTCCGGGTCTTAGCCCGAGTCCGAGCCCTGGGGTCGGGCGGAGCGGAGTTCGCCGTCTTCCGGGTCTTAGCCCGAGTCCGAGCCCTGGGGTCGGGCGGAGCGGAGTTCGCCGTCTTCCGGGTCTTAGCCCGAGTCCGAGCCCTGGGGTCGGGCGGAGCGGAGTTCGCCGTCTTCCGGGTCTTAGCCCGAGTCCGAGCCCTGGGGTCGGGCGGAGCGGAGTTTCCCATGGCGCCTTCGGCAGGGCCTGACTGCCTGTCAGACTCACTCTATCGAGTGGCACTGCAGTCGGAGTGGCGCAGCCGGCGCTGTCCTTCTGTCAGACTGGTCAGTGGAGCGGTGGAGTGACGGCGGTCACTTCGGCTCTGCCGGGGGGCGCGTGTCAGGATAAAGGTGTCAGGCCACCTTTGCGTTAAATGCTCCTGCAACCTGGTCAGTCGGCGCGGCGATTTAGTCAGGGTTGCTTCTAAGCGAAGCCAAGGCCTCGGGCGAGCCGGAGGTGTGTCCGCCGTAAAATGGGGGGGCCTCGGGCGAGACGGAAGTCTCTCGAGGTCGGCTGCCCTTGGCCGAGGCTAGGCTCGGGCGAAGCGTGATCGAGTCACTCGTATGGACAGATCCCCGACTTAATCATACCCATCAGGCCTTTGCAGCTTTATGCTGATGGGGGTTACCAGCTGAGAATTAGGCGTCTTGAGGGTACCCCTAATTATGGTCCCCGACAGTAGCCCCCGAGCCTCGAAGGGAGTGTTAGCACTCGCTTGGAGGCTTCCGTCGCACTTTTTTGCAAGGGGACCAGCCTTTCTCGGTTGCATTTCGTTCCGGTGGGTGCGCGCGAGCGCACCCGCCGGGTGTAGCCCCCGAGGCCTCGGAGGAGTGGTTACACTCCTTCGAGGTCTTAATGCCTTGCGTAATGCTTCGGCTGGTCTGGTTGTTCCCTCATGCGAACTGGCCGTAGCCCGGGTGCACGGTCGGGGCCCAAGCTCTCGGGCTGGTATGTTGACGCTGTCAACGGTTCGGCCGGAGCCGGGTTTGCGAGAGCAGCCCCCGAGCCTCCGCACAGGGCGAGAGGACGATCAGGGACAGACTCGACTTTTTACATACGCCCCTACGTCGCCTTTCCGCAAGGAAGAGGGGGGAGTGCGCCATGTTACCCTCGATGGGCACCGAACATGGTGTCTCCGGTGAGCTGCAAGCGGGTAATCCGAGTGGACGTCCGTGCCCCGTTCGTTGGGGGTCGGCTAGGGGCCCAGAGGCACGCCCAAAAGTACCTGCGGGTGATTTGCCGGACCCGGTCCCCTGGCGATGGGGTCCGAGGGCTCGATGCCTCCCTCCGATGGGATTCCGTTACAAGATCATTCCCGCTGGTCTCGGAAATGTCCTAGGGTACCTCGGGAGCGCAGCCCGAGCCTTGGTTATGTATCGAACGTACCCCTGGTCATCCCTCGCTCGGTGTCTGAGGCGACTGTGAACCCTTCGGGGGCCAGCCTTCGAACCCCTGATCAGTAATGGGCGCGGAGCCCGAGTAGCCTGAGGCGGCCATGGAACCCTTCGGGGGGCTGGCCTTCGAACCCCTGACCAGTAGTGGGTGTCAGGCCCACGCGATCTGAGGCGACTGTTGAACCCTTCGGAGGGCCAGTCTTCGAACCTCTGATCAGTAGGGGGGCTCGGAGCCCGGTTCCTTCGCGGAGAAGGATCCTTTTCGGGGTATCCCCCTTTCCCGGTCCCTGTTGCAAGAGATAGAGAAAGAGGAAAAAGGAAAAGGATACGAAATCGAAACAACGTGGCGTACCTTTTTTGACGCGGTTATTACGGCGAAGGCGAAGCGTCGTCCGCTTCTCCTGCCAGAATCGCCGCATGTCCCGCCGCGGAGTTAATGCGACGGGGCGAGTGGTTGGCGGGGCGGCCGTTGCGCGTGCGTGAGCCGTTCGAGGAACGGGTCACGGGTGCACCGTCATCACGCCGTGGGAGGAGGCACCCTTGCTATCCCCGGACGGGACGTGAGCCTGGCTGACGACGTGACTGCGGCTCCCGCCCGCCTGCCACCGTCATTACTGCCGGCCCACTTTCGGCCGCATTGACCGTCGCGCCAGGCTGGCGCCGCTGGGTCGTGCGCTGGTCGCCTCGAGTCGCGGCACAGGCTCCGCAACCGAAGAGGCGCGACGGTGGCACAAGTGGCGGTGCGGTTGCTTGCATGCAGCAACTGGCGCGCCGGTTGCTTGACGCGTGGGCCTGGGCCTCCAAGCTGGCGTGTCAGAAGTCGGAGAAGCGCGTCCACCTGGCGCGGTTGCATGCCGCCTGCATGGCTGCCCGCCCCTTCCGCCCGTTGGTCTGGGCAAAAGTGGGGGGTCGCTTGTAACCGCTGGGCGGTTGTGCGCACCACGCGCGGCGGTTTGGCTTCTTCTGCCCTGAGCCGGTTTGCATGACATGCGGGACCCAGCCCCCGAGTCGCAGGGGAGGGCCTTGGAGCGTGTTGGAGAAGACTCAGCCCGTGGCGTCTGGGGGCACACGTAGGGAGAGTTGCCTTTAAAAGGAGGGAGACTCCTTTCAGAAGGCAACCATGTCTTCTTCCTCCCTTATGCGTCGTGTCTTTCCATCTTCCAAGCCCCCGGATGGGGGGTATCCGCCGCCTTTCCGCCTCCTCGTTGGAGGAACGCAACTCCGTGGGAGTTGGTATCTCTCAGCCATCGTTCGGCTTCAAGGATTTTCATCATGCGGCCCGGCCGCACCCCCACGCCGGCGGTCACCCAGGATGGTGACCACCAGTTCCTGGGTGGGGAAGAGCAAACCGGGCTGCGATCTTGGTCCCACCCTCAGCTTCAAGGATGTTCATCATCCTCGCTGGGGTGGGGGCCACGCTGAGCCGGCGCTCTACCTCCCGCGCGGGTCCGCGGGTCACCCTTTTCCGCGGCGTTCGGGGGTGGAGGTGCTCGCTGGCCCTGCGGGCGGCGCGGACTTAGACAACGTGGGGCTGATCGACGGCGGGCGTCGTCACCTCCAGCGTGTCGGAGTCGTCGGCCGGGCGCCCGGCGGCCCCTCCTGCCGGAGGGCGGCCGCCGCGCCGTGTGCACGGGAGGACCACCCACGATGCCGCGCGCTGCTAGGGCGGCGTTCGTGTTCTGGGGTGGCCCTGCTTTTGCACTGGGATGGTGCCCTCGCGCAGAGGCCGGTGCCCCACTCGTCTGGGAGGATTTGAGTGGGGATCTACCGGGGGTTGGCGTCCCCTGCCATCGGCGCCGAGGCGGAGGCGGCTCGAGAAGTCCTCGTCGCCGACGGGATCACTGCCACCATCCGCGCCCCGGGCCACTGCGCCGGCGTACTTGTCCTCGCCCCTCGAGCGTCGGCGTGGGCGAGGGCAAGATCGCAGCAGCGCCCGCCCACTGTCGCCGTAGTCAGAACGGGCGGCGGCGAGCCGCTCGTCAGTCTTCTGTTGCTCCGCAGGCCTTCCCCATGGAGTGGGGTCGTTCGTACCTGCGGAGGGGGAACCGGAGTTCCGTTTGTAATAATGGCACTTCGAATGCCAGTGTTTTTTGTTCATTGTGGCTGTCGAGGCCTGAACATGTATGTAATTTTGGCACGGAGCCGTGTTTTTTCCTCATTTTTGAGCACTAAGTCTCGCCTGTTGATTATCTGAACCGCTTCACCAAGCATGAGTCGCCCCGTGTCAAGGTGACGAGTGAGGTATCCGTATCCCGGAGGCGTAGGAATCCCTCGGCTCGATCGGCCTTGTTGTCTGGGGCTCCTCTAGCTTAGTTAAAGAGACCCCTCGGCCGCTCTTCGATGAGCCGAGGCCAGGGGTAGCGATATCAGTATGAACAGAGGCGGAGTTGGCTCGAGAATGGGAACCTGGTTGTCCGGAGCCTAGCCGGGTTGTCCGTCAGCGGAGCCGACGCCGGAGTCGATCAGCCGAGGCCTCGGGTCGGGCTGGCGCCCTTGGAAGCCGGTTGGCCGAGGTCCCAGGGGTAACCGGCCGAGCCGCCTGCTCGGGCCGGATTCCCGGAGAAGTCCTTGATCGCGCCGCCGTCCGAGGCTGGGTCGGACTTTGCTGAAGACGTCGTCGATGCCGAGGGTGCTATGGCTCCCTTCAGCGTGAAGACCCGAGCCTGCAGGATCAGATCGTCTTGTAGCGTGTGCCTTCTACGGTCGCTGAGGCCAGAAAACACACCCTCGCCGTGCTTGCAAAGCTGCGTCTTTTTTCCTCTTGTTTCGAGCATCTGGACTCTCTGTCGGTAACAGGGATGTTTGTGTGAGCGAGAGTTGCTTCTCGCGGAAGGGACGAGTGAGGTATCCGTATCCCAGAGGCGTGGGAGTCCCTCGGCTCGGTCGGCCTTGCCGCTTACGCGTACTTTCACCCGTCCATGAGGCCCTGTCCCCGACTTAGTCGAGAAAGCTTGAAGGACTGCTTCGGCAGGAGAGCTTCCGAACGTGAAGACTTGTTCGGTCCACGGAGTCGCTTTATCCGAACGCGAGTTACTTATCACAGAAGGTGATGAGTGAGGTATCCGTATCCCGGAGGCGTAGGAGTCCCTCGGCTCGGTCAGCCTTGGCTGCTTACGTGTACTCCGTCGTTTCCAGGATCCGCTTTCCGAAGTAGTCAAGAAGCACGAAAGAAATCCTGCTAAAAAGAGATCCTTTTTTCGAGAAAAAATTCGACGCAGAGGGGGTCTCCCCCTTTTAGCCCCCGAGGGAGGGTCGGGCTTTGCCGAGGCGAGGCCGACCCTTCCTTGATGACTAAACTTTGCGTTGGTGCGAGGTATGTGAATAACTTGAAAACATCTTAAGGGTAGAAGCGACGTAGCTGTTTGATGTTCCAAGCGTTGCCGTAGATCTCGCCTTGATTGTTGGCCAGCTTGTATGTTCCGGGCTTCAGAACTTTGGCGATGACGAATGGCCCCTCCCAGGGGGGCGTGAGCTTGTGCCTCCCTCGGGCGTCTTGCCGCAGCCGAAGCACCAGATCGCCCACCTGGAGGTCTCGGGACCGGACCCCTCGGGCGTGGTAGCGTCGCAGGGACTGCTGGTACCGCGCCGAGTGTAGTAAGGCCCTGTCCCGAGCCTCCTCCAGCTGGTCCAGTGATTCTTCTCGGCTAGCTTGGTTGCTTTGATCGTTGTAGGCCCTCGTCCTCGGGGAGCCGTATTCCAGGTCAGTGGGCAAGATAGCCTCGGCCCCGTAGACCAGGAAGAACGGCGTGAAACCCGTGGCACGACTCGGCGTCGTCCTTAGGCTCCAGACCACCGAGGGGAGTTCCTTCATCCATCGCTTGCCGAACTTGTTGAGGTTGTTGTAGATCCGAGGCTTGAGCCCTTGTAGAATCATGCCGTTGGCACGCTCTACTTGCCCATTCGTCATGGGATGAGCCACGGCGGCCCAGTCCACCCGGATGTGGTGCTCCTCGCAAAAATCCAAGAATTTTTTGCCGGTGAACTGGGTACCATTGTCGGTGATGATGGAGTTTGGGACCCCGAAGCGATGGATGATGTTGGTGAAGAACGCCACCGCCTGCTCAGACCTGATGCTGTTCAGGGGTCGGACTTCGATCCACTTGGAGAATTTGTCGATGGCGACCAGCAGGTGCGTGTAGCCCCCGGGCGCCTTCTGCAAGGGACCGACGAGGTCCAGACCCCATACATCGAAGGGCCAGGTGATGGGTATCGTCTGCAGAGCCTGAGCGGGCAGGTGGGTCTGCTTCGCATAGAATTGGCACCCTTCGCAGGTGCGGACAATTCTAGTGGCGTCAGCCACCGCCGTCGGCCAGTAGAAGCCTTGCCGGAAAGCTTTCCCGACAAGGGCTCGGGGTGCTGCGTGATGGCCGCAAGCCCCCGAGTGTATTTCTTGCAGTAGTTCCCGACCTTCGGCGATGGAGATGCATCGCTGGAGGATGCCCGAGGGGCTGCGATGGTAGAGCTCCTCTTCATCGCCCAGCAAGACGAACGACTTGGCACGTCACGCTACCCGCCGAGCCTCGGCTTGGTCAGGGGGTAGCTCTCCTCGACGGAGATATTGCAGGTACGGGGCCTGCCAATCTCGATCAGGCGTGGCCCCGCTCTGCTCTTCCTCGACGTCCAGTGCCTCGCCCTCGGGGGCCGAGGGTACCTCGGGCTGAGCCGAGGGTGCCTCGGGCTGAGCCGAGGGTGCCTCGGGCTGTGCCGAGGGTGCCTCGGGCCGTGCCGAGGGTGCCCCGGGCTGTGCCGAGGGTGCCTCGGACTCGGGAGCGTCGTCGGTCTTGACGGAGGGTCGATGCAGATCCCGGGAGAAGACGTCCGGGGGGACTGTCGTTCGCCCCGAGGCTATTTTAGCCAGCTCGTCCGCAGTCTCGTTGAAGCGCCGAGCGATGTGGTTGAGCTCGAGCCCGTAGAACTTGTCTTCCAGGCGTCGAACCTCATCGCAGTAAGCCTCCATCTTCGGGTCGCGGCAGTGGGAATTCTTCATGACCTGGTCGATGACGAGCTGCGAGTCGTCGCGGGCGTCGAGGCGTCTGACCCCTAGCTCGATGGCGATCCGCAACCCGTTGACCAGAGCCTCGTACTCAGCCACATTATTGGATGCCGGGAAATGGAGGCGCAGCACGTAGCGCAGGTGCTTTCCGAGGGGCGAGATGAAGAGCAGGCCCGCGCCGGCTCCTGTCTTCATCAGCGACCCGTCGAAAAACATGGTCCAGAGCTCCGGTTGGATCGGGGCCGTCGGCAGCTGGGTGTCGACCCATTCGGCCACGAAGTCTGCCAACACCTGGGACTTGATGGCCTTCCGAGGGGCGAACGAGATTGTTTCGCCCATGATTTCCACCGCCCACTTTGCGATCCTGCCCGAGGCCTCTCGGCACTGGATGATCTCCCCCAGGGGGAAGGATGACACCACAGTTACCGGGTGAGACTCGAAGTAGTGTCGTAACTTCCGCCTCGTCAGGATCACAGCATACAGCAGCTTCTGAACTTGTGGGTAGCGGATCTTGGTCTCGGACAACACTTCACTGATGAAGTAGACCGGCCTCTGAACGGGCAATGCATGCCCTTCCTCTTGCCTCTCGACCACAATCGCGGCGCTAACCACCTGAGTGGTCGCGGCGACGTAGACCAAGAGGGCTTCTCCATCCGCTGGGGGCACCAAGACAGGCGCCTTTGTAAGGAGCGCCTTCAGGTTCCCGAGGGCTTCCTCGGCCTCAGGGGTCCAAGCGAAACACTCGGCCTTCCTTAAGAGGCGGTACAGAAGCAGACCTCTTTCGCCGAGGCGTGAGATGAAGCGGCTCAGGGCCGCGAGGCATCCCATGACCCTCTGTACACCTTTTAAGTCCTTGATGGGTCCCATGCTGGTGATGGCTGCGATCTTCCCCGGGTTGGCTTCGATGCCTCGCTCAGAGACGATGAACCCCAGGAGCATGCCCCGGGGCACCCCGAAGACACACTTCTCAGGATTGAGCTTGACGCCTTTCGCCTTGAGACATCGGAATGTCACTTCAAGGTCGGAGAGGAGATCGGGAGCCTTCCTTGTCTTGACCACGATGTCATCGACGTAGGCCTCGACTGTGCGTCCGATGTGTTCGCCGAACACATGGTTCATGCACCGCTGGTACGTTGCGCCCGCATTCCTCAAACCGAACGGCATGGTGACGTAGCAGTACATGCCGAACGGCGTGATGAAAGAAGTCGCGAGTTGGTCGGACTCTTTCATCCGGATTTGGTGATACCCTGAGTAGGCATCGAGGAAGGATAGGGTTTCGCACCCAGCAGTGGAATCCACAATTTGATCGATGCGAGGCAGAGGGTAGGGAACCTTCGGACATGCTTTGTTGAGACCAGTGTAGTCTACACACATCCGCCATTTCCCCCCTTTCTTCCTCACAAGCACAGGGTTGGCAAGCCATTCGGGATGGAATACCTCTTTGATGAACCCTGCTGCCATTAGCTTGTGGATCTCTTCGCCAATCACTCTGCGCTTCTCCTCGTCGAATCGGCGCAGAGACTGCCTGACGGGTTGGGCTCCGGCCCGAATATCCAGCGAGTGCTCGGCGACATCCCTCGGTATGCCGGGCATGTCCGAGGGACTCCACGCAAAGACGTCGGCGATTGCGCGGAGAAAGTCGACGAGCACTGCTTCCTATTTGGGGTCGAGCCCGGAACCGATCCGGATCTGCTTGGTGGTGTCGCCACTGGGGTCGAGTGGGACGGCCTTAACCGTCTCCGCTGGCTCGAAGTTGCCGGCATGGCGCTTCACGTCTGGCACCTCCTTGGAGAGGTTCTCCAGGTCGGCGATGAGGGCCTCGGACTCGGCGAGGGCCTCGGCGTACTCCACGCACTCCACGTCGCATTCGAACGCGTGTTTGTACGTGGGGCCGACGGTGATGACCCTGTTGGGGCCCGGCATCTTGAGCTTCAGGTAGGTGTAGTTGGGGACGGCCATTGTTGGGGACTTGTTCTCAAATGCTAAGGGTTAAGAACAAGGCAACATAAAAAGTGTTAAGTGTTAAAGTCCTTCGTCCTTCGAAGCATTATGTCCCTTCGGGAAATAATGAGTTTCGGACGGAGGTCATAAGAGACATACCTTCGTAAACATAACAAGTAATGACGAAGGATTCATATAAAGCATGAAATATAATATAAGCATCATCATAGAATCATTTCTATTTTATTAACATGGAAAAATAGAAATGATTTCAAATTACAAATGTACCTTCGGTCCTGAGAGAAGATAAAAAGTACAAGCGTGACGCAAAAGCAAATGCCAAGTCAGCGTGAACAGTACGGGAGTACTGTTCATCTATTTATAGACGCGGGACGCAGCCCACGTAAAATTACATTTATGTCCATTACATTTGTCAATGACTTATGGAAATCTGACAAGGCCCACGTAGTCTTTTCATCTTTAAGTCGGTTCCCCTCTCTGCTATCGCGACGAAGCTTCCCTGCGCACAGCTTCGGCTGTGCACCATCCTTCGTGGAGCTTGGTAATCAGCCCGTCCTTCGTCTGGTTCAGGCTTCGTCCTGACCGCACTTCATGTTCGTAATTCTGAGTCCGAAGGTACCTGTTCACATAATCCACTTGGAAAACATTGTCAAATCATGTTTTTGAGGACCTTCGGAGGACGAAGGCCCCCAACAGTAGCCCCTCGCAATATTAATTTGTTAATGATAAATTCAGATTGCGAAATGGACGAAGGCCTTGAGCCGAAGGTCCGAAAAAACACCTTCCCTTTGCTAGAATAGCAACTTTCACTGACAAGTGGGGTCTTTCAATTTTCAACGCCCTGGGCGTATAAATAAGATCATACCACAAACTCATTTGGCACGCTTTCTGGCCAACCACTCTTGCTCACTCATTTTTTAGCTCTTGTGCACTGTGATCTGCTAAGCTTTTAGCTTTGAAGCTTCGGCTTTGAAAACAGTTTTTTAGTGTTTCCGAAGATGTCTGAAGCTGCTAAGAAGGCTGCTGCTGAAATGAAGCTGAGTCTTGATGAAGAGAAGAACTTAGGGTTTCTTATAGCAATGTCGAAGACCAACACAGAAAAGATCACCAGGGAAATTCTGGAAGGGCTGTCTGAAGATACTGGTGACAGTGAAAGTTATGATGTGGACAGCGGTGGCGAAGACTCCGAAGATCGCCCCTGGCGACCAAGCCATTCAGTTTATGGTAAATCAACTATCAAAGAGAATCATCTTGTTAATATGAGAGGAAGGTATTTCCGGGATCTGTCCATTGTGAGGGCGGACGAAGGGGAAAAGACTTGTCCACACCCTGAAGAAAATGAAGTTGTGGTATACCGAAGCTTTTTGAAAGCCGGATTGCGATTCCCCTTGAGCAGCTTCGTCGTGGAGGTGTTGAAAATCTTCGAAGTCTATCTTCATCAACTTACTCCAGAGGCTATTATAAGGCTAAATATCTTCGTGTGGGCCTCGAGAAGCCAAGGTCTGAAGCCTGACGCAAGAAGCTTCTGTAATATACATGAATTATTATATGAAACAAAGCCTTGGGGCAAAGAACAGTACCACAATAACTTTGGCTGCTACAGCTTCGTCTCTCGCTCCGGGGCAAGCTGTCCCGTACCAACCTTTCGGAAGAGATGGCCCGGGGATTGGATGACAGAATGGTTTTATGTGAAGAATGACTTATCAGCACGAGAAGACATCAAAGGTATAATTATGCGTCCTATTTGGCAAAGCTTCGGCCTTCGGAGGCCGAAGGTTGAAATGAACGAAGCCGCCGAAGAGTGCCAAAGAGCCTTCGGCGTTGTCTGCTCTTTTATAGGAACAAGGGACTTAGTACAAGAGCATATTGCCTTCAGGGTGTGGCCGCTTGCGGAGAAATGGGAAATGCCACAAGAAATCGTTAAAAAGGCCGACGAAGGTGGACTTGTCAGGTTTAAGTACACTTTTAAATTTGAAGATAAATTTATTGAGCCAGACGATGAGTGGTTGAAAAGCATTGACAATTTAAGTGATGAGCTGCTTGGGACATACTCGAAGGCCGAAGATACTGCAATGTCAGCAGCCTTCGGAGGCCGAAAAAAGAAAAGGCTGAATCGGGTATTTGATGCCATCGGGTTTGTTTACCCTGACTATTGCTACCCCATCCGAAGGCAGAAAAGGAAGAACATAACCTCTGCAAAAGAAGAAGCTGGAACTGCTCCTAGCGAGCCGGAGCCTGAAAGAAAGAAAATAAAAATCCTCACTCACCGGCCGCGTTATATCGAACCAGCTTCGGTGCCGGAGTTTACCGAAAAATCTTCTTCGGTCACCGAAACTGAAAAGCCAATCAGACCAGTCACGCCACCTGCAGCTGCAGAGATGACCGAAACGGCGAAGAAGATAGAACTAAAAGAACCAAAGGTTTCGCTGCCAGAAACCAAAGAAATGGCCGAAGCACTATCCACAGAAAAAATTGCAGAAGTGGAAAAACCAACTGAAGAAAAAGTACCAGAAATTGTGAGTCCTGCAGCAAATGTTGAGACAACAAAAAATCAAAAAGCGCCAGCAATGACTCCAAAAAGAAGAAGAATGGCGAATGTGCTAGATGTACTAGAAACAATTAAGACTTCAAGCACACCTCCGAAGAAGGCTGCTGTTACTTTTGAAACAACAGCTGAAATTTCTGGTTCTGCAGCTCCAGAGCAAGAAATTGAAGCCGAAGCTGGGCCCTCAGAATCCACAAAGGCAAAAACCTTGGAAAGTGAGGCAGAAAAAATAACAAAGCCAACTTTTGCTGAAGGAACTGGTGTTGTTACCCCCGAAGCATCCCCCAAAATTCGTGATTATATTTTTCGTCATGCTTCGGGGAAAAAATTATCAGAAAAAGAAGAACAAGAGGCCCAACACTATGCCCAAAAGTTGAAATATCCAAAGGGGGCGTTGATATTTAATGGCAGTGGAGAAGAAGATTTCTTGTATTGCCTCCCCGACAGCAAGGAAATTTCTGTCTGTCGGGAGATAAGCAGAAGCTTCGGATTCCCAACTTTAGAAGACGGACTTTCGGTGCTGTCAAAGAACGATCTGGCTGACAGCCTAGCTTACAACAGTTTAAAGGTGCGACAAATGGAATTGTTATATTTTTGTTGAGTTCAAGATTTTTCGTTTGTTTAAAACTATTAACACAGACATATTCCTGTCTGCAGGGCCTGATACTCAGCAATGCCCTCAGAGCACAGAAAGATGCTGAGGACGAAGGATGTACTATAGCCCTGAGCAACCTTCGTTCCGAAGTAATTGAACTGAGGAACGAAGGTCTCGAAAAAGACAAAATATTGTATTCCTTAATAAATAAAATAAAAGAAGACGAAGCTATTTTCAAAGGTCAGGCCGAAGCTCAGAAGTGTGAAATTGAACACCTTCGTAAACAATTAGCCAGAGCTAAAGAGGAATGCATACTTGAAGAAACAAGGCGAGAACTCAGCGACCAATGGGCAAATCATTTAGAAGAAACTGTTAAAGAGCTTCGGTCAGCCAAGAAGAAATGCTTCGACAAATCTATAGAGTGTGTCAAGAAAATAAAAACTAGCTTCGCCAGCGTTGGCGCATTTTCGCAAGAAGAAAACTTTATAAGAGGTAACCCCGAAGGTCCCCTGGAATGGATCAATCATGAGGCGGAGGCCTTTGAAGAAATTTTAAATAGTCGCGGAGACATCTGCGCTTTTTCTGGTGCCAGAGGGATTGCCACTATTTTGGAGGGGAAAGGATGTGAACATGTAAAGATTTTATCGCAGTCCGAAGCCACCTTGTCCACTGAAGATATAAAAGATCCTTCAGCCGAAGCTAGCGCGGTTGGGGGAAAATTTTTCACCGACATCTGGGACAACGGTGGTAGAGAAATGGCCCAAGAAATCATTCAGAAAAGCGAGAAAGGGATTCATGAGGCTAGAAAAGTAGCCGAGGCTGCTGAGAAAAACGCAGAGCCCGAAGGGCAAATAGGTACTAACGAATAGTTTTCATTGCATTATAACTTTTAATTTTATAGTTCGTTCGCGATCTGTAATAATGATGTAATAGTATCCCGTCCTCACTCAGATCCTACTAAAGCATCTTCGGGCCCTCAGCCTAAAGATGACGACGAAATTAAAAAGATGGCCGAAGCTATCATGGATCAGGTTGTCGATCGACTGCTGAACGAAGCTGCAGAGATAGTACTTAGGGAAGACTAAGTGCTATTACAAAAAACATTTGATATATGATTTGTGTAATATTCTGTAATCCTGTATGTAATATACTTGTTTTATGATTCAATTCTTTACGATGCATGAAACTTTAAACACGTACCATTTTTGAGTCTTCGACGAAAAAACACCTTCCCTTCTTTTCATGCTTCGTGAAGAAGAATTTATCATTTATCACGACAATATCCATAGTGTTCTGATAAGAAATATCCAAGCTTCGTAAAAATAATCTCCGAAGCTATACCTCGAAAATCAATATTGTTTCTCCCTGTAACTTGGCATGATTTGCCCTTTTTCAAAGCATTTTCCGAATATCGATAACATGCCCCCTTCTTGTGCCACATGCAGCATGATGTATGATGATTATGCTATGCAAAATGATGTGATGATGTTATGTTATGCAAAATGATATTTTGTGCCGAAGATACACACATTCCTGCAATGGGGCACAATCTTTTGTATCAATACTGACTTTTTCATTATAAGCCTCCCTTAGGAGCTTCTTCGCCTTTTACTTCAGCGGAATCAGCGTTTATTTTTCGCTGTAAGTTCTGCATCCCCTTAGGAACGTCTTTGGAACTTCTTCGCCTTTTACTTAGGCGGTATAAGCTCTGCATTCCCTTAGGAACGTCTTTGGAGCTTCTTCGCCTTTTACTTAGGCGGTATCAGCGTTGACTTTTCGTTGTATGCTCTGCATTCCTTTTGGAACGACTTTGGAGCAGAAAACTTACACTGCGCTCCCTTCGGAACGACTTTTTGTGACTTCGTCAGACTTACTCTGCGTTCCTTAGAACGACTTTTTGTTGCTTCGAAGGATTTTCGATAGTCCGAAGGTCCTTTTTATTATCACAAACCTGTGAAGAAAACATATTTTTCTTGTAGGAATCAACGAAACTAATTACATGAAACCTAAACAATGTCCTTTATTAGAAAAAATAAAACTGAATGAAAAAGATTGCTATTAAGGTAGGATATTTGTCAATAGATGTGTTTTGACTCTGGCACGGTGCTGTTGACCGTGCGAGCTTCGGACTGTTCTCTGAAGTCCCTTTGATGTGGAGCATATTGGCTCCCTTCTGGCTGCTGGCCTTGTTGCAACGGAGGTGGAGGCGGGGGCTGTTGCCAGGAAGCTGAAGGCTGACTTGCCGAAGCAGCAGAGACTGTAGGATGGTTGCCCACATATTCTGGGATGTAGGGCGAATGATACGAAGCAGTGTGCATGACCTGCTTCGGCTGAGCCTGTTGCGCGGCAGCTTCGGCTATCTCTTTTTGCTTCTGAATGGTAACATGACACATCCTGGTAGTATGACCTTTGTTTTCACCACAGAATAAGCAAAATATTCTTCTGGGTTGATCCCCGAATCTTCCGCCGAAGCCCCTGGCGCCTCTGCCTCTTGGAGCTGGTGGTCGGAAGGAGCTTTGCTGTTGCCCCGAAGCCTGTGAGGAGCACTGCGGTCTGTTCTGCTGACTCCCCTTATCATCATTCTGAGTGGAGTTGTGGATGGACCTGACATGCCTCGGATAGGATCTTCCTCCGAAGCCCCTGGTCATTTCAGAAAATCTGAAGGCCTCCTCCCTTCTTTGGCGAAAGTCATTGTCAGCACGAATGTACTCGTCCATCTTTTGGAGCAGCTTCTCCAGGGTCTGAGGAGGCTTCCTAGCAAAGTATTGAGCAGCAGGTCCAGGACGAAGCCCCTTGATCATGGCTTCGATGACAATTTCATTGGGCACCGTTGGTGCCTGCGCCCTCAAACGCAAGAACCTTCTGACATACGCCTGAAGGTATTCTTCATGATCCTGAGTGCACTGGAACAAGGCTTGAGCAGTGACCGGCTTCGTCTGAAATCCTTGAAAGCTGGTCAATAACATATCCTTCAGCTTCTGCCATGAAGTGATCGTTCCTGGCCGAAGGGAGGAATACCAGGTCTGAGCAACACTCCTGACGGCCATAACGAAAGACTTTGCCATTACTGCAGCATTGCCACCATACGAAGACACTGTTGCTTCGTAACTCATCAAGAACTGCTTCGGGTCCGAATGGCCATCGAACATGGGAAGCTGGGGTGGCTTATAGGACGAAGGCCAAGGTGTAGCCTGCAGCTCAGCGGACAAAGGAGAAGCATCGTCGAAAACAAAATTTCCATGATGAAAATTGTCATACCAGTCATCTTCATTGAAGAAGCCCTCCTGATGAAGGTCTTTTTGTTGAGGCCTTCGGTTCTGCTCATCGTGGGTAAGATGACGGACTTCTTCAGAAGCTTCGTCTATCTGCCTCTGCAGCTCAGCTAGCCTGGCCATCTTCTCCTTCTTCCTCTGCACCTGTTGATGTAGCATCTCCATGTCCCTGATCTCTTGGTCTAGTTCATCCTCCTGAATCGTCGGGCTGACAGCCTTCCTCTTCTGGTTTCGGGCCTCCCGGAGAGAGACGGTCTCCTGGTTGGGGTCCAGCGGTTGCAGTGCTGCAGCCCCAGTCGCTGAAGCTTTCTTCGGCGCCATAGCGAGGGTCTATAGCTTCCGAAGGTGTTCAAAAAACTCGAAGTGGAAGTGAGTTCACCGGAGGTGGGCGCCAATGTTGGGGACTTGTTCTCAAATGCTAAGGGTTAAGAACAAGGCAACATAAAAAGTGTTAAGTGTTAAAGTCCTTCGTCCTTCGAAGCATTATGTCCCTTCGGGAAATAATGAGTTTCGGACGGAGGTCATAAGAGACATACCTTCGTAAACATAACAAGTAATGACGAAGGATTCATATAAAGCATGAAATATAATATAAGCATCATCATAGAATCATTTCTATTTTATTAACATGGAAAAATAGAAATGATTTCAAATTACAAATGTACCTTCGGTCCTGAGAGAAGATAAAAAGTACAAGCGTGACGCAAAAGCAAATGCCAAGTCAGCGTGAACAGTACGGGAGTACTGTTCATCTATTTATAGACGCGGGACGCAGCCCACGTAAAATTACATTTATGTCCATTACATTTGTCAATGACTTATGGAAATCTGACAAGGCCCACGTAGTCTTTTCATCTTTAAGTCGGTTCCCCTCTCTGCTATCGCGACGAAGCTTCCCTGCGCACAGCTTCGGCTGTGCACCATCCTTCGTGGAGCTTGGTAATCAGCCCGTCCTTCGTCTGGTTCAGGCTTCGTCCTGACCGCACTTCATGTTCGTAATTCTGAGTCCGAAGGTACCTGTTCACATAATCCACTTGGAAAACATTGTCAAATCATGTTTTTGAGGACCTTCGGAGGACGAAGGCCCCCAACAGCCATGAACTTCGCGTAGCATGGCCTCCCCAGTACGGCGTGGTAGGTTCCTCGGAACCCGACCACCTCGAACGTCAGGGTCTCCCTTCGGAAGTTGGAGGGCGTCCCGAAGCAGACGGGGAGGTCGAGTCATCCGAGGGGCTGGACGCGCTTCCCAGGGATGATCCCGTGGAAGGGCGCAGCGCCTGCTCGGACGGAGGACAGATCGACGCGCAGAAGCTTGAGGGTCTCGGCGTAGATGATGTTGAGGCAGCTGCCCCCATCCATCAGGAACTTGGTGAGCCTGACGTTGCCGACGACGGGGTCGACGACGAGCGGGTATTTCCCCAGGCTCGGCACATGGTCGGGGTGGTCGGCCTGGTCTAAGGTGATGGGCTTGTCGGACCAGTCTAGGTAGACTGGCGCCGCCACCTTCACCGAGCAGACCTCCCGGCGCTCTTGCTTGCGATGCCGAGCCGAGGCATTCGCCGCATGCCCTCCGTAGATCATGAAGCATTCGCGGACCTCGGGGAAATCTCCTGCTTGGTGATCTTCGTTCTTGTCGTCGTCGCGGGCCCTGCCACCCTCGGCGGGTGGCCCGGCCCTGTGGAAGTGGCGCCAAAGCATGACGCACTCCTCGAGAGTGTGCTTGACGGGCCCCTGATGGTAGGGGCACGGCTCCTTGAGCATCTTGTCGAAGAGGTTTGCACCTCCGGGGGGCTTCCGAGGGTTCTTGTACTCGGCGGCGGCGACAAGATCCGCGTCAGCGGCGTCGCGTTTCGATTGCGACTTCTTCTTGCCTTTCTTCTTGGCGCCGCGCGGAGCAGACGCCTCGGGAGCCTCTTCCGATGGGCGGCCCTGGGGCTGCTTGTCCTTTCGGAAGATAGCCTCGACTGCCTCCTGGCCAGAGGCGAACTTGGTGGCGATGTCCATCAGCTCGCTCGCCCTGGTGGGGGTCTTGCGACCCAGCTTGCTCACCAGGTCGCGGCAGGTGGTGCCAGTGAGGAACGCGCTGATGACATCTGAGTCGGTGATGTTGGGCAGCTCGGTGCGCTGCTTCGAGAATCGCCGGATGTAGTCCCGGAGCGACTCCCCCGGCTGTTGCCGGCAGCTTCGAAGGTCCCAGGAATTCCCGGGGCGCACATATGTGCCCTGGAAATTGCCGGCGAAGGCTTGGACCAAGTCGTCCCAGTTGGAGATCTGCCCCGGAGGCAGGTGCTCCAACCAGGCGCGAGCAGTGTCGGAGAGGAACAGGGGGAGGTTACGGATGATGAGGTTGTCGTCGTCCGTTCCACCCAGTTGGTAGGCCAGGCGGTAGTCCGCGAGCCACAGTTCCGGTCTCGTTTCCCCCGAGTACTTCGTGATAGTAGTCGGGGGTCGGAACCGGGTCGGGAATGGCGCCCGTCGGATGGCCCGACTGAAGGCCTGCGGACCGGGTGGTTCGAGCGAGGGACTCCGATCCTCCCCGCTGTCGTAGCGCCCCCCACGCCTGGGGTGGTAGCCTCGGCGCACCCTTTCGTCGAGGTGGGCCCGACGGTCGTGTCGATGGTGCTCGTTGCCGAGGTGGCCCGGGGCCGCAGGCGCGATGTTGCGCGTGCGCCCGGTGTAGACCGAGGCTTCCCGCATGAATCGGGAAGTCGCGACATGAGGTTCCGAGGGGTACCCCTGCCTTCGGGAGGCAGTGCTCTCGGCCCGTCGGGCCGCAGCGCCTTCCAGGAGATTCTTGAGTTCCCCTGGATTCGCCGACCCTCGGTGGTTGATGGCTCCGGCATCGCGCGGAGGAGCATCGCTGCGGCTGCCAGGTTCTGGCCAACCCCGCTGGATGCGGGCGGCGGCCTGACCCTAACATCGTTGGCGACGCGGTGCTGGAGACCTTGGGGCAGGTGACGTATTTCTCCGGCCAGGGGTTGGCCCGCCCATACCTGCCCGACGTCTCGACGGATCGGCTCAAGCGCTCCTGTTCCCTCGTTGAGCCTGGCCTGCGCCTCGCGGACTTGCTCGAGTTGTGGGTCGTAACCCCCCGCCGGAGCGGGGACCACAGCTAGCTCCCGTGGGATGTCGGCGCGAGGCACCGGCCTAGGAAGATCACCGTCCTCCGGCATGCCAAGATGGTTGCCTTCGGAGGGATCCCCTAGCTCAATGTGGAAACATTCGCGGCTTGGGCCGCAGCTCTCGTCGTCAAGGCTGCGGCTTCCGTCGAAACAGTCGGAGAGGCAGTAGTCACATGCGGTCATGAAGTCCCGCATGGCACTGGGGTTGCCAAGTCCGGAGAAATCCCAACAGACGCTGGGATCGTCATCTTCCTCGGACCCAGAGGGCCCGTAGGTTGAGACGTCCGTCAACCGGTCCCAAGGCGACCGCATACGAAACCCCAGTGGGGTTGCACTCGCCTCAATGAGAGCGCCCGCCAAAGCGAGGTCGTTTGGCGGGTTGAGGCCGAGTCGAAATGACGTAAGATGGGAGTTAGTCGGTACCTTTTGGTCGACGAGGAGCGACGTAGTCACATCGGGGACTGGTTGCACCGTCATCCCAGGTACGAGGGCGACGTCCTGCAGGCTTTCCGCGAGCGCGCTGGCGTCGTCTTCTTGCTCGGGGTCAGCGTGTCGCGGGGGGACGGCGCTTGCCTTCGTCTCGAACGCGAGGTCGACGTCCGACGTGCCTTCCGTCGGGGCGTCGGGGGCGTCGGGGGCGTCGATTCGCTCGACGGCCGACAAAGCGCGGCCTCCCGCTTGGCCTTGATGGCCCCGCCTCCTCCTCCGTTGGCAGGGGAGAGGACGGAGCGAGCTCGAATGTTGTTCTTCCACCACGCGGGGAAGATGTCGTCGATTCCGCCGTCGGCGGGCGGGTTGTCGGCCGCCATTGTCGTTGTCGCGCGGCGGTGGAAGGAGTATCATGTCGTAGCTGCCGTCGAAGGACATGAACTCAAGACTCCCGAAACGAAGTACCGTCCCGGGCCGGAGAGGTCGCTGGAGACTGCCCATCTGGAGCTTGACGGGAAGCTGTTCGTCAGCACGCAGCAGGCCCCTACCTGGCGCGCCAACTGTCGGCGTTTCGAGACAGGGGGGTCCCTAAGCCGACGAGTGAGTGTGCTGCGTGCCCCAGCCCAGATGGGTCGAGCGCGTGGGCGAGCGCGAAGGGGGGAGAGGCGAGGTGGCCGGAGACGGGCGTGAGAGAGGTGGAAGTCCCGCGGCCTTCGTGTTCGTCCCGCGCCCAGGTCGGGTGCGCTTGCAGTAGGGGGGTTACAAGCGTCCACGCGGGTGAGGGAAGCGAGCGGCCCCAAGAGAGCGCCTGTCCCGTCCTCGGTCCCGCGCGGCCAACCTTCTCTAAGAAGGCCCTGGTCCTCCCTTTTATAGTCGTAAGGAGAGGATCCAGGTGTACAATGGGGGGTGTAGCAGAGTGCTACGTGTCTAGCGGAGAGAGGTCTTGGCACCTTGCTGGCGTGATGTCGTGGCTGTCGGAGGAGCGACGGAGCCTGGCGGAGGGACAGCTGTTGGAGCGGTCGAGTCCTTGCTGACGTCGCCCTGCTTCCGTAAGAGAGCTGAGAGCCGCCGTCGTCACAGAGCTCGTGGAGCGCCTTCATTGCCCATCCGGCGGAGCTGGCCGGATGGGACGCCGGTCTTGTTCTCCGTGACCCGAGTCGGCTCGGGGTAGGATGATGATGGCGCTTCCTGTTGACGTGGCGGGCCTGTGCCCTAGGCAGGGCGACGTGGGGGCTCCTCCGAAGCCGAGGTCGAGTCTGTCTTCCGTTGCCGAGGCCGAGCCCGAGCCCCCGGGTCGGGCGAGGCGGAGATCGTTTGGCCGAGGCTAGTGCGGAGTCCGAGCCCTGGGGTCGGGCGAGGCGGAGTTTCGTCGTCTTCCGGGTCTTAGCCCGAGTCCGAGCCCTGGGGTCGGGCGGAGCAGAGTTCGTCGTCTTTCGGGTCTTAGCCCGAGTCTGAGCCCTGGGGTCGGGCGGAGCGGAATTCGCCGTCTTCCGGGTCTTAGCCCGAGTCCGAGCCCTGGGGTCGGGCGGAGCGGAGTTCGTCGTCTTCCGGGTCTTAGCCCGAGTCCGAGCCCTGGGGTCGGGCGGAGCGGAGTTCGCCGTCTTCCGGGTCTTAGCCCGAGCCCGAGCCCTGGGGTCGGGCGGAGCGGAGTTCGCCGTCTTCCGGGTCTTAGCCCGAGTCCGAGCCCTGGGGTCGGGCGGAGCGGAGTTCGCCGTCTTCTGGGTCTTAGCCCGAGTCCGAGCCCTGGGGTCGGGCGGAGCGGAGTTTCCCATGGCGCCTTCGGCAGGGCCTGACTGCCTGTCAGACTCACTCTGTCGAGTGGCACTGCAGTCGGAGTGGCGCAGGCGGCGCTGTCCTTCTGTCAGACTGGTCAGTGGAGCGGTGGAGTGACGGCGGTCACTTCGGCTCTGCCGGGGGGCGCGTGTCAGGATAAAGGTGTCAGGCCACCTTTGCGTTAAATGCTCCTGCAACCTGGTCAGTCGGTGCGGCGATTTAGTCAGGGTTGCTTCTAAGCGAAGCCAAGGCCTCGGGCGAGCCGGAGGTGTGTCCGCCGTAAAATGGGGGGCCTCGGGCGAGACGGAAGTCTCTCGAGGTCGGCTGCCCTTGGCCGAGGCTAGGCTCGGGCGAAGCGTGATCGAGTCACTCGTATGGACTGATCCCCGACTTAATCATACCCATCAGGCCTTTGCAGCTTTATGCTGATGGGGGTTACCAGCTGAGAATTAGGCGTCTTGAGGGTACCCCTAATTATGGTCCCCGACAATTTTAGCAACGAATAAAACATGTAAAGCATAAGAAATAATGTAAACAAGAACATTATTATATATATTTCCCAGTATATAATTGTAAGTTAACATAGAAACAATATTGAATAACATTTGGTACCTTTGGATTGACAGAAAACAAAGGTACAAGCATGACGCAAAAGCAAATGCCAAGTCCGTTTGAACAGTACGGGGGTACTGTTCATCTATTTATAGGCACAGGACGCAGCCTGTGAGAAATTACATTCATGCCCTTTACATTTATTGTTAACTTATGTACAATCCTATGAGGACTAGATAGCCTTTTCCCCTTTAAGTCGGTTCCTTTTTCCGCCATTTAGCCGAAGCTTTCTTGCACATAGCTTCGGGATTGACTCGACCTTTGTCCCGATCGACCTTCGTCCCGATCATGCGTTCCATATTATATATGCATTTGACCTAAGTCCGAAGGTACCTATTTACATGTCACACTTGGAAAATATTGTTAAATCACATTTTTGAGGACCTTCGGAGGACGAAGGCCCCCAACAGTAGCCCCTCGCAATATTAATTTGTTTAGAATAACAAATTCAGATTGCGATATGGACGAAGGCCCTAAGCCGAAGGTCTGAAAAAATACCTTCCCTTTGCTAGAATAGCAACAATCAATGACACACAGGACCCTCCAATTTGGAGCGTGCTGAGCGTATAAATAAGAACTCACATCCGCCGCATTTGGTATGTTGCATGTGCCATTTGCTTTATTTTCTCAATCTCATAGCTCTTGCTCACTAACGCTTGCTGGTTTTTCAAGCTTTTTAGCTTCGGGTTGAAGGACACGTTTTCGTCAGTTCCGAAGATAAGATGTCTCAATTCAAGAAGACAGTTGCTGAGACGAAGCTAATCGAAGAGGAGAAGCTTCTTGAGGAGAAGACTGCTAGATTTGTTGAGTCAATAGCGAAAACGAATACAGAGAAGATTACTAAAGAAATTTTGGAAGGCTTGTCTGAAGATACTGATGATAGTGACAACTATGATGTGGAGAGTGGGGGCGAAGACTCTGAAGATCGGCCCTGGCGACCAAGTCATGCAGTCTTCGGGAAATCAACTATCAAGCAGAGTCATCTTGATAATATGAGAGGAAGATATTTTCGAGATTTGTCTATTGTGAGGGCTGACGCAGACAGAGCCATTCCTGCTACCGAAGAAAACGAAGTTGTAATCTACCGAAGCTTCTTCAAAGCTGGACTTCGGTTCCCCTTAAGCAGATTTGTGGTTGAAGTTTTAAAGATATATCAGATTTTCCTTCACCAGATCACTCCCGAAGCAATTATTAGAATGGGGATCTTCGTCTGGGCTGTGAGGAGTCAAGGTCTAGAACCAAGCGCAAGATGTTTTTGCAGTATGCACGAGCTTTCGTATGAGACAAAGCCGTGGGGCAAGGAACAATATCATAACAATTTTGGGTGCTATAGCTTTGTTGCTCACTCTGGCGCAAGCTACCCAGTGCCAACGTTTCGAAAGAGATGGCCCGGGGCCTGGATGGAAGAATGATTTTACGTGAAAAATAATTTGAAGGCAAGAGAAGATATTAAAGGAATCATCATGTGACCCATTTGGTCCCGCTTCGGTCTCTGAAAGCCGAAGGTAGAAATTGATGAGGCAGCCAAAGCATGCCGAAGGGCCTTCAGCACAGTTTGTTCTTTTATTGGAACAAGATACTTAGTTCAAGAACATGTAGCCTACAGGATATGGCCACTGATAGAGAACTGAGAAATGCCAGAAGAGACCATCACTAACCCTAACGAAGGTGGTTTAGTTCGATTGAAATATACCATCAGGTTTGGAGACCAGTTTATCGAACCAAATGATGACTGGCTGAAATGTGTTGAAAATACTAGTGATGAACTACTTGGAGCATACTCCAAGTCTGAAGATAATGCACTATCTGCGGCCTTCGGGAGACGGAAAAAGAAAAGACTAAATAGGGTTTTTGATGCTATTGGATTTGTGTACCCTGACTATCGCTACCCACCGCGGGGGCAGAAAAGAAAGGGTGCAACTTCTGGGAAGGCTGCTGCTTCGGCTGCTTCAAGCGAGCCCGCACCGAAGAGGAAAAAGTTGAAGGTCCTTACTCACCGACCGCGCTACATTGAACCGGCCATAGTGCCTGAATTTGGCGGTGAGACTTCTTCAGCTATTTAAACCAAAGGACTTGCTCTTACGCAGAGGATTGAAGAGCCGGCTGCAATGCCGAAGACTGACAAAATTGAAGAACCGAGAATCGAAGGGACGAAAACATTAGAAGTTCTAAGCCCTTCGGCAGGAGTGGAGGTGCTGAAGACACAAAAAGATCTAGCAGCAACCCCCAAGATAAAAAGGATGGCTAGTGTACTAGATGTGCTGGAGACTATAAAAGCTTCAAGCTCTACTTCAGGGAAAATTGCCAAGGCTTTGAAAGCGCAGATTGAAACCGAGACAAAGCTGACCGAAGCCGAAGCTACAATGAGCCAGGCTGACACCGAAGCTGGGCCTTCAGAGCCCGCCAAGGAGAAATCCTCGGAAATTGGAGAAAAGGCAGCGGAGGAAGAAGCTATAGAACAGATTTTGCCTGAAAAAGCTATCGCTCCTACTCCTGAAGCGCCTTCTGAAGTCCTTGATTATATTATTCGACACGCTTCGGGAAAAAGATTATCTGAAGAAGAAATTTTTGAAGCTAAACACTATGCCCGAGAACTGAAGTACCCAAAAGGGGCCTTAGTGTTTAATGGCACAGATGAAGATGACTTCTTGTACTGCCTCCCAGACAACAAAGAATTATCTGTCTGCTGGGAGATGGCCAGAAGTATGGGGTTCCCGAAGCTTGAAGCTGGCCTCTGCGCCATGACGAAGGACGATCTTGCGGATAGCCTTGCATATAACAGTGTGAAGGTACAAAAATTGTGTATTTGGAAGTTTATGAATTTTGAATTATTCTTTTGTTCTTATATTAACCCATTTATTCTTTCGTACAGGGCTTAATACTTAGCAACGCCTTAAGGGCGCAAAAGAATGCTGAAGATGAGAGCTGCACTATTGCTCTCAACAACCTTCGAACAAAGGTTATCAAGCTGAGAAACGAAGCCTTGGAAAAAGACAATTCTACTTACAATGGTGGACAAAGTAAAGGGGGATGAAGCTAACTTCAAGGCTCAATCTAAAATCCAAAGAAATGAGATTGAAAACCTTCAAAAACAACTGGCCGAAGCCAAATTGAAATGCGTTATTGCTGAAGTTGACCGAGATGCCAGTGAGTACTGGAAAAATTATTTTGAAAAAACAGTTGCACAGCTTCGCTCATCAAAAGATAGATGTTTTGAAAAGTCTGTAGAATGCGTCAAAAAGATAAAAACTAGCTTCGCCAACGTGGGCGCGTACTCGAGCGAAGACAACTTCATAAGAGGCGATCCTGAGGGCGTAATTGAGTGGATCAGCAGCGAAGCCGAAGCTTTTGAAGAAATTTTGAGCGACCGCGGGGACGTCTGCGCGTTCTCTGGTGCGAGAGGAGTTGCAGCTATTTTGGAGAAAGCAGGGTGCGAACATGTTAAAACTTTGGCCCAGACCGAAGCTGCTTTCTCTATTGGTGATACGAAGGACCCCTCGGCCGAAGCAAGCTTAATAGGTGGAAATTTTTTTACTGATATCTAGGAAAATGGTGGCCGAGGGATGGCCCATGAAATAATGAAAATGAGAGAAAAAGACATTCATGACGCTCGACAAGCAACAAAAGTAGCTGAAAAAGCTGCGGAACTTGAAAGACGGATATGTATTACTTAATGGCTTTTAACTTTGTTGTTTATTTTTGTGATTTCGAACTAATTTATATCTTCTACTGTAGCTGAACTATCTCCTCCCCCAGAGCCCTTCGACCCACTGGCCGACCCAGAGACAAAGAAGGCAATAGAAATTATTAATATGGCCGAAGCTATTGTGGACGAAGTTGTCACCAAATTACTAACCGAAGCTGCAGAAAAAGTCCTGAAGGAAGAAGAATAGCTATTTGTAAAAAACATTGCTAGAATATTAATGTAACATTTGGTGGAATATGCTTGTAATATTTGGTGCTCATAGGTTTTGAATGTAATATATGAATGGTTTTGTAATTCATTTCTTTGCGATGCATGAAACTTTTATGTACATACCGTTTTTGAGCCTTCGGTGAAAAAAAACATCTTCCCTTCTTTTCATGCTTCGTAAAGAAGAGCTTTTATGCTTCGTAAAAAATCCTCCAAGCATCGCAAAAACATTAATGCTTCGTCAACAATAGATTTTTTCCTCCACATCAGGGCTGATGAAGCTATATTTCTTCAAAACTTATTTTGTGCCTTAGCACAATTTCACTTTTTCGAAGCATTCTCCGAAGGTCAACATTGTATCCCCTTCTTGTGCCATTGATGCAATATGATGTATGATGTTATGTTATGCGAAATGATTGATGATGTAATGTTATGCAAAATGATATTTATGCCGAAGACACACACTCACATCCCCATAGTGGAATACACAATCTTTTTGCCGCTTATTTTTCGGCTTCACCGCTTATTTTTCGGTGTATCAGCGCTGACTTTTCGCTGTAAGTTCTGCATTCCCTTAGGAACGTCTTTTGAACTTCTTCGCCTTCTATTTCGGCAGTATTCGCGTTGACTTTTCGCGCTTCGCCTTATATTTCGGCGGTATTTGGCTCTGCATTCCCTTTGGAATGACTTTTGAGCAGAAAACTTACACTGCGCTCTCTTAGGAACGACTTTTTGTATCTTCGGCAAACTTACGCTGCGTTCCTTAGAACGACTTTTTGTAGCTTCGGTGATACTTGTAATGTGATTTTTAGCCCCGCGTTCCCTTAGGAACGACTTTTGTGCTTCAGCGACTTTTTGGACTTCGTGAGTCTGTGGAGAAGATATATTTCACTATGGCAAAAATGAAGCTATTACAAGAAATTGAAAATGACAAGAGAACTAGGTTTTCAATAATTGTTAAAAAAATGACAATGAATATAAAAACTGTTTTAGGGGTAGGATATCTCTCAATAGATATGCTTCGATTCTGGCATAGTACTGTTGACTGTGCGAGCTTCGGACTCCTCCCTGAAATCTCGCTGCTGATGGGTCTGTTGGCTCCCTTCTGGCTGCTGACCTCGTGAATATACAAGTTGTAGTGGTGGCGGAGGTGGGGGTTGTGGCCAAGATGCTTGTGGCTGGCTAGCCGAAGCAACAGAAGCTGCAGGATGGTTACCCACATACTCTGGTATGTAGGGTGAGTGATACGAAGTAGTGTGCATGACCTGCTTCGGCTGGTTCTGCTGAGCTGCGGCTTCTGCTATTTTCTTTTGTTTCTGAATGGTTACATGGCACATCCTTGTAGTATGGCCCTTGTCATCACCACAGAATAAGCAATAAATTTTTCTAGGCTGATCCCCAAACCTTCCTCTGAGGCCCCTGGCGCCTCTGCCTCTTGGAGCTGGCGGCCGGAAAAAGCTTTGTTGCTGCCCCGAAGCTTGCGAGGAATACTGTGGCCTCTGTTGTTGACTTCCTCTGTCATCACTCTGAGCAGAGTTGTGAATTGACTTGACGTGCCTCGGATGGATTCTTCCTCCGAAGCCTCTGGTCATTTCAGAGAACCTATATGCTTCCTCCCTTCTTTGGCGAAAGTCATTGTCAGCTCGGATATACTCATCCATCTTCTGGAGCAGCTTCTCGAGAGTCTGTGGGGGCTTTATAGCAAAATACTGGGCAGTTGGTCCTGTACGAAGCCCCTTGATCATGGCCACAATGATAATTTCATTGGGCACCGTAGGCGCTTGTGCTCTAAGACACAAGAACCTTCGGACATATGCCTAGAGGTACTCCTCATGATCTTGCGTGCATTGGAACAGAGCCTGAGCTGTGACTGGCTTTGTCTGAAAGCCCTGGAAACTTGTCACCAGCATATCCTTGAGCTTCTGCCATGAAGTGATAGTTCCTGGCCGAAGAGAAGAATACCACATTTGAGCCACATTCTTAACTGCCATGACGAAGGACTTGGCCATGAGAGCTGCATTGCCTCCATTTGAAGATATAGTTGCTTCATAACTCATCAAAAACTGCTTCGGGTCTGAATGCCCATCATACATTGGAAGCTGAGGTGGCTTGTATGATGGGGGCCACAGGATAGCCTACAGTTCTGCTGCTAAGGGAGAAACATCATCAAAAGTAAAGGTATCATGATTAAAATCATCATATCATCCATCGTCGTTGAACAAGCCCTCTTGATGAAGCTCCCCGTGTTGGGGCCTTCGATCTTGCTCGTCTTGAGCAAGGTGGCGTACTTCTTCAGTGGCTTCGTCAATCTGCCTTTGAAGGTCAGTTAGTCGGGTCATCTTCTCCTTCTTCTTTTGTACTTGCTGATGAAGCATCTCCATGTTTCTCATTTCTTGGTCCAACTCGTCCTCCTGGAGTGTTGGACTAGTGGCCTTCCTCTTCTGGCTTCGGGCCTCTCGAAGAGAAAGGGTCTCCTGATTTAGGTCCAGTGGCTGCAGAGCGGCAGCCCCTGGTGCTGAAACTTTCTTCGGTGGCATGATGAAGGTCAATGCTTGCCGAAGGTGGTCGAAAAGAGTTCATCGGAGGTGGGCGCCAATGTTGGGGACTTGTTCTCAAATGCTATGAATCAAGAACAAGGCAACACAAAATGTTAAATGTTAAAGTCCTTCGTCCTTCGAAGCATTATTTCCTCAAGGATATAATGGTCTTTGGACGAAGGTCATGAAGGACATACCTTCATCATCTCTTCATATATGTATATATGCATTAATATTAGCAACAAATAAAACATGTAAAGCATAAGAAATAATGTAAACAACAACATTATTATATATATTTCCCAGTATATGATTGTAAGTTAACATAGAAACAATATTGAATAACATTTGGTACCTTCGGATTGACAGAAAACAAAGGTACAAGCATGACGCAAAAGCAAATGTCAAGTCCGCTTGAACAGTACGGGGGTACTATTCATCTATTTATAGGCACAAGACGCAGCCTGTGAGAAATTACATTCATGCCCTTTACATTTATTGTTAACTTATGTACAATCCTATGAGGACTAGATAGCCTTTTCCCCTTTAAGTCGGTTCCTTTTTCCGCCATTTAGCCGAAGCTTTCTTGCACATAGCTTCGGGATTGACTCGACCTTCGTCCCGATCGACCTTCGTCCCAATCATGCTTTTCGTATTATATATGCTTTTGACCTGAGCCCGAAGGTACCTATTTACATGTCACACTTGGAAAATATTGTTAAATCACATTTTTGAGGACCTTCGGAGGACGAAGGCCCCCAACAATTTCAGTCCTCCAATCTTCACTATGTACTGGAGAAATGGCAAGCACTTATCTCTCCATGAGTTCAACCGAAGGTGCCTTTATTGTTTCAAAAAATACTTTCGAAGGTAAAGGGAGCCCTGAGCCGCTGATTTGGCTAACAAATCTGCATGCTCATTTTCGCCTCTTGGAATGTTCTTGATAGAGAAACCTTTGAAAGAAGCCTCCAACCTTCGAACTGTATCCAGATATTTTTCAAGTTTCGGATCTCTTGCCTTGCTACTTTTATCTACATGGCCAGAAATGACTTGAGAATCAGTTTTCAGAATAGCCCTTCTTATTCCCATTGCCCTTAACTTCCAAAGCCCCAACAAGAGTGCTTCGTATTCGGCAATATTATTTGTACAACTGAAGTCTAGTTTGGCTGCATAACATGTTCTGACTTTCGAAGGTGCTACTAGAACAGCAGCTGCTCCTGCGCCGAAGGTTCCCCAAGAACCATCGCAGAACACTGTCCAAGCTTCGGCATTTTTATTTGTCTCTTCTTCCTGAGCCCCTCGCGTCCAATCAGCGATGAAGTCTGCTAACGCCTGGGACTAAATTGAAGATCTATGCACATAATCAATGGTGAATTCATTAAGCTCTGCAACCCATTTTCCAATTCTTCCAGTGGCCTCTCTGTTCCTCATGATGTCCTTTAGAGGTTGTGACGAAGGAACAATTATGTGGTATGCTTGAAAATAATGCCGAAGCTTTCTGGAAGCCATTAACACAGCATATAATACCTTCTCCAATTCTGTGTAATTTTTCTTTGATGGGCTTAGAACTTCGGAGACGAAGTATATTGGAGCTTGCTTTTTAGCCTGACCATCTAGCTTTTCCTGTACCAGTGTCGCACTCACTCCAGAATGTGAAGCTGCTACATATAAGAGCAATGGAGCCTCTGGCGCAGGTGGAGTTAATGTTGTTAAATCAATCAAATATTGTTTCAACTCTTCAAAAGCTTTTTGTTGTACCGGGCCCCATTGAAAGACTTCGGCTGACTTCAGTATTTCAAAAAATGGCAGATTTCTTTCCGCTGATCGGGATATGAATATGTTTAATGATGCTAATCTTCCTTCCAGCCGTTGAGCCCCTTTCTTTGTGCTTGGTGGCTCCATCCGAAGGATAGCTTCGATCTTGCTTAGGTTAGCTTCAATTCCTTTCGTTGATACCAGACAACCAAGGAACTTGCCTTTCTTCACTCCAAAAACACATTTTTCTGGATTTAATTTCAGGCCAGCTTGCCTGAAATTGGCAAATGTTTCTTGCAAATCAGCAATGTGATTTTTCTTGCTTCGTGCTTTTCAATATGATATCATCAACATAAGTCAACACATTTCTACCTATTTGAGAATGAAAGACCTTGGTTATCATTCTGCTGAAGCTTCCTCCAGCATTCTTGAGCCCCTCAGGCATCCGAAGATAGCAATAGGTGCCACTGGGAGTTATGAAGCTAGTCTTTGGCTCATCTTCCTTCTTCATCCAGATTTGATGATAGCCTGAATAACAATCCAATAGACTCATGAGCTCTGAAGAAGCTGCTGCATCTACAAGAGAGTCTATTCTTGGTAGCGGGAATTCGTCTTTTGGGCATGCCTTGTTAAGATCTGTGAAGTCAATGCACATTCTCCATTTACCATTGGCCTTCTTCACCATGACAGTATTGGCTAACCACTCTGGGTATTTTACCTCTCTGATAACACCAGCACTGAGAAGCCTTTTCACTTCGTTCCGAGCACCTTCGGCTTTATCATCAGACATTTTCCGAAGCCTCTGCTTTCTTGGCCTGAAAGATAGGTCCACATTGAGTGAATGTTCAATGACATCTCTGTTGACACCACAAAGATCATTGGCTGACCAAGCAAAGACATCTTTGTTGTTGAATAAAAATCTTATCAAAGTTTTTTCTTGGTCTTCAGATAGCTGAGACCCCAGCAGTACTTTTTGCTCTACTATGTCTTCACATAGAAGCATAGGCTTCGGCTGATCTGCCGAAGCAGCCTTCTCTCTTTTGTATTTGTACTGTTCACAGGCTTCGACTCCATCTATGTTGTGAATTGCCTTTGAATCTGTCCAGTTTCCTTCAGCTTTCCTAGCGGCTTCCTGACTCCCATGAACAACAATGGGCCCTTGTTCCGAAGGTATCTTTATGCATAGATATGCTGGATGAAGTATTGCTTCGAAAGCATTAAGTGTCCCATGACCAATGATTGCATTGTAGGGGTATTCCATGTCAACAATGTCAAACACAACCTATTCAGTCATTGTATTGTGGACGAAGCCAAAGGTCACTGGCATCGTGATTTTGTCGAGTGCTACAATCTGCCTTCCTTCGAAGCCACAAAGAGGGTGTGTAGCATCATGAATCTTATCTTCTAGCTCTTGCATCTGTCTGAAGGCCTTAGCAAATATGATATTCACTGCAGTGCCTGTATCAACCAGAACATTATGGACCAAAAATCCCTTGATGACACAAGATATGACCATAGCATCATTGTGAGGGTAATCTTTGAGCTGAAGGTCCTCCTGGGAGAAGGTGATTGGGATGTGGGACCATTTTGACTTGATGAAGGGTCCCTGCACCCCAACATGATGCACCCTTCTCTGTGCTTCCTTCTTCTGCTTCTTGTTAGCCGACTCTGAACTTGAGCCGCTTGTAATCGGGAGCACCAGCTTCGTAGCCGAAGGTGCTACGACTTGATTGTTGAACGAAGCCATCAGCTCAAAAGTGGAAGTGAGTTCACCGGAGGTGGGCGCCAATGTTGGGGACTTGTTCTCAATTGCTACAAATTAAGAACAAGGCAACACAAAATGTTAAAGGTTAAGGCCCTTCGTCCTTCGAAGCATTATCTCCCTTAGGGCATAATGATCTTCAGACGAATGTCATGAAGGTCATACCTTCATGATTGCAGTATACATTAATGAAAGAAGAAGCATGTAAGACATAGAAAGCAACATGAATACTTATATAACATTATCAATTCAACTTTATTATATCATGAATAAATAGTAATAATATAGAATTACATTTGTACCTTTGGCTTGACAAAAGGAAATAGTACAAGCGTAATGCACGAGCGAGTATAAGTCAGCGTGAACAGTACGGGGGTACTGTTCATCTATTTATATGTGTAAGGAAAATTGACCCCAGGCCATTTGGCTTATTGAGTTTTGGTGTTTGATGAACAACACAATCCGTGAACTAATAAGTTTTCTAGTGTTTGTGTTTGTAGTTCACAGGATGCAAGATTTACTTGGACTAAGGAATTGAGGAAAGCAACACCTCAAAAGAAGACATTAAGAAGATCAAAGAAAAGTCCAAGTGTGCTGCTGCGGACTATCTGTGCGAGGCGCACCGGACTGTCCGGTGGCACACCGGACTGTCCGGTGCCCACACGCCGGACTGTCCGGTGCACCAGGGAACTCCAGCCCAACGGCTAGTTCCAGGTGACACTCGGAGAAAAGACCACCGGACTGTCCGGTGTGAAAAGCCTGCGGCGCCAACGGTCACCTGCTCTGACAGGGCAACGGCTAGGAGCACTGGACAGGCTACAGTGCGTTGTCCAGTGCACCACCGGACTGTCCGGTGTGCCGCAGAGAACAACAACTTTTCTCCAACAGTTATTTTGGAGTTGGGGCCTATATATACTTCACCCAACCGGCCATTTGAAGGTGTGGGAGCCCAAGAGTCATACCAAGGCATATAGTAGATATTCCCAAGTGCTCTTACACCCCAAGTGCTTAATAGAATCACTCGGTGATTAGCGTAGGTGCTTTGCGAAGCGCTTAGGTTAGTTATACCGCTTTAGCGCTTGCTCTAGGTGAACCCTAGATTGTTGAGTGAGTTTAGATAAACCTCACAACTCCTCGGCTCTTACGCGGGCCGTTGTAATTGTACCGAGTGGGGCGAGAGTCTTGCGAGACCGTGACAACCGTGTTTGTGTATATTGTCAGGAAGATTATCTCCCTGCTACCACAACAAAGATATGGGAGCATCATCACCATCCTTCACAACATGGAGGACTTGAGTAACATGACCCCGACCATTGTGATTGGGAAAATCGCGGCTTTTGAGATGTCGCGAAAAATGTGTCGAGGAGAGGAGCCAGCTTCCTCAAGGCCATATGCTTTTGCATGTGATGAAAGGAAGGGCAAAAAGAAGGCTCCCACTCCAAGTTCCTCAAGTGAAGAAGAGGAAGAAGAAGAAAGTGATGATGATGAAGATAATCAACCATGCACATCATCCTCCAAGGACGAAGAAACAATCTGACGCGTCGGAAAGGTAATTGGGATGATCCGCAAGATTAATCTAATGGGTGTGCCCCTGCAAGTCGAAGATCTTCTCTTTAACATTGACAGGAAAAAGCAAAGAAAGAGAGGGTGCTTCGCATGTGGGGAGAAGGGCCACTTCAGGGACAACTGTCCAACTATGGCCGAACCCAAAAAGGAGAGGAGCAAAGGCAAGGCACTAACAAGTGTTAGAACTTGGGATGATTCTTCAAGTGAAGATGAACCTCCAAGGACGCGAAGCCACCGGTCCTCATCACGCTCATCACGATCATCACACAAATGCCTTATGGCAAGAGGTAAAATGAGCATTCCATCCTCTAGTGATGATAGTAGTGATGATGATGGTGAGGGAAAGCCCTCCGTAGATGAACTTGCGGAAGCCGTTAAATTTTTCTAGGATGTTTGCACTAAGCAAAAAGCTCAACTTAAAACTTTGAAAAATAAGTTGATTAGCTCCCAAAATGATTACAAAGGATTACTAGAAAATTTTGAAACTTTTGCAAACCTAAATTGTGAGCTGTCAACTAAAATTGAGCTATTAGAGTCTAGTGCTCCATCCACTGCTACTGATGATGGCCTTATCAAAAGGAATGAAAAACTTAAGGCTAAGTTAGCTAGCTCCCAAGATACCATTGAAAATTTGCTAGAGAAAATGGAAATTCTTAGCATATACAATAATGAGCTAACTACTAAGCTAGAAAACATTGGTAGCATCCCATCAGCATATTTAGTTGAAATACCTAAAATTATTAAGAAAGATGCTTCTACTTCTTGCTTTGATTTAATTGATAATTCTAACCTCTGCAACCAAGTTCTTGTTGAGAATATTTGTCGGCGTTTCGAGACAGGGGGGTCCCTAAGCCGACGAGTGAGTGTGCTGCGTGCCCCAGCCCAGATGGGTCGAGCGCGTGGGCGAGCACGAAGGGGGGAGAGGCGAGGCGGCCGGAGCCGAGCGTGAGAGAGGTGGAAGTCCCGCGGCCTTCGTGTTCGTCCCGCGCCCAGGTCAGGTGCGCTTGCAGTAGGGGGGTTACAAGCGTCCACGCGAGTGAGGGAAGCGAGCGGCCCCAAGAGAGCGCCTGTCCCGTCCTCGGTCCCGCGCGGCCAACCTCCTCTGAGAAGGCCCTGGTCCTTCCTTTTATAGTCGTAAGGAGAGGATCCAGGTGTACAATGGGGATGTAGCAGAGTGCTACGTGTCTAGCGGAGGGAGAGCTAGCGCCCTAGGTACATGCCAATGTGGCAGCCGGAGAGATCTGGGCACCCTGCTGGCGTGATGTCGTGGCTGTTGGAGGTGCGGCGGAGCCTGATGGAGGGACAGCTGTTGGAGCGGTCGAGTCCCTGCTGACGTTGTCCTGCTTCCGTAAGAGAGCTAGGGGCCGCCGTCGTCATAGAGCTTGTGGAGCGCCATCATTGCCTCTCTGGCGGAGCTGGCCGGATGAGACGCCGGTCTTGTTCTCCGTGACCCGAGTCGATTCGGGGTGGGATGATGATGGCGCCTCCTATTGACGTGGCGGTCTGTGCCCTAGGCAGGGCGACATGGGGTTTCCTCCGAAGCCGTGGTTGAGTCTGCCTTCTGTTGCCGTGGCCGAGCCCGAGCCAAGGGGTCGGGCGAGGCGGAAGTCGTTCGGCCGAGGCCAGGGCGGAGTCCGAGCCCTGGGGTCGGGCGAGGCGGAGTTTCGTCGTCTTCCGGGTCTTAGCCCGAGTCCGAGCCCTGGGATCGGGCGGAGCGGAGTTCGTCGTCTTCCGGGTCTTAGCCCGAGTCCGAGCCCTGGGGTCGGGCGGAGCGGAGTTCGCCGTCTTCCGGGTCTTAGCCCGAGTCCGAGCCCTGGGGTCGGGCGGAGCGGAGTTCGCCGTCTTCCGGGTCTTAGCCCGAGTCCGAGCCCTGGGGTCGGGCGGAGCGGAGTTCGCCGTCTTCCGGGTCTTAGCCCGAGTCCGAGCCCTGGGGTCGGGCGGAGCGGAGTTCGCCGTCTTCCGGGTCTTAGCCCGAGTCCGAGCCCTGGGGTCGGGCGGAGCGGAGTTCGCCGTCTTCCGGGTCTTAGCCCGAGTCCGAGCCCTGGGGTCGGGCGGAGCGGAGTTCGCCGCGGCGCCTTTGGCGAGGCCTGACTGCCTGTCAGACTTACTCTGTCGAGTGGCGCTGCAGTCGGAGTGGCGCAGGCGGCGCTGTCCTTCTGTCAGACTGGCCAGTGGAGCGGTGGAGTGACGGCGGTCACCTCGGCTCTGCCGGAGGCGCGTGTCAGGATAGAGGTGTCAGGCCTCCTGTGCGTTAAATGCCCCTGCAATTTGGTCAGTCGGTGTGGTGATTTAGTCAAGGTTGCTTCTGAGCGAAGCCAAGGCCTTGGGCGAGCCGGTGATGTGTCCGCCATAAAAAGGGGGCCTCGGGCGAGACGGAAGTCTCTCGAGGTCGGCTGCCTTCGGCCGAGGCTAGGCTCGGGTGAAGCGTGATCGAGCCACTCGTGTGGACTGATCCCTGACTTAATCGTACCCATCAGGCCTTTGCAGCTTTATGCTGATGGGGGTTACCAGCTGAGAATTAGGCGTCTTGAGGGTACCCCTAATTATGGTCCCCGACAGTAGCCCCCGAGCCTCGAAGGGAGTGTTAGCACTCGCTTGGAGGCTTTTGTCGCACTTTTTTGCAAGGGGACCAGCCTTTCTCGGTTGCATTTCGTTCCGGTGGGTGCGCGCGAGCGCACCCGCCGGGTGTAGCCCCCGAGGCCTCGGAGGAGTGGTTACACTCCTTCGAGGTCTTAATACTTTGGCTAGTCTGGTCGTTCCCTCATGCGAACTGGCCGTAGCCCGGGTGCACGGTCGGGGCCCAAGCTCTCGGGCTGGTATGTTGACGCTGTCAACGATTTGGCCGGAGCCGGTTTTTGCGAGAGCAGCCCCCGAGCCTCTGCACAGGGCGAGAGGACGATCAGGGACAGACTCGGCTTTTTACATACGCCCCTACGTCGCCTTTCCGCAAGGAGGAGGGGGGGAGTGCGCCATGTTACCCTCGATGGGCACCGAACATGGTGTCTCCGGTGAGCTGCAAGCGGGTAATCCGAGTGGACGTCCGTGCCCCGTTCGTTGGGGGTCGGCTAGGGGCCCAGAGGCACGCCCAAAAGTACCTGCGGGTGATTTGCCGGACCCGGTCCCCTGGCGACGGGGTCCGAGGGCTCGATGCCTCCCTCCGATGGGATTCCGTTACAAGATCGTTCCCGCTGGTCTCGGAAATGTCCTAGGGTACCTCGGGAGCGCAGCCCGAGCCTTGGTTATGTATCGAACGTACCCCTGGTCATCCCTCGCTCGATGTCTGAGGCGACTGTGAACCCTTCGGGGGCCAGCCTTCGAACCCCTGATCAGTAATGGGCGCGGAGCCCGAGTAGCCTGAGGCGGCCATAGAGCCCTTCGGGGGGCTGGCCTTCGAACCCCTGACCAGTAGTGGGTGTCAGGCCCACGCGATCTGAGGCGACTGTTGAACCCTCGGGGGGCCAGCCTTCGAACCCCTGATCAGTAATGGGGGGCTCGGAGCCCGGTTCCTTCGCGGAGAAGGATCCCTTTCGGGGTATCCCCCTTTCCTGGTCCCTGTTGCAAGAGATAGAGAAAGAGGAAAATGGAAAAGGATACGAAATTGGACGACGTGGCGTACCTTTTCTGACGCGGTTATTACGGCGAAGGTGAAGCGTCGCGCGCTCCTCCTGCCGGAAGCGCCGCGTGTCCCGCCGCGGAGTTAATGCGACGGGGTGAGTGGTTGGCGGGGCGGCCGTTGCGCGCGTGCGATCCGTTCGAGGAACGGGTCACGGGCGCACCGTCTTCGCGCCGTGAGAGGAGGCTCCCTTGCTGTCTCAGGATGGGACGTGAGCCTGGCTGACGACGTGACTGCTGTGCCCGCCCGCCTGCCACCGCTATTACTGTCGGCCCACTTTCGGTCGCTTTGACCGACGCGCCAGTCTGGCGCTGTTGGGTCGCCTCGAGTCATGGCATAGGCTTCGCAACCGAAGGGGCGCGATGGTGGCACAAGTGGCGGTGCGGTTGCTTGCATGCAGCAACTGGCGCGCCGGTTGCTCGACGCGTGGGCCTGGGTTCCAGGCTGGCGTGTCAGGAGTCGGAGAAGCGCGTCCATCTGGCGCGGTTGCATGCCGCCTGCATGGCTGCCCGCCCCTTCTGCCCGTTGGTCTGGGCGAAAATGGGGGGTCGCCTGTAACCGCTGGACGGTCGTGCGCACCATGCGCGGCGGTTTGGCTTCTTCTGCCCTGAGCCGGCTTGCATGACATGCGGGACCCAGCCCCCGAGTCGCAGGGGAGGGCCTTGGAGCGTGTTGGAGAAGACTCGGTCCGCGGCGCTTGGGGGCGCACGTAGGGGGAGTTGCCTTTAAAAGGAGGGAGGCTCCCTTCGTAAGGCAACCATGTCTTCTTCCTCCCTTAAGCGTTGGGTCTTCTCGTCTTCCAAGCCCCCGGATGGGGGGTATCCGCCGCCTTTCCGCCTCCTCGTTGGAGGAACGCAACTCCATGGGAGCTGGTACCTCTCAGCCATCGTTCGGCTTCAAGGATTTTCATCACGCAGCCTGGCCATACCCCGCCACCGGCGGTCACCCAAGATGGTGACCTCTAGTTCGACGGTGGGGAAAACGGGCCAGGCCGCGGCTTCTACCCCTCTCCCGGCCTCAAGGATTTTCGTCATCCAGGCCAAGATGGAAGAGGAGGCGAGTCGGGGGGCCGCCTCCGCGTGGGTCGGCTGCCCCTTTCTTCCCCCTGCGCCCGGGGGTGAAGGGCGTCCTTGAGCCCCACGGAGACTTCCTCCAGCCATGCCAGGATATGCAGGGCGCTAGGGGCCCTGGGTCCCCATCTCCCTGCCTGAATGGCTGGTTCTCGTCCTCAGCGGGGGGGAGCCCTTCTGCCGTGACACCTCCCCCAAGGCTGCTGCTTACGCTGCTTCGCTGTCTGGGCAGGGGAGGTGGCCGTCGCGGTTGGAACGGGCGGCAGCGAGCCGCCCATCGTTCTTCAGCTACTCCGCAGGCCTTCCCCTTCGGAGGGGGGTTGTTCGTTCATTGTGGCTGTCGAGGCCTGAACGTGTATGTAATTTTGGCACGGAGCCGTGTTTTTTCCTCATTTTCGAGCACTAGGTCTCGCCTGTTTGATTATCTGAACCGCTTTACCAAGCATGAGTTGCCCCGTGTCAAGGTGACGGGTGAGGTATCCGTATCCCGGAGGCGTAGGAATCCCTCGGCCCGTTCGGCCTTGTTATGTGAGGCTCCTCTAGCTTAGTTGAAGAGACCCCTCGGTCGCCCTTCGGTGGATCGAGGCCGGGGGTAGCGATATCAGTATGAACAGAGGCGGAGTTGGCTCGAGAATGGGAACCTGGTTGGCCGGAGCCTAGCCGTGTTGTCCGTCAGCGGGGCCGACGCCAAAGTCGATCAGTCGAGGCCTCGGATCAGGCTGGCGCCCTTGGGAGCCGGTTGACCGAGGCCCCAGGGGTAACCGGTTGAGCCGCCTGCTCGGGCCGGATTCCCGGAGGAGCCCCTGGACCGCGGCGCCGCCCGAGGCTGGGTCGGGCTTTGCTGAAGACGTCGTCGATGCCGAGGGTGCTACAGCTCCCTTCGGCGTGAAGACCCGAGCCTGCAGGATCCGATCATCTTGTAGCGTGTGCTTCCTGCGGCCGCCGAGGCCAGAAGAAAACACCCTCGCTGCACTTGCGAAGCTGCGCCTTTTTTCCTCCTGTTTCGAGCATCTGGACTTCGTCGGTAACAGGGATGTTTGTGTGAGCAAGAGCTGCTTTTCGCGGAAGGGACGAGTGAGGTATCCGTATCCCAGAGGCGTGGGAATCCCTCGGCTCGGTCGGCCTTGCCGCTTACGCGTACTTTCACCCGTCCATGAGGCCCTGTCCCCGACTTAGTCGAGAAAGCTTGAAGGACTGCTTCGGCAGGAGAGCTTCCGAACGTGATGACTCGTTCGGTCCACGGAGTCGCTTTATCCGAGCGCAAGTTACTTATCGCAGAAGGGGACGAGTGAGGTATCCGTATCCCGGAGGCGTAGGAGTCCCTCGGCTCGGTCAGCCTTGGCTGCTTACGTGTACCTCGTCGTTTCCAGGATCCGCTTTCCGAAGTAGTCAAGAAGCACGAAAGAAATCCTGCTAAAAAGAGATCCTTTTTCGAGGAAAAATTCGACGCAGAGGGGGTCTCCCCCCTTTTAGCCCCCGAGGGAGGGTCGGGTTTTGCCGAGGCTAGGCCGACCCTTCCTTGACAACTAAACTTTGCGTAGGTGCGAGGTATATGAACAACTTGAAAACATCTTAAGGATAGAAGCGACGTAGCTGTTTGATGTTCCAAGCGTTGCCGTAGATCTCGCCTTGATTGCTGGCCAGCTTGTATGTTCCGGGCTTCAGAACTTTGGCGATGACGAATGGCCCTTCCCAGGGGGGCGTGAGCTTGTGCCTCCCTCGGGCGTCTTGTCGCAGCCGAAGCACCAGGTCGCCCACCTGGAGTTCTCGGGACCGGACCCCTCGGGCGTGGTAGCGTCGCAGGGACTGTTGGTACCGCGCCGAGTGTAGTAAGGCCTTGTCCCGAGCTTCCTCCAACTGGTCCAGCGATTCCTCTCGGCTGGCTTGGTTGCTTTGTTCGGTGTAGGCCCTCGCCCTTGGGGAGCCGTATTCCAGGTCAGTGGGCAAGATAGCTTCAGCCCCGTAGACCAGGAAAAACGGCGTGAAGCCCGTGGCACGACTCGGCGTCGTCCTTAGGCTCCAGACCACCGAGGGGAGTTCCTTCATCCATCGCCTGCCGAACTTGTTGAGGTCGTTGTAGATCCGAGGCTTGAGCCCTTGTAGAATCATGCCGTTGGCACGCTCTACCTGCCCATTCGACATGGGATGAGCCACGGCGGCCCAGTCCACCCGGATATGGTGATCTTCGCAAAAATCCAAGAATTTTTTGCCGGTGAACTGGGTGCCGTTGTCGGTGATGATGGAGTTCGGGACCCCGAAGCGATGGATGATGTTGGTGAAGAATGCCACCGCCTGCTCGGACCTGATGCTGTTCAGGGGTCGGACCTCGATCCACTTGGAGAATTTGTCGATGGCGACCAGCAGGTGCGTGTAGCCCCCGGGCGCCTTCTGCAAGGGACCAACGAGGTCCAGACCCCATACAGCGAAGGGCCAGGTGATGGGTATTGTCTGCAGAGCCTGAGCGGGCAGGTGTGTCCGCTTCGCATAGAATTGGCACCCTTCGCAGGTGCGGACAATTCTAGTGGCGTCAGCCACCGCCGTTGGCCAGTAGAAGCCTTGCCGGAAGGCATTTCCAACAAGGGCTCGGGGTGCTGCGTGGTGGCCGCAAGCCCCCGAGTGTACTTCTTGCAGCAGTTCCCGACCTTCGGCGATGGGGATGCATCGCTGGAGGATGCCCGAGGGGCTGCGATGGTAGAGTTCCTCTTCGTCGCCCAGCAAGACGAATGACTTGGCGCGTCGCGCTACCCGCCGAGCCTCGACTTGGTCGAGGGGTAGCTCTCCTCGACGGAGATATTGCAGGTATGGGGCCTGCCAATCTTGGTCTGGCGTGGCCCCGCTCTGCCCTTCCTCGACGTTCAACGCCCTGCCCTCGGGGGCCGAGGGTACCTCGGGCTGAGCCGAGGGTACCTTGGGCTGAGCCGAGGGTACCTCGGGCTGAGCCGAGGGTACCTCAGGCTCGGGCGCGTCGTCGAGCTTGACGGAGGGTTGATGCAGATCCCGGGAGAAGACGTCCGGGGGGACTGTCGTTCGCCCCGAGGCTATCTTGGCCAGCTCGTCTGCGGTTTCGTTGTAGCGCCGAGCGATGTGGTTGAGCTCGAGCCCGAAGAACTTGTCTTCCAGGCGCCGAACCTCGTCGCAGTAGGCCTCCATCTTCGGGTCGCGGCAGTGGGAGTTCTTCATGACTTGGTCGATGATGAGCCGCGAATCACCGCGGGCGTCGAGGCGTCTGACCCCTAGCTCGATGGCGATCCGCAATCCGTTGACCAGAGCTTCGTACTCGGCCACATTGTTGGACGCCGGGAAGTGGAGGCGCAGCACGTAGCGCAAGTGCTTTCCGAGGGGCGAGATGAAGAGAAGGCCCGCACCGGCCCCCGTCTTCATCAGCGACCCGTCGAAAAACATGGTCCAGAGCTCCGGTTGGATCGGAGTCGTTGGTAGTTGGGTGTCGACCCATTCAGCCACGAAATCCGCCAACACTTGGGACTTGATGGCCTTCCGAGGAGCGAACGAGATCGTTTCGCCCATGATCTCCACTGCCCACTTTGCGATCCTGCCCGAGGCCTCTCGGCACTGGATGATCTCCCCCAGGGGGAAGGATGACACCACAGTTACCGGATGGGACTCGAAGTAGTGTCGTAGCTTCCGCCTCGTCAGGATCACAGCATACAGCAGCTTTTGAACTTGTGGGTAGCGGATCTTAGTCTCGGACAGCACTTCGCTGATGAAGTAGACCGGCCTCTGAACGGGCAATGTATGCCCTTCCTCCTGCCTTTCGACCACAATCGCGGCGCTAACCACCTGAGTGGTCGCGGCGACGTAGACCAAGAGGGTTTCTCCGTCCGCCGGCGGCACCAAGACTGGCGCCTTTGTAAGGAGCGCTTTCAGGTTGCCGAGGGCTTCCTCGGCCTCAGGGGTCCAAACGAAACACTCGGCCCTCCTTAAGAGGCGGTACAGAGGCAGACCTCTTTCGCCGAGGCGTGAGATGAAGCGGCTCAGGGCCGCGAGGCATCCCATGACCCTCTATACCCCTTTTAAGTCCTTGATGGGCCCCATGCTGGTGATGGCCGCAATCTTCTCCGGGTTGGCCTCGATGCCTCGCTCAGAGACGATGAACCCTAGGAGCATGCCTCGGGGCACCCCGAAGACACACTTCTCAGGATTAAGCTTGACTCCTTTCGCCTTGAGACACCGGAATGTCACTTCAAGGTCGGAGAGGAGGTTGGGAGCCTTCCGTGTCTTGACCACGATGTCATCGACGTAGGCCTCGACTGTGCGACCGATGTGTTCGCCGAACACATGGTTCATGCACCGCTGGTACGTCGCGCCTGCATTTCTCAGGCCGAACGGCATGGTGACGTAGCAGTACATGCCGAACGGCGTGATGAAAGAAGTCGCGAGCTGGTCGGACTCTTTCATCCGGATCTGGTGATACCCCGAGTAGGCATCGAGGAAGGACAGGGTTTCGCACCCAGCAGTGGAATCCACGATTTGGTCGATGCGAGGCAGAGGGTAGGGAACCTTCGGACATGTTTTGTTGAGACCAGTGTAGTCTACACACATCCGCCATTTCCCCCCCTTTTTTCCTCACAAGCACAGGGTTGGCAAGCCATTCGGGATGGAATACCTCTTTGATGAACCCTGCCGCCATTAGCTTGTGGATCTCTTCGCCAATCGCTCTGCGCTTCTCCTCGTCGAATCGGCGCAGAGGCTGCCTGACGGGTCGGGCCCCGGCCCGAATATCCAGCGAGTGCTCGGCGACATCCCTCGGTATGCCGGGCATGTCCGAGGGACTCCACGCAAAGACGTCGGCGTTTGCACGGAGAAAGTCGACGAGCACTGCTTCCTATTTGGGGTCGAGCCCGGAACCGATCCGGATCTGCTTGGTGGTGTCGCCACTGGGGTCGAGGGGGACGGCCTTGACCGTCTCCGCTGGCTCGAAGTTGCCGGCATGGCGCTTCACGTCTGGGACCTCCTTGGAGAGGTTCTCCAGGTCGGCGATGAGGGCCTCGGACTCGGCGAGGGCCTCGGCGTACTCCATGCACTCCACGTCGCATTCGAACGCGTGTTTGTACGTGGGGCCGACGGTGATGACCCCGTTGGGGCCCGGCATCTTGAGCTTCAGGTAGGTGTAGTTGGGGACGGCCATGAACTTCGCGTAGCATGGCCTCCCTAACACGGCGTGGTAGGTTCCTCGGAACCCGACCACTTCGAACGTCAGGGTCTCCCTTCGGAAGTTGGAGGGTGTCCCGAAGCAGACTGGGAGGTCGAGTCGCCCGAGGGGCTGGACGCGCTTCCTAGGGATGATCCCGTGGAAGGGCGCAGCGCCTGCTCGGACGGAGGACGGATCGACGCGCAGAAGCTTGAGGGTCTCGGCGTAGATGATGTTGAGGCAGCTGCCCCCGTCCATCAGGACCTTGGTGAGCCTGACATCGCCGACAACGGGGTCGACGACGAGCGGGTATTTCCCCGGGCTCGGCACATGGTCGGGGTGGTCGGCCCGGTCGAAAGTGATGGGCTTGTCGGACCAGTCTAGGTAGACTGGCGCCGCCACCTTCACCGAGCAGACCTCCCGGCGCTCTTGCTTGCGGTGCCGAGCCGAGGTATTCGCCGCATGCCCTCCATAGATCATGAAGCAGTCGCGGACCTCGGGGAACCCCCCTGCTGGGTGTTCTTCGTTCTTGTCGTCGTCGTGGGCCCTGCCACCCTCGGCGGGTGGCCCGGCCCTGTGGAAATGACGCCGAAGCATAACGCACTCCTCGAGGGTGTGCTTGACGGGCCCCTGATGGTAGGGGCACGGCTCCTTGAGCATCTTGTCGAAGAGGTTTGCACCTCCGGGGGGCTTCCGAGGGTTCTTATACTCGGCGGCGGCGACAAGGTCCGCGTCTGCGGCGTCGCGTTTCGATTGCGACTTCTTCTTGCCTTTCTTCTTGGCGCCGCGCGGAGCAGACGTCTCGGGAGCTTCTTCCGACGGGCGGCCCTGGGGCTGCTTGTCCTTTCGGAAGATAGCCTCGACCGCCTCCTGGCCGGAGGCGAACTTGGTGGCGATGTCCATCAGCTCGCTCGCCCTGGTGGGGGTTTTGCGACCCAGCTTGCTCACCAGGTCGCGGCAAGTGGTGCCGGCGAGGAACGCGCCGATGACATCCGAGTCGGTGATGTTGGGCAGCTCGGTGCGCTGCTTCGAGAATCGCCGGATGTAGTCCCGGAGCGACTCCCCCGGCTGTTGCCGGCAGCTTCGAAGGTCCCAGGAGTTCCCGGGGCGCACGTATGTGCCCTGGAAATTGCCAGCGAAGGCTTGGACCAAGTCGTCCCAGTTGGAAATCTGCCCCGGAGGCAGGTGCTCCAACCAGGCGCGAGCAGTGTCGGAGAGGAACAGGGGGAGGTTGCGGATGACGAGGTTGTCGTCGTCCGTTCCGCCCAGTTGGCAGGCAAGGCGGTAGTCCGCGAGCCACAGTTCCGGTCTCGTTTCCCCCGAGTACTTTGTGATAGTAGTCGGGGGTCGGAACCGGGTCGGGAATGGCGCCCGTCGGATGGCCCGACTGAAGGCCTGCGGACCGGGTGGTTCGGGCGAAGGACTCCGATCCTCCCCGCTGTCGTAGCGCCCCCCACGCCTGGGGTGGTAGCCTCGGCGCACCCTTTCGTCGAGGTGAGCCCGACGGTCGCGTCGATGGTGCTCGTTGCCGAGGTGGCCCGGGGCCGCAGGCGCGGTGTTGCGCGTGCGCCCGGTGTAGACCGAGGCCTCCCGCATGAATCGGGAAGTCGCGGCATGAGGTTCCGAGGGATATCCTTGCCTCCGGGATGCAGTGCTCTCGGCCCGTCGGGCCGCGGCGCCTTCCAGGAGATTCTTGAGTTCTCCCTGGATTCGCCGCCCCTCGGTGGTTGACGGCTCCGGCATCGCGCGGATGAGCATCGCTGCGGTCGCCAGGTTCTGACCGACCCCGCTGGATGCGGGCGGCGACCTGATCCTGACGTCGTTGGCGACGCGGTGCTGGAGACCTTGGGGCAGATGACGTATTTCTCCGGCCAGGGGTTGGCCCACCCATGCCTGTCCGGCGTCCCGACGGATCGGCTCAAGCGCCCCTGTTTCCTCGTTGAGCCTGGCCTGCGCCTCGCGGACTTGCTCGAGTTGTGGGTCGTAACCCCCCGCCGGAGCGGGGACCACAGCTAGCTCCCGTGGGATGTCGGCGCGAGGCACCGGCCTAGGGAGATCACCATCCTCCGGCATGCCAAGATGGTTGCCTTCGGTGGGATCCCCTAGCTCGATGTGGAAACATTCGCGGCTTGGGCCGCAGCTCTCGTTACCGAGGCTGCGGCTTCCGTCGGAACAGTCGGATAGACAGTAGTCACATGCGGTCATGAAGTCCCGCATGGCACTGGGGTTGCCATGTCCGGAGAAATCCCAACCGATGCTGGGATCGTCATCTTCCTCGGACCCGGAGGGCCCGTAGGTCGAGACGTCCGTCAGTCGGTCCCAAGGCGACCGCATACAGAACCTCAGTGGGGTTGCGCTCGCCTCAATGAGAGCGCCCGCCAAAACGAGGTCGTTTGGCGGGTTGAGGCCGAGTCGAAATGACGTAAGATGGGAGTTAGTCGTTACCTTTTGGTCGACGTGGAGCGACGTAGTCACATCGGGGACTGGTTGCGCCGTCGTCTCTGGTTCGAGGGCGACGTCCTGCAGGCTTTCCGCGAGCGCGCCGGCGTCGTCTTCTTGCTCGGGGTCAGCATGCCGCGGGGGGACGACGCTTGCCTCCGTCTCGAACGCGAGGTCGACGTCCGGCGTGCCTTCCGTCGGGGCATCGGGGGCGTCGATTCGCTCGACGGCCGGCGAAGCGTGGCCTCCCGTCTGGCCTTGACGGCCCCGCCTCCTCCTCCGTTGGCGGGGGAGAGAACGGAGCGAGCCCGAATGTTGCTCTTCCACCACGCGGGGTAGACGTCGTCGATTCCGCCGCCGGCGGGCGGGTTGTCGGCCGCCATTGTCGTAGTCGCGCGGCGGTGGAAGAAGTGTCATGTCGTAGCTGCCGTCGAAGGACATGAACTCAAGAGTCCGAAACGAAGCACCGTCCCGGGCCGGAGAGGTTGCTGGAGACTGCCCATCTGGAGCTTGACGGGGAGCTGTTCGTCAGCACGCAGCGTGCCCCTACCTGGCGCGCCAACTGTCGGCGTTTCGAGACAGGGGGGTCCCTAAGCCGACGAGTGAGTGTGCTGCGTGCCCCAGCCCAGATGGGTCGAGCGCGTGGGCGAGCGCGAAGGGGGGAGAGGCGAGGCGGCCGGAGCCGAGCGTGAGAGAGGTGGAAGTCCCGCGGCCTTCGTGTTCGTCCCGCGCCCAGGTCAGGTGCGCTTGCAGTAGGGGGGTTACAAGCGTCCACGCGGGTGAGGGAAGCGAGCGGCCCCAAGAGAGCGCCTGTCCCGTCCTCGGTCCCGCGCGGCCAACCTCCTCTGAGAAGGCCCTAGTCCTTCCTTTTATAGTCGTAAGGAGAGGATCCAGGTGTACAATGGGGATGTAGCAGAGTGCTACGTGTCTAGCGGAGGGAGAGCTAGCGCCCTAGGTACATGCCAATGTGGCAGCCGGAGAGATCTGGGCACCCTGCTGGCGTGATGTCGTGGCTGTTGGAGGTGCGGCGGAGCCTGATGGAGGGACAGCTGTTGGAGCGGTCGAGTCCCTGCTGACGTTGTCCTGCTTCCGTAAGAGAGCTAGGGGCCGCCGTCGTCATAGAGCTTGTGGAGCGCCATCATTGCCTCTCTGGCGGAGCTGGCCGGATGAGACGCCGGTCTTGTTCTCCGTGACCCGAGTCGATTCGGGGTGGGATGATGATGGCGCCTCCTGTTGACGTGGCGGTCTGTGCCCTAGGCAGGGCGACGTGGGGTTTCCTCCGAAGCCGTGGTTGAGTCTGCCTTCTGTTGTCGTGGCCGAGCCCGAGCCAAGGGGTCGGGCGAGGCGGAAGTCGTTCGGCCGAGGCCAGGGCGGAGTCCGAGCCCTGGGGTCGGGCGAGGCGGAGTTTCGTCGTCTTCCGGGTCTTAGCCCGAGTCCGAGCCCTGGGATCGGGCGGAGCGGAGTTCGTCGTCTTCCGGGTCTTAGCCCGAGTCCGAGCCCTGGGGTCGGGCGGAGCGGAGTTCGCCGTCTTCCGGGTCTTAGCCCGAGTCCGAGCCCTGGGGTCGGGCGGAGCGGAGTTCGCCGTCTTCCGGGTCTTAGCCCGAGTCCGAGCCCTGGGGTCGGGCGGAGCGGAGTTCGCCGTCTTCCGGGTCTTAGCCCGAGTCCGAGCCCTGGGGTCGGGCGGAGCGGAGTTCGCCGTCTTCCGGGTCTTAGCCCGAGTCCGAGCCCTGGGGTCGGGCGGAGCAGAGTTCGCCGTCTTCCGGGTCTTAGCCCGAGTCCGAGCCCTGGGGTCGGGCGGAGCGGAGTTCGCCGCGGCGCCTTTGGCGAGGCCTGACTGCCTGTCAGACTTACTCTGTCGAGTGGCGCTGCAGTCGGAGTGGCGCAGGCGGCGCTGTCCTTCTGTCAGACTGGCCAGTGGAGCGGTGGAGTGACGGCGGTCACCTCGGCTCTGCCGGAGGCGCGTGTCAGGATAGAGGTGTCAGGCCTCCTGTGCGTTAAATGCCCCTGCAATTTGGTCAGTCGGTGTGGTGATTTAGTCAAGGTTGCTTCTGAGCGAAGCCAAGGCCTTGGGCGAGCCGGTGATGTGTCCGCCATAAAAAGGGGGCCTCGGGCGAGACGGAAGTCTCTCGAGGTCGGCTGCCTTCGGCCGAGGCTAGGCTCGGGTGAAGCGTGATCGAGCCACTCGTGTGGACTGATCCCTGACTTAATCGTACCCATCAGGCCTTTGCAGCTTTATGCTGATGGGGGTTACCAGCTGAGAATTAGGCGTCTTGAGGGTACCCCTAATTATGGTCCCCGACAATATTGTTGTAGAAACATGTTCGGATGAGGTTGCAAAGGAAAATGAACAATTAAGGCAAGAAGTGGCTCGCCTTGGCAAGGCTTTGTATGACAAGAAAGGCAAAGCCAAACAAATCCGACCTCTACAGGATAACACCACTGCGGGAGTGAACAAGCCTATGGAGGGAGAAACTATGATTTGCAGGCTATGCCACATGGAAGGTCATAAGTCTTTCCAATGCAAGGCAATGACCGGGGATAAACAGAGGCAAAAGCTCAAGCACAAGCCATCAAGCAAAATCTCCAACACCTACATCAAAAAGGTGGACAAAAAGGCTGCTACACCATATTTGATCAAGAAGAAAAAGAATGGAAAGGTGATAGCAATCAAGGCCAACAAGCAAGCCAACAAAGGAAAGGGGGCCAAACACATCTGTGTGCCAAAGGAAATAATTTCCACCATGAAAAGCACCAAGAAAGTTTGGATCCCGAAAGGGAAGTGAGTGGACCAAAGGTTAGGCGGGAAATTTGGAGACTTGGCAAAATTGGGATGTATATCATGGGATACATCATATTGGATCAAGTTTATTGCCAAGTGAGTTAGTGAAAATTTTGGACCCAAATTTCCCACCCATGACTAAGGTAACTAGATTTATTGTATTTCTTATTTCTAGATATGCATATCTATTTTCTTGTATCTAGTTTTACCTTTCATGTCTAGTATTTCATTTGATAATTGCTTTAGACAATGCATGCATACTAGGTAAATCAAATGGTAGGATTGCTTGCTTTCAATTCATACTCTTTAGCAAACCTACATGGTTTAAAATGTTTAATTAAGCACGACACATAGCTTATTGAATATCCCTAAGTAAATGACACGAATGCATCAAAAGCTTATATCCTAAAATTGGTATCATTTAACTTATATGTGCCAAAGTTCAGATTATAGATAATTTGCCTCTCTTGATATCAAATCAAAGTGCATGTCTCCTGCAAGTATTCAAAACTTGTATGCACACTTTCAGGGGGGAGATTACTCTATAATCTAAGACTTTGAGACTAACACCTTTTTCAAGTCTATTCTTATGTGATAGTCTCATTGTAAGGAAAATGAGGTCCCCAGAGAAAGACAACAATCTTCCATTGCAAAATCTCCAAGAACTCTCATGTCTCTCAAGCTCGCCATTGAATTTCAATCGGTATCTTTTGAGACTACATCAAGTATCATTTACATGTCTTCTCCAATATTTGATTAGACTATATTTCATATCTTATACTTCCATGTTGCTAAAAATGTATAAGTGGTTAACTCATATTCTGTTACCTATGCATAAGGGAAGTTAGTCTTTTCAAATCATGTCTTGTACCTCTAACTTTCACATGCTTTTTCCTAAGTTGAAGATCTCTGTCAGGGGGAGTATTTCTTCGTCTAAAAAAAGGGGGGAGAAATTTCTTTCTAAAAGAGAACACTCATTTAGGGGGAGTTATCACTTGATATTTCTTCAAGTATTTCAATTCCTTATGAGGGCAAGTCTTATTTACTTCCTACATGCTTTTAATGTCTTCCTTTTCGGTGGTTGATGCCAAAGGGGGAGAAGTTTAGGGACCAAAGCAATAAAAAATGTATCAAACACCAAACACCTCCAATATAAAATTTTAATTCTTTAAGTGGCTTTTTAAGTGGTTTTGGTTATTTGGTCCTAAAATAGAAAGTAAGTGAATTATGGAGTTAGGGGGAGGCTTAAGTCCATAATATCACATTATGGGGACAAACATGCATCCTAGCAAGTAGATTGCATATTTTCATTCAAATACTTGTATTATTTGCTTGCTTTGGTTGTGTTGTCATCAATCACCAAAAAGGGGGAGATTGTAAGGAAAATGGACCCCGAGCCATTTGGCTAATTGAGTTTTGGTGTTTGATGAACAACACAATCCGTGAACTAATAAGTTTTCTAATGTTTGTGTTTGTAGTTCACAGGATGCAAAATTCACTTGGACTAAGGAATTGAGGAAAGCAACACCTCAAAAGAAGACATTAAGAAGATCCAAGAGAAGTCCAAGTGTGCTGTTGCGAACTGTCTGTGCGAGGCACACCGGACTGTCCGGTGCCCACACACCGGACTGTCCGGTGCACCAGGGAACTCCAGCCCAACGGCTAGTTCTAGGTGGCACTCGGAGAAAAGACCACCGGACTGTCCGATGTGAGCACCGGACTGTCCGGTGTGAAAAGCCTGCGGCGCCAACGGTCACCTACTCTGACAGGGCAACGGCTAGGCGCACCGGACATGCTACAATGCGCTGTCCGGTGCACCACCGGACTGTCCGTGTGCCGCAGAGAACAGCAGCTTTTCTCCAACGGCTATTTTGGAGTTGGGGCCTATATATACTTCACCCAACCGGCCATTTGAAGGTGTGGGAGCCCAAGAGTCATACCAAGGCATATAGTAGACATTCCCAAGTGCTCTTACACCCAAATGCTTAATAGAATCACTCGGTGATTAGCGTAGGTGCTTTGCGAAGTGCTTAGGTTAGTTAGACCGCTTTAGCGCTTGCTCTAGGTGAACCCTAGATTGTTGAGTGAGTTTAGATAAACCTCACAACTCCTCGGCTCTTTCGCGGGCCGTTGTAATTGTACCAAGTGGGGCGAGAGTCTTGCGAGACCGTGACAACCGTGTTTGTGTCACGGCCGCCACCGTGTACGGAGGGAACGAGGCCCGCGGCGTTTTGGCCGGAAGCTCGATAGTGGAGACGGCGGGGAGCGTCCGAGAGGAGCCGGAAGCGGAGCACCACTTGCGCGTGGAGAAGGCCCACGGCTCTCTACGGAGTTACTCGACTGAGGTGCTTAGCCCTCGCGTGGGCTTCCCTTTGCGTAGGGGCACCAACGAGGATTAGTCGGGACCTTGCGCGGTTCCGGATACCTCGGTAAAAATACCGGCGTCATCCACGAGAGTTTGCTTCTCTACTTTGCTCTTTAAGTTTCCGCATTTATATTAAGCATTTAAGTTTCAATCATGTATTCATACTTATCTAGTGTGGATTGAAACTTAGCCTTTGCGGTAGAGATAGCAACACTTAGACAAAACCTAGTTTGCTCATTCTAGTTTGATTACTTGCATAAGTTTTGCTCTAGGGATTTAATTGTGGCCTAGTTTAGCGAAAGTTTTAGAAGTCCTAATTCACCCCCCCCCCCCCCCCCGCTCTTAGGCGTCACCCGTTTCCTACAATAGGCACAGGAGGCAGCCTGTGTGGATTTACATTCATGCCCTTTATAACTTTGTTACAATCATGACACAGATTATCATGTGTCAATTGGTCTTTTCATCTTTAAGTCGGTGCCACCCTTCGTCTCAAGGTGTGTCACTATGCCGAAGCCCCTGGATGGTAGCTTTGGCTTTGCTTCTGTGTTGATCTTCCAAAGGTGTTTCTTCTTACAGGACCTTCGGTGACAAAGCGGACCCCCAACACTATCAGACCAGAACAAAAAGAAATAGCAATGTGCATTGGTAGAACACTACATGTTTGCATCTCACGACATAATTTGCTAAAGGAGATCTGAGCTACTTGCATTCAATAAAGATTAGTAATTTTCACGGCTACAGAAAATTTGTTCAAACACTTAAAACCACATGTCCATGTCTTAAGATATTCAATTATCTCATATAGTTGCACTTTTTGTTTGGGATTATTGTTCACTTTACCCTTGTCCAGCCCAAGCCTCCCGGCGATGGGCCTCCGCTCTTGTTGGGACCATGCTTCGTCACCGAAGGTCCTGCGGAAAGAAACAACTTCGGCTGAAGCTGCTTGAACACAATGTCGAAGACACCGTTCACGAAGCTTCGGAACTACAGCATATCCGAAGACGAAGGGTCGAACCGACTTAAAGATAGAATGACCTTTTAGTCCATAAGGGTCTGAGTCATTGTTGTAAACTTTTATGAGGGGCATAATTGTAATTCCTCATGAGCTGTGTCCTGTGCCTATAAATAGTGAATAGTATTCCTTTACTGTTCACGCATTCCTGTTATTGCTAACGCATCACTCGGGAATTATTGTTTGTCAAAGGCAAAGGTTTAAATGTACCTAAACATTGTATTCAGATATTATAAATTCATTTAATAAGATATGTGAATGATGTCGTTTATTTTCAATATATTTAACTTCAATATTTCATGTTTTACTTTACTTTGTATTATTTTTATAAGTTCACTTACGAAGGTGAAAACCTTCGTAGCATTATGCCCGTGACCTTCGTCCGAGGTTCATTAAGTCCTTGTGGAAATAATGCTTCGGCGGACGAAGGGCATTGATATTTAACATTTTATATTGCCTTGTTCTTAATTCATAGCATTTGAGAACAAGTCCCCAACATTGGCGCCCACCTCCGGTGAACTCACTTCCACTTTTTTGAGCTGATGGCTTCGTTCAACATTCAAGCTGGAGCTGCTTCGGCTCCGAAGTTGGTACTCCCGATAACAGGCGGTTCATGCTCAGAGCCAGCCAACAAGAAGCAGAAGAAGGAGGCACAGAGAAGGGTACAGCATGTCGGGGTGCAAGGACCCTTCATCAAGTCAAGATGGTCTCACATTCCAATTACCTTCTCCCAAGAGGATCTTCAACTCAAGGATTACCCACACAACGATGCTATGGTTATCTCTTGTGTGATCAAAGGATTTCTGGTCCATAATGTTTTGGTTGATACAGGCAGCGCAGCTGATATCATATTTGCTAAGGCCTTCAGACAGATGCAAGAGCCCGAAGACAAAATTCATGATGCCACACATCCCCTTTGTGGCTTCGGAGGAAGGCAGATTGTAGCACTCGGCAAAATCACAATGCCAGTGACCTTCAGATTTATCAACAACACAAGGACTGAACAAGTTGTGTTTGATATTGTTGACATGGAATACCCTTACAATGCAATCATTGGTCGTGGTACTCTAAATGCCTTCGAAGCAATTCTTCATCCAGCTTATCTTTGCATGAAGATACCTTCGGACAAAGGGCCCATTGCTATTCATGGAAGTCAGGAAGCTGCCAGAAGGGCCGAAGGAAATTGGACAGACTCAAAAGCAATCCATAATATAGATGGAGCTGAAGCTTATGAGCAATACAAGTTCAGAAGGGAAAAAGCTGCTTCGGCTGATCAGCCGAAGCCCATGCTCTTATGTGAGGACATAGCAGAGCAGAAGGTGCTATTGGGATCTCAACTGTCCGAAGAACAGGAGAAAACTTTGATAAGGTTTTTGTTCAACAATAAAGATGTTTTTGCTTGGTCAGCTAATGATCTTTGCGAAGTTAACAGGGATGTTATTGAGCACTCGCTCAATGTTGATCCATCCTTCAGACCCAGAAAGCAGAGGCTTCGGAAGATGTCTGATGACAAGGCCGAAGGTGCTCGGAATGAAGTGAAAAGACTCCTCAGTGCCGGAGTTATCAGAGAGGTAAAATACCCAGAATGGTTGGCTAACACTATTATGGTGAAGAAGGCCAATGGTAAATGGAGAATGTGTATCGATTTTACTGATCTCAATAAGGCCTGTCCGAAGGACGAGTTTCCATTGCCAAGGATAGATTCCTTAGTCGATGCAGCAGCTTCATCAGAGCTTATGAGTCTGCTGGATTGCTATTCAGGCTATCACCAAATCTGGATGAAGAAGGAGGATGAACCGAAAACCAGCTTCATAACCCCTAGTGGAACATATTGTTACCTTCGGATGCCTGAGGGGCTTAAGAATGCTGGAGGAAGCTTCAGCAGAATGACAGTGAAGGTTCTCCATTCTCAGATAGGCAGGAATGTGCTAACTTATGTTGATGATATCATTGTAAAAAGCATGAAGCAAGATAATCACATTGCTGATCTGCAGGAGACCTTCGCTAATTTTAGACAGGCTGGTTTAAAGCTGAATCCAGAAAAATGTGTCTTCGGAGTGAAGAAGGGGAAATTTCTTGGTTGCCTAGTTTCAACAAAGGGAATTGAGGCTAATCCAAGCTAAATCGAAGCTATACTTCGAATGGAACCACCAAGTACAACGAAGGGGGCTCAAAGATTGACAGGAAGGCTAGCATCTCTCAACAGATTCATATCTAGATCAACAGAGAGAAATTTACCATTTTTCGAAGTGCTGAAGTCAGCCGAAGTTTTTCAATGGGGACCAGTCCAGCAGAGAGCCTTCGAAGAACTGAAGCAATATTTGATAGATCTAACAACACTAACTCCACCAACGCCAGAGGCTCCTTTGTTATTATATGTGGCAGCTTCGCACTCAGCGGTAAGTGCAGCACTTGTCCAGGAGAAGCTTGAAGGCCAAGTCAAGAAGCAGGCCCCAATATATTTTGTATCCGAAGTTCTTAGTTTATCAAAGAAAAATTATATAGAATTGGAGAAAGTACTGTATGCTGTTTTGATGGCCTCCAGGAAGCTTCGTCATTATTTTCAAGCTTACAACATAATTGTTCCTTCTTCACAACCGTTGAAGGATATTATGAGAAATCGAGAAGCTACTAGAAGGATTGGAAAATGGGCTGCAGAGCTCAATGAATTTTGTATTGATTATGTCCATAGATCTTCGATTCAGTCCCAAGCGTTGGCAGACTTCATTGCTGACTGGACGCCAGGGGCTCAGGAGGAAGAAACGAATAAAGATGTCGAAGCATGGACAGTGTTTTGCGATGGGTCTTGGGGAACCTTCGGAGCAGGAGCATCTGCTGTGTTGGTTTCACCTTCTAAAGTTAAAACTTGTTATGCGGCAAGACTTGATTTCAGTTGTACAAACAATATTGCTGAATACGAAGCTCTGCTCTTGGGTCTTCGGAAGTTAAAGGCAATGGGGATCAGAAGGGTCATTCTTAAAATTGATTCCCAAGTTATTTCTGGTCATATTGACAAGAGCTATAAAGCAAGAGACCCGAAGCTTGAAAAATATCTAGATATAGTCCGAAGGATTGAGGCTTCCTTTGAAGGATTCTCTGTTAAAAATATTCCTCGTGGAGAAAATGAATATGCTGATCTATTGGCCAAGTCAGCAGCACAGGGGCTGCCTTTACCTTCGGAAGTATTTTTCGAAACAATAAAAGCACCTTCGGTCGAGCTTCTTGAAAGAGCGGTCCTCAACATATCCCCTGTCTATAGTGAAGATGGGAGAACTGAAATCATCTCTTTCCTTCAGGGTAATTTTCTTTCAGACGATGAAGCTTATAACAGGAGGATAGAAGCGAGAGCTCGACCATATGTCATAATAGAAGGAGAGCTATACAAGCGTGGGGTCTGTTCCCCGTTGCTCAAGTGTTTATCTAGATCCGAAGGTATAGAATTAACGAAGGAAATACACGCAGGCCTGTGTGGATCTCACATTGGATCTAGGCCTTTGATCGGGAAAGTTTTTCATCAAGGATTTTATTGGCCAAAGGCAGCTTCGGATGCAGTGGATTTAGTCCAAAAGTGCGAAGGTTGTCAGAAATGTGCAAGAGATCAAAAACAACCTTCGTCTTTAACTCAATTAATACAACCCACTTGGCCGTTGCAAAGGTGGGGCCTTGATTTACTAGGTCCATTACCACCAGCACAGGGAAACTTAAGATATGTTGTAGTGGCAGTGGAATATTTTTCTAAGTGAATTGAGGCAAAGCCTCTAGCCACAATAACTTTGGTTACTATTCAAAAGTTTTTCTGGCAAAATATTGTTTGTCGCTTCGAAGTGCCGAAGGCCATTACTGTGGATAATGGGACACAGTTTGATTCTGAAGCTTTCAGAGAATTTTGTGATCAAATTGGCACGAAGATCCATTTTGCATCAGTTCGACATCCAGAGTCAAACGGACTTGTCGAAAGAGCTAACGGGATCATAATGACAGGAATAATGAAGTCAATCTTCAATCAGCCCAGGGGAAAGTGGCTAGACGAGTTAATCAAAGTGGTGTGGAGCCATAACACAACCATGTCAAGATCAACAGGCTTTACGCCATTCAAACTATTGTTTGGGGATTAAGCAATAACCCCGGAAGAGGCCAAAGCAGGATCAATAAGAACGGTAGCTTCGACAGATGGTGAAGACGAAGCTAATTGCTCTGTGGAAAAAGATGCTATAGAAGGGATCAGACTTCAAGTTGTGGAAAACATCAATAAATATCAAGCCGAAACAATAAAATGGCGTGACAGGAAGGTTAAGCTGAAGAACATTGAACCAGGACATCTGGTGCTTCGAAGAGTAGCCAACCCTGAAATAGTAGGCAAATTACAGCTGAAGTGGGAAGGACCTTTTTTGGTAGTATCTTCGTCAAGACCCGGTTCCTATAGATTGAAGGATATGGACGGCAACGACATTCCTAGATCATGGAATGCGGATGAGCTTCGGCGATATTATGTTTAGTTTGATGTATTTTTTTCTATTCTTTTTTGTGGCACCCTTTTCCTTTCCAAAGGGGGAGAAAGGTTTTTAATGGGGCCACAACATGTAATTTTTCTTTTCCTTATTTCAATTCTATAAAAGTGATATCCCCCAAAAAATGTAAATGTAAATGCCAAGGGAAAAGAAAAGAAAACAGGGAGAAGCTCAAAAGTCGTTCCTAAGGGAATGCAGAGCTTACAGCGAAAAGTCAACGCTGATTCCGCTGAAAGTAAAAGGCGAAGAAGCTCCTAAGGGAGGCTTACAGCGAAAAGTCAACGTTGATTCCGCTGAAAGTAAAAGGCGAAGAAGCTCCTAAGGGAGGCTTACAGCTAAAAGTCAACGCTGATACACCGAAAAGTAAACGATGAAGCTGAAAAGTAAAAAGATTTGAATCATTCCCAAGGGGATGAAGGGCCATGATTATGGTTTTTGAACATGTGTCCCAATATTCATCTGCACAATACATTTCATCATGTCATTTGCATTCATAAACATTCATTTAGACATATATAGAATCATCATCATACCACACAAAAAAGATAGGTGCTTCGGCAATGAGGAAAGACTTCGAAAAAGGAAAAAAAATTATGCTTCGTTGTGTACGAAAAGAAGGGAAGGTGTTTTGAGCCTTCGGCTCAAAAAAGAAGTTTCGTCCACAGCAAAGCAGATCGTACACAGATAGCGGAAACAAAATATATTACAAGGTATGTACAAATTTACATGAGTTTTTCCATAATGATATTACAAAAGTCTCTCCAGAATTTTTGTAGGAAAGAATACTGTAGCAACTATCAAGCTTCAGGTCGTCATACTTCAACTTTGTCATACTTCAGCTTCGTCATACTTCAGCTTCGTCATCCTACGTATATTAAAGAGCAGAATAAGAAAGGTGCAAATTTCAAGGAGAAGGTAAAAGTAATAAATATAAGTTTCTTACCGGCTTAAGATGACTTCGAGCTTCGTCACCCGCCATTTTCCGCCCGCCATTTACCCAAATCTGGGTCATAAATCTATTTCCGATGCTTCGGGCTAGGCTTGGAATATCTATCAGATCTGATGATGATAAGCTGAAGTTTGGTCTATTCACAATTTTTCCATGCGTACAACCAGCCTTCAGAAAAGCGGTAGCTGTGCCCCGAGAAGCTACCAGGGCGCAGAAGTCGGCATGGCCACCAATAACTTCGTCAAGAGCATCAACCTCGCCTTCAATATATTCTAATGTGCTGGGCAGGTTTTCAGCTGAAGGTGTAAATTTTTCAGAGCTGGCTCCGATAGAATGAAACACATCCTTCAGCCGCTGCACGCATCGGCTGCCGAAGCTTAGGCATTTCTCTTGAAGTTCCTTCAAGGATTTTTGCAAGTTTGAATTCTTCTCCATCTTAGTTTTAAGACTTGCTTCAAGGTGTTTCTTTTCCTGCTCAGATTTTTCTGATTGTTTGAGCAATTCATTCTTTAAACTGTCATTCTCGGGTTGGACCTCAGCCAAGGAGCCTTCCATAGACTGAATAACAAAGTCTTTCTTTTCTAATGCACCTTCATGTTCTTTAGCCATGATTTCAAGGTCCTAGATGGTGAAGTCCTTCTTTTTCAGAACAGCTTCGTAATTTTCAACTTTTTCTTCCAAATCTTTGATGATAGTTTTGTTCTTCTCCTCTTCGAGATCTTGTTGCATTTTTAGAACCTTACTTAATAGTATACTCTGCTAAAACAATCTTCGTCAGAAAACGACCTAAAAAATATAATAATAATAATAATAATAAAATTTGTTACCTTAAAATTAGCATAGAGCAGGCTTCCGGCGATATGGTGTCGCTGGTACCTGCAGAGGTCCGCTTCTAGCTTCGGCAGGCCAACGCTTTTGGAGAGGGTTCTAACAACTTTGGCCTCGGTGCGGTTCCGAAGGCATCTTAGCTTCCCTTCGTTGACCCCACCAAATAGCGTAGCCCCTGGCTTATACCCGCAAGACATGACATATTTTTTCAACTCTTCTTTTTCGGCGCTTGTTAGCTCTTGTCCAAGCAAATCTTGAAAGTTAAAATTTTCTTCTTCTAAAATGTCATCAATCTGCTCTTTTCCCTTTTCAGTTGTTGTGTTTACCGCAGCCACAACAGCTTCTTCTTCAGTCATTTTCAGGAGAATATTGTCAATAACTTCAAGAGTGGTTTCCAGATTCGAACCTTCCGTGGTCCCGGCTTCGGCCCCAGTAGCTTCGGCTTCGCCGGTTTCAGCTTCGGTGGTTTCCACTCTGGTAGCTTCGGCTGTGGCGCCTTCGGCTTCAGCGGTCTCGACAAAAACAATTTTTGACACTGTCGCCGGTGGCGGCGTCTGACGAATCACATCTGCTATTTGAATAATTCTTTATTTTTTTTGGTAGTGCAGGACTTTATGCTGCTGAAGCTTCTTTGTCCTTCTGAAAAAACTTCGTCAGTTCCGGCGCCAGCGGACTTAGCTTGACAGGCAAGGGTTCAGTCATTACCTTCAGAATCTCTTCTACTTCGGCAGCAGAAGGTGTCGCAGGAGTGTCTTCTTCTCGAACCAACGTTTTTGGTTCTGGAGATGCAGTTTTCCTTTTTCTTGCAGCAGCCACCTTCGGCTCAGGGCTCAGCTTTTCAGAAATCTCCTTTTTCTTTTTGGTCACTTTGGTGCTTTCTTCGTCAACGGCGCTGGCAATTCTTTTTCTCTTCGGGCCTCCAGCATCTCCGCCCAATCGCCCATAATCAGGATATTCAAAGCCTATAGCATCAAGCACTCTGTTTAGCCTTCGTTTCGGCCGGGTGCCGAAGGCTGCTGTCATCAATTGGTCCTCTTTTTTAGAGTAATTTCCAAGAATTTCAGTACTCATTATTTCGATTGTTTCAAGCCATTCTTGGCAGGGTGCCTTAAAATATTTCTTGAATTTATAATGATAGGGTAGTCGGACAAGCTCCCCCTCTTTCTTCTCTCCTTTAAGCTTCGGCATAGCCCATTCCTTCATAGTTGGAAATACTTTGAAAGCCAGAAATTCCAGCACCAAATCCCTAGTGCCAATATGCTCTGCAATAATTCTGAATTCAGCCAACGACGTTTGGGTTGGACCTTCTGGTGTCATATTGCACTGAGGTCGGGTTTCTCCGAAGATTAGTTCAAGCGGACTCTGTACAAGCTTCTCCGTGTCGTCATCAACTTTGATGTAGAACCATTCCGATTTCCAGCCTGTCGGCCACTTGCTTCGGTAGCTGATCACAGGAAATTTTGTAGTTTTCCGATAGGCAAAATTGTAACAACCAAAATTTTCATGTAGCCCATCCTTTCTGGCCTTAGTTTGGTAGTGTAGCTCGTGTACTCGGCAGAAACCTTCGGCAAATGGCTCCACCCCCTGGCTTCGGAGAGCCCAAATATAAACACTAAGCCTAACAATAGCGTTAGGAGTTAGTTGATGAAAATAGATCCCAAACTTTTTCAGCACATCAGCAATCATCCTATTCAAAGGAAATCTCAAACCAGCTTTGAGGAAACTCTTGAAAATCACTATTTCATCTTTTGTGGCTTCGGGGTAATTTCTTCTCCACCAAAGCGAATCATCTTTTTCTCATCTTCGCTAAAGTAGCCCGACTTCACCATCTTTGGGAAATCAGCCTTCGAGATGGTCGACTTCCCGAAGTCCAGATGACTAGGCTTGCTCGGTACTGCGATATTGTAATCACCGTCAGAATCAGCCTCCTCAATATCTGTTTGTTCTGCTTCAGCAGCAGGGATGTCTTCCGATGTCATCAATCCAGATCGCTTCATTGCTTCAGAGATAGGAACAGTTTCCGCACCGTCGGCTTCGTCTCCTTCGCGCTCAACTCTAGCAGTAGAGCGCACTCTGACCATTTAATTTTGAATTTCTTGAAAATTTTCTTGGAAATTAATAACTTTTTCTTCCAAAGCTCTTCTTCTGACGAAGCAAACACCAAACAGGAGCTTCGTTTGGACGCGAAAGTTAAGCTTCGGCTATGGTTAAAATTTTTGGCAGCAAAACAGTGCAATAGCAATGAATGTTGTGGTAACTTCACACCTACCTGTCTGTTTATATAGTGCTGCAGGTAAGAAGGTGAATCGTCAGGATTTTTACACCAGGCAAACAGTTGCTCGCACCCGCTGCACGGTGGACCGCAAAAACCAAATAGTAAACCTGCACGGTGGGACCGCTCTGCGCTCGGAAACTGTATCGTTTCTCGACAACGAGCTCAGGGAAGGTGTTTTTCGGACCTTCGGCTTCCTGAAGCCTAAGAGACTTTTTTCACGGATCAAGCTCGTTACGAAAAACGATCTAGCACCGCGAAGGGGCTACTGTTGGGACCATGCTTCGTCGCCGAAGGTCCTGCGGAAAGAAACAGCTTCGGCTGAAGCTGCTTGAACATAATGCCGAAGACACCGTTCACGAAGCTTCGGAACTACAGCATATCCGAAGACGAAGGGTCGAACCGACTTAAAGATAGAATGACCTTTTAGTCCATAAGGGTCTGAGTCATTGTTGTAAACTTTTATGAGGGGCATAATTGTAATTCCTCATGAGCTGTGTCCTGTGCCTATAAATAGTGAACAATATTCCTTTATTATTCACGCATTCCTATTATTGCTAACGCATCACTCGGGAATTATTGTTTGTCAAAGGCAAAGGTATAAATGTACCTAAACATTGTATTCAGATATTATAAATTCATTTAATAAGATATGTGAATGATGTCATTTATTTTCAATGTATTTAACTTCAATATTTCATGTTTTACTTTACTTTGTATTATTTTTATAAGTTCACTTACGAAGGTGAAAACCTTCGTAGCATTATGCCCATGACCTTCGTCCGAGGTTCATTAAGTCCTTGTGGAAATAATGCTTCGGCGGACGAAGGACATTGATATTTAACATTTTATGTTGCCTTGTTCTTAATTCATAGCATTTGAGAACAAGACCCCAACAGCTCTGCTCGCCAACACGACCTCCATATGCAGAATTTGGATTACAAATTCAACATGGTCCTATGAATGATAGCATATATTCTGTAACATAATGGAAGCATAAGGGAAACCGAGAGAAAAGGGTCTTAAATTAGTTTTCTATTTTAGTGATCAACAAAGCATCATTTTTTCTCAAGTTGCGGAGAACATTTCTTTTCTTACAGTATAAGGGAATGGGTAAATAGTGTACTATTTTGTGATGATTGAGTTTTTTCTTTTGAAACAAGCCAACATTGCATATACAAAGAAGCAAAAAAGAGCCGACAACAGCCTTTTCTATCAGACAACCTCTGTAGAGCTCTGCACAGAAATGGTAATATGTGTCTTGCTTCTTGAACTTTGAACAAAATATCATGAATGGAAGTTGTCGCCTACCTGGGGAGTTACTCTGGCACGGTGTTTAGTGGTCGCATGGTATACATTACGGGCGAAAGTTATGATGAGTAACAACTTTTCTAATTTCACGCCTATTGTTAAGTATATGGTTGCTCTATTACTTTGTCGCGCCTACTAAGTATATGACTATTTTTATGGCTGCTATAGATTTAGAGTACATGGGTCTTACACCAAATGAGGGAATACCAACACTGTTAACATACGAAAGGTGCTTCCAGATAGATAGATAAGAAGTGGTCCATACCAACAAGTGTGATGTTATTTTTATTGAAGGTCTCATGTTCATGTAACCTTGAAAGTATATGAGGTTGCATGCAGATTATTAATTTCACTATGGGATCTAATCATATGTGCTAATGTTGCTAATTTTAATTCTCCATTCTGGCTTGCTCTATCTGAGAGGTTTGGTCCCTGAGAGAAAGAACAAAAAAAGAAAAGAAACCAATGCTATTCTATAAGATAACAGGATTGAGGAAGAAACAAAGGAGCAACCTAACATATATTCAAATGAATATTTTCTAGGTCAAACGACTGGTAAAAATAGTAGCTAATAACTGCTTGACATGTTATTTCACTATCGAATGAAATTGCATTTTTGACAAATTGTAGCCTCCTAAGCTCCTGCCATGAACAAACCATAATGAGATAAGCGATACTCTAAACTCTCACCAAAATCAAAGGACGCCTGGAACACAAATCGATGAAGAGCACCCAACAACCAGATGATAAGACACAGGCAGAGGTAAGTGGAAAAACAAACCTACACCCATGGAGGCCTTCATAAGATCTGGCTCAGGAACGCTCTCATCATCAAAGTGAGGGACTCTTGAAGACGGTAACTAGCGACAAAAAAACCAAGATTGCACCACTGAGGACGATAGTAGATGTATGTTTCCAAAATGCGAAGAGGGGATGATCCTGTGGCTGTGGACAAGAGAACACAATCGAAGCCCATGCTGCGATAGTTCTAAGACCTGGAGGGCGTGTGGATCCGTGTGGTGGCGAGGTCGGCGAAGAGGGTCCGCCCCACCTCGTACCCTCTCTCGTAGCAGCTACACGTGGGACCGCATGGAAGAAGGGCCCACCATAGCAGCGACAAAGCGACCCCCACGTGGGGATGAAGGTGTGGGTGGATGGAGCTCAATTGGGGTGGACTGGTGGGGTGGACGCTGGGCCAAGCTGTTGGATGTGAATGTCGCCTTTCCCTAGATGGGTCGCCACGCCCACGCCCATGCCCTCGTGTGGCAACACATGGGGAGCTGAGATCCGTCATCCGTGTCCCACACACTTTTTACACGGAATCCTGAACACCTATATTATGGGACAAGATCCCAATGGATTTCAATTTTCAATATCATCACGGCTCGTCGCTGAACAAGAAGTTCATCTAAAGTTCGTCGTTGTCTCGCTAACGAGGGAGAGTGCCCGAACCGCCGCTCCAACACCACAGGGTCTGGCTCTGCCACCATAACTGCCAACTCAACCAGGAGTGCCCAGTCCTTGTGCACCTTGCCGCTGTTGAAGCGGCCGTCCACGACACCTCCATCGACTAACCGCCGCAAGGCGAGGCTGACATGGGTTCGCGCGCACACTGACCCCATGGAATGTCGGCTGAAGGCCCTCCTCCTAGATGACGCGGGCGTGGAGTAGGGACAGTAGGAGGCAAGGCGGCTCTCTGGCCACCGCTGGCTTTGGCTCCGATGGGATAAGGGGGTCCCGTGGTAGATGGCTTGAGCGTGTCCGTGAGGAGCAGGACGTCCTCTGGGTCGACGCGGGAGCGACAGAGCAGGCAGGGGGAGAGGGGAGTGCGTGTGGGAGTGGGATGTGAGCGAGGCGAGGCGGCGGTGGCAGAAGCGGAAGAACGGATGGATCGACAACAGTTTAATTTTTTGAGAAGCCAAAGGGTCATTTTGCAAAATACACAAGGCACATGTCATTGCCGAAATGGCTGCTGCTCCACGAAATGCGGACGTGCGTCCAAAGAGGGTAATGTTTAAGAATAGAGATTTTTATCGGACGCTATGCCGTGCGCCGTGAGTTGCTGGACAACTAAGGGCTTGTTTGGTTGAACCCCAATCCATATGGATTGGAGGGAATTGAGTTGGTTTCAATCCCTAGTAAGTCAAAATCCCTCTCAATCTATATCAACCCCCTCCAATCTATACTAGCTGAGTGCCCGCGCGTTGCAACAGAAATATATAATACCAGTATACTACGATAACTTATATACAAAATGTGTGTTATATTGTTATGAGAAAATGTTTCATAATCAATTTGTGATCCTGGTCATATGTAAATTTTGTTATTTTAATCTAACTATTTCACTACTACATTGCAACCATCAGTATCATGCAGACTTCGATATATGCCACGATTTGCATAGTCTCATCATTAGAGAGCACGTTCCACACATCCCGGAAGAAATTCCCTCATACATTGTTAGTCATCAGGCACGCACCACCATACGCTCTTGCTTAAACAAAAATGCAAGTGTGTGTATTTACGAAGAATAAAAGCAAGCTGGCACAAAAGCTACCCCGACGGTGGCGAGGATGACAAATTGATCATCGTTGTCGGTCCTCCTCTGCGTCATCTCCGGCGCCAAGATGACGCCACAATCCTAGTCGTCGAACGCACGCGACATGACGAGTACCGATGACTCTTGGCTGGGCTGCCAAACGAAGTGCACCCCGGGCTCATCAGCGAGGTAGTACCCTAGCCGTTGCACCACCGGATGCGCTACTCCTCTACATACATCATGTTCGAGGACACTCACAGAACGTCACCAACGGCCGTCGTCCTAGCGCACAATAATTCATGGCCGGTCAGTAGCGACTTACGTGGCAGGTTGGGCTTCAGGTGGACGATGAGCTGGACGGCGTGATGGCGTCGTCGTCGGATGCGGTGCCCAGAACAACTTGAGAGTCGCCGACGTTGGCAACGACCATGAGGTTCCCCTGCTTGACGATGGACAGCACGAGGCAGCCGCTCTGCACCGCGGCCAAGCTTTTTCTCGTTGTCGATGAGCGACGCCAACGCGAGTGCCTCCTGCTAATGGTGTTTGTTTGGGGTTTCCAAGTAAGAAACATGGATTCATGCTTGACGTTGATTTATGAAAATGACTCACAAGTCAGTTCCATGGGAAAAATATTACGAAAAATAAATGTCACACATACAAAAAAAGGAATTTAAGTTGAAAACATTATTCAAACAAAAAAAATTGCATGTAAGGCTCTTCTTTAAATATCACTCCCTCCATCCAAAAATATAATTAAAGAATCTCGGTGATACTTATCTACTACTACGCATTGTGTAAGGGTAGCAGGTGAGCTTGGGAGAGATGTAGTAATATGTGTTTCCTTTCATAGATGTAGACATAAACACACATGTGGTGTAGCGTTAGCTACTGCTGGCATTTGCTTGAGAGGTTGTGGGTTTGAATCCCCTTAGGGCCATGTGTGTTTTTTTTTAATTTTAGCTAGATGTGGGTTGTACGGGGAATAAGAATGAGTTTTGCGGGAAGCAGAGGAATGAGAAAGGCAAAACAAGAAATGAGAATGACAGAATATAAAATGGTGGCAGAACATGAGAATGGGCTGTACTGGGAGGAAAGAATGAGAATGATAGAACAGGGAATGATGACAGAATACGGAATGATAGGTTACCTTTGCAACCTTAATAAGCAGTAGAGATAGAACGGAAATAACCGAACCAGCTTGATATCCTTCAAATTTAACATACAAGACCGTATATAGAGTCTGAGCCTTAGGCTATCCGCACTCATTCTACTCTAAATTTCTACTCTAAAAGGAATATTCTATCCTAGTGTCGGCGTTTCGAGACCGGGGGGTCCCCAAGCCGACGAGTGAGTGTGCTGCGTGCCCCAGCCCAGATGGGTCGAGCGCGTGGGCGAGCGCGAAGGGGGGAGAGGCGAGGCGGCCGGAGACGGGCGTGAGAGAGGTGGAAGTCCCGCGGCCTTCGTGTTCGTCCCGCGCCCAGGTCGGGTGCGCTTGCAGTAGGGGGGTTACAAGCGTCCACGCGGGTGAGGGAAGCGAGCGGCCCCAAGAGAGCGCCTGTCCCGTCCTCGGTCCCGCGCGGCCAACCCTCTCTAAGAAGGCCCTGGTCCTTCCTTTTATAGTCGTAAGGAGAGGATCCAGGTGTACAATGGGGGGTAGCAGAGTGCTACGTGTCTAGCGGAGAGAGAGAGCTAGCGCCCTGGGTACATGCCAATGTGGCAGCCGGAGAGGTCTTGGCACCTTGCTGGCGTGATGTCGTGGCTGTCGGAGGAGCGACGGAGCCTGGCGGAGGGACAGCTGTTGGAGCGGTCGAGTCCTTGCTGACGTTGCCCTGCTTCCGTAAGAGAGCTGAGAGCCGCCGTCGTCACAGAGCTTGTGGGGCGCCATCATTGCCCATCTGGCGAAGCTGGCCAGATGGGACGCCGGTCTTGTTCTCCGTGACCCGAGTCGGCTCGGGGTAGGATGATGATGGCGCTTCCCGTTGACGTGGCGGGCCTGTGCCCTAGGTCGGGCGACATGGGAGCTCCTCCGAAGCCGAGGTCGAGTCTGTCTTCCGTGGCCGAGGCCGAGCCCGAGCCTCCGGGTCGGGCGAGGCGGAGATCGTTCGGCTGAGGCCAGGGCGGAGCCCGAGCCCTGGGGTCGGGCGAGGCGGAGATCGTTCGGCCGAGGCCAGGGCGGAGTCCGAGCCCTGGGGTCGGGCGGAGCGGAGTTCGCCGTCTTCTGGGTCTTAGCCCGAGTCCGAGCCCTGGGGTCGGGCGGGGCGGAGTTCGCCGTCTTCCGGGTCTTAGCCCGAGTCCGAGCCCTGGGGTCGGGCGGGGCGGAGTTCGCCGTCTTCCGGGTCTTAGCCCGAGTCCGAGCCCTGGGGTCGGGCGGAGCGGAGTTCGCCGTCTTCCGGGTCTTAGCCCGAGTCCGAGCCCTGGGGTCGGGCGGAGCGGAGTTCGCCGTCTTCCGGGTCTTAGCCCGAGTCCGAGCCCTGGGGTCGGGCGGAGCGGAGTTCGCCGTCTTCCGGGTCTTAGCCCGAGTCCGAGCCCTGGGGTCGGGCGGAGTGGAGTTTCCCATGGCGCCTTTGGCAAGGCCTGACTGCCCGTCAGACTCACTCTGTCGAGTGGCACTGCAGTCGGAGTGGCGCAGGCGGCGCTGTCCTTCTGTCAGACTGGTCAGTGGGGCGGCGGAGTGACGGCGGTCACTTCGGCTCTGCCGGGGCGCGCGTCAGGATAGAGGTGTCAGGCCACCTTTGCGTTAAATGCTCCTGCAACTTGGTCAGTCGGTGCGGCGATTTAGTCAGGGTTGCTTCTAAGCGAAGCCAAGGCCTCGGGCGAGCCGGAGGTGTGTCCGCCGTAAAAAGGGGGGCCTCGGGCGAGACGGAAGTCTCTCGAGGTCGGCTGCCCTTGGCCGAGGCTAGGCTCGGACGAAGCGTGATCGAGTCACTCGCGTGGACTTGATCCCTGACTCAATCGTACCCATCAGGCCTTTGCAGCTTTATGCTGATGGGGGTTACCAGCTGAGAATTAGGCGTCTTGAGGGTACCCCTAATTATGGTCCCCGACAGTAGCCCCCGAGCCTCGAAGGGAGTGTTAGCACTCGCTTGGAGGCTTTCGTCGCACTTTTTTGCAAGGGGACCAGCCTTTCTCGGTTGCATTTTGTTCCGGTGGGTGCGCGCGAGCGCACCCGCCGGGTGTAGCCCCCGAGGCCTCGGAGGAGTGGTTACACTCCTTCGAGGTCTTAATGCCTTGCGTAATGCTTCGGCTGGTCTGGTTGTTCCCTCATGCGAACTGGCCGTAGCCCGGGTGCACGGTCGGGGCCCAAGCTCTCGGGCTGGTATGTTGACGCTATCAACGGTTCGGCCGGAGCCGGGTTTGCGAGAGCAGCCCCCGAGCCTCCGCACAGGGCGAGAGGACGATCAGGGACAGACTCGACTTTTTACATACGCCCCTACGTCGCCTTTCCGCAAGGAGGAGGGGGGAGTGCGCCATGTTACCCTCGATGGGCACCGAACATGGTGTCTCCGGTGAGCTGCAAGCGGGTAATCCGAGTGGACGTCCGTGCCCCGTTCGTTGGGGGTCGGCTAGGGGCCCAGAGGCACGCCCAAAAGTACCTGCGGGTGATTTGCCGGACCCGGTCCGCTGGCGACGGGGTCCGAGGGCTCGATGCCTCCCTCCGATGGGATTCCGTTACAAGATCGTTCCCGCTGGTCTCGAAAATGTCCTAGGGTACCTCGGGAGCGCAGCCCGAGCCTCGGTTATGTATCGAACGTACCCCTGGTCATCCCTCGCTCGGCGTCTGAGGCGACTGTGAACCCTTCGGGGGCCAGCCTTCGAACCCCTGATCAGTAATGGGCGCGGAGCCCGAGTAGCCTGAGGCGGCCATGGAGCCCTTCGGGGGGCTGGCCTTCGAACCCCTGACCAGTAGTGGGTGTCGGGCCCACGCGATCTGAGGCGACTGTTGAACCCCTCGGAGGGCCAGTCTTTGAACCTCTGATCAGTAGGGGGGGCTCGGAGCCCGGTTCCTTCGCGGAGAAGGATCCCTTTCAGGGTATCCCCCTTTCCCGGTCCCTGTTGCAAGAGATAGAGAAAGAGGAAAAAGGAAAAGGATACGAAATCGAACGACGTGGCGTACCTCTTTTTGACGCGGTTATTACGGCGAAGGCGAAGCGTCGTCCGCTTCTCCTGCCAGAGGCGCCGCCTGTCCTGCAGCGGAGTTAATGCGACGGGGCGAGTGGTTGGCGGGGCGGCCGTTGCGCGTGCGCGATCCGTTCGAGGAACGGGTCACGGGTGCACCGTCATCACGCCGTGGGAGGAGGCTCCCTCGCTGTCCCCGGACGGGACGTGAGCCTGGCTGACGACGTGACTGCTGCTCCCGCCCGCCTGCCACCGTCATTACTGCCGGCCCACTTTCGGCCGCATTGACCGTCGCGCCAGGCTGGCGCCGCTGGGTCGTGCGTTGGTCGCCTCGAGTCGCGGCATAGGCTCCGCAACCGAAGAGGCGCGACAGTGGCACAAGTGGTGGCGCGGTTGCTTGCATGCGGCAACTGGCGCGCTGGTTGCGTGACGCGTGGGCCTGAGCCTCCAAGCTGGCGTGTCAGAAGTCGGAGAAGCGCGTCCACCTGGCGCGGTTGCATGCCGCCTGCATGGCTGTCCGCCCCTTCCGCCCGTTGGTCTGGGCAAAAGTGGGGGGTTGCTTGTAACCGCTGGGCGGTATGCGCACCACGCGCGGCGGTTTGGCTTCTTCTGCTCTGAGCCGGTTTTCATGACATGCGGGACCCAGCCCCCGAGTCACAGGGGAGGGCCTTGGAGCGTGTTGGAGAAGACTCAGCCTGTGGCGTCTGGGGGCGCACGTAGGGAGAGTTGCCTTTTAAAAGGAGGGAGACTCCTTTCAGAAGGCAACCATGTCTTCTTCCTCCCTTATGCGTCGTGTCTTTCCATCTTCCAAGCCCCCGGATGGGGGGTATCCGCCGCCTTTCCGCCTCCTCGTTGGAGGAACGCAACTCCATGGGAGTTGGTACCTCTCAGCCATCGTTCGGCTTCAAGGATTTTCATCACGCAGCCCGGCTGCACCCCTCCACCGGCGATCGCCCGAGATGGCGACCTCCGGCTTGATGGTGGGGGAAAGCGAGCCGGGCTGCGGCCTCTGCCCCTCCCTCAGCCTCAAGGATTTTCATCACCAAGGCTGGGGAGGGGAGAGTGCCGAGTTGGGGTCGGCCCCTATGCGGGCGGTGGCCCGCTCCTTCACTCAGTGATGGGGGGAGGAGCGGGTGTTGCCCGCGGCGCTGGCAGCTGCAGCGTGCCTGGCTTTCGGGCGCGAGTGGCTTCGGAGCCGCTCGCGGCGCCGGCATCCGCCACGGCAGCTTGAAGAGGTTCTGCTGCCGGCGAGATAGCCGGGGCCGGCCACGGACTGACCTCCAACTCTACGGCCTTCTGCCCGTCCTTGCCTCACGAGTTTTGGCGTGGGCGGGGGCCTCCTGGCAGCAGCATCCGCCCTGAGGTCAGTGCTGCCGCTGTTCGACCCCCCGGAGCAGAAGTCGTCGTCGTCGCTGCTGCTGGAGCAGGTGACGGCGCGCCGTTCGTCGGCCTTCCGTTGCTCCGCAGGCCTTCCCCCTCGGAGTGGGGTTGTTCGTACCTGCGGAGGGGGAACCGGAGTTCCGTTTGTAATGGCACTTCGAATGCCAGTGTTTTTTGTTCATTGTGGCTGTCGAGGCCTGAACATGTATGTAATTTCGGCACGGAGCCGTGTTTTTTCCTCATTTTCGAGCAGTAAGTCTCGCCTGTTGATTATCTGAACCGCTTCACCAAGCATGAGTCGCCCCGTGTCAAGGTGACGAGTGAGGTACCCGTATCCCGGAGGCGTAGGAATCCCTCGGCTCCATCGGCCTTGTTGTCTGAGGCTCCTCTAGCTTAGTTAAAGAGACCCCTCGGCCGCTCTTCGATGAGCCGAGGCCAGGGGTAGCGATATCAGTACGAACAGAGGCGGAGTTGGCTCGAGAATGGGAACCTGGTTGGCCGGAGCCTAGCCGGGTTGTCCGTCAGCGGAGCCGACGCCGGAGTCGATCAGCCGAGGCCTCGGGTCGGGCTGGCGCCCTTGGAAGATGCTTGGCCGAGGCCCCAGGGGTAACCGGCCGAGCCGCCTGCTCGGGCCGGATTCCCGGAGAAGTCCCTGGACCGCGTCGCCGTCCGAGGCTGGGTCGGACCTCGCTGAAGGCGTCGTCGATGCCGAGGGTGCTTCGGCTCCCTTTAGCGTGAAGACCCGAGCCTGCAGGATCAGATCGTCTTGTAGCGTGTGCCTTCTGCGGCCGCCGAGGCCAGAGAAACACACCCTCGCTGCGCTTGTGAAGCTGCGTCTTTTTTCCTCTTGTTTCGAGCATCTGGACTTTCCGTCGGTAACGGGGATGTTTGCGCGAGCGAGAGTTGCTTCTCGCGGAAGGTGATGAGTGAGGTATCCGTATCCCGGAGGCGTAGGAGTCCCTCGGCTCGGTCGGCCTTGCCGCTTACGTGTACTTTCACCCGTCCATGAGGCCCTGTCCCCGACTTGGTCGAGAAAGCTTGAGGGACCACTTTGGCAGAAGAGCTTCCGAACGTGAAAACTTGTTCGGTCCACGGAGTCGCTTTATCCGAACGCGAGTTACTTATCTCAGAAGGTGATGAGTGAGGTATCCGTATCCCGGAGGCGTAGGAGTCCCTCGGCTCGGTCAGCCTTGGCTGCTTACGTGTACTCCGTCGTTTCCAGGATCCGCTTTCCGAAGTAGTCAAGAAGCACGAAAGAAATTCTGCTAAAAAGAGATCCTTTTTTCGAGGAAAAATTCGACGCAGAGGGGGTCTCCCCCCTTTTAGCCCCCGAGGGAGGGTCGGGCTTTGCCGAGGCGAGGCCGACCTTTCCTTGACGACTAAACTTTGCGTTGGTGCGAGGTATATGAATAACTTGAAAACATCTTAAGGGTAGAAGCGACGTAGCTGTTTGATGTTCCAAGCGTTGTCGTAGATCTCGCCTTGATTGTTGGCCAGCTTATGTTCCGGGCTTCAGAACTTTGGTGATGACGAATGGCCCCTCCCAGGGGGGCGTGAGCTTGTGCCTCCCTCGGGCGTCTTGCCGCAGCCGAAGCACCAGATCGCCCACCCGGAGGTCTCGGGACCGGACCCCTCGGGCGTGGTAGCGTCGCAGGGACTGCTGGTACCGCGCCGAGTGTAGTAAGGCCCTGTCCCGAGCCTCTTCCAGCTGGTCCAGCGATTCTTCTCGGCTAGCTTGGTTGCTTTGATCGTTGTAGGCCCTCGTCCTCGGGGAGCCGTATTCCAGGTCGGTGGGCAAGATGGCCTCGGCCCCGTAGACCAGGAAGAACGGCGTGAAACCCGTGGCACGACTCGGCGTCGTCCTTAGGCTCCAGACCACCGAGGGGAGTTCCTTCATCCATCGCTTGCCGAACCTGTTGAGGCCGTTGTAGATCCGAGGCTTGAGCCCTTGTAGAATCATGCCGTTGGCACGCTCTACTTGCCCATTCGACATGGGATGAGCCACGGCGGCCCAGTCCACCCGGATGTGGTGATCCTCGCAAAAATCCAAGAATTTTTTGCCGGTGAACTGGGTACCGTTGTCGGTGATGATGGAGTTTGGGACCCCGAAGCGATGGATGATGTTGGTGAAGAACGCCACCGCCTGCTCGGACCTGATGCTGATCAGGGGTCGGACCTCGATCCACTTGGAGAATTTGTCGATGGCGACCAACAGGTGCGTGTAGCCCCCGGGCGCCTTCTGCAAGGGACCGACGAGGTCCAGACCCCATACGGCAAAGGGCCAGGTGATGGGAATGGTCTGTAGAGCCTGAGCGGGCAGGTGGGTCTGCCTCGCATAGAATTGGCACCCTTCGCAGGTGCGGACAATTCTAGTGGCGTCAGCCACCGCCGTTGGCCAGTAGAAGCCTTGCCGGAAAGCATTCCCGACAAGGGCTCGGGGTGCCGCGTGATGGCCGCAAGCCCCCGAGTGTATTTCTTGCAGTAGTTCCTGTCCTTCGGCGATGGAGATGCATCGCTGGAGGATGCCCGAGGGGCTGCGATGGTAGAGCTCCTCTTCATCGCCCAGCAAGACGAATGACTTGGCGCGTCGCGCTACCCGCCGAGCCTCGGCTTGGTCGGGGGTAGCTCTCCTCGGCTGAGATATTGCAGGTACGGGGCCTGCCAATCTCGATCAGGCGTGGCCCCGCTCTGCTCCTCCTCGACGTCTAGTGCCTCGCCCTCGGGGGCCGAGGGTACCTCGGGCTGAGCCGAGGGTGCCTCGGACTACGCCGAGGGTGCCTCGGGCTGTGCCGAGGGTGCCTCGGGCTGTGCTGAGGGTGCCTCGGGCTCGGGAGCGTCGTCGATCTTGACGGAGGGTTGATGCAGATCCCGGGAGAAGACGTCCGGGGGAACCGTTGTTCGCCCCGAGGCTATTTTAGCCAGCTCGTCCGCAGTCTCGTTGAAGCGCCGAGCGATGTGGTTGAGCTCGAGCCCGTAGAACTTGTCTTCCAGGCGTCGAACCTCATCGCAGTAGGCCTCCATCTTCGGGTCACAGCAGTGAGAGTTCTTCATGACTTGGTCAATGACGAGCTGCGAGTCACCGCGAGCGTCGAGGCGTCTGACCCCCAGCTCGATGGCGATCCACAACCCGTTGACCAGAGCCTCGTACTCAGCCACATTGTTGGACGCCGGAAAATGGAGGCGTAGCACGTAGCGTAGGTGCTTCCCGAGGGGCGAGATGAAGAGCAGGCCCGCGCCGGCTCCCGTCTTCATCAGCGACCCGTCGAAAAACATGGTCCAGAGCTCCGGTTGGATCGGAGCCGTCGGCAGCTGGGTGTCGACCCATTCGGCCACAAAGTCCGTCAACACCTGGGACTTGATGGCCTTCCGAGGGGCGAACGAGATTGTTTCGCCCATGATTTCCACCGCCCACTTTGCGATCCTACCGGAGGCCTCTCGGCACTGGATGATCTCCCCCAGGGGGAAGGATGACACCACAGTTACCGGATGAGACTCGAAGTAGTGTCGTAACTTCCGTCTTGTCAGGATCACAGCATACAGCAGCTTCTGAACTTGTGGGTAGCGGATCTTGGTTTCAGACAGTACTTCGCTAACGAAGTAGACTGGCCTCTGAACGGGCAATGCATGCCCTTCCTCTTGCCTCTCGACCACAATCGCGGCGCTAACCACCTGAGTGGTCGCGGCGACGTAGACCAAGAGGGCTTCTCCATCAGCTGGGGGCACCAAGACAGGCGCCTTTGTAAGGAGCGCCTTCAGGTTCCCGAGGGCTTCCTCGGCCTCAGGGGTCCAAGCGAAACACTCGGCCTTCCTTAAGAGGCGGTACAGAGGCAGACCTCTTTCGCCGAGGCGTGAGATGAAGCGGCTCAGGGCCGCGAGGCATCCCATGACCCTCTGTACGCCTTTTAAGTCCTTGATGGGTCCCATGCTGGTGATGGCTGCGATCTTCTCCGGGTTGGCTTCGATGCCTCGCTCGGAGACGATGAACCCCAGGAGCATGCCCCGGGGCACCCCGAAGACACACTTCTCAGGATTGAGCTTGACTCCTTTCGCCTTGAGACATCGGAATGTCGCTTCAAGGTCGGAGAGGAGGTCGGAGGCCTTCCTTGTCTTGACTACGATGTCATCGACGTAGGCCTCGACTGTGCGTCCGATGTGTTCGCCGAACACATGGTTCATGCACCGCTGGTACGTCGCGCTCGCATTCCTCAAACCGAACGGCATGGTGACATAGCAGTACATGCCGAACGACGTGATGAAAGAAGTCGCGAGCTGGTCGGACTCTTTCATCCGGATTGGGTGATACCCCGAGTAGGCATCGAGGAAGGACATGGTTTCGCACCCAGCAGTGGAATCCACGATTTGATCGATGCGAGGCAGAGGGTAGGGAACCTTCGGACATGCTTTGTTGAGACCAGTGTAGTCTACGCACATCCGCCATTTCCCCCCTTTCTTCCTCACAAGCACAGGGTTGGCAAGCCATTCGGGATGGAATACCTCTTTGATGAACCCTGCCGCCATTAGCTTGTGGATCTCTTCGCCAATCACTCTGCGCTTCTCCTCGTCGAATCGGCGCAGAGGCTGCCTGACGGGTCGGGCTCCGGCCCGGATATCCAGCGAGTGCTCGGCGACATCCCTCGGTATGCCGGGCATGTCCGAGGGACTCCACGTAAAGACGTCGGCGTTTGCGCGGAGAAAGTCGACGAGCACTACTTCCTATTTGGGGTCGAGCCCGGAACCGATCCGGATCTGCTTGGAGGTGTCGCCACTGGGGTCGAGTGGGACGGCCTTAACCGTCTCCGCTGGCTCGAAGTTGCCGGCATGGCGCTTCACATCTGGCACCTTCTTGGAGAGGTTCTCCAGGTCGGCGATGAGGGCCTCGGACTCGGCGAGGGCCTCGGCGTACTCCACGCACTCCATGTCGCATTCGAACGCGTGTTTGTACGTGGGGCCGACGGTGATGACCCCGTTGGGGCCCGGCATCTTGAGCTTCAGGTAGGTGTAGTTGGGGACGGCCATGAACTTCGCGTAGCATGGCCTCCCCAGTACAGCGTGGTAGGTTCCTCGGAACCCGACCACCTCGAACGTCAAGGTCTCCCTTCGGAAGTTGGAGGGCGTCCCGAAGCAGACGGGGAGGTCGAGTCGTCCGAGGGGCTGGACGCGCTTCCCAGGGATGATCCCGTGGAAGGGCGCAGCGCCTGCTCGGACGGAGGACAGATCGACGCGCAGGAGCTTGAGGGTCTCGGCGTAGATGATGTTGAGGCAGCTGCCCCCATCCATCAGGACCTTGGTGAGCCTGACGTTGCCGACGACGGGGTCGACGACGAGCGGGTATTTTCCCGAGCTCGGCACATGGTTGGGGTGGTCGGCCTGGTCGAAGGTGATGGGTTTGTCGGACCAGTCTAGGTAGACTGGCGCCGCCACCTTCACCGAGCAGACCTCCCGGCGCTCTTGCTTGCGATGCCGAGCCGAGGCATTCGCCGCATGCCCTCCGTAGATCATGAAGCAGTCGCGGACCTCGGGGAACTCTCCTGCTTGGTGATTTTCGTTCTTGTCGTCGTCGCGGGCCCTGCCACCCTCGGCGGGTGGCCCGGCCCTGTGGAAGTGGCGCCGAAGCATGACGCACTCCTCGAGAGCGTGCTTGACGGGCCCCTGATGGTAGGGGCACGGCTCCTTGAGCATCTTGTCGAAAAGGTTTGCACCTCCGGGGGGCTTCCGAGGGTTCTTGTACTCGGCGGCGGCGACAAGGTCCGCGTCGGCGGCGTCGCGTTTCGATTGCGACTTCTTCTTGCCTTTCTTCTTGGCGCCGCACGGAGTAGACGCCTCGGGAGCCTCTTCCGATGGGCGGCCCTGGGGCCGCTTGTCCTTTCAGAAGATAGCCTCGACCGCCTCCTGGCCAGAGGCGAACTTGGTGGCGATGTCCATCAGCTCGCTCGCCCTGGTGGGGGTCTTGCGACCCAGCTTGCTCACCAGGTCGCGGCAGGTGGTGCCAGCGAGGAACGCGCCGATGACATCCGAGTCGGTGATGTTGGGCAGCTCGGTGCGCTGCTTTGAGAATCGCCGGATGTAGTCCCGGAGCGACTCCCCCGGCTGTTGCCGGCAGCTTCGAAGGTCCCAGGAATTCCCGGGGCGCACGTATGTGCCCTGGAAATTGCCAGCGAAGGCTTGGACCAAGTCGTCCTAGTTGGAGATCTGCCCTGGAGGCAGGTGCTCCAACCAGGCGCGAGCAGTGTCGGAGAGGAACAGGGGGAGGTTACGGATGATGAGGTTGTCGTCGTCCGTCCCACCCAGTTGGCAGGCAAGGCGGTAGTCCGCGAGCCACAGTTCCGGTTTCGTCTCCCCCGAGTACTTCGTGATAGTAGTCGGGGGTCGGAACCGGGTCGGGAATGGCGCCCGTCGGATGGCCCGACTGAAGGCCTGCGGACCGGGTGGTTCGGGCGAGGGACTCCGATCCTCTCCGCTGTCGTAGCGCCCCCCACGCCTGGGGTGGTAGCCTCAGCGCACCCTTTCGTCGAGGTGGGCCCGACGGTCACGTCGATGGTGCTCATTGCCGAGGTGGCCCGGGGCCGCAGGCGCGGTGTTGCGCGTGCGCCCGGTGTAGACCGAGGCTTCCCGCATGAATCGGGAAGTCGCGGCCTGAGGTTCCGAGGGATATCCCTGCCTTCGGGAGGTAGTGCTCTCGGCCCGTCGGGCCGCAGCGCCTTCCAGGAGATTCTTGAGCTCTCCCTGGATTCGCCGACCCTCGGTGGTTGATGGCTCCGGCATCGCGCGGAGGAGCATCGCTGCGGCTGCCAGATTCTGGCCAACCCCGCTGGATGCGGGCGGCGGCCTGACCCTGACATCGTTGGCGACGCGGTGCTGGAGACCTTGGGGCAGGTGACGTATTTCTCCGGCCGGGGGTTGGCCCGCCCATACCTGCCCGACGTCCCGACGGATCGGCTCAAGCGCTCCTGTTCCCTCATTGAACCTGGCCTGCGCCTCGCGGACTTGCTCGAGTTGTGGGTCGTAACCCCCTGCCGGAGCGGGGACCACAGCTAGCTCCCGCGGGATGTCGGCGCGAGGCACCGGCCTAGGAAGATCACCGTCCTCCGGCATGCCGAGATGGTTGCCTTCGGAGGGATCCCCTAGCTCGATGTGGAAACATTCGCGGCTTGGGCCGCAACCCTCATCGTCTAGGCTGCGGCTTCCGTCGGAACAGTCGGAGAGGCAGTAGTCACATGCGGTCATGAAGTCCTGCATAGCACTGGGGTTGCCAAGTCCGGAGAAATCCCAACGGATGCTGGGATCGTCATCTTCCTCAGACCCAGAGGGCCCGTAGGTTGAGACGTCCGTCAACCGGTCCCAAGGCGACCGCATACGAAACCCCAGTGGGGTTGCACTCGCCTCGATGAGAGCGCCCGCCAAAGCGAGGTCGCTTGGCGGGTTGAGGCCGAGTCGAAATGACGTAAGATGGGAGTTAGTCGGTACCTTTTGGTCGACGAGGAGCGACGTAGTCACATCGGGGACTGGTTGCACCGTCATCCCAGGTACGAGGGCGACGTCCTGCAGGCTTTCCGCGAGCGCGCTGGCGTCGTCTTCTTGCTCGGGGTCAGCGTGTCGCGGGGGGACGGCGCTTGCCTTCGTCTCGAACGCGAGGTCGACGTCCGGCGTGCCTTCCGTCGGGGCGTCGGGGGCGTCGATTCGCTCGACGGCCAACAAAGCGCGACCTCCCGCTTGGCCTTGATGGCCCCGCCTCCTCCTCCGTTGGCGGGGGAGAGAACGGAGCGAGCTCGAATGTTGTTCTTCCACCACGCGGGGAAGGTGTCGTCGATTCCGCCGCCGGCGGGCGGGTTGTCGGCCGCCATTGTCATTGTCACGCGGCGGTGGAAGAAGTATCATGTCGTAGCTGCCGTCGAAGGACATGAACTCAAGACTCCCGAAACGAAGCACCGTCCCGGGCCGGAGAGGTTGCTGGAGACTGCCCATCTGGAGCTTGACGGGAAGCTGTTCGTCAGCACGCAGCAGGCCCCTACCTGGCGCGCCAACTGTCGGCGTTTCGAGACCGGGGGGTCCCCGAGCCGACGAGTGAGTGTGCTGCGTGCCCCAGCCCAGATGGGTCGAGCGCGTGGGCGAGCGCGAAGGGGGGAGAGGCGAGGCGGCCGGAGACGGGCGTGAGAGAGGTGGAAGTCCCGCGACCTTCGTGTTCGTCCCGCGCCCAGGTCGGGTGCGCTTGCAGTAGGGGGGTTACAAGCGTCCACGCGGGTGAGGGAAGCGAGCGGCCCCAAGAGAGCGCATGTCCCGTCCTCGGTCCCGCGCGGCCAACCCTCTCTAAGAAGGCCCTGGTCCTTCCTTTTATAGTCGTAAGGAGAGGATCCAGGTGTACAATGGGGGGTAGCAGAGTGCTACGTGTCTAGCGGAGAGAGAGAGCTAGCGCCCTGGGTACATGCCAATGTGGCAGCCGGAGAGGTCTTGGCACCTTGCTGGCGTGATGTCGTGGCTGTCGGAGGAGCGACGGAGCCTGGCGGAGGGACAGATGTTGGAGCGGTCGAGTCCTTGCTGACGTTGCCCTGCTTCCGTAAGAGAGCTGAGAGCCGTCGTCGTCACAGAGCTTGTGGGGCGCCATCATTGCCCATCTGGCGGAGCTGGCCAGATGGGACGCCGGTCTTGTTCTCCGCGACCCGAGTCGGCTCGGGGTAGGATGATGATGGCGCTTCCCGTTGACGTGGCGGGCCTGTGCCCTAGGTCGGGCGACGTGGGAGCTCCTCCGAAGCCGAGGTCGAGTCTGTCTTCCGTGGCCGAGGCCGAGCCCGAGCCTCCGGGTCGGGCGAGGCGGAGATCGTTCGGCTGAGGCCAGGGCGGAGCCCGAGCCCTGGGGTCGGGCGAGGCGGAGATCGTTCGGCCGAGGCCAGGGCGGAGTCCGAGCCCTGGGGTCGGGCGGAGCGGAGTTCGCCGTCTTCCGGGTCTTAGCCCGAGTCCAAGCCCTGGGGTCGGGCGGGGCGGAGTTCGCCGTCTTCCGGGTCTTAGCCCGAGTCCGAGCCCTGGGGTCGGGCGGGGCGGAGTTCGCCGTCTTCCGGGTCTTAGCCCGAGTCCGAGCCCTGGGGTCGGGCGGAGCGGAGTTCGCCGTCTTCCGGGTCTTAGCCCGAGTCCGAGCCCTGGGGTCGGGCGGAGCGGAGTTCGCCGTCTTCCGGGTCTTAGCCCGAGTCCGAGCCCTGGGGTCGGGCGGAGTGGAGTTTCCCATGGCGCCTTTGGCAAGGCCTGACTGCCCGTCAGACTCACTCTGTCGAGTGGCACTGCAGTCGGAGTGGCGCAGGCGGCGCTGTCCTTCTGTCAGACTGGTCAGTGGGGCGGCGGAGTGACGGCGGTCACTTCGGCTCTGCCGGGGCGCGCGTCAGGATAGAGGTGTCAGGCCACCTTTGCGTTAAATGCTCCTGCAACTTGGTCAGTCGGTGCGGCGATTTAGTCAGGGTTGCTTCTAAGCGAAGCCAAGGCCTCGGGCGAGCCGGAGGTGTGTCCGCCGTAAAAAGGGGGGCCTCGGGCGAGACGGAAGTCTCTCGAGGTCGGCTGCCCTTGGCCGAGGCTAGGCTCGGACGAAGCGTGATCGAGTCACTCGCGTGGACTTGATCCCTGACTCAATCGTACCCATCAGGCCTTTGCAGCTTTATGCTGATGGGGTTACCAGCTGAGAATTAGGCGTCTTGAGGGTACCCCTAATTATGGTCCCCGACACCTAGTCATCAACATTTTAAAATACAGTAGCCAAACTCCCGCATTCAAAACTACTCTATATCTCAACCCTATACAAACTACCACATTTTTTTATCAATATATATCAAAAATTCCCACCGGCTGGCTGGCTGTTCACGGCTGTTCCCACCGGCTACAGTGCATAGAGTTGCCACCGGCCGAACTCCAGATGTAGCGTCCAAATCGCGGCTACAGTGGATAGAGTAGCACATCCAGTACGCGAGTGCAGCAAAATTTCTACGCTATCCTTTAGCGTTCGCGTGTCCAGCTCGTCGGTGCGGCTAGCCTTAGGCTATCCGCACTCGTACTACTCTAAATTTCTACCCTAAAAAGAATATTCTATCCTGGTCAACAAAATTCTTTACTCTATACCACAATCTTCCGCACTCATGTTTACTCTATATCTCAACCCTATACTACTCATCACGCGCACACAGTGGAAAGGCCCCACCCCAGCCCAGCCCCGCCCCGCCCCGCCTCCTCTCTCTATCTCTCACGCACACACAGTGCAGCTGCTGGTACGCTACAGTGGATAGAGTTGGGGCACTCGTTACGCCAGATATAGCGTTCCGTCAATCGCTATAGTATATAGAGTAGTGCATCCAGTCGTCCGCTGCAATAAAATTTCTACGCTATTCTTTAGCGTTCGCGTGTCCAGCTCGCGACTGCGCCCAGCCTTAAGCCTTTTCTTCTGGGCTAGCACATACCACGCGGTCCGGCCCACAAAATCCATCTCAACGCTCTATCCAGCCCAGAAAAGGCAACCAAATCTCATATCGGCCTCTGTCTCGACGTCACCGCGCAGCCAGTCTGTCACGTCACGTGTCACGGCACCACAACTCCACAAGCGCCCCCACGCCGTTGGATCCCCACCACCACGCCCTCTCCCCTCTTCCCGCACCGCAGCGCGGCACCGGCACCTGCCACCAGCGGCCATGGATCTGCTCCCGCCGCCGACGGACGCGCCGGATGCCGGCGGCCCCAGCGCCGGCGGGTCAGGCCGGGGGCTGCGCCGCGGGATCGGGTTCCGGTCGCTGAAGCTGGTCAGCGTTGCCATGGACGAGACCCTGCCCGTCGACCCCGTCGGCGCCACCTACGGCCGCCTCGCCAACGGCCTCACCTACTACGTCCGCTCAAACCCAAAGCCACGCATGCGCGCCGCGCTCTCGCTTGCCGTCAAGGTCGGGTCAGTACTGCTACTCTCGCCGCGCCTGTTGTTTTTGCCGCCGCTGTTTATCCCCCTTCGCGCGTTTGCTGACTTCCATGTCGTGCTCATCGCTCGGTTCGCTCTTAGGTCGGTGGTAGAGGAGGAGGACGAGCGCGGTGTGGCGCACATCGTTGAGCACCTCGCCTTCAGCGCCACCGCGCGATATACCAACCACGACATCGTCAAGTTCCTCGAGAGCATAGGGGCCGAGTTCGGTGCCTGCCAGAACGCGCTCACCTCATCGGATGAGACTATTTACGAGCTGCTCGTACCCGTCGACAAGCCAGGCCTGCTCTCCCAGGCTATATCTGTCCTCGCAGAGTTCAGCTCAGAGGTGACTACACGGTTCCAGATTCTTATGACTCGCTTTGTTATTGCAACTTCAGCTGATTGATGCTTGAGAGCTGAATGAATGATTCATGCTTATCTGAGAGTTCAATGACTGATTGATGCATGCCTGAGAGTTCAATATCCTGGAAACTAATCTTGGTCACAACCCACCAGGTTAGGGTGTCAGCAGAGGATCTGGAGAAAGAGAGGGGTGCTGTGCTGGAGGAGTACAGGGGTGGACGCAATGCAGCAGGCCGGATGCAGGACTCCCACTGGGCACTGTTGTTTGATGGTTCTAAGGTACTAGCCTCCATGGTTATTAAAGCGGTAAAACGTTAAAACGTTATGAACCAACTTTTCAACGTTTAAACGTTTAAACGAACGTTGAAACGTCTTTTCAGACTTGACATAGAATTTCAAATATAGAATAAGTCATTAGCCTCGCTATTTGTTGCCATTGAAATTGAAATTCACTGCACACTTTAGCCTGCAACACACAGTAGAATGGTATTAACATATTGTACATTTAGCCTACAACACACATTGGCTAGAGCACTGGCTGGTGGCTGCTTCACTGCGGCACTGCGCACTGGCTGGAGATTCCTGGCCGAGCAGTGCCTTACTGCCTTCATTCCGGCAGGGCAGCTATGGCGCCAATGTCTATGAACATTATATGACGTCTGTGGCATTCAGTATTACCACAGAATGCCATGTTCAGTATTGCCGCGCCATGTCTCTAGCTAGGCAGCTAGAATACACATCTCTCTAGCTAGCTCTCTCTCTCTCTGCTCCTGGCCGAGCAGTACCTCACCTGAGCCGTTGCAGTGCTCTAGTCCGGGATCTGGAGCAAATGAGCAATGGCGCTGCCGGGTTGGCGTCGCGCCTGTACGTGGAGGGAAGAGGGAAGAGGGAGGAGGGAGGAGGGGGGCTGACCGGCGGCGTACCTGGAGGGCGGCCAACGGCGTCTGGCGGCCGACGACGTCTGCTCAGTCTGGGCGCGATTTCGTCTGGCGCGATGGAGTTTGCTCAGTCTGGCGGCCGACGGCTTTGCGCGATGGCGGCTGGGAACTGGCGTCTGAGGAGCGCGATGGATAAGCAGGCTGGGTAAAGGCCCATTATGGCCCACTAACTCACATGCGCGTAGAACGTCCATACACCTGAGAAAACGTCCAGAACGTGCGATCCAACGCTTAAACGCTGTTTAAACGTCCAGAACGGACGTTCTACGCACTTTTCGTAAAACGTGCGGACGTTTTAACTACTAAACACGTTTTAGCGCTTAAACGACGCTTAAACGTCGTTTAAGCGACGTTTTAATAACCATGCTAGCCTCTCACTTCAACGACACAACATAGCCTTTTATGGCAAACAAGTTAGGGTAGGCTAGAGTTAAAAACTCAATAGAACCTAAAAATGTTATTAAACGTCGTTTAAACGCCAAAACACTCATTAGAGACTGAAATTCTGAAACATTTCACGATTAGGCCAAAAACGGCATTTTGCAGTGATTAAATGCGGCATTTTGGTGTTTAAACGTTCTAAGCCATAAAACGTAGTGTTTCACGCATTTCCGTCCTCTTCCTGCCTGTTAGCTTCTTTGGGCCCAGTCCTGCAGTCCAGTCCGGTCCAATCCCCACAGGCTTGCTCTATTCTGCTCACCTGAAGCCTGACGGCACCATGCAGCATGTGCTCTGCTCTTTGCCGCTGCCGCTGAAGGTGCTGCTGCTACTCTCTACTGCCGCTGCCACTGAAGGTCTGCTGGCTCCAGTAGAGGCGCAAGGAGGACCTACTCCATCCGCGCAAGGGTTGATGGGGCCGCGAGCGTAGCCCTGCGCAGCCGTGCTGGTCTTTGTCCGGCTCCGACGTTTCCGTGGCTGTCGTGTCTGCCGTGTGACATGTGCACAAGGAAGGACCTTCTCTGTGGCGCAAGGAAGGAGGAAGGGAGCCGCTTTGTGGCGAAAGGAAGGAGGCAAGGAGTTGCTCTGTGGCGCAAGGAAGGAGCTGCTCCCTCTGCGCCGTGGTATTTTCCTATGTTGTTTAAAACTACGCTTAAACTTCGTTTAAACGTTTAGAAGTCAAAACTCCGTCCATGAGTGTTTCAACGTTTTGTCGTTTTAATAACTTTGGAGCCTACAATCAAGGTTTGGGCATATGGATAGTTGTTTTACATTCAGTTCTATTGAAGGCTGATTTTTTGGGTATATTGCATCCTTTCAAGTCAAGTCTCATTTCACTGTTTCTTCCCATGTCAACTTAATTTTTCTCTTCCTCTCTTCTTATTACTATCGCACCTTAGGATCCCACTACATATTGGCACCTCTAGAAGTCTCTGTCGGACATGTTCAAACCATCTCAACTGATGTTGGACAAACTTTTCTTCAATTGGTGTTACCCCTAGCCTATGATGTTGGACAAGCTTTTCTTCAATTGGTGTTACCCCTAGCTTATCACGTATATCATCATTTCAGACTTGATCCCTTCTTGTATGGCCAACACAACATACACAATTCTACAACACTTATCTGCTGAACATATCGTCTTTTTGTAGGCCAACATTCTGCACCATACAACATAACAAGCCTAATTGTTGTCCTATAAAATTTGTCTTTTAGCTTTTGTGGTGCCCTCTTGCCATGTAGAATGTCAACTAACGCCACTTTATCTATCCTGCTTTGATTCTATGGCTAGCATCTTCATCAACATCCCCGTTACTTTGTAGCATTGATCTTAAATACCTAAAGGTGTCCTTCCTAAACACTACTTGATCTTCGAAACTAACATCTCTTCATGTGTAGTGCCGAAATCACATCTCATATATTTTGTACTAGTTCTACTTATTCCAAAACCATTGGATTCTAGAGTCTTGCGCCACAACTCTAGTTTCTTATTTACTCCAGCTTGACTACTAGCCTCTGTCTTCATATAAATGAAAAAATATGTGTGCTGTGTTGAGATCACTTGTTCCATCCTATACCATTTGCCACAATATGTTGAACTTGCATTACTGAAGGTATTCACTTTTTCATGGTGGGATACGTCTTGTGATGCTTGAATTTGGATTATTTTTCTGCCTTTTGTGTCTGATGGAATAAGTCTTGAGCATCTAGAGGACAACAGTCACTTTTGACTGTCCTCTGTAGTCCTTTAGCATCTAGAGGACAACAGTCGCTTTTTGACTGTCCTCTGTAGTCACTTTAGCATCTAGAGGACAACAGTCGTTTTTGACTATCCTCTGTAGTCTCTTTAGCATCTAGAGGACAATCCTGTTGTGTAGTGTGTGTGAGGTGTGGTAGTGCAGCCTCTAAGGCTATAAATATGGGTCTCCAACCCTTAGATGGGTATGACATTGTGTAGTGTTTGAGGAAATAAACAGAAAATTGCCCCAACTCATAGTGTCATCCTCTTGATGAGAGTTAGAGTCCCTCTACTTACAATTGGTATCAGAGCCAAACTATCCTGCAGCCTAAACATCTCGTGCTCATCTCCTTCCCGCGCCTCTCCCCACACTCAGTCGGCAGCAAGAGCTCCAACTGTTCCTTCCTCCCCTGCTCAGACGAGCAGCCTTTCGTCTGAGACAGCCTCTTCCACACGCAGTGACCCCTCACTAGCCCACCATGTCCCTACGCTCGGCCACTTCGAGTGCGCGGCGCCAGCAGGAGGCCGAGGTCGCCGCGGCACAAGAACGCGAGCGAGCAGCAGCGGCTGCAGCGACAGCGGCGAGGGCAGCACGGTTGGCGGCGGCGGAACTGGCAGCGGCGAGAGCGGAAGTAGAAGCAGCGGAGGCGGCAGATGCTGCACGTGCGGCGGCAACAGAGCTCGAGGTTCTGCGCGGCAGTAGAGCTGGTAGCTCTGCTTCTGTCGACGACAACACCGACGAAGCGCTCAGGCTGGCGAGGGAAGCAGCGCGAGGCAGGTGGCACAGTGGGCAGCCGCGCATCCCCATGGGGGCGCGCGTGGCGGCAGCCCGGATAGGCGCCGACACGCTGACGGCGCTCCAGGCGGGGGCGCACGCGGCGGCAGCCCAGACGGGCGTAGACGCGCTGGCGGTGCTCCCGGCGGCGGCGACCGAGTCGACGGAGATCGCGGCCTCTACAGGCGGCGCGGTTCTCCCTCCCCGGATCGGTACCATGGTCGCCGCATGGCCCAAGCCATTGTCAGGGACATCGGTCCCGGCGGTGGGTGGCCTACCCTCACCAAGACCAACTACGTCGAGTGGGCCGCGGTGATGAGGGTACGGCTCCAGGTTCGCCACATGTGGGAAGCAATTCGTTACGACGACGTCGACTACCACGAGGATCGGCGGGCGCTGGATGCTCTCATTGCTGCAGTCCCGCCCGAGATGCAGTTTTCGCTTTCCCAGAAGCGGACTGCCAAGGAGGCCTGGGATGCCATCGCTGCGACCCGCATCGGCAGCGATCGTGCCCGCAAGACCACACTGCAGGCACTTCGCAAGGAGTGGGAGAACCTGGCCTTCAAGCCAGGTGAGGATGTTGATGACTTTGCTCTCCGCCTCAACACTTTGTTGCAGAAGATGGTGCAGTTCGGCGACGACACCTACGATGAGGAGAGAGCTGTTGAGAAGCTCTTCCGTTGCATCCCCGAGAAGTACAGGCAGATTGCTCGCTCGATCGAGTCTCTGCTAGACCTCTCCACGATGACGATCGAAGAGGCGATTGGTCGCCTCAAGGTGGTCGACGGCGACGAACCACAGGCTCTCTCTGGGCCTATCACTATCGGCGGGAAGCTACATCTCACTCGGGAGCAGTGGGAGGCCTGCCAGGGTGACAAGAAGAAGGGGGAGTCCTCCTCGACACGAGGCCGCAAACGCGGCAAGCCGCGCAAGGCGCGTGGAGGCGCCCAGGCCGGGGCGCGAGGACATGCTGAGGGTGGTGCCCGTGGAGGTGCCCAAGGCGGCGCCGTCGGCAACAAGAAGCCGGCACGAGACGACGGCTGTCACAACTGCGACAAGCTTGGCCACTGGGCCAGGGACTGTCGGCAGCCACGACGTGGCCAGGCCAACGTCGCACAGGCGGAGGCGGAGGAGGAGGCCCTGCTCTTGGCACATGCAAGCATCGAGCCATCTCCAGCGGCACCGGCCGCAGCGGCACTCCTCCACCTTGATGAGTCGAAAGCACGCGCTTTCCTCGGCGACGGCTCCAACAAGGACATGATCGAAGGATGGTGCCTCGACATCGGCGCCACTCATCACATGACCGGCCGACGGGAATTCTTCACCGAGCTTGACTCTAGCGTCCGAGGCTCCGTCAAGTTTGGGGACGCCTCCGGCGTAGAGATCAAGGGCGCCGGCTCAGTCGTCTTCACCGCCGCGTCTGGTGAGCACAGGCTGCTCACCGGAGTCTACTACATCCCCGCGTTGAGGAACTCTATCATCAGCTTGGGACAGCTGGATGAGAACGGTTCGCGCGTGGAGGTCGAGCACGGAGTCATGAGGATCTGGGATCCCTCTCGTCGCCTTCTTGCCAAGGTACGCATGAATCCAAATCGGCTATACATCCTCGATGTGAAGGTGGCACAACCTTGCTGCCTTGCTGCTCGTCGAGACGACGGGGCATGCCAGTGGCACGAGCGCTTCGGGCACCTTAACTTCGAGGCCCTGAAGCGGCTCAGTGCCAAGGAGATGGTACGAGGCCTGTCGTGCCTTAACCATGTGGAGCAATTCTGCGATGTCTGCGTGTTGACAAAGCAGAGACGGCTCCCCTTTCCCCAGCAGTCGAGCTTCCGAGCCAAGGAGCGGCTTGAGCTCGTGCATGGGGACTTGTGTGGCCCGGTGACACCAGCCACACCGGGAGGACGACGCTACTTCTTGCTGCTCGTCGATGATCTCTCCCGCTACATGTGGGTGATGATCCTTGGCAGCAAGGGAGAGGCTGCGAACGCCATCAGGCGTGTGCAGGTCGCTGCGGAGGCGGAGTGCGGCCGCAAGCTGCGCGTGCTGCGCACCGACAACGGCGGCGAATTCACGGCGGCTGAGTTCGCGTCGTACTGCGCGGATGAGGGCGTTCAGCGCCACTACTCCGCGCCGTACAGCCCGCAGCAGAACGGCGTCGTCGAGCGGCGCAACCAGACGGTTGTGGGGATGGCTCGGGCTCTCCTCAAGCAGAGATGAATGTCATCTGTCTTCTGGGGAGAGGCGGTGGTGACAGCGGTTTACATCCTCAACCGCTCGCCCACCAAGGCTCTCAACGGGATGACACCGTACGAGGCTTGGCATGGGCGCAAGCCGACGGTCTCTCACCTACGGGTCTTCGGCTGCCTCGCATTCACCAAGGAGCTTGGCCACATCAGCAAGCTCGACGATAGGAGCACCCCGGGGGTGTTCATTGGCTACGCGGAGGGCTCGAAGGCCTACCGCATCCTTGACCCAAGAACACAGCGTGTGCGCACGGCGCGCGACGTAGTGTTCGATGAAGGGCGAGGATGGGCGTGGGACAAGGCGGTGGACGACGGCACGACTCCGACGTACGACTTCACCATCGAGTACGTCCACTTTGAGGGAGCTGGGGGAGTAGGCAACTCTTCTCCGAGCAGGTCTACCCCAGCCCCCAAGTCTCCACCGACTCCAGCGCCAAACTCTCCAGCTCCTGCTACAACGAGCTCTTCACCACCACGCACTCCAGCCACGACTCCGGCTACAGCGAGCTCTTCGCCACCACGCACTCCAGCACCGACGGTACCCTCTCCTGGAACGTCCTCTCCGACACCAGCTCGTGTCGAGCACGACCCAGTGGAGCTCGTGACCCCTCTGTCCCGCGACGAGGAGCGCGTCGACGCGTGCTACGACGGCGAGCCGTTGCAGTATCGAAGGGTGGAGGGCCTTCTCATCGACCCGTCGGTGCCGGGCCCTGCGTCTCGCATTCTGGCAGGAGAGTTGCATCTTGCATGCGACGATGGTGAGCCTCGGTCTTTCGCGGAGGCCGAGAAACATGCGGCTTGGCGTGCCGCGATGCAGTCGGAGATGGACGCGGTTGAGACGAACCGCACTTGGGAGCTCGCTGATCTCCCTCATGGTCATCGCGCGATCACCCTTAAGTGGGTGTTCAAACTGAAGAGGGATGAAGCCGGCGCCATCGTCAAGCATAAGGCTCGCTTGGTGGCACGCGGTTTCTTGCAGCAGGAGGGGATCGACTTCGACGATGCCTTTGCCCCTGTAGCACGGATGGAATCCGTGCGACTCCTCCTCGCGCTGGTAGCCCTGAAGGGCTGGCATGTTCATCACATGGATGTCAAGTCGGCGTTTCTTAACGACGACTTAAAGGAGGAGGTCTATGTACACCAGCCGCCAGGTTTTGCGATCCCTGGCAAGGAGGGCAAGGTGTTGCGCCTGCGCAAGGCTCTCTACGGCTTGCGACAGGCACCAAGGGCGTGGAATGCCAAGCTGGATTCCACGCTCAAGAGGATGGGCTTCATGCCAAGCCCGCACGAGGCGGCCATCTATCGGCGGGGCAATGGAGAAAATGCCCTGCTGGTGGGTGTCTACGTCGACGACTTGGTGATCACCGGCGCCAAGGATGCAGAGGTGGCAGCGTTCAAGGAAGAGATGAAGGCCACCTTCCAAATGAGTGACCTGGGGCATCTCTCCTTCTACTTGGGGATTGAGGTGCACCAGGGAGACTCCGGGATCACACTTCGCCAGACCGCCTATGCCAGGCGCATTGTTGAGCTGGCTGGGCTCACCGACTGCAACCCAGCTCTCACTCCGATGGAGGAGAGGCTGAAGCTGAGTCGCGACAGCACGACGGAGGAGGTGGATGCTACTCAGTACCGGCGTCTTGTGGGGAGCCTTCGCTACCTCGTCCACACACGGCCTGATTTGGCATACTCTGTCGGCTACGTTAGTCGGTTCTTGCAGCGACCGACGACGGAGCATGAGCAGGCTGTGAAGAGGATCATCCGCTATGTTGCGGGGACTCTCGACCACGGTCTCTACTACCCGAGGTGCCCTGGGGAGGCACACCTTGTCGGGTACAGCGACAGTGACCACGCCGACGACATCGACACTAGCAAGAGCACAAGCGGGATCCTCTTCTTCCTCGGCAAGTGCCTCATTAGCTGGCAGTCGGTCAAGCAGCAGGTGGTGGCCATGTCCAGCTGCGAGGCCGAGTACATAGCGGCGTCCACTGCTTCGACTCAGGCGCTCTGGCTGGCTCGACTGCTCGGTGATCTCCTCGGGAGAGACACTGGAGCAGTGGAACTCAGGGTGGACAGCCAGTCCGCTCTGGCATTGGCCAAGAACCCCGTGTTCCATGAACGGAGCAAGCACATCCGGCTGAGATACCACTTCATCCGAGACTGCTTGGCAGAAGGGAGCATCAAGGCGCGTTACATCAACACCAAGGATCAGCTTGCAGACCTGCTCACCAAGCCCCTTGGGAAGATCAAGTTTGTTGAGCTTTGCTCCAGGTCCGGGATAGCCCAACTTTCTCACAAGACGACGCCCAAGACTTAGGGAGAGAATGATGGAATAAGTCTTGAGCATCTAGAGGACAGCAGTCACTTTTGACTGTCCTCTGTAGTCTCTTTAGCATCTAGAGGACAACAGTCGCTTTTTGACTGTCCTCTGTAGTCACTTTAGCATCTAGAGGACAACAGTCGCTTTTGACTGTCCTCTGTAGTCTCTTTAGCATCTAGAGGACAATCCTGTTGTGTAGTGTGTGTGAGAAGGTGTGGTAGTGCAGCCTCTAGGGATATAAATATGGGTCTCCAACCCTTAGATGGGTATGACATTGTGTAGTGTTTGAGGAAATAAACAGAAAATTGCCCCAACTCATAGTGTCATCCTCTTGATGAGAGTTAGAGTCCCTCTACTTACAGTGTCTCTCTGTTGGAGGCTGAAAGTTCCTAAATGGTATTTCTTATTAATCCACTCTTTACCAGTATGCAGAGCGCCTGCCAATTGGTACTGAGAAGGTGATACGAACTGTTACACATGAGACCGTGAAGCGGTTTTATCAGAAGTGGTACCATCTAAGCAATATGGCGGTATTTGCAGTGGGTGATTTCCCAGATACACAGGTCATTATGCACATCTTTTTTTCACTTGTATCTACTCGAAAAATAAGAAACTATGGGTATGTATCTGCAATGATATTTACCATCCTTCGTGTTTCATGACTTAAAATTGCAGGCTGTCGTGGAGTTGATAAATGAGCATTTTGGGCACAAAGCTCCAGCTCCCCACCCTCCTCCAGTTATACCAGAATTTTCAGTTCCATCGCATGAGGAACCACGCTTTTCATGTTTTGTGGAATCTGAAGCTGCAGGGGTTGTTATTTCTTATTCTTTTGAACAGATTTGATATCTTTTAATATCAACTTTGGATAATAATGTACTTTTTTGTTTTCCTTTTGTAACAAAAACAGTCGGCTGTTGTTATCAGCTGCAAGATGCCTGCTGGTGGAATTAAAACAGTAAAGGACTACAAAGATTCACTGGCAGAGTCCATGTTTCATTGTGCGCTAAACCAGAGGCTCTTCAAAATATCTCGTAGAAAGGATCCTCCTTATTTTTCTTGCTCCTCAGCTGCAGATGCTCTCGTCTGTCCAGTTAAGGCTTACATTATGACATCTAGTTGTCGGGAAAGGGGAACAGTTGAAGCTCTCGAGTCCATGCTTCTTGAGGTATTTTTGAACCTTGATCTCTGAAAGAATAAAGATAAAATCTAGTATTCTTTCATAGTGCATTATTCAAGTTTATGGGTGAATATTCAGTGTAAGTGCCACAAAAGTTGAAAAGACTAAAGTGAGAAAATTTGCTCTAACATCTTTAGAAGTTCTTTAGGAATGACCAACTATAGGGCATGGTAAGTTTCATAGCCATCCAGATTGTCAACATCAGATATTAATCATGCCTTTGATACAGAGTTACAGACCAAATGAAAACATGTCATATTCCTTAAGGATATTTTTCGTTACCAGTAAAACCTTCATGTATAGTAGTATAAGACCAAATAATCTAGTGTGCCATGCCATCAACTTATTATATCTTGTACAATTAGTTCAGTCTTAAGACTCTTAGTTTGCATCCGTTTAGTGACAGATGATCGCAAAAGGGCCTCTAGCTGAGTTGGTTAGGTGGTCTGACTAGCACTTTTCAAATCCTGAGTTCGACTCCCCGTCGGAGCGAATTTTAGGCTGGGGTTAATAAATCTCCCCTTGTATGTCCCACGCCGAAGCACAGGCCTAAGGCCCTGCTCTGGTCGCGGTTATTCTCACACGGGCTACGGTGCCGCCGTGTATGGGTGAGGCAGGGGTTTGGGGGTTTTCTCGACCTGTGTGAGAAGGTCTTCGTCTTAATACAATACTCGGGGGGCTGTCTTACCCCGCAGGTTGAGTTTTTAGTGACAGACGATTGATAATTAGCACATTAGCAGACATATGTAATGTAGATATCTGAATTTAAGTCTGCAGTCTAACCACCACCACTTTCAAAATGACATTTTGTCACAAAATATCCTTCTGACAAGATGCTTCTTTAGGTTGCTAGGGTACGGCTTCATGGATTTTCTGACCGTGAGATATCCATTGTACGCGCCCTAATGATGTCAGAGATGGAATCTGCATATTTGGAGCGTGATCAAATGCAATCTACCAGCTTACGGGATGAGTTTTTGCAGGTTTGAAATTTTGTAGCTGTTTAATACAACTAAAATTAAATTAATATCATATGCATGCTGGTTGCTCTTCAGTTCTTATCTCATCTTGCAGATCAAAATATTTACCACCTGAAATTTCTGTTTTCAAACGACTTTACACCAATAATATTGAATTCTACTAAGTCCACAACTCCACATGTTCGTCGACTACTTAAGTGAAATTTCAGGATCCCCATCTATACAGCTTCTAAGCACAATGATGCAATTTGTATTTTCTTGCAGCATTTTCTTCGTGAGGAACCTGTTGTTGGGATTGAATATGAAGCACAGTTACAAAAGACTCTTCTTCCCCGTAAGCATACCTCTGTGTTGCCTAGTGTAAAAACTTAGGTGTTAAATTCTTGATGTTATTTGCCCTCTCCCTTGTAAACCTTTACAACCAATTAATTTCTTATGAACCTACATACCGTCACCACAGTTATTCGATCATCTATATTCATATATGTTTACTTTCGACCAGATATTTCTTCTGCGGAAGTGGCAAAATTTGCAGAAAACTTTTCAACGGCCAGCAGCTGTGTTATCAAGATAGTTGAACCTCGAGCTCATGCTTCTTTGGAGGATCTGAAAGCAGTTGTGCTGAAAGTCAACAGTATGGAAGAAGATAAATCTATTTTTCCATGGGATGAAGAACAAATTCCAGAAGAAATTGTTGCCCAAGCTCCAGAGCCAGGGTATCTTTGTCTCTTTGTGCACTATTTTCATCATTATTTGTGTAAGAAAATATGACACCAGATTTAAGCTGTTTTTCCTGACCTAGGCCGAGGGGGGCTGAGTATATATAGGCAAAATACCACCATCGTGATTACAACATGACAAGGGAGTCCAACTACCTTAACCGACTCTTACTCTAACTCTGCTATCTCTCGGACAAATCAAACTTGATTCTATCCTGTCTTTAATTAGAGTCGGTTAAGGTCTTCCTCAACAACCGTGTTGACCCTAATCTGATATGGCTGTAGCCTGATATACAAGCACATTCTATTCTAACACCACCTTCAATCATAACTTGCACAAATTAAGGTTGTCTCCAAATAAAGCTAGCTTCTGCATAGTTGGTGCCTTGGTAAAACCATCTGCAACTTGATCTTTTGTAGATGTGATTCTGACCTTCAAAAGTCCTCTAGCTCTCTCACAAAATAAAAATCAATCTCAACATGCTTTATACGACTATGAAATATTAGATTTGTTTTAGGATAGGTTGCTCTAGCATTGTTACACCAAATCCTTGCAACAGGATGATAAAAAACCTTAAGCTCTTGTAAAAGGGATTGCACCTACATCAATTATGTAGTGGCATTGGCTATAGCTTTATAGTTAGCTTCAGTACTTGACCTTGAGACTATGGACTGCTTGTGAGCACACTGAGGAATGCAATTTGTGGTGCATGGCTGGAGCTTCAAAACTGTAGGAGCTCTCGGTCGGGTCGCTATCTAGTAACACCTGATCCTTGTTTGATCTCTCATCTTCCTCTGATGGTCGTATTTAAGACCTCTCTTTGGTGGTCCTTCAGTGGGTGGGTGTGAGTTGAGTTCCGTGTTGTAATCTGTCTAGCCTTGCCGGACTTTTGTTTTCTCTCCTTAAATGAAATGACACGCAGTTCTCTTGTGTTGTTCGAGAAAAGTCTATGAGCATAGCATCGATAGCATCCTACGAAGAGCTAGCAACAATGATGTCATCAACATAGACCAAGAGAAATATTGTAACACCTCCTTTGCTGTAAAAGAACAAATAAGTGTCTACCTTTGAAATATGAAAGCTTAGGTGCAACAATTTCTCATCGAGTCGAGAATACCAGGCCTATGGGTTTACTTCAAGCCATAAATAGCTTTGTCCAGCTTGCAGATATAACTGAGCTATGTCTTACTCTTAACCCTGTGGCTGTCTCATGTAGACTTTCTCCTCTAGAATGCCATGAAGAAATGCGTTCTGAACATCAAGTTGCTCAATGTACATCCTCTAGAAACTGCCAAAGAATGATTCTGATCGTAGCTGCCTTAGAGCAACTCCAAGAGGTCACTAAAAAATTGTTTCCTAAAACTTGTTATTGGGGGTTGTTGAAAAAATGTTGCTAAAAAATGTAAACCCCACATCAGTCTGCTAATAATAGATCCCTAAATTTTTTGAAACACCAACTTAAGCCACATAATACTTTAATTGGGCCAAATAATACTATCTTCATCTATCGACCATGAGCTCCCGGAACACCGGCTGTCTGAGTTTGCTTGTGCGTACCATGAACCACCGGGACTCTGCGCCTACGTACGCGGGAAGCAGCTATCCTGCTCGCTGAGAGGATTGGGGAAGAAATGAAGAATCAGCGACACAAATTTGCGGGAGAGAAGACCGTATATGCGGGACGCGAATATAATGGGGACACGAAGGGGGAACTGTTGGAGGGTTCAAAATGCGCTTTTCTCCTAATAAACGTTTTACGGGTTCTGTTGGAGTTGCTCTTAACCACAGGATTAAGGTTTCCTCATAATCTATGCCATACTGTTGCTTAAAGCCTTTTACCGCTAGTTTGGCTTTATATCTATCTAAGCTTCCATTGGCCTTTAATTTGATTCTAGAGAACCAGTTACGATCTATAATATTCTTGGCACTATCAGAAGGAACTAGATGCCAAGTATCATTTTTCATTAGTGCATCAAGTTCAGTATCGATATCATTCTTCCAGTTTTCACCAGCCAAAGCTTCAAACAGCTCTTGAGGTTCCCCTGTAGTAGTTAGGCTTAGGCAGTCATATCGAATACGAGAAATTTTGCCATCCTGAAGTCCTGTACATGCCTCTGATCTATATAAATACATGCTGTTGTGTTCGCCTCTAAAGTTGTTGTGTCTGATGAAGTGTCGACCTCTAAAGCTCCTGCTTCTGTGGAGACTGAGCCTCCTGGTGACTGCTCCTGCCTTGCTAGTGATTGTGTCGGTCTTGCTGGTGATGGTGGAGCACGAACAGCGATTCTACGTCCTAGAGATGCTTATGGATAGTCAGTACCTTTCCCTTTACGCTGACACTGATAATAGAGGTGAGGAGCAGCACGCTTCTATATAGCTGGTCCAGGTGTTGATAAGAGATGGTTAGAGGACAGCTAACCCATCGGGGAAACCGAGGACTTCTTGAGTCATGGTGGTCATGAGGAAACCGAGGACTTGCTGCTTAGGCACCGCCCATCAGGTGTACTCTGGATTGGGCCCCTTGATGAATTGTCACCTTTTTTGGTATTGATCTTCTCTTGTGGTGCAACAGCTGAGCCATCAAGGTATCCTTGTAATGAGGAATTTGGAATTGCGCCATCATCAAAACTGAGTTTTGGTAGTTTGCCATCAATCGAAAGGGCTTCGCTCGAATGCCATTATGAATCATGCCACAAACACTATAATGCCATTTTGTTGTTTAATAAAATAAAAAATACGTAAAGATGATAGAGAGACAATTCACCCTTCGCCACTAGCGGGCATTCGACCAAGAGGAACTTGCCTGGCAAGGTGACCACGACGCGTCGAGGACAGCATCGCCCCGGTGGAGGTTGCTGGAGTGCTGGCGAGGAGGTTGCGCGCCATGTGGCCGACGGCGTCGTCGAGCTGGGCGTAGGTCAGCGTGGTGCGCGTCGAGCTACGCCGTCGTCAGATGAGACGAAGGTCTGCTTGCAGCGAACGCCAGCAGCTTGGCCCACACGGAGAGGTAGCGGTCGACCACCGACTGGTCTGGGTAGCACGCGTCGTAGTTCTCGGTGCACATGTCCGTGCGTGCTGTGCGGCTTCTTCCTCCCACCCGACGATTGCTAGCTCGATCGTCTATCTTGTCTTCCGTCCGCACGTGCCATTCTTCTTTGTGTCCTTCGTGCTCGCCATCCACGGCCTCGACACTGCCGTTGTCGTGCTCTCCCCTGCACTCGACACTGTCGTGCGCGCGGAGCCACGGACGACGATTGGAACGGGAAGGCCACCGGTGCCGGAAGAGGGTAAAATTGTCTCTGTATCTCCCTTTTGCCTTTATTGATTTTATTAAATAACGAAATGACATTAGAGCATTTGTGCCAAGTTTCATAATGGCATTCGAGCGAAGCCCCTTTAATTGATGGCAAAATACCGAAACCTAGTTTTGATAATGGCACAATTCCAAATTTCTCCCTTGTAATTGTGCACCCCTAAGGATAGGTAGAATTTGCGCCTTCCAGAGCGTGAAGTTGTTATTGATAAGCTTCACCGCCACAGATTGTCCTAGGAGGGACGTTGGCAAAAAAGAGCATGAGGTAGACGCCATGAGTCTTGCGATCAGCTAGGGTTCTAGAGTGGGTGGCGTTGGCTTTGATTACCATGTAAGAAAACACGTCACCAGGTTTACGTTGTTCGCTTTGACCTATTAGGACGAGGGAGTTGAGTATATATAGGGGAATCAAGATTCCAACTCACGTACAGCTACATTAACTGATTGACAATTGCTATTCTAACTCTATCTCTGGGATAGATCAAACCTGATTCTATTCTATCTTATCCTATCTTTAATCAGAGTCGGTTATGGTCTTCGCTATTATTGAACAACCATGTGGACTTGATCTGATATGGCCATAGCCTGATATACAAGCACATTCTATTCTAACAATCTGAATCTACCATCTTTTCATTCTTTGATTCCTATAAATCTTTACTAGCTGTATTGGGATCGATCTCTCTGTTTTTTTCTCTTTGCTGTTTCAGGATTTTATTTTAGTATGTGACTGATGCCCACTATTGTACTTACCAAATTCATTGCAGGACTATAATTGCTAAAGTGGAGCACCCAGGCATAGGTGCTACTGAGATGATACTTTCAAATGGCATGCGGATTTGTTACAAGTATACTGATTTTCTTGATGACCAGGTTAGCAGAATCTATTAATTTTATTTCACCTTGCAGCCTGCTACTTGAGGCATTTCCATTTTTATTTTGTGTAATCACTTAGTCACTGATATAGACATAATACATTTTGACCAATTTATTCTATGAAGATCAACTACATGCCACACTATCTGTATTAGATTTTTCTCCATGCATACTGTCATTTACCACATGCATGGAATATATCTGATGGTGCTTAATTCTAAGTATTCTGGGATTCTGAGGACTACAGCTACAATTATTGCTCTTGGGATGTTTCTAAATCTACTTGAGGCATACACATAGTCCTGCAGCATATTAATGAAGATGCTCTTCTATGGAGCCCGGCTAGGGCAGTAGACATTAGAAGGATTTGGCCTTAATCCTGGGTGTGCTTAGTCTGCTGCTGGTTGTTTTTGTGGTTCTCATGGATGAATGTGTATGCCTGTGTCTGGCCGTGAGGAGGCTGACTGCTGTACTGGCCCTCTAGGGCCCTTATCTTTATTCTTAATATAATGATGCACAGTTCTCCTGCGCTTTCGAGAACAAAATCTAGAGTTGAAAAAAACCTAACCTAGGAGTAACTAGGTGGCATTTTATTAAGGACTAGTAGTATAATGTTCGTATGTTGTGACGGCACACAATCATAGTCGATACCTATAAAATAAATTTAATATCAAAGTGAACCGATGGTCCACATATAAGATATTAAACTGATAAGAACAAATATTACACTTTAGCTTAGCGAAAAGGTCGAGAAAGGTATGAGTTGAAAAGGAGCATAGCCCCTCTTTTATAGCTCGTCTCGGTTGCTCGTCCTTCTTCAGCTAGCGAGGTGGTACTATGTGGAAACATTGTATTGTATGTGGCTTGTCGTATTGGGCTTGTTTGGTTTCTCACGCCCCATCTGTGGCTAACTGGCTATCTCCGACAGCCTCCCTATCCCACTCCCTATCTCACTCCCTATTTCAAACTCCGTTATATAAGCAATGCATCTACAATGCAAAACAATGTTTTGCACGCCTATGTACACGCTATTGCTGGAGATGGCCTAACAGCCTATTGGGCCCGTTGTTGGACGAGAAGCATGGGAGAGGAACAGACCTACGTGCTTCGCACGTGACACACGAAACTGGTGCTTTAAATGAGTAAAGAAATAGGCACCCAAATTCACCTTAACAATGACTGAGTTAGCTCAGCTTCCTAAATGGCTAAATCTAAAGTTTAAATATAATGATAGGCTGTCAACCTGACTCTATTTACAAGGGAAGTAATTGTCAACATGATTCAGGGTTGTTTTCACTGTTAGACTGAAATATATTCATTTGATAATAATATAAAAAGTACTTTCTCATTTTTTCATGATGAGTGAACAGAGGGAAGTTATTGTGTCCGCCCTGAAAACAGCTTGCATGTTTTTTTACTTCAGTTTAGCACAAGAACTAAATTTGTGCATATCAATAAAAGTAAACTACAAAAGTTTTTTAGATGTATTACTAACAGTGGCAAGTTTTTCCTTATTCCTTGAAGCTCTCAAATGCACTTTATTTTTCATTATTGTGGTATACTGAAGAAAAATATCAAATAAGTGACATGTAGATGAAATTTTGAAAGGAAGAAACATATGAAGATTCAATATAGACGGGAAGGGAATAGATTCTTGAATAGCTATCTAATTACCATGTGAACTTATGCACTGTAGAAACAATAATTTACACATTTATAATTTATTGTAGGAACAACAATTTACCTTTTTCTTTTTCAATATTTTTTCGACAAAGTCCACTGCCATTTAGTTAAAGAAAACTGCATCCGGTACTGTCCTTTTAACTCTTTTTTTGGTCTGTTGTGGTCTATTATTGTGTAAAGACACCTTTGAATCAGGAAATTAGTTCATTTATTTTATTTTATATCATCCTCAAGATATATTTTATTCTCCCAATGCATACTATCATTATACTAAATTCCCAGTCTAGTTTTCCATGGTTCATTTATCATTTTGTTCAGAAAGGTGTATTTACCATTTTGTTTCTATTGCATTATGTAGTGATATACTTCAGGTGTTTATATGCTTATTATCTATTTTCAGGTTGTTTTTACTGGCTTTGCCTATGGTGGTCTGTCAGAATTATCTGAAGCTGAGTATACTTCATGCTCAATGGGTTCGACCATAGCAGGAGAAATTGGCACTTTTGGCTACAGACCTTCTGTCTTGATGGACATGCTTGCTGGCAAGAGAGCCGAAGTTGGTACAAAAGTGGGGGCCTACATGAGAACATTTTCTGGCGATTGCTCACCTTCAGATCTTGAGACAGCTTTGCAGGTATGTTTCTGTTAAAACATTCTTAGATACATGATCAGTTCAACACAAAGAAACACAGTTTAACTAGAGCGATAAGGTCACCTGTTTCTTGTTTTCATCAAAATGTGGACCTATGCTTATACTTGACTGTCTACAGCTTGTTTATCAACTATTTACAACAAATGTGGAGCCAAGGGAGGAAGAAGTAAAAATAGTGATGCAAATGGCAGAGGAAGCAATCTATGCTCAAGAGCGCGATCCATACACAGCATTTGCGAATCGTGTTCGTGAAATAAATTATGGGAACTCATACTTTTTTAAGGTATACCTACTGGGTAAAAAATTACTCAGTTTTTTCTTTGCGATATCATATCCTAGAAATTTACTTTAGTTCTATATAATGCAGCCAATTAGAATAAGTGACTTGAAGAAAGTGGATCCAATCAGAGCGTGTGAATATTTCAACAATTGTTTCAAGGATCCATCAGCTTTTACGGTGGTAATAGTTGGAAAAATAGACCCAGCCATCTCACTTCCACTGGTTCTGCAGTACTTGGTATGTTCTGTTTATTTTTCTTATCGTATGAAACAATGAAGCAATACTTAATAATGCTCATTAACTCTACTTTTTGTAGGGTGGAATACCTAGGGTACAGGATGCTACTCAACCACTTAGTCGTGATGATCTAAGAGGATTGCCATTTAAGTTTCCTGCAACCATCATTAGGTACTCCAGTCTTCTGTTTTGCATTTATATGCTTTGGCAGACTTATCTGTATATGTTTGTGTCATACATGCACATGCAGAAGCAAGCAATCTCTTTGTTTCCCCTCAATTATGCTTTCTTTATTACTGATAATCTGAGTATACACCTTATTTCCAGAGAAGTTGTCCGCAGCCCTATGGTTGAAGCACAGTGCTTTGTACAACTAGCATTTCCTGTTGTTCTTAAGAACACAATGATGGTGAGTACTGCATAGCGACCGAAACTGTATCATTTTTACTGTTAATGATGAAGTGTTGTATCTCCATCTTAAGGTATAATATTCTTCCCTTTGTGTAGACTGAAGATATTCACTATGTTGGGTTTCTTAGTAAACTTCTGGAAACAAAAATCATGCAAGTACTTCGCTTCAAATATGGGCAGGTTAGGAATATCAATTATATGCAAATCCAGATTGGGGATTCTTTAAACTTGGAGTTTAGGATCTGGGTTTCCTTAAACGAATCTTTTATGTTATGCAGATCTATTCAGTTAATGTAGCTGTCTTCTTGGGGGGCAACAAACCCTCAAGAACTGGAGATGTTCGTGGAGATATAAGCGTGAATTTCTCATGTGATCCAGACATATCATCTAAACTGGTACGTAACATCAATTCGTTACATTTTGGAATATGTGTATCCTATTGTTTTCTATGCAGCTTGAGTCTATTAGCTAAGATTTTTTTTAGGTTGATTTTGTTCTGGAGGAGATATCATGCCTACAAACAGAAGGTCCTTCTGAAGAAGATGTATTGTCCATCCTCGAAATTGAACAAAGAGCTCATGAAAATGGATTACAGGTTTAGTTGAATCTGTAATGCTCTAATTAGTGCTGATGCAAATGGGTAGTTAATACTTTAGTTACAGCTCTTTGCATCTTTTACAAATTGCAGGAGAATTACTTCTGGTTGGATCGTATTCTACGGAGCTATCAATCAAGGCTTTTTTCTGGAGATATTGGATCCACCTTTGCGGTAATACTGAATTTTCTTATTTCTGGTTCGATGCTCTATTATGTGTTACGTCATTTTCATGCTGGCTTTTTCAGTGTAAGGCAGCATATGTTGATCAGCAGATCCAATGCTTGTAGCTTTTAGCTGCATTACAAGCAATGCTGTTGACTGTTATACATGCTTGGCAGTCTGCCTTTTTGTTTTATGGTGAACTTCACGTCTGAAATGTTGCTCCTTTGTTTTTCTTTGTGCAGTTCCAAGAGGAGGGGCGTATAAAGGTTAGGGATGCTTTGACACCACAGAGCATGCAATCAGCCTTGCAACGAGTTATACCTTTCCCTTGCAGAAAGCAGTACACTGTGGTTATTCTTATGCCAAAGTCATCCTGTTGGGCGTCAGTGAAGTCAATGCTTAGCTGGAGTTCTAATGGGGTCAGCAGAGATGCTAAGGTTCGAATCGAAGTTTTCATTTATTTGCTGCGTCCTATTCTCTTTTCAGCATGCTGAACTTGAGAACTGCTTGCAGATCCTCGCTGGCATGGCTGGTGCACTGGTGTTGGCAGTGAGTTTGTGGAGGTACTCTCGTAGTTCGTTAAAATCTTAGTGTTTGATACAACTGACCGCTTTTTGGGGACTTCCAGTCAGATCTGAAAATGGATCAGGTTAGGAACTGATACGAGCTGTCGGTAGATAGATATTTGTTCTACCTGAGCACCGACCCGGTGTTCGGAGATCTGGTAACAAAAGAGGCCATACTATGACAAATTTGGTAGCTAACAGATTCGTTGCCGCATGTGTGCGTGCAGTCCTGTAATCTCATTCGTTGTACCGCGGCACATGTGCATTAGTCGTCGGTGTATAGTAATGACTATCCTCCCATTTGATTTCATAGGCAGGACTGAAGTAGTGGTCACTGACCACCGTGGCGGGACGGTCGAAACTGGAAACCCAACATTGTGATAGCTTTACTGGTCCAATTTCTGTGGACGGCTTTGTACCTGTACGTTTTTCCGTTTCCTATGACCCAGAACGAGGAAAAATCTATAATGAGCAGGAAATGTGATATTCCTTTATGCTGCTCCGTTGGTTTTCATATATTGGCTAGGACAGCGTCCAAGGGTAGCGTTGGGAACCGCGACGTCCAAGAAAGGATAGTGTTGAAACTTGTGACGTTTAAGGAGGTGTTTGTTTGAGATTATAATCCGGCTAGATTATATAATCCTATAAAATTTTGAACTAAGTGTTAGTTTAATTTTTTGTGAGATTATACAATCTAGCCTCTCTAAAAAACAGTAGTGTTGGGAATAGTGACATCTAAGAGCAGCAAATTGGACAAAAGTTTGCCTCTATTTTTTCAGTAAAAACTATGAGATAGAAGTAAGCTATTTTATGTGCAACTTTGATTCTGACTATGTTATGTTTGCCATAAAATTTTGTTCACTAGCCTATAATTAAGTTAGGAAGGTAAACTAAGCAATTAGTTAACATAATATAAATATGAGAGATTAAATGTTATAGAGATGCAATTGATGCGGTGGTATTTTTACTAAGTTATTGATGTTCATGTTAGGGCTAAGCTTTCGGTTAGGTAACTTCGTGAATAGCTTTAGACCTTCTCTATGTGCAAGTAGTGTTTTGGTTGTGGCTTCCTTCGAATGCTCTCTATTGTTTCTACTATCGAGCTTTCAGTTGAAAAGTCGAGGATCTCGTTCTCTCTAGTACACAGTCGCGGTCACAATATAAATGTAGTTGGCATGATCTTACAAAACTTAGGCTATCTCTAGCAGCTTATCCATCCCTATATCCATATTTAAACTCTATTATGCAAATAATACAATCTACAGTGGAAAACAACGTAAAACGATGTGTTGGATGACCATATGGGTGAACTGTTAAAGATGCTCTTACAACCTCATCTGGTACAATTATTATAACAGTGTGCGCAAGCAAAGGGGCAGAGGTGTCTAACCTCACTTCTAATTGAAAGGGAAATAGATTTACACCTTTTCCTATATGAATTTTGGTGGTTGAATTGCCCAACACAAATAATTGGACTAACTAGTTTGCTCTAGATTATAAGTTTTACAGGTGCCAAAGGTTCACAACAAACCAATAAAAGACCAAGAAAAGGGTTCAAATAAAGAGAGCAAAAGACACCCGAAGGCTGCCCTGGTCTGGCGCACCGGACAGTGTCCGGTGCACCAGGGAACCCAACTCCGAACTTGCCACCTTCGGAAATTCTGGGAGCCGCTCCGCTATAATTCACCGGACTATCCGGTGTAGCACCGGACTGTCCGGTGTGCCAGCGGAGTAACAGCTACACAGCGCCAACGGTCGTCTACAACGGAACAGTAAAAGTGAACAGTGAGCGCCTACGCGCGCAGAAGTTGGAGCAGCGCCAGAAGGCGCACCGGACAATGAATAGTGACTGTCCGGTGGCCCACCTGTCAGAAGCTCCAACGGTCAGAACCCAACGGCCGGGTGACGTGGCTGGCGCACCGGACTGTCCGGTGCGCCATGGGACAGAAGCCCTCACCAACGGTCACTTTGGTGGTTGGGGCTATAAATACCCCCAACCACCCACCATTCATTGCATCTAAGTTTTCAGCCATCAAACCACATAAAAGAGCTCTAGACTTCATTCAAAGACACAATCAAAGAGATCAAATCCTCTCCCAAGTCCGGAATCACTTCAACCAAATTAGTGACTAGAGAGAGACATTTGTGTTCATTTGAGCTCTTGCGCTTGGATTGCTTTTCTTCTTCCTTCTTTCTTGTGTTCAACTCAATTGTAATCAAAACAAGAGACACCAAGTTGTGGTGGTCCTTGTAGTGGACTTAAGGCATGTTTGGTTCACTGCCTCAGTTGCCACACTTTGCCTAACTTTTCTGCCTAAGGTTAGTTATTCAATTCGAACGACTAACCTTAGGCAAAGTGGGGCACATTTAGCCACAAACCAAACAGACCCTTAGTGTCCCATTTGATTGAAGAGAAAGGCTCACTCGGTCTAAGTGACCGTTTGAGAGAGGGAAAGGGTTGAAAGAGACCCGGTCTTTGTGACCACCTCAACGGGGAGTAGGTTTGCAAGAACCGAACCTCGGTAAAATAAATCATTGTGCATCCGCTCTTATTCGCTTGTGATTTGTTTTCGCCCTCTCTTTCGGACTCGTTTATATTTCTAACGCTAACCTCGGCTTGAGTTGTGTTTAAGTTTGTAAATTTCAGATTTGCCTATTCACCCCTCTCTAGACGACTTTCACTAATCACTAGAAGAAACCAAGAGCAAATGCTAATGATAGCAGTCTAACTAATTTAAACACTTTACAAAGCACCTACGTTAATAACTAAATGATTCTTCAGCACTTGGATGTTTAGAGCTATTGTATTAGTCACAAATCACTTGGTATCTTACTCAACCCCGATATATCTAAAACGCTCAGTTTAGAGTCCTATTTATAGCCCTAAGGAAGGATAGATGTTGCACCCTCAATAGCCAACTCTGCGCACCATCGACCATTGAACACGGTCTAACACCTCACAATGGTTATTACTATCCCTTATACACCATTGGATACATCCAATTTGGCGCCTACCATTTGACCAGTCCAATGTCCCATTTTCCTCTCTAGAATCTTTTTTGTACAACCGTCAAACTCTATCTGTAATGGTCTGATGCCCGTTGAACTGTCATGGTTCGACGTTGAAGGGAAATGACCTTAAACCATCTCTATAATTGTTTTGGTGCTTGATGATCACCACAACCACTTGTACTAATTAGTTTGCTGAGTTTATGGTTCATGGGTTCATAAGATTAATTTCTAAGTCCAAAACATCTCAAAACAAGGCACAAAGGGGTAAACTTTGGAGAAGATGTAGTTTACTGTAGAAAATTGAGAGAGCCTAGAGGGGAAGTGAGTATGTCATCATGCAAAAATAGCACTAAAAACACAAACTTGGTCTAACTTAGGAGTTAGCGCAAAACTAAACCAAGTTTGGGTCGAGAAGAAGAGAGAAAAGTTCCCTTCACTTGATTGCTCTTTCAAGATGTATATTAGACTAAGAGCAATATCACAAATGAATGTATAACTTAGGAAGAAAGAAAATCGCAGGAAAGTAAATGCACAAAATATACATGTGATTTAATCATGTGGTTCGATCAAGCCTGAAATGCTTGGCTACATTCATCTTGTGGTGTCCACTTACGACAAGGGTTGCTTTTAACCCTTCTGATCCAGAGATCAAACTTGAGTGCCATAGTCTTCCTTATATCAATATGGTTTCCCTCGAAAGGAATCTCAACAAGTTGCAGTCTCTTGCAGCCATACACAGATTAATGGAGTTTACAACTTAGTAACATCACAAGAGAGGGAAGAGTACACACACAAGAGCAAAACATATTGTCGGGCATCATAACTAGGGGGACCTAGATTATGCCCTTAAACATTCTTAACACCTAAAATACCAAAAAAATCACAAAACATGTTCCCCGCGGTCAGTGGCGGAGCCAGAAATTTTTAGAAGCCTAGGCAACTTTAAAAGATCATATGATGTAAAAAAAATAATACATATACTATAAAGTACTTGAAGAATTGCTTATATGTATATAATGTGCTAGTCTCGTATAACATGAGGTAGACTCATTTTTCGAGTCTTTATACTCTAGGGATGACGTCAAACGTATTTTATATAACTCTTCTGTTTCTTGGGATGCAATACAAAACTTACGTGCTACACTCTGCCTTTGATTATTGAAATCATCACAATGCATTAAACAGTTGTTGTGAACACTATTAACACCACCAACATGCTCAGGCAATGATTTGTATGTGTGCTTCCAATTAGTAAATCATGTTCTAGTGAACACCTCAGAGCCAAATTGATCAGCCCTCCCTGGTTGCTTAAAGAGAAAACAATAGAAACAATATGCTGCATCTTGGGACTCACTATATTCTATCCAATTAAATTTTTCATACCATGACTGCGAAAATGCTCTTGTCACAGCTCCAAACTGTCTGCGAGGAAATTTAATAATGGGCTGATGTGGTCCTTTTGCTATATATGCCCTCCTAACTTGATCTCTAATTTCAGGGGTATACTCGTGTATTTGTTTTCTAAGAGCTAGATCACTTGCAATGTCATCTAAATTAAGAACATGTGATGATTCACCTTCGTCTTGTGCTTGAGTTTCTGCAGGCTGTGTTGTTTGCGAAGTCCGAGTGAAATACCTCTCCATCACAGCAGTTGCTAGATGAACGAAAAAAAATAGTTGACGATCAACACACCTGCACTACTGCTCCACGTCACCAGGGTCCAGGGGATGACAAAGGCTGCGTTTTTTAGATGAGCAGATGTGGCAACACGTGTAACTATCTAGCGCTAGGGATTAGACGTAGGACTAAATAGAGCGTGATAAAAAGATAAAATACCTATATATAATGGGCCTGCTGGAGACCAAGCCCGGGCAACAACCCACGCTGCCCGGGCCTTGGATCCGCCCATGCCCGCGGTCAAGCAGGGTTGATTTACAAATTAGCCGAGACCCCGCTCAACGGTCGCTCGAAACTACGCCTCGCCCGAGCCCATCCTCGGGTGAAGACAACGCCCAAGAGAAATCCTTGTCTCGCACGAGGGCCCCTCTTCACAGAACGACAATTTTCGCCCCACTCGAGCTCGTCTCGGACAGGAGGACAACCCCGAGCCCAGTCTCAGCCAAAGGTCATGGGAACCATGGAGACGTGTGCATTAAATGCGACGATTCAGATATCTACCCCATGTGACACCGCAGTCAAATAGGGGATGATGGGACCACAGTCCCATCTACTTTTGCCGACTACGATGACGCACGCCCGCGAATAATGGACACTGCTCTCCCATTCCAGTCATTGTTCTCGAACGACTCTAGATGGGACATGCACGCGTCTAGGCACAACCTCACCCTCGGGAGAGAACTTCGCCTCGCCCGAAGACAGCTTCAGCCTTGGGAGAAAACTCCGCCTCGCCCGAGCTTGGCCTCGGTCTACTGCCATGGCAACAACTCCCAGCGAATCCCGCAGGAGGCCACTCCGGTGACTGTTCTAACAACTCCCTACACGACTGCATACCCAGCCGTAGGTCTGACCATGGCCTCGGGAATAACCTCCGCCTCGCCCAAGCATGGTCTCGGCCTAGATAACATCGACGAAAGGACACCCGAGGCCACCAACTCTTCCGCAGAGACAGGTGACAACGGGATGGCTACAGAAACTACGAGGTTGGTGACAAATCTGCTTTACACCATACTTATCACTATTCCAACAACTACGACTCGGACAATACATCCACAATATAGGCTCGGGTACGCTCCCGAGCCCCCGATCTTGGCCTCGGCTCTCTACTCGGTCAAGATGTGAGATACATGGACCGGGCGCCCTCCTGAAAGTCGCCTAGAGGGGGGGTGAATAGGCGAAACCTGAAAATTATAAACTTTTGAACACACACTACACTTGGGTTAGGGTTAGAAATAATTCGGAGTGCGGAAGATTGCTCCTCTTGCTATGAGTTGCTCAATCAATACTGATAACCTTGGGAGCAAACTCAAATCAATATGAGTAAGGGAACTTTAGAGATAGAGAGGAGAGAGGATAAATAAATCGAGTGAAGATCAAGACAAATGAACACGACGATTATAGCGGACAGTCCGGTGCACACTGGACAATCCGGTGAATTATACGGAGTGACTTTGAGAAAATCCGGAGAGCGGCCAGTTCGCGAGGTGCCTCGGTCTGGGCACCGGACAGTGTCCGGTGCGCCACAGGCTGCACCTATGCTTGTTTTTGCTCCAAACTTTGTAGAGTTGCCCAACTCATTTTCTTTGTTGGTTTATGTTGAACTTTATGCACCTGAGATAAATGACAACTAGACAAACTAGTTAGTCCATGTGGTTTGTGATTGACGTCAAACACCAAAATCAATTATAGGAAATGTTAAAGCCCATTTCTCTTTCAATCTCCCCCTTTTTGATTGATGCCAACACAAACCAAAGAAAATATAAAGTGTAGGAATGTAACTGGTTTGCATTTTGATAGTTGTGTATAAGTTACTTTGAATTTAAACCAACTGAAAGTATTTCTAAGTATATATGAATGCTTTCTTCTAGTTTAATATTTTGGACCACATTTGCACCACTTAGGTTGTTTTTCTGCAAATCGTTTGTAAAAGCCTTTTCGAAGTCTTTTGCAAATAGCCAATAGTATAAGAATATGATTTCAAAAGGCATTTTCAAGATTTTGAAAATTCTCCCTCTGTTTCAAATGCTTTTCCTTTGGCTAAATAAAAGCTCTCCCTGAAGAAATTCTCCTCTTAGTTGTCAAGAGGGGTTTTGTAATTTGACTAACTTCTCCCCCTTTGTGAAATAGTTTTTGAAAACAGGGTGATGGTGTGGTCCTTTTGCTTTGGGCCTATTAATTCTCCCCATTTGGCATTAATCGCCAAAAACGAAGAAACTTAAGAGGACTTAAAATTTTCTCCCCCTTTGTAAAAGGATATGAGTGAAAGTTTATGAATAGGGCAAAGGATAAATGATACTGACAGAGTCGTAGCGGAAGCCTTGCCTTTGCCGAAAACTCCATTTTCCTTTCAATCTAAGACTAATCATAGAGATACTCATGGAAGCATATTAGTCTTAGCTTTTGGCAAAAGAAGAATAATAAATATGCATTTATACCAAATGAAAGAGATATGATCAAGGTATATCAATAAGCAATGTGTGCAATGTTTCAATCAAAGTTTCGAGAATCTTAGATGTTTAGCTCATTTCTAAGCTTGCTAAAAGTCTTTTCATCTAGGGGCTTGGTAAATATATCGACTAATTGGTTGTGGGTGCTAACATAAGCAATTTTGATATCCCTTTTGTTGGTGATCTCTCAAAAAATGATACCGGATGTCTATGTGCTTAGTGTGGCTGTGTTCAACGGGATTATCCGCCATGCAGATTGCACTCTTATTATCACATAGGAGAGGAACTTTGCTCAACTTATAGCCATAGTCCCTAAGAGTTTATCTCATCTAGAGTAATTGTGCACAACAGTGTCGTGCAGTAATATACTTGGCTTCGCGATGGATAGAGCTACTGAGTTTTATTTCTTTGAAGCCCAAGACACCCGGGTTAGCTTCTAGAGCATAGTCCAATGCTCCCTAGTGATGGTCTCACGCTCTTCAAATCATTCTCTTGCTTGTTTTCTTTGTGATCTTTTTGTTTGATTTAATTCTATATTATCTTTTATACACTTACATGTTGTCTTAGATCTTTAATGTCTTTTTAAGATGTTGAACTTTCAAAACTTTTTTGTCTTTATCTAAGTCCACGGTGTATTGTTTGAACTATAACTAAATACTCTAGTAAAGAATATTATTCTAAATAATTATATAGATCATTAAATACTAAAATTTTATTTTTAATATGTCTCAGTAGTTTCATATGATTCGGTGGGTGCTACTTGTCAGATAGTCGAAGACCCTACTCCTACTCCTTTATCCAAAACTTGTACGTGAGGGCTCGTGCTGTTCTCACGTGTCACCTTTTTGGTGTCACCTTTTCCAAAGAGGACACAAATCGGGGCAAATCGGACACTGGACAGCTCAGTACCGTGCACTTTGGATGATTGCACTTTGGTTTTGGCTCAAATTTAGAACAGTAAAAGCGTAAATCTAGACATATTTGTCATCCTAAAACCAGAGCTGTCAGATTCAGCTGCCAAGGAACCGTACATATAGTCATATAAAACATTATTTTACATGTAGACTACTTTATTGTTTATATTTTTATAGAATAGATTTTAAACTAGAAGATTAATAGTCAGGTCCCCAGTCCCCTTTTGAATTTGGTACTTTTTCTATGTTTTTCAGTAAAAATATATTGATTCATATAAACTTCTTATATGATTCCTCTGTATTATTTAATGGGCTTCAGGCTGTTGTGAGTTGGAATTGGAACACAGGCTGATCTATTCTTTGTTGGCTCTGGTACGAATCAGAGACAATTACCACGGCAGGCGTCCCCACGCCACGGCTGAGTACGGAGAAAGAATCCCTCTAGACTTCTCTGCAACCTGCGCGAGGCCGAAAGAGCAGCAACGGTGCGGAGGCAGGGAAGCAAAGCAATCCCCCACCTATATACGCGCCCCGCCCAGTAGGAGAGTAGGAGCTGCAAGGAGTCCGGTCTCCGAAAACCGACAAGACGATAGCAAATCGAAGGAGGACACGGCTGCTGGTGGCCGCATTCGGTCGGGGGAGGAGCACGAGGAGCCATGGCCTGCCTGCACGACCACAGCTGCGAGGATCACAACTGCGCCGCCGACTGGTCGCTCTACAACCACATCGACGTCCCCAAGGTCCTGTAATCCCCCCACTCCCTCTCACCAGTTGCCAGATTGATCCGCTGCCCCACCTCCCTCCTTATTGTGCCTTTGTTTTCGACGGCTTCGTAAGGTTCTGTTGGTACCCCGCGGCGCATCGGATTGTGCGACAGTATACAGTACAATAGGCGGTGAACAAGGATTTAGGGCGGCGGCTGACACGATCTCGTGCGCGCAGGTGGTGGCTCTCAACGAATCGGTGCCCGGGAGCGTCAAGTCCGTCTTCAAGCCCTGGGAGCAGCGCCTTGACACCTCGGGGGTATGTACCAATGCCTCCTCATGTCCACGTTGCCTTAGTTTATTTTTTAATGGAAGCTAGGGTTCACCGGCTCAGTTAGGAGATGCAGAATGTGTACATCTAGTTCAGTAACCACTAAGACCAGTTGTCCTTTTCTTATTATATTAGGACTTAGGAGTAATAAATTTCTAATGACCTTTTTTCTTCCTTTGTCGAGAATGCATCTGTTGTTATCTAAAATCTCCAAAACGAAGGCATATCTCGTGAATTATCGTCGTCTGTGAAATATGGCACATGTTTAAGTATTATATAGATTAGCTCCTTCATGATTGCTTGATGCTCTAGCATGCTTGATTGACAGCATGGTATGAAGTGAAGGTAGGAACATGGGCTTGGTTTAACTGCTGTGGGAGTGGTGGACTAAGCTGTAGAGGAAGGAGGAAGGAAAGGAGTGTGGTATCACATAGGAAAATTAAGTAACTAAACAGTGCTAAATAGTAAAGTGGGTCTGGAGAGCTGCGTGTCTTCAAAACAGTTCAGAAAAATTGTTATACAAGCAAGTTTCCGTTTTGTATTTATATAATTAGTGATTTTTTAGCTCAGATCCTGTTCTTTAAGTTCCTCATCATTGGTAAAATCTGCATTCTCATGAGCATTTTTGCTGCACCAGGGTTTTCTGGAGAGTAATGAGGGTGACCCTGAGCTACTTATTTTCATCCCGTAAGTAGCTGAAGTCACTTGCTCGTTTAATGTATATTCATGTGCTCCCCCAATTGTTACTTGTTTTCCTTTATTTTATTTTGAAAGATTAATTCTAATTTGCTTCATGACTTATAGTTGAAGTATAGCAACGTGATGAAGTGTTCTTTAACTAATTTCCTCAAACATAAGATTGCCTGAGGTATTCAGTTTATGAACTATGTGGTGTTTCAGGAGAAGTATATTTATTATATGGAATAGTTCATCGTTTTTTTCCTTTTTGTATTGTGATTGTTCTCAACAGACAACAGTTCACTCCAGGGCAGTGCTCGAACAGGTTGTAGTTATTGATATTTATTCTTCTTTCTCCTTTATTTTAGTCTTTTGGTGATTTGGTACTCAGCATTAACACTAGTAAAGTAATACTTCTTTCAGAGGTTTAAAACCCACATACCCAGAAATAATTCGTTGAAATGATGTCTGCAGAACATATGCCATGCCCTTTTTGCACATCCTTCCATCAATTTTGTGAAATATCCTAATTCCTAAGGAAATGAGAATGCTTCTTTTTAGTGTGTATCCGGCACTATGTTGAGTTGATATTGCATGCCCTTGCAGAAGTTACTTCTTCAGTCTGTACGTATACTTGCATTGAATTCATGACCTCCATGAATTTCTGTATGTTGATATTTCACTTTTGGTGGAATATTATCTTTATTTGGTTTCAGAGCTAAGAAATACCTTCCCCTATTTTTGTCTATAGTTCTCATCCAAAAAATGTTAAATATGTGTAATCCTGTCTTCCTGTTGGTTGTAGGTTCACATCAGATGTTAAGATCAAGAGCATTTCTGTTGTTGGTGGTGCTGATGGAACAAGCCCGTCAAGAATGAGAGCGTTAGTTTTAGAGATATAGCTTTTATTTTCCTTGTCCTTCTCTTTCTCATGGCATGATATTTATGAAAAATTACCTTGACATAATCCAGGTTTATCAATAGAGAAGGTATTGACTTTTCTGATGCTCAAAACATGCAGCCAGTGCAGGTAAGTATTCAATTTCTTTTTTTTTCCTTATCCGTGTCATAAGTGGAAACTCCACTTAAATGATGTACATTTCTCCTAGGAATGGGAATTAGCAGAGAACCTGCAAGGAGCTCTTGAGTACCAAACAAGGTATGTTCGTTTCCTTCCAGTGCCCTTTGATTTTGGTAACAGATAAATATTTTCTCTTAATCACGTTCGTAGAGCTTCAGATGTCTTTCTGAACACATGTTCATTTGGTAAACACTCATAAAGCTTGTGATAGACTCAAATTCATTAAATGTTCTCCCTGATCCTGTGCAAATTAATAAACATTTTGCATGTAGGTACTGGACTACTCTAGGACACTTTTGTTTTTTCTGTCTACTGAATGGCTTGTAACTACTCCCTCTGTTTTTTATTGCATGCCTTATTAGCTTTGTCCTAAGTCAAACATTTGTATCTTTGGCATCGATTTAAAAAAATTATAGGTTCATGGAATAAGTTTTATGTTTTTGTATTCACTATGAAAATACTTCCATAATATATAATTTGTATTTTATGAAACTAGAAGATTTTTTTGAAATAGATGGTCAAAGTTAGTAATGTTTGACTTATGACGAAGCTAATGTGACATGTAAGAAAATGGAGGTAGTAGTATGCTCTTAAGTTCTATTTGTAGTTTGTACATGGAATAATTTCTCATTTGCTCTTCATACCTTTCTCCCTTGTTTCTCAGATATTCAAGGTTCCAAGGTGTGGCTAACCTAACTCTGCATTTCTCTGACAACTTTGGTGGTGATACAACTAAAATTTATTACATTGGACTACGTGGTGAAGCCACTCAGGTACTTAAGTTTTGTTTTGCTATTTATGCATAATAAAGAAAAAACAGTGGAACGCCATACTGATTCTTATTGCTTCGTGCTGCTTGTCCCAGAACAAAAGGGATGTAGTTGCAACAATTGTATATGAAGTCATGCCCAATCCTTCTGATCACAAGTAAGCTTTGTTATAATTGATCTACTTAATGTTTCACATCAAGTCTACTAGTAGTACAGTTGCACAAGGGAAATTTTATAATGCTGTATGACCTAAATAGTTCCCCCAGAGCCAAATATCTCTTTAGCTTAAGGAAGTGTTCAAGTTAGTGATTTCGCTAATGTACCTCAGAATAGGAAGAGAAGGTTCTTAGGTCCTAGTTTGGCAACCCCATTTTTCCAAGGGATTTCCATTTTTCCAAGAGAAAATGAACTAATTTCCATTGGGAAAATGTAAATCCCTTGAGAAAATGAGGTTGCCAAACTAGCCCAAAAATTGTTCCAGTCTTCCAGCAGGCTTAAAATCATATCCTTCTGGAAGCAGGCCTCTAGGTGGTAGGTGGAGCTGCTGGTTCCTTTCTAATCCTAATTTCCATATTGTTAAATCAACCCGCATCATTTGCTATGCTACTTCCATTCCAAATTATATATCACTTTAGCTTTTGTCCTAAATCATTTTTAAAAAAACTTTTACTTAGTTATAAAAAAATACACCATCTATAACATCAATTTTGTTTCTTTGGGCCTTATTTGCTAGAGCTCTTAGAGCTGATTCTCTGCTGAATCCAGCAGGAGCTCTGTCAAACAGTTTTTCAGAGGGAAGCGATTATTTGCTGATTGTGTGAAACGATTCTCTGAAATGAATTAAGAGGCTGGGAGTTGAAAAAAGTAGCTCTCCTGATTGTGTGAAGTGATTGTCCATCGTGATTTTGAGAGTTCATGCTAAAGAATCAAAGAGAATCATTTTTAGCCACAAAACCACTGTCTCAGAAAATCAACTTCCATAGAGAATCAGAATCAAATGAAGCTATACTGAACAGTCCCTTAAATTCTCCATGTGTATGTATTTGAACTTAAACAATATTTTTGAAGTATTTACCGAAGTTAGAGATGTTCAACTTATAATGGAGGGAGTAACATTTAAACTGGGGGTTTACAAAGGGATAAATGATCATCAATGACCCATCGTACAAGTGCTGAATGCTAGCGATAAGGATATTGTATTGAAAAGGAATGATTTGCTTCACTCATCGTTAACAAGTGATATAACACTTTAGCTTGTCGTGCTGGCAACTGAGGCCAGGTGTGATCCGATTTCTCTCTCCCGTGCAGAACAAAATCTGAGACTGGAGGAGGTTTCTCGCATGTGGAGTAGACATCATACAAGGTGAGGCATATCTGCCGTTCCAAAGCATACAGGCTGAATTTCTCGGCTGATTATTCTAGCTTGCCTTCCTTCTCTCATTTTTTAACGTTTATTTTCTAATAGTTGGGTATGGATCCACAGCAGAGCTAGAGAAGCGGAAGCTGGGTACTGCGTTGCCTGAAAGCAAATTTGAACCTCGCTTCGTCGATCAATAAGATAAATAGATAATTCCCAGCTGCTAGACTTTTAGCTTGACTTTTGAGCACATAACTCTGTACCCGTGGACGCTGTGACTGGTTTGCTAATGCTCTATCATCAGAGTTGGTCTCTTGTGTTATCTTGTGTCTGTCAGCTTTATTCCATTTTCCTGAAGCGCTCATCGTAGATATTTCTCCAGTGTGATCATGCAAACTCTTGCGGACGCCAGAAGGTACTGAAATCCAATTCAAGTGCTAAGCCAACCATAGGAGTGACCGTTTATTTAAATAATCTACCTGAACAACCATGTAGTGCCCACCATATCGTGCTTGTGCCTGTACTTGGGCTTTCACTTAAATTAGCGGAACATGTGACGTCGATGTGAGCCACGTAATATTTGATGCATTTGAATTTGAAACTAGTACAAGAACGAGCAGCTTTAAAACAAACCAACTTAAGATTGCGCCACTAATTTCTTTTTGTCAAGGATTGCAACGCATTGAAAGTAAGTTTGGGTAATACTTTCCCATCAAAGGCGTGAACAAAAGATGGTATGAACCTCCAGATCCGCGGTGGCTCATTAATTTTAATAAGCTTTTACTTAGATTTAGTTGAAAGTTTAATTCTAGTCCATTCAATTTGTTTCATTAAATATGTTTGTTCAATTAATTTCGTTTCATCTGTAAACAGAATAGATGTAAACAGAATAGACCAAAGGAGGGGTTAGTAAGTTGGCCAACTAAAACAACGGGCAGGCGACCGGTACCTTGTAGTGGGCAACCTGGCTTTTGATGATATAGAGCCTACACGTGGGTGCAGGTGCCTGTCGACCATAGAGTTCCATGAAAGAGATAAGGGTATCACCAGACAGACAACTACGAGCCGATAACTAACGGGTAGCACGGGCAAGGTTATTAAAACGATAAAACCTTAAAACACTCATGGGTGAAGTTTTGACTTTTAAACGTTTAAATAAAGTTTAAACTAATGTAATTTTAAACAGCAAAGGAAAAATATCAATAAATTATAATTTTAGACAATAACATGAAGTTAAATACCAAAACCGAGAGGTTAGTGGCTTACGAAAACTTCACCCATGAGCCAGATTGGACCCCAAAAGTAATTAACAAACTGGGCCCAAAATTAGCTAATGATCTAAAACGCATGAAACACTGTGTTTTACAGTTTAGAATGCTAAAACGCAGTTTCAACCTATAATTAGAGTTTTGACGTTTAAACATCGTTTAAATGTAGTGTGACGGAACCTCCCAAGTTATTAGGCCCACTGAGAGCACCTAGAGGGGGGTGAATAGGTGATCCTGTAAAACTTAAACTTATAGCCACAAAAACTTGTTAAGTGTTAGCACAATGATTGCCAAGTGGCTAGAAAGGAGTCTCAACAAAACACAATACCACAAGAGATCAATCACAGAGATGACACAGTGGTTTATCCCGTGGTTCGGCCAAGACCAACGCTTGCCTACTCCACGTTGTGGCGTCCCAATGGACGAGGGTTGCAATCAACCCCTCTCAAGCGGTCCGAAGACCCACTTGAATACCACGGTGTTTTGCTTGCTTTTTCTCAATCCCGTTTGCGAGGAATCTCCACAACTTGGAGCCTCTCGCCCTTACAATCGAAGTTCACAAAGAAACACAGAGCAAGGGGGAATGAGCAACGCACACAAGACTTCAAAAGATCAGAGCAACAACACGCACACAAGTCGCAACAAGAGCTCGCAACACAACTCAAAGAGTTCACAACTCCACAAGAGCTCTATATGCTATCACAATGAAACGAATGCGCGAGATCGATGTCTTGGTGCTTAGGAATGTTGTAGGAATGCTTGGTGTGCTCCTCCATGCGCCTAGGGGTCCCTTTTATAGCCCCAAGGCAGCTAGGAGCCGTTGAGAGCAATCCAGGAAGGCTGATCTTGCCTTCTGTCATCGGGCGCACCGGACAGTCCGGTGCACACCGGACAGTGTCCGGTGCTCGATCTCCTTTCTAAAATGGCGTAGCCGACCGTTGCTGATCTGGGAGCCGTTGGCGCACCGGACATGTCCGGTGCACACCGGACAGTCCGGTGCCCCCTTCCGACTGTTGGCTCGGCCACGTGTCCCGCGCAGATCGCGCGGCCGACCGTTGGCCCGGCCGACCGTTGGCTCACCGGACAGTCCGGTGCACACCGGACAGTCCGGTGAATTTTAGTCGTACGTCGTCGGCGAATTCCCGAGAGCGACCACTTCGCTCGAGCCAGCCTGGCGCACCGGACACTGTCCGGTGCACCACCGGACAGTCCGGTGCCCCAGACCGAAACAGCCTTTTGGCTGTACACAGCCAACTCTTCTCTTTTCTTCTTCTTTCTGTTTCTGATACTTAGACAAGTATATTAGTACATAAAACCAATGTACTAAGACTTAGAAACATACCTTAGCTCTTGATTTGCACTTTGTTCATCCATGGGCATAGATTCACATTTAAGCACTTGTGTTGGCACTCAATCATCAAAATACTTAGAAATGGCCCAAAGGCACATTTCCCTTTCAATCTCCCCCTTTTTGGTGATTTGTGCCAACACAACATAAAGCAACTAGAACAAGTGCAATATCACTTCAAATAAAAACTCAAATTCATTTTGATTCATTTTGGCATATATGGATCATCCTTTGCCACCACTTGGTTTGTTTTTGCAAATCAAACTCAAAATCCTATCTCTAAGTCAAATCCACTTGTAGAGACATAAAGAGAGGTTTTCCAAAGAAAATTGATTCAAGATTCCAAAAACTCCCCCTTTTTTCCCATAATCAACACTTCTCCCCACAAGAGGCCAACTTTTGACAAAAGAGACAATGCAAGAGTTTTGACAAAACAAAAAGCTCTATTCTACTATTTTCAAAATCTCTCAAGTGGTAGCTGATCCATTTATCGCTTTGGCCTTTATTTTCTCCCCCTTTGGCATCAAGCACCAAAACGGGATCAATCTTGGCCCTTTAACCCCATTGCCTCACCAAATTCTTCAATTAAGAGCAAATAGGCAATAAGAGTTTAAAGATGAACTTGGAATAAGTTACCCTCTCATCGGAGTGCAGTGGAAGTCTTTCATGGTCCAAGTCCACCTTTTTCCCTTTCAATCCTCCTTCGAGACTAAATCATCAAACTCAAGCACATGGTTAGTCTCCAAGGGTCAAGTTGTAACACATCTCCCCCTAAACATGTGCATCACTTTGCAACAGACTTGTGAGGTCCAGGGAGTGTTTGTACGACTTGAGCACCATAATAAGCAACAAAATGCAAAAAGGAACATGATCAAGAGCATAAATACATGTATGCTACAATTCAATCCAAGTTCCGCGAATCTAAGATATTTAGCTCACTACGCAGCCTGCAAAAGGTCTTCTCATCTAGAGGCTTGGTAAAGATATCGGCTAGCTGGTTCTCGGTGCTAATATGAAACACTTCGATATCTCCCTTTTGCTGGTGGTCTCTCAAAAAGTGATGTCGGATGTCTATGTGCTTTGTGCGGCTGTGCTCAACAGGATTTTCCGCCATGCGGATAGCACTCTCATTGTCACATAGGAGTGGGACTTTGCTCAGATTGTAGCCAAAGTCCCTGAGGGTTTGCCTCATCCAAAGTAGTTGCGCGCAACACTGTCCTGCGGCAACATACTCGGCCTCAGCGGTGGATAGGGCAACGGAGGTTTGTTTCTTAGAGTTCCACGACACCAGGGACCTTCCTAAGAATTGGCACGTCCCTGATGTACTCTTCCTATCGACCTTACATCCAGCATAGTCGGAGTCTGAGTATCCAACCAAGTCAAAGGTAGACCCCTTTGGATACCAGAGCCCGAAGCAAGGCGTAGCAACAAAATATCTAAGAATTCGCTTCACCGCCACTAAGTGACACTCCTTAGGATCGGATTGAAATCTAGCACACATGCATACGCTAAGCATAATGTCCGGTCTACTAGCACATAAATAAAGTAAAGACCCTATCATTGACCGGTATGCTTTTTGATCAACGGACTTACCTCCTTTGTTGAGGTTGGTGTGTCCGTCGGTCCCCATCGGAGTCTTTGCGGGCTTGGCGTCCTTCATCCCAAACCGCTTTAGCAGATCTTGCGTGTACTTCGTTTGGGAGATGAAGGTGCCATCTTTGAGCTGCTTCACTTGGAACCCAAGGAAGTAGTTCAACTCGCCCATCATCGACATCTCGAATTTCTGCGTCATCACCCTGCTAAACTCTTCACAGGACTTTTGGTTAGTAGAACCAAATATTATGTCATCGACATAAATTTGGCACACAAACAAATCACCATCACATGTCTGAAGCGTCCCCAATCCTCTGGGACTCAAATGTGATACAATTACTAGTCCCAGGAGGCTAGTAAACACATTTATACATCAGATGATTCCAGATCTGCTTAAACGAGACCAACCTATAAAGGTGGCGAACAACTTTAAGAGTTGGTCCACAACTCGGGACATATCATCAGAGTGGGGCTGAAGCAGCCCGATATACGCAGTGAAGCAAATCAGCGGTCCAACAGCCACAGGCAAGGTTGGGAACAGTCGTAACTCTTACCCGATCTCCTTTTTCTGAAAAACAACAAATAAGCAAGGGTGAGTACAAACGTACTCAGCAGCCCACCTTCACCCGCGGAATGGGGAAATCAGATATAATGCATGGAATATGTGGAGCTCAGGATATTTTGCAGAAACAGCAATATTTTATGCAGAGTTGTTTTGAAAAACATTTTGTATTTTTGCAAAGCGCATCCTCTCCAAAAGGAGCAGGAAGTTTTTCAATATTAGAACAAAATCCCCTGGACTAAACCATCCAGGTATCTCAGCAGTTTCCCACTGGTTTTCCTTTTCAAAAACAACTACTGGACTTCCCGTCCACCATAGCTCACGGCTCAACCGCCGAACCTTTTAAAAACCACTTTTCTCAAAAGCACCTTTTTTTTGAAAACAAAACATTAATTGCCATACCATACCAGACTCGTCCATTCCTGTGGACACAGACTATTCGAATAGGTTTGAACTCTGCGCAGAGGTGTACACTTTACCCACTAGTCCGGCTCTGCGATCTCATAGCTAGTGAGACCCGAATCCGAATCTCTTTCTTTCCCCGCACGTCCTAACCTTAACGGTTATCCGGAAGGAGTCAGGCCACCACCATGTCCAAACCGGACAAAACTTTCCCCCTCCTTATCCTCCCGGTGCTCCCCAGCCTTCATAACCCTGGGGTCGGACCGCACGAGTTCAGATTGAGTGACTGCCCACAGTCTCGAGTGGTTGCACTGTTAAAGAGTACAGGTAGTGAAGATGACAAACCGGTCCTTATATGAGGGGACAATCCTTCTGCTCACGCCTAAACCAGCTGAGCCATCACCTTAGACCCTCCCCTAAACCAGGGAGTCCCTGATTATCCCACTCACAAGGTGATAAGGGTGAAAACCCTTCATCATACACATTTTGAAAAACATTTTCTTTTGAAAACTCACACCTTTTCTCAAATCATTTGGAACATATATATCAGGGATTGATTGCGGCAAGCGGCTGGGTGGCCATAATAACTTGTATCAAAATCATATCATGCATAAAATAACAGGCTGAGGGTTGTGGTTGAAAAACATAGGTAATTTATGCATCAAAGGGATCCAGTGAGCTTGCCGTGCTTATTCGGCGAAGGGGGAAGGGGAGCTCGCGGAACTGGCTTCTGGCTCCACCGCCTAGCGTAGACTTGCGGATCTGGCCTCCACGAGACGGCACGAACGCTCCGATAACTATGCAACATGAACAAGCAAACATACAAACGAGCAAGTATACCAACAAATATTTAGTATAGTGGTCAGAATAGTGATACATGGATGGGTAGAGTCTTGAGTAGAATATGTGTCATGTGGTGTTGAGATACTACTAGTGGTGGAGCGGAGGTGCTTACCAGGAGGGTGGACTGGAGGCGAAGCGACACTATGCGTGTAGCCGGCAGAGCAGAGTAACTGAGTGGGTGGGGTGTTTGCCTTGGCTGAGGGTGTTGAGTGTGTGTGGAGAGGGAGAGGGTAGCTGGGTGTATTTATAGCTGGGTGTATGTGGTGTAGCATAGTGAAGTTCACTGTTGGTGAGAATAGTGACGAATGAATCATCTGACTTAGTATGAACAGGAGAGTTATAGGCAGAATATGGGACGAGAGTATTTTGGGAGTCTTCTGAAACATGAACCATGCTTAAGGGATGACATGGTTGGATAGGGAATAATTTGATAAGAATTTAGAAACAAGAATTATTGGAATCTGAGTTTGGAAGCCTGGTTCAAAGGAATCTCAAAGTTAAGCATGCTCAACTTGGAGAAACCTAGGATGGGTGACCAGATGGGAAGTTCCCTACTGGAAGAAAAATCACAGTCACCGGAGTCCGTATGACTGGAATATGGGTCTGGCTGGTATTAAGTGGACTGGACAGCATGATGGATGAGTAGTTGAAATTTGGGGCGATCGGATGATCGATGAATAGTAACGATGATTAGTAACGATGAATAGTGGCGATGGAAAAGTAATTATAGATATCATCGATGAATAGTAACGATGATGAATAGTAATGATAAATAGTAACGATGATGAATAGTGTATGTGAATAGTAACGGTGAATAGTAACGGTGAATAGTAATGGTGAATAGTGGCAGTGAATAGTTCGTATGAACGAACGATGAACGATGAATAGGAACTATGAACGAACGGACGAACGATCGAATGATCGGACGAACGAACGATCGGAATTTCGGCAGCATAACGGCAGGAAAAGATTATTTGGACGAACGAACGGACAAACGATCGAATGATCGGACGAACGAACGATCGGAATTTCGGCAGCATAACGGCAGGACAAAGATTATCTGGAAGAACGATGAATAGGGACTATGAACGAACGATGAACGATGAATAGGGAACTATGAACGAACGATGAACGATCGAATGATCGAACAAACGAACGATCGAAATTTTGGCAGCATAACGGCAGGAAAAAGATTATTTGGACGAACGAACGATCGAACGATCGGACGAACGGATGAACGAACCATGAACGATCGGACGAACGATCGAACGATCGGACGAACGAACGAACAAACTAAGAACAGGGGGACGAACGATCGAAGAACGATCGAACGATCCTTGTGCTAGTGTGTGCTTGTGTGGAACATGGAGTGGGTGTGTGTGGGGGGGAGAGAGTTGCCATGAAATGGCTTGGGGTGGGATGAGAGGAGGCCCTTGCCCCTCTATTTATAGCCATGGTGGGGGGATTAGGGGGAGGGATGAGAGGATTAGTGGGAGGATGAGAGGATTAGTGGGAGGTTAGCATGTATTTGTCTTGTATAAGTGAGATTAGCTTGTAGAGCTCACCGTATGACACCGGAGACATACATATACGTATGGGCATGAGGAAAGTTATGAAGAAAATATTTATAGGGACTTGAAAAATGATTCTGAAGATATTTCTCAAGAGGAAAATACTTGGAGATATATCTGTGGAATATTTGGACAGTATTTCTGGACAGAACTTGAAGGGGGTTACTCGAGAAATATCTAGGCGGTATTTCTGGAAAGAAATTGAGGGGGATCACTGGAGAAACATTTGTAGGATATTTGAGGAGGATTTTGGAGAGAATATAGACCACTATATTTTATTTGCTGATATCAACTCGCAAACAAACATTTTGAAATGAAATTTGAAATTCATTTTGAATTTAGAGCGAGTTTGAGAAAATTTCAGGATTTGAATTTTTGGGATGCTACAATGTCTTAGTAAAAAGAGTTGGATCGGCTTTCCCAACCTTGAAAGCATTAACAATTAGAAAGTCTCTAAGGCATTCATGCCATGCTCTTGGGGCTTGCTTAAGTCCATAGAGCGCCTTAGAGAGCTTACACACATGGTCGGGGTACCGTTCATCCTCGAAGCCAGGGGGTTGCTCCACGTACACCTCCTTGATTGGCCCGTTGAGGAAAGCGCTCTTCACATCCATTTGGTACAACCTGAAAGAATGGTGAGCGGCATATGCTAGCAAGATACGAATTGATTCTAGCCTAGCCACAGGAGCAAAAGTCTCCTCGAAATCCAAACCTGCGACTTGGGCATAACCTTTTGCCACAAGTCGAGCCTTGTTCCTCGTCACCACCCCGTGCTCGTCCTGTTTGTTGCGGAACACCCACTTGGTTCCCACAACATTTTGCTTCGGACGAGGCACCAGTGTCCAAACTTCATTGCGCTTGAAGTTGTTGAGCTCCTCCTGCATAGCCAACACCCAGTCCGGATCTAGCAAGGCCTCCTCTACCCTGAAAGGCTCAATAGAAGAGACAAAGGAGTAATGCTCACAAAAATTAACTAATCGAGATCGAGTAGTTACTCCCTTGCTAATGTCACCCAGAATTTGGTCGACGGGATGATCCCTTTGAATCATCGCTCGAACTTGGGTTGGAGGTGCCGGTTGCGCTTCTTCCTCCAACACATGATTATCTTGTGCTCCCCCTTGATCACACGCCTCCTTTTGATGAACCTGTTCATCGTCTTGAGTTGGGGGATACATCATTGTTGAGGAAGAAGGTTGATCTTGCTCCAATTGTTCCTGTGGTCGCACATCACCAATCGCCATGGTGCGCATAGCGGCCGTTGGAACGTCTTCTTCATCTACATCATCAAGATCAACAACTTGCTCTCTTGGAGAGCCATTAGTCTCATCAAATACAACGTCGCTAGAGACTTCAACCAAACCCGATGATTTGTTGAAAACTCTATACGCCTTTGTATTTGAGTCATAACCTAACAAAAACCCTTCTACAGCTTTGGGAGCAAATTTAGAATTTCTACCCTTCTTCACTAGAATGTAGCACTTACTGCCAAATACACGAAAGTAAGATACATTGGGTTTGTTACCGGTTAGTAGCTCATACGAAGTCTTCTTGAGGAGACGATGAAGGTAGACCCTGTTGATGGCGTGGCAAGCCGTGTTCACGGCTTCCGACCAGAAACACTCGGGGGTCTTGAATTCTCCAAGCATCGTCCTCGCCATATCGATTAGCGTCCTGTTCTTCCTCTCTACCACACCATTTTGCTGTGGTGTGTAGGGAGCGGAGAACTCGTGCTTGATCCCTTCCTCCTCAAGGAACTCCTCCACTTGAAGGTTCTTGAACTCGGACCCATTGTCGCTCCTTATCTTCTTCACCTTGAGCTCAAACTCATTCTGAGCTCTACTGAGGAAGCGCTTGAGGGTCCCTTGGGTTTCAGACTTATCCTGCAAAAAGAACACCCAAGTGAAGCGGGAAAAGTCATCAACAATAACTAGACCATACTTACTCCATCCTATGCTCAGATAGGCGACAGGTCCGAAGAGGTCCATATGCAGCAGCTCCAGGGGTCTTGAAGTGGTCATCACATTCTTGCTGTGATGCGCTCCTCCCACTTGTTTACCTGCTTGACAAGCTGCACAAGGTCTATCTTTTTCGAATTGCACGTTAGTCAAACCTATCATGTGTTCTCCCTTTAGAAGCTTGTGAAGGTTCTTCATCCCCACATGTGCTAAGCGGCGATGCCACAGCCAGCCCATGCTAGTCTTAGCTATTAAGCATGCATCTAGACTGACCTCTTCTTTTGCAAAATCAACTAAATAAAGTTTGCCGTCTAATACACCCTTAAAAGCTAGTGAACCATCACTTCTTCTAAAGACAGACACATCTATATTTGTAAATAGACAGTTATACCCCATGTTGCATAATTGACTAACAGATAGCAAATTATATCCAAGAGACTCTACTAAAAACACGTTAGATATGGAGTGCTCATTAGAAATTGCAATTTTACCTAACCCTTTTACCTTGCCTTGATTCCCATCACCGAATATAATTGAATCTTGGGAATCCTTATTCTTGACGTAGGAGGTGAACATCTTCTTCTCCCCCGTCATATGGTTTGTGCATCCGCTGTCGATAATCCAGCTTGAACCCCCGGATGCATAAACCTGCAAGGCAAATTTAGGCTTGGGACTTAGGTACCCAACTCTTGTTGGGTCCTACAAGGTTAGTCACAATTTCCTTAGGGATCCAAATGCAAGTTTTATCACCCTTGCATTTTGCCCCTAACTTCCTAGCAATCACCTTTCTATCCTTTCTACAAATTGCAAAGGAAGCATTCAAGGCATGATATATTGTAGAAGGTTCATTGACTTTTCTAGGAACATTAACAACATTTCTCCTAGGCATATTATGAACAACATTCCTTCTACCAACATTTCTATCATGCACATATGAAGAACTAGAAGCAAACATAGCATGAGAAAAATCATCGTAAGCATTATAACTCCTATAAGCATTTCTAGTTTGTCTCCTATCATGATACAAAAGGCATGGTTCTTTTTAGCACTAGTAGCCATAGGGGCCTTCCCTTTCTCCTTAGCGGGAATGGGAGCCTTATGGCTTGTTAAGTTCTTGGCTTCCCTCTTGAAGCCAAGTCCATCCTTAATTGAGGGGTGTCTACCGATCGTGTAGGCATCCCTTGCAAATTTTAGTTTATCAAATTCATTCTTGCTAGTCTTAAGTTGGGCATTAAGACTAGCCAATTCCTCAGTTAATTTGGAAATTGAAACTAAATGATCACTACAAGCATCAACATCGAAATCTTTACACCTAGTGCAAATCTCAACATGTTCTACACAAGAATTAGATTTACTAGCTACTTCTAGTTTAGCATTTAAGTCATCATTAACACTCTTTAAAGTAGCAATGGTTTCATGACACGAAGATAGTTCACTAGAAAGCACTTCATTTCTTTTAACTTCTAAAGCATAAGATTTTTGAGCTTCTACAAATTTATCATGTTCTTCATACAACAGATCCTCTTGCTTTTCTAAAAGTATATTCCTATCATTCAAGGCATCAATCAATTCATTAATTTTGTCTACCTTGGTTTTATCTAATCCCTTGAGTAAGCATGAGTAATCTATCTCATAATCATCACTAGACTCATCCTCACTTGAAGAAGCATAAGTACTAGTATTATGAGTGCTTACTTTCTTCTCCCTTGCCATGAGGCAAGTGTGACACTCGTTGGGAAAGAGGGATGACTTGTTGAAGGCGGTGGCGGCGAGTCCTTCATTGTCAGAGTCGGATGAAGAGCAGTCCGAATCCCACTCCTTGCCCAGATGAGCCTCGCCCTTTGCCTTCTTATAGTGCTTCTTTTTCTCCCTCTTGTTCCCTTGATCCTGATCACTATCATTGTCGGGACAGTTAGCAATAAAATGACCAAGCTTACCGCATTTGAAGCATGAGCGCTTCCCCTTGGCTTTGGTCTTGCTTGGCTGTCCCTTGCGACCTTTAAGCACTGTCTTGAATCTTTTGATGATGAGAGCCATCTCTTCATCATTAAGTCCGGCCGCCTCAAACTGTGCCACCTTGCTAGGTAGCGCCTCCTTGCTTCGTGTTGCTTTGAGAGCAAAGGGTTGCGGCTCGTTGATCGGACCATTCAAGGCGTCGTCCACGTACCTTGCCTCCTTAATCATCATTCGCCCACTAACGAATTTCCCAAGAACTTCTTCGGGCGACATCTTAGTGTACCTGGGATTTTCACGTATATTGTTCACCAAATGAGGATCAAGAACGGTAAATGACCTTAGCATTAGGCGGACGACGTCGTGGTCCGTCCATCGCGTGCTCCCGTAGCTCCTTATTTTGTTGATAAGGGTCTTGAGCCGGTTGTATGTTTGCGTCGGCTCCTCCCCCCTTATCATCGCGAACCGTCCAAGTTCGCCTTCCACCAACTCCATTTTGGTGAGCAAGGTGACGTTGTTTCCCTCATGAGAGATCTTGAGGGTGTCCCAGATCTGCTTGGCATTGTCCACGCCGCTCACCTTGTGATACTCGTCCCTGCACAAAGAGGCTAGCAATACAGTAGTAGCTTGTGCATTTCTATGAATCTATTCATTAATAAACATAGGGCTATCCGAGCTATCAAATTTCATTCCACTTTCCACAATCTCCCAAATGCTTGGATGGAGAGAAAACAGGTGAGTACGCATTTTGTGGCTCCAAAATCCGTAATCCTCTCCATCAAAGTGAGGGGGCTTGCCAAGTGTAATGGGAAGCAATTGAGCATTTGAACTATGCGGGATGCGCGAATAATCGAAAGAAAAGTTTGAGTTAACCGTCTTTCGTCTATCGTAGTCGTCGTCGTCCTTTTGGGAGGAGGAAGATTCGTCGCTGTTGTAGTAGACAATTTCCTTGATGCGCCTTGTCTTCTTCTTCCTCCCATCTTTTCTTTTGTGGCCCGAGCCCGAGTCGTTGGACTTGTCATCCCTTGGCTCGTTGACGAAGGACTCCTTTTCCTTGTCGTTGATCACCATCCCCTTGCCTTTAGGATCCATCTCTTCGGGCGGTTAGTCCCTTTCTTGAAGAGAACGGCTCCGATACCAATTGAGAGCACCTAGAGGGGGGGTGAATAGGTGATCCTGTAAAACTTAAACTTATAGCCACAAAAACTTGTTAAGTGTTAGCACAATGATTGCCAAGTGGCTAGAAAGGAGTCTCAACAAAACACAATACCACAAGAGATCAATCACAGAGATGACACAGTGGTTTATCCCGTGGTTCGGCCAAGACCAACGCTTGCCTACTCCACGTTGTGGCGTCCCAACGGACGAGGGTTGCAATCAACCCCTCTCAAGCGGTCCGAAGACCCACTTGAATACCACGGTGTTTTGCTTGCTTTTTCTCAATCCCGTTTGCGAGGAATCTCCACAACTTGGAGCCTCTCGCCCTTACAATCGAAGTTCACAAAGAAACACAGAGCAAGGGGGAATGAGCAACGCACACAAGACTTCAAAAGATCAGAGCAACAACACGCACACAAGTCGCAACAAGAGCTCGCAACACAACTCAAAGAGTTCACAACTCCACAAGAGCTCTATATGCTATCACAATGAAACGAATGCGCGAGATCGATGTCTTGGTGCTTAGGAATGTTGTAGGAATGCTTGGTGTGCTCCTCCATGCGCCTAGGGGTCCCTTTTATAGCCCCAAGGCAGCTAGGAGCCGTTGAGAGCAATCCAGGAAGGCTGATCTTGCCTTCTGTCATCGGGCGCACCGGACAGTCCGGTGCACACCGGACAGTGTCCGGTGCCCGATCTCCTTCCTAAAATGGCGCAGCCGACCGTTGCTGATCTGGGAGCCGTTGGCGCACCGGACAGTCCGGTGCCCCCTTCCGACCGTTGGCTCGGCCACGTGTCCCGCGCAGATCGCGCGGCCGACCGTTGGCCCGGCCGACCGTTGGCTCACCGGACAGTCCGGTGAATTTTAGCCGTACGTCGTCGGCGAATTCCCGAGAGCGGACACTTCGCTCGAGCCAGCCTGGCGCACCGGACACTGTCCGGTGCACCACCGGACAGTCTGGTGCCCCAGACCGAAACAGCCTTTTGGCTGTACACAGCCAACTCTTCTATTTTCTTCTTCTTTCTGTTTCTGATACTTAGACAAGTATATTAGTACATAAAACCAATGTACTAAGACTTAGAAACATACCTTAGCTCTTGATTTGCACTTTGTTCATCCATGGGCATAGATTCACATTTAAGCACTTGTGTTGGCACTCAATCACCAAAATACTTAGAAATGGCCCAAAGGCACATTTCCCTTTCACTCACCTACAGTTGTCCTTGTCCAACACACATCAGACAACCCTGTAGATGTTCCTAAATCACTTGACAAGTTCGGTATCTTTATCCTTACCTTTCCAGGAACGTTTCACCCGTCTGACAGACAATATGTTCATCGGAGATGCGGAAATGCGGAAGTGGTTACATAAACTTACATTTATTGAAAAGTAATAGTAAGTCGTTTAATACAGACCAGAGTATAAGCGAGTGCAGGAAAATATTATTACAATACCTGGGAGGCAAAAGCTCCTCCCATTAAGTTCTTTACATAAAAGTTTTTAAGGAGGACCCGGTCCTCTGGCAGCTTCATTCTAGATTATCTTCACTTTTCACCACCTTGGTACAAAAACAACACAAGTTTGTTGTCTCCTCACCTAAAAACAACGGGGGAATAAACCCTGAGTATGAAATTACTCAGCAAGTCTTACCCGACTAAGGAAAATACTCTCAAGGGTATGCTGGTTATATGGGGGGTCAAGGTAAGGCCTTTCAATAATCAAGACTCTGTTTGCAGAATTGCTTACTAAAATGGATCCTTAAAATCCAATTTATTGTCAGGTTAAGTAAAATTACCTTCAGCTAGAGTTCTTTCTACCCTAGTTCAATCACTTGACCTGTACTAGCCAATTTCTTATCAACCCTTCATCTTCACTGGATTGCTACGTGTAAGTCAGTGACCAAGTCTTCATAACCGCGAAGGTACGGCGATCCGAATCGATTATACTCAGCTGAGGATCTCCAATCACACGACATATGTAGCACTTAACCCTTGCATATGTCAACCCGCCACCGAGTTTCTTAAGACCAGATCAGGTTCACGCAAACCGAGAGCACAGATACACCACCGTCCAGCCTCTTGCCACGGAGAGTACACGCTACTCTCGCCACCGCTCCACGCCCATTTCGTGTTATCTTATTCTGGCCTTAGTCCACCCGAGGCAAAGCTTACCCATGACGAGGCATGTGACCAGTTAAAGGGTCCTCGGTCAGCAGGCTTACATCGAGACGGCCCTTAATCGACTCAGACGGAGACACTACACCGAGACTCTCTTTCTCATGCAAGTCACCCGCCCGGTCTCAGCTTAATCATTTAACCCCAAAGGTTGGTACCTGGCAGAGGTACATCTTTTCCGATGTTGAATCCATCATGGTCGTGATGGATTCACCATCAAGTTTTCATTTTCGAAAACATCCCACCCACTTTTGCCACATCATCTTTTGTAAAAACAAAACATTTTGTTTTTCTAAAGCAAGGCTAAGCATCAAAAATCTTTTGTAAAACGGGTGATCAAGGAAGGTAATCAAATTCAAGGAAGGTAATGCAGGAATTGTTTTAGCAATCAAGTCCTATCACCTAGTGCACCAATCAAGTGAGAAAGATTTTAAAAACATCAAGGAAGGTGGCAAATGCACCGGGGCTTGCCTTTGTTTATGGGTGAGTCAGGCTCAGATCCACAAATATCGAAGTAGAAACAGTTCTCAGCCTGTGTCTCCAAAGGTGGTGGTACTTGCTCTTCAGTGGCTTCCACTTCTTCCTCGTGTTCTAATCATAACCACATATATGTATAAGAATGAATGCCATGTAATGCTCATGAGGGTGCAAAGATAATATAAATTTATTATCTAAGTCTTGAGTACAACTTTCCTTCACGGGACTCCGAGAACTTAGGGTTTCCGGAGTCAGTAAAGGAGTTCACAGGGCAGGGGGGGTTTTGTGGTTTAGTGATCAAACAAGGTCCAAATCAATTCAAACTCTACCCAAGGCTTCTAAATAATGTGGGGAGTTCATATAAAAAGTTTGAGCATTTTTGGGATTATTACCTATTTTCTAAAAAATCCAGAACTACTTCTTAAAACTACTTAAAATGCCCTAAAATTCCTTGTTTAAACTAAAAATCATGAAACTATTTTTATTAAATTCTAGGGAAAATAAAAAGTCTAGGAAAATTGGTTTCACAATTTTACCATTTTTCTACATATTTCTAAAGTTCTCCTAAAAAAGAAAAAGGAAAATACTCAACAGTATTGGGCTCAAACTGGCCCAGGCGGCCCAACTTCGCGCAGAAGCGCGCCCGCGCACGCGCGCTCTGGCAACTTTGCACAGAGGCCCACGTTGAATGAATAATTCCTTAAGCGTCCTTAACTACTGTTTACCTTCTCTCTGACATTTACAAAAGGGTCCCTGGGGTTTTGTTTCTTCTCCAAGGAGCTCCCTGATCGCGGCGCGCTCATTGTTCACGCGTGCCGTGGTTCATACCGGCCATGGCCGGCGATGATTGCTCAAGCCGACTATCGGGGAGGCTTTACCGACCTAAGACGACCTCGGAACACACACCAATTTGATCCGAACACCCCGAGAACGGCCGGTCCACGTGCACGGCGGAAACCGAGCACGGGAGTACATGTTCCCGCCAAACCATGGTCGATCACAGCAAACGGACGCCACCGTGAGCTTCGCAAGTATGCAAGGGCACTAGAACAACACAAGGATTGGACATTAACTTACCAGAGTAAGCTGCCACGGGCGGGCTGTTTTGGGTGGCGCGGCGGACTGATTTGGGGGAAAATGGCAATTCAACGACTCTGGATGAAATTGGGGGTGGGGATTGAGGCTATAGGATCGTGAGAGGCTGTGCTTTCACTGTGCGCAATCGATTTGAGAGAAGGTGGAGAGGGCAGTGTGAATTCCTGGTTGTACTCGAGCTTACTTGAAGAACAGCGAGCACCTCGCCGTGAACCTAATGGCTATTTATAGCCGTGGCGGTCCGGCGATCACCTCGCGGCCACAGACAACATCACTATCGCATGTCGACCACGTCGGTAGACGGTACAGTGAGGGAGAACTACGGCATGAGCGCCACCGCGGCGGAATTCACTGAGTCACGGTGGCCGCTGGTGAGTAACTCCGGCCGAGCTCAGGAGATGGTGCCACGTACGAGCTACCCTTTTCCCGGTGTTATCCATCCAATACCCTGCACAATTTCGGACGGCGATCAACGACGGCGAGCTGAGCTGGCGTTCTGATCCATCCAAAACACTGTACCATGGCACATCTACTTCAGTCGCCTAAACCGGCCACGATCCAACCCATTTATCTCTAGATTCTTGTTAGGAACAGAGCGATCCCTCTTAATAAAATTTGTTCACTAATCATCAGTCTCCAAACTTACTATAGGATTCTTGGATCAAAACGAACGTATTTAAAGTTATGGCGTGCTCAAATCGGTCCCATATCACTGTGACCACTCCTGTCTTCAGGTTCAGTTTCAGTTTCTTGATACAAGCCTGACAGAACAACTTCAGGCTCATTTATTTCAGAATTCTTCATGGTACTAAGGCATGAGTTCTATAGCAAAGTTATTATCCTTCCATAGATCTACAATATTGATGTGGTGACCTAGGGCAAAAACCCTAGAATTTGAAAGATGCAAAGCTCCAAAGTTGAGTCCTCAACACTGAATTTTCAGACTTAGAATAGAACTTAATTGAGGTCCATTTTGCATTTTAAGTCCAAAATCCAATATTTGGCTTACAAGTCCATACATTTGTGAACCAAATGACTTAAGATACCTATTTGACTTGGTTTTTGCACTTTAGTCCAAAAGTGGACTAATTTTGCACATATGCCCTAGGGTTTGGATTTAGGGTTTTCCAGGGTTCTAATTGAGATTTTTGGTATCCCAGGGGTATAAATGTGATCCAACTTTGTTTTTGGGGACATTTTATGACTCTTCCCTAAAGCCTTTAGGTTTTCTCACCTTGGGTTATGTTTTACCCCCTTTGAACCTTATTTAAGGTCAGGTTCCCTATCTAGGGTCCTATTTGCAAAACACTAAAAACCTTACACTTGTTTGAAATTTTTACCTAGTGGATGCACTTTAGGTGTGTCAAACATATGCAATGCCAATGTTTATGATGCCATGCTCAAGTTTTAGTTACAGTAACACTAGGGATGTTACATGTAGTTTTAATGACACAGAGTGCGAGTGACAGACATCAGGTGGCTAGAGTTAGGCCGCAGACTGGGACAGTGTCATGGTGCTCGTGTGTTAGATGATGACATTTAATCTTTTGTCATCTTTATGGATGGCACTAAATTACCAGTCACTGACAATTGGGTCATTAGTACAGTATTTTGTGCGACATCCATCTCGTAAACATGACAAAAGATTAGATTATCATGTCATATACGGATGTAGTTGATGCATGATATGTTGTAGAATGAGATATTTGAGCTACTTTAAAGACCCGCCTACTCTTTTAACCCACTGTCGGGTGGGGTTGTAGCCCTGACAGCCCTCCTTTGCATCCGCCCCTATTTGTGAGGGTCTTATTTTATTAATGAATGAAGTTGTCTCCTAGTGCTTTTCATGGGCGAGACTGTTATTTCGCCATGTTTTCTATTGAATAAAAGTTCAAGGTTGTCATAAGATCCAGTGTGGGCTCGTTGGGACAATCTTCTACAATTACACCCAGTTTGGATGCCTAGAAATTAAACATTTTACAAAAAAATAAATGCCAAAAAATGAATTATTTAGAATTCAATCAACTAGAAAGTGATTGAACTCCATTATTTTTGTTTGTCTCTACAAGCAATTTAATTTCTAGAGTTAAATTCTAAATATTGTTTGATACTTTGCATACATAATTTTAATATAAACAAGGATCTATGAACTTTGCATCTGCTTCTAAAAAGTGGGCGTGAACAATTTATAACTGTCACAAACTATTAAGTTCACACATAATAGTTCCACAATGATAAGTCACACGTAACAGTTCTACAATGACAAGTCACACGTAACAGTTTCATAAAGTCATCAAATTCGCATATAACAGTTTCACAAAGACATCAAGTTCGCACATAAAAGAGTTTCACAAAGCCATTAAGTTCGCACAAAACAATTTTACAAAAGTCAACAAATTCGCACACAACAGTTCCACAAAGACAAGTTCACACATAAGTTGTTTCACTTCCTTAGCTGCATTATAAGCCACCTCTTTCTCCTTTTCTTTGGGAGTGCCATCATCAACTCGAACTTACGTGCATTAGAGGTGAGGATGTCATAAGGCTCAAGTTTTATATCTTCATCAAATCATTCGACCTCTTATAGTATGACGAGAACTTCAGCGGAAGAAGATAGCTTCAGACCATCATTTTTCGGTACAACAAGCATATGAAACTTTTCACACCACATAGAGTAAACTGAATCATTTGATCGTTATTTTTTAACCGCTCGAGATATAAAAATATCCTTTTGCTTCCTTATTCCTAAAAAAAATATTACAAAGATGGGAAAAAAAATTAAGAGCCCGTTCCTATATCGGCCTCCTCCGGCTCCAATGCGAGTCGTGAACGCAAACAGATAGCATCCCGCGTCGCCGCGATGGAACTCTCGCCCTTGCCGATGCTCGCTGCCTCCCGCTTCCTGTCCCTGTCGCCGCTGCTGGCGCCAACATGCCCCCAGCGGACCGCTCCTTCAGTCCGCGTGGCCACGCAGACGCTGGAAGCGCCGGAGGCGCCCAAACCGCCGCGGCCGTCCCCCAGGCGCAGCGCCGTCGCTGAGGTCAAGGGGGCCCTTGACCCCATCGCCGCCCTCAACAGGTAATTTGTTGCTGGCTCTGGCACTCTGCTTCCATTGGCAGATATGAAGGATGTTAGGATGCGGTCAGTAGTTCAGTGCTCATGGATTTCAACTGAAGCCGAACCCTGCAAATTACGCCCTCCGTATGCAGGTTTGAGGAGGTACTGCAGACACAAGACTGCAACATAATTCTGCGCCACTGCGGGGACATTAGGCGTTGGGATGACCTCTCTAAGGTAGTGTCTGCCTGCCTGTGACCTTTGCATTCTCTTGTGAATTGGTGTTGTTGGACTAGCTAGGAGAGTTGCCTTGCCATAGACAGACAAACTGCAAGCTACTGAACTCAATGTGTTTCAGGTCTTTGAGTGGATGCAGGAGCGCGAGATGACCAACGCTGCATCTTATAGCAGCTACTTCAAGTACCTTGGACTGAGCCGTGACCCTGCGAGGGTGCTTCGAGTGTACGGTGCCATCAAAGACCGAACATTGAGGGTCCATGTCTCCGTCTGTAATTCAGTTCTTGGGTGCTTGGTGAAGAATGGGAGGTTGGACAGCAGCTTCAAGCTCTATGACGAGATGATACGGGAAGGTCTATCTCCTGATCCATTCACCTACAGCACCGTATGGAACTTTGACCCTTTCTCTTTACCTGTTAACATTGTGACATCGATTCTCTTTGTTCGGCCAGGAGGGCATGATTTTTGAAATAGCTGTCTTGTGTCGTCTAGCTGTTAGCAGGGTGTATGAAGTTGAAGCAAGGTTATACCAAGGCAATGGGATTGATCAATGAGATGAAATCTCGTGGTCTTCAGATGGATATTGTAATATATGGCACTCTTCTGGCAATATGTGCATCTCATAACTACTGTGAGGAGGCTGAAGTATACTTTCAGAAAATGAAAGATGAAGGCCATAGTCCTAATCTGTTCCATTACAGCTCCCTGTTGAATGCATATTCAGAAAATTCTGATTATGGAAAAGCTGAGCTATTGATGAAAGATCTGAGGTCCTCTGGATTAACACCAAATAAGGTCATTTTTCCTGTTCTTGTTTGTTGGTCCTTTATTAATTAGCTTGAATGTATATTCTTTCATAATATGCCAAAGGATATTCTTACATTAAGCAGTGGAAGTGTCTGCAACCCCATCTAGCTACAGCCATAATTTTCTGCATGATACATAATTTGTTGAACGATACTTGGATGAGCCCCCATTAGTGTCATGGAGAGTACATAATTTGTTGAACGATACTTGGATGAGCCCCCATTAGTGTCATGGAGAGTACTGGTGCTTGGTGCTCCTGAATGTTTCAACAACCTAGATACACATGTATAGCCTGGATTATAGTGTTATTGAGAGAAATGATGATCGGTGCTTCAAATATTTCTATCATAGACTCTTCACTTTGCAATTAACTTTTGCTTCTTTCCTGAAGTCCTATGCGTTGCGGCTATACTTGTACTCAAGGTGTTTAGTGTTTACCTTGTATATATGTCTGTCTAGGTTTGCGAGGTCTTTCTTGTATGGCTTCTTTCTTCTGTTAAGGCAATGATAAGTGATTCTCCTGTGTTTGAAGGTTTATTTTATTTTGACAGTACGACTTTGATCATTGGTTTCTCACAAAATATATTGTTTGTAGCTACATAACCAATTTAGTGCAGAAGAACTTTGACATATGGATCTAATTGTATAGTATATACACTGGACATACTTACAACTTGATTAATTATTGGTCAAAACATGAAGAGTTTGATTTTTTTTCCTTCAAAACAAATACTTCTTGTCCTTTTTGAAGTGAGGGAGTACCTTCTAAATTAAATTGCACTTGCAGGTTATGTTGACCACTTTGTTAAAGGTGTATTCTAAAGGTGGTCTCTTTGAGAAGGCTAAGGGACTGCTAACTGAACTGGAAGCCTCAGGTTTTGCACAGGATGAGGTAAAACATGTGGTCTCACAAAAAGAAGTACTTAATGTGCACACTTGCATGGTCCCTTGAAATTAACCGACATTACATGCTATCATGATTCCATAATCCTTTGTACTGTGTCCAGATGCCATACTGCATATTGATTGATGGCCTTGTCAAAGGTGGAAAGATACAGGAAGCAAATATTCTATTTAACGAAATGAAAGAAAAAGGAGTCAAATCTGGTATGGGATGTAGCTGGATAACAGATTAAACTATATCTCTTTTCTAGTTTTCAGTTGCAAATGTACTGACATGTTGTTCATAATGTAAACTTTTAGGCTATAATTACTTGACTAGATGCAAATAAGCACATTGAAATTTATTTAAGTTCTCTTAGAAAAGCTTACTACATTGTTGTGTTGATCTCATGCTCCTATTTAGAGTCATCTAGCTTTTTGGCCTCATGTTGTGTTGAGTCCTATGTGGCGTAGTGTGTCATAATACTTCTTCTGATTCTAAATTTGGGCCCTTTCAGGATTTTTTGTCCATTGAAACATTTTTGTACTTGGACCATCGATATATGGAAAGTTACTTAGATTTACAACACATGGTTGATATTACCCTTTCATCATGGAAAATACTTTTAGAATATATATATCTTTTACTATCTAGAATGGTATATTTTAACAAAAAATGCAATTCAAAGTTTCACATTGGAGACTATCGCCGTCCTAAACAACCTACATGTGGAATTAGAGGAAGTAATAATTCTCTAGAGCTTTCCCATGCAGTCACATGCAAATGTCTTGTTAGAACAAGTATAATAAGATGATGTAGGCAGGCTGTAAGACATGCCATGTAAGATTTATGGTGATATGGAAGAAAGAGAAATGGAGAGAGAAGGAAAGAGGCCGCTCACGAATAGTCAACTGAAAGTGGGCTTCTCATGGATTCCAACACAGTTTGTGAGAGGAAGAGACGAACCAAGTCTTAATTATACAACTTGTATTAGTATATGACTAGTCTTTTAGTTGGCTATATATGACATGACAACACCATAAAGCCCACTATAGGCTACATTATTAACCTTGCTCTTACTATGTATTACTGGTCCTACCGTCCTACTATCAACTATTTGTGTCTTGTTGACATTTTCTGAGGTCCTTATCTTATTTCCACAGATGGTTATGCATTTAGCATCATGATTTCAGCATTGCACAGAGGTGGTCATCACCAAGAATCGAAACAGCTTGCCAAAGAATTCGAGTCTGAGAATGCATCATATGATCTGGTTATGCTTAATACATCACTGCGCACTTACTGCAGCACAAATGACATGGAGAGCGTAATGAGGATGCTAAAGAAAATGGATGAATCAAACATATCACCTGATAACATTACATTTAATACCTTGATAAGGTACTTCTGCAATGCAAAGGTTTGTCACCTAGCATACAAAACAGTTGAAGATATGCATGCAAAGGGTCATCAATTAAATGAGGTATTTAGTTCATGCAAATCATTTTCGAATTCTATCATGGATCAAACCTCAGCTATCAAACCCTTGTTACTCTCTCCATCCTTGATTAGAATCATAACTTTGTTTATTTTCTTTATATTATTTTGGTTTTCTCATATTGTATTCCACTTGGGATTATAGTTCCTATTTTATCGGTCAGATCAGGTGGGTATCCAAGAAAATGATAGGTTTATATGGTTTTTGTAGTTTGATTGGTTAATTTTTGTTGTCATCATAGTATAGCTTGAGCTTGTCGAATAGTTCCATGTTATGGTATGTCGGACAATTTCCCATTGCTGACTGAACCATTAAGTCAAAATGAGTGTCTCTTGTTTTGAGTTATGACACTCCTGTAGAAGAGTGAGTGAGTGATAATTCCCAACTTCCTAGAATATACTTTTAAGTTAACCTTTTATGCAGAAAACTTGTATGTAGTTGATAAAAAAAATCTGTATATCTTTTCCAGGAGCTTTGTTCTCATGTAATGGTACAGCTAGGAAAGGCAGGTTTCCCTTCTGAAGCATTTTCTGTGTATAATATGTTGAGATATAGTAAAAGAACAGTTCACAAATCTCTTCATGAGAAGGTCTTAGGCATCTTAGTTCCAGCAGAACTTCTCAAAGCTGCTTATATAGTTGTTAAGGTAATAAAATTCTACTGCTTTTACATTTGCTATTGCAATATCTTTTGTTTGTTTTCTGTGTCCACACTAAGCACATCAAATTGACAGGACAATGCTGATCTGATATCTCCTTCTTCTTTGGAGAAGTTTGCTAAATCGTTCATGGTCTCAGGCAATATAAATCTAATTAATGATGTTATGAAAGCCCTAAACCGCTCCGGGTGGCGTATCAGCCAGGTGATGGTCTTGTATCTTAGTGTCCTTTGATACCTTGTTGGAATTAATGTGGGTTTCAAAATGGCGTAATCATACTAGATGGTTTATTCTGAGACAGTTATACTAAAAATCTAAACATTTACCTATTTAAGTTAACTAAAAGCTTATGCCATCAAATACTTTGAAATTGGAATTACATGTCAAGCTCGTAATTACCATGGTACTATATTTCTGATGTTCATTGATTGATAAACATAGTGGTTAAACCTTGCACGTTTCCAGTCATGACTTCTGAGTGGTGTGTGGCATTTGTGGGCTCCAGTTTTTATTTCTAACTCATCTGTCTGAACTCAGGATTCTTGTTTACAATCTATATCTTTATTTTTATCAGACTTATGAAACTTTTGGGTGCCTTGTTTGTAAAAAAGAACTTGTTTTTGTGTGCCTTGTTTGTAGAAAAACTTGTTTTTGTGTGCCTTGTTTGCAATAACATGCCTAATGTACCTAAAAATGATGAAATGTTGTCACTCTGGCGCTGAAATGTTTTTACAAGTTTCCGCAGCCTGCCTTTAAGTTTTAGCAGATATTTTTTGTGGGAATGGAGCAGTACCAAGTTTCTACTGCAAACACTTCGCCACCTCGACTAGTGAAAGTAGCCTAGAGGGGGGGGGGGTGAATAGGCTACACCTGAAAATTTTCACTAAAAACTTCGAAATAAGTTAAATTAAAGTTGCACTGGTGCAAACCGGTTCAGTCGATTTTAATCACGACTGAACAAGTTTGAACTTGCTCAACTTAAATTTGATAATCTATTGAACAAATGCGAAGTAGTGAAGAATATAGCTAAAGATTTGCCCTACACAAAATCTACTCAAATGAATAATATGAACCAACCACTGAATATAAAGCGCTTGACAAGAACACACAAGAACACGCGATATAACCCGAGGTTCGGCAACCACCACAAAGGTGTCCTACTTCTCGTTGAGGAACCCACAAAGGGCCGGGTCTTTTCCAACCCTAATCCTCCACAAGCCGACCACAAAGGTCAAGGCAATCTCTTCTCAAATCAGCTCAAGGAGCGGGTGATACAAACTTCTTGGGGTCGTCCACAAATTTGGAGACTCCCAAGCAACCTCTAACCGTCAAGGAACTCGAGGTTCCAAGAGTAACAAATCCGCACACGGTTAAGTTTGCAACGAGCTCAAGAACAAGAGAATGGGAGAATCGAGATGAAATTGACAGCGAGTTCGATCGAGTTCACCTCACACCAAGGGTCCTTCAAATGATTGAAGGAGATGCGATTGCGGGTGTGAAAGGTGAAATGAATGCGCTTGTTTGAAGGTTGGTCAGCCAAGAATTCGTGGGAGAGGCAGGAGTAAATGAGAGAGAGTGTGAGGGGGTATATAAAGGATCCCCCAAAAGCTGACAGCCGTTGGGAGAAAAGGAGCAAAAACCGGTTGAACCGGTTTTCGGACCGGTTGAACCGGTTTCTACCAGGGGGATCCCGGTCCACTGAGCTACTCAGCCGGAGACTCGACCGGTTTCAAAACCGGCTGAGTAGGGAAAAATTTCGGCTGAACCGGTTTCTGAAAAATATCTGCTGCGACTTTTCTGACAGCTCTGACTGTCAGACAGGTCAGAGCAGAGGTGGCAGGTGAACAGTACCGAAACCGGTTGAACCGGTTTCAGGACCGGTTGAACCGGTTTTGGGGGCTGAAACCAAATTTTGAGTATTTTGAAGAGAACAAAAGGGGAGTCTTTGTGGGAAGTAAAATTTGTTTTTCTCAAGGGCATTCATGATCTGGGAAAATGATCTCCAAGGAGTTTTCAAAAGATATTGAACTTGGCTCGTTTCACAACTTACTTAACCGTCGCGGATCCCTCTTAATTGTACGACGATTCCTATGACTCAAGAATTATAAATTTAGCACCGCCGTTATTTCTTAGCACTTGGAGCACACCATTTGATGTGGAATTTTAAATCCGCTGTGCTTTATACTTTTATGCTCGTAAGATCTGTGCTTCTCCTGTCTGTAGAAATACTGTGTACATACTAGGAGCAAACTTGTTAGAATCTTAGTTTGTTTTGTCATTAATCACCAAAACCCTCAATTAGGGTTGATTGCACTTACAATCTCCCCCTTTTTGGTGATTGATGCCAAAACAAACTAGAATGGAAATAAGAATTAAAAGTTACAAGTACTTGCGAGATAAAATCTTTTGTGTATGTGTAGCTCCCACTAAATATGTGCATGAGTTTTGCGATATTACCATTGACTTGATATGTCAATTTGCGACATATTTAGAGAGAGAGAACAATCAACACCATACACAAAAATGATGAGGTATAAAACATAATTGGATAGAAAGAGTAAAAATTACACATTCAAGCTCATTATTGCATAGCATATGATATGAAAAATTCTACAGCTATTACAACAATGAGAACTCATCTCATCACATCATAAAAGTGTTTGTGGCATTCGAGCCATGCATGCATCAAATAGTTATTACAGACCGATTGTTCATTACAAAAATAAAGGGGTACTGCATAAAGGGTACTGCATAATAAACTTTCTCCCCCTTTTTGGCAACAAGAACCAAAAAGAGAGAGAGAAGCGTCAATCCAATGATCACCAGTGGGGAGGAGGATGATGAGGAGCAAAGAGGTGGTGCGCCAGGTCAGAGGCAAAGTGTTCCTCTCCAGACTGGGTCGGAGGAGGAGCACTGCCAGAAGGGTCCTGGGGCGGAGGGTAAGAGGACGATTGGCCCGGATCCCCGTGATACGGAGGCGGGACAAACTGCTCCGGATCATCAAAATAAGTTTCTTCTTCTTCGACGTCATCAGTTGTCGTAAAAGGCACCCCATATGCCTGCTGGTACCACTCGTTGACATCTGGAGGAGGAGGGTGGAGAGGTACATCAGGAGAGCGGGGGGCGAAGGGAGTACCCAAAGCGGAAGCTTGATGACGTAGGTTGTCGTCGGTCTCCCGCTGACGTCGAGCCACCTCATGGACATCCGCAGCAATGTTTCGGCACATGGAGAAGAAAACCGCAAACCCGTGGGCCAATCGGGCACCCATCCCACGACCTCGACCACGACCACGACCACGTGGTGTGGGAGATCCGCGGCCAGGGGAAGGGCGCGAGGCACCAGCAGCAGCAGCAGCACCAGCACCAGCACCAGCAGACGGACCCGCAGATGTATGAGCACGAGAACTGGAGGGGGCTTTCCTGAGGCGCCCTGCTGGATTGTTGGGATCAATCCAGAAAGGGGTGTATGACTGATGTCTGGTACCTTTGTCAAATCTGAACTGAGTCACAACCTCAATCATCTTCATGATAAACGGAGCATGAAGACACCCCTTCAAAGGAAAGCAGGCGGCATGAATGATTTCCTGCCAAATCATATCAAAGACATTTATGCTTTCTGAGCTGCTGGGTTTCATAAAAGAGAGCAAGACCTTGCTCTCCCCAAGAATGTTCATCTGATTACCCCCTTTTGAAATGAGGGTCATCCTGCAGAGGGAGTTGATATAACGATAATACTTATGAATGTTTGTCGACTCCCAATACTTCCGAGACTCAGAAAGATGAAGATCCTTGGCTTCATCTCTAGTAGGCTGCCGGAAATCATGAATCTTGATCTTGTCGCCAGAGATATCATTGTCAGAAAAGCCAAGAATGTGAGCAAATCGACGATAGCTCACCTTATACCAACTACCTTTTTTTTTCTCGAACACGCAGGAGAGCTGCGTATCATTATATTAAAGGAAGAAATACACAAGGTCTAAAATAGACCGGGGTACAACTGACGCCTTACGGCGGCCTGAACGAAACTAGCAAAGACTGACTCATCTATAAAAACTCTAGGCTACATGAGATAGGGAGGCAACAAGGGATGTCAACCCCTTGGCCCCGGCAGTCTCCCACAGACGGCGCTCATCCCCCACATGGATTAGGAAATTAGCAACATTAGGGGAAAGGCCATCAAAGATGCATCTGTTCCGGAGATTCCACAAAATCCAAGCGCCCAGCATAATGAGGGAGTTTAGGCCATCTCTGAAGGACCCCTGAATAGCTTCATTTGTTTGATGCCACCACTCCATAGAATTAATATCCGTTGGTTGGGGGGCCAAACCCTGCAGCTCGAATTGCCTTAGAAGGAGGAACCAACATTCTCTTGAGAAAACACAATTCACCAGCAGATGGTCAATTGTCTCCCTTTCCTGCTCACATAAAGGACATTTTTCCGGATGATCCAGCCCCCGCTTCTCAAGTCTATCTGCTGTCCAACATTTCTTGTGAGCCACCAGCCACAAGAAGAATCGACATTTGGGTGGAGCCCAAGTTTTCCAAATCCGCTTAAAAGGTTCAAACTCCACAGATCCAATGAAGAGCCCCTCATAAGCGGCTTTAGTCGAATATTTGCCATTAGCAGCCAACCGAAAAATATGTTTGTCCTCCTTATGGGGGTCCAGATCAACATGTGCCACCAAATCCCAAATACGCAGGAAATCTGCAAGTGCACCAACAGATAAACTCCCAGGAATATCATTAATCCAGCCATTATCCTCAATCGCCTCTTGAACTGTCCTTTTGTTAATCAGCTTCATAGGAATGGTCTCAATAAGTCGGGGAGCGATATCTCCAATCCGCTGCCCATCCAACCATCGATCACTCCAGAAAAGGGTAGAAGCTCCATTTCCAATCTCAGAATACAAGGCTACTTGTAGAAACTCTCGAATTTTTTTCGGGGTATGCAAAGGCAGGGATGCCCAGGGCCGACCTGGCTCAGTTTTTTGCAGCCAAGCCCAACGCATTTTAAGGGCCCAACTCAGTTCAGTGATGCTGAAAATACCCAGTCCACCAAGCTCTCGAGGTCTGCACACACTGCCCCAGGCCACTGCACAATGGCCACCCATGGCATTTTTACGACCACGCCAAAGGAACCCTCTTCGAATTTTATCAATGTCCTTCAAAGTAGTAGAAGGCAAGTCTACAGCCATAACACTATAAATCAGCACCCCTGTCAAAACAGATTGCACCAATACGCTTCTTCCTGCTTTAGTCAACAAATCAGCTTTCCATCCAGGTAGTTGATTAGCTATTTTATCCACAATGGGCTGCACCTGCTCCCTTCTTAATTTATGTAACGACAGGGGCAACCCAAGGTACTTGCAAGGAAAGCTAGATATCTCGCAGGGCCAAAACTGTTGAATAATCTCTAAATTGTCTTCATGGCATCTGATGGGGTAGACACTAGATTTCTGATTATTATTATATAAACCAGAAGCCTCACCAAAAAGCTGAAGGATGTCTGAAATCATAGTCATGTCCTCTGCCACGGGATTAATAAAAAGAACCACATCATCAGCATAAAGAGAAACCCGGTGTTGAAGCTGCCTAGTAGAAAGAGGTTGTAATAAACCTTCCTCATCTGCTTTAGAGACAAGTTGACCAAGCACATCCATGACAAGCACAAACAGCATCGGAGAAAGAGGATCCCCCTGTCGCAGCCCTCTTCTATGAGAAATTATGCTTCCCGGATGACCATTAACTAACACTCGAGTAGAGGAAGTGAGAAGCAGCCCTGAAATGATATCTCTCCAGATCTGCCCAAACCCTAGATTCTGCATGACCTCAATAAGGAAGGGCCAGGAAACCGAATCAAAAGCTTTAGTAATATCCAGCTTGAGCATCAGGCAAGGATGCCTTTGTTGATGAAGTAATTTAGCCGTCTGCTGAACCAACATGAAATTATCCTGGATAAAGCGACCCTTAATGAAGGCATTTTGGTTTGGAGAGACCAAATCGTTGAGCCTTGAAGCCAATCGAGAAGCCAATATCTTTGTGATTAATTTTGCAAAGCTGTGAACAAGGCTGATAGGTCTAAAATCTTTGACTTGATCAGCATTATCTTTCTTTGGGATTAGAGTGATAAAAGCAGAATTCAGCTTATGAAAATTATCAAATTTTCTGTTCCAAATCGCAATCACCGCAGCCATAAGATCCTCTTTAATAATGGACCAGCAAATTTTGTAAAATCTACCAGTAAATCCATCCGGTCCAGGAGATTTATCAGAGGGCAGAGAATTTATAGCATTGCACACTTCTTGCTCAGCAATGGGGTTGTCCAACTCGATCAAATTTGGGAATGGAGTGCCAGCAGTTTCCAGAGCCTCAAGGTTAATCGAAATATTTCTGTCTTTACTAGCCCCAATTAAATCAAAGTAAAACTGATCCACTGCTGCAGCAATGTCGCTATGAGCAGTAAGGACTTGATTTCCAACAGTAAGCTTGGAAACACTGTTTTTCTTCTTTCTGTACCTTGCAAAGGAATGGAACAACTTAGAATTTGCATCTCCTTCCTTGAGCCAAGAAATTCTTGATCTAAGGCGGGCAATGGTACGTTTGGTTGAGGCCAAAGCCAGAGCAAGCTTCTTCAATTTATTTAGCAGCCACCTTTCCAACACAGACAGAATACGACCATCCTGCGCAATCTCAAGCTGATGGATCAAATCTCTAGCAAGATGCAGTTGAGTCTCAATGTGCCCCACCTTCTTGCTGCTCCATCCTTGAAGGGCTTTAGCTGTCCCTTTGAGTTTTAAATCAAAAGTGGAGAAGGGGCAGTGGCCAACAGGAACCGAATTCCAGGCGGTGTGCACCACATCGTGGAACCCTTCAATTTTCGTCCAGAATGATTCAAAGTGGAAACGCCTTTTAACACCTTTGCAATCTTTGAAACCCAATAATAAAGGACAGTGATCAGAATCTTCAGAAGCCGCACTTTGTAACACTGCACCAGGAAACAGCTCCTCCCAATCAATAGAGCACAGGACTCTATCAAGTTTGACAAGAGTAGGCTGGTTCTGCTGATTAGACCAAGTAAACTTGCGCCCATGGAGTGGAATTTCTTTAAGAGCGAGATCATCTACCAATTTTTTGAATCGACCCATCATAGCCCGATTAATATGCGAGTTGTTTTTATCCTCGGCATGCAAAATGAGATTGAAATCCCCAGTAATCATCCAAGGGCCCTGACAGGCTGCTCTAATATGTCTCAGCTCTTGCAGAAATTCAATCTTGGCTTCATTAGATTGAGGTCCATACACACAAGTAAGCCACCACTGGTGTCCCTCCACTGAACAAAACTGCACAGAAATACTATGGATGTCTGTCCTGGTAGCTCCAGTTATCCCCAAGTGTCGTCTCCAAGCAATAAGGATTCCACCCCTCGAACCATTAGAAGGCAGGGCCAAAGAACCGGTAAAATCAGACCCCAACATAGAGAGGAGAACACGCGAAGAAGGTTGTGCCATCTTAGTTTCTTGAAGACAGATTATATCCGCTCCATAACAATTGAGGAGCTCACGGACAGAATTCTGTCGAGATAGAGAATTAAGACCTCTAACATTCCAAACAATTATTTTTTCCGGATCCATGTAGAAACAGTGAGAGGTAAATCGACAAACAATATCAGCAACATCGCCAGCTAAAATAAGCTTGCTGCGGTAATATCCCCAGTCCCAGTTATATATTCTAAATTATCTGGGACAGACCACCCAAAAAGGGCAGCAAGAGCCTGCACATGACTACGAGAAAAAGTATTCTTGAAGAGCTTGGCGTAGTCATCTAAAGCTTGACGGCTGAATCCTTCATTGTCCTCAATAATATTTAGAGCCACCATAGCTTGTTTCTTAGATCTTTTTCCCCAATCCTGAATTTTAAATTCAACTCCAACCCCTGCCACACGTCGGCTGCGTCTTGGAACTGCCAGGGGGATAGAGGACTGACGTCTGACAGATTTTGGGATTGGTAATATGCGTGTGATCTGGTTTGACAATTTGCTGATGAATTGCTCTTGAGCACAAATCTCCACAGAATCTTGTGTTGTTGCTGAAGGGTCCTCAGATGGAGCAGCCAACGCAGCATTTGTTGTTGCTGAAATGTCCTCCTCAGATGGAGCAGCCAACTTAGCATCAACGTCTAAGGCATTAGCCTCCGACGGAGCCGCGTGTGCTGCTGCCACATCAGACAGGGAGGAAGTTAATGTTCTAGACAGAGTTGCCAACACAGCGTCAACATCTGAAACAGAATACTCAGATGGATCTGTGTCAGCAGCTGCCACGTCTGAGGGTGATGGAGGAAGCACAGTGACAGAATTGGGAGTTCCAGCTTCCTCCTGGTTCAGGACATTCTTGAGTCTTTGACGAAAATAAACTTTCAGCTGCTTCGCCTTCACCGGTGAAACAATAACCATGTCATCAGTCATCTCTACCAGCCTAGGAGACAAGTTCCCCCCATCAGATTCCAAAGTTCTCTTCAAATCTGAAACTGCCACCCCGGAGCTAATGCTCCGCTGCTGCATGCTCTCATCTCTTGGGCCCAAACGCTCATGAACTGAGAGACGTCCCGAATGACCATGTTCCCCCCTTCTCCCACTCGAATGGGGAGGTCTTGAAAAAGGAGGGGATCCCTGCTGCACGTGACCAGAACCATCCCCGCCCGAAGTAATAGCATGAAGCTTAGGATCGGATCCATCCCTCCGTGGTGCAGACGAGAATGTGATGCGGATTGGATACATCAGCGTTCTCCTGCCAGAAGACATCCCATCAACGGCAAAGGGAGGTTCGACGATCCAAAGCTCCCTTGAAGCAGGCACCAAGGACGGGTCTAAACACCAAGCAGAACATCGGTAAACAGCCACATCCTTAAGCTCCAGGGTGTCAGGATGAACCTGATGAACACTAGCAAAGGGATTAAGCAATTGTTCCACAGTTATGGTTTCCCATGCATGGATGGGGATACCCTGAAGCTCGAAGTCCAACAAGACAGGTAACACAGCACCCCTGGAGTTCAGAAACCGGGACCATTTCCTGCAGGTGATTGTGAACGTGGCTGCCCTGAGAAAAGGCCAATTGCCCACCAGCATCTCCACCATGTCACAGCCAGGTAGAAAGAGAATGAAACTTGACTGGGAATAATGCCGAATTATCAGTGTCCCCTCTTCCAGCTCCAGCCTAGGAGCAATTAACTCAGCAATCTCTTCAACCGGTACTTTCTCACGATCGCTGATAACAGTAATCACCACTGCCTTCTGAAGATCATCCTCAGCTCTGGTCATCTGCTGACTCCATCTCAAGATGCAGGGTTTATCATCTTCAGCAGGCGACACCGGTCCAGCGGGGCGCTTATCCAAATCAGAAATCGGTTTGGTTCTACGCCGTCTCTTGCGAGTCCGCTGTCTTTTTGATTGGACACCGACAGCATCAAGTGAAATCAAGCCTCCGCCGTCGCCCTCCATTGTTGATGGTTCCTGGTGTCGAACAGCAATACCTGAATCTCTAGGAGGATGCTGATTGTCTTTCCTTCTCCACACCAGTCTCTTCTTCTTCACCTTGATCACAGAGGTTGCTGAAGACGAAGAGAGCCTCCTCCAGACCGAGAGCCGTGTCTCAGGTCGAGGTTGCTCCCTTAGTCTGTCTCCACTGGTCGTACTTGGCTCCGGAAGATTGATCCTCCTCCAAACCGAGATCTCAGTCTCAGGTCGAGAGGCAGCACTGTTGTTCACCGCCACCTTCACAGCCTCAAGCCTCACCGGCCTTTTAAGTAGATTGCAATCAAAGGAGCGATGCCCCTGCTTCCGGCACCGAAAACACCTCGTCTTCTGCGTACACTGGAAGGCAAAGTGATCATGAGAGAGGCAGTTAAAGCACCTGCCAGCCAGGTCCTCTGGGACGGGCCGTCTCTGACGTTGCCGCTCCATCTTCAATCGGCGTCGCTTTGACTGCTTGGATTCCACCAACTGCCATCCATCGACTAGCGGCTCTGTTTTCTCTGTGTTCCGAACAACCTGAGCAACGCCCGTCGACGACACAAACCTCTTCCGGACGCCGGAATCGCATTTCTCCCGGTTGCAGGCAGGTCGCACCACCGGAGCAGGAGCCGTAACCATCCGGCCAGCCGCAACCACTTCACAGAACGATTTGGACGACTCTGCCGATCGTGGGGAGGCATCCCGCCACCGCTCAAAACGGGAGCGCCCGCCCGACCCAGAAGGTGATGCCTGCCCCGACGCCGGCAGGTGCACGGTGGCCGCCGGGCCCGGAGTGGACGCCGGCGTGGTTTGTGGGAGAAACGAAGCGTCGGGGGAAGGGGAGGGGGCGGGAGCGGAGGGGGCGGGAGCAGGGGAGGGGAGCGGAACCGCCATCCAAGTTGATGAGTTGCTAGCTTAGATCAGCGTTGTGGGTCGTGTTTCCTCCATGATAGTCGGTGATCCTTAGTTAGCCTCTAAGTGGTGTGTGTGTTCTTATACCAACTACCTTCGATGAAGAAGTTCAGATAAGGGTAGTTGTAATGACTCTCCTCGTCAGCTAGCTTTATCCACAAAGTTGAGTAGAATTGAGCAATAACTTCATCATTCCAATCATATTGGAATGTCATGATACTCTTCATCTGTTTCCTTTCACAGGCCCTCAATGTCTGTGTCATTTCTGGGTCCCCAATGGCTTCACAACCTTCCCAGTTGATATAGCGTTGATGCAGGATAGGTTGATGCTTCTTGGGGAGAATGACGGAATTATAGAAATCCACGTGATGAAGTGTCCAAAACCGATTTCCATCGATCCTGGCATCGCGAATGCGCAATACAGGATTTTGGAAACGAAGATCCTGGAGGAGAGCAGAGCCTCCACTGGCAGTGAAATCAGTGACTGGCTCATTGCCAGCACGCCGAGCCTCTGCCCGGTGGAGGACCAAGCCACGAATCACAGGAGCGTGGGCCGGGGGAAGATCAACTTCATCATCCTTCCCCCCTTCATCATCACTTGCAGGCTCCGTAGTTGAGAATGCCACTTTTGTGTGAGTTTAACAAAATTTCACTTTTGTGTGATAATGAGAGTGCCATAAAACTTGCAAACAATCCGGTGCAACACTCTAGAACTAAACATATTGACATCAGACACCATTTCTTGAGAGACCACGAAGCCAAAGGAGATATCGAACTATTTCATGTGAGCACCGAAAATCAACTAGCCGATATCTTCACAAAACCACTTGATGAGACTAGGTTTTGTTTTCTTAGGAGTGAGCTAAATATCTTAGATTCTCGAAACGTGACTTAATAACTAAAATTTTGATCAAACTTGACGGATTAAAATTGATTGTTTGAGCAATATGAAATGAGAAATAACATTTTTATCTTTAAAATATCTCATGTCACATTTGCTAAGTGCTATTATAGCCCTTCCGGGCAATATCTGGAAACTGGTTGAGTAAACCGGCTGAGTAGGCCACTCAACCGGTTTCTCCCTGGTGGAAACCGGTTGAACCGGTATAAAAACCGGTTGAACCGGTTTTGGCCGTCGCGCCGTCAGTCAGCGTGCAGTCTGCGCTGTCAGTTTTTGCAGTCTGTGCTGTCAGACTGCCAGAATTTTCGCGCAGTCAACACCGTTTTCTGCGCGCTTTTACTGCGCAGTTTGACCAGAAACCGGTTGAACCGGTTTTCTGTTTTTCTGGCGGCCGACTTTCCCCCTTTTATTTCTCTCCCTCTCTCCTCTTCCCTTCTCAGTCTCATATTCCAGCCGCCGCCGCCCACTCTTCCTCCTCTCTCTCCTTCACACTCCACTCCAAAAAAACTCTCTTGTGCCCTCACACTTTTGGAAGAGTTGTTGGAGATCCGTTCATCCCGGCGTTCTCCATCATCTTCCTCCATCTCGTTGGGACTTCTTGACCCAATCTCCGGATCGAGGTATTGCCCTATTTCATTTCCGTGTACTCGATCCTACGCGTTCTTGATTATCTAATGTATCATTCGTTGGGTACATTTTAGTTTAAGTGATTGCCACACTTAGATTATCTTCATTTGTCACAAACATTGTTAGAGATTAGCGATTTGATATTGTTCGTTGTAGTTGAACCGCTCATATGAACGGTTGAAGTGCATGCTCAATATCTTATGTGTTTCTACTCAAACGTGTTTGATCCTTGCTCATCACAGGTTCTATTTCTTATTTCTTAGAATGGTGCGTCGAAGGAACCCGTCTGTGGTTGAATCCGACTCCTCGGATGACCAGGAAATCCACGGAGATACTCCCCCACGCTCTCGATCCAAGCGAGGGCGCGGAAGCGGCAATGTCATGCCGGGTGCTGAGGCCTCCGGGTCTCAAAGTGCTCGCGGTTGGACATCCCGGAATCCTTCCGGTCGGTCTCGACCTGCGACGAATCCGCAGGCGTGGGAGCCTGCAAGTGATGATGAAGGGGGGAAGGATGATGAAGTTGATCTTCCCCCGGCCCACGCTCCTGTGATTCGTGGCTTGGTCCTCCACCGGGCAGAGGCTCGGCGTGCTGGCAATGAGCCAGTCACTGATTTCACTGCCAGTGGAGGCTCTACTCTCCTCCAGGATCTTCGTTTCCAAAATCCTGTATTGCGCATTCGCGATGCCAGGATCGATGGAAATCGGTTTTGGACACTTCATCACGTGGATTTCTATAATTCCGTCATTCTCCCCAAGAAGCATCAACCTATCCTGCATCAACGCTATATCAACTGGGAAGGTTATGAAGCCATTGGGGACCCAGAAATGACACATGCATTGAGGGCCTGTGAAAGGAAACAGATGAAGAGTATCATGACATTCCAATATGATTGGAATGATGAAGTTATTGCTCAATTCTACTCAACTTTGTGGATAAAGCTAGCTGACGAGGAGAGTCATTACAACTACCCTTATCTGAACTTCTTCATTGAAGGTAGTTGGTATAAGGTGAGCTATCGTCGATTTGCTCACATTCTTGGCTTTTCTGACAATGATATCTCTGGCGACAAGATCAAGATTCATGATTTCCGGCAGCCTACTAGAGATGAAGCCAAGGATCTTCATCTTTCTGAGTCTCGGAAGTATTGGGAGTCGACAAACATTCATAAGTATTATCGTTATATCAACTCCCTCTGCAGGATGACCCTCATTTCAAAAGGGGGTAATCAGATGAACATTCTTCGGGAGAGCAAGGTCTTGCTCTCTTTTATGAAACCCAGCAGCTCAGAAAGCATAAATGTCTTTGATATGATTTGGCAGGAAATCATTCATGCCGCCTGCTTTCCTTTGAAGGGGTGTCTTCATGCTCCGTTTATCATGAAGATGATTGAGGTTGTGACTCAGTTCAGATTTGACAAAGGTACCAGACATCAGTCATACACCCCTTTCTGGATTGATCCCAACAATCCAGCAGGGCGCCTCAGGAAAGCCCCCTCCAGTTCTCGTGCTCATACATCTGCGGGTCCGTCTGCTGGTGCTGGTGCTGGTGCTGCTGCTGCTGCTGGTGCCTCGCGCCCTTCCCCTGGCCGCGGATCTCCCACACCACGTGGTCGTGGTCGTGGTCGAGGTCGTGGGATGGGTGCCCGATTGGCCCACGGGTTTGCGGTTTTCTTCTCCATGTGCCGAAACATTGCTGCGGATGTCCATGAGGTGGCTCGACGTCAGCGGGAGACCGACGACAACCTACGTCATCAAGCTTCCGCTTTGGGTACTCCCTTCGCCCCCCGCTCTCCTGATGTACCTCTCCACCCTCCTCCTCCAGATGTCAACGAGTGGTACCAGCAGGCATATGGGGTGCCTTTTACGACAACTGATGACGTCGAAGAAGAAGAAACTTATTTTGATGATCCGGAGCAGTTTGTCCCGCCTCCGTATCACGGGGATCCGGGCCAATCGTCCTCTTACCCTCCGCCCCAGGACCCTTCTGGCAGTGCTCCTCCTCCGACCCAGTCTGGAGAGGAACACTTTGCCTCTGACCTGGCGCACCACCTCTTTGCTCCTCATCATCCTCCTCCCCACTGGTGATCATTGGATTGGCGCTTCTCTCTCTCTTTTTGGTTCTTGTTGCCAAAAAGGGGGAGAAAGTACCCTTTATGCAGTACCCTTTATGCAGTACCCCTTTATTTTTGTAATGAACAATCGGTCTGTAATAACTATTTGATGCATGCATGGCTCGAATGCCACAAACACTTTTATGATGTGATGAGATGAGTTCTCATTGTTGTAATAGCTGTAGAATTTTTCATATCATATGCTATGCAATAATGAGCTTGAATGTGTAATTTTTACTCTTTCTATCCAATTATGTTTCATACCTCATCATTTTTGTGTATGGTGTTGATTGTTCTCTCTCAGAGTGTATTTGGTAGTCTAGATATTGTGTCTCGTAGATTGTCATATGTACCTGTGGGTTGTCTTATCTCCTACGTCAAGTACTATATAAATTGTTCAAGGGCTCTATGCGACACACCAATCCTCAGTGGCAATCCCTCTAACATGAGAATCAGAGCCTAGATCCATTTTCTCTCACTTCCACTAAACCTAGGGGTTACCACACCCCTTCTAGCCACCGACCTCTTTAAGGACACTCCCTTCCCCCCATTCTCCATGCTTTCGTACATCGACGTCGTCAAGGAGTGGCTTGCTACCTTGTTCGCCACCGCCAACGACACCAAAGAGAAGGCTACCGCTGCACGTCGTCCCGTGTTGGCTGGCTGCCAACTCCTTCATGAGAAGCAGGCGACTGCTGCTGAGAAGAAGGCCTCTGCAACAAAAAGGTTATTGTCGTCTTCCTCAACTACGGAACCACAACCGACCCTTTGTCATACGTGGAGACCGTCATCGCCAACCTCCACATCCAGGCAGCTGCGGTTTAGAATGTTCATTCCCTTGTCAACATCGTTTTCGACGCTTCGTCGATCAATTACGCTCATTGGTGTGATCTAATGTTGCTGGCCCTGACTAGATATGCCCTTGCCAACCACGTCGAGTTTGCCGCCACCGTCCCCAATGATCCGAGTAGATCCAGACGAACAATATCGTCCTCTGTTGGCTCACCAATACGATCTCCTCTGATCTTCAGGAGGTCGTCCGGGAATGTGGCCGCACCGCACGACACCTATACCTTGGCCTCGAGAACCAGATCATCGGTAACCACGACACACGTACTCTTCATCCTAATTGTGGGTGGGGGATATATTAATATACCCAAGTACATGGGTCAAGGCCCATTATAGAGATAGAATACACATTAATACACAATACAGTAGCACTTATAGAACAATGGCTAGAGCACCAATTGTGATCTTTATTTTCTTTTTCTCTTTTTTTCTTTCTTGAAATCTGTTGCTTGTACACACATCTTTTCTTCTATTATCAATATATGTTAACCAGTAGGGGGCTACCCCTCATGTTTCCTAAAAATCTAAAGCAACTACAAGATTTCCAATATTCTCAACTTAATGAGGCTTAGTGATGTGATGCCATTGTTGCTCTGGCACTGACATGTTCATATGGCTGCTGTGAATGAGGATCTTAGAGATCAGAGTAATAAGATCTCAACAAGGATTTAAAAAACATTGGCACGCCACTTGCAAGTAACAAGGTGATCTTTGGTTTTGAGGAAATTTTTTGATGATGGTGAAATTAATTTCTACTACCTGCAGTCTGATATGAGCTGTTCTCTGTATTTTGTTGAATTTCATTTCTCCACTAGCTCTTATTATGTCTCATGACTCCTGAAGCCTCATTTTCATGATAACCTGTGATAATCTTATTACTCCCAGAATAGCTGGTCTTGTCCTCTGCAAAATTATCTTGTTTGTTCTTCGGGTGTCATATTCCCCTTGCTCATGATTTTGGCCTGATGCTGTCAATTTATCAAACTTCAGGCTTGGCTTGGGAAATACCAGGCTTTGTCATGCCTGTTCTGGCCCCAGATATGAACACTATAGCAAGCATACTAACCTATTCTTCCTTCCAACACTGAACACAACCATTGCATTTGCAGGACATCTTTGGGAGAGCAATTAAGAGATACATCCAAAAGCCTGATAAGAAACAGTTGCTGCTGTGCCTCTTGGACTGGATGATTGGACAAGGCTATTCTGTAGACTCGTCATCAAGGAACTTACTTTTGAAGAATGCACAACTTTTTGGCGAAAAACAAGTTATAGCAGAAATCCTTTCTAAGCAGCAGATAGCATCAAGGACTATTGGCCTAAGACACAAAAAATGATAAAGGAAAGATTTTGTATATGTAAATTGTTCATATACATCCAGGATATGCCTAGGCTGATTGTTTGAGGATCAATTTATTGTGCTCTGAGGGGTAAGTTAGAGACAAGATATCAGTTATCATCCTCAAGTGCGGATATGCCTAGGCTGCAAACAAACTTTATTAGGATTTCAGATTATGGTATGCGGTATATATTGAATCAACTTGAGTGCTCTAACATCTCATGGCTTACGTCTATGTCTGTTGTGGCCAGGAATTTTCCAATGAGGCATGCTTGTTCCAGTAGCGGTACAGCTGGGAGTGGAGTATGACCATGCTTGCTATGATATGTGTGTTAGATTGTGTTGTCTGAAGGCTTACAGTAAGTTTTTGATACATATGGACATACCCATACAGCTAAAGCAAAGACAATTTGATTTGATTTTAGAGGATTTTGCATGTAATTCAACATGGTTGAGGTCACTGTACCTAGAAAGCAGCATACAGATCTAATTTTGTTGACAATCGTACAAGGTATTATTACTTAATTACTTTGGTGAAAAGAGGTTGCTTTGAAGATTTGACTTCACGTTGTACATACAGGCAGAGTATCAGACAGGTGGATTTTTCCTAAAAAGTGGGGAATATGTTTCTAACCTGTTTTGTTCTTTAGGAAACTGGATTGCACACTATTGTGCCTTTATGCAAACCAAGTTATGTATCATTTTTAGGTGATGAATTGTATCTTTTTTTAGAAGATGAACAGTTATGTATCCTTTTTAGTGGATGGATTGTTATTATATCCCTGTTATTGTAGGATTGTGATTTGAAACTAGGAACTTATACCTCTGAAATCCTTTTGTTTTGCAGCCCAGATAAAATTGTAGCCATGCTGAGGCATCCAATGTTTATCTGTTATCTCTATTGAAAGGCTTGAAGTTATTTGTCTTCATCGCTAAATTGGTGCCAATGTTGAGGTGAACTTGGAGAAAGAATCGTGCTTTAGTCTGACAATTTATTTGCTGGTGGTTACATAAGATGTCCTTTTTAGAGATGCGTCTATGGCACGAACTGGTAAACAGTGACATGAACAGATAGCTACTGTACTATATTTTAGCTTTGAGGCAGAGCCCGATTATTTTTCTTATGCTAGGCGTCAATTTTGCCTTTGAGATATTTCAGTTTGAGCTTAGCTGAACGGTGGGGACTCTATGATTGAACTTAACCACCACAAGCCGCATGATCTTTTCAATAAATATTGTCCTGAGTCTACGTAAGTCCCTGAATAAATAGATTTCTAGAGTTATTTTTTAAAACATTGATCAAATTTCTAGAAAACCGTATGAAGATTTATGACATCAAATTAGTATTAGGGGTGTTTGGTTTCTATGAATTATTTTTTATTCTCTCTATTTTTATTCCATTTTAGTCCTAAATTATCAAATATGAAAACTAAAATTGACAATTTAGAAACTAAAATGGAATAAAATAGAGAGAGTAAAAATTAGTCCTTGCAAACCAAACACCCACTTATTTCATATAGCATAAAATATATATTTATAAAATGCTCATTTTATATCACAGATGTTACTAGGACAGCGAGAATATTCGAACACAGAAGATCCCTTCTTGTACAGTTTTTGAAGAATCTTGTTGCATGTCTAACCTTCATAATGATGTGGTCCTTTAATCTCCCTGATGATACCTGGTAGCATGCGGTCCTCTTCGTCGCAAGTAGCGCCGAAGAGAGTTCATTGCATCCAGACGTTTTGCATTGCAGAAAGTTGTCATACCAGGCTATATTCTGAGTGGGACATGTTTTCCCTTGTTACGACGACAAGACTTCCTCACTCGATCCACTGACAAGGAGAAGTTTGCTCTGCTACGTATTCTAATCAGCCAGTGGACATTGGTGACTTGTGTGCCCATGACAGCCGGCGCCTGATAGTGTAAGATAAACTAGAGCGAAGGCGTCGTTGTCAGAGCGTACAAATCGCTAAAAAGAAATTTGGGACAAGGTGAGGACCACCAGGCACCAACACACAGGCAAAAGAGCTATCGCGATCAAACAGTTGGGCCCGTGACAGCTCGTCGACTTCTTTTTGGCACAGCGTGATTTTCTTTTCTCCCGAATGACGGCTCTCGTTTCATTTCATCCACCATCAGTAACCGGCGTTGCCATCCAAGAAGCTCCTTTCGCTCCTTTTTTTTTTCAAACCGTGTCGTTGTCAGCTGCCGTCATTTGGTGGATTGCATTCCCTTGGCCAGTCTCGGCAGTCAAGTGGGAGAATCTCGCAAGCAATCCCGTCCGGGTGGAGGAGGAGGAAATGGTCGCCAGCCACACAAACACACTGGTGGAATCGTCGTCCTGTGTGCCTGTGTCTGCGGCTGTCATGCGGGGCCCGTTGTAGATGTGTACTGGGGGTTTAGTGCAGCGCAGCGCACACAACACGCAATGCTGAAAGGTGAACGGACGCTACAGGGACATGCCTCCGAGCCCACCAATGGCCAATTGACCGAGAATGGAATCTCAATGACATGTCGGTTTGTGCCATCAACTTGCCTTCTCAAGATTCTCGTCTTCCTCTTGGCATTTCCCATGCTAATGCTATTGCGCGAGAGGGACATGCATATGATTGTGCTAGATTTAATGAACATTAACATGAGCCCACCAATAAAGCCTTGTTCGATTATTTATAAAGCCTCAGTATTAAAATGAGTCGTGCTAAATGGGCCGACACTACGCACGACATAACCCGTAGTGCTTCGACACGGCACAAACACGATTCATATAGTGCCAGTGCTGACATGACACGAGTCTAGCGACGTGCTTGGGTCGCCACACCGGCACGATGACTGACACGATTAAGTGACAGACACGGTTAGACACGACTTACACCAACCGATGGTTTATAGATGTGATTGCGATATGTGGACGTGATTTTAAATTGTTATTTCGTTATGATTTTAAACATAATGAATTCACTTTATAATGGTATGAATATTCAAGTTTTAAAATTATATATATAATTTTAAAGATCTTCTATATTTTTTGAGCTTTAAAAATAAAATAGTGCATGGGCTGGCATGGGCACTATTAGGTGTTAGTGTCGTATAGTGCTAGAACAGTATAATTAGACACTATAGTGGAGTGTCTGGGCCGCTGGTTAGGCACTAGTGGCGGCACGACATGACACGGTTACTAATAGCGTATAATAATGTCGTGTCCTAAATCCTAATATTGATAGTGTCGCGACGGGCCGGGCGGCCCGTTTGACCATCTATAATCTAGACGAGCTAGAGCATGTTTGGCTTTGACTTGTCACCAAAACTCTTCAAATATGGTGCTAAAAAACAACAGCAGCAGCAGCCTGCCGTCGACTTAGACGAGCCAGCAACAAGCCCACTCGAATGATTTGCGACTTTTAAAAGTAATAGTGTGTGATGGCGTTCTTCTAAGCTACCATAGTTTTACGAATCGATTCTTTATTAATCAATGAGGTACGATCGTGCACCTTTCCGATATTATTTTATCAGTGAGACAGTGAGTATTCAGAAAGCAAGCGTGCACGTATGCACACACGAAACGTCCTTAATGTTCCAATCTATCTATCTTTCTAAACTAATCCAATTGTGCATGAACCACTGCAGTGATTAAAGAGGTCTCGATGAGTCGATGACACGTCCATAAGAAACCAAGAGCGCCTTCCATCGCATCCAACTATCGAAGGGTAGGCGCCCAAGAAAGAGTTGAAACCCCCAACGGCAGTCCGTATATGCATGGGTGGCTGGCTGGCCACAAGAGGAACAGCTGTCGCCTGTTACTCTGTTGCGAGCGGAAATATCCTGCCTCGGGTCCTCCAGCTGGACAGGTGATCCACCGATGATCCGTACGTGCTGAGCAGCGGCGGCCACCGGCCAGAGGCCTGGGCTGGACGCCTGGACCCCTGGTGCCTGGTCCTCGTCGGCCCACGGAGCAGAGCGTGGTCCGTGCGATGTAATAGTAGGCGTGTAGGGTAGGGCGGTAGGCAGGCAGACAACAGACAAGGACAACACAGTGCCGGCCTTGGAGCGTGGACGCTGGAACCAACAACGGCCGACAAATCTAGGACGAACAAACGAAGCCCAGGCCCAGTACCAGCTCACCTCCCCTCCACCATTCGTATCATTCAGGGGACTTTGGTTTGGTATAGGAGTACAAATTGTCTTCTTCCTCTTCATTCATGCCTCCGGTTCTCATCTTTGCAAGGAACTTGGCCCTGCTACATCTAATTATTATTATTAGCAAAATCTTCTGCTACTCAGATTTTGCGTCTCAGGTTTAATTTCAGTCTGGCCTAGATCGGGCCCGTAGCCCAAATTAAACTGTGCAACCAGTTAATATAACTTAATAATAAAAACGCTGTTTCTTTGTTGGAGATTAGAAATGGTTATTATGGCGAAAATGGCTGCGGTGAGTTATGGTTATGCCTGCCGAGATACTATCCTCCATTTCTAAATCCTTGGAAATTTTGACAAAAACAAAAAGTTTTGGTTCCTTGTCTTGTCTGAAATTTACACGAAATGTCACCTCCCGCCGGGTCCCACTTCGTGGGCCCAGGGCGAACCCTACGGCGCACGATAAAAGGAGACGTTGGAGAGGCTTTGCTCCCAGTCGTCCCCCCCGGCCCCGACCCCCCTCCGTTTGCCAACGACTCCGGGCTCCACTGTCGCTCGCTCTCGCTCCCTTCCCTCCCACGCAATGGTGGCCGATCGCCTCCGCCTCGCGCTGCTGCTCTCCGCGTGCCTCTGCTCCGCGTGGGCGCGCCCACGCCTCGAGCCGACCATCCGCCTGCCGTCCGAGCGCGCGGCGGCCGACGACGCCGTCGGGACCCGGTGGGCCGTGCTCATCGCCGGCTCCAACGGCTACTACAACTACCGCCACCAGGTACGCGCCCCGTTCCGCTCCTCTCCGTCTCCGGAGACCACCGATCGAAACACTTGAGTGTATTTCTCGCATGAGTTTAAGCTTTTGTTGAACCGGTTCGTCCACTCTAACACGGTATTAAAGTCAGAGTTATCGAGTTCGAATTCTGTCGTCAGAGGTACCTTTACTTATTTATTTTCACGTTTGCCCTGTATAAGTGAATTAGCTACCTTACGATCGTCCACTCTAACAGAAACAGCCCCTTACCCATGCTGCTTCATCGGATTGGCTCTATTTTACTCGATTCTGCCCGTTCGCGTAATTTGGTTTCCATTCTACTACGTACGTGATGATTTTGCCTTTTGAAATCATCTATGCGGGTAGCCCGTAGAACCTGATTCGGGGCAGGAGTACGATTTAGATATTTGATATGACAGCGGATCATCCACAGGTAAAGCTACAAGGATTGTTTTTCGCCGCCCATTCGGTGACTAAAGCAAAACTTTAAGTTTTGTCCATTACTCCACCTGCACCGCCCGATCATTCTCTCGAGATGGGAAATTGAAAGGTCGGGTAGTTGAAGAAACTTCTGACTTTTAGGGGCCCTACATGTCACCATCAGTGTAGCGGGGACGGGGAGCCCAAGACCAGCACTCACTGATATGGCCAAATCTATAGTGCTGATATTTTATAGTACCTTCCTAGAAACACGACAATTTAATTATTCGTATTAAGTGGACAAACAGTACTTCAAAATACTATTCTTAATATGTGCTGGATTTCTGATTGTATGAGCATCATTCATCATCTTTACAGGGTTTTGTTCCAAGCTACAATTAGCATATAATTTCCCCCTTTCAACTTCAATATTACGCCTAAAATTGTTAGAGGAATCAGGCATGAACCATATTAAATCCTATGTTCTTATATATTAACAAACAAAGGTCAGCTACTGCAACCTCCGTCTTAGACTAAATTAATTTCTGTTACCATCATAAACAAAATATCTTAAGTTAAAGGAGAGCAATAACATCTATAACACTACGTAAATATATTTCATGATGTAATTAGTGATGGCGCTCTTTCTTAATAAAGTTGGTCAAATTAAAATAGTTTGACTTAGGACAACTGTAGGAGTTGGTTTAATTTGCGATGGATTGTAGTTTGGCTTAGGACAACTGTAGGAGTTGGTTCAATTCGAGATGGATTGTTGGAGGCTAAGACAATCTCTTTTCGGGAATGGAACTTGCAGGCGGACATCTGCCATGCATACCAGATCATGAAGAAGGGCGGACTTAAGGACGAGAACATCGTTGTCTTCATGTACGATGACATCGCGCATAGCCCGGAAAATCCGAGGCCTGGTGTCATCATAAATCATCCCCAGGGTGGCGACGTCTATGCTGGGGTGCCAAAGGTAATCCATATTTTTATTCCTTGATGGTTAAAGTTTACACTAGTTAGACATGTTCCAAGATTACTTACTACTAAGTGGAGCGGTTGTGGAAAATAAAAGTTACACCGTGAACAGTAAATCCTGTAGTAAAAATGACCTGACTGGATCTGCCGCACAACGTCTTACTCTTTGACTTATTTGTAGTGAACAACAAAACTGGATTACTCCACCGCAATTTTGTGAAGATAAAGCTTAGAGAACCTAATTACAATTCAAATTTGTACATACTAATTTAAACATCTTTATAATACTGATAGTATACACCCTTAATCTCAAATTTTCATCCATGGCTTAAATTAATCTGTTCTCCACTGCAGGATTACACTGGGCGAGAGGTCAACGTCGACAATTTCTTCGCTGTTCTGCTTGGCAACAAAACTGCTCTCAGGGGTGGGAGCGGCAAGGTTGTGGACAGTGGCCCCAATGACCATATATTTGTTTTCTACAGTGACCATGGGGGTCCTGGCGTCCTTGGTCTGTACTCGCTACTAATCATTTTCATTCAGATCATTAGATAAAATATCATTTCGTACATGCATGTAGAACCAAAGTATACAGTTATTTACTCTGTGTAAAAAATTCAGGAATGCCTACGTATCCATATCTCTATGGTGATGACCTCGTAGATGTCCTGAAGAAGAAGCATGCTGCCGGGACCTACAAAAGCCTGGTATCATTAGTTTGTTCAGTTCTGCTCTTCAATGTTGTGATATGTATTGTGAAGCAAGGGCTTGAGGTATATGCGTATTCTTCCACCTTTTTGTAGGTCTTTTATCTTGAAGCATGCGAATCTGGGAGCATCTTTGAGGGCCTCCTGCCGAATGACATAAATGTGTATGCGACCACCGCGTCAAATGCAGAGGAGAGTAGCTGGGGGACGTACTGCCCTGGCGAGTTCCCGAGCCCTCCACCGGAGTATGACACTTGCTTGGGAGACCTGTATAGTGTTGCTTGGATGGAAGACAGGTACTTGATTCTTCGTGTCATTTTTCACTGCATTTCGGTACTGTGAAATATTGTCCAGATCCTGCCAAACCAATTCACATGTCTGTTTTGGTTTCATTCACATCAATTAGTTAACAGAGTACTTGACAAACCAATAAGTTAAAGTATCGTACAGAATTTTTATTCAGAAATGATTAACCAATTTAGTATGATACTAGTACCTGATGACCTGGCTACCTTGTCTTTATTAATTAAAGTCAGATGCAGAAGGATATGCATGTGTTACTCTTGCTCTACTTTTAGTTTTAGGTGCACATGCTTGTCAAGAAATTTATTAGTTTGCCCCACGATATGATGCCTCACAGCAGTTGTTTTGGACCATGTGCTCTGTACTGAACCTCTTTAAAAACGAATGAACTGAACTTGCCAATTTGCGCAGTTCCCTTTATGGAAAATAGAGAAGAAATGAAATAGTAGTAAAATCAGTTCGCCAACACCTATTCTGCTGTCCTTCCCAACTCACACTTTACACTATGAGATGGACCAGATGTAATACCAGACTGCAGACCACGTTCTGTTCCTGCAGCTCATCTGAAACTATGCATGTAACTACTAACTAGTTAGCCTCTAGCCGACTAGCCCTTGTGTAGGCTGCAAATCTGATAACCATAGAACTAGACTCATTTATTCCTTTTTATCATACGTCTAAATATTGGGGTGGATCAGCTGTGCATATAATCTTATTTCTTGGTTCATTTTTTTCTCCACGCCAGTAAAACCGAATTTCACTACCAAAGCAACGAAATTACAGAGTTCAACAGTTTAACAACGACGTGAAGCAAACAACGATTGATGTTGTTCACCAATGGAACAAATGCATGAACTGACTACCGTCACTCCTAGAAACAAAAATCTCTGAAAGCACAGCTAAGCGTTCCTTACAGGGCACGTGCCCAAACAGTGCGAGGCTGCACCTAGCTGATACACACAGACTGCACATCTTGCTTGTGAAAGAAGAGGGCCTTAGACTTCACTACTCCGCTCCCTGGATAACTTGCTGCTTCAAGTTCTCCATTAGTAGACCTGCCCAATATGCAAGAAAAAAGAACATATCAAGCAAGCAATCTCAGTAGGAAATTTTGCTCTTTCGTTGTCGAAGCACACCGCATTCCTGGTACGCCAAATGGCCCAGCAAACAGCAGCTAGCCCCACAGCATGCATCTGATTACCAGGAAAAATATTGCCAACCCAAACCCATACTGATCAAGGCTTCCTGGTCTACAATCCGACCCCAAAGAAAAAGCCAACAGACTCCAGATTTATTTAACCATCATACATTCAAAGAAAATAAGGTTATATGCCCACTTCCTTTCTCTGTGTAAAAGGCACAAGAAGTATTGCCTTTCCACCTTCATCTACGCAGGTTATCCTTAGTCAGGATAGCATCATGAGAAACCAGCCACATAAAGTCTTCAATGGAATTTTGGCTTTCCACGTTTTCTTAGAAACTAAGGCCACACTCGTTCCTGCATAGGTGCTTATATTATTTGCTGATTCATGTGTTTAAACTTTGGATAAAGACACCACTTTTACTCATTTAGTGCTTATATTTGAAATTTCTCAATGCTGACAGTGATTTCCACAATCTGCGAACTGAATCTCTCAAGCAGCAATACAACTTGGTAAGTTGTTTCAAACTTGAATTTATTAAGCATTAACTTGCAGCCACGCTTCACTATACCTAATAAATGTAACTTATTGGTTGATCAGGTCAAGGATAGGACAGCGGTTCAGGATACATTCAGCTATGGCTCCCATGTGATGCAATATGGTTCATTGGAGTTGAATGTTAAGCATCTGTTTTCGTACATTGGCACAAACCCTGCTAACGATGACAACACGTTTATAGAAGACAACTCGTTGCCATCGTTCTCAAAGGCTGTTAATCAGCGCGACGCTGACCTTGTCTACTTCTGGCAGAAGGTTTGTAGATCATGAGAAAGCTAGTCATCTTGATTGTTCTCAGAAAAATCTATTTACCTCTTTAATTTCTTTCCAACAATTTATGCATCCATTTCGACGAACAAACCAACTGATTGGCTTCTTTATCTCCCACAGTACCGGAAATTGGCAGACAGCTCACCTGAGAAAAATGAAGCTCGGAAGGAGTTGCTTGAAGTGATGGCCCACAGGTCTCATGTTGACAGCAGTGTTGAGCTCATTGGAAGCCTTCTCTTTGGCTCTGAGGACGGTCCAAGGGTTCTGAAAGCCGTCCGTGCAGCTGGTGAGCCTCTGGTCGATGATTGGAGCTGTCTCAAGTCCACGGTAAGCCTCTGCTGACTATGCCTGCAGCTAAAGCATATGAAAAATCCCTGGTTCCGCTTTCGTTTTTTGCATACCTAATAACCAACCTCTGCATCTGCTTCAGGTTCGTACTTTTGAGGCGCAATGTGGGTCGTTGGCGCAGTATGGGATGAAGCACATGCGGTCCTTCGCAAACATCTGCAACGCTGGCATCCTTCCTGAAGCAGTGTCGAAGGTCGCTGCTCAGGCTTGCACCAGCATTCCTTCCAACCCCTGGAGTTCTATCCACAAGGGTTTTAGCGCCTAAGAATCATAAGGTGAGGCGAAATATTTCAGCCGCTCCACCGCAACGAACTGGTTTACATTACCAGTCCTCAGGGGGGTCCTAGTTCTTGAACCATAGGTGAAGCAGACTTATACCACTATTATAGCTGTTCCACCGTCGTTCCAGATTACATAGCTATGCCCAATTTCCGGTGTACATATATAGTCGGAAAGTTATTTGGCAATTGTATTGGTCGTTGCTGTATATATTCCCTATAGTTTGTTAGCAGATGTGTAGTTTGTAATTCCATAAAAATGAAGGACGCGTTACTGCTATTTCTATGTAGCCGACTGGTGCTCATGTGAAACTTTACCCCATTCTTGTTGGGAAATGTACTATCCGTGGTGGAATTCTTGCATCGAAAACAATTCCCGGGTGATCCTTTATTCAAGGTGAACCGTCTGTCCATTTCCATTTGAGGTCGTATTATTTTCATTTGTAGGCTTGTGGCTGGTGGCATCTGTTCCACTATGCTTCCAAACAAGTGCTATGGGCAGTTTCATTTGTTTCGTTCTCTTTGTTACGTTGTTTTTGCACTATATACCTGCAGCACCTACCCATGGAAAGAATTCCATCAATGAGCATCCCAGTAGTCACTGTTCAGTTGCAAATTGCTCCCCTATCACCCACAAGCCGTTTTTTTTTTTGCAATTTGGCCATTTAAAAAAATCACGTCTAGACCCCTTTGACCAATTAATGTCATTTTTTAACTCTTTGCTCGGCGTCATGACCTATAACACCAAGGTAAAAAGTAGTTGATTTGCTGGAAACAGGGCGTCACATTGACGGCTGACGTGGCCTAGCTCGGCGCCGCATATCTTGGTGTCGAGCTAGGCAATATCCTTCCTCCCGCTACCCGCCACCATCACACCCGCGCCAGTTCGAATCTGCAGCTGCCGCGAGAGCCCGCCGTCGAAGTCACAACCGATGTCGCTATCGCCCAGTCTCCTCGCCCTTTGCTACCGCCCAGAGTTCTATCGGCGGTCCACCCGGAGCACTGCCTGCGCTCAGAGCTCGCCATCGCCACACCCGAGAGCTCCTTCGCCCGGTGCTCGCCAGAGCACATCGCCGCCCCATTCCCGCCCTCCACCGGAGCACACATCTCATTCATTGCAAACAACAAGTCTTCACTTCAAGCCACACTCAAAAGCCTCAAAACTCCTCCAAGTGTCGTAATTGTGATTTGTAATCTTTAGTGATTAGCACCTTCGAGAGACACTAAAGAGAGCAACCTTGTGTTTTCTTGTTGCTCTTGTTGCTTGGTTTTCTTGATCGTGCTTTCTTCCTCACCCTCTTAATTCTCACTTGTAGAGTTAGCAAGGGACACGTAAGTGGTGATCCTTACAGGGTTTAAGTGACCTTGAGATTAAGAAGCACTCATTCGGTGTGTGTGACCATTTGAAAGAAGGAAAGGGTTGAAAGAGATCCGTCCTACGTGGACTCTGAAAGGGAAATGTGCCCTTGGGCCATTTCTAAGTATTTTGGTGATTGAGTGCCAACACAAGTGTTTTTGTGCTAATATATGCAAAGTGGTGGACAAAGTACAAATCATGTCAAAAGGTATGTTTCTAGACTTAGTACATTATTTTATGGACTAATGTATTGTGTCTAAGTGCTGGAAACAGGAGAAATTGAATTGGAAATGAGATGGCTTTGTTCAGCCAAAGTCTGCTCAGTCTGGATGCACCGGACTGTCCAGTGGTGCACCGGACAGTGTTCGGTGCGCCAGGCTGGCTCTGGCGAACAGGCTGCTCTCGGGACTTCGACGACGGTGTACGGCTATAATTCACCGGACTGTCCGGTGAGCCGTTCACAGGCGAACTCGTCGCTCTCGGGAGATGATTAACGGCGTACGGCTAAAATTCACCGGTCTGTCCGGTGGTGCACCGGACTGTCCGGTGAGTCAACAGTCAGCCGGGGCAACAGTCGGTCGAGGATTCCGCGCGTGATGCGTGGCCGAGCCAACGGTCACATTGGCGCACCGGACTGTCCGGTGTGCACCGGACAGTGTCCGGTGTGCCAACGGCTCTCAGACTCCAACGGTCGGCTTCGCCAAATAGGGAAGGATATCTGCACCGGACTGTCCGTTGCGCCAGTCGACAGAAGGCAAGATCTGCCTTCCAGGATTGCTCTCAACGGCTCCTAGCTGCCTTGGGGCTATAAAAGGGACCCCTAGGTGCATGGAGGAGGCAACCAAGCATTCCTTGAGCACTCTTGATCACTCACACTCCATTCTTGCACACTTGTTCGACATTCTAGTGATTTGAGCTCTGTTCTAGTGTGCTAGTCTTTTAAGCTTAAGTCTGGGTTTTGTGTGTGCGTATTTGCTGTAATCTTTGTGTCTTGTGTGAGTTGCTAATCCCTCCCTTACTCCGTGCTTCTTTGTGAACTTCAAGTGTAAGGGCGAGAGGCTCCAAGTTGTGGAGATTCCTCGCGAACGGGATTAAGAAAAGCAAGCAAAACATCGTGGTATTCAAGTGGGTCTTTGGACCGCTTGAGAGGGGTTGATTGCAACCCTCGTCCGTTGGGACGCCACAATGTGGAGTAGGCAAGCGTTGGTCTTGGCCGAACCACGGGATAACCACCGTGCCATCTCTGTGATTGATATCTTTGTGGTTATTGTGTTTTGTCGAAAACTCCTCTCTAGCCACTTGGCGATTATTGTGCTAACGCTTAACCAAGTTTTTGTGGCTTAAGTTTCAAGTTTTACAGGATCACCTATTCACCCCCCCTCTAGGTGCTCTCAATTGGTATCGGAGCCGTTCTCTTCACAAAGGGACTAATCGCCTGAAGAGATGGATCCTAAGGGGAAGGGAATCGTGATCAACGATAAAGAGAAGGAGTCCTTCGTCAACGAGCCGAAGGATGACAAGCCTACCGACTCGGGCTCCGGGCACAAACGCAAAGATGGGAAAAAGAAGAAGACAAGGCGCATCAAGGAGATCGTCTACTACAACGACAGCGACGAGTCTACTTCTTCCCAAAAGGACAACAATCACAACGACTACGAGAGAAGGAAACCGGTTAATTCGGACTTTTCTTTTGACTACTCTCGTATTCCGCAAAGTACAAATGCTCATTTGCTCTCCATTCCACTTGGCAAACCTCCTCACTTTGATGGAGAGGACTACGGATTTTGGAGCCACAAAATGCGTAGTCACCTGTTCTCTCTCCATCCGAGCATATGGGAGATTGTGGAAAGTGGAATGAAATTTGATAGCTCGGATAGTCCTATTTTTATTAATGAACAGATTCATAGAAATGCACAAGCTACTACTGTGTTGTTAGCCTCCTTGTGCAGGGACAAGTATCATAAGGTGAGCGGCTTGGACAATGCCAAGCAAATCTGGGACACCCTCAAGATCTCTCACGAGGGGAACGATGTCACCTTGCTCACCAAGATGGAGTTGGTAGAGGGAGAGCTTGGAAGATTTGCAATGATAAGGGGCGAGGAGCCAACTCAAACATACAACCGGCTCAAGACCCTTATCAACAAAATAAGGAGCTACGGAAGCACGCGATGGACGGACCACGACGTCGTCCGCCTAATGCTAAGGTCCTTTACCGTTCTTGATCCACATTTGGTGAATAATATTCGTGAGAATCCCAGGTACACCAAAATGTCGCCCGAAGAAGTTCTTGGAAAATTCGTAAGCGGGCGAATGATGATCAAGGAGGCAAGGTACGTGGACGACGCACTGAATGGTCCAATCCATGAGCCTCAACCCATTGCTCTCAAGGCAACGAGAAGCAAGGAGGCGTTACCTAGCAAGGTGGCGCAAGTTGAGGCTGCAGGGCTAAATGATGAAGAGATTGCCCTCATCATCAAGCACTTCAAGACGGCGCTTAAGGGTCGCAAGGGACAGTCAAGCAAGACCAAGACAAAGGGGAAGCGCTCATGCTTCAAATGTGGTAAGCTTGGTCATTTTATTGCTAACTGTCCCGATAATGATAGTGACCAGGAAAAAGGAAACAAGAGGGAGAAGAAGAAGAATTACAAGAAGGCCAAGGGCGAGGCACATATCGGAAAGGAGTGGGATTCAGACTGCTCCACCTCCGACTCCGACAATGAAGGACTCGCCGCCACTGCCTTCAACAAGTCATCTCTCTTCCCCAACGAGCATCACACATGCCTCATGGCGAAGGAGAAGAAGGTATGTACTCGGGATACCACTTATGCTTCTTCAAGTGATAATGATTCTAGTGATGACGATGAGATAGATTATTCTAGTTTGTTCAAGGGATTGGATAGAACTAAAATAGATAAAATTAATGAGTTGATTGATGCCTTGAATGAAAAGGATAAACCTTTAGAGAAACAAGAGGACCTTTTATATGAAGAACATGATAAATTTGTTAGTGCACAAAAATCTCATGCTTTAGAAGTTAAGAGAAATGAAATGCTTTCTTATGAACTATCTACGTGTCATGAAACCATTGCTACTTTAAAAGGTGTTAATGATGATTTAAATGTTAAACTAGAAGTAGCTAGTAAATCTAACTCTTGTGTAGAACATGTTTGCACTAGGTGTAAAGATCTTAATGTTGATACTTGTAGTGAACACCTAGAGTGCATTTCCAAACTAAATAATGAAGTAGCTAGTCTTAATGCTCAACTTAAGACTAGCAAGAGTGAATTTGACAAATTAAAATTTGCAAGGGATGCCTACACAATTGGTAGACACCCCTCAATTAAGGATGGTCTTGGCTTCAAGAGGGAAGTCAAGAACTTAACAAGCCATAAGGCTCCCATCTCCGCCAAGGAGAAAGGGAAGGCTCCTATGGCTAATAGTGTGCAAAAGAACCATGCTTTTATGTACCATGACAGGAGACAATCTAGAAATGCTTATAGGAGTTATAATGCATATGATGCTTTTGATTCTCATGCCATGTTTGCTTCTAGTTCTTCCTATGTGCATGATAGATATATTGGTAGGAGAAATGTTGTTCATAATATGCCTAGGAGAAATGTTGTTAATGTTCCTAGGAGAGTTAATGAACCTTCTACAATATATCATGCTTGCAATGCTTCTTTTGCTATTTATAGAAAGAATAAGAAGGTGATTGCTAGGAAGTTAGGGGCCAAATGTAAGGGAGATAAAGCTTGCATTTGGGTCCCTAAGACAATTGTAACTAACCTTGTAGGACCCAACAAGAGTTGGGTACCTAAGACCCAAGCCTAAATTTGCCTTGCAGGTTTATGCATCCGGGGGTTCAAGCTGGATTATCGACAGCGGATGCACAAACCATATGACAGGGGAGAAGAAGATGTTCACCTCCTACGTCAAAAATAAGGATTCCCAAGATTCAATAATATTCGGTGATGGGAATCAAGGCAAGGTAAAAGGATTAGGTAAAATTGCTATTTCATCTGAGCACTCTATATCTAATGTGTTTTTAGTAGAGTCTCTTGGATATAATTTGTTATCTGTTAGTCAATTATGCAATATGGGATATAATTGTCTATTCACAAATGTAGATGTGTCTGTCTTTAGAAGATGTGATGGTTCACTAGCTTTTAAGGGTGTACTAGACGACAAACTTTATTTGGTTGATTTTGCAAAAGAAGAGGCCGGTCTAGATGCATGCTTAATCACTAAGACTTGCATGGGCTGGCTGTGGCATCGCCGCTTAGCACATGTGGGGATGAAGAACCTTCACAAGCTTCTAAAGGGAGAACACGTGATAGGTCTAACCAATGTGCATTTCGAAAAAGATAGACCTTGTGCAACTTGTCAAGCAGGGAAACAGGTGGGAGGCTCTCATCACACCAAAAATGTGATGACCACATCAAGACCCTTGGAGATGCTTCATATGGACCTCTTCGGACCTGTCGCCTATCTAAGTATAGGAGGAAGTAAGTATGGTCTTGTTATAGTTGATGATTTTTCCCGCTTCACTTGGGTATTCTTTTTGCAGGATAAATCTGAAACCCAAGGGACCCTCAAGCGCTTCCTCAGGAGAGCTCAAAATGAGTTTGAGCTCAAGGTGAAGAAGATAAGGAGCGACAACGGGTCCGAATTCAAGAATCTTCAAGTGGAGGAGTTCCTTGAGGAGGAGGGGATCAAGCACGAGTTCTCCGCTCCCTACACACCATAGCAAAATGGTGTGGTAGAGAGGAAGAACAGGACGCTCATCGATATGGCAAGGACTATGCTTGGAGAGTTCAAGACCCCCGAGCGTTTTTGGTCGGAAGCCGTGAACATGGCTTGCCACGCCATCAACAGGGTCTATCTTCACCGCCTCCTCAAGAAGACTTCATATGAGCTACTAACTGGTAACAAACCCAATGTGTCTTATTTTCGTGTATTTGGGAGCAAGTGTTATATTCTTGTGAAGAAAGGTAGAACCTCTAAATTTGCTCCCAAAGCTGTAGAAGGGTTTTTATTAGGTTATGATTCAAATACAAAGGCGTGGTCTTAAACAAATCATCGGGTTTGGTTGAAGTCTCTAGCGACGTTGTATTTGATGAGACTAATGGCTCTCCAAGAGAGCAAGTTGTTGATCTTGATGATGTAGATGAAGAAGACGTTCCAACGGCCGTGATACGCACCATGGCGATTGGAGATGTGCGGCCTCAGGAACAATTGGAGCAAGATCAATCGTCTTCCTCAACTATGGTGCATCCCCCAACCCAAGATGACGAACAGGTACCTCAAGTGGAGGCGCATGATCAAGGGGGAGCACAGGATGATCAAGTTGAAGAGGAAGAAGCACCTCAGGCACCTCCAACCCAAGTTCGAGCGACAATTCAAAGGAATCATCCCGTCGACCAAATTTTGGGTGATATTAGCAAGGGAGTAACTACTCGTTCAAGATTAGTTAATTTTTGTGAGCATTACTCCTTTGTCTCTTCTATTGAGCCTTTCAGGGTAGAAGAGGCCTTGCTGGATCCAGACTGGGTGTTGGCCATGCAGGAGGAACTCAACAACTTCAAGCGCAATGAAGTTTGGACACTGGTGCCTCGCCCCAAGCAAAATGTTGTGGGAACCAACTGGGTGTTCCGCAACAAACAGGACGAGCACGGGGTGGTGACAAGGAACAAGGCTCGACTTGTGGCAAAAGGTTATGCCCAAGTCGCAGGTTTGGACTTTGAGGAGACTTTCGCTCCTGTGGCTAGGCTAGAATCAATTCGTATTTTGCTAGCATATGCCGCTCACCATTCTTTCAGGTTGTACCAAATGGATGTGAAGAGCGCTTTCCTCAACGGGCCGATCAAGGAGGAGGTGTACGTGGAGCAACCCCCTGGCTTCGAGGATGAACGCTACCCCGACCACGTGTGTAAGCTCTCTAAGGCGCTCTATGGACTTAAGCAAGCCCCAAGAGCATGGTATGAATGCCTTAGAGACTTTTTAATTGCTAATGCTTTCAAGGTTGGGAAAGCCGATCCAACTCTTTTCACTAAGACTTGCGATGGTGATCTTTTTGTGTGCCAAATTTATGTCGATGACATAATATTTGGTTCTACTAACCAAAAGTCTTGTGAAGAGTTTAGCAGGGTGATGACGCAGAAATTCGAGATGTCGATGATGAGCGAGTTGAACTACTTCCTTGGGTTCCAAGTGAAGCAACTCAAGGACGGCACTTTCATATCCCAAACGAAGTACACGCAAGACTTGCTAAAGCGGTTTGGGATGAAGGACGCCAAGCCCGCAAAGACTCCGATGGGAACCGACGGACACACCGACCTCAACAAAGGAGGTAAGTCCGTTGATCAAAAGGCATACCGGTCTATGATAGGGTCGTTACTTTATTTATGTGCTAGTAGACCGGATATTATGCTTAGCGTATGCATGTGTGCTAGATTTCAATCCGATCCTAGGGAGTGTCACTTAGTGGCTGTGAAGCGAATTCTTCGATATTTAGTCGCTATGCCTTGCTTCGGGATCTGGTATCCAAATGGGTCTAACTTTGACTTAATTGGATATTCAGACTCCGACTATGCTGGATGTAAGGTCGATAGGAAGAGTACATTAGGGACGTGCTAATTCTTAGGAAGGTCCCTGGTGTCGTGGAATTCAAAGAAACAAACTTCCGTTGCCCTATCCACCGCTGAGGCCGAATATGTTGCCGCAGGACAGTGTTGTGCGCAACTACTTTGGATGAGGCAAACCCTCCGGGACTTTGGCTACAATCTGAGCAAAGTCTCACTCCTATGTGACAATGAGAGTGCTATCCGAATAGCGGAAAATCCTGTTGAGCACAGCCGCACAAAACACATTGACATCCGGCATCACTTTTTGAGAGACCACCAGCAAAAGGGAGATATCGAAGTGTTTCATGTTAGCACCGAGAACCAGCTAGCCGATATCTTCACTAAGCCTTTAGATGAAAAGACCTTTTGCAGGCTGCGTAGTGAGCTAAATGTCCTAGATTCGCGGAACTTGGATTGATTTATAGCATACATGTGTTTATGCCTTTGATCATGTTCCTTATGCATTTTGTTGCTTATGTATGGTGCTCAAGTTGTACAAACACTCCCTGGACCTCACAAGTCCTTTTTTTTTGCAAGTGATGCACATATTTAGGGGGAGTTGTGCTACAACTTGACCCCTTGAGACTAACTGTTTGCTTGAGTTTGCTTGTTTTAGTCTCAAAGGAGGTTTGGTGGACTTGGACCATGAAAGACTTCCACTGCACTCCGATGAGAGGGTAACTTATTCCAAGTTCATCTCATGTACTCTTATTGCCTTTGTACTCTTATTTGAAGATTTTGGTGAGGCAATGGGGTTAAAGGGCCAAGATTGATCCCGTTTTGGTGCTTGATGCCAAAGGGGGAGAAAATAAAGGCCAAAGCAATAGATGGATCAGCTACCACTTGAGAAATTTTGAAAATAGTAGATCAGAGCTTTTGGTTTGTCAAAACTCTTTTATTGTCTCTTTTGTCAAAAGTTGGCCTCTTGTGGGGAGAAGTGTTGATTATGGAAAAAAGGGGGAGCTTTTGAAATTCTTGATCAATTTCTGTTAGAATACCTCTCTTTATGTCTCTACATGTGGATTTGACTTAGAGATAGGAGTTTGAGTTTGATTTGCAAAAACAAACCAAGTGGTGGCAAAGTATGATCCATATATGTCAAAATTGAAACAAAACAATTTTGAGTGTTCATTTGCATTGATATTGCACTTGTTCTAGTTGCTTTATGTTGTGTTGGCATAAATCACCAAAAAGGGGGAGATTGAAAGGGAAATGTGCCCTTGGGCCATTTCTAAGTATTTTGGTGATTGAGTGCCAACACAAGTGTTTTTGTGCTAATATATGCAAAGTGGTGGACAAAGTACAAATCATGTCAAAAGGTATGTTTCTAGACTTAGTACATTGTTTTATGGACTAATGTATTGTGTCTAAGTGCTGGAAATAGGAGAAATTGAATTGGAAATGAGATGGCTTTGTTCAGCCAAAGTCTGCTCAGTCTGGGTGCACCGGACTGTCCGGTGGTGCACCGGACAGTGTCTGGTGCGCCAGGCTGGCTCTGGCGAACAGGCTGCTCTCGGGACTTCGACGACGGTGTACGACTATAATTCACCGGACTGTCCGGTGGTGCACCGGACTGTCCGGTGAGCCGTTCACAGACGAACTCGTCGCTCTCGGGAGATGATTAACGACGTACGGCTAAAATTCACCGGTCTGTCTGGTGGTGCACCGGACTGTCCGGTGAGTCAACAGTCAGCCGGGGCAATGGTCGGCCGAGGATTCCGCGCGTGATGCGTGGCCGAGCCAACGGTCACGTTGGCGCACCGGACTGTCCGGTGTGCACCGGACAGTGTCTGGTGTGCCAACGGCTCTCAGACTCCAACGGTCGGCTTCGCCAAATAGGGAAGGATATCTGCACCGGACAGTGTTCGGTGGTGCACCGGACTGTCCGGTGCGCCAGTCAACAGAAGGCAAGATCTGCCTTCCAGGATTGCTCTCAACGGCTCCTAGCTGCCTTGGGGCTATAAAAGAGACCCCTAGGCGCATGGAGGAGGCAACCAAGCATTCCTTGAGCACTCTTGATCACTCACACTCCATTCTTGCACACTTGTTCGACATTCTAGTGATTTGAGCTCCGTTCTAGTGTGCTAGTCTTTTGGGCTTAAGTCTGGGTTTTGTGTGTGCGTATTTGCTGTAATCTTTGTGTCTTGTGTGAGTTGCTAATCCCTCCCTTACTCCGTGCTTCTTTGTGAACTTCAAGTGTAAGGGCGAGAGGCTCCAAGTTGTGGAGATTCCTCGCGAACGGGATTAAGAAAAGCAAGCAAAACACTGTGGTATTCAAGTGGGTCTTTGGACCGCTTGAGAGGGGTTGATTGCAACCCTCGTCCATTGGGACGCCACAACGTGGAGTAGGCAAGCGTTGGTCTTGGCCGAACCACGGGATAACCACCGTGCCATCTCTGTGATTGATATCTTTGTGGTTATTGTGTTTTGTCGAAAACTCCTCTCTAGCCACTTGGCGATTATTGTGCTAACGCTTAACCAAGTTTTTGTGGCTTAAGTTTCAAGTTTTACAGGATCACCTATTCACCCCCCTCTAGGTGCTCTCAGACTCCTCAACAGGGAGTAGGTTCTTTAGAACCGAAACTCGAGAAACAAATCTATGTGTTCTTTGTGCTTAAAATGTTACTTGTGATTTGATTCTTCCTATAATCCCTCTCTAGTTCTCTTGCTTTCAATTGGTTCCTAAGTTATTCGTAATTAATTGAGCAACTCTTTGCAAGAACTACTCTTCCGCACTCTGTTTCATGTTATACTCGTTCTAATGCTAATCTTGGGTGAAGTTTTGTATTCAAGTTTATAAATTTCAGGTTTCGCCTATTCAACCTCCTCCAGGCGACTTTCACAAACTCAACAACCTCATCCTCTATTTTGATGTATTCACATTCATTATCAGACTCAAAATCATGTTCATGAAGTTCTCTAACTCTTGAACTTCTATGAAGTGGCATAGCTTCATTTTATTCATCAATATTGTCACATCCTTCAACCAGCCAGTCTTGAGAATTAGGAGCAACATTAGATAGAAGTGCATCAATATTTTTCTCACTTCTCTCTTTTTTACTAAGCAACCTTGCATTGAATTGAACAAATACAAGATCACTTGCATGTTGTGCATCTAGCTTATTTCTTCTATTGGTATGCACCTACATTGCAAATTAAATTAGCCAAACAATTTAGAATAGACAATGTTATTTTTAGTTTAATCGATTACAATACGACATTGGACAAAGTGAGTTACCATATCAAAGTGAGGGCGACGAAGCCACTCGTGGTGACGCGGTAGACTCTGGGGCTGTGCGTGGCAGTGAGGGGACTCTGGGGCTGTGTGTGGTAGCGCAAAGGACTCTAGGGCCACGGGACGCAGTGCCAGTGTGGGAGAGGTCGTAGCCACGTGTGGCAGCGTGGGAGACGTTGGTGCCACGTGTGGTGGCGTAGAGGACGTCGGGGTCGTGCATGGCATGATCACGGGAGTAACAGGGTCTGCATCAAGGACGATGTCATACTCAGAGGGGGAGGAAACAAAAGAAGATTTGGAGAAAGGGAAGTTATACTCGTCGAAGACGACGTTATGAGAGACAAGAACACAGTGACTGGAGAGGTCCAAACACCGGTACCCCTTGTGATCAGGGGAGTACCCGAGAAAGACACAACGAGTGGAACAGGGTGCAAGCTTATGAGGGATAGTGGAGGATAGACTAGGATAGCAGGTGCACCCAAAAATACGAATATGATTTTAGGAGGGAGAGTTTTCAAAGAGAGCGAAGTAGGGGTGGGGTGAGAAACCACCTTGGTGGGTAGGCGGTTGAGGAGATAGGTGACGGCGACCAGCCCCTTTAGCCTAGTAGCGGAAGGTAAGGAGGCCTAGAACAACAGGGAACACATGACATTGTTCACAGTGCGGATCATTTGTTCAGCCTTACTGTTTTGAGAAGAGGTATAGGTCATGGCAACCGCAGCTGAGTGCCGTAGGAGAGAAAGAAGGAACGGGACATGGAGTTGTTAAACCCTCGCCCATTGTCGCATTGGATAGCCCGAACGGTTCGTCCAAACTGATTGGAAACCCAAGCGAAGAAGGGAGAAAGAGTGGGGAACGTATCAGACTTAAAACATAAGGGAAAAGTCCATAAGTAATGAGAGTGATCATCCAGAATGAGCAGATAATATTTATTGCCAGAAACGCTGAGTACAGGGATGTCTAGACATCACAGTGGACTAGATTAAAGTTGCCTGCTGCTCTAGAAGAGGAGGAAGAAAAAGGAAGTCTCACATGTCTACCTAGCTGACAGGCTACCACAAGTGATGAAAAGAACCCCGACTACAAGGGATGGCAGAATTGCTAGACAACTTCGGCATCATATCACGCTCGAGGTGGCCAAAGCGGCGGTGCCAAGTGATGGACAAGGTAGAAGCAATCAGCGCATGCGAGGTAGAGGTCGAGGAAGAGGCGGCAGATAGACAAAGGGTGTAGAGTGCCCCGGAGCTGTCACAGCGCGCGAGAAGGGTCCTAGTAGCAAGATCCTTCACAGACAAGCCAAAGGGGTCAAACTCTATAGAACAAGAGTTGTCAGTGGTAAAGTGACAAACAGAAAGAAGACTCTGAGTGATGTTGGAGGCAACAAGAACATTTTTGAGGCGAAAGGGGCTGGGAAGGACCGCATCACCTACTGAGGTGATGGGGAAGACCGACCCATCGCCGATGACGATGGAAGAATGGAAGAGGGATGAGGTGGGTGAGTGGCGGATAAAGTACCAGTATCAGAGGTGGGTGGTAGGAAGCTCTAGAGTCAGCCACCCAATCTGAGACCGAGGTGGGTGGAGCGAGAGTCATGCTGAAAAACCTAGCAAGCGACTGTGCGTCCCATGAGTGCACATGAGAGGTGGGTGGAGGAGGAAGGTGACCCGACTAGAGGTGAGGCGGTGTCGGGGTCGTCGAAAGTGCCGAGGGGGGGTGTGGAGCAGCATAGAAGGTAATACAATAGAAGAACCACCACAACGGCTAAACTACCACACGCCTGATGTTCTGAACCAACTCTTATATGTATGGCTGAACTAAACGATGGTGCTGACTGTTTGTACGTACTACTGTATCGTATCCCTTCTAGGCATAGTTGCAGTTGCCAGGCTGCCCCCAAGGCCCCAACGCAATGCAACAACAGAGTTGCTGAACCAACAAGGAACGCACCCTCTACTACTGCAAGCATGTCCATGACGCGGGATGAAAAACTCATGCTGCACATGATTCCATGCAGAATGAGTTCATTCTCCAGACCAAACACGCCATTAGCAATCCCTCCAGCTAGGTTATATAGGAACACGAGAAAGCAGAGCACGGTTGTAGCTGTAGGTGTAAAGATGGCGACATGGCGTGGCGTCGTACTTTGGGACCTACCAGCCGAGCCAAGCTTGTGCCCGAGTCACGAAATTATATATATATATATATATATATATATATATATATATATATATATATATATATATATATATATATATATATATATATACGGCGACACTAAAATGCACCTGGGTGCATTCTCTATATTGAATGCACCCAGGGTGCAATAACACCCCGAGCATGCCTCCCCATAAGAGCACGCCTTTAGCCCTCCTGTACGTGCGCCTCCCTGCCCCCCCCCCCCCGCCGTGAGTATCCTTTAATTGCAAACTTAAGTCTCTGTTTTTACTCCTTGATTACCATTGCATGCTGTGTTGTTACTCCAGTTGCAACGTTTGTTGCTTGTTGATTGCAACTATGGGTATCCGCTAATTGCAAACTCATGATTGCGTGTTGTTCTACAGGATGCAAACATACTTGATGTGTTTGTCCCCAGGGTACGACAAACATTTGATACAAGGGAAGAAGCCTACCTCTTTTACCTTGACTATGCAAAGTTGGCTGGTTTTAGTGTCAGGACAAAGAGGTGTAATTGCAACTGCTGGTGTGGTGTGATTGCAACCCCGCATTAGGTGTGATTGCAACTGCTGTATAATTCTACCCAAATATCTGTTAAAAAAATATAAACAAAATGATTGCAACTGCTGGTATGTTGTAATTGCAACTGCTGGTATGTTGTGATTGCAACTTCTATATAACTAGATGCAACTGCTGGTCTGGTTCGAAAATTGTAGCATTCTGTCGGGAGCGTGCGGGAGGGACGAAAACGAAGCGTCGATTCGGCCTGGGTGGGACGGTTGGCTCGGACTAGGTGCTCCTGGCGCGTAGGTTCGGCCTGGGTGCATTCTCTATATTGAATGCACCCAGGTGTAATATATAAATACAGTATATATATATACTCCTATTAAGAACGTAAGGAGGGCGTCCACAGCCCCTCGTGCCCCCGCCCGTGATGCGCGCCGTCTCCTCCCCCGCGCGACCCCTCCCGTGATGGCCGCCGCCGCCTACCCCGCGCGACACCAGCCGCCACCTACCCCGCGCGACAACGCCCGTGATGCCCGCCGCCGCCTACCCCGCGCGACACCACCAATGGTGCCCTTCCTTCCCCGGCACCCGCAACCCGCCAGCTCCGCGCGAGCCGCCGGCGGGATACCCGCCTCCCCCGCGCCCCCGCCAGCTCCGCGCGAGGCGCCAGCTCCGCGCGTCCGCCGCAGTGATGCCGCGCGATGAAGGCCGCACGGGAGAGACGCTGGGAAAGCCGCTCCTTCCGGCGTTGCAGTGGGGGCGTCCACAGCTGTGCCATGCCCCCGCCCCGTCCGAGACGCCGACCACGACCCAGGATTCTCGCTTCCCGTCCACGTCCGTGATTTTCCCAGCGAAGCTGACCACGCCTCCCTGTACGCACCTCCCGACATCCTCGCCGACATGCTCGCACTCCTGTCCCCGTCTGAGATCCTCGCGTCGGCGCCTTCGGTGGAAGTCCGGAATCGCCCGGCTCTCCTCCACCGCGCCGCCAGCCTCACTGAGAAGAGTTCATCTGCCTCCTCCTCAACGCTTGACCCCACCGCCGCTGGATCCAACACCCTGCCCTCGTCCTTCTTCTCCGACCTACTCACCAGTGACGACGTGGGCACCCTGGCCAGACGCACGCCATGGACAGCAGGTGGGCAGGAACACCTTCTACGTGGATCCTCTTCTCCCGTGCTCCTCGACGCACGAGAGCGAGCTCGGACTGGATCCTCTCCTACCGCTCCATGCAGGTGCTCCTCCGCCCGATCCCAATGTAAAACCTACAGTTTTGTTAGATGTTGCTGCCACTGTTTGGAGAAGACTCGCGCTAGAAAGCGGTACTGGGTGAAAACTGCAGAGCGATCTAGAGCTCGCAAGCCTGCCATTGCTCTCTGTAGCAATAGAAATCCCCCAACCCACCCACCCACACAAGTTGCAATTGCCCTCTTACATCTATTTTTTGGTGGAACAACTAAATTGACATTGAAGAAGTTTTTTGGAGTGTGCTCGTTCTGCAATTAGAAGACTTCTGTAAGATCATTCTTCTCTTTGTTTTTTTCATTTAGAACCTATGTTGGTTTTCTGATTTTCATGGACCACATAAATAGTTATGTATTCTGTTTCATAGATTCATGTCTATATAACAATTTATTTGAAAGGCATTTATCTGTGCAGGGAGAGTTCTATAATTATTCTGGTTTGTAGTCCGTGAATTTATAGTGGATTGCTTGAGGTACAAATTTGTATATAACTTCTATTAAGTTGCTCCTAATTTCCTTCTATCGCTTGTCATTCTATTAGATGATGCAATTTTTTGAGGTATAGATAGCAATTTTTGTATTCAAACAAAACAAAGAAACAAGTTATCTTTAATTGACATTCTATCATTGACTATCAGTGTTTAAGCTATATATTTGTGAAGATAAATTGTTTATACACTAATAACTGAGTTTGATGTTGTAGATACTGGGTAACAGGAATGCATGTTTATGATTTTCGTTTTGACCTTGCATTGCATCTACAATGACCAGAGGATGCAGGTAAAAAGTTATTTTTATTTTCTCTGTATTTTGTCTTTTTAGACATTTCTTAAACCAATCTTTCCTTTGCCAGTCTATGGATCCAGTTAATGTGTATGGAAATCCAATGGAAGGTGACATGATTACAACAGGGACACCTCTTGTTGTCCCACCACTTATTGACATGATTAGCAATGACCCAATTTTTGGTAATATATGAACCTAATTGGCTGTTAAATATGCATAGCAGTTTGTATAATAATCGATTTCCTCAACATATTGTAGTTTCATGGTTCTTGTTCTCACTACTTCCTCCATTGTATTTATAGCCCATTGCTGAAGATGGGATGCAGGAGGCCTCTATCAAGTAGGTCAATTACCTCATTAACAGGGACACCTCTTGTTGCCCCACCACTTATTGATATGATTAGCAATGACCCAATTTTTTGGTAATATATGAACATGATTGGTTGTTAAATATGCAGAGCAGTTTGTATAATAATCAACTGCCTCAGCATATTGTAATTTCTTGGTTCTTGTTCTCACTACTTCATTGTATTTATAGCTCATTGCTGAAGCATGGGATGCAGGAGGCCTCTATCAAGTAGGTCAATTTCCTCACTAGAATGTTTGGTTAGAGTGGAATGTAAAGGTAAGAACTTTATACTTTCAGTGACTTGAAAGTCTTTTTGCTACTTGGTACTTTCTAAAGAACAAATGGAGCCTTGTGCCCTTGTATGCTTGTGAGTTATGCATGTTGTGTGGTAGCAAATTCCAATGTGGAGCAGTATAACCATTTATTGGTACACGTTTCTATGCATTAGGACTCAGTTTTCCTAAAGCTTCTTTTAGGTACATTCTTAATCTTTTTTAGAACAATGCCATAACCTACTAATAGTTGTTTATCACGATATTCTTTTGTTCCAACTATTCCTTGTAGTTTACTTGGGAGTTTTGGTGCTGGTAGGATTTTGATAATAGTCCATGGTGGAAAAAGTTATAGCAGAAAAAGCTCTATTTTCAGTTTTCCATCGAACATCATTTTGATAGGTTGAAGAGCCAAGACATATTTGTCTAAAAATGAGAATTATATATGTCACAATAAATATTGCTTTCCTAGCCTGAAATAGCCAACATGTCACACTACACCGTAACAAAGAACAGAGCTTAACAAAGCAAGAACATATTAAACCAAGTAGTTATTATCTGCAACTCCTTTAGGCTACAGAGGGGAGAACAAAGTCATATTATATTTCAAGTAAACGAAAGAAAACAAAACAAATGAGAAGGAACTAGCAGACTAGATAGCCAAAAGTTAAAAGAGATAATCACCCGACATCCAACAAGTCAGTACAATAACAAACTATTTGCATTTCCTAAATCTAAAAAATGTCCATTGATCCAACTATATCTCTTTTACAATATCTATTCATATGTATTTGGTTAAACTGCTAAAATTTCCAGCCTAAAATCGGTAATTTTTATTTTGAAGAATAAACAAAACATCGTTAATCTTTTTCTTATGTATAATCGTTTCATATCAGAAGGCAGCATAGCTGGAGGAACTGCTGGCGTTGTGGTGGAAACATCACTTTATCCTATCTCTACTTATATACTAATCCTTAAGGGTGGTACGAGGGCGTCCACAGCATCCGTGCCCCCGCCCGACCCCGCGCATCCCGCAGCCCTCAGCTCCCCGAAAACCTACTGTGTCGTACCCGACATTAGCGCCTCCGCACAATGCCCTGCCCGCTCGCCACGCAGCCTTGGCGCCGTGACCGCCGCCTCTGCTCCCTGACTCCGCCCCGCGACGCCCCCAGCCTCCAAACCGCGCCCGCTCCCCACGCGATGGCCGCTCATCTCGCCGACGCGCCCACCGCAGTTCACACCCGCGCCCCGGCTCCCCCGTCTCACCGCGCGGCTCTGCCAGTGATCGTCGATTCGCCTCGCCGCGCTGTCTAAGAGAAGGAAAGAGGAGCTCAGGACAGCGGCGACTGGCGCGAGGTGCCCGGAGGCAGACGTGACGACGACGAGGCCTTTGTAGATCTCAGCAGGCACGGCTCGCCTCCGCGTGGGCAAGCTCTAAGGCGGCATCCCTTCCCTTCTCGCCGACTTCCATTCTCCACCGCACTCACTCCATTTTTCATCGTGATTCCTTCCTCTCCATGGGCTTCCATGAACCCTAGAGCTCGCCCGTCCATGGAGTACGTGCTCACCATCAGCGGATCCCCAGGTCGTACCTACTAAACCCTAGCTCGTCTGGTCCTGATCCCCCAGGTTCTACCCCAATCCGCAGCAGCCTCCGCCTCGGGCTCACCTCCCGCTCCATCTCCTCTGTTGCCTCCTCGCGCTCCACAGCGGCGTCTCGATCCCCGAGGCCGTCGCCTTCTTCAACCACATTGCCCCTTCTGTTGCCAATTAGCTCCTCGATTTCTACTCCTCTTGACTGGCATTAATTTGGCGCTACTATCTACCTTGATTTACTAGCAAGACATTAACCTGTGTATTAGTTTTGGAACTGGGTAACGTGAATTTGGGTGTCAAAATTCAGATTCTGAAGTTGCTCATTTCCTGGAAACAATATTTGTTCGTTTTATTTTTTTTAATTATCACAACCAGTATGATCTGTTACAGAGTTTAAGATGTTTTTTTCCTTAAGTCAAACTATGTATTACCAGAAAACTAAGCAAATTGGCAATCAAACTAACTAATTAGTGAGGGGTAAGTTAGTCTAATTGCCAGACTCCTTATTTGGTTCTAAAATTGCTTGGATGCCTTGTATTTCAGGATGGATGGAGTGTTTTTTTGTTGTAGTTATCTATTCTATCTGATGAGCATTTCTTTCTATAATAGAGACAATGTTTCTTTCTATAATAGAGAATATGATGAGTGTTTTACTATTGGAACTTCATATGCTACCTTTTTTAGTGTCATTTCTATCTTTGCATATTTTCAAATTACATGTCATCCTACAGTAGTGGATGGTTCATCATAACTGATCAGTTAAATTATCTAAAACAAGTAGCTAAATATAATTAGTAGTAAAAATTACAGATTTAAGGGTTTAGAAGTAACATGTATTTGGTGTTAGTTTTTTACACATGTGAAAGCTATTTGCTTCAGTACATAGATCTCTGCAGATGATAAAGTAATACTAGGCTTGATAGTATTGTCCATCATTTGCTTCAGTACATAGATCTTTGCTTCAGTACATATCTCTCACTTCCTATCCAAGTGCTTGCTCCCAGTTCTATAGCACTCTGCAGATGATTTGCTTCAGTACTTAGTGGCTATTTTTTCTACTACACTGGTTAAAGAAAAACAGAGAAAATAAAATTTGCATGTGTATTATAGTTAACCTATCATATATAATTATATATATGAAAGTGTAAGTTGTTGCTTTGAAAAACTTGAGACGCACTCAAATAACGCAAGCAGAGAGTATTTACTCAGTCTAAATACAACAACAACAACAACAACAAAGCCTTTTGTCCCAAGCACGTTGGGGTAGGCTAGAGATGAAACCCCGTATGAAAACCTCAGAGCTCAACCCCCAAAGAAAACAGGGGAAACAAAGGCAAAGGAGAACCGAAAACGACGAAACGGGGGAACACATAAAAGAGATAAAACCCACAAGAACCAGCAAGGTCTAAATGGGCACAAGAAAAGGTCAAACGATTTAAAGTAGTCACTTTTTTGTCATTCTAAATAATGAAATAGTTATTATTAATACCATGGGATATTCTTATTTTGTGAAGGCATCTACCAGAATAGGAAAAGGTTATTATTAGTGCTACTGCTATCAGTTCTTAGACTTTGGTTTAAATCATCTGAATTTTTTCAATTGTTCTGTCAGGTCTGGACACTCTATGAATTCGATGATCTCGAGAGCATCATTGATAGGACACTAAAGCGCGATTTTGACACCGAGGAAGCACTCTGGTTGCTTAAGATAGGTCTTGTGTGCATCCCGGATAGCCCTAAGATCAAGCCCTCCATGTCAATGGTTGCCAAGATGCTGCAAGGTGAGTGTGCTGTGAGTGACAGGATCATGAGGCCTGGCCTGATCACAGACGTCATGGACCTGAAAGTCAGGATGGTAGAGCCGATTTAGTTCAGCTTGACATCATGCTCGAGCACTGCCGCACCGGACCTTGTTGGGGATTTCCTCGATTAAAATATAAGCTCCTTGATATGGTTCTGTAACATAGTTCTGCAATGCTCCTTTATTTAGTTCTTTACTTTTTTTGTTAAGATATGAGGTGTAGCGATACAATATGTCTACTAACAGCGTTTGTGTTCTTGATAGTTCATTTAGGATTGAATGAAGTTACTGGTATGACCTTGTCGAGACTGAAGTAAGGAGGGATAGAGCTAAAAACTCTCTTGGCAGTAAGTTCTAGATACCTTAGTTTTGTGCTCATGAATCTTCTCTCTTGTGCTGCTACTCTATAAACCTTAGTTTTATGCTCCTGAACCTTCTCTCTTATGCTGCTACTCTATAATATAAGTGCCACCTATAGTAATGTTTAGCCAAATACGTTTATTATTTTCTTAGACAAAAAATAAAGCCACATGTTCTCTCTCCATGATCTGACCATGCACTCAGACATAACCTGGAATTATCTGATTATTTTCTGCCTACCAATAAGGTTATAGGCAGTCAACGATATATTTTTTTATTCCTGATGTTCTTGATCTATGGTGCATTTTTGCAGCAACTATAAAGTTCAAGCTATATGGGCGTGTTTGGATGGCAGCCTCCCATGCAACTGCCTGGCAGGCAAATGATCCTAGCCACACCACAGGCATAGGAAATCGAACGGTCGGCATTGTTTCCTGGGCCAGGCAAGAAAGTATTTGTGTGTTTTATTGTTTGCGTATGCATTATCCAAAATTACTCATCAATTGATGTGTATCCTTTGCAGCTGATAAAATCCATTGAAGTGCAAGAGGCCGATAAACTTAGGCGTATAGTGCTGGATGCTCCATCCACTGTTTGTCTCTTCTCACCACAATATTTCCAATCTGACTATGTTCTTCATTTTGTCCACTGACAGTTATTTGACTACATGCATTTTGTATAGGGACATACACTTAAGCTTCTGTCAGTTTCTGATTGGATTGAAATGTTCCTTACTTTGAGCATTAAGGTGAGCGCTTTAATCCATATAGTGAACTAACCTGTTTTTTAAGTTTTTAACTCTGCTACCTTCATGGATTTCATTTGCATGAATATATGTTTAAGCTTGATACTTTTTTTTCGTTATGATATTAGCTGATGTGGATTATGATTATAAATTATTGAGATATAGTGGTGAGGACAAGTGGTATCACTAACGTGATTAGGGAGTTTCTACAATCATGTGCTTGAGATACTGTCAGTGCAAAAATTGTTGCATGGTTTCAATTTGGAGTTTTGGACAGTGCACCTCTTTGAGACCGTAGACTGTAACACCAAACTGTTTGTCTAGGTTCCCCTGTTTTGAGTCCTTTTGACGTTGTGTTATGGAGTTTATGTGTTTAATTGTGCTTCATTGAATCCTTTTATCCGCATGCTTGAGGGCAGTAAATTCTATGCAGAATGTGCTCATGGAGTCAAAATCACAACGCACTTCAATATAGCATTTTGTAGTATACTACTTCTAATTCTACCATTTCTTGCTTTGCTGTTTCTAATTGCTCGCTTGCATGCTTGACTAGCTGCATTCCAAATTGTGTTATGTTTCCTGGGATAGTGAATTCCAAATTGTGTTATGTTTGCTGCATATATGATACAAGTATTGATTTTTTAACAATGCTAGGACACATGAGGTGTAGCTATTGGGCCTCTAACTTGGTTATCATGGTTTTGGGCCGTGGGTAGAGCAGGCAATGCAAGTGCAGTCTGGCACAATCCTGGTGGTTTGGCATTGAGTTATGTTTTCTTTTACTTGATAAAACAATCTTGTTCCATCACTTAGTCAATAGCTCAATATGTCCACCAGTTCTGATGATCCATGTCTGCGCAGTGTTTCTTTTCACAGTTTGCGCTTGCGAACATCCGAACCCCGTTTTCATCTTGAATTCAACTTATGATGTATATCGGGTAAAATGCGACTTGTGATCGATCAATATAGTTTTCGGCACCTGGACCAGGTGGCAAGTAATAATTCTGGTTTGGAAAATTTCAGACAGTTCCACCACATTCTGGCGCCGCCTTCGTCTGATCCTGGAGGCAATTGGAGCCGCTGCAAGTCGGATCCTGGTGGATGCAGCGCAACACAGATCGCAACCCTCCAAGGTTAACTCTCTGTTAAGCAGATGGTACAGATTCATATTGTACTGAACAATCATCTGCGATGTTCTAAATTGAAGCTACTGTTTTCATGGCATGATTCAAATTTTGATTTTGATTTTTTTGGGCAGGACTGAGAAGTGGAATGTTGACATCTCTGAGACAGTCTGAAAGCAAACCGAAGGCAGGGGTGTTCATCAACTCCTGCTTCGCGCATTGCTAGAGTGAGCTACAGGACACATGGTTCGCACCAAATTCTCCATCCATATATAACAAGGTACATGTAATTTTTTAGCACACGAGCTGTATTTTAGCCTTAGGTGGTGCTTTGGCTAACATTGTAGAGTTCCAGAAAATTGCAGAGGTGGTAGGTGATTGGTACTTTGAAAGAGGAGCTGACGTGGAGATTGACTGCGCCTATCCCTGTGATTCACAGTCTTGTCGCAACCTTATACCAATTGATAAGGTTAGTTGCTTCCGTGAAAAGAGGTTAACTGTTTTGGCAAAATAATTCTACTGGTTAGTAACTCTTCTGCCTAAAATGGAACTGACAAAAAATTCATCATTTGACATAGGAACTGAGGATGTATTAGGAGTTCGGCAGACGATTATACTCAATTATCATCATAATAAAAAACACTCTTCTAATTGTTGATGATGTTATGTTACTTGCATCAGATAGCAAACCACCCTATTGTACAATCTGTTGGTGGAAACATGTTTGTGTTGTGTGTTCCAGGTTGTCTGTTTCTTGGTAGCCTTTTTTGGCTGAATTGGTGATATACACAAAATCTATTTACTTGTTAGACTATACTTTGTATTGCACCCCTGATATCCAGGCCATTGCTTGTGTTTTCTATGATTCGTTTTAACTGAAGTTTTCACGCTGTGAAAATTTTCTACCGTACAGTGGTTAAAATTTCTCACCACGCACTGGAATGTGTTTCATTATGGTTTTTGAAGCTCTCCAAAATTTCTATGATGACTGATTTATTGGAATGCTACCTCAGATGGAACATTTCAGTGCTATTTATAGAAGATGGAACATTGACCACGAAAAAAGTGTAATCCATGATGTATCTGAAAGTGAAAAAAACAAAATTCTGCAATGGTGTAGACACTTGAGTAGTCATTTTATTCCACATCATAAAAAATATTGAATTGTGCTAGGGAGTTTTTACCGAACAACTGGAGCATTGGTTCCGGTTACTCTCTGCCTAAGGTTGATCAGGCTGATGGAAATGGATGGTCCTGATATCCAGGGCGCCAGCCACCCGGGCACAAAAACTGCTCTCTTATCTAAAATATTCATGCCCAGAAGTAGTTTCTCTCCCTTTTATGCACATTTGAGATCTAACGTTTGTACATGATGGTCTGAAACTATAAAATGCTATTTTAGTTTTCTTGAATTTATTCTTTCTGACTTAGCATTCATATTTTTTTTATTTCCATGTTTTGACCATGTGAGGAAATCTGAATGAATATTCAGGTTCTTTCTTTCTTTAAGAAATTCCCTTTAGATTCTTAATGGTGAGATGTTGTTCTTGGACTCTTCCTTCCAAACGAAACTTCGTTTTTCCCATCAAAGTTCTGGTATTCCATTCATGTATACATTACCAGAATGGATCTTGTTCCACCTGAGAAGTAATTTTGGCTGTATTGGTTTGCATTTCAGGCTGACCATCCTAGATTAAACTTCAAAGACCGGTACCCTGAGCCATACAGAGATTCTCATCCGACTGCCCCCGTTGCTGTGCATGGATGTCAGGTGTCATTACTGTAATGTAGTGGTGAAATAGGTAGATTAAAACAATGAAATTTATATGTGGCTAGGATCATAAATGAATTGCAAAATTTTTTCTCAGAACAGTATAACACATATTTGTACATAAGTTGTTGTGTTATTATATGTTTCCGTTGCAACGCACGGGCACTCACCTAGTATATATATATATATATATATATATATTACACCTGGGTGCATTCAATATAGAGAATGCACCCAGGCCGAACCTACGCGCCAGGAGCACCTAGTCCGAGCCAACCGTCCCACCCAGGCCGAATCGACGCTTCGTTTTCGTCCCTCCCGCACGCTCCCGACAGAATGCTACAATTTTCGAACCAGACCAGCAGTTGCATCTAGTTATATAGAAGTTGCAATCACACCAGACCAGCAGTTGCAATTACACCAGACCAGCAGTTGCAATCATATTTTTTAACAAAATTTCCCAGAGTTATTCAGTACTTGCAATCACATCAGAGCAACTCAACAGTTGCATCCACACCACACCAGTAGTTGCAATTACAACATACCAGCAGTTGCAATCATTTTGTTTATATTTTTTTAACAGATATTTGGGTAGAATTATACAGCAGTTGCAATCACACCTAATACGGGGTTGCAATCACACCACACCAGCAGTTGCAATTACACCTCTTTGTCCTGACACTAAAACCAGCCAACTTTGCATAGTCAAGGTAAAAGAGGTAGGCTTCTTCCTTTGTATCAAATGTTTGTCGTACCCTGGGGATAAACACATCAAGTATGTTTGCATCCTGTAGAACAACACGCAATCATGAGTTTGCAATTAGCGGATACCCATAGTTGCAATCAACAAGCAACAAACGTTGCAACTGGAGTAACAACACAGCATGCAATGGTAATCAAGGAGTAAAAACAGAGACTTAAGTTTGCAATTAAAGGATACTCACGGCGGGGGGGGGCAGGGAGGCGCACGTACAGGAGGGCTAAAGGCGTGCTCTTATGGGGAGGCATGCTCGGGGTGTTATTGCACCCTGGGTGCATTCAATATAGAGAATGCACCCAGGTGCATTTTAGTGTCGCCGTATATATATATACTAGTAACTGGGCGCACGCCCTGCGTGCGTACCTCTTTAAAGAAAACTTCCAGAAATAATGGTTGTTGGTCTTCATTTAAAGCCCTTGGTTATTTATATCTTACCTTGTTGTATGGAGAATAGAATACAAATTATTCTACATTAGAAATTGATAATTGTTTACTCACAATTCTCTTATACCTAGTTTCAGAAATTGCAGTGCGGCATTGGGAAATTTTAAGAAAAATCAATCTAATCATTATTAAAAGGAAAGGAGAAAAGTTGCAGCGACTTACTTGTTGAAGAACTGTTTGTAGCATGAATTAGAGCAATTAGGTAACATGGTTGGGATAGTTTACCATCAGCAACCTGGAATGAATGTGCTGTTGTAAAAATGTTGAACTCTAAGATGGATAACCAGAAACATTTAATTGGGTCTGAACTCTGAAGATTAGGTGAATGCGTATGAAATAGTATAAATCGTTTTATCAATAGAAAACTAACCGGATATTCACTTGCAAGATCAGGTTTGTAGAAATCATAAACAGGAGCCATGTGTCGAAGGGAATCAGAGAATTACGACCAGTTATCATTGCTATAGCAGCACCTCCTCCTGTTGGACGAGCTGGCCTTTGGCATAAACTTGAACATCACAATAGTCAATAGAGATGGTAGAAAGTGATTATGTGTTTCTAAAAGAAAAAAATTACAAAACTGATGTTTATAGGGAGGACTGCATGACAAAATGCGATGTCTGTGCACGACAAGACTGTAACGGCCATCATAGGAGTTGCTTTCGACCCAATTCACACATTTCAGTAGAATTGCTGTCCCACCATAACATGCATTGTTGGAGTCAACACCTTCAATGTAACTATTACCACTTTTATGTGTTTTGTCAACAAATGCTAAAAATAACTTTTAGGGAAAACTAAATGAGTAAAAGCAAATGAAGACGTTTTACTAAAAAAGATGTAGTTGAAATGAAAATGTCGTATATGTACATGTGGTGATGCTGCTTGGGGGATTCTACAAAATTAGATTAACAAACCTCAAAGGTTTGCATCAGCCATGTTTAATGGATTTTTTTAGGTTCAAGTGCTTTTCATTTAGTATCCATCATAGGGATTTTCTTATTGTACTGACGGAATTCCAGGCATTCAAGGCACTGATGATGGAATCAAGTCAACATTATTAATTTTTTTTATGTCGTGTGATAACAAAAGAACGAACCAGAATTCCAGAATACAAACCTTTGTCTCTTGCTATGTCATAAATGAAATTGCCAGATCTCACAAGAATATGCAGATGTAATCAGAAGCAACCTTCCTGTTGCCATGAGTGTCATAAAACCTGAAAATAACTGGAGAGGAAACGGTGAAGTCTGACAAAAAAAGGATTTGAAAGAACACTACACATGGACAAAAAATAGAATAAGCATGCATGATTAAACATCACCTTTTTTGCCACTTGAAAGCTAGTAGCAATAGTAGTGTGCAGTACGACTTAGCTTAGCTGTGTTATGTATAGGAGCCTAAATGAGCCACCTACAGAGCGTGTGTGGTCTCACTTGAATCGGTTAGCAGGTTCCCAAACATCGTGGTTTCATTTATATGGTCCAAGCAGGCTTCCTAGACATCGTGGATTCATTTATATGGTCCAAGTTATTGCACACAAAAGAACTCCAAGTTTCAAACTCTTCACACAAATGGTTATAGTATGAGAAATCCAACGTGGAGTGTTGGTACCTTGCAATATATTAGGCGAAGATTTTTTCTGCACTTAAGGTTGGATGTGTTTGAAAATGCGTGTATAATAGTAGAAGAAGACAATAGTATAATAATTTGAATTGGTGAATCTTAATTTAAATTAACTCCGTGTTCAAAACTTTTCACACATGGTGATAGCTTTTGTACAGTAGAAATACTATTTGGGCTGAGCCATTGGCAAAATTGGAACTCCAAATATTTCAGTTAGCAAATCATAAAAACCTCATATGCGCATACCTCAAATTGGGACCAGCTTTACACGGACATAGAAATGAGACCTCTGCCTCCGCCTCCTCTCACTGCGACCATGCTGCCTCATCTGAGTGCGCTGTTGTCGCCCCGCCCGTTCCCCAATCACACCGTGCGGAGCTCGTGAGGGAAAATATGAGCATGCCGGAGTGTTCTCGCATGCTGTTGTACGCTCGAACACAACTGTCGATCCGTGCGAATGCTTGGGGTTTGCTCTTTGCATGATCCGTGCATCTTCATTCGGCAGTACAAACTGGGAGGGATTAGGTGCTGCTGTTCCCGACGACCTGCGCCGTCGCAATGCACCTCGCCGCGTCCTCGTCCAGGCACACGCCAACGCCCACGAATCCGCCAAGAGCCACGGCGCGTGCGGACGTGCCGCCATCGCCAGCAGCGCCTACCTCCTCCACATAAAGGATGATGCTTCCTCCTCCACCGCCATCAACCCGATCCCACACGGCTCCATGCTTGTTGACGAGACCTGCGGGCTCCGTACGTCCTTGTGGCCTCTTCCCTAGATGCCTGAGCGGCTGCCTCGGCGTCGACCATATGCTCACGGCGACCCGCCGTGGCATACCTCGCCACGTCCTCTTCTAGGAGTGCGCCTACCTCCTCCGTTCACGGATCTGGGTCTGAGGAGCTCGTAGAGAAGGCGCCCGCCGTGTTGAAGGATGGAGTTCGGAAGGAAGTGGTAGAGAGTATTGCCGAGAAGATGTGGGCGGTCGGCACGAGATTGTTCTCGAGTGAGACGACGAGAGAAATTCCATGGGAGGGAGGAGCTTCATGGGCGACGCTACGCGCAGGCTAGGGCCGGACGGTGGGCGTTTAGCTGGAGGTGATGGAGCATTTGGAAACTTCTCGTTGCGTAGCGGATTGGAGAGCTGCACAGGACCGTCGAAGCACGATCGAACGGCTACACAACCAAAGGATGACGTGGCTTACTGAGGAGCGAGCTTTGCGTCCGCGTTTGTTATATAGATATATATATATATATATATATATATATATATATATATATATATATATATATATATATATATATATACACTGTATTTATATATTACACCTGGGTGCATTCAATATAGAGAATGCACCCAGGTCGAACCTACGCGTCAGGAGCACCTAGTCCGAGCCAACCGTCCCACCCAGGCCGAATCGACGCTTCGTTTTCGTCCCTCCCGCACGCTCCCGACAGAATGCTACAATTTTCGAACCAGACCAGCAGTTGCATCTAGTTATATAGAAGTTGCAATCACACCAGACCAGCAGTTGCAATTACACCAGACCAGCAGTTGCAATCATATTTTTTAACAAAATTTCCCAGAGTTATTCAGTACTTGCAATCACATCAGAGCAACTCAACAGTTGCATCCACACCACACCAGTAGTTGCAATTACAACATACCAGCAGTTGCAATCATTTTGTTTATATTTTTTTAACAGATATTTGGGTAGAATTATACAGCAGTTGCAATCACACCTAATGCGGGGTTGCAATCACACCACACCAGCAGTTGCAATTACACCTCTTTGTCCTGACACTAAAACCAGCCAACTTTGCATAGTCAAGGTAAAAGAGGTAGGCTTCTTCCCTTGTATCAAATGTTTGTCGTACCCTGGGGACAAACACATCAAGTATGTTTGCATCCTGTAGAACAACACGCAATCATGAGTTTGCAATTAGCGGATACCCATAGTTGCAATCAACAAGCAACAAACGTTGCAACTGGAGTAACAACACAGCATGCAATGGTAATCAAGGAGTAAAAACAGAGACTTAAGTTTGCAATTAAAGGATACTCACGGCGGGGGGGGGGGGGGGCAGGGAGGCGCACGTACAGGAGGGCTAAAGGCGTGCTCTTATGGGGAGGCATGCTCGGGGTGTTATTGCACCCTGGGTGCATTCAATATAGAGAATGCACCCAGGTGCATTTTAGTGTCGCCGTGTATATATATATATATATATATATATATATATATATATATATATATATATATATATATATATATATATATATATATATATATATATATATATATATATAATTTCGTGACTCGGGCACAAGCTTGGCTCGGCTGGTAGGTCCCAAAGTACGACGCCACGCCATGTCGCCATCTTTACACCTACAGCTACAACCGTGCTCTGCTTTCTCGTGTTCCTATATAACCTAGCTGGAGGGATTGCTAATGGCGTGTTTGGTCTGGAGAATGAACTCATTCTGCATGGAATCATGTGCAGCATGAGTTTTTCATCCCGCGTCATGGACATGCTTGCAGTAGTAGAGGGTGCGTTCCTTGTTGGTTCAGCAACTCTGTTGTTGCATTGCGTTGGGGCCTTGGGGGCAGCCTGGCAACTGCAACTATGCCTAGAAGGGATACGATACAGTAGTACGTACAAACAGTCAGCACCATCGTTTAGTTCAGCCATACATATAAGAGTTGGTTCAGAACATCAGGCGTGTGGTAGTTTAGCCGCTGTGGTGGTTCTTCTATTGTATTACCTTCTATGCTGCTCCACACCCCCCCCCCCTCGGCACTTTCGACGACCCCGACACCGCCTCACTTCTAGTCGGGTCACCTTCCTCCCCCACCCACCTCTCATGTGCACTCATGGGACGCACAGTCGCTTGCTAGGTTTTTCAGCATGACTCTCGCTCCACCCACCTCGGTCTCAGATTGGGTGGCTGACTCTAGAGCTTCCTACCACCCACCTCTGATACTGGTACTTTATCCGCCACTCACCCACCTCATCCCTCTTCCATTCTTCCATCGTCATCGGCGATGGGTCGGTCTTCCCCATCACCTCAGTAGGTGATGCGGTCCTTCCCAGCCCCTTTCGCCTCAAAAATGTTCTTGTTGCCTCCAACATCACTCAGAGTCTTCTTTCTGTTTGTCACTTTACCACTGACAACTCTTGTTCTATAGAGTTTGTTCTATAGAGTATATATATATATACTAGCTATGTGCTCGTGCGTTACCACGAAGCGGAAGAGTTGATGAAGGGGCGTCTAGATTATAAATATAAATATTATTTGTTTCTAAACACTAAAGTACATGTGGTATAGTAGTTAGGCTCAATTTTTTAGAGCATGGGTTATGGGTTCGAGTGCTCACTTTGTTAGATCTTTTATGGACTTGGCTCATTTATTCAATAAACTCTATGGTGTGTAATGATGGAGAATACCAATAGTACTATATTAGAAGTCCAAGGGTCTTTTGGCTTGACTTATATGGTGGGAATTATTTCACTTAATTTGAGAAGTCAAGAAACGAACAAGGGCGTGCCACACACGTGCGCGCGCCGCCGCCGCCAGCCGGGCTCGGGCCGGGCGTGGCGTGGCAGGCGGTGAGCGGGCGTGGTGTGTTTGTGTTAATTTTTAGCACTCATTAACCGCAGGAGTTTCAACTCCAGGAGTTGCCCGTCTCTTCGTCAGCCGCATGCGAGACCCTTCTGTTGTCTGTCCCTTGGCGTGTCGCATGCGACTCTTCTCCTTCAGCTTCCCTTAAATAGAGGAGAACCCCTGGCACTTGGTACACGGGAGCAGAACCTTCAGAATCACAGTTCAGCCGCAAGTGTGGGTGTTTCCATGTCTTAGCTCTGCGCGCACAGAGAAGCGAGAGGGCAGGTGCCTCCGAAGCCGGTGCCATTCGAGACCTTGCAACGGGGGATCGGTAATTAGGTTTTTGGGGAGCGTCTACGCGACTGCCCAACGTCCGTCGTTGTCTTCATCGCTGGTTCCTGGCGTCTTCATCTCGTACGGATGACAAAGGAAGTTGGACAAGGATCAGGATCCTCGGAGCGCATGGGAGGGTATGATCAATTCAGTTCTTTACTGTTTTACGTTATGCAGATTATATATGTTGCATATGTTCATCTCTGTTGTTTCATATATAGCCATGAATTTATCCAAACTGTTCTATCGTATTATATCGTGACATGTCTGATGTCTGTTCATACTAGTAATATGTTAAATCTGTTTGTTTTAATGTTACAGTCATGTTGTTTATGTTGCTATCTGTTTATTTTCAGTTGTTCCATAATAATACATGTTCCATGTTTATATGCTTATTATAATTATATGATTCATATGCTTTATGTTCTCATGATCCATATTGTTATGGATATATTTGAGATTGCAATTTCTATGATTAAACATATTTTATATGTCATCATCATCATATTAATTTATGGAATTAAAATAATATGGAAAATGCCTATATTTCTAACAAACCAAAAACCTAATGTTAGGCATTTTTTGTCAGAGGTTTTGCTGTTGTGCTCAAGCCTGATCCTTTTGATGGTAAAAACTTCTTGATTTGGAAAGCTAAAATGGAATTGTGGCTAACTGCAATGTCATGTTATTATGCCGCTGAGGGCAAGCCTGCCAACTTACTGAGAGCACCTAGAGGGGGGGTGAATAGGTGATCCTGTAAAACTTGAAAACTTAAAGACACAAAAACTTGATTAAGCGTTAGCACAATAATGCCAAGTGGCTAGAGAGGAGTTCTTGCAAAACACAACAACCACAAGAGGATCAACACAGATAGACACAGTGGTTTATCCCGTGGTTCGGCCAAGTACAAAACTTGCCTACTCCACGTTGTGGCGTCCCAACGGACGAGGGTTGCAATCAACCCCTCTCAAGCGGTCCAAAGACCCACTTGAATACCACGGTGTTTTGCTTTGCTTACTTTATCCCGCTCGCGAGGAATCTCCACAACTTGGAGTCTCTCGCCCTTACACTTTGATGTTCACAAAGAAGCACGGAGTAATGGAGGGATGAGCAACACACACAAGACACAAAATCAGAGTGACAACACGCATACAAGTCGCAACAAGAGCTCACAACACAACCCGACGAGTTCTCAACTCAACTAGAGCTCTAGTTACTATCACAAAGAATCAAATGCGCGGAATCAAACTCTTGGTGCTTAGGAATGCTTAGAGAATGCTTGGTGTGCTCCTCCATGCGCCTAGGGGTCCCTTTTATAGCCCCAAGGCAGCTAGGAGCCGTTGAAAGCATTCCAGGAAGGCAATTCTTGCCTTCTGTCGCCTGGCGCACCGGACAGTCCGGTGCACCACCGGACACTGTCTGGTGCGGATCTCTTTCCTTATTTGGCGAAGCCGACCGTTGAAGATTCAGAGTCGTTGGCGCACCGGACACTGTCCGGTGCACACCGGACAGTCCGGTGCCCCCTTCTAGCCGTTGGCTCGGCCACGTGTCCCGCGTGGATCGCTCGGCCGACCGTTGGCTCACCGGACAGTCCGGTGACTTATAGCCGTACGCCGTTAATCATCTCCCGAGAGCGACGAGTTCGCCTGTGAATGGCTCACCGGACAGTCCGGTGCACCACCGGACAGTCCGGTGATTTATAGCCATACACCGTCGTCGAAGTCCCGAGAGCAGCAAGTTCGCCAGAGCCAGCCTGGCGCACCGGACACTGTCCGGTGCACCCAGACTGAGCAGACTTTGGCTGAACAAAGCCATCTCTTTTCCAATTTGATTTCTCCTGTTTCCAGCACTTAGACACAATACATTAGTTCTCAAAACAGTGTACTAAGTCTAGAAACATACCTTTAGACTTGATTTGCACTTTGTCCATCAATTGGCATAGATTTACACTTAAGCACTTGTGTTGGCACTCAATCACCAAAATACTTAGAAATGGCCCAAGGGCACATTTCCCTTTCAATCTCCCCCTTTTTGGTGATTTATGCCAACACAACAAAAAGCAACTAAAAGAAGTGCAACATCAATACAAATGAGAACTCAAAATTGTTTTGATTCAAAATTGGCATATATGGATCATTCTTTGCCACCACTTGGTTTTGTTTTTGCAAATCAACCTCAATCTCCTATCTCTAATTCAAACACAATTGTAGAGACATAAAGAGAGTTGTTCCAAGAGAAATTGATCAAAGATTTCAAAAACTCCCCCTTTTTCCCATAAACAACCATTCTCCCCACAAGAGGCCAACTTTTGACAAGAGAAACTCCCCCTTTTTCCCATAAACAACCATTCTCCCCAGAAGAGGCCAACTTTTGACAAGAGAGACAATAAGAGAGTTTTGACAAACCAAAAGCTCTATTCTACTATTTTCAAAATTTCTCAAGTGGTCGCTGATCCATTTATTGCTTTGGCCTTATTTTCTCCCCCTTTGGCATCAAGCACCAAAACGGGATCAATCTTGGCCCTCGAACCCCATTGCCTCACCAAAATCTTCAAATAAGAGTACCAAGGCAATAAGAGTACATGAGATGAACTTGGAATAAGTTACCCTCTCATCGGAGTGCAGTGGAAGTCTTTCATGGTCCAAGTCCACCCTTTCCCTTTCAAACCGCCTTTGAGACTAAATCAAGCAAACTCAAGCACACGGTTAGTCTCAAAGGGTCAAGTTGTAGCACATCTCCCCCTAAATATGTGCATCACTTGCAAAAGGACTTGTGAGGTCCGGGGAGTGTTTGTACAACTTGAGCACCACAAGGAAACAACAAAATGCATAAGGAACATGATCAAAGCATAATACACATGTATGCGACAAATCAATCTAAGTTCCGCGAATCTAAGACATTTAGCTCACTACGCAGCATGCAAAAGGTCTTCTCATCTAAAGGCTTGGTAAAGATATCGGCTAGCTGGTTCTCGGTGCTAACATAAAACACTTCGATATCTCCCTTTTGCTGGTGGTCTCTTAAAAAGTGATGCCAGATGTCAATGTGCTTTGTGCGGCTGTGCTCAACAGGATTTTCCGCTATGCGGATAGCACTCTAATTGTCACATAGGAGTGGGACTTTACTCAGATTGTAGCCAAAGTCCCGGAGGGTTTGCCTCATCCAGAGTAGTTGCGCGCAACACTGTCCTGCGGCAACATACTCGGCCTCAGCAGTGGATAGGGCAATGGAAGTTTGTTTCTTAGAATTCCATGACACCAGGGACCTTCCTAAGAATTGGCACGTCCCCGATGTACTCTTCCTATCGACCTTACATCCAGCATAGTCGGAATCTGAATATCCAATCAAATCAAAGGTAGACCCCTTTGGATACCAGATCCTGAAGCAAGGCGTAGCGACTAAATATCTAAGAATTCGCTTCACGGCCACTAAGTGACACTCCCTTGGATCGGATTGAAATCTGGCACACATGCATACACTAAGCATAATATCCGTTCTACTAGCACATAAATAAAGTAAAGACCCTATCATAGACCGGTATGCCTTTTGATCAACGGACTTACCTCCTTTGTTGAGGTTGGTGTGTCCGTCGGTTCCCATTGGAGTCTTTGCGGGCTTGGCGTCCTTCATCCCAAACCGCTTTAGCAAGGCTTGCGTGTACTTCGTTTGGGAGATGAAGGTGCCGTCCTTGAGTTGCTTCACTTGGAACCCAAGGAAGTAGTTCAACTCGCCCATCATCGACATCTCAAACTTCTGAGTCATCACCCTGCTAAACTCTTCACAAGACTTTTGGTTAGTAGAACCAAATATTATGTCATCGACATAAATTTGGCACACAAAAAGATCACCATCGCAAGTCTTAGTGAATAAAGTCGGATCGGCTTTCCCAACCTTGAAAGCATTAGCAATTAAAAAGTCTTTAAGGCATTCATACCATGCTCTTGGGGCTTGCTTAAGTCCATAGAGCGCCTTAGAGAGCTTACATACGTGGTTGGGGTACCGTTCATCCTCGAAGCCAGGGGGTTGCTCCACGTACACCTCCTCCTTGATTGGCCCGTTGAGGAAAGCGCTCTTCACATCCATTTGAAACAACCTGAAAGAATGATGAGCGGCATATGCTAGCAAAATACGAATGGACTCTAGCCTAGCCACAGGAGCAGAAGTCTCCTCAAAGTCCAAACCTGCGACTTGGGCATAACCTTTTGCCACAAGTCGAGCCTTGTTCCTTGTCACCACCCCGTGCTCGTCTTGTTTGTTGCGGAACACCCACTTGGTTCCCACAACATTTTGCTTGGGACGAGGCACCAGTGTCCAAACTTCATTTCTCTTGAAATTATTGAGCTCCTCCTGCATGGCCAACACCCAGTCCGGATCTAGCAAGGCCTCTTCTACCCTGAAAGGCTCAATAGAAGAGACAAAGGAGTAATGCTCACAAAAAATTACTAATCTAGAACGAGTAGTTACTCCCTTGCTAATGTCACCCAAAATTTGGTCGACGGGATGATTCGTTTGAATCGTCGCTCGAACTTGGGTTGGAGGTGTCGGTTGTGCTTCTTCCTCCATCACATGATCATCTTGTGCTCCCCCTTGATCACACGCCTCCTTTTGATGAACCTGTTCATCGTCTTGAGTTGGGGAATGCACCATTGTTGAGGAAGAAGGTTGATCTTGCTCCAATTGTTCCTGTGGTCGCACATCGCCAATCGCCATGGTGCGTATTGCAGCCGTTGGAACGTCTTCTTCATCTACATCATCAAGATCAACAACTTGCTCTCTTGGAGAGCCATTAGTCTCATCAAATACAACGTCGCTAGAGACTTCAACCAAACCCGATGATTTGTTGAAGACCATATACACCTTTGTATTTGAGTCATAACCTAACAAAAACCCTTCTACAGCTTTGGGAGCAAACTTAGAATTTCTACCTTTCTTCACTAGAATGTAACATTTGCTCCCAAATACACGAAAGTAAGATACATTGGGTTTGTTACCGGTTAGAAGCTCATACGAAGTCTTCTTGAGGAGGCGGTGAAGGTAGACCCGGTTGATGGCGTGGCAAGCCGTGTTCACGGCTTCCGACCAAAACCGCTCGGGGGTCTTGAACTCTCCAAGCATCGTCCTCGCCATGTCTATGAGCGTCCTGTTCTTCCTCTCTACCACACCATTTTGCTGTGGTGTGTAGGGAGCGGAGAACTCGTGCTTGATCCCTTCCTCCTCAAGATACTCCTCCACTTGAAGGTTCTTGAACTCGGACCCGTTATCGCTCCTTATCTTCTTCACCTTGAGCTCAAACTCATTTTGAGCTCTCCTTAGGAAGCGCTTGAGGGTCCCTTGGGTTTCAGATTTATCCTGCAAAAAGAATACCCAAGTGAAGCAGGAAAAATCATCAACTATAACAAGACCATACTTACTTCCTCCTATACTTAGATAGGCGACGGGTCCGAAGAGGTCCATATGAAGCATCTCCAACGGTCTTGATGTGGTCATCACATTTTTGGTATGATGAGAACTTCCCACCTGTTTACCTGCTTGACAAGCTGCACAAGGTCTATCTTTTTCGAAATGCACGTTAGTTAGACCTATCACGTGTTCTCCCTTTAGAAGCTTGTGAAGGTTCTTCATCCCCACATGTGCTAAATGGCGATGCCACAGCCAGCCCATGCAAGTCTTAGCAATTAAGCATGCATCTAGACCGGCCTCCTCTTTTGCAAAGTAAACTAAATAAAGTTTGTCGTCTAGTACACCCTTAAAAGCTAGTGAACCATCACACCTTCTAAAGACAGACACATCTACATTTGTGAATAAACAGTTATATCCCATATTGCATAATTGACTTACGGATAACAAATTATATCCAAGTGACTCAACTAAAAACACATTAGAAATAGAGTGCTCGGATGAAATAGCAATCTTCCCTAACCCTTTCACCTTGCCTTGGTTCCCATCACCGAATATGATTGAATCTTGGGAATCCTTGTTCTTGACGTAGGAGGTGAACATCTTCTTCTCCCCCGTCATGTGGTTTGTGCATCCGCTGTCGATAATCCAGCTTGAACCCCCGGATGCATAAACCTGCAAGGCAAATTTAGGCTTGGGTTTTAGGTACCCAACTCTTGTTGGGTCCTACAAGGTTAGTCACAATGGTCTTAGGGACCCAAATGCAAGTTTTATCTCCCTTGCATCTTGCCCCTAACTTCCTAGCAATTACCTTCTTATCCTTTCTACAAATAGCAAAGGAAGCATTGCAAGTATGAAAAATTGTAGAAGGTTCATTAATTACTTTCCTAGGAACATGAACAATATTTCTCCTAGGCATATGATGAATGACATTTCTCCTAGACATATCTCTACCATGCATATAGGAAGAACTAGAAGCAATCATAGCATGACAATTAAAAGCATCATAACTTCTATTAACATTCCTAGATTGTCTCCTATCATGATACATGAAAGCATGGTTCTTTTGAGCACTATTAGCCATAGGGGCCTTCCCTTTCTCCTTGGTGGAGATGGAAGCCTTATGGCTTGTTAAGTTCTTGACTTCCCTCTTGAAGCCAAGACCATCCTTAATTGAGGGATGTCTACCAATCGTGTAGGCATCCCTTGCAAATTTTATTTTATTAATTTCACTCTTGCTAGTCTTAAGTTGGGCATTAAGACTAGCCAATTCATCATTCAATTTAGAAATTGAAACTAGGTGTTCACTACAAGCATCAACATCAAAATCTTTACACCTATTACAAATTGTAATATGTTCTACACAAGATGTTGATTTATTTGCTATTTCTAACTTAGCATTCAAATCATCATTTATGCTCTTTAAGCTAGAAATAGAGTCATGGCATGTAGACAATTCACTAGAAAGCATTTCATTCCTTTTAATTTCTAAAGCAAGGGATTTTTGTGCCTCTACAAACTTATCATGTTCTTCATACAAAAGATCCTCTTGCTTTTCTAATAACTTATTCTTATCATTCAAGGCATCAATTAATTCATTAATTTTATCAACCTTGGTTCTATCTAGGCCCTTGAATAAACATGAATAATCTATTTCATCATCATCACTAGACTCATTCTCACTTGAAGAAGCATAAGTAGTATTCCAAGTACATACCTTCTTCTCCTTCGCCATGAGGCATGTGTGACGCTCGTTGAGGAAGAGGGCCGATTTGTTGAAGGCGGTGGCGGCGAGTCCTTCGTTGTCAGAGTCGGACGACGAACAATCCGAGTCCCACTCCTTGCCAAGGTGTGCCTCGCCCTTAGCCTTCTTGTAAACTTTCTTCTTTTCCCTCTTGTTCCCTTGTTCCTGGTCACTATCATTATCGGGACAGTTAGCGATAAAATGACCAACCTTACCACATTTGAAGCATGAGCGCTTCCCTTTCGTCTTGTTCTTGTTAGGCTGCCCCTTGCGTCCCTTTAGCGCCGTCTTGAAGCGCTTGATGATGAGGGCCATCTCTTCATCATTGAGCCCGGCCGCCTCAACTTGCGCCACCTTGCTAGGTAGCGCCTCCTTGCTCCTTGTTGCCTTGAGAGCAATGGGTTGAGGCTCATGGATTGGACCGTTCAACGCGTCGTCCACGTATCTCGCCTCCTTGATCATCATTCTCTCGCTCACAAACTTCCCAAGTACTTCTTCGGGTGACATCTTGGTGTACCTAGGATTTTCACGAATATTGTTCACAAGATGTGGATCAAGGACAGTAAAAGACCTTAGCATTAGGCAAACGACGTCGTGGTCCGTCCATCGCGTGCTTCCGTAGCTCCTTATTTTGTTGATGAGGGTCTTGAGCCGGTTGTATGTTTGGGTTGGCTCCTCTCCCCTTATCATTGCAAATCTCCCAAGCTCGCCCTCCACCAACTCCATCTTGGTGAGCATAGTGACGTCGTTCCCCTCATGTGAGATCCTGAGGGTGTCCCAGATCTGCTTGGCATTGTCCAAGCCGCTCACCTTATTGTATTCTTCCCTGCACAAAGATGCTAAAAGGACAGTAGTAGCTTGTGCATTTTTATGGATTTGTTCATTTATAAACATAGGACTATCAGTACTATCAAATTTCATTCCACTCTCAACAATCTCCCATATGCTTGGATGGAGAGAGAACAAGTGACTACTCATTTTGTGACTCCAAAATCCGTAGTCCTCCCCATCAAAGTGTGGAGGTTTGCCAAGAGGGATGGAAAGCAAATGTGCATTTGAACTATGCAGAATACGAGAATAATCGAAAGAGAAGTTTGAGTTAACCGTCTTCTTTTTCTCGTAGTCGTTGTCGTCGTCCTTTTGGGAAGAAGAGGACTCATTGATGTCGTCGTAGTAGACGATTTCCTTGATGCGCCTTGTCTTCTTCTTCTTCCCATCTTTACGTTTGTGGCCCGAGCCCGAGTCGGTAGGCTTGTCATCCTTCGGCTCATTGACGAAGGACTCCTTCTCCTTATCGTTGATCACAATCCCCTTGCCCTTAGGATCCATCTCTTCGGGCGGTTAGTCCCTTTCTTGAAGAGAACGGCTCTGATACCAATTGAGAGCACCTAGAGGGGGGGTGAATAGGTGATCCTGTAAAACTTGAAAACTTAAAGACACAAAAACTTGATTAAGCGTTAGCACAATAAGGCCAAGTGGCTAGAGAGGAGTTCTTGCAAAACACAACAACCACAAGAGGATCAACACAGATAGACACAGTGGTTTATCCCGTGGTTCAGCCAAGTACAAAACTTGCCTACTCCACGTTGTGGCGTCCCAACGGACGAGGGTTGCAATCAACCCCTCTCAAGCGGTCCAAAGACCCACTTGAATACCACGGTGTTTTGCTTTGCTTACTTTATCCCGCTCGCGAGGAATCTCCACAACTTGGAGTCCCTCGCCCTTACACTTTGATGTTCACAAAGAAGCACGGAGTAAGGGAGGGATGAGCAACACACACAAGACACAAAATCAGAGTGACAACACGCACACAAGTCGCAACAAGAGCTCACAACACAACCCGACGAGTTCTCAACTCAACTAGAGCTCTAGTTACTATCACAAAGAATCAAATGCGCGGAATCGAAGTCTTGGTGCTTAGGAATGCTTAGAGAATGCTTGGTGTGCTCCTCCATGCGCCTAGGGGTCCCTTTTATAGCCCCAAGGTAGCTAGGAGCCGTTGAGAGCATTCCAGGAAGGCAATTCTTGCCTTCTGTCGCCTGGCGCACCGGACAGTCCGGTGCGGATCTCTTTCCTTATTTGGCGAAGCCGACCGTTGAAGATTCAGAGCCGTTGGCGCACCGGACACTGTCCGGTGCACACCGGACAGTCCGATGCCCCCTTCTAGCCGTTGGCTCGGCCACGTGTCCCACGCGGATCGCGCGGCCGACCGTTGGCTCACCGGACAGTCCGGTGCACCACCGGACAGTCCGGTGACTTATAGCCGTACGCCGTTAATCATCTCCCGAGAGCGACGAGTTCACCTATGAATGGCTCACCGGACAGTCCGGTGATTTATAGCCGTACACCGCCGTCGAAGTCCCGAGAGCAGCAAGTTCGCCAGAGCCAGCCTGGCGCACCGGACACTCCGGTGCACCACCGGACACTCCGGTGCACCCAGACTGAGCAGACTTTGGCTGAACAAAGCCATCTCTTTTCCAATTTGATTTCTCCTGTTTCCAGCACTTAGACACAATACATTAGTTCTCAAAACAATGTACTAAGTCTAGAAACATACCTTTAGACTTGATTTACACTTTGTCCATCAATTGACATAGATTTACACTTAAGCACTTGTGTTGGCACTCAATCACCAAAATACTTAGAAATGGCCCAAGGGCACATTTCCCTTTCACTTACCTCCTGAGGATGAGGCTAAGTTTAAGGCTGATGACAACCTCTTTCGAGGAGCAGTGATTAGCGCACTTGACACAAAATTCCAGAAAAGCTATATCATCCTTCCCACAGGGAAAGAGCTGTGGGATGCACTTGTTGGAAAGTTTGGAGTTACTGACGCTGGTAGCGAGCTGTATCTCATGGAGCAGCTATATGACTACAAGATGGTTGAGAACCGATCTGTAGTGGAACAGGCTCATGAGTTTCAGGCACTAGCTAAGGAACTCGAGCTTTTTCCTTGTCTTTTGCCTGACAAGTTTGTGGCTGGCGGTATAATCGCCAAGTTGCCACCTTCTTGGAAGGACTTTGCTACCTCTCTCAAACATAAGAGACAAGAGTTCAATGTGGAAGAGCTCATTGGTACTCTTGATGTTGAGGAAAGGGCTAGAACAAAGGACAATGGAAAAGGTGTGGAGACCTCTACTGCTAATGTGGTGCAGAAGAGAAACTTCCGCAAGTTTAACAAGAAGAAAAACCAGAACAAACAAGAGAATACAAATAAACCTGTTCAAACAGCACAGTTTAAAAAGAAGAACAACAATAACAAGGAAAGGGAGGATGTTTTGTCTGTGTCAGTGATCAACACTTGGCTAGAGAGTGCCCTGATCACAAGTTCACACAGGACAAGAAATTAGCTAATGTTGTAACCACTGAAACTAGAGATGGAACATCTGGGTATGGTAATTCTTTACCATTTGTTCTCTCAGTTTGTAATTCACCTGAGTGGTGGATGGATAGTGGTGCAAACATTCATGTGTGTGCTGATGTCTCTATGTTCTCTTCCTACCAGGTCGAGAGGTCTGGCGCCTTGTTAATGGGAAATGGGTCGTGTGCTCATGTTCTTGGTGTTGGTACGGTCATTCTGAAGTTTACTTCGGGAAAGACGGTGCCATTGAAGAGCGTGCAGCATGTGCCCTCTATCAAGAAGAATCTCGTTAGCGCTTCTATGCTATGTCGAGATGGATACAAAGTTGTTCTTGAGTCTAATAAATGTGTTGTGTCTAAACATGGTACTTTTGTTGGTAAAGGATATGACTGCGGAGGCTTGTTCCGCTTATCACTGCATGATGTGTGTAATAAAATGGTGAATTCTGTTCATTTTTCTGATGAGTCAGATTTTTGGCATTCACGTTTTTGTCATACAAGCTTTGGCTGTCTTATGCGGTTAGCAAATATAAATCTAATTCCTAAATTTAACTTGGTCAAAAAGTCTAAGTGCCATGTGTGTGTTGAATCAAAATAACCCCGCAAGCCTCACAAGGCTGCTGAGGCGAGGAGTTTGGCACCTGTTGGAACTTGCTCTCAGCAGCAAGGAGGCCAACAAGGGTGAACGGTGGTGACAACAGGGTTACGTGCACGGGGGCAATAGCTCTGTTGATCTAGCCTCTCACGGGCACTGTGCGGGGGTATTTATAGGTATCTGAGTGCCCAGCGCCTTGTGTTAAGGACGCATGTGCCCTCAGACACCTAGTTTATCCCCAGAATATTCCCATAAAGCAGGGTTACAAGCTGTAATTACAAGAATGTCTTTACAAGCTAGGCCCGTAACACAAAGGCGGCCACGCGGGGCCCGTTACAATGGGCCAGATCACACGTGGGCCTTAGAGCAGGACGAGGCCGTGCTGCGGGGAGACGTCACCGCAGGCCTTCGTCTGGTGCTGAATGAAGCGAAGGGTGTCCCTGCCCGTTTTGTCTGTCAGACCAGCGACTGCAGCGAAAGTCGACGAGCGAAGGGTGGCGTCTTTGCCTTCGCCCCAACATTTGCCCTCCGAGGGACCAGTTCGACGAAGTCACCTGGTGCCGAAGACGTCGCTAGATGGCGGAGACGCTGCCCTCGCTCGAAGTGGTTCCGCGGGGGTTTTCGATGTGACCGTTGATGGACGGCGTACTGTTGGATTGCGGGTTTCCCGAAGCGCCGCGCCCTGTCGGATTGCGGGTTTCCCGAAGAGCCGCGCCCTGTCTATAAAAGGGGGGCGGGGGTCGGTGCTTTTTGAACTTTGCCTTCCGCGCTCCGCGAAAACCCTAGCCGCCCGCCGTCTTGCTGCTCGTCTGCCCGCCGTGCTCTTGATCGCCGGAGATCTGGCTCGAGTGAAGCAGACCGCCCGCCGCCGCCGACGGTACGTAGCAATGCCGTCCTCTTCTTCCGCCGACACCACACCGCCGGCGGCCGCCTCGTCTGAGGAGACGTTGAGTAGCTTGATGGTGGAGGAGTTGCGCGCCGGCGACTCTGTTGATTTTGGTGTGTCACGGATGACGTCAGCCCGCGTTGAAGATATGCAGCGGTTGGGCTACTTTGGCGGCGGAGTTGCTCGTGCTCCGGGGACGGAGGAAGTCCCCGAGCCGGAGGGTGAGTTGGTCGTTTTCGAGGCGTTCTTCGCCGCCGGTCTCCGCTTGCCTGCGCACCGGTTTGTTGGTGAAGTCCTGCGTAGATTCAACGTTCAAATACATCAGCTGACACCGAATGCCATGGTGGCGCTGGCGAAGTATGTCTGGGCGACGACTTCGTACGGCGGACAGCCGTCGGTTGAGGTTTTTGCGAAGAATTATTGTTTGCATTGGCAGAAGAGGATGGTTGGGGACGGAGTTGCCCAGTTTGGGTCATGCACATTCACGCCGAAGACCGGCAAGACCATAATGCCAGTAGTGGAGTTGGTTCCGTGCGCCCGCAACAAGTGGGGCAATTGGAATGAATTTTGGTTTTACGTTGCTGAGGGTGCTGTCGAAGACCATGAGGGACTCCCCGTGTCTGAGATGTGCTCTCATTATTACTCTGCGTATCCGCCCTTTGAAGTGGCAGAAGAGGATGCAGACGAAGGGGCCCTTCGGTGCGCCGCCGGTCAGAGCAGTGGGCGTGATTTGGTTGAAGAGTTCGTGGCGTACGAGGTCTAGCCCTTGGCGCATGGCTGGGCGTTGGGCGAAGTGTGCCCTCGCCAGATGCCTTTTCACGGAGGAAGGGTGGTGCGAAGTCCTGCCTTCGCACTGAATTTGCGAAACCGTGACCCGGCCGCCTTTGTGCGTGATGCGGAGGACTTGGCGGTGCGGCTCGTGGGACGTTACGTGCCGAGGACGGAGGGCCAGCGCAGCTTTGATATCCGTGGGTCAAATGACCGTTTGAACAGGGTCTTCGAATTAAATCAATTGCCGTACGACGGCTATCCCGGTCAAGACGAAGCGGACCGCCGTGGGAAGAAACCGGCGGTGGAGACTGGAGACGACCCTGCGCCGGCGGCCGCCCCTTCCTCGAAAAAGAGAAAATTAGGTACTGCGATGGGAGGACTTGGGGTGTCTGACAGTTTTGCTAGAGAGTTGATGAGGACGTGTGCGGCCCCGGGGGAAAGGATGTCTTCGCTCGAGCTCCGGGAGTCTTCAGCTCGGATGCTGAGGGTTACCGGGGGCTGCTGGCCTAGAAATGTTCCTATCCCCTGCGCGGCTGAGGAGGACTGTTTTACATCTCGTATGGTTCATCGGTGGAGAGTTTTTCCTTACGGGCGAAATATCGGTGCTGTTGTGTGGGCAGTGATGGACAAGGATCGCCAAGGTGTGGCGCAAAAACGCCAGGCGACTGTCCGGCTGCATGAAGCTAGGCCGAAGAGGCAGCGGGGGGCTCCGAAGGCTGCGGCCTCCGGCGGAGGCAAGCCGCCGCTGGCGGCGAAGGCGGGCGCCGCTGCTCCTAGCAAGGCGCCGGAGGCGACGGCGGGCGCCGGAGGCTCCAAGTCAACGAAGGTGGTGCCGCCGGCCAGCGGAGTGGCGGAGGCTTCGAAGGCGGCCCAAGCGTTGCCGTTGTCGGGCAAACGTGTTGCCGACTTCGGCACCGATATTACTGTGGACGACTATCTTGGTGGTAAGTCGCTGGCCTATTATTGTTATTATATTTTTTTTTAAAATTTGTTGACGCGTTGCAGGGCCGGGCGAGGGCCAGCTTGCTATAGCTGCGCCTGGCGCGGCGATCGCGACGGCCGTCATGGTGCCGAAGGCGAGGGGCGAGGCGCTTGGCACCGAAGGCGAGGTGTCGGCCCTCGCGCTGGTCAGGGACGAGGCGGGCGTGGCGACCCGCCGGTTGAAGGGAGTGACGGAGGCGCTGAGTCAGGCGACGGAGGCGTTGAGTCAGGTCCGCTGAGCTATAGTCTCTCCCCCCCTTCCTTTTCTTTTTTTACGTCAATGGCCTTACGTGTGCTCTGCAGGTGGCTGACTTCGCCAGCCGTACTGCATCGGGGGCCATCACGGCAGCTGTGTCTGCCGAAGTCGAGAGACTTCGGACACAACATGCTGACGCTGTCCGTGAGAAGTCGGCCTCCGACAGCAAGTGCCGTAAGCTGACGGACAGGGTGGCCGCCCTGGATAGGGAGAAGGCCGACCTCCGGCGCCAGCTGGCGGCGGAGAGGAGGGAAGCCAACGAGGCCGTCGCCAAGGGGCAGGCTGCGCAGGCGGAGGCCAAGCTGGCGCGGGCGGAGGACAATCTTGCCAAGGAGCTCGCCGAACATCTGCAAGAGCGGCTCACCGCCCTGGAGAGCCGCACGAAGGAGGCCGAGGCCGCGATGCATGCGGAGGCCGAACGGACGCGCACGCAGCTTATGGGTACATATCGTGAGCTGGGTGCGCGGACCGGTGACTTCGAGGTGCCGGACCGAGAGCCCGGGCTTCGCTGTCTGCAGTGGGTGCAGGAGGAGCTGCTGGAACTTCCAGCCGTCGCGGGGGGGTTGATGTCGTACGCCTCCCTGGTCACCTGCGAGGGGGCGATGAACGCTCTCTCCCGCGAAGGGTGCCGGCACTTCGAGGCCTTCGACCAGGCGGATGAAGAATTTGAGCGAGATATCTATAAGGTCGAAGACCCCGTTGTGAAGGAATCCGCCGGGGCCCTTTATGACCGGATGTGGGGTCTGTACGGTCGTGAGGTGGTCAGGGAGCGGGCCGAGACTGCGAGGGCTCAGGTAACGTTGTTTGTTTGTTTGGCGTTTGCTGTATGCAGGCTGTGCGTGTGTTTGCTGAATCTATGTGTCTTGTCCTAGGCGGAGCGCGGCGAGCGGGTGGACGACTTCGGGGCTCTGAACAGTGCGCTGCCAGACCCGGAGCCGACCCTCGCGGAGGCTGTGACTGGGGTCACCCTGGAGCCAACCCCGGAGACCGCAGCGATCGCGACGGCTGCCCCCACATCCGCTGTGGCCGGCGAAGACCTGCCCCCGAAGGTGGCCGAAGGCGCCCTGATGCCCCCGCAGCTGCTGTGCCGAGTGCCGAAGATCCCGCGGCGGTGGCGGCGGAGCCAACGACAGAGGCTCCCGCAGCGTCAGGGTCTTCGCAGGTGGCGTAGTAGGTGTTTAGGGTTGGGGAATTTTTGGATGCTGTGCTGAACTTTGGTTGCTGCGCAGGTTCAAGATTTTGGGCCTGCGCACGCAACCGCTACTACTGAGTTTTTGGCGGCTTCGACCGCGGAAGGTGGGAATGAATATGGTGGGTCTGTAGCTGAGTTTTTTGATTTTACTGACTCTGGGAGCTCGGTTGAGTGGACTGAGGAGTCGTCGGAGGAGGACTTGGATTATTTTGCGGCCTTGGACGTGGCTGCGGCGGAGGCTTCGCTACACGCCGCGGACGCGCCAGACGTGTCAGGTCCTAGCACCGGGCGCCGGCGACGAAGGGCGGTTGCAAAACGTAGGGTTAGCGCGGAGGAGGGGGCTCGGCTTCGTGTGAGTAGGGCTGGTCGTCAGGAACTGTTGTCTTTGCCGGCCGCTGCGAGTACAGGGGAAAGGGAACTGCGAAGTCTTTTTGCGGGTGAGGAGCTTAGGATAATGTTATTTAATTATAGAGAGATGGGACTTATTCCTAAGGTTGAGCCGATGTAGAGTGTGGTGCCCTCGCTTGTATATGTGTGGGGGTTTGTACGATGAAGTTGTGTGCCCTCGCGTGCCTGTGCCTGCGAGGACATTGTGTGCCTTTGTCTGGTATGGTTGGTTATGCTGTGCTGTTGTGATTATAGTCGTTCTTAGCACGGATGGTTTGATGCTATCGTTTCTGCTTTTGTTGTGCTAGTTCGGCTGCGCCCTTAGGCGGCTTCTGCGCGGAGTCTTTGCGATAGACTTCGGGTTTTTTTTTCGCACTTGTTGTGCTAGTCCGGCTGCACCCTTAGGCGACTTCTGCGCGGATAGTCTTCGCGATAGACATCGGATTTTTTCGCACTTGTTGTGCTTGGTCCGGCTGCACCCTTAGGCGACTTCTGCGCAGATAGTCTTCGCGATAGACATCGGATTTTCTCGCACTTGTTGTGCTTAGTCCGGCTGCACCCTTAGGCGACTTCTGCGCGGATAGTCTTCGCGATAGACATCGGATTTTCTCGCACTTGTTGTGCTTAGTCCGGCTGCACCCTTAGGCGACTTCTGCGCGGATAGTCTTCGCGATAGACATCGGATTTTCTCGCACTTGTTGTGCTTAGTCCGGCTGCACCCTTAGGCGACTTCTGCGCGGATAGTCTTCGCGATAGACATCGGATTTTTTTGCACTTGTTGTGCTTGGTCCGGCTGCACCCTTAGGCGACTTCTGCGCGGATTTGTCGCACGCGAGGGTGGCTAGCGCTTAGCCTCGCGGTGACTTCGAATTGGTCGAATGCCGAAGACCGTTGTCGCGGTCTTTTTTCGACACATGTTTTTGCGGGGGATTTTTCTCACATATATTACATGGCTCCGCCTCGTTAAAAACCTCACCCCCCGGGAGGAAAAGAGTGCGGGCCGGTACAAGATTATTTGCAGCGAATTACAAGGGCGAAATCAGCCCTAAATGGGTCAAACAAAAAATTTGCGAAGGTTGTCGATGTTCCAGGAGTGCTCCAGGTCCTCGCCATTTGGCGTTGTGAGCCTGTAAGCGCTGGGGGAAGCTTTTGACTTGACTATGAAAGGGCCCTCCCACTTGGGCTCCAACTTGCCCTTGGACTCCGTCCGAGCTGTTCGGACGAGTACGAGGTCCCCCTCGCTGAACTCCCTCGGGATGACTGCGTGGTCGCGCCATGCTTTGGTCTGGGCTTGGTATTTGTTTAGGGCCTGTAGGGCGAAGACCCGGTCTCCGTCAATGAGATCTTTTGAAGTTGGCTCGTCCACGTCGGGGACGGCTGACGGAACTGTACGCGGGGACCCATGCTTTATTTCTTGCGGGGTCATTGCCTCCGATCCGTATAGAAGGCGGAAAGGAGTGAACCCGGTCGCCCTGCACTCAGTTGTGTTTAGCGCCCAGACTGCCTCCGGTAATAAATCGGTCCATCTGCCTTTTTTTCATCGAGGAGCATCTTTTTGACAGCTGTGAATATTTTCCCATTGGCACGCTCCACGACCCCGTTGGACTGCGGATGATAGACTGAAGCGAAGGCAAGCTTGGTGCCGATGGAGAAACAAAAATCCTTGAAATCTTGGCTGTCGAACTGCTTGCCGTTGTCAACTGTTAGCTCGGACAGTACTCCGAAGCGGCAAACGATGTTCTGCCAGAAGAATTTTTGGGCAGTCTTTGATGTGATTGTGGAAACAGCCCTTGCTTCAATCCATTTGGTGAAGTATTCGACGGCTACGAAGGCGAACTTAAGGTTCCCCTGAGCGGTGGGCAGGGGCCCGACGATGTCTAGGCCCCAGCGCTGGAGAGGCCAAGTATGGGCAATCAGTTTTGTATATTGCGAGGGGTTGCCTGACCGAGGAGAGAACTTCTGGCAGGCTTCGCAGGACCTTGTGACCCGATTTGCGGCGCAGATCATTGCGGGCCAGTAAAACCCTTGTCGGATCACCTTGGCAGCCAGGGCCCTTGGCCCTGCGTGCGAGCCGCACGTGCCACTGTGGACTTCGCGTAGGATGTGCATGCCTTCGGTTTCGGTGACGCATTTAAGCATTGGCTGACTGACCCCTTTCTTGTATAATTGGCCCTCAATCAGTGCGAAGTCCCGGCTTCGATGTCTGAGGCGCTTTGCCTCACTGTCGTCAGTTGGATGATAGTACCCCTGTAGGAACAGGGTTATTGGTGCCCGCCAGTCTTCGGTCATGATTAGGTTGACTATACGGTGGCCCTCGCTATCATTAGTTATTTGGAGCCCTTCGGGGCTCCGGACGGCAGACGTGCCGATGGTGTGAAAGAACACGTCGGAGGGCAAGGGCTCGCCCCTGGCGGCAGCCTTGGCCAATGCGTCGGCCTCCTCGTTCTTGGCCCTATCCACATGCTGCAAGGTGAATCCCTTGAACTGTCTCTCGAGACTTCGGATAGCCGCGAGGTATTGCATGAGCGCGGGGTCCTTTGCTGCATAGTCTTTCTCGATCTGGCCGGCAACTATCTTGGAGTCTGTCTTGATGATACATGTGGTGACTCCGAGGGCCCTTAGCTTGCGGAGGCCGAGGATAACCGCTTCATACTCTGCGATGTTGTTTGTGCATCTGTCGGACTCCAGAGCGAAGCTGAGGCGTGCTGCATATCTGTGTTTGACTCCGGTTGGTGAGGTGACGATTGCAGCGACGCCTGCCCCCGCATGGCACCATGCGCCGTCGCAATGGATGGTCCAGACCTTTTCTGTGGACGGGTCCGGCTGTGCTACTGGCCCAGTCCAGTCGACGATGAAGTCTGCCAGGACTTGCGACTTGATGGCTGTCCTGGGCTCGAAGCTGATGTGGTAGCCGGAGAGTTTGGCTGCCCACTTGGCAATCCTCACCGATGCCTCCGGGTTTCTGAATAGTTCGCCGAGCCCTCTGTCAGAGGTGACTCGGACCTTGAATGCTTCAAAGTAATGGCGCAGTTTGCGCCAGGACATAACAACTGCGTAGGCGATCTTCTCCAGCTCTGTCATGTTGCATTTGGACGGTGTCAGGACTTCGGAGACATAGTAAATAGGGCACTGTCTGACTGTGCCTTCAACAGTTTGCTCCTGCACTAGTGCCGCGCTGACCGCGTGCGGCGAAGCCGCGACATAGAGCAATAGGGGGAGCGAGGAGTCGGGGCTTGTGAGGATGGCCAGCTCCGATAAGTACTGTTTTAATGAGGCGAAGGCCGCTGCTTGCTCCGGCCCCCAAGCGAAGTCTTTCGCACCACGAAGTGTTTTGAGGAAGGGGAGACTTCGCTCGGCGGACCTGGAGATGAATCTGTTGAGAGCGGCCAATCTGCCTGCCAGACGCTGGACGTCCCTGACGGACTGCGGAGGCGACATGTCGACGATGGCCTGGATCTTGGTTGGGTTGGCCTCGATGCCGCGGTGTGACACCAGGTAACCCAATATCTTGCCCTGGCGAACACCGAAGACGCACTTTTCCGGGTTCAGGCGGAGTCGTGCATCTCGCATGTTCGCGAATGTTTCGGCGAGGTCGGCGAGGTGGTCCTCCTTATTCTTGCTGGCGACGATGATGTCGTCCACATATGTAAATATGTTTCTACCGACCTGCCCTTCGAGTACTATTTTGGTGAGTCTGGAGAAGGTGGACCCCGCATTCTTGAGTCCCTCCGGCATCCTGATGAAGCAATAAGTGCCGAAGGGTGTTATAAAGCTGGTGCTAGACTTGTCTTCCTCCTTCATGTATATCTGGTGATAGCCGGAGAAGCAGTCGAGGAGTGACATGACCTCGCATCCGGTCGCGCTATCGACTATTTTGTCGATCCGCGGCAACGGGAAATTGTCTTTCGGGCAGGCCTTATTGAGACTGGTGAAGTCTATGCACATTCGCCATTTCCCGCTTTTTTCTGCACCATTACGACATTGGAGAGCCACGTGGGGTAAGCCACTGGCTCGATGAATTTAGCTTCTAGGAGGCGGTGCACTTCCGCCTTGGCGGCCTCTGTCTTTTCGTCGGACATTTTGCGGAGCCTTTGCTTTTTTGGTCGCACCGAAGGGTCAATTCCCAAGCTGTGCTCAATTATGGATCGGCTGACTCCGACCAGGTCTAGGGCGGACCAGGCGAAGACATCTTTATTCTTGGCCAGGCAGCAGAGAAGCTTCTCTTCTTCGTGTGACGTAAGGTCTTCGCTGATAGTGACTGTCTGCTTGGGCGTGGCCTGATCAAGGGGAACAGTCTTGGTTCCGTCTTGGCTCTGCAACTGTGCCCTCTCGTGCTGCTTGTCGGTTGGGCTGGCAGGCGCGGGGACCTCGCGCTGGGTCGTGAGACAGTGTACGTTCCTCTGACCAGGCACGAAGTCCCGCTCTATGTTGCGCGCCGTCTGCTAGTTGCCGTAGATCGTGATAGCGCCTAGCGGACCTGGTATCTTCATACATAGGTACAGTCCGTGGATGGCAGCTTCGAACTTATTGATGGAACCCCGGCCCATGATGGCGTTGTACGGGTATACCATGTCGACAATGTCGAAGGTTACTTGCTCACTTCGGGCATTGGGTGCTACACCGAAGGAGAGGGGAAGCTCTATTTTGCCAACGGGAAAGGTGCCTTTGCCGCCGAAGCCATACAACGGATTGTCCGAAGGCTTGAGCAGGCTGTGGCTTATACCCATGCGGTCGAAGGCGTGGAGGAAGATGATGTCCGCCTGGCTGTCGTTGTCGACTAGGACTTTGTGTAGGTCCCAGCCTGCCACGCTGCAATTGATGACCATAGCGTCGATGTGGGGGGCGCTGCGCAGGTCGACGTCTCGTGCATCGAAGGTTAGCGGTATGTGGGACCACTTCGTCTGCACGACTGGGCCGGTGACCGCGACATGGTTGATGCTGCGGTAGTGGTCCCGCTTCTGCCGCTTGGTGTCGAAGTCAGTGCTGGACCCCCCTGTTATCATGTGAATGACTCCGCGATATGGTTGATCGGCGAAGTCTTCCTGCTTTGGGGCATGGGGGATGTTTTGGTGTTGCTGGTGTGGTGGTGGGGGTGGAGGAGGTACGATTTGTACTTCCTGATGGTGTTGGTAAGCGTGGTGCGGTGGATGCGGAGCGGGAGCGTGGATATATGGTGGAGGGGGTGGCTGGTAATTATGCGCGACAATTCTGGGATTGTCGGCTGGCTGCGCCCGCGCCATTCTGTCTCTGGTGGCCTTCGTTTCGGGGCAGTCTTTGGTTTGGTGGGCGCAGTCTTCGCCGTGGAAAAGGCAGTAGAACCGGCGCGGCGGCTGCGCGCGCCCTCGGCCCCTGCCACGAGTTCCGTTTCCGCGACCTTGGGGGGGATATTCCTGGCGACGAGGGGGGTCAGCAGCAGGCTGCTGGTTTGGGATGTTGTGCACTTGCTGTTGACTGCGGCCATCTCGACCGGAGTCTGGTTGCGGAGTCCTCGTCCATGTGCGGCTGGACTGCGGGGCATCTTTGGGCTTCCGCTGTGACTCAACTTTGCGCTGGTGAAGCTCTTCGGATTTGGCATATTTTTCAAAGAGCTGATATAGCTCCTGAAGGTTCTTGGGTGGATCTCTGATACAGTGGCTGTAGAGGACGCCGGCCCGAAGGCCACTGATGGCATAGTGGATAGCGATCTGATCATCGACGGAGGGCAGCTGTGACTTGAGCGTTAAGAATTTACGGTAATACTCCCGCAGGGTCTCCTTTTCCAGCTGTTTGCAAAGCGAGAGCTCGGCCAAAGCGTCGGTGTCTGGGCGGTACCCTTGGAAGTTGAGAAGGAACTTGTCCCTGAGACTTCTCCACGAATCAATGGACAGCGGAGGCAATCTGGTGAACCAGGTGAGTAGCTTATTGTCATTGTCCAAGCCGCTCACCTTATTGTATTCTTCCCTGCACAAAGATGCTAAAAGGACAGTAGTAGCTTGTGCATTTTTATGGATTTGTTCATTTATAAACATAGGACTATCAGTACTATCAAATTTCATTCCACTCTCAACAATCTCCCATATGCTTGGATGGAGAGAGAACAAGTGACTACTCATTTTGTGACTCCAAAATCCGTAGTCCTCCCCATCAAAGTGTGGAGGTTTGCCAAGAGGGATGGAAAGCAAATGTGCATTTGAACTATGCGGAATACGAGAATAATCGAAAGAGAAGTTTGAGTTAACCGTCTTCTTTTTCTCGTAGTCGTTGTCGTCGTCCTTTTGGGAAGAAGAGGACTCATCGCTGTCGTCGTAGTAGACGATTTCCTTGATGCGCCTTGTCTTCTTCTTCTTCCCATCTTTACGTTTGTGGCCCGAGCCCGAGTCGGTAGGCTTGTCATCCTTCGGCTCGTTGACGAAGGACTCCTTCTCCTTATCGTTGATCACAATCCCCTTGCCCTTAGGATCCATCTCTTCGGGCGGTTAGTCCCTTTCTTGAAGAGAACGGCTCTGATACCAATTGAGAGCACCTAGAGGGGGGGTGAATAGGTGATCCTGTAAAACTTGAAAACTTAAAGACACAAAAACTTGATTAAGCGTTAGCACAATAAGGCCAAGTGGCTAGAGAGGAGTTCTTGCAAAACACAACAACCACAAGAGGATCAACACAGATAGACACAGTGGTTTATCCCGTGGTTCGACCAAGTACAAAACTTGCCTACTCCACGTTGTGGCGTCCCAACGGACAAGGGTTGCAATCAACCCCTCTCAAGCGGTCCAAAGACCCACTTGAATACCACGGTGTTTTGCTTTGCTTACTTTATCCCGCTCGCGAGGAATCTCCACAACTTGGAGTCCCTCGCCCTTACACTTTGATGTTCACAAAGAAGCACGGAGTAAGGGAGGGATGAGCAACACACACAAGACACAAAATCAGAGTGACAACACGCACACAAGTCGCAACAAGAGCTCACAACACAACCCGACGAGTTCTCAACTCAACTAGAGCTCTAGTTACTATCACAAAGAATCAAATGCGCGGAATCGAAGTCTTGGTGCTTAGGAATGCTTAGAGAATGCTTGGTGTGCTCCTCCATGCGCCTAGGGGTCCCTTTTATAGCCCCAAGGCAGCTAGGAGCCGTTGAGAGCATTCCAGGAAGGCAATTCTTGCCTTCTATCGCCTGGCGCACCGGACAGTCCGGTGCGGATCTCTTTCCTTATTTGGCGAAGCCGACCGTTGAAGATTCAGAGCCGTTGGCGCACCGGACACTGTTCGGTGCACACCGGACAGTCCGGTGCCCCCTTCTAGCCGTTGGCTCGGCCACGTGTCCCGCGCGGATCGCGCGGCCGACCGTTGGCTCACCGGACAGTCCGGTGCACCACCGGACAGTCCGGTGACTTATAGCCGTACGCCGTTAATCATCTCCCGAGAGCGACGAGTTCACCTGTGAATGGCTCACCGGACAGTCCGGTGATTTATAGCCGTACACCGCCGTCGAAGTCCCGAGAGCAGCAAGTTCGCCAGAGCCAGCCTGGCGCACCGGACACTCCGGTGCACCACCGGACACTCCGGTGCACCCAGACTGAGCAGACTTTGGCTGAACAAAGCCATCTCTTTTCCAATTTGATTTCTCCTGTTTCCAGCACTTAGACACAATACATTAGTTCTCAAAACAATGTACTAAGTCTAGAAACATACCTTTAGACTTGATTTACACTTTGTCCATCAATTGACATAGATTTACACTTAAGCACTTGTGTTGGCACTCAATCACCAAAATACTTAGAAATGGCCCAAGGGCACATTTCCCTTTCACTTACCTCCTGAGGATGAGGCTAAGTTTAAGGCTGATGACAACCTCTTTCGAGGAGCAGTGATTAGCGCACTTGACACAAAATTCCAGAAAAGCTATATCATCCTTCCCACAGGGAAAGAGCTGTGGGATGCACTTGTTGGAAAGTTTGGAGTTACTGACGCTGGTAGCGAGTTGTATCTCATGGAGCAGCTATATGACTACAAGATGGTTGGGAACCGATCTGTAGTGGAACAGGCTCATGAGTTTCAGGCACTAGCTAAGGAACTCGAGCTTTTTCCTTGTCCTTTGCCTGACAAGTTTGTGGCTGGCGGTATAATCGCCAAGTTGCCACCTTCTTGGAAGGACTTTGCTACCTCTCTCAAACATAAGAGACAAGAATTCAATGTGGAAGAGCTCATTGGTACTCTTGATGTTGAGGAAAGGGCTAGAACAAAGGACAATGGAAAAGGTGTGGAGACCTCTACTGCTAATGTGGTGCAGAAGAGAAACTTCCGCAAGTTTAACAAGAAGAAAAACCAGAACAAACAAGAGAATACAAATAAACCTGTTCAAACAGCACAGTTTAAAAAGAAGAACAACAATAACAAGGAAAGGGAGGATGTTTTGTCTGTGGCAGTGATCAACACTTGGCTAGAGAGTGCCCTGATCACAAGTTCACACAGGACAAGAAATTAGCTAATGTTGTAACCACTGAAACTAGAGATGGAACATCTGGGTATGGTAATTCTTTACCATTTGTTCTCTCAGTTTGTAATTCACCTGAGTGGTGGATGGATAGTGGTGCAAACATTCATGTGTGTGCTGATGTCTCTATGTTCTCTTCCTACCAGGTCGAGAGGTCTGGCGCCTTGTTAATGGGAAATGGGTCGCGTGCTCATGTTCTTGGTGTTGGTACGGTCATTCTGAAGTTTACTTCGGGAAAGACGGTGCCATTGAAGAGCGTGCAGCATGTGCCCTCTATCAAGAAGAATCTCGTTAGCGCTTCTATGCTATGTCGAGATGGATACAAAGTTGTTCTTGAGTCTAATAAATGTGTTGTGTCTAAACATGGTACTTTTGTTGGTAAAGGATATGACTGCGGAGGCTTGTTCCGCTTATCACTGCATGATGTGTGTAATAAAATGGTGAATTCTGTTCATTTTTCTGATGAGTCAGATTTTTGGCATTCACGTTTTTGTCATACAAGCTTTGGCTGTCTTATGCGGTTAGCAAATATAAATCTAATTCCTAAATTTAACTTGGTCAAAAAGTCTAAGTGCCATGTGTGTGTTGAATCAAAATAACCCCGCAAGCCTCACAAGGCTGCTGAGGCGAGGAGTTTGGCACCTCTAGAACTTGTTCATTCTGATTTGTGCGAGATGAATGGAATTTTGACCAAAGGTGGTAAAAGATACTTTCTCACTTTTATAGATGACTCCACTAGATTTTGCTATGTGTATCTCTTAAAAACAAAAGATGAAGCGTTCGATTATTTTAAGACTTATAAAGCTGAAGTTGAGAACCAACTTGAGAGGAAAATAAAACGGTTAAGGTCTGATCGAGGTGGAGAATATTTCTCTAATGTGTTCGATGAGTTCTGCGTGGAACATGGTATTATTCATGAGAGGACACCGCCATTCTCACCACAATCCAATGGGATTGCTGAAAGGAAAAACCACACTCTAACATATTTGGTGAATGCCATGTTGAGTACAGCGGGTTTATCCAAGGCATGGTGGGGTGAGGCGATTTTGACAGCGTGTCATGTCCTGAACAGAGTTCCAACAAAGAACAAAGAGATCACACCATTCGAGGAATGGGAAAAGAGAAGATTAAATCTCTCATATTTGCGCACTTGGGGTTGCTTGGCTAAAGTGAATGTGCCAATCAACAAAAAGCGTAAACTTGGGCCTAAAACTGTTGATTGTATATTCCTAGGGTACTCTTTTCACAGCACTGGGTATAGGTTCTTAATTATAAAATCTGATGTGCCTGATATGTATGTTGATACTATCATGGAATCAAGAGACGCAACATTTTTTGAGAATGAGTTTCCCATGAAGAATACACCTAGTGATACAAGTCATGAGACTATAATTCTCCATGAGCATGAACTGTCTATTCCTATAGATCATGCTGAGGATTCTCATGTGCACATCCCTGAGGAGGATGACACTATAGTCACTCGAAAGAACAAGAGACAGAGGGTTGCAAAATCCTTTGGTAATGACTTTATAGTGTACCTTGTGGAAGACACACCAACTACCATTAGTGAGGCATATTCCTCTCCTGATGCTGACTTATGGAAGGAAGCAGTAAGGAGTGAGATGGAATCTATTATGTCTAATGGAACTTGGGAGGTCGTTGACCGTCCTTATGGTTGTCAACCTATAGGCTGCAAATGGATCTTCAAGAAAAAGCTTAGGCCTGATGGTACAATTGAGAGGTACAAGGCAAGGCTTGTGGCCAAAGGATATACCCAAAAAGAGGGTGGAGATTTCTTTGATACCTACTCACCAGTGGCTCGATTGACTACGATTCGCACATTAATAGCCGTGTCAGCCTCTTATGGTCTTATCATTCATCAGATGGATGTTAAGACAGCTTTCCTAAATGGAGAGTTGGATGAGGAGATCTATATGGATCAGCCAGAAGGGTTCATTGCGGATGGTCAAGAGAACAAGGTGTGCAGGTTGATAAAATCATTGTATGGCCTAAAACAAGCACCTAAGCAATGGCATGAAAAGTTTGATAATACTCTTACAGCCGCTGGTTTTGCTGTAAATGAATCTGACACGTGTGTATATTATCGGTATGGTGGGGGTGAGTCTGTTATGCTGTGCCTTTATGTTGATGACATCTTGATCTTTGGATCAAATCTCAATGTAATTGAGGAGGTTAAATATCTTCTATCGAGCAATTTCGAGATGAAAGATTTGGGAGAGGTTGATGTCATTCTAAACATCAAGCTTGTTAGAGAAGCTGATGGTGGGGTAACTTTGTTACAATCCCATTATGTGGAAAAGGTATTGAGTCGCTTTGGTTTTAGTGATTGTGATCCTACTCCAACACCTTATGATCCTAGTGTGCTATTGAGAAAGAATCGGAGAATAGCAAGGGATCAATTGACATACTCCCAGATCATTGGCTCGCTCATGTACCTTGCAAGTGCAACAAGGCCAGACATCTCTTATGCTGTGAGTAAGCTGAGTCGGTTTGTGTCGAAACTAGGAGATGATCACTGGCGTGCTCTTGAGAGAGTGTTGCGGTACTTGAAAGGTACTATGACATACGGTATTCATTATACTGGAAACCCAAAAGTGTTGGAAGGCTATTGTGATGCCAACTGGATCTCTGATGCTGATGAGCTTTATGCCACAAGCAGATATGTGTTTTTGTTTGAAGGTGGCGCTGTTTCCTGGAAGTCTTGCAAGCAGACTATCTTAACGAAGTCTACAATGGAAGCAGAACTCGCAGCATTAGACACTGCTGGGGCTGAGGCTGAGTGGCTTCGTGATTTCCTATTGGATTTACCGGTAGTTGAAAAACCGATACCGGCTATTTCCATGAACTGTGACAACCAAACGGTGATTACACAGGTTAACAGTTCTAGGAATAACATGAAGTCTACAAGGCATGTTAAGAGGAGATTGAAATCTGTCAGAAAGCTAAAAAACTCCGGAGTTATTACAGTGGATTATGTCCACACATCGAATAATCTGGCAGATCAATTCACTAAGGGTCTGTCACGCAATGTGATAGAAAGTGCATCGAGAGAAATGGGTATGAGACCCATGTGAAATCTACTCTAGTGGTAACCTGCTCTATGTGATCGGAGATCCCGTGAAGTAGAGTGGAGAAACAAGCTAGGAGTAGATTGTGAGGAAAGATCCCTTCTTTAACTCATTTCTGATGCACATCTTTCCTATCTGTAAGGCAGGATGGTATTTACCTTAATGTATTCCAAGAGTCTTATAAAGATGAGATGTTGTCCTACAGAACATCCTCTGAGGAGTACACCTATATGAGTCAGACTGCTGGTCACAGTCTATGGGACTTGGGTAATCCCTAAATACTCATGAAAGGCACTGAAGTGTGACTTATATGCTTCTAAACAGCGGGAATACCCTTTTGCGGCCTAGTATCAGCAAAGGATTTGAGTGAATCTCACTTCGCACAAAACTGTCAATTCAAGGCTTAGTCCATTGTTCAGTTGTGAATGAGTGAAACTCTTATTCTAGATGGATGTTCAACTTAACAGTCTCCATCGAAACACTGGTATATCAAAGGATTGTGATTCTGATACTTCATCATTACAAACCCTAGAGTTTGGTGGGGATTGTTGGATCTTTTATGGGCTTGGCCCATTTATTCAATAAACTCTATGGTGTGTAATGGTGGGGAATACCAATAGTACCATATTGGAAGTCCAAGGATCTTTTGGCTTGACTTATATGGTGGGAATTATTCCACTTAATTTGAGAAGTCAAGAAATGGACAAGGGCATGCCACACGCGCGCGCGCCGCCGCCGCCGCCGCCGGCCGGGCCAGGATCGGGTCGGGCGTGGCGAGGTGAGGCAGGCAGGCGCGCGAGCGGGCGTGGTTGTGTTAATTTTTAGCACTCATTAATCGCGGGAGTTTCAACTCCGGGAGTTGCCCGTCTCTTCGTCAGCCGCATGCGAGACCCTTCTGCTGTCCGTCCCTTGGTGCGCCGCATGCGACTCTTCTCCTTCAGCTTCCCTCTGCGAGAGGTTAAATAGAGGAGAACCCCTGGCACTTGGTACACGGGAGCAGAACCTTCAGAATCACAGTTCAGCCGCAAGTGTGGGTGTTTCCATCTCGTAGCTCTACGCGCACAGAGAAGCGAGAGGGCAGGTGCCTCCGAAGCCGGTGCCGTTCGAGACCTTGCAACGGGGGATCGGTAATTAGGTTTTTGGGGAGCGTCTACGCGACTGCCCAACGTCCGTCGTTGTCTTCATCGCTGGTTCCTGGCGTCTTTATCTCGTACGGATGACAAAGGAAGTTGGACAAGGATCAGGATCCTCGGAGCGCATGAGAGGGTATGATCAATTCAGTTCTTTACTGTTTTACGTTATGCAGATTATATATGTTGCATATGTTCATCTTTGATGTTTCATATATAGCCATGAATTTATCCAAACTGTTCTATCGTATTATATCGTGACATGTCTGATGTCTGTTCATACTAGTAATATGTTAAATCTGTTTGTTTTAATTTTACAGTCATGCTGTTTATGTTGCTATCTGTTTATTTTCAGTTGTTCCATAATAATACATGTTCCATGTTTATATGCTTATTATATTTATATGATTCATATGCTTTATGTTCTCATGATCCATATTGTTATGGATATATTTGAGATTGCAATTTCTATGATTAAACATATTTTATATGTCATCATCATAATGTTAATGTATGGAATTAAAATGATATGGAAAATGCCTATATTTCTAACACACTTTGCACTTTTTTTTGTGCGCGTTGAGCGTGAGGAGAGTAAAGTTATGGTAGCCCCAGGTGCCCATTTTATGTTTTTAATAGAGTAGTATAGATATAGATAGTTAAAGCACTGATCAGGGCCGCCGGTTAGGCGCAAGGATTAAATTCTGTGAGCGACAGGATATCACGGCCCAGCTCAGTAATTGTACTACTGGAGTAGAGTACTGACCTATGTCTAGTTTAACTGAAAGGATCTGCAGAAGCTTCTGTTCTGTGGCCACCACGCACATGGTTGATCTCAAATATTGTAAGACGTTTTTAGGCTGGAAACTAAAGTAGAGTCTGTTGGAAAGTGAAACTATCGCCCCACGACTAGAAAGTGGTGCCCGACTAATTAACAGAGAAAGTAGCTAGCTAGTGGTGCGCGGCATTTAGACGGACGGACGGACGGACGGACGCTTATTGAGCAGTGCATGATTGGGAGGTGTACTGTATGTAGTTGGCTTGACTTGGGCCTAGCTTCTTCTTGTGTGGGGGTGGTGTGAAATGATTGGTTGCGTTGCGTGGTGTAATTAACTGGGTGATTACTGATTATTAGTAGGTGAGACGTGAGAGAGAGAGAGGGGGACGAGCTGGCCGTGCAGGCCGGGCGGCCGGGTCGTAGCTAGGGTTTGGCTTGACAGCTAGCAGTGACACCAAAGTTGCAACTACCACCACACTAGCAGACTAGCTACAGCTACCCGATACATACATACATACATATGCAGCAGATGCATGTATGTATGGACGGAGCTGGATTGAATTATTAATTGGTATATATATATATACACAGTGATGGATGGGAGCTGGAAAGGTGTAGTGTACCTATAGTACCAGAAATGAACCCCGGCCAGTTCTTTAATCGGGTCCTAGTCAAGTTAGCTAAGGAATGGAATACCATTATTGCTGATGTGTCGTGTGTTGCAAGCTTTATGCTCGCTTGCTTGCTGGCGTGCGTTAAATTACACGGATGGGCTAGTAGTAGGTAGCCGTATATATCTCGCCTCGCGGCAATGCCTGCCTGTGCCTGTGCCTGTGCCTGTCCCTTCCCTGTGTAGGTTTTCATCTGATTTCTTTCTCCAACAGACTTTAGACTACTATACTTCATGTAAACGTCGCTGCCTTCCCCAGTCTGCCAATGCTTGAGAAGGGAACAGCGTAACCGAACGAACGAGGGAATCGCATGCGAAATAGTGCATGATACGCATCATGCATCGACGGGTCGTTTTCGGACGGAAGGGGCGGGGCGGGGTGCCATGTGTGACGACCAGCACATGTGTGGAGTGGGCCTCCGAGCCGTTTGTGTGGATGGGAGTGCACTTCACAAACAAGGCCAAATAAATGTACGAGGAGGAGCACGCAGTCCTCTTTTATTTGTGAGACAGGGACTGGGACTGCAGCGCGCGCGCGTACCGATCCGTTTCCGTTGGTGGTGCTACCTCCTTTACTCCTTGGGCGCGGCCGGAACGCTTGTGGTGTGGTGGCACGCGCGCAGCCGCACCTCTGCGGCTCTGCCTGCTGCCTTTTCCCCCGGTCCGCCGAGTGCGCTCCCCTTTGGGATCCCCTTCCCTTCCCTTGGCAACGAAGCAAACGCGACTGCGCCAGCAAAAAAATCACGTACGGGTCCAAAGCCAAAGCCAAGCATCGGCGTCGGCGCGTTCCCTCTGATAACTTGACGACACATGACCGTCCGTTCGTTCACACATGCTTGTTTGTACCACGGCACGAGCGCACGGTGGACACTCCGGCACACACCGGACAGTGCAGCGGTTTCACCAAACAGTCCGGTGAGCCACCAGTATACTAACTGACTGTCATTTTATTGATTTCTTCAATTTTTTCTTTGGTCTCTTTTGGTCTTATGTCTTGTCCTTATGCTTGATACTTGTTGATCTTCTAAGTGTCTTTTAGGTCTTGTTTTGAGGTGTTGCACCCTCGGAGCCTTAGTCCAATCCACTTTGTATCCTGTGGACTATAAAACACAAACACTCATAAAATATTATTCCACAAGGTTATGTTCATCATCGAACACCAAAATCAAATGTGCCATGGTCCATTTTCCTTATAATTTCCCCCCTTTTTGGTGATTGATGACAACACAACCAAAACAAGCAAATAATCAAATACTTGAGTTAAAATATGCAATCTACTTGTTATTGATGCATATGCATAAGCAAGATATTTATCATACCAAATGTAGGATATGTTAGGATTTATGGGCTAGGCCCAATTGAGAAATTCAATTAAATCCCAGGAAAATCTCAAAAGCCCATATATGTGTATGGCTAGGGAATGGTGGAACCAATATTACCATATTGCTAGTCCAAGTGGAGTGGAACTAGTTTAAATATGGAGGTCACACTCACTCACCAAGTCATGGATGAGAGGAGAGTGTGTGGAGAGCCACACGCGCGCGTTCGCTCGCCTTGCCAGGGCGGGGCAGGGCGAAGGACGCGGGCACACGACATACGCGTGAATGTCCGCCGAAATTCGGTCCCTCGCCTTGCGGGAGCGTGGCTCCCTTTTGCCAGCATCCAGATCATCCCAGTTTTCGCTTTCGCCTGTCTTCACAACTGAGCCGCCTTCAGTTGCTTTCATCCCGACCACCGACGTGCATCTACGATCGGAAGAGCAGGTCTCCGGAACCCTTCGCCTTCGAGATCCTACACTGGGAGAGGGCGAATAAGGTTTTTGGGAAGCGTCCTCACGTAACTGCTCACTGATTCCGCTGATCTTCAACCCCGCTGCTTCGACGTCGTCGACCCTACTGATTCGGGCCCGCGCCATCTATCAGTATGTCTGATCAGTACGCATCATCTGATTTGACTTTTTACTTCAGTTCTTCTAATTTGGTCATGATTTATATTCGGAATTTAATCTGAAAATCGTATAATTATTCAATAGGATATGTGATGAATTTAGAATTAAGCACGTTACTTGCAAATGCAACTAGTCCCTAATGTGATTATGGACTTAAGGCTCCCCTAACTCCACAATCCACATACCCCCTATTTGGAATAGAATCCATCATAAGAAACCACTTGTAAGATCAAAAAATAGTGGTTTTTGGTATTTGATTACTTTGGTTTGCTTTGGTCCATAAAATTCTCCCCCTTTGGAATCAAACACCGAAAAGGAAGACATGATAAGCATATAGAAAGCAATTGAGTACTTGCCCTCTAAAAAGAATTACTCCCTAAAAGAAAGTTCTCCCTCTACGGAAGAGTATTCTCCCCCTTTGTATGAAAGAAGACATACTCCCCCTATTGGAGACCCTCTTTTAAGAAAAAGCTCATGAATACATGAGGAAACAAGATATGATGAAAATAGATTAACTCCCTAGAAAAACTATGCATAGTTAAAAGATATATTTTAACAACATATGCATATGAGGCAACATTGGGGGCATAAGATAGAAATAAATCGGCCTATTCATCAATTGGAGAAGATATGAAAGTGATACCAATCGTGGAATGAAACCACTTGAAGATTTGCAGTGGAAGCTTATTGTCTTTTTCCGGGGACTCCATTTTCCTTCAATTAGACTACTACACACATAATAGGCTTTGAAAAACGGTGTTAGTCTCAAAGACTTAGATTATATAGTAACCTCCCCTAAAGGTGTGCATATAAGTTTTGAATACTTGTAGGATACATGCACATTGATTTTAAGATCAAGAGGGGTAAATTATCTATAATCCGTACTTTTGGCACATATAAGCCAAAATGACACCAATTTAAAGATATAACATTAGAAACATTCGATAGTGTCATTTATCTAGGAATTTTAATTAAGTTATGTGTCGTGCTTTATTTCATATTTTTAAACCATGTAGGTTTGCTCAAGAAGTATGAATTAAAGACAAGCATTTCTACTATATACCTAGTATGCATGCTGATGAAGATAATTACCACATGTAGAACTAGGCATGAAAGGTAAGCTAGATATTAAAAAAATAGATACGTGTATCTAAAGACAAGGAAGCAATAAAACTAGTTACCTTAATCATAGGTGGGGAATTTGGGTCCAAAGTGTTCACTAACCCACTTGTTAATTTTCTTGATCCGATGTGATGTATCACATGATATACATCACTATTTGCCAAGTCTCTAAATTCCTCGAAGTCCTTCGAACTTCTCACTTCCATTTCGAGGCCCAAACCTTATTTATGATTTTAATGATTGAGATAATCTCCTTTGACACCCAGATGCATTTGGTCCCATTTCCCTTGTTGGCTTTGATGACTATCACATTTTCATTCTTTTTCTTCTTAATTAATTAGGTATGGTGTAGCTGTTTTTTGTCCACCTTATTGATGTAGGTGTTAGAGATCTTGCTTGTTGGCTTCTTTTTCTTGACCATCATTACATTAACGAGTCATGTTGGATAGTTGATTGGTTCGATAAATTTGACATCGAGTAGTCTTTGAACTTTGACTCTCATGCATGGGCCTTTTCATTTGGCAACTTTGTATTTCACGAATGTGTATTATTTATCTATTTTTTAAAAATATAATTGATTCTAGTAAATTCGCAGTGGGTGACGTTATTTGAACTAAACTCTAAATATATACTTTTAGACCTACTTTGAACGCAGGAATTTCACTAAAATTATACATTAAATTTACAGGAATCATCTCATCTTCACAAAAAAACACTAGAAATTTTAAAAAAATTACCGCATTCCAAAGAAGGCCTTAGATTCGTAAATACTATCTACAGCAGACTCTTTATCCCACTTCTTATCACACTTTTTAACCCATCTCTACAAATACAAATAATGTATCTACTATGAAAACATTGTTATACATCCACATACAGTTACTGGAGTTGGCCTAAAGCTCTATACCAATACCAGCTGTCACCAGCGAGCCATACCCGTTAGCCCGCGACTCCAACCCCTGTCCTCTATAAATACTCGCCCCTCCACACCTTTCCCCACCACCAGGCACCAGCATAGATCTCGTGCTCGCCACTATTATTCTGCACAGCAACGCATCAGCCTTCTGGAACCATCTCGCCGCCGCCACACCACAATCCACAACCCGTCGAAGCGAAGCAAGCAATGGCCGGAGTCGGATCGAAGGCCCTCGCCGTTGCCGCCGTTCTGGCGGCCGTCTCCTTCTCGGTGGCCGCCGCGGCCGAGGCGCCCGCGCCCAGCCCCGTCTCCGCCGCCGTCGCGGCGTCGTCGCCCTTCGCCGCGGCTCTCGTCGCCTCCGCCGCCGCCTTCCTCTTCGCCGCCGTCCGCCACTGAGCCGATGGGGCCTCGTGCCTGCAGGCTACCTAGCAGTACTTCCCCCGCCGCCGCCGCCGCCGCCTAGATCTATTTATTGGAGTGCTATCCAGTAGTACTAGTAGTAGTGAGATTTGTTCGGTGCTGTCGTGTCGTCGTCGCATTTTGGTCGGATCTGGTTTCCTTGGTGCAGGGAGGGTTTCTATACCATGTCGCGGTGTCGGTTGTGTGATCTCATCCCCCCCTTGTAGATAGTACTCTGCTATCTCGTCGTGATCGTGAGTGGTGATTCTGTCTGGTTGATATTTGCTACTGATATTGGTCCCATTTGAGATATGCGTTGCTGCTAGTCTCGTCTTTCTCTGCGCTTGATTTATCGTTATACATCGCTCCATCGCTCGCTGCGAATTTCGCGTCGCTGTCTGTGACGCGTTAGATTTGATTCTACTAGGGATCCGCGTCGCGTTGCATCGACGCAGGTCCGTTTCCGTTCTTCTGTGGATGTAGCCAGGATTTAAAAAATCAAATAAATCATTGACCATCTGAAAAGAGTGACTGGTTAAAATAGGAGTATATCTCCTTCAGGTGTGTTTTCTCGATCTGCTCTCAGGCAGGAGAATGAACCTTGGGGCGTGTGTAGTTTAATGCTCTTCCTTCGCTGGCGAAGATTTGGGCATCTCATCTCATTTATGAGGGTCGTTAGTAGGGATGAAAACGGTCGGAAACGGTATTTATTCGGTAATCAGTTTTTTCTTTGATTGCGAATAAATAAGATATAGAATATACAATACAAATTTGTATTCTTATTTTTAACATCCAGTTTGTTAAGATTCATAAAAGGTAAACCTCAAATTCATCCTACATTTTCTCAAATAATAGATATAAACTTTGGTATGGATTCGGAAACAAATTCGGTAATTTTTTCAACTTTTTGTGTTGTAGAGAGCAAATAATACATAAAACAACTTATATAATATTTTATCCATATTTGTACTAATGTGCTTGATAACATAAGAAAAGATCAACATCAAATTTTATACATATCTATTTTAAAATATTAAATTTGTTCTAACAGTTCGGATTACCACTTTCATCCCTAGTCGTTAGACGTATCCGTGCAAACAGAAGCTCACACCATGAATGAATCGTGATGCCCAAGCCCAACCTTGCCGAGTTCCTTTTTATATCATCGTCGTATTTTATTAAACTGAATGCGACAGCGGCAGAAATGCCGATCTCATTTCAGTGCGAGTTCCAAAGAAATTCTTAGCAAAGCAATCCTGGCAAAAATAAATAAACATGACCGCGATGAGTCGCTGCGTGTACTGGCGGGCGAGCAGGAGCAGCACATGATCGCTGTTAAAAGGCATGGAGCCATATGGGGGCCTCTCTTTTTTGCTTGCTGCACTGACCTGTCCCTCTCCTCCTTTGGACGGTCTGGTTCAGCTTGACCCAGACCTTTCCTGCCCTCCCCCCTCCTTTTTTTTTCTTTTCATTTCAGTGGTTTGATGGAGAAGAGTACTTAAGCTTCGTTTCCTTCTCAAGCCAGGCAACAAAGAATACAGTTATGATCTGGCAGCTCGTGTCGAGACGAGGGAGGGGGAGTTGAAGCGTGTAACAAACCATTACTACCCTTGTACCTGTAGTGAAGCCGTCAGGGTTGGGTCCATGCAACACCAGACACGAAAGGCCAAAAGGCAGAGAGAGCACGTGAAACCTCCATCATGCGGTCGAGCCGAGCGCGCCTCTCTGGTCTGCAGCTGCGCTTCCCTTCTCTCTGGTCCAGTCCAGACGACTGCCAAACGTAAAAAGAAGCATATCCTCTCGTTTTTTTCTTTTTGCTCAACTAATGATGGGCGGCCAGCCATCATCAGGAAGTTAACCCCTGTCTATTCTCCTCCCCATCTCCATCTCCTCCATTATGCGAGACACCAACGGGCAAACATGACAGCCTAGTGAGGCGGACAGGTCGTGCGTGAGCATGGCCCCGATAACCGATATGCTGTAGCTGTACCAGCAGCGAGGAGTCTCGTTCAAGCGTCCCGTTGTCGTCTCTCTTAAGCCCAAGGTTTTATGATCCTATCAAGTCGTCGTTCCCTCAATCCCTCTCGCTTGAAGGATTTGTCGACACTTACGTGGCGGAGACATCGGTTTACAAATGGGCTTACAAATGGGAGTGGTAATAGATCACGATTCAAATATTTATTTACGATTCGTAAATCAGAGATAGGTGGTTTTATCCTAGTAAAAACAAATCCGAAATCTGTTCTTCAAGTTTTCCAGGCTGAAATAGATCCAAAAACGATTTGGAAATAATCGACTCTAAATGAGCTAAAGTCAACCTAGACGACATTGGAAGTCTACTAGCAAGGATGAAGCCAGCTCAAAAATAACACTAGTGCACACTCTATCAAACACAAAAAAAGTATACAATTTAAAGGGAAATACATGATAAATTTAAGGTATCTCTGCTGCACCATATGTACGTAGCGGGGGCATCCACCACGCCTTCGCCTGACATCGCAGCAGCGCGCCCTCGGCAAACGCTCCCCCTCGCCCTCCCCCACGGCAATCTCGGCGCTCGCCCTCCCCAGCGGCAATCTCGGCGTCCCCCGCGGCAATCTTGGCGTCCCCCGCGGCAAGCTCACCCTCCCCCGCGGCAATCTCCCTCCCCCGCGGCAATCTTAGCGTCCCCGCGTCAAGCTCGCCCTCCCGCGCGGCAATATCGTGCCCCCATCCCCCAGATCGGCGTCCGTGCCCCCGTCCCGCTCTCCTACCTCTATGCCCCCCGCCCACCACGCCCGCCTCCTGATGCCCCGCTGCGTGTTCCCTCCCCCACAGGCGCATAGCCCTCGCCCCTGTATCGCCCGAACCGAGGCGCCACCGAGCTCCTCCCTCGTCGCGCGCGCCGCGATGCTTTCGAGGCATGGGAAGGAAGACCGCGACGATGCGGTGAGGAGAAGTCTGGATCAGGCACTGACCACCGCACATCTGTCCAGCGAGAGTCATGCCAGCCTACATGATGGTGCGGTGTCGATAACACCGCCACTGCCCCTGTCCATGAGGTCCAACAGCGTGAATGGATGATGTGTGCGCATTTTTTGTTTCGGGATTGTTTGTGTGAGCAGGGGGCCTAAATTCCTTAGGGACTATGATGGTTCGGTCATCCAGATGTGGGTGGCGTACAACGTCGTCACTCATTTCCTCCTGCACTGTACCGACTGCAAGGCACAAGCTCACGGGCGTGTTCGACCTCCTGAAGATTATGCTATACAAGGTATCACCTTGCACCCTAGCTCGTGGTCGTGCTCGATTAGGTTTTCACTCCATGAGCTGGCTGTAGAGTTGTTGTTTCTCCGATAGGTGTGCGCAAATGGCTCGTCGGCGCTTCCTGATTGGGAGATGGAGGCCATCATCATGGAGTTTTATGGTAACCCACCCACTTTCTTCCTTGAATAATTGCCCATAAGTGTCGATTCTGACTGCGTTACGCTATGGCAGACATTGTTTTCCCGTCGCTGCTGCATCTTCTAAGTGGCATCACCGAGCTGGATGACATGAAACAAAGGAAATTGTGCCTGAAAAAATTTAGGAGCAGGGATGAGCATTTATCAGAAGTGGACACAAAGTGGGAGCTCGAGTGTGGGCTCTGCATGCTGTGCTTTGAGTATTAGTAATAGCTCTTTTCTCTTAGCTTAAAATAATGCAGAAAGTTTGATTTTTTGTAGGCTCCACATTTAAACAAATTTGGTCATGTTAGCTTATGGACAGCAGAAAAGTACTATTTCTCATGGGTTCTGAAGCAGAATTATAGTCAAGTACTTCTCGTGTTGAAACTATGGACCGAGAAACATGACAAATTTGCTTTTAGTAAAATTATGAAGTGTTGTCTTTTTAAAAAATATTGGTGTCATGTTTTTTTAATGAAGCAGTTTCAATGTATGTGGTCGGTTTGGAGCATTTTTAGGAGACATGGTATGTAGGATAGAAAAGCTGATGGAGATAACCTAAACATAGACAAACAGCCACAGACCTCCAGCTCATGGACATTCCAGTAGTAATTGAAGAAGCTGCCAACAAATACAAAGCACCATATCTCTGCAGGACAAATCAAGATAATACACTGCTAAAATAAGTTGTATTAGACCATTAAAGTATGAGCATTTAGTTAAGAGTTGCCCTGTGTTTTTTTTTTGTTTTACCCATGATAACCGTCAGTACAAGTGTACAAAAAAATTTATAGTAGTACTTTGGAGGACAAACCGGTGCCGGTCATTTTAGATATTCATGCCTCTCAAATACCTTAAGATGGCTTGAATTCTTATTGTTCATATACATTATCGTTTTTAGGCACACAATAATGAACCTCTACAGATTGTTTGTGGTTATCATGCTCTTCCTCAACCACCTCGTGGTGGTGAACTTGTATTCCACACCCTTGAACATGTCCAACCTGTGAAATACTCCTGGTCTGGATTACCCTTGTTGGGTTTTGCAGAGGCGATTTGGACATTTAAAGTAGATACTTGACCTATCATGACTATAGCCTGCAGTATCATTCATCCATTTCTCTAATCTTGAAACTTAGAATGTAGATCAATTTACATTTGGTGACTGCAGAAGAAGCTCAACACTCAAGACCTTTTCCTAAGATATAATATTGACAACCAAGATTTTCTTCTATCTTTATTTTTTTGTTGTTTGTGAAATTCCACAGATAAGACCTGTATGCTATGTCGTGAGTTATTTTTCTTAATCAACAGGAAGAAGTGAAGTGAGAGATTTCATTAGTTCTTGAACCAACCAAACATTTTTGAACTGTAAATACAGTATAGCACTATAATAAAAGTTTGTTAGAACTAAAGAAACAATTGCACAAACAAAACAAAAAAGGAGAGCAAACAAAAAAGACTGTACAAAGCCTGAGCAGGGTGAGAAACAAAACTTTTTGAATGGAAGCTGGTCTTTTTGAATCACAAAACACTATATATTTTGCTGTGTAAAATATAGGTGATTAAGACCACATTAAATATAGGTCACATCCATGCAATTCTGTTTGTTCAGTACGATCATTACTAACCCATTTTAAGATCATACATTTGGTATATGGGGTATAATATAAATGGTAATTGTTGTCGTGACTATTCATTTTTGCATAAAGTTATTTTTTCCTAAAGGTGTTAGGGTTATTCGTTGGAGTTTTGCTGGAGAAGCAAATTGTTGTAATATGCCCAAGTCTGGTATGTTTATTTGGAGCATTGTAACAATGTGATTTAGTTCCATGCCATCCTTGTCCCCACTAATCTGAGTGCTTCTTTCAAATGCTTAATTGCAGGGTGTCCTGTCTGCAATTGTTTTGTTAGTTATATTGATGACAAGGTCGTTCCAGTGGCAAAGTCTATTGCTTCTGTATGTCCTGTAAGATTTAAGTTTATCTTAAAACAGACCATCTTGGGATGATCTAAGTGGCTTCATATATAGAGAATAAACAATACCCAAATTTGACTTGATAAGGACACAAACTCATTTCCTCAATTTCTATCATGTATCCACTTTAGAAAAAAATATCACATTTATAACTCCTAATGTTCACTTGTAGTTTCTTTCAGGAAGACGATACTAAGATGGATGTTGATGTTGTGGCTTTGATTTCAATCAAACATGGTATCCTTGAGATTGAAATATATTGCTACCTGCTTGTACTGATTTTTCTTATTGATTAGAAGAAATACGATGAGGTACATCTAAAACGCTGATTTTCCTTATGTTTGATGTGTAAAATAATATTTTGACTGCTTTTGTATTAAGGCTAAAACATGTGCAAGTGTGAGCATTACTCACCTGAAGAATCTAAAGTGGAGAACTGTTGAATGATGTCTTGGCATCTCGTATGTACTTTTATTACTCTTATGTGTACGAGCTTACTAACAGACTTGTTGAACTCCATGGGTGAGTCTAATGTTTCATTCTTGTTAAAAGTTCACTCCCAGTACCGGTTTCTCTCGTTGTAATCCATACTACATTGTCTAGCAAGGAAAGGTAACAAGTACTCACCATTTACTTATCCATGTATTCAATCTGTTCAGATATTACGTGGACACATTTGTCAATAGTAGATTGCATCCTTTACCCTGATGAAGTGATGAAAGATTCTGAACAACTATATCATCCCAAAGAGATTGGTGGCACACATATTTGAAGATAGGCGGAAGGAGAGCTTGAAAATAATGACCAAAACAAGTAGTTTGAAACTTTGAATCTCCATAATTCTTAATATATCTTAACAAATATCAAAGTAGCATGTTGAGACACAATTCCTTACTTACAAGAAGCCAACAAAGGGAAACAGATTGATCAAATTGTCTCCACTACTTAGTGAAAGGGAAATGTGCCCTTGGGCTATTTCTAAGTATTTTGGTGATTAAGTGTCCAACACAAGTGCCTAAGTGTTAAATTATGCCAAGGACTCAAGAAGTGAAAATCAACATAAAGGTATGTTTCTAAGACTTAGTACTTTGTTTTAAGGACTAATGTATTGTGTCTAAGTACTGGAAATAGGAGAAATCAATTTGGAAAAGAGATGGCTTTGTTCAGCCAAAGACAGTTCAGTCTGGGAGCACCGGACAGTGTCCGGTGCGCCAGGCTGGCTCTGGCGAACTGGCTGCTCTCGGGTTTCGTCGGCGGCGTACGACTATAAATCACCGGACTATCCGATGGTGCACCGGACTGTCCGGTGAGCCAACGGTCGGCCGAGCCAACGGTCGGCCGCGCAATCCGCGCGTGACGCGTGGCCAGGCCAACAGTCTGAAGGGGGCACCGGACTGTCCGGTGTGCACCGGACAGTGTCCGGTGCGCCAACGACTCCAAATCGTCAACGGTCGGCTGCGCCAAAACAGGAAAGAAATCCGCACCGGACAGTGTCCGGTGGTGCACCGGACTGTCCGGTGCGCCAGACGACAGAAGGCAAGAATTGCCTTCCTGGAATGCTCTCAACGGCTCCTAGCTGCCTTGGGGCTATAAAAGGGCCCCCTAGGCGCATGGAGGAGAACACCAAAGCATTCTCTAAGCATTCCTAAGCACCAAGACTCCAATTCCACGCATTTGATTCTTTGTGATAGCAACTAGAGCTCCATTTGAGTAGAGAACTCTTTGGGTTGTGTTGTGAGCTTGAGTTGTGACTTGTGCGCGTGTGTGTGCTCTGATTTTGTGTCTTGTGTGCGTTGCTCATCCCGTCCTTATTTCCGTGCTTCTTTGTGAACATCAAATTGTAAGGGCGAGAGGCTCCAACTTTTGGAGATTCCTCGCAAGCGGGATATAGTGAAACAAAGCAAAACACCGTGGTATTCAAGTGGGTCTTTGGACCGCTTGAGAGGGGTTGAGTGCAACCCTGGTCCGTTGGGACGCCACAACATGGAGTAGGCAAGTGTTGGTCTTGGCCGAACCACGGGATAAACCACTGTGCCTATTTGTGTTGATCTTCTTGTGGTTATTGTGTTGTGAAAGAACTCCTCTCTAGCCATTTGGCTTTATGGTGCTAACTCCTAATCAAGTTTTGTGGCATTAAGTTTCAAGTTTTTACAGGATCACCTATTCACCCCCCCCCCTCTAGGTGCTCTCACTTAGAGGAAAGACTAAAAGAACTTAATGAAGAGAAATAATAATTGAATAAGTACTAGCAGCTAGATAAACATGGAAGATCAATTGAGTATACTATATTGGACCTTGATAACTTAACCTTGGTTTGTGGTGGTAAGACTATCCTTTTTCGTTATAGTCAACCTGTTGTTCGTGTAATTTTAACTTGGTTCCATTTCTCTTCCTCTTCAGGAGATGTTGAAGGGCATGCATGAAATGAATAAATGCTGGCATCCTGTGATTTACCTTCTATCAACGCTCTGCCACACATCTTGGCTATTCATCAGTCCTATAAATAGAACAAAATAAGGTTCTGGAACCTTTGATCTTATGGTCATCAAACTGATAATCCTTGTGTATGCGCTTGTAGTTTTTCTATCCTTTTGATATTCTCAACTTTGCTTGCATTTCTATGTATCCTTTTGTTATATATAAGCATATGAACTAATCGACTTTACTTTATCCCTCCAATTTCCTTTCCAAATTGGGGTGTTGGCGCTCTTAAATTGTGTATGTCGATGTGTCATTTGTCCACAATTAAACATGCTAACACGAAGAAACTTTTGTGTCAGGTTCGGTATATTTAACCCTCCAATAGCGTATGATCACTTGGGGAGATATACTCTGCTCTTGTTTATGGAAGCTTTATATTATGTATTTTTCTCTACATAAAGGTAAGATATGTTAAAAAAAACAGCTTTGCTTATGTCATCTTCAAGGACCATATTCTTCTTGAGATTGTACCTGCATTTGATTCTCTTTTGTAGATTTATATTGTCAGTCACCATAAGAATTGGACTTTAGGTTATGATATTCTGATTGTGAAGATGACTTTAGAGTTCCACCAAAAGCATGTGTAAATTGATGCTTTATAGTAGAGATTGGTTGTTGGCACAATTTGTGAAATTTATGAGATATTGAAGTCGATGATAATATATGTGTTGTTTGCTTTCATGTAATCGTTGTGCACAAACATTTTATTAAATAATTTATATGCCGTCGCAACACATGTGCATCGTACTAGTATATTAACAAGATTTTATTTTACCCTGGTCCTGTGCACCACAAAAAGGTAACCTGGCTTCGCCCCTATCAGCTAGACTGGATTTCACAGGGTCGGACACTGTGATCGAATTGGCCGTCTTTGGAGGGCGGCCTAGTCAACTTTGGGCACTTGAGTTGGCTTGGTTTAGTGGACAATTGTCAACAGCTCATGCGTCATAATGATAAACTGAACCGTCATGCCAGACAAACCACAGTAACCAACCAAGCCAGGGGAAGAGAAGCCACTTGGAAAAGCTGGAGTTGTTGAGGACCAGAAGCTGAGGAACCATCGGGAGAGGAAGCTGAATTCGAAGTATGATGGTGATAGCTGGGTGTAACTGGGGTCTCACCTGTCTGTAAGTCAAGGAATATTGTGAGTCTTAGCGGGGTTTAAAAGGGAAAAAGGTAATCCATTGTAAGGCTGGCTTTTGGCTGATGATGAACTTGGAACACACGAAAGAATAAACCCAACCACTATCCGAGCATGTGAGTGTTTGCGAGATTGTGTGATTGTGTGGTGTTAACAGTTGGTAATCGGAGCCGATCTGGATCCTCACCACGCGTACAACACCAGGTTTCAAGCCAAGGCTAGAGAGATGGCACGTCCACGGGTGGAGGATTCGTTGGTGCAGCTAATCGCCAAAATCGATGAGGGTAACAAGGAGACGTGACGACATATGGATGTGATGCACTCAACCATGGAGTAGATGGATCTCACCGTGCAAGGTCTGATGACCGATCGGGGTGAGTTTTAGAGGTGGAGGCCGGGAATCGAGAAGAAGGTTGGGGAGATAACGGAAGTGTTGGCAAGCACACACACCCAGATGGACAAGATGGCATAGAAGGCTACGAGACTTCCACCACCCATCTCATCGGGGTGTTGTTCTAGTGGGAACAAGTTCTTCAACGTCGACGACATCGAACACGACGTTTGGATAAGTGCCGCTGGGGTCTACTTTGCACTGAACAACCGATCCCTTTCGGCGATCATTCATGGAGATGGATGTAAATCGAATTCCTCAACCAACGGGAGGTATGGTCATGCCTCCTCCTTATGCCCCATGGTTGTTCGGGCAAACACTTGCAAGCCAGTTCGCGTCGATAGGGTTGGTCTCAAGGGTCCGGAGTGAATTTACCCCAAACAAGTTTTCCATTGTTTGATGGTTCCAATCCCAATTTGTGGAAGAGTCAATGTGAAACTTATTTTGAATACTATGTTGTTCCTATGGAGATGTGGATCCAGGTGGCAGTCATGCATTTTCAGGGCTCGGCTCTATATTGGTTGCAATCTATGGAGGCTAGAACCAAGGACATGAGTTGGAATTAACATTGACTATTATTGAATATTAATTGGGCCAAGCCCACATTAATCCAACATATTCATCTCGGGGATCAAAGAGTTTCCACTGCGTGGCAGCAAAAAACCCTGACCAAACTTATGGGGTTGCAATATAAAATTATGTATAAGAAAGGGACTAATAATCGCGTAGTTGATGCACTATCAATGTGACCAGGATTGGAAATGGATGTACCCGAGTTACAGTTGAATCAAGTCAATGTGTCCACTATAGTTCCTATTTGGCTGTTGCAAGTGGTTCAAGGTATGAGAAGGACCAAGTTGCTCAGAGGATATTGTAGTTACTGACTACATGGGGCATTCACGAGCAATACGGTCTGGTCAATGGTGTGATTCGATTTAAAGGTAGAATATGGTTAGGATCAAACACTGAACTGCAGCACACTATCATGGCAGCATTGCACGACGATCCAGTGGGTGGACACTCGGGCTTTCCAGTGATATACAGTAGACTCAAGGCTACCTTTACGTGACCGGGAATGAAGAAAGATGTCAAGGAGTTTGTGCAATCCACTATCACATGTCAGCGGGCTAAGTCGGATTGGGCAAAATATCCAGGCCTTCTTCTACCATTACCAGTCCCCAATCATGCATGTCACACTGCTAGTCTTGACTTTGCCACTAGATTTCCACAATTAGACCAAAAAAGTTGTATACTAGTAGTGGTGGACAAATTTTCTAAATATGCTCACTTCTTGCCCTTGAGCCATCCATTCATAGTTTTTTGGTGGCCAAACTGTATCTGCTTGAGGTCTACAAGCTACTTGGGTTGCCAGCGGCCATGATATCCGATCGAGATCTAGTGTTTACAAGTAAATTATGGCAGGAGCTATTTCGTTTAGCATGCACGAAGTTATGTTTAAGCAGTGCTTACCATCCCCAGTCTGATGGTCAGACAGAACGAGTGAACTAGTGTATGGAAATGTACCATCGTTGTTTCCTACATTCTTTTCCAAAGAAGTGGTCGTTGTGGCTGCCATTAGCAGAATTTTGGTACAATACATGTCACCATTCAGCACTTGGAACATCCCCTTTTGAAGTGTTGTATGGTCATAAGCCTTTACACTTTGGTATTGATATCTCTGGGAAGCATACAATACCAGACATTTAGACAATGATGGAAGAGAGACAACATGTGTTGCAGCAAATTAAATTACATCTTCACTGAGCTCAAGAAAGAATGAAAAAATACAAGCTTACAAAGGCCGAACTGATCGTAAATTTACAGCAGGACAAAGTGTTCCTCAAACTTCAACCTTACTATCAGTCCTATGTCGCTTCACGCATTAACCCTAAATTGGCATTCAAGTTTTTAGGCCTTTCACAGTGATTTTGTTAGGTCAATGCGGTGGCATATGAATTGGCTCTTCCAATGGGATGTGGCATTCACCCCATCTTCCATGTATCACCGTTGAAACCAAAAGTGGGAGCTAATGTTTTCGTTGTTCCATCTTTGCCAGATAGGTCTCATGAGCTGCAAGTTCCTGAAACAATCTTAGATTCCAAACAAATTTGGCGTGGAGGCAAATTGTATACCAATTGAAAAAGGATGTTATCCAAACACATTTCAAGTAATTGTAGTGAAACCTGACATGTGGATCTTTTTGCTTTTCCAGTGATATATACATATCTAAGTAATTGTCGGTCTGTCAGACAATTATGAAAACACAATTTCTGTTGTCTTGAAGATGAATATGACATTACTCTTTTTCCCATAATGGAATTTCTTTTTCTGATTACTTCCGAATTTATGCGCTTTTCTAGTGAGTCCTAGTAAAGCTCCCATATGATGTTTTTTTAACGATGCCCTCGATAACGAGACATAAAGACTCCTTTTTTATTTTATTGATATATCATTTTACACAATAAGTTTTGTTCTATTTATATTACAGAATACATTGAAATTCAAACAGAATTAAACTAAAGCATAAATAGAGTAGAATCTACTAAAGTAACACAAAAGATGGAATTTCATCAACATCTGGATTTTTTTGTATATATATATATTATTTAATTGTATACTTTGTATCTAGCAAAATTGTAAGGTGAAACGACATAATAGACTCTGGATTCCCCATTTTATTTGGAGAAAAAGAGAAATTCTTATTCATAGAACATCGATAGAAAAAAGTCGACCACTATCAGATTTGAACCGATGACCGTCATATTACAAATGCGATGCTCTAACCTCTGAGCTAAGTGGGGTTTACATAATAGAAAATTGTAACAAATAAAATATATATAGGGAATATGTAAAATGTCATATCTTAATTATTAACTAGTTCTAAATTGGAAGTTTCACTTAGATAGAAAAAATACTAGAATTTCATAAAGATAAAGTTAGCGATATGCTTAACTAAATGATATTCTTAAATAGGATTATAGAATTTATTGAACTTTATTTTTATTTCTCTAATTCACAAATGGATTTTTAATAAAAATATATTCTAAATTGTATATTGAATTTGATTTCAGATATTTTCAATTTGATATGGCTTGGAGGAATAATCTAATACATAGAAAAGAAGAATATATATGAATAATATAATAAAGAGAAAATGCCAAGTTTTTTATTTGTTAATAATTTAAGGATAAATAGTTCACTGAGGAGAAGATAGAATCATAGCAAATGAAATTTCTAATTCAGTTTAGAAAAAAGAATGAATATCAAGCGTTATAGTATGATTTGGAATACTCTAAAAAGGAAGGAGGGAGGTAGGAGGGAGAAAAACTTTTGGATATATTCATTCCGATTGAATTGCAAATATATTAACGATAAAATCAATGCAATTCTGAATTGCAATAAGCAAGCGGGGTGTCTCAAATACAGATGAGTTGCTAGACTACGCCGAATAATGAATTCAATGATTCGAAAAAAAACTAAGAGATGGAAAAATTATACCAGGAATCCTGGTTTCAAAGGAAAGTAAAACGGGGATATGGAGAAATCGGTAGACGCTACAAACTTGATTCTATTGAGCCTTGTTATCGAAACCTGCTAAATGGTAACTTCCAAATTCAGAGAAACCTTGGAATGGAAAATGGGAATCCTGAGCCAAATCTGTTTTTTTTTAAAAAATAAGTGGTTCTTAAACTAGAACCCAAAGGAAAAGGAGGTGCAGAGACTCAATGGAAGTTGTTCTAACGAATCAAAGTAATAAATATTAATCACAGAAACCATATTATAATATAGGTTCTTTATTTTATTTTTAGAATGAAATTAGGAATGATTATGAAATAGAAAATTCATATTTTTTAGAATTGTTATGAATCTATTTCAATCAAATATTGAGTAATCAAATCCTTCAATTTATTGTTTACGAGATCTTTTAATTTTTAAAAGTGGATTAATCGGACGAGGTTAATAGGAAACGCAGACATAAAATTGGGACTAAAAATGTATGGACAGGAAGGGCACGCAGAGAATTTTGCTGAACGGGCTGTTTTACCCAGCTCCACATTCTCAAGGCCTGCCTGACCGAACCCGCGAAAGAAGTCTGATCACTATTGCAGTCGGCTTCTCGAAACCCTAATACAGGGCCACTGGTTTCGCTCCGCACTTCCGCCGCTATGGCCGCCGCAACCTTCTCCGCCGCCGGCCGCCGGCTCCTCTCCACCGCCGCGGCAGCGGCAGAGAAAACCGAGCTCCCCGTCCCTATCGCCCGTCTTCGCCAGCTCGCCCGCGCTGGCCGCCTCGACGACATCGACGCGACTCTCGCGCCCCTGTTCCCTTCCCACCCCGTCGCCGCGCTCTCGGCCCTCTCCACGCTGGGCCTCCCCGACCGCGCCTCCGCTCTGCTCGGCACCATGACGTCGCCCAATACCGCGCACCTGAACGCGGTCCTCGGTCCACTCCTCCGCCGCCGCCGCCTGGCCGGGCTCGTGCCCTCAATCCTCGCCGCGCATGCCTCTGTCCCGCGGGACGCCGTCACGGACAGCATCCTCGCCAAGTCGCTCTGCCTCACCTCCGGCGCCGACTCCGCGCTCCACCTCCTCCGGAAGCCTTCGTCGGGAGCGCCGCCGTCGCTCCAGCTCTTCACAACCATCATCGACTCCTTCTACAAGCAACGCCTCCCGCACCGCGCCGAGGAGATGTGGCGCGCCATGGTCCAGGACCACGGCATCGCCCCCGACACCGCTGCCTACAACGCCCTGCTCACCTACAAGTCCACCAACGGCACCGTGGATGAGGTCAAGGAGGTGATCCGCGTCATGCGCGAGGAGGCCAGCCTACGGCCGGATGTCGGGTCCTACAACGCGCTGATGCGGGCGATGGCGCGGCACAAAAGATTGGATGAGGCGGTGGAGGTGTACCGCAGCCTGGAGGCCGGGAAGAAGGCGGACGTGGTGCCGGACTGCGCGACATATAGTTGCGTGGTGGGCGCACTTTGTGGCGCAGGGCGGTGGTCGGAGGCGGAGGACGTGTTCTACGCGGGAGTGAAGCGCCGGAAGGTGGCCGACCTTGGAACGGTGCGTGTGCTGGTGCGCGGTCTTAAGGACGCTGGCAAGGGGCGAGCGGCAAGGCGGGTGGTTGTCGGTTTGTGCAAGAAGTTCCCCGAGATGTTCGACGGGCCGTGGAGGGAGCTTGAGGTGGCGGCCGGGCTGAACTCCTCCGGGAAGGAGGATGGTGATGTTGAAGACGGAGCCGACGAGAAGCTTGCGATGACAAGGGCCACCGTGGCGTGAGCGTTCGTGGCAACTGGCGAAATCGGTTTTGAATGGCAGCGTTGCATCATCATTCAAATAAGCAAATTCACAGTACCACAATAACATTTGAGTATTAGCTACTTGTTCATCCTATTTGGTGTTCTTTGGAAATTTACTCGTTTAATCTGGTATTAATCTTCTAGCGTCGTATCTCACTGTAACACATGGCTTGTTTCTGGTCTGGTGTCCCATGGCCCACAACTCGGAGATGGGTACAAGAGCAGCATCAGAGAGATGGGGAGGGGAGAAGAAAAGAATCGGGTCTTATCCCCTTCCGTCGCCGGCTTCCGTCCGAAGGCGGATTCAGCTTGCGGTGCGCTCACGTCCCGGTGGAACCATCACAAATGGTATTGAGCCATTCCATTCCTTGGAGAAAATTTTCCCATCCTACCCTACCCTATTTCTCTCTCGATTCCACTCAAATCCGAGCAGTCGGGAGAACCATATTTGACCGGGAGCTGTTCCACGTCGACCTTGCACCCGTCTTCAGACACCGACAACCTCAGCGCCGAACCCGTTTTTGACGATGTGGTGTTCGAGGACATTGAGACCAACTTCGACGACCTCGCCGAGCTCGACAAGGGACCGGTGTTCGACACTGATTCGATCACCGACCATATCACCGTCTCCGTGACATGGTCGGTGATTCTGAGTTCACCGTCTTCGACACCGACTCGGACAGGTCGTTGTCGGTATTTGACACCGAGCCGGTCCATGATGTCGTGCTTGCCGTGTTCAACCAAGGAAACGATGGCTCCTCGACTGCACACACCGGCGTCCTCAACGGGCACCCTGCCTTTGACGTGGAGCTCGTATTTGATAGTATCTTTAACACTAGTGCGCCCTTCATGTGTTTGACAAATTGTCTGAGCTACATCGATGACATGGTGTCTGCTACTTTTAAGGAGGGGCCTATCTTTGATAAATGGTGTCTGCTACTTTTAAGGAGGGGCCTATCTTTGATAAGGAGGCTGTAGTAGAAGCAATACAGGAGGAAAGTGGCAGAGATTACTATACTGCTCACGGTGAGAATGCCATGTTTATTGCAAGGACATACTATCACACAATTTCTGCTTTACGTCATTTATGCAGCAACTCTGGTGGAATCTCAAGTGTCAGTGTGAAAGACACTATCCATATGATTGGTTGCTCGCATCGCTTTATTCTGGACTACTGCGTGCATTGACTTTGACTAAGCGTGTATTTGGTTACCTGCACGTGGAAGACGCGGATTGTACGAGCCGATGCAAAACAAGTCATTTAGAGGCTAATTGACTGCATCCGCTCGTACCGCCAAAACGCCGGTATCCGACCAGCCAGGCTCGGGTCATCCTGCAGCCACGGACACACTTAACCAATCAGTCGGTATGTTTGAGACCATTGTTCGCAAGATCTTATTAGATAGGACTGACTGAACTGTATTTTGGGAGACAATTGCATATTTAGGACTCTAAACACGCAGTAATGCCATCACAAATATTTATCTCGCAAAAATGGGTTTACAAAGATCTTCCAATTGAGTATACTGCCTTCCACCGTATAATATTCTTTTGTAAACCATTAACCATTTGCATGTAGTTAGCACCTGAGGAGACACATTTACCCCTGTGCATGATTCTCAGTGTTCGTTGAGATCGTGTTTGCTTGCGCCGCCATGGACGGGAGGATCGAACCTGTGATTGACGAATCGATCGCCGCCGCTAGGCTGGCCACAACCTTCCCAGCGCCAGACAGGCCCTGCCCACACCCTGCGCAGCTGTATAGTACAACAAGTATGAAGAAAGCATGTGCTTGTGTCCTATATCATGTCATGTATTTCATAAATGATTACATTTGTTTAGGTATGATCTTGAGGTTGCAGGAAATATGCCAAAAGTTGATTGGGATAGCTTACAGATAGTAGAGACACATGACATTTTTATTATTACTACAAAGAGGAGGTACTTATTTCTCGTTTATGAGATGAGAAGCCATTTTTTGCAAACGCTAATCTCGGACAAAGATTGTGTTCAAAGTTTATAATTTTCAGGTTTCGCATATTCACCCCCTCTAGGCGTCTTTCACAAGTTTCTCAAAACTAAGAGAAAAAAAGTGAAACATTTAGAGGAGCTCTAACTAATCCAGGAAGGAGGAAAGTACCCTGGTGTGGATGTCCTCGATGAAGTAGCAAAGGCCCTATGAGATGCGAACCTGTCAGGGGCTCCTATGTTAGGGAGAGGGAGGTCCTCTAGCAATGGTATCCTAGGTGTTGTTTGTCCCCATATAATTGGCTCAATGATAGCCTCTTTTACCAGAATATTTGAATGTGTCTTGGTGATCGGAGGGTATAATGTTCTCTAGATGTTGACACATATGTCAAATGAGAATTGCAGGAATTTGATCATGTACACCACTTGATTTGTGACATGAAGTTTTCTTTTTTCTATAGAAAGGCATGTTTTACTTTACAAAATAAAAAAATTAAACATCTTTTAACCTTGTAAAATGTTTTCCTACATGTAGACATAGAGATGAACAATTCCTTATTTATTAGTAGCGAGAAAAACATATTTACATGTCCTTATATTCCAAACACCTATTTTTATAATAAAAAATGTTTTCCTTTTTTTATTCTTTTGTTCTGGGATAAGGATTCATGTCTCTTCCTTCGATTCAATGTAATAACTAGTCCCGAATATTCTTAGAGATATTGATAATATAGTTTTAAATGAACTTATATTCTCATGATATAATTTTTCAATAGATTTCTTCCGTTTTTTATAATGCATGTTGTTACTAAAATGATCTTGTTTTAGATAATTTTAAGTGAAAAGAAAATGCAAGAGAGTTTTTATACGTAAATGAATGAATATAGCTCTAAAAACAAGTAATCAATCAATGGATAAATTTGGATAACATAAAAATGTCCTTCGTCACACTTGTAATCTTGTTGACCCTACTCACTTCTACTTGTTTTGCTTTTTCCTTTTTCTAGACATGCAATTGTGATTATACCCCTTCCAGGCCTTGTAGTTGTGATTTTACCCTTTATTTTTCAACTTTGTGATTTTACCCTTCGTTTTTAAAACAATCCTCTGTCATACCCTTGCGCCGTTATGTGTGGTTGATTATGCTAAAATCGATGTGAAAAGACAAAAATGCCCATATAATTTACTATGATTTTACTTCGCGCTATATTATATATTTATGATTTTACCCATGTTTTTATCACGTCATCGAAACGAGGGGTAAAATAACAATAAACTGCATTGATGTTTTTGTCTTTTCTATTAGATTTAACGCTGTTAACTGCACACAATAGCGCAAGGGTATAACAGAGCTTCCTTCTTAAAACGGAGGGGTAAAATCACAGAGTTAAAAAATAGAGGATAAAATCGTAATTGCAAGGGCAGCGAAGACTATAATCACAATTATCCCTAATTTATTATATTCTAACTTTTTGAATGAATGGTGTTTTCACACTTCTAGTTTCCAAGGTCGTATCTTAGAATCTATTTGGAAGCATCCGGTTTTTTAAAAAAATTGGTTTATAAAAATTGAGGTGGTTTCAAACATACCAGTTTATGCCTTAATTTATAGAAATTGAATTCTCTACTACTTAAAAGATAAAAAATAGTTTCTTAAAACTGTGTGACTTCCAAACAAGACCTCAATCAGTTCCTTTTCTCTAACCAATGGATCCAAACAGTCTATTGTCTACCTATAGTAGATTCAAACAGCCTTAAAATGCCATCGTTTCTAATTGTCACGAATAGGGATTTTATTTAAAAAATTGTGTTCCAACAGTTTTTAAATTGGCTAGTTAAATATAAATGTTCGTTAAAAGCAATAATTGCTCTATAAGAGCAACTCTAACAGTTTATCTATAAATACTAGCTAAATATATAGTTTAGAGATGACTATTTAAAATAGACAACTTGCTTAAAGGATGATGTGCCAACAGACTCTCTATTTGATATAGGGTTTTTGTTTTTCAACCTCACTGTTTTTGCCACCTCAGTCGTCTTGACTGAGCAGCATGGGCCGGGAATGGACGGTGCTTTGCCCTCCACTGTCGGTGGTCCTTCTTCTTCGCCAGCGGCAACTGCCGTGCAGGGGAGCCGAGGCCGGAAGCCCGAGAGGCTAGGGCCGGTCCTGATATTTCGGGGGCCCTAAGCAAAAATCTATATGGAGGATCTATACGAAGATTTAAATATGATATTTTTTAACTTTTAAATAATATCTGAAAAATAAAAAATTAATAATTTATACAATTTTATTGAAAATGATATGACTGAAGAAACTTTTATAATATTTTATGAGTCGTAAAATTATACAAATTATGTAATATAACTCTGCATTTGTTTTGACTTTTGAGAGCGAGTATTTTTACTTTTAATTTGTCAAACTAACCTAAACCTTAAAATACACAGTAAACCAAATCTTAATACATTAGAGCAAATTTTCTGAAAACAAAGTTCAACAAACTAAACAATGATTAAGCAACATAGGTTATTAGAGTTGGCCCTCTGGTAGACTAGAATTAAGCAACGCGACAAGCACAAGTGTACAATACCTTCCGTCCTGCTCACGTTAATCAATATTTAGTATTCGTCATTAAGCAGACTGTTGCGTGACCTTAAAAAGATGATTTCAAAAAAATCAAATAGACCCAACAAAAGAACGAGAATAGAGATTTATCTGTAACGTATATATATTTGGATATAAACTGAATAAACAGGAACCTGTAGACCTTGGGGGCCTGAGGGCCGGCCCTGGAGGCCAGGCGTGACCAACATCGGGAGGTTGCGACAGAGGAAGCACCACCAACGTCAGAAGCATCCGTCGAGGGCTGGCGTGGGATTGAGTGTCACGTCTTGTGACCTCAGGCTGTTCGCGGTCGTCGCGGCCTCCTGGGCTGCGCCCTGCTCACCGTCTCCCTCGTGATGTCTGCGTTGCACTAGGTGCAGCCGTGCAGTTCAGGAACGCTGCCATCTCAAGGAACTTCATGAGCCTACAACAAGGTCTCAACAAAGACGCGGGAAACTAAAGCGGTTGCACACAGAAGGGAGCAAGAGGGCGAGAGACCGCACAGCCGGGCGATGGCGAGTCCGGAGGGCTAGCCAAAGATGGTCAGCTACGACAAGGCGATACCGAGCGGGATAAAGTGACGAGGTTGATACCAAGCCTGTTCGAGGCCATATTCATAGGGTTTTGTTTATTTTACCGAGCACGAGATGTTTAGCTGGTCTGTTGTACTTGCTTTAAAGTATACACAAAGTATAGAAAAACTTTCGAATCAGAGAATATATAGAAAATGATTTCTATATAAATATTTTCAAAAAGATAATTTAAAAGTGACTTCATAAAGTGTCTCGTATGGACTATGTTTATAGTGTTTTAGTTCCTAAATTGCTAAATACGAAAATTAAAATAGAGTTTTAATTTCTATATTTAACAATTTAAATATTAAAATAAAATTATATATAGAGACTATTAGTTTAGAAAAACCAAAGACCACCTTCATTAATTGCACAAAGAATAGGGAAGCTGATAGTGTCTGCTCGATCTATAGATGGCCAATAAGTACGAGGCCCGTGAGCACGATACGAAGTCCGCTGTTTGGGTCCGGTCCGAGCCCAGCACGGTCCGGTTCTATGCGAGCCCGGGCCGGCCCGGCACGAATAAGCGGGCCGAGCTCGGACAAGAAACTAGGTATGGTGGGCTAGCCCGGCACAGCCCGTTTATCTTTAATCACGTTGAGCCCGCTTTTTTTGCACTAAAACATGCTTTTTGGTCCGCTTAGCTCGCTTTCGGCCCGCTTTTTTCGTGCTAAATGGGTCGGCCCTGTCCGTTTAAGCCCGCTGTGGGCCAGGCTTAGACAGAGAATCGAGCCTGCGGGTTTAGAAGGCTCGACCCCGTTTCCTAACCGTGCATAGTGGGCCGGACCCAAAACGGGCCGTGCTTCACCGGGCCCGGGCCGGGCCCGGCGGCCAGTTTGGCCATCTCTCGCTCGATCTGAGATATCGCTCGTCCATTTGACGGCGGCGCGCCCTCCTGCAGAAAGAAAAAAAAGACTCAGAATCGTTCCTGAGTGAGCCGAGCCCAGAAGACGATGCTGCCCCGCTTGCCCATCCGCCTCGCGCCGCCGCTCGCCGGCGTCCTTCGCGGCATCTGCGCTACCGCGCTGCCGCAATCCAAGCCCCCACCTCAACCCCTCTCCCCGTCCGACCTGGACGCGATCTCCGCGCTCCTCCCGCGCCTCCTCTACGCGGGCCACGTCCCCGCCGCCGGCCGCCTCCTCTCCGCGGCGCTCCTCCTCCCGGGCTCCCAGGACGGCCTCCCCCTCGATTCCCTCGCCGCGCACCTTGCCTCGCTTCCGACACTCTCCGCTGCCTTCGCGCTCCTCACCGCGCTGCGCCATCACCCGGCCCGGCCCTCGCCGCTCCTGCTGGCGTCGCCGCTGCTCGGCAGCCTCCTCTCCCTGCGCCGCGCGCGCGACGCCTCCTCCGTGCTGCGCTGGCTCTGCCGCCCGGACTCCCCGCGCCGGCCCGACGCCGCCACCTACGCTGACGCCGTCGAGGGGCTCTGCCGCCTTGAGGACCCCAGGGGCGCGCTGGCTGCGCTCAGGGAGATGGCAACGGACGGGTTGCAGGCCACGCGGGAGCTGCGGGAGGCGGTGCGGGACGCGATGCTGCAGGACGCCAGGATCGAGGAAGCGTGGGCGCTGGAGCAGGCGATGCGCCAGCCGGAGGAGACAGGGAAGCTGGTGGAGCTGATTGACAAGCTTCTCTCAGAGTGGGAACCCTGAGCCGTTGCACGGTCACGGATTGAGCTTTCGGTTTTCATAGATAGATTCTTGATGGCAAAGTTTTATGCTCGTGTATTTTTGCACCGCAAGGAATTTCGATCAACTCGGCAAAAAAAACTCGAAATTGTTGTGATATAGGATGATTTTGCGTATCAGACACTCCCTCCCCTTTCGTTCTTTTTAATTTATATCACAGCTTAGTTAAAAATAAACTAGCTTATTTATCACGGTTTAAATAGGTTTTAGATTGCCACAATGCAAGTCGCAGGAATTATGAGAAGCAAGCGCTCAAGATGGATTCTAAAGTCAAAACTGATATATGATCATGCAACAGTGCATCAACTTATTTGCGCACAAGAAACAAAAAAAATGTCCAAAATCAAAATACAGAGTTGCCTGATTTCGAAATACTCTCTCTTGCACTTGCACTGCTGCCCACTTTTAAGCATCAGCTCTCGACCTCACTGAAGACCTAATTTAAGTTAATAAAAATATTCAGCTTTTCTTTGAGGATATACAACTTGTAAACTCTTCCGTCCCAAATCTGCTCCTTTAGCTTACACAATAGGGTAGAGACGAACACAGAAACCAGTCTCGTGCCTTCCAAAGAGATCCAGCTTAGTTCTTTAACTAAAAACCACCGAACGAGCACTATTCCCAGCAGACAGTCTGCATCGAGCGCAAGAACTTTTTCTTCCTCGAACGGACAAAACTGATGCATTAGGAACCGCATAATTGAAGTAAAGAGTTGCAAAATCCTTGATCCATCCATCTGATGGTCTAAGCATGCACACCATTGCCATTGGCATAGTATGTTCCGTTTGAGAGACCATTGGTGAGCTTCTTTGGGTTCCCATTTTGGTGTACTGCGGATGTATATGAGCCATTGCTCAGAACATGTTTAGCTGAACCAACATGACCATTGCAGCGGTCTTGCAGCACCCTATCCAACTGCCCAGATGCAGCTGCAATTAGTCCTGCAGAAACATAAAATTGGTTATGATATATTCTATGGAAAAGTACAGCACAAATGCTTGTGAAGTGAACAAGTGCAGAATTTTCAGCGTCAGATAGCATCTTACCCACAAATAGGGGAGAAGGTTTTGAAGGTCTTGACTTGAACTCAGGATGGAATTGTGCGCCAACAAAATATCGGTGGTTGGGTATTTCAATCATCTAGAACATAGCAAGTTGGTTAAGGGGCAAATTTCGTGAAAATAAAAATTGTAAAGCAAGTCTCAGTGTGAGTCAGACCTCCATCCTCCTTCCAGTATCATCTTTGCCAACAAACTGAAGCCCAGCTTTTTCGAACTCTGGAACCATATCAGGGTTCACCTGTGAAGACAAAACTTCAGTCCAAAGAACATGAAGGTGTAGGAACGACATAGCATTTAAATGCACATTTAGGAAACTGGTGAACTTCAATAAACAAACCTCATATCTGTGCCGGTGCCTTTCATCAACATAAGTGACATTGCCATACCTAAAAAGATCAAAATAATCAATGACTAAATAGTCATAGAACTACACAAAGAATTCAACGAGACACTTCATCGAAGGGGTACAATGAAAATTAAGAAGGGTCTATATGCAACTCACAATTTAGAAGACTTGCAATCAGCAATCTTGAAAAATGTCCTCCTTGATCCTAAGCGCATTGTTGCACCCATATGTGTTTTGGAACCCTACAATAAAATTAAATTCCAAGATAATCTGTATCAGCCATAAAAGATTGCTAATTGCCATCGAAACAGATCAGTGTCAAACCTAATTCAAAACAATTCCAACCCATTAGCAATTACCTCAGGCATAAAAATAACACAAGGGGTCTTGGTATTTGGATCAAATTCAGTGCTGTTGGCATCAGTGAAATTCATAACATGACGGGCATACTCCACGACAGCAATCTGCATCCCAAGACATATACCAAGATATGGGACATTCTTTTCCCGGGCATACTTAGCAGCCAAAATTTTCCCTTCAACACCTCTGTCACCAAAGCCACCAGGTACCAAAATTCCATCTGCCCCCTGTAATGAAAACTCTTCTTGTAACCATGATACTCAGAAATAAAAAATGTGACACGATTCCAATTTTATGTATCCTAAAAGTAGTCCATTTGATAATAACCCACCTTCAATAAATTCCATGATGTTTTATATGCATCGGGTGCCTAGAAAGTTTAAAAAGAGACAAGTAAAAAACGATTCGCCTCAAGACTTAGCACACTGAATAATAGGCTACTGTGCCAAACCTCAATTGCTGTGGAATCCTCAAGATCCGTCGAAGCAACCCAATCAACAACAAGTTTCCTACGGCAATCAACAGATGCATGCAAGAGGGCCTGCAATTTTTTTGCATGACACGTTAGTTATACAACAATATTCACATTTGGAAACAGAAAAAAACATCACTGCACTGAACAAGTTGGCAAGCTCACTTTCAACACAGAGAGGTATGAATCTGATAAGCCAGTGTACTTCCCAACCATAGCAATCCTCACCTAAAATAATCACCGTTAGTTGCATGGAACTAAGGATGAAAATTTTCCCACTAGCAAGGGTCTGACTGAGGAGAAACACTAACAGTGTCATGAAGGGTATCAAATATAGCAGCTCTTGCAACCCATTCGTCTAACTTCGGCTCTCGGGCAATGCTGGAAATGTTATAAATAAATTAGTTTCTGGCAAAAAGCAATGTAAAATATTGCCGAGAACATACTAACTACATAGTTCAAGACCAACCTATCCACCCTTTCCAGATTCAGAACTTTAAGGATAGCCTCATGAGCCTTTTGGTCCTGCAGGGCACAGATGAAATTTTATCATTTTAACACAATGTGAATTCCAAAACATATAAATGACTTCCAGTTGAAAGAAAACAGATGTGCCTTACACAAAGCAACAAAGGAATGCGCCAGATATTGGAAACATCATACAAAGTGATAATATTTGCTGCCTGCAAAAACCAATTATGAATTCACTTCCTGGAGTAAAGTTGCTACAGCATATGAAGCTTTGAATGAAAATGTTTCCCTACCGGCACATGGCAAAACTGGGAGAGTTTCTCCTTCACACTATCCTCTAATTCCTGTTATACACAGTTTCAGTTATAAGTAATGTTATTAAGTAACTCGGTAAAGGTCATATTCTACCAATGTAAAAAATAATTAGTTTGATAACTAACCTTAGTACTGCGGCAAGCTAAAATATTTGGAGTGAGCCCGAGTCCCCTCAAACCACGTACACTATGCTGGGTTGGCTTTGTTTTCTACAACAACAAGCAACATAGATCAAGAATGAAGTCAGTGAAACCAAACAGATTTATTCAAACAAAACTTTTATGATCGGTTAATAAACAGTAGAACATAACTAATGACCAAGAATACCTGTTCACCAACAACATTCAAAACTGGAACTAGACTGACGTGCACCAGGCAGAAGTTGCCAGGACCTGTCAAGTGTCAACCAAAATAACATAAAATAGGATCATCAATCGTGCTTACTAGCAGAAGGTTTGTATGCGTCATAATAAGTGTGAAGTTTCTCACCAACACGATAAGAGAACTGACCCAAAGCTTCTATAAATGGCATGGATTCAATATCACCTGCAGGTGTTCAGAATGCAATCAATAACAGGAAAACTAGATATGAAATGTCCACTGGTATCGACCCAAAATAATAAAAAGGGAATGGTCATCTCATGCCACCTATAGTGCCCCCCAATTCTATCACACAGACATCAGCAGGTCCCTCCATGCCATCAACTGGTATCATAGCAACACGCTCAATCCACTCCTGTATGGCATTTGTGATGTGTGGCACAACCTTAAAAGTAAAATCATTTGGATGATCAGTACTAGAATAAGAACACAAGCAGAAGTTCCAAGACAGATGAAACAAACATGATCCAAATACCTGGACAGTCTTTCCCAAGTATTCCCCTTTCCTCTCCTTGTCAATTACAGACTAGCATAAACCATTGAAAATTATAAGTAAAATAAGAAAAAATCAATGCAGCCCTTTGTGCAGGGAAAAGCAACTGTGTTTTTGATGTCTCAAATACGAGATGTTCATTGTTACATATATCCTTGTGATTAATTATTTCCTCCTTGCATTTTTAACATAATCAAATAACATAAAGACAACAAGGATGTCCTTTCCCCCCGAATTTAGTACAAGATGTCAACACCATCATCAAGTGGACTATTTCATCTTCTGACTGTTTGTATGAAAAAAATGTCATTACATGGCTATTTAACAACCTGAAGTTATGATTATAGAAATTTAAATTCATATACCAGTTCAGCGCAATGAATTAAGGTCTGACAAAAAGAAAATACTATTGATTATTCTTACCTGATAGATCTTTCCGGTGGTTATGTTATTGTCCCGAGTAAGTTTAATGTCCAGAAACCTCTCGTAATTACCAAGATCCAAGTCCACCTAAAAGACACAAGATAAGTACTTAAATTAGGTGGGCTAACAAGCATTGTGCCTGGCAGAAATTGACTTTGTGACATGTCAATATCAATACCTCGCCACCATCATCCAGCACAAACACTTCACCATGTTCGAATGGAGACATAGTCCCAGCATCGGTGTTAAGGTAAGGATCTGCATATTCAGGTAACTGAATGAGAACATGTCAACCACATAAAGACAAACACAAGCAACTAAAGCATTAATGCAAGTAATAGCTGGCTTGCCACCACCGATTTTACAAGGCAAAGGCCACAATCAGAGCAACAAGTGCAACAATAGTACAAGGAGTCACAAGGCAACAACAGCAAAAACAAAGAAGGGTTTAGGTGATACTGGATAAGGATAAGTATGGCAAACAAAAGATGTAACATTAGATTGAATTAAGTCAGAAGATTCCACAGTGCGGAGCTAGCATCCGTAGGTTCATGACCTGACGATAACTAAATCAGCATTGGTGTCACGTGATATCTAAATCAGCATAGGCAAGCCCCTCCATAGCATAATCTATCTGGAAGACAAACAAGCATGGAAGGTGAAAGAAACCTAGTCTTCTCCAACTACCTTGTTTCCATGGCCACAGCATCAAGAACCAAAAATTGTGCTCAACTAATGAGTCGAAGCAAATTTATGGGCATCCAATAAGGGCATATTTCTTGTTCCAAACATGAACATATTAAGCTATTTCTGTAAAAAAAATACTAAAGAGAACATATTGACAGAGGCACTTACCTATGCATAAGTTCTGACCAACAACCAGTGAAGTAAAATAAATTACAAGGTTCTAGAATATTAGGCAAATCATGAATGAACCGCCATTGTTCAAACTCCAAGTCTATATAGCTTAAGAAGAAGATCTCCTAATAACCAGTACAAAGTCAAAAGAAGGAGCCATCCATCCATAAACATATTCTTCTCCTAAACAATATCAGGAGGAAAGGAAAAAACCCCTTGAACAAAGTTAACCCTGATTAGGTGCCCATCCATTATAAAGCAATCTTTGAAGAAAAATATCTACAACCTCTTTCGCTGACAAGATCGGCAAACTTATCAGGAAAATTAAAAACCAATTTGACACCATATCCTCCAAACCCAAGGCACCAACGAATACAACAGCAATGGCACTGAGCAGAAGGTTCAAAAGAGGGACTTTTCACCTAACTCGACCATTAACCCGGGTCCTCCGACACCAATCCTCACCCACAGTCCCCGCCACGAGTATCGCTCCAAAACCAAATCTTTTGCAGGCCCGTATTTCCGGAACGGATCAAGGACTCACAGCCACCCCCGACTCTGGGTCAAATCCCCAGCGAAACCCTAACGCGCCGTTCCTGTGTTTTGAAATGGAAGGTGCGCGCGGTTCATTTAGGCAAGGAGGAGGCGGGCACGTACCGATCTTAATGGACGTAATGCGGAAGCCGCACGCCTTGAGGACGACGCCGATGCTGCTGGCCGTGACGCCCTTGCCCAGGCCGCTCACCACCCCGCCGGTGACAAGGACGTACTTCATATTGCCTTGACCAGGAATCTCGGGCCAGAAAAATCCGTCGTCGTCGCCGCCGCCGCCGCCGACACTCTCTTCCTCAATCCCCCGACCCGCGCGACAGTTCTTGGCGAGGAAACCGCCCGCTCGCACGGACACACGAGCTGAAGGTGTCGATGCGCGTGCTCGTGCGCGCGGGCAAGGGAGAGCAAGAGGGGTTTTAGGAGGTGAGAGGGGAGTGGGGAGGGCAACGGAGGCAAGGCGGTTTGGGGGAGACTGGGAGAGAGAAGAGGGGTTTGCAAAAAAAAAGGCCATTTATAGCATCTCTAAGATATTAGTTAAACAACTAATTAAGGGCTAATTTAGTAACTCTATTTTTTAACGGATTTCTTTTTTTAATGAAAAATAAATTATTTTTTTGGAAAAATGAAAATCACTTGAAAAATAGAGTTGTCAAACTAGTCCTAAGCTAAATTTTGGTTACTCAACACTAAAATAAATGTCCAACATGCTATTCATCTGACTCGTCAAACTACCCAACTCTCCAAATTAACTCACTCATTAGCCAAACTTAGCTACCCATTACGACTAGCTAAAATATAGAGATAGTTTGTTGGAGTAATATGTTATATATAGAGTGTAATCTTTATAAAATGTTAAATAGAGAGTCAAAAGGAGAGCAAAAAAGATGAGTCATTTGGAGATACTCTTAGGTTCGATTTGTTTACCCTCTAGATTATACTATCTCCATCCCAAATTAAAATTTGTTTTACATTTTTGTTGAATCCATACACTAATTAAAGTATATTATATATATATATATATATATATATACTATTCTTTAAGACACCATTGTAGGCGTCCACACCTCCGTGCGCCATGTTCTGCCGCGCTGCGCTCGCACCGCACGTCCGCGCCTCGCACACTCTCCCCACCGCGCGTCCGCGTCTGCCGATGGAAGGTCGCGCAGCTTCACCTCGACGCCTCCCCCACCGCGCGGACGCCGATGCAAGGTCGTGCGATCGCCTCCGCGATCCGCAGAATCCGCGCCGCGCGTCCGCCCCAATATTCTCGCCTCGCCTCGCTCTCCGTCGCGCCATTCCAGGGACCCTCCATCGCCTCCCCTGCCATCATTGCGTTAGCGCCCGCGCTCCATCGATGGAAAGCGCTATTTTAGGGACCTGCCCCGCCCCTGCGATCCTCGCCCTTCCAAGGATGCCCCTACGCCCGTCTTGCCCAATCCCTCTCCTGGCTCGTGGGGTCCCGTGCCCGCCGCGCACCACCGCTCCCCTCCGCCCCAGACAGCCTTCGGGACCGCCCATGCTCGGGTTCGCGCTAACCGCCTCACCCGCTCGCGAGTTCGACGAAGACAGATCTAAGGACGCCAGTGTCGCCCCTCTCCGAGCTCCCCCTATGGCCACTGCGGGCATGTGCCCCTGGGTAGCCAGTCGCCCCACTCTTGCCGCCTTTGAGCTCCGGCGACCGCAGAGCTAGCAGGGCGCGGTCGACGCTGCAATGGACATGGGTAGCCGGAGTCCGCTGTCGACCGCCGAGGGCGAGCGCCCAGGCGCGGCTACCCAATCGAGCTCTGTCCAGACCTAATCGTCTAGGGCGATGTGACCCCCTACCCGATCAATGGTGAGAAAATTTCTGTGTGGACCAAAGAGAGGAAATACCGGGCTTATGGCCTATGCATCTGATTTGGACATACAACCGCATTGTCATGTATGGTGCATGTTTTCTAAGTTCCATGTTTTGGCAACTTCATTAAATTACTAACCGAAAGTGCTCATATTTTTTCCTCCATTTTTCTTTGGGCAGAACCAAGCTGGTTGGACCTGTGGTAAAGCTTCTGCTTCTTATTGCTGCGACTGCAGTCTTGATCATATGGTTGATAATTGGCATCTCAGGAAGCATATTTGCTAGATTGGTATATGGTTTTCTAGCACCCATAATGGCTACATTTGATGCTGTAGGAGAAGGCAAAGAAAAGACATTTGTTCATTGCTTTGTGGTAAGTTTTTCTTTGTATGAGTCGTTTATGTTTATCTCTGTGGCTATTTAATTTGTTAGCATATCTTTTAGAGGTGGCTTAGCTTGGTATTCTGAACTGTAGGATGGAACATGGAGTACTATCACTGGAAGTTGTACTGTAGTCAGGGACGTGAAAGATTTGCTTTTCCACTCCTATTTTTCACTTATGGATGACCTTCGTCTTCAGAAACCTCCTGACGGGGAGCTGTTGGGGGCCTTCGGCTTCCGAAGGTCCTCAAAAAAGTGATTTAACAATGTTTCTGGAGTGTAATACATGAAATGGACCCTTTGGACATGTCAAAATCGTTGTATGAAGAAACACAAGGAGAACGAAGGATGGAACAGAGCCGAAGTTGTGCGCAAGGAAGCTTCGGCATGTTGGCAGAAAAGAGGAAACCGACTTAAAAAGGAAAAGACTATCTAGACCCTGATAAATTACTATAGAGTTATTATCAAATGCAAAGGGCCTGGATGTAATTTTACATGGGCTGCGACCCGTGCCTATAAATAGGTGAACAGTAATCCTGTACTGTTCACGCTGACTTGGCATTTGCTTTTGCGTCACGCTTGTACTTTTGTTGTCCTTCAAGCCGAAGGTACACTTGTAGCTTAAATGTCATTTCTATTTTTCCATGTTAATAAAATAGAAATGAATTAATAATGATATATAAATGTTTATGTTATCTTTCATATTTCGTGTGTTTCTCATTTTCACTATCATATACCGTAATCACGAAGGTATGTCCTTCATAACCTTCGTCCGATGGTCGTTATATCCCAAAGGAAATAACGTTTCGAAGGACGAAGGACTTTAACGTTTAACAATTTCTGTGTTGCCTTGTTCTTAATTCATAGCATTTAAGGACAAGTCCCCAACATTGGCGCCCACCTCTGGTGAACCCTTTTTGACCACCTTTGGCAAGCATCGACCTTCGTCATGCCGCCAAAGAAAGCTTCAGCAACAGGGGCTGCTGCTCTGCAGCCGCTGGACCCGAACCAGGAGACCCTTTTTCTTCGGGAAGCCCGAAGCCAGAAGAGGAAGGCCACCAGTCCAACGCCTCAGCAGGACGATTTGGACCAAGAAATCAGGAACATGGAAATGTTGCATCAACAAGTGCAAAGGAAGAAAGAAAAAATGGCCTGGCTAGCCGACCTACAAAAGCAGATAGACGAAGCCTCTGAAGGAGTTCGTCATCTTACGCAAGATGAGCAGAACCGGAGGCCCCAGTACGGAGAGCTTCACCAAAAGGGCTTCGTTAACGAGGATGACTGGTATGAGGATTTCCATCATGGAAATTTTGCTTTTGATGATGCTTCTCCTCTGTCAGCAGAACTGCAGGCTACACCTTGGCCCCCATCTTACAAACCACCTCAGCTCCCAATGTATGATGGACACTCAGATCCGAAGCAATTTCTGATGAGCTACGAAGCAACCATATTTTCATATGGTGGCAATACTGCGGTCATGGCGAAGTCCTTCGTCATGGCAGTCAAAAGTGTTGCACATACCTGGTACTCTTCTCTTCGACCAGGGACAATCACATCGTGGCAAAAGCTGAAGGACATGCTCATCACCAGCTTTCAAGGGTTTCAGACGAAGCCAGTCACTGCTCAAGCTTTGTTCTAGTGCTCTCAGGATCATGAAGAATACCTTCAGGCGTATGTCCGAAGGTTCTTACGACTGAGGGCGTAGGCGCCAACAGTGCCTAATGAAATTGTTATCGAGGCCATGATTAAGGGGCTTCGGCCAGGACCTACAGCTCAATATTTCGCTAGGAAACCCCCTCAGACCCTAGAGAAACTGCTTCAGAAGATGGATGAATATATCCGAGCAGATAATGACTTTCGGCAAAGGAGGGAGGAAGCTTACAGGTTCTCCGAAACGACCAGGGGCTTCGGAGGGAGAATCCACCCTAGGCACGTCAGATCTATCCATTCTACTGAGACTGACGATAGGGGGAGTCAGCAACAAAGGCCGCAGTATTCCTCTCAAGCTTCGGGGCAGCAACAGAACTATCCTCGGCCCCCAGCTCCAAGGGCAGAGGCGCCAGGGGCTTCGAAGGAAGGTTTGGGGATCAGCCCAGGAAAATTTACTGCCTATTCTGCGGTGAGGACAAGGGACATACTACCAGGATGTGTCATGTCACCATTCAAAAATAGAAAGAGATAGCAGAAGCTGCAGCCCAACAGAGCCAGCCAAAGCAGGTCATGCATACTGCTTTGTACCACTCACCATACATCCCAGAGTATGTGGGTAATCATCCTGCAGTTTCTGTTGCTTCGGTAAGCCAACCTCAGGCATCTTGGCAACAGCCCCCACCTCCACCACCAATGCAACCCGCTTATCCCCAAGGCCAGCAGCCAGAAGGGAGCCAGCACAATCACCAGCAGAGAGACTTTAGGGAGCAGTCCGAAGCTCGCACAGTCAACAGTACTGTGCCAGAATCAAAGCACATCTACTAAGATGTATCCTACCTCTGAAGCAGCTTTTACATTTGTTATCATTTACCTTTTCAATAAAGAGCAATCATTGAAATCTTATTTCTTTTGTTGTTTTCAATTTCTTGTAATTGCTTCGACATTATCATAATGAATATACTTCCTTCAAACATCGACAAAGCTCTAAAGGTCTTGACGAAGGAATGCACTGCAAGTTTTTGTCGAAGCAACAAAAGTCGTTCTTAAGGGGACGCAGCGTAAGTTTTCTGCTCAAAAGTCGTTCCAAAGGGAATGCAGAGCTTACAGTGAAAAATAAACACTGATACCACCGAAATAAAAGGCGAAGAAGCTCCTAAGGGAGGCTTACAGCGAAAAATAAACGCTGATACTGCCGAAATAAAAAGCGAAGAAGCTCCTAAGGGAGGCTTACAGCGAAAATTAAACGTTGATACCGCCGAAATAAAAGGCGAAGAAGCTCCTAAGGGAGGCTTACAGCGAAAAGTCAACGCTGATACCACCAAAAAATAAACGACAAAAAGATTGTGTGCTCCATTGGAGAGTGTGTGTGGGCCTTCGGTGCAAATATCATTTTGCATGTCATTACATCATTACATCATGTGCATAGCACAACATCATACATCATATTGCATCAATGGCACAAGAAGGGGATGCAATGTTAACCTTCGGAAAGGAAGACAATGTTGACCTACAATATTGAGCTTCGGAGATCGTTTCGAAGAAGTGCCAAGGCACAAAACAAGTTTTCAAGAAATACAGCTTCGTCATTTTAATATGAAAAGGAGATCCATTGTTCACAAAGCATCATGTTTTTTCGGAAACTATATATTTTTACGGAATATGGATATTCTTCACGAAGCATGAAAAGAAGGGAAGGTGTTTTTTCGCCGAAGGCTCAAAAACGGTATGTACGTAAAGTTTCATGCATCGTAAAGAGTTGAATTATAAACAACTTATATATTACATTCAAAATTATAAGATATTACACACATTGTCCAGCAAAATATTACATTTCAAATGTCTTTACAATAACAGCTAATCTTCTCTTAAAACTACTTCGGCAACTTCGTTTAATAGTTGATCAACAACTTTATCCATAATAGCTTCGACCATTTTTCTAATTTCATCGTCCTCCTTTGCTTTGGGGTCCGCCAATGGCTCGACGGGCTCTGGGGGAGGAGATAGTGCGGCTGTGATGCAAACCGTAAATAAGTTCGAAGTCATAAATTAGAACATAAAGTCAAAAGCTATTAATTAATACCTATTCGCCTCTCAAGATCTGCACTTTTCTCAGTGGCCTCTGCTACTTTTCTAGCATCGTGAATACCTTTTTCACTTTTTCTTATAATTTCTTGAGCCATCTCCCGACCGCCATTTTCCCAGATGTCGATGAAAAATTTTCCACCAACCAAGCTTGCTTCGGCTGAGGGATCTTTTATATCATCAATGCATAAGGCAACCTCGGTCTGTGCCAAGGATTTCACATGTTCGCAGCCTCTCCTCTCCAAGATAGCGGCTATCCCCCTAGCACCCGAGAAGGCGCATATGTCCCCACGGCCACTCAAAATTTCTTCAAAAGCTTCGGCCTCGCCATTGATCCAGTCAATTGGACCTTCAGTATCTCCCAGTACGAAGTTGCCTTCATTCGAATATGCGCCGACGCTGGCGAAACTAGTCTTAATTGTTTCCACACATTTCATGGATTTTTCATAACATCTTTCTTTTGAAGACCGAAGTTCTGCAGTTGTTTTCTCCCAATGATTTTTCCAATAATCGCTGGCGTCTCGGTCAGCTTCGGCAATTGCACACTTTAGTTTCGCTTCAGCCAGCTGTTTCTGAAGATTTTCAATTTCGCACTTCTGGCCTTCAGCTTGGGCCTTGGAAGCAGCTTCGTCTTCTTTTATTTTACTAAGCAATGAGTTTAATATTTTATCTTTCTCAAGACCTTTGTTCCTTAGCTCAATCACTTCGGAACGAAGGTTATTCAACGCCATGATACATCCCTCGTCTTCAACACTTTTCTGCGCTCTGAGGGCATTGCTAAGAATAAGGCCCTGTAAAAGGAATGTGGTATTAAAAAATAAGCACACGAATTTTTAAGCATATAAAAAGTTTATTTTCTCACCTTTAAGCTGTTGTACGCCAAGCTGTCGGCCAATTCATCTTTTGACAACACTGAGAGTCCGTCTTCTAGTGTTGGGAATCCGAAGCTTCTTGCCATCTCCCGACAGACAGAGATCTCCTTGCTGTCTGGGAGACAGTATAAGAAGTCTTCTTCTCCGCTGTCGTTGAAAATCAACGCCCCCTTTGGATATTTCAATTTTTGGGCATAGAACTGAGCCTCTTGCTTTTCTTTTTCAGTCAACTTTTTCCCCGAAGCATGTCGTAAAGTATAATTGAAAGCTTCGGAAAATGCTTCGGGGGCGGCAGTGCTAGTTTCTTCAGCCAAAACTTGTTCGGCTACTTCTGTTTCTTTGGTATCTAAGGATTTCACCTTGGCAGGCTCTGAAGGACCAGCTTCAGTCTCAACTTGGTGCTTTGTAGTTTCGGCACTGAAAGTTTCAATTTGCACTTCGAGGGTTTCGGCAATTTTCTTCGGAGTAGTGCTTGAAGATTTTATTGTCTCCAGCACATCTAGAACGTTAACCATTCTTTTTCTTTTGGGGGTCACCGCTGGACCTTTCTGAGTTTGTGGCACTCCAACTTCTGCCGAAGGGCTTAAAATTTCTGATATTTTTGTCCCTTCAGCCTTCGGCTCTTCAATTCTTTCAGCCTTCGGTGTTGCAGTCAGCTCTTCAGTTTTTTGCGCAGGTATAGGTTTTTTGGCTTCAGTAGCCGAAGAAGCCTCGCCGACAAACTCGGGCACTATGGCCGGTTCAATAAAGCGCGGTCGGTGAGTAAGGACTTTTACCCTTTTCCTCTTCGGCACAGGCTCGCTTGGAGCAGTTGAAGCATCGTCTTTCCCGGAAGTTGCTTCTTTTCTCTTTCGCCCCCGTAGAGGGTAGCGGTAGTCAGGGTACACAAACCCAATAGCATCAAAAACTCGGTTTAATCTTTTCTTCTTTCGGCCTCCGAAGGTCGCGGATAACGCAGTATCTTCTGCCTTTGAGTATGGCCCTAGCAATTCATCGCTTGTAGCTTCAATACATTTCAGCCAATCATCATCTGGCTCGACAAATTTACCCTCGTATCTGAAGGTGAACTTCATCCTAATCAGTCCACCTTCGTCAGGCTTGGTGATAGTTTCTTTTGGCATTTCCCACTTTCTACAAGTGGCCAAACTCTGAAAGCTATGTGCTCTTGGACTAAATCCCTCGTTCCGACGAAAGAGCAGACTACACCGAAGGCCCTCTGGCATTCTTCGACTGCTTCGTCAACAATCACCTTTGGCTTCCTAAGACCGAATCGCTGCCAGATAGGACGCATGATAATATCATTAATGTCTTCTCGTGCCTTTAAATCGTTCTTCACATAAAACCATTCCTTCATCCAGTCCCCTGGCCATCTTTTCCGGAAGGTTGGCACGGGACAGCTTGACACAGAGCGAGCACCGAAGCTATAACAGCCAAAATTGTTATGATATTGCTCTTTACCCCAGGGTTTCGTCTCATATAATAGCTCGTGCATATTGCAAAAGCTTTTTGCATTTGGTTCCAAGCCCTGGCTCCTCACGGCCCAGACGAAAATTCCCATTCTTATGATTGCTTCGGGCGTAATTTGATGAAGGTAGACTTGATAGATCTTTAAAACCTCAACCACAAATTTGCTTAATGGAAACCGAAGCCCAGCTTTAAAAAAGCTTCGGAAGATCACAACTTCATTCTCTTCGGGAGTAGGCACAGTCCTCTCTCCGTCATCTGCTCGCACAGTAGACATGTCTCGAAAATATCTCCCCCTCATGTTATCAAGATGACTCTGTTTAATACTTGATTTTCCGAAGACTGTGGGCCGATCTTCGGAGTCTTCACCCCCACTTTCTACATCGTAAGTGTCACTCTCACCGGTATCTTCAGATAAGCCTTCTAAAATTTCTCTAGTAATCTTCTTTGTATTTGTTCTCGCTATAGATTCAAGAAAGCCCAGATTCTTCTCCTCAGAAAGGCTCAGTTTCATTTCGGCAACAACTTTCTTTTCCTGAGACATCCTTTCGAAAATGCTAAAAATATGCTCTTAGGGCCGAAGCTAAAAATCTAGAAAGCTGGTCAAGTGTTTGTGGGCAACGAGTTGTTTGAGCAGGCAAAGCAAATGGCAAGAAGGCGTGCCAAATGAGCTCGCGGTGGTAACATATTTATACACCCAGGGCATTGCAAGTGGGAGGGTCCCACTTGCCATTGATTGTTGCTATTCTAGCAAGAGGAAGGTGTTTTCTCGGACCTTCGGCTTAGGGCCTTCGTCCATATCGCAATCTGAATTTATTATCCTAACAAATTAATATTGCGAGGGGCTACTGTTGGGGGCCTTCGGCTTCCGAAGGTCCTCAAAAAAGTGATTTAACAATGTTTCTGGAGTGTAATACATGAACAGGTACCTTCAAACATGGACCCTTCGGACATGTCAAAATCGCTGTATGAAGAAACACAAGGAGAACGAAGGATGGAACAGAGCCGAAGCTGTGCGCAAGGAAGCTTCGGCATGTTGGCAGAAAAGAGGAAATCGACTTAAAGAGAAAAAGACTATCTAGACCCTGATAAATTACTATAGAGTTATTATCAAATGCAAAGGGCCTGGATGTAATTTTACATGGGCTGCGACCCGTGCCTATAAATAGGTGAACAGTAATCCTGTACTGTTCACGCTGACTTGGCATTTGCTTTTGCGTCACGCTTGTACTTTTGCTGTCCTTCAAGCCGAAGGTACACTTGTAGCTTAAATGTCATTTCTAATTTTCCATGTTAATAAAATAGAAATGAATTAATAATGATATATAAATGTTTATGTTATCTTTCATATTTCGTGTGTTTCTCATTTTCACTATCATATACCGTAATCACGAAGGTATGTCCTTCATAACCTTCGTCCGATGGTCGTTATATCCCAAAGGAAATAACGTTTCAAAGGACGAAGGACTTTAACGTTTAATAATTTCTGTGTTGCCTTGTTCTTAATTCATAGCATTTAAGGACAAGTCCCCAACAGGAGCCATATGAGATAAGGTATGCATCCTGTTGGCATAGACTTATGTTGTTACTTTTTTCTCTTTTCTCCTTTTAGCATTAGGCCTTTCAGCTTTAATGTGCAAGAATCACTCTTTATGCTTGGCTTGAGAGATAACATTTGCAAGAGAGCATGCATTCAGACATTCATTTTGAATAATATAATCCACCATTCCAGTGCTTTGCATTGAGATGGCACTTTTTCTGATTTTCTTTTCATCTGAAGAACAATGTATAATAAACTGACATGCATGACTTTCTTTTTCCCAGATTGCTTGATATTCCTGGTGCACTAATAGTGGTTGCATTTGAATTTCTACTTGATGGAATAATGTTCACATTAATTGCCTTCTATAAGTGCCCCGTGATGCTTTTCAAAGGATGGAAACGACTGATCCAGGACATGATTGGGAGAGAAGGGCCCTTTCTGGAGACTGCTTGTGTGCCATTTGTTGGTCTTGCTATTCTTCTTTGGCCATTTGCTATAGTAGGATCCGTTCTGGCATCCGTACTCTCCAGTGTCCCTTTAGGTGCTTATGCTGTAGTTGTAGCTTATCAGGTATAGTAAAATTCCCTCTCTCTTTTCTGTGCATTGATGTCAAACAGTGCATACTTTCATCACATCATTTGTTTAGCAAGCAATTCCACCTTTTAATGAGCATTAGCTCATTTAACTTGTTCCTGTTGAAGTCATGGAGCTTGATCTTGTTCATGTCCCAGGAATCCTCCCTTATCCTGGGAATTGCCTATGTGTTCTCGGCAGTGTCTATATTTGATGAATACACAAATGATGTTCTTGACATGGCGCCTGGTTCTTGTTTTCCAAGGTAAATTCATATTGGATGCCTTTGTTTGCTACGACAAACAATTCAAAAAGTCTTGTGCTAACTTTTGAAATCTCTAGATTTAAAAATCGTAAGGGCAAAGATGAGTCTTCACACGGACACAGTGTCCATTATCCAGACCATCCTCATTCAACAGGGAGAAGCAAGAAGGGAAAGACCTCCGTCTCGTGTTACTTCATTTAAGAACAACATTGATGATTTCAATCCATTCAAGGTGATTCTCCTCCTATTAAATAGTCAGGCTGCAATGCCATTGCTTAGGCCAGTCTTAATGGGAGTTTCATGGGGCATTAATTAAGCTCAACTTAGTTGCGTATTGACAATCCAAATTCTGTAGACCTTCACTTTCTTTAGGGCATATATAGTGGAGAGACATAAAAAACGGTTCTCCAAGCACAAGAGACAACTAAGAGACTCTATTATATAATGGAGTGTCTATAAATATAGTCTGTTAATAAATACAGAATTAAATGCATTTGTACAACATCAGATTGATAGAACAGACGACAAATTCGTACAGTGGGAAGTGAGGCATCTGTTGCTACTTGGTTTACGAGCCAGAGGCGTCTCTTCACAGAGAGACGTGTCTAAGATTTTTTTGCAAATACCCCCTTAAAACACCTTAAGAGCCTCCACATTAAACACCACTGTACATGCCATTACCGGCCAATCTGGCATAGTACATGCTTTTAGAGTAAGGTCACTCGCTATGCAAAACAAATTGCCAATAGAATGTTTTTGTACTGCTGGTAACATGTAAACTTATGAAGTAATAGCACTATATAACTGAATGGTACCATTATGCAGTTGCAAGGAATCACAAAGTCGATATCTAGATATCCTACATCAAAGAGCCGCTTCGACGTCCTTGTGAAGGCGCTCTTGTCAGAGCTAGAGAGGACGATGGGCCAATCTGGCAATGGATCCCAGTCCCAGACGCACAGACTGCGAAACTCGGTAGCCTGGATGTTGAGCCAGAAATCTATGGGCAAGACTGCCAACATCAGGGAGAAGAGGAAAAGAAGGAACTATCTTTAGAGAATGATCTAGCAGGCATGTGGGTTCTTGTTGCTAAGTTGAAAAGAGGGGCTTTAGACATATCTGATTTGAATGTTGATGATCGAACTAAAGTGTAAGGGCGTAACGATCACCACATTGTTGTCTCATAACTGGTGTTAATGAAAAATAACATGGTGCTGCACGAAATCTCTACTTTCTCTTGTAAGAAGGATTGTTCTATCGGCATAATTTAATTTGCATGTATAATGTCTTCATGCTTTATCTTTTGTGAAATGTGGCGATCGGTCCTCTTGCCTTCCTTTTCTGTTTCTGTTCTGCGGTAGAATGATTGGAGTAGATTATAAGTATGGTGCTAATTTCATATAAATAATAATAATTGTTGCTAATTTATGGTCAAGTTAGTAGGATAATAATTTAGTCCCCAGAACAAAATGTATTGTTAAGTCTTAGCAAAAGTTTTAAAGAGAATTGGGTGCCATGTTTGTCTGGATGCAAAAAATGACAACTTTCTGCTTCGTGCTCGCTTGCGCGCCGTGGTGGTGCAGCGCATTTGCGCCTAGAAGAAGCGGGCGACGGCGAAGGCGCTACAGGGTAGCGACAGTTATGTGCCTTGTTTTCATAATTATTGCCGTTGCAACGCACGAGCACCATACTAGTGTATATATATATATATGGGTTCATAATTATCTATATAAATATGGACATAAATAGCTAGAGTTAAAACAACTAGTATTTTATAACGGAGGAAGTATAATTCAACTTAAATAAGTTAAAAGACAAACAAATAATACGGATTATGGATTATATAATAAATAGGTCATTAGATGCTTATAAAATCCATAAGCTAGATTATATGATCTTGGAATGGAACAAACAAGGTCGAGGTCGTATACATAGTAAAAAGTCTACATAATCTCCTCCTGGCCATTCACCTTCAAAATCGGTTATCTAAACCTTAGAAAGTTTTAGTTGACGATTTCGATGACATGACACTGATTTAAGTGCCACCAGTTTTATTTTTCAATTGTGTTTTTATTAGTATCCAAAAAATAATTTTTTAAATAAAAAAATTGATAATTATATACTGTATTTACCCTTATTTTCCTAAATAATGCATAAAAATAGTTTAATATTTTTGTCTCTAATTCATTTCTTACCTTTTGAAGCTAAAATTTTTACCAATACCTAAATAATACTATTATTAAACTACTAAAATTTAAGTTGCTTTTATTAAGCAAGTTAAGTAGTCTTTTTCTAATTATTAACTAAATTAATTCTATAATTGCTTTTTAAAACACTTAGCAAATAATAATAAAATGATGTCCATTTTTACGTAGATCTTCTGCTAGCTAAACTAATATTTATAAATATTTCTATAATTTTTAAGAACTTTAAATCTAGAACTATATAAAGCACTCAAAAATATTTATGTAAAAATTTAAAGTTCTTAGAAAATTCTGGAATAGTAATTGTGAATGTTAGTTTAGCTAAGAGAAGGTATATAATAAAATTGTGAATCATTTTATTAGTGTTTTATAAGTGCTTTTAAAAATATATATAATTGATTTAGTCAATAATCAGAAGAATGACCACTTAACTTAATAAAATCAACAAAAAATAATAGTTTAGTAATATTATTATTTAACTCTAGTAAAATTGTTATTTGAAAGTCACCTAGAGGGGGTGGATAGACGGAATCTGAAATTTATAACTTTAAACACACTACAAGTCGGGGTTAGCGTTAGAGCAAATGTCAAGTCCGGGAGAGAGGGGAAAACAAATCAACCAAGAGATAAAGCGAATGGACACGGTGATTTGTTTTACCGAGGTTTGGTTCTAAAGAACCTAGACCCGTTGAGGTGGTCACAAAGACCGGATCTCTTTCAACTCTTTTTTCTCTCTCAAACGGTCACTTAGACCGAGTGTGCTTTCTTCTTTTCTCACGGGTCACTTAGACCCCGCAAGGACCACCACACAACTGGTGTCTCTTGCCTTGCTTACAAAGCACTTGAGAGTAGCAAGGAAAAGAAAAGAAAGCTAATCAAGCAAACAATAGCAACAAGAAACACAAGTGATCCTCTCATAAGCCCTAATGCGCTAGAGTTGAATTCGGGACTTTGAGTGGATCGATCGCTTGATTTGTGTCTTGGAGTGAAGTCTATTGCTCTTGTATTGAATGCAATGTGTGGAATGCTTGGATGGTTGGAGTGTAGGTGGTTGGGGGTATTTATAGCCCTCAATCACCAAACAACCGTTGGGGAGGGGCTGCTGTCGATGGGCGCACCGGACAGTCCGGTGCGCCAGCCACGTCACCCAACTGTTAGGGTTCGCGTGCAGTCGACCATTGGAGCCTTTGTCTTGTAGTGGCACCGGACAGTCTGGTGCCGCACCGGACAGGTACTGTTCACTGTCCGGTGTGCCTCTAACGGGTGCTCTGACTTCTACGCGCACTGCCCGCGCACTGTAACTTTCGCAGGTGTCCGTTGCAGTTGACCGTTGCGTTGGTAGCCATTGCTCCGCTGGTGCACCAGACAGTCCGGTGAATTATAGCGGAGCGCGGCCTGAGAAACCTGAAGGTGGCGAGTTTGGAGTTGTATGGTCCTGGTGCACCGGACAGTCCGGTGCGCCAGACCAGGGCACCTTTGTTTTTTGCTCCTTTCTTTTTGAACCCTAACTTTGATCTTTTATTGGTTTGTGTTGAACCTTTATGCACCTGTGGAATATATAATCTAGAGCAAACTAGTTAGTCCAATTATTTGTGTTGGGCATTCTACCACCAAAATTATTTATGGGAAAAGGTTTAACCCTATTTCCCTTTCAATCTCCCCCTTTTTGGTGATTGATGCCAACACAAACCAAAGCAAATATATAAGTGCAGAATTGAACTAGTTTGCATAAGGTAAGTGCACATGTTACTTGGAATTAAACCAATATATACTTTCACTAGATATGCATGGTTTGCTTTCTTTTATTTAACATTTTGGACCACGCTTGCACCACATGTTTTGTTTTTGCAAATTCTTTTGGAAAGTCTTTTCAAAATCTTTTTGCAAATAGTCAAAGGTATATGAATATGATTGCGAGAAGCATTTTCAAGATTTGAAATTTTCTCCCCCTGTTTCAAATGCTTTTCCTTTGACTTAAACAAAACTCCCACTGAATGAAATTCTCCTCTTAGCTTTCAAGAGGGTTTTAATAAATATCAATTGGAAATATATTTAGATGCTAGTTTTGAAAATATACCAATTGAAAATCAACATACTAATTTGAAATATATCAATTTAAAATTTTTCGAAGGGTGGTGGTGCGGTCCGTTTGCTTTGGGCTAATACTTTCTCCCCCTTTGGCATTAATCGCCAAAAACGGAGACTTTGTGAGCCCTTTTAAACTTTCTCCCCATTGGTAGAGGTAAATAAGGGTGAAGGATTATACCAATTTGGAGTGCGGAGTAATGACGAAGGGTAAAGATACCGATAGAGTGGAGTGGAAGCCTTGTCTTCGTCGAGTACTCCATTTCCCTTTCAATCTACGACTTAGCATAGAAATTCACTTGAAAACAGACATAAAAGAGATATGATCAAAGGTATATAAATGAGCTATGTGTGCAATGTTTCAATCAAAATTCCGAGAATCAAATATATTTAGCTCATTCCTAAGTTTGCTAAAAGTTTTCTCATCTAAAGGCTTGGTAAAGATATCAGCTAATTGTTCTTTGGTGCTAACATAAGCAATCTCGATATCCCCCTTTGTTGGTGATCCCTCAAAAAGTGATACCGAATTTCTATGTGCTTAGTGCGGCTGTGTTCAACGGGATTATCCGCCATGCAGATTGCACTCTCATTATCACATAGGAGAGGGACTTTCTCAATTTGTAGCCATAGTCCCTGAGGGTTTGCCTCATCCAAAGTAATTGCACACAGCAATGGCCTGCGGCAATATACTCGGCTTCGGCGGTAGAAAGAGCTACTGAGTTTTGTTTCTTTGAAGCCCAAGACACCAGAGATCTTCCCAGAAACTGACAAGTCCCTGATGTGCTCTTCCTATCAATTTTACACCCTACCCAATCGGCATCTGAATAGCCTATTAAATCAAAAGTGGATCCCTTGGGGTACCAAAGTCCAAACTTAGGAGTATAAACTAAATATCTCATGATTCTTTTCACGGCCCTAAGGTAAACTTCCTTAGGATCAGCTTGGAACCTTACACACATGCATACAGAAAGCATAATATCTGGTCGAGATGCACATAAATAGAGTAAAGATCCTATCATCGACTGGTGTACCTTTTGATCTATGGACTTACCTCCCGTGTCGAGGTCGAGATGCCCATTTGTTCCCATGGGTGTCTTGATGGGCTTGGCATCCTTCATTCCAAACTTATTAAGTATGTCTTGAATGTACTTTGTTTGGCTGATGAAGGTGCCCACTTGGAGTTGCTTGACTTGAAATCCTAGGAAATACTTCAACTCCCCCATCATAGACATCTCGATTTTTTTTAATCATGATCCTACTAAACTCTTCACAAGTGGATTTGTTAGTAGACCCAAATATGATATCATCTACATAAATTTGGCATACAAACAAATCTTTTGCAATGGTTTTAGTAAAGAGAGTAGGATCAGCTTTACCGACTTTGAAGCCATTAGTGATAAGAAAATCTCGCAGGCATTCATACCATGCTCTTGGGGCTTGCTTGAGCCCATAAAGCGCCTTTGAGAGTTTGTAAACATGGTTAGGATACTCACTATCTTTAAAGCCGGGAGATTGCTCAACATAGACCTCTTCCTTGATTGGTCCATTGAGGAAGGCACTTTTCACGTCCATTTGATAGAGCTTAAAGCCATGGTAAGTAGCATCGGCTAGTAATATGCAAATTGACTCAAGCCTAGCTACGGGTGCATAAGTTTCACCAAAGTCCAAACCTTCGACTTGTGAATATCCCTTAGCCACAAGTTGGGCTTTGTTCCTTGTCACCACACCATGCTCATCTTGTTTGTTGCGGAATACCCACTTGGTTCGTACAACATTTTGGTTAGGACGTGGAACTAAATGACATACCTCATTCCTCGTGAAGTTGTTGAGCTCCTCTTGCATTGCCAACACCTAATCCGAGTCTCTTAGTGCATCCTCCACCCTGTATGGCTCAATAGAGGACACAAAAGAGTAATGTTCACAAAAATGAGCGATTCGAGATCGAGTTGTTACCCCCTTATGAATATCACCAAGAATGGAGTTGATGGGGTGAACTCTTTGAATCGCTTGGTGGACTCTTGGGTGTGGCGGTCTTTGATCCTGAATCTCTTGATCATCTTCATTGTCTTGATCAACTTCATCTCCCCCTTGATCATTGTCCTCCTCTTGAGGTGGCCCATCTTCTTGATCTTCATCTTCATCATTTTGAGCTTGATCCTCATCTTGAGTTGGAGGGTATGCGTGATTGGAAGATGATGGTTGATCTTGTGCTTGAGTGGGCTCTTCGGATTCCTTAGGACACACATCCCCAATGGACATGTTCCTTAGAGCGACGCATTGAGCCTCTTCATCATCTAGCTCATCAAGATCAACTTGCTCCACTTGGGAGCCATTAGTCTCATCAAACACAATGTCACAAGAAACCTCAACTAATCCAGTGGATTTGTTGAAGACTCTATATGCCCTTGTGTTTGAGTCATAACCAAGTAAAGACCCTTCTACAGCCTTAGGAGCAAATTTAGATTTTCTTCCTCTTTTAACAAGAATAAAGCATTTGCTACCAAAGACTAAAATATGAAACACTGGGCTTTTTACCGGTGAGGAGTTCGTATGATGTCTTCTTGAGGATTCGGTGAAGGTAGAACCGGTTGATGCAGTAGCAGGCGGTGTTAATCGCCTCAGCCCAAAACCGGTCCGGAGTCTTGTACTCATCAAGCATGGTCCTCGCCATGTCCAATAGAGTTCTATTCTTCCTCTCCACTACACCATTTTGTTGAGGTGTGTAGGGAGAAGATAACTCATGCTTGATGCCCTCATCCTCAAGAAAGCCTTCAATTTGAGAGTTCTTGAACTCCGTCCCATTATCGCTTCTTATCTTCTTGATTCTCAATCTGAACTCATTTTGAGCCTATCTCAAGAATCCCTTTAAATTCTCTTGGGTTTGTGATTTTTCCTGCAAAAAGAATACCCAAGTGAAGCGAGAATAATCATCCACAATTACTATACAGTACTTACTCCCGCCGATGCTTATATAAGCTATCGGGCCGAATAGATCCATGTGGAGTAACTCCAGTGGCCTGTCCGTTGTCATTATGTTCTTGTGTGGATGGTGGGAGCCAACTTGCTTTCATGCTTGACATGCGCTACAAACCCTGTCTTTCTCAAAATGACAATTGGTTAGTCCCAAAATGTGTTCTCCCTTTAGAAGTTTGTGAAGATTCTTCATTCCAACATGGGCTAGTAGGCGATGCCAGAGCCAACCCATATTAGTCTTAGCAATTAAACAAGTGTTGAGTTCAGCTGTATTTTCATTAAAATCAACTAAATATAGCTGACCCTCTAACACTCCCATAAATGCTATTGAATCACCACTTCTTCTAAAGACAGTAACACCTAAATCCGTAAAAAGACAGTTTTAGCCCATTTTACATAATTGAGAAACTGAAAGCAAGTTATAATCTAAAGAATCTACAAGAAAAACATTGGAAATAGAATGGTCAGCTGATATAGCAATTTTACCAAGTCCTTTGATCAAACCTTGATTTCCATCCCCGAATGTGATAGCTCTTTGGGGATCTTCATTTTTCTCGTAGGAGGAGAACATTCTTTTCTCCCCTGTCATGTGGTTCGTGCATCCGCTATCAATAATCCAACTTGAGCCCCCGGATGCATAAACCTGCAAAATAATTTAGGCCTTGTTTTTAGGTACCCAAATGGTCTTGGGTCCTTTCACATTAGAAACAAGCACCTTGGGTACCCAAACACAAGTCTTGGAGCCCTTGTGTTTGCCCCCAATATATTTGGCAACTACTTTGCCTGATTTGTTAGTAAGCACATAAGAAGCATCAAAAGTCTTAAATGAAATGTTAGGTTCATTTGATGCAGTATGAGTTTTCCTTTTAGGCATTTTAACATGTGTAGAATGCCTAGAGCTAGATGCCTCATTCTTATACATAAAAGCATGGTGAGAAACAAAATGAGATTTCTTAGCATGAATTCTCCTAATTTTGTGTTCGGGATAACCAGTAGGATATAAAATATAGCCCTCGTTATCCTGAACCATGGGAGCCTTGCTTTTAACAAAATTTGACAATCTTTTAGGGGCATTAAGCTTGACATTGCTTCCATGTTGGAAACCAATGCCATCTTTAATGCCAGGGCGTCTCCCACTATAGAGCATGCTTCTAGCAAATTTAATTTTTTTATTTTCTATCTCATGCTCATTGATTTTAGTAGTTAATTGAGCTATATGATCATTTTGTTGTTTAATTAAAGCAAGGTGACCATGAATAGCATCAATATTGACATCTCTACATCTAGTACAAATAGTAACATGATCAACACTAGATGTAGAGGGTTTGCAAGCATTTAATTCATCTATCTTAGCATGTAATATTGCATTCTCATCTCTAAGACAGGAAATAGAATCATTGCAAACATTTAAATCCTTAGCCTTGGAAATTAAGCTATCATTTTCAGTCCTAAGGCTAGAAATGGATTCATTCAATTTATCAATCTTAGCAATTAAACTAGCATTTTCGTTTATAAGATTGGTAATTGAGTCATGGCAAATGCTAAGCTCTTTAGTCAAGTTTTCATTCTTTTCTACTTCCTGAGCATAAGTATTTTTCACTTTAACATGCTTTTTGTTTTCCTTAATAAGGAATTCCTCTTGGCTATCCAAAATCATGAATAGCTCCTATTAATTCATTTAATTTTTCCTTTTGTTGCATGTTAAGGTTGGCAAAAAGTGTAAGCAAATCATCATCATCATCACTAGAACTACCCTCATCACTAGATGTAGTATACTTGGGGGCGGTTCTAGTTTGTACCTTTTTCTTTTTGCCGTCCTTTGCCATGAAGCATTTGTGGCCGACGTTGGGGAAGAGGAGGCCCTTGTTGACGGCGATGTTGGCGGCATCCTCGTCGGAGGAGGAGTCGGTGGAGCTCTCGTTGGAGTCTCATTCCCGACATACATGGGCATCACCGCCCTTCTTCTTGTAGTACCTCTTCTTCTCCTTCTTTTCCCCCCTCTTGTCGTTGTCCCTGTCACTATCACTAGACATAGGGCATTTAGCGATAAAATGACCGGGCTTACCACATTTGTAGCACACCCTCTTGGAGCGGGGTTTGTAGTCCCTCTTCCTCCTTTGCTTGAGGATCTGGCGAAAGCTCTTGATGATGAGCGCCATCTCCTCATTGTCGAGCTTGGAGGCATCGATGGGGAGTCTACTTGATGTAGACTCTTCTTTCTTCTCTTCCATCGCTTTGAATGCGACGGGTTGCACCTCGGGTGTGGAGGTGCCGCCTTGCTTCAAGTCGACGATGTGTTTGAAGCCTTTGATCATCAACTCAAAGCTCACAAACTTCCCAATTACCTTCTCAGGAGACATTAGCTTATATCTAGGACCACCACGTATTAATTGAACTTGAGTAGGATTATGAAATACGAGGGATCTAAGAATAACCTTGACCATTTCATGGTTATCCCATTTTATGCTCCCGAGGTTGTGCACTTGGTTGACCAAGGTCTTGAGCCGGTTGTACATTGCTTGTGGCTCCTCTCCTTGGTGAAGGACGAATCGATCGAGCTCCCCCTCGGTCGTTTCCCGCTTGGTGATCTTGGTCACCTCATCTCCTTCGTGTGCAGTCTTTAGGATATCCCAAATCTCTTTGGCGCTCTTTAACCCTTGTACTTTATTATACTCCTCTCGACATAGAGAGGCGAGGAGTATAGTAGTTGCTTGGGAGTTAAAGTGCCGGATTTGGGTGACCTCGTCTGAATCATAATCTTCGTCCCCCACATTAGGTACCCATGCTCCAAACTCAACAATGTCCCAAATACTTGCGTGGAGTGAGGTAAGATGATGCCTCATTTTATCACTCCACATACATTAATCTTCACCATCAAAATATGGTGGTTTGCCTAATGGAACGGAAAGTAAAGGAGCGCGTTTAGAAATGCGGGGATAGCGTATGTGGGATCTTACTAAACTTCTTGCGCTCTTGGCGCTTAGAAGTGACGTACGCGGCGTCGGAGCCGGATGTGGAGGGCGACGAAGAATCGGTCTCATAGTAGACCACTTTTTTCATCTTCTTCTTCTTGTCGCCACTCAGATGCGACTTGACGTGAGGAGGTGATTCCTCCCTTCCTTTGGCACCGGGCTCCCTTGATGGAGCCTTCCCGTGGCTTGTGGCCTTATCACCGGTTTCTATCTCCCTCTCGGCGGATCCTCCTGACATCACTTCGAGTGGTTAGACTCTAAATGAAGTAACGGGCTTTGATACCAATTGAAAGTTGCCTAGAGGGGGGTGGATAGGCGGAATCTGAAATTTATAACTTTAAACACACTACAAGCCGGGGTTAGCATTAGAGCAAATGTCAAGTCCGGGAGAGAGGGGGGAAATAAGTCAACCAAGAGATAAAGCGAATGGACACAGTTATTTGTTTTACCGAGGTTCGGTTCTAAAGAACCTAGTCCCCATTGTGGTGGTCACAAAGACCGGGTCTCTTTCAACCCTTTCCCTCTCTCAAATGGTCACTTAGACCGAGTGAGCTTTCTTCTTTTCTCACGGGTCACTTAGACCCCGCAAGGACCACCACACAACTGGTGTCTCTTGCCTTGCTTACAAAGCACTTGAGAGTAACAAGGAAAAGAAAAGAAAGCCATCCAAGCAAACAAGAGCAACAAGAAACACAAGTGATCCTCTCACAAGCCCTAATGCGCTAGAGTTGAATTTAGGACTTTGAGTGGATCGATCGCTTGATTTGTGTCTTAGAGTGAAGTCTATTGCTCTTGTATTGAATGCAATGTGTGGAATGCTTGGATGGTTGGAGTGGAGGTGGTTGGGGGTATTTATAGCCCTCAACCACCAAACAATCGTTGGGGAGGGGTTGCTGTAGATGGGCGCACCGGACAGTCTGGTGCGCCACCGGACGCTGTCCAGTGCGGCATCCACGTCACCCAACTGTTAGGGTTTGGGTGCAGCCGACCATTGGAGTCTTTGTCTTCTAGTGGCACCAGACAGTCCAGTGCGCCTCTGACGGCTGCTCTGACTTCTGCGCGCACTGTCCGTGCACTGTAGCGTTCGCAGATGTCCGTTGCAGTGGACCGTTGCGCTGGTAGTCGTTGCTCCGCTGGTGCACCGGATAGTCCGGTGGCACACCGGACAGTCCGGTGAATTATAGCGGAGCACGGCCTGAGAAACCAGAAGGTGGCGAGTTTGGAGTTGTACGGTACTGGTGCACCGGACACTGTCCGGTGGCACACCGGACAGTCCGGTGCGCCAGACCAGGGCACCTTTGGTTTCTTTGCTCCTTTCTTTTTGAACCCTAACTTTGATCTTTTATTGGTTTGTGTTGAACCTTTATGCACCTGTGGAATATATAATCTAGAGCAAACTAGTTAGTCCAATTATTTGTGTTGGGCATTCAACCACCAAAATTATTTATGGGAAAAGGTTAAACCCTATTTCTCTTTCACTATTCACAGAATATAAGAAATGAATCATGTACAAAAATACTAAGCTTTTGTATAGATTTTTATTTTTAAGCTGCTACTCTTAAAATTACAGGAAAACTAGGGCAAATATAATATATAATTATTGATTTTTGTAAAATTATATAATTTTGGATATTACTATATGACAAAACGGTGTCACTTAAATCAATGTCACATCATCAAAATCGCCAACTAAAACTGCTTAGGAGTTTATTTGTGTGGTTTTGTAAAGATGAATGGGTTAAACAAACGATTTTTAGGCAAGGGGTGAAGTAGAGTGTCCTCTAAAGGTCGAGGTGTTATGTAGACTTTTTCCTTTATGCGCCCAAATCCTTCACTTCTTATGGTTTTTCTCTGACTACGTTTGAACCCGTTTGGTACTGTTTTTTCTAAAAAACTTTTCTGAAAAATATGGATTTCTAGATAATCTAACTGTCACGAGATCTAGGAGTCTGTTTGGTTGGTTGTAGCTACGAAAAAAAGTTGTTGTATGTTGTGAACTATGAAAAAACTATTGTGGGTTGTAAACTGTTAAAAAGCTAAAAATGTTTGTGCAAAACACTAAAAGACACTAAAACTTCTTCCATATATACTAGTTATATACTCGTGCGTTGTTATAGAGTCAATATGTTATATTAAGATACAATGAGATACAGAAATAATATTTGTCATTCTATGTTCTTGTTGGCATATTTTGAATGTTAAAGTGGTTTACATACCTTAAAAGTATATACGTGTGTGCCCATACTTTGCCATATAAAGTCAACAGAAAAATACTAAATTCATGCGACAGTTTGTTGTAAGATATAGATATTACAAAAAATATGTTTCATAAAAAGTTGTTACAGAAAAGTCATAGTGATCTATTACATTGTTCCAGAGAATACAAGGAAGCACAACATAGGACATGTGTTTTTCCAAATTCCATATATATGTGTCAACAAAAAGAGCAAAACAGGAGGCTTGCGACATAACATTTAAGTTGAATCGTGAAATGCAAGCAGGCAACCACATCTAAGAAAATAGGGAGAAACCATGCTTTAATTAATATAAAAATAGATATGGAAGCAACAATATTTGAAAATAACGTAGTATACATAGTGTCAGGTATCGTAATTAGGGGTACCTGGATTACGCCCCTAAAATGCGCTTAACCCTAAGGCTACCATCAGACACATCCCTCGAGGTCAAGAAAGTGTGAACCACAATTTGCCCGAGGATCCACTCGGCGGCCACTCAAAACTCCGCCTCGTCCGAGCCTACCCTCGGACGAGGGACATACTCGGAGAAATCCTCGTCCAGCCCGAGGTCCCCTCTCCACGGAACCACCGTTTCTGCCTCGCCCTAGCACATCTTGAGTAAGGAAGACAACCCCGAGTCAGGCCTCAGCCAAAGGCTACAGGGGACATGAGAATTCAATGTGCATACCTATCCCACGCGACATCACAGACAAACAGGAGCAACAGGACCACAGTCATGTCCACTTTCACCAACTACGATGACACATGCCTGGGAATAATGACTACTGTTCACCCACGTCGTCTGCCAACCCAGGATTGGACGCGTGTACAACAAAGCGTGGTTTAGTCCTCGGGAGGACACTACGCCTCGCCCGAGGCCGGCCTCAGCCTCGGCTACGTGCCCCCCCACGAATCCCATAGAAGGCCACTCCTTTAAATGTGTCCTGCACGGTTGTGAGCCCCAGAGTAGGCTCGACCACGACCTCGGTGTAAGGAAAATGGACCCCGGGCCATTTGGCTTAATGAGTTTTGGTGTTTGATGATTAACACAATCCGTGAACTAATGAATTTCCTAGTGTTTGTGTTTGTAGTTCACAGGATGCTAAAATTACTTGGACCAAGGAATTGAGGAAAGCAACACCTCAAAAGAAGACATTAAGAAGATCCAAGAAAAGTCCAAGAATGAAGATGTGTGTTGCATGCGGATCGTCTGTGTGAGGAGCACCGGACTGTCCGGTGCCCACACGCCGGAGTGTCTAGTGCACCAGGAACCTCAGCCCCAACGTCTAGTTCTAGGTGGCACTCAGAGGGAAGACCACCGAACTGTCCGATGTGAAGTCCGGACTGTCCGGTGTGAAATCCTGCGGCGCCAACGATCACCTGCTCTGACAGGGTAACGGCTAGGCGCACCGAACAAGGAACAGTGCGCTGTCCGGTGCACCACCGGTCTGTCTGGTGTGACCGCAGAAAGTAGCAGCTTTCCTCCAACAGCTAGATTTGTGTTGGGGGCTATAAATACGCCCCAACCAGCCATTTCCAAGTGTGGGAGCCCAAGAGACATACCAAGGCATATATTAGACATTCCCAAGTGCTCTTACACCCAAGTGCTTAATAGAATCACTCGGTGATTAGCGTAGGTGCTTTGTGAAGTGCTTAGGTTAGTTAGACCGCTCTAGCGCTTGCTCTAGGTGAACCCTAGTTAGTTGAGCGAGTTTTGTAAAACCACACAACCCCTCGGCTCTTGCGTGAGTCGTCATTAGTGTACCGAGTGGGGCGGGAGTCTTGCGAGACCGTGACAACCATGTTTGTGTCACGGCCGCCACCGTGTACCGGAGGGAACAAGGCCCGCGGCGTTTCGGCCAGAAGCTCGATAGTGGTGACGGCGGGGAGCATCCGAGAGGAGCCAGAAGCTGAGCACCACTTGCGCATGGAGAAGGCCCGTGGCTCTCTACGGAGTTACTCGATCGAGGTGCTTGGCCCTCGCGTGGGCTTCCCTTTGCATAGGGGCACCAACGAGGATTAGTCGGGACCTTACGCGGTTTCGGATACCTCGGTAAAAATACCGGCGTCATCCACCAGAGTTTGCATCTCTACTTTGCTCTTTAAGTTTCCGAATTTATATTAAGCATTTAAGTTTCAATCTTGTATTCATACTTATATTGTGTAGATTGAAACTTAGCCATTGCGGTAGAGATAACAACACAAAGATAAAACCTAGTTTGCACATTCTAGTTTGATTATTTGCATATGTTTTGCTCTAGGGATTTATTAGTGGCCTAGTTTAGTAGAAGTTTTAGAAGTCCTAATTCACCCCCTCTTAGGTATCACCCGTTTACTACAAGTGGTATCAGAGCCTGGTTTGGCTCATTTGAAACATTTTAGCTTCATCGCTAAAAGAGCCGACACTTTTTAGAGGAAGGGATGGATACCCATAGGCCACCACACTTCGATGGCACTAACTTCCCATATTATAGTGCTAGAATGTCTTGTTACCTAGAGGCTGTTGATCTAGGTGTTTGGCGAGTCACTCGTGACGGGATGAAACCCCCCAAGAATCCCGTGAAACCCACCACGAGTGAGGAAAAAGAAATTCATTTAAATGCTAGAGCCAAAAATTGCTTGTATGAATCTCTTAGCATGGATATCTTTAATCAAGTATTTACCTTGAAAATTGCTAATGAGATTTGACTAAAATTGCATGAGCTCCATGACGGCACATCAAATGTCCGTGAGCAAAAATATTGCCTAGTCTTAAATGAGTATAATTCTTTTGCTATGAGAGATGATGAGCTTGTTAGAGACATGTATTCTCGTTTAAATCTAATTATCAATGAGCTCAACTCTATTGGCATAAATAAGCTAGGTGATGCAGACATTGTAAGGAAGATTATCTCCCTTCTACCACAACGAAGATATGGGAGCATCATCACCATCCTTCACAACATGGAGGACTTGAGTACCATGACCCCGACCATTGTGATTGGGAAAATCGCGGCTTTTGAGATGTCACGAAAAATGTGTCGGGGCGAGGAGCCAACTTCCTCAAGGCCATATGCTTTTGCATGTGATGAAAGGAAGGGTAAAAAGAAGGATCCCACTCCAAGTTCCTCGAGTGAAGAAGAGGAGGAAGAAGAAAGTGATGATAATGAAGATAATCAACCGTGCACATCATCCTCCGAGGATGAAGAAACAATCCGACGTGTCGGAAAGGTAATGGGGATGATCCGCAAGATTAATCTAATGGGTGTGCCCCTGCAGGTCGAAGATCTTCTCTTTAACATTGACAGGAAAAAGCAAAGAAAGAGAGGGTGCTTCGCATGCGGGGAGAAGGGCCACTTTAGGGACAACTGTCCAACTATGGCCGAACCCAAAAAGGAGAGAAGCAAAGGCAAGGCGCTAACAAGTGTCAGAACATGGGATGGTTCTTCAAGTGAAGATGAACCTCTAAGGACGCGCAGCCACCAGTCCTCATCATGCCCATCACGGTCATCACACAAATGCCTTATGGCAAGAGGTAACAAAAGCATTCCATCCTCTAGTGATGAAAGTAGTAGTGATGATGAAGGTGAGGGAAAGCCCTCTTCGTAGATGAGCTTGCGAAAGCCGTTAAATTTTTTCAGGATGTTTGCACTAGGCAAAAAACTCAACTTAAAACTTTGAAAAATAAGTTGATTAGCTCCCAAAATGATTATAAAGGTTTGCTAGAAAAATTTGAAACTTTTGCAAACTTAAATAGTGAGCTATCAACTAAAATTGAGCTATTAGAGTCTAGTGCTCCATCCACTGCTACCGATGATGGCCTTATTAAAAAGAATGAAAAACTTATGGCTAAGTTAGCTAGCTCTCAAGAAGCTATTGAAAATTTGCTAGGGAAAATGGAAATTCTTAGCATACACAACAATGAGCAAACTACTAAGCTAGAAAACATTGGTAGCACCCCAGAAGTATCTTTGATCGGAATACCTGAAATTATTAAGAAAGATGCTTCTACTTCCTGCTTTGATTTAATTGATGATTCTAACCCCTGTAATCAAGTTCTTATTAAGAATGTTATTATAGAAACCTGTTCTGACAAGATTGCAAAGGAAAATGAGCAATTAAAGCAAGAAGTGGCTCGCCTTGGAAAAGCCTTGTATAACAAGAAAGGCAAAGCCAAAAAAATCCAACCTCCACAGGATAACACCACTGCGGGAGTGAACAAGCCTATGGAGGGTGAAACTGTGATTTGTAGGTTATGTCACAAGAAAGGCCATAAGTCTTTCCAATGCAAGGCGATGACCGGGGATAAGCAAAAGCAAAAGCTCAAGCAAAAGCCATCAAGCAAAATCTCCAACACCTACATCAAAAGGTGGATAAAAAGACTGCTACATCATATCTGATCAAAAAGAAAAAGAATGGAAAGTTGATAGCAATTAAGGGCAACAAGCAAGCCAACAAAGGAAAGGGGGCCAAATGCATCTGGGTGCCAAAGGAAATAATTTCAACCAAGAAAAGCACCAAGAAGGTTTGGATGCCGAAAGGGAAGTGAGTGGACCGAAGGTCAACGGGAAATTTCGAGACTTGGCAAAGTGGGGATGTATATCATGGGATACATCATATTGGATCAAGTTATTGCCAAGTAAGTTAATGAAAAAGTTTGGACCCAAATTTCCCACCCATGACTAAGGTAACTAGATTTATTGTATTTCTTGTTATTAGATATGTATATCTATTTATATCTATTTTACCTTTCATGCCTAGTATTACAATTTGTACTTACTTTTGCTTAAATGCATGCATACTAGGTAAATCACATGGTAGGATTGCTTGCTTTCAATTCATACCCTTAAGCAAACCTACATGGTTTAAAATGTTTATTTAAGCACGGCACATAGCTTCTATATCACTCCATAGTAAATGATACATCAATTGATGTTTTTAAATACTACAAGTGGTAAAACACTCATATTCTACAATTTGTATCATTTAATTTTATATGTGCCAAAGTTCGGATTATAGATAAATCGTCCCTCTTGATATCAAATCAAAGTGCATGTCTCCTACAAGTATTCAAAACTTGTATGCACACTTTCAAGGGGAGGTTACTCTATAATCTAAGACTTTGAGACTAACACCTCTTTCAAGTCTATTTCTTGTGATAGTCTCATTGTAAGGAAAATGAAGTCCCCGGAGAAAGACGACAATCTTCCACTGCAAAATCTCCAAGAACTCTCATGTCTCACAAGCCTGCCATTGATTTTCATTTGGTCCGCCATTGACTTTCAATCGATATCTTTTGAGACTATATTTAGTATCATTTACATGTCTCCTCCAATATTTGATTTTTCATATCATATACTTCCATGTTGCTAAAAAATGCATATGTGGTTAACTCATATTCTGTTACCTATGCATAAGGGAAGTTAGTCTATTCAAATCATGTCTTGCACCTCTAATTTTTACATGCTTTTTCCTAAGTAGAAGATCTCTGTCAGGGGGAGTATTTCTTCATCTCTAAAAAGGGAAGAAATTTCTTTCTAAAGAGAACACTCATTTAGGGGGAGTTATCATTTGATGCTAACCTCCAAGTGTTTCAATTCCTTATGAGGGCAAGTCTTATTTACTTCCTACATACTATTAATGTCTTCCTTTTCGGTGGTTGATGCCAAAGGGGGAGAAGTTTAGGGACGAAAGCAATGAAAAATGTATCAAACACCAAACACCACCAATTTAACCAAAGCAATGAAAAATGTATCAAACACTAAACACCATCAATTTAAAATTTTAAAATCTGCAAGTGGCTTTTCAAGTGGTTTTGGTTATTTGGTCCAAAATAGGAAGTAAGTGAATTATGGAGTTAGGGGGAGGCTTAAGTCCATAATATCACATTGTGGGGACAAACATGCATCCTAGCAAGTAGATTGCATATTTTCATTCAAATACTTGTATTATTTGCTTGTTTTGGTCGTGTTGTCATCAATCACCAAAAAGGGGGAGATTGTAAGGAAAATGGACCCCGGGCCATTTGGCTTAATGAGTTTTGGTGTTTGATGATTAACACAATCCGTGAACTAATGAATTTTCTAATGTTTGTGTTTGTAGTTCACAGGATGCTAAAATTACTTGGACCAAGGAATTGAGGAAAGCAACACCTCAAAAGAAGACATTAAGAAGATCCAAGAAAAGTCCAAGAATGAAGATGTGTGTTGCCTGCGGACTGTCCGGTGCCCACATGCCGGACTGTCCGGTGCACCAGGAACCTCATCCCCAACGTCTAGTTCCAAGTGGCACTCAGAGGGAAGACCACCAGACTGTCTGGTGTGAAGTTCAGACTGTCCAGTGTGAAAGCCTGTGGCGCCAACGGTCACCTGCTCTGACAGGGTAACGGCTAGGCGCACCGGACAAGGAACAGTGTGCTGTCCGGTGCACCATCGGACTGTCCGGTGTGACCGAGAAAGCAGCAGCTTTCCTCCAACGACTAGATTTGTGTTGGGGGCTATAAATACACCCCAACCAGCCATTTCCAAGTGTGGGAGCCCAAGAGACATACCAAGGCATATAGTAGACATTCCCAAGTGCTCTTACACCCAAGTGCTTAATAGAATCACTCGGTGATTAGCGTAGGTGCTTTGCGAAGTGCTTAGGTTAGTTAGACTGCTCTAGCGCTTGATCTAGGTGAACCTTAATTAGTTGAGTGAGTTTTGTAAAACAACACAACCCCTCGGCTCTTTCATGAGTCGTCATTGGTGTACCGAGTGGGGCGAGAGTCTTGCGAGACTATGACAACCGCGTTTGTGTCACGACCGCCACTGTGTACCGGAGGGAACGAGGCCCGCGGCGTTTCGGCCGGAAGCTCGATAGTGGAGACGGCGGGTGTAACGGCCCGAATTTTTTGCAGTTGAATTTTTTTTCTTTTCTTTACTCGCCAAAATTCGGGCGTTACCTTTTCTTTTTCTTTTTCCCTTCGCTAAACCTTGACCTTTTCCAAAGTTCTAGCGGGATTCGGTTTGGATTTCCCGTGTAAGAAAAACCCTAAATACTTTATGTTGTTTGATGCACCATGCCGAACCTTGCATTTCTTTTGATTGCTTTGAAAGTGCAAATGCATTCATGTAGGAAGATCGGATTTCGAAAATAAGGAGAAGATCTTTTCTTTCTTTTTCTCTCTCTTTCTCTCTCCTCTTTTTCTCTCTCTCCCGCGCCGTGGGCCGACCCCGGCCGGCCCAGCCGCCCCTGGCGCCCCCCCCTTGGGCCCAATTGGCCCATGCCGCCCCCCACCTCCCCTTTTTTTCCCAAACCCTCTCCCTCTCCCTCTCCCTCTCATTTTCTCTCATTCTCTCCCTAGCGCCGCCCCTACCCCTGCCCTAAGCCGCCGCCGCCCCCTGCCCCGTCGCCGATCGGCCGCCCCGCTCGGCCGCCCCGCCCCGTCCCCGTCCCCATCGCCGGTGAGGCCCCTCCCCCTCTCCTCCCTCCCCCCATCCCCCCTCCCCTTTCCCCTCGCCGCTCGGCGCCATGGCCGCCGCCATGGCCGGCTCGCCCTGGCCGCCCGCTGGCCGCCCTCGGCCGCCCGCCCGGCCGCGCCCTGGCGCGCCCGCCTGGCCCCTGGCCCCGGCCGGCCTTGGCCGCGCCCCCGGCCACCCCGACCCCCCCCCCGCTGGCCGCCCTCGGCCGCCCGCCTGGCCGCCCTGGTCGCGCGCCCCCCTGGCCGCTCGGCCGGCTCAGCCGCCCCGGCCCGGCCGCCCAGCTCGGCCGCCCTGCCTAGGGCCGGTTCAACCGCCCCCCCCCTCTGTTTTTTATTTTTTTTTATTTTATTTTATTTACTTTCTGTGATCATAGCTATTTTATTTTAGGTAGGCTAATCATTGTTAATGTTATTGAAATATGAAGCTTAATTTAAAATTCCGTTATGCTAATTGATTTATGTAGTTAATTGTTTATCTCGTGCGATGTTGAACAACTTAAAATGATTAGGTTCTCACTAGTGCATATAACGGAATTCTTTTGTTAAGAACCAATTGTAATTGATCGTTAGTGCATAAGATTTAACCCCCTGCGAAACCCTTTCCCGTTTCTTTCTAACCATAACAAATGCAATGTCAAATGTCATACTTGATGCATATTCGCTTTATTTGTTTCCTTGTATGGTGTACTGTTCTTTTGTATTAAATATGTGGATGTATGTATGTTTGCGCTCGCATAGAGAACGATCCGGTCGAAGAGCCCGAGGAATTCACAGGAGAAGCCCCTGAGCAGCAGTCGGTTGGTGGAGGCAAGTGTCCTTTGACCTATCTCTGTCCTATTCATTATTTAATTCACCTCCCGCATTACACCTTTATACCTAAGGATTGACTAGCTTTTGTTATCCATGTCCTTGTTTACCTATTTGGGTTGGATTATTACTGTTTAGCTTTATGCTATTGCTCAACTCTAATCAATGAACATGATGAGATTATCTATGATACGCTGTTTTCCCTTCTCTTATTATGATGTTGTACTTGTGGTATTCAAGGGGGCTCGAGCGGTTTCTCGAGTGCCTCTCCGTAAGGACCTGTTCTATGGATGACCGCCCGGGAAAACAGTGCAACCATGAGGGTGGAATGGGGTGCCCTTAGCTGAATAATTAGAGGATCCGGGGTGTAGTTCACTTAGCCGTCGTGCCGTCAATGGGGCTCGGTGTATGCGGCTCGCTCTGCCAAGTTTGGGTTCGCCCCTTGGGGAGGAGTGCGGTGCATTTAGGAAACCTAACGGGTGGCTACAGCCCCGGGGAATCTTTGTAAAGGCTACGTAGTGAAACCCTGCCTATTCACCTTGGTAGTGTTTAAGGGTTTGATCGGCCCGAGGCAAGAGGGAATCACGGCTTGTGGGTAAAGTGCACAACCTCTGCAGAGTGTTATGAAACTGATATATCAGTCGTGCTCGCGGTTATGAGCGGCCAAGGGAGCTCCAGTGATTAGTGGTACTTGATCAGAGACATTGTGGTACAGGTGGCAATGAGATTGATGGTTTTGGTTATGACTATGGTGCTGGTAAGTGGTATTCTTTCCGTTTGGAAAGGGTACATCGGGTTAATAACTTGGGTTAATGCTAAAACTTGGCTTTCTACTAGTAAATAATAATCTGACCAACTAAAAGCAACTGCTTGACTTATCCCCACATAAAGCTAGTCCACTACAGCCAAACAGGATACTTGCTGAGTATGTTGATGTGTACTCACCCTTGCTCTACACACCAAACCCCCCCCAGGTTGTCAGCATTGCAACCACTGCTCAGGCGAAGATGAAGCTGTGGAAGGAGACTTCCAGGAGTTCCAAGACTACGACGAGTTCTAGGTGTGGGTTAGCGGCAACCCCCAGTCGGCTGCCTGTGAAGGCCGCGTTATCTACGTTTCTTTTCCGCACTTTGATTTATTGTAAGAACTATATGGACGTCTCAGACGTATGATGTAATCGACTATTTCCCTTATTAATACTATTTTGAGCACTGTGTGATGATGTCCATATTATGTAACTGCTGTGTACGTGAATAACTGATCCTGGCACGTACATGGTTCGCATTCGGTTTGCCTTCTAAAACCGGGTGTGACAGCGGGGAGCATCCGAGAGGAGCCGGAAGCGGAGCACCACTTGTGCGTGGAGAAGGCCCGTGGCTCTCTACGGAGTTACTCGACTGAGGTGCTTGGCCCTCGCGTGGGCTTCCCTTTGCGTAGGGGCACCAACGAGGATTAGTCGAAACCTTATGCGGTTCCGGATACCTCGGTAAAAATACCGGCATCATCCACGAGAGTTTGCATCTCTACTTTGCTCTTTAAGTTTCCACATTTATATTAAGCATTTAAGTTTCAATCTTGTATTCATACTTATATTGTGTAGATTGAAACTTATCCATTGCGGTAGAGATAGCAACACATAGACAAAACCTAGTTTGCACATTCTAGTTTGATTATTTGCATAGGTTTTGCTCTAGGGATTTATTAGTGGCCTAATTTAGTAAAAGTTTTAGAAGTCCTAATTCACCCCCCTCTTAGGCTTCACCCGTTTCCTACACTCGAGAAGACTTCCACCTCACCCAAGCATGGCTTCATCCTCGATAATACCAACGAAAGAACACCCGACGTCACGAGAAGCAACAGAGCTAAGATATCACCAAGACCTTTTTGCCATACCCGCCATTGCTCCAACCACTACGACTTGGACAGCTTCCCCATCAAACAGGCTCGAGTATGTGACTGAGCCCTCGGCCTTGGCCTTGGCTCTCTGCATAGTCAAAGATGCAAATATAGGAACCAGACATCCACCTACCGACATAAGTCAACAACGAGAGCAAGGGCCATACCAAAGGCCATGCCGGCTATAAGGTCTCGACCACACCTTCTATCCATACGCGAGAAACCCTGACGCTCCTGAAGACCCTCAGGCAATAAATAGAGGCATTCAGGGCTCCAGGCAGGGGACAAACACTTCATGGTTTTTACCTCCACGATGATATTGGCACTTGCCTCATTCAACCCCAAAGACTTGGGATCCTTCCCTCTCCCGACCAGCTTGTACTCCATACTACAAGAACTTAGGTGCAAGAAATATAAGTCTCATCCCCCCTCTACTGGAAGTAGGGCCTTCTCTTGCTCGAACCAGGATGAAGACTTGTGTCTTCTTGCATCACCCATTTAAGCTAGGGCACACAACAATCATTCACTAGTCGGTGGGATCATCGGGTCAAAACACCGACAGTTGGCGCGCTAGGCAGGGGCTCGCTCCGTGCAGACACCACGTTCCCATCAAGGCTCTAGATGGCCAAACTCTAGCACCCTTTATGACACGGCACGATGATCTGGTTCAGGAGACTTGAGTTCATATCGCTTGGCATCGAGTACGATATGGTGCTCCTCCCACCTAGACATCTGGTTGACGCTCAGGAGCAGCCAGACTTTCACCCCCATCCTCCTCGCCATAGGAGACGGAGACAGGATTACCGCAACCACATCACGGGCAGTGCCCCACGCCTAGTTAACGCTCCCGGGCTAGCCGACGACACAGACTCCCTCGCGAGTGACCTACAAGCGTTAGCCTCACGCCTGGAGCATCGTCGTCAACACGTGTTGCCCCAGCACCGACTCCACTCGCTCTTCCTCTTATAGCATGGGGAGCATCGGCTCCACCGCTCCCCGTGCCATGGGTCGAGTCATGTCAGCTTCGCCGGCTTCCCCACCTGTGGGTCGGGAGGCACCAACTTCAGCAAGCCATGAGGTGTTGGCTCCATCATTCGCTAGGTGAGAACCATCGGTGTTCAACCTCATCCCCTTTCAAGCAAGCTTCAACACGAGCACCTTAACCAACATATATGCTAATCTCCCTTCCCATCGGGGTGCCTTGACTCCAAGGAGGAACATGGTCTGTACCCTGGCCTAGACTTCTCTAGGCTTCGTGACCCTGAGGCCATGCTATAGCTCATGTTCGCATGCGGCAACCTGTAGGATCTAGGACACCGGCTAGAGGGGGGGGTGAATAGACGGTTTTGACTAAAATAAAATACACTAGAGAAATTAAATCAAATCAACAAGAGATATAAAATTACCAGACTTGATGAGTCAACAAAATATAATGAGCAATTTAAGCTAATACCACAAAAGATAGACAATATACAAATTACCAACTACTTGCAAGTAATGTATGAAAGTTGAGAGAGTGACACCAAAATTTATCTGGTATCGGTGATTTGCCGATCACCCCTAATCCATGTTTAGGTGGAATTCAAGCTCTCACTTGCTCCTCTACTAAGACACAACTTGATCTTTGAGCCAAGTGGACAAGAAATCACTCAATACCGCGATTTCACTAGCGTGGCCTTTGCCGCTCCAGCGAGGTGGGCACGAACCCCTCACAATCAATCCCGCGGCTCCTCAACAATCTTCACGGAGAGCTCGACAAAGACAACACCCGAGCCATCTAGGAGGCGGCAACCTCCAAGAGCAACAAGTCAATGATGATTGCCTGGTGTACCAGCTAGTGCCTCAAAAGATCACAACGAATGCGTATGCACTAGAACGTCTGAACCACTCACTAGAATGCGATCTCAATCAACGAGTGAGTATTTGAGTTGGAGGATCACAAATGAGCTCAATGTGTGCTAGGAGTGGCCAAGAGAGCCCTCACACACGAGCTCCACTTCTATTTATAGGCCACAACACACACATAGCCATTATGGGCAACTAGCACAGCTTCTGCGCACATGCGGACGGTCCGCGCCCCATGGCTAGACGGTCCGCCGTACTAGTAATGGCTATATTGATCGTTTGAAACCTGCCCGAGCTGTTATAAAAGTCAAGGGCGGACAGTCCGCCCTCCTGGGCTGGACGGTCTAGGACCTGGCAACATGGAATAACACAGTGCTCGTCAGTCAAAGTAATTTGTGCGAACTGTCCGCCATTCATGGCCGGACGGTCCACACATGGACCTGTTGCCGTCCGGCTAAAAACCCCAGATGGTCTGTAGTGTAAGGACACAAAAACACATTGTCCCTGCCCAAACTCAGTTCAGCTTATGCGGACGGTCCGGCCTCCTGGCCCGAACGGTCCACGAAGGGAGACAGAGACAGACTGCCAGCAGACTTCTCTGGCAGAGTCACGGGCGGTCCGACCTTCTGGCCCGGACGGTCCACCGACCATAGAGAAAAAAGATTTTGCGCTAGTTCAAAAGAATTTATATTTTGAAACCTGAAGCGTTGTTAGCCCTCATGCAAATGCTACCGTTTATGCTCTACGAGGCACTAAGTTTTACACCAATCAAGTTCATTGACCCCTCTTAATAGTACGACTGCCTATCCTATTAATCCGGTCAATTTCTTCTCTAAACACCTGGTGATCAGCAAAGTAAAAAACCTATGTTTTACCTTTGCATTCACTTGATCCATAATCAATGGTTATAAGTCCCAAAGACTTTACTGTTTCCTGTGGTCCAGTCCTGCATTCTTATTTCTCCAAGAATTGTTAGTCCACAATCAGTTGTCATTAATTACCAAAACACCACTTAGGGGCCTAGATGATTCACACAACCTCCTCTTCGACAGCTCCGACGGGGAGGATTACGACCCAACTCGGGAGTGCTTTCACGCGGGGCATGAGGAGCATGACGAAGGGAACCATCTCGGCGTGCCTCGAGAGGACAACGTCCCGGCACCGCCCCCGCACTCAAGGGAGCCAAGGGAGCAGGGTGTGGCTTAGACACCTGCGGGGAGTCACATAGCCCACCTTGGACAGCTCCGTGAGCTGCACGCTAAGCTCGAGGAAGAACAACATTGGCTACAACAGTTTCGGCAAGTTCTCGAGCGGGAAGTGGCATGTAGAGCCCCCGACGAGGGAGCACGCGCCAAGGCTCGCGACGTCCATCGTTGCATCATGGAAGATGCCGAGGTTGAAGCCCCTCTGGCCTTTCATAGGGCCAGCCAGAACCTTGTTGCGGTAGCCATCTTGCTATGAACCATGCCAGAGCATCCACCACCAAGGAACGCCGAATCCACTATGACATCAGGGGACTCCTGGAGTGTGCTGTGGTCCAGCAGGCCGAGAGCTCCGCCTCTAGGTTTCGGGAGCCCGCCTCGAAACAACGAACGGGGCCCTCTTGCCAAGAGAGGGAGGCCTAGGTCCATCCTGAGCCCACAAAGGAGAAATCCCCCACGGTATGGAACCACCTCCTCCACAACCACCAGAACCGTGGTATTCACGACCGCCTTGGCGGACGGCTACACCACAACGACCGACGACATGCCGTGCATGGCTACCACCCTCAGCAGAGTGGTAGCTACAACAGTGGGGAAGATTGAAGCCCCTCGCCCGAGCCACCAGGTCCACGAGTCTTCAGTCGAGCCATCTGCAGGGTGTCGTTCCCATCCCGGTTTCGAGCCCCGACTACTATTACCAAGTACTCAAGGGAAACCAACCAGAGCTATGGTTCGCTGACTATCGTCTGGCCTGTCAACTTGGAGGGACGAGTAGGGATGGACAAAAAACTCGAAGCTCGATAACTCGCTCGACTCGACTCGTTAGTGGCTTTGCTCGTTTATATTTTGTAACAAGTTGAGCCAATGTTTTAGCTCGGTTCGTTAACGGGCTGGCTTAAGCTAGCTCGTGAGCAGCTCGCGAGCTAGATGAGCTAAGTCAACAACCTAATAGCCCACACAGCTTAGAAAGCCCAAGAAAAAACCCTAAGACATCTAGTTTGACAAATCAGTTTCACTCGGCAAAACTATAAGTCTGCGGACCGTGACTCTACGGTCGGCGGTAGCAACTGCACTGCGAGTCTTTGACCTCCTTGCTCTCGAGTCTCGAGCCCTAACAAATCATCATTGAAACAATGTGTGGTGGCAAGTAGCTAGTAGATATTCAACATTTTACTTGTTTATTATAGAACTGTATATTGAATTTCAATTAAAGAGGTCCTCATTTGATGTTGGTGCTTACCTAACAGGTTTAAGAGAGTGTACCATTGGATACCTAGAGTGGAGACATGTATATTTTGTCTTTGTGTCTATTTTCGTGCTAGCTTCAAAGTTATCTCTTGGTGACCTTTTTTAACTAGAGAGTGAAAATTGATGTGTTTAAGTCCATAGACTATGATGGAGTGTTGTATTTGATGTGTAAGTCGATATGTGGGCATGCCATATGTGGCTGCATGCTTGTATTGCATATTAATATTTTGGATTGATGGACTGTTGCCTAGATTAGACATGGAGATATGGAATGGAAATATTAAACTATGAACTATGGAAGTGGTTTAAATAATTATTTTTCTATTTTACAATGTATGCTATTGTTTTGTACATGTTTATACACTTCTAGACTTGCAAAAGGGCCTCTATCGTAATGGTTAAGGCTTCCAAGTAGCACCTCCAGGTCCTGGGTTCGATCCCCCTCGGGGGCGAATTTCTGGCTTGGTTAAAAAAATCCCCTCGCTGTGCCCCGCCCGCTCCTGGGTTACGTCCTGCGCGCCACCCTCCGGCTGGGCCGTTGCAGAATGGGCGGTGACGACCCGCTAGTGATGGGGGGCCAGGGTTCGGGGATTTTCTCGGCCGGGACCATGTTTTGGTCTCTTCTTAATTTAATACCGGGAGGGCGGTCTTTCCCTCCCCGACCGAGTTTTATACACTTCTAGACTTGTATGTTCACGGATTCGTGTTTTTTGTTAGTATGGCTCACGAGCTTATCGAGCCAGCTGGAGCTGGCTAACGAGCCAAGCCGAGCTGGATTTTTAGCTCGTTGTTATAATGAGTCGAGCTGAGCTAGCTCGTTACACTAACAAGCTAGAACGAGTCAAGCCAAAACGAGCCGAGCTGGCTCATTATCCAGCCCCAAGGACGAGTGATGACAACCTCATCATTCGCATCCTACTGCTCTTTCTGTCTGACTCTACTGGAGCATGGCTTGAGCACCTCCCACCTTCCCAAATCCATGACTGGGAGAACCTAGTCAGGGTTTTTGGGGGGAATTTATAGGGCACATATGTGAGCCTTAAGAATTCTTGGGACCTTCGGAGCTGTCGGCAGAAGCAGGAGAAGACCCTACGGGAGTACAACTGTCAATATTCCAAACAACGCATTGAGCTCCCCAATATCACCGACTTAGACGTCATCAGTGCATTCCTTGCCGACACCTCCTATCGTGATTTGGTCAGCAAGCTAGGTCGCAAGACCCCCACCAAAGCGAGTGAACTAATGGACATCGCCACCAAGTTTGCTTCGGGGCAGGAAGCAGTTGACGCCATATTCCATAATGGCAAGGGTAGCACGAAGCGGAAGGAGGACGCCCTCGAGGCGACCTCCCAATGCAACCCCAAGAAAAAGAAGTCACTGCAGGGCCAGCACGAGGCCCTTAACGTAGATCTTGTCGCCACAGCAGAACGACGAAACCCCCGAGGCTCTCAAGGGGATCCTAATGTTTTCGACTAGATGTTTAAGGAGTCTTGCCCTTATCACAAGGGCCCCATCAAGCACACCCTCGAGGAGTGTGACATGCTCTCACGTTTCTACAACAAGCCTGACCCCTCTACAGATGATGGCAAGAACAAAGGTTTCGGTGACAACGAAGACGTCTAGGTGAAGAGTTCCCAGACGTCCACAACTTCTACATGATCTTTGGTGGACAGACGGTGAACCTCTCCACACGACAGCGGAAGTAGGAACGACGTGAGGTCTCCATTGAGATAGCGGCGCTTGTCTATCTAGACTGGTCTGACCGCGTCATCACCTTCGACCGAGACGATCACCCGGACTACGTCCCAAATCCTAGGAGGTACCCGCTTGTCCCCAATCATCAGCAACACTAGACTTAGCAAGGTACACATGTATGGAGGCAACATCCTCAACATCATCTATGCAGAAACCTTGGACCTTATGGGGATCGGCCGGTCCCAGGTCTAGGCTGGGGTCGCGCCATTTCACGGCATCACTCTCGATAGAAGAGTTCACCCCCTCATGCAGATCGACCTGCCCGTTTGCTTTAGGACCCTATCCAACTTCAGGTGGGAGGTCCTAACTTTTAAAGTGGTAGGGTTTAGAGGTACCTACCACACCGTTCTTGGGAGGCAATGCTACGCTAAGTTCATGGTCATCCCAAACTACACCTACCTCAAGCTGAAGATGTCAGGACCAGCGGTTGTCATCACCATCAACCCCACGCATCGCCACGCCTACGAGTGAGACGTCGAGTGCGTCGAGTACGCCGAAGCACTCGTAGAGTCTGAGGCTCTCATCGTCGACCTAGAGAACCTCACCAACGAGGTTCCCGACCGCAAGCGGCATGCCAACAGCTTTGAGCTGGCTGAAGCAACAAAGACCATCCCCTCAACCCCAGTGGCTTGGGCGAGAAGGCGCTACAGATCAGCTTCGAGCTCAACCTGAAATAGGAAGAAGTGCTCATCGACTTCCTCCACGCAATGCTGAGGTATTTATGTGGAGTCCCTTGGACATGCCACGCATACCAAGAGAGGTCACCGAGCACTCCTTGGACATTCGCATCGACTCAAGACCGGTGAAGTAGCACCTACGCCGATTCGACGAGGAAAAGCTCAGGGTCATCGGGGAGGAGGTTCACAAGCTTTTGGTGGTTGGGTTCATCAAGGAGGTCTTTCATTCCGAGTGGTTGGCGAATCCCATATTAGTCAGGAAAAAGGGGGAATGGAGGATGTGTATAGACTGCACTGGTTTAAATAAAGCATGTCCAAAAGTTCTCTACCCTCTACCTCGGATTGATCAGATCATTCACTCCATTGCGGGATGCGAGACTTTGTCCTTCCTTGATGCCTACTCTGGCTATCACCAAATCCGGATGAAAGAGTCCGACCAGCTCACGACTTCTTTCATCACCTGTTATGGTATGTACTGTTATACTACCATGCCCTTTGGTTTGAGGAATGCCAGTGCCACGTATCAACGTTGCATGAACCACGTGTTCGGCAATCACATCGGCTCGATAGTCGAGGCCTACGTACCAAGCAATAAAGAGAGACAAATGGAACACTAGCTCACACTCTCTAGAATCTCTCACAATGCACTTAATCACTAATGAAACACAATCACAATGGTTGAACTTGGAAGATCTTTGATGCTTGTGTGAGGCTTTGGAGTGAACTTTATTGATTTGCAATGAATGTGGGAGTTGGAATGCTTGGGTGCCTTAAATGGAGGTGGTTGGGGGTTGTATTTATAGCCCTCAACCACCACATATCTATTGCCAAATTTCTATCACACACTGACGGTCCACGCCCCTGGGCCGGACATTGCACCCCTGCATATCAACGACTGAAATCCCAACGGTCAACAGTAACGTCTATATTGACGGCTATAAGTGCATTCAATGTGTCATCAGATGTCAAATAAAGTAGTTGTTGGTCACTTGTTCTCAAATGTTGTGAGTCAAAAACAAGGCAACACAATTTTTAATCATTAAGAACCTTCGTCCTTCGGAGCATTATCTCCTTACGGGTATAATGCTTCTCGGACAAAGGCTAAGAAGGACAAACCTTCATCATATCGATACAAGGATAGGAATGCGAAGAAACAAATATGGTAATCATGTTTTGATAATTCATTTATTCTTTCATTCAACAAAACATATATAAATATCACAATGCTAATATTACATTGATACCTTCGGCTTGCTCGAAGGCGAAGATGCGAGAGTGAATACAATTTAGCGTGAACAGTACGGTGTTACTGTTCATCTATTTATAGGCACGGGACGCAGCCCAGGCAAAAGTACATTTATGTCCTCAAAGTTTACACATGATCATAATACAAATTATGAAGGACTAAGTAGTCTTTTCCTCCTTTGGCTATTATCAACATTCTTCTGTTTTGTTGCGAGCCGGAGCTTTTCCGTCTGGCAATAGCTTCGGCGTTTACTCTTATCTTCTTTGAGTCCATCTTCATCTCCTAGAGACGAAGCTTCCTGTAATAGTTTATGCTAAAAACAAGTGGTTAATTATGTTTTTGAGCCCCCAACAGTAGCCCATCGTAGTATTAATTTGTTTCTTTGTAACAAATTTAGACTGCAACGTGAACGAAGGCCTTTAGCCGAAGGTCCGAAAAAACACCTTCCCTTCGCTAGAATAGCGAATGACACTGACATGCAGGACCCATCAAACCATGGGGCGCTAGGCATATAAATAGGAGGCCGCATTGAAAACATTTTTCCGTGCCATTCCAATTGCTTACACAGTGCTCGTCATTTTAAACTTGCTTGTTTTGCCGAGGTTTAATTGGAATTCAAGCTTTGACATTTCAACGACCTTCGATTTTGATGGCTGACGAGAAGAAGGTTGTCGACCCGGCACTGTCTGGGTTCTACGAAGCTATGGAAAGAAGCAACACAGAGAAGATTGCTCATGAGACGTTAGTTGGGATATCTGAAGATTCTAGTGATAGTGAGAGTTTTGTTGCAGAGAGTGGGAGTGAAGATGTCGATAATCGACCCTGGAGACCAAGTCATGTTGTCTTCGGGAAATCAACCATCAAATAGTGGCAAATTGATGCAATGAGAGGAAGTTACTTCCCGATATTTCAATTGTAAGGGCTGGAGGAGAAAATAATGTCCCCCTACCCGAAGCTGACGAGGTGGTAGTTTATAGAAGCTTCAGGAAGGCACAGCTTCGGTTCCCCCTAGATAAATTGATAGTTGATGTTTTGAAGACTTTCGAAATTTACCTTCATCATCTTACCCTCGAAGCTATCATCAGGATGGGGATCTTTATTTGGGCCATGAGGAGCCAGGGATTGGAACCGAATGCAAAATACTTCTGCAATATCCACGAGCTCTCCTATGAGACGAAGGCTACTAGCAAGGATCAATATCACAACAATTTTGGTTGCTACAGCTTCATGCCTCACTCTGGGGTGAGCTACCCAGTTCTGACATTTCGAAAGAGGTGGTCGGGGGCCTGGATGCAAGAGTGGTTCTATGTGAAAACGAGTTGGTTGCAAGGGAAGACATTAAAGGGATTATCCAACGCCCTATCTGGTATCGCTTCGGCATTAGGAGGCCATCCACTGCCCTTGGGAATGACATACAAGCATGCCATGCTGCCTTTAATACAGTATGTACTTACATAGGCACCAGGGACTTAGTCCAGGAGCATATTGCTTATAGAGTGTGGTCGCTCTCAAGTGGGTGGGAGATGCCGAAGGAAGTTGCTGCTGGGTCCAGCGAAGGTGATTTGGTCTATCTGAAATACACATTCAAGTACAGGAGCCAATTCGATGAGCCTAATGATGACTGACTGGATGCCATCGAAGCAACCAGTGATGAATTGCTTGGTGCGTACTTGAGGGATGAAGATGATGCTATGAAAACAGCCTTCGGGGTCGAGGCAAAAAGAGACTGAATAGAGTTTTTGATGTTGAAAGGGAAATAGGGTTAACCTTTTCCTATAATTAATTTTGGTGGTTGATAGTGAACACAAACACATGAATTAACTAGTTTGTTCTAGAATTCATATATTACAGGTGCATAAGGTTCAACACAAACCAATGAAAGAACCAAGTTAGGGACTCAATTTGAAACGAAGCAAAGAACTTGAGTGCACTGAAGAATGGCGCACCGGACTGTCCGGTGTGCCACCGGATTGTGTCTGGTGCACCAGGACCGTACAGGTGTCAACCAGCCACTCTCGAGAAAACGAAGGCGCGCTCCGCTACAATTCACCGGACTATCCGGTGTGCTAGTGGAGCAACGGCTAACTCGCGCCAACAGTCGACTCTGCAAAGTGAACAGTGCGGCACAGTGCAGCGCATAAATCAGAGCAGAAAGTCAGAAGGGCACCAGACTGTCTGGTGCCGCAAGAGGACAAATCCTCCAATGATCGACCAGCTCCAAACCCTAACGGTTGGGTGATGTGGCGGCGCACCGGACAAGGAACAGTGCCTGTCCGATGGCGCACTGGACTGTCCGGTGCGCCCATCGCCACCAGCCTCCCCCAATGGCTATGGAAGTGGTTGGGGGCTATAAATACCCCAACCACCTCATTCATAACCATCCAAGCATTCCAAACATCTCATTTAATACAAGAGCAAAAGACTCCACTCCAAGACACATCAAATAGATTGAATCCTCTCTAAGCCTCCAAATTCACTCAATTCCATTAGGGACTTGAGAGAGGGTGTATTTGTGTTCTTTGTTGCTCTTGTTGCTTGGCTTGGCCTTTTTCTTTTCCCATTCTTATTCTTAAGTGCTTTGTAAGCGAGGTAAGAGACACCAAGTGTGTGGTGGTCCTTGCGGGATCTTAGTGACCCGTGAGATTAAGGAAGAAGGTTCACTCGATCTAAGTGATCGTTTGAGAGAGGGAAAGGGTTGAAATAGACCCGGTCTTTGTGACCTCCTCAACGGTGACTAGGTTCTTTGGAACCGAACCTCGGTAAAACAAATCACCGTGTTCATCAGCTTGATACTCATTTGATTTATTTTCCCCTCTCTCCCGGACTTGAATTTAGTTCTAACGCTAACCCCGGCTTGTAGTGTGTGTTTAAAGTTGTAAATTTTAGATTACGCCTATTCACCCCCCCTCTAGGCGACTTTCAATTGGTATCAAAGCTAGTGCTTCATTAAGAGTCTAACAAACTCGAAGTGATGTCTGGAGATCACGCCAAGAGGGAGATCGTGACCGGCGACAAGCCCGCAAGCTCGAGGAGAACCCTTTCAAGAGAGTCCGGCAACAAGCATAAGGAGGAATCCTCTTCCTCCATCAAGTCACATCGGAGAGGTGACAAGAAGAAGATGATGAAGAAGGTGGTCTACTATGAGACCGACTCTTCATCACCCTCCACATCAAGCTCCGAGCCATCCGTCGCTTCTAAGCGCCATGAGCGCAAGAAGTATAGTAAGATGCCCCTACGCTATCCCCGTATTTCAAAGCGCGCTCCATTACTTTTCGTACCCTTAGGCAAATCACCATATTTTGATGGTGAGGATTATTGTATGTGGAGTGATAAAATGAGGCATCACCTAACCTCACTCCATGAAAGCATTTGGGATATTGTTGGGTATGGAGCGCAGGTACCTCAGGTCGGGGATAAAGACTATGACTCGGACGAGGCCACCCAAATTAGGCACTTTAACTCCCGAGCCATGTCTATACTCCTCGCCTCTTTATGTCGAGAGGAGTATAACAAAGTGCAAGGGTTAAAGAGCACCAAATAAATTTGGGACGTCCTCAAAACTGCGCATGAAGAGGACGAGGTGACCAAGATCACCAAGCGGGAAACGATCGAGGGCGAGCTCGGTCGCTTCGTCCTCAACAAAGGAGAAGAGCCACAAGCAATGTATAACCGGCTAAAGACCATGGTGAACCAAGTGTGCAACCTCGAGAGCACCAAGTGGGATGACCATGAAATGGTCAAGGTTATTCTTAGATCACTTGTTTTTCGTAATCCCAGTCAAGTGCAACTAATCCGTGGAGACACTAGATATAAACAGATGTCTCTCGAGGAAGTAATTGGCAAGTTTGTGAGCTTTGAGATTTTGATCAAAGACTCCAAACATATTGTCAACTTGGAGCAAGGCGCCACCTCTACACCCGAGGTGCAACCCGCCGCATTCAAAGCGACGGAAGAAGAGAAGGAGTCTACATCAAGTAGGCTTCCAATCGACGCCTCCAAGCTCGACAATGAGGAAATGCCGCTCATCATCAAAAGCTTCCACCAAATCCTCAAGCAAAGGAAGGGGAAGGACTACAAGTCCCGCTCCAAGAAGGTGTGCTACCGATGTGGTAAATCCGGTCATTTCATAGCAAAATGTCCAATTTCTAGTGGAAGTGACAGGGACGACGACAAGAAAGGGAAGAATAAGAAGAGATACTACAAGAAGAAGGGTGGCGATGCCCACATATGTCGGGAATGGGACTCCGACAAGAGCTCCACCGACTCATCCTCCGATGTAACATCCCAATTTTGATTTACGAAGTTAGAACCCTAAACTCCTAACCCCCCCCTTGATTATCTCTTAAGCCCCCATGAAGCATTTTATCCATCATAAGCATACACCATGACTCCTTGTAGCATTTCACATAGAGTATTTTATTTTTGGCACCTAGGAGATTAGTAGAATTATTGTTTAAAAGAAAAAGGGATCAAGGAAAAAGAAAAAGAGAAATAGAAATAGAAATTGAAAAAGAAAAAGGAAATTTCTCCCCCTCGGTTGGAACGAATCCGGTCCAACTCTCTCTCCCTCCCGCGCGCCGCGTTTCCCCTGGACGGCCCACGTGGCCCACCTCCCGCGCCCGCCCGCGCTCGCGCCATCTCTCCTCCCCCTCCTCGCTATCAGCCCGACCCCCACCCGTCAGCCGCACTCGCCCTTTCCCCCTCGCGTTCGCCCTCTCTCTGGCAAGCAGGCCTTGCTTGTCAGCTCTCTCTCTCTCTCTCTCTCGCCCGTGATCGGCTATCAACGCGATCACCGCCGGCCACCGCTCCGCCACATCCCCTCGCCATTACTCACCCACCAGCCGAATTGGCACCTTGCGCCTGCCCCGAGCCATCCTGGCACCACCGTCTGCCCGAGCCATCCCGTCGCCACCACTGTGCGCCATCATCACCGCCGCGGCAAGCGTCGCCGGTGCTCACCACCTCTCCCCTGTAGCACCCACTTTGTAAGAAAATCGAAAAGGAGAAAATTATATCCCTTTGTATACATGAGTGTGTCATCTCTATCTATCATTTCATGTGAACACATTACTTACACAAATAAACCATTAACAAGAGACGCCCAAATAAATTGTGCATCATGCTGAGATTTTTATTTTGTGTGCATTTTGTGACAATATAAAAATAATGTAAAAAGAAATATATTAAAATCCAAATTTAGAGATTTAATCCTAACTTGCAAATTGGAGTTTAGAGAAGAGAAACAAAGATGTTATACAAAAAAATAAAGGAATATATATATAAATAGTTAAACTATCCATATCTTTTGGTTCAATTTGTACATTTAAAATGAGTATAAGCTCACAATTAGAATGGAATTCAAATTTGAAGTCTAGAAGTTAAAAAGGAAAGAAAACAGAAAATAAAAACATAAAAGAAAAAGGAAAGAACCCAACTGGGCTCATTCACTTGATTCTGGCCCACTAAACACCTGCACATGTCGGCCCATCCCCCACCACGCGCTGTCACTCACTGCCAAATGGGCCCTGCCCGTCGGCCGCTCTTCACCACTGTCGAGCGGGACCCATGCGCCAGCCTCTCCTGCGCTCGCTCCTCACACGCTCACTGATCTGCGGACCCGGGATGTCGGCACCTCCGCGACTCAGTGCGCGCGCGCTGTGGCTTCCGCTGGCATGTGGGCCCCCTGGGCTGACAGGTCTTCTTCTCCGTGAGGTTCGGATCAAGCTGTTGCAATGGCCGCACCATGACGCCGGGAGGATCGGGTCGCCCTCCTCCGCGCTCGGGGGTTAAAAGTCGTGGCTCCGTGGGTCGTACAAGTCCGTCGCCTGCGCACTTCCTTTTTTCCCAAACCATAGTTGTGAGCCAATGCCGCACTGCCATGAACTCCAGTCGCCTCCGCTCGCTCACGGTGCACGACCTCGGGGTCCGCAAGATGACGCTGCCGCCCAAGGTCAGCCCGCGCAAGCCTTCAGCCTGGACCGGTTGTTCGGCCCCATGCTGCGCCACGGGTACGGCGAAGACGGTGTGGAGATCTCCATCCCCATCGCCTGGCTCACCAACATCCTGTCTGCCGCCATGGGATTCCCATCACCGCCTTTGCTGGTGTGCCATTCACTCGCCCGCAAGCTTCGCAGTGCCGGGGGAAAGGTTTCCAAAGACCCGCCACCAAGGATTAGTCGCTAGGGTCCAGGGAATTTGTCGTCGGTGTTGCATTCGACCGCATGTCCGCTGCGCATCGTGACTAGGGCTCAACGTCGAATATTAGCAGGTAATCTTTGTTTTCCCCAATTCACTAGACCGTAATCGTCGAGTAGGTCTTGCCGGGATGAAATTTGGGGTCTGTTTCGTTTGGCAATTGCTCGCCGGAGGGGGGGAAGACCGCCACCATCCATCGCGGCCACGATAGCTCGGGTATCGGGAGGAGACGAGGATTGGATAGCCGTCAGATTAGGAGTTAACGACTAGGATTAGTCTACTAGTACCGGTTCGACTGGGTGATTGGGACCGTCGATCGGTGTATGCATGGTGAAGATTAGATCGCGCCTTCATTAAATTGTGGGCGTCGATCTTTGATCTAACGGGTGCGATTGCTTACCGGTTTGGAGTTGGAAAGATTTAATCTGGACCGTCCAAACCTAATCCGAAGGCCAGAAACAAATGATACCCTTTCGTTGTGACCACTTTGCAAAATAGACCCCCTAGTATAGGGAAATCAACCCGCTATCCTGCATATAGCGCTCTGTGTCTAGGGATTCTTATGGATTAGCCCCTGTGCTTCCTAGTATTGGTGCGCTCAGTCCAGGAATTAAATAAAACCGGAAAAATAGATTTAGAAATGGATTTTGAGTATAAAAATAATTGTAAAACTTGGTTTAATTCATAGAAAATTCATATGTAGTCCAAATTAATCCATTTCAGTTTCTATAATTTTGTAATAATGTTGTTTATCACCATGTGTCTCTGTTTTAACATGAAAATGGTATTAAAATTTATTTCTTAATTAACCACGTATCAAATACATAAAACCTTAGAAAAGTCATAACTCCTTCGTTTTAACTCCGATTTGATCCGTTCAAGTTGCGTTAGTCTCGTAGAAACGCGTAGATCATTATTATGCGGTATATTCTTATGTTTGGTGTGATGTTAATTTTATCTATACCATGTTTGTTTGTATTGCAACGACTAACGCGAGGACACGTGTCATCTGGAAAGCAAATTGGTACCTAGAATCTCAAGTGCCAGGCAAGTTGTGCCCTTGACCACTTTTTACCCTATAATGTTCTTTAATGTCACTTATTCATGCATAGGTTAATTTTGATGGGACCCAATAGGTCACCCTAGATTGTTTATCTCATTACCTTGTTTACCTTTGAATCACTTGGGTAGTTTGCTATTGCTTTACATGGTTTTGGGATAATCATTTATATCTATGTTCCAATTATTCTTGTTATTCTATTTATGTTCATGTCAAGTTCATTAATGTTAATTGGAACATAGAGCTTAACTTGAGTAACACGTGCCACCACAAGGGTTTAATGGGACGCCCTTGGCTGACTAATTACGAAAGCTAGTGGAAGACTACCTTACCCGAAAGGGGCAAGGGCAGTAGGGGAGTGGTCAGTGTAGGGAGGTCCTTGGTTGATTTTGCTGCGATGGCGGTCAGTCAAGAACCCTGCATTGGAACTTCCTATAAACTGTAGCGGGTTTTCGGAAGCTAGTGGAACTTTGTAAAGGCCTCGTAGTGTTGCCCTGTCGCGCTTCCTAGGTAGAGGTGTATGGGATTCGCGACCCCTTGGCAGATGGGTAGCATGACTTGTGGGTAAAGGGTACAACCTCTGCAGAGTGTAAAACTGGTATACTAGCCGTGCTCGCGGTCATGAGCAGCTCAGGACTCTCTGATGTTTAAACTATGGAACTTAAATTCAATTTTGTCATTTGCATTGCATGGGTTTGTTATTAATTTTGTTTTATTACTTTATTTATGGTTTGGTATTTACTTACACTTAGTAATTGCTAATAAAATTTTGACCAACTACTTAAAAGCAATGCTCAGCTTTAACCCCTATCATTGATTAGCCTTACACATCACATGAACTCACACCTTTGTGAGTTTATGCCCACTGGTTCTCCACAACTTGTTGAGCTATGATCATGTGTGAGCTCACCCTTGCTGTCTCACACCCCCCCACAGGAGAAGAGCAGGTGGTTCAGGAGGAGCCACAAGGCGAGGAGTATGATCTGATCTAGGTGGCGTTTCTCAGTTGACATTGGCGCCGACGATCCTTAGTTCGTTTTACTTTTATATTTTATTTTGTAATAAGTCTTCCGCTATGTAATAAATACTCTAATGTTTTATGACATTTATCTCTATACACTCTGTTATTATATATGTTGTCTTCTTGGCGCATGTATGAGATGCACCTGGCTTTGTTCCTTAAAGCCGGGTGTGACATCCCCCCTCCCCGGCCGCCTATAAAAGGGACCGCCCGAGCTCCAGTTTTCTTCACACCAGCTTCGGCCACCTCTCTCCCCCTTCCCCAAGCTCAATCGAGCCAGCGCGCCGCCCTCTTCCTCCACTCCGGTGAGCTCTCCCTCCCTTCTCTGGTGGCCTAGAGTCAAATTGGTTTGGCTCATGAGTTTCACCACTTCACCACGAACACGACGCACCCTTTCCCTTCACCTATTACACCCGTAGGCCTCGCCGGCGACCTCACCACCGCGGGCGCCCGCCACCTCACTGCGGACCGACCGTTCTAAGCCCCCACCAGCCAAATTGACCCCTCCACCATGACCCACTATCCCCACCCGTGCTTCGCCACCTCCCCAATCGCCAGGAATCGGGTCACCGGTGGAGAAACGTCGTCGAGCTCCGGCGGCCGGTTTCCTCTCGGCCGAACCCTCCCGTCACCCCCCTCGCTGGCTTGTGGGCCCGCGCCCAAGGCGCCTTCCCCGCGCCGCTCCCGTTGGCGGGCCGAGCTGGGCCGCCTGCCCGCGTGGCCGCGCGCGTGCCCTGGCTGGGCCGAATTTGTGGCAGAACCTCCCAAGTTATTGGACCCACATGCACCTGCCCTTGTCTCAAATACCTCAGACGGCTATGCATGTGCACCAAATAACTTAACGGGATCTGTCTGAGTGCCCCAAGGACCTCAGATAAACCACTTACAACCAGGACCGCAGGATTAAGTAAACACAAATCACACACCAACAATTTTGCAGCGGAAATCTTATTACCAAACAAGTTACAACAAATTTACATTGTACATGATCGGAGTGATTACAAAGGTGATTCAAAGTGATAAACTTTGAACTGTTATAAATTATTTATAATTTTGAAATATATGCTAGCTCAAGTGACCATCCTTAATAAGAAGTATAGAAGAGTTACTTAGACTTATAAGAAGGTCGTGCCCACCGGCGCTTAACACCATCCATAGCAGCACAATTCTAGTACCTGCAACAACATGGGTTCGAAAACCCTGAGTACAAAGTGTACTTTCGCAAGTCTTACCTGTCTAAAGAAAAAGACTCTCAAGGATACGCTGGCTATTGGGAATCAAGGTATAGCTTGTCAAGAATCAAAGACTCTTTTGCAGAAAAGATTACTATGAATGGATCCTTAAAAATCCATTTTTACTTGTCAGGTTAAGTAAAGTTACTTGCATCTAGAGTTCTTTCTACCCTAGTTCAAGCACTTGGCCTACACTAGCCGTTTTTTTATCATCCCTTTAGATCACTGGATTGCTACATGTAGGGCAGTGACCAAGTCTTCATGTCCGAGAAGTAATGGCGATCCGAATCGATTAATACCTAGCTGGGGATCTCCAATCACACGACATATGTAGCACTTAACCCTTGCATATGTCAACTCGCCACCGAGGTTCTTAAGACCAGATCGGGTTCACGTCAGCCGAGAGCACAGATACACCACCGTCCAGCCTCTTGCCACGGAGGGTACACGCTACTCTCGCCATCTCTCCACTCCCATTGCATGTTGTCCTATTCTGGTATTAGTCTGCCCGAGGCAAAGCTTACCCATGATGAGGCATGTGACCAGTTAAAAGGTCCTCAATCAGCAAGCCTACATCGACACGGTCCTTAATTGACTCAGACGGAGACACTACACCGAGACTCCCTTCTCGTGCAACTCAACCGCCCGGTCTCAGCTTTATTATTTTCAACCCAAAGTTTGGTACCTGGTAGAGGTACATCTTTTCCGATGTTGAACCCATCAAGGCCCTGATGGATCCACCATCACAAGTTTTTCTTTTCGAAAACATTCCCACCCACTGAAGCATAACTTTTGTTTTAAAACAAAACATTTTTGTTTGCTAAAGCAAGGCTAAGCATCATAAAATTATTTTCAAAAAGGGTATCAAGGAAGGGTAATCAATTTTCAAAGGAAAGAAATGCATCAATTGTTTAGCACACAACTCCTATCACCTAATGCATCAAACAAGGTGATAAAAGATTTTAAAACAGCAAGGAGGTGGCAAATGCACCAGGGCTTGCCTGAATAACACTAAGTTAGTGTTGTTAGACGTCGATCACTTGACGACCATCCTTTGGCTTGGCACTCGTTCAGTTTGTCCATCTTCCAGTTCGTTCATCAGCATTATCTCTCGGAGAAGCTCACACTTTCCATTCTCTTGTGGTCGACTCAGCTTTGGTCCTCCATATCAGGTAGTCAATTAACGTACCTGAATGAAATGCATTATGCACATGAATGCATATAGACAAGAATATTACAAACCTAAATAGTGCTACGCGATAGCGAATTAAACACCTAGCGGTGAGGCGTTGTATCGTTTCATACGAAAACACTAGTTATCGACGTATGATTAAGTACAATGATTACGCTTCTTTAGATTAACCGAATCTAACGCATATATCACGAAACAACAAACTATACACATTTAATATAATTAGCCTAAACACAACTTATCAGCTAATTAATTAAATTCTACACTTATCCCTTGCTTTATAAATTATACCACATCACTCACAAAGAACTATTTTAATTTTATTTCACACCTCATCTATTTTACATGTCAACAATTAATCAAACATTTCAAGTTTGACTACCAAAATACCTCACAAAAATCAACGATGACAGCATTATCGGATAATCATTTGGAATACTAAATTAATTCTTCATGCCACTAATTTGGCATACTTCATAAGTAAAACCAATTTGAACACACTCGACAGACACGTCCGGTCGGGTACTCCTACGTAACTAGCATTTTAAATCTAAGTTTTACCTTGCAAAATTAGTACGCCATAATCATGTCCTCACATGCGACAAGATATTTTGGCAACCATCTAATATAACTATGACATGTTTATGCTTCGATCAAGATAATCGTCGCGATTAATATATCTATTCAATCCATTAATAAAAATAGTTAACTAAAGAACGGTTACCGATTCAACTAGAATTCCAAGCCAACGTTGACGATTCTTGTTCAGGCCTTCTGTCGAGCTCCTGGCAAGCGCCCTGTGAGTTCCACTTCTTCACTCAAACTTCTAAAATTGCAGCGGTGATCGAAGACGAGCACGTAGAGGCAGAGTTGGAGCGAACACGATGACAGCAAGGTTGCTGCTATCCGAAACACGGATCCGGCGACGAAGAACCAAAGTTGTCGACGATGGGGTCCCTGACGAGCGTTGCTTTCGAACTTCATTTTTATCTTGAACCATAGCTCTATTCTCACTCCCACACACACGCAGGCGAGGCAACCACAAAAGGAACTTGACGACGATGGCAGACACAAATATAGACATGATGCCAGGGCGTCGAGTAATGCCCAGCAATCACGACAAAGCTGACTGCGAGTAGGATAACGATGCGGTACTGAGTGGCGCGCGAGCAGAGAGGCACAAGAGCTAGCGAGTTCGGACGGCTGGAGCAGAGTAAATTTGAGGGCCAGGCGAGACGGGCAGCGTGACGATGCCGACCACAACGAGCACGACGTCCGGGGCACAGCAGGGGACGACGGAAGGGAGAGCGACACAGGGGCGAGCTGGATATCGACGGTGTTGGGGTTCTGCGACAAGGCAAGGTCGAGCACATAGAGCGACTAGCTACGGATCTAGAGCAGGCCGAGCGAAGCTCGTGGCTGCGCGCAGGGAAAACCAGGAGAGCGCGCGGCGGGGCGAGCGCAGGGAATAGGAGGAGCGGCCGAGCCGGGCAGCTGTGGCCAGGGTGAGCAGGAACACATGCGAGAGGTCGAGACCGAGCAGAGAGAGCAGCCTGGCAGCGTGGCGGCCCGCGTCCGCAACAAGCGGGCTGGGCACCAAGCAGGAACTGAGCGGTCGCAGAGGAGAAACGACGGTGAGCAGAGAGCTTCGCGTGTGCAGGAAGCTGGGAGCTTGGGCAAGACCGAGCAGAGGGCACATCTACACGCGCAAGCAGGGAGAAGGGCACCGTGGCAAGCGCAGGGGAGCAGCGCGGTCAGCCATGGAAGCAGGGGCAAGCCAGGAGCTGGGAGGGAGATGGGGCTGGGCGCGCACGACCACCAAAGCGCGGTGCAGGGAGGCCGAGCGGCACATCATCACGGCCGGGACAATGGTGCCATGTATGGAGTCTACAGGGGCACCATGGCCAGCAGGGAGATGGGCACCAAGCACCGGAGATGGAGGAATGGGTGGGGAAGGGGCTCGGCTGGGAGATCCGGCCAGGTGCGGCTGTGAGAAGCTCGAGGCACGCCATGGGAGCCGCGCGGTCTGCCGAGTAGGGAGCCGGCGCGCAGGGAGCTCCGAGCAGAGGGACGCAGTCATGGTGGACGGATCGGCGCCATGGGCAAGAGAGCACAGAGCAGAAGGAGCTCCGGCAAGGAGAGAGTCGAGGGGAAGACGAGGAGCTGGGACGGTCAGTTTCGTCACGCGCGCCTCCGCAGCCTGCACGCGCTAGTCTCCGCGGCCGACTGCGCCCGCGCGGCCAACCCGACGGCAAAAGCGAGCTAGAGCAGAAGGGGCGCGACGAAGGAGGCTCGGTACGAAAGAACTCCGAGGAGGGGCAAGCTCGCGCGGCAGGGAGGAGCTGGGGGGTCGCGACGAGCAGAGAGGGTGAGAGCGAAGGGGCGGCTGGGCAGCTTGAGGAGGAGAAGAGGGTCTGGGCGCGTAGAAGACGAGCACGGCTGGGAAAAATCAGGCGAGGGGCGGCGGGATCTTTTTCCCTGAGCGGCGGCCGGATAAAGACGAGGGAACGGCGGTGGCTGAAAAAAAATCGAGAGAGAGAACGGCTGAAGATATTCCTTTTTTTAAATTTCTTCCCTTTTTACCGAAAATCACAGATATTTTTGAATCAAGATTTTTAGCGATTACAAAAAGGTTGACTTGCGACACGATTCGATTCGATTCGAAATCTGATAAATTTATCTGGGGTCTAAACATCTGATTCCATGGTTACGGGCAATTTGTGTGATAATCGAATCTCAATTATAATTCCTTGATTATCAACCTCACGCACGATTTCTCTCAGAGCCTGCGTGATTCATATTATTTTGCCCAAACATTTTAGTCGTCGAGTTCAAACTAATTTGCCCGGGATAAAATCGCAAGAGCAGGTCGAGCTTCCGAATTCGGATTCGCGCGAGCGATGAATTTTAAATAATCACCGGACCCACCGATTTTCGGAACAACTATGTTCCGAACATCGCGAAAATTTAGGAAGAGTACGGAAAGATAAAAACGATGTCGAACTCGCGACCGACGAAACTGATGCGATATTAAAAACGCGATAGGTGAAGATGTTTAAAATTTAGCATCTGTTTTATCCGCTGATATTACGTGCTTAGATCCATACTCGTTGTCGAGCGGAATATAAACACCAGGGATGTTACAACCCTCCCCCCTTTAAGTCTCGTCACAAGATTCAGAGCGAAAGACCTTTAAGAGTAAAGAAGCATGTAACCCATGTCCATATCAGCGATAATCATGAGACAGTTCTAGGCAAAGATGAGTGTCTCAGAAGGTTGTTTCTTTAGTGGACATATCATGTATCGCCGTAAGTTAATTTAGAGATGCCCACTAATAGAGACGATGTCTGCCCGAGGAACACATAAGGTTCCATGTGTGCAGTTTGCTTTTTCTGATGACACTCTACTATCTGAGTCTGTTGGGCGGGCGGTAGATACACGATTTTACCCAAACAGAACCAGATGCAACCTCTTGGGTAACACACACATAAAGAGGTTTACCAACAAGTGGTCACTGGAAATTCATAGCACATAAGACGAGTGTGGATGTCGAATAACATCACAGTTGACCCGTGGCTAGCTAGAAAATCCAAGTCCCTGAAAAATGATAGAGACTCAAAAAAAATACCAGCGAAAGGATTTTTAGATGTTGACTTCGCGATCAATCCACCTTTTCAAGTACTAAACATGGCTCGACTTGATCACACATGCTGGAAAAGCACACGTGAGGCAATCGAGGCATGACTATAGCGATAATTAGGTGGCTATCAGTCGATTTAACTTGATTCTTGTAAGTACTTTCTTTAGGGTGGGTTGAACCAAAGTGAGTTCAGGCAAATCGATAAAACAATTTCTAAACTCAACCTTTGTTCACAATGCAGTTACAAGCTAGTAAAACCAACTTGTTGAACTACTTTTGACATTGAGCAAGTCCTCTCGGTACCATCGGTAAGCCAAGGGTTGAGAGTTCACTTTTGGTTAACAGGAGATCATACACTTAAGTAGAAATCCATTTGGTCATGTTGTTCATCCGTTTCTTTATGCGAGATGAACAGACTTGGTTCGGGAATACATGGATTAAATAAGAGAGCGAATGAACAAACTCCTGCATCTCAGCAGCTGGGAAAGCCAATCTCCATTGTGAGAGCTAATTAGCTGTCTTCCAACACTAATAAGCTCCAAGGCTTCACCTTTACAAGAAAGGATGCCAAGGGAACGTGTATGTGTGAAGTCACCATCAAAGTCAAGGAAAAGAGACCACACATGAAAGGGGTATGCCCTTTTGATCCAACGGAGATGATAAATGTTGCTTGATCACTCGACCAACAACATAGAAATTGTTTCAAGGGAAATGTTTACGGCGATCACACATCAGTGTAGTTCCACAATGGATCATGATCAGAGACCTCGGTACCCGCATGCGCCAAGCAGCAGAATCCTGTGTGCGCATTCACAGGAGGCTCTCAGTTTCGCCGCGGTACCATAAGTCCTTAACCATGACACCATTACCAAACTGGCACCAATAATGAATCTCATGTGGTAAGAACAATTTGTGTAGAGATAACATATTGATATAATCTCATAATGGATTATGACTACTAACTGTGATACTAGCGTGTACCGAGCAGCACAACCTTGTGTGTATACCCACAGGAGGCCCTCAGTTTTCGCACAACATCATCAATTTTAGTCATAACACCAATACCAGACTGTTGGGGGTCTGCTTCGTCGCCGAAGGTCCTTTAAGAAGAAACACCTTCGCAAGATCAGCACAGAAGCAAACACTGGCGCGAAGGTACACGCCAAAGCTACCATCCAAGGAGCTTTGGCATAGCGACATTGTTGGGGACTTGTTCTCAAATGCTATGAGTTAAGAACAAGGCAACACAGAAAATGTTAATCGTTAAAGCCCTTCGTCCTTCGAAACATTATTTCCCTTAGGGTATAATGGTTTTCGGACGAAGGTTATGAAGGATATACCTTCATAAATTCATTATATAATGACGAAGGATGAAATGTAAGAAATATAAATGACAACATGAGCAATTATGCATTATTATTAAGCATAAACGGAAATATCGTTGAATTACAAGTATACCTTCAACTGGAAGGAGATGATAGTACAAGCGTGACGCAAAAAGCGAATGCCAAGTCAGCGTGAACAGTACAGGGGTACTGTTCACCTATTTATAGGCGCGGGACACAACCCATACAAAATTACATTCATGCCCTTTACACTTGATAATAACTCTATGGTAATCTGTCGAGGTCTAAATAGCCTTTTTATCTTTAAGTCGGTTTCCCCTTCTGCTGTCACGCCGAAGCTTTCCTGCTCACACCTTCGGCTCTGTATCAACCTTCGTATTACTCTGGTCTACTGCGATGCTGACTTGAATCCGAAGATACCTGTTCACACATTATACTCCAGAAATACTATTAAATCCTGTTTTTGAGGACCTTCGGATGCCGAAGGTCCCCAACAGTAGCCCCTCGCAATATTAATTTGTTTAAAATAATAAATTTAGATTGCGACATGGACGAAGGCTTTACGCCGAAGGTCCGAAAAAACACCTTCCCTTTGCTAGAATAGCAACATTCACTGACAAGCGGGGTCTTTCAATTTTCAACGCACTTGGCGTATAAATAGGGCGATACCGCAAACTCATTTGACACACTCTCTGGCCAACTGCTCCTGCTGACTCAATTTTTAGCTCTTGCGCACTAAGATTTGCTAAGCTTTTAGTTTTGAAGCTTCGGCTTTGAAAATAGTTTTTTAGCATCTCCGAAGATGTCCGAAGATAAAAAGACTGCTGCTGAGACGAAGCTGAGCCTCGACGAAGAGAAAAATTTGGGGTTTCTTATAGCGATGTCAAAGACCAACACAGAAAAAATCACCAAGGAGATTCTGGAAGGTTTGTCTGAAGATACTGGTGACAGTGACAGCTATGATGTGGACAGTGGTGGTGAAGACTCCGAAGATCGTCCCTGGCGACCAAGCCATTCAGTTTATGGTAAATCAACTATCAAAGAGAATCATCTTGTCAATATGAGAGGAAGGTATTTCCGGGATTTGTCCATTGTGAGGGCGGACGAAGGAGAAAAAACTTGCCCACATCCCGAAGAGAATGAAGTCGTAGTGTACCGAAGCTTTTTGAAAGCTGGACTGCGATTTCCCTTGAGCAGCTTCGTTGTGGAGGTGCTGAAAATATTCGAAATCTATCTCCATCAACTTACCCCCGAGGCAATTATAAAGCTGAATATCTTCGTGTGGGCCGTGAGAAGCCAGGGTCTGAAGCCTGATGCAAAAAGCTTCTGTAATATACACGGATTATCATACGAGACAAAACCTTGGGGTAAGGAACAGTATCACAATAATTTTGGCTGCTACAGTTTTGTTTCTCGGTCCGGGTCAAGCTGCCCCGTGCCAACCTTTCGGAAGAGATGGCCCGGCGACTGGATGACAGAATGGTTTTATGTGAAGGATGATCTGACAATACGAGAAGATATCAAAGGTATAATTATGCGCCCTATCTGGCAAAGCTTCGGCCTTCGGAGGCCGAAGGTTGAAATGAATGAAGCTGCCGAAGAATGCCAGAGGGCCTTCGGCGCAGTCTGCTCTTTTATTGGAACGAGAGACCTAGTACAAGAGCATATTGCCTTCAGGGTATGGCCGCTCGCAGAGAAATGGGAAATGCCACAGGAAACCGTAAAAGAGGCCGACGAAGGTGGACTTATCAGATTGAAGTACACTTTTAAATTTGGAGATAAATTCGTTGAGCCAGATGATGACTGGTTAAAAAGTATTGAAAATTTAAGTGATGAACTGCTTGGGGCTTATTCGAAGGCCGAAGACACTGCAATGTCAGCAGCCTTCGGAGGCCGAAAAAAGAAGAGGCTGAATCGGGTATTTGATGCAATCGGGTTTGTCTACCCTGACTATTGCTATCCCATTCGAAGGCAGAAGAGAAAAAACACAACCTCTGCAAAAGAAGAAGCTGCAACTGCTCCTAGCGAGCCAGAACCGGAAAGAAAGAAGATAAAGGTCCTTACACATCGGCCGCGCTATATTGAACCAGCTTCGGTGCCTGAGTTTACCGGAGAAACTTCTTCGGCCACCGAAGCTGAAAAACCAGCCGAGCCAACCTTGCTGCCAGAAGTCGCAGAAACGGCCGAAGTGCCGACAAAGGTAGAATTGGAACAATCAAAGATTTTGTTATCAGAAACGAAAGAGAAAGCCGAAGCGCCATCCACAGAAAAAATGGAAGAGGTAAAAGAAGCAACTGAGGGATCCAAAACATCAGAAGTTTTGAGTCCTGCAGCAAACATTGAGACAGTAAAAAATCAAAAAGTGCCAGTAGTGACTCCGAAAAGAAAGAGAATGGCTAATGTGCTAGATGTACTGGAAACGATCAAATCTTCAAGCACACCTCCGAAGAGGGCTGCTGTCATTTCTGAAACAACAACTGAAATTTCTGGTTCTAAAGCTCCCGGGCAAGAGACTGAAGCCGAAGCTGGGCCCTCAGAGCCTGCAAAGATAAAATCCTTGGAAAGTGAGGCAGAAAAAATAACAAAGCCAACTTTTGTTGAAGAAACCGGTGTCATTGCCCCCGAAGCATCCCCCAAAATTCGTGATTATATTGTTCGTCATGCTTTGGGGAAAAAACTATCAGAAAAAGAAGAACAAGAGGCCCAGCACTACGCCCAAAAACTGAAATATCCAAAGGGGGCGTTAATATTCAATGGCAGTGGAGAAGAAGACTTCTTGTATTGTCTCCCCGACAGCAAGGAAATTTCTGTCTGTCGGGAGATGAGCAGGAGCTTCGGATTCCCAACTTTAGAGGACGGGCTCTCGGTGCTGTCGAAGAACGATCTGGCCGACAGCCTGGCTTACAATAGCTTAAAGGTGCGACAAATGAAATCCTTGTATTTTTTGTTGAGTCCAGAATTTTTCGTTTGTTTAAACCTATTGACGCACACATATTTCTCTTTGCAGGGTCTGATACTTAGCAATGCCCTCAGGGCACAGAAAAATGCTGAAGACGAAGGGTGTTCTATAGCCCTGAGCAACCTTCGCTCTGAAGTTATTGAACTGAGGAACGAAGGTCTCGAAAAAGATAAAATATTACACTCATTGATAAATAAAATAAAGGAAGACGAAGCTGCTTTTAAAGGTCAAGCTGAAGCTCAGAAGCGCGAAATTGAAGATCTTCGGAGACAACTGGCCAGAGCCAAGGAAGAACGCATACTTGAAGAAACAAAGCGAGAACTCAGCGACCAATGGGCAGATCACCTAGAAATAACTGTGGAAGAGCTTCGTTCGTCCAGAAAGAGATGCTATAACAAATCCATAGAGTGTGTTAAGAAGTTAAAAGCTAGCTTCACCAGGGTCGGCGCCTTTTCAAGCGAAGAAAACTTTACGAGAGGCAATCCCGAAGGTCCCATCGAATGGATCGACCACGAAGCTGAGGCCTTCGAAGAAATTTTAAATAGCCGTGGAGATATATGCGCCTTCTCTGGTGCCAGAGGAATTGCCACCATCTTAGAGAAGAAGGGCTGCGAACATGTAAAAATTTTAGCACAATCCGAAGCTGCTTTGTCCTTTGAAGATGCAAGAGATCCTTCGGCCGAAGCTAGTATAATTGGTGGAAATTTTTTTACCGATATCTGGGATAATGGTGGCCGAGAAATGGCTGGAGAAATTATTCGAAGAAGTGAAAAGGGCATTCACGATGCTAGAGAAGTAGCTGAGGCTGCTGAAAAGAGCGCAGAGGCCGAAGGTCAATTAGGTATTAACTAATAGTTTTTATTGTGTTGCAATCTTAGGCTTTAAGATTTGTTTGCGATTTGTAATAGCAATGTAGCCGTATCCTGTCTTACTTCAGATCCTGCTAAAGCGTCTTCGGGCCCTCAGCCGAAAGGAGACGACGAAATTAAAAAGATGGCTGAAGATATTATGGACGAAGTCGTTAATCGGCTCCTGAACGAAGCTGCAGAAGTCGTTTTGAGAGAAGATTAAGTATTTTTGTAAAAAACTTCTGAAATGTAATATACTGTAACATTTTGTAACTCCAAATGTAATATACCTATTTTTGTTAGTCAATTCTTTACGATGCATGAAACTTTACACGTACCGCTTTTGAGTCTTTGACGAAAAAACACCTTCCCTTCTTTTCATGCTTCGTGAAGAAGAATTTTTCTTTGTCGCAACAATATCCAATGTTCTGATGAATAATATCCAGGCTTCGTGAAAATATTTTCCGAAGCTACACTTCCGAAGATCAATGATGTATCTTTTTGTGACTATGATTTCTCCCCTTTTTTTCAAAGCGTTCTTCCGTAGATTGATAATGTGTCCACCTCTTGTGCCATGTGCAAAATGATGTATGATGCTTATGCTATGCGAAATGATGCGATGATGTTATGTTATGTGAGATGATGTTTATTCCGAAGATACATACGCATCCCTGCAATAAAACACAATCTTTTATAAGCCTCCCTTAGGAGCTTCTTCGCCTTTTACTTCAGCGGAATCAGCGTTTATTTTTCGCTGTAAGCCTCCCTTAGGAGCTTCTTCGCCTTTTACTTTCAGCGGTATTCGCGTTGACTTTTCGCGCTTCGCCTTTTACTTAGGCGGTATCAGCGTTGACTTTTCGCTGTATGCTCTGCATTCCCTTTGGAACGACTTTGGAGCAGAAAACTTACACTGCGCTCCCTTTGGAACGACTTTTTTGTGACTTCGGCAAACTTACTCTGCGTTTCTTAGAACGACTTTTTGTTGCTTCGAAGAATTTTCGATAGTTCGAAGGTCCTCTTTGTTATCACTAGTCTTTGAACTTTAATCAATATAAGCCTGTGAAGAAAATATATTTTCCTTGTAGGAATCAACGAAACTAATTACATGAAACCTAAACAATGTCCTTTATTACAGAAAATAAAACCGAATGAAAAAGATTGCTATTAAGGTAGGATATTTGTCAATAGATGTGCTTTGACTCTGGCACAGTGCTATTGACTGTACGAGCTTCGGACTGCTCTCTGAAGTCCCTCTGGTGTGGAGCATACTGGCTCCCTTCTGGCTGCTGGCCTTGTTGCAACGGAGGTGGAGGCGGAGGCTGTTGCCAGGAAGCTTGAGGCTGACTCGCCGAAGCAACAGAAACTGCAGGATGATTGCCCACATACTCTGGGATGTAGGGCGAATGATACGAAGCTGTATGCATGACCTGCTTCGGCTGAACTTGTTGTGCTGCTGCTTCAGCTATTTCCTTTTGCTTCTGAATAGTAACATGGCACATCCTGGTAGTATGGCCTTTGTTCTCACCGCAGAATAAGCAAAAGATTCTTCTTGGTTGATCGCCAAATCTTCCTCCAAAGCCCCTGGCGCCTCTGCCTCTTGGAGCTGGTGGTCGGAAGGAGCTTTGCTGTTGCCCCGAAGCCTGTGAGGAACATTGTGGCCTTTGCTGTTGGCTTCCTCTATCATCATTTTGTGTAGAGTTATGAATTGATCTCACGTGCCTCGGGTAGAACCTCCCTCCGAAGCCCCTGGTCATTTCAGAAAACCTGAAAGCCTCCTCCCTTCTTTGGCGAAAATCATTATCGACCCGAATGTACTCGTCCATCTTCTGGAGCAGCTTCTCCAAAGTTTGAGGAGGCTTCCGAGCGAAGTACTGAGCTGACGGTCCTGGCCGAAGTCCCTTGATCATGGCCTCAATGACAATTTCATTGGGCACCGTTGGTGCCTGTGCCCTTAAACGCAAGAACCTTCGGACATACGCCTGAAGGTATTCTTCGTGATCTTGGGTGCACTGGAACAGAGCCTGAGCAGTGACCGGCTTCGTCTGAAATCCTTGGAAGCTAGTTAACAACAAGTCCTTCAGCTTCTGCCATGAAGTGATCGTTCCTGGTCGAAGGGAGGAATACCAGGTTTGAGCAACACTCCTGACAGCCATAACGAAAGATTTGGCCATGACTGAAGCATTGCCACCATACGAAGATACTGTTGCTTCGTAGCTCATCAAAAACTGTTTCGGGTCTGAGTGGCCATCGAATACGGGAAGCTGGGGCGGCTTGTAGGACGGAGGCCAAGGTGTAGCCTGCAGCTCAGCGGACAGAGGAGAAGCATCATCAAAAACGAAATTCCCATGATGGAAATTGTCATACCAGTCATCTTCGTTGGGAAAACCCTCCTGATGAAGATCTTGGTGTTGAGGCCTTCGGTGCTGCTCATCCTGGACAAGATGACGAACTTCTTCAGAGGCTTCGTCTATCTGCCTCTGCAGTTCAGCTAGCCTGGCCATCTTTTCTTTCTTCCTCTGTACTTGTTGATGAAGCATCTCCATATCTCTGATTTCTTGATCTATCTCGTCCTCTGGTGGTGTCGGGCTGACAGCCTTCCTTTTCTGGCTTCGGGCCTCCCGCAGGGAGACTGTCTCCTGATTGTGGTCCAGTGGTTGCAGAGCTGCAGCCCCAGTCGCTGAAGCCTTCTTCGGCGCCATAACGAAGGTTTATGATCGCCGAAGATGTTCAAAAAACTCAGAGTGGAAGTGAGTTCACCGGAGGTGGGCGCCAATGTTGGGGACTTGTTCTCAAATGCTATGAGTTAAGAACAAGGCAACACAGAAAATGTTAATCGTTAAAGCCCTTCATCCTTCGAAACATTATTTCCCTTAGGGTATAATGGTTTTCGGACGAAGGTTATGAAGGATATACCTTCATAAATTCATTATATAATGACGAAGGATGAAATGTAAGAAATATAAATGACAACATGAGCAATTATGCATTATTATTAAGCATAAACGGAAATATCGTTGAATTACAAGTATACCTTCAACTGGAAGGAGATGATAGTACAAGTGTGACGCAAAAAGCGAATGCCAAGTCAGCGTGAACAGTACAGGGGTACTGTTCACCTATTTATAGGCGCGGGACACAACCCATACAAAATTACATTCATGCCCTTTACACTTGATAATAACTCTATGGTAATCTGTCGAGGTCTAAATAGCCTTTTTATCTTTAAGTCGGTTTCCCCTTCTGCTGTCACGCCGAAGCTTTCCTGCTCACACCTTCGGCTCTGTATCAACCTTCGTATTACTCTGGTCTACTGCGATGCTGACTTGAATCCGAAGATACCTGTTCACACATTATACTCCAGAAATACTATTAAATCCTGTTTTTGAGGACCTTCGGATGCCGAAGGTCCCCAACAGACATGCCTTGAGACGAAGGGCTGCACCGACTTAAAGAGGAAAAGACCAATCGACCCATGATAATTTGTGTCATGATTGTAACTAGTTGTAGAGTACATAAATGTAATTTTGATCGGGCTGTGTTCCGTGCCTATAAATAGGTGAACAGTACCCCTGTACTGTTCACGCTGACGGGTATTCGCTCGTGTGTCATGCTTGTACTTTAGTCTTCTGTCAAGCCGAAGGTACAAATGTAATTCAATATATTGTTATTATTCATTCATGATTATATAATAAGGACATATAAATGATGTTATATGACTATTCATGATATTTCTCATGTTTCATATGCTTCTTCTTTCATCAATGTAAACTGTGATAATGAAGGTATGTCCTTCATGACCTTCGTCCGAAGATCGTTATATCCTAAGGGAAATAATGCTTCGAAGGATGAAGGACATTAACCCTTAATATCTTTCTGTGTTGCCTTGTTCTTAATTCATAGCATTTGAGAACAAGACCGCAACCTTGGCGCCCACCTCCGGTGAACTCACTTCCACTTTTGAGCTGATGGCTTCGTTTAACAACCAACTCGAAGCACCTTCGGCTACAAAGCTGGTGCTCCCGATAACAGGCGGTTCAAGCTCAGAGCCGGCTAACAAGAAGTAGAAGAAAGAAGCGCAGAGAAGGGTGCAGGGACCCTTCATCAAGTCAAAATGGTCCCACATCCCAATCACCTTCTCCCAAGAGGACCTTCAGCTCAAAGATTACCCTCACAATGATGCTATGGTCATATCTTGTGTCATCAAGGGATTTCTGGTCCATAATGTTCTGGTTGATACAGGCAGTGCAGCAGATATCATATTTGCTAAGGCCTTCAGACAGATGCAAGAACCAGAAGATAAGATTCATGATGCTACACACCCTCTTTGTGCCTTCGGAGGAAGACAGATTGTAACACTCGGTAAAATCACAATGCAGTGACCTTCGGCTTCATCCATAACACAAGGACTGAACAGGTTGTCTTTGACATTGTTGACATGGAGTACCCCTATAATGCAATCATTGGTCGAGGGGCACTTAATGCTTTCGAAGTGATACTTCATCCAGCATATTTATGCATGAAGATACCTTCGGAACAAGGGCCCATTGCTGTCCATGGGAGTCAAGAAGCTGCTAGAAGAGCTGAAGGAAACTGGACAGATTCAAAGGCAATCCATAATATAGATGGAGCCGAAGCCTGTGAGCAGTATAAATACAAAAGAGAGAAGGTTGCTTCGGCGGATCAGCCGAAGCCTATGCTCCTATGTGAAGACATAGCAGAACAAAGGGTACTGCTGGGGTCTCAGCTATCTGAAGAATAAGAGAAGGCTTTGCTAAAATTCTTATTCAACAACAAAGATATCTTTGCTTGGTCAGCCAATGATCTCCGTGGTGTCAACAGAGATGTCATTGAGCATTCACTCAATGTGGATCCATCCTTTAGGCCAAGAAAACAAAGGCTTCGGAAAATGTCTGAAGACAAAGCTGAAGGTGCTCGGAACGAAGTAAAGAGACTTCTTAGTGCTGGTGTTATTGGAGAGGTGAAATACCCAGGATGGCTAGCCAACACTGTTATGGTGAAGAAGGCCAATGGTAAATGGAGAATGTGCATTGATTTTACAGATCTTAACAAGGCTTGTCCAAAGGACAAGTTTCCATTGCCAAGAATAGACTCTCTAGTAGATGCAGCAGCTTCTTCAGAGATCATGAGCCTACTGGATTGTTACTTAGGCTATCATCAAATATGGATGAAGAAGGAAGACGAGCCGAAGACTAGCTTCATAACTCCCAGTGGCACCTATTGCTATCTTCGGATGCCTGAGGGGCTCAAAAATGCCGGAGGAAGCTTCAGCAGAATGACAGCTAAGGTCCTTCATTCTCAAATAGGCAGGAATGTACTGACCTATGTTGATGATATCATAGTGAAAAGCACGAAGCAAGAAAATCACATTACTGATTTGCAAGAGACATTCGCCAATTTTCAGGCAAGCTGGCCTGAAATTAAATCCAGAAAAGTGTATTTTTGGGGTGAAGAAGGGCAAGTTCCTTGGCTGTTTAGTATCAACAAAGGGAATTGAAGCCAACCCAAGCAAGATTGAAGCTATCCTTCGGATGGAGCCGCCAAGCACAAAGAAAGGGGCTCAACGGCTGGCAGGTAGATTAGCATCATTAAACATATTCATATCCAGATCAGCAGAAAGAAATATGCCATTCTTTGAAATACTGAAGCCAGCCGAAGTTTTTCAATGGGGCTCGGCTCAGCAAAAAGCCTTCGAAGAGTTGAAGCAATACTTGATTGATTTAACAACACTAACTCCACCTTCGCCAGGGGCTCCATTGCTCTTGTATGTGGCAGCTTCGCACTCTGCAGTAAGTGTGGCACATGTACAGGAGAATCTAGATGGCCAAGTCAAAAAGCAGGCTCCAGTGTACTTCATCTCCGAAGTTTTAAGTTTATCAAAGAAAAATTATACAGAATTGGAGAAGGTGTTGTATGCTGTGTTAATGGCCTCCAGGAAGCTTCGGCATTAATTTCAAGCATATCACATAATTGTTCCTTCGTCACAGCCTCTGAAGGACATAATGAGGAATAGAGAAGCTACTGGAAGGATTGGAAAACGGGTTGCGGAGCTTAACGAATTCACTATTGACTATGTGCATAGATCCTCAATTCAGTCCCAAACGTTAGCAGACTTCATCGCTGACTGGACGCCAAGGGCTCAGGAAGAAGAAATAAACAAAGACGCCAAAGCTTGGACAGTGTTCTATGATGGTTCCTAGGAAACCTTCGGTCCAGGAGCGGATGCTGTCCTAGTTGCACCTTCAAAAGCCAAAACATGTTATGCAGCAAGGCTTGACTTCAGTTGCACAAACAATATTGCTGAATACGAAGCACTTCTATTGGGGCTTCGGAAGTTAAGGGCAATGGAAATAAGAAGGGCCATCCTGAAAACTGATTCTCAAGTCATTTTTGGCCATATAGACAAAAGTAGCAAGGCAAGAGACCCGAAGCTTGAAAAATATCTGGATACAGTGCGAAGCTTGGAGGTTTCTTTCGAAGGTTTTTCTGTCAAGAATATTCCAAGAGGAGAAAATGAGCATGCAGATCTGCTAGCCAAGTCAGCAGCACAGGGGTTCTTCGGTTGAACTCATGGAGAGAGCAGTGCTTGCAATTTCCCCAGTATATAGTGAAGATTGGAGGACTGAAATTATATCTTTCCTCCAAGGTAATTGTCTTTCGGATGACGAAGCTTATAATAAGAGAATGGAAGCAAGGGCAAGACCGTATGTGATAATAGAAGGGGAATTATATAAACATGGAGTCTGTTCTTCACTACTCAAGTGTTTATCAAGAGCTGAAGGTATTTAATTAATGAAGGAGATACATGCAGGTCTGTGTGGATCTCATTTTGGGTCTAGACCCTTGCTGGGAAAAGTGTTTAGACAAGGATTTTACTGGCCGAAGGCAGCTTCAGATGCAACAGAATTAGTTCAAAAATGTGAAAATTGTCAAAAATGTGCAAGAGACCAGAAACAACCTTTATCTCTCACCCAGCTAATACAGCCTACTTGGTCGTTGCAAAGATGGGGCTTGGATTTGTTAGGCCCACTTCCACCAGCGCAAGGTAATTTGAGATATGTTGTGGTGGCTGTAGAATATTTTTCTAAGTGTATTGAAGCGAAGCCTTTGGCTACAATAACTTTGGTTACAGTCTAGAAATTCTTCTGGCAAAATATTGTTTGTCGCTTCGGCGTGCTGAAGGCTATAACTGTGGACAATGGAACACAGTTTGATGCTGAAACGTTCAAGGATTTCTGTGACCAAATCGGCACGAAGATTCATTTTGCATCAGTTAGGCATCCGGAGTCAAACAGGCTGGTAGAAAGAGCAAATGACATTATAATGACGGGAATAATGAAGCTAATCTTCAATCAGCCCAGAGGAAAGTGACCAGATGAGTTGATTAAAATGGTGTGCAGCCACAATACAACCATATCAAGATCAACAGGTTTTACACCTTTTAAATTATTATTTGGTGATGAAGCTATAACTCCAGAAGAAGCTAAAGCGGGGTCAATAAGAACAACAGCTTCGACAGAAGACGAAGCTGATTACCACGTAGCAAAAGATACTATAGAAGGGACCAGACTTCAGGGTGTGGAGAACATCAATAAATACCAAGCCGAAACAATAAAATGGCGTGACAGAAAAGTTCGGTTGAAAAATATTAAGCCAGGGCATTTGGTGCTTCGGAGAGTGGCTAATCCGGACACAATAGGTAAATTACAGCTGAAGTGGGAAGGACCTTTTTTGGTGGTATCTTCGTCGAGGCCCGGTTCTTACAGATTGAAGGATATGAACGGCAACGACATACCTAGATCTTGGAATGTGGATGAGCTTCGGCAATATTATGTGTAATTTGATGTAATCTTTTTTCATTTTTTCTATGACACCCTTTTCCTTTCCAAAGGGGAGAAAGGTTTTTAATGGGGCCATATCTTATAATTTTTTTTCTTTCTTATTTAGCTCCACGAGAGCCAAATCCCCTAAAAGAATGTAAAATATAAAATCTGAGCATGCACCATCGAGTGTAGAAAAAGGAAAAAAAAGCAGGGAGAAGCTCAAAAGTCGTCCCAAAGGGGATGCAGAGCATGATGAAGCTACAAAAAGTCGTTCCTAAGGGAGCGCAGCTTAAGTTTTCTGCTCAAAAGTCGTTCCTAAGGGAATGCAGAGCCAAATACCGCCAAAATATAAGGCGAAGAAGTTCAAAAGTCGTTCCTAAGGGGATGCAGAACTTATACCACCGAAATAGAAGGCGAAGAAGTTCAAAAAACGTTCCTAAGGGGATGCGGAACTTATACCACCGAAATAGAAGGTGAAGAAGCTCAAAAGACGTTCCTAAGGGGATGCAGAGCTTAAGACTCAAAAGATGTTCCTAAGGGGATGCAGAGTTTGGGTGTGGCTTCGTATGCATGTGTTTGGACATTCATTTGCACGTTACATCACATCATTCATTGCATTCATACACATTAATTTAGACATTCGTAGGATCATCATCATCATAACATGAGTACAAACAGTTGCTTCGGCTCTGATGACAAGGCTTCGATGAGTATAAAAGAAGCAAAGTTATGCTTCGCTATGTACGAAAAGAAGGGAAGGTGTTTTTCGCCTTCGGCTCAAAAAAATACAAGTTTCATCCACATCAAAGCAGTTCATACACGGATGAAAAGGTAAAAATATATTACAAGGTATGGACAAATTTACAGAGCAATGTTTCATTCCTAAATTACAATATATTTTACAAAGATAATTCAAATTTTTCTAGAGCTTTTTGCAGCAGCTTCATCAGTATCCGTCAAGCTTCGAATCATTGACCTTCGACTTTGCCATCCTGTATATAACAAAACGGTATAAGATAAATAGAAATCTCGGGAGAAGGTAAGCAACAGGCACAAATTTAATACCAGCTTAAGATGATTTCGAGCTTCGTCACCAGCTAAGTTCCACCCACCCTTCGTCCATATTTGAGTTATGAATCTATTTCCAATGCTTCGGGCCAGGCTAGGGATGTCAGTTAAATCCGCTGGTGATAGGCTGAAGTTCGGCCTATTTACGATCTTCCCATGCGTGCAACCAGCCTTCATGAAAGCAACAGCTGTGTCGCGAGAAGCCAGCAGGGCACAGAAATCACCATGCACAGCTATAACTTCGTCAAGCGCCTCAACTTCGCCCTCAATATGTTCAAAGGTGCTTGGCAAGTCTTCAACCGAAGGTTCAATTTTTTCAGAGCTAGCACCCACTGAGTTGAAGACCTCCTTCAGCCGTTGCACGCACCGGTTGCCGAAGTTTAGACATTTGTCCTGAAGCTCTTTCAAGGATTTTTGCAAATTCGAACTCCTTTCGACTTCGGCTTCAAGCTTCGCATCAAAATTCTTCTTTTCTTGCTCGAAGCTTTCTGACTTCAGGAGGAGTTCACTATTTAATCTAACAATTTCGGCTTAGGCTTCTGCCAATGAACCCTCCATTGTTTGAAGAACAAAATCTTTCTTTTCAAGAGCAGCTTCATGATCTTTGATTTTACTCTCCAAGCCTTCAATTATAACCTCATTTTTCTTATCTTCGAGGTCCTGTTGCATCCTCAAGGCTTTACTTAGTAGCATACTCTGTGCAAAATAACCTTCATTAGCAATTACCTTCATCGTAAAACAATGAAAAGCTGAGGGAAAAATTTTACCTTGAAATTAGAATCGAATAAGCTGCCGACGATATGTTGTCGTCGGTAGCTGCTAATGTCAGCCTCAAGCTTTGGAAAACCAACACTCTTCGACAGAGTGCTGATAATCTTTGCTTCAATTCGATCTTGAATACATCTTAAGGCTTCTTCATTAATTCCGCCGAAGAGCATCACTCCTGGCTGGTAGCAACAGGATATAGCATATTCCTGTAGCTCCTCCTTCTCAGCCTTGGATAATTCTTGACCAATTATATTTTGAAAGTTGAAGCCCTTTTCTTCTGAAATATCTTCGGCGATTTCCTTCCTTTTTTCAGGCGCTGTGGCCAGGACTTCTTCTGCAGCAGCAGCAGTCTCCTCCGCAGCCAAATCCAAGAGTACTTTATCGATATCAGATAATGTACTTTCCCGGTTGGTAGCTTCGGCAGTCGCAGCTTCGGCAAAAGCAGCAGCTTCGGTAGCTGGTGTTATTTTTTATGCTGAGGCTGGCGATGTCGTTTCTTCAATAGCTTGCATAACAGTAATAATCCTCTCCTTTTTTGCCCCAACCGCCTTTTCGCTGCCGAAGGCTCGTCCTTCTTCTGTAAAAGCTTCGTCAGTTGTGGCCCCAGTGGACTTAGCAGCTTGATAGGTAAGGATTCGGTCATTACCTTTAAAATTTCTTCTACTTCGATAGTAGAAGGTGTCGAAGGAGCTCCCTCTTCAAAATCAGCCATCTTCGGCTCTGGAGTTGCAGCCATCTTCGGCTCTGGAGTTGCATTTTTTCTCTTCTTCGAGGTTGTCACCTTCGGCTCAGGGCTAGATTTTCTCTTTTTAAAAGTTTTTTCATCTTCTTTTACCATCCTAGCAGCCTGTCTGCGCATAACCACAAAAAAATCATCATCAGATGAGCTACATTACCAGACGAAGGCCAGAGAAGATGGGCTACATGAAAATTTTGGCTGTTATAACTTCGCGTATCGCAAGGATACGATACGCGAAGTTATAACAACCAAAATTTTCATGTAGCCCGTCTTCTCTGGCCATCTGATGATGATTTTTTTGTGGTTTTACGAAACTAATGATTTTTACAGTTTTGGCGAAGCTCTTTCTATTGCCGAAGCTAAATCAAGATGATGCTTTGCTTGAGAATGCAGTGAAAAAGCTTCGGCTATGGTTAAAATTTTCAACAGCACAACAGCGCAATGGCAATGAATGTTGTGGTAACTTCACACCTACCCGTCTGTTTATATAGTGCTGCAGGTGGGAAGGTGAATCGCCAAGTTGCCCGCACCCGCTGAACAATGGACCACTCGGCGCTTGGGAGGAGAATCGCCAAACCGTGTGTACCCGCCGCATGGTGGGCCACCTCGCGCTCGGAATATTTTAATCATTTTTCGACAACGAGCTCAGGGAAGGTGTTTTTCGGACCTTCGACATTCCGAAGCCTTGGAGATTTTTCACGGACCAAGCTCGTTACGAAAAACGATCTAGCACCGCGAAGGGGCTACTGTTGGGGGTCTGCTTCGTCGCTGAAGGTCCTTTAAGAAGAAACACCTTCGCAAGATCAGCACAGAAGCAAACACTGGTGCGAAGGTACACGCCGAAGCTACCATCCAAAGAGCTTCGGCATAGCGACATGCCTTGAGACGAAGGGCTGCACCGACTTAAAAAGGAAAAGACCAATCAACCCATGATAATTTGTGTCATAATTGTAACTAGTTGTAGAGGACATAAATGTAATTTTGACCGGGCTACGTCCCATGCCTATAAATAGGTGAACAGTACCCCTGTACTGTTCACGCTGATGGGTATTCGCTCGTGTGTCACGCTTGTACTTTAGTCTCCTGTCAAGCCGAAGGTACAAATGTAATTCAATATATTGTTCTTATTCATTCATGATTATATAATAAGGACATATAAATGATGTTATATGACTATTCATGATATTTCTCATGTTTCATATGCTTCTTATTTCATCAATGTAAATTGTGATAATCAAGGTATGTCCTTCATGACCTTCGTCCGACGATTGTTATATCCTAAGGGAAATAATGCTTCGAAGGACGAAGGACATTAACCATTAATATCTTTCTATTTTGTCTTGTTCTTAATTCATAGCATTTGAGAACAAGCCCCCAACACAGACGTAACCAATAAGAAATCTCACACAACACAAATAGACTGGTCAAGGATGACAATATACAAAAGAGACTCCACCTGTAAGAATGGTTACAAGTACAAAGCCAAATAGATCATGGCCCGATGAAATGAACACGATATGGCCAAAACCTAAACTTGATGAAAGGAGTATTATGGGAGACTGTTACTTCAGCCCAAGAATATTTCTACGCCCATCGCAGAGAACACAAGGTCAAGGATTAGTATTTGATTAGATACGGGGGGGAATAAGCACAAGATTAAGTTGGTATGCCTTCGATAGATATGAGGAAACCAAAGGCATCAAATTCAAGAAAATGATCAGGCATGACTTGAGATTCTTGTTTTAAGCCTGAGTACACTTTAGGTCCAGCAAAGAAATTATCTAAGCATTTATTTGTATGTGTTTGGTCATGGAGTGATAACGGAAAAATCAACTTTGGGTCATGGTTCACCAACTAAGAACATGGCCTAATTTTCGATTTAGGCAAACATGTCACAAATATTTTATCAGCACATCAAGCACAAGAGCAAACATCATTTGCACTAATGGTCAAATTATGAAAAGCTAGAAGCAATCTAAACCTGTATCCCTAAGACACCACATCATTTACAATCACTAAGTTTTGAAATAGAGATGAGAGGAGCATTTTGGATGTATAGGTGACAAACACAATGCAACAATCAGGATGCATGCTCGTCTTATTCGTCCTCACAAGTTTTTGCCAATCTATTGTGGCAATAGTGTTCTATATCGGTGGCAGACTTACGACTCTCACGGTATTTTGCTATTCGTCAGCTACACATACGTTTTCTAGGTTAGTGTACCTGCAAAAAAAATTCCATCACAGCACAATTTCCCATGATGCAATTCACACATGATAGTTACCACAGTTTATACTCCATATATCTCTATATGGAGGCCAGCTCATCATTAAGCGCCGAACCACGCATAGGCGCCATTGTCACACTTTAACCATAGGGCAACTCATTATGGTAACCCACCTTTTTACCTGAGCGTAGGTGCGTCGTTACAAGTACAATACACTTCTCAGTATTCACATGTCTCTGTTGGGTCTATGCTTCGTCGCCGAAGGTCTTATAGAAAGAAGTGGTCCTCGGCTGAAGCTGTTAACATAAGATAGCCGAAGGGTCCTCTTCGTGAAGCTTCGTCATTACAAACCGACTTAAACATAGAATGACCTTTTAGTCCATAAAGGTCTGAGTCAATGTTGTAAGCTTTTATAAGGGGCATAATTGTAATTCTTCACAGGCTGCGTCCTGTGCCTATAAATAGTGAACAGTATTCCATTACTGTTCACGCTTTCTGATTTTCGCAATCGCATCTGTTGGGAATCAGACTTTGTCAAGGCAGAGGTATGAATATATTCAATGATATAACATGATTCGTTTGTGATTTATTCCTCCATTTATACCCTTTATTTTATTTTATTTTGTCTTATGCAACTCACCAAAATCTAATTACGAAGATTTAACCTTCGTAATTGTATTCTTATTAACCTTCGTCCGAAGTTCATTATCCTCAAGGGAATAATGTTTTACGGACGAAGGACGTTAACATTTAACATTTTATGTTGCCTTGTTCTTAATTCATAGCATTTGAGAACAAGTCTCCAACAGTCTCTATACCCGTACACATCCATGGGGTACTAAATTCCCAGAAAAGTAAATACTCCACATCGCAGCCTTCATATATACATATGTAAAACATGTATATAGTCAAGCGCTTTTTATACTCTTCCCTAGACCGACGTTTGTTCGGTCATGCTCTCACAACTCACCTTACCTTGAGCGTCGATCCATTCAAAACTGAATGGCCTTAAAAATAACAATACACATGTATGCAATACCCCCGGTTGTGGGTTAGTGGTTTTGAACTAAGCCACCTGATAGTCCTTAACTTAGGGCTTAATAGAGGATGTCGCTAGCATTATAGTTTTTCAAAACTGTTTTTCAAAGCCAAACAATGTGTTTAGTTGAAAATAGGTTTTTTGAAACCAAAACTTTTGTTTTGAAAACACGTATGTGACTATATTATACTTAATCCTGCTCCGATACCAGCTGTGGCAGAACCTCCCAAGTTATTGGGCCCACACGCACCTGCCCTTGTCTCAAAGACCTCAGACGGCTATGCATGTGCACCAGATAACTTAACAGGATCTGTCCGAGTGCCCCAAGGACCTCGAATAAACCACTTACAACCAGGACCGCAGGATTAAGTAAACACAAATCACACACCAACAATTTTGCAGCGGAAATCTTATTACCAAATTTTACAAGTTACAACAAATTTACATTGTACATGATCAGAGTGATTACAAAGGTGATTCAAAGTGATAAACTTTGAACTGTTATAAATTATTTATAATTTTGAAATATATGCTAGCTCAAGTGACCATCCTCAATAAGAAGTATAGAAGACTTACTTAGACTTATAAGAAGGTCGTGCCCACCGGCGCTTAACATCATCCATAGCAGCACAATTCTAGTACCTCCAACAACATGGGTTCGAAAACCCTGAGTACGAAGTGTACTTTCGCAAGTCTTACCCGTCTAAAGAAAAAGACTCTCAAGGATATGCTGGCTATTGGGAATCAAGGTATAGCTTGTCAAGAATCAAAAACTCTTTTGCAGAAAAGCTTACTATGAGTGGATCCTTAAAAATGCATTTTTACTTGTCAGGTTAAGTTACCTGTATCTAGAGTTCTTTCTACCCTAGTTCAAGCACTTGGCCTACACTAGCCATCTTTTTATCATCCCTTCAGTTCACTAGATTGCTACGTGTAGGGCAGTCACCAAGTCTTCATGTCCGAGAAGTAACGGCGATCCAAATCGATTAATACCCAGCTGGGGATCTCCAATCACACGACATATGTAGCACTTAACCCTTGCATATGTCAACTCGCCACCGGGGTTCTTAAGACCAGATCGGGTTCACGTCAACCGAGAGCACAGATACACCACCGTCCAGCCTCTTGCCACGGAGGGTACACGCTACTCTCATCGTCTCTCCACTCCCATTATGTGTTGTCCTATTCTGGTATTAGCCTACCCGAGGCAAAGCTTACCCATGATGAGGCACTTGATTAGTTAAAAGGTCCTCAATCAGCAAGCCTACATCGACACGATCCTTAATCGACTCAGACGGAGACACTACACCGAGACTCCCTTCTCGTGCAAGTCAACGCCCGGTCTCAGCTTTATTATTTTCAACCCAAAGTTTGGTAACTGGTAGAGGTACATCTTTTCCGATGTTGAACCCATCAATGCCCTGATGGATCCACCATCACAAGTTTTTCTTTTCGAAAACATTCCCACCCACTGAAGCATCAGTTTTGTTTTAAAACAAAACATTTTTGTTTGCTAAAGCAAGGCTAAGCATCATAAAATTCTTTTCAAAAAGGGTATCAAGGAAGGGTAATCAATTTTCCAAGGAAGTAAATGCATCAATTGTTTAGCACACAACTCCTATCACCTAATGCATCAAACAAGGTGATAAAAGATTTTAAAACAGCAAGGAGGTAACAAATGCATCGGGACTTGCCTGAATAACACTAGGTTAGTGTTGTTAGACATCGATCACTTGACGATCATCCTTTGGCTTGGCACTCGTTCAGTTTGTCCATCTTCCGGTTCGTTCATCAACATTATCTCTCGGAGAAGCTCACGCTTTCCATTCTCTTGTGGTCGACTCAGCTTTGGTCCTCCATATCACGTAGTCAATTAACGTACCTGAATGAAATGCATTATGAACATGAATGCATATAGACAGGAATATTACAAACCTAAATAGTGCTATGTGATAGCGAATTAAACATCTAGCGGCGAGGCATTGTACCGTTTCATACGGAACCACTAGTTATCGACGTATGACTAAGTACAATGATTACACTTCTCTAGATTAACTGAATCTAACATTAACTGGATCTAACGCAAATATCACGAAACAACAAACTATACACATTTAATATAATTAGCCTAAACACAACTTATCAGCTAATTAATTAAATTCTACACTTATCCCTTGCTTTATAAATTATACCACATCACTCACAAAGAACTATTTTAATTTTATTTCACACCTCATCTATTTTACATGTCAACAATTAATCAAACATTTCAGGTTTGACTACCAAAATATCCTACAAAAATCAACGATGACAGCCTTATCGGATAATCATTCGGAATACTAAATTAATTCTTCACGCCACTACTTTGGCATACTTCATAAGTAAAACCAATTTGAACACACTTGATAGACACGTCGGGTCGGGTACTCCTACGTAACTAGCATTTTAAATCTAAGTTTTACCTTGCAACATTAGTACGCCATAATCATGTCCTCACATGCGACAAGATATTTTGGCAACCATCTAATATAACTATGACATGTTTATGCTTCGATCAAGATAATCGTCGCGATTAATATATCTATTCAATCCATTAATAAAAATAGTGAACTAAAGAACGGTTACCGATTCAACTAGAATTCCAAGCCAACGTTGACGATTCTTGTTCAGGCCTTCTGTCGAGCTCCTGGCAAGCGCCCCGCGAGTTCCACTTCTTCACTCAAACTTCTAAAATTGCAGCGGTGATCGAAGGCGAGCACGTAGAGGCAGAGTTGGAGCGAACACGACGACAGCAAGGTTGATGCTATCCGAAACACGGACCCGGCGACAAAGAACCAAAGTTGTCGACGACGGGGTCCCTGACGAGCGTCGCTTTCAGACTTCATTTTTATCTTCAACCATAGCTCTATTCTCACTCCCACACACACGCAGGCGAGGCAACCACAAAAGGAACTTGACGACGATGGCAGACACAAATATAGACATGATGCCAGGACGTCGAGCAATGCCCAGCAATCACGACAAAGCTGACTGCGAGCAGTATAACGATGCGGTACTGAGTGGCGCGCGCGCTCGCGGAGAGGCACAAGAGCTAGCAAGTTTGGACGGCTGGAGCAGAGTAAATTTGAGGGCCAGGCGGGACAGACAGCGTGACGATGCCGACCACCAGATCCTACCACAACGAGCACAACGTCTAGGGCACGGCAGGGGACGACGGAAGGGAGGGCGACACAGGGGCAAGCTGGATATCGACGGCGTTGGGGTTCTGCGACAAGGCAAGGTCGAGCACATAGAGCAACTAGCTACAAATCTGGAGCAGGCCAAGCGAACTCGCGGCTGCAAGCAGGGAAAACCAGGGGAGCGTGCGACGGGGCAAGCGCAGGGAACAGAAGGAGCAGCCGAGCCGGGCAGCTGTGGCCATGGCGAGCAGGAACGCGCGTGAGAGGTCGAGACCGAGCAGAGAGAGCAGCCTGACAGCGCGGCAGCCCACGTCTGCGGCAAGCGGGCTGGGCGCCGAGCAGGAACTGAGCGCGCACAGAGGAGAAACGATGACGAGCAGAGAGCTTCGCGCGCGCAGGAAGCTGGGAGCTTGTGCAAGGCTGAGCAGAGGGCACATCTACACGCGCAAGCAGGGAGAAGGGCACCGCGGCAAGCGCAGGGGAGCAGCGCGGTCAACCATGGAAGTCGGGGCAAGCCAGGAGCTAGGAGGGAGATGGGGCTGGGCGCGCACGGCCACCAGAGCACGGTGCAAGGAGGCTGAGCGGCACATCATCACGGCCGGGACAACGACGCCATGAATTGAGTCTGCAGGGGCACCATGGCCAGCAGGGAGATGGGCGCTGAGCACCGGAGATGGAGGAACGGGTGGGGAAGGGGCTCGGCTGGGAGATCCGGTCAGGTGCTGCTGTGAGAAGCTCGAGGCGCGCCATGGGAGCCGCGCGGTCTGCCGAGCAGGGAGCTCCGAGCAGAGGGACACGACCAATGGATAACGAACATCATTATTTTGCAACGGGTCCATCTACGTCTTCCAATCAGTCAGAAAACCTATATACAAAGGATGAGTCATCTTATCATACTTCAATAGAGGATAATCTACGCTCAATTTCTAGTTGAATAGCAATGATTTGTAGAGATAGGGAAAGTCATATCGAGCAAATTGAACATCTATGGAAAATCTAAAGTTGCAACAAAGAAACTAATTGTTAAGAAATGCTCAAATGATGTTATCGTAAGAAGGTTGTAGGCCACAAGCAATATCTCATTTGGCAAAATCACTGATGCCCAAACCTATAAGTAGGTAAAGTCAAGTTGCTAATGTTTTAGAATTCAAACTAGTTATATAAGACCAGAGCATTGTCTGACTAAGAAAAGTACTTGGCATTTGGATTGTAGCATCCCAAAAATTTAAATTCTGAAATTTTCTCAAACTCGCTCTAAATTCAAAATGAATTTCAAATTTCGTTTCAAAATGTTTGTTTGCAAGTTGATATCAACAAATAAATTATAGTGGTCTATATTCTCTCCAAAATCCTCCTCAAAATATCCTACAAATATTTCCCCAGTGATCACCCTCAATTTCTTTTCAGAAATACTGCCCAGATATTTCTCCAGTGATCCCCCTCAAATTCTTCCAGAAATACCGCCCAGATATTTCCCGAGTAATCCCCTTCAAGTTCTTTCCAGAAATACTGCCCAAATATTCCACCGATATATCTCCAGGTATTTTCCTCTTGAGAAATACCTTCAGAATCATTTTTCAAGTCCCTACAAATATTTTCTTCATAACTTTCCTCATGCTCATACGTATGCGTATGCCTCCAGTGTCATACGGTGAGCTCTACAAGCAAATCTCACTTATACAAGACAAATACATGCTAATCTCCCACTAATCCTCTCATCCTCCCACTAATCCTCTCATCCCTCCCCCTAATCCCCCCACCATGGCTATAAATAGAGGGGCAAGGGCCTCCTCTCTTCCCACCCCAAGCCATTTCATGGCAACTCTCTTCCCCCCCCACACACACCCACTCCATGTTCCACACAAGCACACACTAGCACAAGGATCGTTCGATCGTTCTTCGATCGTTCGTCCCCCTGTTCTTAGTTTGTTCGTTCGTTCGTCCGATCGTTCGATCGTTCGTCCGATCGTTCATGGTTCGTTCGTCCGTTCGTCCGATCGTTCGATCGTTCGTCCGTTCGTTCGTCCAAATAATCTTTTTCCTGTCGTTATGCTGCCGAAATTCCGATCGTTCGTTTGTTCGATCATTCGATCGTTCATCGTTCGTTCATAGTCCCTATTCATCGTTCATCGTTCGTTCATAGTCCCTATTCATCGTTCTTCCAGATAATCTTTGTCCTGCCGTTATGCTGCCGAAATTCCGATCGTTCGTTCGTTCGATCATTCGATCGTTCATCGTTCGTTCATAGTTCCCTATTCATCGTTCATCATTCGTTCATAGTCCCTATTCATCGTTCTTCCAGATAATCTTTGTCCTGCCGTTATGCTGCCGAAATTCCGATCGTTCGTTCGTCCGATCATTCGATCGTTCGTTCGTTCGTTCGTCCAAATAATCTTTTCCTGCCGTTATGCTGCCGAAATTCCGATCGTTCGTTCGTCCAATCATTCGATCGTTCGTCCGTTCGTTCATAGTTCCTATTCATCGTTCGTTCATACGAACTATTCACTATCACTATTCACCATTACTATTCAACATTACTATTCATCGTTACTATTCACATACACTATTCATCATCGTTACTATTTATCATTACTATTCATCGTCGTTACTATTCATCGATGATATCTATAATTTCTTTTCCATCGCCACTATTCATCGTTACTAATCATCGTTACTATTCATCGGTCATCTAGTCATCCCAAATTTCAACTACTCATCCATCATGCTGTCCAGTCCACCTAAGACCAGCCAGACCCATATTCCAGTCATACGAACTCCGGTGACTGTGATTTTCTTTCCAGTAGGGAACTTCCCATCTGGTCACCCATCCCAGGTTTCTCCAAGTTGAGCACACTTAACTTTGAGATTCCTTCGAACCAGGCTCCCAAACTCAGATTCCAATAATTCTCGTTTCTAAATTCTTGTCAAACTATTCCCTATCCAACCATGTCATCCCTTAAGCATGGTCCATATTCCAGAAAACTCCCAAAATACTCTTGTCCCATATTCTGCCTATAACTCTCCTGTTCATACTAAGTCAGACGATTCATTCGTCACTATTCTCACCAACAGTGAACTTCACTGTGCTACACCACATACACCCAGCTATAAATACACCCAGCTACCCTCTCCCTCTCCACACACACTCAACACCCTCAGCCAAGGCAAACACCCCACCCACTCAGTTACTCTGCTCTGCCGGCTACACGCATAGTGTCGCTTCGCCTCCAGTCTACCCTCCTGGTAAGCACCTCCGCTCCGCCACCAGTAATATCACAACACCACATGACACAGATTCTACTCAAGACTCTACCCATCCATATATCACTATTCTGACCACTATACTAAATATTTGTTGCTATACTTGCTTGTTTGTATGTTTGCTTATTCATGTTGCATAGTTATCGGAGCGTTCGTGCCGTCTCGTGGAGGCCAGATCTGCAAGTCTACGCTAGGCGGTGGAGCCAGAAGCCAGTTCCGCGAGCTCCCCTTCCCCCTTCGCCGAATAAGCACGACAAGCTCACTGGATCCCTTTGATGCATAAATTACCTATGTTTTACAACCACAACCCTCAGCCTGTTATTTTATGCATGATATGATTTTAAGACAAGTTATTATGGCCACCCAGCCGCTTGCCGCAATCAATCCCTAATATATTTGTTACAAATGATTTGAGAAAAGGGTGTGAGTTTTCAAAAGAAAATGCTTTTCAAAATGTGTATGATGAAGGGTTTTCACCCTTATCACCTTGTGAGTGGGATAATCAGGGACTCCCTGGTTTAGGGGAGGGCCTAAGGTGTTGGCTCAGCTGGTTTAGGCGTGAGCAGAAGGATTGTCCCCTCATATAAGGACCGGTTTGTCATCTTCTCTACCTGTACTCTTTAATAGTACAACCACTCGAGACTGTGTGGGCAGTCACTCAATCTGAACTCGTACGGTCCAACCCCAGGGTTATGAAGGCTGGGGAGCACCGGGAGGATAAGGAGGGGGAAAGTTTTGTCCGGTTTGGACATGGCGGTGGCCTGACTCCTTCCGGATAACCGTTAAGGTTAGGACGTGCGAGGAAAGAAAGAGATTCGGATTCGGATCTCATTGATCATGAGATCGCAGAGCCGGACTAGTGGGTAAAGTGTACACCTCTGCGCAGAGTTTGAAAACCTATTCGAATAGTCTGTGTCCACAGGAATGGACGAGTCTGGTATGGTATGGCAATTAATGTTTTGTTTTCCAAAAAAAGAGATGCTTTTGAAAAGTGGTTTTTAAAAGGTTCGGCGGTTGAGCCGTGAGCTATGGTGGACGGGAAGTCCAGTAGCTGTTTTTGAAAATGAAAACCAGTGGGAAACTGCTGAGATACCTGGATGGTTTAGTCCAGGGGATTTTGTTATAATACTGAAAAACTTCCTGCTCCTTTTGGAGAGGATGCGCTTTGCAAAAATACAAAATGTTTTTCAAAACAACTATGCATAAAATATTGCTGTTTCTGCAAAATATCCTGAGCTCCACATATTCCATGCATTATATCTGATTTCCCCATTCCGTGGGTGAAGGTGGGCTGCTGAGTACGTTTGTACTCACCCTTGCTTATTTGTTGTTTTTCAGAAAAAGGAGATCGGGTAAGAGTTACGACTGTTCCCAACCTTGCCTGTGGCTGTTGGACCGCTGATTTGCTTCGCTGCGTATATCGGGCTACTTCAGCCCCACTCTGATGATATGTCCCGAGTTGTGGACCAACTCTTAAAGTTGTTCGCCACCTTTGTAGGTTTGTCTCGTTTAAGCATATTTGGTATCATCTGATGTATAAATGTGTTTACTAGCCTCCTGGGACTAGTAATTGTATCACATTTGAGTCCCAGAGGATTGGGGACGCTTCAGGTGGTATCAGAGCTGTTAGGTTGGCCGCAGGACGTAACCCTTAGCCTGATCAAAAGTTTTTGAGTCAAAACTATTTTCTTAAAGAAATTCTTGCTCTCATCCCTTCATTTCAAAAATGTTTCCCCCCTTTCCTTCTCTCAGAAGTCAGATGGAGGTTCAGTGCCAAACCAGCTTCTGCTAGAATGAAGATGGTTTCCCCAAGTTGCTGAGAGCATGCACAGTCCGCCTCGGAATCAGGAGCCAGCCAGAGTATGATGGTCGTGAGTTCGTCGAGCATGGCACAGAGAAGTGTGTCGTGACTGTATACATTGGATCCAGTCCACACCATGTGGAATGGAGTGTCACTGCTGCTGGGCACAGATTCAAAGACACCTGCCAAGTCGTCGCTCGCAAGGCATTGAGGGCCCTGTGTCAGATCTATGAAGAAGAAGTGGCCGACACCCCGCCCAGATTCTTTCCGCCCTTTCAGAGAGACCGTCCCGCTTGGATGGCCAGGATGCGTGCATTGGAAGGGCAACAACTGCTTGAGGATGACCCCACAGTCGTGTACCTCACTACATACCTGCTCACCCTGGATGCGCAGTATGATTTCTTGGCTCGGCACCACCGTCAGATGATTGCCCGAGCAGAAGATGCAGAGAAGCGCAACCGTCAGCTGCATGTGGATCTCACCACAGCTCAAGCCCGTGCAACTGCCTTGGAGAGTCGTGAAGTCATTGCTGTTGAAGCCCTGAAGCAAGCCAAGGATGAGCACGTCCAGAAATTGATGGAGGCCTACTTGGTAACCCATAACCAACGTAGAGCCCTACGGATCCAAGATCCTGCTTCATCCAACCCAGTTCAATCCGTGAGAGTTGAAGATCCCCAGATTCTTGAAGGTCACCCGGTCTCTACCAGAGGAGAAAAGAAGGCTTGGGAACTCCCGGAAGGAGCCATAGTCTTGGAAGGAATTCCAGTCTCCCCTAAGGCTATGGATAAGCAAGAGCACCCCGAGTCCTCCCAAGATCCCCCGCCGGAGTTGCATGAGCCCCTCACCATGAAGAAGATTCCAGCACCATCCCTTGAGGTCAAGGAAGAAGCTGCAAGCACCCCACCAGCACCACCGCCCTCTGAGGAACTAGAAGAGCCAGTCCAGCTTGAAGAAGAGTTCGACTCCGTCTTGCCATCTCAGTTGCCACCAGAAGAAGTCATCAACATCAGCTCCCTCTTAACCCATCCAGGAGATGTCTCATATTGAAGTTGTGTGCAAGCCTTGCCAGAAGAGAAGTTGTCTGGTCTGAAGTTAGTATGCCCAGTCCTCTGCATGCATTGGGTAGTGAAGTTTTTCTTCACTTTGGCTAGAGCCCTGCATGTATGAGAGGTAATCGTGTAGACTCGTGTTTTGAAAAACTCTAATTGTGTGGCCACCTAGGGCATTTCAAAATGAATTTCGCTTGATGTTTTCTCCCCTTTTGAGTGCATATGTGATGCTTTAACGTTAGTGCTCATAAGTTGCAATTAGCATAGTTCTCAATTCAGGAGCCAAGCAATAATAGTTATGCTTAGCCCCCGAATCTGAGTAGTCCGTGCTTTGGAAAAACTCTATTCTTCCCTTATTCAAAACATTTGATTTGTTTGTGCTTATCATTGCTGAGCTTGTGTGTTTTCTTTTCATTTTTCTTAAAAAGGTTTTCTCTAAAAACATAGATCACAAATTAGAGCTAATCCTTACCTTATGCTTCCATTCTCATCTTAACCCATCTGAAGAGAAAAGTGTCTTACCCAAGAAGATATCGGGAAGCTTACCCTTGAAGCCTGGAACAAGCTACAGAAGAAACCTGTCCAGCTGCTCAGTCAAAAGGACCGACCGTGAGAATCAAAGCACTGCCCCTGAGTCAAAGTAAACAGGAAAAGAGGACAGAAGGAGTTATTACCATACAGAGAGGCAAAGATTCTTGGAACCAGAGACCACAAACATTAGGGTCATCGACCCCACCACTCACCCGTGCCCCTCGCACGCGTGCCCGCCTCCATGCGCACTACCACCGCCCCACGCCCCCCTTTGCAGCGCACTACCGCCGCCCCACCCCCTTTGCAGCGCACCCACCGCCATTATCGCCGGCAACACCAGCCCCCCTCCCTTGTCGTGTTTGATGCCTCGTGTCACCTGCTCCATCACCACCACTCCGCACCCGAGCAACCCCCACTCGCCTATAAAACCCCCACACCAGCTCCCTCAATTCCCATCCCAAGCACACACCCACCTGATAAATCCCCTCTGCCAAATCGCAAGCAACTCCATTTCCCACTCCCTCGCCCCTAAGATCACAATGCTTGGTGATTCTTGGGTTGAAGACTGCTGTATATGGTTCAACATCTTCGGTTTCCTCCTCTGTATGATGGTAATACTCTTTGATAGAATCCTCGAGTGGGAAGAGCAAAGAGAAAGAAAGAGGCAGTGAAAAGTGAAAAGTGAGAAGAGAAAAGAAGATAGTGAAGAGAAGATGAGAAGAAGGTTCTCCCAAAATCAACCCTGTGTCAGTCATCCCTCCGCAGCCAGCTCAAGCAGCAACAGCAGCAGAAGGACTCGTAACACCCTTGTTATGTGGTACTTCAAGGAGTTCAAATCCCCAAGATTCAAGAGTTCTACCCTCATTCTTTTTAAGTGGGGTAGTATTCTAGCAAAGTTCCTGCAATGGAGAAAAAGAAGAAGGCCTGTAACAAGCTTGTGGAGTACCAGATCATCGAAGCTTATAAGTTTCTGGACGAGAAGTGGTCACCCAAGTTACGTTGATGAAGCACTAGAAGAGCAATCAAGGAAGGGACCCATGGATAAGTTCGCAAGAGAAAGGTTTGCGTGTTGGCATCGATGCTCCTTCAATAAGCAAGCTGCCAAGCAAAAGCTAGAAGCCTGAAGATGATTCTTGAGTAGCCAGAACCAGCGTTTGCAATCAGCAACCGGATGCCCCTCAAAGGCCAGATTTTGTTGAAGTTCCATCTCCTCGAAGAGTCTGCAAAGTGAAGATATGTAGCTGAAGTAAAGCTATACCCATAACCCTTCTAAACCGAATCTCGAGGACGAGATTCTTTTTAAGTGGGGTAGATTTGTAGCATCCCAAAAATTTAAATTCTGAAATTTTCTCAAACTCGCTCTAAATTCAAAATGAATTTCAAATTTCGTTTCAAAATGTTTGTTTGCAAGTTGATATCAACAAATAAATTATAGTGGTCTATATTCTCTCCAAAATCCTCCTCAAAATATCCTACAAATATTTCCCCAGTGATCACCCTCAATTTCTTTTCAGAAATACTGCCCAGATATTTCTCCAGTGATCCCCCTCAAATTCTTCCAGAAATACCGCCCAGATATTTCCCGAGTAATCCCCTTCAAGTTCTTTCCAGAAATACTGCCCAAATATTCCACCGATATATCTCCAGGTATTTTCCTCTTGAGAAATACCTTCAGAATCATTTTTCAAGTCCCTACAAATATTTTCTTCATAACTTTCCTCATGCTCATACGTATGCGTATGCCTCCAGTGTCATACGGTGAGCTCTACAAGCAAATCTCACTTATACAAGACAAATACATGCTAATCTCCCACTAATCCTCTCATCCTCCCACTAATCCTCTCATCCCTCCCCCTAATCCCCCCACCATGGCTATAAATAGAGGGGCAAGGGCCTCCTCTCTTCCCACCCCAAGCCATTTCATGGCAACTCTCTTCCCCCCCCCCACACACACACCCACTCCATGTTCCACACAAGCACACACTAGCACAAGGATCGTTCGATCGTTCTTCGATCGTTCGTCCCCCTGTTCTTAGTTTGTTCGTTCGTTCGTCCGATCGTTCGATCGTTCGTCCGATCGTTCATGGTTCGTTCGTCCGTTCGTCCGATCGTTCGATCGTTCGTCCATTCGTTCGTCCAAATAATCTTTTTCCTGTCGTTATGCTGCCGAAATTCCGATCGTTCGTTTGTTCGATCATTCGATCGTTCATCGTTCGTTCATAGTCCCTATTCATCGTTCATCGTTCGTTCATAGTCCCTATTCATCGTTCTTCCAGATAATCTTTGTCCTGCCGTTATGCTGCCGAAATTCCGATCGTTCGTTCGTTCGATCATTCGATCGTTCATCGTTCGTTCATAGTTCCCTATTCATCGTTCATCATTCGTTCATAGTCCCTATTCATCGTTCTTCCAGATAATCTTTGTCCTGCCGTTATGCTGCCGAAATTCCGATCGTTCGTTCGTCCGATCATTCGATCGTTCGTTCGTCCGTTCGTCCAAATAATCTTTTCCTGCCATTATGCTGCCGAAATTCCGATCGTTCGTTCGTCCAATCATTCGATCGTTCGTCCGTTCGTTCATAGTTCCTATTCATCGTTCGTTCATACGAACTATTCACTATCACTATTCACCATTACTATTCAACATTACTATTCATCGTTACTATTCACATACACTATTCATCATCGTTACTATTTATCATTACTATTCATCATCGTTACTATTCATCGATGATATCTATAATTTCTTTTCCATCGCCACTATTCATCGTTACTAATCATCGTTACTATTCATCGGTCATCTAGTCATCCCAAATTTCAACTACTCATCCATCATGCTGTCCAGTCCACCTAAGACCAGCCAGACCCATATTCCAGTCATACGAACTCCGGTGACTGTGATTTTCTTTCCAGTAAGGAACTTCCCATCTGGTCACCCATCCCAGGTTTCTCCAAGTTGAGCACACTTAACTTTGAGATTCCTTCGAACCAGGCTCACAAACTCAGATTCCAATAATTCTCGTTTCTAAATTCTTGTCAAACTATTCCCTATCCAACCATGTCATCCCTTAAGCATGGTCCATATTCCAGAAAACTCCCAAAATACTCTTGTCCCATATTCTGCCTATAACTCTCCTGTTCATACTAAGTCAGACGATTCATTCGTCACTATTCTCACCAACAGTGAACTTCACTGTGCTACACCACATACACCCAGCTATAAATACACCCAGCTACCCTCTCCCTCTCCACACACACTCAACACCCTCAGCCAAGGCAAACACCCCACCCACTCAGTTACTCTGCTCTGCCGGCTACACGCATAGTGTCGCTTCGCCTCCAGTCTACCCTCCTGGTAAGCACCTCCGCTCCGCCACCAGTAATATCACAACACCACATGACACAGATTCTACTCAAGACTCTACCCATCCATATATCACTATTCTGACCACTATACTAAATATTTGTTGCTATACTTGCTTGTTTGTATGTTTGCTTATTCATGTTGCATAGTTATCGGAGCGTTCGTGCCGTCTCGTGGAGGCCAGATCTGCAAGTCTACGCTAGGCGGTGGAGCCAGAAGCCAGTTCCGCGAGCTCCCCTTCCCCCTTCGCCGAATAAGCACGGCAAGCTCACTGGATCCCTTTGATGCATAAATTACCTATGTTTTACAACCACAACCCTCAGCCTGTTATTTTATGCATGATATGATTTTAAGACAAGTTATTATGGCCACCCAGCCGCTTGCCGCAATCAATCCCTAATATATTTGTTACAAATGATTTGAGAAAAGGGTGTGAGTTTTCAAAAGAAAATGCTTTTCAAAATGTGTATGATGAAGGGTTTTCACCCTTATCACCTTGTGAGTGGGATAATCAGGGACTCCCTGGTTTAGGGGAGGGCCTAAGGTGTTGGCTCAGCTGGTTTAGGCGTGAGCAGAAGGATTGTCCCCTCATATAAGGACCGGTTTGTCATCTTCTCTACCTGTACTCTTTAATAGTACAACCACTCGAGACTGTGTGGGCAGTCACTCAATCTGAACTCGTACGGTCCAACCCCAGGGTTATGAAGGCTGGGGAGCACCGGGAGGATAAGGAGGGGGAAAGTTTTGTCCGGTTTGGACATGGCGGTGGCCTGACTCCTTCCGGATAACCGTTAAGGTTAGGACGTGCGAGGAAAGAAAGAGATTCGGATTCGGATCTCATTGATCATGAGATCGCAGAGCCGGACTAGTGGGTAAAGTGTACACCTCTGCGCAGAGTTTGAAAACCTATTCGAATAGTCTGTGTCCACAGGAATGGACGAGTCTGGTATGGTATGGCAATTAATGTTTTGTTTTCCAAAAAAAGAGATGCTTTTGAAAAGTGGTTTTTAAAAGGTTCGGCGGTTGAGCCGTGAGCTATGGTGGACGGGAAGTCCAGTAGCTGTTTTTGAAAATGAAAACCAGTGGGAAACTGCTGAGATACCTGGATGGTTTAGTCCAGGGGATTTTGTTATAATACTGAAAAACTTCCTGCTCCTTTTGGAGAGGATGCGCTTTGCAAAAATACAAAATGTTTTTCAAAACAACTATGCATAAAATATTGCTGTTTCTGCAAAATATCCTGAGCTCCACATATTCCATGCATTATATCTGATTTCCCCATTCCGTGGGTGAAGGTGGGCTGCTGAGTACGTTTGTACTCACCCTTGCTTATTTGTTGTTTTTCTAGAAAAAGGAGATCGGGTAAGAGTTACGACTGTTCCCAACCTTGCCTGTGGCTGTTGGACCGCTGATTTGCTTCGCTGCGTATATCGGGCTACTTCAGCCCCACTCTGATGATATGTCCCGAGTTGTGGACCAACTCTTAAAGTTGTTCGCCACCTTTGTAGGTTTGTCTCGTTTAAGCATATTTGGTATCATCTGATGTATAAATGTGTTTACTAGCCTCCTGGGACTAGTAATTGTATCACATTTGAGTCCCAGAGGATTGGGGACGCTTCATGGATGCAGTGAATGGATGATGTTTTCACAAGGCCAGCAGGTTAAGTTCTTCAATAATGAATTCTAGTGCTCTGTTTATGTCAAAGATATAGTGCATGTAATGTTGTTATTGACAAAAACTTGGTTATCAGGTATGATCATATGAGTTTGACATGTGGCATATGTGGAACTCGATTAGCAGCAATACACTTTCGTGTGTTCCATCTATAAACAAAGTTAACATGTTCCAGATCATATATAATGCTTAGATGTTAGTGGTGTTCCTCTTAGCAATTGTTTTCCATTGTACCATGGTGATTGTCATCTTAGTGCATGTTACAGATAGCAAAATGCATATATCGTCATGAATGACGGTGGTCCCGATAGGTTATCAAGACTATAGATGGCTCATTCTGTTGCTATTGTTCGTGGATATAACCCAATATAATCAAATTATGTGCCTACATCAACGGTATTATCTTGCCTCTAGAATGTAGCATTGAAACATCCATATCTGTCGGTTTAGTGACAACACATAGTACTATTAGAAAAATAACTCTGACTGGAGGGGTTAAGCTATCCCTAATGGCATTCACTAATAAAGGGTCAGCTCTGCCCACTATGCAACATCTCCCAGGATGGAAGGTGGCCTACATAGTTTCCATAACACGAGAGTGGATGAAGCACAACGAGGAGATTTTTTTAGCTGAGGTCTGAAAATTTGTTTACACCGGGAATTCAACTCAGAACCTAAGATTTTAGTACTACACCACACAAAAACAAAAAAAAGTCTAACAAGGTTGCTCGTACTGTTTCCAGCGTGTCACCCATTTGTAACATGAATCCAAGGTCACTAAATTATGATGCTACTAAAAGTAAGAAGCTGTGAAGAAACAAGTCATTAACAAAGGAAACCTAATGCAAGGACCAGAGACTCATATAACAGGAATACAGTAGAACACACTGAAAGGGAATTAGGCTTACACCTATTTCCTAGTTGATTTTGGTGGTTGAATTGCCCAACACAAATAATTGGACTAACTAGTTTGCTCTAGTGTATAAGTTATATAGGTGTTAAAGGTTCACACTTAGCCAATAAAAAGACCAAGAATTGGGTTCAACAAAAGAGCAAAGGGATAACCGAAGTGTGCCCTGGTCTGGCGCACCGGACTGTCCGGTGTGCCACCGGACAGTGTCCGGTGCACCAGGGGACTTCAAGCCAAACTCTTCACCTTCGAGAAAATCCAGAGGCGCTCCGCTATAATTCACCGGACTGTCCGGTGTACACCGGACAGTGTCCGATGCTCCAAGGAAGAGCGTCTCAGGAACTCGCCAGCTTCGGGAATTCGCTCCGCTATAATTCACCGGACATGTCCGGTGTACACCGGACTGTCCGGTGAGCCAGCGGAGCAACGGCTATTCGGCGCCAACGGTCACCTGCAACAGCATTTATTGCGCGCCAGAGCGCACAGAAGTCAGGCACGCGCGAAGTGGCGCACCGGACACTCTACAGTGCATGTCAGGTGTGCCACCAGATATCCAGGCGGGCCCAGCAGTAAGAGCTCCAACGGTCGGAACCCAACGGCCTGGTGACGTGGCTGGCGCACCGGACACTGTCTGGTGTGCACCGGACTATCCGGTGCACCATGCGACAGACAGCCTCCACCAAACGGCTAGTTTGGTGGTTGGGGTTATAAATACCCCCAACCACCCCACATTCAAGTCATCCAAGTTTTCCAACTTCCAACCACTTACAAGAGCTAGACATTCAATACAAGACACACCCAAGTGATCAAATCATCTCCCAATTCCACAAAAGCTTTAGTGACTAGTGAGAGTGATTTGTCGTGTTCTTTTGAGCTCTTGCGCTTGGATTGCTTTCTTCTTTTTCATTCCTTCTTGTGATCAATACTCACTTGTAACCAAGGCAAGAGACACCAATTGTGTAGTGGTCCTTGCGGGGAAGTTTTGTTCCCGGTTAATTTGAGAAGAGAAAGCTCACTCGGTCCGAGGGACCGTTTGAGAGAGGGAAAGGGTTGAAAGAGACCCGGTCTTTGTGACCACCTCAACAGGGAGTAGGTTTGCGAGAACCGAACCTCGGTAAAACAAATCCGTGTGTCACACTCTTTATTTGTTTGCGATTTGTTTTGCACCCTCTCTCGTGGACTTGATTATATTTCTAACGCTAACCCGGCTTGTAGTTGTGATTAACTTTGTAAATTTTAGTTTCACCCTATTCACCCCCCCTCTAGGCAACTTTCAATTGGTATTAGAGCCCGGTGCTTCATTAGAGCCTAACCGCTCGAAGTGATGTCGGGAGAACACGCCAAGAAGGAGATGGAGACCGGCGACAAGCCCGCTATAAGCCACGGGAAAGCTTCATCGGAAGAGTCCCGCAAAAAGGGAAAAGGGAAGGAGAAGAAAGCCTCTTCCCACAAGTCGCATCGGAGTGGGGACGAGAAAAAGAAGATGATGAAGGTGGTCTACTACGAGACCGACACTTCATCACCTTCCACCTCCGGCTCCGACGCACCATCCGTAACTTCTAAGCGCCATGAGCGCAAGAAGTTTAGTAAGATTCCCTTACACTATCCTCGCACTTCTAGACATACTCCATTACTTTCCCTTCCATTAGGCAAACCGCCAACCTTTGACGATGAAGATTATGCTAGGTGGAGTGATTTAATGAAATTTCATCTAACCTCACTCCACAAAAGTATATGGAATGTTGTTGAGTTTGGAGCACAGGTACCATCCGTAGGGGATGAGGATTATGATGAGGACGAAGTGGCCCAAATCGAGCACTTCAACTCCCAAGCCACAACCATACTTCTCGCCTCCCTAAGTAGGGAGGAGTACAACAAGGTGCAAGGATTAAAAAGCGCCAAGGAAGTTTGGGATGTGCTCCAGACCACGCATGAGGGTGATGAACTCACCAAGATCACCAAGCGGGAAACGATCGAGGGGGAGCTCGGTCGCTTCCGTCTACGCCAAGGGGAGGAGCCACAAGACATGTACAACCGGCTCAAAACCTTGGTAAATCAAGTGCGCAACCTCAGGAGCAAAAAGTGGGATGACCACGAGGTGGTTAAGGTTATTTTGAGATCACTTATTTTCCTTAACCCTATTCAAGTACAATTAATTTGTGGCAATCCAAGATATACACTAATGACTCCCGAGGAAGTAATCGGGAATTTTGTGAGCTTTGAATTCATGATCAAGGGATCAAGGAAGATCAACGAGCTTGACGGCCCCTCCACGTCCGAAGCTCAACCCGTCGCATTCAAGGCAACGGAAGAAAAGAAGGAGGACTCTACACCGAGTAGAACACCCATCGACGCCTCCAAGCTCGACAATGAGGAAATGGCGCTCGTCATCAAGAGCTTCCGCCAAATCCTCAAGCAAAGGAGGGGGAAAGATTACAAGCCCCGCTCCAAGAAGATTTGCTACAAGTGTGGTAAGCCCGGTCACTTTATAGCAAAATGTCCTATTTCTAGTGACAGTGACAGGGGCGATGACAAGAAGGGGAGAAGAAAGGAGAAGAAGAGGTACTACAAGAGGAAGGGCGGCGATGCCCATGTTTGTCGCGAGTGGGACTCCGACGAAAGCTCTAGCGACTCCTCCGACGACAAGGACGCCGCCAACATCGCCGTCACCAAGGGACTTCTCTTCCCCAACGTCGGCCACAAGTGCCTCATGGCAAAGGATGGCAAAAAGAAAAAGGTTAAATCTAAATCCTCCACTAGATATGAATCCTCTAGCGATGATAATGCTAGTGATGAGGAAGATAACTTGCGTACTCTTTTTGCCAACTTAAACATGCAACAAAAAGAGAAATTAAATGAATTAATTAGTGCCATCCATGAGAAGGATGATCTCTTGGACTCCCAAGAGGACTTCCTAATCAAGGAAAACAAAAAGCATGTTAAAGTAAAAAATGCTTATGCTCTAGAAGTTGAAAAATGTGAAAAATTATCTAGTGAGCTAAGCACATGCCATGAGACTATAGACAACCTTAGAAATGAAAATGCTAATTTGTTAGCTAAGGTTGATTCTATTGCTTGTAATGTTTCAATTCCAAATCTTAGAAATGATAATAATGTTTTGCTTGCTAAGATTGAAGAATTAAACATTTCTCTTGCTAGCCTTAGAGATGAAAATGAAAAATTGCTTGCTAAGGCTAAAGAGTTTGATGTTTGCAATGCTACTATTTCGGACCTTAGTACTAAAAATGATATATTGCATGCTAAGGTTGTAGAGTTGAAATCTTGTAAACCCTCTACATCTACCGTTGAGCACACTTCTATTTGTACTAGATGTAGAGATGTTGATATTAATGCTATTCATGATCACATGGATTTAATTAAACAACAAAATGATCATATATCAAAGTTAGATGCTAAAATTGCCGAGCATGAACTTGAAAATGAAAAATTTAAATTTGCTCGTAGTATGCTTTATAGTGGGAGACGCCCTGGCATTAAGGATGGCATTGGCTTCCAAAAGGGGGACAATGTCAAACTTAATGCCCCTCCTAAGAAATTGTCTAATTTTGTTAAGGGCAAGGCTCCCATGCCTCAAGATAATGAGGGTTACATTTTGTACCCTGTCGGTTATCCTGAGAGCAAAATTAGGAGAATTCACTCTAGGAAGTCTCACTCTGGCCCTAACCATGCTTTTATGTATAAGGGTGAGACATCTAGTTCTAGGCAATCAACCCATGCTAAGTTGCCTAAAAAGAAAACTCCTAGTGCATCAAATGATCATGGCATTTCATTTAATACTTTTGATGCATCATATGTTTTAACTAACAAATCCGGCAAGATAGTTGCCAAGTATGTTGGGGCAAGCACAAGGGGTCAAAAACTTGTGTTTGGGTACCCAAAGTTCTTGTATCTAATGCCAAAGGACCCAAAACCATTTGGGTACCTAAAGTCAAGAACTAAACATGTTTTGTAGGTTTATGCATCCGGGGGCTCAAGTTGGATAATCGATAGCGGGTGCACAAACCACATGACAGGGGAGAAGAAGATGTTCTCCTCCTACGAGAAAAACCAAGATCCCCAACGAGCCATCACATTCGGGGATGGAAATCAAGGTTTGGTCAAAGGATTGGGTAAAATCGCTATTTCTCCTGACCATTTCATTTCCAATGTTTTTCTTGTTGATTCATTAGACTACAATTTGCTTTCCGTTTCTCAATTATGTCAAATGGGCTACAACTGTCTTTTTACTGATATAGGTGTCACTGTCTTTAGAAGAAGTGATGATTCAATAGCATTTAAGGGAGTGTTAGAGGGTCAGCTATACTTAGTAGATTTTGATAGAGCTGAACTCGACACTTGCTTAATTGCTAAGACTAACATGGGTTGGCTCTGGCACCGCCGACTAGCCCATGTTGGGATGAAGAATCTTCATAAGCTTCTAAAGGGAGAGCACATTTTAGGATTAATAAATGTTCATTTTGAGAAAGACAAGATTTGTAGTGCATGCCAAGCAGGGAAGCAAGTTGGTGCCCATCATCCACACAAGAACATCATGACGACTGACAGGCCACTGGAACTCCTACACATGGATCTTTTCGGCCCGATGGCTTACATAAGCATCGGCGGGAGTAAGTACTGTCTAGTTATTGTGGATGATTATTCTCGCTTCACTTGGGTGTTCTTTTTGCAGGAAAAATCTCACACCCAAGAGACCTTAAAGGGATTCTTGAGACGGGCTCAAAATGAGTTCGGCTTAAGGATCAAAAAGATTAGAAGCGACAACGGGACGGAGTTCAAGAACTCTCAAATTGAAGGCTTCCTTGAGGAGGAGGGCATCAAGCATGAGTTCTCTTCTCCCTACACGCCACAACAAAATGGTGTAGTGGAGAGGAAGAATAGAACTTTATTGGACATGGCTAGAACCATGCTTGATGAGTACAAAACATCGGATCAGTTTTGGGCCGAGGCAGTCAACACCGCCTGCTACGCCATCAACCGGTTGTATCTACACCGAATCCTCAAGAAGACATCATATGAACTCCTAACCGGTAAAAAGCCCAATATTTCATATTTTAGAGTCTTTGGTAGCAAATGCTTTATACTTGTTAAAAGAGGTAGAAAATCTAAATTTGCTCCTAAGACTGTAGAAGGCTTTTTACTAGGATATGATTCAAACACAAGGGCATATAGAGTCTTCAACAAGTCCTCTGGACAAGTTGAAGTTTCTTGTGACATTGTGTTTTGTTGAGACTAATGGCTCTCAAGTAGAGCAAGTTGATCTTGATGAGATAGGTGATGAAGAGGCTCTGTGCATCGCGCTGAGGAACATGTCCATTGGGGATGTGTGTCCTAAGGAATCCGAAGAGCCTCCAAATGCACAAGATCAACCATCCTCCTCCACGCAAGTGATGATTCAATAGCATTTAAGGGAGTGTTAGAGGGTCAGCTATACTTAGTAGATTTTGATAGAGCTGAACTCGACACTTGCTTAATTGCTAAGACTAACATGGGTTGGCTCTGGCACCGCCGACTAGCCCATGTTGGGATGAAGAATCTTCATAAGCTTCTAAAGGGAGAGCACATTTTAGGATTAATAAATGTTCATTTTGAGAAAGACAAGATTTGTAGTGCATGCCAAGCAGGGAAGCAAGTTGGTGCCCATCATCCACACAAGAACATCATGACGACTGACAGGCCACTGGAACTCCTACACATGGATCTTTTCGGCCCGATGGCTTACATAAGCATCGGCGGGAGTAAGTACTGTCTAGTTATTGTGGATGATTATTCTCGCTTCACTTGGGTGTTCTTTTTGCAGGAAAAATCTCACACCCAAGAGACCTTAAAGGGATTCTTGAGACGGGCTCAAAATGAGTTCGGCTTAAGGATCAAAAAGATTAGAAGCGACAACGGGACGGAGTTCAAGAACTCTCAAATTGAAGGCTTCCTTGAGGAGGAGGGCATCAAGCATGAGTTCTCTTCTCCCTACACGCCACAACAAAATGGTGTAGTGGAGAGGAAGAATAGAACTTTATTGGACATGGCTAGAACCATGCTTGATGAGTACAAAACATCGGATCAGTTTTGGGCCGAGGCAGTCAACACCGCCTGCTACGCCATCAACCGGTTGTATCTACACCGAATCCTCAAGAAGACATCATATGAACTCCTAACCGGTAAAAAGCCCAATATTTCATATTTTAGAGTCTTTGGTAGCAAATGCTTTATACTTGTTAAAAGAGGTAGAAAATCTAAATTTGCTCCTAAGACTGTAGAAGGCTTTTTACTAGGATATGATTCAAACACAAGGGCATATAGAGTCTTCAACAAGTCCTCTGGACAAGTTGAAGTTTCTTGTGACATTGTGTTTTGTTGAGACTAATGGCTCTCAAGTAGAGCAAGTTGATCTTGATGAGATAGGTGATGAAGAGGCTCTGTGCATCGCGCTGAGGAACATGTCCATTGGGGATGTGTGTCCTAAGGAATCCGAAGAGCCTCCAAATGCACAAGATCAACCATCCTCCTCCACGCAAGCATCTCCACCAACTCAAAATGAGGACGAGGCTCAAGTTGATGAAGGAGAAGATCAAGCAAATGAGCCACCTCAAAATGACGGCAATGATCAAGGGGGAGAAGCAAATGATCAAGACAAGGAGGATTAAGAACAAAGGCCGCCACACCCAAGAGTTCACCAATCAATCCAACGAGATCACCCCGTCGACACCATCCTCGGCGACATTCATAAGGGGGTAACTACTAGATCTCGTGTTGCACATTTTTGTGAGCATTACTCTTTTGTTTCCTCTATTGAGCCACACAGGGTAGACGAAGCACTCCAAGATTCGGATTGGGTGGTGGCAATGCAAGAGGAGCTCAACAACTTCACTAGGAATGAGGTATGGCATTTAGTTCAACGTCCTAATCAAAATGTTATAGGAACCAAATGGGTCTTCCGCAACAAGCAAGATGAGCATGGTGTGGTGACAAGGAACAAAGCTCGACTTGTGGCCAAAGGATACTCCTAAGTCGAAGGCTTGGATTTCGGTGAAACCTATGCACCCGTAGCTAGGCTTGAATCAATTCGTATATTATTGGCCTATGCTACTTACCATGGCTTCAAGCTTTATCAAATGGACGTGAAGAGTGCCTTCCTCAATGGACCAATCAAGGAAGAGGTCTATGTTGAGCAACCTCCCGGCTTTGAAGATAGTGAGTACCCTAACCATGTGTATAAACTCTCTAAGGCGCTTTATGGGCTCAAGCAAGCCCCAAGAGCATGGTATGAATGCCTTAGAGATTTCCTTATCACTAATGGATTCAAAGTCGGAAAGACCGATCCTACACTCTTCACTAAAACTCTTGAAAATGACTTGTTCGTTTGCCAAATTTATGTTGATGATATTATATTTGGGTCTACTAACGAGTCTACATGTGAAGAATTTAGTAGGATCATGACGCAAAAATTTGAGATGTCTATGATGGGAGAGTTGAAGTATTTCTTAGGATTTCAAGTAAAGCAACTCCAAGAGGGCACCTTCCTAAGCCAAACGAAGTATACTCAAGATATTCTAAGCAAGTTTGGGATGAAGGATGCCAAGCCCATCAAGACACCCATGGGAACCAATGGGCATCTCGGCCTCGATGAGGGAGGTAAATCCATCAATCAAAAGGTATACCGGTCGATGATAGGCTCTTTACTCTATTTATGTGCATCTCGACCGGATATTATGCTTTCCGTATGCATGTGTGCAAGATTCCAAGCCGACCCTAAGGAAGCTCACCTTACAGCCGTACAACGAATCTTGAGATATTTAGTTTATACTCCTAAGTTTGGGCTTTGGTATCCTAGGGGATCCACTTTTGATTTAATTGGTTATTCGGATGCCGATTGGGCAGGGTGTAAAATTAATAGAAAGAGCACATCGGGGACTTGCCAGTTCTTGGGAAGATCCTTGGTGTCTTGGGCTTCAAAGAAGCAAAATTCCGTAGCTCTTTCTACCACCGAAGCCGAGTACATTGCCGCAGGCCATTGTTGCGCGCAACTACTTTGGATGAGGCAAACCCTTAGGGACTACGGTTACAAATTAACCAAAGTTCCTCTTCTATGTGATAATGAGAGTGCCATCCGCATGGCGGATAATCCCGTTGAGCATAGCCGCACTAAACACATAGCCATTCGGTATCACTTTTTAAGGGATCACCAAAAAAAGGGAGATATCGAGATTTCATACATTAATACTAAAGATCAATTAGCCGATATCTTTACCAAGCCTCTTGATGAACAAACCTTTAACAAACTTAGGCATGAGCTAAATATTCTTGATTCTAGGAACTTCTTTTGTTGATTTGCACACATAGCTCATTTATATACCTTTGATCATGTCTCTTTCATATGCTATGACTAATGTCCTTTCAAGTCTATTTTAAACCAAGTCATAGGTATATTGAAAGGGAATTGGAGTCTTCGGCGAAGACAAAGGCTTCCACTCCGTAACTCATCCTTCGCCGTCGCTCCGGGCAACTCTCTATCTTTGGGGGAGACGGACTCCGTCTTTGGTATAAGCTTCACTCATTTATTTATGACCAAAGGGGGAGAAAGTAATTCTAAGGGCTCTAATGACTCCGTTTTTGGCGATTCATGCCAAAGGGGGAGAGAGTATTAGCCCAAAGCAAAAGGACCGCACCACCACCTAATTTTAAAATAATTTTCAATTGGAAATTTCAAATTGGTATCTTATTATGTTCAAAAGGGGGAGAAAGTAGTATTTCAAAATTGATATATCAAAACCCTCTTGAACACTAAGAGGAGGATTTCATTTAGGGGGAGTTTTGTTTTAGTCAAAGGAAAAGCATTTGAAACAGGGGGAGAAAATTTCAAATCTTGAAAATGCTTCGCAAAATCTTATTCATTTACCTTTGACTATTTGCAAAAGAACTTTGAAAAGGATTTACAAAAGAATTTGCAAAAACAAAACAAGTGGTACAAGCGTGGTCCAAAATATTAAAAATGAAGAAACAATCCATGCATATATTATAAGTATTTATATTGGCTCAATTTCAAGCAACCTTTACACTTACATTATGCAAGCTAGTTCAATTATGCACTTCTATATTTGCTTTGGTTTGTGTTGGCATCAATCACCAAAAAGGGGGAGATTGAAAGGGAATTAGGCTTACACCTATTTCCTAATTGATTTTGGTGGTTGAATTGCCCAACACAAATAATTGGACTAACTAGTTTGCTCTAGTGTATAAGTTATATAGGTGTTAAAGGTTCACACTTAGCCAATAAAAAGACCAAGAATTGGGTTCAACAAAAGAGCAAAGGGATAACCGAAGTGTGCCCTGGTCTGGCGCACCGGACTGTCCGGTGCACTAGGGGACTTCAAGCCAAACTCTTCACCTTCGGGAAAATCCAGAGGCGCTCCGCTATAATTTACCAGACTGTCCGGTGTACACCGGACAGTGTCCGGTGCTCCAAGGAAGAGCATCTCAGGAACTCGCCAGCTTCGGGAATTCGCTCTGCTATAATTCACCGGACATGTCCGGTGTACACCGGACTGTCCGGTGAGCCAGCGGAGCAACGGCTATTCGGCGCCAACGGTCACCTGCAACAGCATTTATTGCACGCCAGAGCGCACAGAAGTCAGGCACGCGCGAAGTGGCGCACCGGACACTCTACAGTGCATGTCAGGTGTGCCACCGGACATCCAGGCGGGCCCAGCAGTTAGAGCTCCAACGGTCGGAACCCAACGACCTGGTGACGTGGCTGGCGCACCGGACTGTCCGGTGCACCATGCGACAGACAGCCTCCACCAAACGGCTAGTTTGGTGGTTGGGGTTATAAATACCCCCAACCACCCCACATTCAAGTCATCCAAGTTTTCCAACTTCCAACCACTTACAAGAGCTAGACATTCAATACAAGACACACCCAAGTGATCAAATCATCTCCCAATTCCACAAAAGCTTTAGTGACTAGTGAGAGTGATTTGTCGTGTTCTTTTGAGCTCTTGCGCTTGGATTGCTTTCTTCTTTCTCATTCCTTCTTGTGATCAATACTCACTTGTAACCAAGGAAAGAGACACCAATTGTGTGGTGGTCCTTGCGGGGAAGTTTTGTTCTCGGTTAATTTGAGAAGAGAAAGCTCACTCGGTCCGAGGGACCGTTTGAGAGAGGGAAAGGGTTGAAAGAGACCCGGTCTTTGTGACCACCTCAACGGGGAGTAGGTTTGCGAGAACCGAACCTCGGTAAAACAAATCCGTGTGTCACACTCTTTATTTGTTGCGATTTGTTTTGCACCCTCTCTCACGGACTTGATTATATTTCTAACGCTAACCCGGCTTGTAGTTGTGATTAACTTTGTAAATTTCAGTTTCGCCCTATTCACCCCCCCCTCTAGGCGACTTTCACACAGCACCACAAAAAAGTAGTTGGTAAGAACATTGGTAAGAACATAACGACGATGAACTTATTTATTAGCTCACAGAGAAGTCACATAGTTTTGTACAAAGATATCACCATTAAGACCGGACAGATGACCAATACAAATAGAGCCCAAATCATTGTTACTAAGTGTTATAATATATAACGTTGCAACGGGAACATATAATACCATGATAACTTATATACAAAATGTGTCTTATATTGTTATAAGAAAATGTTTCATAATCCATTTGTGATCCTAGCCATACATAAATTTTGTTATTTTAATTTAGTTGTTTCCCTACTACATTGCAACCATCAGTGTCATGCATACTTCGATATATGTCACGATTTGCATAGTCTCATCATTGGAGAGCACGTGCCACACCTGCCGGTAGAAGTTCCATCGTACATCGTTAGTCATCAGGCACACACCACCATACACACTTTCTTAAACAAAAAGGCAAGTGTGTGTTTGCAAAGAGAATTAAAGGCAGACCGGTACAAAAGCTACCCCGACGATGGCGAGTGGTCATTGTTGTCGGTCCTCCTCTGCGTCACCTCCGGCGCTGAGATGACGCCATAATCCTTGATATAGTAGTCGTCGAACGCGCGCGACATGGTGAGTACCGATGACTCTTGGTTGGGCTGCCAAATGAAGTGCACCCCGGGCTCATCAGTGAGGTAGTACACCTGGTCGTTGCACCACCGGATGTGCTACTCCTCTACATACATCTTGTTCGAGGACACTCACACAACAGCAGCAATAGCCGTCATCCCAGCGCACGAGAATTCATGGCCGGTCAGTAGCGACTTACGTGGCAGGTTGGGCTTCAGGTGGATGTTGAGCTGGATGGCGTGATGGTGCCGTCGTCGGTTGTGGTGCCCAGAACAACCCGAGAGTTGTCGGCATTGGCAACGACCATGAGGTCCCCCTGTTTGACGATGGACAGCGCGGTGCAGCCACTCTGGACCGCGTCCAAGCGGCGGCTGCGCCGGAGCTTACCGTACACATCGGCGTATGCGGCCACGTAGGACTGCTTCCAGAGGTCGAACTGGCAGTCGCCAAGCTTCTTCTCGTCGTCGATGAGCGACGCCAACGCGAGCGCCTCGTGCTAGTGGTGTTTGTTCGAGTTTTCCAAGTAAGAAACACGGATTCATCTTTGACATTGGTTTATGGAAATGACTCATAAGTCAGATCCATGGAAAAATATTACGGAGAATAAATTTCACACATGCAAAAAAAGGAATTTAAGTTAAAAACATTATTCAAACAAAAGAAATTGCATGCAAGGCTCTTCTTTAAATACTACTCCCTCAATCCAAAAATATAATTTAATAATTTCGGTGATACTTATCTACTACTACACATTGTGCAAGAGTAGCAGGTGGGCTTCAGGAGAGATGTAGTATATGTTTTTACTATAATAGATGTAGACACAAACACGTGTGGTGTACTGGTAGCTATGAGCACATTTGCTTGAGGGGTCGCGAGTTTGAAGCCCCTTGGGGCCATTTGTGTTTTTTATTTTAATTTTAGCTAGGCGTGGGATGTACGTGGGAATGTGAATGTGAATTAGCTTTGTGGGGAGGGGGATGAGAAAGGAAATAGGGAATGGTGACCAAACATGAGAATGGGCTGTGCGGGGAGGGAGGAATCGGAAAGGCGAAACAGGGACCTACCCCTTACTACCTTAATAAGTAGTAGATATTAATAAAGTATATCTATTGTAATAAGCTAAAACATGTCTCAATCTGGTATCATAGTTGCCAACTGTGCTTGTCTGTTCTCCAAAAATTTGTTGATGGCACGACTCCTTGGATTTTGAATCAACCAGTGTCGAATTTATGCAATTTAGAACATGATTTGTAAGAACATGATTATTTTTAATTATTTTATTTTTAATTTTTAAAAATATATTCCAAAAGTCACTCACTCTGCAACCGATGTGTAGTATGATGATATGGGTTGAAATGGATGGTGCTATGGTTCGAGGTTTCCAAGCATCCTATTGTTATTTATAGTATATAGTATAGAATTAATAAACATGTTTATGAATATATGTTGAAAGATGCTAGGTATAGGAGAAATTACTATATTTATTGTTACGACGCATCATTGTTCCAATAATTATATTATTGTCAACTTTCGCTAATGCCCATCGTAGAGCATTTCTTTGCAGGAGATCGGTCCATACCCCCATGATGATTAGATTCCACCTATAAAACACATAATATGTTTAATGTTTTAAAAAATAATGTAACTATGAATTAATGTGTAACTATGACTTAATATGACCTAGAATCCATTAGTACAACCTCTCTGTATGGTCTTCCACCGATATACTTTAATGGCTCAAAATGAATAACTATGCCAATAACGTCTGAGCCATTCACATGTGATTAGTTATCTTTGAATGATTTGCAGACTTCAGATGTTATTTATATCTCTACCATAAATATGGAGGGAAGGATCATTACCTACGAACGTCTTATGCGGTTGTTGGTAAACATCATGAAATGGCATAAGATATTTTGGAAATGGAGGAAATTGAATTGGTTTAGTGAATGACTCCACAATAGTGTTATCAATCCCAACTCTAGCCCATGCCCAATATCCTGGAATTGAACCTCCGCCCAGTTTAGACAAAATGCCACTTTATACAATGTATATGTGCATCCTTGTTTGAGTAAGACGTCGAACCGTTCGACATTATTGCCGTTTAAAATTGCTTCGATTTTGGCTCCCTAGATATTTTTGAGAATACATGTCGTATAAGTCAAAAAAGTTTATGATATAGTAACATGATTATATTGACTCTATTTTAAAGCTTGATGAAGTGACTCACAGTGATCACAACGGGAGCTACAGTCATTTTCGACGGCCAAAAACCGCCGAAAATAAGCTATTTTCGACGGCCTTAGGCTTATTTTCGGCGGTTCCTGGCAGCCAGAAAAAATCAGCCGAAAATAAACTTTTATTTTCGGTGGCCAGGGACCAGCCGCCGAAAATAGACTATTTTCGGTGGTCGCCAGAACACCCGCCGAAAAAAAGAGTTGACTTTCGGCGGCTGCCACGTGGTCGCCGAAAACAACTGGCCGCTGAAAATAAAGGTCTGCCGAAAATAGTACATCTTATTTTCAGCGGCCCAATGAGGCCGCCGAAAATTACTAATTTCAGAGAAAAAAAATGAATAAAATGCAAAAATAACAGCAAATTCATCAATAATATAATCACAGAAACATTAAATCCATAATTGCACAAAAAACAAATAGTACACAATATAAAGTTGGAGTCCATTACAACATTCGAGTTCACAAATAGTCCATACAACATAAAGTTCACAAATAGTCCATTACAAGATAGAATTCGGCACAAAACTAAACCATCACATATCGGGGTCGTTGGAGTTGTGACCACTATCTCCAGAAGCGAAAAACTAGTTGATGAAGTCGTGTAACGGGTTTCGATTCTAAAGAAAAAAAAGAAGACATTAATAACGACAGTGTTTACATGCATGGCCACTATTCAAACAAATTGTTTGTCAAACTAACCTCTCCTGGAGTAGCTCCCTCTTAGGGATGGCAACGGGGAATTCCCCGCCGGGGAATAGCTCTCCATCCCCGTCCCCGCGACGAAAATTTTTCCCCGCGGGGATCCCCACGAACGCTTGCGGGGAACATTTCTTCCCCATCCCCGTTCCCCGCGGGGATAAATCCCCAACGGGGATCCTCATCCCCGTTTAAATTATAGTTAAGACATATGTTCTTTCTTATTAATGTTAAACATTGTCACTTATACACATTGTCAGATGTAATAAATCATTATACATACATCAAAATGAACACATTTGTATAATTTGTGGTCTTTTGACAAGGTAATTATTTATTTTTGTCGTTAACTGATACAAAAAACATAGTCACATGCAAGTTTAACGGGTCCCCGCGAGGAACGGGGATGGGGAATGCATCCTCGTCCCCATCCCCATTTACCCGTCGGGGGATAAATTTTCCCCGTTTATATCCCCACGGGAAAGTTTCTTCCCCATCCCCATCCCCATCCCCTAATGGAGGAATTCCCCGCGGGGAATCGGGGATCAGGTCCCCATTGCCATCTCTACTCCCTCCCCTGCATAAGCTCCTCCTGGTGCTGGTATCATCGGTGGTGGTGTGTTGTGGCCCATGACCCCGGATCCCTACAAAATCATGTTTAGTAAAGATTTGAAAATAGGTTGATACAAACGACAAGTCTTAACTAAATTGAAGCAGTTGAGGTGAAGGTGGAGGTGGCGGAGCATGTAATCCCCACTGAGGCATCGGCGGCTGAAATTGAGGGAAAACAATATGGTTGTTGTTGTGCCTGCTGTGGAAACCAAGGTTGTTGCAAATATAATATATTAGTTATAGAACCAATATCGAGCGTGTTGAGAATAAATAAGACACTCACGTTCTTTGCTTGTTGCGCCTGTGCGTTGTAAGCAGCCATGTACTCTGATTGCTATTGGAGGAATGTCATTTGTTGTTGCCGCAGCTCTTCACAAAACTTTTCTTGCTGCTCCCTCATAGCGTCATCCATGCTAGATACAGAGCGCCGACTACGGCTGCTACTACCACAGCCCGCCTACGACGAAGAACCGCCACGAGAACGCAACTCCGTCGAATCGATCACACCGGTAAACATAGAATATCTTGAAAACAAGAAAATTAGCTATTTGGTCATAGTTCCAATATTATTGAAAAAATTCACAAGTTAATACCGTCCATGCGCCTTTCCTCCAATAGAATGCACAACTTCAGCGTCGATGGTAGGCGCTCCTCGCCAATCGTAGTCTTCTCCATACTTCCTAACCATCTCCTGCCCGTATGTCTCCTGCAATACAATATGAAGGTTCAGCACACATGTAATTCATAGCTATATGGCAATAAAACATTAATCCTAACAACAACTAACCATACGCTCAACGGTCGCTTGACTACATAGCTCATCGGAGAATTCACTGTTTTTCGCTCTATGCCCTCTCCTATAAACATCGATTGGGCTCGAGACAACTCCAGTTTGAGCCTTCTGCAAATATATGAGTTTAATCCGGTTTCATTTCTGAGTAAAACAGAATACTACATACTCACCATTCGCTTCGACAACTGAATGTGTCCATCAGCCCCATAGGTATGGTTGACTACGACCTCATCATCGTCCTCGTCCTGCTGATGGTGCTGCCTATGTCGATTCCTGTTAGACTTCTCAATCCACTCGGGCGATGCCCATATCTCACACAAAGCCTTGTAATCCTGCGGCCGGTGTTCCATCCATGGAAGAGTTACCTGCATATAAAGCGTTAGCTCAAAATTACATTCACATCTGAATGAGATGCTAAATTAGATTTTTACCTCCATGTACTGGTCTACAGTCAAGTAGACATCCGAATATTGTCGAAAGTTGTTGATAGAATGACCTTGGCGCTTCATGTATGCGTTCGCAACCTGTAGATGAGCATTGGAAAATGCATCCCTGCACACCTTCTTCGCATTTTTCTCTAATACTCGGTTTGCATGCTCTTGAGCCTCAGGTTCCACACGATAGCATCTATGTCCAACATCGAAAATAAAATTAGTTTGAAAACAACTAATAAATGTTAGTTTGAAACATTACTCTTACCTAAAAGTCGTGCTTGACGACGCCTTGAGCTGTTCCATATGTAGCATGTGGAGCTAGTGCGAAGTGCGACCAACTAGTGCAAGGAACCACCACACCTTTTGGGTCGGTGACAATTCCTGGATTATGTAGACGACAGAGGTTACCTAAGACTTTATTAACCTGTCTATGGTGACCTCGACCGTCGAATGACGTGTCATCCCATTGGCTGCATGACAAAAAAATTAAGGAAGTCATGTCATATATATAGTGTACAATAAACAAATAAGTAACAACTAAGTGGCCAAACGTGAGTACCTATCACCAAACAAGATGATCAGTACCCGAGCTTCAGATTGTGCAGGCGCTGATGGATGTAGGACAAAGTGGCCCTTCCGAGTGCCCCTTCATCGAACAACAAGAGCCTCGGTGGTATCGTCATCCGCCTCAGCATCTATGCCCACCTCCTCCTCCTCCTCATGGGCCTGCTCGTCCTCCTCCTCGTCGTCCTCCTCTTCCTATGGACATGAAATAGAGACATGTAAGACACATTTATATATAAGTGACTGATAAATAAGATCAATTACATAAACATTTACATCGGTACTCTGTTGTAGAGCGATAGGTGTATCACGTAGTTCTGGCCGGGCGTGTCTCAACAACGCCTCCTGTCTGCTATGGCTAGAAGAACTCCCTTGGAAAAGGGAACGTGCACCATGGAGTATCCTGCTAACCGCATTAAGAAACCCCATAGCAGTGCGCTTTGTTTTCCTACCACTCATCATGTTCAATGGAAAAACATTAAAGGTATTAGCTCCATAAAATCAAGTGAATTAATAAAAAATCAAATAATACATCACATAAAATGAAATTATGCATTACACATCAAAATTCATCAGAATCTCGATCAAGGAGTCTTCTTCGATCCAAAGCTCGCAATGTGGCTTTTTTGTTCCTTGGATTTCGTTTTGGTGCAACACACTCATCAGCAGTGACATCGTTACGGTCTCCGACTAGTGAGTTCAGTGCAACACCCTCATCGATAGTAAAAGTGGTTGGCAATTCTTCTTCTTGATAAACATCATCGGCCTGTTTGTCCTTGAATTGATAACCAGCAGTGCAAGGAGTATGTAAACATTCCCTAGGGTTCACCTTATGAACTACCCACCATGCATTAAACTTCGGATTTGGGTACGACATATAGTAGACCTGCTCGCACTGGTGTGCAAGGATAAAATTATCATGGCCTCGAAGTCGTTCCTTGTGCTTTACTTCAGTTATGCCATATTGACTCTGTCTAATCCCATTAGTGCTGTCAAACCAATCACATAGAAAGAATACTAATTTCAAAGTTTTGTTCCCTGCAAAATTAAACTCTAGGATGTTTTGAATGATGTCATAATAATTAGTTTCTCTGTCGAGTGCATCGAGTGCCCTAGTCAGAACTCTAGTGTTACGTGTGGCTGCACGAGGACGAGACTTTTCAAATTGGTCTGAACGAAAACGGGAGCCATTCACATCGTATCGACCAAAGGTTCTGCAAGTCACCGTCCCATAAGATAGCTGTCTCAAGTCCTCGTGTATGTTAGGAGTCTTTGTGCACTGCAAATAATATATAGTTAAAATGACTACCTCGCGTAAAAGGCTAAATGACATGAAAGTAAGGAATATAAAGAGTTTACATGCTCGCGAAACCAGTCAACAAAATTAGGTCTTCCTTGCCTCCCATGTCGTCGCATCGTATCTAGTTGTATGCTTGTAGGCTGATGGGAATAAGTCTAATTTTCCTCGTCAAACTTACTGTACGACAAATAAGTAATTAAATATGGCTCCTTTGGTAAAGAAATTAAGGGGTAAAATAAAGACTTACATGAAATATGGCTCCATCTCTTCCATATTAGAGTACATGTATAGCAATGCGGACATTCTTTCATCCATGCTAAGGTGGTAGAACGTGCCCTTACTAGTACTTGTGCCTCTCCATTGGAAAATGTTGAGATCACTAACAGGAGGTTCCTCGTCGACATTGTATCGCATGGTAGCAGCATAGACATTATGTTCCTCTGCGAAATACACACTCGTGAAGTATGAAACCTCCTTTAGCAAAAAAGCTTCAGCGATGCATCCTTCTACTCTAGCCTTATTTTGAACCATGCCTCGCAGGTTTTTGAGTGCACGTTCAATGTGATACATCCACCTATATTGTACAGGTCCACCAACCTTTGCCTCATATGGAATGTGAATAAGTAGATGCTCCATCGGATTGAAGAATCCAGGTGGGAATATTTTTTCTAGCTTGCATAACAACACTGGTATTTCTTTCTCCAACTTCTCCATCATATTTTTACTTATTTATTTGGCACAGATCTACATGTAGAAATAACTTAGCTCAGCTATTGCTTGCCACATGGCGTCGGGCATATAACCACGAAACATGACAGGGATAATCCTCTCCATTAATATATGGAAGTCATGGCTCTTTAACCCAGTTAGTTTTCCCGTTTTCAAATTCATAGCTCTTTTCAAGCCCGCAGCATAACCATCGGGAAATTTAATTTTTTTTCATCCATCTCATTACCTCGATCTTGTCTTTAGAGGTAAGACAGAACAAGGCACGTGGCGGCTTACCGTTGTCATTGAGCACTTGGGTTGGTCGGTCATAAAGCATTGCTAGATCTCTTCGAGCTTTCAGATTGTCCTTTGTTTTTTCAAAATGCATACAGGTGTGTATGAGGGCTTCAGAAACATTACTTTCTTGGTGCATGACATCAATGTTGTGCACAAGAATCAATGACGACATATAAGGGAGCTCCCAGAGACCACATATATGTGTCCAGTTGTGGTCCACTCTGAATCCTTCGTACTTGTCCCCCTTTTCATTTAAGACAAGGTTGTTCAGCTGAGCATATATTTCTGATGCGTTAAGACGTTTAGGCGGTCCTTTGGTGACCACAGTGTTCTTTATAAAGTATTTCTTATCGCTCCTAAAGGGGTGTTTCCTGGGCAACCAGCGTCGATGACAACCGAAGTAAGTGATCTTTCCACCATGAGCAAGACGAAAGCAATCTGTATCTGAACCGCAATATGGACATGTCAATCTACCATGTGTACTCCAATCTGTAAAAATAGCATACGCCATGAAGTCATGCACCGACCACAAATACGCAACTCAAAGTTTGAATATCTGTTTTTTAAAAACATTGTATGCTTCAACACCTTTCCAAAGCTCCTTCAACTATTCAATCAAGGGTTTTAACATGACATTGAGGTTCTTTCCAGGATAGTCTGGGCCAGGAATGATTAAGCAAAGTAATATAAATTCATATTTCATACAAAGAGAAGGTGGAAGGTTGTATGGAATAACAAAGACGGGCCAACATGAGTATGATGATGCCATTTGACCAAAAGGTGTGAAGCCATCGGTCGCGAGGCCGATTCGAACATTCCTCGGATCAGCTACAAAGTTGGGATCAAACGTGTCGAGAGCCTTCCATGCATCCCCATCTGAAGGGTGCACAATTAGGTCATCGTTATCACGGACACCTTCTTTGTGCCATCGCATGTGCATAGCGGTTTTTTAGATAGAAACATCCGTTTCACTCGAGGAGTTAGTGGCAAGTAGTGGAGCTGCTTATGTGCAACATCTGTCATCACCTTCTCACCCTCATCATTAACAACTTCCACAAATCTAAATTGTCCACATTTCAGACATTTTGTTCTCTTCCGCATGCTCCTTCATGAAAAGCATACAATTATTTTTGCACACATCAATCTTCTCATAATCCATACCGAGACCTTTGATAATTGTCTTTGAATGGTACATGTCTTTAGGCAACTTATTGGGTTTTGGGAGCACATCTCCTAATAACTTTATAATCTCATTGTAACAATTGTTCGAGAAAAAGTACTTGGACTTAATGGCCATGAGCCAAGTCACAAAAGCGAGTATACTCACATCTGTGTGTTCATGCAACGGCTCTTCAATGTCTTTTAGTAGTTTGAAAAATCTGGAAACCTCTGGTGTGGCAGGATCCTCGGGGCTTAGGTTTAATTCTGGACGTAGCGAATCTAGCATCTCATGCATCGCATCATCGCTAGCCCAATCATTGTTCTCCTCCTCTTCTACATTCCGGTTGGGTACTACCTCACCATGATGTACCTCATATCCGGGCATAAAATCAAACTGACAAAGATCTAGGCTAACTCTTTCCTTATTAAGAAATATATTGTTTTCGTGCCGCCTACAAGGGCATCTGACAGTGCCGGTTAATGACAAGGAGAATACGTGGTCCACAAAATCTTTGGTCTTGGCTACCCAATCATCAGAATGACGTCCATTCCCACTCCAACCATTGTACATCCATGCACGATCTTCAGCCATGCCTGAGATTGTTAAACCGAACCATATCGTGAAAACATTATTCAACTTCGTCAAGGGTATCGGTCTTACATGTATAGGCAAGGATAGGTTCTAAACCCACATGAACCTAGCAGGACCCAAAAAAATTTGGCAACATAACTCGCTGCCACTAAACAATATAAGAATGAACCACATATAACACATATACCACATATGCCTTTACTAAACCAAATATACCACATATACAATATGCCTCGAACTAAACAATAATACTAATCACACGCACTAATCAACAAACACATATACCACTAATACATTCCACATATGCCTTCCCTAAACATATAACACATATACAAACACACTAATCAATAATATTAATCAAACGCACTAATCAACAAACACAATTACAAAAATATACTAATTTCAACGGCAATTAAATAAAAGGACGCCAAAAATACAAAATAAAATATGCAAAATAAATACCCTTAATGAAGGTGTTGGGACTATGCTTCGTCGCCGAAGATCTTGTAGGAAGAAACAGCTTCGGCTGAATCTGTCCGCATGTGATGACCGAAGGTTCCTCTTCATGAAGCTTCGGAATTACAAACCGACATAAAAATAGAATGACCTTTTAGTCCATAAATGTTTGAGTCGCTGTTGTAATCCCTTATGAGGGGCATAATTGTAATTCCTCACAGGCTGTGTCCCGTGTCTATAAATAGTGAACAGTATTCCTTTACTGTTCACGCATTCTTGTAATTGCAATCGCATCATTCGGGAATCAACCTTTGTCAAGGCAAAGGTATAATGGTATTCAATGTTTAAATACATTAAATCGATATAATATGAAAGTAATATTATTCATTTATAATTTGTTTACCTTTGACGCTTCGTTTTTTACTTCATATAATATATTATAAGTCGATTACGAAGAGTTAACCTTCGTAATCGTATTGTCTTTAACCTTCGTCCAAAGTTCATTAATCCTTAAGGGATTGATGTTTCGTTGGGCGAAGGGCATTAACATTTAACATTTTTTATGTTGCCTTGTTCTTAATTCATAGCATTTGAGAACAAGTCCCCAACATTGGCGCCCACCTCCGGTGAACTCATTTCCACTTTCCTGAGACAATGGCTTCGTTCAAGAACCAAGCTGGAGCTGCTTCGGCTCCGAAGCTGATTCTCCCGATAACAGGCGGTTCATGCTCAGAGCCGGCTAACAAGAAACAGAAGAAGGAGGCACAGAGAAGAGTACAACATGTTGGAGTGCAGGGACCCTTCATCAAGTCAAGATGGTCCCATATTCCAATCACCTTTTCCCAAGAGGATCTTCAGCTCAAGGATTTTCCTCATAACGATGCTATGGTTATTTCTTGCGTTATCAAAGGGTTTCTGGTCCACAATGTCTTGGTTGATACAGGCAGCGTAGCTGATATTATATTTGCTAAGGCCTTCAGACAAATGCAAGAGCCAGAAGATAAGATTCATGATGCTACACACCCTCTCTGTGGCTTCGGAGGAAGACAGATTGTAGCACTGGGCAAGATCACCATGCCAGTGACCTTCGGATTCATCAACAACACCAGAACTGAGCAAGTTGTGTTTGACATTGTTGACATGGAATACCCTTACAATGCAATTATTGGTCGTGGCACCCTCAATGCTTTCGAAGCAATTCTTCATCCTGCTTACCTTTGCATGAAGATACCTTTGGATCAAGGACCCATTGCTATTCATGGAAGTCAGGAAGCTGCCAGAAGGGCCGAGGGAAACTGGACTGACTCAAAAGCAATCCATAATATAGATGGAGCTGAAGCTTGTGAACAGTACAAATTCAGAAGGGAGAAAGCAGCTTCGGCAGATCAGTCGAAGCCCATGCTCTTATGTGAGGACATAGCAGAGCAGAAGGTGCTGTTGGGCTCCCAATTATCCGAAGAACAGGAGAAAACCTTGATAAGGTTTTTGTTCAACAACAAAGATATTTTTGCATGGTCAGCCAATGATCTTTGCGGAGTTAACAGGGATGTTATTGAACACTCGCTCAATGTTGACCCATCCTTTAGACCCAGAAAGCAGAGGCTTCGGAAAATGTCTGAAGACAAGGCCGAAGGAGCTCGGAATGAAGTCAAAAGACTCCTCAGTGCAGGAGTTATCAGAGAAGTAAAGTACCCAGAATGGCTAGCTAACACTGTTATGGTAAAAAAGGCCAATGGCAAATGGCGAATGTGTATCGATTTTACGAATCTCAACAAGGCCTGTCCGAAGGATGAATTTCCATTGCCAAGGATAGACTCCTTAGTTGATGCAGCAGCTTCGTCAGAGCTTATGAGTCTTCTAGATTGTTATTCAGGCTATCATCAAATTTTGATGAAGAAGGAGGATGAGCCGAAGACCAGTTTCATAACCCCTAGTGGAACATATTGTTACCTTCGGATGCCTGAGGGGCTCAAGAACGCTGGAGGAAATTTCAGCAGAATGACTGCGAAGGTTCTTCAGTCTCAGATAGGCAGAAATGTGCTAACTTATGTTGATGATATCATTGTAAAAAGCACGAAACAAGAAAATCACATTGCTGATTTGCAGGAGACCTTCGCCAGTTTTAGACAAGCTGGTCTAAAGCTGAATCCAGAAAAATGTGTCTTCGGAGTAAAGAAGGGGAAATTTCTTGGATGCTTGGTTTCAACAAAGGGAATTGAAGCTAATCCAAGTAAAATCGAAGCCATACTTCGAATGGAGCCACCAAATACAAAAAAGGGGGCCCAAAGACTGACAGGGAGACTGGCATCTCTCAATAGATTCATATCCAGATTAGCAGAGAGAAATTTACCATTCTTCGAAGTGCTGAAATCAGCCGAAGTCTTTCAATGGGGACCAAGCCAACAAAAAGCCTTCGAGGAACTGAAGCAATATTTGATAGATTTAACAACATTAACTCCACCAACACCAGGGGCTCCTTTGTTATTATATGTGGCAGCTTCGCACTCAGCGGTAAGTGCAGCACTTGTCCAGGAGAAGCTTGATGGCCAAGTCAAGAAGCAGGTCCCAGTATATTTTGTATCTGAGGTTCTTAGTTTATCGAAGAAAAACTATACAGAATTGGAGAAGGTGTTATATGCTGTTTTGATGGCATCCAGGAAGCTTCGGCATTACTTTCAAGCATACAATATTGTTGTTCCTTCTTCGCAACCGTTGAAGGATATTATGAGAAATAGAGAAGCTACTGGACAGATTGGAAAATGGGCTGCAGAGCTCAATGAATTTTGCATTAATTATGTGCATAGATCTTCGATCCAGTCTCAAGCGTTGGCAGATTTCATTGCTGACTGGACGCCAGGGGCTCAGGACGAAGAAACGAATAAAGATGTCGAAGTATGGACAGTGTTTTGCGATGGGTCTTGGGGAACCTTCGGAGCAGGAGCATCCGCTGTATTGGTCTCACCATCCAAAGTTAAAACTTGTTATGCGGCAAGACTCGATTTTAGTTGTACAAACAATATTACTGAGTATGAAGCCCTGCTTTTGAGCCTTCGGAAGTTAAAAGCAATGGGAATCAGAAGGGCCATTCTTAAAACTGATTCCCAGGTTGTTTCGGGTCATATTGACAAGAGTTGTAAGGCTAAAGATCCGAAGCTTGAAAAATATCTAGACACGGTCCGAAGGATTGAAGCTTCCTTCGAAGGATTTTCTGTCAAAAATATCCCTCGAGGACAAAATGAGCATGCTGATTTGCTAGCTAAGTCAGCAGCACAGGGGCTGCCCTTACCTTCGGATGTGTTCTTCGAAACAATAAAAGCACCTTCAGTGGAACTTCTTGAAAGAGCAGTCCTCAATATATCTCATGTTTATAGTGAAGACTGGAGAACTGAGATCATCTCTTACCTTCAGGGTAACTTCCTTTCAGACGACGAAACTTATAACAGGAGGATAGAGGCAAGAGCTCGTCCATATGTCATGATAGAAGGGGAGTTGTACAAGCATGGAGTTTGTGCTCCATTACTCAAGTGTTTATCCAGAGCCGAAGGCATAGAATTAATGAAAGAAATACATGCAGGCCTGTGTGGATCTCACATTGGATCTAGGCCGTTACTTGGAAAAGTTTTCCGTCAAGGGTTTTATTGGCCGAAGGCAGCTTCGGATGCAGCGGAACTAGTTCAAAAGTGCGAAGGTTGTCAGAAATGTGCGAGAGATCAAAAACAACCTTCGTCTCTAACTCAGCTGATACAACCCATCTGGCCATTGCAAAGGTGGGGCCTTGACTTGTTAGGTCCGTTACCACCGGCCCAAGGAAACTTAAGATATGTTGTAGTGGCTGTGGAATATTTTTCTAAATGGATTGAGGCAAAGCCTTTAGCCACAATAACTTCGGCCACCATTCAAAAGTTTTTCTGGCAGAATATTGTTTGTCGTTTCGGAGTACCAAAGGCCATCACTGTAGATAATGGAACACAGTTCGACTCCGAAGCTTTCAGAGAATTATGTGATCAAATTGGCACGAAGATCCATTTTGCATCAGTCAGGCATCCGGAGTCAAATGGACTTGTTGAAAGAGCCAATGGCATCATAATGACAGGAATAATGAAGTTAATCTTCAATCAGCCCAGGGGAAAGTGGCCAGATCAATTAATCAAAGTGGTATGGAGCCACAACACAACAACATCAAGGTCAACAGGCTTTACTCCATTCAAATTATTGTTTGGTGACGAAGCAATAACTCCGGAGGAAGCTAAAACTGGATCAATAAGAGTAGTAGCTTCGGCAGAATCAGATTCTGAAGCTGATCATTCTGTGAAAAAAGATGCTATAGAAGGGATCAGGCTTCAAGCTGTGGAGAACATCAATAAATATCAAGCCGAAACAATCAAATGGCGTGATAGAAAGGTTCGGCTAAAGAATATTGAGCCAGGACATTTGGTGCTTCGGAGAGTGGCTAACCCAGATACAGTGGGCAAGTTGCAGTTGAAATGGGAGGGACCTTTTTTGGTAGTATCTTCGTCAAGACCTGGTTCATACAGATTGAAGGATATGGACGGCAACGACATTCCTAGATCTTGGAATGCGGATGAGCTTCGGCGATATTATGTATAACTTGATGTAATTTTTTATATTTTTTATTTTTTCTTTCATGGTACCCTTTTCCTTTCTGAAGGGGGAGAAAGGTTTTTAATGGGGCCATCACATGTAATTTCCTTTTTTAGCTCTATAAGAGCAAAATCCCCGAAAGATGTAAATGTAAAAACTGAGAACGCACCATCGAGTGCCGAAAAGAAACAGGGAAGAAGCTCGAAAGCCGTCCCTAAGGGGATGTGGAGCACGACGAAGCTACTAAAGAAGTCGCTCCAAAGGGGGCGCAGTGTAAGTTTTCTGCTCAAAAGTCGTTCCAAAGGGAATGCAGAGCTTACAGCGAAAAGTCAACGCTGATACCGCCGAAAGTAAAAGGCGAAGAAGCTCCTAAGGGAGGCTTACAGCGAAAAGTCAACGCTGATTCCGCTGAAGTAAAAGGCGAAGAAGCTCCTAAGGGAGGCTTACAGCGAAAAGTTAGCGCTGATATGTGATTGTTTGTAAGGAAACATCGGTTGTGATTATGGCTTCGGATATGTGTTTGGACATTCATTTGCACACTACATTACATCATAACATTTGCATTCATAAACATTCATCCAGGCATATGTAGGATAACCATCATCATAGCATAAGTGGTTGCTTCGGCAAAAAAGGAAAAACTGTCTTTTGTACTTCGTCGTGTACGAAAAGAAGAGCTTCGGCAAAAAGGAAAAGCTGTTTTTTATGCTTCGCTGTGTACGAAAAGAAGGGAAGGTGTTTTTTTTGCCTTCGGCTCAAAAAGACAATTTCGTCCACATCAAAGCACCTCATACATTAATGGAAGGGTAAGAGCATATTACAAGGTATGAACAAAATTCATTAAGAACTGTTTAGCCATATTTACAAAAGTTATTTCAAAAGTTTCTTGAGTTTTTCTACAGTCTACTCCTACTGATCTTCATGGGGCCTCAGCTTTGGCGTCATACTCTTTAAGCATCGGTCTCGGCTTCGTCATCCTACATGAATTAAGTTGTTGTGAGTCAAAACCAAATTTGAAGGAAAAGGTAAGCACAAGGTATGATTTCTTACTGGTTCAAGATGACTCCGAGCTTCGTCTGCAGCCTTTTCTCGCCCGCCTTTTGTCCATATCATCTTCACAAATCTATTAGAAATGCTTCGGGCGAGGTCAGGAATATCATCTAAATTGATGGTGATAGGGTGAAATTGGGCCTATTAACAATTTTTCCATGGTCGCAGACAGCCTTCAGAAAAGCTGCAGCAGTGCCCCGAGAAGCTACCCAGGCACAGAAGTCACCGTGCCCGGCTATAACTTCGTCAAGCTCATCAATTTCACCCTCAATATGTTCGAAGGTCTTTTGTAAATCTTCAGTTGACGGGGTGAATTTCTCACTGCTAGCCCCAACTGAGTGGAATATCTTTCTCAATCGTTGAATACATTTATTGCTAAACTCCAAACATTTGTCTTGAAGGCTTGCCAATAATTTTTTCAAATCTGAAATTTGTTGGACTTCGGCTTCAAGTTTCGCATTAATTTCTTGCTTTTCTTGATCAAACTGTTCAGATTGGCAGAGAAGCTTCGTATTTAATTCTGTTATTTTAGCTTCGGCTTCTGCCAATAAGCCTTCAGTTGCCTGAAGCTCGAAGTTCTTCTTTTCAATAGTAGCTGATTGCTCTTTTATTTTGCTCTCTAAATTTTCAATTATAACCTCGTGTTTTTTGTCTTCCAGATCCTGCTGCATTTTCAAAGCCTTACTCAACAGCATACTCTGCACATAAACAACCTTCGTTAGAAATGTCTTCATTATTAAAAATAATAAAAGTCAAGGGAAAAGTAGTTCACCTTGAAATTGGAATAAAATAAACTACCAATGATATGTTGTCGTCGGTAGCGACTAATATCCGTTTCCAGCTTCGGAAAACCGATACTCTTTGATAGAGTACCGATAATCTTAGCTCCAGTTTGATCCCGGATACAGCCTAATTTTTCATCGTCAATACCCCCGAAGAGGAGTGCTCCTGGTTTATATCCTCAAGATTTGGCATATTCTTTAAGCTCTTCTATTTCGGTTTTTGACAATTCTTGTCCAACTAAATTTTGAAACATGAAGGTTTCGTCCTCCGAAGTATCGTCAGCTATTTCCTTTCCTTTCCCAGACACTGCGGCCATGGTCTCTTCGGCGGCAGTAGTAGCTTCTTCTGCGGCCATGTCTAGCAGTATTTTGTCGATATGTTCGATTGTGGTTTCCAAGTTCAAATCTTCGGGTGAGATAGCTTCGGTAGCCGCGATTGCCGAAGGTGCGACCTCAACATTTGATATTTCCTCAGCCGCTGGTGTCTTCTGAGCTGAAGCTCTCGGTGGTGTCTTGTCAATGACTTCGGTCACTGCGATGATTCTTTGTCTCTTTGTTTTAGTTGTTTTCTTCATTTTTCCGGGCTCCTTTTCCTTCTGAAAAAGCTTTGTCAGTTGAGGCTCTAATGGACTTAGCTTCACAGGCAGGGATTCAGTCATTACCTTCAAAATCTCTTCCACGTCAGTGGCAGAGTGTGATGCGGGAGTCTCTTCTTCGTTGGATACTTTTCGCTTCGGAGATGATACTTTTCTCTTCTTCGAAATATTCTTCTCTTTTGGTAGTTCTTTCTCATATTCATTTAAAGCTTCGGCTACCCTTTTCCTTTTCCGGCCTTCGACACCTTTATTCAGTTGTTCGTAGTCAGGGTATTCAAAACCCAAGGCGTCCAGCACTCGATTCAGTCTTCGCTTTGGACGGGTACCGAAGGCCGCAGTCATCAACTGATCTTCTTTTTTGGAGTAATTACCGAGTATTTCATTGCACATTATTTCAATTGTGCCCAGCCACTCTTGGCAAGGTGTTTTAAAGTATTTCTTAAACTTGTAATAGTAACGTAACCGCACAAGTTCTCCTTCTTTCTTCTCCCCCTCTAGCTTCGGCATTTCCCATTCTTTTAAAGTAGGAAAAACCCTGAAGGCCAAGAACTCTTGAACCAGGTCTCTTGTGCCGATATGCTCTGAAATAATTTTGAACTCAGCCAGTGCAGCCCAAGTGGGACCTTCTAACGACATTTGGCATCGCGGTCTTGTTTCTCCGAAGATCAATTCAAGAGGGCTTTGTACCAGCTTCTCTTTGTCTTCATCAACCTTCACATAAAACCATTCCGACTTCCAGCCTGCCGGCCATTTGCTTCGGTAGCTGATTACAGGAAACTTTGTGGTTTTCCGATAAGCAAAATTATAGCAACCAAAGTTATCATGTAATCCATCTTTTCTAGCCTTCGTCTGGTAGTGCAGCTCATGAACCCGACAAAAGTTGTCGGCAAACGGCTCCACCGCTTGGCTTCGGAGGGCCCAGATATAAACACTAAGCCTAACGATAGCGTTAGGAGTCAGTTGATGAAAGTAGATCCCAAACTTCTTCAATACATCTGCAATAATCCCATGGAGGGGGAATCTCAACCCAGCCTTTAGAAAGCTCTTGAAAATGACTATTTCATCCTTCTCCGGCTTCGGGGTAGTTTCTTCCCCCCCCCCCCCCCCCCGAAGCGAAGTAGCTTCTTCTGACTCTCATTGAAATAACCCGACTTCACCATCTTGGAGAGATCAGCCTTAGAGACAGTTGACTTTCCGAAGTCCAAGTGGCTGGGCTTACTTGGCATGGCAATATGATAATCATCTTCGGAATCAGTTTCCTCAATGTCTCCTTCTTCCGCTTCGGTAGTTACCTGTTCTGCTTCAACAGTGGGGATTTCTTCCGAGATTACCAGTCAGGATCGTTGCATCGCTTCGGAGATGGGAACAGTCTCCGATTCTTCAGCTTCGCCTCCCTCACGCTCAACCCTAGCGGTAGAACGCACTCTAGCCATTTAATTCTGGATTTTTTTTGGGAACTAAATACTTTTCTTCCGAAGTGTTTTTCTTCTGACGAAGTAGGCTTCGAGCTGGAGCTTCGTTTGATTTCGAGAGTCAAGCTTCGGCTATGGTTAAAAAATTTTGCAGCAAAACAGTGCAAATAGCAATGAATGCTGTGGTAACTTCACACCTACCCGTCTGTTTATATAGTGATGCAGGTAAGAAGGTGAATCGCCAGGATTTTTACACCAGGCGAACAGTTGCTTGCACCCGCTGCACGGTGGACCGCAGAGACCAAATAGTAACTCTGCAAGGTGGGACCGCTACGCGCTCGGAAATTGAATCGTTTCTCGACAACGAGCTCAGGGAAGGTGTTTTTCGGACCTTCGGCTTCCCGAAGCCTAAGATACTTTTTTCACGGATCAAGCTCGTTACGAAAAACGATCTAGCACCGCGAAGGGGATACTGTTGGGACTATGCTTCGTCGCCGAAGGTCTTGTAGGAAGAAACAGCTTCGGCTGAAGCTGTCCGCATGTGATGACCGAAGGTTCCTCTTCATGAAGCTTCGGAATTACAAACCGACATAAAAATAGAATGACCTTTTAGTCCATAAATGTTTGAGTCGCTATTGTAATCCCTTATGAGGGGCATAATTGTAATTCCTCACAGGCTGTGTCCCGTGTCTATAAATAGTGAACATTATTCCTTTACTGTTCACGCATTCTTGTAATTGCAATCGCATCATTCGGGAATCAACCTTTGTCAAGGCAAAGGTATAATGGTATTCAATGTTTAAATACATTAAATCGATATAATATGAAAGTAATATTATTCATTTATAATTTGTTTACCTTTGACGCTTCGTTTTTTACTTCATATAATATATTATAAGTCGATTACGAAGAGTTAACCTTCGTAATCGTATTGTCTTTAACCTTCGTCCAAAGTTCATTAATCCTTAAGGGATTGATGTTTCGTTGGGCGAAGGGCGTTAACATTTAACATTTTTTATGTTGTCTTGTTCTTAATTCATAGCATTTGAGAACAAGTCCCCAACAGAAGGCGAGGTTGACGGGAGCCGAGGTCGACGGGACGGGGCAGAGCGCGGCGTGGCCGGCGACGCGTCGGTGGCGTTGGCTGGTGGGGCGTCGGGCTTGGCGGCGGCACGTCGGGGGCGCGGGCATGGGCGGGTGGGCGGCGCTGTGGGGGCGGCGCGGCGGGCCGGGGGCGGCGCGGCGGGGCGAGGACTGGCGAGGGATGGAGCGCGCGAGCGGATGGAGAGCGGCGGCGGACGTGAAGAGAGAGAAGAAACAGAGAACAGAGAAGAAGGAACCGGACGTTTTTAAATACTTAATTTTCGGCGGCCAGGGAGCAGGCCACCGAAAATATCCTATTTTCGGCGGCCTGCTCTTGCCGCTGAAAATCTCTGCTTATTTTCAGCGGCCACGCCCTGGCCGCCGAAAATGGTATACAGTGTTGTTGTGGATGTTCTGTAGGATGAAGTGTTGACTATTACGATGCCTAGGAAACTTAACAACTACCCTTGCAAAGACACTCTTTACTTGTGGTAAGTTATTGAAACCTTGAATATCGTCAAATAGCACGAAACTACATAAAACACGAACTTTATCTTAGATTCTTCATTCATATAGATAGATGTGACAAGTGAACTATGTACTTACGGAAGAAAGGGACGCAAGCCTGCAACGGTCCTATTTTGGTTAAGTGTAACTGATGCCATTGATCATGACATCATTGCAAAGATAAAAAAATCATGAAAAGGATTAAATGAGATAACAGAAAAACAATAGTAGTGTAACATATGTAAGCGTTTTATTGTAAATTGCACATGTCTTCTGTTGATTTAACTTGAACATTTTGTTATGTTTTGCAGCTAAACTACGTCTTTATTTTGTTATCAGACAAATGAGAATTAAGCAAAATGCTGAAGAGCATTGTAACATATATAAGATTTTTATCTTGGTACCATTGATTATGCGGAGTTTATATCAGCCCTTAATTCAGACCAAGGCCTGCCCTTAGTTGTGTAAAGTAATGGATGCTAGTTCTCTGTTTATTTAGATCATAAAACAATCTTTGTCCCATACTCTCTACTTCGTTTTCGCATGCATTTTGTGGTGCTTTGCAAAAAAATTATATACCCTTATATGCAGGTTCAGCAACAACCAATAAATACGCAGGTTACAAATGGTCACTTGGACGAGTGGTGTGTGCGTTGTGGGAAGTAGTGAGAGTTGGTGTTATATTTATTGAAACTCGAGTGAAATAAAAAAAATAATAACAGTCCAAGGTACTATAAGCTTTTTAAGTGGGTATCCTAATTTCAGGCTTAAAATATAATAGATAATTTAATACAAAGGTCACTAATAGCAACCGAATAGTACTCCACTCAATTTTGCTACATTGCAATCTCACATCAAAACTTGATAACTTGATATATTGCAGCTGCACAAGACTCCACTCAATAGTAATGATAAGTTTAATTGGTTTCACGGAAACAAACAGTGGTAGGAGTATGCATACGAAGCAACTTAACTGAAGCAAAACATGTGGCCTAATGTAACTTGCTAATATACGTAGTAGAGCATATGAGCACAGATATAAAGTGGTCTAGATATACAGGAGCAGTATAATTTTTTAACACGTGAAGTCTGAAGCTATCTGAATATGGCTATGGCTAGAACCTAAAAACAGGTGGATGTATAAACCAGATAGGTGCAGGCCCAAAATTCATCCCCATCCATACAGAGAAAGAGATAAAAAGCATTTGTGCTCTAATAATGTTCATCCCTTGTCTCGCTCGATCAACAAAAATTTAACACGTGAAGTCTGAAGCTATCTGAATATGGCTATGGCTAGAACCTAAAAACAGGTGAATGTATAAACCAGATAGGTGCAGGCCCAAAATTCATCCCCACCCATACAGACAAAGAGATAAAAAGCATTAGTACTCTAATAATGTTCATCCCTTATCTCGCTCGATCAGCAAAAATTTAACACGTGAAGTCTGAAGTTATCTGAATATGGCTATGGCTAGAACCTAAAAACAGGTGGATGTATAAACCAGATAGGTGCAGGCCCAAAATTCATCCCCACCCATACAGACAAAGAGATAAAAAGCATATGTGCTCTAATAATGTTCATCCCTTATCTCGTTCGATCAGCAAAAACCAATGTGTGTTATTTATTATTGAGACAGATTAAAAATTGTTTTTAAAATTAATATAGCAAGTGAGTTGTAGATCTAATAGTGTGATATACATGGTAAAAATGAACTCCACGAGCAGAAACTATATTACCTGATCAGGATTGAGAAGTTGCCTTATGTATGTCCAGTCCCACACTTTATAGACAAAACCTATTGCTACCTTGGAGCACCCAACAGTTTGCAACCAGTGAGCCAGCAGTGACCATCAAGCTGGAGATAAAAAGAATTGGGACATGAACTGTCATAGAACCCCCTAATATATCGAACAGTTCAATGCAACAGAGATAAAAACAAAAGGAATAAATTCGATAAACTGCATGAACATAATCATGTGTCATTAGCTTTGTACACAATAATTAAAACATAGCAGAACACCTTAATTCAGACCATGGCCTGCACTTAGTTCTGTTTATTTAGATCATATAACAATCTCTGTCACATACTCTCTACTTCGATTTCGCATGCATATAATTCTAACATCTTCATTAATTTTAACCATGTTGTGCTTGAGAACTTATCAGATGAAGAGATTATGGGCCTAAAAGAAATGTTCAGATCCCTGGATACAGATAACAGTGGGACAATTACTCTTGAAGAACTAAGATCTGGTTTACCCAAACTTGGTACAAAAGCAACTGTTCATACCCATATCCATATGCTTCGTTTGTTTTCTGTTGATGCATAATTTCCTTGAGTAATTCTTTTTTCTCTTAAGAGTTACTATCCCAATTCCCGAATCATATATCCCACTTGGAAAACTAAAAGCAACTGTCTAGGACTGCATTGAACATTTGACTCCACATTCTTTTCCTGTTTCCAAGCATGTTGTTTTACAGTTTGTGGTGCTTTCTAATGAATGAATAACAATCACAAATAATTGAAAGGAAACATGGGGAGCACCCAACATGTGAAACTGTTATAGATGTATCAAACATATGGACATTGTTGATGGGAATATTGTAGTAGTTTAGCACATACCATTATGTTTCTTTATTCATGTTTTTAATTCCATGAACAGGCTTGTCGGGGGGCCTTTATCTTCCGAAGGTCCTCAAAAACACGACTAACATGTTTCCCAAGTATAATATATGTACATGAACCTTCGGACATGGGATAAAGTTGTACATGAGATGAAGGGTGCAGTTCAGGAGACGGATGAACCAATGCCGAAGCTACCCGTGGAAAAGCTTCGACTCGGCAATGGAAAATGAAACCGACTTAAAAAGGAAAAGGTTGTCTAGTCCTTGATAGATTATCCCTAGGTCAATAGTAAATGTCAAGGGCATGAATGTAATTTCACACATGTTGTGTCGCGTGCCTATAAATAGATGAACAGTGACATCGTACTGTTCACGCTGACTTGTATTCACTCGTGCGTCACGCTTGGACTTTTGCCTTATGTCAAGCCGAAGGTACAAGTATAATTCAATATTGTTCATATTCATTCATGATGATATAATAAAGATGTATTAATAATGACATATGATTATTCACGTTATCTCTCATGTTTCATATGCTTCTTCTTTCATTATATATATACTGCGATAATGAAGGTACGTCCTTCATGACCTTCGTTTGAAGATCATTATATCCTAAGGGAGATAATGCTTCGAAGGACGAAGGACTTTAACCATTAACATTTTGTGTTGCCTTGTTCTTAACTCATAGCATTTGAGAACAAGTCCCCAACATTTGCGCCCACCTCCGGTGAACTCAATCGACCACCTTCGGAAAGCAGTGACCTTCGTCATGCCGCCGAAGAAAACTTCTTCAGGGCTAGGGGCTGCACTGCAGCCACTGAACGTCAACCAGGACACACTGCGCGAAGCTCGAACTCAAAAGAGGAAGGCCACAAGTCCAACACCCCAAGAGGAGGAGCTGGACCAGGAGATAAGGGATCTTGAAGCTATCCATCAGCAGGTCGAAAGGAAGAGAGAGAAGATGCTTCGTGTTTCCGATCTACAGAAGAAGATCGATGAAGTTGCTGAAGAAATATGTCATCTTACTCAAGATGACCAGGACCGAAGACCTCCACAAAGAGAAATTCGTCAAGACGATTCCTACAATGATGATGATTGGTATGACGATTTCCATCATGGAAATTTTGCTTTTGATGATGCTTCTCCTCTATCAACAGAACTGCAGGCTACCCCATGGCCCCCATCATACAAGCCACCTCAGCTCCCCATATATGATGGGCACTCTGATCCGAAGCAGTTCCTGATGAGCTACGAAGCAACTATATCTTCGTACAGGGGCAATACCACAATCATGGCGAAGTCCTTCGTCATGGCAGTCCAAAGTGTGGCCCAGACATGGTACTCTTCTCTCCGGCCAGGGACAATCACGTCATGGCAGAAGCTTAAGGACATGCTGGTCACCAGTTTTCAAGGGTTTCAGACGAAGCCAGTCACTTCTCAGGCCTTGTTCCAGTGCACACAAGACCATGAGGAGTACCAGAGAGCACCTAGAGGGGGGGTGAATAGGTGATCCTGTAAAACTTGAAATTTAACTCACAAAACTTGATTAGGAGTTAGCACAAATAATGCCAAGTGGCTAGAGAGGAGTCTCAACAAAACACAATAACCACAAGAGATCAATCACAGAGATGGCACAGTGGTTTATCCCGTGGTTCGGCCAAGACCAACGCTTGCCTACTCCACGTTGTGGCGTCCCAACGGACGAGGGTTGCAATCAACCCCTCTCAAGCGGTCTAAAGACCCACTTGAATACCATGGTGTTTTGCTTGCTTTACTATATCCCGTTTGCGAGGAATCTCCACACTTTGGAGCCTCTCGCCCTTACACTTGAAGTTCACAAAGAAGCACGGAGTAAGGGAGGGATAAGCAACACACTCAAGACAAGAAATCACAGCAACACCACGCACACAAGTCGCAACAAGAGCTCACAACACAACTCAATGAGTTCACAACTCAACTAGAGCTCTAATTGCTATCGCAAGGAATCAAAAGCGCGGAATCGATGTCTTAGTGCTTAGGAATGCTTAGAGAATGCTTGGTATACTCCTCCATGCGCCTAGGGGTCCCTTTTATAGCCCCAAGGCAGCTAGGAGCCGTTGAGAGCATTCCAGGAAGGCAAATCTTGCCTTCTGTCGCCTGGCGCACCGGACAGTCCGGTGCACACCGGACACTGTCCGGTGCGGATTTCTTTCCTTCCCTGGCGAAGTCGACCGTTGGCGCCTGGGAGCCGTTGGCGCACCGGACACTGTCCGGTGCACACCGGACAGTCCGGTGCCCCCTCCCGACCGTTGGCTCAGCCACGTGTCTTGCGCAGATCGCGCAGCCGACCGTTGGGTCGGCTGACAGTTGGCTCACCAGACAGTCCGGTGCACACCGGACAGTTCGGTGAATTATAGTCGTACGCCGCCGATGAAATCCCGAGAGCAGCGAGTTCGCACGAGCCAGCCTGGCGCACCGGACAGTCCGGTGCACCCAGACTGAGCAGACTTTGACAGAGCAGAGCCATCTCATTTCCAAATCATTCTTTCCTGTTTCTAGCACTTAGACACAATACATTAGTCCATAAATAATGTACTAAGTCTAGAAACATACCTTTTGACATGATTTGCACTTTGTCCACCACATTGCATAGATCAACACAAAAGTACTTGCGTTGGCACTCAATCACCAAAATACTTAGAAATGGCCCAAGGGCACATTTCCCTTTCAATCTCCCCCTTTTTGGTGATTTATGCCAACATAACATAAAGCAAATAGAACAAGTACAAAATCAATTCAAATAAGAACTCAAATTTGTTTGAATCAAATTTGGCATATATGGATCATTCTTTGCCACCACTTGGTTTGTTTTTGCAAATCGTCCTCAATTTTCTAACTCTAAGTCAAACACACTTGTAGAGACATAAAGAGAGTTGTTCCAATAGAAATTGATCACAGTATCAAAAACTCCCCTTATTTCCCATAATCAACCATTCTCCCTACAAGAGACTAACTTTTGATAATAAGAAGCAAACAAGAGTATTTTGACAAACAAAAACTCTAACTCTACTTTTTCAAAATTCTCAAGTGGTAGCTGATCCATTTATTTGCTTTAGCCTTATTTTCTCCCCCTTTGGCATCAAGCACCAAAACGGGATCAACTTTGGCCCTTTAACCCCATTGCCTCACCAAAAATCTTTAACTAAGAGTAAAAGGCAATAAGATCATAAAGATAAACTTGGAATAAGTTACCCTCTCATCGGAGTGCAGTGGAAGTCTTGCATGGTCCAAGTCCACCTTTTCCCTTTCAATCCTCCTTAGAGACTAAATCAAGCAAACTCAAGCACATGGTTAGTCTCAAAGGGTCAAGTTGTAACACATCTCCCCCTAAATGTGTGCATCACTTTGCAACGGACTTTGTGAGGTCCGGGGAGTGCATGTACAACTCGAGCACCATAAATAAACAACACAATGCAAAAGGAACATGATCAAGGGCATAAACACATGTATGCTATAAATCAATCCAAGTTCCGCGAATCTAAGACATTTAGCTCACTACGCAACTTGCAAAAGGTCTGCTCATCTAAAGGCTTGGTAAAGATATCGGCTAGCTGGTTCTCGGAGCTAACATGAAACACTTTGATATCTCCCTTTTGCTGGTGGTCTCTCAAAAAGTGATGCTGGATGTCTATGTGCTTTGTGCGGCTGTGTTCAACAGGATTATCCGCCATGCGGATAGCACTCTCATTATCACATAGGAGTGGGACTTTGCTCAAATTGTAGCCAAAGTCCCTGAGGGTTTGCCTCATCCAAAGTAGTTGCGCGCAACACTGTCCTGCGGCAACGTACTCGTCCTCAGCGGTGGATAGGGCAACGGAGGTTTGTTTCTTAGAACTCCATGACACCAGGGACCTTCCTAAGAATTGGCACGTCCCCGATGTACTCTTCCTATCGACCTTACATCCAGCATAGTCGGAATCTGAATATCCAATCAAGTCAAAGGTAGACCCCTTTGGATACCAGATCCCGAAACAAGGCGTAGCGACTAAATATCTAAGAATTCGCTTTACAGCCACTAAGTGGCACTCCCTTGGATCAGATTGAAATCTTGCACACATGCATACACTAAGCATAATATCTGGTCTACTAGCACATAAATAAAGTAAAGACCCTATCATAGACCGGTATGCTTTTTGATCAACGGACTTACCTCCTTTGTTGAGGTCGGTGTGTCCGTCGGTTCCCATCGGAGTCTTTGCGGGCTTGGCGTCCTTCATCCCAAACCTCTTGATCAAATCTTGTGTGTACTTCATTTGGGAGATGAAGGTTCCATCCTTGAGTTGCCTCACTTGGAACCCAAGGAAGTAGCTTAACTCGCCCATCATCGACATCTCGAATTTCTGAGTCATCACCCTGCTAAACTCTTCACAAGACTTTTGGTTAGTAGAACCAAAGATTATGTCATCGACATAAATTTGGCACACAAAAAGATCACCATCACAAGTCTTAGTAAAAAGAGTTGGATAGGCTTTCCCAACCTTGAAAGCATTAGCAATTAAAAAGTCTCTAAGGCATTCATACCATGCTCTTGGGGCTTGCTTAAGTCCATAGAGCGCCTTAGAGAGCTTACACACGTGGTCGGGGTACCGTTCATCCTCGAAGCCAGGGGGTTGCTCCACGTACACCTCCTCCTTGATTGGCCCGTTGAGGAAAGCGCTCTTCACATCCATTTGGAACAATCTGAAGGAATAGTGAGTGGCATATGCTAGCAAAATACGAATGGACTCTAGCCTAGCCACAGGAGCAAAAGTCTCCTCAAAGTCCAAACCTGCGACTTGGGCATAACCTTTTGCCACAAGTCATGCCTTGTTCCTTGTCACCACCCCGTGTTCGTCTTGCTTGTTGTGGAACACCCACTTGGTTCCCACAACATTTTGCTTGGGACGAGGCACCAGTGTCCAAACTTCATTTCTTTTGAAGTTGTTGAGCTCCTCCTGCATGGCCAACACCCAGTCCGGATCTAGCAAGGCCTCTTCTACCCTGAAAGGCTCAATAGAAGAGACAAAGGAGTAATGCTAACAAAAATTAACTAATTGAGATCGAGTAGTTACTCCCTTGCTAATATCACCCAAAATTTGGTCGACGGGATGATCCCTTTGAATCATCGCTCGAACTTGGGTTGGAGGTGCCGGTTGTGCTTCTTCCTCCATCACATGATCATCTTGTGCTCCCCCTTGATCACTCACCTCCTCTTGATGAACCTGTTCATCGTCTTGAGTTGGGGGATGCACCATTGTTGAGGAAGAAGGTTGATCTCGCACATCTTGTTCCTGTGGCCGCACATCTCCAATCGCCATGGTGCGTATTGCGGCCATTGGAACTTCTTCTTCATCTACATCATCACAATCAACAACTTGCTCTCTTGGAGAGCCATTAGTCTCATCAAATACAACGTCGCTAGAGACTTCAACCAAACCCGATGATTTGTTGAAGACTCTATACGCCTTTGTATTTGAGTCATAACCTAACAAAAAACCTTCTACGGCTTTGGGAGCAAATTTGGAATTCCTACCCTTATTCACTAGAATGTAGCATTTACTCCCAAAAACTCGAAAATACGAAACATTGGGTTTGTTACCGGTTAGGAGCTCATACGACGTCTTCTTGAGGAGGCGATGAAGGTAGACCCTGTTGATGGCGTGGCAAGCCGTGTTCACGGCTTCCGACCAAAAGCGCTCGGGGATCTTGAACTCTCCAAGCATCGTCCTCGCCATGTCTATAACGTCCTGTTCTTCCTCTCTACCACACCATTTTGTTGTGGTGTGTAGGGAGCGGAGAACTCGTGCTTGATCCCTTCCTCCTCAAGGTACTCCTCCACTTGAAGGTTCTTGAACTCGGACCCATTGTCGCTCCTTATCTTCTTCACTTTGAGCTCAAACTCGTTTTGAGCTCTCCTTAGGAAGCGCTTGAGGGTCCCTTGGGTTTCAGATTTTTCCTACAAAAAGAATACCCAAGTGAAGCGGGAAAAGTCATCAACTATAACAAGACCATACTTACTTCCTCCTATACTTAGATAGGCGACGGGTCCGAAGAGGTCCATGTGTAGCAGCTCCAAAGGTCTTGATGTGGTCATCACATTCTTGCTGTGATGTGCTCCTCCCACTTGTTTACCTGCTTGACAAGCTGCACAAGGTCTATCTTTTTCGAAAGTTACATTGGTTAGACCTATCACGTGTTCTCCCTTTAGAAGCTTGTGGAGGTTCTTCATCCCCACATGTGCTAAGCGGTGATGCCACAGCCAGCCCATGCTAGTCTTAGCAATTAAGCATGCATCTAGACCGGCCTCTTCTTTTGCAAAATCAACTAAGTAAAGTTTGTCATCTAATACACCCTTAAAAGCTAGTGAACCATCACTTCTTCTAAAGACAGACACATCTACATTTGTGAATAGACAATTATATCCCATATTGCATAATTGACTAACAGATAACAAATTATATCTAAGAGACTCAACTAAAAACAAATTAGATATAGAGTGCTCGGATGAAATAGCAATTTTACCTAACCCTTTTACCTTGCGCTTGATGATGAGGGCCATTTCTTCATCATTAAGCCTGGCCGCCTCAATTTGCGCCACCTTGCTCGGTAGCGCCTCCTTGCTTCTCGTTGCTTTGAGAGCGATAGTTTGAGGCTCTTGGATTGGACCATTCAATGCATCATCCACGTATCTAGCCTCCTTGATCATCATCCGCCCGCTTACGAACTTTCCAAGTATCTCCTCGGGCGTCATCTTGGTGTACCTAGGATTCTCACGAATATTGTTCACAAGATGAGGATCAAGAACAGTAAAGGACCTTAGCATTAGGTGGACGACGTCGTGGTCCGTCCATCGCGTGCTTCCATAGCTCCTTATCTTGTTGACAAGGGTCTTGATCCGGTTGTATGTTTGGGTTGGCTCCTCCCCCCTTATCATAGCGAATCTCCCAAGTTCGCCCTCCACCAACTCCATCTTGGTGAGCATGGTGACGTTGTTGCCCTCATGTGAGATCTTGAGGGTGTCCCAGATCTGCTTGGCATTGTCCAAGCCGCTCACCTTATGGTACTCATCCCTGCACAATGAGGCTAGCAACACAGTAGTAGCTTGTGCGTTTTTATGAATTTGTTCATTGATAAACAAAGGGCTATCTGAGCTATCAAATTTTATTCCACTCTCTACTATCTCCCATATGCTAGGATGGAGAGAGAACAAGTGACTACGCATTTTGTGACTCCAAAATCCGTAGTCCTCTCCATCAAAATGAGGAGGTTTACCAAGTGGAATGGATAATAAATGAGCATTTGTACTTTGCGGAATACGAGAGTAGTCAAAAGAAAAGTTCGAATTAACCGGTTTCCTTCTCTCGCAGTCGTTGTCCTTTTGGGAAGAAGTGGACTCATCGCTGTCGTCGTAGTAGACGATCTCCTTGATGTGTCTTGTCTTCTTCTTCTTCCCATCTTTGCGTCTGTGGCCCGAGCCCGAGTCGGTAGGCTTGTCATCCTTCGGCTCGTTGACGAAGGACTCCTTCTCCTTGTCGTTGATCACGATTCCCTTCCCCTTAGGATCCATTTCTTCGGGCGGTTAGTCCCTTTCTTGAAGAGAACGGCTCCGATACCAATTGAGAGCACCTAGAGGGGGGTGAATAGGTGATCCTGTAAAACTTAAAATTTAACTCACAAAACTTGATTAGGAGTTAGCACAAATAATGCCAAGTGGCTAGAGAGGAGTCTCAACAAAACACAATAACCACAAGAGATCAATCACAGAGATGGCACAGTGGTTTATCCCATGGTTCGGCCAAGACCAACGCTTGCCTACTCCACGTTGTGGCGTCCCAACGGACGAGGGTTGCAATCAACCCCTCTCAAGCGGTCCAAAGACCCACTTGAATACCATGGTGTTTTGCTTGCTTTACTATATCCCGTTTGCGAGGAATCTCCACACTTTGGAGCCTCTTGCTCTTACACTTGAAGTTCACAAAGAAGCACGGAGTAAGGGAGGGCTAAGCAACACACTCAAGACAAAAAATCACAGCAACACCACGCACACAAGTCGCAACAAGAGCTCACAACACAACTCAATGAGTTCACAACTCAACTAGAGCTCTAATTGCTATCGCAAGGAATCAAAAGCGCGGAATCGATGTCTTAGTGCTTAGGAATGCTTAGAGAATGCTTGGTATACTCCTCCATGCGCCTAGGGGTCCCTTTTATAGCCCCAAGGCAGCTAGGAGCCGTTGAGAGCATTCCAGGAAGGCAAATCTTGCCTTCTGTCGCCTGGCACACCGGACAGTGTCCGGTGCACCGGTGCACACCGGACACTGTCCGGTGCGGATTTCTTTCCTTCCCTGGCGAAGTCGACCGTTGGCGCCTGGGAGCCGTTGGCGCACCGGACACTGTCCGGTCCACACCGGACACTGTCCGGTGCACACCGGACAGTCCGGTGCCCCCTCCCGACCGTTGGCTCGACCACGTGTCTTGCGCAGATCGCGCAGCCAACCGTTGGGTCGGCCGATAGTTGGCTCACCGGACAGTCCGGTGCACACCGGACAGTCCGGTGAATTATAGCCGTACGCCGCCGATGAAATCCCGAGAGCAGCGAGTTCGCACGAGCCAGCCTGGCGCACCGGACACTGTCCGGTGCACCACCGGACAGTCCGGTGCACCCAGACTGAGCAGACTTTGACAGAGCAGAGCCATCTCATTTCCAAATCAATCTTTCCTGTTTCCAGCACTTAGACACAATACATTAGTCCATAAACAATGTACTAAGTCTAGAAACATACCTTTTGACATGATTTGCACTTTGTCCACCACATTGCATAGATCAACACAAAAGTACTTGCGTTGGCACTCAATCACCAAAATACTTAGAAATGGCCCAAGGGCACATTTCCCTTTCAGTACCTTCAGGCGTATGTCCGTAGATTCTTACGTCTGAGAGCACAAGCGCCTACAGTGCCTAATGAAATCATCATTGAGGCTATGTTCAAAGCTCTTCGGCCAGGGCCTACGGCTCAATACTTTGCCAGGAAACCCCCCTAGACTCTGGAGAAGCTGCTTCAGAAAATGGATGAGTACATCCGGGCTGACAATGACTTCCGCCAAAGAAGGGAAGAAGGTTGTAGATTTTCTGAGATGACTAGGGGCTTCAAAGGAAGAATCCACCCTAGGCATGTCAGATCAATCCACAGCTCCAGTTAGAACGATGACAAAGGGGGTCAGTTTCAGAGGCCACAGCACAGCACACAATCTTCAGGACCGTAACTGAAAGTCGCCTAGAGGGGGGTGAATAGGGCGAAACTAAAATTTATAAACTTAATCACAACTACAAGCCGGGTTAGCGTTAGAAATATAAACGAGTCCGAGAGAGAGGGCGAAAAAACAAATCATGAGCAAATAAAGAGTGATACACGATGATTTGTTTTACCGAGGTTCGGTTCTTGCAAACCTACTCCCCGTTGAGATGGTCACAAAGACCGGGTCTCTTTCAACCCTTTCCCTCTCTCAAACGGTCACTTAGACCGAGTGAGCTTCTCTTCTCAATCAAACGGGACACAAAGTCCCTGCAAGGACCACCACACAATTGGTGTCTCTTGCCTCGGTTACAATTGAGTTGATCACAAGAAGAATGAGAAAGAAAAGAAGCAATCCAAGCACAAGAGCTCAAATGAACACGAATATCACTCTCTCACTAGTCACTATTGATTGGAGTTGTCTTTGGACTTGGGAGAGGATTTGATCTCTTTGGAGTGTCTTGTATTGAATGTTATAGCTCTTGTAAGGTGTGGGAAGTTGGAAAACTTGGATGCAATTGAATGTGGGGTGGTTGGGGTATTTATAGCCCCAACCACCAAAAGTGGCCGTTGGGAGACTGTCTGTCGCATGGCGCACCGGACAGTCCGGTGCGCCACCGGACACTATCCGGTGCGCCAGCCACGTCAGCCAACTGTTGGGTTCTGACCGTTGGAGCTCTGACTGGTGGGGCCTCTGGGCTGTCCGATGGTGCACCGGACAGGTCCTGTAGACTGTCTGGTGCCCCTTCTGCGCGTGCTCTGACGCTGACGCGCACTGTAGCGCATTCAATGCGGTTGCAGGCGACCATTGGCGCGAAGTAGTCGTTGCTCCGCTGGCACACTGGACAGTCCGGTGTGACACCGGACACTGTCCGGTGCTTCACCGGACAGTCCGGTGAATTATAGCGGAGCGGCCTCCCATTTTCCCGAAGGTAGCGAGTTCAACGTCAAGTTCCCTGGTGCACCGGACAGTCCGGTGCGTCAGACCAGGGTGCCTTTGGGATGTCTTTAGCTCTCTTTATTTGAACCCATCTTTGGTCTTTTTATTGGCTTGTTGTGAACCTTTGGCACCTGTAAAACTTATAGACTAGAGCAAACTAGTTAGTCCAATTATTTGTGTTGGGCAATTCAACCACCAAAATCAATTTAGGAAAAGGTGTAAGCCTATTTCCCTTTCAATCTCCCCCTTTTTGGTGATTGATGCCAACACAAACCAAAGCAAATATAGAAATGCATAATTGAACTAGTTTGCATAATTGTAAGGGCAAAGGTTGCTTGGAATGAAACCAATAAATATTGTCATAAGATGTGCATGGATTGTTTCTTTATTTTTAACATTTTGGACCACGCTTACACCACATGTTTTGTTTTTGCAAATTCTTTTGTAAATTTTTTTCAAAGTCCTTTTGCAGATAGTCAAAGGTAAATGAATAAGATTTTGAGAAGCATTTTCAAGATTTGAAATTTTCTCCCCCTGTTTCAAATGCTTTTCCTTTGACTAAACAAAACTCCCCCTCAATTAAATCCTCCTCTTAGTGTTCAAGAGGGTTTTAGATATTAGTTTTTGAAGAGGTTGTACCAATTTGAAATTCTATCAAAAATAAGATATCGATTGAAGAATCATAAATTGAAAGACCTTTTCTTAACTCAAATTTTTGAAAATTGGTGGTGGTACGGTCCTTTTGCTTTGGGCTAATACTTTCTACCTCTTTGGCATGAATCGCCAAAAACGGATATTTGAGTGAAATATAAGCCCTTGTGTTTTCTCTCCCTATGGCAAATATCATAAGAGTGAAGATTATACCAAAGTTGGAGAGTTGCTCGGAGCGACGGCGAAGGGTGAGTAACTTGATGGAGTGGAGTGGAAGCCTTTGTCTTCGCCGAAGACTCCAATTCCCTTTCAATCTATGACTTGGTTTGAAATTAACTTGAAAACACATTAGTCATAGCATATAAAAGAGACATGATCAAACGTATATTAATGAGCCATGTGTGCAAAACATCAAAAGAAATTCCTAGAATCAAGAATATTGAGCTCATGCCTAAGTTTGTTAAATGTTTGTTCATCTAGTGGCTTGGTAAAGATATCGGCTAATTGTTCTTTGGTGTTAATGTATGCAATCTTGATATCCCCTTTTGTTGGTGATCCCTTAAGAAATGATATCGAATGGCTATGTGTTTAGTGCGGCTATGCTCAACGGGATTATCCGCCATGCGGATTGCACTCTCATTATCACATAGAAGAGGAACTTTGGTTAATTTGTAACCATAGTCCCTAAAGGTTTGCCTCATCCAAAGCAATTGCACGCAACAATGGCCTGCGGCAATATACTCAGCTTCGACGGTAGAAAGAGCTACAGAATTTTGCTTCTTTGAAGCCCAAGACACCAGAGACCTTCCCAAGAACTGGCAAGTCACCGATGTGCTCTTTCTATTAATTTTACACCCTGCCCAATCGGCATCCGAATAACCAATTAAATCAAATGTGGATCCCCTAGGATACCAAAGCCCAAACTTAGGAGTATGAACTAAATATCTCAAGATTCGTTTTACGACCATAAGGTGAGCTTCCTTAGGGTCGGCTTGGAATCTTGCACACATGCATACGGAAAGCATAATATCCGGTCGAGATGCACATAAGTAGAGTAAAGAACCTATCATCGACCGGTATACCTTTTGATCTACGGATTTACCTCCCGTGTCGAGGTCGAGATGCCCATTGGTTCCCATGGGTGTCTTGATGGGCTTGGCATCCTTCATCCCAAACTTGTTTAGAATGTCTTGAATATACTTTGTTTGGCTAATGAAGGTGCCCTCATGGAGTTGCTTCACTTGAAATCCCAAGAAGTACTTCAACTCCCCCATCAAAGACATCTCGAATTTTTGTGTCATGATCCTACTAAATTCCTCACATGTAGATTCGTTAGTAGACCCAAATATAATATCATCAACATAAATTTGGCATACAAACAAATCATTTGCAAGTGTTTTAGTAAATAAAGTAGGATCGACCTTTCTGACTTTGAAGCCATTAGTGATAAGGAAATCTCTTAGGCATTCATACCATGCTCTTGGGGCTTGCTTGAGCCCATAAAGCGCCTTAGAGAATTTGTAAACATAGTTAGGGTACTCACTATCTTCAAAGCCGGGAGGTTGCTCAACATAGACCTCCTCCTTGATTGGTCCATTGAGGAAAGCATTTTTCATGTCCATTTGGTAAAGCTTAAAGCCATGATAAGTAGCATAGACAAGTAAAATGCGAATTGACTCAAGCCTAGCTACGGGTGCATAGGTTTCACCAAAATCCAAACCTTCGACTTGTGAATATCCCTTGGCCACAAGTCGGGCTTTGTTCCTTGTCACCACACCATGCTCATCTTGCTTGTTGCGAAAGACCAACTTGGTTCCTACAACATTTTGGTTAGGACGTGGAACTAAATGTCATATCTCGTTCCTAGTGAAGTTGTTGAGCTCCTCTTGCATCGCCACCACCCAATCCGAATCTTGGAGTGCTTCCTCTATCTTGTGTGGCCCAATAGAGGAAACAAAAGAGTAATGTTCACAAAAATGAGCAACACGAGATCGAGTAGTTACCCCCTTTTGAATATCGTCGAGAATGGTGTTCATGGGGTGATCTCGTTGGATTGCTTGGTGGACTCTTGGGTGTGGCGGTCTTGTATCTTGCTTATCTCCCTCATCTTGATCATGGGCATCTCCCCCTTGATCATTGCTCTCCTCTTGAGGTGGCTCAATTTCTTAATCTTCTCCTTCATCATTTTGAGCCTCATCCTTATCTTGAGTTGGTGGAGATGCTTGCATGGAGGAAGATGGTTGATCTTGTGCTTGTGGAGGCTCTTCGGATTCCTTAGGACACACATCCTCAATGGACATGTTCCTTAGCGCGACGCACGAAGCCTCTTCATCATCTAGCTCATTAAGATCAACTTGCTCTACTTGAGAGCCGTTAGTCTCATCAAACACAATGTCACAAGAAACTTCAACTAGTCCAGAGGACTTGTTAAAGACTCTATATGCCCTTGTGTTTGAATCATATCCTAGTAAAAAGCCTTCTACAGCCTTAGGAGCAAATTTATATTTTCTACCTCTTTTAACAAGAATAAATCATTTGCTACCAAAGACTCTAAAATATGAAACATTGGGCTTTTTACCGGTTAGGAGTTCATAAGATGTCTTGTTGAGGATTCGGTGTAGATACAACCGGTTGATGGCATAGCAGGCGGTGTTGACCGCCTCGGCCCAAAACCGATCCGAAGTCTTGTATTCATCAAGCATGGTCCTTGCCATGTCCAATAGAGTTCTATTCTTCCTCTCCACTACACCATTTTGTTGTGGCGTGTAGGGAGAAGAGAACTCATGCTTGATGCCCTCCTCCTCAAGGAAGCCTTCAATTTGAGAGTTCTTGAACTCCGTCCCGTTGTCGCTTCTAATCTTCTTGATCCTTAAGCCGAACTCGTTTTGAGCCCGTCTCAATAATCCCTTTAAGGTCTCTTGGGTATGAGATTTTTCCTGCAGAAAGAACACCCAAGTGAAGCAAGAATAATCATCCACAATAACTAGACAATACTTACTCCCGTCGATGCTTATGTAAGCAATCGGGCCGAATAGATCCATGTGTAGGAGCTCGAGTGGCCTGTCAGTCGTCATGATGTTCTTGTGTGGATGATGAACACCAACTTGCTTCCCTGCCTGACATGCGCTACAAATCCTGTCTTTCTCAAAATGAACATTTGTTAGTCCCAAATAGGTGTTCTCACTTTAGAAGCTTGTGAAGATTCTTCATTCCAACATGTGCTAGTCGGCGATGCCAGAGCCAGCCCATGTTAGTCTTAGCAATTAAGCAAGTGTCGAGTTCAGCTCTATCAAAATCTACTAAGTATAGCTGACCCTCTAACACTCCCTTAAATGCTACTGAATCATCACTTCTTCTAAAGACAGTGTCGGGGACCATAATTAGGGGTACCCCCAAGACTCCTAATCTCACCTGTTAAACCCCATCAGCACAAAGCTGCGAAGGCCTGATGGGCACGATTCAGGCCAAGGCTCCGCTCAAGGGACACGATCCCGCCTCGCCCGAGCCCGACCTCGGGCAAAGACAGCCGACCCCGGAAGATTCACGCCTCGCCCGAGGATCCCCTCAAGCAACGGATGCACCGTCGACTCGCCCGAGGCACAGCTCGGGTAGGCTTCGCGGAGAAGCAACCTTGGCCAAATCGCCACACCAACCGACCATATCATAGGAGCATTTAATGCAAGGATCGCCTGACATCTTATCCTAACGCGCGCTCTTCAGTCGACAGGGCCGAAGTGACCGCAGTCACTTTGCCGCTCCACTGACCGACCTGACAGGAATACAGCGCCACCTGCCCTGCTCCGACTGCCGTGCCACTCGCTAGAGTGAGGTCGACAGCGGCTAAGTCCAGCCTCGGGCGACATAGAAAGCTCCGCCTCACCCGACCCCAGGGTTCGGCCCCCGTCTCAGCCTCGGAAGATGGACTTCGCCTCGCCCGACCCCAGGGTTCGGACTCAACCACGACTTAGAAGACGACGAACTCCGCCTCGCCTGACCCCAGGGCCCGGACTCAGCCTCGGCTCTGGAAGACGATGGACTCTGCCTCGCCCGACCCCAGGGCTCGGACTCAACCTCGACCTTGGAGGAATCGCCACCTCGCCCAAACTCGGGCCCGGACCGGCCACGTCGCCAGGGGGCCATCATTACCCTGCCCCTAGCTAGCTCAGGCTACGGGGAACAAGACCAGCGTCCCATCTGGCTCGCCCCAGTAAACAAGTAATGATGACACCCCGCATGCTCCATGACGATGGCAGCTCCCAGCCCCTTACGTCAGCAAGGCGACGTCAGCAAGGATCCGATAGCCCCGACAGCTGTACTTCCGCAGGGCTCCAGCTCTCCTCCGACGGCCACGACATCACATGAACAGGGCAGCAACACCTCTCCGACAGCCACAGCGGCATGTACATAGGGCACTAGCTCCTCTCTGCTAGACACGTTAGCACATTGCTACACCCCCCATTGTACACCTGGGCCCTCTCCTTACGTCTATAAAAGGAAGGTCCAGGGCTCTCGTACAGAGGGTTGGTCGTGCGGGAGAACGGGCCGACGCATAAGGCTCTCGCTCTCTCCCACGCGAACGCTTGTAACCCCCTACTGCAAGCGCATCCGCCCTGGGCGCAGGACAACACGAAGGTCGCGGGTTCCCCTTCGCTGTTTTCCCCCTCTGTGTTCCGTCTCGCGCCGACCCATCTGGGCTGGGACACACAACGACAATTTACTCGTCGGTCCAGGGACCCCCCGGGGTTGAAATGTCGACAGACAGTAACACCTGTATCCGTAAAAAGACAGTTGTGACCCATCTTATATAATTGTGAAACTGAAAGCAAGTTATAATCTAAAGAATCTACAAGAAAAACATTTGAGATGGAATGGTCAGGTGATATAGCAATTTTACCCAATCCTTTGACCAAACCTTGATTCTCATCCCCGAATGTGATAGCTCGTTGGGAATCTTGGTTTTTCTCATAGGAGGAGAACATCTTCTTCTCCCCTGTCATGTGGTTTGTGCACCCGCTGTCGATGATCCAACTTGAGCCCCCGGATGCATAAACCTACAAAACAAATTTAGTTCTTGATTTTAGGTACCCAAACGGTTTTGGGTCCTTTGACATTAGATACAAGAACTTTGGGTACCCAAACACAAGTCTTTGACCCCTTGTGCTTGCCCCCAACATACTTGGCAACTACCTTGCCGGATTTGTTAGTTAAAACATAAGATGCATCAAAAGTCTTAAATGAAATACTAGATTCATTTGATGCAATAGGAGTTTTCTTCTTAGGCAATTTAGCACGAGTTGATTGCCTAGAACTAGATGTCTCACCCTTATACATAAACGCATGATTAGGGCCAGAGTGAGACTTCCTAGAGTGAATTCTCCTAATCTTGTGCTCGGGATAACCGGCAGGGTACAAAATGTAACCCTTGTTATCCTGAGGCATGGGAGCCTTGCCTTTAACAAAATTAGACAATCTTTTAGGAGGGGCATTAAGTTTGACATTGTCTCCCTTTTGGAAGCCAATGCCATCCTTGATGCCAGAGCGTCTCCCACTATAGAGCATGCTTCTAGCAAATTTAAATTTTTCATTTTCTAAGTCATGCTCATTAATTTTGGCATTAAGTTGAGCTATGTGATCATTTTGTTTCTTAATTAAAGCTAGGTGATCATGAATAGCATCAACATTAATGTCTCTACATCTAGTGCAAATGGAAACATGCTCAACGGTAGATGTAGAGGGTTTGCAAGATTTTAGTTCAATAATCTTAGCATGTAAAATGTCATTTTCACTTCTAAGATTGGAAATGGTAACATTGCAAACATCTAAGTCTTTAGCCTTAGCAATCAATTTTTCATTCTCATTTCTAAGGCTAGCAAGAGAGACATTCAATTCTTCAATCTTAGCAAGTAAACTAAAATTATCATCTCTAAGATTGGGAATTGACTCATCACAAACATTTGAATCAACCTTAGCAATTAATTTAGCATTCTCATTTCTAAGGTTGGCAATAATATCATGGCAAGTGCTTAGCTCACTAGATAGTTTTTCACATTTTTCTACTTCTAGAGCATAAGCATTTTTAACCTTAACATGTTTCTTATTTTCCTTAATTAGGACGTCCTCTTGGGTGTCCAAGAGTTCATCCTTCTCATGAATAGCACTAATTAGTTCATTTAATTTTTCTTTTTGTTCCATGTTAAGATTGGCAAAAAGAGTGCGCAAATTATCTTCCTCATCACTAGAATGATCTTCATCACTAGAGGATGCATATTTAGTGGAGGATTTTGATTTTACCTTCTTCCTTTTGTCGTCCTTTGCCATGAGGCACTTGTGGCCGACGTTGGGGAAGAGGAGCCCTTTGGTGACGGCGATGTTGGCGGCGTCCTCGTCGGAGGAGGAGTCGGCGGAGCTTTCGTCGGAGTTCCACTCGCGGCACACATGGGCATCGCCGCCCTTCTTCTTGTAGTACCTCTTCTTTTCTCTCCTCTTGCCCTTCTTGTCGTCGCCCCTATCACTGTCACTTGATAATGGACATTTTGCAATAAAGTGACCGGGCTTACCACACTTGTAGCACACTTTCTTGGAGCGGGATTTGTAGTCCTTCCCTCTCCTTTGCTTGAGGATTTGGCGGAAACTCTTGATGATGAGCGCCATTTCCTCATTGTCGAGCTTGGAGGCGTCGATGGGGAGTCTACTTGATGTAGACTCTTCCTTCTTCTCCTCCGTCACCTTGAATGCGATCGGTTGTGCTTCGGGTGTGGAGGGGCCATCTTGCTTGATGATTTTCTTTGAGCCTTTGATCATCAATTCAAAGCTCACAAATTTTCCTATCACTTCCTCGGGAGACATTAGTGTATATCTAGGATCACCACGTATTAATTGTACTTGTGTAGGGTTAAGAAAAACGAGTGATCTAAGAATAACCTTGACCATTTCATGGTCATCCCATTTTTTGCTCCCGAGGTTGCGCACTTGGTTCACCAAGGTCTTGAGCCGGTTGTACATATCTTGTGGCTCTTCCCCTTGGCGAAGCCGGAAGCGACCGAGCTCCCCCTCGATCGTCTCTCGCTTGGTGATCTTGGTCACCTCATCTCCTTCGTGCGTGGCCTTGAGTACGTCCCAAATCTCCTTGGCACTCTTCAATCCTTGCACCTTGTTATACTCCTCTTGACTTAGAGAGGTGAGGAGTATAGTGGTGGCTTGGGAGTTGAAGTGCACGATTTGGGCCACCTCGTCCTCATCATAATCTTCATCCCCTACGGATGGTACCTGTACACCAAACTCAACAACATCCCATATACTTCGTCGATAATGGAGTCTGCCATGCTTATAATTTCCAATGCTTCCTTCATTTCTGGATCAGCAAGGGGATCGTACGGCTCCGGAGGCGGGGATAGTTCAACTGAAGTAGGTAAACCGATTAGTTCGAAGCCACAAAACAAGTACCAAAGCTAAAATAATCAAGAAATAATACATATACGCCTTTCGCGTTCTGCAGCTTCTTCAGCTCGTTTTGCTTCTGCCCGGGCGTCGTGGGTATCTTTTCCACTCTTTTTTATAATCTCGTGGGCCAGCTCTCGGCCACCACTCACCCAGACATCATTATAAAATTTCTCGCCCGTTAAAGTTGCTTCAGCTGAAGGATCCTTCGTATCGTCTATGGAGAAGGCAGCTTCGGCCTGGGCTATAGCCTTAACATGATCACATCTGGCCTTCTCTAGAATAGCCGAGATTCCCCGCGCACCGGAAAACGCGCAAACATCCCCGTGATCACTCAAAATTTCCTCGAAGACTTCGGCTTCTCCACTTATCCATTCAACAACGCCCTCGGGGTCGCCTCGTATGAAGTTTTCTTCAGTAGAGTACGCGCCCACTTTGGCGAAGCTAGTTTTTAATTTCCTCACGCAATCCAAGGATTTCTCAAAGCATCTTTCCTTGGATTCACGAAGTTCTTCAACATTTTTCTCTAGCTTATTTTTCCAATATTCACTGATTTCTTAACTAGCCTGTGCGAGCGCGTAGTTCTCCTTAGCTTCGGCCAGTTGTCTTCGAAGGTCTTCAATTTCGGTTTTCTGGGCTTCGGCCTGAGCTTTGTAATTAGCTTCATCCTCCTTTACTTTGTTCACCAATGAAATCAAAATTTTGTCTTTCTATAGACCTTCGTTTCTCAATTCAATCACCTCAGAGCGAAGGTTGTTAAGAGCCATTGTACAGCATTCGTCTTCGGCGCTCTTTTGAGCCCTCAAGGCATTACTAAGAATTAAGCCCTGCAAAGAAGAAGAAAGAGTTGAGCATGGCAGTAAAATACTTCATTTTCTAGCTTCAAAATTAACCTCTATACCTTTATACTATTGTGTGCGAGGCTGTCAGCAAGATCATCATTCGACAAGACCGAAAGGCCTTCTTCAAGCTTAGGAAATCCCATACTCTTAGCCATCTCCCGGCAAACGGATATTTGTTTGTTATCCGGGAGACAATACAAGAAATCATCTTCGTTACTACCATTGAACACTAAGGCCCCTTTCGGATATTTCAGTCTTTGGGCGTAGTGTTTGGCCTCCAAGTTTTCTTCTTCAGATAATTTCTTCCCCGAAGCATGTCGAACAATGTAATCAGTATCCTCAGCTAAGGCTTCGGGGATAGAAGATTTTGCTTTTTCTGTCATGACTTGCTCTATCGTCTTGCCGGTATATGAACTTTGCTGACCCACCTTATCTTCAGGCACGGCGGTCTTCGGCTTAATAGGCGCTGAAGGCCCAGCTTCAGCTTCGACTTGATTTTTGGCAGCTTTGGTAGTTTTCTTGGTAGAAGCAGGAATTAAGGCCTTCGTGGTCTCTATAACAACGTCTAATACGTTGGCCATCCTCCTCCTCTTGGGAGTTGCAACAGGAATCTTTTGCATCTTTGGCAACTTCTGGTGGGCTCAGGATTTCTGGCGTTTTTATCACTTTTTCCGCTTGTGGCTCTTCAGCCTTAACATCCCTAGCTTCGGCTGGCTCGACTGTAGGCACCTTCGGCACTACAATCGGCTCTTCAACACTCTGCACAATTGAAGCAACTTGCTTTGCTTTGGCAGCTGAAGAAGTACCCTCACCAAACTCAGGCACTACGGCTGGTTCAATATAGCGCGACCGGTGGGTCAGAACCTTCACCATTTTGCTCTTCGGTACAGTTGCGATGGCCGAAGCGGCAGTCTTTCTCTTTTTTCCTTGCCCTTGCAGTGGGTAATGGTAGTCAGGGTACACGAAGCCAATCACATTAAATACCCTGTTCAATCTTTTCTTGCCCCAACCTCCGAAGGCTACGGACAGAGCATTATCTTCAGCCTTGGAATATGTCCCAAGTAGCTCGTCGCTGGTAGCTTCAATACATTTCAACCAGTCATCATCTGGCTCATCAAACTTCTCCCTAAATCTGAAGGTATATTTCAATCGGACTAGGCCACTTTCATTGGACTCGGCAGTAGTCTCCTTCGGCATATCCCAACTCTCCACAAGTGGCCATACCCTGAAGGCTATGTGCTCTTGAATCAAATCCCTCGTGCCAATGAAGGCGCACACAGTACTAAAGGCCTTCCGGCACGCTTCAACATCACTATCAATATTCACCTTCGGCCTTCAGAGGCCGAAGCGAGACTAGATGGGACGCTGGATAATTTCCTTGATGTCCTCCCTTTTCTTTAAATCATTTTTAACGTAAAACCACTCCTCCATCCAGGCCTCGGACCATCTTTTTCGGAATGTTGGCACTGGGTGGCTTGCATTGGGGCGAGCAATAAATCCATAACAACAGAAGTTGTTGTGGTACTGTTCTTTGCCAGTAGCCTTCGTCTCATATAAAAGCTCGTGCATACTGCAGAAGCACTTCGCGTTTGGCTCTAGCCCCTGACTCCTTATAGCCCAGACAAAAATCTCCATCCTAATTATAGCTTCGGGGTGATCTGATGAAGGAAGATCTGGTATACTTTTAGCACTTCAACCACAAACTCGCTCAAAGGGAACTGAAGACCAGCCTTCAAAAAACTTTGATAGATAACAACTTCATTTTCCTCAGGAGCAGGGACAATGTTGTCTTCACCAACCCTCACGATAGACATGTCACGAAAGTACCTTCATCTCATGTTGTCAATATGACTCTGTTTAATAATCCACTTTCCGAAGAGTGCATGGCTTGGTCGCTAGGGCCGATCTTTAGAATCTTCATCTCCACTCTCCACATCATAACTATCATTGTCATCAGAATCTTCAGACAAACCCTCCATTATCTCTTTAGTAATCTTCTCTATATTCGTTTTTGCCATAGATTCATAAAATTCGGCGATAAAAGGATCTGCAGCTTTCTTTTCTTCATACAACTTCGTATCCTCGGTTAGCTTCGTCTCCTCAGTCATCTTATTTTCCTCAGTCATCTTCTCCCCAGACATGGCGCAAACACGTCTTTAAACCGAAGCTCAAAAAGCTTGAAAATCAGGCGAGAGCTAGTGAGCAAGAGCTAAAAGTTTGAGAAAATAACGCAAATGGCAGAAATGGTGTATCAAATGCTGCCGGTGTGGTTTCCTATTTATATACCTACCGCTCTGCAACTTGGAGGGCCCGTCTGTCATCGACTATTGCTATTCTAGCAAAGGGAAGGTGTTTTTTCGGATCTTCGGCTTAAGGCCTTCGTTCACGTCGCAATCTAAATTCGTTATTATAACAAAGTAATACTGCGAGGGGCTACTGTTTGGGGCCTTCGTCTTCCGAAGGTCCTCAAAAACACGACTAACATGTTTCCCAAGTATAATATATGTACAGGAACCTTCGGACATGGGATAAAGATGTACATGAGATGAAGGGCGTAGTTCAGGAGAAGGATGAACCAATGCCGAAGCTACCCGTGGAAAAGCTTCGGCTCGGCAGTGGAAAATGAAACCGACTTAAAAGGGAAAAGGTTGTCTAGTTCTCGATAGATTATGCCTAGGTCAACAGTAAATGTTAAGGGCATGAATGTAATTTCACACAAGCTACGTCCTGTGCCTATAAATAGATGAACAATGACATCGTACTGTTCATGCTGACTTGTATTCACTCATGCGTCACGCTTGGACTTTTGCCTTCTGTCAAGCCGAAGGTACAAGTGTAATTCAATATTGTTCATATTCATTCATGGTGATATAATAAAGATGTATTAATAATGACATATGATTATTCACGTTATATCTCATGTTTCATATGCTTCTTCTTTCATTATATATATACTGTGATAATGAAGGTACGTCCTTCATGACCTTCGTCTAAAGATCATTATATCCTAAGGGAGATAATGCTTCGAAGGACGAAGGACTTTAACCATTAACATTTTGTGTTGCCTTGTTCTTAACTCATAGCATTTGGGAACAAGTCCCCAACAAGGCTGATGTTGATACAGATCATGTGAGTATATATATTTTACAGAGTTCAAGTAAAAGATCATGTCTTGCAAATATTGAAATCAATCAAGTAAAAAAACTCGCCTCACTATTTAACCATTTAACACAAGCTTTATCTAAATTAGTTCACTTCGACCTCGCCAGGAAGATGGCTAAAATCACAAACAAGAGGGGATGAGTAGAGGAGCATACCTTCCACAAGCAGTTCCCTCTCTCGGAGGCTGATGCTTGTCGCCTGTGTCAGCTCGGTGGCGGCGCCGACCTCGTTCCCTCTCTCTTTTTCCACGAACGAGAGCTCTCGAAGTCTGCTCAACCTGCTCTGTATACATCGCGCCCACATTTATCCTCATCATCGAGACACTCGATTGAAGTGGAGGGAGTGGGGCGGTTTGGAGGGAGATCGTGGGGGATTACAGGGAGAGCTAGTGGAGGAGGTTGTGCATATGGGAGAGATGGCGAGCGAGGGTGGGGAGAGGGGCGGAGAATGCGGTAGCGGGGACAGCTGGCGGAGGAGATCGTGTTGTGCAGGAGAGACGACGCGCGGGGGGTGGGGGAGCCCTGGCGAGATGGCGCGCGGGGGTGGGGGAGCCCTGGCGAGATGGCGCGCGAGGGTGGGGATGTGGAGGTCGTGCTGCGCGCAGGGGTTGGGGAGCCCTGGCGATGACGGCACGCGAGGATGGGGCGGTGGAGGTCGTGTTGCGCGCGGGGGTGGGGGAGCCCTGGCGAGACGAAGCGTGGGGGTGGGGCTGTGGAGGCGAGACGGGGCGCAGGGGTGGGGGAGGCCGCTGAGGCGCTGACCCAGGGCAATTGCGTCGACTGTGGGTCTTATCTGGGCCACAACAAGCAGCTGGGCCTCCTAGGAAGCGTGTACTTCATATTGGCAAGCTAAAAATAGTACCACATTGGTCACTAAACTGTGCACACACCTGTTTATAAGGTCTAGTGCGCACACAATATGTGTAGTCTTGGTTGGGCGTGAGCTTTGATCCACGTAGCTAGCTTTTTGGTAAAAATTTGGTCACATAAATTTGGTCACATGCGCGGAACACAGTTGGGAATGGGACAGGTGTGGGGAGTGGGGAGGAATGGGCATGGCAACACAAATGAGAAATTCCACAGGTGTGGGAGGAATGGGAATGGCAACACAGGTTTGGAAATAGGAAACCGACCTGTCAGGGGGCGCATGGGAATGGGAATGACAGAACCAGGAATGGCAGCCTACCCCTTACCGTCTTAATATTAGTAAAGATATTTTACAGAGTTCAAGTAAAAGATCATGTCTTGCAAATATTGAAATCAATCAAGTGAAAAACCCGCCTCACTGTTTAACCATTTAACACAAGTTTTATCTAAATTAGTTCACTTCGACCTCGCCAGGAAGATGGCTAAAATCACAAACAAGAGGGGATGAGTAGAGGAGCATACCTTCCACAAGCAGTTCCCTCTCTCGGAGGATGATGCTTGTCGCCTGTGTCAGCTCGGTGGCGGCGCCGACCTCGTTCCCTCTCTCTTTTTCCACGAATGAGAGCTTTCGGCGTCTGCTGTCACACCCGATTTTAGAAGGCAAACCGAATGCGAACCATGCACGTGCCAGGATCAACAATTCACGTACACAACAGTTACATAACTAGACATCATCACACAGTGCTCAAATAATAACATAAAAGGGTAATAATAGTCGATTACATCATATGTCTGAGGCATCCACATAGTCTTTACAATAATCAAAGTGCGGAAAAGAAACGTAGATACGCGCGGCCTTCACAGGCAGCCGATTGGGGGTTGTCGCTAACCCACGCCTAGAACTCGTCGTAATCTTGGAACTCCTGGAAGTATCCTTCCACGGCTTCATCTTCTCCTGAGCAGTGGTTGCAATGCAGACAACCTCGGGATGAGGGGGGTTTGGTGTGTAGAGCAAGGGTGAGTACACATCAACATACTCAGCAAGTGACATGTTTGGATGTAGTGGACTAGCTTTATATGGGGGTAAGTCAAGCAGTTGCTTTTAGTTGGTCAAATTATTATTACTAGTAGAGAAAGCCAAGTTTTAGTATTAACCCACGTTATTAACCCAAACGTACCCTTTCCAAACGGAAAGAATACCACTTACCATTACCATAGCCAATGCCAAAAACCAACATTCTCATCACCACCTGTAATCCGAACATCTCTGATCAAGTATCACTAATCAATGGAGCTCCTTTGGCCGCTCATAACCGCGAGCACGACTGATATATCAGTTTTCATAACACTCTGCAGAGGTTGCGCACTTTACCCACAAGCCGTGATTCCCTTTCTGCTCGGAGATCATGACTCTTCATTGATCACTACCAAGGTGACCCAGCAAGGTATCACTACGTAGCCTTTACAAAGATTCCCCGGGGCTGTAGCCGCCCGTTAGGTTTCCTAAATGCACCGCACTCCTCCCCAAGGGGCGAACCAACCTTGGTAGAGCAAGCCGCATACATCGAGCCCCATTAACGGCACGACGGCTAAGCGAACTACACCCCTGGTTCTTCTAATTATTCAGCTAAGGGCGTCCCACTCCACCCTCATGGTTGCACTGTTTTCCCGGGCGGTCATCCAACGAACAGGTCCTTACGGAGAGGCACTCGAGAAACCGCTCGAGCCCCCTTAAATGGCACAAGTATAACATATGAAGGGAAACAACGTATCATTAATAAATCTCATCATGTTCATTGATTAGTGTTAAGCACTAGCATAAAGCTAAGCAATGATAATCCAACCCAAATTGGTAAACAAGGACATGGATAACAAAAGCTAGTCAATCCTTAAGTATAATTGTGTAAATGCGGGAAGTGAATTATAGAATGTATAGGACAAAGATAGGTCAAGGGACACTTGCCTCCACCAACCAGCTGCTGCTCAGGGGCTTCTCCTGCGAGTTCTTCGGATTCCTCAACCAGACTGTTCTCTATGCGAGCAAACATCCATCCATCCATTTGAATTAGGAAATAAACAGTACACCATGCAAGAGAGCAGATAAGTCAAATATGCATAAAATATGACATACGATTTTGCATTCGCAATTGCTGGAAAGAAAAGGAGAAAGGTCTCGCAGTGGTTAAAGCTATAATCGAAGTGTACTACAGGTAGATGCATAATTAATCGTTACGTGATCTAGTTCCACCTAGTTACACTAACAAATGTTAATCACAAGCACTGATAGAATTATCGTTCTTTCCAATTGGTTGACATAAAACTAAGTTGATAATTAACTACATGAAATAACTAACATAATCAATTTCTGAGTTGAGTTTCCATTTCATTAATATAAACAACGTGATCACTACGCATGGAATACACGGGGCGGGGGGGGGGGGTAGACGGGTGGCTAGGGGTAGACGGGCACGTCTAGGGGTAGATGAGCGCTCCAAGGGAACGTCGAGTCGTGCCAAAGCACCGCGTGCACCACGCGAGCACGCACGCGCGCAAGACCACGCTGACGTGCCGCGAACGAGTCGCACGCACGCTGGGGCCGAGCTGCGCACGCGCCGCGCTGCGCACCGCGAGCTAGCAGCAAGGCCGCACCGGGGCCGAATGCGCGGGGCCACGCGCTGACCGAGCTCAAGGTCGCGTGCCACGACCACGCGCCATGGCTGGGGAAGGGGAGGGAGGGGAGAGGAGAGAGGAGGGGGGAGGGGGGAGGGGCTTACCGCGTGGGGAGGGGGCCAGGGTGAGCGGTGGTTCGGCAGCGGTGCAGGGGAGACGAGGGCGAGCGGGCGCGGGGAGAGAGAGAATTTGGGGGAGGGGAGGGGATGACGGGTGGGGCCCATGGGGAGGGGTGGCGGCGGCGGCTAACTCCCGCGCGCGCACCACGCGCGAGGGGAGCGGGGGGGACGGTTGGGCCGCCAAGGCTGACTTGGCCACGCGCGGGGGGGGGGGGGACGGCTGGGCCGCCGAGCCGGCCCAAGAAGGAGAGGGGGTTTACTGCGGCTGGGCCGCGCGCCTGGCTGGGCTGTAAGGGGAGGAGAGGGGAGGGGAGAGAAAGAAAAGATTTTCCCTTTTTAATCTATTTTCTAGATGAATGATTTCACAAATTCACTCAATCAAAACAAATGCATGGTCCGGCATGGTGCAACAAACAAAAGAAAGTATTTCTAGGGTTTACTCACACAAGATATCGAGCTAGATCTCGCTAGAACTTTTTAAGAGAACAAGGCATCGCGAGAAGAAACAGAAAGAGGAAAGGGTAACACCCGAATTTGGCGAGTGAAGAAAAAGAAAAAATTAACTCTCAAATTCGGGACGTTACAAACCAATCCCCCTTAAAAGAATCTCGCCCTCGAGATTCAAGGTTGGCTAGCAAAGAGCTCGGGGTATTTAGCCATCAGATCATCTTCACGCTCCCAAGTTGCTTCTTCTTCGGAGTGATGACCCCATCTGACTTTGCACATTCTGATAGTCTTCCTTCGGGTGACTCTATCTGCAGTCTCAATAATTCGCGTTGGCTTCTCAATGTAGGTCAAGTCTTCTTGGACTTCAAGACCCTCCACTGGCAACTGCTCTTCTGGCACACGCAGACATTTCTTTAACTGAGACATATGAAGACATCATGCACGACAGGCAAATTTTCTGGTAGGCTGAGCTGATAGGCCACTTCTCCACGCCTTGCGAGAATCTGATACAAACCAATGTAACGGTGTGCTAGCTTGCCTTTGACTCCGAATCTTCTGACTCCTCGGATAGGTGAAACTTTCAAATAGACAAAATCTCCAACTTCGAAAATCAGCTCTCTTCTTGTGTCTGCATAGCTTCGCTGCCTTGATTGCGCTATCCTTAGATTCTCTCGAACCATCTTGATGTTGTCTTCAGCTTCGAGCAAAATGTCTGGCCCAAACACTTGCTTTTCTCCAGGCTGATCCCATTGCAACGGAGTTCTACAACTCCTCCCATAAAGCGCCTGAAATGGTGACATCTTCAAGCTGGCATGGTAACTGTTGTTATAGGAGAACTCTGCATAAGGCAACCTCTTGTCCCGTCCAGACTGATCTTGCAACGCGCATGCTCTCAACATGTCTTCGAGGATTTGATTAGTTCTTTCGGTCTAACCGTCTGTCTGCGGATGATAAGCTGAACTGAAATTCAGATGTGTGCCCAAGGCTTCATGCAACTGCTGCCAAAAATGAGAGGTGAACTGCGTTCCTCTGTCTGACACTATCTTCTTTGGCACACCATGAAGACAAACAATCCGAGACATGTACAACTCTGCCAATATTGCACTGCTGTAGTTGGTCTTGATAGGTATGAAGTGGGCTAACTTGGTTAAGCGATCCACCACTACCCAAATGGAATCATAGCCGGCTCGAGTGCGAGGCAATCCGACTATGAAATCCATACCGATTTCATCCCATTTCCACTGAGGAATTCAGAACGTTTGCAACAATCCAGCTGGCCTCTGATGCTCTGCCTTGATCTGTCGACAGCTATCACACATAGCCACATGCTCTGCGATTTCCCTCTTCATTCCGTACCACCAGAATTTCTTCTTCAGATCCTGATACATCTTCTCACTTCCAGGGTGTATAGAATAAGCTGTCTCATGAGCTTCCTTGAGGATCAATTCTCGAATAGACTGGACGTTGGGAACACACAAGCGGTCCTTGAACCATATCACACCCTCTGCATCTTCCCAAAAGTCTTTGCCTCTGCCGTCTAGAATCAGTCGCCGGATTTCACTGATCTTCTCATCATTCTTCTGTGCTTCTTTGATTTCCCGCTCTAGGGCAGGCTCTAACTCAACTGTTACTCCTCGCATGTTGTTCAAAAACCCGAGGCTCAACCTGTCAAACTCTTTGGCCAACTCATAAGGCATCGGATGAGCGACCATCAAATTGACCTGACTCTTCCTCCTCAAAGCATCTGCCAGTACGTTCGCTTTGCTTGGATGGTAATGAATCTCCAATTCATAGTCTTTGATCAACTCTAACCATCTTCGTTGCCTCATATTCAGCTCTGACTGAGTGAATATGTACTTCAGACTCTTGTGGTCTGTGTAAACATCACATTTCTGCCCATATAGATAGTGCCTCCATGTCTTCAGTGCATGAACCACTGCTGCCAACTCTAGGTCATGGATTGGGTAATTCTTCTCATGAACCTTCAGCTGTCGGGACGAGTAAGCCACAACTCTTCCCTCTTGCATCAACACGCATCCCAAACCAGTGTAACAAGCATCGCAATACACCGAGAAGGGCTTGTGCACATCAGGCAAGACTAAGATAGGCGTTGTAGTCAACTTCTCTTTCAGCGCTTTAAAGGCTTCTTGGCATTTCTGGGTCCACTTGAACTCAACCTTGTTGCTTAGCAAAGCTGTCATTGGTTTCGCAATCTTTGAAAACCCTTCAATGAATCGCCGATAATATCCGGCCATTCCAATGAAGCTCTTGATTCCTCGGGCATCTGTTGGCGCTTTCTAGTTCATAATGTCCGCCACTTTCTTCGGATCCACAGCCAATCCTTCTTTGTTTATTATGTGACCCAAGAACATGACTTCATCAATCCAGAACTCGCACTTGCTCAACTTTGCATACAGCTGGTGCTCTCGCAATCTCTGCAAAACCATCCTCAAATAATCTGCATGCTCTGCTTTGCTTTGAGAATATATCATAATATCATCAATAAATACCACCACAAACTTGTCAAGATAATCCATGAACACACTGTTCATCAGATTCATAAAGAAGGCCGGTGCATTTGTTAGACCAAAATACATCACAGTGAACTCATACAACCCATACTTGGTAATGAATGTCGTCTTCGGAATGTCGAAAGGTCGAATCCTTAGCTGATGATAACCTGACCTCATATCTATCTTTGAAAACATGCTGGCTCCTCTCAACTGGTCGAACAGATCTTCTATTCTGGGCAAGGGGTACTTGTTCTTGATTGTGACCTCATTCAGGGCTCGATAATTGATACACATCCTTCTGGTGACATCTTTCTTCTCCACGAACAGGACAGGAGCGGCCCAAGGCGAGGTGCTTGGTCGGATGTAACCTTTCTCTGACGGCTCATCAATCTGCTTCTTAAGCTCAACCAACTTTGGTCCATATACTCTGTAAGCTCTCTTAAAGATGGGGGCCATTCTAGGAAGAAGTTCTATGGCAAACTCAACTTTCCGCTCTGGTGGCATACCTGGTACGTCCTTTGGGAACACATCTAGGAACTCAGACACAACCTTGATAATCTCAAGTGGATCTGCTTCACTGCTATCAACAGCCATCTGATAACAACTTCCTTTCTTTGGCTCAGGCAGGACTAACTCGGTCACCACTTCCTCTCCTAGTGGGGACATCAACTTGATTGTCCTCTTATCACAACTGATAATTGTCTGATACTTATCTAGCCAATTCATCCCTAGGATGACATCTATTCCCTGAGTACCCATTACTATGAGGTTAGCGGGAAACGCTATCCCCCTTATTTCCACACTTACATTCAAGCAAATACTATCGGCTCAAATTCTACCACCGGCTGAGTCAATTTGAATGGGGGTTGACATAGTAGTTATTGGAAGATTATGTGCTTCTACCCATGATGCAGTAATGAATGAATGTGTTGCTCCAGTATCAAATAACACTTCTGCAATATGGGAGTCGATTGGAAACATACCTACTATCATGTCGGGGGTTTCCTGAACTGCTTTGGCCTCCAAGTGGTTCAGTCTTCCATGGTTATAACGTGGCTGAGAGCGGTTGCCTGCTCTAGGCTGAGACACATTCTGCTTTGCTGGGGCATTGGGGCCTGACTGCTGCTGGGCTACCTTCTTCGGACATTGCATCACCCAATGGCCTTGCTCTCCACAGTGGAAACATGCCCTGCTTCCGCCTTGAACTGGTGCTGCTTGACTGTTTCTGCTGGTTTGCTGGGGCAGGAAGACGAGGTGCCTGCTGATTCTGCCTCTGGAACTAACCTCCTCCTGACTGATTGTTCTGGCGATTCTGATGCTGATGCTGAGGATACTGCCTTTAAAACTGCTGCTGCTGAGGTGGGCGCTGGTTCTGCCTGAACTACTGAGGTGGATTGCCTGAGAAAGGAGGGTGATTGCTGCTTCCAGGCTGGGGTCCACTGATCTTACGCTTGCGATCCTCCATCTCTTTACGCTTCCTCTCCGTCATGATTGCTTTGTCAACCAGGTGTTGGAACATCGGGAAGGTATGATTCATCAGCTGATACTGTAGAGGGTCAACTAAGCCTCTCAGGAAGCGATACTGCCGCTTGGCGTCGGTGTTGACATCTTTAGAAGCATAGCGAGACAGCTGCAGAAACATGTCTCGATACTCACTAACAGACATTGACCCTTGCTTGAGTGCCAGAAACTCCTCCTTCTTCATTGTCATTAGACCTGCAGGAACATAGTACTAACGGAAGCTATCTCTGAATTCTTCCCAGGTGATGGCGTCAGGGTTGGCATGGGTGGCGAGATAAGACTCCCACCAAGACTGAGTTGTTCCTCTCAATAAACGGGGCCCATACAGAACTTTCTCCCTGTCATCACACTGAGCGGTGTGCAACTCCCGCTCCACAGTGCGCAGCCAGTCTTCAGCATCCATGTGGTCAGAAGAGTGAGCAAACACCGAGGGATGACCTCTCATGAATTTAGCATGCTTGTCCCTAGGCATCGGAGGCATCTGAGGCTGAGGTGGTGGCTGCTGCTGCTGAATGACGGCCAGAGTATGACCGATGGCTTGAACTGCCTGAGTTTGCATCATGAACATCTGCTCGATGGACATCGGGGTGGGGTGGCAGCTGCTGTTGCTGGGGTGCCTCATCCTGCGGGGCTGCCTGCTCCTGCTGAGCACGCCTTCCTCCTCTGCTCCTGTTTTTTGACATCTGCAGAATGCAATCACACATCAGAACTGATCTTGCAACTTGCAGCATAAGAAAATAGTATAGAGTTCTTCCACAACACTGAACAGATGAACATCTTCACTGATCTCCAACACAGACCAACACAACTTCTCAGATAAATAGGAAAGTGGAATAAAAGGCTTCCCAACTAGACAGCTAACTTCATTAATATATAACAGGTAAACCAAAATGCAGGGGATACCCACACTCTGGTGACAGTCATTACAAAGATCCAACTCCAACATTATTCATCATAACAAGCATAAAAGCACAGGATAAGCAAACTACCCTGTCTAACTAAGACTAACTAAGAGTAAAACTGAGGCTAAGACTATGACTGAGACTAAGACTAAAACTTCTATATTAAGCATTTATTACATGACCCAACACTGACGATCTATGGTTCTAAATTTATCTTGGTCCTGCAGTCGGGGTTGCCATAAGACCGGTGTCCACGCCGATGTGAGCGGTACGGGTGCTGAGTCCCGACGGGAGCGGGGGAGCCATCCTCCAGGTGATGATGCTCCGCGCGCTCAGCCCGCAGCTGGGCGATCTTAGCACGAGCCCTTCTCAGCTCGTCTAGTGCATGGTCTAGCTCCGTGTTTAGCACAGGGGCTAGGTTGACTGTGCTGCTCAACCTAGGATTGTCCTCGCCAACGGGTGAGACAATCACGCCTCTTGTGCTGCCAGATGGACGGCGGGGGTAGTACTTCAGGTTGAGACCATCGGCTACCCCGCCGAGAACTGAGCAGTAGTGTGAAAGCGCACGCCGTGCGACATCTTGCATGGCCACCTCGCCTGAGTCCCACTCAGAGATGGAATAGTGCTCTAAGCAGATCTCCGCACTCTGGAGACTGTTCTCCAGACGACGCACCAAACAGGTCGCCTCAGACCCCCGCAACTGTGTTGGAAGACCACACAACGATACTCGATAGACCAAGTACGCCGGTCGAGTGCCTGGCGTAGCAGGGTGTCGAGCGCGTCGTGGAAGTGACACTCGCGAGCAGCATCACGAGTGATGGGTCGAGCAACCCATCCTTCCAGCTCCTGGTCGGCGGAAAGATCGGTGTTGAAGCTCGAGCTGCTGTCTCCACCTCCATCGTCTAGGTCTCCTCTAGCAGCTACTCCAGGGGCTGGGGCGCTCAGTGGTGGTGTAGGGGGCGCCTCCAGCGGAAGCACAAGAGAGCAGCTCCTCATGGACTCTATCTCCTGCTGAAGCGAGAAAGAAGAGCCCTGCTGCTCCAGCTCCCGTCGTCGACGCTCCTGCTCCTCGTGCAGGCGGTGGTGCAGCCTCTCCAAGTGGCTAGACTGACCAGTCACCGGACGGCGAAGCGGACGCTCAGCGAGACGGGAGGGTAAGAAGGGGATGACAGACTTCCGTGCGGTGTGTCTAAGACGAGCCATCTACAAAAGACATCGTAAGCATAAGAGTGAGAACAGAACTAATATGACCATCAAGTGAACCATAAATAAATGAATAAGGAACGATAATAAACAAAAAATTTAGCAAGGTATAATATATAGTAGAACATAGGTTTGGTCGATATGACCAACTTTTGAAGGGATGCCAAAGTCAAGGTGATAATAGGGGTCTATAATCCTTAGAACGACCATTCTACTCTAGGTTAGCGGTCCTACAGTCAGCACGGCTTTGATACCACCTATGTCACACCCGGTTTTAGAAGGCAAACCGAATGCGAACCATGTACGTGCCAGGATCAGCAATTCACGTACACAACAGTTACATAACTGGACATCATCACATAGTGCTCAAACAATAACATAAAAGAGTAATAATAGTCGATTACATCATATGTCTGAGACATCCACATAGTCTTTACAATAATCAAAGTGCGGAAAAGAAACGTAGATACGCGCGGTCTTCACAGGCAGCCGACTGGGGGTTGCCGCTAACCCACGCCTAGAACTCGTCGTAATCTTGGAACTCCTGGAAGTCTCCTTCCACGGCTTCATCTTCTCCTGAGTAGTGGTTGCAATGCAGACAACCTGGGGATGGGGGGTTGGTGTGTAGAGCAAGAGTGAGTATACATCAACATACTCAACAAGTGACCTGTTTGGCTGTAGTGGACTAGCTTTATGTGGGGGTAAGTCAAGCAGTTGCTTTTAGTTGGTCAGATTATTATTACTAGTAGAGAAAGCCAAGTTTTAGTATTAACCCACGTTATTAACCCAAACGTACCCTTTCCAAACGGAAAGAATACCACTTACCATTACCATAGCCAATGCCAAAAACCAACATTCTCATCACCACCTGTAATTCGAACATCTCTGATCAAGTATCACTAATCAATGGAGCTCCCTTGGCCGCTCATAACCGCGAGCACGACTGATATATCAGTTTTCATAACACTCTGCAGAGGTTGCGCACTTTACCCACAAGCCGTGATTCCCTTTCTGCCCGAAGATCATGACTCTCCATTGATCACTACCAAGGTGACCCAGCAGGGTATCACTATATAGCCTTTACAAAGATTCCCTGAGGCTGTAGCCGCCCATTAGGTTTCCTAAATGCACTGCACTCCTCCCCAAGGGGCGAGCCAACATTGGCAGAGCAAGCCTCATACACCGAGCCCCATTAACGGCACGACGGCTAAGCGAACTACACCCCCGGTTCTTCTAATTATTCAGCTAAGGGCGTCCCACTCCACCCTCATGGTTGCACTGTTTTCCCGGGCAGTCATCCAACGAACAGGTCCTTACGGAGAGGCACTCGAGAAACCGCTCGAGCCCCCTTAAATGGCACAAGTATAACATCATAATAAGGAAGGGAAACAACATATCATTGATAAATCTCATCATGTTCATTGATTAGTGTTAAGCACTAGCATAAAGCTAAGCAATGATAATCCAACCCAAATTGGTAAACAAGGACATGGATAACAAAAGCTAGTCAATCCTTAAGTATAATTGTGTAAATGCGGGAAGTGAATTATAGAATGTATAGGACAAAGATAGGTCAAGGGACACTTGCCTCCACCAACCAGCTGCTGCTCAGGGGCTTCTCCTGCGAGTTCTTCGGATTCCTCAACCAGACCGTTCTCTATGCGAGCGCAAACATCCATCCATCCATTTGAATTAGGAAATAAACAGTACACCATACAAGAGAGCAGATAAGTCAAATATGCATAAAATATGACATACGATTTTGCATTCGCAATTGCTGGAAAGAAAAGGAGAAAGGTCTCGCAGTGGTTAAAGCTACAATCGAAGCGTACTACGGGTAGATGCATAATTAATCATTATGTGATCTAGTTCCACCTAGTTACACTAACAAATGTTAATCACAAGCAACTAGTTACGCCGTGGCCGCACCGGGGGAGCCGCGCCGCGGGGCCGGGGACGACGAGCGCGCCGGGGCGGGGCCGCGCGCCGGTCTGCGCCGACAAGCGCGCCACGCCGCGCGCCGGGCACGGGGCAGGGGAGCACGCCGGGCGGGGCCGAGGCCGGACCGCGTGCCATGGCCGGGGAAGGGGAGGGAGGGGAGAGTAAAGAGGAGGGGCTTACCGCGCGGGGAGGGGGCCAGGGCGAGCGGCGGTTCGGCAGCGGGGCAGGGGAGACGAGGGCGAACGGGCGTGGGGAGAGAGAGAATTTGGGGGAGGGGATGGGATGACGGGTGGGGCCCATAGGGAGGGGTGGCGGCGGCGGCTAACTGCAAGAGAATTTGCGGCTAAATACATCACAGTGAACGCGCAAGGGGAGCGGGGGGGGGGGGGACGGCTGGGCCGCGCGCCTGGCTGGGCCGCAAGGGGAGGAGGGGGGAGGGGAGAGAAAGAAAAGATTTCCCCCTTTTTAATCTATTTTCTAGATGAATGATTTCACAAATTCACTCAATCAAAACAAATGCATGGTCCGACATGGTGCAACAAACAAAAGAAAGTATTTCTAGGGTTTACTCACACAAGATATCGAGCTAGATCTCGCTAGAACTTTGAAAGAGAACAAGACATCGCGAGAAGAAACAGAAAGAGGAAAGGGTAACGCCTGAATTTGGCGAGTGAAGAAAAAGAAAAATTTAACTCTCAAATTCGGGACGTTACATCTGCTCAACCTGCTCTGTATACGTCGCGCCCACATTTATCCTCATCATCGAGACACTCAATCGAAGTGGAGGGAGTGAGGCGGTTTGGAGGGAGATCGTGGGGGATTGCAGGGAGAGCTGGTGGAGGAGGTTGTGCATACGGGAGAGATGGCGAGCGAGGGTGGGGAGAGGGGCGGAGAATGCGGTAGCGGGGACAGCTGGTGGAGGAGATCGTGCTATGCAGGAGAGACGACGCGCGGGGGTGGGGGAGCCCTGCCGAGATGGCGCGTGGGGGTGGGGATGTGGAGGTCGTGCTGCGCGCGGGGGTTGGGGAGCCCTGACGATGACGGCGCGCGGGGATGGGGCGGTGGAGGTCGTGCTGCGCGCGGGGGTGGGGGAGCCCTGGCGAGACGACGCACGGGGGTGGTGCTGTGGAGGCGAGACGGGGCGCGGGGGTGGGGGAGGCCGCTGAGGCGCTAACCCAGGGCAATTGCGTCGACTGTGGGCCTTGTCTGGGCCACAACAAGCAGATGGGCCTCCTAGAAAGCGTGTACTTCGTATTGGCAAGCTAAAAATAGTACCACATTGGTCACTAAACTGTGCACACACCTGTTTATAAGGTCTAGTGCGCACACAATATGTGTAGTCTTGGTTGGGCGTGAGCTTTGATCCACACAACTAGCTTTTTTTGGTAACAGATGAGAAATGCCACAACCAGAAATGACAGCCTACCCCTTACCGTTTTAATAGTAGTAAAGATTACGTGATCTAGTTCCACCTAGTTACACTAACAAATGTTAATCACAAGCACCTAGTTACGCCGTGGCCGCACTGGGGGGGGGCCGCGCCGCGGGGCCAGGGACGAGGAGCGCGCCGGGCGGGGCCGAGGCCAGGCCGCGTGCCATGGCCGGGGAAGGGGAGGGAGGGGAGAGGAAAGAGGAGGGGGGAGGGGCTTACCGCGCGGGGAGGGGGCCAGGGCGAGCAGCGGGGCAGGGGAGACGAGGGCGAGCGGGCGTGGGGAGAGAGAGAATTTGGGGGAGGGGAGGGGATGACGGGTGGGGCCCATAGGGAGGGGTGGCGGCGGCGGCTAACTGCCGCGCGCGCACCACGCACGAGGGGAGCGGGGGGGGGGGGGGGGAGGGACGGCTGGGCCGCCGAGCCGGCCCAAGAAGGAGAGGGGGGGTTTGCCGTAGCTGGGCCGCGCGCCTGGCTGGGCCGCAAGGGGAGGAGGGGGGAGGGGAGAGAAAGAAAAGATTTTCCCTTTTTTAATCTATTTTCTAGATGAATGATTTCACAAATTCACTCAATCAAAACAAATGCATGGTCCGGCATGGTGCAACAAACAAAAGAAAGTATTTCTAGGGTTTACTCACACAAGATATCGAGCTAGATCTCGCTAGAACTTTGAAAGAGAACAAGACATCGTGAGAAGAAACAGAAAGAGGAAAGGGTAACGCCCGAATTTGGCGAGTGAAGAAAAAGAAAAATTTAACTCTCAAATTCGGGACGTTACATCTGCTCAACCTGCTCTGTATACGTCGCGCCCACATTTATCCTCATCATCGAGACACTCAATCGAAGTGGAGGGAGTGAGGCGGTTTGGAGGGAGATCGTGGGGGATTGCAGGGAGAGTTGGTGGAGGAGGTTGTGCATACGGGAGAGATGGCGAGCGAGGGTGGGGAGAGGGGCGGAGAACGCGGTAGCGGGGACAGCTGGTGGAGGAGATCGTGCTATGCAGGAGAGACGGCGCGCGGGGGTGGGGGAGCCCTGGCGAGATGGCGCGCGGGGGTGGGGATGTGGAGGTCGTGTTGCGCGCGGGGGTTGGGGAGCCCTGGCGATGACGGCGCGCGGGGATGGGGCGGTGGAGGTCGTGCTGCGCGCGGGGGTGGGGGAGCCCTGCCGAGACGACGCACGGGGGTGGGGGAGGCCGCTGAGGCGCTGACCCAGGGCAATTGCGTCGACTGTGGGCCTTGTCTGGGCCACAACAAGCAGATGGGCCTCCTAGAAAGCGTGTACTTCGTATTGGCAAGCTAAAAATAGTACCACATTGATCACTAAACTGTGCACCTGTTTATAAGGTCTAGTGCGCACACAATATGTGTAGTCTTGGTTGGGCGTGAGCTTTGATCCACGCAACTAGCTTTTTTGGTAACAGATGAGAAATGCCACAACCAAAAATGACAGCCTACTCCTTACCGTATATAGAATTTTACCATATTCGGTTATTTGCCTATGTTCGTACCCACCGCCATCACTACGCATGCCGGTCCGTTAAGCTTCCTCCCCAGCTTACCGCGTGCTGAAACCCTAGCCGCCGAGGAGCCGACGATGTCGGACCCTTACAACCCGTACTACCGTGGAGCCTTCCCAGGCGGCGACGGTGCGCCGCCGCCGCTGCCGCCTTACTCGGACTTTGATGTCGACCTCGTCGCGACCCGTTACACCGGCACCCCACGGTCTCATCCATCCTCTGCCGACGTCGGCGCCTTCGAATCGCATCTCGGCGCGAGACGATTCGCGGAAGGTGAGAGCGGTCCTTTCTGTTTTGGTTGGTATGGTCGTGGTTGCCATAGTGTATGAACGTTTGGCCGATTGTTTGTCTGAAACTAGTAGTATGAAGATCAATTGGCTGTGGGACTCGGAGCTTATGATGGGTGTTGCTATTGTTAATGGAGCTTGTACTGATATAGGCATATAGCTATCTTGGATATTTGTAAATTTGTGCACAATTTTATTACGCTGTGTGGAATTGTATGGCTACATAAAACTTAAATTGAGACACCACAGAGAATAATTAAGGACATAAATTGCACAATCAAGCATCGATAGTGGTATTGTCTTCTAGTTATATAGGCATGTATCATAATCTCGTCCTCAGTTGTTGTCTTGTTTGGTATTTTGGTAGATGCAATGCAGATTGTAGACTTAGACCATTTCGTGGAGCACTTTTAGTGAATGAGCTTAGCAATGAAGGGCCAGAGGATAAAAAAATGGTAGCAATAATATTCGAACAGGGAAGAGTCTTGGTAATTAGTGGGGAGTAGCTGTACCAGAAAACAGAAAACTTGGAGTTTAGACCTTTGGTCATCTGATTTTGAATGTAAAAATGCTCTCACTGTGTTTCTACCAATAAATTAAAGCCAATTTTGAGGTTAGCTACGAACTGTAAATGCACTTCATTCTTGCCACTCTATTGGAAGTTATACTGTTGCAGTTCTTCTCGAGTGAGTAGTACTAAGAGGTTCTCAGACAGCATTAGAGCTAGGATTTTCCCTTATTCTAGTAGTACTCTTTTGTTTGATAACTGTGCTTTCATTCATTTCAGTACATTATTATTATTTTCAGTATATGTTTACCTAATACAGCTGGCTTATAAAGTTCTTTTGTATACATACTATAGTTCTCTATCAGTACCACCAATCTTGTATGGGAAGTCATAGTACTGTTGGCCAGAGTGAGACTTTATATTCATCAATTACTATGGCTAAGCGCCCTAGGCTTGAAAGCAGCCTTCCTATATATCCACAACGACCGGGGCAAAAGGACTGTGCCTTCTATATGAGCACTGGAACCTGTAAGTATGGAGAGACTTGCAAATTTGACCATCCACAATGGGTTCCAGAGGGTGGGGTTCCAAACTGGAAAGAGGTGACTATCTGTCATAATGTCATTATTATTTGTAGCTATCTATACATCTTATTATTTAAAATTTTACTTGTAGTGTGTTTATTTTTTTTTTTAAATTTTTTATACACACCTTTATGTAATTATCTATGTTATTTCCAAAACCATGCTTTATTACTGTTAGCAATGTAGCCACACAAACAGAAGATGAAAACACATGTAGCTAGCTTCAATTCCTGCATTGAAGCGTTAAACCATACTCATGAAGTTTCAGGGTCGATGAGGTCAAGGAAGGGGGTAGAGGGACATATGTCACTCATGGTTATCACGGCACCATGGCGAGGCGAGGCGCCAGCCGGGTGCCTAGACACGTAGCCGCCCATTTGTCCAGCAGCAAGTATGCAACATATATGATATATCAAATACTAGCAACTAAAATATAGGTCCAGTAAGTAGCAAGCAACTATATATGGTGATAAATTGAATAACTGATAAATATGGCATACTAAGTCTGTAAGGCCTTATCAAAATCGCAGCCCCTCTCCCTGCTATTTGAGAGTTGGAGGCATCTTTGTCTCGCCTGGTTGACGGTTGTGTTCCTATGGACCAGTTTATGTATGTTTGTTTCTGGCCTCCGTAAGGAGTTCTTAGTTTTGTGTTTCTGTTTTTCTTTTATTTTGTAATTTTCTTTTCTTTTTTCTTTTCTTTTGTATTTTCTGGTCTTCTAATGACCATGTACCCTCTCTTCTCTTAAGTTATAAAATGGTGCAGTCCTGCTGCGCATTCGAGAAAAAAATTTGAAGTCCATCTCATTTATGCCGCTCACATTCTCATCAGTCATCACTTGCAGTTGCAGTAGATTCATCTTCTGTAGTTAGAGCATGGCCATAGTCATCCTCAACATGTAGATCATCAGGAGCAACAAAGTCAATTTCAGCTTCTTCCTCATCTCCTAATACTTGTCGTTCTTGTTTTGAAATTGTGGTTGTGGTGTTTGTTGAAGCAGCAACTGCAACACCATTTGGACGAGTATAGGTTCTAGTAATCCTAGGAAAATTGCGGCCATGTAGTGATGTTGTTACACCAATGGCTTCATCAACATGGAACCAGAAAAGATCATGATCTCCAGGATGAACTTCTTCATTGTTAATTACCATTTGAACCCGTTCATTGTCCCATTGGAACTCTTCTAAGATCAAAGGATTCAGTTTTTCCCCTTCCACACGTCTCTTTTTGAACCTTTCCATTATCTTCTTGTCTTGGACATAAACCAAATCATTCAATCTTTGGTGCTCCAATCTGTTCTTTTTTTGTATGGATCTACAAAAGAAATCATTACTCACTTAGTAACCAACTACGAAAGGAAAGAATAAAAATTCAGCAAGTACATAATGTGAATGTCTTACAGACTCAAAGATACTCCAATTGCATTCACAATCGGAGGCCGAGCAGCAAAGTCCAAGAATACGTCTTGCAAAATTTTGAAGTTCTCTATAAAGCCACCAAAAGCATCCCACCAATCAACTGCAATTTCAGTTTGTATCCAGTTTGTATTTTCTTAGTTAAAACTGAATGAAACAAAGGATTTAGGATATTTACGAGAGTTCTTTGTTTTTTGTTGCTTCACTATCAACTGCTTTCCAAAGCTCCTCATTTTCTCATAATCATCAACTCGGTTAATAATCATTTCAAGCAAATCAACTTCACCGACCATCATCTTTTCAAGCACATCATTGAATTGAATTCAGAGACTAGAAGCAAGGTCTACATTGTGTCCCGTGATGCTGAAGAACTTATTTGGATTCAACAATAATGCAGCCCCATGTAACTTTGGCTCCATCGGACCTAACCATTTAGTCTCTATGATGTCCACTATTGGCTTCAATAATCTATTTCTGCTTGAAAAAAAGTTTGTTAACTTCTCCTTAGCAAGTTCTATGTTAGCCATTCTTTCTAGCATGGTAGGCTTCTCATCTCCATCAGGGCTTCTCATCTCCATCAGCAATCTTCAATGCAATCAAATAGAGGTTGGGATGCTTTAAAGCAACCCTCCACATGGTACCAAAACTACATAGCAAGAATAATGTCACAAGATCTCTTCCTTGCCTATGTGGCTATCTATTTGGACCTAGTCCAATCCCCTCACACACAGAGTTGACGCAAAGCATCCTTATGCTTGTACAAACTCTCCAAAGTCAGAACAGAAGTGGCAAATCTAGTGTCTGCTGGCCTGACTAGATCTCTTCCTCCAATCTTTTCCCTCATTGCATTGAGAAGCCTCCCATGCCTATAACTGAAGTTTGTCACTTACTTGACTTGGTTAACACATCTTTTGAATTCTCTTATGCCTGGAATGTCTTGTAACATAAGATCCAAACAATGTGCAACACCTTTTTTTTCTTATATGTCCATCAATCAACCATTATGGTGCAGCCATATTTCTTCCATGAAACCTCTAGCTTATCCCTTGGTTTTGAAATCTCCTTCATTGCCTTTTCAAGCAATGGCACCCTTAATTCATGATAGGAGGTTTGTACCCATGGCCGTATTGTCCAACAGATTCCATCATAATCTCATAGACCCGAGAATTTGCTGCATTGAATGGATGTTAAAAGAAATCAGCCATATGCATATTATTCGTCCTCTCCATCCTCTCCTTTTCTTCCTTGGTTCTCATGCACTGTTCTATAGAATAATAGTGGTTTTAAATCACATTCATATATTCCTCACTGGAGTGTGTGGTGTGTCTGTGCTTGCACTTTTTTTTGGAGGGGTACATGTAACCTGTTCAACACTCTCTTTAATTTCATTATTGACAGATGGGTACCTAACAGTGTCCTAATTTACTCCTGATGTGCGTTTCTCCTCCCATCTCATGCATATATCTTGACTCCTCTCACATCTCTTGCCCATGATGCCTCTCTGAATTGCTTTTCTTGACACCCTTGTCTCTCCAATCCACTCCAAACACAAGTGGGTTGTGGTGGATACTGTATCGAAACAAGCCCTAATGATTTCCATGAAAATTGGAACTCTAGATTTGCACTGTGTTAGTACAGCTAAGTTATCGCCATGGCTAATATAGGTTGTGTTTAAGATAGTTAACTTTATGAATACCATCTTACTGTTTGCATCATGGTTCTTAAGTCATCACCTAGGAGGCTAGTTATTATTATTTTGTGTGTGTGTGAGGGAGGGACATCAGCGGTGCTTGATCTAGATAGGGACAGTGGCAGTGGTTGTTATAGGCTGTCATGGGCATCATAGGGAGCGAGAGGCAACAACCAGGCTGGGATAAGGCTAGAGAATAAGATTGAGATGAGCTGGGATAAGGCTAGAGAATAAGATTGAGATGAGAGAATTGTGGAGAGTTGGTTAGCAGCAGATAAGTCCAAGAAAGTAGGAGTTAGTTGAGAGTTTGTAGGAGAAGTTGGTTAGCCATAGGATTATTTATAAGCCGCATGGCAGCAGGGAATAAAGCAAGCAAGATCATTATCATACCAATCTCTCTCTCTTGCAATGACCCTCTCAAGCGCCTAGGGCTGCTACCCTAGAACCAAGCCTGCGGCAGAGGGGTATAACCTCGCCGGAGAAGACAGCTATCCCCATGGACCAAAGGTCCATGACACTTGGTATCAGAACCAGGTTATCCTCACCACCACCAGCCGCCCATCCCTCACCACCATCAGCCGCCGCGCCATCAGCCGCCGCAACGCCCTCCCACCCGCCCTCTCCAACTCCAGATGCATTCACTCGGCTCGAAGAGAGTTTTGGCCGTCTCGCAGAGAAGTGGGATCAGTTCGTTGTGATGTTCCACCGCTACAAGGAGAAGACAGAGAAGGAACTCCAAGCAGCGGTGCGGCTTCAGGCGGCAGCGCGAGGGTTCCTGGCACGCCGCCAGGTACAGTCCCTTCGTGGGGAGAAGCACCTTGCTGTGGCCTCCAGGGCCACCCCATGGCCGTCATCACATGAGCAGGCCGTGGTGCGCCTGCAAGCCGCAGTGCGCGGCTTCCTTGTTAGGCGGGCGGTGCGGAAGCTGCACTTGCTGATCAGCTCATCGCTGCACCAACTCGCAGCCTGCACGCCCAACCACCAGGTCTCGTCTACACTTTTTGAACCCCCTGCAGAAGTCGAGATCTGGGTATGCAGCTCCCCTGCACGACCAAAGAGGGTCGTCTCCTTCATTCGGGCAACTACCTTGGTGCTGGACAGACCCAACATAAGAACGGGCTGGTTCCTCCTTCACCTTTCATTCAACGTGAAGTCCGCAGTTCAACTCTTTCCTTGGGATCCAGGAGGACATAGCTGCAGTTCAAATTTATATTTTAGTTCCACATTTTTTTTGGTATTTTCGTCTTAAATAATAAAGGTAAGCCGAGATGTAAAAGGCTTAACCTTAAGTCGTGTCAGGTAAGTCTATGGCAGCTCGAGGACGAGCTGGTCCTCAAGGGAGGGGGAGATGTCATGTGCATCATAGGGAGCGAGAGGCAACAACCAGGCTGGGATAAGGCTAGAGAATAAGATTGAGATGAGCTGGGATAAGGCTAGAGATTAAGATTGAGATGAGAGAATTGTGGAGAGTTGGTTAGCAGCAGATAAGTCCAAGAAAGTAGGAGTTAGTTGAGAGTTTGTAGGAGAAGTTGGTTAGCCATAGGACTATTTATAAGCCGCATGGCAGCAGGGAATAAAGCAAGCAAGATCATTATCATACCAATCTCTCTCTCTTGCAATGACCCTCTCAAGCGCCTAGGGCTGCTACCCTAGAACCAAGCCTGCGGCAGAGGGGTATAACCTCGCCGGAGAAGACAACTATCCCCATGGACCGAAGGTCCATGACATAGGCCTACGGGGTTTGTTGATGCCCCTTCTCACTATGTTCGATTGCTGCTGGCAAGATGATATAGTGTTGCTGCTGCTAGCGGTGTTCCCAATTATGGTGAGTGGATGGTAGGTAGGGGTGGTAATGGGCTCTAGATTTTACACTATAAAATTTAAGGATCGAACCAGATTAGGATCGGGCTCTATTCCTATTTTTTTGAACTAAAAAATTAATTAAGGGTCCTAACTTATTGTGAAGAAACATTTGGATCATGATCCATTACCACCCCTAATGATAGGGCTTGGATTATGTCAGTATATCTTTTTCAGAGTAAGTGTATGGGTTGGGACTGCCTAGAAAGGGTGAGGCTGGAATAGTCTAAGAAAATTCAATCTCCCCTCTATTTTCTTATATTATTTTTGTTCTCTTGAGAAGCGAGCATGCGTACATCTACTTGCCTCAGTTTTTTCACCCTCACCGTCCTGCCACAGACATTTTGGCTCAACATCATTAGCATGCCATCCATTGCCATTTTGCCACCTTTGGTTCGACAAACTAAGTGACTTGAGTCTTCCAATTTATTCTAGCCTCATCATGCTTGGCAAGTGACTCATTGCACATTCGCATCTGCTCTACGAAGCTGTGTCTGCTCTTTACTCTCACTGCAACAACTCTTGATGTTGCTCCCATTAAATAATGCTTAACGAATACTTGATCAGCTGAGGCGCTGATAAACATTGACAAAAAGCAACAATTCATGCTAGGACACACCTAGCTAAAAGAAAAGTTACACTTTCACAGTAATGTTGTTTCTGTATCAATTTCTTTGAAATTTTCTGGCTTTTAATTTGCATTTTCATATTTGATGCCTTCTGAAATAATCTATAGTATTATGTGCTGTGCCTTCTGTCTTGTTATCCTCGACTAATTCTCTTTCTGGCTTTCTTAAATTCCTTTTGCAGGTCCTGAATGATGAGGATTATTATCCTGAGCGACCAGGGGAACCAGATTGTCCTGTAAGCATATCATATTCTAGTTCTAGAATCTGTCTGACCCATATATTCATAGCATTGTTCCCAACATTGCAGTATTTATTGAGTAGTAGATGTAAGTTTAAATCTAAATGCAAGTTCAACCATCCAAAGGAAATGGTGAACGCATTAGGAACAAGAACAGACAATGAAGTAAGTTAATTATATGTATTCAATAGACTGCTAATTTTTCTAATCCTTAAGAGTCTCAATTGCTGTGCTTTGCTGAAATGCAACAGTCACTAATCGCTGATACCACTATCTTACCAGTGAGGCCTTCTGAACCCGTTTGTTCGGTAAGATCTTCCATTGCTGTCAATTTTTTCTCTCATGGCAGTCCTTCATTTCTTGATTGTCCCGTATTTCAGTTCTATGCAAAAACAGGCAAATGTAAATTTGGTGCCGTTTGCAAGTTCAATCACCCAAAGCTAGAAGATATTAAGACACCATCTTTGATTGCAAAGGAAACCATATATAGAGCAACAACTGATGCAGCAGCGCACATTGGTGGGACAGATGATTCTGTTCCAGCAAAGACACATGCACCAATTGCCCCAGCCGAGGCACATAATGCAAAGGGGCTTCCAATAAGACCAGTATGTATTTACCAAATGGTTGTTTAGCTAGAGCAGTAAACTTCAGTTAACTTTTTTTCTTTGATAGAACATTTGATACAGTAAATTTCTGTTTTATCCAGATCTTTTATTTGGAAACCTCATTAGTAAATATGTTGCAAAAATGCAAAATATATGCAGAAATGTAAAGCTAGAACTCTGTCCCATGCTTACTGCAAATTCTGTCAGTAATCCAGTGTCGGTCCTAAGGAGGCCCACGGAGGGGCTGCAGCAGCAGCAGCCATGGGCCCTCCAAGGGGGATTAGACAAGGATAGTTAGAGATAAGATTAGAAGATTAGATCTATTGCTTAGGGTCCAAGTTACTTGAGTCCAAGGAACCCTCTCTATATAAGGAGAGGGATTGTATCAATTGAAGGTAAGCAAGAGATTAGAAGGAAATCCCTTCTCTCTTGCCGGCCGTGGCAAAGCCCTACGACCGGCCTCCCTCTACTACGCATGAACAGTACCACACCGCCTCCACTAGCAGCACCCAACCATCGACCCCCTCCAATCCCTCACCAATTCTCCAATCCCATCTCTAGCCATAACAAATGAGGAGCTGACCCCGCCTGCGGGCTACATCGTCACCTTCGTGCCTTCCACGAGTGGGGTTCGGGGTGCCGGTGAGCCGCTTCATGCGGGCGCTCCCGCACTACTACGGGGAGCCAAGTTTTTTTTCCACTGCCCTTCCGCTGCGTCTTTTCCTGCGCTCTTTGCCCGCAACACGCAGCCGCCACCACATCTCCGTCGTGCGTTCGCCACATCTATGCCGTCGCTCACCAACACACTTCAACTAGCGCGCATACAACCGACCCGCCAGCGCCGACGCACGATCCCTCGCGCGTAGCCCGGCAACCCACTCTGTGCCTCCCGCGGGTTGCCTAGACCCGACCGACCGAACACGATGTCGGGCGGTAGTGGCTTGTTCGGGCGCGCAGTCCCGTGATATGCGCCGGAAGACCTGTCGCTGCCCAGGCCGCGACGCAACCTCGTCGACGGCATCACCGGCTACCTCTACTACTGGAACCCTGACACCAATGCCACACAGTACGAGCGGCCTGCGACCGTGCCTCTGCCCTCATGGGTCCTTGGGTTCCCGACCAGGTGTAATTCGACGATCTGTTTGCGTGGCTCAACGCCAACATCATGGCGCTCTCCAGTAGCATGCCAGCAACAGCGGCCTAGCCGTCGCCGGCCGCTCCGGCACCTACATCTTCGTGGGCGGCGATACCTACTAGTTGCTTTGCGCCCTTGGGGCCGTCATCATCAGCTGCATGGCTGACAATGCCAGGGGCAACCATAGCAGGACGGTGTACGAGCCCCTGGCGCCGACCCTCGCTGCTTCTACCATGCCGGTTGTTAAGGCCCATAAAGCCTATATATTCTTGTCTGCCTATATATATATGCTACAGTACCCGAGGGGGTAATCATCTCGCTTAATCAAGGTTAGTGACATGGTAACAGAGCATGTTACGATTAGGGTTTCTCAGATTTTTTTAGCCGCCGTCGTCTCCTCCTGATCGCTGTCGCGGCTTTTCTACGGTCGCCGTCGCGGTCTTCCTCCGCCGCCATCGCGACCCTTCGGCTGGTATCGCGGCCCTCCACCTTCCTCCCGCCCGCCGTCGCGACTGTGGGCTCATCTTGCGCCGCCGTCGCGGCCCTCCCCGACCGCCATCGCGGCTGCCGTGCGCCGTGCAACCTCGCAGTCGTCGCGCGTCTACCGTAGCGGCTACCGTCGCGGATCCCGTCCAGATCCGCGACCGCCATCGCGGCTGCCGTGCGTGCAGATTCGGCCGTTGCCCGTCCGCCGTTGCGGCTGCCGTCGCAGATCCCGTCCAGATCCGCGGCCGTCATCGCGGCTGCCGTGCGCGCAGATCCGACCGTCGCCCGTCCGTCGTCGCGGTCGGCTTTTCCCCTTCCCTCCTCTGCCGTCGTCGCGGTTTCCTCCATCCCCGCGGGCGGATCTAAGCTTCTGTGCCTGCGTCGTCCGCCGTCCGCACCTTTGGCGTCGTCCGCCTGGTGCGCCCTGCTGCCTGCTGCACGCCGCAAGGGCTGCAGATCTAGATCTGCGCCGCCGTCTGCTGCGCCCTTCCTCGTCGCCATCTGCGCCGGTGGCTGCCATTGCGTGCAGAGTCATCAGGGCAGCAGCCGCTATCCAACTCGGCTTCCGCGCCCAGGACCTCCGTCAACTCGTCCAACTCGGGCTGCTGTCAGCTGCGGTTCCTTTGGTTTGTTTGGTTTCCGGTCTCATGTTCTCCCTGATTTTCATTAAATTCAATATGACGACACATGCTATTGTGGTCAATATCACTCTTGATGGCCAAAATTATCCGGAGTGGGCTTTCTGTGTTGAGACTGCACTCAGGGGACATGGATTACTCTTTCATTTGACTGATGCAGCACCTGTTCTTGCGGATGATCGTCGCAATGCTGCTGATATCAAAACATGGCAGCTTAATGATGGTAAAGTGATGACTGCTATGGTGAACAACGTCAAACCGTCTATGATTACGAGTTTGTCTAAATTTAAAACTGCTAAAGTCATCTTGTCTCATTTGAAGGTGCGTTTTGTTCAGGACAGTGGTGCTCTATTACACACTCTCATGCAGCAGACACATGTTATTGAACAAAATGATATGAGTATTGATGAGTACTACTCAGCCTTTGATCGCCTGATGAGTGCTTTGACATCTATGGTGCCTGCTTGTATTGTTGATCCGTGTCCGGCTCATAAGTTTATTGAGAAGTTCTTCACTTACAAATTTGTTATGGGTGTTCGGGCCGAGTTTGATTCTCTTCGTGCTCGTTTACTTCAGGGTTCTGAACTCTCACAATGGCTAAGGCGTTGTCTGATTTACTTGCTGAAGAGACTCGTCTTAATTATCTGTCTTCTACTGGCAGTAATACTCACAATGTGTTGGCTGCTGCCCAGAAACCTAAGAGTGTTTTTAAGCCTTGTGATCATTATGGCAAGACCAATCATCGATCTGAGCTTTGCTTTGTCAAGTTCCCTGAGAAGTTGACTGATTTCCGTGCACGACGTGCTGCTCGTGGTCCAGGACCATCTACTAGAGGCTCAGTTGCTGTTGCTGCCACTTTGTCCGCTTGTACTTCAGAGTCGGCCCGAATACTTGATTCAGGAGCCTCCTTTCATGTCACATCTGATCAGTCAAAGTTGGCTTCTACTACACCTGTCACAGATGGTGCTTCAGTGCAAACAGCTGATGGTATTGTATGCCACATTACTCATAAGGGTTCTCTTTGTGATCCACACTTTACAGTACCTAATATTTTCTTTGTTCCTGAGCTATCTATGGACCTTCTTTCAGTAGGTCAAATTACGGATCATAATTGCTTTGTCGGATTTGATGACTCATCTTGTTTTGTACATGACCTTCGCACAGGGGAAGTGATTGGGACTAGCCGTCGCCGTAGAGCTGCTCCTCGCCTCTACATCTTGGACTCTTTGCGGCTTCCTTCCTTGGCTACATCTCCAGTGTATGTGCTTTCAGCTACCCTTGCTTCTGTTGCGTCTTTTGCCCAGTGGCATCATCGTTTAGGTCATTTGTGTGGATCTAGATTGTCTACTCTAATAAAGTCAGGTTGGTTAGGTCATACTTCGGTTGAGTCTGATTTTCATTTTAAGTGTTGTCATCTTGGAAAATAAATACAACTTCCATATTTTACTAGTGTTTCTCATTCTGTTGAACTCTTTGATTTGGTTCACTCTGATATTTGGGGTCCTGCACCTTTTGTGTCAAAAGGTGGATATAGATACTATGTCATTTTTATTTTTTTGAAGTGAAGGTACTGTAGGGAGGGCCTACAGTAATTTATTAACTCAAAAAAATCTAAGTCAAAGAGTGCAATTTACAGAGAAAAGAAAGGAAGAAAGGATTACAATATAGAGTTCTGCAACCAATTACTAATTTCCTCTTTCAGAGAAGGCTTGACTCGATGACACACCAGAATCATTTCTTTTTTAAACATTTCCTTGCACTCATTAATTGTGGGTGGAGTCTCATTGAAAATCCAATTGTTTCTGCTTTTCCAAATGCACCAAGTCATAATGATGATGCTTTCCAATCTCCATGGGACTTGCCATCTCCTTCTAATCCTCAGCAGGGTATGAAGTAGGTCCGTTGTTCGAGGTGGACGGATGTCCAATAGTAACCAACATCTCCGAGCAAAGTTGCATCTGAAAAAAGATGGATAGCCGTCTCTTCCATCTGAAGAATACAGTTGTCGCAAGTGAAAGAGTCCAATGGCATTGAACGCTGTCTGAGGAAAGAGCGGGTATTCAATCTCTCTTTAAGCAGCAGCCAGAAAACCACCTTGTGCTTGGGTTGACATTTGGATTTCCACAACCAGGGAAAAAGGGTGAGTCGGTTGGTTACCGATCATGTGGGAGTAGGCCTTCTGAGAAGAAAACAAACTAGAAGAGGCATTGTAGAGCCATTTATCATTGTGATCATGTAACTGGAGATTTGCCAGAATGTCTAGTAAAGCAAGAAGCTGCTCAAACGCTTCAGCAGACAGGGGAGTGTGAAACATCTCATTCGATGAAGCCAGCCTTGCTTGATGGATAGTGATGTCTTTGAAAGAGGCAAAAGACCAGAGTTCCGGGAATCTTACAGATTTGCGCAAACCATCCCAATTATCGTGCCACAGTAGTGTAGTTTTTCCATCTCCAATCTCCACCCGGGCTAACTCCTTAAATGCGCCTTGAATTTTGAGGATATCTTTCCACTAGAAGGAATCAACGGGTTTAACTGAAGGTAGAGAATTGCTGTAATGGTTGGCCCAAATAATGTTAACCCACAAAATGTTGGCTCTATTAAAGAATTTATGGAGGCATTTCATTAGAAGAGCTTTGTTTTGTAACTCAAGGTTTATGACACCTAGCCCCCCTGAGCTTTTGGTTTGCAGACTGCTTTCCAAGCAACTTGAGGTGGTTTTTTTTGCATTTATGTCTGCTCCTCTCCAAAGGCAGTGCCGTCTGAATTTATCAATCTGCTTGATCACTGTTTTTGGGAGTTTCAGGGTGCACATGAAATAAGTTGGGAGAGAGGAGAATACCGCATTAACCATTTGTAGTCTGCCAACCTGAGATAAAAAGACAGAACTTGACGCAAGTCTTCTTTCGATCTTCTGAACGAGGGGGAGAATCGCTCCCAAGTTGGGTTTTTTAAGGCCCAAGGGAAGCCCGAGATACATTAAAGGCATAGCTCCAACCTTGCAGTGAAACGTATTTGCTAAGATTGCCAATTTCTGGTCTGAGACATTGATGGGATAAATATTAGATTTGTGATAGGCCTGTAGAATCTGCAAATGAATTAAGCATCGCTTTGAGGAAGAATAGTTGTCTAGGGCAAGCCTCCAAGATCAAAATAGTGTCGTCTGCATATTGAATAACCGGAAAGTCAGCCCCACATGCATTCGGGAGTGGGAGCCTGAGGCCACAGTCTTTAGCCTTGTTAACGATTGACTGAAGGAGATCTTTGATGATCATTCTCGCTACACTTGGATTTATTTCATGAAACGTCGCTCTGAGCTGATTTCTATTTATAAAACCTTTGCTCGCATGATTCACACTCAATTTTCCACTCATATTAAAACCTTTCATTCTGATTCTGGTGGTGAATATTTATCTGATAATTTCCTCCAGTTTTTGACTTCAGAGGGTACTCTTGCTCAGCTTTCTTGCCCTGGTGCTCATGCACAGAACGGTGTGGCTGAACGCAAACACCGTCACATTATAGAAACTGCTCGCACTTTGTTGATATCTTCTTTTGTCCCTTCACATTTTTGGGGTGAAGTAGTTTCTACTGCGGTTTACCTCATCAATAGACAACCGTCATCCAAACTCTCTGGCAAAACACCTGGTGAAGTTCTTTTCGGAACTCCTCCACGATATGACCACCTTCGAGTTTTTGGATGTACGTGTTATGTACTATTATCACCTCGTGAACGTACTAAATTGACTGCTCAATCTGTTGAGTGTGTTTTTCTTGGATACAACCCTGAACATAAAGGCTATCGGTGTTATGATTCATCTTCTCGTCGCATGCGTATTTCTTGAGATGTGAGCTTTAATGAAAACCGACCCTTCTTTTACAACTCTTCCACTCATTATTCTTTTTATTCCATATAGTCTACCTCCTTCATGAGCCTTCCTCCCATTTCTGAAACTTCATCAGATCACCACCTACTGTTTCTACCCCAGATGTTCTTATTCCCATCACACCACCTTCCACTTCCACACCATCTCAGTCTTACTCTTCCAAACCACCTGTCACTCATACTTACATTCGTCGTCCTCGCTCTACTCCCATGGCCAATCCTGATGATGATCCTGTTGCTGATACTTGTACTAACAATGATGACTCTCATGTTGTTTTTAATCAGGGGTATCATCTTCGTGACCGTGGCACTATTGCAGCTCCAGAACGTTATGGGTTTTCCCGTGCTGGTGCCGTCATTGCTGAACCATCATCTTATAAAGAGGCTTCTGGTATACCTGAGTGGCAGCTTGCTATGACTGATGAATTGAATGCCCTTCATCGCACATGTACATGGGATGTTGTTCCGTTACCTGTTGGTGCTGTACCTATCACGTGGGTCTTCAAGGTTAAAACCAAATCTGATGGGTCTATTGAGCGATATAAAGCTCGTCTTGTAGCCAGAGGTTTTCAACAGACTCAGGGTCTTGACTATGAGACTTTTGCACCTGTGGCCCATCTGACTACTGTCTAATCTTTACTTGCTGTTGCAGCCTCATCTTCTTGGACTATCTCTCAGATGGATGTCAAAAATGCTTTTCTTCATGACGATCTACGTGAGGAAGTCTATTTGCATCCACCTCCTGGGATAGAGGTTCCATCAGGGCATGTATGTCGTCTCCGCGAGCCTTGTATGGTCTTAAACAAACTCCTCGTGCTTGGTTTGAGAGATTTGTTTATGTTATCAAGGCTTGTGGTTTCTATTCTAGTGATCATGATCCTGCATTGTTCATTCATGTTTCTTCACGAGGACGCACGTTGCTATTACTATATGTTGATAACATGTTGATTACAGGCGATGATCCAGACCATGTTGCTCATGTGAAGGCATATCTGAGTAAGGAATTTCAAATGTCTGACTTGGGGGCACTCAGTTATTTCTTGGGCATTGAGGTTTTGCAGATTCAAAATGGTATTTATCTTTCTCAGGCCAAGTACATACAAGACCTTCTTGATCGTTCTGGTCTTAGTGATACTCGCACTGTTGCCACGCCTATGGATCTTCACTTATCTCTTCGTCCGATTGATGGGGCACCTTTGGAGGATCCATCTCGATATAGACATCTCGTTGGCAGCTTAGTTTATCTTACTGTCACCAGGCCAGATATTGCTCATGCGGTTCACATTTTGAGTCAGTTTGTCTCTGCTCCTACATCAGTTCATTATGGGCACTTACTTCGTGTGCTTAGATATTTACGGGGGACAAAAACACAATGTTTATTTTATGACTCAAATTCCCCACTTCAGCTTCATGCTTACTCTGATGCTACCTAGGCCAGTGATCCTATAGATCGTCGCTCCATCACTGGTTACTGTATTCTTCTTGGATCACCCCCTGTTGCTTGGAAATATAAGAAGCAAGCTGCTGTATCTAGATCTAGTACTGAAGCAGAACTTCGAGCCCTGGCTACTACTACTGCTAAGATTATCTGGATTCGTTGGCTCTTGGTTGATCTAGGCGTTTCTTGTGACTCGCCTACGCTTCTTCACTGTGACAACACTGGAGCTATACAAATTTGTCATGATCCAGTGAAGCGTGAACTCACAAAACATATTGGTGTTGATGTATCATTCACTAGATCTCATTGTCACCAGAAGACCATTGATCTTCAATATGTGCCCTCAGAATTACAGCTTGCAGATTTCTTCACAAAAGCACAAACTAGGGCACAACATCAGTTTCATCTAATCAAACTCAATGCTTCAAATCTTCCATTTCCGCCTTGAGTTTGACAGGGGGTGTTAAGGCCCATAAAGCCCATATATTCTTGTCTGCCTATATATATGCTACAGTACCCGAGGGGGTAATCATCTCGCCTAATCAAGGTTAGTGACTCCGGTGACCGCAACACCCCACTCCTTCCCAATCTACGACGACAGCGATGACCCTCTGGGGTGGTTCAACGACTGCGAGCAGTTCTTCTGGAGCCAGCACACCCTGGAGTCTGACAAGGCCTGGCTGACATCGTATCACCTCACGGGCCACACACATACGTGGTTTTGGCGGCTGGAACGCGACGAGCGTCAGGTCACGTGGCCACAGTTCGAGATCATGTGCCAGCAGCGCTTTGGTTCCCTCTCAGCAGTTGTGGCTTTTGCTGCCACGTTTGCCGCACCCTCGTCGCCGCCTCCACCCCCGTCATCAGGGGCAGCCATAACCTCTACCCTTGACCCCAAGAGCGATGTCCAGGAGAGGGTGGTTGCTCCGCGACAGACGGCGACGACCGTCCACCTGCAGGCTGCAGCACGCGACTTCCTAGCACGTCGGCGGGTGAAGCAAATGTTGGGGGTGCTCCATTGCGGGGGGAGTCGTAGCTGCACCAGCGCGACCAAGCAACGCGGTGGCTGTCCACCTCCGCATCGCTCCGTCCGGCTGGCCCACATTTGAGGCGACCGAGCAATTACCTCGACTACTCTCCTTCGTACAAGGGGATCTGCTGGCCTCGCCATCATCTGCTCCAGCCACACTACCCTCTGCGCACTGGTGGCCGCGAGACCATGAGGGGTTGCGTTGCACGAGATCCACTTGCTGCAGGCAACACCAATGTCGGCCTCCACGGGCCCGCCTCCGAAGGCTGTTGTGTCTTTACCTCCGTGGTTCCAGCTCGCGCCCTCCTCTTTGTTGTACAACGTTTCCTTGGGAGACAAGATGATGCTTGCAGTATATCTAGAATAATTAAAAGATGAGCCGAGATGTAAAAGGTTTATTTTTCGGTGATAGGTCGTTTGTTGGATGCTGCAGCTCAAGGACGAGCTGCTTGTCGGGGTGGTGGTGGTGGTGGTGTAGTGTTACGGCCTAAGGAGGCCCACATTGGGGCTGCGGCAGCAACAACCATGGGCCCTCCAAGGGGGATTAGATAAGGATAGTTAGAGATAAGATTAGAAGATTAGATCTATTGCTTAGGGTCCAAGTTACTTGAGTCCAAGGTACCCTCTCTATATGAGAGGGATTGTATCAATTGAAGGTAAGCAAGAGATTAGAAGGAAATCCCTTCTCTCTTGCCGGCCGTGTGCAAAGCCCTAAGGTCGGCCTCTCCAACGCCCTAACCCTAGACGCTTATTGTTCATCCCGTTACTGTTCATTAGGGGTGTAAACGGTACGGATATTATCCGACCATCCGACCGTTCGAAAAGGCTAATTATTCGGTTGGATAGTTTTTTTAGGATATCCGCAGAATTTTCGGATTTCAGATTCGAATTCGGATAGTACAGTTCGGATATCGGATACGGATATGATATGACTGATATCCGTCGGATTTCGGATATCCGGATATCTTCTCGGATAACTGTCCGAATTTCATATTTCGGATATCCGGACATCTACCCAGATATCTTACCAGATTTCAGATATTCGGATAGTTACATGTGGAATCGCCCTAAATATCTAAGTTTCAACATAATCAATACTTCACTTTATCATTTTCATATGGGGATTTGAGGTTATGTTCTTATATAATGTTTATTGTTTCTGGTAACATATTTGCAATTTTCGGTCGATAGTGGAATATTTTATGAATTTAAATGCATTTTGATAATTTTGTATAGAAAAAATTATAATAATACACAAATAGTCTCAAAAAATCATGAAATTTGACGGAGGAGTAATATATGCCCATATAGCATCCTCAAAAATGTTTGGGCCATAAAATCTAAAGATTGCCAACATTTCTTTCAATTCACTTTCACTTGTTATGTGAGTTGCATGTGATATCACCTTAACTATCCAAATTTTAACATAATCAATACTTCACTTTATCATTTTCACATAGGGACTTCATATTATATTTAATAGAATGTTTATTGGTCCTGGTAACTTATTTGCAATTTTTTGTAGACACTAGATTATTTTATGATTTTAATTACACTTTGATGATTTTTGTAGAAAGAAATTAATAATACACAAATAGCCTTAGAAATTCATAAAATTTGACGGAGAGTTAACATTTGTCTACATAAAATTCTAAAAAATGTTTGAGCCATAAAGTCCATAAGATGTTAGTGATTCTTTTTATTTTCTTACACTTGTTGTGTGAGTTACACGTGAAATCAGCTTAAGTATCCAAGTTTCAACATAACCGTTACTTCACTTTCTCATTTCATGTAGGGACTTGCGGTTATCTTCTTATGGAATGTTTATTAGTCTTGATAACTTATTTGCAATTTTTGGTCGATATTATAATATTTTATGGATTTAAATGCATTTTGATGATTTTCTGCAAAAAGAAATTAATAATATACAAATAGACTTAGAAATTCACGAAATTTGGCGTATGAGTAACATATGTCCATATAGCATCCTAAAAAATGTTTAAACCATAAAAACCACAATATGTCATCAATTATTTCATTTCATTTTCACTTATTTGTGAAACCCGTAATGATTACATGTGAAACCACCATAATAATAAGTGAAACCACATATCATAATAACACGTGAAACCACATATCATAGTTATCAATATTTTATGAATTTAATTGCATTTTAATGATTTTCTACATAAAGAAATTAATAATACTCAAAATAGCCTTAGAAATTCATGGATTTTTATGGAGGTGTAGCATATGTGCACATATAATCCTAAAAAATGTTTGGACTAAAGGAGGGGCTAAATGATTACAACTATGATATGTGTGGAATGGTGTCTTACACGATATCCGATAAAAATATTCGTTACCGACGCTATCCGTGTCCGATTAGCTCCGTATTCGATCCACGACTATCCGTATTTGTATTCGACAACATCCGTATTTGTATTCGTATTCGAAGCTATCCGTATTCGAATTCGAATCCGACCAAAAATATGAAAACAAATATGATTTAACTGATATTCGTCCGTATCCGATCCGGTTACACCCCTACTGTTCATCCATCTACACTGTTCATCCGTTGGTACTGTTCATGCGTCTCCACCAGCAGCACCCAACCATCGATCACCCTCTCCAATCCCTCACCAATTCCCCAATCCCATCTCTAGCCATAACATCCAGACTTGGTGTATAAAAGATTTTTATGAATAAAGATTGTTATATCTCGGTAACTCCTACTTAGTAAAATCTATCTACCAAAGTACGTCTGCTACTTTGCTACTGTATCTTCACAGATCGCTTTAGTTTAGTACTTTCGCATTTACTGTACCCAAATAGCTTGTATTGCTCAACACATTTTCTGTGGGAAACTCTAACCCTAATCAGGGTTGGGAGTGTATATATATAAGCCAAGTAATTGGGCCAAACCCATTACACAGAGGGGTATACAGGTAACTACACAGGGACTGACCCAAAACCCTAACGTCAGTCTAACATTTTCTCTCATATTGCAGGGTGAAGTGGATTGCTCGTTTTATATGAAGACAGGCAGGTACCTTCTTCATGAGCAGGGTTGCTAATTTGAATTTACTTATGCATATAAGTTTGGAGGGATCTGTGATTTTTTCTTTTGCGCTTTTACAGCTGCAAATATGGTTCTATTTGTCGCTTCAATCATCCTGATCGGTCAGGTCTGTTCTTTTCATAACTAATCATTTGGTCGAGTTAAATTGTCATTGACATCTTATAGGTCATTTTGTTCTGTTTCCATTGTGTTCCAGAAGGATAGAGAAAACCATCAGCAGGAAGCTAGCTCTAATCATATCACACTTTAGCTTGCAATATATACCCTGTTGAAGACTTGCCATTTGCAAATCATATGCTGAAAGCAGAGCTTGTAGTGAGTTTGAAAACATTAGAGGTCCTTGAAAGTCTTAGTAGGATAGAAAAGGCACCAGAGCTTCTAATATTATGTTTTTGTTGCAAATTAAAATGCCTGATTTCATATAGTGAAGTTATGATTAGCACTTCGAATTTTTCCTGAAGTGTCTTCTACTCATTAGTTTAGGTTTTGAGGATATTTGAAATTTCTTGCACCTGCAACTTTTATCATGTGTCTGTTTTTGAATGTCATGCTAAAATATCTCTACTATATAAAGCACCACACTTTTCACCGTCGTGCGTCACCTCTTCCCTTCCATTCACCTCTTCCTGCTCCCCCACATTTAAATGGTAAAAAACTAAAATTATGCATAAATGGGGATTCGAACCATGGTTGTTGGCTTCAAATCTATATTCACACCCACCTAACCAACATACATGTCTGTGTTTTATACTCTATACTCAAGTATAAATGAAAACGTAGCAACATTCGAGCACTAGTATAAATAAAACTGTAGCAACATACGGGCACTTCACTAGTCTTGACCTTATACCACACATTTGCAGACAGCAATCACAAAATGTTTCGCATTCCATTATCAATGTCCAAACAAGTACCCATCAACTTCATCCTAATAATATCATTAGCTCTTACCATTATGACCCTCCATTTTTTTATTGAATTTTTTCATATCTGGAATCTTTTTTAGACACCCCTCTGATGATATTGTTTTGTGTGTGCAGTTGTGGATATAGCTTTTATGGCTCCAGTTCAAGCTACTCTTCCTTTTCCAGCACCCATTGTCCCTGCAGTGGCGTTAAATCCGGCTGCAAATTTTCTGCAAAGCTTTGATTTCCATGCAACTCACGTGCCGGTATGTGTTGAGACTAAGGGTGCGACTGGTTCAACTTTTTGAACCTGCTTATGCGTTGAACAAAAGAGGTTCAACTTTTATACTACTACTTTGGAAAAACAGTTTTTTGTAGTACAAATCTGAAAACAGCTCGGATCCTGTTTTTGCTGCTTATTCAAGTTCGATATATTAATAAAGAGATACTGTAAATAGAAATTAAAATAGGTTTTAAAATAGTTAGGCGTCCCGAGAATGTGAAGAGAGGTAGAGGTCGACCAACCTTGACGTGGACAGAGGCAGTGAAGAGGGACCTGAAGGAGTGGAATATTGATAAAGAGCTCGCCGTGGATAGGAAGGGGTGGAAGTGTGCAATTCACGTGCCAGAACCTTGATTTATAGTTCCGCTTTTCCTCCTTAATCTTTTGACCTTTTCTTGTGCCCATTTAGACCTTGCTGGTTCTTGTGGGTTTTATCTCTTTTATGTGTTCCCCCGTTTCGTCGTTTTCGGTTCTCCTTTGCCTTTGTTTCCCCTGTTTTCTTTGGGGGTTGAGCTCTGAGGTTTTCATACGGGGTTTCATCTCTAGCCTACCCCAACGTGCTTGGGACAAAAGGCTTTGTTGTTGTTGTTGTTGTTGTTGTATACATTGATTAAGAGATGTAGTTAAACAAAGTATATATAAACAGTATACAATTTGTTCACAGTAGACAACTTATAGCAGTTTAAACCAAACGACTTTCATCTTTTTTTACAGAAGATAACCCACAACTGTTCTTTCACATCAGACAGCTCAGCAGTTTTTTCACAGCTCAGAATCTAAAAATGTCAAATGTATTTGTGATGTACTTAACATTTACATGCTTTCTTTTGTAAAACATAGGTTGAGCCTATGCCAATGATCTATCCTCAAAGACCTGGAGAAATTGTTTGTGATGTATGTAATATAGCCGCCTTCTTAGATATCCAATTCATTTTTTATGCTTGATTTATTGTGCTTATTTTAGAGCTTTTGGTCCTTTTTCTCATTTGTGTACTGCAGTTTTACATGAAGACAGGATCTTGCAAGTATGCTCAGAATTGCAAGTTTCACCACCCTTTTGACCGGTCTGCACCTCATTCCAAAGAAAACGAGGATACACAGCAGCCTGTGGCACTTACTCTTGCTGGCCTTCCAAGGAGAGAGGTAACATGCTAGACTATTGCTAGTAGCTTACGCTTCATAATGTAAAATGTTATGTACCAAACAATATCCTGTTATATTATGTCTGTGATACTTTAATGACTCTGATCATTCTTGTGGGTAACACTGTTTTTAAACCAAGAATGAAGACCTGACCTTGATTTTGCTCAGTTTGCACACTGGATCTTTTTGAATAAAAACCAGAAGAAATAATGTCATGCCAAGTGTTGGCAGGAATTGAATGCCACATATTTCACTGCATCACCTGGGAAAATTAATCTCGCCATTTCTTTTTGTTGGCCTGTACTTCGCTGGCATAGGATGTTTTCTGCCAAATTGGACTACAGCAAACTGTTTCCCCCCATTAAATTTGTTGACAATAATTTGCATGTCAAACCAGCAATCTGCTAGTAAGCTGACATTTCAACATGTAAACCGATGCTGTGACTGGCTTAAAAATATACAAGAGCGTGCATGTTCCTGTTGACAGATTTCCCTTAATGTTACAGCATCAGTTGAAATTATCTCTTTATTCATTGTCATTAGAAAGAATGCTTTTGTATTTGTTTTCAGCTAGATTTCTGTGATCTTTTACTTTTGTTTAGATTTACAAATGTTGATTTAGTTACATGCTTGTTAACACAGTGCTGTTGCTTACACAGGATGCTGAGGCCTGTGCCTTCTACATGAGGTCTGGCACGTGCGGGTTCGGTGCGCGCTGCAAGTTCGACCACCCTCCTCGCCAGGACGATGTCTAATACGGTGTACTCCCTCCGTTTCGTTTTAGTTGTCGCTGGATAGTACAAAATTGAACTATCCAGCGACAACTAAAAAAACGGAGGAAGTATCCTGTATCAGGATGTGGTACCATGCGAATCGCACTGTTAATGCTTGATGCTGTCACTGCCATGGTGGGAGCCTGACTTGTAAAGTTCAGTATCACCGGAAGTGTTTGTCGGCGCGTGCTGGTACTAACGGTGTACCTTCGGCGGTTGGATGGTGTCAAGAGTAAAAATACACCGCCTGTTCTCAAACTTTGACTGGATGCTAATCTCCAAAATGTGAGAACCAAGTTACCGTAACTTGAGTTAATCCGCTTGCATGGTTATGTGATGATAAGGCGTTGGGACGTGGAGTCTACATGATGGTAGGGATATAGGAGATCGAATCGCATGTTCGCCTCACATGTTGATGCAATGCCAACGTGCAATTAGCTTGTCAACAGATTAATTTAGCATTATTGGCATATTAAAGAGTTTAGGCCTTCAGGTATCAGGATATACATTTTGGAATTTTGAAAACCTGGATGGCACCATGAGTCGGTTGGTACATGCTAGAGCAGCTTTAGCGAGCTGCGAGCCCAAAATCAAGGCCCCACTTTTTCATGGGCATCTCCCGCGGGAATAAATCCCTGTTCTCATTTAAATTATAATTAGAATATACTTTTTTTACTATTAACGCAAAATAGTCACTTACATAATGTTAGATGCAAGAAATTATTATGTGTAGGTTAAAATAAGCACATTTATACGATGAATGATCTTTTGACAAGTTAATTATTTATTTTTATTATTAATATTACACGAAAACATCGTCACATGTAATCTTAATGGTTCCCACGGGGAACGTGGATGTAAATGATTCCCCGTCCTCGTAATATCAGGAGAGAATTTTTCCCATTTACATTTTCGTGGGGAAGAAAATTTTCCATTCCTATCCTATAATGGATGAATTCCCCGTGGGGAATCTTGGTTCGGGAAGGTCAGTGAAATCTAACTCTATGTTAGGACCCCCTCCCAACAATATTCTTAGGGATGGCATGGCAATGACCTATGGGTGGGTGTAGTGTGTGTGGAGCAAACACCTGTATGTATTGACATCCGACACATTAAGTCACACCCATATTCATAGTATTTAATAGGTGAATTTTTACACCTGCACCGATTGGGTGATCAACAATTGCAAATAACTAAATAAAAGCACCAAAAATAATAAGAGAAATCTATATAATTGTTTAGAAGCACACGATACATAATACAATATCAATTCACTTAAGTGAAGATGAGTAGATGACTTAGGGTTTTATTGGACTAGACTAAAGTCATATATAAACAAGGAATTAAAGTTACTCACTCCAGTGTCCTATTAGTTGTTGTTTAGGACAGCGACACAGTCTCAAAATATAACTTCGACCAATGTTTTTTAAATACAAATAAACTCTTCGTACATTTACACTGTACTTTTAAAACAAATCGGTACATATAAACATTAAGTTTCAAAACTAAATAATAAAACAGTTATTTGTAGTCAAAATTTTACAAGTTTGACTCAAACCTTGTCTAAAACGACAACTAATAGGACACCGAAGAGAGTAGTCTCCTAGAGTTCATTGGGCACCTATGGTGAAAAGCCACACACAACTCGAATCCATCATTTTGCGGGTCGGATAGGGACTTATGGATGAAATTTGACATTCAAATCCACATCTGGATGTGAAACTCATGGGACACCCGCATCTCCATGGGTGTGATCAAACGAGAAGGAAAAGCTTCGATTCTCCACTAGTCCAGGGCTTGAAGGACGACTTTGGGAGCGACGAGAATGCTTCATGACGAGCCAAGACAGAGAGGGTTGCGTATATCGACGAGAGGGCCGACGCCCCATGAAGGGAGCTCGAGCGAGAGGCCGAGAGCACGCAGAGCTTGAACGTAGTGCCATGCCACGACCACCACGAGCCTGGCCAACGCGCAGGCCAACTCGTCCAAGGTGAGGTGACATCAAACTAGTGTTCTCCAGAGCAGGAGAAATCTACTTGTCCAACAAACAGCCAAAAAGAAAAAAAAACTGCGAGATGTCAGGAATCTCCTAGGGATTACGATCGAGAGAAAAAAATGGCAAGCAGAGTTCCCTGTGACTGCAAGTTGCGAGCTCACAACGCCCTCGACAGGCAAGGAACACTCTGTCGTGCGCGTGCATGGCTCGCGCCGCGCGGAAGTAGTAGCGGCCTAGCGGGGGACGCCAACAACGACCAAACGGAACCGACCCGACGTACCAAACCGCGCAAAGAGCGACTGGCAGCCCAGCCAGCAGAAAGCCCCGTCGAGGTGTGATCGGATCGAGTGAAACTGCGATGCCAGAAGCACAATCACGGCAAGACGTCGAGACTGATGTAGGGTATATCCCGTAAGGCCTTTTGTGGTTAACGAGATCGACTATAGCTCGATGGTTCATGTGCGGCATGATTGAACACAAAGGGTTTACATAAGTTCGGATCGCCGGAATGCATAATACCCTACATCATGTGATATGTGGAGATGATTTTGATATGAGTTTGAGGTTACAAGGTAAAATGTCCTCTCAGACTATGGGAGTGTGGAATCGTTTTGTAGGGGTGCCTATCCCGCATTATATAGATGACAAGATTAGGTTTTACATGTTGACACTTATCGCTATCCCTAGATATACAGAAGTCTGTTCTGGTTAGCGGACGATGCTGCATGCATAGTAATCTTGCTATGACTTGTTGGTGGCATAGAATTCCGTGCCGGCCTTATCGATAGCGATCGCTACGAGGTCTTGGTATTCAAGCAAACATTATGCTGTTCTTGGGCTCGAGTTAGCTGGCCAGCCCGTGAGCTTAATTGTCCGGCTCACTCAGGTCTTTTACCGGTCTATGAACTCAATTCACGCTGTGAGGAACCTCAGAATATCTATCCCCTATAGTCTCTCTTATTTGTATTTTATATTTAAAAAACCGATCTAGAGGCTCATGATTATACATGCCCTAAGGTATGATGAGGCTGATCCTATCTATTAGCTCAAGGATTATCACCTCGTTACAGGCGTCAAGCCGTCCTATTTGATCAAGGTATAAAAATATTAAAATATCTAAAAGAAATGTGAATGGAGTTTGATTACAATAAATTTTGATTATAAGCTTACTTTTTCCAAGTGTCATGATAAAGGGTTTTATACCTAGTTTCCAACACTATGCTACCATGTCAATTCTTAGGAAGTAAATATTTAAAGTGAAGTATACACACACATACATGCATGGTTGGGTATACTGGGAGCCCAAGACTTCCAATAGTTAGAGTAAGCTCTGGCCGACCATCTCTGTGACCTGACTGGACCGCACCGACACGCACACCCACACCCCATGCCAGGTTGTTGGGTGCGACCCCCGCCATGCACTAGGTTAAAACTCCCCAGCGCGTCAATCAAACTCCCGGTTCAACACCCAACCCCCGCGTGGAACACACACCATAAATTGCAGATCTGTTTTTTGCGTAACAACTTAAATATTTCACAGAAATAACGTAATTTGTTCATAGAGATAGCATAAACCTCCGCCCACCCACTCGACCACGTCCACACGCAGACACATGCATGTAGATCCTATTTTATGTTAGATCTGATAGTTATGGCAGATCGTGGAAGTTTTTATTACATGCGCGTAAATTTTGAATGATATTTTCGTTTCCACTGTATGCGCGCAAAAATTGGATGGCTCCATAAATATAAGATCGCTCCAACAGTCATACAGTTAGTCTCGTTAGAACCAGTTTATGACATATACTGATACTAATTATGCTACACGTTGTAGGTATATATTTAATTTGGTACGATGCGTAAAGAAATTTTTTTCCTGTTGCATTCGCATAAATTTAGAATGACAGGAATGTGAGATGAATAAAAATGGATTTGCATGCATGAAAACTAAAGATCTTATTTAAATGCTTTATTTTCTTCATACTCCCTCCGGTTTCCTATTAGTTGTCGTTTAGGACAACGACACGGTCTCCAAAATATAACTTTGACCAATGTTTTTTGTTAAAATATAAATGAACTTTTAATACATTTATACTTTTATAAAAGTACTTTTTATGACAAATTGGTGCATATAAATATTAGGTTCCAAAACTAAATAACAAAATAGTTATTTGTAGTCAAAATTTTATAAGTTTGACTCGAACCTTATCCAAAACGACAACTAATAGGAAACCGGAGGGAGTAAATATAAGATCGATACAATAGCCATACAATTAGGCTCGTTAGAACTACTTTATAATATATACTGATATTAATAGTACACAGTGTAGGTTTTTATGCATTACAGTACACTACGTAAAAAATCTGACATGCAGTTCACTGGTGGACGTATCTCCATGTTCGAGCGTAAAACCTTCGGTTTTGAGCGTAAAAACCCGAACTTATGAGCGTAAAATACTGATCCAACCTGAAAGCTGTTGCAAAGCTCTTGATGTTGGTATAAATATGTATACCAAGTGACATAAAAATATGTACGCGATTGTATGTCATCTCTCCACCAGGAACATGCATTCAAGCGTGCCCCCCACCATACACATGCATGCGGTTCTATTTTTTGGGGCAGATCTGAATAATATAGCAACCACTAGGCACATGCATGCGGGTCTTCAAATACTTGCTCCCTGTTCAATTGTCTTTAATCCAAAACGACTTCTACTGTTTTATACAATATTCTGTTTTTATTTGAATTGTAGTTGTAGCAATCCGAACAACTGGTTTTAATCCGAAGCGAGCAACCTGTTGATGTTTAAGGGGTTTCACTTTAGATATAAATACTTGATATTAAAGCATTTAAAGCTCATTTTGGACTAGTATACCCCTGCCTAGGTGGTCCATATATTCTTCCATAAATGGCTAATTAGTATTCCTAGACACCTCTTGTATTTTTTCACTTGGACCCTTAAAGACCTCTCAAAAAACTCATATTAAATAGGGTTGTACATGCCCTAATGCTATTAATGGACTTGTTGGGCACGTGAAGAGGGAGGGCTGGAGACAATCGGACACCAGCGCGTGCAGCTGCAGCGTAGAGTGGATGGAAAAAATAGTTGCTATTGCTGGTGGTTTAGATTAGCTAAGGAAGTCGATCATTGCGGAATCATATAGAATTGGTACTGGAGTTTATCTGTGTAGGAGATGTAGAAATAGATTTGAACCAAATTTTACTTTAGTCGTGAGATCTTTAAATAAGTGTTTTCAGATGCTCACAAAATTGTCTCAAACCACTTATACTATCTACTCGTAGTAAACTTGATGCGTTTGGTTGCGGGACAGTTGAGGACAGGAACATCTCCTGACGTCCTCTCTTGTCCCTTCAATTTTGAGGGACAACTGGAAACAACACTGAAATAATCCTGTTCCAACCCCTGACCCTGAAACAAACAACCTTATTTGAGGGCGTCTTGTTCCATCCCGTTTTGTCATTACAACCAAACGCACCATTATATTTCAAATGCGTTACTGCCTATGTGTTCAACCGTCGTTTTGTCTCTATGCATTAGAGCCTATTCGCTTGACTTTAATCCATATCAGCTTCTACTGCTTACAGTGTTTTGTCTCTACAGATTACAGCTGCAAATCCGAACAACTGACTTTATGTAATACTCCCTCCGTCACATCAAATATGAACCCTGAGGCTTTAAACGTTCCAACACTCTTACATGGCTCCAAACAATATGGGTAACTGAAAAATACTGTGACAAACAATGCACGTTGGTGACCTGAATAGTTAGCATAGACCTAACCGGGCGACATTAACTAAATTGTCTGTGGAAAGAAAACAGAGCCCAATCACTGAAACAAATACCGGCTGTAGCGGCCTTTCGCTGCTTCGGTTGACGGTTGCCAAATATCCACCAAGATTATACACACATGGCAAATACAATAAAGCCTGACTCAGCTTTCAGCATAACGCAATTCATATACACATTTCACCTCTTCAGTGGAAACCTGCAAGTTTTTGGTAAGGTTAATAACAATGCCCAAGAGCAGCAATAACTTTAAAACACGCAAAGCAAAATAAAAATAAAAATGCAGGACTCGAACAATAGTATTTCTTGGACACAACATTATCAGATTTAGCTAACAGATACCAGTGAATTAGTCATTAAGATGTACAAATGGAGCAAACATTAACCTGATCACAGTGCCATTTCAGCTTGCAGTGCAGCAAGCTCATCATCTTCAGCTGTAGCTTTCTGTGGAGCAGGGCGAGCTGGTTGCTTGTTGCCTGGGACATGCACTGGATGCACAGGAAGAGCTGCAACAGGCTCCAGAAGCTGAGATTCCAACTCTGCTCCTTCCAGTTCTTCAAGTTCCGCTTCCAGTTCATCCTGTTTTTTCAGTAATGGGTGCTTAGTGTGTCAGAGAAAACAATGCACTGCAAGGTTGCAAATCCCAAATGCCCACCGTGAATTACCTCGTCAAAATCAGCAGAAGCTCCAAGAGGAGTTGACAAAGCATCTTGAATTTGTTTCATATTTTCAGTCTGTTCATTAATTTCATCCATGGTCTTGTCGACATCATCAATGTTTCTGCAGGGACATGATAAATAATCATTTTCAGACCTTGAATGACCAGGTGCATAAAATCCTATAATGGACTCAATATTAATACTAACGTTGCTTTTTGCATTGCTTTCATAGCTGCAGCTCCAGTTCTCAACGCATCAACAGTCTCTGTTGTAGCTTTAGCTGCTTCTAACATGATCATCTGTATACAAAATGGGTTATACAATTGACACACAGCGTACAGTAAAAAAAACTCAGTATTTGAATGCCAATATACCTGATCATGAATTCTCAACTGAAAATTTCCGAGTTGCTCAATTTGTTGTTCATAAAGTTTTTTCCTCTTCAAGGATTGGATAGCCGCTGTTAAGAGAAAGTTTATTTGTATTAGCACAAGTTTCAGTAAATCCAATTTCCATTGCATATGGAAGGAAGTTGGTAGCATTTAAAGATTGTCAACATTAGTTTACATGCAAGCCAAAAAAAATGGGGAAAATAAAGCAAGCATAAGCTGTATTAGCTAATAATGTTATGATCATGGGGTCTTCAAGTCAAAGAAGTTGAAAATTGCTCTACAAATAATGTTCCATGGAATTTGCATTCTGTGGATCTAATACATTGCAGGTGCATAAAGAACTAAACTTGTTTTCATAAAATACTATGTCAACATGGTGAAACAATACTAAAAAGTAACAATGACAAGCACAATATCTGTGTCAAAAGAAATACCCACTTATTTGTTGATTCAATGCACCATGCACCAACAAAGTTTATATACACAAATACAATGGATAATGTAAATTCGTTTCAGTAAACTACCATGTCAATATGATGACACAACACTAATAATGATAAGCACAGTAACTGTGCGCATATTTCTTGAATCCAATGCACACCTCTTTTATTCTTAGCTTTGGAGAACTCCTTGGCTCTCTCAAGCTCAGCGGCTGCTTTTTTGTCCAGCACCTTCTCTTTCTTCTCCAGCATATCAAGAGTCTGAATATAAACAAAGCAAGCTTTTAGAACTTTGTAGTTTACTATGGCATATGAATTACATGTGCCAAATTGTCAGCTATAACAAGAGCATATTTCATTAGTTGGTTAAACATATATAAAGAGTTAACGATCCCTTCGTAAAATGTTAGAACTTCAGGAGCAAATAAAGCAAATCAAAGAATGATCAGCCTATAAAAGGTATTGATCATAGATAGATGGTGCTTGCAAATGCCATGGAAGAACTTAAGCATCCCACAAGTTGAGATGAAGTTAACAAAATGTGAGAGTTCTAAGACACTAAAGTAAAAATTGTTCAAAAAAAAAGACACTACAGTAGAAGGGTGGAAATTTTTGTCATGCATGCGATTCAAATGAAGGGTGGAATTTTTTTGTCATGCTTGCAAACCTTAACAGTTCAATTCAAATGAAGGATACTCTCAGGTCGCAATTATATATAGGCAGCCAAAATAAGAGAACGTCAATATGTGCCCCAAAAAACACCTTATTGGAAGCGAGACAAGGTAATCATACGCCAGAAAAAAAAACAGAAAGGTCACCTCATTTAACTTGTCGAGTGTGGCCAAGGCACTGGAGTTGGCCTGCTCCTTGGGCTTCCCGAAGATCCTGTTGAACATGGACATGGCTGCACTGGCAACAGAAACTCAAAACGCCTGCTAGACAAAACAGCAGCTGGAACAACGTCATTTCACAAGCTAATTCGAGAAACTCATCGGGTAGCAATTGCAAGCATTACCCAAAAATAACTGAAGAGGAAAAGGATAGCTTTTCCACGGTGGAGCCCCCACCTATGCGCAGTGGGTGCCCAATCCGAGCAGTGACCGCCGACTAATCAACTACGATGACCTAAGGCAGAGGAACGGCTGATCGCAATCGACCCTTTCCCTAATCGCGGGGCGCACCAATCTGGCAGCCGTGTATCTAGCAGAAGCAAGGAGGCTTACCGGATTCGTCGCCGGCGGCGGCGGAGGCTAGCGTTATCGGAGAGAGGAGGGGAGGAATCTTGTTAGAAAGCGCGGCCTTGGAGACAAAAGCCTATCGAGGAGATCGGGTGAGAGTTGGGATACACGGGAAAGATTCCGTATTTTGGTTAGTTTTTGGATAATCGAGGCCTCGGGGGAGGAGACCGAGACGAGTTGGAGTTGTGACTAAGGCTGTGTCTAGCAGCGCCCCCTAAATTTCGTCCCCTAAGAGCAACTCCAATAGTCATGTAAATTTTAGCTCTCTAAATCACAGATTTAAGAAGTTGCTAAATGGCTTTTGTAGTAAAAAAAATGTGAGTTCTCCAATAGTTCTCTAAATATAGGTTGTAATTTTGTTTTGTATCTATCCACATAAAAAATAAGTCACAAAAACTATATAATGCAGTCAACATTTTTGTTTTAGGAGTTGTTAAATGGTTGCCAAGTGTAGAGAGAAGATGAGGTTAGATGACAAGTTGTTAAATTTAGAAAGTTCATTTAGAGAACTGTTGGAGAATAGTTTTCATGTTAACTACCTAAATTATTGATTTAGGAAGTCTTTTAGAGAACTACTGGAGTTGCTCTAAAGGAATATTCCATGTACTTTACAAGACACTCTAAAAGATTATGTCCTCTATATCTTCTGTGTCTCCAGCAACGTCCCCTAAATTCGATCCCCTAAAGCTACAGTGTTAACAGAATTCGTTTTTCCTTTTCTTTTTTCTGTTTTCTTTGTTTTGTACCCATTTAATGGTACTCAAAGGATGCTAAAAAAATAGTAATCAATAATATTACAAATAATAATCTAAAAACTATGGTTCATTACTAATTTCAAAATGTACAAAATAAATAACATTGCATTTTATGTTGTGTGTAATTATTGTGGAAAAAACGTGACACAATATTTGAATCGTATGAAAAAAATGTTTACGAATTCACATGCTTCCACCGTAAGCCACGACACTTGTTGAACAAGCCATTGTCTAGCTTCGGCTGCACGACAAGAGCATGGCTTCTCTCCGAAGCCTATCCCTTCTATAAATAATCACTACTTCAACACTTCACTCACACTTCACATACACTCATCCACAACAATGGACCAGTTCGTAGATTCCAATATTTTTCTTAGGATGGCACAAGACATGGAAGATGAAGACCATGAGCTCGAGGTTGCGACGTACCAACATCGTAGGCGTCGTGCACTTAACGAGCGTCGGTACGCTGGTTCCATTCCCGGTCGTGTTCGAATCCATCGTGACCATATCAGTGGTGATGCAAGAATCCGAGCGGACTACTTTTGCGCCCAACCGGTTTACACGGATGCACAATTTCGGAGGAGGTATGTTTATTCATACGCACATCTATTAACGTCCATAGTACGTACTTGACAATTGTACTAAAAAAGTTTGCATTATAGGTTTCGCATGTGTCGCCATGTGTTCGAGCGTCTCGTTCTTGCTGTGCAACAAGTGGATTCATACTTCGTTCAACGTCCAAACTGTGCCGGTGAGCTAGGCCTATCTGCCCTTCAGAAAGTTGTTGCTGCCGTACGTATCCTTGCATACGGTGTTCCTACGGATGCCGTTGACGAGTACGTACGAATTGGAGAATCTACAGCACATGAGGCTTTGAAACACTTTTGCACTGCCATCCAAACTGCTTTTGGGGGGTACTATCTTAGGAAACCTACTCCTGCTGATATCGCTAGACTTCTCCAAGTTGGAGAATCACGCGGCTTCCCTGGTATGCTTGGTAGTGTGGATTGCATGCATTGGGAGTGGCGTAACTGCCCAACTGCATGGAAGGGGATGTTTACCGGTCGCGGTAAACACCCTACAATGATCCTCGAAGCTGTTGCCTCATATGACTTATGGATTTGGCATGCATACTTCGGCATGCCCGGTAGCTATAACGACATCAATGTTCTTCAGCGTTCAAACCTGTTCGATTCGCATCTTAATGGTGATAGTCCACCAGTGAGTTTCTCCGTCAATGGACACACCTACAAAATAGGATATTACCTAGCAGATGGTATTTATCCGGACTGGCCAGCGTTTGTCAAGACAATCCGTCATCCGTATGATGTGAGGACTCAACATTTTGCCACTGTTCAAGAGTCTGCTAGAAAAGACATTGAACGAACATTTGGAGTACTACAGAAGCGATGGGCCATAGTTCGTGGTCCTGCATATGGTTGGTCTCCACAACACATTGGAGATATCATGAAAACATGCATCATATTGCACAATATGATCGTAGAAGATGAAGGACCTTCGTCTTTGAACACAAGCTTCAGAGCTTTGCGTTCTCCGAATCCATGGTCTACATAAAACATATGGTTTTGTTAATATATGTAGGTCATAATTTTATGTATACCGTGGCCTACTTGGTTCATTAGTTGATGATAAATATAATCCGGAGCAGCTAGTATTGGCAGTAGGCAGTTGAAATCAGCACATGAGTAATGAACATGAATTATGAAGATAAAACCTTGTGGTCATCATTGTGTGTGTCAAAATAATTGGCCAAGTCATTGTGAATACACCTCGATTCCTATATCAACAAAGCTTGTACCACAAAGATATTTGGTTAATGTGAACATCAATTATCCGGACGAGCCAGACCCCGAGCCCGGATACCGGACGTCTGGAATTCTCCACATCTAGGGTGCGTGTGGTGTCCTCTAAAATTTAGAGTGCGATATAGAGTACGTTGCTGGGCGCGTTGAGGACGTGTCTGAACCTTATATTAAGGGTACCGGACGGTTTACCGTCCCTTGCTGGACACAGCCTAAGGCTATCCTATTCGTAAGCGTTCTCTCTAAATTTTTCCCCTTATATCACTTTTTTGGGTCACATCATCAACATTTGACCCCCTATTTTTCATCTCCCGCAGCGGTTCCCCCTAAATACTCCCCCTATATCCCACTACACTATAAAAATATCATTTTCTATACATACTTTTCATCTACTATAATTTTTTTATTTACTAACAATTGGAAGTTGGTCCACGTGAACAGTGTTTAGAGAGGGAGAGAGACACACGCCAGAACGAGGGGGAGAGAGAAGCTTACCTCCGCGTAGGGCGCTGGCTAGGGGGCGCCGCTGCGGCACTGGGGGCTGCCCTGTAGCCGCCATGCAAGCTACAGGGCAAGGGGAGGGGGCGTCGCGCGGCATCCCTTGCGGACAGTCTAATGGAGACGACCCCATACGCACGCACCGTGGAAGATGACCAAGCGAAGCAAACATAAACACATTTGTCGTTGCCCCACCCCCGACGCACAGTGTCCTTACGTTGCTACCATAGTGTTGTTTCCCTCTAGGGAGCCGATCCGCAATTCTCCACGGGTAATTCCTCCATTAGATTGCGGATCATGGGGAAGAAGTTTATGCTCTTGAGAGGTCCCGGTGTTATGCCAGGCTACTTCATGTTCATGCTCCTGAGCGAGGCAGCGATTCTGACGGTGGGAGTTCCTTTGTATGCGAAAACCCCGCTCATCAGGAGTCTCTCCCACCTTGGACGCCTCATCCAAGGAAACGGGTTGGGTCGGGTCCTATTCCCCGGCAACATGGTGACATTAGATGTTGTGGTAGCGGTTCCTGCTGTGATGCGCCTCTTATTGTGGGGGCTCCTTTCCTTGTACGGTGGCTTGTCATCGGAGACTGTGTTAATCTCCATTGTCGTGTTGATGCAGAATACGTCAGGGTAGTAGTGCGGGGATCTCGGTGCCAAGAGTGCGACGGTCGCTCCCCGGGGCCGAGCGATCACAACTTCAGTCGGTCGCACCCTTCCAACCCAAGGAGCGACGGGGACCTTGGCTTCGTCCTTCTTCCGAGTGATCTAGGTCTAGACCCGGATCGATTAGGTGGATAGTAGGGTCCACCACGTTAGGACTGTCATAATGGTCGGACGAGGTGGAGGTGTCAAGAGGACCACATGCTTTGTGTCATAGAGGCAGCCCGACGTGGCGCACGGTTGAGTTGGTGCCCCGTGGGTCCGGGAACGTGCTAGAGCGGGTCGAGCCATGATTAACCGAGGTTTAATCATGGTCATCACCGGGGATATCTCGGATCTCGGTGATGGGGCCTTCTCCATGAGGCTAGCGATACGAGATCTCGGAGCGCCTTTCTCTACACCCGCTACGCGGCGCAAGGCGCCCCTTTGGTCGGCATTGCAGAAGAGGGATCCAAATTGGAAAACCTCACCGACGACAAAGTTGAAGACGATGTTGAAGATGACAACCATGGAGCTGTCGGGAGTCGACGTCGCACCCCCTACCTGGCGCTCCTACGGGGGCGTGCCACACAATGCTTTTGGGAGGACGGCGATAACGATCACAGCTCTATGGTTCGTGCAGGGCACGACAGAACACAATGAGTTATACATGTTTGAGTCGTCGCGAGGCGTAATACCCTACGCCTTGTAGATTTCTAGAGATTGTATTACTCTGAGTTCGAGGGTTTACAAGTGATTGCTGAAGGTAGGAGATGAAGGTGGTCTAGTATAGTGATCTAGCGGGGTCTAACCTTTTTATAGGGGTACCCCTTCAGCCTTATTGAAAGTCGCCTAGAGGGGGGGGGGTGAATAGGGTGAAACTGAAATTTATAAAGTTAATCACAACTACAAGCCGGGTTAGCGTTAGAAATATAATCAAGTCCGAGAGAGAGGGTGCAAAACAAATCGCAAGCAAATAAAGAGTGTGACACGCGGATTTGTTTTACCGAGGTTCGGTTCTTGCGAACCTACTCCCCGTTGAGGTGGTCACGAAGACCGGGTCTCTTTCAACCCTTTCCCTCTCTCAAACGGCCCCTCGGACCGAGTGAGCTTCTTCTTCTCAAACACTTGGAACACAAAGTTCCCGCAAGGACCACCACACAATTGGTGTCTCTTGCCTCAATTACAAGTGAGTTTGATCTCAAGAAAGATTGAGAAAGAAAAGAAGCAATCCAAGCGCAAGAGCTCAAAAGAACACAAGCAAATCTCTCTCACTAATCACTAAGGCGTTGTGTGGAATTTGGAGAGGATTTGATCACTTGGGTGTGTCTAGAATTGAATGCTAGAGCTCTTGTAAGTAGTTGAAGAAGGAAAACTTGGATGACTTGAATGTGGGGTGGTTAGGGGTATTTATAACCCCAACCACCAAACTAGCCGTTTGGTGGGGCTGTCTGTCGCATGGTGCACCGGACAGTCCGGTGCACACCGGACAATGTCCGGTGCGCTAGCCACGTCACCAGGCCGTTGGGTTCCGACCGTTGGAGCTCTGACTTCTGGGCCCGCCTGGATGTCCGGTGGCACACCGGACATGCACTGTACAGTGTCCGGTGCGCCACCTCGCGCGTGCCTGACTTCTGCGCGCTCTGGCGCGCATTTAATGCCTCTGCAGGTGACCGTTGGCGCGAAGTAGTCGTTGCTCCGCTGGCTCACCGGACAGTCCGGTGCACACCGGACATGTTCGGTGAATTATAGCGGAGCGAATTCCTGAAGCTGGCGAGTTCCTGAGACGCTCTTCCTTGGAGCACCGGACACTGTCCGGTGTACACCGGACAGTCCGGTGAATTATAGTGGAGCGCCTCTGGATTTTCCCGAAGGTGAAGAGTTCAGCGTGAAGTCCCCTGGTGCACCGGACAGTCCGGTGCGCCAGACCAGGGCACACTTCGGTTATCCCTTGCTCTCTTTGTTGAACCCAATACTTGGTCTTTTTATTGGCTAAGTGTGGACTTTTGGCACCTGTATGACTTATACACTGGAGCAAAACTAGTTAGTCCAATTATTTGTGTTGGGCAATTCAACCACCAAAATCAATTAGGAACTAGGTGTAAGCCTAATTCTCTTTCACTTATATAGCCGACTGAGGAGATATCCCTGTACAGATCAAAACACTCACACGAGTCTATCCACTACCTGCTATGATTGCACCGAGTCTTTCGACATTAAGTTGGCCTCTTCCGCAAAGCTCGCGTCCACAGTCTTCCTGCATGCGCAAACCGAGTCTTGCGACATTACGTTGGCCTCCCTGATCCGGTGCATGGGGGTTTAAGTCGGCTCCAATTACCTCATGTCGAGGCCAACAATGTGTCCCTTGGATGACTTATTGGAGGCCTTTCAGGCAGCCCATGAAGCGATTCCACGTCTTGATTATCCAAGGGATATCCATCCCCCACAGCAGCAGTGCCCCACCCGCGGTGCTGCCTTTACATGATATTATATACCAGGATAACTATACCTCCTATAATAACATATGTGGCAATTCTAGATAACGTGGTAAGAAACAATGAGTTGAGAATAGCCTTAAGGCATGTATAAACTAGAGACCATGGATCGGTTTTTCAAGTATCAGAGACAACTAATAGACTGCATGATACAACTTTGAGTCTTTAGATAATAAATAAAGTTAAAAAACAATATGTATAAAGTCATGGGAGACATATTTTTCGTGAAGAGTCTATCTTATATTTTTAAATTAATTCCTAGAGACTATATATATAATGAGGTTTAGTAAGAGAAACTACAGTAGTTCTCTAAAATACTCTCTAAAACAATAATTTTGGTAGTTAATATAAAAACTCATCTCCAACGGCTCTCTAAATGAACTTCCTAAATGTAGCCACTTCTCATATAACCTCATTTCTTCCCTACATTTTGCCACCATTTACCGACTCCTGAAACATAAAAAATCTAGTGCAAATTTATTATTTTGACACTTTTCCCATACTATGGTAAAAATAGATTAACAGAGCCCATGCGTCGAGCGTCGGAGATGCACGATTGCAATAACTAGTAAGCTAGAGATTAAATAACTGATAATGTAATAGCTGCACTTGCACAGGTCGGGAATAAAAGAATCAATAATTGCTGCAACAAATCGAAAGGCCAACACAACTCTATATGTTGAATCAGTCGGCTGATGAGGTCACGATTTTGAGATCGAGTTGCGGAAGGGAGATGAAAACAAAAGAAAAAAATTTGACTGGTCCCCTAAACCCGGTGACATGTTAAGTTTTAACATATTTAGAAAATAATATACAGAGAATTGTTGGTGGATATGATTTTTTTTCTTCGTATACTATTTAATAAAGACTTGTTAAATACTACCCTTCGTTCTAAAATAATAGTTGCTTTTGCTCTAGATTTTTATGTCCATATTTATATGGATGATTATAAATATATATATATATATATATATATATATATATATATATATATATATAGTTATGGTATTTAGAGCCCTGGGCTTCCTATAACTACAGGAAGCCCTGGCCATACCTTTCGATCTGGCTGACCCGTACGTGGCGGAGGCCCGAACCTTCACAGGCCTAGCTAGAAGAGCCCGAGCGCTAGGCCCATTCACCCCACGACGTCACACCAGATCGCCAACCGCCCTCTCCCTCACGCCAATCCAAACCCTAGCCTTCGCCTGCCTACCGCTCCCCTCCGTCTCCCCACCCGCGGCGCACCCGCGGACCGGCCCCGCGCCACGACTGACCCATCGTCCGTGCTCGACGCGGCGGCCGGGGAGGGGGCCGCCAGTGCCACCACCGCGTTGCTCGACGTGAGCGGCATGATGTGCGGCGGCTGCGCGGCGCGGGTGCGGTCCATCCTGGCGGCGGACCCGCTGGTGGAGATGGCGGCGGTCAACCTCCTCGCTGAGTCCGCCGCGGTGCGCTTGCGGGCACCGGCGCCACCGGGCGCGGGGGAGGAGCTCGCGGCCAGGCTCACGGAGTGCGGGTTCCTCACCACGGCACGCCGAGGGGGAGCGGACGCGGGGGCTGGGGAGAGCGCGCGCAAGTGGAGGGAGATGGCGGCCAGGAAGGAGGAACTCCTGCTGCGGATCTGGGACCGAGTCGCGTTCGCATTGCCGAAGAGAGGGACCGATATGCTGGAGCTGGAGAGGTCGAGGGAGCTCACGCGGCCGTCCGCGTCGCACCCGACTCCCTGCCAGCTGCCGCACGGCGATGGCGAGGCCTCCGACCATCTGTCGTACGCGTCCCGGTTTATCTGGTTGTGCACCCGCAGGAAGGCCTTGAGCTGGATGAGCACCGCCATGTCGTCGTCGCCGGTGTTCCCGCTTACCAGTTCCGCTACACAGGTAACACGGGATCGAATGTTGGTTGAAAAGAGCAAGTGGTTCGGAAGCAGATGATGATGACGCGCAAGAGCAGGCTTACCGGAGATTAGCAGCGAGCACATCAGTTGGAGAAGATGGTGGTGGAGCCTGGTGGACATGGATGCGGGATTGTGGATTGTATTGCTTCTAATGGAGTCAGCTGCCCATCAAATCACTAACTGCTTGTGTTTGTTTTTGCAGTGCTCTGGTAGCACGTCCATATATATAATCTTACTATGGCATGTGTGGGCTGGCGAAGGATTGCCTACATCAGCGATACTTCAGCAAGGTAGTTAAGCACCTATTTGGATCATGGTTCGATTATTATAATTGGGATTATGAATTGTAATAATCAGAGTGTTTGGCTTAATGGATTATGGTGATTGATTTTAGGTTGTTTAAATGAGAAATTCCTAGGATAATCAGTTAGGGCCAATTTGGACTTTCAGCATCTTAGCCAAAAATGAGAAACACTTTTAACTGATCTATCATTAAATCATCATCATTCTAATATTTAAGTAATTTGGTATATGATAAAGCAACATGCATTCTTTTTCTATTCCTTTTCCTTATTTGGGTTCAGTTGATTCATGGCATGGTGAGCTAATGGCTTCATTGAGCAGCAGTAACAGTGATACACAAATTATTTCACTGTCTATATGTGCTCCTATTCTTCACCATATGCTTCCAGCACATCTGATATTCTGATCTTCCTTAACAGTTGTCAGTCATTGATAGCTGTCGGGGACCATAATTAGGGGTACCCTCAAGACGCCTGATTCTCAGCTGGTAACCCCCATCAGCATAAAGCTGCAGAGGCCTGATGGGTGCGATTAAGTCAGGGATCAGTCCATACGAGCGACTCGATCACGCCTCGCCCGAGCCTAGCCTCGGGCAAGGGCAGCCGACCCCGAGGGGTTTCCGTCTCGCCCGAGGCCCCCCTTTTTTACGGCGGACACATCTCCGGCTCGCCCGAGGCTTTGCCTTCGCTAAGAAGCAACCCTGACTAAATCGCCGCGCCGACCGATCGAGTCGCAGGAGCATTTAATGCAAAGGTGGCCTGACACCTTTATCCTGACGCGCGCCCCCCCCCGGCAGAGCCGAAGTGACCGCCGTCACTTCGCCGCTCCACTGACCGGTCTGACAGAAGGACAGCGCCGCCTGCACCACTCCGACTGCAGTGCCACTTGACAGAGTGAGACTGACAGGCAGTCAGGCCTTGCCAAAGGCACCATAGGAAACTCCGCTCCGCCCGACCCAGGGCTCGGACTCGGGCTAGGCCCCGGAAGACGGCGAACTCCGCTCCGCCCGACCCAGGGCTCGGACTCGGGCTAGGCCCCGGAAGACGGCAAACTCCGCTCCGCCCGACCCAGGGCTTGGACTCGGGCTAGGCCCCGGAAGACGGCGAACTCCGCTCCGCCCGACCCAGGGCTCGGACTCGGGCTAGGCCCCGGAAGACAGCGAACTCCGCTCCGCCCGACCCAGGGCTCGGACTCGGGCTAGGCCCCGGAAGACAGCGAACTCCGCTCCGCCCGACCCAGGGCTCGGACTCGGGCTAGGCCCCAGAAGACGATGAACTCCGCTTCGCCCGACCCAGGGCTCGGACTCGGGCTCAGCCCCAGAAGATGACGAACTCTGCTTCGCCCGACCCTAGGGCTCGGACTCCGCCCTGGCCTCTGCCGAACGACCTCCGCCCCGCCCGACTCAGGAGCTCGGGCTCGGCCTCGGCCATGGAAGACAGACTCGACCCCGGCTTCGGAGGAGCCTCCACGTCGCCCGACCTAGGGCACAGGCCCGCCACGTCAACAGGAAGCGCCATCATCACCCTACCCCGAGCCGACTCGGGCCGCAGAGAACAAGACCGGTGTCCCATCCGGCTAGCTCCGCCAGATAGGCAATGATGGCGCCCCGCTAGCCCTGTGACGACGGCGGCTCTCAGCTCCCTTACGGAAGCAGGGGGACGTCAGCAAGGACCCAACCGCTCCGACAGCTGTCCCTCCGCCAGGCTCCGTTGCTCCTCCGACAGCCACAACATCACACCAGCAGGGTGCCAAGATCTCTCCGGCTGCCACATTGGCATGTACCTAGGGCGCTAGCTCTTCCCCCGCTAGACACGTAGCACTCTGCTACACCCCCATTGTACACCTGGATCCTCTCCTTACGCCTATAAAAGGAAGGACCAGGGCCTTCTTAGAGAAGGTTGGCCGCGCGGGGACGAGGACGGGACAGGCGCTCTCTTGGGGCCGCTCGCTTCCCTCACCCGTGTGGACGCTTGTAACCCCCTACTGCAAGCGCACCCGACCTGGGCGCGGGACGAACACGAAGGCCGCGGGATTTCCACCTCTCTCACGCCTGTCTCCGGCCACCTCGCTTCCCCCCTTCGCGCTCGCCCACGCGCTCGACCCATCTGGGCTGGGGCACGCGACACTCACTCGTCGGCTTAGGGACCCCCCGGTCTCGAAACGCCGACAGTTGGCGCGCCAGGTAGGGGCCTGCTGCGTGTTGACGAGCAGTTTCCCGTCAAGCTCCAGATGGGCAGTCTCCAACAACCTCTCCAACCCGGGACGGTGCTCCGTTTCGGGAGTCTTGAGTTCATGTCCCTCGACGGCAGCTACGACATGATACTCCTTCCACCGCCGCGCGACAACGACAATGGCGGCCGACAACCCGCCCGCCGGCGGCGGAATCGACGACATCTTCCCCGCGTGGTGGAAGAACGACATTCGAGCTCGCCCCGTCCTCTCCCCCGCCAACGGAGGAGGAGGCGGGGCAACCAAGGCCAAGCGGGAGGCCGCGCTTCGTCGGCTGTCGAGCGAATCGACGCCCCCGGCGCACCAATGGGGGGCGCGTCGGGCGTCGACCTCGCGTTTGAGACGAAGGCGAGCGCCGTCCCCCCGCGACACGCCAATCCCGAGCAAGTGGACCACGCCAGCACGCTCGCGGAGGGCCTGCAGGACGTCGCCCTCGTACCTAAGACGACGACACGATCAGTCCCCGACGTGACTATGTCGCTCCTCGTCGACCAAAAGGTACTGACTGATTCCCATCCTACGTCATTTCGACTCGGCCTCAACCCGCCTAGCGACCTCGCCTTGGCGGGCGCTCTCGTTGAGGCGAGTGCAACCCCTCTGGGGTTTCGTATGCGGTCGCCTTGGGACCGATTGACGGACGTCTCGACCTACGGGCCCTCTGGGTCCGAGGAAGATGACGACCCCAGCATCTGCTGGGATTTCTCTGGATTTGGCAACCCCAGTGCCATGCGGGACTTTATGACCGCATGTGACTACTGCCTCTCCGACTGTTCCGACGGTAGCCGCAGCCTTGACGACGAGGACTGCGGCCCAAGCCGTGAATGTTTCCACGTCGAGCTAGGGGATCCCTCCGAAGGCAACCATCTCGGCATGCCGGAGGACGGTGATCTCCCTAGGCCGGTGCCTCGCACCGACATCCCGCGGGAGCTAGCTGTGGTCCCCGTTCCGGCGGGGGGTCACGACCCACAGCTCGAGCAAGTCCGCGGGGCGCAGGCCAGGCTCGACGAGGGAGCAGGAGCGCTCGAGTCGATCCGCCGGGACGTCGGGCAGGTATGGGCGGGCCAACCCCCGGCCGGAGAAATACGTCACCTGCCCCAGGGTCTCCAGCACCGCGTCGCCAACGACGTCAGGGTCAGGCCGCCACCCGCATCCAGCGGGGTCGGTCAGAACCTGGCAGCCGCAGCGATGCTCCTCCGCGCGATGCCGGAGCCATCAACCACCGAGGGTCGGCGAATCCAGGGAGAGCTCAAGAATCTTCTGGAAGGCGCTGCGGCCTGACGGGCCGAGAGCTCTGCCTCCCGAAGGCAGGGATACCCCTCGGAACCTCATGCCGCGACTTCCCGATTCATGCGGGAATCCTCGGTCTACACCGGGCGCACGCGCAACACTGCGCCTGCGGCCCCGGGCCACCTCGGCAACGAGCACCATTGTCGCGACCGTCGGGCCCACCTCGACGAAAGGGTGCGCCGAGGCTACCACCCCAGGCGTGGGGGACGCTACGACAGCGGGGAGGATCGGAGTCCCTCGCCCGAACCACCCGGTCCGCAGGCCTTCAGTCGGGCCATCCGACGAGCGCCGTTCCCGGCCCGGTTCCCACCCCCGACTACTATCACAAAGTACTCGGGGGAAACGAGACCGGAACTGTGGCTCACAGACTACCGCCTGGCCTGCCAACTGGGTGGAACGGACGATGACAACCTCATCATCCGCAACCTCCCCCTGTTCCTCTCCGACACTGCTCGCGCCTGGTTGGAGCACCTGCCTCCGGGGCAGATCTCCAACTGGGATGATTTGGTCCAAGCCTTCGCCGGCAATTTCTAGGGCACGTACGTGCGCCCCGGGAATTCCTGGGACCTCCGAAGCTGCCGACAACAACCGGGAGAGTCTCTTCGGGACTACATCCGGCGATTCTCGAAGCAGCGCACCGAGCTGCCCAACATCACCGACTCAGATGTCATCGGCGCGTTCCTTGCCGGCACCACCTGTCGCGACCTGGTGAGCAAGTTGGGTCGCAAGACCCCCACCAGGGCGAGCGAGCTGATGGACATCGCCACCAAGTTCGCCTCTGGCTAGGAGGCGGTCGAGGCCATCTTCCGAAAGGACAAGCAGCCCCAGGGCCGCCCGTCGGAAGAGGCTCCCGAGGTGTCTACTCCGTGCGGCGCCAAGAAGAAAGGCAAGAAGAAGTCGCAAGCGAAACGCGACGCCGCCGACGCGGACCTTGTCGCTGCCGCCGAGTACAAGAACCCTCGGAAGCCCCCCGGAGGTGCTAACCTCTTCGACAAGATGCTCAAGGAGCCGTGCCCCTACCATCAGGGGCCCGTCAAGCACACCCTCGAGGAGTGCGTCATGCTTCGGTGCCACTTCCACAAGGCCGGGCCACCCGCAGAGGGTGACAGGGCTCGCGACGACGACAAAAAGGAAGATCACCAACCAGGAGAGTTCCCTGAGGTCCGCGACTGCTTCATGATCTACGGAGGGCATGCGGCGAATGCCTCGGCTCGGCATCGCAAGCAAGAGCGCCGGGAGGTCTGCTCGGTGAAGGTGGCGGCGCCAGTCTACCTAGACTGGTCCGACAAGCCCATCACCTTCGACCAAGCTGACCACCCCGACCACGTGCCGAGCCCGGGGAAATACCCGCTCGTCGTCGACCCCATCGTCGGCGACGTCAGGCTCACCAAGGTCCTGATGGATGGGGGCAGCTGCCTCAACATCATCTACGCCGATACCCTCAGGCTCCTGCGCGTCGATCTGTCCTCCGTCCGAGCAGGCGTTGCGCCCTTCCACGGGATCATTCCTGGGAAGCGCGTCCAGCCCCTCGGACGGCTCGACCTTCCCGTCTGCTTCGGAACGCCCTCCAACTTCCGAAGGGAGACTTTGACGTTCGAGGTGGTCGGGTTCCGAGGAACCTACCACGCGGTATTGGGGAGGCCATGCTACGCGAAGTTCATGGCCGTCCCCAACTACACCTACCTGAAGCTCAAGATGTCGGGCCCCAACGGGGTCATCACCGTCGGCCCCACGTACAAACACGCGTTCGAATGCGACGTGGAGTGCGTGGAGTACGCCGAGGCCCTCATCGCCAACCTGGAGAACCTCTCCAAAGAGGTGCCAGACGTGAAGCGACATGCCGGCAACTTCGAGCCAGCGGAGACGGTTAAGGCCGTCCCTCTCGACCCCAGTGGCGACATCTCCAAGCAGATCCGGATCGGTTCCGGGCTCGACCCCAAATAGGAAGCAGTGCTCGTCGACTTTCTCCGCACAAACGCCGACGTCTTTGCGTGGAGTCCCTCGGACATGCCCGGCATACCGAGGGATGTCGCCGAGCACTCGCTGGATATTCGGGCCGGAGCCCGACCCGTCAGGCAGCCTCTGCGCCGATTCGACGAAGAGAAGCGCAGAGTGATAGGCGAGGAGATCCACAAGCTAATGGCAGCAGGGTTCATCAAAGAGGTATTCCATCCCGAATGGCTTGCCAACCCGGTGCTCGTGAGAAAGAAAGGGGGGAAATGGCGGATGTGTGTAGACTACACTGGTCTCAACAAAGCATGTCCGAAGGTTCCCTACCCTCTGCCTCGCATCGATCAATTCGTGGATTCCACTGCTGGGTGCGAAACCCTGTCCTTCCTCGATGCCTACTCAGGGTATCACCAAATCCGGATGAAAGAGTCCGACCAGCTCGCGACTTCTTTCATCACGCCCTTCGGCATGTACTGCTATGTCACCATGCCGTTCGGTTTGAGGAATGCGGGCGCGACGTACCAGCGGTGCATGAACCATGTGTTCGGCGAACACATCGGACGCACAGTCGAGGCCTACGTCGATGACATCGTAGTCAAGACAAGGAAGGCTTCCAACCTTCTCTCCGACCTTGAAGTGACATTCCGATGTCTCAAAGCGAAAGGCGTCAAGCTCAATCCCGAGAAGTGTGTCTTCGGGGTGCCCCGGGGCATGCTCTTGGGGTTCATCGTCTCCGAGCGAGGCATCGAAGCCAACCCGGAGAAGATCGCAGCTATCACCAGCATGGGGCCCATCAAGGACTTAAAAGGCGTACAGAGGGTCATGGGATGTCTCGCGGCCCTGAGCCGCTTCATCTCACGCCTCGGCGAAAGAGGTCTGCCCCTGCACCGCCTGTTAAGGAAGGCCGAGTGCTTCACTTGGACCCCTGAGGCTGAGGAAGCTCTCGGGAACCTGAAGGCGCTCCTTACAAAGGCGCCTATCTTGGTACCCCCAGCTGATGGAGAAGCCCTCTTGGTCTACGTCGCCGCGACCACTCAGGTGGTTAGCGCCGCGATTGTGGTCGAGAGGCAAGAAGAGGGGCATGCATTGCCCGTTCAGAGGCCAGTTTACTTCGTCAGCGAGGTACTGTCCGAAACCAAGATCCGCTACCCACAAGTTCAGAAGCTGCTGTATGCAGTGATCCTGACGAGGCGGAAGTGGCGACACTACTTCGAGTCTCACCCGGTAACTGTGGTGTCATCCTTCCCCCTGGGGGAGATCATCCAGTGTCGAGAGGCCTCGGGCAGGATTGCGAAGTGGGCGGTGGAAATCATGGGCGAGACAATCTCGTTCGCCCCTCGGAAGGCCATCAAGTCCCAGGTATTGGCGGACTTCGTAGCCGAATGGGTCGACACCCAGCTGTCGACGGCTCCGATCCAATCGGAGCTCTGGACCATGTTTTTCGACGGGTCGCTGATGAAGACGGGAGCCGGCGCAGGCCTGTACTTCATCTCGCCCCTCGGGAAACACCTACGCTACGTGCTACGCCTCCATTTCCCGGCGTCCAACAATGTGGCTGAGTACGAGGCTCTGGTCAACGGGTTGCGGATCGCCATCGAGCTAGGGGTCAGACGCCTCGACGCCCGCGGTGACTCGCAGCTCGTCATCGACCAAGTCATGAAGAACTCCCACTGCCGCGACCCGAAGATGGAGGCCTACTGCTATGAGGTTCGGCGCCTGGAAGACAAGTTCTACGGGCTCGAGCTTAACCACATCGCTCGGCGCTACAACGAGACTGCGGATGAGCTGGCAAAAATAGCCTCGGGGCGAATGACGGTTCCCCCGGACGTCTTCTCCCAGGATCTGCACCAACCCTCCGTCAAGATCAACGACACGCCCCAACCCGAGGTACCCTCGGTCCAGCCCGAGGCGTCCTCGGTTCAGCCCGAGGTACCCTCAGCCCCCGAGGGCGAGGCGCTGCGCGTCGAGGAGGAGTGGAGCGGGGCCACGCCTGATCGAGATTGGCAGACCCTGTACCTGCAATATCTCTGCCAAGGAGAGCTTCCCCTCGACCAAGCCGAGGCTCGGCGGGTAGCGCGACGCGCCAAGTCGTTCGTCTTGCTGGGCGATGAGAAGGAGCTCTTCCACCGCAGTCCCTCGGGCATCCTCCAGCGATGCATCTCCATCGCCGAAGGTCAGGAACTCCTCCAAGAGATACACTCGGGGGCTTGCGGCCATCAAGCAGCGCCCCGAGCTCTCGTCGGGAATGCTTTCCGGCAAGGCTTCTACTGGCCAACGGCGGTGGCTGACGCCACTAGAATTGTCTGCACCTGCGAAGGGTGTCAATTCTATGCGAAGCAGACCCACCTGCCCGCTCAGGCTCTACAGACGATACCCATCACCTGGCCCTTTGTTGTGTGGAGTCTGGACCTCGTCGGTCCCTTGCAGAAGGCGCTGGGGGCTACACGCACCTGCTGGTCGCCATCGACAAATTCTCCAAGTGGATCGAGGTCCGACCCCTGAACAGCATCAGGTCCGAGCAGGCGGTGGCGTTCTTCACCAACATCATCCATCGCTTCGGGGTCCCAAACTCCATCATCACCGACAACGGCACCCAGTTCACCGGCAGAAAGTTCTTGGATTTTTGCGAGGATCACCACATCCGGGTGGACTGGGCCGCCGTGGCTCATCCCATGTCGAATGGGCAAGTAGAGCGTGCCAACGACATGATTCTACAAGGGCTCAAGCCTCGGATTTACAACGACCTCAACAAGTTCGGCAAGCGATGGATGAAGGAACTCCCCTCGGTGGTCTGGAGCCTGAGGACAACGCCGAGCCGAGCCACGGGTTTCACGCCGTTCTTCCTGGTCTACGGGGCCGAGGCCGTCCTGCCCGCTGACCTGGAATACGGCTCCCCGAGGACGAGGGCCTACGACGATCAAAGCAACCAGGCTAGCCGAGAAGACTCGCTGGACCAGCTGGAAGAGGCTCGGGACAGGGCCTTACTACACTCGGCGCGGTATCAGCAGTCCCTGCGGCGCTACCACGCCCGAGGGGTCCGACCCCGAGACCTCCAGGTGGGCGACCTGGTGCTTCGGCTGCGGCAAGACACCCGAGGGAGGCACAAGCTCACGCCCCCCTGGGAGGGGCCGTTCGTCATCGCCAAAGTTCTGAAGCCCGGAACGTACAAGCTGGCCAACAGTCAAGGCGAGGTCTACGACAACGCTTGGAACATCCAACAGCTACGTCGCTTCTACCCTTAAGATGTTTCCAAGTTGTTCATATACCTCACACCCACGCAAAGTTTAGTCAACAAGGAAGGGTTGGCCTCGCCTTGGCAAAGCCCGACCCTCCCTCGGGGGCTAAAAGGGGGGAAACCCCCTCTGCGTCAAAATTTTCCTCGAAAAAAGATCTCTTTTACCAGAATATCTTTCGTGCTTTTTGACTACTTCGAAAAGTGGGTCCTGGAAACGACGGAGTACACGTAAGCAGCCAAGGCTGACCGAGCCGAGGGACTCCTACGCCTCCGGGATACGGATACCTCACTCATCACCTTCTGCGATAAGTAACTCGCGTTCGGATAAAGTGGCTCCGCGGATCGAACAAGTCTTTACGTTCGGAAGCCCTTCTGCCGAAGCGATCCTTCGAGCCTTCTCGACCGAGTCGGTGACAGGGCCTCATGGACGTGTGAAAGTACGCGTAAGCGGCAAGGCCGACCGAGCCGAGGGACTCCCACGCCTCCGGGATACGGATACCTCACTCATCACCTTCCGCGAGAAGCAACTCTCGCTCGCACAAACATCCCTGTTGCCGACAAAAAGTCCAGATACTCGAAACAAGAGGAAAAGAGACGCAGCTTTACAACGCAGCGAGGGTGTGTGTTCTGGCCTCGGCGGCCGCAGAAGGCACACGCTACAAGACACTTTGACCCTGCAGGCTCGGGTCTTGACGCTGGAAGGGGGCAGCAACACCCTCGGCATCGACGGCACCTTCGGCGAGGCCCGACCTAGCCTCGGACGGCGACGCGGTCCGAGGATCTCCGCTCCGAAGGACGACGTCATCACCACGCCCGGGCAATCGCTGCCAGGGACTTCTCCGGGAACCCGGCCCGAGCAGGCGGCTCGGCCGGTTACCCCTGGGGCCTCGGCCAACCATCTTCCAAGGGCGCCAGCCCGGTCCGAGGCCTCGGCTGATCAACTCCGGCATTGGTCCCGCTGACGGACAACCCGGCTAGGCTCTGGCCAACTAGGTTTTCATTTTCGAGCCGACTCCGCCTCTGTTCATGCTGATATCGCTACCCCTGGCCTCGGCTCGTCGAAGAGCGGCCGAGGGGTCTCTTTAACTAAGCTAGAGGAGCCCCGGACAGCAAGGCCGACCGAGCCGAGGGACTCCTACGCCTCCGGGATACGGATACCTCACTCGTCACCTTGACATGGGGCGACTCATGCTTGGTGAAGCGATTCAGATAATCAACAGACGAGTCTTAGCGCTCGAAAATGAGGAAAAAACACGGCTCCGTGCCGTAATTACATACATGTTTAGGCCCCGAAAGCCGCAATGAACAAAAACACTGGCATTCAAAGTGCCATTACAAACGGAACTCCGGTTCCCCCTCCGCAGGTACGAACAAACCCCACTCCATGGGGGAAAGCCTGCGGAGCAACAGAAGACCGACGAACGGCTTGTCGTCGCCCGCCCCAGCAGCGGCGACGATGAAGACTTCTGTCCCGGGGGGCCGAACAGCAGCAGCGATGACCTCAGGGCGGATGCTGCTGCCAGGAGGCCCCCGCCCATGCCCAAACTCGAGAGGCAAGGACGGGCAGAAGGCCGTAGAGTTGGAGGTCGGTCCGCGGGTGGCGCCGGCAAACTCGTCGGCGGCGGAACCTCTTCCAGCTGCCGTGGCGGGAGGCGGCACCGGGAGCGGCTCCGAAGTCGCTCGGCTCAGCGAGCCGGGCACGGTGCAGCTGTCAGCACCACGGACGGCTCCCGCCCTTCCCCCCGGTCACTGAGGGAAGAAGCGGGCCACCGCCCACGCAGGGGCCGACCCCAACTCGGCACACTCCCCTCCCCAGCACTAGTGATGAAAATCCTTGAGGCTGAGGGAGGGGCAGAGGCCGCAGCCCGTCTCGCTTTCCCCCACCATCAAGCCGGAGGTCACCATCTTGGGTGACCGCCGGTGGAGGGGTGCAGCCGGGCTGCATGATGAAAATCCTTGAAGTCGAACGATGGCTGAAAGGTACCAACTCCCACGGAGTTGCGTTCCTCCAATGACGAGGCAAAAAGACGGCGGGCATCCCCCATCCGGGGGCTTGGAAGGTGGAAAGACACGGTGCATAAGGGAGCGAGAAGACATGGTCGCCTTTCGAAAGGGGTCACCCTCCTTTTAAAGGCAACTCTCCCTGCTTGCACCCCAACCGTCACGGGCTGAGTCTTCTCCAACACGCTCCAAAGCCCTCCCCTGCGGCGCGGGGGCTGGGTCCCGCATGTCATGCAGACCGGCTCCGAGCAGAAGAAGCCAAACCGCCGCGCGTGGTGCACGCAACCGCCCAGCGGTTACAAGTGACCCTCCACTTTTGCCCAGACCAACGGGCGAAAGAGGCGGGCAGCCATGCAGGCGGCATGCAACCGCACCAAGTGGACGCGCTTCCCCGACTCCCAACACGCCAGCATGGAGGCCCAGGCTCACGCGTCACGCAACCGGCGCGCCGGATGCTGCATGCAAGCAACTGCACCGCCTGCGCCACCACCGCGCCTCCTCGATTGCGGAACCAATGCCGCGACTCGAGGCGACCCAGCGCGCGACCCGGCAGCGCCAACCTGACGCAGCGGCCAACGCGGCCAAAAGTGGGTCGGCAGTAATGACGGTGGCAGGCGCGCGGGAGTAGCGGTCACGTCGTCAGCCAAGCTCACGTCCCATCCGGGGGCAGCAAAAGAACCCCCTCTCACGGCGTGAAGACAACGTGCCCGTGGTCCGTTCCTCGAACGGCTCGCGCACGCGCAACGGCTGCCCCGCCAACTACTCGCCCCGTCGCATTAACTCCGCGGCTGGACAGGCGGCGCTTCTGGCAGGAGCAGCGGGCGACGCTTCGCCTTCGCCGAAACAACCGCGCCAAAAAAGGTACGCCGCGTCGTTCGGTTTCGTATCCTTTTTCCTTTTTTCCTCTTTCTCTATCTCTTGCGACAGGGTCCGGGAAAGGGGGATACCCCGAAAGGGATCCTTCCCCGTGAAGGAACCAGGCTCCGAGCCTCCTTACTGATCAGGGGTTCGAAGGCTGGCCCCCCAAAGGGTTCAACAGCCGCCTCAGATCGCGTGGGCCCTACACCCACTACTGGTCAGAGGTTCGAAGGTCGGCCCCCCGAAGGGTTCCACGGCCGCCTCAGGCTACTCGGGCTCCGTGCCCATTACTGATCAGGGGTTCGAAGGCTGGCCCCCGAAGGGTTCACAGCCGCCTCAGACGCCGAGCGAGGGATGACCAGGGGTACGTTCGATACATAACCAAGGCTCGGGCTGCGCTCCCGAGGTACCCTAGGACATTTCCGAGACCAGCGGGAGCGATCTTGTAACGGAATCCTATCGGAGGGAGGCATCGAGCCCTCGGACCCCGTCGCCAGGGGACCGGGTCCGGCAGATCACCCGCAGGTACTTTTGGGCGTGCCTCTGGGCCCCTAGCCGACCCCTAACGAACGGGGCACGGACGTCCACTCGGATCACCCGCTTGCAGCTCACCGGAGACACCATGTTCGGTGCCCATCGAGGGTAACATGGCGCTCTCCCCCCTCCTCCTTGCGGAAAGGCGACGTAGGGGCGTATGTAAAAAAGCCGAGTCTGTCCCTGATCGCCCTCTCGCCCTGTGCGGAGGCTCGGGGGCTGCTCTCGCAAACCCGGCTCTGGCCGAACCGTTGACAGCGTCAACATACCAGCCCGAGAACTTGGGCCCCGACCGTGCACCCGGGCTACGGCCAGTTCGCATGAGGGAACCACCAGACCGGCCGAAGCATTACGCAAGGCATTAAGACCTCGAAGGAGTGAAACCACTCCTCCGAGGCCTCAGGGGCTACACCCGGCGGGTGCGCTCGCGCGCACCCACCGGAACAAAATGCAACCGAGAAAGGCTGGTCCCCTTGCAAAAAAGTGCGACGAAAGCCTCCAAGCGAGTGCTAACACTCCCTTCGAGGCTCGGGGGCTACTGTCGGGGACCATAATTAGGGGTACCCTCAAGACGCCTGATTCTCAGCTGGTAACCCCCATCAGCATAAAGCTGCAGAGGCCTGATGGGTGCGATTAAGTCAGGGATCAGTCCATACGAGCGACTCGATCACGCCTCGCCCGAGCCTAGCCTCGGGCAAGGGCAGCCAACCCCGAGGGGTTTCCGTCTCGCCCGAGGCCCCCCTTTTTTACGGCGGACACATCTCCGGCTCGCCCGAGGCTTTGCCTTCGCTAAGAAGCAACCCTGACTAAATCACCGCGCCGACCGACCGAGTCGCAGGAGCATTTAATGCAAAGGTGGCCTGACACCTTTATCCTGACGCGCGCCCCCCGGCAGAGCCGAAGTGACCGCCGTCACTTCGCCGCTCCACTGACCGGTCTGACAGAAGGACAGCGCCGCCTGCACCACTCCGACTGCAGTGCCACTTGACAGAGTGAGACTGACAGGCAGTCAGGCCTTGCCAAAGGCGCCATAGGAAACTCCGCTCCGCCCGACCCAGGGCTCGGACTCGGGCTAGGCCCCGGAAGACGGCGAACTCCGCTCCGCCCGACCCAGGGCTCGGACTCGGGCTAGGCCCCGGAAGACGGCGAACTCCGCTCCGCCCGACCCAGGGCTCGGACTCGGGCTAGGCCCCGGAAGACGGCGAACTCCGCTCCGCCCGACCCAGGGCTCGCACTCGGGCTAGGCCCCGGAAGACGGCGAACTCCGCTCCGCCCGACCCAGGGCTCGGACTCGGGCTAGGCCCCGGAAGACGGCGAACTCAGCTCCGCCCGACCCAGGGCTCGGACTCGGGCTAGGCCCCAGAAGACGACGAACTCCGCTTCGCCCGACCCAGGGCTCGGACTCGGGCTCAGCCCCAGAAGATGACGAACTCTGCTTCGCCCGACCCTAGGGCTCGGACTCCGCCCTGGCCTCTGCCGAACGACCTCCGCCCCGCCCGACTCAGGAGCTCGGGCTCGGCCTCGGCCATGGAAGACAGACTCGACCCCGGCTTCGGAGGAGCCTCCACGTCGCCCGACCTAGGGCACAGGCCCGCCACGTCAACAGGAAGCGTCATCATCACCCTACCCCGAGCCGACTCGGGCCGCAGAGAACAAGACCGGTGTCCCATCCGGCTAGCTCCGCCAGATAGGCAATGATGGCGCCCCGCTAGCCCTGTGACGACGGCGGCTCTCAGCTCCCTTACGGAAGCAGGGGGACGTCAGCAAGGACCCAACCGCTCCGACAGCTGTCCCTCCGCCAGGCTCCGTTGCTCCTCCGACAGCCACGACATCACACCAGCAGGGTGCCAAGATCTCTCCGGCTGCCACATTGGCATGTACCTAGGGCGCTAGCTCTTCCCCCGCTAGACACGTAGCACTCTGCTACACCCCCATTGTACACCTAGATCCTCTCCTTACGCCTATAAAAGGAAGGACCAGGGCCTTCTTAGAGAAGGTTGGCCGCGCGGGGACGAGGACGGGACAGGCGCTCTCTTAGGGCCGCTCGCTTCCCTCACCCGCGTGGACGCTTGTAACCCCCTACTGCAAGCGCACCCGACCTGGGCGCGGGACGAACACGAAGGCCGCGGGATTTCCACCTCTCTCACGCCCGTCTCCGGCCACCTCGCTTCCCCCCTTCGCGCTCGCCCACGCGCTCGACCCATCTGGGCTGGGGCACGCGGCACTCACTCGTCGGCTTAGGGACCCCCCGGTCTCGAAACGCCGACAATAGCGCAGTCGTTCTGGGTTTCTGAGAGCACCTAGAGGGGGGGGGGGTGAATAGGTGATCCTGTAAAAACATAAAACTTATAGCCACAAAACTTGGTTAAGTGTTAGAGAGATAATACCAAGTGGCTATAAAGCGAGCTCCTGCGAATCACAACAATCACACAAAAAGCAATCACAAGAGACACGCGAGTTATCCCGTGGTTCGACAAGTACAACACTTGTCTACCTCCACGTTGTGGCGTCCCAATGGACGAGGGTTGCACTCAACCCCTTTCAAGTGATCCAATGATCAACTTGAATACCACGATGTTTTTCTTTCTTTCAATATATCCCGTTCGCGAGGAATCTCCACAACTTGGAGCCTCTCGCCCTTACAATTGATGATCACAAAGAAGCACGGGTGTAAGGAAGGGAAAAGCAACACACACACAAGACTCAAAGCAAGAGCACAAACACGCAAACTAGTCACAACTTGAGCTCTAAGTTCACACACGGAGTTCTCAACTCAAGAGGAGCTCAAATTGCTATCACAAAGAATCAAATGCGCTAGAATGAAGTCTTGGTGCTTAGAGATGATCCAAGAATGCTTGTATATCTCCTCCATGCGCCTAGGGGTCCCTTTTATAGCCCCAAGGCAGCTAGGAGCCGTTGGAGGCAATCAGGGAAGACAATTCTTGCCTTCTGTCGGGTGGCGCACCGGACAGTCCGGTGTGCCACCGGACAGGCACTGTTTAGTGTCCGGTGCAGATTGCCTTCCTAAATTGGCGCAGCCGACTGTTGAAGACTTGGAGCTGTTGGCGCACCAGACAGTCCGGTGCCCCCATCTGACCGTTGGCTCAGCCACGCGTCACGCGCGGATTGCGCGGCCGACCGTTGGCTCGAGCGACCGTTGGCTCATCGGACAGTCCGGTGAATTTTAGCCGTACACCGCCGACGAATTCCCGAGAGTGGCCAGTTCGCTAGAGCCAGCCTGGCGCACCACCGGACAGTCCGGTGCACCCAGACTGAGCAGCAGCTGGCTAAACACAGCCAGCTCTTTCCAATCCCTTTCTTTTTCTCATTCAAGCACTTTAGACAAATATATTAGTACATAAAAACCAATGTACTAAGTCTAGAACCATACCTTCTTGTCGATTCGCACTTCATCCATCATTTGACATATAATTACTCACTCCATATGTGTTGGACACTTAATCACCAAAATATACTAGAAATGGCCCAAGGGCACATTTCCCTTTCAGTTTCCTATGAGAAACTGCACCAAACATCAGGTATTTTATCATATTGGCAATCGAGCGTGTTTCATGGTAGAACCATTTTTATGTTCATTACTGGAGTGTGGGCTTTTATCCTTTGCTGTCTCCAAGGAAAACATGGATGAAATTGCTATGCCTCACATTGTATTTTGACAATCTACAAGATTCATGAACTCCATAGAAAACTGACAATCTCATCCATTATCCCTTTCCTATTAACAAAGTTGTTTGCTCAATCTATATTTGTGTGATTTATAGCCTCGCGTGGGAAGTTATATATGTCATTCAAAATTTGACATCTATAGATATTTATTCATAACTTTTAATCAAAGTATAAGGATGAAATAAGATTTTAAAATGTGTTGTATATGACTACAATAATTGGACGCCCTGTGGGAAATCCTCTCAGTGCCAGATGTGATGGACCATCCTGCTGGTGTCACCTCTAGCCTTCGCTTGGTAATTGTAATTCGGCAGCGACTGAAACCTCTAGCCATATGGCTGAGCTGACGGCTCCACTCCTCCATGGGAAACGGGCACAGCGCCGCTGCGGCGGCTCACCAGCTCCAACCTCCGTCCTCCGATACTCCACTGTCCGGTCGCAAATGCTCCTCCATGGAACGGCTGATGGCTACACACACCGGTATGTATCCTTCCCTACTCTCTTCCCAGTGCTCTGGCTCGTGGGATCACGGTTCCTCGCGGTTGGATGACATTATTCATCCGATGTACTGTTACAGCGAGCAGCATGGTATATGTATGACATTATTACCTGAATTAAGCAGAGTATTCTTGAGCAGAAAAGGAGAAAATAAAAGTTGAGTAGAGTACTACAGTGGGTAAATTTTTTGGCGGTATCATCAGCAGGGCCGACTGCATTTTCTGTAATACCTGGGCATGGTTGAACTACTCTCGAAGTCCCACGACTCTTCTCCAGCAGCATCTGGTTCTGGAGCATCAGCGACGTGTTGCTTTGAGTCGTTCAGGAGCAGGTTGCCTTCGGACCTGATGTACCTATCGCGCTTTGATCCCTGTCTGCTGCTTGCATCAATCTCTAGTTCGATTTTTTCAGAGAAAAAACAATGGTTTCGATGGGACATTCATAGTAGGAAAAATAAGAATATACTGTTTATTACCTGTTCTTCCATGTTTAAGCTTACTTGTGATGATTATATTTGGTCTCTAACTTTACTGAATGATGACTGTGATTGCTTGGAGTTGACTACATTAGTGTTGTGCAATGTCCGTATCCACAAATTGAACTTTTCATATATGGTAAACTAGCAAATATACTATTGTAATTAATGTTAATTGTCAGGAATTATTGCACTGATTCATTTTAGACTATAGCTTAGGTGAATGGGCATTATACCAAGATTGCTGGGATTTGACTAATTCATTATTGTACCCTGGTTTGAATGTACTAACTAAAATTTTTTATGTTTATAATTTAGCCAATCGTTATAATGAGCAACTAGGGCTTACAATATCTTTTGTGGAAACTGGAAACATTGTAGTCAGATTGTGGCCTTGAAAGTTCTTTTTAAGAGCAAGTGCAAGCAATCGCAGGTTGAGCATCAGTTGCGAGCCTGCGACACGAAGAGGAGATTCATAGTCATCTTCGTCATCCTAATATTCTTTGCCTGTATGGGTACTTCTATGATGAGGTTTGCACATAAACATTTTTTATTGTAGTCTAGGCTCTAACCTTTGGTTGATAAACACTCTCACCATAAGTAACGAAGGAATAAGAATAAATGATGGGAGATACAAGAATCTGAAAATGAATAAATGATGTGACAGGTTGTATGAGAGGAGCATGAGCTAAGTGAATGCATAACTCTACTATTATATTATATCATTCCTCTCAATCCATGTCTTTTAACTGGTGAATCATTTAGGTTTCTGTTTAATTTACTTATGCTTGGTCTGACGTGTCTTTATGCTTTATACAGGCTTACACAGACCTGTTTTAACAAGAGCCGGGCAGCGATGCTTCCATTTTGGACCACGACCTAGCTAAAGGCTAATGGTTCCATGTGTCTGAAGTACCGAAAACAGGGCTAGCTCCTCGTTTTTGTCATGTCAAAAAATTGTGTATGATTGCAACAATATTGGCAAAATATCGTTGTACTTTATATTTTGATATACTGTGAACAAAACAAGTGCCCTCTGAGACTATCGTGATTTATGCATTTTCAAACTAAATTTTACGACACTTTTTGTTGTGTTTTATGCTTCCATTAAAAACAGTCTTACTGTGTTTTACGTCAAATTTATGATACTTTTTGATGTGTTTTACAACAATCTCTTACGAAGTGAGATTGTGGGTGTGTTTTACACTAAATTCCGTACTCATTTACGCTGTTTTAACTCATATTTTACGCTGAAATCATTCGAGCCAGAACCCGCGCACGATCGGCTGCACGCGATTTTCACGCCGTAATTTTGGGTCCCGTTTGCTGTTACAAAATAAATATAGGATTTACGCTAAATTTCATAGTCATTTACGTTGTTTTAGATCACGTTTTACGCTGGAATCCGCCCTAGCCAGAACCCGCACACGATCGGCTGCACGCGATTTTCACGCCGTAATTTTGTGCCCCGTTTACTGTTACTAAACAGAAATAGGATTTACGCTAAATTTCGTACTCATTTACGCTGTTTTAGCTTACGTTTTACGCTGGAATCCGCTCGAGCCAGAACCCGCGCACGATCGGCTGCATGAGATTTTCACGTCGTAATTTTGGGCCCCGTTTGCTGTTACAAAACATATATAGGATTTACGCTAAATTTGGTACTCATTTACGCTGTTTTAGCTCACGTTTTACGCTGGAATCCGCCCGAGCCAAAACCAACACACGATCGGGCGCGCGTGGGTATACATGACTGGGGCTTCCTATATCCTCATTGTATGAATTCAATAAAAAAGGTAAAAATAAATTTTAATTTAGGATAGAGGGAGTAGTAGAATTATACGTAAGTATAGGAGCTGCTCTAACTGTACCATAGAAGTCTCCGCCGAGGCGGGCCTACTGATGCGTGTGTGGTCCGCAGGGTTTAATAATTTCCGGGCCCCAGACAATACACGGAGAGGGATCGGATGGATGCAAATTATAAAAACAAGCACAGGTGGATAGAATCCAAGTCGAAAGAAAGCTCGAGAAGGATGGCGGGTCCTCTCGAAGACCCAAAGCAAGCTAGCTAGCGAGAGGGATAAGCCGTCGATGCAAAGGGAGGAGAGGCAACACAAGATTAGTGGATAGTACCACCCCCAACATGTACCCGTGCTCTGTTTGCTGCTCTACCACAGCAATGGCGACCACACCCACATCGATGGCCAGGGAGGGCTAGCTAGCTCGGGCATTTCTTTGGGTCGCCGGATCGGCAAGGGAACAGGAAGCGCCCAACAAGTGATGTGAGCATGGCGGCCGCCGGCAAGGCTAACAGTAACAGGGACACACGAAGCTAAAGTCAGAGCCAAAGGGAACTAACTGTTCCATCCATTGCAGCGGCCGGGACGTTGATGGTTGAAGTGTGCAGGCAGCGTGGTGCTTGCGGTACGGTCTACGGGTCAGCGAGGTGCGCTCCATTTTGGATCCCGATTGAATGAGAGCAATGAATGAGGGTGTGTGCACCCACACCCATCCATCCCCCATTGAAAGCCAGACAGCCTGTACGGCTGTACCTCAGATCTGATCGCCACCCCAACGTCAACACGAGAAAAAAAAACAAATAATAAACCAAAATTGGGGTTTTTCTAACGTACGGGCTACTTGCCTCTATCCCACGAGGAATGCAGCTTCAGCGATGCTTCGTTTGTTTGGAGTTTAAATCAAATCTAATAAATTCGTCACCTTTGTGGCCAGAAGTGTACCAACGGTTCTTTCCCAAGCTGGACGCCTACTCCTGTAGGCTGTAGCAACAGACGGCCCTAGAGGCCTAGAGAGAGATAGAGATAGAGGGAAGGGTAGGGTAAACTATTAAAAAGTCTCTGCTTTCTCTCACTCCTAAGCACGTCGGGAGGCGCGCCACGCGATCTGTTTCTCTCGTCTCTATGCTCCCTGCCAGTCGCGTTGCCACGCAAGCAACAACACACACACGGCCACACAGCCTGACCTGACCACACCACGCAACGGACGGGACCCCAGCGTCCTGCCCCGCTGCCGATGCCGTCTTCTTCCTCCTCCTTCAGTCCTCCCTCACCCTCCCTTATTTGGGTTTCAGATAGAACTGAGAGAGCTAAAATCTCTAGCTATTCACCTTTTCAACAATTGAATAGCGAGAGATTTTAGCCCCCTCAATCTCCTCCAACCTTCTTACTCCCAAACAAACACTTAGACCTTGTCCAGGATTTCAACCAAGAGTCAATCCTTTCAGCTGATCAAAGCTTATACCGGCAATGACCAAGTGAGCATAAGCACAAGCACGGCGCGACACAGACCAAACCCTGCAATGCAGACACAGACGCGACTGCGAGCAGGCAGGCGTGATATCAATACAGGCAAGGAGACCATCACAGCAGCAGCAAAGAAGAAACAGCAGAGAGATGATTAACTGACAGGTTGGAGAAACAACAGCCAAAAAAACGAACGAATGTTGCAATGTTTTTTTTTTATTCATGGAAATGGTAGCATATATATGGTATCATCAGCGCCATAAAACCAACAGAAGCAGCAAAAGGACATGACATCATCGTCTTCAATGGACACCAAACCATGTCTGCATCATCAGTTAACTTAACACCTCTCTCTCTCTCTCTCCCTCTAAAGATAGATATAGGTAGATAAAGACTAATAGGAACTCAAAACAGCTAGTAGCTCTGTTACCTGACCCCAACCGCCAAAATCTCATCTCAATCCGATGCCACCATTTCTCTTTTCTCCAGGGAACAAATCTTCCAATGGATTTATCTCATGTTTTTTTCCTATAAGGTATGTACATGTAACGAAAAACTACAACCCCCCAGGCTCCCGCCGTCCCCCTCCCCTAATGGATAGACGCTACCGCTAAACCCTACACGACATTACAAACATTTCCCTTTTCCTTGAGAAGCAGGGTACTGGCCTATGGACTATGATGAGGTGAATCCAAATGGAGTATTCAAAGTACAAATTGAGGTGGAGAGAGCCCGGAACATGAACAAAGATATTGAATTGAATGGGTTGGTATATGAACGGTGAAAAGGCGAAATTGACAGGAGAGGTGGGGAATTGAGGGGGGGCTCTTCCACCAGACAGTCTTAGCCCGTTATGCTCATGCTCAATAGGGGAGGGGAGTAGTTATGCTGGTGGTGAAAATGTTCTGGAGGCTGCTAGTGGTGTTTGCAAGTTTGACGGGGAGCTCTATGCATTAGTGAAAAATGGGAAATTGGGGTACCGGTACCTAAAGCTTCTCAAGAACTGGATACAGAATAGTGCCGCACGGAGTAGCGCAGAACATGCAAGCTCGGGCAGATCATCTCCTTCACCTTCACCCCTCCTTTGTATATCTTGAACGTCGGGACTATCCGCACGTTCTCTGCCTTTGCCACCATTGGGCTGCTGTCGATGTTAACCTGTTGGGTTGCACAGAAGATAGTACTTTGTTAGTCATCATTTAGAAAACCTTCCTGCCTGTAATTGGCTACCAGGAGTTCCTGGAGACAGAGACATATTGAGGAACTCAGTAGCTCGCCTTGAGAAAATTCACCGAGGGGCATTCAGTGCATAGAGTGTTGACTGAAGGTGTAATTTGTGTGCACTGCTGATTCATTGCCGACATGAAGTAGACAACAGATACCCCTTAAGAAAAAAAAACAAGCGACAAAATCACACACAGACCATATTGTGTATGGCAATAGATAACATTGTAAACAAGGCAGTGCAAGCAATTCTGACATACTAAGAACTGAGTAAATCACACTATGAATTGTGAACCAGCAGAGAATGACTCACCAGGTGAACTTATGGCAGCACGGAGTTGCTCTACACTGGAAACTATCTCTACCTCTCCTCCAAACTTCATATTTGATACATCCTCACCACGAGTCGCCTTCAAGGAAATTTGAGCATGGAACAATGCCTCAGCAACCTCCTTGTCACTGGGAAGCTCCTTCCGAAGCGCCTCATAGTCCCGCACACAATCCACCCAACGCTCAAGCTGAATAAATATATACAATTACAATGTCAATGGAACATTAGTAAGAGCAACAAAAAAACATGTGCATGCTCATTACTTACCTTAGCATATGATGCAGCTCGCCTTAAGAGAGCTTTTGTATAGCTTGGTTGTATTCTTAGTGCCTCATTGCAGTCATCAACAGCCTTTTCCCACTTTTCTAGCTTTGACCAACAAGCAGCTCGATTGCAGTGGAGCACTGAATTTGAGGGATCATACTTGAGCCCTTCACCATAAGCCATGGATGCATCTGAAAACTTGGCAGCTTTGAAGAGATCATTTCCTTGCTCTCTGGCTTTTGCAACTAGTCTCACGTTATTCAAAACCATCCCGATTTCTGCATTCCCGGGATCAAGATCTCTAGCCTTCTCAGCTGCAGCAACAGCAGCATCAAACCTGCATAGACCAATAGTAACTTTTAGATCTAACATGATTTTGACCCAGCAACATGAAAAATTGGGTATTATTCAAGTTTAGACAATCACACCTCCCCAATGCCATGTCAATCTGCGCTCGAACAATATGTACGTATGACTCAGCAAGCATGCCCGAGAGTTCTGCTGCTGTCAATGATGAGGGCAATGCACTGTCCAATTTCAGAAAGCTCGCAAGAGTCGACTCAGCCTCCTCCAGCTTGTGAAGGTGGAGAAGTGCTTCTGACCTCAAGGCAAGAAGCTGCATGGAAAGCAGTCATGTCAGTATAAATTACACTACCAAAACAACATAGCAACACCTCCAGCAGTCAGTCCATCAAAACATAAACCATGACGAGGTCGTTACCAACTGAGAGGAGTCAGCACCAGCAGCAATGGCAGCATCAGCCTCCCTCAGCGTGCTCTTCCAATCCCCAATTTTCCTTGCATCTGTGCATCTTCCCAGATGCACCTCCACCTCCTGCAGCTTCTGCCAGTCGGTGGGGTCTGACTGCTGAAGATGACCCGCCTGGGTGAAGTGCCTCCGCGCCTTGTCAATCATCCCCAATCTGAAACAACACAACCCTCACAACATATCAGCAGAAAGACAATAATTACAGCATGCCATCAGTCCACACCTAATTCCAGGGGAGAGTCAGGACAATATACAGTTTAAACAATATTAGGAACAGAAATGCAGGATGCATCAGCATTGTGTGGTCTAAATTCAATGAACCTAACGAAATCGTCATCAAGCAACCTTACAAAGTACAGCTAAGCAGACAACCAACCCTTCTTTCAGCGTTATGTGATGGGAAGCTTTAACGCCGATTTTACCCACAATCAAAGCAAGACAATATTAGCTTTCCTCACATACAGATAAATCAGAAAAAAAAAACATTTTGAATTGCAAAAGAAAATCAATATCTTGCATCCTGAGGGGCAAAATAAAATGACTATTGAGTGTGACGATGGAGCAATCGCAGAACTAAATCTCACCATCTCAATGGAAAGGAAAAAGTGAAAGGCCCAACACTCATGTTGCTTTCTCATCCGTCTAGCTCACAGAGAAAGCCAGCCAAGAAAGCAACATCAACATGCAGATGCAACCATGAAGCACAAAATCGAAGCAAGAGCTAGGAACCTTGATGCACATCAGTTCTAAAATTCACTACAGGTTACAGCGCATTGGTGGAGGTAGGAAGACTGCAGTAAGCTCACCGGAGGCAAATGCCTGCGACGCGGCTGTGGCCGCGGCCGCTGGCCGGGTCGAGTCGGACAGCCTCCTCGCATTCACGAAGCGCGTCGGCAAGGCGACCGAGTCCTATGAGCGCGGCCGCGCGGTTGCCGCGGCATGCGGCGCTCTCGGGACACAGCGCCACGGCGCGCTCGTAGTGCCGCAGTGCCTCCCCGTACTTACCCTTTTTGTACCACTCGTTCCCCAAGCGGGTCACCTCCTGGAGGCTCCCACTGCTTGCCGGAAAGCTTGCCGGCGACCTCGAGGAGTGTCCGAGGAACGAAGAGGAGTCAATGCTGCTCCTGGCGGGGGCCATGCCGGCGCCGCGCATGATGCTTCCGTGGCCATAGTGGCCGGTGCCGGATCCGAGCACGTCCGGGCGGGAGCGCGGCGGAGGGGGAGCGGCCGTTGCCGGGACACGGCCGGAAGGGCAGATGTTCCCGGAGGGGAGCGCATTCAGTATCGGCGAGCTCGCCGTGCTCCCACGGTCCCCGCCGCCGCCGCCGCTCCCCCGGCTGCTGCCGCCAGAGAATATTAACTGTCCAGATCCGGACCGCCTGTGCGCCATCAGCCGCGGCGGATTGCACTCGCCCACCAGCTCGCCGGAGTGGCTCCTCCCGCCCGCCATCCCAGCATTCGACGGCGCCGGCGACTTGGCCGACCCGGAGGACGAGGACGAGGACGTCGCCACGCTCGCCCGCGCCCGCAGCGGCGACACCGGCGAGCCGAGATCCGCGAAGACGTTCGCCTTGGCGTCCGGTTTGTCTCTTACCTCATCGTCGTGCAGCACCAGTGCCGCCGTGCGGTGGCGTATCCGGTCGGCCTCCGACATCGCCGGATCTCCCCACGCCGCCTCAGCAATGCCGGTACCTGCACCCTTCAACTCCCAGTACTCCGCCGCCTCCTCTTCCCCTCGCCAAGCAAGCAGGCATAAAACCACGCACACAAAAACAGCTTGCTCTTGTGAACGAGTACTGCTTGCACCACCCGCCGCCACCACCACCCAGCAAGAACCCTGAGCAATAAATTGCGGAGCAAACGCGAGTGCGGATTCCTCGTGAGGTGGATGTATTGAAGGATATCCTCAGCCCTCAGGGAGGAGGAGAGAAGGAAGGAAGAAGAAAGGGCAATAGTGGGAGCAAGGGGAAGAAATAGTAGGTGGGAGGGGCTGCCTTGAGAAGCTGCGGATGTTCCGGGGTCCAAAGTGAAAAATAGCGCTCCTTTTTGTCTATGGTTATTTGAGTTGCAGGATGGGTTTTTGTTTCAGTTAGGGTTTTTCTGTTTTTCCTCGGTCTTTAGGGTTTTTAGCGGGGTTTCTCTTTTTCTATGTTGATGTTAAGGCTTAGGTAACAAAGCACAACATATTTTATTTGGTTATTTAGTACTATCTCTATCCCAAATTAGTATTCGTTTTAAGTTCTTAATTTTTTATTTCTATATTTAAATGGATGTAGATTAATCTAGATTCATATATAAAACACATCAAATATTGTATGGATCCATTAAAAATCTAAAACAAATTTTAGTTTGGAACAGATGGAGTAGTTTTTTTAGAAAGATGAGAGGTGGTTGGTAAAAGAAATTTATGAACTATACATGTTTTGTGTTTAGAGTATAGTCTATGTATCGCCATTGTTTGACCGAGTTTAGTTTGTTGTCATCGTTGACGACATGATATTGCACGTGGCTCACCATTCAGACAGAACGTCGGTTATAGATAAAACGATCTAATATTTGTGAAATATATGGTTAGGTCAACATTCTAGTGCATTATTGGCTTTTTATATAGGTTTCAGTATTTTGTACCAGAAAATAGTTGCAAACTTTCTACGGAGTATGCTTTAATACATATTTTCTTTGTCTGACACTCTACTTGACGACATATTTATGAACCTAAAAAGGATCAAATCAGGCAAAATAGAGTATACCGAACTTTTAAAGATGTGCATCCATATATATGTATACCTTGTGATAGACATATCTTGTGGTCAGCGACATTGTAACCATCAAACTTTTGAAAACATTCGACCTAATGAGATTTTGATACTTCAAGATTTAAATGCAAATATTTTTTACATGCGTCATTTATTTGTTAGAGCCACACCATCTCCATATAGATAACCTTTCTATGTGTTTGGATGCCTATCTACTATGCATTTTCTTATTATCTATGTCTCTATCTTGATATGTTTGCCAGTAAGAAAAAATCTATTACATAAATCAAATTTATAATATATTTTCTTGCAGGGATAAAATATCTCTTGAGAATGTGTATTGTTGATATATCTATAACTAGTAATATCATCTTGATCTCTCTTGGCATGTGAGCTAAAAGTCTATTAAAAACAAGTTCTTAGTTATATTGTTTCATATTAGCACATTATGTGTAGGATGCCATAATAAAAAAATATTGCCTTCTACATCACGTTAAATATAAGTTTACTTCTTTAAGAATATGTAATGTGCTAAGTGGAATGTGTCCGTAGACAAGTGCATCCATTTCTTGCATACACTCTACCTTCACAATTAACCAAAAATAAGTTGTGGACTTTTCTAGAGAGATGTGAAGAACTGAAGGGGCATAGAGTTCAGGAAGTTTTAAGAAGCTTAAAGGAGTGCATCCATTTATTGTCTTCTTCTAATTACTATAAAAATTTTCTAGGGCAATATTGTGGTCATAAAGACAACAAAACATAAGAGAGATGTAGAGTGGTGGGGCAACATTGATAAGTTTTCTAGCCTCTGATGCAAAACACCAAGACTTATTCCAAAACTAAGACAAAGAGATAGGTAGTGTCATCATGAATTCCCATCAAAAGCCTAAATAACTATACTACCACAAGAATAGATGTTTCCCATCTTCGTATTGTTATGCTTGACATATGGGGTTGCAACATGTTTCGACATAGCCAATAACATTCTGCTACATGTAAGGAATGATCTTCAAATAAATTATACCTCCATCACATGCCAATATAACACTAAGGTGAATTACTAAAAATTTAAATCACCCAAATGAATAACCTTGTTGCATAGAATTGAATTAAAAATATTTGAATATATCAATGTATTACAAACTACATTAGTGAAATATGAATAATAACATGCAACATGACTAATTTAATTTCTAAAAATAAACCATGGAATTTCATAGAACTACTCTGCTATAAGAGTTTAGAGACATCATGCAACATGACAACAAATCTAATCCCCATTGCATTGGTATGTACTAACCTTCAGCATAGTATATTTTTAATGGTACGGTTTTAGGGACATCATACAACACTACAACAAATGTAATCCTCATTGTACTAGTATACTAAACTTGACTATTGTATGTATTTAATGGTAGTGTCATCTTTGCCACCATAATGTGGGCAAACTCATGTTCCTCTACAATAGCCAAATGGTCTTGTTTCAAACACATCATACCATGTAAGAATGTACAATAATACCCCAACAAAGTCTTGTTAAGCTACCATATCACCTACCACTTCAACCTTAACAATGTGACAAAATTATGCATGAAAAGATGGAGAAAGAGAGAGAACTAAGGATGCAACAAGGTGGATCTATCAATTGGCATCCCACAAAGGTAGGGGTAGCTGGACATGTGTGGCATAGCCATGCTAGCTAGCCCATTTAGGGATCCCTAAGAGAATCTAGGGCAAAAATTCCTAAATAAAGGTTTCTACTTTGATCTAGGGGCTTCTTCTACTTTCATGGCCCTCACATAATTGATCTAACTCTAATAATAATCCCCAAATCTTAGCCCTTATTTATATATATATATATATATATATATATATATATATATATATATATATATGAAATGCCTTCTCCTATAGTCTTACTCTTCCCATCTCTTATTCCATTCATTGGACACGGCCCTCTCCCCCCACACACATGTTGATGGCCCCACAATCCTCCCCCGAATTGGTGACCACTATGTAGCTTTGTCCACATCCTCACACCAACAACCTTTAGGATAAGCTCTTGTGTGGCAACGTTAGTCGTTGTGTCGTTGCTTTTTATGTCAGTAGTAATATTGTTCCCTCCTTGTCCTTGTTGGGCAGCCGATGTGGAGCTTGAATGTGTGGAGAGGTAGCAGGCGACAAAGGTTAACGAGGATGAAAAAGTTAGTTGTGGGGAGGTGTTGTCGTGGGAACCTGCTAAGGGTCGCTTAGTAGCCGACACATAAAAATCTAGGAGGTGTGCTGTTGCGGTCGTTCCTCCTAATTGTGACTCCATGTATAGGGAGTTATAAACATGTTACCTGACTTGACTTGTAGCTAAGAAGGGTGTGTTGATGTCAGTGTATCGCTCTACAAATGCACAACAATAAGCTAAACATTAAATTCTAGCCAGATTGCATGGATCGACTTGTGATGGTTGCACCGATTAGCTCCCTTGAGCCGATTTTCATCTTTTCTAGGTTGGCTATAGTCATAATCAATGAACGTAATTATGCAATGAAAGCAACCAATAAGGGAAACTAACATGTCTAGAGCATGCTTGAGCTATGTTTACTCTAAAGCGAGGCTACGTTCATGGCCAAAGGGACAACAATGAGCTAAAGAACCACCATTTATTACCCATGACATTAACCAAATCTAGGGCCAGATAAATAGTAAACCATCTATAGGAACATCCCAAATCTAATCTACAACATGTATCATGCTGGTGATCCCAGGAACATTCACTATTAAGAGTCGATGATCACACACGTGAACATGGATCAAGACCTCCAAAGAAGTTCAACCAGGGCAAACAATGAGGCTAAGCAGGTAAGATAGGGTGTCAGATATGTTTCGATCTTTTGAGCTGCCTCATGCACATGTGCAACTTACATGTTGTGGAGTGTAGCAACCGGTCAAGGAATACACATTTAGCGGTGTATCAATCTAATAACATGAAGCTTAAAGGAAAATATAGATTGAAACTACACAAGATAACTAATATATCTTGCCAACAATAACACTTAGTATAAGATCTACCAGTATAAGGTGGTGATACCATGCCGCCCTAACACAATCTACCAGAGACCGCATCAGGGCAGTATGGCACTCACCTTGGAAAACCCTTAGGGAAAGGGTGGTGATGCGCCAAGGAGACGAGAAGTGCTTTATTGATTGTTCTTATGCCAATTGGATTTTACTCCATAAGCGAACAAAGACCTATGTAGTCTTTGACCAAGAGTATTTTAGGTATCGTATTTTCCATAGGGAAGGGGCAAGTTAGAGGTGAACTTACTAACTCAAACTTGAAATGAACTCTAAACTTGGCAAGTATACACACTAGTATTTAGACGTGGGTAAGTGCAATGGAAAGTTAGGTGTATGAGGAAGAAACGAATAGGGACCCAATGGTCTGTAGCATGGTAAAGTTGCCTAGGAGGTCAACGAGAAGTAGATAACCAAACTATTACTTTTACTATGCTAGAAAGGATTATCAAACAAAAGAAAGAACTTGCTTCGAGAATTTTTTTGTATGTTTCAAGGGTTCCTAGGGGTAGATAAACACAACACCGAAGGGAAGCCAACTATCACTTACGGGCCTATCGAATGACTCAGTTAGGATACACAGGTTGCACTCTTGCTATCACCAAGAGGGGCTACCAACCATAACTGGGTGGATAGGATGAGACGCTATAACAATGTTCAAGTGGAGGTTGAGCACTAAAGGTCCTCCTTAGAAAGAGGTTAAGAGCTAGCCAACCTAGTAACTCGTACTGGATGTGGCTTATAACACTGACAAGCTAGAAAAGACTTGATTAATAACATAATAACATAATCCTAAGCCTTAAGTTAAAGAGCTCCTAGAATACCACAACAATAATCAAGAAGTAAAGGTAAAGTGAAGTAATACTTGAATGTAGTACTTGAAGTAAAATTGAAAGTAATATTCAAAGTAGAAAACAAAGTATAATTGGAATTAACCTGATAGGCAACTGATGTAGAAGAGTAATATCAAAGGACTTCAAAGAGAACTCTGGAACTCTTGAGGCAAAGCTTAGGATCCACTCTAAGGGTCTGTTTGGAATAGCTTTTTCTAAAGAGCTTTTCAGAAAATTTGGATTCCTGGATAATCTAGTTATCACAAGAATTCAGATATCAAGGGGTGTTGGGTGCCTCTATTGTCAAAGATCCTCAAACCCCCTTATTTTCAAACTCAAAAGGTGTGTTTCAGGTACAATGAGAAAGACCAACGAAGGTACCATTCGTTGAAAGTAGCTCACAAATTAGAAGAAGAAGCTACATGGCTTCGTCCACGCATAGGTGTTGTAACGATACACGTCGAAGGAGAGGACCTTGGCTTCGAAGGTTTTGGTGTACGAAGCAAAGAAGAAGAAGGTTCATAAGGCTTATTCAGCGTGGAGAGAGAAGGAGAAAATACAATGGTTCCCCTATGGAACTTGTAAAACATGTGTGTAAGATACATGGGCATGTTTGTAATTTCATACAAAATTATATCTGACCCCTATAAATAGAAAAACAGTGTCATGCATTTGAGAGCTAGAAAGAGCTCGAAACATATTTGTCATGTTACAAAGATGAAATGAACTTCATCAAGGCTCGGTTTCATTGTGTAAAATGCGAACGGTTGAATAACTTTGCTCCAAGCTTCTCCTTTTGATCGACTTTCAAATGAAGTTGAACAAATGAGAGAAGCTCAAATTCGTACTTATTTGTGTTGCCTTGTCTACTGGTACCCTCTTTGGAACCAAAAACAAGTGACCAACATGGGGGCTTATATGGAATAATTTGGTCCTTTACTCCTTGTTGTCCCCCAAGCAATTTTACCATGCTACGAAACATAGAGTCCATATTAGTTTCCTCCACATACACCTATCTTTTATTGTATTAACCCTTGTCTAATCACTAGTGTGTACACTTACCAAAGTTTACCTTTCAATTCAAGTTTGAGTTTGGTTAATCCATCTCAAGAATGTCGCTTCCCTATGGAAAATATGATATCTGGAATACTCCCAGTGAAGGGATACAATTGGTCTCCATGCGCTTGCGGAGTACAATCCAATTTGCATAAGAACCGCCAACAAGCCTTTCTAGCGACGTTGCCAGGGAAGCAATAGGCCAAGAAAAAAAATTAGCCATTCAAACTTTATATTTGATTTGTATCCTAGTTAAGATATCGCTAGTCTTTAGAGGGCTCATCTTTCTATGTTATTCATGGTGTAACATAGAGGTGTATGGTTGGTTTTCACCTGCTAGCAAACTTCAACCACAACTCTAAGGCGCTACTCCAAAAAGCTCGTCAAAAGCTTACTTCTTTAAAGAGCTCTATACTAAACCCATCTAAATCGAGTAAGACTCTTCGTCAAGCATAATGGTAGAAAAAGACCATTCATGAGTTGTCAATTTCGTGCGGCATGAATGTCCCCACTAGGCCTCATGTGGAGGGAGGTGAGAACTTTGAACTCAAGCTAGAAGTCATTCACATGGTCCAGACGATTCCCTTTTGTAGAAAAGCATCGAAAGATACGAACAACCATCTCCAACAATTCCTGGAGAAATGCAACACATTCACGATTAAGGGTGCAACTTCTGATGCTATTTGACCCTATTTATTCCCATTATCACTACTAAGGTCAAGCAATGGTTCTACCTCAATTGTGCAATTATGGTGTCATGGGAGGCATGTGCCAATGCCTTCCTTGTGAAGTACTTCCCGCTAGGGAAGACTACTGCATTGAGAAACTGAATCTTGATGTTTCATCATCTCGTAGACAAGACAATGACGGAAGCATGGGAGTGACTTCAAGAATACATTGCTGCTTGTCCCCACCATAGAACAGAACACTAGCTTATCATTCAGATTTTCTTCCATGATCTCAACAAAACTACACAAGAACACCTAGATGCTACAGCTAGATGATCTTTCTTATTCTTGAGCATCACTGTCACTCAAACCCTGATTGAAAAGATGACAATCAATCAAGGGTGGAAAGAAGAGAGGGTTAATACCCGTATCTGGGGAGTCCATCCACTTGAGAGCAATGATATGCTTGCTACGAAAATGGACTTCCTACTTAAAAGACTAGAAGAACCACCTATAAAGGAAACCCAACCCATCTAGGCTTTGGATATCATATGCCATGTGAGGTCTATGGGAACACAGGTCACTTAGGGAATAATTGCCCTGAGATTCACCTGGAGGAGGCAAGCTTTGTAAACACTAGAGGCAACTTCAACAATGGGCAATGTCTCTAAGCTGACTGGAACTCATGCCTCAACCTTCCATTCTTAGGCCCAATTATATCCTCTAATTCACAACAGTTCCCTAGAAACAGTAACTTTGATCAAAAAGTTGTGAACGATAACATTAGCAAGAAATTCCATGTCACAGATAAAATTTTAGAAACTTTATCTTCACACATGGAAGGTCTAACTTGTGCCATAAAGTATCACCTGAGCTTTAACAAAATGTTAGAAACTCAAATCACTTAGTTAGTTGTTGCATTGCCTAACTCTAATATGGAAAAGCTTTCGGTGCAACTAGAACCTACCCCAAAATAGAATATGAATGCTGCAACTACTAAGGGTGGTAAGTGAAGGACTAGAAAGGTGACCCAAGGGGGTGAATGAGAGCAACAAAAAATTCTCCAGCTAGAGAGCATGTGACTTGATTCCTAACTTCAATATAATCCCAAAGGAACACCAAAAGCAACTCAAATAAGAACTTTTCAAACCAGTGTCGATTAACTGCACCAAACTATTTGGAGAGAAACACTCCAGAAAACTACAGAAGACAGGCTCCAAAGAAGAGTTTCAGAGCGAGCGGTAGTGCCATGGACACGTTCGGTAGTGCCACGTGACAAAAATGGTCATAATGACCCCAAATTTTGCAAGCAGCAAGCATAGAGGAAGAAGTGATTCATGAAGTATGAGCATGAAAAGATCTGTGCAACCAAAATAGATTCAAAAACTCAGTTTTGAATGGGGTTTTGCAACTTCGAGTCAAACTGCTAGATAACAACACACACCATGATCTGCTCGAACCAGAGACTAGAAATGATCCCAAAGTGGTCTTCAAACAGCAAGTAACCCCAAACAGTTCACACAATCATCAAGAACAAGTATTATCTCAAAATACAAAGTGCAAGCGCTGAGAAGAAGAGGAAAACCACATCAAAATGCAAAAAAAACAAATATGATCTGAGATGGAAAGAAAAGGCCCACTGGTCCACGTGTGGTTACGACCACACTTCCTCAAAATCCCACAATCTTAGACGCCTTAGTTCAAAGGCACCTAAGGATCTCCGGACTAGAAACTAGAGATGAATTACAAAACTAGGTGCTAAAGAGGTAACTAAGAGATAGCCAAATAAAATGCCCAAGAGATATGACCTAAATAACCAGCCCTCCCCTCTATTTATAGAGTTATTCTACTTTCCTAAACTACCCCTAAATACATAAAGCCTATCCACTCAACCAGGGCAAAATGGACCAACTCTTGGAATTTCGATCAGACGACCACACACTCTTCACAAAAGCTGTTTCGCCTTGATGCACTGTTCATGATGACACCACGTGTCATCTCTAATTCCCGTCAGAACCGTACCACTGGATTTTGAGGCATAAACCAAGTGAAACCAGTGAACTATAGCTCTAGATGGTTTTGAGGCTCAACTACTGAAACCTCCGCGAGTAGCGTACTCCACACGCGTCCCCATGTCCTGGGCAAATGTCTCGCTGGTCCGTAATCGTGTTTACAACACGATCCACTCCTCCATGTCTCTGTGCTCATCATTGTCCCAATGTGTCAGCCAACATAGCTAGTCACACAGCTTCTCCAGTCCCTCAGTCAAGGCACAACACTCGTCCTTCGCCGCACCCGATCCAACGGCATGAACCCACATGACCTTCACCTTTGCTATCAACCACCGTCTCATGACTACACACCTACACACCACAAGACGAGAGACATATTTACACACACAAACTCACACCTTGGTTAGTCTGACTGACTCAACCCAAGGCGCTACCCGTTGACAACCACTCACCATAACTTGAACACAAGGGCACATGTCAACCTTGTGTTCGTAGTAAGTCCATTCAGGACCGCCAAAACTAGTAGCCTAGGAATGCAGAAGGATAAGGCATCCGTGCAAGAAAAGGAGGAGGTAACTAAACAAGAGGAGGAGACACATAGAGCATCACCTCGTGGTTTTCATGACACCACTATGCTCTGCTTCCCTCAGTGGCAGAGGAAGGCAACCAAAGATGAGTTGTTTGGTAAGTTTCTTAAGGTAATCCGTAGATTATATGCTAACATACCATTTCTAGATGCAATGTAGGTATCGACATATCCTAAGTACCTAAAGTACATCCTCACAAATAAGATACCATTGCTCTTATCAGAGGTAGTTCATTTCACAAAGGTGTTGTGTGGCTATACTCACCAAACTTCCTTAGAAGAAAAAGGATCCAGGGAGCCCACCATTCCAGTCTTGATCAAGACCCAACATTTTGACCAAGCATTATGTGACTTATGATAAAGTGGTAGTGTAACGCTGAAAGTGGTCTTTGACCAACTACCCCAGACAACACTAGTTCCTACAGCCATGTGACTGCAGCTGGTAGACCAATCGGTACGTTATCCAATAGGTGTAGTAAAGGATATTTCGGTGAGGATCCATGACTTCCTCATCCTTTATGGACTTCATGGTACTAGATACGGAGCTCGACACAAAGGTTATGTACATCCTCGACTTCATGGTACTGTAATAGATATGCTTATGAATAAATGAAGACATTCATTCACTAAAGTAGCGGGTGCTTCCCATCCTCTCAGTGCATCGCCACCCCTTCCACATGGGGTTTTCCAAAGTAAGTGACATCCTACCCTGATGCGGTCTTTGATCATGTCAGGGCGGCATGACGTCACACCATTACCCCTACAAATCTTGTACTAAGTGTTATTGTTGGCAAGATCTACTAGTTATCATGTGTACTTTCAATCTATACATTTATCTCTATGCTTCATGCTATAAGATTGATTTTATACGGCCACATGGGTATCTCTTTATCGGTTGCTACATTCCACAACATGCTAGCTGCACATGTGCACGTGGCAACTTGGGAGTCTTACACATATTTGACACCTTGCCTTACATTCTTAGTCTAAATTTTTACTCTGGTTGGACTTCTTTGGAGGCCCTGATCCATGTTTGTTTGTGTGGTCAGTAGTTCTTAGTGGCTGATGTTCCTAGGTTTATCGGTGCGATACATGTAGTAGATTGGATCTGAGATATATATTCCTATAGATGGCTTATTGACTGTCTAGCCCTAGATTTGGTTAACGACATGGGTAATAATGGTGCTCTTCTAGCCCGACACTCCCTTATTGGCCATGCACGTAGCCTAGACCGCTCTAGAGTAAGTAACCAACTCAAGCATGCTTTAGGCAGATTTCACTTCCGTCGTCGGTCACTTTAAGTGCATGATCACATTTATTATTACATTAATAGTCGACCCTAAAAACAAATGACAATTGGCTCAATTAGTCGATCATGACAAACCGTACAGACCGATCCTCGTGATCTAGGCAGAATTTAACGTTTAACTGATTGTTGTATGTATGCTGAGCAGTACACCGATGTCAACACCCCCTTCCTGATTACAGGTCAAGCTAGGTAGCATGCCATAAACCATCATACTCAGAGTCATAGTCAGTAGGGACAACCATAGTAACAAGCACAACTCTCGGCTCCTCTAGTGTGTCGGCTACCAAGGCGACCCCAAGAAGTTTCCCGCAATGACCTGCCGTCAACCCCCATGCTTAGACTTTACTCATCCTCGAGCAAAGCGAAGGAAAAGGCTTTAGGATCAGGAGTTGGTACAATATGTACTTTGATAAGATGACCAAGATAAAGATGTTAGCTCCAACATAGATTTCGAATGGCAAAATGGTTGGAGCTTACATCATACTAGACCCATTGTGCTTCAGTTCATCCACCTATTTAAGTTGTAAGAGAGAATAATCTCTTCCATAAGGCATAGATCATCTAGTACCCCTTTTGGATTTATTTCTTAGTGATTTTCAAAGTTTTCAAAAGAAATATAGGTTCCCCAAAGGTACACTCTATCGCTCAATGTGTATCCTCACCTTGTGGCCTTTTTCTTTGCTTTGACCATTTCCCTACACTAAAGCTTTTGTCGAGCTTGGGTAAGTGGAAATGGTAGCTACTTAGATTGCTTGTGTTGATAAGTCAAAGATTGGTCCAAATAGTATGGTATATCATGACCTTTATCAATTCTTGGAGCATGTGGATAACTTCTTTTTTAATCATATCCTTTGATGATCCTTCTTCCCAAGGTATTTATATGTTGTGGAGCTCTTTTCTTTCTCTCTTTATTTTTGCCATACTTTTGCATGCTTTTCATATGTCGTTTTGGCATCTCTCTCTTTCCACATATCACCTTTATTTATCTCTTAGAATACAATGACTTTATTGATGGGGATTTTTTTGGCGAATGCAAGGTTTGAAATGAATCTCTTGCATTCTTGTACTCCAAAAGTTGGAAGAAGACAACAATTCTACTTAGTGTGATGCAAAATTTTGCAAAGCTCAAAACAAAGTAGCGTATTTTTGTACTCCAAAGGTTTTGCAACATTTGATCTTATTTTGTCTTTGGTGGGAATTTGAAACCAATGGGTAGTAACCTCAGTTTTCTCTTTTCAAAATAAAAACCCAAGATGTCATCCTACTACAAGCACATGAATGGCTAGCTTGTTTAAAAAGAATCATATCAAAATCTAAATAACTTCAATGAGAGAACAAATGGCATCCATAATGTATGAAATTTGTTTACTCTTAACACATGCCATTCAAGACAACATCTAAGCATAACACTTATTCAGGCCAATCCCGTCAAAACTTATAGTGCTACTATTCATCCTTTCCTGGATGAGATAAACTCATGAACAAAATATTTATTAGTTGGAGGTTTTATTCTTAGCACATATTTATTTTTATCATTATTGTTATTATTTTCAAGTTTCTTATGTAGAGTATAAATGCAGAATTATAAAAGGTGTCATGAATTTAAAAATGCAGTGGATTAAATTAAAATTTAAATATAAACTAGTGTGGAACATAAATATCCAGTGCAGAAAATGTAGTTTACCGACCAACACATGCATTCCCAAACCTGAGTTATTTCTAAGTAGCTCGCGACATTGAGGATGCAAACATCGAGGCTATAATCATGGAGCTGCGTCAACCTTTTGGTGTGATCTTAGACTTGGTACCGACCTCATCAGGAGCTTTGCCTCCTGCTTTCCAAGGCTAAAGGAGATCTACTGGCTCGCTTCTTCTGTGCTTCTTCATTATGGCATATCACCTTCTCCCTTTTGTTTGATGGAGCATGTGTAGGGGTGTCAATGGGCTCTAAATTTTACATTATAAAATTTAAGGATCACTTAGGATCGGGCTCTATTTCTATTCATTTTGAACTAAAATAAATTTACGACCCTAACAATTGTGAAGAAACATTTGAATAAACATTACCACCCCAAAGCATGTGTGACAAAACAATTCTTGATTGAAGCTATGAGGTTGTCCATCTTCAGCTCCGATGGTGTCAATTCAACCTTAGGCTTCAGATGCAATGCAGAACTTGGCATTTGACAGTTTTCACCTAGTTTCATTATTCAACTTTTGGCCAAAAATAAAACAACTATGTTTTGCCATTGATGTGGATATGGACTTGTCCAACAACAACATTAATGCTTGTGTCGATGGTGCTCAACATTTGTCACTTAAGGATGAGTAGTATCTTCATGTTGAGTACCACAATATCCACTAGGATGAGGAAGTCTTGCACTGAGATATCCTCTACCACCCTTGACGGATAGTTGACTAATTGGTCTACCAACTACAAGCTTATGGTCATTGGTGTGAGTGTGCAATGACATAGCTTGCCAAAGACCACCATAGGCATCACACTAAAACTTGCTCCAAGGTCACATAACATTTAGTTGAAATGTTGGGTCCCAATTGAGCATGGAATGGTAGGACGACCCGTGATCTTCTGAGGAGGCTCATCGAGTATAGCAGTGCTACACTCTTTGGCATGAATCTCCTCCTTCAGTGACAATGGTTTCTTGTTGAGGATGTCATCAATAATCTTACAAAATTGTTCATCTTCGGTAGCCTTCCTCTATTGCTAAGATCGTAGTGTCATAGAAGTCTTGTGGCGATGACCTCGGTGTCTGAGAGCACCTAAAGGGGGGTGAATAGGTGTTCCTACAAAATATGACTTAAAACAACACAAACTTGGTCGAATGATTTAGTTAGAGTAAATCAAACCAAGTTTGAGAGTTGAGTTGAGAAAGAAAGACACTTCACTTGATTGCTCACTTGAAATGTGTATTAAACTAGGAGCAATATGTAAATGAAGTTTATGCTCAAAGGAAGATAGAAATCGCAGTAAAGTAAAGAGACCGGAGACACTCGCAGTAAAGTAAAGAGACTGGAGACACGGTGATTTTTATCTCGTGGTTCGGTCAAGTGTAATATGTTGTCCGACTCCACGTTGTGGCGTCTCAATGGATGAGGGTTGCACTCAACCGCTCTCAAGTGATCCAAAGATCAAACTTGAGTACCACCATTCTTCTTTATACCGCAAATCTCATTTTGTGAGGAATCTCCACAAGTTGGAGCCTCTCACACCTTACACATGATGATCACAATCCAAATGAGAGTAAAGGAGGGAGTAGAGTACACACACAAGAGCATAATTGCAACAACACACACACACACAAATGCAAAGAAGAGAGCGCAGCGACAAAGCGATAGAGTAATGAAAGGGAATTAGGCTTACACCTATTTCCTAAATGATTTTGGTGGTTGAATTGCCCAACACAAATAATTGGACTAACTAGTTTGCTCTAGTCTATAAGTTATACAGGTGCCAAAGGTTCACACTAAGCCAATAAAAAGACCAAGAAAAGGGTTCAACCAAAGAGAGCAAGGGATAACCGAAGACACCCTGGTCTGGCGCACCGGACTGTCCGGTGTGCCACCGGACAGTGTCCGGTGCACCAGGGGACTTCAAGCTGAACTCCACACCTTCGGGAATTCTCAGAGGCGCTCCACTATAATTCATCGGACTGTCCGGTGCACCACCGGACAGTGTTCAGTGCCCCAGAGGAGAGCGACTCTGAACTCGCCAGCTTCGGGAATCCGCTCCGCTATAATTCACCGGACATGTCCGGTGCACACCGGACTGTCCGGTGAGCCAGCGGAGCAACGGCTACTTCGCGCCAACGGTCGATTGCAGACGCATTAAATGCGTGCCAGCGCGCGCAGAAGTCAGAGCACGAGCGGGTGGCACACCGGACAGCCTACAGGGCCTATCCGGTGCACCACTGGACAGCCAGGCGGGCCCACCAGTCAGAGCTCCAACGGTCGGAACCCAACGGCCAAGTGACGTGGCTGGCGCACCGGACAGTGTCCGGTGGCGCACCGGACTGTCCGGTGCGCCATGCGACGGCAACCTCCACCAAACGGCTAGTTTGGTGGTTGGGGCTATAAATACCCCAACCACCCCCACATTCAAGGCATCCAAGTTTTCCAACCTTCAACTACTTACAAGAGCTAGGCATTCAATACAAGACACACTCAAGTGATCAAATCCTCTCCCAATTCCACAAAAGTCTTTAGTGATTAGTGAGAGAGATTTGTCGTGTTCTTTTGAGCTCTTGCGCTTGGATTGCTTCTTTTTCTCATTCTTTCTTGTGATCATCTCAATTGTAATCAAGGCAAGAGACACCAATTGTGTGGTGGTCCTTGTGGGAAGTTTGGTTCCCAATTGATTGAGAAGAGAAGCTCACTCGGTCCGAGGGATCGTTTGAGAGAGGGAAAGGGTTGAAAGAGACCCGGTCTTTATGACCACCTCAACGGGGAGTAGGTTTGCGAGAACCGAACCTCGATAAAACAAATACGCGTGTCATACTCCTTATTCGCTTGCGATTTGTTTTGCGCCCACTCTCGCGGACTCATTTATATTTCTAACGCTAACCCGACTTGTAGTTTGTGATTAAGTTGTAAATTTCAGATTTGCCCTATTCACCCCCCTCTAGGCGACATTCAATTGGTATCAGAGCCCGGTGCTTCATTAGAGCCTAACCGCTCGAAGTGATGTCGAAAGATCACGCCAAGAGGGAAATGGAGACCGGCGACAAGCCCACTACAAGCCATGGGAAGGCTTCATCGGAAGAGTCCCGCAACAAAGGAAAGGGGAAGGAGAAGAAATCCTCTTCCCACAAGTCGCATCGGAGTGGCGACAAGAAAAAGAAGATGAGGAAGGTGGTCTACTACGAGACCGATACTTCGTCACCTTCCACATCCAGCTCCGACGTGCCGTCCATCACTTCTAAGCGCCATGAGCGCAAGAAGTTTAGTAAGATCCGCCTACGCTATCCTCGCGTTTCTAAACACACGCCTTTACTTTCCGTCCCACTAGGCAAACCACCAATGTTTGATGGTGAATATTATGCTAGGTGGAGTGATTTGATGCGATTTCATCTAACCTCACTCCACAAAAGTATATGGGATGTTGTTGAGTTTGCTGTACAGGTACCATCTGTAGGGGATGAAGATTATGATGAGGACGAAGTTGCCCAAATCGAGCACTTCAACTCCCAAGCGACAACTATACTCCTCGCTTCTCTAAGTAGAGAGGAGTATAACAAGGTGCAAGGATTAAAGAGCGCCAAGGAAGTTTGGGATGTGCTCAAGACCGCGCACGAGGGATATGAGCTAACCAAGATCACCAAGCGGGAAACGATCGAGGGGGAGCTCGGTCGCTTCCGGCTTCGAAAAGGGGAGGAGCCAGACATGTACAACCGGCTCAAAACCTTGGTGAACCAAGTGCGCAACCTCGGGAGCAAAAAGTGGGATGACCACGAGATGGTTAAGGTTATTCTTAGATCACTTATTTTCCTTAACCCTACTCAAGTTCAATTAATTCGTGGTAATCCTCGATATACACTAATGACTCCCGAGGAAGTAATCGAGAATTTTGTGAGCTTTGAGTATATGATCAAGGGCTCAAAGAAGATCAATGAGCTAGATGATCCCTCCACATCCGAAGCACAACCGGTTGCGTTCAAGGCAACGGCGGAGAAAAAGGAGGAGTCTACATCAAGTAGACAACCAATCGACGCCTCAAAGCTTGACAATGAGGAAATGGCACTCGTCATCAAGAGCTTCCGCCAAATCCTCAAGCAAAGGAGGGGGAAGGACTACAAACCCCGCTCCAAGAAAGTGTGCTACAAATGTGGTAAGCCCGGTCATTTTATCGCAAAATGTCCATTATCTAGTGATAGTGACAGGGGCGACGACAAGAAAGGGAGAAGAAAGGAGAAGAAGAGATACTACAAGAAGAAGGGCAGCGATGCCCATGTATGTCGTGAGTGGGACTCCGACGAAAGCTTTAGCGACTCCTCCTCCGACGAGGACGCCGCCAACATCGCCGTCACCAAGGGACTCCTCTTCCCCAACATCGGCCACAAGTGCCTCATGGCAAAAGACGGCAAAAAGAAGAAGGTTAAATCTAAATCCTCCACTAGATATGAATCCTCTAGTGATGAAGAAAATGCTAGGGGTGAGGAAGATAATTTGTGTACTCTTTTTGCCAACCTTAACATACAACAAAAAGAAAAACTAAATGAATTAGTTAGTGCTATCCATGAGAAGGATGATCTCTTGGACTCCCAAGAGGACTTCCTTATTAAGGAAAACAAAAAACATGTTAAGGTTAAAAATGCTTATGCTCTAGAAGTTGAAAAATGTGAAAAATTATCTAGTGAGCTAAACACTTGCCATGAGACTATTGACAACCTTAGAAGTGAGAATGCAAATTTAATTGCTAAGGTTGATTTAAATGCGTGCGATGTTTCAATTCCCAATCTTAGAAATGATAATGATGATTTGCTTGCTAAGATTGAAGAATTAAACATTTCTCTTGCTAGCCTTAGGATAAAAAATGAGAAATTGCTTGCTAAGGCTACAGAATTAGATGTTTGCAATGCTTCTATTTCCAACCTTAGAATTAAAAATGATATATTGCATGCTAAGGTTGTAGAATTAAAATCTTGCAAACCCTCTACATCTACCGTCGAACATACTTCAATTTGTACTAGATGTAGAGACATTAATGTTGATGCTATTCATGATCACATGGCTTTAATTAAACAACAAAATGATCACATAGCTCAACTTAATGCAAAAATTCATGAGCATGACTTAGAAAATGAGAAATTTAAATTTGCTAGAAGTATGCTCAATAGTGAGAGACGCCCTGGCATCAAGGATGGCATTGGCTTCCAAAAGGGAGACAATGTCAAACTTAATGCCCCTCCTAAAAGTTTGTCCAATTTTGTAAAGGGCAAGGCTCCCATGCCTCAAGATAACGAGGGTTACATTTTGTACCCTGTCGGTTATCCTGAGAGCAAAATTAGGAGAATTCATTCTAGGAAGTCTCACTCTGGCCCTAAACATGCTTTTATGTATAAGGGTGAGACATCTAGTTCTAGGCAATCAACCCGTGCTAAATTGCCTAAAAAGAAAACTCCTATTGCATCAAATGATCATGACATTTCATTTAAAACTTTTGATGCATCCTATGTTTTGACTAACAAATCCGGCAAGGTAGTTGCCAAGTATGTTGGGGGCAAGCACAAGGGGTCAAAGACTTGTGTTTGGGTACCCAAAGTTCTTGTGTCTAATGCCAAAGGACCAAAAACCATTTGGGTACCTAAAGTCAAGAACTAAACTTGTTTTGTAGGTTTATGCATCCGGGGGCTCAAGTTGGATCATCGATAGCGGGTGCACAAACCACATGACAGGGGAGAAGAAAATGTTCTCCTCCTACGAGAAAAACCAAGATCCCCAACGAGCTATTACATTCGGGGATGGAAACCAAGGGTTGGTCAAAGGTTTGGGTAAAATTGCTATATCACCTGACCATTCCATTTCCAATGTTTTCTTGTAGATTCTTTAGATTACAATTTGCTTTCTGTATCTCAATTATGTCAAATGGGCTACAACTGTCTATTCACTTATGTAGGTGTCACTGTCTTTAGAAGAAGTGATGATTCAATAGCATTTAAGGGAGTGTTAGAGGGTCAGCTATACTTGGTAGACTTTGATAGAGCTAAACTCGACACTTGCTTAATTGCTAAGACTAACATGGGTTGGCTCTGGCACCGCCGACTAGCACATGTTGGAATGAAGAATCTTCATAAGCTTCTAAAGTGAGAGCACATTTTAGGATTAACAAATGTTCATTTTGAGAAAGACAGGATTTGTAGCGCATGCCAAGCAGGGAAGCAAGTTGGTACTCATCATCCGCATAAGAACATCATGACGACTGACAGGCCACTGGAGCTCCTACACATGGACCTATTCGGCCCGATTGCTTACATAAGCATCGGCGGGAGTAAGTACTGTCTAGTTATTGTGGATGATTATTCTCGCTTCACTTGGGTATTCTTTTTACAGGAAAAATCTCATACCCAAGAGACCTTAAAGGGATTCTTGAGACGGGCTCAAAACGAGTTCGGCTTAAGGATCAAGAAAATAAGAAGCGACAACGGGACGGAGTTCAAGAACTCACAAATTGAAGGCTTTCTTGAGGAGGAGGGCATCAAGCATGAGTTCTCTTCTCCCTACACCCCACAACAAAATGGTGTAGCGGAGAGGAAGAATAGAACTCTATTGGACATGGCAAGAACCATGCTTGATGAGTACAAGACTTCGGATCGGTTTTGGGCCGAGGCGGTCAACACCGCTTGCTACGCCATCAACCGATTGTATCTACACCGAATCCTCAAGAAGACATCATACGAACTCCTAATCGGTAAAAGCCCAATATTTCATATTTTAGAGTCTTTGGTAGCAAATGCTTTATTCTTGTTAAAAGAGGTAGAAAATCTAAATTTGCTCCTAAGACTGTAGAAGGCTTTTTACTAGGATATGATTCAAACACAAGGGCATATAGAGTCTTCAACAAGTCCTCAGGACTAGTTGAAGTTTCTTGTGACGTTGTGTTTGATGAAACTAACGGCTCTCAAGTAGAGCAAGTTGATCTTGATGAGATAGGTAATGAAGAGGCTCCGTGCATCGCGCTAAGGAACATGTCCATTGGGGATGTGTGTCCCAAGGAATCCGAAGAGCCTCCAAATGCACAAGATCAACCATCCTCCTCCACGCAAGCATCTCCACCAACTCAAAATGAGGATGAGGCTCAAGTTGATGAAGAAGAAGATCAAAGAGATGAGCCACCTCAAGATGACGGCATTGATCAAGGGGGATGCTAATGATCAAGACAAGGAGGATGAGGAACCAAGACCGCCACACCCAAGAGTCCACCAAGCAATCCAACGAGATCACCCCGTCGACACCATCCTCGGCGACATTCATAAGGGGGTAACCACTAGATCTCGTGTTGCACATTTTTGTGAGCATTACTCTTTTGTTTCCTCTATTGAGCCACACAAGGTAGAGGAAGCACTTCAAGATTCGGATTGGGTGGTGGCGATGCAAGAGGAGCTCAACAACTTCACTAGGAATGAGGTATGACATTTAGTTCCACGTCCTAATCAAAATGTTGTAGGAACCAAGTGGGTTTTCCGCAACAAGCAAGGTGAGCATGGTGTGGTGACAAGGAACAAAGCCTATGCTACTTACCATGGCTTTAAGCTTTATCAAATGGACGTGAAGAGTGCCTTCCTCAATGGACCAATCAAGGAAGAGGTCTATGTTGAGCAACCTCCCGACTTTGAAAACAGTGAGTATCCTAACCATGTTTATAGGCTCTCTAAGGCGCTTTATGGGCTCAAGCAAGCCCCAAGAGCATGGTATGAATGCCTAAGAGATTTCCTTATAGATAATGGCTTCAAAGTCGGAAAGGCCGATCCTACTCTATTCACTAAAACTCTTGACAATGATTTGTTTGTATGCCAAATTTATGTTGATGATATTATATTTGGGTCTACTAACGAATCTACATGTGAAGAATTTAGTAGGATCATGACACAAAAATTCGAGATGTCTATGATGGGGGAGTTGAAGTATTTCTTAGGATTTCAAGTAAAGCAACTCCAAGAGGGCACCTTCATTAGCCAAATGAAGTACATTCAAGATATTCTTGCAAAGTTTGGGATGAAGGATGCCAAACCCATCAAGACACCCATGGGAACCAATGGGCATCTCGACCTCGACACGTGAGGTAAATCCATAGATCAAAAGGTATACCGGTCGATGATAGGATCTTTACTTTACTTATGTGCATCTCGACCGGATATAATGCTTTCCGTATGCATGTGTGCAAGATTCCAAGCCGACCCTAAGGAAGCTCACCTTACGGCCGTAAAACGAATCTTTAGATATTTGGTTCATACTCCTAAGTTTGGGCTTTGGTATCCCAGGGGATCCACATTCGATTTAATTGGTTATTCGGATGCCGATTGGGCGGGGTGTAAAATTAATAGAAAGAGCACATCGGGGACTTGCCAGTTCTTGGGAAGATCCTTGGTGTCTTAGGCTTCAAAAAAGCAAAATTCGGTAGCTCTTTCTACCACCGAAGCCGAGTACATTGCCACAGGCCATTGTTGCGCGCAACTACTTTGGATGAGGCAAACCCTTAGGGACTACGGTTACAAATTAACCAAAGTTCCTCTTCTATGTGATAATGAGAGTGCAATCCGCATGGCGGATAATCCGGTTGAACATAGCCGCACTAAACACATAGCCATTCGGTATCATTTTCTAAGGGATCACCAACAAAAGGGAGATATTGATATTGCATATATTAACACTAAAGATCAATTAGCCGATATCTTTACCAAGCCACTTGATGAACAAACCTTTAACAAACTTAGGCATGAACTAAATATTCTTGATTCTAGGAATTTCTTTTGATATCTTGCATACATAGCTCATTAATATACCTTTGATCATGTCTCTTTCATGTGCTATGACTAATGTGTTTTCAAGTATATTTCAAACCAAGTCATAGGTATATTGAAAGGAAATTGGAGTCTTCGGCGAAGACAAAGGCTTCCACTCCACTTTACCCATCCTTCGTCGTCGCTCCGAGCAACTCTCCATCTTTGGTATAATCTTCACTCATATTTTATTTGCCAAAGGGAGAGAAAGTAGTTATAAGGGCTTATATTTCACTCAAAGTATCTGTTTTTGGCGATTCATGCCAAAGGGGGAGAAAGTATTAGCCCAAAGCAAAAGGACCGCACCACCACCTATTTTTCAAAATTAAGCTCTTAAAAAGATGAATTTTTCAATTGGTATAGTATTTTAAAATTAGTATCCTATTGTGTTCAAATGGGGGAGAAAGTAGCACTTTTAAAATAAATATCTTAAAACCCTCTTGAACACTAAGAGGAGGATTTTATATAGGGGGAGTTTTGTTTAAGTCAAAGGAAAAGCATTTGAAAAAGGGGGAGAAAATTTCAAATCTTAGAAATGCTTCTCAAAAATCTTATTCATTTAGCTTTGACTATTTGCAAAAGAACTTTTAAAAGGATTTACAAAAGAATTTGCAAAAACAAAACATGTGGTGCAAGGGTGGTCCAAAATGTTAAATAAGGAAGAAACAATCCATGCACATCTTATGAATTTATATTGGCTCAATTCTAAGTAACATTTGCGCTTACACTTGTGCAAACTAGTTCAATTATTCACTTTCATATCTGCTTTGGTTTGTGTTGGCATCAATCACCAAAAAGGGGGAGATTGAAAGGGAATTAGGCTTACACCTATTTCCTAAATGATTTTGGTGGTTGAATTGCCCAACACAAATAATTGGAATAACTAGTTTGCTCTAGTCTATAAGTTATACAGGTGCTAAAGGTTCACACTAAGCCAATAAAAAGACCAAGAAAAGGGTTCAACCAAAGAGAGCAAGGGATAACCGAAGGCACCCTGGTCTGGCGCACCGGACTGTCTGGTGTGCCACCGGACAGTGTCCGGTGCACCAGGGGACTTCAAGCTGAACTCCACACCTTCGGGAATTCTCAGAGGCGCTCCACTATAATTCATCGGACTGTCTGGTGCACCACCGGACAGTGTCCGGTGCCTCAGAGGAGAGCGACTCTGAACTCGCCAGCTTCGGGAATCCGCTCCGCTATAATTCACCGGACATATCCGGTGCACACCGGACTGTCCGGTGAGCCAGCGGAGCAACGACTACTTCACGCCAACGGTCGACTGCAGATGCATTAAATGCGTGCCAGCGCGCGCAGAAGTCAGAGCACGCGCGGGTGGCACACCGGACAGCCTACAGGGCCTGTCCGGTGCACCACCAGACAGCCAGGTGGGTCCACCAGTCAGAGCTCCAACGGTCGGAACCCAACGACCAGGTGACATGGCTGGCGCAACGGACAGTGTCCGGTGGCGCACCGGACTGTCCGGTGCGCCATGCGACAGCAGCCTCCACCAAACGGTTAGTTTGGTGGTTGGGGCTATAAATACCCCAACCACCCCCACATTCAAGGCATCCAAGTTTTCCAACCTTCAACTACTTACAAGAGCTAGGCATTCAATACAAGACACACTCAAGTGATCAAATCCTCTCCCAATTCCACAAAAGTCTTTAGTGATTAGTGAGAGAGATTTGTCGTGTTCTTTTGAGCTCTTGCGCTTGGATTGCTTCTTTTTCTCATTCTTTCTTGCGATCATCTCAATTGTAATCAAGGCAAGAGACACCAATTGTGTGGTGGTCCTTGCGGGAAGTTTGGTTCCCAATTGATTGAGAAGAGAAGCTCACTCGGTCCGAGGGATCGTTTGAGAGAGGGAAAGGGTTGAAAGAGACCCGGTCTTTGTGACCACCTCAACGGGGAGTAGGTTTGCGAGAACCGAACCTCGGTAAAACAAATACGCGTGTCATACTCCTTATTCGCTTGCGATTTGTTTTGCGCCCACTCTCGCGGACTCATTTATATTTCTAACGCTAACCCGGCTTGTAGTTTGTGATTAAGTTGTAAATTTCAGATTCGCCCTATTCACCCCCCCCCCTCTAGGCGACTTTCAAGTAACGACTAAGAAAAAACGCTCAAATCTCTCTCAAACACTTTGAAGGCGTGGTTGCGGAGTCTCGAAGTTGTAGTGTGCTCTAGGAATGGTTGGTGTACTAGTAGAGGCACCTCAGGGCCTCTTTTATAGCCCCAAGGGGCCAAGGAACTGTTGCTCCTACATTTGGAAGACGCAGATTGCCTTCTGTTCGTGGGTGCACCGGACTGTCCGGTGCCCCTTCCCGCTCGTTGTCTGCTGACGTGGTTGGCGTTGATCATGGTGCCGACCGTTACACGCCTGGCACACCAGACAGTCTAGCAAAGTATAGCCAGCGTGCCCGGGTGAATTCTCGAGAGTGGCCAGTTGTCCAGTTGACCAGGTCGGGCACAGGACATGTCCGGTGCACACCGGACTGTCTAGTGAGGCCCAGTCCGGACCAATTTTGTCCACTTTTGAGCCAAACTTCTTAACTTCTTTTGGCTCTACTTGAGAAGTTCCCTAGCACTTAGATGAACATTTTTAGCAACTAAAACAATTGACTAAGTGCTAGAATCATACCTTTGTAACTTCATTTCAATGGGATTTGCAATATATGCAAACTCAATCCCAAAAAGTACTTTTCTCTATAAAGGGTTAGAGCCCAAACACAAGTACTAGAAACATTGTAAAGGACCTATGCAACATATTTAGAAGTGCAAACCTCACACTTATACCATTTTTCACAAATTTGCATATTTGGGTCCATGTTTGTGCTCTTTTGGACTTCACATCTTCAATTTGCTTTTTATACATTTGTGCTCATGCTCATTACAAGATGGTTAGTTCAAAGTTGTGTGTTGGACAATTAATCATCAAAACACTTAGAAATGGCCCAAGGGCACATTTTCCTTTCAGTGTCTCCTCCCTTGATGGTAGTTGTGTCTCGTCAATTATCTCCTCCTTCTCTTGCATGGTTGTCTTCTACTACTTCTCTAATCTACACCTTTTCAAACGTTAGGTCGGGTTTGGGTCAGGACAAGGTCAGACTGTGGGTCGTTTGGTACGGCCCATGCCCGACCAATGCATAGTGTTGGGGTCACATTAGGTTGGCCTGTGCCTCCATGTTGTATGCGATAGGTCATTGTTTGGCTTTGGTTTAGGTTTTTTGGGTTGGGTCGAGTTTCGAATAAAAATTATGGCTCGTACCCGGCCTGTGGATTGTTGTGGGTCAAAAAACTATGGCCCATGCCCCCCATGGCTTTGGTCGGTTTGGGTCAGGTTTTTCTGGGCGGGTCGAGTCGGGTGGCCCATGCTCATGTTTACCTTGAGCAACTAGAATGTGGGGATTCTGAGTGGACCAACCAATCTTAGTAGTGATAGCATTTAAACTATGTGCGCTTGTCTTCCATAATGGGAAGTACTTCACATGGAAGGCATTGGCACATTCCTCCTGTCACACAATGATTCCAAGGTTGGGGTAGAACAATTGTTTTGCCTTTCCCACTAACAAGAATAGTCGATGCCAAATAGCGTCGGACGTTGCACCCTTGGTGGTTAACGTGGGTGCACACCTCCAAGAAATGTTAGAGTTGGTTGTTTGCATAGTTCGAGGCTTCACAAAAGGGAATCATCTATGAGTGATGTTTGGTGGGACATTCATGTTGGAAGGAACCAAGAACTTGTGGATAGTTTATTCAGTCATTATGCTTGATGATGAAGTCTCACCTGGTTTGGATGGGTTAGGCATGGAGCATGTATTCATGTTGAGATTTTGATAGACACTTATTGACAACACTTCTGTGTTGCAGTTGATGTTTGTCGGTAGGTCGAAACTGGTCATCAACCTCTTTGTTACACCACATGAATAACAAATCAAGATAATCCTACTAAAACTAGTGGAACATCTACTAAGATACAAAACAAATTCAAAACTTGAGAAATAATTTTCCTTTTTTCCTATTGCTTTCTCATTAACGATGCTAGAAAGGCTTGTTGATGGTTCTTATGTCAATTGGATTTTACTCTGCAAGTGCACGAAGACTGATGTAGCCTTTTGATGAACCCAAGGTTCACCAAAGTATTCAAGTTGGCAATTCAAATATTCAGTTTGGATTGTTCACAAATACTATGAAGTTTTCTAATGAAAACGAGATTTTATCTACTAGTGATGCTATGCCAGTTTTTATTGGGGCTAACAAGAGAAACGATGAAAAGAAGAAAAATCATTCATAAAATATGGAAACTCTAATCCAATTTGGCAGAAATCTTACAATCATATCAAGGTGCTTTAGACATTTTTTAGGAACTGGAAGGTCTTCCATTCAAAGTGAACAGAGACCTAATGCAATCCAATCAAGAAATCATAAGATATGTGAAGCGCCCCAATCCTCTGGGACTCAAATGTGATACAATTACTAGTCCCAGGAGGCTAGTAAACACATTTATACATCAGATGATTCCAGATCTGCTTAAACGAGAAAAACCTATAAAGGTGGCGATCAACTTTAAGAGTTGGTCCACAACTCTGGACATATCATTAGAGTAGGGCTGAAGCAGCCTGATATACGCAGTGAAGCAAATCAGCGGTCCAACAGCCACAAGCAAGGTTTGGAACAGTCGTAACTCTTACCCGATCTCCTTTTCTGAAAAACAACAAATAAGCAAGGGTGAGTACAAACGTACTCAACAGCCCACCTTCACCCGCGGAATGGGGAAATCAGATATAATGCATGCAATATGTGGAGCTCAGGATATTTTGCAGAAACAGCAATATTTTATGCAGGGATGTTCTGAAAAACATTTTGTATTTTGCAAAGCGCATCCTCTCCAAAAGGAGCAGGAAGTTTTTCAATATAAGAACAAAATCCCCTGGACTAAACTATCCAGGTATCTCAGCAGTTTTCCACTGGTTTTCATTTTCAAAAACAGCTACTGGACTTCCCGTCCACTATAGCTCACGGCTCAACCGCCGGACCTTTTAAAGACCACTTTTCTCAAACGCACCTCTTTTTTGAAAACAAAACACTAATTGTCATACCACACCAGACTTGTCCATTCCTGTGGACACAGACTATTCGAATAGGTTTGAACTCTGCGCAGAGGTATACACTTTACCCACTAGTCCGGCTCTGTGATCTCATAGCTAGTGAGATCCGAAACCGAATCTCTTTCTTTCCTCGCACGTCCTTACCTTAGCGGTTATACCAGAAGGAGTCAGGACACCGCCATGTCCAAACCGGACAAAACATTCCCCCTCCTTATCCTCCCGGTGCTCCCCAGCCTTCATAACCCTGGGGTTTGAACCGTACAAGTTCAGATTGAGTGACTGCCCATACAGTCTCGAGTGGTTGTACTTGTCATGAGTACAGGTAGTGAAGGATGACAAACCAGTCCTTATATGAGGGGACAATTCTTCCGCTCACGACTAAACCAGCTGAGCCATCACCTTAGGCCCTCCCCTAAACCAGGGAGTCCCTGATCATCCCACTCACAAGGTGATAAGGGTGAAAACCCTTCATCATACACATTTTGAAAAGCATTTTCTTTTGAAAACTCACATCTTTTCTCAAATCATTTGTAACAAATATATCAAGGATTGATTGCGGCAAGCGGCTGGGTGGCCATAATAACTTGTCTCAAAATCATATCATGCATAAAATAACATGCTGAGGGTTGTGGTTGAAAAATCATAGGTCATTTATGCATCAAAGGGATCCAGTGAGCTTGCCGTGCTTATCCGGCGAAGGGGGAAGGGGAGCTCGCGGAACTGGCTTCTAGCTCCACTGCCTGGCGTAGACTTGCAGATCTGGCCTCCACGAGATGGCACGAACGCTCCGATAACTATGCAACATGAATAAGCAAACATACAAACAAGCAAGCATGCCAACAAATATTTAGTATAGTGGTCAGAATAGCGATACATGGATGGGTAGAGTCTTGAGTAGAATCTGTGGCATGTGGTGTTGAGATACTACTAGTGGTGGAGCGGAAGTGCTTACCAGGAGGGTGGACTGGAGGCGAAGCGACACTATGCATGTAGCCGGCAGAGCGGAGTAACTGAGTGGGTAGGGTGTTTTCCTTGGCTGAGGGTGTTGAGTGTGTGTGGAGAGGGAGAGGGTAGCTGGGTGTATTTATAGCTGGGTGTATGTGGTGTAGCACAGTGAAGTTCATTGTTGGTGAGAATAGTGATGAATGAATCATCTGACTTAGTATGAACAGGAGAGTTATAGGCATAATATGAGAAGAGTATTTTGGGACTTTTCTGAAACATGAACCATGCTTAAGGGATGACATGGTTGGATAGGGAATAATTCGATAAGAATTTAGAAACAAGAATTATTGGAATCGGAGTTTGGAAGCCTGGTTCGAAGGAATCTCAAAGTTAAGAGTGTTCAACTTGGAGAAACCTAGGATGGGTGTCCAGATGGGAACTTCCCTACTGGAAGGAAAATCACAGTCACCGGAGTTCGTATGACTGGAATATGGGTCTGGCGGGTCTTAGGTGGATTGGACAGCATGATAGATGAGTAGTTGAAATTTGGGGTGATCGGATAATTTGATGAATAGTAACGATGAATAGTGAAGACGAAAAAGCTACCATAGATATTATCGATAAACAGTAATGATGATGAATAGTAACAATAAATAGTAACGACGATGAATAGTGTCAGTGAATAGTAAGGACGGTGAATAGTGTCGATGAATAGTAACGAATAATAGTGATGGTGAATAGTTCGTGTGAATGAACGATGAACGATGAATAGTGACGATGAACGAACGATGAACGATGAATAGGGACTATGAACGAACGGACGAACGATCGGAATTTCGGCAGCATAACGGCAGGACAAAGATTATCTGGAAGAACGATGAATAGGGACTAAGAACGAACGATGAACAATGAATAGGAACTATGAACGAACGATGAACGATCGAATGATCGAACGAACGAACGATCGGAATTTCGGCAGCATAACAGCAGGAAAAAGATTATTTGGACGAACGAACGGACGAACGATCGGACGAACGAACCAAGAACGATCGGACGAACGATCGGATGAACGATCGAACAAACTAAGAACAGGTGGACGAACGATCGAAGAACGACCGGATGATCCTTGTGCTAGTGTGTGCTTGTGTGGGAGGGGGAGTGGGCGTGTGGAGGGGGAGTGGAGAGAGTTGCCATGAAATGGCTTGGGGTGGGATGAGAGGAGGCCCTTGGCCCTCTATTTATAGCCATGGTGGGGGGATTAGGGGGAGGGATGAGAGGATTAGTGGGAGATTAGCATGAATTTGTCTTATATGAGTGTAATTAGCTTGTAGAGCTCACCGTATGACACCGGAGGTGTACGTATACGTATGAGCATGAGGAAAGTTATGAAGAAAATATTTGTGGGGACTTGAATAATGATTCTGAAGGTATTCCTCAGGAGGAAAATATCTGGAGATATATCGGTGGAATATTTGGGCAGTATTTCTGGAAAGAACTTGAAGGGGATCACTAGGGAAATATCTGGGCAGTATTTCTGGAAACAATTTGAGGGGGATCACTGGGGAAATATTTGGGTAGTATTTCTAGAAAGAATTTGAGGGGGATCACTGGGGAAATATTTGTAGGATATTTGAGGAGGATTTTGGAGAGAATATAGACCACTATATTTTATTTGCTGATATCAACTCGCAAACAAACATTTTGAAATGAAATTTGAAATTCATTTTGAATTTAGAGCGAGTTTGAGAAAATTTCAGGATTTGAATTTTTGGGATGCTACAATATGGAAACTCCAATCAAATTCAGAATCCAATTTGAGTCTGATTGTCCTCGCAAAAATGGATGTGTAGGCCTCATATAGACTCCATTTTGGGAGTTCTAGATATTGTTGGAAAGCTAAAGAGATAATCTTTTGAACACAACTACTCCCACACCAAAATAAGCTTAGAGTCTTCGGGAATCATCCAAACCAATGTGATAGTTCGAGTCTAGCTCAGAATCTAGGAGTAGGTCAAATTAAAACGGACACAGTATGCATACGTACTAGGATTTGGATGTTCTTTATATGGATGGAAAGCTAACGACGACACCTTTCCAATGCCTCTAAACTCACTTCTAGATTTGACCAGTCAGCAAGAAACATCCAGTCAATTCCAAAGACAAAATCTGATTTGTTACCATATGGGCTCAAATTTTCTTGTACCGAGTTGAGTCCTAAACTCTATATATATTCAGAAGCTAATGCTAGTAGGGGAGGAATATTTTGGTGTGTTTATTTTGGTTAGCCTCAAGAACAAGAGAAAGGTGTTGCCCCCTCTTGATTATCCCCGTTCCAAATTGAATTGAGATTGTGTGCATGATTATTAGCTATTAGAATTCATTAGATGGTGTGGTGCCTCACACTTTCTTCTCCACATCAGAGCCACATGGGACCAACACTCCCGACTGTTGGGTATACTGTTGGTCTGGTGCACCATCTACCTAAGTCTTGGAAACACCCTTTATATGTACTTGGTCCGGTGCACCACCAGACCTGGCTCGGCGTTCCAAAGCCCTCTGTATGCCAAATAAGCTGACTTTGGCCTAGTGTACCACTGGACCTAGTCCGGTGCATACTCAGCAGCTAGACATAGTCCTATTTTCTCACAACTTCCTTGGCTTCACTTGGCTCATACTTTGGGCTCTTCTATGACTTAGACAAATGTTTCTTGAGTCCAACCAAACACTCTAAGTCATCTCGTTTGACATCTCCCAATCTCTACATCACATTGCGCCTTTTCATCAGCCTTCTCCTGCAATTGGCACTTGGAACCTCAAACTCCAAATTTGAGCAAAATTGTTACTCCATTGAGTTTCAATATGTTGTTATGGTCATCAATAACCTATCCAAATGCTAGAATATCCCAAAGTCTTATCCCATCTTGATTTCTCACTTTTGGCCCTTTCTATCAAAGTCTACACAATTAGGGAACCCTTCCAAGTTCTTCTATTTGATACTTTCATTGATAGACTTGTGACCAAGCTTCTCCTATTCTCTTGAGCTAGAATCCCTTAAGCCTTATGGTTTGAACCATCTCATCACATATGATTTAAGCCCATGGCTTCAAATCATGTATTCTAATGTTGTGATTCTCAGCACAACATGACTCCTCACAATCGGGTTAGTCCTTCAACATCTCGCAGGTACTCTCTTCGTTACCCTAACGATGGTCCCTCAGTCCACAAGCCATCTGCTTGACCTTCACCTTCGTTTGGCCCCTTAAAGTCCTTTCCTTGTCGTCTTCACCCTATCATATTGTCTTCAAGTCACATATTGAAAGCCACCTTGATCAATGTTCTTCCTTTCTTTCTTATGACATATCCTTTTGACATAAGCAAACCTTTTATGCATGAGACTTCTCCAATTCATCCTTATCTTTAAGTCTCATTATGTATTTGCCAACTTGTTTGATTTCTCATATTTCTTGTGATATCCCACATACATATATCCATATGATCTCCTATGGAATATCCTCATTGTTGCCTTATGTTGAACTCTTGTATGTTTTCCACTGTCATACTAAAGTATATCCATTATACTTAGCTTTTTATATTCAATACTTAGCAACATGGTTAGTCCTTTAATATTGTTTTCATTCAATTCACCAAAACCCGCAAAGTGCTAGATGCACTTTCAACCTTTTTATAGTATAATATAATGGAAAACAAAGTCCAAAACTATTATATGTGTCACTTAACTCCAAATAACACTTAGAAGTAGTCCATCTTTAAGCTTGTTTTCATCTTTTGCAACTCGAAATGAAAATCATAACCAGGAGCATGAAAACCATATATGCTTAAACAATATCTATCATTGTGACCTAACCTTAATTTGCCTTTGCAAAAACATGCGCTAGCCATAATAATCTTGTGTAGTCATTAATCACTAAAACCACAAGGGCTTCTTAGGTGCTTTCATGATGCCTAAGGTGATGTATGTCATGCACACAAAAGTGAATAGTACATTTTTAATCTATAAGGTATATTCAAATAGCAACACAAGCCTTGGGGAGTTACAAAAGATATTGTCTCCTCATCTTCTGTAGCCATACTAATCTGGTGAAAACCGGAGTATGCATCTAGGAATGAAAGGTAAAAATTCAAACTCACAAGTAGAATCTACTATCTAATCTATACGAAGAAGAGGATATGGATCTTTGGGACAGTTTTGTTAAGATCAGTGTAGTCGATGCACATATCTAAAGCTTGCTCCTAGCCTTTGGGACAACGACGAGGTTAGCCAGCCAAACCAACTTTTTTGGATTTTAGCCTTTTTTGTGTTTTTTTGTACAACTATGTGTTGAGGACTCGTTCTCAAATGCTATGAATTAAGAACAAGGCAACATAAAATGTTAAATGTTAATGCCCTTCGTCCAATGAAGCATTATTCCTTTAAGGGTTAATGCACCTCGGACGAAGGTTTAAGACGATACAACTACGAAGGTTAAACCTTCGTAATCGGACTCTAATAGATTATATATAAAGTAATATAAAATATGAAGCATTAAAGACAAATGAATTATGAATGAACAACATTACTTTCATATTATATCAACTTAATGCATTCAAATATTAGATATAATTATACCTCTGCCTTGGCAAAGATTGATTCCAGAATGATGCGATTGCAATTACAAGAATGCCTGAACAGTAAAGGAATACTGTTCACTATTTATAGACACAGGACACAGCCTGTGAGGAATTACAATTATGCCCCTCATAAAAGTTTACAACAACGACTTAAACATTTATGGACTAAAAGGTCATTCTACTCTTAAGTCGGTTTGTAATTCCGAAGCTTCATGAAGAGGAACCTTCGGTCATCGCGTACAAACAGCTTCAGCCGAAGCTGTTTCTTCCAGCAGGACCTTCGGCGACGAAGCATGGTCCTAACAGTAGCCCCTTCGCGGTGCTAGATCGTTTTTCGTAACGAGCTTGATCCGTGAAAAAAAAGTATCTTAGGCTTCGGGAAGCCGAAGGTCCGAAAAACACCTTCCCTGAGCTCGTTGTCGAGAAACGATTCAGTTTCCGGACGCGTAGTGGTCCCACCCTGCAGAGTTACTATTTGGTCTCTGCGGTCCACCGCGCAGCGAGTGCAAGCAACTGTTCACCTGGTGTAAAAAATCCTGACGATTCACCTTCTTACCTGCAGCACTATATAAACAGACGGGTAGGTGTGAAGTTACCACAGCATTCATTGCTATTGCACTGTTTTGCTGCCAAAATTTTTAACCATAGCCGAAGCTTAACTCTCGCAATCAAACGAAGCTCCAGTTTAAAGCCTACTCCGTCAGAAGAAAAAGTTTCGGAAGAAAAAGTTTTTAGTTCCAAAAAATTCAGAATTAAATGGCCAGAGTGCGTTCTACCGCTAGGGTTGAGCGTGAGGGAGGCGAAGCTGAAGGATCGGAGACTGTTCCTATCTCCGAAGCGATGCAACGATCTGGGCTGGTGACCTCGGAAGCATTCCGTACTGCCGAGGCAGAGCAGACTGTTGCCGAGACAGAAGAAGTTGTTGCCGAAGCGGAAGAAGGAAATATTGAGGAAGCTGATCCCGATGATGATTATCATATTGCCGTGCCAAGCAAACCCAGCCACTTAGACTTCGGAAAGTCGACTGTCTCCAAGGCTGACCTCTCCAAGATGGTGAAGTCGGGTTATTTCAGTGAAAATGAGAAGAAGTTACTTCGCTTCGGGGGGAAGAAACTACCCCGAAGCCAGAAAAGGATGAAATAGTCATTTTCAAGAGCTTCCTAAAGGCTGGGTTGAGATTTCCCTTAAATAGGATGATCTCTGATGTGCTGCAAAAATTTGGCATCTATTTTCACCAGCTGACTCCCAACGCGATTGTCAGGCTCAGCGTCTATATCTGGGCTCTCCGAAGCCAGGCGGTGGAGCCATTTGCCGACAGCTTCTGTCGAGTTCATGAGCTACATTACCAAACAAAAGCCAGAAAAGACGGATTGCATGAAAATTTTGGTTGCTATAACTTTGCTTATCGGAAAACCACGAAGTTTCCCGTGATCAGCTACCGAAGCAAATGGCCGGCAGGCTGGAAATCAGAGTGGTTTTACGTCAAAGTTGACGAAGATAAAGAGAAGCTGGTTCAGAGCCCTCTTGAACTAACCTTCGGAGAAACAAGACCCCGATGCAGAATGGAGGTAGAAGGTCCAACTTGGGCTGCACTGGGCGAATTCAAGATTATTGCAGAACATATTGGCACTAGAGATTTAGTGCAAGAATTCCTGGCCTTCAGGGTTTTTCCAACTATGAAAGAGTGGACAATGCCGAAGCTTAAAGGGGAAAATAAAAAGGGAGAACTCGTTCGACTGCCCTACCATTATAAGTTCAAGAAGTACTTCAAAGTACCCTGCCAAGAATGGCTTGATACAATTGAAATAATGAGCAATGAAATTCTTGGGAATTACTCTAAGAAAGAGGACCAACTAATGACAGCGGCCTTCGGCACTCGGCCGAAACGAAGGCTAAACAGAGTACTTGATGCCATAGGATTTGAATATGCTGACTACGGTCGACTGGGCGGAGATGCTGGGGGCCCGAAGCGAAAAAGGATTGCTAGCACTACTGACAAAGAAGTCGTCAAGGCAGCAAAAAAGAAAAAGAAAGATTCTGATAATATTAGCGCTGAAGAGTTAAATCCTGAGCCGAAGGTGCCTATGGCAAAAAAGAGAAAAAGCGCATCCCCAGAGCCGGAAATGCCGGTCCAAGAAGAAGAGACTCTTGGTTCTCCTTCTGCTATTGAAGTAGAAGAAATTATGAAGGTAATGACTGAACCTTTGCCTTTCAGGCTAAGTCCGCTGGCACTGGAACTGACGAAGTTTTTTCAGAAGGACAAGGCAGCTTCGGCAGTAGAAAGTCCTGCGAAGCCAAAAAAGCGGAGAATTATTCAAGTAACAGATGTGATCCACCAGACGCCGCCACCGACAACGGTGTCAAAAATTGTTTGTGCTGAAACTGCCGAAGCCAAAGCTACTGAAATGAAAACTGCTGAAGCTGAATCCGGCGAAGCCGAAGCTACCGGGGCCGAAGCCGGGGCCACCGAAGAGTCGAACCTTGAAGCCACACTTGAGGTTATTGACAATATACTGGTGAAAATGTCTGAAGAGGAAGCTACCGCGGCTACAGTGAATACGGCAACTGAGAAGGGGAAAGAGCAAATTGATGAAATTTCAGAAGAAGAAGATTTTACTTTTCAGGATTTGCTCGGACAAGAATTAACGGACGCCGAAAAGGAGGAATTGAAAAAATATGCCATATCTTGCGGATACAAATCAGGGGCTATGCTTTTTGGTGGGGTCAACGAAGGGAAATTAAGATGCCTTCGGAACCGTACTGAAGCCAAAATTGTTAGAACCCTTTCCAAAAGCATTGGCCTGCCGAAGCTGGAAGCGGACTTATGCCGTTACCAACGACATCACATCGCCGGGAGCTTGCTTTATGCTAACTTCAAGGTAACAAATATTTTTTATTATTTTATTACTATTATTATTTAACTTTTTTGGGTCATGTTCTGACAAAGATCATTTCGACAGAGTATATTATTAAGCAAAGTTCTGACAATGCAACAAGATCTAGAGGAAGAGAAGAACAAAGCTGTCATTGAAGATTTGGCTGAAAAAATTGAAAATCACGAAGCCAATCAGAAAAAGAAAGATTTCGTAATCCAAGACCTTGAGATCATGGTCAAAGATCACGAAGGTGCACTAGAAAAGAAAGATTTTGTTATTCAGACCATGGAGGGCTCTTTGGCCGAAGTCCAAAGTGAGAATGACAAATTAAAGAACGAACTGCTTCGTCAATCAGAAAAATTCGAGCAAGAAAAGAAATACTTTGAAGCAAGCCTGAAGGCTGAAGTGGATAAATACTCAAATTTGCAGAAATGCTTTTCAGAACTTCAGGAGAAATGCTTGAGCTTCGGCATCCGATGTGTGCAGCGGCTGAAGGACGTGTTTCACTCTGTCGGAGCTAGTTCTTCGAAATTCACACCTTTAGCTGAAAACTTTCCAAGAGCATTAGAACATATCGAAGGCGAAGTTGATGCCCTTGACGAAGTTATTGGTGGGCACGCTGACTTCTGCGCCCTTGTAGCTTCCCGGGGCACAGCTGCTGCTTTTTTGAAGGCTGGCTGCACACATGGAAACATTGTGAACAGACCAAACTTCAGCTTGTCAGCTTCAGATTTGTTAGATATCCCAAGCTTAGCCAGAAGCATCGGGAATAGATTCATGACCCAGATCTGGGTAAGTGGCGGGCGGAAAATGGCATGCGACGAAGCTCGAAGCCATCTTAAACCGGTAAAAAACTTATGTTTGTTACTTTTACCTTCTCCTTTGAAATTTGTATCTTTCTTACTGTGCTGTTTGATGTATACAGGATGACGAAGCTGAAGATTGACAAGCTGAAGTTTGACAAAACTGAAGACAAAGCCTTAGCTGAAGCTTGAAATTGCTTATACTGTGCTTACCTGCAAAAATTCTTGGAAAAACTATTGTAATATAGATATGGAATAACTTATGTAAATTTGTACATACCTTGTAATATATTATGTCTCCTTTAACCGCATCCAGTCTGCTTTGTTGTGGACGAAAACTTGTCTTTTGAGCCAAAGGCGAAAAACACCTTCCCTTCTTTTCATACACAACGAAGCATAAAAAAAATTTCCTTCAAATCTTCTCTGAAGCACCTATCTTTTTTGTGTAGCATGATGATTCTATATATGTCTAAATGAATGTTTATGAATGCAAATGACATGATGATATGTTATGTGCGAATGAGTATTAAGACACGTTCAAAAAACATAAGCACAACCCTTCATCCCCTCAAGAATGATAAAAATCTTTTTGCCGTTTACTTTTCGGCTTCACCGTTTACTTTTCGGTATATCAGTGTTGACTTTTCGCTGTAAGCCTCCCTTAGGAGCTTCCTCGCCTTTTACTTTCAGCGGAATCAGCGTTTATTTTTCGCTGTAAGCCTCCCTTAGGAGCTTCTTCGCCTTTTACTTTCGGCGGAATCAGCGTTTATTTTTCGCTGTAAGCCTCCCTTAGGAGCTTCTTCGCCTTTTACTTTCGGCGGAATCAGCGTTTATTTTTCGCTGTAAGCTCTGCATTCCCTTAGGAACGACTTTTGAGCTTCTCCCTGTTTTCTTTTCTTTCTCTTTGCACTCGAGGGTGCGTTCTCAGCTTTTACATTTACATTTTTTGGGGGATATCACTCTTATAGAATTGAAATAAGGAAAAGAAAAATTACATGTTGTGGCCCCATTAAAAACCTTTCTCCCCCTTTGGAAAGGAAAAGGGTGCCACGAAAAAGAATATAAAAAATTACATCAAACTAAACATAATATCTCCGAAGCTCATCCGCATTCCACGATCTGGGAATGTCATTGCCGTCCAAATCCTTCAACCTATAAGAACCCGGTCTTGACGAAGATACTACCAAAAAGGGGCCTTCCCACTTCAGCTGTAATTTGCCTACTGTTTCAGGGTTAGCTACTCTTCGAAGTACCAAATGCCCTGGTTCAATGTTCTTCAACTTGACCTTCCTATCTCGCCATTTTATTGTTTCAGCTTGATATTTATTTATGTTTTCCACAGCTTGGAGTCTGATCCCTTCTATATCATCTTTTTCTACGGAGCAATCAGCTTCGTGTTCGCCCTCTGCCGAAGCTACTGTCCTTATTGATCCTGTTTTAGCCTCTTCTGGGGTTATTGCTTCGTCACCAAACAATAGTTTAAAGGGTGTAAAACCTGTTGATCTTGAGATGGTTGTGTTATGACTCCACACCACTTTGATTAAATCATCTGGCCACTTTCCCCTCGACTGATTGAAGATTGACTTCATTATTCCTATCATTATGATCCCATTGGCTCTTTCAACAAGTCCATGTTCTTTGCAGTTTCATTTCAAAAAATGGACCCAACCTCGGCGCCATCACCATTGGCGCCGAGGTAACACACAGCGACGCCAGTACCATTGGCGCCAACTTTTCCTATGTGGCAGCCGAGTGGCAAGTCCCAGGGAGTCGGCGCCATAGATCTTTGCGCCGACCCCCCTTGACGGTGGGGTACGGCGCTATCTAGGGGGGTCGGCGCCAAGATCTATGGCGCCGGCCCCCTGGGATTTGCCACTCGGCTGCCACGTAGGAAAAGTTGACGCCAATTATGTCGGCGCCAATATGTGTTACCTTCGCGCCAATGATGACGGCGTCGAGGTTGGGTCCATTTTTTGAAATGAAACTACAAAGGGCATAATTGTGCAAAAAAACCCAAAAGGGCTAAAATGCAAAAAAGTTGGCCAGCCAAACAAAGGGTGCTGGACTTCACGCATGAACCCGACGTGCAGGAGCTTGTCAATCTCGGTGCAAATGAACTCATGTCACTCCTTGAGCCGCCTCCTCTTCTTTTGTTCCATGTCGGGGAAGACCGCCATGCAAATAGTGCTCAATCTCTCTAGAGACCTCGGACATGTCAGACGGTTCCCATGCGTACCCATCGATATGATCTTGAAGGAAGGTCCTATTTGGCCCTAGATTGCAGCTAATATGTAGTGTTATCTGCCAAATTTTGATGGCTAAATATTTTTTAATCTGTTTTTGTGAGAAGAATTAACGTGATGGTTCTTGAGGTCTCTAATCTATTACTACTCTTGTCGGCGTTTCGAGAACGGGGGGTCCCCAAGCCGACGAGTGAATGTCGCTGCGTGCCCCAGCCCAGATGGGTCGAGCGCGTGGGCGAGCGCGAAGGGGGGAAGCGAGGTGGCCGGAGACGGGCGTGAGAGATGTGGAGATCCCGCGGCCTTCGTGTTCGTCCCGCGCCCAGGTCGGGTGCGCTTGCAGTAGGGGGTTACAAGCGTCCACGCGGGTGAGGGAAGCGAGTGGCCCCTGGAGAGCGCCTGTCTCGTCCTCGTCCCCGCGCGGCCAACCCTCTCTAAGAGGGCCCTGGTCCTTCCTTTTATAGTCATAAGGAGTGGATCCAGGTGTACAACGGGGGTGTAGCAGAGTGCTACGTGTCTAGCGGGGTAGAGCTAGCGCCCTAAGTACATGCCGATGTGGCAGCCGGAGAGATCTTGGCACCCAGCTGGTGTGATGTCGTGGCGATCGGAGGAGCGACGGAGCCTGGCGGAGAGACAGCTGTCGGGGCGGTCGAGTCCTTGCTGACGTCCTCCTGCTTCCGTAAGAGAGCTGCGAGCCGCCATCGTCACAGGGCTTGCGGGGCGCCATCATTGCCTATCTGGCGGAGCTAGCCAGATGGGACACCGATCTTGTTCTCTGTGGCCCGAGTCAGCTCGGGGTAGGGTAATGATGGTGCTTCCTGTTGACGTGGCTGGCCTGCGCCCTAGGTTGGGCGACGTGGAGGCTCCTCCGAAGCCGAGGTCGAGTCTGTCTTCCTTGGCTGTGGCCGAGTCCGAGCCCCTGGGTCGGGCGAGGCGGAGGTCGTTTGGCGGAGGCCGAAGCGAAGTTCGTCGTCTTCTGGGGCTGAGCCCGAGTCCGAGCCCTGGGTCGGGCGAGGCGGAGGTCGTTCGGCGGAGGCCGAAGCGGAGTCCGAGCCCTGGGGTCGGGCGAAGCGGAGTTCGTCGTCTTCTGGGGCTGAGCCCGAGTCCGAGCCCTGGGTCGGGCGGAGCGGAGTTCGCCGTCTTCCGGGACTTAGCCCGAGTCCGAGCCCTGGGTCGGGCGGAGCGGAGTTCGCCGTCTTCCGGGACTTAGCCCGAGTCCGAGCCCTGGGTCGGGCGGAGCGGAGTTTCCTATGGCGCCTTAGGCAGGGCCTGACCGCCTGTCGGTCTCACTCTGTCAAGTGGCACTATAGTCGGAGTGGTGCAGGCGGCGCTGTCCTTCTGTTAGACCGGTTAGTGGAGCGGCGAAGTGACGGCGGTCACTTCGGCTCTGCCGGGGGGCGCGCGTCAGGATAAAGGTGTCAGGCCACCTTTGCGTTAAATGCTCCTGCGATTTGGTCGGTCGGTGCGGCGATTTATCCAGGGTTGCTTCTTAGCGAAGGCAAGGCCTCGGGCGAGCCGGAGATGTGTCCGCCGTTGGAGGGGGGCCTCGGGCGAGACGGAAATCCTCCGGGGTCGGCTGCCCTTGTCCGAGGCTAGGCTCGGGCGAGGCACGATCGAGTCGCTCGTACGGACTGATCCCTGACTTAATCGCACCCATCAGGCCTTTGCAGCTTTATGCTGATGGGGGTTACCAGCTGAGAATTAGGCGTCTTGAGGGTACCCCTAATTATGGTCCCCGACAGTAGCCCCCGAGCCTCGAAGGGAGTGTTAGCACTCGCTTGGAGGCTTTCGTCGCACTTTTTTGCAAGGGGGCCAGCCTTTCTCGGTTACATTTTGTTTCGGTGGGTGCGCGCGAGCGCACCCGCCGGGTGTAGCCCCCGAGGCCTCGGAGGAGTGGTTTCACTCCTCCGAGGTCTTAATGCCTCGCGCAATGCTTCGGCTGGTCTGGTTGTTCCCTCATGCGAACTGGCCGTAGCCCGGGTGTACGGTCGGGGCCCAAGTTCTCGGGCTGGTATGTTGACACTGTCAACGGTTCGGCCGGAGCCGGGTTTTGCGAGAGCAGCCCCCGAGCCTCCGCACAGGGCGAGAGGACGGTCAGGGACAGACTCGGCTTTTTTACATACGCCCCTGCGTCGCCTTTTCGCAAGGAGGAGGGGGGGAGAGCGCCATGTTACCCTCGATGGGCGCCGAACATGGTGTCTCCGGTGAGCTGCAAGCGGGTAATCCGAGTGGACGTCCGTGCCCCGTTCGTTAGGGGTCGGCTAGGGGCCCAGAGGCACGCCCAAAAGTACCTGCGGGTGATCTGTCGGACCCGATCCCCTGGCGACGGGGTCTGAGGGCTCGATGCCTCCCTCCGATGGGATTCCGTTACAGGATCGCTCCCGCTGGTCTCGGAAATGTCCTAGGGTACCTCGGGAGCGCAGCCCGAGCCTTGGTTATGTATCGAACGTACCCCTGGTCATCCCTCGCTCGGCGTCTGAGGCGACTGTGAACCCTTCGGGGGCCAGCCTTCGAACCCCTGATCAGTAATGGGCGCGGAGCCCGAGTAGCCTGAGGCGGCCGTGGAACCCTTCGGGGGGCCGGCCTTCGAACCTCTGACCAGTAGTGGGTGTAGGGCCCACGCGATCTGAGGCGGCTGTTGGAACCCTTCGGGGGGCCAGCCTTCGAACCCCTGATCAGTAAAGAGGCTCGGAGCCTGGTTCCTTCACGGGGAAGGATCCTTTTCGGGGTATCCCCCTTTCCCGGTCCCTGTCGCAAGACATAGAGAAAGAGAAAAAGCGGAAAAGGATACGAAATTGAACGACGCGGCGTACCTTTTTCGGCGCGGTTATTTCGGCGAAGGCGAAGCGTCGTCCGCTTCTCCTACTAGGAGCGCCGCCTGTCCTGCCGCGGAGTTAATGCGACGGGGCGAGTGGTTGGCGGGGCGGCCGTTGCGCGTGCGCGAGCCGTTCGAGGAACGGGTCACGGGCGCGTTGTCTTCACGCCGTGAGAGGGGGTCCTCCTCCTGCCCCCGGATGGGACGTGAGCTTGGCTGACGACGTGACCGCTGCTCCCGCCCGCCTGCCACCGTCATTACTGCCGGCCCGCTTTCGGCCGCATTGACCGCTGCGCCAGGCTGGCGCTGCTGGGTCGTGCGCTGGGTCGCCTCGAGTCGCGGTATCGGTGCCGCAGTCGAGGAGGCGCGGTGGTGGCGCAAGCGGCGGTGCGGTTGCTTGCATGCAGCATCCGGTGCGCCGGTTGCGTGACGCGTGGGCCTGGGTCTCCACGCTGGCGTGCTGGGAGTCGGAGAAGCGCGTCCACTTGGCGCGGTTGCATGTCGCCTGCATGGCTGCCTGCCTCTTTCGCCCGTTGGTCTGGGCAAAAGTGGAGGGTCACTTGTAACCGATGGGCGGTCGTGAGTGCCGCGCGCGGCGGTTTGGCCTCTTCTGCTCTGAGCCGGCTTGCATGACATGCGGGACCCAGCCCCCGCGCCGCGGGGGAGGGCCTTGGAGCGTGTTGGAGAAGACTCAGCCCATGACGGTTGGGGGCGCACGTAGGGAGAGTTGCCTTTAAAAGGAGGGCGACCCCTTTCGGAAGGCGACCATGTCTTCTCGCTCCCTTATGCATCGTGTCTTTCCACCTTCCAAGCCCCCGGATGGGGGATACCCGCCGTCTTTTCGCCTCATCGTTGGAGGAACGCAACTCCGTGGGAGTTGGTACCTTTCAGTCATCGTTCGGCTTCAAGGATTTTCATCTTACAGCCCGGCTGCACCCCTTCACCGGCGGTCACCCAAGATGGTGACCTCCAGCTTGATGGTGGGGGAAAGCGAGCCGGGCTGCGGCCTCTGCCCCTCCCTCAGCCTCAAGGATTTTCATCACCAGGGCTGGGGAGGGGAGTGTGCCGAGTTGGGGTCGGCCCCCGCGTGGGCGGCGACCCGCTCCTTCACTCAGTGACCGGAGGGAAGGGCGGTCGTCGTCCGTGGCGCCGGTGGCTGCACCGTGCCTGGCTCTCGGACTCGAGTGGCTTCGGAGCCGCTTGCGGCGCCGGCGTCTGCCACGGCAGCTTGAAGAGGTTCTCCCGCTGGCGGGATAGCCAAGGCTGGCCACGGACCGACCTCCAACTCTACGGCCTTCTGCCCGTCCTTGCCTCACGAGTTTGGGCATGGGCGGGGGCCTCCTGGCAGCAGCATCCGCCCTGAGGTCAGTGCTGCCGCTGTTCGACCCCCCGTAGCAGAAGTCGTTGTCGTTGCCACTGCTGGAGCGGGTGACGGCGCCGTTCGTCGGTCTTCTGTTGCTCCGCAGGCCTACCCCTATCGAGTGGGGTTGTTCGTACCTGCGGAGGGGGAACCGGAGTTCCGTTTGTAATGGCACTTGGAATGCCAGTGTTTTTGTTCATGGTGGCTGTCGGGGCCTGAACATGTATGTAATTTTGGCGCGGAGCCGTGTTTTTTCCTCGTTTTCGAGCACTAAGACTCGCCTGTTGATTATCTGAACCGCTTCACCAAGCATGAGTCGCCCCGTGTCAAGGTGACGAGTGAGGTATCCGTATCCCGGAGGCGTAGGAGTCCCTCGGCTCGGTCGGCCTTGTTGTCCGAGGCTCCTCTAGCTTAGTTAAAGGGACCCCTCGGCCGCTCTTCGACGAGTCGAGGCCAAGGGTAGCGATATCAGCATCAACAGAGGCAGAGTTGGCTCGAAAACGAAACCTGGTTGGCCGGAGCCTGGCCGGGTTGTCCGTTAGCGGGACCAATGCCGGAGTTGACCAGCCGAGGCCTCGGGTCGGACCGGCGCCCTTGGAAGGTGGTCGACCGAGGCCCCAGAGGTGACCGGCCGAGCCGCCTGCTCGGGCCGGTTTCCCGGAGAAGACCCTGGCGGCGATGGCCCGGGTGTGGTGACGACGTCGTCCTTCGGGGTGGAGGCCCTCGGACCGCGTCGCCGTCCGAGGCTAGGTCGAACCTCGCCGAAGTTGTCGTCGTTGCCGAGGGTGCTGCTGCCCTCTTCCAGCGTCAAGACCCGAGCCTGCAGGATCAGATTGTCTTGTAGCGTGTGTCTTCTGCGGCCGCCGAGGCCAGAACACACACCCTCGCCGCGTTGTAAAGCTGCGTCTCTTTTCCTCTTGTTTCGAGTATCTGGACTTTCGTGTCGGTAACAGGGATGTTTGTGCGAGCGAGAGTTGCTTCTCGCGAAAGGTGATGAGTAAGGTATCCGTATCCCAGAGGCGTGGGAGTCCCTCGGCTCGGTCGGCCTTGCCGCTTACGCGTACTTTCACCCGCCCATGAGGCCCTGTCGCCGACTCAGTCGAGAAGGCTCGAAAGATTGCTTCAGCAGAAGAGCTTTCGAACGAAAAGACTTGTTCGGTCCGTGGAATCACTTTATCCGAACGCGAGTTACTTATCGCAGAAGGTGATGAGTGAGGTATCCGTATCCCGGAGGCGTAGGAGTCCCTCGGCTCGGTCAGCCTTGGCTGCTTACGTGTACTCCGTCGTTTTCAGGATCCACTTTTCGAAGTAGTCAAAAAGCACGAAATACATTCTGGCAGAAGAGATCTTTTTCCGAGGAAAATTTCAACGCAGAGGGGGTTCCCCCCCTTTTAGCCCCCGAGGGAGGGTCGGGCTTTGCCGAGGCGAGGCCGACCCTTCCTTGATGACTAAACTTTGCGCGGATGCGAGGTATATGAAATGACTTGAAAATATCTTAAGGGTAGAAGCGACGTAGCTGTTGGATGTTCCAAGCGTTGTCGTAGACCTCGCCTTGACCGTTGGCCAGCTTGTACGTTCCGGGCTTCAGAACTTTGGCGATGACGAATGGCCCTTCCCAGGGGGGCGTGAGCTTGTGCCTCCCTCGGGCGTCCTGCCGCAGCCGAAGCACCAGGTCGCCCACCTGGAGGTCTCGGGGCCGGACCCCTTGGGCGTGGTAGCGTCGCAGGGACTGCTGGTACCGCGCCGAGTGTAGTAAGGCCTTGTCCCGAGCTTCTTCCAGCTGGTCCAGCGAGTCTTCTCGGCTAGCTTGGTTGCTTTGATCGCTGTAGGCCCTCGTCCTCGGGGAGCCGTATTCTAGGTCAGTGGGCAAGACGGCCTCGGCCCCGTAGACCAGGAAGAACGGTGTGAAACCCGTGGCTCTTCTCGGCGTTGTCCTCAGGCTCCAGACCACCGAGGGAGTTCCTTCATCCATCGCTTGCCGAACTTGTTGAGGTCGTTGTAAATCCGAGGCTTGAGCCCTTGTAGAATCATGCCGTTGGCACGCTCTACCTGCCCATTCAACATGGGATGAGCCACGGCGGCCCAGTCCACCCGGATGTGGTGATCCTCGCAGAAGTCCAAGAACTTTCTGCCGGTGAACTGGGTGCCGTTGTCGGTGATGATGGAGTTCGGGACCCCGAAGCGATGGATGATGTTGGTGAAGAACGCCACCGCTTGCTCGGACCTGATGCTGTTCAGAGGCCGGACCTCGACCCACTTGGAGAATTTGTCGATGGCGACCAGCAGGTGCGTGTAGCCCCCGGGCGCCTTCTACAAGGGGCCGACGAGGTCCAGACCCCACACAGCAAAGGGCCAGGTGATGGGTATCGTCTGTAGAGCCTGCGCGGGCAGGTGGGTCTGCTTCGCATAGAATTGGCACCCTTCGCAGGTGCGGACAATTCTAGTGGCGTCAGCCACCGCCGTTGGCCAGTAGAAGCCTTGTCGGAAAGCATTTCCGACAAGGGCCCGAGGCGCTGCGTGATGGCCGCAAGCCCCTGAGTGTATCTCTTGCAGGAGTTCCTGACCTTCGGCGATGGAGATGCATCGCTGGAGGATGCCCGAGGGGCTGCGGTGGTAGAGCTCCTGCCCATCGCCCAGCAAGACGAACGACTTGGCGCGTCGCGCTACCCGCCGAGCCTCGGCTCGGTCGAGGGGTAGCTCTCCTTGGCGGAGGTATTGCAGGTACGGGGTCTGCCAATTTCGATCAGGCGTGGCCCCGCTCCGCTCCTCCTCGACGTGCAGTGCCCCGCCCTCGGAGGTCGAGGGTACCTCGGGCTGAACCGAGGGCGCCTCAGGCCGAGCTGAGGGTGCCTCGGGCTGGACCGAGGGCGCCTCAGGCTCGGGCGAGTCATCGATCTTGACGGAGGGTTGATGCAGATCCCGGGAGAAGACTTCCGGGGGAACCGTCGTTCGCCCCGAGGCTATTTTTGCCAGCTCGTCTGCCGTCTCGTTGTAGCGCCGAGCGATGTGGTTGAGCTCGAGCCCGTAGAACTTGTCTTCCAGGCGCCGAACCTCATCGCAGTAGGCCTCCATCTTCGGGTCGCGACAGTGGGAGTTCTTCATGACTTGGTCGATGACGAGCTGCGAGTCACCGCGGGCGTCGAGGCGTCGGACCCCTAGCTCGATGGCGATCCGCAACCCGTTGACCAGAGCCTCGTACTCAGCCACATTGTTGGACGCCGGAAAATGGAGGCGTAGCACGTAGCGTAGGTGTTTCCCGAGGGGCGAGCTGAAGAGCAGGCCTGCGCCGGCCCCCGTCTTCATCAACGACCCGTCGAAAAACATGGTCCAGAGCTCTGGTTGGATCGGAGCCGTCGGTAGCTGGGTGTCGACCCATTCAGCAACGAAGTCCGCCAAGACCTGGGACTTGATGGCCTTCCGAGGGGCGAACGAGATTGTCTCGCCCATGATTTCCACCGCCCACTTTGCAATCCTGCCCGAGGCCTCTCGGCACTGGATGATCTCCCCAGGGGGAAGGATGACACCACAGTTACCGGATGAGACTCGAAGTAGTGTCGCGACTTCCGCCTCGTCAGGATCACTACATACAGAAGCTTCTGAACTTGTGGGTAGCGGATCTTGGTCTCGGATAGTACCTCGCTGACGAAGTAAACTGGCCTCTAAACGGGCAATGCATGCCCCTCTTCTTGCCTCTCGACCACAATCGCGGCGCTAACCACCTGAGTGGTCGCGGCGACGTAGACCAAGAGGGCTTCTCCATCAGCTGGAGGCACCAAGATAGGCGCCTTCGAGAGGAGCGCCTTCAGGTTCCCGAGAGCCTCCTCGGCCTCAGGGGTCCAAGCGAAGCACTCGGCCTTCCTTAAGAGGCGGTACAGAGGCAGACCTCTTTCGCCGAGGCGTGAGATGAAGCGGCTCAGGGCCGCCAGACATCCCATGACCCTCTGTACGCCTTTTAAGTCCTTGATGGGCCCCATGTTGGTGATGGCCGCGATCTTCTCCGGGTTGGCTTTGATGCCCCGCTCGGAGACGATGAACCCCAAGAGCATGCCCCGGGGCACCCCGAAGACACACTTCTCGGGATTGAGCTTGACGCCTTTCGCTTTGAGACATCGGAATGTCACTTCAAGGTCGGAGAGGAGGTCGGAAGCCTTCCTCATCTTGACTATGATGTCATCGACGTAGGCCTCGATCGTGCGACCGATGTGTTCGCCGAACACATGGTTCATGCACCGCTGATACGTCGCGCCCGCATTCCTCAAACCAAACGGCATGGTGACGTAGCAGAACATGCCGAAGGGCGTGATGAAAGAAGTCGCGAGCTGGTCGGACTCTTTCATCCTGATTTGGTGATATCCTGAGTAGGCGTCGAGGAAAGACAGGGTTTCGCACCCAGCAGTGGAATCCACGATTTGATCGATGCGAGGCAGAGGGTAGGGAACCTTCGGACATGCTTTGTTGAGACCAGTGTAGTCTACACACATCCGCCATTTCCCCCCTTTCTTTCTCACAAGCACAGGGTTGGCAAGCCATTCGGGATGGAATACCTCTTTGATGAACCCTGCTGCCATTAGCTTGTGGATCTCCTCGCCTATGGCTCTGCGCTTCTCCTCGTCGAATCGGCGCAGAGGCTGCTTGACGGGTCGGGCTCCGGCCCGAATATCCAGCGAGTGCTCGGCGACATCCCTCGGTATGCCGGGCATGTCCGAGGGACTCCACGCGAAGACGTCGGCGTTCGCGCGGAGGAAGTCGACGAGCACTGCTTCCTATTTGGGGTCGAGCCCGGAACCGATCCGGATCTGCTTGGAGGCGTCGCCGCTGGGGTCGAGGGGGACGGCCTTGACCGTCTCCACTGGCTCGAAGTTGCCGGCATGGCGCTTCACGTCTGGCACCTCTTTGGAGAGGTTTTCCAGGTCGGCGATGAGGGCCTCGGACTCGGCGAGGGCCTCGGCGTACTCCACGCACTCCATGTCGCATTCGAACGCGTGTTTGTACGTGGGGCCGACGGTGATGACCCTGTTGGGGCCCGGCATCTTGAGCTTCAGGTAGGTGTAGTTGGGGACGGCCATAAACTTCGCGTAGCATGGCCTCCCCAGTACCGCGTGGTAGGTTCCTCGGAACCCGACCACCTCGAACGTCAGAGTCTCCCTTCGGAAGTTGGAGGGTGAAGCGTCCCGATCCTTTAGGACTCAAATGTGATACAAATTACTAGTCCCAGGAGGCTAGTAAACACATTCTTTACTTCAAATAGTACAGAGTTTAAATAAGGTTATTACAATACCGGGGGTACAAGCTCGAGAGAGCCAAATTTAAGAAGCGCAGTAGGAAGAAAGTACTAGCCCAAGCCACAGGCAGAACTGGGTGCAGACACAGCCCTCTCAATCAAGCATAGCAGAAAAGAAGTCTTCGGCTGCTGAAAAACATAAATAAATCTGGGTGAATACACTAGGTATTCTGCAAGCCCACCCCGCTCCCGTAGAGAGAAAGAGACCTATGATATACATGCTCAATTTGGTGGAGTTGTGGTCACTCAATATTTTTTTCTTAGAAAAAGGCAGATACTTGAAGGTTTTTCCCATAGTCTTATAATAACCAAAAACTCAACCGCCACTGAGCTTCCCGCTCCCGTGGCCTTAGTCTTTTCCTAACACCTAGTCATTCACACATTCCCCTTTCCATAAAACTCATAGAGAAAATTCTAATTGCCATACCATACCAGACTCATCCATACCAGTGGACACGGACTATTCGAATAGGTTTCAACTCTGCGCAGAGGGGTACACTTTACCCACTAGCCCGGTTTCTGCGATCTCACCGTCGCGAGACCCGACTGCCGGATCTCTTTCCTTGCTCGTACGTCCTAACCTTAATGGTTATCCGGAAGGAGTCAGGCCACCACCATGCCCAAACCGGACAAGACTTTCCCCCTCCTTATCCTCCCGGTGCTCCCCAGCCTTCTTAACCCTGGGGTTGGACCGCACGAGTTCGGATTGAGTGACTGCCCACACAGTCTCAAGTGGTTGTACGATAAAGGAGTACAGGTAGTGAAAATGACAAGCCGGTCCTTATACGAGGGGACAATCCTTCTGCTCACACCTAAACCAGCTGAGCCAACACCTTAGGCCCTCCCCTAAACCAGGGAGTCCTTGATCATCCCACTCCAGGGTGATGAGGGTGAGTACCCTTCATCGCAAAACTTTTCAAGAGGAGACTTTATTTGAAGAAAACACATTTCCTTTCTTCCCAAACCACATTTCGTATCCAGAAAGAATAAGTTAATGCGGGCCATCTCTTACTCACAATGCAATATTCCCCCATGATTCCCGGCCTAGGCAGTGGTAGAGAGAATAGGTAATTTATGCATCAAGGGAAGGATGGACTTGCCTTCGTTGAAGCTCTCTTGGCACAGAAGATCTACTTCTGGAAGTTCGGGCTCCGACCCTTCTTCCGGAGCTACGGAATCTGGATCTGTGGTTCCCTCTTCTTCTAGGAAACATACAGTAAAACAATACATCAACAGTGGTTCATTAATCATGGTGTGCCATTTTCTAACAACATTATTTTATGTGACCTTGGAAATCCTTTTTGATAATTTTTTTGTGCATAAAATATTGATAAAACTATTTAAATGGAAAAAGGGTGGAAAAAGAAAAAGAAAAGAGAATTCCTCTCTTCTGGGCCGGGGACACGATTTTTGGCCCACCCCGGGCGCGAGCGCGCGCTGAGACGCTTTCGGCCCAGCGGCGGCCCACGAGCGAGGGGAAAACGGCGCGGCCGCGAGGGTGACGGCGTCGCTTGAGGGCCCACTTGCCAGCGAGAGGGGGGGGAAGAAACGGCGTTGCGGCCAGACGGCGGGCGAACCGGCCGAGCGCGGGGAAAAACCGGCCGCCGGGGAAGCTTGACGGCGGCTTGCCGCCGGTGGCCCGGTTTCTGGTCCGAGGGGGGGGTGGTTTAGCACGGGCGGCAGTTGGTGATTCTCATGGTAAGTTCAATTTGGCCAGAGGGGGTCGGGAGGGGGCTGCCCACGGGGAGGGGGCGGAGTTCCGTGGCGGGGATCGCCGTCGGTGGGCTCTGGGTGGGGAACGGGGGCTGGAAGGTGGTGCTTCGGGTTCGTGGCTACGCGAGGGAGCTGCTCGGCTCACTGAATTCCTTGCCGGACCAACAGAGAAAGAGAGGGAGGAGGAGGAAAGGGCTCACCGGAGAGGAGGACGACGCCGGCGCTTTGCGAATTGAGCTCGGGGAAGGGGAGGAGAGGGATGGCCGAAGCTGGTGCGAGGAAGAAGGAGCTCGGGGCGAGCTTTTTATAGGCGCGCGGGGGAAGGGGGGGCGGTGGAGCTCCCTGGCTCCGGCGAGCTTCCCAGTGCCGCCATAAATGGCGCACAGCGCCGCCGAGGGGACGCTACGGCGGGGCGGTACCGGCGAGGACGCTGGTCAAGGGGAGGAGGACGAAGCGGTGCCAAACTTCCTTGTGCGGCAGGATGGCAGAGGGGAGGACGGAGGCGACGGACGGAGGTGACTTAGGTGAGGGGACGGCGGACGGACGACGAAGCAACTGACTCGTGGGGCCGCTTGGTCAGAGGGAGCGAGCGCGCAAGAGAGCGGGTGGCTGACGGGTGGGGACGCCTTGTCAGCGAGAGAGAGGGCGGGGTGTGGAGCGGCTGTCGCGCGCGCGCAAGCAGGCCGAAGATGGGCCGAATGCGGAGGAGTGCGGGCGCGTGGGAAGGGGGGTCGCGGGTGTTGGGCCGAGATTTGGTCCAACAGGGAGAGGAGAGGGTTTTTCCCTTTTTCTTTTTACTTTTCAAATCCCAATTCCCATTTTGCCCCTTTTTCTTTTGAACAAAATATTTTGTGAATACTCTAAGTGTTTAGAAAATAGAATCTAAGTGAGGTGCTTTGTGATCAAACAAAATGTATGCATATGATGAAAGAAAACTTAGTGGAGATCTTAGAATTAGAGGATGAAGGGAGGGGAGAAAGGTAGATTAGGGTTTCAAACCTGGATTAGGATTTTTGGGATGCTACAAACCTACCCCACTTAAAGGAATCTCGCCCTCGAGATTCAGACGGGGCTCGAGAAAAGGTAAGGGTATTCCTTCCTCAGAGAGTCCTCACTTTCCCAGGTGGCTTCCTCTTCTCCATCTCTGCTCCACTGAACCTTACAGAGCTTCACTTCTGAATTGCGGGTCCTTCTGATTGCTGAGTCGAGAATCTTCACTGGCTTTTCCCGGTACTGGAGATCTTTTTTAATCTGAATTGTCTCTGCCTCGATACGTGTTTCTGGTACTTTTAGGCATTTGCGGAGTTGAGACACATGGAACACATTGTGAATATCTGACATGGATTATGGTAGCTCAAGACGGTATGCCACGGGTCCTATTCGGGAAATGACGGGGTAAGGACCGACGAAACGGGGTGCTAGCTTTCCTTTCATCTGGAACCTTTTGACACCACGCATTGGGGAAACCTTGAGATAAACAAAATCTCCTTCCTCAAATCTGAGTTCCCTTCGCCTATTGTCTGCGTAACTCTTCTGTCGACTCTGAGCTTCAAGTAACCTCTTGCGGATCAAAGCAACTTTTTCTTCGGCTTCTTTAACAAAGTCGGGTCCTTCTAGTGTCCTTTCCCCCACATTGGACCACATTAGGGGAGTCTGGCATTTTCTTCCATACAGTGCTTCGAATGGTGACATTTTGATGCTTGCCTGATGGCTGTTGTTGTACGAGAATTCGGCGTACGGCAAACTGGACTCCCAATCTCTGTCGAAGGCTAACACGCAGGCTCTGAGTAAATCTTCAAGGACCTTGTTGACTCTTTCGGTTTGACCATCTGACTGGGGATGATAAGCAGTGCTGAAATCTAGCTTGGTGCCCATTGCTTGCTGAAGGCCCTTCCAGAATTTCGAAGTGAACTGCGTTCCTCTATCTGATACTATCTTCCGTGGAACGCCATGTAGCCTGACTATCTCTTTAAGGTATATTCGGGCAAGGACTGCCCCTCCAAAAGTGGTCTTTACTGGAACGAAATGGGCCACCTTGGTGAGACGATCGATTATTACCCATATGGAATCATTTCCTCTTTGTGATCTGGGCAGTCCGGTTACGAAATCCATGCCTATTTCTTCCCACTTCCATTCGGGTATTGGGAGGGGTTGGAGTAGGCCTGCAGGATTCTGATGTTCGGCCTTTGTTCGCTGACAGGTGTCACATCGGGCCACATACTATGCTATTTCCTTCTTCATCCCTTTCCACCAATATCTGGCCTTGAGGTCTAGGTACATCTTGGTGGTCCCTGGGTGGATAGAGTAAGCTGAGTTGTGGGCTTCATCGAGCAGGGTTTCTCGTGCTTCTCCCACTGGCACGCACAGGCGGTCCTTGAACCAGAGGGCTCCTTGCTTATCTGTCCTGAGGTCCGGAAGTTGCTCCTTGCGTGCTCTTTCCATAAGCTTGGTTGTTTCTGCGTCCAGGCGTTGGGTCTTGCATATGAGATCTTCTAGATTTGGCTTGACTTCCAGGCCACCGTTGTCTCCCAGACATGCATTTAGCTGAGCTGATTCTTTCTTCCAATCTTCCAGAAAGTTTGTTCCTTTAACCCCGAAAGGTTTTCGGCTGAGGGCGTCTGCTACTACGTTGGCCTTTCCGGGGTGGTAGTGGATGTCGAGGTCGTAATCCTTGATCAATTCGAGCCACCTTCTTTGACGGAGGTTGAGGTCCGGTTGCGTGAAGATGTACTTTAGACTCTTGTGATCAGTGAAGATGTGGCATTTGTTCCCGATCAGATAATGCCTCCAAATTTTTAGGGCGTGCACTATGGCTGCCAATTCCAGATCGTGGGTAGGGTAGTTCTGTTCGTGCGGCTTGAGTAATCGGGATGCATAAGCAATGACTTTCTCATTTTGCATTAAGACACACCCTAAGCCTTGCTTGGATGCATCACAGAAGATGACGAAATCCTGGTGTATGTCTGGCAGAGTCAGGACTGGTGCGATTGTAAGTTTCTCCTTGATGATTTGGAAACTTCCTTCACATTTGGGAGTCCATACAACCTTATTGTCCTTCTTGAGAAGTTCGGTCATGGGCTTTGCTATGCTGGAGAACCCCTTGATAAAACGGCGGTAATACCCTGCCATTCCCAGAAAGCTTCGTACTTCACTGACGTTGGATGGTTGCTTCCAATTTGAAACAGCTTCTACCTTAGATGGGTCCACTTCTATCCCTTCTGCAGTCAAGATATGCCCTAGGAAAGCTATCTTCTCTAACCAGAACTCACACTTGCTGAGTTTAGCATAAAGTTGGTGTGCTCTGAGTCTTCCGAGGACGATTCGAAGGTGATGCTCATGGTCCTTGCGACTCTTGGAATAGATGAGGATGTCGTCGATAAAGACCACGACAAACTTATCCAATTCTTCCATAAATACCTTATTCATGAGGTTCTTGAAAAAGGCGGGTGCGTTGGTCAGTCCAAATGGCATCACTGTGAATTCATATTGCCCGTATCTGGTGACGAATGCAGTTTTCTGAATGTCTGCCTCCTTAATCCTGAGTTGGTGATACCCTGACCTGAGGTCTATCTTGGAGAAGTATTTGGCTCCTTGCAGTTGGTCGAAGAGGTCATCGATCCGAGGGAGAGGGTACTTATTCTTGATTGTAACTTCGTTCAAGGATCGATAATCAATACACATCCTCATACTCCCATCCTTTTTGGTAACGAAAAGAACGGGTGCTCCCCAGGGAGACGAACTGGGACGGATGTACCCTTTTTGCTGTAGTTCTGAAATTTGAAGTTTTAATTCCGCCAATTCGGTGGGGGCCATGCGGTATGGTCTCTTTGCGATGGGCGCAGTGCCGGGAATGAGATCTATATAGAACTCTACTCCTCTTTCTGGTGGCATCCCGGGCAACTCTTCTGGAAATACATCCTCAAACTCCTTGATTACAGACATGCTCTCTGCTGTTAGACTAAACATCATTGGATCGTTTGCGGGCGGTTGGGCTTGACAGGAAACTGCCTTTCCTTGGTGATCGGTGAGGAGAACGGTCTTGCTTGCACAACTGATGATACCCTTATGCTTAGCTAGCCAGTCCATCCCTAGGATTACATCAATACCTTGGGATGGCAAGATGGTTAAGTCTGCCAGGAACACTACCCCACTTAAAAGAATTCGGACTTGGGAACATCCGAGTTTGCACAGGAGGTCTGATCCCGGGGTTCGGGTGACCAAAGGGATAGCTAGGGGTGTAGAGGGGATGCCATGCTTTTCCACAAACTTAGCGGCTATAAAAGAATGGGATGCTCCCGAATCAAAAAGCACAGAAGCGGGAGTAAATTCAACAAGGAACTCACCGAGCACTACTCCCGGGGCTTGCTGAGCTTCTTGAGCGTCGATGTGGTTGACCCGGGCTCTGCCCTGATACTGAGTCCTGCTCTGCTGGCTGTTTGGAGGAAGTGCCTTGGAGGTAGGTGCCGATGGAATCTTGGGGCCATTCACCGAGTTGGAGTAAGTTGGTCCGGATGCCTTCAACTGAGGGCAGTTGTTCTTGAAGTGACTGGGGTCTCCGCAGTGCCAACAGGCGTTTGCTGGCGGCTGGTTGCTTGCAACGGAGGGTGCCTGATGGGAGCTCTGACTCTGCTGACTGTAGCGCGATGGAGAGGGTCCAGATTGCTTATTGAAGCTTGGACCCCTGGGTGGAAGCCCAAAGGGTCGAGCTCTCTGGTGACGTTCTTGCTGTTGCGCTCGGAGGACCTGGAATTTCCTCTTGATGTGCCCTTTTTCTTCCTCTTTTGCTCTCTCCACTTGAATAGCTTTGTTGGAGAGGTGAGAGAAGCTGTGGAAGTCTTGGCTGGCAAGGATGGTCTTAAGCTCGGGTCTTAGTCCTCTCAGGTAACGAGCCATCTTTCTGGACTCGGTGCTAACATCCTCAGGCGCGTAGCGGGCCAGTTCTGTGAACTTGTGCACATACTCACTGACTGTTCTCCCGCCTTGAGTTAGCTCCCGGAACTCATCCTCCTTGAGTTGAACTATCCCCTGGGGTACGTGGTGCTCACGGAAGGTTGCTTCAAAATCTGCCCAGGTAGCATCTCTGACGGCTTCACTGAAAGTGTCCCACCATGCTAAAGCCATTCCTGAAAGTTGATGGGCTGCCAGCTGAACACGCTGATTCTCGGGACAAGTGATGGCTTCCAACTTCCTCTTGATCGTGCGAAGCCAGTCATCTGCATCGAGGGGATTGCTGGACCCCGCGAACGTGGGAGGCTTGAGTCTCAAAAATTCTCCCATCCTGTCCTGGGGCCTTCCGCCGCCTGGGCGCTGGTTTTCCAGACTTCGAGTGAGGACTTCAATGAGTCGGGTTTGATTGGCTAGAACTTGGGCTAGGTCTAGTGGTAGTTCCGGAGGTGCGGGGAGGTGGGTCTCACTCCCTTCTCCGCCGGCCTCTCCTTCAGCTACTAGAGGAAGTCTTGCTCCAATCCCGGAGGCGGTAGGCGTGGTTCTATCCGAAGCCATCTGCCATGGGAAAAGGGTCACTATTATGCACATGCCAATTTTTTTAACTAGTTATTTTATTCATTACATCAAGCCATTACATTACATAGCATACTGCTACCACAAGCTCATCACACACGAGTGCTACCTAGGGTACTCCCGAACACTTTCTCTAAAGTGTCCCCAAATTCCTTGAGAAGGTCATCAAGGCTGGCCAGGGACATGTCCTCGGCGTCGGACTGGTTCCTAGGAGGGTTTTCTTCCTTCTGCTCAGTCTGACATCCTTGGCTTTTGGTCTTCTTGCGGATTTTTCTTGCGGGGGCGAGCTTCTTCAGTTTCTTGTCGTAGTCCATTTTGAGGGTGCGGTAAGCTTCACGGGTATTGGTCTCTTCGCCTTCAGCTATCGAGAGGCTCTCTTGAAGGGACGCTTTTTCTTCTGAAAGTTCCCTGACTTTTTGCTCCAGGATTTCCACCCGGGAGGTTAGGGAGGTGCAGTGGAGGGCGAGGTCATCATATTGGTTATCAAGGGTGTGAAGGTATCCAGCCATGTAGACAATGGTGGGATCATTCTCAATAGGATCTCCTCCTGATAGGGCCTGAAGTCTTTTCCTCCAGGTGGGGGTATTCTTGTTGCTGGGTGGAAAGTAGCGAAGGGGGGTTTCAATGATTACTTTGTTGTAGTTCTGACACAGTTGTCGGAGGGCTTTTCGGGCGACATTTTGGCAAGCATCTAGGAAATGGTCTCCGGTAAAAGTGACTTGGAAGGAACGTTGGTTTGGATAGCTTTGGCTTTCCCCCAGGTAGACTGCCATAGAGCATCTTTTCATTCCGCCCTCGATATGCTCCGTCCAGACGTATTCCGGCTTCCTGCGGATTCCCATGCGAAGCGCACAGCTTCGCAAGAGGCGTGGGAACCCTTCCACTTCTGAGCAGTAGGATGACTTAATGGCCAGAGAGTCTTCCATCTGGAATAGAAAAGAAGGGTCTTGTTAAAACCGGGGAAGGGAAGAGAAAACTTTTCTTGAGGTAAGAGGTATTTTCTTTTTAGGGCAAGTTTTTAGGGTCAGGGCTGCGTCCTACGGCCAGTCCTATGGGCTCTGATACCACCTGAAGCGTCCCGATCCTTTGGGACTCAAATGTGATACAAATTACTAGTCCCAGGAGGCTAGTAAACACATTCTTTACTTCAAATAGTACAGAGTTTAAATAAGGTTATTACAATACCGGGGGTACAAGCTCGAGAGAGCCAAATTTAAGAAGCGCAGTAGGAAGAAAGTACTAGCCCAAGCCACAGGCAGAACTGGGTGCAGACACAGCCCTCTCAATCAAGCATAGCAGAAAAGAAGTCTTCGGCTGCTGAAAAACATAAATAAATCTGGGTGAATACACTAGGTATTCCGCAAGCCCACCCCGCTCCAGTAGAGAGAAAGAGACCTATGATATACATGCTCAATTTGGTGGAGTTGTGGTCACTCAATATTTTTTTCTTAGAAAAAGGCAGATACTTGAAGGTTTTTCCCATAGTCTTATAATAACCAAAAACTCAACCGCCACTGAGCTTCCCGCTCCCGTGGCCTTAGTCTTTTCCTAACACCTACTCATTCACACATTCCCCTTTCCATAAAACTCATAGAGAAAATTCTAATTGCCATACCATACCAGACTCATCCATACCAGTGGACACGGACTATTCGAATAGGTTTCAACTCTGCGCAGAGGGGTACACTTTACCCACTAGCCCGGTTTCTGCGATCTCACCGTCGCGAGACCCGACTGTCGGATCTCTTTCCTTGCTCGTACGTCCTAACCTTAATGGTTATCCGGAAGGAGTCAGGCCACCACCATGCCCAAACCGGACAAGACTTTCCCCCTCCTTATCCTCCCGGTGCTCCCCAGCCTTCTTAACCCTGGGGTTGGACCGCACGAGTTCGGATTGAGTGACTGCCCACACAGTCTCAAGTGGTTGTACGATAAAGGAGTACAGGTAGTGAAAATGACAAGCCGGTCCTTATACGAGGGGACAATCCTTCTGCTCACACCTAAACCAGCTGAGCCAACACCTTAGGCCCTCCCCTAAACCAGGGAGTCCCTGATCATCCCACTCCAGGGTGATGAGGGTGAGTACCCTTCATCGCAAAACTTTTCAAGAGGAGACTTTATTTGAAGAAAACACATTTCCTTTCTTCCCAAACCACATTTCGTATCCAGAAAGAATAAGTTAATGCGGGCCATCTCTTACTCACAATGCAATATTCCCCCATGATTCCCGGCCTAGGCAGTGGTAGAGAGAATAGGTAATTTATGCATCAAGGGAAGGATGGACTTGCCTTCGTTGAAGCTCTCTTGGCACATAAGATATACTTCCGGAAGTTCGGGCTCCGACCCTTCTTCCGGAGCTACGGAATCTGGATCTGCGGTTCCCTCTTCTTCTAGGAAACATACAGTAAAACAATACATCAACAGTGGTTCATTAATCATGGTGTGCCATTTTCTAACAACATTATTTTATGTGACCTTGGAAATCCTTTTTGATAATTTTTTGTGCATAAAATATTGAGAAAACTATTTAAATGGAAAAAGGGTGGAAAAAGAAAAAGAAAAGAGAATTCCTCTCTTCTGGGCCGGGGACACGATTTTTGGCCCACCCCGGGCGCGAGCGCGCGCTGAGGCGCTTTCGGCCCAGCGGCGGCCCACGAGCGAGGGGAAAACGGCGCGGCCGCGAGGGTGACGGCGTCGCTTGAGGGCCCACTTGCCAGCGAGAGGGGGGGAAAGAAACGGCGTTGCGGCCAGACGGCGGGCGAACTGGCCGAGCGCGGGGAAAAACCGGCCGCCGGGGAAGCTTGACGGCGGCTTGCCGCCGGTGGCCCGGTTTCTGGTCCGAGGGGGGGTGGTTTAGCACGGGCGGCAGTTGGTGATTCTCATGGTAAGTTCAATTTGGCCAGAGGGGGTCGGGAGGGGGCTGCCCACGGGGAGGGGGCGGAGTTCCGCGGCGGGGATCGCCGCCGGTGGGCTCTGGGTGGGGAACGGGGGCTGGAAGGTGGTGCTTCGGGTTCGTGGCTACGCGAGGGAGCTGCTTGGCTCACTCAATTCCTTGCCGGACCAACAGAGAAGGAGAGGGAGGAGGAGGAAAGGGCTCACCGGAGAGGAGGACGACGCCGGCGCTTTGCGAATTGAGCTCGGGGAAGGGGAGGAGAGGGATGGCCGAAGCTGGTGCGAGGAAGAAGGAGCTCGGGGCGAGATTTTTATAGGCGCGCGGGGGAAGGGGGGGGCGGTGGATCTCCCTGGCTCCGGCGAGCTTCCCAGTGCCGCCATAAATGGCGCACAGCGCCGCCGAGGGGACGCTACGGCGGGGCGGTACCGGCGAGGACGCTGGTCAAGGGGAGGAGGACGGAGCGGTGCCAAACTTCCCTGTGCGGCAGGATGGCAGAGGGGAGGACGGAGGCGACGGCCGGAGGTGACTTCGGTGAGGGGACGACGGACGGACAACGAAGCAACTGACTCGTGGGGCCGCTTGGTCAGAGGGAGCGAGCGCGCGAGAGAGCGGGTGGCTGACGGGTGGGGACGCCTTGTCAGCGAGAGAGAGGGCGGGGTGTGGAGCGGCTGTCGCGCGCGCGCAAGCAGGCCGAAGATGGGCCGAATGCGGAGGAGTGCGGGCGCGTGGGAAGGGGGGTCGCGGGTGTTGGGCCGAGATTTGGTCCAACAGGGAGAGGAGAGGGTTTTTCCCTTTTTCTTTTTACTTTTCAAATCCCAATTCCCATTTTGCCCCTTTTTCTTTTGAACAAAATATTTTGTGAATACTCTAAGTGTTTAGAAAATAGAATCTAAGTGAGGTGCTTTGTGATCAAACAAAATGTATGCATATGATGAAAGAAAACTTAGTGGAGATCTTAGAATTAGAGGATGAAGGGAGGGGAGAAAGGTAGATTAGGGTTTCAAACCTGGATTGGGATTTTTGGGATGCTACAGAGGGCGTTCCGAAGCAGACGGGAAGGTCGAGCCGTCCGAGGGGCTGGACGCGCTTCCCGTGTATGATCCCGTGTAAGGGCGCAACGCCTGCTCGGACGGAGGACAGATCGACGCGCAGGAGCCTGAGGGTCTCGGCGTAGATGATGTTGACGCAGCTGCCCCCGTCCATAAGGACCTTGGTGAGCCGGACGTCACCGACGATGGGGTCGACGACGAGCGGGTATTTCCCCGGGCTCGGCACGTGGTCGGGGTGGTCAGCTCGGTCGAAGGTGATGGGCTTGTCGGACCAGTCTAGGTAGACTGGCGCCGCCACCTTCACCGAGCAGACCTCCCGGCGCTCTTGCTTGCGATGCCGAGCCGAGGCACTCGCCGCACGCCCACCGTAGATCATGAAGCAGTCGCGGACCTCGGGGAACTCTCCTGCTTGGTGATCTTCCTTCTTGTCGTCGTCGCGGACCCTGCCACCCTCCGCGGGTGTCCCGGCCTTGTGGAAGTGGCGCCGAAGCATGACGCACTCCTCAAGGGTGTGCTTGACGGGCCCCTGATGATAGGGGCACGGCTCCTTGAGCATCTTGTCGAAGAGGTTGGCACCTCCGGGGGGCTTCCGAGGGTTCTTGTACTCGGCGGCGGCGACAAGGTCCGCGTCGGCGGCGTCGCGTTTCGCTTGCGACTTCCTCTTGCCTTTCTTCTTGGCGCCGCGCGGAGTAGACGCCTCGGGGGCATCTTCCGAAGGGCGGCCCTGGGGCTGCTTGTCCTTCCGGAAGATAGCCTCGACCGCCTCTTGGCCAGAGGCGAACTTGGTGGCGATGTCCATCAGCTCGCTCGCCCTGGTGGGAGTCTTGCGACCCAACTTGCTCACCAGATCGCGGCAGGTGGTGCAGGCAAGGAACGCGCCGATGACATCCGAGTCGGTGATGTTGGGCAGCTCGGTACGCTGCTTCGAGAATCGCCGGATGTAGTCCCGGAGAGACTCTCCCGGCTGCTGTCGGCAGCTTCGGAGATCCCAGGAATTCCCGGGGCGCACGTACGTGCCCTGGAAATTGCCGGCGAAGGCTTGGACCAGGTCATCCCAGTTGGAGATCTGCCCCGGAGGCAGGTGCTCCAACCAGGCGCGAGCGGTGTCGGAGAGGAACAGGGGGAGGTTACGGATGATGAGGTTGTCGTCATCCGTTCCACCCAGTTGGCAGGCCAGGCGGTAGTCCGCGAGCCACAGTTCCGGTCTCGTCTCCCCTGAGTACTTTGTGATAGTAGTCGGGGGTCGGAACCGGGTCGGGAACGGTGCCCGTCGGATGGCCCGGCTGAAGGCCTGCGGACCGGGTGGTTCGGGCGAGGGACTCCGATCCTCCCCGCTGTCGTATCGTCCCCCACGCCTGGGGTGGTAACCTCGGCGCACCCTCTCGTCGAGGTGGGCCCGACGGTCGCGATGATGGTGCTCGTTGCCGAGGTGATCCGGTGCCGCAGGCGCGGTGTTGCGCGTGCGCCCGGTGTAGACCGAGGCTTCCCGCATGAATCGGGAAGTCGCGGCATGAGGTTCCGAGGGGTATCCCTGCCTTCGGGAGGCAGAGCTCTCGGCCCGTCGGACCGCAGCGCCTTCCAGGAGATTCTTGAGCTCTCCCTGGATTCGCCGACCCTCGGTGGTTGATGGCTCCGGCATCGCGCGGAGAAGCATCGCTGCTGCAGCCAGGTTCTGACCGACCCCACTGGATGCGGGTGGCGGTCTGACCCTGGCGTCGTCGGCGACGCGATGCTGGAAACCTTGAGGCAGGTGACATATTCCTCCGGCCGGGGGTTGGCCCACCCATACCTGCCCGACGTCCCGACGGATCAGCTCAAGCGCTCCTGCTCCCTCGTCGAGCCTGGCCTGTGCCCCGCGGACTTGCTCGAGCTGTGGGTCGTGACCCCCCGCCGGAACGGGGACCACAGCTAGCTCCCGTGGGATGTCGGCGCGAGGCACCGGCCTAGGGTGATCACCGTCCTCCGGCATGCCGAGATGGTTGCCTTCGGAGGGATCCCCTAGCTCGACGTGGAAACATTCGCGGCTTGGGCCGCAGTCCTCGTCGTCGAGGCTGCGGCCACCGTCGGAACGGTCGGAGAGGCAGTAGTCACACGCGGTCATGAAGTCCCGCATGGCACTGGGGTTGCCAAATCCAGAGAAATCCCAACAGATGCTGGGATCGTCATCTTCCTCGGACCCGGAGGGCCCGTAGGTCGAGACGTCCGTCAACCGGTCCCAAGGCGACCGCATGCGAAACCCTAGGGGGGTTGCACTCGCCTCTACGAGAGTGCCCGCCAAAGCAAGGTCGCTAGGCGGGTTGAGGCCGAGTCGAAATGTCGTAGGATGGAAATCGGTTGGTACCTTTCGATCGACGAGTAGCGACATAGTCACGTCGGGGACTGACTGCGTCGTCGTCTCAGGTACGAGGGCGATGTCCTGCAAGCTCCTCGCGAGCGTGCTGGCGTCGTCCGCTTGCTCGGGGCTGGCGTGTCGCGGGGAGACGGCGCTCGTCTTCGTCTCAAACGCGAGGTCGACGCCCGGCGCGCCCCGCGTTGGAGTGCTGGGGACGTCGACTCGCTCGACAGCCGACGAGGCGCGGCCTCCCGCTTGGCCTTGGTTGCCCCGCCTCCTCCTCCGTTGGCAGGGGAGAGGACGGGGCGAGCTCGAATGTTGTTCCTCCACCACGCGGGGAAGACATCGTCGATTCCACCGCCGGCGGGCGGGCTGTCGGCCGCCATTGTCGTTGTCGCGCGGCGGTGGAAGGAGTGTCATGTCGTAGTTGCCGTCGAGGGACATGAACTCAAGACTCCCGAAACGGAGCACCGTCCCGGGTCGGAGAGGTCGCTGGAGACTGCCCATCTGGAGCTTGACGGGAAGTTGTCGTCAACACGCAGCAGGCCCCTACCTGGCGCGCCAACTGTCGGCGTTTCGAGAACGGGGGGTCCCCAAGCCGACGAGTGAATGTCGCTGCGTGCCCCAGCCCAGATGGGTCGAGCGCGTGGGTGAGCGCGAAGGGGGGAAGCGAGGTGGCCGGAGACGGGCGTGAGAGAGGTGGAGATCCCGCGGCCTTCATGTTCGTCCAGCGCCCAGGTCGGGTGCGCTTGCAGTAGGGGGTTACAAGCATCCACGCGGGTGAGGGAAGCGAGCGGCCCCTGGAGAGCGCCTGTCTCGTCCTCGTCCCCGCACGGCCAACCCTCTCTAAGAGGGCCCTGGTCCTTCCTTTTATAGTCGTAAAGAGTGGATCCAGGTGTACAACGGGGGTGTAGCAGAGTGCTACGTGTCTAGCGGGGGAGAGCTAGCGCCCTAAGTACATGCCGATGTGGCAGCCGGAGAGATCTTGGCACCCAGCTGGTGTGATGTCGTGGCGATCGGAGGAGCGACGGAGCCTGGCGGAGAGACAACTGTCGGGGCGGTCGAGTCCTTGCTGACGTCCTCCTGCTTCCGTAAGAGAGCTGCGATCCGCCGTCGTCACAGGGCTTGCGGGGCGCCATCATTGCCTATCTGGCGGAGCTAGCCAGATGGGACACCGATCTTGTTCTCTGTGGCCCGAGTCAGCTCGGGGTAGGGTAATGATGGCGCTTCCTGTTGACGTGGCTGGCCTGCGCCCTAGGTTGGGCGACGTGGAGGCTCCTCCGAAGCCGAGGTCGAGTCTGTCTTCCTTGGCTGTGGCCGAGTCCGAGCCCCTGGGTCGGGCGAGGCAGAGGTCGTTTGGCGGAGGCCGAAGCGGAGTCCGAGCCCTGGGGTCAGGCGAAGCGGAGTTCGTCGTCTTCTGGGGCTGAGCCCGAGTCCGAGCCCTGGGTCGGGCGAGGCGGAGGTCGTTCGGCGGAGGCCGAAGCGGAGTCCGAGCCCTAGGGTCGGGCGAAGCGGAGTTCGTCGTCTTCTGGGGCTGAGCCCGAGTCCGAGCCCTGGGTCGGGCGGAGCGGAGTTCGCCGTCTTCCGGGACTTAGCCCGAGTCCGAGCCCTGGGTCGGGCGGAGCGGAGTTCGCCGTCTTCTGGGACTTAGCCCGAGTCCGAGCCCTGGGTCGGGCGGAGCGGAGTTCGCCGTCTTCTGGGACTTAGCCCGAGTCCGAGCCCTGGGTCGGGCGGAGCGGAGTTTCCTATGGCGCCTTAGGCAGGGCCTGACCGCCTGTCGGTCTCACTCTGTCAAGTGGCACTGTAGTCGGAGTGGTGCAGGCGGCGCTGTCCTTCTGTCAGACCGGTCAGTGGAGCGGCAAAGTGACGGCGGTCACTTCGGCTCTGCCGGGGGGCGCGCGTCAGGATAAAGGTGTCAGGCCACCTTTGCGTTAAATGCTCCTGCGATTTGGTCGGTCGGTGCGGCGATTTAGCCAGGGTTGCTTCTTAGCGAAGGCAAGGCCTCGGGCGAGCCGGAGATGTGTCCGCCGTTGGAGGGGGGCCTCGGGCGAGACGGAAATCCTCCGGGGTCGGCTGCCCTTGTCCGAGGCTAGGCTCGGGCGAGGCACGATCGAGTCGCTCGTACGGACTGATCCCTGACTTAATCGCACCCATCAGGCCTTTGCAGCTTTATGCTGATGGGGGTTACCAGCTGAGAATTAGGCGTCTTGAGGGTACCCCTAATTATGGTCCCCGACAACTCTATAAGACAGCAAGGAGGGCGTCCACAGTTGTCGTGCCCCCGCTCCCGCACATCGCGCCGCCCCATCTTCCCCGACTGTCGTCCCGCCGCAGAAATCTCGCCCGTCCCTCCCCCCTCGCCCGCACGTGGACCCGCCTCTCCTCGCCGTGATCTCCACTTCTACCAATGACGTCCGCGCAATCCACTCCCCCCGATCTGCCTCACCTCCATGGAAGTATTCGATCTGCCGCTCCCAAATCTCTCCCTGGAATGTCGATCCACGTGATCCACTTCCCTGATCTGCCTCACCTACATGAAGTACCCGATTTGTCGCTCCCAATCTCTGCATCGCGTGGACGCCTTCCATGGAGTCTCTGTACGTATGCGCGATTTACTCCCCCTCCCCCCGATCTGCCGCTCCCAATATCTCCCTGGAAGACCGATCTGCATGGTGTGGACGCTCCATGGAGTCCCCACCCCGCAACCCCGCTCCGTGTTGTGCGGCGACGCGATCCTTGCCGGCCTTCGCGAGCCAGCGCCGCGCCGGCTCATGGAGTGGGACATCTAGCAGCCGAAGAAGAAGTTCAAGAGGGGCGGCAGACGCTCGTTCGCTGCGTAAGACGATGAGGACTTCAAAGCCGACTCCAGCGATTTGGATTTGGAGCTCACAGAAGGGGCTGACTCCAGAAGGTCTTTCTCCAGAGGTATTAGCTCAAGCTTATTTTCTATGGTGGTATACGTTTTTTTGCGTTTGATTGTTGCAGACGATTAGAATCTACGAGTTGGTTGGGGTGCCGCCGCCGCCGCAGGGAACCCCTCGCTGGCGGGTCTGGTCGAGTCCGGTGCGCTTGTACGCGTATCGTGGCGGCAGTTTGGCCCTGTCCCGGCGTGGTGGCCGCTAAACTTCATGGAGCTCGAGGACGTGTGGATCCTCGGCACCTCGCACCTCTCCGCGTCCTCCACACCGTCAAACCCGACAACGTCGTCGTCTAGCTCTGCCGGAGCAGGCAAGGACGTGCATCCCCTTAAATGTTATGCCGCTTAAACAAATGCTGTCAAATATTCTTCCGGGAGCGGGGCTAACAAACCACGTTGCAGAGCCCTCACTTCAGAGCTGGAATCATGTACTCGTCCAGTGCCAACGAGCCGCTTTTGAAGTCCAACATGTTCTCTCTCGGTGGCTCCAAGTTCTTAGGCGCAATCAACAGAAGCATCAACTTGGGTGAGATCAACCGATCGCTGCCTCGTGCTTACCACTTCTCATTACCCATGGGACTCACAAAGACCTGCTGATTTTGTTGGTTTCTTTGGACTGGCACAGGTGGGCAGAGCGCTCTTGCTCTCCGTCTGCTCCGCGTTGTTTTTCCTTCTAAAATTTCTACCAGTGCAAATTGTCCGTTTGGAGGAGAGATGCTTTATAATAAACTGACATGTATTTTTTCTCCATATGTTATGTGATAACATATCAACTGAATTCTACTACCATATACTGTATTTTGGTAGTTCCGAGCAACTAGGAGAGTTTCTGAAGATATTGGAAGTACAACACAAAAAGGTCAGAACCACTTTTCAATCTAACCAGATGTTTATATGTTTGGTGGTGAAGCTACAAAAATTCTAGACTATGTGGAATATTTCCCAAATTGAGCTGGTAATGGAAAGTAAAGGACTGCAGAATGTGCCGCTTCTGGTCTTGAAGGTTTCCAACATGGTTCGTCAATGGAAAGGTAGTATCGGCTTGCGAAATATATTCCTAAGCCTACAGAATGTAAGCTAAAATCACGTGCTCACTGTGTACATTTTTTTCTGGTAACAACAGCTTTTTCTGAAAAGAATGAACATCCTAAATCCTTACTCTCTGTAGATAAGAAGCATCTAGACTAAAAGATATCCAATGCCTTTACTGTTTGTACGGTAGATTTTTCTTTGTCATATATCATAGTTACCTCTTGAAGTACATTTCATCAAGTTGTAGTTAGCCCTTGATGTACATTTCAGCTTTGATGTATACTAGCACAAAACAGAAAGAATCATTATGGTCGAACTACTACTATAATGAGAATTTCACATGCTACTGCTAGATTATCTTGTATGCATGGTTCTTGAGCATAGTCACATTATTTCTAAAACTAATTCTGGAGAGTATGTTTATGTGGAGTTAGAAAAAGTAATATACAAATACATATTATTCTATAGCAGCTTTATAGGTATAAAAAATTCCGTATGTTACTTCTGGTACAGACATTTTTTCTATATAATTGAACAAGCACACCTGTAACTGAATCTGTTTTGCAACTCCAAACTAAAATTGGAATGCATAATAATTGCATATACAACAACAAATATGTTATGATATATAGGAATCCAGATTCTCTGTGCAATGTAATAACATCATTAAGGCCTTGTAACAGTCAGAATAGCATCTGAGTAGTTTAAGTGTTGTCGGCCTATGTGCTCTAGACGAGAATTTTTGCTTTGTCATATAACAAATTCTAGGAACTTTTTTTTGCAAAATTATAACCATTTATCACTTATCAGGATGTTGTGTTGACACTAAACATTCTCGCCTTTCTTGGTAATAGTGTCCACTTAAGTTAGACGAACTGCCACCATTCTTTCCACTGCTCTGTTTCAACTTCCTCGCAAAAAACATAGCGACCTGCATGTGCGTTTTTCGCCATGATCTCAGTTCTCTTTAGCTCCGTCTTCCCCCTTCTTGATCTCAGCTTCAACCCTTATCTTTTGTCTCCCTGTCCATCTCCATCCCGGTGTGATCAACTTTCAAGAAGCGGTTGGGACTGGACCTTAATTTTTGCATCGATTTGGTGCAATTTTAAAGTGCAAGCAGGCATCTCAGCCCACCTACTTCCTTATGATCAACAGTCTGTTTTAAACAATTTGTTACCTAGCTGCTATCATGGTGTGACATTTCTAAATGCTATGAGATAAGTAACACATAAATTATTTTTATGTTGTTTCATGCTTTTGTTGGTTTTCAAGTTTGGGCAACTGATGTTGGAATAAGTTTCCTATTGTTTCTCTTCTTGTACTGGATAATAGGAATGGGACTGCATTACTGGGTCTTGCCTATATAGATTTAGTTAAATACTTAAATGTAAGGTCTGATTGCAACTTCACCAAGTTGAAGTAGTAATTTTAGTTGTTTTTTATTATCCGACAATTGAATTATGGAGTGTGTGATTGAATGGGTTCTTTTGTGTTGCTTATTTAAATAGGGTGAAAATAGAACAAGAACAGATGCTTATTTAGAACTAATGTTATATGCTTGTACCATATATTTCCTCTCTGGTTGCCATATAATTTATTTGGTTTCTTCCTCTGTTAATACGATGCTTTGTTGTATTTATGGTTGCAGCTATGTTGCTCCTAAGAAATACTAAAACATAGTTACTCACATTCGTGAGATATCACTTACCCAATGCTTAAGTCTCCAATGTTTTGTAAAAGAATTATAAGAAGAATTTGCATCTTTTCAGTAACCAAACAAAAGTTTAGTTCAGGTTGTACTAAAAAATAATACTTCCTTCCTTGAAGAAGCCAAGGAATACAGATTTTGGATTGAATATTGCTCAATCTTAAGAATAGCATGCGATTAGCATTTCAAAGGACTCATTACTTGTGCTCTATCTGAAATCAATGTGGTTAATAGAGCTAGAGAGGCTTCTGACTGAATTTTTTAACCATTAAAAGTCAGAAAGTAGTACTTTTTTTGCCATAAACTGCCCTTTGTATAAGTGTCTAGGTTTAGTTGGAAATTGCCGGTTTGGTTCGTATTGTGTAAGAATTTGAGATTTTGAGTTAGATTATAATAATTAATATGTGGTGTTCATTTTTATATAATTTATTGAAACCGTACATAGTATTGGAAACTGAACCCATACCCTAAACAGGGTTGGGAGTGGTATTAATAGAGAAGTAACTAGGCCAGGCTCATTACACTGGGGGTATGACGGTCATTACAAGGGAAACACCACAAACCCTAGACAGGTAGTCTAACACATAGCGATATCGACTTTGTACTTCTACCAGAGTGGCTGAAGGCACTCGTGGCCCATGGGCTCCTCGGTCGTTCCTTCGTCGGCGTAGAAGGTGGCTGACGAGTAACCCAGGACACGGTGCGCGAGGAAGATGAGCCATGGCTGTTTCTGCCGATCAACAGATGACAGGCAGTGCTCGATGAACCTGTACTGCTCCGTTCCTGGCATCCAGTCCAACTCGGTATTGGCTTACGCAGAAACGGAACATCCCGTAGTCCGTTGAGTACCTAGAATTATAAGCTGATGTTCGATGAGAGCTTCTTACAGAAAAAGGTTGGAAAATACTGTAACTTTCTAGATGGACAGTGATGCACAGCTCAGCTCCATCAACAAATAGCTTCAATGCTGTATTTGTTAACTGCCATGATATGAGTTTAGTTATGTATTGGTTATTATTACTCCAGTCCAATCATGGTTATTACCTGTTTATATATCTGCCAGGATATTTACTCCTTTGGTGAACGCAGAGATGAATTGAGACAATAATGGAATGGTGACCTTCAAGGAATTCCTTTTTGCTTTTACTCAACCGAAGATTAGGCGTTCTGAATCGATCGAGCCAGCCCCTCAGGAGGCCTCCAGCAGCTCCCTCCTGTCGTGCCTCGGAAGTAGTAGCTCATGTTCTATATGTGGCGAGCTGATGGTAGAAATTACCAGGTTTGCATGCCATTGATTTTTTTGCGAGTACAAAGAGTTGGTGTTCTATGTAGTGGTGCACAAACAATTTTATAACCGACATTCCTTTTTCTTTGTTTGTTGATGTGATTAGGTTCATTCTCTTCTGTGATATGTGAAGCTCGAGTGAAAAGAAAAATTATGTGATGAGAACAAAGCAGCTGAAGTTGGAATATATTGAGATGTCTATAATGTGGTGTGGTGTGACCCATGATTGACAGATTAAGAAGATTTGGTGGGCTTGGCTTGATGACAGGCGACAACATTGTTTTTTTTGGGTCTGTATACGATGGATGACATTGCCCCCTCTCCCACTATTATTAATTTAATTTGTAGCGAGACTGACATGATGATGATAAGATGACTGATCGCTATGTCTGCATGGGATGCCCATCATCGAATGATTTTATCTATAATTTGTGATGTGTTTTGTCAGATGAGTCGGGCGATGGAAGTTGGTCAGCATGCACCAGAGGTTGAGGCTGCTGAAGCATCAGATGAAGATGTTGAGGCCTACATCGGCAAAGCTACCGGTGTTGTGCTGATTTATCTATTACTTTTCTTAAACAACATATATAGAAATTGTCCCACTCCTGTTTACTACACAAAGATGTTCAGTATATTGCAACACAATCAATGTTTTTATGACTAAGTTTTTAATCCAAAATATCCCAAGTTTAGTTATGCATTGGTTATTAACAAAGAATATATATTGTTCGTTTTTTATATAATTATTGTGTACGTGCTTTGTGTGTGGCCACTGCCTGCACGCGCTAGGCTTAACTATGTAATAGAAACTGTGTTAGAATCTTTTTCTCTTTGTTTCTAATGATAAAGAAAGTAGAAGAATGCGTATACACAAGATAAAAAGACCATTCTTTATTTTTCTTAATAAATGTCTCGTGTATATCTCAACTACCAAGCACCACCACCCGATCGCTTCCTATAATAAATTTTTGCACAAATGTATATTTGAAACATGGTTGTTGGCTTTAATAAATAGGATGCACAAATCTTTATAGTTTACGCTGTATAAATGAAACCGTAGCAAAGCACGGGCACACTACTAGTCAATATATATATGTAGAAGAGAGAGAGAAAAAAGGATTATGCCGCAGTACAGTAATTAATACGTATTCTTCTTTTGGATGTTGGATTTGCATTGTAATGAATAGCGGTAGCTCGAGCTCCTAGTCCTAGCACCCTTTGCTTCGAATCCACTTTCTTTCCCTTGAAGGAACCCCGTACTGCAACCCAGAACCACGCAAAAGGCGCAAGCACTTGCTTGTCTTCAGTTCTCTCCCATAGTTAAGACAAATGGCTCGCTTTGATCCCTCCACGGCCGGACCACCCTATTTGCCAAGCCAAGAGACAAACTAGTGGCAGGGTGTCAAGTGATGCCAGTAGCCAAAAAACAAATGCTGAGCTGCACCGGCCGGAAGTTGCAAGTATAGCAGAAGAATCTCACACGCAGCCGCAAATGACGCCGGCTGAACGAGAGTTGTGACCATCAGCTTAAGCCTAATTAAGAATGAACAGGATGACCTAGCTAGTTTGCGTACTAAATGCAACAGGACACACAGCATGTATTTAGAGCCAAAGGATCGATGGGCATGTACCAAGCACACAGAACTGTGGTCAGGTCATCTGCTCTAGTGCTCTACTATAAGGCTGTTTTAGTAATGCAGACAACAAGAGTACAAAGAGGACAAGCTACCCCCAAATAATCAAGCCAAAGGTTCCTTTTTCTAGCCGGGCACACGTTGGCTTAGGGTCTGTTTGGTTGGGCTGTGGCTGTGGAAAAAGCTGTTGTGGGCTGTGAGCTGTGGAAAAAGCTGCTGTAGGCTGTAAGCTGTTAAAAATCTAAAAACCGTTTGGTGGAAACCACTAAAAGTCGTTAAAAATTCTTCGATATATGTTTTCACAGTTCCATCCGAAAAGCCACTAAAAGCAGGTCCAGAGGTGCTTTCAGATTTGCACTACGAGAAAGTCGGCTTTTAAAAAAAGCTGCTTCCTGGATCCAGCCCTTTGGTTGACTTTTGGCTTTTAGGGGGACAAAAGCCAAAGCCAAAAGTCAAACCAAACACACCCTTAGTTTAGAGATGGCAATGGGTACCCGAAACCCGAAACCCGATGGGTTTTTACCCCATTAGGGTACGGGTTTGGGTCAATTTTCATACTCATGGGTTTGTTAACGGGCATAAATCTGTACCCAGCGGGTTTATGGGTACGGGTTTGTTCTTATAGTACCCAAACCCGTGAACCCGTGGGTTTTTTAAACCCGATCAAACCTAGTGCATATTGTCATTTTATTTTATAAACGAACAACAAACTTGTTATTCCTTATTTACTTCATATTTTTTATCAATTGGTGAATGTATCAGTAGTCGGTGAGAGTGTTGCTTGCTTGATATTATAGTTTTTACTAGCGTTATATATGTGGTGGATGGATAACTTAGTGCAAGATCACTTAATTATACAACTTATTATTTGTATTTCATTCTCTCTACTAATAATTTTTATACCAAATCATAAACTCGTTGTTCATTACATAGATTTTGGATCATGATATCATTAATCATTACTCCCTCCGTTTCTTTTTATTAGTCGCTGGATAGTGCAATTTTGCACTATCCAGCGACTAATAAAAAGAAACGGAGGGAGTACAATACTTATTGATTATGAGAAGAACAAGTATATTGGAGATAAAACCCGCGGGTAACCCATGGGTACCCGTTAACCCGATGGGTACGGGTTTGGGCAAAATCTCAAACCCGTCATGGATACGGGTTTTTTAATGGGCATAGATATTTTTCACGGATACGGGTTTGGGACGGTAAAACCCAGCGGGTTTGTACCCGTTGCCATCTCTAGCTTAGTTAGCTAGACACAATCACACGATGCGACTAGCAAGGGGGCGATACATGTCCAGGTCATGCGTGCTTATCAAGATGGCTTTTATTTGTCCCAAGATATGTAGTGGCGTGTAGAGAGACGAACCAATTAATTAAGCCCACGATACAGATTAAAGCGAACTCAACGCCGGCCCTGGCGGGGTCAAGCAGTGTCCCGACCAGGGCCCCTAGATTAATTATACCGTTTTAGCGTTTGCTCTAGTTAAATCCTATTTAGTTGAGTGAATTTAGAAAAATCATACAACTACTCGTCTTTTGCGCGAGCCGCTGTAATTGTACTGAGTGGGGTGAGAGTCTTGCGAGACCGTGACAATCGCGTTTGTGTCACGGCCGTCACCGTGTACCGCAGGAAACGAGGTCCGTGGTGTTTTTGGCTCGAAGCGGAGCACCACTTGCGTGTGGAGAAGGTCTGCAGCTCTCTACAGAGTTACTCGACCGTGGTGCTTGGCGCTCGCGTGAGCTTTCCTTTGTGTAGAGACACCAACCAAGATTAGTCGGTACCTTGTGTGGTTTCGAATACCTCGGTAAAGATGATCTGGTTGACGGTGCTCCACGCGACCTGCTTCGGATATGCCAGAATGTCGTCGCCGGAGGCCACACATCGATCCCTCGATCCAAAGGAGGCCAGCCTCCTCTTCACCTCCTGGAGGGAGGCCTCCATGTTGTTCTCTTCTCTTGTTCATCTGCTCAAACAGATTCCTCTCGTCACACCCATAGCCATAGCTCGGATCTCTTGCTTCGGTGCCTACTTGCTGGAGATGGTTGGCTGAGGTCATTTCAGAACTGAAAATGGTCTTATGTTTTACAAGTAAATAATTATTAATATTAGTATGATCATCTTATTACTTAACAACAGTAGTCGTTTTCTAAACCAAACATCTAATAACATATTGTATTTAAACATCTTGTAATTTAAACAATTTGCATTGTCACACTTCGTTTGTAAACATAATGTAATTTAACTTACGTATCGTGTGTATGAGACTTATATATTGCATGGTTAAAACTTTTCGTGGACGTGTATAATCAATTATGTGCGGTCAAGGCTATGTGACGTGTATTTGTGTGGTCGAGACTTGTGTGTGTAAATGAACAATCGTGTGTTTAAGACTTATGTATAGTGTGGTTAAAACTTATGAATGATGTGTATGCTTAATTGTGTGTAAACAGGGACGAATTCAGCGGTGGGGCGAGCGGGGCTCGAGCCCCCTATCGCTTCGGATCCCATGGAGCCTCACTACACCCTTCTCTAATCTAAAATATATACAATATAATGTAGAATGAGCTTTTATACTGCAGCAATTTATTTCAGTCCCTCCTAAACTTTTTCCTGGCTCCGTCCATGTGCGTAAATGAACAATTTGCATTAGACTTGTGTGTGTAAATAAACAATCGTGTGTTTAAGACTTATGTATCGTGTGGTTAAAACTTATGAGTGAACATGTATGCTCAATTGTGTGTGGACATGAGTCATGACTATGTATTATGTATTTATGTGATTGAGACTTGTTTGTGAATGTAAATGAACAATTGTGCGTGATTAGGAATCATTTATCGTGAGTTTTTCCGATTTAAGTTACCGTTTTCTGATCGATTCCGAGATATTTTGTCTGAATTTATTCGTTTTCAATATAGCAGATTTACCGGGTGTAATCAGTTTATGACTTTCCCTCGTTTTTCGACACTGACCGGAAAAAAAAATCATACGCATGAAAACGACGGTGAGTTTTTTTGATCATTACCGACCATTTTCACCCTTAAGTGTATGCGTTGAAGTTCATCAACTACCTACGCAAGCAGTCATCAGGATAAAGAGGACATGACTAGGTGGCTATCTATCTATCTATATACGTGCCACCCTATGTTTTATCGGTTGAAAGTGGCGCTTGTAATTTGATTTCGTTGATTGTGAAAAAAGAATGCTGATTAAAATCTTGGAATTGCGTGTTAGCGAGCAGGCCGGTGCGACAAGGACAGTGACGCTGACGCCGACGGTGATGAGAGAATTGAAGGAGATCACAATTCAACACCGGTCATGTGACCGGAGACCCGTGGATGAGATTCCCCGATCTGGCATTGCCGTTGGCAGGGCGACCAGGCCATGGACAACTCCGCTACGGTGCATTCATACATTTCGTTCTCTCAGCCTCCGCCGTCCGATGATGCAGAGATAAAAGCACGTTGAACATAATTGATCGCTAGTAGGTGAATTAGTATAAGCACGTGTAATCTGGTATGCACATAACCCTTGTAGATTGAAAACGAAGTAGATCAAACAGGAAATCCGTAATAAAAAAATCTTGTTTTGTTTCGTGTCATGTTCCTATATTTTTCCATAAACACATAAGTGTGTAAATCGACGGTATAAATATAAAAACGTGAGACGGGATGGAACATGAGGTCATTTTTATTCTGTCTGTTTTATCCATGCCATGATGTATGAGTAGTTGAGAAAGAATATTTATCTTTTTTCCCTTAGATACAGGACTTTTTAGATTCACCCAACTAAATTTTAGGTAGCCAAAATTTATACTTAGCTAAAGTTTAGCTAAGTCAAAATAGCTAGATTTTGCCGACTCTTTTAGCTCAATTGTTTAGATCCCTAACCGCTAAATTTAGGTGGCTAAAATTTAGTTCGTGGCAAACACATCCATAATAAAGCGGGAGGTATGTTCGTGTGATAGGATTCCACTATCTATTCTTCCTCTATATATGACAGATAGTTATAGACTTAGGCCTGCTAATGAATTAATTCTTAGCTATGAGTTAGCTAACAATTAATTAAGGTATTAGCTAAGGGTATTTGGAACATCTATAGCTAATTTTAGCAGCTAATTGTTAGCTCTAAAGTTTCCAAAACACGGTCCTCGTTCAACAAATATATCTTCAGAACTAATTACTCTTTGCTTCATTTTAAACTGTAAAATGTTTTAGCTACAAGTTTAAATTTTGCAAAACTCACCAAGTCAAATCGCTCGACACTCATAACCTCCATTAAATCTACCAAATAAATTGCACCCAGACTTAACACGCCATAAAAACCAACGGTTCAAATCACTGAATAACTCTCTCATAATCACTCAAAAATCTAATGGCCAATATTATTTGGATCATCTCACAATCCCTCATCCCTTCCCCCTTTCGCACGACCCCGCGCGACCAAGCCTTGCCCTCCCTCGTGTCCCGCCGCCGCTGTCACCCATCCCTTCGCAACGTCGCCGTCGTCGACTCCTTACCTCCTCCCTATGAGATTATAGCGTTAGCACATACTATATGTTAGTAAAAATAAATTAGCGAGATATATCGTGGAAGTCTTCAAAGAAGCATCTAGCATCTTCTAGATTTTGTAGGTTTTATTTTTCTTTAAAAAGATACATTATTATAAGGTTACTTCGTTCTTTTTTATTTATCGTGTTTTAGTTTAAAAATAATCTATCTGACCACGAATATTTGAGAACGAATATCAATTCTTAAAGTCGATGACAAAGCCAATGACTACATGGGAAAGTGGCTCAAACGAGATCCAACGGGGCTCAGCTTTTTTCTCACCGGACTCGGGCCACCCCCGCCTTTACGACGCTGACAGAGCGCTGGGCCCCGCACGGAAATTCCATCGTCCAATGATGACGGGTGGCGCGCTCTTCCACGCTGCTGGAGGGGAACGGGCCCTTGTCGCCGCCTGACACGCGGGCCCGCCCTTCCTAGACCGGGAAGCCTACTCATTCCTCCCAACTGGCGCGTGCGACCGCGGGGAGAACCGCGACGGCCGCGGGCGCGGGTGAGGATCGCGCCCGTCCACCCGGGGCCACGGACGGCTGACGTCGCGCGCGGGGCTCCCGTAGCGTGCGTGTGGTGGGCTGGTGACCGGAGGAGGGAAAATATTCGCCAGCTAGGATGTGGGCCACCCCTTGCATGGGCCAGTTTCGGTTAACGACACATTTCTATTTTTTCTTTTTGTTTCCACTCGACGGGCTTGACAAAGACTGCCTTGTTTCTTTATCGGGTCATCAACCATCTGTTTTTGTTCCTGACGATGGGGCTAGAAGTTGTCGACGTGGCAGAAATAGTAGTAGTAGGTATGCACCATTAGCATGACAGTTTAGGACAGGTCGGCCGTCGGCACACGGGTAGGCCTGTTTGGTTGTATACTTGAAGTACTAAAAATTGTCACATATTTATTGCTATACTTGTTTAAGGTTAGACGTTTGGAGAGGATTAAGGCTTTGTTTGGGTACAGAGGGATTGAAGTGGATTGAAGTGTATTGAAGGGGATTGAAAAAAAATTAGTTCATATTACACTTCAATACACCACATACCACCTCAATCTACTTCAATCCGAGATTACCCAAACAAGCCCTAAGGGGGGCTAGAATCCCCTACTATTCATTCAAATTGAATAGTAAGAGATTCTAACTAGAGATGGTAATAGAGACCTGATCCTCGATTTTCCCGGAGGAATTTCTCTGTTAGTCATTGTTCGATTATTCTTATCTCATATGGACTGGATGAGATTGAAAAAAGTTATGAATTTTTTTGACTTGTTTCAAATTTAAACTCACCTAATCCACATGGATTGAGAGCAAACGAACAACCCCTGTTTCATCACTACGGAAATGTAAACGGGATGGGAAAATTTCTTCCCTACGGAGGTATAAACGGGAAAAATCTTTCCAGATGGGTAAACGAGGGATGGGGATCGAGAAGCATTCTCCATCCATGTTTTCGCGATGACCCGTTAAACTTATATATGACGATGTTTTTAAGTAACAGTTAATGATAAAAATAAAATAATTACCTTGTCAAAAGACCACTTGCACAATTATGTTCATTTTGATGTACACATGAGTTTTACATCTAACAATGTGTATCATTAACAATGTTTTACATTAATAACAAATAAAGTAGGATCTAATTATAATTTAAGCGGGGACGGAGATCTTGATGGGGATTTATCCCGCGGGGAATGAGGATGGGAAGAAATATCCTCCGCAAGCATTCGTAGGGTTCCCCGTGGAAAAACAACTTCGTCGCGGGGACAGAGATGAGAAGCTAAAAACCGACAGGAAATTTCTTATTGTCATCCCTAATTCTAACCCCCTCGACCCCCTCCATTCCACTTTCTATACTTTTACAAGTCATTGACGAGTAAGATCTACACATGAGAAGAGAAATCTTACTACAAGTATGGCTATAAACCAAATACATATCTAACTTAGTCAAACCTGCATAATCATTCGGCGTGGTAAATTGTGGTAATTAAGGCAGTGAACCAAACCGTCTCTATCACCCTATAAATCCTAACAAGCGACTGAAATCACGGCGGTAGTACCCAGTGCGTGTGGCGCCACTAATTTGTTGAGATGTTGGAACGGAAATGATTGTAGTAGTAGTAGGATGTTTGGTGTCGTTCCGTCACATTCAATCTGATGATGGCCACCATATACACAAGTTGTTCATTGTTTTCCCCACCGAGCTAAATGAATTTGAGTAAATTTTATTGGTCCATCAGTGTCACACTCGAATTTAAGAATAAATCCGGTATATTTTAAATGTGTGCTAGGATCAAGTCTCACACATATAATTGACTCATTGTTCAGAAATATATCATATGACGACAACGATCCTTCACAACCATAGTTGAATGAGAGACGACGGTCCAAACCTCTCCGAACTCATCGTAGCATCCATCGTGCTCCTTTAGCAGTATTTGTTCTTGACCTTGTGTGATTATAAAAAGGGTGAGTTCACATACGTTCATCGCTCAGCACGTGTAGAGAATAATGTGCATGAGCACACTTACGGTGGAGGCTCATGTGTGGTGTAAGGCTTATCAAGAAAACTGGTTAAGACTAAGCATTGGTTTTAATAAGTTGGTCAAATTTTATTAACAATTACTAAGTATAAGTGTATACCAACCTAATTTAAATAATTGACCATAATTAATAATAAATTTTACAATACAATACAAATGACAGATTAAATTTAATTCCATAAATTAATCATGTGAGAGCCCTGAGCCCCTCATGAACGTGAGCACGACTGATATATCAGTTTTATACCCTGTAGAGGTTGTACCCTTTATCCACAAGTCGTGTTTCTTTTTCGCCCTGAGTTGTACAGATCGTTAAACACTTCTAAGGTGAGTTGACGAGGGTATATTACGAGGTCTTTATAAAGTTCCACTTGAGAAAACCTGCCACAATTTCAGCGAGAAGGGGAGATATAGGAATCCCTGTTCCGAAAAGGCATTACAACATGATCGACCCGAGAACTTCTCTATATCAGTAGCTCCTCACACTGCGGTTGCCCATTTCGGGTAAGGCAGTCCTCCACTAGCGTTTATGATATTTTATTTAAAATCTCATGCAAACGAACTTACTCATGTACTTGGGCTTAATCTTTCTCTCTATCATACATGAATATGGACTTTGATTATATGAACTTGCACTAACACTTGATGTTTTAGCGTCAAAATTTCATGTAAACAAGGTTCCTTTAAAACCTCAAACCTTTTCGCATATAATCGGATATGTTTCCATTAATCACCAATAAAGGGAAGATTGAAAGCACATAGGCCCCTTGTTGAGTTCCAGTGATTAACTAAAACATAAGATTATTGTGCTAATGTGTGTTTTGTGAAAACAATGTGAGTTAGGTTTGGACACTCGAAAATGAATGGGCTTATGTGGTATTTGTGCCCCTATTGATGGAAATAAATTGTGATGAGTTTTCAAAGGATGAGCAAGAAGGTTAATGATAAGAGAGTTGTAAGTATCAATGGAGTTGTTGGACACTTAGAGTAGTGATATGACCTTTATTTTTTTTACATTGGTTGTACTATAAAGGGGACATGAAACGAGTAGCTTGACTTAGGCAAGTCTAGTTAGAAATGGTGATACACACTTATGAACACTAGTGCTAGGTAAACCTGTGATCGAAACAAGTGAGTTGGTTGTGCTGGCATCGAGCATGTCTGATGGTCACCAAATATCTATATCTATACTATACTTAAAGCACCAGTTTCAACGGTCGTCCCGTGTCATCTTTTTACCAGTTTCAACGGTCGACCCGTGTCATCTTTTTACAAATGACCCCTCACAGCTATTTCAAATTAACCCGCACGTCATGTCGGCCTGTTGACTGTGTCAGGCCAGCCCGTTAGCCCGTCGACCCATTTGATTAAATCAGCGTAAAATATTAAAAAACAATGCAGGACGTGTGGTTCGAACCCATGTCGTGATAGAAGAAGGGCGGGAGACATTGGATGAAGCTATCTAACCAGTAGAATATCATGCTCAGATGTTTTAATATTGAATATAAATTATATATATGTATATATGTTTTTTAAATAAAAATATATAATCGTGTCGGGTCGGGCCAGCACTATGGGTCGAGCCAGCACTACGGGCCGAGGCTACAACCCAAGCACGACACGACGTTCTTGGCTCTTGCAAGCATTAGGTCGTTTCTCACACCACATTGGCACAATAGACTCCATGGTGTTTGAGGTTGGTGAATTGGATGGAGCAACAATGATTTGTCACACTAACAATAAATGAAAGGTTATTTGTTGGTTTTAAACATTAGTAATTGCTATGAAGTAGTATAATTTATATGTAGTGCATCCAGTTTTTATTGATGCCTTACTTTAACAATCACTCCATATTTTGATCTATCTTTTTTATAAGTTTGAGTTCATGTGACTTATTTTAGAAACTTGAGCTCACAAATTTTCTCTTATTTGGTCTCTGTATGGTGGAATTATGTCATTTTATAATCTCTGTTTGTTCAGTCAGTCGTTGTGAACTCTTTTCTAATCGCTCACTTCATTGGTCGTGTTGTACCAATACATATTGGATGGAGTAAACAATAACATCAGTTAACCAAATCAAAAAATATTATATGGAGAGAGGAGTCAGTCATTAAAAAATCTTGAATTTTTTTGTGGATAGTTTACATAGGTATTTGTCGGTACCCTGAATCAGGGGTACCCTCTTCTATAGTATGAAGGCGCTGCACCCGTACGACACCTCCAGGCCACACGGAGGGCGGCACCCGACCCCACCACATGGGCAGGTTTAGGGGCACCACGTGGCAACGAAAGATAATACTTCCTAGGGTACATCGATGGGTCCGGACCTCCGCAGAGGGACACCGGACCCCTGTGCGTACGAGTCTGGAGCTCCCAAGAGGGCATGCCAGGTCCCTCCGAGTAAGGTCCGGGCCTTGGCAGGGACCCGGGACGAGGAGGACCCCGGCATGAGAAGGGGTCCGGTGCCGGCACGTGTCCAGGCCTTGCCCTATGCTTCCCGCCCAGGCGGAGACCCGCTGCTGCCGCGTGGCTTGTGGCCCGTGACATAAACCAACGGGACGAGCCTGACGTAAGGCCCATACAACCGTGCAGCCTCTGTATTTATTGCGGAGAGGACGCACCGCCTGCCACCACGCTGATGGGCGACGTGCCCTCTCAGCATTTAATGCGCCCTATCCAATCCGCTGGCAGACGGCGTCAGAGTCATCCAGCAGACGGCGCGCCTGACCAGTCTGTTGGTGAACAGTGCGCTCGTGCCGAGCGGCGCACTGTACTCATCATCCCTTCTACAAGAAGCTTCCCCTGCACGCCGAGGATACGCAGATCTCGGGCGTCAGAACACAAGAAGATTGCCCTAGCAGCGAACATTTGTGGCTCCAAGTGCTATATTCATTATGTCTCTGGGCCCACATGTCGGGGCCCAGTACCTTTGTGCATGCCCCCCTTCAGCTATAAAAGGGGAGATATGCGACGTTACCATACAGGCTCATACAGGCTCACACAAGCTGATAGAAGCACAAGCTCAGGCTTTAGACACAATCTTAAACTCACAAGCTCATACGAGCTCACTAGCAATACATCACACAGTGGAGTAGGGTGTTACGCTCCAGCGGCCCAAACCACTCTAAATCCTTGTGTGTTCTTGTGTTCTTCCTGTTTCCCCAACTAACAAGCGAAACGCCTAAGCCCCTCCTCATCTTAGGATTTAGGGCGGGTGCACTCCGCCACCCGGCCGGAGATTTGCTCTCCAACATTTGGCCCGCCAGTAGGGGTTAGGCATTAGGTTTTTGCTTGTTTCCTTGCCCAAGTATGATGGTGCAAATCATTGAGCACCGCGCCAAGACTTCGGTAGATTTCGCGGTGGAGGGAGAAGCTGCTTCCTCCACACCGCAGGTTCCCAACCGCCCAGTGTCGGGCACTGCTGCAGCGCATGCCGCACGACAGCACACGGCTACGCAAACGTCCCGAACTCCATCGAGGGCTTCTCCAGGGGCATTATCGGCAGCCAGGGAGTTATTGCGACACCCTCCAAGCTCCACGGCCTCACCGGGGGCCATGAAGCAGTGGCGGGACGATGTCGACCGACTACTCGGTATGGCACATTCTACCTCGACCAGGTCGAGGACGCGGTCATCCCGACGCCAACACGAGGCGTCAGCATCTGTGCGCTCGCCCTCAGTAAGGGGCGCACAGACCAACGACCTTCGGGCAGAACTCAACCGCAGGCGTGCGGGAGAGGATGCCCGGGTCTCTTTGGAAAGGGCGCGCGAGTGCCGCCAGAACATAGATGGTCGCAACCTCGATCAAGACTTCGCTGCGGTTGCACCACAGACACCAACGGGCACCCGACCCCAAATGGGTGTACCCTTTGCCGGTGTGGGCTGCGCCGCTCTTGCAGATCATCTCCGCGCGGCGTCATGGCCACCCAAGTTCCGGCCTCACCTGCCGGAAAAATACGACGGAACATCGAACCCGTCGGAATTACTGCAGGTGTACGTCACCGCCATCACGGCGGCAGGTGGAAACACCGCTGTGATGGCAACATATTTTCATGTAGCCTTGTCTGGACCTGCCCAGACCTGGCTCATGAACCTCACCCCGGGGTCAGTCTACTCCTGGGAGGAGCTCTGCGCGCGGTTCGTTGCGAACTTTGCCAGTGCTTACCAACAGCACGGTGTGGAGGCCCACCTCCATGCGGTGAGGCAGGAGCCCGAGGAGACTCTCCGAAAGTTCATCTTTCGCTTCACCAAGGTGCGAGGTACCATACCCCGCATTTCTGATGCATCCATCATCACGACCTTCCGACAGGGAGTACGTGATGAAAAAATGCTGGAGAAGTTGGCCACACATGACGTGGAAACTATCCCCACACTCTTTGCTCTGGACGATAAATGCGCCAGAGCCGCCGAGGGTCGTGCATGGCACTCGGCCCCACAAGCCAGAGCTGCCCAGTCGGGTGGCTCGGGTGCCGTCCCCGGGACGGAAAGAAGAAAAAGAAGGACCGCGACTACCAGAGGCCACGGTCCACCGCTCTGGTGGTTGCAACCACGACCGGAGGCCAGTGCGACCGCAACAAGCGCCCATGGCCGCAGAAGGGTAACAGCGGCTCATGCCTTATGCACCCCAACGGCCGCCACAGTGCCGCGGAGTGTCGCGAGATCATTGACCTCGCAAAACGCGTCAGTGAGCGGCGCGAGCAGTCTTCCAAAGATGGCTCCCCACCTCACCGCCGACCTGGCAAAGAAAAGGTGGACGATGGCGAGGTGGCCGCAACTGAGCGGGACCTCGGGTATCAGTCGCCCGAGGGGGACCTAAAAGATGTCTTCGTCGGAGGCTCTTACTCCGGTGAAGACAACTAGACGGACCCAAGAGGGACCCCGTGTTCCCCGGTGTACGGAGTTGAAGCATGCCTTCCTCCGGAAACCCTTCTGGATTCCCCACGGGTCCAGGCTGCCGACAGGTACACGCGGAAGTGGCCACAGCCAAAGACGAGGGTCCCGTGTCAAATGCAGATGGGGACCCAGGGTCGGGACCTAGCCCTACGGTGAGTACCAAACCAAGAAGGGCTCCGCAACCCTCCCCCAGCTGGGAAGGACCCTCCAAGGTAATGGGAATACACCGACCCAGGGGCAACCATCTAGCTACGACTGAAGGAGTACCTTACCCCGGTGCCAAAACATCTCTGTAAATTCTATCCATAGAGCAAGTCTGAGGGGTTGAATCTATTTCCCTTTTGTAACTAGGTAACACATACGTGCACAACAACCCAGTGGGGTCTGTCCCCATAAACCCGACCTATTGGTCTGCACACATGCATGACGAGTTATAAAGAAAAACTACCCCCTCAGTTGTGCCTCTATGATAGATCCATCTCACTCCTCCATGGTCTTACCTTGCAGTTTTTCAGATAATACTTTTTATCTAACCCACCCATACGACTTCAATCTGTTCTGACATGACGACATCCGAATTGAGCAGCCAGGCTTGCAGTTTAGGGCCCCCTATACGAAAGTTGGGAGGTCCGACAGCCTGGGGGCCGGCTCCAGAGAACGGGACCCCGTTCCATGGGGTGGTCCGGAGCCTGTGTGGCCGCTTAGCCTGGTTCCGTACCTGAAAGCCTGCACACTCCACCACTCCGTGACAGGTACCTAGTATTTGGAGCTATAAGTCCTGTGGGTCCGACAACCTCGGGACCGGAACTAGAGAACAGACATTAGTCTCCTGGGGTGGTCCAGAGCCCGTGTAGCCGCTCAGCCTGGTCCCGTACCATGGGCCTACACGCTCCACCGCTCTGTGACAAGTGTCCTAGTATCTAGAGCCGCGACCCAAGGGGGTCCGGACACGCAACTTGGCCACCCGGACTAAAACCTGCGAGTCCCGAGCATGTATCAAAGGATGGCTAATGTCAGACAGGGGACCCTATGGGTGTACTACTAATGTTCCTTAGCTGAAGCTGTGTACAGACTAAACTTCGGTGAGGCTGCCTCCCGAGAATTATTGACAACCTTTTCAGATACGCTGGTATCCAACCTCAACAAATCAAGCCTGCATCCCAGGAGGGGGGCCAGGTACCAAGGTGGAGTCAACAATGTCGCACACAACAGAAACAAGTTGAAAATAGATAAGTGCTAATACTGCTTAAATAGTACTCTTAAGTACCTTACAAAAAAGTGAAAGTATTACATCTGTTTTCAAATGGAGCCCTAGTTCCATCTCTACTCTGCAGGTATGAACTACCTCCACACCAGTAAGGGTCGCGGGATAGCTAGCTCCGAGCGGCTCGCCAGCAGAGGCGACCACCTCAGCACCGACGGCGACGGCCACCTCTGCATCGACGACCCGCCAGCAGTGGCGATCACCTCAGCACGAACGCCACTGCGGAAAGGTCCTCGCCCTCGTCTTCCTACGGGGGGCGACAACGAGGCCATTAAAGCCAAAGAGCCGGAGGTCCGGCGACAGGTGGCACTAACGGTCTCGCCAGCGAAGGCAACCACCTCTGCAGTGGGGAGCCTCACCAGCGGCGGCGACCACCTTGGCACCGACGACAGCGGCCACCTGCGCACCAGTGCCGTACCGGTGAATGGCGGTCGCCCCAGCGCGCGCGTAGAGGTCCTCGCTCCCGTCCTCACTGCGGGAGTGAGGACAAGACCATCCAAGAACGCTGTCGCCGCCCCCGTGGCGTACGACGTCTTGTACGACCCCCCGGTGCGGCCGACGGCGCAGGAGAAGCCGTGGATGTGCCCGACCCGCGCACGACGCGACCGTCGCCCGTGCGGTGGATGGACAACCACGCCCCGTGCAAGCGGCAGGAGGCAGCGCCGGAGGCGACACCAAAGCCGCCCAGGCTGAGGAGCCAGACATGCGGCAGCTGACGGCGCCTCAGACGGCCGGCCTCGCGTACCCGGAGTTCGCCTCCTTCGCAAGGCTGGCGAACGCCTTTCTCCCTCGAATGCTGGAGGAAGAAGCGGGTCGCCAGCCCATGCGGAGGGCATGGCCCCAACTCGGCTCGCCCTCCTCCCCAGCGCGGATGATGAACATCCTTGAAGCTGAGGGTATGGGGAGGCCGCAGCCCGGCTCGCTTCTCTCCACCGCAAGGCTGGTAGTCATCCTTGTGGATGACCACCAGCCGGAGGTTGCGACCGGGTTGCGTGATGAAAATCCTTGAAGTCGAATGATGGTGGAAGAGCGCCAACCCCCACGGGGTTGCGTTCCTCCAACAGCAGCAAGAAGAAGGCAAGATCGGCGGCACCACCACGAGCGCAAGCTCTCCGGCGGTGAGGTCGCCGGAAGGGACGACCTTGATGCGGAACCCTCCAGAGAACACCGACGCACCCCATCTGGAGGCTCGGAAGGCGGAAGGGCGCGATGGTCGCAAGAAGAGCGAGGCATGTCTACTGCCCGGGAGATCGATCCCTTTTTAAAGGCAGATTAAGCGCCCCTTCATCTTATGACACGGGCGAAGTCCCCCCCCCCCCCCCGACGTGCACCAAGGTTCCCACCTTATGACACGGGGGCCAGGCCCCACATGTCATACAGACTGACCCGAAGAAGCAGCGTGCAACTACCCCACGGTAATGCACCCCTTCATTTTCGGGGCAACCAGCGGTCAAGAAGGCGAACCGCCGCACAAGGGCATGCAATTTCCCCACGATTAAGCGCCCCTTCATCTTCGCCGTAACCAGCGGTCAAAAAGGCGAACCTCCACGCAAGAAGCGTACAACCGCCCCGCGGTTGTGCGCCCCCTCAGCTTCGCTGCAACCGGCGGTCCAGCACGGGGCCCCTGGCCCACATGTCATGCAACCGGCGCGCCGGTTACCGGGTGCGGAAAAATCGCACCGCCGCTTGCGCCAATGCCACATCTTCTCGGGGTCGTCGCAGAAGTCTGAAAATATAAGTTTTTCAGAACCAGTGCAGCGACTCGAGGCACCCCGCGCATGGCCCAACAGTGACATTAAGTACGAAGGTCACGGGCCAGTCAGCCGTGGGAATAGGCGTAGCAGTCGGCATGACCATAGGCGGGCCGACAATAATTACATCAACAGGCGCGCAGGAGCAGCAGGCCAACCGCCAATCAGACTCTGGCCCCACCTGCAGACTCGCATCCTCCTCTGAGGCGGGCCCGAGGGCCACTATCGGTACCCTGAATCAGGGGTACCCTCTTCTACAGTATGAAGGCGCTGCACCCGTACGACACCTCCAGGCCACACAGAGGGCGGCACCCGACCCCACCACATGGGCAGGTTTAGGGGCACTACGTGACAATGAAAGATAATACTTCCCAAGGTACATCGATGGGTCCGAACCTCCGCAGAGGGACACCGGACCCCTGTGCGTACGGGTCCGGAGCTCCCAAGAGGGCATGCCAGGTCCCTCCGAGTAAGGTCCGGGCCTTGGCAGGGACCCGAGAAGAGGAGGACGCCGGCATGAGAAGGGGTCTGGTGCCGGCACGTGTCCAGGCCTTGCCCTACGCTTCCCGCCCAGGCGGAGACCCGTTGCTGCCGCGTGGCTTGTGGCCTGTTACATAAACCAACGGGTCGAGCCTGTCGTAATGCCCATACAGCCGTGCAGCCTCTGCATTTATTGCGGAGAGGACGCGCCGCCTGCCACCACACTGACGGGTGACGTGCCCTCTCAGCATTTAATGCGCCATGTCCAATCCGCTGGCAGAAGGCGTCAGAGTCATCCAGCAGACGACACACCTGACCCCATTCTGTTGGTGAACAGTGCGCCCGTGCCGAGCGGCGCACTGTACTCGTCATCCCTTCTACAAGAAGCTTCCCCTGCACGCCGAGGATACGCAGATCTCGGGCATCAGGACACAAGAAGATTGCCCTAGCAGCGAACATTTGTGGCTCCAAGTGCTATATTCATTATGTCTCTGGGCCCACATGTCGGGGCCCAGTACCTTTGTGCATGCCCCTTCAGCTATAAAAGGGGAGACATGCGACGTTACCATACAGGCTCATAGCTTTAGACCCAATCTTAGACTCACAAGCTCATACGAGATCACCAACAATACATCACACAGTGGAGTAGGGTGTTACGCTCCGACGGCCCGAACCACTCTAAATCCTTGTGTGTTCTTGTGTTCTTCCTGTTTCCCCAACTAACAAGCGAAACGCCTAAGCCCCTCCTCATCTTACGATTTATGGCGGGTGCACTCTGCCACTCGGTCGGAGATTTGCTCTCCGACAGTATTGTTGTAAACCGTCGCAACGCACGGGCAACCGACTAGTGTATCATTAGACAAGAGTGTGCCCTATTGAAATCAACATAGCACCAACATTTTTACTGTGTCCTGGCAATGCACTGGATATAACACCGAGAGAGCTTGCAAAATTGATCAATGGGTTTTAACTTGGCCGAACCTTTTGGTATATATGCCGTGTGTGGTCTAGGACATGGCATGACTACGTAGAAAAATAATAATGCAAACTGAGAGGTACGGTAAACAGTAACATACACTAATTATTTGGATTTTTGTTACGATGTGAACAACAAATGAAGAGGCGCAAAGGAAGGCGAGACCGTGCCTGCGTGAACGATCTCGATGCACTGGCAGTTTGGCGCTGGCACAGGCGGTCGGGCGTGGGTACGTGCGCGTACACACGCATGTGCATCGTCTCGTCCGTCCCCCGTCAACAAGCCGCGCGCGCGGCGGCCCACGCTGGGCGTCGTCAGCGAGTGAGCACGCCGCGCGCGCATCATTGCCCCCGGCCCGGCCGTGTGCCGTGCGTGCTCTAGACATACGACCGAGGCGTGCGCGAGTGACGCGCACACACGTACGTACGTACGGGCGTACGCCCCGCGTGGGGCGTCGATCGATCAGTGGCTGCTGTTTCCGCGCGCGGCGTCCGGTGTGCGGTGTGCCGTACGTGGCGCCGAAGGTGCCTTGTCGCCGCTCGCCGAACGAGCAGCGCGGACCGCGGACGACGGCCAGCGCTAGGTGCTAGCGGCACGCCGCCGCACGCGCATGCACGTTGCACGCACGATCGACATGCTGGCGGGGCGGCCGGATCGGATCCATCGAGTGCTCCGATGATAACGTGTACTCGCCTTTAATTGCCGCGCTCGTCTCTCGGCCGGGCAGGACGAGTAGACCAATCTCCGGCCACCGAGAAGTGACCGGCCGACTGGTCGGATCCGAGGACCTGACGGGTCATCGGGGACGTCGACGCGTGCGCGCGCACTTGCCGGCCGGCCTCGTGCGTGCCCGTCGATCTTGCGCTAAGCACCGCTGTGATGGCGATAAAGCCTCTTCTGTATACGTACGCCGTGCTACGATATGCTTCCGCGCTATATGATCGATCGCGACACACACATACACGTAAATCATGCAGTGATCATATCTACATATGACGAGGGTTAATTAGAGAATGGCTGAAAGTCATGAACGGACACTCGGCAAAAAAGTCTTCGCCGAGTGTTTCTGTGTCGAAAATCCTACACTCGGTAAACGAGCTCGTTACCGAAAGCAGGCCTTTATCGAACATGGCTCCTTTGCCGATTGCCCAACAAAAAAGCACTCGACAAAGCGTCGAGCACTCGGCAAAGACCCGGATTCCGGCAGTGTATATATAAGTGACGATAATCGTGACAAGAGGTGTTAATGGATTGTTTAGCGTCCTAAATAAAATTTAGTTCAAAAATCAATAAAATTATTAGGGTTTGATCCTAATCCAATTAAATCCTTAAATTTTAGCCCATTGTCGCATCTAATCGTGACTAGTCACTCATAGCGTGAGACCGAGATAAAGAATTTACGTAATTTTATAATTCATTTAATAAAAGAATTTACAGTGAATATGTGATGATACATGCATAGGTGTAAATCTACTACTCTCAGTAGTCGCAAACACAGACGATAGTACTACTATAAACAATTTTACTCTTATTTTTTTTATAAAAAATAATGTCTATAATACCAAATATCTTTCAATAAAAATCTAATAATACTTATTTAATATTATAAAGGCTGATGATATCATTGTATATAAACTCAGTTAAATTAAAGATGAATTGTTTTTGGTTCCGTACAAGAATTATATACTATACTCTTTTTTAAGCACACACACTACCAAGAATACCATGTACCAACCCCCCACTCTCGTGCGTCTCGTCTCGTCTGGTGAAAAGAAGGGCAAAAAGCCGCGCGCAAATTAAAGGGTTTCTTGTTACGTACGCACTGCACGACCGAACACGCGTGTGTAGACAGTCATCACGAATAAACTAAAGCACAAGCACAAGCACAAGCATCTCGCGTTCGTTGCCGGTTTTCCAGCACTTGCTTGCATTGTCTTGTTTGCGTGTGGCTGTGATTCTGTGGGCTGTTTTGTTTAGAGACCTAGCTAGCTAGATTGGAATTAATGGTCACAGTCGTACGTCTGTCTAGGCATATAAGTAAGTAATCCATGTAGTACTGCAGCTGAGTAATGAGTGGTTTAGCTTGACTGTATGGGATCCTAGAACGAACGAGTTAACTAGGATGCATCAGTTGTGCACACAGATAAAACTAGTAGTACAGCACATATACTAGCACCGTAGTCAGCACTGTTCCAGATCATAGCCAAGCTCTCTCATTGGCAGCGCACAGATCAAATTAATCACAGGGCTGCCTCTGCATGTGTTTTGTTTTGTTTTGTTTAGGGGAGACAGATTATTTGCAAAGCCCAAGGCCTACTCCTTTCGGCTTGGTCGGAGTAGTAGTTTATAATAATAATAATAACAATACAGTCCGCATGGTTAGCGCCCTAATCCCAGGGTTATTAGCTAGCAGTATATGCAAGAGCTAGCCAGCCGTGGCTCATCCGTACGTGCTGCTCCCAGTCCCAGGACAAAATCTGTTTCCGAGCCCAAAAGAAAGCATGCATGCCGATTAAAAAGCCGTCATATGCAGTGCAGTGCAATGCAAGGGTGCGTGTTTATGGACATGGTGATGGTGGTGTGGTGGAGGTGGTGGTTGTGAAACTCAACTCTTCTCCTGTGAACCATGCAGCTAAAGAGACCCCGGGCGGGAAAGGTGGATAGATAGATTGGTGCACGGCACGCACACCTGTCCAAGCTAATGCAGATCACACCCCTCCTCCATGCACCTGTGAACGCGACGATGCCATGCACACTCTGTTCTTGGTTTTACCTTCTTTTCCTTTCCTGCTCCTCTAGCTCCTGAACCATCTTCTGATAGATCATGCCTGCTTGCTGTTGATTAATTAGACAAATTCCAATCTAAATTCCGAATATAAATCATGACCAAATCAGAAGAACTGAAATAACAAGCCAAATCAGATGATGCGTACTGATTAGACTTACTGATCGATGGCACGCGCCGGAATCAGCAGGGTCGACGATGTCGAAGTAGCGAAATCAGCAGGGTCGACGAGGTCAGCAGATCACGAGCAGTCGCGTGAAGACGCTTCCCAAAAACCTTATTCGCCCTCTCCCGGTGCAGGATCTAGAAGACGAAGGGTTCCGGAGACCTGCTCTCCTGATCGCAGATGCACCTCTGCGGTCACATCTTTATTTTGTTGTTGTTGTTGTAGCATTAGTTTGTTTATCTTTTGTTTTGATCTGGGTCTTAATTTGCCTTGAGATGTGCAGGGCCTGTAGTCGAATGCAAGCAACAGCTCAGTTATTTTTTGTGTGTGCGTGACGCTGAAGGGAGACCTATCTCTATGCTCAGTCAGAAGAAACATGGTTTTGTTAGGCATGGAATGGAGAGCTGGCTACTCTATCCGTTCCAAATTATATATGCTTCAATTTGATTCTACCCTAAGTCAAACTGATGCAACTTCAATTCATCGAGTCTCTCGGAAATAAGATCTATTAACTTTACAGGTTCAAATAAAGACAGTACCCAAAAAGAGGGGCGGCTGGTCAGACAGAAAGCGTGGGGGTGGGGGTGGAGCTAAACCTCATTGAGGCTCATAACCAGAAAAGAACCTTGTCATAGGGACAAAAAAGGATTAGAGCAAGCAAAACATGCCCGGGTTTTCCTTGTACTACCGGCCGGGCGGCGCTCTCAATTTGCTCCTCTGATCTCAAAGACTGACAATTGCACATTAATTCCCTGCCCCGGCCTAACTATCTGTTGTTAATGACTGAGCAGCTGTACGTATCTGTAGTTCTGTACCATGACGCGCTCCTCCATCTCCACTTCATCTGGGTGGGCAACAAAAAAAAAAAGGCTGCGTCCTTTTTATAAAAAGGGTCGAGCGGCGCGCGCGCACACAGGCCGTAGACAGAGAGACGCCCTTGTTGCAACTTTTCAGGTAGGGGCCATGGCGTCACACAGCTAGCTAGAGACGAGAGAGAGAGAGAGAGACAGAGCATCTCAGCCTCATCCATCATGGGGAAACATAAGCTTTCCTTTATGTCTGCACAGCGCAGGGGCAGATTCTATCTCTCTCGGCCTTGGGCTTGCACATGCATGATCTCTCATCTCTCCAAGCTAAGCCTCCAAGTCCAACCAACCAATGCAAAGAAAGCTGAAGGCTTTTGCGAGCTCTCGTGCCAACTACGGCCGGCCTTGGTGTCTTGTGCTTCACATCACATGTGTGACTGCCTGACAGGGCTTGTGTGTTTCTGGTAGATCTTATCTGAAAGGTGACGACCTCACATCACAAGACACGAGAGCTAGCAGTGCCTGCCTGCTTCACATTGACAACATCCCGTTCGTTCGTCACTTGCTTCTTGCTTTGCGTAGCCCCCAGTTCTTCTCTTTCCTGCTTTCGTGATATCAATCAGAGAAGCAAGTGTCTCTTTTACATGCCTAACTAACTACTCATGTGATGTGATGTTTGTGAGCAGTGGCCAATAGTACAAAGCGGCTGCGAGGTACCAATGCAAAGGAGGTAGCACTATCAGCCGATGAACAAAGCCCAAACCCAGCGAGCCCCACGCCGTCTCCGTGCATGGGCCACCAGGCACCAGCCACAAGCCCACCGGGTGGCCCATGGAAATGCATGGTCAGTTTTTCTAAAAATTTGACTGTGGGAAGAATCTGATTGTGTAAAAAAATATGAATATCATTAAGATTACGTACGAAGGAAGATAAAGATATCTATAGTGCTCAGGATCTAGAAAGTGACGGATCTCTATTATTGCAACGATTCAAGCGATTGTGTTTATGTTGATTTTGAATGTTATATGTTATTTGAGATGTTAGTAAATATTTTTTGAGATGCCATATGAGAGGTCACATGTGCCTAGTAAGTATTTGGAGATGTTATATGAAAGGTTACATGTTATTTTAGATGTTAGTAAATATTTTGAGATGTTACATGTTATTATTAGTTGCATGATTCTTGCCACTTTTGTAGGATACATGTCAGACTTAGTGTGACAGCATGAAGAGAAGGTTGGCACGAGTTCCACGTGCAAGTATTGTAGGAAAACGAAGAGCAGAGGCGATGGTACCAGCAGGTAGGTATGGGTATGGACAAACACCCCCTTCACCCCTATACTCAAATTTGTCAAATATGTATCCAACAGGAATCGAGGCCACATATATTCAACCAAGTTTGGTGTTACCATGTTGGGTCCATATGCTTCTACAGACGACCAAGTATGTTAATTTTGTTTCATCGTTAACTATTTCTTTGTCATTCATGTTTTCTCGCTAATTTTATTTCATATCTTTGTATAGGACTATGTATACAGAATGTGTACACACCAGGATCCTTTCAACATGCTTAACTATGATGACTCAAACTGGATATGTGAGTATTGTAATGTGGACCTATATGCTGCGGAAGAACTCTAAATGAACTTGTATTTGAGTATTGTGAAGACCGATTGTTGTTTGTTACATAAGAGTTGGAGTTTGTGGCCGAATATGTATGTTGTATGCTATTTTGGTGAACATTATGTGAATCAATTATCATTTATTGTGCACCATAAATTAAGCAAATTACAAATAAATCGTGTCAAAATTTTCCACTTTTCAGCAAAAACACCAAAAACCGGTGCAAACAGGCGGTTTGCCGCCGGTTTTTATCGGTAAACTGTTTTATTTTTTTTATTCTAAATGCCAAATCGATCGGTTTTGAATGGCTTTTAGCGATTTTTGGCTGTAAACCAAAACCGACATGGGGTTTTGTATTTAAAACGGTATGGTAAACCTCCCTCATCAAACATTTCAACCCACGACGTTCTAGCTCTCTCTGCATGCATGCCACCGTGATTGTGATCATATGGCATCCTATTCATCCATTCCTCTGTTGCCAGTTCGATTTGTTTTCTGCCTCATTTTTAGAATCTCGTCATTAGGCAAACACAATGAAGATTTGTTTTCTGCCTCATTTTTAAAATCACGAATGACTCCTTAATAAAATCACGAATGACTTTACAACCAATGAAGATTTGTTAAGGTATTCTAGGGTGGATGAGTGAGTAGATATGTGCGTGCGCGCGTCCCTGTCTTTTGTCTGCAATACCAGATATATATATCAGGCTGGGTAAAGGCAACCGGGAAATCGGCTAGAAATGGTAAAGGGAAAAGACCAAACATGAAGATCGACTTCACACAGTTGTGGGGTATCATAACATAACAGTGGTGATCCTACCAGCAACCAAACAACTGTATAGAAGCAGAATTGCCGATTGGCCTTAAACTCGACAGACTAAGTATACACAACACGAGCCTTAACTAATGAATTACATGATGTTGGGGAGCGGGGAGAAAATGGGCAGGGACCACATATAAGGCACATGAAACATTATGTAAACATTCAAAACTTCACAGTCCAGATAAGCATGTCAACTATATTCATCAACTCTACAAGCTACAGCCGATTTTAGACAGAAACATACACAACGACATTTCTTCTGTCACCAATATGAAGATAGCCTCAATGCCCAAATCAAAACCCTACGCATGAGAGAAGGTAACCTCTGCAAGGTCCAGATTCCCCGAAGTAGAACTCCTTCAGACTATAAACCAAGGCCAGCCAGCTTCGAAATGAACAAAATATATATATATGCTTTCACCACATGCATGTCCAAAAGAACAGTATGATGCTCACCTTACAAAGGTTTGAAGATGTACACATTGACAATCGTCATCGCCAAGAATAGAGGCAAGCCTCTCTTACTAAAGTAAATCCAGGATAGGTTGTTGTCCTGATGACGAGTTCGAATGAGGAGGCCTTGATGCTCGGGAGAGTGCTGATTGTCCTTGATTTCTACCACGCCCTCTTCCAACTGAAGTAGATGGAGGAGGGGCAAGTCTGGGTGGGCCATTTGCGGCATTATTGGCAGACATGGACAGTGATCCAAAATCAGATTTTGGTTGCATCATGCTCAGGCCTGTACTGGAACTGCTTGGATTGGAGAGGCCAGTGCTCAATCCTCCAATTGGATTTCCAAAACCTAGAGCTGCACTGCCCTGATTCAAATAGCTGCCAGTTGAGTTCATGCCCATCAGATTAGGCGTGTTTGACCAGCTCATTTGGTTGCTTTTCGCTTGCCCTATAGAATTCCCGCTGCCACCAAACCCTATGTTACCTGAGCTAAATCCAGAAATATTTTGATTTATGCTTGGACGATGCTCGGTTGCTGTAATGCTAGTAACATTGCTAGGTTTTGGGGGCCAATCAGCAAAAGGATCAATATCGTCAAGTCCGTCGCTAGATAGCCTTCCAGATTCATTCTCCTTGCTAATAGACAAGGATGCATTGAAGTCGGATGACGAGCTTCTTCGAGGAGGCCACTCAATGTCAACAGGGGCACATGAGCCAGAAGTTTGAGGTCCTGAACTGGGCACAAGAGATTGTACTGGTTGTGGTTGCGCAGGTGGGATTGTAGCTGCTGTAGCATGAGAAACTAATGATGGCTGCTTTGCTCGGGTGCTCAAATCAAAGGGGAGTGGTGTGGATTGCTTTGTTTGAGTACTGAAGTCAAAAGGGTGTACTGAGGGTTGCTTTGTCTGTGCACTAGAATCAACTGAGAGAGATGGAACACCGGTTTTCTTAGAAGGACCCCAGTCTTCATCCCATGGAGGGCTGCTCTTTGCAGCTGGTATTTGTCCTGGCATAGGTTCAGAATGGATCCCGTTTGCCAATGAAGGTGATGCTTTTACCTCTGTGTTCCCATTATCTGTAACAGTCACACCACGCTTCTCTTCGATCTTGCTGTAGAAATAGGTAGTAGTTTAGTTGACATATTAATGGACACAGGAGAGCAATGCAGGATAAACAATACCTTGTAATGTCCTTGACAAATAGCATATACTTGGCAAATTGTTGTACATTCAGTTGATGTGCTGTGAGTAATGGGAAGATGAGAGGAATCACATATTCCGCAGCAAACTCCACACCGCACTGGATCAGAGACAAGAGAGTAAATTGAGTATTACTGAGCTAAATCATGGGCAGACCAAGTGCCGAAGGCTCCCACATGAGTGAAATCTGGGAAGGAAATAAATCGAGGCAAGCCTTCCCCCGCAAATGCGGAGAGGCTGCTTCAAACCCGTGGCCTAGTGACTCAGTGAAACAGCTTTCACCACTGCACCAGGCCTGCCCTTCTTGGCATGGGAAAAACCGCTCAGAATTCAGCTACGGTAAGAAAGGACATGCAAAGACAAGAACTAACTTGTTTATAGATTGCATTAGCAACACCAAGTGTGCACATAAGAGTTGGCGCAGTATGGTCAACAGCTGTGCAACGCCGAACCGTCTCCAAGATACCCAATATACCTTCTTTGTCCAGGGATGGCACAAGATCTCCTAAACAGCGCAACGCATTCACGCGCACCTATATTGCAGGAACAGTTAAGAACATAAGATAAGTTACAGTACAAAGTACAGAATGATGCATTCCTTACAGTACAAAGTACAGAATGATGCATTCCTAACAGAGGCAGGAGCACACAAGTACAACACTACATAAGAAAAGGCAGCTTCTATTCGCAAAACAATGAGTAGATAAAGAAACATGAGATGGAACAATGCAACAGTTGAATTATAAAATGTCGATCATATTTAATTCAACAAGAATGAATTAGGTGTGTGTATGTATGAAAGTTCATAATTAGTAATTACATAAGAAAACAAACAGTATGAAAGTTAATAATTACACAAGAAAATAAGCATTCAGTGTTAAAGGGTTCCTATCCTTTTTTCCTAATATGAGCCTGCTAGAACATAAAAGAAGCAGTAGCCTTCCATTTTATAAAAGTTTGCGGTATTCCAATGCTTTAATAAGAACATTATCAAATATATAATAGCCTGAAGCATATACTGTGCATACCGCGGCAACTGTCGTCTTTAGAGCTAATCCATGTACACGAGGAAGCACAGCCTGTTTGACTAGCTGCACAAGAAAAAAAAATATTACATGAACAAATAACATGTATGTCATGCACATACACTGTAACCAATTGGTCAAGTGAGTTCAAAGTCTTCAAAAAGAGGATATCGTTTTTGTACTGGTCAATCAAATGATTAATCTTCATTGTTTAGTATAGAAAAACAGTAACCTTGGTGTCAAGTTGACGAGACAGTGATACTGTTCGACGCAGAACTTCTTCCTGTAACCGGGGATCATTGTCATCATAAGCCCGAACCAGCATTGGAAGAATATGTGATATCAAATGTTCCTGTGTGGCCTGCACAAGAGAAATATCCTGATCACAAAGCACTATGCGAAAAAACTACTACATAAATGACATGTCACTAACAATCATTTGTGGATTAAGGGCACCAATGTGTTCAGTGTTCAGTCACATAGAACTACATGTTAATAACAATCATTTGTGGATTAAGGGCACCACTCCGTTCATCCGCATAGATAACACAAAGGAATAGTATAATCTATCAATATTTCACAAGTAACACTGATTACCTTGTTAATGATGAGATCTGCATGCTTCACAAGCAAAAGTAGAGTTTCACCTGATGCTGAAGTAAACACTGGAACAAGCGCAGGCAGTGTTGCAAGTTCAAAATCCCCTTTATCCTGTAAAAGAGCCAAAAGTAAAGGCCTTTCAGAATAGTCGCGCCAAAATGGTCAGTACATAACATATCCTGAAATGCATTTTGCTTCAAAAAACCTACAGACAAGAAATTACAGTATTCAATTCTCATTGTGGACCTCGCACATAGAATGACATAAACCACATGTACTTAGGATTTTACTATAGTGATACACATATTTTACATGGAAAGAACTAGCGCTAAGAATAAATACTCGGGATTCCATAATGTTCTTTGAATGCATAGAAACTCTATTCATTCATTAAAGTGGATACAAATGAGAAACCACAGAAATAACCTGAGATTCTGCTATTGTTAGAACCATAGGCAAAATCATTGGCTGCATAACCATGTTGCGTAACTCAGCACAAAGAGGAGGAAGAACCTGGTTGCAAAGTGTGAGTCAGCTTTGAAATAACCAATGGATCAAATAAATATAAGGCTGTTCTTTTTCCTGGACAAAACAGTTTGAAAAGCACAAACAGAAAAAAAACAGAAACACAATGTCGGAATGTGTCAACTAGAGAATTGATTCATATTGTGACAAGTTTAAGATCTAGAAATTGAGGTTTAGATATTATTTTATTTATTTCCAATACTCCATACAGGGTATGCTGATAGCAACCAAACATTATGGAATCTGGCCATCTGGGTAGATGTATAATTTAACATATCCAGGTTTCAGGAGCTTCAATGAAGTGGTACATAACAAAATGATGCTCACAGAGAGTGGACACATGGGGGTAGCATTGGTCGGAAGAAGACAAGGATGGATTGCAGTACTGAACATACTTTATATCGAAGAACTCGGGAATCAAAATCCTTCCACATATCTGATAATGCCTTCAAAAACTCTGTCTTCTGCATATTATCTCTCTCCTGAAAGGAATGTTATCTTAAAAATCAGGACCATTTTAGGTACCAAATTGTGCCATTTCATTCTCTAGTCAAGCAGGCAAGACTCTTTCCTGCTGTGTTGACAGGTATAACTCAAACAATCTAGTCAAAGGTGATTTTCAGACAGCAAAGAAGCACACCAGATAGCAACCTTTAAACTTATTAACGAAAATAAACTAAAGGGGAATAACAAAAACATACAAGCAAATGGTCAAGGAAACGAAGAGCGCGCAACCTCGTATCATCCCGGAAGAAAGAAGAACCTGCACAAAAATTTAGCATTTTAAAAATCATTTCATGAAATAATCAGTGGTGGTCATGATTTACCCCCAGTGAGTGAAAAAATCTCCTTTGATTTTCCCTTAAATGAGGGAAAGGAAGGTGTTACACACCTGTAAAGGCCACAGCACTAGGACGCGATACTGCATCCATCGATATCATCCTTTGCAAATCCGATACCAAATCAGAAGGAATATTAGAAAAGGCTTCACTTGTTAAATATGTCAAGGCATTCATGTACTGCAAAAATAGGGGAAAACATCAGAACAGGTGCTGTAGGATGTGGATACAACCCAAACAAGATGATCTACATGCAAAACTGAAGCGAGAAAGTAAAATTACAGTTGAGGCCATTGATTGATGCTAAAAGGACAAATCTATATTGGGTAAATGCCATCAATCAGATGTTTAAAACATACCATTTTAACATTGTTATGGCAGTCCAGAAGTGGTCTACGAGCAACCAGATGGTAAGCTAGACATCCAAAGCTAAACATGTCACAAGCAGAGCCAACTTTAGAATCTCCACTTCGAACCAATTCTGGTGCAGTATAGTTCAACGACGGTTGAAGAGGCAAAGCTGTATCCTCGACATCATAGTCCTAGAAAGAAACCAAGCAGATAAATTGGCAACAGTTCAGAGCATTGGAACACAGAAACAAGCAGGGTTCACAAAACAGATCATAAAGTCACAAATCACAGAAGATGTCAAGTACTGAGCAATGGGTATAATGAAGCGCTAAATATGCCTAGCTGTACATTAATAACTTAGCTATAGAGAGGTCTAATAATGACTAACATAGGTTTGTGGTGCACATTTTATATGCCGTTACAAATCTCAGCAGTAGCAATGTGCTACATGCAATCGCCACACGACAGTAGTGATATACTTTTGAAGTTGATATGAAAAGATCAGTTCATGACTAGATGAGACTCCATGCACAAAAAAAATATGTATCATGCAGAACTACGTGACAATTTAGAAAATTAACTGAACGATATAAGTTTGGTGGAATATTTTCTGCTACAGAAAACTTCGAAGGGACAATACAGATTAGTCAATGTTCTCAAAATATGGTAAAAGAATCTGCAAATTAAAGCCACCAAAATGACAAACTAAATGTAGAATACTTACTAACCGAATAATGGAATAGCTGTGATGAAGTCAAACCACCTGTGGCTTGATCAACTGAAAGAGCAAAACCAAACCCACCAAGCTTCCAAGATCCGTTAGAAGTTATAAAGACCGTCTACAAAAGAAATATGATTAATACAGTACACTAGTGTAGAACTCAATGATGGCATAATAACAAGCAAGTAACATCAAATTCATTAGGTATTCTGCAGATTTATTTGCAGATATATTAGATACATGTGGTGCTAAGCCATCAGTTCAGAGAGCAACATACATTAAAAGGCTCCATATATAGAGAACAATGTGAACAAACCAATTAGCAATTTGAGGAAAAAATATGTCCAATAAAGCATTGAGTTTTTCAGCAACTAAAGGCCTGTTTGGATCCAAGAGCTAAATCAAACTGACTAAATTTTAGCTCCTCCTTAGGAGCTAAAAGTGACTAAAAGATACATTTTCACCATTTTAGTCATTTTAACTCTTTCTGTTTGGATCTTTAGCTCCTAAGGTGACTAAACTTTAGTCACTTTTACTTTAGCTCATGGGATCCAAACAGACACTAAGTACAAAAAAACATCATATACTGCACAGCAAGCCTAAATCAGAGTGGCCTTAGGATCACCAAGGGGGACTGCGGCAAGCCGGCAAGGCAGAATAACTATGTTAAAATGACAAAAGAACACAAAAACTATGGGATTGTAATAGGAAAATGACAGAGCAAATCAATTATATCAGTAACAGAAAAGGAACAAGCAGAAAATTATAAGGCAGAAGAATGGCGATGCATACTAACCTCAGGCGATATAGCTCGATGGGCAAGATGAGCATTGTTATGAAGAAAATCTAACGTCTCTGCAACTTGTAGCAGTCCATGTTTAATCTCAAGTAGTCCCATTTCCTTAAACACAAGAAAGAAATTAGCAAATTGTTGAACTGAAAAATATGATCATGGTTTGGCTATACAATCAAGTGTCATGACTAGGGCACCACTCAATACACAGAAATGCAGGGAATGTAGAATCTACAGGCATCAATCGCCACTTATATGACAGGAGAAGTTCCAGCTCAAGATACCAGATTGTAGAGCTAAAAGTTTTAAGAGTCGAAATCCACAAGAATCTCAGTCAAACCTCATGTTTAAATACAATTCTGGTTATCTAAAGTCCTACCAAACACCAATGGATCTGTGGCAGGGGCAGTGTAACAAGTGAGGTCAGATAATCTTGGAAGATTTTTACAAATCAGTGGAGTATAACTTATGAAGTAAAATAACTATGCGAACTCCGAGGGACCGAGGAAATATTACGATTTTTTATACGTCTGACGAACAAGGACTCCATTTTTAGGAAGGTTTATTGCAAAATTTTAGGAGTACAAATATTACACTCATTTAGCGGCTTTTTTGGATGTGACACTGACAAATGCTGCATTAGAAACATAAACGGTATCATGTTAGATCGTGCCTCTGTTATTCTATGGCATTTGCTAATCAATAATTGCATGAACAACCAAAACATGAAACAATTGCCAGTTTTCAACTCACATACCAACACTAACCGCCTTAACATGGTAACCAGTATTGAATGCAAAGTAGCAACGAGAGTTTGAAGCAGCTCTTCGCATTTGCGAAGGAAAGTTTGTCTCGGTTTATCCCTTCACCAGACCCCGCTCATGTGGTGGGAGCCTACGGAACTGGGTTTGCTCTTTTTTTCTTGTGGCTATCCAGCAGTAAATTAGTAATTGCTTAAGGTCGATGCTAGATAGAACATAGACAGACACACAGAGTCAAACAAAAACAAGAGACGTCAGTCGTACCATGCCCTTGAGCTCCTTGGGCACCTTGCCGACGTTGTCAAGGCACCCGAGCGCGTTAGCTACGGAGGCGAAGACGGGCTCAGTGGCCATGGCCATGGCGGCCTTGGTCTCGTCAAGCGCCTGCACAACGTGGAGCACGCCCGGGTGGCGCAGGCGCACGAGCCGCGCCGCGTCGGCGCGGACGAGGTCGAGGAAGGCGTCCTCGGCCGCCTTCGACAGCCCCGCCCGCGCCCGTGCCTCGGCGAGGGCGCGCTTGTCGAGCACCCAGACGGAGACGACGGGGTAGGGCGCCGAGGGGGCGCCGTCCCGCGGTCGCGCCGTGTAGATCCGCCACGCGAGTCCCGGCCCGCCGGACCCGGCCTGGTCCAGCAGCTCGTAGTCCTGCAGCGGGCGCGGGCCCGTCACCTCCTGCACCGTCGTGGACACCGTCTTCTCGATGACAGCCGACGCCTTCGCCAGCGCCTGCGTCAGGGTCTTCATGTTGAGCGCCATCGCCCCCCACCGCCGCCGCTGCCGCTGCCTCCAGCGAGATCTGGGAGGCCCCGGCCGCGGTGGTGGATTTCCTCTTGGAGCGGGGTCGCCTGATCGGTCGGTGGCAGCGCGTGTTTGGTTTAAGGGAAATTTGGATCATACCATTAAAAGATCATCACTTTGGATCCATACCATTACTATCTCACTTACATGTGGGTCCACATGAGTCAATGACATATGGGGTCCATGGTATATATCTAAAGTTTGGATCTTTTAATGATATAGATCCAATTGTTCCTTGGTTTAATTACTTTACGGGTGTGTTTTTTGGTTTTTTTAATCGGTTTTCTGCAGCTCGTGCCATGCGAGACCGCGAGCGATGGGAGGAATGGAGGACGATGCTTCGTCACGAAGGGGACCAGAAGGGGAATGTTGGTTCAATCTTAACCGTTGGTTTTATGTGGTTTTGGCCGAGATGGACGGCTGGAATGCGGTAGTTGGTAGGCGTCGCGGTCCTCTCCTAGTCTCCTCTCCTACTTCTCTGAAACTTCTATTTCAGCTAGGCCTGAAAACCGTTTTCTAAAATCCCGTATCCGGCCCCTCATAATTGTATCGTTTTCTAAAGTCAATATCGTTTTTGAAAATTATTATATTTAAAATTTGAATTTCAAATACCTATGGACATCGTATTGTAGTCGTCAATAAGTAGATTAATTATAAAATCGAGTAAATTTTCGATTAATCTACAATCATTTTTTATAGATGATATCGTTTTTCGACTGTTTTCGGTCATTTTCAACCCTAATTTCAGCATTGTTTTATCTACGTTCAATGTGCTAGTGAGTTGTGGTGGCACACCAATCATATTGATGGTACAGTGCAACGACTATATGACATGTGAGAGAGTCCAGTGGCAAGCTAGTATGGTGAGCCCTCCCCGTGAAAAAATAAAATTAAAGTGGACATATGGCCCACATACCAGATATAAACTACATATAATGCACTTTATCTTATCCGAAAGACCAAAAATGCATGAGTTGAAAATAAAACATATCCTTTTTTGTAGCTCGCTCGGATGCTCGCTTAGGTGTTTTTCTCACAGCTCATCTAGAAGGTAACAACCCGTGTCCACATCACTAGATGACGCACAACGGCGATAGGACCATGAAAACTGGTGTTTTATAAGAGTATATAGATATATAGATTTTTATTTTCTTATTTTTCCCCATTTGAAAGATATATTTTTACTTTTTGTTTAGAGGGACTAGTTCTTGTGCTCATTTTGCATCGGGCTATCTCTAGCATCTCTCCTATCACATTCTCTATCTCATATCCTATTTCAAACTCCACTCTGCAAACAGTGTTGTCGGTGTCTCGAACCTCGCTCCGATAAGTAAATTTATTGTGCGTGTTCCAGGCTCGGGAGGATGGGCGCATAATTTATACTGGTTTGGGTAGAACGTCTCTACATCCAGTCATCGGCGGCTTGCGCTACCGGCATCATTGATGATCAAAGCTCGTAGTAGGGCTTACAAGAAGGCGAGAGAGGGAGGAGAGGCTCCTAAGTCTCTTGTTCGCGGTGAAGGTGGTTACAAGGTGGATGTAAAGAAAATGAACCCCGGGCTATTTGGCTCAATAGGTTTTGGTGTTTGATGATCAACACAATCTGTGGACTAATGCGTTTGCTAGTGTTTATATTTGTAGTTCACAGTATGCTAAGGTTACTTGGACTAAGGCAATGAGGAAAGCAACATGCCAAAAGAAGACATTATGAAGATCACAAGTGAAGATCAACATGTATCAAACAAGTCCAAGAAACAAAGAATAGTGTTGCCGCAGAGAGCAGCAGCTTTTCTCCAATGGCTAGAATTGTGTTGGGCCTATAAATACCACCCAACCAGCCATTTCAAGGTGTGGGAGCCTAAGCAACATACCAAGGCATATAGTAGACATTTCCAAGTGCTCATACACCCAAGTGCTTAATAGAATCACTCGGTGATTAGCGTAGGTGCTTTGCGGAGTGCTTAGGTTAGTTAGACCGCATTAGCGTTTGCTCTAGGTGAATCCTAGTTAGTTGAGCGAGTTTAGAAAAACCACACGACCCCTCGGCTCTTGCGCGAGCTGTTGTAATTATACCGAGTGGGGCGAAAGTCTTGCGAGACCATGGCAACTGCGTTTGTGTCACAACCGCCACCGTGTACCGGAGGGAACGAGGCCTGTGGCGTTTTCAGCTGGGAGCTCGATAGTGGAGACGGCGGGGAGCGTCCGAGAGGAGCCGGAAGTGGAGCACCACTTGCCCGTGGAGAAGGCCTGTGGCTCTCTACGGAGTTACTCGACTGTGGTGCTCTTTAGCTTCCACATCTCTACCTTGCTCTTTAGCTTCCACATTTATTAAGCATTTAAGTTTCAATCTTGTCTTTATACTTATATTGTTAAGATTGAAACTTAGCCATTGCGGTAGAGATAGCAACACTTAGACAAAATCTAGTTTGCACATTCTAGTTTGATTAATTGCATAGGTTTTGCTCTAGGGTTTTAATCGTGGCCTAGTGTATAGAAAGTTTTAGAAGTTCTAATTCACCCCCCCTCTCTTAGGCATCACCTGTTTCCTTCAATTGGTATCAGAGACTGGTTTGGCTCATTTGAAACGCTTTAGCTTCACCGCTAAAAGAGTCGACGCTTTTTAGGGATAGATACCCATAGGCCTCCACACTTCGACGTCACTAACTTTCCATATTATAGTGCTAGAATGGCTTGTTACCTAGAGGTCGTGGATCTAGGTGTTTGGAGAGTCACTCATGATGAGATGAAACTACCCAAGAATCCCGAGAAACCCACCACGAGTGAGGAAAAAGAAATTCATTTAAATGCTAGAGCTAAAAATTGCTTGTATGAATCTCTTAGCACGGATATTTTCAATCAAGTTTTTACATTAAAAACTGCTAATGTGATTTGGCTAAAATTGCATGAGCTCCATGATGACACATCCAATGTCTGTAAGCAAAAACATTGCCTAGTATTAAATTAGTATAATTCTTTTGCTATGAAGGATAATGAGCTTGTTAGAGACATGTATTCTCGTTTGAATTTAATTATCAATGAGCTCAATTCTATTGGCATAAATAAGCTAGGTGATGGGTAAAATATAGGAGCATCATCACTATTCTTCACAACATGGAGGACTTGAGTATAATGACCCCGGCCATTGTGATGGGTAAAATCGCGGCCTTTGAAATGTCGTGAAAAATGTGTCGAGGATAGGAGCCAACTTCCTCAAGGCCATATGCTTTTGCATGTGATGAAAGGAAGGGTAAAAAGAAGGCTCCCACTCCAATTTCCTCAAGTGAAGAAGAGGAGGAAGAAGAAAGTGATGATGATGAAGATAATCAACCATCAACATCATCCTCCGAGGACGAAGAAACAATCCGACGCGTCAGAAAGGTAATGGGGATGATCCGTAAGATTAATCTAATGGGTGTGCCCTTGCAGGTAGAGGATCTTCTCTTTGACATTGACAGGAAAAAGCAAAAAAAAAGAGGATGCTTCGTATGTGAGGATAAGGGCCACTTAAGGGACAATTGTCTAACTATGGTCGAACCCAAAAGGGGGAGGAGCAAAAGCAAGGCGCTAAAAAGTGTCAAAACTTGGGATGATTCTTCAAGCGAAGATGAACCTCCAAGGACGTGCAACCACCGGTCCTTATCATGCTCATCACGGTCATCACGCAAGTGCCTTATGGCAAGAGGTAAAATAAGTATTCCATCCTCTAGTGATGATAGCAGTAGTGATGATGAAGGTGAGGGAAAGCCCTCCGTAGATGAGCTCGCGGAAGCCATTAAATTTTTTCAGGATGTTTGCACTAAGAAAAAAGCTCAACTTAAAACTTTGAAAAATAAGTTGATTAGCTCTCAAAATGATTATAAAGGCTTGGTAGAAAAATTTAAAACATTTGCAAATATGAATTGTGAGCTATCAACTAAAATTGAGAAATTAGACTCTAGTGCTCCATCCACTGCTACCGATGATGGCCTTATTAAAAAAATGAAAAACTTAAGGCTAAGTTAGCTAGCTCCCAAGAAGCTATTGAAAATTTTCTAGGGACAATGGAAATTCTTAGCATACACAATAATGAGCTAACTACTAAGCTATAAAACATTGGTAGCACCCCAGAGCATCTTTAGTTGAAATTCCTGAAATTACTAAGAAAGATGCTTCTACTTCTGCTTTAATTTAATTGATGATTCTAACCCTTGCAACCAAGTTCTTGTTGAGAATATTGTTGTAGAAACATGTTCAGATGAGGTTGCAGAGAAAAATGAGCAATTAAGGCAAGAAGTGGCTCGCCTTGGCAAGACTTTGTATGATAAGAAAGGCAAATCCAAACAAATTCAACCTCCTAAGGATGACACCACTGCGGGAGTGAACAAGCCTGTGGAGGGAAAAACTATGATTTGTAGGCTATGCCACAAAGAAGGCCACAAGTCTTTCCAATGCAAGGCGAAGACCGGGGATAAGCAAAAGCAAAAGTAAATCAAAAGCCAACAAGCAAAATCTCCAACACCTACATCAACAAGGTGAATAAAAAGGCTGCTACACCATATTTAATCAAGAAGAAAAAGAATGGAAAAGTGATAGCAATCAAGGCCAACAACCAAGCCAACAAAGCAAAGGGGGCCAAACGCATCTGGGTGCCAAAAGAAATTATTTCAACCATGAAAAGCACCAAGAAGGTTTGGATCCTAAGAGGGAAGTGATAAGTCCGAAGGACGTCGGGTAATTTGGAGACTTTGCAAATTTGGGATGTATATCATGGGATACATCATAATGGATCAAGTCTATTGCCAAGTGGGTTAGTGAATACTTTGGACCCAAATTTCCCCACCCACGACAAAGGTAACTAGATTTATTGTATTTCTTGTCTTTAGATATGTGTATCTATTTTCATGTATCTAGTTCTACCTTTCATACCTAGTACTACAATTCATATTTACTTGTGTTTAAATGCATGCATACTAGGTAAATCATATGGTAGGATTGCTCACTTTCAATTCATACTCTTGAGCAAACCTACATTGTTTGAAATGTTTAATTAAGCACGACACATAGCTTATTTAACACTCCTAAGAAAAATGATACATCATTTGACATTTTCTTATGACATATCCTTCAAGTGGTATAATACTTCAATTATGCCTCAATTGGTATTAACTTATATGTGCCAAAGCTCAGATTATAGATAATGTGCCCCTCTTGATATCAAATCAAAAGTGCATGTCTCCTACAAGTATTCAAAACTTGTATGCACACTTTCAGGGGGAGGTTACTCTATAATCTAAGTCTTTGAGACTAATACCTATTTTTAAGTCTATTTCATGTAGTAGTCTCATTGTAAGGAAAATGAAGTCCTCGGAGAAAGACAACAAGATTCCACTGCAAGTCTACAAGAACTCATATGTCTCTCAAGCCTGCCATTGGTCTTCAATTGGTCCGCAATTAACTTTCGATTGGTATCTTTGATACTAAATTCGGTATCATTTACATGTCTTCTCAAACATTTAGTTAGACTATATTTCATATCTCATACTTCCCATGTTGCTATACTGCATAAGATGTTGAATCATATTTTGTTACCTATGCATAAGGGAAGTTAGTCTAATCAAATCATGCCTTGCACCTATATTTTTCACATGCTTTTTCCTAAGTAGAAGATCTCTGTTAGGGGGAGTATTTCTTCGTCTCTATAGGGGGGAGAAAATTCTTTCTATGGAGAACACTCATGTAGGGTGAGTAATAATTTGTTGCTTCAATTGATCTTCATTGATAAATCTTTAATGAGGGCAAGTCTTATTTGTTTCTTATGTGCTTTTAATGTCTTCCTTTTCGGTGGTTGATGCCAAAGGGGGAGAAGTTTAGGGACCAAAGCAATAAAAACTGTATCAAACACCAAACACCACCAAATTAAAAAATTTCATCCTTCAAGTGGTTTTGGCTCTTTGGTCCAAAATAGGAAGCAAGTGAATTATGGAGTTAGGTGAGGCTTAAGTCCATAATCTCACCTTAAGGGGACAAACATGCATCCGAGCAAGTAGATTGCATATTTTCATTCAAATATTTGTAATATTTGCTTGCTTTGGTTGTGTTGTCATCAATCACCAAAAAGGGGGAGATTGTAAGGAAAATGGACCTCGGGCCATTTGGCTTAATAGGTTTTAGTGTTTGATGATCAACACAGCCTGTGGACTAATGTGTTTGCTAGTGTTTATGTTTGTAGTTCACAGGATGCTAAGGTTACTTGGACTAAGGCAATGAGGAAAGCAACACCTCAAAAGAAGACATTATGAAGATCCAAATGAAGATCAACAGGTATCAAGCAAGTCTAAGAAACAAAGAATAGTGTTGCCACTGGCGGACTGTCCGGCTGAGAGCATCAGACTGTCCCGTGCCACACGCCGGACTATCCGGTGCACCAAGGAACAGGAGCCCAACGGCTAGTTCCAGGTGGCACTTGTGGAGAGAAGCCACTGTACTGTCCGATATGACATCCGGACTGTCCGGTGTAAAAGCCTGCAGCACCAACGGCCACCTGTGGTGTCAAATCCAACGGCTAGGCGCACCAGACAGGGGCACCGGACTGTCCGGTGTGCCGTAGAGAGCAGCAGCTTTTCTCCAACGGCTAGAATTGTGTTGGGGCCTATAAATACCACCCCAACCGGTCATTTCAAGGTGTGGGAGCCCAAGCAACATACCAAGTCATATAGTAGACATTCCCAACCGCTCATACACCCAAGTGCTTAATAGAATCACTCAGTGATTAGCGTAGGTGTTTTATGGAGTGCTTAGGTTAGTTAGACCGCATTAACGCTTGCTCTAGGTGAATCCTAGTTAGTTGAGTGAGTTTATAAAAACCACACAACCCCTTGGCTCTTGCGCGAGCCGTTGTAATTGTACTGACTAGGTGAAAGTCTTGCGAGACCGTGACAACTACGTTTGTATCATGGCCGCCATCGTGTACCAGAGGGAACGAGGCCCGCGACGTTTTTAGCCGGAAGCTCGATAGTGGAGACGACAGGGAGCGTCCGAGAGGAGCCGGAAGCGGAGCACCACTTACGTGTGGAGAAGGCCCGCAGCTCTCTACGAAGTTATTCGACCGTGGTGCTTGGCCCTCGCGTGGGCTTCCCTTTGCATAGGGGCACCAACGAGGATTAGTCAGGACCTTGCGTGGTTCTGGATACCTCAGTAAAAATAGCGGTGTCATCCACAAGAGTTTGCATCTCTACCTTTCTCTTCAACTTCCGCATTTATAATAAACATTTAAGTTTCAATCTTGTCTTTATACTTATATTGTTTAAATTGGAACTTAGCCATTGCGGTAGAGATAGCAACACTTAGACAAAACCTAGTTTGGACATTCTAGTTTGATTAATTGCATATGTTTTGCTCTAGGGTTTTATTTGTGGCCTAGTTTAGAGAAAGTTTTAGAAGTCCTAATTCACCCCCTCTTAGGCGTCACCTATTTCCTTCAATGGAGTTCTAGCTAAGTCTTGGCTTGGTAGCGAGGCTCTGGCCTCTAACTCCTCCTATTTGTCGATCTTCTGGGGGTCGTCTCGTCTAGGTCCGTCCTTGCATTGTCCGCCCGAGAGAAAGGACCTCCCGAGTCCGGGGCAGTCTCCTCCTTTTATAGGCCAAGGAGGGGGTCAGGCTGTGATGGCTTTCTTAAGAAGGAGCCACCAGATGATGGTAAAATTGGGCATCTTACCATGGGGTAAAGACATGTATGCTTGTGGTAGCTTGGTTGTCCTGTATTCTTTATTATGTACGGCGTGGGCAACGTAGGCCCGAGCGCCATCATTTGGGCTATGCTGACCCTTAGACTTCGTAGCCTAGGGCTCAACATGGCTTGACGTGTTGCGCCCTGTCAATGGCCTGTGCACTTAGGCCATGAGTGCGTCGCTGGCTAGGGAACATGTAGACCATAAATGCACTACAGTCCGAGGGGCTCGTAGGTGAGAGCACCTAGAGGGGGTGAATAGGTGATCATGTAAAATTAAACACTAAATAGCTGCAAACTTGATTATCAAGGTGTTAGTGAAATCAAGTGGCTAAGGAACGCGCTCATGCGAACAAAGCAATCACAATAAGCAACACACGAGACACGTGATTTTTATCCCGTGGTTCGGCCAAGTAACACTTGCCTACTTCCACGTTGTGGCGTCCTAATGGGCGAGGGTTGCACTCAACCCCTTTCAAGCGATCCAATGATCAACTTGAATACCACAGTCTTTTCCTTTAGAGTATTTTTCCCGTTTGCGAGGAATCTCCACAATTTGGAGTCTCTCGCCCTTACAATAGAGATCACAAAGAAAGCATAGAGTAAGGTTGGGAGAGCAACACACACAGGACTCAAATCCGCAGCACAACCACGCACACAAGTCACAACTTGAGCTCGAAACACAACACACGGAGTTCGCAACTCAAATGGAGCTCAAATCGCTAACACAGAGAATCAAATGCGTGGAGTCAGAGTATGGGAGTCTTAGAATGTTTCTTGTAAGCTTGGTGTGCTCCTCCATCCGCCTAGGGTCCCTTTTATGGCCCCAAGGCAGCTAGGAGCCGTTGGAGGCCAACTTGGAAGGCCAAACTTGCCTTCTGTCGGGTGGTGCACCGGACAGTCCGGTGCACCACCGGACAGTCACTGTAGTTGTCCGGTGTGCGATCTCCTTCCATATCTGGTGCGTCCGACCGTTGGTCCTCGGGGTCGGTTGGCGCACCGGACACTGTCTGGTGCACACCGGACAGTCCGGTGTGCCCAACCGACCGTTGCTGCGGGCCACGCGTCTCCCGCGGATTGCACAGCCGACCGTTGGCGCTGGCGACCATTGGCTCACCGGACAGTCCAGTGCACCACCGGACAGTCCGGTGAATTATAGTCGTACGCCTCTGCGTTTTCCCGAGAGCAGCCGGTCCACCGCCGGCCAGCCTGGCGCACCGGACAGTCCGGTGTGCCTAGCCAGAGTTGGTGTTGGCTGCACACAGCCAACTCTTTTCCTTTTCTTTTCTTCTTCTTTTGTCACTGTTTCTAGCACTTAGACAAACACATTAGTATACAAAATAATATACTAAGTCTAGAAACATACCTTATGCTTTGATTTGCACTCTTCACACATTTTGCACATAAGAGCTCAATTAATGTGTTGGGCATCTAATCACCAAAATACTTATAGAAATGGCCCAAGGGCACATTTCCCTTTCAGTAGGTCATGAGTGATCTACGGCCCGAAGGGTTCATAGGTCATGAGTGGGAGGCAGGCTGGCGCATCCGCTGTGGCACTACGCTAGACATAGTTAACATGGCTAGTCATTTATGATGGGTCGGTCTCGGGCCAGGCGTGGGATCCACTTGAGTGGTTTCTCTTCAGTACGCCCAGCCCCCTGTCTGGTCCGCCACGCCCGACCCCAGGCTCGGTGCCACAGGGTTCGTCCTGGGGTGGGTTCTTCCATGGTGGACGCTACCTATCTCCTCTAACTAACCAGCAAGCCCTAGTTGTCGGAAGCCTTTTCCCCAGCGTGCTCGCTTACTAATGGGCCCCAGGAACCAAGGATCATATCCCCGATAGTAGCCCCTGAGCCCCCGAGGGGAGAATGTCTCCCCTCAAGTGCTAATGAAGGGTTAGATGGTCGCTTGTGATTAACGTGAGGCTTCGCGAGGCCTGCTATTGGCATCTAGGATCCAGTCGGGCGCTATAAGTAAAGGTTCCTTCTGCACTTACCCCATCTGACTTCAGCCACCACTTCTCTGCCTCCCCCAAAACAACATTCTGTTTGGAGTGTAACCTGGTCTGAAACCCTTTGCGATCCTCTCTCCCAACCATGGATCCCAACAAGTGTCCCACGCTGGAGGGCCTTCGTCAAGGTTGCTCCAAGAGTCGCTTTCCATGGGACAGGTGGGTGGTTTTTGGGAACTTGTCCCCCCTTGACCTCTCCTAAAGGGTGAGTCAAGGGCCATTCTCAACAATGGTGAGCCAACGCCGTCATCTTCAGCGACCGAAGCTGCTCGTGCCCCAACCGTCGTTGGTTGTCCCATGACAGACGTGGGGTCGATCGGGGTCGGTCTCTAACCCAGCCGCGTTATCCTGTGCAAGGGGTCATCATGGTCTCCTCTCTTTGTGGCCACACATCGCCCCGTGGGGCCAGAACCTCGACCCTTCCTTTGCTGGATATGGTCGAGCTACGGGGGCGGCTCGAGGAATCCCGCTCAGCCATGAGGACATCTAACGTACGCATCATAGGTCTTCAAGTGTAGCTCGCTTTCATAGAGGCACATTCCTCGAGTAAGCTTCTCACTCTTCATCCTCCTCTGTTCTTCAGGGACGCTCAGACCTCCATCCCCTTTTTGCTTTTGTGAAGGGTAGGAGGCTGAGATGGTGGAGCTTCGCCCAGAGGTTGATGTAGTGACCCAGAGCATCCACACTCCTGGGCTACCTGCCCACAACGCCTGCTCGACATCTTGGGTCATGACCGACATGTTGTGGAACTCGATGTTCACCGCGGGCCACCATTGCCTTCGCCATTGCTCAATTTTCCATAAGGGTTTACCTTCATGCTACGATGACCCTTCCCTAGGGTGCCCCATCCGCGGCCTTCGAGATCCTGATTTAGGGTTACGATGAAGCTGCAAGTGGGATCGTCGATGTTGTTGAGAGCACCTAGAGGGGGTGAGTAGGTGATCCTGTAAAAACAGATCAACAAAAACAAACTTGGTCTAAAAGTGGATTAGTAAAATCAAAACCAAGTTCGAATGAAGAGCGAGAGAAGAGAGGAGTTCTTCACTTAATTGCTCTCACAAGATGAGTGTTAAACTTAGAGCAATATTTTAAGTGAAGAGATGTGCTAGAAAGAATAGAATCGCAATAAAGTGAAACGGGCAGGTGACACAGTGATTTTTATCTCATGGTTTGATCAAGCATAAATGCTTGCCTACTCCACGTTGTGGTGTCTCAATGGACGAGGGATGCACTCAACCCCTCTCAAGTGATCCAAAGATCAACTTGAATACCATAGTTTTCTTTCTTATCTCAAGTTTACCTCGTTGTGAGGAATCTCTACAATTTGGAGTCTCTCACCCTTACATAATTGATCTGAAGTAAACCACAAGAGTAAGGGAAAGAGAAACACACACAAGAGACAAAATCTATGTAACACACGCACACAAGTTGACAGAGGAGCACAAGTGACAACACAGCGGAATTTTAGCTCAAACACTTGCTCTAATCTCAATCAATCGAATCAAAAGTGTGGTCGCAGTATCTCGGCGTTGTAGAATGTTCAATGGTTGCTTGGTATTGTGCTCCATGCGCCTAGGAATCCCTTTTATAGCCCCAAGGGACCTAGGAGCCGTTGGAGCTCCATTATGCAGACTCTAATTGCCTTCTGTCCGTGGGCGCACCGGACAGTCTGGCGCACCACTGGACAGTGAACAGTGTTGTGACACCCTAGTGTCACTTAGGGTTCTTCCTTAAGCTAACCCCAACCCATGATCACATGCAATCTCAATGAAAGGATAAACATTAAAAATGAGAACAAAGAATTATGTTGAAGTCTACTTAAACACTCCTTAAAGTTTTCATGAATTCTAAGGAAGGAAAACTCTTAAACCCTAGTTAATCCTAAGTGAACCATTTAAGCATAAAGGGTAAATGGGAGAAACCCTTGGGAGAAAAATACAAATTTTGGAGAAAACCAAATTACAAAGTTTTAGTTCACTGATTAACTAACAAAGCATAGTAAGGAAGTTTTGCCTTTTGAACTTTTTAAAATCCCCAAAACAGCCCCTAAACTAATGCACTTGGGGGAAATTCAGAAATCTGAATTTCAGCCCCCTCCCAAAGATCAATCTTGTTCTCTATTTTTCAAAACTCAAATCAAACAAGTCCAAACATCAAAGTTGTGCCAAATTCCCTTGAACACGCCCTGGAAAAGTTTGAACTCAAACCAATTTCATTTGACATAGTTTTGGCGCAGTTTTACCTCAGGACTCACCTTGTGACACTGCCACCTTTGTAACACGACAACTCTCTGTACACTGCCCCAAACCGCTCGACTTCCACACACAAACGACAAAGCTCTGTCGGGGGAGCAAATCTTGTGCAGCGATCATGCCCAAATTCGCAAAGATCTTCAACCTATGGGCGCTTGAACTCGGGCAGAAGCAAAAAGCCACGTGTTCGATCGCTTGCCTGACCGGCCGAGCGCGGACTGGCCGCGGCAGCGCGCGCCCCGCGCGTGGTCGCCCCGCCCTGCGCGCCTGTGTCGTGCCCTCGCCTATAAATGCGTCCAAGTGGCCTTAGCCGTTGGCACCGCACACCCTGAGCCTCGCCCGAGCCAGAGATCACCGGAGTTCGCGGTGAAAAGCGAGCACCGTCACCTCCCATCCCTGCCCAGGCTCGGCCATTGTGGCCACCCCTTTCTGTTGAACTCCAGCCTCGCCCTAGCCCCTAGATCGCTTCCCAGTGAAGTCGTGAAGCTTCTCCAAGCTTGAGCCGAGGCATTGCCTCACAGGAGAAGCAGTTTCACCCTCGCCGGACTTTGGTCTTCCGCCGCCGCGCGTGGACCGAGCTAACCAGTGAGTCTTCGTCTAATTCCTTGCACCCACATCTTCACTAGCATCCCGTGAAGCTCTCTGACCCATTCAATTGAACTATCGCGCCGTGAGTAGGCCGGACTCCTCGCCGCCGATGAGCATCTTCGCCTACGCACGTGGACCGACCAACTCCGACCATCCCCGACGGCGGCCCGCACATCGCTGTGATCCCCGAGACCTCCCCTACGTCCTCGACCACCTCACCGGAGCAATCTCGCCGCTGGTAAGCCCCTCCACCCTTTCTTCCGCCGCGGTTACTGTTTAAGTTGGGAGAAGGACCTCGGGTTAGGATTAGAAGAACTCGGGGGGTTTTCTGCAATGTCAGTGACTCATGTGAATAGTAGCCCAGGGACTGATCCGTGAGGAAAACTTAAAACACCCGCTAGGGACCCCAGTGCAAAGTAGTTTTCCATTTAATCAATTCTGTTAACCTTTTTAAATAACCAGAGAACTTAGAAAATCCATAACTTGATGAATTCTTAATCAAAAGTTGTCAAACTAATTTTGCTAGATCCTAAATATTATGAACTATCATTTAAAAATAATAAACCCTATGCTTTCTGTTCTAATTTTTAGAGTTTAAAATTAAAAACAGAAACTGACCAAACCTTATTTAATTAAGGAAAATTAGTTTTGCTTCTGTGCTGAATCTAAGAAAATTTGTAGGTATTCAAACCTCATTTAGACACTGTTTAAAAATAGTAGGAACCCCAGTATTGAAAAATATAGTGTAGATATCCATTTAAAGCTATTTTGCCCAAAATTTAGGAAAATCAGAAAGGCATTAGAAATTAATGAACAGTGAGTGAAATTATTTTTCCTAGTTTGCTTAAGTAACAGAGAACCTAGCAAAAATAAAAGGACCTTTAGTCCATATCAGTTTTAAAGTAAAATGTTTTATTTAGCATTATTCCAACTAGAAATCAATTATTAGAATTACAAAACCAGACCCAAAATTGATAATAAAAATCCAGTGGACTTATAACCACCAGAACCCCACTGCAAAAATAATGAACACCTCAGCCCATCATTTTAAGTAGGGTAAACAAATATAATATGATAATGAGGCATTTTCCAAAATTTTGCTAAGTCAATGATGAGATATGCCACCAGAGAAAAATGCAAACCCATTAAAAAGATGTAAAATAATACCTATTGCCCATATTTTATAAGAAAAGCCATTTAATCCAATTAATGCATACCACCCCTTCCCTTAAGCAAAAAGATGCCAAACTTCAGAATGATTGCTCTTGCGCAAAATAGAAGCTAAGAAAAATCAGAAATCTGTTGTTTGATATTTTTCAAATATAGTGGTAGTAGAAAGCACCCCTTTGGCTAGAAACTTGATAAAACCCTAGTAAAATAACTAATAGGTATTAATGAGTAGAAATTTGTGTCAAGTCATGTTATAGCACCTAAAAGCCAGCAAAATAAGTTTTAGAGAATTACCTACTGTTAACTAATAGTTGTAGTTCAAAGCACCCCTTCTGCCCTAAAACTTGGTAATTTTGTCCAGAGAAAACTATTCACTTTCTGATCCCCAAATTTTGAGACAGAGAATTATACACCAGTAATAAGCCACTGTAATTTTTACAGGATTTTTGGAATTTTATTAAAGCAACTTGTAGTTCAAACCCACTCCAAAAACTTAAAGAGAATAAAGAAAAAGAAAGAAGAAATAAACCTCACTCCAATAAGTCCAACTTGAATTCTTGTCAAAACTCACTAAGGCTTAAAAAGAATTCAGTGGAACCCCAAAATAAAACCTACTACGTACCTTAGCTAAGTTTGACCCAATTTACTAGGTATACCACCCAAAAGTCTCACATAAGTAAGGTTTAACTCTATCTAACTCAAGTAGATCATGAAGTTGAGATTTCTAAAGCACATATCATATCATGCATATATCTTACGCATTGCATTCATTAGATTGTAATCTCGCCAACGGAGAGTACGTGCTCATCCCCGAGCAAGGAACTGTCCAAGAGGAGGACCAGGAGCAAGCTTCCAAGGCTGCTATCGAGGATCTCCCCGCAGCCCCAGCTATTGAAGGCAAGCCCCGGTTTATATGCATAACCGTATTAATATATGCTACTTTACTACACTTAATGCTTGTAGGATTGTAATGTGCACTTAAGTGTAGGAGTTGCTTGAAACCTCTAGTTGCATGAACTTAGGATTCCTTTTAAGATGAATACTAGTATGCTAGGTCGAGTAGCTGCTTGCTAATCAGGATCTCGGTAGAAGTCGAGTGATTTTTCTAGCACTCGCGCGAGGTCAGGAATTGATTGTATTCATCTTGATAACGGGATCTATGTTAGTCTATGGACTTGGATCCAGGGAGGATGCCTTGACCATGAGACGGGAAAAAGGAATTAAGGATTAATGTGTGGATACCTGAGTCAAGCTTTTGAACGTACTAAGCACACGTCGGGGAAAATGGTAACCGATAAACCTAGTACCTGAGTGAAGCCGGGCGCGGACTTTATCCCTCATGCGACCTGAGACTGGGTCTCCCATGCTAGCTATGGTGGGTACAAGTGCAGTCACTGCACGGCGACAGCCGGGGTCAGTGGAGCATTGTATGCCAAGGCGGTGAGGCCTGGACGTGAACGGGGAATCGATGGGGACGGTTGTCATGTGTGGGGTCGGAGTACCCTGACATGCCGTGTGTTTAGGTTTACCTTGCAAGGTTAAAACTCGATTCGAATCGTCTGCTTCTCGCAGCTAATGAGACTGCTTGACCCCTTGTACTGCATTGAGTAAGAAGTGAAATGAGGTTACATGAGACAATTTGTTGATTGGACTAAATGCTTGTCACCATGTATGCTTAGAGGGAGCAAACCTAGCTAAGTTAATGATGATAGAATTTGAAAAGCTAAAAATTGATTTTAGAAACAGCTAGTGCTTTTGGCAAACCAAACCCCTCAGCCAAACAGCTGCATAGTCTAGAGGTAGAGGAGTAGACTCCTCACACCGATTAAGTCTAGCTGAGTATTAGTATACTCAGCCTTGCTTGTGGCATAATTTTTGCAGGTACCATTCAGGAAATGGTTGATGGCATGACTTGGCCTACCACCCTGCCACCGGGTTGGACGGTCGAGTGGGATGCTGCTCTGGCAGGAGAGGAGCACGAGGAGTAGTGGGCTAGGCCTTGCCCATTTCCTCGATACCGACGACATCAATTATCCGCTGCATTTTATTTTGTGAACTCTTATTTGCTACTCAAAAACTCTGATTTATGTAATAATTCAGCACTTAATTTGAGGTTTCCTGTTTTATTGTATTTCTTCTGTGACTCACCTTCGAGTGAGACTGTGGAATTCGATCCTGGTTAAGTGGCTCTATCAGACTAGATCTGAGGGACTGACGGGTTATTCCGATTTAAGTGTGTTGCGGCCCCTGAGGCGTGACTTAGGCACTTAAGCTGGAATAATTCGGGTGGTTCTGCCACAGCTGGTATCGGAGCAAATTCCACCACAGAGAAGTACAATAAACCATGAATACCAATTTTCAAAATCTAAAACTTGCCTAGAAACTGCTACGGATCGTCAGGACTAGACCGCTAGACCTAGGACGAAAGGCCTTAGGCATAGAGGGAGAAATAGGTGGCTAATTAATTAGGCCCCGTGGGCCAGTACTTATATTTTTAAGGATGCCCTAAGAGCACCCTACTGTTTGGAGAGGCAACGTTACTTCCAGCATGCATGCATTATAAACACAAAGAGGAATTAAAAACTTGAGCTAACCCACTTTCTTTAAAACCATCCGGGCTCTCTTTTTCTTTTTCCTTCCACCATAACCTTTACCTTTGATTCCCTTTCGCAGATGAATTCACCCACCCCCGCCAGTGGAGGAGACACTCGTTTCAGTTCTGACTTCCTTTCTCGCGATGACTTTCCTTCCATCTTGTGGGAAGTGCTTAACTCCGCCGGCTACCCTACGCCCCCTTTGTACACGGTGCAGTTGTATGAGGAGCATCGGGTACCTCGTTGTCGGGTCTGGCTGACTTTGGAGGCTCATCCCCTTCAGCCGGGTTGGCGTTCTCTTGATTCTGAGACAATTAGACTCAGGACGGACGACACCGTTGAAGCAGCAGCCATGAAGACTCTGACGACTTTCTGTGGCTACCATCCCCTAGAGATGGTGATGCACCCCTTGGGACTCTTCCCTGCTGAGAAGAAGGATGATCCCATGTGGTGTAACCACGTGAGCCATGTGAAGGATGTGTGGGCAATGTATCCTGACTTGGTTGGGAGGGTCACCGTTCAGTGCATGAGTGTGCTGTACCGCCTTTAGGCCCTTCAGAGCGACGCTATGGCACATCTTGCTAACATCGCTCAAACCACCAAGCTCACTCTCGACAGTCGAGAAGATTTTGTGGTCGACTTATCCTCCGAGTTGGTAGAGAAGGATCTACAGGTGGAAAGGCTGAGCCAGCGCATTGCCACCTTGGAGCAGCAGGTGGAGATCCGAGACAACACCATTGATGTCTTGGAGAACCAGCTCCACGATGTGCAAAGGGAACTCGAAGAAGCGAATGACCACTTGGACATGCACCACCTGGAGATGGAGGCCAATGAAGCCGGAAGCGAGGGAGAAGAGGCTCCCGAGGAGCTAGGACCAGCCCCTGGTGCCCATGGGACTACCTCGCGATGCCTCCTTCACCCGTATCCAGTGTCGCTTCCACCGCTCAAGGTTGATCAGTCACTTCGACACTTTTAGGTGGATAGAAACCTATGCGAGCTTAGTTAATGTTAGATTTTGGACTAGGCTTACGGGTACTTTCCCCTGATTGATGTAACCCTGTGAACTTTTGAAATCTTTGGGATGTTTGTCACCATGTTATCTTCATTTCGAACCTAATATTATGATTATGGCATTTTTCTTCCATCTGAGATGATATCTTGTCGTTCGAAACTATGAGTTGGGATAACAATGGCGGCAATCTCTGTTTTCAGATGGCAGCTAGGCAGCGTCACGGGCATAACGAGCAGGTTCCCCCGCCACCTCCTCCAGCTCCCACAGTGTAGGAGCTGATGGCCCAGCAGACTGAGATTCTGCGACAGCTCTTGCAGCGCCAGCCCCACCCTCAGCAGCATGGTGGAGGCCAGCATCAGCGACCTCCGGCAATGGCAACCTACCAGGAGTTTCTGAGCACGCAGCCACCCTTGTTCACAAAGGCAGAGGATCCGTTGGACGCCGACGTGTGGCTGCGCGTCGTCGAGTCCAAGTTTCCCCTCCTCACGGGAGACTGCTGAAGCGTCCCGATCCTTTGGGACTCAAATGTGATACAATTACTAGTCCCAGGAGGCTAGTAAACACATTCCTTACTTCAAATAGTACAAAGTTTAGATAAAGGTTATTACAATACCGGGGTACAAGCTCTAGAGAGCCAAATAAGAAGCGCAGTAGGAAAATATACTAGCCCAAGCCACAGGCAGAACTGGGTGCAGACACAACCCTCTCAATCAAGCATAGCAGAAAAGAAGTCTTCGGCTGCTGAAAAAACATAAATAAATCTGGGTGAATACACTAGGTATTCCGCAAGTCCACCCCGCTCCCGTAGAGAGAAAGAGACCTATAATATACATGCTTTATTTGGTGGAGTTGAAGTCACTCATCATTTTCTTAGAGAAAGGCAGTTGCTGTAAGGTTTTTCCCAAAGTCTTAAAGGTAACCAAAAACTCAACCACCACTGAGCTTCCCGCTCCCGTGGCCTTAGTTTCTTTCTCAACACCCACTTACCCACACATTTCCCTGTTCATGGAACTCATAGAAAAATCTCTAATTGTCATACCATACCAGACTCGTCCATACCAGTGGACACGGACTATTCGAATAGGTTTCAACTCTGCGCAGAGGGATACACTTTATCCACTAGCCCGGTTTCTGCGATCTCACCATCGCGAGACCCGAATGCCGGATCTCTTTCCTTCCTCGTACGTCCTAACCTTAACGGTTATCCGGAAGGAGTCAGGCCACCACCATGTCCAAACCGGACAAAACTTTCCCCCTCCTTATCCTCCTGGTGCTCCCCAGCCTTCTTAACCCTGGGGTTGGACCGCACGAGTTCGGATTGAGTGACTGCCCACACAGTCTCGAGTGGTTGTACTACAAGGGAGTACAGGTAGTGAAAATGACAAGACGGTCCTTATATGAGGGGACAATCCTATTGCTCACGCCTAAACCAGCTGAGCCAACACCTTAGGCCCTCCCCTAAACCAGGGAGTCCCTGATCATCCCACTCCCAAGGCGATGAGGGTGAGTACCCTTCATCGCATAACTTTTCGAAAAGAGACTGTATTTGAAGAAACACATTGCCCTTCTTCCCAATCCACATTTCGTATCTAGAATGTATATGTCAATGCGGGCCATCTCTCACTCACAATGCAATTTCCCCCCTGAATTCCCGGCCTAGGCAGTGGTAGAGAGAATAGGTAATTTATGCATCAAGGGAAGGATGGACTTGCCTTTGTCGAAGCTTTCCTGGCACAAAAGATCTACTTCCGGGAGACCGGGCTCCGGCCCTTCTTCCGGGGCTACGGGTTCCGGATCCGCGGTCCACGCTTCTTCTATTAAAATAGTCAATAAACAATACATCAACAGTAGATTATTAATTGTAGTGTGTCATTTACCAACATTATTATTACTTAGGATTTTTAGAAATTATTTGGATAATTTTGGGTGCATAAAATATTGGAGAAAACTAATTAAATGAGAAAAAGGTGAAGAAAAGAAAAAAGAAAAAGGATTTCTTCTCTGCTGGGCCGGGGGGAGGGTTTTTGGCCCACCCGGGTGCGAGCGCGCGCGGGCGCGCTTGCGGCCTAGCTGCGGCCCACGGGCGAGGGAGACGGCGCCGGTGCGCGGGGACGACAGCGTCGTTGCGGGCCCACTCGTTAGTGAGAGCGGAGGGGGGGGGGGAAACGGCGCTATGGTCTGACGGCGTGGGCGAACCGGCCGAGCGGGGGAGAAAGGCCGGTCGCCGGTGGGCTCGACGGCGGTTTGCCACCGGTGGCCCGGTTCTTGGTCCACGGGGAGGTGGCTTAGCACGGGCAGAGGCTGGCGATTCTAGGGGTAGGCTTAATTTGGCTAGAGGGGGTTGGGAGGGGGCTGTCCGCGGGGAGGTGGCGGAGCTCCACGACGGGGATCGCCGCCGGTGGGCTTTGGGTGAGGGACTGGGGCTGGGAAGTGGTGCTTCGGGTTCGTGACTTTGTGAGGGAGCTGCTCGGTTCACTTAATTGCTCGCTGGACCAACGGAGAGGGAGAGAGAGGAGGGGGGACTCACCGGAGAGGGGGAAGATGGTGGTGCTCCACGAATTGTGCTCGGGCGAGGGGAGGAAGGTAGTGGCCGAGGCCGGTGCGGGGAAGGAGGTGCCCGGGGCGGCCTTTTTATAGGCGCCCGAGGGAAGGGGAGCGGTGGAGCTCGGTGGGCGCCGGTGAGGTGCACAGCGCCGGCATTAATGCCGCACAGCGCCGCCGATGAGACTCCACGGCGGGGCGGTACCAGGCAAGGACGTTGGTCAAGCGGGGAGGACGGGGCGGTGACGAACTCTTCCTGTGCGGCGAGGGGACGGCGATGGAGGGGACGGCGGTGAGGGGACGGCGGAGCGTCGTACGCGGGGAAGACGACGCGGCTGACCGGTGGGGCCGGTCTGCCAGTGAGGGAAAGCGCGCGAGCGAGAGGGGCTGGCGGGTGGGGCTGGCGTGTCAGCAAGAGCGGGTGAGGGGAGCGCGCGGGCGGCTTCACGCGCGAGCAGGCCGGCTAATGGGCCGAGGGAGGGGAATGCGGGGGCGCGCGGGAGGGGAGGCGGCCGTGACATGGGCCAGAATTGGCCCAGCAGGGGGAGCTCTTTTCTTTTTTCTTTTTACTTTCTATAACTCATTTCATTTCATTTTTGTTTCTTTTTCTTTTTGCACAAAATTATTTAGTGGATATTCTAGGTGTTGGAAAATAAAATCTAAGTGAGGTGCTTGTGATCAAACAAGGTGTATGCATATGATGGAAAAAGTCTAAGGGGGTTTTGGAGTAGAAGATAAAAAGAGGGGAGGGGTAGATTAGGGTTTCAAACCTGGTTTAGATTTTGGGATGTTACAAACCTACCCCACTTAAAGGAATCTCGCCCTCGAGATTCAGACGGGGCTCGAGAAAAGGTAAGGGTATTCCTTCCTCAGAGAGTCCTCACTTTCCCAGGTGGCTTCCTCTTCTCCATCTCTGCTCCACTGAACCTTACAGAGTCTCACTTCCGAGTTGCGGGTCCTTCTGACTGCTGAGTCGAGAATCTTCACTGGCTTTTCCTGGTACTGGAGATCCTTTTGAATCTGAATTGCCTCTGCCTCGATGTGGTTTTCTGGTACTTTTAGGCATTTGCGGAGCTGAGACACATGGAACACATTGTGAATATCTGACATGGATTCTGGTAGCTCAAGACGGTATGTTGCGGGTCCCACTCGGCTAATGACGGGGTAGGGACCGACGAAACGTGGTGCTAGCTTTCCTTTCATTTGGAACCTTTTGACACCACGCATCAGGGAGACTTTGAGATAAACGAAATCTCCTTCCTCAAATCTGAGCTCTCTTCGTCTGTTGTCTGCGTAACTCTTCTGTCGACTCTGAGCTTCAAGTAACCTCCCGTGGATCAAGGCAACTTTCTCTTCGGCTTCTTTAACAAAGGCGGGTCCTTCTAGTGTTTTTCCCCTACATTGGACCACATTAGGGGAGTCTGGCATTTTCTTCCATAAAGTGCTTCGAACGGTGACATTTTGATGCTGGCCTGATGGCTGTTGTTGTATGAGAATTCGGCGTACGGCAAACTGGACTCCCAATCTCTGTCGCGCAGGCTCTTAGTAAATCTTCTAGGATCTTGTTGACTCTTTCCGTTTGACCATCTGACTGGGGGTGGTAAGCAGTGCTGAAATCTAGCTTGGTGCCCATTGCTTGCTGGAGGCCTTTCCAAAATTTTGAAGTGAACTGCGTTCCTCTATCTGACACTATCTTCCGCGGAATGCCATGGAGCCTGACTATCTCCTTAAGGTATATTCGGGCAAGGGTGGCTCCTCCAAAAGTGGTTTTTACTGGAACAAAGTGGGCCACCTTGGTGAGACGATCGATTATTACCCAGATAGAATCATTTCCTTTCTGCGTTCGGGGCAGTCCGGTCACGAAATCCATGCCTATTTCTTCCCACTTCCATTCAGGCACTGGGAGGGGTTGCAGCAGGCCTGCAGGCTTTTGATGTTTGGCCTTCGTTCGCTGATAGGTGTCACACCGGGCCACATACTGTGCTATTTCCTTTTTCATCCCTTTCCACCAGTATCTGGCTTTGAGGTCCAGGTACATCTTGGTGGTTCCTGGGTGGATGGAGTAAGCTGAGTTGTGGGCTTCATTGAGCAGGACTTCCCGTGCCTCTCCCATTGGTACACACAGGCGGTTCTTGAACCAGAGGACTCCTTGCTCATCTGTCCTAAGATCCGGAAGTTGCTCCTTGCGAGCTCTCTCCATAAGTCTGGCTGTCTCTGCGTCCAGGCGTTGAGCCTTGCATATGAGATCTTCTAGAATTGGCTTGACTTCCAGGTTACCGTTGTCTCCCAGACATGCATTTAGCTGAGCTGATTCTTTCTTCCAATCTTCTAAAAAGTTGGTCCCTTTAATCCCGAAACGTTTTCGGCTTAGGGCGTCTGCTACCATGTTGGCTTTCCCGGGATGGTAGTGGATTTCGAGGTCATAATCCTTGATCAATTCAAGCCATCTTCTTTGATGGAGGTTGAGGTCCGGCTGCGTGAAGATGTACTTCAGACTCTTGTGATCAGTGAAGATGTGGCATTTGTTCCCAATCAAATAATGCCTCCATATTTTCAGGGCGTGAACTATGGCTGCCAATTCCAAGTTGTGGGTAGGATAGTTCTGCTTGTGGGGCTTGAGTAAGCGGGATGCATAGGCAATAACTTTCTCATTTTGCATCAAGACACACCCTAAGCCTTGCCTTGAAGCATCACAGAAAATGACGAAATCCTGGTGTATATCTGGTAGTGTCAAAACGGGCGCGGCTGTAAGTTTTTCCTTGATGATCTGGAAACTTTCTTCACGCTTCGGAGTCCACACAAACTTATTGTCCTTTTTGAGAAGTTCGGTCATAGGTTTCGCTATGCTGGAGAATCCTTTGATAAAGCGGCGGTAATACCCCGCCATTCCCAGAAAGCTTCGTACTTCACTGACGTTGGATGGCTGTTTCCATTTTGAAACGACTTCTACCTCTGATGGGTCCACTTCTATCCCTTTTGCAGTCAAGATATGCCCCAGGAAAGCTATCTTTTCTAACCAGAACTAACACTTGCTGAGCTTAGCATAAAGTTGATGTGCCCTGAGTCTTCCGAGGACGATTCGAAGGTGACGCTCATGGTCCTTGCGATTCTTGGAATAGATGAGGATGTCGTCGATAAAAACCACGACAAACTTATCCAATTCTTCCATAAATACCTTATTCATGAGGTTCATGAAAAAGGCGGGTGCATTTGTCAGCCCAAATGGCATTACTGTGAATTCATATTGCCCGTATCTGGTGACGAATGCAGTTTTCTGAATGTCTGCTTCCTTGATCCTCAGTTGGTGATATCCTGACCTGAGGTCTATCTTGGAGAAGTATTTGGCTCCCTGCAGCTGGTCGAAGAGGTCATCGATCCGAGGCAGAGGGTACTTATTCTTGATTGTAACTTTGTTCAAGGATCGATAATCAATACACATTCTCATACTTCCATCCTTTTTGGTAACGAAAAGGATGGGTGCTCCCTAGGGAGACGAACTGGGACGGATGTACCCTTTTTGTTGCAGCTCTGCAATCTGGAGTTTTAATTCTGCCAACTCTGTGGGGGCCATGCAGTATGGTCTCTTTGCAATGGGCGCAGTGCCCGGAATGAGATCTATATAGAACTCCACTCCTCTTTCTGGTGGCATTCCTGACAACTCTTCCGGAAATACATCCTCAAACTCTTTGATTATGGACATGTTTTCTGCTGCCAGATTAAACATCATTGGATCGTTGGCGGGCGGCTGGGCTTGACAGGAAACTGCTTTTCCTTGGTGATCGGTGAGAAGGACGGTCTTACTTGCGCAGCTGATGATACCCTTGTGCTTAGTTAGCCAATCCATTCCTACGATCACATCAATCCCTTGGGATGGCAAGACGGTTAAGTCTGCCAGGAACACTACCCCACTTAAGAGAATTCTGACTTGGGAGCACCTGAGTTGGCATAGGAGGTCTGATCCCGGGGTTCAGGTGACCAAAGGGATAGCTAAGGGCGTAGAGGGGATACCATGCTTTTCCACAAACTTAGTGGCTATAAAGGAATGGGATGCTCCTGAATCAAAAAGCACAGTAGCGGGAGTAAATTCAACAAGGAACTCACTGAGCACTACTCTCGGGGCTTGCTGGGCTTCTTGAGCTGTGGTTGACTCGTGTCTGCCCTGGTACTGAGTCCTGCTCTGCTGGCTGTTGGAAGGAGGTGCCTTGGAGGTAGGTGCTGAGGGAATCTTGGGGCCATTCACCAAGTTGGAGTAGGTCGGCCCGGGTGCCTTCAACTGAGGGCAGTTATTCTTGAAGTGACTGGGGTCTCCGCAGTGCCAACAGGCATTTGCTGGCGGTTGGTTGCTTGCAACGGAGGGTGCCTGAAGGGAGCTCTGACTTTGCTGACTGTAGCGCGATGGAGTGGGTCCAGATGGTTTATTGAAGCTTGGTCCCCTGGGTGGAAGCCCAAAGGGTCGAGCTCTCTGGTGACGTTCTTGCTGTTGAGCTCGGAGAACTTGGAATTTCCTCTTGAGGTGCCCTTTTTCTTCCTCTTTTGCCCTTTCCACTTGGATAGCTTTGTTGGAGAGGTGAGAAAAGTTGAGGAAGTCTTGGCTAGCGAGGATGGTCTTAAGCTCGGGTCTTAGTCCTTTCAGAAAACGGGCCATCTTCCTGGACTCGGTGCTGACATCGTCAGGCGCGTAACGGGCCAACTCTGTGAACTTGTGCACATACTCACTGACTGTTCTCCCGCCTTGAGTTAGCTCCCAGAATTCATCCTCCTTGAGTTGAACTATCCCCTGGGGTACATGGTGCTCACGGAAGGCTATTTCAAATTCTGCCCAGGTAGCATCTCTGACGGCCTCACTGAAGGTGTCCCACCATGCTAAAGCCATTCCTGAAAGCTGATGAGCTGCCAGTTGGACACGCTGATTTTCGGGGCATCTGATGGTTCCAGCTTCCTCTTGATCTTGCGAAGCCAGTCATCTGCATCGAGGGGATTGCTAGACCCCGCGAACGTGGGAGGCTTGAGTCTCAAAAATTCTCCCATCCTGTCCTGTGGCCTTCCACCACCTGGGCGCTGGTTTTCCAGGCTTCTAGTGAGGACTTCAATGAGTCGGGTTTGATTGGCTAGAACTTGGGCTAGGTCTAGTGGTAGATCCGGAGGTGCGGGGAGGTGGGTCTCACTCCCTTCTCCGCCAGCTTCTCCTTCGGCTCTCAGAGGACAACCTGCTCCAATCCCGGAGGCGGTAGGCGTGGTTTTATTCGAAGCCATCTGCCATGGGAAGAGAGTCACTATCATGCACATGCCATTTTTTTAAACTAGTTATTTTATTCATTACATCAGGCCATTACATAATACAGCACACAGCTACCATAAGCTCATTACATGCGAGTGCTATCTAGGGTACTCCCGAACTCCTTCTCTAAAGTGTCCCCGAACTCCTTGAGAAGGTCATCAAGGCTGGCCAGGGACATCTCCTCGGTGTCGGACGAGTTCCTTAACCCGGTAGGGGGTAGGGTTGGAGGGGCTTCTTCCTTCTGCTCAGTCTGACATCCTTGGCTTTTGGTCTTCTTGCGGATTTTTCTTGCAGGGGCGAGCTTCTTCAGTTTCTTGTCATAGTCCATCTTTAGGGTGCGATAGGCCTCACGGGTATTGGTTTCCTCGCCTTCAGCTATTGCGAGGCTCTCTTGGAGGGACGCCTTTTCCCTTGAAAGTTCCCTGACCTTTTGCTCCAGGCTTTCCACCCGGGAGGTTAGGTGGGTGTAGTGGAGGGTGAGGTCATCATATTGGTTATCAAGGGTGTGAAGGTATCCAGCCATGTAGACGATGGTGGGATCATCCTCAATAGGATCTCCTCCTGACAGGGCCCGAAGTCTTTTCCTCCATGTGGGGGTATTCTTGTTGCTGGGTGGAAAGTAGCGAAGGGGGGTTTCAAAGATCACCTTGTTGTAGTTCTGGCATAGTTGTCGGAGGGCTGTTCGGGCAACATTCTGGCAAGTATCTGGAAAGCGGTATCCGGTAAAAGTGACTTGGAAAGAAGGATGGTTCGGATAGTTTCGGCTTTCTCCCAAGTAGACTGCCATAGAGCATTTCTCCATTCCGCTCTCAAGATACTCCTTCCAGACGTATTCCGGCTTCTTGCGGATTGCCATGCGGAGCGCACAGCTTCGCAACAGATGTGGGAACCCTTCCACCTCTGAGCAATAGGATGTCCTAATGGCTAGAGAGTCTTCCATCTGGAATAGGAAAAGAAGGGTCTGTTAAAATCGGGGAGGAGGAGAGAAGACTTTTCTTGGGGAAAGAGGTATTTTCTTTTTAGGGCAAGTTTTAGGGTCAGGGCTGCGACCTACGGCCAGTCCTATGGGCTCCGATACCACCTGAAGCGTCCCGATCCTTTGGGACTCAAATGTGATACAATTACTAGTCCCAGGAGGCTAGTAAACACATTCCTTACTTCAAATAGTACAGAATTTAGATAAAGGTTATTACAATACCGGGGTACAAGCTCTAGAGAGCCAAATAAGAAGCGCAGTAGGAAAATATACTAGCCCAAGCCACATGCAGAACTGGGTGCAGACACAACCCTCTCAATCAAGCATAGCAGAAAAGAAGTCTTCGGCTACTGAAAAAACATAAATAAATCTGGGTGAATACACTAGGTATTCCGCAAGTCCACCCCGCTCCCGTAGAGAGAAAGAGACCTATAATATACATGCTTTATTTGGTGGAGTTGAAGTCACTCATCATTTTCTTAGAGAAAGGCAGTTGCTGTAAGGTTTTTCCCAAAGTCTTAAAGGTAACCAAAAACTCAACCACCACTGAGCTTCCCGCTCCCGTGGCCTTAGTTTCTTTCTCAACACCCACTTACCCACACATTTCCCTGTTCATGGAACTCATAGAAAAATCTCTAATTGTCATACCATACCAGACTCGTCCATACCAGTGGACACGGACTATTCGAATAGGTTTCAACTCTGCGCAGAGGGGTACACTTTATCCACTAGCCCGGTTTCTGCGATCTCACCATCGCGAGACCCGAATGCTGGATCTCTTTCCTTCCTCGTACGTCCTAACCTTAACGGTTATCCGGAAGGAGTCAGGCCACCACCATGTCCAAACCGGACAAAACTTTCCCCCTCCTTATCCTCCTGGTGCTCCCCAGCCTTCTTAACCCTGGGGTTGGACCGCACGAGTTCGGATTGAGTGACTGCCCACATAGTCTCGAGTGGTTGTACTACAAGGGAGTACAGGTAGTGAAAATGACAAGCCGGTCCTTATATGAGGGGACAATCCTTCTGCTCACGCCTAAACCAGCTGAACCAACACCTTAGGCCCTCCCCTAAACCAGGGAGTCCCTAATCATCCCACTCCTAAGGTGATGAGGGTGAGTACCCTTCATCGCATAACTTTTCGAAAAGAGACTTTATTTGAAGAAACACATTGCCCTTCTTCCCAATCCACATTTCGTATCTAGAATGTATATGTCAATGCGGGCCATCTCTCACTCACAATGCAATTTTCCCCCTGAATTCCCGGCCTAGGCAGTGGTAGAGAGAATAGGTAATTTATGCATCAAGGGAAGGATGGACTTGCCTTCGTCGAAGCTTTCCTGGCACAAAAGATCTACTTCCGGGAGATCGGGCTCCGGCCCTTCTTCCGAGGCTACGGGTTCCGGATCCGCGGTCCCCGCTTCTTCTATTAAAATAGTCAATAAACAATACATCAACAGTAGTCTATTAATTGTAGTGTGTCATTTACCAACATTATTATTACTTAGGATTTTTAGAAATTATTTGGATAATTTTGGGTGCATAAAATATTGGAGAAAACTAATTAAATGAGAAAAAGGTGAAGAAAAGAAAAGGGATTTCTTCTCTGCTGGGCCGGGGGGAGGGTTTTTGGCCCACCCGGGCGCGAGCGCGCGCGGGGGCGCGCTTGCGGCCCAGCTACGGCCCACAGGCGAGGGAGACGGCGCGGGTGCGCGGGGACGATGACGTCGCTGCGGGCCCACTCGTCAGCGAGAGCGGAGGGGGGGGGGAAACGGCGCTACGGTCTGACGGCGTGGGCGAACCGGCCGTGCGGGGGAGAAAGGCTGGTCGCCGGTGGGCTCGACGACGGTTTGCCGCCGGTGGCCCGGTTCTTGGTCCACGGGGAGGTGGCTTAGCACGGGCAGAGGCTGGCGATTCTAGGGGTAGGCTTAATTTGGCTAGAGGGGGTTGGGAGGGGGCTGTCCACGGGGAGGTGGCGGAGCTCCGCGGCGGGGATCGCCGCCGGTGGGCTTTGGGTGAGGGACTGGGGCTGGGAAGTGGTGCTTCGGGTTCGTAGCATTGTGAGGGAGCTGCTCGGTTCACTTAATTGCTCGCTGGACCAACGGAGGGGGAGAGAGAGGAGGGGGGGGACTCACCGGAGAGGGGGAAGACGGTGGTGCTCCACGAATTGTGCTCGGGCGAGGGGAGGAAGGTAGTGGCCGAGGCCGGTGCGGGGAAGGAGGTGCCCGGGGCGGCCTTTTTATAGGCGCCCGAGGGAAGGGGAGCAGTGGAGCTCGGCGGGCGTCGGTGAGGTGCACAGCGCCGGCATTAATGCCGCACAGCGCCGCCGATGAGACTCCACGGCGGGGCGGTACCGGACAAGGACATTGGTCAAGCGGGGAGGACGGGGCGGTGCCGAACTCTTCCTGTGCGGCGAGGGGACGACGATGGAGGGGACGGCGGTGAGGGGACGGCGGAGCGTCATACGCGGGGAAGACAACGCGGCTGACCGGTGGGGCCGGTCTGCCAGTGAGGGAAAGCGCGCGAGCGAGAGGGGCTGGCGGGTGGGGCTGGCGTGTCAGCGAGAGCGGGTGAGGGCAGCGCGCGGGCGGCTTCGCGCGCGAGCAGGCCGGCTAATGGGCCGAGGGAGGAGAATGTGCGGGCGCGCGGGAGGGGAGGCGGCCGTGACATGGGCCAGAATTGGCCCAGCAGGGGGGAGCTCTTTTCCTTTTTCTTTTTACTTTCTATAACTCATTTCATTTTTGTTTCTTTTTCTTTTTGCACAAAATTATTTAGTGGATATTCTAGGTGTTGGAAAATAAAATCTAAGTGAGGTGCTTGTGATCAAACAAGGTGTATGCATATGATGGAAAAAGTCTAAGGGGGTTTTGGAGTAGAAGATAAAAGAGGGGAGGGGTAGATTAGGGTTTCAAACCTGGTTTAGAATTTTGGGATGTTACAACTGCCCTGATGAAGCCAAGGCTCGCTTCGCCGCACAGCAGCTTCGCGACCCTGCTCAGACTTGGTGGGACCACTTCCGTGCTATGCTCCCCGCTGATCCTGAAGTATCTTAGCAGGAATTCAAGACTGCCTTCAGAGGACACCACATCCCAGCTGGCATTCTTGATCGCAAGCTGAATGAGTTTCTAGCACTTAATCAAGGAACCCGCACGGTACTACAGTATGCGCAAGCCTTCAACGACCTATGCAGTATGCAGGTTACCATGCTGATTCTGATGAAAAGAAGAGAGACCGCTTCCGCAGGGGTCTTAATACCAAGCTGCGAGAACGACTCAACATTGTCCGGGCTGATAGCTTCAATGAGTTGGTCAACCTGGCCATCTCCCGGGCAGAGAAGAAGAAAAAGGCACCAATGGCAGCACCATCCGCTTAGGCCTAGAGGTTCAGGATTGTTTCTCATAATCAGAGCAGGGGTTTCCAGCAGCAGGTAGGCAGATGGGTGATCAGTCCACCTCAGCAGCAGCAGCCGACACCCAACCGCTTTCCAGCTCCCGCTCCAAGGAACAATCAGCCTCCGCAGCAGCAGCAGTTCCGCCAGGGCAATGGGAACAAGTGTTTCACTTGTGGCAATGTGGGCCACTATGCCAAGAATTGTCCCAGGAACCAGCAGAAGCAGATGCCAGCACCAAATCAAGACAAGGGAAGAAAGCAGAAGGTACAAGTCAGGCAAGGGAAGCTCAACTTCACTACTCTGGAGGAAGTGCCTGAGGGAGCTCCTATCATGACCGGTATCTTTTCGGTTTATAATCAACCTGCTTTAATTCTGTTTGATTCTGGTGCATCTCATAGTTTCATTAGCGAAAAGTTCAGTGCTAAATGTAAACTGCCATTCTCTCACTCAAAAGGGTCATTTATGATAGTCACAACTGGGGGTAAAATTTCAACTAATCAATTAAACCAAAGTGTGCCTATTCAACTAGGGAGCCACATTGTCAAAACCACTCTTCTTGTGTTGGGTTTGGAAAATGTGGACATTATTCTGGGAGGTAATTGGATGACCTTGCACCAAGTTGTGCCTGATGTAGCCAGCCATACCGTGGAAGTTAATTCTCCATTCTGTGGGAACTTCACCTTAATTCTGCCCAGTCAAGGTTCTACTCAGTCATGTGCTTTCTCTATGATGGAGTTACCTCTGAAGAAGATCCCAGTAGTCTGCAAATATGCAGATGTCTTTCCTGATAAATTGCCAGGAATGCCACCAGACCGGGATATTGAATTTACCATCGAGTTGCAACCGGGAACGACACCAGTTTCCAAGAGGCCCTACCGAATGCCACCCGCTGAGTTGGCAGAATTGAAGAAGCAATTGCAAGAGTTGCTGGATAAGGGATTTATTCGCCCAAGTACTTCGCCTTGGGGATGTCCAGCACTGTTTGTGAAGAAGAAGGATGAAAGCTTGAGGCTGTGTATAGATTACCGCCCTCTTAATGCGGTAACTATCAAGAACAAGTATCCTTTGCCTCATATTGATGTTCTTTTTGACCAGTTGGTCGGGGCCAAGGTGTTTTCCAAGATCGACCTTCGCTCTGGCTACCATCAGATCAAGATACGAGCAAGCGATATTCCGAAGACGACATTCTCAACCAGATATGGGCTATATGAATTTTTGGTGATGTCATTCGAGCTGACAAATGCACCAGCATATTTCATGTATCTGATGAATTCTGTTTTCTTGCCCGAATTGGACAAATTCGTAGTGGTTTTCATCGATGATATTTTGGTGTACTCAAAGAACGAAGAAGAACATGCCGGACATTTGCATGTAGTGCTTCAACGTCTGCGAGAGCACCACCTTTATGCCAAGTTATCCAAGTGTAATTTTTGGCTAAAGGAAATCAAATTCTTGGGTCACACTATCTCTCAGGCAGGAATAGCTGTTGATCCTGATAAAGTGCAAGAGGTGATGAACTGGAAGCCACCAACGACTGTCCGTCAGATTCGGAGTTTTCTGGGATTAGCTAGTTATTACCGAAGATTTATTCCGGATTTCTCTCGAATTGCTAAGCCTATAACTGAGTTGCTGAAGAAAGAAGCCAAGTTTGCTTGGAGTCAGAAGTGCGAAGATGCCTTCCATGCATTAAGGCAGCATCTGACCACAGCACCAGTATTAGCGCAACCCGACAACAACAAGCCTTTTGATGTGTATTGCGATGCCTCTGGCACTGGACTAGGTTGTGTCTTAATGCAAGACAACCGAGTCATCGCTTATGCCTCAAGAGCACTCAGGCCTCATGAGCAGAATTATCCCACTCATGACCTCGAGTTGGCAGCAGTGGTTCATGCATTAAAAATGTGGAGGCACTATTTAATGGGAACCCACTGCAACATCTTCATTGATCATAAGAGCCTTAAGTATATCTTTACTTAGGCTGATCTCAACATGAGGCAGAGAAGATGGCTAGAGCTGATCAAGGACTATGACCTGGAGGTACATTATCACCCAGGAAAAGCCAATGTGGTAGCAGATGCCTTGAGTCGGAAGTTGCAATGCAATTGTATTCTGATGGATTCTCGCATTAACACCTTGTGTGATGAAGCGTCCCCAATCCTTTGGGGACTCAAATGTGATACAATTACTAGTCCCAGGAGGCTAGTAAACACATTTATACATCAGATGATACCAAATCTGCTTAAACGAGACAAACCTACAAAGGTGGCGAACAACTTTAAGAGTTGGTCCACAACTCGAGACATATCATCAGAGTGGGGCTGAAGCAGCCCGATATACGCAGCGAAGCAAATCAGCGGTCCAACAGCCACAGGCAAGGTTGGGAACAGTCGTAACTCTTACCCGATCTCCTTTTTCTGAAAAACAACAAATAAGCAAGGGTGAGTACAAACATACTCAGCAGCCCACCTTCACCCGCGGAATGGGGAAATCAGATATAATGCATGGGATATGTGGAGCTCAGAATATTTTGCAGAAACAACAATATTTTATGCAGAGTTGTTTTGAAAAACATTTTGTACTTTTGCAAAGCGCATCCTCTCCAAAAGGAGCAGGAAGTTTTTCAGTATTATAACAAAATCCCCTGGACTAAACCATCCAGGTGTCTCAGCAGTTTCCCACTGGTTTTCCTTTTCAAAAACAGCTACTGGACTTCCCGTCCATCATAGCTCACGGCTCAACCGCCGAACCTTTTAAAACCACTTTTCTCAAAACCATCTCTCTTTTTTTTGAAAACAAAACATTAATTGCCATACCATACCAGACTCGTCCATTCCTGTGGACACAGACTATTCGAATAGGTTTTCAAACTCTGCGCAGAGGTGTACACTTTACCCACTAGTCCGGCTCTGCGATCCCATGATCAATGAGACCCGAATCCGACTCTCTTTCTTTCCCTGCACGTCCTAACCTTAACGGTTGTCCGGAAGGAGTCAGGCCACCACCATGTCCAAACCGGACAAAACTTTCCCTCTCCTTATCCTCCCGGTGCTCCCCAGCCTTCATAACCCTGGGGTTGGACCGTACGAGTTCAGATTGAGTGACTGCCCACACAGTCTCGAGTGGTTGTACTTATCATGAGTACAGGTAGTGAAAGATGACAAACCGGTCCTTATACGAGGGGACAATCCTTCTGCTCACGCCTAAACCAGCTGAGCCATCACCTTAGGCCCTCCCCTAAACCAGGGAGTCCCTGATTATCCCTACTCAAAGGTGATAAGGGTGAAAACCCTTCATCATACACATTTTGAAAAACATTTTCTTTTGAAAACTCACACCTTTCCTCAAATCATTTGTAACAAGTATATCAGGGATTGATTGCGGCAAGCGGCTGGGTGGCCATAATAACTTGTCTTAAAATCATATCATGCATAAAATAACAGGCTGAGGGTTGTGGTTGTAAAACATAGGTAATTTATGCATCAAAGGGATCCAGTGAGCTTGCTCACGGAACTGGCTTCTGGCTCCACCGCCTGGCGTAGACTTGCAGATCTGGCCTCCACGAGATGGCACGAACGCTCCGATAACTATGCAACATGAACAAGCAAACATACAAACAAGCAAGTATACCAACAAATATTTAGTATAGTGGTCAGAATAGTGATATATGGATGGGTAGAGTCTTGAGTAGAATCTGTGTCATGTGGTGTTGTGATATTACTGGTGGTGGAGCGGAGGTGCTTACCAGGAGGTTGGACTGGAGGCGAAGCGACACTATGCGTGTAGCCGGCAGAGCGGAGTAACTGAGTGGGTGGGGTGTTTGCCTTGGCTAAGGGTGTTGAGTGTGTGTGCAGAGGGAGAGGGTAGCTGGGTGTATGTGGTGTAGCACAGTGAAGTTCACTGTTGGTGAGAATAGTGATGAATGAATCGTCTGACTTAGTATGAACAAGAGAGTTATAGGCAGAATATGGGACAAGAGTATTTTGGGAGTCTTCTGGAATATGAACCATGCTTAAGAGATGACATGGTTGGATAGGGAATAGTTTGATAAGAATTTAGAAAAAAGAATTATTGGAATCTGAGTTTGGAAGCCTGGTTCGAAGGAATCTCAAAGTCAAGCGTGCTCAACTTGGGGAAACCTGGGATGGGTGACCAGATGGGAAGTTCCTACTGGAAGGAAAATCACAGTCACCAGAGTTCGTATGACTGGAACATGGGTCTGGCTGGTCTTAGGTGGACTGGACAGCATGATGGATGAGTAGTTGAAATTTGGGATGACTAGATGACCGATGAATAGTAATGATGATTAGTAACGATGAATAGTGGCGATGGAAAAGGAATTATAGATATCATCGATGAATAGTAACGATGATGAATAGTAATGATAAATAGTAATGATGATGAATAGTGTATGTGAATAGTAACGATGAATAGTAATGGTGAATAGTAATGGTGAATAGTGATAGTGAATAGTCGTATGAACGAACGATGAACGATCGAATGATCGAATGAACGAACGATCGGAATTTCGGCAGCATAACGGTAGGAAAAAGATTATTTGGACGAACGAACGGACGAACGATCGAACGATCGGACGAACGGACGAACGAACCATGAACGATCGTACGAACGAACGAACAAACTAAGAACAGGGGACGAACGATCGAAGAACGATCGAACGATCCTTGTGCTAGTGTGTGCTTGTGTGGAACATGGAGTGGGTGTGTGGGGGGGGGGAGAGAGTTGCCATGAAATGGCTTGGGGTGGGATGAGAGGAGGCCCTTGCCCCTCTATTTATAGCCATGGTGGGGGGATTAGGGGGAGGGATGAGAGGATTAGTGGGAGGATGAGAGGATTAGTGGGAGATTAGCATGTATTTGTCTTGTATAAGTGAGATTAGCTTGTAGAGCTCACCGTATGACACTGGAGGCATACGTGTATGTATGAGCATGAGAAAAGTTACGAAGAAATATTTGTAGGGACTTGAAAATGATTATAAAGGTATTTCTTAGGAAGAAAATACTTGGAGATATATTGGTGGAATACTTGGGCAATATTTCTGGAAAGAATTTGAGGGGGATCACTGGGGAAATATCTGGGCAGTATTTCTGAAAAGAAATTGAGGGTGATCACTTGGGAAATATTTGCAGGATATTTTGAGGAGGATTTTGGAGAGAATATAGACCACTATATTTTATTTGCTGATATCAACTCGCAAACAAACATTTTGAAATGAAATTTGAAATTCATTTTGAATTTAGAGCGAGTTTGAGAAAATTTCAGGATTTGAATTTTTGGGATGCTACAAATCTACCCCACTTAAAAGGAATCTCGTCCTCGAGATTCGGCTTAGAAGGGTTATGGGTATAGCTTTACTTCAGCTACATATCTTCACTTTGCCGACTCTTCGAGGAGATGGAACTTCAACAAAATCTGGCCTGGCGGAGCATCTGGTTGCTAATTGCAAACGCTGATTCTGGCTACTCAAAGATCATCTTCAGGCTTCTAGCTTTTGCTTGGCAGCTAGCTTATTGAAGAAGCATTGATGCCAACACGCAAACCTTTCTCTTGCGAACTCCCACATGGATTCCTTCCTTGATCGGTCTTCTGGTGCTTCATCAACAAAACTTGGGTGACCACTTCTCATCCAGAAACTTATATGCTTTGATGATCTGGTCCTCGACAAGCTTGCTACAAGTCTTCTCCTTTTTCTCCACAGCAGGAACCTTACTGGAATACTACCCCACTTAAAAAGAATGAGGGTAGAACTCTTGAATCTTGGGGATTTGAACTCCTTGAAGTACCACATAACAAGGGTGTTACGGGTCCTTCTGCTGCTGTTGCTGCTTGAGCTGGCTGCGGAGGGATGACTGGCACATGGTTGATTCTGGGAGAACCTTCTTCTTATCTTCTCTTCACTATCTTCTTTTCTCTTCTCACTTTTCACTGCCTCTTTCTTTCTCTTTGCTCTTCCCACTGGAGGAGTCTATCGATGAGTATTACCATCATACAGAGGAGGAAACCAAAGACTATGAACCATGTACAACAGTCTTCAACCCAAGAATCACCAAGCATTGTGATCTTAGGGGCGAGGGAGTGGGAAAATGGAGTTGCTTGCAATTTGGCAGAGGGGATTTATCTGGAGTGTGCTTTGCTTTGAGCGAGATGGGAGGTGAGGGAGCTGGGGGGGTTATAGGCGAGCGGGGGTGCTTGGGGGGGGGGGGTGGAGTGGTAGTGATGGAGCAGGTGACACGAGGCAGCAGGTGCGACAAGGGGAAGGGGGCCTGTTGCCGGCGACGATGGCGGTGGGTGCGCTGCAAAAGGGGGTGTGGGTGGTGGTAGTGCGCTGCAAAGGGGGCATGGGGCGGTGGTAGTGCGCATGGAGGCGGGCACGCGTGCGAGGGGCACGGGTGAGTGGTGGGGTCGATGACCCTGATGTTTGTGGTCTCTGGTTCCAAGAATCTTTGCCTCTCTGTATGGTAATAACTCCTTGTGTCCTCTTTTTCTGTTTACTTTGACTCAGGGGCAGTGCTTTGATTCTCACGGTCGGTCCTTTTGACTGAGCAGCTGGACATGATTCTTCTGTAGCTTGTTCCAGGCTTCAAGGGTAAGCTTCCCGGTGTCTTCTTGGGCAAGGCACTTTTTTCTTCAAATGGGTTAAGATGAGAATGGAAGCATAAGGTAAGGATTAGATCTAATTTGTGATCTATGTTTTTAGAGAAAACCTTTTTAAGAAAAACGAAAAGAAAACACACAAGCTCAGCAATGATAAGCACAAACAAATCAAATGTTTTGAATAAGGGAAGAATAGAGTTTTTCCAAAGCACGGACTACTCAGATTCGGGGGCTAAGCATAACTATTATTGCTTGGCTCCTGAATTGAGAACTATGCTAATTGCAACTTATGAGCACTAACGTTAAAGCATCACATATGCACTCAAAAGGGGAGAAAACATCAAGCGAAATTCATTTTGAAATGCCCTAGGGGGCCACACAATTAGAGTTTTGCAAAACACAAGTCTACACGATTACCTCTCATACATGCAGGGCTCTAGCCAAAGCGAAGAAAACTTCACTACCCAATGCATGCAGAGGACTGGGCATACTAACTCAGATCTGGCAGCTTCTCTTCTGGCAAGGCTGGCTCACAGCTTCAATCTGAGACATCTCCTGGATGGGTCAACAGGGAGCTGATGTTGATGACTTCTTCTGGCGGCAACTGAGATGGCAAGATGAAGTCGAACTCTTCTTCAAGCTGGACTGGCTCTTCTAGTTCCTCAGAGGGCGGCGGTGCTGGTGGGGTGCTTGCAGCTTCTTCCTTGACCTCAAGAGACGGTACTAGAATCTTCTTCATGGCAAGGGGCTCAAACAACTCTGGCGGGGAATCTTGGGAGGACTCGGGGTGCTCTTGCTTATCCATAGCCCGAGGGAAGACTGGAATTCCTTCCAAGACTATGGCTCCTTCCGGGAGTTCCCAAGCCTTCTTCTCTCCTCTGATAGAGACCGGGTGACCTTCAAGAATCTAGGGATCTTCAACTCTCCTGGGTTGAACTAGGTTGGATGGAGCGGGCTCTTGGATCCGCAGGGCTCTACGTTGGTTATGGGTGACCAAGTAGGCCTCCATCAACTTCTGGACGTGCTCATCCTCGGCTTGCTTCAGGGCTTCAACAGCAATGACTTCACGACTCTCCAAGGCAGTTCCACGGGCTTGAGCTGTGGTGAGATCCACATGCAACTGACGGTTGCGCTTCTCTGCATCTTCTGCTCGGGCAATCATCTGACGGTGGTGCCGGGCCAAGAAATCATACTGGGCATCCAGGGTGAGCAGGTATGCGGTGAGGTACATGACTGTGGGGTCGTCCTCAAGCAGCTGCTACCCTTCCAATGCACGCATCCTGGCCATCCAAGCGGGACGGTCTCTCTGAAAGGGCGGAAAGAATCTGAGCGGGGTGTCGGCCACTTCTTCTTCATAGATCTGACACAGGGCCCTCAATGCCTTGCGAGCGACGACTTGGCAGGTGTCTTTGAATCTGTGCCCAGCAGTAGTGACACTCCATTCCACATGGTGCGGACTGGATCCAATGTATACAGTCACGACACACTTCTCTGTGCCATGCTCGATGAATTCACGACCATCATACTCTGGCTGGCTCCTGATTCCGAGGCGGACTGTGCATGCTCTCAGCAACTTGGAGAAACCATCTTCATTCTGGCAGAAGCTGGTTTGGCACTGAACCTCCATCTGACTTCTAAGAGAAGGAAAGGGGGAAAGCATTTTTGAAATGAAGGGATGAGAGCAAGATTTTTTTAAGAAAATAGTTTGGACTCAAAAACTTTTGATCAGGCTAAGGGTTACGTCCTGCGGCCAACCTAATGGCTCCGATACCACCTGAAGCGTCCCCAATCCTTTGGGGACTCAAATGTGATACAATTACTAGTCCCAGGAGGCTAGTAAACACATTTATACATCAGATGATACCAAATCTGCTTAAACGAGACAAACCTACAAAGGTGGCGAACAACTTTAAGAGTTGGTCCACAACTCGAGACATATCATCAGAGTGGGGCTGAAGCAGCCCGATATACGCAGCGAAGCAAATCAGCGGTCCAACAGCCACAGGCAAGGTTGGGAACAATCATAACTCTTACCCGATCTCCTTTTTCTGAAAAACAACAAATAAGCAAGGGTGAGTACAAACGTACTCAGCAGCCCACCTTCACCCGCGGAATGGGGAAATCAGATATAATGCATGGGATATGTGGAGCTCAGAATATTTTGCAGAAACAACAATATTTTATGCAGAGTTGTTTTGAAAAACATTTTGTACTTTTGCAAAGCGCATCCTCTCCAAAAGGAGCAGGAAGTTTTTCAGTATTATAACAAAATCCCCTGGACTAAACCATCCAGGTGTCTCAGCAGTTTCCCACTGGTTTTCCTTTTCAAAAACAGCTACTGGACTTCCCGTCCACCATAGCTCACGGCTCAACCGCCGAACCTTTTAAAACCACTTTTCTCAAAACCATCTCTCTTTTTTTTGAAAACAAAACATTAATTGCCATACCATACCAGACTCGTCCATTCCTGTGGACACAGACTATTCGAATAGGTTTTCAAACTCTGCGCAGAGGTGTACACTTTACCCACTAGTCCGGCTCTGCGATCCCATGATCAATGAGACCCGAATCCGACTCTCTTTCTTTCCCTGCACGTCCTAACCTTAACGGTTGTCCGGAAGGAGTCAGGCCACCACCATGTCCAAACCGGACAAAACTTTCCCCCTCCTTATCCTCCCGGTGCTCCCCAGCCTTCATAACCCTGGGGTTGGACCGTACGAGTTCAGATTGAGTGACTGCCCACACAGTCTCGAGTGGTTGTACTTATCATGAGTACAGGTAGTGAAAGATGACAAACCGGTCCTTATACGAGGGGACAATCCTTCTGCTCACGCCTAAACCAGCTGAGCCATCACCTTAGGCCCTCCCCTAAACCAGGGAGTCCCTGATTATCCCTACTCAAAGGTGATAAGGGTGAAAACCCTTCATCATACACATTTTGAAAAACATTTTCTTTTGAAAACTCACACCTTTCCTCAAATCATTTGTAACAAGTATATCAGGGATTGATTGCGGCAAGCGGCTGGGTGGCCATAATAACTTGTCTTAAAATCATATCATGCATAAAATAACAGGCTGAGGGTTGTGGTTGTAAAACATAGGTAATTTATGCATCAAAGGGATCCAGTGAGCTTGCTCACGGAACTGGCTTCTGGCTCCACCGCCTGGCGTAGACTTGCAGATCTGGCCTCCACGAGATGGCACGAACGCTCCGATAACTATGCAACATGAACAAGCAAACATACAAACAAGCAAGTATACCAACAAATATTTAGTATAGTGGTCAGAATAGTGATATATGGATGGGTAGAGTCTTGAGTAGAATCTGTGTCATGTGGTGTTGTGATATTACTGGTGGTGGAGCGGAGGTGCTTACCAGGAGGGTGGACTGGAGGCGAAGCGACACTATGCGTGTAGCCGGCAGAGCGGAGTAACTGAGTGGGTGGGGTGTTTGCCTTGGCTAAGGGTGTTGAGTGTGTGTGGAGAGGGAGAGGGTAGCTGGGTGTATTTATAGCTGGGTGTATGTGGTGTAGCACAGTGAAGTTCACTGTTGGTGAGAATAGTGATGAATGAATCGTCTGACTTAGTATGAACAAGAGAGTTATAGGCAGAATATGGGACAAGAGTATTTTGGGAGTCTTCTGGAATATGAACCATGCTTAAGAGATGACATGGTTGGATAGGGAATAGTTTGATAAGAATTTAAAAAAAAGAATTATTGGAATCTGAGTTTGGAAGCCTGGTTCGAAGGAATCTCAAAGTCAAGCGTGCTCAACTTGGGGAAACCTGGGATGGGTGACCAGATGGGAAGTTCCTACTGGAAGGAAAATCACAGTCACCGGAGTTCGTATGACTGGAACATGGGTCTGGCTGGTCTTAGGTGGACTGGACAGCATGATGGATGAGTAGTTGAAATTTGGGATGACTAGATGACCGATGAATAGTAATGATGATTAGTAACGATGAATAGTGGCGATGGAAAAGAAATTATAGATATCATCGATGAATAGTAACGATGATGAATAGTAATGATAAATAGTAACGATGATGAATAGTGTATGTGAATAGTAACGATGAATAGTAATGGTGAATAGTAATGGTGAATAGTGATAGTGAATAGTCGTATGAACGAACGATGAACGATCGAATGATCGAATGAACGAACGATCGGAATTTCGGCAGCATAACGGTAGGAAAAAGATTATTTGGACGAACGAACGGACGAACGATCGAACGATCGGACGAACGAACCATGAACGATCGTACGAACGAACGAACAAACTAAGAACAGGGGACGAACGATCGAAGAACGATCGAACGATCCTTGTGCTAGTGTGTGCTTGTGTGGAACATGGAGTGGGTGTGTGGGGGGGGAGAGAGTTGCCATGAAATGGCTTGGGGTGGGATGAGAGGAGGCCCTTGCCCCTCTATTTATAGCCATGGTGGGGGGATTAGGGGGAGGGATGAGAGGATTAGTGGGAGGATGAGAGGATTAGTGGGAGATTAGCATGTATTTGTCTTGTATAAGTGAGATTAGCTTGTAGAGCTCACCGTATGACACTGGAGGCATACGTATATGTATGAGCATGAGAAAAGTTACGAAGAAATATTTGTAGGGACTTGAAAATGATTATAAAGGTATTTCTTAGGAAGAAAATACTTGGAGATATATTGGTGGAATACTTGGGCAATATTTCTGGAAAGAATTTGAGGGGGATCACTGGGGAAATATCTGGGCAGTATTTCTGAAAAGAAATTGAGGGTGATCACTTGGGAAATATTTGCAGGATATTTTGAGGAGGATTTTGGAGAGAATATAGACCACTATATTTTATTTGCTGATATCAACTCACAAACAAACATTTTGAAATGAAATTTGAAATTCATTTTGAATTTAGAGCGAGTTTGAGAAAATTTCAGGATTTGAATTTTTGGGATGCTACATGTGATGAGTTGAGCAAGATGCAAATTGAAGTGATTCCTTCTGGTTCTTTGTCTCACATTTCTCTCGAGCCAGCTTTGCAAGACCAGATCATCATGGCCCAGCTCAGTGACAAGGGAGTGCAGATTATCAAGAAGAATCTCCATCAGAAGATTGAGAAGTATAGTTGTTTCCGCCAAGATGAAAAGGGTGTGTTATGGTTCAAAAGCAGATTGGTGATTCCTAAAAACCAGGACCTCAAGAGGAAAATCTTGGATGAGGCTCATCTCTCCAAATTCTCTATGCATCAGGGAAGCACCAAAATGTACCATGATCTGAAGCCTTTATATTGGTGGACCAGAATGAAGAGGGAGATAGCCCAGTATGTATCAGAATGTGACACCTGTCAGAGGATAAAGGCAAGCCACTTGAAATCAGCTGGAGCTTTGCAACCCCTATCTATACCTTCGTGGAAATGGGATGACATAAGCATGGATTTCATTGTGGGTCTGCCCAACACCTCTCGTCATCATGATTCGATTTGGGTTATTGTGGACCGACTGACGAAAGTGGCACATTTTCTTCCTGTGCACACCATTGACAAGGCTCAAAAGTATGCAGAATTGTACATTGACCGGATCGTGTGTTTGCACGGATTACCTCAGACCATTGTTTCTGACCGAGGAGCCCAATTTGTTGCCAGATTTTGGGAACAACTGCAGGAGTCTTTGGGAACCAAGCTAATCAGAAGTTCAGCTTACCACCCACAGACTGATGGTCAGACGGAAAGGGTAAACCAAATCCTGGAGGATATGTTGAGAGCTTGTGCAATCGATTGTGGCAAGAACTGGGATAAGCACCTCTCCTTGGCAGAGTTTGCTTATAACAACAGTTATCAATCCAGCCTAAGGATGACACCTTTCAAAGCTCTCTATGGAAGAAGGTGCAGGACACCACTCAATTGGTCTCAACCTGAAGAAAGAGGAGTTTTTGGACCTGACTTAGTGACTGAAGCCGAAAGAAAGGTCAAACTAATCAGGAAGAATCTAGAAGCTGCTCAGGCCAGGCAGAAGAGTTACCATGATAGAAGAAGGAAACCTCTCCAGTTCGAGGTGGGAGATTTTGTATACCTCAAGGTATCACCCACCAAGGGAGTGCAGAGGTTTGGGATCAAAGGCAAGCTAGCCCCTCGTTACATTGGACCTTATGAGATCATAGAAGCATGTGGACCCGTGGCATATAAGTTGAAGTTACCTTCAAAAATGTCTGCCATTCACAGTGTGTTCCATGTATCTCAGTTGAAGAAGTGTGTTCGATTGCCAACCGAGATCATAGCAGAGCCAGAATTGGAGATAGAGCCAGATCTATCGTACCAAGAGTATCCCTCCAAGATTCTGGATTGCAAAGAAAGATCAACTCGGGCTAAATCGATCAAGATGTACAAGGTCCAGTGGAGTAATCACTCAGAGGAAGAAGCTACTTGGGAAACCGAGGAATTCTTGAGATCCAACTTCCCCGATTGCCTACCTAAGGAAGCTGGTACGTAATCAAACCCCCAACCCCTCCTCCTGCCCTTCGAATCTAATTTTCAAAAATATGATCTTAAATCAGAATGAAGTAATCATGAAACAAAACTTAAAAAGGGCTTCCTTCTGAAGTTGCAAAGAGAATGACATTCGAAGAGCAGTTTGCCCTAATAATAACAATAAGCACCCACTTCCTATAAGTCTCACCCTTCGCTTCACCCCGGGAGGACTCTGGCCCGAATCTCGGGACGAGATTCCTTTAAGGGGGGAAGACTGTGACACCCTAGTGTCACTTAGGGTTCTTCCTTAAGCTAACCCCAACCCATGATCACATGCAATCTCAATGAAAGGATAAACATTAAAAATGAGAACAAAGAATTATGTTGAAGTCTACTTAAACACTCCTTAAAGTTTTCATGAATTCTAAGGAAGGAAAACTCTTAAACCCTAGTTAATCCTAAGTGAACCATTTAAGCATAAAGGGTAAATGGGAGAAACCCTTGGGAGAAAAATACAAATTTTGGAGAAAACCAAATTACAAAGTTTTAGTTCACTGATTAACTAACAAAGCATAGTAAGGAAGTTTTGCCTTTTGAACTTTTTAAAATCCCCAAAACAGCCCCTAAACTAATGCACTTGGGGGAAATTCAAAAATTCAGAAATCTGAATTTCAGCCCCCTCCCAAAGATCAATCTTGTTCTCTATTTTTCAAAACTCAAATCAAACAAGTCCAAACATCAAAGTTGTGCCAAATTCCCTTGAACACACCCTGGTAAAATTTGAACTCAAACCAATTTCATTTGACACGGTTTTGGCGCAGTTTTACCTCGGGACTCACCTTGTGACACTGCCACCTTTGTGACACGACAACTCTCTGTACACTGCCCCAAACCACTCGACTTCCACACACAAACGACAAAGCTCTGTCGGGGGAGCAAATCTTGTGCAGCGATCATGCCCAAATTTGTGAAGATCTTCAACCTATGGGCGCTTGAACTCGGGCAGAAGCAAAAAGCCACGTGTTCGCTCGCTTGCCTGACCGGCCGAGCGGGGAGTGGCCGCGGCAGCGTGCGCCCCGCGCGTGGTCGCCCCAGCCTGCGCGCCTGTGTCGTGCCCTCGCCTATAAATGCGTCCAAGAGGCCTTAGCCGTTGGCACCGCACACCCCGAGCCTTGCCCGAGCCAGAGATCACCGGAGTTCGCCGTGAAAAGCGAGCACCGTCGCCTCCCATCCCTGCCCAGGCTCGGCCATCGTGGCCACCCCTTTCTGTTGAACTCCAGCCTCGCCCTAGCCCCTGGATTGCTTCCCAGTGAGGGCGTGAAGCTTCTCCAAGCTTGAGCCGAGGCATTGCCTCACCGGAGAAGCAGTTTCACCCTCACCGGACTTCGGTCTTCCGCCGCCGCGCGTGGACCGAGCTAACCAGTGAGTCTTCGTCTAATTCCTTGCACCCACATCTTCCCTAGCATCCCGTGAAGCTCTCTGACCCGTTCAATTGAACTATCGCGCCGTGAGTAGGCCGGACTCCTCGCCACCGACGAGCATCTCCGCCTGCACACGTGGACCGGCCAACTCCGACCATCCCCGACGGCGACCCGCACATCGCTGTGATCCCCGAGACCTCCCCTACGTCCTCGACCACCTCACCGGAGCAATCTCGCCGCCGGTAAGCCCCTCCGCCCTTTCTTCCGCCGCGGTTACTGTTTAAGTTGGGATAAGGACCTCGGGTTAGGATTAGAAGAACCCGAGGGGTTTTCTGCAATGCCAGTGACTCATGTGAATAGTAGCCCAGGGACTGATCCGTGAGGAAAACTTAAAACACCCGCCAGGGACCCCAGTGCAAAGTAGTTTTCCATTTAATCAATTATGTTAACCTTTTTAAATAACCAGAGAACTTAGAAAATCCATAACTTGATGAATTCTTAATCAAAGGTTGTCAAACTAATTTTGCTAGATCCTAAATATTATGAACTATCATTTAAAAATAATAAACCCTATGCTTTCTGTTCTAATTTTTAGAGTTTAAAATTAAAAACAGAAACTGACCAAACCTTGTTTAATTAAGGAAAATTAGTTTTGCTTCTGTGTTGAACCTAAGAAAATTTGTAGGTATTCAAACCTCATTTAGACACTATTTAAAAATAGTAGAAACCCGAGTATTAAAAAATATAGTGTAGATATCCATTTAAAGCTATTTTGCCCAAAATTTAGGAAAATCTTAAAGGCATTAGAAATTAATGAACAGTGAGTGAAATTATTTTTCCTAGTTTGCTTAAGTAACAGAGAACCTAGGAAAAATAAAAGGACCTTTAGTCTAGATCAGTTTTAAAGTAAAATGTTTTATTTAGCATTATTCCAACTAGAAATCAATTATTAGAATTACAAAACCAGACCCAAAATTGATAATAAAAATCTAGTGGACTTATAACCACCAGAACCCTACTGCAAAAATAATGAACACCTCAGCCCATCATTTTAAGTAGGGTAAACAAATATGATATGATAATGAGGCATTTTCCAAATAAATCATGAATACCCATAATAATGCAATAATGGGCAACCAAAATTTTGCTAAGTCAATGATGAGATAAGCCACCAGAGAAAAATGCAAACCCATTAAAAAGATGTAAAATAATACCTATTGCCCATATTTTATAAGAAAAGCCATTTAATCCAATTAATGCATACCACCCCTTCCCTTAAGCAAAAAGATGCCAAACTTCAGAATGATTGCTCTCGCGCAAAATAGAAGCTAAGAAAAATCAGAAATCTGTTGTTTGATATTTTTCAAACATAGTGGTAGTAGAAAGCACCCCTTTGGCTAGAAACTTGAGAAAACCCTAGTAAAATAACTAATAGGTATTAATGACTAGAAATTTGTGTCAAGTCATGTTATAGCACCTAAAAGCGAGCAAAAATAAGTTTTAGAGAATTACCTACTGTTAACTAATAGTTGTAGTTCAAAGCACCCCTTCTGCCCTAAAACTTGGTAATTTTGTCCAGAGAAAACTATTCACTTTCTGATCCCCAAATTTTGAGACAGAGAATTATACACCAGTAATAAGCCACTGTAATGTTTACAGGATTTTTGGAATTTTATTAAAGCAACTTGTAGTTCAAACCCACTCCAAAAACTTAAAGAGTAAAGAAAAAGAAAGAAGAAATAAACCTCACTCCAATAAGTCCAACTTGAATTCTTGTCAAAACTCACTAAGGCTTAAAAAGAATTCAGTAGAACCCCAAAATAAAACCTACCATGTACCTTAGCTAAGTTTGACCCAATTTACCAAGTATACCACCCAAAAGTCTCACATAAGTAAGGTTTAACTCTATCTAACTCAAGTAGATCATGAAGTTGAGATTTCTAAAGCACATATCATATCATGCATATATCTTACGCATTGCATTCATTAGATTGTAATCTCGCCGACGGAGAGTACGTGCTCATCCCCGAGCAAGGAACTGTCCAAGAGGAGGACCAGGAGCAAGCTTCCGAGGCTGCTATCGAGGATCTCCCCGCAGCCCGAGCTATTGAAGGCAAGCCCCGGTTTATATGCATAACCGTATTAATATATGCTACTTTACTACACTTAATGCTTGTAGGATTGTAATGTGCACTTAAGTGTAGGAGTTGCTTGAAACCTCTAGTTGCATGAACTTAGGATTCCTTTTGAGATGAATACTAGTATGCTAGGTCGAGTAGCAGCTTGCTAATTAGGATCTCGGTAGAAGTCGAGTGATTTTTCTAGCACTCGCGCGAGGTCAGGAATTGATTGTATTCATCTTGATAACGAGATCTATGTTAGTCTATGGACTTGGATCTAGGGAGGATGCCTTGACCATGAGACGGGAAAAAGGAATTAAGGATTAATGTGTGGATACCTGAGTCAAGCTTTTGAACGTACTAAGCACATGCCAGGAAAAATGGTAACCGGTAAACCTAGTACCTGAGTGAAGCCGGGCGTGAACTTTATCCCTCATGCGACTTGAGACTATGTCTCCCATGCTAGCTATGGTGGGTACAAGTGCGGTCACTGCACGGCGGCAGCCGGGGTCAGTGGAGCATTGTATGCCAAGGCGGTGAGGCCTGGACGCGAACGGGGAATCGGTGGGGACGGTTGTCATGTGTGGGGTCGGAGTACCCTGACATGCCATGTGTTTAGGTTTACCTTGCAAGGTTAAAACTCGATTCGAATCGTCTGCTTCTCGCAGCTAATGAGACTGCTTGACCCCTTGTACTGCATCGATTAAGAAGTGAAATGAGGTTACATGAGACAATTTGTTGATTGGACTAAATGCTTGTCACCATGTATGCTTAGAGGGAGCAAACCTAGCTAAGTTAATGATGATAGAATTTGAAAAGCTAAAAATTGATTTTAGAAACAGCTAGTGCTTTTGGCAAACCAAACCCCTCAACCAAACAGCTGCATAGTCTAGAGGTAGAGGAGTAGACTCCTCACACCGGTTAAGTCTAGCTGAGTATTAGTATACTCAGCCTTGCTTGTGGCATAATTTTTGCAGGTACCATTCAGGAAATGGTTGATGGCGTGACTTGGCTTACCACCCTGCCACCGGGTTGGACGGTTGAGTGGGATGCTGCTCCGGCAGGAGAGGAGCACGAGGAGTAGTGGGCTAGGCCTTGCCCATTTCCTCGATACCGACGACATCAATTATCCGCTGTATTTTATTTTGTGAACTCTTATTTGCTACTCAAAAACTCCAATCTATGTAATAATTCAGCACTTAATTTGAGGTTTCCTATTTTATTGTATTTCTTCTGTGACTCACCATCGAGTGAGACTGTGGAATTTGATCCTGGTTAAGTGGCTCTATCAGACTAGATCTGAGGGACTGACGGGTTATTCCGATTTAAGTGTGTTGCGACCCCTGAGGCGTGACTTAGGCACTTAAGCTGGAATAATTCGGGTGGTTCTACCACAAGTGTGCAATTTCCTTCCTTGTTTGGCGAAGCCGACCATTGCCAGCCTCTGGTCTCACGGCACACCGGATAGTCCGGTGGCGTACCAGATAGTCTAGTGCACCCTGGTGACCGTTGGCTGGGCACACATGGTGCCCGTTGATCGCGTTGCCGACTGTTAACCAGGCATGCGGTAGGCACAACCGACAGTCCGGTGCACACTATATAGTCTGTTGAATTATAGCTGCGGCGCCCTGGCTTTTTTCGAGAGTGGCCTGTTCACCGGGTGTTCCAGCCTAGCAACAGACACTATCTGGTGCACACTGGACAGTCCGGTGCACCGTATGCTAGTGCAAGTTTGGCTACCCTTAGCCAAATTTCTTCAATAGAATTTCTCTCATTTTGAGAAGTTCCCTAGCACTTAGTAGAACATAGTCAGTACCAAAAGCAATTTACTAAGTGCTAGAATCATACCTTCGTTTCTCTAGGATTGTAGATTTTGCAATTTATCTTTTCAACTCTCAATTTGCTTCTTCTTTGACTCTGAGCTCATACTCACAATGGTATGTTAGATCAAAGTGATGTGTTAGGCACTTAAACACCAAAACACTTAGAAATGGCCCAAGAGCACATTTCCCTTTCAATCTCCCTATTTTTGGTGATTTATGCCAACACATCAAAAGCAACTCAAAATGCACTAACATCTCCAAATGCGAGCTAAAAAGTGTAAATTGATGTCAAACTTGAAACCAGTTAAATTTTCATAGGATTTGGCACATTTGGATCAATTTTTCCACCACTTGGTTTGTTTTCGCAAAACAAATTCATTCTCCTATCTCTATGTCAAAAACACTTGTTTTGGCAAATCAAAATATCTTTCAAGACTAGTTTTGATCAAAAGCCAGAAAACTCCCCCCTTTTCCCATAATCAAATTTCTCCCTTACACGACAGTAGTTTTTTGCAATAAGAGGGTTTTGATCAAAGAAACCAAGTATACTTACACTAACATTTTGAAATGAAAAAAAATCACTAGTGGTAGCTGATCCAGTTGCTTTGGCCTTAAATTCTTTCCCTTTGGCATTAAGCACCAAAACAGAAGAACTCGTGGCCTTTTAACCCCATTGCCTTACAAAAACCGCAACTGAAAGCCAAGGGCAACGAGAGAACAATGACTTGAGACAAAGGTCATTGATACCGGAATGCAGTTGAAGCCTCTTCTTTGTCCAAGTCCGCATTTTCCTTTTCAATTCATGTTTGAGACTGTAAGTTTAGCACTGAAGCAAACACATTAGTCTCAAAGGGTCAAGTTGTAACACATCCTCCCCTTAAACATATGTATCATTTGCACAAGGACTTGTGAGGTCCGGGGATGAATTGTACAACTTGAGCATCAAAATGAGCAAGTAAAGACAATGATGCTTAAGGAATGTGATCAATGGCATAAAGACACATGTATGCTATAAATCAATCCAAGTTCCGTGAATCTAGGACATTTAGCTCACAGCGCAACCTGCAAAACATTTTCTCATCTAAAGGCTTGGTGAAGATATCAGCTAGCTGGTTCTCGGTGCTAATGTGGCAAACATCGATATCTCCCCTTTGCTGGTGGCCTCTCAAAAAGTGAGGCCGGATGTTTATGTGCTTAGTGCGGCTGTGTTCAACAGGATTATCCGCCAAGCGGATTGCACTCTCATTATCACATAGGAGTGGGACTTTGCTCAGATTGTAGCTAAAGTCCCGGAGGGTTTGCCTCATCCAAAGTAGTTGCGTGCAACATTGTCCTGCAGCAACATACTCGGCCTCAATAGGGCAACAGATGTTTGTTTCTTAGAGCTCTAAGACACCAGGGACCTTCCCAGAAACTGACAAGTCCTTGATGTGCTCTTCCTATCAACCTTGCACCCGACATAGTCGGAATCTAAGTATCCGATTAAGTCAAAGGTAGACCCCTTTGGATACCAGATCCCGAAGAAAGGTGTATGAACTAAATATCGAAGAATTTGCTTCACGGCCACAATGTGACACTCCTTGGGGTCAAATTGAAATCTAACACACATGCATATGCTAAGTATTATATCCGGTCTACTAACACAAAGTTAAAGTAATGAACCTGTCGTAGATCGGTATGCCTTTTGATCAACAGACTTACCTCCGTTGTCGAGTCCAAGTGTTCGTCGCTTCCCATTGGCGTCTTAGCGGGCTTTGTGTCCTTCATCCCAAACTTTTGAGCAAATCTTGAGTATAGTTCGTTTGGGTTATGAATGTTCCTTCCTTGAGTTTCCTCACTTGAAAACCAAGGAAGTAGTTCAACTCGTCCATCATTGACATTTTGAATTTCTGCATCATTACCCTGCTAAACTCTTCACAAGACATTTGATTAGTAGAACCAAATATCATGTCATCGACATATATTTGGCATACAAACAAATCACCATTACAATTCTTAGTAAAAAGAGTAGGATCAGCTTTTCCGACCTTGAAAGCATTGGAAATGAGAAAATATCTAAGGCATTCATACCATGCTCATGGAGCTTGCTTAAGCCCATAGAGCGCCTTAGAGAGTTTATAAACATGGTCGGGATACCTGTCATCCTCGAAGCCATGGGGTTGTTCCACATACACCTCCTCCTTGATTGGTTTGTTGAGAAAGGTGCTCTTTATGTCCATTTGAAACTACTTAAAAGAATGGTGAGCATCATAGGCCAATAAAATATGAATTGACTCGAGCCTAGCTACAGGAGCAAAAGACTCTTCAAAATCCAAACCTGCGACTTGGGCATATCCTTTTACCACAAGTCGAGCCATGTTTCTTGTCACCACCCCGTGCTCATCTTGCTTGTTGCGGAACACCCACTTGGTTCCCACAACATTTTGCTTCAGACATGGCACCAGGCTCCACACTTCATTTCTCTTGAAGTTTGTGAGTTCCTCCTGTATGGCCAACACCTAGTCCGGATCCTGCAAGGCTTCTTCTACCCTGAAAGGCTCAATAGAAGAAACAAACGAGTAATGCTCACAAAAATTAGCTAATCGTGAACGAGTGGTTACTCCCTTACTGATGTCACCGAGAATCTGATCCACTTGATGATTCCTTTGAATGGTGGTCCGGACTTGAATTGAAGGTGCTCGTGGTACTTCTTCCTCCTTGTCATTTTCTTCATGTGCTCCCCCTTGATCCATGCCTTCATCTTGAGGTACATGTTCGTCATCTTCGTTGCCCTTCCCTTGTTCCGTATCGAAGCTGTTCTGGTGCCGAAGCTTCTGTAATGCTTGACAACATGCTGATAACAAATGGTTAGCCATGTTTTTGAGGACCTTCAGAAGATGAAGTCCCCAACAGCAGGGTCATCCCATATCCTACCCTAATGTATTTCTCTCGGATATGAGACCAGATACGAGTTGTTAAGATTCGGGACGAATACAGGACGAGACCGGGTAATAATCGCGGCGGGTAAGAAGCAGATAACAGGTACTACCCGGGTAGTTACCGGATAGTTGTCGGGTAGTTCGTCCCAATGATATTAATTGCCCAACCATCCAACAAACACATAAATTAAGTAATACATAATCATGTATATGATAGATCAAATGTAGGAAAGGAAACCGATAAAATTGACATCATGCAGTTCAAAGTTACTAATCACAAGGACATTGTGGAACCAACACCACAATATTAAAAAAATCATAAAATATTTTAGTTTCACTCAAAAATTGTAAATAAGTTACAAAAACTAATAAACGTTTTATACGAAGATAACATTTTATTGTTATATATGGACATATGTTGTGCCTCCGTAAAATTTCACGTTTTCAGGCTATTTATGTATTATTGATTTCTTATCGTAGAAAATCATAAAAAATACAATTAAATCCATAAAATATTGTAGTGTCGACCGAAAATAGCAAATAAGTTACCAATACTAATAGATAGTCTATAAAAAGATAACCTTAAGTTTTCACACGGAGATAACCTTAAGCCCCCCACATAAAAATGATAAAGGCTATTAATTTGATATAAATTTGGACATTATTTCAATGTTTTTGGCCTAAAGATGTGTTTAAACAAAAAAATGACGTGCTACAAAGTTATAGACCTCTTTGAGCTCTACAATTTTCATACAAACTTTATCTTCATCCGATTTCACATGTAAAAGTTGTGATTTTATAACTATATTATGCAGAAAAAGAAAAAACGGGTACCCGATTTGTCGGGGACCATAATTAGGGGTACCCCTAAGACTCCTAAACTCGGCTGGTAATCACCATCAGCATAAGTTGCAAAGGCCTGATGGGCGCAATTCAGGTCAAAGCTCCGTCCACTCAAGGGACACGATCTCGCCTCGCCCGAGCCCAGCCTCGGGCAGGAACAGTAGACCCAGGCAGATTCACGCCTCGCCCGAGGGCCTCCTCAAGCAACGGGCGCACCTTCGACTTGCCCGAGGCCCATCTCGGGCAGGCTTCACAGTGAAGCAACCTTGGCCAGATCGCCACGCCAACCGACCATATCGCAGGAGCATTCAATGCAAGGATCGCCTGACACCTTATCTTGACGCGCGTTCCTCAGTCGGCAGGGCCGATGTGACCGCAGTCACTTCGCCCCTCCACTGACTGACCTGACAGGAAAACAGCGTCACCTGCCCTGCTCCGACTGCTGTGCCACCCGCCAGGGTGAGGCTGACAGCAGCCAAGTCCAGCCTCAAGCACCATAGGAAGCTCCGCCTCGCCCGACCCCAGGGCTCGGCCCCGCCTCGACCTCGGAAGACGGTCACCGCCTCGCCCGACCCAGGGATCAGACTCAACCTCGACCCCGGAAGACGGACTCCGCCTCGCCCGACCCTAGGGCTCAGACTCAACCTTGACCTCGAAAGACGGTCTCCGCCTCACTCGACCCCAGGGCTCGGACTCAATCTCGACCTCGGAAGACGGTCTCCGCCTCGCCCGACCCCAGGGCTCGGCCTCAACCTCGACCTCGGAGGAGTCACTGCCTCGCCCGACCTTGGGCTCGGACCGACCACGCTACAGGGGGGTACATCATTACCCTACCCTTAGCTAGCTCAGGCTACGGGGAACAAGACTGGTGTCCCATCTGGCTCGCCCCGGTAAACAAGTAATGATGGCACCCCGCGTGCTCCCATGACGACAGCGGTTCTCAGCCCCCTACGGAAGCAAGGAGACGTCAGCAAGGACCCAACAACCCCGACAGCTGTGCTTCTACAGGGCTCAAGGGCTCCTCCGACGGCCACGACATCACATGCACAGGGCATTAACACCTCTCTGACAGCCACGTCGGCATGCACATAGGGCTCTGGCTCCTCTCTACCGGACACGTTAGCATATTGCTACACCCCCATTGTACACCTGGGCCCTCTCCTTACATCAATAAAAGGAAGGTCCAGGGCCCTCGTACGGGAGGGTGGCCGCGTGGGAGGATGGGCTAACGAGCAGGCTCTCTCCATCTCTCGCGAACGCTTGTAACCCCCTACTGCAAGCGCATCCGCCCTGGGCGCAGGATAACATGAGCCGCGGTTCCCTTTTCCCCCCTGTGTTCCATCTCGCGCCGACCCATCTGGGCTGGGGCACGCAGCGACAATTTACTCATCGGTCCAGGGACCCCCGGGGTCGAAACGCCGACAGTTGGCGCGCCAGGTAGGGGCCTGCTGCGTGTTGACGAACAGCTTCCCATCAAGCTCCAGATGGGTAGTCTCCAGCAACCTCTCCAGCCTAGGACGCTGCTCCGTTTCGGGAGTCTCGAGTTCATGTCCCTCGACGGCATCTACGACATGGTACTCCTTCCTCTGCCGCGCGACAACGACAACGACGGCCGTCAGGCCGCCCGACGGTGGCGGAACCGACGACGTCTTCCCCCCATGGCGGAAGAGCAGCATCCGGGTTTGTCCCGTCACCTTCCCCGCCACAGGAGGAGGAGGCGGGGCAACCATGGCCAAGCAGGAGGCGGCACCTCGTTGGCTGTCGAGCGAGTCAACGACGCCGGCGCCCCAGCGAGGGACACGTCGGGCGTTGACCTCGCGTCTGAGACGAAGACAAGCGTTGTTTCCCCGCAACACACCAACCCCAAGCGGACGGATGACGCCAGCACGCTCGCGAAGGACTTGCTGGGCGTTAGCCTCGTACCTGAGATAACGGTGCAGTCCGTCGCCGACGTGACCTCGTCACCATCCGTCGATCAAGAGGTACCGTCCGTTTTCCACCCTGTGCCTTTTAGATTCAGCTTCGACCCACCAAGCGACCCCGCTTCGGTGGACGCTTTCATAAAGGCATATCCTAACCTTCCGGGGTACCATATGTGGTCAACCTGGGACCGACTGACGACCGTCTCAACCTACGGACCCCCGGGTTCCGAGGAAGATGACGAGCCCGACTCTGGTTGGGATTCCTCCGGGCTCGGTAACCCCAGTGCCATGCGAGACTTCATGACTGCATGTGACTACTGCCTCTCTGATTACTCCGATGGTGGCCACAGCCTTGACGACGAGGACTGTGGCCCAAGTCGCGAATGTTTCCACGTCGATCTAGGGGGTCTCGACGAAGGCAACCACCTTGGTATGCCGGAGGACGGCGATCCCCCTAGGCATGCGCCTCGCGTTGACATCCTTCGAGAGCTAGTTGTGGTCCCAGTCCCTGCGGGGGGTCAGGACACACAGCTCGAGCAAATTCGCGAGATGCAGGCCAAGATCGACGAGGAAGCAGGACAACTTGTACAGCTCTGGCAGAACATCGGACAGGAGTGGGCAGGCCGAGCACTAGCTGGAGAAGCGCGTCATCTGGCCCAGGACGTCCAGCACCGCGTCGCTGATGATGCCAGGGCAAGGCTGCCCCCGGCTTCCAGTGGGGTCGGCCAGAACCTGGCAGCAGCAGCAATACTACTCCGAGCGATGCCGGAGCCATCCACCACCGAGGGGTGGCGTATCCAGGGAGAACTCAAGAATCTCCTGGAGGATGTCGCGGTCCGACGGGTCGAAAGCTCTGCCTCCCGAAGGCAAGGGTACCCCCCGGAGCATCGCGCCACGACTTCCCGATTCATGCGGAAAGCCTCGGTCCACACCGGGCGCACGCGGGACGCAACGCCTACAGCCCCGGGTCGCCTCGGCAACGAGCATCACCGCCGCGACCGTCGAGCCCACCTCGACGAGAAGGTGCGTCGAGGCTACCACCCCAGGCATGGGGGACGCTACGACAACGGGGAGGATCGGAGCCCCTCACCCGAACCACTCGGTCCGCAAGCTTTCAGCCGGGCCATACGACGGGCGCCGTTCCCGACCCGGTTCCGATCCCTGACTACCATCACCAAGTACTCGGGGGAAACAAGGCCGGATCTGTGGCTCGCGGACTACCGGCTGGCCTGCCAGCTGGGTGGAACAAACAATGACAACCTCATCATCCGCAACCTCCCCCTGTTCCTTTCCGACGCCGCCCGGGCCTGGCTGGAGCATCTGCCTCCTGCGCAGATCTCCAACTGGGACGACCTGGTCAAATCCTTCTCCGGAAACTTCCAGGGCACATACGTGCGCCCTGGGAACTCCTGGGATCTCCGAAGCTGCCGCCAGCAGCCAGGAGAATCCCTGCGAGACTACATCCGGCGATTTTCGAAGCAGCGCACCAAGCTGCCCAACATCACCGACTCAGATGTCATCGGCGCGTTCATCGCCGGCACCACTTACCGTGACCTGGTGAGCAAGCTGGATCGCAAGACTCCCACCAGGGCGAGCGAGCTGATGGACATCGCCACCAAGTTCGCCTCTGGTCAGGAGACGGTCGAGGCCATCTTTCGGAAGGACAAGCAGCCTCAGGGACGCCAGCAGGAAGACGTCTCCGAGGCGTCCGCTCAGCGCGGCACAAAGAAGAAGGACAAGAAGAAGTCGCAAGCGAAACGCGATGCCGCCGACGCAGATCTTGTCGCCGCCGCCGAGCACAGGAACCCTCGGAAGCCTCCCGGAGGGGCCAACCTGTTCGACAAGATGCTCAAGGAGTCGTGCCTCTATCATCAGGGTCCCGTCAAGCACACCCTTGAGGAGTGTGTCATGCTTCGGCGCTACTTCCATAAGGCCGGGCCCCCGGCGGAAGGTGGCAAAGGCCATGACAACGACAAGAAGGAGGGCCACAAAGCAGAGGAGTTCCCCGAGGTCCATGACTGCTTCATGATCTACGGTGGGCAAGTGGCGAACGCCTCGGCTCGGCACCGCAAGCAAGAGCACCGGGAGGTCTGCTCGGTGAAGGTGGCGGCGCCAGTCTACCTAGAATGGTCCGACAAGCCCATCACCTTCGACCAAGGCGACCACCCCGACCGCGTGCCGAGCCTAGGGAAGTACCCGCTCGTTGTCGATCCCGTCATCGGCAACGTCAGGCTTACCAAGGTCCTCATGGACGGAGGCAGCAACCTCAACATCATCTACGCCGAGACCCTCGGGCTCTTGCAGATCGACCTGTCCATGATCCGGGTCGGTGCGGCGCCTTTTCATGGGATCATCCCCGGGAAGCGCGTCCAACCCCTTGGGCAACTCGATCTGCCCGTCTGCTTCGGGACTCCCTCCAACATCCGAAAGGAAACCCTCACGTTCGAGGTGGTCGGGTTCCGAGGAACCTACCACGCAGTGCTGGGGAGACCATGCTATGCCAAGTTCATGGCCGTCCCCAACTACACCTACCTCAAGCTAAAGATGTCGGGCCCCAACAGGGTCATCACCGTCGGATCCACGTACCGACACGCGTACGAATGCGACGTGGAGTGCGTGGAGTACGCTGAGGCCCTCGCCGAATCCGAGGCCCTCATCGCAGACCTGGAGAGCCTCTCCAAGGAGGAGCCAGATGCGAAGCGCCACGCCGGCAACTTCGAGCCAGCAGAGGCGGTTAAGTCCGTCCCTCTCGACCCCAGCAACGACGCCTCCAAGCAAGTCCGGATCGGCTCCGAGCTCGACCCCAAATAGGAAGCAGTGCTCGTCGACTTTCTCCGCGCGAACGCCGAAGTTTTTGCGTGGAGTCCCTCGGACATGCCTGGCATACCGAGGGATGTCGCCGAGCACTCGCTGGATATCCGAGCTGGAGCCCGACCCGTGAAGCAGCCTCTGCGCCGATTCAACGAAGAAAAGCGCAGAGCCATAGGCGAGGAGATCCACAAGCTGATGGCTGCAGGGTTCATCAAAGAGGTATTCCATCCCGAATGGCTAGCCAACTCTGTGCTTGTGAAAAAGAAAGGTGGGAAATGGAGGATGTGTGTAGACTACACTGGTCTAAACAAAGCATGTCCGAAGGTTCCCTACCCTCTGCCTCGCATCGATCAAATCGTGGATTCCACTGCTAGGTGCGAAACCCTGTCAGTCCTCGATGCCTACTCAGGGTATCACCAATTCAGGATGAAAGAGTCCGACCAGCTCGCGACCTCTTTCATCACACCCTTTGGCATGTACTGCTATATTACTATGCCATTTGGTTTGAGGAATGCAGGCGCAACATACCAAAGGTGCATGAACCACGTGTTCGGAGAGCACATTGGCCGACCGGTCGAGGCTTACGTCGATGACATCGTAGTCAAGACGAGGAAAGCCTCCGACCTCCTCTCTAACCTTGAAACGACATTCAAGTGTCTCAAGGCGAAAGGCATAAAACTCAATCCCAAGAAGTGTGTCTTCGGAGTCCCCCGAGGCATGCTCCTGGGGTTCATCGTCTCCGAGCGGGGCATCGAGGCCAACCCGGAGAAAATCGCGTCCATCACCAACATGGGGCCTATCAAGGACTAGAAAGGAGTACAGAGGGTCATGGGATGCCTTGCGGCTCTGAGTCGCTTCATCTCGCGCCTCGACGAAAGAGGCCTACCCCTGTACCACCTCTTAAGGAAGACCGAGCGCTTCACTTGGACCCCCGAGGCCGAGGAAGCCCTCGGGAACTTAAAGGCGCTCCTTACAAGCGCACCCATCTTGGTGCCCCCCGCTACCAGAGAAGCCCTCTTGATCTACGTAGCCGCAACCACTCAGGTGGTCAGCGCCGCGATTGTGGTCGAGAGACGAGAAGAAGGGCATGCATTGCTCATCCAGAGGCCGGTCTACTTCATCATTGAAGTTGAAAGGGAAATGTGCCCTTGGGCCATTTCTAAGTATTTTGGTGATTGAGTGCCAACACAAGTGCTTTTGTGTTAATCTATGCAAAGTGGTGGACAAAGTGCAAATCATGTCAAAAGGTATGTTTCTAGACTTAGTACATTGTTTTATGGACTAATGTATTGTGTCTAAGTGCTGGAAACAGGAAAAATCGAGTTGGAGAAGAGATGGCTAAGTTCAGCCAAGGTCAGCGCAGTTTGGGTGCACCGGACAGTGTCCGGTGCGCCAGGCTGACTCTGGCGAACTTGCTGCTCTCGGGAGTTCGACGGCGGTGTACGACTATAATTCACCGGACTGTATGGTGTGCACCGGACTGTCCGGTGAGCCAACGGTCGACCGGGCCAACGGTCAGCCGCACGATCTGCGCGGGACACGTGGCCGAGCCAACGGCTAGAAGGAGGCACCGGACTGTCCGGTGTGCACCGGACACTGTCCGATGCGCCAACGGCTCTCAAACCCCAACGGTCGGCTTCGCCAAATAAGGAAGGATATCCGCACCGGACAGTGTCCGGTGCGCTAGGCGACAGAAGGCAAGATTAGCCTTCCTGGAATGTTCTCAACGGCTCCTAGCTACCTTGGGGCTATAAAAGGGACCCCTAGGCGCATGGAGGAGAACACCAAATATACTCAAAGCATTCCTAAGCACCAAGACTTCGATTCCACGCATTTGGTTCTTCGTGATAGCATCTAGAGCTCTTGTTGAGTTGTGAACTCGTCGGGTTGTGTTGCGAGCTCTTGTTGCGACTTGTGTGCGTGTTGACATTCTGATCTTGCATCTTGTGTGCATTGCTCATCCCTCCCTTACTCCGTGCTTCTTTGTGAACTTCAAGTGTAAGGGCGAGAGGCTCCAAGTTGTGGAGATTCCTCGCGAACGGGATTAAGAAAAGCAAAGCAAAACACCGTGGTATTCAAGTGGGTCTTTGGACCGCTTGAGAGGGTTGATTGCAACCCTCGTCCGTTGGGACGCCACAACGTGGAGTAGGCAAGCGTTGGTCTTGGCCGAACCACGGGATAACCACCGTGCCATCTCTGTGATTGATCTCTTGTGGTTATTGTGTTTTGTTGAGACTCCTCTCTAGCCACTTGGCGATTATTGTGCTAACGCTTAACCAAGTTTTTGTGGCTTAAGTTTCAAGTTTTACAGGATCACCTATTCACCCCCCCCCCCTCTAGGTGCTCTCAATTGGTATCAGAACCATTCTCTTCACGAAGGGACTAATCGCCCGAAGAGATGGATCCTAAGGGAAAGGGAATCGTGATCAACGATAAGGAGAAGGAGTCCTTCATCAACGAGTCAAAGGATGACAAGCCTACCGACTCGGGCTCGGGCCACAGACGCAAAGATGGGAAGAAGAAGAAGAAGACGAGACACATCAAGGAGATCGTCTACTACGACGACAACGATGAGTCCACTTCTTCCCAAAAGGACAACGACGACAACGACTACGACAAACGAAAGACGGTTAACTCAAACTTTTCTTTCGATTATTCACGTATCCCGCATAGCTCAAATGCACATTTGCTTTCCATCCCTCTTGGCAAACCTCCACACTTTGATGGGGGAGGACTACGGATTTTGGAGTCACAAAATGCGTAGTCACTTGTTCTCTCTCCATCCAAGCATATGGGAGATTGTTGAGAATGGAATGAAATTTAATAGCTCGGATAGTCCTATATTTATTAATGAACAGATTCATAAAAATGCACAAGCTACTACTGTGTTGTTAGCCTCTTTGTGCAGGGACGAGTACCATAAGGTGAGCGGCTTGGACAATGCCAAGCAGATCTGGGACACCCTCAAGATCTCTCATGAGGGGAACGACGTCACCTTACTCACCAAGATGGACTTGGTGGAGGGCGAGCTAGGAAGATTCGCGATGATAAGGGGCGAGGAGCCAACCCAAACATACAACCGGCTCAAGACCCTCATCAACAAAATAAGGAGCTACGGAAGCACGCGATGGACGGACCACGACGTCGTCCGCCTAATGCTAAGGTCCTTTATTGTACTTGATCCACATTTGGTGAACAATATTCGTGAAAATCCTAGGTACACCAAGATGTCGCCCGAAGAAGTCCTTGGGAAGTTCGTAAGCGGGCGAATGATGATCAAGGTGGCGAGATACGTGGACGACACGTTGAACGGTCCAATTCATGAGCCTCAACCCATTGCTCTCAAGGCAACGAGGAGCAAGGAGGCGCTACCTAGCAAGGTGGCACAAGTTGAGGCGGCCGGACTCAATGATGAAGAGATGGCCCTCATCATCAAACGCTTCAAGACGGCGCTAAAGGGTCGCAAGGGACAGCCTAACAAGACCAAGACAAAGGGGAAGCGCTCATGCTTCAGATGTGGTAAGATTGGTCATTTTATTGCTAACTTTCCCGATAATGATAGTGACCAGGAACAAGGGAGCAAGAGGGAGAAGAAGAAGGCATACAAGAAGGCTAAGGGCGAGGCACACCTTGGCAAGGAGTGGGACTCGGATTGTTCGTCATCCGACTCCGAAAATGAAGGACTCGCCGCCACCGCCTTCAATAAGTCATCCCTCTTCCCCAACGAGCGTCACACATGCCTCATGGCGAAGGAGAAGAAGGTATGTACTCGAGACAGTACTACTTATAATTCTTCCAGTGATGATGAGTCGAGTGATGAAGAAATAGATTACTCTAGTTTGTTCAAGGGATTGGATAGAGCTAAAATAGATAAGATTAATGAATTGATTGATGCCTTGAATGAAAAGGATAGACTTTTAGAGAAACAAGAGGACCTTTTATATGAAGAGCATGATAAATTTGTTAATGCACAAAATTCACTTGCTCTAGAAGTTAAAAGAAATGAAATTCTTTCTAGTGAAGTGTCTACATGTCATGACTCTATCTCTAGCTTAAAGAGAATTAACAATGATTTAAATGCTAAACTAGAAGTAGCAAATAAATCTAACTCTTGTGTAGAACATGTTATGATTTGCACTAGGTGTAAAGATTTTGACATTGATGCTTGTAGTGAACACCTAGTTTGCATTTCTAAATTAAATGATGAAGTGGCTAGTCTTAATGCCCAACTTAAGACTAGCAAGAGTGAATTTGACAAGCTAAAATTTGCAAGGGATGCCTACACGATTGGTAGACACCCCTCAATTAAGGATGGTCTTGGCTTCAAGAGGGAAGTCAAGAACTTAACAAGCCATAAGGCTTCCATCTCCACCAAGGAGAAAGGGAAGGCCCCTATGGCTAGTAGTGTGCAAAAGAACCATGCTTTTATGTACCATGATAGGAGACAGTCTAGAAATGCTTATAGGAGTTATAATGCTTATGATACTTTTGATTCTCATGCCATGTTTGCTTCTAGTTCTTCCCATATGCATGGTAGAGATATGTCTAGGAGAAATATTGTTCATGTGCCTATAAAGAATATTGTTCATGCTCCTAGGAAAGTAATGAATGAACCTTCTACAATTTATTATGCTTGCAATGCTTCCTTTGCTATTTGTAGAAAGGATAAGAAGGTAATTGCTAGGAAGTTAGGGGACAAATGTAAGGGAGACAAAACTTGCATTTGGGTCCCTAAGATCATTATCACTAACCTTGTAGGACCCAACAAGAGTTGGGTACCTAAGACCCAAGCCTAAATTTGCCTTGCAGGTTTATGCATCCGGAGGTTCAAGCTGGATTATCGACAGCGGATGCACAAACCATATGACGGTGGAGAAGAAGATGTTCACCTCCTACGTCAAAAACAAGGATTCCCAAGATTCAATAATATTCGGTGATGGGAACCAAGGCAAGGTAAAAGGGTTAGGTAAAATTGCTATTTCATCTGAGCACTCTATATCTAACGTGTTTTTAGTTGAGTCTCTTGGATATAATTTGTTATATGTTAGTCAATTATGCAATATGGGATATAATTGTTTATTCACAAATGTAGATGTGTCTGTCTTTAGAAGATGTGATGGTTCACTAGCTTTTAAGGGTGTACTAGACGGCAAACTTTATTTAGTTGATTTTGCAAAAGAAGAGGCTGGTCTAGATGCATGCTTAATTGCTAAGACTTGCATGGGTTGGCTGTGGCATCGCCGCTTGGCACATGTGGGGATGAAGAACCTTCACAAGCTTCTAAAGGGAGAACACGTGATAGGTCTAACTAACGTGCATTTCGAAAAAGATAGACCTTGTGCAGCTTGTCAAGCAGGGAAACAGGTGGGAGGTTCTCATCACACCAAAAATGTGATGACCACATCAAGACCCTTGGAGATGCTTCATATGGACCTCTTCGGACCCGTCGCCTATCTAAGTATAGGAGGAAGTAAGTATGGTCTTGTTATAGTTGATGATTTTTCCCGCTTCACTTGGGTATTCTTTTTGCAGGATAAATCTGAAACCCAAGGGACCCTCAAGCGCTTCCTCAGGAGAGCTCAAAATGAGTTTGAGCTCAAGGTGAAGAAGATTAGGAGCGACAACGGGTCCGAGTTCAAGAACCTCCAAGTGGAGGAGTTCCTTGAGGAGGAAGGGATCAAGCACGAGTTCTCTGCTCCCTACACACCATAGCAAAATGGTGTGGTAGAAAGGAAGAACAGGACGCTCATCGATATGGCGAGGACGATGCTTGGAGAGTTCAAGACCCCCGAGCGATTTTGGTCGGAAGCCGTGAACACAGCTTGCCACGCCATCAACAGGGTCTACCTTCACCGCCTCCTCAAGAAGACTTCGTATGAACTACTAACCGGTAACAAACCCAATGTGTCTTATTTTCGTGTATTTGGGAGCAAGTGTTATATTCTTGTGAAGAAAGGTAGAACTTCTAAATTTGCTCCCAAAGCTATAGAAGGGTTTTTATTAGGTTATGACTCAAATACAAAGACGTATAGGGTCTTCAACAAATCATCAGGTTTGGTTGAAGTCTCTAGCGACGTTGTATTTGATGAGACTAATGGCTCTCCAAGAGAGCAAGTTGTTGATCTTGATGATGTAGATGAAGAAGACGTTCCAACGGCCGCAATGCGCACCATGACGATTGGCGATGTGCGACCACAGGAACAATTGGAGCAAGATCAACCATCTTCCTCAACAATGGTGCATCCCCCAACCCAAGATGACGAACAAGTACCTCAAGTGGAGGCGCATGATCAAGGGGGAGCACAGGATGTTCAAAGTGAAGAGGAAGAAGCACCTCAGGCACCTCCAACCCAAGTTCGAGCGACGATTCAAAGGAATCATCCCATCGACCAAATTTTGGGTGATATTAGCAAGGGAGTAACTACTCGCTCTAGATTGGTGAATTTTTGTGAGCATTACTCTTTTGTCTCTTCTATTGAGCCTTTCAGGGTAGAAGAGGCCTTGCTAGATCCGGACTAGGTGTTGGCCATGCAGGAAGAGCTCAACAACTTCAAGCGCAATGAAGTTTGGACACTGGTGCCTCGTCCCAAGCAAAACGTTGTGGGAACCAAGTGGGTGTTCCGCAACAAACAGGACGAGCACGGGGTGGTGACGAGGAACAAGGCTCGACTTGTGGCAAAAGGTTATGCCCAAGTCGCAGGTTTGGACTTTGAGGAGACTTTCGCTCCTGTGGCTAGGCTAGAATCTATTCGTATATTGCTAGCATATGCCGCTCACCATTCTTTCAGGTTGTTCCAAATGGATGTGAAGAGCGCTTTCCTCAACGGGTCGATCAAGGAAGAGGTGTACGTGGAGCAACCCCCTGGCTTCGAGGATGAACGGTACCCCGACCACGTGTGTAAGCTCTCTAAGGCGCTCTATGGACTTAAGCAAGCCCCAAGAGCATGGTATGAATGCCTTAGAGACTTTTTAATTGCTAATGCTTTCAAGGTTGGGAAAGCCGATCCAACTCTTTTCACTAAGACTTGCGATGGTGATCTCTTTGTGTGCCAAATTTATGTCGATGACATAATATTTGGTTCTACTAACCAAAAGTCTTGTGAAGAGTTTAGCAAGGTGATGACGCAGAAATTCGAGATGTCAATGATGGGCGAGTTGAACTACTTCCTTGGGTTCCAAGTGAAGCAACTCAAGGATGGCACCTTCATCTCTCAAACAAAGTACACGCAAGACTTGCTAAAGCGGTTTGGGATGAAGGACGCCAAGCCCGCAAAGACGCCGATGGGAACCGACGGACACACCGACCTCAACAAAGGAGGTAAGTCCGTTGATCAAAAAGCATACCGGTCAATGATAGGATCTTTGCTTTATTTATGTGCTAGTAGACCGGATATTATGCTTAGCGTATGCATGTGTGCTAGATTTCAATCCGATCCAAGGGAGTGTCACTTAGTGGCCGTGAAGCGAATTCTTAGATATTTAGTCGCTACGCCTTGTTTCGGGATCTGGTATCCAAAGGGGTCTAACTTTGACTTGATTGGATATTCAGATTCCGACTATGCTGGATATAATGTCGATAGGAAGAGTACATCGGGGACGTGCCAATTCTTAGGAAGGTCCCTGGTGTCATGGAATTCTAAGAAACAAACTTCTGTTGCCCTATCCACTGCTGAGGCCGAGTACGTTGCCGCAGGACAGTGTTGCGCGCAACTACTTTGGATGAGGCAAACCCTCCGGGACTTTGGCTACAATCTGAGCAAAGTCCCACTCCTATGTGATAATGAGAGTGCTATCCAAATAGCGGAAAATCCTGTTGACCACAGCCGCACAAAGCACATTGACATCCGACATCACTTTTTGAGAGACCACCAGCAAAAGGGAGATATCGAAGTGTTTCATGTTAGCACCGAGAACCAGCTAGCCGATATCTTTACCAAGCCTTTAGATGAGAAGACCTTTTGCAGGCTGTGTAGTGAGCTAAATGTTCTAGATTCGTGGAACTTGGATTGGTTTATAGCATACATGTGTTTATGCCTTTGATCATGTTCCTTATGCATCTTGTTGCTTACTTGTGGTGCTCAAGTTGTACAAACACTCCCCGGACCTCACAAGTCCTTTTTGCAAGTGATGCACATATTTAGGGGGAGCTGTGCTACAACTTGACCCTTTGAGACTAACCATGTGCTTGAGTTTGCTTGTTTTAGTCTCAAAGGAGGTTTGAAAGGGAAAAGGTGGACTTGGACCATGAAAGACTTCCACTACACTCCGATGAGAGGGTAACTTATTCCAAGTTCATCTCACGTACTCTTATTGCCTTAGTATTCTTATTGAAGATTTTGGTGAGGCAATGGGGTTCTCGGGCCAAGATTGATTCCGTTTTAGTGCTTGATGCCAAAGGGGGAGAAAATAAGGCCAAAGCAATAAATGGATCAGCTACCACTTGAGAAATTTTAAGAAATTTTAAAAAATAGTAGTATAGAGCTTTTGGTTTGTCAAAACTCTTTTATTGTCTCTTTTGTCAAAAGTTGGCCGCTTGTGGGGAAAATGGTTGATTATGGGAAATAGGGGGAGTTTTTGATACTGTGATCAATTTCCATTGGAACAACTCTCGTTATGTCTTAACAAGTGTGTTTGACTTAGAGATAGGAATTTGAGTTTGATTTGCAAAAACAAACCAAGTGGTGGCAAAGAGTGATCCATATATGCCAAATATGAATCAAAACTATATTGAGTTTTCATTTGCATTGATATTGCACTTGTTCTAGTTGCTTTATGTTGTGTTGGCATAAATCACCAAAAAGGGGGAGATTGAAAGGGAAATGTGCCCTTGGGCCATTTCTAAGTATTTTGGTGATTGAGTGCCAACACAAGTGCTTTTGTGTTAATCTATGCAAAGTGGTGGACAAAGTGCAAATCATGTCAAAAGGTATGTTTCTAGACTTAGTACTTTGTTTTATGGACTAATGTATTGTGTCTAAGTGCTGGAAACAGGAAAAATCGAGTTGGAGAAGAGATGGCTAAGTTCAGCCAAGGTCAGCGCAGTCTGGGTGCACCAGACAGTGTCCGGTGCGCCAGGCTGACTTTGGCGAACTTGCTGCTCTCGGGAGTTCGACGGCGGTGTACGGCTATAATTCACCGGACTGTCCGGTGTGCACCGGACTGTCCGGTGAGCCAACGGTCGACCGGGCCAACGGCTAGAAGGAGGCACCGGACTGTCCGGTGTGCACCGGACACTGTCCGATGCGCCAACGGCTCTCAAACCCCAACGGTCAGCTTCGCCAAATAAGGAAGGATATCCGCACCAGACAGTGTCCGGTGGTGCACCGAACTGTCTGGTGCGCCATGCGACAGAAGGCAAGATCAGCCTTCCTGGAATGTTCTCAACGACTCCTAGCTGCCTTGGGGCTATAAAAGGGACCCCTAGGCGCATGGAGGAGAACACCAAATATACTCAAAGCATTCCTAAGCACCAAGACTTCGATTCCACGCATTTGGTTCTTCGTGATAGCATCTAGAGCTCTTGTTGAGTTGTGAACTCGTCGGGTTGTGTTGCGAGCTCTTGTTGCGACTTGTGTGCGTGTTGACATTCTGATCTTGCGTCTTGTGTGCGTTGCTCATCCCTCCCTTACTCCGTGCTTCTTTGTGAACTTCAAGTGTAAGGGCGAGAGGCTCCAAGTTGTGGAGATTCCTCGCGAACGGGATTAAGAAAAGCAAAGCAAAACACCGTGGTATTCAAGTGGGTCTTTGGACCGCTTGAGAGGGTTGATTGCAACCCTCGTCCATTGGGACGCCATAACATGGAGTAGGCAAGCGTTGTTCTTGGCCGAACCACGGGATAACCACCGTGCCATCTCTGTGATTGATCTCTTCTGGTTATTGTGTTTTGTTGAGACTCCTCTCTAGCCACTTGGCGATTATTGTGCTAACGCTTAACCAAGTTTTTGTGGCTTAAGTTTCAAGTTTTACAGGATCACCTATTCACCCCCCCTCTAGGTGCTCTCAGAAGTACTGTCCGAGACCAAAATCCGCTACCCGCAAATTCAAAAGCTATTGTACGCGGTAATTCTGACACGGCGAAAGTTGCGACACTACTTCAAGTCTCAGTCGGTGACTGTGGTGTCATCCTTCCCCCTGGGGGAGATCATCCAGTGCCGAGAGGCCTCGGGTAGGATTGCAAAGTGGGCGGTGGAGATCATGGGCGAGAAAATCTCGTTCGCTCCTCGGAAGGCCATCAAGTCCCAAGTCTTGGCGGACTTTGTGGCTGAATGGGTCGACACCCAACTTCTAGCAGCTTTGATCCAGCCGGAACTCTGGACCATGTATTTCGACGGGTCACTGATGAAAACAGGAGTGGGTGCGGGCCTGCTCTTCATCTCACCCCTCGGAAAGCACCTCTGCTACGTGTTGTGCCTCCATTTCCCGACGTCAAACAATGTGGCCGAGTACGAGGCTCTGATTAACGGGTTGCACATCGCCATCGAGCTAGGGGTTCGGCGCCTCGAAGCTCGTGGCGACTCGTAGCTTGTCATCGACCAAGTCATGAAGAACTCCCACTGCCGCGACCCGAAGATGGAGGCCTACTGCGACAAGGTCGGCGCCTAGAAGACAAGTTCTACGGGCTCGAGCTCAACCACGTCGCTCGACGGTACAACGAGACTGCGGATGAGCTGGCTAAGATAGCCTCGGGACGGACAACGGTTCCCCCGGACGTCTTCTCCCGAGACCTACATCAACCCTCCGTCAAGACAAACGACACACCCGAGCCCGAGGAGGCCTCGACCCAGCCCGAGGCACCCTCGGCCCCCGAGGGTGAGGCACTGCGCGTCGAGGAAGAGCGGAATGGGGTCGCGCCTAATCGAAACTGGCAGACCCCGTACCTGCAATATCTCCACCGAGGAGAGCTACCCCTCGATAGAGCCGAAGCTCAGCGACTGGCGCGACGTGCCACGTCGTTCGTCTTACTGGGTGACGAGAAGAAGCTCTACCACCGCAGCCCCTCAGGCATCCTCCAGCAATGCATATCCATCGCTGAAGGTCAGGAGCTATTGCAAGAAATACACTTGGGGGCTTGCGGTCGCCACGCAGCGCCTCGAGCCCTCGTTGGAAACGCCTTCCGACAGGGTTTCTACTAGCCAACCGCGGTGGCCAACACCACTAGGATTGTACGCACCTGCCAAGAGTGTCAATTCTACGCAAGGCAGACACACCTGCCCGCTCAGGCCCTGCAAACAATACCCATCTCTTGGTCGTTTGCTGTGTGGGGTCTGTACCTCGTCGGTCCCTTGCAGAAGGCACTCAGGGGCTTCACGCACCTGCTGGTCGCTATCGACAAATTCTCCAAGTGGATTGAGGTCCGACCCCTAAACAACATCAGGTCCGAACAGGCGGTGGCGTTCTTCACCAACATCATCCATCGCTTTCGGGTCCCGAACTCCATCATCCCCAACAATGGCACCCAGTTCACTAGCAAGAAGTTCCTAGACTTCTGCGAGGACCACTACATCCGGGTGGACTGGGCCGCCGTAGCTCACCCCATGATGAATGGGCAGGTAGAGCGTGCCAACGGCATGATTCTACAGGGACTTAAGCCGAGGATCTACAACGACCTCAACAAGTTCGGCAAGCGATGGATGAAGGAACTCCCCTCAGTGGTCTGGAGTCTGAGGACGACGCCAAGCCGAGCCACGGGCTTCACGCTGTTTTTTCTAGTCTATGGGGCCGAGGCTATCTTGCCCACAGACTTAGAATACGGTTCCCCGAGGACAAGGGCGTACGACGACCGAAGCAACCAGACCAGCCGAGAAGACTCACTGGACCAGCTGGAAGAGGCTCGGGACATGGCCTTACTACACTCGGCACGGTATCAGCAGTCTCTGCGACGCTACCATGCCCGAGGGGTTCGGTCCTGAGACCTCCAGGTGGGGGACTTGGTGCTTCGGCTACGACAAGACGCTCGAAGGTGCCACAAGCTCACACCTCCCTGGGAAGGGACGTTCATCATCGCCAAGATTTTGAAGCCCGGAACATACAAGCTAGCCAACAGTCAAGGCGAGGTCTATGACAACGCTTGGAACATCCGACAGCTACGTCGCTTTTACCCTTAAGATGTTTTCAAGTCATTCATATGCCTCGTTCTCTTTACATACACAAATAGAGTCTAACCGTCAAGGAAGGGTCAGCCTTGCCTTAGCAAAGCCCAACCCTCCCTTGGGGGCTAGAAGGGGGGAACCCCCTCTGTGTCAAAATTTTCCCCGGAAAAAGTCTTTCTGCCAGAACATCTTTTGCGCTTTTCGACTACTTCGATAGTGGGATCCTGAAAATGACGTAGTACACGTAAGCGGCAAGGCCAACCGAGTCGAGGGACTCCTACGCCTCCGGGATACGGATACCTCACTCATCACCTTCTGCGATAAGTAACTCACGCTCGGATAAGCGATTCTGCTGACCGAACAAGTCTTAACGCTCGAAAATTTTTCTGCCAAAACGATTTTTCGTGCCTTCTCGACTACATCGATAACAGAATCCTGCGGACAAGCAAGAGTACACGTAAGCGGCAAGGCCGACCGAGCCGAGGGACTCCTACGCCTCCGGGATACGGATACCTCACTCATCACCTTCCGCGATAAGTAACTCTCGCTCGGATGAGCGATTCTGCTACCGACAAACAAGTCCTGATACTCGAAACAAGGGGAAAAGAAACGCAGCTTTAGAACACGACAATGATATGTTTGGGCCTCGGTGGCCGCAAAAAACATACGCACACTAAAGACAAGCTGTTCCTGCAGGTTCAGACATCAACAGGGGGAGCAGCAGCACCCTCGGCGTCAACTCCACCTTCGGCGGAATCTGGCCCGGCCTCGGACGGCGACACGGTCGGAGGATCTCCACCTCGAAGGAAGATGTCAGCACCGCGCATGGGCCATCGCCGCCAGGGTCTCCTCTAGGAACCCGTCCCGAGCAGACGGCTTGACCGGCCGCTCCGTAGCCTCAGCCAGCTGTCCCCCGAGGACATCAGCCTGGCTCATGGTCTCGGCAGCCCGACTTCGGGGATGGTCCCGCTAGTGGACGACCTGGCCAGGTTCCAGCCGCCGCTGCTACGCCTCCTCGGCCTGGGAAGTCCCCTGCTCCTGGGCCGACGAAGCTTCTTCTCGAGCCGACTCCGCCTCTGTCCACGCTGACACCGCTGCCTCCGGCTCCGGCTCATCGCAGAGCGGCCGAGGGTTTCTTTAACTGATCAAGAGAAGCCTCGGGCGGCAAGGCCGACCGAGCCAAGGGACTCCTACGCCTCCGGGATACGGATACCTCACTCGTCACCTTCCACACAGGGCAACTCACACTTGGTTAAGCGGTCCAGCCAGCCGACAGGCGAGTCCTGGTGCTCGAAATGAGGAAGAAACACGGTATTGCACTCAAATACCTAGATGTTCAGGCCCCGACAGCCACAATGAACAGACACCGGCACTCAAGGTGCCATTACAAACGGAACTCCGGTTCCACTCCCGCGGGTATGAACAACCTCCACATCGGAGGGCCTGCGGGACGACAAACTCCAGTTGGCTCGCCGCCGCCCGCTCCGTCAGCAGCGACAACGACCTCCGCTCCGGGCGGCTAAACAGCAGCAGCGATGACCTCAGGGAAGACGCTGCTGCGACAAGGCCCTCGCCCGCGTCCCCACTCGAGGGGCGAGAACAAGCTATCAAAGCCAAAGAGCTGGAGGTCGGTCTGCGGGTGGCGCTGACAGTCTCGTCGATGGGGAAGCCTTCTCCGGCTGCCACCACCTCAGCACCAACGACGGCAGCCACCTGCCCACCGGTAGATCCCCACTCAAGTCCTCCCGGACGGGCGAGCTGAAAGGGAATTAGGCTTACACCTAGTTCCTAAATAGTTTTGGTGGTTGAATTGCCCAACACAAATAATTGGACTAACTAGTTTGCTCTAATGTATAAGTTATACAGGCGCCAAAGGTTCACAACAAGCCAATTAAAAAGACCAATGTTGGGTTCAAACAAAGGAGCAAAGGGACAACCGAAGGCACCCTGGTCGGGGGCACCGGACTGTCCGGTGTGCCACCGGACAGTGTCCGGTGCACCAGGGAAGATCGACTTCAAACTCTTCACCTTCGGGAATTCTAAGAGCCGACGCGCTATAATTCACCGGACATGTCCGGTGTACACCGGACAGTGTCCGGTGCTCAACGAGGACGCGGCTCTGGAACTTGGCAGCCTCGGGAATTCGCAACGGCTGCTCCGCTATAATTCACCAGACATGTCTGGTGTACACCGGACTGTCCGGTGTAACTGCGGGGCAACGGCTATTTCGGCGCCAACAGCTACCTGCAGCGCATTTATTGCGCGCCAGCGCGCGCAGAAGTCAGGCACGCCCATACTGGTGCACCGGACACTCTACAGTACATGTCCGGTGCGCCACCGGACATCCAGGCGGGCCCAGAAGACAGTGCTCCAACGGTCGAATCCCAACGGTTTTGGTGACGTGGCTGGCGCACCGGACATGTCCGGTGTGCACCGGACTGTCCGGTGCACCATGCGACAGACAGCCTCACCAAACGGCTAGTTTGGTGGTTGGGGCTATAAATACCCCCAACCACCCCACATTCAAGTCATCCAAGTTTTCCACTTCTCAACCACTTACAAGAGCTAGGCATTCAATTCTAGACACACCAAAGAAATCAAATCCTCTCCAATTCCACTCAAGGCTTTAGTGATTAGCGAGAGAGATTTGTCGTGTTCTTTTGAGCTCTTGCGCTTGGATTGCTTCTTTTCTTTCTCACTTGTTCTTGTGATCAAAACTCCATTGTAATCAAGGCAAGAGACACCAATTGTGTGGTGGCCCTTGCGGGGAAGTTTTGTTCCCAGTTTTGATTTGAGAAGAGAAGCCCACTCGGTCGGAGGGACCGTTTGAGAGAGGGAAAGGGTTGAAAGAGACCCGGTCTTTGTGACCACCTCAACGGGGAGTAGGTTTGCGAGAACCGAACCTCGGTAAAACAAATCCTTGTGTCACACTCCTTATTTGCTTGAGATTTGTTTTGCACCCTCTCTCGCGGACTCGTTTTATTTCTAACGCTGACCCGGCTTGTAGTTGTGTTTATATTTGTAAATTACAGTTTCGCCCTATTCACCCCCCTCTAGGCGACTATCAATTGGTATCAGAGCCGGTGCTTCATTAGAGCCTAACCGCTCAAAGTGATGTCGGGAGATCACGCCAAGAAGGAGATGGAGACCGGCGAAAAGCCCACTACAAGCCACGGGAGCACTTCATCGGAAGAGTCCCGCACCAAGAGGAAGGAGAAGAAGAAGGACTCCTCCAAAGGGAAGGAGAAGAGATCTTTTTCACACCACAAAGAGAAGAAGGAGAAATCCTCTTCCCACAAGCCGCATCGGAGTGGGGACAAGAAAAAAAGGATGAGGAAAGTGGTCTACTATGAGACCGATTCTTCATCGGCATCCACCTCCGGCTCCGACGCGGCGTCCGTCACTTCTAAGCGCCAATAGCGTAAGAAGTATAGTAAGATCCCCCTACGCTACCCTCGCATTCCTAAACATACACCTTTACTTTCCGTCCCATTAGGCAAGCCACCAACATTTGATGGTGAAGATTATGCTAGGTGGAGTGATTTAATGCGATTTCATCTAACCTCACTCCACAAAAGTATATGGGATGTTGTTGAGTTTGGTGCACAGGTACCATCCGTAGGGGATGAAAACTATGATGAGGATGAAGTAGCCCAAATCGAGCACTTCAACTCCCAAGCCACAACCATACTCCTCGCCTCTCTAAGTAGAGAGGAATATAACAAGGTGCAAGGGTTGAAGAATGCAAAGGAGATTTGGGATCTACTCAAGACCGCGCACGAGGGTGATGAACTCACCAAGATCACCAAGCGGGAAATGATCGAGGGGGAGCTCGGTCGCTTCCGTCTTCGCCAAGGGGAGGAGCCACAAGATATGTACAACCGGCTCAAAACCTTGGTGAACCAAGTGCGCAACCTCGGGAGCAAGAAATGGGATGACCACGAGGTGGTTAAGGTTATTCTTAGATTACTCATCTTCCTTAACCCCACTCAAGTTCAATTAATTCGTGGTAATCCTAGATACACATTAATGACTCCCGAGGAAGTTATCGGGAATTTTGTGAGCTTTGAACATATGATCAGGGGCTCAAAGAAGATCAACGAGCTTGATTATCCCTCCACATCCGAAGCACAACCAGTGGCGTTCAAGGCAACGGAGGAGAAGAAGGAGGAGTCTACACCAAGTAGACAACCAATCGACGCTTCAAAGCTCGACAACGAGGAGATGGCATTAATCATCAAAAGCTTTCGCCAAATCCTCAAGCAACGGAAGGGGAAGGATTACAAATCCCGTTCCAAGAAGGTTTGCTACAAGTGTGGTAAGCCCGGTCACTTTATTGCTAAATGTCCATTATCAAGTGACAGTGACAGGGATAACGACAAGAAGGGCAAGAGGAGAGAAAATAAGAGGTACCACAAGAAGAGGGGCGGCGATGCCCACGTGTGCCGCGAGTGGGACTCCGACGAGAGCTCCACCGACTCCTCCGACGACGAGGACGCCGCCAACATCGCCGTCACCAAGGGACTCCTCTTCCCCAACGTCGGCCACAAGTGCCTCATGGCAAAGGACGGCAAGAGGAAGAAGGTTAAATCCAAATCATCCACTAAATATGAGTCTTCTAGTGATGATAATGCTAGTGATGAGGAGGACAACTTGCGTACCCTTTTCGCCAACCTTAACATGGAACAAAAGGAAAAATTAAATGAATTAATTAGTGCTATTCATGAAAAGGATGAACTTTTGGATTCCCAAGAGGACTTCCTAATTAAGGAAAATAAGAAACATGCTAAGGTTAAAAATGCTTATGCTCTAGAAATAGAAAAATGTGAGAAATTATCTAGTGAGCTAAGCACATGCCATGACACTATTATCAACCTTAGAAATGAAAATGCCAAATTAATTGCTAAGGTTGATTCTCATATTTGTAATGTTTCAACTTCCAATCCTAGAGATGATAATGTTGATTTACTTGCTAGGATTGATGAGTTGAATGTTTCACTTGCTAGCCTTAGAAATGAAAATGAAAAATTGCTTGCTAAGGCTAAAGATTTTGATGTTTGCAATGCTACTATTTCAGACCTTAGAACTAAGAATGATATGTTACATGCTAAGGTTGTAGAATTAAAATCTTGCAAGCCCTCTACATCTATCGTTGAGCATGTATCTATTTGTACTAGATGTAGAGATGTTGATATTAATGCTATTCATGATCACATGTCTTTAATTAAACAACAAAATGATCATATAGCAAAATTAGATGCTAAAATTGCCGAGCATAACTTAGAAAATGAAAAATTTAAATTTGCTAGAAGTATGCTCTATAGTGGGAGACGCCCTGGCATTAAGGATGGCATCGGCTTCCAAAGGGGAGACAATGTCAAAATTAGTGCCCCTCCTAAGAAATTGTCAAACTTTGTTAAGGGCAAGGCTCCCATGCCTCAGGATAACGAGGGTTACATTTTATACCCTGCCGGTTATCCTGAGAGCAAGATTAGGAGAATTCACTCTAGGAAGTCTCACTCTGGCCCAAATCATGCTTTTATGTATAAGGGTGAGACATCTAGCTCTAGGCAACCAACCCGTGCTAAGTTGCCTAAGAAGAAAACTCCTAATGCATCAAATGAGCATGATATTTCTTTTAAAACTTTTGATGCATCATATGTTTTGACTAACAAATCCGGCAAAGTCGTTGCCAAGTATGTTGGGGGCAAACACAAGAGCTCCAAAACTTGTGTTTGGGTTCCCAAAGTTCTTGTTTCTAATGCCAAAGGACCCAAAACCGTTTGGGTACCTAAAGTCAAGAACTAAACTTGTTTTGTAGGTTTATGCATCCGGGGGCTCAAGTTGGATCATCGACAGCGGGTGCACAAACCACATGACAGGGGAGAAAAAGATGTTCTCCTCCTACGAGAAAAACCAAGATCCCCAACGAGCGATCACATTCGGGGATGGAAACCAAGGTTTGGTCAAAGGATTGGGTAAAATTGCTATATCTCCTGACCATTCTATTTCCAATGTTTTTCTTGTAGATTCATTAGATTACAATTTGCTTTCTGTATCTCAATTATGCAAAATGGGTTACAACTGTCTTTTTACTGATATAGGTGTCACTGTCTTTAGAAGAAGTGATGATTCAATAGCATTTAAGGGAGTGTTAGAGGGTCAGCTATACTTGGTAGATTTTGATAGAGCTGAACTCGACACTTGCTTAATTGCTAAGACTAACATGGGTTGGCTCTGGCACCGCCGACTAGCCCATGTTGGGATGAAGAATCTTCATAAGCTTCTAAAGGGAGAGCACATTTTAGGACTAACCAATGTTCATTTTGAGAAAGACAGGGTTTGTAGCACATGCCAAGCAGGAAAGCAAGTTGGTGCCCATCATCCACACAAGAACATCATGACGACCGACAGGCCGCTTGAGCTACTCCACATGGATCTATTCGGCCCAATTGCCTACATAAGCATCGACGGGAGTAAGTATTGTCTTGTAATAGTGGATGATTATTCTCGCTTCACTTGGGTATTCTTTTTGCAGGAAAAATCTCAAACCCAAGAAACCTTAAAGGGATTCTTGAGACGGGCTCAAAATGAGTTCGGCTTAAGGATCAAGAAAATAAGAAGCGACAACGGGACGGAGTTCAAGAACTCTCAAATCGAAGGCTTTCTTGAGGAGGAGGGTATCAAGCATGAGTTCTCTTCTCCCTACACGCCACAACAAAATGGTGTAGTGGAGAGGAAGAATCGAACTCTATTGGACATGGCAAGGACCATGCTTGATGAGTACAAGACTTCAGATCAGTTTTGGGCCGAGGCGGTCAACACCGCCTGCTACGCCATCAACCGGTTATATCTACACCGAATCCTCAAGAAGACGTCTTATGAACTCCTAACCGGTAAAAAGCCCAATATTTCATATTTTAGAGTCTTTGGTAGCAAATGCTTTATTCTTGTTAAAAGAGGTAGAAAATCTAAATTTGCTCCTAAGACTGTAGAAGGCTTTTTACTAGGATATGATTCAAACACAAGGGCATATAGAGTCTTTAACAAGTCCACTGGACAAGTTGAAGTTTCTTGTGACGTTGTGTTTGATGAGACTAACGGCTCTCAAGTAGAGCAAGTTGATCTTGATGAGATAGGTAATGAAGAGGCTCCATGCATCGCGCTAAGGAACATGTCCATTGGAGATGTGTGTCCTAAGGAATCTGAAGAGCCTCCAAATGCACAAGATCAACCGTCATCCTCCTCCACGCAAGCATCTCCACCGACTCAAAATGAGGATGAGGCTCAAGTTGATGAAGGAGAAGATCAACCAAATGAGCCACCTCAAGATGACGGCAATGATCAAGGGGGAGATGCAAATGATCGAGACAAGGAGGATGAAGAACAAAGGCCGCCACACCCAAGAGTCCACCAAGCAATCCAACGAGATCACCCCGTCGACACCATCCTCGGCGACATTCATAAGGGGGTAACTACTAGATCTCGCGTTGCACATTTTTGTGAGCATTACTCTTTTGTTTCCTCTATTGAGCCACACAGGGTAGAGGAAGCACTCCAAGATTCGGATTGGGTGGTGGTGATGCAAGAGGAGCTCAACAACTTCACTAGGAATGAGGTATGTCATTTAGTTCCACGTCCTAATCAAAATGTTGTAGGAACCAAATGGGTCTTCCACAACAAGCAAGACGAGCATGGTGTGGTGACAAGGAACAAAGGTCGACTTGTGGCCAAGGGATACTCCCAAGTCGAAGGTTTGGATTTCGGTGAAACCTATGCACCCGTAGCTAGGCTTGAGTCAATTCGTATATTATTGGCCTATGCTACTTACCATGGCTTTAAGCTTTATCAAATGGACGTGAAAAGTGCCTTCCTCAATGGACCAATCAAGGAAGAGGTCTACGTTGAGCAACCTCCCGGCTTTGAAGACAGTGAGTACCCTAACCATATTTATAGGCTCTCTAAGGCGCTTTATGGGCTCAAGCAAGCCCCAAGAGCATGGTATGAATGCCTAAGAGATTTCCTTATCGCTAATGGCTTCAAAGTCGGCAAGGCCGATCCTACACTCTTTACCAAAACACTTGAGAATGATTTGTTTGTATGCCAAATTTATGTTGATGATATTATATTTGGGTCTACTAACGAATCTACATGTGAAGAGTTTAGTAGGATCATGACACAAAAATTCGAGATGTCTATGATGGGGGAGTTGAAGTATTTCTTAGGATTTCAAGTGAAGCAACTCCAAGAAGGCACCTTCCTAAGCCAAACAAAGTATACTCAAGATATTCTCACTAAGTTTGGAATGAAGGATGCCAAACCCATCAAGACACCCATGGGAACCAATGGGCATCTCGACCTCGACGAGGGAGGTAAATCCGTCGATCAAAAGGTATACCGGTCGATGATAGGTTCTTTGCTATATTTATGTGCATCTCGACCGGATATTATGCTTTCCGTATGCATGTGTGCAAGATTCCAAGCTGACCCTAAGGAAGCTCACCTTACGGCCGTTAAACGAATCTTGAGATATTTAGTTTATACTCCTAAGTTTGGGCTTTGGTATCCTAGGGGATCCACATTTGATTTGATTGGTTATTCGGATGCCGATTGGGCGGGGTGCAAAATCAATAGGAAGAGCACATCGGGGGCTTGCCAGTTCTTGGGAAGATCCTTGGTGTCTTGGGCTTCAAAGAAGCAAAATTCGGTCGCTCTTTCCACCGCCGAAGCCGAGTACATTGCCACAGGCCATTGTTGCGCGCAATTGCTTTGGATGAGGCAAACCCTGCGGGACTACGGTTACAAATTAACCAAAGTCCCTTTGCTATGTGATAATGAGAGTGCAATCAAGATGGCGGATAATCCCGTCGAGCATAGCCGCACTAAACACATAGCCATTCGGTATCATTTTCTTAGGGATCACCAACAAAAGGGAGATATCGAGATTTCTTACATTAACACTAAAGATCAATTAGCTGATATCTTTACCAAGCCTCTTGATGAACAAACTTTTAACAAACTCAGGCATGAGCTAAATATTCTTGATTCTAGGAACTTCTTTTGTTGATTTGCACACATAGCTCTTCTATATGCCTTTGATCATTTTTCTTTCATATGCTATGACTAATGTGTTTTCAAGTCTATTTCAAACCAAGTCATAGGTGTATTGAAAGGGAATTGGAGTCTTCGGCAAAGACAAAGGCTTCCACTCCGTAACACATCTTTTGCCGTCGCTCCGCGCACCTCTCCATCTTTTGGGGAGAGTCAAAAGCAAAAGGACTCCATCTTTGGTATAATCTTCACTCATTTATTTATGTCCAAAGACGGAGAAAGTTCTAATAAGGGCTCTAATGACTCCGTTTTTGGCGATTCATGCCAAAGGGGAGAAAATATTTGCCCAAAGCAAAAGGACCGCACCACCACCTAATTTTAATTTTAAAATTGGAGATTTTCAATTGGTAAATTTCAAATTGGTATATTATTATGTTCAAAAGAGGGAGAAAGTAGTATTTCAAAAATGATATATCAAAACCCTCTTGAACACTAAGAGGAGGATCTCATTTAGGGGGAGTTTTGTTTAGTCAAAGGAAAATCATTTGAAACAGGGGGAGAAAATTTCAAATCTTGAAAATGCTTCGTAAAATCTTATTCATTTACGTTTGACTATTTGCAAAAGAACTTTGAAAAGGATTTACAAAAGAATTTGCAAAAACAAAATCTGTGGTGCAAGCGTGGTCCAAAATGTTAAAAATGAAGAAACAATCCATGCATATCTTGTAAGTATTTATATTGGCTCAATTCCAAGCAACCTTTGCACTTACATTATGCAAACTAGTTCAATTATGCACTTCTATATTTGCTTTGGTTTGTGTTGGCATCAATCACCAAAAATGGGGAGATTTAAAGGGAATTAGGCTTACACCTAGTTCCTAAATAATTTTGGTGGTTGAATTGCCCAACACAAATAATTGGACTAACTAGTTTGCTCTAATGTATAAGTTATACAGGCGCCAAAGGTTCACAACAAGCCAATTAAAAAGACCAATGTTGGGTTCAAACAAAGGAGCAAAGGGACAACCGAAGGCACCCTGGTCGGGGGCACCGGACTGTCCGGTGTGCCACCGGACAGTGTCCGGTGCACCAGGGAAGATCGACTTCAAACTCTTCACCTTCGGGAATTCTCAGAGCCGGCGCGCTATAATTCATCGGACATGTCCGGTGTACACCGAACAATGTCTGGTGCTCAACGAGGACGCGACTCTGGAACTTGGCAGCCTCGGGAATTCGCAACGGCTGCTTCGCTATAATTCACCGGACATGTCCAGTGTACACCGGACTGTGTCCGGTGTAACTGCGGGGCAACGGCTATTTCGGCGCCAACGGCTACCTGCAGCGCATTTATTGCGCGCCAGCGCGTGCAGAAGTCAGGCACGCCCATACTGGCGCACCGGACACTCTACAGTACGTGTCCGGTGTGCCACCGGACATCCAGGCGGGCCCAGAAGACAGTGCTCCAATGGTCGAATCCTAACGGTTTTGGTGACGTGGCTGGCGCACCGGACATGTCCGGTGTGCACCGGACTATCCGGTGCACCATGCGACTGACAGCCCCACCAAACGGCTAGTTTGGTGGTTGGGGCTATAAATACCCCCAACCACCCCACATTCAAGTCATCCAAGTTTTCCACTTCTCAACCACTTACAAGAGCTAGGCATTCAATTCTAGACACACCAAAGAGATCAAATCCTCTCCAATTCCACTCAAGGCTTTAGTGATTAGCGAGAGAGATTTGCCGTGTTCTTTTGAGCTCTTGCGCTTGGATTGCTTCTTTTCTTTCTCACTTGTTCTTGTGATCAAAACTCCATTATAATCAAGGCAAGAGGCACCAATTGTGTGGTGGCCCTTGCGGGGAAGTTTTGTTCCCGGTTTTGATTTGAGAAGAGAAGCCCACTCGATCGGAGGGACCGTTTGAGAGAGGGAAAGGGTTGAAAGAGACCCGGTCTTTGTGACCACCTCAACGGGGAGTAGGTTTGCGAGAACCGAACCTCGGTAAAACAAATCCTTGTGTCACACTCCTTATTTGCTTGAGATTTGTTTTGCACCCTCTCTCGCGGACTCGTTTTATTTCTAACGCTGACCCGGCTTGTAGTTGTGTTTATATTTGTAAATTACAGTTTTGCCCTATTCACCCCCCCTCTAGGCGACTATCACGAGCACCGACCTCCGCGCGGAGGCGTCGTGCCGGAGCGAGGGCAGGACAGCCCAAGAACACGAACGCCGCTCTAGCAGCGTGCGACGTCTTGGGCGGTCCCCCGGTGCACGCGGCGCAACAGCCGCCTGTACGGCGGGCAGATAGCCACACTCCGCCCAGCGATGGGATGTGGCACCGGAAGCTGCGCCAGAGCCAGCTAAGCCAGCGAACCAGGCATGCTGGAGCTGACGACGCTTGCGACCGATCGGCCCCGCGTTGTCAAAGTCCGCCCCCTCTGCTAGGCCGGTGATCGCCTTCTCCCCTGAATGCTGAAGGAAGAAGTGGCCCGCTGGCCCGTACGGGAGGTAGAGCTCCGGCTCAGCTCGCCCCCCCCCCCCCCCCCCCGCCCCAGCAAGGATGATGAAGATCCTTGAAGCTGAGGGCGGGGCAGAGGCCGCAGCCCGACTTGCTTCTCCCCACCGTCGAACTGGTGGTCACCATCCTGGGTGACCATTGGTGAGGGGATGCAGCCGGGCTGCCTGATGAAAATCCTTGAAGCCAAGCAATGGCTGAAAGGTGCCAACCTCCACGAAGTTGCGCTCCTCCAACAGCAGCAAGACGAAAGCAACGCGAGCGCTCCCCATCCGGGGGCTCGGAAGGTGGAAGGGCGCAATGCATGAGGGGAGTGCGAAGGCATGGCTGCCACCCAAGGGGTCGATCCCTATTTAAAGGCGACTCTCCCCACTCGCGTCCTCATGCGTCACGGACTAAGTCTTCACCAACGCGCTCCAGGGTCCTCCCCCTACGACACGGGGGCTGGGTCCCACGCGTCATGCGAGCTGGCCCAGGACAGAAGAAGCCAAACCGTCGCGCGTAGAGCGTGTAACCACCCAGCGGTTACAAGCACTCCTCCATCTTCGCCTAAACGAGCGGGTGAAAGCGCGGACCGCCATGCAGGCGGCATGCAACTGCACCACGGGGATGCACCCTTTCGACTTCGACGCATCCAGCGTGGAGGCCCAGGCCCACATGTCATGTAACCGGCGCGCCGGTTACTACGTGCGAAAAACTGCACCGCCACTTACGCCAATGCCGCGCCTTCTCGACTGCGGAACCGGTGCCACGACTCGAGGCAACCCTGTGCATGGCCCAACAGTGCCAACCAAGCACATCGGTCACAGGTCAGTCAGCCGCGGGAGAAGGCGCGACGGTCGATATGGCCAAAAGTGGGCCGACAGTAATGGCGGCGACAGGCGGGCGGAGGCAGCAGTCAAATCGTCTGCAGGCTCACGTCCCCTCCTGGAGCAGCAGGGAGCCCTCTCCCACGGCGTGAAGACAACGCGTCCGTGTTCCGTCCCTCGAACGGCTCGCGCAACGGCTGCCCCGCGAATCACTCGTCCCATCGCATTAACTCCGCGGCAGGGCAGGCGACACCTTTGGCAGGCGAAGCGGGCGACGCTTCACCTCCGCCATGATGACCGCGTCAAAAAAGGTGTGCCACATCGTTCAATTTCGTATCCTTTTCCTCTTCCCCTTTCTCTCTCTTGCTACAGGGACCGGGAAAGGGGATACTCCGAAAGGGATCCTTCTCCGCGAAGGAAGCGAGCCCCGAGCCCTCCTACTGATCAGGGGTTCGAAGGCTGGCCCCTCGGAAGGGTTCGACAGCCACCCCAGAGCACTCGGGCTCCGCGCCCACTACTGATCAGAGGTTTGAAGGCTGGCCCCTCGGAAGGGTTCGACAGCCGCCTCAGAGCACTCGGGCTCCACGCCCACTACTGATCAGAGGTTCGAAGGCTCGCCCCTCGGAAGGGTTCGACAGCCGCCTCAGAGCACTCATGCTCCACGCCCACTATTGATCAGGGGTTCGAAGGCTGGCCCCCCGAAGGGTTCGACAGCCGCCCCAGAACACGCAGAGCGAGGGATGACTCTGGGTACGTCCGATACATGGTCGAGGCTCGGTCTACGCTCCCGAGGTACCCTAGGACATTTCCGAGACCAGCAGGAGCGATTCTGTAACGGAATCCCATCAGAGGGAGGCATCGAGCCCTCGGACCCTATCAAATGGGACCGTATCCGGCAAATCACCTGCAGGTACTTTTGGAGCGCGCCTCTGGGCCACTAGCCGAACCTTATCGAACGGGGCACGGGCGTCCACTCGGATCACCCGTTAGCAACTCACTGGAGACACCATGTTCGGCGCCCTCCGAGGGCAACATGGCGCTTCCCCCCCTCCTTGCGGAAAGGCGACGAAGGGGCGTATGATAAAAGCCGAGTCAGTCCTTGACCGTCCTCTCGTTCTGTGTAGAGGCTCGGGGGCTGCTCTCGCAAACCCGGCTCCGGCCAAACCGTTGACAGCATCAACATACCAGCCCGAGAACTCGGAACCTGACCATGCACCCGGGCTACGATCAGATCGCATGAGGGAACAACCAGACCGGCCGAGGCGTCATGAAAGGCACTAAGACCTCGGAGGAGTCAAACCACTCCTCCGAGGCCTAGGGGGCTACACCCGGCGGGTGCGCTCGCGCGCACCCACCGGAACAAAATGTAACCGAGAAAGGCCGGTCCCCTTGCAAAAAAGTGCGACAAAGCCTCCAAGCGAGTACCAACACTCCCTTTGAGGCTCGTGGACTACTGTCGGGGACCATAATTAGGGGTACCCCCAAGACTCCTAAACTCGGCTGGTAATCACCATCAGCACAAGCTGCAAAGGCCTGATGGGCACAATTCAGGTCAAAGCCCCGTCCACTCAAGGGACACGATCTCGCCTCGCCCGAGCCCAGCCTCGAGCAGGAACAATAGACCCAGGCGGATTCACGCCTCGCCCGAGGGCCTCCTCAAGCAACGGGCGCACCTTCGACTCGCCCGAGGCCCAGCTCGGGCAGGCTTCGCAGTGAAGCAACCTTGGCCAGATCACCACGCCAACCGACCATATCGCAGGAGCATTCAATGCAAGGATCGTCTGTCACCTTATCCTGACACGCGTTCCTCAGTCGGCAGGGCCGATGTGACCACAGTCACTTCGCCCCTCCACTGACTGACCTGACAGGAAAACAGCGCCGCCTGCCCTGCTCCGACTGCTGTGCCACCCGCCAGGGTGAGGCTGACAGCAACCGAGTCCAGCCTCAGGCACCATAGGAAGCTCCGCCTCGCCCGACCCCAGGGCTCGGCCCCCGCCTCGACCTCGGAAGACGGTCTCCGCCTTGCCCGACCCTAGGGCTCGGACTCAACCTCGACCCCGGAAGACGGTCTCCGCCTCGCCCGACCCCAGGGCTCGGACTCAACCTCGACCTCGGAAGACGGTCTTCGCCTCGCCCGACCCTAGGGCTCGGCCTCAACCTCGACCTCGGAGGAGTCACCGCCTCGCCCGACCTTGGGCTCGGACCGACCACGCTACAGGGGGGTACATCATTACCCTACCCCTAGCTAGCTCAGGCTACGGGGAACAAGACCGGCGTCCCATCTGGCTCGCCCCGGTAAACAAGTAATGATGGCACCCCGCGTGCTCCCATGACGATGGCGGTTCTCAGCCCCCTACGGAAGCAAGGAGACGTCAGCAAGGACCCGACAGCCCCGACATCTATGCTTCTACAGGGCTCAAGCGCTCCTCCGACGGCCACGACATCACATGCACAGGGCATTAACACCTCTCCGACAGCCACGTCGGCATGTACATAGGGCTCTGGCTCCTCTCTGCCGGACACGTTAGCATATTGCTACACCCCCTATTGTATCTTGGGCCCTCTCCTTACATCTATAAAAGGAAGGTCCAGGGCCCTCGTACGGGAGGGTGGCCACGCGGAAGGACGGGCTGACGAGCAGGCTCTCTCCCTCTCTCGCGAACGCTTGTAACCCCCTACTGTAAGCGCATCCGCCCTGGGCGCAGGATAACACGAGTCGTGATTCCTTTTTTTTCCCTTGTGTTTCATCTCGCGCCGACCCATCTGGGCTGGGGCACGCAGCGACAATTTACTCATCGGTCCAGGGACCCCCCTGGGTCGAAACGCCGACACGATTTGACCCGAATATCCGGGTAGTCCTCGCTTCGTATCCAATCCGAATCCAAATCCGAATCTGTACTGTCCGGGTATTAACTATATCCGTCTCCAATATAAAAATATCTGAATCCGTATAAAAAATGAGTATTTACACTATCCATATTCGTTTCCGACGGATATACCCGACCCGTTTTCATCCCTATCTTAGACTGAGAGAGAGAGAGCTGTTGTGGCTGAGTTTGTAATGCGGGTCTAGCTTATCAGCAACACAAAAAGAGAAAGGCTGGCGCGGTTTGCTAATAGGCCGAAAGCCAGTGGGCTGCGGCCGGTTATTGTTCTTTTCCCTTTTCATTTTTCTAAATTATGCTTTGAATTTTAAATAACAATTCAAATCAAATTCAAGCCAAACAAATTTGAATATATTCAATGAAAACAAATGCAACCGCATAAATACATCACTCGAGTTTGAAAGCAAAATTTTATATATTTATATTCTAGAAAATAATTAATGTATTGTTGCTCCATAAATTGAATTAAAGATATATGAATTGAAATAGATTTTTATTTTTTTTAAAAAATAGGGTGTTACAAGTTTCCAACACCGTATGCGGACTGAGTGGCTCAATTTATGGCATATCTCATTTCTTCCCTTATTTTTTTTGGCTGCCAATAAGTCTCTGAGCAGATTCATGTACCTATTTTTCATGTTGTTGAGAAGGTTTTTGGCTTACACCATATTCTCCTCAGGCTTCGATTGTGGCAAGTATATCGATACTTACTCAATCCTAAAATAAATACCGTTTTTTCTAATAAAAATCATTTTTTATTTTAATTAAATATATATATCTAATAACTAGTACAATGCCCGTGCAAGTACTGTAATGACACCACAATCATATTTAATACTCATAAAAATAAATCTGGCCCATAAGAACAAATCTTACGCTTTATCTGAGCCAAAAGACCAAGAAAGACATGCGTTGAAATGAGTCCGACCCTCTTTTCTTATAGCTCGCTCCGTCGTTGGTTCTGTTTTAGCTAGTAAGGTGGTATGACCCATCTGTGGAATAGCAACAGACTATTGGGCTCATTATTAGGCGAGAAGAGAAGGACAACAGACACATAACGCACTACGCACGGAAGTGGTGCTTTAAAGGAGTATAGATATTTATAGTGTATAATTAGTATTGCTAGATAGACCGTTGAACCTTTTTAATAACAGTTTGTCAGTTAACCTCAGCATCTTAGCCTTTAAATAGGTTGGCTAATAAATTAGCTAATTGATAGCGGGGGCTAGCAAAATGTTTGCTCATTAGCCATTTAACCTCGCTAATAGATGCTAATAGATTGTATAAAGGAAAAAAGGCATATATTAGCTAAAACTTTAAACATACATTGGTTAGCTAATTAGGGATGAAAACGGTCGAAAACAGTATTTATTAGGTCATAAGTTTTTTGGTCGTTTTTATTTGATTGCGAATAAATAGGATATATAATACACTATACAAATTTGTATTCTTGTTTATAACATTGAGCTAGCTTGTAAAGATTCATAAAAGTTAATCCTCAAATTCATCATATATTTTCTTAAATGATAGATATAAAATTCGGTATGGATTCGAAAACAAATTCGGTAATTTTTTCAACTTTTTTTTGTTGTAGTGAGCAAATAATACATAAAACAATTTATATAATATTTTATTCTTATTTGTAATAATGTGCTTGAGAACATAACACAAGATCACCATCAAATTCTGTACATATCTATTTTAAAATATTAAATTTGTCCTAACAGTTCAGATTACCACTTTCATCTCTATAGCTAATTATTTGCCGAGTAATTGTTAACCACTGACAAACAATTAGCCAGGAGAATTTAAACGGGCCTAACACCATTACTTAAACCAGCAGCCTTTTGAGCCACCTTTTTCATATTTCAGCCGATCGCCCACGACGTCGTTTGTTTTTACGGAGGATGTGCCATATCGTTGCGCATGTCGTCGAAATAAAACAAACCAAGTTTTAATAAGCGTGGCCGGCGCGCGCGATCGATCTTCGCTTGCTCTCCCATGAGCTGTAACCGCAACCGCAGGCGATTTAGAACGCCACCTCATCTGTGCTCGAGAGGCCCAAGAAACCGAGAGTTTTCTTTGCTTGGAAGAAATGAAACCCGGCCGGCGGTAGCCCGGTGCACGACGATTGCCAGCCACCTGCTCGCATTATACATATCTGCATGCATTTGAAGAAGGACGGCCAAGCCGCCAACGAGCACGAGCTGATAGATTGCCTGCAAGTCTGAGCAAGTGCAGCAGCACGCAGTTGTGCAGGTGATCAATGTCGAGGAGGAGCACAGCACGCAGTAGCTACTTGTAGGTAGCTAGAGCTGGGACCGTCGGCAAACCACCGTGCGTTTTATTTAACAAGAACGCAGTAGTTGCTCGCCGTGTGCACTACTGCACTTGCACTGCACCATCCTCGTCTCGATCGATCGGTCTTGCACACGACACGCTCCCCAAAAACGTTCACGCTTCTCAGAAACTAAACTAAACTAAACTAAATCTTCCTCGCGCGGCAAACGCTTGAGAGCCAGTTGGCTTCAGACTGGCCGGCAGTTGTTAGCAGCAGCTTGTGTTTGCTGTGCACTTGCTGGTTGCTGTCTTGCTGATGCATGGACCATCGTGCAGTCTTCATCTTATCATCACGCTGTACCTACAGGGTGAAGTGGCCTAAGCCAGAAGCCACTCGACTGAGGGACTGCATGCTCTGGTCCCTACTCTCGTAAAGAAGGGGAAAAAAGCTACTTTTTTTTTTGATCGATATCAACTCGCATGCATGACCATGACACAGTCTACGTAGTAACAAAATATTTTTGGTAAAGCTAATAAAACCGGCAGTAAATTTTTTTTTCAGGAAAAATGGTTTATAAATAGTAAAAAAATATTTTAATTAGAAGGACTCGTCCGTCCGTCTAAGTCAAAGTCGCAAGTGGTGGTATTTTTCGTGCAAAATTCACGTGCTACGTGGCGGCTAGGAATCGAACATCACCCTCGCATCGAGCCTCACCTACCACTACACCTATAACGTGCATTATGCTTAAACTACAGTCTTCTTGTCTACATATTTTACGTGATTGGTTGCTGGCTCCTGAAGAGCATGGCTCGCGGGAACCTGGATCCGTAGAAACGCGTTCCGCTCACTTCTCTACGGATGCAGCCAGGTGGTGTAAAAATTAATTATGTTGTCTCCGTGCATGCAGGATAAGAACATACTATACATGTTACTAATCATACGCCGGAGCGCAGTCAACGCAAGCGAGCGGCCTGGACGTGGACGGCCTAGTAACCAATCACGTGGATTATAACTAGCTGAGTGTATTTCAGGCCGTAAATTAACTCAAAAAAGCTATCAACTATAAAGTTGAATAACTTTTAAAGGCCTACAAATTTTATTTTGATACTTTTTTCCATCTGAGGCTGTTTGCAAAATTTGCATTTTGAATTTGACAAACTCGGATGCAATTTTTGAGAGCGGAGATGATTTCAAATAAAAAAGTTGACAATTACAAAGTTTCATAACTTTTTGAGATCTATAACTTTTATTTTGTTAGTTTTATCATTCGAGTTTGTTTGAAAAACTCAAAAAATTAAGAATGAAAATGATTTCTAGTGGTGGTTCGTTAAGAAAACCGCCACTAGAAATCCCGCCATTAGAATTCATGGATTTCAAGTGGCGGATTTCTTAACGAAGTGACGGTTTTCTTAAGAAACCACCACTATAAATAGGCAGTTGATAACCGAAACCACCTGTGAAAATTATATCCTACTGCAGGTTTTAAGCTCTTTTTCTACTAGTGGTTTTTAAGACCGGTACCGATCCAAGCTAGTTGGTACTCATGTGCAGAGATAACATTATCATTGGTTCTAGCAAACAACTGCTACTATAGTTTAAATCTTTAGTACCGGTTAGAGACACCAATCGCTAATCGAGATCCTCATGTTGGTGCCAAAAAAATAGAGACACCTCTAGTACCTGTTCCGGTAAAGCACCGGTACGAAAATTCTATTTTCCATTCTCACATGGAAGTTTAGGGTTCCCACCTAAATTACTTTAGTATCAATTCTAAAAAATAACTAGTACTAAATGTCACACCTAGATCACCCGAACGGTTTATTATCGGTTCTTTTTAGGAACCAGTGCCAAATACTATTTGGTTTTACCTGAAACTTTTAGCTCTCATCCAAACGTACTAAAGTTTCCCGCTATAAATTCAGCCTTCTGCGAGCCTTTCTCGTTTGTGAGCATAGGCATGGCAATAGACACATTTTATCCGTGTACTCGCGAGTAAAATCCCTATAGGATGCGGATTTGTTTGTGAGTTTATACCCATGGGCACGGGTGCAAGTTTGATTCTATAAGAAGAAAAAAGTCACTACCTATACATTGAGACATTGGAAAGAACTTGCTTGTACATTTGCTTTTGCACATATTAATTAATGTACATATACGCTAAATATCTATCAATATCATCAATTTGTATATATGAAAAATACAAATGTACATATACGCTAGAACCATTTGATCAAAAGTTTTAGTACCCATTGTTGTCTTCAACCGGTACTAATGTTCATATTTTATAAACCCAATCTCTCCTCCCGGCCGCAAAACCCTAACCTCCACCCTTCATGCCACTGTTCGCTCGCGGCAGTGTCCTCGTCATCATTTTCCTTTGACCTTGCGCTGACGTCATCGTCGTCGCCATTTAGAGGTTGGCTCACTTGCTTGCTTGCTTCAGTAGTTGCCTCGCTTGCTTGCTTGATTTAGTAGTAGTGGGATATGAATGTAGAAAGCAAAGTTCAGTCACCAATGTATAGTGGTGTTGGCTTGTATTATTTTGATATAAGGATCCAACCGACATTGTTTTGATATAAGGCTTGCAAATAGAAATGCTCTCATTTTGGACTAGAATTTGACATTGTTTTTATATAAATCACGCAAGTCATTATGAGAAGTAAATATCATTATATATATAATTTTCCTTCTATGCCTATCAATTGCATCCATATATACAAATTGCACCGTCCCAATCAGTGACACTGAATCGTGCCCCATTTTAAATGGAATGCATTTCTTCAGGTTCTTGCTCCACCATAGGTAGCGCGTAATTGCGCTAATCCACCACTAGGCATAAAATCTCGCTCGTTTGACATCAGGCGCCCCCTGCCCCTTAGCGATCGACCGTGTCAGTCTTCACCCGACCGATTCCTAGGTAAAAACAATGTTGCTCATGTTTTTTATTAGGATTGCAAGCAATAAAATACTTTCTAGATTTGGCCTTATATCATATCATCGATAAATCCCCCATAGTGCCTCGGAGACCGCGACGCCCACCACCACTGACATCCCTCGTGCATCAGGACTAGGTAACCCCTCAAGGTTGCCTACATTTGACTTGAGTTTTTTTTGTCTAAAGTTATTCTTTTCAAGTGACTTGATTTGTTTGGTCGAATCTACAACTAGAATCGTGTTGAAGCTTACCTACGAGGTTTAGTCTGTAGTAATGCTTTTGAAAAAAACTTCTAGATAACCTATGTTTCTTTTCATATTTATAATGCATTGATGGAAACTTGAAAGAAGACTCTTTCTTAGTCTTTTTAATCATAAGTTTCTTTTTCGAGGAGGCAATGAATGGAGAGCTACTAATGATAGCATGCTGGAATGGGAACAGAATATTAACTTTACAAAGGAAATGATCGTATATGAATTAAGACTACATTTTACTGCAATGGAAAATAAAGTCTAATATCACAAGGTAATGGTGGAATCCATGTTGGTGACTTGTTCTCAAATGCTAAGAGTTAAGAACAAGGCAACATGAAAAATGTTAAGTGTTAAAGTCCTTCGTCCTTCGAAGCATTATGTCCCTTCGGGAAATAATGAGTTTCGGACGAAGGTCATAAGAGACATACCTTCGTAAATATAATAGATAATAACGAAAGACTCATATAAAGCATGAGATATAATATAAGCATCATCATGGAATCATTTCTATTTTATTAACATGGGAAAATAGAAATGATTTCAAATTACAAATGTACCTTCGGTCTTGAGAGAAGGTAAAAAGTACAGGCGTGACGCAAAAGCAAATGTAAAGTCAGCGTGAACAGTACGGGAGTACTGTTCATCTATTTATAGACGCGGGACGCAGCCCACGTAAAATTACATCCATGCCCATTACATTTGCTAACGGCTTATGGAAATCTGTCGAGGCCCCCGAAGTCTTTTCATCTTTAAGTCGGTTCCCCCTTCTGCCATCGCGCCGAAGCTTCCCTGCGCACAGCTTCGGCTACACTCGACCTTCGTCTGGTTCAGGCTTCGTCCTGGCCGTGCTCCATATTCATAATTATGGATCCGAAAATACCTGTTCACATAATCCACTCGGAAAATATTGTCAAATTATGTTTTTGAGGACCTTCGGAGGACGAAGGCCCCCAACAGTAGCCCCTCGCAATATTAATTTGTAAATAATAAATTCAGATTGCGATATGGACGAAGGCCTTGAGCCGAAGGTCCGAAAAAACACCTTCCCTTTGCTAGAATAGCAACATTCACTGACAAGCGGGGCCTTTTAACTTTCAACGCCCTAGGCGTATAAATAAGAACACATCGTGAATTCATTTGGTACACACGCTTGCCTTTTGCTTCGGCCCACTAAAATTTTTAGCTCTTGTTCATTAAGATTTGCTGGTCTTTTTGATTTCGAAGCTTCGGCCTCGGGAACAATTTTTAGTGTTTCCGAAGATGTCTGAAGACAAGAAGATCCCTGCTGAGACGAAGCTGAGTCTCGAGGAGGAGAAGAATCTGGGGTTCCTGATAGCGATGGCAGAGACTAATACAGAGAAAATCACGAAGGAGATTCTCGAAGGTTTGTCCGAAGATACTGATGACAGCGACAGCTATGATGTGGAAAGCAGTGGGGAAGAGGCCGAAGATCGACCGTGGCGACCAAGTCACTCAGTTTTTGGGAAAACAACCATCAAGCAGAGTCACATTGATAATATGAGGGGGCGATACTTCCGAGACATATCTACTGTGAGAGCTGATGCCGGGGAAAAGACTTCTCCCACCCCTCATATTATCTACTGTGGGAGCTGAGGCCGAAGATGAAGTTGTGATTTTCCGAAGCCTCCTCAAGGCTGGGCTTCGATTCCCCCTGAGCAATTTTGTTGTTGAGGTACTGAAAACATTCCAAATCTACCTTCATCAACTCACTCCCGAAGCTATTATAAGAATGGGGATTTTTGTCTGGGCTGCGAGAAGCCAAGGTTTGGAACCAAACGCTAAAAGCTTCTGCAACATACACGAGTTATTGTACGAGACGAAGCCCTGGGGAAAGGAGCAATACCACAACAACTTTGGGTGCTACAGCTTCGGCGCCCGCTCCGGGTCAAGCTACCCTGTGCCAACCTTTCGGAAGAGGTGGCCCGGAGCCTGGATGTCTGAATGGTTTTATGTGAAAAATGATCTAACAGCGCAAAATAATGTCAAAAGTATCATTATGTACCCAATTTGGCAACGCTTCGGGCTTCGAAGGCCGAAGGTTGAAATGGATGAGGCAGCCGAAGAATGCCAAAGAGCCTTCGGCGCAGTCTGCTCTTTCATTGGGACAAGGGACTTGGTCCAGGAGCATATTGCCTTCAGGATATGGCCACTTGCAGAAAAGTGGGAAATGCCGAAAGAAACCATCAAAGAGTCCGACGAAGGCGGACTAGTCAGATTAAAATACACATTCAAATATGCAGATAAATTTATTGAACCTGATGATGACTGGCTGAAAAGCATTGAAATATTAAGTGATGAATTACTTGGGGCATTCTCGAAGGCTGAGAATACTGCACTATCAGCAGCCTTCGGAGGCCGAAAAAAGAAGAGACTGAACCGAGTGTTTGATGCAATCGGGTTCTTCTACCCTGATTATTGTTATCCCATCCGAAGGCAAAAAAGGAAAAACATAACCTCTGAAAAAGAAGAAGCTGGAACCGCTCCTAGCGAGCCAAAACCAAAAGGAAAAAGGTTGAAGGTCTTCACACACCGACCACGCCATATTGAACCAGCTTCGGTGCCGGAGTTTACCGGGAAAACTTCTTCAGCCACCGAAGCTGAAAAACCAATCGAGCCGGCCTTGTTGCCAGAGATCGCAGAAACGGCCGAAGTGCAACCAAAGATAGAATCAGAACAATCAAACATTTTGTTGTCAGAAACAAAAGAGAAAACCGAAGCGCCGCTCACAGAAAAAATTGAGAAAGTAAGAGAAGCAACTGAGGGCTTCAAAACATCAGAAGTTTTGAGTCCTACAGCAATCATTGGGACAGCAAAAAATGAAAAAGTGCCAGCTGCAACTCCGAAGAGAAAGAGAATGGCTAATGTGCTAGACGTATTGGAAACGATCAAATCTTCGAGCACACCTCCGAAGAAAGCTGCTGTTACTCCTGAAACAAAAGCTGAAATCTCTGGTTCTACAGCTCCAGAGCAAGAGATTGAAGCCGAAGCTGGACCCTCAGAGTCCGCAAAAACTTTGAAAAGTGAGGCAGAGAAAATAACAAAGCTAACTATTGAAGAATCTAGTGTTGCTGCCCCCGAAGCATCCCCCAAAATTCGTGATTATATTTTTCGTCATGCTTCGGGGAAAAAATTATCAGAAAAAGAAGAACAAGAGGCCCAGCATTATGCCCAAAAACTGAAATATCCGAAGGGGGCGTTAATATTTAATGGCAGTGGAGAAGAAGACTTCTTGTACTGCCTCCCCGACAACAAGGAGATTTCTGTCTGTCGGGAGATGAGTAGAAGCTTCGGATTCCCAACTTTAGAAGACGGACTTTCGGTGCTGTCAAAGAACGATCTGGCTGACAGCCTGGCTTACAACAGTTTAAAGGTGCGACAAGTGGAACTCTTGTATTTTTCGTCGAGTTCAAAATTTTTCATTTGTTTAAAACTATTGACACAGACATGTTCCTATTTGCAGGGCCTGATACTCAGCAATGCCCTCAGGGCACAAAAAGATGCTGAAGACGAAAGTTGTACAATAGCCCTGAGCAACCTTCGTTCCGAAGTAATTGAACTGAGGAACGAAGGTCTCGAAAAAGACAAAATATTGTACTCATTGATAGATAAAATAAAGGAGGACGAAGCTGCTTTCAAAAGTCAAGCTGAAGCTCAAAAACGCGAAATTGAAGACCTTCGGAAACAACTGGCCAGAGCCAAAGAAGAACGTATACTTGAAGAAACAAAGCGTGAACTCAGCGATCAATGGGCAGATCATCTGGAAGTGACTGTTGAAGAGCTTCGTTCGTCCAAAAAGAAATGCTACAATAGATCTGTAGATTGTGTTAAAAAATTAAAGGCTAGCTTCGCCAAGGTCGGCGCGTTCTCAAGTGAAGAAAATTTTTTGAGGGGCAATCCCGAAAGTGTCATTGAATGGATTGACCACGAAGCTGAAGCCTTCGAAGAAATTTTAAATAGCCGAGGAGATATATGTGCCTTCTCTGGCGCCAGAGGGATTGCCTCCATTTTAGAGAAGAAAGGCTGTGAACATGTGAAAATTTTAGCACAGTCCGAAGCCACCTTGTCGACTGAAGATATAAAAGATCCTTCAGCCGAAGCTAGCGCGGTTGGGGGAAAATTTTTCACCAACATCTGGGACCACGGTGGCCGAGAAATGGCAAGAGAAATTATTCAGAGAAGTGAAAAGGGCATCCATGATGCTAGAGAAGTGGCTAAGGCTGCTGAAAAGAGCACAGAGCCCGAAGGTCAATTAGGTACTAAATAATAGCTTCTATCGTGTTGTAATCTTTAGGCTTTTAAGATCTGTTTGCGATTTGTAATAGTAATGTAGTCGTGTCCTGCTTCAGATCCGACTAAAGCGCCTTCGGGCCCTCAGCCGAAGGGGGACGACGAAATTAAAAAGATGGCCGAAGATATTATGGACGAAGTCGTCAATCGGCTTCTGAATGAATATGCAGAGGTGGTACTTAGGGAAGACTAGATGCTATTTGTAAAAACATTTTAAATGTACCATGTGTAATATCTTGTAATCCTGTATGTAATATATTTGTTTTATTTCCCTTTATGGTTCAATTCTTTACGATGGATGAAACCTTACATACGTACCTTTTTTTTTTTGAGTCTTTGACGAAAAAACACCTTCCCTTCTTTTCATGCTTCGTAAAGAATATCCAAGCTTCGTGAAAAAATTATCCGAAGCTATACTTCGAAGATGAAGATTGTGTCTCGTGACCACGATTTTTACTCTTTCAAATCATACTTCCGAAGATCAGTATTGTTTCTCCCTGTAACTTGGCATGATTTGCCCTTTTTCAAAGTATTTTCCGAAGATCGATAACATGTCCCCTTCTTGTGCCTCATGCAGCATGATGTATGATGATTATGCTATGCAGAATGATGTGATGATGTTATGTTATGCAAAATGACATTTTGTGCCGAAGATACACACATTCCTGCGATGGAGCATAATCTTTTGTATCAATACTGACTTTTTCATCATAAGCCTCCCTTAGGAGCTTCTTCGCCTTTTACTTCAGCGGAATCAGCGTTTATTTTTCGCTGTAAGTTCTGCATCCCCTTAGGAACGTCTTTGGAACTTCTTCGCCTTTTACTTAGGCGGTATAAGCTCTGCATTCCCTTAGGAACGTCTTTGGAGCTTCTTCGCCTTTTACTTAGGCGGTATAAGCTCTGCATTCCCTTAGGAACGACTTTGGAGCTTCTTCGCCTTTTACTTAGGCGGTATAAGCTCTGCATTCCCTTAGGAACGACTTTGGAGCAGAAAACTTACACTGCGCTCCTTGGAACGACTTTTTGTGACTTCGTCAAACTTACTCTGCGTTCCTTAGAACGACTTTTTATTGTTTCGAAGGATTTTGGATAGTCCGAAGACCCTTTTTATCGTCACAAACCTGTGAAGAAAACATATTTTTCTTTGTAGAAATCAACGAAACTAATTACATGAAACCTAAACAATGTCCTTTATTACAGAGAATAAAACTGAATGAAAAAGATTGCTATTAAGGTAGGATATTTGTCAATAGATGTGCTTTGACTCTGGCACGGTGCTGTTGACCGTGCGAGCTTCGGACTGTTCTCTGAAGTCCCTTTGATGTGGAGTATATTGGCTCCCTTCTGGCTGCTGGCCTTGTTGCAACGGTGGTGGAGGCGGAGGTTGTTGCCAGGAAGCCTGAGGCTGACTCGCCGAAGCAACAGAAGCTGCAGGGTGATTTCCTACATATTCTGGGATGTAGGGCGAATGATACGAAGCAGTGTGCATCACCTGCTTCGGCTGAGCCTGTTGCGCGGCAGCTTCGGCTATCTCTTTTTGCTTCTGAATGGTAACATGGCACATCCTGGTAGTATGACCTTTGTTTTCACCACAGAATAAGCAAAATATTCTTCTGGGTTGATCCCCGAATCTTCCGCCGAAGCCCCTGGCGCCTCTGCCTCTTGGAGCTGGTGGTCGGAAGGAGCTTTGCTGTTGCCCCGAAGCCTGTGAGGAGTACTGTGGCCTTTGCTGCTGGCTCCCTTTATCATCATTTTGATTGGAATTATGAATTGATCTGACATGCCTCGGATAGAATCTTCCTCCGAAGCCCCTGGTCATCTCAGAAAATCTGAAGGCCTCCTCCCTTCTTTGGCAAAAATCATTGTCAGCTCGAATATATTCATCCATCTTCTGGAGCAGCTTCTCCAGCGTTTGCGGAGGCTTCCTGGCGAAGTACTGAGCTGACGGACCTGGCCGAAGCCCCTTGATCATGGCCTCAATGACAATTTCATTGGGCACCGTTGGTGCCTGTGCCCTCAAACGCAAAAACCTTCGGACATATGCCTGAAGGTATTCTTCGGGGTCCTGAGTGCACTGGAACAGAGCCTGAGCAGTGACCGGCTTCGTCTGAAATCCTTGAAAGCTGGTTAACAACAAGTCCTTCAGCTTCTGCCATGAAGTGATCGTTCCTGGTCGAAGGGAGGAATACCAGGTTTGAGCAACACTTCTGACAGCCATAACGAAAGATTTGGCCATGACTGAAGCATTGCCACCGTACGAAGACACTGTTGCTTCGTAGCTCATCAAAAACTGCTTCGGATCAGAATGGCCATCAAATACGGGGAGCTGAGGCGGCTTGTAGGACGGAGGCCAAGGCGTAGCCTGCAACTCAGCGGACAAGGGAGAAGCATCATCAAAAACAAAATTCCCATGATGGAAATTGTCATACCAGTCATCTTCGTTGTGAAAGCCCTCCTGATGAAGGTCTTGATGCTGAGGCCTTCGGAGTTGCTCATCCTGAGCAAGATGACGAACTTCTTCAGAGGCTTCATCTATCTGCCTCTGCAGTTCAGCTAGCCTGGCCATCTTCTCCTTCCTGCGTTGAACCTGTTGCTGAAGGATTTCCAGATTCTGAATTTCCTGATCTAGATCATCCTCCGGATGTGTTGGACTGGTAGCCTTCCTCTTCTGGCTTCGTGCCTCTCTGAGAGAAAGGACATCTTGATTGGGGTCCAGCGGCTGCAGCGTGCCAGCCCCTGGTGCTGGAGCCTTCTTCGGCGGCATGTCGAAGCTGATGCCTTCCGAAGGTGCCGAAAAACTCAAGAAGTGGAAGTGAGTTCACCGGAGGTGGGCGCCAATGTTGGTGACTTGTTCTCAAATGCTAAGAGTTAAGAACAAGGCAACATGAAAAATGTTAAGTGTTAAAGTCCTTCGTCCTTCGAAGCATTATGTCCCTTCGGGAAATAATGAGTTTCGGACGAAGGTCATAAGAGACATACCTTCGTAAATATAATAGATAATAACGAAAGACTCATATAAAGCATGAGATATAATATAAGCATCATCATGGAATCATTTCTATTTTATTAACATGGGAAAATAGAAATGATTTCAAATTACAAATGTACCTTCGGTCTTGAGAGAAGGTAAAAAGTACAGGCGTGACGCAAAAGCAAATGTAAAGTCAGCGTGAACAGTACGGGAGTACTGTTCATCTATTTATAGACGCGGGACGCAGCCCACGTAAAATTACATCCATGCCCATTACATTTGCTAACGGCTTATGGAAATCTGTCGAGGCCCCCGAAGTCTTTTCATCTTTAAGTCGGTTCCCCCTTCTGCCATCGCGCCGAAGCTTCCCTGCGCACAGCTTCGGCTACACTCGACCTTCGTCTGGTTCAGGCTTCGTCCTGGCCGTGCTCCATATTCATAATTATGGATCCGAAAATACCTGTTCACATAATCCACTCGGAAAATATTGTCAAATTATGTTTTTGAGGACCTTCGGAGGACGAAGGCCCCCAACAATCCATATTATAATTTGAAAGCTATTTTTTTTTTTACCTTAGGACCCTTCGCAATTGCCATTTTTTAATGAAGGGAGGAAGGAAGGAACAAAACCAATTGTGGAGGATCTGGTTTAATTGTTTGTGTTCAATTATGTTATGCCTGATATTGCCCCCATCGACTCCTACTGATTTAATAAAGACTTTTTCTAAAGCGCATATTCCGTCCAACCCAAAGAGGTTGAAGACGTCCTTTTTAGCTACTAGTTCCCATTCGAATTAAAACATTGGTCAACAATTTTCTAAGCTGCTAAAAAAAAGACAAAAACCGCAGAAGATATTTTAAGGGTCTGATGAGTATGATGAAATGCACATATTCCATCCAACCCAAAGTGGTTTTAAAGGCAAGTTAATTTATTGTGGTCTTAAATTATGTAAGGATGATTGTGAACATGGTAAGATATCTATTATGCTAGAAGATTCTAAAGTAGAGTAATATATACTGGGGCTTCCGTAGTATCTGTTGGCTCCGAACAAAACAAGATATACGCATATGATGGTGTGCGTGTACTTGCTGTGCTCTACAACTCCGCGTCCTTCTGGTGAGTTTGGCTCTGAACTCGTAAGACAGCACCATGGCCCATGGGTAGTGAGCCGTGAGGCCAACCCCAACCAACCGGGCGCGACGAGGCGGCCCGGTCAATGGTGCAGGTCATCAGAAACGCCTGCTTCACCGCACCTCACTTCACCGGCGAGGCGATCCTTCTCGGCTCGTTGGCTTCTCCTCTCGTGGTCCTGGCTGGCGGTTGTTACTGTTACCACCCGGCTGGCTGCCGATCGAGCGTGCCTCGCAAGGGAAGCCAAGAAGGCACCAACCGCCCTAGCTAGGAAAAACGCAGCCAAGGTCTACAGGTTACTGCTTCGCGTTAGGTCACCTGCGGATCCACCGGGTCCGGTACTCCGGTCCTCCTCTCCTCGCCGAGTCTCAGTCTGCTAGTCGCCCTGGATGACGACCACGGTCAGCAAGTTCGCGCCGAGCAAACTAGCCATGAAAGGATCCAACATGAATGAAATTTATATGGGTTAATTAGGGCATATTTGTTTCAGCTCATAGATTATATAATCTAAATTATATAATCTATATGTAGTTGTTTATTTATTTGAGGTGAGAAAAGAACTATGACATGTAATTTTTATTTACATAACCATGGATAGTGGATTTTTTGCCAAAATAATCTTAAATAAGCTACTCTTGAGAAGATTATGAGATTATCATAATCTAGGCTTTGGATTATATAATTTGAACCCATAATTTAGGTGTTTGTTTAGCTGCTGGATTATATAATCTAGAGAGATTATAATCCGAAATAAACATGGCCTTAGTTGTGTGCCATTATACTTTTTCTGGTTTCGAACTTTTTTGGCTAGTAACATTGCCATTAAACTTCTTCTTAGATTTAAAATACGTCATTTTGTACTGTTTTTTACTGAATTATGCCTATGTATTTTTGTACGCCTGTTCATTTCCCACCGGCTGCCATACACCGCTAAAAACCGATCAGTTTGTCTTTTGAAATTCAAAAAAAATCAAACCACCAGTAAACTGCTATTTTCGATCGGTTTTTTATGCCTCTTGGCGGTTTTAAATGTTTAATCGGTTTATATTCACAAATTCAAATAAATCGGTTTTCAGATATTTCTCGACGGTAAATCGGAATTTTTCGCCGATTTTTTTTTTGTTTTTATTAGTTTTTTAAAAATTTTGTTCGAAATTTATTTTTTAAAAAACAAATCACCGGTTTCCGAAAACCGTCGATTTTGTTTTCCTTGGATAGGATGGACAATACAAAATTACGCATACCTGTCGATGGACGTGATTCAGTGAAATCAGTATAAGATGACGTATTCCAAATCTAAGAATAAGTTTACTGGCAACATTATCGACCAAAAAAGTTCAATGGTATAAATCAAAACCAGAAAAAGTATAGTGGCACACAACTAATTAACCCAAAAAATTCTATTGATGACAAGAAAAAACAAACAAATAAATAAAAAGGATTGATCATGAATCCTATGTTTCTTCCCCTTATAGTTATTACCACTCCAATTTATATAGATACTAGATAGTTATATGTTGATTGGTATGGTAACAAGAGAATATAAACAAGTGAGTCTCCAGCCTTAACAGACTTGAAGATCATGTGTCCAGTCCAGCTCAGCCAGTTTCGTAAGCCAGGCGAACAACCATCATCTCTGTAACGAAAACTCACGCGAGTTGAAGAGGTCCCGGTACACCCATCTCACAAGCATGGTCGTTCCGTTTGGTTCATTCAGCTAGCACTAGCACCAGACCGGCACGTCCACCCGGGACACAAGCAACCCTAAAAACAATGCCCGTGCGGTGGCACCCGACGGACGGGCGACAGCGTCGCACCACGCCGCACGCCCCCGCCCGGTGTTAAGAGCGTGCTCGCGCGCCCGCCAACAGCACACAGCCGCGCGAGTACATAAGCCGACGCGAGGTTGGTGCCGGTAGCTCAACACTCCTCACCTCACTCACCCTCTGCGAGCGCCGAGCACCGCACGTCGCCTGCTCTTTCTCCCCGACCACCACGTACCACCACCTGTTATACCTTTCGCCGTCTCCGACGATGGAGGAGGCGACGGTGATGTCGCAGCTGGGCCGCAGCAAGGACAGCGGCGGCGGCCGCCGGAGGCAGCGGTACCGCATCGAGACCAGGGCGCTGTCCTACGTGCTCCCGCCGCGCGCGCTTCTCGTCCCGTGGTCGTCCGCCACCAAGGGGAAGGAGGAGAGGCTGCTGCTGCGCGGCGTCACCTGCGAGGCGCCGCCGGGGGAGCTGCTGGCGGTCGTGGGGCCCAGCGGGGCGGGCAAGACCACGCTGCTCTCGGTGCTGGCCGGCTCGGCGGACCCGGCGCGGGTGGTGGCCGGGGAGGTGCTGGTGAACGGGGTGCCCATGGACGCCGCCGGGTTCCGCCGCGTGTCCGGCTACGTGCCGCAGGACGACGCGCTGTTCCCGGCGCTCACCGTCGAGGAGTCGCTCGTGTACAGCGCGCGCCTGCGCCTGCGCCTGCGCGGCGGGGGCGGGGGCGGGACGCCGTCCGGCGCGGAGCACCGGGCGCGGGAGCTCATGGCGGAGCTCGGCCTCGCCCACGTCGCCGCGTCCAGGGTCGCCGACGTGTCCGGCGGCGAGCGGAGGCGGGTGTCCATCGGGATGGACCTCGTGCACGACCCGGCCGTGCTGCTGCTGGACGAGCCCACGTCGGGGCTCGACTCCGGCTCCGCGCTCCACATCGTCAAGATGCTCAGGGACATGGCCGCCGCGCACGCCAAGACCGTCGTGCTCACCATCCACCAGCCGGGGTTCCGCATCCTCGAGCTCATCGACCGCGTCGTGCTCCTCGCCGACGGAGCCGTCCGCCACCACGGCTCCCTCGACTTCCTCCAGTCGCGCCTCATCGCCACCGGCCACGCCATCCCCGCCCACGTCAACGTGCTCGAGTACGCCATGGAGACCATCGACTCCCTCAAGCCCGACGTCGCCGTAGCCACGGCGGTCACCACGATCACCGCCGCCACTCCAGCGAACCGACAAGACGGGCCGCGCGCGGGGTACGCCAACTCGCCGGCGGCGGAGGTGCGCATCCTGGCGGGGCGGTTCGTGAAGACGGTGCTGCGGACGCCGCAGCTGTTCGCGGCGCGGATGGCGCAGTCGGTGCTGGTCGGCGCGTTCCTCGGCAGCATCTTCCTGGGCACCACCGACCTGCAGTCCCGCCTCGGCTTCTTCGCCTTCAACCTCACCTACCTGCTCACCTCCACCACCGAGGCCCTGCCCGTGTTCCTCCACGAGCGCCGCATCCTGGAGCGGGAGACCTCCCGCGGCGCCTACCGCGTGTCCTCGTACGTCGCCTCCAACGCCGCCGTCTTCCTGCCGTTCCTCCTCGCCGCGGCGGTGCTGTACGCGGCGCCCGTGTACTGGCTCGTGGGCCTGGCGCGCGAGCCCGCCGCCTTCGCCTACTTCGCGCTCGTCGTCTGGCTCGTCATGCTCACCGCCAACTCCTTCGTCGCCTGCCTCAGCGCGCTGGCGCCCAACTACATCGTGGGGAACTCCATCGTCGCGGGGCTCATCGGCTGCTTCTTCCTCTTCTCCGGATACTTCGTGGCGAGCAAGAACATCCCGCGCTACTGGGTGTTCATGCACTACGCCAGCCTGTTCAAGTACCCGTTCGAGGCCCTGGTGGTGAACGAGTACGGCGGCGCGCGCGGAGCCAGGGAGTGCCTCGCCTCGGCCGGCGGCGCGGGGGGACTGTGCGTGCTCGACGGCGCGGGGCTGCTGCGGCAGCAGGGGATGAGGGAGGGCATGCGGTGGAGCAACCTGGGCGTCATGCTCGGCTTCGTGGTCGGGTACAGGGTGCTCTGCTTCGTCATCCTCTCCTTCAGGTGCCACCGCACGGGGAGGTGAGTACGGGAGAAAGGCGGGAAACCATGCCAGTGGCGGCCATTGGCATGCAAGCAAACTGCAAATAGTACTCCGCTCGTTTGAATTTCACCTCATTCTCCTCCTTCCTTTTCGTGATTTTCTCCACGAAACATCGATTCGAATTAGGTTGGATACGAATATATATATGTATATGTTTGGGAGATACTACTGATTGTAGTGGTCAGTGGATGATGTTCCTGTGTATCAATAGTGGGGTTCATGGCATGATGCTAATGGGAGAATAAAGATTTGGGTGTTTCTGCTCCTTTCCCAGTTCCAGGGAAAGTGTCACATTCGTGTTGGATTTGATCTTTGGTAGCCCTCGCCAATGTGGGAAAGAGGGTAGTTGAGAAAGACAGGTCTGAGGTGAGACAAAAAGCGATGAGGCACAAGCAGCAGCTCGGAAACTTGCCTAATCGGCACCAGTTTAGGCGAGAAAAAAAAACTAGTTTTCCTCACAAATTCAACTGTTAAGTGACACCACCTCCTTTTCATAATTTTTTCAAGTTGTTCGTTGGTACAGGACCGTTAGTTCAACAGATCAAGACAATGGTCAAGACCATTAAAAGGTTGAGTAATCAAACCGTTTGCTTCGATAATTAATCTGGAAACCAAGCGAAACATCTGTTCAAGCACTCCTAATTGGTTGTCTATGCTCTGCATTGACCTGACTTTTATTAATCTTTTCGTTCTAATTATAAAATATTTTATTTTTTTAGATATATATAACTTTACATAAATAATACGTATGTAGGGCAGAAAAAAAGACGAGTCGAGTTCGACTTGGTGTGATTTGATGGCTCATCGAGCTCGGTTTAGCTTGTCCACTCGACGAGACGAAGAATAATGCTCGACTCGATTTAGCTTGCGAGTTGCACCTTAATAAATTTTATTATATTATATAGTGAATTAATAATATATAAATGTATAATATAAAATCACCATTCAACATCATGAGTAATATAAATTATAAATTGTCATATATACATCATCAAAGGCTAATAAACGAGCACTTTGGCATAGGTTGCGAGCCAGTTTGTCTCGGCTCGCTACACCAACAAACCCAAAATATAGGCTTGCGAGGTGAGCCGAGCCAATTCAAGCTCAAGTAGTCTCACGAGCTTATTTTCTAGTCCTATCTACATGCAAGCTATCCACTTATCATGCCATGTTTTGGAGCCTCTACAACTAATAGTTATCCACTTATCATTGCTATTTTTATTCTACGAACATTAACTGTTGTAACATCTTTCATTAAATGTAATTATTATTTTTGGTCTACCACCATACAAAACATTCATGTGTGTACTGTTTATTTGGCTATTTAAGAGCTACTTTGGCAACCCTATTTTTCCAAGGGACTTCCAATTTCCCAAGGAAAATTAGTTCATTTTCCCTTGGGAAATTGAAGTTGCCAAACTAGTCCTAAAAGGAAAATATGCCCTTGGGTCGTTTCTTGTTGTTTTGGTGATTAAATGCTCAACACAACACTTTGAACTAACACTCTACATATGAGCATGATCATAGATGTTTAGAAAGCAAATTACTTGATCTAATATTGTTTGGGTAGATATTGAATTATGATATTGAGTAAGTCTGTGTGTGCAGCAGTGCTGCTCTAAGGCTGTTAGTGCCATGACATGACAGTGCTAGGCCCCAAGCGACAGTACCACACCTATTGCTAACACAGTTGTGAATGTTGTTTTTAATTTGTCTATTCATCGCCCTCTAGGCATAGCAAATCCTTACAAGTGGTACCAAAGCTATGTTTTCTCGTGGACGCTTAACCACTTGAGAAATGGCTACACCAAGGGGATATGATGGTGGTATGCAAAGTGTGGCACCAAAAGAGGTGGATTTGCATGATGATAGCAAAATTGAAAGTGTATCTATAACTAGCAAGACTAGAAAGAGAGGAAAGAAAGAAAATATGAAGAAGAAAATATGAAAAAAGAAGAGAAGGCTGAGAAGAGAACACATAATAAGAGGAGAAGAAGAAACAATAAAATAAGAAGAGCAAGAGTGCTACAAGTGAAGAAGAATCAAGTAGCACCAAAGATGGAGATGATGATAAATATTATCAAATCACCAAGATTGAAAAGAAAACAAGCAAGGCAATATATGGCAATAGCAAGAAGACATGAATTCGTATCCTTGAATTATAACTCTATGCCTAACCTTGATTCTGGAACCCTTGTCAATGCACATGTAAACAAGTTACCTTATTTTAATGGGACTATCTTTGCCAAGTGGAAGCACATGATAAAAGTTTAACCTGTAGGTCTTTATCTAGAGCTTTTGGAAGTTGCCAAGAATAGTGTGGATGAGCCACTTGATCCTAGAAATCCAACAACACTTGAGTATTGCTATATTCATCTTAATGCTCAAGCCATTAATCTCGTCGAGTGCCTTGAGTGGGAAAGAACACAATAAAGTGATGAGTTTGGAGGTTGCCAAGGAAATACGGGACACTTTTGACATTGCTTACGAAAGAGTTGACAACATGCATGAGCCAATTAAAAATTAATTCATTGATGGCAAAGCTCAATCAAATCGTAATCATGGATGGTGAAAGGCCACAAGAGATGTTTGATAGGCGGTGGGACAAGCGCGTGTGACGGTGGGTAGGCGTGCATGCGGGTGGGCGAGCGCGACAACGGCGCTAGGCGAGGAGACAGTGGCGACGACGGCTGTATACGGGTGAGCAAGGAAAGAGAGAGAGTGGTAGCCTATGATCTTGATCTTGTGCCAGAGTAGTACTTCCATCAGAGCAAATTTAATAATATAGCACATAACGGGCTTTATTATGTTGCCATGTTATATATAGTCAGTTAAAAACCTACTCATATCATAACTTTCTCCCAATATAAGTTGTACATTTAATAATTGGTCTATCTCTTTCTCACTCAGAGAGTCTTGGAGTCCGTGTGCAGCTCACTCTCAGCTGGCTACTAGTGAGTAGCCCGTCTGCTTTTCTCTCTTCACTTTCCTTCTTCCACATCACCATAAATCCGATGTGACATCTCTTGCAGCTCTTAACTTCTCGTTCTTCTATAACACCATGAATCTGATGTGCTATCTCTTACGGCCTATCTGTATCATCTTATTATACTTGCTCTCAGTATACTGTTCTATTTTCTTTCATCTGTACTCATGTCACATCAGTTTAGCTTTTTATCCTATGTATATGGCATGTAAACGAAATGATACTGGAGTAGCCTCAGTCCTATCTAGTCCGGCACCGGCACGATTGCCGGATTGGGCAGCCTCTGCGCGTGCCTCCCAAAGCGGCACAATCACCGCAAGCGCCTGTCGCTTTTGGTGCAAATAAAAACCTGCCAACCCAAGTCGGCAGATGGCCCGGTTCGTCCATGGGATCAGCTGAGCTGATGATTGGCCAGCTCCACTCTATGGAACGCGGAGGCCGTCGCGCCGTCGGCCGCAGGCGCGCGGACGCGACGCTCCACTCCATCTCCACCGGTCGCCGTCGCCGGCAAGAACGGGGTCGCTCGTGCATGGATACGGCACCCACCCACCCATCCGGACGGACGGATAGCTCGCATCGGGAGATATTTCCTAGTCGGCGATCTGGACAGTGGAAAAAGGGATAAAAAGAGAAGGGAGACGCTTTGGCTTTGCGGCGGTGCCCCGCCCGCCTCCCGTACGTGTCCGCCACTATATACTGTCGCATGCTGGTGCTGCCGCGCCTGCGTTAGGCGCAGGACGTCAGGTCAATTCGGTCGCCATGCGTGCAGGCTGCTCGGCACGACCGGCGTGCTCGCGCCTCGCGGGGCTGGGACTGGGACTGGGACTGGGAACGCGGGATCGGAGTGGGAAGTACGCGACGGAGGCTCGCCAGCGAGGACTGAGCAGCGATATACCTATATGTGGCCAAACTGGCGGTCTGATCCTGGCCTATCTCTGGCAGGCACGATATTATTAAACACAAAGGTCTGTTTAGTTTCATTGTCTAACCATGTGTTTAGTTTGAGGTTAAAATAGAATGAGGTGAAGCGAGACCGTCCGCTCGATTTTTTTGGATCACGTCGTCACCAAAAAATTGTTCCGATGTTCACCTCATCTTTGCGTGACTCTCATCCAAACACTATAGCAAATTTGGTCGTCCACTTCCATCCCTTTTTATACGTCCAACTAAACACACACTAAATTACCATAGTTTATCTAACTTTTTCTTCCTAAGTTTAAAGTCTGTTTGATTTGACCGACTAACCTTAGATAATTTGTCACATTTATTTATGAACCAGACAAACCCTATGTCTATGTGTACCGTACCGTCATGTCAAGATCTCGGACCAGTAACAACCCTATGCCCAGTTAAATATATGTGCACAATACTGCCATTCTCTACAGTAGTACACACATACATAATCATTATAGTTCAAAATAAAATAATTTTTACAAAATCACTAGTACACGGAAGATCTATAGTAACGGTTGTGAATCTATTTAATATAGTTTTTTTAGAACCACCAGTGCTAGAGGCCAGTATAAATCATTATTTTTATAGGCGGGTAACTGAGTACCGTTGATTTCCACTAGCGGTTGAGCTAAGAAAACTGTTGATTTCTACTAGCGGTGGGCATAATAAAACGCTACGAAAAATTATTTTCAAAAACATCAAACATGTTTTAAAAACAACAAAAAATATTTTATTTAAGGAGAGTCCTCGGGCCCACCCCACCCGCCCGTCTCCGTCGAAATCGCGACATTTTTCAACCAACAGAATATAAATTGCTTATTTGAGACCGTAAACGAATTCAAATAAAAAAAATTGTCAAATACAAAGTTGAATAACTTTTAAAGTTCTACAACTTTCATTTTGACACTTTTTTCATCTGAGGCTGTTTGCAAAATTTGAATTTTAAATTTGACAAATTTAGATGCAATTTTTTAGAGTCGAAATGATTTCAGATAAAAAATTTATCAACTACAAAGTTTCATAACTTGTACACATCTACAACTCTTATTTTGGTGGTTTCATCATGCGAGGTCGTTTGAAAAACTCGAATAATTAAGGATAAAAATGGTTTCTAGTGGCGGTTCCTTAAGAAAATCACATTAAAATTAGCACAGGCGGTTGATAACCGAATCCGCATGTAAAAACATGGAGCCACTTATGCCTTGATCATCGGCCCCTCCGCATGGGTACATTCTGTTCTTCCTATTTGTCATCACATATATTACATTGTATTTCTAGATTAAATTAAAACTGAAAATGGCTAAATTTCTAACAACTAACATGGATAATAAACAGCAAAAGCAAGGGTTCAAGCTGGTTTTAAACTTGTGTATACAAAAATAGTAGTGCCAAAAAAACCAAACTCTTTTGGTTCAACTTCAAACAGGTTCCAAAAGTTGGAAGTCTTTGGTTCAGCTTCAAGCAGGTTCAAAAAGCTGAACAAAAGTCACCCTTAGCAAGCATAGCCATCATGTTGTACCGTGTTAGGGCAATGCCATTTTGTAGTCAGACTAGTGCTGGCCGATCATGTGTGACCTATTTATCCATCCATATACTAATTCGTAGTTACTGTCATAGTGTACGTCGACCTAGCTTTTCGTGGTGGCTGGCGGCTGAACCTGCATCTGCATGCCGGCTGCGGTGCGTATCTTATCTTTTCTAGGCTCGAATTAATAATGGGACTGGAAGTGCAGCCGCCGCCGCGCGCGGCCAATGCAAGGTCCTTCTTTTGATCACGACACCCATGGTCCGTGTCCGCGTCACTCCATCTGCTAATTTGATTGGCCAAATATATCCTCCATTCCTCCGTTCGATCACGTCCGGTCCAATGAGTGCAGATATCATGGAGGTCAAAAGCTGTGTCGCGGTTTGCGCGGCCAGCGTAATGGAGAGCGCACTACTGACAGTGCGCATGCACAAGAGAAGCCGGTTTTGAGATCCAATGCTGAAGATCTCAAATGGATCCTTATTTCAAAGAGGCTGACACTCAATTCTCTAGAGTTGGAGTAAAACCCTTAGACTCTCCTCACGGTTCCCGCGGTCGCTCCCCCTCCCCTCTTGTAGGGACTGCCAATTCTCTAGAGTTGGAGTAAAACCTTTAGACTGTCCCCACGGTTCCCACAGTCGCTCCCCCTCCCCTCCTGTAGGGCAACAGGCAGCCCTACAGCCGCAGCGACCGCCCTGCGAGGCCCCCACGACCAGTAGAAGTGACCAGGACTTCGGCATATTGAGCGTCAGCTGTTGCGCCCCCTTGTCTCGAGTTACGTGCTAGTTAGTATTTGATAGTTGAAGAAAAAATAATAATAGATGATGAATAGGATTGGATAATTATATTTTTATGTTTGTAGTAGGGTATAGAGGGAGAATTTAGAGGAAACCGTTGCGGGAGATAAAAAAAGGATGGAATTTGATGATGTGACACAAAAAAGTGATATAGACGGAGAAATAATGTGAACAACTGCGGATAGCCTAAGGCTAGCTGCAGCGGCGTCCACCACACTCACCCTCCCTTCTTGTCCCTGTAGTGATTTAGGGCGACACTTGACCTTAAACGGCTTGCGCAAAACGGCCCCCCTACGCACTAAAGTGAAAGGGGCAAAATTAGTGGACCGCTGGATTCAGAGGAACGACAGTCGACACTCTTGCCTAGAGTTGGTCCACTGGATTCAGAGGAACGACAGTCGACACTCTTGCCTAGAGTTACGTGCCTGTCAGTATTTTTTAGTTGGGGAAAAATAGATAAATGGTGAAGAATATTTTATGGTTGTAGTATGGTATATGAGGAGAATTTAGAGGAAACCATTGTGGGAGGAAGAAGAGAAGGTGATAGAATTTTGGTGACATGACAAAAAAATTTGGGATATAGAGCAGAAAATTTAGGAGAAACCGTTGCGGATAGTCTTATTTCCCGGGCCATGCTTTAGGTCCTGATCCTGTAGGTTCCATGCCATCTAGGGCTGGTCTTGAGATTTCAGGGGAGGGGAGGGGTCGACAGTAGCGGCGACACGAGTGAGGGGAGGGGGAGGCTGGAGGCGGCGGGGTCAGGAGGGAGGGGAAGGGATGATCCATATAATAATGCCCATTGGATTTGAGTAGGGATGGCAACGAATAAATTATCCGCGGATACTGTCTCTGGACATCCATATCCGCGACTTATATCTGATATCTGAACACGTACCCGTTACCCGCTACGAATAAAAAATAGTATCCACATCCGTTACCCGCGGGTAACAGATATCCGTGGATAAATCCATTTGCCCACTACACATACAACATATTTAAATCCAGCAAATTCAAATATGATAATATATCTGTCCAACAAATTTAAATATGATAAAAACATTTAAACCATACATAATTTGTCCAGCAAATCAAATCTGATACATGTATTAAGGCATACAACGAGCAATATAAAATTGACTAGCAAAATCAAATCTGAATTGTTCAAATTGATAAAATTACAAACACACAAGCCACAAGTAACTAGGATCAGAGTATTTCCAATCTAAAAAGCCTACAAGAATCTGAAAAACTACAAGAATCTACAAAGAAAGCGGACTGCTGAGCGAGCTGGACCCCACATGTCAGGTTACTTTAACGGATATTCGGGTATGGATACTGATTTTTCGTACCCGTTTTAAAAATATCCACGGATATCAAATGTTACCCGTATCCGTATCCACGGGTACAGGCTCGTACCCAAAATCGTGCCCAACGGGTTTTTATCCGCGAAATCGTGGATAAATCACATCCATTGCCATCTCTAGATTTGAGTGAGTAAAAGAGGGGGTTATCTAGTGATATCAAGCATTAGTTTTGATGTTGTGTTAAGTCTGGGTACAATTTATTTGGTGGATTTAGTGGAGGTTATGGGTGTGGGGTGATTTCGTTGCGTGGGTTTTGCAAAGTTTAATCTGGTGGATTATGTAGTGGTTAGATTATATGATATGTTACAAGGAGAGTACTCTTGGATCTATTTATATAGTCTAGAGGGTAGGTGCACGATTCTAGTCCTAATAAGTTAAGACATGAGAGTGCTTATCCTACTATAAAGACATTTCCTCCTTTAATCGACTATGTTGCATTACTTACCTTGGAGACTGCACCACCTTGTTCCGTGTATTCCTAGCAGGACGTGGACCGACCCGTCTCCTTGATGTATATTTCCTATACGGAAAATCTTAGGATCTTGATCCGTCAATAGGGTAAAATAAAAATGGCTTTACTAGTGAAGCCCTTTCAAACTTGCTCTCACAAAGGTTAGGTATAAGATGGAGCCAAAAATAATGGCTTCACCTAACTTCAACCCACACCCATGGTACACCAAGATGTCAGGTTTGTGTTTGTCCCTAGCTGAGGGCACATGATTAACAGGACACAATCATCTCGCCGTGCGACTATCAGGGTGTAGCCACCAGGGTGGGGCCTCTAGGGAGGGGTACACGACTATAGACATGTCGCGGAGGCCATGGGTGCCGAGCGCAAGGGCGGGGAGGGCGTCTGCGATGTACAAGGTAGAAAGGCTAGAAGGGCATCTGCCAAGCGACCGTAAAGGAATAAGCATATAAAAAGAAGAAACAGGAGAGGAGAAAAAAGAGAAGGGTATTATAGTCTTCTAATCTCTTTTGCCAACCATGATAAGCTGCTTTGCCGAACACAATATCAAAATGACTCTAGCTCCACCAAGAGAGTTGTCCCACATGGGCCTAAATCTCCATCGTGACATTTTGGAACTTGTATAGACTATTTTTCTTTCAAAGCTTTAAAATTCATTTAGAACATTGATATTATTTGCAGTTAATGCAATGGAACGAGATCAAAACATGAACCAATTTCCTTTTTTTTTTAAAAAAAATGTTCTAATCTCAAAATAGAACATTGTACTTAGTTTTTGCTCGAGACATTTATTATTCCCATAATATATAGTCACACATTTAAGCAATAGGCAATAAAAAACATAATATGAGTTCATGGCTCAACTAGGAATAATCTTAGTAACTTACATAAACAATTTATTAATGAAATATATGAGGTTTTATTAAATTGAACTATTGCAACGCGGGACATCCATGCGTGGATACCAAAATCCAAAGCTAACACTCTCACCAGCGAGTAGTGTAAAACATAGGACGCGAAGCTGTATATGAGAGGATGAGATAGAGAATTAGTATAGGAGATCTGAACCTAATAAGTTTCTGATCCCCAAACTTGAAAACCATAAAAAAATCTAAATTTGATAGAGCCTGACCTGAAACCGCTGCACTCCGATCTAATCCAAACACAAAGCGGCAAAGCCCAACTACCGAAAGTCGCCGGTTGTTGTCAGCTAAGCGAACGTCTCGATTCGTCAAAGTCTGAAATTAAGCTGGACACCGCTCCCGCACCAAACCAAACTAATTACCTCTTCCCGCGACCTCCTCCCCCGGCGTACCTCCGGAGATCCACCCCGACCCACCACCGCGTGCCTCGGCAATGGCCGCCGCTCCGACCACCGTAACCAAGTCCCCGCCGTCCCTGGTCCCGCCGGCGGGGCCCACGCCAGGCGGTTCCCTCCCGCTCTCCTCCATCGACAAGACTGCCGCCGTCCGCGTCTCCGTCGACTTCATCCAGGTCTTCCCCGCCCCTACGTCGGGGAAGGAGGACCGGAGCCCCTCCTCCACGATCGCGGCTATGCGCGAGGGCTTTGCCAAGGCGCTCGTGCCGTACTACCCCGTCGCCGGCCGCATCGCCGAGCCCGTTCCGGGGGAGCCTGAGATTGAGTGCACAGGGGAAGGGGTGTGGTTCGTGGAGGCCGAGGCCAGCTGCTCCCTCGAGGAGGCGCGGAACCTCGAGCGCCCGCTGTGCATCCCCAAGGAGGAGCTGCTTCCTCGTCCGCCGGCCGGGGTGCGCGTGGAGGACACCCTGCTGCTCGCTCAGGTCAGTCCGATTCCCATTGCCTGCTGCTGTAGTCCCCTCCCTTCCGATCATCTCAGTTAGTAAATTTGGGACGCAAGTTTTGGTCAGGATCTGAGAGAGGGTTCAATGTTCGGTCTGGATCTGAGGCAGAAGCAAGGTGTTGACTAACGTTGACTAGTAAATCTGTGAATGGCTTACAACTGTAAATAGAAGATGTGAAGCACAATGTGTCATCCACGTCTGCCTCAAAATAGATCGATCCAACTGTGAGTGACTGTATCATGGACAATTGGCCACAAATTGTTTGAGCTGATCTAGTGATCTAAGCTAACTGCCATCGATAGCAACCATCTCAGAAAACATTAGCATGCTTTTGGATGCGTCCACTTGAGCGTAAGTGGGTGTTGCTGCTGCAGCCAGCTGCTGCTGCGGATACAGGGATGTGTTGAAGGGGTTGCAGTTGCAGCCGCAACACCTCATTTTAGCACTACCGAATATGCTAGTGGTAGTGCTAATGGTTTCATCATCAGTAGGCAAGGATGGTTCTTCCAAGTATGGAAGCCAAGTTTTGATTGGTGTGTTTATATTTGCTGTTGCTGCCTACCTTGTTGGCTAGCAATGCATGCAGCCACATTTTTTTTGGAATTCACTACAGATTGTTGCCTTGTTGGTAGCAAACCACATAATAAAATGATGAAACAACTGCTGTTTCGTTTTGCACTAGAGCAAAACCTGTATTCGGGCATCTAAAAGTTGGATGATGATCCCTGAATGTAGGAACATTTATGTTGATCTAACCGCTTTGAATATTTATTTTCCAATTATGTAGTCCCAAAGCATACACTATTGGAAGGGAAGTACCTGTTATTGTTGGAGCTTATATGCTTAAGAAAAATAGGTTTTTGGCGTGCGTCATGTCCTATACTCGGACATCAGAGCAGAATTTTGCTCAGGAAAAAACTTGATCCAAGGAGACAGACATCCTGAAGGCATTTGCAAGGTCGAGAAATGCCTCTAAAAGCTGGCAACCACACGCATGTTTTTGCTTTAGAGTCTACCCCATGACCACTGGGAGCATACAGTGAGGGGGGGGGGGGGGCTTTCATTGTGATGACCAGGGTTTGAGTCCTGGTTAGCAGACACGCACCTAGAGGTCTTACTACCATGCTATGTGGATGTTCTTAGATACACTATTGGAAGCCACATACACACAAAGTAAATGTCATTTTGGTCAAGTACATTATTTGATCAGATCATTGCTCAAAATATCAGGTCGCACATCCTTAGTTTGAGCATTTAGTATTTACTCTTCTCTTCACCACCTAGTGTTTAAGTTACGTATATGTATCTGCTACATTACCTCTGCAACTATTAGTTGCCAAATTACATTTTATTTAGTTGATGAACCCACTTTTATTTTCTCTGTGTTCAGGTTACAAAGTTCACATGTGGTGGATTTGCTGTGGGCATTTGCTTCAGTCACTTGGTGTTCGATGGGCAGGGTGCTGCACAATTTCTGAAAGCGGTGGGTGAGATGGCTAGGGGCCTCCCTGAGCCATCGATCAAGCCAATCTGGGCTCGTGATGCCATCCCCAACCCACCTAAGCCACCCCTAGGTCCGCCGCCGTCATTCACCGCATTCAACTTTGAGAAATCGGTTCTTGAGATCTCTCCGGACAGCATCAAGAACGTGAAGGATCAGGTTGCAAGTGAAACCAACCAGAAGTGTTCCACTTTCGACGTGGTCACTGCCATAATCTTCAAATGCCGCGCCTTGGCAGTCGACTTCGCGCCCGACGCTGAGGTCCGCTTGGGCTTCGCAGCCAGCACTCGCCACCTGCTGAGCAATGTGCTGCCCTCGGTCGAAGGCTACTACGGGAACTGTGTGTACCCAGGTGGTCTCACCAAGACCAGCCAGGAGGTGAAGGAAGCTTCGCTTGTGGAGATCGTGACCGTGATCAGGGAAGCCAAGGAAGCTCTGTCATCGAGGTTCCTTGACTGGTTGAGCGGCGGCGCCAAGGAGAACCACTACAACGTGTCGCTAGACTATGGCACCCTCGTCGTGACTGACTGGAGCCATGTGGGCTTCAACGAGGTGGACTACGGGTTCGGTGAGCCGAGCTACGTGTTCACCCTGAACGACGACGTGAACATCGTCCCCTCCGTTGTGTACCTGAAGCCGCCCAAGCCGAAGCAGGGCATCAGGCTGGTCCTGCAGTGCGTGGAAGGCCATCACTCTGCCGTGTTCGGCGAGGAGTTGCAGAAGCATGCATAGAGTGAGTGTATTCTACAGTGGGAATCTGTTGTATTTTATTTGTTGTGTCAAATTGCTGCTCCCGGAATTTGCTTGCAATAAGGCAGATTGGTCGTGTTTATACTTTGTACCATTATCAGCACGTTACATTATACATGTGATGAATATTGACAGTGACGAAAGAATAATAATGTTCCCATTTGGAACAAATTATTTCAGATTCGTTGGCCTGCTGTAGGTTCCTGGTGTCTCGAGTTTTAACGTGTGTAACTGTGTTATGTATAAGTATAACTCTGACAGTGTTTGATGATTGATCAACGGCAGAAAGAAGCTTCTTGTGCGACCAATGTCTGAACTATAAAGAAAACAGACGTGACCAGACAAGCACTTAGCGAAGAAAATGAGCTGGAGTGTCACATTTGAGATCTGCAAAGTTCAGAAATTATCTATAGAAAACAACTGGTCATGCAAGGTCCACTATTCCACAACCGCAAAGCCACCAACCCTTGTGCCTTTAGGTTTTAGATTAGCATGGTGCATATGATTGTGTAAAACCCATTGTATATAGTTTACAAATAGAAGATCAAAATAATTAAGCCGTTAGAGATAGCCTAACAGATAACCCGGTGACTCCCAAATTCCAATCCAGCGTTGAGCTCGTCCAAACAACTCAAACGAGGCCGCAGCCGACAGCAATCTCCGCTCCTCTTATTACTTCCGGTGAGCACCTCCGCTTCTCGCACCCGAGTTTTTTTTGTTGTTGCAATTTTGCCACTCGTAGTGTTGTCTCTTCGATATTAGACTGTCTCTAGTAATCACGATAAAATAAGAGACATGTAACTATAGATGACATTGTTTGACACCGTTTATATAGTAAATTTTAAAATAGATGAAGATAGGAGAAGAGACAGTGGAGATAGCCTTATGCCATCCATATTTATGATCCGTGAGTCCGTACGTGTCAATAATTTGTAAGTTTGGTGTCAAATTAGGGAAACCCACGATTAATAATGGTAACGGGGAATTCTTTATCAGGGAATGGCTCCCAAACACTCATATATGAGTTTTTTCTCTCACTCCGATCTCGTAGGAAATTTATTCTCGTGGGAAATCTATCATCTTCAGAAAATGCAACACTTAGAGGCAAAATCAAATTGAGTATATCAAATCAATATAAACTGAACAAACAAAATTTAAAATAACAAGAGAGATCTACTTTAGATTTTAATTTACTATTTTATAATAGTTTATGTATTGAGTTTTTAGTATAATTTTAACATGTCAATGAACTAATTTAGGTAAAGAGAAACTTGTGGGGCGGATACGCGAAAAACGGGGACGAATCCAAGGAGGACTAAATTTTTTTTGTTACATTCACCCTTTGGACTAAATTACCCTTATCCTCGTCCTCTAACCGAGAAATTGTCCTCTAGAAATCTTGGATTGAATCCTCATTGCCATCTCTACTCGCACCCACCGCTCCGCTCCACCAGCCGACGCTGTCATGTCTGTCGCCGCCCAACACCTTAATGAAATCGGCTTCGTAGCTTGTTAAGCCAGACAACATAATTTTCACCTCCGCTGACATCAATCCATCCGCCACAAAGAAAACATACCAAAGAGAAATATATTGTAACTAAATCTAAAGATTTAGGGTCTGTTTGGTTCGCGGCTAACTACGTCACATGTTGCTTGAGATTAGTCGACTGAATTGAAGAACTAACCTTAGTTAGAAAAATTAAACAAAGTGTGACAAGTTAGACGTGTCTCAAATTTAGATGTATATGGTGTCCACCTACTAACCGAAGGACTTCACCATTCGAAATAAACATAGCAACCTTTGGAAACACAGGATTCAGAAATTTTTCCTTCGTTCCAAATGGGACCTTTGGAGTTGGTGAGATGGTGATCATCATTTATAGGTAAAATTTATTTATCAAATTCCTTAGAAAAAGGTATAAATTACCCCTCTCACCTATGGACGATGTTCGTATAACCTCCTAAACTATTTTTCGTTCAAATTACCTTCCGTATGTTTGAGTTGATTCAATCTATCACTTAACAATATTTTTCTTTTTATTTATTTATTTATTTATGTACAAACTAAGTTTTCTATTTAAAATTTGTTGGTTAGTAGATAATGTCACAACCTAGCCTAAATAAATATATTATGATTTTTCAAAATTATTTTGATGGGTTAAGGATCATATAATAATTTTAATGGTACAAAACAAAATATGAAACAATGCTAAAAAATTCAACATGTTTTTAATATAATTTATGACGTCCTCAATCATCACAGAAAATATGAACTCAAAATTCAACTTTTATGTGAACAAACAAAAAAAATGAATCTTCCCCTAATAAAATTTGACTTCTTTTGTTTCTCCATATAAACGTTGAATTTTAAGTTTATATTTTCTAAGATAATTAATGACATCATATCTTATATTAGAAAACGTATTAAGAATTGTTATCATTATTTCATATTTAGTTTTGTACTATTAAAGTTATCATATTATCTGATCTTTAACTTATCAAAATAATTTTGAAAATTTATAATATATTTCTCTAGACTATTAAAGTTATCATATTATCTGATCTTTTGAATTCTGCTTTTATTCCAGTCTTTAATAAGGTATGGAAAATAAATCTGTCTCTAAAATCATGGTCTTTCTATGGTTCCTACAGAAAGGAGTTACACTCACCAAAAGTAATTTAAAAAGGAAAAACTTGAAGGGAAGTGATAAGTGCTGCTATTTTTAACTGTGCTAAAACCGTTGATCACTTGTTCTTTAATTGTGGGTTTGCAAAATTTATTTGGAGAATTATAGAAATAGCAACTGGACTGCAAGCCCCATTTGGTTTAGTACAGTTCTTTGGGCAGTGGCTCAATGCTTTCAAACCAGATTTAAAAAGATTGATTTGTGTGGGTGCTGCTGCTGTGGCTTGGTCTATGTGGCTGTGTAGAAATGATATGGTTTTTAATAATGTTACAATCCAATCTCCTCTGCAGGTAATTTTCAGGAGTACCTTCTGAATCAGGAACTGGGCTGCCCTTCAGACAGAGGAGAACCAAAGGCGGCTAAAGGCTGTATGCTCAAGACCGGAGATTATTGCAATGGAGGTGTTTGCCAAAAAATGGCTGGAAGTTTAGCAATAGGCTAGAACTATGAGTCTATTCTGTTCTCTAGCTTTGGTGTTTATCTGAATGGTTGTCTGTTATGGGTCAAATACTTTGTAGAGACCGGGTCATTTCATAATAACCTTAATGAAATCAATCCATTATCAAAAAAAAAAATACAAAGAAGAAACTTGGTAGTAATAATGTTCAGAGCACAGCTGATGATGCAGTGAAATTTGTGGTTATTTTATTGTATGCTGGGCTGGACGACAGGCAGACCTTGTCTTGCATAATATTCTTCTGGGCAAGGGACAATTCTGAGAGCTTTAATTTGTTGTGGCACGAGATAGCTTCAAGGAGTTCAATGCCTCTCTGCATAATCAGATTAGGTCAATTAAAATAACGCATTTAAAGAAGTGGGCCATGAGATTATTCAATTATGAAGCTACAATTGACAGTAAATATATTACGACATGCATAGGTGAGTGGTACTAAAAACAAATGAGATTTAATTAGTGAAGACAACTGGAAGAACAAAGGGCAGACAGGAGGGGGCCGAAATAGGTACCCTAGTGTGCCTTCTCCATTTCAGCATGAGTGTTTACTGTGCCATGTAAGAGAAATAGATCTACAACGACAACATAAGTGCCACCAAAAGTTATAAACTCTTAACAGACCATGCATCATCTTCAAAAGCATATGAACAACCTACAAGCGTCTATGGCCACCAAGTACCTTCTGCGGCCTAATGACCATCTTTTCAACTGGGAAAAAAATGAACATACAGAGAGGACTCGTTGCTGAAAAAGTGCAACCATTATTAGCATATGGTGTTGCGCTGCTGCTGCGTCGTAGTATTCGTTGTGTGACCACGTTTTCCTTCTGGCGATAGAACGTCGTCGCCGTCGTAGCTGACTTGGCACATCGGCAGAGCAGTACCTGGCATGCACTTTTTCCGCTTGCACGACAACACATAGTACTGGATTCTTGAACTTTTCTACAAATTCGGGTAGACAAAGTGCACCAGAGAAATTAGTCGCAGTACCTGCTGCATGTCTTGTGCGTCTACATAAATCGTAAGCTACTATTGCTAGCCAGTTACTCAGTACTGGGAGAGCACAATGCAAAATTGAACTCGCACCATCTCTTCGTGTGCATGTTGCTACGGCCGGGGGATTTGTTTGGTCAAACAAATTAACTCGTGTGAAAAGAAGTCTGCATCATAGGTGATAGGTCATTTGTGCAATGCAAGCGATAAAAAAAAGGCACACACCACACAAATGGCAAACTAATTAAGCGCATACAAGTCTGAACCCTTGAATCGGTTTTTTAATTATAAGAGGTAACCATGCAAGAGACTGCATTGATACTACAACTCTAAGCCTCCAAATTATAAATTATAGTTAAAAGGCTATGGTTCTGTTTAGGAGAGCTTCACTTCAAAATTTATAGTTTCGATTTTCCAGCTTCACCATAAAACAGCTTCAACAGATTGGTAAGGAGTGACTCAAGAGTGTTTGGCTTGCACGTACACTACAACTTCTATAATACAATTAATTTGTGTGAGTTATTAATTACCTTTGATGATTAGCCGGTGGAGAAAGGGACATGAATCGGTAGGTCATGTAACCAATGGTATGGTGGATAATTTTAGTGCAACTTCATGAGAAGGTATAAAATAGTGTTTGTGAAGCATCCTCTGAGAAGCTTCGAAAATTTCAATAAACTGATCTTTATTTTAGTTTTTTTAAAAGCTAGAGCTTGTGGAGCTAGACCTGTTGGGATAAAAGAAGCTAAAATAAACTTAAAATTCTTGAAAGTGAGCTCTCCCAAACAAGGTCTATATGCATAGAGAGTCATGTACCATCTTCTATTTTTCACTTACTTCTTATAGACCCATCCTTATAGACCCATCGAGAGACCTCCTAATTATTAGGGTTGTGTATGCCCTAAAGACATCATATGTAGTCGTGTAACGTTAGCCAACGCACGGATCAGATCAGGGACGATGCATGGACATGAACTTGCTTGTGTGTAGCTGGAAGCTTTGTTAATTAACATGGCTGACCGTGCAGCATGCATGCATGTGGACTCCTATATATATGTTTCCTTGCATTGGAAGGCCGGGCCGGGCCGCCGGGGTAACGACAAATACAACAAAGCTCGCGTGTGCATGCATTCCAAAATATTTTTGCATGCAAGTGATAGATGCATGCATACGCATGTGTAGATGTGTACCGATCCATGGAGACTATATATAACTTGAAAATGTGTAGCCGCCCAACCCATCCTTCGATGCAAGAGCTAGCCGTGGTTCCCATGCATGCATCCATTCACCGGCACATATCTTCTAGCTCCTATTGAAAAACAAAGATGAACATTCATAAGTAACTGAAAATAAATCTCTTATTTTCGGCAGCGTTCACTAGCTAACGAGAATAAAATTATTTTTTACGGCTACTGTCAGACCAACTAGAATAAATGAGGGCGTGTTGCACCCGTTCGCACCCACACATGCCTACTCACCTCACGTTGTCACCTCCTCCTCGCCTACGATGCCGCCGATAGACATATGTTAGTTTGCTGCTAGTATCATAATAATTTCAAATATGTAAATTATTTTGCATCAGCTTTTGTGTGTAATCACATGTATAACCAAAATTTCTAATGTTAGCCGATACATTATGCTTATAAAAAATCTAGCAACATTAACATATAAATTATTCACATCTACATAATTAAATTGGTAATTATGTCGCAAATCATTGACGATAATCTCCTCATAGCACTAATAATAGTAGAGTTCGTCAAAACTTCTTTTCCAAGTGGAGTCGCTAAAAAATGTATTTCTCAAGCAGCATGGTTAACAAGCAACCTTAAGGCCACCCTTTTCACTGGCATCTACAATCGTTAGTTTGTGGCCCGGCTGAGTGCAATAGATAATTATATGATCTTTGAGGTGGTAATAAGGAAGAGCTTCCACAACAAGCCCAATGAATTAGACTTCAAGCCGAAGCACATATGTCGCGTTCTTCGCCATCAGCAAAAATGGTGTGTGTGGTATGGTGACGACGACTCCAGCGATGAATGAAAAAGATCTCAACTTAGGTTAGACGACAATTATAGCTCTGCATTACCGGATATTGTTGGACCAACCCCGCTAGTGACCAAGATAGGGCAAGAGCGCAACAAAGGGAATGGTCAGCAACGAGTAACGATGAGTCCCCACCTAAGGCCGACTGGAGGATGACCAAATCAAAATTATTTGAGCAATTCATCAAGTCACTCAACTGTCGACATGAACGATGACATGAAAAGAGCTTGTGGTAAAAAAATTCACTATGCAAACAATTTAAATTAGATGGGAAGAAAATATGGAAGAAATATAAGAGAATAATTTTTTTGAAGTGAAATATAAGAGAATAATGACGAAGGGGAATAGCATTGTATCGTTTTTTACAAACTATGTAGTTCTTTTAAACATTTTACAATTTATTTATTTTCTTTGGATTATATATATTTTTCGTTATATACTTGATGAATTCTTATTTTAATAAAACACTATGTTTTTTTTTCAAATAGCAGCCATCCAAAAATAATCCACGTAGACCCTGCGCTTGGTTTTTCCCACGCCGCCAGAGACAGCCGCCTGAGCTAGCAGGCTAGCAGGTAGCAGCTCATCCGCGCGATGATCCTTTATAAATTCCCAACTCCGCTTCTTCTACCTCCGCACACAGGCAAGACAACCACTCGGTCAGCTAGGCTCCCTCCGCACAACAACAAGCACGCACTGGTTCCCAGGGAGAAACTCTACCCGACGTCCCGACCCCTACCAGGCTAGGCTACCACAAGACCGACGAGGCCTGCAGGCAGCCGGCGGACAAGAAATAAAAATGCCCAAGACGAAGGTGCACCCCAACGCCGCCGCCGCCGAGCCAGTGCTCACGGTGAGCACCGCCTGCGCGCGTGCAGACCCCGGCGAGGAGGAGCCGCCCACGGTGCTGACGGTGTGGCGCAAGTCGCTGCTCTTCAACTGCGACGGCTTCACCGTGTACGACGCCAGGGGCGACCTCGCCTTCCGCGTCGACTCCTACGACGCCACGGGCCGGCGGCGCGCCGAGGTGGTGCTGATGGACGGCGCGGGCACCCCGCTCCTGACCGTGCGCCGCAAGAGGAGGCTTGGAGTGCTGGCCGAGCACTGGGTCATCTACGACGGCGACGCCGCAGCGGAGGCGAAGGAGACGCCCAGCAGCCGCATCAGCAGGCCTCTGCTCTCCGTGCGCCGCCACAGGGCGTCGGCGTCGGCGTCAAAGGCGAAGGCCAAGGCGCTAGCCCACGTGACGCCCCTGCCAGCCTCCTCTTCGTCTTTATCAGGCTATCACCGCGCCTCCGCCGAGGCGTCGTACGTGATGGAGGGGTCGTACGGGCGGCGGGCCTGCGTTGTGCGGGACCGCGCGCACGGGGATGCCGTGGTGGCCGAGGTCAGCCGGAAGGAGGCCGCGGTGGGGGACGACGTGTTCCGCTTGGTGGCGGACCCGCGCCTCGGCGCCACGCTGGCCATGGGCCTCGTCGTCGCCCTCGACGAGATGTTCGCGAGGGGCCGCTCGACCAACTAATTAAGCGCTACCATCTCTTCATATCAATAACCACACCATGCAAGTGTTACTCATTCACCTATCCTCCCGGCAGCGAGTGCATAAATTGTTTTTTCAAGTAAAGTACACTAGGGGGTCCACAAACTTGCTACGCGGTGCCACTTAACCCTCAAACACAAAAAACCAAGAAAACGGGTTCTCAAACTTTGTCGATCCATGCAAAACCATTCAAAGTCGAGTTTGTAAAACTGGATGCCGACGTAGTATGTCACGTTGGAGCAACTTGTGGTCTCCAATTTGACCAAGTTGTTGGCTTGGCTTTAATCCAAAATGGCTTGTACTATGTTTCTACAATGTTTTGTCTCTATGCATTACAGCTGCATCAGTCCAAATAGCTGGCTTTGATCCAAAGCGAACAACATGTACGTATTTTGTCACTTGGGTCTCCGAACTTGAATGTTGTGTCACTTGAATCCTAACTTTTATTAGTATACTCTAACGTGACACAACACGCTATTATTATGTTTTTAATGAGTGGAATACATGTTACAAAGGTACATCTTTATCCTGTATATCTTAGCATATCATTGACAATCTTTTCACAAATTTCATACTCATGTATGTGTGTAAGCTTGAATCTAAATCATTTGAGCACACATGTAGGGAAAATTATTACTACTAAATCAAGTTTTATGGTGCTTATTCATATCATAATGACAAAGCTTAAAAGATGGATAAACGATATAAAATCCAAACCAAGTTAACAACTTACACTAGTGTGAAGTGCTATCTTAGATTATTTAGATTATGCTTAGTTTGCATTTGTTTGTAGAATTATCATCAATACTAAGAAGAGGGAGATTGAAAGGTTGTTGCTTTATTTTGGTGAATGTGATGACAACTTAGGTGGATTAACATGTTTTATGTTGAGATACAGTACACAAGTACACTAGGATGAACAACTTTAGCCATGTAAATATGATGTTGGAAGATTGTCAATACTAAATGATGCTAAGGTATACAAGATAAAGTTGTACCTTTGTAACATATAAACTGAATGTTAACGTGTCGTGTCACGTTAGAGCACACTAATAAAAGTTTTAGGACTCAAGTGAGTTTAGGGACCCAAGTGATACAACATGTCAAGTTGGGGACCCCAAATGGCTCTGACGTGGCTGGCATATGTCACTTCGACATCCAATTTTGCAAACCCGGCTTTGGACGGTTTTGCATGAGCCGACAAAGTTCGAGGACCTGATTTTTTGGTTTTTTAAGTTTGGTGGCTAAGTGACACAGCGTGCCAAGTTCATAGACTGCTAGTGCACTTTACTCTTGTTTTTTATTGTTTTTCGTAATATCATGTAATAAGTGTGTCACTGTTCCACTATATAAAAAACTAAAGTATTTCTTGTGAGTTGTCGTTTAAATTATATACTACTCGCTTGACTCGTCTTATTGAGACAAATTCATAATTTATTATTATTATTTACTAGGAGATATGATCTATCGTCATATAATACTTTAAGTGTGGTTTTGAATTTTTCAATTCATTTAAAAAATAAATAAGACAAGTCAGTCAAATATTTTTTAAAAAAAATTGAACGAATTATAAATTGGGACAGATGGAAGAATTTGTTATACTAGTAGATTGTCGCCTAAAAGTTCTGGTACCTCAAAAATAGCGAGACATGCATGATCATGCGGTGTGTATAAAAAGAGACATGTTTAATTAGAGTGAAACGTTTCTGGCTTAGATCGATTCTCGTAGGAATCAGAAACACTTTATGACGCATGGTGGGTGTCATGATACTAGCTAGCTAGTCTCATTTTGGCTGATTGATTTCTCGCACCTATGCAGCCACGCTCGCGAAGCTGGCTGTGGTCGTTTCGACCGTATGAGTGGATGTAGGTAATTAGTGTCCAAATGTCTTGTTTTGTATCTACTCGTGCAGAACATGTCTTTAAAGTGCAGCCAACCAAACATACACTTAAACGAAGTCAACGCATCTCGTGATTCAGGATGAAACAATGCGGCTAACTAATCATATCGATTGTCGTCCTCGTCGTCCTCAGTCCGCTGGCGGCGGCCGGAGCCAATAGAGCTAAAGGAGATGGCAACGAAGAATGCATGGGAAATCACTGCTGCTGACTGCTGAGCTAGCATGTAGTACGAATACGAGAGCGAACTTTCAGTCGTTCTTCGCCATCGTTTTCAGGTGGTGAACTTTTGCACTTTTTTCCTGGCCCTCAAAATTAAAATAGATGGATGAACTTGTACTGAAAGTACACTCGTGCCGCATGCCTAACTTCGTCTCACATCCATGTGGCGTACTTTTTCTCGCTTTTTTTTGCACTTTTTTCTAGTTAAGCATGTGGGCCAAACTTGTTAGCTTGTAGTAATTTTCTTGAGAAAACTAAGGTCAACAGAAGCGCACAAAGATTTCTGGGAAAAGGTCTCCACTAGATCGAGAAGTAGTGCAATAGTTTCATCGCCTGAAAAATGATGCGCCCAGCATATTCTCTCGTATTTCTTTGCTATAAACAGTGGATTCGGCTAACCAAATGTTCTGTACCTGTACGTCCATCATCCATGCATGCCAACATTATACAACTAAAAGACGCGTGCATTTTGATTTTTTTGTCCATGCCAATATGTCATGGGTACGAGATTCATCTCATACTCATCCTCATTCTGGTATCGGGTCCCTAATAGATGTTCGTCCCGACAAGAAAAGCATGGTCATAATATATTCTATATAACATTACTTAATAGTCACATCACACCCAACAACAATACATCACAAATAAATTTGACATGTAGCAAAAAAATATTGCTCAACCATGCAAAACAACAAAAACAAAGTGACACGTGGGATGGTGGGATGGGGCGATTGGCAGCTATCTGTCTGGGTTGGGTGGATGGGTGCTTAAAAGGGTTAGGAGAGCTAGGGTTAGTTGTTAGGCTTATTGCCGATTGGGATGCATATCTAAATCACGTTTGGATTCTGCTTTCCCATACCTATACCCACATATCCAATCAAGGAAAATTTTCTCCTAAACCTCTACCCATGAGGATTAAAATCTGCCCATATACCCTTTTCCTAATAGAGGAACTCCCCATGAGTTAACTGAGAGCACCTAGAGGGGGGGTGAATAGGTGATCCTGTAAAACTTCAAAACTTAAGCCACAAAAACTTGTTAAGTGTTAGCACAAGTATGGCCAAGTGGCTAGAGAGGAGACAAAACACAATAACCACAAGAAAGCAATCACAGAGTTGACACGGTGGTTATCCCGTGGTTCGGCCAAGTACAAAACTTGCCTACTCCACGTTGTGGCGTCCCAACGGACGAGAGTTGCACTCAACTCCTCTCAAGTGATCCAATGATCAACTTGAATACCACGGTGTTTTTCTTTCCTTTGATCTTTTCCCGTTTGCGAGGAATCTCCACAACTTGGAGTCTCTCGCCCTTACAATTGAGTTCACAAAGAAATACGGAGTAAGGTGGGAATGAGCAACGCACACAAGACTCAAAAATCAGAGCAACAACACGCACACAAGTCGCAACAAGAGCTCGCAATGCAACACAAAGAGTTCACAACTCCACAAGAGCTCTATATGCTATCACAATGAAACGAATGCGTGAGATTGATGTCTTGGTGCTTAGAAGAGTTGTAGGGATGCTTGGTGTACTCCTCCATGCGCCTAGGGGTCCCTTTTATAGCCCCAAGGCAGCTAGGAGCCGTTGAGAACACATCTGGAAGGCTATCCTTGCCTTCTGTCGTCGGGCGCACCGGACAGTCCGGTGCACACCGGACACTGTCCGGTGCCCGATTTGTTTCCTTAAACAGCGCATCCGACCGTTGCTGTCAGAGTCAGATCTGCGCACCGTTGGCGCACCGGACATGTCCGGTGCACACCGGACAGTCCGGTGTATCTTTCCGACCGTTGGCTCGGCCACGTGTCGCGCGCCGATCGCGCGGCCGACCGTTGGCTCACCGGACAGTCCGGTGCACACCGGACAGTCCGGTGAATTATAGCCGAAGTCGCCGGAGAAAAACCCGAGAGCGGCCTCTTCGGCCGAGGCAGCCTGGCGCACTGGACACTGTCCGGTGCGCCACCGGACACTGTCCGGTGCACCACCGGACAGTCCGGTGCCTCAGACCGAAACAGCCCCTTGGCTGCACACAGCCAAGTCTTCTCTTCTCTTCTTCTTTCTGTTTCTAACACTTAGACAAATATATTAGTACACAAAACCAATGTACTAAGGCTTAGAAACATACCTTTACTTGTGATTTGTACTTTGTTCATCCATAGGCATAGATTCACATTTAAGCACTCGTGTTGGCACTTAATCACCAAAATACTTAGAAATGGCCCAAGGGCACATTTCCCTTTCAATCTCCCCCTTTTTGGTGATTTATGCCAACACCACATAAAGCAACTAGAACAAGTGCACAATCACTTCAAATAAAAACTCAAATTGGTTTTGATTCAATTTTGGCATATATGGATCATCCTTTGCCACCACTTGGTTTGTTTTTGCAAATCAAACTCAAATCTCTATCTCTATGTCAAACACACATGTTGAAGCATAAAGAGAGTCATTCCAAAAGAGATTGATCAAAGATTTCAAAAACTCCCCCTATTTCCCATAATCAACACTTCTCCCCACAAGAAACCAACTTTTGACAATAGTGACACCAAGAGACAATAAAAGCTTTTGACAAAACAAAAGACTCTATTCTACTATTTTCAAAATCTCTCAAGTGGTAGCTGATCCATTTATCACTTTGGCCTTTATTTTCTCCCCCTTTGGCATCAAGCACCAAAACGGGATTAATCTTGGCCTTATAACCCCATTGCCTCACCAAAATCTTCAATTAAGAGCAAATGGCAATAAGAGTTCATGAGATGAACTTGGAATTAGTTACCCTCTCATCGGAGTGCAGTGGAAGTCTTTCATGGTCCAAGTCCACCTTTTCCCTTTCAATTCTCCTTCGAGACTAAATCAAGCAAACTCAAGCAAAAGGTTAGTCTCAAAGGGTCAAGTTGTAACACATCTCCCCCTAAACATGTGCATCACTTTGCAAAGGACTTGTGAGGTCCAGGGAGTGTTTGTACAACTTGAGCACCACAATAAGCAACAAAATGCAGAATGAACCTGATCAAAGGCATAAACACATGTATGCTACAATTCAATCCAAGTTCCGCGAATCTAAGACATTTAGCTCACTACGCAGCCTGCAAAAGGTCTTCTCATCTAGAGGCTTGGTAAAGATATCGGCTAGCTGGTTCTCGGTGCTAACATGAAACACTTTGATATCTCCCTTTTGCTGGTGGTCTCTCAAAAAGTGATGCCGGATGTCTATGTGCTTTGTGCGGCTGTGTTCAACAGGATTTTCCGCCATGCGGATAGCACTCTCATTATCACATAGGAGTGGGACTTTGCTCAGATTGTAGCCAAAGTCCCGGAGGGTTTGCCTCATCCAAAGTAGTTGCGCGCAACACTGACCTGCGGCAACGTACTCGGCCTCAGCGGTGGATAGGGCAACGGAGGTTTGTTTCTTAGAGTTCCATGACACCAGGGACCTTCCTAAGAATTGGCACGTCCCCGATGTACTCTTCCTATCGACCTTACATCCAGCATAGTCGGAGTCTGAGTATCCAACTAAGTCAAAGGTAGACCCCTTTGGATACCAGAGCCCGAAGCAAGGCGTAGCAACCAAATATCTAAGAATTCGCTTCACCGCCACTAAGTGACACTCCTTAGGATCGGATTAAAATCTAGCACACATGCATACGCTAAGCATAATATCCGGTCTACTAGCACATAAATAAAGCAAAGAACCTATCATTGACCGGTATGCTTTTTGATCAACGGACTTACCTCCTTTGTTGAGGTCGGTGTGTCCGTCGGTCCCCATCGGAGTCTTGGCGGGCTTGGCGTCCTTCATCCCAAACCGCTTTAGCAGATCTTGCGTGTACTTTGTTTGGGATATGAAGGTGCCGTCCTTGAGTTGCTTCACTTGGAACCCAAGGAAGTAGTTCAACTCGCCCATCATCGACATCTCGAATTTCTGCGTCATCACCCTGCTAAACTCTTCACAAGACTTTTGGTTAGTTGAACCAAATATTATGTCGTCGACATAAATTTGGCACACAAACAAATCACCATCACATGTCTTTGTAAAAAGAGTTGGATCGGCTTTCCCAACCTTGAAAGCATTAACAATTAAGAAATCTCTAAGGCATTCATACCATGCTCTTGGGGCTTGCTTAAGTCCATAGAGCGCCTTAGAGAGCTTACACACATGGTCGGGGTACCGTTCATCCTCAAAGCCAGGGGGTTGCTCTACGTACACCTCCTCCTTGATTGGCCCGTTGAGGAAAGCGCTCTTCACATCCATTTGGTACAACCTGAAAGAATGGTGAGCGGCATATGCTAGCAAGATTCGAATTGACTCTAGCCTAGCCACAGGAGCAAAAGTCTCCTCGAAATCCAAACCTGCGACTTGGGCATAACCTTTTGCCACAAGTCGAGCCTTGTTTCTCGTCACCACCCCGTGCTCGTCCTGTTTGTTGCGGAACACCCACTTGGTTCCCACAACATTTTGCTTCGGACGAGGCACCAGCGTCCAAACTTCATTTCTCTTGAAATTGTTGAGCTCCTCCTGCATGGCCAACACCCAGTCCGGATCTAGCAAGGCCTCCTCTACCCTGAAAGGCTCAATAGAAGAGACAAAGGAGTAATGCTCACAAAAATTAACTAATCTAGATCGAGTAGTTACTCCCTTGCTAATGTCACCCAGAATTTGGTCGACGGGATGATCCCTTTGAATCATCGCTCGAACTTGGGTTGGAGGTGCCGGTTGCGCATCTTCCTCCATCACATGATCATCTTGTGCTCCCCCTTGATCACACGCCTCCTGTTGATGAACCTGTTCATCGTCTTGAGTTGGGGGTAGCACCATAGTTGAGGAAAATGTTTGATCTTGTTCATCATGTTCCTGTGGCCGCACTTCTCCAACCGCCATGGTTCGTATAGCGGCCGTCGGAACATCTTCTTCATCTACATCATCACAATCAACAACTTGCTCTCTTGGAGAGCCATTAGTCTCATCAAATACAACGTCGCTAGAGACTTCAACCAAACCCGATGATTTGTTGAAGACTCTATACGCCTTTGTATTTGAGTCATAACCTAACAAAAACCCTTCTGCAGCTTTGGGAGCAAATTTAGAATTTCTACCCTTCTTCACTAGAATGTAGCACTTGCTCCCAAATACACAAAAGTAGGATACATTGGGTTTGTTACCGGTTAGTAGCTCATGCGACGTCTTCTTGAGGAGGCGATGAAGGTAGACCCTGTTGATGGCGTGGCAAGCCGTGCTTACGGCTTCCGTCCAAAAGTACTCGGGGGTCTTGAACTCTCCTAGCATTGTCCTTGCCATGTCGATGAGCGTCCTGTTCTTCCTCTCTACCACACCATTTTGCTGTGGTGTGTAGGGAGCGGAGAACTCGTGCTTGATCCCTTCCTCCTCAAGGAATTCCTCCACTTGAAGGTTCTTGAACTCGGACCCGTTGTCGCTCCTTATCTTCTTCACTTTGAGCTCAAACTCATTTTGAGCTCTCCTGAGGAAGCGTTTGAGGGTCCCTTGGGTTTCGGACTTTTCCTGCAAAAAGAACACCCAAGTGAAGCGGGAAAAATCATCTACAATAACTAGACCATACTTACTTCCTCCTATGCTCAGATAGGCGACGGGTCCGAAGAGGTCCGTATGCAGCATCTCCAAGGGTCTTGATGTCGTCATCACATTTTTGGTGTGATGAGAGCCTCCCACCTGTTTCCCTGCTTGACAAGCTGCACAAGGTCTATCTTTTTCGAATTGAACATTAGTTAGACCTATCACGTGTTCTCCCTTTAGAAGCTTGTGAAGGTTCTTCATCCCCACATGTGCTAAGCGGCGATGCCACAGCCAGCCCATGCTAGTCTTAGCTATTAAGCATGCATCTAGACCGGCCTCTTCTTTTGCAAAATCAACTAAATAAAGTTTGCCGTCTAATACACCCTTAAAAGCTAGTGAACCATCACTTCTTCTAAAGACAGACACATCTACATTTGTAAATAGACAGTTATACCCCATATGACATAATTGACTAACAGATAACAGATTATATCCAAGATACTCTACTAAAAACACATTAGATATGGAGTGCTCATTAGAAATTGCAATTTTACCTAAACCTTTTACCTTGCCTTGATTCCCATCACCGAATACAATTGAATCTTGGGAATCTTTATTCTTGACGTAGGAGGTGAACATCTTCTTCTCCCCCGTCATATGGTTTGTGCATCCGCTGTCGATAATCCAGCTTGAACCCCCGGATGCATAAACCTGCAAGGCAAATTTAGGCTTGGGTCTTAGGTACCCAACTCATGTTGGGTCCTACAAGGTTAGCACATATATCCTTAGGGACCCAAATGCAAGTTTTATCACCTTTGCATTTTGCCCCTAACTTCCTAGCAATTACTTTTCTATCCTTTCTACAAATTGCAAATGAAGCATTCAAAGCACAATAAATTGTAGAAGGTTCATTGGCTATTTTCCTAGGAGCATGAATAACATTCCTTCTAGGCACATGATGAATAGCATTTCTTTTAGGAACAACATTTCCCCTAGTAACATTTCTATCATACACATAAGAGGAACTAGGAGCAAACATGGCATGAGAGTCAAAATCATCACAAGCATTATAACTCCTATAAGTATTTCTAGTTTGTCTCCTATCATAATACATAAAAGCATGGTTCTTTTGCACATTATTAGCCATAGGGGCCTTCCCTTTCTCCTTGGCGAGAATGGGAGCCTTATGGCTTGTTAAGTTCTTAGCTTCTCTCTTGAAGCCAAGTCCATCCTTAATTGAGGGGTGTCTACCAATTGTGTAGGCATCCCTTGCAAATTTTAGCTTATCGAAATCATTCTTGCTAGTCTTAAGTTGAGCATTAAGACTAGCCAGTTCATCATTAAGCTTGGAAATTGAAACTAGGTGTTCACTACAAGCATTAATGTCAAAATCTTTACACCTAGTACAAATTTCAACATGTTCTACACAAGAATTGGATTTATTTGCTACTTCTAATTTAGCATTTAAATCATTGTTGACACCTTTCAAAGTAGAAATGGTTTCATGACAAGTAGATAGTTCAAAAGAAAGCATTTCATTTCTCTTAACTTCTAAAGCATAGGATTTTTGTGCCTCAACAAATTTATCATGCTCTTCATACAACAAATCCTCTTGCTTTTCTAAAAGTATATTCTTTTCATTCAAGGCATCAATTAATTCATTAATTTTGTCTATCTTAGATCTATCTAAGCCCTTGAACAAACATGAATAATCTACTTCATCCTCATCACTAGATTCGTCCTCACTTGAAGAAGCATAGGTAGAGTTGCGAGTACATACCTTCTTCTCCTTTGCCATAAGGCATGTGTGACGCTCGTTGGGGAAGAGGGTTGATTTGTTGAAGGCGGTGGCGGCGAGTCCTTCATTGTCGGAGTCGGACGAGGAGCAATCCGAGTCCCACTCCTTGCCTAGATGCGCCTCGCCCTTTGCCTTCTTGTAATGCTTCTTCTTTTCCCTCTTGTTTCCCTTTTCCTGGTCACTATCATTATCGGGACAGTTAGCAATAAAATGACCAAGCTTACCGCATTTGAAGCATGATCGCTTCCCCTTGGTCTTAGTCTTGCTCGGCTGTCCATTGCGACCCTTTAGCACCGTCTTGAATCTCTTGATAATGAGGGCCATTTCTTCTTCATTAAGACCGGCCGCCTCAATTTGCGCCACCTTGCTGGGTAGTGCCTCCTTGTTCCCTGTGGCTTTGAGAGCAAAAGGTTGCGGCTCGTTGATCGGTCCATTCAAGGCGTCGTCCACATACCTTGCCTCCTTGATCATCATTCGCCCGCTGACGAATTTTCCTAGGACTTCTTCGGGCGACATTTTGGTGTACCTGGGATTCTCACGAATATTATTCACCAAATGAGGATCAAGAACGGTAAAGGACCTTAGCATTAGGCGGACGACGTCGTGGTCCGTCCATCGCGTGCTTCCATAGCTCCTTATCTTGTTGACAAGGGTTTTGAGCCGGTTGTATGTTTGGGTTGGCTCCTCCCCCCTTATCATAGCAAATCTTCCAAGTTCGCCCTCCACCAACTCCATTTTGGTGAGCAAGGTAGCGTCATTTCCCTCATGAGAGATCTTGAGGGTATCCCAGATTTGCTTGGCGTTATCCAAGCCACTCACTTTGTTATATTCATCCCTGCACAATGAAGCTAGAAGAACAGTAGTAGCTTGTGCATTCTTATGGATTTGCTCATTAATGAATACAGGACTATCCGAACTATTAAAGTGCATTCCACTATCTACAATCTCCCATATACTAGGATGGAGAGAAAATAGGTGACTACGCATTTTGTGGCTCCAAAATCCGTAGTCCTCTCCATCAAAGTGTGGGGGCTTGCCGAGTGGAATGGAAAGCAAATGTGAATTTGAACTTTGCGGAATACGCGAATAATCAAAAGAAAAGTTTGAGTTAACCGTCTTTTGTTTGTCGTGGTCGTCGTCCTTTTGGGAAGAAGAGGACTCATCGCTGTCGTAGTAGACGATCTCCTTGATGCGTCTTGTCTTCTTCTTCTTCCCTTCTTTTCGCTTGTGGCCCGAGCCCGAGTCATTGGACTTGTCATCCCTTGGCTCGTTGACGAAGGACTCCTTCTCCTTGTCGTTGATCACAATTCCCTTCCCCTTAGGATCCATCTCTTCGGGCGGTTAGTCCCTTTCTTGAAGAGAACGGCTCTGATACCAATTGAGAGCACCTAGAGGGGGGGGTGAATAGGTGATCCTGTAAAACTTCAAAACTTAAGCCACAAAAACTTGTTAAGTGTTAGCACAAGTATGGCCAAGTGGCTAGAGAGGAGACAAAACACAATAACCACAAGAAAGCAATCACAGAGTTGACACGGTGGTTATCCCGTGGTTCGGCCAAGTACAAAACTTGCCTACTCCACGTTGTGGCGTCCCAACGGACGAGAGTTGCACTCAACTCCTCTCAAGTGATCCAATGATCAACTTGAATACCACGGTGTTTTTCTTTCCTTTGATCTTTTCCCGTTTGCGAGGAATCTCCACAACTTGGAGTCTCTCGCCCTTACAATTGAGTTCACAAAGAAATACGGAGTAAGGTGGGAATGAGCAACGCACACAAGACTCAAAAATCAGAGCAACAACACGCACACAAGTCGCAACAAGAGCTCGCAATGCAACACAAAGAGTTCACAACTCCACAAGAGCTCTATATGCTATCACAATGAAACGAATGCGTGAGATTGATGTCTTGGTGCTTAGAAGAGTTGTAGGGATGCTTGGTGTACTCCTCCATGCGCCTAGGGGTCCCTTTTATAGCCCCAAGGCAGCTAGGAGCCGTTGAGAACACATCTGGAAGGCTATCCTTGCCTTCTGTCGTCGGGCGCACCGGACAGTCCGGTGCACACCGGACACTGTCCGGTGCCCGATTTGTTTCCTTAAACAGCGCATCCGACCGTTGCTGTCAGAGTCAGATCTGCGCACCGTTGGCGCACCGGACATGTCCGGTGCACACCGGACAGTCCGGTGTATCTTTCCGACCGTTGGCTCGGCCACGTGTCGCGCGCCGATCGCGCGGCCGACCGTTGGCCCGGCCGACCGTTGGCTCACCGGACAGTCCGGTGCACACCGGACAGTCCGGTGAATTATAGCCGAAGTCGCCGGAGAAAAACCCGAGAGCGGCCTCTTCGGCCGAGGCAGCCTGGCGCACCGGACACTGTCCGGTGCGCCACCGGACACTGTCCGGTGCGCCACCGGACACTGTCCGGTGCACCACCGGACAGTCCGGTGCCTCAGACCGAAACAGCCCCTTGGCTGCACACAGCCAAGTCTTCTCTTCTCTTCTTCTTTCTGTTTCTAACACTTAGACAAATATATTAGTACACAAAACCAATGTACTAAGGCTTAGAAACATACCTTTACTTGTGATTTGTACTTTGTTCATCCATAGGCATAGATTCACATTTAAGCACTCGTGTTGGCACTTAATCACCAAAATACTTAGAAATGGCCCAAGGGCACATTTCCCTTTCATTAACCGGTATCGGGTCCCCATTGACACCTCTATCGATGACCTTAGGAGATCATCATAGGTTTTTCTTAAGAAAGTCATCAAAATTCGCCTATATGCTTAGAAAAGTGTAGAAGCACACCACTACACAGGGACGAAGCTAGAAAAAATTAGGAGGGACTAAACTAAATCGCTTTAGTATGAAGCAAGTCAACTTCTGAAGCAAGTTTTGTTACAATGGACACATTTCGTTATTGTGTGGCAACATCTTTCTCTCTTGCATGGAACTAGAATATAATGATCATGTAATATTTTTGAGATAAAGACTTTCTTTGTAGTGATTACGATGATTCTTGAGGCATTGTTATGTTTGAGAATTTGTATTGTCAAAAAATAATTGCATGCAACTTGTTGTCCACAGTAAACAAATAAACACCCAAACCAAGGGTAAAAATATCTTCTTACACAAAACACTTATTTTTGGAGCCGAATGCGATCAACTTGGCAAACGTCTAAAAACTCTAGAGTAGAGTTGCTCCTTCCTGAAGTTTTAGAGCAACATGCCAAACACTTCCTTAAATCACAATTTTCATGTTATTGATATATTCGGTATTTTCTATATCCAGCCACTGATAGATTACTACTCATGTTTAGTATTTAGATCCCAGGTTTCATGTTACCGCTCATGCCTAATATTGCTTTTATTGTGATGTAGCTTTGTGTGTGTGCTTAGTCTAAAATATATTAATTTAAACAGCACAAATAATCTTTTCTCACAATAATATTGGCCTTCTTGGCCGAATAGATATTAGTCATAGCAACTGATAATCGAAGCATAACTAAGCATGTTCAAATAGTGAGCATGTACAATAAACATGGTTAACTGTTTTTTTTCTGCAACAGTTTCTTTTTTTCAAGTACAGCTACAGATAGATGTCATTTTCCCTCTCCCCCACTATCAGCAGTTGTTCATGGCTTGATAATTGTGCGGTGTTATAATTGCAATTTGATGATTTGTAGAGAGGGAGAGTTGTGTATCATTATTTGTATTCGGAATTTGGGGTTTCCTTTGCACTTGCATAGATTGATCTGTACATATATGTCTGAACTCTGAAGCTAGTCTGTTGACTAAGTCTAGAACATATTAAAGATCTCTCTAGTCAGTATTTAGGACATCTTGTATTTCAAGAGGCAGGGCATGTATATTTACTAGAAAGGCCATGGTTATTTCATACTATGGAATGTGATTTCTATTTATTTTGTTGTCTATTTTTGCCTTTCTATTTGTTCACTAAACCCTTGGCAGCAAGATTAGTACTAAATTAGTTAGTTTATGTTGCTTTGGATACCATCTGCCACTTGCAGACTTTCATGTGTTCACTATTTCTTTTTTATTACATGGAGAGTACTCAGTGAAAGCAATACATGGTTTAAAAATAAAGCTATATGTGAGCTCACAATTGGAAACTATGTGAATCTTGCAAAAGGAGTTAAAGTCATAATTTATTCTAATACCAAAAAGATTTATATTCCATCTTCTCCCCATTGAAGGTCCTATGCGAAGCATGTGAAAAACGTTTGTATTCTAATTTATTTTAGCATGATATCTACCTGGATGTGTAGATGTATATGAATTTCAATTTTTACTTAAATACGACATTATTATTTTTCAAATTTTACATGTCTTATTTGAGCTTTTATGAGGCCTTTTTTGTCATTGTATTCTAAGCATTCATGTTTTGTACTATCTCCGTTTTCGAATGTTTGTCACCCATTAGTTCTATTGTAAACTAAAACGTGACAGAAAAACGAAGGAAGTATGATTCAGCGGTTCAGCCAAAGTTCCAAAGATTTTTGGTTTGTTTGGTTTGTGCCCTCGCCTGCTAGACAACAAATCTTAGCCCCAGGCCAGAATCCAACGCCTAGAAATATTGCCTAGCCCAGGCAAGTGTGTGGGCGAGCAAACCAAATAAGCCCTTTGTGCATGGAAACCATGGTGACTATTTTTACAATTCATGTGTTTCCAAACGGTTACAGGTAAGTTCTTCTGTGGAGCGATTTACCCACTGAGGGCTAGTTTGGGAACCCTATTTTTCCAAGGATTTTTCGTTTTTCCAAGGAAATTAGTTCATTTTCCTTTGGAAAATTGGAAATTCCATGGAAAAATGCGGTTGCCAAACTAGCCTTGAAAAATGAATGCGCGAATAAAACCCTTACTAGAGTTTCTTCCTTGTGCTAAAATAATCACGGCTTCCAAACTAATCCTAAACATTTTTGACATCCAGCCACGCTGCTACCTTCTGTATCTAAGTTATTAAAACGTCAACCCTTTTAGACGCCTCCCCGCATTCGGCGGGTTCACACTCTTCTGTGGGTCCCAGCGAAGGCCAGCAGATCCTCCTCCTCCTCTCGCTGTCCATCACTGCCCAACGCTCGCTGCCCACCGCCATCTGCCGCATTGTTGGCGCCGCTCTTCATGGCTCGGCCTACCAGCTAGCCGCAGCTCCTTCGCTATCCGTCTCCTGCTCCTCGCCACGCCATCCCGCCCCAGTCACTCCACCCCTCCAGCGCATCGTTGGCGCCGCTCCTCGCGATCCGGCCTCTTCCCTCGCCGTCGTCTCCGTACCGGCCCGTCCCCTCGCCTCTCCGCTTCCGGCGCGCAGAGCGGACGACCCGTCCCCTCGCCTCTCCGCTTCCGGCGCGCAGAGCGGACGACGTGTGCAACCCACCCCCTAGGATGACCCGTGGTCAAGATCCAGTACGCCGCGGGGGTGCGAGCAGATGCCACCGCCTCCGGGTGCCGGGCGGGCCCCGCATCGGCCACTGCTCCACCGCAGATGCGACCGCCTCCGGGTGCCGGGCGGGCCCCGCATCGGCCACTGCTCCACAGTGTACGCCGGCTTCCCTTCTGTTGATTGACGCTGCTTATGTGGCCTAGTTCCCATGCGCGGTCGTCATCGCCTCGTCGTCGGATGACGCTGCTTATGTGGTCCGTGACGCCGTGCGGGTCCACGTGCAGCCTGTAGGGAAAGAACGGGTGGGCGCGTAGCCGTCGTCGTCATACCGGTTGTCATCTCCCTCGCTCCTATGCCTCAACAGTGACAAACATGGCTGAACAGCACCGCGCTCTGTGCTGCACGACGGTAAGTACTTTCCTCCCCTTTAATATTTTCTTCCCTCTCTCCTCAATTCATGTTCGCCTTATTAGGTCCTGGAACCGATAGCCTCTCCAGCCGTCTTTGTCGTTGTTCGCCACTTTGGTTTGGGCACCCACCGTCGTCATGGGAGCGTGTGCTCTGCTCCTGCTGCCCGCCGCCCCGTAGACATTGTCTGTGACTCCGTAAGTCCACGTTTCCTCTGCTACACCCCCTCATGCCGTCTGCATCTGCATTAGGGTCGGCTCCGTTGGTGCTTGCTGCATTAGGGTGTTTGTTTTTTGCAAGAACCGTGTTACCATCGGTCCCATATCTTTCTATCAAGTTGAAGATCTTCCACAACTATTCCTTCGGTCATCAATTGTTTTCATAGGTTGTGCTTTGTTTGGATTCACGTGCCGGTACGCTGTTAGAAGAGATCTGGATAATATCCAACTAGAAACTGGGCCTCCTGCAACGTTTGCTTTTGTTAGAGGTAAAACCAGGCAACATGGTTTGTTAAAGCTCATATTCCTGAGAATTATATTTTATTTTCTGGAACTAAACTATCTGCAGTCCTTGCTCTGCTAGAATCTGGTAGAACCCTCGTGCTGAGTATTGATACCTTAATATCAGTTATATCAGTTACTCTTGATGCTGCAGTCAGTGTGGTTGAGAACATTCTCATATTTCTGCCCGCTGCTGTTGCACTGGACTACTGTTTTAAGATGAGATTTTTGAGTCCCTTTCCTAGAAGAAAACAATAACTTCTGTGAAGAATATGTATGATCAATAACAATCTTGATATCTCAAATGGTCATATGTAACACAAATGATATCTTAGATTCGTTAAAAAACATTTCCCCTCATTCACTCAGAGTTCCATCAAGTCAACCAAATAGTATTTTTACTTAATCTTTTTCCTAAGTTCGTATTCAACAAAGATTACTCATAACTTTTTTGTGAATATGAATTTCACATTCTTCTTGATTGCGATGCTCTTTATGAGGACTGGCATAGATGGACATATACTGGAATATGCCTCTTTACAATACCTGCATATGGGGTTTGATAGATTTTAGATGGAATTCAGTATGTCCTGGTTTGTCATTCATTCGATCCTCACCCTGGTGTAAACAGAATTCGCTGCACCCTGTGAACATCTACTGTCTCAGTGAGTCAGCGTTCTGATATCTATAAATATGTTTTGTCTGTTATCTACATTATTTAATGCTTGCCTGTTTGTGCTTTTCCAGTACACTGTATAGATATGTATGTTTGCGTGCTTATCTGTGTACATACTGTATACATACGCAGATTTGTTTTCCAATAGTAACATTTATTTTCGGTAACTCAGTGGTACTCAGGTGTCTGATAACTGTCTGGTCTCTGTGTTACAATGAAAAAGTTTGGAAGAGGATAAACAGACTAAAGACATGATCTTATAGGATGCTTCATCGTGGTCTTCTACATTCATATCATCCATTGTTTGCGTTGATTTTTTTTATTTGTTAATAATGTGGATGACTGGGCTGCTTCTCAGACATAATTAGAGGCTAGACTTAGATGGTGCAAAATCAGTACTTACCGCTTGATTTCTGTTTTAGGCCTGACAAAACCATTCAGTTATCCATATCTAATCTAGATTCATGTTTTTTCGATAGTAATATCATACATGCATACACACATACTACCATTGTTGGTTGGTAAAGTGACAACAAAATATGGCCAATGCAGCAAAGAATCTGCATACATATGTATATTTGTGTGCTTATCTGTGTACATATGTCCTTGCTGGTTAGCTAATTCTTTTTTGGTTGTTTTTTCAGTGCTGTGAGTGCTTGCTGCCTAGGTGAATTGTGGCGCAGCGTGAACGAGACACTCACCAGTTTGCCTTTTCGATCAGCGGTTAGTCTGTGCACCTATGCACATCATTCTCCTTTTACCTACACTATATTTTCTAATGCCCAACAATAAGAAAAAGTTCCACGCTCAAGGAACATGTAGCTAGCGATCACATTGATGTGGCCTCCTACATGGATGTTTTAGCATTTCCAATTTTTTTATGCTTATGTGCAGTTAGATGCTGGGTGGTCTAGGTTTCCTGCCTGCTGCCCAGCCTGTTTAGAGCTTACCAATTTTTACTACGATCTAGGTTCTTTAGAATTGATATTCGCCATACCAGTCTGGAAAAGAGGCACTAGCCTCTACCTATGTACAGAGATATATCTTTACTGGTTGGCTAATTCTTATGGGCTGTTTTTTTCCAGTGATCTGGGTACTTGCTGCTTGGGGGAATTTTGTCGCAGCTTCGAGGAGACATAACACCATTTTGCGTTTTCGATCGTCAGTGAGTTTGTGTGCCTATACCCCTGATCTGTTTTATAATGTGTTGTTTGTTACGGCCCATTTTGTTCACCAATGTTATGTGACGTTCTTCCATACTATGTGATATATAGAGCTATGCCTGATTCTCCATGTGTGCGTGTTGCCCGATGCCACGAAGCGAAGCGCCCGAGGCACGGTGCAGTTGCACATGGTTAGTCCTCACAAGTTCGCAACTGTGTTTATGCATGCGATGGCCCGTACCCATCCTAATTTGCGATACTTCGCTTGCGCGCCAAAAAATACGCAACCTCTTTAGATTGCCCAATCTTTGAGACAACTGATGCTCATCGCATTTTTCATGGTGAAGACGAAGTAGACCCATCTAACCTTTCGGGGACCTCTAACCAGCCAATACTTGTGCTACAGGGAACACGTGCGTACAAACATGTTTGTTCAGCCATTACTTCAGCAAAAAACAATATGGTGTTAGTGATGCTTATGTCGGCGCAGGTAGTAGATCTATAATGTCATTCCCTTCAGCGCTTGCCGCATCCAATAGGCGACGCCGGCGCAGTAGATTACATCACATGGTACCTGGCGAGCCATTGTCAACCACGCTTCCTTTGGACAGGTCATACGTAGATGCTCTAAAAGGTGTGTATTATGCCCAACATTCCTGGTAACATTCTTCCTGCTTTGCTTTGGTGCTACCCTTTCTCTTCTTCCTCTGTAGATGCCTACCCTGAAAGGTCATACTACGGTGGCCCCGAACATGTATGCCCATACTGCCATGCTGTTTTCTGGTTCCAAGAGCGTGTTAAAAATGATTCCTGCTCCACCCAAAGGAAAATTGTGTACAACCTTTGCTGCAGAGGAGGGAAAGTGAACCTAAAACCATTTGAGCGTCCGCCGCCTTTGCTTGCTAATCTTTTGAGATTTGATGGAGGTACTCGCTCGAGACGTTTCTTGAGGCTTATCCGGTCCTACAATTCATTGTTTGCGTTCACCTCTTTCGGTGCAGCTATCGACAAAACGATAAATAACGGCAATGCACCCTACGTTTTCAAAATTAATGGGGTGGTGCACCATAAGATTGGCACCCTACTTCCACAGCGTTTAGTGCTTTTTTATAGTTGGGACCTAATGCCCTTTGTTTTAGATGGATTGTGCTTGTCTGGAGGCTCACCCTGCAAGTGGTACATTAATCCTGATGTTCCTGAGGCAGGTGCCCTCATGGCTAGGTAATATTCTGCTATGCCTGCTGCACGTATAAGACTGTTGTTTGTCTTCGCTCTGTTCTAAATTGAGCTTGACTCGTTGTATGTATAAACCAGTGCGAGGAAAGTGCATAGTCCCATTAAGTGGAACGAGGTTCTATCTTCGAATCAGCCTATGCCTCGTGTTCCTGAGGAACAGAAAATCGCTTACATTAGAGATCTGCACCCATTTGAGAATAAGGTATGTTCCATGTTTCAGTCCCTTAGTCATTGTTGCCTTACCAACTGCCCTGGCCTTCGGTTATTGTTTTCCTACAGTCGTGTCATAGTTGATTGGATCTGGGAATATAGCATGAGCGTACATTTACATGTTCAAGCATGATAGGGAATTCTTGGTGACGGTCACTATAAAAAAGATTGGTGATAGGTGGTGGTACAATGCATGCAAAAAATGCACCCGCACAACTGTGGCTCATGGGGATTCCTACAAGTGCAACGATCAAGTTTGCGCTACCATTGGCACGCCCAACCAAAGGTTAGGCAACATCTCTTCGCTTCAATTGCCTCCATTCTACCTTTGCCTCCCAATAGTTCTCGCTGTTTTGACTCCCACTCACATCTAATATACAGCGGCTACTTTTCTATGCATCACCCTGAGTGAACGTTTCCATTTCCTATACACACGGCCTACCCATTTTCACTAAGCTGACTCGGTATCGCCATGTGTTTTAGGTACAAACTGCTTCTCACTGCAGGGGACGAGACAGGTGACACAGACTTCATCCTCTTTGGTCGGATGGCGCAACGCATCATCAAGAAGTCGTGCGATATGCTCATTGCCAACAATCCGATCGGCTTTATTCCTGATCCAATCACAGATCTGCTCGAGAAGACGTATATATGGAATGTGAGTTTCTCTGACCACACAATCAATACTGGAAATATTTGTTTCCAGGTCAACGCAGTCGTGGCAGAGATAAATACTGCAAAGGACTCCATACAAGCATCTTCATCGGGGACAAAACAGTCAGAAACTGTGCTATTGCAAGGCGCACCCAGTGGCATTGAAGACACTCCTACCAAAGGCTCTAACTTGGTCATGTCTTCAACCTTACTCAAACCACAAAGTTCCGCAACCAGTGTGCAAGATAAGGTGTGCATCCCATAGACTTTCATATTTATGTAACAAACAGTCCGCGCTGTGTGACTGACCCCTTATATGCAGACTATTGGTATTGGCAGCGGCACTGTGGTTCCAGGTGCTACTCCCGCTATAACAAAGGAACCGACAACCACGCCTAGGAAGAGGTAAATTCCGCTTCATCGCACTCCAAGACAGCTTTATTACAGGCCTTCATGCTTCGTACAAACAAAAAATGTAACTGATAATGATTAGTGTGCATATGCTCAATTTTAAATAAAAAAATGCAAATAGAAACCATTTTGTTGCATCACCCACACATTCCTCAAGATCATGCCTCTCATGGGATAGAGGTATCTGTTACCTTCAGTTAGGTTTAGTCTCCATCAGATTTACGTTGTGTTCACTGTTTACACAGTTTTCATAGTTTTGGCAGTCCATCAGATTTACACAGTTTTCGAGGTTCTCAGGCACACAAAGATTCACATACATTTCATTTAGATCTGAGTCTATCACACAGTTTACCAAGGTTCAAACAGACATGTTCATAGATAGGTAAACACATCTGAGTTCTGCCAATTTATAGTTTGCATACTTCAATACACTATGCAAGTAGTGTCGTAATTCTACCAATTTTTTGGTCAAAGTTTGCTCGTACCTGAAATGTGTGCTTCACATAGATCTGAGGCCATGTTGGGTTCGTTATTAGCTACCTGGACATAATCCGAGGCCATGTTGGGTTCATTATTAGCTACCTAATTTTAGCTACGTCTAATAGGTGGCCTAATTTTTTTAGCCAAGTCCCCAACCGGTTGTTAGCTAGCCATGCCTAATTTGAGAATATTTTTTGCCAAACTACCAACTAGCCATATGCATCCAACCATGTCCTGATTTCATTTGGACATGGTGCTACCATTTATAGTTTGAATACTTCAATACACTATGCAGGTAGTGTCGTATGCTATCAATTTCTTTTTGGTCAAAATTTGCTCTTACCTGAAACATGTGCAAGTTTTAGAAAGATATATGTTCTTGGAATTTATGCATACTTGCCAAAGGATAAAGTTTGACTCAGGACAAATTCACAAAGGCAAACTTAGCTACAATTCGAAATGGATGGCATAGAAGGTTGGATGATACACGACCAATGATTTTAGTAGTTACCCCCCCCCCCCCACTAGATGTAAAACTTATGACTTTTTAAACAAGTTTGTTTTCTATCCACGAATCTGTTTCCTGCACCTTTAATGCTTGTTCGTACTTCGTGCATATGCAAGGTGTCTATCAATGCCGCCGTCGATTCTGTTGCTGTTGTTTCTAAAACAAAGCCTCATCTGTCATATTAGTACTTTGGATAGAAGACAAAATTGAACATTAGCTTTTGAAATTGTTGCTAACCAAGCTTTTCGTTCTAGGACGAGGTCTTCGCCTGCAAAGACAGTTACAAAGAGGTTGTTCACCGACGTAGATGGAGGAAACACTGGCTCCGAGGATGCCGCGGATAGCGCTGCTGCCCCTAGGTACCTTTTCCCTTGAACCTCTAGGTTGTCCATGAACGCCTAGGCAACAAAATATTTTGGTTTCGATTCCTGTCCTAGACTAATATGTCCTAGACTATCTAATTGTAACTCTGTCCCCTTTTCAGCCCTACCAAAGATGCTTAGTCACAGAGGGACACGGGTCTTTTGGTCTCACAGTTGCAGCTGTTTGCTCTTTTGGATGATCGTTGTCTACTGCTTTTGTATCCAAGCTGTTGTGTACAGCTGCTTTCAGAAGGATATATGATACATGTTCATGTCCACAAGCTCGATACAGATTGGTCTAGAGCAGACTTAACAAGGTATGTTGGTTTGATCTTATGCTACATACTTCGTCTAGATCTGCACATTTTATGCGCCACACAATCGTAGTTCCACAACTTAGACTTTACATGATGAATCAACTGTGTCTGCACATTTTGTTACATGTAATAACTGTTAGACATTTCTACTAACGTTGTTGTACACTTCTATTCTCAATTCGTCTTGCCTTGTCACTGTTCTATTGCTACGTTTTTTTGTATTGATGGCTTACTCCAAAAAAAAAATTAAGTGTTCTGAATGTTTATCACAACTGTGTTTCAGGTTACTACTAGATCATGGTTCGCCATCAATGCTGTGAACCGGCCACGCTGGATTTCTATGCTTGTTGACGTGAACGTGCTTCGCTCCCTTCATGTTTAAGCCTAAGCAGCTTGATGTGCTTGTGCCAATGACTTTTTAAGAACTGCGCAACTAACCAGCGCTTACAGCGTGCTTTTGTGTACAATGATCGTCTGCTTGTTGCATCGTACATGTATAGTCTATGTAGCTGCAACTGTTAGGGTTATGTATTGTTGTACTGATCACCGTTTCGCAACTGCATGTACACTGTCTTTTAGAGACAGTTGTGGAACCTACGTCTGCACTGTATGTATTGTATTGTCGTATTGTATCCTACAATATGTTTGTGTTCCTACAACGCGTTTGTGTTCCTACACTGTGTTTATATATGATGTATTACATACTATGTCTTTGATCACCATAACATGTACTATATTTCGTACTGTCTAGATCCTCGCCATCGAGCAATCAACATGTCATTGATCGATTCGTAAGTCTGAATTTTGTCGTTTCTTTTTCTTACTGTATACATTTTATTTTATGATCTATTTGTGCATATATGCCTAATATTTCGCAGTATATTTCCTGATCTGCTTATATACCTTCTTGTAGGTTGTTCAGTTGAAGGCTTTCGATAGGTTTGAGAACACATCTGATGCTCAATCTGCGGCAACCCTTATTATTGATAGCAGGCCTAGCAAGGGTCTGCACAGGTTCTTGCAGAAACATTGTGAGGGTGAAAGGTTAGCGGATCATGTATCCTGCTTGTTATGTTTTCATGGGATATACTTTTCTTGGTTTATAAAGAGTTAAAGACTGTACTATTTGTGGCATTTCACTTATAGACATTGGCAGTTAACATATCCGTAAGGAGGCCACTGAAACCAGCACCTCGAAAGCATGAGGACGTGCTTGCAGATCATCACAAGGTGGCACCCAGGATGCTTGAGACTTCTCTGGCTGTGAGGAAAGGTTCAGGATCTTCCAGCAGGTCGGCAGACAGGAAAGGGAGCAAGGAGTTCGAGCAAGAACAGCCTGTTCAGAAAGCGCCCTCGGTCGTGAGGCCAGCCACGTCATACCACTCTGGACGGAATGGAGAAGGCGCAGCAGGACTGGCTGCTACTGGCGGCACGAAATCTAAGGCTGATGAATGGGAGAAGGCAAAGCTTGGAAGAGTTACAGAGGAGTGAGTACGATCTGTTTTTTTTATTATTCTGAAGGTCACTCGATTGAAGCTATGCTAATATGGAGTTATGGACTTCAAATTTAGGTATGAGAAGATGATGGAGACCATAGCCGAATGGGAAACTGAGAAGAAGGTGAAGGCGGGACGCCAAAAAGAGCAGAAAGAGGTTTTAGTTTCGTTAATTTATTCGTAGTTTAAAGAAATAGTGCACTATTAATTCAGTATTTCCTTCGTCGAAAGGTTACCATGTGAATGTTGATTACCTGTTTGTTCTAACTCTCACTGCTGGATTGGAAGGTTACCATGTGAATGTTGATGGACAGCATGTGACATCATTTCCATACCGCACTGTAAGTGGCTCTCGCTTGTACATGAATGGATGGGGAATGCAATGCAATATTAATATTGGTGCACTGGCGTCTGTGTTTGGCACTTATGTTAACTTTTGTATCTTGTGATGTTGTTAGGGATTTGTTCTTGAGGATGCTACTGGCTTATCATTGAATGGGGACCTGGTCCTGGATGTGCAATCAGTGTTCGCGGGGACTCTGCCAACTACACATCCTAGCTTTTCTCCACAGAAACATCTAGAGTTGTTACCCAGTTGGCAGGCCCATCCCCTTCCAGACGAACCAGTTGAGATTTTCATCGGTATCCTGTCAGCAGGCAACCATTTTGCTGAGCGTATGGCTGCGAGAAAGACATGGATGTCTGCTGCTCAGAGGTCGTCGAATGTTGTGGCCCGTTTTTTGTTGCCCTGGTACATCTTCAAGACCAAACTTGAGTACTTTTATTTTTGTTGGACTTGTGCTGATTATTTTTCTTTTCTGCAGCATGGCAGAAATGAGGTTAATGTGGAGCTGAAAAAAGAGGCTGAGTTTTTTGGTGACATTGTTATTGTCCCATTCATGGATAATGATATCTAAAGATTTGTTGCTACCATTCTTCAATCATGTATTGTTATCTTTTGAAAAAGAAAGGACATGTCGTTGTTTTTTGTAAAGCTACCAAAGCCCATATATTATGCGTAATCTTTTCCAGGTTGAAAGACCATGCCTTCAAGTCCTTCAAGTCGACAGTAGAAAATTATGTTTAGTAGCACAAGGAGCACTTGTGTAGCTGAAAGGATTTTCCGTAAATAGAGCTTCAGGTCGTTCTGACTATATGTAATTGTAGTTAAAACATTTTATCACACAACTAGATGCACTACAGGTTATAGCTGCTTGGTTCTCAAAAATTGAGGTGGCTGAAGTCCTTTGTACAAACATTATCTTAATGTGAAGGAAAGAAATTGAGGTAAGTGTTTTTTGATATAAACTCACACGTGATTTTGCAACGTCTGATATACGTTTGTCTGATATACATTTGCATGGTAGAGCGCCCGATAGGGCGCCTTTTTTCTAGTACTTGTAACGCACAAGTCTAGCCAAATCTCTACTAAAATAATCACGGCTGCTAAGCTAGCTCTAAACATTTCTAACATACAGTTACACTGCTACCACAAGTCTAGCCAAATCTCTACTAAAATAATCACGACTGCCAGAGTAGCCCTAAACATTTCTGACATCCAGCCACACTGCCACCTTTATATACTTGTAACACACAAGTCGTACCAAACTAGTCCTAAACATTTCTGACATCCAACAAAAGCTCATAAAATTATGCAAAAATTGGGGTTTAAACCAAGCATAATATAGATAGTTTTATGAAGAAAAAAAATGTATACTAGACCTAACCCGACGTGCTGCACCTAAAGCCCGGAGATAGCACGGTAATCGGACCAGGGCAACACCGGCCCAATGGACAACTGGATAAACCATGCAGGCCCACAAGCCGCCCAACATACCTGACCCATTTAGTATGTATACCCATACACCAATGATACGCCCACGCAGGCGATCAGCGTTGCAATCATGATGATAACTTGTGTAAATAGTGCTACTAGGTGCCAGTGCAGCAGAGCTATCAAGTCATCGATTAGGATGCATGGGTTTTCGATTTGGTAAATTTAGAATTAGTTAGGTTCTATTCGAGATTGTAGTTGTTTGATTGAGAAGGGGGACGACGGTGTAGGCACCCATCGTGGCGCCGCCACACGCTACGCTTGTGAGGCCTAAAGTCGTGAGAACACGAGCATGACGTCGCCACGATCGTCGCAAGCGGTTTATAGCTTTCACTAGGTCTGTGCCCGTACGTTGCCACGGGAGTAAAAAAGTAGTTTGAAACATAGATATCATTCTTCGTCTACGAGGAGGGTGGAGCCACAATAGAGGACGTGTTCCTGGTACACAACGTGGTCATGCCCAGAGCCACAGTAGAGGACTCTGGTCTCCAATGCTCAATCCTGCTATGGCTGTCTGGAGGAGGGGGAAGGCGAGGTCGCTGCTCACCATGCCATGGCCGACGCTCCGCTCTAATAAAGCAATATAGGGCAAATGAAAAGTGAGCGGCAGAGTTGTTGAGGATCTGCACAGTCGAGCGGGGCGGCAGGGTTGTTAAGGTCACGCAGTCGTCGCGCGGAGTCGTGGACAAATGAGCCTTATAAATGGGCTATGTGAAACCACCCAAGCCTAAAATAATATGAAGCTACACGTAGCACACCGTTCCCACATAGTAACATCTGGCTTGCTAGCTAAATAAGGACGAGCGATCGAGCAAGCTATAAAGAAGAGAGCCGAACGCATTTTCAACCCATATCTTTCTCAGCCTTTTGGTTAAGATAAAGTGTTATATTTGTTCTTATCGATTTAATATTTGATATATAATTATATGTTCACTTTGATATTAAATTTATTTTTAACTCGGCAATGGGTGGTGCCATTTACACTCGCGCGGGGCGAGGAAGAAAGCAGGGTGCGTGATCCATTCTCGCGAGGCGGGCTAGTTGCTGCGACTGATCCGCGGCGGGCGCATCCCGAGCGGGTTGGTTGCCAACGGGGACGGGGTGAGGAGCGGTGGGTGGTTGAGAAGGAGCACCAACGCCGAGATCACGGTGGTGGCAACATATTGGCGATCATTGCAGCAACAGTTCTTGTAATCGCTCAACCAATCGAGGACCTCACAACCTGCAAGCAATTGTTAAATCAATTCGATTATTAGGTAGGTATCAATACATACAGGATAAAAAAAGATAAAACTCCAGGACGGAATTAACATGTGACATAGATAGGTTCGTTGTGTGGAACCCCAGAAACTTCTGAAAATAAACTACTACAATATGTAATAAAAGATAAAGAAAAAGGAAGGCATGTTGCTCCACCACACAGACCTTTGAAGTTGGTTCCATTTTGTTGCTCACTGAAAATACTATCTCTGTTTCAATACGTAAGTCATTCTAGTTTGGTCCTAAGCCAAACTTCTCTAGCCTTGATCAAGTTTATAAAAATTGATTGAGTATTTTCAACTCCAAATTAGTTTCAATATTCCTAAGCCAAACTTTTCTCAAGCCTCGATCAAGTTTATAAAAATTGATTGAATATTTTCAACTCCAAATTAGTTTCAATAAATGATTAAGCACTAGCGTTCAGAAGAATGGATGCTTTCTTAGCAATGTGCTTTTACCTGTTTGTTACATTAGTTCAAACAAGCAGTTAACATGTAATCGCCGAGTTGGAACATAAGGAAGGTAGAAGGCAACACTATACAACATCAGTGGAAGCTAAGAACCAGGGCAATAGGCACATCACGTAGCAACAATACAATGGATTAAGGGGAAATGGTACATACTAACAGCAGGGAACATGAAACAAAGCATGTACCTCCTCAGTGCCGTTGACAAAAAAAAAACTGGAAAAGTTTTGTGTTTGGAAGTAAAGTGTTTCAAAACCATGGTTTGGAATACTACGGTTTTAATTTGTCATGACACAATCATAGTATTTTTACATCACTTTTAGCACTACGTGTTTAGAGACAAAGTATCTCAAATTATGGTAACGAGTGTACATGTGCAAGGCTAGTCATAGACAAAAACTTTGGGTTGAAGTGGAATTTTAGATACTCTAAAAATACCGTAGTATCTACAAAACCATAGTATTCAAAACAGAGTTTTGTATCATGTAGCCAAACACATTTTATCAAAAATACTATGGTATTCTACAATACCATGGTTTTACCTTAAAACTTAAAAAATACTTTGCTTACAAACACTCTTAATAAGTAGTAGAGATTTACTCATTGTAAAGGTTTAAAACGTGTTTGAACAATTATTTCATTAAAAAGATCTACCTATATGATATATATAGAAACCATAACAATACACGGAGATCTAATTATTGCTTATTTTTTTGGTCCGACGTTTGTTTCTGATAGTTGTGTCGATAACTGAATCTATAGCGTTCACCTTGTTTATATCATATCAAATATTTGAATGATAATTATATATATTAAATATGATATGACATTAAATATAGTCTAGTTATAAAACTAGCTACACGTGAAGTTAAATATATATTTGATGTGATATGAACTTAACTTTAATCAGGGACCAAACACCCCCAAAGGATGGAGGAGGTAGCTCCTCTTGCTTTCATTCTTCCTCCTCCCTCGTAGGTTGACTTATGAGATGGAAACTCGAAGAAAAGGGTACAACGTTTGTCCATGTATTTGTATGTAGGTTATGAGATGGAAGCTCTCTATACAGGAACAGAGTGCCGGCAGAAGCCACAGCTGATTGAAAACCAAAAATAGAAAGAAAGAAAGAAAAAAAGTCTCGGTAACATGATGTATGTACAAGATACATGATATCACCCGGCAGCCTGGAAGTCCCCGAAGTCTTCATCCACGGATTCTTGCTCCTTCATCTTCTCTGCAGCAGCCGGTAGCTCTGGAGCAGGTTCGCCTTTGGAGGGGAGAGCGCTGGTTCTGCTGACGGGTTCAGCAGGTGGTTGCTCTTGGGAAGGAAATTCTGCTTTGAAAGGCGAGGCAGCGACTCCAGAATCCGTCGGTGAGACAGGCGAAGGTGGTGGTGGTGGGAGTTTAAGGGAGACGGGGGCCTCCTTGGCGCTTGTCTTTTCGTTAACGGAGAGCTTGTTTAGGCCTTGCTCAAAAAATGTCGATTTTGTCTTGGTGCCTGTTTCCTTCTGCGCAGAATAAAAGCAAAGTCAAACACTCAGGAAACATTACATAAAGACAAATGTAGCTATAAAAATTGAATGAGAGGGATGCCTGCACATGTTACACAAAAACAAATATGAACAAACGCTTTATTTATGCAAAATCTGGCACATCACTGCAAATATCCTTCAGTGCAGTACAGGAGCGCTCAATTTTTTTCAGGTTCCTATGCAATCAAATATATCTATGGAGATGCAAGGATGTGGTGCTCAAATGTCATAAGAGAAATCTAGATGGGAACTACGTGTAAACGGAAATGAGGTTCAGTTTAGGAGTAGCTGTGCATTTACATGAAAATATTCAAGATAAACACAGAACAGATTGACCATGTTTTTCTAGAAACTTAAAGATTGGTAAGAATCCAATGACCCAACCGTTTATCTATGCAATGAGCATATCCACCTAATGGGGCACCACATGCCATTGCTTGAGCAACCCAGGGTACTATGGAGCAAAATGCATTATTCTTGTTCTGCAGATCTTAGAAGACAATCTCTCATCAACAGGCTCTCTGATTTCATTCCCTTCCAGAAAATATTTAGATGAAAACTTACATTTTTAAGCTGAAGAACCAATGTCTCCCCTTCTTTGAGGCTGTAATCCACTGAAGATTGCTTCTCATAATGCTGAATCATCTCTTCAGCCGCCTTCTTCTTGTTTAAATATCTTTGCTAATGTAAGAGAAAAACAATCATAGAGGAAAACCAGTGCATCATGTAAAGAAGATATTGGAAGGATAATCACAAAAATGATGATCGCAGGAAATGAATTGGATTCCTTATCGAAAAACTTAGAAATATTTCATAGAACTCACGTTAAAACACACTTGCCAAATAAACTAAGATCTGGCATGGGTAGAGGATCAAATAATCAGATGTTGAAAGGTCCCAGACAACAATCTACATTCTACTATGTACTACCACCATTGCTAATCGAAAATCAATAGCAAATGGCCATATCAAATAGAATTCCACATATAGAACTAGTCATTGAGGAATCACACACGGAAAAACACGTAATTTTGCAAATTATGAGATTCATAACATGTTTGATGAACAGAAGGATACTTCATATGATCATGTAGGGCAGCTTGGAAGTCATATGCTTCAGGTCTTTCCCGGAAGCCTAAACCTATGAAAGCATGGCGCTGACGCCCATCTGAAGTTCATGGTAAGATTTGTTATGCTAATATATTACCCAGCATGAGACTGAAGTGGCCACACCAATTCAAATTAAGTGCCAAGTGCCATGACTCAACGCTAACCACTGAGCACAATATTATGGAATAAGTAATATCATAGAGCCCACGAAAGAGACAAGGAAGCTGAGCCTAGCTGGTTGAGGGTGTGAACGCCCACAACACTTAGGTTCAAGTCCTAGAGGTGAATTTGAGTGCTTATTTTCTTCTTAATACTGATATAATAAAGCCACCTATTCCTTTTAGGATTGGTCTAGTTTTATCAATGGAGTGTTTCCTAAACTAAACAAGGTTTTACAAGCTGCAGGGAATGAAGGATCCATATGGTGTGCAGCTGAAGCAATGAATCTCTTGAGTATTGTTGTTATGACCGGCGTCACCTATAGGCACTGGAGCCGCGTCAATGGCTAGGCCACGCGTGCAGTTAGGGGCGAAATACTCAAGATTTTCCTTAGATATTTTGCATTGTTTTCATAAAAAATAGAATCATGATTGATTCTTGTTAGGAGGTTTCCATTAAATTAAAGATTGCTTGCTTAGGGATCAAGTAAGCCTCTCTCTATAAGGAGAGAAGGTGTATCAATCTAATCAAAACAATTATCTTGCCTGACCTAAAGGGTAATCTCCCACGTCTATCTCCCCCGCTCGCTTGCTCCCTGTGCGCGACCACAGCTCCTATCCACTGCTAGGGGTACACATGAACACGTCCCGACCATCAATCTCCTACCCGTACAACCTACAGTCACGGTATAATCCTAGATCCTATCAATCTGGTATTAGAAATGTCGGGTGACGATGGCTCCAAGAAGTAGCCACCGACCCCACCATCGTCGGTCGTCGACGCCACGATGAAAGTCTTGGAGGACATCGCCACGTAGCTAGCCAATTTCACCACCCGCATGTCATCCCAAGAGCACCAGCAGGCGTTTGCACAAGGGTTTCCCCTATGGGATGCCAAAGTACGGGGCGACGACGTTCCTGTCCTTCACCACCACTGCTATGCCACCCTCCACCCTGCATGTCGTGCTGCCTGTCACTCTCCTGCACACCACAAAAACCACTGTTGCCCCATCCGCCCTCTTCCCATCCACCAAATCAGCTTCCCTCCCTCACCATCCTCGTTGCCAAAGTTTTCAGAGGGGGCACCTTTCTCATCTGCGCGGGCGCCCTACATTGTAGGTGTTGCGACCAAAATATAACAACCACGAATGGGACTTGGTGATGAAGAACACCATGACAAAGGGCCACATTATCTCGTATTTAATGACTATATGTAATGTTTTATTTTCATGTCGTACTATTTGTCCATGTATTAAATGTGATAGAATAGCTTCTCTCAGAAAAAATTAAGAGTTCACTTTGATGCCCTTCCAATCGGTGCGCCTATAAAGATTCTAAATTCTAATCAATGTTTGGTAGGTCTGCCAAATCAGAGTGCCATCAATTGTTTTGATCTAGTAGGGTGGATGTCGGGTATCTGTATATATAGTGTTGGTTTGCTTAACGAGGCTATCAAATCAGATTTGAGCCTTTGACATAATGTTGGGACCCAGGGTATTGGATGCCACCCAACAAACAAAAGTCACATAGGATGTGATTAGCAAATGTTGCTTACCTATGTCATTATGTTTCTAGTCATGATGTCAAAGCTCACTAGAACTTAGTGAACACAGATCTTGTCCACTATATGTCGTCAAAGGAAAGACAATTGCAAAACATATAGTGGGAGGAATATTTTATTAAATTGTTTAATAAGAGGTTGAAGTAAACATAGTGCTAAACTTTGCTTTTTATTTATTATAGTGATGGCACCTAATGCTTTACCGGTTTAAATTTGTGATCGATCGTTGACAAAAAAATCACTAGAACAAATTTTATTGATTGGTACCGTAACTTGAGAGTTGTTTTCAAATAAGGGAAAAAGAAATATATTCTTGAGACTCCCTATCCTAATGAGTCAAAGGAGAATAAAAGTTATGATGGCTGAAGTGCTTATGAGTAGCACACGAATGACTCCCTGGATGTTAGTTGTCTCATGCTTACAACCATGTCCTCTGAGCTTCACAAGCAATATGAGTATGCGAATGCCCACGTGGTCACATGGTATGTTCATGAACCAAGCAAGGGTGGAAAGATATGAGATATCCATGTCCCTATTTTCATGCAAGGCGAAAGGGCCTCTAGCTGAGTTGGTTAGGCGGTCTGAGTAGCACCCCTCAGATCCTAGGTTCTACTCCCTGTGGGAGCAAATTTCAGGATGTGGTTAAAAAAATCCCCTCGTCTGTCCCACGCCAAAGCACAGGTCTAAAGCCTGGTCCCGATCGTGGTCGTTCTCACATGGGCTACGATGTCGTTGTGTATGGGTGAGGCAGGGGTTCAGGGTTTTTCTCGACCTGTGTGAAGTCTTCTTCTTAATAGAATGTCCGATGGTTGTCTTACCTCCAATAGGTTGAGTTTTTTTTATTTACATGCAAGCTAACTGAAAGGAAGTCCAGTCAGCCCTCATGTAATCGGGATGATGGGTTACGTTCCTTGACAGCTTGATTTCGCTCTTATTGATGAGCTAGCTACGGATGTGATCCTTCGGTCTCTCCCTTCACGCTATATAAGGCATTCATTTTGAACTTTCACGTGAATAGCATGGTGAAGACCTTCACGAGTTGCATAGGATGTTTAAGACAGCTGAGAAGAGCAATAGAAAGAACTCTAATCATGTGATGATGGTCTAGAAGAATAGCAAGAAGTGGAAACACTTCATGAAGGGCAAGGGCAAGCTCGTGCCACGCTATGTCAGCCCCTTCCAGGTGCTGGAGCGTGTTGAGTGGGTAACCTATCACCTTTAGCTTCTAGAGGGTGCTTGTCTCCACAACACGTTACATGTGGGCTGCTCAAGCCATTCCGCAGGGAACCTCAGATGAATCCACCGCACATGTCGCCCGTACAAAACGATCGACTATTGTATGCGCCAAAGCGTGTGTTGCACGCCCAACTACGCCTTGGCGCTTGAACGTCTGCGTTTAGTGGTGTGACCTGCCCTGCAACGGCACCATTTGGGAGTCGCTTCAACAATTCAAGGACCTTTACCTCGACATCCAACTCGAGTACGAGATGTTTAAAGAGGCAGGGAAAGATGTTATGACCAACATCACCTATAGGGGTCGGGGTTGTGCTAGTGGCTAGGCCACACGGGGAGTTAGGGGCAAAATGCCTAGAATTTTCTTTCTTTAGATATTTTGTATTGTTACCATAAATATAAAAATAGGATCATGATTGATTCTTGTTAGGAGATTTTTATAAAAATATAAGCATTGTTGGCTTCGCGATTAAATAAGCCTCTCAATATAAAGATAGGAGATTTATCAATCTAATCAAGCAACGCAATTATCTTGTCTGGCCTCAAAGACCATCTCCCATATCTCTCTTGCTCGCCTACTTCCTGTGCACGACCATGGCTCCTATGCTCCACCAGGGGTACAAACCCAACCATCAAAATTCTACCCGTACAACCTACGCAGTCATGGTAGGATCCTAGATCCTATCAATTGTACATAGTTTTCTTTGGGTAGTACCTAAGTGGGTCGTTTATGCTATGCCTGTGGTGCATATGATGTATTGTTAATATTAATGGGCTTAGGGCCTGTGAACTAACAAACTTTTTTCTTCTATATTAATGAAATGGCACAGCTCTCTCTGCGTTCGAGAAAACGATAGAAAGACAGTCATCACCTATATTCTCTTCAACACGTAGTACAAAATATCTGCAAGAAAAATATTCAAACAGCAAGAATCATGTCAGGCTCTTATAATCTTCGAGTAGTTTTCTAATGGATAGTGAAAAATACAAAGGCACATATATAATTGTAGGACCAGATTATATTTTATGGCAGCCCTAGATACAGACCTGCTACTGTCAATTACAGGTTCCACCGGATGTGGTTCACCCTCTCTGAGAAATGCCCTAGCATAAAGCTCCCCTAAAACACATCCACTGAATCAATAATTCAATATTGTGATGAATAAAAAGGAAATTGACCAAAAGCACTAAAATGGCTATAATACCTGTTTTTTTATCTTCCAGTTTAATGATGCATTCCTCTCCCTTGCTGACAACCTTAAGCGCCCCTTCCCATGCCCATTTGTTGACGTTCCACTCATCCGCCCTGGATTTTACCACGAGTTTAATCGGTTACTGACTTATTTTCAAGGAACAAATTAATCCCAACTTGTACTGAATCAGGAGGGAATGAGTGCAATCATGAAATGAACCACTCCAATGGTCTCTGAGCAAATGTGGGGAAGCAACTAAGCATATGTGAAAAGATCGATTAGCTCATAGCACTGACAGCCACTCCTAACTGTGTCAGCTTTATCCACCCAGGATCTACCGATCTAGGCATAAAAAATTGCATTACATATCCTAGGGAATCGACTACCACATCCTTTGTGAGACAAGAAGTGCACCTGTAGGAGGCAGACGTTTTCCTCGGTGGTATCTGCGCATAAACCCACAACCTAATTAGCACGCTTCAGAGAACTTTGTCGCCCAAACCTGCAGAGTGCTGGCATGGGCAGAGCACAGGATACTACTACACTACAACTACAACTATTTGTGAAACAGAAAGAAAAGAACACGAAGTGTCGGATGCAAGGCAAGGGGGGCGAACCAGGTAGACGTAGCACTCGGCGACCTGGAACAGCACGAGCTCCAGCGGCTCGGCCTCCGCTGGCGGCTGCTCGTTGCCGCCGCCGGTCGCCATGGCGCCGGCCGCAGAAGCGCCGGGAGCTCGACGGCGGACCGGTCGTGGAGCCGGGAGCGGGGAGCGGGGGCGGATCGTGCCGAGCGGTGCAGGGAAGCGGGCGGGATCGGGAAAGGCTCAGGGCCGGATCCGAATGCGGCGTAGCGGAGTAGTGAATCAGGTCGTCGCACCAGAAGAGACGAAACGAGCCGAGCCGACGGCTCGCTAAATGACCAAACTCCGCTCGCCTACTCAAGCTTTGTTCGTTTATTCCGAATTGGTGGGTTAGAATGATTTCTAACTGTATTGTTTCTCTAATTTATATAAACTTTGATTAGCTGGAATAATTCCGGGGGCAATTCGACACAAACGAACAAGGCCTCAAGGAGCCTTGGTTCCGCTCGATACCCGCTTATACCGGCTTGTGAGCCGGCTCGACTGGACTCATGAGTTGCACAATAAAAATTACTAGTCGGTTATCTGTATGTTGCGACGGATCACAGTAATACCCACGTAAATTATCCAGCAAAAACATTCTTAATATTTTTTATTGATTGTCTCCTGCCTTCGCATAATATTTTTTATAAACGCACGGGTACCATAGGCAGCAAATCAGATACCCTCATCCCTCGACTCCTCCACTTCCAATGTTTCGTAGAGCAGGAGGGGAAGTGTTGGGACCATGCTTCATCGCCGAAGGTTCTGCAAGGAGAAACAGCTTCGGCAAAAGCTGCTTATACGTGATGCCGAAGCTACCACTCATGAAGCTTCGGTGTTATAGCGTACCCGAAGATGAAGGATCGAACCGACTTAAAGATTGTCGGGGACCATAATTAGGGGTACCTGAAAGGAAAATAGGGTCAAACATTTTCCTAATTGATTTTGGTGGTTGAATTGACCAACACAAATAATTGGACTAACTAATTTGTTCAAGATTATATATTCTACAGGTGCCAAAGGTTCAACACAAACCAATCAAAAGAACAAGTTAGGTCTCAAGAGGAAGGAGCAAAAAGGGGAACCAAAGGCTGCCCTGGTCTGGCGCACCGGACAGTGTCCGGTGCACCAGGGTGCTTCAGCTCAAACTCTTCACCTTCGGGTTTTCCAGGCGCATCTCCGCTATAATTCACCGAACTGTCCGGTGTGCCACCGGACTGTCCGGTGCACCAGCGGAGCAACGGCTATCTGCGCGTAACGGTCGACTCTGCAAAGTAAACAGTAATGCGGCAGAAGTCAGAGCAACGGTCAGAGGGGCACCGGACTGTCCGGTGCGACACCGGACTGTCCGGTGCCACATGAGGACAGAGCCTCCAACGGTCGACCAGCTTCAAGACCTAACGGCAGGATGACGTGGCGGCGCACCGGACACTGTCCGGTGGCGCACCGAACTGTCCGGTGCGCCCTTCGCCAGCACACTTCACCAACGGCTAGATTTTGGTTGGTGGCTATAAATACCACCCCAACCGGCCACTTCAAAGTGTGGGAGCCCAAGCAACATTCCAAGTCATCTAGTTGACATACTCAAGCCCTCCCAACCACATATATTCATTGATCCATCCTATACACAAGATTTAGACCACTACAACCAACGCAAGTGCCACAAAAGAGAGAGTAAGCAAAAGAGAGCTACTCATTTGAGTTTAGCACTAGTGCCTTGTGAGATTCATTGAGAGATAGTGTGTACTACATCTTTGTGTTCATTTGTGTGTGGAGTTTTGACTCCCATTGAACTTCTTCCAAAGTGTTGGAGGCTTGTAAAAGCTAGCAAGAGACACCAAAGAGTGTGGTGGTCCTTGTGGGACCGAGAGTGATCCTTGAGAAGAAGAAGAGCTCGCCGATCTTGAGTGATCGGTGGAGAGAAGGAAAGGGTTGAAAAAGACCCGTCCTTAGTGGACTCCTCAACGGGGACTAGGCCTTCGAGGGTTGAACCTCGGTAAAACAAATCACCTGTGTCCATTGTGTTTATTGCTTGAGATTTGTTTGTTTTCCCTCACTCTAAGTTTTTCTTGCACTGTTCTTTGCTAACCTCATTTGGTGTTGCTTTAAGTTAAATTCTCATTTAGTGAAGCAACACATTGCAAGAAAGAACTTGTGGCATTTCTCTTCTCATCTAAGCCTTCTTGCTTTATTCTCATAGACTTATTATTAGTATTGATTTATCAATTTTGCATTATTTGAAAGCAATACTCTTTACAAGCAAGGACTTAGTTTTTATACTCTGATTATTATATATCTTGTTCTAACCACTAATCAAGGGATCTAGTTGGGGGATAAAGTTTTAATTTTTAGGTTCCGCCTATTCACCCCCCTCTAGGCGACTTTCAATTGGTATCGGAGCTAGGCACTTCATATTGAGTCTAACAACTTGAAGTGATGGCTCAACGAAGATCCCAAAAGAACAAGAACACAACTCGGAAGGAGGTAACTCTTGAGATATTATTTTCCGATTGTTCTAACTATGATTCATGGTCATCTAGTGTACTAAATGCTTTTAGAACTCTAGATCCTCGATTAGAACAAATTATAGACAAGAGCATCATTCCCTCTGATTATGATGCTTCCGAGGAAGATCAAATATGTATACGCTTAAATCATCTAGCTATTGACATCTTAGGTAATTCTCTTAGCAAAGAAGATTATCATGCCTTCATTACAAATTATGATGAACACATTCCTAATGCGCATGATATTTGGACTAGAATTAAAAATAAATTTGATGAGTCCAAATATGATAGTTCATTTTGTACTTCTACTTCCTTTAGTATTTGTGATACTAACCCTTGCAAGGAAGAAGAAAATGACTGATGGAGACCAAACGATGAATCCACCTCTCCAAAAGGTTTGCCTTCCCATTTCAATTCCCACATGTGTTGTGTGGCTAATGAAAATGATAGCGGAAGCACAAATGAGGGTGAGGAGGAAGAAGGAAGCTCCGTGCAACTCTACGCTCGCCTAAGCCAAGAAGATAAGGCGGTCATGCTCAAACTTCTAGAAAGAGCGAAAGAGGAAAGCAAAGCTCGTCAAATGCTAGAAGATATTCTCTCCATCAAAATGTGATACTTTGACGAGTTGACTAAAGAACATGAGGAGCTAAAATGCTCTCATGTTGATTTGGTCCAAAGGTATGAAACTGTTTCAATTGAGCAAGATAACGCTTTACATTGTATCGCTCAATTAGTAAATAGGAATACCTTGCTTAAGGACCAAGTAGAAAAGCTAAAAGTTGAAAATCTAGCTTTTCAAGATAAATATGATATGCTTATAAGCTCTCATGAAAATCTTATGGATGATCATATCATATTAAATGTAGCTCATGAGGTTGTGATAGAAAACTTAAAATCTCAACAACCTCACTCATGCACATGTATTCAAATTGAAACTACATTACCATGTGCTAATGCTTGTTGTCCGTCGACAAGCAAATCTTCCTTTGAGCTAGAATTTGCAGGAACAAAAGATGATACATATCAAAAGCTCAAAGAAGAAAATGAGAGGCTAATAAGGAGCTTGACACAACTAAAAGGGAAATGCATTGTTCAACCTTCTCAAGATAACTGTGATCACATGGTGAAGAAGCTTGAGACGGGAACAACCGTGGCATGCACTAAATCCATTGAAGAAAATGTCAAGGACTTGAGGATTGCCAAGAGGAGAAAGCAAAAGAAGAAAATCAATACCGCCTCCAAAAGCCTCAACCATGCCTCCATAAAAGGTAACATCCAAGGTAATAATCAAGTCACACTTCATGCAAATAGAAATAAGAAGTGTAGTGAATGCTTTGAAAAGGGGCATTTGATTAGATCATGTCCCTATATTAAAAATGGCTTGATTATTAACAAGGATGATAAACTTTGTTTTAAATGTTCAAAGAAGGGACACTTTATTAAATCTTGTCCTCATTTGAAACAAAAAGGCATAGGGCTAGAAAAGAAAATGTTTACTAACCATGTAGCAAGCAAGAAACAAGGAAGGAAGAAATCTTCAAGACTTGAAGATCGCCTTTGCTACATATGCCGAAAGAAGGGACATCAATGCAAGGATTGTTCTATTGGTAACAATCCCACTCCTAGCTTGTCAATTAATTCTCATGTAACTAGGCAACCCAAAATTGCAACTTGTGCTAGAAAGGTAATGAGTTTACCTAGTGCTAACACAAAGGACTCTTGGGTTCCTAGATCTTTGTTAACTAACCTTGATGGACCCATCAAGAGATGGGTACCAAAATATGCTTGACAAGCTTTGCAGGAAAAAGAGATGATATGAAGCCTTGGGGTGCTTGAAAGAGTCAATTCAATTCTTATTAACTCAAGCTATCAATCTACAATGATCTACATATCCAAAATTGACCCAAGGTTATTTCAAATTATTATGTCTAAAAACTCATATCATCTCGGGAAGATCTTGATGTTGTAGGAAATAAAGAATTAATCCTATGCCGAAAAGTCAAGACCTACAACATGGAGGAAAGTCAAAGGATGGTAACATTTATGCTTTTAAGTACAAATATCTTAAATTATGTCACCATTCTTTGAAGGAATTCCTCTCATATGGTAGATTGTATATTCATCATTCCTATACTATGGCAATCTACATGTTTTAAATTATTGAGCAACTCATGGCATGATTTTCCGCTTATTATCTTGTTATTGCCATGACTCTAGATATAGAGAGATGTTCCATGTTCCTAAAAAGAATAAGATGTCATGTAAGGAATTCAAATCCCTACGACATCTACAAAAGGAACATTCTCTCTATAACTAGAATAGTGAGACTAATGCTTGTATCTAAGTAACCCATGTAGTCTCACTAATATGTTTCTCTATGGAGATGCGTAATCTAACATAAAAAGAAAAGTCAATCCAATAATTTATGTTGTTTTGCTTCTTTCTTATATTGGATGTGATTCTTCTACTTTTATCGCTCTCCATGTTATGAATTAGATTTATTCCCGTAATCTTAAAGAACTAACTATGCTTGTTCCATAAGTTTAAAACTAAAGCATACTTTAAGGAATAATCTAGTTCATATTATAAAGTTTCCATGCTTTGGTAATCCGCTTTTCATTCCTCATCAAAATTGATTACAAAAGGGAAACTAGTGCTTGTGTTGCTATTAACATTTCTCTTGAGCTCACTTATGAAAATCTATAAGAGAGTAAGTGCAAGTTTAAAGCCACAAGCCTCAAAGGGTTGCTCTTCACCCAAACGAAGAAAGGTAAAAGCAAAGGTATGGGAACTCATCCTCTCAATCAAATATAGTTCCCATCAATGGTTGTTTACTCTAATATATCATATTCTACCTATGTAAAGAATAGATTCTTTATTGGACCAAACTCGGATAGATGTGCATTCAATCTCATTCTAATAAAATGCGCTTGTCCATTAGAATCTATTTCATGCCTTTGCTATATTTGTTCTCATATTGATTTGCTTCCGAGTAATGATTAATAAATTCAATATGAAGAAGTAAATTTCCTGTGATTAATCAAAATGATTAAAGAGTGCATATTTCTTTTGATGTGCACTAATGTTAAGAAGTTTACTTCATGTCCACATGACTCATGGATGTTGAATTGTTTTTATTTCCTATCTAAAAGAAATCATCATTCATCATATACTCCCTTGTGCTATTAACATCTCTCTTAAGTATTTTCAATAAGTGTGGAAGGAAAAAGAAACAACTACAAAAGGAGGACACTAACATGAAAGAGAAAGACATCAAGTGCAACAACACCTACTTGGACAATGAGATTTTCAAAACATCAATGGTGTGGTTGTGAGTATTCTAAATCTTTTTCATTGTGAGAATACCAGGCATAAATTGTGTATTGCGAATCTTTTAAGCCTTGATCAAGATAAATAGTGCTTCTCCCTATTTGCCTTTATTAGTGGGTGCATTCACCCATTTCTTTCATTCTTGATGCATATCTAGGGGGAGCCTATTTCTATATCTTGATTATATTGAGACTAGCAAGTTATCTTAGTAATCTCATATAGTCTCGTATATGGGAACAAGTTTCTCATAAGGCATGCTACTACACTTCAATTCAACTTGGTAAAATAATGTCTCCTTTATCAAAGATTGTAGCTTTCACTGTTAAAGTAGCATGTTTATTGGATTCTCCCATTTTTGAGCGTGATTGAAAATCCAATGCCTATGTTGTTCTTTTGATCACATCTGTTGTTTGATCATTGAATAACTTCAGTTATCACTTATACTTCTTAGTGCCTCATGTAATTTAAATTTAATTCAATTAATTTCAATTGACATCTCTCTTGATATGCACTAAGTTAAAAAGAGAATTCATGTTACATTTATGCAATTTGTGATCCATTTTGATACATGCAAAACAATGACTTAGAAAAGGATCACTAGTTGTAGAACTCTCTCTTGTGCAAAATATTTCCATACATTGTCTTGAGTACAGGTCTTAGGCAAATTCAATAAGACTAAGGACAAGCACAATGAAGAGAGCATCTCTATGTGAAGGTACAAAAGGGTAAAACTACTCCATCCCATTCATACATGTACCTAAAATCTTCCTACATTAATTGCATATCATGTTTAAAAGGAAGAGAAAGCATGTTCATGCATTAACCCTGCTTCATACCTAGTTTAACTTCTCAAACATTCATTTTTACATCTTTGTTTAAACTGGGTGAAGTAATTCTATTGTCAAGGAGCTTAAAGCTTAACCTTGTAACGAGGATAAGCTGCCTTTGTTCAAAAGGTGGATGGTCCTTAAGCCTCCTTGAAATCCTTAAGGGTGAATGCTTGAGATATTTATAACATGCTTTCATAAGTGCTTAAACTGTCATGAGGATCACACTTATACTATGACACAATGCACTTCACATTCTCTATAATATAGACATGATCTCATTAACCTAATTATGTGCACTTGGCATTTAAGACCAAAAAAAAGTTTTGTATTCCTCTCAAAAGCACATATTTAGGGGGAGAAATCTATATTATATAGAATTGTTTAAGCTTAATTGACATATCCTTTTAATCATGTCTGTTTCCCTTGGTACATCTGCATATTTCTTATCTCTATTTGTGCCAAGGCTAATACTAATATGTTTTCATGAGCATCTCATGTATTAAGTCTTAGATTGAAAGGGAAATGGAGTATTCGGCAAAGACATCGCTTCCACTCAACTCCATTGGCATTATCCACTCTTTGCCGGTATTCCGCCGTCTCTCCACATTTGGTACAATCTTCACTCATATATTATTTGCCAAAGGGGAGAGAAAGTAAAAGGGCTTATATTTCACTCAAAGTATCCGTTTTTGGCGATTCATGCCAAAGGGGGAGAAAGTATTAGCCCAAAGCAAAAGGACCGCACCACCACCGAATTTTAAACATCTAATGATTTTCAATTGGCAAATTTCAAATTGGTATCTTATTGTGTTCAAAAGGGGGAGAAAGTAGTATTTTCAAAATTGATATCTTAAAACCCTCTTGAACACTAAGAGGAGGATTTCGTTGAGAGGGAGTTTTGTTTAAGTCAAAGGAAAAGCATTTGAAATAGGGGGAGAAAATTTCAAATCTTGAAAATGCTTCTCAAAATCTTATTCATTTATCCTTTGACTATTTTGCAAAACACTTTGAAAAGAATTTCCAAAAGAGTTTGCAAAAACAAAACAATCGGTGCAAGCATGGTCTAAAACATTAAATATAAAGAATGCATTCATGCAAATATTATGAAATGATAGATTGGTTTAATTCCAAGCAATCTTTGCACATATATTATGCAAACTAGTTCAATTATGCACTTATATATTTGCTTTCGTTTGTGTTGGCATCAATCACCAAAAAGGGGGGAGATTGAAAGGGAAATAGGGTCAAACCTTTTCCTAATTGATTTTGGTGGTTGAATTGCCCAACACAAATAATTGGACTAACTAGTTTGTTCAAGATTATATATTCTACAGGTGCCAAAGGTTCAACACAAACCAATCAAAAGAACAAGTTAGGTCTCAAAAGGAAGGAGCAAAAAGGGGAACCAAAGGTTGCCCTGGTCTGGCGCACTGGACAGTCCGGTGTGCCACCGGACAGTGTCCAATGCACCAGGGTGCTTCAGCTCAAACTCTTCACCTTCGGGTTTTCCAGGCGCATCTCCGCTATAATTCACCGGACTGTCCGGTGTGCCACCAGACTGTCCGGTGCACCAGCGGAGCAACGGCTATCTGCGCGTAACGGTCGACTCTGCAAAGTAAACAGTAATGCAGCAGAAGTCAGAGCAACGGTCAGAGGGGCACCGGACTGTCCGGTGCGACACCGGACTGTCCGGTGCCACATGAGGACAGAGCCTCCAACGGTCGACCAGCTTCAAGACCTAACGGCAGGATGACGTGGCGGCGCACCGGACACTGTCCGGTGGCGCACCGAACTGTCCGGTGCGCCCTTCGCCAGCACACTTCACCAACGGCTAGATTTTGGTTGGTGGCTATAAATACCACCCCAACCGGCCACTTCAAAGTGTGGGAGCCCAAGCAACATTCCAAGTCATCTAGTTGACATACTCAAGCCCTCCCAACCACATATATTCATTGATCCATCCTATACACAAGATTTAGACCACTACAACCAACGCAAGTGCCACAAAAGAGAGAGTAAGCAAAAGAGAGCTACTCATTTGAGTTTAGCACTAGTGCCGTGTGAGATTCATTGAGAGATAGTGTGTACTACATCTTTGTGTTCATTTGTGCGTGGAGTTTTGACTCCCATTGAACTTCCTCCAAAGTGTTGGAGGCTTGCAAAAGCTAGCAAGAGACACCAAAGAGTGTGGTGGTCCTTGCGGGATCGAGAGTGATCCTTGAGAAGAAGAAGAGCTCGCCGATCTTGAGTGATCGGTGGAGAGAGGGAAAGGGTTGGAAAAGACCCGTCCTTAGTGGACTCCTCAACGGGGACTAGGCCTTCGAGGGCCGAACCTCGGTAAAACAAATCACTCGTGTCCATTGTGTTTATTGCTTGAGATTTGTTTGTTTTCCCTCACTCTAAGTTTTTCTTGCACTATTCTTTGCTAACCTCATTTGGTGTTGCTTTAAGTTAAATTCTCGTTTAGTGAAGCAACACATTGCAAGAAAGAACTCGTGGCATTTCTCTTCTCATCTAAGCCTTCTTGCTTTATTCTCATAGACTTATTATTAGTATTGATTTATCAATTTTGCATTATTTGAAAGCAATACTCTTTACAAGCAAGGACTTAGTTTTTATACTCCGATTATTATATATCTTGTTCTAACCACTAATCAAGGGATCTAGTTGGGGGATAAAGTTTTAATTTTCAGGTTCCGCCTATTCACCCCCCCTCTAGGCGACTTTCAGTACCCCCAAGACTCCTAATCTCAGCTGGTAACCCCCATCAGCACAAAGCTGCAAAGGCCTGATGGGTGCGATTAAGTCAAGGCTCGGTCCACTCAAGGGACACGATCTCGCCTCGCCCGAGCCCAGCCTCGGGCAAGGGCAGCCGACCCCGGAGGATTCACGTCTCGCCCGAGGGCCCCCTCAAGCAACGGACACACCTTCGGCTCACCCGAGGCCCAGTCTTCGCCACGAAGCAACCTTGGCCAAATCGCCACAACGACCGACCGTATCGTAGAAGTATTTAATGCAAAGGTGGCCTAACACCTTATCCTAACGCGTGCCTTTCAATCGACTGAGCCGAAGTGACCGCCGTCACTTCGCCGCTCCACTGACCAGCCTGACAAGAAGATAGCGCCGCCCGCGCCGCTCCGACTGCTGTGCCACTCGACAGAGTGAGGCTGACAGTAGCCAAGTCCCGTCTCAGGCGCCATAGGAAGCTCCACCTCGCCCGACCCAGGGCTTGGACTCGGGCTCAGCCCCGGAAGACGAGGAACTCCGCCTCGCCCGACCCAGGGCTCGGACTCGGGCTCAGCCCCGGAAGACGACGAACTCCGCCTCGCCCGACCCAGGGCTCGGACTCGGGCTCAGCCCTGGAAGACGACGAACTCCGCCTCGCCCGACCCAGGGCTCGGACTCGACCTCAACCTCGGAAGACAGACTCAACCTCGACCTCGGAGGAGCCTCCGCCTCGCCCTACCCAGGGCTCGGACCGACCACGTCACAGGAGGAGCCATCATTACCCTACCCCTATCTAGCTCAGGCTACGGGGAACAAGACCGGCGTCCCATCTGGCTCGCCCCGGTAAACAAGTAATGATGGCGCCCTGCATGCTCCATGACGACGGCGGCTCTCAGCCCTCTTACGGAAGCAAGGAGACGTCAGCAAGGACTCGACAGCCCTGACAGCTATCCTTCCGCCAGGCTCCAGCGCTCCTCCGACGGCCACGACATCACACGAACAGGGTGCCAAAACCTCTCCGGCTGCCACGACGGCATGTACTTAGGGCACTAGCTCCTCTCTGCTAGACACGTTAACACACTGCTACACCTCCCAGTTGTACACCTGGACCCCCTCCTTACGTCTATAAAAGGAAGGTCCAGGGCCCTCTTACGGAGGCTTGGTCGTGCGGGGAAGGACGGGACGACGCTCGCGTAAGCCTCTCGCTCCCTCCCGCGTGGACGCTTGTAACCCCCTACTGCAAGCGCACCCGACCCGAGCGCGAGACAAACACGAAGGTCGTGGGTTTCCCCTTTTACGCCTGTCTCCCTCCGGCTTCTCTCCCCCCCTTCGCGCTCCGTCTCGCGCCGACCCATCTGGGTTGGGGCACGCGGCGATAATTTACTCGTCGGTCTAGGGACCCCCGGGTTCGAAACGCCGACAGTTGGCGCGCCAGGTAGGGGCCTGCTGCGTGTTGACGAACAGCTTCCCGTCAAGCTCCAGATGGGCAGTCTCCAGCAACCTTTCTAGCCCGGGACGGTGCTCCGTTTCAGGAGTCTTGAGTTCATGTCCCTCGATGGCAGCTACGACATGATACTCCTTCCCCCGCCGCGCGACAGCGACAATGGCGGCCGACAATCCGCCCACCGGCGGCGGAATCGACAACGTCTTCCCCACGTGGCGGAAGAACAACATTCGGGTTTGTCCTGTCACCTCCCCCGCCGACGGAGGAGGAGGCAGGGCAACCAAGGCCAAGCAGGAGGCGGCACCTCGTCGGCTGTCGAGCGAGTCGATGGCGCTGGCTCCCCAACGGGGGACACGTCGGGCATCGACCTCGCGTCTGAGACGAAGACGAGCGTTGTTTCCCCGCAACACGCCAACTCCAAGCGGACGGACGACGCCAGCACGCTCGCGAAAGACTTGCTGGGCGTCAACCTCGTACCTGAGACGACGGTGCAGTCTACCCCTGACGTGACTTCGTCACCGCCCGTCGACCAAGAGGTACCGACCGACTCCCATCTCGTGCCTTTCGAATTCAGCCTCGACCCACCAAGCGACTTCGCTTCGGTGGACGCTCTTGTAGAGGCGAGTCCAAACCCTCCGGGGTATCGTATGCGATCACCCTGGGACCGGCTAACAGCCGTCTCGACCTACGGGCCCTCGGGCTCCGAGGAAGATGACGAGCCCGACTTTAGTTGGGATTTCTCCGGACTTGGCAACCCCAGTGCCATGCGGGACTTCATGACCGCATGCGACTACTGCCTTTCCGACTGTTCCGACGGTAGCCGCAGCTTCGGCGGCGAGGACTGCGGCCCAAGTCGTGAATGTTTCCTCGTCGATCTAGGGGGTCCCGGCGAAGGCAACCATCTTGGTATACCGGAGAACGGTGATCCCCCTAGGCCTGCGCCTCACGTTGACATCCTTCAGGAGCTAGCTGTGGTCCCTGTCCCGGAGGGGGGTCATGACCCATAGCTCGAGCAAATCCGCGAGATGCAGGCCAGGCTCGACGAGGGAGCAGGAACGCTTGAGCCGTTCCGCCGGGACATCGGACAGGAATGGGCGGGCCAACCTCCGGCCGGAGAAGCGCGTCATCTACCCCAGGGCATCCAGCACCGCATCGCCGATGACGTCAGGGCAAGGCCGCCATCGACTTCCAGTGGGGTCGGCCAGAACCTGGCTGCAGCGGCATTACTTCTCTGCGCGATGCCGGAGCCATCAACCACCGAGGGGCGACGTATCCAGGGAGAGCTCAAGAATCTCCTGGAGGATGCCGCGGTCCGACGGGCCGAAAGCTCTGCCTCCCGAAGGCAGGGGTACCCCTCGGAACATCGTGCCACGACTTCCCGATTCATGTGGGAAGCCTCGGTCCATACCGGGCGCACGCGCAACACAGCGCCTGCGGCCCCGGGTCGCCTCGACAACGAGCACCACCACCGCAACCGTCGAACCCACCTCGACGAGAGGGTGCGCCGAGGCTACCACCCCAGGCGTGGGGGACGCTACGACAGCGGGGAGGATCAGAGTCTCTCGCCCGAACCACCCGGTCCGCAGGCTTTCAGCTGGGCCATACGACGGGCGTCGTTCCCGACCCGGTTCCGAACCCCGACTACTATCACAAAGTACTCGGGGGAGACAAGGCCGGAACTGTGGCTCGCGGATTACCGGCTGGCCTGCCACCTGGGTGGAACGGACGATGACAACCTCATCATCCGCAACCTCCCTCTGTTCCTCTCCGACACCGCTCGAGCCTGGCTGGAGCATTTGCCTCTGGGGCAGATCTCCAACTGGGACGACCTGGTCCAAGCCTTCGCCGGCAACTTCCAGGGCACGTACGTGCGCCCTGGGAACTCCTGGGATCTCCGAAGCTGTCGCCAGCAGCCGAGAGAGTCTCTCCGGGACTACATCCGGCGATTCTCGAAGCAGCGCACTGAGCTGCCCAACGTCACTGACTCAGATGTCATCGGCGCGTTCCTCGCCGGCACCACCTGCCGCGACCTGGTGAGCAAGCTGGGTCGCAAGACCCCCACCAGGACGAGCGAGCTGATGGACATCGCCACCAAGTTCGCCTCTGGCCAGGAGGCGGTTGAGGCCATCTTCCGGAAGGATAAGCAGCCCCAGGGCCGCCAGCCGGAAGATGTCCCCGAGGCATCCACTCAGCGCGGCACCAAGAAGAAGGGCAAGAAGAAGTCGCAAGCGAAACGCGACGCCGCCGACGCGGACCTTGTCGCCGCTGCCGAGTACAAGAACCCTCGGAAACCTCCCGGAGGCGCCAACCTCTTCGACAAGATGCTCAAGGAGTCGTGCCCCTATCATCAGGGGCCCGTCAAGCACACCCTTGAGGAGTGCGCCATGCTTCAGCGTCACTTTCACAAGGCCGGGCCACCTGCGGAGGGTGGCAGGGCCCGCGATGATGATAAGAAGGAGGATCACAAGGCAGGAGAGTTCCCCGAGGTCCATGACTGCTTCATGATCTATGGTGGGCAAGTGGCGAACGCCTCGGCTCGGCACCGCAAGCAAGAGCGTCGGGAGGTCTGCTCGGTAAAGGTGGCGGCGCCAGTCTACCTAGACTGGTCCGACAAGCCCATCACCTTTGACCAGGACGACCATCCCGACCGCGTGCCGAGCCCGGGGAAATACCCGCTCGTTGTCGACCCCGTCATCGGCAACGTCAGGCTCACCAAGGTCCTCATGGACGGAGGTAGCAACCTCAACATCATCTACGCCGAGACCCTTGGGCTCCCGCGGATCGATCTATCCTCAGTCCGGGCAGGCGCTGCGCCTTTTCACGGGATCATCCCCGGGAAACGCGTCCAGCCCCTCGGACAACTCGATCTACCCGTCTGCTTTGGGACGCCCTCCAACTTCCGAAGGGAGACCCTCAAGTTCGAGGTGGTCGGGTTTCAAAGAACCTACCACGCAGTGCTGGGGAGACCATGCTACGCCAATTTCATGGTCGTCCCCAACTACACCTACCTCAAGCTCAAGATGTCGGGCCCCAACGGGGTCATCACCGTCGGCCCCACGTACCGACACGCGTACGAATGCGACGTGGAGTGCGTGGAGTACGCCGAGGCCCTCGCCGAATCCGAGGCCCTCATCGCCGACCTAGAGAGCCTCTCCAAGGAGGCGCCAGACGTGAAGCGCCATGCCGGCAACTTCGAGCCAGTGGAGACGGTTAAATCCGTCCCTCTCGACCCCAGCAACGACGCCTCCAAGCAGATCCGGATCGGCTCTGAGCTCAAGCCCAAATAGGAAGCAGGGCTCGTCGACTTTCTCCGCGCAAACGCCAACGTTTTCGCGTGGAGTCCCTCGGACATGCCCGACATACCGAGGGATGTCGCCGAGCACTTGCTGGACATCCGAGTTGGAGCCCGACCCGTGAAGCAGCCTCTGCGCCGATTCGACGAAGAAAAGCGCAGAGCCATAGGCGAGGAGATCCACAAGCTAATGGCGGCAGGGTTCATCAAAGAGGTATTCCATCCCGAATGGCTTGCCAACCCTGTGCTTGTGAGAAAGAAAGGAGGGAAATGGTGGATGTGTGTAGACTACACTGGTCTAAACAAAGCATGTCCGAAAGTTCCCTACCCTCTGCCTCGCATCGATCAAATCGTGGATTCCACTGCTGGGTGCGAAACCTTGTCTTTCCTCGATGCCTACTCAGGGTATCACCAAATCAGGATGAAGGAGTCTGACCAGCTCGCGACTTCTTTCATCACACCCTTCGACATGTACTGCTATGTTACCATGCCGTTCGGTTTGAGGAATGCGGGTGCGACATACCAAAGGTGCATGAACCACGTGTTCGGCGAACACATTGGTCGAACGGTCGAGGCCTACGTCGATGACATTGTAGTCAAGACGAGGAAAGCCTCCGACCTCCTTTCTGACCTTGAAACGACATTCTGGTGTCTCAAGGCGAAAGGCGTAAAGCTCAATCCCGAGAAGTGTGTCTTCGGGGTCCCCCGAGGAATGCTCTTGGGGTTCATCGTATCCGAGCGGGGCATCGAGGCCAACCCGGAGAAATTCACGGCCATCACCAACATGGGGCCCATCAAGGACTTAAAGGGCGTACAGAGGGTCACGGGATGCCTTGCAGCTCTGAGCCATTTCATCTCGCGCCTCGGCGAAAGAGGCCTGCCTCTGTACCGCCTCTTACGGAAGGTCGAGTGCTTCACTTGGACCCCTGAGGCCGAGGAAGCCCTCGAGAACCTGAAAGCGCTCCTCACGAACGCGCCCATCTTGGTGCCCCCCGCTGTCGGAGAAGCCCCCTTGATCTACGTCGCCGCTACCACTCAGGTGGTTAGCGCCGCGATCATGGTTGAGAGACGAGAAGAGGGGCATGCATTGCCCGTCCAGAGGCCAGTCTACTTCATTAGTGAGGTACTGTTCGAGACCAAGATCTGCTACCCACAAATTCAGAAGCTGCTGTACGCGGTGATCTTGACACGGCAGAAGTTGCGACACTACTTCGAGTCTCATCCGGTGACTGTGGTGTCATCCTTCCCCCTGGGGGAGATCATCCAGTGCTGAGAGGCCTCGGGTAGGATTGCAAAGTGGGCGGTGGAAATCATGGGCGAGACAATCTCGTTCGCCCCTCGGAAGGCCATCAAGTCCCAAGTCTTGGCGGACTTTGTGGCTGAATGGGTCGATACCCAGCTCCCAACGGTTCCGATCCAACCGGAACTCTGGACCATGTTTTTTGATGGGTCGCTGATGAAGACAGGGGCAGGCGCGGGCCTGCTCTTCATCTCGCCCCTCAGGAAGCACCTACGCTACGTGCTACGCCTCCACTTCCCGGCGTCCAACAATGTGGCCGAGTACGAGGCTCTGGTCAACGGGTTGCGCATCGCCATCGAGCTGGGGGTCCGACGCCTCGACGCTCGCGGTGACTCGCAGCTCGTCATCGACCAAGTCATGAAGAAGTCCCACTACCGCGACCCAAAGATGGAAGCCTACTGCGATGAGGTTCGGCGCCTGGAAGACAAGTTCTACGGGCTCGAGCTCAACCACATCGCCTGACGCTACAACGAGACTGCGGATGAGCTAGCTAAGATAGCTTTGGGGCGAACAACGGTTCCCCCGGACGTCTTCTCCCGAGACCTGCATCAACCCTCTGTCAAGACCGACGACGCGCCTGAGCCCAAGGCACCCTCGGCCCAGCCTGAGGCACCCTCGGCTCAACCCGAGGCACCCTCGGGCCCCGAGGGTGAGGCACTGCGCGTCGAGGAGGAGCGGAGCGGGGTCATGCCTAATCGAAACTGGCAGACCCCATACCTGCAATATCTCAACCGAGGAGAGCTACCCCTCAACCGAGCCGAAGCTCGACGGTTGGCGCGGCGCGCCAAGTCGTTCGTCTTGCTGGGGGACGGGAAGGAGCTCTACCACCGCAGCCCCTCAGGCATCCTCCAGCGGTGCATATCCATCGCTGAAGGCCAGGAGCTCTTGCAAGAAATACACTCGGGGGCTTGCGGTCATCACGCAGCGCCTCGAGCCCTTGTTGGAAACGCTTTCCGACAAGGTTTCTACTGGCCGATGGCGGTGGCCGACGCCACTAGAATTGTCCGCACCTGCGAAGGGTGTGAGTTCTATGCGAAGGAGACACACCTGCCCGCTCAGGCTCTGCAGACGATACCCATCACCTGGCCGTTTGCTGTGTGGGGTCTGGACCTCGTCGGTCCCTTGCAGAAGGCACCCGGGGGCTACACGCACCTGCTGGTCGCCATCGACAAATTCTCCAAGTGGATCGAGGTCCGACCTCTAAACAGCATCAGGTCCGAACAGGCGGTGGCGTTCTTCACCAACATCATCCATCGCTTTGGGGTCCCGAACTCCATCATCACCGACAACGGCACCCAGTTCACCGGCAGAAGTTCCTGGACTTCTACGAGATCACCACATCTAGGTGGACTGGGCCGCCGTGGCTCACCCCATGACGAATGGGCAAGTAGAGCGTGCCAACGGCATGATTCCGCAAGGACTCAAGCCTCGGATCTACAACGACCTCAACAAGTTCGGCGGGCGATGGATGAAGGAGCTCCCCTCGGTGGTCTGGAGTCTGAGGACAACGCTGAGCCGAGCCACGGGCTTCACACCGTTCTTTCTAGTCTATGGGGCCGAGGCCATCTTGCCCACAGACTTAGAATATGGTTCCCTGAGGGCGAGGGCCTACGACGACCAAAGCAATCGAGCTAACCGAGAAGACTCACTGGACCAGCTGGAAGAGGCTCGGGACATGGCCTTACTACACTCGGCGCGGTACCAGCAGTCCCTGCGACGCTACCACGCCCGAGGGGTTCGGTCCCGAGACCTCTAGGTGGGCGACTTGGTGCTTCGGCTGTGACAAGACGCCCGAGGGCGGCACAAGCTCACGCCTCCCTGGGAAGGGTCGTTCGTCATCGCCAAGGTTCTGAAGCCCGGGACGTACAAGCTGGCCAACAGTCAAGGCAAGGTCTACAGCAACGCTTGGAACATCCGATAGCTACGTCGCTTCTACCCTTAAGATGCTTTCAAGTTGTTCGTACACCTCGTTAACACACAAAGTCTAGTCATCAAGGAAGGGTCAGCCTTGCCTCGGCAAAGCCCGACCCTCCCTCGGGGGCTAGAAGGGGGGAACCCCCTCTGCGTCAAAATTTTCCTCAGAAAAAGATCTTTTCTGCCAGGACGTCTTTCGTGCTTTTCGACTACTTCGAAAGTGGGATCCTGAAAACGACGGAGTACACGTAAGCAACCAAGGCTGACCGAGCCGAGGGACTCCTACGCCTCCGGGATACGGATACCTCACTCATCACCTTCTGCGATAAGTAACTCACGCTCATATAGGTGACTCCACGGACCGAACAAGTCTTCACGCTCGAAAGCTCTTCTGCTGAAACGATTTTTCGGGCCTTCTTGACTATATCGATAACAGAATCCCACGGACGAGTAAGAGTACGCGTAAGCGGCAAGGCCGACCGAGCCGAGGGACTCCTACGCCTCCGAGATACGGATACCTCACTCGTCACCTTCCGTGAAAAGTAACTCTCGCTCGGACAAGTAATTCTGTTACCGACAAACAAGTCCAGACACTCGAAACAAGAGGAAAAGAAACGCAGCTTTACAACACGACGATAGTATGTTTGGGCCTCGGCGGCCGCAGAAAACATACGCACACTACAAGATAACCCGATCCTGCAGGCTCGGACCTTGACAGTTGAAGGGAGCAGCAGCACCCTCGGCGTCAACAACACCTTCGGCGAAGTCCAGCCTAGCCTCGGACGGCAACGTGGTCGGAGGATCTCAACTCCGAAGGACGACATCAGCACCACGCCCGGGCCATCGCCACCGGGGTCTTCTCCAGGAATCTGGCCCGAGCAGACGGTTCGGCCGGCCACCCCGAAGCCTCAGCCAGCTGTTTCCGAAGACATAAGCCCGATTTGTGGCCTCGGCAACTCGACTCCGGCGCTGGTCCCGCCAGTGGACGGCCCGGCCAGGCTCCGGCCGACAAAGTCTTCTTTCCGAGCCAACTCTGCCTCTGTCCATGCTGACACCGCTGCCTCCAGCTTCGGCTCATCGAAGAGCGGCCGAGGATTTCCTTTAACTAAGCAAGAGAAGCCTCAGGCGGCAAGGTCGACCGAGCCGAGGGATTCCTACGCCTCCGGGATACGGATACCTCACTCGTCACCTTCGCACGAGGCAACTCACACTTGGTTAAGCGGTTCAGTTAGCCGATAGGCGAGTCCTAGTGCTCGAAATGAGGAAAAAACACGGCTCCGTGCTGAAGATACATACATGTTCTGGCCCCGACAGCCACAATGAACAAGACACCGACACTCAAGGTGCCATTACAAACGGAACTCCGGTTCCACCTCCGCGGGTACGAACAACCCCCCACATTGGGGGGCCTGCGGGGCAACAAGGCTCCAAGGTCCTCCCCTTACGACACAGGGGCTGGGTCCCACGCGTCATGCAAGCTGGCCCAGGGCAGAAGAAGCTGAACCGCCGCGCGCGGTGCGTGCAACTGCCCAGCGGTTACAAGCATTCCTCCACTTTCGCACAGACCAGCGGGTGAAAGGGCGGACAGCCATGCAGGCGGTATGCAACCGCGCCAAGTGGGTGCACCCCTTCGACTCCAACGCGCCCAGCATGGAGGCCTAGGCCCACACGTCATGCAACCGGCGCGCCGGTTGCTACGTGCGAGCAACTGCACCGCCACTCGCGCCACTACCGCGCCTCCTCGACTGCGGAACCAGTACCGCGACTCGAGGCAACCCTGCGTATGACCCAACAGTGCCAGCCAGGCGCATCGGTCATGGGTCAGTCAGCTGCGGGAGAAGGCGTGACGGTCAATACGGCCAAAAATGGGCCGACAGTAATGGCGGTGGCAGGCGGGCGGAAGTAGCGGTCACGTCGTCAGCCAAGCTCACGTCCCATCCAGAGACAGCAAGGGAACCCTCTCTCACGGCGTGAAGACGGCGCGCCCATGTTCCGTTCCTCGAACGGCTCACGCACGCGCAACGACTGCCCCGTGAACCACTCGTCCCGTCGCATTAACTCTGCGGCGGGACAGGCGGCACCTTTGGCGGGCGAAGCAGGCGACACTTCACCTCTGCCATAACGACCGCAACAAAAAAGGTGTGCCACTTCATTCGATTTCGTATCCTTTTCCTCTTCCTCTTTATCTCTCTTACGATAGGGACCGGGAAAGGGGGATACCCCGAAAGGGATCCTTCTCCGCGAAGAAAACGGGCCCCGAGCCCCCCTACTGATCAGAGGTTCGAAGGCTGGCCCCTCGGAGGGGTTCGACAGCCGCCTCAGAGCGCTCGGGTTCCGCGCCCACTACTGGTCAGAGGTTCGAAGGCCGGCCCCTCGGAAGGGTTCAACGGCCGCCTCAGGCCACTCGGGCTCCGCGCCCACTACTGATCAGGGGTACGTAGGCTGGCCCTCGAAGGGTTCACAGCCACCTCAGACGCAGAGCGAGGGATGACCCTGGGTACGTTCGATACATAACCAAGGCTCGGGCTACGCTCCCGAGGTACCCTAGGACATTTCCGAGACCAGCGGGAACGATCTTGTGACGGAATCCCATCAGAGGGAGGCATCGAGCCCTCGGACCCCGTCAAAAGGGGACCGGGTCCGGCAGATCACCCGCGGGTACTTTTGGAGCGCGCCTCCGGGCCTCTAGCCGACCCCTAACAAATGGGGCATGGGCGTCCACTCGGATTACCCGTCAGCAGCTCACTGGAGACACCATGTTCGGCGCCCTCAAAGGGCAACATGGCGCTTCCCCCCTCCTCCTTGCGGAAAGGCGATGCAGGGGCGTTTGTAAAAAAGTCGAGTCTGTCCTTGACCGTCCTCTCGCTCTGTGCGGAGGCTCGGGGGCTGCTCTCGCAAACCCAGCTCCGGCCAAACCGTTGACAGCATCAACATACCAGCCCGAGAACTTGGGACCTGACTGTGCACCCGGGCTACGACCAGCTCGCATGAGGGAACAACCAGACCGGCCGAAGCATCGTGAAACGCATTAAGACCTCGAAGGAGTCAAACCACTCCTCCGAGGCCTCGGGGGCTACACCCGGCGGGTGCGCTAGCCGCACCCACCGGAACAAAATGCAACCGAGAAAGGCCGGTCCCCTTGCAAAAAAGTGCGACAAAAGCCTCCAAGTGAGTATTAACACTCCCTTCGAGGCTCGGGGGCTACTGTCGGGGACCATAATTAGGGGTACCCCCAAGACTCCTAATCTCAGCTGGTAACCCCCATAAGCACAAAGCTGCAAAGGCCTGATGGGTGCGATTAAGTCAAGGCTCGGTCCACTCAAGGGACATGATCTCGCCTCGCCCGAGCCCAGCCTCGGGCAAGGGCAGCCGACCCCGGAGGATTCACGTCTCGCCCGAGGGCCCCCTCAAGCAACAGACACACCTTCGGCTCGCCCGAGGCCCAGTCTTCGCCAAGAAGCAACCTTGGCCAAATCGCCACAACGACCGACCGTATCGTAGGAGCATTTAATGCAAAGGTGGCCTGACACCTTATCCTAACGCGCGCCTTTCAGTCGACTGAGCCGAAGTGACCGCCATCACTTCGCCGCTCCACTGACCAGCCTAACAAGAAGATAGCGCCGCCCGCGCCGCTCCGACTGTTGTGCCACTCGACAGAGTGAGGCTGACAGTAGCCAAGTCCGGTCTCAGGCGCCATACGAAGCTCTGCCTCGCCCGACCCAGGGCTCGGAGTCGGGCTCAGCCCCGGAAGACGACGAACTCCGCCTCGCCCGACCCAGGGCTCGGACTCGGGCTCAGCCCCGGAAGACGACGAACTCCGCCTCGCCCGACCCAGGGCTCGGACTCGGGCTCAGCCCCGGAAGACGACGAACTCCGCCTCGCCCGACCCAGGGCTCGGACTCGGGCTCAGCCCCGGAAGATGGCGAACTCCGCCTCGCCCGACCCAGGGCTCGGACTCGACCTCAACCTCGGAAGACAGACTCGACCTCGACCTCGGAGGAGCCTCCGCCTTGCCCTACCCAAGGCTCGGACCGACCACGTCACAGGAGGAGCCATCATTACCCTACCCCTAGCTAGCTCAGGCTACGGGGAACAAGACCGACGTCCCATCTGGCTCGCCCCGGTAAACAAGTAATGATGGCGCCCCGCATGCTCCATGACGACGGCGGCTCTCAGCCCTCTTACGGAAGCAAGGAGACGTCAGCAAGGACTCGACGCCCCGATAGCTGTCCTTCTGCCAGGCTCCAGCGCTCCTCCGACGGCCACGATATCACACGAATAGGGTGCCAAAACCTCTCCAGCTGCCACGTCGGCATGTACTTAGGGCACTAGCTCCTCTCTGCTAGACACGTTAGCACACTGCTACACCTCCCAGTTGTACACCTGGACCCCTCCTTACGCCTATAAAAGGAAGGTCCAGGGCCCTCTTACGGAGGGTTGGCCGCGCGGGGAAGGATAGGACGGCGCTCGCGTAAGCCTCTCGCTCCCTCCCGCGTGGACGCTTGTAACCCCCTACTGCAAGCGCACCCGACCCGGGCGCGGGACAAACACGAAGGTCGTGGGTTTCCCCTTTTACGCCTGTCTCCCTCCGGCTTCTCTCCCCCCTTCGCGCTCCGTCTCGCGCCGACCCATCTGGGCTGGGACACGCGGCGACAATTTACTCGTCGGTCCAGGGACCCCCCCGGGTTCGAAACGCCGACAAAGATGGAATGACCTTTTAGTCCATAAGGGTCTGAGTCATTGTTGTAAACTTTTATAAGGGGTATGATTGTAATTCCTTACAGGATGTGTCATGTGCCTATAAATAATGAACAGTATTCCTTTACTGTTCACGCGATCCGGTAATTGCAAACACATTGCTCGGGAATTATTATTTTCTGCCAAGGCGAAAGTATAAATGTACCTAAACATTATGTTTTAATATTTAGGTTCATATAATAAAATATGTGAATAATGTTATCTATTTTTGGTACATCTTTCTTTAATGTTTCATGTTTTAATTTTTATTTCATATTATTTTGTAATCCTGGTCACGAAGGTGTGACCTTCGTGATATTCTACTCATGGCCTTCGTTCGAAGTTCATTAAATCCTTGAGGGAGATAATGCTTCAGCGGACGAAGGACATTAATATTTAATATTTTATGTTGCCTTGTTCTTAATTCATAGCATTTGAGAACAAGTCCCCAACATTGGCGCCCACCTCCGGTGAACTCACTTCCACTTTTTGAGCTGATGGCTTCATTCAAGAACCAAGCTGGAACTGCTTCGGCTCCAAAGCTGATTCTCCCGATAACAGGCGGTTCATGCTCAGAGCCGGCTAACAAGAAACATAAGGAGGCACAGAGAAGAGTACAACATGTAGGGGTACAAGGACCTTCATCAAGTCAAGATGGTCTCACATCCCAATTACCTTCTCTCAAGAGGATCTTTAGCTCAAGGATTACCCACACAATGATGCTATGGTTATCTCTTGTGTGACCAAAGGATTTCTGGTTCACAATGTTTTGGTTGATACAGGCAGTGCGGCTGATATCATATTTGCCAAAGCCTTCAGACAGATGCAAGAGCCCGAAGACAAGATCCATGATGCCACACATCCCCTTTGTGGCTTCGGAGGAAGGCAGATTGTAGCACTCGGCAAAATCACAATGCCAGTAACCTTCGGATTTATTAACAACACAAGGACTGAACAAATTGTGTTTGATATTGTTGACATGGAATACCCTTACAATGCAATCATTGGTCGTGGTACTCTCAATGCCTTCGAAGCAATTCTTCATCCAGCATATCTTTGCATGAAGATACCTTCGGACCAAGGGCCCATTGCTATTCATGGAAGTCAGGAAGCTGCCAGAAGGGCCGAAGGAAACTGGACGGACTCAAAAGCAATCCATAACATAGATGGAGCTGAAGCTTGTGAACAATACAAGTTCAGAAGGGAGAAAGCTGCTTCGGCCGATCAGCCGAAGCCCATGCTCTTATGTGATGACATAGCAGATCAGAAGGTGCTATTGGGATCCCAACTGTCCGAAGAACAGGAGAAAACCTTGATAAGGTTTCTGTTCAACAACAAAGATGTTTTTGCATGGTCAGCTAATGATCTTTGCGGAGTCAACAGGGATGTTATTGAACACTCGCTCAATGTTGATCCATCCTTCAGACCCAGAAAGCAGAGGCTTCGAAAGATGTCTGATGATAAGGCCGAAGGTGCTCGGAATGAAGTGAAAAGACTCCTCAGTGCCGGAGTTATCAGAGAGGTAAAATACCCAGAATGGCTGGCTAACACTGTTATGGTAAAAAAAGGCCAATGGTAAATGGAGGATGTATATTGATTTTACTGATCTCAACAAGGCATGTCTGAAGGACGAGTTTCCATTGCCAAGGATAGATTCCCTAATTGATGCAGCAGCTTCATCAGAGCTTATGAGTCTGCTGGATTGTTATTCAGGCTATCATCAAATTTGGATGAAGAAGGAGGATGAGCCAAAAACCAACTTCATAACCCCTAGTGGAACATATTGTTACCTTTGGATGCCTGAGGGGCTCAAGAATGCTGGAGGAAGCTTCAGCAGAATGACAGCGAAGGTTCTTCATTCTCAGATAGACAGAAATGTGCTAACTTATGTTGATGATATCATTGTAAAAAGCACGAAGCAAGAAAATCACATTGCTGATCTGCAGGAGACCTTCGCTAATTTTAGACAGGCCGGTTTAAAGTTGAATCTAGAAAAATGTGTCTTCGGAGTGAAGAAGGGGAAATTTCTTGGCTGCCTAGTTTCAACAAAAGGGATTGAGGCTAATCCAAATAAAATCGAAGATATCCTTCGAATGAAACCACCAAGTACAAAGAAGGGGGCTCAAAGATTGACAGGAAGACTGGCATCTCTCAACAGATTTGTATCTAGATCAGCAGAGAGAAATTTACCATTCTTCGAAGTGTTGAAGTCAGCCGAAGTTTTTCAATGGGGACCAGTGCAGCAGAGAGCCTTCGAAGAGTTGAAGCAATATTTGATAGACCTAACAACACTAACTCTACCAACGCCAGGGGCTCCTCTGTTGTTATATGTGGCAGCTTCGCACTCAGCGGTAAGTGCAGCACTTGTCCAAGAGAAGCTTGAAGGCCAAGTCAAAAAGCAAGCCCCAATATACTTTGTATCCGAAGTTCTTAGTTTATCAAAGAAAAATTACACAGAATTGGAGAAGGTGTTGTATGCTGTTTTGATGGCCTCTAGGAAGCTTCGGCACTATTTTCAAGCATACAATATAATTGTCCCTTCTTCACAACCATTGAAGGATATTATGAGAAATAGAGAAGCTACTGGAAGGGTTGGAAAATGGGCTGCAGAACTCAATGAATTTTGCATTGATTATGTGCATAGATCTTCGATTCAGTCCCAAGCGTTGGCAGACTTTATTGCTGACTGGACGCCAGGGGCTCAGGAAGAAGAAACGAGTAAAGATGCCGAAGTTTGGACAGTATTTTGCGATGGTTCTTGGGGAACCTTCGGAGCAGGAGCAACTGTTGTGTTGGTCGCACCTTCCAAAGTTAAAACTTGTTATGCAACAAGACTTGATTTCAGTTGCACAAATAACATTGCTGAGTACGAAGCTTTGCTCTTGGGTCTTCGGAAGTTAAAGGCAATGGCAATTAGAAGGGCGGTTCTTAAAACTGATTCCCAGGTTATTTCTGGTCATATTGACAAAAGTTATAAAGCAAGAGATCCGAAGCTTGAGAAATATTTAGACACGGTCCGAAGGATTGAGGCTTCTTTTGAAGGGTTTTCTGTTAAAAATATTCCTCGAGGAGAAAATGAACATGCTGATTTATTAGCCAAGTCAGCAGCACAGGGGCTGCCCTTACCTTTGGAAGTATTTTCGAAACAATAAAAGCACCTTCGGTCGAACTTCTTGAAAGAGCAGTCCTCAACATATCTCCTGTCTATAGTGAAGACTGGAGAACTGAGATCATCTCTTTCCTTCAGGGTAACTTTCTTTCAGATGACGAAGCTTATAACAGGAGGATAGAGGCAAGAGCTCGACCATATGTTATAATAGAAGGAGAGCTGTACAAGCATGGAGTCTGTGCTCCATTACTCAAGTGTTTATTCAGAGCCGAAGGTATAGAATTGATGAAGGAAATACACACAGGCCTGTGTGGATCTCACATTGGATCTAGGCCTTTGCTTGGAAAAGTTTTTCGTCAAGGATTTTATTGGCCAAAAGCAGCTTCGGATGCAGCGGAATTAGTCCAAAAGTGCGAAGGTTGTCAGAAATGTGCAAGAGATCAAAAACAACCTTCGTCTCTAACCCAGTTAATACAACCCACTTGGCCGTTGCAAAGGTGGGGCTTTGATTTGTTAGGTTCGTTACCACCAGCACAAGGGAACTTAAGATATGTTGTAGTGGCAGTGGAATATTTTTCTAAATGGATTGAGGCAAAGCCTTTAGCCACAATAACTTATGTCACTATTCAAAAGTTTTTCTAGCAAAATATTGTTTGTCGTTTCGGAGTGCCGAAGGCTATTACTGTGGATAATGGAACGCAGTTTGATTCCGAAACTTTTAGAGAGTTTTGTGAACAAATTGGCACGAAGATCCATTTTGCATCAGTTCGGCATCCGGAGTCAAATGGACATGTTGAAAGGGCTAATGGCATCGTAATGACAGGAATAATGAAGTTAATCTTCAATCAGCCTAGGGGAAAGTGGCCAGACGAATTAATCAAAGTGTTGTGGAGCCACAACACAACAATATCAAGATCAACCGGTTTTACACCATTCAAACTATTGTTTGGTGACGAAGCAATAACTCCGGAAGAAGCCAAAGCAGGATCAATAAGAATAGTAGCTTCGGCAGAAGACGAAGCTGAAGCTGATTACTCTGTGGAAAAAGATGTTATAGAAGGGATCAGGCTTCAAGTTGTGGAAAACATCAACAAATACCAAGCTGAAACAATAAAATGGCATGATAGAAAGGTTCGGCTAAAGAACATTGAACCAGGACATTTGGTGCTTCGAAGAGTAGCCAACCCAGAGACAGTAGGCAAGTTACAGCTGAAATGGGAAGGGCCTTTTCTGGTAGTATCTTCGTCAAGACCCGGTTCCTACAAATTGAAGGATATGGACGACAACGACATTCCTAGATCATGAAATGCGGATGAGCTTCGGCGATATTATGTTTAGTGTGATGTATTTTTTCTATTCTTTTCTGTGGTACCCTTTTCCTTTCCAAAGGGGGGGAGAAAGGTTTTTAATGGGGCCACAACATGTATTTTTTTTCTTATTTCAATTCTATAAGAGCGATATCCCCCAAAGATGTAAATGTAAAAGCTGAGAACGCACCATCGTGTGCAAAGGAAAAAGAAAAAAGAAAACAGGGAGAAGCTCAAAAGTCGTTCCTAAGGGAATGCAGAGCTTGCAGCGAAAAATATACGTTGATTCCGCCGAAAGTAAAAGGCGAAGAAGCTCGTAAGGGAGGCTTGCAGCGAAAAATAAACACTGATTCCGCCGAAAGTAAAAGGCGAAGAAGCTCTTAAGGGAGGCTTACAGCGAAAAGTCAGCGTTGTTACACCAAAAAGTAAACGGTGAAGCCGAAAAATAAACGGCAAAAAGATTTGAGTCATTACCAAGGGAATGAAAGCTATGATTATGGGTTCGAATATACATTTGGATATTCATTTGCATGATACATTACATCATGACATTTGCATTCATAAACATTCATTTAGACATATATAGGATCATTATCATCATATCATACAGAAAAGGCAGATGCTTCGGCTATGAGGAAAAAACTTCGGAGAAAAAGGAAATTCTCATGCTTCGTTGTGTACGAAAAGAAGGGAAGGTGTTTTTCGCCTTCGGCTCAAAAATAAAATTTCGTCCACAGCAAAGAAGATCGTACACGGATAAAGGGGAAAAGATATATTACAAGGTATACACAAATTTACATAAGTTTCTTTACAATTATATTACAAAAATTTCTCTAGAATCTTTTGCAAAAAAAGTCCTTCGGAGCATCTGTTAAGCTTCAGTTTGTCATTCTTCAGCTTCATCATCCTGCACATATTAAAACGGAATGAGAAAGGTGCAGAATTCAAGAAGAAGACAAAAGTAACAAGTATAAGTTTCTCACTGGCTTAAGGTGGCTCCGAGCTTCGTCACAAGCCATTTTTCGCCTGCCGTTTATCCAAATTTGGGTCATAAACCTGTTTCCTATACTTCGGGCTAGGCTTGGGATGTCAACCAAATCTGCTGGTGACAAACTGAAGTTTGGCCTATTTACAATCTTCCCGTGCGTGCAGCCAGCCTTCAGGAAAGCGGTAGCCGTGCCTCGAGAAGCCAGCAGGGCGCAAAAATCAGCATGCCCAGCAATAACTTCGTCAAGTGCATCAACTTCCCCCTCAATATATTCCAAGGTGCTTGGCAGGTTTTCAGCTGAAGGTGTAAACTTATCAGAGCTGGCTCCAATTGAGTGAAACACATCCTTCAGCCGCTGCACACATCGGCTGCCGAAATCTAAGCATTTCTCCCGAAGCTCCTTCAATGATTTTTGCAAGTTTGAATTTTTCTCGATTTCGGTCTTGAGACTTGTTTCGAGATTCTTCTTTTCCTGCTCAGATTTTTCTCGATTAAGTAATTCATTGTTTAATTTGTCATTTTTGGCTTGGGCCTCAGCCAGTGAACCTTCCATAGAATGAATAACGAAGTCTTTCTTTTCCAAGGCAGCTTCGTGTTTTTTAACTTTGATTCAAGGTCTTGAAAGACGAAGTCCTTTTTCTTCAGAGCAGCTTCGTAATTTTCGACTTTGTCTTCTAGATCTTTGATGATAGCTTTGTTTTTCTCCTCTTCAAGATCTTGTTGCATTCTCAGCACTTTACTTAGTAGTATACTCTGCCAAAACAACCTTCGTTAGAAAACATATTAATTAAAATAATAATAATAATAATAATAAAAAGTTGAGTTATTACCTTGAAATTAGCATAGAGCAAGCTACCGGCAATATGTTGTCATTGGTATCTGCAGAGGTCCGCCTCTATCTTCGGCAGGCCAACGCTTTTTGAGAAAGTCCTAACAACTTTGGCCTCAGTTCGATTCCGAAGGCATCTTAGCTTCCCTTCATTCACTCCACCAAATAGCAGAGACCCTGGTTTGTATCCGCAGGATATAGCATATTTCTTTAGCTCTTCTTTTTCAGCGTCTGTTAACTCTTGTCCAAGTATATCTTGAAAATTAAAATTTTCTTCTTCCAAAGTGTCTTCAATCTGCTCTTTTCCTTTTTCAGTTGTCGTGTTCACCGCAACTGCAGCAGCTTCTTCTTCAGCCATTCTCAGAAGTATATTGTCAATATCGCCAAGTGTGGTTTCTAGATTAGGATCTTCGGTGATCCCGATTTTGGCTCCAATGGCTTTGGCTTCAGTGGTTTCCCCGGTAGCTTCGGCTCCGGTGGCTTCGGCTCCGGTGGTTTTGGCTCCGGTGGCTGTGGTTTCGGCAGTGACAATTTTTGACGTCGATGTCGGTGGCGGTGTTTGATGAATGACATCGGCCACTTGGATAATTCTTCGTTTTTTCGGCTTTGCGGGACTTTCTGTTGCCGAAGCTTCTTTGCCCTTCTGAAAAAACTTCGTCAGTTCTGGCGCCTGTGGACTTAGCCTGGTAGGCAAAGGTTCAGTCATTACCTTCAGAATCTCTTCCACTTCGGCAGCAGAAGGTGTTGCAGGAGCTTCCTCCTCTCGGGCCAACGTCTTTGGTTTTGGGGATGCAGCTTTCCTTTTCTTCGGAGCAGCTATCTTCGGCTCAGGGCTCAGTTTTTCAGAAATTTTCTTGTCCTTTTTAGCCAATTTGGTGCCTTCTTTGTTAAGGGTGCTGGCAATCCTCTTTCTCTTCGGGCCTTCGGCATCTCCGTCCAGTTGCTCATAGTCAGGGTAATCAAAATTCAAGGCATCTAGCACACGATTCAATCTTCGTTTCGGACGTGTGCCGAAGGCTGCAGTCATTAATTGATATTCTTTCTTAGAGTAATTGCCAAGGATCTCGTTGCACATAATTTCAATGGTGGTCAACCACTCTTGGCAGGGTGCTTTAAAATGTTTCTTAAACTTGTAGTGATAAGGCAATCGAACAAGTTCCCCCTTCTTCTTTTCTCCTTCTAGCTTCGGCATCTCTCACTCCCTCAGTGTTGGGAACACCTTAAAAGCCAAAAATTCCTGCACTAGGTCTCTAGTGCCAATATGATCTGAAATCACTCGAAATTCAGCCAAAGCAGTCTGACTCGGGCTTCCCATTATCATATTGCATCGGGGCCTCGTCTCTCCGAAGGATAATTCTAGCGGGCTCTGGACCAGTTTATCTTCATCTTCATCAACTTTAACATAAAACCATTCAGACTTCCATCCGGCTGGCCATTTGCTTCGGTAGCTTATTACTGGAAACTTCGAAGTCTTACGATAAGCGAAGTTGTAACAGCCAAGATTCTCGTGCAGACCATCTCCTCTGGCTTTAGTCTGATAGTGTAGTTCATGAACTCGGCAGAAACCTTCACCGAACGGTTCCACTCCCTGGCTACGAAGGGCCCAAATGTAAACACTTAATCTAACAATAGCATTGGGGGTCAGCTGATGAAGGTAAATCCCAAACTTCTTCAGTACAATAGCAATCATCCTGTTCAGGGGAACCTTAGACCAGCTTTAAGAAAACTTTTGAAGACTACTACCTCGTCCTTTCCTGGCTTTGGGATAGTTTCCTCTCCACCAAAACGAATTATTCCTTCTTGGCCTCACTAAAATAACCCATCTTCACCATTTTAGGAAGATCAGCTTCAGAAATGGTGGACTTTCCAAAGTCCAAATGACTAGGTTTACTTGGCATCCCGCAACTGTACTCATCTTCGGAACCAGCTTCTTCAACATCAGCTTGTGTTGCTTCGGCAGCAGGTGTGTCCTCTGATGAAACCAGCCCAGAGCGCCTCATTACTTCGGAGATCGGAACAGTTTCAGCGGCTTTGGTCTTATCTCCATCACGCTCAACCCTAGCAGTGGAGCGTACTCTGACCATTTGAATTTAAATTTCTTGAAAATTCCTTGGAAATTAATAACCTTTTTTCCGAAGCTCTTCTCATGACGAAGCAGAATTTAAACTGGCGCCTCGTTTGAATGCAAAAGTCAAGCTTCGGCTATGGTTAAATTTTTGGCAGCAAAACAGTGCAATAGCAATGAATGTTGTGGTAACTTCACACCTACCTGTCTGTTTATATAGTGCTGCAGGTAAGAAGGTGAATCGTCAAGATTTTTACACCGGACAAACAGTCGCTCGCACCCACTGAACGGTGGGCCGCAAAAACCGAGAAAGTGAACCTGCGTGGTGGGGCCGCTCTGCGCTCGAAAACTGTATCGTTTCTCGGCAACGAGCTCAGGGAAGGTGTTTTTCGGACCTTCGGCTTCCCGAAGCCTAAGAGACTTTTTTCACGGATCATGCTCGTTACGAAAAATGATCTAGCACCACGAAGGGGCTACTGTTGGGACCATGCTTTATCGCCGAAGGTCCTGCAAGGAGAAACAGCTTCGGCAAAAGCTGCTTATACGTGATGCCGAAGCTACCACTCATGAAGCTTCAGTGTTATAGCGTACCCGAAGATGAAGGATCGAACTGACTTAAAGATGGAATGACCTTTTAGTCCATAAGGGTCTGAGTCATTGTTGTAAACTTTTATAAGGGGTATGATTGTAATTCCTTACAGGCTGTGTCCTGTGCCTATAAATAATGAACAATATTCCTTTACTGTTCACGTGATCCGGTAATTGCAAACACATTGCTCGAGAGTTATTATTTTCTGCCAAGGCAAAGGTATAAACGTACCTAAACATTATGTTTTGATATTTAGGTTCATATAACAAAATATGTGAATAATGTTATCTATTTTTGGTACATCTTTCTTTAATGTTTCATGTTTTAAATTTTATTTCATATTATTTTGTAATCCTGATCACGAAGGTGTGACCTTCGTGATATTCTACTCATGGCCTTCGTTCGAAGTTCATTAAATTCTTGAGGGAGATAATGCTTCAGCGGACGAAGGGCATTAATATTTAACATTTTATGTTACCTTGTTCTTAATTCATAGCATTTGAGAACAAGTCCCCAACATGAAGGAAAGAGGCGGACATACCTGTTCGTTGCTGGAGAAAGACACGACGAAGACATGGCCATCTGGAGGCGACATAGGTAGTATACCGCTAGATATATAGGGAGAGAGCACGTAAGCGGAGAAAGAAGCACAACCGGAGCAACTCCAAACCGAGAGGCACCCGCACTAAGCGTCAGTCCGAGAAGGACGAGAGAATGCGAGTGTCTTCCCAGTCTTGGACCCGCCGAAGCGACACAACACCACCACCAACTCCGTAGCATATTCCGACTGCTACCACGCTACGATCCTTGGTTGTCCAATATCTCAGAGCTGGACTCCTCATCGCAAGATAACCTAAGTGTGGCAAGCGTCATCATGTTCTCCTCAACGCCACGCACAGAGCAAGGCCAGGAGTATGACCGACTCGCCCCGTACCCGCGTCGACGAGCGTCGGTCGGCTCGTGACTACGACCGTGGGCGGAGATAGCAGGTTGGGGAGGAAGAATGGGGCGAAGGCCGAGAAGACGAACGGGACGTCCGACGACCGCAAAAACAATGGTGCGCGCATGATGTGAAACGTCATCGTGGACGTGCAATAGCCACTGCGCGATTCAGTGTCGGGGCTGGTGTCTGACGAATATGGGGAGGAGGCGCCTGCTCCTACGGCCTCTGCCGAGAATGGAGTGGCGCGAAGGTGGAGACATGAGGGGAGAGAGAAAAAGAAGTAGAATGATGAACGAGATGGTGGCAACTGAGGCGAGGACCTTCATTATCGTGCAGAGATATAGATGGCCAAATGGGTCATGTCTGGCGAGCCGGCCCAAGGCACGACCCATTTAATAGTGCCTGAGCCAACCCGGCACGAGCCTCGTGCGGTGTTTGGGCCGTAGCCTCGGGCCGTAGTGCTGGCCCGACCGGACATGATTATTTTTTTTATTTTACAAAGAATCATATATACATATGTACAATGTATATTAAATAATATAAACACTTGAACATGATGCTTTACTGGTTTGACAGCTTCGTTCAATGCCTCCCACCCTTCTTCCATCAAGGTGTGGGTTTAAACCCCACCTACTGCACCGCTTTTTAATATTTTGCGTTGTTTGATTTGCAAGAAATATAGGGGTTTTTTGTAAAAAGATGATGCGGGACGATCGTTGAAACGGATGTTTTAAGTATAATATAGAATATTGTATTTTATAGTGAATTAATAGTCTCAAATATGAAATAAATAATTATAATATGATATTACAAGTAATCTAAATTATAATTATTATATATTCATCATTAAAGACTAAGAAACGAGTTAAATATATATAAAATTATCCAGTATCCATCGTTATGAAACACGACGGGTGTGGCTTCGACGAAATAGAGACTCGGGCGAGGGTTTCTCCGTTATGGAAAAGCTGGGCAGGGCCAACACTCTAAAATAGACATGACAACTCTATTAACAGGTTCAGAGTAGTATTAGTCTTGTTGAAACCTGGTTCCGTCCCCCAGCGCCGTCGCCGTCTGTTGTCCATCGCTAGGTCTCCTCCATCTCGGTCGCCTTCTCCTCCATCTCTGTCGCGTTCTCCATAGTCGGGTGTCGCTGCCTCCGACCAAGAGTCGTCGTCCGTCCGCATTTACCCGCTGCCTCCGACCAAGAGCCGCTGTCCATCCCCGTCCGTCTGCATTTACCCGAATGAAGGACGCTGCTGCTTCTGACCATGCACAACCGTGAGTTTATCTCTGCTGTTCTTCATTCATTCAACTTATCTCCCCCCATTCGTCTCTCTCCCCCAACTAGATCTAGCTTGGTATCTGTGTGCAGTGGATCCACCATGGTTCAATTGGAGTTGTTCAAAGATGCAGACATAGCCATTTCTTCCCCTCCAGGTAGATAGTTGTGCCTTTAAGTGGTATGAAGAGCGACACCTCCAGGAGAATATTTGTGCCACTCTTGCACATTTAACCTTTAATTTTGTAAATTATTGGTTGAATTAATGGCAGGTCCCGTAATGTCTTCACCGCCTTGTTCAAGTTCCTTACCTCTAGATGCATTAGGTGTAAATAATGTTAATGAGGTGAGTTGTGCTTCATATATGTAAAAAATAGTGAGCTTAGGATTATATGTGACTTCACTTAGTATTGACTTGTCATCCAGGACAATGATAAGGTACAAGACAAATCGAGCTTAGATTGGGAATCTATGGTACTATGTGATTTTTGGGAGGAGGAAGGTAGTCGTGATGTTCCAAGTGAGATGCAGATGTATTCTCAACTAGGACTCAATGAGGGGGAAAATGCACAGGACAATACAAGAGATGAAGTCGTTTTAGGTGGTACAAGTAATTTGGATCAATCAGAGCCTATTAATTTTGGAGACAACACTATAGACCAAACATTTGAAGACTACCTGCCAAATGAGAAGAGGGTTATGTATGATAAAATGAATCCGTCAATGCAACCTGGTAGTTTGTTTCCTAACATGAAGGAATTTCGAATTGCTATGAGGCAGTATGCCATAAAGCGTGAGTTCGAGCTTGGAATCGATGTAACTTCGACTACCAGATACGTCGGATATTGTAAAGGTGGTGATTGCCCCTGGAGGATTTATGCAAGAGAGGAAAAGAAAGGATTACCGACCATTGTGGTATGTTAATTCATACATTTTTAGCAAAGCTATGTCTTGATTTTAGGTTTTGTTTGTGTTCGAAGTTGTAATTCGATAATTTTGCAGGTTGTTGTATTGCATGATTCGCATACTTGCACATCTAGTGGAAGGAGGAAGACGACTACACCAAGTTGTGGATGGGTAGCTTTTCACGCTTTGCCACTACTTATGAAGAAACCCAATATGGGTGCTAAGGAATTGCAAGATACACTTCAAAGAGTTCACAATGTCACTATTGGTTACGACACAGTTTGGAAGGGGAAGGAGAAGGCATTACAAGAGTTGTTTGGCAGTTGGGAGGAGAGTTTCAAGCTACTATTCTCGTGGCGGGAGGCAGTACTGGCTAAGGAACCTGACAGCATTGTAGAGATTGATGTGGTTTTAGAGGATGAGAAGTACTATTTCAACCGTTTCTTTTGTGCCCTAGGCTCGTGCATCTCAGGTTTTAGGGATGGTTGTAGACCATACCTAAGTGTTGACTCGACTGCACTTAACGGGAGATGGAATGGGCAACTTGCTTCAGTAACTGCTGTCGATGGGCATAATTGGATGTATCCTTTAGCATTTGGGTTTTTCCAATCTGAGACAGTTGATAGTTGGATTTGGTTCATGTCACAATTGAAGAAGGCTGTTGGCGAACTTGAAGTACTGGCTATCTGTTCGGACGCTCAAAAAGGGTTAATGCACGCAGTGACACATTGTTTCCCTCATGCTAAGAAGAGAGAGTGCTTCCGACATCTCATGGGCAACTATGTCAAAAGCTACTCAGGTTCTGAACATATGTATCCAGCTGCGAGGGCCTATAGGAGTGAAGTGTTTGAGCACCATGTCAGCCATGTAAGAAGTGTGCCTAAGATAGCTGAATATTTGGATCAACATCACAAATTCCTTTGGTACAGGAGTGGTTTCAACCCAGCTATTAAATGTGATTACATAACAAACAACATGGCTGAGGTCTTTAACAACTGGGTGAAGGATCACAAGGACCTACCAGTTTGTGACTTAGCTGATAAGATCAGGGAGATGACCATGGAGTTGTTTCATAGGAGAAGGATAGGTGCAAGACTGCAGGGTTTGATATTGCCTTCTGTTATAGCTACATTGAAATCTCAGACTAGAGGGTTGGGTCATTTGACAATTGTCAAAAGCGACAATTACCTAGCAGAAGTGAGAGATAGTACAAATTGTTTGACAAAACATGTAGTGAAAGCAGAGTCGAGACAATGTTCTTGTGAAGAGTGGCAGCACACAGGGAAACCTTGTCAGCATGGATTGCAGTGATTATTGCCCAGGATGTAAGGAATGTTGGTCTGAAGTACTTTGTCGATGATTATTATTCTGTTGACAAGTTTAGAAAAGCTTACATGCGAAGGATTCCACCAATTACTGTGGATGCAAAAACAGTTGTATTCGACAATGGTAGCCACGAAGACGTCACTACTGATGCTGCACTAGTCCGTGTGGAAACTCCTCCTAGTTCTCCGCCAAGGAGTGTCAAGTGGCTTGTTAAGAAAATTACTCCGAGGAAAAACTTGAAGCGTGCTGCGACAAGGGAATAGAAACTTCAAGCGTGTTGCGACAACCAAACATGTTTCTGTTTAGAACCAGAAATTGTGTGTGTGCTCCCAGTATTTCTGTTTGCGCCCAGACATTTTCTTAACTCTATGTGCATGATCAGCTAGTATGTGTATGTGCTCCCAGACTGTGTTCGTACTGTTTAAGTTGCCAAGACTACTAGTATGTGGTTGTGTTTATGTAAGACAATCTATGTATTGAAGACTATCTATGCAATATCTGTGAACTGCTTTGCTATATCTGTGTACTGCTTTGTATCTTCAGTTTCTGGTGAACTGGCTGTATTTTCAGTTAAGCAGTTCAGTTCAGCAGTTCAGTTTCTAGTGAACTGCTTTTCGAACTGGCGAACTGGTTGTCTTCATTTGAGATTTTGGTCGAAATAAAGCCATCCAATCTATGCTTTTCGAATTGGTTGTCTTCAGTTTCTGGTGAACTGAACTGAACTGGTGAACTGAACAGATTCTGGTGAACTGAACAGAATCTCAATTGAATTGGCTGTCTTCAACTGAACTGAACTGAACTGGTGAACTGCTTTTCGACCAGAATCTCAACTAAACGACCAGAACTGGCTGTCTTCAGCTGTCTTTAGTTTCTGGTGGTGTTCAGCTACCTAGGCAAGAGAACGGATGGGAGGAAACAGGCGCACTAGGAGCCACTTAAACCAGGGCCGAAACAGGGGGAGGCGGGAAGAGGTGGTGCAGGCCACCAGAGGCAGCCAGTTTCTGGTGATGTTCAGCAGATTTTGGTGATGTTCACCAGTTCAGTTTCAGACAAGACAACACTCCAGTTTCAGATAACAACCAGTTTTTGGTGATGTTCACCAGTTCAGTTTCAGACAAGACAACACTCCAGTTTCAGATAACAGCCAGTTTTTGGTGATGTTCACCAGTTCAGATGCAGATCAAACCAGACAACCATTTCAGTTCCAGACAAGACAACACTTTCTCAAATACATAAAACAGACAATACTTACAAGCACAAACATAATGTGAACAGATAGTCTTACAAGCACATAGATAGTCTTACAATTCTATTACAAGCAGATAGATAGTCTTACATAAACACAACCACCTCACAGATTACAAGTTCATAAGTATGTCTTGACATAAATAGAATGTCTTGACATCACAAAAGGCTGCATAATTGGTTACTTAACATCACAAAAGGCTGCATAACAGGTTACTTGCTTCATCACAGAATGTCTTACTTCATCTCACGATCATACATTTGGTCATAGTCGTAGCCCCAAATACGACAATGCTCGGCCAAAGAGACAACCACTTTATTCTCCTCCCACTTCATGTCATTAAACACCATTTCCCACAGCTTCGGATCTTCTGACATGTATCCATCCATTGGGTCCTCAATATCTGAAGGGTTGGAGTCTTCAACATCTGAAGGGGGATGATGAAGGTCCCAACCAGTACATTTATTCTCCAGATCTTCTTCACACACAATTGAAGTTTTCTCGAGGCTCTGGCAGATAACCTTCAAATGGCCAGCAAGCTTTCCAACCTTACCCCCTTCAACTTCTGGGATACTACAACACAGCCCATTAATGGTATGTAAAAGTGAAGATTGCCTCCTCATCTCTTGAATGGCATATCGGAGTGAGTTCTTGATGCTAATGTGATACTTAACATCAACATGTTCCTATACAAATAAAACTAGTTCAAACACTTGTGAACAGAATAATAATCATCCTTGGTCAACATTCGCTGTCAAGTATTCCTAATGCGGCAAAGGAAGTGAGAAAGAAATTCAATCACCAAGGATGTCACCATGGAGTTATCTTCAACAAAGCTTCGATACTTGCAAGCTTCGATGGCTTGTTTAACCTTATCGGCGGCAATAGTCGCAGATTGCACCGCCGCTCGTGCCTCCTTCTCAGCCACCACCGCCACACATCTTGCCTCCGCCACAGGAACAGCCGCGGCACGTGCAGCATCTACAGCCTCTGCAACAACGACGCGGGGAGCAGTTCGATCCATGGGGTTTTCAGTGCGGCTGCTCTAGTGCGGTGGCTAGGGTGCGGCGGCAATGGTGCGCCGGCTAGGGTTTGGTTTGGCGGAGACTCGGTTGGGCGTGGACGGCAGCAAGAGCGAGTAGGCCTCACGTATATGGTAACGGAAATATGACGGCGTGAGTTTGAAAGCGTCGTTACCTGTTAATAGAGTTGTCATGTCCATTTTAGAGTGTTGGCCCTGCCCAACTTTTCCATAACGGAGAAACCCTCGCCTGAGCCTCTATTTTGTCGAAGTCGCACCCGTCGTGTTTCGTAATATCAAATTTCTCCCTGTAGGAGGCAACCGTTTTCCTCGGTGGTATCTGCGCATAAACCCACAACCTAATTAGCATGCTTCAGAGAACTTTGTCGCCCAAACATGCAGAGTGCTGGCATGGGTAGAGCACAGGATACTACTACACTACAACTACAACTATTTGTGAAACAGAAAGAAAAGAACACGAAGTGTCGGATGCAAGGCAAGGGGGTGAACCAGGTAGACGTAGCACTCGGTGACCTGGAACATCACGAGCTCCAGCGGCTCGGCCTCCGCTGGCGGCTGCTCGTTGCCGCCGCCGGTCGCCATGGCGCCGGCCGCAGAAGCGCCGGGAGCGGGGGCGGATCATGCCGAGCGGTGCAGGGAAGCGGGCGAGATCGGGAAAGGCTCAGGGCCGGATCCGAATGCGGCGTAGCGGAGTAGTGAATCAGGTCGTCGCACTAGAAGAGACGAAACGAGCCGAGCCGACGGCTCGCTAAATGACCAAACTCCGCTCGCCTACTCAGGCTTTGTTCGTTTGTGCCGAATTGGTGGGTTGGAACGATTCCTAACCAAATTGTTTCTCTAATTTATATAAACTTTGATTAGCTGGAATAATTCCAGGTGCAATTCGACACAAACGAACAAGGCCTCAAGAAGCCTTGGTTCCGCTCGATACCCGCTTATACCGGCTTGTGAGCCGGCTCGACTGGACTCATGAGTTGCACATTAAAAATTACTAGTCGGTTATCCGTACGTTGCGACGGATCACAGTAATACCCACGTAAATTATCCAGCAAAAACATTCTTAAGATTTTTTATTGATTGTCTCCTGTCTTCGCATAATATTTTTTATGAACGCACGGGTACCATAGGCAGCAAATCAGATACTCTCATCCCTCGACTCCCTCACTTCCAATGTTTCGTAGAGCAGGAGGGGAAGGAAAGAGGCGGACATACCTGTTCGTTGCCGGAGAAAGACACGACGAAGACATGGGCATCTGGAGGCGACATAGGTAGTATACCGCTAGATATATAGGGAGAGAGCACGTAAGCGGAGAAAGAAGCACAGCCGGAGCAGCTCCAAACCGAGAGGCACCCGCACCAAGCGTCAGTCCGAGAAGGACAAGAGAATGCGAGTGTCTTCCCAGTCCTGGACCCGCCGAAGCGACACAACACACCACCAACTCCGTAGCATATTTCAACTGCTACCATGCTACGATCCTTGATTGTCCAATATCTCAGAGTTGGACTCCTCATCGCAAGATAACCTAAGTGTGGCAAGCGTCATCATGTTCTCCTCAACGCCACGCACAGAGCAAGTCCAGGAGTATGACCGACTCGCCCCGTACCCGCGTCGACGAGCGTCGGTCGGCTCGTGACTACGACCGTGGGCGGAGACAGCAGGTTGGGGAGGAAGAACGGGGCGAAGGCCGAGAAGACGAACGAGACGTCCAACGATCGCAAAAACAATGGTGCGCGCATGATGTGAAACGTCATCGTGGACGTGCAATAGCCACTGCGTGATTCAGTGTCGGGGCTGGTGTCGGACGAATATGGGGAGGAGGCGCCTGCTCCTACGGCCTCTGCCGAGAATGGAGTGGCGCGAAGGTGGAGATATGAGGGGAGAGAGAAAAAGAGGTAGAATGACGAACGAGATGGTGGCAACTGAGGCGAGTACCTTCATTATCGTGCAGAGATATAGATGGCCAAATGAGTCATGTCTGGCGAGCCGGCCCAAGGCACGACCCATTTAATAGTGCCTGAGCCAACCCGGCACGAGCCTCGTGCGGTGTTTGGGTCGTAGCCTCGGGCCGTAGTGCTGGCCCGACCCGACACGATTATTTTTTTATTTTACAAAGAATCATATATATATATATACATATGTACAATTTATATTAAATAATATAAACACTTGAACATGATGCTTTAATGGTTTGACAGCTTCGTTCAGTGTCTCCCACCCTTCTTCCATCAGGGTGTGGGTTTAAACCCCACCTACTTCACCGCTTTTTAATATTTTGCGCTGTTTGATTTGCAAGAAATATAGGGAGTTTTTTTAAAAAAGATGATGCGAGACGACCGTTGAAACAGATATTTTAAGTATAATATAGAATATTGTATTTTATAGTGAATTAATAGTCTAAAATATGAAATAAGTAATTATAATATGATATTACAAGTAATCTAAATTATAATTATTATATATTCATCATTAAAGACTAAGAAACGAGTTAAATATATATAAAATTATCCAGTATCCATCATTATTGTGTAGGTTGATTAATTTTGTGTAGCTCGTAAACCGACTCGTGAGCCAGAGCGGCTCAGCTCATTGCTCCAACGATATCGAAAATCTGGCTTAGTTTGGCTTGGCTCGCCTCGCTCGAGGCTCGTAAGCCGCTTCAAGCTCAAGCTAGATCGCGAGCTTCAATCTTTTTTAGCCCTAACGAAGTAACGAGCAGCCTAGAAGAAATGGTGCGGGACCGCAGGGGTAGGATTCTGGTCATGACGGCAAGCGGTTTAGTTAGTCAGATGATGGGCCCGGGTCACTCATGCCTGTGTTATAGCATCTCGAGATGCTTACCATCGCTCCAAGGCGGGTCGCTATTGAGCTAGTCAAGATGATCAATAGATTCAGCTCTAATATTAATTAGTTTGGTCGAATGATCGAAGCAGTCCATAGGAAATATTGAAGTCAATATCAACCAAGAATATCAATCAATCTGTTAAACGATCGGATCGATATTGTCGGCGTTTCGACCACGGGGGGTCCCTGGACCGACGAGTAAATTGTCGCCGCGTGCCTCAGCCCAGATGGGTCGGCGCGAGACGGAGCGCGAAGGGGGGAAAACCAGAGGGAGACAGGCGTAAAAGGGAAAACCCGCGACCTTCGTGTTTGTCCCGCGCCTAGGTCGGGTGCGCTTGTAGTAGGGGGTTACAAGCGTCCGCGTGGGAGGGAGCGAGAGGCCTGCACGCGCCGTCCCGTCCTCCCCGCGCGGCCAACCTTCTGTAAGAGGGCCCTGGACCTTCCTTTTATAGGCGTAAGGAGAGGGTCCAGGTGTACAATGAGAGATGTAGCAGTGTGCTAACGTGTCTAGTAGAGATGAGCTAGTGCCCTAAGTACATGCCGTCGTGGCAGCCGGAGAGGTTTTGGCACCCTGTTCGTGTGATGTCGTGGCCATCGGAGGAGCGCTGGAGCCTTGTGGAAGGACAGCTGTCGGGGCTGTCGAGTCCTTGCTGACATCTCCTTGCTTCCGTAAGGGGGCTGAGAGCCGCCGTCGTCATGGAGCACGCGGGGCGCCATCATTATTTGTTTTATCGGGGCGAGCCAGATGGGACGCCGGTCTTGTTCCCCGTAGCCAGAGCTAGCTAGGGGTAGGGTAATGATGGCCCCTCCTGTGACGTGGTTGGTCTGAGCCCTGGGTAGGGCGAGGCGGAGGCTCCTCCGAGGTCGAGGTCGAGTCTGTCTTTCGAGGTCGAGGTCGAGTCCGAGCCCTTGGGTCGGGCGAGGCGGAGACTGTCGGTTGAGGCCAGGGCTGAGTCCGAGCCCTGGGGTCGGGCGAGGCGGAGTTCGTCGTCTTCCGGGGCCGAGGCCGAGTCCGAGCCCTGGGGTCGTGCGAGGCGGAGTTCGTCGTCTTTCGGGGCCGAGGCCGAGTCTGAGCCCTGGGGTCGGGCGAGGCGGAGTTCGTCGTCTTCCGGGGCCGAGGCCGAGTCCGAGCCCTGGGGTCGGGCGAGGCGGAGCTTCCTATGGCGCCCGAGGCCGGACTTGGCTGCTATCAGCCTCACTCTGTCGAGTGGCACAACAGTCGAAGCGGCGCAGGCGGCGTTGTCCTCTTGTCAGGCCGGTCAGTGGAGCGGCGAAGTGACTGCGGTCACTTCGGCTCTGTCGACTGAAGGGCGCGCGTCAGGATAAGGTGTCAGGCCATCCTTGCATTAAATGCTCCTGCGATACGGTCGGTCGTCGTGGCTATTTGGCCAAGGTTGCTTCTTGGCGAAGACTGGGCCTCGGGCGAGCCGAAGGTGTGTCCGTTGCTTGAGGGGGCCCTCGGATGAGACGTAAATCCTCCGGGGTCGGCTGCCCTTGCCTGAGGCTGGGCTCGGGCGAGGCGAGATCGTGTCCCTTGAGTGGATCGAGCCTTGACTTAATCGCACCCATCAGGCCTTTGCAGCTTTGTGCTGATGGGGGTTACCAGCTGATATTAGGAGTCTTGGGGGTACCCCTAATTATGGCCCCCGACAGTAGCCCCCGAGCCTCGAAGGGAGTGTTAATACTCGCTTGGAGGCTTTTGTCGCACTTTTTTGCAAGGGGACCGGCCTTTCTCGGTTATGTTTTGTTACGATAGGTGCGCGCGAGCGCACCCGCCGGGTGTAGCCCCCGAGGCCTCGGAGGAGTGGTTTGACTCCTTCGAGGTCTTAATGCGTTTCGTGATGCTTCGGCCGGTCTGGTTGTTCCCTCATGCGAGCTGGCCGTAGCCCGGGTGCTCAGTCGAGTTCCAAGTTCTCGGGCTGGTATGTTGACGCTGTCAACGGTTTGGCCGGAGCCGGGTTTGCGAGAGCAGCCCCCGAGCCTCCGCGCAGAGCGAGAGGACGGTCAAGGACAGACTCGACTTTTTTACATACGCCCCTGTGTCGCCTTTCCGCAAGGAGGAGGGAGAAAGCACCATGTTGCCCTTGGAGGGCGCCGAACATGGTGTTTCCAGTGAGCTGCTAACGGGTAATCCGAGTGGACGCCCGTGCTCCATTTGTTAGGGGTCGGCTAGTGGCCCGGAGGCGCGCTCCAAAAGTACCTGCGGGTGATTTGCCGGACCTGGTCCCCTTTTGACGGGGTCCGAGGGCTCGATGCCTCCCTCTGATGGGATTCCGTTACAAAATCGTTCCCGTTGGTCTTGGAAATGTCCTAGGGTACCTTGGGAGCGTAGCCCGAGCCTTGGTTATGTATCGAACGTACCCAGGGTCATCCCTCGCTCTACGTCTGAGGCAGCTGTCGAACCCTTCGAGGGCCAGCCTACGAACCCATGATCAGTAGTGGGCGCGGAGCCCGAGTGGCCTGAGGCGGTCGTTGAACCCTTCCGAGGGGCCGGCCTTCGAACCTCTGACCAGTAGTGGGCGCGGAGCCCGAGCGCTCTGAGGCGGATGTTGAACCCCTCCGAGGAGCCAGCCTTCGAACCTCTGATCAGTAGGGGGGCTAGGGGCCCGTTTCCTTCACGGAGAAGGATCCCTTTTGGGGTATCCCCTTTCCCGGTCCCTGTTGTAAGAGAGAGAAAGAGGAAGAGGAAAAGGATACAAAATCGAATGATGTGGCGCACCTTTTTTGACGCGGTCATTATGGCGGAGGTGAAGCGTCGCCTGCTTCACCCGCCAAAGGTGTCGCCCGTCCTGCCACAAAGTTAATACGACGGGACGAGTGGTTCATGGGGCGGCCGTTGCGCGTGCGCGAGCCGTTCGAGGAACGGAACACGGGCGCGCCGTCTTCACGTCGTGGGAGAGGGTTCTCTCGCTATCCCAGGAGGGGACGTGAGCTTGGCTGACGACTTGACCGCTGCTTCCGCCCGCGTGCCACCGCCATTACTGCCGGCCCATTTCTGGCTGTATCGACCGTCACGCCTTCTCCCGCGGCTGACTGACCCATGACCGATGTGCCTGGTTGGCACTGCTGGGTCATGCGCAGGGTTGCCTCGAGTCGCGGTACTGGTTCCACAGTCGAGGAGGCACGGTAGTGGCGCGAGTGGCGGTGCAGTTTCTTGCATGTAGCAACCGGCGAGCTGGTTACATGACGTGTGGGCCTGGGCCTCCATGCTGGACGCGTTGAAGTCGAAAGGGTGCGCACCCTTGGTGCGGTCGCATGCCGCCTGCATGGCGGTCCGCCCTTTCACCCGCTGGTCTGGGCGAAAGTGGAGGAATGCTCGTAACCGCTGGGACGGAACCGGAGTTCCGTTTGTAATGGCACCTTGAGTGTCGGTGTCTTGTTCATTGTGGTTGTCGGGGCCTGAACATGTATGTATTTTCGGCACGGAGCCGTGTTTTCTCCTCATTTCAAGCACTAGGACTCGCCTGTCGCCTAACTGAACCACTCAACCAAGTGTGAGTTGCCTCGTGCGAAGGTGACGAGTGAGGTATCCGTATCCCGGAGGCGTAGGAGTCCCTCGGCTCGGTCGGCCTTGCTGCCCGAGGCTTCTCTTGCTTAGTTAAAGGAAACCCTCGACCGCTCTTCGATGAGCCAAAGCCGGAGGCAGCGGTGCCAGCATGGACAGAGGCAGAGTTGGCTCGAAAAGAAGACTTCGTCGGCCGGAGCCTGGCCAGGCCGTCCACTGGCGGGACCGACGCCGGAGTCGAGTTGCCGAGGCCACGAGCCAGGCTGATGTCCTTGGGAGACAGCTGGCTGAGGCTTCGGGGTGGCCGGCCGAGCTGTCTGCTCGGGCCAGATTCCTGGAGAAGACCCTGGCGGCGATGGCCCGGGCGCGGTGCTGATGTCGTCCTTCGGAGTAGAGATCCTCCGACCGCGTTGCCGTCCGAGGCTCGGTCGAACTATGCCGAAGGTGTAGTTGACGCCGAGGGTGCTGCTGCTCCCCCTTCGTCAAGGTCCGAGCCTGCAGGATCGGTTTATCTTGTAGTGTGCGTATGTTTTCTGTGGCCGCCGAGGCCCAAACATACTGTCGTCGTGTTGTAAAGTTGCGTTTCTTTTCCTCTTGTTTCGAGTATCTGGACTTATTTGTCGTTAACAGAATTGTTTGTCCGAGCGAGAGTTACTTTTCATGGAAGGTGATGAGTGAGGTATCCGTATCCCGGAGGCGTAGGAGTCCCTCGGCTCGGTCGGCCTTGCCGCTTACGTGTACTCTTACTCGTCCGTAGGATTCTGCTATCGATATAGTCGAGAAGGCCCGAAAAATCATTTCGGCAGAAGAGTTTTCGAGCGTGAAGACTTGTTCGGTCCGCGGAATCACCTATCCGAGCGTGAGTTACTTATCGCAGAAAGTGATGAGTGAGGTATCCGTATCCCGGAGGCGTAGGAGTCCCTCGGCTCGGTCAGCCTTGGCTGCTTACGTGTACTCCATCGTTTTCAGGATCCCACTTTCGAAGTAGTCGAAAAGCACGAAAGACGTTCTGCCAGAAAAGATCTTTTCCGAGGAAAATTTTAACGCGTAGGGGGTTCCCCCCTTCTAGCCCCCGAGGGAGGGTCGGGCTTTGCCGAGGCAAGGCTGACCCTTCCTTGATGGTTAGACTTTGTGTGTGAATGAGGTGTACGAACGACTGGAAAGCATCTTAAGGGTAGAAGCGACGTAGCTGTCGGATGTTCCAAGCGTTGCTGTAGACATCGCCTTGACTGTTGGCCAGCTTGTACGTCCCGGGCTTCAGAACTTTGGCGATGACGAACGACCCTTCCCAGGGAGGCGTGAGCTTGTGCCGCCCTTGGGCGTCTTGCCGCAGCCGAAGCACCAAGTCGCCCACCTGGAGGTCTCGGGACCGAACCCCTTGGGCGTGGTAGCGTCGCAGGGACTGCTGGTACCGTGCCGAGTGTAGTAAGGCCATGTCCCGAGCCTCTTCCAGCTGGTCCAGTGAGTCTTCTCGGTTAGCTCGATTGCTTTGGTCGTCGTAGGCCCTCGTCCTCGGGGAACCGTATTCTAAGTCTATGGGCAAGATGGCCTCGGCCCCATAGACTAGAAAGAACAGTGTGAAGCCCGTGGCTCGGCTCGGCGTCGTCCTCAGACTCCAGACCACTGAGGGGAGCTCCCTCATCCATCGCTTGCCGAACTTGTTGAGGTCGTTGTAGATCCGTGGCTTGAGTCCTTGCAGAATCATGTCGTTGGCACGCTCTACTTGCCCATTCGTCATGGGGTGAGCCACGGCGGCCCAGTCCACCCGGATGTGGTGATCCTCGCAGAAGTCCAGGAACTTTCTGCCGGTGAACTAGGTGCCGTTGTCGGTGATGATGGAGTTCGGGACCCCAAAGCGATGGATGATGTTGGTGAAGAACGCCACCGCCTGTTCGGACCTGATGCTGTTTAGGGGTCGGACCTTGATCCACTTGGAGAATTTGTCGATGCCGACCAACAGGTGCGTGTAGCCCCCGGGTGCCTTCTGCAAGGGGTCGACGAGGTCTAGACCCCACACAGCAAACGGCCAGGTGATGGGTATCGTCTGCAGGACCTGAGCGGACAAGTGTGTCTGCCTCACATAGAATTGACACCCTTGGCAGGTGCGGACAATTCTAGTGGCATCGGCCACCGCGGTCGGCCAGTAGAAACCTTGTCGGAAGGCGTTTCCAACAAGGGCTCGAGGCGCTGCGTGATGACCGCAAGCCCCCGAGTGTATTTCTTGTAAGAGCTCCTAGCCTTCGGCGATGGATATGCATCGCTGGAGGATGCCTGAGGGGCTGTGGTGGTAGAGCTCCTTCCCGTCCCCCAGCAAGACGAACGACTTGGCGTGCCGCGCCAACCGCCGAGCTTCGGCTCGGTCGAGGGGTAGCTCTCCTCGGTGGAGATATTGCAGGTACGGGGTCTGCCAGTTTCGATTAGGCATGACCCCGCTCCGCTCCTCCTCGACGCGCAGTGCCTCACCCTCGAGGGCCGAGGGTGCCTCGGCTGAGCCGAGGGCGCCTCGGGCTGGGCCGAGCGTGCCTCGGGCTAGGCCGAGGGTGCCTCGGGCTGGGCCGAGGGTGCCTCGGGCTCGGGCGCGTCGTCGGTCTTGACGGAGGGTTGATGTAGGTCTCGGGAGAAGACGTCCGGGGGAACCGTTGTCCGCCCCGAGGCTATCTTAGCCAGCTCGTCCGCAGTCTCATTGTATCGTCGGGCGATGTGGTTGATCTCGAGTCCGTAGAACTTGTCCTCTAGGCGCCGAACCTCATCGCAGTAGGCTTCCATCTTCGGGTCACGGCAGTGGGAGTTCTTCATGACTTGGTCAATGACGAGCTGCGAGTCACCGCGAGCGTCGAGGCGTCGGACCCCTAGCTCGATGGCGATGCGCAACCCGTTGACCAGAGCCTCGTACTCGGCCACATTGTTGGACGTCGGGAAGTGGAGGCGTAGCACGTAGCGTAGGTGCTTCCCGAGGGGCGAGATGAAGAGCAGGCCCGCGCCTGCCCCTATCTTCATCAGCGACCCGTCGAAAAACATGGTCCAGAGTTCCGGTTGGATCGGAGCTGTTGGGAGCTGGGTATCGACCCATTCAGCCACAAAGTCCGCCAAGACTTGGGACTTGATGGCCTTCCGAGGGGCGAACGAGATTGTCTCGCCCATGATTTCCACTGCCCACTTTGCAATCCTACCCGAGGCCTCTCGGCACTGGATGATCTCCCCCAGGGGGAAGGATGACACCACAGTCACCGAATGAGACTCGAAGTAGTGTCGCAACTTCCGCCACGTCGGGATCACCGCGTACAGCAGCTTCTGAATTTGTGGGTAGCGGATCTTGGTCTCGGACAGTACCTCACTGATGAAGTAGACTGGCCTCTGGACGGGCAATGCATGCCCCTCTTCTCGTCTCTCAACCACGATCGCGGCGCTGACCACCTGATTGGTAGCGACGACGTAGATCAAGAGGGCTTCTCCGGCAGCGGGGGGCACCAAGATGGGCGCGTTCGTGAGGAGCGCCTTCAGGTTCCCAAGGGCTTCCTCGGCCTCAGGGGTCCAAGTGAAGCACTCGGCCTTTCTTAAGAGGCGGTATAGAGGCAGGCCTCTTTCGCTGAGGCACGAGATGAAACGGCTCAGAGCCGCAAGGCATCCCGTGACCCTCTGTACGCCTTTCAAGTCCTTGATGGGCCCCATGTTGGTGATGGCCGCAATTTTCTCCGGGTTGGCCTCGATGCCCCGCTCGGAGACGATGAACCCTAAGAGCATGCCTCGGGGGACTCCGAAGACGCACTTCTCAGGATTGAGTTTTACGCCTTTCGCCTTGAGACACCGGAATGTCGCTTCAAGGTCGGAAAGGAGGTCGGAGGCTTTCCTCGTCTTGACTACGATGTCATCGACGTAAGCCTCGACTGTTCGACCAATGTGTTCGCCGAACACGTGGTTCATGCACCTTTGGTATATCGCACCCGCATTCCTCAAACCAAACGGCATGGTAACATAGCAGTACATGCCGAAAGGTGTGATGAAAGAAGTCGCGAGCTGGTCGGACTCTTTCATCCTGATTTGGTGATACCCTGAGTAGGCATCGAGGAAAGACAGGGTTTCGCACCCAGCAGTGGAATCCACGATTTGATCGGTGCGAGGCAGAGGGTAGGGAACTTTTGGACATGCTTTGTTTAGACCAGTGTAGTCTACACACATCCGTCATTTCCCTCCTTTCTTTCTCACAAGCACAGGGTTGGCGAGCCATTCGGGATGGAATACCTCTTTGATGAACCCCGCTGCCATTAGCTTGTGGATCTCCTCGCCTATGGCTCTGCGCTTTTCTTCGTCGAATCGGCGCAGAGGCTGCTTCACGGGTCGGGCTCCAGCTCGGATATCCAGCAAGTGCTCGGCGACATCCCTCGGTATGCCGGGCATGTCTGAGGGACTCCATGCGAAAACGTCGGCGTTTGCATGGAGAAAGTCGATGAGCACTGCTTCCTATTTGGGGCGAGCTCAGAGCCGATCCGGATCTGCTTGGAGGCGTCGTTGCTGGGGTCGAGAGGGACGGACTTAACCGTCTCCACTGGCTCGAAGTTGCCGGCATGGCGCTTTATGTCTGGCGCCTCCTTGGAGAGGCTCTCCAGGTCGGCGATGAGGGCCTCGGATTCGGCGAGGGCCTCGGCGTACTCCACGCACTCCACGTCGCATTCGTACGCGTGTCGGTACGTGGGGCCGACGGTGATGACCCCGTTGGAGCCCGGCATCTTGAGCTTGAGGTAGGTGTAGTTGGGGACGACCATGAACTTGGCGTAGCATGACCTCCCCAACACTGCGTGGTAGGTTCCTCGGAACCGGACCACCTCGAACGTGAGGGTTTCCCTTTGGAAGTTGGAGGGAGTCTCGAAGCAGACGGGTAGATCGAGTTGTCCGAGGGGCTGGACGCGTTTCCCGGGGATGATCCTGTGGAAAGGCGTCGCGCCTGCCCGGACCGAGGACAGATTGATCCGCAGGAGCCCGAGGGTCTCAGCGTAGATGATGTTGAGGCTGCTGCCTCCGTCCATGAGGACCTTGGTGAGCCTGACGTTGCCGATGACGGGGTCGACAACGAGCGGGTATTTCCCCGGACTCGGCACGCGGTCGGGGTGGTCGCCCTGGTCGAAGGTGATGGGCTTGTCGGACCAGTCTAGGTAGACTGGCGCCGCCACCTTTACCGAGCCGACCTCCTGACGCTCTTGCTTGCGGTGCCGAGCCGAGGCGTTCGCCACTTGCCCACCGTAGATCATGAAGCAGTCGTGGACCTCGGGGAACTCTCCTGCCTTGCGATCCTCCTTCTTATCGTCGTCGTGGGCCCTGCCACCTTCCGCAGGTGGCCCGGCCTTGTGAAAGTGGCGCCGAAGCATGGCGCATTCCTCAATGGTGTGCTTGACGGGCCCCTGATGATAGGGGCATGGCTCCTTGAGCATCTTGTCGAAGAGATTGGCGCCTCCGGGGGGTTTCCGAGGGTTCTTGTACTCAGCGGCGGCGACAAGGTGAAGCGTCCCCAATCCTCTGGGACTCAAATGTGATACAATTACTAGTCCTAGGAGGCTAGTAAACACATTTATACATCAGATGATTCCAGATCTGCTTAAACGAGACAAACCTATAAAGGTGGCGAACAACTTTAAGAGTTGGTCCACAACTCGGGACATATCATCAGAGTGGGGCTGAAGCAGCCCGATATACGCAGTGAAGCAATTCAGCGGTCCAACAGCCACAGGCAAGGTTGGGAACAGTCGTAACTCTTACCCGATCTCCTTTTTCTGAAAAACAACAAATAAGCAAGGGTGAGTACAAACGTACTCAGCAGCCCACCTTCACCCGTGGAATGGGGAAATCAGATATAATGCATAGAATATGTGGAGCTCAGGATATTTTGCAGAAACAACAATATTTTATGCAGAGTTGTTTTGAAAAACATTTTGTATTTTTTGCAAAGTGCATCCTCTCCAAAAGGAGCAGGAAGTTTTTCAGTATTATAACAAAATCCCCTGGACTAAACCATCCAGGTATCTCAGCAGTTCCCACTGGTTTTCATTTTCAAAAACAACTACTGGACTTCCCGTCCACCATAGCTCACGGCTCAACCGCCGAACCTTTTAAAACCACTTTTCTCAAAACCATCTTTTTTTTTGAAAACAAAACATTAATTGCCATACCATACCAGACTCGTCCATTCCTGTGGACACAGACTATTCGAATAGGTTTTCAAACTCTGCGCAGAGGTGTACACTTTACCCACTAGTCCGACTCTGCGATCTCATAGCTAGTGAGACCCGAATCCGAATCTCTTTCTTTCCCCGCATGTCCTAACCTTAACGATTATCCGGAAGGAGTCAGGCCACCACCATGTCCAAACCGGACAAAACTTTCCCCCTCCTTATCCTCCCGGTGCTCCCCAGCCTTCATAACCCTGGGGTTGGACCGTACGAGTTCAGATTGAGTGACTGCCCACACAGTCTCGAGTGGTTGTACTATTAAAGAGTACATGTAGTGAAGATGACAAACCAGTCCTTATATGAGGGGACAATCCTTCTGCTCACGCCTAAACCAGCTGAGCCAACACCTTAGGCCCTCCCCTAAACCAGGGAGTCCCTGATTATCCCACTCACAAGGTGATAAGGGTGAAAACCCTTCATCACACACATTTTGAAAAGCATTTTCTTTTGAAAACTCACACCTGTTCTCAAATCATTTAGAACATATATATCAGGGATTGATTGCGGCAAGCGGCTGGGTGGCCATAATAACTTGTCTCAAAATCATATCATGCATAAAATAACAGGCTGAGGGTTGTGGTTGAAAAATCATAGGTAATTTATGCATCAAAGGGATCCAGTGAGCTTACCGTGCTTATTCGGCGAAGGGGGAAGGGGAGCTCATGGAACTGGCTTCTAGCTCCACTACCTGGCGTAGACTTGCAGATCTGGCCTCCACGAGATGGCACGAACGCTCCGATAACTATGCAACATGAATAAGCAAACATACTGTCGGGGACCATAATTAGGGGTACCCTCAAGACTCCTAATTCTCAGCTGGTAACCCCCATCAGCATAAAGCTGCAAAGGCCTGATGGGTGCGATTAGGTCAGGGTTCAGTCCATTCGAGCGACTCGATCATGCCTCGTCCGAGCCTAGCCTCAGACAAGGGCAGCCGACCCCGGAGGATTTCCGTCTCGCCCGAGGCCCCCCTCCAACGGCGGACACATCTCTGGCTCGCCCGAGGCCCTGCCTTCGCTAAGAAGCAACCCTGACTAAATCGCCGCACCAACCGACCGAATCACAGGAGCATTTAACGCAAAGGTGGCCTGACACCTTTATCCTGACGCACGCCCCTCGGCAGAGCCGAAGTGACCGCCGTCACTTCACCGCTCCACTGACCGGCCTGACAGAAGGACAACGTCGCCTGCGCCACTCCGACTGCAGTGCCACTTGACAGAGTGAGACTGACAGGCAGTCAGGCCCTGCCAAAGGCACCATAGGAAGCTCCGCTCCGCCCGACCCAGGGCTCGGACTCGGGCTAGGTCCCGGAAGACGGCGAACTCCGCTCCGCCCGACCCAGGGCTCGGACTCGGGCTAAGTCCCGGAAGACGGCGAACTCCGCTCCGCCCGACCCAGGGCTCGAACTCGGGCTAAGTCCCGGAAGACGGCGAACTCCGCTCCGCCCGACCCAGGGCTCAGACTCGGGCTCAGCCCTAGAAGACGACGAACTCCTCTCCGCCCGACCCCAGGGCTCGGACTCGGGCTCTGTGGGGGATAGATATCCCCTGGGTCCACTAAAGAAGTAAAAGGCCTAACGAAAGGCCCAAGGGCCCGATAATTCGTAAGGTCATTCTTTCGTGGGCCTAGGAAAAAGACAACCAACAAAGAAGACGTGAGACTGATTAGTGCAAACCCAGGCGGCCCACAACGCCGGACGAATGAATCGCAACAGAGACCCGACTTTCCCGTGCTGAAGCCCCCAGGCAACAGAGCCGTGCAAGGATAAGTCGGCGAGGGGTACGTAGGGATAAACTCAACAGCTTCACTATCTTTTAGCTACTTGTTGTTATCATATTCACGTGTACTGCCCCACGGTCGAGTATATAAGGCCTAGGGGGCACCCCTTCAGATCGATCGACCCTGTTCTACTTAGCCACCCACATAAACTCTCTGCGCCCTCTATCCAGAGAACCCTCTTGTAACCACGCTCGTATACTCACCAGGACGTAGGGTGTTACGCACTTCTAAGCGACCCGAACCTGCAAATCTTGTCCATTGTCCCTCGTGCGATCGGCACGAACCATTTTGCTACAGTCGTTGACACCGTCCTACTCCTAAAAACACCTTGAGGAGCAACCCCGGGTGTGCGGTCGGACCCAAAACACCGACAGCTGGCGCGCCAGGTAGGGGGTGTGTCAACGATCCAAGCTAGCTCAATGGCCGTCACCTTCCACAGCAAGATCGCCGTGCGTCCCGGATCTGTATTCTGCTTCGGGACAATCTCATCCGTGGCGGACGAAGAGGGAATTCTACACCGCCTCGCAGATCTGCCGGAACAGAAGCCTCCTCCAACAAACTCCGAAAATGCTGGAAAGACGCTACCTCCGGCTCTTCGGAAAAAGATCGTCTCCGGGGAGGCTGGAGCTAGAAGCTCGCTGACCCGGAAGACTCCGCTGTCTACTTCCCCGACGAGAGAATGGACACGGGTCGTGAGAAAGAAGGAGACCAGGGAGAGGCAAGTCGCTCTTCCCGTTCCTCCGACCTCAAAGGAGAACGGAAAGAAAGTCGCCGCGGCAGCAATACCGTTCTACCCCGACGTCCTCTTCATCGGGAGAGCAGAGTCGCCTGCCGTCTCCGACGACGAACCGACCGCGCCTGGAGAAGAACCGCTTCAGCGAGAATCCCGCCGACGAAGGAACCGACGCAGGAACGTTCGACGACATCACGCAGCTGGAGAACGGGATCCGGAGCAGCCTGTCTCGCGAGACGAGGTCTCAGAGATAGGAGAAACTCCGGAAGAACGCGTCTTCAGGGAACGAAGGAACTCCCGACGACGTGATCGCCGTCGGACTCAGGAGCAAGCCAAGCAAGATGCAAGGCAACGACGCGAGAATCCGCTCTTCGGGCGCAACTTGAACCCCGACTTCGCCCGAGCTATGAACACGCCGAGCGAAGTCGGAGGCGTTCTAGCTCGGATAGCTGACGGACTTCCTCGGACTCCCGACGCCGAGGGATACCGACGCCTGTTCACTCAAGCAGCCAACCATCTTCTACCGCTCGCTCACCCGCCGAACGATTTGCGACACGCCATCAACAGTCGCCGAGACGCGCGAAGCTCTATCAATGCTTCGCGCGAACGGCGGCACGAAAACGAAATTCGCCGTCGGGAGGAGTATGACCGAGATCATGGCTTCCCGACTCAAAGCCAGGCCACCCGAACTGAGTCGGCAACAGCTTCAACTGGTGGAACCACCCGGGGACGGTCGAGGAACCACCACCGCCACTCCCCTCCCCGGGACAGACGACATCCTCGACGACAGGAGGACACGAGCGGAGTATCCGCCCTTACTCCGCGCCTTAGGGCCATCCAATGGCCTCCCAACTTCAAGGTATCCAATGTCGACAAATATGAACCTAAGCAGGATCCAGGGGGTTGGTTAGCCGTCTACACCACCGCTGCTCGGGCTGCCGGGGCATCCGAAGACGTCATGACTGCGTATCTGCCCATCGTCCTCGGGCAAGACGCGCTGCAGTGGCTACGACATCTACCCCGACACTGCATCGACGACTGGGGAGACTTCAGTCGACGTTTCACCGCCAACTTCCAATCTCTCTCCGACAAGCCAGCGCAACCATGGGACCTCAAATCCATCAAGCGCCGGGGGGATGAGACTCTCCGGTCATACCTTAAAAGGTTCCAGACCATGAGAAACCGCATCCCCGAGGTCACGGAGGCGGCCGTGATCGAGGACTTCTACAGAGGATCTAACGACTCGGTTTTCGTCCGAGCCATACTGCAAAAGGCGCCGACTACCTCCGAGGAGCTGTTCCGGGAAGCCGACCTCTACATCACCGCTGACGAGCGGGCCCAGGACCTCATCGGAGGAGCAAAGCCCGCACCGGCAGCACCACGACGCGACGCGAACCAGCCGCCCGACAAGCGCTGGGAGAAGAGGCCTCGCAAAGAGGTACACGCCGCCGGACCACCCGCCTCTCGCGCCCGAGGAGGACCTCGTGGAGGCGAACGCACGCTGGACGACATCCTCGACGCCCAGTGCCCGTACCACAAAGACATGCGCCACACTCTCCGCAACTGCCGGGATTTCAAGCACTCCGTCGGGCATGGCCGACCCTTCCAACCTCTACCGCCTCCTCCGCCGAGGGGAGGACCAGATGAACCACGACAGCCCCATCAGCCGGAGGAGGGGGGAGGAGGAGCTTTCCCGCGCGTTGACAGGGAGGTCAACGTCATCTTCGGCGGACATGGGTCGCAGGAGAACAAGAGACAACAAAAGCTCAACGACCGCCAGATACTGGTGGCGACCACCGGCCCTCCCGCCCCGTACCGGTGGTCGGAGCACCCAATCACGTTCACTCGGGAGGATCAATGGCTCAACTTCGACCACCTGGGCAAATACCCGCTCCTCGTCGATCCGGTGATCCGAGAGAGCCGGGTGAAGAAGGTGCTAGTGGACGGGGGGAGCAGCATCAACGTCACCTTCCCCCGTACGCTCCAAGGCTTGGGAGTTCATCTCAAAGAGCTCCACGAGTCAGACACTCCTTTCTTCGGCATCGTGCCGACGGAAGGGGAATACCCGCTGGGCCACATCTACATGCCGGTCACCTTCGGGACTCCGGATAACTACAGAACCGAGTTCCTGAGGTTCGAGGTGGCGAACTTCGACTGCGGGTACAACGCCATCATCGGGAGGCCGGGGCTGGCCAAATTCATGGCCATCCCACACTATACGTACATGATACTGAAGATGCCAGGACCGCAAGGAATCATAACTGTACGCGCCGACTTCCAAGGCGCCGCAGAATGTTTCCGAGTGGCCATCCAAGCAGCCCTCACCACCAAGCCGTCAACGGTTCCTTCTACACCGGCGAACTCTAAGCCTGAAGAAGACCTCGCCGTACCGGCAAACGAAGCTCAGGCCGCGACCTCTATGCGGCCGACTGAAGACACCAAGCGGATCAACTTGGGGTTTGCTGATGAGCGCAAGGCAGCCATCATCAGCTCCAGTTTAAATGACAAATAGGAAAGCGCGCTCGTCCAGTTCCTGCAAGATAACCGAGACGTATTCGCATGGCAACCTGCGGATATGCCGGGAGTCCCGAGGGAGTTGGCCGAGCACAAATTGAAAGTCTATCCTCAGGCGAGGCCGATCCGGCAAAAGCTGCGTCGTTTCACGCCCGACAAGAGAGAGGCCATTCGTGCCGAGTTAGCCCGCTTGGTCGCGGCCGGATTTATTAGAGAAGTATTACACCCCGAGTGGTTAGCCAACCCTGTTCTTGTACTCAAAAAGAATAAAGTGGATTGGCGCATGTGCGTCGACTATACTGATCTCAACAAACACTGTCCGAAGGATCCCTTCGGGCTCCCGAGGATAGATCAGGTGGTGGATTCCACCGCTGGATGTTCGATGCTGTCTTTCTTAGATTGCTATTCCGGGTATCATCAGATTAGTTTGGCAAAAGAAGACGAGGAAAAAACGGCGTTCATCACCCCGTTTGGTGCTTTCTGTTATACCTCCATGCCGTTCGGCCTCAAAAACGCTGGAGCGACTTATCAGAGAGCTATTCAAACATGCTTAGCCGATCACTGGGGCAAGCGTGTGGAGGCTTACGTAGACGACGTGGTGATTAAAACGGAGAATCCGGAAAACTTCATCGAAGACTTACAGCTGGTTTTCAACAGCCTGAGAAGATATAGATGGAAGCTCAATCCTGAGAAATGCGTCTTCGGAGTACCAGCAGGAAAGTTACTCGGATTTATTGTGAGCCACCGGGGAATTGAAGCTAATCCAGATAAGATTGAAGCTATCATGAAGATGGAAGCTCCTCGATCGCAAAAGAAGGTTCAGCGACTCACTGGATGTATGGCGGCCCTGAGCAGATTCATATCCAGGCTGGGAGAAAAAGGTCTGCCATTTTATAAACTGCTGAAGAAGGTGGATAAGTTTCAATAGACTTCAGAGGCACAAGAAGCTCTAGACGCACTGAAGAAATTCCTGACAACACCACCAGTATTGAAACCGCCCCGGCGAGCTACGCCGACTCAGCCGGCTGAAGATTTGCTGCTATATATCTCTTGCACGACTCACGTGGTAAGCACTGCGTTGGTAGTCGAGCGAGTGGAAGAAGGGCATGCCTACCCGGTACAACATCCTGTCTACTTCATCAGTGAGGTTCTAGGCCCATCGAAGAAAAAGTATCCTCAAGTTCAGAAGCTATTATATGCAGTACTTCTAACTGCCCGCAAGCTGCGCCACTACTTTGACGATCACAAAGTCATAGTAGTTACTGGTTTTCCAATAGGGGACATTCTTCACAACAAGGAAGCCATTGGCCGAATAGCCAAGTGGGCTTGCGAGTTGGGATCCCATGATATCGAGTTCCGACCTCGCACTGCCATCAAAACTCAAGCACTGGTCGATTTCGTATCAGAGTGGACAGAACAGCAAGTGCCGGATAATCCAGAAACCGCAGAAGTATGGCGAATGTATTTTGATGGCTCGCTGAAGCTGCAGGGAGCAGGAGCAGGAATTCTCTTCACTGCACCTGGAGGCGAGCACCTCAAGTATGCTCTCCAGTTGCTATTCCCGGCCTCTAACAATGCAGCCGAGTATGAAGCTTTGATACACGGATTAAACATCGCCATATCACTGGGTGTCAAGAGACTGATGGTGTACGGAGATTCTCTGGTAGTCATCAGTCAGATAAACAAGGAATGGGATTGTTCAAGTGATTCAATGGGAAGATACTGCGCCGCCGTCCGAAAGCTAGAAGATAAATTCGAAGGTCTGGAGTTTCATCATATAGAAAGAGATCGGAACACGGCGGTGGATGTACTGTCCAAGCTCGGATCCGGTCGGACTCAAGTCCCGCCCGGGGTCTTCGTGCAAGAAATTCTCCAGCCGAGCATCTCGACGGATCAAATAGAAGAGTGCATTATCATAGATCAACCCGAGTCAGACTCTGATGACTGGAGGCAACCGATTATTAAGTATATAAAGAATGAAGAAGAATCAGATGACAAGAACTCGGCAGAGCGCATTGCCAGACAATCAGCTCACTATACACTCATTGGGGAGGTATTATACAGGAGGGGCGCGTCAGGCGTCCTCATGAAGTGCGTTCTCCCGTCCACCGGGAAGCAACTTCTGGAGGAAGTCCATGCAGGGCAGTGTGGAGTGCACGCAGCATCCAGAACATTAGTCGGGAAGGTTTTCAGGTCAGGATTCTATTGGCCGACGGCGAAGAATGATGCAGCCGAGTTAGTTCAGAGATGCGAAGCTTGCCAATACCTGTCAAAGCAACAGCACATGCCAGCACAGCAGCTACAAACCATACCAGTAACTTGGCCTTTCGCATGCTGGGGATTGGATATGATTGGACCTTTCAAGAAAGCTCAAGGAGGATACACCCATGTATTGGTGGCAATTGACAAATTCACTAAATGGATAGAGTTCCAGCCCATTGCCTCTTTAACCTCTGCTAAAGCCGTGGAATTCATACAAAGCATAATATTCAGATTTGGGATACCAAACAGTATCATCACTGACTTGGGATCCAACTTCACCAGTTCAGAATTCTTTGACTTCTGCGAGCAAAAAAGCATTCAGATCAAGTATGCATCTGTAGCCCATCCGAGAGCCAACGGGCAGGTTGAGCGAGCCAACGGAATGATATTGGAGGCACTTAGAAAAAGGGTCTTTGATAAAAATGAAAAATTCGCAGGAAAATGGATAAGAGAATTGCCTTATGTTGTTTGGAGCTTGAGAACCCAACCTAGCCGGGCCCTGCATGGAAACACTCCTTTCTTCATGGTCTATGGATCGGAGGCAGTGCTACCTGCTGATCTCAAGTTTGGGGCGCCAAGATTGATCTTCGAAAGCATAGCAGAAGCCGAAGCCACTAGGGTGGAGGATATTGACGTACTTGAGGAAGAACGACTGAATGCAGTGATTCAATCAGCACGATACCAGCAGACTCTAAGGCGCTACCACGACAAAGCTGTGCGACAACGTTTCTTTTCGATGGGAGACCTCGTCCTCCGCCGAATTCTAACGGGGGAGGGACGGCACAAGTTATCACCCTTATGGGAAGGACCTTTCATAATAGCAGAAGTCACTCGTCCCGGATCATATCGCCTCACCCAAATGGATGGCACGGAAGTTGGGAACTCCTGGAACATAGAGCACCTCCGAAAGTTTTACCCCTAGCTGTATTTCAAAACAGCCGGAGCGACCATGTATTCTGTATAATGGAAATACGTCATCAATAAAGAGAGATTTCAAAGATACTTGGCTCATTTATGATTGACTTGCATTCTTACTTAACTCGGGGTGACCACTATGCCCTACAAACGGAGCAATCGACTTAAGTCGGTGACGACTTAAGGCGGTGCAACATGCTCACGCTTACTTAACTCGGGGTGACCACTATGCCCTACAAACGGAGCAATCGACTTAAGTCGGTAACGACTTAAGGCGGTGCAACATGCTCACGCTTACTTAACTCGGGGTGACCACTATGCCCTACAAACGGAGCAATCGACTTAAGTCGGCAACGACTTAAGGCGGTGCAACATGCTCACGCTTACTTAACTCGGGGTGACCACTATGCCCTACAAACGGAGCAATCGACTTAAGTCGGTAACGACTTAAGGCGGTGCAACATGCTCACGCTTACTTAACTCGGGGTGACCACGATGCCCTACAAACGGAGCAATCGACTTAAGTCGGTAACGACTTAAGGCGGTGCAACATGCTCACGCTTACTTAACTCGGGGTGACCACTATGCCCTACAAACGGAGCAATCGACTTAAGTCGGTAACGACTTAAGGCGGTGCAACATGCTCACGCTTACTTAACTCGGGGTGACCACTATGCCCTACAAACGGAGCAATCGACTTAAGTCGGCAACGACTTAAGGCGGTGCAACATGCTCACGCTTACTTCACTCGGGGTGACCACTATGCCCTACAAACGGAGCAATCGACTTAAGTCGGCAACGACTTAAGACGGTGCAACATGCTCACGCTTACTTTACCTAGGGTGACCACTATACCCTACTAACGGAAGTTACCGGCTAAAAGTCATTGACGGCTTAAACCAGTATAGCATACTCGCGATTATGCAGTTCAAGGGATGATCTCCATATCCCACAAACAAACTTCATAATCATCGTGCAGCGTTACCACAAACTTGCGAACTAATAAATTCTGATACAATAAGGGAGTAATCACGTCATTCGAATGATAAGCCGATAACCTCTAACGAGTACTTGATCATGCTAACTGCGCGCTCAGAGCACGCGAACTGTTTCTTTATTTTCCAATGTCTTTCTCAGGAACGACTGACGAAGAAGGGCGATTCGAGGAATCAGGGGCAGCATTCACATCGACTTTTATATCTTCAGGGACAACCACGCCGGGTCTTCTCATCAAGATTCGTCCCGCCCGAATGGCCTTGTCCAGGGCCTTATCGCGCTGAGCTTTGAAAGTGACAGCAGCTTCTTCAGCAACTTTAACAGCCTGCTGAGCAGTTTCTAACTCCTGAGCAATGGATTTCTTAGAAGCTCGGAGTCCCTTGATGGTGGCATCCTTTGCCGATAGCAACTGTGTAAGACGGGCCACTTCGTCCGAGGATTCTTGCAGCTGACGGCGCTGATTGTCAAGCTCCTCCATCGTAAAACGGTGGCTCCTCTCCAAGATGGTCAGCGAGTTGCTGGAATCTCGGTACAATCTGTCCAAGTTGTCGCGAGAAGCAGCAAGGATGCGTTTTTCTTCCTACAAGCAAAAATCAACTCATTCAGAATCCAAGAGTATTATAAGGCGAAGCACGGGTTCGTAAGCTACCTTCTCAGAGTCAAGCTGAGCATGAAGAGAAGAACTCAGAGCGTTGGCGTCATCCAAAGCCGCAGAGACCTGACTCAACTCGATCTGACTCTGAGAATACTTCTCCTCGAAGTCAGCGCATCGTCGAGCCATTTCAGCTTGATCTTGGGAATGTTTTTCTTCAAGAACTGTGATCCGCCGAGTCATCCCTATCAAGAGGTATTCAAACAAAATGAGGTCAGAAGGTAAAACAATCCACGGACAAGAACAAAGAAGAAGAAGAAAGGACACTTACCAGCATTAGTTGCCTCCAACTCAGATACACGACCCCGAAGCAACACCGGATTCCAACGCTCAAGAGATGAAGCCACCTCCGGGATGGAAGCACCCTGCGACTTTAGTTGGCCGACCATTCCATCCACCAAAGCCTGATAAGAAGAGCGGATGAACATAATGGCAACAATTCATGCAACATAAAGATCAAACTAAAGCACAGCACAGCACCTGGAGGTTGGAAAAAAGCGAAGAGATCCCCAAGTCAGGAGAAATCAGCTGATGACCAGGTGCCAGACCACCGCTCGAAGTAGCTTGCAGCAGACCAGCAGGAACGAGCTCAGTACATTCAGCAGAGCTTAACGCCAGACCAGTGGGGATGCTGCCCTCTAAAGCGACCCCCTGATCCGGAGTTTGAGCCACCATCATGCCGCCAGAGTGTGGAGGTGAACCCACATGAACATCCATGGAAGTGCAGGAGGGAGACCTCGCTCGGACACCCTCGGGGGCTGGGTCAAGATTGGCACTGCCCACTCGAGCCGGGTCACCCCCGGCAACACCCTCGGGGGCTGGGTAGTGGCCTACACTCCTCACCCGAGCTGAGTCCCCCCCGGCGACACCCTCGGGGGCTGGGCACATGTCAGCGCTATTCAAGGGATCCAAGCTCTCTGCCGTGACCACCTCTAAGGTTGATGGGCCTTCAGCTACTTCCATAGGATCAGGACGATCCAGGTCAGCATCCCGACCCTCGAGATCATGCTCTAAGGTCGACGAGGCACGGGATGACCTCAACCCAGCATCTGGCACGGCTGCACAAGTTTCTGTTGCATCAGTATCTGCGGGTTCCAGCAACAAGTTCTCAGGGACCATATCCTCTAGAGCTTGATCAAAATTGGCCATGGACAGTTCTTGCAGACCAATAAGAGTAGACAAGGCAGGAGAAGGAACCCCACTACTACCACCGCTAGCGACGAACTGCCGACTGTTTTTCCGAGTTAATGGAGTCTCATTCTCTTCCTCCTCATCTTCCACAGCAACAGCACAAACAGCATCCTCATTGGGGTCAGCAGCAGGCGGAGCACACCCATTGGGATCAATGTCAGCAAGGCCCGTTGCAGTCACTTCTTCGGCAGCAGGAGCCAAGGTACTGGCATCCTCGTCAAAGCTGGACACTCGCCAGAGGCGTCTTCTTTTCTTCTTCTGCTCATCAGCAGAAGGCTCGGGCTGACTGGTTCGGCTAGGACGCCTCGGGCGAGTATTGACAGGTTTCGAGACATCCAAGGTCGCATCAACCTCTGGAAGGGGCACCACTGCCAATGTACCATCAGGAGCAGTATCAGATGAATCCTCAGCTAGCAGATCGAGCATGTCATTTATGTCTGCATCACTAGGGTTCAGGGGCACTTCAAAATAAATCTGCCGTTCATCATCAGGTATCTCCCCGAGCGAAGCAACTAAGGAACGGACCTCTTCAGCAGAGGGTCGCACTCTAAGACCCAAATTGCTATCTGTCACGGGCGGATTGGACACAAAAAGGGTGAAAGCTTTGGGAGAAGGTAGGTTCCAAGCCGAGTATGCCACTGGAGCACCAACGTTTGAAACTTTACCCCTAAGGATCATTTCGAGTCGGCTTACCAAATCAACAAAAGGAATTCTCCTATTGGTAACTCGGGTTGAGTCGGCCAGCCCTCGGTAAAGATATGCCGGATAGGCCCTGTCTTTCAGCGGCTGAATGTTTTTGAAAACAAAATCTGTGACCACAGCTTCGGCAGTCAGACCTCTCTCCTTCAGTAATCCAACTTCAGTAAGCAACACGCCTGCCTCGGCCACTTCTTGGTCCGTGGGAGACTCAGTCCAACTCGGAGTACGAATGTCCGGCTGTCTTCCTGAGCGGGAAGGGAGAGAATTTCCATAATTATCCATTATAAACCACTCCAGACGCCAACCTTTAATACTGTCTTTGAGGGGTATCTCGAGATACTCGGTCTTCCGCCCACGGCGCATCTCTAAACTGGCACCTCCGACCAACTGATGTTGCCCCCCGGCCATCCCAGGACGGCAGTGATATAGATACTTCCATAAGCCAAAATGCGGCAGCACGCCAAGATAAGCTTCGCGAAGGTGAACGAAAATAGAGATTTGGAGAATGGAGTTAGGGTTCAAGTGAGTCAGGTTGATGTGATAAAAATCAAGGATGCCACGGAAAAAAGGAGATATGGGAAGGCCGAGGCCGCGAAGAAGGAAAGGAGTGTAAACCACTGACTCGTGGGTATCTTCGGTTGGGACAGTAGTCCCGTGGCAAGCCCGCCAAGAACAGAGTTCCCGTGGAGGGAGAACCCCGATGGAGACAAGGCGGAGAAGCTCAGCTTCAGAAATTACAGACATATGGTTACCTGCGAAGGGTAACTGACTATTGGGGTCGATAGCGGGGATCACTGCGGCAGGCGAGTTCGCAGTCTTCCTCTTGGGCGCCATCTTGCTTCTCGCTGGCGAAACAGAGTAGGAGGCGAGTGGCAGAGAAGATTCAGATGCGGAAATGCAAGAACTAGGGCACGGAAAGCAAAGGCGGCTAAAAGCGCGACTCTTAAGGGATATTCTTGAGCCAGATACCTTTTCAAAAAGTGCCCAGTCATCACCCGGCGGTCATCTCCGAAATCCCAGCATGCCACGTGGATATCCAACAGTTATTTCCAAGAAAGCCGATGTGCCACCTCATCACTCGGTCTTTTTCCTCAAAGTAACTTGAGAAGCTGGCTATCACTCGGCGCTGCCTCTAAAACGCCGACCACGTGTTCAATCGCTCGGCATTACTTCTAAAATGCCGACGCCGACCTTCAATCACTCGGCGCTGCCTCTAAAACGCCGACCACATGTTCAATCGCTCGGCATTACTTCTAAAATGCCGACGCCGACTTTCAATCACTCGGCGTGTCCTTTAACACGCCGACCACGTGTTCAAACGCTCAGCATTACTTCTAAAATGCCGACGCCGACATTCAATCACTCGGCGTTATTTCTAGAATGCCGGCCCCGTATTTTGTCGCTTGGCATTACTTCTAAAATGCCGATGCCGACCTTCTATCATTCGGCATTGCCTCTAAAACGCTGGTCTTGTGTTCGATTGCTCAGTGTTACTTCTAAAACGCTGATGTCAATCTTCACATCGCTCGGCGCTGTCTCTACTATATCAAAAGAATCAGTTCAACATTCAGCAAAAGCAATGACAAGTCATCAAAAAGGGGAGATAAACGACAGCCTTCATTAAAGGGAAGTTAACGAGTTTACAAACCAACTCTTCACGAGTTGGTACTCCCCTAATTCTACTCTACATTACTACTACTACTAAACTACAATATACTACTCTACATTACTACTACTACTACATTATTCTAGCTATACTAAACTATACTAACATCTAAGAAGACCAGTGGCGTCTAGCCACTGGCCCTGCCCCTGCTGCCGCCCTTGGTGCTGCCCCTGCTGCTGTCGCCCTTGGTGCTGTCCCTGCTGCCGTCGCCGCCGCCCTTGCCACTGCCGCTGCCGTCACTGTCGCCGTCGTCGTCGTCGTCGTCGTCGTCGTCGTCTTCACCCTCGTCGCCGCCGTCCGAGTCCTCCTCATCCGAGGAGTACTCCGACTCATCCGAGCCTCCGAGCCCGGAGCGCTCGACGGCCCGGATGTACGTCCAGACCTCCGCGGCTATCCCCTGGGAGTCGTCCGAGTCATCGGACGACGCCGGGGGAGAGACGGGAGCCGGAGACCCCTCGGACTCGGAGGAGAACTCCTCCTCCGAGTATTCTGAGTCACCGAAATCCTCCGATGGAGGAGTCGGCTCGCGCTTGCGCTTGTTGTTCTTGCCCATGGCGGAAGCAGACAGAGGAGAGGAAAAGAAGGCAGTAAGGAGCAGCGAAGAGATGTGAAGAAACCAGAGAAACAAAGGGGTTATTTATAGAAGGGAAAGGCAACCGCTCACTTCTAACCGCGGTCACTGAACAGTCGCAAGGCATTCAATAAGCACTTCCACCCATCTGAAGACACGTCAGACGGCGGATGTCGTTTCATGCAACACTACACCCATTGGGACTCCAGTCAACAGTGCAAATGATATGATTACACTAGCCGTCCCATCGCATTACTACTCAGAGGCAACCGGCTAAAACACTCAGCGTACCAAGCCGTCCCTTGCCCACACCCATTGGGGGGGGACGCCCAGGAATTATCAGTATATTTTTCAAACGGTCACATCCGTGCAGGGCATGCAGTGAATACCTCAAGACAAAAATGAGATATCAGTAAGGATCAGAGGAAAGCCAAATATAACCAGCAAAGTACAAGATATGGCCGACAGAAGCGACGTGAAGACTAGACAAAGAACGTCCGTCAAACGTCCAATCAATCGCAGAAGCAAATAAATTGCACTACCTAGCAAGATATGGATGGATTGCAAACTCGGCTGCTAAAGACAAAATATACGCTGACCTTGGCAGCAAAATATTGATGACATAATGCTGACCTCCAAAGCATAATGCCAAATAGCCTCATGCCAGTTTCCACAAGCGAAAGGAAGACCTTCGAATGGATTATCCTTAAAAAATCCATTTGAAGGTCGGGGGCTACACCCATTGGGTGCACCTCCGGTGCACCCCATGGAATATTATTCTGAACCGATATGGCGCCGACTTCTAAGGCGTAGAGCAAGATTGAAAAGACTAATCCTCAACCGAGATGCAGGAGCGCGAATGGAGATAACCTTTGGAAGAAGACCTTCGAGTAGATTATCTTCTAAAATCCACTCAAAGGTCGGGGGCTACACCCATTGGGTGCACCTCCGGCGCACCCAATGAAGTCCAGAGTCTTACAATCAAAAAATGCCGACCTCTAAGGCACGAGCACAAAACCAAACTTTGGTCGGACGAGTGATCAGAGTCAGAGAAGACAGCAGGAAGTCATTTTTTGGACCTTGGATCTTTGAGTTGATTACCTCTAAATCAACCCAAAGATCGGGGGCTTGTGGGGGATAGATATCCCCTGGGTCCACTAAAGAAGTAAAAGGCCTAACGAAAGGCCCAAGGGCCCGATAATTCGTAAGGTCATTCTTTCGTGGGCCTAGGAAAAAGACAACCAACAAAGAAGACGTGAGACTGATTAGTGCAAACCCAGGCGGCCCACAACGCCGGACGAATGAATCGCAACAGAGACCCGACTTTCCCGTGCTGAAGCCCCCAGGCAACAGAGCCGTGCGAGGATAAGTCGGCGAGGGGTACGTAGGGATAAACTCAAGAGGTTCACTATCTTTTAGCTACTTGTTGTTATCATATTCACGTGTACTGCCCCACGGTCGAGTATATAAGGCCTAGGGGGCACCCCTTCAGATCGATCGACCCTGTTCTACTTAGCCACCCACATAAACTCTCTGCGCCCTCTATCCAGAGAACCCTCTTGTAACCACACTCGTATACTCACCAGGACGTAGGGTGTTACGCACTTCTAAGCGGCCCGAACCTACAAATCTTGTCCATTGTCCCTCGTGCGATCGGCACGAACCATTTTGCTACAGTCGTTGACACCGTCCTACTCCTAAAAACACCTTGAGGAGCAACCCCGGGTGTGCGGTCGGACCCAAAACACCGACAGGCTCAGCCCCAGAAGACGACGAACTCCGCTTCGCCCGACCCCAGGGCTCGGACTCCGCCCTGGCCTCTGCTGAACGACCTCCGCCTTGCCCGACCCAGGGGCTCGGACTCAGCCTCGGCCATGGAAGACAGACTCGACCTCGGCTTCGGAGGAGCCTCCACGTCGCCCAACCTAGGGCGCAGGCCAGCCACGTCAACAGGAAACGCCATCATCACCCTACCCTGAGCTAACTCAGGCCGCAGAGAACAAGACCGGTGTCCCATCTGGCTAGCTCCGCCAGATAGGCAATGATGGCGCCCTGCATGCTCTGTGACGACGGCGGCTCTCAGCTCTCTTACGGAAGCAGGAGGACGTCAGCAAGGACTCAACCGCTCCGACAGCTGTCCCTCTGCCAGGCTCCGTCGCTCCTCCGACGGCCACGACATCACACCAGCTGGGTGCCAAAATCTCTCCGGCTGCCACATCGGCATGTACTTAGGGCGCTAGCTCTCCCTCGCTAGACACGTAGCACTTTGCTACACTCCCATTGTACACCTGGATCCTATCCTTACGCCTATAAAAGGAAGGACCAGGGCCCTCTTAGAGGGGGTTGGCCGCGCGGGGACGAGGACGGGACAGGCGCTCTCTTGGGGCCGCTCGCTTCCCTCTCCCGCGTGGACGCTTGTAACCCCCTACTGCAAGCGCACCCGACCTGGGCGCGGGACGAACACGAAGGCCGCGAGATTCCCACCTCTCTCACGCCGGTCACCGGCCGCCTCGCTCCTTCCCCCCTTCGCGCTCGCCCACGCGCTCGACCCATCTGGGCTGGGGCACGCGACGACACTCACTCGTCGGCCCGAGGGACCCCCCGGTCTCGAAACGCCGACACATACAAACAAGCAAGTATACCAACAAATATTTAGTATAGTGGTCAGAATAGTGATATATGGATGGGTAGAGTCTTGAGTAGAATCTGTGTCATGTGGTGTTGTGATATTACTGGTGGTGGAGCGGAGGTGCTTACCAGGAGGGTGGACTGGAGGCGAAGCGACACTATGTGTGTAGCCGGCAAAGCGGAGTAACTGAGTGGGTGGGGTGTTTGCCTTGGCTGAGGGTGTTGAGTGTGTATGGAGAGGGAGAGGGTAGCTGGGTGTATTTATAGCTGAGTGTAGGTGGTGTAGCACAGTGAAGTTCACTGTTGGTGAGAATAGTGACGAATGAATCGTCTGACTTAGTATGAACAGGAGAGTTATAGGTAGAATATGGGACCAGAGTATTTTGGGAGTTTTCTGGAATATGGACCATGCTTAAGGGATGACATGGTTGGATAGGGAATAGTTTGATAAGAATTTAGAAACGAGGATTATTGGAATCTGAGTTTGGAAGCCTGGTTTGAAGGAATCTTAAAGTTAAGCGTGCTCAACTTGGAGAAACCTGGGATGTGTGACCAGATGGGAAGTTCCCACTGGAAAGAAAATCACAGTCACCAGAGTTCGTATGACTGGAATATGGGTCTGGCTGGTCTTAGGTGGACTGGACAACATGATGTATGAGTAGTTGAAATTTGGGGTGATCAGCTAATTGATGAATAGTAACGATGAATAGTGACGAAGAAAAAGTTACTAGATATCATCGATGAGTAGTAACGATGATGAATAGTAACGATGATGAATAGTAACACTGAATAGTAACAATGTGAATAGTGTCAGTGAATAGTAATGATGAATAGTAACGGTGAATAGTGATGGTGGATAGTCGTATGAACGAACGATGAACGATGAATAGGAACTATGAACGAACGGACGAACGATCGAATGATCGGACGAACGAACGATCGGAATTTCGGCAACATAACGGCAGGACAAAGATTATCTGGAAGAACGATGAATAGGGACCATGAACGAACGATGAACGATGAATAAGAACTATGAACGAACGATGAACGATCGAATGATCGAACGAACGAACGATCGGAATTTCGGCAGCATAACGGCAGGACAAAGATTATTTGGATGAACGAACGGACGAACGATCGAGTGATCGGACGAACGAACGATCGGAATTTCGGCAGCATAACAGCAGGACAAAGATTATCTAGAAGAACGATGAATAGGGACTATGAACGAACGATGAACGATGAATAGGAACTATGAACGAACGATGAACGATCGAATGATCGAACGAACGAACGATCGGAATTTCGGCAGCATAACGGTAGGAAAAAGATTATTTGGACGAACGAACGGACGAACGAACCATGAACGATCGGACGAACGATTGAACGATCGGACGAACGAACGAACAAACTAAGAACAGGGGATGAACGATCGAAGAACGATCGAACGATCCTTGTGCTAGTGTGTGCTTGTGTGGAACATGGAGTGGGTGTGTGTGGGGGGGAAGAGAGTTGCCATGAAATGGCTTGGGGTGGGATGAGAGGAGGCCCTTGCCCCTCTATTTATAGCCATGGTGGGGTGATTAGGGGGAGGGATGAGAGGATTAGTGGGAGGATGAGAGGATTAGTGGGAGATTAACATGTATTTGTCTTGTGTAAGTGATATTAGCTTGTAGAGCTCACCGTATGACACTGGAGGCATACATATACGTATGAGCATGAGGAAAGTTATGAAGAAAATATTTGTAGGGACTAGAAAAATGATTCTGAAGGTATTTCTCAAGAGGAAAATACCTGGAGATATATCGGTGGAATATTTGGGCAGTATTTCTGGAAAGAACTTGAAGAGGATCACTAGGGAAATATCTGGGTAGTATTTCTGTAAACAATTTGAGGGGGATCACTGGGGAAATATTTGTAGGATATTTTGAGGAGGATTTTAGAGAGAATATAGACCACTATACTTTATTTGTTGATATCAACTCGCAAACAAACATTTTGAAATGAAATTTGAAATTCATTTTGAATTTAGAGCGAGTTTGAGAAAATTTCAGGATTTGAATTTTTGGGATGCTACACAAGGTCCGCGTCGGCGGCGTCGCGTTTCGCTTGCGACTTCTTCTTGCCTTTCTTCTTGGTGCCACGCTGAGTGGACGCCTCGGGGACATCTTCCGGCTGGCGGCCCTAGGGCTGCTTGTCCTTCCGGAAGATGGCCTCAACCGCCTCCTGGCCAGAGGCGAACTTGGTGGCGATGTCCATCAGCTCGCTCGCCCTGGTGGGGGTCTTGCGACCCAGCTTGCTCACCAGGTCGCGGCAGGTGGTGCCGGCGAGGAACGCGTCGATGACATCCGAGTCGGTGATGTTGGGCAGCTCGGTGCGCTGCTTCGAGAATCGTCGGATGTAGTCCCGGAGAGACTCTCCCGGCTGCTGGCGGCAGCTTCGGAGATCCCAGGAGTTCCTAGGGCGCACGTACGTGCCCTGGAAGTTGCCGGCGAAGGCTTGGACCAGGTCGTCCCAGTTGGAGATCTGCCCCGGAGGCAAATGCTCCAGCCAGGCTCGAGCGGTGTCGGAGAGGAACAGGGGGAGGTTGCGGATGATGAGGTTGTCATCGTCCGTTCCACCCAGTTGGCAGGCCAGCCGGTAGTCCACGAGCCACAGTTCCGGCCTCGTCTCCCCTGAGTACTTTGTGATAGTAGTCGGGGTTCGAAACCGGGTCGGGAACAGCGCCCGTCGTATGGCCCGGCTGAAAGCCTGCGGACCGGGTGGTTCGGGCGAGGGGACTCCGATCCTCCCCGCTGTCATAGCGTCCCCCACGCCTGGGGTGGTAGCCTCGGCGCACCTTCTCGTCGAGGTGGGCTCGACGGTTGCGGTGATGGTGCTCGTTGCCGAGGCGACCCAGGGCCGCAGGCGCTGTGTTGTGCGTGCGCCCGGTGTGGACCGAGGCTTCCCGCATGAATCGGGAAGTCGCGGCGTGATGCTCCGAGGGGTACCCCTGCCTTCGGGAGGCAGAGCTTTCGGCCCATCGGACCGCGACATCCTCCAGGAGATTCTTGAGCTCTCCCTGGATACGCCGCCCCTCGGTGGTTGATGGTTCCGGCATCGCGCAGAGAAGTATTGCCGTTGTAGCCAGGTTCTGGCCGACCCCACTGGAAGCCGGTGGCGGCCTTGCCCTGACATCGTCGGCGATGCGGTGCTGGATGCCCTGGGGTAGATGACGCGCTTCTTCGGCCGGAGGTTGGCCTGCCCATTCCTGCCCGATGTCCCGGCGGAACGGCTCAAGTGTTCCTGCTCCCTCGTCGAGCCTGGCCTGCATCTCACGGATTTGCTCGAGCTATGAGTCCTGACCCCCCGTAGGGACTGGGACCACAGCTAGCTCCCGGAGGATGTCAACGCGAGACGCAGGCCTAGGGGGATCACCGTTTTCCGGTATACCAAGATGGTTGCCTTCGCCGGGACCCCCTAGATCGACGTGGAAACATTCACGACTAGGGCCGCAGTCCTCATCGCCGAAGCTGCGGCTACCGTCGGAACAATCAGAGAGGCAGTAGTCGCATGCGGTCATGAAGTCCCGCATGGCACTAGGGTTACCAAGTCCGGAGAAATCCCAACAAAAGTCGGGCTCGTCATCTTCCTCGGAACCCGAGGGCCCGTAGGTCGAGACGGCTGTCAGCCGGTCCCAGGGTGACCGCATACCGTACCCCGGAGGGTTTGGACTCGCCTCTATGAAAGCGTCCACCAAAGCGAAGCCGCTTGGTGGGTCGAGGCTGAATCCAAAAGGCACGAGATGGGAATCGGTCGGTACCTCTTAGTCGACGGGCGGTGACGAAGTCACATCAGGGGCAGACTGCACCGTCGTCTCAGGTACGAGGGTGATGCCCAGCAAGTCCTTTGCGAGCATGCTGGCGTCGTCCGTCCGCTTGGAGTTAGCGTGTTGCGGGGAAATAGCGCTCGTCTTCGTCTCAGACGCGAGGTCGATGCCCGACGTGTCCCCCGTTGGGGCGCCGGCGCCGTCGACTCGCTCGAGAGCCGACGAGGTGCCGCCTCCTTCTTGGCCTTGGTTGCCCCGCCTCTTCCTCCGTCGGCGGGGGAGGCGACGGGACAAACCCGAATGTTGTTCTTCCGCCACGTGGGGAAGACGTCGTCGATTCCGCCGCCGGCGGGCGGGTTGTCGACCGCCATTGTCGCTGTCGCGCGGCGGGGGAAGGAGTATCATGTCGTAGCTGCCGTCGAGGGACATGAACTCAAGACTTCTGAAACGGAGCACCGTCCCGAGCTGGAAAGGTTGCTGAAGACTACCCATCTGGAGCTTGACGGGAAGCTATTCGTCAACACGCAGCAGGCCCCTACCTGGTGCGCCAACTGTCGGCGTTTCGACCCCGGGGGGTCCCTGGACCGACAAGTAAATTGTCGCCGCGTGCCCCAGCCCAGATGGGTCGGCGCGAGACGGAGCGCGAAGGGGGGAAACCAGAGGGAGATAGGCGTAAAAGGGGAAACCCGCGACCTTTGTGTTTGTCCCGCGCCCAGGTCGGGTGCGCTTGCAGTAGGGGGTTACAAGCGTCCGCGTGGGAGGGAGCGAGAGGCCTGCACGCGTCGTCCCGTCCTCCCCGCGCGGCCAACCTTCTGTAAGAGGGCCCTGGACCTTCCTTTTATAGGCGTAAGGAGAGGGTCCAGGTGTACAATGGGAGATGTAGCAGTGTGCTAATGTGTCTAGCAGAGAGGAGCTAGTGCCCTAAGTACATGCCGTCGTGACAGTCGGAGAGGTTTTGGCACCCTGTTCGTGTGATGTCGTGGCCGTCGGAGGAGCGCTGGAGCCTTGCGGAAGGACAACTGTCGGGGCTGTCGAGTCCTTGCTGACGTCTCCTTGCTTCCGTAAGGGGGCTGAGAGCCGCCGCCGTCATGGAGCACGCGGGGCGCCATCATTATTTGTTTTACCGGGGCGAGCCAGATGGGACGCCGGTCTTGTTCCCCGTAGCCAGAGCTAGCTAGGGGTAGGGTAATGATGGCCCCTCCTGTGACATGGTCGGTCCGAGCCCTGGGTAGGGCAAGGCGGAGGCTCCTCCGAGGTCGAGGTCGAGTCTGTCTTCCGAGGTCGAGGTCGAGTCCGAGCCCTTGGGTCGGGCGAGGCGGAGACCGTCGGCTGAGGCCAGGGCTGAGTCCGAGCCCTAGGGTCGGGCGAGGCGGAGTTCGTCGTCTTCCAGGGCCGAGGCCGAGTCCGAGCCCTGGGGTCGGGCGAGGCGGAGTTCGTCGTCTTCCGGGGCCGAGGCCGAGTCCGAGCCCTGGGGTTGGGCGAGGCGGAGTTCGTCGTCTTCCGGGGCCGAGTCCGAGTCCGAGCCCTGGGGTCGGGCGAGGCGGAGCTTCCTATGGCGCCCGAGGCCGGACTTGGATGCTGTCAGCCTCCATCTGTCGAGTGGCACAGCAGTCGGAGCGGTGCAGGCGGCGCTGTCCTCTTGTCAGGCCGGTCAGTGGAGCGGCGAAGTGACTGCGGTCACTTCGGCTCTGTCGATTGAAGGGCGCGCGTCAGGATAAGGTGTCAGGCCATCCTTGCATTAAATGCTCCTGCGATACGGTCGGTCGTCGTGGCGATTTGGCCAAGGTTGCTTCTTGGCGAAGACTGGGTCTCGGGCGAGCCGAAGGTGTGTCCGTTGCTTGAGGGGGCCCTCGGGCGAGATGTAAATCCTCCGGGGTCGGCTGCCCTTGCCCGAGGCTGGGCTCGGGCGAGACGAGATCGTGTCCCTTGAGTGGACCGAGCCTTGACTTAATTGCACCCATCAGGCCTTTGCAGATTTGTGTTGATGGGGGTTACCAGCTGAGATTAGGAGTCTTGGGGGTACCCCTAATTATGGCCCCCGACAGATATCAACCATGGTTATATGTGGTAGGTCTTGATTAATTTTGGTACGGTCCATCTTCATTGGTTTTGGTATCGATCGGCTCTAGCGACGGTACATTTTGATTGGTCCACGTAGTATACGTCGGTTAGTTATTTGAGTTTATTTGTTTTGAATTGTTTAAAGTCCAAAAACATTAAAAACTAAAATTTGGTCTATAAGTAAAGGGGTGCTTGGATATATTCACATCCCTCGCTCAAAATTTCACTCATTTTTCTTCATGTTGTAGCCTCTCGTTCTGTATTTTAATATGAGTCTCAAGTGAAGTACAAACTTTCAAACCTCCGCTGACTTGGTCAATGACCAATCTCCATAACTTCTTAACACCCCTACTACATAGGGGTCTTATTTAATACACTATCATCGAGAGGATGTTTGTGCCTATCATTGTTCCCTCACTCCAAAACCTCTCATACTCATATTCTCCTCTTCCATATCCCTATCAATCTTCCATGGATGTTCTCCCTCCCCTCCACAAAACCTCCTACCACTAACACTCATCCACCACCATTACTTATTCATACCCTCCTTCATACCCATATGGATATCCATATGGAGCTTCTCCATGACTACACGACGATTCATTTACATTGACTTACGGTTGGTTGCTAAAAGCACCTTCAGCGACCTACTGTTCGTCGCTAAAGACCTTTAGCGACTTATAAAGATGGTCGTTGTAAATGCCTCGCTAAAGGCTTTAGCGACCGACATCTTTTTAGCGACTGGTCGTCGGTTGCTACTATTATATTTTTAGCGACCAACTGTCGGTCCGCTGTGTTGTGGTTGATCCGTCTACAAACAGTGGGTGCCCGACGTAGATCAGCAACCATAGGGGTTACTCTAGCGTCGGCTGGGGCGACATGCAGCATAGATGGTGGGGCTCGCCGGAGGCGACGACTTCGGCTTCGACATCATCACCTGTGGGGACTAGGGATGGTTAGCAGTGACGACTGTGAGGAGGAGGGTGGGAGTAGGTGGTGGTGCAAAGGAACTATGAGGGAGGATCGAGGGCACTAGAGGATAGCAACGATAGGGAGAGGCGACCATGGAGAAGAGGGAGGGTATGAATGGCAATTGGCAATAGAGTCAAACCCTAGCGCAAGGGATTGGCACACATGGGGAGATGGGGCTGTGGCTAAGGCCCGCTAAAGTTGATTAGTGACAAACCGTTGGATGTCCACTTGCTTCTATAGCGACCCACCATAAGTCATTAAATTTATGTAGTTTTAGCGATCAACAGGTCGTGGCTACAAACACCTTTAGCGACCAACCAAAAGTCCCCAGCGTTTAGCAACCAACCATTGATACCTAACAAGGGTCTATAAAACTCAACCGTGGTGTAGTGCATATAGATCATAGCGCTCCTCCTCCATGTGGTGATCCTCCTCCATCCCCTTCTCTGTTTGCTCCTCTCTTTTATCGTGCTCCTCTTCCATATGGTGCATGTTCTTCATTTCGTCCTCCTAAAGTTACGATAGTGCCCCCAAGATGTGACACCGATACCGCTTCGAACCTAACTTTCAAAGTTGACACATGTTTTAGGTCCACAATAGTTTTAGTTCATATTTTAGGTCCACATGTGGCTACTAGACTCGGTGGAGTCCATTAATGGCAACAACAAAAGGGATCGATAGGGGCAAATAGCCAACATGTACGACTCTACCATATAAACTCCTCGCCACCATACCCAAAAGCAACTAAAGGATCGGTAATCGACAAGCAATCGAAAGATCACCCTCTTTAATGGCATCTACAACCACTTATATATGGCCTGGTCAAGTGGAGCAGATGATGTTATGCTGCTTGAAGCAATCAAGGAGTGTTTGTGCAACAAGCTCGGAGAAACCAAGTTCAAGCTAGAGCACATATGGTACGCTCTTTGTCATCATCCCAAATAGTACGCGAAGCATGATGACAATGACTCGAGTGATAGGAGCAAAATATCTCGTCTCAATTTGGATGGCAATCATATCTTAGCATCATAGAAAAGTATGGACTTATCGTGCCTTATTAACCATTATAGGTGTTAGAGGTCTACCTATGTCGAAGGTCCTCAAAATAATAAACTTCGATCATCTTTAAGTTTCTTTCAAGACAATAAAGTGACATTCATCTCAAAAAGCACCTAAGGGTACAAGAAGAAGTAATAGCTTAAGCACTGATGGTAAGCCGAAATACCTCGCTGCATTTGAAGCAGATTATGAGACAGAAAGAATCAAGCAACGTGTGGTACACATCTCTAAGAGGAGAATACAACGACACCCTTAATGGGCTCTATATATCATATGTATAGGATTTGAGGACGTGAATGTAATTTCATACAAAGTTGTACGTCGTGTTTCCCCTATAAACAGGGGCACATTACCTATGCATCACGAGGGCTTTTTACTGTTCTCATGTGCACTCACACAAGATTACTCCGCATCTGAAGTTGTAAGCTATGAATTTCTTCAAAATACCTTTGGGCACTATGAAGGTACCCTTTTAATCATATGTAACCAAGGAAAACATAATAAATAAATGAAGCTAATATTGCTCAACTTGTGCATTCTCATTTTTTATGTCTCACTATATTTTATACTTGTAATTATCATGTCATTCTCCCTTTAATATATCCCTCCATTGCAAGTGGATAGAGAAAAATGGGAAATCATGTTACTATAATTGTGTTACCCGATTCTGGTTCTATACGGGTGAAAGTACCTTTTGAGGTACTAAGGACTTGGATGTCGCCTTGAGGGGGTGAATAGGCATTAATAAAAACTTAAACTCTATTGAACTTTCTTACTTCACCGAGACTTACACTATATCGATGTTGAGTTACAACAGAACTAAGGCTTACTACAACTTTGGTAGCTCTCTGGCAGAATCACAACTCGAATACTTTGTTCAAGATCAGACACTAGCTCTTTATGCAATATTATAGCATACACACCTCTCTCTTTGACTAGAACACGCTCTAATCACTTAATCTATCAAAGAATGCACAAGATAAGGATAGGATATGAGAATACGCTTGTATGCTACTTGCTTGGTACTGTTGTGTCCTAGTTAGGAGCGTAGAGGGTCCTTTTATAGCCCCCAAGCCCCAAATAGTCATTGGAGATAAACTAGGAAAGCCTCTGTCCGTGGGTGCACCAAACCTCCAATAGTGCAGCCATCTCCGGTATCTGATTGGGAACCTTCCTTCTTGAGCTGGCACTAGACCAGTCCGGTGTGCCACTAGATAGTATACCACGTTAACTAGTCATTGGGCAACGATCGCCTACGAAGTAGACATTGGACCCAGGTGGTCTAGTGCACCGGACCGAGGTCCGATGATAGGAAATTACCAACTCCAATCGCCCAGCCTGAGATAGGAAATTAGAGGTACATGATAGGCTCTTTTCAATTCTTTGGATTAGAAATAAGAAATGCTGAAGTTGTGGCTTTGAAAGACCCAGAGGCAATCCAAGGTAAGTGAAAGGCATTGCTCCTGTCTGACAATTGAGTGTTCTTGAAAGAATCTCCATTTTCCCAGGGTTAACGTTTATCGGATACATACTTGATCTGTTATAATTCACCTTAGACCAGTTGAGGTTGCAAAAGAATTGAGAATTGCCTTTAGAAAGAATAACTGCTTTGGACATGCTTCCATTATCAAGAGAGTATCATCAGCATATTGAACAATAGGAAAATTTTGTTCACAACTGTCTGACAGAGGTAGCTAAAGCAAATTCAGATGTCTGGCTTTATTGTTAATACTCTGAAGGAGATCAACCGCCAAAACAAACAACAGGGGTGAGAGGGATCTCCTTGTCTGACTCCGCGTTTACAATGAAAGGTTTTCCCTGTGACTCCATTGAGTAACACCGAAGAAGTGCCAGAGCGAAGGATATTCCGAGTCCAGGTAATCCACTTTGGACCAAATCCTTTATGAATCAGAACCTGCAGAATCAGTTCATGCTCTAAAGTACCAGATCCTTTATGATGGATACGATTCAATCGTTGGTTTAATATTATGTAAAATACAGATACAAATACTATATATTTTAGTTCTATACGCGATTTAAGGCATATTAAACTTCAGATCGGGATGGTAGGAGTTTGGGCCCCTTTCAAAAGGAAATTTTACGGCCTTCTTTGGAACAAGGGAAAAGTAAAGGGATTTGAAGAATTAAAAATATATGGGAAGTTTTTCTATATGGTCCTTTTGGAACAAAGGAGTAAGTTGCTATAAATTCTATAAAATTCCTATAAAATTGAGCATTGTAGTAAGATTTTAGATGTTTTTTAACATGAGGTCCAAACTCTTGAAAAATTTCCTTCTATCCTTACGTTTTACTAATCATCCATTCTAAAGAGGCCTACGCTCAGATGTAAAGGGCTTTTGTTTGTGAAAATTTAGTTTGAGCCCGGCCCATGTTAATTTTCCGATTCCCCAATCAAGAAATCCTGTTTCTGGAAGGTCGATAAAAGCACGCCGATCCCTCTTTCTTTCCGTCGTCCTCCTCGTCCCAAGTTCTAACCCGGCCGCCGCACATCGCCAAACCCTAACTAGGGTTTTGCCAAGCCCTCTCCTTCCCTATCCTCACCCCCATGGACCCCTTTTCCAAGAAGCGCAAGCCCGACGAGAACGGTGCCGTCACCGCCTCTCCCGCCGGTGGGGCTGCCACGCTGGGCCTCACCCGCGACGACGTCATCCGCCTTCTCGAGCCGCTCTCCCGGGACCAGCTTGCGGACATAGCGGCCGCCGCCGCGCTCGTCTCCTCGCAAGCGCTCGACGCCGTGCGCGCAGCCGCCGACCGTGACCCGGCCCTCCGCAAGCTCTTCGTTCGGGGGCTTGGTTGGGAGACCACATCCGACTCGCTCCGCGCCATCTTCTCCGCTTACGGGGACCTGGAGGAGGCCGTCGTCATCACTGACAAACCCACGGGGCGGTCCAAGGGCTACGGGTTCGTCACCTTCCGCCACGCCGATTCCGCCGTCCTCGCGCTCAAGGAGCCATCCAAGAAGATCGACGGTCGCATGACTGTCACGCAGCTCGCCGCCGCCGGCTCGGCTGGTGGGCCCGCCGGTGGGCCCGCCGGCAGTGGCGGTGCTCCTGTGTCTGATGTGTCGCTCCGGAAGATCTTCGTTGGTAACGTTCCGGCAGACATGGCATCAGAGCGTCTCCTTGCGCATTTTGCCTCCTATGGCGAGATTGAGGAGGGGCCGCTGGGTTTTGACAAGCAGACGGGCAAGTTCCGGGGTTTTGCACTCTTCGTATACAAGACACCAGAAGGTGCGCAGGCCTCCCTAGTGGACACGGTGAAGGTAATTGACGGCCACCAGCTTGTATGCAAGCTTGCCTTAGACGGGAAGAAGGAGAAGCAGGGGCAATCACAGCAACCTGGACCTGGCAATCACCAGCAGCAGCAGATACTGCCGGGTGGTCCGCAGGACATTCAGGGAGGGCTTGGGCTTGGGTCACAAATGGGAGCACAGTATGGTGTCCCTGGTACTGGTATGCCTTCATTTGGTTTTGGTGGTGTTGGCGGCGGGTTTGGGGGTCCAAATCCTTATGGTAACATGCCATCTTCCATGGGTGGAGGTGGCGCAGGTGGTTTAGGGTCGATGGGAGGCCAGGTGCCCAGTGGTTTGGCTAGTGCTGGGGCTGGTGCATTTGGGCCTGGCGGATTGGGTGGTGGTTCATTTGGTGTATCATCTCAGTTCGGTGCTGCTGGGATGGGGGCATATGGTGGCCTTGGAATTGGTGGAGGCTCTATGTACCGCATACAACAGGGAGCAGGTGGGCTGCCTGCAGGCACATTTGGTGATGGAGGGAGCTACCCACCTCCAGGTTCTGGTTTCCGGGGCCAGGACCCTCAAGGTGGAATGTCTCCTCCTGGTCCAGGTGGCAGGGCTCCTCCTATGTATCCCAACGTGCCACCTTATTTCTAAGGTATTCATTTACACTGCTTCCATATGTTATTAGTTATATCTATAGGTTAGTTACTGTTCCAGTATGATGTTTTTGAAACCTGGATGTATAGTGAAATCCATGGTTTTTAAAGTGGTATGGTGAGACAAGGCATTGGACCGCTGCCTGGATGCCTAGGTGGCGCCTAGGCGATGCAAGGCGCCTAGGCGTTGGACCACTGCCTGGACGCCTAGGCGACACCTTTAAAACAGTGGTGAAATCTGCATTGACCTGTAGATGTTTTTCCTTAGCTTCTCTTGGATGAAGTAGAGTACTTGACTAATGTGTTTGCGAATTATGTTGACAGTGTTAGTTTCTTTGCTTTCATTGAATGGCTGGGAAATCAAACATTTTCATTGATTAAGCTCCAATGATTTGTAAGAAATTTAAGGCCATTGGTGCACTAACAAGTAGTGATTGGCTGAGTATTGTTTACTTGTTCTGATTTTATTGGTTTTCTTGGTGATTGAAGTTCTTATGATGCTTTGTAAAATACTTGAGATAATTACATGTCTGATGAAGTTGATTGGTGGGCATAGCTTCAAGGATTGATAACTGTGAATGAGTCAGCGTAGTAGACCTTAATTTCCATACTGTATTTGCCATTATTTTGTCTTGTTTTATTGTTCTGAAACTTCACTTTGGGTGTATGGGTCTATCCTTAGACTTGCCTTGGTATTGTGGAAGGTACTCTCAGAGCATAGCATAACACCTTTTTTGGTCTGGCTGCACCACCCATCATTTTCAGTTTTTCACCACCGAATTTATTCGGTTGTTTATTTGACAAGAGTTCATTCCTGCACTTGTTAGTTTCTTGCACATGTGCTTGTTGGATTCTAATTTGTTATCTCTTAATGCTTGGGGTCTCTAAGATTTGGTATTCAAGTTTTATCATGATGATGGCCAATAATGTGTATGTCTTGGATAGTTACTTGATCTAAGTATCTCACCTTGCTGGTTCATACTTGATGCTAGATGTTTGTTGACATCTGAGATTGGTATGATGACCCGTTTAGGATTTCATTGCGTGCTGGAATTGTTGCAGTAGATATGGTATCCAGACATCCTGTAAAATGTGTACCTATATTTATTGTTTTTTTGTTAAAAGCTTTGGTTTACTTTGTTTGCTTTGTCAATAGGTGCATTTGGATCTTCTCCACTACTTGATCAGTCCTTTTATTTGCATCCTTTTCTTTTTACTCAGTCTTATTATCATAGTCTTTACTGGTATTAGTGGTTTGTACAATTATTTACCCGTGCATGTTTTTCAGTATTCATGTTATTGATACACATACCTTGACTCCAATTTGGTACTTGAGCATGTGCATTGTCACATTTTTGTGAATGAACCCCTTTTGTAGAACTTATGTTGTTTCGCAAATTTAATAATGCATGTATTGCTTGAGGTGTTGATCCGAAATATTTTATTTCCTTGTTTTATACTATAAAATTACTAGTCGCATACACTGACAACCCTCAAATGTGTATTTGAATGCTAGAGATGTTTTGTTTGGTCTATTTTTTTCTGCAATGTTACGCATGGCAACTTCATATGCTTTATGAAGTTATCTCTATTTCTATTAGCATTGCATGTATATCATGGCCAATGTGAAATGCTTGAAAAAACAAATTTAACCTTCGTCCATTAGACATTGTGCTTTCTTTATGGTGATGATTCATGAATGAAATCTTTCAAGTTTTTTTGGACATTTTTTATACAACAACAACAAAGCCTCTTTAGTCTCAAGCAAGTTGAGGTAAGTTAGAGTTGAAACCCAACAGAAACTACAAGTCAAGGTTTAGGCACATGGATAACTGTTTTTATGCTCATATAGTCATATTCTTCCAAGTCTCCTTTTACCGTCGCTTCCCATGTCAACATCGTCCTTTCCCTGCCTCTTTTCTTATTGCCATCGTGCCCTTGGATCCCAGTACGCACTGCTGGAGGTCTATGATGGACATGTTTGAACCATTTCAACCATTGTTGGACACACTTTTCTTCAATTGGTGCTAACCTTAGTCTATCTTGTATCATCGCTCTGGACTCAATCCTTTCTTAAGATATCTCCAACATACCCATATTTAAACTCCACTCTGCGAACAGTGCAATCTACAATGCAAAACAGTGCTTTTCGATAAACTATGGGTAGACTGCTGTAGATAGTCTTGTATGGCCACAAATCCAACGCAGCGTACACATTTTCACAACGCTTGGTCACCCGTTGAACATGCCGTCTTTTTGTAGGTGGTCAACATTCTGCATCATACATTATAGCAGGTCTAATCGCCATCCTATAAAACTAGTCTTTCGACTTTTGTGGTACCATCTTGTCACAGAACGCTAGATGTTTGACATCACTTGATCCACCTTGTTTTGATTCTACGACTAACATCTTTCAACCAGCTTGGATATTTTCTTATATCATCAGCAATATGGTTTGATCCAATTTTTACTGCCTAATATATTTAATTGTGTTATAATAATGTTTTGCAATCTTCTTGCTGAACCAAACGTTATATTTGCATTTAAAGGTTTGCAAGATCAATTTTTTGTTATCAAAACTGCTATATTTGATATTGCATACTCCGAAAAAATGTAGTCTCTAAGTTTAATAGTTTGTATGCTTAATGTATCAAACATTATATATCTATATTCTAATGTTGTATTGTATATATTTTGTATTTATATATGTACTCAGCTGAATTATTGATTGAATTCTAGTGAATGTGTGACTCAGGTGTTTGCCTCTTGGGAGCATATCCGTTTCTTGTGCTGAATTCAGAAGTGTTGTTACATGGATGTCTTGCATATTCTGGCTACTTCTGATCTGAAATGTGGAATGAGTTTGCACTCCTAAATTTTGCTGCTAAGGGATACATGAAGCTAGTTTGTTGTGATAGTTGTGATAATGCTTATCTGTGATAATGCTTCACATGTACTTATGACTGCTTTGCAGTTTCATTTTCTATATAGATAAAAGACCTTGCATGAAGTGTATGTTGTGTTGATTATCATTGTATTATCATATGAAATCCCTTTATTTTCATGGTCTGATGATGTGTTTAATCTTATGGCTTTCTATTTGTGTATATTTTTGGTGGACCAAGGGCAATCTATATGTATGATTGGTGATTGTAATGCACCTTCTCTTTTTTTCTATAAGGTCCAATTTATAGTTATATCCCCTGCGACACAAATATCTCATTATAGTTAATATGGTTATTGTTAGATTGGAACCATGAGCCACACTTTGGTGGTAACTGGAGATTACAGGTCATATCGAAACCTGAAGTCAACTTTTTGTTGCTATTTTTTATTTGTAGATAGGTCTGATCTGATCTGCTCCATGATTACAAGTTTAGAAAAATTATCTCACGTTTGTTTGAAGCTAGGTTTGACATTTGCTGCTATGAAAATTTTAGTTTGTGTTGTGGAGGTGTTAGTTTTGCTTAAAAGGTTACAGTGATTGGATTGTGTTATTGAGGGTAAATGATGCAGTTATCTGCCTTGGTCAATGTGGTGATAGTTGTAATATTCCTAATTTCTGATTGTGATTTGTTCTTTTCTAGGTTCATGATTTTTGATATGCGTCTAGATATAGATTATGTCTAGATACATGAGTATCTCGAAAAAGCTAGCTACGGAGCCTTACAATTTGGAAAGAAGCAAGTTGTGTTTTTGTGTACATTATCTTATGTTTAGGTGAACAAGAATGGCCTAGAATTTGGAATTGAGCATTTTGCAGTCTTGGTTCTTATTGATTGTTTATTAGTAGCCAATTTAAAAGCCACTGAGGTGTTTTTTTCCTGCTATGAGAATTGTGCCACTATTTATATATATAGTGGTACATGTTCGATGTAAATTTGTACCTACGTTGCAATGCCTACATATTATGATTCTTTGTTCTTTGTGGTAATGCCTTTATATATCTTGGAATCTTTGTTTGTACGTCTTCTGTTTTGATTTGGTTTGCTGTTCACTCCGAAATAATGTAATCGACTGCCCAAAAATGTTTTTAACTCTAGCGAATATACGTGAGGCATGAACTACGGAAAAATGTTTTTTACCCAAGCAGATATATTCTTGAGGTCTAATCAGGAAATTAAACAGAAGCACGTTCCATGTGCCTGGTAGCCCTGTAGACACCAGTGGCTGCAGTCGCAATATGTTAGTGGTGGTTGTTACTGCTCTTTGTAAGTGGTTTCCCTTTGCTGAGTAACTCGGTAAATTGATGGGTGTGCATTAATTCGTAGCTTGTAGAGATGATGTTCATATGTATGGTAGTCGTTTCTGTCCTCTCGATGTTTTTCTCGATAATGATTACCAAACTTATTGGAAATGATGGAGCGATGGTTCTCTTAGATGGAAACAATTTGGTTGTAGCACCAATTTGCGCTGCATAATACTACTAGAAGGGACGTGGTAAGTGATAATTTAGTTGGATGTGTCTTTTCAATTATTATTGTTCGAAATGTGCACTTGTTCAGGTGAGACACTTGGTTCTATATTGTAGTCGACTGTCGATCCACCTAGCCCAGGACATCAATGCTCCATCGAAAGTTTTCTCACCTGCCGTCTGCGCCACCTTTCCGTCCCACTCGAGATGACCCCAACTGCCTACAGATGAGTAGGCTGTGGCAAGTGAAACTTGACATTTTGGAGCTTGTGTACATACGGCCTGAGTTTGGCGGTGAGCCCAGTGCCCGGTGTTGAAGATGAGGTCGTCAAGTCCACTGCAACATAGGCCCTGAGTTTGATGCGTTCGTCTTTTGTTTCCAACTTCACGAGGAAGGGGCACCAGAAGAACACTGCGGATTCTGTGTTTTTTTTAATTGGGTGTGTCAGAACGAAATGTGTTAATTGATTTTAGGTGCAAGATTGTAGTCAATTAAAAGATAAATAGAGAGCGTTGGGACTCTAGGATATGATTATTGGTAATTAATTTGTTGCCATGCTCAAGAAGGCATGAAATTTGAAAACGCACCCGGGAATTAATCACACGTGCAAGCCAGAGCTGATCGATGCACACGGAGATGTTGCTCTTTTCTGGTAGATGTCATACGTATCAGGAGGTGGTGTATTTACTACACCAAATCACCAATATATTTAGTTAAGTGGGGCGGAATTAAATCGTTAGATCACAATAGACATATAGTATTATAATAAAACATTCTTGATGTTGCCACTCCTAACAATCCTTTGTGCCGAGGACCTCAATGAACGCCGTGTGCTAACACTTCATATCAAAATTATTAAAATAATGTTCAAAATTATATTAAAGTTCATATCAAAATTATTAAAATAATGTTCAAAATTATATTAAAGTAATAGAATATACATCACATGTGTAACTCCATCACTCCATATCATATAATAGATTATATATCACATATATTAGACTATCTTGTGTTATATTAGACTATTTTATGTTATTTGAAAACTATATTGTGTTGTATAGACTATTGTGAGATTCGAATCTATTCATTACATTTAAACTATTATGTTGGACTACCGTAAGATCTCAACTTATTGTTATATTGTAACGTTGATCTATGATCTATGCAATGCTCGCGGTGTAACTATCTTATGCGAGAACTAAATTTTAGTGAATAATAATAATCAATTCAAGCATTTTCTGATATGTATCCAACATCAACCAAATAATGTCTGTATCTGTCACTTATCTGTCCGAATAAATATCTGGTCTTATATCTGTCCCATTTCTAACTATCCATATTTGATCTCAAACACGATTGAAATATATTTGGGGTAGGATACAAGATTACCTACTGTCTGTCCGTATTTGTCCTGTTTTCACACTACTCGTAGGTAGGGCACCCCTATTCCTCTAACCTCCAATCTTGCTTCTTGACGTTCAACTCATTGCCAGCACGCGTTCTTCATTGTAATTAAGTTAAAGTCTATTTAATTGTAGCTTTCGATAATAACAAAATTGTTTAGATGAGTGATAGAAGTTGATTCAACATGTATTTACATATAAAAAGTTGTACAATGTTCTTCCTACAATAAAGATGGAGAGGAATTTCATAGGCAAATTTCTTAGGTTTTGCTTCTTAAGACACATTGTTCTATAAATAAATAGCTAATATGCCTACACAACCATTGGGGAAAATCATATAGATACACATGGAGAAGCGAGTGTAACTATGTATATAACAAATATAAAGGTATCACTCAAGGAGTTCTCTAGCGCAAATCATTTATACATGCAAGTAGCGAATGGTAAAGTTATAGAACAAGATAAAAATTGTTAGTAGTAACATAATACTAGTGTTTATGTTGAGATTATGACAATAATACCTTTTCTTTGTGGATATTCACCCTATGTTCCTTTCAAAAGGCCCTGCATGAAATATTTACTTTATGCATGAGGGATATATGATGTTAGTTGTTAAAACATTATGGTTTGTAACTGTATCATACATTATGAATTAAAGATTGTAAAGAAGGGCCTATTTGATATCTATTTTGTTCTTGTACAATACTAGTAAAATTTTTAATAAAATGGTTATTATTTCAACTACTGAAGCACTACGTAACTTTGTGAAACTTTATCAAATAGCGGAAACACATTTCATTACAAAATACAACAAAACTAATTAAAAACTTTACAGATAAAAAACAGGACCCTGATATGACATGAATTAAGAGTAAAAAGCAGATAAAGTCACTTCACGCAGTTTGACCCACTTGGGTTCTGGTAGTCACATGAGCATGTTGGGCAATTCACAATTCTGTCATTATGAAACGATGAGAGAGATACACGGTAGGATTGAGACTTCCAAACAATAAATTGGGAATATGTGCATATCACATTCCATGTCACTGCAGATTAAGAATGTCTCTGTTAAGAACACTCTCTGCTAAAAAATCTAGACAAAACTGCAACTTATATGGAATCCTTCCTAGGCCTATCTACGATTAGAATATATTACTTTGTGAAGAACAAACAAAAAAAGAAAAAGATATTGCATTTTGTTGAGACTAGTAGTAACTTATTGCCATCAAATATCAATTAGCATTTATCTTTTATGAACAAATTCCATTTGTTAGATTGTTTTCATTTTTACTAACCTGTCAACTAATGTAACCTAAAAACATCGTCAAGGAACAGGAACACACTAAGGCCTAGTTTGGGTACTATAGTATTGACCGCAATCTACCTCAACACATGTGGATTGAGGTCAATACTAGAGTACTCAAACAAAGCCTAAATAATATGATGTAGTTGTACCTCATCTCTAGAACATACATAAGCAACTGATAGCAAGTAAAATGTAAAAGTTCAGTATATGGGCAACTTACTTAGAGGTTGGGTTGCCCTGCGCCCATTCGTGGTGAAAAACTCTATCGACCTGCCAATAATGGCACACCCACATGTGTACCCAGGGCCTGGAGTCGTAAGAGTAAGTTATTTGGCACCTTAACAATGTTTTGGTGCTTCCAGCAAGACCAACACTGATCTGGAAGGAGGAAGCAACATTTGCTGGTTCCTGGTTAAAGGTAACAACTCCTGCCTTGCAGCAATTGGCAATTTGCATGCTGTATGGAGTGCCTCGAAGTAAATCAACAATTCTTGGATCTTTCTTGTAGCAATGGAGAGAGCTACTCTTGAACTTTGAGCAGATGCACTGTTCAGTGGTCTTAGCCTCAACAATTGGAGGGGGGAAATTCTTTACATCCGGGATGTAAAGAAACTCCTTTGCAGCCCCGCACATCCACCACCTGGTGGTCCATATAAATAGAAGAAAAACAAATTACTAAAGGGTCAAGTTGCAAATTTTTATATGTTTTTGTGGGCCTCCAAGTGGTGGATGTGAGGTGATGTAAAACAGGATGTTTGCATCTGGGATGTATAGAATTTTTTCAGGGCAGGAAGCTTTGCGTAACGGAGAGTCTGGATGGTGCGGAACCATTGAGATGCGATCATATGGATACAAAATTGAAGACTACGTGGACTACCGGAGAGGCAGCTTTGCGCTGGCAAAAGGAGAGGTACTGTACGAGTGGCATCGGCTTGCGTCCGTAGCTATGAAAACCAAATCGGACGACTGCCAAGAAGGGAGGATACATTGTCAGACTGATTGTGCTGCTAACTGCAGCTCTTTAATAGATATAACTAGTAAAAGTGGTTTGTCCTCCAATTCATCGATTCACTGCCCCTACACTAAAGGTTCCTAAAATGTATTGAATCATACCGAGCTTTTTTCGGTCAACACAAGAAAGAAGCGCAATGGATGCTGAAGATTTGAGAGAGTGAATTGATCATGGTACGAAGCTAGGCCCTGATAGTCGCCTAGAGGGGGGGGTGAATAGGGCGAAACTGAAATTTACAAATATAAACACAACTACAAGTCGGGTTAGCGTTAGAAATAAAAACGAGTCCGCGAGAGAGGGTGCAAAACAAATCTCGAGCAAATAAGGAGTGTGACACAAGGATTTGTTTTACCGAGGTTCGGTTCTTGCAAACCTACTCCCCGTTGAGGTGGTCACAAAGACCGGGTCTCTTTCAACCCTTTCCCTCTCTCAAACGGTCCCTCGGACCGAGTGAGCTTCTCTTCTCAAATCACTTGGGAATCAAACTTCCCGCAAGGACCACCACACAATTGGTGTCTCTTGCCTCAATTACAAGTGAGTGTTTGATCACAAGAAAGAATGCCAAAGAAAAGAAGCGATCCAAGCGCAAGAGCTCAAATGAACACTACAAATCACTCTCTCTAGTCACTAAGGATTTGTGTGGAGTTGGGAGAGGATTTGATCTCTTTTGGTGTGCTTTGCAATGAATGCTAGATCTTGTATAGTGGTTGGAAGCTGGAAAACTTGGATGCAATGAATGTGGGGGTGGTTGGGGTATTTATAGCCCCAACCACCAAACATGACCGTTGGTGGAGGCTGTCTGTCGTATGGTGCACCGGACAGTCTGGTGCACACCGGACATGTCCGGTGCGCCAACCACGTCACCAAAGTCGTTGCGATTCGACCGTTGGAGTTCTGTCTTCTGGGACCGCCTCGATGTCCGGTGGCGCACCGGACATGTACTGTAGAGTGTCCGGTGCGCCAACATGGGCGTGCCTGACGCCTGCGCGCTCTGGCGCGCATTAATTGCTGTTGCAAGCGACCGTTGGCGCGAAGTAGCCGTTGCCCCGCTGTTACACCGGACAGTCCGGTGTACACCGGACATGTCCGATGAATTATAGCGGAGCAGCCGTTGTGATTTCCCGAGGCTGCCAAGTTCCAAAGCCGCGTCTTCTTGGAGCACCGGACACTGTCCGGTGTACACCGGACAGTCCGGTGAATTATAGCGCGCCGGCTCTAGAAAAATTTCGAGGCTAAGGAGTTCTGCGCGAGGTCCCCTGGTGCACCGGATACTGTCCGGTGCGCCATCGGACAGTCCGGTGCGCCAGACCAGGGAGCCTTTCGGGATGCCTTTAGCTCTTTGTTTTGAACCCAACTTTGGTCTTTTTAATTGGCTTGTTGTGAACCTTTGACACCTGTATAACTTATACACTAGAGCAAACTAGTTAGTCCAATTGTTTGTGTTGGGCAATTCAACCACCAAAATTAATTAGGGACTAGGTGTAAGCCTAATTCCCTTTCAATCTCCCCCTTTTGGTGATTGATGCCAACACAAACCAAAGCAAATATAGAAGTGCATAATTGAACTAGTTTGCATAACGTAAGTGCAAAGGTTGCTTGGAATTGAGCCAATATAAATACTTACAAGATATGCATGGATTGTTTCTCCATTTTTAACATTTTGGACCACGCTTGCACCACATGTTTTGTTTTTTTTGCAAACTATTTTGTAAATCCTTTTCAAGGTTCTTTTGCAAATAGTCAAAGGTAAATGAATAAGATTTTGCAAAGCATTTTTAAGATTTGAAATTTTCTCCCCTTGTTTCAAATGCTTTTCCTTTGACTAAACAAAACTCCCCCCTAAATGAGATCCTCCTCTTAGTGTTCAAGAGGGTTTTGATATATCATTTTTGAAATACTACTTTCTCTCCCTTTTGAACACAATAAGATACCAATTTGAAATTTACCAATTGAAAAACTCCAATTTTAAAACAAGGTGGTGGTGCGGTCCTTTTGCTTTGGGCTCATACTCTCTCCCCCTTTGGCATGAATCGCCAAAAACGGAGTCATTAGAGCCCTCAAAGTACTTTCTTCTCCTTTGGTCATAAATAAATGAGTTAAGATTATACTAAAGACAAAGTCTTTTTGCTCTCTCCCCCAAAGATGGAGAGTGACACGGAGCGACGGCGAAGGATGAGTTACGGAGTGGAAGCCTGTCTTCGCCGAAGACTCCAATTCCCTTTCAATACACCTATGACTTGGTTTGAAATAGACTTTGAAAATCACATTAGTCATAGCATATGAAAGAGACATGATCAAAGGTATACAAATTAGCTATGTGAGCAAGTTAGCAAAAGAAATTGCACGAATCAAGAATATTGAGCTCATGCCTAAGTTTGTTAAAAGTTTGTTCATCAAGAGGCTTGGTAAAGATATCAGCTAATTGATCTTTAGTGTTAATGTAAGAAATCTCGATATCTCCCTTTTGTTGGTGATCCCTAAGAAAATGATACAGAATGGCTATGTGTTTAGTGCGGCTATGCTCGACGGGATTATCTGTCATCTTGATTGCACTCTCATTATCACATAGCAAAGGGACTTTGGTTAATTTGTAACCGTAGTCCCGCAGGGTTTGCCTCATCCAAAGCAATTGCGCGCAACAATGACCTGCGACAATGTACTCGGCTTCGGCGGTGGAAAGAGCGACCAAATTTTGCTTCTTTGAAGCCCAAGACACCAAGGATCTTCCCAAGAACTGGCAAGTCCCCGATGTGCTCTTCCTATTGATTTTACACCCCGCCCCAATCGGCATCCGAATAACCAATCAAATCAAATGTGGATCCCCTAGGATACCAAAGCCCAAACTTAGGAGTGTAAGCCAAATATCTCAAGATTCGTTTTACGGCCGTAAGGTGAGCTTCCTTAGGGTCGGCTTGGAATCTTGCACACATGCATACAGAAAGCATAATATCCGGTCGAGATGCACATAAATAGAGTAAAGAACCTATCATCGACCGGTATACCTTTTGATCCACGGACTTACCTCCCGTGTCGAGGTAGAGATGCCCATTAGTTCCCATGGGTGTCTTGATGGGCTTGGCATCCTTCATCCCAAACTTGTTTAGAATGTCTTGAGTGTACTTTGTTTGGCTAATGAAGGTGCCCTCTTGGAGTTGCTTCACTTGAAATCCCAAGAAATACTTCAACTCCCCCATCATAGACATCTCGAACTTTTGTGTCATGATCCTACTAAATTCTTCACATGTAGACTCGTTAGTAGACCCAAATATAATATCATCAACATAAATTTGGCATACAAACAAGTCATTTTCAATAGTTTTAGTGAATAGAGTAGGATCGGCCTTTCCGACTTTGAATTCATTAGTGATGAGAAAATCCCTAAGGTATTCATACCATGCTCTTGGGGCTTGCTTGAGCCCATAAAGCGCCTTAGAGAGTTTATAAACATGGTTAGGGTACTCACTATCTTCAAAGCCGGGAGGTTGCTCAACATAGACCTCTTCCTTGATTGGTCCATTGAGGAAGGCACTTTTCACGTCCATTTGATAAAGCTTAAAGCCATGGTAAGTAGCATAGGCCAATAATATGCGAATTGACTCAAGCCTAGCTACGGGTGCATAGGTTTCACCGAAATCCAAACCTTCGACTTGGGAGTATCCCTTGGCCACAAGTCGAGCTTTGTTCCTTGTCACCACACCATGCTCATCTTGCTTGTTGCGGAAGACCCATTTGGTTCCTACAACATTTTGGTTAGGACGTGGAACTAAATGTCATACCTCATTCCTAGTGAAGTTGTTGAGCTCCTCTTGCATCGCCACCACCCAATCCGAATCTTGGAGTGCTTCCTCTACCCTGTGTGGCTCAATAGAGGAAACAAAAGAGTAATGCTCACAAAAATGTGCAATACGAGATCTAGTAGTTACTCCCTTATGAATATCGCCGAGGATGGTGTCGACGGGATGATCTCGTTGGATTGCTTGGTGGACTCTGGGGTGTGGCGGCCTTTGTTCTTCATCCTCCTTGTCTTGATCATTTGCATCTCCCCCTTGATCATTGCCGTCATCTTGAGGTGGCTCATTTGCTTGATCTTCTATTTCATCAACTTGAGCTTCATCCTTATTTTGAGTCGGTGGAGATGCTTGCGTGGAGGAGGACGATTGATCTTGTGCATTTGAAGGCTCTTCGGATTCCTTAGGACACACATCCCCAATGGACATGTTCCTTAGAGCGATGCACGGAGCCTCTTCAATACCTATCTCATCAAGATCAACTTGCTCTACTTGAGAGCCGTTAGTCTCATCAAACACAACGTCACAAGAAACTTCAACTTGTCCAGTGGACTTGTTAAAGACTCTATATGCCCTTGTGTTTGAATCATATCCTAGTAAAAAGCCTTCTACAGTCTTAGGAGCAAATTTAGATTTTCTACCTCTTTTAATAAGAATAAAGCATTTGCTACCAAAGACTCTGAAATATGAAATGTTGGGCTTTTTACCGGTTAGGAGCTCATAAGATGTCTTCTTGAGGATTCGGTGTAGATATAATCGGTTGATGGCGTAGCAAGCGGTGTTGACCGCCTCAGCCCAAAACCGATCCGAAGTCTTGTACTCATCAAGCATGGTCCTTGCCATGTCCAATAGAGTTCGATTCTTCCTCTCCACTACACCATTTTGTTGTGGCGTGTAGGGAGAAGAGAACTCATGCTTGATGCCCTCCTCCTCAAGGAAGCCTTCGATTTGAGAGTTCTTGAACTCCGTCCCGTTGTCGCTTCTAATTTTCTTGATCCTTAAGCCGAACTCGTTTTGAGCTCGTCTTAAGAATCCCTTTAAGGTTTCTTGGGTTTGAGATTTTTCCTGTAAAAAGAACACCCAAGTGAAGCGAGAATAATCATCCACAATTACTAGACAGTACTTACTCCCGCCGATGCTTATGTAAGCAATCGGGCCGAATAGATCCATGTGGAGTAGCTCAAGCGGCCTGTCGGTCGTCATGATGTTCTTGTGTGGATGATGGGATCCAACTTGCTTTCCTGCTTGACATGCGCTACAAACCCTGTCTTTCTCAAAATGAACATTTGTTAGTCCTAAAATGTGTTCTCCCTTTAGAAGCTTGTGAAGATTCTTCATCCCAACATGTGCTAGTCGGCGATGCCAGAGCCAGCCCATGTTAGTCTTAGCAATTAAGCAAGTGTCGAGTTCAGCTCTATCAAAATCTACCAAGTATAGCTGACCCTCTAACACTCCCTTAAATGCTATTGAATCATCACTTCTTCTAAAGACAGTGACACCTACATCAGTGAAAAGACAGTTGTAGCCCATTTTGCATAATTGAGATACAGAAAGCAAATTGTAATCTAATGAATCCACAAGAAAAACATTGGAAATAGAATGGTCAGGAGATATAGCAATTTTACCCAATCCTTTGACCAAACCTTAGTTTCCATCCCCGAATGTGATTGCTCGTTGGGGATCTTGGTTTTTCTCGTAGGAGGAGAACATCTTTTTCTCCCCTATCATATGGTTTGTGCACCCGCTGTCGAGTATCCAACTTGAGCCCTCGGATGCATAAACCTACAAAACAATTTTAGTTCTTGACTTTAGGTACCCAAACGGTTTTGGGTCCTTTGGCATTAGAAACAAGAACTTTGGGTACCCAAACACAAGTCTTTGATCCCTTGTATTTGCCCCCAACAAACTTGGCAACTACCTTGCCGGATTTGTTAGTCAAAACATAAGAAGCATCAAAAGTTTTAAATGAAAGACTATGTTCATTTGATGCACTAAGAGTTTTCTTCTTAGGCAACTTAGCACGGGTTGGTTGCCTAGAGCTAGATGTCTCACCCTTACACATAAAAGCATGGTTAGAACCAGAGTGAGACTTCCTAGAATAAATTCTCCTAATTTTGTCCTCGGGATAACCGGCAGGGTATAAAATGTAACCCTCGTTATCCTGAGGCATGGGAGCCTTGCCCTTAACAAAGTTAGACAATCTTTTAGGAGGGGCATTAGGTTTGACATTGTCTCCCCTTTGGAAGCCAATGCCATCCTTGATGCCAGGGCGTCTCCCACTATAGAGCATACTTCTAGCAAATTTAAATTTTTCATTTTCTAAGTTATGCTCGGCAATTTTAGCATCTAATTTTGCTATATGATCATTTTGTTGTTTAATTAAAGACATGTGATCATGAATAGCATTGATATCAACATCTCTACATCTAGTACAAATAGATACATGCTCAACGATAGATGTAGAGGGTTTGCAAGATTTTAATTCTACGACCTTAGCATGTAACATGTCATTCTTAGTTCTAAGATCGGAAATAGTAGCATTGCAAACATCAAAATCTTTAGCCTTAGCAAACAATTTTTCATTTTCAATCCTAAGGCTAGCAAGAGAAATGTTCAATTCTTCAATCCTAGCAAGTAAATCATCATCATTATTTCTAGAATTGGTAATTGAAACATTACAAACATGAGAATCAACCTTAGCTAATAAATTAGCATTTTCATTTCTAAGGTTGTCTATTGTCTCATGGCAAGTGCTTAGCTCACTAGATAATTTTTCACATTTCTCAATTTCTAGAGCATAAGCATTTTTAACCTTAACATGTTTCTTATTTTCCTTAATTAGGAAGTCCTCTTGAGAATCCAAAAGGTCATCCTTTTCATGAATAGCACTAATTAATTCATTTAATTTTTCTTTTTGTTCCATGTTAAGGTTGGCAAAAAGGGTACGCAAATTATCTTCCTCATCACTAGCATTATCATCACTAGAGGACTCATATCTAGTGGAGGATTTAGATTTAACCTTCTTCTTTTTGCCGTCCTTTGCCATGAGGCACTTGTGGCCGACGTTGGGGAAGAGGAGTCCCTTGGTGACGGCGATGTTGGCGGCGTCCTCGTCGTCGGAGGAGTCGGTGGAGCTCTCGTCGGAGTCCCATTCGCGGCACACGTGGGCATCGCCGCCCCTCGTCTTGTGGTACCTCTTCTTTTCTTTCCTCTTGCCCTTCTTGTCGTTATCCCTGTCACTGTCACTTGATAATGGACATTTAGCGATAAAGTGACCGGGCTTACCACACTTGTAGCAAACCTTCTTGGAACGGGATTTGTAATCCTTCCCCTTCCGTTGCTTGAGGATTTGGCGAAAGCTTTTGATGATTAAAGCCATCTCCTCGTTGTCGAGCTTTGAAGCGTCGATTGGTTGTCTACTTGGTGTAGACTCTTCCTTCTTCTCCTCCGTCGCCTTGAAAGCCACCGGTTGTGCTTCGGACGTGGAGGGATCATCAAGCTCGTTGATCTTCTTTGAGCCCTTCATCATACATTCAAAGCTCACAAAATTCCCGATAACTTCCTCGGGGGTCATTAGTGTATATCTAGGATTACCACGAATTAATTGAACTTGAGTGGGGTTAAGGAAGATGAGTGATCTAAGAATAACCTTAACCACCTCGTGGTCATCCCATTTCTTGCTCCCGAGGTTGCGCACTTGGTTCACCAAGGTTTTGAGCCGGTTGTACATATCTTGTGGCTCCTCCCCTTGGCGAAGACGGAAGCGACCGAGCTCCCCCTCGATCGTTTCCCGCTTGGTGATCTTGGTGAGTTCATCACCCTCGTGCGCGGTCTTGAGTAGATCCCAAATCTCCTTTGCATTCTTCAACCCTTGCACCTTGTTATATTCCTCTCTACTTAGAGAGGCAAGGAGTATAGTTGTGGCTTGGGAGTTGAAGTGCTCGATTTGGGCTACTTCATCCACATCATAGTCTTCATCCCCTACGGATGGTACCTGTGCACCAAACTCAACAACATCCCATATACTTTTGTGGAGTGAGGTTAGATGAAATCGCATTAAATCACTCCACCTAGCGTAATCTTCACCATCAAAAGTTGGTGGTTTGACTAATGGGACGGAAAGTAAAGGTGTATGTTTGGAAATGCGAGGGTAGCGTAGGTGAATCTTACTATACTTCTTACGCTCTTGGCGCTTAGAAGTGACGGATGTCGCGTCGAAGCCGGAGGTGGATGCCGATGAAGAATCGGTCTCGTAGTAGACCACCTTCCTCATCCTCTTTTTCTTGTCCTCACTCCGATGCGGCTTGTGGGAAGAGGACTTCTCCTTCTTCTCTTTGTGGTGTGAAGAAGATTTCTTCTCCTTCCTTTTGGAGGAGTCCTTCTTCTTCTCCTTCCTCTTGGTGCGGGACTCTTCCGATGAAACACTCCCGTGGCTTGTAGTGGGCTTTTCGCCGGTCTCCATCTCCTTCTTGGCGTGATCTCCCGACATCACTTCGAGCGGTTAGGCTCTAATGAAGCACCGGGCTTTGATACCAATTGATAGTCGCCTAGAGGGAGGGGGGTGAATAGGGCGAAACTGAAATTTACAAATATAAACACAACTACAAGCCGAGTTAGCGTTAGAAATAAAAACGAGTCTGCGAGAGAGGGTGCAAAACAAATCTCGAGCAAATAAGGAGTGTGACACAAGGATTTGTTTTACCGAGGTTCGGTTCTTACAAACCTACTTCCCGTTGAGGTGGTCACAAAGACCGGGTCTCTTTCAACCCTTTCCCTCTCTCAAACGGTCCCTCGGACCGAGTGAGCTTCTCTTCTCAAATCACTTGGGAATCAAACTTCCCGCAAGGACCACCACACAATTGGTGTCTCTTGCCTCAATTACAAGTGAGTGTTTGATCACAATAAAGAATGCCAAAGAAAAGAAGCGATCCAAGCGCAAGAGCTCAAATGAACACTACAAATCACTCTCTCTAGTCACTAAGGATTTGTGTGGAGTTGGGAGAGGATTTGATCTCTTTTGGTGTGCTTTGCAATGAATGCTAGCTCTTGTATAGTGGTTGGAAGCTGGAAAACTTGGATGCAATGAATGTGGGGGTGGTTGGGGTATTTATAGCCCCAACCACCAAACATGACCGTTGGTGGAGGATGTCTGTCGTATGGTGCACCGGACAGTCTGGTGCACACCGGACATGTCCGGTGCGCCAACCACGTCACCAAAGCCGTTGCGATTCGACCGTTGGAGTTCTGTCTTCTGGGCCTGCCTCGATGTCCGGTGGCGCACCGGACATGTACTGTAGAGTGTCCGGTGCGCCAGCATGGGCGTGCCTGACGCCTGCGCGCTCTGGCGCGCATTAATTGCTGTTGCAGGCGACCGTTGGCGCGAAGTAGCCGTTGCCCCGCTGTTACACCGGACAGTCCGGTGTACACCGGACATGTCCGATGAATTATAGCGGAGCAGCCGTTGTGATTTCCCGAGGCTGCCAAGTTCCAAAGCCGCGTCTTCTTGGAGCACCGGACACTGTCTGGTGTACACCGGACAGTCCGGTGAATTATAGCGCGCCGGCTCTAGAAAAATTCCGAGGCTGAGGAGTTCTGCGCGAGGTCCCCGGCCCTGGTGCACCGGACACTGTCCGGTGCGCCACCTGTAGGATCTAGGACACCGGCTAGAGGGGGGGTGAATAGACGGTTTTGACTAAAAACAACAATACTAAGTAAATTTAATCAATACAACAAGAGGAATAAATTTACTAGTGTCAATAAGTAAACAATGTATGAAAGACAACTACGGAGATTGAATACTTGAAGAACAATAAGCAAAACTCTAATCAATTGCAAGGCAATAAGTAATGCTAGAAGGAATAGACACCGAAATTTATCCCGTGGTATCGGTGATTTGCCGATCACCCCTAATCCACGTTGAGGTGGACTTCAAGCTCTCACTTGCTCCTCTATCAAGACACGACTTGATCTTTGAGCCAAGTGGACAAGAAATCACTCAATACCTCGATTCCACTAATGTCACCTTTGCCACTCCGGCGAGGTAGGCGCGAACCCCTCACAATCAACACCGCGGCTTCTCCACAATCTTCTTGGAGAGCTCGACGGAGACAATCACCCGAGCCGTCTAGGAGGCGGCAACCTCCAAGAGTAACAAGCCAACGACGCTTGCTCGGTGTACCACCTAGTGCCTCAAGAATCACCAAATGATGCAAATGCACTAGGAACCCTCAATCTCTCACTAGAATGCAATCTCAAGCAAAGAGTGTGAGAGAGTGAGTTGGAGGATCACAAATGAGCTCAATGTGTGCAAGGAATGGCCAAGAGAGGTCTCACACACGAGCAACCCTTCTATTTATAGTCCCCCATCTAAAACCAACCGTTATGTGCAAAAGGGGGCAGTTCTGCGCACACGCGGACCGTCCGCGCCCTAGGGCCGGACGGTCCGCCGTACACCATAACGGCTATAATGACCGTTGAAACATGTCAGAGCAGACTCAAAAAGGTGGGTCCGGACAGTCCGCCCTTCAAGGCCGGACCGTCCGCGACCTGGCAATTTCAAACACCCGAGCCTCGGATCAAACAGAGTTAACACACGCGGACCGTCCGGCTATAAATCCCGGACCGTCCGCGACCTGAGACAGTACTGTCCGGACTGGTCCCCCGGACCGTCCGTAGTACAAATCAATAAAAACACACAGTCCCTGTCCAAAAAGAGTTATACACATGCGGACCGTCCGCGCCTCACAGGCGGACCGTCCGGCTATAATTCAGGGACTGACCCGAAGCCACCTTCCTCTGGTCAGGACTGCGGACGGTCCGACCCTAAGGCCCGGACGGTCCGCAGTGCAAAAAGAACACAGAGACAACACAAATGGTCAAACCTCGGACCCTCTGGAGGATCGCGGACGGTCCGCCCCCTAGGGCCGGACAGTCCGCGTGACCAAGACTTCTCAAATCTCAAACATCCTTTTGAATGAACTTTTAACTCACTAAATGAGAAGCGCTGTTAGTCCTTATGCAAATGCAACTACTTGATGCTTTATGAGGCACTAAGTTTTACACAGATCTAAGTCATTGACCCCTCTTAATAGTACGGCTATCTAGCCTACTAATCCGGTCAGGTATCTTCTCTAAACTCCTCAAGACCGGCAAAAGTAAAACCTATATTATACCTTTGCCTTCATCTGATCCACAACCAATGCGTATGACTCTTCAACATTTCAGTTCTATGTGGTCCAACCCTGCATTCTTATTTCTCCAAGAATCGTTAGTCCACAAGTAGTTGTCATTAATTACCAAAACATTATCAAAGGGGCCTAGATGATTCACACCACCGGACAGTCCGGTGCGCCAGACCAGGGAGCCTTTCGGGATGCCTTTAGCTCTTTATTTTGAACCCAACTTTGGTCTTTTTAATTGACTTGTTGTGAACCTTTGACACCTGTATAACTTATACACTAGAGCAAACTAGTTAGTCCAATTGTTTGTGTTGGGCAATTCAACCACCAAAATTAATTAGGGACTAGGTGTAAGCCTAATTCCCTTTCAGGCCCACTGCTAGATTCTTGGTGGTTGACCACATGCTCCCCTTTTAGAGTGTTCTCTGGAGCCCTCTGTTGGGATGGTAACGGTCCTTGCTATACCAAACCCTCAATTTCAACCAGTACAAAAGCAAAGCTTATCCCAACCTCATTAGACTGCAAAGAATTATCCCTGCCTCTGTTGGGTCCGAAACGGCGGTCCCTACTGGAGTGAAACCTTCCACCATTTTCGCTCATTATCATATCCACCGAATATACATCGGATACCTTTCTTGTCGAATTTACTTCGGCTCGCTTTTTTGGGTACTATAGTATTGATCCCAATCCACCTTAACACATGTGGATTGAGGTTATTACTAGAGTACCCAAACAAACCCTAAATAATATGATGTAGTTGTACCTCATCTCTAAAACATATATAAGCAGCTGATAGTAAGTAAATGTAAAAGTTCAGTATATGGGCATGGTTGGTGAAAAACTATGTCGGCCTGCCAATAATGGCACGCCCACATGTGTACCTAGGACCTGGAGACTTAAGAGTAAGTTAGTTGGCACCTTAACAATTTTTTGGTACTTCTAGCAAAACCAACACTAAACCAACACTGATGTGGAAGGAGGAAGCAACATTTTCTGGGTTCTGGTTAAATGTATTTACAACTCCTGCCTTGCGACAATTGGTAATTTGCATGTTGTATGGAGTGCCCGGAAGTAAATCAACAATTGTTGGATCTTTCTTGTAGCAATAGGGAGAGTTGCTCTTGAGCTTTGAGCAGAAGCCCTATTCAGTGGTCTTAGCCTCAACAATTGCAGGGAAAATTATTTACATTCGGGATGTAAAGAAACTCCTTTGCAGCCCCTCACATCTACCACCTAGTGGTCTATATACAGTGGCAGAGTTCCCTAAAAATAACGCTCCGGGCTATCCTACAAATGTAACGATGTACTAGTCGTCTTTTAATTTTTCGCGCTTTAGGGGTACTAACATTTAAAACAATCCAGTGGAACTGTGGCAGTTAGGGAAAGAGGACCGGACATTCGGGAACAATTACTCACAATATGGGAGAATCATGGGCACATGGCAGTAGGCAGTCAGCACTCAGCACGCAGCGCTCGCCGCTCAGGTGGTCGCTGCCCATTGGCCAGGGAGGCGCTCCGCCCTCGCCTATGAATAAGAAAAGAAAGAGATCAGGTTGAGAAACTTGTATAGTTTGGGAGAAGATGTAATGGCAGTGGCGGATTTGGGCGGTGGCACGGTGCCAATGCGGGCCGCGCGCGTGGCACTGCTACATGGTCGCAGGGAGGCTGGAGGCGGACTGGTGGTGGCAGATGCCTGAGTCAGAGTCCGCCCGGTTGCCTCGGAGGTTGCTGCCTTGTGCCCTTGCCGAATCCGTAGAGCCTGAAGGCGTGGAGAGCGATAGATGACTGGATGAAGGCGGTCGCGCCGCTGGCAACATATGAAGCGTAGCCGCGCAGGTTTGCGAAATAATTGGAAGAGCCTACGTTCTCGTGAATCAAGCGATTGAAGGAGGCCGTCAGCGCCAGGCTCAATCGCTGCAAACAGGAGGTCTTTTGGGCTACATTTTAGGCTGAAATGTATTTTGGGTTATCTTATTTGGTTGAAAAAAACCTATATACAAGAGAATTTTTGGGCTGCGCCCCAGTCCACGACCCAAGTGGCCTGGGGCCCAAATCCGCTCCTGTCCATATATATAGAGGAAAAACAAATTACTACAGAGTTAAGTTATAAATTTTAATATGTTTTTGTGGGCCTCCAAGTGGTGTACATGTTGCGCTGTAAAAGAGAAAGTTTGCATCCGGGATGTACATTATTTTCCAGGGCAGGAAGCTTTGCGTGACAGAGAGTCCAAATGGTGCGGAACCATTGAGTTACGATCGGACGGATACAAAATTGAAGACTACGAGAGGCAGCTTTGCGGTGGCAAAAGGGAGGTACTGTACGGGTGGCATCGGCTTGCGTCCGTAGCCTTGAAAACCAAATCGGACGACTGCTAAAAAGAGAGAATACATGGTCAGCCTGGTTGCGCTACTAGCTGCAGCGCTTTAATAGATAGAAATTGCAATTGTAATAGGGCAAAATGCTTTTCTCATTCAATCTTGCTTCTTGAAGATCTGTAGCAACAACCATTGTCGTTGGGATTTTTTTTCGATGGAAGCTGTTTGGAAAGTTCACCTCATCAAGATCTGTAGGATGTAGCAGGTCCTACATCCCTGTTGCCGCTAAAAAAGTCATAGATGGTTCCAATTAAAAATTAAAAGTCGGCCCACTTATTTTTTTTGACTAGAATAACTTAAAAAATAGTAATCAATAAATAGAGAACTGTTAGAACACAAATGCCTTTTATTGCTAAAATTGTTTTAGTAACTTTCTAAATCTATAATTTAGGGAGCTAAATTTACAAACTATTATAGTCGCTTTTAGAGTCATGTTGATTAATTATTAACTAATACAATTCGAGATATATAATCATTCTGGTATAGTGGAAGGCTATGGTATAAATTATAAGGTTATCTTCAGTAGTTTACCTATTTCTATACCCATATTCAAACTACACTCTGCGAACCTATAATCAAACTTCACTCTATAAACAACGCAAAAAAGTACTATCTCTGTTCTCGAATATTTATCGTTTCCTAGTTATTTTTGAATGAAACCGCGACAAATAAAAAAGAACCTAGGAAGTATAAAACAGTAGTGTTTTGACTGGTTATAATTAGGGGGTGTTTGAATGCACTAGAGCTAATAGTTAGTGGCTAAAATTAGTTGAATCATTGAAACACCTTCAACTATTAGATATTTTTGGTAAATTAGTTAATAGTTAAATAATTATTTAGCTAGCTAATTCCACCAATAAATTTTAGTTAATTAAATATTAGTTCTAGTGTATAAACAACTAACAACCACCACTAGGCGCGTCTAGTGGTCGACACAGTACTCCGGTCCGACCGGTCGGACTGGAAGATTACCGCCGCGGACGCGCGCCGGTCGTTTCCTTGGCGCGGGCCGCCGCGCTGCTTCTTCCGCAGTCCGCCCGCCCGCCCCCCTTCTACTTCCACCCTACCCGAGAGAGGTCGGAATGGCACTCGTCGCGTGCCCGCGCTGCAACATAACCCCGCCCCAAGCCTCCGCTTGCGGAATCCGCTGCCTACTCCGCGCGCCGAGATCTGCAGCGTCCAGGCCCCCGCCGTGGCGTCTCCGCCGCAGCCGCGCCATGGCCGTCTACGAAGGCTGGCACTCTGCTGCCGCAGGCGCAGACACCGATGGAGGCGCTCCAGCTCCTCACGTGCCCCCGTCGCTGCTCGTTTTCTCAGGTAACCGAACCTCCCCTGGTTGAGTGCCTGTCACGAGTGTGGTTTCGTTCTGAGGCGGACGGGGGAACCTAACGCCGTTGAAGGATGGGCGACCTATGTGAACGCGCCCGCGCGCCGCGTATGGGTTAGCATTGGATCAATGTAATGCGGAGCAGCAGTTCAAGAGAGCTGGCCATGCATGAGATTCCCACCTGTGTTGAACTTCATGATTGGTTCATCTTGTTACTTGTTAGAGTTGCCAATACATTACTACTGCTTCTTTACTAGAGAACTAGGGAGCTCCAAAGCACGTTTGTGCGCTGTCCTGGGTGAGATGGTGGTGAATTTTCATGCACTGATACATGATCGGTTGTAGTGCTATAGTCTAGCTGATGGATGTCGTGAATTGCTTGAGAACAAAAATATTGATAGATGCAAACAGACAAGTGGTATCTCTGTTTTTCTTTTGTCGCTGCCCTGCCACAGAAAGCTAACTCATGGTTAAATGGGGACTTCGGAATTGCCCTGCATTTTTGAGTTTGATTCAGGCGGGACAGCATTTAACGGTGTTGTTGAAGAATTGAAGAAAGTCACTACTCGAGTCGCGCACGTGCTCCCTGTTTCTGATGATGGTGGAAGCACTGCTGAGATTGTGCGTGTGCTTGGTAGGTTCTGATTTTCCTACAATAAAATTCACTTCCCTATTATTTGAGATATTGTAGAGTATCTGCGTGTGTCAAATCTGTTATGATGGTCAGTGTTGGCCTCCTTGTATTAGGCGGGCCTGCTGTGGGAGACATAAGATCAAGATGTTTGAGGTTGTCTGATGAAAGTACTGCAGAAGCTCTTTCTGTTCGAAAATTGCTTGGGCATCGTTTGCCTATTGATCCTTCAGAGGCAAAGCTGGAATGGTAGCAATGCGTTCTTCTGCACATCAATTATGTTTCCTCTTTTCAGTTTCTGGCCAAGTGTCCAATTAATGTCTTCTTTATGAATAACCAATGTCAATTTTCGATTTCATAGGTACCAGATTGTAGAAGGAGACCACACTTTATGGGAGGGAGTCTCTCGTCCATACAGGGAAACAATTCGTGCCTTTTTGGTCTACTTTCACAGTGAGGTTTGTCTCTCATGTGAATTGTGATGTGTCTTTTCTTTTCTCCCACAAATGTGTCAAAAGCCTGGTCTAGTTATCCATAAGCTGAAGATTAAGCAATGTGTCACCTATTCTCTTAGTGACACACAATAACTTTAACTTATTTTGTGCAGATACTTCGACGGTCAGCTGAAATGTTTTGCTTCACCAATGGCAGGTGATTCTTCTAAGGTGAAATTTGTAATAGATCATTTTCTTGCAAATCATCATTGTTTTTCCTTGTGAGCAAGGTTATTAAGGTGGGTGTCGCTTAAGCGGTAAGGCGAGGCTGGCCATGCAAGGCGTCCTATCACCTTGCCCGCGAGAGTTCAGGCGCGGGCAAAAACAGAGGAGGAGGCGGCGGCGCGCAGGGCACAGCGCACGGCCCCGGCTAGCCAGTCAGAGGAGGAAGGAGAGCTGCGGGGGAGGGAGAGCTGCGGCAGAGGGGGAGGGGAGAGCTGCTGGCGGCTGCAACTAGGAGAGGTTTTTGTTGTGAGGCTTTAACCCTAAAACTGGTGTGTTGGGCTGGGTTGACTGGTTGTGGGCTATTAACTTTTTTTTTCTGTTTCTCTCTTTGACTAGGCTGAAATGGTCCTACTAGGCTTTACAATTGTGCTAGCTTTCTTATTAATTTCGAATTAGTGATGTATAAATAATATCAGGTCTATTTTTTTATATTACTATGGGGGTGTTTGAATGCACTAGAAGCTAATAGTTAGTTAGCTAAAAAATTGCTAGTGGAATTAGCTAGCTAACAAATACCTAGCTAGCTATTAGCTAGTTTACTAAAACTAGCTAATAACTGAACTATTAGCTAGAGTGTTTGGATGTCTCCAACTAATTTAAGCAGTTAACCATTAACTCTAGTGCATTCAAACACCCCCTATATAATTAAGGTGTCGCTTCGCCTTACGTTTTACTGTCTAAAAGGTAGGGGGGGTCAGTTGTCTTATGTCACCTTACCGTCTTAATAACTATGTTTGTGAGACAAATACTGACATATTACAACATTTTGATGTATTCAGTGGTATGATATGCATAATAACTTGCTGTCTGTGATGTTACTTTTCGTACAGGGAACGGCCTTTAAGTCAAGTTATTAATACTCCCAACTCGTGTACATTTCATTTACCTTACTACAGATTTATTTATTTTTACAGCATTGGAAATTTCTTTTTTGCTGGGGCACGCATATTCTTCCAGTCGTTGGATGCTGCAATTTTTTTGTTTTCACGCGTATCACAGATCCCAGCAGAAAGTCTTGTGCTTCCTGTTATATCCACAAATGACAGACTTACTCTGGGATGTGAACTATGGGTAACCTCACTTGCCAAAGTTTTACTGATGCTGTACAAGTTGCTGTAATATATTTCTGCATCGCTCCTTGTTACTTTCCCTTTGGATAAAACTCTACAGCTTTATTTACTTTGTATCCTTTTTCTCTTTTCATGCTGGAATGTAGTTTTTTACATTTACTGCAATTAGGTAAGTAGCTTTGTTCTTATAGGCTTCCATTTTCCTACTAAAAAATAAGCTTGCATTTTTATCATTCCAGGTCTTAGATGTGGCAGGACTGTTTGTGTTTGCAAAGTTACTTCTGTATATAAGCATGCACATCTATTAATCATATAACTGTAAATAAACATCTCAATTCCTTTGTTTATACAAATTCTTGTTCTCTCTAATGAAAAAACCTTCTGTTTTCAGGATGGGACTATCATTCGTGGCCAAAATGAAATATCACATCCAAGCAATGGACGCCGAGAAATTGTCAACAAGGTACTTGAAGAGTACTATGTTGAATGGTGATACTAGCTGAGCACATCTGTGTCATCATACTTTCATAGCATGTCTTTCAACTTGTTCTGTGAAAGGGCTTTTAGCTGAGTTGGTTAGGTGGTTTGAGCTCCACGATTCCTGAGTTCGACTTCCTGTGAAAGCGAATTTCAGGTTGGGGTTAAAAAATTCCCTTGTCGTTCTGTGCTCCGGTCGTGGTCGTTCTGTGCTACAGTGCTGCTGTGTATGTGTGGGGCAGGGGTTTGGGGGTTTTCTGCCTGCGTGAGGTTTTCTTCTTAATGTAATGTCCGGATGCTGTCTTATCCCCCATAGGTCTTTTTTTTGCCTTTCAACTTGTTCTTGCTGTAAATTCTTCCTGTAGCTAGCAATTCTCAATTGGTCTTTGATGGCAGATAGATTGGCTAAGTGGGTTTGCCCCATCCTTTTTCTTGCCCATTATGCAATCTGAAGAGGATGCTATCCAAGACATACTGGTTTTCTGAGCAGTTGAGATGCAAGGTTGCTTTGTCATACTTAAGAAAATAGAACTGCAGGCTAGGCTTATACAGATGAGGAGTCGTTTCAAGCTGGTGGTGCAAGGCCTTAAAGCAGGCCAACAAGCAATTTAGTAGGGGGCTTAGTTCTCTGAGCACATTAGTCACTTATGGAATCTGGAAACATAGGAACAACCATGTATTCAACGGAGTTGCTCCTGAGTGGCTTTGGCAGTGAGGGCAGTAGAGAGCAGAGCACTTTGTGCCGAGCAACTGGAGCTACAACTACAAGGACCTCCAGGGTCTGGTCACTAGATAGGCTAGATGCCCTATTGGCTGTTTCTCCCATTTTTTGCTGCATGTTTGTTCTATAAGTTTTCCTGATGTGTGTGGTGATGTAAATAACAAACCCTCCCGTCTCTGATGAAATCACACACAACTCTTCTGTCCGTTTGAAGAAAAAAACAACCAGTCTTGTCAAAACATATGTAGCAATATAGCATGCTATTTTCAAGCAAGTTGGGGGTAGGCTGAAGATGAAACCATCACGATCCACAAAATATGCAAGAAATAAATTAGTTTCATGCTTTTTTCATTACAGACGCTACTTATTATGACTAAAATGCTTGAGGTGATGTCTTGAAGAGCAAGCCAGCAACACCTAATTTGAGTCGGTGATTCTGGGTGTGCTTAGGGTGATGTCAGTTGCTAGCTGCTACTATGTACTTAGTCCATGTTTAAATGCACTACAACTAATAGTTAGCTGCTAAAATTAGTTGAATACATCAAAATAGTCTAGCTAATAGTTTCAACTATTAGCTGTTTTTAGCAAATTATTTAATAGTTAGATAGCTATTTGTTAGCTAGCTAACTTCACTAGCAATTTTTTAGTCAACTAACTATTAGCTTTAGTGCATTCAAACACCCCTTAGTTTCGCTGTTAATGACATGATGTCTCCATATCCATTTCAATTGCTTTTGGCCTTTATATGCTCCTTTTTGTCATTCCAGGGGAAAAAAGTTTCGTCACTATATGCATCCTTGTCGATTTCTAATTGTGTTTATTCTTGTTTAATTGATTTTTCTGTTTTCTTTCCTTTTCTGGAAAGGATTGTAATTCATGTAGCACACTTCCTTCAAGGATCAAGCGTGTGTTTTACATGTCAAGTGAAGGCAGCAACCTATTGCATGAGGTAGGTACTCATTCTATTTTGACTTGTTAGGCCTTATACTTGTCCTTGCCATGCAAGTCTATTATGAGCGCTAAATTATTCTTTTAGGCAACGGATGCTTAAATATCACCTTGGGGTTTACCAAATCTTGTAAATACATTTAATATAACTCAACAGGCTGGTTCACAATTCACATGTTTTGATGTCTGACATAATGGTGAACTTATCTTTGAAAATCACACTTGCATATCTGCCAGTCACTGTATGATGTCATCTAAGAAGGCGTGATCCTTTTAAATGCCCATATCATCAAAACTCATTTATCTTCTTGCATGAATATAAATATATTTAACCAAATATCAGTAATGGCTTACTGGCATATACGCTTGATAAGCTATCATGATATCTCATATCTTTCACCATTTCTGATTGTTTTCTGCTACACTTTCATTTTAGGTTTTCCCTGAAGTTAACCATACAGTTTTGGAGCAGCTAAGTAAGGTGGACTGCATTGTCTATGCTATGGGATCACTCTTTACATCAGTCTGTCCATCACTGGTAATGTTCATAAGGACCTATATCATTTACTTTTATCTTTCTAAGTTTCAGTGCATTTATGATTGTTGTTTGACATTTGCCGAAGGCTGAATTGGTAAAACTATGAAATACTTTGTCCTGACTGCTAGACTCATAGGCTTGCCTTTGTTCATGTTCAAAATATTTGTGTGGGTTCGCTATGCTAATCTTAACCCGGATGCACTAACTTTCTTGTACATTTTTCTCCAGAAAAATATCTTGCTTGGCTTCATAAGGTGCGTTATATGGGTTAGGTTTAGAAAAAAGAAAGGCTAAGCTACTTGTAAGGAGGGTCTGGGTTAAAAAAACACCACTTGCCTCCCCTGCTGTTCCAGTGACACAGTTGTGGAGATATACATGGCCTGCAACGGTATCCTGACTGCTTCTGGACAAATGTCCTGCAGTGAGAAAATCTCTTCACTTAAATACCCGGAGGGTGGTGTTTTTCCCAAGGGCCGTAGTCCCTTTTTTTAGTTACTCCACTGAAGTGCTTGATTCTGACCCACCTCTTACCTTAAAAACTATGTGGGAGTTGGAATATTTATTTCAGGCTGACAAATGTGCATTCTGTTGAATAACACTGGACTTACTTCTCACTCTGCACTTGTTTTGCATAATTGTACCTCCTTTCTAATATTAAATCTTATGCAGGTATTACGTGGCATTGGTGAGACTATAGCATCAAGATCCATCCCCAAGGTATCTAACTATGCTAAGACCAGATTAGGTATCAACTTCCCATGCTTAGTAACAATGATGTTTTGATGCCATTCATCTTGGGTCGAATGTGCTCTCTAAGTTATTTACATATCCTGTGAGTGCAGTTTGTCTAGTTGATGTTTGGCTAGAAAGATGCTCTGAAGTGGCGAGCCTTAAATGTACTCTCTATGTTAAATGATTTATTGACCTTTTCACTATGCAATGGTTATTTCACAAGCAAGTATTCTAAGCTTGCAGAGCTCATTGCGTTGCTTGTATTTTTCTGCAGTTTGTATTAGTTACATCACTTGGCGCTTTCACTAAAAATATGTTTGTGTCTGCATCCTGCTGAATCTAGATACTTCTTCTGAATGGGTCACATGACAGAGAGACTGCTGGGCTGTCTGCCTCTGGTTTTGTCACTGCAATTACCGATTCTCTAAATCGGACTTATGGCGACCCTCACAAAAGCTTAAAGAATCATGTAAGTTTGTTATATGTTCCGCTAACAATTTACTGGTAGAATCTGAAGCTATGGAGGAGTCAGACATTGCGATTTCGAGAATGCAGGTGTCATGTTTCTGCTAAGATTCCCTGTTGATTATTTCTCTGCCTTTGTGTGCAGACCAATGACTATGTAAATGCTATATTGGTTCCAGAAGGAGGCCAAGTTCCTTTAGATATTGAAAATTTGGCAGCTCAGGGAATTTTTCATGTGGTAAGTTTATCTATTTTATTTGGCTATGATTGTGCTTATTGATTTGAAAGACGATGAGGAAATGTTCTTGTTTTCCCTACAATTTCCTTTGACCTGCATTTTAACTACCTCACACGGAGCTAGCTATTTTCTGAAGTCTTGTTTTGTCTGGGATGGTAACTCTTGAAATTCCTGTTCCTATTCGGGCCTCATTATGCAATCAAATGGTATTCTATTTTTTTCATCAGATCATTGCTTGCCTGGATAATAATATTTGACGCTGAATCAAAAAAGGCACACACTGAGATTGCCTTGAAGTTTCAGAAAATCTAGTCGGAAGCTTAGTTTTAAAATTTTGGTTTACAGATAAACAACATTAATGTTGTACGTAAAAGGTATTACAGAATCTTGTGTAAGACACTATTAGTCTTGTCTAGTGCTTCCACACTATAGCTTTTGCTGAACCGATTGTTTTCGTATGCCAATCTGTATTGCAGGTAACCGTGAAGTCTATTCATGACCCTAAAGTTGGCGTCATATTTGATGCACGGTCATTGATCCAAGCCCTAACCATTCTCATATCTGAACATATGGATATGTGTGTATCAAAAGTTCAGAACGTGGTCATGTAACTGAAAATGTAAAAGTTGTAAGCTGATCTTTCAAGTACAAAAATGAATGTAAAGTCCCTCTTAACAATTTATTGTTTTACTAATCGATCCATAGTGCGAATACTCATGTTTTTATTTCAGCTAGCACTAGTGTTGCAATTCTGCCTGACTTGACATGATTAATGAAAAATGAGACATGTATTTTTCAATTTCTGTAATTTTGATTCATTTCAATTCCTTTGCTGATGAACAATGATGGTTACCTTTTTCTGGCATTGAAGCTTAAAGCTTCCTTTCCAAAATCTCACTATGCAAGCTCCTGCATTAGTATATAAAGTAATGAAATTCGATTCCCATGCTGATGAACAGTTATGTGTACCTTTTTCACTTGCATTGAAATCCTGGCTAGTTTGGGAATCTCATTTTTCTAAAGAATTTTTATTTTCCCAGTGGAAAATAAACTAATTTTACCTTGGGAAAATGGAAATCCATTGGAAAAATACAGTTGCCAAACTAGCCCTAAAAGCTCTGGATTTTTTCAAAAAATAATCCTTGCCATGCAAGTTCCTGCATTTGTACGGAAGTAACTAAATGTCTGAATATGATTCCAAAAAAACTGGCAGGTTGGGTGTTATCATGCTAACCGCAAGAACAATTTCCTCTAAGACATAAGAAAACTGAAGTTGTATAAATGGTAAAATATAGATATTTGCATTCCTTTGGAAGGCAATCCTATGCACATCACATGGGCCTTCACTGTCTCAGGAGTGACTTTAAAATTTTAGTGACCTGACAAATTTTAAGGTTTATCATTTATGCATGTGTTGCTACCGTGGGCGTTTGGTTTCTAAGGACTAATTTTTAGTCCTTCCATTCTAGCGCCCTTTAGTCTCTAAATTACTAAACACAAGAACTAAAATATAGAGATAATACCTATTTTGGTTCTTATGTTTGACAATTTAGGGACTAAAATATAGAGACTAAAAATTAGTCACTAAAAATCAAACATCCCTATGACCAAAAGAAGGTACAAGGTAGGAGGATGGCTATGGTCCACCTAAAAAAAGAATATTTGTGGTCACAGATAAATACAAAGTGGTTAGAATACATTATAGGTGTACATTTGGGCCGGGCCAGATGGGCCGGCCCGAAGCACGAAAAAAAGCACGGCCCAGGCACGGCACGACCCGAAATAATTTAGTGTCGGGCCGACACGGCCCGTTATATCGGGCCGGGTTTGGGCCGAGGTCACGACCCATGGGCGGGCACGGGCACGGCCCGTTTAAGGCAGACACGAAATGGCCCATATAGAGGCACGAAAAGGCCCATATATTTATTAAAACCACATTTCATTCCACACTTTCATATACTTGATAAAGAACACAAAGCTAGAGATAATGCTAGTTAGATGTTTTTTGTAGCTTTGAATTAGAGTGTGTGATGTAATTTTGCTTTTGTTATGAACATTAGACAATAAACTGAACTTACGAACTTTGTATAGAGCTGGTTATACTTTTTTTCCTTCTAACAAAATGATTTATAAACGAGATAGTCATTACATAGCTGTGGTAACTTTAATTAATACAAATATTAATTTTGATTTTGTTCAAATTTATTTGTCTTATCTTTTATTTGTTTTATTATTTTTTTTGAATTTAGAGCTCTAATGTGAATTTTGGGCCAAAAACTGAATTTCGGGCCAAAAATTGAATTTCGGGCCCTAATGTGAATTTCGGGCCAAAAAATGAATTTCGGGCTTTTATAATTTCGGGCCGCCCGAAATGAGCCCGGCACGTTTAATCAATTACGGGCCGGGCCGTGGGCCGAGGGCTAGGCACATGGGCCGGCCCGGCACGGCCCGAAATTCAAACGGGCCGGGCCTTTTAAGGCTTGGGCCGGGCCGGACCGGGCGGCCCGAATGTACACCTATAGAATACATCATAGTTGGAGAATGTTAGAAGCTAACATATTGACATTTCACTGAAACGGTTTCTTTGAGGGTTGGATTCTTCATTTTAGTTCTAGTGAGATTGGTTTGTAACTGAATACACACTTATTTCTTTCTATACAATTCATATCCTTTACATTTTGCCTGTGTTGTGAATTGGTTTTTTTTTGCCATTTTGTATTTTTGTAGATAATAGTAGTGACATCCTGCATTTTGTTTTTCTTTTAAAAATACGTTCACGACATTCTAATTATCACAGTCATTTTCTTGAAGGATCAGATGCCGATCTAGTTTGCTTTGAGAAACCTCGCAGTAAAAAATTGGGCGTGGGTGTAGGTATAGTATTTGTTTAATCCTTGTAGAAGAAAAAACAAGCAATTTTTCTGAGAAACGGATAAAAAAGCAGCTTCTACTTATTACCTGCTTTTAGTTTTAGCTTATTCTAAGAAGTAGCTTAATTTATTCCGAGAAAGCTTTTAGTTTTAGTTTATTATGAGAAGTAGCTTAATTTATTCCGAGAAGTAGATGAACGGATAGGGAGGCAGAAGCGCCAAACAGGTAAATCTATGAAAAAACTAATCCCTCCATTTTTTTTCAAATCTATGAAAAAACTACTCTCTCTATTTTTTTTACTTGACGTTTTAAGTCAAAAACACACTATCCGACGTCAAATATATAAGATTGGAGGTAGTATGAAATAGGCTGTATCAAACATGGTCTATATTGCAAAAAGAAAAAGAAAATGTTGGTTGGTTTGATGGATGGATTCGGGGCCAAAGGGGACTGCGTGCGTGGATACACACGCTCTGCTCCGGCCACGGTCTGTTTGGCGATCTGGCAACGAGTTTCGTTGAGACGGCGGTGCAGCAGCAGCTGTTGCCCATCGGCATCGGACTGGCGACAGTTCTGCAGCACTGTCGAAGGTCTGGATTGCCGTCCGCAAAAAACGATGACAGGGCAGTGAACACGAAAGGCGCTGTGTTGATAAAACCAACGGACCTGCGTGATGGATCGATCGACCAAGCGCGCATGGAAATCCTCGAAGACCAAATGGGAATGTTGATAGCAACTTCTTGCTTATTGGCTTGTTGCAGTACAAAAAAACATCCCGTGATACTCCGTTTGTTCTAAAATAGTTATTATTGTTAGAATATTCGTGTCGACAATTTTTTTTAACTACCTTTGACTATATTTGTAGAAAGTATCAGCAATATTTATATCTTTAATAAATAAGTTTATTACAAAAATAAGTTCAAAGATCTATCCAGTTATAAATATTAGTATTTTATACTACCTACATCCTTTTTTTATTTAACGCCAAATAGTGCAAAACTGAACTACAAAACGCCAAATAAAAAAAATTGGAGGGAGTAATTTTTAGTCAAAGTTTACAATATTTGGCTTCTATGAAGAAAAAATATCAACTATTTTATTTTAGGACGGAGGTAGCAGTTTTTTTTTTCTATAACGGAGGAACCATAACCAATCTCTACTGTTCCATTCCAGGTACTACAGTACATCAGTAGCCGACATACACTGCAGCGTTGACTATGTAGCAGTCATCGTTCTTATCCCCCATTGCTTCCAGGCACACGCCGCTTGAACAGATCATGCCACCGTCAACGACCTCAAAGCTGATTATCTTGCCACTGCAAAAGACCGAGGCAAGGGCACATGAGATCCAGAAACAAAGACGCACACTATCATTACGCAGCAATGCACAGTTTATCAGGGCACGCCTTCCGTTAGTGTCCACCACTCACGAGTAGCTGTCCACCACTCACGAGTAGCGCAACCTGGGCCCCAAAAGGCTCTGCCGCCAGCTTGCAGCATTGGTACTGATCATTCTAACAAAATATATTCCAGTGAATTTGAGAAGATGCCTGTTTAATTTTCGTTAGTCATACTTGTACTGCAATATACCATCCAGTCCATGATACTTGATTTTCGGTCAGGTTTTTACATTGTCAATCACGTTGACAATCTTGTTGAACGCCTACTGAATAACTAGTATATTGAAAGGTGTATAAGCCTTCAACATGAAAACTGCATTAGTACCGCTGCAATTTCGACTGATACAACATTCTTTCACAATGATTCAAGTAAATATAACTCTTCTTAAGTTATAACACCAACATACACAGTTACACACGCGTATTATGAATTCATGTAAATTATTTCTTTTACAAACTTGACAGTCATCTTATATAAAATTACATGGTATGGCTATTGAAATATTCCATAACCCAATGCACAGCAGTAAAATGAACTAATCTGCCATGACATTTGATGGAAGGCTAGGACGCTTGTCTCTTCTCACTAGTCGGTATAAATTATAAAAAACATTACAGTATCAATGCTGTGCAAGATATTGTTTTTACTGAGAAAAGGGTGTACTTAGTCCTGAATTTTCTAGACAGACTTACCCTTTGTTTGTGGACCCAGAGAAATTTTAGTGTTGATGATTCCAGCATCATCCCTTAGTATAATACTGACCACACATTCTTCACTGTCCTATCTGAAGTATTTGCCAGTCTGCGGTGGTGTGATGGCTCAAATGGATATTTACCAAATGATTTGATGATACCTTAAAAGTTAAAGTGTTACGGTATTCTCATTTGAGATGTTGATGCTGACTCAATGAACTCTTAAAGAGACATGTTGTACAAGGTTGACCAAAGCAGGAAAATATGGTGTTTCAAGGGGCCGTTTGGCTCCCTACCGCATGCCAAGCTTTGGTCACGCCATAAATGCGGCACACGAAAACAGCACCGCACTTGGTGAGCTACAACATGCAAAATGAACTATCGGCCCCTAAGAAGTGTGTTGCATACCACTTCCTTCATGAACCACAAACATCAGCTAATGTTGGGCAAAATGAGGCATGGCGACTGGCGACATCTGGTAATGAACCGAAAACAGCCATAAGCTCCACCCAGCTCACTAGGTGAAATGAGGTCAGAGAAAGGAATATTATTCTGTCACATAGGTCAGAGAGGTACTATAGTCTATAGGGTTGTACATGAATATGGAAACTCTAACCAAAGCCCACGACTGCCTAAACTAAATCATTCATATTGTGGTCTCTGTGCCAAGACATTCTGTGGAATCTCAACTGATGAGGACCACGCCAACAAATTTCCATACTGCCATGACTTATGAGCACCTCAGCAAGGAAAGTTTTTATAAGCCGATCAATGTAGGGGGGTTATCAACTTATCATGACACTGCTGAGAAAACATCCTATCTAAGACTCATACATTCTACAATTGATCACTTCTGCGACTATATCAGAGGCCAAGTATAAAGCAGAGTTGGAAATTTGGAGCCCTATTTGCTCCCGTAACCACTGATATATGCTCATGAAATCATCATCTTAGAAGTAACCAGGGCGCTAAAACCTACTACATTATGAACTGTGAACCTATCACACCATTGCACTGCAACTGTCCGGCACTTGGATGCTAAATTTCGAAGTTTTAACAGGCACGGCGGAAGAAACGAGAAAGAGAATGCTCACTAGGGGAAGACGGCCTTGACTCTCTCAGCATCCAGCAAGTGCTGCGTCGACCTAGGCACTCCGAGCTTGATCTGCAGCTTCATCTGGTCCGTGTTCACTCCTGGAATGGACCCTGCAGCAGGCGCAGCCCACAGCCAAAACAACCCAGTCAGCATCTCTGCTGTGCTGGACACATGTTCGACGGAATGCCCGACAAGCAAGGAACAGCGGTAGGCGATTTTATTCCATACCGCCCCGGAAGGCGGGGATGGAGTTGGAGGTGATGGCGTCCTTGCAGGCGCGCACGGCGGCGGCGGTGATATCTTGGCCGTGCTGATCGTAGCCGACGCCCATCTCCACGAACAGTAGCTTCATGGCCGGCTCCGCCCCTCCCTGGGCGTTGCTCGCCTGGGGCTGGGCCACCTCCATCCGAGAGGACGCGGGCGCGACCGTTGGATTATTAGGTTTCGGAGATCGGATGCGGAGGTGGGGGCGGGAGTGAGACGGTCGGGAGGACGACGACGGAAGCGGTGGCGTGCTTGCTCTGGTCGGGAAGGGGAAGAGGCTGCTGGGGAACGATGCTGCTGACGTCATCTTGGCTACTAATTTAGACCTACTAGTGGAATAGTTGGTGATGCAGACTGCAGAGGTTAGGTCTGGACTCTGGAGTCTAAACCGTCCAAAAATAGCTAGGAGGAGATTAAGGGATTAAATTGTTCAGTTCGGAGTAAATTGAAAGAGTTTTAAAGTGATTAAATTATTCGCCAGTTAAAATTGAATAAAAAAGAGATTCCATTCACTCAATCCTCTCTGATCTCATGCAATTAGACCTAAGTATGGGTTACCTGAACCTACTAATTACCAACCAGACCCGACCTAGCGACCTGTCAAAAAAATCTGACTCGACCCGATTAATGTAACGAGCGGGTATATACCATAGTTTTTGACCCGTAACAAACCCCAAGCCATGCGTGAGCCATGATTTTTAATCCAAAACTCGACCCAACCCGAAAAACCCAACTAACCCGAAAAACCAATCTCGACATGCTAAACAAAGAAGCACCGGCCAACTTGATCTGAACCGACATTAGACACAGGTCGGATACGGACCATGCCAAATGACCCATGAACCGACCCGACATTTGAAGTCTACATGCAATCGGACAAGGCCTAAGGACTTGTTCGGTTATTTTCGTTCTATGTGAATTGGAGGAGATTGAGTGGGATTGATGAATTTTGACTTTTTTATGGATTTAAATCGACTCAATATCATCCAATCTATATGGATTCATGTCAAAATGAACAAGTCTTAAAGGAGATTAAATCCTTTACTAGTCAAAATTAAATAGAATGTGATTTAATCCCCCTTCGTCCACTATGATTCCCATGCAACCCAGTAAGTTCTAAAATGGTATTGAACCACCTAATTCAAATTCATCAAACTAGTGGATATGATGGCCAAATTTACTATTTTTGGCACCAACTCAAATTTATCGGAGAAAAAAATTACTGACCACCATCACTGATCAGTTCATTTTTTCTTCCCGAGTGTTTCTTCTTCCCTGGTCGCACCCCTTCTTCATCGCTCAGCCATGGCTTCATGCCCTACGTTTCTTTGATAAGATGTAGATAGCTAGAGATGTTGAATACCCTATAAAAATTTCTTTCAATACCCCAAAATACTAGAGTAAAGTTGATTAGTATAAATAAAAGGTGACACAAATGTAAACTCTAGCTCTATCTCTATTTAGCGACAACCCCTTAAACAACTCTAGTTGCTATGTATATGGGTTAACTTTACTCAAACACATAAATTATCAACTACACAATTACACTATAGAGCTAACTAAAGATACAAATATAACTAATTATAAATATGAGCTTCTCCATAGATGCTCAAGCAACTATCGCATAAGAAAAATATATAAAAGTAAATGCATGTGGTAGTGACCAAACCAAACCAAGAAAGTAAATGAACATAATAATTTATCCCCAAGGTTTAGTTGCTTACTAGCAACCTACGTCCTTATTGCGGCGAGTCTAAGCTAGGTGGTTAACACGTTAATTAGCATCACACATCAAGTTCAACACTTGAACACAATAAAAACCACACTAGAGAGACTCTAACTAGCCACGATTCCACTAGAATTGCTATCTCCCACGAGTAATGAGCATAAGAGCCCCTTATAATCAATGGGAGTCGACAACAATAACCAAGCCGCTAAACGATCCTCTCATGCTCAGCTAGGTGACGACAATCACCAAGAGTAACAGGGGATAACTAGTCCAAGTCACTCAACTAGTACCACAAGGTACAAGAACTAAATCCGATGCACTAGGAGCTCTCCAATCTAACGCAAATGATGATCCAAAGGACACACTTGAGTGAAGTATGTTTCTTAGCCCTCAAGATGTGTGCACAAGTGTATAGGGTGCCAAGATGTTGGCCAAAAACACCCATAAGTTATATTTATAGACCAACATAGAAATCTAAATGTTACCCTCTTGGGATGAATGAGGGGCACCAGACATATATGATGCACTTCTAGTGCCTACACCAAACACATTAAAAGGATGTTGTTTGGTTTTGGTAATTGTCGGGGACCGTAATTAGGGGTACCCCCAAGACTCCTAATCTCAGCTGGTAACCCCCATCAGCACAAAGCTGCAAAGGCCTGATGGGTGCAATTCCGGTCAAGGCTCCGTCCACTCAAGGGACACAATCTCGCCTCGCCCGAGCCCAGCCTCGGGCAGGAACAGAAGACCAAGGCAGATTCATGCCTCGCCCGAGGGTCTCCTCAAGCAACGGGCGCACCTTCGACTCGCCCGAGGCCCAGCTCGGGCAGGCTTCGCGGAGAAGCATCCTTGGCCAGATCGCCTCGCCAGCCGACCGGATCGCAGGAGCATTCAATGCAAGGATCGCCTGACACCTTATCCTGACGCGCGCTCTCCAGTCAACAAGGCTGAAGTGACCGCAGTCACTTCGCCCCTCCACTGACTGACCTGACAGGAAAACAGCGCCGCCTGCGCTGCTCCGACTGCTGTGCCACTCGCCAGGGTGAGGCTGACAGCAGCCAAGTCCAGCCTCGGGCGCTATAGGAATCTCCGCCTCGCCCGACCCCAGGGCACGGACTCCACCTCGACTCCGGAAGACGGTCTCCGCCTCGCCCGACCCCAGGGCTCGGACTCAACCTCGACTCCGGAAGACGGTCTCCGACTCGCCCGACCCCAGGGCTCGGACTCAACCTCGACCTCGGACGACGGTCTCCGCCTCGCCCGACCCCAGGGCTCGGACTCAACCTCGACTCCAGACGACGGTCTCCGCCTCGCCCGACCCTAGGGCTCAGACTCAACCTCGACCTCGGACGACGGTCGCCGCCTCGCCTGACCCCAGGGCTCGGACTCAACCTCGACCTCGGACGACGGTCTCCGCCTCGCCCGACCCCAGGGCTCGACCTCGACCTCGGACGACGGTCTCCGCCTCGCCCGACCCCAGGGCTCGGACTCAACCTCGACCTCGGACGACGGTCTCTGCCTCGCCCAACCCCCGGGCTCGGACTCAGCCTCGACCTCGGAGGAGCCACCGCCTCGCTCGACCTTGGGCTCAGACCGACCACGTCGTAGGGGGGGTACATCATTACCCTACCCCTAGCTAGCTCAGGCTACGGGGAACAAGACCGGCGTCCCATCTGGCTCGCCCCGGCAAAACAAGTAATAATGACACCCCGCGTGCTCCATGACGACGATGGTTCTCAGTCCCCTATGGAAGCAAGGATATGTCAGCAAGGATCCGATAGCCCCGACAGCTATGCTTCTACAGGGCTCAAGCGCTCCTCCGACGGCCACGACGCCACATGAACAGGGCTCCAACACCTCTCCGACAGCCACGTCGGTATGTACATGGGGCTCTGGATCCCCTCTGCTAGACACGTTAGCACACTGCTACACCCCCCGTTGTACACCTGGACCCTCTCCTTACGTCTATAAAAGGAAGGTCCAGGGCCCTCGTACGAGAAAGGTGGCTGCGCGGGAGAACGGGCTGACGCGCAGTCTCACGCCCTCTCTCTCTCCCTCGCGAACGCTTGTAACCCCTTACTGCAAGCGCATTCCCCCTGGGCGCAGGACAACACGAGGCCGCGGTTTCCCCTCACTAGTTTTCCCCCCATGTGCTCCGTCTCACGCCGACCCATCTGGGCTGGGACACGCAGTGACAATTTACTCGTCGGTCCAGGGACCCCCCGGGGTCGAAATGCCGACAGTTGGCGCGCCAGGTAGGGGCCTGCTGCGTGTTGACGAACAGCTTCCCGTCAAGCTCCAGATGGGGAGTCTCCAGCAACCTCTCCAACCCAGGATGAAGCTCCGTTTTGAGAGTCTCGAGTTCATGTCCCTCGACGGCAGCTACGACATGATACTCCTACCTCCGCCGCGTGACAACGACAATGGCGGCCGTCAGCCCGCCCGCCGGCGGCGGAATCAACGACGTCTTCCCCGCGTGGCGGAAGAACAGCATCCGAGTCTGTCCCGTCACCTTCCCCGTTGACGGGGAAGGAGGCGGGGCAATCATGGCCAAGCAGGAGGCGGCACCTCGTCGGCTGTTGAGTGAGTCGACGACGTCGGCGCCCCAACGGGGGACACGTTGGGCGTTGACCTCGTGTCTGAGACGAAGACGAGCGTCGTTTTCCCGCAACACGCCAACCCCGAGCAAACGAACGACACCAACATGCTCGCGAAGGACTTGCTGAGCGTTAGCCTCGTACCTGAGATAACGGTGCAGTCCGTCCCTGACGCGACTCCATCACCATCCGTCGATCAAGAGGTACCGTCCGTTTCTCATCCTGTGCCTTTTAGATTCAGCTTCGACCCACCAAGCAATCCCGCTTCAGTGGACGCTTTCATAAAGGCATATCCGAACCTTTCGGGGTATCATATGTGGTCAACCTAGGACCGATTGACGACCGTCTCAACCTACGGCCCCCTGGGTTCCGAGGAAGATGACAAGCCCGACTCTGGTTGGGATTTCTCTAGGCCCGGGAACTCCAGTGCCATGTGGGACTTCATGACCGCATGCGACTACTGCCTCTCCGATTGCTCCTATGCTAGCCACAGCCTCGGCGACGAGGACTGTGGCCCAAGTCGCGAATGTTTCCACGTCGATCTAGGGGTCCCGACGAAGGCAACCACCTTGGTATGCCGGAGGACGGCGATCCCCCTAGGCCTGCGCCTCGCATTGACATCCTTCGAGAGCTAGCTGTGGTCCCAGTCCCTGCGGGGGTTCAGGACACACAGCTCGAGCAAATCCACGAGATGTAGGCCAGGCTCGACTAGGAGGCAGGACAACTTGTGCAGCTCTGGTAAACATCGGGCAGGAGCGGGTAGGCCGAGCACCGGTCGGAGAAGCGCGCCATCTGGCCTAGGACGTCCAGCACCGCATCACCGACAATGCCAGGGCAAGGCTGCCCTCGACTTCCAGTGGGGTCGGCCAGAACCTGGCTGCAGCAGCAATACTACTCCGAGCGATGCCGAACCATCCACCACCGAGGGGCGACGTATCCAGGGAGAGCTCAAGAATCTCGTAGAGGATGCCGCGGTCCGACGGGCCGAAAGCTCTGCCTCCCGAAGGCAGGGATACCCCCTGGAGCATCATGCCGCGACTTCTCGATTCATGCGGGAAGCCTCGGTCCACACCGGGCGCACGCGGGACACAGCGCCTGTGGCCCCGGGCCGCCTCGATAACGAGCACCATCGCCGCGACCGTCGAGCCCACCTCGATGAGAAGGTGTGCCGAGGCTACCACCCTAGGCGTGGGGGACGCTACGATAGCGGGGAGGATCGGAGCCCCTCGCCCGAACCACCCGGTCCGCAAGTTTTCAGCCGGGCCATACGACGGCCGCCGTTCCCGACCCGGTTCCGGGCCCCGACTACCATCACCAAGTACTCGGGGGAGACAAGGCCGGAACTATGGCTCGCGGACTACCGGCTGGCCTGCCAGCTGGGTGGAACGGACGATGACAACCTCATCATCCGCAATCTCCCCTTGTTCCTCTCCGACGCCGCCCGAGCCTGGTTGGAGCATCTGCCACCTGTGCAGATCTCCAACTGGGACGACCTGGTCAAAGCCTTCGCTGGCAACTTCCAGGGCACATATGTGCACCCTGGGAACTCCTGGGATCTCCGAAGCTGCCGCCAGCAGCCGGGAGAATTCCTGCGGGATTACATCCGGCGATTCTTGAAGCAGCGCACCGAGCTGCCCAACATCACCGACTTAGATGTCATCGGCGCGTTCCTCGCCGGCACCACTTGCCGTGACCTGGTGAGCAAGCTGGGTCGCAAGACTCCCACCAGGACGAGCGAGCTGATGGACATCGCCACCAAGTTCGCCTCTGGCCAGGAGGCGGTCGAGGCCATCTTCCGGAAGGACAAGCAGCCTCAGGGGCGCCAGCCGGATGATGTCCCTATGGCGTCCGCTCAGCGTGGCGCAAAGAAGAAGGGCAAGAAGAAGTTGCAAGCGAAACGCGACGCCGTCGACGCAGACCTTGTCGCCGCCGCCGAGCACAAGAACCCTCGGAAGCCTCCCGGAGGCGCCAACTTGTTTGACAAGATGCTCAAGGAGTCGTGCCCCTATCATCAGAGTCCCGTCAAGCACACCCTTGAGGAGTGCATCATGCTTCGGCGCTACTTCCACAAGGCCGGGCCACCGGCGGAAGGTGGAAGAGCCCCCGACAACGACAAGAAGGAGGGTCACAAGGCAGAGGAGTTCCCCGAGGTCCATGACTGCTTCATGATCTACGGTGGGCGGGTGGCGAACGCCTCGGCTCGGCACCGCAAGCAAGAGCGCCGGGAGGTCTGCTCGGTAAAGGTGGCGGCGCCAGTCTACCTAGATTGGTCCGACAAGCCCATCACCTTCGACCAAGGCGACCACCCCGACCGCGTGCCGAGCCCAGGGAAGTACCCGCTCGTTGTTGATCCTGTCATCGGCAACGTCAGGCTTACCAAGGTCCTCATGGACAGAGGCAGCAGCCTCAACATCATCTATGCCGACACCCTCGGGCTCTTGCAGATCGATCTGTCCTCGATCTGGGCCGGTGCGGCGCCCTTTCACGGGATCATTCCTGGGAAGCGCATCCAGCCCCTTGGACAACTCGATCTGCCCGTCTGCTTCGGGACTCCCTCCAACTTCCGAAAGGAAACCCTCACGTTCGAAGTGGTCGGGTTCCGAGGAACCTACCACACAGTGCTGGGGAGACCATGCTATGCCAAGTTCATGGCCGTCCCCAACTACACCTACCTCAAGCTCAAGATGTCGGGCCCCAACGGGGTCATCACCGTCGGATCCACGTACCGACACGCGTACGAATGCGACGTGGAGTGCGTGGAGTACGCCGAGGCCCTCATCGCCGGCCTGGAAAACCTCTCCAAGGAGGTGCCAGATGCGAAACGCCACGCCGGCAACTTCGAACCAGCAGAGGCGGTTAAGTCCGTCCCTCTCGACCCCAGCAACGACGCGTCCAAGCAGATCCGGATCGGCTTCGAGCTCGACCCCAAATAGAAAGCAATGCTCGTCGACTTTCTCCACGCAAATGCCGAGTTTTTTGCGTGGAGTCCCTCGGACATGCCTTGCATACCGAGGGAAGTCGCCGAGCACTCGCTGGATATCCAAGCTGGAGCCCGACCCGTGAAGCAGCCTCTGCGCCGATTCGACGAAGAAAAGCGCAGAGCCATAGGCAAAGAGAACCACAAGCTGATGGCTGCTGGGTTCATCAAAGAGGTATTCCATCTCGAATGGCTAGCCAACCCTGTGCTTGTGAGAAAGAAAGGTGGGAAATGGCTGATGTGTGTAGACTACACGGGTCTAAACAAAGCATGTCCGAAGGTTCCCTACCCTCTGCCTCACATCGATCAAATCGTGGATTCCACTGCTGGGTGCGAAACCCTGTCATTCCTTGATGCCTACTCAGGGTATCACCAAATCAGGATGAAAGAGTCCGACCAGCTCGTGACTTCTTTCATCACACCCTTTGGCATGTACTGCTACATTACTATGCCATTTGGTTTGAGGAATGCGGGTGCGACATACCAAAGGTGCATGAACCACGTGTTCGGGGAGCATATTGGTCGAACGCTCGAGGCTTACGTCGATGACATCGTGGTCAAGACGAGGAAAGCCTCCGACCTCCTCTCTGACCTTGAAACGACATTCAAGTGTCTCAAGGCGAAAGGCGTAAAACTCAATCCCGAGAAGTGTGTCTTTGGAGTCCCCCGAGGCATGCTCCTGGGGTTCATCGTCTCCAAGCGGGGCATCGAGGCCAACCCGGAGAAAATCGTGGCCATCACCAACATGGGGCCTATCAAGGACTTGAAAGGAGTACAGAGGGTCATGGGATGCCTTGCGGCTCTGAGCCGCTTCATCTCGCGCCTCGGCGAAAGAGGCCTGCCCCTGTATCACCTCTTAAGGAAGACCGAGCGCTTCACTTGGACCCCCGAGGCCGAGGAAGCCCTCGGAAACTTGAAGGCGCTCCTTACAAGCGCGCCCATCCTGGTGCCCCCCGCTGCCGGAGAAGCCCTCTTGATCTACGTCGCCGCTACCACTCAGGTGGTCAGCGCCGCGATCGTGGTCGAGAGACGAGAAGAAGGGCACGCATTGCCCGTCCAGAGGCCGGTCTACTTCATCAGTGAGGTACTGTCCGAGACCAAAATCCGCTACCCGCAAATTCAGAAGCTACTATATGCGATAATTCTGACACGGCGAAAGTTGCGACACTACTTCGAGTCTCATTCAGTGACTGTGGTGTCATCCTTCCCCCTGGGGGAGATCATCCAGTGCCGAGAGGCCTCGGGTAGGATTGCAAAGTGGGCGGTGGAGATCATGGGCGAGACAATCTCGTTCGCCCCTCGAAAGGCCATCAAGTCCCAAGTCTTGGCGAACTTTGTGGCTGAATGGGTCGACACCCAGCTTCCAACAGCTCCGATCCAACCGGAACTCTGGACCATGTTTTTCGACGGGTCGCTGATGAAAACAGGAGCGGATGCGGGCCTGCTCTTCATCTCACCCCTCGGGAAGCACCTCCGCTACGTGCTGCGCCTCCATTTCCCGCCGTCCAACAACGTGGCCGAGTATGAGGCTCTGGTTAACGGGTTGCACATCGCCATCGAGCTGGGGGTTCGGCGCCTCGACGCTCGTGGCGACTCGCAGCTTGTCATCGACCAAGTCATGAAGAACTCCCACTGCCGTGACCCGAAGATGGAAGCCTACTGCGACGAGGTTCGGCGTCTGGAGGACAAGTTCTACGGGCTCGAGCTCAACCACGTCGCTCGACGATACAACGAGACTGCAGACGAGCTGGCTAAGATAGCCTCGGGGCGGACAACGGTTCCTCCAGACGTCTTCTCCCGAGACCTACATCAACCCTCCATCAAGACCGACGACACGCCCAAGCCCGAGAAGGCCTCGGCTCTGCCCGAGGCACCCTCGGCTCAGCCCGAGGCGCCCTCATCTCAGCCTGAGGCAGCCTCGGCCCCGCCCGAGGCACCCTCGGCCTCCGAGGGTGAGGCACTGCGCGTCGAGGAAGAGCGGAATGGGGTCACGCCTAATCGAAACTGGAAGACCCCATACCTGCAATATCTCCACCGAGGAGAGCTACCCCTCGACAGAGCCGAAGCTCGGCGACTGGCGCGGCGCGCCAAGTCGTTCGTCTTGCTGGGTGACAGAAAGGAGCTCTACCACCGTAGCCCCTCAGGCATCCTCCAGCGATGCATATCCATCACCGAAGGTCAGGAGTTATTGCAAGAAATACACTCGGGGGCTTGCGGTCACCACGCAGCACCTCGAGCCCTCGTTGGAAACGCCTTCCGACAGGGTTTCTACTGGCCAACCACGGTGGCCGACGGCACTAGGATTGTACGCACCTGCCAAGGGTGTCAATTCTATGCAAGGCAGACGCACCTGCCCGCTCAGGCCTTGCAAACAATACCCATCACCTGGCCGTTTGCTGTGTGGGGTCTGGACCTCGTCGGTCCCATGCAGAAGGCACCCGGGGGCTTCACGCACCTGCTGGTCGCCATCGACAAATTCTCCAAGTGGATCGAGGTCCGACCCCTAAACAGCATCAGGTCCGAATAGGCGGTGGTGTTCTTCACCAACATCATCCATCGCTTCGGGGTCTCGAACTCCATCATCACCAACAACAGCACCCAGTTCACCGGCAGGAAGTTCCTGGACTTCTGCGAGGACCACCACATCCGGGTGGACTGGGTCGTCGTAGCTCACCCCATGACGAATGGGCAGGTAGAGCGTGCCAACGGCATGATTCTACACGGGCTCAAGCTGAGAATCTACAACAACCTCAACAAGTTCGGTAGGCGGTGGATGAAGGAACTCCCCTCGGTGGTCTGGAGTCTGAGGACGACGCCGAGCCGAGCCACGGGCTTCACGCTGTTTTTTCTAATCTATGGGCCCGAGGCTATCTTGCCCACAGACTTAGAATACGGCTCCCTGAGGACGAGGGCATACGACACCTGAAGCAACTAGACAAACCGAGAAGACTCACTGGACCAGCTGGAAGAGGCTCGGGACATGGCCTTACTACACTCGGCACGGTATCAGCAGTCCCTATGACGCTACCACGCCCGAGGGGTTCGGTCCCGAGACCTCCAGGTGGGCGACTTGGTGCTTCGGCTACGACAAGACGTCCGAGGGCGCCACAAGCTCACGCCTCCCTGGGAAGGGCCGTTCATCATCGCTAAGATTCTGAAGCCCGGAAAATACAAGCTGGCCAACAGTCAAGGCGAGGTCTACAACAATGCTTGGAACATCCGATAGCTATCTCGCTTCTACCCTTAAGATGTTTTCAAGTCGTTCATATACCTCGTTCACTATACCCAAGCAAAGTCTAACCATCAAGGAAGGGTCAACCTTGCCTCGGCAAAGCCCGACCCTCCCTCGGGGGCTAGAAGGGGGGAACCCCCTCTGCGTCAAAATTTTCCTCGGAAAAAGTCTTTCTGCCAGAACATCTTTCGTGCTTTTTGACTAACTTCGATAGTGGAATCCTGGAAACGACGAAGTACATGTAAGCGGCAAGGCCGACCGAGCCGAGGGACTCCTACGCCTCTGGGATACGGATACCTCACTCATCACCTTCTGCGATAAGTAACTCACGCTCGGATAAGTGATTCCGCTGTCCGAACAAGTCTTAGCGCTCGAAAATTTTTCGGCCGAAATGATTTTTCGTGCCATCTCGACTATATCGATAACAGAATCCTACGGACGAGTAAGAGTACATGTAAGCGGCAAGGCCGACCGAGCCGAGGGACTCCTATGCCTCCGGGATACGGATACCTCACTCATCACCTTCTAAGATAAGTAACTCTCGCTTGGATAAACGATTCTGTTACCGATGGACAAGTATTGATACTCGAAACAAGGGAAAAAGAAATGCAGCTTTACAACACAACGACAGTATGTTTGGGTCTCGGCGGCCGCAAAAAACATACGCGCACTACAGACAAACTGTTCCTGCAGGTTCAGACGTCAGTAGGGGTGAGCAGCAACACCCTCGGCATCGACTCCACCTTCGGCGGAATCTGGCCCGACCTCGGATGGCGTCACGATCGAAGGATCTCCACCTCGAAGGAAGATGTCAGCACCGCACCTGAGCCATCATCGCCAGGGTGTCCTCCAGGAACCTGGCCCAAGCAGACGGCCGGACCGGCCGCTCCGTAGCCTTAGCCAGCTGTCCCCCGAGGACACCAGCCCGGCTCATGGCCTCGGCAGCCCGACTCCAGGGTTGGTCCCGCCAGTGGATGACCTGGCCAGGTCCCAGCCGCCACTGCTACGCCTCCTCGACCTGGGAAGTCCCCAACTCCTGGGCCGACGAAGTTTCTTCTCCAGCCAACTCCGCCTCTGTCCATGCTGACACCGCTGCCTCCGGCTTCGGCTCATCGCAGAGCAGTCGAGGGTTCCTTCACTAAGCAAGAGAAGCCCTGAGCGGCAAGGCCAACCGAGCCGAGGGACTCCTACGCCTCCGAGATACGGATACCTCACTCGTCACCTTCCGCACAGGGCAACTCACACTTGGTTAAGCGGTCCAGCTAGCCGACAGGCGAGTCCTGGTGCTTGAAATGGGGAAGAAACACGGCTTTACGCCCAAATACATAGATGTTCAGGCCCCGATAGCCACAATGAACATACGCCAGCACTCAAGATGCCATTACAAACGGGACTCCGGTTCCGTTACCGCGGGTATGAACAACCTCCATACCAGGAGGCCCGCGGGACGACGAACTCCAAGCGGCTCACCGCCGCCCACTCCTGCAGCAGCGACAACGACCTCCGCTCCGGGCGGCCAAACAACAGCAGCGATGACCTCAGGGCAGACGCTGCTGCGACAAGGCCCTCGCCCACGTCTCCACTCGAGGGGCGAGGACAAGCTATCAAAGCCAAAGAGCCGGAGGCCCGGAGCGCAGATGGCAGCGGCGATCTCGTCGGCGACGAGGACTTCTCCGGCCACCTGTCCGCCGGCAGATCCCCACTCAAGTCCTCCCGGACGGGCGAGCACCGACCCCCGCATGAAGGCGTCGTGCCGGAGCAAGGGTAGGACATCCCAAGAACACGAACGCCGCCCTAGCAGCGCGTGACGTCATGGGTGGTCCCCCGGTGCGCGCGGCGCAACAGTCGCGCGTACGGCGGGCAGATAGCTGCACTCCGCCCAGCGGTGGGAGGTGGCACCGGAAGCCGTGCCAGAGCCAGCTAAGCCAGCGAACCAGGCATGCTGGAGCTGACGACGCTTGCGGCCGCTCGGCCACGCGTTGTCGAAGTCCACCCCTTCCGCTAAGCCGGTGAGCGCCCTCTCCCATGAACGCTGAAGGAGAAGGTGGCCCACCGACCCGTGCGGGAGGTAGAGCCCCGGCTCGCCTCGCCCCCCTCCCCAGCAAGGATGACGAAAATCCTTGAAGCTGAGGGCGGGGCAGAGACCGTAGCCCGGCTTGCTTCTCCCCACCATCAAACTGGTGGTCACCGTCTTGGGTGACCATTGGTGGGGGAACGCATCCGGGCTACACGACGAAAATCCTTGAAGCCGAGCAATGGCTGAAAGGTACCAACCTCCACAAGGTTGCTGAAAGGGAATTAGGCTTACACCTATTTCCTATACTAATTTTGGTGGTTGAATTGCCCAACACAAATAATTGGACTAACTAGTTTGCCCAAGTTTATAAGTTCTACAGGTACAAAGGTTCACCATAAGCCAATAAAAAGACCAAGAAAAAGGGTTCAAACAAAGGAGCAAAGGGACAACCGAAGGCACCCTGGTCGGGCACACCGGACTGTCCGGTGTGCCACCGGACAGTGTCCGGTGCACCAGGGAAGACCGACTTCAAACTCTTCACCTTCGGGAATTCTCAGAGCCGGCGCGCTATAATTCACCGGACTGTCTGGTGTACACCGGACAGTGTCCGGTGCTCCAAGAGGACGCGACTCTGAACTCGCCAGTCTCGGGAATTCGCTTCGGCTGCTCCGCTATAATTCACCGGACTGTCCGGTGTACACCGGACTGTCCGGTGTATCTGCAGAGCAACGGCTACTTCGGCGCCAACGGTCACCTGCAGGCGCTCTGCAGGCGCATTTAATGCGCGCCAGAGCGCGCAGAAGGCAGGCACGCGCGAACAAGCGCACCGGACATTCTACAGTTCATGTCCGGTGCACCACCGGTCATCCAGGCGGGCTCAGCGTCAGAGCTCCAACGGTCGGAACCCTAACGTTCGGGTGACGTGGCTGGCGCACCGGACATGTCCGGTGTGCACCGGACTGTCCGGTGCACCATGCGACAGACAGCCTCCACCCAAACGGCTAGTTTGGTGGTTGGGGCTATAAATACCCCCAACCACCCCACATTCAAGTCATCCAAGTTTTCCCACTTCAACTACTTACAAGAGCTCTAGCATTCAATTCTAGACACACCAAAGTGATCAAATCCTCTCCAAACTCCACACAACGCCCTAGTGATTAGTGAGAGAGATTTGCTTGTGTTCTTTCGAGCTCTTGCGCTTGGATTGCTTTCTTTCTTTCTTCTTTGATTCTTCATTGCGATCAAACTCACTTGTAATTGAGGCAAGAGACACCAATCTTGTGGTGGTCCTTGTGGGAACTTTGTGTTCCAAGCATTTGAGAAGAGAAAGCTCACTCGGCCCGAGGGACCGTTTGAGAGAGGGAAAGGGTTGAAAGAGACCCGGTCTTTGTGACCACCTCAACGGGGAGTAGGTTTGCGAGAACCAAACCTCGGTAAAACAAATCCACGTGTCACACTCCTTATTCGCTTGCGATTTGTTTTGCGCCCTCTCTCGTGGACTCGATTATATTTCTAACGCTAACCCGGCTTGGAGTTGTGATTATTTTTGAGAATTTCAGTTTCGCCCTATTCACCCCCCTCTAGGCGACTTTCAGTTGCGCTCCTTCCACAACGAGACGAAGACGACACGGGCGCTCCCCATCCGGGGGCTCGGAAGGCGGAAGGACGCGACGCATGAGGAAAGTGCGAAGGCATGGCTACCACCCAGGAGGTCGATCCCTTTTTAAAGGCGACTCTCCCCACTTGCGTCCTCAGCCATCGCGGACCGAGTCTTCACCAACACGCTCCAAGGTCCTCCCCCTACGACTCGGGGGCTGGGCCCCACGCGTCATGCGAGCTGGCCCAAGACAGAGGAAGCCAAACCGCCGCGCGTGGAGCGTGTAACCGCCCAGCGGTTACAAGCGTTCCTCCGTCTTTGCCCAAACCAGCGGGTGAAAGGGTGGACCGCCGTGCAGGCGGCATGCAACTACACCAAGGGGGCGCACCCATTCGACTTCGACGCATCCAGCATGGAGGCCCAGGCCCACACGTCATGTAACCGGCGCGCCGGTTACTGCGTGCGAAAAACTGCACCGCCACTTGCGCCAGTGCCGCACATCCTCGACCGCGGAATCGGTGCCACGACTCGAGGCAACCCTACGCATGGCCCAGCGGTGCCAACCAGGCACGCCGGTCATGGGTCAGTCAGCCGCGGGAGAAGGCGCGACGGTCGATATGGCCAGAAGTGGGCCGACAGTAATGGCGGCAGCAGGCGAGTGGAAGCGGCGGTCAAATCGTCTGCAGGCTCACATCCCCTCCTGGAATAACGAGAGAGCCCTCTCCCACGGCGTGAAGACGACGCGCCCGTGTTCTGTTCCTCGAACGGCTCGCGCATGCACAACGGCTGCCCCGCGAACCACTCGTTCTGTCGCATTAACTCTGCGGTAGGGCAGGCGACACCTTTGGCAGGCGAAGCGGGCGACGCTTCACCTCCGCCGTAATGACCGCGTCAAAAAAGGTGCGCCACGTCGTTCAATTTCGTATCCTTTTCTTCTTCCCCTTTCTCTCTCTTGCTACAGGGACCGGGAAAGGGGGATACTCCGAAAGGGATCCTTCTCCGCGAAGGAAGCGGGCCTCGAGCCCTCCTACTGATCAGAGGTTCGAAGGCTGGCCCCCTCGGAAGGGTTCGACAGCCGCCTCAGAGCACTCGGGCTCCGCGCCCACTACTGGTCAGAGGTTCGAAGGCTGGCCACTCGGAAGGGTTCAACAGCCGCCTCAGGCCACTCGGGCTCCGCGTCCACTACTGATCAGGGGTTCGTAGGCTGCCCCCCCGACGGGTTCGACAGTCGCCCCAGAGCACGCAGAGTGAGGGATGACTCTAGGTACGTTCGATACATAACCAAGGCTCGTGCTACGCTCCCGAGGTACCCTAGGACATTTCCGAGACCAGCAGGAGCGATTCTGTAATGGAATCCCATCAGAGGGAGGCATCGAGCCCTCGGACCCTATCGAACGGGACCGGGTACGGCAAATCACCTGCAGGTACTTTTGGAGCGTGCCTCTGGGCCACTAGCCGACCCTTATCGAACGGGGCACGGGCGTCCACTCGGATCACCCGTTAGCAACTCACTGGAGACACCATGTTCGGCGCCCTCCGAGGGCAACATGGCGCTTTCCCCCCTCCTCCTTGCGGAAAGGCGACGAAGGGGCGTATGAAAAAAGCCGAGCCAGTCCTTGACCGTCCTCTCGCCCTGTGCAGAGGCTCGGGGGCTGCTCTCGCAAACCCGGCTCCGGCCAACCCGTTGACAGCGTCAACATACCAGCCCGAGAACTCGGAACCTGACTATGCACCCGGGCAACGACCAGTTCGCATGAGGGAACAACCAGACCGGCCGAGGCATCACGAAAGGCATTAAGACCTCAAAGGAGTCAAACCACTCCTCCGAGGCCTTGGGGGCTACACCCGGCGGGTGCGCTCGCGCGCACCCACCGGAACAAAATGCAACCGAGAAAGGCCGGTCCCCTTGCAAAAAAGTGCGACAAAGCCTCCAAGCGAGTACCCACACTCCCTTTGAGGCTCGGGGGCTACTGTCGGGGACTGTAATTAGGGGTACCCCCAAGACTCCTAATCTCAGCTAGTAACCCCCATCAGCACAAAGCTGCAAAGGCCTGATGGGTGCAATTCCGGTCAAGGCTCCGTCCACTCAAGGGACACAATCTCGCCTCGCCCGAGCCCAGCCTCGGGCAGGAACGGAAGACCAAGGCAGATTCACGCCTCGCCCGAGGGTCTCCTCAAGCAACGGGCGCACCTTCGACTCGCCCGAGGCCCAGCTCGGGCATGTTTCGCGGAGAAGCAATCTTGGCCAGATCGCCTCGCCAGCCAACCGGATCGCAGGAGCATTCAATGCAAGGATCGCCTGACACCTTATCCTGACGCGAGCTCTCCAGTCGACAAGGCCGAAGTGACCGCAGTCACTTTGCCCCTCCATTGACTGACCTGACAGGAAAACAGCGCCACCTGCGCTGCTCCGACTGTTGTGCCACCTGCCAGGGTGAGGCTGACAGCAGCCAAGTCCAGCCTCGGGCGCCATAGGAATCTCCGCCTCGCCCGACCCCAGGGCACGGACTCCACCTCGACTTCGGAAGATGGTCTCCGCCTCGCCCGACCCTAGGGCTCGGACTCAACCTCGACTCCGGAAGACGATCTCTGTCTCGCCCGACCCCAGGGCTCGGACTCAACCTCGACCTCAAACGACGGTCTCCGCCTCACCCGACCCCAGGGCTCGGACTCAACCTCGACTCCGGAAGACGGTCTCCGCCTCGCCCGACCCCAGGGCTCGGACTCAACCTCGACCTCGGACGACGGTCTCCGCCTCGCCCGACCCCAGGGCTCGGACTCAACCTCGACCTCGGACGATGGTCTCCGCCTCGCCCGACCCTAGGGCTCAACCTCGACCTCGGACGACGGTCTCCGCCTCGCCCGACCCTAGGGCTCAGACTCAACCTCGACCTCGGACGACGGTCTCCGCCTCGCCCGACCCTCGGGCTCAGACTCAGCCTCGACCTCAGAGGAGCCACCGCCTCGCCCGACCTTGGGCTCGGACCGACCACGTCGCAGGGGGGTACATCATTACCCTACCCCTAGCTAGCTCAGGCTACGGGGAACAAGACCAGCGTCCCATCTGGCTCGCCCCGGTAAAACAAGTAATGATGACACCCCACGTGCTCCATGACAACGGCGGTTCTCAGCCCCCTACGGAAGCAAGGATACGTCAGCAAGGATCCGACAGCCCCGACAGCTGTGCTTCTACAGGGCTCAAGCGCTCCTCTGACGGCCACGACGCCACATGAACAGGGCTCCAACACCTCTCCGACAGCCACGTCGGCATGTACATGGGGCTCTGGTTCCCCTCTGCTAGACACGTTAGCACACTGCTACACCCCCCGTTGTACACCTGGACCCTCTCCTTACGTCTATAAAAGGAAGGTCCAGGGCCCTCGTACGAGAAAGGTGGCCGCGCGGGAGAACGGGCTGATGCGCAGTCTCACGCCCTCTCTCTCTCTCTCCCTCGCGAACGCTTGTAACCCCCTACTGCAAGCGCATCCACCCTGGGCGCAGGACAACACGAGGCCGCGGTTTCCCCTCACTGGTTTTCCCCCCTTGTGCTCCGTCTCGCGCCGACCCATCTGGGCTGGGACACGCAGCGACAATTTACTCGTCGGTCCAGGGACCCCCCGGGGTCGAAACACCGATAGTAATTAAGTGAAATCAAAGATGGACTAATATGCGTTTTATGTGAGATGCACAAATAGTAGTCCATATGTACACTAGTGCTCGCAAATTGAGCCTTGTAGGTGGAATGGCCTAAACTTGTTGAAGTTGCCAACTAAGTGTCAATGAAGAATCTCATTGCATATGAGATATGGCATGGTTTCATGTGGCTAGGTGGATAAGATCAAGAGTCATGGCTTGGTTATGACGGACACAGACCTGTTTCAAGAATGAAGGGTGCAAGTCAGAGGCTTTTGAGCAATAGACCACATATGTCGGATAATCATCAGCAAAGACTTATCATCGATGGACAAATGCAACTATGAAGAGTAAGCAAAGTTGCAATTGGTGAACCAATAAGACTGTATGGTAACATGAAGAGGATCATATCATTCTTGGAGAATGATAAAATAACTTCATGCTATGGACAATGATCAAAGGTGGTATGGTTGGCCACACAAATGGAAGAACATTTGTTCATCATTTGTTGATGAAGGTTGATGCTTTTATAGCATCACCAACATGGAGATGAAATAGAATGTGCAAGGAAAATGTATGATTTGTAGAGAATTTCATTTCATCGGTCAAATGTTATGTTGAGAGAGCATGGCTAGGTTTGGAATAGATGTCCATACTATTAAGAGGGATAAATTTTTCTGCATATCGATAATCTAGTGCCATTTTATGAGATCTAATTTGCGATGTACTTAAATTAAGTGGCATGGTGAAAAACAAGTGAAAATCCTATAGAAAAATATTTGTGAAAAAATAACTCAACACAAAGTTAGTGAAACATTGCAGTTAGCACATTTGAAAAAAGGATCATGAAATAGGGCTTGAAGTGTTGACAATGCAACACTGAATACGTTCGATGTGCCACCGTACATGGCACCAGACGGGAAAGTGAGTCGAGCTATTTCAGCCATGTATTAAGGGATCCGGTGTACATCAAATATGTCTTACCGGATATGTCCGATAAACGCCAGACGTGTCTAGTGTAGGTACCGATGGTACACCATACATATCTGGTACATCTATGATTGGATGGTTGTTAACAATGGCTAGTTGAGCTTTCTTTTCTATAAATAGAGGGGTGGTCGTCTTATTGAGGATAGAGAGCAATGACACATAGGCTCTTTTTCTTTATTGTAAACCGGCCAAAACTTAAAAATGGCAGGAAATCTCAGGAAAACATGGGAAAGGGAAAAATATTAAGTTTTGTTATATATATATATATATATATATATATATATATATATATATATATATATATATATATATATATATATATGTGCGCGCGTGTGTTGTATCTGTATACATATATTTATGAGGACTCTAATATATATTGCAACTAAAGTATGGTAGGTTATTCATTGTATGCTTGCACTATGATAAAAAATTAACTTTACTAATTTATAAAGTTTATATACCTAGATAAGAAAAAAATGCTATGTACTTAGGTAAACGTTGGGGGTGCGCCTTCACCGAAGGTCCAAGGAACTGATGGTTTTCAGCAATTTCCAGCTCCGTTTCAGAAACATCGAATCAACCTTCATCGCTATGGGTAACAACTTCCTCATAATGACTCATACAAAGCGCTTTGTCGTGGCTTCGATGTGGTCACACATAGCATATACGGAGGAAGATGAAAGAGATGTACATAAGTCTTGTGAAGAAAAATACTATACCACCCTGAATAAGGCTTGAGGGCGATAATGTAATCTCATATAAAGTTGTGTGTTGATGCCCCGTTCAGTCCCGTGCAGAGGGACATCTTTTAAACAGTTCACGTGCTCACGTCACGCTCGATATGCTGTCTTCAAAGCTACATGAACAATTCTACCTTCGAACGTGGTTTGTATATGTTTCGACGGTAAAACATTGTAAGAATCTTGTAACCATGGAAGTAATAATAAAAAAACGATGAAGCGTGATTCGTAGTTCTTTAATTTACTAGTTAATTGTTCGTACCTTGCTACGGTTTCGATATATTATATAAATAGACTTTGCTTAAATAAAATTTATTCAACACGGTTATATTTTTTAATTTCAAAATTATAGGTAAATATATATTTATCGTATCTGCATAATATAAGAAGCCATATGGTGTAGTGGTAGAGGCTAAGCCTGGCTTTTGAATTTGATTCTCCTTGCCTACCCATTTTTTTAGATTACACCCCGTTTGGATCATTGGAATTGAATTCCATTCTAATAATAGTAATTTAGTCATATATCAATTAAGATACTTTGGTTTTATACAAAATATATTTGTATATTATTATTAACAAGATATCAGAGATATTTATGTGCTACATTTTTACTATAGAGGAGTGGGACGAAGAGTGTCATGTAAGTTATAGAGTAGAAACAAATTCTACTAATGCATAAAATCATTTCTCATCCTCCACCCCATGAATTTGAGATAGGCTTATATCTGAACTTCGGAAAGTGGTGGAATGTCAAATTCTAAACTAAATAAGTTACTTTATTGAGTGAATTCCAATTCCTCTAAAATGAAGGGATCCAAACACCTCGTTAGATTATTTCGCCGCGTTGCTTGCTGGAGGACTCGTGTGATGGGGGAACTACAGTTCTATTAGTATTCCTTGATACAGGGAATAATGATGATAACAATAGTGTGCTTGATTAAGTCGCGCCAAACGGGAAATTCCTGCGTTCAAGATTCCTTCAAGAATCCCAGATAGGCCCGAATGCCGGGATGCCGGCCTTGTTACACCCCGCGACGACGTCCCTGCTCCCTTCCGGGTTGCTGGTCACTACCACCACCTCCGAGCCCCAACGCCGCGCCGCGTCCACGGCTAGCGCCGCCACGTTGGGCCGCCCCAACAACGCCGTGTCGTGCACGATCACCCGCCCGCGGAGCCTCTCACTGCTGTACGCCGCCGACTTCATCTCCTCGCCATAGTTCGCGTCGATGCCCTTGGCGACCCACACCAACGATAGCTCGGCCGGGCCAGGCTGCATCAGGAAGGACATGAACACGCATATCCCGGAGCCTGTCGCGACCATGGTCGCTCGCCGGTACATGTTGAGGAGGTAGGGCAGGCCGGCGAAGTGGACGCCGCGCACCCAGAGGCGCGTTGGAGGGTCCGATATGAGAGCCCGGGTGAAGTCGCCCACCGCCCCGGCGAGCATGGCGTGCGTGTGCCCATTGTCGGAGATGATGCCGAAGGCGTGCCACTCGGAGAGCGGGGAGCGGCTGATGCGGCCGAGCAGCCCACCTTTGACGCCGCCCTGGAAGTTTATGACGGAAGCGTGGTTAGACCGCGCGGCGACCGTGACCGGCACGCGCCGCACGGTGAGCCATGGCAGGAAGGTGAAGAAAGTGATGGCGGCAGTGAGCCAGAGCTCCTGCCGCTTCACGAGGACGGAACCGGTGAGCCGGTCGTAGGAGGCGGTCGCTGGGTCATAGCCGGCAGAGAGCACGACGAAGGCCCACAGCAGCGCGAGCGCCGTCCAGCCGGCGAACCGGTGCGTGCGCTCGAACACGTTGTGGTGCAGGTGGCGCACCAGCGGGAACGCGGCCATGCACGAGAGCGCGAGCAGGCCGAGTATGGCCGACGCCACGCCGACGACCTCTCGTGGCGTCACGTCCCGGTGCTGGAGCGCCTGTACCAGCGCGTACACCAGCCACGCCAGCGACGACACGCCGCAGCCACTGTGCACGCCACCTAGCGACTGCAGGATCGCGGTCACTCCGGTCTTCACTACGACTGGCACCCACGGCCGGCCGAAGAGCGCGACGGCGAGCCAGAACACGACCCGGAGCACCGCCTCGGAGCGGCACACCGTGAGCGCCAGTATGTTGTACATGGCGAAGACGGCTGCATGCGCCCTGGCGTAAGGAAAGTGCCCCGTCGCGGCGAGCACGAGGCCCACCGCGTTCAGCGCGACGCACAGGACGAAGAGGCGCTTGTAGACGGTGAACAGGCCCTGGTCCAGCAGTATGACACCGAGCCTCGAGCGCGCGGACGATGCCGGCGGCTTCGCCGGCGCTGGAGCGTTCGCCTTCTTTCCCGGCACGTCATCGCCGACAGCCACAGCTGACGTGGCGATAGCCATCTCCACGTCGGCACCGTTGACGACGGGTTCATCGTCCGCGTCCTCTTCATCGAGGTCGCAGAAGTGGCTGCTCGCGCGGCTCAGGGTCCTGTCAAAAGTGGAAGGAAAGATCCTGGAGGAGGCACGGCTAAACGTCTGCGGCAGCCAGACCCACCGGCCGGCGATCGTCGGGGTCGGGGCGTCCGGCGGCGGCTGGGTCGGATAATAATCGACGGCTTGGAGGGCGAACGGGCTGCCCGGAGACGCATTGAGTTCGAAGGAGACGCCACGACAGCTAGAGAACTTGGTTTGCATCATGGGCTTGGCTTGGTCTTGCCAATCCGCCATGGCGCCACGACAAAAGCTAGTCTTTGGGGACAGAGCTAGCTAGGGCAAATGATCTGCTAGCAAGGTTTCTGTCTTCGTCGACGTGCTGGGTGCTGGATTATCATGTATTTATAGGCATCTAGCTTGGCTCTGACTATTTGATACGCATGCTTGAGCTCTGAAGCCGTCAATACGGAGGAATAATATGCACAGCTCAATTAAATTGACAATTTATTTAGTCGTTGGGTGAGTTCCTCAAATTTTGAAATTTTATTAGGCCACATTCAATATAGATTTCATATGAGTTTTATGAGCATTAAATAATCTGATATGACATAGTATTAATGAAAGTAGATGTGATAAAAAATTATGTAATGGAATTAGTTTTATAGAGGTGAAACTTATCTACACTGTTTCAAACATATGCAAGTCTTAGAAACAGTGAGATGGAACTGACCTTATTGCATGATGTTGACAACCAAAACTGGCCATTTTGTGAATTTGACAAAATATGAAATAGACCTCACCATTGCATTTGTGATAGTCAAAAAACATGTATCGAACGTCCAATTCAGAATCCAGATGAGAGAGTTATGCTTATGAGAAGAAGAATCTTCAATACCGATAGACTTGGGTGTTGGTAGTACGGATAGATGTCAGAACTTTCAATAGATTTGGACGCTAGTAGTACCCATAGATATTGGTACTATCTGTGAAGATGTTCCAGATTTGTCCTTTCGAATCCCGATCTAGACTGCTTCAGACTCGTGCCAAACTTGGAAAAAAACATTTCAGCAAAGTTTCCTATTGAGATAAGACTATCCCCTATTAGAAGTTAGGATTATGACCGATTAAAAATCCTAAGGGCCTGTTTGACATGGCTCTGATCCACTTTAGAGCAGCTCTACTTCAAAACTCTGGATGGAGCATCTCTGCTCTAGATTTTAGATTGGTATCTCATAATCAGTGACAGTGGCGGATAAATAACTCCAAACTCCATGTCTAGGATGTTTTTTTAGAGTTTTCGGAGCAACAAAAGAGGTACTACAAAAATTTATACTACAACTCTGAAAACTCCATAGAGTTTACAACTCTGGAGTTAGGGTGGCAGACTCTGACCATCTCCTCTTTGGAGTTTTGCTCTGAAGCCATGTCAAACACGCTCTAACTTCTAATCATCAAAAGACACATCTACTAGACCTATTGTGCATCATGTCTCTCTACGAGATTTAGCGACGTTCTAAGTGGTCTTATCGAGAGGTGTTTGAAAGTGAACAGACGAAGAGTAGGATCAACATCAGCCTAATGGACCCCTCGATCGGTTTCATCGACCCGCTATGTTCTTGTTATGATCATGGTTATTTGCAACCACGAACATACTAGCATTTAGTGGTGTGTGATCTAAATCAGCATCATCACATCTTAATTTTAGACTTAAAAAGTATATCTCCAAGATTTTGATGGTTAACACATAGATGAGAAAGTAACTAAGTCATTTCAGAATGGAGAGAGAGCAATGCATGCCAAAATCACTAAGAACATCTCTGTTATATCCTCTATCCCTTTTTCCAAAAAAATTCATGTAAGTTGTTGAAAAACTGAATGGTATTGTTCATTTATTCATAGAAATGGCTTGGTATACAACTTCACAAGAAATTATAATATTACCTCTATTATTAAATTGTAACCCTTTGCTACCGAGGAGGTGTAGTTCGTCATTTTGCAGCCCTAATGTGTCATCACATCTTTTCTTCTTCCTAAGGACCTTCTTCATCTTCTCCCTCTGAAGACGCTGAAGCTTCACCTTCGACTTAGCTTGACCTTCACCACTGTGTTCCTCTTGTTGAGATGGTAAAAAACATATATCGAATGCCTAATTTAGAGTCCGGATCAAAAAGTTATGCCTTCAGAAAGATGCTTCAACATTAGTAGTACTGACAGACGTCAATACGTTGGTACTACAAATAGACTTAGGTGGCGGTAGTATAGATAGATGTTATAACTTCTGTTAGATTTAGATGTCGGTAGTACCGACAAATATTGGTACTGCCAATAGATTTAGAAATATGTTTTAGATTTTGACTTTTGGATCCCGATCTTGACTGCTCTAGACTCGTGCCAAACATGGTAAAAACATTAGTCAAGGTTTTCTATTGGGATAAGACCGCCCTATCCATATATACTAGAGGATCGTGGTCGATTGACGATCCTAATTTCTAATCGTTAAAAGACACATCTACTAGATCCAGTTTACCCTCTCTCTCTCCTCTCCCTATCATGTTGTGCATTATGTCTCTCGATGAGATTTAGCAAAGTTTAAATTGGTCTTGATGATCATAGGACAACCTCTTATGCACATTTTTGACAAATCTTCTCGAGAGGTGTTCTAAAGTGTACCAGGCGAAGAATGGGATCAACATCGACCTAATTGATCTATTGATTGGTTTTATCGTCCGCTATGTTCTTGTTATGATCAAGGTTATTTGTAACCGTAGGAATACTAGCATTTACTAGTGTGTGATCCGGATCAGCAGCAACACATCTTGATTCTAGACTTAACATAAGTAGATCTCCAAGATTTTTTATGATTAACACAAAGACGAGAAAGAAAATAAGTCATTTGAGAACGGAGCGAGAGAGCAAAGCATGCCAAAATCACTAAGAGTGATGATGGCATCATTCCTATACATACAATGCATGGACCAATAACACGAGCACGTCATGACAACTAAATCTCCAGGTTCGTTCTAACCTTTTAGAGCTTACACTCGGTGCCATGGATCTTTTGATGATTAGGAACCTTGGAGAGGACTAGCAAGGACTTGGAAAAGGCCAAGGTGTCAAGTAGGAGAAGCAAGGGCGTCCACAATAGGAAGAAGATCAAGTCCGACTGAACCTCGCTTCCATCTCTAGGTTCTTTCTGAGGCTCATAGTAACTTTGCAGACCTGGCTTTGATTCAAAAATCAGTACTGCATACAGTCTGTGCCCCTAGGCCGAACGATCCATAGTTCATGAATAAGGATCTCACCATAACTTAACTCAATCTGTACACCCATTTTTATTAAAATGTGGATGGTTTGGTACCAAGGCACAGACGGTCCACCACCTGGACAGAGGACTGTCCATGACCTAGGCACAGACTGTCCGTAAGTAATGACTCCAAAATGCATAGTCCCTACATTAAATCCTAAGGATGTACTGCGCACGGTCCAGACCCCTGGGCCGAATAATCCACAATAGACGCAAAAAATCTACTAGGGACTTAGCCAACTCTGGTGGAAAAAAATCACTACTTCGGACGGTCCACTCAAAGACCCGGATGGTCGGTGGTACAAAATTACATTTCAACATAGAAACTCCAAGTTTTTCCCACCGCTCTGACAGGCCTATGGATAGTCCGACCACCTAGCCCAGTCAGTCCATAGTACCACAATTCAGTCCTCATTCAAAATTCACTTTTGAATAAGTTTTCTTTCGCAATTGGAAGCACTATTAGCCAATGCATCAACTATATGAGCTATGATGCACTAAAAAACTTGTCAAGAAAACATAATTGACCCCTCTTGATAGTATGACTATCTAGCCTACTAACTTAGTCAAATTACTTCTCTAAACTCCTCTAAATTGACCCCTTTTGAATAAGTTTTCTTTCGCAATAAGTTTGGTTGAAGTCTCTAGCGACGTTGTATTTGATGAGACTAATGGCTCTCGAAGAGAGCAAGTTGATCTTGATGACATAGATGAAGATGATGTTCCAACGGACGCAATACGCACCATGGCGATTGGAGATGTGCGACCACAAGAACAACAAGAGCAGGATCAACCTTCTTCCTCAACGATGGTGCATCCCCCAACTCAAGATGATGGACATGTTCATCAAGAAGAGGCGTGTGATCAAGGGGGAGCACAATAAGAACAAGCTATGGAGGAAGAAGCACCACTGGCCCCTCCAACTCAAGTCCGAGCGACGATTCAAAGAAATCACCCCATCGATCAGATTCTGGGTGACATAAGCAAGGGAGTAACAACTCGCTCACGTTTATCTATTTTTTGTGAGCATTACTCGTTTGTCTCTTCTATTGAGCCTTTCAGGGTAGAAGAGGCTTTGCAAGATTCGGACTAGGTGTTGGCCATGCAGGAAGAGCTCAACAACTTTAAGAGAAATGAAGTTTGGAGCCTGGTGCCACGTCCAAAGCAAAATGTAGTGGGAACCAAGTGGGTGTTCCGCAACAAACAAGACGAGCACGGGGTGGTGACAAGAAACAAGGCTTGACTTGTGGCAAAAGGTTATGCCCAACTCGCATGTTTGGATTTCGAGGAGACTTTTGTTCTAGTGGCTAGGCTAGAGTCTATTAGAATATTATTAGCCTATGCCACTCACCACTCTTTCAGGTTGTTTCAAATGGATGTGAAGAGCGCTTTGGTTCTACTAACCAAAAGTCTTGTGAGGAGTTTAGCAGGGTGATGACTCAAAAGTTTGAGATGTCAATGATGGGCGAGTTGAACTACTTCCTTGGGTTCCAAGTGAAGCAACTCAAGGACGACACCTTCATCTCCCAAACGAAGTACACTCAAGATCTTCTCAAGCGGTTTGGGATGAAGGACGCCAAGCCCGTGAAGACACCTATGGTAACAGACGGACATGTCGACCTCAACAAAGGAGGTAAGTCCGTTGATCAAAAGGCATACCGGTCTATGATAGGGTCATTACTTTATTTATGTGCTAGTAGACCGGATATTATGCTTAGCGTATGCATGTGTGCTAGATTTCAATCTGACCCAAGGGAATGTCACCTTGTGGCCGTTAAGCGGATTCTTAGATATTTAGTTTCTATGCCTTGCTTTGGGATCTGGTATCCAAAGGGGTCTACCTTTGACTTAATTGGATATTCAGACTCCGATTATGCTGGATGCAAGGTTGATAGGAAGAGTACATCAGGGACATGCCAATTCCTAGGAAGGTCCCTGGTATCTTGGAGTTCAAAGAAACAAACCTCTGTTGCCCTATCCACCGCTGAGGTCGAGTATGTTGCCGCAGGACAGTGTTGCGCACAACTACTTTGGATGAAACAAACCCTCTGGGACTTTGGCTACAATCTGAGCAAAGTCCCACTCCTATGTGACAATGAGAGTGCAATCCGCATGGCAGATAATTCTGTTGAACATAGCCGCACTAAGCACATAGACATCCGGCATCACTTTCTGAGAGACCACCAGCAAAAGGGAGATATCGAGGTGTTCCATATTAGCACCGAGAACCAGCTAGCCGATAACTTTACCAAACCATTAGATGAGAAAACCTTTTGCAGGCTACGTAGTGAGCTAAATGTCTTAGATTCGTGTAACTTGGATTGATCTATAGCATACATGTGTTTTATGCCTTTGATCATGTTACTTATACATTTATGCAATTTGTTGTTTATTTATGGTGCTCAAGTTGTGCAAGGGATCCCCGGACCTAAAAGTCCATGTGTGAATGATGCACATACTTAGGGGGAGATGTGCTACAACTAGACCCTTTGAGACTAACCTTTGTGTTTAAGTGTACTTGATGTAGTATCAAAGGTGCATTGAAAGGGAAAAGGTGAACTTGGACCATGCAAAGACTTCCACTGCACTCAGGTATTAGTGTACTCACCTCCAAGTTCATTCTTATGCTCTTATTGCCTTTTTGTTTTGGTGAGGCAATGGGGTTAAAGGGCCAAAAATGATCCCGTTTTGGTGCTTGATGCCAAAGGGGGAGAAATTAAGGCCAAAGCAAATGGATCACCTACCACTTGAGAATTTTGAAAATAGTAGAGTCTTGATTTGTCCAAAATACTCTTATTGCAAAATTTGGTCTCTTATGGGGGAAAATTTATGATTATGGGAAAAAGGGGGAGTTTTTGGCACTTGATCAATTTTTCCATTGGAATATTTCTCTTTGTGCCTAAACAAGTGTGTTTGACTTAGAGATAGGAAAATGAATTTGATTTGCAAAAACAAACCAAATGGTGGCAAAGAATGATCCAAATATGTCAAAATTTATGCAAATACAATTTTGTTCTCAATTGCAGTGATGTTGCACTTCTTTTAGTTGCTTTTGGATGTGTTGGCATAAATCACCAAAAAGGGGGAGATTTAAAGGGAAATTTGCCTTTGGGCAATTTCCATTATGTTTTGGTGATTAAGTGCCCAACACATTTAAACAAGTTCTTATGTGCTAAATGAATAGAGAAGTGCAAATCGAAGAGAAGGTATGTTTCTAGCCTTAGTACATAGTTTTTAAGTACTAATATGGTTTATCTAAGTGCTAGAAACAGTGAGAAAAAAAAAGAAGAAAAGAACCAAAAAGACTTGGCTCAGTGCAGCCAAGACTCAGCTCAGTCTGGCACACCGGACTGTCCAGTGGTGCACCGAACAGTGTCCGGTGCGCCAGGCTGGCTTCCGGTGTACAGGCCACTCTCGGGAAAAATTGACGGCGTACGGCTCTAATTCACCGGACTGTCCGGTGGTGCACCGAACTGTTTGGTGAGCCAACGGTCACCAGCGCAACGGTCGGCCGCGCAATCCGCGGGCGACGCGTGGCCCACGCCAACGGTCGGCACGGGGCACCGGACAGTGTCCAGTGCGCCAACTACCAAGGATCTGCAACGGTCGTCTGCGCTAGAAAAGGAAGGAGATCGGCATCGGACCGTCTACAGTGACTGTCCGGTGGCGCACCGGACTGTCCGGTGCGCCACTCGACAGAAGGCAAGGATGGCCTTCCTTGTTGGCCTCCAACGGCTCCTAGCTACCTTGGGGCTATAAAAGGGACCCCTAGGCGCATGGAGGAGTCACCCAAGCTTGCAAGAAACATTCTAAGACTCCAAGACTCCAACTTCACGCATTCGATTCTTTGCGATAGTGACTTGAGCTCCATTTGAGTTGAGAACTTTGTGCGTTGTGTTTTGAGCTCGAGTTGTGACTTGTGTGCGTGATGTGCTATGATTTGAGTCTTGGGTGTGTTGCTCTCCCCTCCCTTACTTCTGTGCTTCTTTTGTGATCATCATTGTAAGGCGAGAGGCTCTAAGTTGTGGAGATTCCTCGCAAACGGGAGAAAAGACTAAGGAAGAAAGTAGTGGTATTCAAGTTGATCATTGGATCACTTGAAAGGGGTTGAGTGCAACCCTCGTCCATTGGGACGCCACAACGTGGAAGTAGGCAAGTATTACTTGGCCGAACCACGGGATAAAAATCGCGTGTCTCTTGTGTTACTCCTCTCTGTGATTAATTGTGTTCGCAAGAGATCGCTTCGAGCCACTTAGTCATACTAACACTTATAACTAAGTTTTGTGGCTATTAGTTTTTGATTTTTACAGGACCACCTATTCACCCCCCTCTAGTTGCTCTCAGCAATTTACTTTGACCATCTATGTTTTTATCAATTGCCATGACAGTTTAGGGTTATTCTAATCTACTTAGCTTGTTGATATCTTGCTATAATTGTTGGGTGAAGTTGGGTTTACGATTAGGATTTATTTTTTGCAAGAATTTTTGAGAAGCCCAATACACCCTCCTCTTGGGCATCATGGTTCTTTCAATGGAGCACCTATGATTCTAGACTAAGGAGTCATGAAAATGCAACTATCTCCCTCAAGTTTTGAAGTTTTTTATTTTGGGATAGAAAGGTGCGCTATAGTCATTGAATCCAGTAGTGTCTAACAAGCTATTGTAACACCATGGTCTTGGTGTACTAATCTATTGAGAAGTGTAAATCATAAGTTAATGAATTAAGTAATTAAGAAAGTAAGTTTGAAGTATAAGCAAATAAGTGTGAGATCCTATCCTACTCTAACATTCGTTGATCAGAGGCGCAACAACCCATTGTGGTTTGGTCCCTTTTCACACTACGGAGATAAAAATGGAAAAGAGACTAGGATGGGAGCCAACGCGTTATCCATCGCCATCGATCCCCATAGCTCAATCGATCCAATTGATCCCACAGGAATGAAGGGAAGACCACTGCCAGAGCTCACCATACCGGTGTGAGCCTATTACCCACATCTCATCATTGAGTCAGGGAAGAAGATTTGTCGTAATGACAAGTTCATCCAACCCGAAGGTATTGTACTCTCTTGTCTACGTATCTAGTGATTACAATTTAAGGGCAAGATCATTAGCAGTGTAGCTAACAGGGAATGGATCATGAATTCATGGAAAATGTGTAATTGTTTAGCCAAATGGTGTCCATGCATCCAACAAGCCTCGGGACATTGGGCATTCTAAACTTAAAGCTAACTAGCATTGTGTCACAAGTACACTGGTCTGAGAGAGTTGACCCATATTACCAAGCCTTATTTCTTCTTCTACCATTGTCCCAATTGTGAGGAGATCAAGGAGTAGGACCAAGTTTTAGTTTGATAACCAGATTGATGTCCACTCAGTCGCTATCTTATTAGTGCCAAAATGGTATGTGCATGTTATCCTCCCAAGAACAAATGGTTCAATAATGGTTTTACAAGTGCTAACCAAGGGTTGATGTGAATTTGTAACTACTACATCCAGTGGGAGGGTGAGGATGTATGGTCGTGTCCCAGCCACTACCGGAATCCGACTCTTTGTCGAGTGCTAGGCGCTTTTCCGAGTGCTTTCTGTCGGGCACTCGGCAAAGTCACACTCTCGGTAACGACCACGTTTACCAAGAGTAGGACATTCGGCATAGACAGACACTTAGCGAATGGTAATGCTCGGCAAAGGGCCACCAGTCGCCGTCTACAACTGACGGTCGTTATCTTTTGCCGAGTGTCCATCGACAGCCACTCGGCAAAGAATGCTTCACCGAATGTCTTATTTTGACACTCTACAAAATATATTTTTATTCTTTTTCCAATCAAACTTTTGTGGTTTGTTTCTACACTATGTATACCTACATGTTCGATTTAGGCACAGTTATAAAAGTGTTTGCTATAGCTATTTGATTTAGTTTGGTTAATTGAATTTCTTCGGATAATTCAGATTTGAACTGCAAGTCACTCGAAAATGGAAAACGATGTATGCAAAAATGATATTCATATTATTTAGCACAAGTTACGGCCTATTTCAGAAACAACCCAGAATTTTCAAGCACCATGCTCACGAAACATGACTATGAACTTGCCATACAATTATTTAAAAATTGTATAAACCACAAACAAAATCAGAAAATCATGAAACTTGTCGACATGTCATGATATCATATGTAGAGCCTATGATATAAATTTGAGAATGTTTCGTGAAAGTTATCACACACTATGTGTAGAAACCTAGTCGGTCTACATTGAAGTTCTATGATTTCATATGTAGGACTCTTAGGATGGTCGAAATTCGATAGGATTCCACCTTACCAGGAGACGATGTCTATATCATGGCCCAACAGGCTATACAAGTGTATTATCTCCCATATGCGTGCCAAACGAAAGAACATATTAAGGGTTGGGATGTTGTGTATAAGGTATCACCACACGGTAAATTACCTGTTCCAAACGATGAAGATTGTGTAGAATGCAGGGAGTCATGGCAGCAACCCCAATGGCATCCTCGGACTTCTGTGCAGGGAACACTTTTCTGGAATGGTTGAGTACGCCGGAGTGACGGACCCAGCCTACACCTTCGACCACTACGTCGTCGCCCCCAATGCAGTAGACCGAGACGACAGGAAATTCAACAATAAGGCGGAGCGGGTGAAGCAAGAGTTGTGGGTAAATCTTACTATATTGTAAAATATGTCGCATTCATTACACATTCTTGAAATAATGTATGGATACGTCGTCTTTGTATGCAGGATTTCTTCATATGTGAGGTTGGATACGAGGCCAGGGCGGATGTGGTGGCCACCACGAGCAGTAAGAAGCTCGTCGTGGACATGCACTACGAGGCATAAATCCAGACCATCGTCAGCTACCACGGCTCCATCCTTGGGGAGAAGGTGACCATGCAGGACGCTCGAAACATGTCGTTGACTAGGAACCAGTACTTGCAGGTAAATACAACACTTTAATATTCGTGACAAAATTTGCTTAATTTTATCTTCTGATATGCAGTGTACATGTTTTACTTTGTAGATGATTCCTTATTGGTGTGCAGCGCATCCTCGGTGCTGGGAGCAGATGGTGGATAGGTGGTGCTCGCCTGAGTGGGACGAGGCGTACAACGCTAGCCGAGAACGACGTTTGATGATGTAAGGTCCCTCCCACCACCAAGGCAGCCACAGACTCGGCAAATATGTAGAAGCATGGGTACGCCCTTTTTTTATTTAGGTATATAACACTAGATTAGATATTATTTCTAACTATCTCGTTGGTTTTCTTGCAGTCGGCGTCATATGGTGGCCAACCTTGCTCCATCTTCTCGGCTTATGCTATGGCCCATAAGGGCAAGGAGACGTCCGACGCCACCTACAACCCGGATGACGGGCCCGAGGCATATAACAACCCCGCCGTCTACAACCACCTAAGTGAGTACACTGCCATGGCACAGGAGGTCCATGGGCCAGATTACGATCTGAGTACCGAGGATATCGATAGAGATGTCCTCATGAGGGTCGGAGGATGCAAGAGGCATGGGCGGTACTAGATTTCCGACGGGGCAATCGACTCGTCGTCCACTCCCACTCTGTCTCAGGTGCGAGCAAGGAGCATGAGCTCGAGCCCAGCCATACGACCTCGACAAGACAACTACATCATCGGATACAACAACTCTAGGTTAGTGCTTCTGTAACTCGTCATTCCTTGAGTTGCATACCTTCTCTTTAAGTTATTATAACATTGTGGTGAAATATTACAAGCCCAACTATAAGAAGAGAGGAGGGAACATCAGGAGATGGAGGCGAGGATGATAGTGGAGCGGGAGGCCCGCTTGGCAGATCAGTAGATGATGATAGAGATGTTCCAGTACATGCAGAGCCTTGTCGCCGCACTTGGTTTTGCTCCACCACCTCAGTTGTTCTCTCCAGTTGCCCCTGCTCAGTTCCATACTCCTGTAAGTATCAAAATTCAAGTCCTGCATGATATATATTCATTTGATATAACACATGCAATATCTTCTCTGTGCAGGGACAATCTGAGTGGCATCCAACAACCCTTATGGATCGCCCAGCCCATCGCCGCACCAGTCCAGCCGCCCACCTCGCTGAGATACTTTGTGCACATGATATTATCTTTGTTAGTGTTGTTATGTGAAATAACTTGGTCTGAACTTATTGATGTTGGTAATTCTTTGTGAGATACTTGAGACTTATGTTTTGAGTGTTGGATACTTATGTTTGTGTTCGAACTTGTTTGATTTATGATATTTATGGTCTTTGTGAGATATGTGATATATGTGATGATTATGTGATATCTGTCATGTATATGTGATGATTATGTGATATATATTTTGTTTGTTTGGATGGAATAACAAAAACAAATAAAAAAGGGGTATTCTGGTTACTTTGCCAAGTGTAACACTCGGCAAAAAGGTACTTTGCCGAGTGTCAAAGTCATAGCACTCGACAAAGAAGACACACCTGAGCACCGGTAAAGCCTCTTTGCCGAGTGTTGTGGCCTTTTGTCGAGTGCCTCCTTGAAAGGGAAATGTGCCCTTGGGCAATTTCTATTATGTTTTGGTGATTAAGTGCCCAACACATTTAAAATAAGTTCTCATGTGCTAAACGAAGAGAGAAGTGAAAATCAAAGAGAAGGAGTTGGCTCGGTGCAGCCAAACTCAGCTCAGTCTGGCACACCGGACTGTCCGCTGGTGCACCGGACACTGTCCGGTGCACCAGGCTGGACTCCGGTGAACAGGCCGCTCTCGGGAGATTTGGCGGCGTATGGCTATAATTCACAGGACTGTCCGGTGAGCCAACGGCCGCCAGCGCAACAGTCGGCCGTGCAATCCGCGGGCGACGCGTGGCCCGCGCCAACGGTCGGCAGGGGGCACCAGACTGTCCGGTGTGCACCGGAAAGTGTCCGGTGCGCCAACTGCCACGAATCTGCAACGGTCGTCTGTGCCAGAATAGGAAGGAGATCGCACACCGGACATGAACAGTGGCTGTCCGGTGGCACACCGGACTGTCCGGTGCGCCACCCGACAGAAGGCAAGGATAGCCTTCCTTGTTGGCCTCCAACGGCTCCTAGCTGCCTTGGGGCTATAAAAGGGACCCCTAGGCGCATGGAGGAGTAACCCAAGCATTCACTAAGCGTTCTAAGTCTCTCACACTCTGTCTCCGTGCACTTGATCGATCGTGTTAGTGATTTGAGCTCCGTTCTAGTTGTGAACTCTTTGTGCTTCATTTTGAGCTCAAGTCTTGGCTTGTGTGTGTGTGCTGCGGATTTGTGTGTGTTGCTCCCTGTTGGGGGCCTTCGGCTTCCGAAGGTCCTCAAAAACGTGATTTGACAATGTTTTCTAAGTATGCAAGCAGGTATCTTCGGAATCAGGTTGCGGGTATACAGAAGCATGGTCAAGACGAAGCTTGACTGAAATGGAAGACGATCATGACGAAGGATGAAACGATCACGAAGCTATATGCAGAGGAGCTTCGACATGACAGCAGAAAGGGGAAACCGACTTAAAGATGAAAAGCCAAATCAGCCCTCGAAGAATTACTATAGAGTTATTGATAAAAATAAAGGGCATTAATGTAATTTTAAACGGACTGCGTCCCGTGCCTATAAATAGATGAACAATACTCCTGTACTGTTCATGCTGACTTGGCATTGGCATCACGCTTGTACCCTTACTTTCCTTCAAGCCGAAGGTGCATTTGTAATTTGTCATCATTTATATAAGAAAAACGAATAGAAATAAATTAATAGCAATGTTTAAAGTAGTTATGTTATTTTCCATATTTTATACATAAATCTTTTCTTAATCTTTTATTATGATTATGAAGGTATGACCTTCATAACCTTCGTCCGAAATTCATTATACCCAAGGGGAAATAATGTTTCGAAGGACGAAGGGCTTTAATATTTAACATTGTGTGTTGCCTTGTTCTTGATTCATAGCATTTGAGAACAAGTCCCCAACATTGGCGCCCACCTCCGGTGAACTCACTTCCATTTCTTGAGCTCTGAACACCTTCGACAAGCATCACCTTCGTTATGCCGCCGAAAAAAGCTTCAGCGACAGGGGCTGCTACTCTGCAGCCGATGGATCCCAATCAGGACGTCCTTTCTCTTAGGGAGGCCCGAAGCCAGAAGAGGAAGGCTGCTAGTCCAACGCCTCCGGAAGATGACTTGGATCAGGAGATCCAAAACCTAGAGATCCTTCAGCAACAGGTGCAACGAAAGAAGGAGAAGATGGCTCGTTTAGCTGACCTTCAGAGACAGATAGATGAAGCTTCCGAAGAGGTTCGTCATCTTGTTCAAGATGACCAGAACCGAAGGCCTCCGCGCAGAGAGCTCCATCAGGAAGGCTTCTACAATGAGGGCGACTGGTATGAAGATTTCCATCATGGAAATTTTGCTTTCGATGATGCTTCTCCTCTATCAACAGAATTGCAGGCTACACCATGGCCCCAGTCTTACAAGCCACCCCAGCTCCCCATGTACGACGGTCATACAGACCCGAAGCAATTCTTGATGATCTATGAAGCAACCATATCTTCGTATGGTGGCAATACTGCAGTCATGGTAAAGTCTTTTGTCATGGCCGTCAAGAGTGTCGCTCAGACCTGGTACTCCTCTCTCCGACCAGGGACAATCACCTCTTGGCAGAAGCTGAAGGATATGTTGATAACCAGCTTCCAAGGGTTTCAGACGAAGCCAGTTACTGCTCAAGCTTTATTCCAGTGTACCCAGGACCACGAAGAATACCTCCAAGCGTATGTCCGAAGGTTTCTGCGTCTGAGGGCACAAGCGTCAACAGTGCCCAATGAAATTGTCATTGAGGCCATGATTAAGGGGCTTCGGCCGGGACCTTCAGCGCAATACTTTGCCAGGAAGCCACCACAAACTTTGGAGAAGCTGCTCCAGAAGATGGACGAGTACATCCGGGCCGACAATGACTTCCGCCAAAGAAGGGAGGAGGCATTTAGGTTCTCTGAAATGACCAGGGGCTTTGGAGGAAGATTTCATACGAGGCATGTCAGGTCAATTCATAACTCCACTCAAAGTGATGATAGAGGGAGCCAACAGCAAAGGCCACAATACTCTTCGCAAGCTTCGGGACAACAGCAAAGCTCTGTTCGGCCGCCAGCGCCAAGGGGCAGAGGCGCCAGGGGCTTCAGGGGAAGATTTGGGGATCAGCCAAGAAGAATTTACTGTTTATTCTGTGGCGAAGACAAGGGCCATACCACCAGGATGTGCCACGTCACCATCCAGAAGCAAAAGGAGATAGCAGAAGCTGCAACACAACAGAGTCAGCCAAAAGCAGGTCATGCACACTGCTTCGTACCATTCGCCTTACATCCCAGAATATGTAGGCAATCACTCTGCAGCTTCTGTTGCTTCGGCAAGTCAACCCCAAGCATCTTGGCAACAGCCTCCACCGCCACCACCAACGCAGCGAGGACAGCAGCCAGAAGGGAGTCAGCATACTCACCTTCAGAGGGACTTCAGAGAGGAGTCCGAAGCTCGCACAGTCAATAGCACTGTGCCAGAGTCGAAGCACATTTACTGACAAATATCCTACCTCGACAACAGTTTTTTCGCATTTTTACATTCAGTATTACTTTTTTGTTAATAAGGAACAATTATGGGAAGTCTAAGTGTCTTTTATTGTTTTTAAATTTCTTGTAACAGTTTCGTCTTTTACCATAATAAAAATATGTCTTCTCCATAGGCTTGAGTTGCCGAAGCATACGAATTTATGGTGGCATGAAGGACCTTTGTATTATCAAAAATTTGTTCTAAGGGATACAATACAATTTATTCGAAGCAGTAAAAAGTCGTTCCTAAGGGAGCGCAGTGTAAGTTTTCTGAGCCTACAGCGAAAAGTCAGCGCTGATTCCGCCGAAAGTAAAAGGCGAAGAAGCTCCTAAGGGAGGCTTACAGCGAAAAATAAACGCTGATTCCGCCGAAAGTAAAAGGCGAAGAAGCTCCTAAGGGAGGCTTACAGCGAAAAATAAACGCTGATTCCGCTGAAAGTAAAAGACGAAGAAGCTCCTAAGGGAGGCTTACAGCGAAAAGTCAGCGCTGATATAAAAAGATTGTGTGCTTTATTGCAGGGATGTGTGTATTTTGGGCACAAATATCATTTTGCATAACATAACATCATCACATCATTTTGCATAACATAAGCATCATACAGCATATTGCATGTGGAACAAGAAGGGGATAAAGTATTGATCTTCGGAGAATGTTATGAAAAAGAGAAAATCGTGCTAAGGCACAAGATAAAGTGAAAAGAAGTGCAGCCTCATTAGAGAGGCAACATAAAACTTTTTTATAGCTTCGGAGAATACTTTACGAAGTTTGGATATTTTTCATCAGAGAAGTATGGAAATTCTTGTGATATATAAAAGATTTTCTTCACGAAGCATGAAAAGAAGGGAAGGTGTTTTTTCGCCGAAGGCTTAAAAAATTGTATGTATGCAAAATTTCATGCATCGTAAAGAATTGAACTATAAATAGATTATATATTACATTCAAAGTTACAATGTATTACACGTGTTACATTCCAAATATTTTTACAATAGCATCTAATCCTCCTTAAGAACTATTTCTGCAGCTTCGTTCAGTAGCTGATCGACAACCTTGTCCATGATGGCGTCGGCCATTTTTCTAATTTCATCGTCCCCCTTCGGGTGGGGGCCCGGAGATGCCTCAGCAGGTTCTGAGGGAGGAGAAGATACGACTATATTACTATTACAAACCGCGAACAAAGTCTGGAATAAAAAATTACAACAAAATAAAAACCACTAGTTAATACCTATTTGCCCTTCGGGCTCTGCGCCTTTCTCAGCAGCCTCTGCTATCTTCCTAGCATCATGGATACCTTTTTCGCTTCTTTGAATGATCTCTTGAGACATTTCTCGGCCGCCATTATCCCAGATGTCGGTGAAAAAATTTCCACCAACCAGGCTTGATTCGGCCGAGGGGTCCTTTATGTCTTCGGGGGACAGGGCGGTTTCGGTTTGTGCTAAAGATTTCACATGATTACAGCCTTTTCTTTCCAACACAGTAGCAATCCCCCTGGCGCCTGAAAAAGCACATATGTCTCCGCGGCTATTCAAGATTTCTTCGAATGCCTCAGCTTCGTGACTGATCCATTCAATCGGGCCTTCTGGATTCCCCCTTGTGAAATTCTCTTCGCTAGAGAATGTGCCAACGCTGGCGAAGCTGGATTTTATCTTCTTAACACACTCTATGGATTTATCATAGTATCTTTTCTTGGAAGCACGAAGCTCTTCAACATTTATTTCCAAATGATTTGCTCATTGATCACTTAGTTCTCGTTTTGTTTCTTCTAGTATGCGTTCTTCTTTTGCCCTGGCCAGTTGTTTCTGAAGATCCTGAATTTCGGGTCTTTGGGCTTCAGCTTGAGCCTTAGAGGTAGCTTCGTCTTCCTTTATTTTATCTACTAATGTAAGCAGAATTTTATCTTTTTCCAAAGCTTCGTTCCTCAGCTTGATAACCTCTGCTCGTAGGTTGTTGAAAGCAATATTATAACTTTCGTCTTCGGCATTCTTTTGCGCTCTCAAAGCGTTGCTTAGTATTAAACCCTATATGAAAAAAGAATTACTATAAGAATAAAAGAATGATTCAAAAATTGTAAATTTCCAAATATACAATTCTCACACCTTCAGACTATTATATGCAAGGCTATCCGCAAGATCGTCCTTCGTCATAGCGCAGAGTCCAGCTTCAAGCTTCGGAAACCCCATGCTTCTAGCCATCTCCCGGCAGACGGATAATTCTTTATTGTCTGGGAGGCAGTATAGGAAGTCATCTTCGTCTGTCCCATTGAACACTAGTGCCCCCTTCGGATATTTCAATTCTCTGGCATAGTGATTAGCTTCAAAAATCTCTTCTTCGGATAATTTCTTCCCCGAAGCGTGTCGCACAATATAATCGTGTATTTTGGAAGGTGCTTCGGGGGCAGCAGTGTCAATTTCTTCAACCAAAACTGGCTCTGATATTTTTATTTTTTCGGCTGCCTTTGCAATTTGTGTTTCTTCGGTTTCCAAAGGTTTTACCTTGGTGGGCTCTGAAGGCCCAGCTTCAGTTTCAAATTGTTGCTTCGGAGCTTCAGCAACAAAGGCTTCAGAAGACACTTCGGAAGTTTCAACAGTTTTCTTTGGAGTTGTGCTTGAAGATTTAATTGTCTCCAAAACATCCAACACATTAACCATCCTTCTTCTTTTCGGGGTCACTGTTGGACCCTTTTGGCTTTTTCCTGTCTCAATCTTTGCTGAAGGACTTCAAACTTCTGATGTTTTTGCTTCTTCAGTCTTTAGTTCTTCCATCTTTTCTGTTGCTGGCACTTCGGCCAACTCTTCGATTTCTGGCAGCAGAGTTGATTCTTTAGCTTCGGTGGCCGAAGAGGTCTCACCGGCGAGCTCAGGCACTGTGGCCAGTTCAATATAACGTGGCCGGTGTGTGAGAACCTTTACTCTTTTCCTCTTCGGCGCCGGCTCACTAGGAGCGGCTGAAGTAGTCTCCTTCGCAGAGGAAGTATTCTTTCTTTTTTGACCCCGCACTGGATAATGGTAGTCGGGGTAGACGAACCCAATCGCGTCAAATACTCGGTTCAGCCTCTTCTTCTTTCGGCCTCTGAAGGCTGCTGACAATGCAGTATCTTCGGCCTTTGAATATACCCCAAGCAGTTCATCACTTACAGTTTCAATGCTTTTTAGCCAGTCATCATCTGGCTCAACGAATTTATCTCCGTACTTGAATGTGTATTTCAGCCTGACTAGTCCACCTTCGTCAGTCTCTTTAATGGTCTCCTGCGGCATTTCCCATTTTTCCACAAGTGGCCATACTCTGAAGGCAATGTGTTCTTGGACCAAATCCCTCGTCCCAATAAAAGAGCAAACAACACCGAAGGCTCTCTGGCATTCTTCGGCTGCTTCATTCATTTCCACCATCGGCCTCCGCAGGCCGAAGCGTTGCCAGATGGGACGCATAATGATCTTCTTTATATCTTCTCGTGATTTTAAGTCATTCTTCACGTAAAACCATTCTGTCATCCAGTCGCCAGGCCACCTCTTTCGAAAGTTCGGCACGGGGCAGCTTGACCCAGACCGGGAGCCGAAGCTGTAGCAGCCAAAATTGTTGTGATACTGTTCCTTACCCCAGGGTTTTGTCTCGTACAACAATTCATGTATGTTGCAAAAGCTTTTCGCATCAGGTTCCAAGCCTTGGCTTCTCACGGCCCACACGAAGATATTCATCCTTATGATTGCTTCGGGGGTAAGTTGGTGAAGGTAGATTTCAAATATCTTCAGCACCTCTACAACAAAGCTGCTTAAAGGAAATCATAGTCCAGCTTTCAAGAAGCTTCGAAATACCACGACTTCATTTTCCTCAGGAGTTGGACAAGTCTTCTCTCCTTCATCAGCCCTCACAACGGACAAGTCTCGGAAATATCTGCCCCTCATGTTGACAAGATGATTTTCTTTAATACTTGATTTGCCAAAAACCGCATGGCTTGGTCGCCAAGGTCGATCTTCGGAGTCTTCACCACCACTATCCACATCATAGCTGTCACTGTCACCAGTATCTTCAGATAAACCCTCCAAAATTTCTTTAGTAATCTCCTATGTATTAGTCTTCGACATTGATTGAAGAAAACCCAGATGCATCTCCTCAGAAAGACTTAGCTTCGAATCACCAACAGCTTTTTTATCTTCACACATCCTTGCAAACGCTGAGAAAGTGCTCTCTAAACCGAAGCTTTAAAATCTAAAAGGCCAAGCAAGTGTTGTTGCGCGCAGGCTAAAAGTTGGGTGAGTAAACGCAGTTGGCAAGAGAGCGTACCAAATAAACTCGGGATGAGCTCTTATTTATACGCCCAGAGCGTTGAAACTGGAGGGTCCCGCTTGTCAAAGACTGTTGCTATTCTAGCAAAGAGAAGGTGTTTTTCGGACCTTCGGCTTAAGGCCTTCGTCCATATCGCAATATGAATTTATCATTACAGCAAATTAATATTGCGAGGGGCTACTGTTGGGGGCCTTCGGCTTCCGAAGGTCCTCAAAAACGTGATTTGACAATGTTTTCTAAGTATGCAAGCAGGTATCTTCGGAATCAGGTTGCGGGTATACAGAAGCATGGTCAAGACGAAGCTTGACTGAAATGGAAGACGATCATGACGAAGGATGAAACGATCACGAAGCTATATGCAGAGGAGCTTCGGCATGACAGCAGAAAGGGGAAACCGACTTAAAGATGAAAAGCCAAATCAGCCCTCGAAGAATTACTATAGAGTTATTGATAAAAATAAAGGGCATTAATGTAATTTTAAACGGGCTGCGTCCCGTGCCTATAAATAGATGAACAGTACTCCTGTACTGTTCACGCTGACTTGGCATTGGCATCACGCTTGTACCCTTACTTTCCTTCAAGCCGAAGGTACATTTCTAATTTGTCATCATTTATATAAGAAAAATGAATAGAAATAAATTAATAGCAATGTTTAAAGTAGTTATGTTATTTTCCATATTTTATACATAAATCTTTTCTTAATCTTTTATTATGATTATGAAGGTATGACCTTCATAACCTTCGTCCGAAATTCATTATACCCAAGGGGAAATAATGTTTCGAAGGACGAAGGGCTTTAATATTTAACATTGTGTGTTGCCTTGTTCTTGATTCATAGCATTTGAGAACAAGTCCCCAACACTCCCCAACCTTACTCTTGTGTTTTCATTGTGATCTTTGTTGTAAGGGCGAGAGACTCCAACTTATGGAGATTCCTCGCAAACGGGAAAAAGAGAAAAGGAAGAAAAAGTCATGGTATTCAAGTTGATCATTAGATCACTTGAAACGGGTTGAGTGCAACCCTCGTCCATTGGGATGCCACAACGTGGAAGTAGGCAAGTGTTACTTGGCCGAACCACGGGATAAAATCGCGTGTCTCTTATGATTGTTTTCTCTTTGATTGTCGGTGTTCACAAGAGCTCGTTTCAAGCCACTTAACCGTTCTAACCTTCATAACCAAAGATTTGTGGCTATTAGTGTTGAATTTTACAGGATCACCTATTCACCCCCCTCTAGGTGCTCTCAATTGGTATCAGAGCCGTTCTCTTCACGTAAGGGACTAATCGCCCGAAGAGATGGATCCTAAGGGAAAGGGGATGGTGGTCAACGACAAGGAGAAGGAGTCTTTCCTCAACGAGCCTAGAGATGACAAGCCAACCGACTCAGGCTCGAGTCATAAGAAAAGAGATGGAAAGAAGAAGAAGCGCATCAAGAAGATCATCTACTACGACAGTGATGCCTCATCTTCTTCACCACACGATGACTCCTCTTCAAAGAAGAAAACGGTTAATCAAAATTATTCATTTGATTATTCTCGTATTCCGTTCAATTCCAATGCTCATTTGCTTTCAATTCCACTTGGTAAACCTCCACACTTTGATGGAGAGGACTACTCTTTTTGGAGTCACAAAATGAATAGTCACTTATTCTCTCTCCATCCTAGTATTTGGGAGATAGTTGAAAATGGAATGCATTTCGATAGTACGGATAACCCGGTGTTTATTAATGAGCAAACTCATAAAAATGCACAAGCTACCACTATTTTGTTAGCATCTTTGTGCAGGGATGAATACAACAAGGTGAGCGGCTTGGACAATGCCAAGCAAATTTGGGATACCCTCAAGATATCACATGAGGGAAACGATGCCACCATGATAACTAAAATGGATTTGGTGGAAGGCGAGTTGGGAAGGTTCGCGATGATCAGGGGAGAGGAGCCAACACAAACATACAACAGGCTTAAGACCCTGGTCAACAAGATTAGGAGCTATGGAAACACAAGATGGACGGACCACGACGTCGTCCGACTTATGCTAAGGTCATTCACGGTAATTGACCCCCATCTTGTCAACCTTATTCGTGAGAATCCCAGGTACACCAAGATGACGCCCGAGGAGATTCTTAGGAAGTTCGTGAGCGGGCGCATGATGGTGAAGGAGGCTCGATATGTGGACGATGCTCTAAACGGTCCACTACCCGTCCACGAGCCTCAAACCGTTGCCCTCAAAGCAACCACCGGGAGGGAGACGCTGCCAAGCAAGGTGGCACAAGTGGAGGCCACTGGCCTCAATGAAGATGAGATGGCGCTTATCATCAAGCGCTTCAAGACCGCATTGAAAGGACGCAAGGAGTATCCCCAACAAGAACAAAGCAAGGGGAAAGCGCTCCTGCTTCAAATGCGGTAAGACTGGTCATTTCATAGCACAATGTCCCGATAATGATAGTGACCAGGGACAAGAAAAGAGCGGAAAGAAGGAGAAGAAAAAGAGCTACAGGAAGGCAAAGGGCGAGGCACACCTCGAAAAAGAATGGGACTCGGACTGCTCTTCCTCCGACTCCGACGACGAAGGACTCGCTGCCTCGGCCTTCAACTAGTCCTCTCTCTTCCCCAACGAACGCCACACCTGCCTCATGGCCAAGGAAAAGAAGGTAAGTGTTCGTGATACCCCTAAGTACACTACTTCTAGTGATGATGATTCTAGTGATGTTGAAGTAGATTATACTGATTTATTTAAGGGTTTAGATAGAACTAAAGTAGATAAAATCAATGAGTTAATTGATGCTTTAAATGAAAAAGATAGATTGTTAGAAAAGCAAGAGGACATTTTATATGAGGAGCATGATAAGTTTGTTAGTGTGCAAAAATCTCTTGCTTTAGAAATTAAAAGGAATGAAATGCTATCTTCTGAATTATCTGCTTGCCATGAAACTGTGTCTAGTTTAAAAAGTGTAAATGATGATTTAATTGCTAAACTAGAGGAAGCAAATAAATCTAGTTCATGTGTAGAGCATGTAAGTATTTGTAATAGATGTAAGGATTTTGATGTTGATGCTTGTGATGAACACCTTATGTCTATTACCAAATTAAATGATGAGGTGGCAAGTATTAATGCTCAACTTAAGACTTGCAAAACTAATTTTGATCAATTAAAGTTTGCTAGGGATGCCTACACCGTTGGTAGACACCCCTCTATTAAGGATGGACTTGGTTTTCGAAAGGAAACCAAGAACTTAACAATCCATAAGACTCCCATTCTCAACAAGGAGAAAGGGAAGGCCCCTATGGCTAATAGTACTCAAAGGAATCATGCTTTCATTTATAATGATAGAAAATAATCTAGGAATGCTCATTACAATAGGAGTTTTGATCATGATGCCTTTAATTCACATGCTATGATTGCATCTAGCTCTACTTTTGTGCATGGTAAGCCTAGAAGAAATCATGTTGTGCATCATGTGCCTAGGAGAGTATGTAATGGATTTTCTACTATTTACCATGCTTGCAATACTTCTTTTGCATATTTTCGTAAGAATGAAAAAGTAATTGCTAGGAAGTTGGGATCCAAATGCAAGGGAGATAAGACTTGTATTTGGGTTCCAAAGGCTATTGTGACTAACCTTGCAGGACCCAACAAGAGTTGGGTACCTAAAACCCAAGTGTAAATTACCTTGCAGGTTTATGCATCCGGGGGCTCAAGCTAGATTATCGACAGCGGATGCACAAACCACATGATGGGGGAGAAGAAGATGTTCACCTCCTACGTCAAGAACAAGGACTCCCATGACTCGATCATCTTTGAAGATGGGAACCAAGGCAAGGTTAAAGGATTGGGAAAGATAGCCATTACATCCGAGTATTCCATCTCCAATGTGTTCTTAGTTGAATCGCTCGGATACAACTTATTGTTTGTGAGTCAATTATGTAACATGGGTTATAATTGTCTATTTACAAATATAGATGTTTCTGTCTTTAGAAGGAGTGATGGTTCATTAGCGTTTAAGGGTGTATTAGACGGCAAACTCTACTTAGTTGATTTTTCGAAAGAGGAGGCCGATCTAGATGCATTCTTAATAGCTAAGACTAGCATGGGCTGGTTGTGGCATCGTTGTCTAGCACATGTTGGGATGAAGAATCTTCATAAACTTCTAAAGGGAGAGCATGTGTTAGGACTAACCAATGTCTGCTTCGAGAAAGACAGACCTTGTGTAGCTTGTCAGGCAGGGAAACAGGTGGGAAGCACTCATCACAGCAAGAATGTGATGACTACATCAAGACCACTGGAGCTTCTTCACATGGATCTTTTTGGACCCGTCGCCTACCTCAGCATCGGGGGAAGTAAGTATGGTCTTGTAATTGTTGATGACTTTTCCCGCTTCACTTGGGTGTTCTTTTTGCGGGATAAATCAGAAACCCAAGGGACCCTAAAGCGCTTTCTAAAGATGGCTCAAAACGAATTTGAGCTCAAGGTGAAAAAGATAAGAAGCGACAACGGGTCCGAGTTCAAGAACTTACAAGTTGAGGAGTATCTTGAGGAGGAAGGCGTCAAGCACAAGTTCTCTGATACCTACACACCACAGCAAAACGGTGTAGTAGAGAGGAAGAACAGGACGCTTATCGACATGGCAAGGACGATGCTTGGAGAGTTCAAGACGCCCGAGCGGTTTTGGTCGGAAGCTGTGAACACAGCTTGCCATGCCATAAACTGGCTCTATCTACATCGTCTCCTCAAGAAGACCTCCTACGAACTCCTTACCAGTAACAAACCTAATGTATCTTACTTTCGTGTATTTGGGAGCAAATGATACATTTTGGTGAAGAAAGGCAGACATTCCAAATTTGCTCCCAAAGCGGTAGAAGGGTTTTTACTAGGGTATGACTCAAATACAAATGTGTATAGAGTCTTCAACAAATCATCAGGTTTGGTTTAAGTCTCTAGCGATGTTGTATTTGATGAAACTAATGGCTCTCCAAGAGAGCAAGTTGATCTTGATGATATAGATGAAGATGATGTTCCGACGGCCGCAATACGCACCATGGCGATTGGAGATGTGCGACCACAGGAACGACAAGAGAAAGATCAACCTTCTTCCTCAACGATGGTACATCCCCCAACTCAAGATGACGGACAGGTTCATCAAGAAGAGGCGTGTGATCAAGGGGAGCACAAGAAGAACAAGTGATGGAGAAAGAAGTACCACCGGCCCCTCCAACTCAAGTCCGAGCGACGATTCAAAGGAATCACCCCGTTGACCAGATTCTGGGTGACATAAGCAAGGGAGTACCAACTCGCTAAAGATTAGCTAATTTTTGTGAGCATTACTCGTTTGTCTCTTCTATTGAGCCTTTCAGGGTAGAAGAGGCCTTGCAAGATCCGGACTGGGTGTTGGCCATGCAGGAAGAGCTCAACAACTTCAAGATGAATGAAGTTTGGAGCCTGGTACCACGTCCAAAGCAAAATGTTGTGGGAACCAAGTGGGTGTTCCGCAACAAGCAAAACGAGCACGGGGTGGTGACAAGAAACAAGGCTCGACTTGTGGCAAAAGGTTACGCCCAAGTCGCAGGTTTGGATTTCGAGGAGACTTTTGCTCCGGTGGCTAGGCTAGAGTCTATTAGAATATTATTAGCCTATGCCGCTCACCACTCTTTCAAGTTGTTTCAAATGGATGTGAAGAGCGCTTTCCTCAATGGGCCAATAAAGGAGGAGGTGTACGTGGAACAACCCCCTGGCTTTGAGGATGACAGGTACCCCGACCATGTGTGTAAGCTCTCTAAGGCGCTCTATGGACTTAAGCAAGCCCCAAGAGCATGGTATGAATGCCTTAGAGATTTCTTAATTGCTAATTCTTTCAAGGTTGGGAAAGCCAATCCCACTCTTTTCACTAAGACTTGTGACGGTGACCTTTTTGTGTGCCAAAATTATGTCGATGACATAATATTTGGTTCTACTAACCAAAAGTCTTGTGAGGAGTTTAGCAGGGTGATGACTCAAAAGTTTGAGATGTCAATGATGGGCGAGTTGACCTACTTCCTTGGGTTCCAAGTAAAGCAACTCAAGGACGGCACCTTCATCTCCCAAACGAAGTACACTCAAGATCTTCTCAAGCGGTTTGGGATGAAGGACGCCAAGCCCGCGAAGACACCTATGGGAACCGACGGACATGTCGACCTCAACAAAGGAGGTAAGTCCGTTGATCAAAAGGCATACCGGTCTATGATAGGGTCATTACTTTATTTATGTGCCAGTAGACCAGATATTATGCTTAGCATATGCATGTGTGCTAGATTTCAATCCGACCCAAGGGAATGTCACCTTGTGGCCGTTAAGCGGATTCTTAGATATTTAGTTTCTACGCCTTGCTTCGAGATATGGTATCCAAAGGGGTCTACTTTTGACTTAATTGGATATTCAGACTCCGATTATGCTGGATGCAAGGTTGATAGGAAGAGTACATCAGGGACGTGCCAATTCCTAGGAAGGTCCCTAGTGTCTTGGAGTTCAAAGAAACAAACCTCCGTTGCCCTATCCACCGCTGAGGCCGAGTATGTTGCCGCAGGATAGTGTTGCGCGCAACTACTTTGGATGAGGCAAACCCTCCGGGACTTTGGCTACAATCTGAGCAAAGTCTCACTCCTATGTGACAATGAGAGTGCAATCTGCATGGCGGATAATCCTGTTGAACACAACCGCACTAAGCACATAGACATCCGGCATCACTTTCTGAGAGACCACCAGCAAAAGGGAGATATCGAGGTGTTCCATATTAGCACCGAGAACCAGCTAGCCGATATCTTTACCAAGCCTTTAGATGAGAAAACCTTTTGCAGCCTGCGTAGTGAGCTAAATGTCTTAGATTCGCGTAACTTGGATTGATCTATAGCATACATATGTTTTATGCCTTTGATCATGTTACTTATGCATTTATGAAATTTGTTGATTATTTATGGTGCTCAAGTTGTGCAAGGGATCCCCGGACCTCACAAGTCCATGTGTGAATGATACACATATTTAGGGGGAGAAGTGCTACAACTTGACCCTTTGAGACTAACCTTTGTGTTTAAGTGTACTTGATGTAGTCTCAAAGATGAAAGAGAAAAGGTGAACTTGGATCATGCAAAGACTTCCACTGCACTCCGGTATTAGTGTACTCACCTCCAAGTTCATTCTTATGCTCTTATTGCCTTTGTGCTCTTACTTGACATTTTTTGTGAGGCAATGGGGTTAAAGGGCCAAAAATGATCCCGTTTTGGTGCTTAATGCCAAAGGGGGAGAAATTAAGGCCAAAGCAAATGGATCAGCTACCACTTGAGAATTTTGAAAAGAGTAGAGTTAGAACTTTTGATTTGTCAAAATACTCTTATTGCAAAATTTGGTCTCTTGTGGGGAGATTTTATGATTATGGGAAAAAGGGGGAGTTTTTGGATCTTGATCAATTTCACTCTTGGAATATCACTTTATACCCAAACAAGTGAGTTTAACTTAGAGATAGGAAAATGAATTTGAGTTGCAAAAACAAACCAAGTGGTGGCAAAGAATGATCCAAATATGTCAAATCTTGTCAAAGACAATTTTGTTCTCAATTGCATTGATGCTGCACTTCTTTTTTGTTGCTTTTGAACGTGTTGGCATAAATCACCAAAAATGGGGAGATTGAAAGGGAAATGTGTCCTTGGGCAATTTCTATTATGTTTTGGTGATTAAGTGCCAAACACATTTACAATAAGTTCTCATGTGCTAAATGAAGAGAGAAGTGAAAATTAAAGAGAAGGAGTTGGCTCGGTGCAGCCAAACTCAGCTCAGTCTGGCACACCGGACTGTCCGGTGGTGCACCGGATAGTGTCCGGTGCGTCAGGCTGGACTCCTGTGAACAGGCCACTCTCGGGAGAATTTGGAGGCGTACGACTATAATTCACCGGACTGTCCGGTGAGGCAACGGCCGCCAGCGCAACGGTCGGTCGCGCAATCCGCGGGCGACGCGTGGCCCGCGCCAACGGTCGGTAGGGGACACCGGACTGTCCGGTGTGCACCGGACAGTGTCCGGTGCGCCAACTGCCACGAATCTGCAACGGTCGTCTGCGCCAGAATAGGAAGGAGATCGCGCACCGGACATGAACAGTGGATGTCCGGTGGTGCACCGGACTGTCCGGTGCGCCACCCGACAGAAGGCAAGGATACCCTTCCTTGTTGGCCTCCAACGGCTCCTAGCTGCCTTGGGGCTATAAAAGGGACCCCTAAGCGCATGGTGGAGTAACCCAAGCATTCACTAAGCATTCTAAGTCTCTCACACTCCATCTCCGTGCACTTGATCGATCGTGTTAGTGATTTGAGCTCCGTTCTAGTTGTGAACTCTTTGTGCGTCATTTTGAGCTCAAGTCTTGGCTTGTGTGCGTGTGTGCTGCGGATTTGTGTGTGTTGCTCCCCAACCTTACTCTTGTGTTTTCATTGTGATCTTTGTTGTAAGGGCGAGAGACTCCAACTTGTGGAGATTCCTCGCAAACGGAAAAAAAGAGAAAAGGAAAAAAAGTCGTGGTATTCAAGTTGATCATTGGATCACTTGAAAGGGGTTGAGTGCAACCCTCGTCCATTGGGACGCCACAACGTGAAAGTAGGCAAGTGTTACTTGGCCGAACCACGGGATAAAATCGCGTGTCTCTTGTGATTGTTTTCTCTTTGATTGTCTGTGTTCACAAGAGCTCGTTTCAAGCCACTTAACCGTTCTAACCTTCATAACCAAAGTTTTGTGGCTATTAATGTTGAATTTTACAGGATCATCTATTCACCCCCTCTAGGTGCTCTCACTCCTAGCGCACTCGGCAAAGTAATTGACAAAAAGGGCCCGCGGGTGATCCCTTTGCCGAGTGCTAGTCAGTCCGACACTCGGCAAAGAGGTAGCTTTTGCTGAGTGCCGCATAATACGCTCGGCAACGGAATTGGTAAATGGGCCCACGGGGAGCTTCTTTGCTGAGTGTCAGTATAGTGGACACTCGGCAAAGAGGGAGCCTTTGTCGAGTGTTACTCGGTGGGCACTCGGCACATACTCTGTCACCTGGTACCGTGACGACGGTTTTTCTTTGCCGAGTACCGAGTAACACTCGGCAAATAAAAAATACTCGGCAAAGAAGTCGTTGCCGATGTACAGTTCGCCAAGCCTTCTTTGCCGAGTGTTTTCCAGATTTTGCCGAGTGCTTCAGACACTCGGCAATACAACTGTTTCCGGTAGTGAGCGCTTGAAGTTTGGGTAGAGAGAGTTTGCTAAAAAAAAGGAATATACATGTATGTGCGATCGAATGAATAATAGTTCGATGCCTCCAAAAGGATCGGTCTCTGTACCGCTAGGATGCATGCATGCTCCATACAGAACAAAAACAAATACAGTAAGTAGTTTATTTAGAATGAAGCAGTGTATACTGTTCTAGGAACAGTGCAACAACAGTACGTAACCCGAGCAGGCAGCAGTTTGGGAACAGAGTGCATATTATTGTAGTGTGTAGTTTGAAGAAATTGCATGCGTGAGGATGATCTGATCTGATCTGATCAAAGTACGGCTGCACGTACGTGTATGTGTGGTTCAAATTATTGTTCGTTTTTCTCTGGACTGCATATGCAATTAGTTGCATGCATGCGCGTTTGTTATACACGTGTACGTACACATACAATAATGCTATATATGATCGTATGCCTGGCGGCTTAGCTTTACTTGATTGACCTCCAATGCAATTCCTCCTCTTGGCGTTCGATCAGCTGCTGCCAAGCTCCACCTCAATTCACCTGCATGCATATATAAATAAATGTTCGACAGTACCGGATACATGCATTTGGATGATATTTTCTTGCTTGTTTGGAAAAGTATACAGTAATGTGTAGAGACTTTTTTTGTTTCGAAAACTATGTGTACTTACAATACCAATAAATACAGACGTACGACCCTAAATTAACACGATAGGATCATTCTCTTATCTCTATCTACTGTTTTAAAGTACCATCTTCGTCACAGTGCATTAATTATAAGATAAGACGTGTATATATGTTTTTAGAAATACAATCGATAAAATTTAAAGTTATATAATTATATTAAAATGAACAATACATATATATTATCATTGACCTCGATATCTCACAAATTCTATACAAACAACTAATACAAAACTAAACTCAACTTAGGATCTAAAGTGCCTCCTACTCTCCCCTCGTCTGTTTAGCCATGAATTGACGACGCCGCTGCCTCCTCCTCTCCTCTCCTTCGGTTGTTCTTGTCCCATTGCCTCCAGAGGCGCATATGGTGGTGGAGGGTGAGACGTGGCGGCGGCTGGTGAGTCAAAGGCTAGCAAGATGACCTGTTCGATGTCCTCTATGGCAACTTGCCTAGCAGGATGTCCTCTATTTAGTGCCAAAGAATCTAGGTGAAGAAGACGAAGATGGGAAAAGACATGGAAAGTTGGGGGTCAATATACGAAGGCAACAATAAGAAGGAGGAAGTTGCTCGTGGTTATTGCAAGCAAGAGATAATGCTTATCTGATCTGGTTTCTTAGGTGAGAAAAAAGCAGGGGGAGAGGAACAGACTTATGCGCTTCGCATGCAATAAGCAAGAGATATTAGTTTGTTAGGCGAGAAGCTAGGAGTATAACAGACTTATGTGCTTCGTGCATGACGCGAGACAACAGTCGAAACTGGTGCTTTATAGAAGTCACGCACGACAACGGTCGAAACCTAGTGCTTTATAAGAGTAGAGAAATATACATCCCTTATTCTCTCTTCTGCTATATAAAGCACAAGTTTTCATAGTTGTATTTATATATCCTTCCTGCTTTATGCAAAAAGTTATGCACAAATAGACGTTTGAACTTTGGTAGTTGGCTCTACATTCACATCCAACAAACCAATAAAATCCACATATTTTTATATTTTATTAAAACAATGTCTATTTATAGGATATATAGAAACTGTAGCAATGTACGGGCATCTGACTTGTGAATAACAAAAGTATGAGTAATTCAATATTATTCATCGTAATAGAACTACAAATCAACCAATTACCAAGAGACGCTATAGTAGCCTGTTGACGGTGGAAACTCCAAGTATGATAAATTGACAACTATTTGCATCATCAATATATACATGTGTTTTCAGAGGTGGTGAGCCTGCTTCCTATGTAATTCACTCTTTTTTTCGTACGCGCCATTCTAAGGTGGCTTATTGCTCCTTTAGAGCTTATTCGTTAGAGGTGGATATTGGGGGATTCGAGTGGATTAAATCTCTTTTATATTCAACCAACTTTAATCCTAGTGCAACCAAACGAGGTTAATTTGTGATGAATATATAGAATCGGCACACAGTTTCGTGCCTGTTCGGACTGAGATGAGACCAATGACCAAGTTTTCCGGCTTTCAGCGGTCCGCACACATACGATGGTATCTGATACAATGGATCAGCCCAGATGGTCATCAGTTCATACGAAACCTACTTAATATCTGCCACAGTGACATCAAGAGTACGATAAATTTGAACCGGTACTGATCTTAACAAAGAATTCGTGGGAAAAAAATGGGGCATGACTTGATCTCTTCTCCGGCGAAAGGAATCGACATGATATGCATGCCAGTCATCAGCTTAATTTCAATCCAGCAGAAACACCACAACGACAGAGTCTTTCTCCTGAAAAAAAAAACGGGATCCAAATCCTTCCAATAATCCTTTTCTTCTGTGACGTCTGCGCATAATGCATGGTCCATGAATCACGACTCCATCAGGTAGGCAGTAATTTTTCAAGTTCAAGTTTTGACTTTTGAGCGTGACTTTCTAGTTTCTAGACAGTAGAAAGTAGTTAGATTTAGTCTTTAGAAAAGTATTCTTTGTAGAAATACCAGTTCATGCAGTACAGATACTTTGCATCACCTCCCCTAGCTAGTGCTAGCTAGTATGTTAATGGACTGCTGGCTATATATTTACCTGGACGGATGCACACAAATTAAATTTTTCACAAGGACACTGGAAGAAATTCAGCTATACTTAACACTATAAGTAAAATGACGAACCCGTTCAGGCTTAGTTTGGATACTCTGGGATTAGAGTGTTTTGGAGGGATTGGAGAGGGTGTAAATCCCCAATAGATCAAATACTCTCTCAATACATCTCAATCCACTCCAATCTCACTCATTACTAGAGTATCCAAACTAGGCCTCACTGATCGTAGCTAAGCTGTATACTTGTCTGGTCAGTAAGGACTTGTTCCTATGAGTCACATTCATGACTAGAATGAAAACGGCTGCTTTTCGTCCTGTTGGTACTTTTCAACATGCAGTTAGTTGCTAGTCGCGCGCATTGTGAATCTGAAAACAAGCTGAGCTTGCCCCATTGTGAAAGTCACCTTTCATTGAATTGTTCCATTTTCAGGTCATACAGAATTGCCATTTTAACTCAGGCGGCATCTGACCTGATGATACAGATGCTCCTTCCTGCTTATGCGTGCCTTAAAAATATATACGCAAATCCTTTAGTGATTGCCTTTTTTTCATTTTATATAACCCTCCTTGCAGTGAACCACTTAAGCTTGACAAATGTTTGAAGCAATTCATTGCATATGCATTCGACCGTTTCAGCGAATTGTGTGATGATATCACACCCAGAGTTAGACTCTTGACATCTGAATTGGTCATGCCTTGACAATTGACATGCAATGCCAGGGATAAGATTTTAGTGATTCCACAGGATGCTTGACCAAGTTGCAGAGGATTATATAAACAGTACTTGAATAATGTGTCAATTGTTGCTTTGTATAGTCGGTGACAATTCTTTCTTGGACATCTCCATGCCAGGATGCCAACAATTTGAGTGATTCCAGATGCTTGACCAAGCTGCAGAGGATTACATAAATAATACTTGAATAATGTAACCTTGTTATGTTATGATGGAATAATGATTTAGATTGAAATTGGTTTTAAAAAGTGATTAGTATAGCATAGGGTGTTGTGCATGTGTACTAATATATGTAAGAAAAATGGACCGCATCCTATTTCAGTGTTTTTGTGTTTGATGATCAACAAAACCATTTGAACTAATAATGTTTGCTAGTATTTCTGATATTTTCAAACGATGGAGCATGGACTTCGGACAAAGGCAACATGATGATCAAGAATATTAACCCCTCAAAGCAAGACATTAAGAGACTTATTGAAGCTCTTAGAAGATCATGCATAAGTTCAAGACACAAGACAAAAGAAGCCCGGACAAAGAAACGCGAAGAAACAAGCTACACGACAGCGCCAGACATGTCCGGTGGTACACCAAATAAGGCATCGGATAGGTACTATGCCTGAGCTAAAGAAAGAGCTTAAGAACTGAGTACACTAGACACACGGGTGTGCAACCGGATATAACACCGACCACCACATGGGACAAAGCACCAAGAGATGACTACAACATGTACGTGAGGTTTACAACGCACTAGACGTGTCCGATGGTACACCAGACAGGGTACTCAGAGACGTTAAAAATGCAACTGCGTCGTGTACTCACCAGTGTTAACATCAGATACCCCCAAGCTCAACGGTCATCAACAGCTAGTTCTAATGGCTACCTGATGTGTACACACTAGACATGTCCGGTGACTTCAACAGACATATCTAGTGAGTGCGCATAGTTTATGCGTTGTTCTTAATGGCTAGTTTGGATATGGGTGGCTAAAAATATGACACCAACTGGCCATTTGAGGGTTGTGGAGCTGAGAAACAATATTAGAGAGTTGAGACTCTGTTCCTATGGCTCTAGACACATAAGTGCTCAAAGAATCACTTGATGACTAGCTTAGGTGTTTTACAAAGTGCTTAGATTAGTCAGACCATTGTTGTAGTGCTTGCTCTAGGTTAATCCCTAGTTTTTATAAGTGAGGTTAAACATCCTCAACCTCTTGATGCTTGTGTGCACCATTGTATTATAACGAGTGGGGCATCTAGTCTTGCAAGATCACATCAACTGTATTTATAGTGTGGCCATAAGCGTGTACTGGATGGAACAAGGCTCGTAGTGTTTGAGCCAAAAGGTTGAGAGTGGCCATACATTAGGGAGATATGAGAGACGCCGCCAGAACCGGAGCACAACTTGCAAGTGGAGAAGGTTTGGGGCTACCTATAGAGTTACCTGACCAGGAGGTTGACCCTCGTGTGGGCTACCCTTGCATGGGTCTCCAACGAGGATTAATAAGAAGCTTGTGCACTTCTTAAGACCTCAGTAAAAATATCGACGCGTCAATAGGAGTTTGTATTATCATGTTTAATCTTCCACATTTATATTGTTATCTTTGGTTGTGTGTTTTATCTTAAGCTTAGTTATAGGCTAGTGGATAGGTCTAGAACCTAGGTTACAAAACTCCTTTCATGGTAGAGATGCATCTCACATGTGTGTCAGGATCAAGTCTCACATATATAATGACTCAATGTATAGAAATCAATGTCACATCTTTATTATATAATAGAAGTTTTGTACAAAATAGCTAAATAAATTACACCATATGACAACTATCCTCCACAACCATAGTTGATTGGAAGACGACGGTCTAGACCTCTCCGAACTCATCATAGTAGTCTTCCTTCGGCGGTACCTGGTATGATTATAGAAAGGGTGAGCTCACATACGGTCATCGCTCAATAAGTGTGGGAAAGTGTGTATGAGCTCACTTATGGTTGGGGCTCAAGAAGTGTAGTGTAAGGCTTACCAAGAAAAATGGCTGAGGCTGAGTATAAGTAAATACCAACCCAGTTAAATAATAGATCATAATGAAGAATAAATCTCATAATGCAATGCATGACATGTTAAATTTAATTCCATAATTTACTCATGCGAGGGTTTGAGCCGCTCATGAGCGTGAGCACGACTGACGATATACCAGTTTTACACTCTATAGAGGTTGCGCTTCTTTACCCACAAGTGTTGTATCCTGTCTAGCTAGGGTTTGCAAGGCCCTTAGACACCTCCGAGGTGAATGGCTAGGGATTCATTACAAGGCCTTTACAAAGTTCCACTAACATGAGAAAACCTGCTACGGATTCAAGCAAAAGAAAGCATAGGCCTTTTTCCACGGTCGGTAACCCCATCGCAGCTATGCTTGCACGATTCACTCCCCGCTTGCCCCTTTCGGGAAAAATTAGTCAAGGGTGTCTCATTCCACCCTTGTGGTAGCACTATTGTCTCGGGTGCTCCATGTTCCAATTAACATAATGATCTTATCATGTATAATAATAAATCTAACTATAATAGTAAGGCATGATCATAATTCATATTTCACATTAATCCCAAACCTAGGTAGAACAATAGCAAGACTACCCAATAATTCATTTTTATACAAGGTGTAGGGTAAGCAAAACTAGGTAACCTATTATGTCTCATCAATTTAACCTAACAATGCAAGCAGGGTGAGAACATAAAATTTAACAGTTTTATGTCAAAGAATGTGATCAAAGGCAAAACTTGTCTTTTAATTACGATAACCTGATGCTCAGAATCTTCAAATATGGTGCTTCAGATCCACGTACTCTTGCTCGTTTAATCACAGCAATACAAACATATAGGCAAATAATAAAAATTAACAATACATCAAATAAGGAAACAAACAGCTTACTAATATTTTACGCGTTGAGACGAATTTGTGGGTTAAAAAACCACTAAAATCAAACTTAAAATGAATTAGTTATGAATTTTCTAAGTTTCTAGGTTATTTGGATAGTATTTTTACACATAGAAATGATTACCAGATATTGAAAGGGAAATGTGTCCTTGGGCTATTTTCTATATTGTTTTGGTGATTAGATGCACAACACGCTATGTGTGAACTAACATAATATTGAGCAAAGGAATATCTAGATGGATCAAGTGTGGAGGTAAGTTCTAGATACTTAGTCAATTGTTTTATGTGCTAAACATGCTTGTCTAAGTGCCAGGAACTCAATTAAGTCAAATCCATAGAAGGAAAATGAGTTCAGCTGAAACAGCCAGTATTGCACCAGCTGCATGTGCACCGGACACTGTTCGGTGTGCACCGGACACTGTCTGGTGCCCAGGCTGGCCCAACGACGAACTCGCTGCTCTCGGGAATCACCAAGGACGCTACGGCTAAAATTCACCGGATTGTGCGGTGTGCACCGGACTGTGCGGTGAGCCAACAGCGTCCGCGCCAACGGTCGACAGCACGATCGACATGCAATCAACGGGCGACGCACGGCCAGAGGCAACGGTCACTAGGTCGCACCGGATTGTCCGGTGTGCCAAGGGGACCGATGGTTCAACGGTCGGCTTCGCCAAAGAAGGAAACAAATCATGCACTGTTCATGTCCGGTAGTGCACCGGACTGTCCGGCGCGCCAACGGACAGAAGGCAAGAATTGTCTACCAAATGGAGATCCAACGGCTCCTAGCTGCATTGGGGCTATAAAAGGGACCCCTAGGCGCATGGAGCATAATACCAAGCCTCCATTGAACATCCTAAGACGCCTAGACTCCACAAGCACGCATCTGGATCATTGTGTTTGAGATTTGAGCACTTGTTGAGTTGTGAACTCGCTGCGCTGTGTTTGTGTGCTTGTTTCTTGTGTGCGTGTCGCTGTTGTGACTCTAGCTCTTGCGTGTGTTTCTATTCCCTCCTTTACTCTTGTGGTTTTCATTGTGATCAATATTGTTAGAGTGAGAGACTCCAACTTGTGGAGATTCCTCACAAAGGGAACATCTGCTATAAGGAAGAAAATTGTGGTATTCAAGTGGATCATGGGATCGCTTGAAAGGGGTTGAGTGCAACCCTCGTCCATTGGGACGCCACAATGTGGAAGTAGGCAAGTGTTCTACTTGGCCAAACCACGGGATAAAATCGTTGTGCCATCTGTTGTTATTCGTTTGCGATTCTCTCTGCTTCTACTCACTTGATAATTGCTCTAAGTTTAATACTCACCTTGTGAAGAGCAATTAAGTGAAGAAGTCATCTCTTTCTCTCTAGACATAGCAACTTGGTTTTGATTCCACTAACATTTCATAAACCAAGTTTGTGTTATTTAGTGTTGATTTTTACAGGATCACATATTCACCCCCCCTCTAGGTACTCTCAGATATCCTCCACGGTTTTATTCCATTTATTTTTATTGCTTTAATCAAGAGAAGGACGACGTTTTGCATTTATAGATAAGTCGGGGTTTAATTTGTTAAAAACAGGACCTAAATTAAATCTCTCTTAACTAGACTTAGACCGCGGATTGAATCCTCCAAACCCTGAGGATCCTTTTGAATATTAACCACGGTTGAAGAGGTATCCTCTTATCTATTCATGTATGGATCTACGGCTATTGTTTGCAGCTGAACCGTTATGGTTTATCTAATCTTCATCATTCCTAGTCGATCCAACGGCGGACATCCACCCACATCTACTCGACGTCGGAGTATGGCGGCACGCTTGTGCCTCGCGGCGGTGCCATGGCTAGAGCTCATCCAACCCGCGCGGGAGGCCACTAAACCTTATTCCTAATAGAGGTACACGCGAAAAAGGTAAGGCGAGCTAGGTGAGAGGGTTCTCACCACGGATCGAGGCGGCGGACGCTCTGCCCACGCAACAGTGCAGCTCGGTGGCAGAAGTTGTTCTCTGGCAAGCAATTACCAATGCAGCGAAGTGGACTAAAACATCTACGTACTTAGTTCCAGATTAGCGGATGCCTTCTCAGTTTTGAGAAATGCCCAAGATCCTGGGTCCTGCAACATCGTCTACACCGCTCATTTGAGCCTCCAAATGCACTTGAACCCAGGCTGACAGGCTCAGCAAGACCAAATCTTGTCTGCGTTGATGGACTTTGATGTCAACTGCCATTTTACTCAAGAATCAAGACAAGACGGACATCCTAGATTTTTTTTTATTTCGAACAATACTTTTACATTATAAATCAAGCGAGACAATTTGAATCAATGAAGCTACAATGTATATATGCTTGTATCCGTTAAAAGGCAATTGAGACCATATCAAGTACTGCATACATTTCCCTCAGGAGCTGATTTAAAAGATCTAGGTTCCTATATAGTAGTATGACCACCTGCAGAGACTGTCAACTTTCGTTGTCCCTTCTACAGCCTGCAGCAGTAAGCTGCTAAGAAAAACATAGCAGAGCAAAGTAGTGCACTAAGCAATCGCAAATTTCTGCACTACAAACTCCCCTCCCATTTTTTCTCCTCCTCCCAGCAGCCAAGTGGATTGTAGATTGTAGAACTGAATGACCCTACATCGATGGATCTCTTCTCGGCTTTGAGAAAGTGTCCAAGATGTTCGGTCCTGCAACATCATCTATGCTGCCCACTGTAACTCTAAATGCACTTCTTTTACGAGCAGATCAAATAAAAGAGCTCAAAGCATCGTATGACACAGTGTTTGTTGGATTATCTGTACATTGGTGAAGCTGAGAAACTTTGAATTCCGCACCCTTGCAGGTTTCTGAAAGGGGAGGCTTGGCATACCCCCCAAGTACTCCTTGAATGACAACTTTGTAACTCGCCTCAGTGAAGTGTAAGCCGTCCCATGAGATGTATTTTGATGGGTCAGGACACACTGTAGATCCAGGACGCCCGCACAATATTGAAGGGGAACAGTTGTATGGGGCATCACTTCCACAACACGCATTCAATGGGACTGTGAAACCTGCAACAGCATCTCCTATTGCTTAGTAAATGAAACATGGAAGAAGAGAAAAGGTGAATAGAATAGCTGTGTTTCTCTAAGGTTCACTGCATAGCTTCCTTGTGCTGGGTTACTGCAGCCTATTTGGATATAATTGAGCTTCAGTGACACTGTTCAATTATATAACATTTCAGATGATGAGCTATGCTCCACAGGTGTAGGTAACAAAAAAAAAACATTGATTTAAGGATGAGGGCATATATGTATGATGCTGAAATTTATGTCAAATAAGAACACAGAACCAGGCTAGAACTTTGACCAATAATTAGTAACAAAACATTGGATTATTTGTGACTATTTTAGTTTAGTTGCCAGTGTGCCATTCTACAAGAGCTAAGCATACGTAATGAAGCGTTGTAGAACAGCTCAAAATTGATTCTAAGCTCTGCCTGTAGGTTGCAGACTGGATTGACAAGCCATGTTTATGTCTAGCACAGGTAAAGTAGTCCAGTCATAATCCAATTATTACTCCCTCAGTCCAATTTATAGGACGTACTTTGACATAGGGCTATCTCCAGCAATTATCCCATCACATCCCCTGTTTCAAACTTCACACTGTAAACAGTATAATCTACAATGCAAATGTCATATTTTACATGATCTGTTGCGGACAGCCTAACATAGTCTCCTGACTAAAGTTTAGCTGTGTCATATTGGATGTTTGAATGTAAATTACGAGTATTAAATATAGTCTAATTAAAAAACTAATTACACGGATGAGAACTAAACGGAAAGACAAACCTATAAGCTTAATTAGTCCATGATTCACCCATGTTATGCTAATCATGGATTAATTAGGCTTACTAAAATCAACTCGACGTTTAGTGTTCATCTGTGTAATTAATTTTGTTAGATTACATTTAATACTCGTAATTGGCATCAAATGTAACATAGACTAAACTTTAATCGGGAGAACCAAACACTCTGTTACACTTTGACCATTCTTTTATTTTACATTATATTGTTTGTAGTTATAAACTTATGATTATTAAATGACATATTTTGTAACAAATCTAATTGTATCAAGTTGTGTGTTTGCAAGAGAGGTCTGGAGTATTGTGTACCACGAGAGTCGCTTTAACTCTTGGTGGTGCCGAGTTTCTGCAGCCTTGTCTAAAGAAGAGAAGGGGTTTAACTCTTTAGTGGTGTTAATAGCCTCGGAATTTGAAAACATAGGAATGCTTGCGTTTACTAGGGTATAAGGCGTGTTGTACAAAGTGTTGTGTTGTCTATATTGGCTGAAAGACAGCTCTGGTGCCTAGCCGGGGCTTCTGCCCTCCAGGATCTAGTCCTGAACCTCTTAGGGTCGTTTCTAGGGATAGTAGTGTCGGTTGTAATCACACCCCTCCCCCTAGGGCCGTATAATTTTTTTCGGGGGACCTCTTTTTCTTCTTAATGAAATGACACGCATTTCTCCTATGTGTTTCGAAAAAAGTTTATATCATATTGGTTAAAAATTGTTAGCTGAATTATTGCTTAAAGATTGTAAAGTTTGAATCTTGATATGTGTAAACACCTTATAAACTGGATCAGAGGGAGTGGGCGTGAATTATATAAGATTTAAGGGCATGTACAAACTAGAGACCTTGGCTCGGTTTTCAAAGTACAAGAGACAGCTAAGAGATTGTATGATACAATTCTGAGCCTTTAAATCATAAATACAGTTAAGAGACAATATGTATGGAGAATCGTGTAGAGACTTGTACTTTTTTATTTAACTCACTAGAGATCCCTCAAGAGACGGAGTATTAAATGAGGTAACAAGTTATACAAGCTAATCAATAAAGTGATAATAATATTATCTACATCCAACTTAGAGGCTCATCCTGTCTAGAGAAAGCAGGATCCTTGCATATCATTCACGACTTATAGGACCTATCCAAACAAAAATAAAGGCTATATGCTCTGACTAGCACAAACCATCATGTATATCTTGTACATAACCAATTAAGCATCAGTTCTCTATAACTAAAGGTCATCCATGAACTAAACATAACAGAGTTCAAATTCGACTTTGAGATTCATGACTAAGGCTAATGCAAATGAACCAACCAATACTTGACCTACAGCAAATTCCAAAGCCTTCGATAAAAAGAATGCATGGGGCATAATAGATAATACGCAACTGTAAATTCCAAAAACCTAACAAAAGGATACATATGTAAACATGCAAAACAAAATGGACACAGAACAATGATACATATGAAAAAGGTACATGCTGAATCCTCTTCGGGTATGTCCCAAACAATGTGCTGTGCAATCCCACAGAGCAAAAGATCTGAGTTTGACGCAGCCTCTTTGCAAAAAATGCAGGGGCAAGACCTGCCTCAGTTGTTTCATGCCCAAACCCACTCATGTGTGAACCCCCAGCCCTGGGTCTGTCCTTTTTTTAATGTATCGTGCAATCAAGAAATATGGAAGCTAGGTGATACCAAATCTTTGAACATGTGAATGTATTTTCACTTTTCAGGATTTTTGAAATTTTGAAACATTTATGTGTATTAAACAATATAACAGGCGCAATCATCCAATTAGAACAGAAAGTCAACATCAGTTATATTATATGTTTTGTTTGTTTTGATTTGAAAATGGTACTCACCAAACTGGAGTGGGGCACGGAATATGTTCAATGCAGCACCATAGTAATCAGCATAAATGATGGTCACATCAGGGTGAAGATTCCTGAGTTTCTCCAACTCCTCCTGAAGCATCTTATTATGGTACTCAGCAAAATCATTGAGCCACTTAATGCAGCCTGTTTGTTCCTCATAGTAATCCTCTTTTTGGCTCTGAAAGATTGCAAGATATAATGGGACGCACCCTATTGGGAAGTTCCCTGGAACAACTAACTTCTTTGCTCCAAGATTTATAAGATCCTGAAAAATATGCAAACTCTTAAGGCAAATGCATACAGGCTCCAAACATTATCTCGCTGGAAAGGGGAACACACATACATACCGTGATGGCCGAGCTTATGGCACCAACAACATTAGGAACAACTTCATGTAGCTCATCAACAGATTTATCCCTAACGATTAAATGGTTGTAATCATTTCCACCGACCTCTCCCACAAAGAAAAGTGACTTGGAAATTATTTTGTTTTGCTCTGCATACATGTAAAATTTCAGTGGATTGAGTATTCAGAACTCCAAATTCTGCTGTGTGTTCGATGACAACTAATTACATGAAACCAACTGTCAGAAAATCCTTGTCTTTAGAGTGCCCTTTATGCTTTCTATTTAGGTTGTCGTTTATGTTAAATAAGCAGGATAGCAGTTGGCCTGACGCATGCACAGTTCATGTGGGGCAAGTCTCGCGGGCGTGCGCATTAGGCAACATGCATGCATCATGCGTGCCCACACGCTTCAGTTGCGAGTGCACACGTTCCAGTCCTTTGTGGCTCGGTTAGTTGAGTTTAGGTGTTTTTATTTAGTAATCTAAACTAGAAAAGCTGCATTGTTTTTAGCGGCATCAAATCCACTCTCTCATGTTCATATCCAGTTCTTCGCCTCCCAACCTCTCTGGCGACACTTTATCCCGGTTGAGTACCATCAAGTGGTATCGGAGCAACAATCCAAAATGAAGGTATCGGCGTCGCAACCTCCTATCAGGGATGATTCGCGCACACCTCCCCGCCGTCATCGACCACACCCATCCAATCACCGCCACCACAGAGAGGTTGACGCCCACGTTGCACTAACTGTGGGAAAAAAGGGACATTGGGCCAAGGATTATTGGTCCAAGCCCAGGAACAAAGGCAAGGCTCATGTGGCCCTAAAGAGGAGCCCACTCTATTTCTAGTGAGTGTCACGCCACAAAATCTCCCCACCTTCGAGTTGCAGTGCGGTGGTGACAGCGGTGGCAATGATGTGTCGATCCCCACCAACGTGAACGCCGAGGATACCTTCCAGGAGGAGTCAAGCCGGGGGTTGCGCCTAAATTAGCTTCAAAGAGGGTTGATCTTGTTGGAGACAAGTTGTTCGCCTAGATCGAGGAAGGCGAAAACGAGGCGTATCAGTGATGGATCCTCGAAACCGGAGCCACCAGTCACATGACCGGCTCCCGATCCATGTTCTCCGAGCTCAACTACGGGTTCATGATGTTAAGGCCCATTAGGCCCAGGTCTACTGCCTATATATATATTATATAGTCCTTAGGGACTAATCATCATTTGTCAATCCTAAGGTTAGTAACATGGTATCAAGCAGGTTACGATTAGGGTTTTTCCTAATTTTTTAGCCGCCGTCGCGGCCTTCCCATCCTCAGCCGCCGGCCGCCGTCGCGGCCTTCCCATCCTCAGCCGCCGGCCGCCGTCGCGGCCTCCCTATCCTCAGCTGTCGTCCGCCGTCGCGGTCTTCCATCCTCAGCCGCCGTCGCGGTCCCCCCATCCTCCGCTGCAGTCGCGGCGCCGCCGTCCCTGCGCGGATCTTCGTCCCGCGCTGCGGCCCGCGCGGATCTCCGCCCTGCGCTGCGCCGTCGGCTGCGGATCCGTCGCGGCCACCCATCCTCCGCTGCAGTCGCGGCGCCGCCGTCTCTGCGCGGATCTCCGTCCCGCGTTGCGGCCCGCGCGGATCTTCGCCCTGCGCTGCGCCGTCGGCTGCTGCGGCCTGCTGTCGCGGCCACCCGGTGCCGCCGCTCCTGCGCGAACTCCGCCCCGTGCTGCGCCGTCGGCTTCTGCGGCGGCTCCTGCGCGGACTCCGCCCCGCGCTGCGCCGTTGGTTTCTGCGGCGCCATCTCCTGCACGGATCTCCGCCCCGCTGCTCTGCGTCATCCATCTGCGCTGGTCGCCTGCACCGTTGTGGATCTGCCCCGCCACTCTGCGCGGATCTCTGCCCCTGCGCGGATCCTTCTTTCTGCGCGGATCTCTGCCCGTCTGCTGCGCCGTTGCTGTCGCTGCAGTCTCCTGCGCGCTGTCCCCGCAGGCTCCTGCACGGATCCGTCCGGACTCCTGCGTGCCATCAGCCGCACACAGGCCTGTGCACTGTCTACAGCGCCGGTCAGATCTGCTGCTGCAGCCCCGGCCAGATCTGCTGCAGCAGCCCCCGTCAGATCTGCTGCTGTCCTGTGACTTCGCACAGTCTCGGACTCTCGGTACCATCAAGCCAGTTTTTTTTCAGATCTGCTAATCTTCAGCATTTTATTGCTATTCACTATGTCGACCAACGCTATTGTTGTCAATATTGTGCTTGATGGGCAGAATTATCCAGAATGGGCTTTTTGTGTCCAGACTGCATTAAGAGGTCACGGATTACTATTTCATTTGACTGAAGATTCTCCAGTTTTAGCAGCTGATAGAAGCAATGCTGCTGCAATCAAGACTTGGCAGATAAATGATGGCAAGGTAATGGCTGCAATGGTCAACAGCACTAAACCAACTATGATTATGAGTCTGTCCAAATTTACCACTGCTAAGGCTATCTGGTCACATCTGAAGGATCGATTTGTTCAGGATAGTGGTGCTCTTCTACATACCCTTATGCAACAGACTCATGTGATTGAGCAACATGATATGTCCATTGATGAATATTATTCAGCTTTTGATCGGATTATGAGTGCATTGACCTCCATGGTGCCCGCTTGTACCGCTGTGCCTTGTCCAGCCCACAAGTTCATTGACAAGTTCTTTACCTACAGATTTGTTATGGGAGTTCGACCTGAATTTGATTCCCTTCGTGCAAGGCTCCTTCACAGTTCAGATACTCTCACCATGGCTCAGGCTTTGTCCGAATTGCTTGCTGAAGAGACTCGTCTGAAGTCTATGTCCTCTATTACTGGTGTGAGTTCTCATAGTGTGTTGGCTGCTACTCAGAGGTCTAGGAACACTTCCTTTCCGCCTTGTGAACACTGCCAAAAGACCACTCATCGGTCTGAGAACTGTTTTGCTAAGTTTCCAGAGAAGCTGGCTGATTTTCGTGTCTGTCGTGCTACTCGTGGTCGTGGTACAGGACCATCTTCTAGAGGCTCAGTTGCGGTTGCTGCTACTTCATCTGCTGGTGCTTTGTCATCATCTTGGGTTCTTGATTCTGGAGCTTCCTTTCATGTGACATCTGATAAGTCACGGCTGACGTCTACTACACCTGTCACCGAGGGTACTTCTGTTCAGACTGCTGATGGTACTTTATGTCATGTCACCCACAAGGGTTCTCTTTCTGATTCAACTTATACTGTCCCAAATATATTTTTTGTACCTCAATTATCCATGGATCTACTATCAGTTGGTCAAATTACCGATCACAATTGTTTTGTTGGATTTGATGACTCATCTTGTTTTGTACAGGATCGCAAAACAGGGGATGTGATTGGGACTGGCCGTCGCCGTAAATCTTCGCCTCGCCTTTACATCTTGGACACCTTGCGCCTTCCTTCATCCCCTACAACTACACCTCATGTGCTCGCTGCTTCGGGCCCCACGACGTCATTCGCCCAGTGGCATCATCGTCTAGGTCACTTATGTGGATCCCGTCTGTCTACTCTAATAAAGTCAGGATGTTTAGGCTCTACTCATGTTGAGTCTAGTTTTCATTGTAAAGGTTGTCATCTTGGAAAACAAATACAACTTCCATATTTTACTAGTAATTCCCATTCTGCTAAACCTTTTGATCTAATTCACTCTGATGTTTGGGGTCCAGCTCCGTTTGTTTCTAAAGGTGGTCATAAATATTATGTCAATTTTATTGATGATCATTCTCGTTATACTTGGCTTTACTTCATGAAACGTCGCTCGGAATTGCCTTCTATTTACAAGTCCTTCACTCGCATGGTTCACACCCAGTTTTCTGCTACTATTAAAGTTTTTCGTTCAGATTCTGGTGGTGAATTCCTATCTGATCATTTTCGCCAGATATTGACCATAGAGGGTACTCTAGCTCAACTTTCTTGTCCTGGTGCTCATGCCCAAAATGGTGTTGCTGAACGCAAACACCGTCATATTATTGAGAGTGCTCGTACTCTTTTGATATCTTCTTTTGTGCCTTCACACTTTTGGAGTGAAGCTGTTTCCACTGCCGTGTATCTCATTAATAGACAACCTTCATCAAAACTTTCTGGTAAATCACCGGGTGAAGTTCTTTTTGGGACTTCTCCACGATATGATCATCTTCGAGTGTTTGGATGTATATGCTATGTCTTGTTACCACCACATGAGCGGACTAAATTGACTGCTCAATCTGTAGAGTGTGTATTCCTTGGATACAGTCCTGAACACAAAGGCTATCGTTGTTATGATCCATCTACTCGTCGTATTCGGATTTCTAGAGATGTGAGTTTCAATGAAAATCGCCCCTTTCACAACCAGTCTACTCACTCCACCTATTATCCCACAGAATCTACTTCTTTCATGTGTCTTCCTTCCATTCCTCCATCTGAACCATCATCTTCTACATCCACATCTGATATTCTCATTCCCATAACACCACCTTCCACCTCCACGTCATCCACCTCTTTCTCTTCCAAACCACCTATCATCCAAACCTACATTCGTCGTTCCCGCTCTATCCCTACGGCCGGTCCTGATACTGATCCTGTACCTGAGTCTTGTACTAACAACTCTGAGTCTAATGATGTTTTTAATCAGGGATATCGTCTTCGTGATCGTGGTACTATTGAACCTCCAGATCGTTATGGTTTCCCTCGGACTGCTGTGGCAATTGTTGAACCCACTACTTATCAGGAAGCTTCTGGGATTCTTGAGTGGCAGCTAGCAATGATTGATGAATTGGCTGCTCTTGAACGCACTGGTACATGGGATATTGTTCCTTTACCCTCACATGTTGTTCCTATCACATGTAAATGGGTCTTCAAAGTTAAAACAAAATCCGATGGTTCCATTGAGAGGTATAAAGCTCGTCTTGTGGCTCGTGGTTTCCAACAGACTCAAGGACTTGATTATGATGAGACTTTTGCACCTGTTGCACATATGACTACTGTTCGAACCTTGATTGCAGTTGCAGCCTCATCTTCTTGGACTATCTCCCAGATGGATGTTAAGAATGCTTTTCTCAATGGTGATCTACATGAAGAAGTTTATATGCATCCTCCTCCGGGGGTTGATACTCCATCAGGGCACGTTTGTCGTCTCCGTCGTGCATTGTATGGGCTGAAACAAGCTCCTCGTGCTTGGTTTGAGAGATTCATCTCTGCCATCACAGCTGCTGGTTTTTCTTCTAGTGAACATGATCCTGCATTGTTCGTTCATGTCTCTCCAAAAGGCCGCACTTTACTTCTATTATATGTGGATGATATGCTGATTACAGGCGATAACTCAGAACATATTTCTCATGTCAAGCAGCATCTTAGTAAGGAATTTCAGATGTCTGGTTTGGGTCCACTTAGCTATTTCTTGGGCATTGAAGTTCAGCAGACTCCAAAAGGTTTTTACCTGTCGCAGTCCAAGTATATACAAGACCTTCTTGATCGCTCTGGAATTACTGATACTCGCACAGCTGCAACACCAATGGATATTCATTTAAAACTTCGTCCGAAGGATGGGACACCTCTAGCAGACCCCACTCGATATCGTCATATTGTGGGTAGTCTTGTTTATCTCACCATCACCAGACCTGATATTGCTCATGCTGTTCATATGTTGAGTCAATTTGTATCTACACCAACTTCAGTTCATTATGGTCATTTGCTTCGGGTGCTTCGATATTTACGTGGGACACGATCCAGATGTTTACTCTATGCTTCTGATAGCCCCCTTCGGCTACATGCATATTCTGATGCCACTTGGGCAAGTGATCCTGTTGATCGTTGTTCTACTACTGGTTACTGTATTCTTCTTGGATCCTCTCCTATTGCTTGGAAATCCAAGAAGCAAGCGGCCATATCTCGTTCCAGTGCGGAAGCCGAGCTTCGTGCCCTTGCTACTACCACTGCTGAAATTATTTGGCTCCGCTGGCTATTGGCTGATCTTGGTGTCTCTTGTGACACTCCTACACCTCTGTTATGTGATAACTTGAGTGCTATACAGATTTCTCATGATCCAGTGAAGCATGAACTTACTAAACACATTGGTGTTGATGCATCATTTACTCGGTCTCATTGTCAGCAGAAGACTATTGATCTTCAATATGTACCCTCAGAATCTCAATTAGCAGATTTCTTCACCAAAGCACAAACAAGAGCACAACATCAGTTCCACTTGATCAAACTCAATGCTTCAGATCCTCCATTTCCACATTGAGTTTGAGGAGGGGTGTTAAGGCCCATTAGGCCCAGGTCTACTGCCTATATATATATATTATATAGTCCTTAGGGACTAATCATCATTTGTCAATCCTAAGGTTAGTAACACATGAGTCGGTGAGGTTCGACGACAGCATGGTGGTCCAGATCGAAGGGTAGGGGGCCATCCTCTTTACTGGACAAAGGCGACGAACATCGACGGCTGGCTAGGGTGTGCTACATCCAAAGCTTCGGGAAATATCATAAGTCTGAGCCAGCTTGACGAAGGATAGTGTGACATTCACATCCGAGCGGTCTTGTGCATCCACGACGAGGGAGGTCGACTCCTCACAACAGTCAAGCGAAGTGCAAGCCGCCTATACATACTAGAGCTCACGTGGAGCAACTGGTGTGCCTCTCGGCAAAGATGAAGAGACGACCTAGCGGTGGCATGCCAGGTACGGACTTCTTAATTTCCTAGCACTGCATAAGATGGGCAAGGAGGAAATGGTTCACGAGCTCCCCGTGATCGACAACGTCAACAAGCTCTGCGAACGAGTGCATCATCGGCAAGCAAAGACGCATGTCATTCCTCGTAGCAGTGAAGTATGATGCCATGAAGCCATTGGGGCTCGTACACGGAGACCTTTGTGGTCCCATCATGCCACCCATGCCAGGCGGCAAGTCCTCGTTCTTGCTACTCGTCGATGACATGAACCGCTTCATGTAGCTGTAGCTCATCCTGGTCCAAGAGAAAAGTGAAACAGCAGCGATGATCAAGTGTCCAACGTTAAGGTAAGACAGAGTATGGACAGAAGCTCAAGGTATTGCCACAGACCGGGGAGGCGAATTCACGTTGATAGACTTTGCCAAGTATTGCAACAAGCACAACGTTCAGCGCCACCTCATGGCACCCTACTCCCCTCAGCAAAACGAGGTGGTGGAGCGTCACAACCAAGCCATTATTGGCATGGCTCGATCAATGCTCAAGGTGGCGAACATGCCTGGAGGGGCGGACACCATCTAAGGCCTAGTATGGAAAAAAGTACCAATACACCATCTCTGCGTTTTCGATTGCACCGCCTACATGAAGATAATGCACCCCCACGTTGCCAAACTCCACGCTCACGGCCTGAAGATCGTCTTCATTGGCTATAAACTAGGTAGCAAGGCGTATCGCCTCTACGATCTGGCGACATAGTAGGTACATGTCTCCCGAGACGTGACCTTTCACGAGATCACATACTAGGATTGGAGCAAGTGCACTATAGATGGTGGCGACACCGAGCCCTTCGGCGATAAATGCCCAGTCACCAGGCTTGGCGCTGGAGGAGGGCGATTGGTGTCTCTATCACCGGCAGGATCGTCAACGCGGAACACCTGCAGCGAACGCTGCATCAACGCCAGTGGCAAGATCTCCATCGAGGCATCGACATCGCCGTTAGTCTAGCAGGCAGTGGAACACGCGACGCACCAACAACCAACAATGTGATTGACGCGGCCAGCGACGACAACCTAGTGCCAAGGTACCGCACATTGAAGGACATACTTGGCGACGGCTCGCCACCTAGTCTGACTGCAAGGGAAATTGACATCTTGAATCGGTGAGACTTCTACTTGCTATTGATATCTTGCTGGTCATTACAGTTGGGAAATGCATCATATGTATGTAAAGTCCGCATTTCTCAATGGGGAGATCAAGGAGTTTGTCTTCGTCGATCAACCACCAGGCTTCATCGACCCCAAGCATCCTGACAAGGTACTACGCTTACACAAGGCATTGTACGAGCTACGTCAAGCTCCACGGTCCTGGAACATAAAGCTGGACCAAGCACTGATAAGGCTCGACTTCCAGCGGTGCATGGCGGAGCATGGCATGTACACCCGGGGTGTTGGAGACGATTGGCTGGTTGTCGGCGTCAACAGCAATGATATGATAGTCACTGGCAGCAACCGTGAAGTGGTGACTAAGTTCAAGGCAGAAATGAAGCAAGTGTTCAAGATAAGTGACCTAGATTGTTTGAGCTACTACATTGGCATCAAGGTCCATCAGTCCAAGGAAGGCATCATGGTCAACCAAAGGAGCATATGCCAACAAAATTCAGAGCATGTCGGTATGCTCAAGTGAAATCCATGTCGCACGCCCATGGAAGCCCATCTGTGACTGAGCAAGAATAGCGACACACTAGGAGTTGACGCCACCCACTACCGAAGCATCGTCGAGAAAAACATGTCAAGGTATCTGGCTGGCAAGACTTATGTCTGAGCTGTAGAGAAAAGAAGCAGCAGCACTAGTGATCATGGTGGACAACAGGTCTACTATCTCCCTGATAAAAATTCCAATGCTGCACGATCGCAGCAAGCATATAGAGGCCAGGTATCATTACATAAGTGAGTGTGCTAAAAATGGGCTGATCCCAGTCGAGCCTATCAGTACAAGGGAGCAGCTGGGCGACATATTCACCAAGGCTTTGAGTCGCCAGAAGTTCAAGGAGCTGTGTTCCAAGATTGAGATGAAGGAAATAAAGTAAGAAGACAGCAAGCCTTAGGAGGAAAATGTCAGATAATCCTTGCATGTCTTTAGAGTGCCCTTTAAGTTTTCTATTTAGCTTGTTGTTTAAGTTAAATAAGCAGGATAGTAGTTGGTTTGACGCATGCACAGTTCATGTGGGGCAAGTCTCGCGGGCGTGCACATTAGGCGACATGCACACATCATGCGCACCCACACACTTCAGTTGCGCGTGTGCATGTTCCAGCCCTTAGTGGCCTGGTTAGTTGAGTTTAGGTGCTTTTATTTAGTAATCTAAATCAGAAAAGCAGCACTGTTTTTAGCGGCACCAAAATTCTACTTTATCCCATTCTCGTGTCCTGCTCTTTGCCTCCCAACCTTTCCAGCGACACTTTGTCTCGGTTGAGTGCCAACACCAACTACGGGCACACAATAGTGATCAATGTTTTTTTGCAATAATATCATTAATTAATACAGCTAACTGTATTAGGTAAAACAGTCAAATGAGACAACATTCAATTCAAAACTTGATAAAGATTTTATGCTTTCCCTTGAAAAATCAGAAAGTGATTACTATCGAATTTCTTGGCAATTGTAACAAATGTCTTGGTGCTCAAAACAACCATAATTCCCACCCACATGCCTGTCATAAGTTTATAGCAAGCCACCAGATCACATTTCAAACTTAAAAGCACATGTTGACCCCTAAAGAAGGCTCAAGATAGTAATTTTTGCTTCTCATGTACCAAGCGTGAGTTTGCTACAAGTCAATTACAATTTAGCAATCATAAAATAAGCAAAAGACAGTGCTTTCTAACAAGTCACAAGTTGCAAACAGTAGCTTTATCCAGTTAGGCAGCATGTTTTTCAGCATGCCTGCAACTACTTCGTCATATTTATTAGCATAATGCCAAAGTCACCAATCAGATGTTTCACTGACATTATTACTAAATCTGTTAACAAGTAATGATTCCATTTCATCAATCACCTTGCAGAAAAAGGAACTGTGACCAAACAGATAACTCAGGAAGTCACTTACCTGTCTCCAACGGTGCAATGGATGTGAGAAGCTTCTTGAACCATTGCATCTGCTCATCAAGGGAGTGAGGCGTCCATGTAGGCTCCACGCCGCGTTCACGGAAGAACGAGCCATTGAGGGCAGTTGCCCCGCCGACCGCAAAGTTTGCACCATTCTGGAAGTCCCCGCCGCCTAGGTATGGTGGCACATACGGCAGCCCAAATGCCTCCGCTGAATGTAACAAGAGAACAAATTCATGTCAAGAACACAGTTAGGACAGGACAAGTATCAGATGTGGAAACATGAAAAGGCACAGAAAGATAAATGAGTGGGAAATGAAAGGCTGATATAATAAGTGTTGACCACGTGATGAGTGCCACCAATTTAACTGGTAGTTGGAGCTACCAATTGTGTGCTAGTTCAAGGAGATGATGCCACCAGTGTCGAGTGGTTGGGGAGAACTGGGAAAGGCAACCAAACTTATGTTGATACACCCTGTATAAACTGCGTATTTGCACTAGAATGTTTCTTCCCAGCTCTTGAGATCTCCAGATTTCATCATATGTGACTAGTATATAATATTAGAAAAGGCAGAAAAATGGTTGCAGCTGCCTATAATTCATGAATTCTGAAACCGAGCATGTTCTCGAATGTGCTTAGCAAACATTTCACTGACCCCATATGGACGTTTCCAGCTGCAATTAGAAGACCTGTTTTTGTGTAAACCCCACAGTTAACAAATTCCCAACCTCAGTGGGAGGAACATATTCTCGCTGGAGAGAGGGTCCAAAAAAATAGCAGAACTCAACTGGCCATAGTATATTTGCCTCAACACCATGGCCCTGGCGGCGCCTCCGAAAAAGGACCGATGACCAGACTATTGCTTGAAGAAAAATCAAAGGACTAGCGACTCCCATCTCCTGCTATCACATGGTGGACGAGTACGCGGCAAGAAAGGAAGGGAGGAGGAAGATAATAAACAATCTAAGTAGGCAGAGTTGACACCAGAAATACTGTTTATTTCTGCGAAATGTAATATTACTGTAGGAAATAAATCCATAGAGGAGTGAGATTGAATTCGCACGGAGGAGCCCTGGAGATTCCATCCCCATTAATCAGGACGAGGGTGAGGACGAGCAGCAAGCGCTAATAACAAACACGTAAAGCAAGGAGAGGCTTGGCGCGACGAGGGCGGAGGTTACCGAAGAAGTCGAGCAGGTTGCGGCCGTCGGAGTAACGGCCGGAGGGGCGGCCGAAGAAGGTCTGGCCGTAGGGAAGGTTCCGCGCGGGGTCCGGGAAGTCATCGGGCACGGAGAGCAGGAAGTTGCCGGTATCCGTGAGCGAGTCTCCGAAGCTGAACATCCGGTCGAAGCAGACGCTCCCTCCTCCCGCTTCCGCTCCCGCCGCCGCCAACACCACCACCAGAACCCCCGCAAAGAGCAGAGCCGCCCATGGCGGAAATGCCATGGCGAAACGACGGGCCGCGCCGATCCGGAGCAGAGGGCGAGTTCCAGACGAGGGAGAAGGGGACGGGGACGGAGACGGCGCGGTGGCCGTTGACATGGGGTGGGGGGAAGAGGGGGACGGACAGGGAAGGAAGACGGAGGAGGGGCCGCGGTTTTAAAGGGAGGAGACGACAGAGCCATCCATTGATCTGCACGATTTTTTTCCTGTAGAAAAAACATTGTTTTGGGGATTTGCACATTTTTTTTCCTGTAGAACAATATTGTTTTGATTATAGATTGTACGGTTTATATAAAGTAAGAAGCGAAAATGAGTAAGCTGTTGAAGATAGACTAATTAGAGAAAAAATCATTTTTCTAAAGTCTTGCTTGGTTTCTATTAGTTATAGGACTAAACTTTATTCTCTATCTATTTAGTTTCAGTGAATAAACATGTTCAGAACACATTAAATGTACTAGAGAAAGACTGAAATACGTCTTGTATGCTTAAAATGTTATGGGGAGAGAGCAATAAATGAATGACATAGAGAGAATTAAACATGTTTTAGTACCTTTTAGGTGCACTTTGAGGGACTAAAGTCTAGCGACAATTAGAGTGTGTTTGGTTTGGCTTTTAGCTTTGGCTTTTGCCCCCTAAAAGCCAAAAGCTAAACCAAAGGTCTGGATCTAGAAAGCAGCTTTTTCTAAAAGCTGACTTTCTCGCAGTGTAAAACTGAAAGCACTCCTGGACCTGCTTTTAGTGGCTTTCGGATGAAACTGTAAAAACAAATATCGAAGAACTTTTAACGGCTTTTAGTGGTTTCCACCAAACGGTTTTTAGCTTTTTAACAGCTCACAGCCCACAGCAGCTTTTTCCACAGCTCACAGCCCACAACAGCTTTTTTCACAGCCACAGCCCAACCAAACAGACCCTTAGTCTCTACTTTAGTTATTTCGTTTGATAAAGAGGGACTAAAAACTAGAGACTAAAGATTAGTCCCTAAAACTAAACGGGGTCTAAGGCTATAGCCAATAGATCGTGTATAAGACCATGCAATAAAATGTTTTGCACTATAGAGTACAATGTTTACCAAGTGGAGTTTGAGATGAGAGATAGAGTGATTTAGACCTGAGCATGGACCATCTAACCTGACCAACTCGATCCGACCAATGCAACGGGTAGGCATGGGTCATGGTTTTTTATCCGCAAAAATCCACGGATCGAATACGGGCCAAGATTTTTGACGAAAAATGATCCACGTGAAAAAACCCCGACTCAACCAGAAAAAATCCGACCTGACGCGTCCCATGAGGAGGCATAGGCCAACTCGGCCAAACTCAACACTATGTGCAGGTCCGATGCGGGCCGTGCCAAACGACCCATGACCTGATTCGACCCGAGGTTTGAACACTAGGGTGAGTAAGCTGTTGTAGTTAGCCTTACAAATGTTTATTACTTTAGAGTCAAATGCATCAACGTTCCTCGAACTCCCACACTCAGAAAAAACAGCAAAACGAGTCTTCTAACTTAGTCGACTCATACAAAACTGTTCAAACCCGGATTCGCACAAATCGGATGTCAACATGGCGTGTCACGTTGGAGTCAACTGGGTTCTCGAACTTGGCATGCTATATCACTTGGATCCTAGGACGTTGATGACTATGCTCCAATGTGGCACGTCATGTCGTATCCAGTTTGAGGTTTTGAAATGGTTTTGTAGGGATGACTAAACTAAAGGACCGGTTTTGCTGGAGGTTTTAAAATTCAGAGACCCAATAAATATAGCATGTCAAGTTCGTGGACTGTAGTATCTATCTATTTACTTCTATTCCATGTCTCAGTTTTCTCGCAGCGAGTTAGAGCAAGTTTAATAATATAGTCTATAATAGGTTTTATGGTGCTATCATGTCATATACATAGCCAATTAAAGCTCACAACTCACTCATATAATAAATCTCTCATCATGTAAGCTCTATATTCAATACTTGATTCATCTCTCGCTCTCATAAGAGTCTTGAAGCCCGTGTGTAACTTAGACTATTCTCAATAGTGAGTTTCACGGCACTGTTTCTAAGAAGTTCACGTGAGCTTTGTGGATAGATGAAATACCATGTCTCAATAGAGAGTTTTATTCTGTTGTTTCCAAGAGAAGCAACACAGTTAAATGCTACTGAGCCTCGTGATCAAGTGTGTGAATGGACTGCGGGGGCTAGATGAGAGAGACCATCGGGCGGATGCAGTCAAACGACAACAATAGGATGGGACCAGAGGGCGTCAGGTTGATGGGGCCGACCGTCATCGAGTAGATGGGGGCGGCAATGGATGAACGATCAAGATGGTCGACGACGAGCTGATGATTGAAACCTGTGTGCGAGAGATGGAAAAGCACGAGGGGAAGAAGAGGCATCAGCACGAACACACGTCGAGCTCGAGGAACAGCGCGACCTGCACACCGGATCTGCCATGAGAGTTTCACACGAGTTCCAAAATCTTGGAAACGAGTTAGCAGTGTTTCATGGGGATGAAACCGGTACCTTCTCTTTCTTCTTTAAAAGAGTGCCATGTCATCTTATAATCTGATGTGGCAAGACAATTAATGGCATGAAACCTCCCATGACATTGGGATTGAGAATAGCCTTATTCTTAGCTAGCTACTAAGAGCATCTCCAAAAGCTCCCCATAAGTCTCCCCTAAATCTATTTTTTTTGGGAAAAACACAAAAACATGTCTCCAACAGTTCCCCTAAAGCGCTCCCAACTTTTTCATAGCCCTTAAAACTCTCTCATTTGTAGCTACAAATGAGGGGTTTTTTGGGCTCCCCAGAAACAAACTGTCGCTTTAAGGGACTGTTGGAGAAAGGATTAAAATCTACCCCCATTTATTATTTAGATGTCCCTTAAAACTGATTTTGAGGAGTCGTTTTATGGAGAGCTCTTGGAGATGCTCTAATGACCAGGTCCCTTTTTCTTTCTCTCCACTTCGTTTTCCACGTCACCATAAATCTAGGGTGACATCTTTCTTGTCCAACTATATGTCAGCTTATTATAGCTGCTCATTCGGCTGCCATCCTTTTCTTTTCGTTTCTTTCCGGCTTCCGGACCCACGTGTGTCCTGTGGCGGGCGGCGATTGGGCGGCAGCGGCAGCCGTCCGTCGGGGACTCGGGCCGCGGCGCCGCGCGACGATTTCCAGCTCCGCGATTCGTCTCGGCTTCGGTCGGTCTCTCCGAGTCCGACCTCTGAGGTGGGCCGGTGGTGGCGCTTTCATTTTCCAGCCGGGGCATCTTTGTGTCTGTTGTTTTCCTTTGCTGTTGTCACGCCACGTCATGCGCGCCACACGGGTTGCGATACGGGCGATTTGGATGATTGGATCCGGCGCCAATCCGGATCAGGTGGATCGGACGGTGACTTGGCGTTCGTCGTCGTGCGTTTTCGCTTCGCTGCCACCGGTCCCCGTTGTCTATCTCGGTTCTTCGGGCAGCCGGCGGCGCACGGCCTTTATCGTCATCTCGCGGACCGTGGTTGCAACTTGTGGCTCCACGTGAAGTTGGGTTGCTTGTGTATGGACCCGGTGATCCCACACGTCACATCCGCCCACTCCACGGGAGCTATCGTATCCACCAGAGCTGTCATATGGCATGCAGCATGGAGATTCGGTGCCAATAGCTGAATTTGTACCACTTGGGTTGTGTGTGTTCAATTTCAATAAAAAAAAGTCAAGCTATAAATAATATATAGTTGTAGTCTCGTATTACTCATATATTAAAGAGAACCAACTGATATGTGAGAGTGTTCCATACTCTTTACATAAATACATAGCATGTAGCTTTAGTCTCATATTGTTCGCTCGTGTTTTTCGTATTATTTATCGCATAACTTGCGACAATGCACGATCACGTTATGATGTGTTTTAAATAGCTCGGTCTTGACTATTTGCTCCCCCACGAATCCCGCGAAGGGCCACTCCTTCGAATTGTGGCAAGCATCATTAAATCTCAGGACGAGCTCGATCGCGACCTCGGACGGGCCTTTGTCTCGTCTGAGCCTAGTTCTGACCTCGATATCTATGGCGGAGGCCACCCCAACGTCACCGGATACAGTGAAGCTGATGCGCCCCTTAAGAAGTTTTTTCCCATGGTAAGCATTGTGTCAACCACTACGGTATGACAACCCCTCCCTAGGGGGCTCGGGTACGCGACCGAGCCCTCGGTCTCGGCCTCGACTCTCAGCGGGAAACAAGCATGTTCAAAGTCAACAATGAAGTACAAGGCCATGTTGTCCACATGACACGAAGACACTCCCCACAGTTGGAAGTCAGCCGCGTCTACAAGGTCACGGTCCCCTTAGGCGTATAAATAGGGTAGTCCATGGCTCCTCTAGTGGGCAGGCGAACACTTGGCAGTCTTCTACTATATTCGATATTGGCACTTGTCTCAATCATATTCATGGACTTAGGGCCTTTCCTTCTCCCGCACAGCTTGTAACCCCTACTACAGGCACTTCGATGCGAGTAATATAAGCTTCAACCCCCCTCTAATGGAAGTAGGGTCTTGTATTACCCGAACCGGGATAAATCGCTTGTGTCAACTCGCATCACCATCTAGATCCGAGACACGCGGCATCGTTTCACTAGTTGGTTAGGACCACGAGTCCAAACACTGGCACAAATATAAAAAAAAATCATATTTCCACATGACGTGAAGTGTAGTGGTGGAACATAATTATTAATATGGATCTAAAAATAATTTGCAATTTGTAAATGACTAAAATATTTTGTCAAAAAAATATGTTTTTGGAAATTTCTGTTAATATAATAAAAAATTGTAAAGAATGATATATAGGCGACGAAATTTTGAGGATGCGAGGGGTGTATACATTATGTTATATTTTAGAGGGTGACGGAAAGAATAAGAAAGGAGATAAAGGAGAGAGGGACAATGCAAGGGTCAGAGCAGAGCTACGGGTGGTAGGAGGATTTCTAGAAAATTGCAAGCTGTTTTTTTTTTAAAATGTTTCGATTATATTTTTTTTCTCTTGCTATGTGAAAATATAAAATTTACTTTAAGGTTCTATACGCAAAGTAACAGAGCATTAAGCTTAAAACAACTATATATTTTTTCTGGTTATGCTTAGGCCTTGTTCGGTTACATCGGATTGCACCCGGAATCGTTCCGGTTAATCAAAGTTTATATAAATTAGAGAAGCAATCCGGCTCGGAATCGTTCCGACCCACCAATCCGACACAAACGAACAAGGCCTTACTGGTTTCATCGAGTACGGTTTCCATAGAATCGTGAAAATATGTTTCCTTGCTTAAATGAAGTAGCAGTAGTAGTAAGTAAGTAAATAAATAAATAAATAAAAAGATGGTCTGGAGTCATATGGTTGTTGTGTACGGCTGAGTCCATGATGCTAAATTTATGTTGGACTTGGATACAGGGAGGAAAAACGAGAGCGGGCACATCCAGAAAAGAACCGAGAATCCTTTTCGGTGGCTGGAGCTTGTGGCAGGTTGTACGCTTGGACTGGCATTGCTGCTGCGGACACGAGAAGCTCGTGGTGGTCGCAGTGTCCAGTTGGGTTGACATGAAGCCGCTTGGGCGAGCGAGCGAGTGTGCGGTGTACTCCGGTGTTGGGCTCTCCGCGACCGCGAGAAGCCACAAGGCCCGCACTGGACCACCGTCGCCGTCGGATCACACAGGACAGGACTATTGCAGACTGCAGTACAGCAGAGATAGGCGTGGTGGTGGTGGTGGTGAGATGGGAGGAGGAAGAAGGCCGACCGGGGAAAGGCACGCGGGGTCAAATCTGGCCGGCCGGTCACATCAGCCAGAAAAAAGAAGATTCTGGCGATGTAAGGTGCCTTTGTTTGCGGGACAGACATGATAGAAACGTCCTCTAGCGTCTTCTCTTGTCTCTTCAATTCTAAAGGACAACACTAGAATAGTCTTATCACAATTCTTGACTCTAAACCAAACAAATTTATTTGAGGAATCGTCTCATCCCGTCCCGTCATATCATTGCAACCAAACTGTCGGGGACCATAATTAGTGGCACCCCAAGACTCCTAATCTCAGCTGGTAACCCCCATCAGCACAAAGCTGCAAAGGCCTGATGAGTGCGATTAAGTCAAGGCTCGGTCCACTCAAGGGACACAATCTCGCCTCGCCCGAGCCCAGCCTCGGGCAAGGGCAGCCGACCCCGGAGGATTCACGACTCGCCCGAGGGCCCCCTCAAGCAACGGACACACCTTCAGTTCGCCCGAGGCCCAGTCTTCGCCAAGAAGCAACCTTGGCCAAATCGCCACAACGACTGACCATATCGCAGGGGCATTTAATGCAAAGGTGGTCTGACACCTTATCCTGACGCGCGCCTTTCAGTCGACTGAGCCGAAGTGACCGCTGTCACCTCGCCGCTCCACTGACCAGCCTGACAAGAAGATAGCGCCCGCGCCGCTCCGGCTACTGTGCCACTCGACAGAGTGAGGCTGACAGCAGTCAAGTCCGGCCTCAGGCGCCATAGGAAGCTCCGCCTCGCCCGACCCAGGGCTCGGATTCGGGCTCAGCCCCGAAAGACGATGAACTCCGCCTCACCCGACCCAGGGCTCGGACTCGGGCTCAGCCCCGAAAGACGACGAACTCCGCCTCGCCCGACCCAGGGCTCGGACTCGGGCTCAGCCCCGAAAGACGACGAACTCCGCCTCACCCGACCCAGGGCTCGGACTCGGGCTCAGCCCCGGAAGACGACGAACTCCGCCTCGCCCGACCCAGGGCTCGGACTCGACCTCAACCTCGGAAGACAGACTCGACCTCGACCTCGGAGGAGCCTCCGCCTCGCCCTACCCAGGGCTCGGACCGACCACGTCACAGGAGGGGCCATCATTACCCTACCCCTAGCTAGCTCAGGCTACGGGGAACGAGACCGGCGTCCCATCTGGCTCGCCCCGGTAAACAAGTAATGATGGCGCCCCGCATGCTCCATGACGACGGCGGCTTTCAGCCCTCTTACGGAAGCAAGGAGACGTCAGCAAGGACTTGACAGCCCGACAGCTGTCCTTCCGCCAGGCTCCAGCGCTCCTCCGACGGTCACGACATCACATGAACAGGGTGCCAAAACCTCTCCGGCTGCCACGACGGTATATACTTAGGGCACTAGCTCCTCTCTGCTAGACACATTAGCACACTGCTACACCTCCCAATTGTACACCTGGACCCCCTCCTTACGCCTATAAAAGGAAGGTCCAGGGCCCTCTTAGAAAAGGTTTGGCCGCGCGGGGGAAGGACAGGACGGCGCGCATAAGCCTCTCGCTCTCTCCCACGCGGACGCTTGTAACCCCCTACTGCAAGCGCACCCGACCTGGGCGCGGGACAAACACGAAGGCCGCGGGTTTCCCCTTTTACGCCTGTCTCCCTCCGGCTCCGTTTCCCCCTTCGCGCTCCGTCTCGCGCCAACCCATCTGGTCTGGGGCACGCGGCGACAATTTACTCGTCGGTCCAAGGACCCCCCGGGGTCGAAACACCGACAGTTGGCGTGCCAGGTAGGGGCCTGCTGTGTGTTGACGAACAGCTTCCCGTCAAGCTCCAGATGGGCAGTCTCCAGCAACCTTTCTAGCCCGGGACGGTGCTCCATTTCGGGAGTCTTGAGTTCATGTCCCTCGACGGCAGCTACGACATGATACTCCTTCCTCCGCCGCGCGACGGTGACAATGGCGGCCGACAACCCGCCCGCCGGCGGCGGAATCGATGACGTCTTCCCCACGTGGCGGAAGAACAACATTCGGGTTTATCCCGCCGCCTCCCCCGCCGACGGAGGAGGAGGCGGGGCAACCAAGGCCAAGCAGGAGGCGACACCTCGTCGGCTGTCGAGCGAGTCGATGGCGCCGGCGCCCCAATGGGGGACACGTCGGGCATCGACCTCGCGTCTGAGATGAAGACGAGCGCCGTTTCCCCGCAACACGCCAACTCCAAGCGGACGGACGACATTAGCATGCTCGCAAGGGACTTGCTGGGCGTCACCCTTGTACCTGAGACGAAAGTGCAGTCTACCCCTGACGTGACTTCGTCACCGCCCATCGACCAAGAGGTACCGACCGACTCCCATCTCGTGCCTTTCGGATTCAGCCTCGACCCACCAAGCGACTTCGCTTTGGTGGACGCTCTCATAGAGGCGAGTCCAAGCCCTCCGGGGTATCGTATGTGGTCACCCTGGGACCGGCTGACAGCCGTCTCGACCTATGGGCCCTCGGGTTCCGAGGAAGATGACAAGCCCGACTTTTGTTGGGATTTCTCCGGACTTGGCAACCCCAGTGCCATGCGGGACTTCATGACCGCATGCGACTACTGCCTTTCCGACTGTTCCGACGGTAGTCGCAGCCTCGACGACGAGGACTGCGGCCCAAGTCGTGAATGTTTCCACGTCGATCTAGGGGGTCCCGGCGAAGGCAACCATCTTAGTATACCGGAGAACGGTGATCCCCCTAGGCCAGCGCCTCACGTTGACATCCTTCGGGAGCTAGCTGTGGTCCCCGCCCCGGTGGGGGGTCATGACCCACAGCTCGAGCAAATCCACGGGATGCAGGCCAGGCTCGATGAGGGAGCAGGAACACTTGAGCCGTTCCGCCGGGACATCGGGCAGGAATGGGCGGGCCAACCTCCGGCCGGAGAAGCGCGTCATCTACCCCAGGGCATCCAGCACCGCATCGCCGATGACGTCAGGGCAAGGCCGCCACCGACTTCCAGTGGGGTCGGCCAGAACCTGGCTGCAGCGGCAATACTTCTCCGCGCGATGCCGGAGCCATCAACCACCGAAGGACGGCGTATCCAGGGAGAGCTCAAGAATCTCCTGGAGGATGCCGCGGTCCGACGGACCGAAAGCTCTGCCTCCCGAAGGCAGGGCTACCCCTCAGAGCATCGCGCCGCGACTTCTCGATTCATGCGGGAAGCCTCGGTCCACACCGGGCGCACGCGCAACACAGCGCCTGCGACCCCGGGTCGCCTCGGCAACGAGCACCATCACCACAACCGTCGAACCCACCTCGACGAGAAGGTGCGCCGAGGCTACCATCCCAGGCGTGGGGGACGCTACGACAGCGGGGAGGATCGGAGTCCCTCGCCCGAACCACCCGGTCCGCAGGCTTTCAGCCGGGCCATACGACGGGCGCCGTTCCTGACCCGGTTCCAAACCCCGACTACTATCACAAAGTACTCGGGGGAGACGAGGCCGGAACTGTGGCTCGCGGACTACCGGCTGGCCTGCCACCTGGGTGGAACAGACGATGACAACCTCATCATCCGCAACCTCCCCCTGTTCCTCTACGACACCGCTCGAGCCTGGCTGGAGCATCTGCCTTCCGGGCAGATCTCCAACTGGGACGACCTGGTCCAAGCCTTCGCCGGCAATTTCCAGGGCACGTACGTGCGCCCTGGGAACTCCTAGGATCTCCGAAGCTGCCGCCAGCAGCCGGGAGAGTCTCTCCGGTACTACATCCGGTGATTCTCGAAGCAGTGCACCGAGCTGCCCAACGTCACCGACTCGGATGTCATCGGCACGTTCCTCGCCGGCACCACCTGCCGCGACCTGGTGAGCAAGCTGGGTCGCAAGACCCCCACCACGGCGAGCGAGCTGATGGACATCGCCACCAAGTTTGCCTCTGGCCAGGAGGCGGTTGAGGCCATCTTCCGAAAGGATAAGCAGCCCCAGGGCCGCCAGCCGGAAGATGTCCCCGAGGCGTCCACTCAGCGCGGCACCAAGAAGAAGGGCAAGAAGAAGTCGTCGCCGCCGAGTACAAGAACCCTCGGAAACCTCCCGGAGGCGCCAACCTCTTCGACAAGATGCTCAAGGAGCCGTGCCCCTATCATCAGGGGTCCGTCAAGCACACCCTTGAGGAGTGCGCCATGCTTCGGCGCCACTTTCACAAGGCCGGGCCACTTGCGGAGGGTGGCAGGGCCCGCGACAACGATAAGAAGGAGGATCACAAGGCAGGAGAGTTCCCCGAGGTCCACGACTGCTTCATGATCTACGGTGGGCAAGTGGCGAACGCCTCGGCTCGGCACCGCAAGCAAGAGCGTCGGGAGGTCTGCTCGGTAAAGGTGGCGGCGCCAGTCTACCTAGACTGGTCCGACAAGTCCATCACCTTCGACCAGGGCGACCATCCCGACCGCGTGCCGAGCCCGGGGAAATACCCACTCGTTGTCGACCCCGTCATCGGCAACGTCAGGCTCACCAAGGTCCTCATGGACGGAGGCAGCAGCCTCAACATCATCTACGCCGAGACCCTCGGGCTCCTGCGGATCGATCTGTCCTTGGTCCGGGCAGGCGCTGCGCCTTTTCACGGGATCATCCCCGGGAAACGCGTCCAGCCCCTCGGACAACTCGATCTACCCGTCTGCTTTGGGACGCCCTCCAACTTCCGAAGGGAGACCCTCACGTTCGAGGTGGTCGGGTTTCGAGGAACCTACCACGCAGTGCTGGGGAGACCCTGCTACGCCAAGTTCATGGCCGTCCCCAACTACACCTACCTCAAGCTCAAGATGTCGGGCCCCAACGGGGTCATCACCATCGGCCCCACGTACCGACACGCGTACGAATGCGACGTGGAGTGCGTGGAGTACGTCGAGGCTCTCGCCGAATCCGAGGCCCTCGTCGCCGACCTGGAGAGCCTCTCTAAGGAGGCGCCAGACGTGAAGCGCCATGCCGGCAACTTCGAGCCAGCGGAGACGGTTAAGTCCGTCCCCCTCGACCCCAGTAGCGACGCCTCCAAGCAGATCCAGATCGGCTCCGAGCTTGACCCCAAATAGGAAGTAGTGCTCGTCGACTTTCTCCGCGCAAACGCCGACGTTTTCGCGTGGAGTCCCTCGGACATGCCCGGCATACCGAGGGATGTCGCCGAGCACTCGCTGGATATCCGAGCTGGGGCCCGACCCGTGAAGCAGCCTCTGCGCCGATTCGACGAGGAAAAGCGCAGAGCCATAGGCGAGGAGATCCACAAGCTAATGGCAGCAGGGTTCATCAAAGAGGTATTCCATCCCGAATGGCTTGCCAACCCTGTGCTTGTGAGAAAGAAAGGAGGGAAATGGCGGATGTGTGTAGACTACACTGGTCTAAACAAAGCATGTCCAAAAGTTTCCTACCCTCTGCCTCGCATCGATCAAATCGTGGATTCCACTGCTGGGTGCGAAACCCTGTCTTTCCTTGATGCCTACTCAGGGTATCACCAAATCAGGATGAAAGAGTCCGACCAGCTCGCGACTTCTTTCATCACACCTTTCGGCATGTACTGCTATGTTACCATACCGTTCGGTTTGAGGAATGCGGGTGCAACGTACCAACGGTGCATGAACCACGTGTTTGGCGAACACATTGGTCGAACGGTCGAGGCCTACGTCGATGACATCGTAGTGAAGACGAGGAAAACCTCTGACCTCCTTTCCGACCTTGAAACGACATTCCGGTGTCTCAAGGCGAAAGGCGTAAAACTCAATCCCGAGAAGTGTGTCTTCGGGGTCCCCCGAGGCATGCTCTTGGGGTTCATCGTCTCCGAGCAGGGCATCAAGGCCAACCCGGAGAAAATCGCAGCCATCACCGACATGGGGCTCATCAAGGACTTGAAAGGCGTACAGAGGGTCACGGGATGCCTTGCGGCTCTAAGCCATTTCATCTCGCGCCTCGGTGAAAGAGGCCTGCCTCTGTACCGCCTCTTAAGAAAGGCCGAGTGCTTCACTTGGACCCCTAAGGCCGAGGAAGCCCTCGGGAACCTGAAGGCGCTCCTCACGAACGCGCCCATCTTGGTGCCTCCCGCCGCCGGAGAAGCCCTCTTGATCTACGTCGCCGCCACCACTCAGGTGGTTAGCGCCGTGATCGTGGTTGAGAGACGAGAAGAGGGGCATGCATTGCCCGTCTAGAGGCCAGTCTACTTCATCAGTGAGGTACTGTCTGAGACCAAGATCTGCTACCCACAAGTTCAGAAGCTGCTGTACGCAGTGATCCTGACACGGTGGAAGTTGCGACACTACTTCAAGTCTCATCCGGTAACTGTGGTGTCATCCTTTTCCCTGGGGAGATCATCCAGTACCGAGAGGCCTCGGGTAGAATTGCAAAGTGGGTGGTGGAAATCATGGGCGAGACGATCTCGTTCGCCCCTCGAAAGGCCATCAAGTCCCAAGTCTTGGTGGATTCTGTGGCTGAATGGGTCGAGACCCAGCTTCCGACAGCTCCGATCCAACCAGAACCCTGGACCATGTTTTTCGACGGGTCGCTGATGAAGACAGGGGCAGGCGCGGGCCTGCTCTTCATCTCGCCCCTCGGGAAGCACCTACGCTACGTGCTACGCCTCCACTTCCCGGCGTCCAACAATGTGGCTGAGTACGAGGCTCTGGTCAACGGGTTGCGCATCGCCATCGAGCTAGGGGTCCGACGCCTCGACGCTCATGGTGACTCACAGCTCGTCATCGACCAAGTCATGAAGAACTCCCACTGCCGCGACCCGAAGATGGAAGCCTACTGCGATGAGGTTCGGCGCCTGGAAGACAAGTTCTACGGGCTCGAGCTCAACCACATCGCCCGACGATACAACGAGACTGCAGACGAGCTGGCTAAGATAGCCTCGGGGTGGACAACGGTTCCCCCGGACGTCTTCTCCCGAGACCTGCATCAACCCTCCGTCAAGATCGACGACGCGCCCGAGCCCGAGAAGGCCTCGGCTCAGCCGAGGCACCCTCGGCCCAGCCCGAGGCACCCTCGGCTCGGCCCGAGGCACCCTCGGCCCCCGAGGGTGAGGCACTGTGCGTCGAGGAGGAGCGGAGCGGGGTCACGCCTAATCGAAACTGGCAGACCCCGTACCTGCAATATCTCCACCGAGGAGAGCTACCCCTTGACCGAGCCGAAGCTCAGCGGTTGGCGCGGCGCGCCAAGTTGTTCGTCTTGCTGGGGGACGGGAAGGAGCTCTACCACCACAGCCCCTCAGGCATCCTCCAGCGATGCATATCCATCGCCGAAGGCCAGGAGCTCTTACAAGAGATACACTCGGGGGCTTGCGGTCATCACGCAGCGCCTCGAGCCCTTGTTGGAAACGCCTTCCGACAAGGTTTCTACTGGCCGACCGCGGTGGCCGACGCCACTAGAATTGTCCGCACCTGCGAAGGGTGTCAGTTCTATGCGAAGCAGACACACCTGCCCGCTCAGGCTCTGCAGACGATACCCATCACCTGGTCATTTGCTGTGTGGGGTCTGGACCTCGTCGGTCCCTTGCAGAAGGCACCCGGGGGCTACACGCACCTGCCGGTCGCCATCGACAAATTCTCCAAGTGGATCGAGGTCCGACCTCTAAACAGCATCAGGTTCGAACAGGCGGTGGTGTTCTTCACCAACATCATCCATCATTTTGGGGTCCCGAACTCCATCATCACCGACAACGGCACCCAGTTCACCGTCAGAAAGTTCCTGGACTTCTGCGAGGATCACCACATCCGGGTGGACTGGGCCGCCGTGGCTCACCCCATGACGAATGGGCAAGTAGAGCGTGCCAATGGTATGATTCTGCAAGGACTCAAGCCTCGGATCTACAACGACCTCAACAAGTTCGGCAGGCGATGGATGAAGGAGCTCCCCTCGGTGGTCTGGAGTCTGAGGACAACGCCGAGCCGAGCCACGGGCTTCACACCGTTATTTCTAGTCTATGGGGCCGAGGCCATCTTGCCCACAGACTTAGAATACGGTTCCCCAAGGACGAGGGTCTACGACGACCAAAGCAATCGAGCTAACCGAGAAGACTCACTGGACCAGCTGGAAGAGGCTCGGGACATGGCCTTACTACACTCGGCGTGGTACCAGCAGTCCCTGCGACGCTACCACGCTCGAGGGGTCCGGTCCCGAGACCTCCAGGTGGGCGACTTGGTGCTTCGGCTGCGACAAGACGCCCGAGGGCGGCACAAGCTCACGCCTCCCTGGGAAGGGCCGTTCGTCATCGCCAAGGTTCTGAAGCCCGGGACGTACAAGCTGACCAACAGTCAAGGCGAGGTCTACAACAACGCTTGGAACATCCGACAGCTACGTCGCTTCTACCCTTAAGATGCTTTCAAGTCGTTCATACACCTCGTTCACACACAAAGTCTAACCATCAAGGAAGGGTCAGCCTTGCCTCGGTAAAGCCTGACCCTCCCTCGGGGGCTAGAAGGGGGGAACCCCCTCTGCGTCAAAATTTTCCTCGGAAAAAGATCTTTTCTGCCAGAACGTCTTTCGTGCTTTTCGACTACTTCGAAAGTGGGATCCTGAAAACGACAGAGTACACGTAAGCAGCCAAGGCTGACCGAGCCGAGGGACTCCTACGCCTCCGGGATACGGATACCTCACTCATCACCTTCTGCGATAAGCAGGCCCGGTCCTATAATTTTGAGGGCCCTAGGCGAACTCACCGTGATGGCCCCTCTATAATATATAAAAAATCTTATAATACATATACACACAAATATTTATCATGCAAAAAAATATGTTGATATATTTAATTTAACATGTCAAATATTTATCGAGGAATAAAGTCAACCAAGATAACAATATATATATATATATATATACCTTGAGGCTAATATGATTACCTTAATGAAGAACAAAACTCTATGATATCCATTGCTTTTCAAGAAAAGATACTTCTTCGAGCATTTCTTGATGCAAAATCATCAAGGACTGCATTGAAATCAACAGTGTCCACGATATCCTTCTCGATAGAGCACATAGCTAAGACATTCAACCTTTCTTGTGACATAGTTGATCTCAGATAGTTCTTCAATAATTTCAGTTTTGAGAAACTTCTTTCAGCTGAAGCTACAGTCACAGGTATAGTTAAGAGAATTCGATAGGCAACTGTAACATTTGGATTGCAATCTGCATCCATAACAAACTTCAGAATCTCAGGCGCTGACATCGAACAATCTTGTAAACTTACTTGCAACACCTTTAATTCTGAATAAAAATCATTAATCTCAACATCGGATGAGTTCTCATGAGTAAATTTTTCAGCAAATATCTTGCAGTGCGACCAAAGATTTACTTCATCTAAGGATTTTAAATTTCCAGAGTTAAACAAGAACCCAAAAACATTATCAAATGCTTTCATCTGCTCAAATCTACTAGTCAATGAAGCGATTGCAGCATCAATCATGACAAGGAAGTACTCTCTTCTAAACAAGTCTATAGCAGATTGTTGCATTTCCTCATCCTCGTCTTCTTGTTCATCAAAATGTTTCTTTCTCTTTCCTTTCCTTTTTGTAGGAAATATTGGCTCGATGTCAAGTTCAGATGAAATCATTCTTGCCGTATCCATACTAGAAGTGAATCCTTCATCTCTATACTTCTTAAAATATGATATGACACCTTCGATGTGTTTAAGAGTAGCATCTATACTCACAATTTTAGATTGCAACTTCTTGCTCACCTTATTTATAGAGAATAAAATATCGTGCCAAATAACCAATCCAACTAAAAATTCAAAATTCTCAAGTGCACTCACCAAAGATTGGCAATCACTAACTGTCGATGGGTCATTGTCAAGTGCACTCACCTCCTCTAATGCTTTTAGAGCAGATCTTATTTGAGGAGTTTGGTATCTGATAGCCTGAACACTTTTTATTCGGCTTTCCCATCGTGTATTAGACCATGACTTCACTGTTAATCCTAGCGCCTGGCGGAGTGGCGGGCAGCGACGCCGGCGAGTCGCTGAGTCAGCGAGACGGCGACTGGTGTTCTACTAATTCCCTGAACTCCTGTGCGGCGCATACGTACGTCTCCTGGACTGCCTTCCTGGACTCCTGTAGACTGTAGTCTCCTGTGCATTGGGCATGGAGACGTAGAGCCTAGCTCTTGGGCTTCTAGGGACACAGCCTGCCAGCCTACATCCTTATCCCTACTACATATTAGATATTGGGCCCCTGTTTTTTTTGGGCCCCCGGCGGTCGCCTCTAGTGCATGGGCCTTGGGCCGGCACTGGCGATAAGTAACTCACGCTCGGATAGGTGACTCCGCGGACCGAACAAGTCTTCACGCTCGAAAACTCTTCTGCCGAAACGATTTTCGGGCCTTCTCGACTATATCGATAGCAGAATCCTACGGACGAGTAAGAGTACACGTAAGCGGCAAGGTCGACCGAGCCGAGGGACTCCTACGCCTCCGGGATATGGATACCTCGCTCATCACCTTTCGTGAAAAGTAACTCTCGCTCGGACAAGCAATTCTGTTACCGACAAACAAGTCCAGACACTCGAAACAAGAGGAAAAGAAACGCAACTTTACAACACGACGACAGTATGTTTGGGCCTCGGCGGCCGCAGAAAACATACGCACACTACAAGATAACCCGATCCTGCAGGCTCGGACCTTGACAGTTGAAGGGAGCAGCAGCACCCTCGGCGTCAACTACACCTTCGGCGAAGTCCGACCTAGCCTCGGACGGCAACGTGGTCGGAGGATCTCAACTCCGAAGGACGACATCAACACCACGCCCAGGCCACCGCCGCCGGGGTCTTCTCCAGGAATCCGGCCCGAGCAGACGGTTCGGCCGGCCACCCCGAAGCCTCAGCCAGCTGTCCCCCGAGGACATCAGCCCGGTTTGTGGCCTCGGCAACTCGACTCCGGCGCTGGTCCTGCCAGTGGACGGCCCGGCTAGGCTCCGGCCGACGAAGTCTTCTTTTCGAGCCAATTCTGCCTCTGTCCATGCTGACACCGCTGCCTTCGGCTTCGGCTCATCGAAGAGCGGCCGAGGATTTCCTTTAACTAAGCAAGAGAAGCCTCGGGCGGCAAGGCTGACCGAGCCGAGGGATTCCTACGCCTCCGGGATACGGATACCTCACTCGTCACCTTCGCACGAGGAAACTCACACTTGGTGAAGCGGTTCAGTTAGCCGACAGGCGAGTCCTAGTGCTCGAAATGAGGAAAAAACATGGCTCCGTGCCGAAAATACATACATGTTCAGGCCCCGACAGCCATAATGAACAAGACACCGGCACTCAAAGTGCCATTACAAACGGAACTCCGGTTCCGTCCCCGCGGGTATGAACAACCTCCACACCGGGGAGCCTGCGGGGCGACAAGCTCCGGGCGGCTCGCCAGCGACCTCTGCAGCAGCAGCCATGGTCCCAGGACAGATGCAGCCACCGGAAGGCTCTCGTTCGCGTCCCCACTCAAGGGATGCGAACCAGACATTAAAGCCAAAGAGCCGGAGGTCGGTCCGTAGGCGGCACTGACGGCCTTGACGGTGGGGAAGCTTCCCCCAGCTGCCACCATGTCAGCACCGACGGCGGCGTCCGCCTCTCCACCAACGCCGCACCGGCGAACGCGGGCCGCTCCAAAGCGCACCGGCATGTCCTCGCTCCCGTCCTCGCCACGAAAGCGAGGAGGAGGACGGAATGTTGCATCCTAGCTGGGCAGCAACAGTTCGCCTTCCCTGGCATGGCTGGAGGACGCCTCCTTCGCAGAGCTGGAGGATGGTTTCCACCACCAGAAGCTGGAAGAGGAGGTGGCCAGCCGACCCGTGCGGGAGGTAGAGCCCCGGCTCACCTCGCTCTACGCCCAGCAAGGATGATGAAGATCCTTGAAGCTGAGGGCGGGACCAAGATCACAGCCCGACTTGCTTCTCCCCACCCAGGGACTGGTGGTCACCGTCTTGGGTGACCATCGGCGAGGGGATGTGGTCGGGCTGCCCGATGAAAATCCTTGAAGTCGAACGATGGCTGAAAGGTACCAACTTCCGCAAAGTTGCGTTCCTCCAACGACAAGGCGGAAGAACTGCGAGTGTCCCCCATCCGGGGGCTCAGAAGGTGGAAAGACACGATGCATAAGGGGAGCGCGAAGACATGGTTGCCTTTCAAGGGGGTCACCCTCCTTTTAAAGGCAACTCTCCCCACTTGCGTCCTCAGCCATCGCGGGCTAAGTCTTCTCCAACACGCTCCAAGGTCCTCCCCCTACGACACAGGGGCAGGGTCCCACGCGCCATGCAAGCTGGCCCAGGGCAGAAGAAGCCAAACCGCCGCGCGCGGTGCGCGCAACTGCCCAGCGGTTACAGGCATTCCTCCACTTTCGCCCAGACCAGCGGGTGAAAGGGCGGACCGCCATGCAGGCGGCATGCAACCGCACCAAGTGGGCGCACCCTTTCGTCTCCAACGCATCCAGCATGGAGGCCCAGGCCCACACGTCATGTAACCGGCGCGCTGGTTGCTACATGCAAGAAACTGCACCGCCGCTCGCGCCACTACCGTGCCTCCTCGACTGCGGAACCAGTACCGCGACTCGAGGTAACCCTGCGTATGACCCAATAGTGCCAACCAGGCACATCGGTCACGGGTCAGTCAGCCGCGGGAGAAGGCGCGACGGTCGATACGGCCAAAAATGGGCCGGCAGTAATGGTGGTGGCAGGCGGGCGGAAGCAGCGGTCACGTCGTCAGCCAAGCTCACGTCCCCTCATGGGACAGCGAGAGAACCCTCTCCCACGGCGTGAAGACGGTGCGCCCGTGTTCCGTTCCTCGAACGGCTCGCGCACGCGCAACGGCTGCCCCGCGAACCACTCGTCCCGTCGCATTAACTCCGCGGCAGGACAAGCGGCACCTTTGGCAGGAGAAGCGGGCGACGCTTCACCTCCGCCATAATGACCGCGTCAAAAAGGTGTGCCACGTTATTCGATTTCGTATCCTTTTCCTCTTCCTCTTTCTCTCTCTTACAACAGGGACCGGGAAAGGGGATACCCCGAAAGGGATCCTTCTCCGCGAGGGAAACGGGCCCCGAGCCCCCCTACTGATCAGAGGTTCGAAGGCTGGCCCCTCGGAGGGGTTCAACAGCCTCCTCAGAGCGCTCGGGCTCCGCGCCCACTACTGGTCAGAGGTTCGAAGGCCGGCCCCACGGAAGGGTTCAACGGCCGCCTCAGGCCACTCGGGCTCCGCGCCCACTACTGATCAGGGGTTCGTAGGCTGGCCCTTGAAGGGTTCACAGCCGCCTCAGACGCAGAGCGAGGGATGACCCTGGGTACGTTCGATACATAACCAAGGCTCGGGCTACGCTCCCGAGGTACCCTAGGACATTTCCGAGACCAGCGGGAACGATCTTGTAACAGAATCCCATCAGAGGGAGGCATCGAGCCCTCGGACCCCGTCAAAAGGGGACCGGGTCCGGCAGATCACCCGTAGGTACTTTTGGAGCGCGCCTCCGGGCCTCTAGCCGACCCCTAACAAATGGGGCACGGGCGTCCACTCGGATTACCCGTCAGCAGCTCACTGGAGACACCATGTTCGGCGCCCTCCAAGGGCAACATGGCGCTTTTCCCCCCCTCCTCCTTGCGGAAAGGCGACGCAGGGGCGTATGTAAAAAAGTCGAGTATGTCCTTGACCGTCCTCTCGCTCTGTGCGGAGGCTCGGGGGCTGCTCCCGCAAACCCGGCTCCGGCCAAACCGTTGACAGCGTCAACATACCAGCCCGAGAACTTGGGACCCGACCATGCACCCGGGCTACGGCCAGCTCGCATGAGGGAACAACCAGACCGACCGAAGCATCGCGAAATGCATTAAGACCTCGAAGGAGTCAAACCACTCCTCCGAGGCCTCGAGGGCTACACCCGGCGGGTGCGCTCGCGCGCACCCACCGGAACAAAATGCAACCGAGAAAGGCCGGTCCCCTTGCAAAAAAGTGCGACAAAAGCCTCCAAGCGAGTATTAACACTCCCTTCGAGGCTCGGGGGCTACTGTCGGGGACCATAATTAGGGGTACCCCCAAGACTCCTAATCTCAGTTGGTAACCCCCATCAACACAAAGCTGCAAAGGCCTGATGGGTGAGATTAAGTCAAGGCTCGGTCCACTCAACGGACACGATCTCGCCTCGCCCGAGCCCAGCCTCGGGCAAGGGCAGCCGACCCCGGAGGATTCACGTCTCGCCCGAGGGCCCCCTCAAGCAACGGACACACCTTCGGCTCGACCGAGGCCCAGTCTTCGCCAAGAAGCAACCTTGGCCAAATTGCCACAACGACCGACCGTATCGCAGGGGCATTTAATGCAAAGGTGGCCTGACACCTTATCCTGACGCGCGCCTTTCAGTCGACTGAGCCGAAGTATCCGTCGTCACTTCGCCGCTCTACTGACCAGCCTGACAAGAAGACAGCGCCGCCCGCGCCGCTCCGGCTGTTGTGCCACTCGACAGAGTGAGGCTGACAGCAGCCAAGTCCGGCCTCAGGCGCCATAGGAAGCTCCGCCTCGCCCGACCCAGGGCTCGGACTCGGGCTCAGCCCCGGAAGACGACGAACTCCGCCTCGCCCGACCCAGGGCTCGGACTCGGGCTCAGCCCCGGAAGACGACGAACTCCGCCTCGCCCGACCCAGGGCTCGGACTCGGGCTCAGCCCCAGAAGACGGCGAACTCCGCCTCGCCCGACCCAGGGCTCGGACTCGACCTCAACCTCGGAAGACAGACTCGACCTCGACCTTGGAGGAGCCTCCGCCTCGCCCTACCCAGGGCTCGGACCGACCACGTCACAGGAGGGGCCATCATTACCCTACCCCTAGCTAGCTCAGGCTATGGGGAACGAGACCGACGTCCCATCTGGCTCGCCCCGGTAAACAAGTAATGATGGCGCCCCGTATGCTCCATGACGACGGCGGCTTTCAGCCCTCTTACGGAAGCAAGGAGACGTCAGCAAGGACTCGACAGCCCCGACAGCTGTCCTTCCGTCAGGCTCCGGCGCTCCTCCGACGGCCACGACATCACACGAACAGGGTGCCAAAACCTCTCCGGCTGCCACGACGGCATGTACTTAGGGCACTAGCTCCTCTCTGCTAGACACGTTAGCACATTGCTACACCTGCCAATTGTACACCTGGACCTCCTCCTTACGCCTATAAAAGGAAGGTCCAGGGCCCTCTTAGAAAAGGTTGGCCGCGCGGGGGAAGGACGGGACGACGCGCATAAGCCTCTCGCTCTCTCTCACGCGGACGCTTGTAACCCCCTACTGCAAGCGCACCCGACCTGGGCGCGGGACAAACACGAAGGCCACGGGTTTCCCCTTTTACGCCTGTCTCCCTCCGGCTCCGTTTCCCCCCTTCGCGCTCCGTCTCGCGCCGACCCATCTGGGCTGGGACACGCGGCGACAATTTACTCGTCGATCCAGGGACCCCCGGGGTCGAAACGCCGACACAAACGCACATATGTAATATTTTTATAGACTTGGCTCATATTAATATTTAATAACACTTAAAAGTCGGAATTGGATAAGGTATATGCTATAATTTACTACTACTATTAAACGGGGACTCCCGTTCCCGCTTCGCCAGAGTTGGTCTTCGACACTCTCGCGTGGGGAAGGATAGGATAGGATAGCCATCCATCTTCCACGGCGCAGGGTTGACCACGCGCGGCACAAGCACAAGCAGATGATATATGCCGGCCGGAGTGCGATTCCGCCGCCCACCCAACTCAACGATTCCTCCTGTCTATAAATCCAAGATGGGCCCGGGACGGGAAGGACGATTGCTGTTCAAAATCAAAACCCATAGATGAACGCTACAGTCAGTCAGTCAGTGTCCAGGGCTTCGCTTCAGCCCTCGTTGATGACTTATAATAGTGGAGTACTTATTTAGATGCTCATTTATTGATCTCGATGCATCTATGTGCGTTAAACGGAATTAATTTGGTGTTAAATTCAGCACACGTGAATTTAAGGTGGATACACAAACACCTGCCCCCTATTTTTTTTCAACAGGTACCAACCGATGTTCCTGAGAATCTTGAGCCCATTGGGTTCACACTTCACGGGGGGCAAATAGGCGGCCATAATAAGCACAAAGAATAAAACAATAGCTTTCTGCAACTGCAAAGCACATGTATCTCAGATTCTAACAGCAAACCACATTGCAATCCTTTTGCTCCAGATATGCTGCACACACTGCATATTTGGGTGGGATCCTTCTGGCTGCAATTCTAAATTTTGAATCGTCACGGGGAACACGCGATGCTTCAGGGCGGAAGATATTTTCACCTTCAACAGTACACAAGTGGCAGATACCAAGAACAGCTGACCAACAGATTTCCTGTAACTCGTTTTCAGACATCATTGGAAGGCCCAAGTTGAAGAAAATCGCAAACAAAAAAAAATGGTGGTTACGATGGAGGACAATCTGATCCATAGTTTCTGGACGTCACTGATTGGCATGCAGGTCAACTGCATGCAATACCTGCACTATAGGACCAACAACCTCTGAATCTCCTTGATGCTGAGGAATTCGAGCATTTTTACCAGAATTTGATTGCGAGTGCACACAATGGTATATTTTTTTTTTGTTTGTGTTGCGTAAACAAATCCACCCTCAGAAAAAAAGGGCCAAAACATAAATGCAAGTGATGTTCGTCAGATGAAAGAACACTGACATCATTCACAGGGCATCCCGCCACATATCTGGACATCTTTCAGATGGAATGGCTCTATTAAATTCTCTCTGTGGGCACTAGACATCACCCTTCAGACTATTCTTGCACAACGACGACGAATACTTGCCTGTACAACTTGTAAGAAGTCTGAAAACAAGACATAATGTTGCTGTCAGTGTTAATAGTTGTACAGCCCCGCATCTTTCGTTTTCCTTCAACATGAGAGGTCATTAAGGATACAGACATCAGAATCGGATTAATTGACCTGCATCTCTCATTTCCCGACAGGTCTTCGGTTTCAGTTGAAGCAAAACAAACCATTGTTATGTGGTTAGAATAAACACAGCCAAGAAGATACATACTACAAAGATGCAATCAACTATTTCGTAAACTAACATATAGGAGAAATCATCCAACGGCTTGACACCATGATCTTGGCATGTACGCATGGCCCACGATGAGCTTCATAACAACCATCTATAGGAGTACAGCTTCCCCTGACAAATAGAAATTGTACTTCTGGACTCTTGCACATAAGGGGATACATGGAAGCATATCACTTCCATTTCACCCGTTATCTCTCATTTTGAGTTGAGTTGAAACGGCAATCTTTTGCCTTGACACAAAATCCCAACAGAAACCTTTCAGCTTGAGTTGATTCCACACTCTCTTCCCTTCACAGAAATTCCCAACAAAAACTATTCAGTTTTAACAATCCGTCAGGTACACTAAGCAACAGCAAGAAAGAACAGCTTTACTTTCCCTGTACTAATGGCTAAAGTTCCAACTGTGACTCTTCAACGAGAGATTTGTAAATTTAGCATCATGCCCACAATTCATAGTCACAGAACGACATAAACAGACCCAAAAATCATAGACTCACAGCAATTATAATCACACAAGGCAACGAATTCATCAGTAAATTTCCAATTGTTTCCTTACCAACTCCCCAACAACCATCTATCATCGATAATGAAAACTGACATCGCTTCTTCAAGCGTAACCATTTCCCAGGCAGTTCAAGCAGCGCTGCACCCTGATAAAAAAAGAAAAAATAATTCAGCAAGCTTCCATATCATAAATTCATAATCACAGCAACCCAGCAGCGGCAGAACGGGAAATAGAAGAGCCATGTGGGGGGTGGCTAACCGAGTCCCATCGCAGGTAGGGCAGAGGCACGGATTCACGAACACCGGGTCGTGCATCGGAGACCACTCGATGGTGGCGCTGCCCCTGCAGAGCCTGCACGAGTAGCTGCCCTTCCCCTCGCAGGCACCGCACGGCTTCGCGAACTTCCTCTGACGAGGCGTAGGCCACTACTAGAGTCAGTCGCGGGGAAGGACGGCACCAAAAACCGAAATGGTGGGCGCTGCGGAGGGTGGAGAAACGGGGCGAGCGCGCACCTGGTTGGCGTCGGAGATGGCGCGGAGGGCGCGGACGGCGACGGAAGAGGTGGCGGAGAGGAGGAGGAAACCGCCGCCGAGATACGCTGCCAGCCGCCCCACCGACTGCAACTGCCGCCGGACCCGGTCGCCGCCGCCTCGCCCTCCGCCTCCAAGCTCCATGCGCGAGCACGGCGACTGCAGCGGTGTGGTGGGGCCGCTTGTTATCTAGACGGCCCAGTGGAAATCTTTCCGATAAGGGCTGCTTTGGGAGAATCATCTCCTCATGTCCCAGATTAAAGTTTAGTTATTGTCGCATCAAACATTTTAATATCAATTAATAGTATAAAATATACACTTAATTAAATTTAATAAATTCGTCTTATTTTTTAGCCTATCTTCGCAATAAAGGCTGCTTTGGGAGAATCTATCTACTCCAATCCTGAATCTCATTCTTCTAACTAAAGTTTAGTTTATGGCACATCAAACATTGCATATTAATTAGGAGTATGAAATATAATAGACTTAATTAAGTTTAATAAATTCGTCTAATCTTTTAGTCTTTATCTGTATAATTAGTTTTATAACTAGACTATTTAATATCTATAGTTATCATTTAAATATTTTATATAACATGACCTTAAATTTAGCTTGGGTAACCAAACACCCCATACATACTCGTATTTGTTAGGAGGTTATTTTCAGTGCACGACTTCACTGTTTCTAAAAATATCACTAGAAACTGACTCATCAACGATATATTTGCACAGTTAAATTAATGTGTGTCAAATTTGATAGCAACTCAAATGATTGCACCAGAGGTTTATATAACGTTTTTGTGAACATTGTATCAATATGAATCAAAGCATTTTATGGTTTGGGGGCAAAGATGAACAGGCACCACCGCACCAGCATATAAATCCAAGTGTTTGTACAAAGCATATGCTTAAGCTCAGCGTCGATGTAACATTGTATCATGGTTTAATAAATACAATTGCAGCTCAGCTTGATAAGGTATTAAGGTATGAGCATAAAGTAAGGAAACTATTATAGACAACTTCCATTGTGCATATATTTTTAACAGGAATGAAGTTTAGAAGTATATAATGTGAAGAAAACTGAGAGAAAACAATCACATGATTAAAGAAACTAATCAACCTTGATCAGTAAAAGATGGTAGCAAAAACTTTGATCAGATAAAATATGTTTGCAACGATGCAGAGGAGCAGTTGCAAACCCTAACACCGAGGACACTCAGATCATGTATAATCCAAATTTTACGTCATTGAACTAAAAGTAACTCGCATACCTTTTTTCATAGACCATGAAAATACGGATATCATCATATATTAAAAAGTAAGTTTGTAATGTGGAGAAAATCTTGAGAGAAAACAATCATGTGATTAAGGAAACTATCCAGCCTTGGAGGAAACTATCCAGCCTTGGTCGGTAAAAGATGACAGCAAAAACTTTGATCATATCAAATATATTTGCATATACAACTAAATAAACAGTTTTGCTGTCTCGACCAATCTGTCACACTTATTTGGGATTCAGTTGCCCATCAGGAGGATCCTGTTCACAGTCGTCGAGTTCAAGGCAACTGCAATACCATGGATGAAAACAAAAACCGATGAAAATGTCATGGAAGTAGGTTGCAAACCACACACATGGCCTATGATGTAGGGAAAAGAACATGTGACGGGTTTGGGAAAACACAGGTGTAGGTGGCCGATGATGTATGAAGACATACGATAGGTTGCGAGATTGAACTCGTGCAGAACTATTTGAGGGGGCTACCGGTAGCTGCAAGGCCGCTCCAATCGATAGGCCTAAGCGGAGTCACATCCCTTACTCACATCCCTTTCTCTTACTCACATCCAACAGACGACGTTCTTTGGATCAACCTACACCCTCGCGCTCTCACCGCACGTGCCTCTTTTCCGCCTTCTTCTCTACAATGGTGCCGGGCACATTACTAGTAGATAACAATTAGTTGGTGTTCGCGTCGATCTGGGCATCAATCACTGTGAGTTGTTCCGCTTGGCGGGCTCTCTGCGGTGCCACGGATGATCCGCGACCTAGGTCCAAACGGTCCATGACCTGGTAGCAGGAGTGGGGTTCCCTGCGCCGAGCCGGACGGTCAGCGCCTGGTGGCCGTATAGTCCGCGTGTGCGCAGGGCTAGCGGCATTCGCCAACGACACATAGATCTCGCCCCCAAGTGGGACCCCATCAGGGAGGAGAGATCCTAGGTTTTGTCTTGTGATCGATAGGCCACCTAAGACACCTCTAGATGACGTAAAGTCATAGAGAGGTGAAGATTGAGATGAAGAAGACTACGTTACTGGCTACTCCTAGGGCAAGAAAGTAAAGGAATTGATAAATGGTTTGATTGGTTCGGTTGATGGTGTCCGCAATCAGTCGTACTCCTTCATATATATAGAGGGAGGTCTGGACCCGTTCCTAGGTATTTCCCAATAGAATCTATGAGTTTAGATGGATAAACAAGCGTGGAAAGGGGTTAACTACGCCTGATATGATCTAACCACGGACCGTCCGCACCTAGGGGCAGACCATCCGCGACCCGGACTGTCTGGCCGTGCCTAGTGCCACGAATGGTGCTTAAGAGCCGGTCTATTAGCTGATTCATTCTAAACCTCTCAACTAACCTTAGCTTCTAACTATTAGTTTTAAAGGTTTGGAATAGGGTCTCAACAAAAACAAAACTCAAATGAAATCCCTACTAGGAATATTTTAACAAAGATCAAACGAATCAAACCTTACCCTTTCTAACTAGGAATATTTTAAGAATTCATGTCGCTTCGACTTCTTGTATTGGCTTATCAAGAAAGGGATCTACAATACTTCATCTTCCATAGTTGGTTGTAAATAGGACCGTCTTGTGGCCCTTAGGCTTCCACGGACCATCTGTCTTCCAGCGCATACTTACAACTGCTACTTCATCTCGAAAAGCTCTTGTGAACCCTAAATCTCTCCGTTGTCGCTAGATCTAAAAACTATACTCATGGTTGCCTCACACCCACATGAATTTGAAGCCTCTATGATTGAGTCGAAAGATCTAAAGACCTTGATGGCGATGGGTTCCTCTAGGCAAAGAATATCATCCAATGGAAGATCTCTGATAAGGAATCTTCCATATCCCTAATGTGGACCAAGTTGTTGTCTTTTCTCAATTTCTGTTGCAATTTCATTAAGTTAAGTGAGAATGAGATTGAATTGAGAAGTGACAATGGAAGTGAGTTCAAGAACACAAGAATTGATGTGATGATCAAGGAATCAAGCATGAGTTTTCGTCCAATTACACTCCACAATCAGATTACCTTGTTGAGAGAAATAATAGGACACTCTTTGATATGACCAGGTCAATGGTAAGAGAGTACGATGTAAGTGATTCATTTTAGTAGAGGCAATCAACACGGCTTATAATGCATCAAATAGGCTATATTATTATCGTTTCTTGAAAAAAAATCTTTTATGAGCTTTTGATTAGAAGAAAGTCCAACAATGTATATTTTAGAGTGTTTTGTTGCAAATGTCACATTCTCAAGAAGTGATGAAGGGTTCTTACTTGGTTACTTCACCTTCAACAAAGCATAGGGTATAGAACAAGACACATGGTATAGTGGAGGAATTCATGATATTGAGTTTGATGAAACAAATGGCTCTCAAGTCAAAAATGATAATTTGAATGATGGATAGGTGCCAAGTTAGATTAAGCAATGAAATGCATGGCAATTAGTGATATAAAGCTTAGAGAGAAACAATACAATAACATGACACAGTTAGAATGGTTCTCTCATCTAGTGTGCAAAATCAAGATCAACCTACCATAAATGGTTCTCATGATAAAAAATCAAGTTCAACAAATATAAGATCAATAAATGGCTAGTTCAACATCAGAGAATCTGAAGAAGCTAATAACCCTGTTGTGTGTCCTATAACCACACTTCTAGTGCTTCTTTGCAGATACACGTCGAAACAAATATCTTTTGTGACGTTTCTATCTCCTTACACCATACTCCAACCCAACATCAAACATGCATTCGCATCTTCACTTACTAATCTTACACGTAGCTTGTGCTCCAGTTCTTTAATTCTTTCTAGTTGCCATAACTCAACTCATGGACCCATTGGAGGCAGGACATGTTCTACTGCTAGGTGCCAAACTAGCCGTCAACTCTATATTTGCAGGTGACCAACATTCTAACAGATAATAAGGTGTTGGCTACTTGGCTAATGCTGCTACCTCCGGCTTCGTGCTCCGCAACCCAGCCATTAGTGCCTCGGACCAACCCTTGCGGCACTGATTGATGCCACACCAGGAAGGAACTACTAAGTGCTCAAGATCCAAAGAGAGATGAACAAAGTTGCAGACAGTTTAACAAAACAGGCAAGGCAGGGCATCAATTACAGGAGATTGTCTTTATTCTTGTCAAGCTTTAGCACAATCTCAACGTTGTAACATCCAATTGGCTTCAAAACTTAGAATGGAGTTTGTTGTGCTCATGACAAATGAATGAATTTCCCTTTTGTCAAAAAAAGAGAGGAGATGCTACCAAATATTCCTACCTTCATAAAGTACTTTTTTACCTCCTGTTGCCCTCGAAGGGCCACAACAGCGCTTGTGATTGTGCTGTGACGCTAAAGATACAAGTGGGTTGTTCCATGGTTCGTAGACAAACCCAAGCACTGAAGCACTCTGCTCGTCCCCAACAAATACTTAACTTGAGGATCATCTGAGACCACCGTACCGTCAACCATGATTAACCTGCTCCAGTTACAGCCGAGCTTAAGCAGTTTATCTTCCCTATGATAAGGCTACGGCTGGATATAATCTTTTCGCTTAGCAGTTGATCCTGGCCATACTGCATCCGCCTTTTTCATCCCTAAACTACAGGCTGCATCTGAAGGTGCCACTCCACACTTCCACAGACCACAGGCCATTTGAGGTTACAGCTACAGGATCATGCCGGATGACTTGCGAGTTTTCCATGGCAGCGTCTGGAGTTACTACGAGCGATATCATCTAGGTTCCACTACCAGCCGTTGTTAAAGCCTGACCTAGCTCTCTAGTGAACCTCCTCTTGTGCCGCAGGTGAGACACTCTGTTCCATCAATATCCGTGGCCGAACATTGCGTTCCTGGAGAAACAAAATCTCATAGATCAGTGCTTTTTTTTTGAAACTATAGATCGGTGCATTGGTACTCAGCAAAATAGCTATGCAGAAATAAATAAGGCGATTGAGTGGCCTTTGGTCCACCCATTTTGGAATTGATGCGCACTACTACTTGAAAAGTGTGAAAGTTGAAGCTACCGATGTTGAGGCACAGTAGACAGTTTGAGAGCTCCAGGTTCATCAGTGGATAGCAAGATTACCAAAAATCACAAGGGACGACAAAAGGTTCACATGTTAGTAATGATTCAAAAAAGGCACAGACATCTTTCTCAGACCTGCTGTCATGGAAAGGTTTATTTAAGAAGCTTGTTGATTTATCGTTTAAACATGCTTTTGGTTTAAGTTTGATAACTTGGAAGATTGCAAAGGTACAACCGCTGGTAACAAGTGTGACCAGGCCAGTGTTCTTAAGGCGTCGCCTAGGCGTCCAGGCGCTCGGGCAAAACTGGCCGCCTTACCCGCCTAGGCGCTAAGGCGGTTGTCTGGTGCACTTGCTCGCCTAGGCGCCTTAAGAACACTGGACCAGGCCTCACCTGTAATTGCACAACACAATGGTACGAAGCATTTCCACAAAAAAGAAAGACACACAACTCAACATTGTTTAAAGATGGGCGACATTTTCAATTGGTAACATTAACCAGGTCAATTGTGTCATCACACTAGCATACACACTACCTAGAGAACAGTGATCTAGCCAAACGTCAGAATAAAGTAATTCTGGTCCACAAAAGGATCTATACAGCCCTCTGCATATCTGCAACTTGAAACTACCACTAAGGATTAACACTTTCTCTTAACAAAAAAAAGTTATTGAAGAGGGCTGAAAAGACTGAAAATATATTATTTGGTGGTCAGTGGTCTTGAATGTGTGCAATTCGGTTATTTATTGTCCTTTGGTTCAGTAAATTTGGAGCATGACAGAAAACTTGAATGCTTGTTTGGTTTCAGAGACATTCCAAACACAGGGTAACAACTTTAGGCAGATTGGATCATACAAATACCCGATTCAATGTCGAACTCACAATGTGGTGGCTCACAAATAGAAAAAAAAATGTTTGGTGGACATGTAATTGCAGGAACATTTGTTTCATGCCACTAGACTGAGTTTTGACTGGACTGCAGAAGGCATGTGAACCTTTTCAACAGGACAACAGCAATCCACGCTCTTGTGGTGGCAGGAAGAAGCATAAAATAGGATAAATGTTTGGGCTATGGACTACTTAATTTGGTGGAATGTGGTTATCGAGTTCTAATAGTGTCCGCTTTTTGGCAGGTTAGTAGGTTGCAGGATTGAGTCATTTTCTTTGGTATGGTCAAATCTAGCATAGGGCATATGTATCTTCTAAATTTTAAATTTGGAATTTTGTTAAATTGTTTTTATATATCTAATGAAACTAGGGGATGTTTGATTCCCCTGACTAAAGTTTAGTTTGTAACTTTGTATCATATCAAATGTTTGAATATTAATTATGAGTATTAAATATAGCCTAATTACAAAACTAATTACATAGATGAAGACTAAACGAAGAGATAAATTTATTAAGCTTAACTAATCCATAATTACCAAATGTCTAATGTAGCGTCACATGAGCGAATCATGGACTAATTAGGCTTAATACACTCATCTTACCGTTTAATCCTTATCTGTGTAACTAGTTTTGTAATTAGACTATATTTAATATTTTTAACTAGTATCAAACATCCGATGTGGCAGGACTAAAATTTAGTGTCTTGGAACCAAACAGTCCCTAGATGGGATTTCCTAAATGGAAAAGGAACTAACTTTTCAATGGCATATAGCTTTTTCCATCAAATATATTAGCACAGCAGAACACATGTAGCAAGTACTATGTGGGAAGTCATAGTTCTTACTCCGATTTCAGTGACAAAAAGACAGTTGGAACATTTCACAGCAGGAGCCCCAAAAGGATACATCAAGAGTGTATCACATTGTCCACAATATACCTTACCAACTTGATGTTCTGCCAAGAAAGAAAAGAAGGTAAAACAATCTTTAAAGAAGACGTGAGTCTGCAAAAGCTACTGAAATATGAAGAAGTCTATGAGAATAAGTTAACAGAAATTCTGAGCCAAAAAATGTCCAAAAATGCAAACATGTTGCGTGAGAGACTTCAGAGGGCATGTATAACGCAACTTAAAGTAAAGGATAAGTACCATGGTTTTAAAGTCGTCCGACTAATCGCGATTAGTCGCGATTAGTTGGACTTATCGTTGCTGTAAGGGCGATTAGGGCTACCGACGCGATTAGAGCGACTAGAAACCTAGTCGTCTGACTAATCGCGATTAGTCGGCCGATTAGGGTTGTGTCCGACTAGGTTCTCTGTTTTGGGCTCCAGCAGATGAAGCAGGTATCTGGTCTTTTCCATTTGGGCCGGCCCACCATGGGAGCTGAAACTGAGCGCTGCTGCCCTTAGCCCCTTATACAGTCTTTTGCCCTAGCTGGAGCTGAGCGCCGCCGCCCTCATCTGCTTGCTAGAGCTGGACTGCTGAGCACCGACGCCCTCATCTGCTTGTTGGAGCTGGACTGCTGAGCACCGACGCCCTCATCTGCTTGTTGGAGCTGGACTGCTGAGCGCCGCCGCCCTCATCTACCGCCGGCCCGTCGCCCTCATCTCTGCTTCGACCTGTGACCTGTCCCTGCTCCAGCATCCAGGGCGCGGCAGCCTCTGCTCCAGGCTTCCTTCTGGTCTGTTCAGAGTTCAGACCATCCTCTACTCCCTCCTGCTCTGTTCAGACCTCAAAGGCTCAAACAGAGATGAGCACTTCTGGTAATCCCTCCTCTAGTCTTCTGTTCTTTTGCAATCTAGTGTGTGTGTGTGTGTATATATATAAGTCTTGTTATAGATGGACGACTAGGCTCGACTAATCGAGCTAATCGGCGACTAATCGCGATTAGTCACCTTATCGGTGCTTAGGCGACTAGCCGACTTTAAAACCTTGATAAGTACCCTCCGCTAAGTCTATGATAATATACATGGCTAATCAAATTAGCTCTGTACAAGTTAGGCAATGGTATAGCAAGGAAACTTTTCAGAAAAAAAAAGTTAAATAATTACAGCAGAATTACTTCCTCCGAGGAACATAATTCATCTAACCATGTTGTAAAACCCAATTTTTTTAATTTATACAAACCCATGTCAAAGTTTGAATCCCAAATATGAGAGACGGAGTAATTAATTTCTCTACAATATTTAATTTTCAAGTCATGTGCTCAAATCTTGCTATGATGTTTCTCTGGTTGTTTGCAGTTTTTTTTTGCAAATTTTCAAATAATTTTGACATCATTTGCATTGGATTTTGGATTTTAAACTTCAAATCCCATTCTGGAAATTAATAGACAACAGTGCAGGGCCAGTGGCTTTTCACCCATTAGCCACAGCGCGCCTGCACTCCCCGCTCTCTCTAACGCTGACAGGAGGGATCACGTTGTCAAGCCACCACTGTCACAGCGCACTCCATTTCTCTCTGACACGTGGGTCCCCTCTGTCATCCCTAACCCTGCACCTCTTTCCTTCCCGATGCCGACCGGGCGACCGCCTTTCCTTTGCCACTGTTCTCTTTCCTTTACTCGACATGATCCCCTACCATCGTCAAAATGTGCCTAGATCTCTCGCATCTCTTCCTTCCTCTTCCCGATCGATTCCCTACCTTTTGCATGCCAATCAAGCCTGACCGCATCTCAGAGATCAACGAAATTTCTCTTGTTGTGTCGTTGTTGTCTCACCTTTTCCATCCAATTGAGTTGCACCTAAGTATAAAGCCGGCCGGCCTGCACCCTTCACTCACCTTGCCTCAAGCTCTAATCTACACAAAAACCTTGTGCCCTGCAATCGTGTTGTCGTCGCTATTGCCAAATCATTGGAGCACGTTCTGCATCTACCCGAGCACTCCAGCCCTTGCTACCGAGCTCTATAGCTTCGCCAAGACCCAGGACGCCTGCGACGTGCATCGGCGGGAACTCTACCACCTCTGACCACCCGGTCAACGGTAGCCGACCCTCGCCACGCTGCTGCGCCATTGTCTACCCGTCTTCGGTCAAGCTCCATCCCTCTACTCGATACCATGAGCTTCGCCAAAAGGTAACAAACCTTTTGTGCTCCTCCTTTCAACCAATCACTCTCTGCCTAGCTCCCAATTGCTCATCAGAGTGTAATCCAACAGTTGATGTCCCTCGGTACCCATCAACCCCTAGTCAAACAACGCTGACAATGTAGCTTTTTCAAAAGAGTCCCTTTGTTCTTCAAGATTTAACCCTTAGCTCACAACAGTTCATTCTAGGGAGCTTTTTATACTTTTTAAACCCTGAAGTCCCTGGATAATTGGAAAACTAACCCTGGAAGCTTATAAATAAATTAAATTGAATAACAAATTCATTTCTTATTCAAATTAAATAATTTTTGTCACAATAAAATTGTAATCTTGCAGAAAATATTGCAAAGCCTATTTTTATGCATTGTTTTGTGATTGGTGTATTGTTCTCTTATTTTGTGCCCATTACTTGTTTGTATGGCGCGAGTAGATTCTACGATTTGCAGCTATATCGAAGGTCCCACTTTCGAAGAGCCCAAACAATTTGTAGAAGGCAAGTAGTCCATGAACCCAAACCCAACTATATTAAATGTTCATTATTGTTTGACTAAATTCATGCACCTATTAGGGGAGGCTTGTGTGGGAATTAGTCATGGCAGTTGGCCATCCTTGGCGTATTGGGTAATGGATGAGATGTCCAAGGCATAGTCACAAAGTTCCCGGATCAATAGGGTCGAGGAACGCGGTATGCTACCGTGAGAGATTTTGACATGGTGGTAACGAAAATGATCGCGCGTACCCGGATCGGGGACGACGTTTCTGGGTCGAGGGTCGCTATCGTTGTACCTATTTCTTGTTACTATGGTCCAAGGCTTGCCTAATGCAAGATAGATGGTGAAGTTATGGGAGATTGCTTCCAAATATGTTCTGCCTGATACACATAAGAGGACCTGTTGTAAAGGTCGCGTAGTGAACCCTGCCACGCTTCCTTGGAAGAGGTGAATGGACCTAGATAGTCCTAGCATATGAGCAACACAACTTGTGGGTAAAGTTGTACAAACTCTGCAGAGTATAAAAGTGATATATTAGCAGTGCTCACGGCTAAAGGCAGCCTTGGGACCCTCACATGTTAGAGATTGCAAAGATAAAAGGTCACGAGCGGATGTTCATGATATGTTTAAAAAGGTTCGCTATGGGATGTGGTGAATGTTTCGTTATATGATGTAGTGAAAGTTTTTAGGTTACTGGACTTTAACAGTTCACTATGGGATGTAATGAATGTTGTCTGGTTACTGAAATATAACTGTTTTTCTGATGATGGATGTTTTGACAAAAAGAGGATATTAGTTATGCTTTCCATACTAAATTAAAATTTGACCAACTAAAAACAACCACATGAGGTAACCCACTATACAGTCTGTCCACTTCTTCCAAAGTGGAATACTTGTTGAGTGCGAAAGTACACACTCTTGTTTTCTCCACCACAATTTATGCATTATCATTGTTTAGGAGGAGGAGAACAGAAGCCCTAGATTGAGGGATTCTAGGATTTCAACAACTTTTAGACGCTTGGTCAACCAGTCGACATTTCCTGTGGAGTTATGGTCATCTTCTGTTGTTGATGGCTTGATGCCTACAAGAGTGTCTACTAGGAACCTTTATGAACATTCGATTATGTATAAAAATTATATCCGCTATTAATAAAGTATTGTGTTTTTTATATATTCCATTGTATGACAAAGTTATGCATGTGATTTCAATCCTAGCATGTATAGTGTGCATTCGATTTTGTCCTTCAAAGTTCAAACCAGGTGTGACACTTGATCACTCTTCAGCAAATATAAGTTCACTACGAACCTTTTTTACTCATCCTGTTTTGTCCCTTTTAAGTGATACTAAATATGAGTAACAATGTTGGACACATTAATTTAGACAATGATTGATGGGCAATTTGGCATCTGGCATACACCCTAACTCTCATACATGAGTTCAAATCGACCTACTTTTGGGATTAAAGGGGTAAGAAATAAGATGGTTAACAATAAATTATTTTCTTAAACAGCGCATAAGAGCTGTGTGTCATTTCTTTAAGAAGGAAATATAGTACAAGCCTACAAGGAGAGAATAATGAATGATTTTCAAAAAACAACAATTGAGAATAAGGTACCAGCAGAATAAGGTGAGATAACTTTTAAAGTAGAAATAGCACGCACCTTCCAGTACAAGATTTATTGTCAAGCAACCAAAACACTGAACATGAACAGCACCCGTAGGATATGCAACAAGCTGACGACAAGATCCGCATACCATTTGACCAATTTCTGTGCAAGTTACCAGCTAAGTTAAAAACAAAACAAATAAAGGTACATGTCCCCCACATTGCACGAGGTATTTTTTAGAACTATAAATCTATTTTAAAAGATTGATCACTGTTAAAACATCCTTAATTTCTTCATTGGTACGAAAACTGACTTCTTTAGTTTAGAAATTTAAAACTTTGTATGATTGTATTTAATAGTTTATTACTCTCTTTGTTCTAAATTATAAGATGTTTTGGCTTTTCTACATACATTGTTTTTACTATGTATCTAGACATAGTGTATATCTAAGTGCATAGCAAAAGCTATGTATTTAGAAAAGCCAAAACATCTTATAATTTGGGAAGAAAAGAGTATTATATTAAGCTATGGGTCACTCAGAAGAGTTTTTGCACAATGCATAGTAGCATCTTGATGTTCAATTAAACATGAATCTACAAAAGTTTGGATTAAAACCTTAAGGTAAGATCTCGATTACAATACCGCCCATACAGATTTCATCTTCTATTTATTGTCCATAAAGATTTTTTTCTACTGCAATGAAACAGCACAACTTCCTCAGCTCTAACACCACCTTTTCCGAATTTCATCAGTACCACCCTTTTGTACTAAGATAAAGAGAGGAATGTTAACAAATAAGGATTAAATGTCCTGAACCATTGTATTGGAAAATAAAAATCCACATCCTACCTTTTTTACATTGCCTTAATCAGCATTAACATATTGCATATTCCACAAAACTCAAACTTACTGCAACTTAATAAGATCTATTTATGGAATCCCCAAAAGGATATGCAGCATCCTAGTCAAGGGCCTAGCAGATACCAGTACTGCTCACCAGTTTGCTCCTAAACCAGCCTAAAGAGAAGTAATCAGTCAGTTACCAATTTCTCCATTAATCTTTCACAGTATCTAAAGGTGACATGTGGGGCCACCACTACCAGCGTAGGCCACGCGGGATCACGCCGGCGCAGGAGTAGCAGGCAGTTAGGCGTGACTAGAAAGTGGGAGATTTGTTTAGATAAGAGGATAAGTAGCAGGAGTTGGCTAGGGAGATAAGTATTAGAGGATAAATAGGAGGAGTTTGTTAGGGAGATAAGTATTAGAGGATAAACAGGAGGAGTTTGTTAGGGGGGGCTGGCTATATGGCGGGCGGCGGATTCAATAAAGCAAGCAAGAATTACTTATCTCATTCTTTCTACTTCTCCTCTCCAATCTCGTCCCCTTCACCATCGGGTTACCGGGCAAAAACCCCGGCACCCTTACCCGTCGCGACTATGAGCTGCGTAGTCAGGGCCCTGCTGTCCTGGGCACTGACGCCCTTGACAAAAGGCTTGAAATTTATGCATCCGAACTTTCACATCTTATCTTCACGCAGCAGACTGTATGCATTGTTATAGTAACTTATTAAAAATAGATATGTTTCGGGTGCAGTCAAGTACACTGATTCCTTTTGTCGAGTGCATTATTGTTGAATCAAAATATACCAGTACAGCTAAATGAGATACAAATAGAGCAATAAGAATATATGATACTAGCACAGAACATACTTTCTGAATGCTAAGGTATCTTGACTTATTTTTTTATTTTGTATCATACAGTTTCAAGTTAAATTACATGGTAATAATGTAATGTTAACCATTTGCTCCGTTGACATCCAGAAATTCCTCCACTAGATGTGCAAGATCTATCAAAGGTTTGTTCTGATTACATTTAACTTATAAGCCATGAACCAGATAGATGACCACAAAATTACTAAGTAAAAACAAAGAAAAGTAAGTCTGCAGAAAGATGAAAAATACTGACCAAATTTTGAGCAAAGAGGTGGTGATGGTGGCAGCTGATCCAAAGAGTCAAAATTTTCATAACCTGGGGGTGCAACCTCTGGTGAACAAGTAGTGTCCTTAACAGATGGAGAAGACGGGTGTTGCTCTGCCTGTGGCAGTGATCTCTCTTCACTCTTCGATGGCGACTGACACAGGATTGCACTTTCCATGTCTGTGCATGTAGCCTGTAATGAAGATAGTGGCAGATTCGTTTTCTCTGACTTAACAATAGTAGGCATAATACCTGATGCATGAGTAGTGGGGTCTATTGTCTGAGCTAGACAAGGAGAGATCAACTGAGAGGACTCTGAATTCTCAAAACTTCCGGGAGCTATCTCCAGTGATGTAGCTGCAGCATTCACTGCAGGGGAAGAAGTCTGTAGCTCTAGGTGTGGTGATTGGCCCTCACAGCCATTTTCCGTTACTGGTAGAAGAACAGACCTATTGGCTTCTTCCGCCACTCCTGCTACAGGCAGCGGATGACACACTTCTTCCATTGTGACTGTCTTCTTGGTCCCTGCATCAGCCAAGATGTCTGAAGTCTGATCAAGAGGAAGAACCAGAGCTCGTGGCAGCAGCTGCGAGGACTCGATATTCTCAGACCCTAAAAGTGTCATCCCTGGCGAACACGTTGTATGCTGTGCTACATGAGGTAGCAGAAGGGGAGGTTCCGGTGACAATTGCCCTGGTTTACTCTCTGATGGTGGTGCCAGGACAGGTTTGGCATCAATGTCTAAATCCGTTGCATCCAATGCAGGCAATGGCTGAGGAGCTTCCTTTGATATCACAGGCATGGCCTCATTATTGGCTGAATTTTGCAAAACATGTGCAGTCTGCACCAGAGGTGGACAGGGAGGCTGTAACTGTGTGAACTTTAAATTTTCAAACCCTGGAGGTGCAGTATCTGGTGAACAGGGAATGGCTTTCATCATGGAAGAAGGTGACCTTGGCAGTGGCCCTTGCAATGAACTCTCAGTTTCACTCTCCAATGGCGGCAATAGGCTCTGCTCCGAGTCTATCTTCACATCTGTCCGCTCCAATGCCAGCACTGAGCATGCCTTTTCCATAAGTCCCACTACCATTGACTTGGTGGGAGCCACGTCGTGCAACACATGCGTGGTTTCAGCTATGGGTTGAAGAGTTGGTAGTGGTAGCCACGATGACTTACAATTCTCAAAGCCTGGAGGTGGCATATCTGGTGAACATGGTGCAGCTTCTGTTGTTGGAGAGCATGATCTTGGAAGTGTTTGCCCCTCTGTATCTCTCTTCAACAGTGGAAGTAGGCGAGGTGAAGACAGTGACCCAGTTGCTGCATCTGGAGTCGTTCCCATGGCATTGGTAGTAGTCACTTGTACCACAGTGTGTGTGGATTCAACCAGAGGATTAGGATGTGACAGTGGCAACCATTGAGACTTACAATCTTCAAACCCTGGAGGAGCCATCTCCGGCGAACAAGGCTCAGCTTCCATCTTGAAGGATGTTGTTGTCTCCTCTAGCTCCTGCAATGATCTCTGCGCCCCAATCTCTAATGGCCCCTCACCATCAATTGACGCCATCGCAGGCTGAGTACCTTCTTCTGAAGTCACTGCTGATATCTTGCCCGCTGCATTTGAACAGACATATGTGTTTTCAGCTGGAAGATGCGGCAGCTGTGACTGTGCTAACTCCGAGTTTTCACCTGGCGACGGCCCAGCTGCTTTTCCTGACGTTCCTGTCATTACCTCGTCCATCGGTGCGTCTGGCGAGGCGCCTGTGCATCCATCCGGATGACACAGCGGCGATGGCTGTGCGGACTCTGAATAATCACATAGTGGAGGGGCCATTTCCGGAGATGGTGGTCGCGGCTGCTGCTGTGGCACCAACACTCCAGGCCCAATCTCCATCAGCGACGTCGGCAGCGCGGACGCGGTGTGCAAGTGCGCGTCCGTAGACTCGGGGGACGGGGGTGGGCGAGCTGCTTCCTGGGACGCCATTGACATCGCCTCTGTAATGGAGAGGTCCGTCGAAGCACGCGCCGCAACAGACGGAGAAGCACGTGGAGGAGACAGTGGTTGCGGCGCACCCGGCAACACCTCCATGATTTGGGGATATGGAGAGGGAGAAGACGACGGGGACGGAGACGAGGAAGAGGCCTCCACCTCTGGAGAAACTTCGACCGCCAAGTTCGCCGGATGCGGCGAAGGGGAAGAGGACTTCTTCGGAGAGATCGCTTCATGTGCAGCCGCCGCCCCTATAAGAGGCGGAGGCGGTTCCGCCTCAACAATCGGCAGTGAAGGCGGCTGGACCGCCTCAGGATGCTCCACTGTTGAGCTCTCCAGCGGTTCGTCTGCCCCTGGTGAGGCCGCCATGGGCGCCGGCGATGGCGGCGGTGAGCGGGACTGGGAAACCGGGGAGGTTGCGCAACGAGAAGCTGAGAGATTACCGTTTCACTAGTTAGGGGTAATTGTTTTGGCTTTTTCTCGGCTCTCAGGTTTAGCTTGTTTTAATAAGAATTGTTTTACGATGTGTTTGGTTGGAAAGCGGACGATAATAAAGCATCTCCATTTTTATTTTATAGATATTTGATTTCTCACGGAAGAGAAGTGAAATGGCTTTGAAGTCTACATACCGTGAATATTTGGAATGCTCATGTTTTATAAAAACGATCAGATGTGAGCGCTCTCGTGAATGTGAGCATTTTCTTTTATCATTTTCCCTCCACACTTATATGGATCCGCTCTATTATCTAACCAAACAAAAAAAATAGAGTGGTTCCGTTCTAATTGCCAACCATAAAGTAAAATGGCTCTCCAAAACTAGAATGCAGCCGCTATATTTCAATTGGTTTCCCAACCAAACGCATAGTGTAGGAACGTTTTGTTTGTAGTGACTACTTTTTAGTGCCTCTATTTTATTTTAGTTCCTAAATTGCCAAATACAGAAACTAAAATAGAGTTTTAGTTTCCATATTTGACAATTGAAGGACTAAAATTGAATACAATACAGAGAATAAAAATTAGTCCCTAGAAATCAAACATCTCCTAAACCAATCAAAATCAATGTAAATATAGAATTAACTGCATCCTCACGATAATAGAAATCCATTACTTTCTAGATCTTATACACTATAGACTCATTCATCTTCCCGCATGTAATCCCCATGATATCCCGATTTTCCAAAAGCCAAATTTTTTTAAAAAAATGTCGTCAGAATAAAGCTGATATAAATAGGCCCTAAGTTGGTCGTGTATCGGTAGGGTTTCTATATATGACTAATTTGTATAACACAAACTAACAAAATCTACCATGGTTAGAGATGAGGTCCATTTTCCTAGTAACCACGGTTCAAATCCTAATGGATATGCCCTTCGTGATATTCCATTGAGTACATGAGAAACTCTGGCGCTGCTATATTTGATACTCATAAATGATATTTAAATAGTTAATGTGACACGAGCAAAACTCTTTAGTATGGGTGGTAATCTATACTACCTATTAAGGCTCTAAGGGGTAGGCTGCCTCTGCTTGTTCTGCCTTCTGACGATCTCAACCGTCCAATACGCTCTAGAGTCTCCCAGCCGTACGATGCGCGCACTCTCACCCCCACGCATCGCTCCCACGCATCGCCCCGCCCCCACCCGATCCAACCGTGCGAGCACCTAGGTTTGCCTCTACACTCCTCCCGCCGCCTCCTACACCGTACACCCTCCTCCGCGCGAGCCGCCGCTCCCCCCTCGCCCTCTGGCCTGGTCGGTGCTCCCTCCCTCTCCGGCTCTCCCTCCGCCCCCCAAGCCCAAATCACCGCGCCCCGCCCACAGCACCGGTTGCGTGGGAGGAAGGAGAAAGGAAGGAGAGGGGAGGCGGCTGTCGGGCGAGATGAGCGACTCCCAAGCCCAAATCACCGTCCGCCGCCGCAAGGTAAGTTCCTGCCCATCCCACCGTGTGTGTTTGCAGAGGAGATCCTCCGCCGTCTCATGGCCCTATTCGGTTCAGACCTAGCTCCCCCCATCGCCCGTCCGTCCTTCCGCACTTGACTGCTCTCAAACCCTAACCCTCGCCGCCGGTCCTTGTCACCCCGTCGTCGTGCCCATTGGCAGGCCTCGGCGACCTCCGTCCGCCGCACGTGGTAAGGCCCCCACCCATCCCAATGTGTCCCCCCCGGTGAGAGGTGGTTCCGGTCGCCCAGCGCGCGATCCTTCTCGGGCTGGGTCCCACGTTCTCCTCAGAGGATGGCATGATGAAAGTGGGCTCGTGCTCACGAACCATACTTGACTCCGGGTTTGTGCAGTGTGCTCTTAGCGGCGTCGGTCAGACCATCCGCCTCTCTCCTTCCAGCATCAAGGTAACCTCTCCTTATTTAGTACGTTTGTATCAAGAAAACAGTGTTCCATGTTCCATCACAAATGCAAAGAGGGTTCTCACGGAAACAGGATGCCTCACACCGATGGAGTTGGCTCTTTGCTACATATTAAGCAAATAGTGTATTTGTGTTGTTACTGCTTGGACTTTTAAACATTTGCTCTCTATAATATATACTGATTTAGTCATATCTTTTATTTGTAGTAGGTTGCTTTTATGGCATCTTGATCCATCAATTATTAGGCTTGATCTCTCAGTGATGCTCAAGGAGGTAATTAGAAGGCTCTTGCCTTGCCTGAGAAAGAAATTAAATAATAGGATGGAATGACATACCTTAAACACTCATATGGAATACCCTATGCTTTTGCTTGCACTGAGTTTTGATGTGTCCTGAATCCTAATTTTGGTCAATGGGCTTCTACACATACTTTTAATCTTGCAAATAGAACTACACCAAACAGAAGGGTATCCTATGGGAGCAACAAGATGTTTCTAGATCTTACATATAAGCAGACGCATCCCTTGTAATCTATGTTGTTACTGGTTTTGTAGGAACTTAGAAGAGTTTGCAATCATTAAATCCTTAGCATGACAAGAAGTCATCTGTATATGCTATAGCATTTGTGTCATCTGAGTTTGTGTCGCGTCCTCTTCGACCGTCTCGGGGAAGAGGTTCTGTGCGAGCTTGTTGGGGTCGACGGTGGGGTAGAGGGAGTTGCCCGTGGCGGCGCCGGTGGAGGTGGTGGGTGCGGAGAAGAAAGGGGTGTTGAGATCAGGGTGGGACTGGTCCACATCCGGGTAGAGGCTCTGCTTGGCATTCGAGGAAGCGAAAGCCATGGTTGCGTAGCTGGTCGGTTGCTATTTAATTTTGCATTCGGTTCTTACTATGCTTCAGGGATTAAGTGGTTGTAATGACATTGGGGTAGATCGTGCTAATTTTGATTTGATTTTTTCTACTTTTTCAGTACTTGATGATGAGGCCGTCATGAGGAAACAACTCCACGAGGCGAGAGAACAGCTAGTGAGACAAAGGTAAGAGTGTTTTTTACCTATATATGTTTGCTGACTGATGGCTGCAGATATCTCTTCACAGAATTTGTTGAACAACATTGGTACTAATATATTCACTCTCTCTGTAGTTTGGAGGAAGGAACTTAGAATTTGCTAATCCTGAAGAAAGCTTATTGTTTTTTCGACTGAACCAACAATTATATTTGGTGCTGATGTCACTCACCCTGCTGCTCTAGATGATACTTCCCCGTCCATTGCTTCTTTAAGCTCTTTTTCCGTTTACAATACGGATAGTACCATCTTATTACAATAACACTTTATGCCTGGTGGTTCCTTGTAGGTTGTTGCCTCCCAAGACTGGCCCTAGGTGGCTAACTATAATGGCATTATCCGTGCACAAGGTCACCGTCAAGAGCTCATCGATGGGCTGGAAAACATTGTCAAGTACGATCATCATCACCATCTCTGAAATTCAAATGGCACCCCATACCCGATTGAGAGAGTTCCTTAATTTGCAAAATATTTTTAGGGAACTCCTACTTGCATTCGTGGAACGGTCTAAGCAGAGACCCAAGCAGCTGATCTTCTACAGGATAGTAGTATCTTCCTCCAAACTTTTCTGACTGACATGCAATGGTAATTGACTCCCTCTTTCACCGTTAGGGATGGCGTAAGTGAGGGCCAATTCAAACAAGTGCTGGAGCAAGAAATCCATGAGATAGAGAAGGTAGAAACAATTTGAGACATCAAGTGTTGTTCCCTCAGTTAGTATAACATTTATACTTTCTTCAGGCATGGACAGCTCTTTACAATGAGAAGCCAAAGATCACCTTCGTAGTGGTGCAGAAGAGGCACCACACAAGGCTCTTCCCCAGCAAACCAAAGGATCGCCAATACGCGGACAAGAGTGGGAATATTCGAGCTGGTTAGGGATGCAGGCGCATTTGCTGTTATTTTTACAATGCTTTTGATGAAACGTTTATGGAATTTGCAGGCACCGTAGTTGATAATAATATCTGCCACCCAACAGAATTTGATTTCTTCCTGTGCGGCCATGCTGGGGCCAAGGTATGTGTGTAGCATGTTACAACTAATTCAGACATTTTTCCCCCAAATGAGAAATCTGAAGATTATAGCTGCTCGTGGAATTGCAGGGAACAAGCCGTCCTACGCATTACCATGTGCTACGAGATGACAACAAGTTCACCGCAGATGCTCTGTAGTCTCTAACATATAACTTGTGCTACATGTAAGCATGCCCTTCCCTTCCTTATGTTACTACGGTAGGTGTCCACACCCACATGGTTCTGCCGCGCCTCCGCATCCGCCCACATTCGCCCGTGGTCGCACCCCGCCCCGCATCTCGCCGGCAGCCCCGCCGCCCTCCCGCGCTCCATCCCTCCATCCATCCACCGACAGCCCCGCATCCTCGCCTCGCTCACCTCCTCCGCCGGTCTGACCACTACACTCGGCCCATCATGTTGAAGCTCGCGCTCGCGGAACAAGAAGGGGAGCACTAGATGGTTATCATGTGCGCTAGGGTCCTCGTCGCTGCGCCCCCAGCCGTCGTATCTTGAGAGGGAGCGGGCCGGCGCCGGCTGGCCACTAGAGGCCTCTTTTTGCTTCACCTCACCTGCCACCTCCTGGCCTAGCCTTTCTTCCTTCATTCCCTTGGCTTGCCTGGTGTATCTACTACCTCTATTTCTTCTTCTATTCCTCATCGTCGCTTCCCTCCTCTGTTGGGCGTCTTCCTGCTCCCTTCAGCCCTCGCCTCCCAAAAACAGACAAGACCTGACAGCAGGTCCTAAAGGTAAACACAACTCCTTCCTATCCACCTGCTTGCTACTGGTGTAATGGTGGTGGCAGTTCTTCTTCCTATTTAGAACAACAATCTATGGTCTTTGACCAGTTCTTCTATTTTATTCTGAAATTTTTAGGCTGTCACAAACCTTTATGAGGCTCTGGACAACTGTGATGGTATTCTAAGCAGGTAGCGCTTTTTATGCAGCAATCAATTTACAGAGCAGATGCTCTCTTGTTGACAACTCTCATAAGAGTCGATAAGGTATGTATTTTTTCCTTCATACAAGAAAGAAAAGGATATATTTAAAAGCTGGCTTTAGTGTAACATCCATTTGGGTTCAGTTTGTAGGTGTAACCCAATGTATCTTCAGCAGTTCTAAAGGACTGAACATGTTACTAGAAAGAGGTGAATGAAAGGACTACAGAGAGGTGAATAAAGCCAATAGTTTTTTTTTCTCATGCAGAGCTTAGTTGGGTCCGCCCTGGTTCCACGGACATGAAAGAGAACTCTATAAATTTGTGAAGATAATTTAGTGAATCACTGAAGTTTTGACTGCTTGTATTGTACTTGACTGTCTGGTTTCAGTTGTGAAAGAGGAAGCGGTGCGGGCTGGTGGAGTACCAGACGCTGCCGGCTTACCTGCGGGACAACGAGTACATCCACCGCCACTACCGCTGCGAGTGGCCGCTCCTACAGGTGCTGCTCTCTGCCTTCTCCATCCATAACGAGACTCTCAACGTCTGGAACATAAACACATGAAGTTGTTCTGAAACTTGTTTGATCTCACCCCTTTGCCATTGCAGTTTGTATTTGAATGGGTCCTATTGGTACTAACAGTATTTCCCCCCTTCTCTTGCTATGCAAGTGTTGTAGTTGTAGTATATTTAAGTGTATTTGCAAGAACTTTGGTGCATGAGTGCATCACACTAATGACAACCCCCTTCTATTTTTGGTTTGTACCAGTTATTGATTATAGAGTTATTTGATGTTGATAGTCGAAACATCAAACTTTGTTATTTGATGCTATGCACTTAGATTTGTACTATGTCCAGTTAGTAGTTACACAGTAAAAACAATGTATCTAGAAAAGTTTAAACATCTTATAATTTTGAATGGAGGTAGTAGTTTGTTTGACAATGATGACTGATCTGTTTCTTTTTATTTTATTTTATGATATGATGCAATCTCCAAGAAAGCTGTCAATTCTGCAGAGTAAATCGGCAGGATATTACTTTTCCTTTTCACTGTTGCCATCTAATATTAGTTCCACGTCTAACATTCTTTTTCATGCTTTATTCATACGTCTCAGGGAAATTCTGTGTCGACTACAAAGTACAACATCTTGACTTTCCTACCTAAAGGATTATTTGAGCAGGTATCTCTACTATTCCTTAAGAGGGTAAGGAGGGCGTCCACCGCCCTCACCACGGCTCCGCCCTCCCCCCGCCGCCCGCCGCTAATCTCGCTGCGCACGCCTCCTCCCTCGCGTCCACAGCTAGCGTGCCCCCGCCTCCCCGTGCATGCCCTCCCCTCTGCTAAATCCGCACCCTCCCCGCACTCGCGCATGGAACCACCCAGCCTCCGCCCCCCGTCCACCTTGGCCCCGGCACCGTTGGCGGATCTGCGCCTCTCGTCGCCCGCGTCCACCCCCATCGCCTCCTCCTACACCTTCTCCGCCATCGGCATCATCGTCTCCATCAGCGCCTCCGTCCTCGGCCCTCCCTGCACACTGCAACCACCTCCTGACGATGCTCGCGTGGGATGGTGACGGCGACGCGGCGCTCCATGGCTTGTGCCCCTTCCGCCGCCTCCAGCACCTTCTCTGCCATCGGCATCTCCGTCCTTGAAGCGGCATGGTGAGTCAGCGCACGTCTCCACACAATGTCTCACTAGATCTGCCGCTTTGCTAAGTCTTTCCTGCGCAACGGGTCCTCGGGTCCTCGGCGGGTGGACACGGTCTCGATGGTCTCCACCGTGGAGCCGGAGATGGAAAAGGAGTAGGGCGAGGTGGCGGCGACCATCACCGCTGAGGAGCTGCCCATCATTCCATGGGCCACCTCCATCGTAAGGTGAGCCATCGAATAGCGTGGGGGCTAGGCTGTCTACCTGTACCATACCCATACTGCTTCTAATTCTACCATTTCTTGCTTTGCTGCTCTAATTGCTCGCTTGCGTGCTTGACTAGCTGCATTCTCCTGCGCTGATGCCTTCACCCAAGGCAGTTTTACTTGCAAATTTTTCAATGAGGAATAACAAGCTTTAATTGAGATCATCATCCTTTAGTTTATTGCCTTCTGGAATGCAGTACAGTGGATATTTTTGTCAGAACAGTGGATCCTATGAAGGAGCCTCCTCTTGTCACTGTAAATATTGTGCTTTCCATCCTTGCTGTTGACTATCCGGTTGACAAGGTATACTATGATGGAGCTGCTATACTGACTTTTGATGCTTCAGAGTTCGCTATAAAATGGGTTCCTTTTTGTAAGAAATACAACATACATCCTAGGGCCCCCGAATGGTACTTTGCTCAGAAAATCAACTGCTTGAAAGACAAAGTTCAAAATTCATTTGTGAAAGAACACCGGGCCATGAATGTATAATTGATACTTGTATTTATGCATGTAGGTTTTGGCAATTTCTGCTGCTGAATGACATTAAATTGTATTTAATTTGAAGAAATAAAGTACATATCAATGGCCTTGTATTCATGGGAGATCATTAGTCATCGAAAAATGAGAATGGTGTTCTCAAATGCTCCTTTTTTACTCAAAATTGTGTTTTGAACTTACTGTGAGCAATGCCGTTGAGAATTCTTTTTGGTAGTTTTACCTTCACTAGCATGGAGCAATTTTATTACTACTTCATTAACAATATTTTTCTCATATTTTTTTGCTACTTAAATTCAGTATTTTTGTGAAGTCTGAATGTTCGAAATCTGGTGCCATCTTCTATAGCTATGCTTTTCTTTGATCACTTTTGTTCCTTATACAGCGTGATCCGGCCCGAGGAGATTCCGAAGGTCTTGGAAATCAGCGGCGAGCGCAGCCTCATCGACAATTTTTTCTCCTACCACGTGTAATAATCACGGTACACAAGTTTTCCTCGAATTTATATTCTATGCTTTGTTTTTTGGTTTATTTTTCTTTTTGTTTCATACTTCCTGCAAAATAAAGCTATATATACTTCATATTAAAAACATTCCTATGTATATGTAATTCATGCCTAAGTTCATGTTCCTTTTAACTTTTTCACCATGGTTTTTATGCCTCCATGGAATGTCTAATAGGATTTCCAGCATATTTTTCGTACCTACAAATTTCACACCAGGAATTGAAAATATTGATGAATAATCTAGCATAGGATCTGCACCTCTGGATAAGTATATTTCTGCCACTTATGTTTCTAGCATGTCACTTGGCTGGTATGAGGCTAAAAAGAGATTTGTTAGCTCCTGTGAATCTGGGCACTGCTTCACCATTTTGTGACTTTGATATGCTTATTATGTTTAGTGAACTCAATTTTCTATGTTCCAACCACTGCTCTTAATTTTTATACTTGCAGTCTGTAGATCTTGTTTTCTGTTGATTCACTTGTAATTAAACTGTTTGGATCACTAGATTGGTAGGATAAAACTGGAAGAATTGAGAATGGCATGTCGTTGGGCCTCATTTTTGCACAAGATTCGACTGTTCATTTGGTTTGAATGTTTGTATTATATATTAATACATTATTGATTCAAACCTAAAATGCATTGTTATGTTTATGCTTTATATTTTTATTATGAAGTTGTGATTTATTTCAGTTGCATTGTTTTGATTTATTCATGATTAAGAAATCATATTTCATGTTATAAACCTCAAATCTATGATTTTTTGGGTTTATTTTTCTTTGTTGTTTCATACTTCCTTCAAATGTGGAGATTACATGGCTTTTTTGATGTTTTGATTTATTTCACACATATCTCTACTACTCTATATGACCCTATTGTGGGTGTTCACATGCTTCACCGTTGCCCCCGCCACACTGCCGTCCACACTGTCCTCTGCTTGACCATGCCCCCGCCATCACCGCCCTTCCCCACCATCCTCGCCCTTCCCCAGATCGCGGCGCCTTCCATCGTCGCCATCCACTGCAACCCTCGTTCCCCAAATCACAGCACCTTCCATCGTCGCCAGCGCGGGGCCCCGACATTGACGACAGCGTGTGGCCCTGACATCGCCCCAAATCGCTCGCCCATCACCGAGGATGGCGGTCCTTCTCACCTCCCTGTTATCCCCGCCCCAAATCGACGCTAACCTCCCATCAACGAGAATCATGCAGCCCAAATCCTCGCCCCAAATCGACGCCAACTCCCATCGACGCCAAGGATGGTGGTCCGTAAATACCATGCCACCCCAAGACACAGATTTGGGGCCACCCCAATCCCCATCCTCAATTGTGCTCTCTAAGGAATACTGATGCTTTAGCGTCAACTTTGGCTCTCCAATACTTTACAAGGTATATACAATTTATTATGGGTTATGGGTTACGGGGGCTTTGAGTCTTTGATCTGACGATATATTACGGGAGCTTCGAGTCCTCAATCTGGTAGTTGTGGGATATGCTTGTAGCCAGTCGTTCTGATGATTCCAATAGGCTCTTTCTTAGGGTTGGATCTCCTCATGGTTTTCTTTTAATTAAATAAGTCTGGTGCAGACACTAATTTCTATGAATATAACCTATCCATCATTGTTTCACTTCAAGTCTGGCACTGCCATGTCTCTGTATGCTTGATAGTCTGTCTAAACCTTGGAGTAGCAGATTGCCATGGGTTGTTGTATCGATGATGCTTAAGTACGGGTAAGCTAGATAGGGATGCAAGTAGCAGATTATGCTAGATTCTTGCACAAGGAAAATTATGTAGTATCGTGGGGGTAACAAGTAGGTTCCTTTTTTGAAGGTACACGTGATCATGCCTATACTATGCTAGATGCTCGATCAGTTCAAAAACATTTGTGTGGGGGAGCTGTCTTTATTCTTGTTTATTTATCAGTTCAAACAGATTGTCATGAACATGCTTGATTGCCTTCATTTGACAGAGAAACCAATAGTATATAAAATCATGGGCAGAGGTCCCCGAACCATGGTGTACTATAGTGGGCCTTTGTACTCTGTATCTAATCATCTAACCTTAGATGCAGGCATTAGTTTATGCGTTGATACCGTCATACGCCGTTGTTTCATGACAATGCCCATCAAGCAGACAAAGAGTGACGACGACACTAGCTCACATATGAAGTGCAAAGGGTTTTCTTCCTTCTTGCATGTTGGTGTAAAGAGTAGGTAAACCTGCTTGCGCGATGGTACAAGCAGCATCAACAGAGGTATAGGGAAATTTTTGAACTGTAACAAGTTGCGGACCCTTGACTTCAATAATTGTGATGTTCAAACCTTCCCTGTCATCATGGATTTCCTGAAACTCTTTTCTTCAACTTTGGAACTCCTTTGTTTATAAAATCTACAGACTCTGGAACTGTTGTGGTATAATGGGCAGACAATGGAAATGTTGTTCACCTTCAATTCTCAGAGGACCTACCACTATTGTATTGTCAATTGTTTTGCTGTTTGGAGACCACAAGGCTTGACTCAGTAAACACCACTATTTGACCGAGGTGAATCTAGGTGACCACAATCTATGCTCTTCTATTATGTTCTTTATTTTAACTGAACAATGTAAAAAATTATTGAATGATTGTTGAGGTGTTGATTGTTATATGTTTAAAGCATTACATATGTTGATTATGTTAGTGAGTGTGCTATCTATTGAATGATGATGTGAAGCAATGGACCTGGAGACATGTTCTTTTAAGCCTTGAGCGTGTATGCGTTCGTGTACTTTCTGTTAATGAAATTCTTTCCAATATACCATGTTATTTTTCTTGTAAATAATCTATTTACTATTTTTCATACAACTGCTAAGTGAAATAGCTTTTGCCATAACTTTTTTAAAATTCTTCGAAGAGGCCGCCACTAAATGGCTCCACGAATAAATGGGTGTGAAGTCTTGGATGCTTGGTTTGCTCACAGGGATCAGGTGCGTTTTCTGTAATGCTCCTCTTTATCTTCTGTAATTTATATTTATTCCATGTGGATGGTAGTTTCTTCCTCCTTTTTTCACATGGATAACTTTACTGGCAGGAAAGTCCCTCTGTTTTCAGATCCCCCAAGGGTTCTCTTTGATTCCTAATCAGTTATCTGTCGTTTGTAGGCTGTGGAGTACGGAGTTCACAAGATCTAGGAGATCAACAACCTCGAGGTAACCCTCTCACAGTCTCATGCCAGCAGCCGCACCCACGCCCCGTTCCGTCTCGCACACTCTCGCCAACTTGTGGTTGCCCATCCGCCGCCAAGCACTCGGCCCCAACAGTCGCACTATCAATGTTTTTTCTTTTACAGCAAGCTTTTGTTCTGAAATTATATTATCTATGATTTGTAACTTGCTTGATCAGCAAGCTTTTGTCTGGTCCTTGATCGGGTAGGCGGATGGGCAACCACAAGTTATTCATCTCCATGTAATCGTTATATACTAACATTTTAATACCAAGAGCATAAAACGACAAATACTGACTCTAGCAATAACGAGTTGATTTGTGTTATATTGGTAACTATGTTTTTATATTTGTGAATGTTAAAGACATGTTCTTCCTAGCCTATCTTCTATTTTCTCTGTTTTGTTATAGCACCAATCTAATTTATGTCTAATTTATATTGGTAACCATCAATGAACATTTTGCCCATGTATTTAGTTGATAGGTGAAGTACATGATGCTTGCTATAAATGGAAACCTGGATATTCTGTTAGAGCCTTTAGAGTGTTCATTCCCTTTGTTAAATTGATACAAAATACCTTACGTCCTTACACCCTCCCACCCAAGGAAAAAAACTTGAGGCAACTATAGTAATATGTCATTATTTCCCTTTGCCAGAATGAGCTTTCACCAGTTCACCATTTTTATTTGTTGGATATTTGGTCAAAGTGATAAAACTAGATTGCGATCTTTTAATTTCTCATTAGACATTCCACATCATATTAGCAATCTGCCTTGAGTTACAGAATCTAATGTTGTGTGAACAACAAACCACCGTATCCCATCTAACCGCCTTGCTGACTAACAGTCCGGTCTTGCATGCATGAAGTTCAATATTTCCTTAACAGCAGAGCATCAGATCATTTTGACTACTATTCCCTTATTGGTTTTATTGGCCGATGGTCTGATGGATGCTAGGATGGGAGGATATAGAAGGAGAAAATGTCTTCAGCCAGCAATAGGGTGAGAACAGACTTGCCGAACATGAAGGAAGGGTTGCAGCTGGAGCCTGACAATAGCGGTGTTCTAAGTTGTGGATACTGGACACTGCTGTTGGAATACTAGAGCGACATGATGTTGTAAGGGATCTAGAGAGGAAGCTTCTGGAGTTGCAATAGGTGATGCCTTCTTATTTACTCCTTTTTTGGCACAAGGTCTTCTCTGTATCATATAGTATGTTACAAAAGCTATGGCCATTCAATGAACATAGTTCCTCTCAATATGCAACTTCAAGTGCAGCGCTACAAGATTCTACTTCATAGAGCTGTATACATGAAAACAAACAACTCCAGAACATGTCTTCTCTCCCAAGCTTCATGGTAGATACCCATGTACAATTCTAATTGCAGTGACATGTTACAAATTTCTATGCAATTGTGTACCAAATTATGTGCTGCAGTCGCTATTTTGTTTAAATGGTTTCAAAATGGTCGTAAACCATCCGTTATGTAAGTATTTGCTGATCCTACCTAATTGATGCTTATAGTGTGTATAACTATATTATATATAACTATCTTCTATAAATGTTACATCCGTTGTGCTATATTTGATTTCTTGATTGCTATATTATGATCAAAAAATTGCTAGAGTACAACTGATTAACAGTTGACTGTCTTTGTCTCTATGTTCTTTTTGTTATGTATTTGGTAACTAAGGATGGCATAAGTGAGGGTCGGTTCAAACAAATTTTGGAGAAAGCAATCCTAGCGATAGAAAAGGTAAAGTGATGTGAGGGCAAATTGTGTTGGCCATTATCATATTACGTTAGAACTTTTGAGCTATTGTATCTCAAGTACATTTGATCCATTGTATGAGTTTTTAAATAAATTGTACTTATCCAAACTTGCTTCACTTAATCTTATCTATCAAATTCCCATGTACAATTACATACTCCATCTGTTTATGAATGTATGTTGTTTTGGATGTGAATACGCTTCATGGGGCAACCCTGGCAGTGTGGCTACTACTAGCTAACTAGCATTATATGTTGATGAACACTATACAAATAATGTATGAGGGAGTATCTTTTTTTATGATGGATATATTCATTTTACTTTCATTTAGTTAGTCTTGGTTATTGTTCATATGTTATAGCCAAATTTAAACTTCTCAATATCACGTACCCAAATCAACATACAGTATAAAACTGAGTTATAAAACTGAGTTTAAGAGTTAGCACATGTTCCACTGTTTCTACCGTCGTACATTTTCACTATTTCCATCATCAATACCTTTGCAAAAAAAATTATATTTCCTTGTAACTAACATTTATTGAATAATTGTACGCCGTCGCAACGCACGGGCACTCACCTAGTAAGACTAATAAGCTCTTAATTTTATCGTATAAAATTTAAAAATTAAATTGAATTAAAATTAGACTCTATTTTTTATTTTTTAAGAAAATTTATTTAAAAGCTCAAACAAACTATAAAAGATATTTGAGCTGTTATCCATTACTCTCTACACCGCCGGATAGTTTACGGCTCCTTTGGAACGTAGTAATTTTATAGAAATAATATAAAAACTTTATATGAATTAGTTTAAAATAATAGGAAAAACGTACGATTTAGAAAACAATTCTGTTCCAAAAGCCTTCCCAAGTGAACAGCCCGATCATTTCTTTTTTTTTAAAAAAAGGTGAACAGCCCGCTGCTATGAAATGGAAAGAATAAACCAAAAAAACTCTAAAAGTACTACGTCGCGTAGCATAGTTTTTTTCTTCAAACTCTAAAATCCAACAAACTGCTAATCTCAACTATCACAGCCATTTAAGTTACTCATACGCCAGTTACATAGAAAGAACTTCCAAAGTGATTTTATCATTATTAAAATAAAAAATCGTAACACTTAATAATGGTTTTAAGTTCTACAAGTATCTATGCGACTTGTGTGAGTCTTACATGTTGAGTGCAAATTTTTAGAAGGCACTGAACATGTCCAAAGGTATACCCCAATCATAAGAACTAGACACATGTAAGGCTATCTCTAGCAGTTTACGCATACTCATATTCATATTCAAACTTCACTCTGCAAACAGTACAGTATACAGTGCAGAAATGAGTTAAAGATCTCCCTTAAAGATGTTAAAGAAAAAATTGAAAATTTAAGTGAAGCAAATAGGGAGCTAATGATAGGCTTGTCAAGATAAATTAAGATTATACAAAAATTAAAATTGATCATGATAATCTTCTTATTGCATATGAGCTTTTATCTAGTGATACACATGAGGACATTAACCTCGTTGTTAAGCTTGATGTAGCAACCTCATGTGATGATTTGAGCAATGTTGATCAATCTAGTCTTCATGATGATTTGGTTGGAAAACTTGAAGTCATGACACTAGAGAACAAGCAATTAAAGAAGTACTTGACTGATGCAACCACCAAGGGAAAAATTGCCATAGAAAGCAAAGATTTTAATAATAAGTTGGTATTGGACAATGAGAGGCTTAGGGAAGAGATCAAGAAGCTCAAGCTTGAGAAAGAACATCTTGCCACTAGTGTGCAAAAATTCAGCAAGGGTAAATACCTCCAAAATGAGCTCCTCATGAACACAATCGTGAAAAATAACAAGAGTGGTATTGGATGCAATTCATTTGTGCAAAAGAAAGCAACAACTCAAAACAAGGCTAAGCAAAATCCTAAGCCCATCCAGTGTTATGAGTGTGGAAAAGAAGAATATTTTGCTCGCAATTGCAAAGCCACACCACCAATTCCATTGCCAAAGCACTCGAAACCTTTTGCATTCAATACTCACTAGGTCCTTAGAAAAGTTGAAAATGGGAAGGTCAAAGTAACATTCTTAGGTCCACCAAACAAGAGTAGACCTAGACAAATTTGGGTTGCAAAGACCTTAATTGGGAAAGTTATGGGCCCTATGCAAGATAGGATCTCCAAGATTGAAGCTTGATTCACTTGTCCGTGTAGGTGAACTACAAGATCGGTGGGAGCCATTGGATAATTGATGGTGGATGTACTCAACATATGACCGGTAACCCACAGATGTTCACCTCATTAGATGAAAATGTTGATGAATAAGACAAAATCACATTTGTAGATAATTCAAAAGGAAAAGTTTAAGGACTTGGCAAGGTGGCAATATCAAATGATCTTTCAATTTCAAATGTTCCCTTGGTTGCGCCATTGAGTTTCAACTTGTTATCAGTCGGTCAACTATGTGATCTTTGTCTTCGGTGCTTATTCACTTCGTTAGATGTTGTTGTATCTAAAATGGATGATGAGCCAATAATATTCAAAGGATTTAGATATAGCAACCTATTTTTAGTGTACTTCTCTTCTGAAGATGCTAATCTAAGGACTTGCCTCTTTACCAAAGCATCTCTTGGATGACTATGGCATAGAAGGCTTGCACATGTTAGAATGAACATACACACTGAGAGCACCTAGAGGGGGGGGTGAATAGGTGATCCTGTAACACTTCAAAACTTAAGCCACAAAACTTGGTTAATTGTTAGCACAATGATTGCCAAGTGGCTAAAGAGGAATCCTCAACAAAACACAATACCCAACAAAGATCAATCATAGAGATGGCACGGTGGTTATCCCGTGGTTCGGCCAAGACCAACGCTTGCCTACTCCACGTTGTGGCGTCCCAACGGACGAGGGTTGCAATCAACCCCTCTCAAGCGGTCCGAAGACCCACTTGAATACCACGGTGTTTTGCTTGCTTTTTCTCAATCCCGTTTGCGAGGAATCTCCACAACTTGGAGCCTCTCGCCCTTACACTTGAAATTCACAAAGAATACGGAGCAAGGAAGGGATTAGCAACGCACACAAGACACAAGAATCAGAGTGTCAACACGCACACAAGTCGCAACAAGAGCTCGCAACACAGCTCAATGAGTTCACAACTCCACTAGAGCTCTATATGCTATCACAATGAAACGAATGCGCGAAATTGATGTCTTGGTGCTTAGAAATGTTGTAGGAATGCTTGGTGTACTCCTCCATGCGCCTAGGGGCCCCTTTTATAGCCCCAAGGCAGCTAGGAGCCGTTGAGAGCAATCTGGGAAGGCAATTCTTGTCTTCTGTCGTCTGGCGCACCGGACAGTCCGGTGCACACCGGACACTGTCCGGTGCCAGATTTCTTTCCTTAAATGGCGAAGCCGACCGTTGGCAGACTTGGAGCCGTTGGTGCACCGGACATGTCCGGTGCACACCGGACAGTCCGATGCCCCTTTCTAGCTGTTGGCTCGACCACGTGTCCCGCGCAGATTGCGCGGCCGACCGTTGGCCCGGCCGACCGTTGGCTCACCGGACAGTCCGGTGCACACCGGACAGTCCGGTGAATTATAGCCGTACGTCGCCGGTGAATTCCCGAGAGCGGCCACTTCGCTTGAGCCAGCCTGGCGCACCGGACACTGTCCGGTGCACCACCGGAGAGTCCGGTGCACCCAGACTCAGCAGAGTCTTGGCTGCTCGAGCCAAGACATTTTCAATTGGATTTTTCCTGTTTCCAGCACTTAGACACAATACATTAGTCCATAAAACAATGTACTAAGTCTGAGAAACATACCTTTATCCTTGATTTGTACTTTGTCCACCTTTTTACAATTAGGCACTTGTGTTGAACACTAAATCACCAAAATACTTAGAAATGGTCCAAGGGCACATTTCCCTTTTTGGTGATTTATGCCAACACAACATAAAGCAAGTAGAACAAGTACAAAATCAATTCAAATAAGAACTCAAATTGTTTTGATTCAAATTTGACATATATGGATCACTCTTTGCCAGCATTTGGTTTGTTTTTGCAAATCAAACTCAAATTCCTATCTCTAAGTCAAATCCACTTGTAGAGACATAAAGAGAGGTTTTCCAAAGGATTTTGATCAAGGATTTCAACAACTCCCCCTTTTTCCCATAATCAACACTTCTCCCCACAAGAAGCCAACTTTTGACAAGAGAGGCAACAAAAGAGTTTTGTCAAACCAAAAAACTCTATTCTACTATTTTCAAAATCTCTCAAGTGATAGCTGATCCATTTATTGCTTTGGCCTTTATTTTCTCCCCCTTTGGCATCAAGCACCAAAACGGGATCAATCTTGGCCCTAAGAACCCCATTGCCTCACCAAAATCTTCAATAAGAATACAAAGGCAATAAGAGTACATGAGATGAACTTGGAATAAGTTACCCTCTCATCGGAGTGCAGTGGAAGTCTTTCATGGTCCAAGTCCACCTTTTTCCTTTCAAACCTCCTTCGAGACTAAATCATCAAACTCAAGCACATGGTTAGTCTCAAAGGGTCAAGTTGTAACACATCTCCCCCTAAACGTGTGCATCACTTTGCAACGAACTTGTGAGGTCCAGGGAGTGTTTGTACAACTTGAGCACCATTATTAAGCGACAATATGCATAAGGAACATGATCAAAGGCATAAACACAAGTATGCTATAAATCAATCCAAGTTCCGCGAATCTAAGACATTTAGCTCACTACGCAACCTGCAAAAGGTCTTCTCATCTAGAGGCTTGGTAAAGATATCGGCTAGCTGGTTCTCGGTGCTAACATGAAACACTTCGATATCTCCCTTTTGCTGGTGGTCTCTCAAAAAATGATGTCGGATGTCTATGTGCTTTGTGCGGCTGTGCTCAACAGGATTTTCCGCCATGCGGATAGCACTCTCATTATCACATAGGAGTGGGACTTTGCTCAGATTGTAGCCAAAGTCCCTGAGGGTTTGCCTCATCCAAAGTAGTTGCGCGCAACACTGTCCTGCGGCAACATACTCGGCCTCAGCGGTGGATAGGGCAACGGAGGTTTGTTTCTTAGAATTCCATGACACCAGGGACCTTCCTAAGAATTGGCACGTCCCCGATGTACTCTTCCTATCGACCTTACATCCAGCATAGTCGGAATCTGAATATCCAATCAAGTCAAAGGTAGACCCCTTTGGATACCAGATCCCCGAAGCAAGGCGTAGCAACTAAATATCTAAGGATTCGCTTCACTGCCACTAAGTGACATTCCTTAGGATCGGATTGAAATCTAGCACACATGCATACACTAAGCATAATATCCGGTCTACTTGCACATAAATAAAGTAAAGACCCAATCATAGACCGGTATGCCTTTTGATCAACGGACTTACCTCCTTTGTTGAGGTCGGTGTGTCCGTCGGTCCCCATCGGAGTCTTTGCGGGCTTGGCGTCCTTCATCCCAAACCGCTTCAGCAAGTCTTGTGTGTACTTCGTTTGAGAGATGAAGGTGCCATCCTTGAGTTGCTTCACTTGGAACCCAAGGAAGTAGTTCAACTCGCCCATCATCGACATCTCGAATTTCTGCGTCATCACCCTGCTAAACTCTTCACAAGACTTTTTATTAGTAGAACCAAATATTATGTCATCGACATAAATTTGTCACACAAAAAGATCACCATCACAAGTCTTAGTGAAAAGAGTTGGATCGGCTTTCCCAACCTTGAAAGCATTAGCAATTAAAAAGTCTCTAAGGCATTCATACCATGCTCTTGGGGCTTGCTTAAGTCCATAGAGCGCCTTAGAGAGCTTACACACGTGGTCGGGGTACCGTTCATCCTCGAAGCCAGGGGGTTGCTCCACGTACACTTCCTCCTTGATCGGCCCGTTGAGGAAAGCGCTCTTCACATCCATTTGGAACAACCTGAAAGAATGGTGAGCGGCATATGCTAGCAAAATACGAATGGACTCTAGCCTAGCCACAGGAGCAAAAGTCTCCTCAAAGTCCAAACCTGCGACTTGGGCATAACCTTTTGCCACAAGTCGAGCCTTGTTCCTCGTCACCACTCTGTGCTCGTCTTGTTTGTTGCGGAACACCCACTTGGTTCCCACAATATTTTGCTTAGGACGAGGCACCAGTGTCCAAACTTCATTCCTCTTGAAGTTGTTGAGCTCCTCTTGCATGGCCAACACCCAGTCTGGATCTAGCAAGACCTCCTCTACCCTGAAAGGCTCAATAGAAGAGACAAAGGAGTAATGCTCACAAAAATTAACTAATCGAGACCGAGTAGTTACTCCCTTGCTTATGTCACCCAAAATCTGGTCGACGGGATGATCCCTTTGAATCATCGCTCGGACTTGAGTTGGAGGTGCTAGTTGTGCTTCTTCCTCCATTACTTGATCATCTTGTGCTCCCCCTTGATCATACGCCTCCTTTTGATGAACCTGTTCATCTTCTTGAGTTGGGGGATGCACCATTGTTGAGGATGAAGGTTGATCTTGTTCCTGTGGCCGTACTTCCCCAATCGCCATGGTTCGTATGGCTGCCGTCGGAACATCTTCTTCATCTATATCATCACAATCAACAACTTGCTCTCTTGGAGAGCCATTAGTCTCATCAAATACAACGTCGCTAGAGACTTCAACCAAACCCGATGATTTGTTGAAGACTCTATACGCCTTTGTATTTGAGTCATAACCTAACAAAAACCCTTCTACTGCTTTGGGAGCAAATTTAGAATTTCTACCCTTCTTCACTAGAATGTAGCACTTGCTCCCAAATACACGAAAGTACGATACATTGGGTTTGTTACCGGTTAGAAGCTCATATGACGTCTTCTTGAGGAGGCGGTGAAGGTAGACCCTGTTGATGGCGTGGCAAGCCGTGTTCACGGCTTCCGACCAAAAACGCTCGGGGGTCTTGAACTCTCCAAGCATAGTCCTCGCCATGTCGATTAGCGTCCTGTTCTTCCTCTCTACCACACCATTTTGCTGTGGTGTGTAGGGAGCGGAGAACTCGTGCTTGATCCCTTCCTCCTCAAGGAACTCCTCTACTTGAAGGTTCTTGAACTCGGACCCGTTGTCGCTCCTTATCTTCTTCACCTTGAGCTCAAACTCATTTTGAGCTCTCCTGAGGAAGCGCTTGAGGGTCCCTTGGGTTTCAGACTTATCCTGCAAAAAGAATACCCAAGTGAAGCGGGAAAAGTCATCAACAATAACTAGACCATACTTACTTCCTCCTATACTCAAATAGGCGACGGGTCCGAAGAGGTCCATATGCAGCAGCTCCAGGGGTCTTGAAGTGGTCATCACATTCTTGCTGTGATGTGCTCCTCCCACTTGTTTACCTGCTTGACAAGCTGCACAAGGTCTATCTTTTTCGAATTGCACGTTAGTCAAACCTATCACGTGTTCTCCCTTTAGAAGCTTGTGAAGGTTCTTCATCCCCACATGTGCTAAGCGGCGATGCCACAGCCAGCCCATGCTAGTCTTAGCTATTAAGCATGCATCTAGACCGGCCTCTTCTTTTGCAAAATCAACTAAATAAAGTTTGCCGTCTAATACACCCTTAAAAGCTAGTGAACCATCACTTCTTCTAAAGACAGACACATCTATATTTGTAAATAGACAGTTATACCCCATGTTGCATAATTGACTAACAGATAGCAAATTATAACCAAGAGACTCAACTAAAAACACATTAGAGATAGAGTGCTCATTAGAAATTGCAATTTTACCTAACCCTTTTACCTTGCCTTGATTCCCATCACCGAAAATTATTGAATCTTGGGAATCCTTATTCTTGACGTAGGAGGTGAACATCTTCTTCTCCCCCGTCATATGGTTTGTGCATCCGCTGTCGATAATCCAGCTTGAACCCCCGGATGCATAAACCTGCAAGGCAAATTTAGGCTTGGGTCTTAGGTACCCAACTCTTGTTGGGTCCTACAAGGTTAGTCACAATTTCCTTAGGGACCCAAATGCAAGTTTTATCACCCTTGCATTTTGCCCCTAATTTCCTAGCAACTATCTTCCTATCCTTTCTACAAATAGCAAAGGAAGCATTCAAAGCATGATAAATTGTAGAGGGACCATTCATAACTTTCCTAGGAGCATGAACAAAATTCTTTCTAGGCACATGATGAATATTTTTCCTAGGAATATCTCTACAATGCATATAGGAAGAATTAGAAGCATACATAGCATAAGAATCATAGGCATGTGAATCAAAAGCATTACAACTCCTATGAGACTGTCTTCTATTATTGTACATAAAAGCATGGTTCTTTTTAGTACTACTTGCCATAAGGGCCTTCCCTTTCTCCTTGGCGGATATGGGAGCCTTATGGCTTGTTAAGTTCTTGGCTTCCCTCTTGAAGCCAAGCCCATCCTTAATTGAGGGGTGTCTACCAATCGTGTAGGCATCCCTAGCAAATTTTAGTTTATCAAAATCGCTTTTGCTAGCCTTAAGTTGGGCATTAAGACTAGCCATTTCATCATTTAACTTTGCAATAGAAGCTATGTGTTCACTACAAGCATCAATATCAAAATCTTTACATCTATTGCAAATACCAACATTTTCTACACAAGTTGTTGATTTCCTAGCTATTTCTAACTTAGCATTCAAATCATCATTAATGCTCCTTAAGCTAGAAATTGTCTCATGGTAAGAAGATAATTCACAGGAAAGCATTTCATTTCTTTTAACTTCTAAAGCATGAGATTTTTGTGCTTCTACAAATTTGTCATGTTCTTCATACAACAAATCTTCTTGTTTTTCTAGAAGCCTATTCTTATCATTCAAGGCATCAATTAATTCATTAATTTTATCTACCTTGGTTCTATCTAGGCCTTTAAATAGACACGAATAATCTATTTCATCCTCATCACTAGATTCGTCCTCACTTGAAGAAGCATAAGTAGAGTCTCGAGTACATACCTTCTTCTCCCTTGCCATAAGGCATGTGTGACGCTCGTTGGGGAAGAGGGATGACTTGTTGAAGGCGGTGGCGGCGAGTCCTTCATTGTCGGAGTCGGAGGAGGAGCAATCCGAATCCCACTCCTTTCCTAGATGTGCCTCACCCTTTGCCTTCTTATAGTTCTTCTTCTTCTCCCTCTTGTTCCCTTGGTCCTGATCGCTATCATTGTCGGGACAGTTAGCAATAAAATGACCAAGCTTACCACATTTGAAGCATGAGCGCTTCCCCTTTGTCTTGGTCTTGCTTGGCTGCCCCTTGCGACCCTTTAGCGTCGTCTTGAATCTTTTGATGATGAGGGCCATCTCTTCATCATTAAGTCCGGCCGCCTCAATTTGTGCCACCTTGCTAGGTAGCGCCTCCTTGCTTCTTGTTGCCTTGAGAGCAAGGGGTTGCAGCTCGTTGATCGGACCATTCAAGGCGTCGTCCACGTACCTCGCCTCCTTGATCATCATTCGCCCGCTCACGAATTTTCCAAGGACTTCTTCGGGCGACATTTTGGTGTACCTGGAATTCTCACGAATATTATTCACCAAATGAGGATCAAGAACGGTAAAGGACCTTAGCATCAGTCGGACGACGTCGTGGTCCGTCCATCGCGTGCTTCCGTAGCTCCTTATTTTGTTGATAAGGGTCTTGAGCCGGTTGTATGTTTGAGTTGGCTCCTCGCCCCTTATCATCGCGAACTGTCCAAGCTCGCCCTCCACCAACTCCATTTTGGTGAGCAAGGTGACGTCGTTCCCCTCATGTGAAATCTTGAGGGTGTCCCATATTTGCTTGGCGTTATCCAAGCCGCTCACTTTGTGATATTCATCCCTGCACAAAGAAGCTAGAAGAACAGTAGTAGCTTGTGCATTCTTATGTATTTGCTCATTAATGAACATGGGACTATCCGTACTATCAAAGTGCATTCCACTCTCTACAATCTCCCATATACTAGGATGGAGAGAGAACAAGTGACTACGCATTTTGTGACTCCAAAATCCATAGTCCTCTCCATCAAAATGAGGAGGTTTACCAAGTGGAATAGATAATAAATGAGCATTTGCACTTTGAGGAATACGAGAGTAATCAAAAGAAAAGTTCGAATTGACCGTTTTCTTTTTCTCGTAGTCGTCATCGTCGTCCTTTTAGGAAGAAGTGGACTCATCACTGTCGTCGTAGTAGACGATCACCTTGATGCGTCTTGTCTTCTTCTTCTTCCCATCTTTGCGTCTGTGGCCCGAGCCCGAGTCAGTAGGCTTGTCATCCTTCGGCTCGTTGACAAAGGACTCCTTTTCCTTGTCGTTGATCACGATTCCCTTCCCCTTAGGATCCATCTCTTCGGGTGGTTAGTCCCTTTCTTGAAGAGAACGGCTCTGATACCAATTGAGAGCACCTAGAGGGGGGGTGAATAGGTGATCCTGTAACACTTCAAAACTTAAGCCACAAAGCTTGGTTAATTGTTAGCACAATGATTGCCAAGTGGCTAAAGAGGAATCCTCAACAAAACACAATACCCAACAAAGATCAATCATAGAGATGACACGGTGGTTATCCCGTGGTTCGGCCAAGACCAACGCTTGCCTACTCCACGTTGTGGCGTCCCAACGGACGAGGGTTGCAATCAACCCCTCTCAAGCGGTCCGAAGACCCACTTGAATACCACGGTGTTTTGCTTGCTTTTTCTCAATCCCGTTTGCGAGGAATCTCCACAACTTGGAGCCTCTCGCCCTTACACTTGAAATTCACAAAGAATACGGAGCAAGGAAGGGATTAGCAACGCACACAAGACACAAGAATCAGAGTGTCAACACGCACACAAGTCGCAACAAGAGCTCGCAACACAGCTCAATGAGTTCACAACTCCACTAGAGCTCTATATGCTATCACAATGAAACGAATGCGCGAAATTGATGTCTTGGTGCTTAGAAATGTTGTAGGAATGCTTGGTGTACTCCTCCATGCGCTTAGGGGCCCCTTTTATAGCCCCAAGGCAGCTAGGAGCCGTTGAGAGCAACCTGGGAAGGCAATTCTTGCCTTCTGTCGTCTGGCGCACCAGACACTGTCCGGTGCCAGATTTCTTTCCTTAAATGGCGAAGCCGACCGTTGGCAGACTTGGAGCCGTTGGCGCACCGGACATGTCCGGTGCCCCTTTCTAGCTGTTGGCTCGGCCACGTGTCCCGCGCAGATTGTGCGGCCGACCGTTGGCTCATCGGACAGTCCGGTGCACACCGGACAGTCCGGTGAATTATAGCCGTACGTCGCCGGTGAATTCCTGAGAGCGGCCACTTCGCTTGAGCCAGCCTGGCGCACCGGACACTGTCCGGTGCACCACCGGAGAGTCCGGTGCACCCAGACTCAGCAGAGTCTTGGCTGCTCGAGCCAAGACATTTTCAATTGGATTTTTCCTGTTTCCAGCACTTAGACACAATACATTAGTCCATAAAACAATGTACTAAGTCTGAGAAACATACCTTTATCCTTGATTTGTACTTTGTCCACCTTTTTACAATTAGGCACTTGTGTTGAACACTAAATCACCAAAATACTTAGAAATGGCCCAAGGGCACATTTCCCTTTCACACACTCAAGAAGATTCTAAAGAAAGAGCTACCTAGAGCACACACCACATGCATTAGGCTTCTCTTGGTCAAGTGTAAGTCTATGCCTTATTACTCTTGGTGATCGGCATCACCTAGATGGCTCGGTGGTGATTGGAGTTCTGTAATCACCCTAGAAGATTTATTGGTGACCCAAATCGATGGTTATACACGGTCATGAGGGATCCACCATGTTAGAGAGGCAAAGGATCATCTCATAGTGAGCACTTGGTTCTTACGAGGACCAAGGGGGAGTGATACCCTTGTGCGGGTGCTCCAACGAGGACTAGTGGAGAGTGCCGACTCTTCGATACCTCAGAAAAAATGGAGGAGTCTTCTTGTCCTACTTTACTTTTTGCATTTACTTTGAGCATTTTACTTTGTGTATTTGCTTTGCTACTATTTGCAATAATGACTTAGTGTTGTTCTCTATTTCATAGCTTTTACTTCTTGCTAGTAGATTGGGTGAAGCTTTTTGTAAGAATTTTAGAAAAGCCCAAATCACTCCCCTCTTGGGCATCGTGATCCTTTCACCTTCTGCGGTGAGTCGTCCCTTGTTGTGGTCGTCATAGTGAGGGTCCAACAAGTGGTACTGCACCATCCCACAAAAAAAAGAAAATATACCGGTTAGTAAATTGTAAAATTATAACAACAATTTGGATGTACTAAAAAACAACTGACTGCTAATCGGGCGCAGCCAACATTGTATCACACCTTACTAAGCGCCCAAAGGCATGTACATTAGTTGTGACCAAGTCTGCCGCATTTGCCACATTCGTTCTACTCTGGGTCAATAAAAAGGGGGTGCTTAACCTCTCCTTGTGCGGCCAGAAACCTGATCCATCACCATATTGAGCCTACTCCTTTTCCTTGTTCCACGTCTGTCCCAACGATGCCCTAGATTGACAATGTATGTCGGACTGGTGTATGCTGGGCTGACTCGTTAAGAAATGGCTCAAAACAGGGACTCCAAGTTGAGAGCACCTAGAGGGGGGTGAATAGGTGATCCTGTAAAATCAAACACTAATAGCCACAAAAACTTAATTTAAAGTGTTAGTACGGCTAAGTGGTTGAGAGACGAGTTCTTGTGGACAAGATAATCACAGAGAAAGCAATCACAAGAGACACGCGATTTTTATCCCGTGGTTCGGCCAAGTAACACTTGCCTACTTCCACGTTGTGGCGTCCTAATGGACGAGGGTTGCACTCAACCCCTTTCAAGTGATCCAATGATCAACTTGAATACCACGGCTTTCTTCCTTATAGTCTTTTTCCCGTTTGCGAGGAATCTCCACAAGTTGGAGCCTCTCACCCTTACAATATTGATCACAAAGAACGCACAAGAGTACGGTTGGGAAGAGCAACACACACAAGACTCAAATAAGCAGCACAACCACGCACACAAGTCATGACTTGAGCTCGAAACACAACGCACGGAGTTCACAACTCAAATGGAGCTCAAATCACTATCACAAAGAATCGAATGCGTGAAGTTGGAGTCTTGGAGTCTTAGGATGCTTAGTGAATGCTTGGGTTACTCCTCAATGCGCTTAGGGGTCCCTTTTATAGCCCCAAGGCAGCTAGGAGCCGTTGGAGATCAACATAGAAGGCTATCCTTGCCTTCTGTCGAGTGGCGCACCGGACAGTCCGGTGCGCCACCGGACAGGTCCTGTAGACGGTCCGGTGCTTGATCTCCTTCCAAATTTGGCATATCCGACCGTTGCTCCCCTGGGCTGACTGGCGCACCAGACATTGTCCGGTGCACCAGCCGACCGTTGGAGCAGTCCACGTGTCGCGCGAAGATTGCGCGGCCGACCGTTAGCGCTGGCGACTGTTGGCTCACCGGACAGTCCGGTGCACCACCGGACAGTTCGGTGAATTATAGCCATGTCGCCCCTTTGCTTTTCCCAAGGGCGACGAGTTCGCCGTGGATGACTCACCGGACAGTCCGGTGCACCACCGGACGGTCCGGTGATTTTTAGTCATACGCCGTCGTCAATTACCGAGAGCAGCACTTTCACCGGAGACCAGCCTGGCGCACCGAACACTGTCCGGTGCACCATCGGACAGTCCGGTGTGCCAGGCCGAGCTGGACTTCGGCTGCACACAACCAAGTCTTTTGCAATTCGTTTCTTTTCTTCTCTGCTCTGTTTCTATCACTTAGACAAATACATTAGTATACAAAAACCAATTACTAAGTCTAGAAACATACCTTGTTTTATGATGTGTTGGACACTTAATCACCAAAACATTATAGAAATGGCCCAAGGGCACATTTCCCTTTCAATCTCCCCTTTTTGGTGATTTATGCCAACACATCAAAAAGCAACCAAAATAAGTGCAACATCAATGCAAATGAGGACCAAATTGTTTTTGACTATAATTTGGCATATTTGGATCATTCTTTGCCACCACTTGGTTTGTTTTTTGCAAATCAAATTCATTTTCCTATCTCTAAGTCAAACTCACTTGTTTGGGCATAAAGAGAGACAATCCAAGAGTGAAATTGATCAAGTGCCAAAAACTCCCCCTTTTTCCATAATAAAAAATTCTCCCCCACAAGAGACCAAAATTTGCAATAAGAGTGTTTTGGACAAATCAAAAGTTCTAACTCGATTGTTTTCAAAATTCACAAGTGGTAGCTGATCCATTTGCTTTGGCCTTAATTTCTCCCCCTTTGGCATTAAGCACCAAAATGGGATCATTCTTGGCCCTTTTTAACCCCATTGCCTCACCAAAAAATGTTAATTAATAGCAAAAAGGCAATGAGAGCATAAATATGAACTTGGAAGTGAGTACACTAATACCGGAGTGCAGTGGAAGTCTTTGCATCGTCCAAGTCCATTCTCCCTTTCAATGCACCTTTAAGACTACATCAAGTGTACTCAAACAAATAGGTTAGTCTCAAAGGGTCAAGTTGTAGCACATCTCCCCCTAAATATGTGCACCATTTGCATAAGGATTTGTGAGGTCCGGGGAGATCTTGTACAACTTGAGCACCACAAATAGATAACACATGTAGTAAATGCATAAAGTAACATGATCAAAGGCATAAAACACATGTATGTTATAGATCAATCCAAGTTACGCGAATCTAAGACATTTAGCTCACTACGCAACCTGCAAAAAGTTTTCTCATCCAACGGCTTGGTAAAGATATCGGCTAACTGGCTCTCGGTGCTAATATGGTACACCTCGATATCTCCCTTTTGCTGGTGGTCTTTCAGGAAGTGATGCCAGATGTCTATGTGCTTAGTGCGGCTATGTTCAATAGGATTATCCGCCATGCAGATTGCACTCTCATTGTCACATAGGAGTGGGGCTTTGCTTAGATTGTAGCCAAAGTCCCGGAGGGTTTGCCTCATCCAAAGTAGTTGCGTGCAACACTGTCCTATGGCAACGTACTCGGCCTCAGCGGTGGATAGGGCAACAGATGTCTGTTTCTTGGAACTCCAAGACACCATGGACCTTCCTAAGAATTGGCACGTCCCCGATGTGCTCTTCCTATCAACCTTGCAACCGGCATAATCGGAGTCTAAATATCCAATCAAGTCAAAGGTAGACCCCTTTGGATACCAGATCCTGAAGCAAGGCGTAGCAACTAAATACCTAAGAATTCGCTTAACGGCCACAAGGTGACATTCCTTGGGGTCGGATTGATATCTAGCACACATGCACACGCTTAGCATAATGTCCGGTCTACTAGCACATAAATAAAGTAATGACCCTATCATAGACCGGTATGCCTTTTGATCAACGGACTTACCTCCTTTATTGAGGTCGACATGCCCATCGGTTCCCATCGGTGTCTTCGTGGGCTTGGCGTCCTTCATCCCAAACCTCTTGGGAAGATCTTGAGTGTACTTCGTTTGAGAGAGGAAGGTGTCGTCCTTAAGTTGCTTCACTTGGAACCCAAGGAAGTAGGTCAACTCGCCCATCATCGACATCTCGAACTTTTATGTCATCACCCTGCTAAACTCCTCACAAGACTTTTGATTAGTAGAACCAAATATTATGTCATCGGCATAAATTTGGCACACAAAAAGATCACCATCACAAGTCTTAGTGACAAGAGTGGGATCGGCTTTCCCAACCTTGAAAGCATTAGCAATTAAGAAATCTCTAAGGTATTCATACCATGCTCTTGGGGCTTGCTTAAGTCCATAGAGCGCCTTAGAGAGCTTGAACACATGGTCGGGGTACCTATCATCCTCAAAGCCAGGGGGTTGTTCCACGTATACCTCCTCCTTGATTGGCCCGTTGAGGAAAGCGCTCTTCACATCCATTTGAAACAACCTGAAAGTAGCCTAGAGGGGGGGTGAATAGGCTACACCTGAAAATTTTCACTAAAAACTTCGAGATAGGTTAAATTAAAGTTGCACTGGTGCAAACCGGTTCAGTCGATTTTAATTACAACTGAACAAGTTGAACCTGCTCAACTTAAATTAGGTAATCTGTTAAACAAATACGAAGTAGTGAAGAATATAGCTAAAGACTTGCCCTACACAAAATCTACTCGAATGAATAATATGAACCAACCAATGAATTTAAAGCGCTTGACAAGAACACACAAGAACACGCGATATAACCCGAGGTTCGGCAACCACCACAAAGGTGTCCTACTCCTCGTTGAGGAACCCACAAAGGGCCGGGTCTTTTCCAACCCTAATCCTCCACAAGCCGACCACAAAGGTCAAGGCAATCTCTTCTCAAATCAGCTCAAAGAGCGGGTGATACAAACTTCTTGGGGTCGTCCACAAATTTGGAGACTCCCAAGCAACCTCTAACCGTCAAGGAACACGAGGTTCCAAGAGTAACAAATCTGCACACGGTTAAGTTTGCAACAAGCTCAAGAACAAAGAGAATGGGAGAATCAAGATGAAATTGACAGCGAGTTCGATCGAGTTCACCTCACACCAAGGGTCCTTCAAATGATTGAAGGAGATGCGATTGCGGGTGTGAAAGGTGAAATGAATGCGCTTGTTTGAAGGTTGGTCAGCCAAGAATTCGTGGGAGAGGCAGGAGTAAATGAGAGAGAGAGTGTGAGGGGGTATATAAAGGATCCCCCAAAAGCTGGCAGCCGTTGGGAGAAAAAGAGTAAAAACCGGTTGAACCGGTTTCTACCAGGGGGATCCCGGTCCACTGAGCTACTCAGCCGGAGACTCAACCGGTTTCAAAACCGGCTGAGTAAGGGAAAAAATTCGGCTCAACCGGTTTTAGAAAAATATCTGCTGCGACTTTTCTGACAGCTCTGACTGTCAGACAGGTCAAAGCAGAGTTGGCAGGTGAACAGTACCAAAACCGGTTGAACCGGTTTCAGGACCGGTTGAACCGGTTTTGGGGGCTGAAACCAAATTTTGAGAGTTTTGAAGAGAACAAAAGTGGAGTCTTTGTGGGAAGTAAAATTTGTTTTTCTCAAGGGCATTCATGATCTGGAAAAATGTTCTCCAAGATGTTTTCAAAAGATTTTGAACTTAGCTCGTTGCACAACTTACTTAACCGTCGCGGATCCCTCTTAATTGCACGGTGATTCCTATGACTCAAGAATTATAAATTTAGCACTGCCTTTGTTTCTAAGCACTTTGGAGCACGCCATGTGGAATTTTAAATCCGCTGTGCTTTATACTTTTATGCTCGTAAGATCTGTGCTTCTCCTGTCTGTAGAATTTCTGTGTACATGCTAGGAGCAAACTTGTTAGAATCTCAGTTTGTTTTGTCATTAATCACCAAAACCCTCAATTAGGGTTGATTGCACTTACAATCTCCCCCTTTTGGTGATTGATGCCAAAACAAACTGTAATAGAAATAAAAATTAAAAGTTACAAGTACTTGCGAGATAAAATCTTTTGTGTATGTGTAGCTCCCCCTAAATATGTGCATGAGTTTTGCGAAATTAACATTGACTTGACATGTCAATTTGCAACATATTTAGAGAGAGAGAACAATCAACGCCATACACAAACCAATGAGGTATGAAACATGATTAGATAGAAAGAGTAAAAATTACATATTCAAGCTCATTATTGCATAGCATATGATATGAAAAATTCTACAGCTATTACAATAATGAGAACTCATCTCATCACATCATAAAAACATGATTAGATAGAAAGAGTAAAAATTACACATTCAAGCTCATTATTGCATAGCATATGATATGAAAAATTCTACAGCTATTACAATAATGAGAACTCATCTCATCACATCATAAAGATGTTTATGGCTTAGAGCCAGCATGCGTCATACGATAGACCAAATAGTTATTATAGACCGATTGTTCATTACAAAAATAAAGGATACTGCATAAAGGGTACTGCCATAATAAACCTTCTCCCCCTTTTTGGCAACAAGAACCAAAAAGAGAGAGAATACAGAAAACCGGTTCATCCGGTTTCTGGTCAAACTGCGCAGTAAAAGCGCGCAGAAAAAGGTGTTGACTGCGCGAAAATTCTGGCAGTCTGACAGCGCAGACTGCAAAAACTGACAGCGCAGACTGCGCAGACTGCGCGCAGACTGACGGCGCGAAGGCCAAAACCGGTTCAACCGGTTTTTATACCGGTTCAACCGGTTTCCACCAGGGGAAAACCGGTTGAGTGGCCTACTCAGCCGGTTTACTCAACCAGTTTCCAGATATTGCCCAGAAGGGCCATAATAGCACTTAGCAAATATGATATGAGTGATTTTAATGATAAAAGTGGTATTTCTCATTTCATATTGCTCAAACAAACAATTTACATCCATCAAATTTGATCAAAATTTTAGTTATTAAGACACGTTTCGAGAATCCAAGATATTTAGCTCACTCCTAAGAAAACAAAACCTAGTCTCATCAAGGGGTTTTGTGAAGATATCGGCTAGTTGTTTTTCGGTGCTCACATGAAATAGTTCGATATCTCCTTTGGCTTCGTGGTCTCTCAAGAAATGGTGTCTGATGTCAATATGTTTAGTTCTAGAGTGTTGCACCGGATTGTTTGCAAGTTTTATGGCACTTTCATTGTCACACAAAAGTGGAATTTTGTTAAACTCACAACCAAAATCTCTAAGGGTTTGCTTCATCCATAACAACTGTGCACAACATGCCCCAGCTGCTATGTACTCAGCTTCTGCAGTGGAAAGTGCAACACAATTTTGTTTCTTGGAACTCCATGACACTAAAGACCGCCCAAGGAATTGGCAAGTCCCGGTAGTGCTTTTTCGATCTACTTTGCAACCGGCATAATCTGAGTCAGAGTAGCCAAGCAAATCGAAAAGGGAACCTTTAGGATACCCTAATCCTAGGTTTTGGGTGTAGACTAAGTATCTTAGAATTCTCTTAACGGCTACAAGATGGCAATCTTTAGGGTTTGCTTGAAAACGTGCACACATGCAAACACTCAACATTATATCAGGTCTAGATGCACATAAGTAAAGCAGTGATCCTATCATTGATCTATATAATTTTTGATCTACAAGTTTACCTTCCTCATTTAGGTCGAGATGTCCATTTGATGACATTGGAGTCTTGGCGTGTTTTGCTTTTTCCATGCCAAACTTCTTGAGCATATCTTGTGTATATTTGGTTTGGCATAGAAAAGTACCTTCCTTGAGCTGTTTGACTTGAAATCCCAGGAAGTATTTAAGCTCGCCCATCATAGACATCTCAAACCTGTTCGTCATTACTTTGCTAAACTCTTCACAAAATTTTTCATTGGTACTACCAAATATAATGTCATCAACATATATTTGGCACACAAATAATTCATTGTCAACTTTTCGAGTAAATAAAGTAGAGTCAGCTTTTCCTATTGTAAACCCATTCTTAATTAAAAAATCTTTAAGACAGTCATACCAAGCTCTAGGGGCTTGTTTAAGCCCGTAGAGTGCCTTGTGAAGTAGATAAACATGATTTGGCTTCTTTGGATCTTCAAAACCCGGTGGTTGCTCCACATATACCCTCTCTTGTAGTGGTCCATTTAGAAATGCGCTCTTGACATCCATTTGATATAGCTTGAAATCATGGTTAGTAGCATAGGCAATTAAAATTCTAATTGATTCTAACCTTGCTACCGGCGCATATGTTTCACCAAAATCAAGTCCTTCCACTTGAGTGTAGCCTTGGGCAACCAACCGTGCTTTGTTTCTTGTAACCACGCCATGTTCATCTTGTTTGTTCCTAAAGACCCATTTAGTCCCAATCACATTTTGTTTGGGTCTTTGGACTAAGGACCAGACTTCATTCCGGGTGAAGTTGTTTAACTCCTCTTGCATGGTAATTATCCAATCCGGATCACCCAATGCTTCTTCAACCTTAAGTGGCTCGAGAGAGGAAACAAACGAGTAAAATTCACAAAAATTAGCTAAACGAGATCGAGTTGTTACCCCTCTCCTGATGCTACCCAGGATGTTGTCCACCGGATGATCCCTTTGAATTGTATGATGGACTCTAGGATGAGACACTGATGGTTGTCTTTGTATTTGCTCCTCCTCATCATTCACTTGATCAAGAGGCACTTCACCATCAATACTTTCGTGTTCATCTTCTACCACTGTTGGCATCCTTTGATGATTTTCTTCATGGCTTGGATGACTTGAGGTTGATGGGTTTGCTTGGGTGGAGACTTTGTCACTCACCACCCTTGCACCCACATCAACAACCTCATTGGTCATCCATAAGGTTCCTTCCTCATCATCCTTTTCTTGAGGTCTCACTTCACCTATTGCAAGTTTCTTTATGGCCTCACAAGTTAGTTCTTCATTTCCTGCAGTGTCATTTGAAACATGCCCTTGCGAGCCATTAGACTCATCAAATGTCACGTCTATCGCTATTTCAACAAGACCGGTGGTATTGTTGAAAACACGATATCCATGCGCATTTGATGCATAACCAAGCAAGAAGCCCTCGTCCACTCTAGGAGCAAACTTTGAGCTCTTGACTTTCTTGTTAAGAATAAAACACTTACAACCAAATACTCTAAAATAATCAACTTTAGGTTTACCAGTGAGAAGCTCATAAGCAGTCTTTTTGTAGATCTTATGAAGATAGAGACGGTTGATTGCATGACAGGCGGTGTTGACCGCCTCTGCCCAAAAGTTGTCAGGTGTCTTGTACTCATCCAACATGGTTCTTGCTGCTTCAATTAGAGTTTGATTCTTTTTTTCCACAACACCATTTTGTTGTGGAGTGTAAGGAACCGAGAACTCATGTTTGATTCCTTCTTCACCTAAGAATTCTTCGACACCTGTGTTCTTGAATTCCGTCCCATTATCACTTCTCACTTTCTTGATTTTGTGCTCAAACTCATTTTGAGCTCTTCTCATGAATTTCTTCAATATCTCTTGAGTTTCACCTTTATCACTTAAAAAGAATACCCAGGTGAATCGAGAGAAATCATCAACAATGACTAAATCATACTTACTACCACCAATGCTAATGTAGGCCACAGGTCCGAAGAGGTCCATGTGAAGAAGCTCCAATGGCCTCTTTGTTGTGACCACATTCTTTGATTGATGTGGGACTCCATGTTGCTTTCCTGCTTGGCATGCGCCACAAACCCTATCTTTCTCAAATACAACATTTGTTAGTCCAATGATGTGATTATCCTTTTAAAGTTTGGCCAAATTCCTCATACCGACATGGGCTAGCTGGCGATGCCATAGCCAACCCTTGTCGGACTTTGCCACTAAACAAGTTTCAGGTGTCACTTTACTTGTTGTGAAATCGACAAGATAAAGCTTGCCCTTCAAGCGACCAGTAAAGGCAACTGAGGAGTCCTCCCTTCTAAGGATCTTCACATCCACATCAGAAAATAAACAATTATAACCCATTCCACAAAGTTGTGAAACAGACAACAAATTATAGCTTAAAGAATCTACCAATAAAACATTTGAAAGTGATTGTTGGTCAGAGATAGGAATTTTACCAATACCAATCACCTTACTCTTGCCACTATCTCCAAACACAATTTCTTGTGCTTCTTGAGTTAGTTGCAATGAATGAAACATGTCTTTCTCTCCGGTCATGTGATTTGTACATCCACTGTCAAGCACCCAACTTGACCCACCAGAGGAGTAGACCTGCAAAACAAGTTTAGGCTATGCTTTTAGGTACCCAAATTGAATTGGGTCCTACAGTGTTAGTTATAGCCTTGGGTACCCACACACTTCTTTTCATGACTTTTCGTTTAGTGTAGGCACCCACATATTTCACAACCAATTTCCCTAAATCCCAAGTCAACATATAATCACAAAGATATGAGTGGGAAATGGGAGCATTAGATTTTTGTCCACTTGAGGATCCCACTTCCTTCATCTTACTCTTTGTGGAACTCAAGTTTACCTTTACCTGAGGTGACTTGTCATTTGAGGAGTGAATCCTCCCCAAGGCATCATATAGGGTGGTTCCCTCTATGAACTTGGGGGATCTCCACCCCTTATGCGCTGTGCTAGGGTTTTCCTTGGATGAGTTGAACCCAAGCCCCCTTCTTCCATTGTTTGGCTTAAGGGACTTGTACTTGGGTTCAACTTTCTTTAACCCATCATTGCTAGAGCATCTTTTCAAAATTTCTTTGACCTTCACCTGTGGGCTATTCTTCCTTGCATGGTTAGTTAGACAATAAGAAGCATGATATTTGGCACAATGTTTGCAAGAATTATCATTTGAGCTAGACTTAGATTCAAATACTAAACATGAGGCATTGATGTTCTTGCAATTTTCAAGTTGCACTTGAAGTTCTTGATTTTGAACATTCAAGCTTAACATGCTTGTTTCAAGTGCATTCTTTTCATTTGCAAGATTAGCTATAGAGGTTTTCATGTTAATTACTTCTTTACCTTTATTCTCTATAGTTATCTTGACTAAAGAGACTTCCTTAGTCAAGACATCTAGCATTTCATCTTTATTGTGAATCAACTCTTGAAGCTCTAGGTTTCTTTCCTTTTCAAGGATAAGCAAGTCTTCTTGAGCATCAAGAGTTGCTTTTCTTTTATCTAGCTTCTCCATTAATTTGGTGATAACATTGTATCCATTCAAGCCAAATTCTTTAATCATTTTATTTTTCATGGCAATTTGATCATCATCATCATCATCATTTGAAAAATCATTACTAAATAAGGTTACCTTATCTCCCTTTGCCATGAGCCAAGTTGGAGTGTAGGAGTCGTCTTGTAGGTTGGTGAAGAGTTGCGCGCTTGATGTAGATTGGATGGCCACATTTGCCACCACTTCCTCTTCCTCGGAGCTAGAACTCTCTTCATCGGAGTTCCATTCTTCACCAATATGGGCTTGACCATACTTCTTCTTCTTGAAGTATCCCTTGGTCTTGCCTCCCTTTTTAAACTTGTCCTTCTTGTATTCCTTCTTGGCTTCTTGTTCCTTCTTGTTAGGACAATCCGCTATGAAATGACCGGTTTGGCCACATTCATAGCATGCCCTCTTCTTTCCTTTCCTTTGGAACTTGTCATTCTTCCTTACAAATTTCTTGAATGTTTTGATGAACATAGTTGTGTCTTCATCACTTGAGCTATCTTCATCACTTGAGGTCTCGACCACTTTCTTTGCTTTGTGGTCTTTGTTCTTCTTGGGGTTGTCTTGTTCATTTGTGATCAAGGCATGAGAGTCTCTTGTCTTGATGGGGGCTTCTTCGGACTCGTGTTGTTGAATTTTTGCAAATAATTGATGAGGCGTCATATCCTCATAGTCATCACGATCCCTTATCATCCTTGCAAGACTCTTATACTTTTCTTTATAAGCTCTCATGAACAATCTTGTGACCTTGGAGTCACTCCAATCTTCACTCCCAAGTACTCTTATTTTGTTGACCAACACCATCAACCGATCAAAGAGTGATTGAAGCAACTCACCCTTTGTCCAATCATATCTTGCAAGCTCACTTTCCAAAGCTTCAACTCTATGTCTTTTAGCTTTGGGATCTCCTTCATGTGACATTTTAAGAATATTCCAAATGTCACGGGCATCTTCTCTTCCTTGAACTTTCCGGTATTCTTCCGAACAGAGACTTCCTTTAATTATGCTCACTGCTTGAGCATTTCGATGAACCTCTTGCATCATTTCCGGAGTCATCTCTTCTCCTTGGGCGGGCTTATACATACCTACATTAACAATCTCCCAAAGACTAGGATGCACACCGATTAAATGCGACTTCATCTTGTCGGCCCACTCATCATAGTTCAACTCACTAAGAGTTGGTAACTTTCCAAGTGGGGCGGAAGAGAAGTTGGGAATATAATTTCTGGAGTAATCGAATTGAACTTTGCTAAATTCGTTACCTTTGCTTTTGGTAGATGATCCTTCGGTGTTGAGACTTACCTTTCTCAATACCTTAGACACCAAAAGATCCACTAGATCGTCATTATAATCAAATGTTCCCTTACCTTTATCTTCTTCGGCCTTTTTCTTAGCATCTTCCTCTTTCATTTTGAGGAACATTCTCTCGGCAATCTTCATGGCGAGGTCGAGGACCTTGGGGTCCACTTCCTCACCGGAAGATGTGACGGGGATTTCCTCGAGGAGAGGATCCACATGGTCCCGTTGTGTAGACATGATCGTTTCCTCACGCGGTTAAGCGTAAAACGAGGTACGTAGCTCTGATACCAATTGAAAGTAGCCTAGAGGGGGGGGGGTGAATAGGCTACACCTAAAAATTTTCACTAAAAACTTTGAGATAGGTTAAATTAAAGTTGCACTGGTGCAAACCGGTTCAGTCAATTTTAATTACAACTGAACAAGTTTGAACCTGCTCAACTTAAATTAGGTAATCTGTTAAACAAATACGAAGTAGTGAAGAATATAGCTAAAGACTTGCCCTACACAAAATCTACTCGAATGAATAATATGAACCAACCAATGAATTTAAAGCGCTTGACAAGAACACACAAGAACACGCGATATAACCCGAGGTTCGGCAACCACCACAAAGGTGTCCTACTCCTCGTTGAGGAACCCACAAAGGGCCGGGTCTTTTCCAACCCTAATCCTCCACAAGCCAACCACAAAGGTCAAGGCAATCTCTTCTCAAATCAGCTCAAAGAGCGGGTGATACAAACTTCTTGGGGTCGTCCACAAATTTGGAGACTCCCAAGCAACCTCTAACCGTCAAGGAACACGAGGTTCCAAGAGTAACAAATCCGCACATGGTTAAGTTTGCAACGAGCTCAAGAACAAAGAGAATGGGAGAATCAATATGAAATTGACAGCGAGTTCGATCGAGTTCACCTCACACCAAGGGTCCTTCAAATGATTGAAGGAGATGCGATTGCGGGTGTGAAAGGTGAAATGAATGCGCTTGTTTGAAGGTTGGTCAGCCAAGAATTCGTGGGAGAGGCAGGAGTAAATGAGAGAGAGAGTGTGAGGGGGTATATAAAGGATCCCCCAAAAGCTGGCAGCCGTTGGGAGAAAAAGAGTAAAAACCGGTTGAACCGGTTTTCAGACCGGTTGAACCGGTTTCTACTAGGGGGATCCTGGTCCACTGAGTTACTCAGCCGGAGACTCAACCGGTTTAAAAACCGGCTGAGTAAGGGAAAAAATTAAACTCAACCGGTTTTAGAAAAATATCTGCTGCGACTTTTCTGATAGCTCTGACTGCCAGACAGGTCAGAGCAGAGTTGGCAGGTGAACAGTACCAAAACCGGTTGAACCAGTTTCAGGACCGGTTGAACCGGTTTTGGGGGCTGAAACCAAATTTTGAGAGTTTTGAAGAGAACAAAAATGGAGTCTTTGTGGGAAGTAAAATATGTTTTTCTCAAGGGCATTCATGATCTGGAAAAATGTTCTCCAAGATGTTTTCAAAAGATTTTGAACTTGGCTCGTTGCACAACTTACTTAACCGTCACGGATCCCTCTTAATTGCACGGTGATTCCTATGACTCAAGAATTATAAATTTAGCACCGCCTTTGTTTCTAAGCACTTTGGAGCACGCCATTTGATGTGGAATTTTAAATCCGCTGTGCTTTATACTTTTATGCTCGTAAGATCTGTGCTTCTCCTGTCTGTAGAATTTCTGTGTACATGCTAGGAGCAAACTTGTTAGAATCTCAGTTTGTTTTGTCATTAATCACCAAAACCCTCAATTAGGGTTGATTGCACTTACACAACCTGAAAGAGTGGTGAGCGGCATAGGCTAATAATATTCGAATAGACTCCCACAACATTTTGCTTGGGACGTGGCACCAGACTCCAAACTTCATTTCTCTTGAAGTTGTTGAGCTCTTCCTGTATGGCCAACACCCATTCCGGATCCTGCAAGGCCTCTTCTACCTTGAAAGGCTCAATAGAAGAGACAGACGAGTAATGCTCACAAAAATTAGCTAAACGTGAGCGAGTTGTTACTCCCTTGCTTATGTCACCCAGAATCTGATCGACGGGATGATTTCTTTAGATCATCGCTCGGACTTGAGTTGGAGGGACCCTTGGTGCTTCTTCCTCCATCACTTGTTCTTCCTGTGCTCCCCCTTGATCCTGTCCCTCTTCTTGAGGTACCTATTCACTGTCTTGAGTTGGAGGATGCACTATTGTAGAGGAAGATGGCTGATCTTGCTCTTGTTGTTCCTATGGTCGCACATCACCTATCGCCATCGTGCGCATTGCGGCCGTCGGAACATCATCTTTATCTATGTCATCAAGATCAACTTGCTCTCTTGGAGAGCCATTAGTCTCATCAAATACAACATCGCTAGAGACTTCAACCAAACCCGATGATTTGTTGAAGACTCTATACGCCTTTGTATTTGAGTCATACCCTAGTAAAAACCCTTCTACTGCCTTGGGAGCAAATTTAGAATGTCTACCTTTCTTCACTAGAATGTAACATTTGCTCCCAAATACACGAAAGTAAGAAACGTTGGGTTTGTTACTGGTATGGAGTTCATACGAGGTCTTCTTGAGAAGACGATGTAGGTAGAGCCGGTTTATGGCGTGGCAAGTTGTGTTCACAGTTTCGACCAAAACCGCTCGGGCGTCTTGAATTCTCCAAGCATCGTTCTCGCCATGTCGATAAGCGTCCTGTTCTTCCTCTCTACCACACCGTTTTGCTGTGGTGTGTAGGGAGCGGAGAACTCGTGCTTGACGCCTTCTTCCTCAAGATACTCCTCCACTTGCAGATTCTTGAACTCGGACCCGTTGTCGCTTCTTATCTTTTTCACCTTGAGCTCAAATTCGTTTTGAGCCCTCCTTAGAAAGCGCTTTAGGGTCCCTTGGGTTTCTAATTTATCCTGCAAAAAGAACACCCAAGTGAAGCGGGAAAAATCATCAACAATCACAAGATCATACTTACTTCCCCCGATGCTAAGGTAGGCAATGGGTCCGAAGAGGTCCATGTGAAGAAGCTCCAGTGGTCTTGATGTTGTCATCACATTCTTGCTGTGATGAGTGCTTCCCACATGTTTCCCTGTCTGGCAAGCTGCACAAGGTCTATCTTTCTCGAAACAGACATTGGTTAGTCCTAACACATGTTCTCCCTTTAGAAGTTTATGAAGGTTCTTCATCCCAACATGTGCTAGACGGCGATGCTACAGCCAACCCATACTAGTCTTAGCTATTAAACATGCATCTAGATCGGCCTCCTCTTTCGAAAAATCAACTAAGTAGAGTTTGCCGTCTAATACAACCTTAAATGCTAATGAACCATCACTCCTTCTAAAGACAGATACATCAACATTTGTAAACAAACAATTGTAGCCCATGTGGCACAATTAACTTACAGACAGGAGGTTGTACCCTAATGACTCTACTAAAAATACATTTGAAATAAAGTGCTCGCTTATGATGGCTATCTTTCCCAAACCTTTGATCTTGCCTTGGTTCCCATCTCCAAAAATAATCGTATCCTAGGAATCCTTGTTCTTGACGTAGGAGGTGAACATCTTTTTCTCCCCCGTCATGTGGTTTGTGCATCCGCTGTCGATTATCCAGCTAGATCCCCCGGATGCATAAACCTGCAAGGCAATTTTAAGCTTGGGTTTTAGGTACCCAACTCTTGTTGGGTCCTACAAGGTTAGTCACAATAGTTTTTGGAACCCATATGCAAGTTTTGTCTCCCTTGCATTTGGATCCCAATTTACTAGCCACTACTTTTGCATTCTTGCATGAAAGAACAAAAGAAGTGTTGAAAGCATGGAAAATAGTATTAGATTCATTGCACATTTTCCTAGGCACATGATGCACAACATGATTTCTCCTAAGCCTACTTCTACCATGAACAAGAGTAGAACTAGAGGCAAACATACCATGTGAATTAAAAGCATCATGATCATAACTCCTATTATAATGAGCACGATTAGCAATTTGCTTATCATAAATAAAAGCACGGTTCCTTTGAGGATTACTAACCATAGGAGCCTTCCCTTTCTCCTTGTTGGGAATGGGAGCCCTTTGGCTTGTTAAGTTCTTGGCTTCCTTTCGAAAACCAAGCCCATCCTTAATTGAGGGGTGTCTACCAATAGTGTAGGCATCCCTAGCAAACTTTAATTTATCAAAATAATTTTTGCAAGTCTTAAGTTGAGCATTAAGACTTGCCACCTCATCATTTAGTTTAGCAATAGAAATAAGGTGTTCATCACAAGAATTAACATCAAAGTCCTTGCATCTATTGCAAATAACAACATGTTCTACACAGGAACTAGATTTATTAACTTCCTCTAGCTTAGCATTTAGTTCATCATTTAAACTCTTTAAACTAGAGACCGATTCATGGCAAACAGACAGTTCAGAGGATAACATTTCATTTCTCTTAATTTCTAAGGCAAGGGATTTTTGCACACTAACAAATTTGTCATGTTCCTCATATAAAATATCCTCTTGTTTTTCTAATAATCTATACTTTTCATTTATAGCATCGATTAATTCATTAATTTTCTCTACTTTGGCTTTATCTAAACCTATAAATAGACTAGAGCAATCTACTTCATCATCGGAGGAATCCTCATCACTAGAAGTAGAGTACTTAGGGGAATCTCGAACACTTACCTTCTTATCCTTGGCCATGAGGCAAGTGTGGCATTCGTTGGGGAAGAGCGACGACTTGTCGAAGGCCGAGGCCGCCAGTCCCTCATCGTCGGAGTCGGATGAGGAGCAGTCGGAATCCCATTCTTTTCCAAGATGAGCCTCGCCTTTCGCCTTCCTATAGCTTTTCTTCTTCTCCTTCTTCTCATGTCTTTCTTATCCCTGGTCATTTCCATTATCGGGACATTGAGCAATAAAATGACCAGTCTTACCGCATTTGAAGCAGGAGCGCTTTCCCCTTGTTTTATTCTTGTTGGGGTACTCCTTGCGTCCTTTAAGTGCGGTCTTGAAGCGCTTGATGATAAGCGCCATCTCATCTTCGTTGAGGCCAGCAGCCTCCACTTGAGCTACCTTGCTTGGTAGTGCCTCCTTGCTGCTAGTTGCTTTGAGCGCAATGGGCTACAGCTCGTAGACGGGCAAGGGCCGTTTAAGGCGTCATCTACATACCTTGCTTTCTTAACCATCATGCGCCCGCTTACAAATTTTCCGAGTATCTCCTCAGACGTCATCTTTGTGTACCTGAGATTTTCACGGATAAGGTTCACAAGATGGGGGTCAATAACTGTAAAGGACCTGAGCATGAGTCGGACGACGTCGTGATCCGTCCATCTTGTGCTTCCATAGCTTCTAATCTTGTTGACCAGGGGCTTGAGCCTGTTGTAGGTTTGTGTTGGCTCTTCACCCCTGATCATGGCGAATCTCCCTAGCTTGCCTTCCACCAACTCCATTTTGGTGATCATGGTGGCGTCGTTTCCCTCATGAGATATCTTGAGGGTGTCCCAGATCTGCTTTGCATTGTCCAAGCCGCTAACCTTGTTGTATTCATCCCTGCACAGAGATGCTAGCAAAATAGTAGTGGCTTGGGCATTTTTATGAATTTGCTCATTAATAAACATGGCATTGTCAGTACTATCAAAGTGCATTCCGTTTTCAACAATCTCCCAGATACTAGGATGGAGAGAAATTAAATGACTACGCATTTTATGACTCCAGAAAGAATAGTCTTCTCCATCAAAGTGGGGAGGTTTTCCAAGAGGAATTGATAGCAAATGAGCATTAGAATTGTACGGAATACGAGAATAATCAAATGAATAGTTTTGATTAACAGGTTTCTTCTTTGACGAGGAGTCATCGTCGTCATCGTGTGGTGAAGAAGACGAGGCATCACTGTTGTAGTAGATGATCTTCTTGATGCACCTCTTCTTCCCATCTCTTTTCTTGTGACTCGAGCCTGAGTCGGTTGGCTTGTCGTCTCTAGGCTCGTTGAGGAAGAACTCCTTTTCCTTGTCGTTGACCACCATCCCATTTCCCTTAGGATCCATCTCTTCGGGCGGTTAGTCCCTTAGATGAAGAGTACGACTCTGATACCAATTGAGAGCACCTAGAGGGGGGTGAATAGGTGATCCTGTAAAATCAAACACTAATAGCCACAAAATCTTAATTTAAAGTGTTAGTACGACTAAGTGGTTGAGAGACGAGTTCTTGTGGACAAGATAATCACAGAGAAAGCAATCACAAGAGACACGCGATTTTTATCCCATGGTTCGGCCAAGTAACACTTGCCTACTTCCACGTTGTGGCGTCCCAATGGACGAGGGTTGCACTCAACCCCTTTCAAGTGATCCAATGATCAACTTGAATACCACGACTTTCTTCCTTATAGTCTTTTTCCCGTTTGCGAGGAATCTCCACAAGTTAGAGCCTCTCGCCCTTACAATATTGATCGCAAAGAACGCACAAGAGTAAGGTTGGGAAGAGCAACACACACAAGACTCAAATAAGCAGCACAACCACGCACACAAGTCACGACTTGAGCTCGAAACACAACGCACGGAGTTCACAACTCAAATGGAGCTCAAATCACTATCACAAAGAATCGAATGCGTGAAGTTGGAGTCTTGGAGTCTTAGGATGCTTAGTGAACGCTTGGGTTACTCCTCAATGCGCCTAGGGGTCCCTTTTATAACCCCAAGGTAGCTAGGAGCCGTTGGAGATCAACATGGAAGGCTATCCTTGCCTTCTGTCGAGTGGCACACCGGACAGTCCGGTGCGCCACCGGACAGGTCCTGTAGACGGTCCGGTGCTTGATCTCCTTCCAAATTTGGCATATTCGACCATTGCTCCCCTGGGCTGATTGGCGCACCAGACACTGTCTGGTGCTCACCGGACAGTCCTGTGCACCAGTCGACCGTTGGAGCAGTCCACATGTCGCGCGAAGATTGCACGGCCGACCGTTGGCGCTGGCGACCGTTGGCTCACCGGACAGTCCGGTGCACCACCAGACAGTCCGGTGAATTATAGCCACGTCGCCCCTTTGCTTTTCCCGAGGGCGATGAGTTCGCCGCGGATGACTCACTGGACAGTCCGGTGCACCACCGGACGGTTCGGTGATTTTTAGTCGTACGACGCCGTCGATTCCTGAGAGCAGCACTTTCACCGGAGACCAGCCTGGCGCACCGGACACTGTCCGGTGCACCACCAGACAGTCCGGTGTGCCAGGCCGAGCTGGACTTCGGTTGCACACAGCCAAGTCTTTTGCAATTCGTTTCTTTTCTTCTCCGCTCTGTTTCTATCACTTATACAAATACATTAGTATACAAAAACCAATTATTAAGTCTAGAAACATACCTTGTTATATGATTTGCACTTTTTGCTCGTTTGGCACATAGCAACTCACTTACTATGTGTTGGACACTTAATCACCAAAACATTATAGAAATGGCCCAAGGGCACATTTCCCTTTCACAAGTACGTACTAGACTCTCAACACTGAACTCCCAAGGGATCCTACTCTCAAAGGCAAAGTTGCGATGACATGCAACTACAACATAATGAGAATATGGAAAGTGGTATTGTATAGGTTTACCACAACCACACGAGAAAAGCATCAAGGAGCACAACATGTGTCCTCGAAGGCCACATCTCACCATCAGAAGTTGTGCCACCCATTGTTGTTACCTCATACTTGGCCAACTCCTTGTCAAAGCATTGTACCTCATGTCTATTGATCCTTTCCCCTACATTACGAAGGTGTGACCAATGTTGGGATGGATTAATGGACAACTTTTGCATGACCAAATCCAAACATTGAAACTCATTCTTCATCACAATTTTGACAAACTTCTCTCACTCATCTTGAGAGCCATGGAGATCAACCCCTGGAATATTTTTCCAGATTTACCAATATGCAGTAACCCCTCAATTGAGATGCCAAGCTCATTTTAATTACAATGAAGCTCATCACAAGCCCTAGCGAAAATCTCGCTAAAAACGATCTATCATCGAATATCACTGCTACCTTCTTCGTTCTATCAAAGCTGACATTCTCATAAACATCTTGGCAACATATCAGGTGTAAACCAAGTTTCCGTGTAAACTCCATGCAAACCAACTAATAAAAGTCACAAAAAATTCTCAAAAGAATTATAGATATACTTCATTGCCTTCTCTACTACTATATAAAAATTCAAGTTCAAATTCATTATATATTAAGAGATACAAAAGGAGAAAATTATCTAAGAATTTTTTGTATCTTTTAATATATGATGAATTTGAATTTTAAATTTTATACAATGGTAGAGTGGCATAGAAGTACATCCATAATTGTTTTGAGAATTTTTGTGACTTTTGTTAGTTAGTTTGCATAGAAGTACTGGTTTGCACCTGATACGTTGCCAAACATCTTCCTCCACAACGCAAAAAGTTATTGAACATATGCTCATCTAAGTATGATGCCTCTATGGTATATGGTCATAAAGTTGTCCATCTATTTAAAACATAAATCCAACATTCGATAACCAATTAAGATGGTAAGTGACTAACCCCATGTACTAATGACTAACTAATTACTAACCCCGTCTACTAATCTACTAATGACTAACTAATTACTAACCCCATCTAACGGAGTTACATGATCTATGACTTTGACACAAAAAGGGGTCATACTAAGGTCGTGGTGGAGTTAGGCTAGCGATGGCAGTGGAGTCAGACGATATCCTCTCTGCAAAAATTAACATAGTACTTTCAGTAACAAAATTCGGCAACACCTCCCGAGTACGGTGAGGTTCTAAAACCAAAAAAACGAACAACACAATGGCTGACATGTACGTTCACTAACCGAACTAAGATGGTATGTAAGTAACTATATATACTAACAACTAAATAGCTAGCTACATCACTAACCAAACTATATAACAAGAATTACAAACTAACTTCCACGCACACTAACTAGCAAGTTTTCGAACTAAATAATGTTCCTATCTAAACTACTCAGTAAATTACTAACTAGATTGCAAACTAACAAACAAGTTTGCTACCCGTAACTAGCAAGTTTCTAACTAAATAATGTTCCTAACTAAATTACTCCCAAATCTATACCTATGGGATTAAAATCTTCCTATATCCTAGCTTTAGGGCTAGTTTAGGAACCACAATTTTCCAATGAATTCTTATTTCCCAAGGAAAATTAGTTCATTTCCTCTTGGAAAAATAAAAATCCCTTGGAAAAACATAGTTCTCAAACTAGCTTTTAGGAAAATAAAAATCCCGTGAAAAAATAAGATTTGACAATTCCATTTTTCCAAAAAAATAATCTATTTTTTTTTTGAAAAATAGAAATCTCTCAATAAAATAGGGATATCAAACTAGCAGTAACAGGGAATTCCCATATTATATTATCGGGTATGGGGTCCATTAACGCCTCTCTAGACATGTTAGCGCTAGCGGTAGTATATTGCTGGTAGAGAGGTAGAGTTTGCTGGCGCCCAGGACGAGGTAGAAAAGTTCAAACAAGCAGGAGCATCTGAATGCCTGCCACTAGAGCCGTGCACCCAGACCCAGCGCTCGTAAATGCATGCACATCTCGTGTCCAAGAAAAAAGTACCGAGTACTCCATACAGTAGTGCCACTGGTTTCCCGGGCCCACTAGAAATTATTCGCCGCCCACTTATTTCCAACGCGCATTCCCCCACGCCGCGCGTAGGTACCCCGTACCCCCGGCCCCCAAGCCACCCACAGCCTTTTGTCCACCGTATGTGAATCCGGGCCTGCATAAGAACATCACGGGCCCACCTGCCATTGCCAATTCGATACTTTCCAGTCCTGCGCTTGGGACGCATAGCCAGCGCACGCCCCCCAGCTTTACTTTACCGTTCCTTCCGATCGCTGCAGGGGAGGCAGGTCGCACTCACATCAAGGCCGCTGATGTGGTACACCCCGTCCAGTCCTACCGTACCTCCCCTGCTCCCCCGTCGGTCGGTCACCTCACTCGTTCACCCATCGCGCTCTTCATGATTCAGACGGACGCCCATTTCCGGGGCCCACCCGTCATGCTGTTAGCCACGCGGACGCGGGCCCGCCTCACCACCCAACCGGCGACGGACGAGGACGCCGACAGGTGGGGCCTGGATCACCGGCACACGGTGAGGTCGGTTCACGCGAGGCGGCGCGGTCGCCGACATGGACGGCGCGGAGCCGAGCCGGGCCCGGGAGCCAGCTAGAAGAGAGACTAGAGAGAGAGTGGGGAGCCCTAGCCAACCACGTCATCGTCCATGTCCCGCCCAACTATAAAAGTGGAGCGAGCCACCACCCAACCTGACCCCTTCGCCCCGTATCGTTCCCTTCCTCCTCTCTTTTCCCCACCGCCCCCTTTCTTGGCGTCTACCCGGCGCGACCAGGACCGAATCCTAAGGCCGCCGGCCGCCGCCGCCGCCGCCTGCTCCCGTTGGACACGGTAAAACCTCCTCCCTCCTCGTCCGTGTCGCCGGGGTCCGGGGTCCAAGCGGCTGCGCGCGCGGTCTCGCCGCCGGCGCCGATCTGGGCGCCGCCGGCGTTGACCCTGTCCGATTCGCCCCGGGCTGCGAGACCTCTGCCTCCCTGACCGGTTACTCGGAACTTCTACTCGCCTGTGGGATCCTCCAGCGGATCAGATGAGCACATCGACTTGAGCACCACGCTTTTTGGTTGGAAGGCGAATCGTAGAGCTTTCCTGGGTTTCTCTGAGGGCTCTTCTCAGATGTGGCGTCCTCCAGAGTCTACCACATACTGTTTGAGGAGTCCTGGTTCTTTTCGGAATCCGGACTAACCAAGGGCTCCTACTGTGCACGACTGCTTGACAGGATATTTCGGATTATTATTATGTGCGTGCGAGCGCGCGTGTGCGCCTTCTAGAGGCATGATTCTTAAATCAGAGCCTTCGTGTTTAAATCCGAGTTTGCCTTCGTGTTGAACTATGAGTGAATTTCATTTTCTGCGGGAGTTGAAGTCGATTTAGATCAGGACAGTGTTTCTTGCGATCTGATTAAGCCTTTTTTTTTCTTGCTATTGTGATTTCTTTTTTCAGAGTTTGGAGTAAAGAAACCAACCCTGCATCTGTATTCTGTCTGTCTGTGCTGCTTCGAATAAGCCTTGCATCTCGCTGACTTGGGATATAACTATGCCGAAGGACAGGAGCTCCCGCGTTTCCTCTTATGAGAGCCGCCGGGCTGGTGCCTCCCCATACTTCTCATCGTCTCATGGACAGAGCAGTTCTTGTCGCCGGTCCGAGGAGTCTTGTGGGGCAGCAGCGGCGGCAGCAGCAAAGCAAGCTGCAGAGTGGGAGGATGTTCGGTGCCCGGTGTGCATGGACCACCCGCACAACGCCGTCCTGCTGGTCTGCTCCTCACACGAGAAGGGCTGCCGCCCCTTCATGTGCGACACCAGCTCGCGGCACTCGAACTGCTATGACCAGTACCGGAAGGCCTCCAAGGATTCAAGGACAGAGTGCAGCGAGTGCCAGCAGCAGGTTCAGCTCTCGTGCCCACTGTGCCGTGGGCCGGTCAGCGATTGCATCAAGGACTACAGCGCGCGGAGGTTCATGAACACCAAGGTCCGGTCGTGCACCACGGAGTCGTGCGAGTTCAGGGGCGCCTACCAGGAGCTGAGGAAGCATGCTAGGGTGGAGCATCCAACAGGAAGGCCAATGGAGGTAGACCCTGAGCGGCAGCGGGACTGGCGCCGGATGGAGCAGCAACGGGACCTTGGAGACTTGATGAGCATGCTGCGTTCAGGGTTCAACAGCAATATTGAGGACGACAGTGGCGGGCTTGGAGACACCGAAGAAGGGGGAGAGGAAGCTGAAATGACTCCGGCCTCCATAACCATGGTCTTCATCATGCCATCTAGAGGCTCAATCATGCAGTACCTATCGGAACGCAGCAGAACGATCATTCTGGTCAGTCGGAGGCGAGCAAGCAGCAGCAGCGGTGGCGACGCTGAAGCCACTGCTCCAGACAGCGAGGAAGGTGATGACCCTATGCCATCGGCAGAGGCATCTGCTGGTTCACAGCATTCTTCCGAACAAGAGGAGGCTGACGGTGACCCTGCCCAATGACGTAAGTCAGCTGGCAAGAGGTGTGCCATGGCATCTTCTTAGCCTGAAGATCCCGACCAACATGGCAACATGGTATGTGGCGAAGAAAAACATGGATGCAGGTGCCACCAAGGCGTAGCCAGGACAATCTGTCTACGCAGGAAAATCGAGGGGAATCAGCATCGCGCGAAGGCTTCAGAAACGTGGTGGCCTCTAGTACCAATTCTAATGTTTCCGCGGGGTTCTGTGGCAATGGAGAGAGAGAAACAATTGGGTGGTAGCTATCTTGTCTGAATGGATTTCATTTTCCTTGCATTGTAATTCTCTAATATATATTATCATATGAAATAGATTCGGCCGTATTTGCACTGCGTAATGTAATGTCTATAAGAGTTAGTTTGGGAGCCAGAAAATTAAAGGAGATTAAAGGGCTAAAGTCCTCTTATTTAAAAATATCCCTTTCTTCCTGTTTCTGGCTTCTAAAACTAGAGCTTGTTTGAAAGCAAGTGTAATAGATGCGATTGAGGGGTTAAAATCTTTTACTATTTAAATTTTGACTAGTAAAAGATTTTGGTCCTCAATCCTCTCTATTACCCTTGTTTCTGAATGAGGCCTAAATCTATACTACCTATTAAGACTCTAAGGGGTAGGCTGCCCCATTCCTGGTTCTGCCATTCCCATTCCGAACTCTTGTGTGTTTTCATTCTCATTCCCATGCGCCCCATTCCCAATTGTGTCCCTCCCCGCACTGTCTTTCTCATTTCCTCTCCCCGCAAAGCTCATTCCCATTCCCACGTGCATCCCACGCCTAGCTAAAATTAAATTAAAAAAACACAAATGTGGCCCCCTAATGGGATTCAAACCCGCGACCTTGTTGGAACTTGCTCTCTGCTGCAAGTGGGCCAACGGGGGTGAACAATGGCGACAACAGGGTTACGTGCACGGGGGCAATAGCTCTGTTGATCTAGCCTCTCACGGGCACTGTGCGGGGGTATTTATAGGTGTCTGAGTGCCCAGCGTCTTGTGTTAAGGACGCATGTGCCCTCAGACGCCTAGTTTATCCCCGGAATATTCCCATAAAGCAGGGTTACAAGCTGTAATTACAAGTTTGCCTTTACAAGTCAGGCCCGTAATACAGAGGCGGCCACGCGGGGCCCGTTACAATGGGCCGGATCACACGTGGGCCTTGGGGCTGAACGAGGCCGCGCCGTGTGAGGTCGTCGCCGCAGGCCTTCGTCAAAGCGCCGAGTCCTGCGAAGGGTGTCCCTGCCCGCTTTGCCTCCGGCGGACCAGCGGCTGCAGCGAAGGCCTCGAGCGAAGGGTGGCGTCTTTGCCTTCGCTCCAACATTTGCCCTCCGAGGGACCAGTTCGACAAAGTCACCTGGTGCCGAAGACGTCGCTAGATGGCGGAGACGCTGCCCTCGCTCGAAGTGGTTCCGCGGGGGTTTTTGATGTGACCGTTGATGGACGGCGTACTGTTGGATTGCGGGTTTCCCGAAGCGTCGCGGCCTGTCGGGTTGTGGGTTTCCCGAGGAGCCGCGCCCTGCCTATAAAAGGGGGCGGGGGCGGCGCTGTTTGAATTCTGCTTTCCGCGCTCCGTAAAACCCTAGCCGCCCGCCGTCTTGCTGCTCCTTTTCCTCCGCTGCTCCCTTTGCTCGCCGTCGTTCTGGCTCGAGTGAAGCAAACCGCCCGCCGCCGCCGACGGTACGTAGCCATGCCATCCTCTTCTTCTTCCGCCACCGCCACGCCGCCGGCCGCCGCCTCGTCTGAGGAGACGTTGAGTAACGCGATGGTGGAAGAGTTGCGCGCCGGCGACTCTGTTGAATTCGGTGTGTCACGGATGACGTCAGGCCGTATTGAAGATATGCAGCGGTTGGGCTACTTTGGCGGCGGAGTCGCTCGTGCTCCGGGGACGGAGGAAGTCCCCGAGCCGGAGGGCGAGTTGGTTGTTTTCGAGGCGTTCTTCGCCGCCGGACTCCGCCTGCCTGCGCACCGGTTTGTCAGCGAAGTCCTGCGCAGATTCAGTGTTCAAATACATCAGCTTACGCCGAACGCCATAGTGGCGCTGGCGAAGTATGTCTGGGCGACGACTTCGTACGGCGGGCAGCCGTCGGTTGAAGTTTTCGCGAAGAATTATTGCTTGCATTGGCAGAAAAGGGTGGTTGAGGGCGGAGTTGCGCAGTTCGGGTCGTGCACTTTCACGCCGAAGACCGGCAAGACCACGATGCCAGTAGTGGAGTTGGTCCCGTGCGCCCGCAATAAGTGGGGCAGTTGGAATGAGTTTTGGTTTTATGTTGCTGAGGCTACTGTCGAAGGCCATCAAGGGCTCCCCGTGTCCGAAATGTGTTCTCACTATTACTCTGCGTATCCACCTTTCGAAGTGGCAGAAGAGGATACAGACGAAGGGGCCCTTCGGTACGCCGCCGGTCAGAGCAGCGGGCGTGATTTGGTTGAAGAGTTTGCGGCGTACGGGGTCTGGCCCTTGGCGCACGGCTGGGCGCTGGGCGAAGTATGCCCTCGCCAGATGCCCTTTCACGGAGGAAGGGAGGTGCGAAGTCCTGCCTTCGCACTGAGTTTGCGGAACCGTGACCCGGCCGCCTTCGTGCGTGATGCAGAAGACTTGGCGGTGCGACTCGTGGGGCGCTACGTGCCGAAGACGGAAGGCCAGCGCAGTTTTGATATCCGTGGGTCAAACGATCGCTTGAACAGGGTCTTTGAATTAAATCAACTGCCGTACGACGGCTACCCTGGTCAGGACGAAGCAGACCGCCGCGGGAAGAAACCGGCGGTGGAGGCCGGAGGCGACCCTGCGCTGGCGGCCGCCACCTCTTCGAAAAAGAGAAAATTAGGTACTGCGATGGGAGGGCTTGGGGTGTCTGATAGTTTCGCTAGAGAGTTAATGAGGACGTGTGCGGCCCCGGGGGAGAGGATGTCTTCGCCCGAGCTCCGGGAGTCTTCGGCTCGGATGCTGAGGGTTACCGGGGGTTGCTGGCCTAAAAACATTCCTATCCCCTGGGATGAAGAGGACTGTTTTACATCTCGTATGGCTCGTCGGTGGAAAGTTTTTCCTTATGGGCGAAATATCGGTCATGTTGTGTGGGCAGTGATGGACAAGGATCGCCAAGCGGCGGCGCGGAAACGCCAGGCGACCGTGAGGGTTCATGAAGCCCGGCCGAAAAGGCAGCGGGGAGCATCGAAGGCTGAGGCCTCCGGCGGAGGCAAGCCGCCATTGCCGGCGAAGGCGGGTGCCTCCGCGCCTGGCAAGGCGCCGGAGGCGACGGTGGGCGCCGGAGGCCCCAAGCTGTCGAAGGTGGTGCCGTCCGCCAGCGGAGTGGCGGAGGCTGCGAAGGCGGCCCGATCGCTACCGCCGCCCGGCAAACGCGTTGCCGACTTCGGCACTGAGATTGATGTGGAGGATTATCTTGGGGGTGAGTCTATATGTATACACATTTTTTTTTCTTTTTTTTTTCTTTTTTTTTAATCTGTTGATGCGTTGCAGGGTTGGACGAGGGCCCGCTCGCTCTAGTTGTGCCTGGCGCGGCGGTCGCGACGGCTGCGCCAGCGCCGAAGGCGGGGGTAGAGACCCTTGGCGCTGGAGGCGAGGTGACTGCCCTCGCGTTGGTCAGAGACGAGGCGGACGCGGCGACCCGCCGGCTGAAAGGAGCAATGGAGGCGCTGAGTCAGGTCTGCCGAGCTTTTTTTTTTTTTTTAACACGGGCCTTATGTGTGTTCTGCAGGTGGCTGACTTCACCAGCCGTACTGCGTCGGGGGCCCTTACGGCGACGTTGTCTGCCGAGGTCGAGAGACTTCGGACGCAACACGCGGACGCTGTCCGTGAGAAGTCGGCCTCCGACAGCAAGTGCCGCAAGCTGGCGGAGAAGGTGGCCGCCCTTGAGAAGGAGAAGGCAGACCTCCGGCGCCAGCTGATGGAGGAGAGAAGGGAGGCCAACGAAGCCATCGCCAAGGAGCAGTCTGCGCAGGCGGAGGCCAGGCTGGCGCGGGCGGAGGGCAATGTCGCCAGGGAGCTCGCCGGGGAGCTGCAGCGGCGGCTTGCTGCCTTCGAGAGCCGCGCGGAGGGGGCCGAGGCCGCGGCGCGAGCGGAGGCCGAACGGACGCGCACGCAGCTCATGACTTCATATCGCGAGCTGGGTGTGCGGACGAGCGACTTCGAGGTGCCGGAGCGAGAGGCCGGACTTCGCTGTCTGGAGTGGGTGCAGGAGGAACTGCAGGAGCTCCCCACTGTCTTGGCGGGGTTGATGTCGTTCACCTCCCTGGTCACCTGCGAGGCAGCGATGAACGCGCTCTCTCGCGAAGGCTGCCGGCACTTTGAGGCCCTCGACCAGGTGGATGAAGATTTTGGGCGAGATATCTTTGAGGTCGAAGACCCCGTGGTGAGGGAGTCCGCCGGGGCCCTCTATGACCGGATGTGGGGTTCATACGGTCGAGAGGTGGTCCGGGCGCGGGCCGAGGCTGCAAGGGCTCAGGTAACGTTGTCGTTTACTCGGTGCTTGCTGGATGCGGTTTGTGCGTGTGTTTGCTGAATTTTTGTACGTTTTGTCTTAGGCGGAGCGCGGCGAGCGGGTGGACGATTTTGGGGCGCTGAACAGCGCGCCGCCTGAGCCGGAGACCACCCCTGCGGAGGCCGCCACTGGAGTCGCCCCGGTGACCGCGGAAGATGCACCAGGCGCCCTTGTACCTGCTGCGGCCGGCGAAGGCCTACTCCCAAGGGTGGCCGAAGGCGCGTCTGATGCCCCCGCAGCTGCTGTGCCGGGCGCTGAAGATCCAGCGGAGACAACGGCGGAGGCGGCGGCGGAGGCTCCCGCAGCGGCAGGGCCTTCGCAGGTGGCGTAGGTGGTGTTTAGGGTTGAGGGATTTTTGGATGATGTACTGAATTTTGGTTGCTGCGCAGGTTCAAGATTTTGGGCCTGCGCACGCAACCGCTACTACTGGTTTTTTGGCGGCTTCGACCGCGGAAGGTGGAAATGAATGTGGTGGGTCTGTTTCTGAGTTTTTTGATTTTACTGACTCTGGGAGCTCGGCTGAATGGACCGAGGAGTCGTCGGAGGAGGACTTGGACTATTTTGCGGCCCTGGACGAGGCTGCGGCGGAGGCTGCGCTACATGCTGCGGACGCGCCAGGCGTGCCCGGTCCTAGCACCGGGCACCGACGACGAAGGGCGGTTGCGAAGCGTAGGATTAGTGCGGAGGAAGGGGCTCGGCTTCGCGTTAGTAGGGTTGGTCGGCAGGAGCTGCTGTCTTTGCCGGCCGTCTCGGGTGTGGGGGAAGGGGAGCTGCGAAGCCTTTTTGCTGGTGAGGAGCTTAGGATAATGTTATTTAATTATAGAGAGATGAGGATTATTCCTAAGGTTGAGCCGATGTAGGGCGTGGTGCCCTCGCTTGTGTATGTGCAAGGGTTTGTAAAATGGAGTAGTGTGCCCTCGCGTGCTTGTGCCTGCGAGGGCGCTGTGTACTTTGACTGGTGTGATTGATTGTGCTGTGCCAGTGTGATTATAATTGGTCTTGCTGTCGCTTCTGCTTTTGCCATACCGGCTGCACCCTTGGGCGACTTCTGCGCGGTTAGTCTTCGCGATAGACTTCGATTCTTGCGCACTTGTTGTGCTAAGTCCGGCTGCACCCTTAGGCGACTTCTGCGCGGATAGTCTTCGCGATAGACTTTGATTTTTGCGCACTTGTTGTGCTAAGTCCGGCTGCACCCTTAGGCGACTTCTGCGCGGATAGTCTTCGCGATAGACTTTGATTTTTGCGCACTTGTTGTGCTAAGTCCGGCTGCACCCTTAGGCGACTTCTGCGCGGATAGTCTTCGCGATAGACTTTGATTTTTGCGCACTTGTTGTGCTAAGTCCGGCTGCACCCTTAGGCGACTTCTGCGCGGATAGTCTTCGCGATAGACTTTGATTTTTGCGCACTTGTTGTGCTAAGTCCGGCTGCACCCTTAGGCGACTTCTGCGCGGATAGTCTTCGCGATAGACTTTGATTTTTGCGCACTTGTTGTGCTAAGTCCGGCTGCACCCTTAGGCGACTTCTGCGCGGATAGTCTTCGCGATAGACTTTGATTTTTGCGCACTTGTTGTGCTAAGTCCGGCTGCACCCTTAGGCGACTTCTGCGCGGATTGGTCGCACGCGAGGGTGGCTAGCGCTTAGCCTCGCGGTGACTTCGAATTGGTCGAATGCCGAAGACCGTTGTCGCGGTCTTTTTTCGACACATGCTTTTGCGGGGGATTTTTCTCACATATATTACATGGCTCCGCCTCGTTAAAAACCTCACCCCCCGGGAGGAAAAGAGTGCGGGCCGGTACAAGATTGTTTGCGGTGAATTACAAGGGCGAACTCAGCCCTAGGAATTAAACAAAAAATTTACGAAGGTTGTCAATGTTCCAGGAGTGCTCCAGGTCCTCGCCATCTGGCGTTGCGAGCCTGTAAGCGCTGGGGGAAGCTTTTGTCTTGACTATGAAGGGGCCCTCCCACTTGGGCTCCAGCTTGCCCTTGGACTCCGTCCGAGCTGTTCGGATGAGTACGAGGTCCCCCGCGCTGAACTCCTTTGGGATGACTGCGCGGTCGCGCCATGCTTTGGTCTGGGCTTGGTATTTGTTTAAGGCCTGCAGGGCGGAGACCCGGTCTCCGTCAATGAGATCTTTGGAGGTTGGCTCATCCACGTCAGGGGTGGCTGACGGAGCTGTGCGCGGAGACCCGTGTTTTATTTCTTGCGGGGTCATTGCCTCTGATCCGTATAGAAGGCGGAAAGGAGTGAACCCGGTCGCCCTGCACTCGGTTGTGTTCAGCGCCCAGACTGCCTCCGGTAGCAAGTCGGTCCATCTGCCCTTTTTCTCGTCGAGGAGCATCTTCTTGATGGCTGTGAAGATTTTCCCATTGGCACGCTCCACGACTCCGTTGGACTGCGGATGATAGACTGAAGCGAAGGCAAGCTTGGTGCCAATGGAAAAACAGAAATCCTTGAAATCTTGATTGTCAAACTGCTTGCCGTTGTCAACTGTTAGCTCGGACGGTACTCCGAAGCGGCAAACAATGTTCTGCCAAAAGAATTTTTGGGCAGTCTTTGATGTGATTGTGGACACAGCCCTCGCTTCAATCCACTTGGTGAAGTATTCGACGGCTACGAAGGCGAACTTGAGGTTCCCCTGAGCGGTGGGCAAGGGCCCGACGATGTCCAGGCCCCAGCGCTGAAGAGGCCATGTATGGGCGACCAGCTTTGTGTATTGCGAGGGGTTGCCTGACCGAGGAGAGAACTTCTGGCAGGCTTCGCAGGACCTTGCGACTCGATTTGCGGCGCAGATCATTGCAGGCCAGTAAAACCCTTGTCGGATCACCTTAGCAGCCAGGGCCCTTGGCCCCGCGTGCGAGCCGCAAGTTCCACTGTGGACCTCGCGCAAGATTTGGATGCCTTCGGTTTCGGTGACGCATTTAAGCATTGGCTGACTGACCCCCTTCTTGTATAATTGGCCCTCGATTAGCGCGAAGTCCCGGCTCCGATGCTCGAGGCGCTTCGCCTCACTGACGTCGGTTGGGTGATAGTATCCCTGTAGAAACAGGGTTATTGGGGCCCGCCAGTCTTCGGTCATGATTAGGTGGACTATACGGTGGCCCTCGCTATCATTTGTTATTTGGAGCCCTTCGGGGCTCCGGACGGCTGGCGTGCCGATGGTGTGAAAGAATACGTCGGAGGGCAGGGGCTCGCCCCTGGCGGCGGCCTTGGCTAATGCATCGGCCTCCTCATTCTTGGCCCTGTCCACATGCTGTAGGGTGAATCCCTTGAACTGCCTCTCGAGACTTCGGATAGCCGCGAGGTATTGCATGAGCGCGGGGTCTTTTGCTGCATAGTCTTTTTCGACCTGACCGGCGACTATCTTGGAGTCTGTTTTGATGATACAGGTGGTGACTCCGAGGGCCCTTAGCTTGCGGAGGCCGAGGATGACTGCTTCATACTCTGCTATGTTGTTTGTACATTTGTCGGATTCCAGAGCGAAGCTGAGGCGTGCTGCATATCTGTGTTTGACTCCGGCTGGTGAGGTGATGACTGCAGCGACGCCTGCCCCCGCATGACACCATGCACCGTCGCAATGGATAGTCCAGACCTTTTCTGTGGATGGGTCCGGCTGTGTTACTGGCCCAGTCCAGTCGACGACGAAGTCTGCCAGGACTTGCGATTTGATGGCTGTCCTGGGCTCGAAGCTGATGTGGTAGCCGGAGAGCTCGGCTGCCCACTTGGCGATTCTCACTGATGCCTCCGGGTTCCTGAATAGTTCGCCGAGTCCCCTGTCCGAGGTGACTCGGACCTTGAATGCTTCAAAATAATGGCGCAGCTTGCGCGAGGACATAACAACTGCGTAAGCAATCTTCTCCAGCTCTGTCATGTTGCATTTGGATGGTGTCAGGACTTCGGAGACATAATAAACAGGGCACTGTCTGACTGCGCCTTCGACTGTCTGCTCCTGCACTAGTGCCGCGCTGACCGCGTGCGGCGAAGCCGCGACATAGAGCAATAAGGGGAGCGAGGAGTCTGGGCTTGTGAGGATGGCCAGCTCCGCCAGGTACTGTTTTAATGAGGCGAAGGCCGCTGCTTGCTCCGGTCCCCAAGCGAAGTCCTTCGCGCCGCGGAGGGTTTTGAGGAAGGGGAGACTTCGCTCGGCGGACCTGGAGATGAATCTATTGAGGGCGGCCATCCTGCCTGTCAGGCGCTGGACGTCCCTGGCGGACTGCGGAGGCGACATATCGACGATGGCCTGGATCTTGGTTGGGTTGGCCTCGATGCCTCGGCGGGACACCAGGTAGCCCAATATCTTGCCCTGGCGGACACCGAAAACGCACTTTTCCGGGTTTAGGCGGAGTCGTGCATCTCGCATGCTCGCGAATGTTTCCGCCAGGTCGGCGAGGTGGTCCTCCTTATTTTTGCTGGCGACGACGATGTCGTCCACATATGTGAATACATTTCTGCCGACCTGCCCTTCGAGCACCGTTTTGGTGAGTCTGGAGAAGGTGGACCCGGCATTCTTGAGACCCTCCGGCATTCTGACAAAGCAATAAGTGCCGAAGGGTGTTATAAAGCTGGTGCTGGCCTTGTCTTCCTCCTTCATGTATATCTGGTGATAGCCGGAGAAGCAGTCGAGGAGGGACATGACCTCGCATCCGGCCGCGCTATCGACTATTTTGTCGATCCGTGGCAACGGGAAATTGTCCTTTGGGCAGGACTTATTGAGACTGGTGAAGTCTATGCACATGCGCCATTTTCCGCTTTTCTTCTGCACCATCACGACATTGGAGAGCCACGTGGGGTAAGCCACCGGCTCGATGAATTTAGCCTCCAGGAGGCGATGCACCTCCGCCTTGGCGGCTTCTGTCTTTTCATCTGACATCTTGCGAAGCTTCTGCTTTTTGGGTCGCACCGAAGGGTCAATCCCCAGGCTGTGTTCGATTATGGCTCGGCTGACTCCGACCAGATCGAGGGCAGACCAGGCGAAGACATCTTTATTCTTGGCCAGGCAGCAGAGAAGTTTCTCTTCTTCAAGTGACGTGAGGTCTTCGCTGATAGTTACAGTCTGCTTGGGCGTGGCCTGATCGAGGGGGACAGTCTTGGTCCCGTCTTGGCACTGCAACTGTGCCTTGTCGTGCTGCTTGTCGGTTGGGCTAGCCGGCGCAGGGACTTCGCGCTGGGTCGTGAGACAGTGTACATTTCTCTGACCGGGCACGAAGTCCCGCTCTATGTTGCGCGCCGTCTGCTGGTTGCCGTAGATTGTGATGGCGCCCAGCGGGCCTGGTATCTTCATACATAGGTACAACCCGTGGATGGCGGCTTCGAATTTGTTGATGGAGCCTCGGCCCATGATGGCGTTGTATGGATATACCATGTCGACAATGTCGAAGGTTATTTGCTCACTTCGGGCATTGGGTGCTACACCGAAGGAGAGGGGCAACTCTATCTTGCCAACTGGAAAGGTGCCCTTGCCGCCGAAACCATACAACGGGTTGTCCGAAGGCTTCAGCAAGCTGTGGCTTATACCCATGCGGTCGAAGGCGTGGAGGAAGATGATGTCCGCCTGACTGCCGTTGTCGACAAGGACTTTGTGTAAGTCCCAACCTGCCACGCTGCAGTTGATGACCATTGCGTCGATGTGGGGGGCGCTGCGCAGGTCGACGTCTCGCGCGTCGAAGGTTAGCGGTATGTGGGACCACTTCGTCTGCACGACTGGGCCAGTGACGGCGACATGGTTGATGCTGCGGTAGTGGTCCCGCTTCTGCCGCTTGGTGTCGAAGTCGGTGCTTGACCCCCCTGTTATCATGTGAATGACTCCGCGATAAGGTTGATCGGCGAAGTCTTCTTGCTTTGGGGGATGGGGAATGTTTTGGTGTTGCTGGTGTGGTGGTGGGGGTGGAGGAGGTACGATTTGTACTTCCTGATGATGTTGGTAAGCGTGGTGCGGTGGATGCGGAGCGGGGGCGTGGACGTATGGTGGAGGGGGTGGCTGGTAGTTATGCGCGACAATTCTGGGATTTTCGGCCGGCTGCGCCCTCGCCATTCTATCTCTGGTGGCCTTCGTCTCGGGGCAGTCTTTGGTCTGGTGGGCGCAGTCTTCGCCGTGGAAAAGGCAATAGAACCGGCGCGGCGGCTGCTGCGCCCGCCCTCGACCCCTGCCGCGCGTTCCATTTCCGCGGCCTTGGGGGGGATATTCCTGGCGGCGAGGGGGGTCAGCAGCAGGCTGTTGGTTGACGATGTTGTGGACTTGCTGCTGACTGCGGCTGTCTCGACTGGAGTCTGGCTGCGAAGTCCTTGTCCACGTGCGGCTGGACTGCGGAGTCTGACTGTTGGGTTTCCGTTGCGACTCGACCTTGCGCTGGTGGAGCTCTTCGGATTTGGCATATTTTTCGAAGAGCTGATATAGCTCCTGCAAGCTCTTGGGTGGATCCCTGATACAATGGCTGTAGAGGACGCCGGCCCGAAGGCCATTGATGGCGTAGTGGATAGCGATCTGATCGTCGACAGAGGGCAGCTGTGACTTGAGTGTTAAGAACTTGCGGTAATACTCCCGCAGAGTCTCCTTTTCCAGCTGTTTGCAAAGCGAGAGCTCGGCCAAAGCGTCGGTGTCTGGACGGTACCCTTGGAAGTTGAGGAGGAACTTGTCCCTGAGACTTCGCCACGAATCAATGGACAGCGGGGGCAATCTGGTGAACCAGGTGAGTGCTGGGCCCTCTAGGGCGATGATGAAAGACTTTGCCATTGTGGCGTCGTCCCCTCCGGCTGATGCAACGGCGACTTGGTAACTCATGATGTATTGCGCCGGATCGGTGCTGCCGTTGTACTTGGGGTATGCCCCCGCTCGAAAGTTGGCTGGCCAAGGCGTCACTTGCAGGTGTGGCGCCAGGGGACTTCGCTCGTCGAGGTAGTTGATCCCTTGGAATGGCGCGCCGTGCTGGGGGGCGTAGTCATGCTGGGGGAAACGCGGGTTCTCCGGCTGCGCCCGGTGCTGCAGGGGTTGGCCGTGCTGTCGGCCGAGGTAGCCTTCGCGCATGTCCTCCGGCTGAGCGCGTTGTTGGAGGGGTGGTTCTTGCTGCAAACCGAGGTGGCCTTCGCGCTGCATCAGCGCGATCTCGCGCTCGAGGTCTTGGGCTTTCTGCTCCTCGTCGCGTATCATTTGCCGCACTTTGGCTAATGCGGAAACACGTTGGCGCTTGGCCTCCAGTATCTCTTTCTGCCTCTGGAGATTGCGGTTCCTGAGGCGCAGGGCGCGCAGCTGCAGCTGTTCTTCTGTAGAGACGCCGAGGGCCTCACCATCCTCGGTGAGGTCGGCGCCTTCCAGTGGGGCGAAGCCTGGGGGCGGCTGCGACTGTCCTTCGGTTCCGCAGGTGCGGAAGGTGTCGTCTTCGCCGGTGTGGGGAACATTGTCCTCAATGGGCTCTTGGTGGGTGGATTGGGTGAGGGCGAGGGCCTTGCCCTTTCTTGCGGCCAGCAGTGCTGCCTTCGCAGCCTCGTCAGCCTTGGGGTTAGCTCTCTTGGGTGCCATCGCGGGTGGTTTTGTCGTAGCACGAACGGTGGGCGCCAAATGTTGGAACTTGCTCTCTGCTGCAAGTGGGCCAACGGGGGTGAACAATGGCGACAACAGGGTTACGTGCACGGGGGCAATAGCTCTGTTGATCTAGCCTCTCACGGGCACTGTGCGGGGGTATTTATAGGTGTCTGAGTGCCCAGCGTCTTGTGTTAAGGACGCATGTGCCCTCAGACGCCTAGTTTATCCCCGGAATATTCCCATAAAGCAGGGTTACAAGCTGTAATTACAAGTTTGCCTTTACAAGTCAGGCCCGTAATACAGAGGCGGCCACGCGGGGCCCGTTACAATGGGCCGGATCACACGTGGGCCTTGGGGCTGAACGAGGCCGCGCCGTGTGAGGTCGTCGCCGCAGGCCTTCGTCAAAGCGCCGAGTCCTGCGAAGGGTGTCCCTGCCCGCTTTGCCTCCGGCGGACCAGCGGCTGCAGCGAAGGCCTCGAGCGAAGGGTGGCGTCTTTGCCTTCGCTCCAACAGACCTCTCAAGTAAATGTGCTCGTAGCTACCACTACACCACATGTGTGTTTATGTTAATATTTGTTACAGTAAAAATATCTACTATATCTCTCCCAAAGACCACCTGCTACCCTTACACAATGTGTATTAGTAGATAATTATCAACGAGATTCCCGAATTATATTTTTGGATGGAGAGAGTAGTATTTAAAGAAGAGCCTTGCATGCAACTTCTTTTGTTTGAATAAGTTTTCAACTTAAATTCCTTTTTTATATGTGTGACATTTATTCTCCGTAATATTTTGTCCATGGATCTGACTTGTGAGTCATTTTTATAAACTAACGCCAAAGATGAATCCATGTTTCTTACTTGGAAACCCCGAACAAACACCACTGGCAGGAGGCGCTCGCGTTGGCGTCGCTCATCGATGATGAGAAGAAGCTTGGCAACTGCCAGTTCGACTTCTGGAAGCAGTTCTACTTGGCTGCATGCGTCGCTATGTTCGGCAAGCTCCGGCGCAGCCGTCGCTTGGACGCGGTCCAGAGCGGCTACACCGCTGTCCATATTCAAACGAGGGACCTCATAGTCGTTGCCAACGACGACGACTCTCGGGTTGTTCTGGGCATCGCATCCGACGACGGCGTCGTCACGCCATCTAGCTCATCATCCACCTGAAGCTCAACCGGCCACGTAAGTCGCTACTGACCGGCCATAAATTCTTGTGCGCTGGGACGACGGTTGTTGTTGGTGTTGTGTGAGTGTCCTCGAACAAGATGTATGTAGAGGAGTAGCACATCTGGAGGTGTAACGGCTAGGTGTACTACCTCGCTGATGAGCCCGGGGTGCACTTCGTTTAGCAGCCCAGCCAAAAGTCATCGGTACTCGCCATGTCACGCGCGTTCGATGACTATTATATCAAAGACTGTGGCGTCATCTTAGCGACAGAGGTGACGCAGAGGAGGACCGACAACAATGACCACTTGCCATCGTCGAGGTAGCTTTTGTGCTGGCTTGTCTTTAATTCTCTTCGCAAACGCACACACTTGCCTTTTTATTTAAGCAAACATGTATGGTTGTGCGTGCCTGATGACTGACGATGTACGAGGGAACTTCTACCGATAGGTGTGGCACGTGCTCTCCAATGATGAGACCATGCAAATCATGGTATATATCGAAGTCTGTATGATACTGATGGTTGTAATGTAGTAATGAAACAGTTAAATTAAAATAACAAAATTTATATATGGCTAGGATCACAAATGAATTATAAAACATTTTCTTATAACAATATAAGACACATTATATATATAAGTTATCATGGTATTATGTGTTTCCGTTGCAACGCACGGGGCACTCATCTAGTGTAACTACATGGCTGCTGAAGCTATTTCTCCTTTTTCTTCTGACAATAGAGGACATGCTAGTTGCTAGGAGTAACTCTCGCCAGCTATAGTTTCTTGTGACTCTTGTATTAGGCTGTCTTCAATGACTTACGTATTTTCTTTCTTATCTTCTATTTTAAACTCCACTCTATATAGTCTACACTGCAAAATAATATTTTACGCTATCATAAGCACGATCCGTCGGAGATTGTATAAGAAGAGCAACTTCCTTCTTGTGCTGCTCGGCTTGTCGGTCATGGATGAAGAGAAGAGGCCAAGCTGCAACTGCAAGAAGAGGGAGTGCCTCGTGTGTTAAAGAATCAATTGAGCTTCTCCTTGCTCTTCCTTGCCTAGAGTGGTTCTGCTATGAGGTTCCTTCCAATGTTGGTCCCTATCGGCCACTAGCATGGGTGTCAGATCGATGTCGATCGATCTGGCTCTAACGCTGGTTGGTTCAGTCGGTCGGTTGGTGAATTTGTTGACCAGTCGATACCGATAAAGTTGGAGCTGGCATCGGTCGATACCAACTGATGTGTTGGAGGATTAGATTACTATGAACCAGCTACATATGGTCGACCCTGTCGATTGGTTCGGTCGATACCGACCCGAATCGTTCGATACCAATCGACTTTAGCGAAGCTAACCGATTTGAACTGTTTAAAATCCAAAAAAACAAGATTCCAAAAAAACCTAAAATCCAACATATAAATAGAGCGTGGTGTTTGAGTTTATTTACACCCCTCACTCTCCATTTCACTCATCTTCCTTCATATTATAGCCTCCCACTCTATTAAATTTTGGATCCTTGGTGGAATTCGTACTTTCCAACATTCGCCACTTGCTCAACAACCAATCTCCATAACTTCCCGACACTCTTGTTGGTGTGCGAGAGGTCTTCCTCGACAGCACATCTTCGTTTTCTCACTCCACAACCTCTATTTACGTACCTATAGACTCCACCTCCTCTTTTTATCTCTAATGATTTCCCATAGATTCTCATCATAGTGATGATCCTACCACCAATGCCCCTCCTAGTGAAGCTCCTGTCACCAATGTTCCTCGTCCTCCACCGTTCACTTATCCAAATGCTCCTCCATATCCATATAAATATCTATATGGTGCTCCTCACGGATTGTATAATGCTCCTCCATTAATTTCTCCTCCGTTTGTTGCTCCTCTCCCATATAGTGCTCCTCCTCTTTATAGGCCTTGTCCTCCATCTCATCCTTCTGTAGCCATGACAATTGTCTGAGCAATGATAATGATGTTGCTTAGAACTAGTCATATATTTTTTTTCAAAGTCCACACATTTAGGTCTACAATAGTTTAACAAGATTATATTTTTACATACACGTCTGGCTACTACACTTTGTGTATCTATTGATGGCAATGGTAAGAAGGGATCAGCGTTCGAGGGCAAATAGCCAACACATACAACTCCACTACGGAAACTCCTCACCACCACCGTACCTCTAAGCAGCTGAAGGAAGAGTAGAGTAGTCACCCAATAACATGACACATAACAAATCACAATTTACAATCACACACACATATCGCAATCACATTTATAAAACCACAAATTGGTCTAAAGTCGTGCCTAATCGTGTCGTGCTTGTGCCAGCCTATCTCTTCGGGGAGGTGGCCTAGACACCACACTAGATCTGTGTTGTGATGGCTCGGGCACTATATGAATCATGTCATGTTGTGACAAATCATGTCGTGCTCAGTGTCGGCCAATTTAGCACGGCCCACTTGGCGATCTATAAGTGCAACAATATTTTTTTTCTTTTGATGAAAATAAGAGAACAACAATGTCTTTATTCCTTTTTGTTTATTGGAAAGTAGTAAATTGCTCACACCGCGTGCGAGTCATTGCTTGATGTGTTTATACAAATTCTCAAGCATATCCTTATCTTTTCTTTCATATGAAGCATCCCCATCGCACTTTGTCTTGTCAAACAAAGACATTGCTTGTTCTGTTGGGTTCGTCAAACTCTTCTTAAGGGCATCCTCTTTTCTTTTATATGGAGCATCCTCAGCACATCTCTGCTTGCTAGATGAAGGCATCTCTAGTTCTGTTTGCTTTCTTGAACCCTTCTCAAGAATATCCTAATAAAAATTGTAAAACACATTACATGATTTCATCAAGGACACATCTTAGTGTGCCTACATCACAGTTCAGGTAATAAATTTGTTTTGAGAAAATAGGTAATAAATTTGTGGAGTGAAAGGGAAATGGGCTTAATCATTTCCTACAATTGATTTTGGTGTTTGACGTCCATCACAAACCACATGTACTAACTAGTTTGCCTAGTCATCATTTATCTCAGGTGCATAAAGTTCCATATAAACCAAGAAAGAAATAAAGTTGGGGACTCAACAAAGTTTGGAGCAATAACTTGGAGTGGTGCTGCCAGTGGTGCACCGGACAGTGTCCGGTGCCCAGGCCGAGCACCCTCCCAGCTGGCCACTCTCGGGTTTTCTAGAGACGCGCTCCGCTATAATTCACCGAACTGTCCAGTGTGCACCGGACATGTCCGGTGAGCCAATGGAGCAACAGTAACCTACGCCCAACGGTCAACTGTAAAAGGTGAACAGTGCAAGTCAAATGTCAGGCTGCCAAGTCAGAACACACCGGACATGTCCGGTGTGCCACCGGACTGTCCGGTGCTACTACAGGACAAAGAACTTCAACGGTCAATCGCTCCAAACCCCAACGACGTGCTGACATGGCATGTACCAGACAGTGAACAGTGCCTTGTCCGGTGCACCACCGGACTGTCCAGTGTGCCCATCGACAGCAAACTCAGCCAACGACTAGAAAGTAGTTGGAGGCTATAAATACCCCCAACCACCTCCATTCAAGTTATCCAAGTTTTCTGAACTTCACATTCAATACAAGCGCAGTAGCATTCACTCCAAGACACCGTTCCAAAGATCAAATCCTCTCCAAGCCTCAAAAATCAACTCAATCGCTTAGTGACTTGAGAGAGGGTGTTTTGTGTTCTTTTGTTGCTTGGATTGCTTTCTACTTCCCATTCTTATTTCTCCAAGTGCTTTGTAAAGCTAGCAAGAGACACCTAAGTGTGTGGTGATCCTTGCAGGGTCTTAGTGACCCAAGTGATTAAGGAGAAGCCTCGACTGGTCTAAGTGACCGATTGAGACAAGGAAAGGGTTGAAATAGATCCAACCTTTGTGGCCTCCTCAATAGGGAGTAGGTTCTTTGGAACCGAACCTCAGTAAAACAAATCACCGTGTTTACTTGTGTTGATCTTCATTTGATTTCTTTCCCCTCTTCCCTTCTCTAAAGTTTCCTTGCTAATATTGATTTGAGTTTGCTCCCAAAATTATCCGCATCAATTTGAGCAACTCATAGCAAGAGAAACATTCTTCCGCACTTGGATTTAATTCTAAAGCTAACCCCGGCCTTAGGGCAAGTTTAAGTTTGTAAATTTTAGGTTTCGCCTATTCACCCCCTCTAGGCGACTTTCATGGAGGGCTTACATGATCTGTTTCTAGTGTGGCCCGTAACTTGACTTCAATTCCTTGGCGTCAAAATTAATGAATAATTCTTCAACAACACTATGCATCTTGGAACCTTTCCTTATTAGTGACTTTGTACTATCAACTTTTTAATGAACTATAGACAAAAGGTAATGCTGAGGTCCGCAAAAACATAAGCTAATTCAACAAAAACATGTTAACATCATATTGCTTACCTCTCGACTAACAAAACACTAAACTAATTTTTTCATGTCCCTTTGTGAATATGTGCCTTATGTCACAAAGTTCATGTAAATCAGGATACTGAGTACCAGCAAATATCAGGGTTGTGTGTGGGTGGGGCATTCCATATTTGGAAAGGAAAAACACAAAACAAATAGGTTCATTGTTTGAGCACCAAGATAACACTTTTCTGTTTGCACTCTTCGCATACTTTTAAAGGGTACATGGAAGCTTGGAATCCACTAATTGAACTATGACGAATATTTTTACTAACACCAAACATACAAACAAAACCATTATGAATGCTAGCACTACTAAACTATCGTCTTGATTACTTGAAAAAAGCATCGCAACCATCGGCTCTGACAGACATTGGGTGATAAGCCATAAGGCTGATAACCAACATATTGCCAATTAACAATGGGTTTGTACTAGACTGAGTGACCTACACAAATTCTACAACAAAACCAGGTCTGTTGGAGGGGAAGGATGTGTAGTACCGATAGCTTACGTTCTTAGGTTTTGTTGGGGTCCTCTTTAGTCGTAGGTCCTCAAAAATTGATTTGTCAATTGTTTCTAAGTCTGTTACCTTCGGGAATGACATGCAACTGACACACGCATGAAGGTGAAGTTACAATCTTCGACTCCACAGTATGAATGCGTCAACGAAGACAAAGAGTGAAATCTTCAAGGCTTGCTCAACACGGCCACAAAGGAAAAGACGAAAATGCCCTTAGTTGATCTTGTAGTTTTATGTGTATAGGACTGAGGGCATGAATGTAATTTCATACAAAGTTATACTCTAGTCCACCACTATAAATAGGGGTACAATGCCATGCACAGGGAAGCACTTCCAAGAAAGATAGAACTGAATCGTTGTGCCTACGAAGCTGTGATTCCTAACACCATCGAGTTATTGTATTGATTCATGAAGTTATATTTGTACTTATTGTAATCAGGAAGGAATAATAAATGTGTCACGATTTAAATAAGCTTCTCCCATGTACATCTATTTTATTGCTTAAATACTTTTGTTAATAACCTTATTCTTTCATTCTCTTCTCATGAATGGAATGAAAGAATGAAGCTCTTTGCTCCTGATTGTGTGTCCTGCTTTGGTCCTTATTAGGAATCAAAACAGGTGACCAACATTGGCGCCCACCTCTGGTGAATCCAATAGATCATGCCTCCGAAGGAGTCTGCACCTACTTGTTCTGTTCTTGCTCCAATAGATCATAACCAAGACGAACAAGCACTTTTTCTTGAGGCACAAAAGCAAAAAAAGAAAGGTCATGGACTCTCCACCACAAGATGATCTTGACCAAGAGATCTAGAATCTCGAAGCTATCCACCAATAAGTCGAGAAGCGCAAGGAGAAAATGCTTCAAGTCTCTTAGCTTAAGAAGCAGATCGATGAAGCATCAAAACAATTACGTCACATAACGCAACAAGCTGAACAACCTAAAGAACCACATCATTAGAGAAACCTCCATCATGAAGATGAAAGGGAAATGTGCCCTTGGACCATTTCTATTATGTTTTGGTGATTAGATGCCCAACACACTGAGTTATGACTTTATTGAGCTAAGAGTCAAATAGATGCAAATGGAAAAGCAAGGTATGCTTCTAGCCTAAGTAAATTGTTCTTGGTACTAACATTATTCTACTAAGTGCTAGGAACCTTCTCAAAGTGAGAGAAATCGAATTGGAGGAGTTGGCTCGGGCGAGCCAGACTTGCACCAGCCTGTGCTGTCGGTGTTTGGAGCCCGATCGCACACCCAGGGTTACCCCTTGCGGTGCTTTTGGGTAGGACAGTGCTGTTGACTGTAACTCAATGGTTCGTGCGAGATGCACGAGAGACGATAGGCGATTTTCTACAAGTTTGGGCCGCTTGGAGAGGCGTAATACCCTACTTCCTGGTGTGGATCTTTATGTGGTGGGTTACAAGAAGAGTTCCCCAGAATGGAGAGAAACTAGTGAGAGGGGTTGGTTATTGATTGGAAATGGTGGGGCACCCCCTAGGCCTTATATATTCGACCGTGAGGCACTACATGTGTACGTGATGATGGCATGTTCCTAAACAATAGTGAACCAACTGAACTGATCTTCCTATAATCTTGCCGACTTATCCCTAATCTGTTCCGATATTCAAGGGCGCTGCGCGCGGGAAAGTCGGGTGGGCGCTTTAGATAGTGCTTAAGTCTAGCGGGTCGCTTGGGCCTGAGTCTGCTTCTTTCTTGTGTTGGCCCACTCCGCCAGCAATTTCCTCCTGGTCCATGAAGGGATGGCCTAGCGAGATAACAGGCCTAAAGCCTCTCGCGAGTTCTTCTTGCCTTCTAGTGGACCCGGGGGATATCTGTCCCCCACAAGCCCCCAATTTTTGAGTTGATTTTGAAATAATCAGCCCAAAGATTCTAGGTCCAGCTCGTAGGTTTGTTATGTGGCGGGGTTTCCACTCTGCCAATGGGCATACCGAAAGGTGCACCCATTGGGTGTAGCTCTTAAACTTTGAGTGACTCAGCAAAAACAGTTCTCTCAAAGGTCTTTATTTTATGCTTCAGAGATTAGCATTCTCTTATCATATTATGCTTTAGAAATCAGCATTTCATCTTCTGGGATTAAGAATCTATTGGGTGCGCCGAAGGTGCACCCAATGGGTGTAGCCCCCGAGCTTTGAGTGGATTTTTGAAAATAATCCACTCAAAGGTCTTCATCTTATGCTTTAGAAATCATCATTCCGTCATAGTATTATGCTTTAGAAATCAGCATTTCATCTTCTGGGATTAAGAATCTATTGGGTGCACTGAAGGTGCGCCCAATGGATGTAGCCCCCGAGCTTTGAGTGGATTTTTGAAAATAATCCACTCAAAGATCTTCATCTTATGCTTTAGAAATTAGCATTTTGTCTTCTTCTCATGCTCTTATGAATTCAAACAACATTATCTGCCCACGCCTTATTGGGTCTGAAATTTATTTGATTGGTGACAGATTGGACGTTTGGTAGATGGCTCTTGGCTGGACATCACCCCGCTCTGTGCTTCAATGCCTCTGCTGATTAGACTTGCGGTTTAGTAGCTATATTTAGATTTCCTCCGATCTCTGCCGATCTCCTCCTTTTGTCATAATACATTCATTGCGTATACTGTATGAATATGACTTCTTTAGAAAATCTTTTGAAAATTCCTGGCTACACCACCAATGGGTGTGACCATGGAGTGTCTTGGTATGCAGAGCGTTTAGCACACTGTCCTAGAGTAGTAACTTGATGTGACCGTGGGATGTAATCATATCGCCCGAGCAGTTGACCTTGGTCCAAATAGTGTCGTGCTACGCGAAGCGGTGCCTGCTGCCTGACTCATTTTTAGGTAGCTTGAATTGCTTATTGAATACTTGTGACTGTTCGGCGAGCGTAGTAGGAAGTGAACGGTCACCCCCGGCCTCTATAAATAGCCTGCTTGCACTGTTGTTCTCTTCACTCATCCTCCGATCATCTGTTGCTTTCTTCTACCTTTCTCTTCTTCTCCAACCAACCATGGGCGGCAAGAGAGGTCGAGGCTTGCCTCGCTGTGCTGGCGACAAGCAGAAGTGCGCCCCAAGTCCTCCCTCGGAGGACTTCGGCGATTCAGAGTACTCGAAGGAAGTTTCCTTCGGGTCTGAGGGATCACTGGCTCCCGCTTCTCCCCTAGCGTCATTCGATGACTCGGATGACTCCCAGGGGTTGTCCGTTGCAGTCTGGACGTACATGCGTGCTGTCGAGCACGCCAGGCTCGAAGGGTCGGACGAGTCGGAGGTCTCCTCGGATGAGGAGAACTCCTTTGGCTCATCTGAGGAGTGGAGCGGCGGCTACGGTGATGATGAGGGCGACGGCAGCGGCGACGACAGCGGTGGAGGTGATGATGGTGACGGTGGCGACGACGGCGGCAAGGGCAGCGGTGAAGGCAATGGCGGCAGCGACGGTGAAGGCGATGGCGGCGACAAGGGCGACGGTGGCAACGATAGCAACAAGGGCGACAACAGCAAGGGCGATGGCAGCGACGTGGCAGTGGCGACGGCAAGGCCAGTGGCATAGCGCCGCTGGTCTAAATATTAGTATAGATAGTTAGTAGTAGTAGTAGTAGAATAATAATCTAGTGGTAGTTAGTAGTGTAGTGTAGTGTAAGTAGTAAAGTAGTGTAATGTAATGTAGTAAACAGGGTGGAAAAAGGCCGACTCATAATGAGTCGGCTTTTGAGTTTGTGTAACCCCCTCCAATATGAATCAAGAAATTAGTTGCCTCAAGTGATCGTTGTTTTTTGCTGCTTTTCTGTTTGCACGTTTGATAGTTCATCCATGTGCCTGATACTGCCAGCATTTTAGAGGTAACTGCCGAGTGATGCCTAAGGCTTTGCTTTTCCGAGTAGTGACATGACACTTTAGAGATAATGCCTGACCCAAGAAACCCCATTTATACTCACGCCGACATGTCGTTTTGATTTCTGAGCCCTAACTTCACTTTTTCCCTTCGACTATTCCCCTGCTTGCCTGAAATTCCGAGCCTGCTCGTCCCATCGGAAAGATCGTTATGGCCCCAAAGTAGAAGAGGCAGAGCACCGCTGCTGCCATCATCCCGCCCATCGACACCAACAGCCAGCTTCCATTCGTTGGTAACCACATGTCTATCATCTCTGAATCCGATCTTCGTCATCTCGTTGAGATTGGGGTTTTGCCTCCGAAGGAGCTCTGCTCTTGGCGGATCTGCCGCGGTGTCACTATTCCGATAGAGGATACTCATGAATCTGTCGTTTACGTTCCATTTCTCATTCACGGGCTTGCTCTTCCCATCTCCCCCTTTTTCTGCGGCCTCCTTGATTTCTATGAGTTGAATCTGACGCATCTAAACCCTAATTCAATTCTGCAATTTGCCATTTTCATACATCTATGCGAGGCTTTTCTTGGGATTCTTCCCTACTTCAGTCTTCGGAGATATCTTTATCACTATCGGCCTGGGATGGCTGGGGGACAGCACCAGCTTGTTAGCGGCGCAAGTTTAGAGCTTCACCGGGGAAGGAAAGTAGAGTACCTCGACATTCCTCTCAAGGACAGTATCAAAGGGTGGTGTCTTGAGTGGTTCATCGTGGAAAACCCCTGCAAATCTCTCTCCCCTCGATCGGGGAGGCAGCTAGATGTTTGCACACCTAGCTGGGTAGAATCTCCTATCTTTTCAAAGATAATAGAGGCCAAATTATTGCTTGCCGAGATCTGCTTGTTGAAGGATGTGGGGCCTGACTGCTGAAGCTGTGGTTGCTGACTTCGTCTTAAAAACATTCAACCCTTGAAGGATAGAATATATCTCGCCTACTTGTATAGCGGCGTCAATGATTCCACCCGAGTCACGAACAAGAGAATTCACAACAAAGATTTGCTGAGTCGACTGTACATGATTTTGAGGGGCAGAGTCTCAAATGCTGGTGCTCCTGTGACTTATTCTGCATGGAACCTGCCTCCAAATAGGCCATTCTCTGAGTTTGTCTCCAACCCTCCTGCTTGTGATGGTAGCCTGGGTCATAGAGTGTGACCCTCTCCTGAGGACATTGAGGCGTTGATCGCTCCACTTCAGAGTCTTCCTGAGGATGAGAAGCAAACTCACTTTGAGATGCAAGCCAGCACTGATGATGCTGAAATGGATGTCGTACTTAGCCTGCTGGCCGGGGAATTGTCCGACTCTACCCGCGCCAAGCCGATGGCCATCACGACTGGGCAAGAATTTAATGAAGAGGCGAAGATTCAGAAACCTGAAGGTGCCCGCCCAAAGCGTTCACGCTGAGTGAACTGCTCGACTGCACCTGTCGAGGAGAAAAAGAAGAAAAGGCGACTTCGGCGACTGTCATGCTTGGATCAGGATGTCGGTCCTTCTGTACCAATTCCTGATGATGTCCCGGCGGACGCCATCCCTGAGGTTGACACCAAAGGTTGTGATCATGCGCAGGCTACTGGCGGCATGTTTGACGAGGATGAAGAGGAGGAAGAAGAAGAAGTCCCACTGGTCCGTAAGAATAGTCGGCACTATATAGGCAGCGAGGGGGAGCGATATTCCCTCTCCAGCTCTATCGGCACTTGTCAGTCTTTAGGAGCTTTCGATATCAGATTTTGATCAAGCACTGGAGAAGATCATTCCTGAAGACATACTATCAGAGCCTTCTGAAGCTGATACCCCAGCCGTCTGTTTAGAGGTCCCAGACGGTGGGCCTTCATTGCTTGATTCTGCCGGGCAAGAGGTAACCCGAGTGGTGTCTCGCACATCGTCGACCTTGGAGGGCAGTCTTTTATGCAGAAACACTGATCTGAGTTACCCGACTCGCATGGAAGTGGCTGAGGGGCCTTCAGCTTTAGAAGCTATTGCTGCAGAAGACCTAGCCCCCGAGGGTGGCACTGGCAGCTACCCAGCCCCCGAGGGTGTCGCTGGTAGCGATCCAGTCCTTGTGGGTAGTGCAAGCTGCAACCTAGCCCCCGAGGATGTTCAGGCATGCTCTCTTTCTAATACTTCCATGGATGTCCACATCCGGTCATCCCCAATTCGGTTCGATGGGGCGACGGCAACTCGTGCTTCTACGGCTTTAACTGGACAAGTCGCCTTAGAGGTCGGCGAGCAAGATGCGAGGAGCCTGTTGTCTGCTGGTGGGGCTGAGGTCACCCCAGATAGTGCTCTCCAGATTGTTCCTGCTGATCTTCCCTTGTCAAACCATGCTCCAGCTCCTCCTGCCTTGGGTCTTCCGCTGTTCCTTTCTTATCTCCAGGTGAGTTGGTTTTTTGCTCTATATTGTTCGTACTAGCAAGTTATCTTTCTTCTGCTCATCTATTTATGACCATAGGATTTTGTTGATGGTGTATCTGCCCAGTTGAGGTCCTACGACGCCACTGTTCCCGAACAAGCTCTTTCTCTGATGTAGTGGAATCCTTTGCTGCTCCATAAATAGATAGATGATTTAAAGGCGTCGAATGCTGGTCAGTGAGCTTATAGTTTCTCTAGCTGCTTTTAATTTATCAACTTATCTCTAATCACACATTCCTTTTCAGCTGCATTATCAGATATGGCTCAATGATGCTCTGACCTTGAGGAGAAGTATTCTCAGAGTCAGACCGACTTAGCTCAGACTTGTGCCTTTCTGGATAGTGCATGCTCTCTGAACTCTTCTCTGAATGCCCAGCTTGATTCTAAAAAGGTGGCACACGAGGTAAATTTCCCTGGCTGACCCTGCTCTGTTATTATTGCCTTGGTGTTGACTGTTGTTTTCTGTTTGTAGGAGGAGAAAAGAGCACTTGTTGCCTCTCGCGACAATCTAGGCAGGCTGTACAGTGACGTCAGTAACTCCTTGACCATCCTGGAGAGGAGCCACCGCTTCACCATGTCTGACCTAGACCATCATCACCATGAGCTGCAGGCATCTCAAGATGAAGTTCTGTGACTTGGGCGATTGCTGTCGACCAAAGACTCCACCATCAAGGATTTGTGTGCTTCCAAGAAGCTTGTCGTGCAGGAGCTAGAGGCCGCTCAACTGGCTGTTAAAACTCTAGAGGACAACTGCGTCGTATTGAAGGCCCAACGCGATAGGGCTATGGATAAAGCCGTTCGTGCTGGATGGATCTTGATGAGGAGACCTGGCGTTGTGGTGTCTGACGATATTGTTGCCAATGTCAAGGCCGTGCATGATGCTAAAAGTCGTCCCTCTTCTTCTGTTGCTCCTACGAAGGATACCTTCTGCAAGGATGTTTCTACACAGTAATGTCCTGTAAAACACTTTATTTATTGAGTTAGTATCTCCTTGGAGGGTGGATGTAATATGAATTCTATGTGCACGCGATAGTTGTGTTAGAACTCGGATACTCTGTGAACAGGGTGCCGAAAAACGCCCCTAGCACTAGCAAGTAAGATGTTCTCTTTTTCTGAAGTGTTTTCAATTTTAGCTGATCGTTCTGCTGTTGAGGTATACTGGTCACTCTAAACAGCGCGAATGCAAGTATACCGCGTTGGCTTAAGGTGTGTTCTGACCTAAGCCAGTCGCCTCGCTGATAGGGCATAGTGGTCACCCTAAGTGAAGTGAGTCGGAGTATATTGCACCGACCTAAGTCGTCGCCGACTTAAGACGATTGCACTACTAGCAGGGTATAGTGGTCACCCTAAGTCAAGTAAGCATGAGCATGTCGCACCGACTTAGGTCGTCGCCGACTTAAGCCGATTGTTCCATCAGCAGGGTATAGTGGTCACCCTAAGTCAAGTAAGCGTGAGCATGTCGCACTGACTTAAGTCGTCGCCGACTTAAGCCGATTGCTCCGTCAGCAGGGTATAGTGGTCACCCTAAGTCAAGTAAGCGTGAGCATGTCGCACTGACTTAAGTCGTCGCTGACTTAATCCGATTGCTCTGTCAGCAGGGTATAGTGATCACCCTAAGTCAAGTAAGCGTGAGCATATCGCACCGACTTAAGTCATTGCCGACTTAAGCCGATTGCTCCGTCAGCAGGGTATAGTGGTCACCCTAAGTCAAGTAAGCGTGAGCATGTTGCACCGACTTAAGTCATCGCCGACTTAAGCCGATTGCTCCATCAGCAGGGTATAGTGGTCACCCTAAGTCAAGTAAGCGTGAGCATGTCACACCGACTTAAGTCGTCGCCGACTTAAGCCGATTGCTCCACCAGCAGGGTATAGTGGTCACCCTAAGTCAAGTAAGTGTGAGCATGTCGCACTGACTTAAGTCGTCGCCGACTTAAGTCGATTGCTCCATCAGTAGGGTATAGTGGTCACCCTAAGTAAAGTAAGCAGGAGCATGTCGCACCGACTTAAGTCATTGCCGACTTAAGCCGATTGCTCCGTTAGTAGGGTATAATGGTCACCCTTAGTCAAGTAAACATGTTGGTTTCAAGCCCGGCCCAATCGAAGTCAGCTATAAGTCAAGAGTCTGAATGCCTTTGGAAAACGAAAACTTTATTGATGATGAAGTCCTCAGATTATAGAGTATAATGTTCCTTCAAGAATTTTGAGGCCTCGCTAAGGATAGAATTTTCTGAGGTGTTCTATGTTCCATGAGTTCCCCACTTTTGTGTCGTCCATCTGAGTAAGCCGGTATGATCCAGGCCGAGTGACCTCTGATATGATGAACGGTCCTTCCCATAGTGGTGATAGCTTGTGCCGCCCTTCCCCTGTTAGAATTCGGCGAACGACCAAGTCTCCCACTGCAAAGGATCGGTGCCGCATAGCTTTATCATCATACCGCCTCAAGGTCTGCTGGTACCTAGCTGACTAAATTACTGTGTTCAATCGTTCTTCCTCCAGTACATCAATATCTTCCAGCCTGGTTGCTTCTGCTTCAGCTATGCTTTCGAAATTTAATCTTGGTGCCCCAAAGATTAGGTCAGCGAGCAGTACTGCCTCCGACCCATAAACCATGAAAAATAGGGTATTTCCATGCAGAGCTTGACTGGGTTGAGTTCTTAGGCCCCAGACCACGTATGGCAGCTCTCTGATCCATATTCCTGCAAGCTTGTCACTCTTGTCAAATACTTTCTTCATGAGTGCTTCTAGTATCATTCTGTTGGCTCTTTCTACCTGGCCATTGGCTCTTGGGTGTGCTACTAATGCATACTTAATCTGGATGCTCCGCTGCTCGTAGAAATCGAAGAATTCAGAGCTGGTGAAGTTGGATCCTAGGTCGGTGATGATGTTGTTTGGTATCCCAAACCTGAATATTATGTCTTGTATGAATTCCACTGCTTTGGCTGAGGTCAAAGAAGCGATTGGCTTGTACTCTATCCATTTTGTGAATTTGTCAATGACAACTAGTACATGAGTATAGCCTCCCTGAGCTTTCTTGAAAGGTCCGATCATGTCCAGCCCCCAGCATGCGAACGACCATGTTACAAGAATGGTCTGCAGCTATTGTGCGGGTAGATGTTGTTGCTTTGATAAGAATTGGCAAGCCTCGCACTTTTGGACTAACTCAGTAGCATCGCTCTTCACTGTTGACCAATAGAAACCAGATCTGAAAGCCTTCCCGACCAGAGTCCTGGAGGCTGCATGTACTCCGCATTGCCCGTCATGGATTTCATCTAACAGTTGTTTCCCGATGGCCGAGTGAATGCATTTCATGAGGACTCCTACCGCACCTCTTCTATACAGTAAATCCCCTATGATGGTGTAGTGAGCCGACTGCCTTGCGATGCGTTCTGCTACAGCCTTGTCATCCAGTTCTTCTTCATTTTTTATATACCTGATGATAGGCTCTCTCCAGTCATTGGGGTCCGACTCTGGTTGGCTCAAGGCCTTGCACTCTTCCACCTGATCTGAGAGGATGCTTGGTTGTGATATTTCTTGGACGAAGTTCCTGAGTGGAACCTGGGCCCGACTAGATCCCAGCTTTGACAACGTGTCTGCTGCTGTGTTGGGATCTCTTTCCACGTGATGGAACTCCAATCCTTCGAATTTGTCCTCTAGTTTTCGTACGGCTGCACAGTACTTGCCCATGGAATCAGTCGAGCAATCCCAGTCTTTGTTTATCTGGCTTATGACCACTAGCGAATCTCCATATACCATTAGTTTCTTGATGCTGAGCGATACGGCGATACTTAGTCTGTGGATCAGTGCTTCATACTCTGCTGCATTATTCGATGCTGGAAAAAGTAGCTGGAGTGCATACTTGAGTTGTTCACCTCCAGGAGCAATAAAGAGAACCTCTGCACCCGCTCCTTGCAGCTTCAACGAGCCATCAAAGTACATTCTCCATACTTCGGTAATCTCTGGGTTGTCTGGGACTTGGTGCTCGGTCCACTCTGATACAAAGTCAACCAGTGCTTGGGTCTTTATTGCCGTGCGAGGTTGGAACTCTATGTCGTGAGCTCCTAGCTCGGCCACCCACTTGGCTATCTTTCCAATAGCTTCTTTGTTGTGGAGAATGTCCCCTATTGGAAATCCTGTGACTACTATGACTTTGTGATCGTCAAAGTAGTGACGAAGCTTGCGAGCGGTTAGAAGTACCGCGTATAGCAGCTTCTGGACTTGAGGATACCTCATCTTTGAGGGCCCAAGGACTTCACTGATGAAGTAGACCGGATTGAAAGTCGCCTAGAGGGGGGTGAATAGGCGGAATCTAAAAATTACAAACTTAAGCACAATCTACAAGCCGGGGTTAGCGTTAGAAATATAAGCGAGTCCAAAAGAGAGGGCGCAAAACAATTCAACCAAGGAAATAGAGCGGATGACACGGTGATTTGTTTTACCGAGGTTCGGTTCTTGCAAACCTACTCCCCGTTGAGGTGGTCACAAAGACCGGGTCTGTTTCAACCCTTTCCCTCTCTCAAATGGTCACCTAGACCGAGTGTGCTTCTCTTCTCAATCAAATGGGACACTAAGTCCACTACAAGGACCACCACACAATTGGTGTCTCTTGTTTTGATTACAAGTGTTGTGGAAGCAAGAATGAGGAAGAAGAAAAGCAATCCAAGCGCAAGAGCTCAAAAGAACACAAATATCTCTCTCTCTCTAGTCACTAATTTGTTCCGGACTTGGGAGAGGATTTGATCTCTTTGATTGTGTCTTGTATTGAATGTTATAGCTCTTGTATGAGGTGTGAAGGCTGAAAACTTGGATGCCATGAATGTGGGGTGGTTGGGGTTATTTATAGCCCCAACCACCACAATGGCCGTTGGGGATGGCTTCTATCGACGGGCGCACCAGACAGTCCGGTGCGCCACCGGACACTGTCTGGTGCGCCAGCCACGACACCCAACCGTTAGGGTTCGACCATTGGAGCTCTGACTTGTGGGGCCACCGGACAGTCCGGTGGTGCACCGGACAGGTCCTGTAGACTGTCTGGTGCGCCTTCTGGCGCCTGCTCTGACTTCTGCATGCGCAGGCGCGCACTGTAGCGCATTTAATGCCTTCACAGACGACCATTGGCGCGAAGTAGTCGTTGCTTCGCTGGCACACCGGACAGTCCGGTGTTGCACCGGACAGTCTGGTGAATTATAGCGGAGCGGCTTCTAGAATTCCTGAGGCTGGCAAGTTTGATTTAATTCTCCCTGGTGCACCGGACACTGTCCGGTGGCACACCGGACAGCCCGGTGCGCCAGACCAGGGCTGCCTTCGGTATACTTTGCTCCTTTGTTTTGAACCCTTTCTTTTATCTTTGTATTGGTTTGTTGTGAACCTTTGGCACCTGTAGAACATATTTTCTAGAGCAAACTAGTTAGTCCAATAATTTGTGTTGGGCAATTCAACCACCAAAATTCTTATTGGAAAAGGTTTGACCCTATTTCCCTTTAAATCTCCTCCTTTTTGGTGATTGATGCCAACACAAACCAAAGCAAATATAAAGGTGCAGAATTGAACTAGTTTGCATAATGTAAGTGCAAAGGTTGCTTGAAATTGAAACCAATATACTTATTCAAATAGATGTGCATGGATGGTTTTTCTTCTTATTAAAATTTTGGACCACATTTGCACCACGAGTTTTGTTTTTGCAAATCCTTTGTAAAATTCTTTTCGAAATCATTTTGCAAATAGTCAAAGGTTCATGAGTAAGATTGAAGAAAGCATTTTCAAGATTTGAAATTTTCTCCCCTGTCTCAAATGCTTTTCCTTTGACTTAAACAAAACTCCCCCTAAATAAAAATTCTCCTCTTAGTGTTCAAGAGGGTTTTGCAAGTTCTGAAGATACTATTTTCTCCCCCTTTTGAACACAATAAGATATCAATTTGAAAAACTTCATTTTTAAATTTTAGTGGTGGTGCGGTCCTTTTGCTTTGGGCTCATACTTTCTCCCCCTTTGGCATGAATCGCCAAAAATGGATACTTGTGAGTGAGATATAAGCCCTTTTCATCAAATTTTCTCGCCCTTTGGCAAACAAAAATATGAGTGAAGATTATACCAAAGTGGAGAACGATGCGGAGTACCAGCAAATACAATTGGAGTTGAGTGGAAGCGCCTTCTTTGCCGAATACGCCATTTTCCTTTCAATATCTAAGACTAAGCATAAGATGATACTTGAAAACACATTAGTCATAGACATAAAAGAGATATGATCAAAGGTATATAAAAGTGCTACGTGTGCAAAGAATCAATCAAAATTCCTAGAATCAAGAATATTTAGCTCATTCCTAAGTTTGGTAAAGGATTGCTCATCTAAAGGCTTGGTAAAGATATCGGCCAATTGATCTTTGGTGTTTATATAGGCTATCTCGATATCCCCCTTTTGTTGGTGATCTCTCAGAAAATGATACCGAATGACTATGTGCTTAGTGCGGCTGTGTTCAACGGGATTATCCGCCATGCGGATTGCACTCTCATTGTCACATAGGAGAGGGACTTTGCTAAACTTGTAGCCATAGTCCCTAAGGGTTTGCCTCATCCAAAGCAATTGCGTGCAACAATGGCCTGCGGCAATGTACTCGGCTTCGGCTGTAGAAAGAGCTACTGAGTTTTGTTTCTTTGAAGCCCAAGACACCAAGGATCTTCCCAAAAACTGACAAGTCCCTGATGTGCTCTTCCTATTAATCTTACACCCTGCCCAATCAGCATCGGAATATCCTAATAAATCAAATGAGGATCCCTTGGGGTACCAAAGACCAAACTTAGGTGTTTGAACTAAATATCTAAAGATTCACTTCACGGCCCTAAGGTGAACTTCCTTAGGGTCGGCTTGGAACCTTGCACACATGCATACGGAAAGCATAATGTCCGGTCGAGATGCACATAAATAGAGTAAAGAACCTATCATCGACCGGTATACCTTTTGATTTACGGATTTACCTCCCGTGTCGAGGTCGAGATGCCCATTGGTTCCCATGGGTGTCTTGATGGGCTTGGCATCCTTCATTCCAAACTTGGTAAGAATATCTTGAATGTACTTCTTTTGACTGATGAAGGTGCCCTCTTGGAGTTGCTTCACTTGAAATCCTAGAAAATACTTCAACTCCCCATCATAGACATCTCGAATTTTTGAATCATGATCCTACTAAACTCCTCACAAATAGATTTGTTAGTAGACCCAAATATGATATCATCAACATAAATTTGGCATACAAACAAATCATTCTCAATGGTTTTAGTGAATAAGGTAGGATCGGCCTTTCCGACTTTGAAGCCATTAGTGATGAGAAAATCTCTTAGGCATTCATACCATGCTCTTGGGGCTTTCTTGAGCCCATAAAGCGCCTTAGAGAGTTTGTAAACATGGTTAGGATACTCACTATCTTCAAAGCCGGGAGTGAAAGGGAAATGTGCCCTTGGGCCATTTCTAAGTATTTTGGTGATTTAGTGACCAACACAAGTGCCTAAGTGTAAAAAGGTGGACAAAGTACAAATCAAGGATTAAGGTATGTTTCTCAGACTTAGTACATTGTTTTATGGACTAATGTATTGTGTCTAAGTGCTGGAAACAGGAAAAATCCAATTGGAAATGTCTTGGCTCGGGTAGCCAAGAATCTGCTCAGTCTGGGAGCACCGGACTGTCCGGTGGTGCACCGGACAGTGTCCGATGCGCCAGGCTGGCTCGAGCAAAGTGGCTGCTCTCGGGACTTCGACGGCGGTGTACGGCTATAATTCACCGGACTGTCCGGTGATGCACCGGACTGTCCGGTGGGCCGTTCACAGGCGAACTCGTCGCTCTCGGGAATTCATCGACGACGTACGACTATAATTCACCGGACTGTCCGGTGAGCCAACGGTCGGCAGGGCCAACGGTCGGCCGCGCGATCTGCGCGGGACACGTGGCCGAGCCAACGGCTAGAAGGGGGCACCGGTCTGTCCGGTGTGCACCGGACATGTCCGGTGCACCAACGGCTCTCAGGCTGCCAACGGTCGACTGCGCCATTTATGGAAGGAAATCGGGCACCAGACAGTGTCCGGTGTGCACCAGACTGTCCGGTGCGCCAGTCGACAGAAGGCAAGATCAGCCTTCCTAGATTGCTCTCAATGGCTCCTAGCTACCTTGGGGCTATAAAAGGGACCCCTAGGCGCATGGAGGAACACACCAAGCATTCCTACAACATTCCTAAGCACCAAGACATCGATTCCGCGCCTTTGATTCTTTGCGATAGCAATTAGAGTTCTAGTTGAGTGGTGAACTCATTGAGTTGTGTTGTGAGCTCTCGTTGCGACTTGTGTGTGTGGTGTCGCTGTGATTTCTTGTCTTGAGTGCGTTGCTAATCCCTCCCTTGCTCCGTGCTTCTTTGTGAATTTCAAAGTGTAAGGGCGAGAGGCTCCAAGTTGTGGAGATTCCTCGCAACCGGGATTGAGAAAAAGCAAGCAAAACACCGTGGTATTCAAGTGGGTCTTTGGACTGCTTGAGAGGGGTTGATTGCAACCCTCGTCCGTTGGGACGCCACAACGTGGAGTAGGCAAGCGTTGGTCTTGGCCGAACCACGGGATAACCACCATGCCATCTTTGTGATTGATCTTGTTGGTTATTGTGTTTTGTTGAAGATTCCTCTCTAGCCACTTGGCGGTTATTGTGCTAACACTTAACCAAGTTTTTGTGGCCTAAGTTTTAAGTGTTACAGGATCACCTATTCACCCCCCTCTAGGTGCTCTCAATTGGTATCAGAACCGTTCTCTTCACAAAGGGACTAACCGCCCGAAGAGATGGATCCTAAGGGGAAGGGTATCGTGATCAACGATAAAGAGAAGGAATCCTTCGTCAACGAGCCGAAGGACGACCAGCCTACCGACTCTGGCTCGGGCCATAGACGGAAAGAAGGGAAGAAGAAGAAGACTAGGCGCATCAAGGAGATCGTCTACTACGACGACAGCGATGAGTCTACTTCTTCCCAAAAGGACGACGACCACAACGACTACGAGAGAAGGAAACCGGTCAATTCGAACTTTTCTTTTGATTACTCTCGTATTCCTCAAAGTACAAATGCTCATTTATTATCTATTCCACTTGGTAAACCTCCTCATTTTGATGGAGAGGACTACGGATTTTGGAGCCACAAAATGCGTAGTCACCTATTCTCTCTCCATCCTAGTATATGGGAGATTGTAGAGAGTGGAATGCACTTTGATAGTTCGGATAGTCCCATGTTCATTAATGAGCAAATTCATAAGAATGCACAAGCTACTACTGTTCTTCTAGCTTCATTGTGCAGGGATGAATATCACAAAGTGAGCGGCTTGGATAACGCCAAGCAGATCTAGGACACCCTCAAGATTTCTCATGAGGGGAACGACGTCACCTTGCTCACCAAAATGGAGTTGGTGGAGGGCGAGCTTGGACGGTTCGCGATGATAAGGGGCGAGGAGCCAACTCAAACATACAACCGGCTCAAGACCCTTATCAACAAAATAAGGAGCTACGGAAGCACGCGATGGACGAACCACGACGTCGTTCGACTGATGCTAAGGTCCTTTACCGTTCTTGATCCTCATTTGGTGAATAATATTCGTGAGAATCCTAGGTACACCAAAATGTCGCCCGAAGAAGTCCTTGGAAAATTCGTTAGCGGGCGAATGATGATCAAGGAGGCGAGGTACGTGGACGACGCATTGAATGGTCCAATCAACGAGCCTCAACCCCTTGCTCTCAAGGCAACAAGAAGCAAGAAGGCGCTACCTAGCAAGGTGGCACAAATTGAGGCGGCCGGACTTAATGATGAAGAGATGGCCCTCATCATCAAGAGATTCAAGACGGCGCTAAAGGGTCGCAAGGGGCAGCCAAGCAAGACCAAGACAAAGGGGAAGCGCTCATGCTTCAAATGTGGTAAGCTTGGTCATTTTATTGCTAACTGTCCCGACAATGATAGTGATCAGGACCAAGGGAACAAGAGGGAGAAGAAGAAGAACTATAAGAAGGCAAAGGGCGAGGCACATCTAGGAAAGGAGTGGGATTCGGATTGCTCCTCCTCCGACTCCGACAATGAAGGACTCGCCGCCACCGCCTTCAACAAGTCATCCCTCTTCCCCAACGAGCGTCACAAATGCCTTATGGCTAGGGAGAAGAAGGTATGTCCTCGAGACTCTACTTATGCTTCTTCAAGTGAGGACGAATCTAGTGATGAGGATGAAATAGATTATTCATGTCTATTTAAAGGCCTAGATAGAACCAAGGTAGATAAAATTAATGAATTAATTGATGCCTTGAATGATAAGAATAGGCTTCTAGAAAAACAAGAAGATTTGTTGTATGAAGAACATGACAAATTTGTAGAAGCACAAAAATCTCATGCTTTAGAAGTTAAAAGAAATGAAATGCTTTCTTGTGAATTATCTTCTTGCCATGAGACAATTTCTAGCTTAAGGAGCATTAATGATGATTTGAATGCTAAGTTAGAAATAGCTAGGAAATCAACAACTTGTGTAGAAAATGTTGTTATTTGCAATAGATGTAAAGATTTTGATATTGATGCTTGTAGTGAACACATAGCTTCTATTGCAAAGTTAAATGATGAAATGGCTAGTCTTAATGACCAACTTAAGGCTAGCAAAAGCGATTTTGATAAACTAAAATTTGCTAGGGATGCCTACACGATTGGTAGACACCCCTCAATTAAGGATGGGCTTGGCTTCAAGAGGGAAGCCAAGAACTTAACAAGCCATAAGGCTCCCATCTCCACCAAGGAGAAAGGGAAGGCCCCTATGGCAAGTAGTACTAAAAAGAACCATGCTTTTATGTACTTTGATAGAAGACAGTCTCATAGGAGTTGTAATGCTTTTGATTCACATGCTTATGATTCTTACGCTATGTTTGCTCCCAGTTCTTCCTATATGCATGATAGAGATATGCCTAGGAAAAATATTCATCATGTGCCTAGGAAAAATATTCATCATGTTCCTAGGAAAGTTGTGAATGGTCCCTCTACAATTTATCATGCTTTAAATGCTTCCTTTGCTATTTGTAGAAAGGATAGGAAGATAGTTGCTAGGAAATTAGGGGCAAAATGCAAGGGTGATAAAACTTGCATTTGGGTCCCTAAGGAAATTGTGACTAACCTTGTAGGACCCAACAAGAGTTGGGTACCTAAGACCCAAGCCTAAATTTGCCTTGCAGGTTTATGCATCCGGGGGCTCTAGCTGGATTATCGACAGCGGATGCACAAACCATATGACGGGGGAGAAGAAGATGTTCACCTCCTACATCAAGAATAAGGATTCCCAATATTCAATCATATTCGGTGATGGGAACCAAGGCAAGGTGAAAGGTTTAGGCAAGATTGCAATATCTAATGAGCACTCTATCTCTAATGTGTTTTTAGTTGAGTCTCTTGGATATAATTTACTATCTGTCAGTCAATTATGTAATATGGGATATAATTGTTTATTTACAAATGTAGATGTGTCTGTCTTTAGAAGATGTGATGGTTCACTAGCTTTTAAGGGTGTACTAGACGGCAAACTTTACTTAGTTGATTTTGCAAAAGAAGAGGCCGGTCTAGATGCATGCTTAATGGCTAAGACTTGCATGGGCTGGTTGTGGCATCGCCGCTTAGCACATGTGGGGATGAAGAACCTTCACAAGCTTCTAAAGGGAGAACACGTGATAGGTCTAACCAATGTACATTTCGAAAAAGATAGACCTTGTGCAGCTTGTCAAGCAGATAAACAAGTGGGAGGAGCACATCACAGCAAGAATGTGATGACCACTTCAAGACCTCTGGAGCTGCTGCATATGGACCTCTTCGGACCCGTCGCCTATCTGAGCATAGGAGGAAGTAAGTATGGTCTAGTTATTGTTGATGACTTTTCCCGCTTCACTTGGGTGTTCTTTTTGCAGGATAAGTCTGAAACCCAAGGGACCCTCAAACGCTTCCTAAGAAGAGCTCAAAATGAGTTTGAGCTCAAGGTAAAGAAGATAAGAAGCGACAACGGGTCCAAATTCAAGAATCTTCAAGTGGAGGAGTTCCTTGAGGAGGAGGGGATCAAGCACGAGTTCTCCGCTCCCTACACACCTCAGCAAAATGGTGTGGTAGAGAGGAAGAACAGGACGCTCATAGATATGGCGAGGACTATGCTTGGAGAGTTCAAGACCCCCGAGTGCTTTTGGTCGGAAGCCGTGAACACGGCTTGCCACGCCATCAACAGGGTCTACCTTCACCGCCTCCTCAAGAAGACTTCATATGAGCTGCTAACTGGTAACAAACCCAATGTATCGTACTTTCGTGTATTTGGGAGTAAATGCTACATTCTAGTGAAGAAGGGTAGGAATTCCAAATTTGCTCCCAAAGCTGTAGAAGGGTTTTTATTAGGTTATGATTCAAATACAAAGGCGTATAGGGTCTTCAACAAATCATCGGGTTTGGTTGAAGTCTCTAGCGATGTTGTATTTGATGAGACTAATGGCTCTCCAAGAGAGCAAGTTGTTGATCTTGATGATGTAGATGAAGAAGACATTCCAACGGACGCGATATGCACCATGGCGATTGGAGATGTACGGCCTCAGGAACATTTGGAGCAAGATCAACCGTCTTCCTCAACTATGGTGCATCCCCCAACCCAAGATGACGAACAGGTACCTCAAGTGGAGACGCATGATCAAGGGGGAGCACAGGATGTTCAAGTTGAAGAGGAAGAAGCACCTCAGGCACCTCCAACCCAAGTTCGAGCGACGATCCAAAGGGATCATCCCGTCGATCAAATTTTGGGTGATATTAGCAAGGGAGTAACTACTCGTTCAAGATTAGTTAATTTTTGTGAGCATTACTCCTTTGTCTCTTCTGTTGAGCCTTTCAGGGTAGAAGAGGCCTTGCTAGATCCGGACTGGGTGTTGGCCATGCAGGAGGAACTCAACAACTTCAAGCGCAATGAAGTTTGGACGCTGGTTCCTCGTCCCAAGCAAAATGTTGTGGGAACCAAGTGGGTGTTCCGCAACAAACAGGACGAGCACGGGGTGGTGACGAGGAACAAGGCTCGACTTGTGGCAAAAGGTTATGCCCAAGTCGCAGGTTTGGACTTTGAGGAGACTTTTGCTCCTGTGGCTAGGCTAGAATCAATTCGTATCTTGCTAGCATATGCCGCTCACCATTCTTTCAGGTTGTACCAAATGGATGTGAAGAGCGCTTTCCTCAACGGGCCAATCAAGGAGGAGGTGTACGTGGAGCAACCCCCTGGCTTCGAGGATGAACGGTACCCCGACCACGTGTGTAAGCTCTCTAAGGCGCTCTATGGACTTAAGCAAGCCCCAAGAGCATGGTATGAATGCCTTAGAGACTTTTTAATTGCTAATGCTTTCAAGGTTGGGAAAGCCGATCCAACTCTTTTCACTAAGACTTGCGATGGTGATCTTTTTGTGTGCCAAATTTATGTCGATGACATAATATTTGGTTCTACTAATCAAAAGTCTTGTGAGGAGTTTAGCAAGGTGATGACGCAGAAATTCGAGATGTCGATGATGGGCGAGTTGAACTACTTCCTTGGGTTCCAAGTGAAGCAACTAAAGGACGGCACCTTTATCTCCCAAATGAAGTACACGCAAGATTTGCTAAAGAGGTTTGGGATGAAAGACGCCAAGCCCGCAAAGACACCGATGGGAACCGACGGACACACCGACCTCAACAAAGGTGGTAAGTCCGTTGATCAAAAAGCATACCGGTCCATGATAGGTTCTTTGCTTTATTTATGTGCTAGTAGACCGGATATTATGCTTAGCGTATGCATGTGTGCTAGATTTCAATCCTATCCTAAGGAGTGTCACTTAGTGGCTGTGAAGCGAATTCTTAGATATTTAGTCGCTACGCCTTGCTTCGGGATCTGGTATCCAAAGGGGTCTAACTTTGACTTAATTGGGTACTCAGATTCCGACTACGCTGGATGTAAGGTCGATAGGAAGAGTACATCGGGGACGTGCCAATTCTTAGGAAGGTCCCTGGTGTCGTGGAACTCTAAGAAACAAACATCCGTTGCCCTATCCACCGCTGAGGCCGAGTATGTTGCCGCAGGACAGTGTTGCGCGCAACTACTTTGGATGAGGCAAACCCTCAGGGACTTTGGCTACAATCTGAGCAAAGTCCCACTCCTATGTGACAATGAGAGTGCTATCCGAATAGCGGAAAATCCTGTTGAGCACAGCCGCACAAAGCACATTGACATCCGGCATCACTTTTTGAGAGACCATCAGCAAAAGGGGGATATCGAAGTGTTTCATGTTAGCACCAAGAACCAGCTAGCCGATATCTTTACCAAGCCTCTAGATGAGAAGACCTTTTGCAGGCTGCGTAGTGAGCCCAATATCTTAGATTCGCGGAACTTGGATTGAATTGTAGCATACATGTGTTTATGCCTTTGATCATGTTCATTCTGCATTTTGTTGCTTACTATGGTGCTCAAGTTGTACAATCATTCCCCGGACCTCACAAGTCCTTGTGTAAGTGATGCACATATTTAGGGGGAGTTGTGCTACAACTTGACCCTTTGAGACTAACCGTTTGCTTGAGTTTGCTTGATTTAGTCTCAAAGGAGTTTTGAAAGGGAAAAGGTGGACTTGGACCATGAAAGACTTCCACTGCACTCCGATGTGAGGGTAACTTATTCCAAGTTCATCTCATGTACTCTTATTGCCTTTGTGTTCTCATTTGAAGATTTTGGTGAGGCAATGGGGTTAAAGGGCCAAGATTGATCCCGTTTTGGTGCTTGATGCCAAAGGGGGAGAAAATAAAGGCCAAAGCGATAAATGGATCAGCTACCACTTGAGAGATTTTGAAAATAGTAGAATAGAGCTTTTGGTTTGACAAAACTCTTTTATTGTCTCTCTTGTCAAAAGATTGGCTTCTTGTGGGGAGAAGTGTTGATTATGGGAAAAAGGGGAGTTTTTGACTCTTTATGTCCTAACATGTGTGTTTGACATAGAGATAGATATTTGAGTTTGATTTGCAAAAACAAACCAAGTGGTGGCAAAGAGTGATCCATATATGTCAAATTTGAATCAAAACAATTTGAGTTCTTATTTGAATTGATTTTGTACTTGTTCTACTTGCTTTATGTTGTGTTGGCATAAATCACCAAAAAGGGGGAGATTGAAAGGGAAATGTGCCCTTGGGCCATTTCTAAGTATTTTGGTGATTTAGTGACCAACACAAGTGCCTAAGTGTAAAAAGGTGGACAAAGTACAAATCAAGGATTAAGGTATGTTTCTCAGACTTAGTACATTGTTTTATGGACTAATGTATTGTGTCTAAGTGCTGGAAACAGGAAAAATCCAATTGGAAATGTCTTGGCTCGGGCAGCCAAGAATCTGCTCAGTCTAGGAGCACTGGACTGTCCGGTGGTGCACCGGACAGTGTCCGGTGCGCCAGGCTGGCTCGAGCAAAGTGGCTGCTCTCGGGACTTCGACGGCGGTGTACGACTATAATTCACCGGACTGTCCGGTGATGCACCGGACTGTCCGGTGGGCCGTTCACAGGCGAACTCGTCGCTCTCGGGAATTCATCGACGACGTACGGCTATAATTCACCGGACTGTCCGGTGTGCACCGGACTGTCCGGTGAGCCAACGATCGGCCGTGCGATCTACGCGGGACACGTGGCCGAGCCAACGGCTAGAAGGGGGCACCGGTCTGTCCGGTGTGCACCGGACATGTCCGGTGCGCCAACGGCTCTCAGGCTGCCAACGGTCGACTGCGCCATTTATGGAAGGAAATCGGGCACCGGACAGTGTCCGGTGTGCACCGGACTGTCTGGTGCGCCAGTCGACAGAAGGCAAGATCAGCCTTCCTAGATTGCTCTCAATGGCTCCTAGCTGCCTTGGGGCTATAAAAGGGACCCCTAGGCGCATGGAGGAACACACCAAGCATTCCTACAACATTCCTAAGCACCAAGACATCGATTTCGCGCCTTTGATTCTTTGCGATAGCAATTAGAGCTCTAGTTGAGTGGTGAACTCATTGAGTTGTGTTGTGAGCTCTCGTTGCGACTTGTGTGCGTGGTGTCGCTGTGATTTCTTGTCTTGAGTGCGTTGCTAATCCCTCCCTTGCTCCGTGCTTCTTTGTGAATTTCAAAGTGTAAGGGCGAGAGGCTCCAAGTTGTGGAGATTCCTCGCAACCGGGATTGAGAAAAAGCAAGCAAAACACCGTGGTATTCAAGTGGGTCTTTGGACCGCTTGAGAGGGGTTGATTGCAACCCTCGTCCGTTGGGACGCCACAACGTGGAGTAGGCAAGCGTTGGTCTTGGCCGAACCACGGGATAACCACCGTGCCATCTCTGTGATTGATCTTGTTGGTTATTGTGTTTTGTTGAAGATTCCTCTCTAGCCACTTGGCGGTTATTGTGCTAACACTTAACCAAGTTTTTGTGGCCTAAGTTTTAAGTGTTACAGGATCACCTATTCACCCCCCCCCCTCTAGGTGCTCTCAGGGAGGTTGCTCAACATAGACCTCTTCCTTGATAGGTCCGTTGAGGAAGGCACTCTTCACGTCCATTTGGTAAAGCTTAAAGTCATGGTGAGTAGCATAGGCAAGTAATATTCGAATTGACTCAAGCCTAGCTACGGGTGCATAGGTTTCACCGAAATCCAAACCTTCGACTTGTGAATACCCTTTGGCCACAAGTCGTGCCTTGTTCCTTGTCACCACACCATGCTCATCTTATTTCTTGCGGAAGACCCACTTGGTTCCTACAACATTTTGGTTAGGACGTGGAACTAAATGCCATACCTCATTCCTCTTGAAATTGTTGAGCTCCTCTTGCATCGCCAACACCCAATCCGAATCTTGAAGTGCTTCCTCTACCTTGTGTGGCTCAATAGAGGAGACAAAAGAGAAATGTTCACAAAAATGAGCAACACGAGATCGAGTGGTTACCCCCTTATGAATGTCTCCTAGGATGGTGTTCACGGGGTGATCTCGTTGGATTGCTTGGTGGACTCTTGGGTGTGGCGGCCTTTGATTTTGTTCATCCTCCTTGTCTTGATCATTTGCATCTCCCCCTTGATCATTGTCGTCTTCTTGAGGTGGTGGAGATGCTTGCATGGAGGAGGATGGTTGATCTTGTGCTTGAATGGGCTCTTCGGATTCCTTAGGACACACATCCCCAATGGACATGTTCCTTAGCGCGACGCACGGAGCCTCTTCATCATCTAGTTCATCAAGATCAACTTGCTCCACTTGGGAGCCGTTAGTCTCATCAAACACAATGTCACAAGAAACTCCAACTAGTCCAGTGGACTTGTTAAAGACTTTATATGCCCTTGTGTTTGAATCATATCCTAGTAAAATGCCATACCTCATTCCTCTTGAAATTGTTGAGCTCCTCTTGCATCGCCAGCACCAAATCCGAATCTTGAAGTGCTTCCTCTACCCTGTGTGGCTCAATAGAGGAAACAAAAGAGTAATGTTCACAAAAATGAGCAACACGAGATCGAGTAGTTACCCCCTTATGAATATCTCCTAAAATGGTGTTCACGGGGTGATCTCGTTGTATTGCTTGGTGGACTCTTGGGTGTGGCAGCCTTGGGTCTTGTTCATCTTCCTTGTCTTGATCATGGGCATCTCCCCCTTGATCATTGCCCTCCTCTTGAGGTGGCTCATCTTCTTGATCTTCTTCTTCATCATTTTGAGCCTCATCCTTATCTTGAGTTGGTGGAGATTCTTGCATGGAGGAAGATGGTTGATCTTGTGCTTGAATGGGCTCTTCGGATTCCTTAGGACACACATCCCCAATGGACATGTTCCTTAGCGCGACGCACGGAGCCTTTTCATCATCTAATTCATCAAGATCAACTTGCTCTACTTGAGAGCCGTTAGTCTCATCAAACACAATGTCACAAGAAACTTCAACTAGTCCAGTGGACTTGTTAAAGACTCTATATGCCCTTGTGTTTGAATCATATCCTAGTAAAAATCCTTCTACAGCCTTAGGAGCAAATTTAGATTTTCTACCTCTTTTAACAAGAATGAAGCATTTGCTACCAAAGACTCTAAAATATGAAACATTGGGCTTTTTACCGGTGAGGAGTTCGTATGATGTCTTCTTGAGGATTCGGTGTAGATATAACCGGTTGATGGCGTAGCAGGCGGTGTTGACCGCCTCGGCCCAAAACCGATCCAAAGTCTTGTACTCATCAAGCATGGTCCTTGCCATGTCCAATAGAGTTCTATTCTTCCTCTCCACTACACCATTTTGTTGTGGCGTGTAGGGAGAAGAGAACTCATGCTTGATGCCCTCCTCCTCAAGAAAGCCTTCTATTTGTGAGTTCTTGAACTCCATCCCGTTGTCGCTTCTTATTTTCTTGATCCTTAAGCCAAACTCATTTTGAGCCCGTCTCAAGAATCCCTTCAATGTTTCTTGGGTCTGAGATTTATCCTGTAAAAAGAATACCCAAGTGAAGCGAGAATAATCATCCACAGTAACAAGACAGTACTTACTCCCGTCGATGCTTATGTAAGCTATCAGGCCGAATAGGTCCATGTGGAGGAGTTCGAGTGGCCTGTCAGGTGTCATGATGTTCTTGTGTGGATGATGAACACCAACTTGCTTCCCTACTTGGCATGCGCTGCAAATCCTGTCTTTCTCAAAATGAACATTTGTTAGTCCCAAAATGTGCTCTCCCTTTAGAAGCTTGTGAAGATTCTTCATCCCAACATGGGTTGATTGCATGGGTTTTCTTCTTAGGCAATTTAGCATGGGTTGATTGCCTAGAACTAGATGCCTCACTCTTATACATAAAAGCAAGATTAGGGCCAGAGTGAGACTTCCTAGAATGAATTCTCCTAATTTTGTGTTCGGGATAACCGGCAGGGTATAAAATGTAACCCTCGTTATCTTGAACCATGGGAGCTTTGCCCTTAACAAAGTTAGACAATCTTTTAGGTGGGGCATTAAGCTTGACATTGTCTCCCTTTTGGAAGCCAACGCCATCCTTAATGCCAGGGCGTCTCCCACTATAGAGCATGCTTCTAGCAAATTTAAATTTCTCAATTTCTAAGTCATGCTCATTAATTTTGGCATTAAGTTGAGCTATGTGATCATTTTGTTGTTTAATTAAAGCTAGGTGATCATGAATAGCATCAACATTAATATCTCTACATCTGGTGCAAATAGTAACATGCTCAACGGAAGATGTAGAGAGTTTGCAAGCATTTAATTCAACAATCTTAGCATGCAAATTATCGTTCTCATCTCTAAGATTGGAAATAGAAGCATTGCAAACATCTAAATCCTTAGCCTTAGCAATTAATTTTCATTTTCAATTTTAAGGCTAGAAAGAGAAGCATTCAATTTGTCAATCTTAGCAATTAAATTGGCATTATCATTTCTAAGACTAACAATTGAATTATCACAAACATCAAGCTTCCCAACCTTAGCAATTAAATTGGCATTCTCATTTATGTCACACCCGGATTTCGGGGCACCAAGACCCGGGCGCGAACATAATCACCAGGTGTGCTGGGACCAAGTCTCACACATATGATGAATCATGGCACAGGATCGAATGTCACAACTTTACTATATAATAGGAGTTCTATACAAAATAAATAATTACATATAAGGAGACAACGGTCCAGCAACCCAAAGTTGACTGGGAGATGACGACCTAGATCTCTCACGAACTCATCGCAGCATCCTCCATGCGCCTCATCCTGCGGTACCTGTTCTTGACCTATGGGGGGGTGAGACAGCAAGAGTGAGCTCACATACGTTCATCGCTCAACAAGTTGTGGGGAATAATGTGCATGAACTCGCCAAAGGTGGGAGCTCACGTGAAGTGTAAGGCTTACCAAAGAGGATGGTTAGAGCTGAGCATTGCTTTTAAAGTTGGTCAAAATTTTATTAGCAATTACTAAGTATAAGTAAATACCAACCCAATTAAGTAGTAGAACAAAAGTAACAACATCACCTGCGATGCAATGCATATGACAAATTGAATTTAGTTCCATAATTTAATCATGTGAGGGTCCGAGCCGCTCATGACCGTGAGCACGGCTAGTATACCGGTTTTACACTCTGCAGAGGTTGCACATCTTTACCCACAAGTCATGTTACCCATCTGCCAAGGGATCGCGACTTCCCATACACCTCTACCGAGGAGGCGAGGCAGGGTAACACTACGAGGCCTTTACAAAGTTCTACTAGCTTCAGAAAACCCGCTACAGTTTATACGAAGCTCCAATGCAGGGTTCTTGCCTGACCGCCATCGCAGCAAAATCAACCAAGGACCTCCCTACACTGACCACTCCCCTACTACCCTTGCCCCTTTCGGGTAAGGTAGTCTTCCACTAGCTTTCCTAATTAATCAGCCAAGGACGTCCCATTAAACCCTTGTGGTAGCACTGTTTTCCCGGGTGGTCGCTCCATGTTCCAATTAACATAATGATCTTATCATGAACAGTTATAATAAACAGATAATAAAAAATGTGATCATGAATAATGTATCTTCATACCCAAAACCACATAAAGCACTAGCAAGTACTACCCAGAAATTCAGTGGTGAACAAGGTATAAAGATAACCAAACTAGGGTAACCTGTTGGGTCCCATCAAAATTAACCTATGCAGATCATTATGATTAATCATAACATGGTTGGGTAAAAAGAAGTGATCAAGGGCACAACTTGCCTGGCACTTGAGAAGGTACCAACTTGCTCTTCAGATGACTTGTGACCTCACGCTAGTCGTAGCAATACAAACAAACATTATATAGGCAAAATTAACATTACACCAAACATATATGCAAAATACATATTAATAATCTACATATTGAAATAAGATCATAGGAACAGGAATCATTAATTTTGGAGTTGTAGATTTTAAGTTATGAATTTCTGAAGTTATCAAGTACTTGGAATAACATAACTCATGTGAATAATTTTAGTTCAAGTTTCATGACTAAACAAATTTACTAAGTGATAAACAATATTAAAACAAAATGAATGCCACTGGAATGAATTAATTTGGAGTTAAAATGAATTTAATATCAATTATACAAGTTTCTGGAATTATTTATGTATTAAAAATCAATTTCCAAAATTAATTCTCTAATTTTACTACTCTCTAGACTGCGCACCAATTTTTGGAAAGTGTAGGGGCTAGATCGCAAGTTTTCCTAGACTCAGGATTAACCTACAGATGGACGGCGGGTTGATTCCACAAAACCCCGAGGGCTCTTTAGCAAAAAGACCCGACCGAAGGGGTACGGCACACTGTGTGCCGTGAGATCGTAAATCAAGGGCTCAGATTAGAAGTTCACCCATCTGAACCGGTATGCCATCGTGGCCGTAGGATCTAGCATCTACCACCCGGATTTAATGCACCCGAAATCAATCGCGTCCATCCGATGTAAGATCAACGACATGCATTGAGCCACCGAAACACTATGCGAAGATCCAATCGCAATCGTTGACTACGGATCCAAGGGCGCACACCAATTACCCCCTCTGGTGGCCATCCGCGGTGGTGCACAGACCGACGCGGCGGCGCCATGGCCGGAGATAAGGGAGATCGTGCCCACGAGCTTCGTCTTCCCAAACCGTTAGGTGCTACAGCAAGAGGGAAGCAAGGTGAAAAGCTTGGGGAGGCACTCACCAGGTATTAGGGCATGGAGCATCGCGGCCACGATACAGCGCGGCCCGCGGCGAAGTAAGGGCTCCGACGAGCAATTAGTTGACACCTAGGTGCTCAAGCGCCTATTCCAACCATGCGCGAGACTTCAAGGGCCCACGACGAAGTCCCCCATAACCCTTCATAGGCAATACACCAGTGAAGCCTAGATTCCCCCATGGCGGACCCCGACTCCCGCACCCTCTCACTATTTTCGGGTGCTGCATCCGGTTGTTTGATCGTTGGGACGGATCAGCCACGGGAGCCCGGTTTTATATTCGCAAGGGAGCGGAGTCGATCACGCAACGACCGGCGAACTTTTCGCGGGCGGATTCGGAGAAATTCCCAGCGGCAGCGTCTAGAGATGGCAATGGGTACCCGGAACCCGAAACCCGATGGGTTTTTACCCCATTAGGGTACGGGTTTGGGTCAATTTTCATACCCATGGGTTTGTTAATGGGCATAAATGTATACCCGACGGGTTCATGGGTACGGGTTTGTTCCTATAGTACCCAAACCCGTGAACCCGTGGGTTTTTTAAACCCGACCAAACCTAGTGCATATTGTCATTTTATTTTATAAACGAACAACAAACTTGTTATCTACCTATTTACTTCCTAATTTTTATCAAATAGTGAATGTATAAGTAGTTGGTGATAGTGTTGCGTGCTTGCTATTATAGTTATTACTAGCGTTATATATGTGGTGGATGTATAACTTAGTACAAGGTAACTTGATTATACAACTTATTATTTGTATTTAATTCTCTCTACTAATATTATTTATACCAAATCATGAACTCGTTGTTCATTACATAAATTTTGGACCATGATCTCATTAATCATTACGATACTTATTGATTATAAAAAGAATAAGCATATTGGAGATAAAAACCCGCGGGTAACCCGTGGGTACCCGCAAACCCGATGGGTACGGGTTTGGGCAAAATTTCAAACCCGTAATGGGTACGGGTTTTTTAATGGGTGTAAATATTTTTCACGGGTACGGGTTTGGGATAGCAAAACCCGACGGGTTTGTACCCGTTGCCATCTCTAGCAGCGTCGGGTTGAGTTGAACCAAGCTCGATGGTGAACCTGACCACTAGGGCCCACATGATAGAGGAACCCGCACACGTGAGCGCGACGCCGGCTGAGTCCAAGGTGGCGAAACGACTAGCGAGCGAACCTCGGCCGGCAATAAGGTTGTTGCGCTTCCGTCGGTCTCGCGATGTTGTTGGAGAGGGCGATTCTGACTAGGAGGTCCCACGCGGCAGCGACATAGCGAGACCCACAGGCGCCCGGGCCTGGGTTGTCAGCGATGCACGCGCACAGATAGCGGAAGCCCGTTGCGTGGGGCCACCTGTCGGCGCGCCCAGTAGCAAAAACGGGCGGGCGCGGGGTTGGTTGACATGGGCCGAGATTAGGGAAAATTGGCCGGCCCAGTTTAGGTAAATCTCTTTTTTTTATTTCATGCTTCAAATTTAAATCCACTTTGAAGTTGAGGTTTATCTCTAAATGTACAAACACTAGCATAAAGCATATTTATTTATTTATTTATTTATTATTCTTATTTATTTATTCTCTCTATTGTTTAAATATGGAAGAAAGGAATGACTTCATTAAAATTTCCTTTCTCGCCTTTGTTTTATATTTTCATTTGAGGTCAATTTAAATTATGATTCCTTGATTCAAATAAGATGCATCACAGAAATAACATCAGCATGAGGTGCACATTTCTTTATTTATTTGTTTGTTATTTGTATAATTTAATGTCATTAGTTGAGTATGTAAAGAAAAATAAAAAGGAAATCAAGGGATCCCCAAAACACCCACTTATATATTTATCTATTTATTTTATTATTATTATTTTCCTTATACCAATTTTGGGCTTTACAAATCCTACCCCCCTTAACAGAAATCTCGTCCTCGAGATTTGTAAGACAGAGGTTGCAATAAGTTTGGTTTTAGTCTATGTTTTAAGTTTTCAAGTAGTTTTAATTCTCATTTTTTTGTTTTATAATACAAATTAGAAGGTGATTAGGGAAGCATGGGTATGTATATCCACTTTATTGTGTACAGTAAAAGATGTCTTTAAAGCATAGAGAGGTTTGGGTAAAAAAGAGTACGGTAAGGAAAGACTCCATCCAAGATTGTGGATCTTGATTCTTTTGCAGATCTATCATGAATCTTATCCTTCCTTGATTTGATGAGGTCGATCATCTTCGATCTTCGTTCTTGAAGTTGTTATCCGAATTAGGGACGTGTAGTCAAGATAAAGTAGTAGGTGGAGCATTTAGTAGGTGGCTATGAGTTAAATGAGATTAGTCAGTATCTGGTTGGGTTGTTTTGCTTCTAAATGGTTTGGATAGGTTATGTAACCTATTATGTAGGTCAAGTTGTTGGTTATGGCCGACTTAATTCCCAGCCACCAATTTAGGCTTGAGTTAGGAGTACAGCCTTATCCTTTGTACCAGCATTAAGTAACTCACACTAGATTAGATCATATTAGATTAGCTCAGATCTAGATTAGATTGGATATGATTAGATTAGACTAGTTTAGATCACATTAATTTGGATTAGATACTGGTTGTTACACTAGTGTGAGATAAATGTGCTTATTAGGGCAAGATGAATCCATAAGGATAAGATAGAATCTTTTGAGGTCAGATAGATCTATGAGTGTAGGATAGAATCTTTTAAGGTGAGATGGATATTATTAGGCTAGATATTTTAATGTGGAATAATCTAGTTTGTCTAGTTATTTTTATAAGCATTTTTTTCTATATGTATATGCAGATGTAATTGTGGATATTACTCCACAACTCATTACACTCAATCAAAGATCCAAATCAGACAAATATCATAAGAACAAACATTCAAGCATACAAATATTTACAAACATAGTTTTGATTTTTTTGTTCCTAAGAGTAAGTCTCCTATTCCTAAAGGTCACTTTAGGTACAGGATTTCAAAGTGTGAAATCCACATTTGTCTTTAGAAAAGAAAAGATAAGAATAATCAGAGTAAAGCGGAAATAGATGAGAAAAGATTAAGAAAAGTTTAGAAAGAATTAGAGTAGCAAAGGTAAGTAAGTATTGGTTGTCCAGTTCTATCTAGGTTTCGTCCTACAGTCAACATTCCTCTGATACCACTTCTGTCACACCCGGATTTCGGGGCACCAAGACCCGGACGCGAACATAATCACCAGGTGTGCTGGGACCAAGTCTCACACATATGATGAATCATGGCACAGGATCGAATGTCACAACTTTACTATATAATAGGAGTTCTATACAAAATAAATAATTACATATAAGGAGACAACGGTCCAGCAACCCAAAGTTGACTGGGAGACGACGGCCTAGATCTCTCACGAACTCATCGCAGCATCCTCCATGCGCCTCATCCTGCGGTACCTGTTCTTGACCTGTGGGGGGTGTGAGACAGCAAGAGTGAGCTCACATACGTTCATCGCTCAACAAGTTGTGGGGAATAATGTGCATGAACTCGCCAAAGGTGGGAGCTCACGTGAAGTGTAAGGCTTACCAAAGAGGATGGTTAGAGCTGAGCATTGCTTTTAAAGTTGGTCAAAATTTTATTAGCAATTACTAAGTATAAGTAAATACCAACCCAATTAAGTAGTAGAACAAAAGTAACAACATCACCTGCGATGCAATGCATATGACAAATTGAATTTAGTTCCATAATTTAATCATGTGAGGGTCCGAGCCGCTCATGACCGTGAGCACGGCTAGTATACCAGTTTTACACTCTGCAGAGGTTGCGCATCTTTACCCACAAGTCATGTTACCCATCTGCCAAGGGATCGCGACTTCCCATACACCTCTACCGAGGAGGCGAGGCAGGGTAACACTACGAGGCCTTTACAAAGTTCTACTAGCTTCAGAAAACCCGCTACAGTTTATACGAAGCTCCAATGCAGGGTTCTTGCCTGACCGCCATCGCAGCAAAATCAACCAAGGACCTCCCTACACTGACCACTCCCCTACTGCCCTTGCCCCTTTCGGGTAAGGTAGTCTTCCACTAGCTTTCCTAATTAATCAGCCAAGGGCGTCCCATTAAACCCTTGTGGTAGCACTGTTTTCCCGGGTGGTCGCTCCATGTTCCAATTAACATAATGATCTTATCATGAACAGTTATAATAAACAGATAATAAAAATGTGATCATGAATAATGTATCTTCATACCCAAAACCACATAAAGCACTAGCAAGTACTACCCAGAAATTCAGTGGTGAACAAGGTATAAAGATAACCAAACTAGGGTAACCTGTTGGGTCCCATCAAAATTAACCTATGCAGATCATTATGATTAATCATAACATGGCTGGGTAAAAAGAAGTGATCAAGGGCACAACTTGCCTGGCACTTGAGAAGGTACCAACTTGCTCTTCAGATGACTTGTGACCTCACGCTAGTCGTAGCAATACAAACAAACATTATATAGGCAAAATTAACATTACACCAAACATATATGCAAAATACATATTAATAATCTACATATTGAAATAAGATCATAGGAACAGGAATCATTAATTTTGGAGTTGTAGATTTTAAGTTATGAATTTCTGAAGTTATCAAGTACTTGGAATAGCATAACTCATGTGAATAATTTTAGTTCAAGTTTCATGACTAAACAAATTTACTAAGTGATAAACAATATTAAAACAAAATGAATGCCACTGGAATGAATTAATTTGGAGTTAAAATGAATTTAATATCAATTATACAAGTTTCTGGAATTATTTATGTATTAAAAATCAATTTCCAAAATTAATTCTCTAATTTTACTACTCTTTGGACTGCGCACCAATTTCTGGAAAGTGTAGGGGCTAGATCGCAAGTTTTCCTAGACTCAGGATTAACCTACAGATGGACGGCGGGTTGATTCCACAAAACCCCGAGGGCTCTTTAGCAAAAAGACCCGACCGAAGGGGTACGGCACACTGTGTGCCGTGAGATCGTAAATCAAGGGCTCAGATTAGAAGTTCACCCATCTGAACCGGTATACCATCGTGGCCGTAGGATCTAGCATCTACCACCCGGATTTAATGCACCCGAAATCAATCGCGTTCATCCGATGTAAGATCAACGACATGCATTGAGCCACCGAAACACTATGCGAAGATCCAATCGCAATCGTTGACTACGGATCCAAGGGCGTTGTCGGCGTTCCGAGACCGGGGGGTCCCTGGGCCGACGAGTGAATGTCGCCGCGTGCCCCAGCCCAGATGGGTCGAGCGCGAGGGCGAGCGCGAAGGGGGGAGAGCGAGGCGGCCAGAGACCGGCGTGATAGAGGTGGGAATCCCGCGGCCTTCGTGTTCGTCTCGCGCCCAAGTCGGGTGCGCTTGCAGTAGGGGGTTACAAGCGTCCACGCGGGAGAGGGAGCGAGCGGCTCCAGGCGAGCGCCTGTTCTCGTCCTCGTCCCCGCGCGGCCAACCCTCTCTAAGAGGGCCCTGGTCCTCCCTTTTATAGACGTAAGGAGAGGATCCAGGTGTACAATGGGGGGTGTAGCAGGGTGCTACGTGTCTAGCGGAGGTGAGCTAGCGCCCTAGGTACATGCCGTTGTGGCAGCCGGAGAGATCTTGGCACCCAACTGGTGTGATGTTGTGGCCGTCGAAGGAGCGATGGAGCTTGGCGGAGGGACAGCTGTCGGAGCGGTTGAGCCCTTGCTGACGTCCTCTTGCTTCCGTAAGGGGGCGGAGAGCCACCGTCATCACAGAGCATGCGGGGCGCCATCATTGCCTATCTGGCGGCGCGAGCCAGATGGGACGCCGGTCTTGTTCCCTGCGGCCCGAGTCAGCTCGGGGTAGGGTGATGATGGCACCTCCTGTCGACGTGGCTGGTCTACGCCCTAGGTTGGGCGATGTGGAAGCTTCTCCGAAGCCGAGGTTGAGTCCGAGCCCCCGGGTCGGGCGAGGCGGAGATCGTCGTCTTCTGGGGCCGAGCCCAATTCCGAGCCCTGGGTCAGGCGAGGTGGAGATCGTCGTCTTCTGGGACTTAGCCCGAGTCCGAGCCCTGGGTCGGGCGAGGCGGAGATCGTCGTCTTCTGGGACTTAGCCCGAGTCCGAGCCCTGGGTCGGGCGGAGCGGAGTTCGCCGTCTTCCGGGACTTAGCCCGAGTCCGAGCCCTGGGTCGGGCGGAGTTCGCCGTCTTCCGGGACTTAGCCCGAGTCCGAGCCCTGAGTCGGGCGGAGCGGAGTTCGCCGTCTTCCGAGACTTAGCCTGAGTCCGAGCCCTGGGTCGGGCGGAGCGGAGTTCGCCGTCTTCCGGGACTTAGCCCGAGTCCGAGCCCTGGGTCGGGCGAAGCGGAGCTTCCTAGGGTGCCTCCGGCAGGGCCTGACCGCTTGTCAGTCCTACTCTATCCAGTGGCACTGTAGTCGGTGTGGCGTAGGCGGCGCTGTCCTTTCGTCAGGCCGGTCAGTGGAGCGGCGAAGTGACGGCGGTCACTTCGGCTCTGCCGGCGGGGGTGCGTGCCAGGATAAGGGTGTCAGGCCACCTTTGCATTAAATGCTCCTATGACTTGGTCGGTCGGTGCGGCGATTTGGTCAGGGTTGCTTCTTAGCGAAGGCAGGGCCTCGGGCGAGCCGGGAATATGTTCGCCGCTAAAAAAGGGGGGCCTCGGGCGAGACGGAAATCCTCCGGGGTCGGCTGCCCTTGTCCGAGGCTAGGCTCGGGTGAGGCGTGATTGTGTCCCTCGAATGGACTGATCCCTGACTTAATCGCACCCATCAGGCCTTTGCAGCTTCATGCTGATGGGGGTTACCAGCTGAGAATTAGGAGCATTGAGGGTACCCCTAATTATGGTCCCCGACAGTAGCCCCCAAGCCTCGAAGGGAGTGTTTGCACTCTCTTGGAGGCTTTCGTCGCACCTTTTTGCAAGGGGACCAGCCTTTCTCGGTTGCGTTTTGTTCCGGTGGGTGCGCGCGAGCGCACCCGCCGGGTGTAGCCCCCGAGGCCTCGGAGGAGTGGTTTCACTCCTTCGAGGTCTTACTGCCACACGTAGTGCTTCGGCTGGTCTGGTCGTTCCCTCATGCGAACTGGCCGTAGCCCAGGTGTACGGTCGGGTCCCAAGTTCTCGGGCTGGTATGTTGACGCTGTCAACGGTTCGGCCGGAGCCAGGTTTGCGAGAGCAGCCCCCGAGCCTCTGCACAGAGCGAGAGGGCGGTCAGGGGTAGACTCGACTTTTTTACATACGCCCCTGCGTCGCCTTTCCGCAAGGAGGAGGGGGGGGAAAGCGCCATGTTGCCCTCGATGGGCGTCGAGCATGGTGTCTCCGACGAGCTGCAAGCGGGTAATCCGAGTGGACGTCCATGCCCCGTTCGTTAGGGGTCGGCTAGGGGCCCAGAGGCACGCCCAAAAGTACCTGCGGGTGATCTGCCAGACCCGGTCCCCTGGCGACGGGGTCCGAGGGCTCGATGCCTCCCTCTGGTGAGATTCTGTTACAAGATCGTTCCCGCCGGTCTCGGAAATGTCCTAGGGTACCTCGGGAGCGCAACCCGAGCCTTGGTTATGTATCGAACGTACCCATGGTCATCCCTCGCTCAGCGTCTGAGGCGGCTGTGAACCCTTCGGGGGCCAGCCTTCGAACCCCTGATCAGTATTGGGCGCGGAGCCCGAGCAGCCTGAGGCGGTCGTTGAACCCTTTCGAGGGGCCGGCCTTCGAACCCCTGACCAGTAGTGGGTGTAGGGCCCACATGATCTGAAGCGGCTGTTGAACCCTTCCGGGGGGCCAGCCTTCGAACCTTTGATCAGTAGGGGGGCTCAGAGCCTGGTTCCTTCTCGGGGAAGGATCCTTTTCGGGGTATCCCCCTTTCCCGGTCCCTGTTGCAAGAGAGAGAAAGAGGAAAAACGGAAAAGGATACGAAATCGAACGACGCGGCGTACCTTTTTGGACGCGTTCATTTTGGCGAAGGGGAAGCGTCGCCCGCTTCTCTTGCCAGAGGCGACGCGTGTCCCGTCGTGGAGTTAATGTGACGGGGCGTGTGGTTGGAGAGGCGACCGTTGCGCGCACGCGAGCCGTTCGAGGAACGGATCACGGGCGCGTCGTCTTCACGCCGCGGGAGAGGGTTCTCTCGCTGCCCCCGGATGGGACGTAAGCTTGGCTGACGACGCGACCGCTACGCCTGCTCGCCAGCCACCGCCATTACTGCCGGCCCACTTCTGGCCGTGTTGACCATCGCGCCAGGCTGGCGCTGCTGGGCCACGCGCCAGGTCGCCTCGAGTCGCGGTATTGGTTCCGCAGTCGAGGAGGTGCGGTGGTGGCGCGGGTGGCGATGCAGTTACTCACACGTAGCAAACGGCGCACCGGTTGCACGACGCGTGGGCCTGAGCCTCTATGCCGGGCGTGTTGGGAGTCGGAGGAGCGTGCCCACTTGGCGCGGTTGCATGCCGCCTGCATGGCTGCCCACCCTTTCGCCCGTTGGTCTGGGCAAAAGTGGAGGGTCGCTTGTAACCGCTGGGCGGTTGTGTGCACCGCGCGCGGCGGTTTGGCTTCTTCTGCCCTGAGTTGGCTTGCATGACGTGTGGGACCCAGCCCCCGCGCCGTAGGGGAGGACTTTGGAGTGTGTTGGAGAAGACTCAGCCCGTGACGGCTGGGGGCGCGAGTAGGGAGAACCGTCCTTAAAAGGAGGGTGACCCCTTTGGAGGGCGACCATGTCTTCGCGCTCCCTTATGCATCGTGTCTTTCCACCTTCCAGGCCCCCGGATGGGGGAGATCCGCCGTCTTTCCGCCTCGTCGTTGGGGGAACGCAACTCCGCGGGAGTTGGTACCTTTCAGCCATCGTTCGGCTTCAAGGATTTTCGTCAGCCGGCCCGGCCGCTCCCTGAAAGGGAAATGTGCCTTTGGGTCATTTCTAAGTATTTTGGTGATTGAGTGCAAACACAAGTGCTTAAATGTGAAAATATGCCCACGGATGAACAAAGTGCAAATCACAAGTTAAGGTATGTTTCTAAGCCTTAGTACATTGGTTTTGTGTACTAATATTCTTGTCTAAGTGTTAGAAACAGGAAGAAGAAGAGGAGTGGAGGGCTGCTTCGGGCTGGGGCACCGGACTGTCCGGTGTGCACCAGACAGTGTCCGGTGCGCCAGACCAGCGCGGAGCAAACCAGCCGCTCTCGGGTTTTTCTCCGGCGACTTCGGCTAAAATTCACCGGACTGTCCGGTGTGCACCGGACTGTCCGGTGAGCCAACGGTCGGCCGGGCCAACGGTCGGCCGCGTGATCGGCGCGCGACACGTGGCCGAGCCAACGGTCGGAAGGAGGCACCGGACTGTCCGGTGTGCACCGGACTGTCCGATGCGCCAGATCTGCAACGGTCGGCAACGGTCGGCTGCGCTGTTTATGGAAATAAATCGGGCACCGGACAGTGTCCGGTGTGCACCGGACTGTCCGGTGCGCCCGACGACAGAAGGCAAAGATGGCCTTCCAGATTTGTTCTCAACGGCTCCTAGCTGCCTTGGGGCTATAAAAGGGACCCCTAGGCGCATGGAGGGAGACACCAAGCATTCCTTGAGCACTCTTGATCACTCACACATCAATCTTGCACACTTGTTCGATATTCTAGTGATTTGAGCTCCGTTCTAGTGTGCTAGTCTTTTGAGCTCAAGTCTGGGTCTTGTGTGTGCGTATTCGCTGTGATCTTTGTGTTATGTGTGAATTGCTAATCCCTCCCTTGCTCCGTGATTCTCTGTGAACATCTTTTGTAAGGGCGAGAGGCTCCAAGTTGTGGAGATTCCTCGCAAACGGGATTGAGAAAAGAAAAGCAAGAACACCGTGGTATTCAAGTTGATCATTGGATCACTTGAGAGGAGTTGAGTGCAACTCTCGTCCGTTGGGACGCCACAACGTGGAGTAGGCAAGTTTTTGTACTTGGCCGAACCACGGGATAACCACCGTGTCATCTCTGTGATTGATTTCTTGTGGTTATTGTGTTTTGACTCCTCTCTAGCCACTTGGCCATACTTGTGCTAACCCTTAACAAGTTTCTGTGGCTTAAGTTTTGAAGTTTTACAGGATCACCTATTCACCCCCCCCCCCCTCTAGGTGCTCTCAATTGGTATCAGAGCCGTTCTCTTCAAGAAAGGGACTAACCGCCCGAAGAGATGGATCCTAAGGGGAAGGGAATTGTGATCAACGACAAGGAGAAGGAGTCCTTCGTCAACGAGCCAAGGGATGACAAGTCCAACGACTCGGGCGCGGGCCACAGGCACAAAGATGGGAAGAAGAAGAAGACAAGGCGCATCAAGGAGATCGTCTACTACGACAGCGACGAGTCCTCTTCTTCCCAAAAGGACAACGACGATCACGACAAACAAAAGACGGTTAACTCAAACTTTTCTTTTGATTATTCGCGCATTCCACATAGCTCAAATGCTCATTTGCTCCCCATTCCACTTGGCAAGCCTCCTCACTTTGATGGAGAGGACTACGGATTTTGGAGTCACAAAATGCGTACTCACCTATTTTCTCTCCATCCAAGCATTTGGGAGATTGTAGAAAGTGGAATGAAATTTGATAGCTCGGATAGCCCTTCATTTATTAATGAACAGATCCATAAAAATGCACAAGCTACTACTGTGTTGCTAGCCTCTCTGTGCAGGGATGAGTATCACAAGGTGAGCGGCTTGGACAATGCCAAGCAGATTTGGGACACCCTCAAGATCTCTCATGAGGGGAATGATGTCACCTTACTCACCAAGATGGAGTTGGTGGAGGGCGAGCTTGGACGATTCGCGATGATAAGGGGCGAGGAGCCAACTCAGACATACAACCGGCTCAAGACCCTTATCAACAAAATAAGGAGCTACGGAAGCACGCGATGGACGGACCACGACGTCGTCCGACTAATGCTCAGGTCCTTTACCGTTCTTGATCCTCATTTGGTGAATAATATTCGTGAGAATCCCAGGTACACCAAAATGTCGCCCGAAGAAGTCCTAGGAAAATTCGTCAGCGGGCGAATGATGATCAAGGAGGCAAGGTATGTGGACGACGCCTTGAATGGACCGATCAACGAGCCGCAACCTTTTGCTCTCAAAGCCACAAGGAGCAAGGAGGCGCTACCCAGCAAGGTGGCGCAAATTGAGGCAGCCGGTCTTAATGATGAAGAAATGGCCCTCATCATCAAGAGATTCAAGACGGTGCTAAAGGGTCGCAATGGACAGCCGAGCAAGACTAAGACCAAGGGGAAGCGATCATGCTTCAAATGCGGTAAGCTTGGTCATTTTATTGCTAACTGTCCTGATAATGAAAGTGACCAGGAAAAGGGGAACAAAAGGGAGAAGAAGAAGCACTACAAGAAAGCCAAGGGCGAGGCGCATCTAGGCAAGGAGTGGGATTCAGATTGCTCCTCCTCCGACTCCGACAATGAGGGACTCGCCGCCACCGCCTTCAATAAATCGGCCCTCTTCCCCAACGAGCGTCACACGTGTCTCATGGCTAAGGAGAAGAAAGTAAGTACTCGAAACTCTACTTATGCTTCTTCTAGTGATGATGACTCTAGTGACGATGATGAAATAGACTATTCTAGTTTATTTAAAGGTCTAGATAGAATTACAATTGGCAAAATTAATGAATTAATTGATGCATTGAATGAGAAGGATAAACTCTTAGAGAAACAAAAGGATTTATTGTATGAAGAGCATGATAAATTTTTAGAAGCTCAAAAATCTCATGCTCTAGAAGTTAAAAGAAATGAGATGCTTACTTGTGAATTATCTTCATGCCATGAAACAATTTCTAAATTAAAGAGCATTAACGATGAGTTGAATGTTAAGATAGAAATAGCTAGTAAATCAACAACTTGTGTAGAAAATGTTGCTATTTGCAATAGATGTAAAGAATTTGATATTGATGCTTGTAGTGAACACATAGCCTCTATTGCAAAGTTAAATAATGAAGTGGCTAGTCTTAATGCCCAACTTAAGACTAGCAAAAGTGAATTTGATAAAATAAAATTTGCAAGGGATGCCTACACAATGGGTAGACACCCCTCAATTAAGGATGGTCTTGGCTTCAAGAGAGAAGCCAAGAACTTAACAAGCCATAAGGCTTCCATCTTCATCAAGGAGAAAGGGAAGGCCCCTATGGCTAGTAGTGCTAAAAGGAACCATGCTTTCTTGTACTATGATAGGAGACATGCTAGAAATGCTTATAATGATTTTGATTCACATGCTTATGATTCTTATGCTATGACTGCTTCTAGTTCTCATGATGTGCATATGCCTAGGAGAAATTTTGCTCATACTCCTAGAAAAGTTGTGAACAAACCTTCTACCATTTATTATGCTTGCAATGCTCCCTTTGCCATTTGTAGAAAGGGTAAGAAGGTAATTGCTAGGAAATTAGGGGCAAAATGCAAGGGTGACAAAACTTGCATTTGGGTCCCTAAGGAAATTTGCACTAACCTTGTAGGACCCAACAAGAGTTGGGTACCTAAGTCCCAAGCCTAAATTTGCCTTGCAGGTTTATGCATCCGGGGGATCAAACTGGATTATCGACAGCGGATGCACAAACCATATGACGGGGGAGAAAAAGATGTTCACCTCCTACGTCAAGAATAAGGATTCCCAAGATTCAATTATATTCGGTGATGGGAATCAAGGCAAGGTAAAAGGGTTAGGTAAAATTGCGATTTCTAATGAGCATTCTATCTCTAATGTATTTTTAGTAGAGAGTCTTGGATATAATTTGCTATCTGTTAGTCAATTATGTCATATGGGGTATAACTGTCTATTTACAAATGTAGATGTGTCTGTCTTTAGAAGAAGTGATGGTTCACTAGCTTTTAAGGGTGTATTAGACGGCAAACTTTATTTAGTTGATTTTGCAAAAGAAGAGGCCGGTCTAGATGCATGCTTAATAGCTAAGACTAGCATGGGCTGGCTGTGGCATCGCCGCTTAGCACATGTGGGGATGAAGAACCTTCACAAGCTTCTAAAGGGAGAACACGTGATAGGTTTGACTAACGTGCATTTCGAAAAAGATAGACCTTGTGCAGCTTGTCAAGCAGGTAAACAAGTGGGAGGAGCGCATCACAGCAAGAACGTGATGACCACTTCAAGACCCCTGGAGCTGCTGCATATGGACCTCTTCGGACCTGTCGCCTATCTGAGCATAGGAGGGAGTAAGTATGGTTTAGTTATTGTTGATGATTTTTCCCGCTTCACTTGGGTGTTCTTTTTGCAGGATAAGTCTGAAACCCAAGGGACCCTCAAGCGCTTCCTCAGGAGAGCTCAAAATGAGTTTGAGCTCAAGGTGAAGAAGATAAGGAGCGACAACGGGTCCGAGTTCAAGAACCTTCAAGTGGAGGAGTTCCTTGAGGAGGAAGGGATCAAGCATGAGTTCTCTGCTCCCTACACACCACAGCAAAATGGTGTGGTAGAGAGGAAGAACAGGACGCTAATCGACATGGCGAGGACTATGCTTGGAGAGTTCAAGACCCCCGAGCGTTTTTGGTCGGAAGCCGTGAACACGGCGTGCCACGCCATCAACAGGGTCTACCTTCATCGCCTCCTCAAGAAGACGTCGTATGAGCCTCTAACCGGTAACAAACCCAATGTATCTTACTTTCGTGTATTTGGGAGCAAGTGCTACATTCTAGTGAAGAAGGGTAGAAATTCTAAGTTTGCTCCCAAAGCTGTAGAAGGGTTTTTGTTAGGTTATGACTCAAATACAAAGGCGTATAGAGTCTTCAACAAATCATCGGGTTTGGTTGAAGTCTCTAGCAACGTTGTATTTGATGAGACTAATGGCTCTCCAAGAGAGCAAGTTGTTGATTGTGATGATGTAGATGAAGAAGATGTTCCGACGGCCGCTATACGGACCATGGCGATTGGAGAAGTACGGCCACAGGAACAAGATGAACGAGATCAACCTTCTTCCTCAACTATGGTGCATCCCCCAACCGAAGATGACGAACAGGTACCTCAAGTGGAGGCGATTGATCAAGGGGGAGCACAAGATGATCAAGTGATGGAGGAAGAAGCGCAACCGGCACCTCCAACCCAAGTTCGAGCGATGATTCAAAGGGATCATCCCGTCGATCAAATTCTGGGTGACATTAGCAAGGGAGTAACTACTCGATCTCGATTAGTTAATTTTTGTGAGCATTACTCCTTTGTCTCTTCTACTGAGCCTTTCAGGGTAGAGGAGGCCTTGCTAGATCCGGACTGGGTGTTGGCCATGCAGGAGGAGCTCAACAACTTCAAGAGGAATGAAGTTTGGACACTGGTGCCTCATCCGAAGCAAAATGTTGTGGGAACCAAGTGGGTGTTCCGCAACAAACAAGACGAGCACGGGGTGGTGACGAGAAACAAGGCTCGACTTGTGGCAAAAGGTTATGCCCAAGTCGCAGGTTTGGATTTCGAGGAGACTTTTGCTCCTGTGGCTAGGCTAGAGTCAATTCGAATCTTGCTAGCATATGCCGCTCACCATTCTTTCAGGTTGTACCAAATGGATGTGAAGAGCGCTTTCCTCAACGGGCCAATCAAGGAGGAGGTGTACGTGGAGCAACCCCCTGGCTTCGAGGATGAACGGTACCCCGACTATGTGTGTAAGCTCTCTAAGGCGCTCTATGGACTTAAGCAAGCCCCAAGAGCATGGTATGAATGCCTTAGAGACTTTTTAATTGCTAATGCTTTCAAGGTTGGGAAAGCCGATCCAACTCTTTTTACAAAGACTTGTGATGGTGATTTGTTTGTGTGCCAAATTTATGTCGATGACATAATATTTGGTTCTACTAACCAAAAGTCTTGTGAAGAGTTTAGCAGGGTGATGACGCAGAAATTCGAGATGTCGATGATGGGCGAGTTGAACTACTTCCTTGGGTTCCAAGTGAAGCAACTCAAGGATGGCACCTTCATCTCCCAAACGAAGTACACGCAAGACTTGCTAAAGAGGTTTGGGATGAAGGACGCCAAGCCCGCAAAGACGCCGATGGGAACCGACGGACACACAGACCTCAACAAAGGAGGTAAGTCCGTTGATCAAAAGGCATACCGGTCAATGATAGGGTCTTTACTTTATCTATGTGCTAGTAGACCGGATATTATGCTTAGCGTATGCATGTGTGCTAGATTTCAATCCGATCCTAAGGAGTGTCACTTAGTGGCGGTGAAGCGAATTCTTAGATATCTAGTTGCTACGCCTTGCTTCGGGCTCTGGTATCCAAAGGGGTCTACCTTTGACTTAGTTGGATACTCAGACTCCGACTATGCTGGATGTAAGGTCGATAGGAAGAGTACATCAGGGACGTGCCAATTCTTAGGAAGGTCCCTGGTGTCATGGAACTCTAAGAAACAAACCTCCGTTGCCCTATCCACCGCTGAGGCCGAGTACGTTGCCGCAGGTCAGTGTTGCGTGCAACTACTTTGGATGAGGCAAACCCTCCGGGACTTTGGCTACAATCTGAGCAAAGTCCCACTCCTATGTGACAATGAGAGTGCTATCCGCATGGCGGAAAATCCTGTTGAACACAGCCGCACAAAGCACATAGACATCCGGCATCACTTTTTGAGAGACCACCAGCAAAAGGGAGATATCGAAGTGTTTCATGTTAGCACCGAGAACCAGCTAGCCGATATCTTCACTAAGCCTCTAGATGAGAAGACCTTTTGCAGGTTGCGTAGTGAGCTAAATGTCTTAGATTCGCGGAACTTGGATTGAATTGTAGCATACATGTGTCTATGCAATTGATCGGGTTCATTCTGCATTTTGTTGCTTATTATGGTGCTCAAGTTGTACCAACACTCCCTGGACCTCACAAGTCCGTTGCAAAGTAATGCACATGTTTAGGGGGAGATGTGTTACAACTTGACCCTTTGAGACTAACCATTTGCTTGAGTTTGATAATTTAGTCTCGAAGGAGGATTGAAAGGGAAAAGGTGGACTTGGACCATGAAAGACTTCCACTGCACTCCGATGAGAGGGTAACTAATTCCAAGTTCATCTCATGAAATCTTATTGCCATTTGCTCTTAATTGAAGACTTTGGTGAGGCAATGGGGTTAAAAGGGCCAAGATTGATCCCGTTTTGGTGCTTGATGCCAAAGGGGGAGAAAATAAAGGCCAAAGCAATAAATGTATCAGCTACCACTTGAGAAATTTTGAAAAAGTATAATAGAGCTTTTGGTTTGTCAAAACTCTTGTATTGTCTCTTTTGTCAAAAGTTGGTTTCTTGTGGGGAGAAATGTTGATTATGGGAAAAAGGGGGAGTTTTTGAAATCCGTGGTCAAATTCTTTGGAATGACTCTCTTTATGCTTCAATATGTGTGTTTGACTTAGAGATAGAGATTTGAGTTTGATTTGCAAAAACAAACCAAGTGGTGGCAAAGGATGATCCATATATGTCAAAATTGAATAAAACTCAAAGTTAGTTTTTATTTGAAGTGATTTTGCACTTGTTCTAGTTGCTTTATGTTGTGTTGGCATAAATCACCAAAAAGGGGGAGATTGAAAGGGAAATGTGCCTTTGGGTCATTTCTAAATATTTTGGTGATTGAGTGCAAACACAAGTGCTTAAATGTGAAAATATGCCCACGGATGAACAAAGTGCAAATCACAAGTTAAGGTATGTTTCTAAGCCTTAGTACATTGGTTTTGTGTACTAATATTCTTGTCTAAGTGTTAGAAACAGAAAGAAGAAGAGGAGTGGAGGGCTGCTTCGGGCTGGGGCACCGGACTGTCCGGTGTGCACCAGACAGTGTCCGGTGCGCCAGACCAGCGCGGAGCAAACCAGCCGCTCTCGGGTTTTTCTCCGGCGACTTCGGCTAAAATTCACCGGACTGTCCGGTGTGCACCGGACTGTCCGGTGAGCCAACGGTCGGCCGGGCCAACGGTCGGCCGCGTGATCGGCGCGCGACACGTGGCCGAGCCAACGGTCGGAAGGAGGCACCGGACTGTCCGGTGTGCACCGGACTGTCCGGTGCGCCAGATCTGCAACGGTCGGCAACGGTCGGCTGCGCTGTTTATGGAAATAAATCGGGCACCGGACAGTGTCCGGTGTGCACCGGACTGTCCGGTGCGCCCGACGACAGAAGGCAAAGATGGCCTTCCAGATTTGTTCTCAACGGCTCCTAGCTGCCTTGGGGCTATAAAAGGGACCCCTAGGCGCATGGAGGGAGACACCAAGCATTCCTTGAGCACTCTTGATCACTCACACATCAATCTTGCACACTTGTTCGATATTCTAGTGATTTGAGCTCCGTTCTAGTGTGCTAGTCTTTTGAGCTCAAGTCTGGGTCTTGTGTGTGCGTATTCGCTGTGATCTTTGTGTTGTGTGTGAATTGCTAATCCCTCCCTTGCTCCGTGATTCTCTGTGAACATCTTTTGTAAGGGCGAGAGGCTCCAAGTTGTGGAGATTCCTCGCAAACGGGATTGAGAAAAGAAAAGCAAGAACACCGTGGTATTCAAGTTGATCATTGGATCACTTGAGAGGAGTTGAGTGCAACTCTCGTCCGTTGGGACGCCACAACGTGGAGTAGGCAAGTTTTTGTACTTGGCCGAACCACGGGATAACCACCGTGTCATCTCTGTGATTGATTTCTTATGGTTATTGTGTTTTGACTCCTCTCTAGCCACTTGGCCATACTTGTGCTAACCCTTAACAAGTTTCTGTGGCTTAAGTTTTGAAGTTTTACAGGATCACCTATTCACCCCCCCCCCCTCTAGGTGCTCTCACTCCCCTCGCCGGGGGTCACCCAAGACGGTGACCACCAGCCCCTGGATGGGGAGGAGCAAGCTGGGTTGTGGTCTTTGCCCCGCCCCAGCTGGTCTTCATCATCCCCGCTGGGACGGGGCCCGGGCCAAGCCGGTGCTCTGCCCCCTGCGCGGGTCGGCCGACCGCCTCCTCTTCCAGCTTCTGGTGGTGGAGACCATCCTCCAGTTCTGCGGAGGAGACGTCCTCCAGTCATGCTGGGGGAGGCGGGCTGTTGCTGTCCAGCTAGGATGCAACGTTCCGTCCTCTTCCTCGCTTGCGTGGCGAGGACAGGAGTGAGGACCTGCCGATGCGCCTTGGGGTGACCCGCATTTGCTGGTGATTCGCCCAGAGCTTGTCGCTCCACGGGCTTCCCCGTCGTGGGGGTTGTCCATACCCGCGAGGACGGAACCGGAGTTCCGTTTGTAATGGCGCCTTGAGTGCCAGTGTTTTTGTTCATTGTGGCTGTCGGGGCCTGAACATGTATGTAGTTTCGGAGCCATGTATTTTCCTCCTTTCCGAGCACTGAAACTCGCCTGTTGGTTGTCTGAACCGCTTCACCAAGCGTGAGTCGCCCCGTGTACAGGTGACGAGTGAGGTATCCGTATCCCGGAGGCGTAGGAGTCCCTTGGCTCGGTCAGCCTTGTTGTCCAAGGCTTCTCTAACTTAGTTAAAGGAACCCCTCGGCCGCTCTTCGATGAGCCGAGGCCAGGGGTAGCGGCGTCAACATGGGCAGAGGCAGAGTTGGCTTGAAAAGGAAACCTGGTTGACCGGAGCCTGGCTGGGTCGTCCGTTGGCGGGACCGACGCCGGAATTGACCAGCCGAGGCCTCAGGTCGGGCTGACGTCCTCGGAGGGCAGCTGGCCGAGGCCCCGGGGTGACCGACCGAGCCGCCTGCTCGGGACGGATTGACGTCCTTGGAAGGTAACTGGCCGAGGCCCCGGGGCGACCGGCCGAGCCGCCTGCTCAGGCCGGATTCCCGGAGAAGACCCTAGCGGCGATGGCCCGGGCGTGGTGATGACGTCGTCCTCCAGAGTGGAGACCCTCGGACCGCGTCGCCGTCCGAGGCTAGGTCGGCCCTCGCCGAAGGTGTCGTCGATGCCAAGGGTGCTGCTGCTCCCTTCAGCCGTCAAGATCCAAGCCTGCAGGATCGGATTGTCTTGTAGCGCGTGTTTCCTGTGGCCGCCGAGGCCTAAACACACCCTCGCCGTGTTGTAAAGCTGCATCTCTTTTCCTTTTATTTCGAGTATCTGGACTTTTTTGTTGGTAACAGATGTGTTTGTGCGAGCAAGAGTTGCTTCTCGCGGAAGGTGATGAGTGAGGTATCCGTATCCCGGAGGCGTAGGAGTCCCTCGGCTCGGTCGACCTTGCCGCTTACGCGCACTCTTACCCGTCCATGGGGCTCTGTCACCGACGCAGTCGAGAAGGCTCGGAGGATCGCTTCGGCAGAAGAGCTTTCGGGCGTGAAGACTTGTTCGGTCCGCAGAATCACTTATCCGAACGTGAGTTACTTATCGCAGAAGGTGATGAGTGAGGTATCCGTATCCCAGAGGCGTAGGAGTCCCTCGGCTCGGTCAGCCTTGGCTGCTTACGTGTACTCCGTCGTTTTCAGGATCCACTTTCGAAGTAGCCAAAAAGCGCGAAAGACATTCTGGCAGAAAAGATCTTTTTTCGAGGAAAATTTCGACGCAGAGGGGGTTCCCCCCCTTTTAGCCCCCGAGGGAGGGTCGGGCTTTGCCGAGGCGAGGCCGACCCTTCCTTGATGACTAAACTTTGCGTGGGTGCGAGGTATATGATCAACTTGAAAACATCTTAAGGGTAGAAGCGACGTAGCTGTTGGATGTTCCAGGCGTTGTCGTAGACCTCGCCTTGGCTGTTGGCCAGCTTGTATGTTCCGGGCTTCAGAACCTTGGCGATGACGAATGGCCCCTCCCAGGGAGGCGCGAGCTTGTGCCGCCCTCGGGCGTCTTGTCGCAGCCGAAGCACCAGGTCGCCCACCTGGAGGTCTCGGGACCGGACCCCTCGGGCGTGGTAGCGTCGCAGGGACTGCTGGTACCGCGCCGAGTGTAGCAAGGCCTGGTCCCGAGCCTCCTCCAGCTGGTCCAGCGAGTTTTCTCGGCTGACTTGGTTGCTTTGGTCGGTGTAGGCCCTCGTCCTCGGGGAGCCGTATTCTAAGTCTGTGGGCAAGATGGCTTCGGCCCCATAGACTAGAAAGAACGGTGTGAAGCCCGTGGCTCGGCTCGACGTTGTCCTCAGACTCCAGACCACTGAGGGGAGTTCCTTCATCCATCGCTTGCCGAACTTGTTGAGGTCGTTGTAGATCCGAGGCTTGAGCCCTTGTAGAATCATGCCGTTGGCACGCTCCACCTGCCCATTCGTCATGGGATGAGCCACGACGGCCTAGTCCACCCGGATGTGGTGATCCTCGCAGAAGTCCAGGAACTTTCTACCGGTGAACTGGGTGCCGTTGTCGGTAATGATGGAGTTCGGGACCCCGAAGCGATGGATGATGTTGGTGAAGAACGCCACCGCCTGCTCGGACCTGATGCTGTTCAGGGGTCGGACCTCGATCCACTTGGAGAATTTGTCGATGGCGACCAGCAGGTGCGTGTAGCCCCCGGGTGCCTTCTGCAAGGGGCCGACGAGGTCTAGACCCCACACCGCAAAAGGCCAGGTGATGGGTATCATCTGCAGAGCCTGAGCGGGCAGATGGGTCTGCCTCGCGTAGAATTGGCACCCTTCGCAGGTGCGGACGATTCTGGTAGCGTCGGCCACCGCCGTCGACCAGTAGAAGCCTTGCCGGAAAGCGTTCCCGACAAGGGCTCGAGGCGTTGCGTGATGGCCGCAAGCCCCCGGGTGTATCTCTCGCAGGAGTTCCTGACCTTCAGCGATGGAGATGCATCGCTGGAGGATGCCTGAGGGGCTGCGGTGGTAGAGCTGCTTCTCATCTCCCAGCAAGATGAATGACTTGGCGCGCCGCGCCACCCGCCGAGCTTCGGCTCGGTCGAGGGGCAGCTCTCCTCGGTGGAGATATTGCAGGTACGGGGTCTGCCAGTTTTGATTAGGCGCGACCCCGCTTTGCTCCTCCTCGACACGCAGTGCCTCACCCTCGGGGGCCGAGGGTACCTCGGACTGAACCGAGGGCGCCTCGGGTCGAGCTGAGGGTGCCTCGGACTGAGCCGAGGGCGCCTCGGGTTGAGCCGTGGGCGCCTTGGACTGGGCCGAGGGTACCTCGGGCTCGGACGTGTCGTCGATCTTGACGGAAGGTTGATGCAGGTCTCGGGAGAAGATGTCCGGGGGAACCGTTGTTCGTCCCGAGGCTATTTTAGCCAGCTCGTCCGCAGTTTCGTTGTAGCGCCGAGCGATGTGGTTGAGCTCGAGCCCGTAGAACTTGTCTTCCAGGCGCCGAACCTCATCGCAGTAGGCCTCCATCTTCGGGTCGCGGCAATGGGAGTTCTTCATGACTTGGTCGATGACGAGCCGCGAGTCACCACGAGCATCGAGGCGTCGGACCCATAGCTCGATGGCGATCCGCAACCCGTTGACCAGGGCCTCATATTCGGCCACATTGTTGGACGCCGGGAAGTGGAGGCGTAGCACGTAGCGTAGATGCTTTCCGAGGGGTGAGATGAAGAGTAGGCCTGCGCCGGCTCCTGTCTTCATCAGCGACCCGTCGAAGAACATGGTCCAGAGCTCCGGTTGGATCGGAGCCGTCAGTAGCTGGGTGTCGACCCATTCAGCCACGAAGTCCGCCAAGACCTGGGACTTAATGGCTTTCCGAGGAGCGAACGAGATTGTCTCGCCCATGATCTCCACCGCCCACTTTGCAATCCTACCCGAGGCCTCTCGGCACTGGATGATCTCCCCTAGGGGGAAGGATGACACCACAGTTACCGGATGAGACTCGAAGTAGTGTCGCAGCTTCCGTCGCGTTAGGATCACCGCGTACAACAGCTTCTGGACTTGTGGGTAGCGGATCTTGGTTTCGGACAGTACCTCGCTGACGAAGTAGACTGGCCTCTGAACGGGCAGTGCATGCCCCTCTTCTTGCCTCTCGACCACAATCGCGGCGCTAACCACCTGGGTGGTCGCGGCGACGTAGACCAGGAGGGCTTCTCCGGCAGCTGGGGGCACCAAGATAGGCGCCTTTCTGAGGAGCGCCTTCAGGTTCCCGAGGGCTTCCTCGGCCTCAGGGGTCCAAGTGAAGCACTCGGCCTTCCTTAAGAGGCGATACAGAGGTAGACCTCTTTCGCCGAGGCGTGAGATGAAACGGCTCAGAGCCGCGAGGCATCCCATGACCCTCTGTACGCCTTTCAAGTCCTTGATGGGCCCCATGCTGGTAATGGCTGCGATTTTTTCCGGGTTGGCTTCGATGCCCCGCTCGGAGACGATGAATCCCAAGAGCATGCCTCGGGGCACCCCGAAGACACACTTTTCGGGATTGAGCTTGACGCCTTTTGCCTTGAGACATCGGAATGTCGTTTCAAGGTCGGAAAGGAGGTCGGAGGCTTTCCTCGTCTTGACTACGATGTCATCGACGTAGGCCTCGACCGTGCGGCCAATGTGTTCGCCGAACACATGGTTCATGCACCGCTGGTACGTCGCTCCCGCATTCCTCAAACCGAACGGCATGGTGACATAGCAGTACATGCCGAAGGGTGTGATGAAAGAAGTCGCGAGCTGGTCGGACTCTTTCATCTTGATTTGATGATACCCCGAGTAGGCATCGAGGAAAGACAGGGTTTCGCACCCAGCAGTGGAATCCACAATCTGGTCGATGCGAGGCAGAGGGTAGGGGACCTTCGGACATGCTTTATTGAGACCAGTGTAGTCTACACACATCCGCCATTTCCCCCCTTTCTTTCTCACAAGCACAGGGTTGGCAAGCCATTCGGGATGGAATGCCTCTTTGATGAACCCTGCTGCCATTAGCTTGTGAATCTCCTCGCCTATAGCTCTGCGCTTCTCCTCGTCGAATCGGCGCAGCGGCTGCTTGACGGGTCGGGCTCCGGCTCGGATGTCCAGCGAGTGCTCGACGACATCCCTCGGTACGCCGGGCATGTTCGAGGGACTCCACGCGAAGACGTCGGCGTTCGCGCGGAGAAAGTCGACGAGCACTGCTTCCTATTTGGGATCGAACCCGGAGCCGATCCGGATCTGCTTGGAGGTGTGGCCGCTGGGGTCGAGGGGGACGGACTTAACCGTCTCCGCTGGCTCGAAGTTGCCGGCGTGACGCTTCACGTCTGGCACCTCCTTAGAGAGGCTCTCCAGGTCGGCGATGAGGGCCTTGGACTCGGTGTGGGCCTCGGCGTACTCCACGCACTCCACGTCGCATTTGAACGCATGTTTGTACGTAGGGCCGACGGTGATGACCCCGTTGGGGCCCGGCATCTTGAGCTTCAGGTAGGTGTAGTGGGGGATGGCCATGAACTTCGCGTAGCATGGCCTCCCCAGTACCGCGTGGTAGGTTCCTCGGAACCCGACCACCTCGAACGTTAGGGTCTCCCTTCGGAAGTTGGAGGGTGTTCCGAAGCAGACGGGAAGGTCGAGCTGTCCGAGGGGTTGGACGCGCTTCCCGGGGATGATCCCACGGAAGGGCGCAGCGCCTGCCCGGACAGAGGACAGATCAACACGCAGGAGCCCGAGGGTCTCGGCGTAGATGATGTTGAGGCTGCTGCCTCCGTCCATGAGGACCTTGGTGAGCCTGACGTCGCCGATGACGGGGTCGACGACGAGCGGGTATTTCCCCAGGCTCGGCACATGGTCGGGGTGATCGTCTCGGTCGAAGGTGATGGGCTTGTCGGACCAGTCTAGATAGACTGGCACCGCCACCTTGACCGAGCAGACCTCCCGGCGCTCTTGCTTGCGGTGCCGAGCCGAGGCGTTCGCCGCTTGCCCACCATAGATCATGAAGCAGTCGCGGACCTCGGGGAACTCTCCTGCCTGGTGATCTTCCTTCTTGTCGTCGTCGCGGGCCTTGCCACCCTCCGCGGGTGGCCCAGCCCTGTGGAAGTGGCGCCGAAGCATGACGCACTCCTCAAGGGTGTGCTTGACCGGTCCCTGGTGATAGGGGCACGGCTTCTTGAGCATCTTGTCGAAGAGGTTGGCACCGCCGGGGGGCTTCCGAGGGTTCTTGTACTCGGCGGCGGCGACAAGGTCCGCGTCGGCGGCGTCGCGTTTCGCTTGCGACTTCTTCTTGCCCTTCTTCTTGGCGCCGCGCTGAGTTGACGCCTCGGGAGTACCTTCCGATGGGCGGCCCTGGGGCTGCTTGTCCTTTCGGAAGATAGCCTCGACCGCCTCCTGGCCGGAGGCGAACTTGGTGGCGATGTCCATCAGCTCGCTCGCCCTAGTTGGGGTCTTGCGACCCAGCTTGCTCACCAGGTCGCAGCAGGTGGTGCCAGCGAGGAACGCGCCGATGACATCCGAGTCGGTGATGTTGGGCAGCTCGGTGCGCTGCTTCGAAAATCGCCGGATGTAGTCTCGGAGAGACTCTCCCGGCTGCTGTCGGCAGCTTCGGAGGTCCCAGGAATTCCCGGGGCGCACATACGTGCCCTGGAAATTGCCAGCGAAAGCTTGGACTAGGTCGTCCCAGTTGGAGATCTGCCCCGGAGGCAGGTGCTCCAACCAGGCGCGAGCGGAGTCGGAGAGGAACAGGGGGAGGTTGCGGATGATGAGGTTGTCATCGTCCGTTCCACCTAGCTGGCAGGCCAGACGGTAGTCCGCGAGCCACAGTTCCGGTCTCGTCTCCCCTGAATACTTCGTGATAGTAGCCGGGGGTCGGAACCGGGTCGGGAACGGCGCCCGTCGGATGGCTCGGCTGAAGGCTTGCGGACCGGGTGGTTCGGGCGAGGGACTCCGATCCTCCCCGCTGTCGTAGCGTCCCCCACGCCTGGGGTGGTAGCCTCGGCGCACCCTCTCGTCGAGGTGGGCCCGTCGGTCGTGGTGGTGGTGCTCGTTGCCGAGGCGACCCGGGGCCGCAGGCGCGGTGTTGCGTGTGCGCCCGGTGTAGACCGAGGCTTCCCGCATGAATCGAGAAGTCGCGGCACGAGGTTCCGAGGGGTACCCCTGCCTTCGGGAGGCAGAGCTCTCGGCCCGTCGGACCGCGGCGCCTTCCAGGAGATTCTTGAGTTCTCCCTGGATTCGCCGCCCCTCGGTGGTTGATGGCTCTGGCATCGCGCGAAGAAGTATTGCTGCTGCCGCCAGGTTCTGGCCGACCCCACTGGATGCGGGTGGTGGCTTGAGCCTGACGTCGTCGGCGATGCGGTGCTGGAAGCCCTGGGGTAGATGACGTATTTCTCCGGCCGGAGGTTGGCCCGCCCATGCCTGCCCGACGTCCCGACGGATCGGCTCCAGCGCTCCTGCTCCCTCGTCGAGCCTGGCCTGCACCCCGCGGATTTGCTCGAGCTGTGGGTCATGACCCCCCGCCTGAACGGGGACCACAGCTAGCTCCCGTGGGATGTCAACGCGAGGCACCGGCCTAGGGAGGTCACCGTCCTCCGGCATGCCGAGATGGCTGCCTTCGAGGGGTCCCCCTAGATCGACGTGGAAGCATTCGCGACTTGGGCCGCAATCCTCGTCGCCGAGGCTTCGGCCACCGTCGGAACAGTCGGAAAGGCAGTAGTCGCATGCGGTCATGAAGTCCCGCATGGCACTGGGGTTACCAAGTCCAGAGAAATCCCAACAGATGCTGGGTTCGTCGTCTTCCTCGGACCCAGAGGGCCCGTAGGTCGAGACGTCCGTCAGTCGGTCCCAAGGTGACCGCACACGAAACCCCAGAGGGTCTGGATTTGCCTCTACGAGAGCGCCCGCCAAAGCGAAGTCGCTAGACGGGTTGAGGCTGAACCCAAAAGACTCGGGATGGGAATCGATCGGTACCTTTTGGTCGACGGGCGGCGATAAGGTCGCGTCGGGGACTGACTGCGCCGTCGTCTCAGGTACGAGGGTGACATCCAGCAAGCTTTTCGCGAGCGTGCTGGCGTCGTCCGCTTGCTCGGGATTGGCGTGTCGCGGGGAGACGGCGCTCGCCTTCGTCTCAAACGCGAGGTCGATGCCTGGTGCGCCCCCCGTTGGGGTGCCGGGACCATCGACTCGCTCGACAGCCGACGAGGCGCTGTCTCCTGCTTGGCCTTGGTTGCCCCGCCTCCTCCTCCGTCGACGGGGGAGAGGGCGGGGTGAGCTCGAAGGTTGCTCTTCCACCGTGCGGGGAAGACGTTGCCGATTCCGCCGCCGGCAGGCGGGTTGTCGGCCACCACTGTTGTTGTCGCACGACGGTGGAAGGAGTATCATGTCGTAGCTGCCGTCGAGGGACATGAACTCAAGACTCTCGAAACGGAGCACCGTCCCGGGTTGGAGAGGTTGCTGGAGACTGCCCATCTGGAGCTTGACGGGAAGCTTGTTCGTCAACACGCAGCAGGCCCCTACCTGGCGCGCCAACTGTCGGCGTTCCGAGACCGGGGGGTCCCTGGGCCGACGAGTGAATGTCGCCGCGTGCCCCATCCCAGATGGGTCGAGCGCGAGGGCGAGCGCGAAGGGGGGAGAGCGAGGCGGCTGGAGACCGCCGTGAGAGAGGTGGGAATCCCGCGGCCTTCGTGTTCGTCTCGCGCCCAGGTCGGGTGCGCTTGCAGTAGGGGGTTACAAGCGTCCACACGGGAGAGGGAGCGAGCGGCTCCAGGCGAGCGCCTGTTCTCGTCCTCGTCCCCGCGCGGCCAACCCTCTCTAAGAGGGCCCTGGTCCTCCCTTTTATAGACGTAAGGAGAGGATCCAGGTGTACAATGGGGGGTGTAGCAGGGTGCTACGTGTCTAGCGGAGGTGAGCTAGCGCCCTAGGTACATGCCGTTGTGGCAGCCGGAGAGATCTTGGCACCCAGCTGGTGTGATGTCGTGGCCGTCGAAGGAGCGATGGAGCTTGGCGGAGGGACAGTTGTCGGAGCGGTTGAGCCCTTGCTGACGTCCTCTTGCTTCCGTAAGGGGGCGGAGAGCCGCCGTCGTCACAGAGCATGCGGGGCGCCATCATTGCCTATCTGGCGGCGCGAGCCAGATGGGACGCTGGTCTTGTTCCCAGCGGCCCGAGTCAGCTCAGGGTAGGGTGATGATGGCACCTCCTGTCGACGTGGCTGGTCTACGCCCTAGGTTGGGCAATGTGGAAGCTCCTCCGAAGCCGAGGTTGAGTCCGAGCCCCCGGGTCGGGCGAGGCGGAGATCGTCGTCTTCTGGGGCCGAGCCCAATTCCGAGCCCTGGGTCGGGCGAGGCGGAGATCGTCGTCTTCTGGGACTTAGCCCGAGTCCGAGCCCTGGGTCGGGCGAGGCGGAGATCGTCGTCTTCTGGGACTTAGCCCGAGTCTGAGCCCTGGGTCGGGCGGAGCGGAGTTCGCCGTCTTCCGGGACTTAGCCCGAGTCCGAGCCCTAGGTCGGGCGGAGTTCGCCGTCTTCCGGGACTTAGCCCGAGTCCGAGCCCTGGGTCGAGCGGAGCGGAGTTCGCCGTCTTCCGGGACTTAGCCCGAGTCCGAGCCCTGGGTCGGGCGGAGCGGAGTTCGCCGTCTTCCGGGACTTAGCCCGAGTCCGAGCCCTGGGTCGGGCGAAGCGGAGCTTCCTAGGGTGCCTCCGGCAGGGCCTGACCGCTTGTCAGTCCTACTCTGTCCAGTGGCACTGTAGTCGGTGTGGCGTAGGCGGCGCTGTCCTTTCGTCAGGCCGGTCAGTGGAGCGGCGAAGTGATGGCGGTCACTTCGGCTCTGCCGGCGGGGGGTGCGTGCCAGGATAAGGGTGTCAGGCCACCTTTGCATTAAATGCTCCTGCGACTTGGTCGGTCGGTGCGGCGATTTGGTCAGGGTTGCTTCTTAGCGAAGGCAGGGCCTCGGGCGAGCCGGGAATATGTTCGCCGCTAAAAAAGGGGGGCCTCGGGCGAGACGGAAATCCTCCGGGGTCGGCTGCCCTTGTCCGAGGCTAGGCTCAGGTGAGGCGTGATCGTGTCCCTCGAATGGACTGATCCCTGACTTAATCGCACCCATCAGGCCTTTGCAGCTTCATGCTGATGGGGGTTACCAGCTGAGAATTAGGAGCATTGAGGGTACCCCTAATTATGGTCCCCGACAGGCGCACACCAATTACCCCCTCCGGTGGCCATCCGCGGTGGTGCACAGACCGACGCGGCGGTGCCATGGCCGGAGATAAGGGAGATCGTGCCCACGAGCTTCGTCTTCCCAAACCGTTAGGTGCTACAGCAAGAGGGAAGCAAGGTGAAAAGCTTGGGGAGGCACTCACCAGGTATTAGGGCATGGAGCATCGCGGCCACGATACAGCGCGGCCTGCGGCGAAGTAAGGGCTCCGACGAGCAATTAGTTGACACCCAGGTGCTCAAGCGCCTATTCCAACCATGCGCGAGACTTCAAGGGCCCACGGCGAAGTCCCCCACAACCCTTCATAGGCAATACACCAGTGAAGCCTAGATTCCCCCATGGCGGACCCCGACTCCCGCGCCCTCTCACTATTTTCGGGTGCTGCATCCGGTTGTTTGATGGTTGGGACGGATCAGCCACGGGAGCTCGGTTTTATATTCGCAAGGGAGCGGAGTCGATCACGCAACGACCGGCGAACTTTTCGCGGGCGGATTCGGAGAAATTCCCAGCGGCAACGTCGGGTTGAGTTGAACCGAGCTCGATGGTGAACCTGACCACTTGGGCCCACATGATAGAGGAACCCGCACACGTGAGCGCGACGCCGGCTAAGTCCAAGGTGGCGAAACGACTAGCGAGCGAACCTCGGCCGGCAACAAGGTTGTTGCGCTTCCGTCGGTCTCGCGGTGTTGTTGGAGAGGGCGATTCTGACTAGGAGGTCCCACGCGGCAGCGACATAGCGAGACCCACAGGCGCCCGGGCCTAGGTTGTCAGCGATGCACGCGCACAGATAGCGGAAGCCGGTTGTGTGGGGCCACCTGTCGGCGCGCCCAGTAGCAAAAACGGGCGGGTGCGGGGTTGGTTGACATGGGCCAAGATTAGGGAAAATTGGCCGGCCCAGTTTAGGTAAATCTCTTTTTTTTATTATTTCATGCTTCAAATTTAAATCCACTTTGAAGTTGAGGTTTATCTCTAAATGTACAAACACTAGCATAAAGCATATTTATTTATTTATTTATTATTCTTATTTATTTATTCTCTCTATTGTTTAAATATGGAAGAAAGGAATGACTTTATTAAAATTTCCTTTCTCCCCTTTGTTTTATATTTTCATTTGAGGTCAATTTAAATTATGATTCCTTGATTCAAATAAGATGCATCACAGAAATAACATCAGCATGAGGTGCACATTTCTTTATTTATTTATTTGTTATTTGTATAATTTAATGTCATTAGTTGAGTATGTAAAGAAAAATAAAAAGGAAATCAAGGGATCCCCAAAACACCCACTTATATATTTATCTATTTATTTTATTATTATTATTTTCCTTATACCAATTTTGGGCTTTACAATTTATAAGGTTGGAAATAATATCATGGAAAGTGCTTCGCTCACTAGTTAATTTTTCACATTTTTCTACTTCTAGAGCATAAGCATTTTTCACCTTAACATGCTTTTTGTTTTCTTTAATTAGGAAGTCCTCTTGGCTATCCAAGAGTTCATCCTTATCATGAATAGTGCTAATCAATTCATTTAATTTTTCCTTTTGTTGCATGTTTAAGTTGGCAAAAAGAGTAAACAAGTCATCCTCATCATCACTAGAATTAGCCTCAACGCTAGATGTTGCATATTTAGTTGAGGATCTTGATTTTACCTTCTTCTTTTTGCCGTCCTTTGCCATGAGGCATTTGTGGTCGACATTGGGGAAGAGGAGCCCTTTGTTGATGGCGATGTTGGCGGCGTCCTCGTCGGAGGAGGAGTCGGTGGAGCTCTCGTCGGAGTCCCACTCCCGGCAAATATGGGCATCGCCGCCCTTCTTCTTGTAGTATTTCTTCTTTTCTCTCCTCTTTCCCTTCTTGTCGTCGCCCTTGTCACTATCACTAGATAATGGACATTTGGCAATGAAATGACCGGTCTTACCACACTTGTAGCACACCTTCTTGGAACGGGGCTTGTAATCTTTCCCCTTCCTTTGTTTGAGGATTTGGCGGAAGCTCTTGATGATGAGCGTCATCTCCTCATTGTCGAGCTTGAAGGCGTCGATGGGAATTCTACTTGGAGTTGAATCTTCTTTCTTCTCCTCCGTTGCTTTGAATGCAACGGGTTGTGCTTCGGGTACGGAGGAGGATGCGCCTTGCTCGATGATCTTCTTGGAGCCTTTGATCATCAACTCAAAGCTCACAAATTTGCCTATCACTTCCTCGGGAGACATTATTTTATATCTTGGATCACCACAAATTAATTGAACTTGAGTGGGGTTAAGAAATACGAGTGATCTAAGAATAACCTTGACCATTTCATGGTCATCCCACTTGGTGCTCCCGAGGTTGCGCACTTGGTTCACTAAGGTCTTGAGCCGGTTGTACATTGCTTGTGGCTCCTCCCCTTGGTGAAGCATGAATCGACCGAGCTCCCCTCGATCGTCTCCCTCTTGGTGATCTTGGTCACCTCATCTCCTTCGTGCGCCATTTTGAGTACGTCCCAAATCTCTTTGGCGCTCTTCAATCCTTGCACCTTGTTATACTCCTCTCGACTTAGAGAGGCGAGGAGTATTGTGGTGGCTTGTGAATTGAAGTGCCGGATTTGGGCAACTTCGTCCGAATCATAGTCCTCATCCCCTACGGATGGTACCTGTACACCAAACTCAACAATGTTCCAAATACTAGTGTGGAGTGAGGTTAGGTGATGCCTCATTTTGTCACTCCACATGTTATAATCTTCACCGTCAAAAACCGGTGGTTTGCCTAATGGAACGGAAAGTAATGGAGTACGTTTAGAAATGCGAGGGTAGTGTAGGGGAATCTTACTAAACTTCTTGCGCTCATGGTGCTTAGAAGTTACGGACGGCGCGTCGGAGCCGGAGGTGGATGGCGATGAAGAGTCGGTCTCGTAGTAGACCACCTTCCTCATCTTCTTTTTCTTTTCGCCACTCCGATGCGACTTGTGTGAAGGAGATTCCTTCTCCTTCCCCTTGTTGTGGGACTCTCCTGATGGAGCCTTCCCGTGGCTTGTAACAGGTTTGTCGCCGGTCACCATCTCCTTCTTGGCATGACCCCCCGACATCACTTTGAGCGGTTAGGCTCTAATGAAGCACCGGGCTCTGATACCAATTGAAAGTCACCTAGAGGGGGTGAATAGGCGGAATCTAAAAATTACAAACTTAAGCACAATCTACAAGCCAGGGTTAGCGTTAGAAATATAAGCGAGTCCAAAAGAGAGGGCGCAAAACAAATCAACCAAGGAAATAGAGCGGATGGCACGATGATTTGTTTTACCGAGGTTCGGTTCTTGCAAACCTACTCCCCGTTGAGGTGGTCACAAAGACCGGGTCTCTTTCAACTCTTTCCCTCTCTCAAATGGTCACCTAGACCGAGTGAGCTTCTCTTCTCAATCAAATGGGACACTAAGTCCACTACAAGGACCACCACACAATTAGTGTCTCTTGTTTTGATTACAAGTGTTGTGGAAGCAAGAATGAGGAAGAAGAAAAGCAATCCAAGCGCAAGAGCTCAAAAGAACACAAATATCTCTCTCTCTAGTCACTAACTTGTTTGGAGTGATTCCGGACTTGGGAGAGGATTTGATCTCTTTGATTGTGTCTTGTATTGAATGCTATAGCTCTTGTATGAGGTGTGAAGGCTGAAAACTTGGATGCCATGAATGTGGGGTGGTTGGGGTTATTTATAGCCCCAACCACCAAAATGGTCGTTGGGGATGGCTTCTGTCGACGGGTGCACCGAACAGTCCGGTGCGCCACCGGACACTGTCCGGTGCGCCAGCCACGACACCCAACTGTTAGGGTTCGACAGTTGGAGCTCTGACTTGTGGGGCCACCGAACAGTCTGGTGGTGCACCGGACAGGTCCTGTAGACTGTCTGGTGCACCTTCTGGCGCCTGCTCTGACTTCTGCGCGCGCAGGCGCGCACTGTAGCGCATTTAATGCCTTCGCAGACGACCGTTGGCGCGAAATAGCCGTTGCTCCGCTGGCACACCGGACAGTCCGGTGTTGCACCGGTTAGTCCGGTGAATTATAGCGGAGCGGCTTTCAGAATTCCCGAGACTGGTAAGTTTGATTTAAATCTCCCTGGTGCACCGGACACTGTCCTGTGACACACCGGATAGTCCGGTGCGCCAGACCAGGGCTGCCTTCGGTATACTTTGCTCCTTTGTTTTGAACCCTTTCTTTTATCTTTGTATTGGTTTGTTGTGAACCTTTGGCACCTGTAGAACATATTTTCTAGAGCAAACTAGTTAGTCCAATAATTTGTGTTGGGCAATTCAACCACCAAAATTCTTATTGGAAAAGGTTTGACCCTATTTCCCTTTCACGGATGCTGCATCGGGTATGCATGTCCTTCCTCTGCCCGCTCGACTACTAACGTGGTGCTTACCACGTGAGTCATGCAGGAGATGTATAGCAACAGATCTTCTGCTGGCTGACTCGGCGTAGCTTGGCATGGTGGCTTGAGTACTGGTGGCATAGTCAGAAACTTTTTCAGTGCCTCTAGAGCCTCCTACGCCTCTGTGGTCCACTGAAACTTGTCCACCTTTTTGAGCAATTTGTAGAATGGCATGCCTTTCTCGCCTAGCCTTGATATGAACCTGCTCAAGGCTGCCATGCATCCCGTAAGCCTCTACACCTTTTCTGTTATCGTGGCGCTTCCATTCTCATGATGGCCTCGATTTTTTCCGGGTTAGCTTCAATCCCTCGGTGGCTGACAATGAATTCGAGTAACTTTCCTGCCGGTACTCTGAAAACACACTTTTCTGGGTTGAGTTTCCGCCGGTAGCGCCTCAAGCTATTGAAGACCAGTTGCAAATCTTCAATGAAGTTTTTTGAGTTTTCTGTTTTGATCACCACATCATCGACATAAGCTTCCACTCGCTTGCCCCAGTGGTTGGCTAAGCATGTCTGAATGGCTCTCTGGTAAGTTGCTCCTGCGTTCTTGAGGCCGAACGGCATGGAGGTATAGCAGAAAGCTCCAAATGGGGTGATGAAAGCAGTCTTCTCCTCATCTTCTTTTGCTAAGCTAATCTGATGGTACCTAGAATAACAGTCTAGGAAGGACAACATAGAACAGCCAGCGGTCAAATCAACCACCTGATCTATTCTAGGGAGCCCAAAGGGATCCTTCGGACAATGCTTGCTGAGATCAGTATAGTCAACGCACATTTGCCAATCCAGTTTATTCTTTTTGAGTACAAGAACGGGATTTGCTAGCCACTCAGGATGCAGTGCCTCCCTAATGAACCCTGCAGTCACTAAGCGGGCTAGCTCGGTGCGAATAGCTTCTCTTTTGTCAGGCGTGAAACAATGTAGCTTTTGTCGAATCGGCCTGGCTTGAGGATTGATCTTCAATTTGTGCTCGGCCAGCTCTCTTCGGACTCCCGGCATATCCGCAGGTTGCCATACGAATACGTCTCGGTTATCTTGCAGGGACCGGACAAGCGCACTTTCCTATTTGTAATCAAGGTTGGAACTGATGATAGCAGTCTTGCATTCATCGGCAAATCCCAGGTTGATCCTTTTAGTCTCCTCAGTTGGTCGTATAGAGGTCACGTCTTGAGCTTCGTTAGCGGGTATTGTGAGGCCTTCCTCCGGTTTGGTGTCCGCCTACACGAGGGGAGTTGTCGGGGGCCTGGCGGTGAGGGCCACTTGGATGGCTCCCCGAAAGCACTATGTGGCGCCTTGGAAATCAGCGAACACGGTGATGATTCCTTGAGGTCTCGGCATCTTCAATATCATGTACGAGTAGTGCAGAATGGCCATGAACTTCGCCAGTCCCGGCCTGCCGATGATGGCATTGTATCCGCAGTCGAAACGTGCCACCTCGAACCTTAGGAACTCGGTTCTGTAGTTCTCCAGAGTCCCGAAGGTGACGGGCATGTAGATGTGTCTGAGTGGGTACTCCCCTTCGGTCGGCACGATGTCGAAGAAAGGAGCATCTGACTTAGTGAGGTCTTTGAGTGCGACCCCCAAGGCTAGAAGCGTTCGGGGGAAGGTAACGTTAATGCTACTTCCCTCGTCCACTAGTACTTTCTTTACCCTGCTTTCTCGGACCACCGGATCAACGAGGAGCGGGTACTTGCCGGGATGGTCGAAGTTGAGCCACTGATCCGCTCGGCTGAAGGTTATTGCGTGCTTCGACCACCGATAAGGAGCTGGGGCACTGGTGGTTGCCGGCAGGACCTGCCGGTCATTGAGCTTCTATTGCCTTCTGTTCTCCTATGACCCGTGTCCTCCGAAGATGACGTTGACCTCCCTGTCAACGCATGGGAATGCTCTGAAAGGGAAATAGGGTCAAACCTTTTCAAATATGTATTTTGGTGGTTGAAATGCCCAACACAAATTATTGGACTGACTAGTTTGCTCTAGAAAATATGCTCTACAGGTGCCAAAGGTTCACAACAAACTAATACAAAGTCAAAGAAAGGGTTCAAATAAAAGGAGCAAAGTTAAACCGAAGGCAGCCCTGGCCTGGCGCACCAGACTGTCCGGTGCACCACCGAACAGTGTCCGGTGCACCAGGGAGATCGATGATGAACTTGCCAGCTTTGGGAATTCTGGGAGCCACTCCGCTATAATTCACCGGACTGTCCGGTGCACCACCGGACTGTATGGTGTGCCAGCGGAACAACAGCTACTTTCCGCCAACGGTCGTCTACGAAGGCATTAAATGCGCTACAGTGCGCGCCTGCGCGCGCAGAAGTCAGAGCAGGCGCCAGAAGGCGCACCGGACAGTCTACAGAACCTGTCCGGTGCGCCACCGGACTGTTCGGTGGCCCAGTTGTCAGAAGCTCCAATGGTCGAACCCTAACGGTTGGGTGACGTGGCAGGCGCACCGGACAGTGTCCGGTGGCGCACCGAACTGTCTGGTGCGCCCGTCGACAGAAGCCATCCCCAATGGCCATTTTGGTGGTTGGGGCTATAAATACCCCCAACCACCCCACATTCATTGCATCCAAGTTTTCAGACTTCAAACCACATACAAGAGCTATAGCATTCAATATAAGACACAAACAAAGAGATCAAATCCTCTCCCAAGTCCGGAATCACTCCAAACAAATTAGTGACTAGAGAGAGAGACATTTGTGTTCTTTTGAGCTCTTGCGCTTGGATTGCTTTTCTTCTTCCTCATTCTTGCTTCCACAAAACTTGTAATAAAAACAAGAGACACCAATTCAGTGGTGGTCCTTGTAGTGGACTTAGTGTCCCATTTGATTGAGAAGAGAAGCTCACTCGGTCTAGGTGACCGTTTGAGAGAGGGAAAGGGTTGAAAGAGACCCGATCTTTGTGACCACCACAACGGGGAGTAGGTTCGCAAGAACCGAACCTCGGTAAAACAAATCACCGTGTCATCCGCTCTATTTCCTTGGTTGATTTGTTTTGCACCCTCTCTTTCGGACTTGTTTATATTTCTAACGCTAACCCCGGCTTGTAGTTGTGCTTAAGTTTATAATTTTCAGATTCCGCCTATTCACCCCCCTCTAGGCGACTTTCAATTGGTATCAGAGCCCGGTGCTTCATTAGAGCCTAACCGCTCGAAGTGATGTCGGGAGAACACGCCAAGAAGGAGATGGTGATCTGCGACAAGCCCGTTACAAGCCACGGGAAGGCTCCATCAGGAGAGTCCCGCAAGAAGGGGAAGGAGAAGGAATCCCTTTCACACAAGTCGCAACAGAGTGGCAAAAAGAAAAAGAAGATGAGGAAGGTGGTCTACTACGAGACCGACTCTTCATCGTCATCCACCTCCGACTACGACGCGCCGTCCGTAACTTCTAAGCGCCATGAGCGCAAGAAGTTTAGTAAGATTCCCCTACACTACCCTCGCATTTCTAAACGTACTCCATTACTTTCCGTTCCATTAGGCAAACCACCGGTTTTTGACGGTGAAGATTATAACATGTGGAGTGACAAAATGAGGCATCACCTAACCTCACTCCACACTAGTATTTGGAATGTTGTTGAGTTTGGTGTATAGGTACCATCCGTAGGGGATGAGGACTATGATTCGGATGAAGTTGCCCAAATCTGGCACTTTAACTCACAAGCCACCACAATACTCCTTGCCTCTCTAAGTCGAGAGGAGTATAACAAGGTGCAAGGATTGAAGAGCGCCAAAGAGATTTGGGACGTACTCAAAATGACGCACGAAGGAGATGAGGTGACCAAGATCACCAAGAGGGAGACGATCGAGGGGGAGCTCGGTCGATTCATGCTTCATCAAGGGGAGGAGCCACAAGCGATGTACAACCGGCTCAAGACCTTGGTGAACCAAGTGCGCAACCTCGGGAGCACAAAGTGGGATGACCATGAAATGGTCAAGGTTATTCTTAGATCACTCGTATTTCTTAACCCCACTCAAGTTGAGGAAGTAATAGACAAATTTGTGAGCTTTGAGTTGATGATCAAAGGCTCCAAGAAGATTATCGAGCAAGGCGCCTCCTCCTCCGTACCCGAAGCACAACCCGTTGCATTCAAAGCAACGGAGGAGAAGAAAGAAGATTCTACTCCAAGTAGAATCCCCATCGACGCCTCTAAGCTCGACAATGAGGAGATGGCGCTCATCATCAAGAGCTTCCGCCAAATCCTCAAACAAAGGAAGGGGAAAGATTACAAGCCCCGTTCCAAGAAGGTTTGCTACAAGTGTGGTAAGCCCAGTCATTTTATTGCAAAATGTCCATTATGTAGTGATAGTGACAGGGGCGAAGACAAGAAGGGAAAGAGGAGAGAAAAGAAGAAGTACTACAAGAAGAAGGGCGGTGATGCCCATGTTTGCTGGGAGTGGGACTCCGACGAGAGCTCCACTGACTCCTCCTCCGACGAGGATGCCGCCAACATCGCCGTCAACAAAGGGCTCCTCTTCCCCAACGTCGGCCACAAATGCCTCATGGCAAAGGACGGCAAGCAGAAGAAGGTAAAATCCAAATCCTCCACTAAGTATGCAACATCTAGTGATGAGGCTAATTCTAGTGATGATGAGGATGATTTGTTTACTCTCTTTGCCAACTTAAACATGCAACAAAAAGAAAAATTAAATGAATTAAATAGCGCTATTCATGAGAAGGATGAACTCTTGGATAGCCAAGAGGATTTCCTATTTAAAGAAAACAAAAAGCATGTTAAAGTTAAAAATGCTTATGCTCAGGAAGTTGAGAAAAATGAAATATTAACTAGTGAGCTAAGTACTTGCCATGACATTGTTTCCAACCTTAGAAATGAAAACACAAAATTAATTGCTAGGGTTGAAAAGTTTGATATGTGTGATGATTCAATTGTTAGTCTTAGAAATGATAATGCCAATTTAATTGCTAAGATTGATCAATTGAATACCTCTCTTGCTAGCCTTAGAAATGAGAATGAAAAACTGATTGCTAAGGCTAAGGAACTAGATGTTTGCAATATTTCTATTTCCAATCTTAGAGATGAGAATGACACTTTACATGCTAAGATTGTCGAGTTAAATGATTGCAAACCCTCTACATCTACCGTTGAACATGTTTCTATTTGCACTAGATGTAGAGATATTAATGTTGATGCTATTCATGATCATCTAGCTTTAATTAAACAACAAAATGATCACATAGCTCAACTTAGTGCCAAAATTAATGAGCATGACTTAGAAAATGAGAAATTTAAATTTGCTAGAAGCATGCTCTATAGTGGGAGACGCCATGGTATTAAGGATGGTATTGGCTTCCAACAGGGAGACAATGTCAAGCTTAATGCCCCTCCAAAAAGATTGTCTAACTTTGTTAAGGGCAAAGCTCCCATGGTTCAGGATAACGAGGGTTACATTTTATACCCTGCCAGTTATCCCAAACACAAAATTAGGAGAATTCACTCTAGGAAGTCTCACTCTGGCCCTAATCATGCTTTTATGTATAAGAGTGAGGCATCTAGTTCTAGGCAATCAACCCATGCTAAATTGCCTAAGAAGAAAACTCCTACTGCATCAAATGATCATAATGTTTCATTCAAAACTTTTGATGCTTCCTATGTGCTAACTAACAAATCAGGCAAGGTGGTTGCCAAGTATGTTGGGGGCAAACACAAGGGATCAAAGACTTGTGTTTGGGTACCCAAAGTTCTTGTATCTAGTGTCAAACGACCCAAAACTGTTTGGGTACCTAAAATCAAGAACTAAATTTGTTTTGTAGGTTTATGCATCCGGGGGCTCAAGTTGGATCATCGACAGCGGGTGCACAAACCATATGACTGGGGAGAAAAAGATGTTCTCCTTCTACGAGAAAAACCAAGATCCCCAACGAACTATCACATTCGGGGATGGAAATCAAGGTTTGGTCAAAGGATTGGGTAAAATTGCTATATCACCTGACCATTCTATTTCCAATGTTTTTCTTGTAGATTCATTAGATTACAACTTGCTTTCTGTTTCTCAATTATGTAAAATGGGCTACAACTGTCTTTTTACGGATACAGGTGTTATTGTCTTTAGAAGAAGTGATGATTCAGTAGCTTTTAAGGGAGTATTAGAGGGTCAGCTATACTTAGTTGATTTCAATAGAGCTGAACTCGATACTTGCTTAATTGCTAAGACTAACATGGGTTGGCTCTGGCACCGCCGAATAGCCCATGTTGGGATGAAGAATCTTCACAAGCTTCTAAAGGGATAGCACATTTTGGGACTAACAAATGTTCATTTTGAGAAAGACAGGATTTGTAGCGCATGCCAAGCAGGGAAGCAAGTTGGTGTTCATCATCCACACAAGAACATCATGACAACTGACAGGCCACTCGAACTCCTCCACATGGACCTATTCGGCCCGATAGCTTACATAAGCATCGGCGGGAGTAAGTACTGTCTTGTTATTGTGGATGATTATTCTCGCTTCACTTGGGTATTCTTTTTACAGGAAAAATCTCAGACCCAAGAAACATTGAAGGGATTCTTGAGACGGGCTCAAAATGAGTTCGGCTTAAGGATCAAGAAAATAAGAAGCGACAACGGGACGGAATTCAAGAACTCACAAATAGAAGGCTTTCTTGAGGAGGAGGGCGTCAAGCATGAGTTCTCTTCTCCCTACACGCCACAACAAAATGGTATAGTGGAGAGGAAGAATAGAACTCTATTGGACATGGCAAGGACCATGCTTGATGAGTACAAGACTTCGGATCGATTTTGGGCTGAGGCGGTCAACACCGCCTGCTACGCCATCAACCGGTTATATCTACACCGAATCCTCAAGAAGACATCATACGAACTCCTCACCGGTAAAAAGCCCAATGTTTCATATTTTAGAGTCTTTGGTAGCAAATGCTTCATTCTTGTTAAAAGAGGTAGAAAATCTAAATTTGCTCCTAAGGCTGTAGAAGACTTTTTACTAGGATATGATTCAAACACAAGGGCATATAGAGTCTTTAACAAGTCCACTGGACTAGTTGAAGTTTCTTGTGACATTGTGTTTGATGAGACTAACGGCTCTCAAGTAGAGCAAGTTGATCTTGATGAATTAGATGATGAAAAGGCTCCGTGCGTCGTGCTAAGGAACATGTCCATTGGGGATGTGTGTCCTAAGGAATCCGAAGAGCCCATTCAAGCACAAGATCAACCATCTTCCTCCATGCAAGCATCTCCACCAACTCAAGATAAGGATGAGGCTCAAAATGATGAAGAAGAAGATCAAGAAGATGAGCCACCTCAAGAGGAGGGCAATGATCAAGGGGGAGATGCCCATGATCAAGACAAGGAAGATGAACAAGACCCAAGGCCGCCACACCCAAGAGTCCACCAAGCAATACAACGAGATCACCCCGTGAACACCATTTTAGGAGATATTCATAAGGGGGTAACTACTCGATCTCGTGTTGCTCATTTTTGTGAACATTACTCTTTTGTTTACTCTATTGAGCCACACAGGGTAGAGGAAGCACTTCAAGATTCGGATTTGGTGCTGGCGATGCAAGAGGAGCTCAACAATTTCAAGAGGAATGAGGTATGGCATTTAGTTCCACGTCCTAACCAAAATGTTGTAGGAACCAAGTGGGTCTTCCGCAACAAACAAGATGAGCATGGTGTGGTGACAAGGAACAAGGCACGACTTGTGGCCAAAGGGTATTCACAAGTCGAAGGTTTGGATTTCAGTGAAACCTATGCACCCGTAGCTAGGCTTGAGTCAATTCGAATATTACTTGCCTATGCTACTCACCATGACTTTAAGCTTTACCAAATGGACGTGAAGAGTGCCTTCCTCAACGGACCTATCATTTGGTCTTTGGTACCCCAAGGGATCCTCATTTGATTTATTAGGATATTCCGATGCTGATTGGGCAGGGTGTAAGATTAATAGGAAGAGCACATCAGGGACTTGTCAGTTTCTGGGAAGATCCCTGGTGTCTTGGGCTTCAAAGAAACAAAACTCAGTAGCTCTTTCTACCGCCGAAGCTGAGTACATTGCCGCAGGCCATTGTTGCGCGCAATTTCTTTGGATGAGGCAAACCCTTAGGGACTATGGCTACAAGTTTAGCAAAGTCCCTCTCCTATGTGACAATGAGAGTGCAATCCGCATGGCGGATACAGTCGCACTAAGCACATAGCCATTCGGTATCACTTTCTGAGAGATCACCAACAAAAGGGGGATATCGAGATAGCCTATATAAACACCAAAGATCAATTGGCCGATATTTGTTTACCAAGCCTTTAGATGAGCAATCCTTTACCAAACTTAGGAATGAGCTAAATATTCTTGATTCTAGGAATTTTGATTGATTCTTTGCACACATTGCTCATATATACCTTTGATTATATCTCTTTTATGTCTATGACTAATGTGTTTTCAAGTATCATATTATGCTTAGTCATAGATATTGAAAGGGAAATGGAGTATTCGACAAAGAAGACGCTTCCACTCAACTCCAATTGCATTTGCCGGTACTCCGCATCGTTTTCCACCTTGGTATAATCTTCACTCATATTTTTGTTTGCCAAAGGGGGAGAAAGTTTGAAAAAAGGCTTATATCTCACTCACAAGTATCCGTTTTGGCGATTCATGCCAAAGGGGAAGAAAGTATGAGCCCAAAACAAAAGGACCGCACCACCACCAAATTTTAAAAAAGAAGTTTTTCAAATTGATATCTTATTGTGTTCAAAAGGGGGAGAAAATAGTATCTTCAAAACTTGCAAAACCCTCTTGAACACTAAGAGGAGAATTTTATTTAGGGGGAGTTTGTGTTTAGGTCAAAGGAAAAGCATTTGAGACAGGGGGAGAAAAATTCAAATCTTGAAAATGCTTTCTTCAATCTTATTCATGTACCTTTGACCATTTGCAAAAGATTTTTGAAAAGAATTGTACAAAAAAATTGCAAAACAAAACCCGTGGTGCAAATGTGGTCCAAAATTTTAATAAGAAAAAAAACCATCCATGCATATCTATTGAAATAAGTTTATTGGTTTCAATTCCAAGCAACCTTTGCACTTACATTATGCAAACTAGTTCAATTCAGCACTTTTATATTTGCTTTGGTTTGTGTTGGCATCAATCACCAAAAAGGGGGAGATTGAAAGGGAAATAGGGTCAAACCTTTTCAAATATGTATTTTGGTGGTTGAAATGCCCAACACAAATTATTGGACTGACTAGTATGCTCTAAAAAATATGCTCTACAGGTGCCAAAGGTTCACAACAAACCAATACAAAGTCAAAGAAAGGGTTCAAATAAAAGGAGCAAAGTTAAACCGAAGGCAGCCCTGGTCTAGCGCACCGGACTGTCTGGTGTGCCACCGGACAGTGTCTGGTGCACCAGGGAGATCGATGATGAGCTTGCCAGCTTCGGGAATTCTGGGAGCCGCTCCGCTATAATTCACCGGACTATCCGGTGCATCACCGGACTGTCCGATGTGCCAGCGGAACAACGGCTACTTCGCGCCAACGGTCGTCTGCGAAGGCAATAAATGTGCTACAGTGCGCGCCTGTGCGCAGAAGTCAGAGCAGGCGCCAGAAGGCGCACCGGACAGTCTACAGAACCTGTCTGGTGCGCCACCGGACTGTCCGGTGGCCCAGTTGTCAGAAGCTCCAACAGTCGAACCCTAACGGTTGGGTGATGTGGCAGGCGCACCGGACAGTGTCCGGTGGCGCACCGGACTGTCTGGTGCGCCCGTCGACAGAAGCCATCCCCAACGGCCATTTTGGTGGTTGGGGCTATAAATACCCCCAACCACCCCACATTCATTGCATCCAAGTTTTCAGACTTCAAACCACATACAAGAGCTATAGCATTCAATACAAGACACAAACAAAGAGATCAAATCCTCTCCCAAGTCCGGAATCACTCCAAACAAATTAGTGACTAGAGAGAGAGACATTTATGTTCTTTTGAGCTCTTGCGCTTGGATTGATTTTTTTCTTCCTCATTCTTGCTTCCACAACACTTGTAATCAAAACAAGAGACACCAATTGTGTGGTGGTCCTTGTAGTGGACTTAGTGTCCCATTTGATTGAGAAGAAAAGCTCACTCGGTCTAGGTGACCGTTTGAGAGAGGGAGAGGGTTGAAAGAGACCCGGTCTTTGTGACCACCTCAACAGGGAGTAGGTTTGCAAGAACCGAACCTCGGTAAAACAAATCACTGTGTCATCCGCTCTATTTCCTTGGTTCATTTGTTTTGCACCCTCTCTTTCGGACTTGTTTATATTTCTAACGCTAACCCCGGCTTGTAGATGTGCTTAAGTTTATAATTTTTAGATTCCACCTATTCACCCCCCCACTAGGCGACTTTCATGCTCCACCCCTCCCCCTTCTGGCTGCTGAGGCTGCTTGGGCTCGCTGGGCCCTCCTCGTGGTGGGGGAGGTGGTAGAGGCTGGAACGGTCGGTCATGTCCAACGAAGTGCTTGAAGTCCCTCAGTTCCATAGGGTGCGGCACATGTCCTTGTGGTACGGGCACTGGGCGTCGAGGATGTCATCCAGCATTCGCTCGCCTCTGCGGGGTGCCCCTCGAGCACGAGCGACGGGTGGCCCGGTGTCATGTACCTCTTCACGTGGCCTTTTCTCCCAGCGCCTGTCGGGTTGCTGATTCGCGTCGCGTTGTGGCACCGGTGGTGCAGGTTTTGTTCCTCCGATGAGGTCCTGGGCCCGCTCGTCAACGGTGATGTAGAGGTCCGCTTCTCGAAACAGTTGTTCGGAGGTGGTCAGCGCTTTCTGTAGTATGGCTCGGACGAAGGCCAAGTCATTGGATCCCCAGTAGAAATCTTCAATCACCGCTGCCTCGGTGACTTTAGGGATACGATTTCTCATGGTCTGAAACCTCTTGAGGTACGACCGAAGTGTTTCATCACCCTGGTGCTTGATGGATTTGAGGTCCAATGGCTGCGTTGGCTTGTCAGAGAGGGACAAGAAGTTGGCAATGAAACACTGACTGAAGTCACTCCATCGTCGATGCAGTGTCGTGGCAAATGTCGTAGCCACTGCAGTGCATCTTGCCCAAGGACGATGGGCAAATATGTTGTCATCACGTCTTCTGTTGTCCCGGCGGCCCGGGCGGCGGTCGTGTAGACGGCTAACCAGCCCCCCGGGTCCTGCTTAGGCTTGTACTTGTCGACGTTAGAGACTTTGAAGTTTGGGGCCACTTGATGGCTCGAAGACACGGAGTAAGCGCGGAGACTCCACATGTGTCTTCCCGTCGGTTCATGGTGCCGATCCCAGAGAGGGGAGTCGATGATGTGTCGTCTCGACTACCCCTAGATCAGGCCGCTAGTTGAGGCTGCATCCGACTCAACTTGGGTGGCGTGACTTCGAGCCGGGACGCAGTGGTCCCGGTCATACTCCTCCCGGTGCCTTATCTCGTTTTCATGTCATCGTTCACGTGAAGCGTTGATGGAGCTCCGCGTGTCCCACCGACTGTTGATGGCGTGTCGTAGGTCGCTCGGGGGATGAGCGATAGGCAGAAGGTGGTTAGCTGCCCGAGTAAGTAGCCATCAATAACCTTCAGCGTCCGGAGTTCGCGGGAGGCCATCAGCTATCTGAGCCAGCACTCCTCCTACTTCACTCGGTGTGTTCATTGCACGAGCGAAGTCAGTGTTCAGGTTTCGAGCGAAGAGGGGATTCTCTCGGCGTAACCTTGCACCCTGCTCGGCTTGTTCTCGGTCTTGGTCCTGAGCTTGTCGGTGGTCACGTCGGTGAGAGTTCCGCCTTTCTCGGTGTACACGCTTGTCGGGGGTCTCTCCCACTTCCAAAACTTCATCCTGAGATACGGGCTGCGCTGGGTCCCGCTCCCTAGCTTCATGATGTCGTCGAATATTCCGGCGTCTGTTCCTTCATCGCCGAGCCTCTCGATGGGGAGGTTCTTCCCTCGGCATGGTTGGCTCGTCATTGGAGATGGGAGGCAATTCCAATCTCCCCCCGATGAAGAGGATGTCGGGGTAGAAAGGAGTCGTTGTGATGGCAAGTTCCTTTCCGTCCTCCTTTGAAGGCGAAGGTGTCGGAAAGATAACTCGGCGGAGCTCTGTCCTTTTCTAGGAACGCTTGCTTCTTTCTTTCTTGTAATCCGTGTCCACTCCTTTGTGGGCAAAGTGGGCAGCGGAGTCCTTTGGGTAGGTAAATTCCCAATTCTTGGCTTGCAAGAAATAGTCTTCGCCTGAAGTACAGGAGGTCGCGCTGTCTGTTGTCTTGTTCCGGTTTTCCTAAAACTTCTTCCCCAGCGGATGTGCTATGCGGTGCAGAATTCCTTTCTCATCTGCTATGGACGAGATGGTCCCAAAGATGAACACGGATCCAAGGTGAAGAGCGATCTTGCACTGGGAAGTAACGGCCATTGAGCTAGCTTGGATCAACGACACACCCCCTACCTGGCGTGCCAGCTGTCAGTGTTTACAGCCCAACCGCACATCCAGGGTTATCCCTTGTGGTGCTTTTGGATAGGACGGTGCTGTTGACTGTAACTCAATGGTTCGTGCGAGATGCACGAGAGACGACAGGCGATTTTCTACAGGTTCGGGTCGCTTAGAGAGGCGTAATACCCTACTTCCTGGTGTGGATCTTTATGTGGTGGGTTACAAGAAGAGTTCCCCAGAATGGAGAGAAACTAGTGAGAGGGGTTGGTTATTGATTGGAAATGGTGGGGCACCACCTAGGCCTTATATATTCGACTGTGGGGCACTACATGCGTACGTGATGATGGCATGTTCCTAAACAATAGTGAACCAACTGAATTGATCTTCCTATAATCTTGCCGACTTATCCCTATTCCGTTCCGATATTCAAGGGCGTTGCGCGCGGGAAAGTCAGGTGGGCGCTTTGGATAGTGCTTAAGTCTAGCGGGTCGCTTGGGCCTGAGTCTGCTTCTTTCTCGTGTCGGCCCACTTCGCCAGCAATTTCCTCCTGACCCACGAAGGGATGGCCTAGCGAGATAATAGGCCTAAAGCCTCTCGCAAGGTCTTCTTGCCTTCTAGTGGACCCGAGGGATATCTGTCCCCCATATGTGGTGCACTGGACTATCCGGTGTGCACCGAACAGTTCTGGTGCCCAGGCTGTCGCCCTGGCAAATATGCCGCTCTTAGGAAAATACTGAGGACACCGCGACTATAATTCACCGGACTGTCCGGTGTGCCAGCCGCACGCCCGGCCAACGGTCAACCGCGCGATTAGCGGGTGACACGTGGCTCAGCCAATGGTCAGAAGGTCGCACCAGACTGTCCGGTGTGCCACCAGACTGTCTGATGCACCTCGGGGGCCGGTGGCTACAACGGTCGGCTTCACCAGAAAAGGAAGGGAATCGCGCATTGTTCACTGTCCGGTGGTGCACCGTACTGTTCGGTGCGCCCACGGACAGAAGGCAACCAGAGCCTTGCAAATGGAACTCAAACGACTCCTAGCTACCTTAGAGCTATAAAAGGGACCCCTAGGTGCATGGAGCAGTACAACAAGTAGTCATTGAACATCCAACAATGCCGAGACATCGAATTCACGCCTTTGCTTTAGTAGATTGAGATTTGGGCACATGTTTTGAGCTATAAATCCGTTGTGCTGTCTTTGTGCTCCTCTCTCTCGTTTTGTGTGAGTGAGTCGCTGCAAGTTTCTCTCGTGTGTGTGGTTCTATTCCCTTCCTTACTCTTGTGGTTTAATTGTGATCAACTGTGTAAGGGTGAGAAACTCTAAATTGTGGAGATTCCTCACAAAGGGAAAACTTGAGATAAGGAAGAAAACCATGGTACTCAAGTTTGATCTTTGGATTACTTGAGAGGGGCCGAGTGCAATCCTTGACCAAAGGAGGTCACCACCGTGTAGGCATTGGCCGAACCACGGGATACAATCACTATGTCACTTGTCCATCTTTCTATTGTGATTGTTTTCTTCCATAGAGTTCACACATATTCACTTGCGCTATTGTTCCTAAGTTCAATACATATTCTAAAGGAACAATCAAGTGAAGAGTTCTCTTCTCTCTACCTCTATTCATATCACCTTGGTTTTAATCCCACTAACATTCTATAAACCAAGTTTGTGTTGTTTAGACTTGATTTTTTTATAGGATCACCTATTCACCCCCCTCTAGGTGCTCTTAGATGAGCTCAACTATAATGACTACCTATATGATGATGCTTCTCCTTTGGTGGTAGAGTTGCAAGCCACGCCATAGCCACCATTTTACATGCCACCTCAACTGCCAATGCATGGTGGTTTATTAGACTCGAAGCAGTTCCTGATGAGATACAAAACCTACAATATCGTCGTTTGTTGGCAATTCAGTAGTGATGGCAAAGTCATTTGTCATGGCAATCAGAAATATAGCCCAAATATGGTATTCTTCTCTTCGACCGGGCAGTGTCTCATCTTGGTAGAAACTTAAAGATATGCTTCTCATCGGCTTTTAGGGCTTTTAGATGAAGCCTATTAGAACACAAGCTTTGTTCCAATGTACACAAGAGCATGATGGATATCCTTAGGCTTACGTCCAAAGGTTCCTTTGGCTCTTGGCTCAAGCACCAAGTGTACCAAATGACATTGTCATTGAAGCAATGATAAAAAGTTGCTTGGTCCAAGTCCAGTAGCTCAATACTTTGCTAGGAAACCTCCTCATTCCTTGGAGAAGCAGCTACTCATAACCTTTACTAAATCCAGGCTAGCAGCTCAATACTTTGCTAGGCACGAGTCTAGCACCAGATAGAGAAGTAAATCTAAAACCACTATATAGTCCACCAATTTAAACTTCACAAAACCCACCAACAATATCACCCCCACACTCATAACCTTTACTAAATCCACCAAACAAATAGCACCCAGACTTAACACACTACCAAAACCGACGGTTTAGATCGCTGGATAACCCATCTCCTTACTTACTCCAATTAAATAGTCAATAATATTTGGATCATCCCTCATCCCTCCCCACCCCCTCCCCTGTGACCCTACTGCCCCAGCCCCCTCCCCCCTCCCCATGCATCCCCAACGGCCCATCCCCTCACTCACGCCTCCCACGTCGATCCTTCTCTTATCCTCCTCATTATCGTAGCGTTAGCATGGGCTATATGTTAGTATTTTTAAGAACTCATTTTCACTAACAAGATTAAGAAAGGTGTTTTCGGACCTTCAGCATGAGGCCTCTATTTATTCCACGGTCTGAGCTCATTATGAAAAATGAACTAATACCGTGAGTGGCTACTGTTGAGAGTCCTCTTTAGCCGAAGGTCCATAAAATATTGATTTGCTAATTGTTTCTAAGTTTGTTTCAGGTATAACAAAATGATTGATGAAGGTTGCACGTCAATGAAGGGTCAGCGACATGTCGATGAACATGAAGGCACCCAGTTGTGTGCAACAGTGGTGCGGTGGATGGTGATCCTCGACAGCGGCTGCTTGCCACCTCCCATTGCGGTGCGTCGTGTGTGCTACCATGTGGCAAGGCTTACCAGAGGTGGCAACATGTGGGGGAGTGGTCGCACGTGCTAGGCGAGGTGAGGCTGTGAAGGAACACGACAACGACAAAGGTGAAGCAGGTTCTTGGGCGCGCTAGCAAGGCGTCATGCCTCAGTCTACTCGACATGGATCGTGCCTTCCTTAGTACTGGCGGGATCCAAGCCTGTGGCGCAGTAGCAGGCGTGGTTGTGCAACGTCATAGCACGACGGTACATCACCGTAACTCCATAGGCTATATATTTTGTGGATCGATTTGAAATGAAGTAAAAGGGATTGCCATCATGCTTGTTTCACCAGAAAAGTCCACTTTTGATCTCTAGGCGATTGAAAGCTTATTGCACTAATAATCAAGCCGAATATGAAGCTCTCTTATTCGATTTAGAACTCTTAGACTATATGGGAGTAAAGCATTAGGATAAATAAAATTTCCAAATATTAGGATAAATAGGAATATTCGACGAATGGCTTTTAAAAATGTTCTTATTGATGATGAACTTTATCACCAAACTCCTAATTATGTTTTGCTTTAGTGCTTGGGCCCTGATGATGCTACATTAGCTATGATCGAAGTGCATGAATTTTGAGAAGATATGGTTTCTATTGGCCTGATATGATAACCGATTGTTTTAAGTACTACAAAGGTTGTCAGATATGTCAAAATGTTAGGTCATCTATAATCGGCGCCTGTCGCCGAACTACATCATATTATCAAACCTTGGACCTTTAGGGGATGTGGTTTAGACTTTGTAGGAGAGATTCATCGTTCATAGTTGAAGGGGCATCGGTTTGTGCTAGTCGTCACAGACTATTTCACCAAATGGATAGAAGTCATTGCTCTAAAAAAAATATGACACACAGTGAGATAATTGAGTTTGTGACTGAGCATATTATTCATAGATTCGTCATTTCCTAGACTTTGACTATGGATCAAGGGACTTCTTTTGTGTCAAAAGAGGTGCATGAATTTGCTAAATTATACAAGATTAAATTACTCAATTCTTCTCCATATTATGCTGAGGCCAGTGGCCAAGCCGAGTCAAGTAATATGCCATTAATTAGCCTTATCAAGAAGAAGTTATTTGATCATCATAGGTATTGGCATAAGGTTTTGTTTAAGGCTTTATGGGATCATAGAATATCAAAAGATCGTGCTACTAAAGTTTCTCCTTTTGAGCTTGTGTATGGACAGAAAGTTGTTTTGCCTATAGAGATAAGCCAGAATGCTATCAGGTTTGCTAGGCAGAATGATCTAGTTGTCGGTGACTGTCATGATCTAATGATGATAATGTTGATGAGGTGACCGACAAGATCATAGTTGCCAAGGCCTCCAACAAGAAGATAAAGGCTAAGTCAATCCAGGTTAGAGATTTAGTCTTGAAGACAATCTTGCCATTAAGGAGAAAAGACTAAAAGTTTGGCAAATGGTCCCTAAGCTGAGAAGAGTCTTACAAGTTACACATGTGATCTTTGGTAATACATATATGTTACAAACATTGCAAGGTGATGAGCTATCCATGGCATTGAATGATTGTTTTCTGAAGCAAAATCATCCTAGTGTATGATAATACGCTTAGAGAATCGATGGTTTCACATCGAGTTGGGTTTGCTTATCTTTTCCAAAAGGTAGGGGCATGTGTTGAGCACCAGATTTAACACCTAGGCACTGTTGGGAATAGTCCCACATTGTGTGGTGAGAGTGTGATAGCATGGTTTATAAGGTTGAGGGTGCAACCCCCTGATAGGCTAGCTTTTTGGGGGGAGTGTTGGCCCAAGAGACCTAAAGCCCGCTGCTATACGTACGGGCGCGTGTGTCGCGGCCCGATAGCCTGGGTGGGCGCGCCGTGTGTGCGGGCGGCCCCAACGGACATGCCGTGTGTCGGCGGTCCGGTTCCAACATTTGGTATCAGAGCCAGGTTGGCCCAGTGCATTCTCAGACAAATCTCGGCTCACAATGTGTGAGGGGGAGATTGTTGGGAATAGTCCCACATTGTGTGGTGAGAGTGTGATGATATGGTTTATAAGGTTGAGGGTGCAACCCCTGATAGGCTAGCTTTTTGGGGGGAGTGTTGGCCCAAGAGACCTAAAGCCCGCTGCTATATGTACGGGCGCGTGTGTCGCGGCCCGACAGCCTGGGTGGGCGCGTCGTGTGTGCGGGCAGCCCCAACGGACATGCTGTGTGTCGGCGGTCCGGTTCCAACAGGCACGACCATGCGGACAAGATGGTCTGCGCCGCAGACAGTTCGTAGGGATGGCTCAGACGGACCATGATTAGATTAATTAAGGCAAGAGTCCTTATCTCGTGTGTACTTATCTAGCTAATTGCACGGGAATATGTTGTGAAGCGCCTAGGAACGGACCTAGACATCCACCCATATATATACACCAAATCGATTAAATCAATATGTTAGCAGTTCTTTACATTCTTGCCCTAGGAATAGCAGTAACTTAGTCTAGATTTATCTTTTTCATCTCTAACTTTCACCTCTCCTCGACTTGACGACATTTAGAGGCGTATTGGATGGCCTGTCGATTCCAAGACAACTCTAGGATCTTTACTCTGATAGGATCCCTCCCGAGAAAACTCTATGCACGTGCGGGCAATCCGGATGTCCTGAGTGGACTATTCGCCGCCCTGTAAAGAAGAGTGAAGCTCTCTGCGTATGTCGTGGACGATCCGCGCTCACGCAGAGAGTACGTCAAGTCCTCGCTCCCTGTGAGTGGAACCAGGGTGCGCTAGCATCAACAACTAGTTTTCCTGGTGATATGTTCATAGATCCTAGTTGTTCCTGCGACAGTATATTTCATTGGAATAGCACAAAGACCGACGTCAAATGGATAGCAAACGATGAACTGATGCACATTAGGTGCCATGCCAGTATCACCAATTGCAACTTTTGAGGATCGCTCTATTTGTTGGCTCTTTGCTCACTGTAAACGCTGTAATACTATAACATCGAAGCTGCAAACTCTGATCTTGTCCCTTAATGGTTGTGGAGATATATGTTATGTTGCAAAAACTCATATGTATTTAAAAACCGAGCAATACAAATACTGCATTACAGGCATCCTCTTTAGTGGTAGTAACAGGGTACATTACCGGTAAACTAACATGGTATGTATATGTATCAGTGAGAGAAATTAAGCGCGTGGAGTTACAGCCTACCAAGCCATGACAGTCAACTCACAAATCACATAGCCTATCAAACCCTCTGCATATTGTCAATACCTCTCTCTCTCTTTCTCTATGTATGCCAACGTATTTGACTTTGAGATTAGCCACGAGATAGGCCGCTCAGAGTCCCAGCGTTGACCTCAGCCACTTGCTGACGTCGTCCATCTCTTCAGGGATAGTGTAGTGACCAAGCCTGCATAAAAAAAAAGAGCATTTTGTGACTCCTTAACCTCTGGGGGGGAGAAAAAACTGACGTCCATGAGAGATCTGGATAGCATCAGTACCCGTTGTAGGGTTTGAAGTAGGTGTACTGGAATCCCGAGCTCCGTAGAATCTCAGCTGACCTCTCGCCGTTCCTGTAGGTGACAACCTCATCGGCTGCAAATAAAAAGAAAACAAACCATGTTTTGCTTTAGATCTTTCATTCATAGCTTGCAGCAGATGAATCAACAAATCCGAACACACGCGTCGGTGGATGCTATGCTGTGTGCTGACCCATTCCATGGCTGAGCAGGATTGGCAAGCCGGAAGCTTTTCGAAGCGCGAGCTGCGAGCTCTCGATCTTGCTCCTTAGGGTCCTGATGATCTCGAACAAGAGTCAGCCGATTCAGGATGCGTTTTAAGGAGACGTATTAACATAACCATAACCATGCATATTTTGTTTTTTTTCTCTCTCTCTTCCGGATTATTTATTATACCATACCTGGAGCTAGGAAGCCAGCCACTCAAACCGACGACGACCCTGAGGTTGATCGGATAGGCGACACCGTTGGTGAATCTGCCGTGAGCGTAGCACGCGGCGGAGTGGAGCGCAGCGGCAGCGCCCATGCTGAACCCTCCTATCCCAAGGCTCACTGGCATTGCATTGCAATATTTTCTCGTCAGTCAGTCAGCGTTAACAGTTAGTTGTTCTATTGCAATCCTGTTCAGAGTTAGCTAGTACGTACGGTACGTACCATCAGATGGCTCGGAGGACAGCAGGTTCGCCACATGCGCGGCTGAAGCGTCCATGCCTTCGATGTCAGCGTGGCCGTCCAGTGAAGTCTCGTCCACATCGAACCCTGTTCTCCGTGCAGTTCCAGAGAAGAAGAAACAGAAACAGAAACAGAAACAGAAACAGAGCACGGTCTAGCTCGGTCAGGGATCGGAAAGCCAAGTTTACTGCAGGCTCTTGAGTTTGAGAGAGAAACCCACATGCAGTGCAAGGGAATCCACCGAAAGCCGCGACAGGCCGCGTTGGTGCAGTAGGGCAAATCCATTTGACCTGCACAAGGATATGAGATGTGGGTTTTGATTAGAATGATTTTTCTTACATTGGGCAGTAGGGCAAAAGTGAAAGTGTAGCATGGTTTTTTTTCTTACATTGGGCAGTGGAAGAGAATCCAGGAGCTGGGACCAGCTGCAAACGGGAAGGAAAAAGAAAAAGAAAACGATAAGGAGCTAGCATAGATTAGGCCAGTGTCTGAAGCTAGTATAGCAACAAGTGATGAACTGGTGCTGATATTCTACCTGTCGTAGCCTGTGTGTCTGAAATGACAGTTTTTTATTGGATGGATCTTATATACTACCTCCGTTTTGAAAATTTGTCGCTCACCAGTTTACTTTTGAACTAAAACACGATAAATAAAGAAGGATGGAGGGAATAGTAGCTAGCTAGCCGGCCTAACATTACCAGGCAATGGAAATAGTATTCTTACTCACTACAAATAAGCACGCCGTCTATACATATTAATATTAGTCGGTATCGATTTGAACAAGTGGAGAATTAAAGAACCACCGTGACAGAAATATTTATATATCGAGGGGGAAGTAAAGCGAAAACACCATGCCAGGCATATTCCTTTTGCTCCCGAAACCCAGAGGCGAGCGAGCGAGAGCGCAGGGCGACAAGACGCCAGGAAATTGGTAATAATAATTAATTTAGTGCCACATGAATCACAGTTTTTTTTTTAAAAAAAAAAACACTTAGCTAGGTGCTCGATGCATTCTGGTTGGCAGACAGAACCTTATTAGCTGGCCACATTTGTAGGAATATTTTAATCTGTATATACACATATATCGCCCTCCATGCATCAAAAAAAAAAAAACAAGAAGACGAATAATCAATGAGGCTTCAATTTGACGACCTTTCCAGCTAGCGCGTGGCGGAGTATTCTTTTTCGTTTCAGGAAGAAAATGTGTATGAACACTAGCTAATGTCTCGAGAAATGAACAAGGTTCCTGTCCTACGTACTCATCATCCTATGTATGGGGACATGGAACCCATGAAGTGCTTTCTTTTCGAGAAACAGTAGCGCACATCAGCTAGCGGCACTTGCCAGCCTGCCACCTTAGTCTAGTTCGAGAGCCACAAAATCCAAGGTAATTTGAGAGGCTAAAATCCACTCAAAGAGATTATTTTAGCCCCTCTAATTCTTTCTGGTTTTGGAACTTCATTCCAAACTAACTGTAAGGGCTTCCAAACTAACTATAATTGTTACTATCACCAGAGGGCAGGTAAATAACAGCAGTGATCGAGCAGCACAAATGACTACTAGACAACAAGCAGCATGCATGCATGGTTTTACATCTATATACCTGCCGCCATTGTCGCCGATGCCATGGAGCCACACAATGGTGGCCTGGTGCCTCCCCTTGGGCCTCACCACGTACGTCCGCCCGTACTCCACACGCCGCCCACCTCGCCCGCCTGCACCCACATCCATCCATGGCGCGCGCGGCCGGCCTAGGTTAGTAATAGCCAGAGAGAGAGAGGCTGAAGCTAGCTAGGATCGGAAGAGCACGCAAGAACGCGGCACACAGACCAGAAGAGCTGCCCCCATAGCTCATGCTGTCGTCGGTCTCCGCCGCCGCCGCCGGTCGCCTAGCGAGATATCAATCGAGCACCACCACCACCACCACCACTGGAACGCTAGCTGCAAGTGCGAGTACAACCTAAGACGAGCGAGGCGAGGCCCGCTCAAGTGAAAAGCTAGCTAGCTTGTGGATCGCTTGGCTTGCTGCTGCTGCTGGTGGTTGCTGCTGTTGCAAGTACGAAGTGCACAGGCCCGATTGACCTGTATTTATAGTGCGAGCTCGACAGGGACAGGGACCGCGCGAGGAACAGGCGGCACCACCACCACCAACACCCAGCCTGACACTTCATCGTCAGGCTGATGCGTGCCGGCCGTCGTGCGAAGCGAATCCGGCCGGGGGATTGCTACTCACAGTTTGTTACAGCTAAGGCCTAAGGCGGCCTACTGCATAAGGGAATGAAACTGCCTAAAGCTAGCCTCGGCCGCTAGCGCTAGGAGAGCAGGATAAAAAGGCTGGATCCTTTTTTTTTTGGGTTGAGTTGAGATGAGGAGGGAAGAAGAATCTCACGACTCACTCACCTAGTAGCAGCAGCAGTTGCATGCGCGCAGCGCCCCCTTGCTTCCTGTGCTGTGCTGTGCTGACTTCAGATTTGCAGTACCATACCGTGGCCTAGCTAGGCACCTAGCCCAATAAAAAATATATATTCTTGCAGTGAAATAAATTGATTTAGGTAGAGAAACAAAAGGAATTAGCAAGAAATATTACTTCAGTAAAATAAATTGATTTAGTCCATGAACAAAATCGACAGCAGAAATTAAAATAACTTGTCTACGCACATAAGGAAACTGTTATAGAAAATCAGGCCCCACCTTTTTCTATATATCATATGGAAGGACGACGCGTAATTCGACAGTTACGAAAGTCGTACTCCTGTTCCAGAAATAAATATGTGTTCAGAATTTCGGTGGGAAATATTGATGTAAGTAAGAAATCATATTATATATGCCCTTGTAAAGAAGTAATCATTGTATTTTAGAAAGAGAGTAGGTAGAAATGGTATTAAAAAAACTAGAGGTGCATTTATCTCGAGATAATTTTTAACATGTTTTATGCATAAAAAAACTCTAGAAGTGTGGAGGGAGTAACATGTTTTTATGCATGGTAATTTACTAATTTGTCAGCAGATAAATAGATAGTCCCATTTCCTTGGTTACATCGAGGTAGGTGCACTTATCTTGGATGGCATCGTGAAAGCCACCCTTAAAAATATACTTAGAAAATCTTAAATTTTCTGAAACGATGCACATCTATAATACATATATCTTTAGGTGTGCGTGTGTGTGTTATATAATCATAAAAGTTGACAGGGAAACGCATTTTGTAAAAGAAAACATATGAGAAAATAACAAATTTCTGTTGCACACTAGGATAAGGAATTTGTCTTCGAGTGGCTAGTGCATATATATATGCATGTGCCTCAAATTTGGTTTTTTTATGAACTTTTTTTCTAAATGGAACTTGAATATAAGGTTTTCATGGTACAAAAACGATGTTTTACACGACCATGAACATGATCTTACTGATCGATTGCAGGGAAGGCATAGCGTGAGTGCGTGTGACGACGGTGTGAGACAAGGAGCGGCAAGGTGTGGAGCGCACGGCATCATTATCACACACACACGGACACATGCAGTTCGCCAATTCCTAGCAAGGCTATGTGGTGGAGGCATTCGATCGTGTTGGGCGACCGCAAGGGCGGGTGTGATGGCCGGAGGAGGAGGGAATTCGAATCGATGCAGCCCACGGCAGTGGAGGGAGAACCCCCGGCCGGAGATATATAAAAAAAGGCATTACTTTGTTTTGAGCCTTGCCTAGCTATAACCACCCAATTCCTTCTCCCCCTCTTTGATCTTGATCAGGAACTAATGCCCACACTGATCCGGCACAATTCCTGAATAATCTGTATATATATATATATATAACCTTGGTAGCCGAATTGACAAGGAATAAGCATATATATAACTATAGTTGTTATACATCATATCGATCGATCTTCCTATTAATTCCATATGCAATGACGTAAGCGACATGGAAATAAAATAAAAAAGGCGGTGAGTGACTCGCTGTCTGGGCGGTGAGGAAGTTCTTATGGACAAGAGTATATTTATTTAGCAGGAAAAGGCAGAATTTTTTTTTTGTTCTTTTTTTTTCTCTCTGGAAAGTTCGCAACAGGTTTGTGTGTTTCACCCTCCTGTCTTGTCCTAATTAGGCTGTCTCCAACAACGTCATCTATATTCATCCTCTATATCCGTCTTTTATAGTTTTTTTTCTAAAAGATTCAATCCTCTATATCTCATTCTTCTCAACAACGTTCTCTAAATCACGTCATCTATACTCAAATGCCTATATTAGAGACATTCTTTGTTTTTATTTTTGTACGTACGTATTTGTCATACTCTTTAAAATATTGTACATATTTTAGTTTTTCTAAATCGGTTATTTAAAGTATTCAAATGGATAGATGGCCGTTTAGAGAAACTATATAAAGAGAGAATCCAGTAGCGTCATCTAAATTTAGAGGGCCGTTTAGAGAACGCTTCTAGAGAGCGTAGATAACCATTTGATCGTCTATATCTATATTTAGGATAGATGACCCTTTAGGAGGCCCTTGCTGGAGCTAGCCTTAGACGGTCTCTAGCAGATGGTGTAAAATATCTTTTTGCACCGTTTATAAAATATAGTTTGAAATAGAAGAAGACACAATAGGAGGAGGTAAGCTATAAAATCTGTTGGAGCCAGACAAGGAACTGAACTCATGAGGCAGAGCCAGGAGAATGTGTAGCTAATGGACTGTACTGAACAATCAATCTTTCGTAGCACTTACACATGTCCACTATACTACTACTAGAATCCAGCCACGTTTGCCTGGGCCAAAAGAAAAAAAAAATATTACTCTGATCAGGAGGGAACATACATGCACGGCACGCATAACAAACTGCTGTCCTGCCTCGCTCGTCTGTGAGAGAGTGAGAGCCAAAGGGCAAAGCAAAGCAGCGCGCCTTTTGCAGAAATGCTCCGGGACGGGGCGGGGGCAGAGGTAGGCTCCGATCCCCTGTCGACGATCCAGACTTAAAACCGATTATTATTATTAAGCAAGGCAAGAGGGGGGGGGGGCCTAAGTCAAATCTATATATGGATGGATGGCAGCGGAATATTGCAAAGGAGGAGCTGCACTAGCTAGCTACCTGCCTGCTCGCACCGTGTGGCAGCAGCAGGAGGGAATCGTATGCAATGCAATGCAATGCATCCCCCACCCAGCTCTGCAAAAAAAGCAGAAAAGATTAATCTTTTTTTAATCGGCTGGGATTACCGGGGAGGGGGCAGCTTCGGCTAGATTATTATGTGAGCCCAGTTTTTTGTCCCTACGTTTTTTGCGATATCAACTACCCAAACCGTTGCGCCTTTGGTGGTAGGGGTTTGTCCTAGGCTATGATTGTGTTCTGCTTATGCCCCCCTAGCTACCTAGCTAGCTAGCTACGGCTTGGAGGCTGCATATTCATGCCTTTCCCTTCCTTTTTTTCCTCATATAGCATAGGTTTCTCCTAACTGCGTGAGCTCGCTCCTAGGAAATACGAAGCATCCATAAAGTTTTTTGGTAAAGAAATTGTTTCTTCTCGAAAGGTTGTCGCACGAGCGAGCGAGAGATGTGTCAACATTTTATCACCATCATTACTTGCAAAAAAAAAAAAAAAAAAAAAACTCACAGTTTGTCGGCCTCTGTGGACATGTATATAAAACTTTGCAACCAGAGACGTCCTTAAAAATCTATCCACCCATGTTTGAACTCGCATGTTTAAATCCTATGGAATGAATCCATAGAATTCCAGAGGTAGATTTGAATCCTATAGATTCATTCCTTCCCTAATTTCGTGTGAACCAAAGGCGTAGATAGAAAAACAAAATCCATATATGAACATGAATCCTCCAAAAAACCCCTATACCTAACCTTCGATCCAAAGGAGCCCTAAACACGCGCGCTAGTTAAATTCGGAACCCCAGTTCATAACTGTATATATATTATATATAGGGGGTGTCAGAATCTACGTACGTACTTGTGCCGAATTCTAACGATTAAAGTCAGCTTCTGGCCGTTAAACACGTCGCTTCTTTCCACGCTCTCGTATCATTCATCATCTTTCCACCGATCGAGAAAACAGCGGCCGAACGTTGAGGTACTGTATGAGTTGGGTCGACATCACACCAAGGTCAACGCCCAAACATCCGCAAACGAAGAATCATGCAAAAATAAAGATGGCACACCACACACACACACCGTTGTGAAAGAAAGAAAGAAAGAAAGAAAGAAAGAATAATGCCGTATGAAAAAAAAAAGGTCCCCAAATTCTCCCGCCGGCTTGCAATTAATTTACACGGAATTTCTCGGGTCGAAACCGTTCTTCCGTACATACACACACTCTCTCTCTCTTGTTAAATCTGTGGTGAATAATCTTTTTATTGCGTTTGGTTTTTTTGTCCTTATTCCACGCTTACGCCTTTTCGGGGCATTTGAAAGCGGGGGAAAAAAGGAAATTAAAGTGGGTTTTAGTGCCGAACATGCGTATGATCTGATCAGCTAAGGGCATGTACAACCTAGATACGGCTGCACGGTACTCTAAGTATAAGACACAACTAAAACACAATATAATACAGTGGTCGTGTCTAAAACGTGTGTCTTACCATATTCATTGTACCAATCAGAGCATTCAATAAATTAAAGTGATCAATCAGCTAGTCTCCTGTCTCGAACATAGAGCTAAGACAATGTGTCTTCGTCAAGATACATGTCTTGAGTTTTTTTACATTCACCCCCCTAGACACACTCTAAGACACTCATTGTACATGCCCTAAGCTAGCTAGCCCTCGCGTCGAGCAAAAGTTTCTTCTGAGCTGCGCGATAAATGCAGCTCTTTAATTGCGCGTGTGTGTGGAGGAGAAAAGAAGACGTCGTCGTCGAAAGATTGAAAGAATTTTATGTCATGGAATAATCCAGCTTTTTTCTTCACATGAGCACAATATATATATTAAAAGAATTTCATTATTCCGTCACTAGGGTACGCGTGTGCAATGCAACCATGCATGCATTCTGTATGAAGTTTTGTCAGTGGCCGATCGGGGAGGTTTTTTTCTTCTTCTTATTCTTTCACATTCTGTATTAAGGCCTCTCGATCGAGGTGAAAACAGGAAGACAGCAGTGACAACGTACCAGAAAACCCATGCCTCATCTCCGCGCGCGAACAAATGCCTGAAAGCAACGCGCGCGGCATGAAACGAGAGACAGGGATGGCGATGTGGCGGCACTGTCACCATCGTAGTCTGATTCAGCACCGCCGCCTAGCGCGCGGGGAATTTTCCTCTTGGCGCCCTTCGATCTTTTCGCTCCTCTTTTGCCACTGTTATTGTGAACCGCCATAGCAGCACTAGCTGGAAGCTGATGGTGATGGAGTAGGGGGGAGAACCCCCCCCCCCCCCCCCCCCCCTCGTTCGTTTCCTTTTTTTATCAACAGCTCGCGTATCCTTATAGCACAAGATGTTGGTTTCATAAGCTACATCATCACAGGAAATTAAAGCTCGGTGATCAGGCAGCATAGAGAGAGAGGAGCTAGGGATGACGTACGGTGGAGAAGCAAGAACCATGCATGAATCGAACAGCTAGACAGCACCGCCCCCATCAACCCTGTCTTCGTCAATCCTGTCAGCAAATTAATAAAGGACGACATCGACCTCGACGGCGGCGATCGAGAGAGGCCTCGCAAAGTCGCCCAAACCTAGTAAAGAATCCGATCTCCTTCATACCGACCGATACCGCCCGGCCGGACGGACACTACAAGAATTCTAAAAATTCTCGTCGGCTAAACTAACTCCCGTCGGCTAGAGCAAAAGCCGACGGGCATAGAGTAATTCCCGTCGGCCCACTAGCAGCCGACGAAAGTTATGTTAACTCCCGTCGGCCGTATCCCAGGCCGACGGCGATTACTTTAACGCCGTCGGCCACGTCCCAGGCCGACGGGGATTACGTTAACTCCCGTCGGCCACGTCATAGGCCGACGGGAATTAACCAGTTATGAGACCGGCCGCGGCCACGCGCGATCTCATTCACCTTCGTCTTCAAACCGCCGCCGGCTTCTACGTCGCCTCCGCCTCTAGCCGCGCCCGCCGAGCACCGCCGCCCGCCCCGAGCGCCGCCGCTCGTAGCCGCGGCCGCCCCGAGCGCCGCCGCTCCCGCCCCGAGCGCCGCCGCTCCCGCCGCGCCCGCCCCGAGCGCCGACGCCCCTTGCCGCGCCCGCCCCGAGGGCCGCCGCCCCTAGCCGCCCCCGCCCGCGCGCCGCCGGCCCCGCCCCTGCCCGAGCTGCGCCGCCGCTGCCCCCGCCGAGCGCCCCACGCGACGCCGCCCCGACCCACGCCCCCCGCCCTCAACAAGTCGCCGCCGTCCACAAGCGTCGCCGTCCCCAGCCCACCGTCGTCCGGCAGTGCCTCGACGCACCGGTCAACCACCGCAACCGAGGTATAATCGTATTTCTAATTAATATGTGATTATTTTCGTCGGTTTTTTGTGGCCGACGGGAGTTAACTTTCTAATCAAGTAGTTTAAAATTGTTAATTGATAGTGTTCTTAGTTTTCATATGATTTTATGCATTATACTTGCTAGTTTTAATATCATGTGTGGCTTGATGTTAAGTAAAAATTAATTCTATTATTATAGTTGATTTAACAAATGGTTTATGTTTTAATTTTCGTCGGTTTTTATTGCCGACGGGAGTTAACTGTAATGCGATTATAATTTGTTTAATATTGTTATTTGTTAGTATGGTTTGACCTAATATTATTTGATGTATGATATTTGTTATTTGTAACTTGATTTTGTAAATATGATATGATGTATTTGATGTTATTATTTAATGAAATTGATGTTATGCAAGCATTAATCAATTTGATAGATCTGATGTTATAGGTAATGAATTTGATGTTCTGCAATTATAATTTAATTTGATGGATTGGATGTTTGCAAATATTGTTAATTGATGAATATCATGTTAATTTGATGTTATTTATGTGTATATATAGTTATTTATGTATATATATAGTTTTACTACTTACCTATAGATGTATGTGTGACGTGTACAAACATGAATGTCTCACACACACTCTTTACTCGTACACACAGCCACAATAATGGGTGATAGACGTGATTGGATGTATGAAGGTTTCAAGAAGGGTGGGTGTCACACAAGTGAATGGTTTGCAAAGACGCAGATGTTTCTGGACCATGCAGCTGCTTTGTCACAAATAGATAATATTAGGTGTCCATGCAATAAATGTAGAAATATGACGAGCCACACCAAGAGGCAGGTCACACTACACCTGTGTTCGCATGGTTTCGTGCCAGGCTATAAGGTCTGGTATCTCCATGGTGAAGATGTTGAACAAGCAGCAGAAGTAGAAGTTGATGACGGTGAAGATGATGTTGATAGGATGGACCAGATGCTTGAGGATCTGCAGCCTGAACTGGCACCAGATCATCATGATTCACCTACACTGGAGGTTCAGAAGTTCTTCGACCTTCTCAAAGCGTCAGAAGAGCCTCTTCACGGGCACACTGACGTGACCGTACTGGAATTTGTGACCCGGCTGATGTCAATCAAGTCCAAGTTTGCATTCTCAATTAATTGTTACAAGGAGCTTGTGGATTTGATTAGCGAGGTTCTTCCTACGGGTCACAAGATGCCGAAAGACATGTACCAGTCCAAGAAATTGCTTGAAGGTCTTGGTATGGAGTATGAGAAGATTGATGTTTGCCAAGACAACTGTATGCTTTTTTGGAAGGAACATGACAGAGAACAGAAATGCTTAAAATGTGGGAAGTCGAGGTACGTGGAGCTTGTAAATGAAGATGGGGAGAAGGTGGTGACAAAGGTTGCACATAAACAGCTTCGGTACATGCCTCTCACTCCTAGAGTGAAACGTTTGTTTCTCTCGAGGAAGACCGCTATGCACATGAGGTGGCATAAAGATTGTACGGACAGACAAGATGGGTTAATGGTGCACCCGTCAGATGGTGATGCATGGAAGGCTCTTGACAAATTTGATCCAGATTTTGCCAGCGATGCAAGAAACGTTCGTATCGGCTTGGCAACTGATGGTTTCACGCCGTTCAATATGACCGCTGCGTCGTATTCATGTTGGCCTGTCATTGCCATACCGTACAACCTTCCACCTGCTCTTTGCATGAAATATGAGTTTATGTTCCTATGTCTTGTTATACCTGGTCCTGAGCATCCTGGCGTACGCCTCAATGTGATGCTTCAACCACTGATTGAAGAGTTGAAGAAGCTATGGCAAGGTGTGGAAGCCTATGACTGCTTCAAGAAGCAGAAATTCAATCTTCGTGTTGCATATCTGTTCTCGGTTCATGATTTTATGGCGTATGGTATTTTCTCTGGATGGAGCGTGCATGGTAGATTGACGTGTCCTTATTGTGCTAAAGATACAGATTGTTTTCGTCTTAGTGCTGGTGGCAAGATATGTTACTTTGATTGCCATAGATGTTTTCTACCCTTCAATCACCCCTTCAGAAGGCAGAGAAAGGAATTTAGGAAGGGCACCATCGTCACGAAGGGACCGCCCAAGCGACGTAGTGGGATAGAAATTACAGAAGAGCATATGAAACTTGTCCTAGACGAGAGTGGGAAAAGGTATCAAGGTTTTGGTGAGGAGCATAACTGGACTCACATATGTGGCTTGTGGGAGCTTCCTTATGCTAAGTCATTGATTTTGATGCACAACATCGACGTCATGCATCAAGAGAGTAACTTTTGCCAAGCCCTCATAAATACATGCATGGATTTCCCTGATAAAACGAAAGACAATGACAAGGCACGCATGGACACCACACTCAGGTTAACCTTACGTTGGGTTCTCTTTGCCGCCTTCACTACCCTGGTATAGTGAAGGTGTCAAACGGTGATACCGAGGATGAGGTGCTCGTCAGTACCTGGGACGAGTACAAGTTTAAAAAGGAACGAAACCACACCGACAGACAGGGACTTGTGCGTAATGACTTTTGGGTATGAATTCTTTATTATTTTTGTTATGTTTCTTAATATTGTAAATCTATGACTTATACCATTGTATTTATATTCTTTATGTTGTAGCTTCGATATCGGTTGCCTGACGGAGAGGATTACATGGGGCACGCTGAACGTGTCTTCCAAAACAATGCAAAGAAGCTGGTGAAGGATGCCATATACTATGCGAGAATTCAGGCTACAAACCTGTATTTTCAAAAGCATCCGGAAGAAGCAGGCCCCTTGACTAAAAAGGAAGGGTCGTCAAAGATATATTTGACTGAGGATCAATATCGTGAGGTTAGTATTCAATTTGTTTTACCCTTTATATTTATTGTTGTGATTGATAATATGTAACATTGTGTGTGTGCAGGTGATGGTTCCATGGATGGCGCCCGTGCCTGATGCGTACTATGCTTGGTGTCGATATTGGGCTTCTGAAGGCTTCCAGAAAGCGTCAGCGCATCACAGACAATGTCGAGGAACCAATCCTAACCACAAGTTTGGCGGTGACGACATGATACGAAAAGCTAAAAGAATGGTAAGTTTGATCTATCTATGTCGATCAGCAAATAATACGATTGCTTATGAATGTTTTTTGTTTATACAGGAAGCTACGAGTGGCCAAAAGCCTAGTGACATTGAGGTCTACCAGGAGGGCCACAAAGGACCAGACCCGAACAACCCTGACCAGCTCTGCAGCCAGACAGCCACGGATCGCTTGGTGAGTTTTGGCTCAAAAGTTCAAACGTTCAAAGTATATAAATTCTTGCATTTGTAAGGTTGTCAATGATGTATAGGCGGCATATGGGGAGGAGATGGTTCGTCGCCATGGCCCTGACTTCGACTGGCGCCATGAACCGGTGGATCCCTCGGTGGTGTACGCAAGTGGTGGTGGCAAAGCGCATGGACGGTAAGCTCTAACTTATGAAATTATATGGGTGACACTAAATTGACTATACAATAATCACATTTTTTGAATAACTTATAGATACGCACTCTTCGACGGATTCATTGACTCGTCGTCGGTGAGATCTCAGAGGACGGGTTCATCTTCCCGTAGCTCATGCTCTCGTCGACCGAACGAGCAGGAGTTGGAGATTATGAGGATGCGCGAAGAGATGAGACAACAACGCGAATTTATGGAAGCTTGCAATGCTCATAATCAAGCGATGTATCAAGTGAGTACACATAATCCGAACTCTAAATTATTATATTTCAATACAACATCTTCGGTAGTAACACATATGTGTTTAACAGTTAATGCAGCAACAAGGCATGACATCAAATTTTCCACCGCCACCACAATGGAGCCAATTTGCAAACACACCAGTTCCACCACCACAGTTCACCACCCCTCCGACACATATACCTGCACCTGGAGATAGGGTACGTTTGATAACTCTCCATTAATTTATACACTTGTATACTTTTTGATATTTGCATTTAACGTGTTGATATTTGCTAACTTGCATAGGTTACGCCTGAAGCGGGTGGCAGTGGGTCTGATCCAGCAGCAGGGACTGGATTTGTTGACTCGCTCTTCGCGTACCCTCCTCCTGGTGGTGAAGGCGGCAGCGGTCAAAGCTCTAACCACCCAAGTGGTGGTTATCTTTAAACACTTAAACTCGTGCTCGTTATGTTTTTAACTCCTGGACGTTATGTTTGTGTAAACACTCTCGTATCTGAAATGTTTGTGATGTGTGAATTATATCAATGTGTTTGTGATGTGTGATGTCAATGCGTTTGTGATTTATATGTTTATGTGATATGTTTTGTCATATGTTTGTGATATATATGTTTTGTGTATGTTATGTGTGAGAAATATCTAATTTGGTGTTTTTGTTGCAGAAATATAGGTTAACTCCCGTCGGCCCAGTTAATTCCCGTCGGTTTGACCATAGCCGACGGGAATTGACTATTACCTCCCGTCGGCCCAGATAATTCCCGTCGGCCAGGTCAGCCGACGGGAATTAATTAGTAACTCCCGTCGGCCAGGCCAGCCGACGGGAATTAATTAGTAACTCCCGTCGGCCAGGTCAGCCGACGGGAATTATCCCTTATTCCCGTCGGCTCGATTTTGGCCGACGGGGATTACGTATTCCCGTCGGCGGCCGACGGGAATAACCGTATCCCCGACAAGGGACGCCTGGCGGCTGACAACCGACGGGAATAAGGGCTAAACCGACGGGAATTACTTATTCCCGTCGGTTTAGTGCTTATTCCCGTCGGTTCCTGGCCGACGGGAATTAACTGTTTTCCTGTAGTGGGACGTCGTCGTCGTCGTCGTGTCGCGCTGGTGTGCGTCGCCTTCGCCCGCGCGTGGTGGCATGGGCGGGAACGGAACATTATTTGCCTCCTTCCACGTCGTCACCCATTCACCTACTAGAGAGCTAGAGCATATTTTTCCAGTTAACGGGAAGCAGCCGGCCAGCAAAGTATACTATACGTCTAGAGTGAGGGGGTGTTTGGTTGTAGGGACTAAAGTTTAGTCCGGGTCACATCAAACATTTGACTTTCAAATAGGAGTATGAAATATAGACCTAACCAACTGGACTAGATTCGTCTCGTCTTTTAATCTTCGGCTGAGAAATTAGTTTTATAATCCGACTACATTTAATACCCGGAACGGAGGTTCAAACATACTTCGATATGACAGGGGCTAAATTTTAGTTTTGGGTAAACAAACACCCCCTGAGTCTGGCTGCCCAGCTTCCAAATCCCGCGTCCTCGTCTTGTCACACATCACACTTCACACTCATTGCTCGTCGGTCCGTCCCAGTCCCAGTCCCAGAACAGAACAGCACTTTGGTTGGTTGGCATCCCATCCTCCCGTCACCTCACAGTCACAGGTCGCCACCAGCGTACAAAGCTTTGGTTGGCTGGCCTTCCCTGCTGCCTGAGATTTTCCGTAGAACATGGAATATTGCGGTGTACAGTCGAAAACTGTCATTTCCAGGGGAATTAGGCCCCTATTTGGATCCGATAAACAGTTTGCCAGCTAATTTTAGCACATTGGGATTAAACAGACTGGCTAATAAAGCTGTTTGCCCATACTTGACCTTGCTAATAGATAGTAATAGACCGTGTAAAGAGAAAAGATATCTATTAGCCAAGACACCAAATATATCTTAACTAATTGTTGCTAGCTAATTATTTGCCAGCTAATTGTTAGCCACCCGCGGGGATCAAACAGGGCCTTATACAGCAAGCAGCGTAGAGTAAAGCTGTGAGAGGTCATGATGCCGGTGCTGCCAGCTTAAAAGAGTGGGCTAAGTGTTGAGTTTGTGATCCAAATTCTGAAGAAGGCGGCCAAGTTGGCGAGCGAAGCGGAGGCCCGTCGCCGGGAGGCTTGGGCCGGAGCGCAGCGAGGCCAACTGGCCTTCCCGCGGCCCAGGGACGCCTGGGGGGGTGCGGGGGGCGGAGCCCCCGCGGTACGGATCGTTTTAGGGTTTCACCTCTATAAATATCTTTGTAAGCCGCAGGAGATATCCATCTCTATTTGTAAATCTCCTGCGATCTGTAACCACCCAAAAATAGTGAGAAGTTGCCGGCCGGCGCCCGTGGTTTTTTCCCCTTCACTTTGGAGGGGTTTTCCACGTTAAATCCGTGTCTACTCTGTGATTGATCCTATTTGTGTCGCATTTATTTATAACACTAAGTGTGCTTGGTGGTATGAAATGCAGACAGGCCAATTAGCAACTCAAACCGGCTACTGCAGCTAGCAGAAAAAGTATTGTTGCATCGTCGTTCGGATCACATGTGACAAAGGCGACCCTTTTTGCTAGGATTGGAAAAGGCCATGGGAAGGATGGGATGGAACAAAGATAAGCAGATTACATGCCCTTTTGTTTATCCCGTCCGTCCAAACCAGAATTTCGCTATGCAACTCATGCTGGCGCGACAGGTGGTCGACGATGAACAAGTGATGCAGAGCAGAACTTCTTCTTCTTCTCTCTCTCTCTCTTTCTCTTCTGAATGTTATCAGCAACAGTGTCTCTTGCGCTCCTCAATAGTCATTGTCTCAAAGTCCCTGGACCCCTTTTATGAAATAAAGCGGCTCCAAGCAATCTCAGCCGCAGGATGGAAGGCCCAACGGCTGGGGAGAATTTTGGGTGACGTGAACGTGGTTTCCTCGTGGAAACCACAGGTCCTTTTGTAGAGGTTAGCAAAGTGGCAAGTCATCTCATCCTTTGGTTAACATGATGTATCGTCGTTGTTCGTCCATCTGGTGAATCGAAGATCAAACACAATCAAGAACGTAAACGTCCCAGAACAACCAATAAGGTGTCATTTCATTCCAATCAAACTTGTGCCATTTTATTTTTTGTACAGATTATTTATAACGCAAAGAGTTGCCATATCCCAGCCGCTTCTATTTGGCACAGCTTCAGCGAAAAAACCGTACCAAGCACTAGGAGCCCAAGAAACAATACCATACCAAACACTATAAAGAACATTTTTTTAATGAACAGCAGGCAGAGAAGGCGGAGTCGTTTTTTTGCCAAGAGCCAGAGCTCCCCCAGTGCTCCAGCTATTGAGGGTCCAAGCCAAATAGCCCCTATTACTAAACAGCATATATGCCACAAGTCACAAGACGTACTCAATACAAAAATAGCATCATGGAGATTGTCACAGAATAGCATGACTATTAAAACAATGGTCATAAACATGTTGGATCATCAAACTCTGGCTTAAAACTCGTCAATGATATAGGAGGCCTTTTGCAAAATTCCCAGCACGCTAAGCATAGAAATGGGGCTGTTCCATTACTGAATATTACATGTCCATCACACCCGATGGGCCAATATGAGGTATCAAAAGAAAGCAATCTGACTGCAGTCATCTTTTATTCGACGATGCTCTTAAAGAAACGCAAGGGTCAAATCTCAAACAGCTTTTGTTTGGACAAAATACCTAGGTGAAAACTACCACCTGCTTGATGGCCAACTGTCTTTTCATAAACAAGGATGCCGTGGAGCAGTCTGGTTCTAGAAAAAGAAGTGTATTGGATTCATCTGCCTCACCAAATTCTTATTTTCAGAACCACAAGGCATCCTTAGTGATGTCCATCATCTTCATCGTCATGACCATCTGGATCACCACCATCACCAATGACCTTAAGCTGCACAAATCAAGCAACCAAATAATTACAATAATTAACACCAGCATCAGCATGGCAGTGCGATTGTGTAGCAATAACTTATAGCATAACAAACAGTTTAGGGACTTAAATTACCACAAAGTATTGCGAGCAGACTGGACACTCATGCGGCTCATCTTTTTTCAACCAGAACCATACAACATCGTGTTCATCCTCTGGGAGAAAAAGCAGGCAAGTAAAGGCAAAAACCAAGCAATTGGTTACACAAATGCTTCGCACCACACCAGCTGTTAACTTTAGAAAAAAAAATATAAGGGCGATAGACAACACTGGCTTACCTCCCTCACCACCAGGGCAGCCGACTATCCGCTTGTTATAGTAGGACTCAACTACAGATGGTTCCTCCTGCAGGAACAGCACCAAAAGAAGAAATGAATAACATTATGCAGAGTACACAAGGAAAAAAAAGTAGCAGACTCTTTAACCCAAAACTTCTGAAGCTAAGGAAGTAAGTAGAACAGCAAAACTCTGAGTGCTTAGACCTACCACACTCACAACGCCTAGGAATTCATAAGGCGAGGTGACACCTTACCATTCTAAGAAATATGAGGGAAAGTTTAATTCACCCCCCCCCCCCCGAACTACTCACTGAACTCGAACTTCAATACCGGACAACATACACACCTAACTTTTCAAACAACACCTTAAGGTGAGTGGCTGAGTGCCTATGTTGTCTGGAATTATAATTTGAGGGAGTATTTCAAATTCAGCAACTAATTTAGGTCTGTGAATCAGATTTTACTCAATAGGAAAACAGCAGCAGGGAGGAAAGAAAAAACAGAAAAGGGCAAATGAGAAGAGAAGTGGTTGGCCCAGCCCATAAGTGCCATCCTGTGCATATACCTTCCTCAAGTCATGGTCCAAGAGACACACTGACGCACACTTCGATGCCCACACATGTCCACCTGGGCCCAGCTCTCGGCTGCTGTCACGCAGATGCAGCATCACTACATCTCCCCCTTCCTCACAGAGGGTACAGGGCAGCCTCATCGCCCTCCCTTGTGCTGCTTTTGCTTGTGTGCGCAGCCTGCCCTCCACTCCTTCCCTCCATCCTGCTGCTCCCTCAGACCGATCTCTGTCATATCCCCTTCTGGATCAGCTGCTGCTGCCACCATAGATGTCCCAAGCAGTGCCAGATTTGGCGGGGATGAGATTGGAGGCGGCTGCATGGCCTTTCTGGTTGATTCCCTAACATTTTTTTCTGTTTTGCCTCCAGTCACCTTGGACCTCACTACTTTTGGCTACATGTCGACGCTTCCTCCCTGCAGGCACCTCACCGCCAAGGCAATGCCTTGGCTATGCCATAAAACACTACTTACATCCAACACCCGGTTTCCAGAGTGAAGCACATTATACCCATTAACTGTGTCAACAGAATCTAACACCTAAAACTGTGGGCAGTATTTGTACAAAGAAATATGGGAGGTAAACACTAAACAGAAATACGAGAAGACATGGCAGCACTGCAAGGTGAAAGCTTAAATGGTAAATGACTGCTTTTTCACATAATGGATATGACAAAACTCAATAAGGCCAAACATTCATGAGGTCCTTAGGGATGTTAAGGAGCATGAAGGGAAGCCTTTGGTGCTCGGCAGGGGCCTCCAAACTCCAGGAACTCGTGTTCATGTCGTGCCTACCGGAGCTTAAAACTCGAGATTTCTGGTCGTGTCTATTCTTTCTGTGGTGCGACTGTAACTTTGTGATCAGAATGTGGGTGTGTGTGTTGGGTCTTTCTAGACCAGTGTACTCTTTTCTACCTTAATGAAATGACGCACAGTTCCCTCGCATTGTTCGAGGAAAAAACAGATCCTAAAAAGAAAGGGGAATTGGGGAAATCGAGTTCAAGTCAAGTTACAGAAATAACCTAGTACCCTGGTTCATTGATTCTTGTTCTTCATACTACAACAACCAGACTGATAGTGTTTACATGTTACCCCAGGTACGAAACTAACATTGGCATAACAAGTTACATTACAACCTTAGCTCACAGAAATGCAAGAACCAAATCCAACTTGATGTAAATACTCAAGATTTACACAAGGCCATTTGATAAGTGTAATATGAAAATTTTGAAATCAAGGCAGAGTTACATATCAAAACGTATGCAACACAATGCGAAATTACTTAAAAATGAGAGGTTTTGAAACTTATGTTGATGGTTAATTTTTTTCCATTCCAACATCGAACTATCAAGCTTTTAGTCCATATAGCATTGTTAAACAGAATACATTCCAAACAGCATACTCTTATGACCATACAGTACTTATCAAACCAAATATCAGTGTGACCAACACTGCCAAGATAGACATCTGCCATTCAAAAAACCATTTTTGTTAAGCATAAATGGAAATTTGTTTTTAAGTGTTGGTGTGCATCTCACAATTTTATTAGTGTCATCATTGCTTTTCACATCAGCATCTTAGCATGAGTATGCAAAGAGCATAGCACAATGGCTATCCCAAAAGTACGTTGAAATAGAAAAGGAACATAAGTATGAATATAGATCAATAATTTCAGTTGGTCCAATTGTAAACACAGGTATTGTGTGTACTTTCGAAATTGAACTGTATTGTTAGCCCATATTAGGCAGGATGCATGCCAGTTTTAAAAAAAAAATTGATACTAGTGGAAAGCAACTTGCTGAGAAGCAGCCAAGCAGGCTCAAATCCTCACAGCTCTAGTCATAAAATTAGCTAGAGAAAGTGAATGATTTGAATAGTGGCATAAAACAGTAGTAACAACATTCAACAGAAAACATGGCACAGTAGACAAGATGAAAAAGGTTTTTAAAAAATAACCAGAAACATGATGCCAAATTATCAGAACAATGTATCATAAACAGGGTTGATGTTCGTTATCCTAGCAGAGTAGTAAGAGTGTAAGACAACAAAGCATGGATACTGATGGATGAGGGCCATCAGGCACCATGACGTCCCAACATAGTGCATTTTCCCTAACAATAATGCAAATAGTTTGCAGAACAATGCAAATCTGACCACTTGCGAGTAGTTTACCCAATAACCCAGATGTTATCAAATCATTACCAGAACTATACATCCCCAGACGTTTCATTGCAATACCAATAAATGAAGAACCCTAATTATTTTATAATAAACATAGAAAGCCTCCATGTGTAATCCGATCCAGGAACATCAGGAAGAACGGTTAAATCTACTACGGCCAACTAACCTTGGTACCGAAGGGGCCGACCAGGGGATCCATGTCAAACCGCTTCTTCCCCTGCAAAACCCAGGCCAGATCGAGGAATCAGAAGCCATTTACAGGCCCACACCGGACGTGCATTCCAGCTCCTCCCTCTCGAACAAAGACCGGACCATCTCACCTTGAGCTCGGCCTCCAGCTCCTCCCGCTCGAGCCCCGTGGCGATGGGCATGACGTCCTCCACACTCGCCGGCTTGTCCCCTGCAGCACACCCAAGCGACCACCGGCACTCGATCAGCGCTGGACGCCGCCAGGGAATCGAGATCCGGGGATGTGAGATCCTTACCTGAGAGGAGCGGGCTGGTGCGGCGGAAAGCGGCGGCCGCCGAGGAGAGCGGGGCGGCGCGGGCTGCAGAGGAGGCGGACGCCGCAGGGGCCCCGGCGGCGGCGGCGGTAGCCCTGCGCAAGGCGGGGGCTAGGGTGTGGAGGCGGCGCCACATGGTGGTGGATGGGTGGGGTTGGGGTCTCTCGGCGGCGGCGGCGGCGGAAATGGAGATGGATGGGCTCGATTCGATTTGACCCGGGGACGGAGACGGCAGAGAGGAAATAAAGCAACCGGGGCACCGGACAGGGGAAGTGGCTGTTCAGGCGGCGGGACCCGGGACGGACGGGGACCAGGGCAGTGGGTTTGATGGACGGAGATCGGGTGAGCCGGCCGTGCGGAGTGGGGGACTGGGGGAGTGGCGAGGAGACGCGTGTATGTGTGACAGAAATTTTAGATAGGCTTGCAATAAAAGTTCATGCTTTGTCGATTTATATTTCTCGATTTCCTTTACAAACACATATACTCATACCAAGAATTGTTAATTTATAGTAACTGAGTATTTAATCATCAAAACAATTAGAAATACCTCAAAGTCACATTTCTCTTTTACCATTGGGGTCCAACGACCTCGAGATCTATATAGGAGCGGGAGTCAGAAACTTTTTAGGCTAATCACTAGCTGATCCATTGAATCTCTTCGATGGGCAACCAGACCATCACTCGATCTAACTCGTTATCAGATCACTAGGCATCCTACTTCGCCATATGCCCATGCCCTTTGTATCTACCCAACGAGACATGGAAGGGATGATGATATAAAAATACCAAATGCCCTTCTAATTGGCTCTACACAACACACAAAAAATCAAAAACAAGATCATAGACAACAATCCCAACAACACGGGTCATGCCCTTAAAAATGAAAGATTATATGAACGAGTCCACGAATTCTTTCAGAGGCTCGAGGACTAGACTCATCGAGTTCGCTTTGTGCATCCTCGGTGAAAACAAATGTGCCTTCAACGACATTGATATTGAACAAGCCACTGAAGTAGTGTCAAGATCCAATAGAGGCTCAGAGGCTACTATTAGTGGTGAATATTGTAGACATAATGTATCATAGGTTTGGCGAGAAGAACGAACCTCCAACCACCCGAACTTGCCCGACCTTTGACTAAAAGGGTCTGCCTTGCCTAGCCTCCAATCACACAAGGGTCAAGGACATGAGCAACTCTGACTTGCTCGACCCCCAACCCCCGATCACGAAGAGGTTGCGGTTTGGGCGTCTCCATCTAAGAGCTCCGACTTGCCCAACCCCGACCCTAAGGGTCTAAGGCCTGGGCGTCTCCGCCTTGTAATCCACCTTGCCCGATCGTTGACCCATAAGGGGTTGTGGTCTGGCCGTATCCTCCTCAAAGTTTTGCCTCAACCGACCTGTGAGAGTAAGGGACTAGAGATTTCCTCCAATCTCTCGGGCACGAGATTCCAAGGTCTGTATTGCTTCAACCACTACTAACATAGGACGTGCGAGCCATGCTCTGACATGGTGCAGGACCTGAATGACAACAAGAGAGCAGGTACATTGCAGACGTCAGCCGACATGACGTGGGGACTGTGACATCGACTCAACCACTTCCACAACTAGGAAGTCAAAAGTGTACATCGACCTACCCGATGCGGGACGTGACAGAATGTAACTTTAGGCTTTGGGATGACTCGTGCATGGATATAGTACCCTGACGGAAGATGTAGACATCAGCCACGGCGTCGCTTGACCGACAAGAATCTCGGTGAACAGATTACACGGTAGGGTCCAACCCTCATCCGGTTTGCCCAACCTCGGACTCTTGTAAGATAGTTTGCTCCCACCTTAGCCTATAACAAAATTGGAGAGGCTCATGCTCAGGACATAACTATTCTAGTACTCGAATATTAACATTCATACTCATACGTACTTGCACACCAAAGATTTGGGAGCTCGTTTCCTCTCTTCTCCATCTGTAACCCCTATGCAGAGTAATATGAACTACACAACTAGACATAGGTATGGGTAGACCATCGATAAACCCAAACGGGCCACATCCCTCACTCAAATTTTTTGTTCTAGTTGACCTTTTATCTTATTTAATATATCTACAAATATCTACTCCCTTCGTTTTAGTTAATTAATAGGTTTATACAATATTTAATGTATATGATTTATATATGTGTCTAGATTTATCTTCTTCCATTTGAATATAGACATAAAACTAAGAGCTAAAACGACTAATATTTTAGGATGGAGGGGGTATATGTTAGTAAGCCTTTATTCAGGGTTCCATTGTTAGGCCAACTCCAGCAACTCTATGAGTGCGGACATGTATAACAATGTTTTATACTGTAGATGCACTGTTTGTATAGATAAGTTTAAAATAGTGAGTAAAATAAAGAGTAAAATAAGAAATCTGTTGGAGATATTTTTATGCCACCTCATTTTTTTGGCCGGGTCCATCTCTCGACGTATATAAACTTCTTTGTCCTTTTTTTTCTACATCATCTGTTCACAGACGCGAACAATCACTAGCCGATCGTATGACCAGTGACCACACGAAACACGGCAATTCATCACTTCCATCAGCTGCTCCTGTACCTGCTGGATGGGAGCAGCCAAACAGCAGGAGAAAGAGAAATCCACACCTGCAGAAAACAGTTCAATTTTGTAGAAAAACTGTAGAAAACAGTTCAATTTTGTAGCAATTTCTAAATAAATGTTGGGTTCTGAATGATGAAACTGAACCAGAATGAAGAAATGCAGAAGCCGTGAACTGTTTAGCCACAAAACTGGACGGCGCGGAGCCCATCAAGCCCCTGCGGCGCCACCATGCGCCCGACACGGCTCCTCGCCGCCGCCTCCTCAACGTTCCGACGGCGCCGCCTTTACACTGCCGCCGCAGTCTCCACCGTGGCACCTTCTTCTGCGGCCCCGCCACCGCAGGGCGCCGTCCAGCCCCTCTCCACCCAATTCGCTAGACCATCCCCCGCCCGTGGCCACGGCGTCGCCGATGACCTCGCTTCCTCCCTCCGCGCACTCCTCGCCTCCTCGCCCACCGTCCAGCACGCCTTCCATCTGCTCCGTTCCGCTGCGCTGGATACGCGCCTCCCGCCGAACGAGCTCGTCGACGCCGTCCTCTCCACCGTGGACCCTGGCTCGCCGGCCGCGGTTACTCTCCTCAGCCACGTCCTCACCTGCCTCTCCCGTGCTGCCAGCGACTGCGCGGCCGCCGCGGCCGCATACTCTCGCATGGTCACGAGGGGCGTTGTCCCGGACGCCAAGTCTCGCACCGACCTGCTCGTCACCACGGCGCTGGGCGCGTCGGCTGCGGATGCGCTAACGCTGTTCGACGAGATGCGGGGCAAGGGGTGCTACGCGGATGCGAAGATGTACGACGTCGTGATACGGGCCTGCGTCAGGGGAGGGATGCACTGTGATGCCGTCAGGCTGTTTGATGAAATGGCTGGTGCCGGGGTCAAGCCCGACGAGCGCGTTTATGCCATCACAATCTCAGGTTTGTGCAAGCTACGCGATGCAGATCGGGCACTCCAGGTGTTGGGGAAGATGAGGGAGGCAGGGTTCGAGCCGTGGGAGTTAACGTACAGTTCTGTGGTGGATGTGCTTGTGAAGGTGAGGAGGATGGATGAGGCATTGCGGCTGAAGGATCAGATGCTGCTGGCTACGGGAAAGAAGATGGATGTGGTTCTTGCGACGATGTTGATGCACGGGTATTGCTTGAATGGAGAAGTTGGGAAGGCATTGGATTTGTTTGATGAGGTTGTCAGTGATGGTGTGACACCGACCAATGTGACATATGGGGTGCTAATCAAAGGTTGTGATGCAGAGGGGATGACAGATGAGACATATAAGCTATGCCGCCAGATGATAGAGCAGGGATTGTTACCGAGCACATATGAGTTCAATTTGGTGATCAAAGGCCTCTTGAGAGACAAACGGTGGAAGGATGCCATTGGCTTACTTAAACTTGTGGTAGATACTGGGGTACCAGATGTCTTCACTTACGGCTGTCTAATTCATTGGCTCTGCAAGCATCAAAAACTCCACGAGGCAGTCAACTTATGGGATAAGATGAAGGAAGCAGGAGTCAAACCTTCTATTGTGACATACCACAGCCTACTGCTGGGGTACTGTGAGAAAGGGCGCATGGATGAAGCACTCAAGTTATACTCTGAGATGCCTGATAAAGGATTCCCGCCTAATGAGGTCACTTACACAACTCTGATGAAAGGGTACATCAAGAAGAAAGCTTTTGACAATGCCTACGCCCTTCTTAATGAAATGCGTCAGAATGGAGTTTCTTGCGGCGATTATACGTATAATATTCTCATAAATGGACTTTACATGGTCAATCGTGTTTGTGAAGTTGATGAAATGTTGAAAAGATTTTTGAGTGAAGGTTTTGTTCCGACCACAATGACATACAATAGTATCATTAATGGATTTGTGAAAGCTGGTATGATGGGCTCTGCATTCGGTATGTATCGGCAGATGCGCAAGAAAGGTATAACTCCCAATATAGTAACATATACCAGTTTTATAGATGGTTATTGTAGGACCAACTGCTGTGATCTTGCAGTGAAGCTGCTCATTTACGTGAGGCGCGATGGCATTCAACCTGACATTGCTGCATACAACGCTTTCATAGATACGTTTTGCAAACAGGGGAATATGTCTCGTGCACTCCATTTTTTGGTTCTTCTGTTGAAAGATGGTTTAACACCAGATGTCACTGTCTACAATAGTTTTGTTACAGGGTACAAGAATTTGAAAATGATGGCAGAAGCTTCAAAGTTCTATTATAGCATGATCAAACAGAGAGTTGTTGCTGATACAGAAATCTATACAACCTTAATTGATGGGTTCTCAAAAGTTGGCAATGTGGCCTTTGCTTTGGAACTGTACTCAGAGATGATGGCCAATCACGTTATTCCTGATGATAAAACTTTCACAGCACTAACCCACGGTCTTTGCCGAAGTGGAGATATTGATGGTGCTAAGAGGTTATTGGATGATATGAGAAGATTAGATGTGTCTCCAAATATTGTTACTTATAACATGCTGATAAATGCATGCGTCCGTGATGGTAAGCTGCAAGAGGCATTCCAACTGCATGATGAGATGCTCAGCAGTGGAGTCGTGCCTGATGATACTACATATGACATACTCCCTCGGACCAATAATAGTTGATTTTCCACCTGCCAGGATTGCTTGCTGCTTGTTCAAGCCTCCAGTCTGACACAGTGTATTACCAACCAGAGGGAATACGAGTTAGCTTGAAACTTTTGGAAGCAAGTCCTGCAGATGCTGAAAATCATGTTTCAATTCTGCCAGTAAAGTATGAAGAACCTTAACATGCGATTCAGCAGATTGAAATTTAGGAAACTTGCACTGTAAATGAAGTGAACTCCTTGTCAGTTATAATTTTTCCTTTTCAATATATCTCTACCCCTTTAAAGCACGACTTTGACACGTCGCGCACTCCCATGGTGCTGGGAACTCCCGCACTTCCCTCAGCCTCCTCTCGCGTGGTGCTCGGAAGTCGGAACCCTCAACCTCCTCCCTCGTCGTTTGAAATTACTGTGCTTCCCTTAGCCTCCTCCCCTGGTTCTCGAAACTACTAGAGATGGATTTAGATCTTTATTTAAATGTTAATTTTTTTGTCTTCTTTCTTTGATTGTAAACAAGTAACATATATAATTTACTGTGTAAATTTATATTTTTATTTTCAATATTGAATCTATTAATATTTATAAAAAGTCTGTCGCATCTTGATCTCCAACATAGTAAATAGAATCGCCCAGGGCTCAGAGATATGTGCACTAGACACGTTGTGCGTGACCGCCGAAGCACACTTTTTTATGAAAATGTCTGTCGCTTCACTTTTAATTTGGACCCCGACCAATTTCTACAAAATCACATGGGGGCTGAGGGCTACGTCCATGACTTAGTAACCAGGTTCCCGGATCGATGGGATCGAGGAACGGGAACGTGGTACGCTACAAAAACTAGGATTTAACACTACTGGAACGAGATGGTTCCCACGTTCCCGGAACTGAACGAACGCTCCCGGAACGAGGAACGTGGCCAAGTTCCCAGTTCTCGGTTACTAAGGTCCATGAAGCGCCCTTGGTCTAATCGACCGAAGCTAAATCTGTATTTATACACCAGAAAACAGTCTCCGATGAAAATACATTACACCACAGTCATACACGCAAGGGTGAACTCTTCTTCTCACATGGAGGCTTCTGCTACAATGGCACAACTCCAAACTTAGGTACGGGGCACAAACTACTCAAACTCCTCGGACACAAAATTAGGATTCTCTGCAATAATTTATCAACAGGTGAGTACAAAAGTACTCAACAAGTCCCACCTCGCCCTTACAGGGAGGGAGTTACAGATCAGCATGCAATTATCAATAAACATGATTAACAAATACAACATTGGAACTATACCCATGCTCATTATCCATCTCATAGGTCTGATAGCTCAACTAGTTGAAGTGTCCACACCATAACTCGTCCTATACCGAGGACACGGACCAATTCAATGGATTATACACTTTGCAGAGGTTGTACACTGTACCCACATGCACATCACCATCCTAAAAAGGCTCTGACATAGCTGACACTCAGCCATGGCTCAAACTCGCCTAGCGCCCACAAACACCGGGTCCTAACCACTCAGGTCTCCAACCCAAAACATATCCACCTCGGACGACTATCAGGCTAGCCAGTGGGATTAGGCTAAGGCTTTCCCATACAAGCTCATGTGGTCGCACTAGAAATAAGTTAGGTGAGATGGCACCCCAACACACAATCCTTATGGTTCACCAGAGCAGCCACCAACCAAAACTAGCAAACCCGAGATATCGCCACGACAACTTGGTCGCAAGTCTTCCACCACTGTAGTTGTTGTGGTTTCGGAAACCAGGGGCAGTAAGATTTGTGTTCGGCGGGGATGCTATCGCAGACTCACTCTGAATGGTGAGTCACTGGGACTCAAGCGATGGATTTGAGACAGTGGATTATACTAGTTCAGGCTTGGGCCCTAGTCCAGTGTAGTGCTGATCGTAGTATTGCTGAGGGTGTGTTACAACTGGTGTGCTTGTGTGTCCCTTGAAGGGTGGACTTCTCCCTTTTAAATCTTAAGAGAGAAGCCTTACAATGGGGCCCCTCCCTTACTGAAGAAAAAGAGAGACCGAGAGAGTGGGGGAGAGAGAGAGATAGGGGAGGCTTGCTTGCCTTGGTCAATGTACTGGCCCCCTTCTGCTGTGTGTGGCCATACTCGTGACACCAAAGACGTTCCCAATGGGATGCAGAGTCTGGGTGTGTATCCGTGTGGTTTTTTATTTTCGGCACAAATGACATCCCGCATCATATCATCATATCATATTGTATAGCATCGCATCATACATCATTTTGCATCGTTAAAAAGGTGTGGAGTAACAAAAGAAAGTTGCTCTCTCGAGAAAATCGACCGGATTATGAAAGGGAATACTATAGCACAAGACATGCCTTCGGCAGATATATTTTCTTACATGAAGCTAATCTTCGTCAGCAATAACATAAGAGGAATCTTTTTCTTTGCGAAGCATGAAAAGAAGGGAAGGTGTTTTTTCGCCAACGGCTCAAAAACGGTACGTACGAAACTTTTATGCATCACAAAGAAATATATTACATTAATATACATACAAAGACTTGATGTTTGGTTCTCACAAAAGACTAAAGCTATATACAAGCATTACAATCTCAAGAATACAAAGATTTAGTCTTCTTTCAGTACTTTTTCAGCAGCTTCATTCAACAGTCTGTTGATGGCTTCGTCATCAGCTTCATTAGCGATTCTTATCATGTCTAACGCCTCCTTCATGGTCGGATCAGCTTCGAGTTTATATGGCTCTGGTGGAGGTGAAACTTCATCTACATCATAAAAATGTCTGTTAGTTCCGAAGCTAAACCTCAGTAAAGGTTCCTATAAGCCTTGCACGCTCGGCAGCTTCTTCAGCTCGCTTAGCTTCTTCTTGAGCGTCGTGAGATTCCTTTTCATTTTTTTGATCGCTTCATCAGCCATCTCACGACCGCCCTTCATCCACACATCGGAGTAGAATCTCCCGCCCAGCAAAGAAGCTTCAGCCAGAGGGTTTTTGGTGTCGTCCGCCGAGAAAACAAATCCCGGCTGAGCTACAGCCTTAACATGTTAACAACCGGCTTTCTCTAAGGTCGCTGCGACCCCTGGAGCGCCAGCGAACGTGCAGAAGTCTCCCCGATCACTTAAGATTTCGTCAAAAGCTTCGACTTCTCTGCTGATCCACTGGACGACACCATCAGGGTCACCATAGAAGAATTTCTGCTTGGAGGAATATGCTCCCACCTTTGTAAAACTGGTTGGTAATACATTGTTTTGTACCCTTAATCTTTTAGTTTCGCTTATCTCGTGCTTCGCCATGGCAACTGCCAGGATTGCTTGCTGCTTGTTCAAGCCTCCAGTCTGACACAGTGTATTACCAACCAGAGGGAATACGAGTTAGCTTGAAACTTTTGGAAGCAAGTCCTGCAGATGCTGAAAATCCTGTTTCAATTCTGCCAGTAAAGTATGAAGAACCGTAACATGCGATTCGGCAGATTGAAATTTAGGAAACTTGCACTGTAAATGAAGTGAACTTTTAACTTTGTCAGATAAAAGCAAAGACAAGTGGGACTTGAATGCTAACCAATTATGATATTTTCTGTTCCATTTCATCCGATCCCATCCCATCCATTACGTTGTCCTTGTCAGTTATAAATTTTCCTTTCCAATGCATATCTACTCCTTTAAAGCACGACTTTGACACGTCGCGCACTCCCATGGTGCTGGGAACTCCTGCACTCCCCTCAGCCTCCTCTCGCGCGGTGCTCGGAACCCTCAACCTCCTCCCTCGGTGTACCCTCACCTCCTCCCTCGGTGTTTGAAATTAGGTGCTGTTTGGTCCGTGTAATTGTAACGTATTTTGATTTCAGCTGTAAGTGTTTCCATCTAATTTTGTTTGGTGCCGGCCGCCTGTGTAATCGGATACAAAGTAATCAGATACAGGATATATACTTTTGTTACCGCTCCTTCGGCTCTGTAATCCGATTTCAGCTATTTGACTTTGTTAGTGACGTGAACCAAACAAAATATGTTTTCGCTTACGCTGAATCAAATTACAGTGGCATCTGATTCCATTAACGTTACCCCTCCATGACTGGAACCAAACACCACCTTATTGTGCTTCCCTTAGCCTCCTCCTGTGGTTCTCGAAACTATTAGAGATGGATTTAGATCTTTATTTGAATGTTAGATTTTTTGTCTTCTTTCTTCGATTGTGAACAAGTAACATATAGAAATTGTTATGTAAATTTATATTCTTGTTTTCAACATTGAGTCTTGTCGGCGTTTCGACCCCGGGGGGTCCCTGGACCGACGAGTAAATTGTCGCCGCGTGCCCCAGCCCAGATGGGTCGGCGCGAGACGGAGCGCGAAGGGGGGAGAAAGCCGGAGGGAGACAGGCGTAAAAGGGGAAACCCACGGCCTTCGTGTTTGTCCCGCGCCTAGGTCGGGTGCGCTTGCAGTAGGGGGTTACAAGTGTTCGCGCGGGAGGGAGTGAGAGGCCTATGCGCGCGTCATCCCGTCCTTCCCCGCGCGGCTAACCCTCTGTAAGAGGGCCCTGGACCTTCCTTTTATAGGCGTAAGGAGAGGGTCCAGGTGTACAATTGAGAGATGTAGTAGTGTGCTAACGTGTCTAGCAGAGAGGAGCTAGTGCCCTGAGTACATGTCGTCGTGGCAGCCGGAGAGGTTTTGACACCCTGTTCGTGTGATGTCGTGGCCGTCGGAGGAGCGCTGGAGCCTGGCGGAAGGACAGCTGTCGGGGCTGTTGAGTCCTTGCTGACGTCTCCTTGCTTCCATAAGGGGGCTGAGAGCCGCCGTCGTCATGGAGCATGTGGGGCGCCATCATTACTTGTTTACCGGGGCGAGCCAGATGGGACGCCGGTCTTGTTCCCTGTAGCCTGAGTTAGCTTGGGGTAGGGTAATGATGGCGCCTCATGTGACGTGGTCGGTCCGAGCCCTGGGTTGGGCGAGGCGGAGGCTCCTCCGAGGTCGAGGTCGAGTCTGTCTTTCGAGGCCGAGGTCGAGTCCGAGCCCCTGGGTCGGGCGAGGCGGAGACCGTCGGCTGAGGCCAGGGCTGAGTCCGAGCCCTGGGGTCGGGCGAGGCGGAGTTCGTCGTCTTCCGGGGCCGAGCCCGAGTCCGAGCCCTGGGGTCGGGCGAGGTGGTCAACAGCGGAATCCAGTATTGGGAGCGCGTCGGAGATGGACGTTGGCCGCACCAATGCTGGGATGGGACTCATCCCCAATGGTACTAGCGTTGTGCTCGCCTCGCCAGCCCAAGCAGCGATGCGCTGAGCTCCGGCGCGTTGCTCTGCCCGGAGGTCGTCAAGTGTCTTCCTCAACACCTCCACTGCCTGGGGGCCCAGGGCCGACTGTGTCGCCTGTGCCGCCTGGAACTGGCGAACCTGCCCCTTTAGCGCCCGCACCTTCCCTTCCAGACGCTTCACTTTCTCCTCGGCCTCGAGCTCAAGCTCATCCAGCAGCTTGTTTCGCCTTGCCCACATCTCCTCCCTGAAGGCGAGGTCCTCTTCCTGCCAAGCGAGGTCAGTTGTTCGTTTCGCCAGGGAGGCTTCCCTCGCCTTGAGGTTTCCCTCAACACGAGCAATGTCACTGGCCTTGTCGGAGAGCTCCTGCTGCAGCTTCTACAGCTTCGCCTCAGCCGCAGCTTGCTTGTCCCGCTGTTTCTCCAGCACTGCATTATAAGCTTTCAGCCTATCATGGAGTGCTGTGACGACCTCCTCCTTTTGGTCTAGGTGTTTTTATTCCTGGCCAAGCTTCTTTCCTTCCGAGTCACCTCCTCCTCTCGGTCAGACACCTTTCGGATGTCCTCCTTGAAGTCCTCACGCTCCTGCTCAAGCTCGGCTCGCTCCGAGGCAAATTGGCAGGATGCCGCCTTAGTGCGCCTCTCCAGTTGGGAGCACCAGTCGCCAAGGCGCTGGTGCTCGGTCTCGAGCGCCTTCCACTCTTGTCGGATAGCCGCCTCGGTTTCCTGGAGTGCCTGGTGAGCGCGAATCAGCACCTGAGGAAGAGGAGTCAGCGTCGCTCTAGGCTCGGCACCAGACTGGAGTGGACGCCCAAGAATAACCTCTGGACCCTCCGGAGTTGGCTGGGGGACAGAGTTGGACGTGCCCTCACGCCTACCACCGGTGGTGCATCCGGCGGTATCGCCGTTGGAGGGTCTGCAACAGCTGCTGGCGGCACCGCCGCTTCTGAACCCCCGGGTGGAACTTGGGAACCCGAAGGTGTTGCCTCGACGGTGACAGGCGAATCCTGGGGGCCCGATGACGCCACCTCGGCACCAGCGTCACCTGCACGATGGGGGCAGATGCAGCTGGAACCCCCTCGGCCGCCGCCAATGATGGGCTTGGCGCTGACACTGATGGGGCCGCAATAGCCGTTGGCAGATCGCCGGTAACACTCCCAACAGATGTATGCTGATGGGGACCGACGAGGAAGGAGCATCCATGGTAGCTGCTGATGGATCGCCGGCGACGTTCCCACAGGCGTATGCCAGTGGGAACCGGACCCCCGGCAGGCGTGGCGGCCGACGGGGAGGGAACGCCTACGGACGCTGAGGAAGAGGAGGCCCTGGCAGGTAAAGGACGGATCAAGACCTATCGACATAAAGGCTACGATCGAGCGGACATTGGGAGGGCCTAAGCTTACTTGGGACCGTGAACCTTCCAGTGGCCTTGGAAGCGGGGCACACGTTGCTGCTGTTGCTGCTGCTGCCGCCCCTGCTGCTATTGCTGCCGCTGCCTTGCAGTGACGGCGGTCGGCCTGACACAGGTGGTGGTGGTGGTATCTGATCTGAAGATGGTGGCGGTGGAGGGCTCGCGCCCCTCTGCCCGTCCTAGACTCGAGGTTCAGGCTCCTTAGCCCCACCAGCTATTTTCTGACGCTTCTAGGGAGAGCCTGAATCTCGAGGAAGATCCCCAACAAAGGATCGATCGGCGCGGCGCAGTCGGTGCCACCTTACTTCCTCCGACCTCCCAACGACGTTCGGAGTGGAGGAGCTGCTTGCGGGCCCCTTGCCCTTGTCCGAGGGGCTGGGGACTACAGAAGAAACTCTGGGGGCCACATCAGCTGTTTGGGGGCCGAAGCCCGGCGCACCGGGAATGTGGATCCCCCAGTGGGGATCCCAACCATCGGTTTGGCGGACTGCCACACCACTCTCATCGAGGGTCGGTAGACGGGCTAGGACCGCTGACCGCAACCCAGGATTGTCGCAGAGCGGTGAAACCCCCTGGGGAAGCATTAAGGATTCAGGGATAAAAGCCTCACCGGTGACCCACCCTCACCAAAATTTCCAACTCCTCCCAAGTTAGATCGGTCCCAGGCCCATGGTGGATCCTACCAATGTTGCTGGGGCCAGTAAACCAGCAACTCAAACGCGGCCTCCCCTGCAGCGGCATGACTCGGCGCTTCAAGAAATCCCCGAGTACGTGCATTGAGGTCAAGCCTCCAACCGCCAGTTCCTTAATCCTGTCCAAGATGGGCCTGAACTCCGGTACGAGGCATGGTTTCACCCTCCATTGTTTCCGCTCGAGGCTGGACCCGTCACTCGGAAGAGCAAGGCGGTCGCTGGCCTCAGCGATGGCGATCACCCAGTCACTTTGCCAGTTCTCCCACCTCGCACCGCCAAGGGAGGCAATGTAGGTCACTGTCGGGTCTGACCTTGACTGGAAGTAGTAGGCCCCGAGGTGATCCTTGCCCTTCCCAGACCTTACCAGCACGAAAAACTTGCGGAAAAGGGAGGTGCAAGCCGCCACTCCCACAAACATCTCACAAAAGTGGACAAAGATGGCCACCTGGAGAATGGAGTAGGGTGTGAGGAGCTGGAGTTGAAGCCCGAACTCCTCCAGCAACAGCAGGAAGAACGGCGAAATCGGCAGCGCCAACCCGCAGAAGAGATAGGGAACGAAGAGCACAAACTCCCAAGCGGCGAGATCGTCGAGGGGAGTGGTGTCGGCCCAGATCCTCCCGGCAAACGCAGGCGTGCCCCATCCAAGCAGGCGGCGCACCGTGTCGAGCGCCGCCTCGGTCTGGTAGCGATCGGGATGAACCAGCATGGCCATGGCAACCGCGGCGGTGAAAAGCTGAGGAGCACAAGCACGGAAGGCTTGGAGGTGAAAGGGCAGGGCAGTTGGGGGAAAATGCGAAAGCAAAACCACTGCGCGCGGAAGACTCCCTTTTCAAGAAAGGTCCCCCGCGCGCCCTAGGGAAATCCCCCTGGCGCACGCCTAGCGCCCGGACAGCCCGGTCACTGACAAAGGGGCTCGAGCCCACGAGTCACGTGGCTGGGGCACCGACCTCCATGCGCAGGAGAGGCGAACCACCACGCTCGCTCCCACGTCGCCTCGGGGCCACCGCCGGGGGACGTGACTGAACCGCCATACGTGGGGGCCACGCGCCGGTTGACCGCGAAAACCGACACGGCGGTTGGAATGGCCAGTAGCGAACTAACAGCATGCGCACGCTGAGATAGTACGGCGCGCGCTAAGAAGATGCCCTAGTTGCGCTATGGCTACGCAGGATACATATTTTGGCCCTACCTACAGGCTCGCACCCTCCCCTAAGGTAGGCCCGGGGGCCACTGTCGGTACCTTGAATTAGGGGTACCCCCTTCCTATAGTATAAAGGTGCCATTGCCATGCAACGCCCCCCCGGTCGCACGAGAAGCAGCACTTGACCCCACCACATGGGTGGGGTTGGGAGCACCGCGTGGCAAGGGAAGATAAAACTCCCCAGGGTGCATCGATAGGTCCTGACCTCCGCAGAAGGACACCAGACCTCTGTACTAACGGGACCGGGGCTCCCAAGAGGGCATACCGGGTCCCTCGGGTAGGTCCCAGGTCCCTCAGGGTAGGGACCAGGCCCTGGCAGGGCTCCGAGACCTGAGAGACCCCGGCATGAATAGGGGTCCGGTGCCGACACGTGTCCACCTCTCGAGGGGGACTTCCTGCTCAGACGGAGCACCACTGCTGCCGCTTGGCCTGAGGCCCGTGACGTGAGCCAATGGGCCGAGCCTGACGTAAGGCCCATGCAGCCGCTCGACCTCAGCATTTATTGCGAAGGGGACGCGCCGCCTGCCACTACACTGACAGGCGACAAGCCCTCTCGACATTAAATGCGCCTTGTCCAATCCGTTGGCAGGCGGTGTCAGAGTCGTCCAGTAGACGGCGCGCCTGACCAGTCTGTTGGTGGATTGTGAGCCGGTTCAGAGCGGAGCACTGCACCCATCTTCTCTCCCGCAAGAAGCTTCCCCTGTACACCAAGGATACGCAGATCTCGGGCGTCAGGGCACAAGAAGATTGTCTCAACAACAGATATTAGAGGATCCAAGCACTATATTCTTTATGTTCCTGGGCCCACATGTCGGGGCCCAGTCCCTCTGTGCATGCCCCCCTTCAGCTATAAAAGGGGAGGCTTACGACGTTACACACATATGCAATCTCAGACTCGCTAGCTCATACAAGCTCTCAAGCAATACATATCACAGTGGAGTAGGGTATTACGCTCCGGCGGCCCGAACCACTCTAAACCCTTGTATGTTCTTGTGTTCTTCCCCTTCACTCCAACGATCAAGCGAAACGCCTAAGCCCCTCCTCATCTCAGGACTTAGGGCGGGTGCACTCCGCCACCCGGCCGGAGATCCACTCTCCGACACCATCCAAGCAGGCGGTATACCATTTCGAGCACTCACTCAGTCTGGGCGCACTCGGGATGAAGTCACAAGGCCATGGTAAACTATGGCGACACAAAGCAGGAACCTTGAAGGCAAAGGGGCGCAGAGAGCTCGAAGGCGGAAGGGCGTCGCGAGTGGGAGAGAAGCAAGACATGGCAGCTACTCGAAGGGTGAACCCCTTTTTAAAGGCAGATTTCCCCGCTCGCGCCCTGAAGCGCCACGGGCAAGGTCTCCCCCGATGTGCACCAGGGTCCCCATCCTATGACATGGGGGCTAGACCTCACATGTCATACAAGCTGGCCCGAAGCGCGAAGAAGGCGAATCGTCGCACAAGGAGCGTGCAACCGCCCTGCGGTTATACGCCTGTCGGCGTTTCGAGACCGGGGGGGGGGTCCCTCGGGCCGACGAGTGAGTGTCGCCGCGTGCCCCGGCCCAGATGGGTCGAGCGCGAGGACGAGCGCGAAGGGGGAGAAGCGAGGCGGCCGGAGACCGGCGTGAGAGAGGTGGGAATCCCGCGGCCTTCGTGTTCGTCCCGCGCCCAGGTCGGGTGCGCTTGCAGTAGGGGGTTACAAGCGTCCACGCGGGAGAGGGAAGCGAGCGGCCCCAAGAGAGCGCCTGTCTCGTCCTCGTCCCCGCGCGGCCAACCCTCCCTAAGAGGGCCCTGGTCCTTCCTTTTATAGGCGTAAGGAGAGGATCCAGGCGTACAATGGGAGTGTAGCAGAGTGCTACGTGTCTAGCGGGGGAGAGCTAGCGCCCTAAGTACATGCCGTCGTGGCAGCCGGAGAGATTTTGGCACCCAGCTGGTGTGATGTCGTGGCCGTCGGAGGAGCGATGGAGCCTGGCGGAGGGACAGCTGTCGGAGCGGTTGGGTCCTTGCTGACGTCCTCTTGCTTCCGTAAGGGGGGCTGAGAGCCACCGTCGTCACAGAGCATGCGGGACGCCATCATTGCCTATCCGGCGGAGCTAGCCAGATGGGACGCCGGTCTTGTTCCCTGCGCCCGAGTCAGCTCGGGGTAGGGTGATGATGGCGCCTCCCATTGACGTGGCTGGTCTGCGCCCTAGGCTGGGCGAGGTGGAAGCTCCTCCGAAGCTGAGGTCGAGTCTGTCTTCTGTGGCCGAGGCCGAGTCCGAGCCCCTGGTCGGGCGAGGTGGAGGTCGTCGTCTGAGGCCAGGGCAGAGTCCGAGCCCTAGGGTCGGCCGGAGCGGAGTTCGCCGTCTTCCGGGACTTAGCCCGAGTCCGAGCCCTGGGTTGGTCGGAGCGGAGTTCGCCGTCTTCCGGGACTTAGCCCGAATCCGAGCCCTGGGTCGGGCGGAGCGGAGTTCGCCGTCTTCCGGGACTTAGCCCGAATCCGAGCCCTGGGTCGGGCGGAGCGGAGTTCACCGTCTTCCGGGACTTAGCCCGAGTCCGAGCCCTGGGTCGGGCGAAGCGGAGTTCGCCGTATTCCGGGACTTAGCCCGAGTCCGAGCCCTGGGTCGGGCGGAGCGGAGTTTCCTGTGGTGCCTTCTGCAGGACCTGACTGCCTGTCAGCCTCACTCTGTCAAGTGGCACTGCAGTCGGCGCGGCGCAGGCGGTGCTGTCCTTCTGTCAGGCCGGTCAGTGGAGCGGCGAAGTGACGGCGGTCACTTCGGCTCTGCCGGGGGCGCATGCCAGGATAAGGGTGTCATGCCACCTTTGCATTAAATGCTCCTGCGACTTGGTCGGTCGGTGCGGCGATTTAGTCAGGGTTGCTTCTTAGCGAAGGCAGGGCCTCAAGCGAGCCGGAGATATGTTCGCCGTCGGAGGGGGGCCTCGGGCGAGACGGAAATCCTCCGGGGTCGGCTGCCCTTGTCCGAGGCTAGGCTCGGGCAAGGCGTGATCGAGTCGCTCGAATGGACTGATCCCTGGCTTAATCGCACCCATCAGGCCTTAGCAGCTTTATGCTGATGGGGGTTACCAGCTGAGAATTAGGAGTCTTGAGGGTACCCCTAATTATGGTCCCCGACAGTAGCCCCCGAGCCACGAAGGGAGTGTTAGCACTCGCTTGGAGGCTTTCGTCGCACTTTTTTGCAAGGGGACCAGCCTTTCTCGGTTGCATTTTGTTCCGGTGGGTGCGCGCGAGCGCACCCGCCGGGTGTAGCCCCCGAGGCCTCGGAGGAGTGGTTTCACTCCTTTGAGGTCTTAATGCCTTGCGTAATGCTTCGGCTGGTCTGGTTGTTCCCTCATGCGAGCTGGCCGTAGCCCGGGTGTACGGTCGGGTCCCAAGTTCTCGGGCTGGTATGTCGACGCTGTCAACGGTTCGGCCGGAGCCAGGTTTGCGAGAGCAGCCCCCGAGCCTCTGCACAGGGCGAGAGGGCGATCAGGGACAGACTCGGCTTTTTGCATAAGCCCCTGCGTCGCCTTTTCGCAAGGAGGAGGGGGGGAAAGCGCCATGTTGCCCTCGATGGGCGCCGAACATGGTGTCTCCGGTGAGCTGCAAGCGGGTAATCCGAGTGGACGCCCGTGCCCCGTTCGTTAGGGGTTGGCTAGGGGCCCAGAGGCACGCCCAAAAGTACCTGCGGGTGATCTGCCGGACCCGGTCCCCTGGCGACGGGGTCCGAGGGCTCGATGCCTCCCTCCGATGGGATTCCGTTACAAGATCGCTCCCGCTGGTCTCGGAAATGTCCTAGGGTACCTCGGGAGTGCAGCTCGAGCCTTGGTTATGTATCGAACGTACCCCTGGTCATCCCTCGCTCGGTGTCTGAGGCGGCTGTGAACCCTTCGGGGGCCAGCCTTCGAACCCCTGATCAGTAATGGGCGCGGAGCCCGAGTAGCCTGAGGCGGCCGTGGAACCCTTCGGGGGGCCAGCCTTCGAACCTCTGACCAGTAGTGGGTGTAGGGCCCACGCGATCTAAGGCGGCTGTCGAACCCTTCGGGGGGCCAGCCTTCGAACCTCTGATCAGTAAGGAGGCTCGGAGCCTGGTTCCTTCACGGGGAAGGATCCTTTTCGGGGTATCCCCCTTTCCCGGTCCCTGTTGCAAGAGAGAGAGAGAAAGAGGAAAAAAGGAAAAGGATACGAAATCGAACGACGCGGCGTACCTTTTTTGGCGCGGTTATTTCGGCGAAGGCAAAGCGTCGCCCACTTTTCCTGCCAGAAGCGCCGCCTGTCCCGCTGCGGAGTTAATGCGACAGGGCGAGTGGTTGGCAGGGCGGCCGTCGCGCGTGCGCGAGCCGTTCGAGGAACGGATCACAGGCGCGCTGTCTTCACGCCGTGAGAGGGGGTTCTCTTGCTGCCCTCGGATGGGACGTGAGCTTGGCTGACGACATGACCGCTGCTCCCGCCCGCCTGCTACCGTCATTACTGCCGGCCCACTTTTGGCCACATTGACCGCCGCGCCAGGCTGGCGCTGCTGGGTCGTGCACTGAGTCACCTCGAGTCGCGGTATTGGTTCCGCAATCGAGGAGGCGCGGTGGTGGCGCAAGTGGCGGGGCAGTTGCTTGCATGAAGCATCTGGCGCGCCGGTTGCATGACGCGTGGGCCTGGGCCTCCAGGCTGGGCGTGTTGGGAGTCGAAGGAGCACGCCCACTTGGCGTGGTTGGATGCCGCCTGCATGGCTGCCCGCCCCCTTTCGCCCGTTGGTCTAGGCAGAAGTGGAGGGTCACTTGTAACCGCTGGGCGGTCGTGGGCACCGCGCGCGGTGGTTTGGCTTCTTCTGCTCTGAGCCGGCTTGCATGACATGCGGGACCCAGCCCCCGCGCCGCAGGGGAGGGCCTTGGAGCGTGTTGGAGAAGACTCAGCCCGTGACGGCTGGGGGCGCAAGTAGGGAGAGTTGCCTTTAAAAAGAGGGTGACCCCCTTCGGAAGGCGACCATGTCTTCGCGCTCCCTTATGCATCGTGTCTTTCTACCTTCCAAGCCCCCGGATGGGGGATACCCGCCGTCTTTTCGCCTCATCGTTGGAGGAACGCAACTCCGTGGGAGTTGGTACCTTTCAGCCATCGTTTGGCTTCAAGGATTTTCATCTTGCAGCCCGGTTGCACCCCTCCGCCGGCGGTCACCCAAGATGGTGACCTCCAGCTTGATGGTGGGGGAAAGCGAGCTGGGCTGCGGCCTCTGCCCCTCCCTCAGCCTCAAGGATTTTCATCACCAGGGCTGGGGAGGGGAGTGTGCCGAGTTGGGGTCGGCCCCCGCGTGGGCGGCGGCCCGCTCCTTCACTCAGTGATCGGAGGGAAGGGCGGTCGTCGTCCGTGGCGCCGGCAGCTGCACCGTGCCTGGCTCTCGGACGCGAGTGGCTTCGGAGCCGCTCGCGGCGCCGGCGTCTGCCACGGCAGCTGGAAGAGGTTCCTCCGCCGGCGAGGTAGCCAGGGCCGGCCACGGACCGACCTCCAACTCTACGGCCTTCTGCCTGTCCTTGCCTCACGAGTTTGGGCATGGGCGGGGGCCTCCTGGCAGCAGCATCCGCCCTGAGGTCAGTGCTGCTGCTGTTCGGCCCCCCGGAGCAGAAGTCGTCCTCGTCGCTGCTGCTGGAGCGGGTGACGGCGCGCCGTTCGTCGGTCTTCTGTTGCTCCACAGGCCCTTCCCCATGGAGTGGGGTTGTTCGTACCTGCGGAGGGGGAACCAGAGTTCCGTTTGTAATGGCACTTCGAATGCCAGTGTTTTTGTTCATCGTGGCTGTCGAGGCCCGAACATGTATGTAATTTTGGCACGGAGCCGTGTTTTTTCCTCATTTTCGAGCACTAAGACTCGCCTGTTGATTATCTGAACCGCTTCACCAAGCATGAGTCGACCCGTGTCAAGGTGACGAGTGAGGTATCCGTATCCCGGAGGCGTAGGAGTCCCTCGGCTCGGTCGGCCTTGTTGTCTGAGGCTCCTCTAGCTTAGTTAAAGGGACCCCTTGACCGCTCTTCGACGAGCCGAGGCCAGGTGTAGCGATATCAGTATGAACAGAGGCGGAGTTGGCTCGAAAATGAAACCTGGTTGGCCGGAGCCTAGCCGGGTTGTCCGTTAGCGGGACCGACGCCGGAGTTGACCAGCCGAGGCCTCGGGTCGGGCTGGCGCCCTTGGAAGATGGTTGGCCGAGGCCCCAGGGGTAACCGGCCGAGCCGCCTGCTCGGGCCGGATTCCCGGAGAAGTCCCTGGCAGCGATTGCCCGGGCGTGGCGATGACGTCGTCCTTCAGAGTGGAGATCCTCGGACCGCGTCGCCGTCCGAGGCTAGGTCGGACCTCGCTGAAGGTGTTGTCGATGCCGAGGGTGCTACTGCCCCCTTCCAGCGTCAAGACCCGAGCCTGCAGGATCAGAGTGTCTTGTAGCGTGTGCCTTCTGCGGCCGCCGAGGCCAGAACACACACCCTCGCTGTGTTGTAAAGCTACGTCTCTTTTCCTCTTGTTTCGAGTATCTGGACTTTTTTGTTGGTAACAGGGATGTTTGTGCGAGCGAGAGTTGCTTCTCGCGGAAGGTGATGAGTGAGGTATCCGTATCCCGGAGGCGTGGGAGTCCCTCGGCTCGGTCGGCCTTGCCGCTTACGCACACCTTCACCCGTCCATGAGGCCCTGTCACCGACTCCGTCGAGAAGGCTCGAAGGATCGCTTTGGCAGAAGAGCTTCTGAACGTGAAGACTTGTTCGGTCCGCGGAATCACTTTATCCGAACGTGAGTTACTTATCGCAGAAGGTGATGAGTGAGGTATCCGTATCCCGGAGGCGTAGGAGTCCCTCGGCTCGGTCAGCCTTGGCTGCTTACGTGTACTCCGGCGTTTCCAGGATCCACTTTTCGAAGTAGTCAGAAAGCACGAAAGATATTTTGGCAGAAGAGATCTTTTTTTTTCGAGGAAAATTTCAACGCAGAGGGGGTTCCCCCCCCCTTTTAGCCCCCGAGGGAGGGTCGGGCTTTGCCGAGGCGAGGCCGACCCTTCCTTGATGACTAAACTTTGCGTGGGTGCGAGGTATATGAACGACTTGAAAATATTTTAAGGGTAGAAGCGACGTAGCTGTTGGATGTTCCAAGCGTTGCCGTAGACCTCGCCTTGGCTGTTAGCCAGCTTGTACGTTCCGGGCTTCAGAACCTTGGCGATGACGAACGGTCCCTCCCAGGGGGGCGTGAGCTTGTGCCTCCCTCGGGGGTCTTGTCGCAGCCGAAGCACCAGGTCGCCCACCTGGAGGTCTCGGGGCCGGACCCCTCGGGCGTGGTAGCGTCGCAGGGACTGCTGGTACCGCACCGAGTGTAGTAAGGCCTTGTCCCGAGCCTCTTCCAGCTGGTCCAGCGAGTCTTCTCGGCTGGCTTGGTTGCTTTGATTGCTGTAGGCCCTCGTCCTCGGGGAGCCGTATTCTAGGTCTGTGGGCAAGACGGCCTCGGCCCCGTAGACTAGGAAGAACGGCGTGAAACCCGTGGCTCGGCTCGGCGTGGTCCTCAGGCTCCAGACCACCGAGGGGAGTTCCTTCATCCATCGCTTGCCGAACTTGTTGAGGTCGTTGTAAATCCGAGGCTTGAGCCCTTGTAGAATCATGCCGTTGGCACGCTCTACTTGCCCATTTGACATGGGATGAGCCACGGCGGCCCAGTCCACCCAGATGTGGTGATCCTCGCAGAAGTCCAAGAACTTTCTGCCGGTGAACTGCGTGCCATTGTCGGTGATGATGGAGTTCGGGACCCCGAAGCGATGGATGATGTTGGTGAAGAATGCCACCGCCTGCTCGAACCTGATGCTGTTCAGAGGTCGGACCTCGATCCATTTGGAGAATTTGTCGATGGCGACCAGCAGGTGCGTGTAGCCCTCGGACGCCTTCTGCAAGGGGCCGACGAGGTCTAGACCCCACACAGCAAAGGGCCAGGTGATGGGTATCGTCTGCAGAGCCTGAGCGGGCAGGTGGGTCTGCTTCGCATAGAAATGACACCCTTCGCAGGTGCGGACGATTCTAGTGGCGTCGGCCACCACCGTCGGCCAGTAGAATCCTTGTCGGAAAGCATTCCCGACAAGGGCTCGAGGTGCTGCGTGATGGCCGCAAGCCCCCGAGTGTATCTCCCGCAGGAGTTCCTGACCTTCGGCGACGGAGATGCATCGCTGGAGGATGCCTGAGGGACTGCGGTGGTAGAGATCCTTCTCATCGCCCAGCAAGACGAACGACTTGGCACGCCGTGCCACCCGGCGAGCCTCGGCCCGGTCGAGGGGTAGCTCTCCTTGTTAGAGATATTGCAGGTACGGGGTCTGCCAGTTTCGATCAGGCGTGGCCCCGCTTTGCTCCCCCTCGATGCGCAGCGCCTCACCCTCGGAGGCCGAGGGTACCTCGGGCTGAACTGAAGGCGCCTCGGGCCGAGCTGAGGGTGCCTCGGGCTGTGCCGAGGGTACCTCGGGCTGGGTCGAGGGCGCCTCAGGCTCGGGCGGGTTGTCGATCTTGACGGAGGGTTGATGCAGATCCCGGGAGAAGACGTCCGGGGGAACCGTTGTTCGCCCCGAGGCTATTTTAGCCAGCTCGTCCGCAGTCTCGTTGTAGCGCCGAGCGATGTGGTTGAGCTCGAGCCCGTAGAACTTGTCTTCCAGGCGCCGAACCTCATTGCAGTAGGCCTCCATCTTCGGGTCGTGGCAGTGGGAGTTCTTCATGACTTGGTCGATGACGAGCTGCGAGTCACCGTGGGCGTCGAGGCGCCGGACCCCTAGCTCGATCGCGATCCGCAACCCATTGACCAGAGCCTCATACTCAGCCACATTGTTGGACGCCGGGAAATGGAGGCGTAGCACATAGCGTAGGTGTTTCCCGAGGGGCGAGATGAAGAGTAGGCCCGTGCCGGCTCCCGTCTTCATCAGCGACCCGTCAAAAAACATGGTCCAGAGCTCCGGTTGGATCGGAGCCGTCGGTAGCTGGGTGTCGACCCATTCGGCTACGAAGTCCGCCAAGACCTGGGACTTGATGGCCTTCCGAGGGGCGAACGAGATTGTCTCGCCCATGATTTCCACCGCCCACTTTGCGATCCTGCCTGAGGCCTCTCGGCACTGGATGATCTCCCCCAGGGGGAAGGATGACACCACAGTTACCGGATGAGACTCGAAGTAGTGTCGCAACTTTCGCCGTGTCAGAATCACCGCATACAGCAGCTTCTGAACTTGTGGGTAGCGGATCTTGGTTTCGGACAGTACTTCGCTGACGAAGTAAACTGGCCTCTGAACGGGCAATGCATGCCCCTCTTCTTGCCTCTCGACCACAATCGCGGCGCTAACCACCTGAGTGGTCGCGGCGACGTAGACCAAGAGGGCTTCTCCGGCAGCTGGAGGCACCAAGATAGGCGCCTTTGTGAGGAGCGCCTTCAGGTTCCCGAGAGCTTCCTCGGCCTCAGGGGTCCAAGTGAAGCACTCGGCCTTCCTTAAGAGGCGGTACAGAGGCAGACCTCTTTCGCCGAGGCGTGAGATGAAGCGGCTTAGAGCCGCGAGACATCCCATGACCCTCTGTACGCCTTTTAAGTCCTTGATGGGCCCCATACTGGTGATGGCTGCGATCTTCTCCGGGTTGGCTTCGATGCCCCGCTCGGAGACGATGAACCCCAAGAGCATGCCTCGGGGGACCCCGAAGACACACTTCTCGGGATTGAGCTTGACGCCTTTCGCCTTGAGACATCGGAATGTCACTTCAAGGTCGGAAAGGAGGTCGGAAGCTTTCCTCGTCTTGACTACGATGTCATCGACGTAGGCCTCGACCGTGCGGCCAATGTGTTCACCGAACACATGGTTCATGCACCGCTGGTACGTCGCACCCGCATTCCTCAAGCCGAACGGCATGGTGACATAGCAGTACATGCCGAAGGGCGTGATGAAAGAAGTCGCACCCAGCAGTGGAATCCACGATTTGGTGATATCCTGAGTAGGCATCGAGGAAAGACAGGGTTTCGCACCCAGCAGTGGAATCCACGATTTGATCGATGCGAGGCAGAGGGTAGGGAACCTTCGGACATGCTTTGTTGAGACCAGTGTAGTCTACACACATCCGCCATTTCCCCCCTTTCTTTCTCACAAGCACAGGGTTGGCAAGCCATTCGGGATGGAATACCTCTTTAATGAACCCTGCTGCCATTAGCTTGTGGATCTCCTCGCCTATTACTCTGCGCTTCTCCTCGTCGAATCGGCGCAGAGGCTGCTTGACGGGTCGGGCTCCGGCCCGAATATCCAGCGAGTGCTCGGCGACATCCCTCGGTATGCCGGGCATGTCCGAGGGACTCCACGCGAAGACGTCGGTGTTTGCGCGGAGAAAGTCAACGAGCACTGCTTCCTATTTAGGGTCGAGACCGGAGCCGATCCGGATCTGCTTGGAGGCGTCGCCGCTGGGGTCGAGGGGGACGGCCTTGACCGTCTCCACTGGCTCGAAATTGCCGGCATGACGCTTCACGTCTGGCACCTCTTTGGAGAGGCTTTCCAGGTCGGCGATGAGGGCCTCGGACTCGGCGAGGGCCTCGGCGTACTCCACGCACTCCACGTCGCATTCGAATGCATGCTTGTACGTGGGGCCGACGGTGATGACCCCATTGGGGCCCGACATCTTGAGCTTCAGGTAGGTGTAGTTGGGGACGGCCATAAACTTCGCGTAGCATGGCCTCCCCAGTACCGCATGGTAGGTTCCTCGGAACCCGACCACCTCGAACGTTAGGGTCTCTCTTCGGAAGTTGGAGGGCATTCCGAAGCAGACGGGAAGGTCGAGTCATCCGAGGGGCTGGACGCGCTTCCCGGGAATGATCCCGTGGAAGGGCGCAGCGCCTGCTCGGACGGAGGACAGATCGACGCGCAAGAGCCCGAGGGTCTCGGCGTAGATGATGTTGAGGCTGCTGCCCCCGTCCATAAGGACCTTGGTGAGCCTGACGTCGCCGATGACGGGGTCGACGACGAGCGGGTATTTCCCCGGGCTCGGCACGTGGTCGGGGTGGTCAGCTTGGTCGAAGGTGATGGGCTTGTCGGACCAGTCTAGGTAGACTGGCGCCGCCACCTTCACCGAGCAGACCTCCCGACGCTCTTGCTTGCGATGCCGAGCCGAGGCATTCGCCGCATGCCCACCGTAGATCATGAAGCAATCGCGGACCTCGGGGAACTCTCCTGCTTGGTGATCTTCCTTCTTGTCGTCGTCGCGGGCCCTGCCACCCTCCGCGGGTGGCCCGGCCCTATGGAAGTGGCGCCGAAGCATGATGCACTCCTCAAGGGTGTGCTTGACGGGCCCCTGATGATAGGGGCATGGCTCCTTGAGCATCTTGTCGAAGAGGTTGGCACCTCCGGGGGGCTTCCGAGGGTTCTTGTACTCGGCGGCAGCGACAAGGTCCGCGTCGGCAGCGTCGCGTTTCGCTTGCGACTTCTTCCTGCCTTTCTTCTTGGCGCCGCGCTGAGTAGACGCCTCGGGAGCATCTTCCGATGGGCGGCCCTGGGGCTGCTTGTCCTTTCGGAAGATGGCCTCGACCGCCTCCTGGCCAGAGGCGAACTTGGTGGCGATGTCCATCAGCTCGCTCGCCCTGGTGGGGGTCTTGCGACCCAACTTGCTCACCAGGTCGCGGCAGGTGGTGCCGGCGAGGAACGCGCCGATGACATCCGAGTCGGTGATGTTGGGCAGCTCGGTGCGCTGCTTTGAGAATCGCCGGATGTAGTCCCGGAGGGACTCTCCCGGCTGCTGTCGGCAGCTTCGGAGGTCCCAGGAATTCCCGGGGCGCACGTACGTGCCCTGGAAATTGCCGGTGAAAGCTTGGACTAGGTCATCCCAGTTGGAGATCTGCCCCGGAGGCAGGTGCTCCAACCAGGCGCGAGCGGTGTCGGAGAGGAACAAGGGGAGGTTGCGGATGATGAGGTTGTCGTCGTCCGTTCCACCCAGTTGGCAGGCCAGGCGGTAGTCCGCGAGCCATAGTTCCGGTCTCGTCTCCCCCGAGTACTTTGTGATAGTAGTCGGGGGTCGGAACCAGGTCGGGAATGGTGCCCGTCGGATGGCCCGGCTGAAGGCCTGCGGACCGGGCGGTTCGGGCGAGGGACTCCGATCCTCCCCACTGTCGTAGCGTCCCCCACGCCTGGGGTGATAGCCTCGGCGCACCCTCTCGTCGAGGTGGGCCCGACGGTCGCGATGATGGTGCTCGTTGCCGAGGCGGCCCGGGGCCGCAGGCGCGGTGTTGCGCGTGCGCCCGGTGTAGACTGAGGCTTCCTGCATGAATCGGGAAGTCGCGGCATGGGGTTCCGAGGGGTATCCCTGCCTTCGGGAGGCAGAGCTCTCGGCCCGTCGGACCGCGGCGCCTTCCAGGAGATTCTTGAGCTCCCCCTGGATTCGCCGACCCTCGGTGGTGGATGGCTCCGGCATCGCGCGGAGGAGCATCGCTGCTGCAGCCAGGTTCTGGCCGACCCCACTAGACGCGGGTGGTGGCCTGACTCTGACGTCGTCGGCGACGCGGTGCTGGAGACCCTGGGGCAGATGACGTATTTCTCCGGCCGGGGGTTGGTTCGCCCATGCCTGCCCGACATCCCGGCGGATCGGCTCAAGCGCTCCTGCTCCCTCGTCGAGCCTGGCCTGCACCCCGCGGATTTGCTCGAGCTGTGGGCCGTGACCCCCCGCCGGAACGGGGACCACAGCTAGCTCCCGTGGGATGTCAACGCGGGGCACCGGCCTAGGGGGATCACCGTCCTCCGGCATGCCGAGAAGATTGCCTTCGGAGGGACCCCCTAGATCGACGTGGAAACATTCGCGGCTTGGGCCGCAGTCCTCGTCGTCGAGGCTGCGGCTACCGTCGGAACGGCCGGAGAGGCAGTAGTCACATGCGGTCATAAAGTCCCGCATGGCACTGGGGTTGCCAAGTCCAGAGAAATCCCAACAGATGCTGGGCTCGTCGTCTTCCTCGGACCCAGAGGGCCCGTAGGTCGAGACGTCCGTCAGCCGGTCCCAAGGAGACCGCATGCGAAACCCCAGAGGGTTTGGACTCGCCCCTACGAGAGCGTCCGCCAAAGCGAGATCGCTAGGCGGGTTGAGGCTGAATCCAAATGACGTAGGATGGGAATCGGTCGGTACCTTTTGGTCGACGAGCGGCGATGAAGTCACGTCGAGGACTGACTGCGCTGTCGTCTCAGGTACGAGGGTGACGTCCAGCAAGCTCTCCGCGAGCGCGCTGGCGTCGTCCGCTTGCTCGGGATTGGCGTGTCGCGGGGAGACGGTGCTCGTCTTCGTCTCAAACGCGAGGTCGATGTCCGGTGCGCCCCTCGTTGGGGTGCCGGCGCTGTCGACTCGCTCGACAGCCGACGAGGCGCTGCCTCCTGCTTGGCCTTGATTGCCCCGCCTCCTCCTCCGTCGACGGGGGAGAGGACGGGGTGAGCTCGAATGTTGTTTTCCCACCACGCGGGGAAGACGTCGTCGATTCCGCCGCCGGCGGGCGGGCTATCGGCCGCCATTGTCGTTGTCGCACGGCGGTGGAAGGAGTATCATGTCGTAGCTGCCGTCGAAGGACATGAACTCCAGACTCCCGAAACAGAGCACCATCCCGGGCTGGAGAGGTTGCTGGAGACTGCCGATCTGGAGCTTGACGGGAAGCTGTTCGTCAACACGCAGCAGGCCCCTACCTGGCGCGCCAACTGTCGGCGTTTCGAGACCGGGGGTCCCTTGGGCCGACGAGTGAGTGTCACCGCGTGCCCCAGCCCAGATGGGTCGAGCGCGAGGGCGAGCGCGAAGGGGGGAGAAGCGAGGCGGCCGGAGACCGGCGTGAGAGAGGTGGGAATCCCGCGGCCTTCGTGTTCGTCCCGCGCCCAGGTCGGGTGCGCTTGCAGTAGGGGGTTACAAGCGTCCACGCGGGAGAGGGAAGCGAGCGGCCCCAAGAGAGCGCCTGTCTCGTCCTCGTCCCCGCGCGGCCAACCCTCCCTAAGAGGGCCCTGGTCCTTCCTTTTATAAGCGTAAGGAGAGGATCCAGGCGTACAATGGGAGTGTAGCAGAGTGCTACGTGTCTAGCGGGGGAGAGCTAGCGCCCTAAGTACATGCCGTCGTGGCAGCCAGAGAGATTTTGGCACCTAGCTGGTGTGATGTCGTGGCCGTTGGAGGAGCGATGGAGCCTGGCGGAGGGACAGCTGTCGGAGCGGTTGGGTCCTTGCTGACGTCCTCTTGCTTCCGTAAGGGGGGCTGAGAGCCGCCGTCGTCACAGAGCATGCGGGACGCCATCATTGCCTATCCGGCGGAGCTAGCCAGATGGGACACCGGTCTTGTTCCCTGCGGGCCGAGTCAGCTCGGGGTAGGGTGATGATGGCGCCTCCCGTTGACGTGGCTGGTCTGCGCCCTAGGCTGGGCGAGGTGGAAGCTTCTCCGAAGCTGAGGTCGAGTCTGTCTTCCGTGGCCGAGGCCGAGTCCGAGCCCCTGGTCGGGCGAGGCGGAGGTCGTCGTCTGAGGCCAGGGCGGAGTCCGAGCCCTGGGGTCGGGCGGAGCGGAGTTCGCCGTCTTCCGGGACTTAGCCCGAGTCCGAGCCCTGGGTCGGGCGGAGCGGAGTTTGCCGTCTTCCGGGACTTAGCCCGAATCCGAGCCCTGGGTCGGGCGGAGCGGAGTTCGCCGTCTTCCGGGACTTAGCCCGAATCCGAGCCCTGGGTCGGGCGGAGCGGAGTTCGCCGTCTTCCAGGACTTAGCCCGAGTCCGAGCCCTGGGTCGGGCGGAGCGGAGTTCGCCGTCTTCCGGGACTTAGCCCGAGTCCGAGCCCTGGGTCGGGCGGAGCGGAGTTTCCTGTGGTGCCTTCTGCAGGACCTGACTGCCTGTCAGCCTCACTCTGTCAAGTGGCACTGCAGTCGGCGCGGCGCAGGCGGCGCTGTCCTTCTGTCAGGCCGGTCAGTGGAGCGGCGAAGTGACGGCGGTCACTTCGGCTCTGCCGGGGGGCGCATGCCAGGATAAGGGTGTCAGGCCACCTTTGCATTAAATGCTCCTGCGACTTGGTCGGTCGGTGCGGCGATTTAGTCAGGGTTGCTTCTTAGCGAAGGCAGGGCCTCGGGCGAGCCGGAGATATGTTCGCCGTCGGAGGGGGGGGCCTCGGGCGAGACGGAAATCCTCCGGGGTCGGCTGCCCTTGTCCGAGGCTAGGCTCGGGCGAGGCGTGATCGAGTCGCTCGAATGGACTGATCCCTGGCTTAATCGCACCCATCAGGCCTTAGCAGCTTTATGCTGATGGGGGTTACCAGCTGAGAATTAGGAGTCTTGAGGGTACCCCTAATTATGGTCCCCGACAACGCCCTTCCATCTTCACCGCAACCAGCGGTCAAGAAGGCGAACCGCCGCACAAGGGCCGTGCAAACTGCCCTGCGGTTATGCGCCCTTCCATCTTCTCCGCAACCAGCGGACAAGAAGGCGAACCGCCGCACAAGGAGCGTGCAAACCGCCCTGCGGTTATACGCCCTTTCATCTCCGCCGCAACTAGCGGTCAAGGAGGCGAACCGCCGCACAAGGAGCTTGCAACCGCCCCGTGGTTGTGCGCCCCCTCGGCTTCGACCGATGGTCCAACCTCTGGCATGGGGGCCCAGGCCCACATGTCATGCACCCGGCGCGCCAGTGCAACCACCCTGCGGTTATACGCCCTTCCATCTTCACCGCAACTAGCGGTCAAGAAGGTGAACCACCACACAAGGAGCGTGCAAACCGCCCTGCGGTTATGCGCCCTTCCATCTTCGCCGCAACCAGCGGTGAAGAAGGTGAACCGCCACACAAGGAGCGTGCAACCACCCTGCGGTTATACGCCCTTTCATCTCCACCGCAACTAGCGGTCAAGGAGGCGAACCGCCGCACAAGGAGCGTGCAACCGCCCCGTGGTTGTGCGCCCCCTCAGCTTCGACCGATGGTCCAACCTCTGGCATGGGGGCCCAGGCCCACATGTCATGCACCCGGCGCGCCGGTTTCTGGGTGCAGAAAAGTCACACCGCCGCTCGCGCCAATACCGCGTCTCCTCGAGGCCATCATAGAAGACTGAGAAGATAAATTTTCTAAACCAATGCAGCGACTCGAGGCACCCCACGCATGGCCCAATAAAGACATTAAGTGCGGAGGTCACGGGCAAGTCAGCCGCGGGGACAGGCATGGCAGTCGGCGTGACCATGGGCGGGCCGACAGTAATTGCATCAACGGGCGCGCAGGAGCAACAAGCTAATCGTCAGTCAAACTTTGGCCCCACCTGCAGGCTCGCATCCTCCCCTGAGGCAGGCCCGGGGGCTACTGTCGATACCCTGAATCAGGGGTACCCCTTACTACGGTATGAAGACGCGGTGCCCATACAACGTTCCCTAGCCACGTGGTGAACATCGCTCGACCCCACCACGTGGGCCGCTCAAGGGGCGCCATGTGGCAAAGAAAGATGATACATCCCAGGATGTACCAGTTGAACCGGACCTCCGCGAGGGGCACCGGACCCCTGTACGCACAACTCGGACCCCCGATTACAGCTCGGGACTCCAAAGCAAGCATGCCGAGCCCCTTGGATGGGGTCCAGATCCCCCTGAGTAAGGTCCGGGCCGCTACGAGATCCCGAGATAGGGGAAACCCTGGCGTGAGCAGGGGTCCGGTACTGACACGTGTCCGGGCCTTACTCTGCGCATGCGCTCCCCGCTCAGGCGAAGACCCAATGCGGCCACGTGGCTCGTTGCCCATGACATAAGCCAAGCGGGCGGAGCCTGACGTAAGACCCCTAGACCGCGCGGACTCTGCATTTATTGCGGAAAGGACGCGCCGTCTGACCACCCTACTGATAGGCGATGTGCCCCCTCAACATTTATTGCGTCCTGTCCACTCCGTTGGCAGGCGACGCCAGGGCCACCCCGCAGACGACGCACCTGTCCAGTCTATTGTCGAAACAGTGCGCCCGTGCTGCGCGGCGCACTGTGCTCATAATCCCTTGTACGAGAAGCTTCCCCTGTATGCCGATACTACGCAGATCTCGGATGTCAGGGTGCAAGGAGATTGCTCCAGCAGCAAACATTAGTAGCTTCAAGTACTACATCCGCTAGGTTCCTAGGCCCACATGTCGGGGCTCAGTACCCTTGTACATGGCCCCTTTAGCTATAAAAGGGGAGGCATGCAACGTTACAACATAGGCTTAATTTTTAGGCTCAGACTCTCAACTCTCAAGCTTCCACAACAATCCAACACACGGTGGAGTAGAGTATTACGCTCCGGCGGCCCGAACCACTTTAAATCCTCGCGTGTTCATGTGCTCGATGTTCGCTTAGCAGGACATGCAAAACACTTAAGCCCTTCCTCATCTTATGATTTAGGGTGGGTGCACTACACCATCCGGCCCGAGAATTCCCTCTCCGACACATTGTTAGGCTAACTCCAGCAACGTTGTGAACATGTATCATAATGTTTTACACTGTAGATACACTGTTTATATAAATAAGTTTAAAATAGTGAGTAAAATAAAGAGTGAAATAAAGAGTCTGGTGGAGATATTTTTATGCCATCTCATTTTTTTGGCCGGGTCCATCTCTCGACGTATATAAACTTCTTTGTCTTTTTTTTTCTACCTCATCTGTTCACAGACGCGAACAATCACTAGCCGATCGTATGACTGCACGAAACACGCAATTCATCACTGTAGCTAAACAGCAGGAGAAAGAGAAATCCACACCCCAACTTTGGTCTACCAAAAAAAAACTGTAGAAAACAGTTCGATTTTGTAGCAATTTCTAAATAAATGTTGGGTTCTGAATGATGAAACTGAACCAGAATGAAGAAATGCAGAAGCCGTGAACTGTTTTTAGCTACAAAACTGGACGGCGCGGAGCCCATCAAGCCCCTGCGGCGCCACTATGCGCCCGACACGGCTCCTCGCCGCCGCCTCCTCAACGTTCCGACGGCGCCGCCTTTACACTGCCGCCGCAGTCTCCACCGTGGCACCTTCTTCTGCGGCCCCGCCACCGCAGAGCGCCGTCCAGCCCCTCTCCACCCAATTCGCTAGACCATCCCCCGCCCGTGGCCACGGCGTCGCCGATGACCTCGCTTCCTCCCTCCGCGCACTCCTCGCCTCCTCGCCCACCGTCCAGCACGCCTTCCATCTGCTCCGTTCCGCTGCGCTGGATACGCGCCTCCCGCCGAACGAGCTCGTCGACGCCGTCCTCTCCACCGTGGACGCTGGCTCGCCGGCCGCGGTTACTCTCCTCAGCCACGTCCTCACCTGCCTCTCCCGCGCTGCCAGCGACTGCGCGGCCGCCGCGGCCGCATACTCTCGCATGGTCACGAGGGGCGTTGTCCCGGACGCCAAGTCTCGCACCGACCTGCTAGTCACCACGGCGCGGGGCGCGTCGGCTGCGGATGCGCTAACGCTGTTCGACGAGATGCGGGGCAAGGGATGCTACGCGGATGCGAAGATGTACGACGTCGTGATACGGGCCTGCGTCAGGGGAGGGATGCACTGTGATGCCGTCAGGCTGTTTGATGAAATGGCTGGTGCCGGGGTCAAGCCCGACGAGCGCGTTTATGCCATCACAATCTCAGGTTTGTGCAAGCTACGCGATGCAGATCGGGCACTCCAGGTGTTGGGGAAGATGAGGGAGGCAGGGTTCGAGCCGTGGGAGTTAACGTACAGTTCTGTGGTGGATGTGCTTGTGAAGGTGGGGAGGATGGATGAGGCATTGAGGCTGAAGGATCAGATGCTGCTGGCTACGGGAAAGAAGATGGATGTGGTTCTCGCGACGATGTTGATGCACGGGTATTGCTTGCATGGAGAAGTTGGGAAGGCATTGGATTTGTTTGATGAGGTTGTCAGTGATGGTGTGACACCGACCAATGTGACATATGGGGTGCTAATCAAAGGTTGTGATGCAGAGGGGATGTCAGATGAGACATATAAGCTATGCCGCCAGATGATAGAGCAGGGATTGTTACTGAGCACATATGAGTTCAATTTGGTGATCAAAGGCCTCTTGAGAGACAAACGGTGGAAGGATGCCATTGGCTTACTTGAACTTGTGGTAGATACTGGGGTACCAGATGTCTTCACTTACGGCTGTCTAATTCATTGGCTCTGCAAGCATCAAAAACTCCACGAGGCAGTCAACTTATGGGATAAGATGAAGGAAGCAGGAGTCAAACCTTCTATTGTGACATACCACAGCCTACTGCTGGGGTACTGTGAGAAAGGGCGCATGGATGAAGCACTCAAGTTATACTCTGAGATGCCTGATAAAGGATTCCCGCCTAATGAGGTCACTTACACAACTCTGATGAAAGGGTACATCAAGAAGAAAGCTTTTGACAATGCCTACGCCCTTCTTAATGAAATGCGTCAGAATGGAGTTTCTTGCGGCGATTATACGTATAATATTCTCATAAATGGACTTTACATGGTCAATCGTGTTTGTGAAGTTGATGAAATGTTGAAAAGATTTTTGAGTGAAGGTTTTGTTCCGACCACAATGACATACAATAGTATCATTAATGGATTTGTGAAAGCTGGTATGATGGGCTCTGCATTCGGTATGTATCGGCAGATGCGCAAGAAAGGTATAACTCCCAATATAGTAACATATACCAGTTTTATAGATGGTTATTGTAGGACCAACTGCTGTGATCTTGCAGTGAAGCTGCTCATTTACGTGAGGCGCGATGGCATTCAACCTGACATTGCTGCATACAACGCTTTCATAGATACGTTTTGCAAACAGGGGAATATGTCTCGTGCACTCCATTTTTTGGTTCTTCTGTTGAAAGATGGTTTAACACCAGATGTCACTGTCTACAATAGTTTTGTTACAGGGTACAAGAATTTGAAAATGATGGCAGAAGCTTCAAAGTTCTATTATAGCATGATCAAACAGAGAGTTGTTGCTGATACAGAAATCTATACAACCTTAATTGATGGGTTCTCAAAAGTTGGCAATGTGGCCTTTGCTTTGGAACTGTACTCAGAGATGATGGCCAATCACGTTATTCCTGATGATAAAACTTTCACAGCACTAACCCACGGTCTTTGCCGAAGTGGAGATATTGATGGTGCTAAGAGGTTATTGGATGATATGAGAAGATTAGATGTGTCTCCAAATATTGTTACTTATAACATGCTGATAAATGCATGCGTCCGTGATGGTAAGCTGCAAGAGGCATTCCAACTGCATGATGAGATGCTCAGCAGTGGAGTCGTGCCTGATGATACTACATATGACATACTCCCTCGGACCAATAATAGTTGATTTTCCACCTGCCAGGATTGCTTGCTGCTTGTTCAAGCCTCCAGTCTGACACAGTGTATTACCAACCAGAGGGAATACGAGTTAGCTTGAAACTTTTGGAAGCAAGTCCTGCAGATGCTGAAAATCATGTTTCAATTCTGCCAGTAAAGTATGAAGAACCTTAACATGCGATTCAGCAGATTGAAATTTAGGAAACTTGCACTGTAAATGAAGTGAACTCCTTGTCAGTTATAATTTTTCCTTTTCAATATATCTCTACCCCTTTAAAGCACGACTTTGACACGTCGCGCACTCCCATGGTGCTGGGAACTCCCGCACTTCCCTCAGCCTCCTCTCGCGTGGTGCTCGGAAGTCGGAACCCTCAACCTCCTCCCTCGTCCCTCGGTGTTTGAAATTACTGTGCTTCCCTTAGCCTCCTCCCCTGGTTCTCGAAACTACTAGAGATGGATTTAGATCTTTATTTAAATGTTAATTTTTTTGTCTTCTTTCTTTGATTGTAAACAAGTAACATATATAATTTACTGTGTAAATTTATATTTTTATTTTCAATATTGAATCTATTAATATTTATAAAAAGTCTGTCGCATCTTGATCTCCAACATAGTAAATAGAATCGCCCAGGGCTCAGAGATATGTGCACTAGACACATTGTGCGTGACCGCCGAAGCACACTTTTTTATGAAAATGTCTGTCGCTTCACTTTTAATTTGGACCCCGACCAATTTCTACAAAATCACATGGGGGCTGAGGGCTACGTCCATGACTTAGTAACCAGGTTCCCGGATCGATGGGATCGAGGAACGGGAACGTGGTACGCTACAAAAACTAGGATTTAACACTACTAGAACGAGATGGTTCCCACGTTCCCAGAACTGAACGAACGCTCCCGGAACGAGGAACGTGGCCAAGTTCCCAGTTCTCGGTTACTAAGGTCCATGAAGCGCCCTTGGTCTAATCGACCGAAGCTAAATCTGTATTTATACACCAGAAAACAGTCTCCGATGAAAATACATTACACCACAGTCATACACGCAAGGGTGAACTCTTCTTCTCACATGGAGGCTTCTGCTACAATGGCACAACTCCAAACTTAGGTACAGGGCACAAACTACTCAAACTCCTCGGACACAAAATTAGGATTCTCTGCAATAATTTATCAATAGGTGAGTACAAAAGTACTCAACAAGTCCCACCTCGCCCTTACAGGGAGGGAGTTACAGATCAGCATGCAATTATCAATAAACATGATTAACAAATACAACATTGGAACTATACCCATGCTCATTATCCATCTCATAGGTCTGATAGCTCAACTAGTTGAAGTGTCCACACCATAACTCGTCCTATACCGAGGACACGGACCAATTCAATGGATTATACACTTTCCAGAGGTTGTACACTGTACCCACATGCACATCACCATCCTAAAAAGGCTCTGACATAGCTGACACTCAGCCATGGCTCAAACTCGCCTAGCGCCCACAAACACCGGGTCCTAACCACTCAGGTCTCCAACCCAAAACATATCCACCTCGGACGACTATCAGGCTAGCCAGTGGGATTAGGCTAAGGCTTTCCCATACAAGCTCATGTGGTCGCACTAGAAATAAGTTAGGTGACATGGCACCCCAACACACAATCCTTATGGTTCACCAGAGCAGCCACCAACCAAAACTAGCAAACCCGAGATATCGCCACGACAACTTAGTCGCAAGTCTTCCACCACTGTAGTTGTTGTGGTTTCGGAAACCAGGGGCAGTAAGATTTGTGTTCGGCGGGGATGCTATCGCAGACTCACTCTGAATGGTGAGTCACTGGGACTCAAGCGATGGATTTGAGACGGTGGATTATACTAGTTCAGGCTTGGGCCCTAGTCCAGTGTAGTGCTGATCGTAGTATTGCTGAGGGTGTGTTACAACTGGTGTGCTTGTGTGTCCCTTGAAGGGTGGACTTCTCCCTTTTAAATCTTAAGAGAGAAGCCTTACAATGGGGCCCCTCCCTTACTGAAGAAAAAGAGAGACCGAGAGAGTGGGGGAGAGAGAGAGATAGGGGAGGCTTGCTTGCCTTGGTCAATGTACTGGCCCCCTTCTGTTGTGCGTGGCCATACTCGTGACACCAAAGTCGTTCCCAATGGGATGCAGAGTCTGGGTGTGTATCCGTGTGGTTTTTTTATTTTCGGCACAAATGACATCCCGCATCATATCATCATATCATATTGTATAGCATCGCATCATACATCATTTTGCATCGTTAAAAAGGTGTGGAGTAACAAAAGAAAGTTGCTCTCTCGAGAAAATCGATCGGATTATGAAAGGGAATACTATAGCACAAGACATGCCTTCGGCAGATATATTTTCTTACATGAAGCTAATCTTCGTCAACAATAACATAAGAGGAATCTTTTTCTTTGCGAAGCATGAAAAGAAGGGAAGGTGTTTTTTCGCCAATGGCTCAAAAACGGTACGTACGAAACTTTTATGCATCACAAAGAAATATATTACATTAATATACATACAAAGACTTGATGTTTGGTTCTCACAAAAGACTAAAGCTATATACAAGCATTACAATCTCAAGAATACAAAGATTTAGTCTTCTTTCAGTACTTTTTCAGCAGCTTCATTCAACAGTCTGTTGATGGCTTCGTCATCAGCTTCATTAGCGATTCTTATCATATCTAACGCCTCCTTCATGGTCGGATCAGCTTCGGGGTTATATGGCTCTGGTGGAGGTGAAACTTCATCTACATCATAAAAATGTCTGTTAGTTCCGAAGCTAAACCTCAGTAAAGGTACCTATAAGCCTTGCACGCTCGGCAGCTTCTTCAGCTCGCTTAGCTTCTTCTTGAGCGTCATGAGATTCCTTTTCATTTTTTGATCGCTTCATCAGCCATCTCACGACCGCCCTTCATCCACACATCGGAGTAGAATCTCCCGCCCAGCAAAGAAGCTTCAGCCAGAGGGTTTTTGGTGTCGTCTGCCGAGAAAACAAATCCCGGCTGAGCTACAGCATTAACATGTTAACAACCGGCTTTCTCTAAGGTCGCCGCGACCCCTGGAGCGCCAGCGAACGTGCAGAAGTCTCCCCGATCACTTAAGATTTCGTCAAAAGCTTCGACTTCTCTGCTGATCCACTGGACGACACCATCAGGGTCACCACAGAAGAATTTCTGCTCGGAGGAATATGCTCCCACCTTTGTAAAACTGTTCTTTAGAGTTTTAGCGCATTCCAAGGATATTTCGTATCATCTTTCTTTGGAGTCGTGAAGCTCTTCGACATTGTTTTGTACCCTTAATCTTTTAGTTTCGCTTATCTCGTGCTTCGCCATGGCAACTTCAAATTTTTCACTCGTTTCTGCAAGTTTCTTCTTTAAATCTTCAACTTCAGCTTGTGCACTAAGTATGGCTTCGCTAGTTTTCAGCCTGTCCACTAAGGAAAACAATATCTTATCTTTCTCGAGAGCTTCGTTCCTTAGTGTAATCACTTCTGACCAGAGATTCCCAAGAGCCATTTGATAGCTCTCGTCTTTTGCTTCCTTTTGGGCTTTTAAAGCCTTACTTAGAATCAAGCCCTAATAATAAAAAACATTTGAGAACATAACGATAGCAAGAAAAGCTGCAAATATAGTTCATTTTACAAGGAAAAAATATATGTACCTTCAGGCTATTATAAGCAAGGCTGTCTGCAAGATCATCCTTCGACATTGCAGATAGGCCGAGTTCAAGCTTCGGGTACCCCATATTTTCATCATTTCTCGGCAGACAGAGATCTCTTTATTGTCTGGCAGACAATAAAGGAAATCATCCTCGTCATTGTCATTGTACACCAAGGACCCTCGGGGGTACTTCAGATCCTTGGCATATTGTTTTGCTTCGGCAATCTGCTCCTCCGACAATTGCTTCCCCGAAGCATGTCACACAATGAACTCCAGCTCTTCAGCAGGTGCTCTGAGGGCAGGAGACTTGGATTTTTTAGGGCCACCCTCTTTTTCCAGGACTAATGGTGCAGTGTCTGAAGGTCTTACTTCGGCAGACACTGAGGGCCCAGCCTCAGAAACAGTTTGCGCTATGCCAACTTTGTCAGATTTCTTCGAAATTTCACCTTTTGTGCTAGGCGCTTTGGTGGAAACATGAGTTGATGTCTTCACAGATTCCATAACAGCGTCTAGCACGCTGGCCATTCTCTTTTTCCTTGGAGTTGTTGCAGGGATCCTTAATGCCTTCGACAGTTCTGTTATGCATGGTGGACTCAAGGCCTTCAGCTGCTCTGCTGCCTTCTCCAGCTTCGGCTCTTCAGCCGGTTCTATCTTAGCTTCGACTATCACAAAGCGACTTGGCTCTACAATAGGAGCGGCTCTCTCAATTAGCTTCGGCACCTTGGCCGTCTCAATGCGCTTGGGTCGGCACGTCAAAACTTTAACTTTTTTTGACTTCGACACGCTAGAAGACGCCGAAGTAGCAGTTTTTCTCTTCCTCCCTTGCTTCCGCGAAGGATAACAGTAGTCTGGATATACAAATCCAATAACATCGAATACCCTGTTCAGCCTCTTCTTGCCTCGAGCTCCGAAGGCAGTTGTCATGACATCATCTTAAGCCTTCGAATATGCTCCAAGCAATTCATCACTAGTCGCCTCTATGGCATCTAGCCAGTCGTCATTTGGTTCATCAAATTGGCTCCTGTACCTGAAGGTATACTTCAGGTAGACTAAACCACCTTGGCTAGAGCCAACATCAGTCTTCTTCAGCATTTCCCACCCATCTGCAAGTGGCCACACTCTATAAGCGATGTGCTCCTGCACCAAGTCCCTTATGCCTATATAAGTACACACCGTATTGAAAGCCGCCTGACATGTTCATATATCATTCCCAAGGGTAGTGGCTGGCCTCTTAATGTCGAAGCGAGACCATATAGGGTGTTGAATAATCCCTTTTACATCCTCCCTTTGACTTAAATCATTCTTCACGTAAAATCATTCCTACATCCAAGGGCCCAACCATCTCTTCCGAAATGTGGGAACTGGGTAGCTCGCCTCAGAGCGAGGCATGAAGCTATAACAACCAAAGTTGTTGTGGTACTGCTACTTTTCGGTAGCCTTCACCTCATAAGACAACTCATGGATGTTGTAGAAGCATCTTGCATTTGGTTCCAGTCCTTGGCTTCTCATGGCCCATATAAAGATCCCCACTTTAATGATGGCTTCAGGAGTAAGCTGTGAAGGTAAATCTCAAAGGTTTTCAGAACCTTGACCAACAATTTGTCCAGGGGAAACCGAAGCCCGACTTTCATGAAGCTTCTGTAAACTCCCTGAAAGGGAATTAGGCTTACACCTATATTCCTAAATTGATTTTGGTGGTTGAATTGCCCAACACAAATAATTGGACTAACTAGTTTGCCCAAGTCTATAAGTTATACAGGTACCAAAGGTTCACAATAAGCCAATAAAAAGACCAAGTAAAGGGTTCAACAAAAGGAGCAAGGGACAACCAAAGGCACCCTGGTCTGGCGCACCGGACTGTCCGGTGCACCACCGGACATGTCCGGTGCACCACCGGACATGTCCGGTGCACCAGGGTTCTCCACACGCTGAACTCCTCACCTTCGGGAAAACTCAGAGCCGCCGCGCTATAATTCACCGGACTGTCCGGTGTACACCGGACAGTGTCCAGTGCTCCAAGGGGACGCGACTCTGAACTCGCCAGCTTCGGGAATTCACAACGGCTAAGTCCGCTATAATTCACCGGACATGTCCGGTGTACACCGGACTGTCCGGTGTGACAGCGGGGCAATGGCTACTTCGGCGCCAACGGTCACCTGCAAGTGCATTAAATGCGCGCCAGAGCGCGCAGAAGTCAGGCACGCGCGAGCAGGCGCACCGGACACTCTACAGTTCATGTCCGGTGCGCCACCGGACATCCAGGCGGGCCCAGCTGTCAGAGCTCCAACGGTCGGAACCCTAACAGCCTAGTGACGTGGCTGGCGCACCGGACTGTCCGGTGCACCATGCGACAGACAGCCTCCACCAAACGGCTAGTTTGGTGGTTGGGGCTATAAATACCCCCAACCACCCCACATTCAAGGCATCCAAGTTTTCCACTCCTCAACCACTTACAAGAGCTAGGCATTCAATACAAGACACACCCAAGTGATCAAATCCTCTCCAATTCCACACAAGGCTTTAGTGATTAGTGAAAGTCGCCTAGAGGGGGGGGGGGGGGGGTGAATAGGGCGAAACTGAAATTCTCAAAAATAATCACAACTACAAGTCGGGTTAGCGTTAGAAATATAATAGAGTCCACAAGAGAGGGTGCAAAACAAATCACAAGCGAATAAAGAGTGAGACACGTGGATTTGTTTTACCGAGGTTCGGTTCTCGCAAACCTACTCCCCGTTGAGGAGGCCACAAAGGCCGGGTCTCTTTCAACCCTTACCCTCTCTCAAACGGTCCCTCGGACCGAGTGAGCTTTTCTTCTCAATCACTTGGAACACAAAGTTCCCACAAGGACCACCACAAAATTGGTGTCTCTTGCCTCAATTACAAGTGAGTTTGATCGCAATGAAGAATCAAAGAAAGAAGAAAGCAATCCAAGCGCAAGAGCTCGAAAGAACACAAGCAAATCTCTCTCACTAATCACTAGGGTGTTGTGTGGAGTTTGGAGAGGATTTGATCACTTTGGTGTGTCTAGAATTGAATGCTAGAGCTCTTGTAAGTAGTTGAAGTGGGAAAACTTGGATGCAATGAATGGTGGGTGGTTGGGGGTATTTATAGCCCCAACCACCAAACTAGCCGTTTGGTGGGGCTGTCTGTCGAATGGCGCACCGGACATGTCCGGTGCGACAGCCACGTCACCAGGCCGTTAGGGTTCCGACCGTTGGAGCTCTGACTTCTGGGCCCGCCTGGATGTCCGGTGGCGCACCGGACATGTACTGTAGAGTGTCTGGTGCGCCACTACGCGCGTGCCTGACTTCTGCGCGCTCTGGCGCGCATTAATTGCTGTTGCAGGTGACCGTTGGCGCGAAGTAGCCGTTGCCCCGCAGTTACACCGGACAGTCCGGTGTACACCGGACATGTCCGGTGAATTATAGCGGAGTAGCCGTTGCAGTTTCCCGAAGCTGGCGAGTTCCTGAGGCCGCTCTTCCTAGGAGCACCGGGCACTGTCCGGTGTACACCGAACAGTCCGGTGAATTATAGCGGAGTCGCCTTTGGAATTTCCCGAAGGTGACGAGTTTGAGTTGGAGTCCTCTGGTGCACCGGACATGTCCGGTGGTGCACCAGACAGTCCGGTGCGCCAGACCAGAGGTGCCTTCGGTTGTCCCTTTGCTCTTTTGTTGAACCCAATACTTGGTCTTTTTATTGGCTAAGTGTGAACCTTTGGCACCTGTATAACTTGTACACTAGAGCAAACTAGTTAGTCCAATTATTTGTGTTGGGCAATTCAACCACCAAAATTATTTAGGAAATAGGTGTAAGCCTAATTCCCTTTCAATCTCCCCCTTTTTGGTGATTGATGCCAACACAAACCAAAGCAAATATAGAAGTGCATAATTGAACTAGTTTGCATAATGTAAGTGCAAAGGTTACTTAGAATTGAGCCAATAAGTGTTACTTACTAGATATGCATGGATTGTTTCTTCATTTTTAACATTTTGGACCACGCTTGCACCACATGTTTTGTTTTTGCAAATTCTTTTTGTAAATCCTTTTCAAAGTCTTTTGCAAATAGTCAAAGGTAAATAAATAGGATTTTGAGAAGCATTTTCAAGATTTGAAATATTCTCCCTTTGTTTCAAATGCTTTTCCTTTGACTAAACAAAGACTCCCCCTCAAATAAATTCTCCTCTCCTCTTAGTGTTCAAGAGGGTTTTAATATATCAATTTTGAAAGTACTACTTTCTCCCCCTTTAAAAACACAAAGAGATACCAATTTGAAATTTACCAATTGAAAATCATTAATTTAAAAATTAGGGTGGTGGTGTGGTCCTTTTGCTTTGGGCTCTTACTCTCTCCCCCTTTGGCATGAATCGCCAAAAACGGAATCATTAGAGCCCTTTAGTTAACTACTATCTCCCCTTTGGCAAATAAACCATATGAGTGAAGATTATACCAAAGACGGAGAGTGATGCGCAGCGACGGCGAAGGATGAGTAGTAGAGTGGAGTGGAAGCCTTTGTCTTCGCCGAAGACTCCAATTCCCTTTCAATATACCTATGACTTGGTTTGAAATACACTTGAAAACACATTAGTCATAGAGTATATATAAAAGAGACATGATCAAAGGTATATTTATGAGCTATGTGTGCAAGTTTAGCAAAAGAAGTTCCTAGAATCAAGAATATTGAGCTCATGCCTAAGTTTGGTAAAAGTTTGTTCATCAAGAGGCTTGGTAAAAATATCGGCTAATTGATCTTTAGTGTTAATGTATGCAATCTCGATATCCCCCTTTTGTTGGTGATCCCTAAGAAAATGATACCGAATGGCTATGTGTTTAGTGTGGCTATGCTCAACGGGATTATCCGCCATGCGGATTGCACTCTCATTATCACATAGAAGAGGAACTTTTGTTAATTTGTAACCATAGTCCCGCAGGGTTTGCATCATCCAAAGCAATTGCGCGCAACAATGACCTGCGGCAATATACTCGGCTTCGGCAGTAGAAAGAGCGACCGAATTTTGCTTCTTTGAAGCCCAAGACACCAAGGATCTTCCCAAGAACTGGCAAGTCCCCGATGTGCTCTTTCTATTAATCTTACACCCCGCCCAATCGGCATCCGAATAACCAATCAAATCAAATGTGGATCCCCGAGGGTACCAAAGCCCAAACTTAGGAGTATAAGCCAAATATCTCAAGATTCGTTTTACGGCCGTAAGGTGGGATTCCTTAGGGTCGGATTGGAACCTTGCACACATGCAAACGGAAAGCATAATGTCCGGTCGAGATGCACATAAATAAAGTAATGAACCAATCATCGACCGGTATACCTTTTGATCGACGGATTTACCTCCCGTGTCGAGGTCGAGATGCCCATTAGTTCCCATGGGTGTCTTGATGGGCTTGGCATCCTTCATTCCAAACTTGGTTAGAATGTCTTGAGTGTACTTCGTTTGGCTAATGAAGGTGCCCTCTTGGAGTTGCTTGACTTGGAATCCTAGAAAATACTTCAACTCCCCCATCATAGACATCTCGAATTTTTGTGTCATGATCCTACTAAATTCTTCACATGTAGATTCGTTAGTAGACCCAAATATAATATCATCAACATAAATTTGGCATACAAACAAATCATTGTCAAGAGTTTTAGTGAAAAAAGTAGGATCGGCCTTGCCGACTTTGAAGCCATTAGCAATAAGGAAATCTCTAAGGCATTCATACCATGCTCTTGGGGCTTGCTTGAGCCCATAAAGCGCCTTAGAGAGCCTGTAGACATGGTTAGGATACTCACTATCTTCAAAGCTGGGAGGTTGCTCAACGTAGACCTCTTCCTTGATTGGTCCATTGAGGAAGGCACTCTTCACGTCCATTTGATAAAGCTTGAAGCCATGGTAAGTAGCATAGGCTAATAATATGCGAATTGATTCAAGCCTAGCTACGGGTGCATAGGTTTCACCAAAATCCAAACCTTCGACTTGGGAGTATCCCTTGGCCACAAGTCGAGCTTTGTTCCTTGTCACCACACCATGCTCGTCTTGCTTGTTGCGGAAGACCCACTTGGTTCCTACAACATTTTGGTTAGGACGTGGAACTAAATGCCATACCTCGTTCCTCGTGAAATTGTTGAGCTCCTCTTGCATCGCCATCACCCAATCCGAATCTTGGAGTGCTTCCTCTACCCTGTGTGGCTCAATAGAGGAAACAAAAGAGTAATGCTCACAAAAATGTGCAACACGAGATCGAGTGGTTACCCCCTTATGAATGTCGCCAAGGATGGTGTCGACGGGGTGATCTCGTTGGATTGCTTGGTGGACTCTTGGGTGTGGCGGCCTTGGTTCTTCATCCTCCTTGTCTTGATCGTTTGCATCTCCCCCTTGATCATTGCCGTCATCTTGAGGTGGCTCATCTCTTTGATCTTCCCTTTCATCAACTTGAGCCTCGTCCTCATTTTGGGTTGGTGGAGATGCTTGCGTGGAGGAGGATGGTTGATCTTGTGCATGTGGACGCTCTTCGGATTCCTTCGGGCACACATCCCCAATGGACATGTTCCTTAGCGCGATGCACGGAGCCTGTTCTTCACCTATCTCATCAAGATCAACTTGCTCTACTTGAGAGCCGTTAGTCTCATCAAACACAACGTCACAAGAAACTTCAACTAGTCCTGAGGACTTGTTAAAGACTCTATATGCCCTTCTGTTTGAATCATATCCTAGTAAAAAGCCTTCTATAGTCTTAGGAGCAAATTTGGATTTTCTACCTCTTTTAACAAGAATAAAGCATTTGCTACCAAAGACTCTAAAATATGAAATATTGGGCTTTTTACCGGTGAGGAGTTCGTATGATGTCTTCTTGAGGATTCGGTGTAGATATAACCGGTTGATGGCGTAGCAGGCGGTGTTGACCGCCTCGGCCCAAAACCGGTCCGATGTCTTGTACTCATCAAGCATGGTTCTTGCCATGTCCAATAGAGTTCGATTCTTCCTCTCCACTACACCATTTTGTTGTGGGGTGTAGGGAGAAGAGAACTCATGCTTGATGCCCTCCTCCTCAAGGAAGCCTTCTATTTGTGAGTTCTTGAACTCCGTCCCGTTGTCGCTTCTAATTTTCTTGATCCTTAAGCCGAACTCATTTTGAGCCCGTCTCAAGAATCCCTTTAAGGTCTCTTGGGTATGGGATTTTTCCTGCAAAAAGAACACCCAAGTGAAGCGAGAATAATCATCCACAATAACTAGACAGTACTTACTCCCGCCGATGCTTATGTAAGCGATCGGGCCGAATAGGTCCATGTGTAGGAGCTCCAGTGGCCTGTCACTTGTCATGATGTTCTTGTGTGGATGATGAGTGCCAACTTGCTTCCCGGCTTGGCATGCGCTACAAATCCTGTCTTTCTCAAAATGAACATTTGTTAGTCCTAAAATGTGCTCTCCCTTTAGAAGCTTATGAAGATTCTTCATTCTAACATGAGCTAGTCGGCGGTGCCAGAGCCAACCCATGTTAGTCTTAGCAATTAAGCAAGTGTCGAGTTCAGCTCTATCAAAATCTACCAAGTATAGCTGACCCTCTAACACTCCCTTAAATGCTATTGAATCATCACTTCTTCTAAAGACAGTGACACCTACATTAGTAAATAGACAGTTGTAGCCCATTTGGCATAATTGCGAAACGGAAAGCAAATTGTAATCTAAAGAATCCACAAGAAAAACATTGGAAATGGAATGGTCAGGAGATATAGCTATTTTACCCAAACCTTTGACCAAACCTTGGTTTCCGTCCCCGAATGTGATAGCTCGTTGGGGATCTTGGTTTTTCTCGTAGGAGGAGAACATCTTCTTCTCCCCTGTCATGTGGTTTGTGCACCCGCTGTCGATGATCCAACTTGAGCCCCCGGATGCATAAACCTACAAAACAAGTTTAGTTCTTGACTTTAGGTACCCAAACGGTTTTGGGTCCTTTGGCATTAGAAACAAGAACTTTGGGTACCCAAACACAAGTTTTGGAGCCCTTGTGTTTGCCCCCAACAAACTTGGCAACTACCTTGCCGGATTTGTTAGTAAGCACATAAGATGCATCAAAAGTTTTGAATGAAATGTCATGATCATTTGATGCATTAGGAGTTTTCCTTTTAGGCAACTTAGCACGGGTTGGTTGCCTAGAACTAGATGTCTCACCCTTATACATAAAAGCATGGTTAGGGCCAGAGTGAGACTTCCTAGAATGAGTTCTCCTAATTTTGCTCTCGGGATAACCGGCAGGGTACAAAATGTAACCCTCGTTATCCTGAGGCATGGGAGCCTTGCCCTTAACAAAGTTAGACAAATTTTTAGGAGGGGCACTAAGTTTGACATTGTCTCCCCTTTGGAAGCCAATGCCATCCTTGATGCCAGGGCGTCTCCCATTATAGAGCATACTTCTAGCAAATTTAAACTTTTCATTTTCTAAGTTATGCTCGGCAATTTTGGCATCTAATCTTGCTATATGATCATTTTGTTGTTTAATTAAAGCCATATGATCATGAATAGCATCAATATCAACATTTCTACATCTAGTGCAAATAGAAACATGCTCAACATTAGATGCAGAGGGTTTGCAAGATTTTAATTCTACAACCTTAGCATGTAATATATCATTCTCACTTCTAAGTTTGGAAATAGTAACATTGCAAACATCAAAATCTTTAGCCTTAGCAATCAAATTTTCATTTTCTACTCTAAGGCTAGCAAGAGATACATTCAATTCCTCAATCTTAGCAAGCAAATCATCATTATCACTTCTAAGATTTGGAATTGAAACATTACAAACATTTGAATCAACCTTAGCAATTAATTTAGCATTTTCATTTCTAAGGTTGGCAATAGTGTCATGGCAAGTGCTTAGCTCACTAGATAGTTTTTGACATTTTTCTGTTTCTAGAGCATAAGCATTTTTAACCTTAACATGTTTCTTGTTTTCCTTAATTAGGAAGTCCTCTTGGGAATCCAAAAGGTCATCCTTTTCATGAATAGCACTAATTAATTCATTTAATTTTTCCTTTTGTTCCATGTTAAGGTTGGCAAAAAGGGTACGCAAGTTATCCTCCTCATCACAACATTTTCATCACTAGAAGACTCATATCTAGTGGAGGATTTAGATTTAACCTTCTTCTTTTTGCCGTCCTTTGCCATGAGGCACTTGTGGCCGACATTGGGGAAGAGGAGTCCCTTGGTGACGGCGATGTTGGCGGCGTCCTCGTCGGAGGAGGACTCGGTGGAGCTCTCGTCGGAGTCCCACTCGCGGCATACGTGGGCATCGCCTCCTCTCTTCTTGTGGTACTTCTTCTTTTCTCTCCTCTTGCCCTTCTTGTCGTTATCCCTGTCACTGTCACTTGATAATGGACATTTAGCAATAAAGTGACCGGGCTTACCACACTTGTAGCAAACCTTCTTGGAACGGGATTTGTAATCCTTCCCCTTCCGTTGCTTGAGGATTTGGCGAAAGCTTTTGATGATTAAAGCCATCTCCTCATTGTCGAGCTTGGAGGCGTCAATTGGTTGTCTACTCGGTGTAGACTCCTCCTTCTTCTCCTCCGTCGCCTTAAATGCCACCGGTTGTGCTTCGGACGTGGAGGGATCATCAAGCTCATTGATCTTCTTTGAGCCCTTGATCATACATTCAAAGCTCACAAAATTCCCGATAACTTCCTCGGGAGTCATTAGTGTATATCTTGGGTTGCCACGAATTAATTGTACTTGAGTAGGGTTAAGGAAAATAAGTGATCTTAAAATAATCTTAACCACCTCGTGGTCATCCCATTTCTTGCTCCCGAGGTTTCGCACTTGGTTCACCAAGGTCTTGAGCCGGTTGTACATATCTTGTGGCTCCTCCCCTTGGCGAAGACGAAAGCGACCGAGCTCCCCCTCAATCGTTTCCCGCTTGGTGATTTTGGTGAGTTCATCACCTTCGTGCGCGGTCTTGAGTAAGTCCCAAATCTCCTTTGCATTCTTCAACCCTTGCACCTTGTTGTATTCCTCCTTACTTAGAGAGGCGAGGAGTATGGTTGTAGCTTGAGAGTTGAAGTGCTTGATTTGGGCCACCTCGTCCTCATCATAGTCTTCATCCCCTATGGTTGGTACCTGTACACCAAACTCAACAACATCCCATATACTTTTGTGGAGTGAGGTTAGATGAAATCACATTAAATCACTCCACATAGCATAATCTTCACCATCAAACGTTGGTGGTTTGCCTAATGGGACGGAAAGTAAAGGTGTATGTTTAGGAATGCGAGGGTAGCGTAGGGGGATCTTACTATACTTCTTACGCTCTTGGCGCTTAGAAGTGACGGATGCCGCGTCGGAGCCGGAGGTGGATGTTGATGAAGAATCGGTCTCGTAGTAGACCACCTTTCTCATCCTCTTCTTCTTGTCCCCACTCCGATGCAGCTTGTGGGAAGAAGATTTCTCCTTCTTCTCTTTGTGGTGACAAGAGGATTTCTTCTCCTTCCCTCTGGAGTGTGAAGAAGACTTCTTCCCTTTGGAGGAGTCCTTCTTCTTCTCCTTCCTCTTGGTGCGGGACTCTTCCGATGAAGTGCTCCCGTGACTCGTAGTGGGCTTATTGCCGGTCTCCATCTCCCTCTTGGTGTGATCTCCCGACATCACTTCGAGCGGTTAGGCTCTAATGAAGCATCGGGCTCTGATACCAATTGAAAGTCGCCTAGAGGGGGGGGGTGAATAGGGCGAAACTAAAATTCTCAAAAATAATCACAACTACAAGTCGAGTTAGCGTTAGAAATATAATAGAGTCCGCAAGAGAGGGTGCAAAACAAATCGCAAGCGAATAAAGAGTGAGACACGTGGATTTGTTTTACCGAGGTTCGGTTCTCGCAAACCTACTCCCCGTTGAGGAGGCCACAAAGGCCGGGTCTCTTTCAACCCTTACCCTCTCTCAAACGGTCCCTCGGACCGAGTGAGCTTTTCTTCTCAATCACTTGGAACACAAAGTTCCCACAAGGACCACCATAAAATTGGTGTCTCTTGCCTCAATTACAAGTGAGTTTGATCGCAATGAAGAATCAAAGAAAGAAGAAAGCAATCCAAGCGCAAGAGCTCGAAAGAACACAAGCAAATCTCTCTCACTAATCACTAGGGTGTTGTGTGGAGTTTGGAGAGGATTTGATCACTTTGGTGTGTCTAGAATTGAATGCTAGAGCTCTTGTAAGTAGTTGAAGTGGGAAAACTTGGATGCAATGAATGGTGGGTGGTTGGGGGTATTTATAGCCCCAACCACCAAACTAGCCGTTTGGTGGGGCTGTCTGTCGAATGGCGCACCGGACATGTCCGGTGCGACAGCCACATCACCAGGCCGTTAGGGTTCCGACCGTTGGAGCTCTGACTTCTGGGCCCGCCTGGATGTCCGGTGGCGCACCGGACATGTACTGTAGAGTGTCCGGTGCGCCACTACGCACGTGCCTGACTTCTGCGCGCTCTGGCGCGCATTAATTGCTGTTGCAGGTGACCGTTGGCGCGAAGTAGCCGTTGCCCCGCAGTTACACCGGACAGTCCGATGTACACCGGACATGTCCGGTGAATTATAGCGGAGCAGCCGTTGCAGTTTCCCGAAGCTGGCGAGTTTCTGAGGCCGCTCTTCCTAGGAGCACCGGACACTGTCCGGTGTACACCGGACAGTCCGGTGAATTATAGCGGAGTCGCCTCTGGAATTTCCCGAAGGTGACGAGTTTGAGTTGGAGTCCTCTGGTGCACCGGACATGTCCGGTGGTGCACCGGACAGTCCGGTGCGCCAGACCAGAGGTGCCTTCGGTTGTCCTGTCACACCCGGTTTTAGAAGGTAAACCGAATGTGAACCATGTACGTGCCAGGATCAGAAATTCACGTACACAGCGATTACATAAATGACTCATCATAGCACAATGCTTCGAATTACAATAAAGAGTAAGTAATGGTATTACAGACTAGAGTCATTTACATAATATAAATCAAAGTACACAGAATCGAAACGTAGCCAACGTAAACAACCCACCACAGGCAGCTGACTAGGGGAGGTCGCTAGCCTAATCCTCGAACTCGTCGATGTCTTGGAACTCCTGGAAGTCTCCTTCCACGGCTTCGTCTTCTCCTGAGCAGTGGTTGCAATGTGGACAACCTGGTGTTTTGTGGTAAAGCAAGGATGAGTACACATCAACGTACTCAGCAAATGCCCCGTTTGGCTGAAGTGGACTAGCTTTTATGTGGGGTTAGGCTCAAGCAGTTGCTTTTAGTTGGTCAGGTATTTATTGTTAGTAGAAGCCAGATTTTATCATAAAACCCAAGTTATAATCCCAAAAAGTACCTCCTCAGAGAGGAAATACTAGAATACATAATTAAGGTCACCATCATTAACCATCATCATTAAAGTCATCATCTGAGGTGTATCCGAAGTATCTCTAATCAAAGAGGATCCCAAGGCCGCTCATAACCGTGAGCACGGCTGATATATCAGTTTCACTACCCTCTGCAGAGGTTGCACACTTTACCCATGAGTCATGATTCCCTTTCTACCCGGGGAGAGCTAATCCCCATTGACCACTACCTAGGTGGTCCGGCAGGGCATCACTACGTAGCTTTTACAAAGATTCCCTAGAGATCATAGCTGCCCGTTAGGTTTCGCCAGTTTGATAAACACAGTACTCCTCCCCGCAGGAGAGTGACTAACAAAGAGCAAAACGAAAGAACCTCGGCACTCAGCCTCGGCAGAGCAAGCACTGTGCCTGGACCCCATTGACGGCACGACGGCTAAGCAACTACACCTCTAGTTCATCTAATTAATCAGCTAAGGGCATCCCATTTCACCCTCATGGTTGCACTGTTATCCCGGGTGGTCTCTCAACGAACAAGTCCTTACGGAGAGGTACTCAGGAAACAGCCTGAGCCCCCTAGAGTATCACAAGATCATCAACATCATCAGGATAACAGTATCATAAATAGTCACATCATATTCATTGATTAAGTTAAGGCAATAGCAGAGTGCTAACCATAACAGCCCATAAGGTCATCAAGGATAAAGTAAAGTGTAAAGCTAGTCAATCCTTAGGTTTCAAGTAAGTAATGCGGGGTAGTAAGTTATAAATGAATAGGACATAATGGGACAGAGGACACTTGCCTTCACCAAACAGATGCTCAGGGTCTTCAATCTTGTAGAACTCGAAGAGCTAGATCACTTGGTCGCCAACGCTTGATCTTCGATCCCTCGAAGCTTGGAAACAGATCGCAATCTATTCGCGACGCACAGCGAATACAAATAGGCACAAACAAGCAAACATATATATGCATAAGAACATTACATCATTCAAATAAAAACATAATAAAACATGCAAAACAAAATAGAGCGCGTTACTACGGTCACGCGAGGAAAAAGAAATGTCGAACTCGAAGCGTCGGTCTAGAAGATATCACATTTACGCTAAATAAATATTAAGTAAAACTTTTAATTCGACATTATCAAATATAAGTAATATCTATCATTTAGTTCGATTAATATGCTATACTAACAAATGTCAGTTAAATAAGTGATTTAATTAAAACGAGATACTCTAAGCGAGGCGAATTTACGATGCACAAAAACAGTGCGCGCGACCAGCGCGAACGACGCGCGAATCAACACGACACCACGCGCGGAACAACTCACACAACAGACAGGGAAAACTAAATAGGTGGCAGGTTTATACTAAGCAAATATTAAATAAATAAAAATAATTTAAGTTAACATCAACCATGTTAGTGTTTATTATCACAGCGCAAGTTGGAAACTATTCATAATCTAATCGGAATATTAACTAATCAACATTAGTCGAGCAAACATTAAATAAATTAATTAAAATATGAGACCTAACAGATTAACGTTATTAATGTGAGTGTTCGTAAGCGAAAACAATTTATTGTCACGCGCAGACGCCGCGTGACACACGTGATCGACATGCGACAACACGCAGACACGCGACGAGGCAAACGACACGTGCAAATGGCACACACGACGCACGCACACGACGTGTGATAACACGTGCGAACGGCACGTGCGACACACGCAAAACAACGCACACGACAGTGCGCGAAACACACGAGTCAACGCGACTATGCGCGCGAACAGCACGATGACGGCGAATGCAACACGTGCGAACCACACACAAACCATGACAACGGCGCGTGCAAACAGCACGACGACGTGCAAATGTCGACACACGACATGCACGAACGACGCGACAAGCAGGAAATTATTAATAGATGTCGTGTTTATGCTAAACAAGTATTAATTCGACAACATTTAAGTTGACATTAATCATGCTAACATTTATTATAAAAGTACAAACTAAAACTACAAATTAGTTTTAATTAGAAAGCTATTTTAATAACCAACAAACAAACAATTAATTAATTAACTGAAACATGTGTTACGACAAAAATATATTTTAATATGTAGACAACGTTAATACGAATCTAACACAATTTGAATGGGTTAAAATAGAGGCTTAACATAAAAGATGTTGCATTAGTTTATCGCGGATTAGTGGCGACGTGACACAAATTTATTGGCAGAAATTTAATCGTATGAAGGACCACATGGAAGCAAATGCACAGGATCCTTAGCAGCTAATGATAGAAGAAAAGAAAAGGAAAAAAAATGCCACAAGGCCACGTGAGTAGGGAGGATGGTTCTCTGACTTACGCATGCTACCAAGAAATTGCAGATGTATGCACGTGGTGGGCCCCATGACGGTTTCTTCCTCAGGCTACACTGCACGACACCAGCACGAGAAGAAACGATCTCGGACGTAGCTTGCAGGCCGGGCAGCGGTCACGACGCGACGTAGAGACTTGCTGGCGGCGTGACGTGAGGACGGGGGCGGGCGGCGCCAGTGACCTGCAACTTTGCTGCCGCTGCAGGCGAGGTAAGAGCCGTGGGAGGGCACGCGCGGGGCAGCTCGGCCGCGGGCTCGCCACGCGAGGGAGCAGGGTGCCAGACGCCTGGGCACGCGGGCGAGCCGTCGCGCTAGTTGTCCGTCGCACTGGCCGGCTGCCGTGCCTCGCCCTGCGCAAGGGCCTGGCTGCGCCGTAGGGAGGAGCGCAGGGGACGGGCGGCTTCGGGGACGACGATAACATTGGCGGCTCTTATAAATCTGGGCGTCGGTATAACGGACGAAGAGAAGATGAGAGAGTTGCGTACTTGGTACCTGCTGCTCACGAGATCTGGATCCAGGGGAGAAGTTCGTATCTGTGTAGAGGGAAGAAGCCCTATATAAATAGAGGTGGGGTGTGGCGAGGTGGGGAGGAGGTTGCACGCACGAGTGTTGCCTGATGAGATGAAGCGGGGGTGAGATTGATGGAAGGAATAGACTTTGACGGAGGGTAGACAGGGAGAATAGACGAAGGGTCGATGAGGTAGTTAGGGATGGCAGATGCAAGCGACTTGCTGTTCGCGAGGAGAAGCGGTTCGGTGATCTCGCGAAAAAGAACACGAGATCCGGAACAGGCTCGACGAGAGGAAAATATATATACATATATTATCGAGTTTCCAGAATTTTATAGCTTTTGCAAATGCTAAATTTTGAGATTAAAAATAATATCAGAAAAATCTTAAATTCATAGTTAATATAAAAAAACATTCCGAAGGTTCCCGAAAATTTCTGGAAACATGCAAAAGATAATTCGATATAGTTTGAAAACCCCTGCACTCATAAACACTATGCAATGACATGAATGCAACAACAAAAGCTTCTCTAGGATTTTATTTTACTACGCTAAAAACTTATATATAATAAAATAACTCTCCATTATTTAGAAAAAAGAAAAGAAAAGCAAGGAAAAGAGAGGGTAACACCCGAATTTAGTGGATTTTAGAAAAGAAATTTTATACCCCCAAATTCAGGGTGTTACAAATCTAACCCCCTTAACCAAATCTCACCCTCGAGATTCAAGGAGAGGCTAGCAAGAAAATGAGATTGGTTCATTGGTTTTTCGTAGCTTCTTTTAACTCAGTTTTGACTCTCGCAACTTACTTGTGGATGCTTTGACCTTCAGAAGCTCGAGACCAATCGATGCAATTCTTGAGGATCTCTTGGACCTGTGGGTTAGGACCCACCACGGTTCCGCTGCGTCACTTTGATCTTGTTGGTTGTTGTTGATCGCATTGTCTTCATTGGGGTTAGCGGCTAACCCCCTTAACAGGAGCATTGATACACACTTGGTGAAGATGCTACCGATCCTGACATTGACTTATTTGGACGAGTTGGAGGTTGCCAACTAGACAGGTGCAAGAGGAAAGAATAGCGAGACAAGATAAGTATAGACGAATTAGAGAGAGCAGGGGGTGAACCCAACTACTTAACTATATGGCACTTACCTAGTAAATTGATGTCATTACGAGCCAAGGGCCGCAACACATCAACACTCATCACAAAGAAGCAACTCGGTCATAACACAAGGACAAACAACGCAAGCATACAACAACCAACATCTCGTTGCTATACGCTAATGTTAACTAGATGGTTATCTTTCCTTACAAAGGGGAAACTACTCTAAGGCCATCGAAAGGCAAGGGGAATGATAGGACATGCAGGATAGGGGCATGAGCATAATAAAGGATGGAGCTAAAGCAAGGGTTGGAACTGACAGGGAGAGAATGCAACCAAGGTCAGGATAGGTAAAACACCATTCTCAAATCGAGATGGGAAAGATGATATTTCAAAAGGTAGGCATAAGATAAGCATCATGGTAAAGATCGAGGGATGACAAGGGTTAAGGTGATAACGGGCAAACACACAACAAAGGATGTATTTTAGACAAAACTTGCAAGGCATCAAAGAAGAGGAAGCAACCAATGGTGAAGTGGGTGAGGCATTATCCCGAGCAGGGATGGAAAAGAGGAGGCTTTAAAGGGTAGGTTCAAAGTAAGCATGAGGGCATGGGCATAGATATCACGAGGGTTTAAAGGTGATAACGGACAAGGATGTAGGAGAGGAGGTAAAAGGGCATAGAAACAAAGGATATGAGTACCACAAAGGATGGAGTTAAGACATGACCTGCAAGTGGAAAAGAAGAGGATACGTCCAAGGGAACAATAGGTAAAGTACAACACTCAGATTGAGATGGAAAAGAGGAGATTTTAAAGGGCCAGTATAAGATAAACATCAAGGTAAGATATAGAGGTGATAAGGGTAAATGTGATAATGATGAAAAGCATAATCCATGGACAGAGTCAAGGCAAGACTCACCAAATGGCAAGGTGGAGAAAACAATCAAGGATAGGATAAGTGAGGTTCCGACAGAAGAGTTGAAGTAAAAAAATTCATTACGGAAGGAAGTTACAAGGAAACAATGAGATTACCACAGGTGTGCAAAATGAAATGATCACTCTTGGACCATTAATAAACAAGGCTGGTCAAGAACATGTAAGTTGAAATGTCTTAAACAAATATTGGGGGTACGAAGATAAGCATACATAAAGATATAAGAGTATGCAAGATTCCAAGGATACAGGCATGCCAAGACAAGGGAATTGAAAAGGCCAAAGGATAACGACTTAACGACGGTATAGGAAGGGGTCTCAGAAGACAAGAAGTTCATGGACATATAAACTGGAGTCTTAAGTAGGCACGAGAAATTCATATGTGTGTATTTAAAACAAGAGTATTGAAGAATCTAGGGGTACGAGCATGCCAATACCAAGAGACAAGAAATTGCCGAAAGATAGCGACTTAACAACGGAAGAGGAAAGGGTCTCAAAAGAAAGGTCATGGACATATAAACTAAAATGTATAAGTAGGCAGTAGAAATTTAGAGGCAAGTATTTGAAACAAGGGTATTGAAGAATTCAGGGATACAAGTATGTCAATACAGAGGACAAGAGTTTGCCAGATGGTAGCAATTCAATGACGAAAGAGGAAAGAACCCCAAAAGACAATAGGGTTATGGTCAGGGGGCATCTACAAAGATGTCGCAAGCACAAGAGTGAGATCAGATCTAGTAGATTGAGAAAAGTATAGGCCATACTAGAATAAAAATACTTTTGGCAAGGGGAATATAGGAGCACAACATAGAATTAGTCGAGGTGACTAATATTTTGAAACAACATCAAGGATGGGGTGAAGTAATGATCAGTAAGTCCTTAAAACGGCCAATGCTACTCTAGGCTAGCGGTCCTACAGTCAGCACGGCTTTGATACCACTTATGTCACACCCGGTTTTAGAAGGTAAACCGAATGTGAACCATGTACGTGCCAGGATCAGAAATTCACGTACACATCGATTACATAAATGACTCATCATAGCACAATGCTTCGAATTACAATAAAGAGTAAGTAATGGTATTACAGACTAGAGTCATTTACATAATATAAATCAAAGTACACAGAATCGAAACGTAGCCAACGTAAACAACCCACCACAGGCAGCTGACTAGGGGAGGTCGCTAGCCTAATCCTCGAACTCGTCGATGTCTTGGAACTCCTGGAAGTCTCCTTCCACGGCTTCGTCTTCTCCTGAGCAGTGGTTGCAATGTGGACAACCTGGTGTTTTGTGGTAAAGCAAGGATGAGTACACATCAACGTACTCAGCAAATGCCCCGTTTGGCTGAAGTGGACTAGCTTTTATGTGGGGTTAGGCTCAAGCAGTTGCTTTTAGTTGGTCAGGTATTTATTGTTAATAGAAGCCAGATTTTATCATAAAACCCAAGTTATAATCCCAAAAAGTACCTCCTTAGAGAGGAAATACTAGAATACATAATTAAGGTCACCATCATTAACCATCATCATTAAAGTCATCATCTGAGGTGTATCCGAAGTATCTCTAATCAAAGAGGATCCCAAGGCCGCTCATAACCGTGAGCACAGCTGATATATTAGTTTCACTACCCTCTGCAGAGGTTGCACACTTTACCCATGAGTCATGATTCCCTTTCTACCCGGGGAGAGCTAATCCCCATTGACCACTACCTAGGTGGTCCGGCAGGGCATCACTACGTAGCTTTTACAAAGATTCCCTAGAGATCATAGCTGCCCGTTAGGTTTCTCCAGTTTGATAAACACAGTACTCCTCCCCGCAGGAGAGTGACTAACAAAGAGCAAAACGAAAGAACCTCGGCACTCAGCCTCGGCAGAGCAAGCACTGTGCCTGGACCCCATTGACGGCACGACGGCTAAGCAACTACACCTCTAGTTCATCTAATTAATCAGCTAAGGGCATCCCATTTCACCCTCATGGTTGCACTGTTATCCCGGGTGGTCTCTCAACGAACAAGTCCTTACGGAGAGGTACTCAGGAAACAGCCTGAGCCCCCTAGAGTATCACAAGATCATCAACATCATCAGGATAACAGTATCATAAATAGTCACATCATGTTCATTGATTAAGTTAAGGCAATAGCAGAGTGCTAACCATAACAGCCCATAAGGTCATCAAGGATAAAGTAAAGTGTAAAGCTAGTCAATCCTTAGGTTTCAAGTAAGTAATGCGGGGTAGTAAGTTATAAATGAATAGGACATAATGGGACAGAGGACACTTGCCTTCACCAAACAGATGCTCAGGGTCTTCAATCTCGTAGAACTCGAAGAGCTAGATCACTTGGTCGCCAACGCTTGATCTTCGATCCCTCGAAGCTTGGAAACAGATCGCAATCTATTCGCGACGCACAGCGAATACAAATAGGCACAAACAAGCAAACATATATATGCATAAGAACATTACATCATTCAAATAAAAACATAATAAAACATGCAAAACAAAATAGAGCGTGTTACTACGGTCACGCGAGGAAAAAGAAATGTCGAACTCGAAGCGTCGGTCTAGAAGATATCACGTTTACGCTAAATAAATATTAAGTAAAACTTTTAATTCGACATTATCAAATATAAGTAATATCTATCATTTAGTTCGATTAATATGCTATACTAACAAATGTCAGTTAAATAAGTGATTTAATTAAAACGAGATACTCTAAGCGAGGCGAATTTACGATGCACAAAAACAGTGCGCGCGACCAGCGCGAACGACGCGCGAATCAACACGACACCACGCGCGGAACAACTCACACAACAGACAGGGAAAACTAAATAGGTGGCAGGTTTATACTAAGCAAATATTAATTAAATAAAAAGAATTTAAGTTAACATCAACCATGTTAGTGTTTATTATCACAGCACAAGTTGGAAACTATTCATAATCTAATCGGAATATTAACTAATCAACATTAGTCGAGCAAACATTAAATAAATTAATTAAAATATGAGACCTAACAGATTAACGTTATTAATGTGAGTGTTCGTAAGCGAAAACAATTTATTGTCACGCGCAGACGTCGCGTGACACACGTGATCGACATGCGACAACACGCGGACACGCGACGAGGCAAACGACACGTGCAAATGGCACACACGACGCACGCACACGACGTGTGATAACACGTGCGAACGGCACGTGCGACACACGCAAAACAACGCACACGACAGTGCGCGAAACACACGAGTCAACGCGACTATGCGCGCGAACAGCACGATGACGGCGAATGCAACACGTGCGAACCACACACAAACCATGACAACGGCGCGTGCAAACAGCACGACGACGTGCAAATGTCGACACACGACATGCACGAACGACGCGACAAGCAGGAAATTATTAATAGATGTCGTGTTTATGCTAAACAAGTATTAATTCGACAACATTTAAGTTGACATTAATCATGCTAACATTTATTATAAAAGTACAAACTAAAACTACAAATTAGTTTTAATTAGAAAGCTATTTTAATAACCAACAAACAAACAATTAATTAATTAACTGAAACATGTGTTACGACAAAAATATATTTTAATATGTAGACAACGTTAATACGAATCTAACACAATTTGAATGGGTTAAAATAGAGGCTTAACATAAAAGATGTTGCATTAGTTTATCGCGGATTAGTGGCGACGTGACACAAATTTATTGGCAGAAATTTAATCGTATGAAGGACCACATGGAAGCAAATGTACAGGATCCTTAGCAGCTAATGATAGAAGAAAAGAAAAGGAAAAAAAATGCCACAAGGCCACGTGAGTAGGGAGGATGGTTCTCTGACTTACGCATGCTACCAAGAAATTGCAGATGTATGCACGTGGTGGGCCCCATGACGGTTTCTTCCTCAGGCTGCACTGCATGACAACAGCACGAGAAGAAACGATCTCGGACGTAGCTTGCAGGCCAGGCAGCGGTCACGACGCGACGTAGAGACTTGCTGGCGGCGTGACGTGAGGACGGGGGCGGGCGGCGCCAGTGACCTGCAACTTTGCTGCCGCTGCAGGCGAGGTAAGAGCCGTGGGAGGGCACGCGCGGGGCAGCTCGGCCGCGGGCTCGCCACGCGAGGGAGCAGGGTGCCAGACGCCTGGGCACGCGGGCGAGCCGTCGCGCTAGTTGTCCGTCGCACTGGCCGGCTGCCGTGCCTCGCCCTGCGCAAGGGCCTGGCTGCGCCGTAGGGAGGAGCGCAGGGGACGGGCGGCTTCGGGGACGACGATAACATTGGCGGCTCTTATAAATCTGGGCGTCGGTATAACGGACGAAGAGAAGATGAGAGAGTTGCGTACTTGGTACCTGCTGCTCACGAGATCCGGATCCAGGGGAGAAGTTCGTATCTGTGTAGAGGGAAGAAGCCCTATATAAATAGAGGTGGGGTGTGGCGAGGTGGGGAGGAGGTTGCACGCACGAGTGTTGCCTGATGAGATGAAGCGGGGGTGAGATTGATGGAAGGAATAGACTTTGACGGAGGGTAGACAGGGAGAATAGACGAAGGGTCGATGAGGTAGTTAGGGATGGCAGATGCAAGCGACTTGCTGTTCGCGAGGAGAAGCGGTTCGGTGATCTCGCGAAAAAGAACACGAGATCCGGAACAGGCTCGACGAGAGGAAAATATATATACATATATTATCGAGTTTCCAGAATTTTATAGCTTTTGCAAATGCTAAATTTTGAGATTAAAAATAATATCAGAAAAATCTTAAATTCATAGTTAATATAAAAAAACATTCCGAAGGTTCCCGAAAATTTCTGGAAACATGCAAAAGATAATTCGATATAGTTTGAAAACCCCTGCACTCATAAACACTATGCAATGACATGAATGCAACAACAAAAGCTTCTTGTTGGAACTCGCTCACAGCAGCAAGAAGGCCAACAAGGGTGAATAGTGGTGACAACAGGGTTACGTGCACGGGGGCAATAGCTCTGTTCATCTAGCCTCTCACGGGCACTGTGCGGGGGTATTTATAGGTATCTGAGTGCCCAGCGTCTTGTGTTAAGGACGCATGTGCCCTCAGGCACCTATTTTATCCCCAGAATATTCTCATAAAGCAGGGTTACAGACCGTAATTACAAGTATTCCTTTACAAGTTAGGCCCGTAATGCAGAGGCGGCCACGCGGGGCCCGTTACAATGGGCCAGATCACACGTGGGCCTTGGGACTGAACGAGGACGCGCCGTGGTAGGACGTCGCCGCAGGCCTTCGTCAAAGTGCCGAGTCCTGCGAAGGGTGTCCCTGCCCGCTTTGTCTCCGTCGGACCAGCGGCTGCAGCGAAGGCCTCGAGCGAAGGGTGGCGTCTTTGCCTTCGCCCCAACATTTGCCCTCCGAGGGACCAGTTCGACAAAGTCACCTGGTGCCGAAGACGTCGCTAGATGGCGGAGACGCTGCCCTCGCTCGAAGTGGTTCCGCGGGGGTTTTTGATGTGACCGTTGATGGACGGCGTACTGTTGGATTGCGGGTTTCCCGAAGCGTCGCGGCCTGTCGGATTGCGGGTTTCCCGAAGAGCCGCGCCCTGCCTATAAAAGGGGGCGGGGGCGGCGCTGTTTGAACTCTGCCTTCCGCGCTCCGTAAAACCCTAGCCGCCCGCCGTCTTGCTGCTCCTTTTCCTCCGCTGCTCCCTTTGCTCGCCGGCGTTCTGGCTCGAGTGAAGCAGACCGCCCGCCGCCGACGATGGTACGTAGCAATGCCATCCTCTTCTTCTTCCGCCGACGCTGCGCCGCCGGCCGCCGCCTCGTCTGAGGAGACGTTGAGTAACGTGGTGGTGGAGGAGTTGCGCGCCGGCGACTCTGTTGAATTTGGTGTGTCGCGGATGACGTCAGCCCGTATTGAAGATATGCAGCGGTTGGGCTACTTTGGCGGCGGAGTCGCTCGTGCTCCGGGGACGGAGGAGGTCCCCGAGCCGGAGGGCGAGTTGGTTGTTTTCGAGGCGTTCTTCGTCGCCGGACTCCGCTTGCCTGCGCACCGTTTTGTCAGCGAAGTCCTGCGTAGATTCAGCGTTCAAATACATCAGCTGACACCGAACGCCATAGTGGCGCTGGCGAAGTATGTCTGGGCGACGACTTCGTACGGCGGACAGCCGTCAGTTGAAGTTTTTGCGAAGAATTATTGTTTGCATTGGCAGAAAAGGATGGTTGAGGACGGAGTTGCCCAGTTCGGGTCATGCACATTCACGCCGAAGACCGGCAAGACCACAATGCCGGTAGTGGAGTTGGTCCCGTGCGCCCGCAACAAGTGGGGCAATTGGAATGAATTTTGGTTTTATGTTGCTGAGGCTACTGTCGAAGGCCATAAAGGGCTCCCCGTGTCCGAAATGTGCTCTCACTATTACTCTGCGTATCCGCCTTATGAAGTAGCAGAAGATGATGCAGACGAAGGGGCCCTTCGGTGCGCCGCCGGTCAGAGCAGCGGTCGAGATTTAGTTGAAGAGTTCGTGGCGTATGGGGTCTGGCCCTTGGCGCACGGCTGGGCGCTGGGCGAAGTATGCCCTCGCCAGATGCCCTTTCACGAAGGAAGGGTGGTGCGAAGTCCTGCCTTCGCACTGAATTTGCGAAACCGTGACCCGGCCGCCTTTGTGCGTGATGCGGAGGACTTGGCGGTGCGGCTCGTGGGGCGTTATGTGCCGAGGACGGAAGGCCAGCACAGCTTTGACATCCGCGGGTCAAATGAACGTTTGAACAGGGTCTTCGAATTAAATCAACTGCCGTACGACGGCTACCCTGGTCAAGACGAAGCGGACCGCCGTGGGAAGAAACCGGCGGTGGAGACTGGAGGCGACCCTGCGCTGGTGGCCGCCGCCTCCTCGAAAAAGAGAAAATTAGGTACTGCGATGGGAAGACTTGGGGTGTCTGATAGTTTCGCTAGAGAGTTAATGAGGACGTGTGCGGCCCCGGGGGAGAGGATGTCTTCGCCCGAGCTCCGGGAGTCTTCGGCTCGGATGCTGAGGGTTACCAAGGGTTGTTGGCCTAAAGACATTCCTATCCCCTGCGTGGCTGAGGAGGACTGTTTTACATCTCGTATGGTTCATCGGTGGAGAGTTTTTCCTTATGGGCGAAATATCGGTCATGTTGTGTGGGCAGTGATGGACAAGGATCGCCAAGGGGCGGCGCGTAAACGCCAGGCGACTGTGAGGGTTCACGAAGCTCGGCCGAAGAGGCAGCGGGGAACGGCGAAGGCGGAGGCCTCCGGCGGAGGCAAGCCACCGCTGCCGGCGAAGGTGGGCGCCTCCGCGCCTGGCAAGGCGCCGGAGGTGACGGTGGGTGCCGGAGGCCCCACGCTGACGAAGGTGGTGTCGTCTGTCAGTGGGGTGGCGGAGGCTGCGAAGGCGGCCCGAACGTTACCGCCGCCCGGCAAACGCGTTGCCGACTTCGGCACCGAGATTAATGTGGAGGATTATCTTGGGGGTAAGTCTATATAAATATATACACACGTTTTTTTTAATTTGTTGACGCGTTGCAGGGTCGGCCGAGGGCCCGCTTGCTCTGGTTATGCCTGGCGCGGCGATCGCGACGGCTGCGCCAGCGCCGAAGGCGGGGGGAGAGTGAAAGGGAAATGTGCCCTTGGGCCATTTCTAAGTATTTTGGTGATTGAGTGCAAACACAAGGGCCTAAATGTGAAAATATGCTCATGGATGAACAAAGTGTAAATCACAAGTAAAGGTATGTTTCTAAGCCTTAGTACATTAGTTTTGTGTACTAACATCTTGTCTAAGTGTTAGAAACAGGAGAAAGAAGAAAAGAAAAGAAGTGGAGAGTGGCTGTGTACAAGCAAAGGCTGCTTCGGGCTGGGGCACCGGACTGTCCGGTGTGCACCGGACAGTGTCCGGTGCGCCAGATCAGCGCAGCGCAAACCAGCCGCTCTCGGGTTTTTCTCCGGCGACTTCGGCTAAAATTCACCGGACTGTCCGGTGTGCACCGGACTGTCCGGTGAGCCAACGGTCGGCCGGGCCAACGGTCGGCCGCGCGATCGGCGCGCGACACGTGGCCGAGCCAACGGTCGGAAGGGAGCACCGGACTGTCCGGTGTGCACCGGACTGTCCGGTGCGCCAGATCTGCAACGGTCGGCAACGGTCGGCTTCGCTTTCTATGGAAACAAATCGGGCACCGGACAGTGTCCGGTGTGCACCGGACTGTCCGGTGCGCCACGAGACAGAAGGCAAAGATGGCCTTCCAGATTTGTTCCCAACGGCTCCTAGCTGCCTTGGGGCTATAAAAGGGACCCCTTGGCGCATGGAGGAGTATACCAAGCATTCCTACAACTCTTCTAAGCACCAAGACATCAATCTCACGCATTCGTTTCATTGTGATAGCATATAGAGCTCTTGTGGAGTTGTGAACTCTTTGTGTTGCGTTGCGAGCTCTTGTTGCGACTTGTGTGCGTGTTGTTGCTCTGATTTTCGAGTCTTGTGTGCGTTGCTCATTCCCACCTTACTCCGTATTCTTTGTGAACTTAATTGTAAGGGCGAGAGACTCCAAGTTGTGGAGATTCCTCGCAAACGGGAAAAGATCAAAGGAAAGAAAAACACCGTGGTATTCAAGTTGATCATTGGATCACTTGAGAGGAGTTGAGTGCAACTCTCGTCCGTTGGGACGCCACAACGTGGAGTAGGCAAGTTTTGTACTTGGCCGAACCACGGGATAACCACCGTGTCAACTCTGTGATTGCTTTCTTGTGGTTATCGTGTTTTGAGTTCTCTCTAGCCACTTGGCCATACTTATGCTAACCCTTAACAAGTTTTTGTGGCTTAAGTTTTGAACTTTTACAGGATCACCTATTCACCCCCCCCCTCTAGGTGCTCTCAATTGGTATCAGAGCCGTTCTCTTCAAGAAAGGGACTAACCGCCCGAAGAGATGGATCCTAAGGGGAAGGGAATTGTGATCAACGACAAGGAGAAGGAGTCCTTCGTCAACGAGCCAAGGGATGACAAGTCCAATGACTCGGGCTCGGGCCACAAGCGAAGAGATGGGAAGAAGAAGAAGACAAGACGCATCAAGGAGATCGTCTACTACGACAGCAATGAGTCCTCTTCTTCCCAAAAGGACGACGACCACGACAGACAAAGGAAACCGGTTAATTCTAACTTTTCTTTTGACTACTCTCGTATTCCGCAAAGTTCAAATTCACATTTGCTTTCTATTCCACTCGGCAAGCCCCCACACTTTGATGGGGAGGACTACGGATTTTGGAGCCACAAAATGCGTAGTCACCTATTCTCTCTCCATCCTAGCATATGGGAGATTGTAGATAGTGGAATGCACTTTAATAGTTCGGATAGTCCTATATTCATTAATGAGCAAATCCATAAGAATGCACAAGCTACTACTGTTCTTCTAGCCTCATTGTGCAGGGATGAATATAATAAAGTGAGTGGCTTGGATAACGCCAAGCAAATCTGGGATACCCTCAAGATCTCTCATGAGGGAAATGACGCTACCTTGCTCACCAAAATGGAGTTGGTGGAGGGCGAGCTTGGACGGTTCGCGATGATAAGGGGCGAGGAGCCAACTCAGACATACAACCGGCTCAAGACCCTTATCAACAAAATAAGGAGCTACGGAAGCACGCGATGGACGGACCACGACGTCGTCCGACTAATGCTCAGGTCCTTTACCGTTCTTGATCCTCATTTGGTGAATAATATTCGTGAGAATCCCAGGTACACCAAAATGTCGCCCGAAGAAGTCCTAGGAAAATTCGTCAGCGGGCGAATGATGATCAAGGAGGCAAGGTATGTGGACGACGCCTTGAATGGACCGATCAACGAGCCGCAACCTTTTGCTCTCAAAGCCACAGGGAACAAGGAGGCGCTACCCAGCAAGGTGGCGCAAATTGAGGCGGCCGGTCTTAATGAAGAAGAAATGGCCCTCATTATCAAGAGATTCAAGACGGTGCTAAAGGGTCGCAATGGACAGCCGAGCAAGACTAAGACCAAGGGGAAGCGATCATGCTTCAAATGCGGTAAGCTTGGTCATTTTATTGCTAACTGTCCCGATAATGATAGTGACCAGGAAAAGGGAAACAAGAGGGAAAAGAAGAAGCATTACAAGAAGGCAAAGGGCGAGGCGCATCTAGGCAAGGAGTGGGACTCGGATTGCTCCTCGTCCGACTCCGACAATGAAGGACTCGCCGCCACCGCCTTCAACAAATCAACCCTCTTCCCCAACGAGCGTCACACATGCCTTATGGCAAGGGAGAAGAAGGTATGTACTCGCAACTCTACCTATGCTTCTTCAAGTGAGGAAGAATCTAGTGATGAGGATGAAGTAGATTATTCATGTTTGTTCAAGGGCTTAGATAGATCTAAGATAGACAAAATTAATGAGTTAATTGATGCCTTGAATGAAAAGAATATACTTTTAGAAAAGCAAGAGGATTTGTTGTATGAAGAGCATGATAAATTTGTTGAGGCACAAAAATCCTATGCTTTAGAAGTTAAAAGAAATGAAATGCTTTCTTTTGAACTATCTACTTGTCATGAAACCATTTCTACTTTGAAAGGTGTCAACAATGATTTAAATGCTAAATTAGAAGTAGCAAATAAATCCAATTCTTGTGTAGAACATGTTGAAATTTGTACTAGGTGTAAAGATTTTGACATTAATGCTTGTAGTGAACACCTAGTTTCAATTTCCAAGCTTAATGATGAACTGGCTAGTCTTAATGCTCAACTTAAGACTAGCAAGAATGATTTCGATAAGCTAAAATTTGCAAGGGATGCCTATACAATTGGTAGACACCCCTCAATTAAGGATGGACTTGGCTTCAAGAGAGAAGCTAAGGACTTAACAAGCCATAAGGCTCCCATTCCCGCCAAGGAGAAAGGGAAGGCCCCTATGGCTAGTAATGTGCAAAAGAACCATGCTTTTATGTATTATGATAGGAGACAAACTAGAAATGCTTATAGGAGTTATAATGCTTTTGATGATTTTGACTCTCATGCCATGTTTGCTCCTAGTTCCTCTTATGTGTATGATAGAAATGTTACTAGGAGAAATGTTGTTCCTAAGAGAAATACTATTCATCATGCGTCTAGAAAGAATGCTATTCATGCTCCTAGGAAAGTAGTGAATGAACCTTCCACAATTTATTATGCTTTAAATGCTTCCTTTGCTATTTGTAGAAAGGATAAGAAAATTGTTGCTAGGAAGTTAGGGGCAAAATGCAAGGGAGACAAAACTTGCATTTGGGTCCCTAAGGATATTTGCACTAACCTTGTAGGACCCAACATGAGTTGGGTACCTAAGACCCAAGCCTAAATTTGCCTTGCAGGTTTATGCATCCGGGGGTTCAAGCTGGATTATTGATAGCGGATGCACAAACCATATGACGGGGGAGAAGAAGATGTTCACCTCCTACGTCAAGAATAAGGATTCCCAAGATTCAATCATATTCGGTGATGGGAATCAAGGCAAGGTAAAAGGGTTAGGTAAAATTGCAATTTCTAATGAGCACTCTATCTCTAATGTGTTTTTAGTAGAGTCACTAGGATATAATTTACTATCTGTTAGTCAATTGTGCAATATGGGATATAACTGTCTGTTTACAAATATAGATGTGTCTGTCTTTAGAAGAAGTGATGGTTCACTAGCTTTTAAGGGTGTATTAGACGGCAAACTTTATTTAGTTGATTTTGCAAAAGAAGAGGCCGGTCTAGATGCATGCTTAATGGCTAAGACTTGCATGGGCTGGCTGTGGCATCGCCGCTTAGCACATGTGGGGATGAAGAACCTTCACAAGCTTCTAAAGGGAGAACACGTGATAGGTCTAACCAATGTTCAATTCGAAAAAGATAGACCTTGTGCAGCTTGTCAAGCAGGGAAACAGGTGGGAGGAGCGCATCACAGCAAGAATGTGATGACCACTTCAAGACCCCTGGAGCTGCTGCATATGGACCTCTTCGGACCCGTCGCCTATCTAAGCATAGGGGGAAGTAAGTATGGTCTAGTTATTGTTGATGACTTTTCCCGCTTCACTTGGGTGTTCTTTTTGCAGGATAAGTCTGAAACCCAAGGGACCCTCAAGCGCTTCCTCAGGAGGGCTCAAAATGAGTTTGAGCTCAAAGTGAAGAAGATAAGGAGCGACAACGGGTCCGAATTCAAGAACCTTCAAGTGGAGGAGTTCCTTGAAGAAGAAGGGATCAAGCACGAGTTCTCCGCTCCCTACACACCACAGCAAAATGGTGTGGTAGAGAGGAAGAACAGGACGCTCATTGACATGGCGAGGACGATGCTAGGAGAATTCAAGACCCCCGAGTGCTTTTGGACGGAAGCCGTGAACACTGCTTGCCATGCCATCAACAGGGTCTACCTTCATCGCCTCCTCAAGAAGACGTCGTATGAGCTTCTAACCGGTAACAAACCCAATGTATCTTACTTTCGTGTATTTGGGAGCAAGTGCTACATTCTAGTGAAGAAAGGTAGAAATTCTAAGTTTGCTCCCAAAGCTGTAGAAGGGTTTTTGTTAGGTTATGACTCAAATACAAAGGCGTATAGAGTCTTCAACAAATCATCGGGTTTGGTTGAAGTCTCTAGCGACGTTGTATTTGATGAGACTAATGGCTCTCCAAGAGAGCAAGTTGTTGATTGTGATGATGTAGATGAAGAAGATGTTCCGACGGCCGCTATACGGACCATGGCGATTGGAGAAGTACGGCCACAGGAACAAGATGAACGAGATCAACCTTCTTCCTCAACTATGGTGCATCCCCCAACCAAAGATGACGAACAGGTACCTCAAGTGGAGGCGCTTGATCAAGGGGGAGCACAAGATAATCAAGTGATGGAGGAAGAAGTGCAACCGGCACCTCCAACCCAAGTTCGAGCGATGATTCAAAGGGATCATCCCGTCGACCAAATTCTGGGTGACATTAGCAAGGGAGTAACTACTCGATCTCGATTAGTTAATTTTTGTGAGCATTACTCCTTTGTCTCTTCTATTGAGCCTTTCAGGGTAGAAGAGGCCTTGCTAGATCCGGACTGGGTGTTGGCCATGCAAGAGGAGTTAAACAATTTCAAGCGCAATGAAGTTTGGACACTGGTGCCTCGTCCGAAGCAAAATGTTGTGGGAACCAAGTGGGTGTTCCGCAACAAACAGGACGAGCACGGGGTGGTGACGAGAAACAAGGCTCGACTTGTGGCAAAAGGTTATGCCCAAGTCGCAGGTTTGGATTTTGAGGAGACTTTTGCTCCTGTGGCTAGGCTAGAGTCAATTCGAATCTTGCTAGCATATGCCGCTCACCATTCTTTCAGGTTGTTCCAAATGGATGTGAAGAGCGCTTTCCTCAACGGGCCAATCAAGGAGGAGGTGTACGTGGAGCAACCCCCTGGCTTCGAGGATGAACGGTACCCCGACCATGTGTGTAAGCTCTCTAAGGCGCTCTATGGACTTAAGCAAGCCCCAAGAGCATGGTATGAATGCCTTAGAGACTTTTTACTTGCTAATGCTTTCAAGGTTGGGAAGGCCGATCCAACTCTTTTCACTAAGACATGTGATGGTGATTTGTTTGTGTGCCAAATTTATGTTGATGACATAATATTTGGTTCTACTAACCAAAAGTCTTGTGAAGAGTTTAGCAGGGTGATGACGCAGAAATTCGAGATGTCGATGATGGGCGAGTTGAACTACTTCCTTGGGTTCCAAGTGAAGCAACTCAAGGACGACACCTTCATCTCCCAAACGAAGTACACGCAAGATCTGCTAAAGCGGTTTGGGATGAAGGACGCCAAGCCCGCAAAGACTCCGATGGGGACCGACGGACACACCGACCTCAACAAAGGAGGTAAGTCCGTTGATCAAAAAGCATACCGGTCAATGATAGGTTCTTTGCTTTATTTATGTGCTAGTAGACCGGATATTATGCTTAGCGTATGCATGTGTGCTAGATTTCAATCCGATCCTAAGGAGTGTCACTTAGTGGCGGTGAAGCGAATTCTTAGATATTTGGTTGCTACGCCTTGCTTCGGGCTCTGGTATCCAAAGGGGTCTACCTTTGACTTAGTTGGATACTCAGACTCCGACTATGCTGGATGTAAGGTCGATAGGAAGAGTACATCGGGGACGTGCCAATTCTTAGGAAGGTCCCTGGTGTCATGGAACTCTAAGAAACAAACTTCCGTTGCCCTATCCACCGCTGAGGCCGAGTATGTTGCCGCAGGACAGTGTTGCGCGCAACTACTTTGGATGAGGCAAACCCTCAGGGACTTTGGCTACAATCTGAGCAAAGTCCCACTCCTATGTGATAATGAGAGTGCTATCCGCATGGCGGAAAATCCTGTTGAACACAGCCGCACAAAGCACATAGACATCCGGCATCACTTTTTGAGAGACCACCAGCAAAAGGGAGATATCGAAGTGTTTCATGTTAGCACCGAGAACCAGCTAGCCGATATCTTCACTAAGCCTCTAGATGAGAAGACCTTTTGCAGGTTGCGTAGTGAGCTAAATGTCTTAGATTCGCGGAACCTGGATTGAATTGTAGCATACATGTAGTTATGCTTTTGATCATGTTCCTTTTTGCATTATGTTGCTTATTATGGTGCTCAAGTTGTACAAACACTCCCTGGACCTCACAAGTCCGTTGCAAAGTGATGCACATGTGTAGGGGGAGATGTGTTACAACTTGACCCTTTGAGACTAACCATGTGCTTGAGTTTGATAATTTAGTCTCGAAGGAGGATTGAAAGGGAAAAGGTGGACTTGGACCATGAAAGACTTCCACTGCACTCCGATGAGAGGGTAACTAATTCCAAGTTCATCTCATGAAATCTTATTGCCATTTGCTCTTAATTGAAGACTTTGGTGAGGCAATGGGGTTCACAGGCCAAGATTGATCCCGTTTTGGTGCTTGATGCCAAAGGGGGAGAAAATAAAGGCCAAAGTGATAAATGGATCAGCTACCACTTGAGAGATTTTGAAAATAGTAGAATAGAGTTTTTGTTTTGTCAAAAGCTTTTATTGTCTCTTATTGTCTCTATTTTCAAAAGTTGGCTTCTTGTGGGGAGAAGTGTTGATTATGGGAAAAAGGGGGAGTTTTTGAAATCCGTGGTCAAATTCTTTTGAAATGACTCTCTTTATGCTTCAATATGTGTGTTTGACTTATAGATAGAGATTTGAGTTTGATTTGCAAAAACAAACCAAGTGGTGGCAAAGGATGATCCATATATGCCAAAATTGAATCAAAACCAATTTGAGTTTTTATTTGAAGTGATTTTGCACTTGTTCCACTTGCTTTATGTTGTGTTGGCATAAATCACCAAAAAGGGGGAGATTGAAAGGGAAATGTGCCCTTGGGCCATTTCTAAGTATTTTGGTGATTGAGTGCAAACACAAGGGCCTAAATGTGAAAATATGCTCATGGATGAACAAAGTGTAAATCACAAGTAAAGGTATGTTTCTAAGCCTTAGTACATTAGTTTTGTGTACTAACATCTTGTCTAAGTGTTAGAAACAGGAGAAAGAAGAAAAGAAAAGAAGTGGAGAGTGGCTGTGTACAGCCAAAGGCTGCTTCGGGCTGGGGCACCGGACTGTCCGGTGTGCACCGGACAGTGTCCGGTGCGCCAGATCAGCGCAGCGCAAACCAGCCGCTCTCGGGTTTTTCTCCGGCGACTTCGGCTAAAATTCACCGGACTGTCCGGTGTGCACCGGACTGTCCGGTGAGCCAACGGTCGGCCGGGCCAACGGTCGGCCGCGCGATCGGCGCGCGACACGTGGCCGAGCCAACGGTCGGAAGGGAGCACCGGACTGTCCGGTGTGCACCGGACTGTCCGGTGCGCCAGATCTGCAACGGTCGGCAACGGTCGGCTTCGCTTTCTATGGAAACAAATCGGGCACCGGACAGTGTCCGGTGTGCACCGGACTGTCCGGTGCGCCACGAGACAGAAGGCAAAGATGGCCTTCCAGATTTGTTCCCAACGGCTCCTAGCTGCCTTGGGGCTATAAAAGGGACCCCTTGGCGCATGGAGGAGTATACCAAGCATTCCTACAACTCTTCTAAGCACCAAGACATCAATCTCACGCATTCGTTTCATTGTGATAGCATATAGAGCTCTTGTGGAGTTGTGAACTCTTTGTGTTGCGTTGCGAGCTCTTGTTGCGACTTGTGTGCGTGTTGTTGCTCTGATTTTCGAGTCTTGTGTGCGTTGCTCATTCCCACCTTACTCCGTATTCTTTGTGAACTTAATTGTAAGGGCGAGAGACTCCAAGTTGTGGAGATTCCTCGCAAACGGGAAAAGATCAAAGGAAAGAAAAACACCGTGGTATTCAAGTTGATCATTGGATCACTTGAGAGGAGTTGAGTGCAACTCTCGTCCGTTGGGACGCCACAACGTGGAGTAGGCAAGTTTTGTACTTGGCCGAACCACGGGATAACCACCGTGTCAACTCTGTGATTGCTTTCTTGTGGTTATCGTGTTTTGAGTTCTCTCTAGCCACTTGGCCATACTTATGCTAACCCTTAACAAGTTTTTGTGGCTTAAGTTTTGAACTTTTACAGGATCACCTATTCACCCCCCCCTCTAGGTGCTCTCAGAGAGACCCTTGGCGCCGGAGGCGAGGTGTCTGCCCTCGCGCTGGTCAGGGACGAGGCGGGCGTGGCGACCCGCCGGCTGAGGGGAGCGACGGAGGCGTTGAGTCGAGCGACGGAGGCGCTGAGTCAGGTCCGCCGAGCTATGCCCTCTCCGCCCCCCTCTCTTTTTTTTTACGCAACGGCCTTACGTGTGTTCTGCAGGTGGCTGACTTCACCAGCCGCACCGCGTCGGGGGCCCTTACGGTAGCTTTGTCTGCCGAGGTCGAGAGACTTCGGACGCAACACGCTGACGCTGTCCGTGAGAAGTCGGCCTCCGACAGCAAGTGCCGCAAACTGTCGGAGAAGGTGGCCGCCCTGGAGAAGGAGAAGGCTGACCTCCGGCGCCAGCTGGCGGGGGAGAGGAGGGAGGCCAACGAAGCCATCGCCAAAGAGCAGGCTGCTCAGGCGGAGGCCAGGCTGGCGCGGGCGGAAGGCAATATCGCCAAGGAGCTCGCCGGAGAGCTGCAGCGGCGGCTTTCTGCCCTGGAGAGCCGCGCGGAGGGGGCCGAGGCCGCGATGCGAGCGGAGGCCGAACGGACGCGCACGCAGCTCATGACTGCATACCGCGAGCTAGGTGTGCGGACGGGTGACTTCGAGGTGCCGGAGCGAGAGGCTGGACTTCGCTGTCTAGAATGGGTGCAGGAGGAACTGCAGGAGCTCCCCACTGTCTTGGCGGGGTTGATGGCGTTCACCTCCCTGGTCACCTGCGAGGCAGCAATGAACGTGCTCTCTCGCGAAGGCTGCCGGCACTTTGAGGCCCTCGACCAGGCAGATGAGGATTTTGGGCGAGATATCTTTGAGGTCGAAGACCCCGTGGTGAAGGAATCCGCCGGGGCCCTCTATGACCGGATGTGGAGTTCATACGGTTGTGAGGTGGTCCGGGCGCGGGCCAAGGCTGCGAGGGCTCAGGTAACGTTGTCGTTTGCTCGGCGTTTGCTGGATGCGGTCTGTGCGTGTGTTTGCTGAATTTTTGTGCGTTTTGTCTTAGGCGGAGCGCGGCGAGCGGGTGGACGACTTCGGGGCGCTGAACAGCACGCTGCCTGACCCGGAGACGACCCCTGCGGAGGCCGCGACTGGAGTCGCCCCGGGACCGACCCCGGAGACCGCGGATGATGCACCAGGCGCCCCTGCACCTGCAGCGGCCGACGAAGACCTTCCCCCAAGGGTGGCCGAAGGCGCGCCCGATGCCCCCGCAGCTGCTGTGCCGAGCGCTGAAGATCCAGCGGAGGCGGGGGCGGAGGCAGCGGCGGAGGCTCCCGCAGCGGCAGGGCCTTCGCAGGTGGCATAGGTGGTGTTTAGGGTTGAGGAATTTTTGGATGTTGTACTGAATTTTGGTTGCTGCGCAGGTTCGAGATTTTGGGCCTGCGCACGCAACCGCTGCTACTGAGTTTTTGGCGGCTTCGACCGCGGAAGATGGAAATGAATATGGTGGGTCTGTTTCTGAGTTTTGTGATTTTACTGACTCTGGGAGCTCGGTTGAGTGGACTGAGGAGTCTTCGGAGGGGGACTTGGATTATTTTGCGGCCTTGGACGTGGCTGTGGCGGAGGCTGCGCCACACGCTGCGGACGCGCCAGACGTGCCCGGTCCTAGCACCGGGCACCGACGACGAAGGGCGGTTGCAAAGCGTAGGATTAGTGCGGAGGAAGGGGCCCGGCTCCGCGTTAGCAGGGCTGGTCGGCAGGAGCTGCTGTCTTTGCCGGCCGCCGCTGGTGCAGGGGAAGGGGAGCTGCGAAGCCTTTTTGCGGGTGAGGAGCTTAGGATAATGTTGTTTAATTATAGAGAGATGGGGATTATTCCTAAGGTTGAGCCGATGTAGGGCGCGGTGCCCTCGCTTGTGTATGTGTAAGGGCTTGTAAAATGGAGTTGTGTGCCCTCGCGTGCCTGTGCCTGCGAGGGCGTTGTGTACTTTGTCTGGTGTGATTGATTATGCTGTGCCAGCACAATTATAACTGGTCTTGGTGTCGTTTCTGCTTTTGTTGTACTGGGTCGGCTGCGCGCTTGTGCTTAGCTCGGCTGCACCTTTCGGCGACTTCTGCGCGGATAGTCTTCGCGATAGCCTTCGGATTTTTGCGCACTTGTTGTGCTTAGTCCGACTGCACCCTTAGGCGACTTCTGCGTGGATAGTCTTCGCGATAGACTTCGGATTTTTGCGCACTTGTTGTGCTAAGTCCGGCTGCACCCTTAGGCGACTTCTGCGCGGATAGTCTTCGCGATAGACTTTGGATTTTTGCGCACTTGTTGTGCTAAGTCCGGCTGCACCCTTAGGCGACTTCTGCGCGGATAGTCTTTGCGATAGACTTCGGATTTTTGCGCACTTGTTGTGCTAAGTCCGGCTGCACCCTTAGGCGACTTCTGCGCGGATAGTCTTCGCGATAGACTTCGGATTTTTGCGCACTTGTTGTGCTAAGTCCGGCTGCACCCTTAGGCGACTTCTGCGCGGATAGTCTTCGCGATAGACTTTGGATTTTTGCGCACTTGTTGTGCTAAGTCCGGCTGCACCCTTAGGCGACTTCTGCGCGGATAGTCTTCGCGATAGACTTCGGATTTTTGCGCACTTGTTGTGCTAAGTCCGGCTGCACCCTTAGGCGACTTCTGCGCGGATAGTCTTCGCGATAGACTTTGGATTTTTGCGCACTTGTTGTGCTATGTCCGGCTGCACCCTTAGGCGACTTCTGCGCGGATAGTCTTCGCGATAGACTTTGGATTTTTGCGCACTTGTTGTGCTAAGTCCGGCTGCACCCTTAGGCGACTTCTGCGCGGATTGGTCGCACGCGAGGGTGGCTAGCGCTTAGCCTCGCGGTGACTTCGAATTGGTCGAATGCCGAAAACCGTTGTTGCGGTCTTTTTTCGACACATGCTTTTGCGGGGGATTTTTCTCACATATATTACATGGCTCCGCCTCGTTAAAAACCTCACCCCCCGGGAGGAAAAGAGTGCGGGCCGGTACAAGATTGTTTGCGGCGAATTACAAGGGCGAAATCAGCCCTAAATGGGTCAAACAAAAAATTTGCGAAGGTTGTCGACGTTCCAGGAGTGCTCTAGGTCCTCGCCGTTTGGCGTTGTGAGCCTGTAAGCGCTGGGGGAAGCTTTTGACTTGACTATGAAGGGGCCCTCCCACTTGGGCTCCAACTTGCCCTTGGACTCCGTCCGAGCTGTTCGGATGAGTACGAGGTCCCCCTCGCTGAACTCCCTTGGGATGACTGCGCGGTCGCGCCATGCTTTGGTCTGGGCCTGATATTTGTTTAGGGCCTGTAGGGCGAAGACCCGGTCTCCGTCAATGAGATCTTTTGAAGTTGGCTCATCCACTTCGGGGACGGCTGACGGAACTGTACGCGGGGACCCATGCTTTATTTCTTGCGGGGTCATTGCCTCCGATCCGTATAGAAGGCGGAAAGGAGTGAACCCGGTCGCTCTGCACTCGGTTGTGTTTAGCGCCCAGACCGCCTCTGGTAATAAATCTGTCCATCTGCCTTTTCTTTCATCGAGGAGCATCTTTTTGACAGCTGTGAATATTTTCCCATTGGCGCGCTCCACGACCCCGTTGGACTGCGGATGATAGACTGAAGCGAAGGCAAGCTTGGTGCCGATGGAGAAACAAAAATCCTTGAAATCTTGGCTGTCGAACTGCTTGCCGTTGTCAACTGTTAGCTCGGACGGTACTCCGAAGCGGCAAACGATGTTCTGCCAGAAGAATTTTTGGGCAGTCTTTGATGTGATTATGGAAACAGCCCTCGCTTCAATCCATTTGGTGAAGTATTCAACAGCTACGAAGGCGAACTTAAGGTTCCCCTGAGCGGTGGGCAGGGGCCCGACGATGTCCAGGCCCCAGCGCTGGAGAGGCCATGTATGGGCAATCAGCTTTGTATATTGCGAGGGGTTGCCTGACCGAGGGGAGAACTTCTGGCAGGCTTCGCAGGACCTCGTGACCCGATTTGCGGCGCAGATCATTGCGGGCCAGTAAAACCCTTGTCGGATCACCTTGGCAGCCAGGGCCCTTGGCCCTGCGTGCGAGCCGCACGTGCCACTGTGGACTTCGCGTAGGATCTGCATGCCTTCGGTTTCGGTGACGCATTTGAGCATTGGCTGACTGACCCCTTTCTTGTACAGTTGGCCCTCGATCAGAGCGAAGTCCCGGCTTCGATGTCTGAGGCGCTTTGCCTCACTGACGTCGGCTGGATGATAGTACCCCTGTAGGAACAGGGTTATTGGTGCCCTCCAGTCTTCTGTCATGATTAGGTTGACTATACGGTGGCCTTCGCTATCATTAGTTATCTGGAGCCCTTCGGGGCTCCGGACAGCTGGAGTGCCGATGGTGTGGAAAAACACGTCGGAGGGCAGGGGCTCGCCCCTGGCGGCGGCCTTGGCTAAGGCATCGGCCTCCTCGTTCTTGGCCCTATCCACATGCTGCAGGGTGAATCCCTTGAATTGTCTCTCGAGACTTCGGATAGCCGCGAGGTATTGCATGAGGGTGGGGTCTTTTGCTGCATAGTCTTTTTCGACCTGACCAGCAACTATCTTGGAGTCTGTTTTGATGATACATGTGGTGACTCCGAGGGCCCTTAGCTTGCGGAGGCCGAGGATGACTGCTTCATACTCTGCTATGTTGTTTGTACATTTGTCGGATTCCAGAGCGAAGCTGAGGCGTGCTGCATATCTGTGTTTGACTCCGGCTGGCGAGGTGACGACTGCAGCGACGCCTGCCCCCGCATGACACCATGCACCGTCGCAATGGATAGTCCAGACCTTTTCTGTGGATGGGTCCGGCTGTGTTACTGGCCCAGTCCAGTCGACGACGAAGTCTGCCAGGACTTGCGACTTGATAGCTGTTCTGGGCTCGAAGCTGATGTGGTAGCCGGAGAGTTCGGCTGCCCACTTGGCGATCCTCACTGATGCCTCTGGGTTCCTGAATAGTTCGCCGAGCCCCCTGCCTGAGGTGACTCGGACCTTGAATGCTTCAAAATAATGGCGCAGCTTGCGCGAGGACATAACGACTGCGTAGGCAATCTTCTCCAGCTCTGTCATGTTGCATTTGGACGGCGTCAGGACTTCGGAGACATAGTAGACAGGGCACTGTCTGACTGCGCCCTCGACTGTCTGCTCCTGTACCAGTGCCGCGCTGACTGCGTGCGGCGAAGCCGCGACATAGAGCAATAGGGGGAGCGAGGAGTCGGGGCTCGTGAGGATGGCCAGCTCCGACAGGTACTGTTTTAGTGAGGCGAAGGCCGCTGCTTGCTCCGGTCCCCAAGCGAAGTCCTTCACGCCGCGGAGTGTTTTGAGGAAAGGGAGACTTCGCTCGGCGGACCTGGAGATGAATCTGTTGAGAGCGGCCATCCTGCCTGTCAGGCGCTGGACGTCCCTGGCGGACTGCGGAGGCGACATATCGACGATGGCCTGGATCTTGGTTGGGTTGGCCTCGATGCCGCGGCGGGACACCAGGTAGCCCAATATCTTGCCCTGGCGAACACCGAAAACGCACTTTTCCGGGTTTAGGCGGAGTCATGCATCTCGCATGTTCGCGAATGTCTCTGCCAGGTCGGCGAGATGGTCCTCCTTATTCTTGCTGGCGACGACGATGTCGTCCACATATGTGAATATATTTCTGCCGACCTGCCCGTCGAGCACCGTTTTGGTGAGTCTGGAGAAGGTGGATCCGGCATTCTTGAGACCCTCCGGCATTCTGACAAAGCAATAAGTGCCGAAGGGTGTTATAAAGCTGGTGCTAGCCTTGTCTTCCTCCTTCATGTATATCTGGTGATAGCCGGAGAAGCAGTCGAGGAGGGACATGACCTCGCATCCGGCCGCGCTATCGACTATTTTGTCGATCCGCGGCAACGGGAAATTGTCCTTTGGGCAGGCCTTATTGAGACTGGTGAAGTCTATGCACATGCGCCATTTTCCGCTTTTTTTCTGCACCATCACAACATTGGAGAGCCACGTGGGGTAAGCCACTGGCTCGATGAATTTAGCCTCCAGGAGGCGATGCACCTCCGCCTTGGCGGCCTCTGTCTTTTCGTCTGACATTTTGCGAAGCTTCTGCTTTTTGGGTCGCACCGAAGGGTTAATCCCCAAGCTGTGCTCAATTATGGCTCGGCTGACTCTGACCAGATCGAGGGCAGACCAGGCGAAGACATCCTTATTCTTGGCCAGGCAGCAGAGAAGTCTCTCTTCTTCAAGTGAGGTGAGGTCTTCGCTGATAGTTACTGTGTGCTTGGGCGTGGCCTGATCGAGGGGGACAGTCTTGGTCCCGTCTTGGCACTGCAACTGTGCCTTGTCGTGCTGCTTGTCGGTTGGGCTGGCCGGCGCAGGGACCTCGCGCTGGGTCGTGAGACAGTGTACGTTTCTCTGACCGGGCACGAAGTCCCGCTCAATGTTGCGCGCCGTCTGCTGGTTGCCGTAGACTGTGATGGCGCCTAGCGGGCCTGGTATCTTCATACATAGGTACAACCCGTGGATGGCAGCTTCGAACTTGTTGATGGATCCCCGGCCCATGATGGCGTTGTATGGGTATACCATGTCGACAATGTCGAAGGTTACTTGCTCACTTCGGGCATTGGGCGCTACACCGAAGGAGAGGGGCAACTCTATCTTGCCAACTGGAAAGGTGCCCTTGCCGCCGAAACCATACAACGGGTTGTCCGAAGGCTTCAGCAAGCTGTGGCTTATACCCATGCGGTCGAAGGCATGGAGGAAGATGATGTCCGCCTGACTGCCGTTGTCGACTAGGACTTTGTGTAAGTCCCAGCCTGCCACGCTGCAATTGATGACCATAGCGTCGATGTGGGGGGGCGCTGCGTAGGTCGACGTCTCGTGCGTCGAAGGTTAGCGGTATATGGGACCACTTCGTCTGCACGACTGGGCCAGTGACGGCGACGTGGTTGATGCTGCGGTAGTGGTCCCGCTTCTGCCGCTTGGTGTCGAAGTCAGTGCTGGACCTCCCTGTTATCATGTGAATGACTCCGCGATATGGTTGATCGGCGAAGTCTTCCTGTTTTGGGGCGTGGGGGATGTTTTGGTGTTGCTGGTGTGGCGGTGGGGGTGGAGGAGGTACGATTTGTACTTCCTGATGGTGTTGGTAAGCGTGGTGCGGTGGATGCGGAGCGGGAGCGTGGATGTATGGTGGAGGGGGTGGTTGGTAATTATGCGCGACAATTCTAGGATTGTCGGCTGGCTGCGCCCGCGCCATTCTTTCTCTGGTGGCCTTCGTCTCGGGGCAGTCTTTGGTCTGGTGGGCGCAGTCTTCGCCGTGGAAAAGGCAATAGAACCGGCGCGGCGGCTGCTGCGCCCGCCCTCGACCCCTGCCGCGAGTTCCATTTCCGCGGCCCTGGGGGGGATATTCCTGGCGGCGAGGGGGATCAGCAGCAGGCTGTTGGTTGACGATGTTGTGCACTTGCTGCTGACTGCGGCCCTCTCGACCGGAGTCTGGCTGCGGAGTCCTCGTCCATGTGCGGCTGGACTGCGGGGCATCTTTGGGTTTCCGTTGTGACTCGACCTTGCGCTGGTGGAGCTCTTCGGATTTGGCATATTTTTCGAAGAGCTGATATAGCTCCTGCAAGCTCTTGGGTGGATCTCTGATACAATGGCTGTAGAGGACGCCGGCCCGAAGGCCATTGATGGCGTAGTGGATGGCGATCTGATCGTCGACAGAGGGCAGCTGCGACTTGAGTGTTAAGAACTTGCGGTAATACTCCCGCAGAGTCTCCTTTTCTAGCTGTTTGCAAAGCGAGAGCTCGGCCAAAGCGTCGGTGTCTGGACGGTACCCTTGGAAGTTGAGGAGGAACTTGTCCCTGAGACTTCTCCACGAATCAATGGACATCGGAGGCAATCTGGTGAACCAGGTGAGTGCTGGGCCCTCTAGTGCGATGATGAAAGACTTCGCCATTGTGGCGTCGTCCCCTCCGGCTGATGCAACGGCGACTTGATAACTCATGATGTACTGCGCCGGGTCGGTGCTGCCGTTGTACTTGGGGTATGCCCCCGCTCGAAAGTTAGCTGGCCAAGGCGTCACTTGTAGGTGTGGCGCCAGGGGGCTTCGCTCGTCGAGGTAGTTGACCCCTTGGAATGGCGCGTCGTGCTGGGAGACGTAGTCATGCTGGGGGAAACGCGGGTTCTCCGGCTGCGCCCGGTGCTGCAGGGGTGGGCCATGCTGCCGGCCGAGGTGGCCTTCGCGCGTGTCCTCCGGTTGAGTGCGCTGTTGGAGGGGTGGCTCTTGCTGTAGACCGAGGTGGCCTTCGCGCTGCATCAGCGCGATCTCGCGCTCGAGGTCTTGAGCTTTCTGCTCCTCGTCGCGTATCATTTGCCGCACTTTGGCTAACGCGGACACACACTGGCGCTTGGCCTCCAGTATCTCTTTCTGCCTCTGGAGATTGCGGTTCCTGAGGCGCAGGGCGCGCAGCTGCAGCTGTTCTTCTGTTGAGACGCCGAGGACCTCACCGTCCTCGGTGAGGTCCGTGCCTTCCAGTGGGGCGAAGCCTGGGGGCGGCTGTGACTGTCCTTCGGTTCCGCAGGTGCGGAAGGTGTCGTCTTCGCCGGTGTGGGGAACATTGTCTTCCGTGGGCTCTTGGTGGGTGGATTGGGTGAGGACGAGGGCCTTGCCCTTTCTTGCGGCCAGCAGTGCTGCCTTCGCAGCCTCGTCAGCCTTGGGGTTAGCTCTCTTGGGTGCCATCGCGGGTGGTTTTATCGTAGCACGAACGGTGGGCGCCAAATGTTGGAACTCGCTCACAGCAGCAAGAAGGCCAACAAGGGTGAATAGTGGTGACAACAGGGTTACGTGCACGGGGGCAATAGCTCTGTTCATCTAGCCTCTCACGGGCACTGTGCGGGGGTATTTATAGGTATCTGAGTGCCCAGCGTCTTGTGTTAAGGACGCATGTGCCCTCAGGCACCTATTTTATCCCAAGAATATTCTCATAAAGCAGGGTTACAGACCGTAATTACAAGTATTCCTTTACAAGTTAGGCCCGTAATGCAGAGGCGGCCACGCGGGGCCCGTTACAATGGGCCAGATCACACGTGGGCCTTGGGACTGAACGAGGACGCGCCGTGGTAGGACGTCGCCGCAGGCCTTCGTCAAAGTGCCGAGTCCTGCGAAGGGTGTCCCTGCCCGCTTTGTCTCCGTCGGACCAGCGGCTGCAGCGAAGGCCTCGAGCGAAGGGTGGCGTCTTTGCCTTCGCCCCAACACTTCTCTAGGATTTTATTTTACTACGCTAAAAACTTATATATAATAAAATAACTCTCCATTATTTAGAAAAAAGAAAAGAAAAGCAAGGAAAAGAGAGGGTAACACCCGAATTTAGTGGATTTTAGAAAAGAAATTTTATACCCCCAAATTCAGGGTGTTACATGTCCCTTTGCTCTTTTGTTGAACCCAATACTTGGTCTTTTTATTGGCTAAGTGTGAACCTTTGGCACCTGTATAACTTGTACACTAGAGCAAACTAGTTAGTCCAATTATTTGTGTTGGGCAATTCAACCACCAAAATTATTTAGGAAATAGGTGTAAGCCTAATTCCCTTTCAATTAGCGAGAGAGATTTGTTGTGTTCTTTTGAGCTCTTGCGCTTGGATTGCTTCTTTCTTTCTCATTTGTTCTTGCGATCAAAACTCACTTGTAACCGAGGCAAGAGACACCAATTGTGTGGTGGTCCTTGCGGGGAAGTTTTGTTCCTGGTTTGATTTGAGAAGAGAAGCTCACTCGGTCCGAGGGACCGTTTGAGAGAGGGAAAGGGTTGAAAAAGACCCGGCCTTTGTGGCCTCCTCAACGGGGAGTAGGTTTGCGAGAACCGAACCTCGGTAAAACAAATCCGCGTGTCACACTCTTCATTTGCTTGCGATTTGTTTTGCTCCCTCTCTCGGACTCATTATTATTTCTAACGCTAACCCGGCTTGTAGTTGTGATTATATTTGTAAATTTCAGTTTCGCCCTATTCACCCCCCTCTAGGCGACTTTCAATTGGTATCAGAGCCCGATGCTTCATTAGAGCCTAACCGCTCGAAGTGATGTCGGGAGATCACACCAAGAAGGAGATGGAGACCGGCGACAAGCCCACTACAAGCCACGGGTCGACTTCATCAGAAGAGTCCCGCAACAAGAGGAAGGAGAAGAAGAACTCCTCCAACAAAGGGAAGGGAAAAGAGAAGAAATCCTCTTCCCACAAGTCGCATCGGAGAGGTGACAAGCACAAGAGGATGAGGAAAGTGGTCTACTACGAGACCGACTCTTCATCACCATCGACCTCTGACTCCGATGCGCCGTCCGTAACTTCTAAGCGCCAAGAGCGCAAGAAGTATAGTAAGATCCCCCTACGCTACCCCCACATTTCAAAGTGTACTCCGTTACTCTCCGTTCCATTAGGCAAACCACCGGTTTTTGACGGTGAAGATTATAATATGTGGAGTGACAAAATGAGGCACCATCTAACCTCACTCCACACAAGCATATGGAATGTTGTTGAGTTTGGTGTACAGGTACCATCCGTAGGGGATGAAGACTATGACTCGGACGAGGTGGCCCAAATTCACCACTTTAACTCCCAAGCCACCACTATACTCCTCGCCTCTCTAAGTCGAGAGGAGTATAATAAGGTGCAAGGGTTAAAAAGTGCGAAGGAGATTTGGGACGTACTCAAGACCGCGCACGAAGGAGACGAGGTGACAAAGATCACCAAGCGGGAGACGATCGAGGGGGAGCTCGGTCGCTTCATGCTACACCAAGGGGAGGATCCACAAGCTATGTACAACCGCTTGAAGACCTTGGTGAATCAAGTGCGCAACCTCGGGAGCGAAAAATGGGATGACCATGAGATGGTCAAGGTTATTCTTAGATCCCTCGTATTTCTAAACCCTACACAAGTTCAATTAATTCGAGGTGATCCTAGATATAAGCTAATGTCTCCTGAGGAAGTAATAGGTAAATTTGTGAGCTTTGAGCTAATGATTAAAGGCTCAAAGAAAATCATCGAGCAAGGCACCTCCTCCACACCCGAGGCACAACCGGTCGCATTCAAGGCGACGGAAGAAAAGAAGGAGGAATCTACCCCAAGTCGAACACCCATCGACGCCTCCAAGCTCGACAACGAGGAAATGGCGCTCATCATCAAGAGTTTCCGCCAAATCCTCAAGCAAAGGAGGGGGAAAGATTACAAGCCCCGCTCCAAGAAAGTATGCTACAAATGTGGTAAGCCCGGTCATTTCATTGCTAAATGTCCATTATCTAGTGATAGTGACAGGGGCGACGACAAGAAGGGGAGAAGAAAGGAGAAGAAGAGACACTACAAGAAGAAGGGAGGCGATGCCCACGTGTGCCGTGAGTGGGACTCCGACGAGAGCTCCACCGACTCCTCCTCCGACGAGGACGCCGCCAACATCGCCGTCACCAAGGGACTTCTCTTCCCCAACGTCGGCCACAAGTGTCTCATGGCCAAGGACGGCAAAAAGAAGAAGGTAAAATCAAGATCCTCCACTAAATATGAAACCTCTAGTGATGAGGATGATGCTAGCAATGAGGAGGATAACTTACGCGTTATTTTTGCCAACCTAAACATGCAACAAAAGGAAAAATTAAATGAATTGATTAGTGCTATTCATGAGAAGGATGATCTCTTGGACTCTCAAGAGGACTTCCTTATTAAAGAAAATAAAAAGCATGTGAAGGTTAAAAATGCTTACGCTCTAGAAGTAGAAAAATGTGAAAAACTATCTAGTGAGCTAAGCACTTGCCATGAGACCATTGACAACCTTAGAAATAAGAATGCTAATTTGTTAGCTAAGGTTGATTCAAATGTTTGTGATGTTTCAATTCCCAATCTTAGAAATGATAATGTTGATTGACATGCTAAGATTAAAGAATTGAATGATTCTCTTGTTAGCCTTAGGATTGAAAACGAGAAATTAATTGCTAAGCCTAAAGATTTTGATGTTTGCAATATTACTATTTCTAACCTTATAAGTGAGAATGACATATTACATGCTAAGGTTGTAGAATTAAAATCTTGCAAACCCTCTACATCTACCGTTGAGCATGTTTCTATTTGCACTAGATGTAGAGATGTTGATATTGATGCTATTCATGATCATGTGGCTTTAATTAAACAACAAAATGATCATATAGCAACATTAGATGCTAAAATTGCCGAGCATGAACTTGAAAATGAGAAATTTAAATTTGCTCGTAGTATGCTTTATAATGGGAGACGCCCTAGCATCAAGGATGGCATTGGCTTCCAAAGGGGAGACAATGTCAAACTTAATGCCCCTCCAAAGAAATTGTATAACTTCGTTAAGGGCAAGGCTCCCATGCCTCAGGATAACGAGGGTTACATTTTGTACCCTGCCGGTTATCCTGAGAGCAAAATTAGGAGAATTCATTCTAGGAAGTCTCACTCTGGCCCTAACCATGCTTTTATGTATAAGGGTGAGACATCTAGTTCTAGGCAACCAACCCATGCTAAGTTGCCTAAGAAGAAAACTCCTAATGCATCAAATGATCATGATATCTCATTTAAAACTTTTGATGCATCCTATGTTTTAACTAACAAATCCGGCAAGGTAGTTGCCAAGTTTGTTGGGGGCAAACACAAGGGCTCCAAGACTTGTGTTTGGGTACCCAAGGTTCTTGTTTCTAATGCCAAAGGACCCAAAACCGTTTGGGTACCTAAAGTCAAGAACTAAACTTGTTTTGTAGGTTTATGCATTCGGGGGCTCAAGTTGGATCATCGACAGCGGGTGCACGAACCACATGACAGGGGAGAAGAAGATGTTCTCCTCCTACGAGAAAAACCAAGATCCCCAACGAGCTATCACATTCGGGGATGGAAACCAAGGTTTGGTCAAAGGTTTGGGTAAAATAGCTATATCTCCTGACCATTCCATTTCCAATGTTTTTCTTGTTGATTCATTAGATTACAATTTGCTTTCCGTATCCCAATTATGTCAAATGGGCTACAACTGTCTATTTACTGATGTAGGTGTCACTGTCTTTAGAAGAAGTGATGATTCAATAGCATTTAAGGGAGTGTTAGAGGGTCAGCTATACTTGGTAGATTTTGATAGAGCTGAACTCGACACTTGCTTAATTGCTAAGACTAACATGGGTTGGCTCTGGCACCGCCGACTAGCCCATGTTGGAATGAAGAATCTTCATAAGCTTCTAAAGGGAGAGCACATTTTAGGATTAACAAATGTTCATTTTGAGAAAGATAAGATTTGTAGCGCATGCCAAGCCGGGAAGCAAGTTGGCACTCATCATCCACACAAGAACATCTTGACGATTGACAGGCCACTGGAGCTCCTACACATGGATCTATTTGGCCCGATAGCTTACACAAGCATCGGCGGGAGTAAGTACTGTCTAGTTATTGTGGATGATTATTCTCGCTTCACTTGGGTATTCTTTTTGCAGGAAAAATCTCAAACCCAAGAGACCTTAAAGGGATTCTTGAGACGGGCTGAAAATGAGTTCGGCTTAAGAATCAAGAAAATTAGAAGCGACAACGGGATGGAGTTTAAGAACTCTCAAATTGAAGGCTTCCTTGAGGAGGAGGGCATCAAGCATGAGTTCTCTTCTCCCTACACCCCACAACAAAATGGTGTAGTGGAGAGGAAGAATCGAACTCTTTTGGACATGGCAAGAACCATGCTTGATGAGTACAAGACACCGGATCGGTTTTGGGCCGAGGCGGTCAACACCGCCTGCTACGCCATCAACCGGTTATATCTACACCGAATCCTCAAGAAGACATCCTATGAACTCCTAACCGATAAAAAGCCCAACATTTCATATTTTGGAGTCTTTGGTAGCAAATGCTTCATTCTTGTTAAAAGAGGTAGAAAATCCAAATTTGCTCCTAAAACTGTAGAAGGCTTTTTACTAGGATATGACTCAAACACAAGGGCATATAGAGTCTTTAACAAGTCCTCGGGACTAGTTGAAGTTTCTTGTGACGTTGTGTTTGATGAGACTAACGGCTCTCAAGTAGAGCAAGTTGATCTTAATGAGATAGGTGAAGAAGAGGCTCCATGCATCGCGCTAAGGAACATGTCCATTGGGGATGTGTGTCCTAAGGAATCCGAAGAGCCTCCAAATGCACAAGATCAACCATCCTCCTCCACGCAAGCATCTCCACCAACTCAAAATGAGGAAGAGGCTCAAGTTGATGAAGGAGAAGATCAAAGAGATGAGCCACCTCAAGATGACGACAATGATCAAGGGGGAGATACAAATGATCAAGACAAGGAGGATGAAGAACCAAGGCCGCCACACCCAAGAGTCTACCAAGCAATCCAACGAGATCACCCCGTCGACACCATCCTCGGCGACATTCATAAGGGGGTAACCACTAGATCTCGTGTTGCACATTTTTGTGAGCATTACTCTTTTGTTTCCTCTATTGAGCCACACAGGGTAGAGGAAGCACTTCAAGATTCGGATTGGGTGATGGCGATGCAAGAGGAGCTCAACAATTTCACTAGGAACGAGGTATGTCATTTAGTTCCACGTCCTAACCAAAATGTTGTAGGAACCAAGTGGGTCTTCCGCAACAAGCAAGACGAGCATGGTGTGGTGACAAGGAACAAAGCTCGACTTGTGGCCAAGGGATACTCCCAAGTCGAAGGTTTGGATTTCGGTGAAACCTATGCACCCGTAGCTAGGCTTGAGTCAATTCGTATATTATTAGCCTATGCTACTTACCATGGCTTCAAGCTTTATCAAATGGACGTGAAGAGTGCCTTCCTCAACGGACCAATCAAGGAGGAGGTCTACGTTGAGCAACCTCCCGGCTTTGAAGATAGTGAGTATCCTAACCATGTCTATAGGCTCTCTAAGGCGCTTTATGGGCTCAAGCAAGCCCCAAGAGCATGCTATGAATGCCTAAGATATTTCCTTATAGCTAATGGCTTCAAAGTCGGCAAGGCCGATCCTACTTTATTTACTAAAACTCTTGACAATGATTTGTTCGTATGCCAAATTTATGTTGATGATATTATATTTGGGTCTACTAACGAATCTACATGTGAAGAATTTAGTAGGATCATGACACAGAAATTCGAGATGTCTATGATGGGGGAGTTGAAGTATTTTCTAGGATTCCAAGTCAAGCAACTCCAAGAAGGCACCTTCATTAGCCAAACGAAGTATACTCAAGACATTCTAACCAAGTTTGGAATGAAGGATGCCAAGCCCATCAAGACACCCATGGGAACCAATGGGCATCTCGACCTCGACACGAGAGGTAAATCCGTCGATCAAAAGGTATACCGGTCGATGATAGGTTCATTACTTTATTTATGTACATCACGACCGGACATTATGCTTTCCGTATGCATGTGTGCAAGATTCCAAGCCGACCCTAAGGAATCTCACCTTACGGCCGTAAAACGAATCTTGAGATATTTGGCTTATACTCCTAAGTTTGGGCTTTGGTACCCTCGGGGATCCACTTTTGATTTGATTGGTTATTCAGATGCCGATTGGGCGGGGTGTAAAATTAATAGAAAGAGCACATCGGGGACTTGCCAGTTCTTGGGAAGATCCTTGGTGTCATGGGCTTCAAAGAAGCAAAATTCGGTCGCTCTTTCTACCGCTGAAGCCGAGTACATTGCCGCAGGCCATTATTGCGCGCAATTGCTTTGGATGAGGCAAACCCTGCGGGACTATGGTTACAAATTAACCAAAGTTCCTCTTCTATGTGATAATGAGAGTGCAATCCGCATGGCGGATAATCCCGTTGAGCATAGCCGCAATAAACACATAGCCATTCGGTATCATTTTCTTAGGGATCACCAACAAAAGGGGGATATCGAGATTGCATATATTAACACTAAAGATTAATTAGCCGATATCTTTACCAAGCCACTAGATGAACAAACTTTTACCAAACTTAGGCATGAGCTCAATATTCTTGATTCTAGGAATTTCTTTTGCTAATTTGCACACATAGCTCATAAGTATACCTTTGATCATATCTCTTTTATATATGCTATGACTAATGTGTTTTCAAGTGTATTTCAAACCAAGTCATAGGTATATTGAAAGGGAATTGGAGTCTTCGGCGAAGACAAGGCTTCCACTCCACTCTATCACTCATCCTTCACCGTTGCTCCAAGCACTTCTTCGTCTTTGGTATAATCTTCACTCATATGTTTTATTTGCCAAAGGGGAGTAAGTAGTTAGTAAAGGGCTTATATCTCACTCAAAGTATCCGTTTTTGGCGATTCATGCCAAAGGGGGAGAAAGTATGAGCCCAAAGCAAAAGGACCGCACCACCACCCTAATTTTAAAACTAATGATTTTCAATTGGTAAATTTCAAACTGGTATCTCTTTGTGTTCTAAAGGGGGAGAAAGTAGCACTTTCAAAAATTAGTATCTTAAAAACCCTCTTGAACACTAAGAGGAGAATTTATTGAGGGGGAGTTTTGTTTTAGTCAAAGGAAAAGCATTTGAAACAAGGGGAGAAAATTTCATATCTTGAAAATGCTTCGCAAAATCTTTTTCATTTACCTTTGACTATTTGCAAAATGTCTTTGAAAAGATTTTACAAAAGAATTGGCAAAAACAAAACAAGTGGTGCAAGCGTGGTCCAAAATGTTAAGAATAAAAGAAACAATCCATGCATATCCTATGTTAATAATTATTGGCTCAATTCTAAGTAACCTTTGCACTTGCATATGCAAACTAGTTCAAATTATGCACTTCTACATTTGTTTTGGTTTGTGTTGGCATCAATCACCAAAAAGGGGGAGATTGAAAGGGAATTAGGCTTACACCTATATTCCTAAATTGATTTTGGTGGTTGAATTGCCCAACACAAATAATTGGACTAACTAGTTTGCCCAAGTCTATAAGTTATACAGGTACCAAAGGTTCACAATAAGCCAATAAAAAGGCCAAGTAAAGGGTTCAACAAAAGGAGCAAGGGACAACCAAAGGCACCCTGGTCTGGCGCACCGGACTGTCCGGTGCACCACCGGACATGTCCGGTGCACCAGGGTTCTCCACGTGCTGAACTCCTCACCTTCGGGAAAACTCAGAGCTGCCGCGCTATAATTCACCGGACTGTCCGGTGTACACCGGACAGTGTCCGGTGCTCCAACGGGACGCGACTCTGAACTCGCCAGCTTCGGGAATTCGCAACGGCTAAGTCCGCTATAATTCACCGGACTGTCCGGTGTGACAGCGGGGCAACAACTACTTCGGCGCCAACGGTCACCTGCAAGCGCATTAAATGCGCGCCAGAGCGCAGAAGTCAGGCACGCGCGAGCAGGCGCACCGGACACTCTACAGTTCATGTCCGGTGCGCCACCGAACATCCAGGCGAGCCCAGCTGTCAGAGCTCCAACGGTCGGAACCCTAACGGCCTGGTGACGTGGCTGGCGCACCGGACATGTCCGGTGTGCACCGGACTGTCCGGTGCACCATGCGACAGACAGCCTCCACCAAACGGCTAGTTTGGTGGTTGGGGCTATAAATACCCCCAACCACCCCACATTCAAGGCATCCAAGTTTTCCACTCCTCAACCACTTACAAGAGCTAGACATTCAATACAAGACACACCCAAGTGATCAAATCCTCTCCAATTCCACACAAGGCTTTAGTGATTAGCGAGAGAGATTTGTTGTGTTCTTTTGAGCTCTTGCGCTTGGATTGCTTCTTGAAAGGGAAATGTGCCCTTGGGCCATTTCTAAGTATTTTGGTGATTGAGTGCCAACTCAAGTGCTTAAATGTGAATCAATGCCCATGGATGAACAAAGTGCAAATCTAGAGCAAAGGTATGTTTCTAAGTCTTAGTACATTGGTTTTGTGTACTAATATACTTGTCTAAGTATTGGAAACAGGAGGAAAAAGAAAAGAAAAAGTTGGCTAGAAGGCTGCTTCGGTCTGGGGCACCAGACTGTCCGGTGGTGCACCGGACAGTGTCCGGTGCGCCAGGCTGCCTCGGCCAAAGAGGCCGCTCTCGGGAATTTGCTGACGGCGTACGGCTAAAATTCACCGGACTGTCCGGTGTGCACCGGACTGTCCGGTGAGCCAACGGTCGGCCGGGCCAACGGTCGGCCGCGGATTCTGCGCGCGACACGTGGCCAAGCCAACGGTCGGAAGGGGGCACCGGACTGTCCGGTGTGCACCGGACATGTCCGGTGCGCCAACGGCTCCCAGATCTCCAACGGTCGACTGCGCTGTTTAAGGAAGGAAATCGGGCACCGGACAGTGTCCGGTGTGCACCGGACTGTCCGGTGCGCCCGACGACAGAAGGCAAGGATGGCCTTCTGGATTTGTTCTCAACGGCTCCTAGCTGCCTTGGGGCTATAAAAGGGACCCCTAGGCGCATGGAGGAGAATACCAAGCATTCCTACAACATTCCTAAGCACCAAGACATCGATCTCACGCATTCGTTTCATTGTGATAGCATCTAGAGCTCTTGTTGAGTTGCGAACTCTTGGAGTTGTGTTGCGAGCTCTTGTTGCGACTTGTGTGCGTGTTGTTGCTCTGATCTTTTGAAGTCTTGTGTGCGTTGCTCATTCTCCCTTGCTCTGTGCTTCTTTGTGAACTTCAATTGTAAGGGCGAGAGGCTCCAAATTGTGGAGATTCCTCGCAAACGGGATTGAGAAAAAGCAAGCAAAACACCGTGGTATTCAAGTGAGTCTTTGGACCGCTTGAGAGGGGTTGATTGCAACCCTCGTCCGTTGGGACGCCACAACGTGGAGTAGGCAAGCGTTGGTCTTGGCCGAACCACGGGATAAACCACTGTGTCATCTCTGTGATTGATCTCTTGTGGTATTGTGTTTTGTTGAGATTCCTTTCTAGCCACTTGGCATTTATTGTGCTAACACTTAACAAGTTTTTGTGGCTATAAGCTTAAGTTTTACAGGATCACCTATTCACCCCCCCCCCTCTAGGTGCTCTCAATTGGTATCGGAGCCGTTCTCTTCAAGAAGGGACTAATCGCCCGAAGAGATGGATCCTAAGGGGAAGGGAATCGTGATCAACGATAAGGAAAAGGAGTCCTTCGTCAACGAGCCAAAAGATGACAAATCCAACGACTCTGGCTCGAGCCACAGACGTAAAGATGGGAAGAAGAAGAAGACAAGACGTATCAAGGAGATCGTCTACTACGACAGCGACGAGTCTACTTCTTCCCACAAGGACGACGACTACGACAAACAAAAGACGGTTAACTCAAACTTTTCTTTTGATTATTCGCACATTCCGCATAGCTCAAATGCTCATTTGCTCCCCATTCCACTTGGCAAGCCTCCTCACTTTGATGGAGAGGACTACGGATTTTGGAGTCACAAAATGCGTACACACCTATTTTCTCTCCATCCAAGCATTTGGGAGATTGTGGAAAGTGGAATGAAATTTGATAGCTCGGATAGTCCTTCGTTTATTAATGAACAGATCCATAAAAATGCACAAGCTACTACTGTGTTGCTAGCCTCTTTGTGCAGGGACGAGTATCACAAGGTGAGCGGCTTGGACAATGCCAAGCAGATTTGGGACACCCTCAAGATCTCTCATGAGGGGAATGATGTCACCTTACTTACCAAGATGGAGTTGGTGGAGGGCGAGCTCGAACGATTCGCGATGATAAGGGGCGAGGAGCCGACGCAAACATACAACCGGCTCAAGATCCTTATCAACAAAATAAGGAGCTACGAAAGCACGCGATGGACGGATCACGACGTCGTCCGCCTAATGCTAAGGTCATTTACCGTTCTTGATCCTCATCTCGTGAACAATATTCGTGAGAATCCCAGGTACACGAAGATGACGCCCGAGGAGGTACTCGGAAAATTCGTAAGCGGGAGGATGATGATCAAGGAGGCAAGATACGTGGACGACGCCTTGAATGGACCGATCAACGAGCCTCAACCCCTTGCTCTCAAGGCAACAAGAAGCAAGGAGACGCTACCTAGCAGGGTGGCACAAATTGAGGCGGCCGGACTTAATGATGAAGAGATGGCCCTCATCATCAAAAGATTCAAGACGGCGCTTAAAGGTCGCAAGGGACAGCCAAGCAAGACCAAAGCCAAGGGGAAGCGTTCGTGCTTCAAATGCGGTAAGCTTGGTCATTTTATTGCTAACTGTCCCGACAATGATAGTGATCAGGACCAAGGGATCAAGAGGGAGAAGAAGAAGAATTATAAGAAGGCAAAGGGCGAGGCTCATCTTGGCAAGGAGTGGGATTCGGACTGCTCCTCGTCTGACTCCGACAATGAGGGACTCACCGCCACTGCATTCAACAAGTCATCCCTCTTCCCCAACGAGCGTCACACTTGCCTCATGGCAAGAGAGAAGAAGGTAATCACTCGTAATGATGTCACTTATGATTCTTCTAGTGACGATGAGTCTAGTGATGATGAAATAGATTATTCTAGTTTGTTCAAGGGATTGGATAGAAATAAAATTGATAAAATCAATGAATTGATTGATGCCTTGAATGAAAAGGATAGGCTGTTAGAAAAGCAAGAGGATTTGTTGTATGATGAACATGATAAGTTTGTAGAGGCACAAAAATCCTATGCTTTAGAAGTTAAAAGAAATGAAGTGCTTTCTAGTGAATTATCTTCTTGTCATGAAAACATTGCTACTTTAAAGAGTGTTAATGATGACTTGAATGCTAAACTAGAAGTAGCTAGTAAATCAACATCTTGTGTAGAAATTGTTGAAACGTGCACTAGGTGTAAAGATCTTAATGTTGATGCTTGTAGTAAACATCTAGTTTCAATTTCTAAATTGAATGATGAAGTGGCTAGTCTTAATGCTCAACTTAAGGCTAGCAAAAGCGAATTTGATAAGCTAAAATTTGCAAGGGATGCCTACACAATTGGTAGACACCCCTCAATTAAGGATGGACTTGGCTTCAAAAGGGAAGCCAAGAACTTAACAAGCCATAAGGCTCCCATTCCCGCTAAGGAGAAAGGGAAGGCCCCTATGGCTACTAGTGCTAAAAAGAACCATGCCTTTTTGTATCATGATAGGAAAAATTCTAGAAATGCTTTTAGAAGTTATGATGCTTTTGATTCACGTGCTTATGATTCTTGTGCTATGACTGCTTCTAGTTCTCATGTTGTGCATGATAGAAAGGTTGGTAGAAGAAATGTTATTCACAATATGCCTAGGAGAAATGTTGTTAATGCTCATAGGAAAGTTCATGAACCTTCTACAATTTATCATGCCCTAAATGCTTCCTTTGCTATTTGTAGAAAGGATAGGAAGATAGTTGCTAGGAAGTTAGGGGCAAAATGCAAGGGAGACAAAACTTGCATTTGGGTCCCTAAGGATATTTGCACTAACCTTGTAGGACCCAACAAGAGTTGGGTACCTAAGTCCCAAGCCTAAATTTACCTTGCAGGTTTTTGCATCCGGGGGTTCAAGCTGGATTATTGATAGCGGATGCACAAACCATATGACGGGGGAGAAGAAGATGTTCACCTCCTACGTCAAGAATAAAGATTCCCAAGATTCAATTATATTCGGTGATGGGAATCAAGGCAAGGTAAAAGGGTTAGGTAAAATTGCAATTTCTAATGAGCATTCTATCTCTAATGTGTTTCTAGTGGAGAGTCTTGGATATAACTTGCTATCTGTTAGTCAATTATGTCATATGGGAGATAACTGTCTATTTACAAATATAGATGTGTCTGTCTTTAGAAGATGTGATGGTTCACTAGCTTTTAAGGGTGTATTAGACGACAAGCTTTACCTAGTTGATTTTGCAAAAGAAGAGGCCGGTCTAGATGCATGCTTAATGGCTAAGACTTGCATGGGCTGGCTGTGGCATCGCCGCTTAGCACATGTGGGGATGAAGAACCTCCACAAGCTTCTAAAGGGAGAACACGTGATAGGTCTAACCAATGTTCATTTCGAAAAAGATAGACCTTGTGCAGCTTGTCAAGCAGGGAAACAGGTGGGAGGCTCTCATCACACCAAAAATGTGATGACAACATCAAGATCCCTGGGGCTGCTACATATGGAATTCTTCGGACCCGTCGCCTATCTGAGCATAGGAGGAAGTAAGTATGGTTTAGTTATTGTTGATGATTTTTCCCGCTTCACTTAGGTATTCTTTTTGCAGGATAAGTCTGAAACCCAAGGGACCCTCAAGCGCTTCCTCAGGAGAGCTCAAAATGAGTTTGAGCTCAAGGTGAAGAAGATAAGGAGCGACAACGGGTCCGAGTTCAAGAATCTTCAAGTGGAGGAGTTTCTTGAGGAGGAAGGGATCAAGCACGAGTTCTCCGCTCCCTACACACCACAGCAAAATGGTGTGGTAGAGAGGAAGAACAGGACGCTAATCGATATGGCGAGGACAATGCTTGGAGAATTCAAGACCCCCGAGTGTTTCTGGTCGGAAGCCGTGAACACGGCTTGCCATGCCATCAACAGGGTCTACCTTCATCGCCTCCTCAAGAAGACGTCATATGAGCTTCTAACCGGTAACAAACCCAATGTATCGTACTTTCGTGTATTTGGGAGCAAGTGCTACATTCTAGTGAAGAAGGGTAGAAATTCTAAATTTGCTCCCAAAGCTGTAGAAGGGTTTTTGTTAGGTTATGACTCAAATACAAAGGCGTATAGAGTCTTCAACAAATCATCGGGTTTGGTTGAAGTCTCTAGCGACGTTGTATTTGATGAGACTAATGGCTCTCCAAGAGAGCAAGTTGTTGATTGTGATGATATAGATGAAGAAGATGTTCCGACGGCCGCTATACGAACCATGGCGATTGGAGAAGTGCGGCCACTAGAACAAGATGAACGTGATCAATCTCCTTCCTCAACAACGGTGCATCCCCCAACTCAAGACGATGAACAGGTTCATCAACAAGAGGCGTGTGATCAAGGGGGAGCACAAGATGTTCATGCGATGGAGGAAGAAACGCAACCAGCACCTCCAACCCAAGTTCGAGCGATGATTCAAAGGGATCATCCCGTCGACCAAATTCTGGGTGACATTAGCAAGGGAGTAACTACTCGATCTCGATTAGTTAATTTTTGTGAGCATTACTCTTTTGTCTCTTCTATTGAGCCTTTCAGGGTAGAGGAGGCCTTGCTAGATCCGGACTGGGTGTTGGCCATGCAGGAGGAGCTCAACAACTTCAAGCGCAATGAAGTTTGGACACTGGTGCCTCGTCCAAAGCAAAATGTTGTGGGAACCAAGTGGGTGTTCCGCAACAAACAGGACGAGCACGGGGTGGTGACGAGGAACAAGGCTCGACTTGTGGCAAAAGGTTATGCCCAAGTCGCAGGTTTGGACTTTGAGGAGACTTTTGCTCCTGTGGCTAGGCTAGAATCAATTCGTATCTTGCTAGCATATGCCGCTCACCATTCTTTCAGGTTGTTCCAAATGGATGTGAAGAGCGCCTTCCTCAACGGGCCAATCAAGGAGGAGGTGTACGTGGAGCAACCCCCTGGCTTCAAGGATGAACGGTATCCCGACCACGTGTGTAAGCTCTCTAAGGCGCTCTATGGACTTAAGCAAGCCCCAAGAGCATGGTATGAATGCCTTAGAGACTTTTTACTTGCTAATGCTTTCAAGGTTGGGAAAGCCGATCCAACTCTGTTCACTAAGACATGTGATGGTGATTTGTTTGTGTGCCAAATTTATGTCGATGACATAATATTTGGTTCTACTAACCAAAAGTCTTGTGAAGAGTTTAGCAGGGTGATGACGCAGAAATTCGAGATGTCGATGATGGGTGAGTTGAACTACTTCCTTGGGTTCCAAGTGAAGCAACTCAAGGACGGCACCTTCATCTCCCAAACGAAGTACACGCAAGATCTGCTAAAGCGGTTTGGGATGAAGGACGCCAAGCCCGCAAAGACTCCGATGGGAACTGACGGACACACCGACCTCAACAAAGGAGGTAAGTCCGTTGATCAAAAAGCATACCGGTCGATGATAGGGTCTTTACTTTATTTATGTGCTAGTAGACCGGATATTATGCTTAGCGTATGCATGTGTGCTAGATTTCAATCCGATCCTAAGGAGTGTCACTTAGTGGCGGTGAAGCGAATTCTTAGATATTTGGTTGCTACGCCTTGCTTCGGGCCCTGGTATCCAAAGGGGTCTACCTTTGACTTGGTTGGATACTCAGACTCCGACTATGCTGGATGTAAGGTCGATAGGAAGAGTACATCAGGGACGTGCCAATTCTTAGGAAGGTCCCTGGTGTCATGGAACTCTAAGAAACAGACTTCCGTTGCCCTATCCACCGCTGAGGCCGAGTACGTTGCCGCAGGACAGTGTTGCGCGCAACTGCTTTGGATGAGGCAAACCCTCCGGGACTTTGGCTACAATCTGAGCAAAGTCCCACTCCTATGTGATAATGAGAGTGCTATCCGCATGGCGGAAAATCCTGTTGAGCACAGCCGCACAAAGCACATAGACATCCGGCATCACTTTTTGAGAGACCACCAGCAAAAGGGAGATATCGAAGTGTTTCATGTTAGCACCGAGAACCAGCTAGCCGATATCTTTACCAAGCCTCTAGATGAGAAGACCTTTTGCAGGTTGCGTAGTGAGCTAAATGTCTTAGATTCGCGGAACTTGGATTGAATTGTAGCATACTTGTATTTATGCTTTTGATCATGTTCCTTTCTGCATTTTGTTGCTTATTATGGTGCTCAAGTTGTACAAACACTCCCTGGACCTCACAAGTCCGTTGCAAAGTGATGCACATGTGTAGGGGGAGATGTGTTACAACTTGACCCTTTGAGACTAACCATGTGCTTGAGTTGATGATTTAGTCTCGAAGGAGGATTGAAAGGGGAAAGGTGGACTTGGACCATGAAAGACTTCCACTGCACTCCGATGAGAGGGTAACTTATTCCAAGTTCATCTCATGAACTCTTATTGCCATTTGATCTTAATTGAAGACTTTGGTGAGGCAATGGGGTTATTGGGCCAAGATTGATCCCGTTTTGGTGCTTGATGCCAAAGGGGGAGAAAATAAAGGCCAAAGCGATAAATGGATCAGCTGCCACTTGACAGATTTTGAAAATAGTAGAATAGAGCTTTTTGTTTTGACAAAACTCTTTTATTGTCTCTCTTGTCAAAAGTTGGCTTTTTGTGGGGAGAAGTGTTGATTATGGGAAAAAGGGGGAGTTTTTGGATTCTTGAATCAAAATTCTTTGGAAAACCTCTCTTTATATCTCTACAAGTGGATTTGACTTAGAGATAGGATTTTGAGTTTGATTTGCAAAAACAAACCAAGTGGTGGCAAAGGATGATCCATATATGCCAAATTGAATCAAAATAAATTTGAGTTTTTATTTGAAGTGATATTGCACTTGTTCTAGTTCCTTTATGTTGTGTTGGCATAAACCACCAAAAAGGGGGAGATTGAAAGGGAAATGTGCCCTTGGGCCATTTCTAAGTATTTTGGTGATTGAGTGCCAACTCAAGTGCTTAAATGTGAATCAATGCCCATGGATGAACAAAGTGCAAATCTAGAGCAAAGGTATGTTTCTAAGTCTTAGTACATTGGTTTTGTGTACTAATATACTTGTCTAAGTATTGGAAACAGGAGGAAAAAGAAAAGAAAAAGTTGGCTAGAAGGCTGCTTCGGTCTGGGGCACCAGACTGTCCGGTGGTGCACCGGACAGTGTCCGGTGCGCCAGGCTGCCTCGGCCGAAGAGGCCGCTCTCGGGAATTTGCTGACGGCGTACGGCTAAAATTCACCGGACTGTCCGGTGTGCACCGGACTGTCCGGTGAGCCAACGGTCGGCCGGGCCAACGGTCGGCCGCGGATTCTGCGCGCGACACGTGGCCAAGCCAACGGTCGGAAGGGGGCACCGGACTGTCCGGTGTGCACCGGACATGTCCGGTGCGCCAACGGCTCCCAGATCTCCAACGGTCGACTGCGCTGTTTAAGGAAGGAAATCGGGCACCGGACAGTGTCCGGTGTGCACCGGACTGTCCGGTGCGCCCGACGACAGAAGGCAAGGATGGCCTTCTGGATTTGTTCTCAACGGCTCCTAGCTGCCTTGGGGCTATAAAAGGGACCCCTAGGCGCATGGAGGAGAATACCAAGCATTCCTACAACATTCCTAAGCACCAAGACATCGATCTCACGCATTCGTTTCATTGTGATAGCATCTAGAGCTCTTGTTGAGTTGCGAACTCTTGGAGTTGTGTTGCGAGCTCTTGTTGCGACTTGTGTGCGTGTTGTTGCTCTGATCTTTTGAAGTCTTGTGTGCGTTGCTCATTCTCCCTTGCTCTGTGCTTCTTTGTGAACTTCAATTGTAAGGGCGAGAGGCTCCAAATTGTGGAGATTCCTCGCAAACGGGATTGAGAAAAAGCAAGCAAAACACCGTGGTATTCAAGTGAGTCTTTGGACCGCTTGAGAGGGGTTGATTGCAACCCTTGTCCGTTGGGACGCCACAACGTGGAGTAGGCAAGCGTTGGTCTTGGCCGAACCACGGGATAAACCACTGTGTCATCTCTGTGATTGATCTCTTGTGGTATTGTGTTTTGTTGAGATTCCTTTCTAGCGACTTGGCATTTATTGTGCTAACACTTAACAAGTTTTTGTGGCTATAAGCTTAAGTTTTACAGGATCACCTATTCACCCCCCCCTCTAGGTGCTCTCACTTCTTTCTTTCTCATTTGTTCTTGCAATCAAAACTCACTTGTAACCGAGGCAAGAGACACCAATTGTGTGGTGGTCCTTGCGGGGAAGTTTTGTTCCCGGTTTGATTTGAGAAGAGAAGCTCACTCGGTCCGAGGGACCGTTTGAGAGAGGGAAAGGGTCGAAAAAGACCCGGCCTTTGTGGCCTCCTCAACGGGGAGTAGGTTTGCGAGAACCGAACCTCGGTAAAACAAATCCGCGTGTCACACTCTTCATTCGCTTGCGATTTGTTTTGCTCCCTCCCTCGGACTCATTATTATTTCTAACGCTAACCCGGCTTGTAGTTGTGATTATATTTGTAAATTTCAGTTTCGCCCTATTCACCCCCCTCTAGGCGACTTTCACTACCACTTCGTCAGCTTCGGGAAGAGGAACATTATATATCTTCCCCTCCAACCCTCACAATTGAGATATCATGAAAGTACCTCCCCCTCATTGCATCAATCTGCCCTTGTTTAATAGTTGATTTTCCAAAGACAACATGACTCGGTCTCCATGGTCAATCTTTGGCATCTTCATTCCCACTTTCCACATCGAAGCTTTCACTATCACTATAATCTTCAGATATCCCAGCTAACATCTCACTTGCAATCTTCTCTCCGTTGGTTTTCTCCATAGCTTCATAAAACCCGGACAACACCGAATCAACAATCTTCTTCTCATCAGCCATTAAGTCGATGGTCGTTGAAATGCTAAAGCTCGAAATCCAATTTAACTCGACAAAGCAAGAAAGTTTAAAAAGACGAGCGCAATGCAAGCAACTAAAATGGCACAAAAATGCTTACAATGCAAGCTCCTATTTATATGTCCAGAGCCCCATAGTTTGGTGGGTTCCGCAGGTCAGTGTCATTCGCTATTCTAGCAAAGGGAACGTGTTTTTTTGGACCTTCGGTTAAAGGCCTTCGTTCACGTCACAGTCTAAATTTGTTACAAATAAATAAATCAATACTGTGAGGGGCTACTGTTGGGGGCCTTCTCCTTCGAAAGATCCTCAAAAACATGATTAATCAATTGTTTTCAGCATAAGCTAATATAGAAAACTTCGTCTCTAAGACACAAGCTCCTCCCTTATGACGAAGGCACACAAGATGAAGCCAGATCCAAAGAGAATAAGAGTAAATGGCGAAGCTATCACTATATGGACAACTTCGGCTTGCAATGAAGACGATGGACAATGATGATGACCGAAAGAGGAAAAGACTACTTAGTCCTTAATAATTTGTATTACGATCATGTGTAAATATTGAGAACATAAATGTACTTTTGCTTGGGCTTGTACTTTTGCTTGGGCTGTGTCCCATGCCTATAAATAGATGAACAGTAGCATCATACTGTTCACGCTGGATTGTATTCAATTTCTCGCATCCACATCTTCGAGCAAGCGATATTCATTTCTGTTTTATGGAATGTAAGAATAAATCAATTAAGGATATGCAGTTATCATATTTATCCTTTCGCATTCCTACTCGCATATTAAATGATGAAGGTTTGTCCTTCTTAACCTTCGTCTAGCGAAGCTTTATTCCCATGAGGAGATAATGCTTTGAATAGACGGAGGTCTATAATGACTAACAACTGTGTTGCCTACTTGCCTTGTTCTTGATATATAGCATTTGAGAACAAGTAACCAACATTAATCGTGCTTGGTTTGGAGAAATTTGGGATGGGTGACTGATCGGGAAGTTTTCTCGGGTGCGCATGAGTGATGACAAAATGCGCACAAAAGACTCGTGTTGGTCTGTGGGGACAATATATGATCCTAGAGAGCTGCCATGAGTAAGTACCGCCGGTCCGGGAGTGAACGGGGTGTTACAACGGGGACTTGGTTGGCCACTCCTCCTCGTTGGCTTGCTCGTCGGGGACTTGGTCGACCGCTTCGCCTCACTGGCTTGCTCGACGGGAACTTGGTCGGCCTCTCTGCCTCGCTGGCTTTGCTTAATGGGGACTTGGTCGTAAGCCAGAAGGTTTATGGGCTTCACTACGGGTATCCCATTCCTAGGTGAAAGTTGCCTAGTGGGGGTGAATAGGCAAAACCTAAAATTTATAAACTTAAACTTGCACTAAGGCCATGGTTAGCGTTAGAATTAAATCGGAGTGCGGCAGATTGTTTCTCTTGCTATGAGTTGCTCAAATTGATGCGGATAACTTTGGGAGCAAACTTAAAAACAATATTAGCAAGGAAACTTTAGAGAGAGGAAAGAGGGGAAACAAATCAAATGAAGATCAATGCAAGTGAACACGGTGATTTGTTTTACTAAGGTTCGGTTCCAAAGAACCTAGTCCCCGTTGAGGATCTCCATGTGCCAAATCCACTCCAACCACTTAAGTGACTTGAGATAGAGTTTTGTTCGTGTTCTTTGTGCTCTTGTTGCTTGGATCACTTTCTCCCTTCCTCATTCTTGTTCCCAAGTGAATTGTAATCAAAGCAAGAGACACCAAGTGTGTGGTGGTCCTTGTGGGGTCTAAGTGACCCGTTTGATTAAGGAGAAAGCTCACTCGGTCTAGGTGACCATTTGAGAGAGGGAAAGGGTTGAAAGAGACTCGGTCTTTGTGACCACCTCAACGGGGACTAGGTTCTTTAGAACTAAACCTCGGTAAAACAAATCATCGTGTTCATCCATTTTATTTGTTAGTTGATTTGTTTTCCCCTCTCTCTCGGACTTGAATTCATTTCTAACGCTAACCCTGACTTGTAGTGTGTGCTTAAGTTTGTAAATTTTAGATTCCGCCTATTCACCCCCTCTAGGCGACTTTCACCTGTAGTTGCACCAGACAGTCCGGTGTCACACCCGACATGTCCGGTGCATTCTGACTTCGCAGCCTGACATCTGACTTCCACTATTCACCTTTTGCAGTCGACCGTTGGATGCAGGTTACCGTTGCTCCGTTAGCTCACCGGACATGTCCGGTGCACACCGGACAGTCCGGTGAATTATAGCAGAGCGCTCCTTGGAAAAACCCGAGAGTGAGCAGTCTGTTTGGTGCTCGGCCTAGGGCACCGAACACTGTCCGGTGCACACCGGACACTGTCCCGAGCGCCACTGCCAGTACCTTTCCCACTCTTGCTCCAAACTTATGTTGAGTCTCCAACTTAATTTCTTTCTTGGTTTATGTTGAACCGTATGCACCTGAGATAAAAGACATCTTCGCAAACTAATTTGTCCATGTGGTTTATGATGGACGTCAACCACCAAAATCGATTATAGGAAATGATTAAGCCTATTTCTCTTTCACTAGGTACCCGACAGCAGCCCTCGAGCCCCCAAGAATTTTTTAATTGCTTGGGGGTTTATTACGCAGTATAGGCACTGGCCCTGCTTGTGATGTTTGTCACACACTAAGCGTGGGGCCACCTTTGCTCGGTTATTACCGTCGATCGGAATCTTGGGTGCGCGCGAGCGCATCTGCTAGGTGTAGCCCTCGAGCCCTCAAGCAATTTGAGTGAATTTGTTGGGGTTTATTACGTAGTATAGGAACGAACCCTGCCTGCGATGGTCACCACGCACTAAGCGTGAGTCCACTTTTTCTCGGTTATTACCGCCGGTCGGAATCTCAGGTGCACGCAAGCGCAACTTCTAGATGTAGCCCTCGACCTCTCGAGCAATTTGTGTGAATTGTTTGGAGGCTTATTGCGTAGTATAGGGATGAACCCAACCTGCGATGGCGGTCACACATTGAGCGTGAGTGCATGGTGTGGCGGAGCCGGGCATAGTGCTTGGGTGGTGATCTTCTGGGCTGATTGCCTCTGAGTGCTTGATTCGTGATCGGCACAATTCCCCACCTCTACGATGTCTTTCCGAGGGGAGGGTCTCCTTCCTCCGACCTAGTCGGCCCGAGGAAGGTGGTCATCGAGCTTCAAACGATTTATCCAAGTGAGATCTAATCACCCCTTGGCAGGGTTTCGTTTTGGTGAGTGGTCTCACTGGGGGCTTGACTCGCTGGGGGCATCTCATTTAGTCCTTGCTTATTCAATCTTGTCTTGGTCCTTTGGTCAGTCTGGCCGACCAAAGGGTCACCGTGACCACCCTGTTTGCCGAGTTTCCACAGGAGAATATGAGGTTCGACCTTGGACGTGTTTCGAGAAAATGACTTATGGGTCGGTCACCTAGCTTGCGGCTCGCTAGGAGCTTGCTCGATCCACCCCTCGCTCTGCGTGAGGAGTTGAGGTGTGGTTTAGGTTTTTTTACCTAGGCGGCATGGTGTAGTTATTGGGGGAACACGGTAAAAAGGCGGGACCACCATGACGCTGCTTGGCATGGATGACTTGATGGGACGCAAAATGGCCCGTCCCCCATTCCATGTTCAGGTGGCAGGACCGGGTGGTTAACCATCCTGCCCGTTAGCGTCGTCTCCCGTGCCGCGTGTTCTCTCGGCACTTGTGGCGGAACCACCCAGATGTAAGGCCCAAAAATGTGTATAAGAAAAAAAATAATAATAATGATAAAAAATGTAATGATGAGATAGGAATTTGAATTCAAACCAAATGTGCACTTTAAAGAATTGGAAATGAAATAAAGAAAAGGGAGAGAATATAAATATTATAAAGAAAATATAGATAAATAAGTATAATTCTTTAGGCTAGTACTTTACTTGCGACTTAGATTGAATTTGGACTACGAACTTAAAACTTGAATTGAAATGGGAAATTAGAAATTGAGAAAGAAAATAGAAAAGGAATTAAATGGGAAATGGAGGGAAGAAAAATATACACTATGGAAAGGAAAATGGTGCAAATAGTAGGTGTTAAATCTTCTTGTGGGATGAGTTTTAAATTTGGGGATTTGAAGCTTGGATTTGAAATTCAATTTGAGGATATACAAATCTAATAGAAAATAACAAAATAAAAGAATAAAGAAGCTTACCTTTAATTGGGCTGATTCTCTCACTCGCGGCCCACTTGTTTTCTCAGCCACCTCAGCCAAACCGCAGCAGACCTAGCTAGCGCCGCTTAGCCAACTCCCCACACTACTCGAGTGCGCGTATCCACTCGCTAACATCCTAACCCAAGTAGTCAATCGGCCCCAGCCTGTGTTTGCGGCTCAGAAGGCTTCCTCTGCCGGTGGGTCCGCCCCCTCAGCCACCTTAAGCCGCGCGCGCTTCAGCCTTTCGCTACCACGTGGGACCCATGGTCAGCTTCCTCCTTCGTAACCTCAACGACCGGCCGATTTCGTCGCTGCTCCAGCGTGATTTCTGCTGACCACGAGCGAGGACTAGTCCACGAGCTGGGCGGGGCACCGGGATCAGACTTGTCATCTCCGCAGCTTGCGAGCCTCATGTTCATTGCTGGTGAGACCGCGTAGTCAGGCCGTTCCTCTTCCTTCGCCGACCATCTCGGGCGGATCCAACTCTCGCCGCGTTGCTCGGGCTCGATGGTTGGCATACCCGGTCCGACCTCGGGTGACCATAAAAGGGTCAGGACCGAGTCCTTCCCGACCCCCTTTCCTCCGTAGCCACGAAAGCGTCCCTGCCTCGCTCATCTCAGCCACGCTCCTGGATCGGTGTCGAGGCAGCCATTCCAGTGAGCATCTCTGCCGAACGACGTCGGGACCCACCACCGCCATTACATCTTTCCGGGTGCCTTGTCGGGGCTTGGGTGAGCTTCGGCCACCACCAATTCCACGTGAAGAACCCGGGTGCAGTGCAAATTTCTTGCCGTAGCTGCCGCACCGCCGTGCAATCGCCTAGCTCCATGGACTGCCCCCCTTCGCCCTCAGGCGTCGCACCAGGGGCCTCGCACAGCAGCACGGAGGGTGTGCTAAGCTTCGCCTTGGGCGGGTTGCACTCAAAGCCGCTGGGATTTCTCATCGGAGCTTCCATCGCCCATTCATCCGTCGCGCTTTGCCGCTGTAAGGACTCCCTACGCCACCCTCTCTGTTCTGACCCTATGTCGTCGTTTCGCTTTCCTCTGCACTTCGTTTAGCGCCTGTCTGATTGGGATGTCGAACACCAGAGCATGGGGCGCGTGCTTCGCCGACGAAACTCCACCATGGCTCTGGGCAGCGCCACCACTGTGGTGGCCCAAGGTTGGGGAAAGTCATGATCCGTTGGATCTGTTGTGAGCGGATAGGATTAGACCACGGTATTGATGTTGCGCGTGCCGTTGATCTTGTTGTTTACGACTACGATGAGATTACGCAGTACCGATTCGATGGGGCCATTTGAACCGTAGATCACGAATTGGGTGACTCAGATCGGATCTCGTGCTCCAACCCGTGGATCTCGGATCGGACGGCCTGGATTAACTCGCGAGATTGGCGGGCGCCAGATTTAATTTGTGCCGTTCAGATCGGATCCATCGGCCCAGAAACCGCGATACCGCTTCACCGTGCACAATTTGCTAAAGAGACCTTATGTTTTACTAGAATTGAACCCGCGGTCCACCTGCGAGTAGTACTGAGTCTGCGTGCACTTTATGCTTTAGCCCCTGAGTTTTTCAGATTTCATGCGCGCAGACCTGAGGTAGTAAAAGTCATTTCAGAATTTATTTCTAATGTAAAAACAATTATTAAAACTTGTATAATCCCTAGAAAATTCATATGAAGTCCAAATAATTCCATTCCAATTTCTATAATTTTGTACGATTATTATTTATCATCTAGTGTCTCTGTTTTGACATGAAAACAATAATAAAATTGATCTCCCAATTAATCTCATATCAAACACATAAAACCTTCGAAAAATCATAACTAATTCGGTTTAACTCCGATTTGATCCGTTCAAGTTGCGTTAGTCTCGTATAAATATTTACTACGCAGTAACAATATTAGACCATGTCTTATTCTTTTTATAATTAGGTCTTTATTTATGTTGCTTAGTCTTGTTAATCTACTTACCATTATAATCTACTAAAATATATGGTCAATTTATAATTTATATTAAAGTTGAATTAATTACTATTTTAGGTTATTGTCGGTGTTTCGAGACCGGGGGGTCCCTAAGCCGACGAGTGAGTGTGCTGCGTGCCCCAGCCCAGATGGGTCGAGCGCGTGGGCGAGCGCGAAGGGGGGAGAGGCGAGGTGGCCGGAGACGGGCGTGAGAGAGGTGGAAGTCCCGCGGCCTTCGTGTTCGTCCCGCGCCCAGGTCGGGTGCGCTTGCAGTAGGGGGGTTACAAGCATCCACGCGGGTGAGGGAAGCGAGCGGCCCCAAGAGAGCGCCTGTCTCGTCCTCGGTCCCGCGCGGCCAACCTTCTCTAAGAAGGCCCTGGTCCTTCCTTTTATAGTCGTAAGGAGAGGATCCAGGTGTACAATGGGGGTGTAGCAGAGTGCTACGTGTCTAGCGGAGGGAGAGCTAGCACCCTAAGTACATGCCAATGTGGCAGCCGGAGAGATCTTGGCACCCTGCTGGCGTGATGTCGTGGCTGTCGGAGGAGCAACGGAGCTTGGCGGAAGGACAGCTGTCGGAGCGATCGAGTCCTTGCTGACGTCCACCTGCTTCCGTAAGAGAGCTGAGAGCCGCCGCCGTCATAGAGCTTGGGAGGCGCCATCATTGCCTATCTGGCGGAGCTGGCCAGATGGGACACCGGTCTTGTTCTCTGCGGCCCGAGTCGGCTCGGGGTAGAGTGGTGATGGCGCTCCCTGTTGACGTGGCGGGCCCGCGCTCGAGGCCGGGCGACGTGGGGGCTCCTCCGAAGCTGGGGTCGAATCTGTCTTCCGTTGCCGAGGCCGAGTCCGAGCCCCTGGGTCGGGCGAGGCGGAAGTCGTTCGGCAGAGGCCAGGGCGGAGTCCGAGCCCTGGGGTCGGGCGAGGCGGAGTTCGTCGTCTTCCGGGGCCGAGCCCGAGTCCGAGCCCTGGGGTCGGGCGGAGCGGAGTTCGCCGTCTTCCGGGTCTTAGCCCGAGTCCGAGCCCTGGGGTCGGGCGGAGCGGAGTTCGCCGTCTTCCGGGTCTTAGCCCGAGTCCGAGCCCTAGGGTCGGGCGGAGCGGAGTTCGCCGTCTTCCGGGTCTTAGCCCGAGTCCGAGCCCTGGGGTCGGGCGGAGCGGAGTTCGCCGTCTTTCGGGTCTTAGCCCGAGTCCGAGCCCTGGGGTCGGGCGGAGCGGAGTTCGCCGTCTTCCGGGTCTTAGCCCGAGTCCGAGCCCTGGGGTCGGGCGGAGCGGAGTTCCCTATGGTGCCCCTGGCGAGGCCTGACTGCCTGTCAGACTCACTCTATCGAGTGGCACTGCAGTCGGAGTGGCGCAGGCGGCGCTGTCCTTCTGTCAGACCGGTCAGTGGAGCAGCGGAGTGACGGCGGTCACTTCGGCTCTACCGGGGGGCGCGCGTCAGGATAGAGGTGTCAGGCCACCTTTGCGTTAAATGCCCCTACAACTCGGTCAGTCGGTGCGGCGATTTAGTTAGGGTTGCTTCTTAGCGAAGCCAAGGCCTCGGGCGAGCCGGAGATGTGTCCGCCGTTAAAAGGGGGGCCTCGGGTGAGACGGAAGTCCCTCGAGGTCGGCTGCCCGAGTCCGAGGCTAGGCTCGGGTGAAGCGTGATCGAGTCACTCGTATGGACTGATCCCTGACTTAATCGTACCCATCAGGCCTCTGCAGCTTTATGCTGATGGGGGTTACCAGCTGAGAATTAGGCGTCTTGAGGGTACCCCTAATTATGGTCCCCGACAGTAGCCCCCGAGCCTCGAAGGGAGTGTTAGCACTCGCTTGGAGGCTTTCGTCGCACTTTTTTGCAAGGGGACCAGCCTTCCTCGGTTGCATTTTATTCCGGTGGGTGCGCGCGAGCGCACCCGCCGGGTGTAGCCCCCGAGGCCTCGGAGGAGTGGTTTCACTCCTTCGAGGTCTTAATGCCTTGCGTAACGCTTCAGCTGGTCTGGTCGTTCCCTCATGCGAACTGGCCGTAGCCCGGGTGCACGGTCGGGGCCCAAGTTCTCGGGCTGGTATGTTGACGCTGTCAACGGTTCGGCCGGAGCCGGGTTTGCGAGAGCAGCCCCCGAGCCTCCGCACAGGGCGAGAGGACGATCAGGGACAGACTCGACTCTTTACATACGCCCCTGCGTCGCCTTTCCGCAAGGAGGAGGGGGGAGTGCGCCATGTTACCCTCGATGGGCACCGAACATGGTGTCTCCGGTGAGCTGCAAGCGGGTAATCCGAGTGGACGTCCGTGCCCCGTTCGTTGGGGGTTGGCTAGGGGCCCAGAGGCACGCCCAAAAGTACCTGCGGGTGATCTGCCGGACCCGGTCCCCTGGCGACGGGGTCCGAGGGCTCGATGCCTCCCTCCGATGGGATTCCGTTACAAGATCGCTCCCGCTGGTCTCGGAAATGTCCTAGGGTACCTCGGGAGCGCAGCCCGAGCCTTGGTTATGTATCGAATGTACCCCTGGTCATCCCTCGCTCGGCGTCTGAGGCGACTGTGAACCCTTCGGGGGCCAGCCTTCGAACCTCTGATCAGTAATGGGCGCGGAGCCCGAGTAGCCTGAGGCGGCCATGGAGCCCTTCGGGGGGCCGGCCTTCGAACCCCTGACCAGTAGTGGGTGTCGGGCCCACGCGATCTGAGGCGACTGTTGAACCCTTCGGAGGGCCAGCCTTCGAACCTCTGATCAGTAGGGGGGCTCGGATCCCGGTTCCTTCACAGGGAAGGATCCTTTTCGGGGTATCCCCCTTTCCCGGTCCCTGTTGCAAGAGATAGAGAAAGAGGAAAAAGGGAAAAGGATACGAAATCGAACGATGTGGCGTACCTTTTTTGGCGCGGTTATTACGGCGAAGGCGAAGCGTCGTCCGCTTCCCCTGCCAGAAGCGCCGCCTGTCCTGCCGCGGAGTTATTGCGACGGGGCGAGTGGTTGGAGGGGCGGCCGTTGCGCGTGCGCGAGCCGTTCGAGGAACGGATCACGGGCGCACCGTCTTCACGCCGTGGGAGGAGGCTCTCTTGCTGTCCCTGGATGGGACGTGAGCCTGGCTGACGACGTGACTGCTGCTCCCGTCCGCCTGCCACCGTCATTATTGCCGGCCCACTTTCGGCCGCATTGACCGTCGCGCCAGGCTGGCGCCGCTGGGTCGTGCGCTGGGTCGCCTCAAGTCGCGGCATAGGCTCCGCAACCGAAGAGGTGCGACGGTGGCACAAGTAGCGGCGCGGCTGCTTGCATGCAGCAACTGGCGCGCTGGTTGCGTGTCGCGTGGGCCTGGGCCTCCAAGCTGGCGTGTCAGAAGTCGGAGAAGCGCGTCCACCTGGCGCGGTTGCATGCCGCCTGCATGGCTACCCGCCCCTCCCGCCCGTTGGTCTGGGCAAAAGTGGGGGGTCGCTTGTAACCGCTGGGCGGTTGTGCGCACCACGCGCGGCGGTTCGGCTTCTTCTGCTCGGAGCCGGTCTGCATGACATGTGGGACCCAGCCCCCGAGTCGTAGGGGTGGGCCTTGGAGCGTGTTGGAGAAGACTCAGCCCGCGGCGTTTGGGGGCGCACGTAGGGAGAGTTGCCTTTAAAAGGAGGGCGACCCCTTTCGGAAGGCAACCACATCTTCTTCCTCCCTGATGCGTCGTGTCTTTCCATCTTCCAAGCCCTCGGATGGGGGGTACCCACCGTCTTTCCGCCTCCTCGTTGGAGGAACACAACTCCATGGGAGTTGGTACCTTTCAGCCATCGTTCGGCTTCAAGGATTTTCATCAGCCAGCCCGGCTGCACCCCCACGCCGGCGGTCACCCAGGATGATGACCACCAGTTCCTGGGTGGGGAAGGGCAAGCCGGGCTGCGATCTTGGTCCCACCCTCAGCTTTAAGGATGTTCATCATCCTTGCTGGGGTGGGGGCCAGGCTGAGCCGGCGCTCGACCTCCCGTGCGGGCCTGCGGGTCACCTTCTCCCGCAGCGTTCGGGGGAGGAGGCGCTCACTGGCCCTGCAGGCGGCGCGGACTTAGACAACGTGGGGCTGATCGACGGCGGACGTCGTCACCCCCAGCGTGTCGGAGTCGTCGGCTGGGTTCCCGGCGGCCCCTCCGGCCGGAGGGCGGCTGCGGCGCCGTGTGCACGGGAGGACCACCCACGACGCTGCGCGCTGCTAGGGCGGCGTTCGTGTTCTGGGGTGGCCCTGCTTTTGCACGGGGATGGCGCCCTCGCGCAGAGGCCGGTGCCCCACTCGTCTGGGAGGATTTGAGTGGGGATCTGCCGGGGGGGCTGGTGGCCCCCGCCATCAGCGCCGAGGCGGAGGCGGCTCGAGAAGTCCCCGTCGCCGACGGGATCACCGCCACCATCCGCGCCCCGGGCCTCCGGTTCTTCGTGCTTGTCCTCGCCCCTCGAGCGTCGGCGTGGGCGAGGGCAAGATTGCAGCAGCGCCCACCCTGAGGCCTGCACTGCTGCGGCTCGGCGATCCGGAGCGGGGGTTGTTGTCGTCGTAGTTGGAACGGGCGGCGGCGAGCCGCTCGTCAGTCTTCTGTTGCTCCGCAGGCCTTCCCCCATGGAGTGGGGTCGTTCGTACCTGCGGAGGGGGAGCCGGAGTTCCGTTTGTAATGGCATTTCGATTGCCAGGGTTTTTGTTCATTGTGGCTGTCGAGGCCTGAACATGTATGTAATTTCGGCACGGAGCCGTGTTTTTTTCTCACTTTCGAGCACTAAGTCTCGCCTGTTTATTATCTGTACCGCTTCACCAAGCATGAGTCGCCCCGTGTCAAGGTGACGAGTGAGGTATCCGTATCCCGGAGGCGTGGGAATCCCTCGGCTCGATCGACCTTGTTGTCTGAGGCTCCTCTAGCTTAGTTAAAGAGACCCCTCGGCCGCTCTTTGACGAGCCGAGGCCAGGGGTAGCGATATCAGTACGAACAGAGGCGGAGTTGGCTCGAAAATGGGAACCTGGTTGGCCGGAGCCTAGCCGGGTTGTCCGTCAGCGGATCCGACGCCGGAGTCGATCAGCCGAGGCCTCGGGTCGGGCTAGCGCCCTTGGAAGATGGTTGGCCGAGGCCCCGGGGGTAGCCGACCGAGCCGCCTGCTCGGGCCGGATTCCCGGGGAAGTCCCTGGACCGCGCCGCCGTCCGAGGCTGGGTCGGACCTTGCTGAAGACGTCGTCGATGCCGAAGGTGCTACGGCCCTCTTCAGCGTGAAGACCCGAGCCTGCAGGATCAGATCGTCTTGTAGCGCGTGCCTTCTGCGGCCGTTGAGGCCAGAAAACACACCCTCGCTGCGCTTGCAAAGCTGCGTCTCTTTTCCCCTTATTCCGAGCCTCTGGACCTTCCGTCGATAACAGGGATGTTTGTGCGGGCGAGAGTTGCTTCTCGCAGAAGGTGATGAGTGAGGTATCCGTATCCCGGGGGCGTAGGAGTCCCTCGGCTCGGTCGGCCTTGCCGCTTATGCGTACCTTCGCCCGTCCATGAGGCCCTGTCTCCGACTTAGTCGAGAAAGCTTGAAGGACCACTTTGGCAGAAGAGCTTCCGAACGTGAAGACTTGTTCGGTCCACGGAGTCGCTTTATCCGAACGCGAGTTACTTATCGCAGAAGGTGATGAGAGAGGTATCCGTATCCCGGAGGCGTAGGAGTCCCTCGGCTCGGTCAGCCTTGGCTGCTTACGTGTACTCCGTCATTTCCAGGATCCGCTTTTCGAAGTATTCAAAAAGCACGAAAGAAATTCTGCTAAAAAGAGATCTTTTTTCGAGGAAAAATTCGACGCAGAGGGGGTCTCCCCCCTTTTAGCCCCCGAGGGAGGGTCGGGCTTTGCCGAGGCGAGGCCGACCCTTCCTTGATGACTAAACTTTTGCGTGGGTGCGAGGTATATGAACAACTTGAAAACATCTTAAGGGTAGAAGCGACGTAGCTGTTTGATGTTCCAAGCGTTGCCGTAGACCTCGCCTTGATTGTTGGCCAGCTTGTATGTTCCGGGCTTCAGGACTTGGGCGATGACGAATGGCCCCTCCCAGGGGGGCGTGAGCTTGTGCCTCCCTCGGGCGTCCTGCCGCAGCCGAAGCACCAGATCGCCCACCTGGAGGTCTCGGGACCGGACCCCTCGGGCGTGGTAGCGTCGCAGGGACTGCTGGTACCGCGCCGAGTGTAGTAAGGCCTTGTCCCGAGCCTCCTCCAGCTGGTCCAGCGAGTCTTCTCGGCTAGCTTGGTTGCTTTGTTTGTTGTAGGCCCTCGCCCTCGGGGAGCCGTATTCCAGGTCAGTGGGAAAGATGGCCTCGGCCCCATAGACCAGGAAGAACGGCGTGAAACCCGTGGCTCGGCTTGGCGTTGTCCTCAGGCTCCAGACCACCGAGGGGAGTTCCTTCATCCATCGCTTGCCGAACTTGTTGAGGCCGTTGTAGATCCGGGGCTTGAGCCCTTGTAGAATCATGCCGTTGGCACGCTCTACTTGCCCATTCGTCATGGGATGAGCCACGGCAGCCCAGTCCACCCGGATGTGGTGGTCTTCGCAGAAATCCAAGAATTTTTTGCCGGTGAACTGGGTACCGTTGTCGGTGATGATGGAGTTTGGGACCCCGAAGCGATGGATGATGTTGGTGAAAAACGCCACCGCCTGCTCGGACCTGATGCTGTTCAGGGGTCGGACCTCGATCCACTTGGAGAATTTGTCGATGGCGACCAGCAGGTGCGTGTAGCCCCCGGGCGCCTTCTGCAAGGGACCGACGAGGTCCAGACCCCATACAGCAAAGGGCCAGGTGATGGGTATCGTCTGCAGAGCCTGAGCGGGCAGGTGGGTCTGCTTCGCATAGAATTGGCACCCTTCGCAGGTGCGGACAATTCTAGTGGCGTCAGCCACCGCCGTTGGCCAGTAGAAGCCTTGCCGGAAAGCATTCCCGACAAGGGCTCGGGGTGCTGCATGATGGCCGCAAGCCCCCGAGTGTATTTCTTGCAGGAGTTCCTGACCTTCGGCGATGGAGATGCATCGCTGGAGGACGCCCGAGGGGCTGCGGTGGTAGAGCTCCCCCTCATCGCCCAGTAAGACGAACGACTTGGCGCGTCGCGCTACCCGCCGAGCCTCGGCTTGGTCGAGGGGTAGCTCTCCTCGGCGGAGATATTGCAGGCACGGGACCTGCCAATCTTGATCAGGCGTGGCCCCACTCTGCCCTTCCTCGACGTGCAGCGCCTCGCCCTCGGGGGCCGAGGGTACCTCGGGCTGTGCCGAGGGTGCCTCGGGCTGTGCCGAGGGTACCTCGGGCTGTGCCGAGGGTGCCTCGGGCTCGGGAGCGTCGTCGATCTTGACGGAGGGTTGATGCAGATCCCGGGAGAAGACGTCCGGGGGGACCGTCGTTCGCCCCGAGGCTATTTTAGCCAGCTCGTCTGCAGTCTCGTTGTAGCGCCGAGCGATGTGGTTGAGCTCGAGCCCGAAGAACTTGTCTTGCAGGCGCCGAACCTCATCGCAGTAGGCCTCCATCTTCGGGTCGCGGCAGTGGGAGTTCTTCATGACTTGGTCGATGACGAGCTGCGAGTCACCGCGGGCGTCGAGGCGTCTGACCCCTAGCTCGACGGCGATCCGCAACCCGTTGACCAGAGCTTCGTACTCGGCCACATTGTTGGATGCCGGGAAATGGAGGCGGAGCACGTAGCGTAGGTGCTTCCCAAGGGGCGAGATGAAGAGCAGGCCCGCGCCGGCTCCCGTCTTCATCAGCGACCCGTCGAAAAACATGGTCCAGAGCTCCGGTTGGATCGGAGCCGTCGGCAGCTGGGTGTCGACCCATTCGGCCACGAAGTCCGCCAACACCTGGGACTTGATGGCCTTCCGAGGGGCGAACGAGATTGTTTCGCCCATGATTTCCACCGCCCACTTTGCGATCCTGCCCGAGGCCTCTCGGCACTGGATGATCTCCCCCAGGGGGAAGGATGATACCACAGTTACCGGATGAGACTCGAAGTAGTGTCTTAACTTCCGCCTTGTCAGGATCACAGCATACAGCAGCTTCTGAACTTGTGGGTAGCGGATCTTGGTCTCGGACAGTACTTCGCTGACGAAGTAGACTGGCCTCTGAACGGGCAATGCATGCCCTTCTTCTTGCCTCTCGACTACAATCGCGGCGCTAACCACCTGAGTGGTAGCGGCGACGTAGACCAAGAGGGCTTCTCCATCAGCTGGGGGCACCAAGACAGGCGCCTTTGTAAGGAGCGCCTTCAGGTTCCCGAGGGCTTCCTCGGCCTCAGGGGTCCAAGCGAAACACTCGGCCTTCCTTAAGAGGCGGTACAGAGGCAGACCTCTTTCGCCGAGGCGTGAGATGAAGCGGCTCAGGGCCGCAAGACATCCCATGACCCTCTGTACGCCTTTTAAGTCCTTGATGGGTCCCATGCTGGTGATGGCTGCGATCTTCTCCGGATTGGCTTCGATGCCACGCTCGGAGACGATGAACCCCAGGAGCATGCCTCGGGGCACCCCGAAGACACACTTCTCAGGATTGAGCTTGACTCCTTTCGCCTTGAGACATCGGAATGTCACTTCAAGGTTGGAGAGGAGGTCGGAAGCCTTCCTTGTCTTGACTACGATGTCATTGACGTAGGCCTCGACTGTGCGACCGATGTGTTCGCCGAACACATGGTTCATGCACCGCTGGTACGTCGCGCCCGCATTCCTCAAACCGAACGGCATGGTGACATAGCAGTACATGCCGAACGGCGTGATGAAAGAAGTCGCGAGCTGGTCGGACTCTTTCATCCGGATTTGGTGATACCCTGAGTAGGCATCGAGGAAGGACAGGGTTTCGCACCCAGCAGTGGAATCCACGATTTGATCGATGCGAGGCAGAGGGTAGGGAACCTTCGGACATGCTTTGTTGAGACCAGTGTAGTCTACACACATCCGCCATTTCCCCCCTTTCTTCCTCACAAGCACAGGGTTGGCAAGCCATTCGGGATGGAATACCTCTTTGATGAACCCCGCTGCCATCAGCTTGTGGATCTCTTCGCCAATCACTCTGCGCTTCTCCTCGTCGAATCGGCGTAGAGGCTGCCTGACGGGTCGGGCTCCGGCCCGAATATCCAGCGAGTGCTCGGCGACATCCCTCGGTATGCCGGGCATGTCCGAGGGACTCCACGCAAAGACGTCGGCGTTTGCGCGGAGAAAGTCGACGAGCACTGCTTCCTATTTGGGGTCGAGCCCGGAACCGATCCGGATCTGCTTGGAGGCGTCGCCACTGGGGTCGAGTGGGACAGCCTTAACCGTCTCCGCTGGCTCGAAGTTGCCGGCATGACGCTTCACATCTGGCACCTCTTTGGAGAGGTTCTCCAGGTCGGCGATGAGGGCCTCGGACTCGGCGAGGGCCTCGGCGTACTCCACGCACTCCACGTCGCATTCGAATGCGTGTTTGTACGTGGGACCGACGGTGATGACCCCGTTGGGGCCCGACATCTTGAGCTTCAGGTAGGTGTAGTTGGGGACGGCCATGAACTTCGCGTAGCATGGCCTTCCCAGTACCACGTGGTAGGTTCCTCGAAACCCGACCACCTCGAACGTCAAGGTCTCCCTTCGGAAATTGGAGGGCGTTCCGAAGCAGACGGGGAGGTCGAGTCGTCCGAGGGGCTGGACGCGCTTCCCAGGGACGATCCCGTGGAAGGGCGCAGCGCCTTCTCGGACGGAGGACAGACCGACGCGCAAGAGCTTGAGGGTCTCGGCGTAGATGATGTTGAGGCAGCTGCCCCCATCCATCAAGACCTTGGTGAGCCTGACGTTGCCGATGACGGGGTCGACGACGAGTGGGTATTTCCCCGGGCTCGGCACGTGGTCGGGGTGGTCAGCCTGGTCGAAGGTGATGGGTTGTCGGACCAGTCTAGGTAGACTGGTGTCGCCACCTTCACCGAGCAGACCTCCCGGCGCTCTTGCTTGCGATGCCGAGCCGAGGCATTCGCCGCATGCCCACCGTAGATCATGAAGCAGTCGCGGACCTCGGGGTATTCTCCTGCTTGGTGATCTTCCTTCTTGTCGTCGTCGTGGGCCCTGCCACCCTCCGCGGGTGGCCCGGCCCTGTGGAAGTGGCGCCGAAGCATGACGCACTCCTCGAGAGTGTGCTTGACGGGCCCCTGATGATAGGGGCACGGCTCCTTGAGCATCTTGTCGAAGAGGTTTGCACCTCCGGGGGGCTTCCGAGGGTTCTTGTACTCGGCGGCGGCGACAAGGTCCGCGTCGGCGGCGTCGCGTTTCGATTGCGACTTCTTCTTGCCCTTCTTCTTGGCGCCGCGCGGAGTAGACGCCTCGGGAGCCTCTTCCGATGGGCGGCCCTGGGGTTGCTTGTCCTTTCGGAAGATAGCCTCGACCGCCTCCTGGCCAGAGGCGAACTTGGTGGCGATGTCCATCAGCTCGCTCGCCCTGGTGGGGGTCTTGCGACCCAACTTACTCACCAGGTCACGGCAGGTGGTGCCGGCGAGGAACGCGCCGATGACATCCGAGTCGGTGATGTTGGGCAGCTCGGTGCGCTGCTTCGAGAATCACCGGATGTAGTCCCGGAGCGACTCTCCCGGCTGCTGCCGGCAGCTTCGAAGCTCCCAGGAATTCCCGGGGCGCACGTATGTGCCCTGGAAATTTCCGGCGAAGGCTCGGACCAAGTCGTCCCAGCTGGAGATCTGCCCCGGAGGCAGGTGCTCCAACCAGGCGCGAGCAGTGTCGGAGAGGAACAGGGGGAGGTTTCAGATGATGAGGTTGTCGTCGTCCGTTCCACCCAGTTGGCAGGCCAGGCGGTAGTCCGCGAGCCACAGTTCCGGTCTCGTTTCCCCCGAGTACTTTGTGATGGTAGTCGGGGGTCGGAACCGGGTCGGGAACGGCGCCCGTCGGATGGCCCGACTGAAGGCCTGCGGACCGGGTGGTTCGGGCGAGGGACTCCGATCCTCCCCGCTGTCGTAGCGCCCCCAAAGCCTGGGGTGGTAGCCTCGGCGCACCCTTTCGTCGGCCCGACGGTCGCGTCGATTGTGCTCATTGCCGAGGTGGCCCGGGGCCGCAGGCGCGGTGTTGCGCGTGCGCCCGGTGTAGACCGAGGCTTCCCGCATGAATCGGGAAGTCGCGGCATGAGGTTCCGAGGGGTATCCCTACCTTCGGGAGGCAGTGCTCTCGGCCCGTCGGGCCGCAGCGCCTTCCAGGAGATTCTTGAGCTCTCCCTGGATTCGCCGACCCTCGGTAGTTGATGGCTCCGGCATCGCGCGGAGGAGCATCGCTGCGGCTGCCAGGTTCTGGCCGACCCCGCTGGATGCGGGTGGCAGCCTGACCCTGACATCGTTGGCGACGCAGTGCTGGAGACCTTGGGGCTGGTGACGTATTTCTCTGGCCAGGGGTTGGCCCGCCCATACCTGTCCGACGTCCCGACGGATCGGCTCAAGCGCTCCTGTTCCCTCGTCGAGCCTGGCCTGCGCCTCGCGGACTTGCTCGAGTTGTGGGTCGTAACCCCCCGCCGGAACGGGGACCACAACTAGCTCCCGCGGGATGTCGGCGCGAGGCGCCGGCCTAGGAAGACCACCGTCCTCCGGCATGCCGAGATGGTTGCCTTCGGAGGGATCCCCTAGCTCGATGTGGAAACATTCGCGGCTTGGGCCGCAGCCCTCGTTGTCAAGGCTGCGGCTTCCGTCGGAACAGTCGGAGAGGCAGTAGTTACATGCGGTCATGAAGTCCCGCATGGCACTGGGGTTGCCAAGTCCAGAGAAATCCCAACAGATGCTGGGATCGTCATCTTCCTCGGACCCAGAGGGCCCGTAGGTCGAGACGTCCGTCAACCGGTCCCAAGGCGACCGCATATGAAACCCCAGTGGGGTTGCACTCGCCTCAATGAGAGCGCCCGCCAAAGCAAGGTTGCTAGGCGGGTTGAGGCCGAGTCGAAATGACGTAAGATGGGAGTTAGTCAGAACCTTTTGGTCGACGCGGAGCGACGTAGTCACATCGGGGACTGGTTGCGCCGTCATCTCAGGTACAAGGGCGACGTCCTGCAAGCTCTCCGCGAGCGCGCTGGCGTCGTCTTCTCGCTCGGGATCGGCGTGTCGCGGGGGGACGGCGCTTGCCTTCGCCTCGAACGCGAGGTCGACGCCCGGCGTGCCTTCCGTCGGGGCGTCGGGGGCGTCGATTCGCTCGACGGCCGATGAAGCGCGGCCTCCCGCTTGGCCTTGGTTGCCCCGCCTCCTCCTCCGTTGGCGGGGGAGAGGACGGAGCGAGCTCGAATGTTGTTCTTCCACCACGCGGGGAAGATGTCGTCGGTTCCGCCGCCGGCGGGCGGGTTGTCGGCCGCCATTGTCGTTGTCGCACGGCGGTGGAAGGAGTATCATGTCGTAGCTGCCGTCGAAGGACATGAACTCAAGACTCCCGAAATGGAGCACCGTCCCGGGCCGGAGAGGTTGCTGGAGACTGCCCATCTGGAGCTTGACGGGAAGCTGTTCGTCAGCACGCAGCAGGCCCCTACCTGGTGCGCCAACTGTCGGCGTTTCGAGACCGGGGGGTCCCTAAGCCGACGAGTGAGTGTGCTGTGTGCCCCAGCCCAGATGGGTCGAGCGCGTGGGCGAGCGCGAAGGGGGGAGAGGCGAGGTGGCCGGAGACGGGCGTGAGAGAGGTGGAAGTCCCGCGGCCTTCGTGTTCGTCCCGCGCCCAGGTCGGGTGCGCTTGCAGTAGGGGGGTTACAAGCGTCCACGCGGGTGAGGGAAGCGAGCGGCCCCAAGAGAGCGCCTGTCCCGTCCTCGGTCCCGCGTGACCAACCTTCTCTAAGAAGGCCCTGGTCCTTCCTTTTATAGTTGTAAGGAGAGGATCCAGGTGTACAATGGGGGTGTAGCAGAGTGCTACGTGTCTAGCGGAGGGAGAGCTAGCGCCCTAAGTACATGCCAATGTGGCAGCCGGAGAGATCTTGGCACCCTGCTGGCGTGATGTCGTGGCTGTCGGAGGAGCAACGGAGCTTGGCGGAAGGACAGCTGTCGGAGCGGTCGAGTCCTTGCTGACGTCCACCTGCTTCCGTAAGAGAGCTGAGAGCCACCGCCGTCATAGAGCTTGGGAGGCGCCATCATTGCCTATCTGGCGGAGCTGGCCAGATGGGACACCGGTCTTGTTCTCTGCGGCCCGAGTCGGCTCGGGGTAGAGTGGTGATGGCGCTCCCTGTTGACGTGGTGGGCCCGCGCCCGAGGCCGGGCGACGTGGGGGCTCCTCCGAAGCTAGGGTCGAATCTGTCTTCCGTTGCCGAGGCCGAGTCCGAGCCCCTGGGTCGGGCGAGGCGGAAGTCGTTCGGCAGAGGCCAGGGCGGAGTCCGAGCCCTGGGGTCGGGCGAGGCGGAGTTCGTCGTCTTCCGGGGCCGAGCCCGAGTCCGAGCCCTGGGGTCGGGCGGAGCGGAGTTCGCCGTCTTCCGGGTCTTAGCCCGAGTCCGAGCCCTGGGGTCGGGCGGAGCGGAGTTCGCCGTCTTCCGGGTCTTAGCCCGAGTCCGAGCCCTGGGGTCGGGCGGAGCGGAGTTCGCCGTCTTCCGGGTCTTAGCCCGAGTCCGAGCCCTGGGGTCGGGCGGAGCGGAGTTCGTCGTCTTCCGGGTCTTAGCCCGAGTCCGAGCCCTGGGGTCGGGCGGAGCGGAGTTCGCCGTCTTCCGGGTCTTAGCCCGAGTCCGAGCCCTGGGGTCGGGCGGAGCGGAGTTCCCTATGGCGCCCCTGGCGAGGCCTGACTGCCTGTCAGACTCACTCTATCGAGTGGCACTGCAGACGGAGTGGCGCAGGCGGCGCTGTCCTTCTGTCAGACCGGTCAGTGGAGCAGCGGAGTGACGGCGGTCACTTCGGCTCTACCGGGGGGCGCGCGTCAGGATAGAGGTGTCAGGCCACCTTTGCGTTAAATGCCCCTGCAACTCGGTCAGTCGGTGCGGCGATTTAGTCAGGGTTGCTTCTTAGCGAAGCCAAGGCCTCGGGCGAGCCGGAGATGTGTCCGCCGTTAAAAGGGGGGCCTCGGGTGAGACGGAAGTCCCTCGAGGTCGGCTGCCCGAGTCCGAGGCTAGGCTCGGGTGAAGCGTGATCGAGTCACTCGTATGGACTGATCCCTGACTTAATCGTACCCATCAGGCCTCTGCAGCTTTATGCTGATGGGGGTTACCAGCTGAGAATTAGGCGTCTTGAGGGTACCCCTAATTATGGTCCCCGACAGTTATCTTTTCTCTGGAATTATAAAATAAACATGGAACCTAGTGTTAATCATTTAGTCACCTCATAACTTGATGACCATGACTCCGATTGTAGTGATTCCCGAGCCCACGATCTCGTAGCTTCACGTAGATCATTATTATGTAGTATGTTATTATGTTTGGTGTGATGTTAATTTTGTCTATATCATGTCTGCTTGTATTGCTACGACTAGCAGTGAGGTTACGAGGATCTGAAGAATCACCCTGGTAATTGGAATCTCAAGTGCTAGGCAAGTTGTGCCCTTGATCACTTATTTTTCCCAGCCATGTTCTTATTAATTATAATGATCTGCATAGGTTAATGTTGGTGGGATCCAATAGGTTACCCCAGTTTTGGTTATCTTTATACCTTGTTCACCACTGAAATATTTTTGGGTAGTACCTGCTATTGCTTTATGTGGATTTGGGTATGGAGATACACTATTCATGATTATTCTGTTATTATCTTTTTATTACTACTGTTCATGTTAAGATCATTAAATTAATGGAAACATGGAGCGACCACCCGGGAAAACAGTGCTACCACAAGAGTTTAATGGGACGCCCTTGGCTAATTAACTAGGAAAGCTAGTGGAGGTCTTCCTTACCCGAAAGGGGCAAGGGCAGTAGGGGAGTGGTCAGTGTAGGGAGGTCCTTGGGTTGATTTTGCTGCGATGGCGGTCAGGCGAGGGATTCCTGCACTGGAGCTTCCTATAAACTGTAGCGAGATTTCTGAAGCTAGTGGAACTTTGTAAAGGCCTCGTAGTGTTACCCTGCCTCGCCTCCTCGGTAGAGGTGTATGGGATTGGCCGTCTCTTGGCAGATGGGTAACATGACTTGTGGGTAAAGATGCGCAACCTCTGCAGAGTGTAAAACTAGTATACTAGCCGTGCTCACGGTCATGAGCGGCTCGGACCCTCACATGATTAATCTATGGAACCTAAATTCAATTTGTCATTTGCATTTGCATGGGATTTGTCGGTGTTTCGGAACCCGGGGGGTCCCTGGACCGACGAGTGAATCGTCGCCGCGTGCCCCAGCCTAGATGGGTCGACGCGAGGCGAAACGCGAAGGGGGGAAGAAAGCAGTCGGAGGGAGACAGGCGTTGGAGAGTGGAACCCGCGGCCTTCGTGTTAGCCCCGCGTCCAGGTCGGGTGCGCTTGCAGTAGGGGGTTACAAGCGTCCACGCGGGAGGGAGCGAGCGGCCTTGCGTGAGCGCCGTCCCATCCTTCCCCGCGCGGCCAACCCTCTGTAAGAGGGCCCTGGTCCTCCCTTTTATAGGCGTAAGGAGAGAATCCAGGTGTACAATGGGGAGTGTAGCAATGTGCTAACATGTCTAGCGGTGGAGAGCTAGCGCCCTAAGTACATGCCATCGTGGCAGCCGGAGAGGTCTTGGCACCCAGTTTGCGTGGTGTCGTGGCCGTTGGAGGAGCGCTGGAGCCTAGCGGAAGGACAGCTGTCGGGGCTGTTGAGTCCTTGCTGATGTCCTCTTGCTTCCGTAAGGGGGCTGCGTAGCCTGAGTCAGCTCAGGGTAGGGTAATGATGGCGCTTCCTGTTGACGTGGTCGGTCCGTGCCCTAGGTTGGGCGAGGTGGAGGCTCCTCCGAGGTCGAGGTCGAGTCTGTCTTCCGAGGTCGAGGTCGAGTCCGAGCCCCCGGGTCGGACGAGGCAGAGACCATCGGCTTAGGCCAGGGTTGAGTCCGAGCCCTGGGGTCGGGCGAGGCGGAGTTCGTCGTCTTCCGGGGCAGAGCCCGAGTCCGAGCCCTAGGGTCGGGCGAAGCAGAGTTTGTCGTCTTCCGGGGCTGAGCCCGAGTTCGAGCCCTAGGGTCGGGCGAAGCAGAGTTCGTCGTCTTCCGGGGCCGAGCGCGAGTCCGAGCCCTGGGGTCGGGTGTGGCGGAGTTCGCCGTCTTCCGGGGCAGAGCCCGAGTCCGAGCCCTGGGGTCGGGCGGAGCGGAGTTCGCCGTCTTCCGGGGCTGAGCCCGAGTCCGAGCCCTGGGGTCGAGCGTGGCGGAGTTCGCCGTCTTCCGGGGCAGAGCCCGAGTCCGAGCCCTGGGGTCGGGCGGAGCGGAGTTCGCCGTCTTCCGGGGCTGAGCCCAAGTCCGAGCCCTGGGGTCGGGCGAAGCGGAGTTTCCTATGACGCCTGAGACCGGACTTGGCTGCTGTCAGCCTCACTCTGTCGAGTGGCTCAGCAGTCGAAGCGGCACAGGCGGCGCTGTCCTCTTGTCAGACCGGTCAGTGGAGCGGCGAAGTGACTGCGGTCACTTCGGCTCTGTCGACTGGAGGGTGTGCGTCAGGATAAAGGTGTTAGGCCACCTTTGCATTAAATGCCCCTGCGATTTGGTCGGTCGGTGTGGCGATTTGGCCAAGGTTGCTTCTTGGTGAAGACTAGGCCTCGGGCGAGCCGAAGGTGTGTCCGTTCCTGGAGGGGGGGCCTCGGTCGAGACGTAGGTCCTCCGGGGTCGGCTGCCCTTGCCCGAGGCTGGGCTCGGGCGAGGCGTGATCGAGTCCCTCGAACGGACCGATCCTTGACTTAATCGCACCCATCAGGCCTTTGCAGCTTTGTGCTGATGGGGGTTACCAGCTGAGATTTAGGAGCCTTGAGGGTACCCCTAATTATGATCCCCGACAGTAGCCCCCGAGCCTCGAAGGGAGTGTTAATACTCGCTTGGAGGCTTTTGCCGCACTTTTTTGCAAGGGGACCAGCCTTTTCTTGGTTGCATTTTGTTCCGATGGGTGCGCGCGAGCGCACCCGCCGGGTGTAGCCCCCGAGGCCTCGGAGGAGTAGTTTTACTCCTTCGAGGTCTTAGTGCGTTTCGGAATACTTCGGCTGGTCTAGTTGTTCCCTCATGCGAGCTGGCCGTAGCCCGGGTGCACGGTCGGGTCCCAAGTTCTCGGGCTGGTATGTTGACGCTGTCAATGGGTCGGCCGGAGCCGGGTTTTGCGAGAGCAGCCCTCGAGCCTCTGCACAGGGCGAGAGGATGGTCAAGGACAGACTCGACTTTTTTACATACGCCTCTGCGTCGCCTCTCCGCAAGGAGGAGGGGGGGAAAGCGCCATGTTGCCCTCGGAGGGCACCGAACATGGTGTTTCCGGTGAGCTGCTGGCGGGTAATCCGAGCGGACGCCCGTGCCCCATTTGCTAGGGGTCGGCTAGAGGCCCGGAGGCGCGCTCCAAAAGTACCTGCGGGTGATCTGCCGGACCCAGTCCCCTTTGACAGGGTCCGAGGGCTCGATGCCTCCCTCTGATAGGATTCCGTTACAAGATCGTTCCCGCTGGTCTCAGAAATGTCCTAGGGTACCTCGGGAGCATAGCCCGAGCCTTGGTTATGTATCGAACGTACCCAGGGTCATCCCTCGCTCTGTGTCTGAGGCGACTGTGAACCCTTCGAGGGCCAGCCTATGAACCCCTGATCAGTAGTGGGCGCGGAGCCCGAGTGGCCTGAGGCGGCCGTTGAACCCTTCCGAGGGGCCGACCATCGAACCTCTGACCAGTAGTGGGCGCAGAACCCAGGTGCTCTGAGGCGGCCGTTTGAACCCCTCCGAGGGGCCGACCTTTGAACCTCTGATCAGTAGTGAGGCTCGGGGCCTGTTTCCTTCACGGAGAAGGATCCTTTTCGGGGTATCCCCCTTTCCCGGTCCCTGTTGTAAGAGAGAGAAAGAGGAAAAGGATACGAAATCGAATGACGTGGCGTACCTTTTTTGACGCGGTCATTATGGCGAAGGCGAAGTGTCGCTTGCTTCTCCCGCCTGGGGCGCCGCCTGTCCCACCACGAAGTTAACGCGACGGGGCGAGTGGTTCGCGAGGAGACTATTGCGCGTGCGTGGGCCATTCGAGGAACGGATCACGGGCGCGCCGTCTTCACGCCATGAGAGAGGGTTCTCTCACTGCCCCTGGATGGGACGTAAGCTTGGCTGACGACGTGACCGCTGCTCCTGCCCGCCTGCCACCGCCATTACTGCCGGCCCATTTTTGACCGTATTTGACCATCGCGCCTGGCTGGCACTGCTGGGTCACACGCAGGGTTGCCTCGAGTCACGGTATTGGCTCCGCAGTCGAGGAGGCGTGGTAGTGGCGTGAGTGGCGGTGCAGTTGCTCGCACGTAGCAACCGACGCCCCGGTTGCATGACGTGTGGGCCTGGGCCTCCATGCTGGGCGCGTTGGAGTCGAAGGGACGCGCCCACTTGGCGCGGTTGCATGCCGACTGCATGGCTGTCCACCCTTTCACCCGTTGGTCTGGGCGAAAGTGGAGGAATGCTTGTAACCGCTGGGCAGTTGCATGCCCTGCACGCGGCGGTTTGGCTCCTTCTGCCCTGGGACGGCTTGCATGACGCGTGGGGCCCAACCCCCGCGTCGTAGGGGGAGGACCTTGGAGCGTGTTGGAGAAGACTCAGCCCGCAACGGCTGGGGACGCAAGTAGGGAGGGCCGCCTTTAAAAGGAGGGTGACCCCCTTGAAAGACGACCATGTCTTCACGCTCCCTTCATGCACCGTGTCTTTCCACCTTCCGAACCCCCGGATGGGGGACGCCCGCAATCCTTCCGCCTTGCCGTCGGAGGAACGCAACTTCGTGGAAGTTGGTACCTTTCAGCCATCGTTCGGCTTCAAGGATTTTCATCACGTGGCCCGGCTGCATCCCCTCGCTGGTGGTCACCCAAGACGGTGACCACCAGCCCTTGGATGGGGAGAAGCAAGCCGGGCTGCGATCTTGGTTCCGCCCTCAGCTTCAAGGATGTTCATCATCCTTGCTGGGGCGGAGGCCGGGCTGAGCCGGAGCTCTACCTCCCGCGCGGGCCGGCTGGCCACCTCCTCTTCCAGCTTCTGGTGGTGGAAACCATCCTCCGGCCCTGCGGAGGAGGCGTCCTCCAGCCATGCCGGGGAAGGCGAACTGTTGCTGTCCAGCTAGGATGCAACATTCCGTCCTTCTCCTCGCTTTTGTGGCGAGGACGGGAGTGAAGACCTGCCGGTGCGCCTTGCCGACTTTCGGCGTTGGTGTAGAGGCGGATGCCGCTGTCCATGCTGATGTGGTGGCAGCTGGAGGAAGCTTCCCCCCCCCGTTAAGGCCGTCGGCGCCGCCTACGGACCGGCCCTCGGCTCTTTGGCTTTAATGTCTGGTTCGCGTCCCTTGAGTGGGGATGCGAACGAGAGCCTTCCGGTGGCCGCGTCCGTCCTGGGACCATAGCTGCTGCTGTGGGGTCGGAACCGGAGTTCCGTTTGTATTGGCACCTTGAATGCCAGTGTTCTGTTCATTGCGGCTGTCGGGGCCTAAACATGTATGTATCTTTGGCATGGAGCCGTGTTTTCTCCTCATTTCGAGCACTAAGACTCGCTTGTTGGTTATCTGAACCGCTCCACCAAGCGTGAGTCGCCTCGTGCGAAGGTGACGAGTGAGGTATCTGTATCCCGGAGGCGTAGGAGTCCCTCGGCTCGGTCAGCCTTGCTGTCCGAGGCTTCTCTTGCTTAGTTAAAGGAACCCTCGGCCGCTCTTTGATGAGCCGAAGCCGGAGGTAGCGGTGTCAGCACGGGCAGAGGCAGAGTTGGCTTCGAAAAAGAAGATGTGGTCGGCCGGAGCCTGGCTGGGTCGTCCGCTGGCGAAACCGACTCCGGAGTTGAGCTGCCGAGGCCTCAAGCCGGGCTGATGTCTTCGGGGGACAGCTGGCCGAGGCCTCAGGGTGGCCGGCCGAGCCGTCCGCTCGAGCCGGATTCCTGGAGAAGACCCTGGCGGCGATGGCCCGGGTGTGGTGCTGATGTCGTCCTTCAGAGTGGGGATCGTCTGACCGCGTCGCCGTTCGAGGCTAGGTCAGACCCCGCCGAAGGTGTAGTTGACGCCGAGGGTGCTGCTGCGCCCTTCAACTGTCGACGTCCGAGCCTGCAGGATCGGGTTGTCTTGTAGTGTGTGTATGCTTTCTGCGGCCGCCGAGGCCCAAACATACCGTCGTCGTGTTGTAAAGCTGTGTCCCTTTTCCTCTTGTTTCGAGTATCCAGACTTATTTGTCGGTAACAGAATTGTTTGTGCGGGCGAGAGTTGCTTTTCACGGAAGGTGATGAGTGAGGTATCCGTATCCCGGAGGCGTAGGAATCCCTCGGCTCGGTCGGCCTTGCCGCTTACGCGCACTCTTACTCGTCCATAGGATTCTGTCACCGACGCAGTCGAGAAGGCCCGAAAAATCGTTCCGGCAGAGGAGCTTTCGAGCGTGAAGACTTGTTCGGTCCGCAGAATCACTTATCCGAGCGCGAGTTACTTATCGTAGAAGGTGATGAGTGAGGTATCCGTATCCCGGAGGCGTAGGAGTCCCTCGGCTCGGTCAGCCTTGGCTGCTTACGTGTACTCCGTCGTTTTCAGGACCCACTTTTGAAGTAGTCAAAAAGCACGAAAGGCATTCTGGCAGAAAAGAATTTTTTTTCTTTTTTCGAGGAAAATTTTGACGTAGAGGGGGTTCCCCCCTTCTAGCCCCCGAGGGAGGGTCGGGCTTTGCCGAGGCAATGCTGACCCTTCCTTGACGACCAGACTTTGTGTGTGAACGAGGTATACGAACAACTTGAAAGCATCTTAAGGGTAGAAGCGACGTAGCTGTTGGATGTTCCAAGCGTTGCTGTAGACCTCGCCCTGGCTGTTGGCCAGCTTGTATGTTCCGGGCTTCAGAATTTTGGCGATGACGAACGGCCCCTCCCAGGGAGGCGTGAGCTTATGCCGCCCTCGGGCGTCTTGTCGCAGCCGAAGCACCAGGTCACCCACCTAGAGGTCTCGGGACCGAACCCCTCGAGCGTGGTAGCGTCGCAGGGACTGCTGGTACCGCGCCGAGTGTAGTAAGGCCATGTCCCGAGCCTCCTCTAGCTGGTCCAGTGAGTCTTCTCGATTGGCTCGATTGCTTTGGTCGGCGTAGGCCTTCGTCCTTGGGGAACCGTATTCTAAGTCTATGGGCAAGATGGCCTCGACCCCATAGACTAGAAAGAACGGTGTGAAGCCCGTGGCTTGGCTCGGCGTTGTCCTCAGACTCCAGACCACCGAGGGGAGTTCCTTCATCCACCGCTTGCCGAACTTGTTGAGGTCGTTGTAGATCCGTGGCTTGAGTCCTTGCAGAATCATGCCGTTGGCACGTTCTACCTGCCCATTCGTCATGGGATGAGCCACGGCGACCCAGTCCACCCGGATGTGGTGATCCTCGCAGAAGTCCAGGAACTTTCTGCCGGTGAACTGGGTGCCGTTGTCGGTGATGATGGAGTTTGGGACCCCAAAGCGATGGATGATGTTGGTGAAGAACGCCACCGCTTGTTTGGACTTGATGCTGTTTAGGGGTCGGACCTCGATCCACTTGGAGAATTTGTCGATGGCGACCAGCAGGTGCGTGTAGCCTCCGGGTGCCTTCTGCAAGGGGCCGACTAGGTCCAGACCCCACACAGCAAACGGCAAGGTGATGGGTATGGTCTGTAGAGCCTGAGCAGGCAGGTGGGTCTGCCTTGCGTAGAACTGACACCCTTCGCAGGTGCGGACAATTCTAGTGGCGTCGGCCACCGCCGTCGGCCAGTAGAAACCTTGTCGGAAGGCGTTTCCAACAAGGGTTCGGGGTGCTGCGTGATGGCCACAAGCCCCCGAGTGTATCTCTTGTAAGAGCTCCTGACCTTCGGCGATGGAAATGCATCGCTGGAGGATGCCAGAGGGGCTGCGGTGGTAGAGCTCCTTCCCATCTCCCAGCAAAACGAAAGACTTGGCGCGCCGCGCCAACCGCCGAGCCTCGGCCTGGTCGAGGGGTAGCTCTCCTCGGTGGAGATATTGCAGGTACGGGGTCTACCAGTTTTGATCAGGCGTGACCTCGCTCCGCTCCCCTTCGACGCGCAGTGCCTCACCCTCGGGGGCCGAGGGTACCTCGGGCCGAGCCGAGGGTACTTCGGACCGTGCCGAGGGTACCTCGGACTGAGCCGAGGGTGCCTCGGGCTGGGCCGAGGCCTTCTTGGGTTCGGGCGTGTCGTCGGTCTTGACGGAGGGTTGATGCAGGTCTCGGAAGAATACGTCCGGGGGAACCGTTGTTCGCCCTGAGGCTATTTTAGCCAGCTCGTCCGCAGTCTCATTGTAGCGTCGGGCGACGTGGTTGAGCTCGAGCCCATAGAACTTGTCTTCCAGGCACCGAACCTCATCGCAGTAGGCTTCCATCTTCGGGTCGCGGCAGTGGGAGTTCTTCATGACTTGGTCGATGACGAGCTGCGAGTCACCACGAGCGTCGAGGCATCGGACCCCTAGCTCGATGGCGATATGCAACCCGTTTACCAGTGCCTCGTACTCAGCCACGTTGTTGGACGCCGGGAAGTGGAGGCGTAGCACGTAGCGTAGGTGCTTTCCGAGGGGCGAGATGAAGAGCAGGCCCGCACCGGCCCCCGTCTTCATCAGCGACCCGTCGAAAAACATGGTCTAGAGCTCCGGTTGGATCGAAGCTGTCAGGAGCTGGGTGTCAACCCATTCAGCCACGAAGTCCGCCAAGACCTGGGACTTGATGGCCTTCCGAGGGGCGAACGAGATTGTCTCGCCCATGATCTCCACCGCCCACTTTGCAATTCTACCCGAGTCCTCTCAGGACTGGATGATCTCCCCCAGGGGGAAGGATGACACCACAGTCACCGGATGAGACTCGAAGTAGTGTCGCAACTTCCGCCGCGTCAGGATCACTGCGTACAGCAGCTTCTGAATTTGTGGGTAGCGGATCTTGGTTTCAGACAGTACCTCACTGATGAAGTAGACTGGCCTCTGGACGGGCAATGCATGCCCCTCTTCTCGTCTCTCGACCACAATCGCGGCGCTAACCACCTGAGTGGTCGCGGCGACGTAGATCAAGAGGGCTTCTCCGGCAGCGGGGGGCACCAAGATGGGCGCGTTCGTGAGGAGCGCCTTCAGGTTCCCGAGGGCTTCCTCGACCTCAGGAGTCCAAGCGAAGCACTCGACCTTCCTTAAGAGGCGGTACAGAGGCAGGCCTCTTTCGCCGAGGCGCGAGATGAAACGGCTCAGAGCCGCGAGGCATCCCATGACCCTCTGTACGCCTTTCAAGTCCTTGATGGGCCCCATGCTGGTGATGGCAGCGATCTTCTCCGGGTTGGCCTCGATGCCTCGCTCGGAGACGATGAACCCCAAGAGCATGCCTCGGGGGACCCCGAAGACACATTTTTCGGGATTGAGCTTCACGCCTTTCGCCTTGAGACATCGGAATGTCACTTCAAGGTCGGAAAGGAGGTCGGAGGCCTTCCTCGTCTTGACTACGATGTCATCGATGTAGGCCTCGACCGTTCGGCCAATGTGTTCGCCGAACACATGGTTCATGCATCGCTGGTACGTCGCACCCGCATTCCTCAAACCAAACGGCATGGTAACATAGCAGTACATGCCGAAGGGTGTTGAAAGTCGCCTAGAGGGGGGTGGATAGGCGAAACCTGAAAATTAAAACTTTATCCCCCAACTAGATCCCTTGATTAGTGGTTAGAACAAGATATACAAATACAGGAGTATACAAACTAAGTTCTTGCTTGAAAAGAGTATTGTTAAATAATGCGGGAGTGATAAATCAATACAACTAATAAGTTATAGAATAACAAAGCAAGAAGCCTTAGATGAGAAGAGCACTAGGACAAGTTCTTTCTTGCAATGTGTTGCTTCACTAAATGGGAATTTAACTTGAAGCAACACCAAATGATATTAGCAAATAATGGTGCAAGAAAACTTAGAGCAAGGGAAAACAAACAAATCACAAGCAATAAACACAATGGACACGGTTGATTTGTTTTACCGAGGTTCGGCCCTCGAAGGCCTAGTCCCCATTGAGGAGTCCACTTAAGGACGGGTCTTTTTCAACCCTTTCCCTCTCTCCCCCAATCACACAAGGATTGGTGAGCTCTTCTTCTTCTCAAGGATCACTCTCGATCCCACAAGGACCACCACACTCTTTGGTGTCTCTTGCTAGCTTTTACAAGCCTCCAACACTTTGGAGGAAGTTCGATGGGAGTCAATACTCCACGCACAAATGAACACAAAGATGCAGCACACACTATCTCTCAATGAATCTCATAAGGCGCTAGGGCTAAAACCCAATTGAGTAGCTCTCAATTGCTTGCTCTCTCTTTTGTGGCACTTGTGTTGGTTGTAGTGGACTAAATCTTGTGTATAGGATGGATCAATGAATATATGTGGTTGGGAGGGCTTGAGTATGTCAACTAGATGACTTGGAATGTTGCTTGGGCTCCCACCCTTGAAGTGGCCGGTTGGGGTGGTATTTATAGCCACCATCCAAAAACTAGCCATTGATGAAGGCTGTCTGTCGCATGGTGCACCGGACAGTCCGGTGCACACCGGACATGTCCGGTGCGCCAGCCACGTCACCCGACCGTTAGGGTTCCGACCGTTGGAGCACTGACTGCTGGGCCCGCCTGGATGTCCGGTGGCGCATCGGACATGAACTGTAGGGTGTCCGGTGCGCCAGCATGGGCGTGCCTGACCTCTGCGCGTGCTGGCGCGCATTTAATGCGCTGCAGGTAGCCGTTGCCCCGCAGTTACACCGGACAGTCCGGTGTACACCGGACATGTCCGGTGAATTATAGTGGAGCAGCCGAAGCGAATTCCTGAGACTGGCGAGTTCAGAGCCGCGTCCTCTTGGAGCACCGGACACTGTCCGGTGTACACCGGACAGTCCGGTGAATTATAGCGCGCCGGCTCTGAGAATTCCCGAAGGTGAAGAGTTTGAAGTCGATCTTCCCTGGTGCACCGGACACTGTCCGGTGGCGCACCGGACAGTCCGGTGCGCCCGACCAGGGTGCCTTCGGTTGTCCCTTTGCTCCTTTGTTTGAACCCTTTTTCTTGGTCTTTTTATTGGCTTATGGTGAACCTTTGTACCTGTAGAACTTATAAACTTGGGCAAACTAGTTAGTCCAATTATTTGTGTTGGGCAATTCAACCACCAAAATTAGTATAGGAAATAGGTGTAAGCCTAATTCCCTTTCAATCTCCCCCTTTTTGGTTATTGATGCCAACACAAACCAAAGCAAATATAGAAGTGCAGAATTGAACTAGTTTGCAAAATGTAAGTGCAAAGATTGCCTAGAATTTGAGCCAATAAATATTACTTTCTAGATGTGCATGGATTGTTTCTTTATTTTTAACATTTTGGACCACGCTTGCACCACAAGTTTTGTTTTTGCAAATTCTTTTCAAAGTCCTTTTGCAAGATAGTCAAAGGTAAATGAATAAGATTTTGAGAAGCATTTTCAAGTTTTGAAATTTTCTCCCCTTGTTTGAAATGCTTTTCCTTTGACTAAACAAAACTCCCCCTCAATAAATTCACCTCTTAGCGTTCAAGAGGGTTTTAAGATATCAATACTACTTTCTCCCCCTTTTAGAACACAAAGAGATACCAATTTGAAATTTACCAATTTGAAAATCATTAATTTTAAAATTAGGGTGGTGGTGCGGTCCTTTTGCTTTGGGCCAATACTTTCTCCCCCTTTGGCATGAATCGCCAAAAACGGATACTTGGAATGAAATATAGGCCCTTTTCTTTCTCTCCCCCTTTGGCAAACAATTGAAATACAATTGAAATAGAGATATGAGTGAGGATTATACCAAAGTAGAGAATTATGCGGAATACCGACAAAGAGTGGATAATACTGAAGGAGTTGAGTGGAAGCGTCGTCTTTGCCGAATACTCCATTTCCCTTTCAATTCTATGACTAAGCATGAGAATACACTTGAAAACACATTAGGCATATACATAAAAGGGATATGATCAAAGGATATATCATATCAAGCATGATCATAGTTCTATATAACATAGATTGCTCCCCCTAAGAATGTGCATGGAGAGGAACACATATTATGGCCTTAAATGCCAATTGCACATAATTAGGTTAATGAGAACATATCTATATCATACAGAATGTGAAGTGCATTGTGTCATAGTATAAGTGTGATGCTCATGACAGTTTATGCACTTATGAAAGCATGTTGCAAACATTTTAAGCATTTACCCTTGAAGATTTCAAAGAGACTTAAGGACCATCCACTTTTGGAATAAAGGCAGCTTATCCTCGTTACAAGGTTAAGCTTTAAGCTCTTTGACAATTAAATCACTTCATCTAGTTTCAACAAAGATGCATTAAAGCATGAATGAATTTTTGAGAAGTTAAACTAGATATGAAGCAGGGATATGCATGGACATGCTTTCTCTTCCTTTTAAACAAGATATGTAAAGAGAGTATAGAAAAGGAAGATTTAGGTACAAGTTTAAATGAAAGGAGATAGTTTTACCTTTTTGTACCTTTACATAGGGACGCTCTCTTCATTGTGCTTTGTCCTTAGTCTTAGATGCTTAAGATCTATTCTTAATGACAATATATGGAAATATTTTGCACAAGAGAGAGTTCTACAACTAGTGATCTTTTCAAGTTATTGTTAGCATATATCAAATGGATCACAAGTTGCATAAATGTATCATGAATTCTCCTTTTAACTTAGTGCATATCAAGAGAGATATCGATTGATAGTATATACGGCACTAAGAAGCATGATTGTTGATTGAAGTCATTCAATGATCAAACAAATAACAGATGTGATCAAAAGAACAACATACGCATTAGATTATCAATTAAGCTTAGAGTAGGAGAATCCAGCAAATATGCTACTTTAGAGTGAAAGACAAGAATTTAAAAATAGTAGCATACTTCATGAGAAACTTATTCTCATGCAAGAGACTATATGAAATTACTGAGATAAAGCAATAGTCTCAACAAAATCAAGATATAAGAATAGACTCCCCCTAAAGATATGCATCGAGTATTTGAATTGAATGGATGTATTTACTTTAAAGACAAATAGGGAGAAGCATTATACATCTTGATCAAGGCTCATAAATTTTGCAATAAACAACTTAAGCCTAGTATTCTCATAATGAAAGTATTTAGAATACTCACAACCACACCATTGATTGTTTTGTAGACCTTATTATCCAAGTAGGTGGTGTTGTTCTTGATGTCCTCCTCTTTCATTTGAGAGTCCTCCCTTTGTAGTTGTTTCCTTTTCCTTTCAAACTTATTGAAAATACTCAAGAAAGATGTTAATAGCACAAGGGAGTATATGGTTGAAGATGATATCTTTAGATAGAGAATATAGACAGTTCATCATTCATAAGTCACACAGACATGAAGTAAAATCCTTAATATTAGTGCATTTCATTTGAGAAATATGAGTGAGCACCTTTTAAGCATTTTAATAATCATTGGAGATTTTACTTTATCATATTGAACTTGGAAGCAAATCAATATGATAACATATATAAATATCGCAAAGGCATTAAATAGATTCTAATGGACATGAGCATTACAAAAAATGAGATTTGAATGCACATCTAGCTGATTTGAGTTCAATAAAGAATCTATTCCTCACATGGGTAGAATATGATAATTTAGATTAAATGGCCATTGAGATGGGAATTAAATTTTATTAAGAAGATGAGTTCCCATACCTTTGCTTCTACCTTTCTTCTTTTGGGTGAAGAACAACCCATGAGGCTTGTGCATTTTTTTTGTAGATATTCATAAGTAGGCTTAAGAGATACTTTGTTAGTAACACAAGCACTAGTTTCCATTTTTATAACCATTTTTTGATAAGGAATGAAAAGCTAGATTACTAAAACATGGAAACTTCATAGCATGAACTAGATTATCCATAGATGATGTTATGCTCAATTTTAACTCATAAAACAAGCATAAATAATCCTTTGAGATTATAGGAATAAATCTAATTCATGATTTGGAAAGCGATAAATGTGAAAGAATCATATCCAATTTGAGCAAGTAGAAATACATCATAAATCATTGGATTGATTTTTCTTTTCATGTTAGACTAGGTCAGTACCCGTGCGTTGCAACGGGAACATATAATACCATGATAACTTATATACAAAATGTGTCTTATATTGTTATAAAAAAATATTTCATAATCCATTTGTGATCCTAGCCATACATAAATTTTGTTATTTTAATTTAGTTGTTTCACTCTTACATTGCAACCATCAGTATCATGCAGACTTCGATATATGTCATGATTTGCATGGTCTCATTATTGGAGAGCACGTGCCACACCTGCCGGTAGAAGTTCCGTCGTACATCGTTAGTCATCAGGCACGCACCACCATACACGCTTGCTTAAACAAAAAATGCAAGTGTGTGTTTGCGAAGAGAATTAAAGGCAGGCCGGCACAATAGGTACCCCGACGATGGCGAGTGGTCATTGTTGTCGGTCCACCTCTACTCACCTCCGGTGTCGAGATGACGCCACAATCCTTGATATAATAGTCGTCGAACGCGCGCGATATGGTGAGTACCGATCACTCTTGGCTGGGCTGCCAAATAAAGTGCACCCTGGGCTCATCAGCGAGGTAGTACACCTGGTCGTTGCACCACCGGATGTGCTACTCCTCTACATACATCTTGTTCGAGGACACTCACACAACAACAACAATGGTTGTCATTCCAGCGCACAAGAATTCATGGCCAGTCAATAGCGACTTACGTGGCAGGTTAGGCTTCAGGTGGATGATGAGCTAGACGACGTGATTTCGTCGTCATAGGTTGTGATGCCCAGAACAACCCGATAGTCGTCGACATTGGCGACAACCATGAGGTCCCCATGTTTGACGATGGACAGCGCGGTACAGCCGCTCTGGACCACGTCCAAGCGGCGGCTGCGCCGGAGCTTGCCGTACACAGCGGTGCATGGGCCATGTAGGACTGCTTCCAGAGGTCGAACTGGCAGTCGCCAAGTTTCTTCTCGTCGTCGGTGAGCGACACCAACGCGAGCGCCTCGTGCTAGTGGTGTTTGTTCGGGATTTCCAAGTAAGAAACATGGATTCATCTTTGGCATTGGTTTATGAAAATGATTTATAAGTTAGATCCATGGAAAAATATTACGGAGAATAAATGTTACACATGCAAAAAAAAGTATTTAAGTTGAAAACATTATTCAAACAAAAGAAATTGCATGCAAGGCTCTTCTTTAAATACTACTCCCTCAATCCAAAAATATAATTTAATAATCTCAGTGATACTTATCTACTACTACACATTGTGCAAGGGTAGCAGATGGGCTTCGAGAGAGATGTATTATATGTTTTTACTATAATAGATGTAGATATAAACACACATATGGTGTAGTGGTAGCTACAAACACATTTATTTGAGAGGTTGCGGGTTTGAATCCCCTTGGAGCCTGTTTTTTAATTTAATTTTAGCTAGGCGTGGGATGCACGTGGGAATGGCAATAGGCTTTGTGGGAGAGGGAATGAGAAAGACACGTGATAGCCGGGAATGGAAATGTGAATGGGCTTTGCAGGGAGGGGGAATGAGAAAGACAGACAACTGGGAATGGGAATGGGCTTCGCAGTGAGGATGGAATGGGAATGGCAGAACATGGAATGGGGCAGCCTACCCCTTACCGTCTTAATAGGTAGTAGAGATTACACGCTTCCAAAGAGAAACTTATTCTCTACAAGTGAGACTACTTGGGTTACTTAAATAAAATCAATAGTCTCACTATTCTAGTTATAGAGAGAGTTTTCCTTTTATAAGTGTCCTAAGGATTTGAATTCCTTGCATAACACCTTATTCTTTTAGGAACTTGAAATATCTCTCTATATCTAGAAACATGGCAATAATAGAATAACTTAGCGAAAAACATGCCATGTGGTACTTCCAATAATTTAAAGCATGTAGATTGCCATAGGATGGAAATGATGAGTATGCAATCTACCATATGATAGGAAATTCTTCAAAGAATGGTAATATAAATTTAAAGGCATTTGAAGTGCTTCAATTTTTCTATGTGACTACACATAAGAAATGATATTCTAAAATACTTGCACTTAAAAGATAAGTGTTACCATCCTTTGGCTTTCCTCCATGTTGTAGGCCTTGATTTTTCGCACATGATATCTCTTCACTTCCTACAACATATAATATCTTCCTCGAGATGATATGAGTTTAAGACATAGCAATTTGAAAAATAACCTTGGGTCAATCACGGATATAGATCATTGAAGATTGATAGCTTGAGTTATTGAGTATTGAATGGACTCTCTCAAGCACCCCAAAGCTTCATATCATCTCCTTCTCCTGCAAAGCTTGTCAAGCATATTTTGGTACCCATCGCTTGATGGGTCCATCACGGTTAGTCAACAAAGATCTAGGAACCCAAGAGTCCTTTGTGTTAGCACTTGGTAAACTCATTACCTTTCTAACACAAGTTGCAATTTTGGGTTGCCTAGTTGCATGAGAATCAATTGACAAGTTAGGAGTGGGGTTGTTACCAGTGGGACAATCCTTGCATTGATGTCCCTTCCTTCGGCATGTGTAGCATAGGCGTTTTTCAAGTTCTGAAGCTTTCTTCTTTCCTTGTTTGTTTCTTGCTACATGGTTAGTAAAAACTTTCTTTTCTAACTCTATGCCTTTTGTTTTAAATGGGGACAAGATCTAAGTAAGTGTCCCTTCTTGGAGCATTTAAAACAAAGTCTATCATCCTTGTTAATAATTGTCGGCGTTTCAAGACCGGGGGGTCCCTCGGGCCGACGAGTGAGTGTCGCCGCGTGCCCCAGCCCAGATGGGTCGAGCGCGAGGGCGAGCGCGAAGGGGGGAGAAGCGAGGCGGCCGGAGACCGGCGTGAGAGAGGTGGGAATCCCGCGGCCTTCGTGTTCGTCCCGCGCCCAGGTCGGGTGCGCTTGCAGTAGGGGGTTACAAGCGTCCACGCGGGAGAGGGAAGCGAGCGGCCCCAAGAGAGCGCATGTCTCGTCCTCGTCCCCACGCGGCCAACCCTCTCTAAGAGGGCCCTGGTCCTTCCTTTTATAGGCGCAAGGAGAGGATCCAGGCGTACAATGGGAGTGTAGCAGAGTGCTACGTGTCTAGTGGGGGAGAGCTAGCGCCCTAAGTACATGCCGTCGTGGCAGCCGGAGAGATTTTGGCACCCAGCTGGTGTGATGACGTGGCCGTCGGAGGAGCGATGGAGCCTGGCGGAGGGACAGCTGTCGGAGCGGTTGGGTCCTTGCTGACGTCCTCTTGCTTCCGTAAGGGTGCTGAGAGCCGCCGTCGTCACAGAGCATGCAGGACGCCATCATTGCCTATCCGGCGGAGCTAGCCAGATGGGACGCCGGTCTTGTTTCCTGCGGCCCGAGTCTGCTCGGGGTAGGGTGATGATGGCGCCTCCCGTTGACGTGGCTGGTCTGCGCCCTAGGTTGGGCGAGGTGGAAGCTCCTCCGAAGCTGAGGTAGAGTCTGTCTTCCGTGGCCAAGGCCGAGTCCGAGCCCCTGGTCGGGCGAGGCGGAGGTCGTCGTCTGAGGCCAGGGCGGAGTCCGAGCCCTGGGGTCGGGCGGAGCGGAGTTCGCCGTCTTCCGGGACTTAGCCCGAGTCCGAGCCCTGGGGCGGGCGGAGCGGAGTTCGCCGTCTTCCGGAACTTAGCCCGAGTCCGAGCCCTGGGTCGGGCGGAGCGGAGTTCGCCGTCTTCCGGGACTTAGCCCGAGTCCGAGCCCTGGGTCGGGCGGAGCGGAGTTCGCCGTCTTCTGGGACTTAGCCCGAGTCCGAGCCCTGGGTCGGGCGGAGCGGAGTTCGCCGTCTTCCGGGGCTGAGCCCGAGTCTGAGCCCTGGGTCGGGCGGAGCGGAGTTTCCTGTGGTGCCTTCTGCAGGACCTGACTGCCTGTCAGCCTCACTCTGTCAAGTGGCACTGCAGTCGGCGCGGCGCAGGCGGCGCTGTCCTTCTGTCAGGCCGGTCAGTGGAGCGGCGAAGTGACGGCGGTCACTTCGGCTCTGCCGGGGGGCGCATGCCAGGATAAGGGTGTCAGGCCACCTTTGCATTAAATGCTCCTGCGATTTGGTCGGTCGGTGCGGCGATTTGGTCAAGGTTGCTTCTTAGCGAAGGCAGGGCCTCGGGCAAGCCGGAAATATGTTCGCCGTCGGAGGGGGGCCTCGGGCGAGACGGAAATCCTCCGGGGTCGGCTGCCCTTGTCCGAGGCTAGGCTCGGGCGAGGTGTGATCGAGTCGCTCGAACGGACTGATCCCTGACTTAATCGCACCCATCAGGCCTTAGCAGCTTTATGCTGATGGGGGTTACCAGCTGAGAATTAGGAGCCTTGAGGGTACCCCTAATTATGGTCCCCGACAGTAGCCCCCGAGCCTCGAAGGGAGTGTTAGCACTCGCTTGGAGGCTTTCGTCGTACTTTTTTGCAAGGGGACCAGCCTTTCTCGGTTGCATTTTGTTCCGGTGGGTGCGCACGAGCGCACCCGCCGGGTGTAGCCCCCGAGGCCTCGGAGGAGTGGTTTCACTCCTTCGAGGTCTTAATGCCTCGCGTAATGCTTCAGCTAGTCTGGTTGTTCCCTCATGCGAGCTGGCCGTAGCCCGGGTGTACGGTCGGGTCCCAAGTTCTCGGGCTGGTATGTTGACGCTGTCAACGGTTCGGCCGGAGCCAGGTTTGCAAGAGCAGCCCCCGAGCCTCTGCACAGGGCGAGAGGGCGATCAGGGACAGACTCGGCTTCTTTACATACGCCCCTGCGTCGCCTTTTCGCAAGGAGGAGGGGGGGAAAGCGCCATGTTGCCCTCGATGGGCGCCGAACATGGTGTCTCCGGTGAGCTGCAAGCGGGTAATCCGAGTGGACGTCCGTGCCCCGTTCGTTAGGGGTCGGCTAGGGGCCCTGAGGCACGCCCAAAAGTACCTGCGGGTGATCTGCCGGACCCGGTCCCCTGGCGACGGGGTCCGAGGGCTCGATGCCTCCCTCCGGTGGGATTCCGTTACAAGATCGCTCCCGCTGGTCTCGGAAATGTCCTAGGGTACCTCGGGAGCGCAGCCCGAGCCTTGGTTATGTATCGAACGTACCCCTGGTCATCCCTCGCTCGGCGTCTGAGGCGGCTGTGAACCCTTCGGGGGCCAGCCTTCGAACCCCTGATCAGTAATGGGCGCGGAGCCCGAGTAGCCTGAGGCGGCCGTGGAACCCTTCGGGGGGCCGGCCTTCGAACCTCTGACCAGTAGTGGGTGTAGGGCCCACGCGATCTGAGGCGGCTGTCGAACCCTTCGGGGGGCCAGCCTTCGAACCTCTGATCAGTAGGGAGGCTCAGAGCCCGGTTCCTTCACGGGGAAGGATCCTTTTCGGGGTATCCCCCTTTCCCGGTCCATGTTGCAAGAGAGAGAGAGAAAGAGGAAAAAAGGAAAAGGATACGAAATCGAACGACGCGGCGTACCTTTTTTGGCGTGGTTATTACGGCGAAGGCGAAGCGTCGCCCGCTTCTCCTGCCAGAGGCGCCGCCTGTCCCACCATGGAGTTAATGCGACGGGGCGAGTGGTTGGCGGGGCGGCCGTTGCGCGTGCGCGAGCCGTTCGAGGAACGGGTCACGGGCGCGTTGTCTTCACGCCGTGAGAGGGGGTTCTCTTGCTGCCCCCGGATGGGACGTGAGCTTGGCTGACGACGTGACCGCTGCTCCCGCCCGCCTGCCAGCGTCATTACTGCCGGCCCATTTTTGACCGCATTGACCGCCGCGCCAGGCTGGCGTTGCTGGGTCGTGCGCTGGGTCGCCTCGAGTCGCGGTATTGGTTCCGCAATCGAGGAGGCGTGGCGGTGGCGCAAGTGGCGGTGCAGTTTCTTGCATGAAGCATCCGGCGCGCCGGTTGCGTGACGCGTGGGTCTGGGCCTCCATGCTGGGCGTGTCGGGAGTCGGAGAAGCGTGCCCACGTAGCGCGGTTGCATGCCGCCCGCATGGCTGTCCGCTCCTTTCGCCTGTTGGTCTGGGCAAAAGTGGAGGGTCACTTGTAACCGCTGGGTGGTCGTGTGTACCGCGCGCGGCGGTTTGGCTTCTTCTGCTCTGAGCCGGCTTGCATGACATGTGGGACCCAGCCCCCGTGCCGCAGGGGAGGGCCTTGGAGCGTGTTGGAGAAGACTCAGCCCGTGACGGTTGGGGGCGCAAGTAGGGAGAGTTGCCTTTAAAAGGAGGGTGACCCCCTTCGGAAGGCGACCATGTCTTCGCGCTCCCTTATGCATCGTGTCTTTCCACCTTCCAAGCCCCCGGATGGGGGATACCCGCCGTCTTTTCGCCTCATCGTCGGAGGAACGCAACTCCGTGGGAGTTGGTACCTTTCAGCCATCGTTCGGCTTCAAGGATTTTCATCATGCAGCCCGGCTGCACCCCTCCGCCGGCGGTCATCCGAGATGGAGACCTCCAGCTTGATGGTGGGGGAAAGCAAGCCGGGCTGCGGCCTCTGCCCCTCCCTCAGCCTCAAGGATTTTCATCACCAGGGCTGGGGAGGGGAGTGTGCCGAGTTGGGGTCGGCCCCCGCGTGGGCGGCGGCCCGCTCCTTCACTCAGTGATCAGAGGGAAGGGCGGTCGTCGTCCGTGGCACCGGCAGCTACACCGTGCCCGGCTCTCGGACGCGAGTGGCTTCGGAGCCGCTCGCGGCGCCGGCGTCTACCACGGCAGCTGGAAGAGGTTCCTTCGCCGGTGAGGTAGCCAGGGCCGGCCACGGACCGACCTCCAACTCTACGGCCTTCTGCCCGTCCTTGCCTCACGAGTTTGGGCATGGGCGGGGGCCTCCTGGCAGCTGCATCCGCCCTGAGGTCAGTGCTGCCGCTGTTTAGCCCCCCGGAGGAGAAGTCGTCGTCGTCGCTGCTGCTGGAGCGGGTGACGGCGCACCGTTCGTCGGTCTTCTGTTGCTCCGCAGGCCCTTCCCCATGGAGTGGGGTTGTTCGTACCTGCGGAGGGGGAACCGGAGTTCCGTTTGTAATGGCACTTCAAATGCCAGTGTTTTTGTTCATCGTGGCTGTCGAGGCCCGAACATGTATGTAATTTTGGCACGGAGCCGTGTTTTTTTCTCATTTTCGAGCACTAAGGCTCGCCTGTTGATTATCTGAACCGCTTCACCAAGCATGAGTCGCCCCGTGTCAAGGTGACGAGTGAGGTATCCGTATCCCGGAGGCGTAGGAGTCCCTCGGCTCAGTCGGCCTTGTTGTATGAGGCTCCTCTAGCTTAGTTAAAGGGACCCCTTGGCCGCTCTTCGTCGAGCCGAGGCCAGGGGTAGCGATATCAGTATGAACAGAGGCGGAGTTGGCTCGAAAATGAAACCTGGTTGGCCGGAGCCTAGCCGGGTTGTCCGTTAGCGGGACCGACGCCGGAGTTGACCAGCCGAGGCCTCGGGTCGGGCTAGCGCCCTTGGAAGATGGTTGGCCGAGGCCCCTGGGGTAACCGGCCGAGCCGCCTGCTCGGGCCGGATTCCCGGAGAAGCCCCTGGCAGCGATTGCCCGGGCGTGGCGATGACGTCGTCCTTCAGAGTGGAGATCCTCGGACCGCGTCGCCGTCCGAGGCTAGGTCGGACCTCGCTGAAGGTGTTGTCGATGCTGAGGGTGCTACTGCCCCCTTCCAGCGTCAAGACTCGAGCCTGCAGGATCAGAGTGTCTTGTAGCGTGTGCCTTCTGCGGCCGCCAAGGCCAGAACACACACCCTCGCTGTGTTGTAAAGTTGCATCTCTTTTCCTCTTGTTTCGAGTATCTGGACTTTTTTGTTGGTAACAGGGATGTTTGCGCGAGCGAGAGTTGCTTCTCGCGGAAGGTGATGAGTGAGGTATCCGTATCCCGGAGGCGTGGGAGTCCCTCGGCTCGGTCGGCCTTGCCGCTTACGCGCACCTTCACCCGTCCATGAGGCCCTGTCACCGACTCAGTCGAGAAAGCTCGAAGGATCGCTTTGGCAGAAGAGCTTCCAAACGTGAAGACTTGTTCGGTCCGCAGAATCACTTTATCCGAACGCGAGTTACTTATCGTAGAAGGTGATGAGTGAGGTATCCGTATCCCGGAGGCGTAGGAGTCCCTCGGCTCGGTCAGCCTTGGCTGCTTACGTGTACTCCGTCGTTTCCAGGATCCACTTTTCGAAGTAGTCAGAAAGCACGAAAGATATTCTGGCAGAAGAGATCTTTTTTTTCGAGGAAAATTTCAACGCAGAGGGGGTTCCCCCCCTTTTAGCCCCCGAGGGAGGGTCGGGCTTTGCCGAGGCGAGGCCGACCCTTCCTTGATGACTAAACTTTGCGTGGGTGCGAGGTATATGAACGACTTGAAAATATTTTAAGGGTAGAAGCGACGTAGCTGTTGGATGTTCCAAGCGTTGCCGTAGACCTCGCCTTGGCTGTTGGCCAGTTTGTACGTTCCGGGCTTCAGAACCTTGGCGATGATGAACGGTCCCTCCCTGGGGGGCGTGAGCTTGTGCCTCCCTCGAGGGTCTTGTCGCAGCCGAAGCACCAGGTCGCCTGCCTGGAGGTCTCGGGACCGGACCCCTCGGGCGTGGTAGCGTCGCAGGGACTGCTGGTACCGCGCCGCGTGTAGTAAGGCCTTGTCCCGAGCCTCTTCCAGCTGGTCCAGCGAGTCTTCTCGGCTGGCTTGGTTGCTTTGATCGTTGTAGGCCCTCGTCCTCGGGGAGCCGTATTCCAGGTCTGTGGGCAAGACGGCCTCGGCCCCGTAGACTAGGAAGAACGGCGTGAAACCCGTGGCTCGGCTCGGCGTTGTCCTTAGGCTCCAGACCACCGAGGGGAGTTCCTTCATCCATCGCTTGCCGAACTTGTTGAGGTCGTTGTAAATCCGAGGCTTGAGCCCTTGTAGAATCATGTCGTTGGCACGCTCTATTTGCCCATTTGACATGGGATGAGCCACGACGGCCCAGTCCACCCGGATGTGGTGATCCTCGCAGAAGTCCAAGAACTTTCTGCCGGTGAACTGGGTGCCGTTGTCGGTGATGATGGAGTTCGGGACCCCGAAGCGATGGATGATGTTGGTGAAGAACGCCACCGCCTGCTCGGACCTGATGCTGTTCAGAGGTCGGACCTCGATCCACTTGGAGAATTTGTCGATGGCGACCAGCAGGTGCGTGTAGCCCCTGGGCGCCTTCTGCAAGGGGCCGATGAGGTCCATACCCCACACAGCAAAGGGCCAGGTGATGGGTATCGTCTGCAGAGCCTGAGCGGGCAGGTGGGTCTGCTTCGCATAGAATTGACACCCTTCGCAGGTGCGGACGATTCTAGTGGCGTCGGCCACCGCCGTCGGCCAGTAGAATCCTTGTCGGAAAGCATTCCCGACAAGGGCTCGAGGTGCTGCGTGATGGCCGCAAGCCCCCGAGTGTATCTCCCGCAGGAGTTCCTGACCTTCGGCGACGGAGATGCATCGCTGGAGGATGCCTGAGGGGCTGCGGTGGTAGAGCTCCTTCTCATCGCCCAGCAAGACGAACGACTTGGCACGCCGTGCCACCCGGCGAGCCTCGGCCCGGTCGAGGGGTAGCTCTCCTTGTTGGAGATATTGCAGGTACGGGGTCTGCCAGTTTCGATCAGGCGTGGCCCCGCTTTGCTCCCCCTCGATGCGCAGCGCCTCACCCTCGGAGGCCGAGGGTACCTCGGGCTGAACTGAAGGCGCCTCGGGCCGAGCTGAGGGAGCCTCGGGCTGTGCCGAGGGTACCTCGGGCTGGGTCGAGGGTGCCTCAGGCTCGGGCGTGTCATCGATCTTGACGGAGGGTTGATGCAGATCCCGGGAGAAGACGTCCGGGGGAACCGTTGTTCGCCCCGAGGCTATTTTAGCCAGCTCGTCCACAGTCTCGTTGTAGAGTCGAGCGATGTGGTTGAGCTCGAGCCCGTAGAACTTGTCTTCCAGGCGCCGAACCTCATCGCAGTAGGCCTCCATCTTCGGGTCGCGGCAGTGGGAGTTCTTCATGACTTGGTCGATGACGAGCTGTGAGTCACCGCGGGCGTCGAGGCGCCGGACCCCTAGCTCGATCGCGATCCGCAACCCATTGACCAGAGCCTCATACTCAGCCACATTGTTGGACGCTGGGAAATGGAGGCGTACCACATAGCGTAGGTGTTTCCCGAGGGGCGAGATGAAGAGTAGGCCCGCGCCAGCTCCCGTCTTCATCAGCGACCCGTCGAAAAACATGGTCCAGAGCTCCGGTTGGATCGGAGCCGTCGGTAGCTGGGTGTCGACCCATTCGGCTACGAAGTCCGCCAAGACCTGAGACTTGATGGCCTTCCGAGGGGCGAACGAGATTGTCTCGCCCACGATTTCCACCGCCCACTTTGCAATCCTGCCAGAGGCCTCTCGGCACTGGATGATCTCCCCCAGGGGGAAGGATGACACCACAGTTACCGGATGAGACTCGAAGTAGTGTCGCAACTTTCGCCGTGTCAGAATCACCGCATACAACAGCTTCTGAACTTGTGGGTAGCGGATCTTGGTTTCGGACAGTACTTCGCTGACGAAGTAAACTGGCCTCTGAACGGGCAACGCATGCCCCTCTTCTTGCCTCTCGACCACAATCGCGGCGCTAACCACCTGAGTGGTCGCGGTGACGTAGACCAAGAGGGCTTCTCCGGCAGCTGGAGGCACCAAGATAGGCGCCTTTGTGAGGAGCGCCTTCAGGTTCCCGAGAGCTTCCTCGGCCTCAGGGGTCCAAGTGAAGCACTCGGCCTTCCTTAGGAGGCGGTACAGAGGCAGACCTCTTTCGCCGAGGCGTGAGATGAAGCGGCTTAGAGCCGCGAGACATCCCATGACCCTCTGTACGCCTTTTAAGTCCTTGATGGGCCCCATACTGGTGATGGCTGCGATCTTCTCCGGGTTGGCTTCGATGCCCCGCTCGGAGACGATGAACCCCAAGAGCATGCCTCGGGGGACCCCGAAGACACACTTCTCGGGATTGAGCTTGACGCCTTTCGCCTTGAGACATCGAAATGTCACTTCAAGGTCGAAAAGGAGGTCGGAAGCTTTCCTCGTCTTGACTACGATGTCATCGACGTAGGCCTCGACCGTGCGGCCAATGTGTTCGCCGAACACATGGTTCATGCACCGCTGGTACGTCGCGCCCGCATTCCTCAAGCCGAACGGCATGGTGACATAGCAGTACATGCCGAAGGGCGTGATGAAAGAAGTCGCAAGCTGGTCGGACTCTTTCATCCTGATTTGGTGATACCCTGAGTAGGCATCGAGGAAAGACAGGGTTTCGCACCCAGCAGTGGAATCCACGATTTGATCGATGTGAGGCAGAGGGTAGGGAACCTTCGGACATGCTTTGTTGAGACCAGTGTAGTCTACACACATCCGCCATTTCCCCCTTTCTTTCTCACAAGCACAGGGTTGGCAAGCCATTCGGGATGGAATACCTCTTTGATGAACCCTGCTGCCATTAGCTTGTGGATCTCCTCGCCTATTACTCTGCGCTTCTCCTCGTCGAATCGGCGCAGAGGTTGCTTGACGGGTCGGGCTCCGGCCCGAATATCCTATGAGTGCTCGGCGACATCCCTCGGTATGCCGGGCATGTCCAAGGGACTCCACGCGAAGACGTCGGTGTTTGCGCGGAGAAAGTCGACGAGCACTGCTTCCTATTTAGGGTCGAGCCCGAAGCCGATCCGGATCTGCTTGGAGGCGTCGCCGCTAGGGTCGAGGGGGACGGCCTTGACCGTCTCCACTGGCTCGAAATTGCCGGCATGACGCTTCACGTCTGGCACCTCTTTGGAGAGGCTTTCCAGGTCGGCGATGAGGGCCTCGGACTCGGCGAGGGCCTCGGCGTACTCCACGCACTCCACGTCGCATTCGATTGCGTGCTTGTACGTGGGGCTGACGGTGATGACCCCGTTGGGGCCCGACATCTTGAGCTTCAGGTAGGTGTAGTTGGGGACGGCCATGAACTTCGCGTAGCATGGCCTTCCCAGTACCGCGTGGTAGGTTCCTCGAAACCCGACCACCTCGAACGTCAGAGTCTCCCTTCGGAAGTTGGAGGGCGTTCTGAAGCAGACGGGAAGGTCGAGTCGTCCGAGGGGCTGGATGCGCTTCCCGGGAATGATCCCGTGGAAGGGCGCAGCGCCTGCTCGGACGGAGGACAGATCGACGCGCAAGAGCCCGAGGGTCTCGGCGTAGATGATGTTGAGGCTGCTGCCCCCGTCCATAAGGACCTTGGTGAGCCTGATGTCGCCGATGACGGGGTCGACGACGAGCGGGTATTTCCCCAGGCTCGACACGTAGTCGGGGTGGTCGGCTTGGTTGAAGGTGATGGGCTTATCGGACCAGTCTAGGTAGACTGGCGTCGCCACCTTCACCGAGTAGACCTCCCGGCACTCTTGCTTGCGATGCCGAGCCGAGGCATTCGCCGCATGCCCACCGTAGATCATGAAGCAATCACGGACCTCGGGGAACTCTCCTGCTTGGTGTTCTTCCTTCTTGTCATCGTCGCGGGCCCTGCCACCCTCCGCGGGTGGCCTGGCCCTATGGAAGTGGCGCCGAAGCATGACGCACTCCTCAAGGGTGTGTTTGACAGGCCCCTGATGATAGGGGCAAGGCTCCTTGAGCATCTTGTCGAAGAGGTTGGCACCTCCGGGGGGCTTCCGAGGGTTCTTGTACTCGGCGGCGGCGACAAGGTCCGCGTCGGCGGCGGCGCGTTTCACTTGCGACTTCTTCCTGCCTTTCTTCTTGGCGCCGCGCTGAGTAGACGCCTCGGGAGCATCTTCCGATGGGCGGCCCTGGGGCTGCTTGTCCTTTCGGAAGATTGCCTCGACCGCCTCTTGGCCAGAGGCGAACTTGGTGACATTGTCCATCAGCTCGCTCGCCCTGGTGGGGGTCTTGCGACCCAACTTGCTCACCAGGTCGCGGCAGGTGGTGCCGGCGAGGAACGCGTCGATGACATCCGAGTCGGTGATGTTGGGCAGCTCGGTGCGCTGCTTCGAGAATCGCCGGATGTAGTCTCGGAGGGACTCTCCCGGCTGCTGCCGGCAGCTTCGGAGGTCCCAGGAATTCCTGGGGCGCACGTACGTGCCCTGGAAATTGCCGGCAAAAGCTTGGACTAGGTCGTCCCAGTTGGAGATCTGCCCCGGAGGCAGGTGCTCCAACCAGGCGCGAGCGGTGTCGGAGAGGAACAAGGGGAGGTTGCGGATGATGAGGTTGTCGTCGTCCGTTCCACCCAGTTGGCAGGCCAGGCGGTAGTCCGCGAGCCACAGTTCCGGCCTCGTCTCCCCCGAGTACTTTGTGATAGTAGTCGGGGGTCGGAACCGGGTCGGGAATGGTGCCCGTCGGATGGCCCGGCTGAAGGCCTGCGGACCGGGCGGTTCGGGCGAGGGACTCCGATCCTCCCCGCTGTCGTAGCGTCCCCCACGCCTGGGGTGATAGCCTCGGTGCACCCTCTCGTCGAGGTGGGCCCGACGGTCGCGATGATGGTGCTCGTTGCCGAGGCGGCCCGGGGCCGCAGGCGCGGTGTTGCGCGTGCGCCCGGTGTAGACCGAGGCTTCCCGCATGAATCGGGAAGTCGCGGCATGGGGTTCCGAGGGGTATCCCTGCCTTCGGGAGGCAGAGCTCTCGGCCCGTCGGACCGCGGCGCCTTCCAGGAGATTCTTGAGCTCCCCCTGGATTCGCCGACCCTCGGTGGTGGATGGCTCCGGCATCGCGCGGAGGAGCATCGCTGCTGCAGCCAGGTTCTGGCCGACCCCACTAGACGCGGGTGGTGGCCTGACTCTGACGTCGTCGGCGACGCGGTGCTGGAGACCCTGGGGCAGATGACGTATTTCTCCGGCCGGGGGTTGGTTCGCCCATGCCTGCCCGACGTCCCGGCGGATCGGCTCAAGCGCTCCTGCTCCCTCGTCAAGCCTGGCCTGCACCCCGCGGATTTGCTCGAGCTGTGGGCCGTGACCCCCCGCCGGAACGGGGACCACAACTAGCTCCCGTGGGATGTCAACGCGGGGCACCGGCCTAGGGGGATCACCGTCCTCCGGCATGCCGAGAAGATTGCCTTCGGAGGGACCCCCTAGATCGATGTGGAAACATTCGCGGCTTGGGCCGCAGTCCTCGTCGTCGAGGCTGCGGCTACCGTCGGAACGGCCAGAGAGGCAGTAGTCACATGCGGTCATAAAGTCCCGCATGGCACTGGGGTTGCCAAGTCCAGAGAAATCCCAATAGATGCTGGGCTCGTCGTCTTCCTCGGACCCAGAGGGCCCGTAGGTCGAGACGTTCGTCAGCCGGTCCCAAGGAGACCGCATGCGAAACCCCAGAGGGTTTGGACTCACCCCTACGAGAGCGTCCGCCAAAGCGAGATCGCTAGGCAGGTTGAGGCTGAATCCAAATAACGTAGGATGGGAATCGGTCGGTACCTTTTGGTCGACGAGCGGCGATGAAGTCACGTCGGGGACTGACTGCGCCGTCGTCTCAGGTACGAGGGTGACGTCCTGCAAGCTCTCCGCGAGCGCGCTGGCGTCGTCCGCTTGCTCGGGATTGGCGTGTCGCGGGGAGACGGTGCTCGTCTTCGTCTCAAACGCGAGGTCGATGTCCGGTGCGCCCCTCGTTGGGGTGCCGGCGCTGTCGACTCGCTCGACAGCCGACGAGGCGCTGCCTCCTGCTTGGCCTTGGTTGCCCCGCCTCCTCCTCCGTCGACGGGGGAGAGGACGGGGTGAGCTCGAATGTTGTTCTCCCACCACGCGGGGAAGACGTCGTCGATTCCGCCGCCGGCGGGCGGGCTGTCGGCCGCCATTGTCGTTGTCGCACGGCGGTGGAAGGAGTATCATGTCGTAGCTGCCGTCGAAGGACATGAACTCCAGACTCCCGAAACGGAGCACCGTCCCGGGCTGGAGAGGTTGCTGGAGACTGCCCATCTGGAGCTTGACGGGAAGCTGTTCGTCAACACGCAGCAGGCCCCTACCTGGCGCGCCAACTGTCAGCGTTTCGAGACCGAGGGTCCCTCGGGCCGACGAGTGAGTGTCGCTGCGTGCCCCAGCCTAGATGGGTCGAGCGCGAGGGCGAGCGCGAAGGGGGGAGAAGCGAGGCGGCCGGAGACCGGCGTGAGAGAGGTGGGAATCCCGCGGCCTTCGTGTTCGTCCCGCGCCCAGGTCGGGTGCGCTTGCAGTAGGGGGTTACAAGCGTCCACGCGGGAGAGGGAAGCGAGCGGCCCCAAGAGAGCGCCTGTCTCGTCCTCGTCCCCGCGCGGCCAACCCTCTCTAAGAGGGCCCTGGTCCTTCCTTTTATAGGCGCAAGGAGAGGATCCAGGCGTACAATGGGAGTGTAGCAGAGTGCTACGTGTCTAGCGGGGGAGAGCTAGCGCCCTAAGTACATGCCGTCGTGGCAGCCGGAGAGATTTTGGCACCCAGCTGGTGTGATGTCGTGGCCGTTGGAGGAGCGATGGAGCCTAGCGGAGGGACAGCTGTCGGAGCGGTTGGGTCCTTGCTGACGTCCTCTTGCTTCTGTAAGGGGGCTGAGAGCCACCGTCGTCACAGAGCATGCGGGACGCCATCATTGCCTATCCAGCGGAGCTAGCCAGATGGGACGCCGGTCTTGTTTCCTGCGGCCCGAGTCTGCTCGGGGTAGGGTGATGATGGCGCCTCCCATTGATGTGGCTGGTCTGCGCCCTAGGTTGGGCGAGGTGGAAGCTCCTCCGAAGCTGAGGTCGAGTCTGTCTTCCGTGGCCGAGGCCGAGTCCGAGCCCCTGGTCGGGCGAGGCGGAGGTCGTCGTCTGAGGCCAGGGCGGAGTCCGAGCCCTGGGGTCGGGCGGAGCGGAGTTCGCCGTCTTCCGGGACTTAGCCCGAGTCCGAGCCCTGGGGCGGGCGGAGCGGAGTTCGCCGTCTTCCGGGACTTAGCCCGAGTCCGAGCCCTGGGTCGGGCGGAGCGGAGTTCGCCGTCTTCCGGGACTTAGCCCGAGTCCGAGCCCTGGGTCGGGCGGAGCGGAGTTCGCCGTCTTCCGGGACTTAGCCCGAGTCCGAGCCCTGGGTCGGGCGGAGCGGAGTTCGCCGTCTTTCGGGGCTGAGCCCGAGTCCGAGCCCTGGGTCGGGCGGAGCGGAGTTTCCTGTGGTGCCTTCTGCAGGACCTTACTGCCTGTCAGCCTCACTCTGTCAAGTGGCACTGCAGTCGGCGCGGCGCAGGCGGCGCTGTCCTTCTGTCAGGCCGGTCAGTGGAGCGGCGAAGTGACGGCGGTCACTTCGGCTCTGCCGGGGGGCGCATGCCAGGATAAGGGTGTCAGGCCACCTTTGCATTAAATGCTCCTGCGATTTGGTCGGTCGGTGCGGCGATTTGGTCAGGGTCGCTTCTTACCGAAGGCAGGGCCTCGGGCAAGCCGGAAATATGTTTGCCGTCGGAGGGGGGCCTCGGGCGAGACGGAAATCCTCCGGGGTCGGCTGCCCTTGTCCGAGGCTAGGCTCGGGCGAGGTGTGATCGAGTCGCTCGAACGGACTGATCCCTGACTTAATCGCACCCATCAGGCCTTAGCAGCTTTATGCTGATGGGGGTTACCAGCTGAGAATTAGGAGCCTTGAGGGTACCCCTAATTATGGTCCCCGACAATAATCAAGTTTTTTTAATGTAGGGACATGACCTAATCAAGTGCCCCTCTTCAAAGCATTCACTACACCTCTTAATGTGAAGTGTGGCTTGATCATTACCTTGGATGTTACCTTTTGTGGAGGCGTGGTTGAGGCTTTTGGAGGAGGTATTGAATTTCATCTTTTGTTTCCTCCTCATGGCAATCCTCAAATCCTTGACATTTTCTTCAAGGGATGTAGTGCATGCCACGGTTGTTCCCGTCTCAAGCTTCTTCACCATGTGATCACGGTTATCTTGAGAAGGTTGGGCAATGCATTTCGCTTTTAGTTGTGTCAAGCTCATCTTTAGCCTCTCATTCTCTTCTTTGAGCTTTTGATATGTATCATCTTTTGTTCCTGCAAATTCTAGTTCAAAAGAAGATATGCTTGTCGACGGACAACAAGCATTAGCACATGGTAATATAGTATCAATTTGAATACATGTGCATGAGTGAGGTTGTTGGGGTTTTAAGTTTTCTATCACAACCTCATGAGCAATGTTTAATATGATATGATCATCTCTAAGATTTTCATGAGAGCATAGGAGCATATCATATTTTTCTTGAAAGGCTAGATTTTCAACCTTTAGCTTTTCTACTTGGTCCTTAAGCAAGGTATTCCTATTTACTAATTGGGCGATACAATGTAAAGCGTTATCTTGCTCAATTGAAATAGTTTCATACCTTTGGACCAAATCAACATGAGAGCATTTTAGCTCCTCATGTTCTTTAGTCAACTCGTCAAAGCATTGCATCTTCATTGAGAGAATACTTTCTAGCCTTTGACGAGCTTCACCTTGCTCTCTCGCTCTTTCTAGAAGCTTGAGCATGACCGCCTTATCTTCTTGGCTTAGGCGAGCATAGAGTTGCACAAAGCTTCTTTCTTCCTCCTCATCCTCATTTGTGCTTCCGCTATCATTTGCATTAGCCACACAACACATGTGGGAATCGAAATGGGAAGACAAACCTTTTGGAGAGGTGGATTCATCGTTTGGTCTCCACCGTTCATTTTCTTCTTCTTCCTTGCAAGGGTTAGTATTACAAATACCAAAGGAAGTAGAAGCACAAAATGAACTATCATGTTTGGACTTATTAAATTTGCTTTTAATTCTAATCCAAATATCATGCACATCACAAATGGGTTTGTCATATTTTATTATGAAGGCATGATAATCTTCTTTGCTAAGGGATTTACTTAAGATGTCATAAGCTAGATAGTTTAAGCGTATACATCTTAAATCTTCTTCGGAGGCATTTTCCCTAGCATAGTTAGGAGGAATAATACTCTTGTCTAAAATTTGTTCTAATTGAGGGTCTACCTCTCTAAAAGCATTTATCACTCTAGTAGACCATGAATCATAATTAGAACAATCGGAAAGTAATATCTCAAGAGTTACCTCCTTGTTCTCCTGGGTCTTCTTGTTCTTTTGGGATCTTCTACGAGCCATCACTTCGAGTTGTTAGACTCAAGATGAAGTGCCTAGCTCTGATACCAATTGAAAGTCGCCTAGAGGGGGGGTGGATAGGCGAAACCTGAAAATTAAAACTTTATCCCCCAACTAGATCCCTTGATTAGTGGTTAGAACAAGATATACAAATATAGGAGTATACAAACTAAGTTCTTGCTTGAAAAGAGTATTGTTAAATAATGCGGGAGTGATAAATCAATACAACTAATAAGTTATAGAATAACAAAGCAAGAAGCCTTAGATGAGAAGAGCACTAGGACAAGTTCTTTCTTGCAATGTGTTGCTTCACTAAATGGGAATTTAACTTGAAGCAACACCAAATGATATTAGCAAATAATGGTGCAAGAAAACTTAGAGCAAGGGAAAACAAACAAATCACAAGCAATAAACACAATGGACACGGTTGATTTGTTTTACCGAGGTTCGGCCCTCGAAGGCCTAGTCCCCGTTGAGGAGTCCACTTAAGGACGGGTCTTTTTCAACCCTTTCCCTCTCTCCCCTGATCACACAAGGATTGGTGAGCTCTTCTTCTTCTCAAGGATCACTCTCGATCCCACAAGGACCACCACACTCTTTGGTGTCTCTTGCTAGCTTTTACAAGCCTCCAAAACTTTGGAGGAAGTTCGATGAGAGTCAATACTCCACGCACAAATGAACACAAAGATGCAGCACACACTATCTCTCAATGAATCTCATAAGGCGCTAGGGCTAAAACCCAATTGAGTAGCTCTCAATTGCTTGCTCTCTCTTTTGTGGCACTTGTGTTGGTTGTAGTGGACTAAATCTTGTGTATAGGATGGATCAATGAATATATGTGGTTGGGAGGGCTTGAGTATGTCAACTAGATGACTTGGAATGTTGCTTGGGCTCCCACCCTTGAAGTGGCCGGTTGGGGTGGTATTTATAGCCACCATCCAAAAACTAGCCGTTGATGAAGGCTGTCTGTCGCATGGTGCACCGGACAGTCCGGTGCACACCGGACATGTCCAGTGCGCCAGCCACGTCATCCGACCGTTAGGGTTCCGACCGTTGGAGCACTGACTGCTGGGCCCGCCTGGATGTCCGGTGGCGCATCGGACATGAACTGTAGGGTGTCCGGTGCGCCAGCATGGGCGTGCCTGACATCTACGCGCGCTGGCGTGCATTTAATGCGCTACAGGTAGCCGTTGCCCCGCAGTTACACCGGACAGTCCGGTGTACACCGGACATGTCCGGTGAATTATAGTGGAGCAGCCGAAGCGAATTCCCGAGACTAGCGAGTTCAGAGCCGCGTCCTCTTGGAGCACCGGACACTGTCCGGTGTACACCGGACAGTCCGGTGAATTATAGCGCGCCGGCTCTGAGAATTCCCGAAGGTGAAGAGTTTGAAGTCGATCTTCCCTGGTGCACCGGACACTGTCCGATGGCGCACAGGACACTGTCCGGTGGCGCACCGGACAGTCCGGTGCGCCCGACCAGGGTGCCTTCAGTTGTCCCTTTGCTCCTTTGTTTGAACCCTTTTTCTTGGTCTTTTTAATGGCTTATGGTGAACCTTTGTACCTGTAGAACTTATAAACTTGGGCAAACTAGTTAGTCCAATTATTTGTGTTGGGCAATTCAACCACCAAAATTAGTATAGGAAATAGGTGTAAGCCTAATTCCCTTTCAGGTGTGATGAAAGAAGTCGCGAGCTGGTCGGACTCTTTCATCCTGATCTGGTGATACCCTGAGTAGGCATCGAGGAAAGACAGGGTTTCGCACCCAGAAGTGGAATCCACGATTTGATCGATGCGAGGCAGAGGGTAGGGAACTTTCGGACATGCTTTGTTTAGACTAGTGTAGTCTACACACATCCGCCATTTCCCCCCTTTCTTTCTCACAAGCACAGGGTTGGCAAGCCATTCGAGATGGAATACCTCTTTGATGAACCCTGCCGCCATTAGCTTGTGGATCTCCTCGCCTATGGCTCTGCGCTTTTCTTCGTCGAATCAGTGCAGAGGCTGCTTCACGGGTCGGGCTCCAGCTCGGATATCCAGCGAGTGCTCGGCGACTTCCCTCAGTATGCCGGGTATGTCCGAGGGACTCCACACGAAAACGTTGGCGTTTGCGCGAAGAAAGTCGACGAGTACTGCTTCCTATTTGGGGTCGAGCTCAGGGCCGATCCGTATCTGCTTGGAGGCGTCGTTGCAGGGGTCGAGAGGGACGGACTTGACCATCTCCGCTGGCTCGAAGTTGCCGGCGTGGCGCTTCACGTCGAGCGCCTCCCTAGAGAGGCTCTCCAGGTCGGCGATGAGGGCCTCGGACTCGGCGAGGGCCTCGGCGTACTCCACGCACTCCACGTCGCATTCGTACGCGTGTTGGTACGTGGGCCCGACGGTGATGACCCCGTTGGGGCCCGACATCTTGAGCTTGAGGTAGGTGTAGTTGGGGATGGCCATGAACTTGGCGTAGCATGGCCTCCCCAGCACTGCGTGGTAGGTTCCTCGAAACCCGACCACTTCAAACGTGAGGGTCTCCCTTCGAAAGTCGGAGGGCGTCCTGAAGCAGACGGGTAGATCAAGTTGTCCGAGGGGTTGGACGCGCTTCCTGGGGATGATCCCGTGGAAAGGCGCAGCGCCCGTCCGCACCGAGGACAGATCGATCCGCAGGAGCCCGAGGGTCTCGGCGTAGATGATGTTGAGGCTGCTGCCTCCGTCCATGAGGACCTTGGTGAACCTGACGTTGTTGATGATGGGGTCGACAACGAGTGGGTATTTCCCTGGGCTCGGCACATAGTCGGGATGGTCGGCCTGGTCGAAGGTGATGGGCTTGTCGGACCAGTCTAGGTAGACTGGCGCCACCACCTTTACCGAGCAGACCTCCCAACGCTCTTGCTTGCGGTGCCGAGCCGAGGCATTCGCCACTTGCCCGCCGTAGATCATGAAGCAGTCGCGGACCTCGGGGAACTCTCCTGCCTTGTGATCCTCCTTCTTTGCGTCGTCGAGAGCCTTGCCACCCTCCGCGGGTGGCCCGACCTTGTGAAAGTGGCGTCGAAGCATGGCACACTCCTCAAGGGTGTGCTTGACGGGCCCCTGATGATAGGGACATGGCTCCTTGAGCATCTTGTCGAAGAGGTTGGCACCTCCCGGAGGTTTTCGAGGGTTCTTGTACTCGGCGGCGGCGATAAGATCCGCGTCGGCGGCGTCGCGTTTCGCTTGCGACTTCTTCTTGCCTTTCTTCTTGGTGCCGCGCTGAGTTGATGCCTCGGGAGCATCTTACGGTGGGCGGCACTGGGGCTGCTTGTCCTTCCGGAAGATGGCCTCAATCGCCTCCTAGCCAGAGGCGAACTTGGTGGCGATGTCCATCAGCTCGCTCGCCCTGGTGGGGGTCTTGCGACCCAGCTTGCTCACCAGGTCGCGGCAGGTGGTGCCGGCGAGGAACGCGCCGATGACATCCGAATCGGTGACGTTGGGCAGCTCGGTGCGCTGCTTCAAGAATCGCCGGATGTAGTTCCGGAGAGATTCTCCCGGCTGCTGGCAGCAGCTTCGGAGATCCCAGGAGTTCCCAGGGCACACGTATGTGCCTTGGAAATTGCCGGCGAAGGCTTGGACTAGGTCGTCCCAGTTGGAGATCTGCCCGGAGGCAGGTGCTCCAGCCAGGCTCGAGCGGTGTCAGAGAGGAACAGGGGGAGGTTGCGGATGATGAGATTATCATCGTCCGTTCCACCCAGTTGGCAGGCTAGCCGATAGTCCGCGAGCCACAGTTCCGGTCTCGTCTCCCCCGAGTACTTCGTGATAGTAGTCGGGGTTCGGAACCGGGTCGGGAACGGCGCCCGTCGTATGGCGCGGCTGAAAGCCTGCGGGCCGGGTGGTTCGGGCGAAGGACTCTGATCCTCCCCGCTGTCGTAGCGTCCCCCACGCCTGGGGTGGTAGCCTCGGCGCACCCTGTCATCGAGGTGGGCCCGACGGCTGTGATGATGGCGCTCATTGCCGAGGCGTCCCGGGGCCGCAGGCGCTGTGTTGCGCGTGCGCCCGGTGTGGACCGAGGCTTCCCGCACGAATCGGGAAGTCGCGGCGTGATGTTCCGAGGGGTACCCCTGCCTTCGGGAGGCGGAGCTTTCGGCCCGTCGGACCGTGGCGTCCTCCAGGAGATTCTTGAGCTCTCCCTCGATACGCCGCCCCTCGGTGGTTGATGGCTCCGGCATCGCGCGGAGAAGTATTGCCGCAGCAGCCAAGTTCTGGCCAACTCCACTTGAGTCCGAGGGCGGCCTTACCCTGACATCGTCGGCGATGCGGTGCTGGATGCCCTGGGGGAGATGCCCATTCTTGCCCGATGTCCCGGCGGACCGGCACAAGCGTTCCTGCTCCCTCGTCGAGCCTGGCCTGTCTCTCGCGGATTTGCTCGAGCTGTGGGTCAGGACCCCCCGCCGGGACGGGGACCACAGCTAGCTCCCGAAGGATGTCAACGCGAGGCACGGGCCTAGGGGGATCACCGTTCTCTGGCATACCAAGATGGTTGCCTTCGCCGGGACCCCCTAGATCGACATGGAAACATTCACGACTTGGGCCGCAGTCCTCGTCGTCGAGGCTGCGGCTACCGTCGGAACAGTCGGAAAGGCAGTAGTCGCATGCGGTCATGAAGTCCCGCATGGCAATGGGGTTACCAAACCCAGAGAAATCCCAACAAAGGTCGGGCTCGCCATCTTCCTCGGACCCCGAGGGCCCGTAGGACGAGACGGTCGTCAGCCGGTCCAAGGGTGACCACACACGATACCCCAGAGGGTTTGGACTCGCCTCTATGAGAGTGTCCACCGAAGCAGAGTCGCTTGGCGGGTCGAGGCCGAATCCAAAAGACGCGAGATGGGAATCGGTCGGTACCTTTCGGTCGACGGGCGGTGACGAAGTCACGTCAGAGACTGACTGCACCGTCGTCTCAGGTACTAGGGTGACGCCCAGCAAGTCCTTCGCGAGCGTGCTGGCGTCGTCCGTTTGCTTGAGGTTGGTGAGTTGCGGGGAGACGGCGCTCGTCTTCGTCTCAGACGCGAGGCCGGTGCCCGACTCGCTCCCTGTTGGGGCGCCGGCGCCGTCGACTCGCTCGACAGCCAACGAGGTGCCACCTCCCGCTTGGCCTTGGTTGCTCCGCCTCCTCCTCCGTCGGCGGGGGAGGGGACGGGACAAGCCCGAATGTCGTCCTTCCACCGCGTGGGGAAGGCGTCGTTGATTTCCCCGCTGGCGAGCGGGTTGTCGACCGCCATTGTCGCTTTCGCGCGGCGGGGGAAGGAGTATCATGTCGTAGCTGCCGTCGAGGGATATGAACTCAAGACTCCCGAAACGGAGCACCATCCCGGGCTAGAGAGGTTGCTGGAGACTGCCCATCTGGAGCTTGATGGGAAGCTGTTCGTCAACACGCAGTAGGCCCCTACCTGGCGCGCCAACTGTCGGTGTTTCGGAACCCGGGGGGTCCCTGGACCGACGAGTGAATCGTCGCCGCGTGCCCCAGCCCAGATGGGTCGACGCGAGGCAGAACGCGAAGGGGGGAAGAAAGCAGCCGGAGGGAGACAGGCGTTGGAGAGTGGAACCCGCGGCCTTCGTGTTAGCCCCGCGTCCAGGTCGGGTGCGCTTGTAGTAGGGGGTTACAAGCGTCCACGCGGGAGGGAGCGAGCGGCCTTGCGCGAGCGCCGTCCCATCCTTCCCCGCGCGGCCAACCCTCTGTAAGAGGGCCCTGGTCCTCCCTTTTATAGGCGTAAGGAGAGGATCCAGGTGTACAATGGGGAGTGTAGCAATGTGCTAACGTGTCTAGCGGTGGAGAGCTAGCGCCTTAAGTACATGCCATCGTGGCAGCCGGAGAGGTCTTGGCACCCAGTTCGCGTGGTGTCGTGGCCATCGGAGGAGCACTGGAGCCTGGTGGAAGGATAGCTGTCGGGGCTGTTGAGTCCTTGCTGACGTCCTCTTGCTTCCGTAAGGGGGCTGAGAGCCGCCGTCGTCACAGGGCATGCGGGGCGCCATCATTACTCGTATGGTGGAGCGAGCCAGATGGGACGCCGGTCTTGTTCCCCTTAGCCTGAGTCAGCTCGGGGTAGGGTAATGATGGCGCTTCCTGTTGACGTGGTCGGTCCGTGCCCTAGGTTGGGTGAGGTGGAGGCTCCTCCGAGGTCGAGGTCGAGTCTGTCATCCGAGGTCGAGGTCGAGTCCGAGCCCCTGGGTCGGATGAGGCGGAGACCGTCGGCTTAGGCCAGGGTTGAGTCCGAGCCCTGGGGTCGGGCGAGGCGGAGTTCGTCGTCTTTCGGGGCAGAGCCCGAGTCCGAGCCCTGGGGTCGGGCGAAGCGGAGTTCGTCGTCTTCCAGGGCTGAGCCCGAGTCCGAGCCCTGGGGTCGAGCGAAGCGGAGTTCGTCGTCTTCCGGGGCCGAGCCCGAGTCCGAGCCCTGGGGTCGGGCGTGGCGGAGTTTGCCGTCTTCCGGGGCAGAGCCCGAGTCCGAGCCCTGGGGTCGGGCGGAGCGGAGTTCGCCATCTTCCGGGGCTGAGCCCGAGTCCGAGCCCTGGGGTCGGGCGTGGCGGAGTTCGCCGTCTTCTGGGGCAGAGCCCGAGTCCGAGCCCTGGGGTCAGGCGGAGCGGAGTTCGCCGTCTTCCGGGGCTGAGCCCGAGTCTGAGCCCTGGGGTCGGGCGAAGCGGAGTTTCCTATGACGCCTGAGATCGGACTTGGCTGCTGTCAGCCTCACTCTGTCGAGTGGCTCAGCAGTCGGAGCGGCGCAGGCGGCGCTGTCCACTTGTTAGACCGGTCAGTGGAGCGGCGAAGTGACTGCAGTCACTTTGGCTCTGTCGACTGGAGGGCGTGCGTCAGGATAAAGGTGTCAGGCCACCTTTGCATTAAATGCCCCTGCGATTTGGTCGGTCGGTGTGGCAATTTGGCCAAGGTTGCTTCTTGGTGAAGAATGGGCCTCGGGCGAGCCGAAGGTGTGTCTGTTGCTGGAGGGGGGCCTCGGTCGAGACGTAGGTCCTCCGGGGTCGGCTGCCTTTGCCCGAGGCTGGGCTCGGGCGAGGCGTGATCGAGTCCCTCAAACGGACCGATCCTTGACTTAATCGCACCCATCAGGCCTTTGCAGCTTTGTGCTGATGGGGGTTACCAGCTGAGATTTAGGAGCCTTGAGGGTACCCCTAATTATGGTCCCCGATAGGATTATTTATTAATTTTGTTCTATTACTTTTATTAAGGTTTGGTATTTACTTACATCTAGTAATTGCTAATAAAAGTTTGACAAACATTAAAAGTGAAAGGGAATTAGGCTTACACCTAGTTCCTAAACAATTTTGGTGGTTGAATTGCCCAACACAAATAATTGGACTAACTAGTTTTGCTCTAGTACATAAGTTATACAGGTGGCAAAAGTTCACACTTAGCCAATAAAAAGACCAAGTATTGGGTTCAACAAAAGAGCAAAGGGACAATCGAAGGCACCTCTAGTCTGGCGCACCGGACTGTCCGGTGTGCCACCGGACATGTCCGGTGCACCAGAGGACTCCAGCGCAAACTCGTCGCCTTCGGGAAAATCCAGAGGCAACTCCACTATAATTCACCGGACTGTCCGGTGTACACCGGACAGTGTCCGGTGCTCCAAGGAAGAGCGGCCTCTGGAACTCGCCAGCTTCAGGAATCTGGAACGGCTGCTCCGCTATAATTCACCGGACATGTCCGGTGTACACCGGACTGTCCGGTGTAACAGCGGGGCAACGGCTACTTCGGCGCCAACGGCTACCTGCGGACGCATTAATTGCGCGCCAGCGCGCGCAGAAGTCAGGCACGCCCATGCTGGCGCACCGGACACTCTACAGTACATGTCCGGTGCGCCACCGGACATCCAGGAGGGCCCAGAAGACAGAGCTCCAACGGTCGGAACCCAACGGCTTTGGTGACGTGGCTGGCGCACCGGACATGTCCGGTGTGCACCGGACTATCCGGTGCACCATACGACAGACAGCCCCACCAAACGGCTAGTTTGGTGGTTGGGGCTATAAATACCCCCAACCACCCACCATTCATTGCATCCAAGTTTTCCACTTCTCAACCACTTACAAGAGCTAGGCATTCAATTCTAGACATACCAAAGAGATCAAATCCTCTCCAATTCCACACAAGGCTTTAGTGATTAGCGAGAGAGATTAGTCGTGTTCTTTTGAGCTCTTGCGCTTGGATTGCTTCTTTTCTTTCTCACTTGTTCTTGTGATCAAAACTTCATTGTAATCAAGGCAAGAGGCACCAATTGTGTGGTGGCCCTTGCGGGGAAGTTTCGTTCCCGGCTTTGATTTGAGAAGAGAAGCTCACTCGGTCGGAAGGACCGTTTGAGAGATGGAAAGGGTTGAAAGAGACCCGGTCTTTGTGACCACCTCAACGGGGAGTAGGTTTGCGAGAACCGAACCTCGGTAAAACAAATCCTTGTGTCACACTCCCCATTTGCTTGAGATTTGTTTTGCACCCTCTCTCACGGACTCGTTTTTATTTCTAACGCTAAGCCGGCTTGTAGTTGTGATTAATTTTATAAATTTCAGTTTCGCCCTATTCACCCCCCCTCTAGGCGACTATCAAAAAGCAATGCTCAGCTTTAACCATTTTCTTTGATAAGCCTTACACTTCATGAGCTCCCACCTTTGATGAGTTCATGCCACATTATTCCCCACAACTTGTTGAGCGATGAACATGTGTGAGTTCACCCTTGCTGTCTCACACCCCCCATAGGAGAAGAATAGGTGGTTCAAGAGGAGCCGCATATCGAGGAGTTCGATTCCATCTAGGTGGCGTCTCCCAGTTGACTTTCTGGCGCCAAGGATGGATTTTAGATCCTGTTATATTATCTTTTATTTTGTAAGACTTCCGCTATGTAATAAGTACTCTGATTATTGTGACATTTATCTCTATACACTCTGTTATTATATATGTTGTCTTCTTTGGCGCATGTATGAGATGCACCCGGCCTTGTCCTTTAAAACCGGGTGTGACAGAAGTGGCATCAGAGAAATGTTGACTGTAGGACGAAATCTAGATAGAAATGGACACACCCTTAACTACTTACCTTACTCTGATTCTTTTCTAAACTTATCTTAATCTTTTCTCATCTATTTCCGCTTCACTCTAATTATTCTTACCTTTTCCTTCTAAAGACAAATGTGGATTTCACACTTTGAGATCCCGTGCCTAAAGTGACTTTCAGGACTAGGAGACCTACTCTTAGGAACAAAAATAAAACTATTTTCATAGGTATCTATGTGTCGGGGACCATAATTAGGGGTACCCTCAAGACGCCTAATTCTCAGCTGGTAACCCCCATCAGCATAAAGCTGCAGAGGCCTGATGGGTGCGATTAAGTTAGGGATCAGTCCATACGAGCGACTCGATCACGCCTCGCCCGAGCCTAGCCTCGGGCAAGGGCAGCCGACCCCGAGGGGTTTCCGTCTCGCCCGAGGCCCCCCTTTTAACGGCGGACACATCTCCGGCTCGCCCGAGGCCTTGCCTTCGCTAAGAAGCAGCCCTGACTAAATCGCCGCGCCGACCGACCGAGTCGCAGGAGCATTTAACGCAAAGGTAGCCTGACACCTTTATCCTGACGCGCGCCCCCCGGCAGAGCCGAAGTGACCGCCGTCACTTCGCCGCTCCACTGACCGGTCTGACAGAAGGACAGCGCCGCCTGCGCCACTCCGACTGCAGTGCCACTTGACAGAGTGAGACTGACACGCAGTCAGGCCTTGCCAAAGGCGCCATAGGAAACTCCGCTCCGCCCGACCCAGGGCTCGGACTCGGGCTAAGCCCCGGAAGACGGCGAACTCCGCTCCGCCCGACCCAGGGCTCGGACTCGGGCTAAGCCCCGGAAGACGGCGAACTCCGCTCTGCCCGACCCAGGGCTCGGACTCGGGCTAGGCCCCGGAAGACGGCGAACTCCGCTCCGCCCGACCCAGGGCTCGGACTCGGGCTAAGGCCCCGGAAGACGGCGAACTCCGCTCCGCCCGACCCAGGGCTCGGACTCGGGCTAGGCCCCGGAAGACGGCGAACTCTGCTCCGCCCGACCCAGGGCTCGGACTCGGGCTAAGGCCCCGGAAGACGGCGAACTCCGCTCCGCCCGACCTAGGGCTCGGACTCGGGCTAAGGCCCCGGAAGACGGCGAACTCCGCTCCGCCCGACCCAGGGCTCGGACTCGGGCTCAGCCCCAGAAGACGACGAACTCCGCTTCGCCCGACCCCAGGGCTCAGACTCCGCCCTGGCCTCTGCCGAATGACCTCCGCCTCGCCCGACCCAGGAGCTCGGGCTCGGCCTCGGCCATGGAAGACAGACTCGACCCCGGCTTCGGAGGAGCCTCCACGTCGCCCGACCTAGGGCACAGGCCCGCCACGTCAACAGGAAGCGCCATCATCACCCTACCCCGAGCCGACTCGGGCCGCAGAGAACAAGACCGGTGTCCCATCTGGCTAGCTCCGCCAGATAGGCAATGATGGCGCCCCGCTAGCCCTGTGACGACGGCGGCTCTCAGCTCCCTTACGGAAGCAGGGGGACGTCAGCAAGGACCCAACCGCTCCGACAGCTTTCCCTCCGCCAGGCTCCGTTGCTCCTCCGACAGCCACGACATCACACCAGCAGGGTGCCAAGATCTCTCCGGCTGCCACATTGGCATGTACTTAGGGCGCTAGCTCTCCCCCGCTAGACACGTAGCACTCTGCTACACCCCAATTGTACACCTAGATCCTCTCCTTACGCCTATAAAAGGAAGGACCAGGGCCTTCTTAGAGAGGGTTGGCCGCGCGGGGACGAGGACAGGACAGGCGCTCTCTCAGGGCCGCTCGCTTCCCTCACCCGCGTGGACGCTTGTAACCCCCTACTGCAAGCGCACCCGACCTGGGCGCGGGACGAACACGAAGGCCGCGGGATTTCCACCTCTCTCACGCCCGTCTCCGGCCACCTCGCTTCCCCCCTTCGCGCTCGCCCACGCGCTCGACCCATCTGGGCTGGGGCACGCGGCACACTCACTCGTCGGCTTAGGGACCCCCCGGTCTCGGGACGCCGACAGTTGGCGCGCCAGGTAGGGGCCTGCTGCGTGTTGACGAGCAGTTTCCCGTCAAGCTCCAGATGGGCAGTCTCCAACAACCTCTCTGTCAGGGACCATAATTAGGGGTACCCTCAAGACGCCTAATTCTCAGCTGGTAACCCCCATCAGCATAAAGCTGCAGAGGCCTGATGGGTGCGATTAAGTCAGGGATCAGTCCATACGAGCGACTCGATCACGCCTCGCCCGAGCCTAGCCTCGGGCAAGGGCAGCCGACCCCGAAGGGGTTTCCGTCTCGCCCGAGGCCCCCCTTCAACGGCGGACACATCTCCGGCTTGCCCGAGGCCTTGCCTTCGTTAAGAAGCAACCCTGACTGAATCGCCGCACCGACCGGCCAAGTCGCAGGAGCATTTAACGCAAAGGAAGCCAGGCCCTGCCAAAGGCACCATAGGAAGCTCCGCCCGACCCAGGGCTCGGACTCGGGGTAAGCCCCGGAAGACGGCGAACTCGGGCTAACCCCCGGAAGACGGCGAACTCCGCTCCGCCCGACCCAGGGCTCGGACTCGGGCTAAGCCCCGGAAGACGGCGAACTCCGCTCCGCCCGGCCCAGGGCTCGGACTCGGGCTAAGCCCCGGAAGACGGCGAACTCGGGCTAAGCCCCGGAAGACGGCGAACTCCGCTCCGCCCGACCCAGGGCTCGGACTCGGGCTAAGCCCTGGAAGACGGTGGACTCGGGCTAAGCCCCGGAAGACGACGAACTCCGCTTCGCCCGACCCAGGGCTCGGACTCGGGCTAAGGCCCCGGAAGACGACGAACTCCGCTTCGCCCGACCCAGGGCTCGGACTCGGGCTAAGGCCCCGGAAGACGACGAACTCCGCTTCGCCCGACCCCAGGGGCTCGGACTCGGCCTCTGCGGACGACCTCCGCCTCGCCCGACCCAGGGGCTCGGACTCGGCCTCTGCTGACGACCTCCGCTTCGCCCGACCCCAAGGGCTCGGACTCGGCCTCTGCTGACGACCTCCGCTTCGCCCGACCCCAGGGGCTCGGACTCGACCTCTGCTGACGACCTTCGCCTCGCCTGACCCAGGGGCTCGGACTCGGCCTCTGCTGACGACCTCCGCTTCACCCGACCCCAGGGGCTCGGACTCGGCCTCTGCGAACGACCTCCGCCTCGCCCGACCCAGGGGCTCGCACTCGGCCTCTGCTGACGACCTCCGCCTCGCCCGACCCAGGGGTTCGGACTCTGCCTCTGCTGACGACCTCTGCCTCGCCCGACCCAGGGGCTCGGACTCGGCCTCGGCCATGGAAGACAGACCCGACCCTGGCTTCGGAGGAGCCTCCACGTCGCCCAACCTAGGGCACAGGCCAGCCACGTCGACAGGAAGCGCCATCATCACCCTACCCCGAGCCGACTCGGGCCGCAGAGAACAAGACCGGTGTCCCATCTGGCTAGCTCCGCCAGATAGGCAATGATGGCGCCCCGCTAGCCCCGTGACGACGGCGGCTCTCAGCTCTCTTACGGAAGCAGGGCGACGTCAGCAAGGACACAACCGTTCCAACAGCTGTCCCTCCGCCAGGCTCCGTCGCTCCTCCGACAGCCACGACATCACGCCAGCAGGGTGCCAAGATCTCTCCGGCTGCCACATTGGCATGTACTTAGGGCACTAGCTCTCCCCCCTGCTAGACACGTAGCGCTCTGCTACACCCCCATTGTACACCTGGATCCTCTCCTTACGCCTATAAAAGGAAGGACCAGGGCCTTCTTAGAGGAGGTTGGCCGCGCGGGGACGAGGACGGGGACAGGCGCTCTCTTGGGGCCGCTCGCTTCCCTCACCCGCGTGGACGCTTGTAACCCCCTACTGCAAGCGCACCCGACCTGGGCGCGGGACGAACACGAAGGCCGCGGGATTCCCACCTCTCTCTCGCCGGACTCCGGCCTCCTCGCTCCTTTCCCCCCTTCGCGCTCGCCCACGCGCTCGACCCATCTGGGCTGGGGCACGCGGCACACTCACTCGTCGGCTTAGGGACCCCCCGGTCTCGAAACGCCGACAGTTGGCGTGCCAGGTAGGGGCCTGCTGCGTGTTGACGAGCAGCTTCCCGTCAAGCTCCAGATGGGCAGTCTTCAACAACCTCTCCAACCCGGGACGGTGCTCCGTTTCGGGAGTCTTGAGTTCATGTCCCTCGACGGCAGCTACGACATGATACTCCTTCCACCGCCGTGCGACAACGACAATGGCGGCCGACAACCCGCCCTCCGGCGGCGGAATCGACGACATCTTCCCCGCGCGGTGGAAGAACGACGTTCGAGCTCACCCCGTCCTCTCCCCCGCTAACGGAGGAGGAGGCGGGGCAACCAAGGCCGGGCGTGTCGGTGTTTTGGGTCCGACCGCACACCCGGGGTTGCCCCTCAAGGTGCTTTTAGGAGTAGGACGGTGTCGACGACTGTAGCAAAATGGTTCGTGCCGATCGCACGAGGGACAATGGACAAGGTTTGCAGGTTCGGGCCGCTTAGAAGTGCGTAACACCCTACGTCCTGGTGAGTATATGAGCGTGGTTACAAGAGGATTCTCTGGATAGAGGGCGCAGAGAGTTTTTGTGGGTGGCTAAGTAGAATAGGGTCGATTGATCTGAAGGGGTGCCCCCTAGGCCTTATATACTCGGCCGTGGAGCATTACATATGTTATGATAGCCACAAGTAGCTGAAAGATAGTGAACTTCTTGAGCTTATCCCTACGTAACCTCCGCCGACTTATCCTCGCATGGCTCCGTTGCATGGGGGCTTCAGCGCGGGAAAGTCGGGTTTCTGTTTGTGATTCATTCGTTCGACGTTGTGGGCCGCCTGTGTTTGCACTAATCAGTCCCGCGTCCTCTTTATTGGTGGTCTTTCCCTAGGCCCACGAAAGAATGACCTTACGAATTATTGGGCCCTTTGGGCTTTTCGTGAGGCCTTTTACTTCTTTAGTGGACCCAGGGGATATCTATCCCCCACAAGCCCCCGATCTTTGAGTTAATTTAGAGGTAATCAACTCAAAGATCCAAGGTCCAGAAAATGACTTCCTGCTGCCTCCTCTGGCTCTGATCACTCGTTCGACCAAAGTTTGGTTTTGTGCTTGTGCCTTAGAAATCGGCATTTTGGATTATAAGATTCTGGACTTCCTTGGGTGCACCGAAGGTGCACCCAATGGGTGTAGCCCCCGACCTTTGAGTAGATTTTAGAAGATAATCTACTCGAAGGTCTTCTCCGAAGATTTTCTCCATTCGCGCTCCTGCATCTCAGTTGAGGATTGATCTTTCCAATCTTGTTCTACGCCTTAGAGGTCGGCACTATATTGATTTAGAATGATAATCCATGGGGTGCACCGAAGGTGCACCCAATGGGTGTAGCCCCCGACCTTCAAGTGGATTTTTGAGGATAATCCACTCGAAGGTCTTCCTTCTGTGTCCTTTTGCTGAGAATTATCCTTTCTGCTTGTAAAAAATTGGCATGATGTCATCCGCGCTATGTCATCAGTTTTTATGCTTCAGAGGTCAGCATGTTTTTTGTCTTTTGCAGCCGAGTTCGCAATCCATCCATATCTCGCTAGGTAGTGTAATTTATTTGCTCTGTGACTGATTGGACATTTGATGGACGTTCTCTGTCTAGTCTTCAAGTCATTTCTGTCGACCATATTTTGCACTCCACTGGCTATATTTGGCTTCCCTCTAACTCTTGTTGATATCTCATTTTTGTCTTGAGGTATTCACTGCACGCCCTGCACGGATGTGACCGTTTGAAAAATGTACCGAAAATTCCTGGGCGTCCCCCCCCCAATGGGTGTGGACAAGGGACGACTTGGTACGCTGAGTGTTTTAGCCGGTTGCCTCTGAGTAGTAATGCGATGGGACGGCTAGTGTAATCATATCCTTCGCGCTGTTGACTGGAGTCCCAATGGGTGTAGTGTTGCATGAAACGGCGTCCGCCGCCTGACGTGTCTTCGGGTGGGTGGAAGTGCTTATTGAATGCCTTGCGACTGTTCAGTGACCGCGGTTAGAAGTGAGCGGTTGCCTTTCCCTTCTATAAATAACCCCTTTGCTTCTCTGGTTTCTTCACATCTCTTTGTTGCTCCTTACTGCCTCTTCCCTTTCTTCTCTCCCAAAGCTCTCAACCATGGGCAAGAACAACAAGCGTAAGCGTGAGCCGACTCCTCCATCAGAGGAGTTTGGTGACTCGGAGTACTCGGAGGAGGAGTTCTCCTCCGAGCCCGAGGGGTCTCCGGCTCCCGTCTCTCCCCCGGCGTCGTCCGATGACTCGGACGACTCCCAGGGGATAGCCGCGGAGGTCTGGACATACATCCGGGCCGTCGAGCGCGCCGGGCTCGAAGGCTCGGATGAGTCGGAGTACTCCTCGGGTGAGGAGGACTCGGACGGCGGCGAGGAGGGTGAAGACGACGACGACGACGATGACGACGATGACGGCGATGACGGCGACGGCGGCAGCAGTGGCAGGGGCGGCGGCGACGGCAGGGGCAGCACCAAGGGCGGCAGCGGCGGCAGCGGGGACAGCACCAGGGGCAGCAGCAGGGGCAGCACCAAGGGCGGCGGCGGCGGCAGGGGCAGGGCCAGTGGCTAGATGCCACTGGTCTTCTTAGATTTTTGTATAGTTTAGTATATAATGTAGTAGTAATTAGTGTAATTTAGTAGTAGTAGTAGTATAATGTAGTTTAGTAGTAGTAGTAATGTAGAGTAGAATTAGGGAAGTATCAACTCATAAAGAGTTGGTTTGTAACTTGTTAACTTCCCTTCAATGAAAGTTGTCGTTTATCTCCTCTTTTTGATGACTCGTCACTGGTTTTGCTAAATGTTGAATCGATTCTTTTGATATAGTAGAAACAGCGCCGAGCGGTTGTGAAGATTGACATCAGCGTTTTAGAAGTAACACTGAGCAATCGAACACATGACCGTCGTCTCAGAGGCGATGCCGAATGATAGAAGGTCGGCATCGGTATTTTAGAAGTAATGCCGAGCGATTGAACACGTGGTCGGCGCTTTAGAGGCAGCGCCGAGTGATTGAAGGTCGGCGTCGGCATTTTTAGAAGTAACGCCGGGCGATCGAACACGTAGTCGGCGTTTTAGAGGCAGCGCCAAGTGATTGAAGGTCGGCGTCGGCATTTTAGAAGTAATGCCGAGCAATCGAACACGTGGTCGGCGTTTTAGAGGCTGCGCCGAGTGATTGAAGGTCGGCGTCGGCATTTTAGAAGTAATGCCGAGCAATCGAACACGTGGTCGGCGCTTTAGGGGCAGCGCCGAGTGATAGCCAGCTTCTCAAGTTAATTTGAGGAAAACGGCCAAGTGATGAGGTGGCACATCGGCTTTCTTGGAAATATTTGTTAGGTATCCACGTGGCATGCTGGGATTTCGGAGATGACCGCCGGGTGATGACTGGGCACTTTTTGAAAAGGTATCTGGCTCAAGAATATCCCTTAAGAGTCGCGCTTTTGGCCGCCTTTGCTTTCCGTGCCCTAGTTCTTGCATTTCCGCATCTGAGTCTTCTCTGCCGCTCGCCTCCTGCTCTGTTTCGCCAGCGAGAAGCAAAAATGGCGCCCAAGAGGAAAACCGCGAACTCGTCTGCTGCAGTGATCCCCGCCATCGATCCCAACAGTCAGTTACCCTTCGCAGGTAACCATATGTCTGTGATTTCTGAGGTTGAGCTTCTCCGTCTTGTTTCCGTCGGGGTTCTCCCTCCACGGGAACTCTGTTCTTGGCGTTCTTGCCATGGGACTACTGTCCCAACCGAAGATACCCACGAGTCAGTGGTCTATACTCCTTTCCTTCTTCGCGGCCTCGGCCTTCCCATATCTCCTTTTTTCCGTGGCATCCTTGATTTTTATCATATCAACCTGACTCACCTGAACCCTAACTCCATTCTCCAAATCTCTATTTTCGTTCACCTTTGCGAAGCTTATCTTGGCGTGCTGCCGCATTTTGGCTTATGGAAGTATCTGTATAACTGCCGTCCTGGGATGGCCGGGGGGCAACATCAATTGGTCGGAGGTGCCAGTTTAGAGATGCGCCGGGGGCGGAAGGCCGAGTATCTCGAGATACCTCTCAAGGACAGCATTAAAGGTTGGCGTCTGGAGTGGTTTATAGTGGACAATTATGGAAACTCTCTTCCTCCTCGCTCAGGGAGACAGGCAGACGTTCGCACTCCGAGTTGGACTGAATCTCCCACGGACCAAGAAGTAGCCGAGGCGGGCGTGTTGCTTACTGAGGTTGGATTACTGAAAGAGAGAGGTCTGACTGTCGAAGCCGTGGTCACAGATTTTGTTTTCAAAAACATTCAGCCGCTGAAGGACAGGGCCTATCCGGCATATCTTTACCGAGGGCTGGCCGACCCAACTCGAGTTACTAATAGGAGAATTCCTTCTGTTGATTTGGTGAGCCGACTCGAGATGATCCTCAGGGGTAAGGTTTCAAACGTTGGAGCTCCAGTGGCATACTCGGCTTGGAACCTGCCTTCTCCCAAAGATTTCACTCTTTTTGTGTCCAACCCGCCCGTGACAGATAGCAATTTGGGTCTTAGAGTTCGACCTTCTGCTGAAGATGTCCGCTCCTTAGTTGCTTCGCTCGGGGAGATACCTGATGATGAACGGCAGATTTATTTTGAAGTGCCCCTGAATCCTAGTGACGCAGACATAAACGACATGCTCGATCTGCTAGCTGAGGATTCGTCTGATACTGTTCCTGATGGTACACTGGCAGTGGTGCCGCTTCCAGAGGTTGATGCGACCTTGGATGTCTCGAAACCTGCCAATACTCGCCCGAGGCGTCCTAGCCGAACCAGTCAGCCCGAGCCTTCTGCTGATGAGCAGAAAAGGAAAAGAAGACGCCTCCGGCGAGTGTCTAGCTTTGATGAGGACGCCAGCACCTTAGCTCCTACTGCTGAAGAAATGACTGCGACTGGTCTAGCTGACGTTGATCCCAATGGGTGTGCTCCGCCTGCTGCTGACCCTAATGAGGATGCTGTTTGCGCTGCTGCTGTGGAAGATGAGGAGGAAGAGAATGAAACTCCATTAACTCGGAAGAACAGTCGGCAGCTCGTCGCTAGCGGTGGTAGTAGTGGGGTTCCTTCTCCTGCCTTGTCTGCTCTTATTGGCCTGCAAGAACTGACCATGACCGATTTTGATCAAGCTCTAGAGGATATGGTCCCTGAGAACTTGCTGTTGGAACCTACAGACGTTGATGCAACAGAAATTTGCGCAGCCGTGCCAGATGCTGGGTTGAGGTCGTCCCGTGCCTCGTCGACCTTAGAGCACGATCTTGAGGGCCGGGATAATGACTTGGACCGTCCTGATCCTGTGGAAACAGCTGAAGGCCCGTCGACCTTAGAGGTGGTCACGGCAGAGAGCTTGGATCCTTTGAATAGTGCTGACATATGCCCAGCCCCCGAGGGTGTCGCCGGGGAGGACTCAACTCAGGCGAGGAGTGTAGGCCACTACCCAGCCCCCGAGGGTGTTGCCGGGGGTGACCCGGCTCAAGTGGGCAGTGCCAACCTTGACCCAGCCCCCGAGGGTGTCCGAGCGGGGTCTCCCTCCTGCACTTCTATGGATGTTCATGTGGGTTCACCTCCACATTCTGGCGGCATGATGGTGGCTCGGACTCCGGATCAGGGGGTCGCTTTGGAGGGCAGCATCCCCACTGGTCTGGAGTTGAACTCTGCTGAATGTACTGAGCTTGTTCCTGCTGGTCTACTGCAAGCTGCTTCGGGTGGTGGTCTGATACCTGATTATCAGCTGATTTCTCCTGACCTGGGGATCCCTTCGTTCTTTTCCAACCTCCAGGTGCTGTGCCGTGCTTTAACTTGATCTCTATGTTGCATGAATTGCTGTTATTATGCTCATCTGTTCTTCTCGTCAGGCTTTGGTGAATGGATTGGCCAGTCAAATGAAGTCACAGGGTGCTTCTACCCCAGAAGTGGCGTCATCTCTCGAGCGTTGGAATCCAGTGTTGCTTCGTCGTCGTGTATCTGAGTTGGAGGCCACCAATGCTGGTCAGTGTCCTTTCTTCTTCTTCTTTATTCTTGTCCGTAGGTTGTTTTACCTTCTGACCTCGTTTTGTTTGAATACTTCTTGATAGGGATGACTCGGCAGATCATAGTTCTTGAAGAAAAACATTCTCAAGATCAAGCTGAAATGACTCGACGATGCGCTGACTTCGAGGAGAAGTATTCTCAAAGTCAGATCGAGTTGAGTCAGGTCTCTGCGGCTTTGGATGATGCTAACGCTCTGAGTTCTTCTCTTCATGTCCAGCTTAACTCTGAGAAGGTAGCTTACGAACCTGTGCTTCGCCTTATCACGCTCTTGGATTCTGAATGAGCTTGATTTTTGCTTGTAGGAAGAAAAACGTATCCTTGCTGCTTCTCGCGACAACTTGGACAGACTGTACCGGGATTCCAGTAACTCGCTGACCATCTTGGAGAGGAGCCACCGCTTTACGATGGAGGAACTTGACAGTCAGCGCCGTCAACTGCAAGAATCTTCGGACGAAGTGGCCCGCCTTACACAGTTGCTATCAGCAAAGGATGCCACCATCAAGGAACTCCGAGCTTCCAAGAAAACCATTGCCCGGGAGTTGGAAACTGCTCAGCAGGCTGTTAAAGTTGCTGAAGAGGCTGCTGTCACTTTCAAAACTCAGCGCGATAAGGCCCTGGACAAGGCCATTCGGGCGGGACGAATCTTGATGAGAAGACCTGGCGTGGTTGTCCCCGAGGATATAAGAGCCGATGTGGTTGCTGCCCCTGATTCCTCGAATCGCCCTTCTTCGTCAGTCGTTCCTGAGAGAGACATTGGAAAATAAAGAAACAGTTCGCGTGCTCTGAGCGCGCAGTTAGCATGAGCAAGTATTTATTTAGAGGACATCAGCTTATCATTCGAATGTTATGATTTCTTTCTTATCGTATCTGAATTTATTAGTTTGCAAATTTGTGGTATGCTACATGATAATTATGAAGTTTGTTTGTGGGATATGGAGATCATCCCTTGAACTGCATAAGCGTGAGTATGCTATACTGGTTTAAACCATCAATTACTTTTAGCCGGTAACTTCCGTTAGTAGGGCATAGTGGTCACCCCTGAGTTAAATAAGCATGAGCATGTTGCACCGCCTTAAGTCGTTGCCGAATTAAGCCGATTGCTCCGTTTGTAGGGCATAGTGGTCACCCCGAGTTAAGTAAGAATGCAAGTCAATCATAAATGAATCAAGTATCTTTGAAATCTCTCTTTATTGATGACATATTTCCACTTTACAGAGTACATGGCCGCCCCGGCTGTTTTGAAGTACAGCTAGGGGTAAAACTTTCTGAGGTGCTCTATGTTCCAAGAGTTCCCGACTTCTGTACCATCCGTCTGGGTGAGGCGATACGATCCGGGGCGAGTGACCTCTGCTACTATGAAGGGTCCTTCCCATAAGGGTGACAGCTTGTGTCGTCCCTCCCCCGTTAGAATTCGGCGGAGGACGAGGTCCCCTACTGAAAAGAACCTTTGCCGCACAGCCTTATCGTGATAGCGCCTTAGAGTCTGCTGGTATCGCGCTGATTGTATTACTGCATTCAGTCGTTCTTCCTCAAGTATATCAATATCCTCCAGCCTGGTGGCCTCAGCTTCCGCTATGCTTTCGAAAATCAACCTTGGCGCCCCAAACTTGAGATCAGCGGGTAGCACTGCTTCCGACCCATAGACCATGAAAAAAGGAGTGTTCCCATGCAGGGCCCGGCTTGGTTGAGTTCTCAAGCTCCAAACAACATAAGGCAATTCTCTTATCCATTTTCCTGCGAATTTTTCATTTTTATCAAAGACCCTTTTTCTGAGTGCCTCCAATATCATTCCGTTGGCTCGCTCAACCTGCCCGTTGGCTCTCGGATGGGCTACAGATGCATACTTGATCTGAATGCTTTTTTGCTCGCAGAAGTCAAAGAATTCTGAACTGGTAAAGTTGGATCCCAAGTCGGTGATGATACTGTTTGGTATCCCAAATCTGAATATTATGCTTTGTATGAATTCCACGGCTTTAGCAGAGGTTAAAGAGGCAATGGGCTGGAACTCTATCCATTTAGTGAACTTGTCAATTGCTACCAATACATGGGTGTATCCTCCTTGAGCTTTCTTAAAAGGTCCAATCATATCCAATCCCCAGCATGCAAAAGGCCAAGTTACTGGTATGGTTTGTAGCTGCTGTGCTGGCAGATGCTGTTGTTTTGACAGGTACTGGCAAGCTTCGCATCTCTGAACTAGCTCGGCTGCATCATTCTTTGCTGTCGGCCAATAGAATCCTGACCTGAAAACCTTCCCAACTAATGTTCTGGATGCTGCATGTATTCCGCACTGCCCTGCATGGACTTCCTCCAGAAGTTGCTTCCCGGTGGACGGGAGAACGCACTTCATGAGGACGCCTGACGCGCCCCTCCGATATAATACCTCCCCAATGAGTGTGTAGTGAGCTGATTGTCTGGCAATGCGCTCTGCTGAGTTCTTGTTATCTGGCTCTTCTTCATTCTTTATATACTTAATAATCGGTTGTCTCCAGTCATCAGAGTCTGACTCGGGTTGGTCTATGACGTTGCATTCTTCTATTTGATCCATCGAGATGCTCGGCTGAAGGATTTCTTGCACGAAGACCCCGGGCGGGACTTGAGTTCGACCGGATCCGAGCTTGGACAGTATATCAGCCGCCGTGTTCTGATCTCTTTCTATATGATGAAACTCCAGACCTTCGAATTTATCTTCTAGCTTTCGGACGACGGCGCAGTATCTCCCCATTGAATCACTTGAACAATCCCATTCCTTGTTTATCTGACTGATGACTACCAGAGAATCCCCATATACCATCAGTCTCTTGACTCCCAGCGATATGGCGATGTTTAATCCGTGTATCAAAGCTTCATACTCGGCTGCGTTGTTAGAGGCCGGGAATAGCAATTGGAGGGCGTACTTGAGGCGTTCGCCTCCAGGTGCAGTGAAGAGAATTCCTGCTCCTGCTCCCTGCAGCTTCAGCGAGCCATCAAAATACATTCGCCATACTTCTGCGGTTTCTGGATTATCCGGCACTTGCTGTTCTGTCCACTCTGATACGAAGTCGACCAGTGCTTGAGTTTTGATGGCAGTGCGAGGTCGGAACTCGATATCATGGGACCCCAACTCGCAAGCCCACTTGGCTATTCGGCCAATGGCTTCCTTGTTGTGAAGAATGTCCCCTATTGGAAAATCAGTAACTACTATGACTTTGTGGTCGTCAAAGTAGTGACGCAACTTGCGGGCAGTTAGAAGTACTGCATATAATAGCTTCTGAACTTGAGGATACTTTTTCTTCGATGGGCCTAGAACCTCACTGATGAAATAGACGGGGTGTTGAACCAGGTAGGCATGTCCTTCTTCCACTCGCTCGACTACCAACACAGTGCTTACCACGTGAGTCGTGCAAGAGATATATAACAGCAGATCTTCAGCCGGCTGAGTCGGCATAGCTCGCCGGGGCGGTTTCAATACTGGCGGTGTTGTCAGGAATTTCTTCAGTGCGTCTAGAGCTTCTTGTGCCTCTGAAGTCCATTGAAACTTATCCACCTTCTTCAGTAGTTTATAAAATGGCAGACCTTTCTCTCCCAGTCTGGATATGAATCTGCTCAGGGCTGCCATACATCCAGTGAGTCGCTGAACCTTCTTCTGTGATCGAGGAGCTTCCATCTTCATGATAGCTTCAATCTTATCTGGATTAGCTTCAATTCCCCGGTGGCTGACAATAAATCCGAGCAACTTTCCTGCTGGTACCCCGAAGACGCATTTTTCAGGATTGAGCTTCCATCTATATCTTCTCAAGCTGTTGAAAACCAGCTGTAAGTCTTCGATGAAGTTTTCTGGATTCTCCGTTTTGATCACCACATCGTCCACGTAAGCTTCCACACGCTTGCCCCAGTGATCGGCTAAGCATGTTTGAATAGCTCTCTGATAAGTCGCTCCAGCGTTTTTGAGGCCAAACGGCATGGAGGTATAACAGAAAGCACCAAATGGGGTGATGAACGCCGTTTTTTTCCTCGTCTTCTTTTGCCAAACTAATCTGATGATACCCGGAATAGCAATCTAAGAAAGACAGCATCGAACATCCAGCGGTGGAATCCACCACTTGATCTATCCTTGGGAGCCCGAAGGGATCCTTCGGACAGTGTTTGTTGAGATCAGTATAGTCGACGCACATGCGCCAATCCACTTTATTCTTTTTGAGTACAAGAACAGGGTTGGCTAACCACTCGGGGTGTAATACTTCTCTAATAAATCCGGCCGTGACCAAGCGAGCTAACTCGGCACGAATGGCCTCTCTCTTGTCGGGCGTGAAACGACGCAGCTTTTGCCGGATTGGCCTCGCCTGGGGATAGACCTTCAATTTGTGCTCGGCCAGTTCTCTTGGGACTCCCGGCATATCCGCAGGTTGCCATGCGAATACGTCTCGGTTATCTTGCAGGAACTGGACGAGCGCGCTTTCCTATTTGTTACTCAAACTGGAGCTGATGATGGCTGTCTTGCGCTCATCAGCGAAGCCCAGGTTGATCCGCTTGGTGTCTTCAGTCGGCCGCATAGAGGTCGCGGCCTGAGCTTCGTTTGCCGGTACGGCGAGGTCTCCACCAGGCTTAGAGTTCGCCGGTGTAGAAGAAATCGCTGATGGCTTGGTGGTGAGGGCTGCATGGATGGCCACTCGGAAACATTCTGCGGCGCCTTGGAAGTCGGCGCGTACAGTTATGATTCCTTGTGGTCCTGGCATCTTCAGTATCATGTACGTGTAGTGTGGAATGGCCATGAACTTGGCCAGCCCTGGCCTCCCGATGATGGCGTTGTACCCGCAGTCGAAGTTCGCCACCTCGAACCTCAGGAACTCGGTCTATAATTATCCGGAGTCCCGAAGGTGACCGGCATGTAGATGTGGCCCAGCGGATACTCCCCGTCCGTCGGCACGATGCCGAAGAAAGGAGCGTCTGACTCGTGGAGCTCTTTGAGGTGAACTCCCAAGCCTTGAAGCGTACGGGGGAAGGTGACGTTGATGCTGCTCCCCCCGTCCACTAGTACCTTCTTCACCCGGCTCTCTCGGATTACCGGATCGACGAGGAGCGGGTATTTGCCTGGGTGGTCGAAGTTGAGCCATTGATCCTCCCGAGTGAACGTGATTGGGTGCTCCGACCACCGGTACGGGGCGGGAGGGCCGGTGGTCGCCACCAGTATCTGGCGGTCGTTGAGCTTTTGTTGTCTCTTGTTCTCCTGCGACCCATGCCCGCCGAAGATGACGTTGACCTCCCTGTCAACGCGCGGGAAAGCTCCACCTCCCCCTTCCTCCGGCTGATGGGGTTGTCGTGGTTCATCTGGTCCTCCCTTCGGCGGAGGAGGTGGTAGAGGTTGGAAGGGTCGGCCATGCCCGACGGAGTGCTTGAAGTCCCGGCAGTTGCGGAGGGTGTGGCGCATATCCTTGTGGTACGGGCACTGGGCGTCGAGGATGTCGTCCAGCGTGCGTTCGCCTCCACGAGGTCCTCCTTGGGCGCGAGAGGCGGGTGGTCCGGCGGCGTGTACCTCTTCGCGAGGCCTCTTCTCCCAGCGCTTGTCGGGCGGCTGGTTCGCGTCGCGTCGTGGTGCCGCTGGTACGGGTTTTGTTCCTCCGATGAGGTCCTGGGCCCGCTCGTCAGCGGTGATGTAGAGGTCGGCTTCCCGGAACAGCTCCTCGGAGGTGGTTGGCGCCTTTTGTAGTATGGTTCGAACGAAAGCCGAGTCATTAGATCCTCTGTAGAAGTCCTCGATCACGGCCGCCTCCGTGACCTCGGGGATGCGGTTTCTCATGGTCTGGAACCTTTTAAGGTATGACCGGAGAGTCTCATCTCCCCGGCGCTTGATGGATTTGAGGTCCCATGGTTGCGCTGGCTTGTCGGAGAGAGACTGGAAGTTGGCGGTGAAACGTCGGCTGAAGTCTCCCCAGTCGTCGATGCAGTGTCGGGGTAGATGCCGTAGCCACTGCAGTGCGTCTTGCCCGAGGACGATGGGCAGATACGCAGTCATGACGTCCTCAGATGCCCCGGCAGCCCGAGCAGCGGTGGTGTAGACGGCTAACCAGCCCCCTGGGTCCTGCTTAGGTTCATATTTGTCGACATTGGATACCTTGAAGTTTGGAGGCCATTGGATGGCCCTAAGGCGCGGAGTAAGAGCAGATACTCCGCACGTGTCCTCCTGTCGTCGAGGATGTCGCCTGTCCCGGGGAGGGGAGTGGCGGTGGTGGTTCCTCGACCGTTCCCGGGTGGTTCCACCAGTTGAAGCCGTTGCTGACTCAGTTCGGGTGGCCTGGCTTTGAGTCGGGAAGCCATGATCTCGGTCATACTCCTCCCGACGGCGAATTTCGTTCTCGTGCCGCCGTTCGCGCGAAGCATTGATAGAGCTTCGCGCGTCTCGGCGACTGTTGATGGCGTGTCGCAGATCGTTCGGCGGATGGGCGAGCGGCAGAAGATGATTGGCTGCCTGAGTGAACAGGCGCCGGTATCCCTCGGCGTCGGGGGTCCGAGGAAGTCCGTCGGCTATCCGGGCCAGAACGCCTCCGACTTCGCTCGGCGTATTCATAGCTCGGGCGAAGTCGGGGTTCAGGTTGCGCCCGAAGAGCGGATTCTCGCGTCGTTGCCTTGCATCTTGCTCGGCTTGCTCCTGAGTCCGACGGCGATCTCGTCGTCGGGAGTTCCTTCGTTCCCTGAAGACGCGTTCTTCCGGAGTTTCTCCTATCTCTGAGACCTCGTCTCGCGAGACAGGCTGCTCCGGATCCCGTTCTCCAGCTGCGTGATGTCGTCGGATGTTCGTGCGCCGGTTCCTTCGTCGGCGGGACTCTCGCTGAGGCGGTTCTTCTCCGGGCGCAGTTGGTTCATCGTCGGAGACGGCGGGCGATTCTGCCCTCCCAATGAAGAGGACGTCGGGGTAGAACGGCATTGCTGCCGCGGCGAATTTCTTTCCGTTCTCCTTTGAGGCCGGAGGAACGGGAAGAATGACTGGCCTCTCTCTGATTTCCTTCCTTCTCATGACCTGTGTCCATTCTTTCGTCGGGGAAGTAGACAGCGGAGTCTTCCGGGTCAGCGAGCGTCTAGCTCCAGCCTCCCCGGAGGCGATCTTGTTCCGAAGAGCCGGAGGTAGCGTTTTTCCAGCATTCTCGGAGTTTGTTGGAGGAGACTTCTGTTCCGGTAGATCCGCGAGGCGGTGTAGAATTCCCTCTTCGTCCGCCACGGATGAGATTGTTCCGAAGCAGAATGTGGATCCGGGACGCATGGTAATCTTGCTGTGGAAGGTGACGGCCATTGAGCTAGCTTGGATCGTCGACACACCCCCTACCTGGCGCGCCAGCTGTCGGTGTTTTGGGTCCGACCGCACACCCGGGGTTGCCCCTCAAGGTGCTTTTAGGAGTAGGACGGTGTCGACGACTGTAGCAAAATGGTTCGTGCCGATCGCACGAGGGACAATGGACAAGGTTTGCAGGTTCGGGCCGCTTAGAAGTGCGTAACACCCTACGTCCTGGTGAGTATATGAGCGTGGTTACAAGAGGATTCTCTGGATAGAGGGCGCAGAGAGTTTTTGTGGGTGGCTAAGTAGAATAGGGTCGATTGATCTGAAGGGGTGCCCCCTAGGCCTTATATACTCGGCCGTGGAGCATTACATATGTTATGATAGCCACAAGTAGCTGAAAGATAGTGAACTTCTTGAGCTTATCCCTACGTAACCTCCGCCGACTTATCCTCGCATGGCTCCGTTGCATGGGGGCTTCAGCGCGGGAAAGTCGGGTTTCTGTTTGTGATTCATTCGTTCGACGTTGTGGGCCGCCTGTGTTTGCACTAATCAGTCCCGCGTCCTCTTTATTGGTGGTCTTTCCCTAGGCCCACGAAAGAATGACCTTACGAATTATTGGGCCCTTTGGGCTTTTCGTGAGGCCTTTTACTTCTTTAGTGGACCCAGGGGATATCTATCCCCCACAGGGCGGGAAGCCGCGCTTCGTCGGCTGTCGAGCGAATTGACGTCCCCAGCGCCCCAACGGAGGGCGCGTCGGGCGTCGACCTCGCGTTCGAGACGAAGGCGAGCGCCGTCCCCCCGCGACACGCCAATCCCGAGCAAGTGGACGACGCCAGCGAGCTCGTGGAGGGCCTGCAGGACGTCGCCCTCGTACCTAGGACGACGGCGCGATCAGCCCCCGACGTGACTACATCGCCCCTCGTCGACCAAAAGGTACTGACTGATTCCCATCCTACATTATTTCGACTCGGCCTCAACCCGCCTAGCGACCTTGCTTTGGCGGGCGCTCTCGTTGAGGCGAGTGCAACCCCTCTGGGGTTTCGTATGCGGTCGCCTTGGGACCGGTTGACGGACGTCTCGACCTACGGGCCCTCTGGGTCTGAGGAAGATGACGATCCCAGCATCTGTTGGGATTTCTCTGGATTTGGCAACCCCAGTGCCATGCGGGACTTTATGACCGCATGTGACTACTGCCTCTCCGACTGTTCCGACGGTAGCCGCAGCCTTGACGACAAGGACTGCGGCCCAAGCCGTGAATGTTTCCACGTCGAGCTAGGGGATCCCGCCGAAGGCAACCACCTCGGCATGCCGGAGGACGGTGATCTCCCTAGGCCGGCGCCACGCGCCGACATCCCGCGGGAGCTAGCTGTGGTCCCCGTTCCGGTGGGGGGTCACGACCCACAGCTCGAGCAAGTCCGCGGGGCGCAGGCCAGGCTCGACGAGGGAGCAGGAGCACTTGAGTCGATCCGCCGGGACGTCGGGCAGGTATGGGCGGGCCAGCCCCCGGCCGGAGAAATACGTCACCTGCCCCAGGGTTTCCAGCACCGCGTCGCCAACGACGTCAAGGTCGGGCCGCTACCCGCGTCCAGCGGGGTCGGTCAGAACCTGGCAGCCGCAGCAATGCTCATCCGCGCGATGCCGGAGCCATCAACCACCGAGGGTCGGCGAATCCAGGGAGAGCTCAAAAATCTCCTGGAAGGCGCTGCGGCCCGACGGGCCGAGAGCTCTCCCTCCCGGAGGCAGGGATACCCCTCGGAACCTCATGCCGCGACTTCCCGATTCATGCGGGAAGCCTCGGTCTACACCGGGCGCACGCGCAACACCGCGCCTGCGGCCCCGGGCCACCTCGGCAACGAGCACCATCGTCGCGACCGTCGAGCCCACCTCGACGAAAGGGTGCGCCGAGGCTACCACCCCAGGCGTGGGGGACGCTACGACAGCGGGGAGGATCGGAGTCCCTCGCCCGAACCACCCGGTCCGCAGGCCTTCAGCCGGGCCATCCGGCGGGCACCGTTCCCGACCCGTTTCTGACCCCCGGCTACCATCACAAAGTACTCGGGGGAAACGAGGCCGGAACTATGGCTTGCGGACTACCTCCTGGCCTGCCAACTGGGTGGAACGGACGACGACAACCTCATCATCCGCAACCTCCCCCTGTTCCTCTCCGACACTGCTCGCGCCTGGTTGGAGCACCTGCCTCCGGGGCAGATCTCCAACTGGGACGATTTGGTCCAAGCCTTCGCCGGCAATTTCCAGGGCACGTACGTGCACCCCGGGAATTCCTGGGACCTCCGAAGCTGCCGGCAACAGCCGGGAGAGTCTCTTCGGGACTACATCCGGCGATTCTCGAAGCAGCGCACCGAGCTGCCCAACATCACCGACTCAGATGTCATCAGCGCGTTCCTTGCCGGCACCACCTGCCGTGACCTGGTGAGCAAGTTGGGTCGCAAGACTCCCACTAGGGCGAGCGAGCTGATGGACATCGCCACCAAGTTCGCCTCTGGCCAAGAGGCGGTCGAGGCCATCTTCCGAAAGGACAAGCAGCCCCAGGGCCGCCCGTCGGAAGAGGCTCCCGAGGCGTCTACTCCGCACAGTGCCAAGAAGAAAGGCAAGAAGAAGTCGCAAGCGAAACGCGACGCCGCCGACGCGGACCTTGTCGCCGCCGCCGAGTACAAGAACCCTCGGAAGCCCCCCGGAGGTGCCAACCTTTTCGACAAGATGCTCAAGGAGCCGTGCCCCTATCATCAGGGGCCCGTCAAGCACACCCTCGAGGAGTGCGTCATGCTTCGGCGCCACTTCCACAAGGCCGGGCCACCCGCAGAGGGTGGCAGGGCCCGCGACGACGACAAAAAGGAAGATCACCAAGCAGGAGAGTTCCCCGAGGTTCGCGACTGCTTCATGATCTACGGTGGGCATGCGGCGAATGCCTCGGCTCAGCATCGCAAGCAAGAGCGCCGGGAGGTCTGCTCGGTCAAGGTGGCGGCGCCAGTCTACCTAGACTGGTCCGACAAGCCCATCACCTTCGACCAAGCCGACCACCTCGACCACGTGCCGAGCCCGGGGAAATACCCGCTCGTCGTCGACCCCATCATCGGCGACGTCAGGCTCACCAAGGTCCTGATGGATGGGGGCAGCTGCCTCAACATCATCTACGCCGAGACCCTCAGGCTCCTGCGTGTCGATCTATCCTCCGTCCGAGCAGGCGCTGCGCCTTTCCACGGGATCATTCCTGGGAAGCGCGTCCAGCCCCTCGGACGGCTCGACCTTCCCGTCTGCTTCGGAACGCCCTCCAATTTCCGAAGAGAGACTCTGACGTTCGAGGTGGTCGGGTTCCGAGGAACCTACCACGCGATATTGGGGAGGCCATGCTACGCGAAGTTCATGGCCGTCCCCAACTACACCTACCTGAAGCTCAAGATGTCGGGCCCCAACGGGGTCATCACCGTCGGCCCCACGTACAAACACGCGTTCGAATGCGACGTGGAGTGCGTGGAGTACGCCGAGGCCCTCGCCGAGTCCAAGGCCCTCATCGCCGACCTGGAGAACCTCTCCAAAGAGGTGCCAGACGTGAAGCGGCACGCTGGCAACTTCGAGCCAGCGGAGACGGTTAAGGCCGTCCCTCTCGACCCCAATGGCGACGCCTCCAAGCAGATCCGGATCGGTTCCGGGCTCGACCCCAAATAGGAAGCAGTGCTCGTCGACTTTCTCCGCGCAAACGCCGACGTTTTTGCGTGGAGTCCCTCGGACATGCCCGGCATACCGAGGGAAGTCGCCGAGCACTCGCTGGATATTCGGGCCGGAGCCCGACCCGTCAGGCAGCCTCTGCGCCGATTCGACGAGGAGAAGCGCAGAGTGATAGGCGAGGAGATTCACAAGCTAATGGCAGCAGGGTTTATCAAAGAGGTATTCCATCCCGAATGGCTTGCCAACCCTGTGCTTGTGAGAAAGAAAGGGGGGAAATGGCGGATGTGTGTAGACTACACTGGTCTCAACAAAGCATGTCCGAAGGTTCCCTACCCTCTGCCTCGCATCGATCAAATCGTGGATTCCACTGCTGGGTGCGAAACCCTGTCGTTCCTCGATGCCTACTCAGGGTATCACCAAATCCGGATGAAAGAGTCCGACCAGCTCGCGACTTCTTTCATCACACCCTTCGGCATGTACTGCTATGTCACCATGCCGTTCGGTTTGAGGAATGCGGGCGCGACGTACCAGCGGTGCATGAACCATGTGTTCGGCGAACACATTGGTCGCACAGTCGAGGCCTACGTCGATGACATCGTAGTCAAGACGAGGAAGGCTTCCAACCTCCTCTCCGACCTTGAAGTGACATTCCGGTGTCTCAAGGCAAAAGGCGTCAGCTCAATCCCGAGAAGTGTGTCTTCGGGGTGCCCCGAGGCATGCTCTTGGGGTTCATCGTCTCCGAGCGGGGCATCGAAGCCAACCCGGAGAAGATCGCAGCCATCACTAACATGGGGCCCATCAAGGACTTAAAAGGCGTACAGAGGGTCATGGGATGTCTCGCGGCCCTGAGCCGGTTCATCTCACGCCTCGGCGAAAGAGGCCTGCCTCTGTACCGCCTCTTAAGGAAGGCCGAGTGCTTCACTTGGACACCTGAGGCCGAGGAAGCTCTCGGGAACCTGAAGGCGCTTCTTACAAAGGCGCCTATCTTGGTACCGCCAGCTGATGGAGAAGCCCTCTTGGTCTACGTCGCCGCGACCACTCAGGTGGTTAGCGCCGCGATTGTGGTCGAGAGGCAAGAAGAGGGGCATGAATTGCCCGTTCAGAGGCCAGTTTACTTTGTCAGCGAGGTACTGTCCGAAACCAAGGTCCGCTACCCACAAGTTCAAAAGCTACTGTATGCAGTGATCCTGACGAGGCGGAAGTTGCGACACTACTTCGAGTCTCACCCGGCAACTGTTGTGTCATCCTTCCCCCTGGGGGAGATCATCCAGTGCCGAGAGGCCTCGGGCAGGATTGCGAAGTGGGCGGTGGAAATCATGGGCGAGACCATCTCGTTCGCGCCTCGGAAGGCCATCAAGTCCCAGGTCTTGGCGGACTTCGTAGCCGAATGGGTCGACACCCAGCTACCGACGGCTCCGATCCAACCGGAGCTCTGGACCATGTTTTTCGACGGGTCGCTGATGAAGACGGGAGCCGGCGCGGGCCTGCTCTTCATCTCACCCCTCGGGAAACACCTACGCTACGTGCTACGCCTCCATTTCCCGGCGTCCAACAATGTGGCTGAGTACGAAGCTCTGATCAACGGATTGCGAATCGCCATCGAGCTAGGGGTCCGACGCCTCGACGCTCGCGGCGACTCGCAGCTTGTCATCGACCAAGTCATGAAGAACTCCCACTGCCGCGACCCGAAGATGGAGGCCTACTGCAATGAGGTTCGCCGCCTGGAAGACAAGTTCTACGGGCTCGAACTTAACCACATCGCTCGGCGCTACAACAAGACTGCGGACGAGCTGGCAAAAATAGCCTCGGGGCGAACGACGGTTCCCCCGGATGTCTTCTCCTGGGATCTGCACCAACCCTCCGTCAAGATCAACGACGTGCCCGAGCCTGAGGTACCCTCGGCCCAGCCTGAGGTACCCTCGGCCCATCCCGAGGCGTCCTCGGTTCAGCCCGAGGTACCCTCGGCCCCCGAGGGCGAGGCGCTGCGCATCGAGGAGGAGCAGAGCAGGGCCACACCTGACAGAGACTGGCAAACCCCGTACCTGCAATATCTCCGCCAAGGAGAGCTACCCCTCGACCGAGCCGAGGCTCGGCGGGTAGCGCGACGCGCCAAGTCGTTCGTCTTGCTGGGCGATGAGAAGGAGCTCTACCACCGCAGCCCCTCGGGCATCCTCCAGCGATGCATCTCCATCACCGAAGGTCAGGAACTTCTGCAAGAGATACACTTGGGGGCTTGCGGCCATCACGCAGCGCCTCGAGCCCTCGTCGGGAATGCTTTCCGGCAAGGCTTCTACTGGCCAACGGCGGTGGCCGACACCACTAGAATTGTCCGCACCTGCGAAGGGTGTCAATTCTATGCGAAGCGGACCCACCTGCCCGCTCAGGCTCTGCAAACAATACCCATCACCTGGCCCTTTGCTGTATGGGGTCTGGACCTCGTCGGTCCCTTGCAGAAGGCGCCCGGGGGCTACACGCACCTGTTGGTCGCCGTCGACAAATTCTCCAAGTGGATCGAGGTCCGACCCCTGAACAGCATCAGGTCCAAGCAGGCGGTGGCGTTCTTCACCAACATCATCCATCGCTTCGGGGTCCCGAACTCCATCATCACCGACAACGGCACCCAGTTCACCGGCAAAAAATTCTTGGATTTTTGCGAGGATCACCACATCCGGGTGGACTGGACCGCCGTAGCTCATCCAATGTCGAATGGGCAAGTAGAGCGTGCCAACGGCATGATTCTACAGGGGCTCAAGCCTCGGATTTACAACGACCTCAACAAGTTCGGCAAGCGATGGATGAAGGAACTCCCCTCGGTAGTCTGGAGCCTGAGGACAACGCCGAGCCGAGCCACGGGTTTCACGCCGTTCTTCCTGGTCTACGGGGCCGAGGCCGTCTTGCCCACTGACCTGGAATACGGCTCCCCGAGGACGAGGGCCTACGACGATCAAAGCAACCAAGCTAGGCGAGAAGACTCGCTGGACCAGCTGGAAGAGGCTCGGGACAGGGCCTTACTACACTCGGCGCGGTATCAGCAGTCCCTGCGACGATACCACGCCCGAGGGGTCCGACCCCGAGACCTCCAGGTGGGCGACCTGGTGCTTCGGCTGCGGCAAGACGCCCGAGGGAGGCACAAGCTCACGCCCCCTGGGAGGGGCCATTCGTCATCGCCAAAGTTCTGAAGCCCGGAACGTACAAGCTGGCCAACAGCCAAGGCGAGGTCTACGGCAACGCTTGGAACATCCAACAGCTACGTCGCTTTTACCCTTAAGATGTTTTCAAGTTGTGCATATACCTCGCACCCACGCAAAGTTTAGTCAACAAGGAAGGGTCGGCCTCGCCTCGGCAAAGCCCGACCCTCCCTCGGGGGCTAAAAAGGGGGGAAACCCCCTCTGCGTTGAAATTTTCCTCGAAAAAAGATCTCTTTCACCAGAATATTGTAACACCCCAGGTGTTACCCTGGCTAAGACCCACTTTGGCACTAGAAGCTGTGATCACAAGGGGTAAAGGCTTAGGGCAACACATAAGAACTTGGAGATCAAATGCTGATAAAGTTGCCAATGGCATGAGAAGCATTACCCTAATCCTTACTCACTCACCACCTTGGATAAGAGGGGAGAAGAACCCTAGACCTCTCCTAAACCCTAGCTCCCCAAAACCCTAGGTAAGGGGGGGAGAGAGTGATCAAGTGTGCAAAGCATGTGTAACTTTTACCCAAACCCTAACTAACTTTGTAACCATCAATTAGAGGGGGGAAATATTGAAAAAAGACCCTTGGAGAAACCCCAATTCAAATCTCCAAGTGGAGAGAGAGCTAGAGCTCTCTATTTCCCTCTAAGTCAATTTTTAACCCTAACCCAAAGATCAACCGTGTTCACTTTGAAGATGGCGCCAAAACCACTTGGGTTCTATACCAAAAATGTGGTATACCACTTAAGGCACCCCCTGGAAAAAGTGGAGACCGAGACTCAGACGTTTGACAGCTCTTGACATCAGTTTTGTCGCTGAGTGGGTAGTGAGACAAGCCAGATTTCGCGCCCGTCTATCTCCTGATCTAGGGTGTATCCTCCATTGGAACTCACACATGTGAGATAGCCCTAGGTGCCAGGAAGAGGCCTGCGCCGGATTCATGGCGAGATTCGCACGTTTGCGATCTCTGGAGACGTTTGAACATTGGAAGAAAAACACCTCCACGTGTTCGACGCCTTCTGCCCGCGCCAGAGCACGCTCACGCGCGCCCCCGCATGCCCAGCGCCGCGCCCGAGCCAAGCCAGCGCCATGGCCCGCGCCCGCGCTTATAAAACCCTCCCAGACTTAGATTGTTCCCTTCCGCGCACCCTCAAACCACACCGGAGTCGAGCTCGTCGCTGTTTGCCCGTGCGCAGCGAGTCCGCGGCCGCCCAACCCCTCGGCCACCGTAGACCGGCCGGTGGAGCCATTCCCAACCCCGTCCAGCCCTCGGAGAAGACTGTGCACACCTCTGTGAAGCTCCCCGAGCGAGGAATCGGAGTTTGCTTCGCCGGAGAGGCCAGTCCACGCTCGCCGGAGCTCTCAACCCCGCCGGAGTACGTGGACCGGGTAAACCACTCCATCATCCTTCGATTCCTTGTGCACACGGTCGCTATGTTACCCCGTGAAGCTCACCATGCCCTCGGATTGAACCAGTTCGCCGTGGTTTGGCCGGTATACTCGCCGCCGACGAAGACACCCGCCTGCACGCGTGGACCGGGCGATTCCGGCCATCCCCGACGTCAAGCCGTACCTCGACGTGACCGCCAGAGTCTCCCCGAGCCAACCCCACCCTTCGCCGGACCTCCCTCGCCGCCGGTAAGCCGCGTCACCCTATTCTTTCCCGCGGTTACTGTTTACATAAGGGGAAGGACTGCGGGTGAGAGGGAGAGAAGGTCAGGGGGTTTTGTGAAATGTCAGAGACACAGGGGAATAGTGGCGTGGGGGTAGATTTGCGAAGGTGGATTTAGTTTAAACCCAGGGACCTCGGTGTAAACTGTTTTTCCAGAAAACCTTAATTAAATCTGTTTTTAAATTGGACAGAAACTTTGAAAATGCATAACTTCTGTTTAAATCATCCAAATTTGGTCAAACCAATTTTGTCAGACTCTAAATAATGTAACCTACTTAAGAAAAATATAAAACCCCCTATGTACTATAGAGAACCTTAAAGCTCTGATTTAATTATAGTTTTGACCAAAAGCTTAATAATAGGGCCAAAATTAGTTGCACTATTTGACTGAGGTTAGAAAAATTTTGAGAAGTTTATGTATACCTCCTAAACCAAATAAAAATGTTAAACCTCTCTGTCCACTCCAATAAAGTTAGTTTTACCCTTTATTCTATAATATGCTTAAGGATAAGAAAAATAGAAAATGTAATTTAATTAATAAACCAGAGAGTACCTCTATTTTTGTTAGGTTACTTATTCAAGATAGTTCACTGGAAAAATATATCATGCCCTGTTTTAGTATAAAATAAGCAGGATCCCTTTTGTTTTAATAAAACAAGTAAAACTTAGGAAAACTCTACAAAAATAACCCCAAGGTAAAAACACCCCCACCCTTGGGATAACTATTGTTTTATTAGAGAGAACTTTGGAAAAATATGAAATCTGCTGTTTGACATTTTTCAAATAATAATGTAGTAGAAAGAGCCTTTTTGACCTTAAACTTAAGAAAATCATAACTAAATAACCACCCCTTAGTTTTCTGTGATTTTTAGCACAGAGACCTATTATTACTATGGGATGCCAGCAAAAATAACCTTTAAGACAGAACCTACCCCTAACTAAGAGATGTAGTGTAAAGTGAGCCATTTTGCATAACTCTGGTCATTTTTGTTTACAGCCTAGCTTTTGTACTTAAGCCTCAAAATTCTTAAAACAGGCTAGAATAGCAAATGACAACCCACTGTAATTTTTACAGAATTTTTTGAAATTTTTAAAACACTGTCGTAGTTCAAACCTATCCTAGAAACTCTAAATGGAAATTAAAGAAAGGAAAATGAATCATGGAAATTAATGTCGTCCTAAAACCTTTATAAAAATTGTCCACTGAAATCTATAAAGACAATACTAATCCACTGTGTTATCCTAAAAGAAAACCTAAACCTAAAAGGTAATAAGTCTACGTATATGTATACCACTAGAAGCCCCACATAACCAGAAAACCCTAAGTTAATGCTTGACTTAGTTTCTTTTAGATAAATGTTATTAAATCTTGCATAATCATGACATACATGTTCATTGCATTTCGATAGACTGTAATCTTGCTGACGGAGAGTACATCCTCGTGCCGGAGCAAGGAGCTGCTCAGGAGGTAGCCCCGGACCCAGCACCCGAGCCTGCACCAGAGGACCTGCCTGCCACTGCTTTGGAAGGCAAGCCCCGGTTTTATGCATAACCTGTTATTTATGCTATTTTACTTCACTTAATGATTGTAGGTTTGATTGTGCACTTAGGTGTAGGAGTTGTTTGAAACCCTAGTTGCATGATCTCAGGAATCCTTTTGAGATGAACACTAGTATGACACGTCGAGTAGTTGCTTTCTTTAATTAGGATCTCGGTAGAAGACGAGTGATTTTTCTAGCACTCGCGCGAGATCAGGAAATTGATTGTACCCACTTTCACACTGTCATGATACTAGTTGGTGGACAACAATCCATGGGGATTGGTTATTCACGAGATGGAAAATGGAATAAGGATTAACGTGCGGATACCTGTGTCAAGCGTTTGAACGTACTAAACACATACCGAGAAATATGGTAAATCGGTAAGCCTAGTACCTGAGTGAACCTGCCCGCAGACTTTACCCCTCACGCGACCTGAGACGAGGTCTCCCATTCCGGTTATGGTGGGTACAAGTGCGGTCACTGCACGACGGCCAGTCGGGGTCAGTGGGGCATTGTACGCCAAGGCGGTGAGCCCTGATCTGTTGCCAGGGAATCGATGGGGACGGTTGATGTGTGTGGGGACGGAGTGCCCCTACATATCGTGTGTTTAGGTTTACCTTGCAAGGATAAAAACTCGATTCGAATCGTCTGCTTCTCACAGCTAATGAGACTGCTTGATCCATTGTACTGCATTGAGTAATAAGTGGAAGTATGATGAGTTGAGATAAGATGTTGATTGTTAATAATGCTTGCTACCATGTATGAGTAGATAGTCCACTTTTAGCCTTAAGAGAGTCACACTTAACTTTGACTAAGTTAAAATCTTGATTTAGAAACTCAGCTAGTGCTTTTGGCAACCAAACCCCACAGCCAAACAGCTGCATGTCTAGAGGTAGAGGAGTAGACTCCTCACACCGGGTAAGTCTAGCTGAGTATTAGTATACTCAGCCTTGCTTGTGGCATAATTTTTTACAGGTTCTCTGGAGGAAATGGTTGCTGGAATAACTTGGCCGTCCACCTTGCCACCGGGTTGGACTGTCGAGTGGGACCCTGCCTCGGCTGAGGAGGAGCATGAGGAGTGATGGGACAGGCTTCCCCATCCCTCTATTTATTTACCGTTAGTTTATTTCCGCTGCACTTCGAACAATGATGGTTACTTTTGCAAAAACTCCGATGAGGATGATGATGATGTAATAATTTAATACTCTGACATGTATGGTTTTATGCTTTATTGTATTTGCTCTGTGACTCACCATCGAGTGAGATTGTGGTACCTGATCCTGTCAGTGGCCGTGTCGGACTAGATCCGAGGGATTGACGGGTTATCCCCATTTAAGTGTGGTCTAGCCTCTAAGGCAGGGCTTAGGCACTTAAGTTGGAATAATTCGGGCAGTTCCGCCACAGCTGGTATCGGAGCTTGTACCACCACAGAGGAATCAATAAAATGTAAATACCATCAATTTTTCTAAGTAAAATTTGATAGAAACAATGTTGGATAGACAGTAGGGCGAGCAGGATAGACCTAGGACGTGAAGCCTTAGGGTAATAGAAGGGTAGCTAGGTGGTTAAGTAATTAGGCCCTACAGGCCACATTTACAGGATGGGAGTTCTTCCCTATTCCTTTTATCTTATTGTGAGGCCGTTCAGGACGAGCATGCATTCATAATTAAGCAAATGGATAACTGAGTAAAGGACTTAAAAACAAGATAACAACCAACTAGGTCTCCAGTGCCTTTTCATTTAACTAGAGAAGGGCTGAGTTTTATTTTTCTTTCTTTTTCCTTGTTCTTTTTATAATTTTTTTTTACTTACGCTTAACCGTGCACAGATGACTTCCCACGGATCCTCCGATGACGGAAATGCACTGACCCACACTGACGGACTTGCACGAGAGGGCTTTCCCCGCATTTTGTGGGAGGTACTTCAGGGGGGCGGATACACGACACCCCCTCAGTACGCGGTGCAGCAGTTCGAGAAGCACCGAGTGCCTCGCTGTAGGGTGAGGATGACCTTGGAGCCTCATCCCCTGCAGCCAGGATGGCGCTCTTTGGACTCCGAGTCTTTCGGATACCGAGCAGAGGACACGATCGAGGCGATCGCTCTGCATGGATTGACTACCTTCTGCGGATTCCATCCCTTGGAGCTGGCTACCCACCCCATTGGCTTGTTCCCCGCTGAGAGGGAGGACGACCCGATGTGGAAGGATCGGGTGGAGCATGCCAAGGATATCTGGGCCATCTACCCAGGACAGACTGCGCACCTAACAGTACGGTGCATGAATGCTCTGTACCGTCTGCAGGTGATGCGCGGTGAGGCAATGTCCCATCTGATGGCACTGCTGGAGGCAACAAAGATCACGTTGGATAACAGAGAGGAACTCGTGGTTGATTTATCTCAAGAAATGGTGGAGAAGGACTTGCAGGTGGAGCAGTTATCCACCGATATTCAGGAGTTGGAGGAGCTGGTAGGCACCAGGGAGAACACCATCGAGGTTCTGGAGGATCAGCTCCTTAACACTCAGCAACAGCTTGCTGAGGCTAACGAGCACCTGGACATGCATCACCAGGAGATCCAGGACCAAGAGGCAAACGAGGACGTCGACATTGAGGGAGGAGATGAGCCTGCCTCCAGTGTGGACACTGCTGGCTCGGGAAGACCACCTTCCCCCGAGTCGAGTGTTGCGTCGTTCGCTCACTAGGTGTTCAGGATAGGCTTAGAAGTTGGATAGTCGGACTCCTCGCAGCTAGCTTAGCTTTTGCACCCTTGGGGTACTAGGCTAGATAGAGTTGAGTCATTTTGGAACAATTTGATGTAATCGTGTTAAACTCTCTTGGGAGCTTCTTTGATGGATGCTATTATCAGTTTAAATTTGGAAGGAAGAATTTGTGCCTCTTTAAAATCCCTTTTGTTGAAGTCGGAGTCTATCATGCTGTTTTAACTTTTTCTCCGTGATAAAATCTTGAACTTGGAACTGTGGTGTTAAGTAAGTATGTGGTTTTTCAGATGGCCGGGAGGCAGCGTCGTGGCCAGAACGAGCGCGTTCCTCCACCGCCGCCACCACCTCCCACTCTGCAGGAGCTCATGGCTCAGCAGAATGAGATCCTAAGGCAGCTGGCTCAACGTCAGCCACCACCTCAGCACTATGGTGGTGGAGACCATCAGCGTCACCCTGCGGTGGCGACATACCAGGAATTTCTTAGCACCCAGCCTCCATTGTTCACAAGGGCGGAGGACCCACTTGATGCAGATGTGTGGCTGCGAGTGGTGGAATCCAAATTCCCACTGCTCCATGGAGCTTGTTCAGAGGTCACCAAAATCAGGTTTGCCACCCAGCAGCTTCGCGGACCTGCAAGGACTTGGTGGGATCATTTTCTTGCTATGCAGCCAGAGGACCGAGAGGTGGAGTGGAGGGAGTTCAAGGCAGCTTTTAGAGGACACCATATACCAGCCGGGATCATGGATAGGAAGCTCAATGAGTTTTTGGCACTCACTCAGGGCAACAGGACAGTGTTGCAGTATGCCCAGGCCTTTAATGACTTGTGCCAGTATGCGGGATACCATGCAGATACAGATGAGAAGAAGAGAGACAGGTTCAGAAGGGGGCTCAGCACTAAGCTCCGGGATCGTCTCAACACCGTCAGGGCCAACAGCTACAATGAGTTGGTCAACATGGCTATCTCCCAGGAGGACTGCATTACAGCTAGACAGGCAGAGAAGAAGAGGAAGACCCCTGTGACAGGACCCTCGGCTCAGCCACAGCGCTTTAGGATTGTGTCCGACACCCAGGGCAAGGGACCCCAGCAGCAGCAAGGGAGATGGGTGATCCGACCTCAACAGCAGCAGCAGCAGGCGCCCAACCGCACCCAATTTCCAGCTCAGAGAAGCAATCAGCAGCAGCAGTACCGCCAGGCAAATGACAACAGATGCTTCACATGTGGCAACACGGGGCACTATGCCAAGAATTGCCCCAGGAATCAGCAAAGGCAGGGGCAGAATGCTAATCAGAACCAAGGCAAGAGGCAGAAGGTGCAAGTGAGGCAGGGCAGGCTAAACTTCACCACCCTAGCTGATATTCCAGAGGGAGCACCCGTCATGACTGGTATCTTTACAGTTTTAAATTTTCCCGCTATTATTCTTTTTGATTCCGGTGCTTCACATAGTTTTATCAGTGCCAAGTTTAGTGCCAAATGTCAGTTGCCCTTTCACCACACCGATGGGGGCATTACAATTTCAACACCAGGAGGCAGGGTTGCCACCTATCAAATCAACAGACATGTGCCCATAAAGTTTGGTAGTCTAATAATTAAAACCACCCTCCTCATTTTGGGGTTAGATAGTGTGGATATTATATTGGGAGCTGACTGGTTAACCAGGCATCGAGCAGTTATGGATATTGCAGCCAGGGCCATTGAGGTGCACTCACCAACCTGTGGTGAAACTACATTATATTTGCCCGATCAGGGATGCACCCGTTCTTGTGCTTTCGTTATGATAGATTCCCCAGTGGAAAAGATCCCAGTGGTCTGTGACTACCCAGATGTTTTCCCAGATGAATTGCCAGGAATGCCACCTGACCGAGATATTGAGTTCGCCATCGAATTGCAACCCGGGACTGCTCCTATCTCCAAGAGACCCTATAGGATGCCTCCCGCGGAATTGGCAGAATTGAAGAAGCAATTGCAAGAATTGTTGGACAAGGGGTTTATTCGTCCAAGCACTTCACCATGGGGATGCCCAGCACTATTTGTGAAGAAAAAGGACGAGAGTTTGAGGATGTGTGTTGACTACCGTCCTCTTAATGCGGTGACTATCAAGAACAAATACCCGCTGCCCCGTATTGATGTTCTGTTTGATCAGTTGGTGGGAGCCAAGGTATTCTCCAAGATCGACCTTCGCTCAGGTTACCATCAGATCAAGATCCGTGCCAGTGATATTCCCAAGACGGCTTTCTCAACCAGATATGGGTTGTATGAGTTTCTGGTAATGTCCTTCGGGCTGACCAATGCCCCGGCTTATTTTATGTACTTAATGAACTCAGTATTCATGCCAGAGCTAGACAAGTTCGTGGTCGTTTTCATTGATGACATTCTGGTTTATTCCAAGAATGAAGCCGAGCACACCAAACACTTGCACACTGTACTTCAGAGACTGCGTGATCATCAGTTGTATGCTAAGCTGAGTAAGTGTGAGTTCTGGCTGAAGGAAATCAAATTCTTGGGTCATACAAATTCTCAGGATGGGATATCAGTTGATCCTGAGAAGGTGCAGGAGGTGATGGATTGGAAACCCCCGACTACAGTGAAGCAGATTCGGAGTTTTCTGGGATTGGCAGGGTATTATCGACGATTTATTCCGGATTTCTCCAGAATTGCCAAGCCAATGACCGAACTGTTAAAGAAGGGAGTCAAATTTGAGTGGAGCCAAAAGTGTGAAGATGCCTTTCATACCTTGAGGCAACATTTGACAACAGCCCAGTGCTGGCCCAACCTGACAACACCAAGCCATTTGAAGTTTATTGCGATGCTTCTGGTACCGGATTGGGATGTGTCTTGATGCAAGAGAACAGAGTCATTGCTTATGCTTCGCGAGCTCTCAGGCCCCATGAGCAGAACTACCCCACTCATGATCTGGAATTGGCAGCTGTGGTGCACGCTCTTAAGTTATGGAGACACTACTTGATGGGAGCTCACTGTAACATCTATACTGATCACAAGAGTCTCAAATACATCTTCACTCAGGCAGATCTGAACATGAGGCAAAGGAGATGGTTAGAGTTGATCAAGGACTATGATCTGGAGGTGCATTACCACCCAGGGAAGGCCAATGTTGTGGCAGATGCCTTAAGCAGAAAGGCCCAGTGTAATTGCATGAGCATGGATGTGGGAGTTACCACCCTGTGTGATGAGTTGTGCAGATTGAACCTGGAAGTTGTTTCTTCGGGTGACCTAAGCTATATCTCGGTGGAGCCCACGCTGCAAGAGCAGATCATCAGGGCACAGGTTGAGGATAAGGGTGTTCAGGTTATCAAGGATATGATCAAGCAAAAGGCAGAAAAATACAAGTGTTTCCGACAGGACAGCAAGGGAATTCTATGGTTTGGAGATCGCTTGGTTGTTCCCAAGGACCCTGAGCTCAGAAAGCAAATACTGGATGAAGCTCACCTTTCAAAATTCTCCATGCACCCTGGTAGCAACAAGATGTACCATGATCTCAGATCTCTATATTGGTGGACTAGAATGAAAAGGGAAATTGCCAAGTACATATCTGAATGTGACACCTGCCAGAGAATTAAAGCCAGTCACTTGAAGGCAGCAGGCCCTTTGCAACCCCTTCCCATACCATCTTGGAAATGGGAGGACATTTGCATGGACTTCATAGTGGGATTACCCAATACCTCCAGGCACCATGATTCAATTTGGGTTATCGTGGATAGGTTGACCAAGACTGCTCATTTCTTGCCAGTGCACACCACCCACAAGACGGAGAAGTACGCTGAAATTTATGTTGATCAGATAGTAAGATTGCATGGTATTCCAAAGACCATCATATCTGACAGAGGAGCACTGTTTGTGGCACGCTTTTGGGAGAAACTGCAAGAATCACTTGGGACCCAAGTAATCCGAAGCTCAGCATATCACCCTCAAACGGATGGCCAGACAGAAAGGGTGAATCAGATTTTGGAAGACATGTTGCGAGCATGTGCACTACATTATGGAAAGGATTGGGACAAGTGTCTGTCCTTGGCAGAGTTTTCTTACAATAATAGCTATCAGACCAGTCTGAAGATGGCACCTTTTGAGGCATTATATGGGAGAAGGTGTAGGACCCCACTAAATTGGTCTCAAGCAGGAGAAAGGGGAATTTTTGGGCCGGATTTAGTACTCGAGGCAGAGGCAAAAGTCAGAGTTATTACCAAGAACTTGGAAGCTGCTCAGGCCAGGCAAAGGAGCTATCATGACAAGAGGCGGAAGCCTCTACAGTTTGAGGTGGGAGATCATGTCTATCTTAAGGTATCACCCATCAAGGGTGTCCAGAGATTCGGGATCAAGGGCAAGTTAGCTCCTCGCTACATTGGACCCTATGAGATTAAGGCAAGTTGTGGACCCGTAGCTTACCAATTGGAATTGCCACCCCACATGTCAGCAGTTCACAACGTGTTCCATGTATCTCAGCTGCGGAAATGTGTTCGTCTACCCACTGAAGTGATACCGAAACCAGACATTGAGATAGAACCAGACTTGTCCTACCAAGAGTACCCCGTCAAGGTATTAGATCAAAAGGAAAGATCAACTCGGGCAAGGTCGGTCAGAATGTATAAGGTTCAGTGGAGTCCCCATTCAGCCGAAGAAGCTACATGGGAGACTGAGGATTTTCTACGCTCTCGCTTCCCCGACTTTCTGCCCAAAGGAGTCGGTATGTAACCCCAAAACCCCACCCCCACCTGCCCTTTGAATTCAATTATAAGAAAAACTTAGATAACAAGGATAGTCTAAGTTGTGGATTTAACTTAAGAAGGGCTTCCTTCTGAAGTTGCAAGAGGATGACATTCGAAGAGCAGTTAAGAAGAGAAACTTAAGTGTAAAGGAAAAACAACACCAGCACACCTTCAAGCACCCTCCAAGGGACTCTACCAAAATCTCGGGACGAGATTCCTTTAAGGGGGGAGGGCTGTAACACCCCAGGTGTTACCCTGGCTAAGACCCACTTTGGCACTAGAAGCTGTGATCACAAGGGGTAAAGGCTTAGGGCAACACATAAGAACTTGGAGATCAAATGCTAATAAAGTTTCCAATGGCATGAGAAGCATTACCCTAATCCTTACTCACTCACCACCTTGGATAAGAGGGGAGAAGAACCCTAGACCTCTCCTAAACCCTAGCTCCCCAAAACCCTAGGTAAGGGGGGGGAGAGAGTGATCAAGTGTGCAAAGCATGTGTAACTTTTACCCAAACCCTAACTAACTTTGTAACCATCAATTAGAGGGGGGAAATATTGCAAAAAGACCCTTGGAGAAACCCCAATTCAAATCTCCAAGTGGAGAGAGAGCTAGAGCTCTCTATTTCCCTCTAAGTCAATTTTTAACCCTAACCCAAAGATCAACCGTGTTCACTTTGAAGATGGCGCCAAAACCACTTGGGTTCTATACCAAAAATGTGGTATACCACTTAAGGCACCCCCTGGAAAAAGTGGAGACCGAGACTCAGACGTTTGATAGCTCTTGACATCAGTTTTGTTGCTGAGTGGGCAGTGAGACAAGCCAGATTTGGCGCCCGTCTATCTCCTGATCTAGGGCGTATCCTCCATTGGAACTCACACATGTGAGATAGCCCTAGGTGCCAGGAAGAGGCCTGCGCCGGATTCATGGCGAGATTCGCACGTTTGCGATCTCTGGAGACGTTTGAACATTGGAAGAAAAACACCTCCACGTGTTCGACGCCTTCTGCCCGCGCCAGAGCACGCTCACGCGCGCCCCCGCATGCCCAGCGCCGCGCCCGAGCCAAGCCAGCGCCATGGCCCGCGCCCGCGCTTATAAAACCCTCCCAGACTTAGATTGTTCCCTTCCGCGCACCCTCAAACCACACCGAAGTCGAGCTCGTCGCCGTTTGCCCGTGCGCAGCGAGTCCGCGGCCGCCCAACCCCTCGGCCACCGTAGACCGGCCGGTGGAGCCATTCCCAAACCCGTCCAGCCCTCGGAGAAGACTGTGCACACCTCTGTGAAGCTCCCCGAGCGAGGAATCGGAGTTTGCTTCGCCGGAGAGGCCAGTCCACGCTCGCCGGAGCTCTCAACCCCGCCGGAGTACGTGGACCGGGTAAACCACTCCACCATCCTTCGATTCCTTGTGCACACGGTCGCTATGTTACCCCGTGAAGCTCACCATGCCCTCGGATTGAACCAGTTCGTCGTGGTTTGGCCGGTATACTCACCGCCGACGAAGACACCCGCCTGCACGCGTGGACCGGGCGATTCCGGCCATCCCCGACGTCAAGCCGTACCTCGACGTGACCGCCAGAGTCTCCCCGAGCCAACCCCACCCTTCGCCGGACCTCCCTCGCCGCCGGTAAGCCGCGTCACCCTATTCTTTCCCGCGGTTACTGTTTACATAAGGGGAAGGACTGCGGGTGAGAGGGAGAGAAGGTCAGGGGGTTTTGTGAAATGTCAGAGACACAGGGGAATAGTGGCGTGGGGGTAGATTTGCGAAGGTGGATTTAGTTTAAACCCAGGGACCTCGGTGTAAACTGTTTTTCCAGAAAACCTTAATTAAATCTGTTTTTAAATTGGACAGAAACTTTGAAAATGCATAACTTCTGTTTAAATCATCCAAATTTGGTCAAACCAATTTTGTCAGACTCTAAATAATGTAACCTACTTAAGAATATAAAACCCCCTATGTACTATAGAGAACCTTAAAGCTCTGATTTAATTATAGTTTTGACTAAAAGCTTAATAATAGGGCCAAAATTAGTTGCACTATTTGACTGAGGTTAGAAAAATTTTGAGAAGTTTATGTATACCTCCTAAACCAAATAAAAATGTTAAACCTCTCTGTCCACTCCAATAAAGTTAGTTTTACCCTTTATTCTATAATATGCTTAAGGATAAGAAAAATATAAAATGTAATTTAATTAATGAACCAGAGAGTACCTCTATTTTTGTTAGGTTACTTATTCAAGATAGTTCACTGGAAAAATATATCATGCCCTGTTTTAGTATAAAATAAGCAGGATCCCTTTTGTTTTAATAAAACAAGTAAAACTTAGGAAAATTCTACAAAAATAACCCCAAGGTAAAAACACCCCCACCCTTGGGATAACTATTGTTTTATTAGAGAGAACTTAGGAAAAATATGAAATCTGATGTTTGACATTTTTCAAATAATAATGTAGTAGAAAGAGCCTTTTTGACCTTAAACTTAAGAAAATCATAACTAAATAACCACCCCTTAGTTTTCTGTGATTTTTAGCACAGAGACCTATTATTACTATGGGATGCCAGCAAAAATAACCTTTAAGACAGAACCTACCCCTAACTAAGAGATGTAGTGTAAAGTGAGCCATTTTGCATAACTCTGGTCATTTTTGTTTACAGCCTAGCTTTTGTACTTAAGCCTCAAAATTCTTAAAACAGGCTAGAATAGCAAATGACAACCCAATGTAATTTTTACAGAATTTTTGGAAATTTTTAAAACACTGTCGTAGTTCAAACCTATCCTAGAAACCCTAAATGGAAATTAAAGAAAGGAAAATGAATCATGGAAATTAATGTCGTCCTAAAACCTTTATAAAAATTGTCCACTGAAATCTATAAAGACAATACTAATCCACTGTGTTATCCTAAAAGAAAACCTAAACCTAAAAGGTAATAAGTCTACGTATATGTATACCACTAGAAGCCCCACATAACCAGAAAACCCTAAGTTAATGCTTGACTTAGTTTCTTTTAGATAAATGTTATTAAATCTTGCATAATCATGACATACATGTTCATTGCATTTCGATAGACTGTAATCTTGCTGACGAAGAGTACATCCTCGTGCCGGAGCAAGGAGCTGCTCAGGAGGTAGCCCCGGACCTAGCACCCGAGCCTGCACCAGAGGACCTGCCTGCCACTGCTTTGGAAGGCAAGCCCCGATTTTATGCATAACCTGTTATTTATGCTATTTTACTTCACTTAATGATTGTAGGTTTGATTGTACACTTAGGTGTAGGAGTTGTTTGAAACCCTAGTTGCATGATCTCAGGAATCCTTTTGAGATGAACACTAGTATGACAGGTCGAGTAGTTGCTTTATTTAATTAGGATCTCGGTAGAAGACGAGTGATTTTTCTAGCACTCGCGCGAGATCAGGAAATTGATTGTACCCACTTTCACACTGTCATGATACTAGTTGGTGGACAACAATCCATGGGGATTGGTTATTCACGAGATGGAAAATGGAATAAGGATTAACGTGCGGATACATGTGTCAAGCGTTTGAACGTACTAAACACATACCGAGAAATATGGTAAATCGGTAAGCCTAGTACCTGAGTGAACCTGCCCGCAGACTTTACCCCTCACGCGACCTGAGACGAGGTCTCCCATTCCAGTTATGGTGGGTACAAGTGCGGTCACTGTACGACGGCCAGTCGGGGTCAGTGGGGCATTGTACGCCAAGGCGGTGAGCCCTGATCTGTTGCCAGGGAATCGATGGGGACGGTTGATGTGTGTGGGGACGGAGTGCCCCTACATATCGTGTGTTTAGGTTTACCTTGCAAGGATAAAAACTCGATTCGAATCGTCTGCTTCTCGCAGCTAATGAGACTGCTTGATCCATTGTACTGCATTGAGTAATAAGTGGAAGTATGATGAGTTGAGATAAGATGTTGATTGTTAATAATGCTTGCTACCATGTATGAGTAGATAGTCCACTTTTAGCCTTAAGAGAGTCACACTTAACTTTGACTAAGTTAAAATCTTGATTTAGAAACTCAGCTAGTGCTTTTGGCAACCAAACCCCACAGCCAAACAGCTGCATGTCTAGAGGTAGAGGAGTAGACTCCTCACACCGGGTAAGTCTAGCTGAGTATTAGTATACTCAGCCTTGCTTGTGGCATAATTTTTTACAGGTTCTCTGGAGGAAATGGTTGCTGGAATAACTTGGCCGTCCACCTTGCCACCGGGTTGGACTGTCGAGTGGGACCCTGCCTCGGCTGAGGAGGAGCATGAGGAGTGATGGGACAGGCTTCCCCATCCCTCTATTTATTTACCGTTAGTTTATTTCCGCTGCACTTCGAACAATGATGGTTACTTTTGCAAAAACTCCGATGAGGATGATGATGATGTAATAATTTAATACTCTGACATGTATGATTTTATGCTTTATTGTATTTGCTCTGTGACTCACCATCGAGTGAGATTGTGGTACCTGATCCTGTCAGTGGCCGTGTCGGACTAGATCCGAGGGATTGACGGGTTATCCCCATTTAAGTGTGGTCTAGCCTCTAAGGCAGGGCTTAGGCACTTAAGTTGGAATAATTCGGGCAGTTCCGCCACAAATATCTTCCATGCTTTTTGACTACTTCGAAAAGTGGGTCATGGAAACGACGGAGTACACGTAAGCAGCCAAGGCTGACCGAGCCGAGGGACTCCTACGCCTCCGGGATACGGATACCTCACTCATCACCTTCTGCGATAAGTAACTCGCGCTCGGATAAAGTGGCCCCGCGGATCGAACAAGTCTTTACGTTCGGAAGCCCTTCTACCGAAGCGATGTTTCGAGCCTTCTCGACCGAGTCGGTGACAGGGCCTCATGGACGGGTGAAAGTATGCGTAAGCGGCAAGGCCGACCGAGCCGAGGGACTCCCACGCCTCTGGGATACGGATACCTCACTCATCACCTTCCGCGAGAAGCAACTTTCGCTCGCACAAACATCCCTGTTACCGACAAAAAGTCCAGATACTTGAAACAAGAGGAAAAGAGACGCAGCTTTACAACGCAGCGAGGGTGTGTGTTCCGGCCTCGGCGGCCACACAAGGCACACGCTACAAGACACTTTGACCCTGCAGGCTCGGGTCTTGACGCTGGAAGGAGGCAGCAACACCCTCGGCATCGACGACACCTCCGGCGAAGCCCGACCTAGCCTCGGACGGCGACGCGGTCCGAGGTTCTCCGCTCCAAAGGACGACGTCATCACCACGCTCGGGCAATTGCTGCCTGGGACTCCTTCGGGAATCCGACCCGAGCAGGCGGCTCGGCCGGTCGCCCCTGGGGCCTCAGCCAACCATCTCCCGAGGGCGCCAGCCTGACATGGCGGCCAACGCGGCCAAAGGAGGGCCAGCAGTAATGACGGTGGCAGACGCGCGGGAGCAGCGGGCACGTCGACAGCCAAGCTCACGTCCCATCCGGGGGCAGCGAGAGAGCCCCCTCTCACGGTGTGAAGACAATGCGCCCGTGATCCGTTCCTCGAACAGCTCGCGCACGCGCAACGGCTGCCCCGCCAACTACTCGCCCAGTTGCATTAACTCCACGACTGGACAGGTGGCGCTTCTGGCAGGAGCAACGGGCGACGCTTCGCCTTCGCCGAAACAACCGCACCAAAAAAGGTACGCCGCGTCGTTCGGTTTCGTATCCTTTTTCCCTTTTTTCCTCTTTCTCTATCTCTTGCAACAGGGACCGGGAAAGGGGGATACCCCGAAAGGGATCCTTCCCCGTGAAGGAACCAGGCTCCGAGCCTCCTTACTGATCAGGGGTTCGAAGGCTGGCCCCCCGAAGGGTTCAACAGCCGCCTCAGATCGCATGGGCCCTACACCCACTACTGGTCAGAGGTTCGAAGGCCGGCCCCCCGAAGGGTTCCACGGCCGCCTCAGGCTACTCGGGCTCCGTGCCCATTACTGATCAGGGGTTCGAAGGCTGGCCCCCGAAGTGTTCACAGTCGCCTCAGACGCCGATACATAATCGAGGCTCGGGCTGCGCTCCCGAGGTACCCTAGGACATTTCCGAGACCAGAGGTAGCGATCTTGTAACGGAATCCCATCAGAGGGAGGCATCGAGCCCTCGGACCCCGTCGCCAGGGGACCGGGTCCGGCAGATCACCCGCAGGTACTTTTGGGCGTGCCTCTGGGCCCCTAGCCGACCCCTAACGAACGGGGCACGGACGTCCACTCGGATTACCCGCTTGCAGCTCACCGGAGACACCATGTTCGGTGCCCATCGAGGGTAACATGGCGCTCTCCCCCCCCCCCCCTCCTCCTTGCGGAAAGGCGACGTAGGGGCGTATGTAAAAAAGCCGAGTCTGTCCCTGATCGCCCTCTCGCCTTGTGCAGAGGCTCGGGGGCTGCTCTCGCAAACCCGGCTCCGGTCGAACCGTTGACAGCGTCAACATACCAGCCCGAGAACTTGGGCCCCGACCGTACACCCGGGCTACGGCCAGCTCGCATGAGGGAATAACCAGACCAGCCGAAGCATTACGCAAGGCATTAAGACCTCGAAGGAGTGAAACCACTCCTCCGAGGCCTCGGGGGCTACACCCGGTGGGTGCGCTCGCGCGCACCCACCGGAACCAAATGCAACCGAGAAAGGCTGGTCCCCTTGCAAAAAAGTGCGACGAAAGCCTCCAAGCGAGTGCTAACACTCCCTTCGAGGCTCGGGGGCTACTGTCGGGGACCATAATTAGGGGTACCCTCAAGACGCCTAATTCTCAGCTGGTAACCCCCATCAGCATAAAGCTGCAGAGGCCTGATGGGTGCGATTAAGTCAGGGATCAGTCCATACGAGCGACTCGATCACGCCTCGCCCGAGCCTAGCCTCGGGCAAGGGCAGCCGACCCCGAAGGGGTTTCCGTCTCACCCGAGGCCCCCCTTCAACGGCGGACACATCTCCGGCTTGCCCGAGGCCTTGCCTTCGTTAAGAAGCAACCCTGACTGACTCGCCGCACCGACCGGCCAAGTCGCAGGAGCATTTAACGCAAAGGAAGCCAGGCCCTGCCAAAGGCACCATAGGAAGCTCCGCCCGACCCAGGGCTCAGACTCGGGCTAAGCCCCGGAAGACGGCGAACTCGGGCTAACCCCCGGAAGACGGCGAACTCCGCTCCGCCCGACCCAGGGCTCGGACTCGGGCTAAGCCCCGGAAGACGGCGAACTCCGCTCCGCCCGGCCCAGGGCTCGGACTCGGGCTAAGCCCCGGAAGACGGCGAACTCCGCTCCGCCCGACCCAGGGCTCGGACTCGGGCTAAGCCCCGGAAGACGGCGGACTCGGGCTAAGCCCCGGAAGACGACGAACTCTGCTTCGCCCGACCCAGGGCTCGGACTCGGGCTAAGGCCCCGGAAGACGACGAACTCCGCTTCGCCCGACCCAGGGCTCGGACTCGGGCTAAGGCCCCGGAAGACGACGAACTCCGCTTCGCCCGACCCCAGGGGCTCGGACTCGGCCTCTGCGGACGACCTCCGCCTCGCCCGACCCAGGGGCTCGGACTCGGCCTCTGCTGACGACCTCCGCTTCGCCCGACCCCAGGGGCTCGGACTCGGCCTCTGCTGACGACCTCCGCTTCGCCCGACCCCAGGGGCTCGGACTCGACCTCTGCTGACGACCTTCGCCTCGCCCGACCCAGGGGCTCGGACTCGACCTCTGCGAACGACCTCCGCCTCGCCCGACCCAGGGGCTCGGACTCGGCCTCTGCTGACGACCTCCGCCTCGCCCGACCCAGGGGTTCGGACTCGGCCTCTGCTGACGACCTCCGCCTCGCCCGACCCAGGGGCTCGGACTCGGCCTCGGCCATGGAAGACAGACTCGACCCCGGCTTCGGAGGAGCCTCCACGTCGCCCAACCTAGGGCACAGGCCAGCCACATCGACAGGAAGCGCCATCATCACCCTACCCCGAGCCGACTCGGGCCGCAGAGAACAAGACCGGTGTCCCATCTAGCTAGCTCTGCCAGATAGGCAATGATGGCGCCCCGCTAGCCCCGTGACGACGGCGGCTCTCAGCTCTCTTACGGAAGCAGGGCGACGTCAGCAAGGACACAACCGTTCCAACAGCTGTCCCTCCGCCAGGCTCCGTCGCTCCTCCGACAGCCACGACATCACGCCAGCAGGGTGCCAAGATCTCTCCGGCTGCCACATTGGCATGTACTTAGGGCACTAGCTCTCCCCCCTGCTAGACACGTAGCGCTCTGCTACACCCCCATTGTACACCTGGATCCTCTCCTTACGCCTATAAAAGGAAGGACCAGGGCCTTCTTAGAGGAGGTTGGCCGCGCGGGGACGAGGACGGGGACAGGCGCTCTCTTGGGGCCGCTCGCTTCCCTCACCCGCGTGGACGCTTGTAACCCCCTACTGCAAGCGCACCCGACCTTGGCGCGGGACGAACACGAAGGCCACGGGATTCCCACCTCTCTCTCGCCGGACTCCGGCCTCCTCGCTCCTTTCCCCCCTTCGCGCTCGCCCACGCGCTCGACCCATCTGGGCTGGGGCACGCGGTACACTAACTCGTCGGCTTAGGGACCCCCCGGTCTCGAAACGCCGACACTCTCCAACCCGGGACGGTGCTCCGTTTCGGGAGTCTTGAGTTCATGTCCCTCGACGGCAGCTACGACATGATACTCCTTCCACCGCCGCGCGACAACGACAATGGCGGCCGATAACCCGCCCGCCGGCGGCGGAATCGACGACATCTTCCCCGCGTGGTGGAAGAACAACATTCGAGCTCGCCCCGTCCTCTCCCCCGCCAACGGAGGAGGAGGCGGGGCAACCAAGGCCGAGCGGGAGGCCGCGCTTTGTCGGCTGTCGAGCGAATCGACGTCCCCAGCACCCCAACGGGGGGCGCGTCGGGCGTCGACCTCGCGTTTGAGACGAAGGCGAGCGCCGTCCCCCCGCGACACGCCAATCCCGAGCAAGTGGACGACGCCAGCGCGCTCGCGGAGGGCGTGCAGGACGTCGCCCTCGTACCTAAGATGACGACGCAATCAGTCCCCGACGTGACTATGTCGCTCCTCGTCGACCAAAAGGTACTGACTGATTCCCATCCTACGTCATTTCGACTCGGCCTCAACCCGCCTAGCGACCTCGCTTTGGCGGGCGCTCTCGTTGAGGCGAGTGCAACCCCTCTGGGGTTTCGTATGCGGTCGCCTTGGGACCGATTGACGGACGTCTCGACCTACGGGCCCTCTGGGTCCGAGGAAGATGACGATCCCAGCATCTGCTGAGATTTCTCTGGATTTGGCAACCCCAGTGCCATGCGGGACTTTATGACCGCATGTGACTACTGCCTCTCCGACTGTTCCGACGGTAGCCGCAGCCTTGACGACGAGGACTGCGGCCCAAGCCGCGAATGTTTCCACGTCGAGCTAGGGGATCCCTCCGAAGGCAACCATCTCGGCATGCCGGAGGACAGTGATCTCCCTAGGCCGGTGCCTCGCGCCGACATCCCGCGGGAGCTAGCTGTGGTCCCCGTTCCGGCGGGGGGTCATGACCCACAGCTCGAGCAAGTCCACGGGGCGCAGGCCTGGCTCGACGAGGGAGCAGGAGCGCTCGAGTCGATCCGCCGGGACGTCGGGCAGGTATGGGCGGGCCAACCCCCGGCCGGAGAAATACGTCACCTGCCCCGGGGTTTCCAGCACCGCGTCGCCAACGACGTCAGGGTCAGGCCGCCACCCGCATCCAGCGGGGTCAGTCAGAACCTGGCAGCCGCAGCGATGCTCCTCCGCACGATGCCGGAGCCATCAACCACCGAGGGTCGGCGAATCCAGGGAGAGCTCAAGAATCTTCTGGAAGGCGCTGCGGCCCGACGGGCCGAGAGCTCTGCCTCCCGAAGGCAGGGATACCCCTCGGAACCTCATGCCGCGACTTCCCGATTCATGCGGGAAGCCTCGGTCTACACCAGGCGCACGCGCAACACCGCGCCTGCGGCCCCGGGCCACCTCGGCAACGAGCACCATCGTCGCGACCGTCGGGCCCACCTCGACGAAAGGGTGCGCCGAGGCTACCACCCCAGGCGTGGGGGACGCTACGACAGCGGGGAGGATCGGAGTCCCTCGCCCAAACCACCCGGTCCGCAGGCCTTCAGTCGGACCATCCGACGGGCGCCGTTCCCGGCCTGGTTCCGACCCCCGACTACTATCACAAAGTACTCGGGGGAAACGAGACCGGAACTGTGGCTCGCAGACTACCGCCTAGCCTGCCAACTGGGTGGAACGGACGACGACAACCTCATCATCCGCAACCTCCCCCTGTTCCTCTCCGACACTGCTCGCGCCTGGTTGGAGCACCTGCCTCCGGGGCAGATCTCCAACTGGGATGATTTGGTCCAAGCCTTCGCCGGCAATTTCCAGGGCACGTACGTGCGCCCCGGGAATTCCTGGGACCTCCGAAGCTGCCAGCAACAGTCGGGAGAGTCTCTTCGGGACTACATCCGGCGATTCTCGAAGCAGCGCACCGAGCTGCCCAACATCACCGACTCAGATGTCATCGGCGCGTTCCTTGCCGGCACCACCTGCCGCGACCTGGTGAGCAAGTTGGGTCGCAAGACCCCCACCAGGGCGAGCGAGCTGATGGACATCGCCACCAAGTTCGCCTCTGGCCAGGAGGCGGTCGAGGCCATCTTCCGAAAGGACAAGCAGCCCCAGGGCCGCCCGTCGGAAGAGGCCCCCGAGGCGTCTACTCCGCGCGGCGCCAAGAAGAAAGGCAAGAAGAAGTCGCAAGCGAAACGCGACACCGCCGACGCGGACCTTGTCGCCGCCGCCGAGTACAAGAACCCTCGGAAGCCCCCGGAGGTGCTAACCTCTTCGACAAGATGCTCAACGAGCCGTGCCCCTACCATCAGGGGCCCGTCAAGCACACCCTCGAGGAGTGCGTCATGCTTCGGCGCCACTTCCACAAGGCAGGGCCCGCGACGACGACAAAAAGGAAGATCACCAAGCAGGAGAGTTCCCCAAGGTCCACGACTGCTTCATGATCTACGGAGGGCATGCAGCGAATGCCTCGGCTCGGCATCGCAAGCAAGAGCGCCGGGAGGTCTGCTCGATGAAGGTGGCGGCGCCAATCTACCTAGACTGGTCCGACAAGCCCATCACCTTCGACCAAGCTGACCACCCCGACCACGTGCCGAGCCCGGGGAAATACCCGCTCGTCGTCGACCCCATCGTCGGCGACGTCAGGCTCACCAAGGTCCTGATGGATGGGGGCAGCTGCCTCAACATCATCTACGCCGAGACCCTCAAGCTCCTGCGCGTCGATCTGTCCTTCGTCCGAGCAGGCGCTGCGCCCTTCCACGGGATCATTCCTGGGAAGCGCGTCCAGCCCCTCGGACGGCTCGACCTTCCCGTCTGCTTCGGAACGCCCTCCAACTTCCGAAGGGAGATTTTGACGTTCGAGGTGGTCGGGTTCCGGGGAACCTACCACACGGTGCTGGGGAGGCCATGCTACGCGAAGTTCATGGTCGTCCCCAACTACACCTACCTGAAGCTCAAGATGCCGGGCCCCAACGGGGTCATCACCGTCGGCCCCACATACAAACACGTGTTCGAATGCGACGTGGAGTGCGTGGAGTACGCCGAGGGCCTCGCCGAGTCCGAGGCCCTCATCGCCGACCTGGAGAACCTCTCTAAAGAGGTGCCAGACGTGAAGCGACATGCCGGCAACTTCGAGCCAGCGGAGACGGTTAAGGCCGTCCCTCTCCACCCCAGTGGCGACACCTCCAAGCAGATCCGGATCGGTTCCGGGCTCGACCCCAAATAGGAAGCAGTGCTCGTCGACTTTCTCCGCGCAAACGCCGACGTCTTTGCGTGGAGTCCCTCGGACATGCCCGGCATACCGAGGGATGTCGCCGAGCACTCGCTGGATATTCGGGCCGGAGCCCGACCCGTCAGGCAGCCTCTGCGCCGATTCGACGAGGAGAAGCGCAGAGTGATAGGCGAGGAGGTCCACAAGCTAATGGCAGCAGGGTTCATCAAAGAGGTATTCCATCCCGAATGGCTTGCCAACCCTGTGCTTGTGAGAAAGAAAGGGGGGAAATGGCGGATGTGTGTAGACTACACTGGTCTCAACAAAGCATGTCCGAAGGTTCCCTACCCTCTACCTCGCATCGATCAAATCGTGGATTCCACTGCTGGGTGCGAAACCCTGTCCTTCCTCGATGCCTACTCAGGGTATCACCAAATCCGGATGAAAGAGTCCGACCAGCTCGCGACTTCTTTCATCACGCCCTTCGGCATGTACTGCTATGTCACCATGCCGTTCGGTTTGAGGAATGCGGGCGTGACGTACCAGCGGTGCATGAACCATGTGTTCGGCGAACACATCGGTCGCACAGTCGAGGCCTACGTCGATGACATCGTAGTCAAGACAAGGAAGGTTTCCAACCTCCTCTCCGACCTTGAAGTGACATTCTGATGTCTCAAAGCGAAAGGCGTCAAGCTCAATCCCGAGAAGTGTGTCTTCGGGGTGCCCCGGGGCATGCTCTTGGGGTTCATCGTCTCCGAGCGAGGCATCGAAGCCAACCCGGAGAAGATCGCAGCTATCACCAGCATGGGGCCCATCAAGGACTTAAAAGGCGTACAGAGGATCATGGGATGTCTCGCGGCCCTGAGCCGCTTCATCTCACGCCTCGGCGAAAGAGGTTTGCCTCTGTACCGCCTGTTAAGGAAGGCCGAGTGTTTCACTTGGACCCCTGAGGCCGAGGAAGCTCTTGGGAACCTGAAGGCGCTCCTTACAAAGGCGCCTATCTTGGTACCCCCAGCTGATGGAGAAGCCCTCTTGGTCTACGTCGCCGCGACCACTCAGGTGGTTAGCGTCGCGATTGTGGTCGAGAGGCAAGAAGAGGGGCATGCATTGCCCGTTTAGAGGCTAGTTTACTTCGTCAGCGAGGTACTGTCTGAAACCAAGATCCGCTACCCACAAGTTCAGAAGCTACTGTATGCAGTGATCCTGACAAGGCGAAAGTTGCGACATTACTTCGAGTCTCATCCGGTAACTGTGGTGTCATCCTTCCCCCTGGGGGAGATCATCCAGTGCCGGGAGGCTTCGGGCAGGATCGCAAAGTGGGCGGTGGAAATCATGGGCGAGACAATCTCATTCGCCCCTCGGAAGGCCATCAAGTCCCAGGTATTGGCGGACTTCGTAGCCGAATGGGTCGACACCCAGCTGCCGACGGCTCCGATCCAACCGGAGCTCTGGACCATGTTTTTCGACGGGTCGCTGATGAATACGGGAGCCGACGCGGGCCTACTCTTCGTCTCACCCCTCGGAAAACAACTACGCTACGTGCTACGCCTCCATTTCCCGGCGTCCAACAATGTGGCTGAGTACGAAGCTTTGATCAACGGATTGCGAATCGCCATCGAGCTAGGGGTCCGACGCCTCGACGCTCGCGGCGACTCGCAGCTCGTCATCGACCAAGTCATGAAGAACTCCCACTGCCGCGACCCGAAGATGGAGGCCTACTGCGATGAGGTTCGGCGCCTGGAAGACAAGTTCTACGGGCTCGAGCTTAACCACATCGCTCGGCGCTACAACGAGACTGCGGACGAGCTGGCAAAAATAGCCTCGGGGCGAACGACGGTTCCCCCGGATGTCTTCTCCCAGGATCTGCACCAACCCTCCGTCAAGATCAACGACACTCCCGAGCCTGAGGCACCCTCGGTCCAGCCCGAGGTACCCTCGGTGCAGCCCGAGGCGTGCTCAGTTCAGCCCGAGGTACCCTCGGCCCCCGAGGGCGAGGCGCTGCGCATCGAGGAGGAGCGGAGCGGGGCCACGCCTGATCGAGATTGGCAGACCACGTACCTGCAATATCTCCGCCAAGGAGAGCTACCCCTCGACCAAGCCGAGGCTCGGCGGGTAGCGCGACGCGCCAAGTCGTTCGTCTTGCTGGGCGATGAGAAGGAGCTCTACCACCGTAGCCCCTCGGGCATCCTCCAGCGATGCATCTCCATCGCCGAAGGTCAGGAACTCCTGCAAGAAATACACTCGGGGGCTTGCGGCCATCATGCAGCGCCTCGAGCCCTCGTCGGGAATGCTTTCCGGCAAGGCTTCTACTGGCCGACGGCGGTGGCTGACGCCACTAGAATTGTCCGCACCTGCGAAGGATGTCAATTCTATGCGAAGCAGACCCACCTGCCCGCTCAGGCTCTGCAGATGATACCCATCACCTGGCCCTTCGCTGTGTGGGGTCTGGACCTCGTCGGTCCCTTGCAGAAGGCGCCCGGGGGCTACACACACCTGCTGGTCGCCATCGACAAATTCTCCAAGTGGATCGAGGTCCGACCCCTGAACAGCATTAGGTCCGAGCAGGCGGTGGCGTTCTTCACCAACATCATCCATCGCTTCGGGGTCCCAAACTCCATCATCACCGACAACGGCACCCAGTTCACCGGCAGAAAATTCTTGGATTTTTGCGAGGATCACCACATCCGGGTGGACTGGGCCGCCGTGGCTCATCCCATGTCGAATGGGCAAGTAGAGCGTGCCAACGGCATGATTCTACAAGGGCTCAAGCCTCGGATTTACAACGACCTCAACAAGTTCGGCAAGCGATGGATGAAGGAACTCCCCTCGGTGGTCTGGAGCCTGAGGACAACGCCGAGCCAAGCCACGGGTTTCACGCCGTTCTTCCTGGTCTACGGGGTCGAGGCCGTCTTGCCCACTGACCTGGAATACGGCTCCCCGAGGACGAGGGCCTACGACGATCAAAGCAACCAAGCTAGCCGAGAAGACTCGCTGGACCAGCTGGAAGAGGCTCGGGACAAGGCCTTACTACACTCGGCGCGGTATCAGCAGTCCCTGCGGCGCTACCACGCCCGAGGGGTCCAACCCCGAGACCTCCAGGTGGGCGACCTGGTGCTTCGGCTGCGGCAAGACGCCCGAGGGAGGCACAAGCTCACGCCCCCCTGGGAGGGGCCATTCGTCATTGCCAAAGTTCTGAAGCCCGGAACGTACAAGCTGGCCAACAGTCAAGGCGAGGTCTACGACAACGCTTGGAACATCCAACAGCTACGTCGCTTCTACCCTTAAGATGTTTCCAAGTTGTTCATATACCTCGCACCCACGCAAAGTTTAGTCAACAAGGAAGGGTCGGCCTCGCCTCGGCAAAGCCCGACCCTCCCTCGGGGGCTAAAAGGGGGGAAACCCCCTCTGCGTCAAAATTTTCCTCAAAAAAAGATCTCTTTTACCAGAATATCTTTCGTGCTTTTTGACTACTTCGAAAAGTGGGTCCTGGAAACGACGGAGTACACGTAAGCAGCCAAGGCTGACCGAGCTGAGGGACTCCTACGCCTCCGGGATACGGATACCTCACTCATCACCTTCTGCGATAAGTAACTCGCGTTTGGATAAAGTGGCTCCGCGGATCGAACAAGTCTTTACGTTCGGAAGCCCTTCTGCCGAAGCGATCCTTCGAGTCTTCTCTACCGAGTCGGTGACAGGGCCTCACGGACGGGTGAAAGTACGCGTAAGCGGCAAGGCCGACCGAGCCGAGGGACTCCTACGCCTTCGGGATACGGATACCTCACTCATCACCTTCCGCGAGAAGCAACTCTCGCTCGCACAAACATCCCTGTTACCGACAAAAAGTCCAGATACTCGAAACAAGAGGAAAAGAGACGCAGCTTTACAACGCAGCGAGGGTGTGTGTTCTGGCCTCGGCGGCCGCACAAGGCACACGCTACAAGACAATATGATCCTGCAGGCTCGGGTCTTGACGCTGGAAGGGGGCAGCAACACCCTCGGCATCGACGACACCTTCGGCGAGGCCCGACCTAGCCTCGGGCGGCGACGCGGTCCGAGGTTCTCCGCTCCGAAGGACGACGTCATCACCACGCCCGGGCAATCGCTGCTAGGGACTTCTCCGGGAATCCGGCCCGAGCAGGCGGCTCGGCTGGTTACCCCAGGGGCCTCGGCCAACCATCTTCCAAGGGCGCCAGCCCGACCTGAGGCCTCGGCTGATCAACTCCGACGTCGGTCCCGCCAACGGACAACCCGGCTAGGCTCCGGCCAACCAGGTTTCATTCTCGAGCCGACTCCGCCTCTGTTCATACTGATATCGCTACCCCTGGCCTCGGCTCGTCGAAGAGCGCCGAGGGGTCTCTTTAACTAAGCTAGAGGAGCCTCGGACAGCAAGGTCGACCGAGCCGAGGGACTCCTACGCCTCCGGGATACGGATACCTCACTCGTCACCTTGACACGGGGCGACTCATGCTTGGTGAAGCGGTTCAGATAATCAACAGACGATGCAACCGCACCAAGTGGACGCGCTTCTCCGACTCCCGACACGCCAGCATGGAGGCCCAGGCCCACGCGTCGCGCAACCGGCGCGGCGGATGCTGCATGCAAGCAACTGTACCGCCTGTGCCACCACTGCGCCTCCTCGATTGTGGAACTAATACCGCGACTCGAGGCGACCCAGCGCGCGACCCAGCAGTGCCAGCATGACGCGGCGGCCAACGCGGCCAAAAGTGGGCCGGCAGTAATGACGGTGGCAGGCGCGCGGGAGCAGCGGTCACGTCGTCAGCCAAGCTCACGTCCCATCCGGGGGCAGCAAGAGAACCCCCTCTCACGGCGTGAAGACAACGCGCCCGTGATCCGTTCCTCGAACGGCTCGCGCACGCGCAACGGCTGCCCCACCAACTACTCGCCCCGTCGCATTAACTCCGCGGCTGGACAGGCGGCGCTTCTGGCAGGAGCAGCGGGCGACGCTTCGCCTTCGCCGAAACAACCGCGCCAAAAAAAAAGGTACGCCGCGTCGTTCGGTTTCGTATCCTTTTTCCTTTTTTCCTCTTTCTCTATCTCTTGCGACAGGGACCGGGAAAGGGGGATACCCCGAAAGGGATCCTTCCCCGTGAAGGAACCAGGCTCCGAGCCTCCTTACTGATCAGGGGTTCGAAGGCTGGCCCCCCGAAGGGTTCAACAGCCGCCTCAGATCGCGTGGGCCCTACACCCACTACTGGTCAGAGGTTCGAAGGCCGGCCCCCCGAAGGGTTCCACGGCCGCCTCAGGCTACTCGGGCTCCGCGCCCATTACTGATCAGGGGTTCGAAGGCTGGCCCCCGAAGGGTTCACAGTCGCCTCAGACGCCGAGCGAGGGATGACTAGGGGTACGTTCGATACATAACCAAGGCTCGGGCTGCGCTCCCGAGGTACCCTAGGACATTTCCGAGACCAGCGGGAGCGATCTTGTAACTGAATCCCATCGGAGGGAGGCATCGAGCCCTCGGACCCCGTCGCCAGGGGACCGGGTCCGGCAGATCACCCGCAGGTACTTTTGGGCGTGCCTCTGGGCCCCTAGCCGACCCCCAACGAACAGGGCACGGACGTCCACTCGGATTACCCGCTTGCAGCTCACCGGAGACACCATGTTCGGTGCCCATCGAGGGTAACATGGCGCTCTCCCCCCTCCTCCTTGCGGAAAGGCGACGTAGGGGCGTATGTAAAAAAGCCGAGTCTGTCCCTGATCGCCCTCTCGCCCTGTGCGGAGGCTCGGGGGCTGCTCTCGCAAACCCGGCTCCGGCCGAACCGTTGACAGCGTCAACATACCAGCCCGAGAACTTGGGCCCCGACCGTGCTCCCGGGCTACGACCAGTTCGCATGAGGGAACCACCAGACCAACCGAAGCATTACGCAAGGCATTAAGACCTCGAAGGAGTGAAACCACTCCTCCGAGGCCTCGGGGGCTACACCCGGCGGGTGCGCTCGCGCGCACCCACCGGAACAAAATGCAACCAAGAAAGGCTGGTCCCCTTGCAAAAAAGTGCGACGAAAGCCTCCAAGCGAGTGCTAACACTCCCTTCGAGGCTCGAGGGCTACTGTCGGGGACCATAATTAGGGGTACCCTCAAGACGCCTAATTCTCAGCTGGTAACCCCCATCAGCATAAAGCTGCAGAGGCCTGATGGGTGCGATTAAGTCAGGGATCAGTCCATACGAGCGACTCGATCATGCCTCGCCCGAGCCTAGCCTCGGGCAAGGGTAGCCGACCCCGAGGGGTTTCCGTCTCGCCCGAGGGCCCCCTTTTAACGGCGGACACATCTCCGGCTCGCCCGAGGCCTTGCCTTCGCTAAGAAGCAGCCCTGACTAAATCGCCGCGCCGACCGACCGAGTCGCAGGAGCATTTAACACAAAGGTAGCCTGACACCTTTATCCTGACGCGCGCCCCCCGGCAGAGCCGAAGTGACCGCCGTCACTTCGCCGCTCCACTGACCGGTCTGACAGAAGGACAGCGCCGCCTGCGCCACTCCGACTGCAGTGCCACTTGACAGAGTGAGACTGACAGGCAGTCAGGCCTTGCCAAAGGCGCCATAGGAAACTCCGCTCCGCCCGACCCAGGGCTCGGACTCGGGCTAAGCCCCGGAAGACGGCGAACTCCGCTCCGCCCGACCCAGGGCTCAGACTCGGGCTAGGCCCCGTAAGACGGCGAACTCCGCTCCGCCCGACCCAGGGCTCGGACTCGGGCTAAGGCCCCGGAAGACGGCGAACTCCGCTCCGCCCGACCCAGGGCTCGGACTCGGGCTAGGCCCCGGAAGACGGCGAACTCCGCTCCGCCCGACCCAGGGCTCGGACTCGGGCTAAGGCCCCGGAAGACGGCGAACTCCGCTCCGCCCGACCCAGGGCTCGGACTCGGGCTAAGGCCCTGGAAGACGGCGAACTCCGCTCCGCCCGACCTAGGGCTCGGACTCGGGCTCAGCCCCAGAAGACGACGAACTCCGCTTCGCCCGACCCCAGGGCTCGGACTCCGCCCTGGCCTCTGCCGAACGACCTCCGCCTCGCCCGACCCAGGAGCTCGGGCTCGGGCTCGGCCATGGAAGACAGACTCGACCCCGGCTTCGGAGGAGCCTCCACGTCGCCCGACCTAGGGCACAGGCCCGCCACGTCAACAGGAAGCGCCATCATCACCCTACCCCGAGCCGACTCGGGCCGCAGAGAACAAGACCAGTGTCCCATCTGGCTAGCTCCGCCAGATAGGCAATGATGGCGCCCCGCTAGCCCTGTGACGACGGCGGCTCTCAGCTCCCTTACGGAAGCAGGGGGACGTCAGCAAGGACCCAACCGCTCCGACAGCTGTCCCTCCGCCAGGCTCCGTTGCTCCTCCGACAGCCACGACATCACACCAGCAGGGTGCCAAGATCTCTCCGGCTGCCACATTGGCATGTACTTAGGGCGCTAGCTCTCCCTCGCTAGACACATAGCACTCTGCTACACCCCCATTGTACACCTGGATCCTCTCCTTACACCTATAAAAGGAAAGACCATGGCCTTCTTAGAGAGGGTTGGCCGCGCGGGGACGAGGACAGGACATGCGCTCTCTCGGGGCCGCTCGCTTCTCTCACCCGCGTGGACGCTTGTAACTCCCTACTGCAAGCGCACCCGACCTGGGCGCGGGACGAACACGAAGGCCGCGGGATTTCCACCTCTCTCACGCCCGTCTCCGGCCACCTCGCTTCCCCCCTTCGCACTCGCCCACGCGCTCGACCCATCTGGGCTGGGGCACGCGGCACACTCACTCGTCGGCTTAGGGACCCCTCGGTCTCGGGACGCCGACACTATGCGCTTGAGTGTTTGTTCTTATGATATATGCCTGATTTGGATCTTTGATTGAGTGTGATTAGTCGTGGAGTAACGTCCACGATTACATCTGCATATACGTATAGGTATAAATATAAATACATAGAGTTCATGAGATAACTAAACAACTTAGATTATCCTCCATTAAAATATATCTATTTCATAGAGATCTCTCTTATCTTGAATGATCCATCTCATCTTAAAAAGATACTCTCTTACCTTAATAGACTCATCTCATCTCGAAAGGATTCTCATCTTATCCTAATAGATCTAACCAATCTCAAAAGATTCTATTTTATTCTTAGAGACTCATCTTGTCCTAATAAGCATACTTATCTCCACCACTTTGCTTATCTCGTAATGGTGTGACCAACATATCTATTCTAAAATAAGAAGATCTTATCTAGATTAATCTAGTCATGCCTAGACCCCATTCAACCTAAACTGATCCAAAATTAATTAGGTCTTATTTAGTCAAATCTAGTTATGCTAAACTAATCTAGTTCCATCTAATCTGAACTAACCCAATGTGACCCACTCAAACAGATTAGTTTATACTTGTAACGTGATTCACTCGCCACTAAATTAAGAGTAACCGACCAACTCGACCTTATGCAACTACCTTAACCATCCGATGTTGCATAACTCCTCTATTTTAATTTAAACGGAAAATTCTGATCCACCACAAGTATTAACTAACTCATATTCGTATTAATGGGTTTTAAATCTAAGTTGGTGCCTTGGACCAACTCGTTCATGAAACCACGACCTAAACTATGTTATAGGTTGTCCAACCCATTTATCCCAAAAGTAAAGTAAGACTCTGTCTAATCTACCTACCCCATATACCGCAATTGTTATTCCAACTCAGATAAAGGCATCCGACACCGCAACCGATGGTTCTTAAATCAAGCCCAAGAAGAAGGTTAACCTCGAAAATAAAGGATACAAGTAAAAAAATCTTCGGATGAATCAAGATCTACCACACGGAATAAAAAAAATCTCCCTTAACTTTCTTTTGCCCCAAATCCTCTCTACAATCACCCAATAGCTAAAAGCCTGAGGTACCATTGATTTCTATGCCACACCTGTTAATGCATGATGAATTTCAGGTGTATAAAAAAATACTAATTGGAAGTTCCACTTAAATATATATATATATATATACTGGAATTTCATAAAAATACAGTTAGCTTGATATGCTCAACTAAAGGGTATTCTTAAATAAAATCTAATGAGACATTTAACAAGTGAACACTAGTGAAATAAACTAGATCCTACTCCTGTAAACCTTGTTCCCCTCTCATGCACTTAAATCTAAGTTAGTGCATTAAACCAACTCAACCGTGAACAAAAGAGTTAACCCAACCCATAGAGTCATGATGGATTGCATAATCTATCTATCTCCACCTAACATCAAACAAACCCTTGATCTACATCATGTAGTCTATCTCACCCGTATCTATCTCATCATGATAGATTCTATCATACCTTTGGACATTCACCTTATATGACTAGTTACCCCAATCCGGACATAAAACAAAGATTAAGCCCTACTAAAGAATCTTCAGATCATAACCAGCTACTAGCTTATTTATTCATACCGCTTATCAAATAAATTCCCTTGCAAAACTATTTTTACCATGTGTCTCTAACTCTGATGGTCAATACCAGGAAGAGAAGATTATTAGGCAACATCAAACAGAAATGAATCCTCCAAATCCTCCACCGGTTGGAATCGATCAAGTGGTTGCTACCCAAAGGCTGGTAATACAACAATTGACAGACATGGTGATCGAAATGCAAAATCAGATAAGACAAGAACGTGAGGAAATACGTCAGGTCCGTCTGGAGATACGTCAAGAAATAAGGCAAGCACGGTTGGAAAGACAACAACAACAACGCCCACAACCTCCACCACCACCACCAGCTCCACCAAGCTACATAAACATATATATAAATTACTACTATTTGTAAGATCTAGGTGTTACTTTAGATAGTGGTTGGTATGATATTATGTTAGGAGGAATAATAAGGTCTAATTGACCCATGTGTTGCTAATAAAGTATGCATCATGCTGAGATTTTTGTGTGTGCATATGTGTTGAGACAATATGAGTATACACCCTTTCCTTATAAATCTCGAGGACGAGATTTCTGTTAAGGGGGGTAGGATTTGTAAGGCCCAAAAATTTGTATAAGAAAAAAAATAATAATGATAAAAAAATGTAATGATGAGATAGGAATTTGAATTCAAACCAAATGTGCACTTTAAAGAATTGGAAATGAAATAAAGAAAAGGGAGAGAATATAAATATTATAAAGAAAATATAGATAAATAAGTATAATTCTTTAGGCTAGTACTTTACTTGCGACTTAGATTGAATTTGGACTACGAACTTAAAACTTGAATTGAAATGGGAAATTAGAAATTGAGAAAGAAAATAGAAAAGGAATTAAATGGGAAATGGAGGGAAGAAAAATATACACTATGGAAAGGAAAATGGTGCAAATAGTAGGTGTTAAATCTTCTTGTGGGATGAGTTTTAAATTTGGGGATTTGAAGCTTGGATTTGAAATTCAATTTGAGGATATACAAATCTAATAGAAAATAACAAAAGAAAAGAATAAAGAAGCTTACCTTTAATTGGGCTGATTCTCTCACTCGCGGCCCACTTGTTTTCTCAGCCACCTCGGCCAAACCGCAGCAGACCTAGCTAGCGCCGCTTAGCCAACTCCCCACACTACTCGAGTGCGCGTATCCACTCGCTGACATCCTAACCCAAGTAGTCAATCGGCCCCAGCTTGTGTTTGCGGCTCGGAAGGCTTCCTCTGCCGGTGGGTCTGCCCCCTCAGCCACCTTAAGCCGCGCGCGCTTCAGCCTTCCGCTACCACGTGGGACCCATGGTCAGCTTCCTCCTTCGCAACCTCAACGACCGGCCGATTTCGTCGCTGCTCCAGCGCGATTTCTGCTGACCACGAGCGAGGACTAGTCCACGAGCTGGGCGGGGCACCGGGATCAGACTTGTCATCTCCGCAGCTTGCGAGCCTCATGTTCATTGCTGGTGGGACCGCGTAGTCAGGTCGTTCCTCTTCCTTCGCCGACCATCTTAGGCGGATCCAACTCTCGCCGCGTTGCTCGGGCTCGATGGTTGGCATACCCGGTCCGACCTCGGGTGACCATAAAAGGGTCAGGACCGAGTCCTTCCCTACCCCCCCCCCCCTTTCCTCCGCAGCCACGAAAGCGTCCCTGCCTCGCTCATCTCAGCCACGCTCCTGGATCGGTGTCGAGGCAGCCATTCCAGTGAGCATCTCTGCCGAACGACGTCGGGACCCACCACCACCATTACATCTTTCCGGGCGCCTTGTCGGGGCTTGGGTGAGCTTCGGCCACCACCAATTCCACGTGAAGAACCCGGGTGCAGTGCAAATTTCTTGCCGTAGCTGCCGCACCGCCGTGCAAATGCCTCGCTCCGTGGACTGCCCCCCTTCGCCCTCAGGCGTCGCACCAGGGGCCTCGCACAGCAGCACGGAGGGTGTGCTAAGCTTCGCCTTGGGTGGGTTGCGCTCAAAGCCGCTGGGATTTCTCATCGGAGCTTCCGTCGCCCATTCATCCGTCGCGCTTTGCCGCTGTAAGGACTCCCTACGCCACCCTCTCTGTTCTGACCCTATGTCGTCGTTTCGCTTTCCTCTACACTTCATTTAGCGCCTGTCTGATTGGGATGTCGAACACCAGAGCATGGGGCGCGTGCTTCGCCGACGAAGCTCCATCATGGCTCTGGGCGGCGCCACCACTGTGGTGGCCCAAGGATGGGGAAAGTCATGATCTGTTGGATCTGTTGTGAGCGGATAGGATTAGACCACGGTATTGATGTTGCGCGTGTCGTTGATCTTGTTGTTTATGGCTATGGTGAGATTACGCAGTACCGATTCGATGGGGCCATTTGAACTGTAGATCACGAATTGGGCGACTCAGATCGGATCTTGTGCTCCAACCCGTGGATCTCGGATCGGACGGCCTGGATTAACTCGCGAGATTGGCGGGCGCCAGATTTAATCTGTGCCGTTCAGATTGGATCCATCGGCCCAGAAACCACGATACCGCTTCACCGTGCACAATTTGCTAAAGAGACCTTATGTTTTACTAGAATTGAACCCGCGGTCCACCTGCGAGTAGTACTGAGTCTGCGTGCACTTTATGCTTTAGCCCCTGAGTTTTTCAGATTTCATGCGCGCAGACCTGAGGTAGTAAAAGTCATTTCATAATTTATTTCTAATGTAAAAACAATTATTAAAACTTGTATAATCCCTAGAAAATTCATATGAAGTCCAAATCATTCCATTCCAATTTCTATAATTTTGTACGACTATTATTTATCATCTAGTGTCTCTGTTTTGACATGAAAACAATAATAAAATTGATCTCCCAATTAATCTCATATCAAACACATAAAACCTTCGGAAAATCATAACTAATTCGGTTTAACTCCGATTTGATCCGTTCAAGTTGTGTTAGTCTCGTATAAATATTTACTACGCAGTAACAATATTAGACCATGTCTTATTCTTTTATAATTAGGTCTTTATTTATGTTGCTTAGTCTTGTTAATCTACTTACCATTATAATCTACTAAAATATATGGTCAATTTATAATTTAGATTAAAGTTGAATTAATTACTATTTTAGGTTATCTTTTCTCTAGAATTATAAAATAAACATGGAACCTAGTGTTAATCATTTAGTCACCTCATAGCTTGATGACCATGACTCCGATTGTAGTGATTCCTGAGCCCACGATCTCGTAGCTTCGCGTAGATCATTATTATGCAGTATCTTATTATGTTTGGTGTGATGTTAATTTTGTCTATATCATGTCTGCTTGTATTGCTACGACTAGCAGTGAGGTTACGAGGATCTGAAGAATCACCCTGGTAATTGGAATCTCAAGTGCTAGGCAAGTTGTGCCCTTGATCACTTATTTTTCCCAGCCATGTTCTTATTAATTATAATGATCTGCATAGGTTAATGTTGATGGGATCCAATAGGTTACCCCAGTTTTGGTTATCTTTATATCTTGTTCACCACTGAAATATTTTTGGGTAGTACCTGATATTGCTTTATGTGGATTTGGGTATGGAGATACACTATTCATGATTATTCTGTTATTATCTTGTTATTACTATTGTTCATGTTAAGATCATTAAATTAATGGAAACATGGAGCGACCATCCGGGAAAACAGTGCTACCACAAGGGTTTAATGGGACGCCCTTGGCTGATTAACTAGGAAAGCTAGTGGAGGTCTTCCTTACCCGAAAGAGGCAAGGGCAGTAGGGGAGTGGTCAGTGTAGGGAGGTCCTTGGGTTGATTTTGCTGCGATGGCGGTCAGGCGAGGGATTCCTACAATGGAGCTTCCTACAAACTATAGCGGGATTTCTGAAGCTAGTGGAACTTTGTAAAGGCCTCGTAGTGTTACCCTGTCTCGCCTCCTCGGTAGAGGTGTATAGGATTGGCCGTCTCTTGGCAGATGGGTAACATGACTTGTGGGTAAAGATGTGCAACCTCTGCAGAGTGTAAAACTAGTATACTAGTCGTGCTCACGGTCATGAGCGGCTCGGACCCTCACATGATTAATCTATGGAACCTAAATTCAATTTGTCATTTGCATTTGCATGGGATTATTTATTAATTTTGTTCTATTACTTTTATTAAGGTTTGGTATTTACTTACATCTAGTAATTGCTAATAAAAGTTTGACCAACATTAAAAGCAATGCTCAGCTTTAACCATTTTCTTTGATAAGCCTTACACTTCATGAGCTCCCACCTTTGGTGAGTTCATGCCACATTATTCCCCACAACTTGTTGAGCGATGAACATGTGTGAGCTCACTCTTCTGTCTCACACCCCCCACAGAAGAAGAACAGGTGGTTCAAGAGGAGTCGCATATCGAGGAGTTCGATTCGATCTATGTGGCATCTCTCAGTTGACTTTCTGGCGCCAAGGATGGATTTTAGATCCTGTTATATTTATCTTTTATTTTGTAAGACTTCCGCTATGTAATAAGTACTCTGATTATTGTGACATTTATCTCTATACACTCTGTTATTATATATGTTGTCTTCTTTGGCGGATGTATGAGATGCACCCGGCCTTGTCCTTTAAAACCGGGTGTGACACCAGATTATTCTAGCTCAAGTGCTTGAGTCCTGCCTTAGGAGCGATGACGCACTTAAATTGCAATAAACTGTAAGTCCGTCGGATCTAGTCCGATAAAACCATTTACACTAGACCGAGATACTACTCGCTTACTCGAAGGTGAGACACAGAAAAATAAAATAAAACATAATACCATAGATTAAGGAAGTACTTTAAGTTATTACATCAATCAGAGTTCAAAAATAGAAACCATAGTTTTTTATGCAGTGGGAATAAACTAACGAAGGTAACTAGGAGGAGTGGCAAAGCGTGGCCAATCACTCTTTCTGGTCCTCTCTCGTAAAGGCTGAATCCCACTTGACTGTCCATCTTGATGGTAGGAAAGAAGCCCAAATCACACCAACAACCATTTCATACGTACCTATAAAATTATTAAATACGAACGAAAAACTCACACCGAAATTGGTCTCAGAAAGGTTCGAAATATGCTGTCACTACCGGAATCCAAGGCTTTGCCGAGTGTTGCAATCTTTGCCGAGTGCCTTTTGTCGGGCACTCGGCAAAGAAGGCTTTGCCGAGTGCCGCACTCGGTAAAGCTAGGCTCTCGGCAACGAGGCTCTTTACCGAGAGCCGGACACTCGGCATAGGTAGACACTCGGCACAGACTGGTTTGCCGAGTGTTAAACACTCGGCAAAAGGGGCTCTCGGCAAAGGGCCGTCAACGGCCGTCCCAAAGCTGACGGCCAGCAGTCTTTGCCGAGAGCCAGCGGCTGGCACTCGGCAAAGATGATTCTTTGCCGAGTGCCACACAGTAGGCACTCGGCAAAGACTTCTTTGCCGAGTGTCATCCCTAGACACTCGGCAAAGTATATTTTTATTTTTTTGATTTTGTCTCCCAAACTTTTTGTGGTATGTTTCTACACTATGTAGACCTACATGTATCATTTGTGGACAATTATAACAGAGATTAAATCGTTAGTAGATTTAGTTCGTTTATTTGAATTTCTTCGGAAAATTCAAATTTGAACTGCAGGTCACTCGAAACTTGGAAAACCGTGCATGAAAAAATGATATTCATGGTACTTAGCATAAGTTACGACCGATTTCAGAAGCGTACCGGAAACTTCGAGCAACATGCTCACTAAACATGGCCGTGAACTTGGCATCCACGTGTTTAAAAATTGTATAAAACACAAACAAAGTCAGAAAATCATGAAACTTGTCCCCGTGTCATGATATCATATGTATAGACTGTGATAAAAATTTTAGAGTATTTGGAGAAAGTTGTGAGACACTATGTGTAGAAACCTAAGAGGACTACACATGAAATCATAGAGTTTCAATGTGGATCTCTTAGGTTTCTACACATAGTGTCTCACAACTTTCTCCAAATACTCTAAAATTTTTATCACAGCCTATACATATGATATCATGACACGGGGACAAGTTTCATGATTTTCTGACTTTGTTTGTGTTTTATACAATTTTTAAACACGTGGATGCCAAGTTCACGGCCATGTTTAGTGAGCATGTTGCTCGAAGTTTCCGGTACGCTTCTGAAATCGGTCGTAACTTATGCTAAGTACCATGAATATCATTTTTTCATGCACGGTTTTCCAAGTTTCGAGTGACCTGCAGTTCAAATTTGAATTTTCCGAAGAAATTCAAATAAACGAACTAAATCTACTAACGATTTAATCTCTGTTATAATTGTCCACAAATGATACATGTAGGTCTACATAGTGTAGGAATATACCACAAAAAGTTTGGGAGACAAAACAAAAAAAATAAAAATATACTTTGCCGAGTGTCTAGGGATGACACTCGGCAAAGGAGGCTTTGCCGAGTGCCCACTTGGTGACACTCGGCAAAGAAGTGTACGTTAGACTTTGCCGAGTGTCAGCTCGTCGGCACTCGGCAAAGGATCTCTTTGCCGAGTGTCCCCGATCTGGCACTCGACAAAGCTTATTTTAAAATAAAAAAAATCTTTGCCGAGTGCCAGATCACGGGCACTCGGCAAAGCGCGTTTACATAGCGCTGGTTTCTCTTCTTTCTCTCTCACTCTCTCACTCACTCATCCGCCGCGACCCCGCCGCCGCGTGACCCCGCCGCCGCCGCCGCGCCCTCGCCGCCGCGACCCCGCCGCCGCGCCCTCGCCCGCCGCGACCCCGCCGCTGCGCCCTCGCCCGTCGCGACCCCGCCGTCGCGCCCTCGCCCGCCGCGCCGCGACCCCGCCGCCGCGCCGCGACCCCGTCGCCGCCGCGCCGCCGCGCCCTCGCCCGCCCACGGCGCGCCCGCCCACGCCGCGCGCGCCCACACCGCGCCGCGCCGCCGCCGCGCGCTCACACTCGCCCGCGTCCACGCCGCCGCGCCCACGCCCTCGCCGCGAGGCCCTTGCCGCCGCTGCCGCGACCGCGCCGTGCCCTCGTCGTGCCCCGCCGTGTCCCCGCCGTGCTTTCCCTCGTCGTGCCCTCACCGTGCCCCCGTCGCGTCCCCGCCGTGCGTGCCCTTGTCGTGCCCTCGTCGTGCCCTTGCCGTGCCCTCGCCGCCTCGCCCCGCGACCCGCCGACTCGTCCGCGACCCGTCGATTCGTCTGCGACCCGTCGTCCCGCCCGTTGGGTATGATTAAGTTTAATATTGTGTTGATTAGATTAATATTTAGTTTTCTTGTGTTAAATTTATTTACGTGTATGATTAGGTTAATATTGAGTATTGATGATTGCCGGCCATCGTGCCGTTGAATTATGTGTGGATGTCAGCCATCGTGCTGAAAATTTAATTTGCAGGATTTCGAAACCTCCCCGTGCAGGGGAGGTGCTGCCGAAATTTCCTGTTATAGGATGGAGGACCGTGAGTGGATGTACACGGGCCGTAGAGGAAGAAACGATGTCACCACTGAATGGATTAGAAAGACCGATGATTTCGTGGAACGGGCATACGGCGAAGCTGCTAAAGGAGCGAGTCTAGTCCCATGCCCGTGCAGCAATTGTGACAACCGGAAAAGAAAACCAAAGAAGACCATGGTAGAACATATTTGGAAGAATGGATTTACGCCGGGCTATACTCGGTGGATATTTCATGGTGAAGCGCATCGTACGAGAGAGGAGGTGCTGAGACAACGTGTCGAGGATTATGACGCGGATGTGGGGGTAGCGGATATGTTGAACGACTATCAGGAGGCACAGTACACGGGAGGATGTATGGATGACGAGCCAGAGCCGACTGCAAAGGCGTTCTATGACATGTTCGACGCGGCACAGAAGCCCCTTCACGGCCAGACAAAGGTTTTGTCAACTGGATGCCATTGGGCGTGTAATGGCGTTCAAGTCGCAGTACAGCATGAGTAGAGACGCATTCGATGGCTTGTTGACGGTTATTGGGAGTCTGCTTCCGGATGATCACGTTCTGCCAAAGAGCATGTACGAGGCACAGAAACTACTTCGTGCACTCAAGATGACGTATGAGCAGATTCATGCTTGTCCGAAGGGCTGCGTGCTATTTAGGAAAGAATACGCGGAGGCAAAGTACTGTCCCAAGTGTAATTCGTCTAGGTTTATGGAGGTAAACTCTGGTGATGGACAGAAGAGGCAGCTCGACATCCCCTTGACAATCCTACGACACCTTCCGTTCGTACCGAGGATCCAGCGTCTGTACATGACAGAGGAATCCGCGAAACAGATGACTTGGCACAAAAATGGAAAACGATACAATCCTGACAAGATGGTGCATGCATCAGATGGTGAAGCATGGAAACACTTTGATGACATTCACCGTGACAAAGCCGAAGAGGCTCGTAATGTACGTGTTGCGTTGGCCACAGATGGGTTCAATCCCTATGGAATGAGCGCTGCCCCGTACACATGTTGGCCCGTGTTTGTTATCCCAATCAATCTCCCCCCTGGTGTGTGCTTTCAAAGGCAGAATATATTCGTGTCGTTGATAATTCCCGGACACCCGGGGAACAAAATGGGCGTTTACATGGAGCCTTTGATCGATGAATTGGTACGTGCCTGGGAGGAAGGGGTATGGACGTTTGACTGAGCTACGAAGACAAACTTCAGAATGCATGTTTGGTACCAGTACTCCATGCATGACTTACCGGCCTATGGGCTATTCTGTGCCTGGTGTGTTCACGGTAAGTTCCCATGCCCAGTTTGCAAGGAAGCTCTCAGGTTCATTTGGTTGAAAAAGGGTGGCAAATATTCGTCCTTCGATAAACATCGACAATTTCTTCCTGCTGACCATCCATTCCGCCTAGACATCAAGAACTTTACGAAAGGTGTCGTAGTGACAGACCGCCCACCTGCAGCGATGACTGGTGCCGAAATTCGTCAACAGATAGATGGGCTCGTGGCCAATACAGAAGGCGGTTTTGTGGGATATGGTGAGCAGCATATGTGGACACATAAGTCTGGCTTGACTCGGCTCCCCTATTATGACGACCTGCTCCTTCCACACAACATTGACGTGATGCACACTGAAAAAAATGTTGCCGAGGCACTGTGGGCAACAATTATGGACATTCCTGATAAGTCAAAGGATAATGTGAAGGCAAGAGTGGATCTGGCAGCGTTATGTGATAGACCAAAACTAGAGATGAAGCCGCCAAGTGGCGGAAAGACATGGAGAAGGCCTAAGGCCGATTTCGTCCTAAGCAGGGCCCAGAGGAAGGAAGTACTTCAGTGGATCAAGATGTTGATGTTCCCTGATGGGTATGCAGCTAACCTGAGTAGGGGGGTGAACTTATCTACTATGCGAGTCTTAGGGATGAAGAGTCATGACTTCCACATATGGATTGAACGGATTCTTCCTGCGATGGTTCGAGGCTATGTCCCTGAGCATGTCTGGCTAACGCTTTCAGAGTTGAGCTATTTCTTCCGTCAGCTTTGTGCAAAAGAGTTATCTCGGACCGTGGTTGCAGACTTGGAAAGATTGGCCCCCGTGTTACTGTGTAAGCTTGAGAAGATATTTCCACCCGGCTTCTTCAATCCAATGCAGCATTTGATTCTTCATCTCCCCTATGAGGCACGAATGGGGGGCCCCGTGCAGGGACGTTGGTGCTATCCAATCGAGAGATGTCTAAAGACTATTCGAAAGAAATGTAGAAATAAATGCAAAATCGAGGCTTCCATTGCAGAGGCATACATTCTAGAGGAGGTCTCAAACTTCACAACAACTTATTATGGTGACAAACTGCCGAGCGTGCATAATCCACCCCCTCGTTACAATGATGGCGACAATGAATCGAACCTTAGCATATTTCGAGGCCAACTCGGAAGCGCAAGTGGCTCGACCACCAAGACCCTGAATCATGACGAGTGGCGACATATCATGCTATACGTATTGACCAACCTTGAAGAGGTGACGCCATACATGGAACAATTTCTTCATGAATTCTGGCGTCGATCAAGGGACCCCACTCCACAGGAATATGACGCTCTTCTTAGAAAGGGTGCGCGAAATGGGTTGCCCGATTTCATTTCCTGGTTCAAACGTAAGGTACGTGCTTAGTTTGTAAAAGAGATACGTCTTTGAACTCAATTTAGCATCTTTTAACTTGCGAATACTTGCAGGGCCAAAGAGATCCGTCTATGAGTGCCGAGTTGAGACAAGTAGCCAACGGCTTTGCTTATAGGGTCAAGAAATATTCTGGGTATGACGTCAATGGATACCGTTTTCGCACAACACACTACGACCAAAGTCGGCCCAATCGGAAAACAACGTGTTCTGGAGTCTTTACGCCGGGGCTTGACAATGTCGATTATTTTGGACGAATTGAAGAAATATATGAGCTCAATTTTTATGGTTCCAAACCTCTTACTCCAGTGATATTCAAATGTCATTGGTTTGACCCTCAAGTGACGAGACGGACACATTCTAATCTTGGGATAGTCGAAATTCGACAAGATTCCACCTTAGCAGGAGACGATGTCTATATCGTGGCCCAACAGGCCACACAAGTGTATTATCTCCCATATGCGTGTCAAACGAAAGAACATCTTAAGGGTTGGGATGTTGTGTATAAGGTATCGCCGCATGGGAGGTTACCTGTTCCTAACGATGAAGATTACAACTTAGACCCGGACACATATGATGGAGAGTTCTTCCAAGAAGATGGGCTAGAAGGGCGATTTGAGATAGACTTAACAGAAGCTATCGGAATGGACGTAGATATTGAAATGGTTGTTGATGAGGAGGATGATGAGGTGCAAAATGATAATGACTTAGTAATCCTTGAAGGCAATGATGAGGTTGCGTCTTCCGATGGTGTTGAGATTGAAATGCTTGATAGTGATGATGAGAGTTTTGATCCGGCTAACCCCGACACATATGAAGATTATTTTTAATCGATGTAATGCTATATGACTTTTTATTTCGCACCTGTTTTTAAATACATCTTTTTATATGTGCTTATTTGTTTACTCTTAATTGCAGGTTGTTGGACAAATATGGTGGGCGGTTTCCTGAGGAGGAGGAGGGGGAGGAGGAGTAGGACGGCGGACGATGCAGAGCAGGCAGCGCAGCAGCAGGAGGCAGAGCAGGCAGCGCAGCAGCAGCCGGCGCCTCAGGACGACGACGACCAGCAGGACGACGACGACCAGTAGCAGGACGCCTCAGGTTCAGGCGGCTCTAGTTCGAGGAGCATCTACCTGCGAGGCCCCGCGAGTCTCCCGCCGCGTCCCATACTTCGGGACAGACGACCGTTGATTCGGCCGGAAGGGGAGAGGTATGTAACTTTATGTTCTTCATTCTTGTTCATATTATGTGTTCAAAATCATAATATAAACTAATACTTTTTATTTATCACTTGGACAGGTCTTGGACGGTTTTGGATTATGCTGGGGGTCATCGTCGCCCCCCCAACAACATCCTCGGCCTGCTGTGCAGGGAACACTTCCCTGGACTTGTGGAGTACGCCGGAGTGACGGGCCCAGCCTTCACCTTCGACCACTACGCCGTCGCCCCCGATGCAGTAGACCGGGACGGCAGGGAATTCAATAACAAGGCGGAGCGGGTGAAGCAAGAACTGTGGGTAAATCTTAGTATAATATAAAATATGTCGCATTCGTTGCAAATTCTTGAAATAATGTATGGATACATCGTTTTTGTATGCAGGATTTCTTCAGATGCGATGCTGGATACGAGGCTAGGGCGGATGTGGTGGCCACCACGTGCTGTAAGAAGCTCGTCGTGGACATGCACTATGAGGCCCGCATCCAGGCCATCATCACCTACCACGGCTCCGTCCTTGGGGAGAAGGTGACCAAACCTCAAGCCCAAACCATGTCGTTGACCAGGGAGCAGTACATGCAGGTAAAGTCATGCATGTTTGGTACCAGTACTCCATGCATGAATTTTATTTTATCTTCTGATATGCACTTTATGTGTTTACTTTGCAGGTGATTCCACATTGGTGCGCCGCACATCCTCTCTGCTGGGAGCAGATGGTGGATAGGTGGTGTTCGGCTGAGTGGGACGAGGTGCACACAGCTAGCCGGGAACGGCGTTTGCAGATGCAAGGGCCCTCGCACCACCAAGGCAGCCGGAGCCTGGGCCAATATGCCGAAGCATGGGTACGCCACCTTTTTATTTCGATATATAGTGAAAGGGAATTAGGCTTACACCTAGTTCCTAAATAATTTTGGTGATTGAATTGCCCAACACAAATCCTTAGACTAACTAGTTTGCCCAAGTGTATAGATTATACAGGTGTAAAAGGTTCACACTCAGCCAATAAAAAGACCAAGTTTTGGATTCAAGGGGCAACCGAGGGCACCCCTGGTCTGGCGCACCGGACTGTCCGGTGCGCCACCGGACAGTGAACAGTACCTGTCCGGTGCACCAGGGGACTCAGACTCAAACTCTTCACCCTCGGGATTTCTCGGAAGCCGGCGCGCTATAATTCACCGGACTGTCCGGTGTGCACCGAACATGTCCGGTGCTCCAAGGAAGCGCGGTCTCCGGAACTCGCCAGCCTCGGGTTCGGGTGGCAGCCGCTCCGCTAAAATTCACCGGACTGTCCGGTGTGCACCGGACTGTCCGGTGTACCAGCGGAGCAACGGCTCTCTTCGGCGCCAACGGCTCCCTGCGGTGCATTTAATGCGCGCGCAGCGCGCACAGACGTCAGACTTGCCCATGCTGGCACACCGGACATCAAACAGTATCTGTCCGGTGTGCACCGGACACCCAGGCGGGCCCACAAGTCAGAAGCTCCAACGGCTAGAATCCAACGGCAGTGATGACGTGGCAGGGAGCACCGGACTGTCCGGTGTGCACCGGACTGTCCGGTGCGCCATCGAACAGGCAGCCTTCCAACGGCCACTTTTGGTGGTTGGGGCTATAAATACCCCAACCACCCCACCATTCATTGCATCCAAGTTTTCCACTTCTCAACCACTTACAAGAGCTAGGCATTCAATTCTAGACACATTCAAAGAGATCAAATCCTCTCCAATTCCACACAAAACCCTAGTGACTAGTGAGAGTGATTTGTCGTGTTCATTTGAGCTCTTGCGCTTGGATTGCTTCTTTTCTTTCTCACTTGTTCTTGTGATCAAAACTCCATTGTAATCAAGGCAAGAGGCATCAATTGTGTGGTGGCCCTTGCGGGGAAGTTTTGTTCCCGGCTTTGATTTGAGAAGAGAAGCTCACTCGGTCCGAGGGACCGTTTGAGAGAGGGAAGGGTTGAAAGAGACCCGGCCTTTGTGGCCTCCTCAACGGGGAGTAGGTTTGAGAGAACCGAACCTCGGTAAAACAAATCCGTGTGTCACACTTCATTATTTGCTTGCGATTTGTTTTGCGCCCTCTCTCGCGGACTCGTTTATATTTCTAACGCTAACCCGGCTTGTAGTTGTGTTTATATTTGTAAATTTCAGTTTCGCCCTATTCACCCCCCCTCTAGGCGACTATCAATTGGTATCAGAGCCCGGTGCTTCATTAGAGCCTAACCGCTCGAAGTGATGTCGGGAGATCACGCCAAGAAGGAGGTAGAGACCGGCGAAAAGCCTACTACAAGCCAAGGGAGCACTTCATCGGAAGAGTCCCGCACTAAAAGGAGGGAGAAGAAGAAGAGCTCCTCCAACAAAGGGAAGGAGAAGAAATCTTCTTCTCACCACAAAGAGAAGAAGGAAAAAGCTTCTTCCCACAAGCCGCACCGGAAAGGCGACAAGCACAAGAGGATGAGGAAGGTGGTCTACTACGAGACCGACACTTCATCAACATCGACCTCCGACTCCGATGCGCCCTCCGTCACTTCTAAGCGCCAAGAGCGCAAGAAGTATAGTAAGATCCCCCTACGCTACCCTCGCATTTCCAAACATACACCTTTACTTTCCGTCCCATTAGGCAAACCACCAACTTTTGATGGTGAAGATTATGCTAGGTGGAGCGATTTAATGCGATTTCATCTAACCTCGCTCCACAAAAGCATATGGGATGTTGTTGAGTTTGGCGCGCAGGTACCATCCGTAGGGGATGAGGACTATGATGAGGATGAGGTGGCCCAAATCGAGCACTTCAATTCTCAAGCAACAACAATACTCCTCGCCTCTCTAAGTAAAGAGGAGTACAACAAAGTACAAGGGTTGAAGAGCGCCAAGGAGATTTGGGATGTACTCAAAACCGCGCACGAGGGAGACGAGCTCACCAAGATCACCAAGCGGGAAACGATCGAGGGGGAGCTCGGTCGGTTCCGGCTTCACAAAGGAGAGGAGCCACAACACATGTACAACCGGCTCAAGACTTTGGTGAACCAAGTGCGCAACCTCGGGAGCAAGAAGTGGGACGATCACGAAGTGGTAAATGTTATTTTAAGATCTCTCATTTTTCTTAATCCCACTCAAGTTCAATTGATTCGTGGTAATCCTAGATATACTAAAATGACCCCCGAGGAAGTTATCGGGCATTTTGTAAGTTTTGAGTGCATGATAGAAGGCTCGAGGAAAATCAACGAGCTTGGCGACTCATCCGAAGCCCAACCCGTTGCATTCAAGGCAACGGAGGAGAAGAAGGAGGAGGCTACACCAAGTCGACAACCAATCGACGCCTCCAAGCTCGACAATGAGGAAATGGCGCTCGTCATCAAGAGCTTCCGCCAAATCCTCAAACAAAGGAGGGGGAAAGACTACAAGTCCCGCTCTAAGAAGGTTTGCTACAAGTGTGGTAAGCCCGGTCATTTTATTGCTAAATGTCCTATATCTAGTGACAGTGACCGAGGTGACGACAAGAAGGGGAGAAGAAAGGAAAAGAAGAGGTACTACAAGAAGAAGGGTGGCGATGCCCATGTTTCTCGCGAGTGGGACTCCGACGAGAGCTCAAGCGACTCCTCCGACGACGAGGACGCCGCCAACATCGCCGTCACCAAGGGACTTCTCTTCCCCAACGTCGGCCACAAGTGCCTCATGGCAAAGGACGGCAAAAAGAAGGTTAAATCTAAATCCTCCACTAAATATGAATCCTCTAGTGATGACAATGCTAGTGATGAGGAAGATAATTTGCGTTCCCTTTTTGCCAACCTTAACATAGCTCAAAAAGAAAAATTAAATGAATTGGTTAGTGCTATTCATGAAAAGGATGACCTTTTGGATTCCCAAGAGGATTGTCTAATTAAAGAAAACAAAAAACATGTTAAGGTTAAAAAGGCTTATGCTCTAGAAGTAGAAAAATGTGAAAAATTATCTAGTGAGCTAAGCACTTGCCGTGAGATAATTGACAACCTTAGAAATGAAAATGCTATTTTAAGTGCTAAGGTTGATTCACATGTTTGTAATAGTTCAAACCCCAATCTTAGAGATGATAATGTTGACTTGCTTGCTAAGATTGATGATTTGAATGTATCTCTTGCTAGCCTTAGATTAGAGAATGAAAGTTTAATTGCTAAGGCTAAAGATTTTGATGTTTGCAAAAATACAATTTCCGATCTTAGGGATAAAAATGATATTCTCCATGTTAAGATTGTTGAACTTAATTCTTGCAAACCCTCTACATCTATTGTTGAGCATGTATCTATTTGTACTAGATGTAGAGATGTTGATGTTGATGCTATTCATGATCATATGGCTTTAATTAAACAACAAAATGATCATATAGCAAAATTAGATGCTAAAATTGCCGAGCACAACCTAGAAAATGAAAAATTTAAATTTGCTCGTAGCATGCTTTATAATGGGAGACGCCTAGGCATTAAGGATGGCATTGGCTTCCAAAGGGGGGACAATGTCAAAATTAGTGCCCCTCCTAAGAGATTGTCCAACTTTGTTAAGGGCAAAGCTCCCATGCCTCAGGACAACGAGGGTTACATTTTATACCCTGCCGGTTATCCCGAGGACAAAATTAGGAAAATTCATTCTAGGAAGTCTCACTCTGGCCCTAATCATGCTTTTATGTATAAGGGTGAGACATCTAGTTCTAGGCAACCAACCCGTGCCAAGTTGCCTAAGAAGAAGATTCCCAATGCATCAAATGAACATAGCATTTCATTTAAAACTTTTGATGCATCTTATGTGCTTACTAACAAATCCGGCAAGGTAGTTGCCAAATTTGTTGGGGGCAAACACAAGGGCTCCAAGACTTGTGTTTGGGTACCCAAAGTTCTTGTTTCTAATGCCAAAGGACCCAAAACCGTTTGGGTACCTAAAGTCAAGAACTAAAATTGTTTTGTAGGTTTATGCATCCGGGGGCTCAAGTTGGATACTTGACAGCGGGTGCACAAACCACATGACCGGGGAGAAAAGGATGTTCTCCTCATATAAGAAAAACCAAGATCCCCAACAAGCTATCACATTCGGGGATGGAAATCAAGGTTTGGTCAAAGGACTTGGTAAAATTGCTATATCTCCTGACCATTCTATTTCCAATGTTTTTCTTGTTGATTCTTTAGATTACAACTTGCTTTCTGTTTCCCAATTATGTCAAATGGGCTACAACTGTCTTTTTACTGATGTAGGTGTCACTGTCTTTAGAAGAAGTGATGATTCAATAGCATTTAAGGGTGTGTTAGAGGGTCAGCTATACTTAGTAGATTTTGATAGAGCTGAACTTGACACATGCTTAATTGCTAAGACTAACATGGGTTGGCTCTGGCACCGCCGACTAGCCCATGTTGGGATGAAGAATCTTCATAAACTTCTAAAGGGAGAGCACATTTTAGGATTAACAAACGTTCATTTTGAGAAAGACAGGATTTGTAGCGCATGCCAAGCAGGGAAGCAAGTTGGAGTCCATCATCCACACAAGAACATCATGACGACCGACAGGCCACTTGAGCTACTCCACATGGATCTATTCGGCCCGATTGCTTACATAAGCATCGGCGGGAGTAAGTATTGTCTTGTTGTTGTGGATGATTATTCTCGCTTCACTTGGGTATTCTTTTTACAGGAAAAATCTCAAACCCAAGAGACCTTAAAGGGATTCTTGAGACGGGCTCAAAATGAGTTCGGATTAAGAATCAAGAAAATAAGAAGCGACAACGGGACGGAGTTCAAGAACTCTCAAATTGAAGGCTTTCTTGAGGAGGAGGGCATCAGGCATGAGTTCTCCTCTCCCTACACGCCACAACAAAATGGTGTAGTGGAAAGGAAGAATCGAACTCTATTGGACATGGCAAGAACCATGCTTGATGAGTACAAGACACCGGACCGGTTTTGGGCCGAAGCGGTCAACACCGCCTGCTACGCCATCAACCGGTTATATCTTCACCGAATCCTCAAGAAGACATCCTATGAACTCCTAACTGGTAAAAAGCCCAACATTTCATACTTTAGAGTTTTTGGTAGCAAATGCTTTATTCTTGTTAAAAGAGGTAGAAAATCTAAATTTGCACCTAAAACTGTAGAAGGCTTTTTACTAGGATATGACTCAAACACAAGGGCATATAGAGTCTTTAACAAGTCCACTGGACTAGTTGAAGTCTCATGTGACGTTGTGTTTGATGAAACTAACGGCTCTCAAGTAGAGCAAGTTGATCTTGATGAGATAGGTGAAGAACAGGCTCCATGCATAGCACTAAGGAACATGTCCATTGGGGATGTGTGTCCTAAGGAATCCGAAGAGCCTCCACAGGCACAAGATCAACCATCCTCCTCCACGCAAGCATCTCCACCAACTCAAAATGAGGATGAAGCTCAAGTTGATGAAGAAGAAGATCAATCAAATGAGCCACCTCAAGATGACGGCAATGATCAAGGGGGAGATGCAAATGATCAAGACAAGGAGGATGAAGAGCAAAGGCCGCCACACCCAAGAGTCCACCAAGCAATACAACGAGATCACTCCGTCGACACTATCCTCGGAGACATTCATAAGGGGGTAACTACTAGATCTCGGGTTGCTCATTTTTGTGAACATTACTCTTTTGTTTCCTCTATTGAGCCACACAGGGTAGAGGAAGCTCTCCAAGATTCGGATTGGGTGGTGGCGATGCAAGAGGAGCTCAACAACTTCACTAGAAATGAGGTATGGCATTTAGTTCCACGTCCTAACCAAAATGTTGTAGGAACCAAATGGGTCTTCCGCAACAAGCAAGATGAGCATGGTGTGGTGACAAGGAACAAAGCTCGACTCGTGGCCAAAGGGTATTCACAAGTCGAAGGTTTGGATTTCGGTGAAACCTATGCACCCGTAGCTAGGCTTGAGTCAATTCGCATATTATTAGCCTATGCTACTTACCATGGCTTTAAGCTTTATCAAATGGATGTGAAAAGTGCCTTCCTCAATGGACCAATCAAGGAAGAGGTCTATGTTGAGCAACCTCCCGGCTTTGAAGACAGTGAGTATCCTAACCATGTTTATAGGCTCTCTAAGGCGCTTTATGGGCTCAAGCAAGCCCCAAGAGCATGGTATGAATGCCTTAGAGATTTCCTTATTGCTAATGGATTCAAAGTCGGAAAGGCCGATCCTACACTCTTTACTAAAACTCTTGAGAATGACTTGTTTGTATGCCAAATTTATGTTGATGATATTATATTTGGGTCTACTAACGAGTCTACATGTGAAGAGTTTAGTAGGATCATGACACAGAAATTCGAGATGTCGATGATGGGGGAGTTGAAGTATTTTCTAGGATTCCAAGTCAAGCAACTCCAAGAAGGCACCTTCATTAGCCAAACGAAGTACACTCAAGACATTCTAACCAAGTTTGGGATGAAGGATGCCAAACCCATCAAGACACCCATGGGAACTAATGGGCATCTCGACCTCGACACGGGAGGTAAGTCCGTGGATCAAAAGGTATATCGGTCGATGATTGGTTCATTGCTTTATTTATGTGCATCTCGACCGGACATTATGCTTTCCGTTTGCATATGTGCAAGATTCCAATCCGACCCTAAGGAATCCCACCTTACGGCCGTAAAACGAATCTTGAGATATTTGGCTTACACACCTAAGTTTGGGCTTTGGTACCCTCGGGGATCCACATTTGATTTGATTGGTTATTCGGATGCTGATTGGGCGGGGTGCAAAATTAATAGGAAGAGCACATCGGGGACTTGCCAGTTCTTGGGAAGATCCTTGGTGTCTTGGGCTTCAAAGAAGCAAAATTCGGTCGCTCTTTCCACCGCCGAAGCCGAGTATATTGCCGCAGGACATTGTTGCGCCCAATTGCTTTGGATGAGGCAAACCCTGCGGGACTATGGTTACAAATTAACCAAAGTCCCTTTGCTATGTGATAATGAGAGTGCAATTAAAATGGCCGACAATCCCGTCGAGCATAGCCGCACTAAGCACATAGCCATTCGGTATCATTTTCTTAGGGATCACCAACAAAAGGGGGATATCGAGATTTCTTACATTAATACTAAAGATCAATTAGCCGATATCTTTACCAAGCCACTTGATGAACAATCTTTCACCAAACTTAGGCATGAGCTCAATATTCTTGATTCTAGAAATTTCTTTTGTTAGCTTGCACACATAGCTCATTTGAATACCTTTGATTATATCTCTTTTATATGCTATGACTAATGTGTTTTCAAGTCTATTTCAAACCAAGTCATAGGTATATTGAAAGGGAATTGGAGTCTTCGGCGAAGAAAAAGGCTTCCACTCCGCAACTCATACTTCGCCATCACTCCGAGCAACTCTCTACTCTTTGGGGGAGAAATGAGCATCAAAGAAAAGAACTTCATCCTTGGGGGAGAGAGTAAAAGCTCAAAAGCAAAAGGAACGGACTTCATCTTTGGTATAATCTTAACTCATTCATTTATGACCAAAGAGGAAGAAAAACACTAACGAGGGCTCTAATGATTCCGTATTTGGCGATTCATGCCAAAAAGGGGGAGAAATGAGCCCAAAGCAAAAGGACCGCACCACCACCACCAAATTCAAAAACTTAGTGCTTTCCAAAAGTATTTATCAATGGGTATCCTATTGTGTTCAAAAGGGGGAGAAAGTAGTATTTCAAAAATAGTATATCAAAACCCTCTTGAACACTAAGAGGTGGATCTCTTTTAGGGGGAGTTTTTGTTTAGTCAAAGGAAAAGCATTTGAAACAGGGGGAGAAAATTTCAAATCTTAAAAAATGCTTTGCAAACTCTTATTCATTTACCTTTGACTATTTGCAAAAGATCTTTGAAATGAATTTACAAAAGGATTTGCAAAAACAAAACATGTGGTGCAAACGTGGTCCAAAAATGCTAAATAAGAAAGGAACATTCCTTGCATATCTTGTAAGTAGTTAAATTGGCTTAATTCCAAGCAACCTTTACACTTACATTATGCAAACTAGTTCAATTATGCACTTCTCTATTTGCTTTGGTTTGTGTTGGCATCAATCACCAAAAAGGGGGAGATTGAAAGGGAATTAGGCTTACACCTAGTTCCTAAATAATTTTGGTGATTGAATTGCCCAACACAAATCCTTAGACTAACTAGTTTGCCCAAGTGTATAGATTATACAGGTGTAAAAGGTTCACACTCAGCCAATAAAAAGACCAAGTTTTGGATTCAAGGGGCAACCGAGGGCACCCCTGGTCTGGCGCACCGGACTGTCCGGTGCGCCACCGGACAGTGAACAGTACCTGTCCGGTGCACCAGGGGACTCAGACTCAAACTCTTCACCCTCGGGATTTCTCGGAAGCCGGCGCGCTATAATTCACCGGACTGTCCGGTGTGCACCGGACATGTCCGGTGCTCCAAGGAAGCGCGGTCTCCGGAACTCGCCAGCCTCGGGTTCGGGTGGCAGCCGCTCCGCTAAAATTCACCGGACTGTCCGGTGTGCACCGGACTGTCCGGTGTACCAGCGGAGCAACGGCTCTCTTCGGCGCCAACGGCTCCCTGCGGTGCATTTAATGCGCGCGCAGCGCGCACAGACGTCAGACTTGCCCATGCTGGAACACCGGACATCAAACAGTATCTGTCCGGTGTGCACCGGACACCCAGGCGGGCCCACAAGTCAGAAGCTCCAACGGCTAGAATCCAACGGCAGTGATGACGTGGCAGGGAGCACCGGACTGTCCGGTGTGCACCGGACTGTCCGGTGCGCCATCGAACAGGCAGCCTTCCAACGGCCACTTTTGGTGGTTGGGGCTATAAATACCCCAACCACCCCACCATTCATTGCATCCAAGTTTTCCACTTCTCAACCACTTACAAGAGCTAGGCATTCAATTCTAGACACATTCAAAGAGATCAAATCCTCTCCAATTCCACACAAAACCCTAGTGACTAGTGAGAGTGATTTGCCGTGTTCATTTGAGCTCTTGCGCTTGGATTGCTTCTTTTCTTTCTCACTTGTTCTTGTGATCAAAACTCCATTGTAATCAAGGCAAGAGGCATCAATTGTGTGGTGGCCCTTGCGGGGAAGTTTTGTTCCCGGCTTTGATTTGAGAAGAGAAGCTCACTCGGTCCGAGGGACCGTTTGAGAGAGGGAAGGGTTGAAAGAGACCCGGCCTTTGTGGCCTCCTCAACGGGGAGTAGGTTTGAGAGAACCGAACCTCGGTAAAACAAATTCGTGTGTCACACTTCATTATTTGCTTGCGATTTGTTTTGCGCCCTCTCTCGCAGACTCGTTTATATTTCTAACGCTAACCCGGCTTGTAGTTGTGTTTATATTTGTAAATTTCAGTTTCGCCCTATTCACCCCCCCCCCCTCTAGGCGACTATCATATAGCACTAAGTTAGATATTATTTCTAACTATCTCGTTGGTTTTCGTTGCAGTCGGCGTCACATGGTGGCAGGCCTTGTTCCACCTTCTCGGCCTATGCTATGGCCCATAAGGGTAAGGCGACGTCCGACGTCACCTACAACCTGGATGACGGGCCCGAGGCCTACACCAACCCCGCCGTCTACAGCCGCCTCCATGACTACACCGCCATGGCGCAGGAGGTCCATGGCCCAGACTATGATCCGAGCACCGAGCCTATCGACCCCGATGTGCTCATGAGGGTCGGAGGAGGCAAGAGACATGGGCGGTACTGGATTGCCGACGGGGCAATCGACTCGTCCTCCACTCCCACTCTGTCTCAGGTGAGAGCAAGGAGCACTGGCTCGAGCCCAGCCATTCGACCTCGGCACGACAGCTCACAGCATCGCATTTCACAACTCGAGGTTAGTGCTTCTGTAACTCGTCCTTCCTTTAGTTATATACCTAGTCTTTGAGTTACTATAACGTTGGCTTGTAATATTACAGACCCAACTAGAAGAGATGGAGGCGAGGATAATGGCGGAGCGGGCGGCGGCTGATCAGAGGATGGCGGAGATGTTCCAGTACATGCAGAGCCTTGGCGCCGCACAGGGCATCGCTCCGCCACCTCCATTGTTCCCCCAGTTGACCCTACTCTCTTCCACACTCCTGTGAGTACCAAAATTGTAGTTAGATGTTTGTAATGCATCTGGTATAACACATGCTATCTCTTCTTTGTGCAGGGCCAATCTGGGGCGGCATCCAACAACCCTCCGGAAGGGTTCAGCCCAACGCAACCCCGGCCAAACCGCCCACCTCCATGAGTCGTTGTTTTAGACTTCACAACTTATGTATAATACTTATGTTTCTGTTTGATACTTATGTGAGAGCTTGCGACGTTTGCGACTTATGTTTGTGTTGAACACTTATGTTTGTGATGGATATTTATGTTTGTGGTCACGGTTTTATGTTTGTGTTGGCTATTTATGTCTGTGATGATATCTGTGATGTATATATGTGATATATATGTGATATATATGTGATATTTTCTGTTTGTGTGGATGGAAAACAAAAAACAAATAAAAAAGGTACATACTGGTCACTTTGCCGAGTGTAACACTCGGCAAAGAGGCTCTTTGCCGAGTGTCTGGGTCAAAACACTCGGCAAAGAGCACAGACCTGGGCACCGGCTTAGGTTCTTTGCCGAGTGTTGTGTCGCTGGCACTCGGCAAAGAGGTCGGCTTTGCCGAGTGCCAGTTGAGACACTCGGCAAAGAGCCTGACATGGGGACCCTCCCTGGCGGGCTCTTTGCCGAGTGTCCCAAGTGGCACTCGGCAAAGAAGGCGGCTTTGCCGAGTGCTGCCAGGAGGACACTCGGCAAAGATATCTTCGTTGTCGAGTGTCACCGTTGACACTCGGCAAAGCCGCCGTCTCCGTCAACCGGCGCCGTAACGGTCGCTTTTCTTTGCCGAGTGCACCCTGACACTCGGCAAAGATCTTTGCCGAGTGCCCGAAAAAAAGTACTCGGCAAAGAAGCCTTTGCCGATGTACTGTTTGCCGAGCCTTCTTTGCCGAGTGTTACACTCGGCAAAGCCTTTGCCGAGTGTTTTTAAGGCTTCGCCGAGTGCTTCCGGCACTCGGCGAAGAGGTTGATTCCGGTAGTGTGTGACTGAATGTCCCAATATTTTTTCTATATATAGAATAGAATAGGACTCTCAGTGTCCACTTATCAGCATCAAGAACATGTTGTGGCGGTGGTGAGCACAGCGTAAAGACGCAAGCGACACCTGCGCAAAGCCAGCCAGTTTGCATGCGTGCAACACAAGAGGCTTAGCAGATCCCAAACACGCGACACGCCACACCGGCCGCACACGAAGATACAAGACTGTTCATCCACGAAATCGTCTGGCCACGTACAATCAAGGAGATAGATCGTGGGAGGAGAGACGATGCACCGTTCGTCGAGCTACTACCTGCAGCAGTCGTCGTCATCGTCGTCGTCCGTGTCGTCGTCGTCGTTAGCGGCGACTGGCGGGGCGGCATCGCCGGGTCCGAGCTCGACGGCGGGCGTGATGGACGTGGACCAACTGCCGACATATGACCCACGGTCGGACGTGGCCAAGAAGGAGGCCCTGGATGCCTCGCGCGCCGACCTCGCTCGCGCCCTCGTCCACCTCATCCCCGTCGGCGTGCTCCTCTGCGGCCTTCTCCTCTGGTCCTTCTCCGACACTGACTTCCCAGCTGGTAACACATCAAACGACTATTTTATGCTAATCTTATTGGGGATGATGAAACACGTCCACGCCAATGCAACTAAACATTATGTTGGTCGGACATAAAGACGTCAGATCCAAAACCAACCAATAGGAGGGTTGGATGTGGCCATGGAGGCCGGCCTAGAACCGTTATTGGACGCCAAGGACACAACCCCCGCCAGAGATCAAGGTCACGCATGGACTCCAAGATCCTAAGATCCGAACTTGTGTTTTTGTTGGACGTACAAGGAGAAATACCAAGGGCGGCTGTATTTTATATAGTGTTTGGATAAGAGTCACGCAGAATCAAAGTAATTTTTGGTGATCCAAAATCGAGGAGACGGTGACGACTTCGCCTCATCTTACATTGGAGGAAGGCAAGGTCACTCTTTTGAGCGCCAGCGGGACGCCGAAGAGTTGTGGCGCGCGCACCGTCAGGACTCTGACGTGTGCACCCTCTACAAACAGGCCTTCATCTCCTACGGGGTTGCATCTTTGCTAATCGACGCTGCCTCCTTGACGGCTTGACCTTGATAGGTTGGTGGCTACGCTGCCGGGACATCGTCTCAGTTGCCAGCGTCATGGATTCGACTCTTTGCTCCTATTCGTTTTCTCGTGCATTTGGAAGGAATGGAGAACCAAGGTGTCTTCGTGCTAGGGCCACGCTCGGTTGCCAACCGCGGTCTGCTGCGTAGACATTGTGAGTTGTGACCATGGGCAAGGAATGGATTTCAGCGAGGTGCTCCGACCTCGTCGCGATGCTGCTTTCATTGTTTTACTAGTACGATGCCTGTTAGTTGTGATGGTACGTAAATTATTCGGTAGAATATTAGTGCACAATAAAGTATTGGTTGCAACCTAAGTTGTTCTTGTTTAGGGCATACTTATATCTAATATACTTATATAATAGATCAAATATCCTCCATACAGCAATAGATCTCCTGTTGTCCCTTGAAAATGAGTGCCATCATCTAGCATATTTGATTTTCGATTGATCCATGATTCTTCAACCATACGACTGCAGAATTTGTGAGCCTATCCAGGAACTTCTCTAATCTCTAGGATCTCAAATACAAGCACTCGTACAATATCTTTGCAGGTGAACAACTTTGTAATAGAAGGTCTATCCAAACCCAACCCAGTTGCAGCATAAGGACGAAGATGAAACTGAAGAAAAAAGAATAATAACACTCAGTCTTATATTACACTTAAACAAATTAAGTTAAACAAAAGAGCCATATTTATCACTCTGAAAGAAGAGTGCTCCCCTACCACCCTACTTTAATGTTATTTATACATCATTATTAGAATGTAAAAAAGAAGACATGCTAGGAATTGAATTTGAAATTTATTTAGTGCAAAAAACATGAAAACAAAGGTCTTAACTACTACTTTAATAAGGAACATGCAACTTTATGTAAAAGATTGTCTCTACAAATACAAGATACCAATGATGATAAAAGATCCAACCTATTTTGGAGACCAAATTGGACCTAGGCATTCTACCTTCACAGTCTTAATGGTGACTTTGCTGAATAACAAACCTGAAAAAATATTTGAAGATTAGTTACGAAAAAGAGAACCTAAACAAGCTACTTCTCTAGCTTGAACCATGATTCAGTGCGTTAGCTGAAATCTAGAGAGAGAGAGAGAGAGCAGAGCACAATACAGAGCAAAAGAAAGAAGAAATTACTAACCTCAGTTGGATGTTTGCGATGTATTACATGGCCCATAGGAGAATCGAAAACATCACAGGATAGATTAAAAAAAAATCCTTGGAACAAAACGTTTGATCAAAAGCAAGTGATATGAAGTTACTGTATTCACATTGCCATGGAAAAGACATATCTACAATAGGAAATAACAAACAACAAAGTAACCATCTCCTCGAGGACTGGCAATCACTTCCCAAATATATATCAGTGACACCATCTTGGGAATTGGTAGTTGCTCCAGCAAGATACTACTTCATAGCAAAGATTATACCACTCTTTCCTAAAACCAAATAGCATGGAATATAACATCACTGTCTAGATAATCCATTGGATATTTTTTAATAGAATGTATGTGGCAACAAACTCATTGCACAAGTGCACATCAGCTCATCTACCACAAATAGAGAGCGAAACTAACAATAGTGCAAGCAACCATCATTAGCAAAAAGATAATCGGTATCCTATTCATGAACAAGAATGGTGTTGTCAGCCAAAAACAGGATACCAACAATTTTAGAGCTACAACCAGGATGTAAATATCAAATTATATTATATCATCAAATAATTTTTTTGGCCATATCAACAGGTAGATAAAATATACCAAAAAGATACAGAAAGGAGGACCCCTGAATTATGGAATTTTTGGTCGAACTACTAAATTGTAGTTTAAGAATGAACACTTCTAGCACTCTAAATGTTACTTTGTAACCCTTAGTGGGTAAATAGCCCATTTTGCTCCCTGATTTACAGAAGAGGATGCAACATACCATGGTGGGGTTGTAAAGAAGAAATAAATTGTGTTAGCTGTCGAGTTGAAGGATTACTCACATTCTCTCGTGGGTTTGGGCAACAGCAGGGTAGAAAGAGGCCTCGCGTCCCCCACCCTCCTCTTCCTCCAACCTCTAGGAGAGGGAACGACAGGCACAACAGGTCCATCGTCGCGGGCCACATGAACGAGTCCTCGTCGTCCAGCACGAAGGAGTAGAGATGGAGATGATTCAGACAAAAAAATCATTATTTTTGACATAGAAATAACATTAGTAGATTTGTAATGTCAAACATTTCTAGATGACTACATTCTCGTTAGGGTTTAATAACAAATGTTTAGAGAAAGTAGAAACTGAAGATATGCATTGAAGACCATGTCAATTTTGAAAGCATCAAATGAAAAAAAGAGTAGAGGTAGTAATTTCAAAAGAATGACTAATAAGGGAATAAATTAAACAAAACACATATATTAACTTTGGATAATCCCACAGAGAGCTCTGCATCATCTCCGAATAGAAGCGCTTGAGTTTGCTCGCCGTAAACTCTGCATCCTTTTTCTTTTCCCTGTTTCTTTGAGTGTGGATTTTTTAGTATTCCTGTCTCCCTTCCCACTAAACCTTACATTCTCCAGTAAACTATGTACACTATATATTATTGATTGAATTTTGGAGATAGATTGTGTGGATGTGTTTGACATGATTAATTTTCTGTGCCAGTGCATTTTGTAGGCTTTGTGTACTATAACAGATATGTTATAAATAATATTGAACATCATTGAAACATGAAAATATGTACTATTAAAAATGGACCTAAGTAGACAAGTGCACTTACTTTTGAATTACATCTTTTTTCTTCCATAGTTTTTCATGTTCAGCATCTGCATTAAGGCTCCTTGGACAACAACAGTTGCACAATCAGCTAGAGTTTCGTAACTGATCTGAATATGTTCCAAATAACGGATCAGGGCGAGGCGAGGAAGGCGGCTGCCACCGCCGCTCGGATCTGGGCAAGTCGGGCTAGGAAGTTGTGGATTAACTTGAGAAAATTGAGTAACTCAAAAGAAAACATGTGAAGTACTTTTGATGAAATAAAACATGAAGACTACTTGAACCTCTGCCATCTAGCCCTCTTGTGTGTCCTTGTTCTCCTTGTAACGGTGAAACCTGATAATATTGTGTATTATTACCAATCTGATCAAAGTCATTGATTGAGTTTTTTAGATCAAAACATTATTAAGCTCTCGGTCAATCATAGGAGTTTATCATGCTAAAGAAAGACCGAGTAAAATTCTAGCATAAAGAAATATTATAGGAATCCATAATCCTAATCCAAACTGTATATTTACTATACCTAGAGGTTTATAGTGTTGGTTTGGTCCGGCCTCTCTGCCAGAAAATGAATGAAAATTACCAATAGTGCACAAACAAAGTAGTTTATCCACATAAACGTATTCCATTTTATAAACTACAATACATCTATACATCATGCCATTCCATCGGTCGGGGGAAAACTGACCAAGGAGAACAGGCAAACCAGCATAAATCTATTGAACCAACATAAATATGACATCACCTTTTCGCCTCAGGATCAGATCACATCCAATCAATGATCTTTGGGTCTTCTTATACCTGTTATTCTCAAGATTCGCTTTTGAAAGGAGGGAATCTAGAACTGCTGCTTTAGCAAGATTGTAAGGCGCCATCAAAACACTGGCACAATGTCCACATGGGTGAGGGATAGATAGACATGGAAAAAATAACATGATACCTAGCAGCTCATATGTTTGGGCTAACAGATGTAGATGTAGAGGCAAAGGTAGTGCTCTGCTCATCCCTGTGTGCCTGGCTCTTGCCGTTGTGCGCCACGAACATCCTCCTGAGCCCATGCATCATGGCCACCATCCTAGAGGCCCGCCGCCGGGAGCTCCTAGACGCGCCGAGCAACTCACCGCCGTTGAGCCAGTTTTTGTCCATGCCCACCCTCCCCGCCCCCTCGGCGCGTTGGCGGCCACGAATCGATGGCAGAGGATTTGGAGGTCGACTGTGGGTACGGGGGCCACGGTTGAGATCGAGAGCTGGCGAAGAAGAAATGGGGGCAGTGGGGAGTTCAGGCAGGCGAAATCGGTGGCGTGCACGAGGGCATCTGGGTGGTGGGGTCACGACCTCCTGGTAGGACAGATCGGCGGTGATATCGTGCAGGAAGGTGTAGGGGCGCGGAACTCCAGCCACGGCGTGCGGCAATCTCGGGGGCGAGCGCGGCAGGGAGGGGAGGGGAGGGGTGGTCGCGGAGGGGATGGTGAAGGGCACGCTCCAACATCGGCTGTCTCAGGGCTTCAGCGTTGTGGGGGCAGGGGAACGGCCTCACCGCGTCATCTTTGTCGTGTTGCGCGTGGTGGGGTGGTGACGGCAGGGGATCGACGTGGTGACAGGGGGATCACGGATGGGGGTGGGGGCATGGCACTGTCGCGCGCGGCGGGGCGATGCTGGCGGGGGATCGGTGTGGTGATGGCTGAGGGATCGCGGATGGGGCGAGGGTAGGCGGGGGCGCACGGGCGGGGGCATGGTAGTGTGGACGCTGACCGAGGCGGGGGCACGTTGATGCCTCGGTGGACGCTCTCCTTGCGCTCTTAAGGAGTAGTATAGATTATGTGCAATTTTTTGTACCACTGCAATTTTGTCCAGTAATTTTATGGGCAATTTTTGTGCCACTCGTGCTTACTGCTTCGAGGGCTAGTTTGCGAGTCCAAAAACCAAAAATGATTGGAGTGGCTTAAATCTCCTTATTATTTAAAATTGAATGTGACCATGGATTACAGGAGAATTGGAGTGGATTGATGAGGAAATTAGTTTATTTCCTCGCCAATCCCCTCCAATACCCTTATGATCCCCTTATCACCAAATCAACCCTAAGGGCTTGTTCGGTTATTTTCAATCCATATGGATTGGAGGGGATTGATACGGATTGAGGGGATTTTGACTTACTAGGGATTGAAACCCCTCAATCCCACTCAATCCATATGGATTGGGATAGAACCGAACATAGCCTAAGGAGGGGATTTTAACCCCTCAAATTCTCTTCGGTTTTATGGCTCACAAACTAGCCCTGAGTGGTACAGACTTACGGTGGTACAAGACTCGTGGTACAAAATAATGTCCATCCCTATATATAGCAGTGGTACTACTTCATCTATTTAAACAGGCATGTCGACATAAATACCCCAATTTCTATATACACGATGAATACAATCACTAGATCGCGTACAAGACAGTGTGTCTTCTCCTGCCCCCTTCGTCCTTTCATGATCTAAAGGTGACGCTCCTTCGACGATAGAGCTTTGACAAGGGGCGGAGAGTCTATTATAGCATTTTATGGCCCAAGCCATACCAAATGAAAAAATTTCTACCAGGTATGGCCCAATTCCAGGTAGTCAGTAGCGTCAACTCCTCACTCCCTCACCCTGACCCTGTCACCCACTGCCGCCTGACTGCGCTGCGCCCGTCTCGGCCTGGCGTCGATAGCGACCTGCGTAGAGATGAGTTTTGCTATCTCAAACCCGTACCCGTGAAAAATATCTATGCCCATTAAAAAACTCGTACCCATAACGGGTTTGAGATTTTACTCAAACCCGTACTCATCGGGTTAGCAAGTACTAATGGGTTACCCGCGGGTTTCATCTCCAATATACTAGTTCTTCTCATAATCAATAAGTATCGTAATGATTAATGATATCATGATCCAAAATCTATGTCATGAACAATGAGTTCGTGATTTGGTATAACAATTATTAGTAGAGAGAATGAAATATAAATAATAAGTTGTATAATTAAGTGACCTTGCACTAAGTTATCCATCCACCACATATATAACGCTAGTAAAAACTATAATAGCAAGCAAGCAACACTCTCACCGATTACTGATACATTCACCAATTGATAAAAATTATAAAGTAAATAAGGAATAACAAGTTTGTTGTTCGTTTATAAAATAAAATGACAATATGCACTAGGTTTGGTCGGGTTTAAAAAACCCACGGGTTCACGGGTTTGGGTACTATAGGAACAAACCCGTACCCATAAACCCGTCGGGTATAGATTTATGTCCATTAACAAACCCATGAGTATGAAAATTGACCCAAACCCGTACCCTAATGGGGTAAAAACCCATCGGGTTTCAGGTACCCATTGTCATCTCTAGACCTGCGACCTCCGGCTACCATCCTTCGCCCCTCTGCCCACCAGACTCAGCCCTTCGGCTCCGCCCTCGCGCGTGGATGGCAGTCGAGCAACGGTAGAGATCCAGCGTCCGCTCGATTGTCCGCTTGCCCGCCCACCGGCTTCTAGCCTCCGCCCGTCGTTGCCACTCTGCTACCTCGGCATTCGGCCACCAGCCTACGGTCTCCCATCTCCAATCGACGCTCTTGACGTCCACTGTCAACCCCCGCAGGGCCGCAGCACTGAGGTAAGTGACACGTGGGCTTTAGTCGTGGCCTGAAGCAAGAACATTACTACATTAGCCATTAGTTTGAATGTAATCTTTGTCGCTAAAGCCATACCAAAACAATCATCCTTCGCCACTGGCTTCGTCCCACCCCGAGCATCGTTTCATCGCCCGAATCAGACGTTCTAGTCTTCAGAAAATGTTTCCTAAAACAAAATTAAAACAACATGTTCTTGTTATTTGAGGATATTCCGTAAAGCCTTCTCCTCAACAGCCTTGGTTGTAAACAACTTCAAGAATGTAGGGTCAACTTGTCGCCATGGAGTAGACGACATAGGTCTCTCCATGTCCACCACTTCTCGCACTTGGAACAAAGAGCATATTATGTCCGTAAACTTTTATCATCTTAATGATCAACAAATATGTTCTAAAAAAAGTAGGAGGCATGGAGCATAGACTCTTTTTCTCATTTGGCTGACGTTATTGGACTTGCCATGTGAAGCTTCTACTCTCCCTAACCACTGTTGTTGGCATTGTTGTTGGCATTGGACCAATTGTAACCTTAGTATTGTCTTCTCTGTGTATGTGGCGTAGTGGGGCTTGGTGGATATTGAAAGAATCAAGATGCACAAGACAAGGGTGAATTAGATTTCTCTAAAATTTCTTGTACAAATTAATATTTAATTACAAATTTAACTTTATATGAGTGCCTGATATGTGACCAACAGTTTTGCACACTAGTTACCGACCCTGTACTAGAATGACAATTCTAAGAAAGTAAATATATTTAATAAATCAAGGGTTAGAAGACTTGTCGATATTTTATTGAGGCCTTAGAGAGTCAACACTCCCACTAATCCTCCTTGGAGTACCTAAGCAAGAGTGTTGCTCTCCCTTGGTTTGCGTAAGGACCAAGTGCTCTCTATGAGCTATTCTGGCATGGTAAACCGCTCATAAAAATGTACAAGTCCCAAGTTAGATTACTCATAAGCTCTATAGATGATCACCACACTCTCGATTGCCACCAAGCCATATAGGTGATGCCAATCACCAAGAGTAATATGAGTAATATACATTAGACTCTCACTTGACTATGCCAAATCTAATTAGAATGATGGATGCACACAACTCACTCTCTATACATTGATGAGGTTGCTAACTACATGATTATTACTTCTTTGATGTCCTCCCTACGCAAGGGTCTTTGTTACTCTCAAGTGGATGCTTTCGGGAGTGAGTTGAGGGTATAAATAGCCCTAAGAGGTAAAACTACTCGTTACACCCCACTCAGCACTTTTAGGAGCATTGAACATGTCTGGTGCTCACTTTCCCCACTGCATTAGACATGTTAGTGCCTCTCCGATAGCTAGTTCTAGTCATTACTATATATGGCATCTAGTCCCAACAACGGTGCCACATCAGACATGTCTAGTGAGTATAGTCCTCAAATGCACAATTGCAGACCTCTTTGAGTACCATGTCTAGTGCCACGTCCGGTGGCACACTAGACACATCCGATGAGTACTTAGCCTCTCAAACATAGTTTATATGCTCTCTAAATACCCAATCCGGTAGTGCATCAGGCAAGCAAGTGAGTGCAAAGTGTCTAGGGCACTTGTGTAAGTTCTCTGGATGCCCTGTCTAGTGCATCGTACCTGGTGCACACTGAACACACCGATATAACTCTGAAACGCTACATGGCAGATGTCCATCTATTGTTTTATCCGCTAAAGCACCATACACGTCTTGTGCTATTGCATAATGTCCAACTCACTCGTTTTAATTGTTTTTCGAGTGGGGTTTCTTTCAAACTTTTTGTGAGCTATCTTTGGTTTACCTAACAGTAATTTTTACAACTATGCACATCACACCTAACTATACTCACCTTGGTGAAGTTACCCATTCCATGGCCCATTATAGCATGGCAAAAGGAAAATAAAAGGTCCTATCGCTTTTATAAGTGTCCAATGACTCTACCGACCGTTTGAATTAGCTGATCATTTACCTCTTCATCCATTCCTTTAAAATTTGACTGTTGATCTCCATCAACAACCGCATGAATACCTAATAAGACCATGTTTTGAATTGTGAGAATTAACAAAAATATTAGGGATGATTTTCACCTTCTTCTCATAAGCTATTGTAGCGTCGCCGTTTTCAAATATGTTTGCCTCTATAAATAATCTATTAGGAGACATGGTTGTTTTAGAATGTTCGTCCTTGTTGCACGTCTATCAAAATTGATGTTATAGAGGAGGCCATTCTAAATGTCCATCATTTTCGGTTTAAAAACAAAGATTTTCTATTAAAAACAACGATTTTTCCTGGTATGTCCCATATTTATTTTTTTTAAATTCAGTCATCATTTTTCGTTTAAAAACAACAATTTTCGCTAAAAATCATGAAATCTTGGTCGAGAAATACAAATTTTGTTTTTTAATTTGAAAGTCTATGCACATTGCAAACAACGAATTTCGTTCGAAAAAATCCGAGGAACAACATTTTTCAATGAAAAATTAACAAAAACCAGCCAGCAAATATCATTTCTAGGTCAGGAAATTCGAAACCATTTTTTGTTTGAAAATGAAAATCAGCCAGAAAATTTGAAAACCAACGAAAACCATCCGGTTTCTCTTTCCCGGTTATTAGTGAGAAATTAGTAAAAATAGGATGGTTAACCCTGGTCTATGATGAGTAACGGTTTTTGTAGCGTTGATATTCTAGCTTCTAACAAAATCTAATGATGTGTTTCATCATTCCAAATAGTCCATATTTCGCGAAGTAGTAACTCTAAATTTTCATTTATACTTTTTTGAAGTTATTCAACCATTTTGCCTGAATTATGTTGTCTCTCCTATTTCTATACATGCGACTAGAAGATGGCGTCCTGCTGGAGAAGGGAGAGGGCCGCATGGCGGTTGCCGGTGTCAGGATAATGCCACGACCACGAAGCAGTGTTACGATGGAGAAAGGAGGAGACGGCCGCACGACGGAGGATTCAGATCCCGTAGGCAAGGCTCATGGGACAAATAAGAGAAGAGTGCTGTTGAGAAGTGAAATGGAGCACGTACGGCGAACAATTTAAAACAACACATGCGCTTCAGCCATAGCGTGTTAGCCAGTTTACATTTTTCAAAATCTTTTTTTTTAAAAAAAAAATATAAGCTCCATGGATAGCTAAACAATTAATCAGATACCTTATTACAGTCTCTATTACATAACGAGGCATTAAAAAAAGAAAACTCTGATTGCATCATGTCTCGAATATGAAACACCATGGCATCCATTTTTTTTTCTAATATGATTTGCGATAAACCTAACTGAATTGCATGAAGAATGAATGCTCTTGTAGGCCACAATGGCACATCGCCATGCATGTAGGGCCGATGAAGCATGTCGAGTTGTGTCCCCAGCCCCAGCCACCAATACCTCTCCATTCATATTTTTCACCATAGAACCCCATCCTCTAGATCTTTTATCTGGGTCAGAAGAATCACCATGCATGTAGCTTCTCGAATTGCATGAGGAAGAAAGAAACGGATCCACAAACTTGAAAGGCTAATTCAGTGTCATATTGCAAAAAAAAAAGTGCTGGCGGCTTCTGAGTATGGAAGACATCAAATCTGAACTGATCCTGGACTCAGAGCGCCAAACCAAACCTGCCCCTACAAGGAGCCGTAAGACGCTAGGAGATGCTTGATCGTCCTGTCCGGATTACAATAGAGTCCAGTTCGAGTATATATGAGCGGTTGGCTTCTTCGTCGGTGGTGGAAGAACTTCCTCCACCGGAACGGCATCAACAACCTGGAACTGGACTACGATCGAGAACAACAAGGTCTGGACGCGCGACGTGGAGGTGGAGATCTGAGCGAGGAGAAGCAGGAGCACGAGATATTACAAAAATAGTACTAGGAGCATTTTTGCCATTAATCCCGTGTCACCTTCACCTTCACCTTCATCAGGTTAATATAAGTTGATTAAAACCCCGGTGCGCCGGCCAGCGGACCACCCCAACCCATACCCTTTTTTCTTCGTCACAACAAGAAAACACCCAACGCGACGCCACTGCAGCCACAGCCACAGGGCGCGCACGGCACGCGTATACCACGCACGCACACACCAAACCAAAAAACACATACCAGCCGTATTACACCATCGCTTGCGCGGTCCGTCCGGGCGTAGTGCACGTGGAAGCAGCGCTTACAGGAGCTGCATGAGGCGGCGCGCGGGCTTCTTCTTGCGCAGGCCGACGAGCGAGGCGTCGTCGACGAGCGGGCCGCAGAGCGTGCCGTCGGGCTTCATGTGGTAGAAGGTGCTCTGGAAGACGACGCGGGTGCGGTTGGCGATGGCCGTGAAGTCCAGCACGGCGCGCTTGTATCCTCCGGTGCCCCTGGACTGGTAGGGCACCTTGACCGTGGCGCGCGCCGCGTAGGCCTCGGCGGCCATGGAGCCCGCGCAGCCGTCGCCCGAGTCTCCCACGGCGAAGGCGAGGCGGTAGGTCCACCCAGGCACGGTGCGGACCTCCTGCACGAGCGCGCTCTCCCGGCCGCCCACCAGCTCGACGGCGCGCGCGCCCTGGGGCACGGCGAAGTGCGCGGCGTCCACGTACTTGACGGCCTTGGACGAGACGATCATCCAGGCGGGGAGCGGCGAGTGGTCGTCCTCGATGTTGGGCGGGACGAGCACGCCCCAGGACGCGCCGGGCAGGAAGTAGGGGCCCTCCTCGAACCCGCCGTTCTTGAGCAGGTTGTTTCCCCCCGCCCGCCTGGCGAGCGCGGGCGGGTACAGCGCACGGATGGCGACGCCGTCGATGAGCGGGCCGCAGGCCGGGTCCTCCTCCACGCCCGGGTTGTGGATGACCAGCGTCACCGCGTCCATCTTCGCCTTGAATGCCCAGGCGTACGAGTCCCAGCCGTTGCTGCCGTAGATGGTCTGCATCGGCAGCACGCCCCACTCGGGGCTCACCGACACGTTCAGCCGCTGCCGCTCCGCCTGCGCGCACGTCCGCGCCGCGCTGAACGTGATGGCGTAGTAGGCGCCGCGCGCCACGGCCAGGCGCTGCCGGATCGACGCCTCGTTGCCCAGCCGCACCGCGTGCGCGCCCTGCGGCACCACCAGCAGCATGTCCCCCTGCTTGTGCCCCGACTCGATGTACTCCACGAAGCCGGACGTCTCCCACCGCGGGATGGCGTGGGCGCCCGACACCACCGTGCCGTTCACCAGCGCCGACTTGGGCGGGCCATCCTCGAAGTTGCCGTTCGGGAGAAGACCTGCACCATTTGCATTGCATTTCGTGTCAGTTGTATGTATCGTGATGGGTCTGGTGGTGGGCCGGTGGGAGCAACAGATGTTGCAGTCTTTTGAGCTGACACTGGCAGGGTGCACGTTGCATGGCAGCGCAGCACCAGATGTTGCAGTCTGTTGGTTCTGCTGCTCTGTCGGTGGGGGGCTCAGGCTCACCGGCCTCGCGCTGATCGTCAGACGCATTCACAGCTGCTCTATCTACCACCACATCACACATATGCGTGGGGTCCGTCCGACGCATCTGAACACGACCAAATCAAACACGCATCCCCTACTTTTTTTCACAGCACCACCGGCCAATACTAATCGTACTTTGCCGAGTCAGCTTTATCATTAGTACTATAACTGAAGACGATGCTTTGGCGGCGGAAAATGGGCAAAATCCTTGTATGATGTGTTTGTTTGACGAATCATTCGATCCAAAATGAATTGATGAATCATGTGCTCATTCCTCAAATTTAGTGGAATGACTACATTCCATATATTAGTACTAAATAACTAAATATAAGGAATAATGTGGTGATGGATTAACTCATTTTATTACCCAAACCAAAAAAATGAGGAGTGAGAAGATAATGAACTAACTCAATCCTCAACCAAGCACCCCCAGTAATGTATTATGTCGACCAGACCAGCATGCGCTGGTTAGTAACTGAATAATTAAGAATTTTTATTTAGATGTTAGAGTGGTTTGATATAAAAAATCAGTTAGGAGGCGGGTGCCAGCCAGTAGCCCAGTATATATATATACATGCTAGCCATGCGAGGTGTACGTGACCGTGGGGCCAAGCGACAGGTGCCTACAGTACAGTATATATTTGCTTGCATGCTCCATTGGTCCTCTTCTATATATACTAATCAAAGCCTTGAGCGTTGATGCATTTGCATGGCATGATGATCATCAGATCGACCCACCACCCATATGCATGACAGCGACACACAGCACTATTCATTTTGTCGAGACGAGTGATGACGACCCTTTGGGAAGTTTCGGATCTAACCAGGCCATTAACTACGTGCATGAATGTATGTATGATGACGACGAGAAAAGCACAGTTCTGTGTTCGCTCGATCGGCTGGTAATTAATTCAGGGGCCACCGTATCCTCCGTCCTTCATCCGTTCTAACTTCAGTAACGTTTTATCTTTTTTATATGTATTTCTTTTACTACGTAAAAGAACATTCCATCCGTTCCAAAAAATATAGTTCTTTCTATCCCTCTTTTTTTTCCATCTACGTTCAAATTAAGGACAATGAATGTAGACATATAAGTTGATTAATAAATATAGGTTTAGTCTAAAACGAATCATTTTATGCATGGTGTCAGTGATACGATGGACGAACGTATACAGCGGAGCCGTGCGTATGGACAAAAGCGGGAGTTTTGCTTTGATACGGCTGGCTCACAGAGCTGAGCTATTCCGGGCAGCTGGAATTGGAAGCTGTAAACTGGGGTGTCCACTCTAGGAGCAGTACCCTAGCAGAGTAGCAGCATCTACGACTGGACTAGAGTGAAGAAAACAGCATAACGGAACGGTATATGACAAAGCTTAGGTCCGAGAGCTCTCACCGTCAGTGACGACCGCGGCAGCCGGCGCCGCCAGCGCGCACACGGCGGCGACGAGCAACAGCGCGACGCGGCGCATCTTCGCTCTCCCTCCTCCGGCTGCGCTGCTGCTTCTCCTCCTCCTCCTCCTCCTCTTCAGCTCAGACTCACAAGGAGGACCGCTCTCTGATGTCTCTGTGGCAGCTGCTGGAGCGGAGGACGATGAGCAGAGCAGCGGGGGCGCGTCCGCTCTTTATAGAGCGACCCCCGTCGCGGTAGAACGCCCACGAGGGAGGGAGGCTGCCTCTCAGTCTCAGTAGCGAGAATGCCACTGCGGTGTTGAACTGCAACGCGTGTCCCGCTCGGCCGCTCCTGCCGCCTATCGCGTGGGGCTCCGGAAGGACGGACGGCCGGATGCGCCGGGCCGAACCGGCGGCGCTTCCCGGTTCGGAGCCGATTCGGTTCATGCCCTCGTGGGGGACAGCCCCTGCATGTGGTCACATGGCCCTCTTGAGTCTTGACGCGCGCGTACGTGGCCATTTCCCAGGACGTTGTACTCTGGCGGTGGTCGGACTCGGGTCGGGGGATAGTCTCGTCATTCCGGAAGTTCCGGCCGTGGCGGTTTGATTGGACACCGCGTGGGGCCGCGCGCGCTTCGTCCCTAGCTAATCTGGTTGTCCGTTCTTCGGTTCTTGGTTAATGCTTGTCATCATGGCAAATTGGCAGGTCTGTTTTTTTATTAGCGCAGCGTGTACACAGCTCGCTTGTGTGTATACGCCTAACACTGTTCCATTAGTGGATACGGTGGTACCCATACTTGCATCCACCGTCCAGGCATCAATTAATCCAGCTGATCCCATATATATTATCCTCTATTAACGCCTTTTCGGAGCGCCAAACACTCAATAAGAACCGTGGCGGTGCTCTCTGGTCAGGCGCGGACGGTCCGCGTCCTGGGGCCGGACGGTCCGCGACCTGGCGCAGGGCTAGGGTTCCTACTTGCATTGACGGCCGGACGGTCCGCGCCCTGGGGCCGGACGGTCCGCGCCCTGGGGCCGGACGGTCCGCGCGTACGCAGGGGCGAGACGGAAGATCGCCGGCGGCGGCCTGTATCTCGCTCCTGGGAGGGACCCCATCGGGGAGGAGAGATCCTAGGTGATGTCTAGGCTCAGGTAGACCGACCTAGACTCTTCTAATCGACGTAGAGTCGAAGAGAAGCGGAGAAATTGGAGATCGAGAGGCTAAACCTAAACTAGACTAGAACTACCCCCTAGGATAAAATGTAAATTGTATTGATCGTAGATTCAATTCGATGATTCCAAATCGGCCGTATACCTCTCTATTTATAGAGGAGGGGGCTGGACCCTTTACAAACTAATTTTCGAGCGAATCCCGTGAATTTAGCTAACAACCGTAGCACAAAACCCGGAACCCTAATCTGTTCTGCGCTTGCGCGGACCGTCCGGCCTCAGGGCCGGACCATTCGGACCGCGGACCGTCCGGCCTCAGGGTCGGACCGTCCGCCGGCTCACTTTGGTTCCAAACACCCTCAGTCTAGGCTTGTTCGGTTAGCTCTCAATCCATATGAATTGAGTGAGATTAGGTGGGTTTAAATCTCAAGCAAGTCAAACTTCTTTTTAATTTTTTTCAATTCCATCCAATCTACGTGTAATGGGAATAACCAAACAAGTCCTTAGGGATGTTGATTTCCCTCCTAAATTATATGTAAGTTGAATTATGGTGAAAAAAAAGAGGGTAAAATATCACTTTAAAATCACAAATAAGCTTAAATAACTTAGCATTGAGTACCTTATTTCAACTTATCTGTGATACTAAAATAATACTTTAATTTTCTTTTATTCCATAATAATTTAACTTATATAATCTAGTAGGAAAATAAATATGATCTAAATATAGTCAAATGTTCAGGATCGATGGACGACCAGTGCACGACGACGACCAATCTGGGACATGCTGCATTGGCAAAGATGCCGCCAACCTAGCTCGATCGCCGGCACATGCTGCCATGTGTACATGCGTCATAAGCATACATATCCAAATAGACCCAGAACAGATTAGGATATACCGGCCTGGCCCGGATTATTAAGCGGTTAGGGTCATGCTAGCCCACAGAGCCCGAGCGAGGTCGAGGCACGAAACTCTAAGATATTAACCGTGCCAAGTCGATCTATAGTCCGACGGGCCTATAATAGTATATGACGTTTATATAATAAAAATACGTATATATGAAGTTTTAAACTATAGTTATTAGCTATAAATATTTATTTACGTCCACAAAACCAACAAAACAAACATGGTTCTTGTATTTATACTATATGTTCAAGTATAATATATGTATTTATATGAAAAATAGAAGAAAAAACGGTTCGTATCGTGCTTAGCCTATCGTGCCGCGCCTTAGACCCAAGCACGGCTCAGTGATAGAGGTTCAGACTAAGACCAAACAACCCGTGCCGAGTTTCGGGCCGCCCGACAAGCCCGGCCGCCCTAGACATCTATAGATGTAAGTCATGCGCTCCCCTTGCTTGCCGCTTGAGAAAACTACAGTCGTCTGTGTACTCTTAGGGTGCATTTGGTTGTAATGATAGGATAGGACGGGATGGGACGATCACTCAAATAAGGTTGTTTGGTTCAGGGTCAAAGGTTAGGACAGGACTATTCCAGTGTTGTTCCCAGTTGTCCCTTAAAATTGGAGGGACGAGAGAGGCATGGGCGGATTTTGGCCCCGGGCCACATGGGCCGTGGCCCGGAGCACAACCCAAAATTCCTCTTGCATATAGGTTTTTTTGCAGCCAAAAAATCTAGCATAAAAACACATTTTAGTCCAAAATGTGGCCCAAAAGACTTCTTGCAACGATTGAGCTTGGCACTGGCGGCCTCCCTCATTCGCTCGAGTCACGAGAACACATACTCTTCTAATTATTTCACAAACCTGCGCGACTGTGCTTTCTATGTTTCCAGCGGTGCGACCGTCTCTCTCCAGTCCTCTATCGCTCTCCACGCCTTAAGGCTCCACGAATTCGGCAAGAGCACAAGGCAGCAACCTCCGAGACGGTCGGGCGGGCTATGATTCAGGCATCCGCCGCCGCAAGTCCGGCCACCGCCAGTCCGCCTCCAGCCTCCCTGCGACCCTGTTGCAGTGTCGCGTGCAGCCTGCAATGGCGCCGCGCCACCGCCCAAATCCGCCCTTACGATTACATCTTCTCCCAAGCTATACAACTTCCTAGACCCGATTCCCTTTCCTTTCTTATTCATAGGCGAGGGCGGAGCGCCTCCATATAGCCAACGAGTAGCAACCACCAGAGCGGCGAGCGTTATGTGCTGAGTGCTAACTGCATGCTGCTATATGTCAGTGATTCTCACCTATTGTGAGTAATTGTTCCCGAAATATTTATCGTCTGCTAGTTCATTTTTAAACTAAAGCGCGAAAAATGAAAAAAACTAAGTAGTACATCATAATATTTGTAGAGTGACGTTAATTTTATGGAGCTCCGTCATTGAAGAGAGGTAGGCAGGGAACATTCTTGTCCTAACTGTCCTGCAATTAGGCCTGCTAATGGCAAAAAATCCAATCCACTCCCACCCATACCCAAATCTAATTACTTTGATATCCATCCCACACCCAACCAAAAATACTAGATGGAAGTTAAACCCAACCCATCCAATAAAATTATTGATCCCAAACCAACCCGTAATTGGGTGGAAACCCATGGAAAACCCGTGGGTTTAGCTTATTGTCTCACATCAAGCCAACTGCATACACATTTTAAAAATCACATTTTAAAACAGTAAATTAATTCAAATGAAAAAGTTTTCAACTACAAATTTGTATAACTCATCATGATGTACATTTTGTATTTTGAACATTTCTTCATATGATAAACTAAAAATAAATTTGTTCATAAAACCTATATCTCTCATAGTTTATGGAACTACGAGAGATATGTATAGAATTTGTGTATATTGTTAGAACTATCATGTGAGATGAACAAATAATTAAACAACCAAAATAAACTTTGTAGATATTGAAAAGTTATAGAAGTTTGTAGTTGACAACTTTTTAATTTGAGGTCATATTGTCAACGGAAACTATGCCTGAATTTAAAAAATTTAAAATTTGAATTTTGAAAACAACCTCGAAAGAAAAAACCACCAACATGAAAGTTGTAGGTATTGAAGAGTTATGAAACTTTGTAGTTGACAATGTTTTGGTTGGAAATCATCTTGCCATGCAAAACTATGTTTTAATTTTGAATTTTAAATTTTTCAAACTACCTCAGATGGAAAAACCACCAAAATAAAAGTTGTAGGTCTTGAAATGTTATGAAACTTTGTAATTGTCAACTTTTTTATTTGAAATCATCTTATCATTGAAAAACCCGTGTGAAGTTTTCAAATTTAAAATTCAAATTTTGTAAACGGTCTCGGATGTAGAAACTATTAAAATAGAATTTGTAGATATCAAAAAGTTATGCAACTTTATAGTTGGTCACATTTTTAAATAAAATGGTATAGTATAGTGTGCTGTGTGGGACTAAAGAAATCAAAGACTTCTCTAAACCTGAAATAAAATGGTACTGATTAAGGTGCTAGTCTGATTGGTGAATACCCATGGAAACCCATACCTATACAAATCCATCTATACCCATGGGTATCCACCATTTTGACCCGCAATATAAAATAAACCCACCCAACCCAACCCGTTAATAATTAAAACCCATCACAACCCACCAAAACAAAACCATTTATTAAACCCACCTAAAATACCCATTTACACCCACCCCATTTGCAGGCCTACCTGCAATCAAACACACCGTTAGTCACTTATTAATTAACGAGACGGGAAAAGAAACAAGCTCAGCCGCCCAAAGCAGATTCACCGCCGACAGGAAGGGTTAGAGAGTCATCCATGCTGGTGGAGCTGGTCGACATGCCATATCGATCTCAGCGCGCATCATTATACTACTACCACCGATACTGGTCCTGGGCTTGTATTTCCCCACACCTCTCCCTTTCGCGTCCGAAAGCTGATGCCGGGCGTGGCGACGGAACGGACAGAGACTCTACGGCGACGAACTATAACACTAGTGCTACATGCACGATCCGGCGATTGAGGTCCACAGTCCAGTCCAGATCCAGGAGCGACGACGACACGGGTCACCGCCGCATCTTCTTCTTATAATTAAATCAAATCAGCGCCCACGCTAGCTGCCGGCGCTGCCGCTGCCTGCCCCATAAAACAAGTGATGGCTCCTTCCATGTGCGATGGCGGGCTCTCTGATCTGTCCCGGAACGATCGATCGAGCCGCGCCGCGCGCGCGGATGCATGCACGCGCCCAGTGGGGCGTGGCGTGGTCAGTGCCGCCGCTGCGCTGCGACTGCCACTGCCATCAGTTAATATGGGTGTAGGCAGGGGCAGGGGCCGGGGCCGGGGCGGATCTTATCTTTGGAGCTCGCCCATGTGATCCAGCCTGCCGCTGCTCTATAGTTTATCTGATGCGTGGAAGCTCGGAGGATGCAGGGGGAGGGGGCCACAGCATCCTGCAGCTCTAGTTCATCTGAATGTGCTGGTAGCTGCTGCTGCCGCCGTTTCTTGAGATGAAAGTGAACGCAACAACCGTCGTGTTTCTTCGATCACCGATCCGACCGACGTCAAAACAGCGGATTCTGTGTGATCTCTATGGACCGACGGCTTGCTTTCTTTGCCCCCCTTGACATCCGGAACCACAAACCACACCTGGGTATCTTTTACTAGCTCGTTTCTCCTCTTACAAACCATTCCTGCTGCTGCGAGTCGATCGGATGCAGATGCGCATTTTTTTTTTTTATGTTCTAATAGTGACGGTGCGACCACGTAAATGATCGAGAGCTTACCAGTTGTTCCAAGTGTGGAGGATGAGTATATCAGAGATAGCCTTGTAAACGCCTGCACGGCGAGTTGCCACCGTCATACATATAATACTTACCAGTTACCAGCGCTTGTTCCATCGACGGGGCCAAAAGATAAGCACATGTTCCGAGACAGAGCACAGGTCGCCTCGCCCCTCCCCTCCCCTCTCCACCACCATACGTCCATACCCAGCATCAACTGCACTTCTCGTCCGTTCGTTTGTTTGTGTTCTAGCCGCTTTGGGTTTGCATCTGGCTGAAGCCTTTTTGGATGGATACGGCATCGCGAACTGCATATGTGTTTGTTAGAATCCGGACTCCTCCGATCCAAGTTTTGTCTAGTCTACGTACTACTACTACTACTACACGTGAACAGCTAAAGGTTCGTTTCACTTCAGGGCGTCAGGCCCGGCCCACCGTGAAAACGAGGCGCCATGCATGCATGCATGCATGCAGCAGAGATAGCCTGGTCCCTGTTACCAGCTGCTGCTGGTTCGTGCGAACTGTGCACATGGACATGTGACCTTGACCGGCCTATCGCACCACCACGCGTACAAGATCGGTGTGGTAGTACGATACGATATCTCCGTTGCACAAAGGGCAATGCCATTGTGCCAAAGAAGAAGAAGAAGAAAAACCTTGACATGGTCCTTTCTTTAGTTTCTTGTTCTGTTCCGGTTCGGTTCCCCTACATGAATGCATGCACCGCCACCTGCTCTTGCACGCGAAGCATGCACACTCCAAGACGTAAGTCGCCGTTGCATCCATTGTTTGGTACTCCCTCCGTTTCTTTTTATTTGTCGCTGGACAGTGCAAAATTACACTATCCAGCGACAAATACAAAAAAAAAAACGGAGGGAGTATATAACTGGAGCAAGTTACTGTTTCCTTTTCATGGCACGCTACTTTTGTTTTAAACTCAGATATTACTCCCTCTCCGTTCCAAAGGCGTTTTAACTTTTGATTTTCTATGTCTATATTTAAATTAATGACAATGGATCTAGACACATATATATATAACACATACATAAAGTATGGTATGAATCTCCTAATTTCCTAAAATAGATTTTATTTAGGACGGAGAGAGTATTATTTTTGTTTTCATTTTTTTTCAAATTTGTCATAATGGATCATGATCCAAATGATTCTTCGCAAAATGTTAGAGTTATAAATAAAATTTATTTCAATTAGAAATATGGCTCAATCCTAACCCGATTCGATCTTTAAATCTTATAGTGTAAAATTTAGAGATCGTTGTCACTCTTATATGTACGAGTCATTTTTAGATGTACAAATTTAGAAACCTGATCTGAACTCTCTGTCTAAGACCACCTCTAAGGGCTCCCTCACCCCCCCCCCACATCTGGTGGGATTTGAGGTGTCAAACCCCTTCAACACCCCACCCCACCCAACATCAGGGAGAGAGAAAACTCACCCATATATGGGTGAGTTCCAATCTCTCCCCGCACTTTAATCACACATTTTTTGTGATATTAATCTCTTTTAATTATCGTGACATAAAACAATGTATATTATGACAGTACGAATAGTATATGATTTTTTAAAACTTTAAAAATCGATGAAGAAAATGTCAAATAACTGAATTATGGTATATAGAGAGAGCTGGATAGTGTGATATATATAGTAAAATATAATAGAAAGTATAGATACGAGAGAATTGTGGGAGAAATGGTTGGAGATGATGGTCTAACAACTAACAGCTAGTTATGTGATAGATATTTTTTACAAATATTGTATACAGTTGGCCGTGGAGAAGAGAACGTAGAAGATATTTTTAAAAAAAAAACATGTTAAACGTTAATTATTAGATGAATGTTCTAGAAATTTAATGTATGTATTTGTACATGAGGATGCCTTTACGTAGGATAAGGGGTCGTTTGGTTCCTTTAGTCACCCTCATAAACTTTAGGGACTAAATTTTAGTCCATAGAAATTCTATTTGGAAGACATGTTTTAGTTACCTGCTGGGTAATTTAGATACTAAATTTGATTAAACTTTAGTCACTAAAATTTAGCGGGTAGAAACCAAACACCCTAAGTCTCCATTACCCTATAGCATCAAACACCTTCAGATGGAGGAAAGAGGAAGATGTGCTAGTAGGAATGCCAAAGACCACCAAAGACATTTTCGTCAACTTTTTGCAGGGATGATGGAAATAAGTTGTACTTCCCATTTTAGGGTGTTTTAGTTTGTTTTTTGGCTGCGGCAAAAAGCCGACTTTCTTGCAGTGCAAAATTGAAAACATCTCTGAGCCCGTATTTAGCAGATTTCAGATAGAAGAACTTTACAAATATATATGGAATAATTTTTAGTGGCTTTTAGTGGCTTTACCAAACGATTTTTAGCTCTTTTTACATCTCATAGCCCATAACAATGTTTTTCACAGCCACAGTCAACCAAACATATCCTTAGTATATAACTTAGTATATAATGTGTAACCACTTTTTTATTTTAGTCCCACAATATAAGACATGTTCTCTCTAAACATACACACATCGATACAATAGTACTAGTGTTAGAGAATTAAATACATTTATTGGTCTTTGAATCAGAGATGGTTACGTCTTAGACTATTCCCAATCTATTGTATCTTGTTACAATATCTAAACATGTCATGTCATATCAAATTACATAAGATACAACTATCCCAATATATTATATCATATATTGGTTTTTAGTCCTCTACAAAATATTAATTGTTAGTATATATAAGAGTATGAGATGTGAACCACTTAGATTGTTGAAGTTTCAATGCATATGATCATATGCCTAAGTAGTGTCCCCTCAAGACACAACTTTCTTCTCTTTCCTTTTAACTCTCTTGCCACATAAAAATACTTATGTGTACATTAAATGAGTATGTTATATAAAAAAACGAAGAGAGTAACATCGACGAGGTGGGGTTGACTTCGGCTGTAGCGTTGGAAATGATTGTTTATCACTAACACATTTAAGCTTGTAATCTTGTTTATAAGGTCAAGTGCTCAATAAACACCTCAGTTTATAAGCCACCACCGTATAATTAATAATCCTATGAGTTTGTTGTAAACTATTTTCTCTATTCATAAATAAACTGAATTTTATTAGAGTTGTCCAAAGTTGTTTTTAACATTTAGTCGAATTTATTATAAAAAACATAAATAATTGTGTCACAAATGCAACATATTATGAAAATATAAATCTTGGTTCTTTTTTATAAATAAGCCAGGAGTAAAAATACAGAGATTATAGACATTAGAGCGTCTCCAAGGGTTTTCTATATCTTTTCAATCTCCAACAGTTTTTCTATATCTTGTTTGCAGTCCGGAGAGTCATTCATAGTTTTTGGTATTTGGCTAGTGAGAAATTCGGAATAGAAGATGACTATATTTGATAGTCATTTAGATAAATTGTTGAAAGTTATTATTTTAAAATAATATATCTATTCATATCAACTAGAAAGAACATAGAGAGTGTCTTGAAGTTGCTCCTAGTATTACCTATGCATATTATTTGTGGCAATTTTGCATGTCTATACGATCGTTTGGAGACGTACGAGCATTTCGCGAAAGGGCCTCTAGCCTAGTGGTTGAGGACTTCTGAGTAGCACCTCCAAGTCCTGGGTTCGATTCCCCTCGGGAGCGAATTTTCAGGCTTGGTTAAAAAAATCCCCTCGCTGTGCCCTATCCGCTCTCGGTTTACGATGTCCTGTGCGCCACCCTCCGGTTGGGCCGTTGCAGAGTGGACAGTTGACGCCGACCCGTTAGTGATGGGGGGCCAGGATTCGGGGATTTTCTCGGCCGGGACCATTGTTTCGGTCTCTTCTTAATATAATACCGGGAGGGCGGTCTTTCCCTCCCCGGCCGACTTTGACGTACGAGCATTTCACGATGAAGACGGATGAGTGATACGATGGCCAATCCATCAACTCTCTGTCTCTCTGTGCCTGCAGTTGTGGGGCAGCACTCCGGCGGTTCCGGGCCCCGCGAGGATGGAGATGGAGCATGCAGCTGTCCCGGTGCTGGGCTGCTGGCCTCCTCTCATTGCAGACGTCGGTTCCGCTGGCAGACGGGGCCGATCGGGCCCGGGCCCGGGAGCGACACGGCCATGTGAGCCCCTGCCCGCGCTTGCGCTAGCGGTGAGGGCGACGCGCAGCGACCGACACGAGCGCGCGCGCCGCGACACGACACGGCATCGATCGATCTGTGCCGTCGCCGTCGCCGTCGTGGCGCAGCCGCGAGCTCTTCCGCCCGCCATATGCATGTGCATGAACCCGCGGGGGCCCAGCCATCTGCCAGCCTGCCGTGGTCGACTTCTTCTATCGACGGACACGTTTCCGGATGGCCTGGAGATATGATCGGAGCGAGTGCGCCGACGGGAGAGGATAGGAGCCGCACCGGCGTCGTCTGCGGTCACGCCCGGCCACCAGAGCGCGAGTTGCCGTGGTATCCGCGCCGAGGCTACTGTGGTCCGTGCGCGTCGAGAGTGACCATCACTCATGATGTTCTTCCAGCTGTTGTGTGCGGACGGATGCGCGTACCTATAGTTTTGTGTACGAGTGCTGTCGCTTCGTCCTGCAGGGACCCCTTTCCCCTGTCACCCTCTCCGCCCCGCATGGACCGCGCAAACCGTGGTCGAATGCCAAATTGCCAAGGCCATGTACACCACACTGTACACTAGCTTGATGAGCGAATAAAAACACAGGGTATCTGGCCGGGACCGTAGCGGGAAGCCGGGCCCGGGAACAGCCGAAGGAAGAAGAACAGAAGAAGGTCCATCTCCCATAGTTCCATCGGCCATGGCTCAGGTAGTCATGGTGGTGGAGTGTAAAATGCTGACCACCGGTCCGGAGTCCAAGCGGGAAAGGAGCCCGAGAGCACCCATGGGCTGGGCTGTCTGGAGTTCGGACAGAAGGCGATCTGCGATCCGGGCCTAGTCCGCTTCAAACTGATGCCATCTGTCGTCGTGAAAACAAAAAAAAAAAAAAAACAAAGGTTTATTTTGTCTTCTTTAACTATTACAAAAGTAATTTTTCGCTTAACTTTAAGGCCATGTTCGTTTGCACAGAAATACACCAGAAATTATTTCAGATAATCAAAACTTACATTAATTAGAGAAACAATTTGGATATGAATTGTTCCAGGACTCCATTCCCCAGTAACCGAACGACCCCTAAGGCCCTGTTCGGTTTTTAGGGATTGGAGCTCCAGATTGATTCTTATCTGGATTACTTCTCTAATTTATATAGATTTTGATGAGCTAAAACGAATCATGTTTTATTCATGTACATCGAACGTCCCCTAAAGCGGAAAATAGTTTCTCATCTCTCAAAATCGTACACTTATATCATGGTTGTTTCCCTCGGTTGTTTATCCTTTTTTTTATTATTTTGGCCGAATCTATGGAAGAGCATAGTAAATCAAAGAAAAGTATAAAATGGAAAGTCTAATTTTGTTGAACTTCATTTTAGTAGAATTATTATTATACAATGAATATATAGTATGGTATACTTCAATATAGTTTTTAAACTTTAGATCTATGTTTTTCTGTAATTAATTCATAGTTACAGTTTCTCTCGTCCAATTATGATGAATATTTTATAGTAGATGAAAGTGTCCAGAAATAGTAAATTGGACTAATCTAAAATTTCTTGTAACCATTAAATTGGACTAATCCAACTTCACTCCTTATGCCTAATTGTATTATCTAATCTTAGCACAAAAGTTTAGAACCCTAAGTTCTAACCCTATTCTAGAATGACAATTCTAGTAATGTAAATACAAGAATTTCATTGCACAAAAGTAAACATTAAAGTACAGGAAGGGTTGGGAATATAACGATGTTTTTCTGAGGTATCGGAGAGGAAGGGTTGGGAATATAACGATGTTTTCTGAGGTATCGGAGAGTTGACACTCTTCAATGGACCTTGCTGGAGAACCCACACAAGGGTGTGGCTCCTCCTTTATCTGCAATGTATCAAGTGCTCTCTACGGGTTAATTCTTCGATACTTTAGCACGATGAATCATTCATAACCATTTATATAATAAGTTGGACCATCCGCAATCTTTATCGGGTGATCACCAAGCAACCGGCTGTCACCAAGCCATCTACGTGATGCGACCCCGAAGAGTAACAAATATAAACTCTCATTTGACATAAACAAGCCTAACGAGGTCCCTAATATCGTGATTGTCAAAACTCAAACTCCTCACTAGGCAAAGACTCTTCCTTTAACTCCAAAGAATTTCTTTACCTGAACAAATGAGCAAGAGATCTCCAATGTACGAGATTGAGGGGTATTTAACCCAAGGCATGGAACTTGTCGTTGCCTATTCACTCGGCTTTCATGGGGTCATTGAAAATGTCTGATGTACACTAACCTCCTGCATCAAACACATCAGGTGCATGTCCTAACGAGTAGTTTCTAAACTAGTCGTTATTCTACTAGTATCCAATGCTTCTTGACCAGTCTCACCGGACAAGTCCAATGAGTGTAAAGCCTCGAGGTACATGTCTATAGACCTCTTTGAGTACCATGTCCAATGAGGTGTTTGGTGCATCACCATACATGTTCTTTGAGTACACTAACTCCCATGCTAGTTCCAGCCTTCTTTATGTGCCATCAGGCATTTTGATGCTAGCTACTTATGCAACAAGACACATTTTTATCATATGCCCTATATTCAGTGCACATCGAACATTTCTAGTGTAGTTGGACATGTCCAATTAGGTTTGATCTCAACTCATCTCGGGCTTCCACAAGCTATCTACTTATGCAACAAGACACATTTCTATTTGATGCCATGTATCTGGTGCACATTGAACATTCCAATACAACTGCATAACAATGGACATGTCCAATTGGGTTTGATCTCAACTCATCTTGTGCTTCCACAGAGCTACATATAACTAGATTTCATAAGTGTGCATCACAACTTATTACTAGACTTACCTAGGTCAAGCTACCCATCCATGTCTCCCTTTATAGTACAACTATGGGAAAATAAAAAATCATATCACTAATTTTCATGTCCATTAATTCGATTAACACTTAGAACTAGTCGATCTTTAACCTTCTAGCACATCCTTTAAAGGCAAAAAATGAATACCATAACATGGGCACATAATCCATATACACCCAATTAGCCTCCATTATCGTGACCTAACTTATTTCGACTCTACAAAATATACATTAGTCATAATAGTCTAGTGTTGTCGTAAATACCAAGCATTGCACATTCTGCGGCGTCACCTCTCGCCAACCCTCAAGAATGAGTACATAGAAGAGAAGGCAAGCAACCTCTGGGGACTGCATTGCAAAAGCAGTTTGAGAGGTTGAAGTACACAGTCTTGCCCCAAGCATAGCAATACTAGGTTCACCTCAGATACACCAACTTAAAAACTATGGCTAAATATAATGCAACACTACACCTTGTGTTAAGGTGATCATAGACAATAAAAATTGAAAAATCATGTCTACCTTCCACCTGAGTGTCATTCAAACTGCCCAAAACTACTAACAAGATGCATACATGTAGTATAACAACCTCGTTGATGTCATGCAAGTGAATGAAGCACAAGATGATGCTTTGAATACAAACTTCACTACTTAACTGAACGACAAAGGCATTACCACTGAAGTTAATGCCAACTTGTATAAGATAAGAAAGCCTATCCACAAGAAGAGGGGTAGGCACGGTGCTGACACGGAAAAGAAACATGCCACAATTGATCACTCTAATGTTCATGAGAAGAAAACAAACAAAAGAAACCACAACACAAGCCATATGGACTACGTGATAATACTTGCTATAATGGTGTCTGGGGCCATTGGTCTAAGATATGTCAGTCAACAAAGTATGTCATAGAAGCCTACAAGGCAAAGAATGTGCATGAAAAGAAACCCGAGGCACACTTTACCATAGCAACCAATGTTGAAGCCATGGAAGAAGACCCTACACCTGAAGCATCTGGCATGCCTCTTAACCTTTCAAGTGTTGTGAAGATGATAGTAATTGAAGAAAAGACCACCACAACTATAGTGGAGGCTGACACCAATGCCTTCCTCAATTCTACTTGAGTGCTTGCATGCATAATTTATTTTTGGAGTTGACTTAAATTATGGTCTATAAGCTCTATGAGAGTGCCATCTCTCTTTCATGAAATATGTTGAACCATTTGAATTTAATATGCAATGTTTTCCCTTATGATATTTACTAATTGCAATAATCATATCATGAAATGTCCATGGAGGATATATGTATTTTTGATTGTGGCATGACAAATACAAGTTTCAGGGAAACAAAATACTTCCATATATTCACGAAGAATGCTAGAAGTATTACCATGATCATTGGAAGCGATTATTGTATAATAGGGTCCCTCAAAACCATGATTATACTCCTGATGGGTACTCAAATTGAAATTAAAGAAGCATTGTTGTACCTCGAATCAACTAGAACTATCTTGAGTTTTAGGGACATTCATGCAAATAGTTTCACGTAGAAACCATATATAGAAACATCCTTGTCGCTGGAAGCTAGCTTACACTACACTAGAGTTAGTGCACCTACACTATACACTTCCCTAAAGACTATTTAGACATTCTAAATTATTCTCTCTATGGCATTGCTTACAAGGTCACCCTGGTCTCAAAATGATGAGAAACTGAAAGGGAATTAGGCTTACACCTAGTTCCTAAATAATTTTGATGGTTGAATTGCCCAACACAAATAATTGGACTAACTAGTTTGCTCTAGTGTATAAGTTATACAGGTGCCAAAGGTTCACAACAAGCCAATTAAAAAGACCAATGTTGGGTTCAAAATAGAGAGCTAAAGGCATCCCGAAAGGCTCACTGGTCTGGCGCACCGGACAGTGTCCGGTGCACCAGGGGACCTCGCGCTGAACCCCTCAGCCTCGGGAATTTTCAGAGCCGGCGCGCTATAATTCACCGGACTGTCCGGTACTCCAAGAGAACGCGGCTCTGGAACTTGGCAGCCTCGGGAATTCGCAACGGCTGCTCCGCTATAATTCACCGGACATGTCCGGTGTACACCGGACTGTCCGGTGTAACTGTGGAGCAACGGCTACTTCGGCGCCAACGGCTACCTGCGGACGCATTAAATGCGCGCCAGCGCGCGCAGAAGTCAGGCACGCCCATGCTGGCGCACCAGACACTCTACAGTGCATGTCCGGTGCACCACCGGACATCTAGGCAGGCCCAGCGTCAGAGCTCCAACTGTCGGAACCCTAACGACCGGGGTGACGTGGCTGGCGCACCGGACATGTCCGGTGTGCACCGGACTGTCCGGTGCACCATGCGACAGACAGCCTCCACCCAAACGGCTAGTTTGGTGGTTGGGGCTATAAATACCCCCAACCACCCACCATTCATGGTATCCAAGTTTTCCACTTCTCAACCACTTACAAGAGCTAGGCATTCAATTCTAGACACACCAAAGAGATCAAATCCTCTCCAATTCCACTCAAGGCTTTAGTGATTAGCGAGAGAGATTTGTCGTGTTCTTTTGAGCTCTTGCGCTTGGATTGCTTCTTTTCTTTCTCACTTGTTCTTGTGATCAAAACTCCATTGTAATCAAGGCAAGAGGCACCAATTGTGTGGTGGCCCTTGCGGGGAAGTTTTGTTCCCGGTTTTGATTTGAGAAGAGAAGCTCACTCGGTCCGAGGGACCGTTTGAGAGAGGGTAAGGGTTGAAAGAGACCCGGCCTTTGTGGCCTCCTCAACGGGGAGTAGGTTTGCAAGAACCGAACCTCGGTAAAACAAATTCGCGTGTCACACTCTTCATTTGCTTGCGATTTGTTTTGCGCCCTCTCTCGGACTCATTATTATTTCTAACGCTAACCCGGCTTGTAGTTGTGATTAATTTTGTAAATTTCAGTTTCGCCCTATTCACCCCCCCTCTAGGCGACTATCAATTGGTATCAGAGCCCGGTGCTTCATTAGAGCCTAACCGCTCGAAGTGATGTCGGGAGATGACGCCAAGAAGGAGATGGAGACCGGCGAAAAGCCCACTACAAGCCACGGGAGCACTTCATCGGAAGAGTCCCGCACTAAGAGGAAGGAGAAGAAGAAGGACTCCTCCAAAGGGAAGGAGAAGAAATCTTCTTCACACCACAAAGAGAAGGAGAAATCCTCTTCCCACAAGCCGCATCGGAGTGGGGACAAGAAAAGGAGGATGAGGAAGGTGGTCTACTACGAGACCGATTCTTCATCGACATCCTCCTCCGGCTCCGACACGGCGTCCGTCACTTCTAAGCGCCAAGAGCGTAAGAAGTATAGTAAGATTCCCCTACGCTACCCTCGCATTTCTAAACATACACCTTTACTTTCCGTCCCATTAGGCAAACCACCAACTTTTGATGGTGAAGATTACGCTAGGTGGAGTGATTTAATGCGATTTCATCTAACCTCGCTCCACAAAAGTATATGGGATGTTGTTGAGTTTGGTGCACAGGTACCATCCGTAGGGGATGAAAACTATGATGAGGATGAAGTAGCCCAAATCGAGCACTTCAACTCCCAAGCCACAACCATACTCCTCGCCTCTCTAAGTAGAGAGGAATATAACAAGGTGCAAGGGTTGAAGAATGCGAAGGAGATTTGGGATCTACTCAAGACCGCGCACGAGGGTGATGAACTCACCAAGATCACCAAGCGGGAAACGATCGAGGGGGAGCTCGGTCGCTTCCGTCTTCGCCAAGGGGAGGAGCCACAAGATATGTACAACCGACTCAAAACCTTGGTGAACCAAGTGCGCAACCTCGGGAGCAAAAAGTGGGATGACCACGAGGTGGTTAAAGTTATTCTAAGATCTCTTATTTTCCTTAACCCTACTCAAGTACAATTAATTCGTGGTAATCGTAGATACACTCTAATGACTCCCGAGGAAGTTATCGGGAATTTTGTGAGCTTTGAATGTATGATCAAGGGCTCAAAGAAGATCAACGAGCTTGATGATCCCTCCACATCGGAAGCACAACCAGTGGCATTCAAAGCAACGGAGGAGAAGGAGGAGTCTACACCAAGTAGACAACCAATCGACGCCTCAAAGCTCGACAACGAGGAGATGACTTTAATCATCAAAAGCTTTCGCCAAATCCTCAAGCAACGGAAGGGGAAGGATTACAAATCCCGTTCCAAGAAGGTTTGCTACAAGTGTGGTAAGCCCGGTCACTTTATTGCTAAATGTCCATTATCAAGTGACAGTGACAGGGATAACGACAAGAAGGGCAAGAGGAGAGAAAAGAAGAGGTACCACAAGAAGAGGGGCGGCGATGCCCACGTATGCCGCGAGTGGGACTCCGACGAGAGCTCCACCGACTCCTCCGACGACGAGGACGCCGCCAACATCGCCGTCACCAAGGGACTCCTCTTCCCCAACGTCGGCCACAAGTGCCTCATGGCAAAGGACGGCAAGAGGAAGAAGGTTAAATCCAAATCATCCACTAAATATGAGTCTTCTAGTGATGATAATGCTAGTGATGAGGAGGATAACTTGCGTACCCTTTTTGCCAACCTTAACATGGAACAAAAGGAAAAATTAAATGAATTAATTAGTGCTATTCATGAAAAGGATGACCTTTTGGATTCCCAAGAGGACTTCCTAATTAAGGAAAATAAGAAACATGTTAAGGTTAAAAATGCTTATGCTCTAGTGGTAGAAAAATGTGAGAAATTAACTAGTGAGCTAAGCACATGCCATGACATTATTGCCAACCTTAGAAATGAAAATGCTAATTTGATAGCTAAGGTTGATTCTCATATTTGTAATGTTTCAACTTCCAATCCTAGAGATGATAATGTTGATTTACTTGCTAGGATTGATGAGTTGAATGTTTCTCTTGCTAGCCTTAAAATTGAGAATGAAAAATTGCTTGCTAAGGCTAAAGATTTCGATGTTTGCAATGCTACTGTTTCTGACCTTAGAACTAAGAATGATATATTGCATGCTAAGGTTGTAGAATTAAAATCTTGCAAAACCTCTACATCTACCGTTGAGCACACTTCTATTTGTACTAGATGTAGAGATGTTGATGTTAATGCTATTCATGATCACATGGCCTTAATTAAACAACAAAATGATCATATAGCAAAATTAGATGCTAAAATTGCCGAGCATAACTTAGAGAATGAAAAATTTAAATTTGCTCGCAGTATGCTTTATAATGGGAGACGCCCTGGCATCAAGGATGGCATTGGCTTCCAAAGGGGAGACAATGTCAAACTTAATGCCCCTCCTAAAAGATTGTCTAATTTTGTAAAGGGCAAGTCTCCCATGCCTCAGGATAACGAGGGTTACATTTTGTACCCTGCCGGTTATCCCGAGAGCAAAATTAGGAGGATTCACTCTAGGAAGTCTCACTCTGGCCCTAACCATGCTTTTATGTATAAGGGTGAGACATCTAGTTCTAGGCAACCAACCCGTGCTAAGTTGCCTAAGAAGAGAATTCCTAATGCATCAAATGATCATGACATTTCATTCAAAACTTTTGATGCATCATATGTTTTAACTAACAAATTCGGCAAGGTAGTTGCCAAGTTTGTTGGGGGCAAACACAAGGGCTCCAAGACTTGTGTTTGGGTACCCAAAGTTCTTGTTTCTAATGCCAAAGGACCCAAAACCGTTTGGGTACCTAAAGTCAAGAACTAAACTTGTTTTGTAGGTTTATGCATCCGGGGGCTCAAGTTGGATCATCGATAGCGGGTGCACAAACCACATGACAGGGGAGAAGAAGATGTTCTCCTCCTACGAGAAAAACCAAGATCCCCAAAGAGCTATCACATTCGGGGATGGAAACCAAGGTTTGGTCAAAGGATTGGGTAAAATTGCTATATCTCCTGACCATTCGATTTCCAATGTTTTTCTTGTAGATTCATTGGATTACAATTTGCTTTCTGTATCTCAATTATGCAAAATGGGTTACAACTGTCTTTTCACTGATGTAGGTGTCACTGTCTTTAGAAGAAGTGATGATTCAATAGCATTTAAGGGTGTGTTAGAGGGTCAGCTATACTTAGTAGATTTTGATAGAGCTGAACTCGACACATGCTTAATTGCTAAGACTAACATGGGTTGGCTCTGGCACCGCCGACTAGCCCATGTTGGGATGAAGAATCTTCATAAGCTTCTAAAGGGAGAGCACATTTTAGGACTAACCAATGTTCATTTTGAGAAAGACAGGGTTTGTAGCGCATGCCAAGCAGGAAAGCAAGTTGGTGCCCATCATCCACACAAGAACACCATGACGACCGACAGGCCACTGGAGCTCCTACACATGGATCTATTCGGCCCGATCGCTTACATAAGCATCGGCAGGAGTAAGTATTGTCTAGTTATTGTGGATGATTATTCTCGCTTCACTTGGGTGTTCTTTTTGCAAGAAAAATCTCAAACCCAAGAGACCTTAAAGGGATTCTTGAGACGAGCTCAAAATGAGTTCGGCTTAAGGATCAAGAAAATTAGAAGCGACAACGGGACGGAGTTCAAGAACTCACAAATTGAAGGCTTCCTTGAGGAGGAGGGCATCAAGCATGAGTTCTCTTCTCCCTACACGCCACAACAAAATGGTGTAGTGGAGAGGAAGAATCGAACTCTATTGGACATGGCAAGGACCATGCTTGATGAGTACAAGACTTCGGATCGGTTTTGGGCCGAGGCGGTCAACACCGCCTGCTACGCCATCAACCGGTTATATCTACACCGAATCCTCAAGAAAACATCTTATGAACTCCTAACCGGTAAAAAGCCCAATATTTCATATTTTAGAGTCTTTGGTAACAAATGTTTTATTCTTGTTAAAAGAGGTAGAAAATCTAAATTTGCTCCTAAGACTGTAGAAGGCTTTTTACTAGGATATGATTCAAACACAAGGGCATATAGAGTCTTTAACAAGTCTACTGGACAAGTTGAAGTTTCTTGTGACGTTGTGTTTGATGAGACTAACGGCTCTCAAGTAGAGCAAGTTGATCTTGATGAGATAGGTAATGAAGAGGCACCATGCATCGCACTAAGGAACATGTCCATTGGGGATGTGTGTCCTAAGGAATCCGAAGAGCCTCCAAATGCACAAGATCAACCATCCTTCTCCACGCAAGCATCTCCACCAACTCAAAATGAGGATGAGGCTCAAAATGATGAAGAAGAAGATCAAAGAGATGAGCCACCTCAAGATGACGACAATGATCAAGGGGGAGATGCAAATGATCAAGACAAGGAGGATGAAGAACCAAGGCCGCCACACCCAAGAGTCCACCAAGCAATCCAACGAGATCACCCCGTCGACACCATCCTCGGCGACATTCATAAGGGGGTAACTACTAGATCTCGTGTTGCACATTTTTGTGAGCATTACTCTTTTGTTTCCTCTATTGAGCCACACAGGGTAGAGGAAGCACTCCAAGATTCGGATTGGGTGGTGGCGATGCAAGAGGAGCTCAACAACTTCACTAGGAATGAGGTATGACATTTAGTTCCACGTCCTAATCAAAATGTTGTAGGAACCTGTTGGGGACTTGTTCTCAAATGCTAAGAATTAAGAACAAGGCAACACAAAAAATGTTAAGCGTTAAGGTCCTTCGTCCTCCATAACAATATATCCCCTCGGGATATATAGCATCTCGGACGAAGGTTACGAAGGTCATACCTTCGTAAGCATAACAACGAAGAATGAAGCATTCACATAAATCATAGAATATGAAATAAACATTTAAATATTGTCATAGAATTATCTCTACTTGTATCAATGAATATAAATGACTTTGAATTACAAATGTACCTTCGGTCCTGCGGAAGGCAAAAGTACAAGCGTGATGCGAAAGCAAATGATAAGTTCGCGTGAACAGTACAGAGGTACTGTTCATCTATTTATAGGCACAGGTCGCAGCCTGTGACAAATTACAATTATGCCCCTTGCGAAAGTTTACAGCATTGACTCAGACCTATATGTATAAAAAGGTCATTCTATCTCTATGTCGGTTTAAAACGCCGAAGCTCCATGAAAAGGGACCTTCGGCCATCTCTTGGAGACGACTTCAGCCGAAGCTGCTTCTTCGTGTGAGACCTTCGGCGCACCGAAGCACGACCCCAACAGTAGCCCCTTTCGCGGTGCTAGATCGTTCTTCGTAACGAGCTTGACCCGTGAAAAAAGCCTCTTCAGCTTCGGGAAGCCGAAGGTCCAAAAAACACCTTCCCTGAGCTCGTTGCGGAGAAACGATCCGACTTCCGAGCGCGTGTCGGTCCCACCTTGCAGAGTTACTGTTTTATCCTTGCGGTCCACTGCGCAGCGGGTATGAGTTACTGCGCGCCTGGTGTAACAGTTCCACCGCTTCGCCTTCCTACCTGCAGTACTATATAAACAAACAGGTGGGTGTGAAGTTACCACAGCATTCATTGCTATTTGCACTGTTTCGCTGCCAAAATTTTTCACCATAGCCGAAGCTTAAGTCTCAGAATCGAACGAAGGTGCTTCTCAACGTCCGCTTCGTCAGAAAGAAGAGCTTCGGAGAGAGAAAAAAGGAAAAAAGTTTTTGACTTCTCAAACTTAGAATCAAATGGCGAGAATACGATCTACTGCCAAAGTTGTACGTGAGGGAGACGAAGCCGAAGGTTCAGACACTGTGCCCATCTCCGAAGCAATGCAGCGTTCCGGTCTACTAACTACAGAAGAAATGCCTGCTGCTGAAGCAGGCCCAACAACTGTCGAAGGAGAAGAAGACATTGAAGGGACTGACTCCGAAGATGACTATCACCTTGCTACGCCCAGCAAGCCCAGCCACCTAGATTTTGGGAAATCAACTGTTTCAAAAGCTGACCTTTCGAAGATGGTGAAAGCAGGTTATTTCAAAGAGGACCAGAAGAAGTTACTCCGCTTCGGGGAAGAAGAAACCACCCCGAAGCCAAGGGAGGATGAGATTGTTATTTTCAAGAGTTTTTTAAAGGCTGGGCTTAGATTCCCTCTCCACGGTATTGTTGCGGAGATACTAAGGAGGTTTGGTATCTACTTTCATCAATTGACTCCTAACGCCATCGTTAGGCTCAATGTTTATATCTGGGCCCTCCGAAGCCAAGCTGTGGAACCATTTGCTGACAGCTTCTGCCGTGCTCACGAATTACATTATCAAACAAAGGCTAGAAAAGATGGGCTACATGATAATTTTGGTTGCTACAATTTTGCCTACCGGAAGTCAACAAAGTGTCCTGTCATCAGCTACCGAAGCAAATGGTCAGCAGGTTGGAAATCTGAGTGGTTTTATGTAAAAGTCGATGAAGACAAAGAAAAATTGGCTCAAAGCCCTCTGGAGTTAACCTTCGGAGAGACAAGGCCACAATGCCACATTGGCGACCTAAAAGGTCCCACCTGGGCTGCTCTGGGTGAATTTGAAATTATCTCAAAAAATATTGGCACCAGGGATCTAGTTCAGGAATTCTTGGCATTCAGGGTTTTCCCTACTCTAAAAGAGTGGGAAATGCCGAAGCTGGAGGGAGAGAAGAAGGAGGGGGAGCTAGTTCGTCTGCCTTATCACTTTAAATTCAAGAAGTACTTTAAGAAACCCTGCAAAGAGTGGTTAGACACAGTTGAGACAATGTGCAATGAAATCTTGGGGAATTACTCCAAAAAGGAGGATCAATTAATGACAGCAGCCTTCGGAACCCGACCGAAGCGGAGGCTGAACCGAGTATTCGATGCCCTGGGCCTCGAGTATCCAGACTATGAGCAGTTGAATAAGGGTGCCGAAGGCCACAAAAGAAAAAGAGTGGCTGAAACCGAAACTCTGATCAGAAGTGAAGAAGGACCAGCAAAGAAAAAGAAAATTATCAAGAAAAGAACAATATCCACTCCGAAGCGCCAATCTCCCGAAGAAGAGGGGTCCCCCACACCGCCTTCTACCAGCGACGTGGATGAAATTTTAAAGGTAATGACTGAACCCATGCCCACGAAGCTAAGTCCACTAGGGCTCCAACTGACGAAGCTTTTTCGAAAGGTGGACGAGCCGGATCAGACGAAGACAAACAAACCCAAGCGGCAAAGAATCATTGCGGTAACTGAAGTTATCGATAAGACGCCGCCAAGGGCGTCAATCCAAAAATCGGCAGCTGCCGAAGATACAACAATCGTCGAGGGCGTAGCTTCGGGGGTCGCGGCTACCGAAGCCGCTACAGCCGAAGATACAAACTTAAAATCCACGATTGAGAATATCAACAAGATTTTGGAAGACATGGCTGCGGAAGAAGCTGGTGCGACTACTGAAAAAACCATGGCCACAGTGCCTGAGAAAGGAAAAGAAATAGCCGAAGACCCTTCGGACGACGAAGCCTACTCTTTCCAGAACTTAGTTGGGCAAAAACTGACGAAGGACGAAATAGAAGAACTTAAAGACTACGCCAAGTCTTGCGGCTACAAGTCAGGTGCCCTCCTATTTGGGGGCATTGATGACGAACAGCTGGGCTGCATCCGGGACTCAGCTGGAGCTAAGGTCATCGGTACTCTATCAAAGAGTATCGGTTTTCCGAAGCTAGAGACAGACATCAGCCGCTATCGACGACAACATATCGTTGGCAGCTTATTTTATTCAAATTTCAAGGTAAACATCCCTCTCCCTAACTTCTATTGCTTTTTAATAATGGCAATATTCTTTAACGAAGGTTGTTTATTTGTAGAGCATGCTTCTAAGCAAAGCTTTGAGGATGCAGCAAGATCTAGAAGATAAGAAGCACGAAGCTATAATTGAAAATTTAGAGAGCAAAATAAAGGAGCAATCAGATGCTTTTGAGAAAAAGAACTTTGAGCTCCAGGCAGCCGAAGGCTTACTGGCGGAAGCTGAAGCAAAAATATCAGAACTAAACTCGAAGCTTCTCCGCCAGTCCGAGCAGTTCGAACGAGAGAAACAAGATCTCAATGAAAAACTTGAAGCCGGAGCTCAGCAGAATTCAGATTTGAGAAAACTACTGACAAATCTTCAAGAAAAATGCCTGGAATTTAGCAACAAGTGCATTCAACGATTAAGAAAGATTTTTTACTCGGTTGGAGCTAGCAGCGAAAAATTTACCCCCTCAGCTGAAGATCTACCGAAAACCTTTGAACACATTGAGGAGGAAATTGACGAGCTCGACGAAGTCATAGCTGGGCATGGTGACTTCTGTGCCTGGGTGGCTTCTCGAGGGACTGCTGCTGCATTTCTGAAGGCCGGCTGCGAACACGGAAAAATTGTCAACAGGCCCAACTTCACCTTATCTCCATCAATCCTGGATGATATGCCTGACCTCGCCCGAAGCATCTCCAATAGATTTATAAAAATGATATGGACAAAAGGCGGGCGGGAGAAAGCTGGAGACGAAGCACGAAGTCATCTTGAGCCAGTAAGAAATGATACTTCGGAGTTACCTTTTTCCTTTGCTCTTGATTTTTACTCATAAACTCTTAATTTATGTAGGATGACGAAGGTGAAGATGATGCCTAAATTATGTCGTCGAAGCTGAAACTTAATGAAGATCAGTAGAAGTGTACTGTAGAAAAACTCAGGATATTTTTGTAACAATTCTTGTAAACACAACTAGACTACCTTCAAGGAACTTTGTACATACCTTGTAATATATTCTTACCCTTTTGCTTGAGGCGCTTTGTTGTGGACGAAATTAGTATTTTGAGCCGAAGGCGAAAAAACACCTTCCCTTCTTTTCGTACACAACGAAGCCTAAAAGGTCGCTTCCTCTTTTTGCCGAAGCTTTGCTTTTTTGTACATGGCAAAACATAAAAGACTACTTCTCCTTTCTGCCGAAGCTTTTCTGTACAAAACATAAAAAACTACTTCTCTTTTCTGCCGAAGCTTTCCTTTACAAAACATAAAGAACTACTTTCTCTTTTCTGCCGAAGCTTTCCTTTACATGACAAAACATAAAAGACTACTACTCTTTTACACAACGATTCATAAAAATCCAGTTCTCCCTTATACTGAAACTTTTCTTTGTGTCAAAGCAACAGAACTTTTCACTTTTGCACACAACATAGCGTAACAAGTCATAAAAAGGCACTTCTCCGAAGCTTTTTTGCCGAAGCAGCCACTTGGGAACACAAATGCTATGAATGAATGCTTATGCATGCGAATGTTATGATGTAATGTAATGCACGAATGAATGTCCGAAGCATATGTCCGAAGCCATATTGTCAGCCATTACTTGAAAACAACCACACATTAGCTCTGCATTCCCTTAGGAACGACTTTGGAGCTTCTTCGCCTCTTACTTAGGCAATATCAGCGTTGACTTTTCGCTGTAAGCTCTGCATCCCCTTAGGGACGTCTTTGGAGCTTCTTCGTCTTTTACTTAGACGGTATAAGCTCTGCATTCCCTTGGGAACGTCTTTGGAGCTTCTTCGCCTTTTACTTTCGGCGGAATCAGCGTTGACTTTTCGCTGTAAGCTCTGCATCCCCTTAGGGACGTCTTCGGAGCTTTTTCTCTTTTTCAGCTTCGGCACTCGATGGTGCGCTCTCAGCTTTTACATGTACATCTTTGGGGGATTTTGCTCTTATAAAACTAAAAAGAAAAATTACATGTGATGGCCCCATTAAAAACCTTTCTCCCCCTTTAGAAAGGAAAAGGGTGCCATGAAAAAGAAAAGAAAAGTCAAAATTACATCGAGTTATACATAAAACCGCCGAAGCTCATCCGCATTCCAAGATCTTGGAATTTCATTGCCATCCATGTCCTTCAGTCTGTACGAACCAGGCCTTGACGAAGATGCTACTAAGAAAGGCCCTTCCCATTTCAGTTGCAATTTGCCCACTGTATCCGGATTGGCCACTCTCCGAAGCACCAAGTGTCCTGGCTCAATATTTTTTAGCCGGACCTTTCTATCTCGCCATTTAACTGTTTCAGCCTGGTACTTATTGATATTCTCCACGGCCTGGAGCCTGATCCCTTCTAAGGCATCTTTTTCCACGAGACAAGTATCTTCGGGACCTGATTCTGCCGAAGCTACCACTCTTATTGATCCAGCTTTGGCCTCTTCCGGGGTTATTGCTTCGTCACCAAATAACAACTTAAATGGGGTAAAGCCTGTAGATCTTGATGCTGTTGTGTTATGGCTCCATACCACTTTGGTAAGCTGATCTGGCCACTTTCCCCTTGGTTGATTGAAGATTAGCTTCATTATTCCTGTCATTATGATGCCGTTGGCCCTTTCAACAAGCCCATTTGACTCCGGGTGCCTGACTGACGCAAAGTGGATCTTCGTGCCAATTTGATCACAAAAATTTCTGAATTCTTCGGAGTCAAATTGTGTTCCATTATCTACAGTTATAGCCTTCGGCACTCCGAAGCGACAGACAATATTCTGCCAGAAAAATTTTTGGACAGTGGCCGAAGTTATTGTAGCTAATGGCTTCGCCTCAATCCACTTAGAAAAATATTCCACAGCAACTACAACATATCTCAGATTGCCCTGAGCCGGTGGTAATGGGCCCAGCAGATCGAGGCCCCACCTTTGCAGTGGCCAGATGGGTTGTATTAGCTGTGTCAAAGACGAAGGTTGTTTTTGATCTCTTGCACATTTCTGACAGCCTTCGCACTTTCGAACTAACTCAGCTGCATCCGCAGCTGCCTTCGGCCAATAAAATCCTTGACGGAACACTTTTCCAAGTAACGGCCTGGATCCGATGTGGGATCCACAAAGGCCTGCATGTATCTCCTTCATCAACTCTATACCTTCGGCTCTAGACAAGCACTTGAGCAACGGGGCACAAACTCCATGCTTGTATAACTCCCCTTCTATAATGATATACGGACGAGCTCTTGCCTCTATTCTTTTATTATAAGCTTCGTCATCTGATAGGAAGTTGCCCTGAAGGTAAGAAATTATTTCAGTTCTCCAATCTTCACTGTACACAGGGGAAATGGTAAGAACTGCTCTTTCAAGTAACTCCACCGAAGGTGCCTTTATTGTTTCAAAGAATACATCCGAAGGTAGCGGCAGCCCCTGTGCTGCAGACCTGGCTAACAAATCAGCATGTTCATTTTGCCCTCGAGGGATATTCTTAACAGAGAATCCTTCGAAGGAAGCTTCGATCCTTCGGACTGTGTCTAGGTATTTTTCAAGCTTCGGGTCTTTAGCCTTGCAGCTTTTGTCAATATGACCCGAAACAATCTGAGAATCAGTTTTAAGGATCGCCCTCCTGATCCCCATCGCCTTTAGTTTCCGAAGACCCAGGAGCAAGGCTTCGTACTCAGCAATATTATTTGTGCAGCTGAAATCCAGTCTTGCTGCGTAGCAAGTTTTAACCTTGGATGGTGAAACCAAAACAGCAGCTGCTCCTGCTCCGAAGGTTCCCCAGGAGCCATCACAAAACACTGTCCATGCTTCGGCATCTTTATTCGCTTCTTCGCCCTGAGCCCCTGGCGTCCAGTCGGCAATAAAATCTGCCAATGCTTGAGATTGGATCGAGGATCTGTGCACATAATCAATGTAAAATTCATTAAGCTCCGCAGCCCATTTTCCAATTCGGCCAGTAGCTTCTTTATTTCTCATGATATCTTTCAACGGCTGCGAAGAAGGAACAATAATGTTATATGCCTGAAAATAATGCCGAAGCTTCCTGGATGCCATTAGAACGGCATACAACACCTTCTCCAGTTCTGTATAATTTTTCTTTGAGACACTAAGGACTTCAGATACAAAATATACTGGGACCTGCTTCTTGATTTGTCCATCAAACTTCTCCTGCACAAGTGCCGCACTTACTGCTGAGTGCGAAGCTGCCACATACAACAACAGAGGAGCCCCTGGCATTGGTGGAGTTAATGTTGTTAGATCTATCAGGTATTGCTTGAGTTCTTCGAAAGCTTTTTGTTGAGCTGGGCCCCATTGAAAGACTTCAGCTGATTTTAGCACCTCGAAGAAGGGTAGATTTCTTTCCGCTGATCTGGATATAAATCTGTTAAGAGATGCCAGTCTTCCTGTCAATCTTTGGGCCCCCTTTCTTGTGGTTGGTGGCTCCATTCGAAGTATAGCTTCGATTTTATTTGGGTTAGCTTCAATTCCCTTTGTTGAAACCAAGCATCCAAGGAACTTACCCTTCTTTACTCCGAAGACACATTTTTCTGGATTCAGCTTCAGACCAGCTTGTCTGAAGCTGGCGAAGGTCTCCTGCAGATCAGCAATATGGTCTTCTTGCTTCGTGCTTTTTACAATAATGTCATCAACATAGGTCAACACATTTCTGCCTATCTGAGATTGGAGAACCTTCGCAGTCATCCTGCTGAAACTCCCTCCAGCATTCTTAAGCCCCTCAGGCATCCGAAGATAGCAATATGTACCACTTGGGGTTATGAAACTAGTCTTCGGCTCATCCTCCTTTTTCATCCAGATTTGATGATAGCCTGAATAACAATCCAGGAGACTCATGAGTTCCGAAGAAGCTGCTGCATCAACTAAAGAGTCTATCCGTGGCAGCGGGAACTCATCCTTCGGACAAGCCTTGTTGAGATCTGTGAAATCAATACACATTCTCCACTTTCCATTGGCCTTCTTCACCATAACAGTGTTAGCTAGCCATTCTGGATACTTCACTTCTCTGATAACTCCTGCACTTAGGAGTCTTTTTACTTCGTTGCGAGCCCCTTCGGCCTTGTCATCAGACATTTTCCGAAGCCTCTGCTTGCGGGGTCTGAAGGATGGGTCAATATTGAGCGAATGTTCAATAACATCCCGATTCACTCCACATAGATCATTGGCTGACCATGCAAAAACATCTTTATTGTTGAATAAAAACCTTATCAAGGTTTTCTCTTGATCTTCAGATAATTGCGAGCCCAATAGCACCTTTTGCTCTGCTATATCCTCACACAGCAGCATGGGCTTCGGCTGATCAGCCGAAGCTGCTTTTTCCCTCCTGAACTTGTACTGTTCACAAGCTTCAGCTCCATCTATATTATGGATTGCCTTGGAATCAGTCCAGCTTCCTTCGGCCCTTCTGGCAGCTTCCTGACTCCCATGAATAGCAATAGGCCCTTGATCCGAAGGTATCTTCATGCAGAGGTAAGCTGGGTGAAGAATTGCTTCAAAAGCATTTAGAGTACCACGACCAATGATGGCGTTGTAGGGGTATTCCATGTCAACAATATCAAACACAATTTGCTCAGTCCTTGTGTTATTAACAAATCCGAAGGTTACCGGCATGGTAATCTTCCCGAGTGCCACAATCTGCCGCCCTCCGAAGCCACAAAGAGGGTGCGTAGCATCATGAATCTTATCTTCAGGCTCTTGCATCTGTCTGAAGGCTTTGGCAAATATAATGTCAGCTGCACTGCCTGTGTCAATTAGAACATTGTGAACCAGAAACCCTTTGATCACACAAGAAATGACCATAGCATCATTGTGGGGATAGTCCTTGAGCTGAAGATCTTCCTGAGAGAAGGTAATTGGAATGTGAGACCATTTTGACTTAATGAAGGGTCCCTGCACTCCAACATGCTGCACCCTTCTTTGAGCCTCCTTCTTCTGCTTTTTGTTAGCTGGCTCTGAGGAAGAACCGCCTGTTATCGGGAGCACCAGCTTCGAAGCCGAAGCAGCTCCAGTTTGAGTGTTGAACGAAGCCATCAGCTCAGAAAGGTGGAAGTGAGTTGACCGGACGGTGGGCGCCAATGTTGGGGACTTGTTCTCAAATGCTAAGAATTAAGAACAAGGCAACACAAAAAATGTTAAGCGTTAAGGTCCTTCGTCCTCCATAACAATATATCCCCTCGGGATATATAGCATCTCGGACGAAGGTTACGAAGGTCATACCTTCGTAAGCATAACAACGAAGAATGAAGCATTCACATAAATCATAGAATATGAAATAAACATTTAAATATTGTCATAGAATTATCTCTACTTGTATCAATGAATATAAATGACTTTGAATTACAAATGTACCTTCGGTCCTGCGGAAGGCAAAAGTACAAGCGTGATGCGAAAGCAAATGATAAGTTCGCGTGAACAGTACAGAGGTACTGTTCATCTATTTATAGGCACAGGTCGCAGCCTGTGACAAATTACAATTATGCCCCTTGCGAAAGTTTACAGCATTGACTCAGACCTATATGTATAAAAAGGTCATTCTATCTCTATGTCGGTTTAAAACGCCGAAGCTCCATGAAAAGGGACCTTCGGCCATCTCTTGGAGACGACTTCAGCCGAAGCTGCTTCTTCGTGTGAGACCTTCGGCGCACCGAAGCACGACCCCAACAGAACCAAATGGGTCTTCCGCAACAAGCAAGATGAGCATGGTGTGGTGACAAGGAATAAAGCTCGACTTGTGGCCAAAGGATACTCTCAAGTCGAAGGGTTGGATTTCGGTGAAACCTATGCACCCGTAGCTAGGCTTGAGTCAATTCGCATATTATTGACCTATGCTACTTACCATGGCTTTAAGCTTTATCAAATGGACGTGAAAAGTGCCTTCCTCAATGGACCAATCAAGGAAGAGGTCTATGTTGAGCAACCTCCCGGCTTTGAAGATAGTGAGTACCCTAACCATGTCTATAGGCTCTCTAAGGCGCTTTATGGGCTCAAGCAAGCCCCAAGAGCATGGTATGAATGCCTAAGAGATTTCCTTATAGCTAATGACTTCAAAGTTGGCAAGGCCGATCCTACTTTATTCACTAAAACTCTTGACAATGATTTGTTTGTATGCCAAATTTATGTTGATGATATTATATTTGGGTCTACTAACGAATCTACATGTGAAGAATTTAGTAGGATCATGACACAAAAATTCGAGATGTCGATGATGGGGGAGTTGCAGTATTTTCTAGGATTCCAAGTCAAGCAACTCCAAGAAGGCACCTTCATTAGCCAAACGAAGTATACTCAAGACATTCTAACCAAGTTTGGAATGAAGGATGCTAAGCCCATCAAGACACCCATGGGAACCAATGGGCATCTCGACCTCGACACGGGAGGTAAATCCGTCGATCAAAAGGTATATCAGTCGATGATAGGTTCATTACTCTATTTATGTGCATCTCGACCGGACATTATGCTTTCCGTTTGCATGTGTGCAAGATTCCAATCCGACCCTAAGGAATCTCACCTTACGGCCGTAAAACGAATCTTGAGATATTTGGCTTATACTCCTAAGTTTGGGCTTTGGTACCCTCGGGGATCCACATTTGATTTGATTGGTTATTCGGATGCCGATTGGGCGGGGTGTAAAATAAATAGGAAGAGCACATCAGGGACTTGCCAGTTCTTGGGAAGATCCTTGGTGTCTTGGGCTTCAAAGAAGCAAAATTCGGTCGCTCTTTCTACCGCCGAAGCCGAGTACATTGCCGCATGCCATTGTTGCGCGCAATTGCTTTGGATGAGGCAAACCCTGCGGGACTACGGTTACAAATTAACCAAAGTCCCTTTGCTATGTGATAATGAGAGTGCAATCAAGATGGCAGATAATCCCGTCGAGCATAGCCGCACTAAACACATAGCCATTCGGTATCATTTTCTTAGGGATCATCAACAAAAGGGGGATATCGAGATTGCATATATTAATACTAAAGATCAATTAGCCGATATTTTTACCAAGCCACTAGATGAACAAACTTTTACCAAACTTAGGCATGAGCTAAATATTCTTGATTCTAGGAACTTCTTTTGTTGATTTGCACACATAGCTCATTTATATACCTTTGATCATATCTCTTTCATATGCCATGACCAATGTGTTTTCAAGTCTATTACAAACCAAGTCATAGGTATATTGAAAGGAAATTGGAGTCTTCGGCGAAGACAAAGCTTCCACTCCGTAACTCATCCTTCGCCGTCGCTCCGCGCCACTCTCCATCTTTGGGGGAGAGAGCAAAAGGACTTCGTCTTTGGTATAATCTTCACTTATTTATTTATGACCAAAGTGGGAGAGAGTATTTAAAGGGCTTATATCTCACTCAAAGTATCCGTTTTTGGCGATTCATGCCAAAGGGGGAGAAAGTATGAGCCCAAAGCAAAAGGACCGCACCACCACCCTAATTTTAAAATGAATGTTTTTCAATTAGTAAATTTCAAATTAGTGTCTCTTTGTGTTCTAAAGGGGGAAAAAGTAGCACCTTTCAAAATAAAGATCTTAAAAACCCTCTTGAACACTAAGAGGAGAATTTATTTGAGATGGAGTTTTGTTTAGTCAAAGGAAAAATATTTGAAACAGGGGGAGAAAATTTCAAATCTTGAAAATGCTTCGTAAAACCTTTTTCATTTACCTTTGACTATTTGCAAAAGAACTTTGAAAAGAATTTACAAAAGAATTTGCAAAAACAAAATCAGTGGTGCATGCGTGGTCCAAAATGTTAAAAATGAAGAAACAATCCATGCATATCTAGTAAGTAATATATTGGCTCAATTCCAAGCAATCTTTGCACTTACATTATGCAAACTAGTTCAATTATGCACTTGTATATTTGCTTTGGTTTGTGTTGGCATCAATCACCAAAAAGGGGGAGATTGAAAGGGAATTAGGCTTACACCTAGTTCCTAAATAATTTTGATGGTTGAATTGCCCAACACAAATAATTGGACTAACTAGTTTGCTCTAGTGTATAAGTTATACATGTGCCAAAGGTTCACAACAAGCCAATTGAAAAGACCAATGTTGGGTTCAAAATAGAGAGCTAAAGGCATCCCGAAAGGCTCACTGGTCTGGCGCACCGGACTGTCCGGTGTGCCACCGGACAGTGTCCGGTGCACCAGGGGACCTCGCGCTGAACCCCTCAGCCTCGGGAATTTTCAGAGCCGGCGCGCTATAATTCACCGGACTGTCCGGTGTACACCGGACAGTGTCCGGTGCTCCAAGAGAACGCGGCTCTAGAACTTGGCAGCCTCGGGAATTCGCAACGACTGCTCCGCTATAATTCACCGGACATGTCCGGTGTACACCGGACTGTCCGGTGTAACTGCGGAGCAACGACTACTTTGGCGCCAACGGCTACCTGCGGACGCATTAAATGCGCGCCAGCGCGCGCAGAAGTCAGGCACGCCCATGCTGGCGCACCGGACACTCTACAGTGCACGTCCGGTGCGCCACCGGACATCCAGGCAGACCCAGCGTCAGAGCTCCAACCGTCGGAACCCTAACGACCGGGGTGACGTGGCTGGCGCACCGGACATGTCCGGTGTGCACCGGACTGTCCGGTGCACCATGCGACAGACAACCTCCACCCAAACGGCTAGTTTGGTGGTTGGGGCTATAAATACCCCCAACCACCCACCATTCATGGTATCCAAGTTTTCCACTTCTCAACCACTTACAAGAGCTAGGCATTCAATTCTAGACACACCAAAGAGATCAAATCCTCTCCAATTCCACTCAAGGCTTTAGTGATTAGCAAGAGAGATTTGTCGTGTTCTTTTGAGCTCTTGCGCTTGGATTGCTTCTTTTCTTTCTCACTTGTTCTTGTGATCAAAACTCCATTATAATCAAGGCAAGAGGCACCAATTGTGTGGTGGCCCTTGCAGGGAAGTTTTGTTCCCGATTTTGATTTGAGAAGAGAAGCTCACTCGGTCCGAGGGACCGTTTGAGAGAGGGTAAGGGTTGAAAGAGACCCGACCTTTGTGGCCTCCTCAACGGGGAGTAGGTTTGCAAGAACCGAACCTCGTAAAACAAATTCATGTGTCACACTCTTCATTTGCTTGTGATTTGTTTTGCGCCCTCTCTCGGACTCATTATTATTTCTAACGCTAACCCGGCTTGTAGTTGTGATTAATTTTGTAAATTTCAGTTTCGCCCTATTCACCCCCCCTCTAGGCGACTATCAGAAACGTTATAAATAACTCACAAGGATACAAAATGAATGTCACACACTTCCCAAATAAAAAATAATTTGTATGCCATGCATGTGCTATATGGAATTGATGTTGAGATTGTCCCCTTGAAAGTAAAGAATGAAATTCTTGCCTTTTTTGAACACATCCAAGGAGAAATTTGTGGGCCAATTCAACCACTTTGAGGACCTTTCGATATTTCCTGGTCTTAATGACACATCCTCAAAGTGGTCGCGTATATGCTTACTATCAACTACAAATCATACATTTGCAAAGTTGATCTCGCATACCATCTTGATTAAAAATGCTTTCCCTAATCATTGCACAAAGTCCATCCGAATGGACAATGTCGAAGAATTGATCTCTAACGCATTTGATGCTTATTGTACTACATTGGGAATTATAGTTGAACACTCAGTACCTCATGTCCATATGCAAAATGGGCTTATCATAGATTTGATTAAAATAATTAAACTAATTGCTTGTCCACTATTGTAGAGTTTTAACTTACCCAACACATGTTGGGGCCATGTCATCTTGCATTCAGCAACACTTATCAATTTCCGACCATTGGCATACAACATCCACTCACCGATGCAACTAGTGTAAGGAGTCATTCTGAAAACTTCTTTTCTAAAAACATTTGGGGTGTATGGTATATGTATATATACCACCTCCACAGCGAAGCACAAAGTTCCCTCTCTAGAAAATTGGGATATATGTTGGTTATAAGAGTGCATCAATAATAAGACACCTTGACCGTATGACCGGCCAGGGGCGAATCTAGGGGGTTTATCGGGGTTAGCCGACCCCGATAAATTTTTTAAATCCTTTAGTAAAATACTGTTAAAGTTCATAAAAATTTATATGATATAGCAAAGCTGCTCTTGATGACCCCGATCATATTATCGGCTAGATTCGCTACTGTGACCGGTGAATTGCATGTGACCCAATTTGTCAATTGTATCTTTAATTAGGATAATTTCTTGTCGGGAAAGAACCTTTGGATGAGAAATACCGAGAAGTTATATGGAAATAAATTGGTATCCTTGCTCATGATCCTTGCACCAAAGAAACAAATCTAGAAGTCTAAAAGTTAACTAGTTTGCAAAATTTAGCAAATAAACTATATGATCATTTTTGTGATTTGAAGAGCGTGGTTAAGTTGCATGTTCCTACATAGATTGCACCAGAGAGGGTTGAAATACCAAAGAAAATAGAATGTATACATGATCCTTTTAAGAGGCCTCACAACAAAAGAACATGTACTCTGGCTTCTTAAATATCAAGTAATCGGAGACACTCAAAGAAAAGAGAGCAATAGGACTTGCCATTACTAATCAGGAAAATGCCCCAAAGCAATAAAGGGAGCTAGTCAAGACCAAACATAGGGTAGGATCATATGAATAAAAGCATTCAAGACTTGAACCTTCATATAGAAGAAACTGCCAATCAAAACATGTGTGCACACAAAGGCAGTAAAAACTAAAGAAACATGCTCCCGTAATAGGAAGTAGCGGTGAAATGTAAGAAACACAAAAGGCATCCCATGATGAAATGGACATAAACTATGTATCAACTAGAGAATGCATGAATAGAGCAACAATAAACAAAGATATATATTTCACAAAGAAAGTTGTCTCGAACATTGATCATGATCCTGAACCGACATCTCTCACAGAGTGTTAGAACTCAGAAAGGACTAGATTAAGAAAAATAGAAAAAAGCAATTACTACAACATTATTTTTTCTAGATAAAATAAAGGTGTTTGGGCCTATAAGTCGCACACCACACTACATACACCCTATAGGTTATAAGTGGGTATTTGTTCAAAAGATAATTTTAAATAGTGAAATATCTAGGTACAAAGTAAGGCTAGTCTCTCAGGTTTCACTCAACATCTTGGAGTTGATTATAAAGAAACTTACTCTTCTGTCATGGGAGGGATTACTTTTAGATACTTGATACCATTGGTAGTGAACTTGTATTTTAAAAATTAAAGTAATGGATGTTGTGATGGCTTATCTTTATGGAAACTTGAATAGGAACATCTATATGAAAATACCAAAAGCTATCCTAGTCTGAAATGAGGACGAGAGAAATAGAGAACTATACAGTGTTAAACGCAATAAATCGCTATATATATTGAAACAATCAGAAAGAATGTCTTATATTCACTTGAGTGACTTTCTAAGCAAGAAAGGCTACACAAACAGTAAGGTTTTTCCACGTATTTTTATACAGCGATCCTTGAATGAATTATGTATTATCTAAACATATGTCGATGACTTGAACATCATAGGAACACATGATTAAGTTGAAGAAGCTAGCTCATACTTGAAGTCTGAGTTTGAAATGAAGGATTTTGGTAAAACCAAATTTTACTTAGGCTTGGTGCTTGAACATTTTGAATGAGACATATTAGTCCAAAAGTGTTAGAAAGGTTTGGGTTTGAAAAGGCATACCCTGCCAAAACCCCTATGATCAGGAGATCATTACATGTTGGACAAAACTTGTACATACCTAGTGAAGAGGGAGAGAAAGTCATTGGAGCAGAATATCTATACGTTAGCTTAATTAGAGTGCCAATGTATCTAGCAAATATCACTAGACTAGACATAGCATTTCCTGCAAATTTGATGGAAAATATAGCGCTAAACCCACACACAGGCATTGGAAAGGGATCAATGACATCTTCTGTTGGGGAGAAGGTTTTGTCAAAGGTCCTCAAGTAACAAAATCTTCTATCTTAAGTCTGTTTCAAGGGAGGAAGACATTTAGGCTTCGGGTACACACTTTGGGTTTACAGAAGATAAAACAAATGATGGCCAAACAAGGCTTTGTCATATTTAGACTACAAGGAGACGAAGGAGGCTAAGAGACGTCACAACACATTTTGTTAGCGGAAGGACGATAATGCCCTTCAACGATCTCATAGATTATGTATATAGGACATATGACATTGATGTAATTTATATGAAGGCGTACAACATCATTGCCCCTATAAATAGGTGAACAGTGACCATGCAGATGACATTATTTTTAACCCTCAAGCTCACGCAACCTTTGATGGGCTCCGCCTTCTAAGCTCAACCATTGTTCCTACCTTTAGGCGCCTCGTGCATATACCAAAGGGATCCTATTATCAATGTTGTACAACTCTTTCTATGTATGTAACAACATTTAAAGGTGCTTAAATAAAAGAGAGTAAAGAATCGACAATGCTCTACTTCCTGGTTCATTTCATCATGTGTGGTTATTACATATCAATCTTTCCATTGTTTTACCCTTCTCCTCTTGCCTTTCCACATCTAATGGCAAGAGAATACAGTTCTATAATTTAATTGTGTTGCCCTATTATGGTTTCTTCCAGGAGCTTTAACAGGTGACCAACATCTTTCGTTACCTCCAAGGAAGTAAGGATCTAGGCTTATTCAACAAATCACCCTAAAATTATTGCACTATGTGAAGCTTCAGGTGAATGTCCTTGTCTTCAAAGATTGGTCAATCATATCCAGTCCACATGTTGGTTGAATATTGAGTAAACACCTACTATCATTTACGAAGATAATGCGGCTTGTGTTGCACAAGTTTAAAAGAGTTATGTGAAGAGCAATCTTACATAGCATAAAAACTTTAAATTCTTCTGTACACATGAACTGCATAAGATGAATAAGATCAAGATATTGCATGCTAAGTCATGTGAAAATCTTGCATTTATGTTCACAAAGTCCCTCCCTACATCAAAGGTGTGTTCGAGGGCTTGAAATGGCGAGACTTATGGAATTGCATATCTCAGAGGAGAAACTTAAATGTGAAATTTAAGTATCTAAAGTAATATAAAAAAATAGCTACTGTTTAGGTGAATCATACTTTTTCCCTTACGTTAGTTTGTATGGAAGTTCCTCAATAAAAGTTTTAATGGGACAATTCATGTAACACAACAAGCGTGAATTATTTTCTCTTTCTCTATTTTTCACTGAATTTTATGGAGTTTTTGTATATATGCATCTCGCGTCATAGGAGTATAGGACCAAAGGAAGTGTTGAGAAACCCTCTTGGATCATGAAAAGACCACAATGTATTTGAAACCCCACTTTTGCCTATATATTCCTATATATTAAAGCAGGGCGCAAAGCTACACTGTGCGTCCACATCGGCGTTTTGATATATGCATCTCGCGTCATAGGAGTATAGGACCAAAGGAAGTGCTGAGAAACACTCTTGGATCATGAAAGACCACCATGTATTTGAAAGCCCACTTTTGCCTATATATTCCTATATCTTAAAGCAGGGCGCAAAGCTGCACTGTGCGTCCACGTTGGCGTTTTGTATGCAGTCGCACGATGTTCATCCAACGGCCATCAACATATCTAAGCGACGCGAGATAAGGTCGTCTTCTCGGCTTCTCACCGCAACGGGATCGTTCCAGAGAACAGGAGTTTCATCGTCCTCACCACACTTTGTCCCACTGGACGAAACCGACGACACATTCCTCGGCATCCAATTGTGCGCCTCCCCCTCCGTCCTCCCGCCATTACTGGTCTCCACATCGACAACTCATGCCAGCCACAGGCGAAGGCCTCACCAATAACGTGTTCCTTGGTGTCCAGTTCGCACATGCTGGTAGCTTCAGCGTCTTCCCCATCGGGAAGATCCTATACGTATTAGAGACAACATCTTCCTCTATCTGCTTACCCTGTGTTTCGGTTCGCCCTCTGAGTCCTGCGGATGATCCAGATCCACTTCCCCTGCAATCTCTAGATTCACTTCCCCTGCAATGTTGATTTTCCAACACATTGTTTTGTTCTTGCTGAAAGGAGTCTCTTGATGTTTCCAATACTACTTAGGATATTCCATGAGAAGTAATTCTAGTACTATTGATGTCGTGAAGACCACATCGTCCTATCATCTATTGTTTCACCGGTTCACTAAAATAATGAGTACCTATCCTATTTGATTAAATGTCCATAGTTGTCTACAAGTAGTAACAAGTTCAGAAATACAACCTAGCGCTAACGCAATAAATAATAAATACAATAGAGGAGGTTGTTGTGATGCGAAGAGTGCTGATTAGATGTTTAATAGGCCAGTGCACATCAAGTATACAAAAAGGGAACTAATTGGGACATGTTTCAATAATAAAAGGTTTGTTTTTGGCATATAATGTACATGTAGATACACACTTAAAAAAGTCTTCAAGTACACTGGTCGAAGATGTGCTTCTATACATAAATGAACATATGTACATACATCCTATATATATATATATATATATGATCACCACTGTCAAGTGCGCTTCATTCACGAAGTCCCTGAAAACTTCATTTTAGCACACAGTTCTTTTGTGACAACTAAGATCCATTGTAAAATAATATCCGATCTGATATGGATTCTACATTTGTACATTCCAACTTTTTAGCTGCAAACATGTTCATATTGTTAGGCCATCTCCCACAGACTGTGTAAACAGTCGTGCAAAATATTGTTTTACACTGTAGATTGCACTATTTGCATAGTATAGTTTGAAATGGTGAGTGAGATAAGAAGTTGGATATAGAGTCTGCTGGAGATAATCTTACCTCACTCAGTTCAACAAATGGCCTCGCAGCGTATTTTCCCCATCTATCTTTGCTTCTATTACTTTGCTTTGTTTTGTTTTAGTTGCATCACTTCACTCCTCAAAGTGTATTCCCTCAAATATGCTATATGAATTTATTATTGCACAATATCATATTTTATCGGATGTCACCGAGGGAAAGTGTTATATGCTGACTCTGACTGAATTGAGATGATTATCAATTTAGATCCCTAACTGCAATTTCTGTGCTTGATATGGAAGATTAGAGTAGCAAAAATACTGGGCCAAATTACAGGCCACATCATCTAATTGTTCAACCTACATGACAATATTTCTTTTTGCATAAGTACTTACACGACAAGATATTATTTTGTTGCATAATAAACAAGTACAACACATCAAGTTAGAACGTTATATTCACCACAGCCACTGAATCTATCTAAAAAACCTTGCAAATTTCTAAACACAAACTCTATACTATGTACTTGTTTCCATGTATATTAATAGATCGTTAGATCTATATATTGCTTATATAGATTTACAATACCAGATGTCGCGACTGCACAGAGGACAGATTAGCGTTGGCCCAATGCCGAGCCCGACTTCAGATTCAGAGGATCTCTCGTTCCGACGGCCGCACCGCCGCACAACGCACGGCGGCCGAATTTTTTATATTTTGGCTCTTCCTCGAAAAAAATACACGTTTGGACCTTAGAAAATTTTAATATCATTTTTGGACCCTCTGCTCGGCGCCATCGTCAATGGCGCCGAGGTAACACAGCTCGGCGCCATAGGCTATGGCGCCGAGGTGCGTGCTGCGCTGGCACAAACGGACGTCGTGGCACCGACGTGGTACCGAGCTTGGCGCCATAGATCTTGGCGCCGAGCTCTATTATGTACACAAAACTTGTCTAGCTTAGTTGGTTGAGCACAAGGCTTTTAACCTTGTGGTCGTGGGTTCAAGCCCCACGATGGGCATGTTTTAATACTTTTTTTGTCTGTCACTGATTTTTTTTTGTTGTCCAGATTTTTCGTTTATGTCGCTGATTTGTCCGTCTAGATTTATTTCTTATCCAGATTTTTTGTTTTTGTGACTGATTTGTTTATCCGTCCATATTTTTTTGTTTATCCAGCGAGCACAGCGGCTTTGTGCCACAGTGGCCGCAAGCCGTCAACTTTTCCCCTTGTTTGCTCAGCTAACCACAATAAAAATCAAATGAGAACACTCTTACTTCAATCATGACCACATAAAAATATTATATTTTCATTGAGTTCTTTTGAACATAAATTCTAAAAACATAATAATATATTCCCAGTAAAAAGAAGCACACATATTCATCTTTGTGAGCTTGTGTCTGTGTGTAGGGGTACAATCCCTCACTTTTATATTTAATTTGCATACTACTAACTAAACAATATATTTAATCTGCGGATTTAATTAACCTTTCCATTCAGCGACATAAACGAAATATCTGGACAACAAAAAAAATAAATCAGTGACAAAGACAAAAAGTATTAAAAAAGCCTTGATGATTTTATAAATATACTTAATATTAAAAAGTATAATTTCGAATACATTAGATTATTGGAGTTTTAGAGTCCAAAATATAAATATACTTAATAAACAAAAAGATTATAATTAGAGTCCAAAATATAAATATACTAGGTATAAATAAACAGTGACTTGATGATTTTATAAAGTACTCCATACTTCCATAGGGTGGGTTACTTATGTGCATGGTACTTGCGTCACGGAGTTTGAATAAACAAAAACAAAAACAAAAAATATCTAGATGAATAAATAAATCAGTCATAAAAACAAAAAAACTAGATAAAAAATAAATCTGGACGGACAAATTAGCGACATAAACGAAAAATATGGACAACAAAAAAAACAAATTAGTGACAAAGACAAAAAAATATTGAACGTCCACCATGGGGCTTGAACCCACAACCTCAAGGTTAAAGACCTTGCACTCTACCAACTAAACTAGACATGTTTTGTTGTTACACATCCGAGCTCGGCGCCATAGATTTTGGCGCCGAGCTCGGTACCACGTTGGTGCCACGTCGTTCAGGTTGTGCTAGCGTAGCACGTACCTCAGCGTCATAGGTTATGGCGCCGAGCAAAGGGTCTAAAAATAACATTAAATTTTTTTAAGGTCTAAACGTGATTTTTTTTTTGAGAAAGTGACAAAATACAAAAAATTCGGGCACGGTGGCACGGCGCCCCATCCGACCCCACGATAACATTCAACAACATCCCTACTCACATCCCCGCCGTCCGTTCCAGATCCAACGTCAGTAAATATCAGCGCTCACCCTGTTACCCCGTCACCCAATCACGGCGTCCCCGTGCTTGCTGCCTGCTGCCGCGACAGCCACCGACGCTGGCTGTCTAGCAGTGGCTCTGCTCATGCGCACCTACCCGGCTATCCCCTCACCTGAGTCGCCTCGCGCAATTGGTGCGGACTGCGGAGCAATCCCCGAATCCTCCATTGATTAGGCCCAAGCTTCCTCCTCGGGTGGCGGCGGCGGCGGTTGCAGCTGCTGGAGATGGCCTTGGCGAGGGCGGCTGCGCTGCCGCTGCTCTTGCTCCCCTTCCTCGCCGTCACGACCTGCCTCGACGTTCCTTCCCATGGTAATGCACTACGCAGTAATCACTCGCTTGTCCGAAACAAACAACTCCCCGACACATTCTGGCGGAGCGAGCTAGGGCTACTATTACTTGTGTAATTAGGCCACCGCCGACCTCTGCCCTGGTGCTGTACTCCGGCTTTGGTCAGTTAAGACTTGAGAGTAGCTCAACTGCTTAAATTATGTGGTGTTTAGAGTACCCGACTGCTCAAATTATGTGACATGAAGCATCAGCAACACCAATGTCCATGTGACGGTTACTCCCTTCAGCAGCATTGATATGTGGCCCTGAAGCACCAGCATTGCACAATTTGCGGTGAAGGGTTCAGATAGTGGCATACGGCAAAGGTTTATGATTGGGTTCAACTCATGCGTGTCAAACACCAGCCTGATGAATTTGCTGTAGCTGAATGCTAAAGGACTTGGATGGTTACTGCTGTGTGCTGGGTCTCCGACTGGCAAACACATTTTACTGTAGTTCTGTGTGAAGCAACTGGATCCACGGACGAAATAGAGACCATAGCTAATTTCTATGAGGTATTTCTTTCTACCAACTAGATAATTTCATCAAACATAAGTCCCTGACGCCCAACAGGTTAATAACATTTATCGAAGGAATTCTGAAACTCCAGTGCTGCAGCAAACTAGTCAAATGCACGTTCCGCAGGTGCATTGTTCTCATTTTATATGCCTATTAAATTTTACAGCATGGATTACTTGTTTATGGCACCAAAGCACATGAAGTTTTACCATACTACCTTTGGCTCACGGTGAAGTTGGCAATAAATCACATTCACATTTCACTAAAGCATCACATTGAAATTGCAGGGTGCTATTGGACTGGTTGCCAAAGCAAATGGTTTGGAGTCTGTGCTGCTCGCCACTTCTTGGATTCTCAGTCAGATGATTGTGACGGTCTTTGTGTGGAGTCAAAAAGCCCTCCATGCCTTCCACTGCACACACATTTCTATTGTTGCAAACCAGGTCTATACATTGGTTTTACTACATTCAGACAATGAAAACAGTCTGCTAATTTGCTTGAATCATGTATAAACATGGAACTTAATAGTTAATACTAATACCTAGTCCTTGGCATAAGTACTTTAAGGACTACACATTCTTTTTAAATTGTCACTGTACCATTTGAATAAATAACTCTAGTATTCTGATACCGGTTTTGATTATGCATTCTGAAGGACAGGAACCCCAAAGGTAACAAATAAGTGTGGGCACTGCAAGAGCAAGCTGGATTTTGGCAAAGAGTTTATATGCTGCTCAGATTGCTCTGATCCAACCATTATGGACAAGAATAGCAAACTGGGTTACTGCAAAAGTGGCGCCGACTTAACAATGCAATTAAAACTACAAGGTGTATTTTCACCACTAAATTTACAAGACAAGGTCAATTGCAGTTTGACAACATTTACTACATGCACATGTATTTTTAGTCATTTACTAACTTAAGAAATAACTGGTATTATAACATTAATAAGGCAATTACTAACTAAGATGGAATGGGAAAGCAAAAGGCTTCTGCAAGGGAATAAACAACTCTGGTTTAATTGATGCCTGGAATATTAAGTATACCTTAAAGTCATCTGTTGACAAATAATCCTGCAAAAGGTTCATGTATTATCATACATTCATAACTTATATTAGTTCAAAATACAAGGCGGGTTTTGATCATTCTTCTGTAAACACTAAACAGACTACTGTCCAATATTTTTAGTGTGCAAGACAATATTGTTCAACATCTTTTATTGCAAGATTTTGAAAATACTGGTAAAAGCAGCATGGTCCGTAAGAACAGGAAATGTTTGTGATGGTGCTAAATAAAACTTATGCCTTAATTTGTCTGATGTATTCTAAAATTTGCCTCAGCTGGTGTAATGCTTATATTTATTTTCAAAGGTCGTTCAAGTGTTTGTAGCACAATTCACTGTTTCAGCATTTAGTCTGCACTTTGTCTTTGCAGTAGTTTCATGCTCATATTGCTAACCAAGGTTGTGCTCCCTTTCCTTTATGAATCTTTCTATTCGTTATTCCTTGTCCTTAATATATGTTATATGCAGAAACTTTTCGCTGGGTTGCTGGCCCATGGATGACATGCTCCTCTCCATGTGATGGTGGTATTCGATATCGTGATGTTGCTTGTTATGGAAATCTGGACGATGACACAATCAAACACTACCCTGTAGATGATGCTAGCTGTTCAGCAGACAAAATGGTACTTCAAACTATTCAATTTGATTTGCTTGCACCTAATGGAAGTCTGTCTATTGCATACATTCTTTACTCATAAAGAATATTCATTATTTCGTTTATTACAGTCATATCCTATGTCTATTGATATGAAAACAACCAAAACTTAATGTTTGCTATAAGGCTCGGTATGGTTACTGAAAAATCACCCATGTTGGATAAGGTATGGAAATAGAACTGCAACAGCTACTATATCAGATTTGTTAGATTGATACAAGCAATTGTAAGTCATAGCAATAAAAAAGAACAAACTTAGTGCCGGAGGCTTTTACATGAGTAGGATTTGGGGAAGGAATAAACTGAGACAAGCTTTTCCCGGTAAATACGTAGAGGCTGCTTCGTACCTGCGACCTGGTATCGAAAAAAACACATGTTATCGTTTTCATCATGACATGAATAAACTTACATTTGTTTTTTAATCAAGCAAGCTGTAGGGGAAACCCCTACAGCAAAGAAAAAATATTATTATATACTTACATTTGTTGAATAAATAACTTCTGAATGCTTGTTCAGTGTTAGCCAAAAGTTATATTTGTCTTTTGGATTAAGATCAGCTATCTGAAATCCTCAAAATATTGGACGTATAACTGACCTCCTAAGCTTTAGAAACAGAATCTGATGTACAAAATTACCTCTTTGTTACATGCTGTATTAAGCATATTAAGTATGTATAATATATTAATATGAACTCTATGGTCTAGAGGTAATTGAGAAAAATGAATCTGTAGAGGTATAATGTTTTGTTCTCTAATGTATCAGTAAATTTGGCTTCTCACTGTTGAATGTTTTTTTATTTGTCTGACAGCCTGCAAGACAGGAGGCCTGTAATCAGCAGAGCTGTAGTGATCCTGAGATGACACAGTCAGTGAATCCTAAGGAAAGTGGAATGTCTGGTTGGTTGGTAGTATTGGTTGTTATCCTAGGTCTCAGTGCAGCTGCTGGCATTGCATTTACCAGCTACACTTACTACGTGAGGTATGCATAAATCTTTTTGTAGGATTACATTGTTCTCTCTCTGTTATCGTGGATTTTTTGTATATTTTTATGATTGTCTTGCTAGAATTCTTGATCGTCAGACATTATTTACATGCACTCTGCAAATAGTTCATAGACAAACAAATGCTAGATAGCAGTTGCACGATTTTTCGGTCCCAACATGGATTTGAATGGTGAACTTTATGTAGTTTTGTTTTCATTATCACGATTTTTTGTTCTTTTGGGAAGTCAAGATTAGTTGTTGGTGCAATCTGGTCCACGGGCCACAAAAGAAAATTGTCTACATATTTCCAAAGAACATGCTAATGTACGTGTTAATATATATGGAGTCACAATCACTGTTTGGTGTGGGTGGTTCAGGTGTTGTTCAGGTTCTAAACTCGTTTTTGCTTCTTAATATAATGATACACAGATCTCTTACACATTATAGGAAGAAATATTGGGTATTCGGTAACCTTGTGAAAGCTTATGCCCTTGCATTGGTAGAATTGTTGCTTTTTATTGATATTGGCAAATCGCGTGATACATGCTTTCACGTTTTCAACTCATGTTCCAACTCTTTCCCTTCATCCTTTTGTTGGTATTGACAGGAGAACCTCTGGGACGAGTGGTTTTGTTTATGTCATGATGGAAGCTTATTCTTGAGGATTGAGAGGAACGATTTCCTGTAAGTCTGTGAGCGACTGTAGAAAATCTCTGGAGTTGGAGACAACCAGCTTGTTCATTCTTTGGACTTTGGTTTGCTGTTTTGGTCGTCAGAAATGGTTGTCGTCTATTTCCGCTGATTCATGTGCCGACGAGGAACTATCCCGGGTATAGCCTGGGAGTCTAGACAAAACAACTGAGTGTTTCTATGGTACTTGTTAGCTGCAACTTTTCTTCGAGGGCAATTGAAGTTTTGTCTAGGATAGATTCATGCATTTGATAGAGGTGTCTCCGATCATACCCCGTTGCTTCTTGATACTAAATCTCCTGCCTTTGTCGGATGCAATAGGCTATTCAAATTTGAACTATGTTGGCTACAAAGGGAAGGCTTTCATGACCATGTCAAAGAGATTCGGTCATGTTCAAATAAGGGCAAGAACTTGGTTCAAAGATGGAATAACAAACTGAGTGCCCTACTGAGATTTCTTCGTGGTTGGGCTGTCCAGTATAATGGGGAATATAAGAAAAAGAAAGTAGAGCTCTAGAATATAATTTACACGTTGGATACAGAAGCTAAAATCAGAGACCTGAATGAGACCGAAATAGAATGTTTGGCTCACTCGAGGGTTCATCTGTCCAAGCTTCTCAGAGAAGTGGAAATTAAGCTTTACCAACAGGCAAAGACAAGGAATGTTCTAGGAGATAACAACACAAGGTACTTTCGCTTGATTGCCAATGGTGGGCGAAGGAAAAGAGAATCTACTTGCTTGAGAATGGCGATTCTAAGATTGAATAACATGCTAAGCTTAAAAGTTTTATTAGTTCTATAAGGATTAATTTGGTGAGCCAGAGGAAAATTCCTTCACTTTAGATGAATCCTTTAAGCAAGATATTCCCCAGGTCTCTAGTCAAGAAAATAGCTTCCTCACAGCATATGGGTTTCCGGTTGAATTCTATCAACAGTTCTGGGAAACTGTCAAGGATGATTTAATGCAAATTTTTAGGATTTAGTTAGAGATGTCAATGGGGACCCGATACCTGCTAACCCGTGGGGAATTCCTCTATTAAAGTACGGGTATGAGATAAAAATTGTCCTCATGGGTATGGATATGGGACAAAATCTCCACTCATTGAGTAAACGGGTATGGGTTTGGAAAGCAATAATCCGAACCCGATTACCCATGGGTTTTCATACTTGTACACATGTCGTGTTTGTATGAATGAGTTGAGGCCGAGCCAGCCACCAAGCCCAGCACGCCAGCGCACCAGACCCCAAGTCCTAGCCCAACAAGGCAACACGACAAGACAACTAGCAGACTAGCAAAAAACAAAACCCTAAAATAACTAGCCATATACTGCGCCCTGCCCAGCTGTCCAACCGCCGCACGCCTGGACAGTTGCGCTGGCACTACACACGGGCGACTTCACCAGCGACGAGGAGCACCGTCGACTGTTAGAAGCCTAGGACGACGGTAACGACCATGAATTCTCAGGCACTACTAGAGTTTACATACAATATTTTCTACAATTTTATTAGAAGGCACTGCTAGAGTTTTATTAGTTCGTCAATTTGTATATAAAGGAGTTAACAAAAATAATTCACAAAATATAACCAAATCTTATAATCACTAGTCAAACTATCTTGTTTGACCACCTTTATAGGAAAATGATAACGACATCTATGGCATTAAATAAGTAAATTGCAAAGCATGTAACTAGTGATACTAATTTGGTGTTATAAACATTGATATTTTTCTATTGATTTGACATGTTTTAAATAGTTTGACTTAAGACAACTCTAAACATTGTTTTGATTTGGGACGGAAAGTGTGTTAGGTCAAATCTAGACTCGAGTGCTACATCACTCATTCAAGCTATGAGACAATGATGAGAGATGAGCCTATCTCCATTAGATATTTTCAAGATTCATGGTTCATGATCATATTGAGTTATGCACTAGGGATGAGCCCAACCCAACAAGGTCTTATTAGGTTTTGTGGGGATTGAAAAGGATCAAGGTGATCAATGGTCGGTTTGGCTCGTGCCACCTTCTAACAAACTAAATTTTGGTCTCCAATTTGGTTGTGATGTTCTACCCACTAAAATTAACTAAGGTCACTAGAAAAGGTTGTAAAGCTAAAATTTGAAATTTAACCAAATTATCATAGCATGATATACAAGTTGGGCTATGGGTCGAGTATCAAGCCCGATGTGCAGCACGACACGACCTGGTCCCAACGACGGGTGACATGACCATCAAATTCGTCGTTGTTTTTGGCAAATTGCGATGATATTTCATGGTTTAGCTAAATATTTCTATTTAATATGACAAATGGTGATGAGATTTCATGTTTTAGTCTTATATTCCTATTTCATATGTCAATTTTATATGCACATTTCGAGATTATATGAGTTGTTTAAAGATGTTTTATAGGCATGTTTTTCAACAGCCCAGGTTGTTGGGTTGTCGTGTCAAATGGGTTGGCCTGACCCATGTAACGCTATTTGTGTCGTGTTATGGGCACAACCCAATGTTTTAAATGTGTTGCACCGGACCTAGATCTCAGCCACGAGTCGTCCACTCCCAGACCAGCGGTACTTACTCCTAACAACCCTCTAGGACCATGCATCATCGCCACATACCAACACGAGTCTTTTGTGCGCACTTTGTCCTTCACATGAGCACCCGAGAAGACTTCCCGGTCGCCCACCCTCCCAAGATTGCTCTGGCTAAGCACGCTTAATAATGAGGTTCTTTCGAGACAGATTTTCGAAAAGGAAGATGCACCTTATTAGTATGAGTACTATATTAATTTTATTAAGCCTTAGGTAAGGATATCACCATTCACCTGGTCCAGGATATCACACGAGCTTGTTTGTTTCGAGTCGCTTACCGGGCCGGCACGGTCCGATGTACACCTCTAGCTGAAGTTGGTATTAGGCTATTCCCAACCTATTGTTTCTTATTACAATATCCAAAGTTGTCACATCGTATGTTACTATAGAAGATATGGTTGTCCCAATGTATAATATCACATGTTATGTTGTAGTCCCCATAAGACTATTAAAATGCTACATTTGTATGAGATTATAAATTGCGGGCTAACTAGATGGTTCAGATTTCCATGAATACGGTCTCGTGCCTAAGTCGTATCTACCTTAAGATACTGCTTTGTTCTTTCCTCTTTAATCATATGTTACATCAACTTTCTATCATATATAGCATATATTAAATAAGTATGACACCATGTACCAGAAATAGCTTTCTGCGAACCGCCGTTCCCTTATCGGGTGTAGGGATGGCAGTTGGACCCGTGGGTATGGATACCCGTGGGTTTCGTACCCACCGGATATGGATACGGGTACAAAAACTCACCCGTGGGTCCTATCGGGTCGGATACCCGAAATACATCGGGTCGGGTATGGATAAAATACTTTACCCATGGGTATCCAGTGGATACCCGAAATATCAATATACCTCTTTAAATGTGCTACATCCACTAAAAATGTGCTACATTCACTAGAAAAACTCACTCGCATGTGTTGTTGATTAATAAATATTAATTTGTGTTGTGTTAACAGTCAATTGTAATGTAATCGAGACCAATGAGACATTGACAATGTTATAATTGTCAACTGTCATGAACTCATTAAGCTTTTATTCTCTGTACTCAAATTTAAATTTATTGGATGTGATAATTATGAGTTGAGATATTGTATCGACGTGTAGCCAAATATAGTCATTCTCGTGTTGCATTGGTGCTTAGATGTAAACTAAAATATTTTATGCATTTATTATAACACTGACCGAATGTTATTTAGTCTACAATAACATATCCACTGGATACCCAATACCCGGTGGATATCCGATGGGCATGGATACAGGTACAGTTTCTCGCCCGATTGGCTTGGTGGGTATGGATATTTGTAGAAGTCTCGGGTACAATTTCGGGTCGGGTATTATTATACCCGAACAAAACCCGACCCGCGGTCATCCCTAATCGGGTGTCATAGGAACCTATACATTACCACTAGTTGACTCACCACATTGGTGAAATCCTAATTGGTTTTATGAGGCTGCGGTGCCCGCCGACGAAAACCTTGGTTTTCCTCCTACGATTTCCTCATCATTTCTAATTCCTCTGAGCTTCCTGCGACCGTATGATTCCAATAAAAAACCGAATATAAAGACTAGTTTGGTAACTCGATTTTTTCAAAAAATTTTCATTTTTCCAAAGTAAAAATGAACTAATATCTCTTATAAAATAGATTTTTTTTTAGAAAAATAAGGTTGCTAAACTAGGCCTAACGGTGGTGGTAGATACAGAGATATTGGGTAGTGCACGTGAAAATAAAAACAGCTCCATCGATATTTCAAAGATCTAGAAGAAAAGAAAAGGAACAGAGATATCGTCAACGTTTTCCGGCCTTCACCGAGAGACACGCCGAAGTCTGCAAATCCCCTCTCAGTCAACTCCAAGGGCCAAGACCCCAATTTCCCCTAGAGGTTGGGATTTTGTGGGTTCAGTCATGCTCGAGCGGCACCGCGTTCATCGCGACGCCGACGGCGATCTCCCCGCCGCCGTGACCGCCCCCCTTCTCGCGCACCCACCGTCGCCGGCTGAGCCTTGGCCTGCGAACTTTGGTTCATCGGAGATAACCGACGAGGAGATCGACGCCGCCTCCGCCGCCTGCTGCCGCATCTGCCTCGAATCCGAGTCCGAGCCTGGTGAGCCCCCGCCCCAATTGACCGCCGGTGTCCCTTACCTTTTCTTTTTTAAGCTTGTGCGCAAAGCAAAGGATCGTGGGTCCGTGCACCATTGGATCATTGTCTACGTTTGCCGTGTTATTGGATCATAGATGTTGCCGTCGGCGTTGGATTGTTTGTTTGAATCGTTTGCTTGGGCCATATGCTCACTTTGCAACTCTGATAATTGCCAAAGCGTTAGGGAGTCCTGGCCTATTGGGTGTTAATGTAGCAAAGAATCATTAGTTTTCGAGGTTATCCTGTGGTACTGCTGGTGGTGATTGATGTTGCTTCTCTTGGCTGTGGTGCAGGTGATGTGCTAATATCTCCATGTATGTGCAAGGGGACACAGCAGTTCGTGCATCGCTCCTGCCTTGACCACTGGAGGTCTGTTAAGGTAACACCTGTATGTGTTATGTGCGTACATTCTTTTCTCGGAACTTGCTTTTCTTATTGCGCCTTATGTCAAATTTAAGTTCCCAAGCATAGGACCAGGAGCACACTGTTCTTGTTCCGGCTGATTTGATAGCTGGGCGTGCCAAGTCAGGCTCGCGCGAGCCTGGGCGCTCCGGTATGCGTGTTTTGGCTGTATGGTCGGATGCAGGCAAATGCCCTCAAAATGGCTCGTTTTGCACCCGTCCATGCAGCCCGCTCTTTCCACGTGCAGGCAAACCAAACAGGTGCTCGCACATAGTCAACACATGCGGTGGCTCAAAATGAGATGATGCGGGCAACCAATCAAGCGGGTTATGAGTAAATTTATGTTTAACCAAAGTTCATAATAACCCTTAAGGGCTTGCTTGGTTAGAAGAGGATTGAAGGGGATTTCCCCCTCGATCCCCCTCAACTCCCTTCAATCCCCTTCTAACCCAACAAGCCCTAATGGCAGCACATTGAATATACTAACATATGTAATATCACTGGGTTTGATCTTTCGTGGGTAAATTGCATATGCCAATTCAATCATAATATACTTGCTAGTTACTGATATACATTGTTTGGTTAAGCATAGTAGCCCTAAAATACGTTTTCTTCAAATATCTCCTCAGGAAGGAACTGCCTTTTCACACTGCACAACATGCAAGGCGCGATTCCATCTACGGGTTGAATTTCTGGAGGATGACATTTGTCGTAGAATGAAGTTTCGGATGTTCGTTGCAAGAGATGTTATCATTATATTCCTTCTTATACAAGCCGTGAGATCACCTTCTCCTCTTATTACATTATATTGTTCTCTATTATTCATGGTCATATCATCACTAGTAATAGACCGCGGACAGCTTGCATATATTATTTCCTTGGGTTAAAGCTTAGTGGACCAGGTGACTAGAGCAGGCATGTAGTTTGATGTGTGCACCTCATTGTTTTTTTTTCAGACCATCGCAGCTATAGGTGGTATGGCATATTTTTTGGACAAAGACGGAAACTTCAGAAACAAATTTTCTGATGATTGGGAACGGTTTCTGTCAAAGCATCCAGTGCCCTTTTACTACTGTGTTGGTATTTGTTTTCTTCTGTAACTGCACTTTCAATTATTAAGAAGACTCGGATAGCCAGATGATAAAATGATAGCTAGTGTCGGAGTGGTAAAAAATTCATATACCATATAGACTGTATGCATGCATTAGTTTGTTTGAGTCTTTTTTAAATCAGAATCATTGAGACATCTCTTGCTTTCATGAACATTGCCCGATGAGGCCTCAAGTTCTTCTGCTTACACATTGAAACTAAAACTATGTGGCTATTCAAATTCAGATATGTAATTTGACACATTTTTTCTGCTTCACCCTATCTTGTACAATTATAACTTTCCATATTGCAGTTTTTACAGACCTGTTCAAGTATAAGATGCTAATGTTTCCGTGTAATAAGTCAGCTACTGATATCCCCCCGTTTTGGTTCAGGTGTGGTTGTGTTCTTTGTAATGGTTGGATTTTTCGGGCTAATACTACACCTCTCCTCTTACAACAACAACGATCCGTGCCTGGTTGGCTCCCGTGATTGTTGCTTTGGGTGTGGTCTGGTGGACTTACCGGCTTCAATGGAAGCTTGTTTCGCTTTCGCTGTCATATTTGTTATTATGTTGGCCATCCTTGGAGTTGCCTACGGGTTTCTTGCGGCGACTGTGGCCATCCAGAGGATCTGGCAGCGGCACTATCACATACTTACCAAGAAGGAGCTCACGAAGGCAAGTTATATAACCTGCTTTGCTTAAATTAAACTGTTCCGCACTCTAATTTGCTCCGAGCCAGGGAAAGAGAGTAATATATTCTTGCCGTTGCGTGTGATGGCGCACAGGAATATGTGGTGGAGGACCTCCCTGGGGGTTACACGCCGCCGAAGATGGATCCAGAGCATGAGCAGCGGTTGAAGGTGTTGCAGCTCATGTAGCTTGCACTTTCGCAGGTGATGGACATGAAGTATCGCATCTTTTTTGTTGCATTGCATGTATGTACTTTTGCATGCTGTGAGTGTTATTAGTTGGGGTAAACATGTATTCTAGTGACGGAAGTCCATGTGCTTATAATGTACAAATATAGAACCACGGTTACCAGTCCCAGGTGGGGAATCACATACAGGCTAGGAACAATGCAAGTTAAATTGATCGACTGTTTCGCTACACATACTGCATTACTGCCGAGAGACAATGGTAATGCTCACTGTATCGAAACGTTAGTTTCCTTTTTTTTCACTGCTTTGGCGCCTCGGTGTTTCGTCCCTTTGTATCTGGATATGTTGTACTTCACCTGGACCAATCAGAATCACTCTACTACCAACATAAGACCGTCTCCAACAGCTTATTTATATAGTCGTGTAAAATATTGTTTTGTATTGTAAATTATATTGTTTGCAGAGTAAAGTTTGAATATAGAGACGGTGGGTAGTTGTAGATGAGACACGGGAAAAGAAGCAGACGTACACGCGACGGTAGAAATGAGGGAAGGTAGAAACTCTTGCTTTAAAAAAGTAGAGTTTGAAAAGAGTTTTTTTTTTTTGCAAAAATAACTCATGAACTGAGATGTGCTAAGTAGGGCATAACAACATACTTGGTTGGACAAACGAATGTACTATGAGGCATAGATCCATCCTATAGATGGCAACGAAAAATTCCTTGAAGATTGATTTCTCATCTCCGTTTCGGCGAAGATGAAAATTTCTTGTCTCTATCGTTGTCAACGTTCATGGGAAGATTTATCTCCCTTGTGTGCTTTAGTTCAATGCAGAATCGACCATTCATAGGGGGTGTTTGTTTCAGCTAATCTAGCTTCTGACTGCAAGAAGCTGCTACGGACTGCTAAACAATCAGTTTTTCAGTCCGCTTCTATAAGAATTGTTTTGGTGAAATAGTCCAAAATTAACATTAACACAAAATTGGTCAGGCTGTTGCAATATAAGGAATATGTCACTTTTCCTATATCTTAAACTCTATGAACACCTTCAATTTCATTTATACGAATAACTCCACGATACTTATATTCTCCCTACGGTCATATTCTCATAAAAGTCCATTAAAAAAACGAACCAAACAAGCCCTATGATTTTGAATTTTTTGCAACATTTACCGTTCACATATTCAAAATTTTACGTCAGTGGCACACGAACGTATCAATTATACAATCTCTACTACTTATTAAGACTGCAATAGTAGTCGGCCATTCATATGTCTGTAAAGTCCATTCTCATTCCCCCGTACAACCGACGCCTAGCTAAAATTAAAAAAAATACACATGGCCCCAAGGGGATTTGAACCCAAGACCTCTCAAACAAATAATAGCAATAGTTACCACTACACCACATATGTATTTATGTCTACATTTATAACAGAAAATACATCTACTATATCTCTCCCCAAGTTCACCTGCTACCCTTGCACAATGCGTGTAGTAGATAAGTATCACCGAGATTCTTCAATTATATTTTTGGATGGAGGGAGTAGTATTTAAAGAAGAGCCTTGCATGCAATTTCTTTTGTTTGAATAATGTTTTCAACTTAAATTTCTTTTTTGCATGCGTGATATTTATTCTTCGTAATATTTTTTCCATAGATCTGACTTGTGAGTCATTTTTATAAACCAACGTCAAACATGAATCCATGTTTCTTACTTGAAAACCCCGAACAAACATCATTAACAGGAGGCAGTCGTGTTGGGGTCGCTCATCGACGATAAGAAAAACTTGGCGACTGTCAGTTCGACCTCTAGAAACAGTCCTACGTGGCCGCATGTGCCGTTATGTACGACAAGCTCCGGCGCAGCCGCCGCTTGGACGCGGTGCAGAGCGGCTGCTCCGCGCTGTCCATCGTCAAGCAGGGGGACCTCATGGTCGTCGCCAACGTCGGCGACTCTCGGGTTGTTCTGGGCACCGCATTCGACGACGACGTCATCACGTCGTCCAGCTCATCGTCCACCTGAAGCCCAACCTGCCACGTAAGTCGCTACTGACTGACCATGAATTCTTGTGCGCTGAGACGATGGTCGTTGCTTACGTTGTATGAGTGTCCTCGAACACGATGTATGTAGAGGAGTAGCGCATCCGGTGGTGCAACGACCAGGGGTACTACCTTGCTGATGAGCCCGGGGAGCACTCGTTTTACAGCTCAGCCAAGAGTCACCAGTACTCGGTATGTCGCGCGCGTTCGACGACTACTATATCGAGGACTGTGGCGTCATCTTGGCGCCAGAGGTGACGCAGAGGAGGACCGACAACAATGATCAGTTCGTCATCCTCGCCACCGTTGGGGTAGCTTTTGTGCTGGTTTGCCTTTAATTCTCTTCGCAAACACACACTTGCCTTTTTGTTTAAGCAAAAGTGTACGGTGGTACGTGTCTGATGACTAACGATGTACAAGAGAATTTCTTCCGGTATGTGTGAAACGTGTTCTCCAATTATGAGACCATGCAAATCGTGACATATATCGAAGTCTGCATGATACTGATAGTTGCAATGTAGTGGTGAAACAGATAGATTATAAATAACAAAATTTATGTATGGCCAGAATCACAAATTGATTATGAAACATTTTCTTATAACGGTATAACACCCATTTTGTATATAAGTTATCGTAGTATACTGGTATTATATATTCTCGTTGCAACGCACGGGCATTCAGCTAGTGATATCAAGAATCAAGAATTCTTAAATTAGAACGCATCCAACCAAAGCTCCAATCGACTATTGGCCATGTGTTGCTCTGCGCAATAGATCAGTTCCAATCAATAACAAAAACTGCATATTCGAGTACGAGGGAAAGCTGTCAAATGTAAAATGTACTCCCTCCGTTTTCAAAATATAATACGTTTGATTTTTTTAACCACAACTTTGATCACTTGTCTTATTAAGAAAATCATGAGAAAATGAAAATTTTAAATCATATGTACAATATATTTGATAATAAACAAAGCCCTGGGCCCTGATGGGTTTCCTGTTGAGTTTTGGCAGGTGTTCTGGGATGTTATTAAGAAGGATTTGATCGCTATGTTCGATAGCTTTTATGATGGCTTGCTTCCTATTCATAGTATTAACTTTGGGACAATCATCTTAATTCCCAAAAGTTCGAACGCGAATTCCATCCAGCGGTATAGACCTGTCTGTTTGCTTAACGTGAGCTTCAAGATTTTTACCAAAGTGCTAGCTAGTAGGTTGACTACTGTGGCCAATAAGGTCATTAGTCCCACGCAATCAGCTTTCCTTCCCAGTAGGAATATCATGGAGGGGGTGATTGTCCTCCACGAAACCATTCACGAACTACATAGGAGGCAGCTGGATGGGGTTGTTTTTAAGATTGACTTCGAAAAAGCGTATGACAAGGTTAAGTGGACGTTTGTCAGGCAAACTCTTCGAATGAAGGGATTCGATGATAAATGGTGTGCCTGGGTAGACGCTATTATGAAGAAAGGGCATGTAACCATTAAAGTTAATAATTACACGGGGAATACTTTTGAGACTAAGAAGGGTCTGCGTCAGGGCGACCCGTTGTCTCCGATTCTTTTCAATATTATGGTTGGTTGACATGCTAGCTATTATTGTGAAAAGGGCTATGAGGAACAATTTGGTGGAAGAGGTGGTTCTGCATCTGGTAGATGAAGGTTTGTCCATTTTACAGTACGTAGATGACACAGTGCTGTTCATGGATCATGACCCGGTGAAAGCCACAAATATGAAAATGATTCTTTGCGCCTTTGAGCAAGTGTCTGGGCTAAAAATTAACTTTCATAAAAGTGAGATTTATTGCTTCGGTAAGGCCAAGGAAGAGGAGGGTGTGTACTATGGGCTTTTTGGATGCAATGCTGGGGGATTCCCTTTTAAGTATTTAGGAATTCCTATGAATGTTAGAAAGCTCTCGAATGCGGACTGGAGGGTTATTGAAGAAAGGTTTGAGAAAAAGCTGAGTACTTGGAAAAATAAGCATTTGTCGGTTGGTGGTTGTCGGGGAGGAAATCTCCCCGACCGGGTGGCGGATTGCACCCGCCCTAAATCCTAAAGAGAGGAGGGGCCTAAGCGTTTTGCTTGCTACGAGACTAGTGGATCAACACACGAGAGCACACGAGGGTTTAGAGTGGTTCAGGCCGTCGGAGCGTAATACCCTACTCCACTGTGTGATGTATTGCTTGGGAGCTTGTATTAACTTGTGAGTGTCTGCCTAAAGCTAGGTCTGAGAGCCTCTACCCTTTGTAACGTCGTATGCCTCCCCTTTTATAGTTGAAGGGGGCATGCACAAAAGGACTGGGCCCCGACATGTGGGCCCAGGGACATAAAGAATATAGTGCTTGGATCCTCTAATGTCTGTTGCCGAGACAATCTTCTTGTGCCCTGGCGCTTGAGGTCTGCGTATTCTTGGCGTGCAGGGGAAGCTTCTTGCGGAAGAGAAGATGAGTATAGCGCGTCGCTCGGCACGGGTGCACTGTTTGCCAGCAGGCGCGCCGCCTGCTGGATGACCTTGACGCCGCCTGCCAGCGGATGGGACGAGACACATTAAATGCTGAGAGGGCACGTCGCCCGTCAGCGCGGTGGCAGGCGGCGCGTCTTTTCTTCAATAAATGCAGGGGCTGCACGACTTCTCGTCAGGTTTGGCCCGGTAGCTTATGTTATGGGCCATAAGCAGCGGGTCTCCGCCTGAGCGGGAAGTGGAGGGCAAGGCCCGCACACGTGTCAGCACCGGACCCCTGCACACACCAGGGTCCTTCTCGTTCCGGGACCCTGCTGGAGTTTGGACCTACCCGGAGGCTCCGGACTTATATGTATATAGGGGTCCGGTGTCCTTCTGTGGGGGTCCGAACTTACTGAGGTGTGGTGTCTTTCCTTGCCACGTGGCACCCTTTGGCCTGCCCATCCGGTGGGGTCACGCGCCGTCCTCCGCGTGGCTAGGAGACATCGCATGGGTGTGGTGTCTTCATGCTGTAGGAGAGGGTACCCCTGATTTAGGGTACCGACAGTGGCCCCCGGTCCCGCCTTAGGGGAGGATGCGAGCCTGCAGGTGGGACCAGAGTCTGATCGGTGGTTGGACCGCTGCTTCCGTGCGCCTGTTGCTACAATTACTGTCGGCCCGCCTATGGCCACGCCAACTGTCGTGCCTATTCCCACGGCTGACTGACTCGTGACCGTCGTACTTAACGGCACTGTTGGGCCATGCGCGGGGCTACCTCGAGTCGCTGCACTGGTTCTAAAAAATTTACCTTTTCAGAATCCCGTGACATCCCCGAGAAGACGTGGCATTGGCACAGGCGGCGGTGCGGTTTCTTTGCACACGGTAACCGGCGCGCCGGTTACATGGCGTGTGGGCCTAGGCCCCTGAGTTAGACCGCCAGTTGTGGCGGAGCTGAGGGAGCGCACAGCCGTGGGACAGTTGTACGCTTCTTGCGTGGCGGTTCGCCTCTTTGACTGCTGGATACGGCGAAGATGAAGGGGCGCTTAATCGTGGGGCGGCTGCATGCCCCTTGCGCGGCGGTTCGCCTTCCTGACCGCTGGTTGCCTCGAAAATGAAGGGGCGCGTAACCGTCGGGCAGTCGCACGCTCCTTCTTAGGGTTAGTTTGCATGACATGCGAGGCCTGGCCCCCGTGTCATAAGGTGAGATACTTGGTGCACGCCGGGGGAGACTTCACCCGTGACACTTCAGGGACGCGAGCGGGGAGATCTGCCTTTAAAAAGGGGTCGATCTCCCGGGCAGTAGTCATGCATTGCTCCTCTTGCGACCACCGCGCCCTTTCACCTTCCGAACCTCCAAATGGGGTGCGCCGGTGTTCTCTGGAGGGATCCGTGTCTAGGTCATCTCTTCTGGCGACTTCACCCTCGGAGAGCGTGCGCTCGTGGTGGTGTCGCCGATCTTGTGTTCTTCCTTCTGCTGTTGGAGGGGTGAAACCCCATGGGGGTTGGCATCCTTCCACCATTCGGCTTCAAGGATTTTCATCATGCAGCCCGGCTGCAGTCCCCTACCGGCGGTCACCCAGAAGGATGACTACCAGCCTTGTAGTGGGGAGAAGCAAGCCGGGCTACGGCCTCCCTCCTGCCCCCAGCTTCAAGGATGTTCATCATCCGTGCTGGGGAGGAGGGTGTGCGGAGTTGGGGCCCCACCTCTGCGCGGGTAGCGGCCCGCTTCTTCCCTAAGTGTTCGGGGGAGAAGGGCGTTCGCTACTCATGCGGAGGAGGCGAACTTCGGGTACGCGGGGCTGGCTGACTGCGGGTGTCGCCAGCCATTGCGTGCCTGATGCCTTAGCATGGATGGCTTCAGCGCTGCCTCCGATGCTGCCTTCTGCTGCTGGGTCGAGGCGCGGCTGCCCATTCACCGCACGGGCGACGGTCGCACCGTGCGCAGGTCCGCCACACCCACGGCTTCTCTCGCGTCGCCGGTCGTGTTCTTGGATGTCCTCACTCCCTTAGCAAAGACGGGAGTGAGGACCTATAAGCGCGCTGAGGCAGCCGTCGCCCACCGGTGCAGGGGTGGTTGTCGTCGCTGGTGAGGCCATCCTGTCACCGGGCCTCCAACTCTTTGGCTTTAATGGCCTGTTGTCGCCCCCCGTAGGAGGACGGGGGCGAGGTCCTACCCGCAGTGGCGTACACGCTGAGATGATCGCCGCTGCTGGCGAGTCGTTGGTGTAGAGGCGGCCATCGCCGTTGGTGCTGATGTGGTCGCCTCCACTGGCGAGCCGCTCGGGGCTTGTTATCCCGCGACCCTTACTGGTGTGGAGGTAGTTCATTCCTGCAGAAATGGAGCTGGGGTCCCACTTGTAAGGGAATGTAACGACATTTGCTTGAGAGCAAAATGTAATAACATATGTATGCAGGATTTTAGCCTGGGAAGCCCAGTTGTGTGTCTGAACCCCCTAGATGGTGGCTTCAAGTACTAAGACACCTGCCGCAGGGTGGTGGAGTATGCAGGCTCACGGTATGGGACTAGGCTGAGCGGCTACATGGCTTCCGGACCCCCCAGGAGACAAGTGCCTGTTCTTCAAAGTCGGACCTCCAGGTTGTTGGACGCACATGACTATAGTTTTAAATACTAGGACACCTGTCATGGAGTGGTGGAGTGTGCAGGATTTTGGGTACGGAACCAGGCTAACCGGCCACACAGGCTCCGGACCACCCTATGGAACGGGCATCCGTTCTTTAGAACCGACCCCTAGGCCTTCCCCTGTTTTTGTAAAGTAATAGATATTATCTATTAAGCAGTATTTAACACTTATCTGTGTGTTGCTCGATCTTGTTGTTAACTTCCCTTGGTACTTGGCCCCCCGCCTGGGGTGCAGGCTCGATGTGTCGAGGCTGGACACCAGCGTGTAGAAAAGAGTTGTCAACGGCCTTCGGGAGGCAGCCTCACCGAGACCTGGATCTTTATACAACTTTAGCTAAAGAGCGTTAGTGATACACCCGTAGACCCCGTCATTTGGCATTTTTCATCCTTTGATACATGCTCGGGATTTGTAGTGTTTTAGCTAGGGGAAGCAAGTTGTGTGTCCGGACCCCCTGGATGGTGGTTCTAGATACTAGGACGCTTGTCACAGAGTGGTGGAACATGCAGGCCCACGGTACGGGACCAGGCTGAGCAGCTACATGGTTCCGGACCACCCCAGGAGACAAGCGTCTCTTCTCTAGTTCCGGACCCCAAGTTGTCGGACCCACAGGACTTATAGCTCTAAGTACTAGGGCGCTCGCCACGGAGTGGTGGAGTGTGCAGGGTTTTGGGTACGGAACCAGGCTAACCGTACGCACAGGCTCCGGACCACCCCATGGAACGAGCACTCGTTCCTCAGAGCCGGCCCCCAGGCTGTCGGGTCCCCCTGCTTTCGCATAGAGGTCCTAAACTGCAACCCTGGCTATTCAATCTAGATGTTATTATGCCTGGTGGGATGGGAGCTGGGCGGGTGGGTTAGATAAAACACAATCAGAAACTGCAGGGTGAGACCATGGAGCAGTAGGATATTGCTATCATAGAGGCATATCTTGAGAGGGTAGTTTTCCTTTATAGCTAATCATGCATGGGTGCGGGCCAACAGGCCGGGTTTATGGGGGTAGACCCCACCGGGTTGCGTACCCGTATGCACTACCTAGTTACAAAAGGGAAAAACTTCGACCCCTCAGACTTGCTCTATAGATAAAACTTACAGAGATATTTCGACACTGGGGAAGGCATTTCTTCGGTCGTAGCTAGACAGTTGCCCTTGGGTCGGGGTACTCCCATTACCATGAAGGGTCCTTCCCAGCTGGGGGAGTGTTACGGAGCCCTAATTTGGTCTGGTACTCTTGTAAGATTAGGTCCCGACCCTGGGTTCCCATCTGCATTTGACGAAGGAGGCCCCGCCTTTGGCTGTGGTCATTCCTGGATGAACCTGTCAGAAAGCTGGACCCGTGAGGAATCCAGATGGGTTTCCGGAGGAAGGCAGGCTTCAGCTCCGTAGGCCGGGGGACATGGGGTCCCGCCGGTGGTCCGCCTAGTCGTCGCCACCGGAGTGGGAGTCTTTTGCGAAGACGTCCTTCAGGTCCCCTTCGGGTGACTGATACCCGAGGTCCTGTTCAGCCGCAGCCACCTCGCCGTCGTCGACCTTTTCTTTGCCAGGACGGCGGCGAGGTGGGGAGCTGTCTTTGGAAGACTGCTCACTTCGCTCGCTGGTGCATTTGCTGACGCGTTTTGCGAGATCAATGATCTCGCGACACTCCGCGGCGCTGTGGCGGTCGTTGGGATGTACAGGGTGATAGTCGCCTAGAGGGGGGGTGAATAGGGCGAAACTGAAATTTACAAATATAAACACAACTACAAGCCGGGTTAGCGTTAGAAATATAAACGAGTCCGCGAGAGAGAGGGCGCAAAACAAATCCCAAGCGAATAAGCAAGTGAGACACGGAGATTTGTTTTACCGAGGTTCGGTTCTTGCAAACCTACTCCCCGTTGAGGAGGCCACAAAGGCCGGGTTTCTTTCAACCCTTCCCTCTCTCAAACGGTCCCACGGACCGAGTGAGCTTCTCTTCTCTAATCAAAGCCGGGAACAAAACTTCCCCGCAAGGGCCACCACACAATTGGTGCCTCTTGCCTTGATTACAATGGAGTTGTGATCTCAAGAACAAGTGAGAAAGAAAAGAAGCAATCCAAGCGCAAGAGCTCAAATGAACACGGCAAATCACTCTCTCTAGTCACTAGGGTTTTGTGTGGAATTGGAGAGGATTTGATCTCTTTGAATGTGTCTAGAATTGAATGCCTAGAGCTCTTGTAGTAGTTGAGAAGTGGAAAACTTGGATGCAATGAATGGTGGGGTGGTTGGGGTATTTATAGCCCCAACCACCAAACTTGACCGTTGGCTGGAGGCTTCTGCTCGATGGCGCACCGGACAGTCCGGTGCACACCGGACAGTCCGGTGCCCCTGCCACGTCATCACTGCCGTTGGATTCTAGCCGTTGGAGCTTCTGACTTGTGGGCCCGCCTGGGTGTCCGGTGCACACCGGACATGTACTGTTTGATGTCCGGTGCACCGGTATGGGCGATTCTGACTTCTGCGCGCGCTGCGCGCGCATTTAATGCACCGCAGGGAGCCGTTGGCGCCGCAGGGAGCCGTTGCTCCGCTGGCACACCGGACAGTCCGGTGCACACCGGACAGTCCGGTGAATTATAGCGGAGCGGCTGCCGCGCGAGCCCGAGGCTGGCTAGTTCAGGAGGCCGAGCTTCTTTGGCGCACCGGACACTGTCCGGTGTACACCGGACAGTCCGGTGAATTTTAGCCGAGTCGCCCCTGGAATTCCCGAAGGTGAAGAGTTTGAGTCTGAGTCCCCTGGTGCACCGGACAGGTACTGTTCACTGTCCGGTGGCACACCGGACAGTCCGGTGCGCCAGACCAGGGGTGCCTTCGGTTGCCCCTTTGCTCCTTTATTGAATCCAAAACTTGGTCTTTTTATTGGCTGAGTGTGAACCTTGTACACCTGTATAATCTATACACTTGGGCAAACTAGTTAGTCCAAAGATTTGTGTTGGGCAATTCAACCACCAAAATTATTTAGGAACTAGGTGTAAGCCTAATTCCCTTTCAATCTCCCCCTTTTTGGTGATTGATGCCAACACAAACCAAAGCAAATATAGAAGTGCATAATTGAACTAGTTTGCATAATGTAAGTGCAAAGGTTACTTGGAATTGAGCCAATATAACTACTTACAAGATTTGCAAGGAATGTTTCTTTCTTATATAACATTTTGGACCACGTTTGCACCACATGTTTTGTTTTTGCAAATTCTTTTTGTAAATCTATTTCAAAGATCTTTTGCAAATAGTCAAAGGTACATGAATGAGAGTTTGTAAAGCATTTTCAAGATTTGAAATTGTCTCCCCCTATTTCAAATGCTTTTCCTTTGACTAAACAAAACTCCCCCTAAAAGAGATCCACCTCTTAGTGTTCAAGAGGGTTTTGATATACCATTTTTGAAATACTACTTTCTCCCCCTTTTGAACACAATAGGATACCAAATGATAAAGACTTTTGGAAAGCGCTAAGTTTTTGAATTTGGTGGTGGTGGTGCGGTCCTTTTGCTTTGGGCTTATTTCTCCCCCTTTTTGGCATGAATCGCCAAAAACGGAATCATTAGAGCCCTCGAAGTAATTTCTTCCCTTTTGGTCATAAGTAACGAGTTAAGATTATACCAAAGATGAAGTCCGGTCCTTTTGCTTTTGAGCTTTTACTCTCTCCCCCAAGGATGAAGTCCTTTTCTTTGATGCTCATTTCTCCCCAAGGAATAGAGAGTTGCTCGGAGTGATGGCGAAGCATGAGTTACGGAGTGGAAGCCTTTGTCTTCGCCGAAGACTCCAATTCCCTTTCAATATACCTATGACTTCGTTTGAAATAGACTTGAAAACACATTAGTCATAGCATATAAAAGAGATATGATCAAAGGTATTTAAATGAGCTATGTGTGCAAGCTTAGCAAAAGAAATTTCTAGAATCAAGAATATTGAGCTCATGCCTAAGTCTGGTAAAAGATTGTTCATCAAGTGGCTTGGTAAAGATATCGGCTAATTGATCTTTAGTATTAATGTAAGAAATCTCGATATCCCCCTTTTGTTGGTGATCCCTAAGAAAATGATACCGAATGGCTATGTGCTTAGTGCGGCTATGCTCGACGGGATTGTCGGCCATCTTAATTGCACTCTCATTATCACATAGCAAAGGGACTTTGGTTAATTTGTAACCGTAGTCCCGCAGGGTTTGCCTCATCCAAAGCAATTGCGCGCAACAATGTCCTGCGGCAATGTACTCGGCTTCGGCGGTGGAAAGAGCGACCGAATTTTGCTTCTTTGAAGCCCAAGACACCAAGGATCTTCCCAAGAACTGGCAAGTCCCTGATGTGCTCTTCCTATTAATTTTGCACCCCGCCCAATCGGCATCCGAATAACCAATCAAATCAAATGTGGATCCCCGAGGGTACCAAAGCCCAAACTTAGGTGTGTAAGCCAAATATCTCAAGATTCGTTTTACGGCCGTAAGGTGTGATTCCTTAGGGTCGGATTGGAATCTTGCACACATGCAAACGGAAAGCATAATGTCCGGTCGAGATGCACATAAATAAAGCAATGAACCAATCATCGACCGGTATACCTTTTGATCCACGGACTTACCTCCCGTGTCGAGGTCGAGATGCCCATTAGTTCCCATGGGTGTCTTGATGGGTTTGGCATTCTTCATCCCAAACTTGGTTAGAATGTCTTGAGTGTACTTCGTTTGGCAAATGAAGGTGCCCTCTTGGAGTTGCTTGACTTGGAATCCTAGAAAATACTTCAACTCCCCCATCATCGACATCTCGAATTTCTGTGTCATGATCCTACTAAACTCTTCACATGTAGACTCGTTAGTAGACCCAAATATAATATCATCAACATAAATTTGGCATACAAACAAGTCATTTTCAAGAGTTTTAGTAAAGAGTGTAGGATCGGCCTTGCCGACTTTGAAGCCATTTGCAATAAGGAAATCTCTAAGGCATTCATACCATGCTCTTGGGGCTTGCTTGAGCCCATAAAGCGCCTTAGAGAGCCTATAAACATGGTTAGGATACTCACTGTCTTCAAAGCCGGGAGGTTGCTCAACATAGACCTCTTCCTTGATTGGTCCGTTGAGGAAGGCACTTTTCACGTCCATTTGATAGAGCTTAAAGCCATGGTAAGTAGCATAGGCTAATAATATGCGAATTGACTCAAGCCTAGCTACGGGTGCATAGGTTTCACCAAAATCCAAACCTTCGACTTGTGAATACCCTTTGGCCACGAGTCGAGCTTTGTTCCTTGTCACCACACCATGCTCATCTTGCTTGTTGCGGAAGACCCATTTGGTTCCTACAACATTTTGGTTAGGACGTGGAACTAAATGCCAGACCTCATTCCTCGTGAAATTGTTGAGCTCCTCTTGCATCGCCACCACCCAATCCGAATCTTGGAGAGCTTCCTCTACCCTGTGTGGCTCAATAGAGGAAACAAAAGAGTAATGTTCACAAAAATGAGCAACCCGAGATCGAGTAGTTACCCCCTTATGAATGTCGCCGAGGATGGTGTCGACGGGGTGATCTCGTTGGATTGCTTGGTGGACTCTTGGGTGTGGCGGTCTTGGTTCTTCCTCATCCTCCTTTTCTTGATCATTTGTATCTCCCCCTTGATCATTGCTATCATCTTGAGGTGGCTCGTCTTCTTGATTTTGCTCTTCATCATTTTGAGCCTCATCCTCATTTTGAGTTGGTGGAGATGCTTGCATGGAGGAGGATGGTTGATCTTGTGTACTTGGAGGCTCTTCGGATTCCTTAGGACACACATCCCCGATGGACATGTTCCTTAGCGCGATGCATGGAGCCTGTTCTTCACCTATCTCATCAAGATCAACTTGCTCTACTTGAGAGCCGTTAGTTTCATCAAACACAACGTCACAAGAGACTTCAACTAGTCCAGTGGACTTGTTAAAGACCCTATATGCCCTTGTGTTTGAGTCATAACCAAGTAAAAAGCCTTCTACAGTTTTAGGAGCAAATTTAGATTTTCTACCTCTTTTAATAAGAATGAAGCATTTGCTACCAAAAACTCTAAAATATGAAATGTTGGGCTTTTTACCGGTTAGGAGTTCATATGATGTCTTCTTGAGGATTCGGTGAAGATATAACCGGTTGATGGCGTAGCAGGCGGTGTTGACCGCTTCGGCCCAAAACCGGTCCGGTGTCTTGTATTCATCAAGCATGGTTCTTGCCATGTCCAATAGAGTTCGATTCTTCCTCTCCACTACACCATTTTGTTGTGGAGTGTAGGGAGAAGAGAACTCATGCTTGATGCCCTCCTCCTCAAGGAAGCCTTCAATTTGAGAGTTCTTGAACTCCGTCCCGTTGTCGCTTCTAATTTTCTTGATCCTCAAGCCGAACTCATTTTGAGCCCGTCTCAAGAATCCCTTTAAGGTCTCTTGGGTTTGAGATTTTTCCTGTAAAAAGAATACCCAAGTGAAGCGAGAATAATCATCCACTATTACAAGACAATACTTACTCCCGCCGATGCTTATGTAAGCGATCGGGCCGAATAGATCCATGTGGAGTAGCTCTAGCGGCCTGTCGGTCGTCATGATGTTCTTGTGTGGATGATGGACTCCAACTTGCTTCCCCGCCTGGCATGCGCTACAAATCCTGTCTTTCTCAAAATGAACATTTGTTAATCCTAAAATGTGCTCTCCCTTTAGAAGCTTATGAAGATTCTTCATCCCAACATGGGCTAGTCGGCGGTGCCAGAGCCAACCCATGTTAGTCTTAGCAATCAAGCATGTGTCGAGTTCAGCTCTATCAAAATCTACTAGGTATAGCTGACCCTCTAACACTCCCTTAAATGCTATTGAATCATCACTTCTTCTAAAGACAGTGACACCTACATCAGTAAAAAGACAGTTGTAGCCCATTTGACATAATTGTGAAACAGAAAGCAAGTTGTAATCTAAAGAATCTACAAGAAAAACATTGGAAATAGAATGGTCAGGAGATATAGCAATTTTACCAAGACCTTTGACCAAACCTTGATTTCCATCCCCGAATGTGATAGCTCGTTGGGGATCTTGGTTTTTCTTATATGAGGAGAACATCCTTTTCTCCCCTGTCATGTGGTTTGTGCACCCGCTATCGAGTATCCAACTTGAGCCCCCGGATGCATAAACCTGCAAAACAATTTTAGTTCTTGACTTTAGGTACCCAAACGGTTTTGGGTCCTTTGGCATTAGAAACAAGAACTTTGGGTACCCAAACACAAGTCTTGGAGCCCTTGTGTTTGCCCCCAACAAATTTGGCAACTACCTTGCCGGATTTGCTAGTAAGCACATAAGATGCATCAAAAGTTTTAAATGAAATGGCATGATCATTTGATGCATTAGGAATTTTCTTCTTAGGCAACTTAGCATGGGTTGGTTGCCTAGGACTAGATGTCTCACCCTTATACATAAAAGCATGATTAGGGCCAGAGTGAGACTTCCTAGAATGAATCTTCCTAATTTTGCTCTCAGGATAGCCGGCAGGGTATAAAATGTAACCCTTGTTATCCTGAGGCATGGGAGCTTTGCCCTTAACAAAGTTAGACAAGTTCTTAGGAGGGGCATTAAGTTTGACATTGTCTCCCCTTTGGAAGCCAATGCCATCCTTGATGCCAGGGCGTCTCCCATTATAAAGCATGCTACGAGCAAATTTAAATTTCTCATTTTCTAAGTTGTGCTCGGCAATTTTAGCATCTAGTTTAGCTATATGATCATTTTGTTGCTTAATTAAAATCATGTGATCATGAATAGCATCAATATCAACATTTCTGCATCTAGTACAAATAGATACATGCTCAACAATAGATGTAGAGGGTTTGCAAGATTTTAATTCTACAACCTTAGCATGCAGCATATCATTTTTAGTTCTAAGGTCAGAAATTGTAACATTGCAAGCATCTAGTTCTTTAGCCTTAGTAATCAACTTTTCATTTTCTACTCTAAGGCTAGCAAGAGAAATGTTCAATTCTTCAATCCTAGCAAGCAAATCATCATTATTATCTCTAGGAGTGGAAAATGAAACATCACAAACATGAGAATCAACCTTAGCATTTAAAATATCATTTTCATTCCTAAGGTTGTCAATTATTTCACGGCAAGTGCTTAGCTCACTAGATAATTTTTCACATTTTTCTACTTCTAGAGCATAAGCCTTTTTAACCTTAACATGTTTTTTGTTTTCTTTAATTAGACAATCCTCTTGGGAATCCAAAAGGTCGTCCTTTTCATGAATAGCACTAACCAATTCATTCAATTTTTCTTTTTGAGCTATGTTAAGGTTGGCAAAAAGGGAACGCAAATTATCTTCCTCATCACTAGCATTGTCATCACTAGAGGATTCATATTTAGTGGAGGATTTAGATTTAACCTTCTTTTTGCCGTCCTTTGCCATAAGGCACTTGTGGCCGACGTTGGGGAAGAGGAGTCCCTTGGTGACGGCGATGTTGGCGGCGTCCTCGTCGTCGGAGGAGTCGCTTGAGCTCTCGTCGGAGTCCCACTCGCGACAAACATGGGCATCGCCGCCCTTCTTCTTGTAATACCTCTTCTTTTCCTTTCGTCTCCCCTTCTTGTCGTCACCTCGGTCACTGTCACTAGATATAGGACATTTAGCAATAAAATGACCGGGCTTACCACACTTGTAGCAAACCTTCTTGGAGCGGGACTTGTAGTCTTTCCCCCTCCTTTGTTTGAGGATTTGGCGGAAGCTCTTGATGACGAGCGCCATTTCCTCATTGTCGAGCTTGGAGGCGTCGATTGGTTGTCGACTTGGTGTAGCCTCCTCCTTTTTCTCCTCCGTTGCCTTGAATGCAACAGGTTGGGCTTCGGATGAGTCGCCAAGCTCGTTGATTTTCCTCGAGCCTTCTATCATGCACTCAAAACTTACAAAATGCCCGATAACTTCCTCGGGGGTCATTTTAGTATATCTAGGATTACCACGAATCAATTGAACTTGAGTGGGATTAAGAAAAATGAGAGATCTTAAAATAACATTTACCACTTCGTGATCGTCCCACTTCTTGCTCCCGAGGTTGCGCACTTGGTTCACCAAAGTCTTGAGCCGGTTGTACATGTGTTGTGGCTCCTCTCCTTTGTGAAGCCGGAACCGACCGAGCTCCCCCTCGATCGTTTCCCGCTTGGTGATCTTGGTGAGCTCGTCTCCCTCGTGCGCGGTTTTGAGTACATCCCAAATCTCCTTGGCGCTCTTTAACCCTTGTACTTTGTTATACTCCTCTCTACTTAGAGAGGCGAGGAGTATTGTTGTTGCTTGAGAGTTGAAGTGCTCGATTTGGGCCACTTCATCCTCATCATAGTCCTCATCCCCTACGGATGGTACCTGCGCGCCAAACTCAACAACATCCCATATGCTTTTGTGGAGCGAGGTTAGATGAAATCGCATTAAATCGCTCCACCTAGCGTAATCTTCACCATCAAATGTTGGTGGTTTGCCTAATGGGACGGAAAGTAAAGGTGTATGTTTGGAAATGCGAGGGTAACGTAGGGGGATCTTACTATACTTCTTGCGCTCTTGGCGCTTAGAAGTGACGGAGGGCGCATCGGAGTCGGAGGTCGATGTTGATGAAGTGTCGGTCTCGTAGTAGACCACCTTCCTCATCCTCTTGTGCTTGTCGCCTTTCCGATGCGGCTTGTGGGAAGAAGATTTTTCCTTCTTCTCTTTGTGATGAGAAGAAGATTTCTTCTCCTTCCCTTTGTTGGAGGAGCTCTTCTTCTTCTCCCTCCTTTTGGTGCGGGATTCTTCCGATGAAGTGCTCCCGTGGCTTGTAGTGGGCTTTTCGCCGGTCTCCATTTCCTTCTTGGCGTGATCTCCCGACATCACTTCGAGCGGTTAGGCTCTAATGAAGCACCGGGCTCTGATACCAATTGATAGTCGCCTAGAGGGGGGGTGAATAGGGCGAAACTGAAATTTACAAATATAAACACAACTACAAGCCGGGTTAGCGTTAGAAATATAAACGAGTCCGCGAGAGAGAGGGCGCAAAACAAATCCCAAGCGAATAAGCAAGTGAGACACGGAGATTTGTTTTACCGAGGTTCGGTTCTTGCAAACCTACTCCCCGTTGAGGAGGCCACAAAGGCCGGGTTTCTTTCAACCCTTCCCTCTCTCAAACGGTCCCACGGACCGAGTGAGCTTCTCTTCTCTAATCAAAGCCGGGAACAAAACTTCCCCGCAAGGGCCACCACACAATTGGTGCCTCTTGCCTTGATTACAATGGAGTTGTGATCTCAAGAACAAGTGAGAAAGAAAAGAAGCAATCCAAGCGCAAGAGCTCAAATGAACACGGCAAATCACTCTCTCTAGTCACTAGGGTTTTGTGTGGAATTGGAGAGGATTTGATCTCTTTGAATGTGTCTAGAATTGAATGCCTAGAGCTCTTGTAGTAGTTGAGAAGTGGAAAACTTGGATGCAATGAATGGTGGGGTGGTTGGGGTATTTATAGCCCCAACCACCAAACTTGACCGTTGGCTGGAGGCTTCTGCTCGATGGCGCACCGGACAGTCCGGTGCACACCGGACAGTCCGGTGCCCCTGCCACGTCATCACTGCCGTTGGATTCTAGCCGTTGGAGCTTCTGACTTGTGGGCCCGCCTGGGTGTCCGGTGCACACCGGACATGTACTGTTTGATGTCCGGTGCACCGGTATGGGCGATTCTGACTTCTGCGCGCGCTGCGCGCGCATTTAATGCACCGCAGGGAGCCGTTGGCGCCGCAGGGAGCCGTTGCTCCGCTGGCACACCGGACAGTCCGGTGCACACCGGACAGTCCGGTGAATTATAGCGGAGCGGCTGCCGCGCGAGCCCGAGGCTGGCTAGTTCAGGAGGCCGAGCTTCTTTGGCGCACCGGACACTGTCCGGTGTACACCGGACAGTCCGGTGAATTTTAGCCGAGTCGCCCCTGGAATTCCCGAAGGTGAAGAGTTTGAGTCTGAGTCCCCTGGTGCACCGGACAGGTACTGTTCACTGTCCGGTGGCACACCGGACAGTCCGGTGCGCCAGACCAGGGGTGCCTTCGGTTGCCCCTTTGCTCCTTTATTGAATCCAAAACTTGGTCTTTTTATTGGCTGAGTGTGAACCTTGTACACCTGTATAATCTATACACTTGGGCAAACTAGTTAGTCCAAAGATTTGTGTTGGGCAATTCAACCACCAAAATTATTTAGGAACTAGGTGTAAGCCTAATTCCCTTTCACAGGGCACGAGCCGCCGTTACCCCTTTGTGGTCGTGGGCGTTTGTTGTGATCGCCCTGGCCCCCGGTCACAGCTGCGACGACCAGCGCGGTAGACTGCGGCCTCTTGTAGCCGCGGCCCTTCTTTTTCTTTCTGCCGTCTCGGGGAATGGCACCCAAACCACCCGTCTGGGTGGTCCCAGTTTGTGGGGCCGAGTGCCATGCCCGGCCTTCAGCAGCTCTGGCACACTTGTCCGTCAGGGCGAAGAGCGTGGGGACAGTCTCCACGTCATGTGTGGCCAGTTTCTCCAACATTTTCTTATCACGTACCCCCTGTCGGAAGGCCGTGATGATGGAGGCATCAAAAATACACGGTATAGTACCTCGTACCTTGGTGAAGCGGGAGATAAACATCCGGAGGGTCTCTCCGGGTTCCTGCCTTACAGCATGGAGGTGGGCCTCCACACCATGCTGTTGGTAAGCGCTGACAAAGTTCGCAACAAACCATGCACAAAGCTCTTCCCAGGTGTAGATTGACCCTGGGGCGAGGTTCATGAGCCAAGTCCGGGCAGGTCCAGACAGGGCGACATGAAAATATGTCGCCATTACGGCGGTGTTTCCACCTGCTGCCGTGATGGCGGTGACATATACTTGCAGGAACTCCGATGGGTTCGTTGTCCCATCGTATTTTTCCGGCAGGTGTGGCCGGAACTTGGGCGACCATGACGCCGTGTGAAGATGATCTGCGAGGGCGGCGCATCCCACGCCGGCCAAGGGGACACCCGTTTGGGACCGAGCGCCCACTGGTGTCTGCGGTGCGTCCGCAGCGAAATCTCGGTTGAGGTTGCGACCCTCAATGTTCTGTCGGCGCTCACGCGCCCTTTCCAAAGAGACTCGGGCGTCTTCTCCCGTACACCTACGGTTGAGCTCCGCCCGGAGGTCGTCAGTCTGTGCACCCCTTACGAAGGGCGAGTGCACAGACGCCGTCATCTCGCGTTGGCGCCGGGATGACCGAGGCCTCGACCTGGTCGAAGTAGAATGCGCCATGCCGAGCAGCCGGTCGACGTCGTCGCGCCACTGCTTCATGGCCCCCGGTGATGCCGTGGAGCTAGGGGGTGGCGTAGCAACTTTCTGGCCGCAGACAGCACCGTAGGCGCTGCCCTCGTTGGAGTCCGGGACGCCTGTGCTGGCGTGTGCTGCTGCACGGCGTGTACGACAGCAGTCCCAGAGTCGGGCGGTCGGGCGCTCGTGGCACGGAGGATGCAACCTCTTGCTCCATCACGAAATCCTCCGAAGTTTTGGCGCGATGCTCAATGATCCGCACCATCATGCCGAGCGAGAAAATAAGCAAAAACTTGAAGCTTAGCCCCCTACCTGGCGCGCCAAATGTCGGGGAGGAAATCTCCCCGGCCGGGTGGCGGATTGCACCCGCCCTAAATCCTAAAGAGAGGAGGGGCCTAAGCGTTTTGCTTGCTACGAGACTGGTGGATCAACACACGAGAGCACGCGAGGGTTTAAAGTGGTTCGGGCCGCCGGAGCGTAATACCCTACTCCACTGTGTGATGTATTGCTTGGGAGCTTGTATGAACTTGTGAGTGTCTGCCTAAAGCTAGGTCTGAGAGCCTCTACCCTTTGTAACGCCATATGCCTCCCCTTTTATAGCTGAAGGGGGGCATGCACAAAAGGACTGGGCCCCGACATGTGGGCCCAGGGACATAAAGAATATAGTGCTTGGATCCTCTAATGTGTGTTGCCGAGGCAATCTTCTTGTGCCCTGGCGCTCGAGGTCTGCGTATCCTTGGCGTGCAGGGGAAGTTTCTTGTGGTAGAGAAGACGAGTATAGTGCGCCGCTCGGCACGGGCGCACTGTTTGCCAGCAGACCCAGCAGGCGCGCCGCCTGCTGGATGACCTTGACGCCGCCCGCCAGCGGATGGGACGGGACGCATTAAATGCTGAGAGGGCACGTCGCCCGTCAGCGTAGTGGCAGGCGGCACGTCTTTTCTTCAATAAATGCAGGGGCTGCACGACTTCTCGTCAGGTTTGGCACAATAGCTTATGTTATGGGCCATAAGCAGCGGGTCTCCGCCTGAGCGGGAAGTGGAGGGCAAGGCCCGCACACGTGTCAGCACTGGACCCCTGCACACACCAGGGTCCTTCTCGTTCTGGGACCCTGCTGGAGTTCGGACCTACCCGGAGGCTCCAGACTTATATGTGTATAGTGGTCCGGTGTTCTTCTGTGGGGGTCCGGACTTACTGAGGTGTGGTGTCTTTCCTTGCCACGTGGCGCCCTTTGGCCTACCCATCCGGTGGGGTCAGGCACCGTCCTCCGCGTGGCTAGGAGACCTCGCATGGGTGCGGTGTCTTCATGCTGTAGGAGAGGGTACCCCTGATTTAGGGTACCGACAGTGGTAGACTGATTTTGATCGAGTCCGTTCTTACTAGTATTGCTCTTTTTATGCTTTCATTTTTCGAAGTTCCAAGAGGGGTGCTAGAGAAGCTCGATTACTTCCGCTCTCGGTTTTTTTGGCAGGCTAATAACCACAAGGAAAAATACCGGCTGGTCAAGTGGAATATTACCTGTCAGCCTAAGGACCAAGGGGGGCTTGGGGTGAAAAATCTGGACGTTCAGAATCAATGCCTCCTGAGCAAATGGCTTTTTAAGCTCATCAATGAGGAGGGGATGTGGCAAACTCTGTTAAAACGCAAGTACTTAAAGGACCTACCCATTGGGGCGGTGAAGAGAAAACCGGGCGATTCCCAATTTTGGTCGGGTCTAATGAAAGTCAAACATAAGTTCCTGGACTTCATTAGGTTCAGGGTTAATAATGGAACCAATACCAGATTTTGGGAGGACCGTTGGGTGGGCAATTTCAAGCTTAAGGATCGTTTCCCTTCTCTCTATAATCTGACTAGGAAAAAAGGGAGTTCGGTGGCTTATGTTTCCAGGTCAGTACCGCTGAATGTTTCTTTTAAGCGAGGTTTGACGGGGGCGAACCATGAGGCTTGGTTTAGATTGGTGTCGCTGGTGGTGGTTGTTCAGGTTAATAGTGCGAAAGATGTGGGTGAGTGGGATTTACACCAAAATAAGAAGTTCTCGGTTAATTCCATGTATCTGGCGCTTATGTCAAATCTCTACTACACCTTAAGGCTGGAGCGAGGGCGTCCACCACCCTCACCGTGCCCCCGCTCCAGCCCTCGCCCGCACCATCTTCCTCCCTGCAATCCCGCCCCCACCCGCGCCCTCCCTTCCCTGCAATCCCGCCCCCGCCAGCGCCGTGTTCCCGCCCCCATCTCTCGAAGTCGTCCGCGATCGCTGCCCATCTTTCCTCTCCCCGCGCCGAAGCCGTCCGCGACCGCTGCCCTGCTTCCCTCGCCCCGCGCCGAAGCCGTCCGCGACCGCTGCCCTGCGCCGCGTCCGTCGTGACAGGTCTACAGGCGCGCTCCCGCACGCCCCGCGAAGACCTTTCTCGACAAGCTTCAGCAGCGGCGCAGCGACCACCAGCCCACCGCCAAACGTAGGATGGTGGCAGAGACTAAACCGGCTGCGGGCAGCGGGGTTGCCGGCGAGATGGAGGTGGAGGCGTACCGCCGCCTTTTCCCGGTGGCCTTCCTTGAGCGCCACCTCAGCGAGTCCGTCCGCATCGATTCCCGCCGCCTCAGAGAGGCCCGCCCCACCACCGTCGCCCTCGGCGCCGTCTCCTCCGTGCATGGTTCCGCTCTCGCCCGCCTTGGCGACACCGTAATACTACCCCGTTCCTCCCCCCTCTCTCCTATGCTTCCCGTCTTGCTTGTCTCGCGCTCTTGAACTGTTCGACGAATTGTCTCTGCAGGCCATGCTCGCGTCGGTCAAGCTCGAGGTGATGTCGCCCCCGGCGGAGCACCCAGACGAAGGATCCATCGGTTCGTGTTCCCCCTTTCCCTACTGCTGCCTGCTTCCTATTGCCTTTGGTTTTTTATTCTTTTGTTGATGGACGTATGTGTGTTTTGCGCAGCTGTTGAGTTCCACATGCCGCCTATCTGCTCCCCACTGGTTAGGCCAGGCCGACCCCGTCATCTCCAAGGCCCTTGAAGACGTTTCGACGAGGTTTTTTGTTTCTCCGTTAACTTCAGCTCTTTAATTGAATGGTTGGACTTTTGGAACTTCCTCCCCACCAATGGGACTGCTAGCCGCTACCGGCTGCAGTAAAAATACTCATGTACGTACTACCGTAGACTTTGAATTAGCGCAAAAAAAGGACTGGTTGACGCTGACACCCGTATGTGTCGGATCCGCACGGGTAAAAGAAAGAAACAAAGAAAGAAACCTCTTATATAATCTGATAAGTGTGGTTAAATATCGCTGTTCTTATCGTCGCGAGATGCCCACTAACGTGCGGGCTAGCAATTTCCATGTGCAAGAGCTTTCTTTGCGAGCTTTGATTGGTCATCATGCCATGTTGTTAATTAAATTCAGAAACGACGACAGGGAATCTTCGGTGGAGGGCGGAGATTCCACAGCCTCGCCGTCGCCGATATTTAGAACCACCTAGCGTTACGCAACCAATCCGGCAATAAGAAGAATCCGACCGACTGCGTCAACACACCCACAAAGTACAACAAGGCTGGTTCCGCTCTCGCCCGCCTTGGCGACACCGTAATACTACCTCGTTCCTCCCCCCCTCTCTCCTATGCTTCCCGTCTTGCTTGTCTCGCGCTCTTGAACTGTTCGACGAATTGTCTCTGTAGGCCATGCTCGCGTCGGTCAAGCTCGAGGTGATGTCGCCCCCGGCGGAGCACCCAGACGAAGGATCCGTCGGTTCGTGTTCCCCTTTCCCTGCTGCTGCCTGCTTCCTATTGCCTTTGGTTTTTTATTCTTTTGTTGATGGACGTATGTGTGTTTTGCGTAGCTGTTGAGTTCCACATGCCGCCTATCTGCTCCCCGCTGGTTAGGCCAGGCCGACCCGCTGACGTTGCACCCGTCATCTCCAAGGCCCTTGAAGACGTTTTGACGAGGTTTTTTGTTTCTCCGTTAACTTCAGCTCTTTAATTGAATGGTGAATAGATAAATGAATGCAGAATCGAATCCTTTCCATAGAAGAGGGCAGAGTTCATCAGGATAAAATTTAATTGTTCGACATCTATGTTTTCATATAAGATATGTTTACATATATATGTTTTAAACAATACGAATAAATTGTTATTTGCTACTATAGAGTTTTTAGACCATGTAAAATTTCAGCTACTAGTGCCTGTCTCAATATATATTTTAATGTGAACTTAGGATTGCCTGAACTGTCATGTTTTTCTTGATAGCCATGCAGCATTGGTCTACTCATTCTATCCACTACTGAATCATTATACCTATGGAATAGTTTTTCTTTGGGCACTCTTTTTTATTTAATGATTATATTGTCAATAATTCATAACAGGGAACCATAGAACTACTTTATTTATGTAATGATGCTTTGTTCATTGTATTAATATGTATTGCTTACAAAAGAAGTAATAATCTATTATAAACCAAAAAAAGAGAAGATGATGTAATGACTATTGTCTTACACTCGAGTTCATTAACATGTAACAAAGCTTTCTTCTCTGAAAATATATTTTATACAATACAATTTGTATTCAATGCCACTGGGATTGATTTTATTATGCAATATATTTCAGCTCCACTTTGGGGTCAATAGTGGCGCAACAAGGTTCTCCGTCGACTCAAGAACCAAGCTGTTAATGAGGACACCTTCCGGTGTTCAGATGAGTTTGGATGGAAACCTCGGGTTGCTTTGTTGTCCAATTCCTGTTAATGTTATTTACACTTACAAATAAACGTTGCCGTTGCATTTTGATGAGTTTCATTTGTTCCTATGCAGAGGGCCTCCTATTGTGCCACTCTGACAAAAGCATCTCGCGGACGAGAGAGGTAAGGATTTGATATGTTTGATTTGATGGACGCTTGTTGAATTATCTGTGCAGTCTTCGTTTAATGTGTCCAAATATTTTCTTTTTTCCATGTCGACAAATATCTTGTGTTGGCACAAACCACACATGAGAGAAGCCTGTTTAGCTACAGCTGCAACTATCTATGCCAGCAAAGAGGCTGTATGGGGGAAGAAGAAAGATTAACAATGGAGAAGAAACAACGGTGACGGTGGCTGGTGATGCATTCGTGAGCTGGAGGTATCTTAAGGTCTCTAGATTCATGGATGAGCTAGCAGGCCAGCACATGGAAGCACATCTTGTCTTTTCTCTATTATTTTTTCTTCCCCTTTATCTTCGGTAGATCTACATTCAGAAATAGATTAGTTGTTCCGGTGTTCATTAGCATCCTATTTTTATGCTTAACTTAATATTGAATCAATAAATTTAAAATAATACTCCATCTCTGGTTTCTTAGTGTACCATTTGGATCTTCTACTTATCAATATCGCTAAAAACGATTAAATTAATGCACAACTGTCGATATATTTGCGTATCATCCAAAATTCTATATTGATTCTTTAAAAATAATTTGTGCGGTATCATAATGTTTGTTCGACATCAGTTTATTCTATTTGAGTGTGTGTATTTATAATAATATTACCTATTTATATCATCAATATAATATTAGTGTTACAACGATATTTTGTCACCCAGATTTTTTTATATTATAACAGTGTTTGTCATTCTGTATCTATGTTTTATACTAATTTTCAAATCTATATTTTTATTTTTATTCTGTATCTATGTTTTATACTAATTTTTCATTAGGACTAAATTGTCCGTCTGCTCCATTTTTTAGCAGGGATAATGCTAACGATGTAAAGGAAAGTACATCATCGAGGCTGCCAATCACCCCATGGACCCAGAGGCAGACGAGGCAAGTTCATACGTCAACGGTTTCGGAGGGACTGGCGGTGAAGAAACAGATTGCTCTTTTTGTAGTGTTTTTATTTTTTTTCTGATTCTGGGTCCCTTGTATCTTGTTTCGTCCCTAGATCCTGTCAAAGAAAGGTGTCCTCATCCTCCCCGACATACTGACCAACTCTGGCGGCGTCACGGTGAGCTACTTCAAGTGTGTTCAGGTCCGTCATTCTTATCCTTTGAGCTGCCCATCTGTCACTGTAGAGCTCTGTGAATTGAACCGTGGGCACATGCTTTTCAAAACATCCAGGGGTTCATGTTTTTTACGGCGCCTATTCCATTGATTCGTTGCTTATGGGGCACCGAGATGGGATGTTGCGGTTGATTTTATTATATACATTTGGCTGGATTTGTTTCTTCCCAAGTTACTTATATATGTTTTTATTTAAAAATCGTTGGCAAGACGTTCATTAGTCTATTGTTACATGGGTTCCATTTCCCCAAGATAGTACATGGTCATAGATGAGCGCCATTGTGATGAGAAGCACGTAGCACAGAGCACTTGGGTGAAAGCATGACATGGATAGAGCCGAATGACATACCCCAAGGAGAAGGAAGATGAACTGCTGCTGCTGCTGTTTGCTGCCCACTTCTTTGAAATGAGCCTCTATAAGCTTCCTCAGATCTGAAAGGCACGAGTTGCACAATAGCTTCAACCCTTTGATCAGGTTGCCAGACTCCCATTTTATGTAAACTTCCAAGAGGCCGCCGCCATCCTTCTGTCCAGCAAGACTGTTCTTCTCCTTGCTCGGATCACTTCCTTCCACTGCACTGCATGTATTCAGTTCCTCTGATAATGGTGCACCCACAACTTGGCATACGATTGGAGAAAGCTGAGAAGACACTGGGCTGTCAGTCACTCTAACATCGCACATGGGGTGTACGTAATCTGAGTGTTCCCTTCCTGTCATCCTATGTAGTGTAGGAGGAGGCTTACCTGCTCTATAAGCTTCCTTGTATTGTTTTGCAAAGGCTTTAATACAGTCAGGTATTATCAAGAAAACAAGAAGAAAATAAACGGATGGCTACTTTTAAATTAAGTTAACCCATGAATATAATCATGTGGGAATGAATTATATATGTGTCCTATTATTTCACAATTCCACTCTGTGATTGCCGTCAGCAGCGACGTCCGTTTGTTTTTAGTCTTTGTGATTGCATACTATAGTGATGTTTGTCGTTCCGTATTAATGTTTCATACAAATCTTTTACTTCCGTCGCAACGCACGGACACATATCTATAACATACAACAGAGACATGTAAGTTATCGTGTTATTATTCGGTTCCGTTGCAACGCACGGGCACTCACCTAGTGGTATTATAAGACAAAATAATCCTCTTTGGAAATTGAAGATACCACTTAAAATTAAGGTTTTTCTGTGGTATCTTGGCAGGGGGGTCATCCTGACTAAAGACAACTTGACGCGTAGGAACTGGAAAGGAATAAGCTTTGTGTGTTTTGCTCTAATAGTGAAACGATCAGACACCTGTTCTTTGAGTGTCATTACGCTCATTTCATTTGGAGGGCGTTGTTAGCCGCTTTCGGTCTGCCGATCCCTCGGGATATGGAGCACGTTGTTGGGAATTGGTTGATGGGTTTCAGTAAACATGACAAATCCCTAATTATGATGGGGGTGGCGGCTTTGGTTTGGGCTCTTTGGCTTAGCAGGAATGAGGTGGTTTTTGATCGTGATAACCCGAAAACTTACATGCAGGTAATCTACAGGGGAACCTACTGGTGTCGTTCCTGGGCGCTGCTTCAAAGGCATGAAGATGCAAAGGAGAAGCTAGTCCATGCTTGCAGACATCTGGAGAAAGTGGTGATGATGGTGTTTGCGGATAATGGATGGCGTTTCTCCAATCGCATTACTCTGTAGTTTTTTTATGTCTTCGAAGCCCTGCGTGGTTTCCCCTTGTTACAGTTTCCTGTGTGTTTGACTCTGTGGTTGTTCGTGTGGATGTTGTTTATGTAGATGTTGGCTCGGACCCTCTATGGAGGGGGAGGCCAGAACTCTTTTTCCATTATCTAAAAAAATAAACAAAACCACAATGAAAATTTTTATTTTCACAAAATTTTGAATAAGACGAGTGATCAAAGTTAGGATTGAAAAGGTCAAATGAATTATAAATTGGGATGGAGAGTGATCAAGGTTAGGATTGAAAAAGTCAAATGAATTATAAATTGGGATGGAGGAAGTATGTCACAAGCCAGAGAAATGGATATCAAGAATTAGGCCCATGGCCACTCGGGCATGGTTCAAGACGTGGTCCAAAAAAAATCATCCTTCTTAATTTTTTGGCTCATGATGGCGGCCCAGTTGAAAATTTTCCATCTCAACTCGGTTTGCTGCTTTATAAAAAGAACCCCCGGTTTTCTGGTAATAGAACCCGCTGTCCCTGGTTTTCACAGCCGAGCCCCTGAGATTTTGCAGAGAACCCCAAGCTTACATTTAATCGCAGAAATAGGTCTAATTTAGTATTTTAAATTCCAAATCTTGTTTATTTCACATCTTTTGTATATGAAGTCCAAATTGGGTGGTTCAAATTGCAAAATATTCATAAAATTATTCTCTATCTATTTCAATTATTATATTTCACTTTCTGCATAGCTGAATTTTATGCCTAGGCTATAGGTGCATTTAAAGTAATGGTTTATTTATTAAAAGGAAAACACTAATGAGTAGTTAAGTGATTAACTTGCGAAATGAATTTCATGTAGTGTATTATTACACCCACGGAATAATTTAGTGATTCATTAAGATAAATGAAGTTAAGTTATGTGATCCCCTGATATAGGTAGTACTTAGAGAATTACAAACCTCTAGGTATATTAGTCTACCCTAGAACCTAGACTTCACCTTTATGTTTATACTTTCCTATTGAACTTTGTGTTCACTTGATTATGCATGTTTGGTGTATTGTTTCTTTATCTTTTCCCAAATGTGTTGAATGAATGATTACTTTGCGTAGACAACGAACAGTCCGAGGTTTCCGAGTGTGTTGCATAAGACTTCCCTAAGCAGCATCCGTTTGGTGAAGGCAAGTGTCCTCTGACCCATTATGTCCTAAGTGCTCTATAGTTCACTGTCCCAAATTACTTAATTGAAACCTAAGGATTGGCTAGCTTTGTATTTACCTTGTCATTTCCTTTTGGGTTACTATGGTTAGCTTTATGCTATTGCTTTATTTCAATCAATGAACATGATGAGAATATTTATGATACGATGATGCTATCTTGATTATGATAATGAGCTTGTGATACTAAAGGAGGCTCAGGAGGTTTGCCGAGTACTTCTCCGTAAGGACCTGTTCGTTGGATGACCACCTGGGAAAACAGTACAACCATGGAGAGTGGTATGTGACGTCCTTAGCTAATTAATTAGAGAAACTGAGGTGTAGTTTGCTTCGCTGTCGTGCCGTCAATGAGCTCGGTGTATGCAGCTCGCTCTACCGAGGGTGGTTTGCCCATTGGGGAGGAGTGTGGTACATTTAGAAAACCTAACGGGCGGCTACATCTTTAGGGAATCTTTGTAAAGGCTTCGTAGTGAGACCCTGCCAGTTCACCTTGGAAGTGATCAATGGGGAGTCATGAGACCCTGCCACCACCTCGTTCGTCATTCTACTTTTTTTCTCTCTCCCCTCACGCCTCCATCTCCGCGCCACCCATTCTCGACAGAGGGCGTAGGAGCAGGCGTCTCCTCCCCGTATTCGTCCGACATCAGCCCCCGACACCAACTCGCGTAGTGGCTATTGCATGTCCACGAGGACGTTTCACATTATGTGCACACCATCGTTTTCGCCATCGTCGGACGTCCCGTTCGTCTTCCCTGCCTTCGCCCTGTTCTTCCACCCCAACCTGTTGCCCCGCCCACGGTCGCAGCCGCGAGCCGACTGACGCTCGTCGACGCGTGTACGGGGCGAGTCGATCATGCTCCTAGCCTTTATCCATGCATGTCGTCGAGGAGGACATGGTGGCGCCTGCCACGCTTAGGTTATCTTAGCGATGAGGAGTCCAGGTCTGAGATATTGGATAACTAAGGCCCGTAGCGTGACAGCAGTCGACATATGCTTCAAAGTTGGTGGTGGTGTTGTGTCGCTTCGAGGGTCCAAGGCTGGGAAGACACTCACATTCTCTCGCCCTTCTCGGACTGACGCCTGGTGCGGGTGCCTCTTGGTTTGGAGCTGCTCTGTCTGGGCATCTTTCTTCGCTTGCGTGCTCTCTCCCTATATATCTAGCGGTATACTAACTATGTCACATCCAGATGCCTAGGTCTTGGTCGTGTATTTCTCCGGCAACGAACAGGTATGCCCGCCTCTTTCCTTCCTGCTCTACGAATCCTTGGAAGTGGGGGAGGCGAGGGATGAGAGTCTCTGATTTGTTGCCTATGATACCCGTGCGTTCATAAAAAATATTATGCGAACCAATAAAAAATCTTGAGATCTTTTTGTGGATAATTTACGTGGGTATTGTTATGAACCGTCGCAACGCACGGGTAACCGACTAGTCTATACTATACTTAAAACACCAGTTTCAACGGTCGTCCCGCGTCATCTTTTTACAAATAACTCCTCACAGCTATTTCAAACTAATCCGCTGCACGTCTATAGATGGCCAAACGGCGACCCGACATGGGCCACAACTCTGGCCCAGGCACGTCTTGCCGACCTGCTGACTGTGTCGGGCCAGCCCGTTAGGCCGTTTGATTAAATCAGCGTAAAATGTTAAAAAATCAGCTCATCTGATTAAATCAGCGTAAAATGTAAAAAAATGGTGTAGGAGGTGGGGTTCGAAACTATGACCTGATAAAAGAAGGGAGAGAGACACTAGGTAAAGCTGTCTAACAAGTAGAACATCATGCTCAGATTTTTTAATATTGAATATAATTATATATATGTATATACGTTTTTTGTAAAATAAAAAAATCGTATCGGGTCGGATCAACACTACGGGCTGAGTCTACAGCCCAAGCACGGCACAACGTTCTTGGCTCTTGCAAGCACTAGGTTGTTTCTGAGACCACATTGGCGCAATTGACTTTATGGTGTTTGAGGTTGCTGAATTGAATGGAGCAACAATAATTTATCACACTAACAATAAAATGAAAGGTTATTTGTTGATTTTAAACGTTAGTAATTGTTACGAAGTAGCATAATTTATATGGAGCTAAGAAGTCACATAAACTCAAACTTATAAAAAAGATAGATCAAAATATGGAGTGATTGCTAAAGTCAGGCATCAATAAAAATATTTTTTTATTTGGTCTCTGTATGGTGAAATTATGTCATTTTATAATATCTGTTCGTTCAGTCAATCGTTGTGAACTCTCTTCTAATCGCTCACTTTATTGGTCGTGTTGTACCAAGTCATATTGAATGTAGTAAATAATAACATCAGTTAGCCAAATTAAAAAAATATTATACGGAGAGCGAAGACAATTAATTAAAAATCTTGAATTTTTTTTGGTTGATAATTTACATGTGTATTTTTGTAAGCCGTCGCAACGCACGAACAACCGACTAGTAGAGTCTTATACAGTACGCACGGGCAACCGACTAGTAGAGTAGAGTAGCAGAGATGATGTGTTTACTATCGCATACGTCACGATACAAATGTTTATGATCCTAAATATTTTTTTGTTTAACTAACTCGATCCTATTTTATTTTGTAAAATTTAGAGCACCCGTAGCATGCTTCCGGTCCCGTCACCGCCCGCAGCCACGAGACACCGCCGCCCGCAGCCACGGGGTGACGAGCCATTGGCAATTTTGCCATTATCATTTGTGGGCTTCGCCAGTATGCCATCGGACCCACAAATCATAGACACAGACGGTCCCACCAGTCATAGACACGGGATGACATAATAACAGGCAGACAAATTTGAGAGTGGCAAAACAGCAAATTTCTCCGGGGTGACTGGTTGATTCGAATGCAGCCGTGCCGAGTCCGCCGCCTCCGCCTCCGCCGCCGCCGCCGCCGTGAACGAGAGTGATGCGCCTCGCGTCCTATGCCTTTCTACGCCGCGCCGCCGCCATGTCCTCCCCCTCCTCCTACAGCGTACGCCTCCCTCCTGATTCATCACCTCCACTCGTGACATCCCTCTCTCAATCTGTCGCGTCTAAACCATCTCTCTTACCTTTACCTTTACCTTGCAGCGCACAGGCTACCCCCGCCCTCGCCGCGGCTACTCGGGAAGGCCCTCGCCGCCGCCGCCGCCGCCGCCCCCGGACGCGGCCTCCGAGATCGTCAGCAGGGATTACCATCTCAGTGCCGTGCACGCCGCCAACGAATCCCTGCGTCGTGGCGGCGGCGGCGACATCCGCTGGCCTCCACCGCCATACAGGCAGGGGCCTCACCCTCACCAACCGCACTATGGCTATGGCTATGGCTACGGATACGGATACGGCCAAACGTGGCAGCCGGGTCCATCCTATGGGTTTGTGCCGTACAACTACGGCCACCCGCAGCAGCAGCCGCCGGGGCCTCAGTACGGCTACGGGGCTCCGAACCCGTACGTTCACGGGCACCTGCAGCCGCAGCCGCATGTGCGTGGGGCAGCGAGTCCAGGGTTCCGTCCTGGCGCGCCCCAGCTGACTCCGAGGCTGGCAGATTACCTCCGACGGTGGCGCTTTGCAAAGCAGAGGCCGCCACATCAAGCTGGTAACTCTTTTCAATGCTTGCCACTTGTCTGCTTGTAGAATTGTGTACCTAATCCTCTGGAGACGGTAGTTCTCATGTTTAGCTACTTTTCGTTTTTCTAGATCAACTTAAGATTCAAAGTTGTCTAGATGAGAATGGTACCAGCCATTTAACTGAAGTTGTGAATGTGTTGTGATTAGATTTGTGCGTAGTAATTACTGAGCTATAGTTGCATTTAATGTGTTTATGGACACTGAATGTGTTGCTTGTTATCTTCCTGTCCTATCTTTCCAATGGACTTATTCAGTATTTCAAACTCAGTCAGATTTAGTACCAATTATGTATGTGAATTTCCCATTATTTTAGTGACAATGTTTGCCTTTGGTCTTGACTTGGGTGACCATTATGTGTATGCTCTCCTCATTATTTCTAGTAAAGTTTACATATCACCTTAATATTTTACAAATTACACTTCTGATTGTACAGGGAGGTTTATTATTCTATCATACAATATACTTGCGGACTATCTGGCCCAGGAGCACCGCTTTCTTTATGAAAAAATATCACCTTTTATTTTGGATTGGAACTGGCGCAAGGATAAGTTACTGTTTGAGTTCGGTCTGTGGTCTCCAGACATTCTATGTCTTCAGGTAGTTCACAAGAAGAGTGTCATACCATACTTATCTTAGCAGGACCTGCTGCTTTTTAATTATGAAACATAAAAAGTTGTGACTACGGATCCATATGATGTTGGCAATTAAATGTCATGAACATGATACAATGGGTCGGTTATTTATTCTTGATGAAAACTTTTGGTAAACAATTCTTTTATTTTAGTCAAAGTCTGTTATTGTTACTAGCATATATATAGCCCGTCAATCCCTTCGGTGCATGTTTACATTGTATCTCTTCTTTATGCTTTTAGGAGGTTGACAAATTTACAGACCTTGAACAAGAAATGGCAAGCCAAGGATATAACGGTACATGGAAGGTAATGATTTCAATGCTCTTTTACTCTTCTACATGACACTTTTAGGTTTTAATAACATGTTACAAGAGGCTGGCTACTTTTTAATCGAATAAATCAATGATTTTGAAACTTCATTAGTGATTCCAATGACAAAAGAGGACTGCTTTTTTTCCTTGAATCTTCTTGACTGTATGACAATCTTATTTTTGCTGACTGGGTGACAGATACGGACTGGAGATGCAGCTGATGGATGTGCTATTTTTTGGAGAACAACAAGGTAATTGGTTTTTCCAACCTTTCTTATTTTGATGTGATCCAAAGTTTGTTTCACATTTCACCATGCTGAATATATGAAAATTTTCCAACTTTAGCCTGGGTCATGTCTTATCAGGTTCCAGTTGCGTTATGAAGAAGACATTGAGTTCACCAAGCTTGGACTTCGTGATAATGTTGCCCAGCTCTGTGTTTTAGAGGTTTGTTATAAGTGGGGCAACTTTATCAGCCCTTGAACTAAAGTTTTGGTTTTTATATGCTGCTAATCTTGTAGGACACTTAATTCTGCTATTTATTTCCTTGTTCTATTGTTCAGTCGGTGGGCCTTCAGTATGTGCAAACTGACTCTGTTAGTTTATCTACAAGGTAATTGAAATTTCAGGACCTCAGAAAGTACATAGTCTGCTTTTACTCTTATTATGAAGAAATTTATGCTACTTTTTACTCCCTTGTGAGACGAAAAATGTTTAAAACTAACTCCCAACTCAAGGGTCAAATATGGTCATCTTCAGACTTCATTGACCCAATAGTTTAGCCTAAATAAATTATAGTATAGACCGAGCGAAAGGGCCTCTAGCCTAGTGGTTAAGGCTTCCGAGTAGCACCTCCAAGTCCTAGGTTCGTTTCCCCTTGGGGGCGAATTTTCCGGTTGGTTCGTTGTGTCTCATCTGCTCTCGGGTTACGATCACTGTTCTTAAGGCGTTGCCTAGGCGACGTCTAGGCGTCGTCTAGGCGTCTAGGCAGAGGTCCAACGCCTAGGCGCCTTGCTCGCCTACCTCGCCTAGGCGTCCAAGCGGTGGTCCAACGCCTTGTCTCGCCTTACCGCTTTAAAAACCATGGTTACGGTATCCTGTGCGCCACCCTCTGGTTGGGCCGTTGCAGAGTTGACGGTTGGCGTCGGCCTGTTAGTGATGGGAGGCCAGGGTTCGAGGATTTTCTCGGCCCGGACCAATGTTTCGGTCTCTTCTTAAACTGGGAGGGCGATCATTCTCTTCCTGTCCGAGTTTATAGTATAGACCGATACAAGTGCTTCTATTCGCCTAGTATTCACCAGCACAAATCCAACTTCAACAGCTGACGCTAGTCATTAATGATCTCGCCTTGCCCTTCCTCATGAGGTGTAGAGCTTCATGTCTACTACTATGTTTCTGATCTGAAGATTGCACAAAAGCATTTTATGAATAATGAATGGATAAAAAAGTGAAGAATGTACATCGTGATATCTGCATTGCCCAATACAACATGATTGCTATCAATGAATTAAATCACAAATGAGTGTATTACTTATGCTGATGCTAAAGGGATGATTATTTTGCCAACCTTATTTGCTCCCCTAGAAGAAGAGAGGATAAACAAGTATGCTTGGACTTCAAGGTGATACCTAGGGAGTGTGTTGTCTCTCAACATAAGTGCGTACCGTAGGGATGAACAAACCAAGTTATGGGAGAATGAAGTTAATGAGCCATACTATGAAGTTATGGAGGAGAGTTATTCAACATCATCTGAGAAGAATACAGAGGATTTATGAACCAATTTGGTTTTATGCTCGGAAGGTCATCATGAAAGCCATTGTCTTAATAAGACAAGTGGTGGAGTAGTATAGGGAGCAGAAGAAGGATCTACACATGGTTTTCATCAACTTGGAGAAGGCTGATGACAAAATACTAAGGAATGTTGTGTGGTGAGCTTTAAACAAACACAAAGTTCCAACAAAGTATGTTGGACTCATTAAGGACATGTACAACAATGTTATGACTAGTGTTCGAACAAGTGATGTGGGCACAAATGATTTCTTGATTAGAATTGGATTACATCAAGGGTTAGCTTTGAGCCCTTACCTTTTTGTCGGTGATGGATGAGGTCGCATAGGACATACAAGAGGATATTCCTTGGTGTATGCTTTTAGTGGGCAATGTAGTGCTAGTTGATGAAAGGCAAGCATGAGTAAATAGGAAACTGGAGTTGTGGCAGGAGACTCTAGAGTCCAAAGGTTTTAGACTCGGTAGAAGTAAAATCAAATTCAAGGGTTGTGACTTCAGCACTACTACATATGTGGAAGGAAATGTTAGTTTGGAAGGTCAAGTAGTGTCTAGGAAGGATACCTCTTGGTATTTGGGATCAATGCTACAGAGAGATGGATATATTGATGAAGATGTTAGCAATACAATCAAAGCAGGGTGGAGGAAGTGGCGCCAAACATTTGGCATTCAATGTGACAAGAGGGTACCATAGAAGCTAAAAGCAAGTTTTATAGGACGACTATTAGACCTGCTATGTTGTATGGTGCAGAATGTTGGCCTACAAAAAGACATCATGTTCAACAACATATGTTGCATTGGATTTGTGGTTATACAAGAAGGGTTCGAGTCTGGAACAATGATATACATGATAGGCTAAGGGTAGCACCAATCGAAGAAAAACTTGTCCAACATTGATTGTGGTGGTTTGGACATGTCCAACGGGACCTCCATAGGCACCAATGCATAGTGGGATCCTAAGGCGTGATAGTAATGATAAGTGAGACAGGGAAAGACCAAAGTTAACATGGGAAGAGGCAGTAGGATACTTGAAAGGATGGTATATACCTAAAGAATTAACTTTGCATAGGAACGAATGAAAAATAGTTATCCACGTGCCTGAACCTTGATTTGCGGCTCTGTTGGGTTTCAACCAACTTGTTTGGGACTAAAAGGCTTGATTGTTATTGTTGTTTGCTCTCTTAGAAATCAGTTTCTTCTTTAGATATCTCTTATCTCTAATATTCAGTTTAGAGGTACAACACTATCATAGTCAATCTGGTTCACAACTTCGAGGACCTTTGATGCTCTAGAATGATTGGTTCTTACTGTAAAAGGGATCTAATTGCAATTATTGTTGTGATGCAATTATCCTATTGCCCTCTGTATATTGCCGGTGATTAGGGATGACAACGGGTAAATCCCCATGGGGTACTGACACCCCATACCCATATCCACTAGAAAAATCTAATACCACTAAAATGGCCATACACGCTGTGGTGGCGAATTTCCCTAGACCCACACCCAGTTGGGTAACCTAGACACGATGAGTCACTTGTACCCGCCAACAATGGAATGGTGTGGGAGGTTCTCTACCTTTTTTTCTCGAAAAGCGCAGGAGAACTGCGCCCCATTATATTAAGAAGGAGATAAAGGTCAAAGAAGACCAGGTACAACAAGACAGACTTCCTTACGGAGGTCGAAAAACCAGAAAACCAAATAATCCATCCGAGAACAGCAACCAACTACTGGCCTAAATCCCCCTCCGAGACTTAACCTCAAGGAGAGGGACAGACAGGTAGGAAAGGCCTTTAGCCCTAGCCATTTCCCACATCCATCTTTCCTCCATAGCCATCCTTTGATCCTAGGGTTTAGGGTTCCAGTTATCAAAGACACATTTGTTGCGATGATTCCAAATAATCCAGGCTCAAAGCAATAAGAGAATTGAGCCCCTTTCTAATAAGACCTCTGACCGAAGAAGAGGCTTCTTCCCACCAGCTCATGGAGGACAAACCAGGTTGAGGGGCTAGCATTTGAAGGTCGAAAGTCCTCAGCAGCTGAAACCAGAAAACCCTTGAGAAAACACAGGAGACCAGGAGATGATCTAAGGTTTCATCCTCTTTATCACACAAGGGGCATTTCGGAGGGTGATCAAGCCCTCTTTTGGCCAACCTGTCAGCGGTCCAGCACCTGTTATGCGCATCGAGCCAAAGAAAAAAAATCTGCATTTAGGCGGGGCCCATGTCTTTCACACCCTGGGATAGTGGTTGAAATAGATAGATCCCATGAAGAGCCCTTCATAAGCCACCTTAGTTGAATAGTTACCATCTGGGACAATACTGAAAACATGTTTGTCTTCAATAGAAGGTTACGACACTATCTCAGAGAGAAGGTTCCAAAACTGAAGATAATCCACCAAAACTCCCACCGAGAGGGCCCCTTTGATGTCAGAGATCCATCTTCTATTTAGGAGAGCATCCTAAATAGTTCTTCTTTTTGTAATCCTCCTGGGAATACACTGAAAAAGCCTGGGAGTAATGTCACATATTCTCTGAGGTCCATTTATCAGTCCAGAACAGAGTGTTGGCTCCATTTCCAACTTCTGAAAGAAGAACGATGGAGAAGAAAGCCCAAACCTTATTAGGCACATGAAAAGGGAGCTGTGCCCAGGGATGAGTTGGATCAGTTTTATGCAGCCATAACCATCTCATACGAAGAGCCCAACACATCTCGGGCAGACTGGAGACGCATAGGCCTCCTAGCTTAAGAGGACGACAGACTCTTCCCCAAGACACAAGACAATGGTCTCCCTTAGCCTCTTTGCGTCCTCTCCAAAGAAAGCCTTTTCGGATTTTGTCAATGGCTTCGTAGGCCCAGGAAGGAAAATCAGTAACCATTGCTAAGTAAACCATCATGCCTGTCAAAACATGCTGAACCTAAATTCTTCTACCCGCCCTTGTCATTAAATAAGCCTTCCAGTTGGGGAGTTGCCTTGCAATTTTATCCACAAAAGGTTGGACTTGGTCTTTAGTGAGCTTGACTAGAGAGAGAGGAAGACCAAGATAATGGCAAGGGAAAACCGAAAGCGCACAAGGCAGCAGACTTTGAGTTACCACAATGTCTTCCTCAGAGCATTGAATAGGATAAACATTGGACTTACTTTCATTGTTCCGAAGGCCCGAGGAGGCACCAAAAAGATGCAAAATCTCCAAAGCTGCTAAAATATCATCTGCCAACAGGTGCAGGAACAAAGCCACAGAGCGGTGAGTAGTAGCGAGTAGCGTGTGGTTGGGTGGCTAGAAGGAAGGCATGTGCGTGTGTTGTGGGGATTGGCCAAATATGAGGGGAGGGGTTAAATACTTAGGGTTTCCACTTATTTTGGCTAGGCTACTTTGGTTTTGGGCCAAGAGAAGTGAAATGTCTATGTGGGTTTGGGGTATTTTCCACCCATAGGTTAACGAGTATAGGGATTGCTAGAATATTTCAACTTCTGCATACCCAATGGGTGAAGGGTTTTACCCGTTTGTGCACCCATCGAGATAACCCTAATGGAGTAAATATCCATCGGGTATTGGGTGGCGGGTCTCCATTGCCATCTTTCTCGGTGATCTTGAGTTATGTCTAGTTACTGTATTTGTGTGTCATTATAAAACTATCATGCTATTTATCCATGTTTATTCTTTTTTCTTGTTGAACAGTTCTAACCATCCACAACAAGCTAAACAAGTTATAATATGTAACATTCACGTTCTTTATAATCCAAAGAGAGGGGACATCAAACTTGGTCAGGTACATTGCGGTTCGATGTGGTTCTTTTTGTGCCTATAATTTCCTGTTTTGATTGAAACATGTATATAACATGCTCATCGTTGCTGTTGCCCATCTTAGCTGCTTGAGCACTGATTATTATTGTTTGTATTAGATTCAAGAAATGGGGTTGCTGCTTGCTTATGTCCAACATGATAACAACTAATAATATCATTTTGTTATATGCTAAAAATCTAAATTATGTATTATTTTTTATGGAATTAGCTAGTGGGGGTGGACACCACCCTGCCCACCAGGGTTTGATTCTCACCTTCTAGCTATTAAAATGCTAGTGTGGACGCCTCTTCCCCTAGTCGAGTTTTATTTTGTTATATGCAAAAACTTGAGTAGTCCCATTGTCTGCCCTCCCGCTTCCCGAAACCTCCACCCCCTCCAAAGCCCCATGCCAGTGTCCACTGCAAAGTTGGCAGCCACTACCATAGCCGCGAACAATCCTGTGGCCCCCCTCTCCCATGGAAGCACCAAAGTCCCCTCGTTTTGGGCCTGTCATTCTGACAGGCAGGTCTAAGGCGCAACTTTGGCGTGATTCCACCCTATCTACCCCAGCGGCCAGGTCACAAGGGGCCCCTTGCCTTCTTCCTAATTGGATGTGTTGCTATCCTCGGTAGCTGTTGGCCGGAGTTCACCTAGGAACCGAGAGGATGAGGTCTGAGCTACATTAAATGACCTGCCATCAGATAGAACACTGGGTCCAGATGGTTACACTTGTAAATTTTATAAAGTTTGTTGGCAAGTAATTAAATCAGATATAGTGACAGCCCTCCTGACCCTACATCAAGGAAATCCTCAGGAGTTATGGATGCTTAACTCAGCTTATATAACCCTAATACCCAAGAAGGCAGATGAAGTACACGCAGGAGATTTTAGACCAATAAGCTTAGTTCACAACTTTGCAAAGTTGACAATGAAGATCATGGCTAATCAACTTGCCCCCATCTAAATCAGCTAGTCTCTTCAAACCAGAATGCCTTCATTCGTTGAAGGTGCATCCACGATTCCACGATAACTTTATGCTAGTCCAACAAACTATCAAGCTGCTGCAATGTAAGAAGACATCCAACTTATTCCTAAAGCTAGACATTTCGAAGCCTTCCGATTTTTCTCTCGAATACGCAGGAGGACTGCGCATCTTTATATTTTAGAAAGAAGGAAAACACCCACAAAGGGCAAAATACAGAACACAAACATACACCCAAACACACTTCTAAAGAACACACCAGGACAGGGAGACCTGCCACGCAGGACCCAACGTCTACAAAGCAGAAACACGGTCAGCCAAACCAATGCTCCCCAGCTGCTTGGCTCCAGCTAGAACCCAGCAAGCGAGCTCATCAAGGAAGGATCTCAGCACCTTCGCAATGGAAGGGGACTCCTCATGGAAGATCACTCGGTTCCTATGAAGCCAAAGGCACCATGCCCCAAGGATGATATCACTGTTGAAGCCCTTCTTCTTGTCTTTGTGGATCTGATTGATCACTCCTTCCCACCACTCCACAAAGGAGGCCTCCACAGGACTAGGAATAAGGTGTCCCAGGTTAAAAGGGGCTAGAATGCCATGCCAGAATTGACGTGCAAAAACACATGTAGTTAGATGTTGAATTGTCTCCTGCTCTTGATCACAAAGGGGTCAAGCAACCGGGTGGGGCATACCACACTTTAATCTGTCAGCTGTCCAACACCTATTTCTTATGGCCAGCCATAGGAAGGTTTTGCATTTTGGGGGGGCCCAAGATTTCCATAACCGCTTCCATGGCTCAAAGGTGATGGAACCAGAAAATAAAACATTGTAACAAGATTTAGAAGTGAACTGCCCAGATGCCTCATGCCTCCAAACATGTTGATAAGTTTCTGGAGACAAAACAACCTCACTAATAGAGTCCCAAAGGAGAAGGTATTGTTGCATTCCAACCAAAGTGAGAGGTAACTTGATATCTCTGATCCACTAACCATTAATAAGGGCTTGGGCCACAATTCTAGTGGAAGTTAACTTCTTGTCCACCTTTGAGAAAACCAATGGAGCTAACTCTTTGACGGAATTCCCGCTCAACCACCTACCAATCCAAAAGAGAGTATCATTACCGTTTCCCACATGGGAGATCACTGAAATGGCAACCAACGCCTTGACTTGTGGCTGAACAGGGATATCAAGTTTTCTGTAGCCACAACCACCTAGCTTGCAGTGCCCTGGTATCTTGGGCTTTTCTCTTGGAATACTTGAGGCACTTGGGGTCTGGCCCTTTATGGTGCAACCAAGTCTATAACTTTCTAGCCACCTCCTCAACCCATGTACTCCTTAATGGAAGCCCAGGGGACTTCATAAGACACAAATGAGGCCTAAGTCAAGGTGATCCTCTCTCGTTCACGCTTTTCATCCTAGTTATGGATGTGCTCAACGATCTTTTTGCTAAAGCGGAATCTGAAGGGTTGCTCTAGCTTTTAGATAGCCGTTCTTCTAGGCAGAGGGTCTCCCTTTACTTGGATGATGTGGCCCTCATCCTTAGACCCTTTGAGAGACCTAAGATATACAAAGGAAATCATGATTGCTTTGGTAGAGCCTCTGGTCTAAAAACAACCTGCAAATTTTTTTTGCATGATTCCCATAAGATGTGAGGAGCAAGACCTACCTCTTTTAGAGAGTTCTTGAACTGCTTATCCGCTAGATTTCCCTGCACCTATTTGGGTTTGCCTATCTCAATTAAGAAACATCGCAGGGGGGCTTGCTACCATGGAATGAAAAAATTGCAGAAAGACTCTTCAGGTGGAAAGTCTCACTAATGAATATGGCATGTAGGTGTACTATGGTCAGATTTGTTATGTTAGCTTTCCAACTTTTTATCTACTAATAACTTTGAATGTGCCTAATTTGGTGACTAAAGCAATAGATAAGATCAGAAGAGCTTTCTCTTGGAAAGACAGAGAAGAGATCAATGGGGGATGTTGTTTAGTGGCATGGAAGAAAGTTGCTAGACCAATAGATTTCAGGGGTCTTGGAATCATGAACCTTCAGGTTATGGGATGGGCCCTACAAATGAGGCTGCTTTGGCTAGCAAAAGTGGATTTGAGGAGAGCTTGTGCAGGATTGGAGATACCAGTACAATCGCATGTTATGACCATGTTCTCCATATCTGTGAAATCTTAGGTTGTGGATGGGATGAACACCCTCTTTTGGACTGATAAATGGTTGCATGTCCAATCTATCCAAGGGTTGGCTCCAATAGTTGTGGTAGGAATTCTTAGAAGATGTCTAAATAATAGAACATTGGCTTAGGCCTTGGTTGACCAGTAGTGGGTTGATGTTGATGTGTGTCCGGGCACCCTACCTAGTTGGCATCAGTTTTGGTGGCAAGCGCGCTCTAAGAGGAACAACAGAGTAGAAGCTCGTAGTCGAGAATAATGTGAAGGTACCAGAGGATCCACTTACACCGGTCAAGTGTGGCCTGGTGATTATGCATGTGGAAACACCTGCTGAACAACATACGAGATGCCCGACTAGGGATGGCAACGGGTACATACCCGTCGGGTCGTACCATTCCATACCCGTACCCATCAAAAAATATTCTACCCGTCGGGTTACCCATATATACTCGCGGGTATAAAATCTTACCCATACCCGTACCCGCGCGGGTATTTTTACCCGTCGGGTAACCCATACCCGCTAGGAAAGAATTAAATTCCAATATACCAATCACTCAAAATATTAAATAAACATATAAAAACAACTTCAATTTCACATATAACAAATCATATGATTACATAACTTGGTATCTAGACAAATGATAACTAGAGAAGGGTTTTATTCTAGCTAAGTTGGACTCTATTAGATGTTTATAGTGCTATTGATGCGGGTATATTTTATCCACGGGTAGACGGGTATGGGTAGTACCAACCCATACCCGTACCCGTCTACCCAACGGGTAGAGGTTTTTACCCATTAATATACCCGCGGGTAGAGAAATCATCCCGTACCCGCCTTCATATCGGGTAAAACCCGTCGGGTATTCGGGTTTCGGGTACCCATTGCCATCTCTATGCCCGACCTAGTGATGTCAAAGCCGCGCGTGGCACAATGAAGATGCTGAGGCTACATGTGGTGCGACTGGGGCCATGTGGGCCACATATGGCACATAGGAGGCACTGGGGCTGTACTTGGCAACAACAATGGCGAACCCACAAGAGGAAAAGGAAGTCTCTGTCGAGTAGGTGCCACAGGGTAGTCTCAAGAGGGAAATCCAACTCTGTGTCTGAGTTGGTGGGGGAGGTGGAGAAAGGGAAGTTCGACTGGTCGAAGACGATGTGCTGGGAGATCAAGACACAAGTTCCCTTGTGATCAGCGGAGTACCCCGGGAAGACACCATGGGAAGATCGACATGCAAGCTTATAGAGGGATGTGGTAGAGAGGTTAGGGTAACATGCATGTCCAAAGTTGAGTAGGTGATCGTAGAGGGAGTAGTGCCGAATAGGGCAAAGTGGGGTGTGGGAGCTCGAATCGCCTTATTGGGAGGCGATTGAGCAAATAGATGGTGGTGTGAAGACTTGGCACAATAACAAGCAGGGATGAACGCCTAAAACAAGGAGCACATGATATTCTTAGTAATACAAATCATGCCCTTAGCCTTGCTGTTTTGGGGAGAGGTGTACGGACAGGACATCGTAACCGAACACCGTAGGAAAGAAAGAAGGTACAGGAGGAAGAGTTATCAAACTCACGTCCGTTGTCACATTGGACCGCCTTAATGGTGCGATCAAACTAAGTGGAAGCCCATACGGAGAATTTAGAAAGAGTAGAAAAAGTATCGAACATCAAGCGCAAGGGGAATGTCCACGTGTAGTGAGAGCAATCATCAAGAGCCACCAAATAATACTTATAGCCCAAAACATTGAGAACATGTGAGGTCCATAAGTCACAGTGAATAAGATAAAAACATGCACAACTTGGGAGGAGCTAGGGAAGGGAACTCTAACATGAAGACCTAACTGTTAGGCATGAATTGATGCTCATGAGTGCCCCGACTACAAGATCAACACTTAGTGCACTCGGCTAGGATAGAGATGGTGATGGATTGGAAGCGGTTGGTGTAGTGGAAGCTAGAAGCCATTGGGTGTACAAGGGTGGAGCTATCACATCAGACAAGGAGGGTGTCAGTGAAGGCGAGTGTTAGAGTGTGTTCCTATATGTATGTGTAGGTGAGCTGGCACCACTGTTGGGCTGCCGACCCATTAGGGCTGGTTTGGTGGACAGGGAAATGGAGGGGATCCATGGGGGAGGAATCCCCTCGCTATTAAGTGTGTGTTCCTATATGTATGTGTAGGTGGGCTGGCACCACTGTTGGGCTGCCGATCCATTACGGTTAATGTTTCCCTGTGTCTATATATATGTAACCATCCTCTATGTAATACAAGGGGTTCTAGTTTCTTTTAGTGAGGATTGCGACAAGGATGGATTGAGCCGCATCTACGACATGGTGAGGATGGATGTCCGAGTTGGTGGCAGTGCCACCAAATGCAGCAGAGGGGGTTGGGGTAGAGCCGAAATCGATGGTTTAGGCCGGCGGCGCGCCTAGGCTAGCGTGTGGTGGCCTGCAGGGGGCAGCAGAGGTGGAGCATAGGCACAACGCGAGCCTGAAAATCAATGGCCAGGTGGTCAGCATGCCCATCCCTATGGGAGGCACGCCGGTGACGTCCGGAGGCGGCGCCTGGGGGGCGTATCAGGCGGCGGCTGAGACACGGCCGCCGCCGCAACCCCGACGAGGGCCGGGGCGGCTCTGGCTATGCCAACCCACGTGCCTCTCTAGCGAGGAAGGATGGGGGTGAAGAGGAGAGAAAGCATCCCCAGAAGTTGCCGCAACCATGGGATGACCGACCAACAATGGTGGTGCTCGAGAGGGGGTTAGGTGGCAGGGGTAGGGTGGTGGCAGCCAAGTTAGGGCTAACTATCTGATACCATATTGGAAGAGTGTAAATGGATGGCTTATATTAATTGGAAGAGTGCTACACTTTATTAACTAACCAGCCTTGCCTAGGGTTACGTCCCACTAGCAGGCCACATGGGCCGGGCTCTAGTCCCATACACATAAGCAGCACATAACAATCTAACATCTTTTATTATATGCTATTCTGTATGAAAGAGACATTTTATATGTTGATACGTGATGCTTTATTCTTTCTTGGCATAATTTCTGTGTTCTGTGTAGTGTCTTTTCTTCTTTCTCTGTATTCTTGATCATTTGCTAAGCACCTTAATATTGCATTTCTGCTTTCTGATTTTATGGTCCTACAGGTCAGGACACTTCTGGATAAAGCTAACGCTCTATCTAAGATGTGGAATGATGCTCCAGTGATAGTTTGTGGAGATTTTAACTCTACACCCAAGGTAATGTTCTTGTATGGGTCTCTATTTATCTATTTGAGATTACATGGTAATTTACTGTTTTTGTCTAGGTAATGATTAACATAGACAAGTATTTAACTTTTATCTCATTTCTTTCTTATTCAGAGTCCATTGTATAATTTTATGTTGGGGCAAAAGGTAGTGTTTTTTCTCTTCAATCCATTAGTGTCGCTGATTTCATGGGGTTGAAACCTAATAAAGCTTCCAAAATGTGCAGTTGAATTTGTCTGGCCTTGCGAGAAATACTATATCTGGACAGCAAATTGGTGGTAGTTCACAGGGGCTATATACTGGCCCTAATATATCTGGGTGAATCTTCTGCCTTTTGAAATTGTTTACTATTTGTTTTTGGCCAATCTCTTCCTACACTGTAACCTGTCTTTTTCTAATGTTTTATAGATGTGTGATTCTGTCAGGGCCTAAGGAGGCCTAAGGAGGCCCACGGAGGGGCTGCGGCAGCAATAGTGCTGCGGCAGCAGCAACCATGGGCCCTCCAAGGGGGATTAGATAAGGATGGTTATAGATAAGATTAGAAGATTAGTTGAGATTACTTAGGAGATTAGTTGAGATTATCTAGGAAGGTTATCAGTTAGTAGTTGAGAGTTTTTAGAAGAGTTTTAAGGAGATAAGGATCTCTACCTAGATAGGGGCGGACAACTGTCCTATTTATGTAATGAATGGATGAGAAATAAAGTAGTCAAAAATTAGAAGGGAGAAACCCTCCTTGCTCGGCCGTGGGCAGAGGCTCTCGGCCGACGTTCCTGCCCATCAATACCCCTCCAATTCCTCACCGATCTAGCGACCATATCATTTGGTATCAGCGACCTACGATCCTCCGGCCACCATGAGCTCCTCTCCACCAGCACCACCCGCCACCCTGCCGCTCACCTCCCAGCCGCGCACACTGCCGCTTGCATCCACCGCCGGCGCTACCCACCTCCACCGCGCTCGGCAATTCCACCGTCGGTATCTCCACCAACCTTCCCACGATGACAAACGAGCAACTGGCGACGTTCCTTCTCCACTTCTCCAACAATCTGGGAGCCATACAAGCCCAGATGATGGCGCTGCAGTCTGACGTAGCCGTGATGAAGGCCGTCATGATGGGCTCCCAGCCGCCGTCGTCCCTACCTTCGCCATCCGAGGCCGTAGCAGCTCAGTCGTCATTGTCACAGCTGGCCCTAACAGCCACCCCAGCGTCCTTCCAGCCGCCGAGCGTATCGATCCACCAGCTGCACTTTCCGCGATCGTCATCTCAAATTCCGACATGGGCGTTGGGATCAGATCCGCTGCCGATCTACTCGTCAACAACGCCGATCACCACAGCAGTACCGCCGGCGCCGGCGCCTACTACTGCCCTGGGGCCTTGTGGCGGCGCGCAGCCACCGGGCGTCCGGTACTGGGGGGGGGGGGTGGATGGGACCATCCACCTGCAGGCTGCAACACGTGGTTTCCTTGCGTGTCGGCGGGTGAAGCAGGTGATGGGGTGCTCCATTGCGGGGGAGCCGTAGCTGCACCAGCGCGGCCGAGCATTGTGGTGGCTGTTCACCTCCGCATACAAGAGGCTGCAAGACATGACACCCCTCTACAACGCTTCGTCCAGCGTTGGCCCTCATCTGCGGAGACCGGGCAACTACCACGACTACTCTCCTTCGTACGAGGGGACAGCACCAACGTCGGCCTCCACGGGCCCGCCTTCGAAGGCTGCTGTGTCTTTACCTCCGCGGTTCCAGCTCGCGCCCTTCTCTTTAATGTGCAACATTTTCTTGGGACACATGATGATGCTTGCAGTTGCAGTATATCTAGAATAATTAAAAGATGAGCCGAGATGTAAAAGGTTCATTTTTGGTGATATGTTAGGTCATTACAGGTCGTTTGTTGGATGCTGCAGCTCGAGGACGAGCTGCTTGTCAAGGGGGTAGTGTCATGGCCTAAGAAGGCCCATGGAGGGGCTGCGACAGCAGCAACCATGGGCCCTCTAAAGGGGATTAGATAAGGATAGTTAGAGATAAGATTAGAAGATTAGTTGAGATTATTTAGGAGATTAGTTAAGATTATCTAGGAAGGTTATTAGTTAGTAGTTGAGAGTTTTTAGGAGAGTTTTAGGGAGATAAGGATCTCTAGCTAGATAGAGGCGGCCAGCTGGCCTATTTATGTAATGAATGGATGAGAAATAAAGTAGGTAAGAATTAGAAGGGAGAGCTCCCTTCTCTTGCTCGGCCGTGGACAGAGACCCCTGGCCGACATTCCTGCCCATCGATACCCCTCTCCAATCCCTCACCGATCTAGCGACCATAACAGATTCATTGGTTGCTTTCTATTTGTGACAGATCTCATCCACCTTTTTATGCAACCAACAATAAAGTGGGAAACATAACTCTTATAAATGATTCTAAGCCTCAAACGGAAACCACAAAGTTGGTGGAGAATTCTTCCCCTGCCAGGAGAGAACCTGTTTTAACTGACACCTCTTCAGAGTCTGTCTTTGACTCCAAATCAAGTTGCACTTCTAAGCTTGACAAGCAAGGATTATCGAACTTGTTGGAAGATCCTGTAAAGGGTGCCTGTACTTCTGATGCTGATGAAGAGTGTAAACCTGCTGACAAATCCAGCGAAGGGTCTCCTGGACGGATCAAAACTGAATCTGGAGAAGGACATGACATTACAGATGCGCCATCTGCTCCAGCTATCTGTACTGATATCCTTAGGTCAGGTTCATGTAAAATAATTGATAGGATCCAGCTGCTTTCTTCAGACAACTTGGCTGGTGATGTGATTTCAGAAGAACTTACAGATCAACTGTTTACTGTCCCACAAGATAAGCCTCAGGAAAAGGAAAATACCATCGATTCCATGTTGTCTGCTGAAGAGAATTGTGCAGCTAATGAACCAGAGTCATCTCATTTCAATGGTTCTAACTTCTAAGAATGTCGCTGATGCCATTCACCAGATGAACACTGTGAAGCTAGGAGAGAGTAGTAGTGGAGTAGAAGAACCAGTACATCAACCAAATGATGCTGCTTTAGATGCCTGTGTCAATCAATGTTCGGCCGAAGTGATAAAGAGGCATTCAATCTCTTGTAGAAATGAGCCTGAAAACAATGCTTCTGCTTTTGAGGATGATACAACAACGGATGAAGTTACCTAAGAAGATGTTAATTCTGACCCTTCTTTGAGGAGTTGTCTGGTGGTAATGGTCACTTACTTGAAGAGGAAGACCAGCTTCCAGAAACTTCAAATAGTTCACCATCTTCGCAGCAGGTTACTTTAAATGATCCGTTGATATGGCGCCGGCGCCTGGGACTCTTCAACGGTGAGTGGAAAAGGAGATGGGCTTGGGGAATGGAACGCAGGGGGTATGGGGGTAAGGGGGCAGCTAGTGTCACGGCTGGCTGGATCAGCCAGGGTGACCGAAGTATCTGTCCACTAAGGATTAACTTCTTCGATGATTCTCTAGTACAAACTATTGGCTGGCTTTATAGATTATGAGCCACCAAACCTTTCCTATTATTTATCCTAGATATTTGGAAATAGAAATATCAAATCTAAACTTCCTAACAACTCAACCCTTGATTGGAGGAACTGATTTAGCTTCCTAACAACTCAGCCATTGATTGGAGGAATTGATTTATTCAATCAAAACCTTCCTTCTATCCTCTTATTGCTTTCTTGCGTTGGCTCCTTCCTTTCCTACACCTGCTGCTGGCCTTGTGCGCCTTTGATATTGGCGGCCTACAAACTGGCCCACAACATTTCCCTCCATCCCAACAAAGAACTCTTCCGCGAGCTCGAACTCTGGATACCTCTGCTTGAATTCTTCGAGTGGTTCCCAGGAAGCATCTGTCTCAGCACGACCAGACCACTGAACCAACAATTCCCACACACCTCTGTTGAGTCTGGCACGTACCACCTTGGATGGTGTTGGTAGAACACGACCATGCAAGATCACAGGTAATGGTACCACTTGTGGTGGTGCCTCCCCTTCAAATTTCTTCAGCAAGGAAACATGGAAGACATCGTGTATGCGAGCACGAGGTGGCAAATGCAGCTTGTATGAGACCAACCCTACCCGAAGGAGGACCTGGTATGGACCATAGTACTTTGGCCCAAGTTTTGAGGGAGCAGCTAAAGTTAGTCCGACTGCGCTGCTGTAGGCGAAGCCACACCCAACCGCCGACTTGGAACTCCACCTGGCGACGTTTCCTGGTAAGCTTTCATGGTGATTTGTGCCTCAAGAAGACGCTCCCGGATTTCCAACAAGAATTTTCGCGGTCCTGCAGCTAGTGGTCCAGTGCTGCTACCTTAGTGGAGCCTGACTGATAGGACAACAGGGTTGGCGGCTCCAGGCCATAGAGGACACGGAATGGCGAGCACTTGATGGATGTTTGGTATGAAGTATTGTAGCAATATTCGGCCCATGGCAACCACTGCAGCCAGGACTTCAGTCGGTCTCCTGCAAGACACCTCAAATACATGGTGATGACCCGATTTACCACTTCGGATTGACCGTCGGACTGTGGGTGGAATGCTGAGCTCATGTTTAGTTTGACACCGGCCAACTTGAACAATTCAGTCTAGAAAAGACTGGTAAAGATTGTGTCGTGGTCGCTGACGATTGAGCAGGGGAGCCCATGTAAGCGGACGATGTCGTCGAAGAAGGCCCTGGCCACGGACGATGTCGTGTATGGGCGGCGAATAGCGATGAAGTGTGCATACTTCGAGAATCTGTCCACCATAGTAAGGACCACCGTCTTGCCACCAGCACGTGGAAAACCTTCCGCAAAATCCACGGAAATGTCGCTCCAAACCTCCGAAGGGACGGTTAGGGGCTGAAGAAGATCGACGAGATGTAGATGATCGGTCTTGTTCTTCTGGCAATTGGTACACCCGTGCACATAATCGCGGATGCGCTGCAACACGCCGGGGTTGTGGAAGGAGGCGCGCCAGCGGTTGACCGTCTTTTGGATACCTTCATGGTTGTTGTCGTGGACGTACGCCAACAGTTGTGACCAAATTGGCGACACATCTGGCACATAGACGCGACCGTCGAAGGTGAGGAGGCCATCCACCCCAGTCCAACCGGCTGGAGCAGAGCCATCGGCTATCTGCTAGCGTAATGTCGCAGCCTGCTGGTTGGTGAGGAGCTCGGTCCGCAGCGCTTCGAAGAGCTCGAAGGAGGGCGAGGAGATGGTGTGGAGGGAGGCCACCACCTCCTCGTCACGCCGAGACAGCGCATCGACCGCCCCATTCATCTTCCCCGGCTTGTACTCGACGATAATGTCATATCCGAAGAGCTTGCTCACCCATGTGTGCTAAGGAATGGTGGAGAGGCGTTGATCCAAAATATACTTTAAACTATAGTGATCAGTACGAGCCGTAAAAGGCTATCCCCAAATGTATGACGAATCGCCTTGACCAAGCCGATGAGCTCACGCTCGTAGGCAGGCCGTTTCTGGTGGTGGGGCGCCACGACCCTGCTGAAGAAGGCGATCGCACCGTCGCCTTGGTGCAGGACGGCGCCGAAACCGGCACCGGAGGCATCGCAGTCGATGAAAAAGCGTTGCTCAAAGTCTGGCATCTGTAGTAATGGTGCCGACATGAGCGCTTGCTTGTGGGTCTTGAAGGCGTCGTCGGTCCAGCGGAACGCCTCTCGCCTGAGGAGAGTGGTGAGACCGTGAGAGGCGCGGCCACCATACCATATCATGCGATGAATTTGCGGTAGTACCCTGTCAATCCGAGGAACCCACATAGAGCTCAAAGTGATTTAGGCGGTGGCCATGCCTCCACAGCCTCAGTCTTGGCAGGGTCCATGGCCACACCGTCCGATGAGATGACATGCCCGAGGTAAGCGACAGTCTGAGTGCCAAAGAGACACTTAGAACGCTTGAGCACCAACTTGTGTGTCCGCAGCAACTGGAACACCTGCTTGACATGTTCGAGATGGTCGGCCCATGAACGACTGTAGATGAGGATGTCGTCGAAGAAGACCAACACGAACTTGCGGATGTATGGCTTCAACACCTCGTTCATGAGAGCCTGGAATGTAGAAGGCGCGTTCGTCAACCCGGACGACATCACTAGGAACTCAAAGTGGCCTCGATGAGTGCGGAAGGCCGTCTTGGCGATATCGTTGGTGTGCATTCACACTTGGTGATAGCCACTGCGTAGGTCGGGCTTGGTGAAGAAGCGTGCGTCGCGAAGCTCGTCAAGCAACTCGTCTACCACCGGAATGTGGAACTTGTCCTTGACTCTTTTAGTATTGAGCTCGCGGTAGTCGATGCAGAACCGCCATGTGCCATCCGCCTTCTTGACGAGGAGTACTGGGCAGGAGAATGCCGAAGTACACTCCCTGATGATCCCTTGCCGAAGCATGGCGTCGCATTGTCGCTCGATTTCATCCTTGAGGAGCTGAGGGTAACGATAGGGACGCACAACCGTGGGCGCTGTCCCAGGAAGAAGATGGATCCAGTGGTCATGTCGGCGTGCTGGAGGGAGGCCCCTTGGCTTCGCGAAGATGACAATGTAGGCAGCCAACAACTCCTCCATCAGATTCTGCTCCACGTTGATTGCCACGCACTGAGGGGCTATGCCCCCAATGCTGGTCCATCGCACCAGACGGCCGTGGCGCCAGAGCGCCATAGTGAGTTTATCGTAGTTGCAGACGATCGACCCGAGGGAGCGCAGCCAGGAGACGCCCAACACCAGGTCGAAGCCGGTGAGGGGTAATGTTTTTTTTTTCTCGAACACGCAGGAGAGTTGCGTATCATTATATTAAAAGAAGAAATAAACAAGGTCTAAAATAGACCGGGGTACAACTGACACCTTACGGCGACCTGAACGAAACTAACATAGACTGACTCATCTATAGAACTCTAGGCTACATGAGGGAAGCAACAAGGGAGGTCAACCCCTTGGCCCCGACAGTCTCCCACATACAGCGCTCATCCCCAGCATGGATTAGGAAATTAGCAATATTAGGGGAAAGGCCATCAAAGATGCATCTGTTCCGGTGATTCCACAAAATCCAAGCGCCCAGAATAATGAGGGAGTTTAGGCCATCTCTGAAGGACCTCTGAATAGCTTCATTTGCTTGATGCCACCACTCCATAAAATTAATATTCGTTGGTTGGGGGGCCAAACCCTGCAACCCGAATTGCCTTAGAAGGAGGAACCAACATTCTCTTGAGAAAACGCAATTCACAAGCAGATGGTCAATTGTCTCCCTCTCCTGATCACATAAAGGACGGTAATGTGAAGTAGTCGGTGGCGAACTCCTCGTTGTGGATGGCGAACAAGGTCTGGTTACAGACGCCCCTGCTGGCAACGCGATCCCCGTTGGCCACTGTGACTGTCAACCCATGTCGATGCCCGTCGTTGGTGTAACCTGTAAACCCAGGTGAGATACTATAGAGTCACGGATGAATGTATGTGTGGAGCCCGAATCTACCAACGCCACTAGGGGTACGCCGTTGATCACGACGCGCAACTTCAACGTCTCCTCCATGTCGATGCCTGCCAAGGCATGGAGCGAAATGCCTAGTGCCTCGGTTGCGTCCTCCACCTCCCGAGCGTCGTCCAGCTCCATCAAGAACACCCCCTTTCCAGCACATTTGTGGTCGGGGGTGTACTTCTCTGGGCAGTGGTAGCACTCCCCATTTGCTCTCTTCGCCACCAGCTCGTCAGGGCCCAGCCGCCGGAACCGGGGTCTGGCTGGGACCGTCGGTCCTTGAACTACCGGCCTGGAGCGGCCAGCAACGTGTGCGGTCGCGCCTTGACCGCCTGTAGTCGCCTCCAGGCGACGCTCGTACGCTCGCGCCAAACTCATATCCGTCTGAAGATTGGCGGGGTACTGGAGCTCGACGTCGGTCTTGAGGGGCTCTCCTAGCCCAGCGGTGAACAGATTCACCTACTGGCTCATCGTCAAGTCGGCACAACGACAGAGGAGTGTGGAGAACTGTCGTTGGTACTCTTCCACCGTACCCGTGCGATACAGGGCGTTCATTTCCGCCAAGTTGTTGGTACGGATGGGCGGACCGAAACACATGTGGACGAACTCGGCGAAGCACGACCAGGACAGGATGTCGTGGTCGCGTTCGAGGGCGTAATACCACTCGACGGCCACCCCCTCCAAGGACAAAGTGGCGTGCCAGACTGTCTTCGGTCATGGTGCGCATACCCCGAAAGTATGTCTCGCACTTATTTAACCAAGGGAGGGGATCCGACTCACCATTGTAGCTGGGAAAGTTGGGTCGGTGTTGGGGACGACCGCCGTCGTCGTGGCGCTCGTGGCGGTGGTGGAAGTTGCCGTCGCCGTTGTTGGAGAGGGGCGACACGGTGGAAGAAGACGAACGCTCAGGGTCGAGGCCCTTGTCGGCTTCCATGCGTACCAACCGGGCATCGTGAGCGGTTAGCCGCCCGTTGATGGTGGTGATTTGCGCCAACGCCTTGTTCTGTTGGTCCAGGATTTGGCGCAGGGTCTCCGCAATGGAGGGCTGGTTAGGATCTTCCTCAAGGCCGAACATTGATGTCGATGCCAGAGGTGTGGTCTTTGATACCAAATTGATATGGCGCTGGTGCTTGGGACTCTTCAACGGTGACTGGAGGAGATGGGCTTGGGGAATGGAACGCAGGGGGTATGGGGGTAGGGGGCAGCTAGTGTCACGGCTGGCTGGATCAGCCAGGGTGACGAAGTAGCTGTCCACTAAGGATTAACTTCTTCGATGATTCTCTAGTACAAACTTTTGGCTGGCTTTATAGATCATGAGCCACCAAACCTTTCCTATTATTTAGCCTAGATATTTGGAAATAGAAATATCAGATCTAAACTTCCTAACAACTCAGCTCTTGATTGGAGGAACTGATTTAACTTCCTAACAACTCATCCCTTGATTGGAGGAACTGATTTATTCAATCAAAACCTTCCTTCTAACCTCTTATTTCTTTCCTGTGTTGGCTCCTTCCTTTCCTGCGCCTGCTGCTGGCCTTGGGCGCCTTTGATACTGGCGGCCCACAAACTGGTCCACAACATCCGTACAGGTGGACACCAGAAGAAATCAAAGCTGCCACTGGGAAGGATGAATGCACTTTCATGAAACACAGTTTGAAATTAAGGAGTGTATATACTGACGTCGAGGTAAGTACGTCTTTTTTCCTTTTATTTTGTACGCATACAGTGGTGGAGGACAAAAGGAAAGGGAGGCATGGCTAGCTAGAAGAAAAAAAAGAAAAAAGAGAGAGAATTGTTGCACACGGCAGGCATCGAACCCGCAACCTGCTGTTTCAAACGATAATCACACCACACAGGAGCGAAGCCAGGTAGAGAGTAGTGGGTGCACATGACAACAACAACAACAAAGCCTTTTTGTCCCAAGCACATGCACCCACGAAAATTTGTAAACTAATGAATCAGACTAAATTTTTACTATATATCATTATGCACCACCTGCAAGTAATTATCATGCACCCTCAAGGCACGTGCACCCTCCTATGATTCACTTTAACTTTCCCACTGTCACCACACATGCCTTAGTAATTATAAAGGAATATGGAGGTTTTAGAAGTTGAGGTATGACAGCTGCCATACTTTGCCATAACGAGTCCTCCGCCACTATCCGCATATTCAACAATTTATTTTCAACCATTAAATTTGTGCAGTTATTTAAATTTGTTACCCCATCGGTTCTGGAATATAAGGGGATCCAAGCAATTTTAGGGCATATTATGAAGTACAACAAATAGGATCGTTATGCTAAGATTTTTTATTCTGCCCTTTGCCTCTAATCATTTAGAGGCATATGCATCCTTGTTTGGATGACAGACACCTGTTAGAAGTTTAATCATCTGCTCCTTTATTGACTGGGAAAACTGTAGGGGAATCCCCTGCAACGGCGCAAAATTATTTTATTAAAAAAGATAGACAAAGGAGTACATGAAGGCTGTACAAACAAGAGAAAAAAACTAAACCAGAGGAGACGAGAAAAGAAACGAGAAGGGGAAGAGGGGGGGAGGAACCCACAACGCTAAAAACTACGAACTACAAGGAAGAGAGCCAAAGATTCACAAGACTTTTCAGGTCAGGGGGCATTCTGAGCGTCTGCAGCTCCACTGTCTGAATAAAACCAGATTTCCAACCAAGGAACCACGGAGAGGAAACCTGAAAAATAAAGTTATTCCTTTGCTTCCAAATCTCCCAGGATGCGGCCGAAAAAGTCTTCATGAAGGAAGGATGCCCAAAATTTTCCCTGCCCGCCTGAATCATACTGAAGAAGCTTTGAGAGTGTTCCCAATGAATCCCGAGCAAATCCCAGCAATCCTGACTGAATGAGTGAATGGGCACTGGAAGAACAAATAATAAGTAGTGTCTTCGCACCTCAGATCGCATAAAACACAAGAGTAATCGTCATTGTCCAAGTGAAAGTTTTTCCTTCTGAGTAAGTTCCTGGTATTGATCCTATCCTTGAAAACCAGCCAAATAAAGACTTTAAGCTTCTTGCATGTCTTAGCTTTCCATACCCATTTGAAAGGAAATTTTGTTTATAAGCCTTGGAGGAGCGAAACAAGTCATTTCCCCAACAATATGTTCATTTGTCCGTACCATTCTTGTCGCCGATAATTGTCTGAAGCTTATCTGAAAGCTTGTGAAGATCCTTCGTGGCCTCGATCGAAAGAGGAGTGAAAAATTGCTGTGAACCTCATTGTTATCAATAAACTGTTTAAGAGAGCAGTTCTGATTCCTGGAGAAGGTGAACAGCCGCGAAAAATCTGCAGCAAGAAGAGAGCTGTTCCAGACATCTTTCCACATCAAGGTCTTACCATCTCCTACCAAAGGCATTGCTAGCCCCCTATACCAGTCCATCAACTTGCTGATATCCTTCCACCAGAAGGAGCCCCTCAAGCTCAAGGAGGTGATGTGAGGATCAGGAACATGCCCAGCCCTATAGTACTTGTTCCAGATTAACTGAACCCATGGTATGTCCAACCCAGTGGCGGGGCTCTATAAAATTAACGCCCCGGGCCACTCTATAAAACTTGAAGGTTACTTTAAACAGCCCCCAATATATTGTGCGGCTAAATATACCGCTAAAACAAAATATACCACAAACATAGACTAAGATAGTATTTATCTCAATTCAGCATCTAAAAATACAATAAACTTGATAAAAAATATAAAAGTACCTAATTAGAGGCGATTTGGTCCTTCCCCGCCTCTAATAACTTCATCAACATTAGCACGTGAATTTGAACCTACACATTGCAAGTTATATATTTGTATAAAATGAGAGATACAACATGACAATATAACTAATGAATGCAAAAATTTATAAGTGAGCACAAAAATATACCACTTGAACTTTGTGGAGGTAGCTTTTTCATACGACTCTTCAATTCTTGAAAATGGTATAAAATATTATCACTTTGAATGCTTGCAAATATCTCTCTCTCTCTATATAGCATACCATGCTATGATTCAACCAATCATTTCCCATCTTATTTCTCAATTCTGTCTTGATTATTTTCATAGGTGAGAAGGCTCTTTCAACCGTGGCAGTTGCAACAGGCAAAATTAAGGCTAATTCAATGAGACGATAAACCAGTGCAAAAACCAGGTGTCTCTCGGTTTGCACCATCTTAATAGCCAGATTACCAAGGTCTTCACAATTTGCAAAATCAGAATTACCCCTCACATCAACAATAAATATATCGAGTTGGTCTCTAAGGATCAAGATGTCATATTGGGAGAAGTCTGCAGAATAAATCTTAGCCAATTCTATCAGCTGAGCTTTGTCATAGCTGGCAAATGAATTTCTTGGATCTAGACAAAAACTGCATCTCAATAATTGAGTAGATCTTTCAGTGAAACGATTGTTTAATTCCACAATAACTTGATCATACTCAACAATAAAGATCTCATTTTTGAAATGATGATAGTAAGTCACTAACTGACCTCCACGTCCCCTTGAGCGACCTCAGACAGTAATTGTATAATCCATCTTTGGTACAATAATGCTATGTTGGTTACAAAAGGTCTTTACCTCCTCAAACAATTCTTCCCATCCATTATCACGTACTTCACTAATATTCCGCAATGTGTCTCCAATCAATCCAACAACAAGGACAATATTCTGATCTTTTCTTTGCAAACATTGTGACAAATCATTAGTCTTGCCTAATAACCTCATCATGAGATGTAGAATAAGCACAAATTCAAAGCTTTCCATTTGTTTCAACAAACTGGAAGCCATACATTTCTTATCCCCACTAGAGCCATCATCAGACACAATCTCTAGTACCTCTAGAATAGCATCCCACATGAGAACAATACGACATAATGTTTTATGATGTGAACCCCATCGAGTATCCCCAGGTCGTGCTAGGTTGGTTTCTTGATTTTTCCCTCTATCTGAATTTTCCCCCCCCTCTCCAATTGATCCCTTCTCTTACAAGAAGCATTAACACTATTCACAATCAAGTTGCACGTTTGGAAGAAATCAAATACAGAAGCGCAACACTTAGCAACTGAAACAACCACTAATTGCATTTGGGGTCATCGCGGAGCTCCCATTCCACTGTTGCGGTGAAATGGCGATCTGTCTTGCGCTTTTGGTTCATGGCTTTCTCTGGCCCGACCTTCTGTTCCTTCTTTTTCTTGTCTTTTCGGGATGAGGACATATGCTGAAGAACCTCCTTACTCATAGCGTATTTATATGTGACCTGAAATAGAGAGGCTAGAGTGGTTAGAGCCTTATGAACAAGCTTCTGAGGTAGCTCCCAATCCCTGAGGACTTTTAAAACGTAGATGGCTGTTTCCTCTGGCATAATGGAGATGTCGGTCTTCACATTGTGCCACCTTTTGATGTAACTGCGCAGGAACACCTGTTGGGATGGTTTGGACATGTCCAATGGAGACTTCTAGAGTCATCAACGTGTAGTGGGATCTTAAGATACCATAGCAATGAGAAGAGCGTTCAACACCAGTTGGGATGGTTTGGACATATCTAACAGAGACCTCTCGAGTCACCATGCGTAGTGAGATCCTAAGATATGATAGCAATGGGAAGAGAGTAGGGGTGGTAATGGATCGCGATCCAAATATTTCTTCACGATTTGTTAGGGTCCTAAATTAATTTTAGTTTAAAAATGAATAGAAATAGAGTCCGATCCTAATCCGATCCGATCCTTAAATTTAGAGCCCATTGTCACCTCTGGAAGAGAGACATGACAAAGTCAAAGTTGACATGGAAAAATGCAGTAAAAGAAGACTTGAAAAGATGGAATGTACTCAAGTTTTAGCGGAAAACATTGTGGTCTCCGATGGGTAACTCTAGTCTACTCCAACTTGTTTGGGACTAAAAGACTTTGTTGTTATTGTGTTATGAATTATAACAAATGACATATATAACCCTCCCTGATTACTGTAGATATATATTAATGGTAGGCATGCACGCGAATGGTGCTTTTTAGAGGATTTTTTCTTCTAGAATTCTTTATAATTTGGGATAAATTTGAATGCTTGGATGTCTTATATTTTAGGACGGATGGAGTGAGTAGAACATGTACTAGTTTCCTTTTAGTTAATGTTATTGTAGAAATAGATAAGATTTCAGGTACCCACAAAATGCAAATGATTCAAACAGGATTTTGAAGGAACAAAAGACGCCAGCAAGGAACCACTGGTGACAAGCTACAACAGAAAATTCATGGGAACAGTAGACTACATATGGTAAACAACTATCCTACTGAAGATAATGCAATGTAAACACCCAAGCATTCAACGATCTAATGTGGCAATCGTGTTACAATTTAGGGCCTCGGAGGGTCTGCATACTGTTAAAGTCTTGGACACATTTCCCATAGAGATTTTGAAAAAAACAACTGGGTTCCCGACCAAGGTACTGCTGATCCATATTTCTTACGCTCGCATCTCTTTAACATTTAATAAGCCAAATCAACCAATTGCTGTGCTGTGCATGCTAATCAGCCAATTTATGTTTGTTTCACAGAAATGGGGAAGCGATCACATTGCCCTTGCCTGTGAATTGGCTTTTACAAAATGACGCCTTTTATCAGGCGGAGAGGGCGCCTGCATAGTTGCTAGTGACCAAACACACCTCAAGAGAAAGAATACTGTCTACAGGACGATTAACTGAACCAAACCTCGCTCTTTTAGAGCTCGTTAATTTATTTCATTTTTTTTTCGACACACCTTTTTGAATTGTGCGTGAGTATGGAGAACCGGAGTACATCATTTGGGTCCAATTTTAGAGCATTGTTCCTGTTTGATTGGCTATGGAGAGTGTATTTTGGTGTGCTGCCACTCTACCTGCGGCCCTGCCATCTACTGGTTCAATGACTTGTTTGAGTCAGTATGCCCTGCACGGCACTGTTTGGTGATTTAAACCCTGCACGACAATTATAGAGTACAACATAATTGCCCTGATACACCGACCGGCGTCTATTGCCATCAGGATATAGATGGCCAAATGGAAGTGCCGGAACCTAGTCACAATACTAACACCTCTTAGCCGTGCCGTGTTGGCACGATAGAACAGGACAGCCCATAGTGGCAGGACCAGCTAGAGCACTACAATAGTACACAATTACATAGTACACAGTTAAAACATTGAAAAATCAAATAAGATGCTTAAGCATAAGGTATGTGGAGCTCCATCGGTTCTTCACAGCTTGCTTAAAATAGACAAACACAAAAATGAGTAGATGACAAATGAATCAAGATTAGGGCCTTAGGGGATAAGAGCACAATCCACCACAACTAGATCTAGAGATGATAAGAGCACCACAAGTCCACAACAAACATCTTATTGCCTTACCACAAGTGTCAACCTCGTTAGATGTCGGCTAGAGGAAGAAGACGTAACACCATAGCAGCTTATCATCTCTTACCAAAGCCCCAAGCCACCAAGGTGAGGAGAAGCCAGAAGGGGGAACGTGAGGTGGAGGACCCTACCGGAGGTCGGAGCCTAGAGGTGAGGCGGTGGTAGAGTGGAACAGTCGGTGGCAATGCAGATTTGGAGGAATGGGGAATCGCCCCCAAATCGCCAGGCGCCAGAGAGCGGAGAGTCCGAGAGGGTTCAAAAGAGAGCGTGAGAACGGGCGACTAACGAGATGGGGCCTAGGGGAGGGGGCGATGGGTTAGGGTTTAGATGGAGCCGGGCTTAACCGTTCTTGGGGCTAATCGGGTCGTGCCCGTGCCGAACCAGCGTGCTTGGAAACGCGGCCTAGACACACTACTAGCCACCGGGCCATGTTGTGCCCCGGGTCGGCCCGATTAGCCCCACACTGTTGGCCATCTATAGTAGTACCTTTGATTTTTTTGAGGGAATTGCATGACTCGTGTTTTTTTAAGTTTGCATTTTCTTTTTTAAAACAAACAACTAGCTTGTCCTATTCTGTTATCTGCATTTAACAATATTAACTCAGTTTGTAAAAACACATTTATACAATTGCATCATTTTATATCGTTTTATCATCTGTTTGTAAATTTGCCTATATTTTAATATAAAATTTTAGCATAAATCTAACAAAAAAATCTAAACTAAAATCAACATTTCACTGGTCGCTCGTTTATATTTAATTTACGAGGTGGTACTATGTGAGAGCTGCAGTGCATGTGGCTTCGTGTTGTGTTAGATTTGAATGATTTATTAAGGCTATTTGTTAGATGAGAAGTAGACATGAAACTAGTGTTTTAATATAATAGAGATAGAGATTGGGTGTGTATGTTGATCTAGTTTAATCAAATTTCTGCTTAGAGCAACACGACGGTGAGCACTTTCATCTCCCGTATGCATCCGCCCGCGCCGACACGGTTCAGGTAAACAGAACGTGCCAGGTGGGCCTGGTTGGGTACAACCCAACGACAACGAGAAGCGGAGGCCGGAGGCCACCGCCAGATCCCGCATAAACCATCTGCTCTACCCTCCTTCGCGCGGCCGGCCTGATTCCTCACCCCTGCTCGCCGCGAAGCACAGCTCTGTCACCGCGGTTTGCCGTGGCCGGCGAAGATGATGTCCGGCGGTGGGTACTCCGCCCTCGACGACCCCAAGGCCTCCGGATCCGTCCCGGTATCCAACCGCCCTTTCTGCCAGTCTCATCCTCTCGCGCTGCACACAGCCTCACTCTCTCTCTCTCTCTCTCTCTCTCTCTCTCTCTCTCTCTCTCTCTCTCTCTCTCTCTCTCTCTCTCTCTCCTGTCACACCACGCAGGCGGCCACGGGGACAGATCCGCCGGCCATCAGGTTCGCCGACTCCAACCTCCAGACCTTCCCGCCGTCCGAGGCCAGGGGCAAGATCTCCGGCGCCTACCGCCCGCCCACCGACGCCGATGGTCAGATCTCGCGGCCTCAACTCCTGTGCTCTTCACGTTTCTCTTCGGATACAACTCGCTGACCTGGCCACGGTGGGCTTTTTTGCGCAGACACCTTCTCGTCCAAGGGCGGAGGAGCCGGAAGCGGTGGCAGAGGCGGCAGCGCCGGGTTGGATGATGCCGCGCAGGGCGGCTGGTTCCGCATGTTCTCCGTGGCAGCGTACAAGCCCTACTTCGACGTTGACACCTCTGACGTTGTCGAGAGAATCTGGGAGTCCGTCTTCCCCTTCCGCGGCACATTTACCGAGAAGACCTCCGAGAACCCTGACCTGTATGCTTTTCAACCAGTTCCCCTTCCAGATGCCAGAGTATAGCTCAATTTCGCTGCATTACTGAAACATGTTCCCTTAGGTAGCAGATGTGATAGATCATTGCGAATTTTAGCTAATATGATATGATGTCCTTCAGTGTTGAATGTGGGTGTGTTTGGTTTGGCTGGATGGTGTTGGTTTGTAGTTTTGTGCATTCACATTTCTGATTCTGCACACTGGTAGCGGGGTTGCTCCAAATACTAAATTCTTTTTTGAGCGGGATCTGCTGGTTTTTTGTTGGACTGGTCCTTGGAACAGTTATTATTGTCTAACATTGAGGATTGCTGATATGATTCTTTGAATTTGTTTTAAGATTTTAGTGTCACAGCCCTTCCTATGAAATTTGCCAATCTCTATTTAGTTTATTCTAGCAAATAACAAGCATAGTATTTACGTTTTCTATTGGATTGAAATACAGATTTATGATGTCCTTTTCAGATGCATTATCTTCATTTGCAGTCAATTTGGTGTTTCTCTATGTTTTGCGCATGGTCGCCTATTGTGGATGTACATCAAAGTAGAATATGCCTGCGAAGTTGCATTGAGTGCTTATTTTTGAAAAGAACAGTTTGGCTATCAACAATTCCAATTTAGGACATTATGAATGATAGTTTTATAACTTTGTAACTAACAATGGGATAATGGTACAGAGTACATGGCAAATGTGAGTCACCTGGAAGATTTTGTAATTGTATGGATGATTAATTCTTTGTAATTTTATACTGATCTGTTATGCCTTCTGTTTCAATTTGTATTGTGTAGGTATGGGCCATTTTGGACATGCACCACCCTGATTTTCGTTGCTGCATCTATTGCCACTTTTGTCACCTACCTATCTCACAAATGGCACAAGAAGGAATGGAACTATGATATCAACTTGGTTACCTGGTCTGCTGGCTTATTCTATGGCTACGTAACCTTTGTTCCTCTTCTTCTATATGTTATTCTCAAGTACTTCTCAGCTCCTGCTGGTCTAGTGCAATTGTGGTGCCTATACGGATACTCCCTGTTCATCTTCATTCCAGCATCGGTAAGTTTCTTACAGAAATGCACATATACTACTTAGACATTGCAGTTCAATTAGTTTACGATTTTGTGCTGCTATGGCCTATTCTTAAAATTGCTTGAAATTTGGCCTTTTCTATCGGAAATGTTCGCTGGATTCTAACACTTGTAAACTGATCAGCCAGCTTGAGTTTAAATAATTTGCATTGCTTTTGTAATGAAAAATGAAACCAATTAATTCCAAGGGTCATTACTACCACCATTTACCAATATAATTTGTAACTACTATACATAGTAGTAAAACATGTACCTAGCAAACAAAATATATTGGTAAAGTTTGGTTTCATATGGCCAAATACTTTTCTTTGGATCAATTGTCAAAATGAAAAAAATGTTTTAGTGGCATGGACTCCTAGAATAGCTGATATTTGGAAGCACTGGGACTATTTTTTACTTCCGTATAAGCAATATCTGTCATTTACTGATTCTCTGTTGACGAAATACTATTATATATTACTTGTTCAGATTTGGACCATTTGTACACTGCTTCAGCATTAGAAGTTGACTAAAAGTTCTTTCTCCATTTTTTGTGACAGCTTCTGTCTATTGTGCCAATAGAAATATTCAGATGGGTGATTGCTGGTGTTGCTGGTTTCATGTCTGCTACTTTCGTTGCTGTAAATCTCCGTGCGCACATTGTAAACTCTGGCGAGCGATGGTTCCTGATCGTTGCAGGGATATTCCTGTTGCAGCTGGGGCTTGCTGTTTTGCTGAAACTCTATTTCTTCACGATAACTGTATAGGGTTATTTACATCTGTGCTTGTACTAGTCAGGAAAACACACAATTTTCCATGTGGAGTCACCTCCATGTTCATTGGACATCGATGTAATTTCATCGGGTATACAACGTGTTGAGCACCATTTGCGGTACTGAGCACGGCTGGATGGTACGACCCTGAGGACCCGACGGTCCGGCACGCGGACGGTCCGCCCGTAGGCGTGGATAGTCAGCGAGTAGATCGAATCAAACTGTTAAAAATCCTATCTCATCGCGTGTTTAGCCCTTCAATTCAGCGGTAGCTGTTGGAGAACGTCTAGTAACAGGTCTAGACCTTCCCCTTATATATTTGAAGGAGTACGACCGATTAAACAACCAATAATCGATTAATCAAATTATCTTCTGTTCTTTAACTTTTGCTTAGGAGTAGACAATAACTTAGATTCCTCTCTAATCTTCACCTCTCTTCGGCTCTATGTCGTTTAGAGGCGTCTTGAATGGCTTGTTGATCCCAAGACACCCTAGAATCTCTCCTTCCTGACGGGGTCCCTCTCGGGAGCGAGATTTAGGCGTCGTCGGTGAACTCCGTCGTCCCTGCGCACGCATGGACTATCTGTCCACTAGGCGCGGACCGTCCGACTCGTTAGGCAGGAACCCTAGCCTCTGCGCCAGGTCGTGGACCATCCAGCCCCTGGTCGCGCTTCCGCAGAGAGCACCGCCGCCGGTTCTCATCGCAGTGATTAGCGTTCGGATCGGCGCCAACACACTTTTTAGCGACTCCACTGGGGACATTGCGTGAAGACCTATCAGATCGACCCTTAATGGCCGGTTCAAGAGATAGCTCTGATGTCTCACCTAGCAACATAATCGAGCTGACTTGGGAAACCTTACCGGCTGAAGAACAACTTGAATTCGAGTAGCACCAGGAGCAACTGATCAAGGAAGCAAAAGCAAAGTTCTTGGCCAACTTCAAAGTGGACAGGAACAACAAGGTCGTTCGGCAACGGGCGACTGATTTGGCCTCGCTCCCACCTACTGCAGCTACCCCCAAGGTAAGCGAAACAAATGAAATCCGATCTCTTAGAGCTTGCATAGATGAGCAGCGAGATCAAATGCAACAAATTATGGGGGTATGCAAAATGATTATAAAAGGCTAGTGCGTGCATTTGATAAATCTACCGCAAACTTTCCCTCGCAGGAGGTTGAATCGGAGGAAAATACGTGTTGTTGGTCATTTGTTCTCAATTGCTAAACACAGTTGAAAACAGGACAACAATGTTAAAAATACACTTAACCTTCGTCCTTAAACAGCTATCCCTTCGAGATAACTCATTTGAAGACGAAGGTTGTGATAGTCGCCTAGAGGGGGGGTGAATAGGGCGAAACTGAAATTTACAAATATAAACACAACTACAAGCCGGGTTAGCGTTAGAAATATAAACGAGTCCGCGAGAGAGGGGGCAAAACAAATCGCAAGCAAATAAGGAGAGTGACACGCGGATTTGTTTTACCGAGGTTCGGTTCTTGCAAACCTACTCCCCGTTGAGGAGGCCACAAAGGCCGGGTCTCTTTCAACCCTTCCCTCTCTCAAACGGTCCCTCGGACCGAGTGAGCTTTCCTTCTTCTCAATCAACCGGGAACAAAACTTCCCCGCAAGGGCCACCACACAATCGGTGCCTCTTGCCTCGGTTACAATTGAGTGTTGATCACAAGAGCAAAAGAGAAAGAAAGAATGCGATCCAAGCGCAAGAGCTCAAATGAACACGGCAAATCACTCTCACTAGTCACTTAGGGTTTGTGTGGAATTGGAGAGGATTTGATCTCTTTGGGTGTGTCTAGAATTGAATGCCTAGCTCTTGTAAGTGGTTGAGAAGTAGAAAACTTGGATGCAATGAATGGTGGGGTGGTTGGGGTATTTATAGCCCCAACCACCAAACTTGACCGTTGGCTGGAGGCTTCTGCTCGATGGCGCACCGGACAGTCCGGTGCACACCGGACAGTCCGGTGCCCCTGCCACGTCATCACTGCCGTTGGATTCTAGCCGTTGGAGCTTCTGACTTGTGGGCCCGCCTGGGTGTCCGGTGCACACCGGACATGTACTGTTTGATGTCCGGTGCACCGGTATGGGCGATTCTGACTTCTGCGCGCGCTGCGCGCGCATTTAATGCACCGCAGGGAGCCGTTGGCGCCGCAGGGAGCCGTTGCTCCGCTGGCACACCGGACAGTCCGGTGCACACCGGACAGTCCGGTGAATTATAGCGGAGCGGCTGCCGCGCGAGCCCGAGGCTGGCTAGTTCAGGAGGCCGAGCTTCTTTGGCGCACCGGACACTGTCCGGTGTACACCGGACAGTCCGGTGAATTTTAGCCGAGTCGCCCCTGGAATTCCCGAAGGTGAAGAGTTTGAGTCTGAGTCCCCTGGTGCACCGGACAGGTACTGTTCACTGTCCGGTGGCACACCGGACAGTCCGGTGCGCCAGACCAGGGGTGCCTTCGGTTGCCCCTTTGCTCCTTTATTGAATCCAAAACTTGGTCTTTTTATTGGCTGAGTGTGAACCTTGTACACCTGTATAATCTATACACTTGGGCAAACTAGTTAGTCCAAAGATTTGTGTTGGGCAATTCAACCACCAAAATTATTTAGGAACTAGGTGTAAGCCTAATTCCCTTTCAATCTCCCCCTTTTTGGTGATTGATGCCAACACAAACCAAAGCAAATATAGAAGTGCATAATTGAACTAGTTTGCATAATGTAAGTGCAAAGGTTACTTGGAATTGAGCCAATATAACTACTTACAAGATTTGCAAGGAATGTTTCTTTCTTATATAACATTTTGGACCACGTTTGCACCACATGTTTTGTTTTTGCAAATTCTTTTTGTAAATCTATTTCAAAGATCTTTTGCAAATAGTCAAAGGTACATGAATGAGAGTTTGTAAAGCATTTTCAAGATTTGAAATTGTCTCCCCCTATTTCAAATGCTTTTCCTTTGACTAAACAAAACTCCCCCTAAAAGAGATCCACCTCTTAGTGTTCAAGAGGGTTTTGATATACCATTTTTGAAATACTACTTTCTCCCCCTTTTGAACACAATAGGATACCAAATGATAAAGACTTTTGGAAAGCGCTAAGTTTTTGAATTTGGTGGTGGTGGTGCGGTCCTTTTGCTTTGGGCTTATTTCTCCCCCTTTTTGGCATGAATCGCCAAAAACGGAATCATTAGAGCCCTCGAAGTAATTTCTTCCCTTTTGGTCATAAGTAACGAGTTAAGATTATACCAAAGATGAAGTCCGGTCCTTTTGCTTTTGAGCTTTTACTCTCTCCCCCAAGGATGAAGTCCTTTTCTTTGATGCTCATTTCTCCCCAAGGAATAGAGAGTTGCTCGGAGTGATGGCGAAGCATGAGTTACGGAGTGGAAGCCTTTGTCTTCGCCGAAGACTCCAATTCCCTTTCAATATACCTATGACTTCGTTTGAAATAGACTTGAAAACACATTAGTCATAGCATATAAAAGAGATATGATCAAAGGTATTTAAATGAGCTATGTGTGCAAGCTTAGCAAAAGAAATTTCTAGAATCAAGAATATTGAGCTCATGCCTAAGTCTGGTAAAAGATTGTTCATCAAGTGGCTTGGTAAAGATATCGGCTAATTGATCTTTAGTATTAATGTAAGAAATCTCGATATCCCCCTTTTGTTGGTGATCCCTAAGAAAATGATACCGAATGGCTATGTGCTTAGTGCGGCTATGCTCGACGGGATTGTCGGCCATCTTAATTGCACTCTCATTATCACATAGCAAAGGGACTTTGGTTAATTTGTAACCGTAGTCCCGCAGGGTTTGCCTCATCCAAAGCAATTGCGCGCAACAATGTCCTGCGGCAATGTACTCGGCTTCGGCGGTGGAAAGAGCGACCGAATTTTGCTTCTTTGAAGCCCAAGACACCAAGGATCTTCCCAAGAACTGGCAAGTCCCTGATGTGCTCTTCCTATTAATTTTGCACCCCGCCCAATCGGCATCCGAATAACCAATCAAATCAAATGTGGATCCCCGAGGGTACCAAAGCCCAAACTTAGGTGTGTAAGCCAAATATCTCAAGATTCGTTTTACGGCCGTAAGGTGTGATTCCTTAGGGTCGGATTGGAATCTTGCACACATGCAAACGGAAAGCATAATGTCCGGTCGAGATGCACATAAATAAAGCAATGAACCAATCATCGACCGGTATACCTTTTGATCCACGGACTTACCTCCCGTGTCGAGGTCGAGATGCCCATTAGTTCCCATGGGTGTCTTGATGGGTTTGGCATTCTTCATCCCAAACTTGGTTAGAATGTCTTGAGTGTACTTCGTTTGGCAAATGAAGGTGCCCTCTTGGAGTTGCTTGACTTGGAATCCTAGAAAATACTTCAACTCCCCCATCATTGACATCTCGAATTTCTGTGTCATGATCCTACTAAACTCTTCACATGTAGACTCGTTAGTAGACCCAAATATAATATCATCAACATAAATTTGGCATACAAACAAGTCATTTTCAAGAGTTTTAGTAAAGAGTGTAGGATCGGCCTTGCCGACTTTGAAGCCATTTGCAATAAGGAAATCTCTAAGGCATTCATACCATGCTCTTGGGGCTTGCTTGAGCCCATAAAGCGCCTTAGAGAGCCTATAAACATGGTTAGGATACTCACTGTCTTCAAAGCCGGGAGGTTGCTCAACATAGACCTCTTCCTTGATTGGTCCGTTGAGGAAGGCACTTTTCACGTCCATTTGGTAAAGCTTAAAGCCATGGTAAGTAGCATAGGCTAATAATATGCGAATTGACTCAAGCCTAGCTACGGGTGCATAGGTTTCACCGAAATCCAAACCTTCGACTTGTGAATACCCTTTGGCCACGAGTCGAGCTTTGTTCCTTGTCACCACACCATGCTCATCTTGCTTGTTGCGGAAGACCCATTTGGTTCCTACAACATTTTGATTAGGACGTGGAACTAAATGCCATACCTCATTTCTAGTGAAGTTGTTGAGCTCCTCTTGCATCGCCACCACCCAATCCGAATCTTGAAGTGCTTCCTCTACCCTATGTGGCTCAATAGAGGAAACAAACGAGTAATGTTCACAAAAATGAGCAACACGAGATCTAGTGGTTACCCCCTTATGAATGTCCCCGAGGATGGTGTCGACGGGGTGATCTCGTTGGATTGCTTGGTGGACTCTTGGGTGTGGCGGTCTTGGTTCTTCCTCATCCTCCTTTTCTTGATCATTTGTATCTCCCCCTTGATCATTGCTATCATCTTGAGATGGCTCGTCTTCTTGATTTTGCTCTTCATCATTTTGAGCCTCATCCTCATTTTGAGTTGGTGGAGATGCTTGCATGGAGGAGGATGGTTGATCTTGTGTACTTGGAGGCTCTTCAGATTCCTTAGGACACACATCCCCGATGGACATGTTCCTTAGCGCGATGCATGGAGCCTGTTCTTCACCTATCTCATCAAGATCAACTTGCTCTACTTGAGAGCCGTTAGTTTCATCAAACACAACGTCACAAGAGACTTCAACTAGTCCAGTGGACTTGTTAAAGACCCTATATGCCCTTGTGTTTGAGTCATAACCAAGTAAAAAGCCTTCTACAGTTTTAGGAGCAAATTTAGATTTTCTACCTCTTTTAATAAGAATGAAGCATTTGCTACCAAAAACTCTAAAATATGAAATGTTGGGCTTTTTACCGGTTAGGAGTTCATATGATGTCTTCTTGAGGATTCGGTGAAGATATAACCGGTTGATGGCGTAGCAGGCGGTGTTGACCGCTTCGGCCCAAAACCGATCCGGTGTCTTGTACTCATCAAGCATGGTTCTTGCCATGTCCAATAGAGTTCGATTCTTCCTCTCTACTACACCATTTTGTTGTGGCGTGTAGGGAGAGGAGAACTCATGCTTGATGCCCTCCTCCTCAAGGAAGCCTTCAATTTGAGAGTTCTTGAACTCCGTCCCGTTGTCGCTTCTTATTTTCTTGATCCTTAAGCCGAACTCATTTTGAGCTCGTCTCAAGAATCCCTTTAAGGTCTCTTGGGTTTGAGATTTTTCCTGTAAAAAGAATACCCAAGTGAAGCGAGAATAATCATCCACTATTACAAGACAATACTTACTCCCGCCGATGCTTATGTAAGCAATCGGGCCGAATAGATCCATGTGGAGTAGCTCGAGCGGCCTGTCGGTCGTCATGATGTTCTTGTGTGGATGATGGACTCCAACTTGCTTCCCTGCCTGGCATGCGCTACAAATCCTGTCTTTCTCAAAATGAACATTTGTTAATCCTAAAATGTGCTCTCCCTTTAGAAGCTTATGAAGATTCTTCATCCCAACATGGGCTAGTCGACGATGCCAGAGCCAACCTATGTTAGTCTTAGCAATTAAGCAAGTGTCGAGTTCAGCTCTATCAAAATCTACCAAGTATAGCTGACCCTCTAATACTCCCTTAAATGCTATTGAATCATCACTTCTTCTAAAGACAGTGACACCTATATCAGTAAAAAGACAGTTGTAGCCCATTTGACATAATTGGGAAACAGAAAGCAAGTTGTAATCTAATGAATCAACAAGAAAAACATTGGAAATGGAATGGTCAGGAGATATAGCAATTTTACCAAGACCTTTGACCAAACCTTGATTTCCATCCCCGAATGTGATAGCTCGTTGGGGATCTTGGTTTTTCTCATATGAGGAGAACATCCTTTTCTCCCCGGTCATGTGGTTTGTGCACCCGCTGTCGAGTATCCAACTTGAGCCCCCGGATGCATAAACCTACAAAATAATTTTAGTTCTTGATTTTAGGTACCCAAACGGTTTTGGGTCCTTTGGCATTAGACACAAGAACTTTGGGTACCCAAACACAAGTCTTGGAACCCTTGTGCTTGCCCCCAACAAACTTGGCAACGACCTTGCCGGATTTGTTAGTCAAAACATAAGAAGCATCAAAAGTTTTAAATGAAATAGTATGATCATTTGATGCACTAGGAGTTTTCTTTCTAGGCAACTTGGCACGGGTTGGTTGCCTAGAGCTAGATGTCTCACCCTTATACATAAAAGCATGGTTAGGGCCAGAGTGAGACTTCCTAGAATGAATTTTTCTAATTTTGCTCTCAGGATAGCCGGCAGGGTACAAAATGTAACCCTCGTTATCCTGAGGCATGGGAGCCTTACCTTTAACAAAGTTAGATAAGTTCTTTGGAGGAGCATTAAGTTTGACATTGTCTCCCCTTTGGAAGCCAATGCCATCCTTAATGCCAGGGCGTCTCCCATTATAAAGCATGCTCCGAGCAAATTTAAATTTCTCATTTTCTAGGTTGTGCTCGGCAATTTTAGCATCTAATTTTGCTATATGATCATTTTGTTGTTTAATTAAAGCCATATGATCAAGAATAGCATTAACATCAATATCTCTACATCTAGTGCAAATAGAAACATGCTCAACAATAGATGTAGAGGGTTTGCAAGATTCTAGTTCTACAACCTTAGCGTGCAGTATATCATTTTTAGTTCTAAGGTCAGAAATTGTAACATTGCAAACATCTAGTTCTTTAGCCTTAGTAATCAACTTTTCATTTTCTACTCTAAGGCTAGCAAGAGAAATGTTCAATTCATCAATCCTAGCAAGCAAATTATCATTATTATCTCTAGGAGTGGAAATTGAAACATCACAAACATGAGAATCAACCTTAGCATTTAAAATAGCATTTTCATTCCTAAGGTTGTCGATTATTTCACGGCAAGTGCTTAGCTCACTAGATAATTTTTCACATTTTTCTACTTCTAGAGCATAAGCCTTTTTAACCTTAACATGCTTCTTGTTTTCTTTAATTAGATAATCCTCTTGGGAATCCAAAAGGTCATCCTTTTCATGAATAGCACTAACCAATTCATTTAATTTTTCTTTTTGAGCTATGTTAAGGTTGGCAAAAAGGGAACGCAAATTATCTTCCTCATCACTAGCATTGTCATCACTAGAGGATTCATATTTAGTGGAGGATTTAGATTTAACCTTCTTTTTGCCGTCCTTTGCCATGAGGCACTTGTGGCCGACGTTGGGGAAGAGGAGTCCCTTGGTGACGGCGATGTTGGCGGCGTCCTCGTCGTCGGAGGAGTCGCTTGAGCTCTCGTCGGAGTCCCACTCGCGACAAATATGGGCATCGCCGCCCTTCTTCTTGTAATACCTCTTCTTTTCCTTTCGTCTCCCCTTCTTGTCGTCACCTCGGTCACTGTCACTAGATATAGGACATTTAGCAATAAAATGACCGGGCTTACCACACTTGTAGCAAACCTTCTTGGAGCGGGACTTGTAGTCTTTCCCCCTCCTTTGTTTGAGGATTTGGCGAAAGCTCTTGATGACGAGCGCCATCTCCTCATTGTCAAGCTTGGAGGCGTCTATTGGTTGTCGGCTTGGTGTAGACTCCTCCTTCTTTTCTTCCGTCGCTTTGAATGCAACGGGTTGAGCTTCGGATGGCTCGCCAAGCTCGTTGATTTTCCTCGAGCCTTCTATCATGCACTCAAAACTTACAAAATGCCCGATAACTTCCTCGGGGGTCATTTTAGTATATCTAGGATTACCACGAATCAATTGAACTTGAGTGGGATTTAGAAAAATGAGAGATCTTAAAATAACATTTACCACTTCGTGGTCGTCCCACTTCTTGCTCCCGAGGTTGCGCACTTGGTTTACCAAAGTCTTGAGCCGGTTGTACATGTGTTGTGGCTCCTCCCCTTTGTTGAGCCGGAACCGACCGAGCTCCCCCTCGATCGTTTCCCGCTTGGTGATCTTGGTGAGCTCATCTCCCTCGTGCGCGGTTTTGAGTACATCCCAAATCTCCTTGGCGTTCTTCAACCCTTGTACTTTGTTATACTCCTCTTTACTTAGAGAGGCGAGGAGTATTGTTGTTGCTTGAGAGTTGAAGTGCTCGATTTGGGCCACCTCATCCTCATCATAGTCCTCATCCCCTACGGATGGTACCTGCGCGCCAAACTCAACAACATCCCATATGCTTTTGTGGAGCGAGGTTAGATGAAATCGCATTAAATCGCTCCACCTAGCGTAATCTTCACCATCAAAAGTTGGTGGTTTGCCTAATGGGACGGAAAGTAAAGGTGTATGTTTGGAAATGCGAGGGTAGCGTAGGGGGATCTTACTATACTTCTTTCGCTCTTGGCGCTTAGAAGTGACGGAGGGCGCATCGGAGTCGGAGGTAGAAGTTGATGAAGTGTCGGTCTCGTAGTAGACCACCTTCCTCATCCTCTTGTGCTTGTCGCCTTTCCGATGCGGCTTGTGGGAAGAAGATTTTTCCTTCTTCTCTTTGTGGTGAGAAGAAGATTTCTTCTCCTTCCCTTTGTTGGAGGAGCTCTTCTTCTTCTCCCTCCTTTTGGTGCGGGACTCTTCCGATGAAGTGCTCCCGTAGCTTGTAGTGGGCTTTTCGCCGGTCTCCATCTCCTTCTTGGCGTGATCTCCCGACATCACTTCGAGCGGTTAGGCTCTAATGAAGCACCGGGCTCTGATACCAATTGATAGTCGCCTAGAGGGGGGGTGAATAGGGCGAAACTGAAATTTACAAATATAAACACAACTACAAGCCGGGTTAGCGTTAGAAATATAAACGAGTCCGCGAGAGAGGGGGCAAAACAAATCGCAAGCAAATAAGGAGAGTGACACGCGGATTTGTTTTACCGAGGTTCGGTTCTTGCAAACCTACTCCCCGTTGAGGAGGCCACAAAGGCCGGGTCTCTTTCAACCCTTCCCTCTCTCAAACGGTCCCTCGGACCGAGTGAGCTTTCCTTCTTCTCAATCAACCGGGAACAAAACTTCCCCGCAAGGGCCACCACACAATCGGTGCCTCTTGCCTCGGTTACAATTGAGTGTTGATCACAAGAGCAAAAGAGAAAGAAAGAATGCGATCCAAGCGCAAGAGCTCAAATGAACACGGCAAATCACTCTCACTAGTCACTTAGGGTTTGTGTGGAATTGGAGAGGATTTGATCTCTTTGGGTGTGTCTAGAATTGAATGCCTAGCTCTTGTAAGTGGTTGAGAAGTAGAAAACTTGGATGCAATGAATGGTGGGGTGGTTGGGGTATTTATAGCCCCAACCACCAAACTTGACCGTTGGCTGGAGGCTTCTGCTCGATGGCGCACCGGACAGTCCGGTGCACACCGGACAGTCCGGTGCCCCTGCCACGTCATCACTGCCGTTGGATTCTAGCCGTTGGAGCTTCTGACTTGTGGGCCCGCCTGGGTGTCCGGTGCACACCGGACATGTACTGTTTGATGTCCGGTGCACCGGTATGGGCGATTCTGACTTCTGCGCGCGCTGCGCGCGCATTTAATGCACCGCAGGGAGCCGTTGGCGCCGCAGGGAGCCGTTGCTCCGCTGGCACACCGGACAGTCCGGTGCACACCGGACAGTCCGGTGAATTATAGCGGAGCGGCTGCCGCGCGAGCCCGAGGCTGGCTAGTTCAGGAGGCCGAGCTTCTTTGGCGCACCGGACACTGTCCGGTGTACACCGGACAGTCCGGTGAATTTTAGCCGAGTCGCCCCTGGAATTCCCGAAGGTGAAGAGTTTGAGTCTGAGTCCCCTGGTGCACCGGACAGGTACTGTTCACTGTCCGGTGGCACACCGGACAGTCCGGTGCGCCAGACCAGGGGTGCCTTCGGTTGCCCCTTTGCTCCTTTATTGAATCCAAAACTTGGTCTTTTTATTGGCTGAGTGTGAACCTTGTACACCTGTATAATCTATACACTTGGGCAAACTAGTTAGTCCAAAGATTTGTGTTGGGCAATTCAACCACCAAAATTATTTAGGAACTAGGTGTAAGCCTAATTCCCTTTCAGGTTGAAATTTAGTTAAGTGAACCATGCATAAGTGCAAAGATGAATACATAAGAGATGTAAAGAAGTTTAACATGTTAACTCATCTTAAATGTTTTGATACCTCATTTCTTCTTTTTCACATAGTAAATTTACAATTGTACCTTCGGCCCTGAGAAGCAAGCTAGAGCGAGTGTGTCCTAGAAGGTAGATTACACAAGGCAATTATCTAGCCTTCAAAAGGTACTTTATGCATGGCACTGTTCCTCTATTTATAGGGGAAAGTACAACATCGTATGAAATTACAAATATGTCCACAAGCCCGGTACATATGAGTTACAATGTGAGGGTAATATTGTCCTCTATATTTAGTGATTCGGCCATGGAATTATATGGACACCTTCTCTTGGCTTTGTTGATCCTCTGTCTTCGTTTCCTTGTTGTCATGACGAAGTTGACACCTTCGTCTTTCTCTACGCCCTGCTTTGAAGGCATTTTAGCACAGAAGCTCCTGCAACACTTAAAGACATGTTGACAATCAATAGTTAAATGTGTTTTGAGGACCTTCGAAAGATGAAGGCCCCCAACACACGTGATTCATCGACTACATGGTGTCATGACTAGTCACATCCCCTTTACGGGATGCCGATAGACACATACCTTGGACAACAACAACCACCTACGCAAATCGGTGGTAAACCCGTCGATGTGCACATGGCTGGACCGTCCGAGCGTGAGCACGGACCGTCCGGGCCAGTGGCGGCATGTCCTGTTTTTAGAAGCGAATTACTGAGATCCGCACTTGAGCCACCACGTACTGCACAAACCCAAAACGACCCATTCGGACCGTCTGCGTATAGCGCCGGACAATCTGAATACATTATTGGACGGTCCGGCCATATGGCCGGACAGTCCTCACACGCAGCCGGATGGTCCGCATATCTAACCGGACGGTCCGACGTAGAGTACGTAGAGCCCTATGAGAAGGATTATTATCCAAATCTGCATTCGTCCCAGCTAAACTTCCCATCACATCCTACAGTGCCCAACATGTGGGGGTGAGTATTTTTCGGCCCCTTCTAGAAGGTCGAAATAAAATGACCAGTCATATGAGCCGCATAGGGAAAGCATTAATACACCATAAAACCCAAGCCAGTGGGGGAGGGAAACAACATACAATATCCAAACAACCACACCTATGTTGGACCAGAGAGCCGATGGACTCCCACCGGCCGCCATTGACATAGTGAGGGAAGAGATAGCGGGACCATTCTGAGATAAGCTCAGAGTTAGCATGATCCCTAAGGGGCAATCATATCGGAGGCCTTACGATAGACGATTTGATTATCACCCATATCCAGAGGGAACTAGGATACCAGAATTCATAAAGTTTTCAGGTGACTAGGGTAAGAGCACGTGCGAGCACATAGGCATCCTATGTTCGTTTATTTTCATTATCTTTAACAAGAACTGCATTCGCATGGTATGCCACACCGCCTCCTAATTCTATTTTTTCTTGGGGAGATTTAGAACAGAAATTCTGTGATCATTTATGGTCCGACGATTATGAGTTAGATCTAGTAGACCTAGTGGCCCTACGACAAGTGAAAGATGAATCAGTTAATGATTACATCCGGAGGTTCTGAGATACAAGAAACTGATGTTTCCAAATTCATTTGGCAGAGAAACAACTAGTAGGGTTAGTCTTTAATGGATTGCACTATTATTTAAAAGAAAGATTAGAAGGCATCAAAATTTTACGCTAGCACAGTTACACCAGAGAGCTTTGGCTTGTGAAAGCCAAAGCAAATGAACCGCCAAAACAATTCGTCACAATGTTCATGTAGTAGAATGCGACTAGAGTAGCTCGGACGACGAATCAAAAGAAGTATATGATGCTGAAATGGTTTGGCTAAAGCAGGCCATGTCTTCGGCTTGTTCTTCTTTGCAGTCGGTTCAAAAGAAACAATAAGAGGAGGTTAAGTTTACATTTAATGTTGGCAAATGTGATAAAATATTCAATGAGTTACTCAAAAATGGCAACATTAAAATAAACCATACTCTTCCATCTGCTGACGAACTCAAGCGTCACGCATACTGCAAGTGGCACAACTCATTTTCTCACACCACTAATGATTGTAATGTGTTTCAACGACAGATCCAATCGGCCATTAACGAGGGACGATTGAAATTTTAGGAAATACAAGTGGACACAGAGCCCTTCCAAATAAACATGATCAACTTTGATGGTAAAAAAGTCCTAATTCGGTCCAACGCGACCGATAAGGGAATGGCAAGGAGGTCATCATTGGTGATATGCGAGAGGTGGATGAAAATGCTAAAGTTTATGCATGAAAGTGGTGGCAGAAAGGACTCCTGATGGAGGGGAGACTCTGAACGTTACCATCACTACCTCTAACGCTGGGGGCAGGCACGGGCAGGTAGCCAGACGCGAGCCCCTGTTCTGCGCATCGCGGACGGTCCTACGCATAGACGCGGACAATTCGGGACATCGCCGAACAGTCTGGATCATTCCAGCGGACGATCCGGCAATGCCTAGGAGCATCAACGACCATGTACCTTTAAGCCTCGATGACCAAAAATAGGTACATGAAAAACTAACACATTCAAGGCAGCTGGTCGATTGGTCAAATTTGGCCCAACCTTTGCTCAATTATTATCTAAATATGTGAAAAAGAAGGCCAGCCCAAGTGACCGACCACGAAAGCGACCTCGCTCACATACCCAAGAGCGACCACATGTAAGACCGATTGGACCATCTCACCAATCGGAAATAACAACATGTCATAATATCCAATTAAAATCTAATGTGCCTGCATGGACACCTCTACCCCCATACCCACATGTGCCATATCAATATACATACATACCACCACCTTATGTCCCTAATCAAATGTGGGACATGCCATATGGGATGCTACAATACCCCACTTGGGGGGCACCCCAAACATCTATGTTTGACAAGTTGGCACCTCCAATACAAGATCGAGCCCCTCAATCCAGTCACCAGACACGGGTCCAACAAGAGTGTCGGACTACTTAGTAGCAAAGGCCGACCAATCCGGCAGGGGCATGTATCTACAGTCGCCAAGAGAACGACAAAAGCGGACATCATCAAAATAGGCATAGCATATGTCGTCATACAGGGAAATAATGACAAGGCCGATGATTTCTGGTAAATCGGCCAATACAAGAAAGAAGTAAGACACGACTACCAGCAAAATAGCCGACCCAAGATACTTCATGCACCGATTGTGCTCATTGGGACTGACACGGTCTCAAAAGCAAAAACTTCAGCGCTTAAGAGCAAGAAAAAAGAAGCAGAAAAATATTAAATGACACACATCCACATTACACACCACCGCAAAAAAGGTTGATGCTAAAGGCCGTCGAAGCAAATCAAACGACCACAAAAATAGAAAACAAGACAGTAACTGCACAACTCTCTACAGGTACGGCAGTCAGTCCGGCTATAAAAGTCGAACCGTCCGTCGCGGACCGTCCGCCGCGGACCGTCCGACACTTGAGTCCAGACCGTCCGCTCTGTTCCAGAACACCTTCGATGACACGCCAACACCTATGGAGGAGGGCGACCTGCTAGGAGAGGACTTGGTCGACTATGGAGCCACGCCAGAACACCCAGGTATGGACATAAATGTTATTATATTGTCAACCGATTCTACTATTATCGGTGATGATGAACCTGTCGTTGCTCAATTCGATTTTGGTCCTAAAGAGGCCACCTTCACTAAACCAAAAGAATCGATCAACCATTTAAAATCGCTCTTCGTGCGCGGTCATATCGATGGAATACCGATTGCTAAAATGTTGGTAGATGGAGGGAAGGCCATGAATTTAATGCTTTACTCATTGTACAAAAAATTAGGAAAGCGGGATGAAGAACTAGTCAAGATCAATATGACGCTCAGCGGTGTTGGGACCGACAGTTCGATCAAAGCCAAAGGAGTCACGTCTGTTGAGTTAACCATCGGGACCAAGATCCTTACTGTTGCGTTCTTCATCGCTAATTTAGAAGGAAATTATAGTCTAATCTTAGGCAGAGATTGGATTCATGCTAATCAATGTGTATCTTCTACTTTACATCAAATGTTGTCACAATGGGTAGACGATGATGTGGAACAAGTGCATGCTGATGCATCGGCCTGCATCGCTGTAGTCGATGCCCCCGTGCTTTGGACCTACGAGAGTGCTACGTGTCTCACAGGAGTTGACTTTTCTACAAGTTAGGACAGGGGTTTACATCGGCTGGTCCGTTGGAGGAGATTAACGTAGGAGATGGCAAAACCGCGAGGCCGACTTTTGTAAACAAGACCCTGGAGGCTGATCCTAGAGATGAAATGATCGATCTATTAAAAGAGTATTATGTTTGCTTTGTTTGGAATTACACTAAGATGCTAGGATTAAGTCGAGAGATAGTAGAACATCGGATGCCTATTAAATTTGGTTTCATGCCTTTCAAGTAGAGACCAAGATCATTTCGTCCAGACTTACTCCCACAGATAAAGGTCGAAATCCACCTGCTTTTAGAAGCTAATTTTATCAGACCTTTCAAATACGTAGAGTGGGTCTCCAATATTGTGCCGATGGAGAAGAAAGAATCATGTAAGCTTAGAGTGTGCATTGATTTCCGTAATTTAAATAGAGCAACTCCTAAGGATGAATATCATATGCCTATAGCCGACGTGTTGATTAATAATGCATCAGGAAATATAATTATTAGTTTTATTGATGGTAATGACTGATATAATCAGATCTTTATGGCCGAAAAAGATACGTCTAAAACAGTCTTTATATGTTCAGGCTTCATTGGTTTATTTGAGTGGATTGTCATGACATTTGGCCTAAAAAATGCTAGTGCTACTTATCAGAGGGCTATGAATTTGATCTTTCACGAATTGTTTTGAAATACTATGGAAGTTTACATCAATGGTATTGTAGTCAAATCGATTGAGTTTGGTTCTCATATAGCCGATTTGCGCAAGGCATTTGACAAAATGTGTCGGTACTGTTTAAAAATGAACCCGCGTAAATGTTCTTTTGGAGTGTTGGCTGGTAAGTTCTTAGGATATATCATTCATGAACATGGTATAGAGATAGATCTCGACCGAATTAAATCCATTTAGAATGTGGAGCTCAAACCTGTAAGCTGGAGATGCAGAAGTTTCTCGGCAAGGTAAATTATTTACGAAGGTTTATTTCTAATTTAGCCAGGAAGATTGATGCCTTCATTTCTATCCTTCTGCTTAAAAATGATACCTAATTCACTTGGGGACAGAACAACATGAAGCATTTGATCTTATTAGAAAATATTTGTCTTTGGCTCCCGTATTAAAATCGCTACAAGAGGAGTGTCATTCAGGTTACATTGCAGTCGAAGATAAAGTTATTGGAGTTGTTCTGACACAAGAAACCGAAGGAAATAAGAACGTGGTAGCCTACCTAATTTGAAGGCTGGTGGACGCTGAAACAAGGTACACCTACATTGAGAAGTTATGTTTATGCCTATTTTATGCATGCACCAAGCGTAGGTGTTATTTATTGTCTAGTAATTGCACCATTTCTAGTGAAACCGATGTGATCAAATACATGTTGCAAATCCCATTCATGAGTGGTAGAATTGGCAAATTGACTTATGCACTCATAGAATATGACTTGGCCTATGAATCATTAAAATCTATGAAAGATCAGTTCGTAGCAAATTTTATTGTAGAACATCGGATTGATGATACCATAGACTAGGTAGGTCATATCTCACTATTACTCCCTAGACTCTGTATTTTGATGGATTGGTTTGCACTGGAGGACAAGGAATTGACATCGTGCTTGTTTCGCTAAGTAATGCTTCCTTCGACTTCTCTAGCCGATTAAAAACTTATTGCACTAACAATCAAGCCGAATATGAGACCCTCTTGTTCGGTTTGGAACTTCTAAATTGTATGGGTTAAAGCATGTGAGGGCATTTGGTGATTCTCAGCTGGTTGTCCGGTGGATATTAGAAGAGTATCAATGTTTAGATGGTACTCTAAATAGTTACCTTGAAAAATGCTAGGACATAATCCATTCTTTGGACGAATTCAACATTTGACGCATATCCAGGGTTGAGAATTGTAGAGCTAACTATTTGGCACAAGACGCATCAGGTTATTGGATAAAGCGAGGGAAATTTCACAATACCTAAAATCTGGTAACTGGTGTCGCTAGATCCCCAGGTTGTAGACCATCCAGGCTGCCAAGCCGGACCGTCCGCAATAGGTTTGGATGGTTCGACTTACTAGGAAGGTTCTCCTGATTGATTCGGCTGATAATGCAGCCGATGCAATTGATTGGAGGACAGTTATAATTAACTACCTATGAAATCCCAGTGTTAGAACGGACATGAACGTTCGGCGTACAACTTCCAAGTATGTTTTAATGGATGATGAACTCTACCGCCGAACTGTCAACGATGTCCTGCTTAAATGCTTGGGCCCAGATGATGCTATATTAGCCATGACCGAAGTACATGAGGGGATTTGTGGTACTCATCAATCGGCTCCGAAGATGAAATGGTTATTGCGAAGATCTGGCTTCTATTGGCCTAACTTAAAAGCTTACTGTTTCAAGTACTACAAAGGATGCCAAGTGTGTGAGAAATTCGACGACTTAGAATTGGTCTCTGCAGCCAAATTACATCCTATTATCAAACCTTGGCTTTTCAGGGATGGGGATTGGAATTTTTAGGAGAGATACATCCTTCATCATCAAAAGGCATCGGTTCGTGTTAGTCGCCACAAACTACTTTACCAAATGGACTGAGGTCGTTGCTCTGAAAAACATGTCGCACAAAGAGGTAATTGAGTTTATAACTGAATATATTATTCATAGATCCGGCATTCCTCAAACTTTGAGCACAGACAAAGGGACTTATTTTATGTCAAATGAGGTACGTGAGTTTGCTGAATCATATTATGCTCAAGCCAATGGGTAGGTCGAGCCTAGCAATAAGACATTGATTAGCCTGGTAAAAAACAAGATATCTGATCATCCTAAGCAGTGGCATAATGTCCTATATGAAGCTTTATGGGATCATAGAATATCTAAACATCGTGCTACTAAAGTATCTCCATTTGAGGTTATTTATGAGCAGGAAGCAGTGTTGCCTGTAGAGGTGAGCTTAAATGTTGTTAGGTGCCAGGCAAAATGGTCTAACTGGTGGTGATTATTATAATTCAATGATGGACAATATTGATGAAGTGACTGACAAGAGAGTGATAGATCTAGGAGAAATAGAGAATGATAAGATCATGGTCGGTCGCCAAAGCTTACAAGAAGAAGGACAAGGTTAAGTCATTACAGGTAGGAGACTTGGTATGGAAGACCACCTTGCCACTAAGGAGCAGAGACCGAAAGTTTAGAAAGTGGTCGCCAAGCTAGAAAGGCCCTTACAAAATCACATAGGCGAACATTACAAGGCGAAGACTGGCCCAATGCACTAAACGGGTGTTTCCTCAAGCAATATCATCCTAGTATGTGGTAAGATGCCTAAGAAAACCGATGTGATCACATCGAGTTAGTTCTAGCCTGTGTCAGTCAGTGCTTTTGGTTCGCTCAGCTTCTCCAAAAAGAAGGGAACATGTGTTGAGCACCATTAGTGGCACTGAGCACGGCCAGACGGTTCGACCCTGAGGACCAGATGGTCCGGTCCGCAGACGATCTGCTCGTAAGCGTGGACAGCCCGCGAGTAGATCGAATCAGACGCTTAAAACTTGTATCTCCTCGTGCGTTTAGCCCTCCAATCCCATGGGAGATGTTGGAGAACGCCTAGGAACGGGTCCAGACCTCCCCCTTATATATTTCAAGGGGTACGACCGATTGAACAACCAACAATCGATCAATCAATCAAATTACCTTCTATTATTTACCTTTTGCCCTAGGAGTAGACAGTAACTTAGATTCCTGTCTCTAATCTTCACCTCTCATCGGCTCTACAATGTTTAGAGGCATCTTGTGTGGCTTGTCGATCCTAAGACACACCCTAGGATATCTCCTATCTGACGAGGTCTATCCTGGGAGCGAGATCCAGGCGCCGTAAGAGAACTTCGCCGCCCCTACGCACGTGTGGACCGTCCGGCCACCAGGTGCGGACTGTTCGGCTCGTCAGGCAGGAATCCTAGCCTCTGCGCCAGGTCGCAAAACGTCCGGCCTCTGGCCGCAGACCGTCCGCGATTCCACATAGAGCACCGCCGCCGGTTCTCATTGCCTGGATCGGCGCCAACAATACGGTTCTTACACTTAGAATTGAGGAGCATCTGGAATCGAATTACAACAGATAAACACACTTTTATGTGTTCCACTACTCCAGGTCAATATAAACAAGTAGTGTGATTGATAGGGGGGCATATGCTTTTAGGGCTTTAGGCTCGTTGCTTACCTGTAGGGATGAAAATGGTCGAAAACGATCGAAAAAAACACTGATATTGGTTTTGGTTTTGTTTTATAACAACGATACAAAAACAAAAACGAAAACGAAAATGTTAAGGTCGGTATACGGTATCGAAATTACCGGTCATTCGAAAACGAACAATTTGAAACGAAGATATGTCGAAAACGATCGACATATGATAAACTTGAGTTGGTAATTGACAAAAACAAACAATAAACTGAATGACTTAATCCAAACATTAATATATATTAAGTTCATAGCATCAACATAAACACATAGTGACATTATTTGAGTGAGAAATTATATCTACACTCATGTCACATACAAGCATGTTGATAGTTTGACGCTATGGCACAGATCATATGCAAACAACAAACGTGAAATATCTAGACTAACTTGAACATCTCCATATGCACATGCGCAGCTCTGAACAGTGCACATTGGTCAAGAACACACTTACAACCGAAGTTAGAAAGGTGCCATGTGTTCATAATCAATCATATAACTTTTGTTTAAGAAACGTTAATGGTTATATTTTTATGACTCTGACTTGGGCCTTGCCGGTTTCATAGTGCGTTCAATAAATAAGGCGGTGGGATCCCCGCAGCTGCCAGCTTGTGCCTTGCCGCATTGGGTTGTGCCTGACAAGTGATATTGGAGAACTGAAAGGCCCAAAACCGAATAGTCTAAATGGGATGAAAAACGGGATTTTTCCGAACCAAAACGGTAACCGCAAAAATGAACGAAAAAACAGTATGCTCGTTTTCGATACCGTTACTGAAGACAATCTACCCGTTTTCGTCCCGAAACCGAAAAAATAGTATGCTCGTTTTTACCGAAGCCAGCTCGTAGGAGATGGATGCTGCTTGCTGCTGGTGTTGGGTCGATCTCTCATCAGGTTCGGTTTAAGGAACCAAATCACACACAATATTTCTAAGCCTATGGCGCAACAATATCTATGCTTATGGTTCTCTTTTACACCATACTCGCTCTGATGTCCTATTAATTATCGTTTTAGATAAGGTTCGAGTCAAACTTTTAAAATTTTGACTACAAATAACTATTTTGTTATTTAGTTTTGAAACCTAATATTTATATTCACTGATTTGTCTTAAAAATACATTTTATATAAGTATAGATGTATTAAGACTTTATTTGTATTTTAACAAAAAAATATTGGTCAAAGCTATATTTTGTGCCACCCAAAATTAATAGGACACCAGAGGGAGTATCAGGTTTCTGTTGCCACCTGAAATCCACCGGCGGAACACGAGGAGCTGGGAGGCTCTTGGGACTGCTGATGGGCCCCGGTCCCTCGGTCAACGACTCAGATCCTGACGTACGGACGGGCTTCAAAGTTCGCATGTCGTGTCACCTGACCTATAGCCGATCAGGAAGGTGTTGACGTGCTCCGAATAGGTTCCCTGCATACACAAACACGTGCAAACATCAGTCCGAGCTGTGTTCGGCTCCCCGGGTCGTATCGGCTATAAGGAGCCAACCACCTCTCCCGGGCTCGCATCGGATCCATGCCTAAGTGGCACGTGGAGCCGATGGCCCTCGAAACCCCTGCTTAGTCCACACCATGTGGACCCAATCCACTACGGCTAAAGCTTCACCACACAACCGGAACATCCTACACGTCGCTAGGCCTAGCGACCGCGGCGGACGCCTAGACGTCAACTAGAACCAGAGGGCTAAGAACCGGCTTGAGCCGACTCCTGGAACAATCCCTGCCCAAACCGACGCTAGCCACCCAACACGTCACTGAAACATCCAGCTCCCATGCAAGGCCTAGCCATGCGGATATTAAGCAAATCTTTGATAAACCAAAGACCAACCGTGATAGATAGGGGGTGGAGAGTTATTGCAGATCGCTCAAGATAGGGGATCTTTGTAAAGGCCTCATAGTGAACCGTGCCACACTTTCTTGGAAGAGGTGAAGAGCCCTGTATACCCTAGCAATTGGGTAACACGAATTGAGGGTAAAGTTGTACAAAACCTCTATAGAGTGTAGAAACTAAGTAATTAGTCGTGCTCACGGTTAAGAGCGGCCTTGCGATCCTAACAAGTTAGTGCTTATAAATACAAAACATCATGAGCGAATGTCCGCAATGGTTTTAAAAGGGTTCACCGTGAGATGCGGTGGATGGTTAAATGTTAGATGCAGTGAATGTTTTCTAGTTACTAGAATGTAACTATTGTTCACAATGATACATGTTATATAAAAAAGGAGAATTAATATGCTTTTATCATCAAACTAGACTTGACCAACTAAAAGCAACCACATGAGCTAACTTACAATATAGCTAGTTCACTTATCCCAAAGCAGAATACTTGTTGATTACGAAAGTACTTACACTTGTCTTTTTTCCACCCACAACTATGTACATTTACTGCTCAGAAGGAGAAGAACAAGTGTCCTAGACCCATGAATTCTAGGACTACGAGTTTTAGGCACATGATCAACCAGTTGGCTTCAAAGGATGTCTACTGGTGGATTTATCATAAACATTGGTTCCGTAATAATACTTTAGTTCGCTAATAATACAGTATTGTGCTTTTGATATATTCCATTGTATGATGAAGCTATATTGTGGTTTCAATCCGACAAATGTATAGTGCGTATTTAGTTTTGTGTTTAAAACTAGGTGTAATAGAAGTGGTACCAGAGCTTTGTTCACTATTGGACACAAGACTAGAGTAGAATTGGTCACTGCAAAAACTTAATTTCATCTAGATTTGTCTCTTCTCTTAAAAGTTCTCATGCTCATATTATCCAATGGAGTCTCACTTTCTTCATCTTGTTTTAGGGATAATACGTTCCTGCCTCACTGCCCACAAGCACAATGGAGGATGCATCCACATCATCACTGGAGGATCCATGCCACCCCACCCATTATGCCTGTGGTGGAGGAACCCATGCACATCACCGCCAAAGACAACCCGAAAGATGTGGAGTTTGATGATTGGTTCTCGAGTCATGAAGATAAACCCATGGAAGACTCTAAGCTTGAGGACCCAAACATGTTTGACTGGGTGGTTCAAGTGCGAGAGGATGAACAACTAGAAGTACTGGCATCACCAATTCACCAGTAGACCAGGAGTGATGATACAAGAATTAGATGAATCAGAGTATCAGATCTCTAACAAAGAGGATAACTTCTTCAGATGGGACATACCTGAGTGACAATGACACTATGAGGAGCCCAATAAGACATTGAGAGCCATCGTCGATGGATCCTACACCAAAGCCCCTTGTGCTAGGAATTCCTACACCAAAAGCTCCCGCTCTAAAAGCACTAGGTGTAATAATGGACTCTAAATTTTACACTATAAAATTTAAGCATAAGATCATATTAAGATCAAACTCTATTTCTAAATATTTTTTAACTAAAATTAATTAATTGCTCAAACGAGTCATGAAAAAACAATTAGATCATGATCCATTACCACCCCTGGTAAGCACCTACATACTACCCCGTAGTAAGCACCCACATCGCAGGACCCGAGCCTAATCTGATTGCACATGTTTCTTGACCTCTGGCTAATATGATTGCAGTATTTCAAGCTCGGGGATTATCTTATCATGTCTACGCACAAGAATGGTAGGCATGAATAACTGAATCGTCACACCTCAACCAAAATGAGCATGCAGAACATCCTGACATCGTGATCCATCAAGATACAAGCCCGATTGGGCATACAGACCTACAAGATCACAGCTGTCCCACAAAAGCAGCAACTCAAGAAATTGTTCAGGCACGAATCCATGCCCTGAAGCAAGATGACTCCCAATGTAAATGATAGCAAAGGCTACTCAGGAGTCTACAGCGTTCAAGATCACAAAAATGAAAGCACAGCACAAACTGTGACCGGATCCCAACTATCTCCACCATAACTTGAGTGGCAGTGGTCTCTCAAAGCTGCGCGGGCTGCTTCTCATTTCTTTGTAGCAGCCTGGCCAATGAATTTCATAAGAACGTAGCAATCCGGTGGCGTTATGTTCATGTAGTAGTTATGTATTGTCTGTGTTATCTCGAACCCAAACTTCTTGTAGAAAGCAATTGCATCATCGTTGTTGGTCTGAACATGCAAGTATATCTCGGAGATGTTTTGCTTTGCTGAGAGATCGAACACATGATTCAGCAGCTTTGTCCCTGTCAACAAAAAATCGGCCAAATATAAGATGGCATAGATCTTATTATGTAGCACGCACAGAGCACAGAATAATTCAGAGTGGTGTTTTGTTTTTATGATTTGTAGCTCAACCACGGCAAGTCAACCCAAAAATAAACAATATCCATATTGTTTTTCAAGTAGCATCCATCTTCAGGAGCAAGTAACAGTACATGTAGCTAACAGAAGTTGCTAAGGAATACTAGATAGACCTAGTGCCGGAGGCTCCCACATGAATGGGGTCTAGGAAAGGGATAAACCGAGGCAAGCCTTTCCCCGTAAATGCGAAGAGGCTGCTTCAAATCGGTGATCAGGTGACTCAGTGAAACAATTCTTACCATTGCACCAGACCTCAAGTGTAAACAGCAGAAATTGCCACACTAGGTCCACATGTAGTGTTAGATTTGGACATTTGGTAATAGCTCCTAAAAGTCTATCTGGAATCTATGAAACTCGGCAGCAAGAAAATAAATAGCAGAATAAATAGTGGTGTTAGCTGAGTATTTCTAGAACAATCAAGTGAGTAAAAGTGACTATGCTTAGGGAAGGAGACTAGCTGTAAAGGCTAACCTTATGGGCTAGACTCTGGACAAAAAAAGTAAATGCATTACGCAAAATCTACAAAAAAAAATATTATCATACTACACAGCTATTCCATTCCCTGTGAAGTTAAAACATATTTTACATTTGCCTTGATATGGAAAATCTACAAGTAATAACACTGATTGTCTAGCATGAGGCTTCAGATGTGCTAAAAACAAGATCTGTACGCACACTAATTTTAACTTTTATGTAGTGACACATGCAGGTTATTGCTTAAGCATTGACACTTGGGAAAAGCAGCAGCAATATGCACCAACTTTACTAGGAGATGAAAGCCTAGTAGCTAAATGCAAGCAAGCTGAGAAGACATGTCTACTAACATAAATTGCATCAGCAATTTGGAACAGCTCTAGTAAATAAATAGCTGTAGTTCAACTTTTCACATAGTCTTACCTTACAGAAGGTATAAGTTAACAATAATAGTGCCAACTAAACAGCTTATATAATGTCCTACAACACATCAGCACTGTATGTGAAGTTGTAAGCAATACTACCTCTTTAGGTTGTGATGAAAGAAGATAGTGTTAGAGCATTGTTAATGCAGTTGACGTCAGGTTGTAAAATAAAATGAGAATGGGGTATTGCAATGCATAAACAAGAATACAATTGATATTAATTTCACGATATCAATTATCAGGAATAGATGTGTGCAGACTCAAGATGTAGTCACCACATATCTATTGAAATCAATGATGATGCACACATATCTGACTTCCGAGGCATTACAAACATCATGGAAAACAGGTTAATCGCTTCAAATAACTGCAAAAGTGGATCCGAAGGGGGAAACTCACCAATACCAAGACCCCGATACGGTGCCAGTACACCCAAGGTCATGATATAAACTCGGACTGCTCCTCCTTCCTTCTTCTCCAGGCGACAAGCTATCGCACCAACACAAATATCGCTAAAGTATGCTGCAGAAAAATGCAGGGAAACAACAGTTCAGCTGTCGGCGTCACTCATCAAGAGGGGTAGCAACCAGTTTCACACATAATCAGCTGACCCAATACATGAATCAATATAATCAGTATGAGCCCTCAAATGCATCCACACAATCTGGGGGCAGTCACACTTCATTACCCAGTATAAACACCGCAGCTACCAAGACCCTCCAAGATCGGGCCTACCCAACAAGTCATCGCTTTTTACACATCACATTCGTCTGAATCCTAGCGGCATCTTCTCAATCTCGCCGCAACAGCTCGTCCTTTTGGACCCCAATCGTAGATCCAATGGCTCAAGGGAAAAATCATGGCATAGAGCAGGGAACAGAGGAGGGTGAACGGAGAGAGGATTGGATGGCGCACCTAGTTTGGAGAAATCCTTGGAGGCGATGGCGTCCTGGTAGTATTTTTCATTGTAGCGGACAGGGAATAGCGCCGTATTAAGCTTCTTAAGCTGCATCACGTTCTTATCCCGCACGCCGTCCAGCGACGTCCGCTCGGCGCCGCCGCCGCTGGCCTTGTCTTTGCTCGCAGCGACCTCACCGTCCCCCGCTCCCATCTTCGCGCTCCTTCCTACCTCGTTGGTTTGCGTCTCTCTCGTCGGAATCGACGGAGGAGGAGGCGTCAGAGAGCTGAGAGTTGCGTGCGGCGCGAGCACGGCGGCGGTGGCGTTTGGCTGGCTGACCTTCCTCTCTTGGTCGGGTCTCCCAGCCAAAAACCCTGCTCCCGGCTCTTGTTCCGTGGCTGTTCGGCTGTTCCCGGTTCCCCTCGCTGCCGTGTGGGCCCAACTTTCCAGCCACGGTGGCGCGGTAGACTGCAAAGCGACAAAGGTGTGCTCGTTGCGTCGCGTGCACTTGCAAGTTGCAACCAGATCGTGTCCGTTCTTTATTCTCCCGTTTTATAGGTTTTTATTTTAGGTAGAAAATGATGCTGGTATTTCCATTATGGAAGTGTTTGTTTGAAATTATAATCTATCTAAATTATACAATCTAATTTATTTTGAACTAACAATCTAAGTAGATTATAATCCTAAAGAGACCACATGTCTTCCTCCTAAGAAAAAAGGTTATAGTGTTTATATAAAATAAGTAAAGAAAAATGAAACTTGGGTCGCCTTAAATTATGTTGAGGGTATGCTTCGTAGCCGAATATCCTAAAGCAAGAGAACATCTTCGGCAGATTCTCTCAGAAGCAGCGTCGAAGCTATCACCTATAAAGCTTCGGCACAGTGACAGATCTCAAGACAAAGGGGTGAACCGACTTAAAGATAAAATGACTTAAAGACCCATGATGTTTTGTGTCATTATTGTAGTCGATTGTAAAGGGCATAAATGTAATTTTACACAGGTTGCGCCCTGTGCCTATAAATAGATGAACAGTACCCCTGTACCGTTCACGCAATCTGACAATCGCTGACACGTTACGCTGGAATTATTGTTTCCTGTCAAGACGAAGGTATAAATGTACCTAAATATTATGTTTTAATATTTAGGTTTGTATAATATAATATGTGAATAATATTACCTGTTTTTGGTATATCTTTTTCCAATGTTTCATATTTTATATTTCATTCTTCATTGTCTTATAAGTCTGATCACGAAGGTGTGACCTTCGTGATATTTTGTTTATGGCCTTCGTCCGAAGTTTATTAAATCCTCGGGGAGATAATGCTTCAGCGGACGAAGGACATTAACATTTAACATTTTATGTTGCCTTGTTCTTAATTCATAGCATTTGAGAACAAGTCCCCAACATTGGCGCCCACCTCCGGTGAACTCACTTCCACTTTTTGAGCTGATGGCTTCGTTCAACAACCAAGCTGGAGCTGCTTCGGCTCCGAAGCTGGTACTCCCGATAACAGGCGGTTTATGCTCAGAGCCGGCCAACAAGAAGCATAAGAAGGAGGCACAAAGAAGGGTACAACATGTCGGGGTGCAAGGACCCTTCATCAAGTCAAGATGGTCCCATATCCCAATCACCTTCTCCCAAGAGGAACTTCAGCTCAAGGATTACCCTCACAATGATGCTATGGTTATTTCTTGTGTTATCAAAGGGTTTCTGGTCCACAATGTTCTGGTTGATACAGACAGTGCAGCGGATATTATATTTGCTAAAGCCTTCAGACAGATGCAAGAGCCAGAGGATAAGATTCATGATGCTACACACCCTCTTTGTGGCTTTGGAGGAAGGCAGATTGTAGCGCTCGGCAAGATCACGATGCCAGTGACCTTCGGATATGTCAACAATACAAGGACTGAGCAAGTTGTGTTTGATATTGTCGACATGGAGTATCCCTACAATGCAATCATTGGTCGTGGGGCACTCAATGCTTTTGAAGCAATTCTTCACCCAGCATATCTTTGCATGAAGATACCTTCGGATCAAGGGTCTATTGCTATTCATGGAAGTCAGGAAGCTGCCAGAAAGGCTGAAGGAAACTGGACAGATTCAAAAGCAATCCATAATATAGATGGAGCTGAAGCTTGTGAGCAATACAAGTACAGAAGGGAGAAGGCTGCTTCGGCCGATCAGCCGAAGCCCATGCTCTTATGTGAAGATATAGCAGAGCAGAAGGTGTTGTTGGGATCTCAATTATCTGAGGAACAGGAGAAAAACCTAACAAGGTTTCTGTTCAACAACAAAGATGTCTTCGCATGGTCCGCCAACGATCTATGTGGTGTCAACAGGGATGTCATTGAACACTCGCTCAATGTTGATCCATCCTTCAGACCCAGAAAGCAGAGGCTTCGGAAAATGTCTGATGACAAAGCCGAAGGTGCTCGAAATGAAGTGAAAAGACTTCTTAGTGCTGGAGTCATCAGAGAAGTAAAATACCCAGAATGGCTAGCTAACACTGTTATGGTGAAGAAGGCCAATGGAAAATGGAGAATGTGCATTGATTTTACTGATCTCAACAAGGCTTGTCCGAAGGATGAGTTTCCATTACCAAGGATAGATTCTCTAGTAGATGCAGCAGCTTCGTCAGAGCTCATGAGTCTACTAGATTGTTATTCAGGTTATCATCAAATTTGGATGAAAAGGAAGACGAGCCAAAAACAAGCTTCAAAACCCCTAGTGATACATATTGTTATCTTCGGATGCCTGAGGGGCTCAAGAATGCTAGAGGAAGCTTCAGTAGAATGACAGCGAAAGTCCTTCATTCTCAAATAGGCAGAAATGTGCTAACTTATGTTGACGATGTCATAGTAAAAAGCACGAAGCAAGAACATCACATTGCTGATCTGCAGGAGACATTCGCTAATTTTAGGCAAGCTGGCCTGAAGTTAAATCCAGAAAAGTGTGTCTTCGGAGTAAAGAAGGGGAAATTCCTTGGTTGTCTAGTTTCAACAAAAGGGATCGAAGCTAATCCAAATAAAATCGAAGCTATTCTTCGGATGGAGCCACCAAGCACAAAGAAGGGGGCTCAACGGCTGACAGGAAGACTGGCATCTCTGAATCGATTTATATCTAGATCAGCAGAGAGAAATTTACCATTCTTTGAAGTATTGAAGTCGGTCGAAGTCTTTCAATGGGGATCAGCTCAGCAGAAAGCCTTCGAAGAGCTGAAACAGTATCTGATAGATCTAACGACGCTAACTCCACCCGCGTCAGGGGCTCCTCTACTATTGTACGTAGCAGCTTCGCACTCCGCAGTGAGTGTGGCCCTTGTCCAGGAGAAGCTTGAAGGACAAACTAAAAAGCAAGCCCTAGTATACTTTGGCTCCGAAGTTCTCAGTTTATCAAAGAAAAACTATACAGAATTGGAGAAGGTGCTATATGCTGTCTTAATGGCCTCCAGGAAGCTTCGACACTACTTTCAATCATACCATATAATTGTTCCTTCATCACATCCTTTGAAGGATATAATGAGGAACAGAGAAGCTACTGGAAGGATTGGAAAGTGGGCTGCGGAACTCAACAAATTCAGCATTGATTATGTGCATAGATCCTCAATTCAGTCCCAGGCGTTAGCAGACTTCATCGCTGAGTGGACGCCAGGGGCTCAGAAAGAAGAAGCAAGTAAAGATGCCGAAGCTTGGACAGTGTTCTGCGACGGTTCCTGGGGAACCTTCGGGGCAGGTGCAGCCGCTGTTTTAGTTGCACCTTCCAAAGTTAGAACATGCTATGCAGTGAAACTTGATTTCAGCTGCACAAATAATATTGTTGAATACGAAGCTTTGCTTTTGGGGCTTCGGAAGTTAAAGGCAATGGGGATAAGAAGGACGGTTCTCAAAACCGATTCCCAAGTTATTTCTGGTCATGTTGACAAGAGTTGTAAAGCAAGAGATCCAAAGCTCGAGAAATATTTGGATACAGTTCGAAGGCTTGAAGCTTCTTTCGAAGGGTTTTCTGTCAAGAATATTCCACGAGGAGAAAATGAGCACGCTGACCTGCTAGCCAAGTCAGCGGCACAGGGGCTGTCTTTACCTTCGGAAGTATTCTTTGAGACAATAAAAGCACCTTCGATGGAAATTCTTGAAAGAGCAGTGCTCAATATATCTCCTGTTCATAGTGAACATTGGAGAACAGAGATTATATCTTTTCTCCAGGGCAACTGCCTTTCAGATGACGAAGCTTATAACAAGAGAATAGAGGCAAGAGCCCGACCATATGTAATAATAGAAGGGGAGTTATACAAACATGGAGTCTGTTCTCCATTGCTCAAATGTTTATCCAGAGCTGAAGGTATAGAATTGATGAAGGAAATACACGCAGGCCTGTGTGGATCTCACATCGGATCTAGGCCCTTGCTGGGAAAAGTTTTTCGTCAAGGATTTTATTGGCCGAAGGCAGCTTCAGATGCAACAGAATTAGTCCAAAAATGCGAAGGCTGTCAAAAATGTGCAAGGGATCAAAAACAGCCTTCGTCTCTGACTCAATTAATACAACCCACTTGGTCGTTGCAAAGGTGGGGCCTTGATTTGCTAGGCCCACTTCCACCAGCACAAGGAAATTTAAAATATGTTGTGGTGGCGGTAGAATATTTTTCCAAATGGATTGAGGCGAAACCTTTAGCCACAATAACTTCGGTCACAGTTCAGAAATTTTTCTGGCAAAATATTGTTTGTCGCTTCAGAGTGTCGAAGGCTATTACTGTGGACAACAGAACACAGTTTGATGCCGAAGCTTTCAAAGAGTTCTGTGAGCAAATTGGCATGAAGATCCATTTTGCATCTGTTAGACATCCAGAGTCAAATGGACTTGTCGAAAGAGCTAATGGCATTATAATGACATGAATAATGAAGTTAATTTTCAATCAGCCCAGGGGAAAGTGGCCAGATGAATTGATCAAAGTGGTGTGGAGCCACAACACGACGATGTCAAGGTCAACAGGCTTTACACCATTCAAATTATTGTTTGGTGACGAAGCGATAACCCCGGAAGAAGCTAAAGCAGGATCGATAAGAATAGTGGCTGTGGCAGAGGACGAAGCTGATTATTCTGTGGCAAAAGATGCTATAGAGGGAATCAGGCTTCAGGTTGTGGAAAACAACAATAAATATCAAGCCGAAACAATAAAATGGCGTGACAAAAAAGTTCGATTAAAAAATATCAGGCCAGGGCACTTGGTACTTCGGAGAGTTGCCAACCCAGATACAGTAGGCAAGCTACAGTTGAAGTGGGAAGGACCTTTCCTGGTAGTATCTTCGTCAAGACCCGGTTCTTACAGATTGAAGGATATGGACGACAACGACATTCCTAGATCTTGGAATGCGGATGAGCTTCGGCGATATTATGTGTAGCTTGATGTAATCTTTTTATTTTTTCTATGGCACCCTTTTCCTTTCCAAAGGGGGAGAAAGGTTTTTAACGGGGCCATAGCATGTAATTTCTCTTTTTCTTATTTCAGCTCTACAAGAGCAATATCCCCCAAAAATGTAAATGTAAAAGCTGAGCATGCACCATCGAGTGCAAAGAGAAAAGAAAAAACAGGGAGAAGCTCGAAAGACGTCCCTAAGGGGATGCAGAGCACGACGAAGCTACAAAAAAGTCGTTCCTAAGGGAGCGCAGCGTAAGTTTTCTGCTCAAAAGTCGTTCCTAAGGGAATGCAGAGCTTACAACGAAAAGTCAACGCTGATTCCGCCGAAATATAAGGCGAAGCACGAAAAGTCAACGCGATACCGCCGAAATAGAAGGCGAAGAAGTTCAAAAGACGTTCCTAAGGGAATGCAGAACTTACAGCGAAAAGTCAGCGCTGATACACCGAAAAATAAACGGTGAAGCCGAAAAATAAACGACAAAGAGACTTTGGTTGTTCCTAAGGGAACGAAGGCTTTGGTTATGGCTTCGTATGTGTGGGTTTGGACATTCATTTGCACGGTACATTACATCATACATTTGCATTCATAAACATTCATTTAGACATACATAAGACCATCATCGTCATAACATAGACAGTTACTTCGGCTCTAAAGAGAAGGCTTCGGAAAAAAGAAAAAGAAGTAGTTTTATGCTTCGCTGTGTACGAAAAGAAGGAAAGGTGTTTTTCGCCTTCGGCTCAAAAATGCTAATTTTGTTCACATCAAAGCACTTTATACATTGATGGAAAGGTAAGAATATATTACAAGGTATGGACAATGTCCACAAATTAAAATTTAATTACATCATTCTTTACACAAGTTATTACAAGAGTTTTTAGAGCTTTTTCTACAGACTATTCAAGCTTCGTCAGTATCCATGGAGCTTCGTCTTTTTACTCCTCAGCTTCGGCCTCGGCTTCGTCATCCTGTATGTATTAAAGTATTGAAAGCAAAATTCAATTTTGAAGGAAGAGGTGAGTACAAGGTATGATTTTGTTACCGGCTTAAGATGACTCCGAGCCTCATCACCAGCTTTGCTTCGTCCACCCTTTGTCCATACCAATTTTATAAATCTATTTGCTATGCTTCGGGCAAGGTTGGGAATGTTATCCAAATCTGCTGGTGATAAGCTGAAATTGGGGCTATTGATAACCTTTCCGTGTTCGCAACCAGACTTCAGGAAGGCAACAGCTGTGCCCCGAGAAGCTACCAGGGCACAGAAGTCACCATGTCCAGCTATAACTTTGTCAAGGTCATCAATTTCACCTTCGATATGTTCGAAGGCCCCTGGCAGGTCTTCAGACGAAGGATTAAATTTTTCGCTGCTGGCTCCAACCGAATAGAAGACCTGCTTCAGCCGTTGAACACATCGATTACTGAATTCCAAATATTTGTTTTGAAGGCTTGTCAATGATTTTTTCAAATCTGATTTTTTCTGGACTTCGGCCTCAAATTTTGCATTAAGCTCTTGCTTTTCTTGTTCAAAGTGTTCTGATTGGCAAAGAAGCTTCGTACTTAATTCTGCTATTTTAGCTTCAGCTTCTGCCAATAAGCCTTCGGTTGTCTGAAGCTCGAAGTCTTTCTTTTCAATAGCAGCTGATTGCTCCTTTATTTTGCTCTCTAAATTCTCAATTATAACCTCGTGTTTTTTATCTTCCAAATCCTGCTGCATTTTCAAAGCTTTGCTTAGCAGCATAATCTGCACATAAACAACCTTCGTTAGAAAACATCTTCGTTATTAAAAACAATAAAAGTCAGAGAAAAGTTGTTTACCTTAAAATTGGAATAAAATAAACTACCGACAATGTGTTGTCGTCGGTAGCGACTGATATCTGTTTCGAGCTTCGGGAAACTGAGAGCACCTAAGGGGGGTGAATAGGTGATCCTGTAAAAACTTGAAACTTAATGCCACAAAAACTTGATTAGGAGTTAGCACACTAAAGCCAAGTGGCTAGAAAGGAGTTCTTGCAAGACACGATAACCACAAGAAGATCAACATAGATAGGCACAGTGGTTTATCCCGTGGTTCGGCCAAGTCCAACACTTGCCTACTCCACGTTGTGGCGTCCCAACGGACGGGGGTTGCAATCAACCCCTCTCAAGCGGTCCAAAGACCCACTTGAATACCACGATGTTTTGCTTTGTTTACTATATCCCGCTTGCGAGGAATCTCCACAACTTGGAGCCTCTCGCCCTTACAATTTGATGTTCACAAAGAAGCACGGAAGTAAGGCTGGGATGAGCAACGCACACAAGACACAAAATCAGAGCACAGCACACACACAAGTCACAACTCGAGCTCACAACACAACCCAAAGAGTTTTCTACTCAAATGGATCTCTAGTTGCTATCACAAAGAATCAAATGCGCGGAATTGGAGTCTTGGTGCTTAGGAATGCTTAGAGAATGCTTGGTGTGCTCCTCCATGCGCCTAGGGGTCCCTTTTATAGCCCCAAGGTAGCTAGGAGCCGTTGAGAGCATTCCAGAAAGGCAATTCTTGCCTTCTGTCGCCTGGCGCACCGGACAGTCCGGTGCACCACCGGACACTGTCCGGTGCGGATTCTTTCCTTCTTTGGCGAAGCCGACCGTTGGAGATTCAGAGCCGTTGGCGCACCAGACACTGTCCGGTGCATACCGGACAGTCCGGTGCCCCCTTCTGATCGTTGGCTCTGCCACGCGTCGCGCGCGGATTACGCGGCCGACCATTGGCCCGGCCGACTGTTGGCTCACCGGACAGTCCGGTGCACCACCGGACAGTCCGGTGATTTATAGCCGTACGCCGCCGATGAAACCCGAGAGCAGTCAGTTCGCCAGAGCCAGTCTGGCGCACCGGACACTGTCCGGTGCACCACCGGACAGTCCGGTGCACCCAGACTGCTCAGAAACTTGGCTGCTCAGCCAAGTCTTTTCCAAATTGGTCTTTTCCTGTTTCTAGCACTTAGACACAATACATTAGTCTCCAAAACAATGTACTAAGTCTTAGAAACCTACCTTTACTCTTGATTTGCACTTCTTAAGTCTTTGGCACAAATATTACTCAAAGCATTTGTGTGGAGCACTTAATCACCAAAATCTTATAGAAATGTCCCATGGGTACATTTCTACATTTCCCTTTCAATCTCCCCCTTTTTGGTGATTAATGCCAACACAATAAAAAGCAACTAAAAGGAGTGCAACATCAATTCAAATGAGAACACAAATTTGTTTTGATTCAAATTTGGCATATTTGGATCATCCTTTGCCACCACTTGGTTTGTTTTTGCTAATCAAACTCGATTTCCTATCTCTAAGTCAAACACACTTGTTGAGACATAAAGAGAGTTGTTCCAAGAGAAATTGATCGAAGATTTCAAAAACTCCCCCTTTTCCCATAATCAACCATTCTCCCCACAAGAGGCCAACTTTTGACAAAAGAGACAATAAGAGATTTTTGACAAACCAAAAGCTCTATTCTACTATTTTCAAAATTCTCAAGTTCAAAATTCTCAAGTGGTAGCTGATCCATTTGTTGCTTTGGCCTTATTTTCTACCCCTTTGGCATCAAGCACCAAAACGGGATCAATCTTGGCCCTTGAACCCCATTGCCTTACCAAAATCTTCAATTAAGAGTTAAAAAGGCAATAAGAGCATGGAGATGAACTTGGAGTTAGTTACTCTTTCATCGGAGTGCAGTGGAAGTCTTGCATGGTCCAAGTCCACTTTTTCCCTTTCAATCCTCCTCTGAGACTAAATTAAGAACACTCAAGCACATGGTTAGTCTCAAAGGGCAAGTTGTAGCACATCCCCACTAAATATGTGCATCACTTGCAAATGGAGTTATGAGGTCCGGGGAGTGCTTGTACAACTTGAGCACCATACATAAACAACAAAATGCATAAGGAACATGATCAAGGCATAAAACATATATATGCTATAAATCAATCCAAGTTCCGCGAATCTAAGACATTTAGCTCACTACGCAGCCTGCAAAAGGTCTTCTCATCTAAAGGCTTGGTAAAGATATCGGCTAGCTAGTTCTCGGTGCTAACATAAAACACTTCAATATCCCCCTTTTGCTGGTGGTCTCTCAGAAAGTGATGTCGGATGTCTATGTGCTTTGTGCGGCTGTGTTCAACAGGATTATCCGCCATGCGGATAGCACTCTCATTATCACATAGGAGTGGGACTTTGCTCAGATTGTAGCCAAAGTCCCTGAGGGTTTGCCTCATCCAAAGTAGTTGCGCGCAACATTGTCCTGCGACAACATACTCGGCCTCAGCGGTGGATAGGGCAACGGAAGTTTGTTTCTTAGAACTCCACGACACCAGGGACCTTCCTAAGAATTGGCACGTCCCTGATGTACTCTTCCTATCGACCTTACATCCAGCATAATCGGAGTCTGAGTATCCAATCAAGTCAAAGGTAGACCCCTTTGGATACCAGATCCCAAAGCAAGGCATAGCGACTAAATATCTAAGAATTTGCTTCACGACCACTAAGTGACACTCCCTTGGATCGGATTGAAATCTAGCACACATGCATACACTAAGCATAATATCCGGTCTACTAGCACATAAATAAAGTAAAGACCCTATCATAGACCGGTATGCCTTTTGATCAACGGACTTACCTCCTTTGTTGAGGTCAACGTGTCCGTCGGTTCCCATTGGAGTCTTTGCGGGCTTGGCGTCCTTCATCCCAAACCTCTTGAGCAAGTCTTGTGTATACTTCGTTTGTGACATGAAGGTGCCATCCTTGAGTTGCTTCACTAGGAACCCAAGGAAGTAGTTCAACTCGCCCATCATCGACATCTCGAATTTCTGAGTCATTACCCTGCTGAACTCTTCACAAGACTTTTGGTTAGTAGAACCAAATATTATGTCATCGACATAAATTTGGCACACAAAAAGATCACCATCACAAGTCTTAGTGAGTAAAGTTGGATCGGCTTTCCCAACCTTGAAAGCATTAGCAATTAAAAAGTCTCTAAGGCATTCATACCATGCTCTTGGGGCTTGCTTAAGTCCATAGAGCGCCTTAGAGAGCTTACACACGTGGTCGGGGTACCGTTCATCCTCGAAGCCAGGGGTTGCTCCACGTACACCTCCTCCTTGATTGGTCCGTTGAGGAAAGCGCTCTTCACATCCATTTGGAACAACCTGAAAGAATGGTGAGCAGCATAGGCTAACAATATGCGAATTGACTCTAGCCTAGCCACAGGAGCAAAAGTCTCCTCAAAGTCCAAACCTGTGACTTGGGCATAACCTTTTGCCACAAGTCGTGCCTTGTTCCTTGTCACCACCCCGTGCTCGTCTTGTTTGTTGCGGAATACCCACTTGGTTCCCACAACATTTTGCTTGGGACGAGGCACCAGTGTCTAAACTTCATTTCTCTTGAAGTTGTTGAGCTCTTCCTGCATGGCCAACACCCAGTCCGGATCTAGCAAGGCCTCTTCTACCCTGAAAGGCTCAATAGAAGAGACAAAAGAGTAATGCTCACAAAAATTAACTAATCTAGAGCGAGTAGTTACTCCCTTGCTAATATCACCCAAAATTTGGTCGGCGGGATGATTCCTTTGAATCGTCACTCGAACTTGAGTTGGAGGTGCCGGTTGTGCTTCTTCCTCCATTACATGATCATCTTGTGCTCCCCCTTGATCACACCCCTCCTCTTGATGAACCTGTTCATCATCTTGAGTTAGGGGATGCACCATTGTTGAGGAAGAAGGTTGATCTTGCTCCTTTCATTCCCGTGGCCGCACATCTCCAATCGCCATGGTGCGTATTGCGGCCGTTGGAACGTCTTCTTCATCTACATCATCAAGATCAACAACTTGCTCTCTTGGAGAGCCATTAGTCTCATCAAATACAACGTCGCTAGAGACTTCAACCAACCCCGATGATTTGTTGAAGACCCTATACGCCTTTGTATTTGAGTCATAACCTAACAAAAACCCTTCTACAGCTTTGGGAGCAAACTTAGAATTTCTACCTTTCTTCACTAGAATATAACATTTGCTCCCAAATACACGAAAGTAAGACACATTGGGTTTGTTACCGGTTAGAAGCTCATACGAAGTCTTCTTGAGGAGGCGATGAAGGTACACCCGGTTTATGGCGTGGCAAGCCATGTTCACGGCTTCCGACCAAAACCGCTCGAGTGTCTTGAACTCTCCAAGCATTGTCCTCGCCATGTCTATGAGCGTCCTGTTCTTCCTCTCTACCACACTGTTTTGCTGTGGTGTGTAGGGAGCGGAGAACTCGTGCTTGATCCCTTCCTCCTCAAGGTACTCCTCCACTTGAAGGTTCTTGAACTCGGACCCGTTGTCGCTCCTTATCTTCTTCACCTTGAGCTCAAACTCATTTTGAGCTCTCCTTAGGAAGCGCTTGAGGGTCCCTTGGGTTTCAGATTTATCCTGCAAAAAGAATACCCAAGTGAAGCGAGAAAAATCATCAACTATAACAAGACCATACTTACTTCCTCCTATACTTAGATAAGCGACGGGTCCGAAGAGGTCCATATGAAGCAACTCCAAAGGTCTTGATGTGGTCATCACATTTTTGGTATGATGAGAGCTTCCCACCTGTTTACCTGCTTGACAAGCTGCACAAGGTCTATCTTTTTCAAAAGTAACATTTGTTAGACCTATTACGTGTTCTCCCTTTAGAAATTTGTGAAGATTCTTTATTCCCACATGTGCTAAACGGCGATGCCACAGCCAGCCCATGCTAGTCTTAGCAATTAAGCATGCATCTAGACCGGCCTCCTCTTTTGCAAAATCAACTAAGTAAAGTTTGCCGTCTAATACACCCTTAAAAGCTAATAAACCATCACTCCTTCTAAAGACAGACACATCAACGTTTGTGAATAAGCAATTGTACCCCATATTACAAAGTTGACTCACAGACAATAAGTTATATCCAAGCGACTCAACTAAAAACACGTTAGAAATAGAGTGCTCGGATGAAATGGCAATCTTCCCTAGTCATTTGACCTTGCCTTGATTCCCGTCACCGAATATGATTGAGTCTTGGGAAGCCTTGTTCTTGACGTAGGAGGTGAACATCTTCTTCTCCCCCGTCATGTGGTTTGTGCATCCGCTGTCGATAATCCAGCTTGATCCCCTGGATGCATAAACCTGCAAGGCATTTTAGGCTTGGGTCTTAGGTACCCAACTCTTGTTGGGTCCTACAAGGTTAGTGACAATATCCTTAGGGACCCAAATGCAAGTTTTATCTCCCTTACATTTTGTCCCCAATTTCCTAGCAATCACCTTCTTATCCTTTCTACAAATAGCAAAGGAAGCATTGCAAGCATGATAAATAGTAGAAGGTTCATTAGTTTTCCTAGGAACATGAACATTTCTCCTAGGCACATGATGAATGGCATTTCTCCTAGGCATATCTCTACCATGCACATAGGAAGAACTTGAAGCAAACATGGCATTTGAATCATTACAACTCCTATGAACATTTCTAGAATATCTCTTATTGCCATAAATGAAAGCATGATTCTTTTGACTACTATTAGTCATAGGAGCCTTCCCTTTCTCCTTGGCGAAGATGGGAGCCTTATGACTTGTCAAGTTCTTGGCTTCCCTCTTGAAGCCAAGCCCATCCTTAATTGAGGGGTGTCTACCAACCGTGTAGACATCCCTTGCAAATTTTAGTTTATCAAAATCAATTTTGCTAGTCTTAAGTTGAGCATTAAGACTAGCCACTTCATCATTTAGTTTAGAAATGTAAACTAGGTGTTCACTACAAGCATCAACATTAAAATCTTTACACCTATTGCAAATCGTAACATGTTCTTCACGAGAAGTTGATTTACTAGCTATTTCTAACTTAGCATTCAAATCATCATTAACACTTTTTAGGCTAGAGATAGATTCATGGCATGTAGACAATTCACATGAAAGCATTTCATTTCTTTTAACTTCTAAAGCAAGAGATTTTTGTGCTTCTACAAACTTATCATGTTCTTCATACAAAAGATCCTCTTGCTTTTCTAATAATCTATTCTTATCATTCAAGGCATCAATCAACTAATTGATCTTATCAATCTTAGTTCTATCTAAGCCCTTGAACAAACTAGCATAATCTATTTCATCATCGCTAGATTCATCATCACTAGAAGAAGCATAAGTAGTCTTTCGAGTGTTTACCTTCTTCTCTTTTGCCATGAGGCAAGTGTGATGCTCGTTGAGGAAAAGGGACGATTTGTTGAAGGCCGAGGCGGCGAGTCCTTCGTTGTCGGAGTCGGACGACGACCAATCCGAGTCCCACTCCTTGCCAAGGTGTGCCTCGCCCTTAGCCTTCTTGTAAGCCTTCTTCTTTTCCCTCTTCTTCTCTTGTTCCTGGTAACTATCATTATCGGGACAATTAGCGATAAAATGACCAATCTTACCACATTTGAAGCATGAGCGCTTCCCCTTCGTCATGTTCTTGTTGGGATGCTCCTTGCGACCCCTTAGCGCCGTCTTGAAACGCTTGATGATGAGGGCCATCTCTTCCTCATTGAGCCTCGCCGCCTCAACTTGTGCCACCTTGCTAGGTAGCACTTCCTTGCTCCTTGTTGCTTTGAGAGCAACGGTTTGAGGCTCGTGGATTGGACCATTCAACGCATCATCAACGTATCTTGCCTCCTTGATCATCATCCGCCTGCTTACGAACTTTCCAAGTATTTCTTCGGGCGACATCTTGGTATACCTAGGATTTTCACGAATATTGTTTACAAGATGTGGATCAAGGACAGTGAAGGACCTTAGCATTAGGCGGACGATGTCGTGGTCCGTCCATCGTGTGCTTCCATACCTCCTTATTTTGTTGACGAGGGTCTTGAGCCGGTTGTACGTTTGGGTTGGCTCCTCACCCCTGATCATTGCGAATCTCCCAAGTTCGCCCTCCACCAACTCCATCTTGGTGAGCATGGTGACATCGTTCCCCTCATGCGAGATCTTGAGGGTGTCCCAGATCTGCTTGGCGTTATCCAAGCCGCTCACCTTATGGTATTCATCCCTGCACAATGATGCTAGAAGAACAGTAGTAGCTTGTGCATTTTTGTGAATTTGTTCATTGATAAATATGGGACTATCAGTACTATCAAATTGCATTCCACTCTCTACTATCTCCCATATGCTTGGATGGAGAGAGAACAAGTGTCTACGCATTTTGTGACTCCAAAATCCGTAGTCCTCTCCATCAAAGTGAGGAGGTTTACCAAGTGGAATGGAGAGTAAATGAGCATTTGTACTTTGCGGAATACGAGAATAATCAAAAGAAAAGTTTGAATTGACCGTTTTCTTTTTCTCGTAGTTGTCGTCGTCCTTTTGGGAAGAAGAGGACTCGTCGCTGTTGTCGTAGTAGACGATCTCCTTGATGCGCCTTGTTTTCTTCTTCTTCCCGTCTTTTCTTTTGTAGCTCGAGCCCGAGTTAGTAGGCTTGTCATCTTTTGAATCATTGACGAAGGACTCCTTCTCCTTATCATTGACCACCATCCCCTTGCCCTTAGGATCCATCTCTTCGGGCGATTAGTCCCTTACGTGAAGAGAACGACTCTGATACCAATTGAGAGCACCTAAGGGGAGGGTGAATAGGTGATCCTGTAAAAACTTGAAACTTAATGCCACAAAAACTTGATTAGGAGTTAGCACACTAAAGCCAAGTGGCTAGAAAGGAGTTCTTGCAAGACACGATAACCACAAGAAGATCAACACAGATAGGCACAGTGGTTTATCCCGTGGTTCGGCCAAGTCCAACACTTGCCTACTCCACGTTGTGGCGTCCCAACGGACGAGGGTTGCAATCAACCCCTCTCAAGCGGTCCAAAGACCCACTTGAATACCACGGTGTTTTGCTTTGTTTACTATATCCCTCTTGCGAGGAAGCTCCACAACTTGGAGCCTCTCGCCCTTACAATTTGATGTTCACAAAGAAGCACAGAAGTAAGGCTGGGATGAGCAACGCACACAAGACACAAAATCAGAGCACAACACGCACACAAGTCACAACTCGAGCTCACAACACAACCCAAAGAGTTTTCTACTCAAATGGAGCTCTAGTTGCTATCATAAAGAATCAAATGCGCGGAATTGGAGTCTTGGTGCTTAGGAATGCTTAGAGAATGCTTGGTGTGCTCCTCCATGCGCCTAGGGTCCCTTTTATAGCCCCAAGGCAGCTAGGAGCCGTTGAGAGCATTTCAGGAAGGCAATTCTTGCCTTCTGTCGTCTGGCGCACCGGACAGTCCGGTGCACCACCGGACACTATCCGGTGCGGATTTCTTTCCTTCTTTGGCGAAGCCGACCGTTGGAGATTCAGAGCCGTTGGCGCACCGGACAGTCCGGTGCCCTCTTCTGACCGTTGGCTCTGCCACGCGTCGCGCGCGGATTACGCGGCCGACCGTTGGCCCGGCCGACTGTTGGCTCACCGGACAGTCCGGTGATTTATAGCCGTAAACCACCGACGAAACCCGAGAGCAGCCAGTTCGCCAGAGCCAGTCTGACGCACCGGACACTGTCCGGTGCGCCACCGGACAGTCCGGTGCACCTAGACTGCTCAGAAACTTGGCTGCTCAGCCAAGTCTTTTCCAAATTGGTCTTTTCCTGTTTCTAGCACTTAGACACAATACATTAGTCTCCAAAACAATGTACTAAGTCTTAGAAACCTACCTTTACTCTTGATTTGCACTTCTTAAGTCTTTGGCACAAATATTACTCAAAGCATTTGTGTGGAGCACTTAATCACCAAAATCTTATAGAAATGTCCCATGGGTACATTTCCCTTTCAGAAACCGATACTCTTTGATAGAGTACCGATAACTTTCGCACCGGTCTGATCCCGGACACAGCCCAATCTTTCATCATCAATGCCACCGAAGAGAAGTGCTCTCGGTCGATATCCGCAAGATATAGCATATTCTTTTAGCTCTTCTTTTTCAGCCTTTGTCAGTTCCTGACCAACTAAGTTATGAAAGTTAAAAACTTCATCTTCCGAAGTGTCCTCGACTATTTCTTTCTCCTTCTTGGGCTCTAGGGCCGTAGTCTCTTCGGTGGCTGCGGTAGCTTCTTCTGCGGCCATGTCTAGCAGTATTTTATCTATATCAGCAATTGTGCTTTCTAAATGAATATCTTTGGCTCTGGTAGCTTCGGCATTTGTGGCTTCCGAAGGTGCAGCTTCAGTAGCTGCCGTGCTTTCAATAGTCGGCGCCTTCGGAGCTGAAGCTCCTGGTGGTGTTTCTTCGATGGCTTCTGTCACTTTAATGATTCTTTGCTTTTTTGGCCTAGCTGCCTTCTTCGTTTTCGTGGGCTCCTTTCCTTCTGAAAAAGCTTCGTCAGATGTGGCCCGAGTGGACTTAGCTTGACAGGCAAAGATTCAGTCATTACCTTTAAGATTTCCTCTACTTCGGTAGCAGAAGGTGTTGCAGCAGATTCTTCTTCTTCATCAATTGCTTTCTGCTTCAGAGTTGTAGCTTTTCTCTTCTTTGAAACACCTGTTTTCGGCTCAGGCTCTAACTTTTTCTTCTTCGGTTGTTCTTCATCGTCTTTATTCAGAGCACCAGCTACTCTTTTCCTCTTTTGGCCTTCGGCGTCCTTGTCTAGCCGCCCGTAATCAGGGTACTCAAAATCCAGAGCATCCATTACTCGATTTAACCTCCGCTTCGGACGGGTGCCGAAGGCTGCAGTCATCAATTGATCTTCTTTTTTAGAATAATTGCCGAGTATTTCATTGCACATTACTTCAATTATGTCCAGCCACTCTTGCCAAGGCACTTTGAAATGTTTCTTGAATTTGTAATGGTAAGGCAAACGAACAAATTCCCCCTTCTTCTTTTCCCCCTTCAGCTTTGGCATTTCCCATTCCTTCAAAGTTGGGAACACTCTGAAGGCCAAAAACTCTTGCACTAAGTCCCTAGTGCCGATATGATCTGCAATAACTCAAAATTCAGCAAGGGCGATTTGGCTCGGACTCCCTGGTGTCATGTCGCACCGGGGTCTAGTCTCTCCGAAGATCAATTCCAACGGACTCTGGACTAGCTTCTCCTTCTCTTCATCAACTTTGACATAGAACCACTCAGACTTCCAGCCAGCTGGCCACTTGCTTCGGTAGCTAATCACTGGAAATTTTGTAGTCTTGCGATAGGCAAAGTTGTAGCAGCCAAAATTTTCATGTAGCCCATCTCCTTTAGCTTTCGTCTGGTAATGGAGCTCGTGCACTCGGCAGAAGCCTTCACCAAATCGCTCCACCCCTTGGCTTCGGAGAGCCCAGATATAAACACTAAGCCTAACGATAGCGTTAGGAGTTAGCTGATGAAGGTAGATCCCAAACTTCTTCAATACATCAGCAATCATCTTGTTCAAAGGAAATCTCAAACCAGCCTTAAAGAAACTTTTAAAGACCACTACTTCATCCTTTCCTGGCTTCGGAGTAGTCTCTTCCCCCACCAAAACGAACCAACTCTTTCTTTGCTTCATTGAAATAGCCCAAATTCAACATCTTAGGCAGATCATCTTCGGAGATGGTGGATTTCCCGAAATCCAAGTGGCTCGGTTTACTTGGCAGGTGCTTCCTCCGTCGCGCGTAACCCTAGCTTCGGAGATGGTGGATTTCCCGAAATCATCTTCAGACTCAGTCTCCTCAGCATCAGCTTGTTCTGCTTCAGTGGCAGGTGCTTCCTCCGATGCTTCCAGCGCTGAGCGCTTCATCACTTTGGAGATTGGGGCAGTTTCTGCACCTTCGGCTTCTTCTCCGTCGCGCGTAACCCTAGCTGTGGAACACACTCTGGCCATCTGATGATTGAATTTCTTGTTTTTTGAATGAAGTTGAAAATTTTTCTTTACTTTGCCGAAGCTCTTTCGTTTTACGAAGCTTGAGCAAAGTAAATAGCTTCGGCTTTGGTCAATATTTTGGCAGCAAAACAGTGCGATAGCAATGAATGCTGTGGTAACTTCACACCTACCCGTCTATTTATATAGTGCCGCAGGTGGGAAGGTGAATCGTCAAGGTTTTCCGCACCGGACAAACAATCACTCGCACTCACTGAACGGTGGGCCATAGAGTCCGAGAAGGTGAATTGCCAGGGCGCGCGTAACTGCTGCAAGATGGGGCCACTCCGCGCGTGGAATATTTTAATCGTTTCTCGCCAACGAGCTCAGGGAAGGTGTTTTACGGATCTTCGGCATCTCGAAGCCTAGAAGACTTTTTCACGGATCAAGATCGTTACGAAAAACGATCTAGCACCGCGAAGGGGCTACTGTTGGGGGTATGCTTCGTAGCCGAAGATTCTAAAGCAAGAGAACACCTTCGGCAGATTCTCTCAGAAGCAGCGCCGAAGCTATCACCTATAAAGCTTCGGCACAGTGACAGATCTCAAGACGAAGGGGTGAACCGACTTAAAGATAAAATGACTTAAAGACCCATGATGTTTTGTGTCATTATTGTAGTCGATTGTAAAGGGCATAAATGTAATTTTACACAGGCTGCACCCTGTGCCTATAAATAGATGAACAGTACCCCTGTACCGTTCACGCAATCTGGCAATCGCTGACACGTTACGCTGGAATTATTGTTTCCTGCCAAGACGAAGGTATAAATGTACCTAAATATTATGTTTTAATATTTAGGTTTGTATAATAAAATATGTGAATAATATTACCTGTTTTTGGTATATCTTTTTCCAATGTTTCATATTTTATATTTCATTCTTCATTGTCTTATAAGTCTGATCACGAAGGTGTGACCTTCGTGATATTTTGTTTATGGCCTTCGTCCGAAGATCATTAAATCCTCGGGGAGATAATGCTTCAGTGTACAAAGGACATTAACATTTAACATTTTATGTTGCCTTGTTCTTAATTCATAGCATTTGAGAACAAGTCCCCAACAAATTATAAGGTTGTTTCCAACGCCAATAGATATTATCAGCTGACATGGATAAGTCGACTATATGTATCGATTGTGTAGATCTCAACACTGGTGGTACAACAGGATCGTCGTCCGATTGGTCGGGTCCATAGCGACAATGTTGGATAGTGGTCCGATTGGTACTGACTAACAATCGGTCCATTAGACTCTTAGGTCATTACCGATCGGTCGATTATTGGACGGCTTGGTCGAAATTGATTGATACCGACCACCTTTGGTGACATGGTGCCTTCTGATTAGTTCACGCTATTTTAAGTTGTTTGAAGTTCAAAAAAAAGAAAAATAAAAATTAAATACCCTAGAATTTAGCCTGTAAATATATAGGGTGTTTGGGTCCATTCACGCCTTTCGCTCTCTATTTCGCTCATCTCCCTTCCTAATATAACGTTCCACTCTCTGTTTCAATATAGATCTAGGTGGAGTTTAAACTTTGATTAACCAATGACCAATCACCACAACTTCCTGACACCCCTGCTAGTGTGGAGAGATCTTTTTCGACTTTCTTTCTCTTATACATTATCATTTGGAGGATGGTTATGCTCATCCCCATTATCTCGCTCTTTATCCTTTGTTTTTATACCTATATCCTCCACTTTTATCTCTATGAACCTTTAATGGATGCTCCTCCTCCTCCCAATAGTGATTCTATCATCAATGCTCATCCTCCTTCCATTGAAGCTTCTACCACCGATGCTCCTTATCCTCCACAATTCATTTTCCATACCCATATGGATATCGATACAGTGCTCCTCCATATGGATCGTATATTACTCCTCTATATGGTGCTCATCCTTTGTTCTCTCCCCTGTTTGGTGGTCCTCACCCGTATGGTACTCCTCCTTCGTATGGTGCTTATCATGCACTTTTAGGTGCAAAATAGTTTTAAAGTTCATATTTTCTTAGGTCTACACGTGACTATTGTACCCCATTGATGACAAAGGTAGGAAGGGATCGACCTTCTAGGGCCAAATAAGTGAATAACCAACACCTTCAACTCCACTATAGAAGCTTCTCTGCAACACCCTGAATTTTAGGGTATAAAAATTTATTTGATCTGTACTCAAAATTCAGGTGTTACTTCTTCCTTTCTTTTTTCCTTTTCCCTTTATCAAAACAATGCAGAGTTATTTTGTTCTATGTTGGCATGAACCCTAGAAATGCCTTGGTTGTCGCATTCATGTTGTTGCATAGTGTGTTCTAAGTGGAAAAGTGTTTGAAACATGTTAATACGCCTTGTAGAAGTTTTCGGTAAATTTTCATATTTTCGAATATTTCTACTTTCCAAAATTCAAAATCTATTTATTTGAGGTACTTAAAAATATTTTCAAAAGTTCTAAATATGTGTTTTGAGTTCATTAGGTGCCAAATCATGTCTAGGATTGTTTCTAGAATTTTTGGAGCCTTTGATATATTTTCGAACATTTAAAACGATTTTAGCCTTTTCTAGAATTATTTTTAATTCTAAAAATGGGATAATTACGAAAAATAAAATATCTTCAAACCCTAGCAATATATATATGGATGGAACCCTCTCGTCGAGCACTTTCCAAATCTTGAAACAGTTTCCCATATTCGATCCACAATTCTCGAAATTGCTCGCCAAAGTTCGGGGCGGTTCCAAATCCGGCGACAACTCCGGCGTGCAATTACTTTCAATACGTGTGTCGGCGGCGGCATCGGGCATCCGAGGGTACCGCTGCATTTGTCTCGTCGAGAGCTTCATCCTAGTGCCTTCGATTCGTCGATCCAATCGTTGGTTTGTCGCCAATCGACGATTTTCTTCTCGGCTCCGGTAAACTTTGTCTTCTCCGGTGAGCCCTCCTCCATTGTTGTCCATAGAGTTTCTCTGTTTTTGTTTCCCCCACACAACCCCTCTCTCTCTCTCTTCTCTCCTCTCTCTCTCCCCGGCGGCGGCGCCCCTTTGCCCCCTCTTCCCCCCTCGGCAGCCAAGCGCGCGCCCCGTGTTGTGGCTAGCGGCGACCTCCCCTCCCCTGCGACCGGCCTTCCCCCCTCCCTTCTCCTTCCTTGCCATAGTGAGAGGAAGAAGATGGAGGGGTGGAGGAGATGACGTTTTGTGAAAGGCCCCTCGAGAGTTTTAGAATTATGCACAGAGATGTGTTCCAATTTAAAATCGCGATATCTTTTGCATTATAAATCTGATTCGCTCTGTTCAAGTCACGTTAGATTTGTATTAAAATTGTCTACATGTTAGAATTAGTATTCTCTGTTGTTCCACATTTTATTTAATTTGTTTAAATGTTTGTTTGACCGATAGTTATTAAAGTAGCATTCCAATTAAATCTAATGTAGGGTTTCGATTTGCGCGTTTATAAATAAATACCAATGTGGTTAATCTTAACTGAAATACTCTTTAATAATAATTGTTTAGTATAAATAGGTTATCTATTTAATAGTTCTCACGTGTCGCGTTGGCCCGCGTGTCGTGCGGCTGCCGTGCTGTTTTGCACGTTGCGCATATCGTCTTGCGTCGTTAATTTGTCTCGCTTAGAGTCTCTAATATTATTTAAATTACTTATCTAACTGAGAGCTGTTAGCGTAGTAGATTTATTAAAACTTGGTAATAACTCTAGTTATATTTAATAAATGTTGATTAATGCGAGTATGTCGAATTAAATGTTCTATTTCATATTTGTATGACATAGATGCAATAACTTTTCCATCGTAGCTTCGATCTCGGCATTTCTTTTTCTCGTGTGATCGTAGAAGCGAGCGCTATTTTGTATTGCACGTGTTTATATTGTTTTTCCTTGTATGGTGTGTTGTTCCTTTCTATTTCGAGAATGTTGAATATGTGTTCGCACTCAGTTAGATAACGTTCTATCCGCGGAGTCCGAGGAAGTTGCAGGAGAAGCCCCTGAGCAGCAGTTTAGTGAAAGCAAGTGTCCTCTGACATATTATGTCCTAATTACTTTATAATTTATTGTCTCGCATACTATGATTAATCTAAGGATTGACTAACTTTCTATTTATCTTGTCCTTAATTACCTTTTTCGGTTAGGTTATTATGATCAGCTACATGCTAGTGCTTTACCCTAATCAACGAACATGATGAGAATTACTTTATGATACGATAAATCATTATGATTATGATTACGAACTTGTGGCATTTTAGGGGGCTCGGGCTATTTTTCGAGTACCTCTCTCTAAGTACCTGTTCATTGAAAGACCAGCCGGGACAACAGTACACCCATGAGGGTGGTATGTGATGCCTTTAGCTGATTAATTGGAGGAATCTAGGGGTGTAGTTTGCTTCACCGTTGTGTCATCCATGGGGGCTTGGGTATAGTGCTTGCTCTGCTAAGGGTGGGTATCGATGTTCATTCGATTTAGTTTTGTTAGTCACCCACCTTAGGGAGGAGTACCGTGTTTGTACGACTGGTGAAACCTAATGGACGGCTACACGGCAGGAGAATTTTTGTAAAGGCTACGTAGTGAAACCTTGCCGACTCACCTTGAAAGTGTTTGAGGGTTTGATCGACCCAAGACAAAAAGGGATCACAACTCATGGGTAAAGTGTGCAACCTCTGCATAGGGTTAGAAACTAGTATATCAGTCGTGCTCACGGTTAAGAGCAGTCTTGGGATCCTCTTTGATTAGAAATACTATGGATATATTTATGTTGATGGTTTAATGATGATAGCTATACTTATGATATCTAGTACTTTCCTCTCTGAGGAGGTGCTTTCTTTTGTGAATATCAACCTGGGTTCTATGATAAAACTTGGCTTCTACTAATGATAAATGTCTGACCAACTAAAAGCAACTGATTTGAGCTTAACCCCACATACAACTAGTGCACTTCAACCAAACGGGATATTTGTTGAGTACGTTGATGTGTACTCACCCTTGCTTAAACACAAAACACCAGGTTGTCCCTATTGCAACCATTGCTCAGGAAAAGATGAAGGCAACACGGAGGATTTTTAGGAGTTTCAGGACTTCGAGGAGTTCTAAATTAGATTAGCGGCAAACCCTCAGTCGACTGCCTGTGAAGGCGTTATATTACTATGTTTCGTTCAGCACTTTGATTTATGTTTAAGTTAATGACTATATGGAAATTTAGGATATCATGATGTAATAAAGTAATACTTCTTTCCGGTATTATTTGAGCATTATGTAATGATGTCCAATTATGTAATCGTCGTGTACGTAAATTTATGATCCTAACACATACATGGTTCGCATTCGGTTTACCTTCTAAAACCGGGTGTCACATCCACACTACCGTACCCCAAGCATTAAAAGGATCGGTGGTTGACGAGCAACCAGAATATCACTCTCTTCAACAACATCTACAACCACTTATATGTGACCCAATCAAGTGGAGCAGATGATGTTATGCTGCTGGAAGCTGCCAAGGAGCTTTTGCAACAAGCTCGAAGAAACTGAGTTCAAGCTGGAGCATACGTAGCACGCTCTTTGCCATCAACCTAAGTGTTGTGTGAGGCACTGTAACAATGACTCAAGTGATGAGAGCAAAAGATCTAGTCTAAACTTGGATGATGATTGTAGATTTGCGTCATAGAAAAATATGGAAGCACCACGATCGCGATAGGGAACGAGCTGAAGAAAGGGGAATAGTAGCGAGTCCCCATCTATGCACAAATGTATGTTAAGGAAGCTTTATAAGGCTAGCTAGATGATTACCCAAACTAATATGTCTGGGTAGTTCAACAAATTGTCATATCGCTTCACAGTTGACATAAACGAAGACAAAAAAAGACCCTCAAATTAGCCATAAAAAGTTAACAAAACAACTAAAATTAGAGGAGGAAAAAACAACAAAAGAAGTGGAAGAGGAAGATGAGAAAGAAAAGTGTCGGTACCCTGAATCAGGGGTACCCTCTTCTACAGTATAAAGATGCTACACCCGTACGACACCTCCAGGTCACACGGAGAGCGGCACCCGACCCCACCACATGGGTAGGCCTAAGGGTACCACGAGGCGAGGAAGGATAATGCATCCCAGGAAGCACCGTCGAGTCCGGAAATTCGCAGAGGAACACCGGACCCCTGTGAGTATGAGTCCGGAGCTCCCGAGGAGACATGCCGGGTCCCCCGGGTGGGTCCCAGGTCCCCCCCCCCCCCCCCGAGAGAGGTCCGGGCCTCAGCAAGGTCCCGGGATGAGGAGGACCCCGGCACAGGTGATAGTCGCCTAGAGGGGGGGTGAATAGGGCGAAACTGAATTTTACAAATATAAACACAACTACAAGTCGGGTTAGCGTTAGAAATAAAAACGAGTCCGCGAGAGGGTGTAAAACAAATCACAAGCGAGTAAAGCGGTGAGACACAAGGATTTGTTTTACCGAGGTTCGGTTCTCGCAAACCTACTCCCCGTTGAGGAGGCCACAAAGGCCGGGTCTTTTTCAACCCTTTCCCTCTCTCAAACGGTCCCTCGGACCGAGTGAGCTTCTCTTCTCAAATCACTTGGGAATCAAACTTCCCGCAAGGACCACCACACAATTGGTGTCTCTTGCCTCAATTACAAGTGAGTGTTTGATCACAAGAAAGAATGCCAAAGAAAAGAAGCGATCCAAGCGCAAGAGCTCAATTGAACACGACAAATCACTCTCTCTAGTCACTAAGGCTTTGAGTGGAGTTGGGAGAGGATTTGATCTCTTTTGGTGTGTTTTGCAATGAATGCTAGCTCTTGTATAGTGGTTGGAAGCTGGAAAACTTGGATGTTATGAATGGTGGGGTGGTTGGGGTATTTATAGCCCCAACCACCAAACTAGCCGTTTGGTGGAGGCTGACTGTCGTATGGTGCACCGGACAGTCCGGTGCACACCGGACATGTCCGGTGTGCCAGCCACGTCACCAAATGCCGTTGGGATTTGACCGTTGGAGCTCTGACTTCTGGGCCCGCCTGGATGTCCGGTGCACACCGGACATGTACTGTTCAATGTCCGGTGCGCCAGTATGGGCGTGCCTGACTTCTGCGCGCTTCTGGCGCGCATTGAATGCGCCTGCAGGTGACCGTTGGCGCGAAGTAGCCGTTGCTCTGCTGGTTCACCGGACAGTCCGGTGTACACCGGACATGTCCGGTGAATTATAGCGGAGCAGCCGCTGCGTTTTCCCGAGGCTGGCGAGTTCCGGAGGCGCTCTTCCTTGGAGCACCGGACACTGTCCGGTGTACACCGGACAGTCCGGTGAATTATAGCGGAGTGCCTCTGGAAATTCCCGAAGGTGGCGAGTTTAAGTTGGAGTCCTCTGGTGCACCGGACACTGTCCGGTGTACACTGGACAGTCCGGTGCCCCAGACCAGAGGTGCCTTCGGTTGTCCCTTTGCTCCTTTGTTGAACCCAATTCTTGGTCATTTTATTGGCTAAGTGTGAACCTTTTACACCTGTATAATTTATACACTAGGGCAAACTAGTTAGTCCAATTATTTGTGTTGGGCAATTCAACCACCAAAATCATTTATGAACTAGGTGTAAGCCTAATTCCCTTTCAATCTCCCCCTTTTTGGTGATTGATGCCAACACAAACCAAAGCAAATATGGAGATGCATAATTGAACTAGTTTGCATAATGTAAGTGCAAAGGTTGCTTGGAATTGAGCCAATATAAATACTTACAAGATATGCTTGGATTGTTTCTTCGTTTTTAACATTTTGGACCACGCTTGCACCACATGTTTTGTTTTTTGCAAACTATTTTGTAAATTCTTTTCAAGGTTCGTTTGCAAATAGTCAAAGGTAAATGAATAAGATTTTGCAAAGCATTTTCAAGATTTGAAATTTTCTCCCCCTATTTCAAATGCTTTTCCTTTGACTAAACAAAACTCCCCCTAAATGAGATCCACCTCTTAGTGTTCAAGAGGGTTTTGATGTATCATTTTTGAAATACTACTTTCTCCCCCTTTTGAACACAATAGGATACCAATTGAAAATACTCTTTGAAAAACTAAGTTTTTTGAAATTGGTGGTGGTGCGGTCCTTTTGCTTTGGGCTCATATTTTCTCCCCCTTTGGCATGAAACGCCAAAAACGGAATCATTAGAGCCCTTGAAGTGCTTTTCTTCCCCTTTGGTCATAAATAAAAGAGTTAAGATTATACCAAAGACGAAGTCCTTTTGCTCTCTCCCCCAAGGATGGAGAGTGGCTTAGAGCGACGGCGAAGGATGAGTTACGGAGTGGAAGCCTTTGTCTTCGCCGAAGACTCCAATTCCCTTTCAATACACCTATGACTTGGTTTGAAATAGACTTGAAAAACACATTAGTCATATCATATGAAAGAGACATGATCAAAAGTATACAAATGAGCTATGTGTGCAAGTTAGCAAAAGAAATTGCGCGAATCAAGAATATTGAGCTCATGCCTAAGTTTGTTAAAAGTTTGTTCATTAAGTGGCTTGGTAAAGATATCGGCTAATTGATCTTTAGTATTAATGTAAGAAATCTCGATATCTCCCTTTTGTTGGTGATCTCTAAGAAAATGATACCGAATGGCTATGTGTTTAGTGCGGCTATGCTCGACGGGATTATCCGCCATCTTGATTGCACTCTCATTATCACATAGCAAAGGGACTTTGGTTAATTTGTAACCGTAGTCCCGCAGGGTTTGCCTCATCCAAAGCAACTGCGCGCAACAATGGCCTGCGGCAATGTACTCTGCTTCGGCGGTGGAAAGAGCGACCGAATTTTGCTTCTTTGAAGCCCAAGACACCAAGGACCTTCCCAAGAACTGGCAAGTCCCCGATGTGCTCTTCCTATTGATTTTACACCCCGCCCAATCGGCATCTGAATAACCAATCAAATCAAATGTGGATCCCCTAGGATACCAAAGCCCAAACTTAGGAGTATAAGCCAAATATCTCAAGATTCGTTTTACGGCCGTAAGGTGAGCTTCCTTAGGGTTGGCTTGGAATCTTGCACACATGCATACGGAAAGCATAATATCCGGTCGAGATGCACATAAATAGAGTAAGGAACCTATCATCGACCGGTATACCTTTTAATCCACGGACTTACCTCCCGTGTCGAGGTCGAGATGCCCATTAGTTCCCATGGGTGTCTTGATGGGCTTGGCATCCTTCATCCCAAACTTGTTTAGAATGTCTTGAGTATACTTCGTTTGGCTAATGAAGGTGCCCTCTTGGAGTTGCTTCACTTGAAATCCCAAGAAGTACTTTAACTCACCCATCATAGACATCTCGAACTTTTGTGTCATGATCCTACTAAATTCTTCACATGTAGACTCGTTAGTAGACCCAAATATAATATCATCAACATAAATTTGGCATACAAACAAGTCATTTTCAATAGTTTTAGTAAATAGAGTAGGATCAGCCTTTCCGACTTTGAATTCATTAGTGATGAGAAAATCCCTAAGGCATTCATACCATGCTCTTGGGGCTTGCTTGAGCCCATAAAGCGCCTTAGAGAGTTTATAGACATGGTTAGGGTACTCACTATCTTCAAAGCCGGGAGGTTGCTCAACATAGACCTCTTCCTTGATTGGTCCATTGAGGAAGGCACTTTTCACGTCCATTTGATAAAGCTTAAAGCCATGGTAAGTAGCATAGGCCAATAATATACGAATTGACTCAAGCCTAGCTACAGGTGCATAGGTTTCACCGAAATCCAAACCTTCGACTTGGGAATATCCCTTGGCCACAAGTCGAGCTTTGTTCCTTGTCACCACACCATGCTCATCTTGCTTGTTGCGGAAGACCCATTTGGTTCCTACAACATTTTGGTTAGGACGTGGAACTAAATGCCATACCTCATTCCTAGTGAAGTTGTTGAGCTCCTCTTGCATCGCCACCACCCAATCCGAATCTTGGAGTGCTTCCTCTACCCTATGTGGCTCAATAGAGGAAACAAAAGAGTAATGCTCACAAAAATGTGCAACACGAGATCTAGTGGTTACCCCCTTATGAATGTCGCCGAGGATGGTGTCGACGGGGTGATCTCGTTGGACTGCTTGGTGGACTCTTGGGTGTGGCGGCCTTTGTTCTTCATCCTCCTTGTCTTGATCATTTGTATCTCCCCCTTGATTATTGCCGTCATCTTGAGGTGGCTCATTTGCTTGATCTTCTACTTCATCAACTTGAGCCTCATCCTCATTTTGAGTCGGTGGAGATGCTTGCTTGGAGGAGGATGGTTGATCTTGTGCATTTGGAGGCTCTTCGGATTCCTTAGGACACACATCCCCAATGGACATGTTCCTTAGCGCGATGCACGGAGCCTCTTCAATACCTATCTCATCAAGATCAACTTGCTCTTCTTGAGAGCCGTTAGTTTCATCAAACACAACGTCACAAGAAACTTCAACTTGTCCAATGGACTTGTTAAAGACTCTATATGCCCTTGTGTTTGAATCATATCCTAGTAAAAAGCCTTCTACAGTCTTAGGAGCAAATTTAGATTTTCTACCTCTTTTAATAAGAATGAAGCATTTGCTACCAAAGACTCTAAAATATGAAATGTTGGGCTTTTTACCGGTTAGGAGTTCGTATGATGTCTTCTTGAGGATTCAGTGTAGATATAACCGGTTGATGACGTAGCAGGCGGTGTTGACTGCCTCAGCCCAAAACCGATCCGAAGTCTTGTACTCATCAAGCATGGTTCTTGCCATGTCCAATAGAGTTCGATTCTTCCTCTCCACTACACCATTTTGTTGTGGCGTGTAGGGAGAAGAGAACTCATGTTTGAGGCCCTCCTCCTCAAGGAAACCTTCGATTTGAGAGTTCTTGAACTCCGTCCCGTTGTCGCTTCTAATTTTCTTGATCCTTAAGCCGAACTCGTTTTGAGCTCGTCTTAAGAATCCCTTTAAGGTTTCTTGGGTTTGAGATTTTTCCTGCAAAAAGAACACCCAAGTGAAGCGAGAATAATCATCCACTATTACAAGACAATACTTACTCCCGCCGATGCTTATGTAAGCAATCGGGCCGAATAGATCCATGTGGAGTAGCTCAAGCGGCCTATCGGTCGTCATGATGTTCTTGTGTGGATGATGGGCACCAACTTGCTTTCCTGCTTGACATGCGCTACAAACCCTGTCTTTCTCAAAATGAACATTTGTTAGTCCCAAAATGTGTTCTCCCTTTAGAAGCTTGTGAAGATTCTTCATCCCAACATGTGCTAGTCGGCGATGCCAGAGCCAGCCCATGTTAGTCTTGGCAATTAAGCAAGTGTCGAGTTCAGCTCTATCAAAATCTACCAAGTATAGCTGACCCTCTAACACTCCCTTAAATGCTATTGAATCATCACTTCTTCTAAAGACAGTGACACCTATATCAGTGAAAAGACAGTTGTAGCCCATTTTGCATAATTGAGATACAGAAAGCAAATTGTAATCTAAAGAATCTACAAGAAAAACATTGGAAATAGAATGGTCAGGAGATATAGCTATTTTACCAAGACCTTTGACCAAACCTTGATTTCCATCCCCGAATGTGATTGCTCGTTGGGGATCTTGGTTTTTCTCGTAGGAGGAGAACATCTTCTTCTCCCCTGTCATGTGGTTTGTGCACCCGCTGTCGAGTATCCAACTTGAGCCCCCGGATGCATAAACCTACAAAACAAGTTTAGTTATTGATTTTAGGTACCCAAATGGTTTTGGGTCCTTTGGCATTAGACACAAGAACTTTGGGTACCCAAACACAAGTCTTTGACCCCTTGTGCTTGCCCCCAACATATTTGGCAACTACTTTGCCGGATTTGTTAGTCAACACATAAGATGCATCAAAAGTTTTAAATGAAAGACTATGTTCATTTGATGCACTAGGAGTTTTCTTCTTAGGCAACTTAGCACGGGTTGGTTGCCTAGAGCTAGATGTCTCACCCTTATACATAAAAGCATGGTTAGGGCCAGAGTGAGACTCCCTAGAATGAATTCTCCTAATTTTGTCCTCGGGATAACCGGCAGGGTATAAAATGTAACCCTCGTTATCCTGAGGCATGGGAGCCTTGCCCTTAACAAAATTAGACAATCTTTTAGAAGGGGCATTAAGTTTGACATTGTCTCCCCTTTGGAAGCCAATGTCATCCTTGATGTCAGGGCGTCTCCCATTATAGAGCATACTTCTAGCAAATTTAAATTTTTCATTTTCTAAGTTATGCTCGGCAATTTTAGCATCTAATTTTGCTATATGATCATTTTGTTGTTTAATTAAAGACATGTGATCATGAATAGCATTAATATCAACATCTCTATATCTAGTACAAATAGATACATGCTCAACGATAGATGTAGAGGGTTTGCAAGATTTTAATTCTACAACCTTAGCATGTAACATGTCATTCTTAGTTCTAAGGTCGGAAATAGTAGCAATGCAAACATCAAAATCTTTAGCCTTAGCAAGCAATTTTTCATTTTCAATCCTAAGGCTAGCAAGAGAAATGATGAATTCTTCAATCCTAGCAAGTAAATCATCATCATTATTTTCTAGAATTGGTAATTGAAACATTACAAACATGAGAATCAACCTTAGCTAACAAATTAGCATTTTCATTTCTAAGGTTGTCTATTGTCTCATGGCAAGTGCTTAGCTCACTAGATAATTTTTCACATTTCTCAATTTCTAGAGCATAAGCATTTTTAACTTTAACATGTTTCTTGTTTTCCTTAATTAGGAAGTCCTCTTGAGAATCTAAAAGGTCATCCTTTTCATGAATAGCACTAATCAATTCATTTAATTTTTCTTTTTGTTCCATGTTAAGGTTGGCAAAAAGGGTACGCAAATTATCTTCCTCATCACTAGCATTATCATCACTAGAGGATTCATATTTAGTGGAGGATTTAGATTTAACCTTCTTCTTTTTGCCGTCCTTTGCCATGAGGCACTTGTGGCCGACGTTGGGGAAGAGAAGTCCCTTGGTGACGGCGATGTTGGCGGCGTCCTCGTCGTCGGAGGAGTCGGTGGAGCTCTCGTCGGAGTCCCATTCGCGTCACACGTGGGCATCACCACCCCTCTTCTTGTGGTACCTCTTCTTTTCTCTCCTCTTGCCCTTCTTGTCGTTATCCCTGTCACTGTCACTTGATAATGGACATTTGGCAATAAAGTGACCGGGCTTACCACACTTGTAGCAAACCTTCTTGGAGTGGGACTTGTAGTCTTTCCCCCTCCTTTGTTTGAGGATTTGGCGGAAGCTCTTGATGACGAGCGCCATTTCCTCATTGTCGAGCTTGGAGGCGTCGATTGGTTGTCTACTTGGTGTAGACTCCTCCTTCTTTTCCTCTGTCGCCTTGAATGCGACGGGTTGAGCTTCGGATGTGGAGGGATCATCAAGCTCGTTGATCTTCCTCGAGCCTTCGATCATGCACTCAAAACTCACAAAATTCCCGATGACTTCCTCGGGGGTCATTAGTGTATATCTTGGGTTGCCATGAATTAATTGTACTTGAGTAGGGTTAAGAAAAATAAGAGATCTTAGAATAACCTTAACCATTTCGTGGTCATCCCATTTCTTGCTCCCGAGGTTGCGCACTTGATTCACCAAGGTCTTGAGCCGGTTGTACATGTTTTGTGGCTCCTCCCCTTTGCGAAGCCGGAACCGACCCAGCTCTCCCTCGATCGTCTCCCGCTTGGTGATTTTTGTGAGCTCATCTCCTTCGTGTGCGGTTTTGAGCACATCCCAAACCTCCTTGGCGCTCTTCAACCCTTGCACTTTGTTATACTCTTCTCTACTTAGAGAGGCGAGGAGTATTGTTGTTGCTTGAGAATTGAAGTGCTCGATTTGGGCCACCTCATCCTCATCATAGTCTTCATCCCCTACGGATGGTACCTGTGCACCAAACTCAACAACATCCCATATACTTTTGTGGAGTGAAATTAGATGAAATCGCATTAAATCACTCCACCTAGCATAATCTTCACCATCAAATGTTGGTGGTTTGCCTAAAGGGACGGAAAGTAACGGTGTATGTTTCGAAATGCGAGGGTAGCGTAGGGGAATCTTACTATACTTCTTACGCTCTTGGCGTTTAGAAGTGACGGATGCCGCGTCGGAGCCGGAGGTGGATGTCGATGAAGAATCGGTCTCGTAGTAGACCACTTTCCTCATCCTCTTTTTCTTGTTCCCACTCCGTTGCGGCTTGTGGGAGGAAGACTTCTCCTTCTTTTCTTTGTGTGAAGAAGATTTCTTCTCCTTCCCCTTGGAGGAGTCCTTCTTCTTCTCCTTCCCTTTGGAGGAGTCTTTCTTCTCCTTCCTCTTGGTGCGGGACTCTTCCGATGAAGTGCTCCCGTGGCTTGTAGTGGGCTTTTCGCCGGTCTCCATCTCCTTCTTGGCGTGATCTCCCGACATCACTTCGAGCGGTTAGGCTCTAATGAAGCACCGGACTCTGATACCAATTGATAGTCGCCTAGAGGGGGGTGAATAGGGCGAAACTGAATTTTACAAATATAAACACAACTACAAGCTGGGTTAGCGTTAGAAATAAAAACGAGTCCGCGAGAGGGTGTAAAACAAATCGCAAGCGAGTAAAGCGGTGAGACACAAGGATTTGTTTTACCGAGGTTCGGTTCTCGCAAACCTACTCCCCGTTGAGGAGGCCACAAAGGCCGGGTCTTTTTCAACCCTTTCCCTCTCTCAAACGGTCCCTCGGACCGAGTGAGCTTCTCTTCTCAAATCACTTGGGAATCAAACTTCCCGCAAGGACCACCACACAATTGGTGTCTCTTGCCTCAATTACAAGTGAGTGTTTGATCACAAGAAAGAATGCCAAAGAAAAGAAGCGATCCAAGCGCAAGAGCTCAATTGAACACGACAAATCACTCTCTCTAGTCACTAAGGCTTTGAGTGGAGTTGGGAGAGGATTTGATCTCTTTTGGTGTGTTTTGCAGTGAATGCTAGCTCTTGTATAGTGGTTGGAAGCTGGAAAACTTGGATGTTATGAATGGTGGGGTGGTTGGGGTATTTATAGCCCCAACCACCAAACTAGCCGTTTGGTGGAGGCTGACTGTCGTATGGTGCACCGGACAGTCCGGTGCACACCGGACATGTCCGGTGTGCCAGCCACGTCACCAAATGCCGTTGGGATTCGACCGTTGGAGCTCTGACTTCTGGGCCCGCCTGGATGTCCGGTGCACACCGGACATGTACTGTTCAATGTCCGGTGCGCCAGTATGGGCGTGCCTGACTTCTGCGCGCTTCTGGCGCGCATTGAATGCGCCTGCAGGTGACCGTTGGCGCGAAGTAGTCGTTGCTCTGCTGGTTCACCGGACAGTCCGGTGTACACCGGACATGTCCGGTGAATTATAGTGGAGCAGCCGCTGCGTTTTCCCGAGGCTGGCGAGTTCCGGAGGCGCTCTTCCTTGGAGCACCGGACACTGTCCGGTGTACACCGGACAGTCCGGTGAATTATAGCGGAGTGCCTCTGGAAATTCCCGAAGGTGGCGAGTTTAAGTTGGAGTCCTCTGGTGCACCGGACATTGTCCGGTGCCCCAGACCAGAGGTGCCTTCGGTTGTCCCTTTGCTCCTTTGTTGAACCCAATTCTTGGTCATTTTATTGGCTAAGTGTGAACCTTTTACACCTGTATAATTTATACACTAGGGCAAACTAGTTAGTCCAATTATTTGTGTTGGGCAATTCAACCACCAAAATCATTTAGGAACTAGGTGTAAGCCTAATTCCCTTTCAACAGGCAAGGGTCCGGTGCCGACACGTGTCCAGACTTTGCTCTACGCTCCCCGCTCAGGCGGAGACTCGCCGCGGCCGCGTGGCTTGTGGCTCGTGACATAAGCCAACGGGTCGAGCCTGACGCAAGGCCCATACGGCTGTGCAGTCTTTGCATTTATTGCGGAGAGGACGCGCCGCCTGCCACCACGCTGACGGGCGATGCGCCCTCTCAACATTTAATGTGTCATGTCCAATCCGCCGGCAGACGGCGTCAGGGTCACCTAGCAGACGGCGCGCCTGACTAGTCTGTTGGGGAATAGTGCGGTCGTGCCGAGCGACGCACATCACTCATCATCCCTTCTACAAGAAGTTTCCCCTGCACACCGAGGATACGGAGATCTCGGACGTCAGGGCACAAGAAGATTGCCCCAGCAGCAACATTTGTAGCTCCAAGCGCTATATTCTTTATGTCCCTGGACCCACATGTCGGGGCCCAGTACCTTTGTGCATGCCCCCTTCAGCTATAAAAGGGGAGGCATGCGACGTTACACACAAGCTCAATCTTTCAGACCCAACCTTAGTCTCACAAGTTCATACAAGCTCTCAAGCAATACATCACACAGTGGAGTAGGGTGTTACGCTCCGGTGGCCCGAACCACTCTAAATCCTTGTGTGTTCTTGTGTTCTTCCCACTTTTCCAACTAACAAGCAAAACGCTTAGGCCCCTCCTCATCTTAGGATTTAGGGCGGGTGCACTCCGCCACCCGGCCGGAGATTTGCTCTCCGACAAAAGTATTAGTTATTTTTATGAATTATGTATTTTTTGTTTAACTTATATATTTTAAAATTATTTACATGGATTATGGAAATTTTATTTGCTTAATATGTAATTGGATGTATTTTTATTTTAATAAAATGACATATTTATGTTAACTAAAATTATGTAAAAGAAAATTTGATGTCGCTATAGACTGACGCTAAATGTTGTGCATTAGAGTATTGTGATAGATAAGAACCGGGCGAATATCAATAGTAGGGTCGATAGTACGGTTGATAACTGATATGATATGACGTGGCGGTAAATACCAATATGTATGATTAAAACCAATCTAAATGATTTTAACTTTTTTATTACATGGATTTTACTATATTTAAAATTTTATTATATCTAAATACATAACAAAATTGATATAAAAAATTAAAACACGCTGTCAAATTAAAGTTGACGTTTTCTGCATCCAGTCGATGTTTTCCATTTTGATTTTGAGCTCGTACAACATATTCCTCCCCTAACCCAACCTCTCCTACGCTAACGAGCTTTTCCATATCCTCTTGTATCTTGACGCGTCCAGCCGTCCCTCATATATCCCATCGTCATGTTCATGTTAACCTCGTAAGCTAATATGTAAATCTGGGAAACGGATCCTCTGTAGTTACTTCCACAAAAGTAGCTGAAGATGGGTCATTGATATGTGGGTCCGGCGTAGACATGATCCAGCACGTTGATGATCTCGTTCCATAGATCTAATAAGCTTTAGGTATTAATGTGGTCAATTAATTGGGATCTAATGACTCAACTAAGGACATGTTTGGATCCTTGGTGCTAAAGTTTCGCACTATACTTTTAGCTAAACTTTAGCACTTAAACATCTAAACAAGAGTGCTAAAAATACTAAAAGTGAAGTGCTAAACTTTAGCACCAAATAGCAGTTTAGCTCCCCAAAGTGTGCTAAACTTATCACCATGCTAAAGTTTAGTATATGGGATCTAAACAGACCTTAACACTAAGAGTTTTTCATGGTGACAAAGTATTTAGGCCTTGTTTTGTCATTCCCATTCTATTAGGGTTGGAGGGAATTGGGATGTATTATGAGGATTTTTTACTTGCTAGGAATTTAAACCTAATCAATTCCCTCTAATCTACATGAATTGAGATTAAACGAATGTGCCCTTAAATGGGTACCTGCCTATAAAGCTACCCAAGTACGATGGCCCAACACGAGAGTTGCAGGTCCACAATAGGTGATGTAATAAGTGACATGGCGAATTACTTACCGGCAATGTGCTAGCACCACACCTGAACTAGGTAAGACCAATCACCTATGTTGGCATCGTCATGTCTCGACGGTGGGCTATGCATAGTTGTCAGTACATTCATGCTAAGACTGTACTATCCTAGTTGTACTAACATATGTCTTGCCACTACTGATTAAGAATTTATAGCACCACCCAACTGATATTATTGCTAGAAGCATCGAGAACAGGAAAATGGCTATGAAGTGCTAAGGCCACACTCTAACTTGTTTTTCGACCTTATGGCTAGTTAAAAAACACTATTTTTTAAAGGATTCCTATTTTTCGAAGAGAAAATTAACTAATTTTTCTTCATAAAATGAAAATTCCTTGTAAAAATAGGGTTTATAAACTAGCCCTTAATGTTGGAAGCTCCTAGCAAACACATATCAAAGTGGTGGGAGATCCAACCATAGGGCACCCCTGAAGTTTTCTTGCAAATGAACCAAAAATGTGAGGACAAATGATGTTTTAAAACTACAGAACATAGTAGATGTACGTTGTACTTACTTGGACCTATCGGGGTCCTCAAGTAATCCCGCAGAACTACTCCAATAGGTCCATCCAATTTGTAGGGTCCATGTTTGGGATTTGACCTCGAACAATTGTAATCCCTAACATTTTGAAGTTGATTAACCCGTAGCGTCTCTTTTTACTCAATGTATGTTTCCAGGATCGACATTGTCTGATACAAAAGCAACATAAGATCGGATCAAAACCAATTAAATTCAACAAAGACCTTGCAACAAACTTCACAATATTCAAACATGTTTGCTAGCATTTACAATAATAGGTGCATTTGGCAGGGCTAAACATTGGAATCACTAGAATCGTTGCCAAACACCATAGCGAGAGAAAAGTTTAGACCTAGTTTGGATACTTTGGATACTCTAGTATTGACTTCAAGTTTATTAAAAATATACTAGACTTCAAGTTTATTAAAAATATGTGTGTCCAACTATCTAGGTGATTTAAATATGCGTCCAACTAAGTTTATTACAAAACATATTTTATAATTAATCTAATTATACTTATCTTATATCGTAATTGTTATTGTTTTATTACATAACTTTGATTGACCTTTAAATCGTTTGACTCCTCAAAAATAAAAAATGCATCCTTCTCTGGATGAAGCAAGTTAGGCCTTGTTCGTTTCTACCGGATTGGTGGGTCGGAACGATTCCAAACCGGATTGCTTCTTTAATTTATATAAACTTTGATTAGGTGGAACAAAACGAACAAGGCCTTACTGGGCTGAAACACCCCTGCAGCATTACCACATAGATAGAAGTACCCATTTATGTCATTCTAAAAAACATGTTGTGCCGACACTTTTGGCACTAATCGAAGGATGGCAAAAAAATTCATTTTATTTTGTCCAAGCATTTATTTAATATGCCAACAAGATATCCAACACACATGGAGTACTCCGGCAGTAAGAATAGCAACTCTACAATCGGTGGCGGTACGCGCGCCGCATTTCGTGTTCTGCCAAAAAAGACGCCACATAAAAGGAACATGAAAATGCAGTTAGACCACATGCACATTTCGATACACTCCATCTGAATAATTTACAGAGCTACAAATGGTGAAAATCAAGCTTTTGCTGGCCATGTCGCTTGAGATGACATAATGATGCCCACAATGACACCGAACAGTCCCAGAGCGCTGCCGAAGATCTCAATCACCAAAATCTTTACGAAGAGTGATGAGTTCTGAGCATCAGACAGTGCGCAGCTGCTTCCAATTATCCCCACGCATACCCTGTAAAGAAGAAATCTAATCATCTGAAACTGCAGAATAAATTCGCCAGAGGGAACAAGATGGAGAGCATGGTGCCTACCCGCAAACAAGATTAGCAAAGCCAACGATAAGGCCAGATGCAAAGATTGCATAGCCAGCTCGAAGAGACTCCGGATCATACATTTGAGATGTTGGCACACTTTCAAGCTTTGTCTGGAGGATGATTGCCACAATTACGCCATAAATTGCGACAGCCTCACAGAAGATGACACTGAAAAGGCAAAAGTACATAGAGATTATCATTAAAACATGAAAATATAAATTTCTAATATGAAGTTAGAGCTTGCTGCATTCCTTTTGTATAAGTAACATATTCGTTGCTCGCCTAGAAAGACACCAAGACAAGGCTAATGCAAGGATGAGAACATCGCATGGTGTTTGTTTAAGTGAGGTAAACTGAGGGTATACAAACACGTAGGTGTGAATCTGGCAGTCAGATATAACATTACCATGTATCCATTCAACCAAATGCAAGATGAATTGCTGCAACCAAACAGCTCTCAAATCCCATTAATCCAAGATTCCATGCTCTATTATTATAAACTGTTTATAGAGTATATTCATAGGCATGACACAAGTGAACTTATTTGGTTAAGCCATTCAGGCACATTTCACAGAATAGAAATGACCAAATGCCAGAATGAATTATTCTAAGGTAAAAAGGAAACCATTTATCTAATTCTCAGAACGGTGGAAACAAAGGCAGATGTAAACGACACTGCAGTTCCAAAGTCCCTAAATTGAGGTTCTACTTCTATCATTGCTATTGGATAATGACATGGGAAACATGGCATACTTTAAAACTGGAGCGGTGAAGATATAAAATTACCAAATGAATAATCTAAAAATGAGGCAATCAAAACTCATTTGTGTTCCTAACCACCAAATGAATGAGTAGCTTCCTCTTATAGCAGTAGTTGGCCTACATATTTTTATGTTCTACATATTCTTATGAATTTTTAATGAAGTATTACACTTCACAAATGATGATCACACCAAAGAGTGATAAAATGTTTTTTGATTACCTATCTTTCCTAGCACATCATCATCATCAGTGCAATAAGAATATATTACAATCTAGTTGGCTAGTTGCACAGCTAGAGCTCTATTGATAATATCCACCAACACAACGACAACAAAAGGATATGTGCAAAAGGTAACCAATAGATGCTGAGATAGACAAAGGACAGTGATTGGAACCAAGAAGATAAACAAAAGAACTTAAGTAGGGTAGTGTGTGGCTTGGAATGTTTATATGTGGAGTACTTGCCAAACAACAGTACTATCGAATCAAAGTTTTGAACCACCAAAAGTAACAGGAGCATCAGGGATCAAGAAATATCCAGGTCTCCAGCATTACCAGAGAAAAAAAATGACATCACTTGTACACCCCCCCCCAAAAAAAAAAAAAACTAAATAGAAGTGTTTCCTACCATACACAATACCTCTTCCCTCTGATTCCAAATGTAGGTCATTAAAAAGAGTGGCATAGTCTCCAATGTGAATCTGACTTGCATTTTTTATATAAAAACTATTTCAAATAGTGAAAGTTGTATATATTACGAAAGGATTTTCCATGGTGAATCTAGTACCATCAACCATGTCTTGTTAATCTACATTGGTTTTAATTTATTGAGGATCAAACTAGAAAAAGGTCAACCGAGTAGAATACTAGAATGGCCTACATTTCCAATCAGAATCAAAGTTATCAAGTTGTCCAACTAATCATGATTAGTCAGGGTTATCAGTGCATAGTGATCAGTTGTGCTGTTGTGCACAACGACTAGCTACGATTAGTCCAGATGATCAGCTCCATGGCGACTAAGACCGATTGGATGACTTGACATTATTGAAAAGAGTAAAAGATTTAGTTCTCTTAAGAAAAGCCCTATCCCAATGTGGAATATGAGAGTTGGGGGATCAAAACTTAAAAGGTCGGGAACAAGGCCAGGCTGTAATGATTTAGGCTCATATGCACAGAACAAAGAACAAATAGTTTTTTTAAGCAGTAACAAGATAGTAACCACAACTAATGCAAGGTAAACTGAAACATTAGTGCATTCCCAAGAGGTCAGGTTAAGCCAGACGGTTTGTAAGTTGTAGCAACCAAAGGCAGTTTGCAATGAGTTTTCTATGTGTTTGTTTGCAGGTTGTTGACATCTAGAAACTTCTAGTCTAGATTCTAGATATGTAAGTTCGCCTTACATCGAGATGGCATCCAAAACTTCCTAATACGAAAGCTATATGTAAGTCAATATATCACATTATCACTTGACAAATCCGCTAGACGGTGAATTCAGTCAATGGACGGGAATTTAGATATAGATAGATAGATATAGCGGACACCTCCGCTAGATGGTGAATAAAATCAGGCGGAACTAAAGCAGCCTAGCACAGCCAAATCTAGCAACAGCACCTTGAACGCGTAATAAGTACGAAGGCTCTAGATTCCGTACCTGATGAGGTTCTTAGAAGTGATCCTGGGCGCCTTGATGGCGGCCCCGATGAGGCTGCTCCCCGTGATGAAGATACCCCTGGAGATAGAAAGCGGAAGCAAACAGCAAGGAGAGTGAGAGGCGGGCAGACGCAAGCAAGACCTGGCGAGGCAGCAGATCTGGCGACACAAGGTGTGGAGGCACACTCTGACTCACCATGCCGCGCCGAGGACGGAGACGCCGATGGAGACGGCGATACCGATTGCGGAGAAGGTGTAGGGCGAGATCTGCACCAGGGCGCGCGCCCACGACGACGAGTCCGACGACATCTCCGCGCGCGATCTGTGTCTGTCTCTTCTCGCTGTCCCTCAGCGTGGCCGCGACCGCGAGACTGGATCGGGGAAGGAGGATTGTGTTGGGGGAGAAGAGCCGGGTCGGCGCAGAGAGGACGAGAGGGTGCGTGCGGTGGGGGTGGCGGGTGCGATGCGAGCCCGTCAGGTGCGTGCGTGGTTTGCCTAGCGCCAGACGTGGTGGGGCGGGGCAGTGGATGGACGTGGCCACCGCCTGGTCCATACGATCCTGAATGGACGGTTGAGGGTAAAGGGGGACAATGGGGCGATCGGAATCACGTGCGCATCAGAAGATTGATGGCCGTCATGGCCCAGGTGGCCACATCTGTAGCGGGATAAAAGAACTTTGAGTAAAGTATTAAGGGGGTGTTTGGTTTCTAGGGACTAATGTTTAGTCCCTAGATTTTATTCCATTTTAGTTCCAAAATTGTCAAATATAGAAACTAAAACTTTATTTTAGTTTCTATATTTAGCAATTTATACACTAAAAAAGAATAAAATGAAGGGACTAAACATTAGTCCCTAGAAACCAAACACTCCCTAAGTTATTTTCGCCAACTATAAAAATTGCACGTATATAGGTCCTTAAACTATTACTCCCTCTATCATAATTTATAATTAGTTTGACTTTTTAAATTATAGTTTTGATCACTCAACTTATTTAAAAATTGTAAAAAAAACAATAAAATTTATTATGGTTTTGTTTATTATCAAATATATTTTACATATGACTTATTTTATTTTTCATTTTTCATTAATTTTCTGAATAAGAATGAGTGTTCAAAGTTGTGGCTTAAAAAGCCAAAACGGATTATATTTTGAAATTGTGGGAGTATTTTATAATTATTCAGAGTTCGCATATAGGATTACATTATGCTGCGAGTATGTCTAGGTTTATGCCACTTTGTAGATGTTAATGAACAGTGAAAGTGGTACTAATTGAATGAGTTTTGGTGCAGATGTGGAAGCCAAACTGGAGGAGGCACTTCAAATTAATCCCAACAAGTCCGATGCACTCTGGTGCTTGGGAAATGCTCAGACCTCTCATGGATTCTTCACTCCAGACAATGCAATAGCTAATGAGTTCTTTACAAAGGCAACCGGATGTTTCCAGAAGGCTGTTGATGTGGTATGTGCAGGCCGCTATTGTGTTAGCTAATTTCAAACACATTTACATCGTTCCTTTTATCTAGGCTGACCAATTGTCACAAAATTCCCGGTACGTTTTGTTTGTGGAATATAGGGACCAAGGAATGCATTACACTCTTTGAGAAAGTTTTTCCTTTTGTTCCTGCATTCCTAGGACACGGAACATGGCTCTGTACCATGTTCCTGGTGACAATGGCTGACCTGCAGACCTCTGCCCATGGGGCTTGAGCCACATGCAGTCAGGTTGTCAGCAAGCATCTGGAAGAATATTCCATGAAAGAACTAAGATTTTGCCTTTTTCCTTAAAAATTTATGTTTTTTCTGCAATGTCGTGTCCAATTTGGTTTGAGTGGAAACTGAAGTTCAGACCTGCTGTTTGTAGGAACCTGCAAATGAGCTGTACAGACTGTTTGTAGGAACCTGCAAATGAGCTGTACAGGAAGTCTCTAGACTTGTCAATGAAGGTGTGTTCTTATTTTTTCTGTTCTGCAGTATTTCCATGACCTCATTCTTGAATGATGGTAAACTATGGGGCATCCATGCTACATAGGCTAAATTAAGCTTATTTTCTTATTGATACTCGGTTTGAGTTTTTAATAATCAGGAGTGCTATTTCAGCTTGTTACTATTAGATTATGTATATATTAGTTACAACTTGCAAGGCTAAAAACAGATTTGGACACCTTCAGCCATCAATCTTGTACCAGCCAGTTGCCCGTGCTTTGCTATGGTTTTTATATATCATATAAATAGGTCTTAAGATATTTATTCAAATATAATTATTGTTTATTTTTAAACACTAAGATACGTGTGGTCTGGTGGTTAGTACCAAATATAATTATTGTACCATGTCAGTTGTCAACAGTCCAATTCCATTCTCATGGCTTTGATTCTGACGTATGATTATGTTTATTTTAAATTTGTGCAGATTCTTTCAAGGCAATCAACGATGAAGGCATGCCCATGTATCAGAGGCCCTTCATGAAGGGCAAGCTGTACATCCACTTCTCGGTGGAGTTCCCGGACTCGTTGAGCCCGGAGCAGTGCAAGGCCCTGGAGGCTGTTCTCCCGCCCAAGCCAGTATCACAGTACATTGACATGGAGCTGGACGAGTGCGAGGAGACGATGCCCTACGACGTGAACATCGAAGAGGAGATGCAGAGGCGGCAGCAGCAGCACCAGGAGGCCTACGACGAGGATGATGATGTGCCAGGCGGGTGGGCAGAGGGTGCAGTGCGCCCAGCAGTAGGCAGCTTGTGGCAAATTTGTTGTTTCGCTTTGGGCGACTATTGAGTTTACTCGCTTATATTGGTCTGATGATACTTCGGTTACAAGAGTGCAATATTACTAAGGATTAGTTCCTATATAATGGCACATTGGCACTAACATTGTTATGCATTTTAATGCACCCGTAGCAACGCACGGGCATAGACCTAGTTTATAATTATGATTCAAAACAGTTTCATTACCACATGTGGTATTCTAAGGCGGGTTCCAATCGTGGGCTATGGACATATTTGGTTCTCGGCTAACTGTGCCACAATTTATTTAAGGTTAATTGACTAAATTAAAGAACTTACCTTTTTTTATGTAGAAAAAGTTAGACAAATTATGACAAGTTAGGTAGTAAACTAAATAGGGTCTATATCTACCGTCACAACATTATCAACCGATCTGTATCTATCAACGTTAGCCTTTATCTATAGGTGTACATTCGGGCCGCCCGACCCGGCCCGGCCCAAGCCCGAAAAGGCCCGTATTGTTTGAATTTCGGGTCGATCCGGCCCGTTTGAATTTCGGGCCGTGCCGGGCCGGCCCATGGGCCTAGCCCTCGGCCCACGGCTCGGCCCGTAATTGCTTAAACGTGTTGGGCTCATTTCGGGCGGCCCGGAATTATAAAAGCCCGAAATTCACATTAGGGCCCGAAATTCAATTTTTGGCCCGAAATTCAGTTTTGACCCAAAATTCACATTAGAGCCCTAAATTCAAAAAAATAATAAAACAAATAAAAGATAAGACAAATAAATTTGAACAAAATCAAACTTAATATTTGTATTAATTAAAGTTACCACGGCTATGTAATGATTATCTCGTTTATAAATCATTTTGTTAGAAGGAAAAAGAGTATAACCAGCTCTATACAAAGTTCGTAAGTTCAGTTTATTGTCTAATGTTCATAACAAAAGCAAAATTACATCACACACTCTAATTCAAAGCTACAAAAAACATCTAACTAGCATTATCTCTAGCTTTGTGTTCTTTATTAAGTATATGAAAGTGTGGAATGAAGTGTGGTTTTAATAAATATATGGGCCTTTTCGTGCCTGCCTTAAACGGGTCGTGCCCGCCCATGGGCCGTGACCTCGGCCCAAACCCGGCCCGACATAACGGGTCGTGCCGGCCCGGCACTAAATTATTTCGGGTCGTGCCGTGCCTGGGCCGTGCTTTTTTTTCGTGCTTCGGGCCGGCCCATCAGGCCCGGCCCAAATGTACACCTATACCTTTATCTATCTAACTTTCTAGTGCATATTCTTTATTGTCAACTAAGTATGACAATGGGTGGGGTGTACTAACATGAGCAAAACTCACTCATGTTGATATCCGACACATGAAGCCATACCGCACCCACAATGTTTAAGGACTAGTTTGGAGGAATGGGAGCTAAGCCCAGGGAGGAAAAAACTCCCATTTTTTAATTTCTTGTTCAAATAGAATTCCCATGGGTTAATAGCCCTGAGAAAAACATGACCCCGAGGAGATTTAAGGTTCCAAAGTGGACCAGAGAAAAATAGAATTCCATGGTGACTATTATGTGTTAGTGGGTCATGATGTTTTAGCGGTTTCGGTTACTAATAAACGTCAATTAGTTTAACACTCTCATAAGTTACTGGTAATAGACGATGCTACGACGACCACTATCATATCTCTTTATGCATCTAGCTCTTCGTCTTCTTTTGTTTCTACAAAAAAAGGAGCATTGTTTCTCTTGTTAACGAGCGAGAACACATAATGACATAACTAAGAACGCCACCATGCTGCTACTATGCTGCTCTCTGCCATCTATGTCCTGATTCTTATGTGCATAGGAATAGGCCTCCAAGAGGATTGAGAGTGATGTCCATGGTGAGTTCATCTACTCGGGTGAAAACCGATAATCTAATTTTTTTAGAGCGTCTTTGACCCGACCATGATGTTTAGTACTCTCTCCCTCCATTCCAAAATATAGTTCTTTCTAGCCTATTTTTTCGTCTACATTCATCTAAATGCTAATAAATATAGACATATATGGAAACTACATTTACATGTTACTTAATGAATATATCATTAGTCTAAAACGAAATATATTTTGGGACGATGGGAGTATCACATACGTATTCGTCGCGTTAAGATGGTATATGCATGCATATATCTGCCGTCACCGATATATTGTCAGTATATCGTTTCTCTAGATTTTTTTTAAAATACTAGAATTGCTTATTTTTCTAACGACTTTTAGACCAGCGCTGTCCGTTTCGTCGCATCTTATGTATCTCTACTTGTTGCCAATAGGAGCAGCAGTCAAACCATGATCATTGGTCAGCGAGAGTAACACAGTACTAGTACTGGGGTCATGCTCAGTTTACTACTTCGCTGACCGGACAATGTTCATTCGGGTTGTTGCACCTACTACTGCTGCTGCAGCGCGCGAGCGAGAGACGCCGATGGATGAGATGATTGGTCAAGAGACTGCTCGCAGTTCCGGGTTGATCTGTTCCTGTTCGCCCCTCATGTGGTCTGGACACAAGAAAGTTTTGACCACCTACCACTCGGCCACTCGCCGGTCAATCCTTTCCTGCCCCCCCGTTCCTCTTCTCTCACGGTTCGCGCGCGGGACCAGAGTCAAAAGTCCAAATCGTGACGGGGCAGCAGCAGCTCCGATCGATGACTTGGCAGCTTGCACATTCGGATTACGATGATTCACCGTCGGGCTAGAAATAATAATCATTATTCTGTAATTTTTCCAAGAAGAAGAAGAAGAATAAAAAAAGAGAGCATGATTTCATCTGGGGAAGCTTGGTTCTGGGGATGTACGTGAACTATAACGTGGGCCTGCAGCTGCTGCAGTCATGTGAGGCTCTCCGTCGAAACGGCGAAGAAGCTTGGGTTGGTAATTAACGACGTGGATTATGTTTCCGTTCAAGTCCACTCTTCACCTGCCCGGATCGGTGATCTCATCGCAGTAGAAATCAATCAATCAAGGAGCAAGTTGCACTCGCGTATTGGCTGCGAGGGGGGTTGTCACCTTCGTCAATAACAAATTTAACCAGAAGACGTAGACAGCCAACGACTAGCAGTAGTTGAGCATATATATATATATACACACATACTACCGTCTCGCTAGTCACTGACGATGACGGCAATGCCTAGCTACCGCATGATCTACATGTAACCATTTCTACCCTCTGCTACCTCCTCAGCTCGTCAGGAGAATGATTTACATGCAAATGTAAAACCAACCTCATAGAATTTACATGCAAATGACCAGCTTTAATGTCAAACCAACCTCATAGAATTTCAACGTCGTTAGGCACTTCCTTTAAAAAAACATCTACATTTACAAGCTCATACTACTGCTATTGTTCTTTTATTTAACCACAAAACTGCATTTTTTTTTTGTAAACATGAATCATCTAGAATAAGATGCGAATGTAAGGTGCTTTATTAAAATCACCTAGAATATAGTCATGAAAATGACATGAATCAGCGGTCAAGCCATTTTTTGTCAAGCACATATAGTATAAGTTGATGATGGCGCGCCAGTCGCTCTAATTAACTTGATGAAAGGAAGGACTTATTTTCCTAGCTGTAGTGCAATGCAACGCACCGGCCATGTTGTTGTGAGCTACTAGTATAATAACAAATCAGAGTCAAACATGAGGCTTATTGGATCGATACAGCAGTTGAAATCAAATAACTGATGAACTGGATGGATCAAATAACCGGTTTGAATCAATCAATCAAACACGCTGAATGCGAAAAATTAAAGGAGAAGCTCAGTCGAAGGCAAAGGAGTAAGCACTTTTCCGGTCACCAGCCAAGAAAATCAAACATTTGACTCGATTCGTGTATGTATTGTTTGTTCCTTTTAGCTACCTATATATTTACCTATAGGAAAGTAGACTCGAAGATCACCCGGCGGAGACTGTCAACACCTACTCCTTTGGAACAATCTGAAACCTGGTTTTTCTTTAGTTTGCTGAAAACACAATGGTCCAAATATAACTAAACAACATGTGTGTTGATCGAGAAAGAAAGGGACGGATATATTAACATGAAAGGACCGTCAAAAGGACTGGTACCGGAACCGAAAAGTCAGCAGGCCAGGCAATAATCAATTAACTGAAACTAAATTTGGAGTTTATGGACCGAGGCACATTAAATTTACGATAAAACTTAAAAAAGGCTCACTCCTACATATGGTGATGGTGCGACGGTGTGAAGTTTAGTTAAGTAGAGAAAGTTATTTTGGACTCACTTGTCTACAAATTAACGGGACGTACTCCTCCTAAATACAAAAATACAGCTCAATGTTTGGTGTTGAGCGACCTTAGGCTCCCTCCATCCATGATATCGGCGTGACGACGGTGTGTGAGAAGATTTAATACCTAAACTGTCCTTAATTTTCAAAGCATCTCTCTACTATCTACTTTGTGTTTAATACCTAAACTGCTCATGGTCAAAGATTTAAAGTAGGGATGAAAGTGGTAATCCGAACTGTTATGACAAATTTAATATTTTAAAATAGATATGTATAAAATTTGATGTTGATCTTTTCTTATATTATCAAACACATTAGTATAAATATAAATAAAATATTACATAAATTGTTTTATGTATTATTTGCTCTCTATAACACAAAAAGTTGAAAAAATTACCGAATTTGTTTCTGAATCCATACCGAAGTTTATATCTATTATTTGAGAAAATATAGGATGAATTTGAGGTTTATCTTTTATGAATCTTTACAAGCTGGATGTTAAAAACAAGAATACAAATTTGTATTGTAGATTCTATATCCTATTTATTCTCAATCAAAGAAAAACGACTAAAAAACTGATTACCGAATAAATACCGTTTTCGACCGTTTTCATCCCTAATTTGAAGTGTCAAGTTTCTGTGCAAGCTAAGTAGCTAGGAAAACCTCACTTTAGTGTGGAGGAAAGGGGTTTGATATTTTTAGAACGCATACATTTTGATCTTTGTGAAATGAATGACATGTTGACCAAAGGGGAAAATAAGTACATGATGGCTTTTATTAATGATGCAACTAGATATTATCATACGGCTTTACCAAAAATAAAAGATGAAGTATTAGATTACATTAAAATCTAAAAGGCTGAGGTCGAGAATTAGTTGGACAAAAAATTAAAAGGATAAGGTTAGATTAAGGTGGAGTGCATACATCAAGTGATTTTTATTCTCAATTCAGCACAAATATGGAACCATAACGAGAGAACTTCTCTCTATTCGCTCTAATCAAAAGGGTTGCCAAAATTAAGAACCATGCTATTGCTACCCTAGTTAATGTTATGTTTGATATTGTTGCTTATCTAAGGCATGGTGGGGGGTTGTTCTAACGGTGATCATGTATTGAATATGGTTCCCACGAAAAAATAGTGATATAACTCCATAGAAGAGTAGAAGGGGAGAAAACAATCTCCTTCATATGTGCGCACATGGTAATTTGGTGAAAGCCACTATCCCAATAATTAAAAAAATCTAAACTCGGAAAATTTGATAGTGTATTTTTGGGTTACGCTTATCATAGCACTGACTATAGATTTCTAGTCGTCAGTTTTGAGTTACCTAATGTGTTCATTTATACCATAACTGAATCTAGAGGTGCTATATTTTTTTGAATATATTTCCTATAAAAAATGCACCTAATACTTCGAACTAAGCAATTGAGTCATCTTTTGAGAAGTCAATTCCAACTAAAAATATTGAACGACCCCAAGAGGATGAGAATAATGAAATTACTTTAAGAAAGAGCAAGAGATATAATTCGAAGATGATAAGGATGAACGCTGAAGCTATAGCCGAAGGATAATAGCTTCGACTTAAAATGATGATGAAGGCCGAACATGATGCTGACCGGAAGGGAAAAAAACTAGCTAGTCATTAATAATTTATGTTATGGTCATAAGTAAATGTCAGAGACACAAATGAACTTTTACCCGGGTTGCGTCCCGTGCATATAAATAGATGAACAGTAACATCATAATGTTCACGCTGGATTGTAATCACTCTCGCGCGTCAGCACATTCAAGCAAGTCGAATGTATCAATGTAATATAAACTTTGTTAATATTCATGTGTATATTATGAAATATAAATGTGAACGAAGCAATAAATTATATTCTTCATCTTTATGTATTCTTATTTATCCATAAAATGATGAAGGCTAGTTTTTCATAACCTTCGTCCGATGATCATTATATTCGAGACGAGGCAATGCTTCGGATGACGAAGGTCCTTAATGTTTAATAATTGTGTTGTCTTGTTCTTGATTCACAGTATTTAAGAACAAGTGACCAACAATATGAGATCCCCCTCTCGTGTTCAATGCAAATTTAATATGTTATATGAACATGATGCTTTTAATTTCTCCATGTGCGATCTATCTCTATTTTATGTACTCTCTAAGCGTGTAATTCTCTAACAAAACTAACAGCGTAGACTTGGAAAACAGGCTGCGTTGTTCATCGCCAAACGAAAGATGTATATTTTAATTAAAAGAGGGTATGGTAATTAAGTGCACATAGTGTGTGCTACACTACTGTTATATGTCTGGACAAAAGTGGCGTGGGACTAGCTGAACTTCGGTGCAAACACTGGAGCTTCGCCAACAACATGCTTATTAGCATTTACGGAGTATTAGAGATCGAGAAACTGAGCAAGAGAGCCTATGTATGTAACTTCTAATATAATACTCGGATTGGACCGCGCGCGGCCCTTCGCTGAGAACATCACTAATTCACCACAGTGAGAAAATACTAAACAGTCCAGGTCGCGTTAGGCGTTTTTCTTCTAATTAAAACGAAAGCGACACAATTGAACAAACCATTGCAAGCAACGAGCTAGCGGGCAAGTTAAGGTAGACGAAGCTCACTTATTGCTTAGATATTATCGTCTTCTTATAAGATACTAGCAAATTTATGTGTGGATTTGCACGTGTACGTGTAAGTGGAACTTATTACGAAGTCCTCTATTCTACACTCTCGGTTCTAGAATATATATAGTTCTTTTTAGCTCTTTTTTCTGTCGACGTTCAATGAATGAATTACTACATTAATTAGTTAATAATTTCTGCCTAAAATGAATTTTTAGTCTAAAATGAATTACTTATCTTTGTATGTACTTATCTTAGAACTTGTTCCAGACGACCGTTTCCCGAACCGAACATGCCCTCCCCTAACTGAAACCATTGCAGATCGAGCGATCGGAATCAGCTACCAGTCAACGCTCCTCTTTCCTCTCGAGGATGGTGAAAACATTATACGAGTATTCATGCTGGCAGCAGACATAGGCTGGCAGCTCGACTGCGATGTAACGTCACACGCCGTACGTCGGATTAGCAATGGACTAATGATCCGACGGCCCGGCGCGGCCCTGAGCACACGTGCCTATAGATCGATCCTAGCTGGACATGAATTGTTTGCTGTCAAACAACAAACGAACACTGGAGCGGCTAAGCTGAACAATATAATAGTACGGGATGAACGAAGGACCCAGGCGCAAGCGAACACACACACATCACTATGTCTGTCTGTCAGAGCTCAGAGGTACCCACCAGCAGCAGTTAACAGATAGAGAGAGACAGAGGAAGCAGCCCCGAACGATGGAGAGTTCCTCTGTCGCGGTGGGGCCCGGCCGTGCGGGTGGTGCTGACCGCCTCGCCCGCCTCCGTCCTCCATGGCCTGGTTCAGGGGGACGGACAAGACAAACTCGCCGGGGATGCCAGCAGGAAGGTGTATAGACGCGCGCGTGAATAATCAACGGCATCAGCAGCCAGTGCCAAGTCGTCCAACACTGTATCCAAGATAGAGTCAAGGGTCAAGGCTGATAAACAAAAGCTAGCTAAGATGTGCGCAGCGCAGCCACGGCCTCCGTGTATGTGTGTATATATAGCAGCTTCTTCTCCTCCGACAAGAAGCTCAGTACACGCAGAGAGAGCTAGGCAAAAGCCGAAAGCCTCGCCACCTACCAAAGGCAGGCCGCAGGCACATATATACAGAGCAACTCCGGCCGACAATCCAACAAGCAAAGGAGATTAGATTAGTTTTGGTTGCTTTGTTCTAGCTATAGGAAGAAGAAGAAGAAGTACGCAGCTAGTTAGCTACTACCGGCCGGCCGGCCCGCCGGCCAGACCCACCAAGAACTGAACATGGACCGGGAGATCCACCGGGTGACGAGCCTCCGGCGCGACAGCTCGCTATGGCGTCGCGGGGACGACGTGTTCTCGCGGCAGTCGTCGCGGTTCCAGGACGACGAGGAGGACGACGACGAGGCGCTGCGGTGGGCGGCGCTGGAGCGCCTCCCCACGTACGACCGGGTGCGGCGCGGCATCCTGGCGCTGCACGAGGGCGGCGGCGGCGAGAAAGTGGAGGTGGACGTGGGGCGCCTGGGCGCCCGCGAGTCCCGCGCCCTCGTCGAGCGCCTCGTGCGCGCCGCCGACGACGACCACGAGCGCTTCCTGCTCAAGCTCAGGGAGCGCATGGACCGCGTCGGCATCGACTACCCCACCATCGAGGTGCGCTACGAGAGCCTCCACGTCGAGGCGCAGGTGCACGTCGGCGACCGGGGCCTCCCCACGCTCGTCAACTCCGTCACCAACACCGTCGAGGTACAACTGAACTACATACACATATGCATGCATGAATATGATCGATCCATTCACCACAACTAACACTTCTTAATTAATTATATACATAAAATGATGGTTTATTCTCTTATTAAAGATACAAGTAAGTACGCCGGCGAGTATATATATACACACACTATGCCGTCAACGTACGGGGAATCCATGCGCACGCCAGGGCCAGCTAGCTAGCCAGCCCGGCTGCATACATACGGCTCTGTTTCTCTATGTCTACTTGGCTTTGTGGTCGACACCGACGACGTACGCCGAAGCGGCGGAAGCGTTCTTACTCGGTCGGTAGCTTCGGTAGGTGAGAGCGACCAGTGAGTGACGACGACCCTTTCCGGCTGTGTAGCTGGGTCTCTAGTCTGGTCGACGACGGAGCAACGGATATACTAGTGTGTCTAGTGTGTGTATGTTAATGCTAGTCAGCATGCGAGCTAACCACTTTGAGTAGTGTTATTGTGTTAACGCCACCAACCACGGGTTGAGCCATTCAAACACTCAATCATCAGCTGCATCAAGTTAACCAACGACCTTTTCCCCCTTTTTTTGGGGGGGGTAGAGGGAATAAAATTCTCTGCAGCAGTGATGTACAGAGTCACCCGTGCGGCACCACTTCGATGAATGACATGTGTCTGTCTTTACATCTCAAAGCCGCTCGTCCAGACGTACTGGCTCTTTGCCTCAAATAACGACCGGCTCGATTAGCCGTGTCATCAATGGCTCGATTAGCTAGCATCATTAGCTATTGATTTTGGACGCGTGTCATTCATCAATATAGTGCCGCATGGATGATGGCATGCGTCAGCGTTGTAGAGAATTTTATTCCGGGTAGAGGCAGCTTGAAATTTCTTTACTTCCTTTATTTTACAACAGAAGGGCCAATATTCTGTTACAAACAACTCCAACCAGGCCCAGTGGCCCACCGACCTGTTTTCCTCCAACTAACGTACTATAACTGCCTCCAAAAACAAAACCAAAAAAACGCAGAAAGAAGGCGCAGTTGATTGATTCCCCCGACCTCTCCCGCCACACCAACCACCAATAGCCGCCGCCGCCGCTCCCGCTTCCCCCTAGCTGCGGCGCCCCGCCTACCCCGCTCCGCTCGCTGATCGTCTGTCCCTGCCGTCGCGTCTCCATCCGTACATCGAGGAGTAACACCCACCATGGCGGGCACTCGCGGCGACTCCGGAAACCGGCTCTGCGCCGTTCCGTCGAGCACCTTCCGTGCGTGATCGACCTCTCGCACTTTGCTTATTGCCTACTCGCTGCGATTGTTTCACCGCAACATCTAATCTATGTAACGGTCCGTACTGAAAATGGAAGTCTCCTTTTGTGTCTCTCCCTCCCTCCCAGTCCATCGGGAACGCGCTCCACATCTTGCCCAGCAGGAAGCGGCCGATGACCGTCCTGCATGACGTAAGCGGGATCGTCAAGCCCCGGAGGATGACTCTGCTGCTCGGACCTCCCGGCTCGGGGAAGACCACCTTGCTCCTGGCGCTGGCGGGGAAGCTCGACAAGGACCTCAGGGTCTCGGGGAAGGTTACCTACAACGGGCACGGGATGAACGAGTTCGTCCCGGAGAGGACAGCGGCCTACATCAGCCAGCACGACCTCCACATCGGGGAGATGACTGTGAGGGAGACCTTGGCCTTCTCGGCGCGGTGCCAAGGTGTTGGCACCAGATACGGTACGCCTGTAGTTTCGTTTTATTTCAGACCATTGGATGCCTCATGCTGCCATCGCTGGGATAACAGGTGCTAAGTGTTTTTTTGTTTGCCTTGTTCTAGAAATGCTCACTGAGTTGGCGAGAAGGGAGAAGGCAGCCAACATCAAGCCAGATCATGACATTGATGTCTATATGAAGGTGAGGCTGTTACAGATAACAAAGAGCATTCTGTGCTTCAAGAAATCTATCTATGCGAGTATAAAACAGGAAGGATCGGCGCTTAATGTGGACAGTCATATCTATCACCTCCTGCCTGTTTATTTGCAACTTGTAACAGCTATTTGTTAAACTATAAACTTATGTAGGCCTCAGCTATGGGTGGGCAAGAATCCAGTATTGTTACGGACTACACACTGAAGGTACAGTCTGCTAGCTGGGGATCTAGCTGTAAGATAACAAAGACGACTTCTGTTGTCACGAAATCGGGATCTCATGCCTGCTGCTTGCCTATATATATACCTGCAGATATTAGGCTTGGAGGTCTGTGCTGATACGCTGGTAGGAAATGAGATGATGAGGGGTATTTCTGGTGGTCAACGAAAGCGTGTCACAACAGGTACAAGCAATGATCAAAATACAAACCCATGACATCTTGTTTTTCCTAAATAGATGTACTTTGCTGTAAAAAAATCACTAGAAGACACATTCTAACATCCTTATCTTTTCGCTGCTTAGGTGAAATGCTTGTTGGTCCGGCAAGAGCTCTGTTCATGGATGAGATATCCACTGGACTGGACAGCTCAACCACATACCAGATTGTGAATTCCCTTAGGCAGACTATCCACATCCTTGGTGGAACTGCAGTCATTTCCTTGCTCCAGCCAGCGCCTGAAACATACAACTTGTTCGATGACATTATACTCCTATCTGATGGGCATGTTGTATACCAGGGCCCCCGTGAACATGTGCTCGAGTTCTTTGAGTTCATGGGCTTCAGATGCCCTGCCAGAAAGGGTGTTGCTGACTTCTTGCAGGAAGTATGTGCACCTTATATTATTCCTGTCATCTAGTAATTTTGATTTTTAAAGACGAAGTTCACTGATATGTTTGACGTATTCAAAAGGTGACATCAAGGAAAGACCAGGGGCAGTATTGGTATCGGCAGGACAGGCCATACCGCTTTGTGCCTGTGAAGAAATTTGCAGATGCATTCAGTATATTCCACGTGGGCCGGTCCACACAAAATGAACTTTCAGAGCCATTTGATAGGACCCGGAGCCACCCTGCTGCCCTAGCAACTTCAAAGTTCGGTGCCAGCAGGATGGAGTTGCTCAAAGCCACTATTGATAGGGAGCTTCTACTCATGAAGAGGAACGCATTTATGTACATTTTCAAAGCTGTTAACGTAAGATCATTTTTTTTTTACATGTTCATTCTGATTATTAAGGTAGAGATTAGATGTCATCAATCTGACTCTTCCGTTATTGTTGCAGCTTACTGTTATGTCGTTTATCGTGATGACCACATTTTTCCGTACCAATATGAAACGAGACGCATCTTATGGAAACATCTACATGGGGGCACTCTTCTTTGCTCTCGACACAATCATGTTCAATGGTTTTGCTGAGCTTGCCATGACTGTCATGAAGCTGCCGGTTTTCTTCAAGCAGAGGGATCTTTTCTTCTTCCCTGCATGGGCCTACACCATACCTTCATGGATTGTTCAGATCCCTATCACATTTTTGGAAGTCGGGGTTTATGTTTTCACCACATACTATGTCATTGGATTTGATCCCAATGTGTTCAGGTAAGATGCATTCGAACACGTCTTATATCTTAGAACAGTTCATTGTTTTCTAATTAGAAATAATCAAATTGAACATGAATGATAAATAAATTTGTTACACGAAATTTGAATGGTTGTTTTTGTCATCAGGTTCTTGAAGCAATATCTGCTGCTCCTTGCACTCAATCAGATGTCATCTGCCCTTTTCCGCTTCATTGCTGGAATTGGAAGAGACATGGTTGTGTCTCATACCTTTGGCCCCTTAGCACTGTTGGCTTTTCAAGCACTGGGTGGCTTTATACTTGCAAGACGTAAGTAACTCAACTTTGCGCGATAACATTAATGATGTTCTCGTTCTTTCAAAAAAATGAATGATGTTCTCATCTATATGTTCATTTTGATTTATCTCTCTCTTTTCCAGCTGATGTGAAGAAATGGTGGATTTGGGGTTACTGGATCTCTCCTCTATCGTATGCACAGAATGCCATTTCAACAAATGAATTTTTGGGGCACAGTTGGAGCAAAGTAAGTAAACCGTATCTTGATCATTGATCATCAGAAGAATTAACATGGAAAAGAAAAACTAATGTGTTTTTTCTTGGTACAGATTCAAAATGGAACAACCGTGGGAATTGGGGTTCTTCAAAGTCGTGGTGTCTTTACTGAAGCTAAGTGGTATTGGATTGGGCTCGGTGTCTTGGTTGGATATGCTCTCCTCTTCAACCTGCTCTACACTGTAGCTCTTGCAGTTTTGAGTCGTAAGTATATTTATGAGATATATCTTTTTGTGTAACAGCCAAAATTACTAGTATTTGAGTTAAAAGATTGTAACTGTAGCCACTTGCTTTTTCTGACAGCATTCACTGATTCCCACGGATCAATGTCTGAAGAGGAATTGAAAGAAAAGCATGCCAATTTAACTGGTGAAGTCATAGAGGTCCGCAAGGAAAAGACATCTAGGAGGCAGGAATTGGAGCTGTCCCACAGTGTTGGCCAAAACTCTGTGCATAGCAGTGAGGATTCTAGTCAGAACAGGAAGGGAATGGCACTCCCATTTCCACCACTATCACTTACTTTTAACGACATAAGATACTCGGTGGACATGCCAGAGGTAATTTTCGTTTCCATTATTTTGAAATACAAAAATATATGATATAGCCAAGATTTCTTACCTGATAATATATTTTTACAAGCAGGCGATGAAAGCGCAAGGAGTGACAGAAGATCGTTTGCTTCTTTTGAAGGGCGTTAGTGGTTCTTTTAGGCCAGGAGTTCTAACTGCATTGATGGGTGTTAGTGGTGCTGGAAAGACCACCCTTATGGATGTCTTAGCTGGCAGAAAAACTGGGGGATATATCGAGGGAGATATTACCATCTCAGGATATCCAAAGAAGCAAGAGACGTTTGCACGCATATCAGGATACTGTGAGCAAAATGATATTCATTCTCCACATGTAACAGTGTATGAGTCACTCCTATTTTCTGCATGGCTACGCCTTCCTTCAGGCATCAACTTAGAAACAAGAAAGGTTAGTAACAAATACAAGCAAATAACCAGGTCTTGGATTTTTTTTCCTCCTTAATTGATTGTATATCTTATCTGCTAAACTTCATGATAACAGATGTTCATTGAGGAGGTCATGGATCTTGTAGAGCTCACATCACTGAGGGGTGCACTTGTTGGGCTTCCTGGAGTGAGTGGCCTGTCAACTGAGCAACGCAAGAGGCTAACTATTGCTGTTGAGCTTGTTGCCAATCCTTCGATCATTTTCATGGATGAGCCTACCTCCGGTCTTGATGCTCGTGCAGCTGCAATTGTGATGAGGACTGTTAGGAACACTGTCAATACTGGAAGGACTGTTGTTTGCACCATTCACCAGCCAAGCATTGACATATTTGAAGCATTTGATGAGGTGACTGATTCTTCTTGTTCTTGTGTGTGTGTAAGAGCGGGTGATATTGTTAGACAGGATCATATATTGACTGGACTGTTTGTTTATGTCCGAATTACAGCTTTTCTTAATGAAGAGAGGTGGAGAAGAGATATATGTTGGTCCAGTGGGCCAGAATTCATCAAAATTGATTGAGTACTTTGAGGTGAGAAGAGGAGTAAATGAATGCTTATCACTGCATGTTTTAACCCCAAGTGCCAGCTAAACCAAATGAAAAATCATATTATTTGTTCAGGGAATTGAAGGTATTAGCCAGATAAAGGATGGGTATAACCCAGCCACGTGGATGTTGGAAGTGAGCTCTAGTTCTCAGGAAGAGATCCTTGGGGTTGATTTCAGTGAAATCTACAGGCAATCAGAATTATACCAGTAAGCCTCCTGGCATGCAGTGCTGAACCAAAGCCGAGGTTAGGTGTCTTTGAACGATTAATCTAACTGATTTACATTTTTCGTTATTTCAGAAGGAACAAGGCACTCATAGAGGAGCTGAGCACCCCACCTCCTGGCTCTAGTGACCTCAATTTCCCTACACAGTACTCCAGATCGTTCTTTACTCAGTGCCTAGCCTGCTTCTGGAAGCAGAAAAAGTCGTATTGGAGGAACCCAACCTACACAGCAGTGAGGCTACTGTTCACTGTAGTCATTGCGCTCATGTTTGGGACCATGTTCTGGGACCTTGGACGAAAAACGTATGTCATCTAAGTTCTATCCTATTTGCAGATCTATAATAAGCCAATAATAGCTACACTGTGCAGCATATATTTTCTATTTCTAACGCCCTACCTGGTCTCTCCGGTGCAGTAATAAACAGCAGGATCTGTTCAATGCCATGGGATCAATGTATGCCGCAGTTGTATACATCGGAATGCAGAACTCTGGCTCTGTTCAACCAGTGGTGGTGGTGGAGCGAACAGTCTTCTACCGAGAACGAGCAGCGGGCATGTATTCAGCTTTCCCGTATGCATTTGGACAGGTAATTTGTGTTACTGTCTTCGCCATTGTAGAGCTCCAAGCTCATGGATGTGAAATATGAAATCTCCCTCCCCTCTTCTCCCCCAACAAAATAAAAGTTCAGATTGAATTCTTTTTCTGGCCCAAAAATTCTAACGGTTTTGCTTTGTTCTTTTGCAGGTCGCAATTGAAATTCCTTATATCTTTGTACAGACTTTGCTATATGGAGTGCTAGTCTATTCAATGATTGGGTTTGAGTGGACTGTTGCCAAGTTCCTCTGGTACCTGTTCTTCATGTACTTCACACTGCTTTACTTCACGTTCTACGGAATGATGGCGGTTGGCTTGACTCCCAACGAAACCATAGCCGTCATTACCTCATCGGCGTTCTACAACGTGTGGAACCTCTTCTCAGGATATCTGATCCCCCGACCTGTAAGCAACTCTCCTCTTGGTCTTGTAAATTTCACTTTAACGATTGCTTATAGACCTCAACACTTCACCGGTTTGTTATTACACATGACGATGAGCTCAAATCTTCTCTCTTTTTGTTTCTTCTTCAGAAACTGCCTGTCTGGTGGAGGTGGTACAGCTGGATCTGCCCAGTCGCATGGACACTCTACGGATTGGTTGCCTCCCAGTTCGGCGACATCGCGCATCCGCTGGAGGACTCACCGACAGGCCAGACGGTGGCGCAGTTCATCACGGATTACTTCGGCTTCCATCACGACTTCCTGTGGGTTGTCGCAGGGGTGCACGTCGGGCTGACCGTGCTCTTCGCGTTCCTGTTCAGTTTTGCCATCATGAAGTTCAACTTCCAGAATAGATGAGGACAGGAGGCCCAGGCCATTGGCAATTTTTGCATTCGTTTGTTGGCTGTGGGTGGGTGGGTGGACAAGCATACCTGCTGTGCGTGTAGCATCTACGGCCCATCGATTAGGCTGAGCAAGCTACCATAGTACCATGTAACGGTGTATAGAGTTTATTTTGTATTTCAAGCTTATAGAATTAGAAACACTAGAAGTTGTAGGCGAACAAAAGCCTTGACAAGAGTTGAGCCTCCTGCTGCCATGGCCAGCTGTAGCTTTATACCTGTCAGAGGCACGGAGCGCTTCTCAGAGAATGTAAACCGTATACTGGCATTCTAATGAATCAGTGGGAGCAGAATTTTGACCAAGTACCTCTGCAGATGTCTTCAGAATATCTGATCGGAGTGAACCGCGGGAGTGCACCAGGCCATAGAGGCCGTATACACTTCGCAAATTGTGGAGTGGTTTCTTGATCTGGACGTCTTGTTGTAGTAGTGACCGTTGCCTAAACTCAAATTTGCTACATTTCAAATATCAAAAATTTGAAGGCGACTACCACAAGTTTAATTAAGAAGCATTATAGAAATTCTGTCAGTTAACCTAACAGAATCGAAAAATGTCAATTAACTTGGACACATGCAATTCATTGGCAATTATATAATTCTGAAGTATGGTGCATCAGAAGATGAAAGAAAGGGCTACACCAAGAGCTGAAGACCATTTGTACGATTGGTCAGTCAGACTTGGTTTCTTACTCCGAAAACAGACCCGGAAACATTGATAAAGAATCTGTTGATTCGGAGCAGACTTGCTTTTGGTGAACAAGTCTATGTTCAAATAGCTTCTAGAAAAGTTCACACAACAGGAGTGGCATAAAAAAGTTGACACGTAGTATCGCCATACCCTTATGTCGTAAAACTTACTACGAGAGAAGAAAGGAGAGAGAAAATAGCGTTTCACTTTGTTCTCGAAAGTCAAAATAAAAAAAGTCATGATGACGGCGACGGAAACTGGTACTGCAAGGGCAAAGTACAAGCAGTGTCCTGTCGGTCGCGATCGAGATAGGTGCGGTGCGTGGCGTGCAGCTCTCTGCCCATCTTTCTTTCCCATGCAGGAATCCACAGACCATAGTCCATAGCGAGGGCCGAGGGAAAGCGACACAACAGGGCCCGACGTCGTCCGCCGACCAAGCTCCACCCCGCTGTCGGCTTGCTCCTCCCTCGCCGTCGGTCTAGGTTAGTTTAGTTATTTAGTTTGTTTAGTATAATTAAGTTAGTTTTGTCTAGTATGTTTAGATATTGTCAGACTAGTTTAGTATATTTAGTTAATTTTGTTTAGTATATATTTTAGATTTGTTTAGTTACTTCGTTTAGTATAGTTAGTTTATTTTTGTTTTGTTTATTTTAGTACACACTTGCTAGTTAGTTTGTGAACTTGTTTGTGTACTTAGTTACATACCATATTAGTTCGATAAGTGAATGTGTATGTTAGCTATCGTGTTGTTCGTTTCTCTGCAGGTTTTAGAAACCTCACCGTATAGGAGAGGTGCTACCGAAAAATTTTACTGAGAGTATTTTTTTTTTGTAGATACGAGGCCGTCCGACTCTACCTCCGCCACCGGTACGCGGTACCTTGTCTCCACCGTGACCTCAGGTATACCTTGTTTTCACACAATATTCTTTGATTATATAACTTTGTTTGATGTGGTTAGTTATCAGTTAGTATATAGTTATTAATTAGTACGTAGTTATTAAGTATTTAGGAATTAGTACATTAGTAGATGGGGTTAGTCATTAGTTAGACATTAGTTGATAGTGTTAGTGAGGTACCATCTTCAATGGTTATTGAGTTATGAAGTCGTGTTTGAAATAGATGGACACTCTAGTAATACTATACCATGCATGGATGAAGCGCGGAGAAAGATGTTTATGAGAATGTTAGTTTTGATGGAATGAAGAAGGTGACAGTGATGTTCGATGAAAGGCCCTCTTTTAGCCAGATTTTCGTTAGGACTTGCGAGAAGATTCGTTGTAGTTTAAACAACCCTGACATCTCAATCGAGGGTTTACTGTGCCATGTTGCATCTGGAACAATATTCCGACGGTTGATCTCCATTGGCTGTGAAGATGACTGAGTAAAATATGTCAAAATTGTGATGACGAATCTTCCTCCATGTTTATATCTGGTCGTGCGAAAGTTACCCTTTGATTATTGTGAGGCTTCTTTGCCCGACCGTCTAAAAGAAGTGGTGGATGCTCAATTGGCCCCGAATGAAGATGGGATTTCTCGTCCAATCCGTGGCGTCCAGTAGTCGTCCAAGAACTTTCCCTCCCTAAACGGAGGTATTTTGATCCCGCCGCCTGTACTACGGACAAAAGTCCAGACCACACGTACGTACGGTCATTAGTTTCATCAATCTTCCCTCTCGCTCTCGCTACGTTGATAAAATTCAAAGACGTGTTTGTAGTTCGTACACGTGCAGTGCTTGGTCCGTGTTCAAATTCCAAACCGCAGTCCGATCCGGCGCAGCACAAACCTCTCCCTTTTGAAACTCTAGCTAGCTATAGCTACCAACCGATCGACTTGGCCTGCAAGCTAGCCAAGCGTCGGCATTATTCTTCTGCTTCTTACAACTGTACCCCCAATAATAATATACTTGCATGGTCCAAAAGGTGGCAGGTCGTCGTTAACCGTCTACGAATAATGGTCTTAATTTAGCAAGTTGTTGCTTAACGGTTGCTGCCGTCACTGATGACAGCATGCACCAGGCCAATAAACCATCCAGCACCCAGCACACGTGCTTATTGCAACAAGCCTTCTGCTGTAGTACTACGATTTCCGTTTGACCAGCCGCGAAGCTTCGTCGTCGACTTCTCGGGGTTCGCTTAATTATTACATATCACAAGATAACGATTACAAAAGGATCGATCAGAGAGAATCAGCCACGAGGGGTGTCATAGACTAGCCATGTATATATATATTCAGAGGGATACCGGCCGCCGGGCCACATAGTAGTCATGCATGCATGCACGTACTCACGCGGCAGAATAATATGCAAGGAGATACTAGATACAAATGTGCAAGCAGATTTTTTTTATTTGTTAGATCTAAATTCAATGGTAGATATAATTATAGTTTATGAAGTTTTTTTATAAAATTACACTAAATGGTGGTGAAAGGATTTAAGTGCTAAATATGACATACCGTTTTAATCTCGGGCCACATAGTTTTCACCTGGTATATCTGCTTGCATATTAGTGTCGTCGGCTCACGCAGTCAGCCAGGCCCCCTGGTGGAAAATCTGTGTATGGCAACATGTCTACGGTATTTGGCCAAATAAAACAGCTACTGTCTTCGTTGACAGAATCTACAACTTCCAAAATTAATCGACAAACGAAAAGGAATATGTACACCGCTTGATTCTACTATATGTATGGTACAATTGTTTAGACTAAACCGGAAGAATAGGTCAATATAGGAGAGTGGGCAAAATACCTTATACCCTAATCCTAATTGAACCTCCGTTACCTGAATCCGGACAAAAATACCCCAACCTAAAGTACCCCATCACAATTTCGAATGATAATTATAAGAACACGAAATCTAGGGTGTGTTTTGTTTGGGTTTTGTCTCCTAAATCCAAAACTCAGACTAAATGACTGGATTCAGAAAGCAGTTTTTTTTATAAAAACCGACTTTTTCGCAGTACAAAACTGAAAGTACTCTTGGACCTACTTTTAATGGCTTTTCGGATAGAACTGTGAAAACATATATCGAAAAACTATTAATGATTTTTAGTGGTTTCCACCAAACGGTTTTTAGTTTTTTTAACAGCTCATATTCCACATCAGTTTTTTCCATAGCTCATAGCCCACACCAGCTTTTTTTTCACAGCAACAACCCAACCAAACAGACCCCTAGTTTCGATAGTCGGTTAATGTTCCCTCTAAGGGCTGGTTTGGGAGTCCAAAAACCGAAGGAGATTAGAAGGACTAAAATCACCTTTTTATTCAAAATTGAATAAGGAGGGAATTTTAATCCCTCCAATTCTCTCCGGTTTTGTGGCTCTCAAACTAGCTGTGACTGTACCCAAACTACCCAAAATATCTTAAGTATTTGATATGGTACTCTTAATACAAATGCATGAATGTAGTTCAGTGAAATATAAATATATTGTTTAGTGTAAATTTATGTTAACTTAGTAATTACTTTCTTGTTAATTAATATGAAGACATGATGTTATTTAAAGGATTGTGTCGTTTATTACTTTAAATGCAGTCCATATATACAAACTAAATTTAGTAAATAGATAAACTTAAAAATTAAAATTACACAATAATGCTAATTAGTTCCATAAGTTACTTAAAAAGTACGTCTGAGAAAAAGAGCTAAAATATTATTGAGTAATTTTAATAAAAAATGTTTCACTCTCAACAGATAAAAACTATATAAATTTCAAAGAATTTTAAGTTTAACCAATTTTGTGTAAATAAGCCATTTAAACTGTTTTGGAGAGTCAATTTTTCATCAAAGTTGAGATAATTTAACTATTCTAAAAAAATTGAAATACACTACAGAAAATAGAGAAAGAACATAGGCCATGTTAAGAACTGTGGTTTGTTTTTACACTATGTAAATTATAAAATTATTTGTTATAACTATTAGATTTTGTTCATTTAATTGAATTTACTCGGATAATTCATATTTTGAACTGCAAGTCACTCGAAAGATGAAAAACCGTGAATACAAAAATGATATTCATGTTATTTAGCATAAGTTACGCCCTATTTTAAGAGGCAAGAGGCATTGACAATACTGGATTACCGACAAGGTAATCGACTCGTTGTCCACTTCCACTCTGTCTCAGGTGCGAGCAAAGAGCACAAGCGTGAGCCCAACCATACGATTCGGCAGGACAACTCACATCTCGGATACAACAACTCCAGGTTAGTGCTTCTGTAACTCATCATTACTTGAGTTATATACCTTCTCTTTGAGTTATTATAACATTGGGGTGAAATATTACAGACCCAACTAGAAGAAGAGAGGAGAGAACAATAAGAGATGGAGGCGAAGATGAGGACAGAGCGGGTGGCTTGCTTGGCAGATCAACAGAGGATGGCAGAGATGTTCCAGTACATGTAGAGTCTTGGCGCCGCACAGAGTTTTGCTCCACCACCTTTGTTGTTCCCTCCATCCGACCCTGCTCAGTTCCATACTCCTATGCGTATCAAAATTCTAGTCATGCATGATATATATTCATCTAGTATAACACATGCAATCTTTTCTCTGTGTAGGGACAATCTACGACATCCAACAACCCTCATGGATCGACCAGCCCATCGCCAAACCAGTCCAGCCGCCCACCTCGCTGATGTTCTTCTAACTTAGTTGTGAGACATGTTTATACCATATATTGGATGTTTGTGGACTTATTTATGTGAGTACTTGTTAGTGTAGTGAACTATTTTGTGGTACTTGTGACTTTGTGAAGAAACATGTGATCTTTGTGAGCTATGTCGTGTGTTTGATGTATTTGACGATTCTGTGATATCTATGATGTATATGTGATGATTATGTGATATATCTTTTGTTTGTTTGGATGGAACAACAAAAACAAATAAAAGGGGTATTCTGGTCACTTTGTCGAGTGTTAAGGCCACAGCACTCGGTAAATAAGGCACACCTGGAAACTGGTAAAGCTTCTTTGCCGAGTGTTGTGGCCTTGACACTCGGCAAAGAAGCAACCTTTGCGGAGTGCCTCCTAATGCACTCGGCAAAGGAACTGACAAAGGGGCCCACTGGTGCTCCCTTTGCCGAGAGCTAGTTCAGTGGGCACTTGGCAAAGACGGAGCCTTTTCCGAGTTCCTCCTAATACACTCGGCAAAGGAACTGGCAAAGGGGCCCACAGGGTGCTTCTTTGTCGAGTGCCAGTACAGTAGACACTCGGCAAAGTCTTCGTCACCGCCACCTGGCGCCGTGACGACGACTTTTCTTTACCGAGTGTCCGACAAAAAGTACTCGACAAAGAAATCGTTGTCGATGTACAGTTCACCGAGACTTCTTTGTCGAGTGTCACACTCGACAAAGACTACGCCGAGTGATTTTTAGGCTTCGGCAAAGCCGTTGTGTCTGGCAGTGAATCCATAAGGCTTTGTTTGGATAATCTCGTTCACCTCAATCTATATGTATTGAGGTGTATATTAGGGTGTAACGACTTTATAATTTATATCCGAACATGAGAGTATCTAAATAAGGTCTAAGTAGGGTTTGAGTTTCTAAACTAGCTCTAAATAATTTGAAAAGCGGAGACCCAAAGGTCAATTGAAAAATTGAGCCATGCAGAATATTATTCGAACTCCTCACATCAAGCTAAGCTTGGGTCTCAGCATAATGTCCATCCACACTACTTTTGAGACAAGGAGCCACTGGATAGAATTTGCTAGAACGTTTGAATCAAACGACTCGAAAGCCAAATAGAATTGAAAACGTACCGTTAGGACGATATTAATTCTCGGTGCAGTTTTCATGGGAGTATCAATCTCGTTAAATAAAACGTGACTTGACATAAAACTAGAATTAATAATGTAACCCCAACGATAGCAATCTGCAGCCTGCAGGCATCGCGCGGGGGCTGCAGCTTAGAAGCATCCGGATATATTAATTCCATTACTTATATCAGGGAAGGCAGCGCGAAACGACTACTAACAAGTGGCCTGCACAAAAAGGCATTACACGTTTCCATTGCTTTGGCCGGTCTCTGTTCATGGACATACGGTCGAAAACGTCTCTGAGCAAATTGTCAAAAGAGAAAAAGAAAATGCATGTTCTCCCAGTACGGAAAAAAATCAAACGGCACAAATAACAGTTCAATGATTGAAAATGTCACAACACATGCATAGAGTGCCGGGCTTTCACAAAAGAACCACACCAACGCTTTGTGCATTACGTCGCGCGCCGCGTAGCACACCGGTAATTGACCGCGCACGTCAACCGTCAAATCTCTCATTCTCCCTTTCGAGGCCCTTATTCATTATCCCCCCCCCCCCCCCCCCCCCCCCCGCGCAAACTAAGAAGAAGATCAGGGAGAACTAGTACAAGTCAAAACTCTCTCTAATCCTTTCTAATTTCCTTTAGTCGTCCTCATATATAGTTTAGTCTAGGTTTGAAACAAACAAGGATCCCACGTATTGCTTGTAGAGAGGCCATAGTTTTCTCCTTTCTACTGTACTTTACTCCGTGAGTCAAAAACAAAAGATATCTCTTCCACTGGAGAACTAAACAATCACAAATTTAATTAGGTTTTGAAACTAGTATCAATATTTATATTTCAAATTAGATTTATTATAAATATATATTATAACCAATCCCATGATATCTATTATGATTAAATTTGAGATTATTTGACGCATTGAAAAATAAGAATCTTATTCTTTTCGGTATGGAGAGAGGGAGCTCTCACTACACCAAAATAGTAAACTTCCTAGAGCCTAAACCCTAGGAAGTTAGGCCTAAACTCTAGGAAGTTAGCGAAACCCTCGGAAGTTAAGTCATCCCGTCGGAAGTTTGGCTCTCGAAAATTGTTTGTCGGAAGTTAGCTTAACTTCCTAGAGGGCTCTAGGAAGTTAGCTAACTTCCTACGGCTTAAGAAGCCTCTCGTAAGTTAGTAGCTTCACGCCGTCAGCGCCGTCAGCTGACTAACTTCCTACGAGTAACTTCCTACGGCTTACTGTAGCCTCTAGGAAGTTAGCTGGCTAACTTCCTACGGCTTACTGTAGCCCCTAGGAAGTTAGCCAGCTAACTTCCTACAGCTGACTGTAGCCCCTAAGAAGTTAATAAGCCTCTAGGAAGTTAATTTGACCAGCATTACAAACGCTATTTATATTATACACCATATTCCACAACATAACAAATATATCAACAGCTATATAGCACAACATATTTTCACATAAAACATCTCACACCCAAGGGCGGATACAAGCCCTAGGCCACTCGATCTGTGGTTCGGATCCTAAGTGCATGAGGCGCATCTAGTTATTTTTATTGTCTTAAGACCGGAGTATATTAAAAGTCCAATATATATAATAACCTAACTCGGGGTGTTCTATAATTTAGGGGTTGTTTAGACCAAATTAGCAGCTTGGGATGATGTCATCGCTTCTGTTAGTATTTCTTATCCAAAAAGTACAGAATTAGTTTCATCGAAACTTTTCTTCAGATGGGCAACTTTAGGTCAAGCCATATTATATTTGGCGCTAGCCTTGCTCAGCCTAGTATGTCGGATATGTTTGGTAGTTTGCCGCTACGAGGTACTCCCTCCGTTTCTTTTTATTAGTCGCTGGATAGTGCAAAATTACACTATCCAGCGACTAATAAAAAGAAACGGAGGGAATATTAGTGACTAGCGAGTGAGGAATAATCCTAGTGTGGCTGTGAGCCATTGCTACTTGTTGATCTATATGAGGGAGGAATGGTATGCATTTGAAAGAAAAAAAAACTTGTTTCTTGTCCTTTGTAGCTCATGTTTGTAACTATCCACTGGCACTTACTTTAGTTGTATTGGCATGCCAACAGTTAGCGCGCGCATGTGGGCGGCGTAGGTAGTGCTTTCCTCCTAGACACACGAGTGAAGACCTAGTCATGACATGGATTGATTACTAGTAGTAGAGTGCATGTGCTTTTGTTTTTTTTTTAACTTGGCAGACTATGTACATTCGAATATGCGGAGGTCAGGAGTGCTTTCAAGCGAGTTGTACCAGCTCCATGTAATTATCCTGAATTCTAATAAAACCTTCCCTCATGGAGAAAAAAAAACTAAAACTAATGATTGGTCCAATTGGTTGTAAGAAGTAATTTTCATGTGAGTAAAATCTAGCTTTGTACCGAGCTTGAGAGCTTTGGTGTCTGATAAAAAAAAGGTTAGAAATGGCCAACGGGTATATGCGAGAGTTAGACTTATTTGTTTACCCTCTAGTAGATTATATAGGTCCGATTTGTTTCAGTTTTTTTCAGCTTCTGGCCACCAAAAATTGTTGCAGACTACCAATTATGCTCAATTTTTTAGTCCGATTCTATGAAAACCACTTTAGTCAAAGCCGTTCAAAAATCATCGTAAACACGAAATTTAAAGAATCGGCTGAGTCGTTGCGATAGTAGGAAACTGCCACTTTCTACATCCTAAACACTATGGACTCTTTTATCTTCCTCCGCATATAATCTCCACGATACTCGGATTCTCTCCACAACCATATTCTCCCCACAACCAGATTCTCAAAAAAAGCTCCTCCAAAAAAGATGAACCAAACAGGTCTGTAATCTTTCTTAAATATGTTAAGAGACAAAAAGACAACACAACGTATTAGATGGATTATATAATCTAGATACATAGATTATGATAATCCATAAGCATGTCATTAGGTGCTTATATAATCCATAAGCTGGATTATATAATCTTGGAAGCAAACAAACAGGGCCTTAGGCCATCTTTAGCAGATTCTCTATACCATCTTCTATCTCATTCCCTATTTTAAACTTAACTCTACAAACAGTTTCAAACAGTGTCACATATATAGTTTCGTGTTCCCTATTTTACACGATCTACCGAAGACATCCTTAGAGCATCTCCAAGGAACTCTTTATTTTTGACTCTTTATTTGACTCTCTATTTATCTGTTTATAAAAATTACACTATATATGTAACATCTCAATCAAACAGACTCGTCAACAAACAAGCTAGTTTGGCTAGCCGGAGTGGTTAGCCATATTTCGCTAGAGGGGGGCCGATTTGGAGAGCCGGATGATTTGACGAGTTCGATGACTAATCCGTTGGAGAGTTTTTGAGTGTAATAATCTGTTGGAGAGTTATTTTGCTTTTAAGTATCTAAAATTTAGTTTCACGAGTAATTTAGCTAGTCTTCTGGAGACGCTCTGTAGTCGTAGCACCGGATAAAAGGACGACAGCCAAACTCGAACTCGTTGGAGTCGGCTACTCGGCTTGATGCCAAACGTGGTGCCTACGTATGAGAGGCACATGTCTAGTCTCTGGTCAACTCTAGTTCGTTCCCGCGAGAACCAACCGGAGTCGAAGCGGAGGCGAATGTGTCGTCGTAGGCTCGTAGCACCACGGGTAGTAGTGATGATTTGACGAGTTCGATGACTAATCTGTTAGAGAGTTTTTGAGTGTAATAATCTGTTGAAGAGTTATTTTGCTTTTAAGTATTCAAAATTTAGTTTCGCGAGTAATTTAGCTAGTCTTCTGGAGACGCTCTGTAGTCGTAGCACCGGATAAAAGGACGACAGCCAAACTCGAACTTGTTGGAGTTGGCTACTCAGCTTGATGCCAAACGTGGTGCCTACGTATGAGAGGCACAGGTCTAGTCTCTGGTCAACTCTAGTTCGTTCCCGCGAGAACCAACCGGAGTCGAATGTGTCGTCGTAGCACCACGGGTGCACGCAAGGGAAGGGAAGACCGTGTCGTGGGCATGCAAGACCAAAACATGCGGAATGGCGGGACCGCCCTAGCTCTCTCTTCCTTCTAGACAGAAAGAAGGAGGAAACGCGCAGCTTTTTGCACGTGGATCGGCACGTTGGATTAGACCTCGGGGCGTCAACCTAATCCCTTTGCCAGGTGGGTGGGCCGTGAGCGCCAGGCAGGCTGGCGCAGTCTACCCTCTACCGGCCGCCGCCGCAGCCCGGCTGGCCACCGTACCTTGACCCTCTACCGTCCGGTTGCGCCGCCGCAATTACTGCCCGTGCCAGCGCGCGTCGTCGTAGGTAGACGCCTGTGAAGCATCAGCTAGCGCGGTGGACACGGGATCCAAGCGAAGAGAGGAGAGGTTTTCGGCCACGCCTCTCGCGGCCTAGCTCTCTTCGCCACGGGGCACGGGCTCCGCTTCCGTTTCACATCCACCCGTGAAACGGGTATGATTTGCTCTGCCTTTTTTTTAAATTCCTACTCCTGTCCTGTCGCTTGTCGTGGCATGGACAGAGAGCAGGTTCAAAAGAACAAGGAACCTGACACGATCAGCGTGGAGACAGAGAGCAGGTTGGAAAAGATCAGATTTGTTGATTGTGACTCGACGCCTTTTGTTGTGCGGATTGATGCAAGGACCGTTTTTTGGTTCCCACAGGCTAACGTTTTGTTAGTTCCGTGATGTTTAAACTAATACTACTAGTTTAGAAATATTAAATATAATTTAACTACAAAATTAATTACACAGATAAGCACTAGCAAACGATAAGACGACTCTCTATTAAATCTAACTAATCCATGATCCGTTAATGCTATGCTAAATTAAACATTCACTAACTATAGATTAATTATACTTAATAAATCCATCTCGTCGTTTAGTCTAGTCTTTATTTATGTAATTAGTTTTATAGTTACACTATATTTAACATTCATTGTTGTCATTGAAACGACCGACGTGGCACAGACTAAACTTTAGTTAGAAGAAAATAAAATCATAGGATTCTAATTACGGTCGGTTGAAACCGAGTTTCACTGGAGATCTCGCTGCCAATATGTGTTACATTTGTGCGAAACAAAAAATGTTGCTATGGAGCCGTCGAACTGGCGGATGAACTCTAACCCCAATGAGACCTAGGTGGTGTTGTTTGGTTCACGAGCTATAACGTAAATGGTAATGATAATGATTCACACTCGAGTGACAGCGGTAGTAAGTTTAAATAGGTCGGTATCCGTTTTTAGTGTGGTATCTGATTACGTTGGACAAACATAATTTAACATTACCTTTTAACCATCACGTTATAATTATGTGAACCAAACAGTACCCTAGATCTTAACGCTCCCGTTACCCAATACTCCATCTCCATCCCCCCCCTCATGTTTGTCCTTTGTGGAATGTCATGATGTCGCACTTTGGTCAGACCACCTGGGATTCAAGATGGACGGTCATCGTAGGTACCAGTGATGTCCATGTGGCGTCACCTCCAGCTATTGAATTAAATAGCACACTTTTGATATTTATGTCTATAAATATGGATATAAAATCGAATATCCTGAAATATGAAATATAGAATTGTTCAAGCTCCGTCTCCAATTCAGACACCATATATATTGTTCAATAATAACTCTATTCTTTTCTTTTCTTTCTAATAAATAAATTATTATTTTTAACTATGCACAAAAACATAATATGGTTCAAATAGCTACGAAATATTGTAGATACGTGGTTGTTCTAATTCATCGATGTGTACTTAAGGTACTAAATAGCATTTCATGGTAGCTCTAATTTTGCTTCCACAAAAAAGAAATGCAGTTATTTAGGCCATAAATCATGCATTACAATTATTAGTTATTGGCTAAATAAAGAGTATATAGATCATCTACTAACGATGTTTTTTGTCCTAATATTATTGTTTTTTTTATCTCTTATCACATTTAGTGCTAGAGGTGAATAGGTGAGATAGAAGTGTGGTATTTCATGTAGGACAACGGGCGAAGTTGGACTCAAAAGAAAAGTTTGAAGTCTTAAATAGACTTTGATAGTTCACGAATGAAAATTAGAAATTTGATCCTGAATTGCATAGTTAAAACTATGCTTAAAAGTAAAATTTGAAATGTGAAACGGTAGATTGTAAACGAAGGGGGTAGATTTCAGCTTTGATGTTAGGTACCGGAAGAAGTTTTGAATATATCAGTCCATTTTTCACCATAGGAAATTCAGCACTGCCCCGAAAGTGGAACGGGAAGAGTCTCTTGGCGGGTTGGCACGCAGTAGGGTTACTGTCGTCACCGTTAACGTGCGCGGGTTCTTCTAGAAGGCAGGCCACTTTAAGTTAGATTTAAAATAAATCGTTGACGAATCCTCCCCCGTTCGCACACGAAAGCAGGTGACCTTCTAGAAACGGTAAGTGGCCCAGCCCGGTCCAGCAATGCAGTGAATCGCGCCAGGCCCAGGGGGGGTGGCGGGGCGAGGTGTCAGGTCTTGGTAGCGACTGGCAACTGGAGGAGCAAGCAAAGCGGCCTCCCTCGGCGGCGCGGCTCTGACCGTCTGTCACGAGCCCACGACCGGGAGGCAACCTTCCCCACTGCTTCGTCCCGCTCCCGTCCCAACGCGTCGTCACCCCACCCCTACAAAAACCCCACCCTCCGCCTGAGCGCTCTCCCATCGTCCCAAAGCGTGGCAAGCGCACGCCCCATCCCCTCCAAGGCTCCAAGCCTCCAACACAACGGAATCTCGTTGGTAACCCGGTGCCTGCTCGGCGTTGTGGACTTGTGGTGCGGATTGGTAGGGGGAGCAGGAGGCGGCAGCAGAGGGAAGGAGGAGGGACGGCGAGATGGACGCGGCGGGGGACATTCAGAAGGTGGCGAGTATGCGGCGGGGCGACAGCGGCTCCATTTGGCGGCGCGGTGACGACGTGTTCTCGCGCTCCTCCAGGGAGGAGGACGACGAGGAGGCGCTTCGCTGGGCCGCGCTAGAGAAGCTGCCCACCTACGACCGCGTCCGCCGCGCCATGGTCCCGCTCGGCCTCGGCGCCGACGGCGCCGAGGCGGCGGGCAGGAAGGGGCTCGTCGACGTGGACGTGCTCAGCCTCGGCCCACGCGAGAGGCGGGCGCTGCTGGAGCGCCTCGTCCGCGTCGCCGACGAGGACAACGAGCGGTTCCTGCTCAAGCTCAAGGACCGCGTCGACAGGTACCCCTCAGCCCTCTTCCGCGCGCGGCGGCGCTCGAAATCGTATGGCCCGCCGGGTGTTTAACGATCTCCGCGCGCACGCGCGTGTTTGGTCACTCTGCAGGGTCGGGATCGACATGCCCACGATCGAGGTACGGTTCCAGAACCTTGAGGCGGAGGCGGAGGTGCGCGTCGGCAGCAGCGGCCTCCCCACCGTCCTCAACTCCGTCGTCAACACGATCGAGGTACGTACGCGCGCCATTGCTTTGCACCCGTTACTTCCTGCCTATATATCCGACAGCGAAAGACGATCGATTCTGAACCTTGGTCGGTGCGCCTCTTGTTCGACCCAGGAAGCGGCGAACGCCCTGCACATACTGCCCAGTAGGAAGCGGATCATGCCCATTCTTCACGACGTCAGCGGAATCATCAAGCCTCGCAGGTAGTTGAGTAAAACAATTTGTTCTTTTTGTCCTCAAGCAAGTCAAACTATTTTCCATCTATATCGTGTTGGTTTGGTTTGTGTTGGTGGCTCGATTAGTAGTCTTCTAATGAGCGAGTGAGAGAGTTTTATTTCTTTTTTAAAAAATAAAAAATAAAAAATGTTGAGCGAGAGAGATTTGGTAGTCTGGGACTACAAGGAATCAGGATTCGATTTCTTTGCTTCTTCGACCAGTCAACCTCACGTTCTTTACGTTTATGCAGGATGACACTTCTGTTAGGTCCGCCTGGATCAGGCAAGACCACTTTGTTGCTCGCCTTGGCCGGAAGGCTTGACAAAGACCTCAAGGTAGTACAAAATGTATCCTGATACTTCTTTGCAATAATTACGCCTCGCAAAAACCAGTCTGCAATTCTCATTCATCGCATTTCGGTCAGCTATTTTAGAGGGTGTTTTGTCACTCCATTTTATTCTATTTTAGTCTATAAATTGACAAACACTGAAAATAAAACAGAGCTTTAGTTTCTGTATTTAACAATTTAGAGATTAAAATAGAATAAAATGGAGAGACTAAAAATTAGTCTCTAGAAAACTAAACACCCTTAGTTTGTTGTGAACTTCTGCACAAAACTGGGCATTCAACTGCTGCATGCTTTGTACAAACTACTCTAGTGAAATATACAGTGCCTAATGCTATGGTGAAACACGGTGCAGGTTTCAGGCAAAGTGACCTATAATGGTCATGAGATGACAGAGTTTGTTCCAGAGAGGACGGCCGCTTACATCAGCCAGCATGACCTCCACATAGGAGAGATGACTGTGAGGGAGACGCTTGCATTCTCTGCACGCTGCCAGGGTGTCGGCTCCCGTTTTGGTATAATTCCAAGCAATTAGTCATGATACATGCATATCCATCTGTTCTGCTTGCCTACCATGTAGGATTTAATTTATTCATTGATATGCTTATCGGGTCTTGCTTCTTTCCTTTATCTTGTTAGATATGCTGACTGAGTTGTCGAGGCGAGAGAAGGCGGCTAATATCAAGCCTGATGCTGATATTGATGCATTCATGAAGGCATGCAACCCTGACTAAATACAGTAGATTTTCTTTATCGCAGAAAATGTTTCCATGAATAATTGGTCAATCATAATTAAAACTGAGTATGGTTGTCCTGCTTGATTTAATTAGGCGTCTGCAATGGGTGGGCAAGATGCCAATGTGGTCACTGACTATATTCTGAAGGTATACATTGCAACTTTTAGCCTCAAACCGAGCAATGTTAGATTGACTTACTCAAATATGTCTTAACTATGTACACTCCACTTGCTGCAGATATTAGGACTAGAGATATGTGCAGACACAATGGTAGGGGATGAGATGCTCAGGGGCATATCTGGTGGACAACGGAAGCGCGTTACAACTGGTAAAATTTTCTTTTATAACCATATAGGTCAAGAACATTGGCTTTGCTGCAGTTCTTTCTGAATTATAATATTTAATGTTTCATGCAGGTGAGATGCTGGTTGGGCCAGCCAGGGCGCTTTTCATGGACGAGATCTCAACTGGGCTTGATAGCTCCACTACATTCCAAATTGTGAACTCGCTGAGGCAGTCCATTCACATCCTCGGTGGCACAGCTGTTATCTCCCTACTGCAGCCAGCACCTGAGACATATAACTTGTTTGATGATATCATACTCCTCTCAGATGGTCAGGTTGTGTACCAGGGTCCCAGAGAAGAAGTGCTTGAGTTTTTTGAGTCTGTAGGTTTCAGATGCCCTGAGAGGAAGGGCGTTGCTGACTTCCTGCAAGAAGTATGTACCATGCCACCATATTTCAGTATACATAAGCACATAAAGTTCTTGTTATCTTATCCTCTTTTGAAATGCTGGGCAGGTGACCTCGAAAAAAGATCAGAAACAGTACTGGGCGCGACCTAATGAGCCCTACAGGTTTGTGGCTGTGAAGGAATTTGCGACTGCATTCAAGTCATCCCACACAGGGAGATCTATAACAAATGAGCTTGCTGTTCCGTTCGACAAGAGCAAAAGCCACCCAGCCGCACTAACCACCACAAGGTATGGTGTGAGTGGCAAGGAGCTGCTCAAAGCAAACATAGACCGGGAGATCCTTCTCATGAAGAGGAACTCTTTTGTCTACATGTTCAGAACCTTCCAGGTAACTCACAAGACCAAACGGTGTGATCGATTGGCACGTAGGAAAAGAATAGGTGAAACATGACTGACTCTTTGGTGCTCTGGCATTACAGCTGATGCTCATGTCAATCATTGCAATGACTCTCTTCTTCCGTACCAAGATGAAGCATGGCACGGTGAATGACGGGGGTCTCTACATGGGCGCACTCTTCTTTGGTGTGCTTATGATCATGTTCAATGGCTTCTCTGAGCTGGCACTAACTGTCTTCAAGCTGCCTGTATTCTTCAAGCAGAGGGATCTCCTTTTCTTTCCAGCATGGTCCTATACTATACCCTCATGGATCCTCAAGGTACCCATCACATTTATCGAGGTTGGTGGTTATGTATTCTTGACATACTATGTCATTGGGTTCGACCCAAATGTCGGCAGGTGAGATTTCCTGACTGTTTAAATGTTTACCCTTAGCCATTCTTATTGCGCTGGTAATATACTATGGATGTTCTAACAGTAATGGTCACCCCCAGGTTCTTCAAGCAGTATCTGCTTCTGTTAGTAGTCAATCAGATGGCAGCATCACTCTTCCGGTTTATTGGTGGGGTATCGAGGAACATGATTGTTGCTAATGTCTTCGCATCGTTCATGTTGCTAGTTGTCATGGTGTTGGGAGGATTTATTCTAGTAAGAGGTTAGAACTCATCTCTCTCTCTCTCTCTCTCTCTCTCTAATTCTTTGCAATGTACCTTCTTAAATAAATGCTTCTCTGTATTTTGCCTTGCAGATAAAGTGAAGAAATGGTGGATCTGGGGCTACTGGATCTCCCCAATGATGTATGCACAAAATGCCATTTCAGTGAATGAGATGTTGGGCCACAGCTGGGACAAAATATTGAATAGCACTGCATCCAACGAGACCCTAGGTGTGCAAGTCCTTAAGTCGCGTGGAGTATTCACCGAAGCAAAGTGGTACTGGATTGGCTTTGGTGCTATGGTTGGTTTCACCATACTCTTCAACGCTCTCTTCACTGTTGCCCTTACATATCTTAAGCGTGAGTAACTCCCAGACTGATTTTCTCATTGTTCTTGGATTTCAAAGTATTAGAACTTGTGGAGTGTGAATGGTTCCATCTTGTTAATTTCCAGCATATGGCAACTCCCGGCCATCTGTATCCGAAGAGGAGCTGAAGGAGAAGCATGCAAACATCAAAGGGGAGGTTCTGGATGGCAATCACTTGGTATCAGCAAGCAGTCATCGATCAACAGGAGTTAACCCTGAAACTGATTCAGCAATCATGGAAGATGATTCTGCCTTGACTAAAAGGGGAATGATCCTCCCATTTGTCCCGCTCTCGCTCACCTTTGACAACATCAAATACTCTGTTGACATGCCACAGGTGAAATATAGAAATTTGATCTCTTATACACCAAATGCAATTTCATCACTATTTTATAACCTTGGTCATGAAATTAAATTCAGGAAATGAAAGCTCAAGGTGTACAAGAAGATCGTTTGGAGCTCCTCAAAGGTGTCAGTGGATCTTTTAGGCCGGGTGTGTTGACCGCACTGATGGGCGTTAGCGGTGCAGGAAAAACTACTTTGATGGATGTGTTGGCTGGGAGAAAGACAGGTGGATACATTGAAGGAGACATCCGTATTTCAGGATACCCAAAGAAACAAGACACCTTTGCACGTGTATCAGGATACTGTGAACAAAATGATATCCACTCGCCACAGGTGACAGTCTATGAGTCCCTGCTTTTCTCAGCATGGCTCCGGCTTCCCAAGGACGTCGATTCAAACAAAAGAAAGGTTTGTCCTACAAAACATTTGCAATTTCCACCCTTAAAAGGGCACTTGGTTGATAGTTACTCACCAGTCACCATTATATGTGCAGATCTTCATTGAGGAGGTGATGGAGCTTGTGGAGCTGAAACCACTGAGAAATGCTTTGGTTGGACTTCCTGGAGTGAATGGTCTGTCAACTGAGCAGAGGAAAAGGCTTACCATTGCTGTGGAACTTGTTGCAAATCCATCTATCATCTTTATGGATGAGCCAACCTCAGGGCTTGATGCCCGAGCAGCTGCAATTGTGATGCGGACGGTGAGGAACACTGTCGATACTGGTAGAACTGTGGTCTGCACGATACATCAGCCTAGCATTGACATATTTGAAGCATTTGATGAGGTGAGTGAGATTTCACATAGGATTACTTCCATCTACCCGGTCAGAATTTTGGTCATACTTGTTTTTTTGCTGTGGCTGGTTTTCCAAACCTTGAACTATGTTGCGACTTGCAGTGTCTAAAATGTTTGATTAATGCATGCAGCTTTTCCTCATGAAGCGTGGTGGAGAAGAGATCTATGCTGGTCCACTTGGACATCATTCTTCAGATCTAATCAAGTATTTTGAGGTAAGTGATATTACAGGAATCTGAATATGCATCTCTGAAGTTCCTTAAAAATAACTGAGAAGATCATGTGGTTTTGTATTATCCAGTCACTTCATGGGGTCAGCAAAATTAAAGATGGCTACAATCCAGCAACATGGATGCTGGAAGTGACCACAACTTCTCAGGAACAGATTCTAGGTGTTGATTTCAGTGACATATACAAGAAATCTGAACTCTACCAGTAAGTAACTTACAAGCCCTACTAGTCACTTCATCTTTGAACATAACGATAGGGGTGGTTATATAAACAACCAGATAAAACTCTGAACAATTAAATTAAAACTAATTACAGTAGACCAAACTTACCCAGCAAAACGGAGTACTACCAGTTTGTACATATCAATGTACTTTGCACATTTCAGTATTAACCAACCTTCCTTCTCCGTCTTGGCTCATCAGAGAAAATAAAAAGAAAATCTTCTTTGTATCTAAAGAAGAACACTGTGATTTGCTAGCTAAATACTTTTGCACAATGGGAATTGCCCGGGCTCTTAAAAGCTTTGGGCACCGCTACTGTCTCCAGGGAATTTCTTCAGGAGATGATGTGTTTCTTGTTACATTTTGCAGGAGGAACAAGGCCTTGATAAAGGAATTGAGCCAACCAGCACCAGGTTCAACTGACCTGCATTTCCCTAGCAAGTATGCGCAGTCTTCCATTACACAATGCGTGGCTTGCCTATGGAAGCAGAACCTGTCATACTGGAGGAACCCTCCTTACAATACCGTTAGGTTCTTTTTCACTACCATCATTGCTCTCCTCCTTGGCACCATCTTTTGGGACCTCGGCGGCAAAACGTAAGTCATGCCGAACTGTACCATTCGTTATGGCAAACAAGTGGTTTGACCTTCAGTTTTTTTATTCACGTTTTTGCTCCTTAATCCAGGTATACATCACAAGACTTGATGAATGCCATGGGATCAATGTACTCTGCGGTGCTGTTCATTGGAGTCATGAATTGTACCTCAGTTCAGCCAGTGGTGGCCGTGGAGCGAACAGTCTTTTACCGTGAAAGAGCTGCTGGCATGTACTCAGCTTTCCCATACGCGTTTGGCCAGGTGAATGGTTCTCCTGGAAATCAATTTCATACACGTCTTTTTTTTTTTGTCCTGCTGCTTTTTGATCCAACCAACTTGTCTCCTGTCTCCGCGCAGGTTGTCATTGAGCTTCCATACGCACTGGCTCAGGATATCCTTTACGGTGTCATAGTGTACTCTATGATAGGGTTCGAGTGGACGGCTGCTAAGTTCTTCTGGTACCTCTTCTTTGGGTACTTCACGCTGCTCTACTTCACATTCTACGGCATGATGGCCGTGGGGCTGACACCTAACTACCACATCGCCGCGATCGTCTCCTCGGCATTCTACGCCATCTGGAACCTCTTCTCCGGGTTCATCATCCCCCGACCGGTAAGACCTCCGATCCTCATGCCCCTCTGCAACTTTTCTGTACGGTTTCCAAAAGCTCATTCCCGTTCTTGCCTGCCGCTCCGCTACCTTCAGAAAGTGCCGATCTGGTGGAGGTGGTACTGCTGGATATGCCCCGTGGCGTGGACGCTGTACGGGCTGGTTGTGTCACAGTTCGGTGACGTCATGACTCCGATGGACGACGGAAGGGCCGTGAAGGTGTTCGTCGAGGACTACTTCGACTTCAAGCACAGCTGGCTTGGGTGGGTGGCCGCCGTGGTGGTGGCGTTCGCCGTGCTCTTTGCGACCCTGTTTGGCTTTGCCATCATGAAGCTTAACTTCCAGAAGAGATAATGACGATAGGAGTTGGGAAATCACCTCCTAGGAGACAAAGGGATTTTTGCATTCGTTGGGTCGTGCAAGTAGATTTGACTGTGCATATTGGGAGAGTACGCCATAATATATGGATTCGTTGATTAGTTAAAGTTATAGAAGTTATTGTGTGCTCCTGTTTTTTTTTTTTGATAGGATATTGTGCTCCTGTTTTTTTTTGATAGGATATATTGTGCTCCTTTTCTAGGAGGGTGATGCCGTAGTACTTTGTAAAGAATATTTCACACATCCAGTAAAATTCCTTGTCGCCCCTTGCAAATGATGAGTTGGAGAAAGCAAACGAAATACCTCGTGCACTGCTGTTGACGTATAAGTGTATAATGTATATATGTTTTTGAATATAATGGCAAGAGCTCTGAAGAATGAAATTTATTCATTTTCAAGAAAAACCGGGCTCAAAAGTGCAAAAACAATCCAAACAACGACAGTCCTACACAAAAACCTATCTAGAGTTATCCACTCGTTGTTGAGCTTAACATAATAGACCAACAGCTCCGACTTCGCAAGACAGACCGTACATGGCCATAAAAAAATAGCGAGTCCACCTTTTTATATGTGCTATAATATATATGAATGTATTATAATTTAGGAAAATACAATAGTGAAAAAAGATAATGAATATAGTTTTTTTTAAAAAATATGTTTATAGAGTTAATTAAAGACGTCTTAGAACATCTCAAGAACCATTTTAAATTTCGCTCTCTAAACTCTAAACTATTATTTAGAGAGTCATTTTTTTTAATTTCTAACAACTTTTCTGTTTCTTATTTGCACTCTAAAAAGTTATTCATGCTTTCTATATTTAGCTAACAAAAAATCCGGAATAGAAAGTGGTGGTTATATTTAGATAGTCATTTAGCTAAGCTATTGGAGAGGATTTTTTAAAAAAATATTTATTTATATAAATTAGAAATAATATAGAAAGCCTGTTAAAGTTGCTCTTAGAGAACGTTGTTGGAGAGTAAAGTTTAAATTAAGAGGTGAGATAAATAACTGAAGATATAAGAGAGAGATAAGACTTGAAGATAGCCATAGGCAGGTGTTTTCCTGTGTGCATATTAGATTTCTTAAAATACGAATTGTATCAGTGAGTCCGTTTTCAACAGTATTGAATAAGGACGGGAGAGCCATAGGTGGGTTCCTTTGGATGCTTGATCGAAAGGTGGAAAAGATAAGGGGCCTTCAAAAACACTACATTCATTATTCCTTTATTTTTAAGGACCAGACATAGAATCTGTCGGACAGCACAACAAATTTAGTTTGTACAAAACTGAAGCATTCCATGATGTTCACATGACTGATTCAGGTAGGGCGAGTGCAATTAGCAACGAAAAAGACAATTGTCGTAAAAAGTATTTATTATTCAGCATTGACTATAAAATCAAGCCAGCTAAATAGCATGTTCCGGAAACTTGCAACAACACTTCAAATCATCTGTAGCAAGGACTATGCCACTATGGCACCAGAGCTTTATTCATCGGATTCTGTGCGGACAGCTGCAGAGAGAACCAAGTTAGCGTTGAAGAAATATCTAAAAGCTATGCAAACTGAACACAATTCAGGTTCATACTCTACGACAGGAAAAAGTTATACATGCTAACAAAAAAAAACTCATCCAGTTCTACATAGTATTGAAACAAACAGAAAAAACAAAGCAAACATATGATGGCTAGTTCATGCCTTTGAATTTCATGGAAGTACCTTAAACACAAAGCATAAAATTCCATAGAATAGTTGATTGTTTAATGTCTATTATACAATGGTGCATTTTTCCTCATATTGTGCATGATTTTTTTTGCAAACATTTGTGTGTGGTGACTGGTGAGCACGCATGCTTGCATATTTGAGCAATGACAGGTTTAGCAGATTATAAATGGTTGAATAGCAACATATTCAGGGAAGAAGCATGATCACACAAATCAGGAAATACGATCAATCACCGTCCTTCAGCAAGATTTCAGGCACAATTAAACAATATATACATATTACATGTGCATGGATTATGTCTAAGTTATCATAAGTAGGTTATTCGCTGTAGGATCACAATTTCTTCAAAGAAGTGCATCCCTTTTCTAAACAAAACATAATGCTACTGAAACATGTCGTTGCAGTTTCTGTAAGTTTTAACATCACACTTCATCCTTAATTCCTTATGACGACACACTCTGCATTTTATCTTCAAATCCAGATTTCACAGTTGACTGTGGAAAGTCTCTTTGTACTTCATATTCTCTAAAGTCACATATATATGATGCATCATGAGATGCATTCAGGTTTGATAAATAATCCACATTTTGGTGTAACATTGTTAAGTGCTAGTGTGCTACAATCAACAACTTAACTATCCATAAGGGGTTTCTAAGTGGTTCGATTCTACAGAATGCTGGCATTTGTCACAATGTTTTCACCTTGCATCGTGCAATTCAAAGATCCAAACAAAACCAAAATACAAACCACTTTACAAACAACAAGAAGATTTTGATAAACGATTTACCCAGTTTACCACTTGCACAAATCCTGAAAATGTGATTCTTAAGGTTATCTCTAGCAGCCTTACCCATCCTATCTCCCATTACAAACTCCACTCTGTAAACAGAGTATTCTGCAGTGCAAAATGCACGATCTGTTGGCCACAGCATGAGTACTGACCGTTGACTATGGTGACATCCCCAATCAATCATTTACCTTGTACCCTTCACATTTTTTACCAACTCGATCAATCACCACACCAGATCAGATTTACGCCATCAGCAGCTACGATTGGCCGTGAAATGCAAACGCCACCAGCACGCGAAACAAAATGACACAAATCATCATCAGAAGTCAGGACACCGTCAGTGAACCACTAGATCAACCTAGATCTATATCCATGCTCGGCTTTATTAAGAACTAAATCGCAAACCCTAGGATCCTACCTTAGACCGTACCACATAACATCCAGGCAGATCGCGTCGAATCTTTCAAGGACGGCGGACATGAACGCATGGGTGAAGGAGCGGGCAGATTACTCACTGGGCTTCTCCTGTTTGCCATCCGTCCACTTGGAGATGGAGAAATGGACCTTCTCGCGGGACGCGGCCTCGGACTTGAAGGGCTCCTTGAGGCAGTTCCGTACCAGCGCAGCGCAGATGTTGGAGTAGCCGATGTAGGTCATCCCGGCCGCCCGCCAGAAGGGCACCGCCGCCGTGGTCGCAGACATCGCGTTGATTCCTCTTCGCTTCCCTTGTGCCGCCGCCGGTGGTTGGTTGGACGGTGGAGAATGGCCGAATGTGAATGGGGAAGAAGCTACCGAGACACTCGCAGCGTGTTGTGGCCGGACATTGGATTTCTAGGATAAAGCCAACAGCCCAATAAGGATACAAGATGCGGCCCATCAAGCTGTTTTGTTAGAGCATTTTCAAGCAGTGTCATGGACTCATGGTATAGAGCTCAACATATAAAAACAGCTTAGTCATATTTTATATTTTTTTATTAAAAAAGTATAGGACACACTATAAAATGACTCAAATATACTACAGCTCATATTAGGTCCCATCCTTGTATTCTACATCATTCCCAACCTTTTCTTTCCTAATAATATAATTTATTTTCTAAAATACATGATTTAGGGATTAATTGTTGGAGCTCAATTTATTTTTAGTACCCTAAAAGATTTATATGATGTAGTATTTCAATTTTCGGGTCACTACTTTGAGGCACCTTGTAGGAGATGCTCTTAGTAGGACTGCACAAATTAATTATGTTGATGCAACTGTATAATCAAACGATTTAGTGCATTTAAATAAAATTTAATTGTGACAGCTATTTTATATTTTAGCTTGTATAATCCAGAAAGCTCAGGATGAAGGTATTCTTAAAGGTCTCATTCCTCATATCATCAGTAATGGTTGTTGCTGCCTTCAGTATGCGGATGATACCATTTTTTGCTTCAAGATGATCTTGAGGGAGCTAGAAATCTTATATTCGTTTTATGTTTGTTTGAGCAGCTGTCTGGTCTCAAAATTAATTTTCACAAAAGCGAAATATTCTGTTTGGGTGGTGCTGCTGAGAGGAAAAATTGATATGCGGATATTTTTACTTGCCCTTCTAATAACCTTCCTATGAAGTACCTGGTCCCGATTGATGATAAAAAAACTTTGTAAAGCCTTGTGGGCGTCCACGGTGGAAAAAGTGGAGAGTAAACTTGGCTCTTGACAAGGGAGGTTTCTTAGTTTGGGTGGCCGTTTGGTTCTAATTAATAGTAGTTTAACTAATGTTCCTCTGTATATGCTTTTCATATACAAAGCCCCAAAAATTTGATAAAAAATTGATGTTTATAGAAAAATATTATTGTGGCAAGGTGGCCATAGTCAACGAAAAATTCATCTGGTTGATTGAAATTTAGTTTGTTCTCCCAAAGACCAAGGTGGTCTTGGTGTTTTGGATTTGAATAAAATGAATGAAGCGCTCTTAGCCAAATGGATTTGGAATTTGGAGAACTCGAATGACCTTTAGCAAAACATTATCAGAAAAAATACATTAAAGGGAGGCCTATCGTTTCAGTGAAAAAAGGCAAAATGATTCTCACTTCTGGAAGGGCATCCTTGACGTAAGAGGCAATTTTTACAGATTTTGTAAAAAAATGTTGGAAATGGAAAGAGTACGAGTTTTTGGAATAACATCTGGTGTGACACAGTGCCCCTGTCGCTTAGATATCCAAATCTGTTTGATCTAGCCTATGATAAAAATATCACAGTTGAGAAGGTATTTCCTTCTGACTTTCGGATGCTAACTTTCAGAAGAAGATTATTGGGGGACTTGGCTTCTGACTACAATAAATTGATTGATCATTGTAACTAGATTGTGAGACATAATTGTGATGATAATGTTTCATGGTCTCTGGGAGACATGGCTTTTCTGTTAAATTATTTTACAGAGAAAGTAAATGTTCTCGGATACTAGTTCCTTTCAAATTCTTATGGAAAACCATGTTACCTCAAAAAATTAAAGCTTTCTTGTGGCTTGTCCTGCACAATAAGATTCTGACAAAAGATAACCTGAGAAAAAGAAATTGGCAGGGCCCCTTGGATTGTGTTTTCTGTGGATTACCTGAGTCCATAAACCATCTCTTCTTTCAATGCTCTGTTGCTCGATATGTTTGGAGGATTATCCAAACGACTTTGGATTTGAATTCTTCCCCACAAACTGTTGAAAATCTCTTTGGCCCTTGGATTGACAGTTTTGATAGAAAAGAAAGGAACTTGGTTCTTTTCGGTTGTGGAGCAGTCATCTGGGCAATTTGGCGTTCTAGAAATGATTGTTGTTTTAGTGATAAGTTGATTTTTGACCCTACTAATGTGATTTACTTGTGCTGTTTCTGGCTTGATGCTTGGGCGATTCGGCAGAAAGAGAAGGAAAGAAAATTGGTGGAGCAAGGAAACCTCAGAATCCGAAAGACAACAAGTGAAGTCTTCAAAGGCGCTCATGGTTGGAAACCACTTGACAGGCGCATTCAGTGATTTTGGTCTTTGTAGTTTCGTTTTTGGGTAGGCTGGTCTGAGAGCTTCGGTCAGGCTGGTCTGTGAACTTCGGTCCTGTTGGTTTCTCGGCTTTCCAGCCATGGATGTGTCTTGTTATTCTATCTTGTTTCCCTAGTTGTGGTTGTTACTGTTAGTTGGTTATATGAAGTATGGTGGAAGCTCTTCCCTGTAACTTGTTTGCCTAGCCGATAGTTCTATGTTGGTTGTTGGCTTTTCCTTTATGGTGGCGGATGGTCATGTATGGATTTTTGTCTTTGTCTATTTCTTAATGAAATAGAGGTTTTTCCCCTTCGTAAAAAAATGCTATTTTATATTTAAATTATTTCACTTAAAACCTAGTACCTATTTTATATTTAGTCCTCACATCTAAAGTTACGGTCTTCACTGATTGACTGCACAAAATATGCTCCTATAAAAAATCCAAACTATTATATTAAAGTCTATATAAAAGTAATTGAATGCATCACTGAAGCGTGCTTAACCTTTTGTAAGTACTCTATCGAAACACCTTTTTCATGTGCCCTCAGTGTTTTCGGTATTTAATGTGTGAATCGTTGGCAAACTCGTAGTCCAAAAATGTTTGTTTAAGTCTGTTCGTTTGGATTTAATTTGTACTAACTTCTACTAGTTCTACAATGTTTTTGTCTCTATAGATTGCAGCTGTAACAGTCCAAACAACCGGCTTTAATCCGAAGCATATTTTTGTGATGTTATGGTTTCAATATAGCGTAGTGAGAGCATGAACAAGTTGGCGAAGAGATCTCATGTAGATGCAAACACACCACATCATGTTTTTGCAAAATAAATGATGAAAATGTTGCGTAGCAGAAAGATGAAGGAGTCGAAGGAAGCGTTAGTATGCAAGGTATGACAAAAACCAAATTGATTTTCGTGTATGATGTGGTTAATTTTAATTTAAATGTATGAAATGTAGGGAAAGAAATCAACATATACATTTTATATGTTCTAGATCAAAGTTGCAATGGCATATATTTGGGTTGTGATGAATCGATTTGAGGAATCAATGAAATATGATACAGCGTACAAAATATCCCAAGATCTAGAAGGTGGCCCTAATGATTGGGTGGTGCAACACACAAATAGGTCATGTAGAATTGTATGGGGACAACACCAGTTCAAAGTAGTAGCAAATATGGATGATGGGCAGTATAGTTGTGAGTGCAAGAATTGGGAGCACATGGGTAGGTTTTCACATAAGTTAAAATTAATGTAATGTATAAAAAGTTTTTGAACTAAGCATAAACTGTATTATGATGTGGTACAGGTCTTATTTATGTACACCTGTTGAAAGCCTTTATGCACCTTCAGATAGATCGAATACCAAATGAGTACGTTCTGCAAATATAATCTAACTTAGCTTGACATGATGTTCCGTTTGAGAGAGCAAACAAAATTTGAAAGGCAAAGATGGGGTTACTAAATCAAATAGACAGAAAATGTTGCTAACGAAAACAATAAAAGTTGTCCGTCATGCAAGTATGTCAAGAACAGGATATGATAAAGCACTTAGGCGTTGGATGAACTGGTCCGTGTGCTCTCGAGAATAAAACTCGATATTGAGTTTGATGATAGTGGAGACGGTAGTGATGGATATGATAATCAGGTAATGGAGGTCATTTTTTCACGTGGATGCATATAAACATATACATTGATTAGCGTACTATATCAATAACCATGTATTTTGTGAAATATCACTACAGGCAGGTGGTGTATTCATTGGAGATGAGATCAGGCGGTGAAAATGAAAACAATGACCAGCGATTAGAAACGTATGTGTTAAAACCTTAATTGTCATTAAACTTGATGGTACAAGTTTTGTCAATGATTTTTTGTTTTGTATTAGTCTGTATTGCATGTGGTTTCAAATGCAAATGTCGAGGTTGGCATGCATCCACTGCTTTTACCAGTATAGAGCAGGTAAGAATTTATTAGTATGGTATGTATATTTATGAATTTGATGATATTGAATTATGTTGGTTAGGTTTATTTGTAAATTATGGGTAGTAACAATATTGTAAATTTACAGAATTTGGATAACGACACTAATATGTTTGGGGTTGAGCCTGTTATTCGGGGTGATCTCGACATAGATGATTGTGGTGGTTGCGATACCGAGATAGAGATCAGAATGGTAAAATGTGTGAATACAATGTTATATAAATAAACTAAATATCTTAGATAGTTGACAAATGAATTGGTATTTTGTAATAATGTGCATATCATTTATTATGTAGAAGCTAAATTTGACATTGATGTAATAAATTTGGATAAATCTACCCAGGCAAAGCCAAAAGGAAGAACGATAAAAAATGATGAGGTAAGGACTGTAAAGTTAGGTGCAAAAGGAGAGAAGAAGATGAACAGAAGGTGCAAGAAGTGCGAAATTGCAGATGACATAATAGAGAACTTGCCTGTTAGTGGAGAAAATAGGGTTCATTTGGCAAACCTTGCTAACCCAAAAAAGGACATCCACCCGGGTCGAGGAACATTAATTCAGCGTCAACTCATGAGTGGAATGAAACAACAACTTCAAAGAAGCATAGGATGGATGTCTCGGAGACGGATCAGTCAGATGGTGAAAGTAATTGTATTTGAAGTCGCGTGATGGTGGATTACTATTGATATTTTGTGGACTGAATATAAAATGAATAAGACTATAGTGCAATATGGTTTGCTAGTAGCTATGCATGTACATATGAAACATTGTTAAAAATATTAACACAGATCGAAAAATAAGTAGCTAGAAAGGGTGTCGTAAACATATATGCATTTCGTTTGCGTTAAAACATGTATAAAAGGTTGTAAAACTTGTATACAACGGTGCATATAGATTTAGTTTTGTGCAAAATACTTGCTAGCGATGTCCTTTAAAAGTTTTGGAAAAGGTGGTGTAGAAATCTATTTTGTATGTCGTAAAGACAAGACTCAAATGTTGTAAAAAGTGTTGTCAGGAAGTGTGTGTTTAAGGAGTTTATGCAAACCACTCGAATGTGCCGTAGATAATGGTTTATGTTGTGTATAAACAATAGGAACAACGAATAGAGAAACTGTCTTTTTGTTCCCTTGTACAAAAATAAAAATGTATGCAAAACAACATATGCTATCCATGTCCAAACAAAATGAACCATAAATTAGGTTGTGATGCCAAAACATGATGAAAGACGCAAAAGTTGATCAATAGAAAAAGGAACATGTTTCTGAGTTTTAGAGCCAAGCACATCATAAATAGATCCTACGACATTTTAAGATGTTTTTTGTCGGTACATGTGTTATCCCGTCACAAAAAGAGAGTTTGCTAGTGTTATCAGCACACTTGCCACACTTTCACGATTTACAATTTTTTCATGTTCCTAAAAATCCACATTGCATGCAATTTGTTTAGTTGATTCCACTATGTCTTTCATATCTGAACCTGAGAATGTCCGATGGCAGTGGACTAATCTTGTTCAGTCAATGAAATGTCAAGTAGTGTAGTAGAGTAGCATGGTTCTCACGCGATAACTCCAACAAATTATTTAGACATGTAATAAGAGATGAGGAATGTTAATAGGAAATATAGGACATAACTATTAAGTTGCATGAAGCTTGCATGATATTTTTAATGCGACTAAAAAAATAATTTGTCAACAGTTGGGATGGATTACCAGGTCAATCTCTTCAGTCATAACCTCATCTGCATACTCGTAAAATACTATAAATCAGGTGACAAAGAAGCCACAATCATTTGAGCCCACTGTCATAGTAGGGCAGTCTTTTTTCAAGGTCAATCTTGTAATTCCTAAATCTTGGTAGGCATGACTGATAGTCGCCTAGAGGGGGGGGTGAATAGGGCGAAACTGAAATTCTCAAAAATAATCACAACTACAAGCCGGGTTAGCGTTAGAAATATAATCGAGTCCGCGAGAGAGGGCGCAAAACAAATCGCAAGAGAATAAGGAGTGTGACACGCGGATTTGTTTTACCGAGGTTCGGTTCTCGCAAACCTACTCCCCGTTGAGGAGGCCACAAAGGCCGGGTCTCTTTCAACCCTTCCCTCTCTCAAACGGTCCCTCGGACCGAGTGAGCTTTCTCTTCTCAATCACTTGGAACACAAAGTTCCCACAAGGACCACCACAAGTTTGGTGTCTCTTGCCTCAATTACAAGTGAGTTTGATCGCAATGAAAGAATCAAGAAAGAAGAAAGCAATCCAAGCGCAAGAGCTCGAAAGAACACAAGCAAATCTCTCTCTCTAATCACTAGGGCGTTGTGTGGAATTTGGAGAGGATTTGATCTCTTTGGTGTGTCTAGAATTGAATGCTAGAGCTCTTGTAAGTAGTTGGGAAGTGGAAAACTTGGATACAATGAATGGTGGGGTGGTTGGGGTATTTATAGCCCCAACCACCAAACTTGACCGTTGGTGGAGGCTGTCTGTTTGATGGCGCACCGGACAGTCCGGTGCACACCGGACATGTCCGGTGCCCCAGCCATGTCACCAATGCCGTTGGATTCTGACCGTTGGAGCTTCTGACTTCTGGGCCCGCCTGGATGTCCGGTGCACACCGGACATGTCCTGTTCATTGTCCGGTGCGCCAGTATGGGCACGCCTGACATCTGCGCGCGCTGCACGCGCATTAAATGCGTCGCAGGTAGCCGTTGGCGCCGAAATAGCCGTTGCCCCGCTGTTACACCGGACAGTCCGGTGAATTATAGCGGAGTGGCCGAAGTGAATTCCCGAGGCTGATGAGTTCCGGAGGCCGCTCTTCCTTGGAGCACCGGACATGTCCGGTGTACACCGGATAGTCCGGTGAATTATAGCGGAGTGTCCCTCTGTGAATTTCCGAAGGTGACGAGTTTGAAGTTTGAGTCCTCTGGTGCACCGGACAGTCCGGTGGCACACCGGACAGTCCGGTGTGCCAGACCAGAGGAGCCTTTTATTGACCCTTTGCTCTTTTGTCGAACCCAATACTTGGTCTTTTTATTGGCTAAGTGTGAACCTTTTGCACCTATAGAATTTATACACTTAGAGCAAACTAGTTAGTCCAATATTTGTGTTGGGCAATCCAACCACCAAAATTATTTAGGAACTAGGTGTAAGCCTAATTCCCTTTCAATCTCCCCCTTTTTGGTGATTGATGCCAACACAAACCAAAGCAAATATAAATGAACTAGTTTGCATAATGTAAGTGCAAGGATTGCTTGGAATTGAGCCAATATAAATACTTACATGATGTGCATGGATTGTTTCTTTGTTTTTAACATATTGGACCACATTTGCACCACAAGTTTTGTTTTTGCAAATTCTTTTTGTAAATCCTTTTCAAAGTCCTTTTGCAACATAGTCAAAGGTGGATGAATAAGATTTTTGCAAAGCATTTTCAAGTTTAAAAAATTTCTCCCCTTGTTTCAAATGCTTTTCCTTTGACTAAACAAAACTCCCCCTAAATGAGATCCTCCTCTTAGTGTTCAAGAGGGTTTTGATTTATCATTTTTGAAATACTACTTTCTCCCCCTTTAGAACATAATAAGATACCAATTTGAAATTGACCAATTGAAAATCTCCAAAAATTTTAAAAAATTAGGTGGTGGTGCGGTCCTTTTGCTTTGGGCTCATATTTTCTCCCCCTTTGGCATGAATCGCCAAAAACGGAATCATTAGAGCCCAATGAGTACTTTCTCCTCCTTTGGTCATAAAATAAATGAGTGAAGATTATACCAAAGTTGAAGAGATGCTCGGAGTGATGGCGAAGGATGAGTAGTAGAGTGGAGTGGAAGCCTTTGTCTTCGCCAAAGACTCAGATTCCCTTTCAATATACCTATGACTTGGTTTGAAATACACTTGAAAACACATTAGTCATAGCATATATAAAAAGAGACATGATCAAAGGTATACTTGTGTGCTATGTGTGCAAATCAGCAAAAGAAATTCCTGGAATCAAGAATATTGAGCTCATGCCTAAGTTTGGTAAAAGTTTGTTCATCAAGAGGCTTGGTAAAGATATCGGCTAATTGATCTTTAGTGTTAATGTATGAAATCTTGATATCCCCCTTTTCTTGGTGATCCCTAAGAAAATGATACCGAATGGCTATGTGTTTAGTGCGGCTATGCTCGACGGGGTTATCCGCCATCTTGATTGCACTCTCATTATCACATAGCAAAGGGACTTTGGTTAGTTTGTAACCGTAGTCCCGCAGGGTTTGCCTCATCCAAAGCAATTGCGCGCAACAATGTCCTGCGGCAATGTACTCGGCTTCGGTGGTGGAAAGAGCGACCGAATTTTGCTTCTTTGAAGCCCAAGACACCAAGGATCTTCCCAAGAACTGGCAAGTCCCCGATGTGCTCTTCCTATTGATTTTGCACCCCGCCCAATCGGCATCCGAATAACCAATCAAATCAAATGTGGATCCCCGAGGGTACCAAAGCCCAAACTTAGGTGTATAAGCCAAATATCTCAAGATTCGTTTTACAGTCGTAAGGTGTGATTCCTTAGGGTCGGCTTGGAATCTTGCACACATGCAAACGGAAAGCATAATGTCCGGTCGAGATGCACATAAATAGAGTAATGAACCAATCATCGACCGATATACCTTTTGATCCACGGACTTACCTCCCGTGCCGAGTTCGAGATGCCCCCCATTGGTTCCCATGGGTGTCTTGATGGGCTTGGCATCCTTCATTCCAAACTTGGTTAGAATGTCTTGAGTGTACTTCGTTTGGCTAATGAAGGTGCCCTCTTGGAGTTGCTTGACTTGGAATCCTAGAAAATACTTCAACTCCCCCATCATAGACATCTCGAATTTTTGAGTCATGATCCTACTAAATTCTTCACATGTAGATTCGTTAGTAGACCCAAATATGATATCATCAACATAAATTTGGCATACAAACAAATCATTGTCAAGAGTTTTAGTGAATAAAGTAGGATCGGCCTTTCCGACTTTGAAGCCATTTGCAATAAGGAAATCTCTAAGGCATTCATACCATGCTCTTGGGGCTTGCTTGAGCCCATATAGCGCCTTAGAGAGCCTATAAACATGGTTAGGGTACTCACTATCTTCAAAGCCGGGAGGTTGCTCAACATAGACCTCTTCCTTGATTGGTCCATTGAGGAAGGCACTTTTCACGTCCATTTGATAAAGCTTAAAGCCATGGTAAGTAGCATAGGCCAATAATATACGAATTGACTCAAGCCTAGCTACGGGTGCATAGGTTTCACCGAAATCCAAACCTTCGACTTGGGAGTATCCCTTGGCCACAAGTCGGGCTTTGTTCCTTGTCACCACACCATGCTCATCTTGTTTGTTGCGGAAGACCCATTTGGTTCCTACAACATTTTGGTTAGGACGTGGAACTAAATGCCATACCTCGTTCCTTGTGAAATTATTGAGCTCCTCTTGCATAGCCATCACCCAATCCGAATCTTGGAGTGCTTCCTCTACCCTGTGTGGCTCAATAGAGGAAACAAAAGAGTAATGCTCACAAAAATGTGCAACCCAAGATCGAGTGGTTACCCCCTTATGAATATCGCCGAGGATGGTGTCGACGGGGTGATCTCGTTGGATTGCTTGGTGGACTCTTGGGTGTGGCGGCCTTTGTTCTTCATCCTCCTTGTCTTGATTATTTGCATCTCCCCCTTGATCTATGCCGTCATCTTGAGGTGGCTCATTTGCTTGATCTTCTACTTCATCAACTTGAGCTTCATCCTCATTTTGAGTTGGTGGAGATGCTTGCGTGGAGGAGGACGGTTGATCTTGTGCATTTGGAGGCTTTTCGGATTCCTTAGGACACACATCCCCAATGGACATGTTCCTCAGCGCGATGCATGGAGCCTCTTCAATACCTATCTCATCAAGACCAACTTGCTCTACTTGAGAGCCGTTAGTTTCATCAAACACAACGTCACATGAGACTTCAACTAGTCCAGTGGACTTGTTAAAGACCCTATATGCCCTTGTGTTTGAGTCATAACCAAGTAAAAGCCTTCTACAGTCTTAGGAGCAAATTTAGATTTTCTACCTCTTTTAACAAGAATAAAGCATTTGCTACCAAAGACTCTAAAATATGAAATGTTGGGCTTTTTACCAGTTAGGAGTTCATAGGATGTCTTCTTGAGGATTCAGTGTAGATATAACCGGTTGATGGCGTAGCAGGCGGTGTTGACCGCCTCAGCCCAAAACCGATCAGAAGTCTTGTACTCATCAAGCATGGTCCTTGCCATGTCCAATAGAGTTCGATTCTTCCTCTCCACTACACCATTTTGTTGAGGTGTGTAGGGAGAAGAGAACTCATGCTTGATGCCCTCCTCCTCAAGGAAACCTTCGATTTGAGAATTCTTGAACTCCGTCCCATTGTCGCTTCTAATTTTCTTGATTTTTAAGCCGAACTCATTTTGAGCCCGTCTCAAGAATCCCTTTAAGGTCTCTTGGGTATGGGATTTTTCCTGCAAAAAGAACACCCAAGTGAAGCGAGAATAATCATCCACAATAACTAGACAGTACTTACTCCCGCCGATGCTTATGTAAGCGATCGGGCCGAATAGGTCCATGTGTAGGAGCTCCAGTGGCCTGTCACTAGTCATGATGTTCTTGTGTGGATGATGAGTGCCAACTTGCTTCCCGGCTTGGCATGCGCTACAAATCCTGTCTTTCTCAAAATGAACATTTGTTAGTCCTAAAATGTGCTCTCCCTTTAGAAGCTTATGAAGATTCTTCATTCCAACATGGGCTAGTCGGCGGTGCCAGAGCCAACCCAAGTTAGTCTTAGCAATTAAGCAAGTGTCGAGTTCAGCTCTATCAAAATCTACCAAGTATAGCTGACCCTCTAACACTCCCTTAAATGCTATTGAATCATCACTTCTTCTAAAGACAGTGACACCTACATCAGTAAATAGACAGTTGTAGCCCATTTGACATAGTTGCGAAACGGAAAGCAAATTGTAATCTAAAGAATCTACCAGAAAAACATTGGAAATAGTATGGTCAGGTGATATAGCAATTTTACCCAATCCTTTGACCAAACCTTGATTTCCATCCCCGAAAGTGATAGCTCGTTGGGGATCTTGGTTTTTCTCATATGAGGAGAACATCTTCTTCTCCCCTGTCATGTGGTTTGTGCACCCGCTGTCGAGTATCCAACTTGAGCCCCCGGATGCATAAACCTACAAAACAATTTTAGTTCTTGATTTTAGGTACCCAAACGGTTTTGGGTCCTTTGGCATTAGAAACAAGAACTTTGGGTACCCAAACACAAGTCTTTGACTCCTTGTGCTTGCCCCCAACATATTTGGCAACTACCTTACCGGATTTGTTAGTTAAAATATAAGATGCATCAAAAGTTTTAAATGAAAGACTATGTTCATTTGATGCACTAGGAGTTCTTCTCTTAGGCAACTTAGCACGGGTTGGTTGCCTAGAGCTAGATGTCTCACCCTTATACATAAAAGCATGGTTAGGGCCAGAGTGAGACTTCCTAGAATGAATTCTCCTAATTTTGTTCTCAGGATAGCCGGCAGGGTACAAGATGTAACCCTCGTTATCCTGAGGCATGGGAGCCTTGCCCTTAACAAAGTTAGACAAGTTCTTAGGAGGAGCATTAAGTTTGACATTGTCTCCCCTTTGGAAGCCAATGCCATCCTTGATGCCAGGGCGTCTCCCATTATAGAGCATAATTCTAGCAAATTTAAACTTTTCATTTTCTAAGTTATGCTCGGCAATTTTAGCATCTAATATTGCTATATGATCATTTTGTTGTTTAATTAAAGCCATGTGATCATAAATAGCATTAATATCAACATCTCTACATCTAGTACAAATAGAAGTGTGCTCAACAGTAGATGTAGAGGGTTTGCAAGATTTTAATTCTACAACCTTAGCATGCAACATATCATTCTTAGTTCTAAGGTCAGAAATTGTAACATTGCAAACATCTAATTCTTTAGCCTTAGCAATTAATTTCTCATTCTCATTTCTAAGGCTAGCAATAGAAACATTCAACTCATCAATCCTAGCAAGTAAATTAACATTGTCATTCCTAGGATTGGAAGTTGAATCAATACAAACATGAGAATCAACCTTAGCAATTAATTTAGCATTTTCATTTCTAAGGTTGTTAATGGTCTCATGGCAAGTGCTTAGCTCACTAGACAATTTTTCACATTTTTCTACCTCTAGAGCATAAGCATTTTTAACCTTAACATGCTTTTTGTTTTCCTTAATAAGGAAGTCCTCTTGAGAGTCCAAGAGATCATCCTTCTCATGAATAACACTAATTAATTCATTTAATTTTTCCTTTTGTTGCATGTTAAGATCGGCAAAAAGGGTACGCAAATTATTCTCCTCATCACTAGCATTATCATCACTAGAGGATTCATATTTAGTGGAGGATTTAGATTTAACCTTCTTCCTTTTGCCGTCCTTTGCCATGAGGCACTTGTGGCCGACGTTGGGGAAGAGGAGTCCCTTGGTGACGGCGATGTTGGCGGCGTCCTCGTCGGAAGAGGACTCGGTGGAGCTCTCGTCGGAGTCCCACTCCCGGCAAACATGGGCATCGCCGCCCTTCTTCTTGTAGTACTTCTTCTTTTCTCTCCTCTTTCCCTTCTTGTCGTCGCCCCTGTCACTGTTACTAGATATAGGACATTTTGCAATGAAATGACCGGGCTTACCACATTTGTAGCACACTTTCTTGGAGCGGGGTTTGTAGTCCTTCCCTCTCCGTTGCTTGAGGATTTGGCGAAAGCTTTTGATGATTAAAGCCATCTCCTCATTGTCGAGCTTGGAGGCATCAATTGGTTGTCTACTTGGTGTAGACTCCTCCTTCTTCTCCTCCGTTGCCTTAAAAGCCACCGGTTGTGCTTCGGACGTGGAGGGTTCGTCAAGCTCGTTGATCTTCTTTGATCCTTTAATCATGCATTCAAAGCTCACAAAATTCCCGATTACTTCCTCGGGAGTCATTAGAGTGTATCTAGGATTACCACGAATTAATTGAACTTGAGTGGGGTTAAGGAAAATAAGTGATCTCAAAATAACCTTAACCACCTCGTGGTCATCCCACTTCTTGCTCCCGAGGTTGCGCACTTGGTTCACCAAGGTTTTAAGCCGGTTGTACATATCTTGTGGCTCCTCCCCTTGGCGAAGACGGAAGCGACCGAGCTCCCCCTCGATCGTTTCTCGCTTGGTGATTTTGGTGAGTTCATCACCCTCGTGCGCGGTCTTGAGAAGGTCTCAAATCTCCTTTGCATTCTTCAACCCTTGCACCTTGTTGTATTCCTCCTTGCTTAGAGAGGTGAGGAGTATGGTTGTTGCTTGGGAGTTGAAGTGCTCGATTTGGGCCACTTCGTCCGTATCATAATCCTCATCCCCTATGGATGGTACCTGTGCTCCAAACTCAACAACATTCCATATACTTTTGTGGAGTGAGGTTAGATGAAATTTCATTAAATCACTCCACCTAGCATAATCTTCGCCATCAAAAGTTGGCGGTTTGCCTAATGGAACGGAAAGTAATGGAGTATGTCTAGGTGTACGAGGATAGTGTAAGGGGATCTTACTAAACTTCTTGCGCTCTTGGCGCTTAGAAGTTACGGACGGTGCATCGGAGTCGGAGGTTGATGTTGATGAAGTGTCGGTCTCGTAGTAGACCACCTTCCTCATCCTCTTGTGCTTATCGCCTTTCCGATGCGACTTGTGGGAAGAAGATTTTTCCTTCTTCTCTCTGTGGTGAGAAGAGGAAGACCTTTTCTCCTTCCGTTTGGAGGAGTCCTTCTTCTTCTCCTTCCTCTTGGTGCGGGACTCTTCCGATGAAGTGCTCCCTTGGCTCGTAGTGGGCTTATCGCCGGTCTCCATCTCCCTCTTGGTGTGATCTCCCGACATCACTTCGAGCGGTTAGGCTCTAATGAAGCACCGGGCTCTGATACCAATTGATATTCGCCTAGAGGGGGGGTGAATAGGGCGAAACTGAAATTCTCAAAAATAATCACAACTACAAGCCGGGTTAGCGTTAGAAATATAATCGAGTCCGCGAGAGAGGGCGCAAAACAAATCGCAAGAGAATAAGGAGTGTGACACGCGGATTTGTTTTACCGAGGTTCGGTTCTCGCAAACCTACTCCCCGTTGAGGAGGCCACAAAGGCCGGGTCTCTTTCAACCCTTCCCTCTCTCAAACGGTCCCTCGGACCGAGTGAGCTTTCTCTTCTCAATCACTTGGAACACAAAGTTCCCACAAGGACCACCACAAGTTTGGTGTCTCTTGCCTCAATTACAAGTGAGTTTGATCGCAATGAAAGAATCAAGAAAGAAGAAAGCAATCCAAGCGCAAGAGCTCGAAAGAACACAAGCAAATCTCTCTCTCTAATCACTAGGGCGTTGTGTGGAATTTGGAGAGGATTTGATTTCTTTGGTGTGTCTAGAATTGAATGCTAGAGCTCTTGTAAGTAGTTGGGAAGTGGAAAACTTGGATACAATGAATGGTGGGGTGGTTGGGGTATTTATAGCCCCAACCACCAAACTTGACCGTTGGTGGAGGCTGTCTGTTTGATGGCGCACCGGACAGTCCGGTGCACACCGGACATGTCCGGTGCCCCAGCCATGTCACCAATGCCGTTGGATTCTGGCCGTTGGAGCTTCTGACTTCTGGGCCCGCCTAGATGTCCGGTGCACACCGGACATGTCCTGTTCATTGTCCGGTGCGCCAGTATGGGCACGCCTGACATCTGCGCGCGCTGCGCGCGCATTAAATGCGTCGCAGGTAGCCGTTGGTGCCGAAATAGCCGTTGCCCCGCTGTTACACCGGACAGTCCGGTGAATTATAGCGGAGTGGCCGAAGTGAATTCCCGAGGCTGATGAGTTCCAGAGGCCGCTCTTCCTTGGAGCACCGGACATGTCCGGTGTACACCGGACAGTCCGGTGAATTATAGCGGAGTGGCCCTCTGTGAATTTCCGAAGGTGACGAGTTTGAAGTTTGAGTCCTCTGGTGCACCAGACAGTCCGGTGGCACACCGGACAGTCCGGTGTGCCAGACCAGAGGAGCCTTTTGTTGACCCTTTGCTCTTTTGTCGAACCCAATACTTGGTCTTTTTATTGGCTAAGTGTGAACCTTTTGCACCTATAGAATTTATACACTTAGAGCAAACTAGTTAGTCCAATATTTGTGTTGGGCAATTCAACCGCCAAAATTATTTAGGAACTAGGTGTAAGCCTAATTCCCTTTCAATGACTTCGGCCTTGCTAGTTGCATTCATGTGCTGAGTCTAGTCATCATAAGTTTAGACCACGTATTTTTTTTTCTTCCGGAAGGTAACAGGTTCATTGTGGTAATTCTTCCAGGTGGTACCACCAAGTGCAGGGTCGTAAGGATTTGAATCTAATATGTCTATGCATTGTCGGTGGTAGTTTACTACATATAGTGTCCAATGACGATGGTGTAGCATTGGTATCATTAACTGGTTGTGAATAATAAGTAACAACAAATATTGCGTAAAAATGAACACTAGAAAACGTATATACACAATGTTAATTTGATGTTGAGTTTCTATTTGAAAACATATATACACAATGTTAATTTGATGTTGTGTTTCTGTTTGAAAATGTATATACACTAGAAAAATATGCATTTTAATGTAAAAAACATAGTAACAACATGTGTGCTTTAAAGCGTAAAACCTACATATGCACTGCATAAAACAAAAGTCATTACGTGGAAGGAATGATCTAGCGTGAGATGGTTGTAGTGGCATATATGGCTTCTAGCTATAGTAGTAACACAATAACTTTAAATTTTATTGTAAAAAGTATAAGATGCTAGGTTGTTACATATAACTGATTAGATAAATAAAAACTTAGTAGCATTAACACACACCTGAGCTCTTCTGCCTTTGGATTTTTTGTGGCATGTATTCTTAACCACTGCTGGTTGCTTGGTAAGAGGATTTTCAGTGGGGTTATTTGTCTTTGGTTGTTTTGGTGAAGACGAGGGTCCAGACCTGTGTGACATGTGTGGCTGTGGAGGCGTTCGAGTCTTGGCAAATCTAACTTGACAGATCTTTTTAGGGGTAGTCATCATCGTCGTTTGGGTTTCCAACGAGATCAACATCTTTTTTACCCGATCTATAGCTCGCTTTGTGTTGCTCTGAACATAGGTTTGTTTCATTTGTCGTATGGCATCACCAGGGCGTGCAGAGGTCATTCGGGTTGTTGATATCATTGACTGACCGAGGGATCTCCACAGCGAAAACTTTTTGAACCATTTTCTATATTTTGATCCAGTTTCTATATTTTGAACCAGTTTCTTGCCAAGTAAAAAGTTGTATAAAAGTATCTGCTCCATAGATAAATTAAGGTTTCATTGTAAAAAAACTAGGGTTTAAGGTGCTGACATCATGTTCCAACCCCGCACCTGATTGGGATATCCATGTGAAACAGAACACACAATTGTTTTGTGAAACACAAACATTCGATGACTTAAAACTATCGGCATCTAATTGTGAAAAAGACTTCGTAAATCTTACTGAATATACTACAGTACACTATAAAAGCCAACGGTGAGGAAAATAGTCACAAAATGTTGAGAAAAGCACGACGAAAGGGGGTAAGATGCTTAACGACGTCCACCACATGCGCTCGTGTGGGAGACTTCAGATGCCGATGGTGGTTGTCGCCGCCCGATTTGGTGGCAATGATGTGGCGATGCGAGATGGAGGAGTGAGCGACATGGCGAGGGGTTTGGAGCTCCGGGCGCTGTGCGAACTAGAGTTCGGAGGGGCGCGTAATTAATGGAACTAGAAATGGTATGAGACATGTGGCTCCGTGATTATAGGCTCACAATTTATTTCCTTGCAATCGTGTTGTGGGACCCACCTATCAGCACGTTTGATTCATGGTTGGTTGCACCGAGTCGGGTTTGGGCTGGGGGAACATGAGCGCTGCCTGGTGAGAGCTTTTTATGTTGATTTGGAAGCCCATGACTCCAAATATATAAACTATATATATAATTAAATGTGGGTTATTCTTTTAAACTCATAGTTTTAAGATATTTTTATATTGTATCTAAAGTATTCATATATGACATGATTGAATCAAGTAATTTCTTCTGACTCACAATATTTAATTAAGATATTATATGTTGCATCTAAGTCGTTCTAGTATTTAAATTAAAATATAGATTTTATATCTAAGTGATTCCTGCTATTGTAGATTATCCATGTGTTGGGTACCATAATTAGGGGTACCCCAACGCTCCTAATCGTGGCTGGTAAACACCCTCAGACCAACTGACGGGTATGGTTCAAGCCAAGACTTTGTCTACCCGAAGGACGCGATCTCACCCAAGCCCAGCTTCAGGTTGGAACCGTAGTCCTATACGAGTTCACGCCTCGCCCGAGGGCCTCCTCAGACAGCGGGCGCCCCCACGGCTCTCCCGAGGCCCGGCTCGGGCAGGCTTCGTTGTGAAGCAACCTTAGCCATACATCCTCACCAACCGACCGCTTCGCAGGCGCATTAAATGCAGGGGATGCCTGACGCTGTATCCTGACACACGCGCCTCAGTCGGCCAGACTGAAGTGACCGCAGTCACTTCGCCCCTCTTCTTTACTGTCCGATATGACAGGAAAACAGCGCCGCTCGCTCCGCTCCGACTGCCGTGTCAGCCACCCCGGCAATGACTGACAACAAGTCACGATCAACCACCGAGTTCAAGCCTTGGGCACAACAGGAAGCTCCGCCTCGCCCGACCTCACGCTCCGGCCTCAGGAGGAGGTCTCCGCCTCGCCCGACCTCAGGCTCCGGCCTCGGGAGGAGGTCTCCGCCTCGCCCGACCCCCAGACTCGGCCTCGACCCCGGTCTCGGGAGGAATCGCGTCCTCGCCCGACCCCGGCCTCGGCCTCAAGAGAAGTCTCTGCCTCGACCGACCCTGGGCTCGGACTGACCGTGCTAATAGGGGATGCATCATTTCCCTATTCCTAGCCTGCTCAGGCTACAAGGAACAAGACCGGCGTCCCATCTGGCTTATCCCGGCGACGGGTAATGATGGTGCCCCGCGTGCGCCATGACGCCGGTGGCTCTCAGCCCCTTACGACAGCAAGGAGACGTCAGCAGGGTCCTCGCCGCGCTGCCAGCTGTGCTTCTACAGGACTCAGGCGCTCCTCCGACGGCCACGCCATCACATGTACAGCGCCCAAGCTCTCCCCCAACGACCACGTTGGCATGTACACAGGGCTTAGGCACTCCACTGCCGGACACGTTAGCGCATAGCTACGCCCCCCTTGTACACCTGGACTCTCTCCTTGCCTCTATAAAAGGGAAGTCCAGGGCCACCCTGAGGGGGGTTCGCGTGAGGGAAGCGGCGGACGAGCTCTGTGTCCCCCTCTCTCTCTCTCCCTCACGCGACGTGCTTGTAACCCCTACTGCGAGCGGCACCCCTAGTGCAGGATAATACAAGGCTTGTCCCACATCTTGTGTTCCATCCCGCGCCAACCCATCTGGGCAGGGACACGCAGCGACAATTCACTCGTCGGTCCAGGGACCCCCCGGGGTCGAAACGCCGACAGTTGGCGTGCCAGGTAGAGGCCTGCTGCATGTTAACGAACACCTTCCCGTTGAGATCCAGATGGGGAGTCTTCAGCAAACTCTCCAGCCCGGGACGGTGCTCCGCTTCGGGAGTCTCGAGTTCATGTCCCTCGACGGCAGCTACGACATGGTACTCCTCCCCCCACGGCGTGACGACAACGACGGTCTTCGAATCGCCCGGCAGCGGCGAGTTCTATGACAGCATCTCCCCGCGGTAGAAGAGGAGCACTCTGGTCGTCCCCGCCACCCTCCTCGTCGGAGGAGGCGGAGACGGGGCAACCATGGCCACGCAGGAGGCGGCACCTTGTCGGCTGTTGCACCAGAGCGAGTCGACGATGCCGGCACTCCCCCGCGGGACATGTCGGACATTGCCCTCGCACCTGAGGCGACGGCGGGTGTCACTTCCCCACGACGTGTCAGCCCCAAGCGGGCTGATGACGCCAGCACCCTCGCAAAGGACTTGCTGGGCGTTACCCTCGTACCTGAGATGACGGTGTGCTCCACCCCCGACGTGACTTCACCACCGTCTAACGACCAAGAGGTACCATCCGTTTTCCATCCCATACCTTTTCGGTTCAGCTTTGATCCACCTAGCGACCTCGCTATGGTGAGCGCCTTCGTAAAGGCGTATCCAAACCTTCCGAGGTACCGCATGTGGTTGACCTGGGACCGACTGACAGCCGTCTCAACCTTCGGACCGGCGGGTTCTGAGGAAGAGGACGACCCCGACTTCGGTTGGGATTTCTCTGCCCTCAATGACCCCGGTGCCATGTGGGGCTTCATGTCCGCATGTGACCACTGCCTCTCCGGTTGTTCTGACAATGGCCATGACCTTGACGACGAGGGTTACGGCCCAAGTCGCGAATGTTTCCACGTCGATCTGGGAGATCACAACAAAGGCAACCACCTCGGTATGCCTAAGGTTGACGATCCCCCTGGGCCCGCATCTCGCGTTGACATCCCGCGGGAGCTAGCTGTCGTCCCAGTCCCTGCGGAGGGTCAGGACATACAGCTCGAGCAAATCCGTGAGATGTAGGCCCAGGTCGATGGGGAAGCAGACCGACTTGTACAGCTCCGACAGAACATCAAACAGAGTGGACAGGCCGATCACTCGCCAGAGAAGCCTGTCATCGGGCCCAAGACATCCGGCGCCACATCGTCGATAATGCCAGGGCAGCGCTGCCCCCAGCCGTCAGCGGGTCCGGCCAGGACCTAGCTGCAGCGGGTCCGGAAGGACAAGCTGCCTCAGCGGGTCCGGAAGGACAAGCTGCCTCAGAGGGAGCTGAAGACAGACGCCCCTGAGGCGTCCGCCCAGCGGGGCACGAAGAAGAAGGCTAAAAACAAGTCGCAAGCGAAGCGCGACGCCGCAGACGCGAATCTCGTCGCTGCGGCCAAACACAGGAACCCTCAGAAACCACCTGGAGGGGCCGGCGCGTTCGATAAGATGCTCAAAGAGCCATGCCCCTATCACCAGGGGCCCGTCAAGCACACCCTCGAAGAATGTGTCATGCTCCGACGCTACTTCCATAAGACCGGGCCCCCAGCGGAGGATGGCAAGGGCCATGACAACGACAAGAAGGAGGGCGGCAAGGAAGAGGGATTCCCAGAAATCCATAACTGCTTCATGATCTACGGCGGGCAGGCAGCGAACGCCTCGACTCGGCACCGCAAGCAGGAGCGCCGGGAAGTTTGCTCGGTGAAGGTGGCGGCGCCAGTCTACCTAGACTGGTCCGATAAGCCTATCACTTTCGACCAAGGCGACCACCCCGACTTTGTGCCGAGCCTGGGAAGGTACCCGCTCATCGTCGATCCGATCATCGGCAATGTTAGGCTCTCCAAGGTCCTCATGGACGGAGGCAGCAGCTTAACATCATCTACGCCGAGACCCTGGAACTCTTGAGGGTTGATCGGTCCGAAGTCTGGGCCGGTGCGGCACCCTTCCACGGGATCGCGCCCGGGAAGCGAATCCTACCCCTCGGACAGATCGACTTACCCGTCTGCTTCGGAACTCCCTCTAAATTCTGAAAGGAAGCTCTCTCCTTTGAGGTCGTCGGGTTCCGAGGAACCTACCATGCGGTGTTGGGAAGACCATGCTACGCCAAGTTCATGGCCGTCCCCAACTACACCTACCTCAAGCTCAAGATGCCGGGCCTGAATGGGATCATCACCGTCGGATCCACGTATCGCCACGCGTACGAATGCGATGTGGAGTGCGTGGAGTACGCTGAGGCTCTCGCCGAGTCCGAGGCCCTCATCGCTGACCTGGAACGCCTCTCCAAGGAGGCACCCGACGCGAAGCAGCACGCCGGCAACTTCGAACCAGTTGAGGCAGTCTTGTCCGACTCTCTCGACCCCAGCAACGACGCCAGCAAGCAAGTTCGGATCGGCTCCAAGCTCGACCCCAAATAGGAAGCAGTGCTCGTCGACTTTCTTCGCGCAAACGTCGAAGTCTTTGCATGGAGTCCCTCGGACATGCCCAGCATACCGAGGGATATCGCCGAGCACTCACTGGACATCAGAGCTGGAGCCCGACCCATGAAGCAAACCCTGCGCCGTTTCGACGAGGAAAAGCGCAGGGCCATAGGCGAGGAGATCCACAAGCTACTCGCGGCAGGGTTCATCAAAGAGGTATTCCATCCCGAATGGTTAGCTAACCCTGTTCTTGTAAGGAAGAAGGATGGGAAATGGAGGATGTGTGTAGACTACACTGGTCTAAACAAAGCATGTCCGAAAGTTCCCTACCCTCTACCTCGCATCGATCAAATCGTGGACTCCACTGCTGGGTGCGAAACCCTGTCATTCCTCGATGCCTACTCAGGCTATCACCAAATCAAGATGAAAGAGTCCAACCAGCTCGCGACTTCTTTCATCACAACTTTTGGCATGTACTTGAGAGCACCTAGAGGGGGGGGGGGGTGAATAGGTGATCCTGTAAAACTTGAAACTTAAGCCACAAAAACTTGGTTAAGCGTTAGCACAATAATCGCCAAGTGGCTAGAGAGGAGTCTCAACAAAACACAATAACCACAAGAGATCAATCACAGAGATGGCACGGTGGTTATCCCGTGGTTCGGCCAAGACCAACACTTGCCTACTCCACGTTGTGGCGTCCCAACGGATGAGGGTTGCAATCAACCCCTATCAAGCGGTCCAAAGACCCACTTGAATACCACGGTGTTTTGCTTTGCTTTTCTTAATCCCGTTCGTGAGGAATCTCCACAACTTGGAGCCTCTCGCCCTTACACTTGAAGTTCACAAAGGAGCACGGAGTAAGGGAGGGATGAGCAACACACACAAGACACAAGAATCAGAATGTCAACACGCACACAAGTCGCAACAAGAGCTCGCAACACAACCCGACGAGTTCACAACTCAACAAGAGCTCTAGATGCTATCACGAAGAAACAAATGCGTGGAATCGAAGTCTTGGTGCTTAGGAATGCTTTGAGTATACTTGATGTTCTCCTCCATACGCCTAGGGGTCCCTTTTATAGCCCCAAGGCAGCTAGGAGCCGTTGAGAACATTCCTGGAAGGCAGATCTTGCCTTCTGTCGACTGGCGCACCGGACAGTCCGGTGCACCACCGGACACTGTCCGGTGCAGATATCCTTCCTTATTTGGCGAAGCCGACCGTTGGAGTCTGAGAGCCGTTGGCGCACCGGACACTGTCCGGTGCACACCGGACAGTCCGGTGCACCAATGTGACCGTTGGCTCGGCCACGCGTCACGCGCGGAATCCTCGGCCGACCGTTGACTCACCGGACAGTCCGGTGCACCACCGGACAGACCGGTGAATTTTAGCCGTACGCCGTTAATCATCTCCCGAGAGCGACGAGTTCGCCTGTGAACGGCTCACCGGACAGTCCAGTGCACCAACGGACAGTCCGGTGAATTATAGCCGTACACCGCCGTCGAAGTCCCGAGAGCAGCCTGTTCGCCAGAGCCAGCCTGGCGCACCGGACACTGTCCGGTGCACCACCGGACACTGTCCGGTGCACCCAGACTGAGCAGACTTTGGCTGAACAAAGCCACCTCATTTCCAATTCAATTTTTCCTGTTTCCAGCACTTAGACACAATACATTAGTCCATAAAACAATGTACTAAGTCTAGAAACATACCTTTTGACATGATTTGTACTTTGTCCACCACTTTACATAGATTAATACAAAAGCACTTGTGTTGGCACTCAATCACCAAAATACTTAGAAATGGCCCAAGGGCACATTTCCCTTTCAATCTCCCCCTTTTTGGTGATTTATGCCAACACAACATAAAGTGACTAAAACAAGTGCAATATCAATGCAAATGAAAACCAAAAGTTGTTTTGAATCAAATTTGGCATATATGGATCACTCTTTGCCACCACTTGGTTTGTTTTTGCAAATCAAACTCAAATTCCTATCTGTAAGTCAAATTCACTTGCAGAGACATAAAGAGAGGTATTCCAAAGGAAATTGATCAAGGATTTCAAAAACTCCCCCTTTTCCCATAATCAACACTTCTCCCCACAAGAGGCCAACTTTTGACAAAAGAGACAATAAAAGAGTTTTGACAAACCAAAAGCTCTAATCTACTATTTTCAAAATTTCTCAAGTGGTAGCTGATCCATCTATTGCTTTGGCCTTTATTTTCTCCCCCTTTGGCATCAAGCACCAAAACGGGATCAATCTTGGCCCTAGAACCCCATTGCCTCACCAAAATCTTTAAATAAGAATACAAAGGCAATAAGAGTACATGAGATGAACTTGGAATAAGTTACCCTCTCATCGGAGTGCAGTGGAAGTCTTTCATGGTCCAAGTCCACCTTTTCCCTTTCAAACCTCCTTTGAGACTAAATCAAGCAAACTCAAGCACACGGTTGGTCTCAAAGGGTCAAGTTGTAACACAACTCCCCCTAAATATGTGCATCACTTGCAAAAGGACTTGTGAGGTTCGGGGAGTGATTGTACAACTTGAGCACCACAAGTAAGCAACAAAATGCAGAAGGAACATGATCAAAGGTATAAACACATGTATGCTATAAATCAATCCAAGTTCCGCGAATCTAGGACATTTAGCTCACTACGCAGCCTACAAAAGGTCTTTTCATCTAAAGGCTTAGTGAAGATATCGGCTAGCTGGTTCTCGGTGCTAACATGAAACACTTCGATATCTCCCTTTTGCTGGTGGTCTCTCAAAAAGTGATGCCGGATGTCAATGTGCTTTGTGCGGCTGTGCTCAACAGGATTTTCCGCTATTCGGATAGCACTCTCATTGTCACATAGGAGTGGGACTTTGCTCAGATTGTAGCCAAAGTCCCGGAGGGTTTGCCTCATCCAAAGTAGTTGCGCGCAACACTGTCCTGCGGCAACGTACTCGGCCTTAGCGGTGGATAGGGCAACAGAAGTTTGTTTCTTAGAATTCCACGACACCAGGGACCTTCCTAAGAATTGGCACATCCCCGATGTACTCTTCCTATCGACCTTACATCCAGCATAGTCGGAATTTGAATATCCAATCAAGTCAAAGTTAGACCCCTTTGGATACCAGATCCCGAAGCAAGGCGTAGCGACTAAATATCTAAGAATTCGCTTCACGGCCACTAAGTGACACTCCCTTGGATCGGATTGAAATCTAGCACATATGCATACGCTAAGCATAATATCCAGTCTACTAGCACACAAATAAAGTAAAGACCCTATCATAGACCGGTATGCCTTTTGATCAACGGACTTACCTCCTTTGTTGAGGTCGGTGTGTCCGTTGGTTCCCATCGGTGTCTTTGCGGGCTTGGCGTCCTTCATCCCAAACCGCTTTAGCAAGTCTTGCGTGGTCTTCGTTTGGGAGATGAAGGTACCATCCTTGAGTTGCTTCACTTGGAACCCAAGGAAGTAGTTCAACTCGCCCATCATCGACATCTCGAATTTCTGCGTCATCACCCTGCTAAACTCTTCACAAGACTTTTGGTTAGTAGAACCAAATATTATGTCATCGACATAAATTTGGCACACAAAAAGATCACCATCGCAAGTCTTAGTAAAAAGAGTTGGATCGACTTTCCCAACCTTGAAAGCATTAGCAATTAGAAAGTCTCTAAGGCATTCATACCATGCTCTTGGGGCTTGCTTAAGTCCATAGAGCGCCTTAGAGAGCTTACACACGTGGTCGGGGTACCGTTCATCCTCGAAGCCAGGGGGTTGCTCCACGTACACCTCCTCTTTGATCGGCCCGTTGAGGAAAGCGCTCTTCACATCCATTTGGTACAACCTGAAAGAATGGTGAGCGGCATATGCTAGCAAAATACGAATCGATTCTAGCCTAGCCACAGGAGCGAAAGTCTCCTCAAAGTCCAAACCTGCGACTTGGGCATAACCTTTTGCCACAACTCGAGCCTTGTTCCTTGTCACCACCCCGTGCTCGTCCTGTTTGTTGCGGAACACCCACTTGGTTCCCACAACATTTTGCTTGGGACGAGGCACCAGTGTCCAAACTTCATTACGCTTGAAGTTGTTGAGCTCTTCCTGCATGGCCAACACCCAGTCCGGATCTAGCAAGGCCTCTTCTACCCTGAAAGGCTCAATAGAAGAGACAAAAGAGTAATGTTCACAAAAATTCACTAATCTAGAGCGAGTAGTTACTCCCTTGCTAATATCACCCAAAATTTGGTCGACGGGATGATTCCTTTGAATCGTCGCTCGAACTTGGGTTGGAGGTGCCTGAGGTGCTTCTTCCTCTTCAACTTGAACATCCTGTGCTCCCCCTTGATCATGCGCCTCCACTTGAGGTACCTGTTCGTCATCTTGGGTTGGGGGATGCACCGTAGTTGAGGAAGAAGGTTGATCTTGCTCCTTTTGTTCCAGTGGCCTCACATCTCCAATCGCCATGGTGCGCATTGCGGCCTTGGAACGTCTTCTTCATCTACATCATCAAGATCAACAACTTGCTCTCTTGGAGAGCCATTAGTCTCATCAAATACAACATCGCTAGAGACTTCAACCAAACCCAATGATTTGTTGAAGACCCTATACGCCTTTGTATTTGAATCATAACCTAATAAAAACCCTTCTACAGCTTTGGGAGCAAATTTAGAAGTTCTACCTTTCTTCACAAGAATATAACACTTGCTCCCAAATACACGAAAGTAAGACACATTGGGTTTGTTACCGGTTAGAAGCTCATACGAAGTCTTCTTGAGGAGGCGGTGAAGGTAGACCCGGTTGATTGCGTGGCAAGCCGTGTTCACGGCTTTCGACCAAAAGCGCTCGGGGGTCTTGAATTCCCCAAGCATCGTCCTCGCCATATCGATGAGCGTCCTGTTCTTCCTCTCTACCACACCATTTTGCTGTGGTGTGTAGGGAGCGGAGAACTCGTGCTTGATCCCTTCCTCCTCAAGGAACTCCTCCACTTGAAGGTTCTTGAACTCGGACCCGTTGTCGCTCCTTATCTTCTTCACCTTGAGCTCAAACTCATTTTGAGCTCTCCTGAGGAAGCGCTTGAGGGTCCCTTGGGTTTCAGATTTATCCTGCAAAAAGAATACCCAAGTGAAGCGGGAAAAATCATCAACTATAACAAGACCATACTTACTTCCTCCTATACTTAGATAGGCGACGGGTTCGAAGAGGTCCATATGAAGCATCTCCAAGGGTCTTGATGTGGTCATCACATTTTTGGTGTGATGAGAGCCTCCCACCTGTTTCCCTGCTTGACAAGTTGTACAAGGTCTATCTTTTTCGAAATGTACGTTAGTTAGACCTATCACGTGTTCTCCCTTTAGAAGTTTGTGAAGGTCCTTCATCCCCACATGTGCTAAGCGGCGATGCCACAGCCAGCCCATGCAAGTCTTAGCAATTAAGCATGCATCTAGACCGGCCTCTTCTTTTGCAAAATCAACCAAATAAAGTTTGCCGTCTAGTACACCTTTAAAAGCTAGTGAACCATCACACCTTCTAAAGACAGACACATCTACATTTGTGAATAGACAATTATATCCCATATTGCATAATTGACTAACAGATAACAAATTATATCCAAGAGACTCAACTAAAACACATTAGATATAGAGTGCTCGGATGAAATAGCAATTTTACCTAACCCTTTTACCTTGCCTTGGTTCCCATCACCGAATATTATTGAATCTTGGGGATCCTTGTTCTCAACGTAGGAAGAGAACATCCTCTTTTCCCCCGTCATGTGGTTTGTGCATCCGCTGTCGATAATCCAGCTTGTACCCCCGGATGCATAAACCTGCAAGGCAAATTTAGGCTTGGGTCTTAGGTACCCAACTCTTGTTGGGTCCTACAAGGTTAGTCACAATTGTCTTAGGGACCCAAATGCAAGTTTTATCTCCCTTGCATCTTGCCCCTAACTTCCTAGCAATCACCTTCTTATTCTTTCTACAAATGGCAAATGAAGCATTGCAAGCATGATATATTGTAGAAGGTTCATTAACTTTCCTAGGAACATTAACAACATTTCTCCTAGGCATATTATGAACAACATTTCTCCTAGCAACATTTCTATCATGCATAACATGGGAACTAGAAGCGGTCATAGCATGAAAATCAAAAGCATCATAACTCCTAAAGGCATTCTTAGAATGTCTCCTATCATGGTACATGAAAGCATGGTTCTTTTGCACACTACTAGCCATAGGGGCCTTCCCTTTCTCCTTGGCGGAGATGGAAGCCTTATGGCTTGTTAAGTTCTTGGCTTCCCTCTTGAAGCCAAGACCATCCTTAATTGAGGGGTGTCTACCAATCGTGTAGGCATCCCTTGCAAATTTTAGTTTGTCAAATTCACTTTTGCTAGTCTTAAGTTGGGCATTAAGACTAGCCAATTCATCATTTAATTTAGAAATTGAAGCTAGGTGTTCACTACAAACATCAATGTCAAAATCTTTACACCTATTACAGATCCTAACATGTTCTACACAAGAGTTAGATTTACTTGCTACTTCTAGTTTAGCATTTAAATCATTATTTACACCTTTTAAAGTAGAAATGGTTTCATGACAAGTAGATAGTTCATAAGAAAGCATTTCATTTCTTTTAACTTCTAAAGCATGAGATTTTTGTGCCTCTACAAATTTATCATGTTCTTCATACAACAAATCCTCTTGTTTCTCTAAAAGTCTATCCTTTTCATTCAAGGCATCAATCAATTCATTAATCTTATCTATTTTAGTTTTATCCAATCCCTTGAACAAGCTAGAGTAATCTATTTCTTCATCGCTAGACTCATCATCACTAGAAGAATCATAAGTAGTACTGTCTCGAGTACATACCTTCTTCTCCTTCGCCGTGAGACATGTGTGACGCTCGTTGGGGAAGAGGGATGACTTGTTGAAGGCGGTGGCGGTGAGTCCTTCATTGTCGGAGTCGGAGGAGGAGCAATCCGAATCCCACTCCTTTCCGATATGTGCCTCGCCCTTGGCCTTCTTGTAATTCTTCTTCTTTTCCCTTTTGTTCCCTTTTTCCTGGTCACTTTCATTATCGGGACAATTAGCAATGAAATGACCAATCTTACCACATTTAAAGCATGAGCGCTTCCCCTTTGTCTTGGTCTTGCTTGGCTGTCCCTTGCGACCCTTTAGCGTCGTCTTGAAGCGCTTGATGATGAGGGCCATCTCTTCATCATTGAGCCCGTCCGCCTCAACTTGTGCCACCTTGCTAGGTAGCGCCTCCTTGCTCCTCGTTGCCTTGAGAGAAATGGGTTGAGGCTCATGGATTGGACCGTTCAACGCGTCGTCCACGTATCTCGCCTCCTTGATCATCATTCGCCCGCTTACGAACTTTCCAAGGACTTTTTCGGGCGACATCTTGGTGTACCTAGGATTTTCACGAATATTGTTCACCAAATGTGGATCAAGTACAGTGAAGGACCTTAGCATTAGGCGGACGACGTCGTGGTCCGTCCATCGCGTGCTTCCGTAGCTCCTTATTTTGTTGATAAGGGTCTTGAGCCGGTTGTATGTTTGGGTTGGCTCCTCGCCCCTTATCATCGCGAATCGTCCAAGCTCGCCCTCCACCAACTCCATCTTGGTGAGCAAGGTGACGTCGTTCCCCTCATGAGAGATCTTGAGGGTGTCCCAGATCTGCTTGGCATTGTCCAAGCCGCTCACTTTATGGTACTCGTCCCTGCACAAGGAGGCTAACAACACAGTAGTAGCTTGTGCATTTTTATGAATCTGTTCATTAATAAATATAGGTCTATCCGAGCTATCAAACTTCATTCCATTCTCAACAATCTCCCATATGCTTGGATGGAGAGAAAACAAGAGACTACGAATTTTGTGGCTCCAAAATCCGTAGTCCTCCCCATCAAAGTGTGGAGGCTTGCCGAGAGGAATGGAAAGTAAATGTGAATTTGAGCTAAGCGGAATACGCGAATAATCGAAAGAAAAGTTTGAGTTAACCGTCTTTCGTTTCTCGTAGTCGTAGTCGTCCTTTTGGGAAGAAGTAGATTCGTCGCTGTCGTCGTAGTAGACGATCTCCTTGATGCGCCTTGTCTTCTTCTTCCCATCTTTCCGTTTATGGCCCAAGCCCGAGTCGGTAGGCTTGTCATCCTTTGGCTCGTTGACAAAGGACTCCTTCTCCTTATCGTTGATCACGATTCCCTTCCCCTTAGGATCCATCTCTTCGGGCGATTAGTCCCTTCGTGAAGAGAACGACTCCAATACCAATTGAGAACACCTAGAGGGGGGGGGGGGTGAATAGGTGATCCTCTAAAACTTGAAACTTAAGCCACAAAAACTTGGTTAAGCGTTAGCACAATAATCGCCAAGTGGCTAGAGAGGAGTCTCAACAAAACACAATAACCACAAGAGATCAATCACAGAGATGGCACGGTGGTTATCCCGTGGTTCGGCCAAGACCAACGCTTGCCTACTCCACGTTGTGGCGTCCCAACGGACGAGGGTTGCAATCAACCCCTCTCAAGCGGTCCAAAGACCCACTTGAATACCACGGTGTTTTGCTTTGCTTTTCTTAATCCCGTTCGCGAGGAATCTCCACAACTTGGAGCCTCTCGCCCTTACACTTGAAGTTCACAAAGGAGCACGGAGTAAGGGAGGGATGAGCAACGCACACAAGACACAAGAATCAGAATGTCAACACGCACACAAGTCGCAAGAAGAGCTCGCAACATAACCCGACGAGTTCACAACTCAACAAGAGCTCTAGATGCTATCATGAAGAAACAAATGCGTGGAATCGAAGTCTTGGTGCTTAGGAATGCTTTGAGTATACTTGATGTTCTCCTCCATGCGCCTAGGGGTCCCTTTTATAGCCCCAAGGCAGCTAGGAGCCGTTGAGAACATTCCTGGAAGGCAGATCTTGCCTTCTGTCGACTGGCGCACCGGACAGTCCGGTGCACCACCGGACACTGTCCGGTGCAGATATCCTTCCTTATTTGGCGAAGCCGACCGTTGGAGTCTGAGAGCCGTTGGCGCACCGGACACTGTCCGGTGCACACCGGACAGTCCGGTGCACCAATGTGACCGTTGGCTCGGCCACGCGTCACGCGCGGAATCCTCGGCCGACTGTTGCCCCGGCTGACCGTTGACTCACCGGACAGTCTGGTGCACCACCGGACAGACCGGTGAATTTTAGCCGTACGCCGTTAACCATCTCCCGAGAGCGACGAGTTCGCCTGTGAACGGCTCACCGGACAGTCCGGTGCACCACCGGACAGTCCAGTGAATTATAGCCGTACACCGCCGTCGAAGTCCCGAGAGCAGCCTGTTCGCCAGAGCCAGCCTGGCGCACCGGACACTGTCCGGTGCACCCAGACTGAGCAGACTTTGGCTGAACAAAGCCACCTCATTTCCAATTCAATTTTTCCTGTTTCCAGCACTTAGACACAATACATTAGTCCATAAAACAATGTACTAAGTCTAGAAACATACCTTTTGACATGATTTGTACTTTGTCCACCACTTTACATAGATTAACACAAAAGCACTTGTGTTGGCACTCAATTACCAAAATACTTAGAAATGGCCCAAGGGCACATTTCCCTTTCAGTACTGCTACACTACAATGCCATTTGGGTTGAGGAATGCAGGCGCCACTTACCAGAGGTGCATGAACCACGTGTTCGGACAACACATCGACAGAACGGTCGAGGCTTATGTCGACGACATCGTTGGCAAGACGAAGAGAGCCTCCGACCTCTTCTCTGACCTTGAAACGACATTCAAGTGTATGAGAGCGAAAGGCGTAAAACTCAATCCCGAGAAGTGTGTCTTCGGAGTCCCCCAAGGCATGCTCCTTGGGTTCATCGTCTCCGAGCGGGGCATCGAGGCCAACCCGGAGAAAATCGCGGCCATCACCAGCATGGGACCGATCAAAGATTTGAAAGGAGTACATAGGGTCATGGGATGTCTTGCGGCTCCAAGCCGCTTCATCTCACGTCTTGGCGAGAAAGGCTTGCCTCTGTACCACCTCTTAAGGAAGGCCGAGTGCTTCACTTGGACCCCCGAGACCGAGGAAGCCCTCGGAAACCTTAAGGCGCTCCTTGCGAAAACACCCATCCTGGTGCCCCCCGCCGCAGGAGAAGCCCTCTTGATCTACGTAGCCGCAACTACTCAGGTGGTCAGCGCCACGATTGTAGTCAAGAGATGAGAAGAAGGGCATGCACTGCCCGTCCAGAGGCCAGTCTACTTCATCAGTGAAGTGCTTTCCGAGGCCAAAGCCCGCTACCCACAGATCTAGAAGCTGCTCTACGCAGTGATCCTAACACGGCGAAAGTTGCGACACTACTTCGAGTCTCATCCGGTAACTGTGGTGTCATCCTTCCCCCCTGGGGGAGATCATCCAGTGTCGCGAGGCCTTGGGTAGGATAGCAAAGTGGGCAGTGGAGCTTATGGGCAAAACGCTATCCTTCGCTCCTCGGAAGGCCATAAAATCCCAAGTCTTGGCAGACTTCCTGGCTAAGTGGACTGACACCCAATTACCGACAACTCCAATCCAGCCTAAGCTCTGGACCATGTACTTCGATGGGTCACTCACGAAAACAGGAGCGGGCGCTGGCCTGCTCTTCATTTCACCCCTCGGAAAGCATCTCCGCTACGTCATTCGTCTCCATTTTCCGGCATCAAACAACGTGGCCGAGTACGAAGCACTGGTTAACGGGCTACGCATCGCCGTCGAGCTAGGGGTCAGACACCTCGACGCTCGAGGCAACTCGCAGCTTGTCATTGACTAAGTCATGAAGAACTCCCACTGCCGTGACCGGAGGATGGAAGCCTACTGCGACGAAGTCCGGTGCCTGGAAAACAAGTTCCACGGGCTGGAGCTCAACCACATCGCCCGACGGTACAACGAGACTGCGGACGAGCTGGCGAAAATAGCCTCAGGGCGAACGACGGTTCCCCGGACGTCTTCTCCAGAGACCTACATCAACCATCCGTTCAAGATCGACGACGCGCCCGAGCCTGAGGAAGCCTCGGCCCATCCCGAGGTACCCTCGGCCGAGCCTGAGGTACCCTCGGCCGCACCTGAGGCACCCTCGGCCATCGAGGAAGAGGCCTTGCCCGTCGAAGAGGAACAGAATGGGGTCACACCAGATCCGAACTTGCAGACCCCGTACCTGGAATATCTCCTCCGAGGAGAGCTTCCAATCGACAAGACCAAAGCTCGGCGGCTGGCTCGGTGCGCCAAGTCATTCGTCTTGCTGGGTGATGAAAAAGAGCTCTATCACCGCAGCCCCTCGGGCATCCTCCAACGATGCATATCTATCTCCCAAGGACAAGAGCTGTTGCAAGAAATACACTCGGGGGCTTGCGGCCACCATGCATCGCCTCGAGCCCTCGTGGGGAATGCCTTCCGACAAGGTTTCTACTGGCCAACCGTGGTGGCCGACGCCACTAGGATTGTGCGCTCCTGCCGAGGGTGTCAATTCTACGCAAAGCAGATGCATTTGCCCGCTCAGGCCTTGGAGACGATATCCATCACCTGGCCATTTGCTGTGTGGGGTCTAGACCTCGTCGGTCCCTTGCAGAAGGCACCCAGGGGCTTCACGCACCTGCTGGTCGCTATCGACAAATTCTCCAAGTGGATCGAGGTCCGACCCCTTAATAACATCAGGTCCGAGCAGGCGGTGACGTTCTTCACCAACATCATCCATCGGTTCGGGGTCCCAAACTCAATCATCACCGACAATGGCACGCAGTTCACCAGAAAAAAGTTCCTGGACTTCTGCGATGACCACCACATCCATGTGGACTGGGCCGCCGTAGCTCATCCCATGACGAATGGGCAGGTGGAGCGTGCCAACGGTATGATTCTGCAGGGGCTCAAACCAAGGATCTACAACGACCTCAACAAGTTCGGCAAGCGGTGGATGAAAGAGCTACCCTTGGTAGTCTGGAGTCTGAGGATGACGCCGAGCCGCGCTACGGGTTTTACGCCGTTCTTTCTAGTATATGGGGTCGAGGCCGTCCTCCCCACGGACTTAGAATATGGCTCCCCGAGGACCAAGGCGTACGACGACCGAAGCAACCAGACCAGCCGAGAAGACTCGCTGGACCAACTCGAGGAGGCTCGAGACGTCGCCCTACTACATTCGGCACGGTACCAGCAGTCGCTGTGGCGCCACCATGCCTGAAGCGTTCGGTCCCGAGGCTTCCAAGTGGGAGACTTGGTGCTTCACCTGTGACAGGACGCCCGAGGGCGCCACAAGCTCACTCCTCCCTGGGAAGGGCCCTTCATCATCGCCAAGATCTTGAAGCCCGGAACATACAAGCTGGCCAACGACCAAGGCGAGGTCTACAGCAACGCTTGGAACATTCAACAGCTACATCGCTTCTACCCTTAAGATGTTTTAAGTCGTTCATGTACCTCGTTTGCATACACAAAGTCTAACCGTCAAGGAAGGGTCGGCCTTGCCACAGCAAAGCCCGACCCTCCCTCGGAGGCTAGAAGGGGGGAACCCCCTCTGCGTCAAAATTTTCCTCGGAAAAGTTTTCCACCAAAACGACTTTCGTGTTTCCCGACTATATCGGTAACAGAACCCCGCAAAACGAATAAGAGCGCATGTAAGCGGCAAGGCCGACCGAGCCGAGGGACTCCTACGCCTCCGGGATACGGATACCTCACTCGTCACCTTCCGCGAAAAATAACTCTTACTCGGATAAGCAATTCTGCTACTGACGAACGAGTCCGGATACTCAAAACAAGAGGAAAAGAAATGCAGCTTTATAACACGACGACAAAGTGTTAGGCCTCGGCGGCCGCGAAAGACACATGCATGTTCCAAACAAACTGCTCCGGCAAAATCAGGCATCGCCCGGGGGAGGAGCGGCACCCTCGGCTTCGTCTCCACCCTCGGCGCCGTCTCCACCCTCGGCAAGATCTGCCTCGGCCTTGGACGGCGACGCAAGCGGAAGGATCTCCACCTCGAAGGAGGACGCCAGCACCGCGCTTGGGCCTGCGACGGCCGCGTCAAGCCTCTGAAATTCGGCTAGGGCAGCTTCATCTTCGTCGGGTAGACAGTACCCCTCGCTGACCCGCTCTAGATCCACATCGTAGTGGGAAGCGAGCACGGCGAAGGCCCACCTAACACCGTGATGCAGCGCCTCGCAGAGTCTGCTGCGCACATGGCCGCCCAAGGCCTGCAGGCGACTCTAGGGAGAGCTTCCCGAGGGGACATTGTCAAGACCAAAGACCTAGCAGAAGGCCGAGATAGCTTTAGACATGGCCACCCGGTCGGCTTCCTCCCGCTCAGCCGCTCGAGCAAGTGCCTTGGCGGACTCGTTGAGGGCTGACTCAAACTCTGCAAACAGCCAAACAGAATTCTTCAGACATGAGTTGAAGAATGAAGATCGAAGTCACAAAGCGGCCAAAACATACCTTCAGCCCGGGCACGCTGCTTCGAGACTACGGCTTGGGCGGACTGGGCAGACCCGACGGCCGCGGCCAGGTCCTCCGCAAGGGCTTCGGCCTGAGTGGACACCTCGGCTAGCTGGCCCCAAGGGCCTCAGCCCGGCTTTCGGCCTCGGTGGCCTGGTTCCGAGATTGGTCCCGCTCGCCGATGACCTAGCCAAGCTCCAGCTGCTGCTGTTGCGCCTCTGCGCGTGCCGCCGCTGCCTCCACCCCCAGCTCGTCAGAGAGCAACCGAAGGTCTGCCGCCTCGACGCTCCGTTGGGCGAGGCATTCGGTAGCCTCGGTAAGCGCGGCCCTCAGAAACCGCAGCGAACCCCAGATGTCGGCCTCACGGCGGATGAACGACGACTTGGCGGTGCTCAGATCCTTCAGATCCTGAGGAAGGGAAGCAGGGCGTCACAAAGAATGCCCTGGCCATGTGAAAGGTATGCCTGGGAACGTCCCTGGAAAAGATCTCCATGGTCGACCGAAGCGACCCCATCGCTTCCTCGGCATACTCACGGAGCTCATCCCAAGACTGCTCCTCCCGCTCATCGTCAAGGACGAAGAGGGGTTTCGGGGCGCCGCGGGTCTAGAACCGGAGCGCCTGCGCGCGCCGCTCATTGGGATCGCGCCGCGCGGGGATGAGGTCGCCGCTCCCTAAGACGGGCCGCGGTTCTGCACCCCCCTCCTCCAAGGCATCGAGACCCCCTGGAGTCGACGCATCAGGTACCCCCTCGGCTAAGGAGGCGGGCTCCCGATCAGTGACCTCAAGCAGCGGCTGTTGGAACTTGCTCACAGACGCAAGATGATCCAACGGGGAGGTGTAGTGATGCTAACAGGGTTTCCGCACGTGATGGCAATAGCTCTGTTTATCTAGCCTCTCAAGGGCACTGTGCGTGGGTATTTATAGGTGTCTGGGTGCCCGGCGTCCCGTGTTAAGGACGCATGTGCCCTCAGACACCTAGATTGTCCCCGGAATATTCCCATAAAGCGGGGTTACAGATCGTAATTACAGGGAGGCCTTTACAAATTAGGCCCGTAACGCGCAACGGCCACGCAGGGCCTGTTACAATGGGCCGGATCACACGTGGGCCTCCGTTCTGGACGAGGTCGCAGGATGAGACGACCTCGTCACAGGTCTTCGTCCGGCCGCGTATGAGACGAACGGTATGTCTACCGCTGTCTTGCAACCGTTGGTGCAGCGAGTACGGCGAAGGCCTCGAGCGAAGGGTGGCGTCTTTGCCTTCGCCCCAACATTTTCCCTCCGAGGGACCAGTTCGACTAAGTCACCTGGTGCCGAAGACGTCGCTAGATGGCGGAGACGCTGCCCTCGCTCGAAGTGGTTCCGCGGGGGTTTTTGACATGACCGTTGATTGACGCCGTACTGTTGGATTGCGGGTTTCCCGAAGCGTCGCACCCTGTGTATAAAAGGGGGCGGGGGGGGGGGGGGTGCGTTTTGAACTTTGTCTTTCCGCGCTCTGCGAAAACCCTAACTGCCTTCTCGAACCTCTTGCTGCTCGTCTGCCCTCCTTGCTCTTGTTCGCCGGCGATCTGGCCCGTGTGAAGCAGACCGCCCGCCGCCGCCGCCGGTACGTAGCGATGCTGACCTCTTCTTCTTCTGCTGCCGCTACGCCGCCGGCCGACGCGTCGTCTGAGGAGACGCTGAGCACTGTGGCAGCGGAGGAGTTGCGCGCCGGCGACACGGTGAATTTCGGTGTGTCGCGGATGTCCTCGGTCCGCGTGCAAGATATGCAGCGACTTGGTTACTTTGGCGGCAGAGTCGCTCGTGTGCCGGGGATGGAGGAGGTCCCCGAGCCAGAAGGCGAGTTGGTTGTTTTTGAGGCGTTCTTCGTCATTGGTCTTCGCTTGCCTACGCACCGATTCGTGGGAGAAGTCCTGCACAGATTTAATGTCCAGATCCACCAGCTGACTCCGAATGCTGTGGTGGCTCTGTCGAAGTATGTCTGGGCGACGACTTCGTACGGCGGACAACCATCGGTCGAAGTCTTCGCAAAGTACTATTGCCTGCACTGGCAGAAGAGGATGATCGGAAATAAGGTTGCATAGTTTGGATCCTGTACATTTACGCCGAAGACCAGCAAGACCTCGATGGAGGTAGTTGAGTTGGTTCCTTGCGCCCGCAACAAATGGGGCAACTGGCATGAGTTTTGGTTCTACGTTGTGGAGGGCACAGTCGAAGACCATCCGGGGCTCCCCATGGCTGAGATGTGCTCGTATTATTACTCAGCATACCCGCAGTTTGAAGTGTCGGAGGAGGATGCAGACGAACGGGCCCTTCGGTGCGCGGCCGGCCTAAGCAGCGGGCGCGATTTGGTTGAGGAGTTTGTGGCGTATGGGGTGTGGCCTTTGGCGCATGGCTGGGTGCTGGGCGAAGTATGCCCTCGCCAGATGCCTTCCCGTGGTGGGATGCTGGTGCGAAGTCCCGCCTTCGCACTGGATCTGCGTGGTCGCGATCCGGCCGCCGTTGTGCGTGAGGCGGAGGATGGGGCGGTGTGGATTGTTGGTCGGTACGTGCCGAAGACAGAAGGCCAGCATAGCTGGGATATACGCGGGTCTAATGACCGCCTGAACAGGGTCTTCGAATTGAACCGCCTGCCATATGGCGGTTATCCCGGGCAAGACGATGTGGATCGTCGCGGGAAGAACCCGGTGGCGGAGACTGGAGACGACCCCACGCCGGCGGCCGCCCCATCCTCTAAGAAGATGAAACTAGGTATTGCTGCGGGAGGACTGGGGGTTTCTGATGGTTTTGCTAGGGAATTGATGAGGACATGCGCGACTCCGGGGGGAAGGATGTCTTCGCCCGAGCTCCGGGAGTCTTCGGCGCGGATGCTGAGGGTTACCGGGGGTCGGTGGCCTAAGAATGTTCCTATCCCCCGCGCGGCCGGCGAAGATTTTTTTACATCTCGCATGGTTCGTGATTGGAAGGTGTTTCCTTATGGGCGGAATATTGCTGCAGTTTTGTCGGCAGTGATGGATAAGGATCGCTAGGGAGCTACGCAGAAACGCCAGGCGGTCGTCAGGCTGCCTGAGGCCAGGCCAAAGAGGTTGCGGGGGGCTGCGAAGGCTGCTGCCCCGGCGGAAGCCAGCTGGCACAGGCGGCGAAGTCGGCCGCCCCTGGGTCCAGCCGGGTGTCGGAGGCTGCGAAGGCGGCGGCCGCCGGCGGAACCAAGTCTGTCCCGGCGGGAGCCGAGAAGGCTCGAGAGTTGCCTCCGCCGGGCAAGCGCGTTCCCGACTTCGCCACGGATATTAGCGTGGATGATTATCTTGTTGGTAAGTCGTTAGCTCGAGTTTTTTTAATATATTGATACGTCGCAGGGTCGGGCGAAGGCCAGCTTCTTGTTGTTCCGCCCGCCGTGGCGACCGCGGCGGCTGTCGCGGAGCCTAGGGCAAAGGGTGGTGCTCTTAGTGCCGGTGGTGAGATTCCGGCACTCACTGCCATCAGGGACGAGGCGGGTGCAGTGTCCCGCCGGCTGAAGGAGGCGTTAAGTCAGGTAAATTGAGCTAGACTTCGACTTTTACCAGCTTCGCTGGGGCTGTGGTCTTATGGGTGTCTTGCAGGCGGCTGACTTCGTAGACCGCGCGGCGTCGGGGGCCCTTATGGCAGTTGTGTCTGCCGAGGTCGAGAGACTTTGGGCGCAACATGCTGACGCCGTTCGGGACAAGTCGGCCGCCGACAGCAAGTGCTGCAAGCTGGCGGATAAGGTGGCCGCGCTGGAGGGTGAGAGGGCTGACCTCCGGCGCCAGCTGGCGGAGGAGAGGAAGGAGGCTAATGAGGCCCTCGCCAAGGCGCAGTCTGCGCAGGCGGAGGCCAATTTGGCGCGGGCGGAGTGCAGCCTCGCCAGGCAGCGTGCCGAGGAGTTGGAGGAGCGGTTCAGCGCCCTGCAGACCCGTGTGGAGAGGGCCGAGGCTTCGATGCGCTCGGAGGCCGAGCGGACGCGCAAACAGCTTATGGACTCGTACCACGAGCTGGGCGCGTGGACCGCTGACTTCGAAGTGCCAGACCAAGAGCCCGGCCTTCGCTGCCTGGAGTGGCTGCAGGAGGAGTTGCTGGCGCTCCCCACCATTGTGGAGGGGTTTATGTCCTATGCCTCCCTGGTCACCTGCGAAGGGGCGATGAGCGCGCTGTCCCGCGAGGGGTGCCGGCACTATGAGGTCTTCGACCAAGCTGATGAGGATTTCGAGCGTGATATCTACAAGGTTGAGGACCCTGTGGTGAAGGAATCCGCGGGAGCCCTCTTCGACCGGATGTGGGGTCCTCACGGCCGGGAGGTGGTCAGGGAACGGTCTGAGACGGCGAGGGGTCAGGTAATGTTTGACTTTTGTTTGGTGGTGTTGTGGGTTATATGTGGGTTTGCTGAATCTGCGTGCTGTATCTTAGGCGGCGCGTAACGAGAAGGTGGACGACTTCGGGGCTTTAAACAGCGCGCAGCCTGACTCATAGTCGAACCTGGTGGCGGCTGTGGCTGAGGCTGCCCCAGCGCCAGCTCCAGAGACCGCCGGAGGCGCCCCTGATGCCCCCGCAGCCACAGTGGCCGGCAGTGGCTCGTCGCCAACTGCCGCGCCGAGGGCTGAGGATCCTGCGAAGATGGCGGCGGAGGCGGCAGTGGAGGATCCTACGACGGCTGGGTCTTTGCAGGTGGCATAGTGGGTGTGGGTAGTTAGGGAATTTTGTATATGTTGCTGAACCTTGATTGCTGCACAGGTTCAAGATTTTGGGCCTGCGCACGCAGCTGCTACTGCTAATTTTTTGGCGGCTTCGACCGTGGACGATGGGAATGAATCGGATGAATCTACGTCTAAGCTTTCTTATTTTGATGATTCTGGGAATTCGGTTGGGTGGACTGAAGAGTCGTCGGATGAGGACTTGGATTATTTTGCGGCCTTGGATGTGGCAGCGGCGGAGGCTTCGCCGCGTGCTGTGGATGCTGAGGTTGTGCCTGGTCCAAGTGCGGGGTGTAGGCGGCGAAGGGCGGTTGCGAAGCGTAGAGTGAGTGAGGCGGACAGCGGTCGGCTTCGTGTGAACAAGGCTGGCAGGCAGGAACTGTTGTCCTTGCCGACCGCCGTGAGTGCAGGTGAGGGGGAGCTGCGAAGTCTTTTTGCGGGTGAGGAGCTGAGGATAATGCTATTTAACTATAGGGAGATGGGAATTATTCCGAAGGCTGAACCGATGTAAAGTGTGATGCCCTCGCTTGTTCATATGTAATGGCTTGTATGATGAGGTTGTGTGTCTTCGCACATTCGGCTATGCTTACGAAGGCGTTGCGTACTTGATCTGGTGTATTGGTTAGGTTGGTCTGGTGCGCATGTAGTCGGTTTTTGCGCGGACAGTTTGGCGTAGTCTTTTCCACGCTTGTTGTGCTAGTCCGGCTGCGTCCTTAGGCGACTTCTGCACGGATAATTTTCGCGGAAGACTTCGATTCTTCGCACTTGTTGTGCTAGTCCGGCTGCACCCTTAGGCGACTTCTGCACGGATAGTCTTCGCGGAAGACTTTGATTTTTCGCACTTGTTGTGCTAGTCCGGCTGCACCCTTAGACGACTTCTGCGCGGATAGTCTTCGCGGAAGACTTTGATTTTTCGCACTTGTTGTGCTAGTCCGGCTGCACCCTTAGGCGACTTCTGCGCGGATAGTCTTCGCAGAAGACTTTGAGTTTTCGCACTTGTTGTGCTAGTTCGGCTGCACCCTTAGGCGACTTCTGCGCGGATAGTCTTCGCGGAAGACTTTGATTTTTCGCACTTGTTGTGCTAGTCCGGCTGCACCCTTAGGCGACTTCTGCGCGGATAGTCTTCGCGGAAGACTTTGATTTTTCGCACTTGTTGTGCTAGTCCGGCTGCACCCTTAGGCGACTTCTGCGCGGAGTTGTCGCACGCGAGGGTGGCTGACACTGGGCCTCGCGGTGACTATGTATTGGTCGAATGTCGAAGACCGTCGGCGCGGTCTTTTTTCGACGTAGATTTTGCGGGGGATTTTTCACTTGTATATTACATGACTTCGCCTCATTAAAAACCTCACCCCCCGGGAGGAAAAGAGTGCGGGCCAGAATAAAAATTGTCTTTGCGAATTACAAGGGCGAGCTGGCCCTGATGAGTCAAACAAAAAATTTGCGGAGATTGTTGATGTTCCAGGAATGCTCCAAGTCTTCGCCGTTTGGCGTTGCGAGCCTGTATGCGCTGGGGGAGGCCTTCGTCTTGACAATGAAAGGGCCCTCCCACTTGGGCTCCAGCTTGCCCCTGGACTCTGTTCGAGCTGTCCAGACGAGTACGAGGTCCCCTTCGCTGAATTCCCTTGGGATGACTGCCTGGTCGCGCCATGCCTTTGTCTGGGCTTGGTATTTGTCCAGAGCCTGTAGGGCGAAGACGTGGTCTCCGTCGATGAGGTCCTTCGAAGTCGGCTCGTCTACGTCGGGGACGGCCGACGCGGTTGTCCGAGGCGACCCATGCTTTATTTCTTGCGGAGTCATGGCCTCCGATCCGTATAATAGGCGGAAGGGGGTGAACCCGGTCGCCCTGCACTCGGTTGTATTCAGCGCCCAGACCACTTCGGGTAACAGGTCGGGCCACTTGCCTTTTTTGTCGTCGAGGAGCATTTTCTTGACGGCTGTGAAAATTTTGCCGTTGGCGTGCTCCACGACTCCGTTGGACTGGGGTGGTACACAGAGGCGAAGGCAAGCTTGGTGCCGATGGAGAAGCAGAAGTCTTTGAAATCTTGGTTGTTGAACTGCTTGCCGTTGTCTACCGTGAGTTCGGATGGTACTCCGAAGCGGCAAACAATATTTTGCCAGAAGAATTTCTGGGTTGTCTTCGATGTGATAGTGGATACTGCCCTCGCTTCAATCCATTTGGTGAAGTATTCAACGACGACGAAGGTGAACTTGAGGTTCCCCTGAGCCGTGGGCAGGGGCCCGACAATGTCTAGGGCCCAGCGCTGAAGGGGCCATGTGTGGGCGATCAGCTTCGTGAACTGCGCGGGGCGTCCTGAGCGTGGGGAAAATTTCTGACAGGCTTCGCAGGATCTGACGACCCGATTTGTGGCGCAAATGATGGCGGGCCAGTAGAAACCTTGGCGAATCACCTTTGCCGCTAGGGCCCTAGGCCCCGCGTGGGAGCCACAGGTCCCCTTGTGGACTTCGCGCAGGATTTGGACGCCTTCGGTCTCCGTGACGCATTTAAGCATCGGTTGACTGACCCCCTTCTTGTAAAGTTGGCCCTCGATCAGTGCGAAGTCCCGGCTTCGGTGGTGGAGGCGCTTGGCCTCATTGCTATCGATTGGGTGATAGTACCCCTGCAGGTACAGGGTTATTGGCGCCCGCCAGTCTTCGTTCATGATGAGGTTGATAATGCGGTGGCCCTCGCTGTCGTTGGTTATTTGGAGCCCTTCAGGGCTGCGGACGGCGGGCATGCCGATGACGTGGTAGAGCACGTCGGAGGGTAGGGCTTCACCCCTGGCGGCTGCCTTGGCCAATGCGTCGGCTTCTTCATTCTTGGCCCGGTCCACATGCTGCAATGTGAATCCCTTGAATTGTCTCTCGAGACTTCGGATGGCCGCGAGGTATTGCATAAGTGCGGGGTCCTTTGCTGCGTAATCTTTCTTGACCTGGCCCGGCGACTACCTTGGAGTCTGTTCGGACTATGCAGGTGGTGACATCGAGGGCTCTGAGTTTGCGGAGGCCGAGGATGACAGCTTCGTATTCTGCTATGTTGTTCGTGCATCTGTCAGATTCCAGAGCGAAGCTTAAGCGTGCCGCGTATCTGTGCTTGACCCCGGTGGGTGAGGTGATGACTGCAGCGGCGCCTGCCCCCGCATGGCACCAAGCGCCGTCGTAGTGGATTGTCCAAACTTTCTCTGCAGACGGGTCCGGTTGTGTTATTGGCCCGGTCCAGTCGACGACGAAGTCTGCTAACACTTGTGACTTGATCGCCGTCCTGGGCTCGAAGGTGATGTGGTAGCCGGAGAGTTCGGCCGCCCATTTGGTGATCCGTACCGATGCCTCCGGGTTTCTGAATAATTCGCCGAGTCCACTATCTGAGGTGACACGGACCTTGAATGCTTCAAAGTAGTGGCGCAGTTTACGCGAAGACATAACAACTGCATATGCAATCTTTTCGAGTTTCGTCATGTTGCACTTTGACGGTGTGAGCACTTCGGAGACGTAATAAACTGGGCACTGTCTGATCACGCCCTCTATTGTCTGCTCCTGAACTAGTGCCGCGCTGACTGCGTGCGGCGAGGCCACAACGTAAAGCAACAGGGGGAGCGAAGAGTCGGGGCTTGTAAGAACCGCCAACTCCAACAGGTACTGCTTTAGTGAGGCGAAGGCCGCCACCTGCTCTGTCCCCAAGCGAAGTCTTTTGCGCCGCGGAGTGTTTTGAGGAAGGGAAGACTTCGCTCAGCGGATTTGGAGATGAATCTGTTGAGGACGGCCAATCTGCCCGTCAGAAGCTGGACCTCTCTTGCTGACTGCGGGGGCGTCATGTTGATGATGGCCTGGATTTTGGTTGGGTTGGCCTCGATGCCGCGGTGTGATACCAGGTAGCCCAATATTTTCCCCTGGCGAACGCCGAAGACGCACTTTTCGGGGTTCAGGCGAAGTCGTGCGTCCCGCATGTTCGTGAATGTCTCGGCGAGGTCTGCGAGATGGTCCTCCTTGCTCCTGCTGGCGACGACGATGTCATCCACATATGTGAATATATTTCTGCCGACTTGCCCTTCGAGCACTGTTTTGGTAAGTCGGGAGAAGGTGGACCCGGCGTTCTTGAGTCCCTCTGGCATTCTGATAAAGCAATATGTGCCGAAGGGTGTTATGAAGCTAGTGCTGACCTTGTCTTCCTCCTTCATATATATTTGATGATAACCGGAGAAGCAGTCGAGGAGTGACATGACCTCGCACCCGACCGCGCTATCGACTATTTTATCGATCCGGGGCAACAGGAAGTTGTCCTTTGGGCAGGCCTTGTTGAGACTAGTGAAGTCGATGCACATTCGCCACTTGCTGCTCTTTTTCTGCACCATCACAACGTTGGAGAGCCACATGGGGTAAGCCACTGGCTCGATAAATTTGGCTTCCAGGAGGCGATGCACCTCGGCCTTGGCGGCTTCTGTCTTCTCGTCAGACATTTTGCGGAGCCGCTGTTTTTTCGGTCTCACCGAAGGGTCGATTCCCAAGCTGTGCTCAATTATGGATCGGCTGACCCCAACCAAGTCTAGGGCGGACCAGGTGAAGACGTCTTTGTTCTTGGACAAGCAGCATAGGAGTTTCTCCTCGTCATGTGAAGTGAGGTCTTCGCTGATAGTGACTGTCTGCTTGGGCGTGGCCTGGTCGAGGGGAACAGTCTTGGTCTTGTCGTTGCTCTGCAGTTGTGCCTTGTCGTGTTCTTTTTCGGTTGGGCTGGCGGACGCAGGGACCTCGCGCTGGGCCGTGAGGCAGTGAACATTTCTTTGCCCGGGGACGAAGTCCCGCTCTATATTGCGCGCAGTCTGCTAATTGCCGTAGACCGTGATAGCGCCTAACGGACCTGGTATCTTCATGCATAGGTACAATCTGTGAATGGCTGCCTCAAACTTGTTGATGGAGCCGCGGCCCATGATGGCGTTGTACGGATACACCATATCGACGATGTCGAAGGTTATTTGCTCACTTCGGGCATTGGGCGCTACCCCGAAGGAGAGAGGCAACTCTATTTTGCCGACAGGAAAAGTGCCTTTGCCGCCGAAGCCATACAATAGGTTGTCCAAAGGCTTGAGCAGGCTGTGGCTTATGCCCATGCAGTCGAAGGCATGGAGGAAAATGATGTCTGCCTGACTGCCATTGTCGACTAGGACTTTGTGCAGGTCCCAGCCTGCCACGCTGCAGTTGATAACCATGGCGTCGATGTGGGGGGCGCTGCGCAGGTCGACGTCTCGGGCGTCGAAGGTTAGCGGTACATGGGACCACTTCGTCTGCACGACCGGACCGGTGATGGCGACGTGGTTGATGCTGCGGTAGTGGTCCCGCTTCTGCCGCTTTGTGTCGAAGTCGGTGCTGGACCCCCCGGTGATCATATGAATGACTCCGCGATACGGCTGATCGGCGAAGTCTTCTTGCTTGGGGGCGTGGGGGTTGTTGATGTTTTGTTGTTGCTGGTGTGGAGGTGGGGGTGGGGGAGGTACGATTTGTACTTCCTGGTGGTGTTGGTATGTGTGGTGCGGTGGATGCAGGGCGGGAGCGTGGATGTATGGTGGAGGGTGTTGCTGATAAGTGTGCGCGACGACTCTAGGGTTGTCGGCCTGTTGCGCCCGTGCCATCCTGTCTCTGGTGGCCTTCGTCTCTGGGCAGTCTTTGGTTTGGTGGGCGCAGTCTTCGCCGTGGAAAAGACAGTAGAATCGGCGCGGCGGCTGCGCGTGTCCCCGACCCCTACCACGAGTTCCATTTCCGCGGCCCTGGGGGATACTCCTGGCGGCGAGGGGCATCACCAGCGGGGTGCTGGTTGGCAATGTTGTTCACCTGCTGCTGACTGCGGCCGTCTCGACCGGAGTCTGGCTGCGGAGCTCTCGTCCATGTGCGGCTGGACTGTGGAGCATCTTTGGGTTTCCTCTGAGACTCAACTTTGCGCTGGTGGAGCTCTTCGGATTTGGCGTATTTTTCGAACAGCTGATATAATTCCTGGAGGTTCTTGGGTGGATCTCTGATGCAGTGGCTGTAAAGGACACCGACGCGAAGGCCACTGATGGCGTAGTGGATGGCAATCTGGTCATCGACCGAGGGCAGCTGTGACTTGAGCGTTAGAAACTTGCGGTAATACTCCCGCAGAGTCTCTTTCTCCAGCTGCTTGCAGAGTGAGAGTTCGGCCAAGGCGTCGGTATCCGGGCGGTACCCTTGGAAATTGAGCAGGAATTTGTCCCGGAGGCTTCTCCAGGAGTCAATTGAGCGTCGTCTTCAGTAGCCTCTTGGTGGGTGGAGTGGGTGAGTGCGAGGGCCTTGCCCTTCTTTGCGGCCAGCAGTGCTGCCTTCGCAGCCTCGTCAGCCTTCGAGCTAACTTTCTTGGGTGCCATCGCGGGTGGTTGTTTCGTAGCACGAACGGTGGGCACCAAATGTTGGAACTTGCTCACAGACGCAAGATGATCCAACGGGGAGGTGTAGTGATGCTAACAGGGTTTCTGCACGTGATGGCAATAGCTCTGTTAATCTAGCCTCTCAAGGGCACTGTGCGGGGGTATTTATAGGTGTCTGGGTGCCCGACGTCCCGTGTTAAGGACGCATGTGCCCTCAGACACCTAGATTGTCCCCGGAATATTCCCATAAAGCGGGGTTACAGACCGTAATTACAGGGAGGCCTTTACAAATTAGGCCCGTAACGCGCAACGGCCACGCAGGGCCTGTTACAATGGGCCAGATCACACGTGGGCCTCCGTTCTGGACGAGGTCGCAGGATGAGACGACCTCGTCACAGGTCTTCGTCCGGCCGCGTATGAGACGAAGGGTATGTCTACCGCTGTCTTGCAACCGTTGGTGCAGCGAGTACGGCGAAGGCCTCGAGCGAAGGGTGGCGTCTTTGCCTTCGCCCCAACAGCGGCACCTCAACCATCTCAGCATCAGCGGCGACGGGTGGCTCCACGGGCAGAACGACAATAGCCTCGGCAGAAGCTGGTGCCGACGCCGACAACACGTCAAGTGGGCTCAAGGCCGCAGCCGCGTCAGCAGTCTCCCCCGGCACGACGACCGCCTCGATAGAGGGGTCAGCCTGGGGAGCTCGCCCCATGGCAACTCGCGCCCCCTGGGCGCCCCGCTTGGGGGCATCTAGTGCAGAGGCTGGCCGAACCGGTGTGGCGCGGTGCGGGACTGGCTGCAGAAGCCGGCACCGTCTTAAGGGCCTTCCTGGGAGCCAGATCGGCCGAACCGTGCCTCCGTTTGCTGGGAGGAAAAGGTAAAGCAGGATCAGGACACACGAAGAAGGAGCCAGGACATAGGTATCCTCAGATACTTACCCGCTCCGGACCAAGGCCAATCGTGCCTGTGGGGAGGCCCTGAAAGAGAAATGTGCCCTTGGGCCATTTCTAAGTATTTTGGTGATTGAGTGCCAACACAAGTGGACTTATGGTAATCTATGCAAAGTGATGGACAAAGTGCAAATCAAGTCTAAAGGTATGTATCTAGACTTAGTACATTGTTTTAAGAACTAATGTATTGTGTCTAAGTGCTGGAAACAGGAGAAATCACTTTGGAATGGAGATGGCTTTGTTCAGCCAAAGTCTGCATAGTCTGGGTGCACCGGACTGTCCGGTGGTGCACCGGACAGTGTTCGGTGCGCCAGGCTAGCGACTGTCAACTGTCTGCTCTCGGGAAGCGATTAACGGCGTACGGCTATAAATCACCGGACTGTCCAGTGAGGCACCAGACTGTCCGGTGAGCCATTCACAGGTGAAGTCGTCGCTCTCGGGAAGCGAATAACGGCGTACGGCTATAATTTACCGGACTGTCCGGTGGTGCACCGGACTGTCCGGTGAGCCAACGGTCGGCCGGGCCAACGGTCGGCCGCGTAATCCGCGCGTGACGCGTGGCCGGGCCAACGGTCTGAAGGGGGCACCGGACTGTCCGGTGTGCACCGGACAGTGTCCGGTGCGCCAACGGCTCTGGATCTTCAACGGTCGGCTGCACCACAGAAGGAAAGAAATCCGCACTGGACAGTGTCCGGTGGTGCACCGGACTGTCCGGTGCGCCAGTCGACAGAAGGCAAGAATTGCCTTCCTAGAATGCTCTCAACGGCTCCTAGCTGCTTTGGGGCTATAAAAGGGGCCCGTAGGCGCATGGAGGAGTACACCAAGCATTCCTAAGCACCAAGACTCCAATTCCGTGCATTCGATTCTTTGTGATAGCAACTAGAGCTCCATTTGAGTAGTGTACTCTTCGGGTTGTGTTGAGAGCTCGTGTTGCGACCTGTGTGCGTGTTGTTTTTGTGTCTTGTGTGCGTTGCTCATCCCAACCTTACTTCCGTGATTCCTTGTGAACATCTTTGTAAGGGCGAGAGGCTCCAAGTTGTGGAGATTCCTCGCAAGCGGGATATAGTAAAGTGAAAGCAAAACACCGTGGTATTCAAGTGGGTCTTTGGACCGCTTGAGAGGGGTTGAGTGCAACCCTCGTCCGTTGGGACGCCACAACGTGGAGTAGGCAAGTATTGGACTTGGCCGAACCACGGGATAAACTACTGTGCCATGTCTGTGTTGATCTCCTTGTGGTTATTGTGTTTTGCTAAGACTCCTCTCTAGCCACTTGGCCTTATTGTGCTAACTCCTAATCAAGTTTTTGTGGCACTAAGTTTCAAGTTTTACAGGATCACCTATTCACCCCCCCTCTAGGTGCTCTCAATTGGTATCGGAGCCGTTCTCTTCACGTGAGGGACTAATCACCCGAAGAGATGGATCCTAAGGGCAAGGGGATGGTGGTCAATGATAAGGAGAAGGAGTCCTTCGTCAATGATCCAAAGGATGACAAGCCTACTGACTCGGGGTTAGGCCACAAAAGAAAAGACGGGAGGAAGAAGAAAACAAGGCGCATCAAGGAGGTAATCTACTATGACAGCGACGAATCTTCCTCTTCCCAAAAGGACGACGACAACGACTACGAGAAAAGGAAGACGGTTAATTCAAACTTTTCCTTTGATTATTCTCGTATTCCACAAAGTTCCAATGCTCATTTGCTTTCCATTCCCCTCGGCAAACCCCCTCACTTTGATGGAGAGGACTACGGATTTTAGAGTCACAAAATGCGTAGCCACTTGTTCTCTCTCCATCCAAGTATATGGGAGATAGTAGAAAATGGAATGCACTTTGATAGTACGGATAGTCCCATGTTCATTAATGAGCAAATTCACAAAAATGCACAAGCTACTACTGTTCTTCTAGCTTCATTGTGCAGGGATGAATACCATAAGGTGAGCGGCTTGGATAACACCAAGCAGATTTGGGACACCCTCAAGATCTCACATGAGGGGAACGACGTCACCATGCTCACCAAAATGGAGTTGGTGGAGGGCGAACTTGGGAGATTCGCAATGATCAGGGGCGAGGAGCCAACCCAAAAGTACAACCGGCTCAAGACCCTCGTCAACAAAATAAGGAGCTATGGAAGCACGCGATGGACTGACCACGATGTTGTCCGCTTAATGTTAAGGTCTTTTACTGTCCTCGATCCACATCTTGTGAACAATATTCGTGAGAATCCTAGGTACACCAAGATGTCGCCCGAGGAGATACTTGGAAAGTTTGTAAGCGGGCGGATGGTGATCAAGGAGGCTAGATACGTTGATGATGCGTTGAATGGCCCAATCCAAGAGCCTCAAACCATTGCTCTCAAAGCAACGAGGAGCAAGGAGGCGCTACCTAGCAAGGTGGCGCAAGTTGAGGCGGCCGGGCTTAATGATGAAGAAATGGCCCTCATCATCAAGCGTTTCAAGACGGCGCTAAAGGGTCGCAAGGGGCATCCCAACAAGAACAAGACAAAGGGGAAGCGCTCATGCTTCAAATGTGGTAAGATTGGTCATTTTATCGCTAATTGTCCCGATAATGATAGTGACTAGGAACAAGGGAACAAGAGGGAAAAGAAGACTTACAAGAAGGCTAAGGGCGAGGCACACCTTGGCAAGGAGTGGGACTCGGATTGTTCGTCGTCCGACTCCGACAATGAAGGACTCGCCGCCACCGACTTCAACAAATCGTTCCTCTTCCCCAACGAGCATCACACCTGCCTCATGGCAAGGGAAAAGAAGGTAAGCACTCGTGATACTAGTACTTACGCTTCCTCAAGTGATGAAGAATCTAGCGATGATGAAATAGACTATTCATGTTTATTCAAGGGCCTAGATAGAACTAAGGTTGATAAGATTAATGAATTAATTGATGCCTTGAATGATAAGAATAGGTTATTAGAAAAGCAAGAGGATCTTTTGTATGAAGAACATGATAAGTTTGTAGAGGCACAAAAATCACTTGCTTTAGAAATTAAAAGGAATGAAATGCTCTCTTGTGAATTGTCAACATGCCATGACTCTATTTCTAGCTTAAAGAGCATAAATGATGATTTGAATGCTAAGTTAGAAATAGCTAATAAATCAACATCTTGCGTAGAACATGTTGCAATTTGCAATAGGTGTAAAGATTTTAATGTTGATGCTTGTAGTGAACACCTAGTTTCATTTTCTAATTTGAATGATGAAGTGGCTAGTCTTAATGCCCAACTTAAGACTAGCAAGAGTGAATTTGACAAAATAAAATTTGCAAGGGATGCCTACACGATTGGTAGACACCCCTCAATTAAGGATGGTCTTGGCTTCAAGAGGGAAGTCAAGAACTTAACAAGCCATAAGGCTTCCATCTCCGTCAAGGAGAAAGGGAAGGTCCCTATGGCTAGTAGTACTCAAAAGAACCATGCTTTCATGTATCATGATAGGAGACATTCTAGGAATGCTTATAGAAGTTATGATGCTTTTGATTCTCATGCCATGTTTGCTTCTAGTTCTTCTATTATGCATGATAGAAATTTGGCTAGGAAAAATGCTATGCCTAGAAGAAATGTTGTTCATGTTCCTAGAAAAGTAAACAATGAACCTTCTACAATTTTTCATACTTGTTATGCTTCCTTTGCTATTTGTAGAAAGGATAAGAAGGTGATTGCTAGGAAGTTAGGGGCAAGATGCAAGGGAGATAAAACTTGCATTTGGGTCCCTAAGACCATTGTGACTAACCTTGTAGGACCTAACAAGAGTTGGGTACCAAAAACCCAAGCCTAAATTTGCCTTGCAGGTTTATGCATCCGGGGGTTCAAGCTGGATTATCGACAACGGATGCACAAACCACATGACGGGGGAGAAGAAGATGTTCACCTCCTACGTCAAGAATAAAGATTCCCAAGACTCAATCATATTCGGTGACGGGAATCAAGGCAAGGTGAAAGGATTAGGAAAAATAGCTATTTCATCCGAGCACTCCATTTCCAATGTGTTTTTAGTTGAGTCACTTGGATATAACTTGTTGTCTGTGAGTCAGCTTTGTAATATGGGATATAACTGCTTATTCACAAATGTAGATGTGTCTGTCTTTAGAAGCAGTGATGGTTCATTAGCTTTTAAGGGTGTATTAGACGGCAAACTCTATTTAGTTGATTTTGCAAAAGAGGAGGCCGGTCTAGATGCATGCTTAATTGCTAAGACTAGCATGGGCTGGCTGTGGCATCGCCGCTTAGCACATGTGGGGATGAAGAACCTTCACAAACTTCTAAAGGGAGAACATGTGATAGGTCTAACAAATGTTACTTTCGAAAAAGATAGACCTTGTGGAGCTTGTCAAGCAGGCAAACAGGTGGGAAGCTCTCATCATACCAAAAATGTGATGAACACATAAAGACCTTTGGAGTTGCTTCATATGGACCTCTTCGGACCCGTCGCCTATCTAAGCATAGGAGGAAGTAAGTATGGTCTTGTTATAGTTGATGATTTTTCCCGCTTCACTTGGGTATTCTTCTTGCAGGATAAATCTGAAACCCAAGGGACCCTCAAGCGCTTCCTAAGGAGAGCTCAAAACGAGTTTGAGCTCAAGGTGAAGAAGATAAGGAGCGACAATGGGTCCGAGTTCAAAAACCTTCAAGTGGAGGAGTACCTTGAGGAGGAAGGGATCAAGCACGAGTTCTCCGCTCCCTACACACCACAGCAAAACGGTGTGGTAGAGAGGAAGAACAGGACGCTCATTGACATGGCGAGGACAATGCTTGGAGAATTCAAGATGCCGGAGCAATTTTGGTCAGAAGCCGTGAACACGGCTTGTCATGCCATAAACCGGGTGTACCTTCATCGCCTCCTCAAGAAGACTTCAGAGCAAGTTGTTGATCTTGATGATGTAGATGAAGAAGACGTTCCAACAGCCACAATACGCACCATGGCGATTAGAGAAGTGCAGCCACAGGAACAAAAGGAGCAAGATCAACCCTCTTCCTCAACAATGGTGCATCCCCCAACTCAAGATGATGAACAGGTTCATCAAGAGGAGGCGTGTGATCAAGGGGGAGCACAAGATGATCATGTGATGGAGGAAGAAGCACAACCGGCACCTCCAACCCAAGTTCGAGCGACGATTCAAAGGAATCACCCCGTTGACCAAATTTTGGGTGACATTAGCAAGGGAGTAACTACTCGTTCTAGATTAGTTAATTTTTGTGAGCATTACTCCTTTGTCTCTTCTATTGAGCCTTTCAGGGTAGAAGAGGCTTTGCTAGATCCGGACTGGGTGTTGGCCATGCAGGAAGAGCTCAACAATTTCAAGAGAAATGAAGTTTGGACACTAGTGCCTCGTCCCAAGCAAAATATTGTGGGAACCAAGTGGGTGTTTCGCAACAAACAAGACGAGCACGGGGTGGTGACAAGGAACAAGGCTCGACTTGTGGCAAAAGGTTATGCCCAAGTCACAGGTTTGGACTTTGAGGAGACTTTTGCTCCTGTGGCTAGGCTAGAGTCCATTCGTATTTTGCTAGCATATGCCGCTCACCATTTTTTCAGGTTGTTCCAAATGGATGTGAAGAGCGCCTTCCTCAATGGGCCAATCAACGAGGAGGTGTACGTGGAGCAACCCCCTGGCTTTGAGGATGAACGGTACCCCGACTACGTATGTAAGCTCTCTAAGGCGCTCTATGGACTTAAGCAAGCCCCAAGAGCCTGGTATGAATGCCTTAGAGACTTTTTAATTGCTAATGCTTTCAAGGTTGGGAAAGCCGATCCGACTTTATTCACTAAGACTTGTGATGGTGATTTATTTGTATGCCAAATTTATGTCGATGACATAATATTTGGTTCTACTAACCAAAAGTCTTGTGAAGAGTTCAGCAGGGTGATGACTCAAAAGTTTGAGATGTCGATGATGGGCAAGTTGAACTACTTCCTTGGGTTCCAAGTGAAGCAACTCAAGGACGGCACCTTCATCTCCCAAACGAAGTACACGCAAGACTTGCTAAAGCGGTTTGAGATGAAGGACGCCAAGCCCACAAAGACTTCGATGGGAACTGACGGACACGTCGACCTCAACAAAGGAGGTAAGTCCGTTGATCAAAAAGCATACCGGTCCATGATAGGCTCTTTGCTTTATTTATGCGCTAGTAGACCGGATATTATGCTTAGTGTATGCATGTGTGCTAGATTTCAATCCGATCCAACGGAGTGTCACTTAGTGGCCGTGAAGCAAATTCTTAGATATTTAGTTGCTACGCCTTACTTCGGGATCTGGTATCCAAAGGGGTCTACCTTTGACTTGATTGGATATTCAGACTCCGACTATGCTGGATGTAAGGTCGATAGGAAGAGTACATCGGGGACGTGCCAATTCTTAGGAAGGTCCCTGGTGTCGTGGAGTTCTAAGAAACAAACTTCCGTTGCCCTATCCACCGCTGAGGCCGAGCATGTTGCCGCAGGACAGTGTTGCGCGCAACTACTTTGGATGAGGCAAACCCTCAGGGACTTTGGCTACAATCTGAGCAAAGTCCCACTCCTATGTGACAATGAGAGTGCTATCCGCATAGCGGACAATCCTATTGAGCACAGCCGCACAAAGCACATTGACATCCGTCATCACTTTTTGAGAGACCACCAGCAAAAGGGAGATATCGAAGTGTTTTATATTAGCACCGAAAACCAGCTAGCCGATATCTTTACCAAGCCTTTAGATGAGAAGACCTTTTGCAGGCTGCATAGTGAGCTAAATGTCTTAGATTCGTGGAACTTGGATTGATTTATAGCATACATGTGTTTATGCCTTTGATCATGTTCCTTACGCATTTTGTTGTTTATTTATGGTGCTCAAGTTGTACAAACACTCCCGGGATCTCAAAAGTCCATGTGTGAGTGATGCACATATTTAGGGGGAGATGTGCTACAACTTGACCCTTTGAGACTAACCGTGTGCTTGAGTTTGCTTGATTTAGTCTCAAAGGTGGATTGAAAGGGAAAGGTGGACTTGGACCATGCAAGACTTCCACTGCACTCCGATGAGAGGGTAACTTACTCCAAGTCCATCTCAATATCCTTATTGCCTTGGTACTCTTATTTGAAGATTTTGGTGAGGCAATGGGGTTTAAGGGGCCAAGATTGATCCCGTTTTGGTGCTTGATGCCAAAGGGGGAGAAAATAAGGCCAAAGCAATCAATGGATCAGCTACCACTTGAGAATTTTGAAAATAGTAGAATAGAGTTTTTGGTTTGTCAAAACTCTCTTGTTGTCTTTTTTGTCAAAAGTTGGCCTCTTGTGGGGAGAATAGTTGATTATGGGAAAAGGGGGAGTTTTTGAAATCTTTGATCAATTTCTCTTGGAACAACTCTCTTTATGTCTCGACAAGTGTGTTTGACTTAGAGATAGGAATTTGAGGTTGATTTGCAAAAACAAAACCAAGTGGTGGCAAAGAATGATCCAAATATGCCAAATTTGAATCAAATCAAATTTGTGTTTTCATTTGCATTGATGTTGCACTTCTTTTAGTTGCTTTTTGTTGTGTTGGCATAAATCACCAAAAAGGGGGAGATTGAAAGGGAAATGTGCCCTTGGGCCATTTCTAAGTATTTTGGTGATTGAGTGCCAACACAAGTGGACTTGTGGTAATCTATGCAAAGTGATGGACAAAGTGCAAATCAAGTCTTAAGATATGTATCTAGACTTAGTACATTGTTTTAAGAACTAATGTATTGTGTCTAAGTGCTGGAAACAGGAGAAATCACTTTGGAATGGAGATGGCTTTGTTCAGCCAAAGTCTGCGCAGTCTGGGTGCACCGGACAGTGTCCGGTGCGCCAGGCTGGCGACTGTCAACTGTCTGCTCTCGGGAAGCGATTAACGGCGTACGGCTATAAATCACCGGACTGTCCGGTGAGGCACCGGACTGTCCGGTGAGCCATTCACAGGCGAAGTCGTCACTCTCGGGAAGCGATTAACGGCGTACGACTATAATTCACTGGACTGTCCGGTGGTGCACCGGACTGTCCGGTGAGCCAACGGTCGGCCGGGCCAACGGTCGGCCGCGTAATCCGCGCGTGACGTGTGGCCGGGCCAACGGTCTGAAGGGGGCACCGGACTGTCCGGTGTGCACCGGACAATGTCCGATGCGCCAACGGCTCTGGATCTTCAACGGTCGGCTGCGCCACTGAAAGGGAATTAGGCTTATACCTAGTTCCTAAATAATTTTGGTGGTTGAATTGCCCAACATAAATCTTTGGACTAACTAGTTTGCCCAAGTGTATAGATTATACAGGTGTAAAAGGTTCACACTCAGCCAATAAAAAGACCAAGTTTTGGATTCAACAAGGAGCAAAGGGGCAACCGAAGGCACCCCTGGTCTGGCGCACCGGACTGTCCGGTGCGCCACCGGACATGTCCGGTGCACCAGGGGGACTCAGACCCAAACTCGCCACCTTCGGGAATTTCCAAGGGCGACTCGGCTAAAATTCACCGGACTGTCCGGTGTACACCGGACAGTGTCCGGTGCTCCATGGGAGGTCGTCCTCAGGAACTCGCCAGCCTCGGGTTTTCACTCCAGCCGCTCCGCTATAATTCACCGGACTGTCCGGTGTGCACCGGACTGTCCGGTGCGTCTGCGGAGCAACGGCTACTTCAGGCGCCAACGGCTACCTGCAGCGCATTTATTGCGCGCCAGCGCGCGCAGAGGTCAGGCACGCCCATGCTGGCGCACCGGACAGTGAACAGTGCATGTCCGGTGCGCCACCGGACATCAAGCGGGGCCCAGAAGTCAGAGCTCCAACGGTCAGAATCCAACGGCAGTGATGACGTGGCAGGGGGCACCGGACTGTCCGGTGTGCACCGGACTGTCCGGTGTGCCATCGAACAGACAGCTTCCACCAACGGTCATGTTTGGTGGTTGGGGCTATAAATACCCCAACCACCCCACCATTCATTGCATCCAAGTTTTCCACTTCTCAACCACTTACAAGAGCTAGGCATTCAATTCTAAACACACCCAAGAGATCAAATCCTCTCCAATTCCATACAAACCCTAAGTGACTAGTGAGAGTGATTTGCCGTGTTCATTTGAGCTCTTGCGCTTGGATCGCTTTCTTTCTTTCTCACTTGCTCTTGTGATCAACACTCAATTGTAATCAAGGCAAGAGGCACCAATTGTGTGGTGGCCCTTGCGGGGAAGTTTTGTTCCCGGCTTTGATTTGAGAAGAGAAAGCTCACTCGGTCCGCGGGACCGTTTGAGAGAGGGAAGGGTTGAAAGAGACCCGGCCTTTGTGGCCTCCTCAACGGGGAGTAGGTTTGAGAGAACCGAACCTCGGTAAAACAAATCCTCGTGTCTCACTTCATTATTCGCTTGCGATTTGTTTTGCGCCCTCTCTCGCGGACTCTTTTATATTTCTAACGCTAACCCGGCTTGTAGTTGTGTTTATTTTTGAGAATTTCAGTTTCGCCCTATTCACCCCCCCTCTAGGCGACTATCAATTGGTATCAGAACCCGGTGCTTCATTAGAGCCTAACCGCTCGAAGTGATGTCGGGAGATCACGCCAAGAAGGAGATGAAGACCGGCGACAAGCCCACTACAAGCCAAGGGAGCACTTCGTCGGAAGAGTCCCACACCAAGAGGAAGGAGAAGAGGAAGGTCTCCTCCAAAGGAAAGGAGAAAAGACTTTCTTCACACCGCGAAGAAAAGAAGAAGGACTCCTCCAAAGGGAAGGAGAAATCTTCTTCGCATCACAAGGAAAAGAAAGAAAAATCCTCTTCTCACAAGCCGCATCGGAGTGGGGACAAGCACAAGAGGATGAGGAAAGTGGTCTATTACGAGACCGACACTTCATCAACATCTACCTCCAGCTCCGACGCGGCATCCGTCACTTCTAAGCGCCAAGAGCGCAAGAAGTATAGTAAGATCCCCCTACGCTACCCCCGCATTTCTAAACATACACCTTTACTTTCCGTCCCATTAGGCAAACCACCAACTTTTAATGGTGAAGATTATGCAATGTGGAGTGATTTAATGCGATTTCATCTAACCTCACTCCACAAAAGTATATGGGATGTTGTTGAGTTTGGTGTACAGGTACCATCCGTAGGGGATGAAGACTATGACACGGATGAAGTGGCCCAAATCGAGCACTTCAACTCTCAAGCTACAACAATACTCCTCGCCTCTCTAAGCAAGGAGGAATATAACAAAGTGCAAGGGTTGAAAAGCGCAAAAGAGATTTGGGACCTACTCAAGACCGCGCACGAGGGTGATGAACTCACCAAAATCACCAAGCGCGAAACGATCGAGGGGGAGCTCGGTCGCTTTCGTCTTCGCCCAGGGGAGGAGCCACAAGATATGTACAACCGGCTCAAGACCTTGGTGAACCAAGTGCGCAACCTCGGGAGCAAAAAGTGGGATGACCACGAAGTGGTTAAGGTTATTTTAAGAGCTCTTATTTTCCTTAACCCCACACAAGTTCAATTAATTCGTGGTAATCCTAGATATCCACTAATGACCCCCGAGGAAGTTATCGGGAATTTTGTGAGCTTTGAATGCATGATCAAAGGATCAAAGAAGATCAACGAGCTTGACGAACCTTCCACATCCGAGGCACAACCGGTGGCCTTCAAGGCAACGGAGGAGAAGAAGGAGGAGTCTACACCAAGTAGACAACCAATTGACCCTCCAAGCTCGATAATGAGGAGATGGCTTTAATCATCAAAAGCTTTCGCCAAATCCTCAAGCAACGGAGGGGGAAGGACTACAAATCCCGCTCCAAGAAAGTATGCTACAAATGTGGTAAGCCCGGTCATTTTATTGCAAAATGTCCTATGTCTAGTGACAGTGACAGGGGCGACGACAAGAAGGGAAAGAGGAGAGAAAAGAAGAAGTATTACAAGAAGAAGGGCGGCGATGCCCATGTTTGTCGGGAGTGGGACTCCGACGAAAGCTCAAGCGACTCCTCCGACGACGAGGACGCCGCCAACATCGCCGTCACCAAGGGACTTCTCTTCCCCAACGTCGGCCACAAGTGCCTCATGGCAAAGGACGGCAAAAGGAAGAAGGTTAAATCCAACTCCTCCACTAAATATGAATCGTCTAGTGATGATAATGCTAGTGGTGAGGAAGATAATTTGCGTACTCTTTTTGCCAACCTTAACATGGAACAAAAGGAGAAATTAAATGAACTGATTAGTGCCATCCATGAGAAGGATGATCTCTTGGACTCTCAAGAGGACTTCCTAATCAAGGAAAATAAAAAACATGTTAAGGTTAAAAATGCTTACGCTCTACAAATTGAAAAATGTGAAAAATTGTCTAGTGAGCTAAGCACTTGCCGTGAGATGATTGACAACCTTAGAAATGAAAATGCTAGTTTAAATGCTAAGGTTGATTCTCATGTTTGTAATGTTTCAATTCCCAATCCTAGAGATAATAATGATGATTTGCTTGCTAGGATTAAAGAATTAAACATTTCTCTTGCTAGCCTTAGATTAGAGAATGAAAATTTGATTGCTAAGGCTAAAGATTTTGATGTTTGCAAAGTTACAATTGCCGATCTTAGAGATAAGAATGATATACTTCGTGCTAAGATTGTTGAACTTAATTCTTGCAAACCATCTACATCTACCATTGAGCATGTCACTATTTGCACTAGATGTAGAAATGTTGATATTGATGCTATTCATGATCATATGGCTTTAATTAAACAACAAAATGATCATATAGCAAAACTAGATGCTAAAATTGCCGAGCACAACCTAGAGAATGAGAAATTTAAATTTGCTCGTAGCATGCTTTATAATGGGAGACGCCCTGGCATCAAGGATGGCATTGGCTTCCAAAGGGGAGACAATGTCAAACTTAATGCCCCTCCAAAGAACTTATCTAACTTTGTTAAGGGCAAGGCTCCCATGCCTCAGGATAACGAGGGTTACATTTTATACCCTGCCGGCTATCCTGAGAGCAAAATTAGGAAAATTCATTCTAGGAAGTCTCACCCTGGCCCTAACTATGCTTTTATGTATAAGGGTGAGACATCTAGTTCTAGGCAACCAACCCGTGCTAAGTTGCCTAAGAAGAAAATTCCTAATGCATCAAATGAACATAGCATTTCATTTAAGACTTTTGATGCATCCTATGTTTTGACTAACAAATCCGGCAAGGTCGTTGCCAAGTTTGTTGGGGGCAAACACAAGGGGTCAAAGACTTGTGTTTGGGTACCCAAAGTTCTTGTTTCTAATGCCAAAGGACCCAAAACAGTTTGGGTACCTAAAGTCAAGAACTAAATTTGTTTTGTAGGTTTATGCATCCGGGGGCTCAAGTTGGATACTCGACAGCGGGTGCACAAACCATATGACAGGGGAGAAAAGGATGTTCTCCTCATATGAGAAAAACCAAGATCCCCAACGAGCGATCACATTCGGGGATGGAAATCAAGGTTTGGTCAAAGGTTTGGGTAAAATTGCTATATCTCCTGACCATTCCATTTCAAATGTTTTTCTTGTTGATTCATTAGATTACAATTTGCTTTCCGTATCCCAATTGTGTCAAATGGGCTACAACTGTCTATTTACTGATGTAGGTGTGACTGTCTTTAGAAGAAGTGATGATTCAATAGCATTTAAGGGAGTGTTAGAGGGTCAGCTATACTTGGTAGATTTTGATAGAGCTGAACTCGACACTTGCTTAGTTGCTAAGACTAACTTGGGTTGGCTCTGGCACCGCCGACTAGCCCATGTTGGAATGAAGAATCTTCACAAACTTCTAAAGGGAGAACACATTTTGGGACTAACCAATGTTCATTTTGAGAAAGACAGGATTTGTAGCGCATGCCAAGCCGGGAAGCAAGTTGGCACTCATCATCCACACAAGAACATTATGACAAGTGACAGGCCACTGGAGCTCCTCCACATGGATCTATTCGGCCCGATTGCTTACATAAGCATCGGCGGGAGTAAGTACTGTCTGGTTATTGTGGATGATTATTCTCGCTTCACTTGGGTGTTCTTTTTGCAGGACAAATCTCAAACCCAAGAGACCTTAAAGGGATTCTTGAGACAGGCTCAAAATGAGTTCGGCTTAAGGATCAAGAAAATTAGAAGCGACAACGGGTCGGAGTTCAAGAACTCTCAAATTGAAGGCTTCCTTGAGGAGGAGGGCATCAAGCATGAGTTCTCTTCTCCCTACACTCCACAACAAAATGGTGTAGTGGAGAGGAAGAATCGAACTCTATTGGACATGGCAAGAACCATGCTTGATGAGTACAAGACACCGGACCGGTTTTGGGCCGAGGCGGTCAACACCGCCTGCTACGCCATCAATCGGTTATATCTTCATCGAATCCTCAAGAAGACATCCTATGAACTCCTAACCGGTAAAAAGCCTAATGTTTCATATTTTAGAGTTTTTGGTAGCAAATGCTTTATTCTTGTTAAAAGAGGTAGAAAATCTAAATTTGCTCCTAAAACTGTAGAAGGCTTTTTACTAGGATATGACTCAAACACAAGGGCATATAGAGTCTTTAACAAGTCCTCAGGACTTGTTGAAGTTTCTTGTGACGTTGTGTTTGATGAGACTAACGGCTCTCAAGTAGAGCAAGTTGATCTTGATGAGATAGGTGAAGAACAGGCTCCATGCATAGCGCTAAGGAACATGTCCATTGGGGATGTGTGTCCTAAGGAAACCGAAGAGCCTCCACATGCACAAGATCAACCATCCTCCTCCACGCAAGCATCTCCACCAACACAAGATGAGGATGAGGCTCAAGATGTTGAACAAGAAGATCAAGAAGATGAGCCACCTCAAAATGACGGCAACGATCAAGGGGGAGATGCAAATGATGAAGACAAGGAGGATGAAGAACCAAGGCCGCCACACCCAAGAGTCCACCAAGCAATCCAACGAGATCACCCCGTCGACACCATCCTCGGCGACATTCATAAGGGGGTAACTACTCGATCTCGGGTTGCACATTTTTGTGAACATTACTCCTTTGTTTCCTCTATTGAGCCACACAGGGTAGAGGAAGCACTCCAAGATGCGGATTGGGTGATGGCAATGCAAGAGGAGCTCAACAACTTCACAAGGAACGAGGTATGGCATTTAGTTCCACGTCCTAACCAAAATGTTGTAGGAACCAAGTGGGTCTTCCGCAACAAGCAAGACAAGCATGGTGTGGTGACAAGGAACAAAGCTCGACTCGTGGCCAAGGGGTATTCACAAGTCGAAGGTTTGGATTTTGGTGAAACCTATGCACCCGTAGCTAGGCTTGAATCTATTCGCATATTATTGGCCTATGCTACTTACCATGGCTTTAAGCTTTATCAAATGGACGTGAAAAGTGCCTTCCTCAACGGACCAATCAAGGAGGAGGTCTACGTTGAGCAACCTCCCGGCTTTGAAGACAGTGAGTATCCTAATCATGTTTATAGGCTCTCTAAGGCACTTTATGGGCTCAAGCAAGCCCCAAGAGCATGGTATGAATGCCTTAGAGATTTCCTCATTGCAAATGGCTTCAAAGTCGGCAAAGCCGATCCTACACTCTTTACTAAAACTCTTGAAAATGACTTGTTTGTATGCCAAATTTATGTTGATGATATTATATTTGGGTCTACTAACAAGTCTACATGTGAAGAGTTTAGTAGGATCATGACACAGAAATTCGAGATGTCTATGATGGGGGAGTTGAAGTACTTCTTAGGTTTTCAAGTGAAGCAACTCCAAGAGGGCACCTTCATCAGCCAAACGAAGTACACTCAAGACATCCTAAGCAAGTTTGGGATGAAGGATGCCAAGCCCATCAAGACACCCATGGGAACAAATGGGCATCTCGACCTCGACACGGGAGGTAAGTCCGTGGATCAAAAGGTATACCGGTCGATGATTGGTTCATTGCTTTACTTATGTGCATCTCGACCGGACATTATGCTTTCCGTATGCATGTGTGCAAGATTCCAAGCCGACCCTAAGGAATCACACCTTACGACCGTGAAACGAATCTTGAGATATTTAGCTTATACTCCTAAGTTTGGGCTTTGGTACCCTCGGGGATCCACATTTGATTTGATTGGTTATTCGGATGCCGATTGGGCGGGGTGTAAGATTAATAGGAAGAGCACATCGGGGACTTGCCAGTTCTTGGGAAGATCCTTGGTGTCTTGGGCTTCAAAGAAGCAAAATTCGGTCGCTCTTTCTACCGCCGAAGCCGAGTATATTGCCGCAGGCCATTGTTGCGCGCAATTGCTTTGGATGAGGCAAACCCTGCGGGACTACGGTTACAAACTAACCAAAGTCCCTTTGCTATGTGATAATGAGAGTGCAATCAAAATGGCCGACAATCCCGTCGAGCACAGCCGCACTAAACACATAGCCATTCGGTATCATTTTCTTAGGGATCACCAACAAAAGGGGGATATCGAGATTTCATACATTAACACTAAAGATCAATTAGCCGATATCTTTACCAAGCCACTTGATGAACAATCTTTTACCAGACTTAGGCATGAGCTCAATATTCTTGATTCCAGGAACTTCTTTTGCTAAATTTGCACACATTGCTCATAAATGTACCTTTGATCATGTCTCTTTTATATATGCTATGACTAATGTATTTTCAAGTGTATTTCAAACCAAGTCATAGGTATATTGAAAGGGAATTGGAGTCCTCGGCGAAGTCAAGGCTTCCACTCCACTCTACTATTCATCCTTCGCCGTCGCTCCGCATCACTCTCCATCTTTGGTATAATCATCACTCCTATGTTTCATTTGCCAAAGGGGAGAAAATAGTCATTAAAGGGCTCTAATGATTCCGTTTTTGGCGATTCATGCCAAAGGGGGAGAAAATATGAGCCCAAAGCAAAAGGACCGCACCACCACCCTAATTTTAACATATGATTTTCAATTGATTGAAAACTTCAAATTTGGTATCTCTTTGTGTTCTAAAGGGGGAGCAAGTAGTATTTTCAAAACTTGATATCTTAAAACCCTCTTGAACAGTAAGAGGAGATTTTGTTTGAGGGGGAGTTATGTTTAGTCAAAGGAAAAGCATTTGAAACAGGTGGAGAAAATTTCAAATCTTGAAAATGCTTTGCAACTCTTATTCATTTACCTTTGACTATTTGCAAGAGAACTTTGAAAAGAATTTACAAAAGAATTTTGCAAAAACAAAACATGTGGTGCAAGCGTGGTCCAAAATATTATATAAGAAAGAAACAATCCATGCATATCTTGTAAGTATTAATATTGGCTCAATTCCAAGCAACCTTTGCACTTACATTATGCAAACTAGTTCAATTATGCACTTTTGAATTTGCTTTGGTTTGTGTTGGCATCAATCACCAAAAAGGGGGAGATTGAAAGGGAATTAGGCTTATACCTAGTTCCTAAATAATTTTGGTGGTTGAATTGCCCAACACAAATCTTTGGACTAACTAGTTTGCCCAAGTGTATAGATTATACAGGTGTAAAAGGTTCACACTCAGCCAATAAAAAGACCAAGTTTTGGATTCAACAAGGAGCAAAGGGGCAACCGAAGGCACCCCTGGTCTGGCGCACCGGACTGTCCGGTGCGCCACCGGACATGTCCGGTGCACCAGGGGGACTCAGACCCAAACTCGCCACCTTCGGGAATTTCCAAGGGCGACTCGGCTAAAATTCACCGGACTGTCCGGTGTACACCGGACAGTGTCCGATGCTCCAAGGGAGGTCGTCCTCAGGAACTCGCCAGCCTCGGGTTTTCACTCCAGCCGCTCCGCTATAATTCACCGGACTGTCCGGTGTGCACCGGACTGTCCGGTGCGTCTGCGGAGCAACGGCTACTTCAGGCGCCAACGGCTACCTGCAGCGCATTTATTGCGCGCCAGCGCGCGCAGAGGTCAGGCACGCCCATGCTGGCGCACCGGACAGTGAACAGTGCATGTCCGGTGCGCCACCGGACATCAAGTGGGGCCCAGAAGTCAGAGCTCCAACGGTCAGAATCCAACGGCAGTGATGACGTGGCAGGGGGCACCGGACTGTCCGGTGTGCACCGGACTGTCCGGTGTGCACCGGACTGTCCGGTGTGCCATCGAACAGACAGCTTCCACCAACGGTCATGTTTGGTGGTTGGGGCTATAAATACCCCAACCACCCCACCATTCATTGCATCCAAGTTTTCCACTTCTCAACCACTTACAAGAGCTAGGCATTCAATTCTAAACACACCCAAGAGATCAAATCCTCTCCAATTCCATACAAACCCTAAGTGACTAGTGAGAGTGATTTGCCGTGTTCATTTGAGCTCTTGCGCTTGGATCGCTTTCTTTCTTTCTCACTTGCTCTTGTGATCAACACTCAATTGTAATCAAGGCAAGAGGCACCAATTGTGTGGTGGCCCTTGCGGGGAAGTTTTGTTCCCGGCTTTGATTTGAGAAGAGAAAGCTCACTCGGTCCGCGGGACCGTTTGAGAGAGGGAAGGGTTGAAAGAGACCCGGCCTTTGTGGCCTCCTCAACGGGGAGTAGGTTTGAGAGAACCGAACCTCGGTAAAACAAATCCTCGTGTCTCACTTCATTATTCACTTGCGATTTGTTTTGCGCCCTCTCTTGCGGACTCTTTTATATTTCTAACGCTAACCCGGCTTGTAGTTGTGTTTATTTTTGAGAATTTCAGTTTCGCCCTATTCACCCCCCCTCTAGGCGACTATCAGCCACAGAAGGAAAGAAATCTGCACCGGACAGTGTCCGGTGGTGCACCGGACTATCCGGTGCGCCAGTCGACAGAAGGCAAGAATTGCCTTCCTGGAATGCTCTCAACGGCTCCTAGCTGCTTTGGGGCTATAAAAGGGGCCCCTAGGCGCATGGAGGAGTACACCAAGCATTCCTAAGCACCAAGACTCCAATTCCGCGCATTCGATTCTTTGTGATAGCAACTAGAGCTCCATTTGAGTAGTGTACTCTTTGGGTTGTGTTGAGAGCTCGTGTTGCGACCTGTGTGCGTGTTGTTTTGTGTCTTGTGTGCGTTGCTCATCCCAACCTTACTTCCGTGATTCCTTGTGAACATCTTTGTAAGGGCGAGAGGCTCCAAGTTGTGGAGATTCCTCGCAAGCGGGATATAGTAAAGTGAAAGCAAAACACCGTGGTATTCAAGTGGGTCTTTGGACCGCTTGAGAGGGGTTGAGTGCAACCCTCGTCCGTTGGGACGCCACAACGTGGAGTAGGCAAGTATTGGACTTGGCCGAACCACGGGATAAACCACTATGCCATCTCTGTGTTGATCTCTTTGTGGTTATTGTGTTTTGCTAAGACTCCTCTCTAGCCACTTGGCCTTATTGTGCTAACTCCTAATCAAGTTTTTGTGGCACTAAGTTTCAAGTTTTACAGGATCACCTATTCACCCCCCTGTAGGTGCTCTCAGGCCCCTCGGGCCTCAGTCCCCGTAGGCGCCGCCAAGGTTCGCCCTGCTGCCGGCTTCAGCGCCGTCCCACTTCGGGCGCCCGGGGCGCCAAAGGGACGGCCTGCCCACGCGACGTCACGACGGCCCGAGGATCAACCTCCTGTACGGCCGGCACGGGCGACTGCTCGTGGGGGACAGGCGGGACGGCCTGACTCCCTAGGGTCACCTCAACTACCTCGGCCAAGGGGTCAAGTACCCCCTCAGCTTGCCCCTGCTCTTCGGACCGGGACCCTGATGTCCCGGCCCCGGACACCGACGGCGCCAGCCCACTCGGGGGTTGGCTCGACGACCCCTGGCCCAGCCTCAGATCCGGGCTAAGACCAAGGCGGGTCGCGATGTCGTCGTCTTCGTCATCATTGTCGTCATCGTCGTCGTCAGGCGTCTCCGGTGACGGCTCCCTCGGGAGCCCGTCCCTCTCCTGCCTCCGACGGCACCTCTCCAAGGCGTCCCGAGCCCGCATCCGCTCGCGGGCCCGAGCCTTTTTCTCGTCCTTCTTCTTCTTCTTCTCCGCAGTGACCCTCCGCGTGGCTCGGTCCACCGCGTCCTCCGGGACTGGTGGCAGGGAAGGCTTGTAACACCCCAGCTCCTGGAGACGAGCGGAAATCCCGATTGAGAGAATCAAAGGTAACCTGACACAAAATAGGAGAAGGAGCGGACACTCACCAAGGACACGCACCCACGCTCGGGACGCATCAAGGGCTGGGTAAGGGCGCCGGTGTCCAGCCTCCCCACTGTGCCCGCTACCCGCCTGCGAAGGTCGTCGTCGGAGAGGGGGACCGAGGACATCTGCGAACCCTCCACGTCGACTCCCGGCATCATCTCCAAAAGCGGCAACCGCTGCTCTGCCAAGGGAAGCACCCTCCGGCGATGAATGGCGGCAACCACCCCCGCGACGGTGAGCCCCCCATCTCGTAACTCCTGCAAGGCCTTCAGAAGGGGCTGGAGTTTCTCCTGTCTCTCGCGCACGGCCCCATAGCGCCAATTGCTGCCAGGAGCAGTCACCACTCGTTGAGAAAACGACGAGAGCCTCCCATCGTCATTCCGGAGGTAAAACCACCGGCGCTGCCACCCCTTGTTCGAAGACACAAGGATGGCGGGGATGTACTGCTGCGAGCGCGCTTGCCTCAACTGGAAGGTGCAGCCGCCGGCTCGCACCGCCATAGAACCTTCTTTCCCCCGTCGTCAAGGCAAAAAGATTCGCGGGGAAGAGATGGGTCCACAGATCCCAGTGGGGGTCAATCCCCAAAAAGCCTTCGCAAACCGCCGCGAAGATGGCCGCTTGCGCGATGGAGTTGGGGTTGAGGTTGTGTAGCTCCACCCCGTAGTAATGCAGGAGCGCCCGCATGAAACGGCTTGCTGGCACTCCGAACCCCCGCTCATGGAAGGAGACGAAGCTTAGCACATACCCCGGCGGCAGGGTCGGGTCAGCCCCGCTCGGAGGGACCATCCACTCCGGCTGCGGGTCACCGGAGAGGGGACGGAGCAAACCGTCGGCGACAAGGGCCTCCAGATCATCCACCGTGACGATGGAAAAAGGCCACGGGTCGCGCGGCGGAACGACGGTCACCTGGTCAGCCATCGCCAAACGAAGGGGGTGGCGGCGGAGCGGACAAGGTACGCGGTTTTCTTTCTCTGGCTATTCCCTTAGGTTGTGAAAACCAAAGCAGGAGGCGAGCAGCAGAGTAAAGAACCGCAACCGATCTCTCTTCCGGGTATATAAAGGCCCGGGCAAGACCCGTTCAACACTTCGCCCGAACCCGCCGCGAAGTTCAAACTCAAAGACGAAACGCCCGTTCCTCGAACGGCTCGCACGCGCAACGGGCACCACGCGAATCGCCCGTCCTGTCACATTAACTCCCCGACGGAGCAGGCAACACCTCTGGCAGGCGACGCGGGCGTCGCTTTGCCTTCTCCATAATGACCGCGTCAAAAAAGGTGCGCCACCTTATTTAAATTCATATCCTTCCCTCCTCCTCCTCTCTCTCTCTCTTGCTACATGGACCGGGAAAGGGGACGTTGTGGAAAGGATCCTTCCCGGTGAAGGAAGCGGGCCCCGAGCCCTCCTACTGATCAGGGGTTCGAAGGCTGGCCCCTCGGAAGGGTTTCGACAGCCGCCCCAGAGCACTCGGACTTCAAGCCCATTACTGATCAGGGGTTCGAAGGCTGGCCCCTTGGAAGGGTTCGGCAGCCGCCCCAGAGCGCCCGGGCTCCGTGCCCACTACTGATCAGGGGTTCGTAGGCTGGCCCCTCGGAAGGGTTCGATAGTCGCCCCAGAGCATGCAGAGTGAGGGATGACTCTGGGTACGTTCGATACATAACCAAGGCTCGGGCTACGCTCCCGAGGTACCCTAGGACATTTCCGAGACCGGCGGGAACGATTTATAATGGAATCCCACCAGAGGGAGGCATCGAGCCCTCAGACCTTGTCGAAGGGGTCTGGGTCCGGCGAATCACCCGCAGGTACTTTTGGAGCGCGCCTCTGGGCCATAGACGACCCCTAACGAACGGGGCACGGGCGTCCACTCGGATCACCCATTAGCAGCTCACTAGAAACACCATGTTCGGCGCCCTTCGAGGGCAACATGGCGCCTTCCCTCCTCCTCCTTGCGGAAAGGCGCCGCAGGGGCGTATAATAAAAGTCGGGAAAGTCCCTGATCGTCCTCTCGCTCCATGCAGAGGCTCGGGGGCTGCTCTCGCACCCGGCTACGGACAAAACTGTTGACAGCGTCAACAAACCAGCCTGATAACTTGGAATCCGACCACGCACTCGGGCTACTGCCGGGCCGCATGAGGGAACGATCAGACCGGCCGAAGCACCACGAAAAGCATTCAGACCTCAGAGGAGTCAAACCACTCCTCAAAGGCCTCGGGGGCTACACCCGGCGGGTGCGCTCGCGTGCACCCACCAGAACAAGGCAAAAACCGAGAAAGGCCGGTCCCCTCACCGAAAACGCGGCAAAAGCCTCCAAGCGAGTACCATCACTCCCTTCGAGGCTCGGGGGCTACTGTCGGGTACCATAATTAGGGGTACCCCCAACGCTCCTAATCGTGGCTGGTAAACACCCTCAGACCAACTGACGGGTACGGTTCAAGCCAAGACTTCGTCTACCCGAAGGACGCGATCTCACCCGAGCCCAGCTTCGGGTTGGAACTGTAGTCCCAGACGAGTTCACGCCTCGCCCGAGGGCCTCCTCAGACAGCGGGCGCCCCCTCGGCTCTCCCGAGGCCCGGCTCGGGCAGGCTTCGTTGTGAAGCAACCTTGGCCATACCGCCTCACCAACCGACCACTTCGCAGGCGCATTAAATGCAGGTGATGCCTGACGCCGTATCCTGACACACGCGCCTCAGTCGGCCAGGCCGAAGTGACCGCAGTCACTTCACCCCTCTTCTTTACTGTCCGATATGACAGGAAAACAGCGCCGCTCGCTCCGCTCCGACTGCCGTGTCAGCCACCCTAGCAACGACTGACAACAAGTCACGATCAACCACCGAGTTCAAGCCTCGGGCGCAACAGGAAGCTCCGCCTCGCCCGACCTCACGCTCCGGCCTTAGGAGGAGGTCTCCGCCTCGCCTGACCTCAGGCTCCGGCCTCGGGAGGAGGTCTCCTCCTCGCCCGACCCCCGGACTCTCGGGAGGAGGTCTCCTCCTCGCCCGACCCCCGGACTCGGCCTCGACCCCGGTCTCGGGAGGAATCGCGTCCTCGCCCGACCCCGGCCTCGGCCTCAAGAGAAGTCTCCGCCTCGACCGACACTGGGCTCGGACTGACCGCGCTAATAGGGGATGCATCATTTCCCTATTCCTAGCCTGCTCAGGCTACAAGGAACAAGACCGGTGTCCCATCTGGCTTACCCCGGCGATGGGTAATGATGGTGCGCCGCGTGCGCCATGACGCCGGTGGCTCTCAGCCCCTTACGACAGCAAGGAGACGTCAGCAGGGTCCTCGCCGCGCTGCCAGCTGTGCTCCTACAGGACTCAGGCGCTCCTCCGACGGCCACGCCATCACATGTACAACGCCCAAGCTCTCCCCCAACGGCCACGTTGGCATGTACACAGGGCTTAGGCACTCCACTGCCGGACACGTTAGCGCATAGCTACGTCCCCTGTTGTACACCTAGACTCTCTCCTTGCCTCTATAAAAGGGAAGTCCAGGGCCACCCTGAGGGGGGGGGGGGGGGGTTCGCGTGAGGGAAGCGGCGGACGAGCTCTGTGTCCCCCCTCTCTCTCTCCCTCACGCGACGCGCTTGTAACCCACTGCGAGCGGCACCCCTGGTGCAGGATAATACAAGGCTTGTCCCACATCTTGTGTTCCATCCCGCGCCAACCCATCTGGGCAGGGACACGCAACGACAATTCACTCGTCGGTCCAGGGACCCCCGGGGGTCGAAACGCCGACACCATGTATTGTAGTTCTCTTGCTTTAGGCCTCTTTTAGAATGAAGAAATTTTAGCGGGATCATACAGGAATTTCACAGGAATCAGTTCATTTTACAGAAAAAAGCAAGAAAACGCAAAAAGGGAAAAAATTCCCACATTGCAAAGGAGCCCTTGAGAGAGGAAAATGAAATAAGGGCTCATATCAATGATTAATGACCAAAGATAATGAAACAAGGGTTTTCAGGGGGTCTTCAACCGGAAATCCTTTCCCCAATACTAGTGCAAGCAAATATATTGTGAATGAACAATATATTTAGAGAATGTGAATTGACCGTAGGTCTGCTGGTTAGGTTCTTTAGGTTATCTCTATTATCTTATTTATCCTTATACCCATATTCAAACTTCACTTGGTACAATCTATAGTGCAAAATAGTGCAAAACAATTTTATGTATAACCATATGAGGGATCTACTAGACATAGTTTTATATTGGAAGTGCACTAGTACAGAGAAGCTCTACAGTGGCGGTCGTAAACCTATTTACAGGGGCGTTTTTTGTAACCGCCAGTGTTAGGGGCCAGTAGAAATCATCATTTTTTACATACGGGTAACTGAGGACCGCTAGTGAAAATCGATTTTCACTGGCGGTCGGCGTAATAAAACCGCCACATGGCCTGGCCCACCCATCCCACATGTCCGTCTCCGTCGAAGTCGCAAGTCGCGGCATTTTTCGTGCACTACGTGGTTGCTAGAAATCGAACATCTGACCTCACCTTCACGCGTACCCTCCTCTATCACTCCGCCTATGGCATGCTTTGTGTCTAGTTTGTAGTTTTGTTACCCACATATTACAACCAAATAAGTGTAAATTGCTTGTTTGAGACCGTAAACGAATTCAAATAAAAATGTTGTCAACTACAAAGTTGAATAATTTTTGAAGTTCTACAACTTTCATTTTGACACTTTTTTCATCCGAGGTCGTTTGCAAAATTTGAATTTTAAATTTGACAAATTTAGATACAATTTTTGAGAGCCAAAATGATTTCAAATAAAAAAGTTGTCAACTACAAAGTTTTATAACTTTCAGAGATCTACAACTTTTATTTTGGTGGTTTCATCATACGAGGTCGTTTGAAAAACTCGAAAATTTAAGGATAAAAATGATTTCTAGTGACGGTTCCTTAAGAAAACCGCCACTAGAAATCGATTTTTACAGGCGGTTCCTTAAGAAAACCGCCACTAGAAATCATGGATTTCTACTAGCGGTCTACTGGCGGTTTTCATAAGGAACCGCCTCTAGAAATACGATTTCTAGTGGCGGTTTTCTTAAGAAACCGCCACTAAAAATAGCACAGGCGGTTGATAACCGAATCCGCCTGTAAAAATGTATCGCACCGTAGCTTTGAACCTTTTTCTACTAGTGGTGGAACCTACTTCTCTCGGTTTGAGTTAATCTAGGTTTGACTTCTTGATTTGACTTGAGTACTTTCATTTTATTTATTTATTTTGGAACTTAACAAACCATTTTTATAGTAGTAAGAATGTTCGTCAAGGTGAGATGTCCATAACAACTTTATCAAGCTCAAGATTTGCTTCTATAATTTTTAGAGGTGTTGTAGAATGTGCGTGTGTTAATAGGAGTAAGGAATACGTAAAGAAATGTTTACGACTATACGATGTTTTGTATGTTAATATAAACGTTTGCATCCTTACTATGTATTTGGAAGAAAATTTTTTTTAGAAAGTTTATGTAACGAATTATTGGAGCATGTTTGGATCGTATACACGTCCTTTGTCCAAAATTAATGTAAAAATCGTATTTTTTTTAGAATATAAACGGATTAAAGTTTAATAAAAGTTATAATAAAAACACTAATATTTATAATATAAGATATATACGTTATTTAATTAATTATGCAATACATTTTATAGTGAATTTGGTTAGAGACACAAATATAATAGCATTTACTATAAACTTAGTCAAATTTAGATTAGTACCTGCACAAATTTTTAGTTACATCTTTACCGGATAGAGTAGTTAATAGTTAGCAATTAAAGATTATCTTTGGATCACAACTGATAAACTACCGATCTAACAATCATATATATTCTTTACCCAGACGTCGATGGATCTAAACGGGTCTTAAACTACGTTTGACTTCTGATACGGTCTTAAACTACCCAAGGCAAGTCATGCATGTATTAGTGGCTGATTGGTGGGACCTTCCTGCTGTCACGTGATTTTTCTGTCCAAAGTCCACTCGATCGGACTCCGATCGGCCTTTTCCCGCGAGTCGGCCAGCTAGGGCTCAAGACAAGCTATATAAATCCAGGCCTCGCCCTCGCGTACTCTCCCAGTCTCCCACCCATACAATACAACGCATTAGGAATTTAGGAACATGGTTGCGGCGGCGGACGTCCCGCTCGAGAGCAGCAACGCTGCCGGAGCTTCCGTCTCCTCCCGGCGCCCGATGACTTGCCCGCACCACACTTCTTCCACCGGATCCCTGCCGCGCCCCACGAGATGATGAAGCAGGCGCCGGCGCTGCCAGCGGACGACGTAGACCTGCGGCTGTCGGACCTGGAGCAGGTCTGCCACCTCGGCGAGGGCACCTGCGGAGTTGTCACCAAGGTGCGCCACCGCGGGACTGGCACCGAGTTTGCGCTCAAGACGTCCTACTACGCCCACCCCAACAGAGCTATGGACGAGGAAGCCGAGGCGCTCCGCCGATGTGCCGGATCGCCGCACGTCGTGCGCTGCCACGCGGTTCTCAGCGGCGCCGGCGGCGAGCCCGCCTACGTGCTCGAGTTCATGGACGCCGGGACGCTCGGCGACCTCCTTGGCCGCCGGGGCGGGCGCGGAATCCCCGAATGCGCCCTCGCCGAGGTGGCCGCGCGGTGCCTCCAGGGGCTCGCACACGTCCACTCCCGCGGCGTCGCGCACCTGGACTTGAGGCCCGACAATCTCCTCGTCAACTCCCGGGGCGACATCAAGATCGGCGATTTCAGCGTGTCCAGGATCCTACATGGCCGCGCCGACGAGCGCCGCAAGGTCTCCATCTCCGTTGGTTCCCCCATGTACTTGAGCCCCGAGCGGTTCGAGCCCGATGCCCACGCAGGGCCGCGCGGCGCCATCGCCGCCGACGTCTGGGCCTTCGGCGTCACGGTCCTGGAGCTCTTCTTGGGGCGGTGCCCTTTTCTGCCCCCAGATGGGGTTAGGCCGTCGTACGTGAAACTGAGGCAGGCGATCTGCGACGGGGAGCCGCCGTCTCCGGCCGACTACGCCTGCGTGGCGGCATCGCCTGAGCTTCGCGGGTTCGTGGCAGCTTGCCTACAGAAGGACCCGAGGAGGCGAGCCACGGTGGCGCAGCTGCTCGCCCATCCGATCGTCGCGCAACGCCACGTTGAGGAGTCTCGTCGCGCGCTGCGGGAACTCATCGTGGACACGCTAGAGTAGAATAGTAGGAGAAGAAGAGGAGCACCGTTTCCAATCAAATTGTCAAGTTAAATTTACGCGATTGATTATTTTCCCATATGAGATTTTATAATCACTTTGTAATGATGTTCAATTCTTGTCACTCTTGCATTGTTGGCCTTAAATTTTAAATGCCAATGCTAGTTGCAAATAATTTTATCTAGCGAGACCGTGAGAGATATATGTTAATAAGGCTGTGCGTGTCAAATTCGAGATTGGTCAGTGTAATGTCGTAGGTTGATAGCTTGTCGTACGTTTGTGTTAGATGTAAGGAGGATCTAACTGCGTAGAAAATAAGATCCTTGCCCGCTTGGGTAAGGTAAAATTATTCGTAACGGGTATCTCTATATTTTTTCCTCTAAAAATTCTTACATCTCACGCTTTATACATAAAATTCACATTTCTTTCTAACTAATTTCAACTACCTCATTTTTTTTTCTTTTCTTTCTTAACCATTGCAGGCTACGTACGCATATAGTTTAGGATTTTTTTGTTTTTCTAATTAATCTCTTCAATATTTTGATATAAAAAATTAACACAAAAAACATTTTTCTTTGCCTTGCCGTACGCACGAATGGACCACCGACTCTGACTCTGCTTGTTTCTCTTGAGTATAATTCAGTATCCTTTTAAAATACATTTTAAACATACTAATTACTTTACTCCATTCTACAATTTATTAAATTAACAATACTACTCTTTTTACCAATTTTAAAATTCATATATACACACTGACTGTATCAGCTTAAATAAAGCAATTAAACACTTGTAGTTCACGCTTGCACGAGCCTTACGTTGTAAGCCCGTACACGACAACCGTATACGGCAAGACACTTAATTCTTGTGTTGCACTTGAGTCTTCTATTAGAAGCCACGATCTTCTGCCACAAGCCACATTCTTCTCGCAGAAGCCAACCTACTTCTCTTTATATATGGCAACCAGGAGCAACCATTGCTCTGCTCTCTCCACTTTTATACCCAAATTTGTACTCCCATTTGCGATATGCCTCCAGTAGAGAGTAACACCAATTCCGCTTCGACTGATAGTGAAGACAACACACTCATGGTAACCACTCTTCTTACTCTATCCATCTAGGCTATGGAGCGTTCGTGTAGGCAGTCCGATATCCCTCGCCGAGTGATCGCACGGGATCATTTTGCCGGAGAGCACCTTATCCGTCATCACTACTTCGGCCCCAACGCTTCTACCATTCCACAGTGCCAACTGATACAAGAGGGATGGTCGGATTGGGTGATCGATCACTTAGATCTCCGCCGTCAGGAACGCTCTTCCACACCGCAAAATGATCTTGTGGAGCATTTGTGGGCTAGGCGTGGTAGTATGTGATCAAACTCGAAGCTTATTTGAATAATTCGAATTAGTGATGTGTATTAGTAGATTTTTTTTGAAGTAAAGGTACTGTAGGAAGGTCCTACAGTACTGTTATTAATTCAAGAAAACCGAGTTTAGAGATGAAGAGGAAAATTACAAAGGAAGGAGAGGGGGAATGAGAAAGGAGAAGAGTTACAGTCCTAAGTTAAGTAGCCAAGATGTAATATCTTCTTTAAGAGCAGGCTTGACTTTAAGACAAAGCAAGGCAAATTCACTCTTAAACATCGCTTTGCACCCAGAAACCGTCGGGGGAATTTCATTGAAGATCCAATTGTTTCTGCACCGCCAGATACACCATGTCATGATATGATAATAACTTCAAGTCGCCAGGGAACTTGCAAGCGTCTTCTAATTCTCATTAGGGTATGCAGGAGATCCGTAGAACAAGGCGGGAGGAAGCCCAAAAGAAGCCAACATCGCTTAGCAAAATTGCTCCTGAAGAACAGATGAATAGGCGTTTCTTCAATCTGGAGAATACAATTGTCGCAGGTGAAGGAATCCAATGGCATAGAACGACGCCTGAGGAGGGACCGAGTATTCAATCTATTTTTGAGCACTAGCCAGAAGAACACTTTGTGCTTGGGTTGACATTTAGATTTCCATAGCCAAACAAAGATAGGGGGCGTTTGATGGGTACCAGTCAAGTGAGCATAGACCTTCTGAGAAGAAAACCGGTTGGAAGAGGCACTACATCGCCAAATATCATCGTGATCAAGCAGCTGTATATTATCAAGGGTGTCCTGCAGAGAGAGAAGTTGCTCGAACGCTTCAGTAGAAAGAGGGGTATGGAATATTTCATCCGGGGAAGCCAACCGAGCTTGATAAATGTTGAGCTCCTTTACAGATGCAAAAGACCAAAGCTCCAGGAACTTTTCAGATAAACGTTGCTCATTCCATCGATCATGCCACAGGAGCGTAGATTTACCATTTCCAATCTCCATTTGGGCGAATTCCTTAAAAGAATCTTGGATTTTGAGAATGTCTTTCCACCAAAACGAGCCAACTAATTTAGATGAGGGCAGAGAGTTACTGTAATGGGTATCCCAGATGATGTTCACCCATGGGATGTTGACTCTGTTAAAGAATTTATGAAGGCATTTCATAAGGAGCGCTTTATTCTGCCACTCAATGTTGATGACTCCAAGACCCCCCCTGGGATTTTGGCCTGCAGACTGATTTCCAAGCAACTTGAGGAAGTTTTTTTGCGTTTATATCTGCCCCTCTCCAGAGACAATGTCTTCGGAGTTTGTCGATCTGTTTGATCACAGTTTTTGGGAGCTTCAGGGTGCACATATAAAAGGTTGGGAGAGAAGAAAATACTGCGTTGACCATTTGAAGTCTGCCAGCTTGCGAAAGAAAAATAGAGGTTGAAGCAAGTCTTCTTTCAGTCTTCTGAATGAGAGGTAGGAAGGCTTCCAAATTGGGTCTTTTAAGCCCCAAAGGGAGACCGAGATAAGTGAAGGGCAAAGACCCGACCTTGCAGTGGAAAGTATTTGCTAACATAGCCATTTTCTGCTCTGAGACATTGATGGGATAGATATTAGATTTGTTATAATTCACATGGAGCCCTGTAGAATCAGCAAAAGAATTAAGCATAGCTTTAAGGAAGAAGAGCTGTCTAGGGCACGCTTCCAGAATCAGAATTGTATCGTCTGCGTATTGAATAATCGGAAAGTCGGATCCACAGGATAGGGGGATCGGGAGCTTGAGGATGTCACAATCCTTGGCCTTGTTAATAATTGATTGTAGCAGATCAGCAGCTAAGACAAAGAGGAGGGGGGACAAGGGATCCCCTTGCCGAACCCCATGCTTGCAGTGAAAGCGTCTGCCTAGAACCCCATTCAAAAGAATTTGTGACGTGCCAGAGTCAAGAATTAACGAAATCCAATGAAGCCATCTGTCTCCAAAGCCCTTATGTCTCAGAATATCAATGATGGCCGCATGCTCTAATCTGTCAAAGGCCTTTTCAAAGTCCAATTTTAGAATAACCATTTCTTTACCCGATTTGTGACAAATCGAGATGTATTCAAAAGCCCATGCCAGGCAATCTTGAATTGTCCGTCCCTGAATGAAGCCATATTGGTTCTGGTGAATTAAGCTAGTGATAACCAGTTGCAGTCTATTGGCAAGAATCTTTGTCAGGATTTTCATGCTTGTATTGAGGAGAGAAATCGGTCTATAGTCCCCCACTGAAGTAGGAGAACTAATTTTAGGGATGAGTGTTACATAAGAACCATTGATGCTTTCTAAGCAGATTGACCCCTCATAAAATTTATCACAAACCTCATAGAAGTCTGAAGCAATTACCGGCCAACATTTCTTCACAAAATCTGTGTTAAAACCATCAGGGCCAGGGGACTTGTTGGAAGGAAGATTTTTGATGATTTGGTCTATCTCACTGCGAGAGAAGGGCACCTCCAGTGCAGACAAGTTACGAGCGGATTGAATTAGTTCCGACAAGTTGAAAACCATAGAGGTTGGCTGGGAAGTCCCTAATCGATTTTTGAAGGCTTGAAACAGAACCTCTTCTTTGTCCTTATGAGAGAAAGCCACCATGCCATTGTCACATGATAGAGACGAGATACTGTTGAGACGGTGCTTGGAAGTTGCATGAGCATGAAAGAATTTAGTGCCAGCATCCCCCAACGTGACCCATTTGATTTGTCCCCTTTGCTTCCAGTAGGCACGCTGCTTGGAAAGAAGGCTCTGCAGGTGTTGGACTAGAGTATTCTTAAAGTTCCATTCTTGGATAGTTAGATCTCTGATTTCCTCAATGAAATCCATCAATTGAATGGTCAATTCTGTCTTAGCAATTACCTTAGCTAGATTAGGAAGAGATTTTTGCCACCCATGGATCACTTTTCTTGCTCTTTTAAATTTGGCCATGAGCCATTTTGCAGGGTCAGGCTGGAAGAGATTTTGCTCCCAAGAGGCTTGGAAAATGGAATGAAAATCCTCAAGCTAAAGCCAATAGTTCTCAAATCTGAAAATGGGCGGTTTGGGAACGTTAGATTGAATGTTGACCACCTAGGGAACATGATCCGAGGCACTCCTGGCCAGGGAAAAGGCAGAGGTGGCAGGAAATTTGGACGACCAGTCAGGTGAAACAAAGCACCAATCCAGTTTTTCAAGCAAAGGGTGACGCTGCATATTAGACCAAGTGAAGGCTTGCCCTTTAAGGGGAATTTCTTGTAAGCCCAGTTGACTGATTGCCGCATTGAAATTGAGCATTCGAATAGGGTCACCACCCTGTTTGTTACGATTTTCAGGGGACCTAATCATGTTGAAATCACCAAGAAAAATCCAAAGCTTGTCAACATCAATTTCAAGGTTAGAGAACCAGGCCAGAAAAGCTTCTCTACCATGAGGAGAGCAAGGGGCATAGATGTTGGAGAGCCACCAGACTATCCCATTTAAATTGGATTGGAAACGAATAGTGTGCCCAAACGAATTTTGATCAACTACCTCAACCTCGAAGAGGGAGCTTTTCCAGATAGTGATGAATCCTCCAGAGGCACCAATAGAAGGACCGAAAGCAAATTTATCAAGATGACGATTGCAGAAGAGACGAATATATGCGTCATCAAAGGATTCCTTTTTTGTTTCCTGAATACAGACAATGTCACAATTGGCTTCCAAAATATTGTTCCTCAAAGAGTTCCACTTGGTGTCCGAATTGATGCCTCTGATGTTGTGAGACAGAATTTTCAGTGACCACTGAGAGCTTTGTAAAGAATTATTCATTGAAAACCAGAAATAATTTACTGCAGAATTCGAGTATGCCAAGCATACGTCGAAAGGAATCCAAGCATACTATATAAAGAGAGTAGACCAAATCGTAACTTCCCAGAAAGCTGGGGCAGTGGGTGTCAACACTCCCCCTAAAATCCAGACATAATAAATGCCGAAAAGACTTAAGTAATGCCCCTAATTTCATAGTACCCCAAAAACTCGCTTCAATCGCCCATAAGACATAATTTGCTGTGAAGTTCGAAGCGGTCACCATAGCGGCCACCACGGGCCCAACATCATAAGGATTAGTTTTGTTGCGATACATAATTAAACCAAAAGAAGTCAAGCACCGTGACACCACAGCTCCAAGCTGAGGCAGAAGGAACGGCTACGCATTACCGCCCCACCGAGGGATGAGACTCCATGTCATCATCCATATCAGAAGCGTCCCATTGATCATCAGACGGAGAACTTGGCTCATTTCTAGAGCCAGACACCGAACGTGGCCTCTGAATGGCAGCACCAGATGTCCTGAGGTTATTTAAGGAATTAAGACTTAACTTTTGGGGGTCCACGTTGCAGAAGTCGACGCCCAATTTCTTTATAGTCTTATGGGAGAGAGATGGCGGTGGAGAAGTCCCAGCACAACACGAGCAACTATTTTTCCTTCCAAAGCAAGGTTTAAAGCCATTAGCCTTTTCACGGAGCCTCGCACTCCTTCTTACTTCAGTATCGACCAAGGTTGAACGTTTCTTCCTGCTGACAACTTCAGAAGTTGTAGGGGACTGAGCCTCCACAGGTGGATCCTGGCTAGGGGGGAGCAAGCACTTGGGGGGAATCTTAAAGGGCACCGTTTCCATGTTGGGCTCCATGAAAGCAGAAAGGGCCCCCGACAATAGAAATTTTCTGGCCCACTCAAAAGAATCCGGCTTCATAAGCAGGCCCATAAAGAAAGCTGCCCATAATTTTGGAACAGAGATGAGGTTTGCATTGGGGGGGCAAAGCTCAGCCCAGGAGGAGAAACACTTTCTAGCCATGAAATCTTCGTAGGCCGGGTCCTGAGAGGGCTGATCCAGATGCGTTATGCATCCCACAATGATGTTTTCATCTGCAATCAAGTTCAAATTTTGGTCGGCCTGGTCGTTCAGATCGTTATTTCCCTCCAAAAAGGGTCCGCTGGGGGGGAGGGCTGGTAGAGCTAGCACGACAACTTCTTGGTCTTGGACATCCTCCTGCGGAAAGTTAACAACTTGCGGAATAACCATATCGTTGAAAAAACCGACTGAATTGTCTGAGGGTAAGTCCTCAAGACTCGAGAACTGATAGCTGAATTGTTCCTCCTCATTGTTGGCAATTGGTACAGGTGCAGGTGGAGGGTCTTGCTGAACCTACTCAACCAGCCAAGGATCCCAACCATCATCAGCATTGTTGGCATTAGCAGCCTCTACTTCGATTTCACCATTGGGAGGGAAGTTGAGATCTAATTGGAAATTAGGCACAGGTTGTCCCAACCCAAAAAATTCCACCAGAAGTTGATGCCCATTATGAGGGTACGGGGGCACAGGTTCTTCATCCTCAGGCAAGTTACCAAGCATGAACTGCTGCACTATGTCACACTGAACAGTCCAGGAAACCCCATTGAAACCTTCAGCTACTGAAAACACGATAAACTGAGGAACCTCCTGCAGAGAAGTCACTCGTGCCCTAACAAGCAACCTAGTAGCATTAGAAATATCTGGGTCCCACATAAGCACGCGACCAAATGAACCAATAGCATTCTGAATGTGTTCATGTGACCAAAAATCCAGAGGGAACCCAAGGAGCATCAACCAACATTCATGATTAAAAAATAGCGCTCGATGGTTCCAAGCCGCATTGTGTCTAATCACAGTGAAAGTAAAGCCCAAAGCTTGCTGCGGACCCAGAGCCACGAGGTTGTCCCTATCAAAAACAAATCGGAACCTCACCAAAGCCTGACCCAAGTGGGAGCGCTGAACACTCCTAATCTGGACATTTCTAATTTCCAAAAGATATTCTCTGACAATGCCATCGAAGAAATTGAAATTGACCTCATGATCAGGTAGAGGCTGGACCAGAACAATTCCCCAATCATCATGAGCAGACGGTTGCGGATGAGTGACAGTACGTACCATAATTTCCCGATGATCAATAGGTTGCGCCGTGAAGCCGTGAGGGAGAAAAGGGCCCGGATCAACACGATGAAAAGCCATTCCTTCCGAGAAAGCAGAGGGTGGGTCCTTCAGGCCCGGCACACCCGCTCCACACAGGCGAGAACAAGGCGATGGCAGGATTGACGGTGGCAGAGAGGCGGAAGAGGGTTTTATGCATAGTGCAAGCTCGGTGGAAGGCGAAGAACCACCTCTTGGAAGAACCGCCTGGGCAAACTCACCAAAGTTATTAAAATAAGGCGGGTGAGAGGGCCCACCTGTAGACGAGGGGCGAGCGGACGTGAACCACAGCTGCGGGGGGAAATCCCAAACGACGCCCGCAAACTTACTAGGGAAGGTGCGAAAATCTCTTTTACAAATTTGCCCAGGAAGTCCGAATACGAAACGGTTATTGCCTGAAAGAGAGCTGTTCCTATGGTAACGAGAATCATCTGACACCGCAACAGAGGTCTCATTAATGCTGGAGGCAGGCTTATCATCGGAGATCTCCTGGTGATGACTCAATATCCTCTTGGGCCGCCAAACAGATTTACGCGAGGCCCAATGACGAGCACGAGAGGACCTCAAAGAAAACCGGGGAAGAGGCCTCGCCGGATTACCAGAACTCGGATTTGAGCGATTTTGAAAATATGCACGTCTATCAATCTGATCAAGAGGATGTGAGTGAGCAGCCGGCCGAACTGAATGACGACGAACCGGGTAAGAGATCCGATTGAAAACCGATGAACGGGGCTTCGCACGACCTGACTTGGCCTGTCCACCCAGGGGGACCAAATTTGCACCAGAAAGCACTGATGGACGGGCAATATCAGCAAAGGAAGCTTTCGCAGAACGACCACAGGAAACCGAAGTCCAAGAGTTTAATTCTTCATCCGAAAAGAGATGCCATTCCTTGATCCAGTTAGGTCCACCAGAGTTCCACAGATGGAAATAAGCCTTGAAGGAAGAACAGCTGAATGAATGGCGCCGGTAAACTGCGAAGCCCACATCCTTACAAGAGAGTGAAAATCGGAAGACCCGGTCTGACAGTTGAAGAGTCCTGAAAAGCTTCGCAGAACCACCAATGCAGGATTGGAGCATAAGACCCACCGAATCTTCACACAAACGCGAAGAACATCATTGCTCCAAAGAACACGGAGCGGCGAAGCACAAGGGCAGGGAGGCGACTGCGGGAGATCAGACCGCGGCGGCAACGACATCATCGCTGGCAGCGGCGACGAGGGCGCACACAGGGAGGACAGCGGGAGCGCACGTAGGGGAAGCCATTAATTGCCTAGCGGCGGCGGCTTTCTGCTGCTACTCTTGTAGATTCATGTTCAAATTTGTGTAGTAATCGTTGAGTTATGTTCCATGTGGGTACTTCTCGGATTCCTATGCTGACATTGTCTCTTAGTTTAAGTTTGTGGTTGTGTGCTAACGGCCTTTGAGTACGAATTCATTTCATCTTTGTAGTTCATGGTGTAATCTTCAGTATAAATAAAATGGGCCAGCATCAACGCTAGCCACATGGAACATGTCATACATGACTTCTATTGACAACAAGCAATTATTCAAGCCTTGATCAACATAACATTCAAATAGTATGCATTGTTCACGTTATAAGAACTCCAGGGAACGACACAACAGTAACGTCCACAAGAACAAGCTGACTTATAAAGTTTCACAAACAAATAATTCAACGGCAACTTACAAAGATTGTTCTGATAAAGGAATGGGAAACCTAGAGGCATGAGTCTGAAATCGAAAACAGATTACCTGCTCCCAAAAATGAACTGTTGTAAATATTTTTTCGCTTTCCATCATCATAGTCTAGACTTCTGGTTCAACTTCATATTCCCTTGTAGCTTCCAGCTTCGCGGATTTTAGGGGTCCAAAACCCGGGCGCGAAATAATCACCAGGTATGCTGGGACCAAGTCTCACATATATGATGAATAGTGGTACAGAAACGAATGTCACGTTTTCACTATATATTAGGAGTTCTGTACAAAATAAATAAATAATTACATCATAAGGAGACAACGATCCAGCAACCCAAAGTTGACTGGGAGACGACGACCTAGACCTCTCACGAACTCGTCACAACATCCTCCATGCGCCTCATCCTACGGTACCTGTTCTTGACCTGTGGGGGGGTGTGAGACAGCAAGAGTGAGCTCACATACATTCATCGCTCAACAAGTTGTGGGGAATAATGTGCTTGAACTCACCAAAGGTGGGAGCTCATGTGAAGTGTAAGGCTTACCAAAGAGGATGGTTGAAGCTGAGCATTGCTTTTAAAGTTGGTCAAAATTTTATTAGCAATTACTAAGTATAAGTAGATTCCAACCCAATTAAGTAGTAGAACAAAAGTGATAACAACACCTACAATGCAATGCATATGTGAGAGCACCTAGAGGGGGGGTGAATAGGTGATCCTGTAAAAATTGACAACTAAAAGCCACAAAACTTGGTTAAGTGTTAGAATGATAAAACCAAATGGCTGTAGAGCGAGCTCTTGCGAATCACAATAATCACACAGAAACACAATCACAAGAGACACGCAAGTTATCCCGTGGTTCGGCCAAGTACAAAACTTGCCTACTTCCACGTTGTGGCGTCCCAACGGACGAGGGTTGCACTCAACCCCTTTCAAGTGATCCAATGATCAACTTGAATACCACGTTGTTCTTCTTTCTTATCCTTTCTCCCGTTTGCGAGGAATCTCCACAACTTGGAGCCTCTCGCCCTTACAATTGATGATCACAAAAAGCACGGAAGTAAGGGAGGGGAGAGCAACGCACACAAGACTCAAAACGAGAGTACAATCACGCACACAAGTCACAACTTGAGCTCTAAGTTCAACACACGGAGTTCTCAACTCAAGAGGAGCTCAAATTGCTAGCACAAAGAATCAAATGCGTGAGAGTGGAGTCTGGATGCTTAGGAATGATCAAAGAATGCTTGTGTGACTCCTCAATGCGCCTAAGGGTCCCTTTTATAGCCCCAAGGCAGCTAGGAGCCGTTGGAGGCAACTTTGGAAGGCAAATCTTGCCTTCTGTCGGGTGGCACACCGGACAGTCCGGTGCACCACCTTACAATCCCCCCTGTAGCTGTCCGGTGCGCGATCTCCTTCCTTTTCTGGCGCATCCGACCGTTGCAGATTCACGGCAGTTGGCGCACCGGACACTGTCCGGTGCACACCGGACAGTCCGGTGCCCCCTGCCGACCGTTGGCGCGCCCACGCGTCGCGCGCGGATTGCGCGGCCGACCGTTGGCGCAGACGACCGTTGGCTCACCGGACAGTCTGGTGCCTCACCAGACAGTCCGGTGAATTTTAGCCGTACACCGTTGAACGTTTCCCGAGAGCAACAACTTCGCCGCGGACGACTCACCGGACAGTCCGGCGCACCACCGGACAGTCCGGTGATTTGTAGCCGTACGCCGCCGTCGAGTCCTGAGAGCGAGCTGTTCACCGAGACTGGTCCTGGCGCACCAGACACTGTCCGGTGCACCACCGGACAGTCCAGTGCACCCAGACCGAGCTGCATTTGGCTGTACACAACCAACTCCATTCCAAACCAATTTCTCCTGTTTCTAGTACTTAGACACAATACATTAGTACTTAAATCAATGTACTAAGTCTAGAAACATACCTTGTAACTTGATTTGCACTTCTTGAGTCTTTGGCACAAATTAACACTTAGAGCATTTGTGTTGGGCACTTAATCACCAAAACACTTTGGAAATGGCCCAAGGGCACATTTCCCTTTCAATATGATGAATTGAATTTAGTTTCATAAATTAATCATGTGAGTGTCCGAGCTGTTCATGACCGTGAGCTCGGCTAGTATACCAGTTTTACACTCTGCAGAGGTTGCGCATCTTTACCCACAAGTCATGTTACCCATCTGCCAAGGGATCGCGACTTCTCATACACCTCTACCGAGGAGGCAAGGCAGGGTAACACTACGAGGCCTTTACAAAGTTCCACTAGCTTCAGAAAACCCGCTACAGTTTCTAGGAAGCTCCAATGCAGGGATCCCTCACCGGACCGCCATCACAGCAAAATCAACCTAAGGACGTCCCTACACTAACCACTCCCCTACTACCCTTGCCCCTTTCGGGTAAGGTAGTCCTCCACTAGCTTTCCTAATTAGTCAGCCAAGGGCGTCCCATACCACCCTTGTGGTAGCACTGTTTTCTCGGGTGGTTCTCCATGTTCCAATGAACATAATGATCTTATCATGAATAGTAAATAACAACTGACAATAAAAGTATAATCATGATAATGTATATCTCTATACCCAAAACCACATAAAGCAATAGCAGGTACTACCCAAAAATTCAGTGGTAAACAAGGTATAAAGATAATCAAACTAGGGTAACCTATTAGTGAGAGCACCTAGAGGAGGGTGAATAGGTGATCCTGTAAAAATCAAACACTAATAGCCACAAAACCTAGTTATAAGTGTTGGTATGGATAAGTGGCTTGAAGCGAGTTCTTGTGAATACAAACAACCACAGAGAAAGCAATACAAGACACACGATTTTTATCCCGTGGTTCGGCCAAGTAACACTTGCCTACTTCCACGTTGTGGCGTCCCAATGGACGAGGGTTGCACTCAACCCCTTTCAAGTGATCCGATGATCAACTTGAATACCACGGTTTTTCCTTTAGATTATTGTTCCCGTTTGTGAGGAATCTCCACAAATTGGAGTCTCTCGCCCTTACAAAGGATATCACAAAGAAAGCATGGAGTAAGGTTGGGAAGAGCAACACACACAAGACACAAATCCGCAGCACACCCACGCACACAAGTGAAGACTTGAGCTCAATTGACAACACAGGGAGTTCATGACTCGAATGGAGCTCAAATCTCTAACACAACAAAGCAAATGCGCGAGAGCAGAGTCTGAATGCCTTAGAATACTTAGTGAATGCTTGGGTTGCTCCTCCATGCGCCTAGGGTTCCCTTTTATAGCCCTAGGGCAGCTAGGAGCCGTTGGAGGCCAACTTGGAAGGCCAAACTTGCCTTCCGTCGGGTGGTGCACCAGACAGTCCGGTGCACCACCGGACAGTCCCTGTAGCTGTCCGGTGCGCGATCTCCTTCCATTTCTAGCGCATCTGACCGTTGGTCCTCGGTGTCGGTTGGCGCACCGGACACTGTCCGGTGCTCACCGGACAGTCCAGTGTGCCCAACCGACCGTTGGCGTGACCACGTGAAAGTCGCCTAGAGGGGGGGGTGAATAGGGCGAAACTGAAATTTACAAATGTAAACACAACTACAAGCCGGGTTAGCGTTAGTAATAAGGAAACAAGTTCGTGAGAAAGGGTGCAAAACAAATCTCAAGCGAATAAGCAAGTGAGACACGGAGATTTGTTTTACCGAGGTTCGGTTCTTGCAAACCTACTCCCCGTTGAGGAGGCCACAAAGGCCGGGTCTCTTTCAACCCTTCCCTCTCTCAAACGATCCACGGATCGAGTGAGCTTTCTTTTCTCAATCACTTGGAACACAAGGTTCCCACAAGGACCACCACAAGATTGGTGTCTCTTGCCTCAATTACAAGTGAGTTTGATCGTAATGAAAGAATCAAGAAAGCACGATTAAAAAGCCAAGCAACAAGAGCGACAAATGACACACGGATCACTTTCTCTCTCAAGCCACTAATCACTAATGATCTCTTATCTCAATAGTGAAACTTGGAGAGATGGAGGCTTTGAATGTGTCTTGGAAAGGATTGCTAGCTCTTGTATTGAATGTTGAAGGTTGGAATGCTTGGATGAAGTGAATGGAGGTGGTTGGGGTTGTATTTATAGCCACCAACCACTTCCTAGCCGTTGGGCCATTCTGCTGAGCGCGGACGGTCCGCCCTCCTGGTGCGGACGGTCCGCCCCTGTAGATCAACGGCTGAAAATGCAACGGTCAGCAGTAACGGCTATATCAACGGCTATATTGCATTTAATGCGTCGTCAGATGTCAGGCAGAGCCAGTCGCGGACGGTCCGCCCGCCTGGTCCGGACGGTCCGCGAGGCCGCTATAATTCATTTCTCCGAACCCGTTACCTTCGGGTTTTTTCGGTTTCTCATCTACCGGACGGTCCGCGCCAGAGGCCGGACGGTCCGCGCAAGGGCTCGGACGGTCTTTGCTTTTCCTCCGGACAGTCCATAGCATAGACTTGGATTTTTGCATTGGTTCTGGCCGAGTGACATCCTCGTGTCGCGGACGGTCCGCCGCAAGGGCCCGGACGGTCCGCGCTTGGCCTGTTTTTCCAAAAAGCTTCTCCTGTCCGGAATAATCTATGGTATTCCGGACAGTCGATTTAGTATAGTTATAGATGAACCTTTGGCACCTGTGTAACATATAATCTAGAGCAAACTAGTTAGTCCAATTGTTTGTGTTGGGCGATTCAACCACCAAAACTATTTAGGAACTAGGTGTAAGCCTAATTCCCTTTCAATCTCCCCCTTTTTGGTGATTGATGCCAACACAAACCAAAGCAAATATGGAAGTGCATAATTGAACTAGTTTGCATAATATAAGTGCAAAGGTTGCTTGGAATTTAGCCAATATAAATACTTGCAAGATATGCATGGATTGTTTCTTTCTTATATAACATTTTGGACCACGCTTGCACCACATGTTTTGTTTTTGCAAACTCTTTTGTAAATCCTTTTCAAAGTTCTTTTGCAAATAGTCAAAGGCAAATGAATAAGATTTTGAGAAGCATTTTCAAGATTTGAAATTTTCTCCCCCTGTTTCAAATGCTTTTCCTTTAACTAAACAAAACTCCCCCTAAATGAGATCCTCCTCTTAGTGTTCAAGAGGGTTTTTGATATGTCATTTTGAAATACTACTTTCTCCCCCTTTTGAACACAATAGGATATCAATTGAAAAATATTCAACACTTAAGTTTTTGAAATTGGTGGTGGTGCGGTCCTTTTGCTTTGGGCTCTTACTTTCTCCCCCTTTGGCATGAATCGCCAAAAACGGAAGCATTAGAGCCCTCGAAGTGCAATCTTCCCCTTTGGTCATAAATAAGTGAGTTAAGATTATACCAAAGACGAAGTCCTTTTGCGTTTGAGCTTTTACTCTCTCCCCCAAGGATGAAGTCCTTTTCCTTGATGCTCATTTCTCCCCCAGAGAGTTGCTCGGAGTGGTGGCGAAGTATGAGTTACGGAGTGGAAGCCTTTATCTTCGCCGAAGACTCCAATTCCCTTTCAATACACCTATGACTTGGTTTGAAATAGACTTGAAAACACATTAGTCATAGCATAGGAAAGAGATATGATCAAAGGTATACAAATGAGCTATGAGTGCAAGTTAACAAAAGAAATTCCTAGAATCAAGAATATTTAGCTCATGCCTAAGTTTGTTAAAAGATTGTTCATCAAGAGGCTTGGTAAAGATATCGGCTAATTGATCTTTAGTGTTAATGTATGAAATCTCGATATCTCCCTTTTGTTGGTGATCCCTAAGAAAATGATACCGAATGGCTATGTGTTTAGTGCGGCTATGTTCGACGGGATTATCCGCCATTTTGATTGCACTCTCATTATCACATAGCAAAGGGACTTTAGTTAATTTGTAACCGTAGTCCCGCAGGGTTTGCCTCATCCAAAGTAATTGCGCGCAACAATGGCCTGCGGCAATATACTCGGCTTCGGCGGTGGAAAGAGCAACTGAATTTTGCTTCTTTGAAGCCCAAGACACCAAGGATCTTCCCAAGAACTGGCAAGTCCCCGATGTGCTCTTCCTATTAATCTTACACCCTGCCCAATCGGCATCGGAATAACCAATTAAATCAAATGTGGATCCCCTAGGATACCAAAGCCCAAACTTAGGAGTATAAGCCAAATATCTCAAGATTCGTTTTACGGCCGTAAGGTGAGCTTCCTTAGGGTCGGCTTGGAATCTTGCACACATGCATACGGAAAGCATAATATCCGGTCGAGATGCACAAAGATAAAGTAATGAACCTATCATCGACCGGTATACCTTTTGATCCACGGACTTACCTCCCGTGTTGAGGTCGAGATGTCCATTAGTTCCCATGGGTGTCTTGATGGGCTTGGCATCCTTCATCCCAAACTTGGTTAGAATGTCTTGAGTGTACTTCGTTTGGCTGATGAAGGTGCCCTCTTGGAGTTGCTTTACTTGAAATCCTAGAAAATACTTCAACTCCCCCATCATTGACATCTCGAATTTCTGTGTCATGATCCTACTAAACTCTTCACATGTAGACTCGTTAGTAGACCCAAATATAATATCATCAACATAAATTTGGCATACAAACAAGTCATTTTCAAGAGTTTTAGTAAAGAGTGTAGGATCGGCCTTTCCGACTTTGAATCCATTTGCAATAAGAAAATCTCTAAGGCATTCATACCATGCTCTTGGGGCTTGCTTGAGCCCATAAAGCGCCTTAGAGAGCTTATAGACATGGTTAGGATACTCACTGTCTTCAAAGCCGGGAGGTTGCTCAACATAGACCTCTTCCTTGATTGGTCCGTTGAGGAAGGCACTTTTCACGTCCATTTGATAGAGCTTAAAGCCATGGTAAGTAGCATAGGCCAATAATATGCGAATTGACTCAAGCCTAGCTACGGGTGCATAGGTTTCACCAAAATCCAAACCTTCGACTTGTGAATACCCTTTGGCCACGAGTCGAGCTTTGTTCCTTGTCACCACACCATGCTCATCTTGCTTGTTGCGGAAGACCCACTTGGTTCCTACAACATTTTGATTAGGACGTGGAACTAAATGCCATACCTCATTCCTTGTGAAATTGTTGAGCTCCTCTTGCATCGCCATCACCCAATCTGAATCTTGAAGTGCTTCCTCTACCCTGTGTGGCTCAATAGAGGAAACAAAAGAGTAATGTTCACAAAAATGTGCAACCCGAGATCGAGTAGTTACCCCCTTATGAATGTCGCCTAGGATGGTGTCGACGGGGTGATCTCGTTGTATTGCTTGGTGGACTCTTGGGTGTGGCGGTCTTGGTTCTTCCTCATCCTCCTTTTCTTGATCATTTGTATCTCCCCCTTGATCATTGCTATCATCTTGAGGTGGCCCGTCTTCTTGATTTTGCTCTTCATCATTTTGAGCCTCATCCTCATTTTGAGTTGGTGGAGATGCTTGCATGGAGGAGGATGGTTGATCTTGTGTACTTGGAGACTCTTCGGATTCCTTAGGACACACATCCCCGATGGACATGTTCCTTAGCGCGATACATGGAGCCTGTTCTTCACCTATCTCATCAAGATCAACTTGCTCCACTTGAGAGCCGTTAGTTTCATCAAACACAACGTCACAGGAGACTTCAACTAGTCCAGTGGACTTGTTAAAGACCCTATATGCCCTTGTGTTTGAGTCATAACCAAGTAAAAAGCCTTCTACAGTTTTAGGAGCAAATTTTGATTTTCTACCTCTTTTAATAAGAATGAAGCATTTGCTACCAAAAACTCTAAAATATGAAATATTGGGCTTTTTACCGGTTAGGAGTTCATATGATGTCTTCTTGAGGATTCGGTGAAGATATAACCGGTTGATGGCGTAGCAGGCGGTGTTGACCGCTTCGGCCCAAAACCGGTCCGGTGTCTTGTACTCATCAAGCATGGTTCTTGCCATGTCCAATAGAGTTCGATTCTTCCTCTCCACTACACCATTTTGTTGTGGCGTGTAGGGAGAAGAGAACTCATGCTTGATGCCCTCCTCCTCAAGGAAGCTTTCAATTTGAGAGTTCTTGAACTCCGTCCCATTGTCGCTTCTTATTTTCTTGATCCTTAAGCCGAATTCATTTTGAGCCCGTCTCAAGAATCCTTTTAAAGTCTCTTGGGTTTGAGATTTTTCCTGTAAAAAGAATACCCAAGTGAAGCGAGAATAATCATCCACAATAACTAGACAGTACTTACTCCCGCCGATGCTTATGTAAGCGATCGGGCCGAATAGATCCATGTGTAGGAGCTCCAGTGGCCTGTCAGTCGTCATTATGTTCTTGTGTGGATGATGAGTGCCAACTTGCTTCCCTGCTTGGCATGCGCTACAAATCCTGTCTTTCTCAAAATGAACATTGGTTAGTCCTAAAATGTGCTCTCCCTTTAGAAGCTTATGAAGATTCTTCATCCCAACATGGGCTAGTCGGCGGTGCCAGAGCCAACCCATGTTAGTCTTAGCAATTAAACATGTGTCGAGCTCAGCTCTATCAAAATCTACTAAGTATAGCTGACCCTCTAACACACCCTTAAATGCTATTGAATCATCACTTCTTCTAAAGACAGTGACACCTATATCAGTAAAAAGACAGTTGTAGCCCATTTGACATAATTGGGAAACAGAAAGCAAGTTGTAATCTAATGAATCAACAAGAAAAACATTGGAAATGGAATGGTCAGGTGAAATAGCAATTTTACCCAAACCTTTGACCAACCCTTGATTTCCATCCCCAAATGTGATAGCTCGTTGGGGGTCTTTGTTTTTCTCATATGAGGAGAACATCCTTTTCTCCCCGGTCATGTGGTTTGTGCACCCGCTGTCGAGTATCCAACTTGAGCCCCCGGATGCATAAACCTACAAAACAAATTTAGTTCTTGACTTTAGGTACCCAAATTGTTTTGGGTCCTTTGGCATTAGATACAAGAACTTTGGGTACCCAAACACAAGTCTTGGAGCCCTTGTGTTTGTCCCCAACAAATTTGGCAACTACCTTGCCGGATTTGCTAGTGAGCACATAAGATGCATCAAAAGTTTTAAATGAAATGGCATGATCATTTGATGCATTAGGAGTTTTCTTTCTAGGCAACTTGGCACGGGTTGGTTGCCTAGAGCTAGATGTCTCACCCTTATACATAAAAGCATGGTTAGGGCCAGAGTGAGACTTCCTAGAATGAATCTTCCTAATTTTGCTCTCAGGATAGCCTGCAGGGTATAAAATGTAACCCTCGTTATCCTGAGGCATGGGAGCTTTGCCCTTAACAAAGTTAGACAAGTTCTTAGGAGGGGCATTAAGTTTGACATTGTCTCCCCTTTGGAAGCCAATGCCATCCTTGATGCCAGGGCGTCTCCCATTATAAAGCATGCTACGAGCAAATTTAAATTTCTCATTTTCTAAGTTGTGCTCGGCAATTTTAGCATCTAGTTTAGCTATATGATCATTTTGTTTTTTAATTAAGGCTAGGTGATCATGGATAGCATCAACATTAATATCTCTACATCTAGTGCAAATAGAAACATGCTCAACATTAGATGTAGAGGGTTTGCAAGATTTAAGTTCTACAACCTTAGCATGCAACATTTCATTCTTAGTTCTAAGGTCGGAAATAGTGGCATTGCAAACATTAAAATCTTTAGCCTTAGCAATTAAATTTTCATTCTCTAATCTAAGGCTAGCAAGAGATGCATTCAATTCATCAATCTTAGCAAGCAAGTCAACGTTATCATCTCTAAGATTGGTAATTGAAACATTACAAACATGTGAATCAACCTTAGCATTTAAAGTAGCATTTTCATTTCTAAGGTTGTCAATCATCTCACGGCAAGTGCTTAGCTCACTAGACAGTTTTTCACATTTTTCAACTTGTAGAGCGTAAGCATTTTTAACCTTAACATGTTTCTTATTCTCCTTGATTAGGAAGTCCTCTTGGGAGTCCAAGAGATCATCCTTTTCATGGATGGCACTAATTAGTTCATTTAATTTTTCCTTTTGTTCCATGTTAAGGTTAGCAAAAAGAATGCGCAAGTTATCCTCCTCATTTTTATCATCATCCTCATCACTAGATGTTTCATATTTAGTGGAGGACCTTGATTTTACCTTCTTTTTGCTGTCCTTGGCCATGAGACATTTGTGGCCGACGTTGGGGAAGAGAAGGCCTTTGGTGACGGCGATGTTGGCGGCGTCCTCGTCGTCGGAGGAGTCGCTTGAGCTTTCGTCGGAGTCCCACTCCCGACAAACATGGGCATCGCCGCCCTTCTTCTTGTAATACTTCTTCTTCTCCTTTCTTCTTCCCTTCTTGTCGTCGCCCCTGTCACTGTCACTAGACATAGGACATTTTGCAATAAAGTGACCGGGCTTACCACACTTGTAGCAAACCTTCTTGGAACGAGGTTTGTAGTCCTTCCCCTTCCGTTGCTTGAGGATTTGCCTAAAGCTTTTGATGATTAGGGCCATCTCCTCATTGTCGAGCTTGGAGGCGTCAATTGGTTGTCTACTTGGTGTAGACTCCTCCTTCTTCTCCTCCGTTGCCTTAAAGGCCACCGGTTGCGCCTCGGAGGTGGAAGGCTCGTCTAGCTCATTGATCTTCTTGGAGCCCTTAATCATGCATTCAAAACTCACAAAATTCCCGATGACTTCCTCGGGGGTCATTAGTGGATATCTTGGATTACCACGAATTAATTGAACTTGTGTGGGGTTAAGGAAAATAAGAGCTCTTAGAATAACCTTAACCACTTCGTGGTCATCCCACTTTGTACTCCCGAGGTTGCGCACTTGGTTCACCAAGGTCTTGAGCCGGTTGTACATGTCTTGTGGCTCCTCCCCTTGGCGAAGACGGAAGCGACCGAGCTCCCCCTCGATCGTTTCCCGCTTGGTGATCTTGGTGAGTTCATCACCTTCGTGCGCCGTCTTGAGAAGATCCCAAATCTCTTTGGCGTTCTTCAACCCTTGTACTTTGTTGTATTCTTCCTTGCTTAGGGAGGCAAGGAGGATGGTTGCGGCTTGGGAGTTGAAGTGCTCGATTTGGGCCACTTCGTCCGTGTCATAGTCCTCATCCCCTATTGATGGTACCTGTACACCATACTCAACAACATCCCATATACTCTTGTGGAGAGAGGTTAGATGAAATCGCATTAAATTACTCCACATAGCATAATCTTCACCATTAAAAGTTGGTGGTTTACCTAATGGGACGGAAAGTAGAGGTGTATGTTTAGGAACACGAGGATAGCGTAGGGGAATCTTACTATACTTCTTACGTTCTTGGCGTTTAGAAGTGACGGACGCCGCGTCGGAGCCGGAGGTAGATGTCGATGAAGTGTCGGTCTCGTAGTAGACCACCTTCCTCATCCTCTTGTGCTTGTCCCCACTCCGATGCGGCTTGTGAGAAGAAGATTTTTCCTTCTTCTCCTTGTGGTGAGAAGAGGAAGATCTTTTCTCCTTCCGCTTGGAGGAGTTCTTCTTCTTCTCCCTTTTCTTGGTGCGGGACTCTTCCGATGAGGTGCTCCCTTGGCTTGTAGTGGGCTTGTCGCCGGTCTCCATCTCCTTCTTGGCGTGATCTCCCGACATCACTTCGAGCGGTTAGGCTCTAATGAAGCACCGGGCTCTGATACCAATTGAAAGTCGCCTAGAGGGGGGGGGGGTGAATAGGGCGAAACTGAAATTTACAAATGTAAACACAACTACAAGCCGGGTTAGCGTTAGTAATAAGGAAACAAGTTCGTGAGAAAGGGTGCAAAACAAATCTCAAGCGAATAAGCAAGTGAGACACGGAGATTTGTTTTACCGAGGTTCGGTTCTTGCAAACCTACTCCCCGTTGAGGAGGCCACAAAGGCCGGGTCTCTTTCAACCCTTCCCTCTCTCAAACGATCCACGGATCGAGTGAGCTTTCTTTTCTCAATCACTTGGAACACAAGGTTCCCACAAGGACCACCACAAGATTGGTGTCTCTTGCCTCAATTACAAGTGAGTTTGATCGTAATGAAAGAATCAAGAAAGCACGATTAAAAAGCCAAGCAACAAGAGCGACAAATGACACACGGATCACTTTCTCTCTCAAGCCACTAATCACTAATGATCTCTTATCTCAATAGTGAAACTTGGAGAGATGGAGGCTTTGAATGTGTCTTGGAAAGGATTGCTAGCTCTTGTATTGAATGTTGAAGGTTGGAATGCTTGGATGAAGTGAATGGAGGTGGTTGGGGTTGTATTTATAGCCACCAACCACTTCCTAGCCGTTGGGCCATTCTGCTGAGCGCGGACGGTCCGCCCTCCTGGTGCGGACGGTCCGCCCCTGTAGATCAACGGCTGAAAATGCAACGGTCAGCAGTAACGGCTATATCAACGGCTATATTGCATTTAATGCGTCGTCAGATGTCAGGCAGAGCCAGTCGCGGACGGTCCGCCCGCCTGGTCCGGACGGTCCGCGAGGCCGCTATAATTCATTTCTCCGAACCCGTTACCTTCGGGTTTTTCGGTTTCTCATCTACCGGACGGTCCGCGCCAGAGGCCGGACGGTCCGCGCAAGGGCTCGGACGGTCTTTGCTTTTCCTCCAGACAGTCCATAGCACAGACTTGGATTTTTGCATTGGTTCTGGCCGAGTGACATCCTCGTGTCGCGGACGGTCCGCCGCAAGGGCCCGGACGGTCCGCGCTTGGCCTGTTTTTCCAAAAAGCTTCTCCTGTCCGGAATAATCTATGGTATTCCGGACAGTCGATTTAGTATAGTTATAGATGAACCTTTGGCACCTGTGTAACATATAATCTAGAGCAAACTAGTTAGTCCAATTGTTTGTGTTGGGCGATTCAACCACCAAAACTATTTAGGAACTAGGTGTAAGCCTAATTCCCTTTCACCACGTGTCACGCAAAGATTGCGCGGCCGACTGTTGGCGCAGGCGACCGTTGGCTCACTAGACAGTCCGGTGAACCACCGGACAGTCCGGTGAATTTTATCCGTACACCGCTGATCCTCTTCCCGAGAGCGACGAGTTCGCCGCAGATGACTCACCGGACAGTCTGGTGCACCACCGGACAGTCCGGTGAATTATAGCCGTACGCCGTCGTCGAGTCCCGAGAGCGGCCTTTTCATGCGGACCAGCCTGGCGCACCGGACACTGTCCGGTGCACCACCGGACAGTCCGGTGTGCCAAACCGAGCTGAAGTTGGCTGCACACAACCACCTCTTTTTCCAATTCTTCTCTCACTGTTTCTAGCACTTAGACAAAACACATTAGTACTCAAAATAATGTACTAAGTCTATAAACGTACCTTTCTCTTTGATTTGCACTTTTCTCTTTACTTGGCACATGAGAACTTAATTAAACGTGTTGGGCACTTAATCACCAAAACATTATTGAAATTGCCCAAAGGCACATTTCCCTTTCAATCTCCCCCTTTTTGGTGATTTATGCCAACACAACAAAAAGCAACAAGAGAAGTGCAAAATCAATGTAATTGAAGACCAAATTGTTATTTACTATAATTTGGCATATTTGGATCGCTCTTTGCCACCACTTGGTTTGTTTTTGCAAATCAAATTCATTTTCCTATCTCTAAGTCAAACACACTTGTTTAGGCACAAAGAGAGATATTTTAATGGAAAAATTGATCAAGTACCAAAAACTCCCCCTTTTTCCCATAATAAAAAATTCTCCCCACAAGAGACTAAGTTTTGCAATAAGAGTATTTTGGACAAATCAAAAGTTCTAACTCTATTGTTTTCAAAACTCACAAGTGGTAGCTGATCCATTTGCTTTTGGCCTTAATTTCTCCCCCTTTGGCATTAAGCACCAAAACAGGATCATTCATGGCCCTCTAACCCCATTGCCTCACCAAAAATTGTCAATTAAGAGCAAAAAGACAAATAGAGCATAGGAATGAACTTTGAATTAAGTACACCAATACCTAAGTGCAGTGGAAGTCTTTGCAACGTCCAAGTCCATTTTCCCTTTCAATGCACCTTTGAGACTACATCAAGAATACTCAAACACAAAGGTTAGTCTCAAAGGGTCAAGTTGGAGCATATCTCCCCCTAAATAAGTGCACCATTTGCCTATGGACTTGTGAGGTCCGGGGATGTCTTGTACAACTTGAGCACCACAGATATACAACAAGTAATGTAAATGCTTCAAAGTAACATGATCAAAGGCATAAAACACATGTATGTTATAGATCAATCCAAGTTACACGAATCTAAGACATTTAGCTCACTACGCAACCTGCAAAATGTTTTCTCATCCAACGGCTTGGTGAAGATATCGGCTAGCTGGTTCTCGGTGCTAATATGAAAAATCTCGATATCTCCCTTTTGCTGGTGATCCCTCAGGAAGTGATGCCGGATGTCTATGTGCTTAGTGTGGCTGTGTTCAACAGTATTATCCGCCATGCGGATTGCACTCTCATTGTCACATAGGAGTGGGACTTTGCTCAGATTGTAGCCAAAGTCCTGGATGGTTTGCCTCATCCAAAGTAGTTGCATGCAACACTGTCCTGCGGCAACATACTCGGCCTCAGCGGTGGATAGGGCAACAGATGTTTGTTTCTTGGAACTCCAGGATACCAGGGACCTTCCTAGGAATTGGCATGTCCCTGATGTACTCTTCCTATCTACCTTGCACCCGGCATAATCGGAGTCTGCGTATCCAATTAAGTCAAAGGTAGACCCCTTTGGATACCAGATCCCAAAGCAAGGTGTAGCAACTAAATATCTAAGAATTCGCTTAACGGCCACAAGGTGACATTCCCTAGGGTCCTCGAAATCCAAACCTGCGACTTGGGCATAACCTTTTGCCGCAAGTCGAGCCTTGTTTCTTGTCACCATCCCGTGCTCGTCTTGCTTGTTGCAGAACACCCACTTGGTTCCCACAACATTTTGTTTTGGACGTGGCACCAGGCTCCAAACTTCATTTCTCTTGAAGTTGTTGAGCTCTTCCTGCATGGCCAACACCCAATCCAGATCCTGCAAGGCCTCTTCTACCCTGAAAGGCTCAATAGAAGAGACAAACGAGTAATGCTCACAAAAGTTAGCTAATCTTGAGCGAGTAGTTACTCCCTTGCTTATGTCACCCAGAATCTGGTCAATGGGGTGATGTCATTGGATCGTTGCTTGGATTTGGGTTGGAGGTGCCCGTGGTGCTTCTTCCTCTATCACTTGTTCTTCCTGTGCTCCCCCTTGATCCTGTGCCTCTTCTTGAGGTGCCTGTTCACCATCTTGAGTTGGACGATGCACCATTGTGGAGGAAGATGGCTGATCTTGCTCTTGTTGTTCCTGTGGTCGCACATCACCTATCGCCATCATGCGCATTGCGGCCGTCGGAACATCATCTTCATCTATGTCATCAAGATCAACTTGCTCTCTTGGAGAGCCATTAGTCTCATCAAATACAACATCGCTAGAGACTTCAACCAAACCCGATGATTTGTTGAAGACTCTATACGCCTTTGTATTTGAGTCATACCCTAGTAAAACCCTTCTACTGCCTTGGGAGCAAATTTAGAATGTCTACCTTTCTTCACTAGAATGTAACATTTTCTCCCAAATACACGAAAGTAAGAAACGTTGGGTTTGTTACCGGTAAGGAGTTCGTAGGAGGTATTCTTGAGAAGGCGATGCAGATAGAGCCGGTTTATGGCATGGCAAGCTGTGTTCATAGCTTCCGACCAAAACCGCTCGGGCGTCTTGAACTCTCCAAGCATCGTTCTCGCCATGTCGATAAGCATCCTGTTCTTCCTCTCTACTACACCGTTTTGCTGTGGTGTGTAGGGAGCGGAACTCGTGCTTGACGCCTTCCTCCTCAAGATACTCCTCCACTTGCAGATTCTTGAATTCAGACTCGTTGTCGCTTCTTATCTTTTTCACCTTGAGCTCAAATTCGTTTTGAGCCCTCCTTAGAAAACGCTTTAGGGTCCCTTGGGTTTTTTATTTATCCTGCAAAAAGAACACCCAAGTGAAGCGGGAAAAATCATCAACAACTACAAGACCATACTTACTTCCCCCGATGCTAAGGTAGGCAACGGGTCCGAAGAGGTCCATGTGAAGTAGCTCCAGTGGTCTTGATGTTGTCGTCACATTTTTGCTATGATGAGTGCTTCCCACCTGTTTTCCTACCTGACAAGCTGCACAAGGTCTATCTTTCTCGAAACATTGGTTTGTCCTAACACATGTTCTCCCTTTAGAAGTTTATGAAGGTTCTTCACCCCAACATGTGCTAGACGGTGATGCCACAGCCATCCCATACTAGTCTTAGCTATTAAGCATGCATCTAGATCGGCCTCCTCTTTCGAAAAATCAACTAGGTAGAGTTTGCCGTCTAATACACCCTTAAAAGCTAATGAACCATCACTCCTTCTAAAGACAGATACATCAACATTTGTAAAGAGACAATTGTAACCCATGTGACACAATTGACTTACAGACAGAAGGTTGTAACCAAGAGACTCTACTAGAAATACATTTGAAATAGAGTGCTCGTTGGTGATGGCTATCTTTCCCAAACCCTTGACCTTGCCATGATTCCCATCTCCAAATATAACCGTATCTTGGGAATCCTTGTTCTTGACGTAGGAGGTGAACATCTTCATCTCCTCCATCATGTGGTTTGTGCATCCACTGTCGATAATCCAGCTTGAGCCCCCCGGATGCATAAACCTGCAAGGAATTTAAGCTTGGGTTTTAGGTACCCAACTCTTGTTGGGTCCTACAAGGTTACTCACAATAGTTTTTGGAACCCATATGCAAGTTTTGTCTCCCTTGCATTTGGATCCCAATTTCCTAGCCACTACTTTTGCATTCTTACATGAGAGAACAAAAGAAGTATTGCAAGCATGGAAAATAGTAGTAGATTCATTGCACATTTTTAGGTACATGATGCGCAACATGATTTCTCCTAGGCCTACTTCTACCATGAACACAAGTAGAACTAGAGGCATACATAGCATGTGAATTAAAAGCATCATGATCATAACTCCTATTATAATGAGCATGATTAGCAATTTTCCTATCATAAATGAAGGCATGGTTCCTTTGAGGATTACTAACCGTAGGTGCCTTCCCTTTCTCCTTGTTGGGAATGGGAGCCCTTTGGCTTGTTAAGTTCTTGGCTTCCTTTCGAAAACCAAGCCCATCCTTAATGGAGGGGTGTCTACCAACGATGTAGGCATCTCTAGCAAATTTTAATTTATCAAAATTAATTTTGCAAGTCTTAAGTTGAGCATTAAGACTTGCCACTTCATCATTTAATTTGGTAATAGAAATAAGGTGATCATTACAAGCATCAACATCAAAATCCTTGCATCTATTACAAACAACAACATGCTCTATACATGAACTAGATTTATTAACTCCCTCTAGCTTAGTAGTTAATTCATCATTTAAACTCTTTAAACTAGATATAGTTTCATGGCAAGTAGATAACTCAGAAGATAGCATTTCATTCCTCTTAGTTTCTAAAGCAAGAGATTTTTGAACACTAATAATTTTGTCATGCTCTTCATACAAAATACCTTCTTGCTTTTCTAGCAATCTATCTTTTTCATTTAGAGCATCAATTAGTTCATTAATTTTCTCTACTTTAGCTCTATCTAAACCTTTAAATAAGCTAGAGTAATCTACTTCATCATCGAAAGAATCATCATCGCTAGAAGTAGTGTACTTAGGGGTATCTCGAACATGTACCTTCTTTTCCTTGGCCATAAGACATGTATGGCGTTCATTAGGGAAGAGAGAAGACTTGTTGAAGGTCGAGGCAGCGAGTCCTTCGTCGTTGGAGTCAGAGTCGGAGGAAGAGCAGTCCGAGTCCCATTCCTTTCCAAGGTGTGCCTCGCCCTTTGCCTTCCTGTAGCTCTTCTTTTTCTCCTTCTTCCCGCTCTTTTCTTGTCCCTGGTCACTATCATTATCAGGACAATTTGCAATAAAGTGACCAGTCTTACCGCATTTGAAGCAGGAGCGCTTTCCCCTTGTTTTACTCTTGGAGGGATATTCTTTGCATCCTTTGAGTGCAGTCTTGAAGCACTTGATGATAAGTGCCATTTCGTTCTCGTTGAGCCTGGCAGCCTCCACTTGTGCTACCTTGCTTGGTAGCGCCTCCTTGCCGCTTGTTGCCTTGAGCGCAACGGGCTGCGGCTCGTAGACGGGCAGTGGGCCGTTTAAGGCGTCATCTACATACCTTGCCTCCTTAACCATCATGCGCCCGCTTACAAATTTTCCAAGTATCTCCTCGGGCGTCATCTTTGTGTACCTGGGGTTTTCACGGATAAGATTCACAAGATGGGGGTCAATAACTGTAAAGGATCTGAGCATGAGTCGGACGACGTCGTGGTCCGTTCATCTTGTGCTTCCATAGCTTCTAATCTTGTTGACCAGGGTCTTGAGCCTGTTGTAGGTTTGTGTTGGCTCTTCTCCCCTGATCATGGCGAATCTCCCTAGCTCGCCTTCCACCAGTTCCATTTTGGTGATCATTGTAGCATCATTTCCCTCATGTGAGATCTTGAGGGTGTCCCAGATTTGCTTGGCGTTGTCCAAGCCACTTACTTTATTGTATTCGTCTCTGCAAAGCGAAGCTAACAAGACAGTAGTAGCTTGGGCATTCTTATGAAATTGTTCATTAATGAATACAGGATTATCCGTACTATCGAAATGCATTCCATTTTCCACTATTTCCCAAATGCTAGGATGAAGAGAAAATAGATGACTACGCATTTTATGACTTCAAAATGAGTAGTCCTCTCCATCAAAGTGTGGAGGTTTTCCTAGAGGAATAGAGAGTAAATGTGCATTCGAATTGTATGGCATGCGAGAATAGTCAAAAGAGTAGTTTTGATTAACCGTTCTCTTTTTCGACGAAGAGTCGTCGTTGTCATCGTCTCTTGGTGAAGAAGAAGATGCATTGCCGTCGTAGTAAATGATCTTCTTGATGCGCCTCTTCTTCTTTCCATCCTTCTTCTTGTGACTCGAGCCTGAGTCAGTGGGCTTGTCGTCTCTTGGCTCGTTGAAGATGGACTCCTTCTCTTTGTCATTGACCACCATCCCCTTTCCCTTAGGATCCATCTCTTCGAGCGATTAGTCCCTTACGTGAAGAGTACGGCTCTGATACCAATTGAGAGCACCTAGAGGGGGGGTGAATAGGTGATCCTGTAAAAATCAAACACTAATAGCCACAAAACCTAGTTATAAGTGTTAGTACGGATAAGTGGCTTGAAGCGAGTTCTTGTGAATACAAACAATCACAGAGAAAGCAACACAAGACACGCGATTTTTATCCTGTGGTTCGACCAAGTAACACTTGCCTACTTCCACATTGTGGCGTCCTAATGGACGAGGGTTGCACTCAACCCCTTTCAAGTGATCCGATGATCAACTTGAATACCACGGTTTTTCCTTTAGAGTATTGTTCCCGTTTGCGAGGAATCTCCACAAATTGGAGTCTCTCGCCCTTACAAAGGAGATCACAAAGAAAGCATGGAGTAAGGTTGGGAAGAGCAACACACACAAGAAACAAATCCGCAGCACACCCACGCACACAAGTGAAGACTTGAGCTCAATTGACAACAAAGGGAGTTCACGACTCGAATGGAGCTCAAATCTCTAACACAACAAAGCAAATGCGCGGCATCAGAGTCTGGATGCCTTAGAATACTTAGTGAATGCTTGGGTTGCTCCTCCATATGCCTAGGGGTCCCTTTTATAGCCCCAAGGCAGCTAGGAGCCGTTGGAGGCCAACTTGGAAGGCCAAACTTGCCTTCTGTCGGGTGGTGCACCGGACAGTCCGGTGCACCACCGGACAGTCCCTGTAGCTGTCCGGTGCGCGATCTCCTTCCATTTCTGGCCATCCGACCATTGGTCCTCGGTGTCGGTTGGCGCACCGAACACTGTCCGATGCTCACCGGACAGTCCAGTGTGCCCAACCGACCGTTGGCGCGACCACGTGTCGTGCGAAGATTGCACGGCCGACCGTTGGCGCAGGCGACCGTTGGCTCACCGGACAGTCCGGTGAACCACCGGACAGTCCGGTGAATTTCAGTCGTACGCCGCTGATCCTCTTCCCGAGAGCGACGAGTTCGCCGCAGACGGCTCACCGAACAGTCCGGTAAATTATAGCCGTACGCCGCCGTCGAGTCCCGAGAGCGGCCTTTTCACGCGGACCGGTGCACCACCGGACAGTCCGGTGTGCCAAGCCGAGCTGAAGTTGGCTGCACACAACCACCTCGTTTTCCAATTCTTCTCTCACTGTTTCTAGCACTTAGACAAAAACACATTAGTACTCAAAATAATGTACTAAGTCTAGAAACGTACCTTTCTCTTTGATTTGCACTTTTCTCTTTACTTGGCACATGAGAACTTAATTAAACGTGTTGGGCACTTAATCACCAAAACATTATTGAAATTGCCCAAAGGCACATTTCCCTTTCAATTGGGTCTCATAAAAATTAATCTATGCAGATCATTATGATTAATAAGAACATGATTAGGTAAAAAGAAGTGATCAAGGGCACAACTTGCCTGGGCCTTGAGATTTCAGGTACCAACTTGCTCTTCAGATGACACGTGTCCTCACTGCTAAACGTAGCAATACAGACAAAAATGGTATAGACAAAATTAACATTACATCAAACATAAGAATAAACTGAATAATAATAATCTACGTGCTGCTACGAGATCGTGGGTTCAAGAATCGCTAAATTCGGAGTTACGATTAAGGAGTTATGATTTTATAGAAGATCTATGTGATTAAAATATTAAACTATCTTATAATTTGGTTAGAATACACCATATGAGAGAATATTTTATGTGTCGGCGTCTCGGACCCAGGGGGTCCCTTGGACCGACGAGTGAAATCGCTGTGTGCCCCTGCCCAGATGGGTTGGCGCGGGATGGAACACAAGATGTGGGGCAAGCCTTGTATTATCCTACACCAGGGGTGCCGCTCGTAGTAGGGGTTACAAGCACGTCGCGAGAGGGAGAGAGAGAGAGAGAGAGAGAGAGTGAGTTCGTCCGCTCCTTCCCTCGCGCGAACCCCCCTCAGGATGGCCCTGGACCTCCCTTTTATAGGCGCAAGGAGAGGGTCCAGACGTACAACGGGGAGCATAGCTATGCGCTAACGTGTCCAGCAGAGGAGCGCCTAAGCCTTGTGTACATGCCAACGTGGCCGTCGGGGGAGAGTTTGAGCCCTATACACGTGATAGTGTGGCCGTCGGAGGAGCGCCTGAGTCCTTTAGGAGCACAGCTGGCAGTGCGGCAAGGGTCCTGCTGAGGTCTCCTTGCTGCCATAAGGGGCTGAGAGCCACCGACGTTATGGTGCACGCGGGGCACCATCATTACCCGTTGCCGGGGTAAGCCAGATGGGACGCTGGTCTTGTTCCTCCTAGCCTGAGCAGGCTAGGAATAGGGTAATGATGTATCCCCTGTTGGCGCGGTCGGTCCGAGCCCAAGATCGGGCGAGGCGGAGACTTCTGTCAAGGCCAAGGCCGGGGTCGGGCGAGGACGCGATTCCTCCTGAGACCGAGGTCGAGGCCGAGTCCGGGGGTTGGGCGAGGCGGAGACCTCCTCCCGAGGCCGGAGCCTAAGGTCGGGTGAGGCAGAGCTTCCTGTTGCGCCCGAGGCCGAACTCGGTGGTTGATCGTGACTTGTTGTCAGTCATTGCCTAGGTGGTTGACACGGCAGTCGGAGCAGGGCGAGCGGTGCTATTTTCCTGTCACATCAGTACAGTAAAGAAGAGGGGCGAAGTGACTACGGTCACTTCGGCCTGGCCGACTGAGGCGCGTGTGTCAGGATACGGCGTTAGGTATCCCCTGCATTGAATACGCCTGCGAAGCGGTCGGTTGTTGAGGCGGTCTGGCCAAGGTTGCTTCACAACGAAGCAAGCCCGAGCCGGGCTTTGGGAAAGCCGAGGGGGCGCCCGCTACCTGAGGAGGCCCTCGGGCGAGGCGTGAACTCGTCTGGGACTACTGCTCTGGCCCGAGGCTCGGCTCGGGCGAGATCGCGTCCCTTGGGTAGACGAAGCCTTGACTTGAACCGCACCCGTCATTTGGTCTGAGGGTGTTTACCAGCCATGATTAGGAGCGTTGGGGGTACCCCTAATTATGGTACCCGACAGTAGCCCACGAGCCTCGAAGGGAGTGTTGGTACTCGCTTGGAGGCTTTTGCCGCATTTTCGGTGAGGGGACCGGCCTTTCTCGGTTTTTGTCTTGTTCTGGTGGGTGCGCGCGAGCGCACCCGCCGGATGTAGCCCCCGAGGCCTCAGAGGAGTGGTTTGACTCCTCTGAGGTCTGAATGCTTTTCGTGGTGCTTTGGCCGGTCTGATCGTTCCCTCATGCGGCCTGGCCGTAGCCCAGGTGCGTGGTCGGGTTCCAAGTTATCAAGCTGGTTTGTTGACGCTGTCAACAGTTTTGGCCGTAGCCGGGTGCGAGAGCAGCCCCCGAGCCTCTGCACGGAGCGAGAGGACGATCAAGGACTTTCCCGACTTTTATCAGACGCCCCTGCGTCGCCTTTCCGCAAGGAGGAGGGGGAAAGCGCCATGTTGCCCTCGAAGGGCGCCGAACATGGTGTTTCCAGTGAGCTGCTAACGGGTGATCTGAGTGGACGCCCGTGCCCCGTTCGTTAGGGGTCGGCTGGTGGCCCAGAGGCACGCTCCAAAAGTACCTGCGGGTGATTCACCGGACCTAGACCCTTTCGACAGGGTCCGAGGGCTCGATGCCTCCCTCCGGTGGGATTCCGTTACAAATCGTTCCCGCTGGTCTCAGAAATGTCCTAGGGTACCTCGGGAGCGTAGCCCGAGCCTCGGCCATGTATCGGACGTACCTAGAGTCATACCTCACTCTGCGTGCTCTGGGGCGACTGTCGAACCCTTCTGAGGGGCCAGCCTACAAACCCCTGATCAGTAATGGGCACGGAGCCCGAGCGCTCTGGGGCGGCTGTTGAACCCTTCCGAGGGGCCAGCCTTCGAACCCCTGATCAGTAATGGGCTTGAAGTCCGAGTGCTCTAGGGCAGCTGTCGAAACCCTTCCGAGGGGCCAGCCTTCGAACCCCTGATCAGTAGGAGGGCTCGGGGCCCGCTTCCTTCGCCGAGAAGGATCCTTTCCACAACATCCCCTTTCTCAGTCCCTGTATTAGGAGTTCTGTACAAAATAAATAAATAATTACATCATAAAGAGACAACGATCCAGCAACCCAAAGTTGACTGGGAGACGACGGCCTAGACCTCTCACGAACTCGTCACAGCATCCTCCATGCGCCTCATCCTGTGGTACCTGTTCTTGACCTGTGGGTGTGTGTGAGACAGCAAGAGTGAGCTCACATACGTTTATCGCTCAACAAGTTGTGGGGAATAATGTGCATGAACTCGCCAAAGGTGAGAGCTCATGTGAAGTGTAAGGCTTACCAAAGAGGATGGTTGAAGCTGAGCATTGCTTTTAAAGTTGGTCAAAATTTTATTAGCAATTACTAAGTATAAGTAGATACCAACCCAATTAAGTAGTAGAACAAAAGTGATAACAACACCTACAATGCAATGCATATGAAAAATTGAATTTAGTTCCATAAATTAATCATGTGAGTGTCCGATTGAATTGAGGTAACTTCCTATAGCTTTTATAAAATACCGTAAAAAATTATGTTTATTTCCTATATCTACTAGTTGCCTCTCGGAAGTTATTTATTCCCTAGGTTTCTTATAAAAGCTGTAGAAAGTTAAAAAACCGTAGGAAGTGTATGATTTTGGTGTAGTGTTACTGTACATTTGGAAGAAAAAAAACTTAGAAAGTTTATGTAACGAATTATTGGAGCATGTTTGGATCGTATCGTATACACGTCCTTTGTCCAAAATTGATGTAAAAAATCGTATTTTTTAGAATATAAACGGATTAAAGTTTAATAAAAGTTATAATAAAAAACTAATATTTATAATATAAGATATATATGTTATTTAATTAATTATGCAATACATTTTATAGTGAATTTGGTTAGAGACACAAATATAATAGCATTTACTATAAACTTAGTCAAATTTAGATTAGTACCTGCACAAATTTTTAGTTACATCTTTACCGGATAGAGTAGTTAATAGTTAGCAATTAAAGATTATCTTTGGATCACAACTGATAAACTACCGATCTAACAATCATATATATTCTTTACCCAGACGTCGATGGATCTAAACGGGTCTTAAACTACGTTTGACTTCTGATACGGTCTTAAACTACCCAAGGCAAGTCATGCATGTATTAGTGGCTGATTGGTGGGACCTTCCTGCTGTCACGTGATTTTTCTGTCCAAAGTCCACTCGATCGGACTCCGATCGGCCTTTTCCCGCGAGTCGGCCAGCTAGGGCTCAAGACAAGCTATATAAATCCAGGCCTCGCCCTCGCGTACTCTCCCAGTCTCCCACCCATACAATACAACGCATTAGGAATTTAGGAACATGGTTGCGGCGGCGGACGTCCCGCTCGAGAGCAGCAACGCTGCCGGAGCTTCCGTCTCCTCCCGGCGCCCGATGACTTGCCCGCACCACACTTCTTCCACCGGATCCCTGCCGCGCCCCACGAGATGATGAAGCAGGCGCCGGCGCTGCCAGCGGACGACGTAGACCTGCGGCTGTCGGACCTGGAGCAGGTCTGCCACCTCGGCGAGGGCACCTGCGGAGTTGTCACCAAGGTGCGCCACCGCGGGACTGGCACCGAGTTTGCGCTCAAGACGTCCTACTACGCCCACCCCAACAGAGCTATGGACGAGGAAGCCGAGGCGCTCCGCCGATGTGCCGGATCGCCGCACGTCGTGCGCTGCCACGCGGTTCTCAGCGGCGCCGGCGGCGAGCCCGCCTACGTGCTCGAGTTCATGGACGCCGGGACGCTCGGCGACCTCCTTGGCCGCCGGGGCGGGCGCGGAATCCCCGAATGCGCCCTCGCCGAGGTGGCCGCGCGGTGCCTCCAGGGGCTCGCACACGTCCACTCCCGCGGCGTCGCGCACCTGGACTTGAGGCCCGACAATCTCCTCGTCAACTCCCGGGGCGACATCAAGATCGGCGATTTCAGCGTGTCCAGGATCCTACATGGCCGCGCCGACGAGCGCCGCAAGGTCTCCATCTCCGTTGGTTCCCCCATGTACTTGAGCCCCGAGCGGTTCGAGCCCGATGCCCACGCAGGGCCGCGCGGCGCCATCGCCGCCGACGTCTGGGCCTTCGGCGTCACGGTCCTGGAGCTCTTCTTGGGGCGGTGCCCTTTTCTGCCCCCAGATGGGGTTAGGCCGTCGTACGTGAAACTGAGGCAGGCGATCTGCGACGGGGAGCCGCCGTCTCCGGCCGACTACGCCTGCGTGGCGGCATCGCCTGAGCTTCGCGGGTTCGTGGCAGCTTGCCTACAGAAGGACCCGAGGAGGCGAGCCACGGTGGCGCAGCTGCTCGCCCATCCGATCGTCGCGCAACGCCACGTTGAGGAGTCTCGTCGCGCGCTGCGGGAACTCATCGTGGACACGCTAGAGTAGAATAGTAGGAGAAGAAGAGGAGCACCGTTTCCAATCAAATTGTCAAGTTAAATTTACGCGATTGATTATTTTCCCATATGAGATTTTATAATCACTTTGTAATGATGTTCAATTCTTGTCACTCTTGCATTGTTGGCCTTAAATTTTAAATGCCAATGCTAGTTGCAAATAATTTTATCTAGCGAGACCGTGAGAGATATATGTTAATAAGGCTGTGCGTGTCAAATTCGAGATTGGTCAGTGTAATGTCGTAGGTTGATAGCTTGTCGTACGTTTGTGTTAGATGTAAGGAGGATCTAACTGCGTAGAAAATAAGATCCTTGCCCGCTTGGGTAAGGTAAAATTATTCGTAACGGGTATCTCTATATTTTTTCCTCTAAAAATTCTTACATCTCACGCTTTATACATAAAATTCACATTTCTTTCTAACTAATTTCAACTACCTCATTTTTTTTCTTTTCTTTCTTAACCATTGCAGGCTACGTACGCATATAGTTTAGGATTTTTTTGTTTTTCTAATTAATCTCTTCAATATTTTGATATAAAAAATTAACACAAAAAACATTTTTCTTTGCCTTGCCGTACGCACGAATGGACCACCGACTCTGACTCTGCTTGTTTCTCTTGAGTATAATTCAGTATCCTTTTAAAATACATTTTAAACATACTAATTACTTTACTCCATTCTACAATTTATTAAATTAACAATACTACTCTTTTTACCAATTTTAAAATTCATATATACACACTGACTGTATCAGCTTAAATAAAGCAATTAAACACTTGTAGTTCACGCTTGCACGAGCCTTACGTTGTAAGCCCGTACACGACAACCGTATACGGCAAGACACTTAATTCTTGTGTTGCACTTGAGTCTTCTATTAGAAGCCACGATCTTCTGCCACAAGCCACATTCTTCTCGCAGAAGCCAACCTACTTCTCTTTATATATGGCAACCAGGAGCAACCATTGCTCTGCTCTCTCCACTTTTATACCCAAATTTGTACTCCCATTTGCGATATGCCTCCAGTAGAGAGTAACACCAATTCCGCTTCGACTGATAGTGAAGACAACACACTCATGGTAACCACTCTTCTTACTCTATCCATCTAGGCTATGGAGCGTTCGTGTAGGCAGTCCGATATCCCTCGCCGAGTGATCGCACGAGATCATTTTGCCGGAGAGCACCTTATCCGTCATCACTACTTCGGCCCCAACGCTTCTACCATTCCACAGTGCCAACTGATACAAGAGGGATGGTCGGATTGGGTGATCGATCACTTAGATCTCCGCCGTCAGGAACGCTCTTCCACACCGCAAAATGATCTTGTGGAGCATTTGTGGGCTAGGCGTGGTAGTATGTGATCAAACTCGAAGCTTATTTGAATAATTCGAATTAGTGATGTGTATTAGTAGATTTTTTTTGAAGTAAAGGTACTGTAGGAAGGTCCTACAGTACTGTTATTAATTCAAGAAAACCGAGTTTAGAGATGAAGAGGAAAATTACAAAGGAAGGAGAGGGGGAATGAGAAAGGAGAAGAGTTACAGTCCTAAGTTAAGTAGCCAAGATGTAATATCTTCTTTAAGAGCAGGCTTGACTTTAAGACAAAGCAAGGCAAATTCACTCTTAAACATCGCTTTGCACCCAGAAACCGTCGGGGGAATTTCATTGAAGATCCAATTGTTTCTGCACCGCCAGATACACCATGTCATGATATGATAATAACTTCAAGTCGCCAGGGAACTTGCAAGCGTCTTCTAATTCTCATTAGGGTATGCAGGAGATCCGTAGAACAAGGCGGGAGGAAGCCCAAAAGAAGCCAACATCGCTTAGCAAAATTGCACCTGAAGAACAGATGAATAGGCGTTTCTTCAATCTGGAGAATACAATTGTCGCAGGTGAAGGAATCCAATGGCATAGAACGACACCTGAGGAGGGACCGAGTATTCAATCTATTTTTGAGCACTAGCCAGAAGAACACTTTGTGCTTGGGTTGACATTTAGATTTCCATAGCCAAACAAAGATAGGGGGCGTTTGATGGGTACCAGTCAAGTGAGAATAGACCTTCTGAGAAGAAAACCGGTTGGAAGAGGCACTACATCGCCAAATATCATCGTGATCAAGCAGCTGTATATTATCAAGGGTGTCCTGCAGAGAGAGAAGTTGCTCGAACGCTTCAGTAGAAAGAGGGGTATGGAATATTTCATCCGGGGAAGCCAACCGAGCTTGATAAATGTTGAGCTCCTTTACAGATGCAAAAGACCAAAGCTCCAGGAACTTTTCAGATAAACGTTGCTCATTCCATCGATCATGCCACAGGAGCGTAGATTTACCATTTCCAATCTCCATTTGGGCGAATTCCTTAAAAGAATCTTGGATTTTGAGAATGTCTTTCCACCAAAACGAGCCAACTAATTTAGATGAGGGCAGAGAGTTACTGTAATGGGTATCCCAGATGATGTTCACCCATGGGATGTTGACTCTGTTAAAGAATTTATGAAGGCATTTCATAAGGAGCGCTTTATTCTGCCACTCAATGTTGATGACTCCAAGACCCCCCCTGGGATTTTGGCCTGCAGACTGATTTCCAAGCAACTTGAGGAAGTTTTTTTGCGTTTATATCTGCCCCTCTCCAGAGACAATGTCTTCGGAGTTTGTCGATCTGTTTGATCACAGTTTTTGGGAGCTTCAGGGTGCACATATAAAAGGTTGGGAGAGAAGAAAATACTGCGTTGACCATTTGAAGTCTGCCAGCTTGCGAAAGAAAAATAGAGGTTGAAGCAAGTCTTCTTTCAGTCTTCTGAATGAGAGGTAGGAAGGCTTCCAAATTGGGTCTTTTAAGCCCCAAAGGGAGACCGAGATAAGTGAAGGGCAAAGACCCGACCTTGCAGTGGAAAGTATTTGCTAACATAGCCATTTTCTGCTCTGAGACATTGATGGGATAGATATTAGATTTGTTATAATTCACATGGAGCCTTGTAGAATCAGCAAAAGAATTAAGCATAGCTTTAAGGAAGAAGAGCTGTCTAGGGCACGCTTCCAGAATCAGAATTGTATCGTCTGCGTATTGAATAATCGGAAAGTCGGATCCACAGGATAGGGGGATCGGGAGCTTGAGGATGTCACAATCCTTGGCCTTGTTAATAATTGATTGTAGCAGATCAGCAGCTAAGACAAAGAGGAGGGGGGACAAGGGATCCCCTTGCCGAACCCCATGCTTGCAGTGAAAGCGTCTGCCTGGAACCCCATTCAAAAGAATTTGTGACGTGCCAGAGTCAAGAATTAACGAAATCCAATGAAGCCATCTGTCTCCAAAGCCCTTATGTCTCAGAATATCAATGATGGCCGCATGCTCTAATCTGTCAAAGGCCTTTTCAAAGTCCAATTTTAGAATAACCATTTCTTTACCCGATTTGTGACAAATCGAGATGTATTCAAAAGCCCATGCCAGGCAATCTTGAATTGTCCGTCCCTGAATGAAGCCATATTGGTTCTGGTGAATTAAGCTAGTGATAACCAGTTGCAGTCTATTGGCAAGAATCTTTGTCAGGATTTTCATGCTTGTATTGAGGAGAGAAATCGGTCTATAGTCCCCCACTGAAGTAGGATAACTAATTTTAGGGATGAGTGTTACATAAGAACCATTGATGCTTTCTAAGCAGATTGATCCCTCATAAAATTTATCACAAACCTCATAGAAGTCTGAAGCAATTACCGGCCAACATTTCTTCACAAAATCTGTGTTAAAACCATCAGGGCCAGGGGACTTGTTGGAAGGAAGATTTTTGATGATTTGGTCTATCTCACTGCGAGAGAAGGGCACCTCCAGTGCAGACAAGTTACGAGCGGATTGAATTAGTTCCGACAAGTTGAAAACCATAGAGGTTGGCTGGGAAGTCCCTAATCGATTTTTGAAGGCTTGAAACAGAACCTCTTCTTTGTCCTTATGAGAGAAAGCCACCATGCCATTGTCACATGATAGAGACGAGATACTGTTGAGACGGTGCTTGGAAGTTGCATGAGCATGAAAGAATTTAGTGCCAGCATCCCCAACGTGACCCATTTGATTTGTCCCCTTTGCTTCCAGTAGGCACACTGCTTGGAAAGAAGGCTCTGCAGGTGTTGGACTAGAGTATTCTTAAAGTTCCATTCTTGGATAGTTAGATCTCTGATTTCCTCAATGAAATCCATCAATTGAATGGTCAATTCTGTCTTAGCAATTACCTTAGCTAGATTAGGAAGAGATTTTTGCCACCCATGGATCACTTTTCTTGCTCTTTTAAATTTGGCCATGAGCCATTTTGCAGGGTCAGGCTGGAAGAGATTTTGCTCCCAAGAGGCTTGGAAAATGGAATGAAAATCCTCAAGCTAAAGCCAATAGTTCTCAAATCTGAAAATGGGCGGTTTGGGAACGTTAGATTGAATGTTGACCACCTAGGGAACATGATCCGAGGCACTCCTGGCCAGGGAAAAGGCAGAGGTGGCAGGAAATTTGGACGACCAGTCAGGTGAAACAAAGCACCAATCCAGTTTTTCAAGCAAAGGGTGACGCTGCATATTAGACCAAGTGAAGGCTTGCCCTTTAAGGGGAATTTCTTGTAAGCCCAGTTGACTGATTGCCGCATTGAAATTGAGCATTCGAATAGGGTCACCACCCTGTTTGTTACGATTTTCAGGGGACCTAATCATGTTGAAATCACCAAGAAAAATCCAAAGCTTGTCAACATCAATTTCAAGGTTAGAGAACCAGGCCAGAAAAGCTTCTCTACCATGAGGAGAGCAAGGGGCATAGATGTTGGAGAGCCACCAGACTATCCCATTTAAATTGGATTGGAAACGAATAGTGTGCCCAAACGAATTTTGATCAACTACCTCAACCTCGAAGAGGGAGCTTTTCCAGATAGTGATGAATCCTCCAGAGGCACCAATAGAAGGACCGAAAGCAAATTTATCAAGATGACGATTGCAGAAGAGACGAATATATGCGTCATCAAAGGATTCCTTTTTTGTTTCCTGAATACAGACAATGTCACAATTGGCTTCCAAAATATTGTTCCTCAAAGAGTTCCACTTGGTGTCCGAATTGATGCCTCTGATGTTGTGAGACAGAATTTTCAGTGACCACTGAGAGCTTTGTAAAGAATTATTCATTGAAAACCAGAAATAATTTACTGCAGAATTCGAGTATGCCAAGCATACGTCGATAGGAATCCAAGCATACTATATAAAGAGAGTAGACCAAATCGTAACTTCCCAGAAAGCTGGGGCAGTGGGTGTCAACACTCCCCCTAAAATCCAGACATAATAAATGCCGAAAAGACTTAAGTAATGCCCCTAATTTCATAGTACCCCCAAAACTCGCTTCAATCGCCCATAAGACATAATTTGCTGTGAAGTTCGAAGCGGTCACCATAGCGGCCACCACGGGCCCAACATCATAAGGATTAGTTTTGTTGCGATACATAATTAAACCAAAAGAAGTCAAGCACCGTGACACCACAGCTCCAAGCTGAGGCAGAAGGAACGGCTACGCATTACCGCCCCACCGAGGGATGAGACTCCGCGTCATCATCCATATCAGAAGCGTCCCATTGATCATCAGACGGAGAACTTGGCTCATTTCTAGAGCCAGACACCGAACGTGGCCTCTGAATGGCAGCACCAGATGTCCTGAGGTTATTTAAGGAATTAAGACTTAACTTTTGGGGGTCCACGTTGCAGAAGTCGACGCCCAATTTCTTTATAGTCTTATGGGAGAGAGATGGCGGTGGAGAAGTCCCAGCACAACACGAGCAACTATTTTTCCTTCCAAAGCAAGGTTTAAAGCCATTAGCCTTTTCACGGAGCCTCGCACTCCTTCTTACTTCAGTATCGACCAAGGTTGAACGTTTCTTCCTGCTGACAACTTCAGAAGTCGTAGGGGACTGAGCCTCCACAGGTGGATCCTGGCTAGGGGGGAGCAAGCACTTGGGGGGAATCTTAAAGGGCACCGTTTCCATGTTGGGCTCCATGAAAGCAGAAAGGGCCCCCGACAATAGAAATTTTCTGGCCCACTCAAAAGAATCCGGCTTCATAAGCAGGCCCATAAAGAAAGCTGCCCATAATTTTGGAACAGAGATGAGGTTTGCATTGGGGGGGCAAAGCTCAGCCCAGGAGGAGAAACACTTTCTAGCCATGAAATCTTCGTAGGCCGGGTCCTGAGAGGGCTGATCCAGATGCGTTATGCATCCCACAATGATGTTTTCATCTGCAATCAAGTTCAAATTTTGGTCGGCCTGGTCGTTCAGATCGTTATTTCCCTCCAAAAAGGGTCCGCTGGGGGGGGAGGGCTGGTAGAGCTAGCACGACAACTTCTTGGTCTTGGACATCCTCCTGCGGAAAGTTAACAACTTGCGGAATAACCATATCGTTGAAAAAACCGACTGAATTGTCTGAGGGTAAGTCCTCAAGACTCGAGAACTGATAGCTGAATTGTTCCTCCTCATTGTTGGCAATTGGTACAGGTGCAGGTGGAGGGTCTTGCTGAACCTACTCAACCAGCCAAGGATCCCAACCATCATCAGCATTGTTGGCATTAGCAGCCTCTACTTCGATTTCACCATTGGGAGGGAAGTTGAGATCTAATTGGAAATTAGGCACAGGTTGTCCCAACCCAAAAAATTCCACCAGAAGTTGATGCCCATTATGAGGGTACGGGGGCACAGGTTCTTCATCCTCAGGCAAGTTACCAAGCATGAACTGCTGCACTATGTCACACTGAACAGTCCAGGAAACCCCATTGAAACCTTCAGCTACTGAAAACACGATAAACTGAGGAACCTCCTGCAGAGAAGTCACTCGTGCCCTAACAAGCAACCTAGTAGCATTAGAAATATCTGGGTCCCACATAAGCACGCGACCAAATGAACCAATAGCATTCTGAATGTGTTCATGTGACCAAAAATCCAGAGGGAACCCAAGGAGCATCAACCAACATTCATGATTAAAAAATAGCGCTCGATGGTTCCAAGCCGCATTGTGTCTAATCACAGTGAAAGTAAAGCCCAAAGCTTGCTGCGGACCCAGAGCCACGAGGTTGTCCCTATCAAAAACAAATCGGAACCTCACCAAAGCCTGACCCAAGTGGGAGCGTTGAACACTCCTAATCTGGACATTTCTAATTTCCAAAAGATATTCTCTGACAATGCCATCGAAGAAATTGAAATTGACCTCATGATCAGGTAGAGGCTGGACCAGAACAATTCCCCAATCATCATGAGCAGACGGTTGCGGACGAGTGACAGTACGTACCATAATTTCCCGATGATCAATAGGTTGCGCCGTGAAGCTGTGAGGGAGAAAAGGGCCCGGATCAACACGATGAAAAGCCATTCCTTCCGAGAAAGCAGAGGGTGGGTCCTTCAGGCCCGGCACACCCGCTCCACACAGGCGAGAACAAGGCGATGGCAGGATTGACGGTGGCAGAGAGGCGGAAGAGGGTTTTGTGCATAGTGCAAGCTCGGTGGAAGGCGAAGAACCACCTCTTGGAAGAACCGCCTGGGCAAACTCACCAAAGTTATTAAAATAAGGCGGGTGAGAGGGCCCACCTGTAGACGAGGGGCGAGCGGACGTGAACCACAGCTGCGGGGGGAAATCCCAAACGACGCCCGCAAACTTACTAGGGAAGGTGCGAAAATCTCTTTTACAAATTTGCCCAGGAAGTCCGAATACGAAACGGTTATTGCCTGAAAGAGAGCTGTTCCTATGGTAACGAGAATCATCTGACACCGCAACAGAGGTCTCATTAATGCTGGAGGCAGGCTTATCATCGGAGATCTCCTGGTGATGACTCAATATCCTCTTGGGCCGCCAAACAGATTTACGCGAGGCCCAATGACGAGCACGAGAGGACCTCAAAGAAAACCGGGGAAGAGGCCTCGCCGGATTACCAGAACTCGGATTTGAGCGATTTTGAAAATATGCACGTCTATCAATCTGATCAAGAGGATGTGAGTGAGCAGCCGGCCGAACTGAATGACGACGAACCGGGTAAGAGATCCGATTGAAAACCGATGAACGGGGCTTCGCACGACCTGACTTGGCCTGTCCACCCAGGGGGACCAAATTTGCACCAGAAAGCACTGATGGACGGGCAATATCAGCAAAGGAAGCTTTCGCAGAACGACCACAGGAAACCGAAGTCCAAGAGTTTAATTCTTCATCCGAAAAGAGATGCCATTCCTTGATCCAGTTAGGTCCACCAGAGTTCCACAGATGGAAATAAGCCTTGAAGGAAGAACAGCTGAATGAATGGCGCCGGTAAACTGCGAAGCCCACATCCTTACAAGAGAGTGAAAATCGGAAGACCCGGTCTGACAGTTGAAGAGTCCTGAAAAGCTTCGCAGAACCACCAATGCAGGATTGGAGCATAAGACCCACCGAATCTTCACACAAACGCGAAGAACATCATTGCTCCAAAGAACACGGAGCGGCGAAGCACAAGGGCAGGGAGGCGACTGCGGGAGATCAGACCGCGGCGGCAACGACATCATCGCTGGCAGCGGCGACGAGGGCGCACACAGGGAGGACAGCGGGAGCGCACGTAGGGGAAGCCATTAATTGCCTAGCGGCGGCGGCTTTCTGCTGCTACTCTTGTAGATTCATGTTCAAATTTGTGTAGTAATCGTTGAGTTATGTTCCATGTGGGTACTTCTCGGATTCCTATGCTGACATTGTCTCTTAGTTTAAGTTTGTGGTTGTGTGCTAACGGCCTTTGAGTACGAATTCATTTCATCTTTGTAGTTCATGGTGTAATCTTCAGTATAAATAAAATGGGCCAGCATCAACGCTAGCCACATGGAACATGTCATACATGACTTCTATTGACAACAAGCAATTATTCAAGCCTTGATCAACATAACATTCAAATAGTATGCATTGTTCACGTTATAAGAACTCCAGGGAACGACACAACAGTAACGTCCACAAGAACAAGCTGACTTATAAAGTTTCACAAACAAATAATTCAACGGCAACTTACAAAGATTGTTCTGATAAAGGAATGGGAAACCTAGAGGCATGAGTCTGAAATCGAAAACAGATTACCTGCTCCCAAAAATGAACTGTTGTAAATATTTTTTCGCTTTCCATCATCATAGTCTAGACTTCTGGTTCAACTTCATATTCCCTTGTAGCTTCCAGCTTCGCGGATTTTAGGGGTCCAAAACCCGGGCGCGAAATAATCACCAGGTATGCTGGGACCAAGTCTCACATATATGATGAATAGTGGTACAGAAACGAATGTCACGTTTTCACTATATATTAGGAGTTCTGTACAAAATAAATAAATAATTACATCATAAGGAGACAACGATCCAGCAACCCAAAGTTGACTGGGAGACGACGACCTAGACCTCTCACGAACTCGTCACAACATCCTCCATGCGCCTCATCCTACGGTACCTGTTCTTGACCTGTGGGGGGGTGTGAGACAGCAAGAGTGAGCTCACATACATTCATCGCTCAACAAGTTGTGGGGAATAATGTGCTTGAACTCACCAAAAGTGGGAGCTCATGTGAAGTGTAAGGCTTACCAAAGAGGATGGTTGAAGCTGAGCATTGCTTTTAAAGTTGGTCAAAATTTTATTAGCAATTACTAAGTATAAGTAGATTCCAACCCAATTAAGTAGTAGAACAAAAGTGATAACAACACCTACAATGCAATGCATATGTGAGAGCACCTAGAGGGGGGTGAATAGGTGATCCTGTAAAAATTGACAACTAAAAGCCACAAAACTTGGTTAAGTGTTAGAATGATAAAACCAAATAGCTGTAGAGCGAGCTCTTGCGAATCACAATAATCACACAGAAACACAATCACAAGAGACACGCAAGTTATCCCGTGGTTCGGCCAAGTACAAAACTTGCCTACTTCCACGTTGTGGCGTCCCAACGGACGAGGGTTGCACTCAACCCCTTTCAAGTGATCCAATGATCAACTTGAATACCACGTTGTTCTTCTTTCTTATCCTTTCTCCCGTTTGCGAGGAATCTCCACAACTTGGAGCCTCTCGCCCTTACAATTGATGATCACAAAAAGCACGGAAGTAAGGGAGGGGAGAGCAACGCACACAAGACTCAAAACGAGAGTACAATCACGCACACAAGTCACAACTTGAGCTCTAAGTTCAACACACAGAGTTCTCAACTCAAGAGGAGCTCAAATTGCTAGCACAAAGAATCAAATGCGTGAGAGTGGAGTCTGGATGCTTAGGAATGATCAAAGAATGCTTGTGTGACTCCTCAATGCGCCTAAGGGTCCCTTTTATAGCCCCAAGGCAGCTAGGAGCCGTTGGAGGCAACTTTGGAAGGCAAATCTTGCCTTCTGTAGGGTGGCACACCGGACAGTCCGGTGCACCACCTTACAGTCCCCCCTGTAGCTGTCCGGTGCGCGATCTCCTTCCTTTTCTGGCGCATCCGACCGTTGCAGATTCACGGCAGTTGGCGCACCGGACACTGTCCGGTGCACACCGGACAGTCCGGTGCCCCCTGCCGACCGTTGGCGCGCCCACGCGTCGCGCGCGGATTGCGCGGCCGACCGTTGGCGCAGACGACCGTTGGCTCACCGGACAGTCTGGTGCCTCACCAGACAGTCCGGTGAATTTTAGCCGTACACCGTTGAACGTTTCCCGAGAGCAACAACTTCGCCGCGGACGACTCACCGGACAGTCCGGCGCACCACCGGACAGTCCGGTGATTTGTAGCCGTACGCCGCCGTCGAGTCCTGAGAGCGAACTGTTCACCGAGACTGGTCCTGGCGCACCAGACACTGTCCGGTGCACCACCGGACAGTCCAGTGCACCCAGACCGAGCTGCATTTGGCTGTACACAACCAACTCCATTCCAAACCAATTTCTCCTGTTTCTAGTACTTAGACACAATACATTAGTACTTAAATCAATGTACTAAGTCTAGAAACATACCTTGTAACTTGATTTGCACTTCTTGAGTCTTTGGCACAAATTAACACTTAGAGCATTTGTGTTGGGCACTTAATCACCAAAACACTTTGGAAATGGCCCAAGGGCACATTTCCCTTTCAATATGATGAATTGAATTTAGTTTCATAAATTAATCATGTGAGTGTCCGAGCTGTTCATGACCGTGAGCTCGGCTAGTATACCAGTTTTACACTCTGCAGAGGTTGCACATCTTTACCCACAAGTCATGTTACCCATCTGCCAAGGGATCGCGACTTCTCATACACCTCTACCGAGGAGGCAAGGCAGGGTAACACTACGAGGCCTTTACAAAGTTCCACTAGCTTCAGAAAACCCGCTACAGTTTCTAGGAAGCTCCAATGCAGGGATCCCTCACTGGACCGCCATCACAGCAAAATCAACCTAAGGACGTCCCTACACTGACCACTCCCCTACTACCCTTGCCCCTTTCGGGTAAGGTAGTCCTCCACTAGCTTTCCTAATTAGTCAGCCAAGGGCGTCCCATACCACCCTTGTGGTAGCACTGTTTTCTCGGGTGGTTCTCCATGTTCCAATGAACATAATGATCTTATCATGAATAGTAAATAACAACTGACAATAAAAGTATAATCATGATAATTTATATCTCTATACCCAAAACCACATAAAGCAATAGCAGGTACTACCCAAAAATTCAGTGGTAAACAAGGTATAAAGATAATCAAACTAGGGTAACCTATTAGTGAGAGCACCTAGAGGAGGGTGAATAGGTGATCCTGTAAAAATCAAACACTAATAGCCACAAAACCTAGTTATAAGTGTTAGTATGGATAAGTGGCTTGAAGCGAGTTCTTGTGAATACAAACAACCACAGAGAAAGCAATACAAGACACACGATTTTTATCCCGTGGTTCGGCCAAGTAACACTTGCCTACTTCCACGTTGTGGCGTCCCAATGGACGAGGGTTGCACTCAACCCCTTTCAAGTGATCCGATGATCAACTTGAATACCACGGTTTTTCCTTTAGATTATTGTTCCCGTTTGTGAGGAATCTCCACAAATTGGAGTCTCTCGCCCTTACAAAGGATATCACAAAGAAAGCATGGAGTAAGGTTGGGAAGAGCAACACACACAAGACACAAATCCGCAGCACACCCACGCACACAAGTGAAGACTTGAGCTCAATTGACAACACAGGGAGTTCATGACTCGAATGGAGCTCAAATCTCTAACACAACAAAGCAAATGCGCGAGAGCAGAGTCTGAATGCCTTAGAATACTTAGTGAATGCTTGGGTTGCTCCTCCATGCGCCTAGGGTTCCCTTTTATAGCCCTAGGGCAGCTAGGAGCCGTTGGAGGCCAACTTGGAAGGCCAAACTTGCCTTCCGTCGGGTGGTGCACCAGACAGTCCGGTGCACCACCGGACAGTCCCTGTAGCTGTCCGGTGCGCGATCTCCTTCCATTTCTAGCGCATCTGACCGTTGGTCCTCGGTGTCGGTTGGCGCACCGGACACTGTCCGGTGCTCACCGGACAGTCCGGTGTGCCCAACCGACCGTTGGCGTGACCACGTGTCACGCAAAGATTGCGCGGCCGACCGTTGGCGCAGGCGACCGTTGGCTCACTAGACAGTCCGGTGAACCACCGGACAGTCCGGTGAATTTTATCCGTACACCGCTGATCCTCTTCCCGAGAGCGACGAGTTCGCCGCAGATGACTCACCGGACAGTCTGGTGCACCACCGGACAGTCCGGTGAATTATAGCCGTACGCCGTCGTCGAGTCCCGAGAGCGGCCTTTTCATGCGGACCAGCCTGGCGCACCGGACACTGTCCGGTGCACCACCGGACAGTCCGGTGTGCCAAACCGAGCTGAAGTTGGCTGCACACAACCACCTCTTTTTCCAATTCTTCTCTCACTGTTTCTAGCACTTAGACAAAACACATTAGTACTCAAAATAATGTACTAAGTCTATAAACGTACCTTTCTCTTTGATTTGCACTTTTCTCTTTACTTGGCACATGAGAACTTAATTAAACGTGTTGGGCACTTAATCACCAAAACATTATTGAAATTGCCCAAAGGCACATTTCCCTTTCAATCTCCCCCTTTTTGGTGATTTATGCCAACACAACAAAAAGCAACAAGAGAAGTGCAAAATCAATGTAATTGAAGACCAAATTGTTATTTACTATAATTTGGCATATTTGGATCGCTCTTTGCCACCACTTGGTTTGTTTTTGCAAATCAAATTCATTTTCCTATCTCTAAGTCAAACACACTTGTTTAGGCACAAAGAGAGATATTTTAATGGAAAAATTGATCAAGTACCAAAAACTCCCCCTTTTTCCCATAATAAAAAATTCTCCCCACAAGAGACTAAGTTTTGCAATAAGAGTATTTTGGACAAATCAAAAGTTCTAATTCTATTGTTTTCAAAACTCACAAGTGGTAGCTGATCCATTTGCTTTTGGCCTTAATTTCTCCCCCTTTGGCATTAAGCACCAAAACAGGATCATTCATGGCCCTCTAACCCCATTGCCTCACCAAAAATTGTCAATTAAGAGCAAAAAGGCAAATAGAGCATAGGAATGAACTTTGAATTAAGTACACCAATACCTAAGTGCAGTGGAAGTCTTTGCAACGTCCAAGTCCATTTTCCCTTTCAATGCACCTTTGAGACTACATCAAGAATACTCAAACACAAAGGTTAGTCTCAAAGGGTCAAGTTGGAGCATATCTCCCCCTAAATAAGTGCACCATTTGCCTATGGACTTGTGAGGTCCGGGGATGTCTTGTACAACTTGAGCACCACAGATATACAACAAGTAATGTAAATGCTTCAAAGTAACATGATCAAAGGCATAAAACACATGTATGTTATAGATCAATCCAAGTTACACGAATCTAAGACATTTAGCTCACTACGCAACCTGCAAAATGTTTTCTCATCCAACGGCTTGGTGAAGATATCGGCTAGCTGGTTCTCGGTGCTAATATGAAAAATCTCGATATCTCCCTTTTGCTGGTGATCCCTCAGGAAGTGATGCCGGATGTCTATGTGCTTAGTGTGGCTGTGTTCAACAGTATTATCCGCCATGCGGATTGCACTCTCATTGTCACATAGGAGTGGGACTTTGCTCAGATTGTAGCCAAAGTCCTGGATGGTTTGCCTCATCCAAAGTAGTTGCATGCAACACTGTCCTGCGGCAACATACTCGGCCTCAGCGGTGGATAGGGCAACAGATGTTTGTTTCTTGGAACTCCAGGATACCAGGGACCTTCCTAGGAATTGGCATGTCCCTGATGTACTCTTCCTATCTACCTTGCACCCGGCATAATCGGAGTCTGCGTATCCAATTAAGTCAAAGGTAGACCCCTTTGGATACCAGATCCCAAAGCAAGGTGTAGCAACTAAATATCTAAGAATTCGCTTAACGGCCACAAGGTGACATTCCCTAGGGTCCTCGAAATCCAAACCTGCGACTTGGGCATAACCTTTTGCCGCAAGTCGAGCCTTGTTTCTTGTCACCATCCCGTGCTCGTCTTGCTTGTTGCAGAACACCCACTTGGTTCCCACAACATTTTGTTTTGGACGTGGCACCAGGCTCCAAACTTCATTTCTCTTGAAGTTGTTGAGCTCTTCCTGCATGGCCAACACCCAATCCAGATCCTGCAAGGCCTCTTCTACCCTGAAAGGCTCAATAGAAGAGACAAACGAGTAATGCTCACAAAAGTTAGCTAATCTTGAGCGAGTAGTTACTCCCTTGCTTATGTCACCCAGAATCTGGTCAATGGGGTGATGTCATTGGATCGTTGCTTGGATTTGGGTTGGAGGTGCCCGTGGTGCTTCTTCCTCTATCACTTGTTCTTCCTGTGCTCCCCCTTGATCCTGTGCCTCTTCTTGAGGTGCCTGTTCACCATCTTGAGTTGGACGATGCACCATTGTGGAGGAAGATGGCTGATCTTGCTCTTGTTGTTCCTGTGGTCGCACATCACCTATCGCCATCATGCGCATTGCGGCCGTCGGAACATCATCTTCATCTATGTCATCAAGATCAACTTGCTCTCTTGGTGAGCCATTAGTCTCATCAAATACAACATCGCTAGAGACTTCAACCAAACCCGATGATTTGTTGAAGACTCTATACGCCTTTGTATTTGAGTCATACCCTAGTAAAACCCTTCTACTGCCTTGGGAGCAAATTTAGAATGTCTACCTTTCTTCACTAGAATGTAACATTTTCTCCCAAATACACGAAAGTAAGAAACGTTGGGTTTGTTACCGGTAAGGAGTTCGTAGGAGGTATTCTTGAGAAGGCGATGCAGATAGAGCCGGTTTATGGCATGGCAAGCTGTGTTCATAGCTTCCGACCAAAACCGCTCGGGCGTCTTGAACTCTCCAAGCATCGTTCTCGCCATGTCGATAAGCATCCTGTTCTTCCTCTCTACTACACCGTTTTGCTGTGGTGTGTAGGGAGCGGAACTCGTGCTTGACGCCTTCCTCCTCAAGATACTCCTCCACTTGCAAATTCTTGAATTCAGACTCGTTGTCGCTTCTTATCTTTTTCACCTTGAGCTCAAATTCGTTTTGAGCCCTCCTTAGAAAACGCTTTAGGGACCCCCTTGGGTTTTTTATTTATCCTGCAAAAAGAACACCCAAGTGAAGCGGGAAAAATCATCAACAACTACAAGACCATACTTACTTCCCCCGATGCTAAGGTAGGCAACGGGTCGGAAGAGGTCCATGTGAAGTAGCTCCAGTGGTCTTGATGTTGTCATCACATTTTTGCTATGATGAGTGCTTCCCACCTGTTTTCCTACCTGACAAGCTGCACAAGGTCTATCTTTCTCGAAACATTAGTTTGTCCTAACACATGTTCTCCCTTTAGAAGTTTATGAAGGTTCTTCACCCCAACATGTGCTAGACGGTGATGCCACAGCCATCCCATACTAGTCTTAGCTATTAAGCATGCATCTAGATCGGCCTCCTCTTTCGAAAAATCAACTAGGTAGAGTTTGCCGTCTAATACACCCTTAAAAGCTAATGAACCATCACTCCTTCTAAAGACAGATACATCAACATTTGTAAAGAGACAATTGTAACCCATGTGACACAATTGACTTACAGACAGAAGGTTGTAACCAAGAGACTCTACTAGAAATACATTTGAAATAGAGTGCTCGTTGGTGATGGCTATCTTTCCCAAACCCTTGACCTTGCCATGATTCCCATCTCCAAATATAACCGTATCTTGGGAATCCTTGTTCTTGACGTAGGAGGTGAACATCTTCATCTCCTCCATCATGTGGTTTGTGCATCCACTGTCGATAATCCAGCTTGAGCCCCCCGGATGCATAAACCTGCAAGGAATTTAAGCTTGGGTTTTAGGTACCCAACTCTTGTTGGGTCCTACAAGGTTACTCACAATAGTTTTTGGAACCCATATGCAAGTTTTGTCTCCCTTGCATTTGGATCCCAATTTCCTAGCCACTACTTTTGCATTCTTACATGAGAGAACAAAAGAAGTATTGCAAGCATGGAAAATAGTAGTAGATTCATTGCACATTTTTAGGTACATGATGCGCAACATGATTTCTCCTAGGCCTACTTCTACCATGAACACAAGTAGAACTAGAGGCATACATAGCATGTGAATTAAAAGCATCATGATCATAACTCCTATTATAATGAGCATGATTAGCAATTTTCCTATCATAAATGAAGGCATGGTTCCTTTGAGGATTACTAACCGTAGGTGCCTTCCCTTTCTCCTTGTTGGGAATGGGAGCCCTTTGGCTTGTTAAGTTCTTGGCTTCCTTTCGAAAACCAAGCCCATCCTTAATGGAGGGGTGTCTACCAACGATGTAGGCATCTCTAGCAAATTTTAATTTATCAAAATTAATTTTGCAAGTCTTAAGTTGAGCATTAAGACTTGCCACTTCATCATTTAATTTGGTAATAGAAATAAGGTGATCATTACAAGCATCAACATCAAAATCCTTGCATCTATTACAAACAACAACATGCTCTATACATGAACTAGATTTATTAACTCCCTCTAGCTTAGTAGTTAATTCATCATTTAAACTCTTTAAACTAGATATAGTTTCATGGCAAGTAGATAACTCAGAAGATAGCATTTCATTCCTCTTAGTTTCTAAAGCAAGAGATTTTTGAACACTAATAATTTTGTCATGCTCTTCATACAAAATACCTTCTTGCTTTTCTAGCAATCTATCTTTTTCATTTAGAGCATCAATTAGTTCATTAATTTTCTCTACTTTAGCTCTATCTAAACCTTTAAATAAGCTAGAGTAATCTACTTCATCATCGAAAGAATCATCATCGCTAGAAGTAGTGTACTTAGGGGTATCTCGAACATGTACCTTCTTTTCCTTGGCCATAAGACATGTATGGCGTTCATTAGGGAAGAGAGAAGACTTGTTGAAGGTCGAGGCAGCGAGTCCTTCGTCGTTGGAGTCAGAGTCGGAGGAAGAGCAGTCCGAGTCCCATTCCTTTCCAAGGTGTGCCTCGCCCTTTGCCTTCCTGTAGCTCTTCTTTTTCTCCTTCTTCCCGCTCTTTTCTTGTCCCTGGTCACTATCATTATCAGGACAATTTGCAATAAAGTGACCAGTCTTACCGCATTTGAAGCAGGAGCGCTTTCCCCTTGTTTTACTCTTGGAGGGATATTCTTTGCATCCTTTGAGTGCAGTCTTGAAGCACTTGATGATAAGTGCCATTTCGTTCTCGTTGAGCCTGGCAGCCTCCACTTGTGCTACCTTGCTTGGTAGCGCCTCCTTGCCGCTTGTTGCCTTGAGCGCAACGGGCTGCGGCTCGTAGACGGGCAGTGGGCTGTTTAAGGCGTCATCTACATACCTTGCCTCCTTAACCATCATGCGCCCGCTTACAAATTTTCCAAGTATCTCCTCGGGCGTCATCTTTGTGTACCTGGGGTTTTCACGGATAAGATTCACAAGATGGGGGTCAATAACTGTAAAGGATCTGAGCATGAGTCGGACGACGTCGTGGTCCGTTCATCTTGTGCTTCCATAGCTTCTAATCTTGTTGACCAGGGTCTTGAGCCTGTTGTAGGTTTGTGTTGGCTCTTCTCCCCTGATCATGGCGAATCTCCCTAGCTCGCCTTCCACCAGTTCCATTTTGGTGATCATTGTAGCATCATTTCCCTCATGTGAGATCTTGAGGGTGTCCCAGATTTGCTTGGCGTTGTCCAAGCCACTTACTTTATTGTATTCGTCTCTGCAAAGCGAAGCTAACAAGACAGTAGTAGCTTGGGCATTCTTATGAAATTGTTCATTAATGAATACAGGATTATCCGTACTATCGAAATGCATTCCATTTTCCACTATTTCCCAAATGCTAGGATGAAGAGAAAATAGATGACTACGCATTTTATGACTTCAAAATGAGTAGTCCTCTCCATCAAAGTGTGGAGGTTTTCCTAGAGGAATAGAGAGTAAATGTGCATTCGAATTGTATGGCATGCGAGAATAGTCAAAAGAGTAGTTTTGATTAACCGTTCTCTTTTTCGACGAAGAGTCGTCGTTGTCATCGTCTCTTGGTGAAGAAGAAGATGCATTGCCGTCGTAGTAAATGATCTTCTTGATGCGCCTCTTCTTCTTTCCGTCCTTCTTCTTGTGACTCGAGCCTGAGTCAGTGGGCTTGTCGTCTCTTGGCTCGTTGAAGATGGACTCCTTCTCTTTGTCATTGACCACCATCCCCTTTCCCTTAGGATCCATCTCTTCGAGCGATTAGTCCCTTACGTGAAGAGTACGGCTCTGATACCAATTGAGAGCACCTAGAGGGGGGTGAATAGGTGATCCTGTAAAAATCAAACACTAATAGCCACAAAACCTAGTTATAAGTGTTAGTACGGATAAGTGGCTTGAAGCGAGTTCTTGTGAATACAAACAATCACAGAGAAAGCAACACAAGACACGCGATTTTTATCCTGTGGTTCGACCAAGTAACACTTGCCTACTTCCACATTGTGGCGTCCTAATGGACGAGGGTTGCACTCAACCCCTTTCAAGTGATCCGATGATCAACTTGAATACCACGGTTTTTCCTTTAGAGTATTGTTCCCGTTTGCGAGGAATCTCCACAAATTGGAGTCTCTCGCCCTTACAAAGGAGATCACAAAGAAAGCATGGAGTAAGGTTGGGAAGAGCAACACACACAAGAAACAAATCCGCAGCACACCCACGCACACAAGTGAAGACTTGAGCTCAATTGACAACAAAGGGAGTTCACGACTCGAATGGAGCTCAAATCTCTAACACAACAAAGCAAATGCGCGGCATCAGAGTCTGGATGCCTTAGAATACTTAGTGAATGCTTGGGTTGCTCCTCCATATGCCTAGGGGTCCCTTTTATAGCCCCAAGGCAGCTAGGAGCCGTTGGAGGCCAACTTGGAAGGCCAAACTTGCCTTCTGTCGGGTGGTGCACCGGACAGTCCGGTGCACCACCGGACAGTCCCTATAGCTGTCCGGTGCGCGATCTCCTTCCATTTCTGGCCATCCGACCATTGGTCCTCGGTGTCGGTTGGCGCACCGAACACTGTCCGATGCTCACCGGACAGTCCAGTGTGCCCAACCGACCGTTGGCGCGACCACGTGTCGTGCGAAGATTGCACGGCCGACCGTTGGCGCAGGCGACCGTTGGCTCACCGGACAGTCCGGTGAACCACCGGACAGTCCGGTGAATTTCAGTCGTACGCCGCTGATCCTCTTCCCGAGAGCGACGAGTTCGCCGCAGACGGCTCACCGAACAGTCCGGTAAATTATAGCCGTACGCCGCCGTCGAGTCCCGAGAGCGGCCTTTTCACGCGGACCGGTGCACCACCGAACAGTCCGGTGTGCCAAGCCGAGCTGAAGTTGGCTGCACACAACCACCTCGTTTTCCAATTCTTCTCTCACTGTTTCTAGCACTTAGACAAAAACACATTAGTACTCAAAATAATGTACTAAGTCTAGAAACGTACCTTTCTCTTTGATTTGCACTTTTCTCTTTACTTGGCACATGAGAACTTAATTAAACGTGTTGGGCACTTAATCACCAAAACATTATTGAAATTGCCCAAAGGCACATTTCCCTTTCAATTGGGTCTCATAAAAATTAATCTATGCAGATCATTATGATTAATAAGAACATGATTAGGTAAAAAGAAGTGATCAAGGGCACAACTTGCCTGGGCCTTGAGATTTCAGGTACCAACTTGCTCTTCAGATGACACGTGTCCTCACTGCTAAACGTAGCAATACAGACAAAAATGGTATAGACAAAATTAACATTACATCAAACATAAGAATAAACTGAATAATAATAATCTACGTGCTGCTACGAGATCGTGGGTTCAAGAATCGCTAAATTCGGAGTTACGATTAAGGAGTTATGATTTTATAGAAGATCTATGTGATTAAAATATTAAACTATCTTATAATTTGGTTAGAATACACCATATGAGAGAATATTTTATGTGTCGGCGTCTCGGACCCAGGGGGTCCCTTGGACCGACGAGTGAAATCGCTGTGTGCCCCTGCCCAGATGGGTTGGCGCGGGATGGAACACAAGATGTGGGGCAAGCCTTGTATTATCCTACACCAGGGGTGCCGCTCGTAGTAGGGGTTACAAGCACGTCGCGAGAGGGAGAGAGAGAGAGAGAGAGAGAGAGAGTTCGTCCGCTCCTTCCCTCGCGCGAACCCCCCTCAGGATGGCCCTGGACCTCCCTTTTATAGGCGCAAGGAGAGGGTCCAGACGTACAACGGGGAGCATAGCTATGCGCTAACGTGTCCAGCAGAGGAGCGCCTAAGCCTTGTGTACATGCCAACGTGGCCGTCGGGGGAGAGTTTGAGCCCTATACACGTGATAGTGTGGCCGTCGGAGGAGCGCCTGAGTCCTTTAGGAGCACAGCTGGCAGTGCGGCAAGGGTCCTGCTGAGGTCTCCTTGCTGCCATAAGGGGCTGAGAGCCACCGACGTTATGGTGCACGCGGGGCACCATCATTACCCGTTGCCAGGGTAAGCCAGATGGGACGCTAGTCTTGTTCCTCCTAGCCTGAGCAGGCTAGGAATAGGGTAATGATGTATCCCCTGTTGGCGCGGTCGGTCCGAGCCCAAGATCGGGCGAGGCGGAGACTTCTGTCAAGGCCAAGGCCGGGGTCGGGCGAGGACGCGATTCCTCCTGAGACCGAGGTCGAGGCCGAGTCCGGGGGTTGGGCGAGGCGGAGACCTCCTCCCGAGGCCGGAGCCTGAGGTCGGGTGAGGCAGAGCTTCCTGTTGCGCCCGAGGCCGAACTCGGTGGTTGATCGTGACTTGTTGTCAGTCATTGCCTAGGTGGTTGACACGGCAGTCGGAGCAGGGCGAGCGGTGCTATTTTCCTGTCACATCAGTACAGTAAAGAAGAGGGGCGAAGTGACTACGGTCACTTCGGCCTGGCCGACTGAGGCGCGTGTGTCAGGATACGGCGTTAGGTATCCCCTGCATTGAATACGCCTGCGAAGCGGTCGGTTGTTGAGGCGGTCTGGCCAAGGTTGCTTCACAACGAAGCAAGCCCGAGCCGGGCTTCGGGAAAGCCGAGGGGGCGCCCGCTACCTGAGGAGGCCCTCGGGCGAGGCGTGAACTCGTCTGGGACTACTGCTCTGGCCCGAGGCTCGGCTCGGGCGAGATCGCGTCCCTTGGGTAGACGAAGCCTTGACTTGAACCGCACCCGTCATTTGGTCTGAGGGTGTTTACCAGCCATGATTAGGAGCGTTGGGGGTACCCCTAATTATGGTACCCGACAGTAGCCCACGAGCCTCGAAGGGAGTGTTGGTACTCGCTTGGAGGCTTTTGCCGCATTTTCGGTGAGGGGACCGGCCTTTCTCGGTTTTTGTCTTGTTCTGGTGGGTGCGCGCGAGCGCACCCGCCGGATGTAGCCCCCGAGGCCTCAGAGGAGTGGTTTGACTCCTCTGAGGTCTGAATGCTTTTCGTGGTGCTTTGGCCGGTCTGATCGTTCCCTCATGCGGCCTGGCCGTAGCCCAGGTGCGTGGTCGGGTTCCAAGTTATCAAGCTGGTTTGTTGACGCTGTCAACAGTTTTGGCCGTAGCCGGGTGCGAGAGCAGCCCCCGAGCCTCTGCACGGAGCGAGAGGACGATCAAGGACTTTCCCGACTTTTATCAGATGCCCCTGCGTCGCCTTTCCGCAAGGAGGAGGGGGAAAGCGCCATGTTGCCCTCGAAGGGCGCCGAACATGGTGTTTCCAGTGAGCTGCTAACGGGTGATCTGAGTGGACGCTCGTGCCCCGTTCGTTAGGGGTCGGCTGGTGGCCCAGAGGCACGCTCCAAAAGTACCTGCGGGTGATTCACCGGACCTAGACCCTTTCGACAGGGTCCGAGGGCTCGATGCCTCCCTCCGGTGGGATTCCGTTACAAATCGTTCCCGCTGGTCTCAGAAATGTCCTAGGGTACCTCGGGAGCGTAGCCCGAGCCTCGGCCATGTATCGGACGTACCTAGAGTCATACCTCACTCTGCGTGCTCTGGGGCGACTGTCGAACCCTTCCGAGGGGCCAGCCTACAAACCCCTGATCAGTAATGGGCACGGAGCCCGAGCGCTCTGGGGCGGCTGTTGAACCCTTCCGAGGGGCCAGCCTTCGAACCCCTGATCAGTAATGGGCTTGAAGTCCGAGTGCTCTAGGGCAGCTGTCGAAACCCTTCCGAGGGGCCAGCCTTCGAACCCCTGATCAGTAGGAGGGCTCGGGGCCCGCTTCCTTCGCCGAGAAGGATCCTTTCCACAACATCCCCTTTCTCAGTCCCTGTATTAGGAGTTCTGTACAAAATAAATAAATAATTACATCATAAAGAGACAACGATCCAGCAACCCAAAGTTGACTGGGAGACGACGGCCTAGACCTCTCACGAACTCGTCACAGCATCCTCCATGTGCCTCATCCTGCGGTACCTGTTCTTGACCTGTGGGTGTGTGTGAGACAGCAAGAGTGAGCTCACATACGTTTATCGCTCAACAAGTTGTGGAGAATAATGTGCATGAACTCGTCAAAGGTGAGAGCTCATGTGAAGTGTAAGGCTTACCAAAGAGGATGGTTGAAGCTGAGCATTGCTTTTAAAGTTGGTCAAAATTTTATTAGCAATTACTAAGTATAAGTAGATACCAACCCAATTAAGTAGTAGAACAAAAGTGATAACAACACCTACAATGCAATGCATATGAAAAATTGAATTTAGTTCCATAAATTAATCATGTGAGTGTCCGATTGAATTGAGGTAACTTCCTATAGCTTTTATAAAATACCGTAAAAAATTATGTTTATTTCCTATAGCTACTAGTTGCCTCTCGGAAGTTATTTATTTCCTAGGTTTCTTATAAAAGCCGTAGAAAGTTAAAAAACCGTAGGAAGTGTATGATTTTGGTGTAGTGTTACTGTACATTTGGAAGAAAAAAAACTTAGAAAGTTTATGTAACGAATTATTGGAGCATGTTTGGATCGTATCGTATACACGTCCTTTGTCCAAAATTGATGTAAAAAATCGTATTTTTTAGAATATAAACGGATTAAAGTTTAATAAAAGTTATAATAAAAAACTAATATTTATAATATAAGATATATATGTTATTTAATTAATTATGCAATACATTTTATAGTGAATTTGGTTAGAGACACAAATATAATAGCATTTACTATAAACTTAGTCAAATTTAGATTAGTACCTGCACAAATTTTTAGTTACATCTTTACCGGATAGAGTAGTTAATAGTTAGCAATTAAAGATTATCTTTGGATCACAACTGATAAACTACCGATCTAACAATCATATATATTCTTTACCCAGACGTCGATGGATCTAAACGGGTCTTAAACTACGTTTGACTTCTGATACGGTCTTAAACTACCCAAGGCAAGTCATGCATGTATTAGTGGCTGATTGGTGGGACCTTCCTGCTGTCACGTGATTTTTCTGTCCAAAGTCCACTCGATCGGACTCCGATCGGCCTTTTCCCGCGAGTCGGCCAGCTAGGGCTCAAGACAAGCTATATAAATCCAGGCCTCGCCCTCGCGTACTCTCCCAGTCTCCCACCCATACAATACAACGCATTAGGAATTTAGGAACATGGTTGCGGCGGCGGACGTCCCGCTCGAGAGCAGCAACGCTGCCGGAGCTTCCGTCTCCTCCCGGCGCCCGATGACTTGCCCGCACCACACTTCTTCCACCGGATCCCTGCCGCGCCCCACGAGATGATGAAGCAGGCGCCGGCGCTGCCAGCGGACGACGTAGACCTGCGGCTGTCGGACCTGGAGCAGGTCTGCCACCTCGGCGAGGGCACCTGCGGAGTTGTCACCAAGGTGCGCCACCGCGGGACTGGCACCGAGTTTGCGCTCAAGACGTCCTACTACGCCCACCCCAACAGAGCTATGGACGAGGAAGCCGAGGCGCTCCGCCGATGTGCCGGATCGCCGCACGTCGTGCGCTGCCACGCGGTTCTCAGCGGCGCCGGCGGCGAGCCCGCCTACGTGCTCGAGTTCATGGACGCCGGGACGCTCGGCGACCTCCTTGGCCGCCGGGGCGGGCGCGGAATCCCCGAATGCGCCCTCGCCGAGGTGGCCGCGCGGTGCCTCCAGGGGCTCGCACACGTCCACTCCCGCGGCGTCGCGCACCTGGACTTGAGGCCCGACAATCTCCTCGTCAACTCCCGGGGCGACATCAAGATCGGCGATTTCAGCGTGTCCAGGATCCTACATGGCCGCGCCGACGAGCGCCGCAAGGTCTCCATCTCCGTTGGTTCCCCCATGTACTTGAGCCCCGAGCGGTTCGAGCCCGATGCCCACGCAGGGCCGCGCGGCGCCATCGCCGCCGACGTCTGGGCCTTCGGCGTCACGGTCCTGGAGCTCTTCTTGGGGCGGTGCCCTTTTCTGCCCCCAGATGGGGTTAGGCCGTCGTACGTGAAACTGAGGCAGGCGATCTGCGACGGGGAGCCGCCGTCTCCGGCCGACTACGCCTGCGTGGCGGCATCGCCTGAGCTTCGCGGGTTCGTGGCAGCTTGCCTACAGAAGGACCCGAGGAGGCGAGCCACGGTGGCGCAGCTGCTCGCCCATCCGATCGTCGCACAACGCCACGTTGAGGAGTCTCGTCGCGCGCTGCGGCAACTCATCGTGGACACGCTAGAGTAGAATAGTAGGTGAAGAGGAGCACAGTTTCCAATCAAATCGTCTAGTTAAATTCTTGCATAATCACTTTGTAATGATGTTCAATTCTTTTCACTCTTGCATTGTTGGCCTTAAATTTGAAATGCCAATGCTAGTTGCAAATAATTTTATCTAGCGAGACCGTGAGAGATATATGTTAAAAAGGTTGTGCGTGTCAAATTTGAGATTGGTCACTGTAATGTCGTAGGTTGATAACTGGTCATGCGTTTGTGTTAGATGCAAGGAGGAAATAAGATCCTTGCCCGCTTGGGCAAGGTAAAGTTATCCGTAACGGTTATCTCTATATTCTTTCCTCTATACGGTTCTTTTCCCTGTATGGCTATATTCACTCTTACCGCAATGCTATCCTCTAAAAATTCTTATCCCACTTTATACATAAAATACACATTTCTTTCTAACTAACTTCAAGTACCTTATTTTTTTTCTTTTCTTTTCTTTTTTAACCATTGCAGGCTACATACGCATATCTTTATCTTTACTACTTCTTAAGACTCTAACGTAGGCGTCCACAGCGAATTGGTTCTGCCGTTCGCGTCCCCCACCCTCTCTGCTCGACAGCGCCCCCGCACATCGCGCCGCCGCGAAATCTCGCCCACCTCTCCCCGCTCTTACCCCCCGCCGCGAGATCCACCCCGCCGTCACCCCCCCCCCCCCCCCCCCCCGCGCTCGCACGTAGGCCCGCCTCTCCCTGCCGTGATCTCATCGCGCCGCCCCGTCGAACCGCCGCGGCCACGAGATCCACCCCGCCGTCCCGCCCCTCCAAGCCGCAGTCTCCTCTTCTAGCAACCCGCCTGGTCGTCGACGCTGCCTGCGTCGTCCGTGTCATCGTTGCCCCGCCGCCGACATCCTGGCCATACTCGTGTGCACGAGGGCCATGGCGCGGAGTACGCCGGCCCCTTTAGGGGCTCGGAAGCCGTGTTTGGCCACGGTGCAAAGTCGCCACCCGCCTGGCCGTCGACGCAGAGGCCGCGTGGGGCTATCGGTCGCCGGAGCCCATGGTGCTGGTTCGTTCTGGCGACGGCGACAACGTCCACTACATGCTTGCTGTCATCCGCGTCTTGGTTGCCACGACGTGGACATCCTAGCCATACTCGCACACGCGTTGGCTGCCAGTGTCGATCGCTTCATTGTAAGTGTGCCCTTGTCGGTGTATCTTCTCTGCTACCTTCTAACGCGCCTTGGTTTCCTGGTAATTTCTTCCCATGCTCCCTGGAAGAGTCCACAGAGGCATTGCAGATCGCCGAGACCGACGGTCAGCTGCTTATCTGATTGTTGTGCTTCTTTGACTACTCCTGTGCTTGGTGGTGCCTGTAAGGTGTTCGGTGAAATGCACCTGAGAAGTTGTCTTGTGTGCAGATCGTCGAGACCGATAGTAAGCTCAGCTGCTTAGACTGGGTTTAGTTTAACTGAATATAGTTTCAGGTTTTCGATGAGGTGGCTCGTGGAAAGTTGTGATGTACCAACTAACTGAGCTATATACCTCCCATAGAAAGTTGTTCCTATATTACATTTTACCTGCTTGCCTCTGCGGTTGGTAGATTGACTTTCGTGATTCCCCTTGATTACCATCCAGATGAATTACTATCTATATACTTGAGAATACTATTTACCACTACATGTTTAGTGATTCCTGGCACATCCACTGTATTGCTGCACATTATGTTCCCTTAGTAAGTACTGACCTTTTCAGAACAATATCAATGGTATTCTGCAGATAAGAAAAGGTGTACTTCCTCGCCTTCTAGAGGAGATATTGTCAACAAGAATTATGGTGAAACAAGCAATGAAAAAATTGAGTCCATCACAGCAAGTTCTTCACAGGGTATCACTTCTATACCAACTTTTTAACATCGTGTGAAATGCCTGAATCTCTTGTTGATTATGCTATATGGTACCATAGCCATTTCGTTAGCTCTGTGCTTAGGCAGTCCTCTTACTTCCCTTTTGCAACATTTGTTTTTCAGTTAAAAAATTGTTCTTACCAATTGGTGGATATATTGTAAATAATTAGTTTGTTTGCAGATATTCAATGCACGGCAGCTTGCTTTGAAGCTGATAGCTAATGTCACATATAGTTACACAGCTGCTGGATTCAGTGGTCGAATGCCTTGTGCAGAGCTTGCAGACAGCATTATTCAGTGTGGCCGTAGAACACTCGAAACAACAATATCATTTGTCAACCAGCATCTTTTGTGGAAAGCTAGGGTTGTGTATGGTGATACTGACAGGTATTATTGTGTTTCTTGTTTTTTTTCTTTGGATTATATTGTAGTCATTCTATACTTATACATCCCCACCGAGATGTCGCTCTTCTTTTTTTATTCTAAGTTATTGTGTTGTTAATATATCAAAGTTTATAATAGGACTTACCAACTAACCGTATGAAAATATGATGATAAATCTCTACGGTTGATCACTGACGCTTCAGTAAGTTATCCAATTTCAAAAGAGAAGTCTCAAGGTTTGGACCCCAATATGCGAGGTAGGTTTGATGGTTTTATAGGAATTCTTCTTGCATTTGATTCATGCTTATTAAGAGGTCTATTTTTTGCACTTTTGCCGACAAAGTTATCTATTCATCTCCAAATTTTGATCCCAAAGTTTTCCTTTCGTGGGTCCACAAAGACACGAGCGCTGCTGACTTAGAGGCTGGTGCTCCCACCTTGAAAACTGATCTCAAAGGGAGAACACAGCAGAAAAAACTGTTAGTCAAGGAGAACTTCGATTGTTTTGTCTCGTGCAAAACTACAATAGATGGTATTTGTGTAGTTGTTATATACATCCATATTGCAAATAAATGTTCATGATCCTGAGTTTATGGACAATGTTTTGCATCCCCTTGTAACACAGTTTTTTTTGCAGACATTGAGTCGAAATTGAGACAGATAGAGGAAGATCCTGAAGGTGCAGGTACTGCTCACTTGTATTCAGTGACACTAAAAATTAGTGGTGTGGCAAATCGTGCATTTGAGCCTCGATTATAGAATTTTGTTAATGTCTCATATATGCTCAACTCCTGGAAGATTTCCATTGAATAATACTATAAGTACGGGTAAGCTAGATAGGGATGCAAGTAGCAGATTATGCTAGATTCTTGCACAGGGAAAATTATGTAGTATTGTGGGGGTAACAAGTAGGTTCCTTTTTTGAAGGTACACGTGAGCATGCCTATACTATGCCAGATGCTTGACCAGTTCGAAAACATTTGTGTGGGGGGAGCTGTCTTTATTCTTGTTTATTTATCAGTTCAAACAGATTGTCATGAACATGCTTGATTGCCTTCGTTTAACAGATTTTCTTCCTTCTTGCATGTTGGTGTAAAGAGTAGGTAAACCTGCTTGCGTGATGGTACAAGCAGCAGCAACAGAGGTATAGGGAAATTTTTTGAACTGTAACAAGTTGTGGACCGACAATATTCTAGCCAAGCAAAGAGCACAATGGTTAAAAAAATAAGGCAAACAAACACAGGCATCGAAAGAAGTCCCACCACTCAGTTCATACGAGGGCCTCAATTGTATATTGGATAGATAGAAAAGGCTAATCTTACTACATTAGTCTGCAAATCACAATCATTTTCTACTGCTGCCGTGGCAGCGTCGGGAGTCGAAACTACCATTAGGAAACCCTATGACACCTAATTAGCGACAATTGTTTTGGCCAGCAATATTTGTTTGTTTAGAGAACTAAGTTCAGAACTTCAGATCAAGATGTAATTGCTTTGCTGTTATCGTCTATTTGCTACTTTCAGGCAGACTGCTGCTGCTCCTCTTCGGGGGGCTCTTCCGCTTGCCCTTGCGGCGTCTGCCACATAAGTCACTGGGTTGACAAATGATATTGCTGTTTAGAAATTGATGCATCTTTATTGATATGAACAGTAGACATTTAATTACAGAAGCCCACACACTCTTGTACAGTGATAAAAATGAAGAGGTTGTGGATTCAATATTGGCAAGATAATCTTCTTAACTGATGGATTATTTTTCATGAGAAGAGGGATGAAATACTGGGTTTAGTTTAACTGAATATAGTTTCAGGTTTCTTAGAGACTTGCAACATCGGTTAAGCTTGACTTTTGTTCTTGAACCTGCATATCTTTTGTTAATGAATGTAGTGATGCTTTATTTCACATTTTCTTCATTCCCTCATCTAAGAATGTTACCGTAATGTAAATGACTTTGTATATAATCTTTTTCAGGATAGTTCTTGTGCAAAAGAATTACAAAAAGATGGGACTTCAAATTTAAATTTTGAATTGGAACTTGACTCCTTAAGTGTAAGCACCTTAGCTGTAATGAATCAGCTTATAATATATCTAGATTTCTGTAACAATTGCCAGTATTTCATACTTGTCACTTGGCTAACAAGGAGTCTGAAAATCTTGAAAGAGAGATGTCGTCATTGAAAAGGCAAAGTATGTACAAAAGAAAACTTGATTCTTCAGTCTCCCAGCACAAAAGTTGTTTGAAGATAAGTTCATTCAAGGATTTGAAGGTACAAACATACGGTATAGTATGCATTGTTTAATAGTTTAATACAGAAATAAAAGAATACTGAGAAGAGTACATCATTTGATCAATCCTTATGAACTTTCAGTTATATGTTTTAGTAGTCACCCATTTAAAAGAACCTAAACACCTATGGCTGAGTTGATTCTATAGCTTTGTTTTTTTTCTAGGATTAGCTGCGGCGAGGCTGTTTTTTCTTGGAACAGTTACATTATCTTTTGGTGTGGTACTGCTTGATTTAATTTGTGTTTTAACACTTCAATAGGAGGTGATTCTTCAGTACAAGAAATTTGTATCCTCCTTTTCTTGACAGAATCTATGACATAATAACATCTCAGGCATGCATGGCAATGAGGCACAATCAGGTCAGCAGACTGCTCATCTGCACTAGAATGTGTTCGCTCAAAAGATATTATTCAAAATTTAACTGAAAGATTTTGTTTGTTGCACAATTATTGTATTGCTTTGTTTGTTGAATATTATTTCCTTGGTGATGGGCTGTTGTTGCTGCTAGCAGGATTGAGAACGGATGGGCTACAAAGTTCTTTGAAGATGCTGCTAGAGGTAGAGCGCCCACACTTATGTTCATGTAAGTATGCACGCTTGTATGTAATTGTTTGCATTGTCGTTTTGGACCATGTTGTTAGAGGGGTATTGCAGAGAACTGTTGAGCTAGAGCAGCTCCTTTCACTAAGGTCATCAATGCAGACACATAAACCATCAATAGTGGGGTATGATGAGGATAACAATGTGATTTTTCCTTTGGACAAGCGTCGTCATGATCCAACTTGAATCAATGAAGTTCACCAAAGTTTTCGATGACACCAATATTCATAGCTATTTTTCCTTTACAACTTTCTATACTGCTGGAAATAGCTCATCTTTGCTTTTCGCATTGCACAAGTAACTAAATGAAATTACTTTGTGTATGTGATACAGAGATGTTCCTTTCATTAGTCTATAGTAGTAAAAGAAAATATATTGTCGATGCTTCGGTGCTTGCTTAAAATACTTGTGGTGGTTTCATGCACTCTTATTTTCACCAAAGGTTTCATGCACTCTTATGTGCTTATACTTTTATCATTCGCTTCAAGTCCTTCACTGTCTGCGGAATCTGTTCCATCGCTTATAATTTGCCTGTATGCAGGACTTTTGTTGATAATTTCCCAGCTTGTCGACAGTTAGAGGCTCTCCCATTCTTGGATCCACTGAAGCATTTTAGAGGTGCTCTATTCTACTATCAAAGGTTAGCATGATTGTGTCAGCACATCTCCTACTCCCTTCTTTGCTTAGTAATGCTTGATAAGTATAAGCACATGAATAGTATGGAAGAAAAAAAGATAATACACTATTAAATAATAATGCTACCTTCCTCGAAGATCTGAAAGACCACATCGATGAGTTCATCCATGCCTCCATGGACGAGCACAAGACCTGCTTTAAGAAGACGATCCAGAAGGTCAGTTGTACTACTACACTAAAATTTCTTTTATCGCTTTGGTCTTTCTACGGTTGTCATGCATTTGGTGCTCAAGGCTTCTGTTATCCATGGATTGTTGCGCAGATGTTTGGGATGTCGAAGGCTATTGCAGAGAGATCCGCGGCAGAAGCGAAGGAAGCTGGAGTTGAAAGTGCTTTGCCACTTCAGACCAGTGTCTCGCAGTAGAATTTCACGTTGGTAGTTTCTTGCTCGATGCTGGCTGAAAGGGAATTAGGCTTACACCTAGTTCCTAAATAATTTTGGTGGTTGAATTGCCCAACACAAATAATTGGACTAACTAGTTTGCTCTAGTGTATAAGTTATACAGGTGCCAAAGGTTCACAACAAGCCAATTAAAAAGACCAACGTTGAGTTCAAAATGGAGAGCTAAAAGCATACCGAAGTGTGCCCTGGTCTGGCGCACCGAACATGTCCGGTGCACCACCGGACACTCTACAGTACCTGTCCGGTGCACCAGGGGACTCCGCGCTGAACTCCTCACCTTCGGGAATTTCCAGAGGCACTCCGCTATAATTCACTGGACAGTGTCCGGTGCTCCAAAGGGACGCGGCTCTGGAACTTGGCAGCCTCGGGAAAACGCAGCGGCTGCTCCGCTATATTTCACCGGACATGTCCGGTGTACACCGGACTGTCCGGTGCGACTGCGGAGCAACGGCTACTTCGCGCCAACGGTCACCTGAAGGCGCATTCAATGCGCGCCAGAAGCGCGCAGAAGTCAGGCACGCCCATACTGGCGCACCGGACATTGAACAGTACATGTCCGGTGTGCACCGGACATCCAGGCGGGTCCAGAAGTCAGAACTCCAACGGCTTTGGTGACGTAGCTGGTGCACCGGACATGTCCGGTGTGCACCGGACTGTCCGGTGCACCATACGACAGACAGCCTTCACCAACGGTCATGTTTGGTGGTTGGGGCTATAAATACCCCAACCACCCCACCATTCATTGCATCCAAGTTTTCCAGCTTCCAACCACTATACAAGAGCTAGCATTCATTGCAAAGCACACCAAAATAGATCAAATCCTCTCCCAACTCCACACAAAGCTTTAGTGACTAGAGAGAGTGATTTGTAGTGTTCATTTGAGCTCTTGCGCTTGGATAGCTTCTTTTCTTTGGCATTCTTTCTTGTGATCAAACACTCACTTGTAATTGAGGCAAGAGACACCAATTGTGTGGTGGTCCTTGCGGGAAGTTTGATTCCCAAGTGATTTGAGAAGAGAAGCTCACTCGGTCCGGGGGACCGTTTGAGAGAGGGAAAGGGTTGAAAAAGACCCGACCTTTGTGGCCTCCTCAACGGGGAGTAGGTTTGCAAGAACCGAACCTCGGTAAAACAAATCATTGTGTCACACTCCTTATTTGCTCGAGATTTGTTTTGCACCCTATCTCACGGACTCGGTTTTATTTCTGACGCTAACCCGGTTTGTAGTTGTGTTTATATTTGTAAATTTCAGTCTCGCCCTATTCACCCCCCCTCTAGGCGACTATCAATTGGTATCGGAGCCCGGTGCTTCATTAGAGCCTAACCGCTCGAAGTGATGTCGGGAGATCACGCCAAGAAGGAGATGGAGACCGGCGAAAAGCCCACTACAAGCCACGGGAGCACTTCATCGGAAGAGTCCCGCACCAAGAGGAAGGAGAAGAAAGACTCCTCCAAAGGGAAGGAGAAGAAGAAGTACTCCTCCAAAGGGAAGGAGAAGAAATCTTCTTCACACAAAGAGAAGAAGGAGAAGTCTTCCTCCCACAAGCCGCAACGGAGTGGGACAAGAAAAAGAGGATGAGGAAAGTGGTCTACTACGAGACCGATTCTTCATGAACCTCCACCTCCGGCTCCGACGCGGCATCCGTCACTTCTAAGCGCCAAGAGCGCAAGAAGTATAGTAAGATCCCCCTACGCTACCCTCGCATTTCTAAACATACACCTTTACTTTCCGTCCCATTAGGCAAACCACCAACATTTGATGGTGAAGATTACGCTAGGTGGAGTGATTTAATGCGATTTCATCTAACCTCACTCCACAAAAGCATATGGGATGTTGTTGAGTTTGGTGCACAGGTACCATCCGTAGGGGATGAAAACTATGATGAGGATGAAGTAGCCCAAATCGAGCACTTCAACTCCCAAGCCACAACCATACTCCTCGCCTCTCTAAGTAGAGAGGAATATAACAAGGTGCAAGGGTTGAAAAATGCAAAGGAGATTTGGGATCTACTCAAGACCGCACACGAGGGTGATGAACTCACCAAAATCACCAAGCGGGAAACGATCGAGGGGGAGCTCGGTCGATTTCGTCTTCGCCAAGGGGAGGAGCCACAAGACATGTACAACCGGCTCAAAACCTTGGTGAACCAAGTGCGCAACCTTGGGAGCAAGAAATGGGATGACCACGAGGTGGTTAAGGTTATTCTTAGATCACTCATCTTCCTTAACCCCACTCAAGTTCAATTAATTCGTGGTAATCCTAGATATACACTAATGACTCCCGAGGAAGTTATCGGGAATTTTGTGAGCTTTGAATGTATGATCAAGGGCTCAAAGAAGATCAACGAGCTTGATGATCCCTCCACGTCCGAAGCACAACCGGTGGCTTTCAAGGCGACGGAGGAAAAGAAGGAGGAGTCTACACCAAGTAGACAACCAATCGACGCTTCAAAGCTCGACAACGAGGAGATGGCTTTAATCATCAAAAGCTTTCACCAAATCCTCAAGCAACGGAAGGGGAAGGATTACAAATCCCGTTCCAAGAAGGTTTGCTACAAGTGTGGTAAGCCCGGTCACTTTATTGCTAAATGTCCATTATCAAGTGACAATGACAGGGACAACGACAAGAAGGGCAAGAGGAGAGAAAAGAAGAGGTACCACAAGAAGAGGGGCGGCGATGCCCACGTATGCCGCGAGTGGGACTCCGACGAGAGCTCCACCGACTCCTCCGACGACGAGGACGCCGCCAACATCGCCGTCACCAAGGGACTCCTCTTCCCCAACGTCGGCCACAAGTGCCTCATGGCAAAGGACGGCAAAAAGAAGAAGGTTAAATCTAAATCCTCCACTAGATATGAGTCCTCTAGTGATGATAATGCTAGTGATGAGGAAGATAACTTGCGTACCCTTTTTGCCAACCTTAACATGGAACAAAAGGAAAAATTAAATGAATTAATTAGTGCTATTCATGAAAAGGATGACCTTTTGGATTCCCAAGAGGACTTCCTAATTAAGGAAAATAAGAAACATGTTAAGGTTAAAAATGCTTATGCTCTAGAAATTGAGAAATGTGAAAAATTATCTAGTGAGCTAAGCACTTGCCATGAGACAATAGAAAACCTTAGAAATGAAAATGCTAATTTGTTAGCTAAGGTTGATTCTCATGTTTGTAATGTTTCAACTTCCAATCCTAGAGATATTAATGATGATTTGCTTGCTAGGATTGAAGAATTGAACATTTCTCTTGCTAGCCTTAGAAATGAAAATGAAAAATTGCTTGCTAAGGCTAAAGATTTGATGTTTGCAATGCTACTATTTCCGACCTTAGAAGTAAAAATGAAATATTGCATGCTAAGGTTGTAGAACTAAAATCTTGCAAACCCTCTACATCTACCGTTGAGCACACTTCTATTTGTACTAGATGTAGAGATGTTAACATTGTTGCTATACATGATCACATGGCTTTAATTAAACAACAAAATGATCATATAGCTAAATTAGATGCTAAAATTGTCGAGCATAACTTAGAAAACGAAAAGTTTAAATTTGCTAGAAGTATGCTCTATAGTGGGAGACGCCCTAGCATAAAGGATGACATTGGCTTCCAAAGGGGAGACAATGTCAAACTTAATGCCCCTCCTAAAAGATTGTCTAACTTTGTAAAGGGCAAGGCTCCCATGCCTCAGGATAACGAGGGTTACATTTTATACCCTGCCGGTTATCCTGAGGACAAAATTAGGAGAATTCATTCTAGGAAGTCTCACTCTGGCCCTAACCATGCTTTTATGTATAAGGGTGAGACATCTAGCTCTAGGCAACCAACCCGTGCTAAGTTGCCTAAGAAGAAAACTCCTAGTGCATCAAATGAACATAGCCTTTCATTTAAAACTTTTGATGCATCTTATGTGTTGACTAACAAATCCGGCAAGGTTGTTGCCAAGTATGTTGGGGGCAAACACAAGAGCTCCAAAACTTGTGTTTGGGTTCCCAAAGTTCTTGTTTCTAATGCCAAAGGACCCAAAACCGTTTGGGTACCTAAAGTCAAGAACTAAAATTGTTTTGTAGGTTTATACATCCGGGGGCTCAAGTTGGATACTCGACAGCGGGTGCACAAACCATATGACAGGGGAGAAGAAGATGTTCTCCTCCTACGAGAAAAACAAGGATCCCCAACGAGCTATCACATTCGGGGATGGAAACCAAGGTTTGGTCAAAGGATTGGGTAAAATTGTTATATCCCCTGACCACTCTATTTCCAATGTTTTTCTTGTAGATTCATTAGATTACAATTTGCTTTCTGTATCTCAATTATGCAAAATGGGCTACAATTGTCTTTTCACTGATGTAGGTGTCACTGTCTTTAGAAGAAGTGATGATTCAATAGCATTTAAGGGAGTGTTAGAGGGTCAGCTATACTTGGTAGATTTTTATAGAGCTGAACTCGACACTTGCTTAATTGCTAAGACTAACATGGGCTGGCTCTGGCATCGCCGACTAGCACATGTTGGGATGAAGAATCTTCACAAGCTTCTAAAGGGAGAACACATTTTAGGACTAACAAATGTTCATTTTGAGAAAGACAGGGTTTGTAGCGCATGTCAAGCAGGAAAGCAAGTTGGTGCCCATCATCCACACAAGAACATCATGACGACCGACAGGCCGCTTGAGCTACTCCACATGGATCTATTCGGCCCGATTGCTTACATAAGCATCGGCGGGAGTAAGTATTGTCTTGTAATAGTGGATGATTATTCTCGCTTCACTTGGGTGTTCTTTTTGCAGGAAAAATCTCAAACCCAAGAAACCTTAAAGGGATTCTTAAGACGAGCTCAAAACGAGTTCGTCTTAAGGATCAAGAAAATTAGAAGCGACAACGGGACGGAGTTCAAGAACTCTCAAATCGAAGGCTTCCTTGAGGAGGAGGGAATCAAGCATGAGTTCTCTTCTCCCTACACGCCACAACAAAATGGTGTAGTTGAGAGGAAGAATCGAACTCTATTGGACATGGCAAGGACCATGCTTGATGAGTACAAGACTTCGGATCGGTTTTGGGCCGAGGCGGTCAACACCGCTTGCTACGCCTGAGAGCACCTAGAGGGGGGGGGGTGAATAGGTGATCCTGTAAAACTTCAAAACTTAAGCCACAAAAACTTGTTAAGTGTTAGCACAGTTTATGCCAAGTGGCTAGAGAGGAGTCAAAACACAATAACCACAAGAATTCAATCACAGAGATGACACGGTGGTTATCCCGTGGTTCGGCCAAGTACAAAACTTGCCTACTCCACGTTGTGGCGTCCCAACGGACGAGAGTTGCACTCAACTCCTCTCAAGTGATCCAATGATCAACTTGAATACCACGGTGTTCTTTCTTTTCTTTTCTCAATCCCGTTTGCGAGGAATCTCCACAGCTTGGAGCCTCTCGCCCTTACAAAAGATGTTCACAAAGAATCACGGAGCAAGGGAGGGATTAGCAACTCACACACGACACAAAGATCACAGCGAATACGCACACACAAGACCCAGACTTGAGCTCGAAAGACTAGCACACTAGAACGGAGCTCAAATCACTAGAATGTCGAACAAGTACGCAAGATTGATGTGTGAGTGATCAAGAGTGCTCAAGGAATGCTTTGGTATTTCCTCCATGCGCCTAGGGGTCCCTTTTATAGCCCCAAGGCAGCTAGGAGCCGTTGAGAGCAAATCTGGAAGGCCATCCCTGCCTTCTGTCGTCGGGCGCACCGGACAGTCCGGTGCACACCGGACACTATCCGGTGCCCGATTTCTTTCCTTAACAGGCGCAGCCGACCGTTGCCGGCCGTTGCAGATCTGGCGCACCGGACAGTCCGGTGCACACCGGACAGTCCGGTGCCTTCTTCCGACCGTTGGCCAGACCACGTGTCGCGCGCAGATTCCGCGGCCGACCGTTGGCTCACCGGACAGTCCGGTGCACACCGGACAGTCCGGTGATTTTTAGCCGTACGCCGTCGGCAAATTCCCGAGAGCGGCGTCTTCGGGTCGAGGCAGCCTGGCTCACCGGACACTGTCCGGTGCACCACCGGACAGTCCGGTGCCCCAGACCGAAACAGCCTGTTGGCTGTACACAGCCAACATTCTTCTTTTCTTCTTTTCTCTGTTTCTAACACTTAGACAAATATATTAGTACACAAAACCAATGTACTAAGGCTTAGAAACATACCTTTACTTGTGATTTGTACTTTGTTCATCCATGGGCATATATTCACATTTAAGCACATGTGTTGGCACTCAATCACCAAAATACTTAGAAATGGCCCAAAGGCACATTTCCCTTTCAATCTCCCCCTTTTTGGTGATTTATGCCAACACAACATAAAGCAACTAAAACAAGTGCAAAATCACTTCAAATAGAACTCAAATCTATTTTGATTCATTTTTGGCATATATGGATCATCCTTTGCCACCACTTGGTTTGTTTTTGCAAATCAAACTCAAATCTCTATCTCTAAGTCAAACACACATGTTGAAACATAAAGAGAGTCATTCCAAAAGAGATTTATCAAAGATTTCAAAAACTCCCCCTATTTCCCATAATCAATACTTCTCCCCACACGAAGCCAACTTTTGACGAAAGAGACAATGCAAGAGTTTTGAACAAACCAAAAGCTCTATTCTACTATTTTCAAAATCTCTCAAGTGGTAGCTGATCCATTTATTGCTTTGGCCTTTATTTTCTCCCCCTTTGGCATCAAGCACCAAAACGGGATCAACTTTGGCCCTTTAACCCCATTGCCTCACCAAAGTCTTCAATAAAGAGCAAATGGCAATTAGAGTCCATGAGATGGACTTGGAATTAGTTACCCTCTCATTGGAGTGCAGTGGAAGTCTTTCATGGTCCAAGTCCACCTTTTCCCTTTCAATTCTCCTTCGAGACTAAATCAGGCAAACTCAAGCATATGGTTAGTCTCAAAGGGTCAAGTTGTAACACATCTCCCCCTAAACATGTGCATCACTTTGCAACGGACTTGTGAGGTCCAGGGAGTGTTTGTACAACTTGAGCACCACAATAAGCAACAAAATGCAGAATGAACATGATCAAAAACATAAACACATGTATGCTACAATTCAATCCAGGTTCCGCGAATCTAAGACATTTAGCTCACTACGCAGCCTGCAAAAGGTCTTCTCATCTAGAGGCTTGGTAAAGATATTGGCTAGCTGGTTCTCGGTGCTAACATGAAACACTTCGATATCTCCCTTTTGCTGGTGGTCTCTCAAAAAGTGATGCCGGATGTCTATGTGCTTTGTGCGGCTGTGCTCAACAGGATTTTCCGCCATGCGGATAGCACTCTCATTATCACATAGGAGTGGGACTTTGCTCAGATTGTAGCCAAAGTCCCGGAGGGTTTGCCTCATCCAAAGTAGTTGCGCGCAACACTGTCCTGCGGCAACGTACTCGGCCTCAGCGGTGGATAGGGCAACAGAAGTTTGTTTCTTAGAGTTCCACGACACCAGGGACCTTCCTAAGAATTGGCACGTCCCCGATGTACTCTTCCTATCGACCTTACATCCAGCATAGTCGGAATCTGAGTATCCAACCAAGTCAAAGGTAGACCCCTTTGGATACCAGAGCCCGAAGCAAGGCGTAGCAACTAAATATCTAAGGATTCGCTTCACCGCCACTAAGTGACATTCCTTAGGATCGGATTGAAATCTAGCACACATGCATACGCTAAGCATAATATCCGGTCTACTAGCACATAAATAAAGCAAAGAACCTATCATGGACCGGTATGCTTTTTGATCAACGGACTTACCTCCTTTGTTGAGGTCGGTGTGTCCGTCGGTTCCCATCGGAGTCTTTGCGGGCTTGGCGTCCTTCATCCCAAACCGCTTTAGTAGATCTTGCGTGTACTTCGTTTGTGAGATGAAGGTGCCGTCCTTGAGTTGCTTCACTTGGAACCCAAGGAAGTAGTTCAACTCGCCCATCATCGACATCTCGAATTTCTGCGTCATCACCCTGCTAAACTCTTCACAAGACTTTTGGTTAGTAGAACCAAATATTATGTCATCGACATAAATTTGGCACACAAACAAATCACCATCACATGTCTTTGTAAAAAGAGTTGGATCGGCTTTCCCAACCTTGAAAGCATTAACAATTAGAAAGTCTCTAAGGCATTCATACCATGCTCTTGGGGCTTGCTTAAGTCCATAGAGCGCCTTAGAGAGCTTACACACATGGTCAGGGTACCGTTCATCCTCGAACACGTACACCTCCTCCTTGATTGGCCCGTTGAGGAAAGCGCTCTTCACATCCATTTGGTACAACCTGAAAGAATGATGAGCGGCATATGCTAGCAAGATACGAATTGATTCTAGCCTAGCCACAGGAGCAAAAGTCTCCTCGAAATCCAAACCTGCGACTTGGGCATAACCTTTTGCCACAAGTCGAGCCTTGTTTCTCGTCACCACCCCGTGCTCGTCTTGTTTGTTGCGGAACACCCACTTGGTTCCCACAACATTTTGCTTCGGACGAGGCACCAGTGTCCAAACTTCATTCCTCTTGAAGTTGTTGAGCTCCTCCTGCATGGCCAACACCCAGTCCGGATCTAGCAAGGCCTCCTCTACCCTGAAAGGCTCAATAGTAGAGACAAAGGAGTAATGCTCACAAAAATTAACTAATCGAGATCGAGTAGTTACTCCCTTGCTAATGTCACCCAGAATTTGGTCGACTGGATGATCCCTTTGAATCATCGCTCGAACTTGGGTTGGAGGTGCCGGTTGCGCTTCTTCCTCCATCACATGATTATCTTGTGCTCCCCCTTGATCACACGCCTCCACTTGAGGTACCTGTTCGTCATCTTGGGTTGAGGGATGCACCATAGTTGAGGAAGAAGGTTGATCTCGTTCATCTTGTTCCTGTGGCCGAACTTCTCCAATCACCATGGTTCGTATAGCGGCTGTTGGAACATCTTCTTCATCTATATCATCAAGATCAACAACTTGCTCTCTTGGAGAGCCATTAGTCTCATCAAATACAACGTCGCTAGAGACTTCAACCAAACCCGATGATTTGTTGAAGACTCTATACGCCTTTGTATTTGAGTCATAACCTAACAAAAACCCTTCTACAGCTTTGGGAGCAAACTTAGAATTTCTACCTTTCTTCACTAGAATGTAGCACTTGCTTCCAAATACACGAAAGTAGGATACATTGGGTTTGTTACCGGTTAGTAGCTCATACGACGTCTTCTTGAGGAGGCGATGAAGGTAGACCCTGTTGATGGCGTGGCAAGCCGTGTTCACGGCTTCCGTCCAAAAGCACTCGGGAGTCTTGAACTCTCCTAGCATCGTCCTCGCCATATCGATGAGCGTCCTGTTCTTCCTCTCTACCACACCATTTTGCTGTGGTGTGTAGGGAGCGGAGAACTCGTGCTTGATCCCTTCCTCTTCAAGGAGCTCCTCTACTTGAAGGTTCTTGAATTCGGTCCCGTTGTCGCTCCTTATCTTTTTCACTTTGAGCTCAAACTCATTTTGAGATCTCCTGAGGAAGCGCTTGAGGGTCCCTTGGGTTTCAGACTTATCCTGCAAAAAGAACACCCAAGTGAAGCGGGAAAAGTCATCAACAATAACTAGACCATACTTACTTCCTCCTATACTCAGATAGGCAACGGGTCCGAAGAGGTCCATATGCAGCAGCTCCAGGGGTCTTGATGTGGTCATCACATTCTTGTTGTGATGCGCTCCTCCCACTTGTTTACCTGCTTGACAAGCTGCACAAGGTCTATCTTTTTCGAATTGCACGTTAGTCAAACCTATCACGTGTTCTCCCTTTAGAAGCTTGTGAAGGTTCTTCATCCCCACATGTGCTAAGCGGCGATGCCACAGCCAGCCCATGCTAGTCTTAGCTATTAAGCATGCATCTAGACCGGCCTCTTCTTTTGCAAAATCAACTAAATAAAGTTTGTCGTCTAATACACCCTTAAAAGCTAGTGAGCCATCACTTCTTCTAAAGACAGACACATCTACATTTGTAAATAGACAGTTATATCCCATATTGCATAATTGACTAACAGATAGTAAGTTATATCCCAGAGACTCAACTAAAAACACATTAGAAATTGAGTGCTCATTTGAAATTGCAATTTTACCTAACCCTTTTACCTTGCCTTGATTCCCATCACCGAATACAATTGAATCTTGGGAATCCTTATTCTTGACGTAGGAGGTGAACATCTTCTTCTTCCCCGTCATATGGTTTGTGCATCCGCTGTCGATAATCCAGCTTGAACCCCCGGATGCATAAACCTGCAAGGCAAATTTAGGCTTGGGTTTTAGGTACCCAACTCATGTTGGGTCCTACAAGGTTAGTGCAAATATCCTTAGGGATCCAAATGCAAGTTTTGTCTCCCTTGCATTTTGCCCCTAACTTCCTAGCAACAATTTTCTTATCCTTTCTACAAATAGCAAAGGAAGCATTTAAAGCACAATAAATTGTAGAAGGTTCATTTACTACTTTCCTAGGAGCATGAATAACATTCTTTCTAGGCATATGATGAACAACATTTCTTCTAAACACATTTCTACCATGCATAACATGAGAACTAGAAGCAGTCATAGCATAAGAGTCATAAGCATGTGAATCAAAAACATCATTACCTCTAAAAGCATTTCTAGAATATCTCCTATCATAGTACATGAAAGCATGATTCTTCTTAACACTATTAGCCATAGGAGCCTTCCCTTTCTCCTTGGTGGAGATGGGAGTCTTATGGCTTGTTAAGTTCTTGGCTTCCCTCTTGAAGCCAAGCCCATCCTTAATTGAGGGGTGTCTACCAACCGTGTAGGCATCCCTAGCAAATTTTAGTTTATCAAAATCACTTTTGCTAGTCTTAAGTTGGGCATTAAGACTAGCTAATTCATCATTCAATTTTGAAATGGAAACTAAGTGTTCACTACAAGCATTAATGTCAACATCCTTACACCTAGTGCAAATTTCAACATGTTCAACACAAGAGTTAGATTTATGTGCTTCTACTAGTTTAGCATTTAAGTCATCATTAATGCTTTTTAATTTAGAAATTGAATCATGGCATGTAGACAACTCACAAGCAAGCATTTCATTCCTTTTAACTTCTAGAGCATGAGATCTTTGAGCTTCTACAAATTTATCATGTTCTTCATACAACAAATCCTCTTGCTTTTCTAAAAGTATGTTCTTCTCATTCAATGCATCAATCAATTCATTAATTTTGTCTACTTTGGTTCTATCTAGGCCCTTAAACAAACACGAGTAATCTACTTCATCCTCATCACTAGATTCGTCCTCACTTGAAGAAGCATAGGTAGAGTTCCGAGTACATACCTTCTTCTCCCTTGCCATAAGGCATGTGTGACGCTCGTTTGGGAAGAGGGTTGATTTGTTGAAGGCGGTGGCGGCGAGTCCTTCATTGTCGGAGTCGGAAGAGGAGCAGTCCGAGTCCCACTCCTTGCCTAGATGCGCCTCGCCCTTTGCCTTCTTGTAATTCTTCTTCTTTTCCCTCTTATTTCCCTGTTCCTGGTCACTATCATTATCGGGGCAGTTAGCGATAAAATGACCAATCTTACCGCACTTGAAGCATGAGCGTTTCCCCTTTGTCTTGGTCTTGCTTGGCTGCCCCTTGTGACCCTTTAGTACCGTCTTGAAGCGTTTAATGATGAGAGCCATCTCTTCATCATTAAGTCCGGCCGCCTCAATTTGTGCCACCTTGCTAGGTAGCGCCTCCTTGCTTCTTGTTGCTTTGAGAGCAAAAGGTTGCGGCTCGTTGATCGGTCCATTCAAGGCGTCGTCCACGTACCTTGCTTCCTTGATCATCATTCGCCCGCTGACGAATTTTCCTAGGACTTCTTCGGGCGACATTTTGGTGTACCTGGGATTCTCACGAATATTATTTACCAAATGAGGATCAAGAATGGTAAAGGACCTTAGTAATAGTCGGACGACGTCATGGTCCGTCCATCGCGTGCTTCCATAGCTCCTTATTTTGTTGATAAGGGTCTTGAGCCGGTTGTATGTTTGGGTTGGCTCCTCGCCCCTTATCATCGCAAATCTTCCAAGCTCGCCCTCCACCAACTCCATTTTAGTGAGCATGGTGATGTCGTTCCCCTCGTGAGAGATCTTGAGGGTGTCCCATATCTGCTTGGCATTGTCCAAGCCGCTCACCTTATTGTACTCGTCCCTGCACAAAGATGCTAGCAACACAGTAGTAGCTTGTGCATTTTTATGAATCTGTTCATTGATAAACATAGGGCTATCTGAGCTATCAAATTGCATTCCACTCTCTACAATCTCCCATATGCTAGGATGAAGAGAGAACAAGTGAGTACGCATTTTGTGGCTCCAAAATCCGTAGTCCTCTCCATCAAAGTGAGGGGGCTTGCCAAGTGGAATGGGAAGCAAATGCGAATTTGAACTTTGCGGAATACGAGAGTAGTCAAAAGAAAAGTTCGAATTAACCGGTTTCCTTTTCTCGTAGTCGTTGTGGTCGTCGTCCTTTTGGGAAGAAGAGGATTCGTCGCTGTCGTAGTAGACGATCTCCTTGATGCGCCTTGTCTTCTTCTTCTTCCCATCTTTGCGCTTGTGGCTTGAACCCAAGTCGGTAGATTTGTCATTCTTCGGCTCATTGAAGATGGACTCCTTCTCGTTGTTGTCGACCACCATCCCCTTTCCCTTAGGATCCATCTCTTCGGGCGATTAGTCCCTTTCTTGAAGAGAACGGCTCCGATACCAATTGAGAGCACCTAGAGGGGGGATGAATAGGTGATCCTGTAAAACTTCAAAACTTAAGCCACAAAAACTTGTTAAGTGTTAGCACAGTTTATGCCAAGTGGCTAGAGAGGAGTCAAAACACAATAACCACAAGAATTCAATCACAGAGATGACACGGTGGTTATCCCGTGGTTCGGCCAAGTACAAAACTTGCCTACTCCACGTTGTGGCGTCCCAACGGACGAGAGTTGCACTCAACTCCTCTCAAGTGATCCAATGATCAACTTGAATACCACGGTGTTCTTTCTTTTCTTTTCTCAATCCCGTTTGCGAGGAATCTCCACAGCTTGGAGCCTCTCGCCCTTACAAAAGATGTTCACAAAGAATCACGGAGCAAGGGAGGGATTAGCAACTCACACACGACACAAAGATCACAGCGAATACGCACACACAAGACCCAGACTTGAGCTCGAAAGACTAGCACACTAGAACGGAGCTCAAATCACTAGAATGTCGAACAAGTGCGCAAGATTGATGTGTGAGTGATCAAGAGTGCTCAAGGAATGCTTTGGTATTTCCTCCATGCGCCTAGGGGTCCCTTTTATAGCCCCAAGGCAGCTAGGAGCCGTTGAGAGCAAATCTGGAAGGCCATCCCTGCCTTCTGTCGTCGGGCGCACCGGACAGTCCAGTGCACACCGGACACTGTCCGGTGCCCGATTTCTTTCCTTAACAGGCGCAGCCGACCGTTACCAGTCGTTGCAGATCTGGCGCACCGGACAGTCCGGTGCACACCGGACAGTCCGGTGCCTTCTTCCGACCGTTGGCCAGACCACGTGTCGCGCGCAGATTCTGCGGCCGACCGTTGGCTCGGCCGACCGTTGGCTCACCGGACAGTCCGGTGCACACCGGACAGTCCGGTGATTTTTAGCCGTACGCCGTCGGCAAATTCCCGAGAGCGGCGTCTTCGGGTCGAGGCAGCCTGGCGCACCGGACACTGTCCGGTGCACCACCGGACAGTCCGGTGCCCCAGACCGAAACAGCCTGTTGGCTGTACACAGCCAACATTCTTCTTTTCTTCTTTTCTCTGTTTCTAACACTTAGACAAATATATTAGTACACAAAACCAATGTACTAAGGCTTAGAAACATACCTTTACTTGTGATTTGTACTTTGTTCATCCATGGGCATATATTCACATTTAAGCACATGTGTTGGCACTCAATCACCAAAATACTTAGAAATGGCCCAAAGGCACATTTCCCTTTCAACGCCATCAACCGGTTATATCTACACCGAATCCTCAAGAAGACATCTTATGAGCTCCTAACCGGTAAAAAGTCCAACATTTCATATTTTAGAGTCTTTGGTAGCAAATGCTTTATTCTTGTTAAAAGAGGTAGAAAATCTAAATTTGCTCCTAAGACTGTAGAAGGCTTTTTACTAGGATATGATTCAAACACAAGGGCATATAGAGTCTTTAACAAGTCCACTGGACAAGTTGAAGTTTCTTGTGACGTTGTGTTTGATGAGACTAACGGCTCTCAAGTAGAGCAAGTTGATCTTGATGAGATAGGTAATGAAGAGGCTCCATGCATCGCACTAAGGAACATGTCCATTGGGGATGTGTGTCCTAAGGAATCCGAAGAGCCTCCAAATGCACAAGATCAACCATCCTCCTCCATGCAACCATCTCCACCGACTCAAAATGAGGATGAAGCTCAAATTGATGAAGTAGAAGATCAAGCAAATGAGCCACCTCAAGATGATGGCAATAATCAAGGGGGAGATGGAAATGAGGAAGACAAGGAGGATGAGGAACAAAGGCCGCCGCACCCAAGAGTCCACCAAGCAATTCAACGAGATCACCCCGTCGACACTATCCTCGGCGACATTCATAAGGGGGTAACCACTAGATCTCGTGTTGCACATTTTTGTGAGCATTACTCTTTTGTTTCCTCTATTGAGCCACACAGGGTAGAGGAAGCACTTCAAGATTCGGATTGGGTGGTGGCGATGCAAGAAGAGCTCAACAACTTCACTAGGAATGAGGTATGGCATTTAGTTCCACGTCCTAATCAAAATGTTGTAGGAACCAAATGGGTCTTCCGCAACAAGCAAGATGAGCATGGTGTGGTGACAAGGAACAAAGCTCGACTTGTGGCCAAAGGATACTCCCAAGTCGAAGGTTTGGATTTCGGTGAAACCTATGCACCCGTAGCTAGGCTTGAGTCAATTCGCATATTATTAGCCTATGCTACTTACCATGGCTTTAAGCTTTATCAAATGGACGTGAAAAGTGCCTTCCTCAATGGACTAATCAAGGAAGAGGTCTATGTTGAGCAACCTCCCGGCTTTGAAGATAGTGAGTACCCTAACCATGTCTATAAACTCTCTAAGGCGCTTTATGGGCTCAAGCAAGCCCCAAGAGCATGGTATGAATGCCTTAGAGATTTCCTTATCGCTAATGGCTTCAAAGTCGGAAAGGCCGATCCTACTCTATTCACTAAAACTCTTGAAAATGACTTGTTTGTATGCCAAATTTATGTTGATGATATTATATTTGGGTCTACTAACGAGTCTACATGTGAAGAGTTTAGTAGGATCATGACACGGAAATTCGAGATGTCTATGATGGGGGAGTTGAAGTACTTCTTAGGATTTCAAGTGAAGCAACTCCAAGAGGGCACCTTCATTAGCCAAACAAAGTATACTCAAGACATTCTAAACAAGTTTGGGATGAAGGATGCCAAGCCCATCAAGACACCCATGGGAACTAATGGGCATCTCGACCTCGACACGGGAGGTAAGTCCGTGGATCAAAAGGTATACCGGTCGATGATAGGTTCTTTACTCTATTTATGTGCATCTCGACCGGATATTATGCTTTCCGTATGCATGTGTGCAAGATTCCAAGCCGACCCTAAGGAAGCTCACCTTACGGCCGTAAAACGAATCTTGAGATATTTGGCTTATACTCCTAAGTTTGGGCTTTGGTATCCTAGGGGATCCACATTTGATTTGATTGGTTATTCGGATGCCGATTGGGCGGGGTGTAAAATCAATAGAAAGAGCACATCGGGGACTTGCCAATTCTTGGGAAGATCCTTGGTATCTTGGGCTTCAAAGAAGCAAAATTCGGTCGCTCTTTCCACCGCCGAAGCCGAGTACATTGCCGCAGGCCATTATTGCGCGCAATTGCTTTGGATGAGGCAAACCCTGCGGGACTACGGTTACAAATTAACCAAAGTTCCTTTGCTATGTGATAATGAGAGTGCAATCAAGATGGCGGATAATCCCATCGAGCATAGCCGCACTAAACACATAGCCATTCGGTATCATTTTCTTAGGGATCACCAACAAAAGGGAGATATCGAGATTTCTTACATCAATACTAAAGATCAATTAGCCGATATCTTTACCAAGCCACTTGATGAACAAACTTTTAACAAACTTAGGCATGAGCTCAATATTCTTGATTCGCGCAATTTCTTTTGCTAACTTGCACACATAGCTCATTTGTATACCTTTGATCATATCTCTTTCATATGCTATGACTAATGTGTTTTTCAAGTCTATTTCAAACCAAGTCATAGGTATATTGAAAGGGAATTGGAGTCTTCGGCAAAGACAAAGGCTTCCACTCCGTAACTCATCCTTCGCCGTCGCTCCATGCCACTCTCCATTCTTGGGGGAGAAAGCATGAGCATCAAGCAAAAGGACTCCATCTTTGGTATAATCCTCACTCATTTGTTCTTGACCAAAGAAGGAGAAAGTATTTCAAGGGCTCTAATGCCTCCGTTTTTGGCGATTCATGCCAAAGGGGGAGAGAGTATGAGCCCAAAGCAAAAGGAAGTATGAGCCCAAAGCAAAAGGACCGCACCACCACCAATTTCAAAAACTTAGTTTTTCAAGAGTATTTTCAATTGGTATCTTAGTGTATTAAAAGGGGGAGAAAGTAGTATTTCGAAAATGATATATCAAAACCCTCTTGAACACTAAGAGGAGGATCTCATTTAGGGGGAGTTTTGTTTAGTTAAAGGAAAAGCATTTGAAATAGGGGGAGAAAATTTAAAATCTTGAAAATGCTTTTCAAAATCTTATTCATTTACCTTTGACTATTTGCAAAAGAACTTTAAAAAAAGGGATTTACAAAAGAATTTGCAAAAACAAAACATGTGGTGCAAGCGTGGTCCAAAATGTTAAAAATAAAGGAGCAATCCATGCATATCTTGTAAGTATTTATATTGGCTCAATTGCAAGCAACCTTTGCACTTACATTATGCAAACTAGTTCAATTATGCACTTCTATATTTGCTTTGGTTTGTATTGGCATCAATCACCAAAAGGGGGGAGATTGAAAGGGAATTAGGCTTACACCTAGTTCCTAAATAATTTTGGTGGTTGAATTGCCCAACACAAATAATTGGACTAACTAGTTTGCTCTAGTGTATAAGTTATACAGGTGCCAAAGGTTCACAACAAGCCAATTAAAAAGACCAACGTTGAGTTCAAAATGGAGAGCTAAAAGCATACTGAAGTGTGCCCTGGTCTGGCGCACCGGACATGTCCGGTGCACCACCGGACACTCTACAGTACCTGTCCGGTGCACCAGGGGACTCCGCGCTGAACTCCTCACCTTCGGGAATTTCCAGAGGCACTCCGCTATAATTCACCGGACTGTCCGGTGTACACCGGACAGTGTCCGGTGCTCCAAAGGGACGCGGCTCTGGAACTTGGCAGCCTCGGGAAAACGCAGCGGCTGCTCCGCTATATTTCACCGGACTGTCCGGTGCGACTGCGGAGCAACAGCTACTTCGCGCCAACGGTCACCTGAAGGCGCATTCAATGCGCGCCAGAAGCGCGCAGAAGTCAGGCACGCCCATACTGGCGCACCGGACATTGAACAGTACATGTCTGGTGTGCACCGGACATCCAGGCGGGTCCAGAAGTCAGAACTCCAACGGTCAAATTCCAACGGCTTTGGTGACGTGGCTGGTGCACCGGACATGTCCGGTGTGCACCGGATTGTCCGGTGCACCATACGACAGACAGCCTCCACCAACGGTCATGTTTGGTGGTTGGGGCTATAAATACCCCAACCACCCCACCATTCATTGCATCCAAGTTTTCCAGCTTCCAACCACTATACAAGAGCTAGCATTCATTGCAAAGCACACCAAAAGAGATCAAATCCTCTCCCAACTCCACACAAAGCTTTAGTGACTAGAGAGAGTGATTTGTAGTGTTCATTTGAGCTCTTGCGCTTGGATAGCTTCTTTTCTTTGGCATTCTTTCTTGTGATCAAACACTCACTTGTAATTGAGGCAAGAGACACCAATTGTGTGGTGGTCCTTGCGGGAAGTTTGATTCCCAAGTGATTTGAGAAGAGAAGCTCACTCGGTCCGGGGGACCGTTTGAGAGAGGGAAAGGGTTGAAAAAGACCCGGCCTTTGTGGCCTCCTCAACGGGGAGTAGGTTTGCGAGAACCGAACCTCGGTAAAACAAATCCTTGTGTCACACTCCTTATTTGCTCGAGATTTGTTTTGCGCCCTATCTCGCGGACTTGGTTTTATTTCTAACGCTAACCCGGTTTGTAGTTGTGTTTATATTTGTAAATTTCAGTCTCGCCCTATTCACCCCCCCTCTAGGCGACTATCACTGGCCTTTTTTTATACTGTGTTGTCTTAAACGTTTAAGCGTGTCAGTGGCGTGTTTTCGTAACTGTATTGTAGTGCTTTCATTCTCTGAAGTTTGTTGTGTGAGTGTGCCTTAAATATACCAGTGCAGTTTGCTTCATTCTCTGATGCCTTGTATGGTCGTAGACCCATGCATATGGACATCCTGAACCCAACTGTCAACTGATTGAGTGGTTCCTGATTTACCTGATTAGCTAAAGGAAAGACATCTTGCATAGCTCATCTAACAACAACTACTACATTTTAGAACAGAGTAGGACAAGATCATGCAGTTCATAATCACCGATTCTGGTGATTCCTGTGGTAATTTCAGAGCTTTCAACGACATGATCAGCAAACACACGGATATGTGTCATCCAACAAGAGCACGTTAAGGACAAATTATTTTAGATAGATCAGTTTAAATGTTTCTACATAATCTTGATAAAACAATTACTCACATGTTCTTTAGTTGTGTCAGACAAAATGATCAAGACATGCCCTTCCACTTTAACAACCATGCCAGTAGCACCTTCTTGAACTCCTGAGATCACCTTGACATGGTCACCAGGCTTGAAATATTTGCAAAGCTCCTTTTCATTGAAGGCTAATGTTTTCTGCAGTTACACATGCATTAACAATAGACAATATTGTAAGCCATTCCTCCACCATAAATTTCATATTAATTAGTTGTAATTGCAGTTAGTTACCGAGAGATCAGATATTTTTGGCCTGATGTGAACGGTTTCATCCTCTACTTTCTCAACCCAACCCTCTAGATTTTTCAAATCGCCTTTAATAACAATGACGGCATCACCCTTCATAAAGTGTCCTTTTTTTCCTGTTTGCAAACAGAGTGGACAAGCTAGCCATGTCGCCATTGATGTCATCACTAGGCTTCTTAAACTTCTCAAGTTCATCAAAAGTTCATTTTAGAACAAAGTAGGATGGAAGCACAAGTTGGCTAAATAGATCTAGGAATGTGATCTGTTTCATCTGAAGTTTCAACACCTTGTTCAATCCTCAATAGTTACGATGATCAACCATAAACTATTCAATAAGTAGCCTACAATACAGGTAAATAGATTCGTCTGCATGCAAATAGATTGGGCAGTTAGCCAGGCGTGTGAATTGGGGCTCATCATGCCATCAACAATAAGTGACAATGTGCAGTAGAATTTTATCCATCTATGATGCTAAAGCGAGAACCCAACAGGCCAAACCGGATAATGTTATAACTCCAGGCATAAGGTTCAGAATAATAATGTCAGAGACCAAACAAAAACTATGTTTCTCTTGTGTTGTAGGTAAACTTGTAACGACACGAGTGAAACAGATGCTTCAAATTACTCGGAACAAAACTCAAGAAAAACACTTTGAGTTAATTATTACCAATCTTGTTTGAATCTAAATTGAGATGAGGTCTGATCTACTACTACTAAAACTGGTGCTGCTGACCAACTCTTTCTTTTACTGGTTAGTGGGGATTGTTTTTAGATAACTCAGTATGATCAGCAGGTGATGATTCTCTGTAATCTTGTTTGCAGAAAAATTAATGCACTGCGCTGAAAAAGGACAGAACAAAGAAAGATCTTCAAATCAAAGCTAAAGAAGCGGAGATTCAAAATCTGAAAAAGCTAATGTGTAAGTACTACTGGTTTCATATGTACATAAGTTATCGTGTTATTATACGGTTCCGTTGCAACGCACGGGCACTCACCTAGTAGTAGAATAGTAGGAGAAGAAGAGGAGCACCGTTTCCAATCAAATTGTCTTGTTAAATTTATGCGATCGATTATTTTCCCATATGATATTTTGTAATCACTTTGTGATGATGTTCAATTCTTTTCACTCTTGCACTGTTGGCCTTATAATTGAAATGTCAATGTTGGTTGCTAATGATTTTATCTAACGAGACCGTGAGAGATATATGTTAAAAAGGCTGTGCGTGTCAAATTCGAGATTGGTCAGTGTAATGTCCTAGGTCGATAGCTTGTCGTACGTTTTTGTTAGATGCAAGACGGATCTGGCCAGCGTAGGAAATAAGATCCAAGTTATTCGTAACGGTTATCTCTATAATTTTCTCTTTATACGTTGCTACTATGTTACCACGTCAATAAAATTCTTTTCACTATATTCGCTCTTATTTTTTTTCTAACTACACATTTCTTTCTAACTAACTTCAACCGCTTTATTTTTTTTCTTTTCTTTTCTTTCTTAACCATTGCCGGCTACACATATAGTTTAGGATTTTTTTTTGTTTTTCCAATTAATCTCTTCAATATTTTGATATAAAAAATTAACACAAAAACATTTTTCTTTGTCTTGCCGTACGCACGAATGGGCCACCGACTCTGACTCTGCTCGTTTCTCTTGAGTATAATTCTAAAATACATTTTAAACATACTAATTACTTTACTCCATTCTACAATTTATTAAATTAACAATACTACTCTTTTACCAATTTTAAAATTCATACATACACACTGACTGTATCAGCTTAAATAAAGTAATTAAACACTTCTAGTTCACGCTTGCACGAGCCTTTCGTTGTAAGCCCGTGTACGACAACCGTACACGGCAAGACACTTAATTCTTGTGTTGCGCTTGAGTCTTCTGTTGGAAGCCGCGATCTTCTGCCACAAGCCACATTCTTCTCGCAGAAGCCAACCTACTTCTTCTCTTTAATAATTGGAACACATTAAGATTATTCAGTAAAGAATCGAGAGTTCATTGATCCTTGAGCAAACAAAAATTTACATTCTGTGAGTGAAATAACAAAGTACTAACTGATGCATGACAAAAAAACATAGGTAGTGACGGAGAATATGGTAAATGTTCACATCTCTATGGTCATGGTCAATCCCTAGTTGTGCATAAACTACTAGCTTGAGTGTGTCTTAACCGAGGTGGGTGCTACTCTCAAATAGTTCCACAATAAATCATAGAGGAGGTGATACAGACACTTGATGATGTTTGTTATAGATAACGCATATTTTACAGTTCCTGGACACCAGAAACGAGTTGTAGCATATATATCCTATTTCCTTGGTACTAATATTGGATAGAGGATGGTAAATGCAATAAGATTGGCATTCATTTTGCAAATCTTTGTCAGTCTTACTAGAACTGTAGTTACTTTATATCAATGTAGATTGATTGGTTGATTGAACACAAAATGACAAGAAGTGTTGTTTCACAGATCTCAAACAAAACAAGGCCATCATACAATACTCGTCATTGGTGAGACAAGAGGTTATAGGAAAAATAAACACAAGAAGCAGAACAATGTTGTCTAGAATCTCAATCCTTGTTGTAAGAGGTAGCAGGATTATAGGACAGTTTACCTAATCTACTCACATATGAGAATATTAAGTGTGATATGGTTTATTCAATACACCAATACTCATACTATCACAGTGATATGCCCATGGGAAACAATACTGTTCTTGACTGTACAAAGCACAAATATAAGAGTTTTTAAAAGAGCAGAGAGAGTTCAGAAGTTGGCAACTAGCTTTTAGGAATATCAGTAGGAGACATATAAAACAAGGAATAAATATAGTGAAACAGTGAACCACACTATGAGAAGTAAGTCAGTAAAAACTAATATGGGCAAACTCATTGTAGTTTCCAAGTCTTTGCGGTCATATAAACTCTTAGGTTACCGGATTCTTCTTTCACAATCTTCACGACACCTAGAAAGTTGAGAGTAGCTTTGACAAATTTCTCTTCAAATGTGAGAGCAACATTCGCTGGGACTTCGATGGGCTGCTTTTCGATTCTAGATTCCTTGCATTCCACTAGTCATTATTTATGGGTTGGTGCTTCTTGCATGGTTAAAAATAGGATCCAAGGTTCAATTAAGTTAAGAACAATGTGGTCGATAATGGAAAGAGACCGGGAGCTTGGCTAGAATCTGAGCTAAGGCTTTAATGACCAATTAGACCACAAAAGATTAGTCTATACTCTATACACTAGTTAGGTTGTTCTCAATCCATAGTAATATACTCATTTAATACATGTCACATAAGCATGTTTGATGACATGGCAAGAGAGTTAATAGAAAAGAAAGTTGTACCTGAAGGGAGATACCGCTTGGGCACGGGATCTTAGACATTGAAACTTGAATCATCCAAATGGTCCACATCTCATACTCTCATATATGCTAGTATTTAATATTATATAGAGGATCAAGATACAATCTATGATATCATGCATTGGGATAGTTATAACTTATGTAATTTCATATGGCATGACAGCCTTGGACGTTGTGATAAGATATAATAGATTGGGAATAGCCTTAGTATTAATAGTATCAGTATACTAGATAGATCAAATTTTCTATTCAAAATTATTAAAAACCACCGCGTGAGCATGTAACAATCCTTCCTTTTCTTTGTTCTCTTATAATCTTTCCTTATCTCATAAACCATTTTTTGTATTTTGGTAAAAAGGACTAAAATATCTTTCTATTCACCTCCCGTTAATACCTTGTTTGAATGCTACAACATTAAAAAATTTGTCGGTCTACAACCCATAATGTGTAAAACGATACAAGTTTAGCATACTATGGTTCTAAAAACATAAAATTTATTGCATTCAAACCTACTAAAGTACTTTTCATACAAACATTGTCTAATCCACCCATTTTTAGCAAAAAGGGGAGAGTTTCGTTGGACCATGAATGGCTCTCTATGATTTGTAAATAGTTGATACTATTGGCATGCCTAAAGTCAAACTTTTCAAGGTTTATGGGTGTTTAGTTTCTAGAAACTAATTTTTAGTCCCTCTGTTTTATTCCATTTTAGTTCCTAAATTGCCAAGTACAGAAACTAAAACTCTTCGGGTGGTCTAAATATTAGGAAATTGTGAACACAAGATTGAATGATTATCAATGTCATAATGGCCTAGGTGGTCAAATATTAGGAAATTGTCAACACAAAATTGTGCAACTTGTCTCTTGGTTTGTGTTCCACGGGTGTGGAGTCCGAAGGTAGTGGTCAATGGTGAAGGTGAAGGTCATACGAGTTCATATCGATGGAACAGCAGAGGTGAAAGATGAGTGTTGAGTCTTTACTAAGGGACTAAAGAGGTTGGGTAACTAGTTGTTGTGGCTGACACCTAAGGACATAAATAGACGTGAGGATATGGTTGTGGATTATTTTTTCCAATATCGTTGAAAATGAGGGGACACATGTCGAGAACATGGAGGACACATATAGAGTACTCTACCTCTAGAAGTTTGGTGGTTGAGACAAAACTATCTAGTGATGATTTCATAGATTTGGCCTTAAAACCTAACAGTGTAGTTTGGATGGAATAGAAGGCGAAACATGGAGCTATCGTGGAGGGTGCACCAAGGAAAAGCAACTTTGTGAAGGGAGTGTGATCGTCAGATCATCACAACGAGAGTTGGTCCACTTTTCCCCTGACTAAGTGGATAACCTCTATGTATCAAGGGGTATACTAGGAATGTAAAATACTCGATGTAAATAAGGAGGAAGTGATTCTAGGGCTGGATATTGAGCTGGCTCGGCTCGACTCGTTCTGGCTCGTTATGATAACGATCTGGCTTGTTATGATAACGAGATAGCTTGACTCGTTTAGCAGCTCGAGCTAGCTTGATTAGCTTGTGAGCCAGCTCAATATCAAAATAGACACAAAGCGGAGAATTCATATAATCACTTTACAAAATAGAAACCAACTCATTTAATCAAACAAACAAAAATAATTGCATACTTCCACTCATAAACTAACAAACATAGGATCAAATTTCTCCCAACATGTCACATACTCACATGTGTAGTAACAATACTTTCACTCACATACTGACAAACATAGGCACAAATCTGACTACTTGCAGGCATGTCTGCATAGTAGACTAGTAGTAGAACATTGCACACTAGCACTAAGGGTCCAACTTCCAAGGCCAACTGGCCATAAATGGTAGCAGCAGCCAGCCAAAAGTTGAGTAGCGGGAATCAGGAGTTTAGGACCCAAGAGTATCAGGAGTTCAGGACGGAGTTACAATCTTACAGTCAACAAAATATGCCACAAGTTACAACCAAAATAATCCAAAAGCTACAGCCAACTAGACCAAATTCTTCTCATATGTCCATGTCTCCTGTATCCTCTCCCAGTTCTCCTCCTCTCTATTCTCCTCCATGTCCATGTCACCATATGTATCTACAAGTCAGCAATACATTTCAGCAATAATTCATGGCTAGAATCTGACTATATATTTCAGTAATACAACCATGGCTAGAATCTGACTATACATTTCAGCAATACATTCATGGCTAGAATCTGACTATAAATCAGTAATACATTTCAATATATGCTCGTTGTGGAAACCAATAGAAACATTATTTTGACATTATCATTCATGTATCTGCATAACAACAATATCAGTGGTTACAATCATATTAGTTCATTCAGATTTAATATAACACTAAACAATCATCATAGATCAAGGCAACCATAACAGTTATTACAACCATATTTGACATTATCATTCAAATTTAATTTAAAAACTATAACAAAGATTAAAACCATAACAGGTCAAGCAAAGTGCAAACCAGCCTACCAATCATAGCACTAGGGGTCGGCATTTTAAAACCAAAAACCGAACCCAAACCAAACCCGAATAGACTGAATTGTCGTCTATTCGAGTTTTCGGGTTCGGTTTCGGTTCCTATATATGCTATATTTTGGGGTATGGGTTCGGTTCCTAACCTTTAAAACCCGAATAGACCGAATAACCCGAAATATAAAAAAATATCTTAATATGTGATGATATTATTATATGATTTATGAACTTATTAGCTAAAAATAATGATATCATTTTAACGATAGTATATATACACTACCGGAATCCGGGCCTTTGCCGAGTGCCGGACTCTTTGCCGAGTGCTTTTTGTCGGGCACTTGGCAAAGGCTGCTTTACCGAGAGCCGCACTCGGCAAAGTCCTGCTCTCGGTAACGAGCTGGTTTACCGAGTGCAAGAAACTCGGCACAGAAAAACTCTCGGCAAAGGTGGCGCTCGGCAAAGGGCCATCAGCGGCCGTTCTAAAGCTGACGGCCGTCAGCTTTTGCCGAGGGCCGAGGGTCGGCACTCAGCAAAGACCTCTTTACCGAGTGTCTTCTTTGGACACTCGACAAAGCATATTTTTATTTTTTAAATTTTGTCCACCAAACTTTTTGTGGTATGTTCCTACACAATGTAGACCTACATGTATCATTTGTGGACAATTATAACAGAGTTTTCAATCGGTAATAGATTTAGTTCGTTTATTTGAATTTCTTCGGAAAATTCAGATTTGAACTGTAGGTCACTCGAAACTTGAAAAAACATGCATGCAAAAATGATATTCATGCTACTTAGCACAAGTTACGACCGATTCCAGGAGCGGACCGGAAACTTCGAGCAACATGCTCACTAAACATGGCCGTGAACTTGCCATCCACATGTTTAAAAATTGTACAAAATATAAAAAAAGTCAGAAAATCATGAAACTTGTCCACATGTCATGATATCATATATAGATGTTGTGATAAAAATTTGAGAAAGTTTCGAGAAAGTTGAGACGTAATATGTGTAGAAACCTAGGAGAACTACACATGAAATCATAGTTTCAATGTAGTTCTCCTAGGTTTCTACACATAGTACGTCACAGCTTTCTCGAAACATTCTCAAATTTTTATCACAGCCTCTACATATGATATCATCTCCAGAGGACAAGTTTCATGATTTTTTGACTTTGTTTGTGTTTTATACAATTTTTAAACAACTCGATGACAAGTTCACGGCCATGTTGAGTGAGCATGGTGCTCGAAGTTTCCGGTCCGCTCATGAAATCGGTCGTAACTTGTGCTAAATAGCATAGATACTATGTTTGCATGCACAGTTTTCCAAGTTTCGAGTGACTTGCAGTTCAAATGTGAATTTTCCAAAGAAATTCAAATAAACGAACTAAATCTACTAGCTATAGAAAACACTTCTCTAATTGTCCCAAAATGGTACATGTAGGTCTACATAGTGTAGGAACATACCATAAAAAGTTTGGTTGTCAAAATTAAAAAAATAAAAATGTACTTTGCCGAGTGTCCAAAGATGACACTCGACACAAAAGCCTTTGTCGAGTGCCAAATGGGTGGCACTCGGCAAAGTACAATGAAATAATCTTTGTCGAGTGTTGCCCGGGGGACACTCGGCAAAGAGAACTGTGCCGAGTGCCGGATCGGGGGCACTCGGCAAAGAGTATTTTAAAATTAAAAAAAAAATCTTTGTCGAGTGCCAGATCGCGGACACTCGGCAAAGAGCGCGTACATAGCGCCTGAGTAACTCCTTTCTCTCTTACTCTCACTCTATCTTCTTACCGTGCCGCCGCCGCGCCCTCGCGCTAGCCCGGGCGCCGCGCATGCGCCCTCGCCGGCCCACCACCGCGCCCTCCCTGCCCGCGACCTCGATCGCCGTCGTGCCCTCCCTGCCCTCGTCCGCCTGCCGCGCCGCCGCGCACTCGCCCGCCCGCTGCCAAAGTACACGCCGGGAAAGTGCACACGGCCGACCTCAAACCCCCGTGCCCCGTCGTCTCGCCCGCGACCAAACCTCCAAGGTGATTGTTTGCTTTCGTTTTGTGATATTGTAATTAAAAAGCTTTATGTTCTACGTGTATGATTTATATGAAATGATTAGGTTTAATATTGAGTTAATTATATACGTGTATGATTAGGTTAATATGTAGTCTTGTTGTGTTAAATTTATGTACGTGTATGATTAGGTTAATATGTAGTCTTGTTGATTGCCGGCCATCGTGTCGTTGAATTATGTGTGGATGTCAGCCATCGTGCTGATAGTTTTATTTGCAGGATTTCGAAACCTCCCCGTGCAGGGGAGGTGCTGCCGAAATTTTCTGTTGCTAGGCTTCTGTTAGAGGATGGAGGACCGTGAGTGGATGTACACATGTTAGAGGATTAGAAAGACCGATGATTTCGTGGAACGGGCATATGGCGAAGCTCCTAAAGGAGCAAGTCTAGTCCCATGCTCGTTCACCAAATGTGCAAACCGAAAAAGAAAACCAAAGAAGGCCATGGTAGAACATATTTGGAAGAATGGATTTACGCCGGGCTATACTCGGTGGATCTTTCATGGTGAAGCGCATCGTACGAGAGAGGAGGTGCTGAGACAACGCGTCGAGGATTATGATGCCGATGCGGGGGTAGCGGATATGTTGAACGACTATCAGGAGGCATAATACACGGGAGGATGTATGGATGACGAGCTAGAGCCGACTGCAAAGGCATTCTACGACATGTTTGACGCGGCACAGAAGCCCCTTCACGGCTAGACAAAGGTTTCTCAACTGGATGTCATTGGGCGTGTAATGGCGTTCAAGTCGCAGTACAGCATGAGTAGAGACACATTCGATGGCTTGTTGATGGTTATTGGGAGCCTGCTTCCAGATGATCACGTTCTGCCAAAGAGCATGTACGAGGCACAGAAACTCCTTCGTGCACTCAAGATGACGTATGAGCAGATTCATGCTTGTCCGAAGGGTTGTGTGCTATTTAGGAAAGAATACGCGGAGGCAAATTATTGTCCCAAGTGTAAATCGTCTAAGTTCATGGAGGTAGGCTCTGGTGATGGACAGAAGAGGCAGCTCGACATCCCCTTGACAATCCTATGACACCTTCCGTTCATACTGAGGATCCAGCGTTTGTACATGACAGAGGAATTCGCGAAACAGATGACATGGCACAAAAATGGAAAACGATACAATCCTAACAAGATGGTGCACGCATCCGATGGTGAAGCATGGAAACACTTTGATGACATTCACCGTGAGAAAGCCAAAGAGGCTCGTAATGTACGTGTTGTGTTGGCCATAGATGGGTTCAATCCCTATGGAATGAGCGCTGTCCCATACACATGTTGGCCCGTGTTTGTTATCCCAATCAATCTCCCCCCTGGTGTGTGCTTTCAAAGGCAGAATATATTCGTGTCGTTGATAATTCTCGGACACCTGGGGAATAAAATGGGCGTGTACATGGAGCCTTTGATCAATTGGTACGTGCCTAGGAGGAAGGGGTATGGACGTATGACCGAGCTACGAAGACAAACTTTAGAATGCATGTTTGGTACCGGTACTCCATGCATGACTTATCGGCGTATGGGCTATTCTGCGCCTGGTGTGTTCACGGTAAGTTCACATGCCCAGTTTGCAAGGAAGCTCTCATGTTCATTTGGTTGAAAAAGGGTGGCAAATATTCGTCCTTCGATAAACATCGACAATTTCTCCCTCCTAACCATCCATTCCGCCTAGACATCAAGAACTTCATGAAAGGTGTCGTAGTGACAGACCGCCCACCTGCAACGATGACTGGTGCCGAAATTCGTCAATAGATAGATGGGCTCGTGGCCAATACAGAAGGTGGTTTTGTGGGATATTGTGAGCAGCATATGTGGACACATAAGTCTGGCTTGACTCGGCTCCCCTATTATGACGACCTGCTCCTTCCACACAACATTGACATGATGCACACTGAAAAGAATGTTGCCGAGGCACTATGGGCAACAATTATGGACATTCCTGATAAGTCAAAGGATAACGTAAAGGCAAGAGTGGATCTGGCTTCGTTATGTGATAGACCAAACTAAGAGATGAAGCCGCCAAGTGGTGGAAAGACATGGAGAAGGCCTAAGGCCGATTTCGTCCTAAGTAGGGCCCAGAGGAAGGAAGTACTTCAGTGGATCAAGATGTTGATGTTCCCTGATAGGTATGCAGCTAACCTAAGTAGGGGGTGAACTTATCTACTATGCGAGTCTTAGGGATGAAGAGTCTTGACTTCCACATATGGATTGAACGGATTCTTCCTGTGATGGTTCGAGGCTATGTCCCTGAGCATGTCTGGCTAGCGCTTTCAGAGTTGAGCTATTTCTTCCGTCAGCTTTGTGCAAAAGAGTTATCTCGGACCGTGGTTGCAGACTTGGAAAGATTGGCACCCGTGTTACTGTGTAAGCTTGAGAAGATATTTCCACCCGGCTTCTTCAATCCAATGCAGCATTTGATTCTTCATCTCCCCTATGAGGCACGAATGGGGGGCCCGTGCAGGGACGTTGGTGCTATCCAATCGAGAGATGTCTAAAGACTATTCGAAAGAAATGTAGAAATAAATGCAAAATCGAGGCTTCCATTGCAGAAACATACATTCTAGAGGAGGTGTCAAACTTCACAACAACTTATTATGGTGACAAACTGTCGAGCGTGCATAATCCACCCCCTCGTTATAATGATGGTGACAATGAATCGAACATTAGCATATTTTGAGGCCAACTCGAAAGCGCAAGTGGCTCGACCACCAAGACCCTGACACATGAAGAGTGGCGGCATATCATGCTATATGTATTGACCAACCTTGAAGAGGTGACACCATACATGGAACAATGTCTTCATGAATTCTAGCGTCGATCAAGGGACCCCACTCCACAGGAATATGACACTCTTCTTAGAAAGGGTGCGAGAAATGGGTTGCCCGATTTCATTTCTTGGTTCAAACGTAAGGTACGTGCTTAGTTTGTCAAAGAGATCCGTCTATGAACTCAATTTAGCGTCTTTTAACTTGCGAATACTTGCAGGGCCAAAGAGATCCGTCTATGAGTGCCAAGTTGAGACAAGTAGCCAACGACTTTGCTTATAGGGTCAAGAAATATTCTGGGTATGACGTCAATGGATACCATTTTCGCACAACAAACTAAGACAAAAGTCAGCCCAATCGGAAAACAACGTGTTCTGGAGTCTTCACGCCCGGCCTTGACGATATCGATTATTTTGGACGAATCGAAGAAATATATGAGCTCAATTTTTATGGTTCCAAACCTCTTACTCCAGTGATATTCAAATGTCATTGGTTTGACCCTCAAGTGACGATACGGACACATTCTAATCTTGGGATAGTCGAAATTCGACAAGATTCCACCTTACCAGGAGACGATGTCTATATCGTGGCCCAACAGGCCACACAAGTGTATTATCTCCTATATGTGTGCCAAACGAAAGAACATCTTAAGGGTTGGGATGTTGTGTATAAGGTATCACCGCACGAGAGGTTACCTGTTCCCAACGATGAAGATTATAACTTAGACCCGGACACATATGATGGAGAGTTCTTCCAAGAAGATGGGCTAGAAGGGCGATTTGAGATAGACTTAACTGAAGCTATCAGAATGGACGTAGATTTTGAATGGTTGTTGATGAGGAGGATGATGAGGTGCAAAATGATAATGACTTAGTAATCCTTGAAGGCAATGACATTAATGACGAACTTGCGTCTTCCGATGGTGTTGAGATTGAAATGGTTGATAGTGATGATGAGAGTTATGATCCGGCTAACCCCGACACTTATGAAGATTATTTTTAACGTAATGCTATATGACTTTTTATTTCGCACCTGTTTTTAAATATATCTTTTTATATGTGCTTATTTGTTTACTCTTAATTGTAGGTTTTTGGATAAATATGGTGGGCGGTTGGCTGAGGAGGAGGAGGAGGAGGAGCAGGACGGCGGATGAGGTAGAGCAGGACGAGGCACAGCAGGCGCCGCAGTAGGACGACCTTGTCCAGCAGCAGGCGACGCAGTAGGACGACGACGACCAGCAGCAGGACGACGACGAAGCTTAGCAGACCGCCTCAGTTTCTGGCGCCTCAGGTTCGAGGAGCATCTACCTGCGAGGTCCCGCAAGTCTCCCTCAGCGTCCCATACTTCGGGACAGGCGGCCACTGATTCGGCCGGAAGGGGAGAGGCATGTAACTTTATGTTCTTCATTCTTGTTCATATTATGTGTTCAAAATCATAATATAAACTAATACTTTTTATTTATCACTTGGACAGGTCATGGACGGTTGTGGATTATGCTGGGGGTCATCGTCGCCTCCCCAATGGCATCCTCGGCCTGCTATGCAGGGAACACTTCCCTGGACTGATTGAGTATGCCAGAGTGACGGGCCCAGCCTACACCTTCGACCACTACGCTGTCGCCCCCGATGCAGTAGACCGGGACGGCCGGGAATTCAATAACAAGGCGGAGCGGGTGAAGCAAGAGTTGTGGGTAAGTCTTAGTATAATGTAAAATATGTCGCATTCGTTGCAAATTTTTGAAATAATATATGGATACATCGTTTTTGTATGCAGGATTTCTTTAGATGCGAGGCTGGATACGAGGCTAGGGTGGATGTGGTGGCCACCACGAGCTATAAGAAGCTCGTCGTAGACATGCACTATGAGGCCCGAATCCAGGCCATCGTCAGCTACCACGGCTCCATCCTTGGGGAGAAGGTGACCAAGCAGCAAGCCCGAACCATGTCGTTGACCAGGGACCAGTACCTGCAGGTAAAGTCATGCATGTTTGGTACCATTACTCCATGCATGAATTTTATTTTATCTTCTCATATGCACTTTACGTGTTTACTTTATAGATGATTCCACATTAATGCGCTGCACATCCTCTGTGCTGGGAGAAGATGGTGGATAGGTGGTGCTCGCCTGAGTGGGATGAAGCGCACAACGCTAGCCGGGAACGGCGTATGATGATGCAAGGTCCCTCCCACCACCAAGGCGGCCGGAGCCTGGGCCAATATGCAGAAGCATGGGTAAGCCCTCTTTTTTATTTAGGTATATAGCACTGGATTAGATATTATTTCTAACTATCTCGTTGGTTTTCTTGCAGTCGGTGTTACATGGTGGCCGGCCTTGCTCCATCTTCTCGACCTATGCTATGGTCCATAAGGGCAAGGCGACGTTCGACGTCACCTACAACCCGGATGACGGGCCCGAGGCCTACACCAACCCTGTCGTCTACAACCGCCTTCATGACTACACCACCATGGCGCAGGAGGTTCATGGCCCAGAATATGCTCCGAGCATCGAGCAGATCGACCCCGATGTGCTCATGAGGGTCGGAGGAGGCAAGAGACATGGGCAGTACTGGATTGCCGATGGGGCAATCGACTTGTCCTCCACTCCCACTCTGTCTCATGTGCGAGCAAGGAGCACGGGCTTGAGTCCAGCCGTACGACCTCGGCACGACAGCTCACAGCATCGCATACAGCAACTCGAGGTCAGTGCTTCTGTAACTCGTCTTTACTTGAGTTATATACCTTCTCTTTGAGTTACTATAACGTTGGCTTGTAATATTACAAACCCAACTAGAACAGATGGAGGCGAGGATGATGGCGGAGCGGGAGGCGGAGCGGGTGGCTCGCGAGGCAGATCATCAGAAGATGACGGAGATGTTCCAGTACATGCAGAGCCTTGGCGCCGCACAGGGTCTCGCTTCACCACCTCCATTGTTCCTTGCAGTTGACCCCGCTCTGTTCCATACTCCTATGAGTATCAAAATTGTAGTTAGATGTTGGTAATACATCTGGTATAACACATGCAATCTCTTCTCTGTGCAGGGCCAATCTGGGGCGGCATCCAACAACCCTCATGAAGGGTACAGCCCAACGCAGCACCAGTCCAACCGCCCACCTCCATGAGAGTTATGTTTTTAGTGTTTCAACTACAAAACTTATGTCAGATCTTGTGAACTTGTGTTGATACTTCTAAACTTATGTTAATACTGTTTGCGTTGAGAACCTCTGAACTTATGTTGAATACTTATGTTATAATTTGTGTTAATACTATTTGTGTTGGCTATATATGTCTGTGATGATCTGTGATGTATATATGTGATATTTGTGAAATATCTTTTGTTTGTTTGGAAAAACAAATAAAAAAGGTGTGTACTGGTCACTTTGCCGAGTGTGACACTCGGCAAAGGGTTACTTTGCCGAGTGTCAGAACCATAGCACTCGGCAAAGAACCAAGACCTAGGCACCGGTATAAGTTCTTTGCCGAGTGTGATGGCTCTGGCACTCGGCAAAGAGGCACGCTTTGCCGAGTGCCATAACAAGCACTTGGCAAAGTACCTGACACGGGGACCCCGCTGGCGGATTCTTTGTCGAGTGCTGTCCTGCAGACACTCGGCAAAAATAACTCCTTTGTCGAGTGTCACCTGGGACACTCGGCAAAGACGCCGTCTCCGTCACCCGGCGTCGTAACGGCTGCTTTTCTTTGCCGAGTGCCCGAGAAAAAGTACTCGGCAAAGAAGACTTTGCCGATGCACTGTGTGTCGAGCCCTCTTTGTTGAGTGCGACACTCAGCAAAGACTTTGCCGAGTGTTTTAAAGGCTTTGCCGAGTGCTTCAGGCACTCGGTAAAGCCGTCGATTCCGGTAGTGATATCTCTGTATGTTATTTTTATAGTCACTTGTTGTAATAATATTACTTCCAATTAATTATTCATTGTATATATTTTAACAAAAGATACTAGTATATCTACTATTCGGGTCTATTCGGTGGACCGAATAGACCGAACTGAAATTGTGAATCTATTCGGGTTTGATTCCTAAAATTATTTTAAAAATTTCGGTTCTCATTTTTTAGAACCCGAAATTTTACAAACCCGAATAGACCGAACCAAATTACCCTAATAGACCGAATGCCCAGCCCTACATAGCACGAGAGCACACCTATACTTGTGATGCCGACGATGCACTATAACACCCAAAATTCTATTTTGGGATTATCAAAAGTTTCGAAAAAAGATTTTAGTTAAATGTCTTTTAATAGATTCATTTCTTTATAAAGTATAATTTCCTAAAGTAGATAAATTGTATGATTCAAATTTTGGAAGCTCAAAACTTAGAGTTAAATCTTGAAAACTAGAATTTCACTTAAAAATAAGAGAAAGCCTTTCTATTCATGTGCGGGTGGAGTATGTCTCTCATGAATTATATACTTAGAAATACTCTTCAAGAATATTCAAAGTAGAGTCTCTCTTGATGGGTTATTACACATTTAATTTCTCTAAAAACATATGAATACTCATTTTTAATTAACTTTTAAATTAAAAATGATATTCCCTTAACATAATTATATGAGTGTATGTTAATTTCATATTTGGAAGCATTTGATTAAATCATATAATGAATAAATAAATAAAATAAATTTATGCATTCATGTTGGATTTTTTATGTGCATATTTGAATTTAGATTTGAATTTTAAATTCACAAATTAAAATGGAAAACAGAAAAGAAAGCAAGAAATAGAAATAAAATGAAACCAGAAAAAAGACCAAACCTGTCTCGGGCTCTTTTCTCTCTCGGCCCACTTCCCCTTAGAATCGGCACAGTACCACGCAGCCCAAGCTCCCCCACGCGCCTTGGGGTGTGTTTGGTTTGGCTTTTGGCTTTGGCTTTTACCCCCTAAAAGCCAAAAGCCAAACCAAAGGACTGGATCTAGGAAGCAGCTTTTTCTAAAAGCTGACTTTCTTGCAGTGCAAAACTGAAAGCACCTCTAGACCTGCTTTTAGCGGCTTTTGGATGGAACTGTGAAAATATATATGGAAAAACTTTTAGCGACTTTTAGTGGTTTCCACCAAACACTTTTTAGCTTTTTAACAGCTCACAGCCCACAGCAGCTTTTCTCACAGCTCACAGCCCACAGCAGCTTTTTTCACAGACACAGCCCAACCAAACAGACCCTTGGTCTTCCTGGGACGCCGACTGGTAGGGCCATCCCTGTATCTCGGACCCTCCTTCACCACTGCGCACCAAACAACGAATTTCCGTTGTAAATCCATCGTCGATAGAGATGGCAACGGGTACATATCCATCGAGTAGTACCATTCCATACCCGTACCTATCAAAAAAATTCTATCCGTCGGGTTACCCATATATACTCGCGGGTATAAAATCTTACCCATACCCGTACCCATGCGGGTATTTTTACCTGTCGGGTAACCTGTACCCGTTAGGAAAGTCTTAAATTCCAATATACGAATCACTCAAAATATTAAATAAACATACAAAAATAACTTCAACTTCACATATAACAAATCATATGGTTACATAACTTGGTATCTAGACAAATGATAGCTGGAGAAGGGTTTTATTTTAACTAAGATGAGCTCTATTAGATGGTTATACTGGTATTGATGCGGGTATATTTTACCCATGGATAGACGGGTATGGTATGGGTAGTTCCAACCCGTACCCGTCTACCCAACGGGTAGAGGTTTTTACCCATTAACATACCTGCGGGTAGAGAAATCATCCCATATCTGTTTTCATATCGGGTAAAACCCATTGGGTATTCGGGTTTTGGGTACCCATTGCCATCTCTAATCGTCGATGATCTTAGTGAAGTGTCCCCTCGCCAGATTTGGACTCCGGTCCTCTGACTATAAAACCAAGCCACCCCCTCTCGTGACTATCACATCCAATGAGCACCATCGGGAAGACGTCGTAGCCGAGACAGAGATAGTGAGAGAAGTCACATAGTGTCACACCCGGTTTTAGAAGGCAAACCGAATGCGAACCATGTACGTGCCAGGATCAGCAATTCACGTACACAGCAGTTACATAACATGGACATCATCACACAGTGCTCAAATAGTATTAAAAAGGGAAATAATAGTCGATTACATCATGATGTCTGAGACATCCACATAGTCCTTACAATAAATCAAAGTGCGGAAAAGAAACGTAGATAAACGCGGCCTTCACAGACAGCCGACTGGGGTTGCCGCTAACCCACGCCTAGAACTCGTCGTAGTCTTGGAACTCCTGGAAGTCTCCTTCCACAGCTTCATCTTCGCCTAAGCAGTGGTTGCAATGCTGACAACCTGGGGATGGGGGGGTTTGGTGTGTAGAGCAAGGGTGAGTACACATCAACATACTCAGCAAGTATCCTGTTTGGCTGTAGTGGACTAGCTTTATGTGGGGGTAAGTCAAGCAGTTGCTTTTAGTTGGTCAGATTATTATTTACTAATAGAAAGCCATGTTTTAGCATTAACCCAAGTTATTAGCCCGATGTACCCTTTCCAAACGGAAAGAATACCACTTACCAGCACCATAGTCATAACCAGAACCATCAATCTCATTGCCACCTGTAAACCAAAGTGTCTCTGATCAAGTACCACTAATCACTGGAGCTCCCTTGGCCGCTCATAACCGCGAGCACGGCTGATATATCAGTTTTCAAATACTCTGCAGAGGTTGTGCACTTTACCCACAAGCCGTGATTTCCTTTCTGCCCGGAGATCATGACTCTCCATTGATCACTACCAAGGTGACCCAGTAGGGCATCACTACGTAGCCTTTACAAAGATTTCTCGGGGCTGTAGCCGCCCGTTAGGTTTCCTAAGTGCACCGCACTCCTCTCCAAGGGGGCGAACCCAAGCTTGGCAGAGCGAGCCGCATACACCGAGCCCCATTGACGGCACAACGGCTAAGCGAACTACACCTCGAGTCCTCTAATTATTCAACTAAGGGCACCCCATTCCACCCTCATGGTTGCACAGTTTTTCCGGACGGTCATCCAAAGAACAGGTCCTTATGGAGAGGCACTCGAGAAACCGCTCGAGCCCCCTTGAAGACCACAAGTATAACATCATAATAAGAGAGGGGAAAACAGTGTATCATAGATAATCTCATCATGTTCATTGATTATAGTTGAGCAATAGCATAAAGCTAAACAATAATAATCCGACCCAAATAGGTAAACAAGGATATGGCCCTGTTTGGCACAACTGCTGCTTGTTGAAAAAGCAGCTTATCTGATAAGCTGGTGAAAAGCAGCTTCTGCTTGTTGGCTGCTTTTAGTGTATTCTGAGAAGCAGCTGAACTGATAAGCTGCTGCAGAAGCTAGCTGTTTGGCAGAACTTCTGCTTAAATTTGTGAAGAAGCTGAAAATAAGCTGTGCCAAACAGGGCCTATGGATAACAAAGCTAGTACATCCTTAGGCATAAATGTGAAATGCGGGAGGTGAATTAAAGAATGAATAGGATATAGATAGGTCAAGGGACACTTGCCTCCACCAACCGACTGCTGCTCAGGGGCTTCTCCTGCTAGTTCCTCGGGCTCTTCAACCAGATCGTTCTCTATGCGGGTGCAAACATACATACATCCATCCATTGAAATTAGTAAACCAACAGTACACCATACAAGAGAACAAGTAGATTAAACATGCATAGAATATGACATACGATAATGCATTTACCATGGTTAGAAAGAAACGGGGAAAGGTCTTGCAGGGGTTAAAGTTTATGCTCGAGGCGCACTACGGGTAAACGAATAACTAAACGTTATGTACTCTAGTTCTACTTAGCTTCAATAATAAGGATTAGCTACATGCACTAATGGAAACGTGACCCCTTTTTGTAGATTAACATTAAATGAGATAGACGATTAGCTATACAAATTAACTAACGTAACCAATTTCTAAATTGAGTCTCCTATTTTATTAACATGAACAATGCGATTAGCGCGCATAAACTATAAAAAGGGGGGGTAGACGGGGACGTCTGGGGGTAGACGAAGGTGCGATGGGCCGTGCCAAGGCACTGCGCACTACGCGAGCACGCGCGCAAGGCCGCACGCACGCGCCGCGAACTAGCCGTACGCACGTCGGGGCCGCGCGCCATAGGCACGTTGGGCCGAGCTCGAGGCCGCGCCGGGGCGGGCGGGCGAGCACGGCGCACGGGCGGGGCGAAGCACGGGCGGGGCGGGGGCACGGCCGGGGCCGGGACGGCACGGGGCCGAGGCGGCGCAGGGCGGCGCGGCCGAGCCGGACGTGGGCGCGGCGGGGGCGGCCGAGCCGGGGCGAGGCGGGGGTGGCTCGCCGGGGGGCGGCGCGAGGGTGAGGCGGGCTCGCCAGGGCGGCCGGGCGCGGGGCGGGAGCGGGCTCGCCGGGGCGGCGCGAGGTCGGGGGTGGGGGCGGCTCACCGGAGCGGGGCAGGGGCGGCTCGCCGGAGTGGGGCCAAGGCGGCTCGTCGGGCGCGGCCGGGCGCGGGGAGGGGCGGGGGCGGCTCGCTGGGCGGGGCCGAGGTGGCTCACCGGGGGCGGGGCCGAGCGCGGCTCGCCGGGGGCGGCCGGGCGCAGGGAGGGACAGGGCGGCTCGTCAGGCGGGGCCGAGGAGAGGGCGGGGGAAGGGGCGGGGCGGCCGAGCGGGGCCGGGCGAGGCCGGGCGCGGGACGTCGGGGGGCGGCGCGGACGGGGCGGCTCACCGGGGAGCCGGGCGGGCGGGTCGCCGAGGCGGGGGCGGGGCCGGGCGGCATGGGCGCGGGGAAGGGGGAGGGAGAAGGGGGAGGAGAGGGGAGGGGGGCCTCACCGCGGCAGGGGAGGGCGGCGCGGCGGCGGCGCTGGGGGAGGGAGGCGGCGGCGGCGGCGCTAGGGGAGGGGGCGCGGTTAGGGCAGGGGAGGGGATGACGGGCGGGGCTCGCAGGGGAGGGGAGAGAGAGGATTTGGGGGGGAGGGGCGGCTGGGCCGCTTGGGCCTAAAGGGGGAGGGGGAGCGGCTGGGCCGGCCGGGGCGGCCCACGGCGGGGGAGGGGGGCGCGACTGGGCCGACCGGCTGGGCTGGGCGCGCGGGGGAGGGGGTGGCTAGGCCAAAAATGGGGAAGGAGGGGGAAGGGAGAAGAAAAAGGTTTTCCTTTTTCTAAAAAATCTAATTTCTCTAGATGAATGCATTTACATTTTAAACAATCAAAAAGTATGCATGGTTCGGCATGGTGCATCACACAAAATAAAGTATTTCAGGGTTTTGCTTTACATGGGATCTCAGGCCGAATCCCGCTATAACTTTGGAAAAGATCAAGGTTTAGCGAGGATAAAATGGAAAAGGAAAGGGTAACGCCCGAATTTGGTGAGGGAAAAGAAGAAAAAATTCTACCCCCAAATTCAGGGTGTTACACATAGGAGAGAATCGGATGCGCCGCGAAGGAACCAAGTGCACGGTAGAGTAGGGTCCTCTGCGGGCGGCCAAGGAGGACCACCAAGGATGCTCGCGCGTGACGGAAGTTGTTCCTAGCAAGATGATCCTCTAGTGGCTCGCCAATTGCAATGGATTCGTGTCGCACTGTGGCCGAAGCTAGTGAATGTACGATCCACTGTGAGATGCCATTGATCCTTCTATTCACATCCCCATGTATGTGTATCACCTAGCCGATTCACGGATTTCGCACCATAGGGCGGGAATGCTCGTCGTCGGTGAGCTTCCGCCACGGTTAGGGCAATGTCGTCATTGCCTGATGCCAGGGGAGGGAGACAGTTCCTTGACCGCCTGATCTCCGTCGAACAGATGAGATTAGATCATACAATATTTCTTCGACCTTTTGAATCCGGACCGAAAGTCTTGGGATGGACGGTCCCGATTAGAACCTCGTGTATCCCTTAGCTCATTAAATCTAAATCGTCGATCTTAGATTCTACGATCTCAGTTGCATTCAAATGAATGAGATTCTATTTTTGGCCTTTGAATCACAATCAGACGGTGAAGAGCGCACCATACCCCTTTGTCGTGTCATATTTGCATAAGAGACCCCTGACTATATCAAAAACAACACGTCGTCCCCTGGTATAGAAAGATCCATACGCATAGGTCCTTTATCTTGCAGTTTGGTCCTTGGATTTCCATAGATTCGTAACTGCAGTCTATAGATTATATTATTGTTTTATTAATAAAATTGAATCTGAAAATAATATTTAGCCAAAAAATAATTCATAAGCATTAGAAAATTCATATCTTCTATGTTTTAACTCCAATTTTAGTGATTCTTGAACCTACGATCTCGTAGCAACTAGTAAAATATTATTACATAGTTTGTTCTTATGTTTGGTGTAATGTTATTTTCATGTATTCCTTATCTAACTGTATGTATTGCTGCGAATAGAAGCGAGGTTACGAAGAACCCAATGCTCCAATTGGAGAAGTACCTGGAGTTGCACAAAAAAGGCAAATTGTGTTCTTGATCACTTTCTTTAATCTAATAATGTTATGTTAATCACCATGGCACTGTTAGGTTAAGCTGATGGGACCTAATAGGTTATCTAGTTTTGTTTACCCTACACCTTGCAAATAAATGAATTATTGGGTAGTCTTGCTATGCTCACCTAGTTTTGGGATTGATATCATATCTGAATTATGGTCATGCTTTATCATTATTGTTGGATTATTTATTGTTCATGATAAGATCATTATGTTAATTAGAACATCGAGCATAACCTAAGAAAACAGTACTACTAGAAGGGTGGAATGGGACGTCCTTGGCTGACTAATTAGGAAAGCTAGTTGAGAACTACCTTACCCGAAAGGGGCAACCATGGTGTGAGGACCTGCCGGTATAAGGAGGTTCTCGGGTCAATCATGTTGTGATGGCTTTTCGGACGAGGGATTCCTATATCGCCCCCTTCTCACTTCAGGGGTGTCTAAGGGCCCTGCAAACCCTGGCTAGATGGGATACATGACTTATAGGTAATGGGTACAACCTCTGCAGAGTGTAAAACTGGTATATTGATCGTACTCATGGTAGAGCGACTCAGGACTCTCGCATGATTAATTCATATAATTAATTTTAATATATCATTGCAATGCATTGTGGTATTAATTATTCATTATGTTCAATTACTTAATCAGGATGTTATTTACTTACACCTAGTAATTGCTAATAAAAATTTTACCAACACTAAAAGCAATGCTCAGCCTTAACCAGTTTTTCTTTGGTAAGCCTTACACACACATGAGCCACCATCGTAAGTGAGGTCATGCACATTATTCCCCATACTTGTTGAGCGATGAACGTATGTGAGCTCACCCCTACTATAATCACACCAGGCCAAAGAACAGGTACTGCAAGATGAGGACCATGAAGGATGCTACGGTAGTTCGGAGAGGTCTAGGCCATCGTCTCCCAGTCAACTATGGTTGTGGAGGATCGTTGTCATTATATGATGTATTTATTTAGCTATTTTGTACAAAAGTTCTATTATATAATAAATATGTGACATTGATTTCTGTACCATGAGTCATCATATGTGTGAGACTTGATCCTAGCACACATTTGAGACGCACCCGGGTTTGCCCTTAAATCCGGGTGTGAGTACTTGTTGTACCATGACATGCACGTGTAGTACTTGCTGTCGCCGACTTCTTCTTGGACGTCGAGGTCTTTGTGCGCTTGCTCATTAATACGGAGCAAGAACATCTTCAAGGTGGCAATCCTGGCGGACGTCCTTCCCCTTCGTGCGCATGTGGCTCCGGATCTTGGACCTCCATGGTGACAAGCCGACGATGGGTGGGTGGCCTACGACAAGAGATTGAAGCCACCGGACTGGAGTAGGAGGGGATGCCTGCTGTGGCATCGACATGCAGTGGAGTGTGGGCTGATGAGCTTGTTCGGCAAGCCGGTGGAGTTGTGGACCGTGGACGCATGGACGGGACAGATGGTGTTGTGGCGAGCTGGAGGTGGTGGTGGACGATGGAGTGGCGACTTCGGCGTGACCGGTGGTGGCGCGCGTCGACGTCGACGGTCTAGGGTTTCGATTTGGGCTTGGGAGTTGCCGAACCCGAGTTGTCCCTTGGCGGCTTGGCCAGCATCCGGTGACTGGTCATCTGGTGCCCTGGTGGAGACTCCATCTATGCGGGAGTTGGGCTGGGCTTGTGGCCTGGGCGCCTACCGCCTAGACATGTGGCTTGGGTCACAGCCATTAGAGCATGTGTGTGTTGTTGTGTAATTGGGCATCGCTGGACGCTGGGCCATAGGCCAGCTATTGTAACACCTCGTCCACTCTTAGACTAGCGGTACTTGCTCCTGGCAGCCCTCTAGGATCATAGACCATTCCCACAGTCCAACACGAGTCTTTTGTGCGCACTTTGTCCTCACTCATGCGCACCCGAGAAAACTTCCCGGACGGTCATCCATCCCAAATTACTCCAAGGCAAGCACGCGTAACCTAGTGTTTGTAATACCCCGTCCACTCCCGGATTGGCAGAACTTACTCATGACAGCCCTCTAGGATCATAGATCATCCCCACAGTCCAACACAAGTCTTTTGTGTGCACTTTGTCCTCACTCATGCGCACCCGAGAAAACTTATCGGTCAGTCACCCATCCCAAATTGCTCCAAGACAAACACGCTTAACCTATAGGTTCTTTCGAGATAGGATTTCGAAAAAAAGATGCACCTTATTGGTATGAGTACTCTATTAATTCTATTAAGCCTTAGGCCAGGATATCACCATCCACTGGGATCAGGATATCACAATCCACCCCCCTTAGAAGACCGACGTCCTCGTCAGTCAACCCCAAGCCAGGAACCTCCCCACTTGGCCACGTCTGTATGTCTAGTGTCATTATATGCCATACCATGTGACCACTTCGGGCCCACATGCGCCATGCGCCATATACCCGAACCCCTAACCCACACACGCCCGTGAAACCACGAGGGTCACTCTAATACCACTTGTAACACCCCATCCACTCCCGGACCAGCAGTACTTACACCTGTCAGCCATCTAGGATCATATACCATCCCCACAGTCCAACACGAGTCTTTTGGGCACACTTTGTTCTTACTCATGCAAACCCTATAAAACTTTCCGGTCGGTCACTCATCCCAAATTGCTCCAAGCCAAGCACGCTTAACATGTAGGTTCTTTCAAGATAGGCTTCCAAAAAAAAGATGCACGTTGTTGGTACGAGTACTCTATTAATTCTATTGAGCATTAGACCAGGATATCACCATCCACTAGGGCCAGGATATCACAATCCACCACCCTTAGAAGATCGAAGTCCGTATCGGTCAACCCTAAGAAAGGAACCTCCCTTCTTGGCCACATCTGTATGTCTAGTATTGTCATATGCCATGCCATGTGATCACTCAGGGACCACAAGCGCCATGCGCCATATACCCGAACCCCTAGCCAACACACACCCATGAAACCGTGAGGGTCAGCTCTGATACCATTTGTAACACCCCGTCCACTCCCGGACCAGCAGTACTTACTTCTGGCAGCCCTCTAGGATTATAGACCAACAACACAGTCCAACACGAGTCTTTTGTGTGCACTTTGTCCTCACTCATGCGCATCCGAAAAAACTTCCCAGTCGATCACCCATCCCAAATTGCTGCAAGCCAAGCACGCTTAACTTGGAGGTTCTTTCGAGATAGGCTTCCGAAAATAGATTCACCTTGTTGGTATGAGTACTCTATTAAGTCTTAGGCCAAGATTTCACCATCCACTAGGGCCAGGATATCACAGCTATACAGCTCGTTAGGCTCACGAGTTACTCGCGAGCCAGCTCGAGTTTGACTCGTTAAGAACGAAGCTAAAATGTTGGCTCATCTCGTAACTTATTTCAAACGAGTCGGGTAGAGTCGAGCCACTAATGAGACGAGTCGAGCGAGTTATCGAGCCACGAGTTTTCCGTGCAGACCTAAGTGATGCACCAATCAACCATCTCTCCAGCCTATCATTTTGGTTTTTTCTCTCTAGTTTTCATGTGCTATGACATAAGTATATGCTCCTTTTATTGTGACATCGATTGAATTCAGGAAGCATGACCCTAACCATGGTGGTTCCTTTGAGGTGAAATCTTATGTAAAATTGTTTGCTTGAAGTTCATTATTTGAATTCACTTCACGAGATGTTCATTATAATCTTTTGAGAGATTTTATGAATTTGATATCTTATGGTTATTTTGACTGGATAGAAATGTGCTAGGACCACCTAGGATCATTGCCACCAAGTGGTGAGGGTTGATTCACTTTGAACGTTAATTTCCTTTCTCTTGAGCTATTTTTGAAAAAACCCTGATTCAAATTTTAATTTTTAGATTTGACTTTGTAGTTTAAATATTTTTAGCTCAAATTATGTGGACACTTTGAAACTTAATTGTGAAAGTGTGTGCAAAATGTTAGCTCAATCGAAGTCCGTTTGGGTCAATTTTGCATTTTAGAACTTTGATTCGATTCGCTGAAGACACGTTGAGTAGCACTATTTTATGAAATTTTGACTTTTGGTGTCCGTTTTGTGATTGGTTTATTTTGATGGACTCGTGTATGATCCAGAAACTTTTCCAAAACATACAATCACTAGTCAGTTGAGATATTTTTTGTTTGAGCATTCTCTTCATCTCCATTGAAGTTAAGAGTTCAATTTTCTTATTTTGGAGCATTTTTTCCACAAACTCATTGATTGCCATTTTGAGAGCTCTGTTGTGTTCTTCGGTCATCACCAATAATATCCAGCCACCAGTTGGCGCTTAAATACCTCTTTTGTGTCTGTTGAACTTTTGGAGGTTGAGAAGCAAATCGAGATTGTGTAAGCAAAAAAAATTACTCCCATTGCCCCCCTTTGGTCACCTGATTTGATCTTCATTTGTCATAAGTGTAAGCTAAAGATCTATCCATTTTAGCCGGTTCTTGATCCGAGAAGGTGATATGGAACATGGTGTTAGCAAACCACCATTCTTCGATGGGTCAAATTAGTCGTACTAAAAGATCCGCACGTTGACATATCTTCATAGCATTGGCTCACATGTCTGGGAAACTTGCCAAATGACACATATATTGTCCTAGTTATTCGAGCTACCCCTATCGAGCAGAGAGCATGATGTATAAACAAAACAGCATGAGTTGTAACTCTTACTTATCCTCTCTGTCCTTGTGGTATGTGTATACTTGTGGATTTATCTGTGTATGTTAAAAATACAATCACACATATGTGGTTGCTTTTATGAAAAATTAGTGCATAACTCTTAGTTGTCTTCTCTATCTTTGCCCATTTTCTATATTTTTGTCCTTTGATGGATATGTGCCTTTGATAAAATACTCACTTGTCTTGTGAATTTGATAATCTAAGGCTCTATTTGGGAGGACTTCACTTCAAAAATTATAGCATTGCTTTTTTAGCTTCACCATGAAACAACTTCAATAGATTGGTAAGGCGGTTTCAAGAGTGTTTGGTTTGCACATAGACTCCAGCTTTTGTAATACAATTAATTTATGTGAGTTTCCTTATTAATTACCTCTGATGATTAGTGGGTGGAGAACGAGACATGAATCGGTAGGTCATGTAACCAATTACATGGTGGGTAATTTTTGTGCAACTTTATGAGAAGTTATTCTGAAACACTCTTTGAGGAGCTTCGAAAAATTCAAAAAAACTGGTCTCTAGTTTTAGTTTTTTTAAGCTAGAGCTCGTGGAGCTGGACCTGTTTGGAAAGAAATTAAGATAGTCTTAAAATTCTTAAAATAAAGCTCTTCTAGACAGGCCTGATAATACTTTGGAGCCAAAGCTACTTGGGTATCCATATGTTTATGGATTTATCTATAAACTTACAAATACCAGCCGCCACTTTTAGAATATATTCAAATGAGATTGAAGGATGCTGTTTACAAGGGAAAAGCCGAAGGCCCAGCAAGAAAGCTAAGGTTCAGCGAAGGAAGCTGGAGCAGACAAAGGGCCAAAACTTAACGCCATTGCAATTTAAAAGTACAAAACTTAACGCCATTGCAATGGAAGCTGGAGCCCAGACAAAGGGCCAAAACTGAATGGCATATTTCTAATACAAACTCTCTAAACTTGACACAACGGAGTCGATGTCAAACGGGGAGAAAGAAAGCTAAGGTTCAGCGACGACCACACACAACGCGTCAACGACGCTTCCTGCGACTGCGAGGCTAAACATTGGTGAAATGCCCGGTGTAATCGATTCCCTTCCGTGTCGTCGGGAAAACAAGGAACACCATGGTGGAGAAGAACCCGGCGCCGAGAGGCAGATTGATGAGCATTTGGTTCACGTTCTCCCCGGCGTTGGGGAAGAAGCAGCTCTGCACGGCGGCGGTGCCGAACGCCACCGTCAGGAACACCACGGCAGAGAATCCCGCGTGCACGTAGTCCACCCACCGTATCCTCAGCCTGCGGAGGTCCTTGAAGACCTGCCTCCTTCGCTCGGCATCGCCCTCGTCGTCTTCGTCGCCGGTGTAGTTGAACACGAGGAAGCCCTTGACCGTGGCAAGGCCGTAGTAGAGCTTGCCGTCGGTGCCGACGAAGCTGTCGGTGAAGGAGAAGAAGACGCACGAGACGAGGCAGAGGTAGAGCAGTGCGGCCGTGAGGTACCGGTTGGAGGGGAGACACGCGCCCCGGTTGGTGAAAGAAGGGGACAGCGACTGGAACGCCAGCGCGGTGCCAGTCGGCAGTAGCTTCGCGAGATTGGCGACGCTCGCCAGCGTCTTGTCTATGGCCGTCGCCGGCGTGTCAGCTACCGCAGGCGCTGGGGCCGCCTTGAGCTGCCGCGGCGGGGTGCTACCGCGGCTACGTAAGGGGCTCGGTGCTGCCGAGCTCTCGCGTATCCCGTCTGGGGTGGTGGTGGCCGCCATGGGCGGGATCGATATGTGGACTTCGCCGCCGCCGCCGCTCGACGTCTCCGCGACGGCCATCCTCGCGCGAGAGAGAAACCGGTAGCTAACTGGCGAGCGAGGAGGGGTGTCGATTGATAGATTTTTGTCACGTCACGATCAGTTCTTGATGAGGCTGTGTGATAAGTTAGCACCACTCATACTCAAAGAGTCAAGGTTCATGATAAATAAAATTAGGGAAGTGCTGACTTTGTCCATCAAGCTGTAGCTTGCTTAAACGACCAAGCTTCGAAGAAGTTGAATGGGTACAATACATTTCTTCCATTATATCTTCATTTGATTCAACATTGTTTTTTTTTTTTGAAAGACAACGACGCGTTCTCGGTATATGAAGCATATTCTGCGGAACATAACAATTGAAAAATCATTGTTGAGTCAACACTCAACACTTCAAAAATAAAGTTGCTGTTATATACAAGAAATTCCAATATCACTGCACCGTACCTATATACATTGTTAATCAATGGTATTTTAATGTGTACCAGAAAATATAAATGCGGCATGCGTGACCCCTTAAGCAAACGAGTAGTCAGCATCTGTAGTTTTGTAAAAAAAAAACTCCCTAAAATTAGATGCTAAGAGTTACTAAATTATAGTAGGGAGTAAAAAAACTATGTATTCTCCGGTAGTTCTATATTTTTAGATACCAAATATTTTAAATTATATCATCTAGAAACTCCTGTCCCTCTCATGTTCTATAAAGTTTTATGCTCTTCCCATGAAACATGATATTATTGTTCTTGCAATGGTTCTAAAATCTGCATACAGAAAAATCTGTGTATAAAACAGACACAAATCTCTATGATTAATTGATTCTGCAGAAATAAAAAGTCTATCATGTAGTAAAATTCTTTTCCACATAGTAGCTCGTAGTTTATTAATAAAAATAAAAGAGAATAAAATCATAAAGCAAAGAACACTAATTTCGCATGAAAAAGTGCTTTGAGGAGTCCCTCTTTGGTTACTAAATATGGGGAGCAAGAAAGGATAAAATAGCAATTTCTTAAATTTAGCAACATCGTTTATGGTAATATTGGAGACGTGTTTTTTTAATAACTCCTTAGACTAAGATTTAGGAACCTTTTTACATAACAGTTGGAGACAAATCGGCTTATGATTTATGAGTCCTGGCGCCCAATCTAAATATTACAATAAATCCCTACAAAAAATTAAGTGTGAATTGTTCACAGAGTGGAGTTTGAATATGGGTATGAGGATGGATAAACTGCTGGAGATAATCTAAGTGGTGTTACAAAGATTGTTTGTGAGTTAAAGTCGTGGACTTGTGCCACTACTCGACTATATAGATTATGGATGTGTAGGTGTTGGTTGAATCGAAATGTGGTGGGCGTTGATGATGGGAACTAGTTTTAAACAAAATTTAGAGAGAAAATAAGGTACAGAAACTAAGTTTTGAGACTAAAGGCTTGTTTGGTTCGTTGTCTAACTTATTATACTTTAGTTAACTTTTTTCTTTAATTCGGATGACTAGCTTTAGACAAAGTATAGCACAGTTAGCCGAAAATCAAACAGGCTGTATTTGAGTGAAGATGCTGATAAGTGTTGAGAACTACGTTACCACGGATCACCAGATCCGCACCATTCCCTCCCGTCAGCAGATTAGGCGCGAGAAGTCGTGGAAGACCCGTATCCCTTCCCAGAAGCACGACAGAGGAAACACACGAGACACGATGTAGGGTTGGGCCTTTGGCCTCTTTCTCTTCTCTGTATTATGAGGTGGTGTACAGGTTCCTTATATAGAGATGTGAGACCCCTCAGGGGCAAAGCAGGTATTTGCCCACATAACCCTAACTAGGGTTACTTAACACTCCCCTTGGGCGAATACCGCGATCAACACATGCCTCGTTAAAACTCCTAAAAACCCAGTGGGAAAATGTGGAGAAAGAGTGCATGGTGATATAAAATTCATTTGCACTTTGTTGCCTCGTTAAAAACCTCATGTGAGAAACTTCAAGAAAACTCACCAAGGGAAAAAGAGTACAACGACTATCATCGGGACAGATTTCGATCCTTTGGGATCTAGATTCTATCGAATCTTCTACAAGGGCTAACTTTAGAAATGTGCTCCCCCTAATCCTTGCAAAACCATATCAATAAGGCAAAACATCTTCTTCTAGAAGTATATGCACATAAAGATTTAGCAAACGGATTGCAAATCCTTGCAAGGACTATTTCAGGAACTTTACCTCTACTCACTTCTAGGATATACGAGGTAAGTGCACGTATCAATATAAATAAACCACTTTGACTGATGGTGTTCGATCGACTAGATCTATATATTTGATAGAAAGTTTCATAAAGGTTCACATATTGATCATCAAGCTCACGCCTTTAGGGCATAGAATATGACATTTATTGTCTCACGATTGTGATCAATATAAGCATTCGCTCCCCCTGACGATGACATCTGTCAAAGTCGTTATCCCTCATAACTCAAGCATATTCTTCAAGATATATGTCTCATTGTTCATCAGAAATAACGAGGATGGATGAGGTTGGGGTGCTATCATTTTCTATCTTACACCACAATTTTATACATAGTTGTGCAAAGCAAATAACATGTCCTTCAATAGGACTTAGGGGATAATATAGTTGCAATAGTACATATTCTAAATATGATCATTTGCAACATCTATGATGGTGTAACAAAAGTCCATCAAAGATCGTAATCCATCAGGGATTTTTCATTGATCAGATATATCGTTCTAGTCTGTCATTCTGGCACAATGGGGATATTTTGCCAGTAACACCTAAACCTTATAGGTTTCTGCCATCGTGGCATTAGAGGACACCGTAATTCCACATCTAGTGGAAATTACCATGAGTAAAACTCATGGAATGCACATGTGCTTATTCGGTGAACTTCAAGTCCTTTGGTACCTCATCTTATTCCTTTTCGGGTTTATATGGGTCTTTATCCCTTTATAGGGATTATCAAACTTTGGTGTTTAACACTGACTTTATTTCTTCTGGAAAAGTTCCATCAAGGAACTATAATCTCATCTAAGAGATATTCTCTCTACATAGGAGAGTGTTCATTCGTCAGGAATGTATTATTCGGTACGATATTTATATGTTGCATATTTATAATGATCTCTGTTATTTCCCAAAACGAAAGATTCATTGTTCTGTATTCCTAGCACAATGATATTGCGCGCATTGCTAGGAATTTCATCATCAAGATGAACCTCTTCATGAGGCAAATCACCATCAGGGTGAATTAATCGGAGGAGAGTTATCACAGACCACGTGAATCTGCAATCAGAACATATGCTTTGACTAAGGCTGATGGATCATATTCGCAGGCGTCCCCGAGAATAGATCAAATACCAATAAGTCAATTGTGGATATGATATTAATCCCGGGTATATCCACATCTACATCAGGTAGAAGCATTCAGACCAATATGGTTACTCCTCAACGATTTCTGACAAACTCCATATACACAGGAGTACATACTGAACGACATGTTCAGTTTGGCTTTTGTGCGTTTAATAGAATATTGAGGCATTACACTATATGGGCATTCCTCCCCCTAATGCCGAGATGTTCTAAAAGCATACAAATAAAATCCCCAACCACAATCATCCAGTTGTGGGCAATGTATGCTATTGTGGTGATTTATTTGGGAAATCTTACGCACATTACAGATAGGGGTTTTATGCAGTGAGCTTTGGACTTAGATTAATGTAGTGGCATGAATACTACATAGTTGTCCTTCAACATGAAGGGTTAGTCTCAACATCCAGCGAGACACGCAACAACAAGTTGCTTCATGGTTACAATTCTGCAAAATTATTGTTATTACTACCAAATGCATAGTCAATCATTAAGATTTAGACTGATATGCGCAACAATATTTTATCCATAAGGGTCCTTTAGGGGCTCATGCATACCATTCATCATTTGGAGTTATTAGTTGACTTCAGATCAACAAGTAAAATGACCATCAGGGTCTAGTGCTCACAAGGACATTCACTGATTGCATTGTGCTTTGAGGCACATAGGAAAAATGTGTGTTTATATTGGTAGTAAAGTGCACGACATCATGCCAATGCTGTCAAGCAGAGACTTTTATATGCAGAGATGTATAGTCCAGCTCGTTTTATTATTGCCCATGGTTTACCCAGTTACTCATACCATTCTGAAATTGGGTATCGATTTATGCAACATTTTTAGGTATTATAATTTTGAGAGAGAATTTCTAACATTAGTTATTAATTTGTGGTGTTGCCAGCAGGGCAAACATTACTTCTTATATTATATACCAAATTGTTCTATATAGCATTATTTCGATCTCTTCATTGTTCAGCAAAAAGAGAAGCTTTGGAATAGAGCAGATAAGGCCAAGAATTCATTTTATCTGGGAAAATCACCATATAACTAGCTTTTCATGAAACAAATGATGATAACTGCTTGGCAAGAACAAAACAAGACTGATATCCGCCTAGGATCCGTCTTCAACAACAGATAGTACTGCTCTCATATGAAGAAATCGTCTGGAGTAGAGAGGATACAACAGGTCTCTACAAGATCTTCATATTTCTATCACAAATTATCATCACTAGTAGTCTAGTGGTCAAGACATATGACTCTTCTGACTCCGAGGACCAAGGACATGTTAATGTCTAATTTAGCTTCAAGCTCTCTAGTGATGTGGGATTTCATAGTTATTTGTCTACTCTTCTCACTTCTTGTAGATCGGAGGTAGATAATGGTAAGCATGCCAAAGGGTGGAATTCAGTGTAGTTCGGCTACATAAACCCCAGGTATGTGTCCATTTAGAACCGACCTTTACCATTTAGCTTACAGTGTATACCAAACTTGTCAAAGGACTATCCCGAGTCAATTTAGTGACTATAAGTATTTACAATTCTGAGAGATGTATTGTCGGCGTTTTGACCCCGGGGGGTCCCTGGACCGACGAGTAAATTGTCGCTGCGTGTCCCAGCCCAGATGGGTCGGCGCGAGACGGAACACAAGGGGGAAACAATAAGGGGAATCGCGGCCTCGTGTTGTCCTGCGCCCAGGGCGGATGCGCTTGCACTAGGGGGTTACAAGCGTTCGTGAGGGAGAGAGAGAGAGCCTGTGCGTCAGCTCGTCCTCCCGCGCGGCCACCTTCTCGTATGAGGGCCCTGGACCTTCCTTTTATAGATGTAAGGAGAGGGTCCAGGTGTACAACAGGGAGCGTAGCAATGTGCTAACGTGTCTAGCAGGGAGGAGCCAGAGTCCTATGTACATGCCGACGTGGCTGTTGGAGAGGTGTTGCTGCCCTGTTCATGTGATGTCGTGGTCGTAGGAGGAGCGCTTGAGCCCTGTGGAAGCACAGCTGTCGGGTGCTGTCGGATCCTTGCTGACGCCTCCTTGCTTCTGTAAGGGGCTAAGAACTGCCGTCATCATGGAGCACGCGGGGTGCCATCATTACTTGTTTACCGGGGCGAGCCAGATGGGACGCCGGTCTTGTTCCCCGTAGCCTGAGCTAGCTAGGGGTAGGGTAATGATGGGCCCCCCTGTAGCGTGGTCGGTCCGAGCCCAAGGTCGGGCGAGGCGGTGATTCCTCCGAGGTCGAGGCTGAGTCCGAGCCCTAGGGTCGGGCGAGGCAGAGACCGTCGTCCGAGGTCGAGGCTGAGTCCGAGCCCTGGGGTCGGGCAAGGCGGAGTCCGTCGTCCGAGGTCGAGGTTGAGTCCGAGCCCTAGGGTCGGGCGAGGCAGAGACCGTCTTCCGAGGTCAAGATGGAGTCTGAGCCCTGGGGTCGGGTGAGGCGGAGACCGTCTTCCGAGGTCGAGGTGGAGTCCGAGCCCTGGGGTCGGGCGAGGCGGAGACCGTCTTCCGAGGTCGAGGTGGAGTCCGAGCCCTGGGGTCGGGCGAGGCAGAGACCGTCTTCCGGTGTCGAGGTTGAGTCTGAGCCCTGGGGTCGGGCGTGGCGGAGCTTCCTATGGCGCCCAAGGCTGGACTTGGCTGCAGTCAGTCTCACCCTGGCGGGTGGCACAGCAGTCAGAGCAGGGCAGGCAGCGCTGTTTTCCTGTCAGGTCAGTCAGTGGAGGGGCGAAGTGACTGCGGTCACTTCGACCTTGTCGACTGAGGAGCGCGCGTCAGGATAAGGTGTCAGGCGATCCTTGCATTGAATGCTCCTGTGATCTGGTCGGCTGGCGAGGTGATCTGGCCAAGGTTGCTTCTTCGCGAAGCCTGCCCGAGCTGGGCCTCGGGCGAGTCGAAGGTGTGCCCGTCGCTTGAGGGGACCCTCGGGCGAGACGTGAATCCTCCTGGGTCGGCTGTCTTTGCCCGAGGCTGGGCTCGGGCGAGGTGAGATCGTGTCCCTTGAGTGGACGGAGCCTTGACCTGAATTGCGCCCATCAGGCCTTTGCAGCTTTGTGCTGATGGGGGTTACTAGCTGAGATTAGGAGTCTTGGGGGTACCCCTAATTATGGTCCCCGACAGTAGCCCTCGAGCCTCGAAGGGAGTGTTGGTACTCGCTTGGAGGCTTTTGTCGCACTTTTTTACAAGGGGACCGACCTCTCTCGGTTGTATTTCGTTCCGGTGGGTGCGCGCGAGCGCACCCGCCGGGTGTAGCCCCCAAGGCCTCGGAGGAGTGGTTTGACTCCTCCGAGGTCTTAGCGCTTTTCGTGATGCCTCGGCCGGTCTGGTTGTTCCCTCATGCGAACTGGTCGTTGCCCGGGTGCATAGTCAGGTTCCGAGTTCTCGGGCTGGTATGTTGACGCTGCCAACGGTTTGGCCGGAGCCGGGTTTGTGAGAGCAGCCCCCGAGCCTCCGCACAAAGCGAGAGGACGGTCAAGGACTGACTCGGCCTTTATCATACGCCCCTTCGTCGCCTTTTCGCAAGGAGGAGGGGGGAAAGCGCCATGTTGCCCTCGGAGGGCACCGAACATGGTGTCTCCAGTGAGTTGCTAACGGGGGATCCGAGTGGACGCCTGTGCCCCGTTCGATAAGGGTCGGCTAGTGGCCCAGAGGCGCGCTCCAAAAGTACCTGCAGGTGATTTGCCGGACCCGGTCACGTTTGATTGGGTTCGAGGGCTCGATGCCTCCCTCTGATGGGATTCCGTTACAGAATCGCTCCTGCTGGTCTCGGAAATGTCCTAGGGTACCTCGGGAGCGTAGCCCGAGCCTCGGCCATGTATCGGACGTACCCAGAGTCATCCCTCGCTCTGCGTGCTCTAAGGCGGCTGTCGAACCGTTCGGGGGGCCAGCCTTCGAACCCCTGATCAGTAGTAGGCGCGGAGCCCGAGTGGCCTGAGGCGGCTGTCAAACCCTTTCGAGGGGCCAGCCTTCGAGCCTCTGACCAGTAGTGGGCGCGGAGCCCGAGTGCTCTGAGGCGGCTGTCGAACCCTTCCGAGGGGCTAGCCTTCGAACCTCTGATCAGTAGGAGGGCTTGGGGCCCGCTTCCTTCGTGGAGAAGGATCCCTTTCGAAGTATCCCCTTTCCCGGTCCCTGTTGCAAGAGAGAGAAAGGGGAAGAGGAAAAGGATACGAAATTGAACGACGTGGCGCACCTTTTTTGACGCGGTCATCATGGCGGAGGTGAAGCGTCGCTCGCTTCGCTTGCCAAAGGTGTCGCCTGCCCTGCCACAGAGTTAATGCGACGGGACGAGTGGTTCACGGGGCAGCCGTTGCGCGAGCCGTTCGAGGAACGGGCGTTTCGCCTTCGAGTTTTGAATTTCGCGGCGGGTTCGGGCGAAGTGTTGAACGGGTCTCGCTCGGGCCTTTATATATTCGGAAGAGGGACTAGTGGTGGTTCTTTACTCTGCTGCTCGCCTCCCGCTTAGGTTTCCGCAACCTGAGGGAATAGCCAGAGAAAGAAAACCGCGCACCTTGTCCGCTCCGCCGCCACCTTCTTCGCTTGGTGATGGCCGACCGGGTAACCGTCGTTCCGCCGCGCAACCCGTGGCCTTTCTCCACCGTCACGGTGGACGATCTGGAGGCCCTTGTTGCCGATGGCTTGCTTCGTCCCCTCTCCGGTGACCCGCAGCCGGAGTGGATGGCTCCTTCGAGCGGAGCCGCCCCGTCCCCGCCGTCGGGGTATGTGCTGAGTTTCGTTTCTTTCCATGAGCGGGGGTTCGGAGTGCCAGCAAGTCGTTTCATGCGGGCGATTCTGCATTTCTACGGGGTGGAGTTGCACAATCTCAACCCCAACTCTATCGCGCAAGCAGCCATCTTCGTGGCGGTTTGCGAAGGATTTTTGGAGATTGACCCCCACTAGGATCTGTGGACCCATCTCTTCTCCGCAGAGCCTTTTGCCTTGACGACGGGGGAGAAGAGAGTCTGCATGGCGGTGCGGGCCGGTGGCTGCATCCTCCAGTTGAGGCAGGCGTGTGCGCAGCAGTACATCCCTGCCATCCTTGTGTCTTCGAACAAGGGGTGGCAGCTTCGGTGGTTTTACCTTTGGAACGACGATGGGAGGCTCACGTCGTTTTCTCAACGAGTGGTGACCGCCGCCTGCAGCAACTGGCACTATGGGGCCCCGCGCGATAGACAGAAGAATCTCCAGCCCCTTCTTGAGGCCTTGCAGGTGATGCGAGACGGAGGGCTTACCGCCGCGGGGGTGGTCGCCGCCATCCACCGCCGGAGGGTGCTCCCTTTGACGGAGCGGCGGCTGCTGCTTTCGGAGATGACGCCGGGGGTCGACTTGGAGGGTTCGCAGATGTGCTCGGTCCCCCTCCCCGCCGATGACCTCCACAGGTGGGTAGCTGGCACGGTAGGGAGGCTAGACGTCGGCGCCCTTACCCAGCTCCTGATGCGTCTCGAGCGCGGGTGTATGTCCCTGGTGAGTGTCCGCTCCTTCTTCCTTCTTGTATCAGATTGCCCTTGGTTCTCACAGCCAAGATTTCCGTCCGTCTCCAGGAGTTGGGGTTTCACAAACCTTCTCTGCCACCGGTCCCGGAGGACGCGGTGGACCTAGCCGCGCGGAGGGTCGCTGCGGAGAAGAAGAAGGAGAAGAAGGACGCGGAAAAGGCTCGGGCCCACAAGCAGATGTGGGCTCGGGACACCTTTGAGAGGCGTCGCCGGCAGCAGGAGAGGGACGGGCTCCCGAGGGAGCCGTCGCCGGAGACGCCTGACGACGACGACGACGACGATGACGACGAAGACGACGACATGGCGGCCCACCTCGGCCTCAGCCCAGATCTGCGGGTGGGCCAGGGGTCGTCGAGCCAGCCCCCGAGTGGGCTCGCACCGTCAGTATCTAGGGCCAGGGTATCAGGGTCCCGGTCCGAAGAACAGGGGCAGGCCGATGGGGTACTTGACCCCTTGGCCGAGGTGGTTGAGGTGACCCCGGGGAGTCAGGCCGACCCGCCTGTCCCTGAAGAGCCGTTGCCCGTGCCGGCAGCACAGGAGGCTGATCCTCAGGTCGCCGTGTCTGCGCCTGGGCGGACCGTCCCTTCGGCGCCCCGGGCGCCCGAGGCAGGGATGGTGTCGAAGCCGGCAGCGGGGCAAACCTTGGTGGTGCCCGTGGGGACCGAGGCTCGAGGGGCCTCCCCACAGGCACGATTGATCGTGGCCCAGAGTGGGTAAGTATCTGAGGATACCTCTATCCCGGCCCCTTCTTCGTGTGTCTTGATCCTGCTCTTACCTTTCTTCCCAGCAAACGGAGGCACGGTTCGACCGGTCTGGCTCCCCGGAAGGTCCTTAAGACGGCGCCGGATTCTGCAGTCGGTGCCTCACCGGGCCTCGCCGGCCGGCTGGCCTCTACACAAGATGCCCCGAAGCAGGGGGCTCAGGCGGCACAAGTTGTCGTGGGACGAGCTCCCGAGGCTGACCCCTCCGTCGAGGCGGCCGCCGTACCGAGGGAGACTGCTGACGTGGCCGCGGCTTTGAGCCCACCCGACGTGTTGCCGACGCCGGCACCGGCTTCTGCCGAGGTCGTTGTCGTTCTGGCTGTGGAGCCACCCATCGCCACCGATTCTGAGATGGTCGAGGTGCCGCTACTCGAGGCCGGCGATCAGAAGCCTGCCCCCTTAGCCGAGGAGGTACCCGATGCGCCGACTGCAGGGGGTGCCGATGCCTTGGAGGAGGGGGACACAGAACCACGGCCCGTCCTAGGGAGCGGCGACCTTGTCCTCGCACGGCGTGATCCCAATGAGCGGCGTGGGCAGGCGCTCCGGTTCTGGACCCGCGGCGCTTCGAAACCCCTCTTCGTTCTTGACGATGAGCGGGAGGAGCAGTCTTGGGACGAGCTTCGTGAGTGTGCCGAGGCAACGATGGGGTCGCTTCGGTCGACCCTGGAGGTCCTTTCCAGGGACGTTCCCAGGATCCTCCAGGTAAGGATTTCAGGCATACCTTTGATGTGATCAAGGCATTCTTTGTGACGCCTCGCTTCCCTTCCTCAGGATCTGACGGAACTGAGCACCACCAAGTCGTCGTTCATCCACCGCGAGGTCGACGTCTGGGGTTCGATGCGGTTCCTGAGGACCGCGCTTGCCGAGGCTACAGAGCGCCTCTCCCAACGGAGCGCCGAGGCGGCGGACCTTCGGTTGCTCTGTGACGAGCTAGGGGCAGAGGCAGCGGCGGCACGCGCAGAAGCGCAGCGGCGGCAGTTGGAGCTTGACCGGGTCATCGGTGAGTGGGACCAATCTCGGGGCCAGGCCGCCGAGGCTGAAGGCAGGGCTGAGGCCCTTGGAGGCGAGCTAGCTGAGGCGTCTACTCGGGCCGGAGCCCTTGCGGCGGACCTGGTCGTGGCCGTCGGGTCTGCTCAGTCCGCCCAAGCCGCAGCCTCGGAGCAGCGTGCCTGGGCTGAAGGTATGTCTTGGTTGTTTTGTGATTTTGATTCAGCTTCACTCTTCAACTCGTGTTTGAAGACTTCCGCTTTGGCTGTTTGCAGAGTTCGAGTCTGCCCTCAACGAGTCCGCCAAGGCACTTGCCCAGGCGGCTGAGCAGAGGGAGGCCGACCACGTGGCCACGTCCGAGGCTATCTCGGCCTTCTGCCAGGTCTTTGGTCATGACGATGTCCCCTCGGGAAGCTCCCCTCAGAGTCGCCTGCAGGCCTTGGGTGACCACCCGCGCGGCAGACTCCGCGAGGCGCTGCATCAAGGCGTTAGGCGGGCCTTCGCCGTGCTCGCTTCCCACTACGATGTGGATCTGGAGCGGGTCAGCGAGGGGTACTGCCTTCCCGACGAAGTTGAAGCTGCCCTGGCCGAAGTTCAGAGGCTTGACGCGGCCGCCGTGGGCCCAAGCGCGGTGCTGGCGACCACCTTCGAGGTGGAAATCCTTCCGCCTGCGCCGCCGTCCGAGGCCGGGGCGGATCTTGCCGAGGGCGCAGCTCCTCCCCCGGGCGATGCCTGATTCTGCCGGAGCAGTTTATTTTGAATATGTATGTGTCTTTCATGGCCGCCGAGGCCTAAACACTTTGTCGTCGGGATATAAAGTTGTGTCTCTTTTCCTCCTGTTTCGCGTATCTGGACTCGTTCGTCAGTAGCAGGATTGCTTACCCAAGTAAGAGTTATTTTTTGCGGTAGGTAACGAGTGAGGTATCCGTATCCCGGAGGCATAGGAATCCCTCGGCTTGGTCGGCCTTGCCACTTACATGCACTCTTATTCGTTTCTCGGGGTTCTGTTACTGATATAGCCGGGAAACACGAAAGTCGTTTTGGTGGAAGACTTTTTTCGAGGAGAATTTTGACGCAGAGAGGTACCCCCCTTCTAGCCCCCGAGGGAGGGTCGGGCTTTGCCAAGGCAAGGCTGACCCTTCCTTGATGGTTAGACTTTATTTGTGTATGTAAACGAGTTATATGAACGACTTGAAAACATCTTAAGGGTAGAAGCGACGTAGCTGTCGGATGTTCCAAGCGTTGTTGTAGACCTCGCCTTGACTGTTGGCCAGCTTGTATGTTCCGGGCTTCAAAATCTTGGCGATGATGAACGACCCTTCCCAGGGAGGTGTGAGCTTGTGGCGCACTCGGGCGTCTTGTCGTAGCTAAAGCACCAAGTCGCCTACCTGGAGGTCTCGGGACCGAACCCCTCGGGCGTGGTAGCGTCGCAGGGACTGTTGATACCGCGCCGAGTGTAGTAAGGCTACGTCCCGAGCCTCTTCCAGATGGTCCAGTGAGTCTTCTCGGCTGGACTGGCTGCTTCGGTCGTCGTACGCCCTCGTCCTCGGGGAACCGTATTCTAAGTCTGTGGGCAAGATAGCCTCGGCCCCATAGACTAGAAAGAACGGCGTGAAGCCCGTGGCTCGTCTTGGCGTCGTCCTTAGACTCCAGACCACCGAGGGGAGTTCCTTCATCCATCGCCTGCCGAACTTGTTGAGGTCGTTGTAGATCCTTGGCTTGAGTCCCTGCAGAATCATGTCGTTGGCACGTTCTACCTGCCCATTCGTCATGGGGTGGGCTACGGCGGCCCAGTCCACCCGGGTGTGGTGGTCCTCGCAGAAGTCCAGGAACTTTCTGCTAGTGAACTGGGTGCCGTTGTCAGTGATGATGGAGTTCGGGACCCCGAAGCGATGGATGATGTTGGTGAAGAACGCCACCGCCTGTTCAGACCTGATGCTGTTTAGGGGTCGGACCTCAATCCACTTGGAGAATTTGTCGATAGCGACCAGCAGGTGCATGTAGCCCCCGGGTGCCTTCTGCAAAGGACCGACGAGGTCCAGACCCCACACAGCAAACGACCAGGTGATGGGTATTGTTTGCAAGGCCTGAGCGGGTAGGTGCGTCTGCCTTGCGTAGAATTGACACCCTTGGCAGGTGCGTACAATCCTAGTGGCGTCGACCACCACGGTTGGCCAGTAGAAACCCTGTCGGAAGGCGTTTCCAACGAGGGCCCGGGGTGCTGCGTGGTGGCCGCAAGCCCCCGAGTGTATTTCTTGCAATAGCTCCTGACCTTCGGCGATGGATATGCATCGTTGGAGGATGCCTGAGGGGCTGCGGTGGTAGAGCTCCTTTCCGTCACCCAGCAAGACGAATGACTTGGCGCGCCGCGCCAATCGCCGAGCTTCGGTTCTGTCGAGGGGTAGCTCTCCTCGGTGGAGATATTGCAGGTACGGGGTCTGCCGGTTTCGATTAGGCGGGACCCCATTCCGCTCTTCCTCGACGCGCAGTGCCTCACCCTTGGGGGCTGAGGGTGCCTCGGGCTGAGCCGAGGGCGCCTCGGGCAGGGCCGAGACCTTCTCGGGCTCGGGCGTGTCGTCGGTCTTGACTGAGGGTTGATGTAGGTCTTGGGAGAAGACGTCCGGAGGAACCGTTGTCCGCCCCGAGGCTATCTTAGCCAGCTCGTCCGCGGTCTCGTTGTATCGTCAAGCGATGTGGTTGAGCTCGAGCCCGTAGAACTTGTCCTCTAGGCGCCGAACCTCATCGCAGTAGGCTTCCATCTTCGGGTCGCGGCAATGGGAGTTCTTCATGACTTGGTCGATGACAAGTTGTGAGTCGCCACGAGCGTCGAGGCGCCGGACCCCTAACTCAATGGCGATGCGCAACTCGTTAACCAGAGCCTCGTACTTGGCCACGTTGTTGGACGCCGAGAAATGGAGGTGCAGCACGTAGCGGAGGTGCTTCCCGAGGGGCGAGATGAAGAGCAGGCCCGCGCCCGCTCCTGTCTTCATCAGCGACCCGTCAAAAAACATGGTCCAGAGTTCCGGTTGGATCGGAGCTGCTGGAATCTGGGTGTCGACCCATTCAGCCATAAAGTCCGCCAAGACTTGGGACTTGATGGCCTTCCGAGGAGCGAACGAGATTGTCTCGCCCATGATCTCCACTGCCCACTTTGCAATCCTACCCGAGGCCTCTCGGCACTGGATGATCTCTCCTAGGGGGAAGGATGACACCACAGTCACCGGATGAGACTCGAAGTAGTGTCGCAACTTTCGCCGCATCAGAATTACCGCGTACAGTAGCTTCTGAATTTGTGGGTAGCGGATTTTGGTCTCGGACAGTACCTCACTGATGAAGTAGACCGGCCTCTGGACGGGCAATGCGTGCCCCTCTTCTCGTCTCTCGACCACGATCGCGGCGCTGACCACCTGAGTGGTAGCGGCGACGTAGATCAAGAGGCCTTCTCCGGCAGCGGGGGGGCACCAAGATGGGTGCGGTTGTAAGGAGCGCCTTTAGGTTCCCGAGGGCTTCCTCGGCCTCGGGGGTCCAAGTGAAGCGCTCGGTCTTCCTTAAGAGGCGGTACAGAGGTAGGCCTCTTTCGCCGAGGCGCGAGATGAAACGGCTCAGAGCCGCAAGGCATCCCATGACCCTCTGTACTCCTTTCAAGTCCTTGATGGGCCCCATGTTGGTGATGGCCACGATTTTCTCCGGGTTGGCCTCGATGCCCCGCTCGGAGACGATGAACCCCAGGAGCATGCCTCGGGGGACTCCGAAGACACACTTCTCGGGATTGAGTTTTACGCCTTTTGCCTTGAGACACTTGAATGTCGTTTCAAGGTCGGAGAGGAGGTCGGAGGCTTTCCTCGTCTTGACTACGATGTCATCGACGTAAGCCTCGACCGTTCGACCAATGTGCTCTCCGAACACGTGGTTCATGCACCTTTGGTATGTCGCACCCGCATTCCTCAAACCGAATGGCATAGTAATGTAGCAGTACATGCCAAAAGGTGTGATGAAAGAAGTCGTGAGCTGGTCGGACTCTTTCATCCTGATTTGGTGATATCCTGAGTAGGCATCAAGGAACGATAGGGTTTCGCATCTAGCAGTGGAATCCACGATTTGATCGATGCGAGGCAGAGGGTAGGGAACCTTCGGACATGCTTTGTTTAGACCAGTGTAGTCTACACACATCCGCCATTTCCCACCTTTCTTTTTCACAAGCACAGGGTTGGCTAGCCATTCGGGATGGAATACCTCTTTGATGAACCCTGCAACCATCAGCTTGTGGATCTCCTCGCCTATGGCTCTGCGCTTTTCTTCGTCGAATCGGCGCAGAGGCTGCTTCACGGGTCGGGCTCCAGCTCGGATATCCAGCGAGTGCTCGGCGACATCCCTCGGTATGCCAGGCATGTCCGAGGGACTCCACACAAAAACCTCGGCGTTTGCGTGGAGAAAGTCGACGAGCACTGCTTCCTATTTGGGGTCGAGCTCGGAGCCGATCCGGACTTGCTTGGAGGCGTCGTTGCTGAGGTCGAGAGGGACGGATTTAACCGCCTCAGCTGGCTCGAAGTTGCCGGCGTGGCGCTTTGCATCTGGCGCCTCCTTGGAGAGGCTTTCTAGGTCGGCGATGGGGGCCTCGGATTCGGCGAGGGCCTTGGCGTACTCCACGTCGCATTCGTACGCGTGTCGGTACGTGGAGGTGGAGCCGACGGTGATGACCCCGTTGGGGCCCGGCATCTTGAGCTTGAGGTAGATGTAGTTGGGGACGGCCAAGAACTTGGCATAGCATGGTCTCCCCAGCACTGCGTGGTAGGTTCCTCGGAACCCGACCACCTCGAACGTGAGGGTTTCCTTTCGGAAGTTGTAGGGAGTCCCGAAGCAGACGGGCAGATCGAGTTGCCTAAGGGGTTGGACGCGTTTCCCGGGGATGATCCCGTGAAAGGGCGTCGCGCCGGCCCGGATCGAGGACAGATCGATCTGCAGGAGCCCGAGGGTCTCGGTGTAGATGATGTTGAGGCCGCTGCCTCCGTCCATGAGGACCTTGGTAAGCCTGACGTTGTCGATGACGGGATCGACAACGAGCGGGTACTTTCCCGAGCTCGGCACATGGTCGGGATGGTCGCCTTGGTCGAAGGTGATGGGCTTGTCGGACCAGTCTAGGTAGACTGGCGCCGCCACCTTCACCGAGCAGACCTCCCGGCGCTCTTGCTTGCGGTGCCGAGCCGAGGCGTTCGCCACTTGCCCACCGTAGATCATGAAGCAGTTGTGGACCTCGAGGAACTCCTCTGCCTTGTGATCCTCCTTCTTGTCGTTGTTGTGGACTCTGCCACCTTCCGCCGGGGGCCCGGCCTTGTGGAAGTAGCGCCGAAGCATGACACACTACTCAAGGGTGTGCTTGACAGGACCCTGATGATAGGGGCACGACTCCTTGAGCATCTTGTCGAATAGGTTGGCGCCTCTGGGAGGCTTCCGAGGGTTCCTGTGCTTGGCGACGGCGACAAGGTCTGCGCCGGCGGCGTCGCGTTTTGCTTGCGACTTCTTCTTGCCCTTCTTCCTCGTGCCGCGCTGAGCGGACGCCTCGGGGACGTCTTCCGGCTGGCGCCCCTGAGGCTGATTGTCCTTTCGGAAGATGGCCTCGACCGCCTCCTGACCAGAGGCGAACTTGGTGGCGATGTCCATCAGCTCGCTCGCCCTGGTGGGAGTCTTGCGACCCAGCTTGCTCACCAGGTCGCGGCAAGTGGTGCCGGCGAGGAACGCGCCGATGACATCCGAGTCGGTGATGTTGGGCGGCTCGGTGCGCTGCTTCGAAAATCGTCGGATGTAGTCCCGCAGGGATTCTCCCGGCTGCTGGCGACAGCTTCGGAGATCCGAAGAGTTCCCAGGGCACACGTATGTGCCCTGGAAGTTGCCGGCGAAGACTTTGACCAGGTCGTCCCAGTTGGAGATCTGCGCAGGAGGCTGATGCTCCAGCCAGGCTCGGGCGGCGTTGGAGAGGAACAGGGGAAGGTTGCGGATGATGAGGTTGTCATCGTTCGTTCCACCCAGCTGGCAGGCCAGCCGGTAGTCCGCGAGCCACAGTTCCGGCCTTGTCTCCCCTGAGTACTTGGTGATGGTAGTCAGGGTTCGGAACCGGGTCGGGAACGGCGCTCGTCGTATGCCCCGGCTGAAAGCTTGCAGACCGGGTGGTTCGAGCGAGGGGCTCCGATCCTCCCCGCTGTCGTAGCGTCCCCCACGCCTGGGGTGGTAGCCTCGGCGCACCTTCTCGTCGAGGTGGGCTCGACGGTCGCGGTGGTGGTGCTCGTTGTCGAGGCGACCCGGGGCCGCAAGAGCTGTGTTCCGTGTGCGCCCGGTGTGGACCGAGGCTTCCCGCATGAATCGGGAAGTCGCAGCGCGATGCTCCGGGGGGTATCCCTGCCTTCGGGAGGCAGAGCTTTCGGCCCGTCGGACCGCGGCATCTTCCATGAGATTCTTGAGCTCTCCCTGGATACGCCGCCCCTCGCCGGTGGATGGTTCCGGCATCGCTCGGAGTAGTATTGCTGCTGCAGCCAGGTTCTGGCCGACCCCACTGGAAGCCGGGGGCAGCCTTGCCCTGGCATCGTCGGCGATACAGTGCTGGACGTCCTAGGCCAGATGACGCGCCTCTCAGGCGGGTGCTCGGCCTGCCCACTCTTGCCCGATATTTTGCCGGAGTTGCACAAGTTGTTCTGCTTCCTCCTCGAGCCTGGCCTGCATCTCGCGGATTTGCTCGAGCTGTGCGTCCTGACCCCCCGCAAGGACTAGGACCACAGCTAGCTCCTGAAGGATGTCATCGCGAGGCGCAGGCCTATAGGGGGATCGCCGTCCTCCGGCATACCAAGGTGGTTGCCTTCGTCGAGACCCCCTAGATCGACGTGGAAACATTCGTGACTTGGGCCACAGTCCTCGTCGTCAAGGCTGTGGCCATCATCGGAGCAATCGGAGAGGCAGTAGTCACATGCGGTCATGAAGTCCCGCATGGCACTAGGGTCACCGAGCCCGGTGAAATCCCAATCAGAGTCGGGCTCGTCATCTTCCTCAGAACCCGGGGGCCCGTAGGTCGAGACGGCCGTCAGTCGGTCCTAGGTTGACCACATATGATACCCCGGAAGGTTCGGATATGCCTTTATGAAAGCGTCCACCGAAGCGGGTTCGCTCGGTGGGTCGAAGCTGAATCTAAAAGGCACAGGATGGGAAACGGACGGTACCTCTTGATCGACGGATGGTGACGAAGTCGCATCAGGGACAGACTGCACCGTTATCTCAGGTACGAGGCTAACGCCCAGCAAGCCCTTCGCGAGCGTGCTGGCGTCGTCCGTCTGCTTGGGGTTGGCGTGTTGCGGGGAAACGACACTTGTCTTCATCTCATACGCGAGGTCAACACCCGACGTGTCCCCCGCTGGGGCGCCGTCGACTCGCTCGACAGCCGACGAGGTGCCGCCTCCTGCTTGGCCATGGCTGCCCCGCCTCCTCCTCCATTGGCGGGGAAGGTGACAGGACAGACCCGGATGTTGCTCTTCCGCCACGTGGGGAAGACGTCGTCGATTCTGCCGCCGGCGGGCGGGCTGACGGCCGCCATTGTCATTGTCGCGCGGCGGAGGAAGGAGTATCATGTCGTAGCTGTCGTCGAGGGACATGAACTCAAGACTCCCGAAACAGAGCAGCGTCCCGGGCTGGAGAGGTTGCTGGAGACTACTCATCTGGAGCTTGATGGGAAGCTATTCGTCAACACGCAGCAGACCCCTACCTGGCGCACCAACTGTCGGTGTTTCGACCTCGGGGGGTCTCTGGACCGACGAGTAAATTGTCACTGCGTGTCCCAGCCCAGATGGGTCGGCGCGAGACAGAACACAAGGGGGAAACAATAAGGGGAATTGCGGCCTCGTGTTGTCCTTCGCCCAGGGCGGATGCGCTTGCAGTAGGGGGTTACAAGCGTTCGCGAGGGAGAGAGAGAGAGCCTGTGCGTCAGCCCGTCCTCCCGCGCGGCCACCTTCTCGTATGAGGGCCCTGGACCTTCCTTTTATAGATGTAAGGAGAGGGTCCAAGTGTACTACAGGGAGTGTAGCAATGTGCTAACGTGTCTAGTAGGGAGGAGCCAGAGTCCTATGTACATGCCGACGTGGTTGTCGGAGAGGTGTTGCTGCCCTGTTTATGTGATGTCGTGGCCGTCCGAGGAGCGCTTGAGCCCTATGGAAGCACAGCTGTCGGGTGCTGTTGGATCCTTGCTGACGTCTCCTTGCTTCCGTAAGGGTCTGAGAACTGTCGTCGTCATGGAGCACACGGGGTGCCATCATTACTTGTTTACCGGGGCGAGCCAGATGGGACGCCGGTCTTGTTCCCCGTAGCCTGAGCTAGCTAGGGGTAGGGTAATGATGGCCCCTCTGTAGCGTGGTCGGTCCGAGCCCTGGGGTCGGGCGAGGCGGAGACCGACGTCCGAGGTCGAGGCTGAGTCCGAGCCCTGGGGTCGGGCGAGGCGGAGTCCGTCGTCCGAGGTCGAGGTTGAGTCCGAGCCCTAGGGTCGGGCGAGGCGGAGACCGTCTTCCGAGGTCAAGGTGGAGTCCGAGCCCTGGGGTCGGGCGAGGCGGAGACCGTCTTCCGAGGTCAAGGTGGAGTCCGAGCCCTGGGGTCGGGCGAGGTGGAGACCGTCTTCCGGTGTCGAGGTTGAGTCCGAGCCTGGGGTCGGGCGTGGCGGAGCTTCCTATGGCGCCCGAGGCTGGACTTGGCTGTTGTCAGTCTCACCCTGGCGGATGGCACAACAGTCGGAGCAGGACAGGCGGCGCTGTTTTCCTGTCAGGTCAGTCAGTGGAGGGGCGAAGTGACTGCGGTCACTTCAGCCTTGTCGACTGAGGAGCGCGCGTCAGGATAAGGTGTCAGGCGATCCTTGCATTGAATGCTCCTGCGATCCGGTCGGCTGGCGAGGCGATCTGGCCAAGGTTGCTTCTCCGCGAAGCCTGCCTGAGCTGGGCCTCGGGCGAGTCGAAGGTGTGCCCGTCGCTTGAGGGGACCCTCGGGCGAGACGTGAATCCTCCTGGGTCGGCTGTCTTTGCCCGAGGCTGGGCTTGGGCGAGGCGAGATCGTGTCCCTTGAGTGGACGGAGCCTTGACCTGAATTGCGCCCATCAGGCCTTTGCAGCTTTGTGCTGATGGGGTTACCAGCTGAGATTAAGAGTCTTGGGGGTACCCCTAATTATGGTCCCCGACATGTATGCAAAACAAGCATAGAGGTCTTAGACAGGACGAGTAAAGTGGTTCGACAGGAACACACAATGGTTTTTCACACCAACATAGTGAAAATTTTCTCAGAGTAACCTTTAGATGTACTTGCAACTTCGTGTTGCTAGGGTACTAGTCATTAATTTCAAAGTTCGCTTCATGTCATTCAGTGACAAAGAGAGAAATGTGCTAACATCTGGTTGAGCAATGTATGACTGAGATTTCCGGTCTTAAATCATTTGGTAAGGACTTTTTGCTTACTAATAGAATCCAAATTTGTGATGTCTTATATGTCAAAAAGGCTTTCATGCATTATATATCTTTAGGTTACTTCAGGTAAAACTTTATGCATAAGGTGAGAGTAGAGAATTAACTTATCTGTGTTTCATTGTATTTTAGTTTAATTACCCAGATTTCCAAGCAATATAGAGCTTGATATAGTTGTTATGGCCACTTAGCGATATATATAAATATATGATGCCACACAACACAATCAAATAAAATATAGAGCCAAACAAGACTGTTTACGAAGGTTGAGCGTAATGTGACTTCAGGGGCTTGAACAACCCACCACAATCCACGTGAATACAAGCTCAAGCGTATCCGGCGTCAATGCGTGTGCAGCCATCAGGGCTACGACAACACAACAAGCCTTCGTAACAAACGCAACAGGCGCAGTTGTGACTCGATAGTCGGGGTACTAGACAAGTTCACGCAACATGCGCAATAGGTGCAATTGTGGCTCGATGATTACGACAGACGAACAATGCCTACAGAGCATACAAAAAATACGCGACTCAGCGATAACGGTCCGATTAAACGAGACTGCGACATAGCGATCACACGATGCAGCCAAGTTCGTACGACACAAATACTGTGTCGTGTTGCTAGGGCGCAGCCAATGCTCAGCCAATGTCATAACACAACCAATGAATAATGTAGCCTCATCGGCACGTCTGAGTACCCACTATATCATTTAATCGCTCAAGATGAATCCAAAGGCTCAACGTAATATAAATATTTAGAGCGATTTAAGTATGCACAATACAGCCTTCATATATATTTTCATTTTCTGCTAAGTATCTACTACAGGAAATAAAAGCACAAAACAAACACAATAATTAATACATAAACATAACACATCATATGTAAAAGGCAATTTCCATGCATTTTCTACTAATTATTTACGACAGAAAATAATTAATTAAGATAGAAAATATGTCTTATTCTATTTGTTATTTTCAATGAAATAAATAGAATAAATAATATGGAGCGTGCATTAAAATTGTATCATGATAAAAAAATTCAACAGAAAACTGTATATATTATATATAAACATATATAAACGAATAGTGTGGAGCATCATTATTTACCGATAGAGATAAATATGTATTGGAGATATGGGGTAGTGAAAGGGAATTAGGCTTACACCTAGTCCCTAATTAATTTTGGTGGTTGAATTGCCCAACATAAACAATTGGACTAACTAAGTTTGCCCAAGTTTATAGATTACACAGGTGTAAAAGGTTCACACTCAGCCAATAAAAAGACCAAGTTTTGGATTCAACAAAGGAGCTTAGTGGGAACCGAAGGCCCTCTGGTCTGAGAGCACCGGACTGTCCGGTGTACACCGGACAGTGTCCGGTGCACCAGAGGACTCCAGCTCCAACTCGCCACCTTCGGGAATTTCCAGAGGCGACTCCGCTATAATTCACCGGACTGTCCGGTGTACACCGGACAGTGTCCGGTGCGCCAAGGGAGGTCAGCCTCAGGAACTCGCCAGCTTCGAGAAACTCCAACGGCTAGTCCGCTATAACTCACCGGACTGTCCGGTGTGCACCGGACTGTCCGGTGCAACTCCGGAGCAACAGCTACTCGGCGCCAACGGCTACCTGCAGCGCATTTAATGCGCGCTCTGCGCGCGCAGAAGGCAGGCGCGCCCATTCCGGCACACCGGACAAGGAACAGTAGCTGTCCGGTGTGCACCGGACACCCAGGCGGGCCCACAAGTCAGAAGCTCAAACGGTCAGAATCCAACGGCAGTGATGACGTGGCAGGGGGCACCGGACTGTCCGGTGTGCACCGGACTGTCCGGTGTGCACCGGACTGTCCGGTGCGCCATCGAGCAGACAGCCTCCACCAACGGTCAAGTTGGTGGTTGGGGCTATAAATACCCCAACCATCCCACCATTCATTGCATCCAAGTTTTCCACTTCCCAACTACTACAAGAGCTCTAGCATTCAATTCTAGACACACCAAAGAGATCAAATCCTCTCCAAATTCCACACAACGCCATAGTGACTAGAGAGAGTGATTTGCTTGTGTTCTTTCGAGCTCTTGCGCTTGGATTGCTTTCTTCTTTCTTGATCCTTTCTTTGCAATCAAACTCACTTGTAATTGAGGCAAGAGACACCAAACTTGTGGTGGTCCTTGTGGGAACTTTGTGTTCCAAGTGATTGAGAAGAGAAAGCTCACTCGATCCGTGGATCGTTTGAGAGAGGGAAGGGTTGAAAGAGACCCGGCCTTTGTGGCCTCCTCAACGGGGAGTAGGTTTGCAAGAACCGAACCTCGTTAAAACAAATCTCCGTGTCTCACTTGCTTATTCGCTTGGGATTTGTTTTGCGCCCTCTCTCGTGGACTCGTTTCTTTATTACTAACGCTAACCCGGCTTGTAGTTGTGTTTATATTTGTAAATTTCAGTTTCGCCCTATTCACCCCCCCTCTAGGCGACTTTCAATTGGTATCAGAGCCCGGTGCTTCATTAGAGCCTAACCGCTCGAAGTGATGTCGGGAGATCACGCCAAGAAGGAGATGGAGACCGGCGAAAAGCCCACTACAAGCAACGGGAGCACTTCATCGGAAGAGTCCCGCACCAAGAGGAGGGAGAAGAAGAAGATCTCCTCCAACAAAGGGAAGGAGAAGAAATCTTCTTCTCACCACAAAGAGAAGAAGGAAAAATCTTCTTCCCACAAGCTGCATCGGAGTGGGGACAAGCAAAAGAGGATGAGGAAAGTGGTCTACTACGAGACCGACACTTCATCAACATCGACCTCCGGCTCCGACGCGCCCTCCGTAACTTCTAAACGCCAAGAGCGTAAGAAGTTTAGTAAGATCCCCCTACACTATCCTCGCATTTCTAAACATGCACCTTTACTTTCCGTCCCATTAGGCAAACCACCAACTTTTGATGGTGAAGATTATGCTAGGTGGAGTGATTTAATGTGATTTCATCTAACCTCACTCCACAAAAGTATATGGGATGTTGTTGAGTTTGGTGCACAGGTACCATCGGTAGGGGATAAGGACTATGATGAGGATGAGGTGGCCCAAATCGAGCACTTCAACTCTCAAGCGACAACGATACTCCTCGCCTCTTTAAGTAGAGAGGAGTATAACAAAGTGCAAGGGTTGAAAAGCGCCAAGGAGGTTTGGGATGTGCTCAAAACCGCGCACGAGGGAGATGAGCTTACCAAGATCACCAAGCGGGAAACGATCGAGGGGGAGCTCGGTCGGTTCCGGCTTCGCAAAGGGGAGGAGCCACAACACATGTACAACCGGCTCAAGACCTTGGTGAACCAAGTGCGCAACCTCGGGAGCATAAAATGGGACGACCACGAGGTGGTTAAGGTTATTCTAAGATCTCTTATTTTCCTTAACCCTACTCAAGTTCAATTAATTCGTGGTAATCCTAGATACACTAAAATGACCCCCGAGGAAGTTATCGGGCATTTTGTAAGTTTTGAGTGCATGATCGAAGGCTCGAGAAAGATCAACGAGCTTGACGAACCCACCACATCCGAAGCTCAACCCGTCGCATTCAAGGCGACGGAGGAAAAGAAGGAGGAGGCTACACCAAGTCGACAACCAATAGACGCCTCCAAGCTCGACAATGAGGAAATGGCGCTCGTCATCAAAAGCTTCCGCCAAATCCTCAAGCAAAGGAGGGGGAAAGACTACAAGTCCCGCTCCAAGAAGGTTTGCTACAAATGTGGTAAGCCCGGTCATTTTATTGCTAAATGTCCTATATCTAGTGACAGTGACCGAGGCGACGACAAGAAGGGGAGAAGAAAGGAGATGAAGAGGTACTACAAGAAGAAGGGCGGCGATGCCCATGTTTGTCGGGAATGGGATTCCGATGAAAGCTCAAGCGACTCCTCCGACGACGAGGACGCCGCCAACATCGCCGTCACCAAAGGGCTTCTCTTCCCCAACGTCGGCCACAAGTGCCTCATGGCAAAGGACGGCAAAAGGAAAAAGGTTAAATCTAACTCCTCCACTAAATATGAATCTTCTAGTGATGATAATGCTAGTGATGAGGAGGATAGTTTGTGTTCCCTCTTTGCCAACCTTAACATAGCTCAAAAGGAAAAATTAAATGAATTAGTCAGTGCTATTCATGAAAAGGATGACCTTTTGGATTCCCAAGAGGATTGTCTAATTAAAGAAAACAAGAAACATGTTAAGGTTAAAAAGGCTTATGCTTTAGAAATTGAGAAATGTGAAAAATTATCTAGTGAGCTAAGCACTTGCCGTGAGATGATTGACAACCTTAGACATGAAAATGCTAGTTTAAATGCTAAGGTTGATTCACATGTTTGTAATGTTTCAATTCCCAATCCTAGAGATAATAACGATTTGCTTGCTAGGATTGAAGAATTAAACATTTCTCTTGCTAGCCTTAGAGTAGAAAATGAAAATTTAATTGCTAAGGCTAAAGAACTAGATGTTTGCAATGCTACCATTTCCAATCTTAGAGATAAAAATGATATTCTTCATGCTAAGATTGTTGAACTTAATTCTTGCAAACCCTCTACATCTATTGTTGAGCATGTATCTATTTGTACTAGATGTAGAGATGTTGATGTTAATGCTATTCATGATCATATGGCTTTAATTAAACAACAAAATGATCATATAGCAAAATTAGATGCTAAAATTGCCGAGCACAACTTAGAAAATGAGAAATTTAAATTTGCTCGTAGCATGCTTTATAATGGGAGACGCCCGGGCATTAAGGATGGCATTGGCTTCCAAAGGGGAGACAATGTCAAAATTAGTGCCCCTCCTAAGAGATTGTCCAACTTTGTAAAGGGCAAAGCTCCCATGCCTCAGGATAACGAGGGTTACATTTTGTACCCTGTCGGTTATCCTGAGAGCAAAATTAGGAGAATTCATTCTAGGAAGTCTCACTCTGGCCCAAATCATGCTTTTATGTATAAGGGTGAGACATCTAGTTCTAGGCAACCAACCCGTGCTAAGTTGCCTAAGAAAACTCCTACTGCATCAAATGAACATAGTCTTTCATTTAAAACTTTTGATGCATCTTATGTTTTGACTAACAAATCCGGCAAAGTAGTTGCCAAATATGTTGGGGGCAAGCACAAGGGGTCAAAGACTTGTGTTTGGGTACCCAAAGTTCTTGTGTCTAATGCCAAAGGACCCAAAACCATTTGGGTACCTAAAGTCAAGAACTAAACTTGTTTTGTAGGTTTATGCATCCGGGGGCTCAAGTTGGATACTCGACAGCGGGTGCACAAACCACATGACAGGGGAGAAAAGGATGTTCTCCTCATATGAGAAAAACCAAGATCCCCAAAGAGCGATCACATTCGGGGATGGAAATCAAGGTTTGGTCAAAGGATTGGGTAAAATTGCTATATCACCTGACCATTCCATTTCCAATGTTTTTCTTGTAGATTCTTTAGATTACAACTTGCTTTCTGTATCTCAATTATGTCAAATGGGCTACAACTGTCTTTTTACTGATATTGGTGTCACTGTCTTTAGAAGAAGTGATGATTCAATAGCATTTAAGGGAGTGTTAGAGGGTCAGCTATACTTGGTAGATTTTGATAGAGCTGAACTCGACACTTGCTTAATTGCTAAGACTAACATGGGTTGGCTCTGGCACCGCCGACTAGCCCATGTTGGGGTGAAGAATCTTCACAAGCTTCTAAAGGGAGAACACATTTTAGGATTAACAAATGTTCATTTTGAGAAAGACAGGATTTGTAGTGCATGCCAAGCAGGGAAGCAAGTTGGCACTCATCATCCGCATAAGAACATAATGACGACCGACAGGCCACTGGAGCTCCTACACATGGATCTATTCGGCCCGATAGCTTACATAAGCATCGGCGGGAGTAAGTACTGTCTAGTTATTGTGGATGATTATTCTCGCTTCACTTGGGTATTCTTTTTACAGGAAAAATCTCAAACCCAAGAGACCTTAAAGGGATTCTTAAGACGGTCTCAAAATGAGTTCGGCTTAAGGATCAAGAAAATAAGAAGCGACAACGGAACGGAGTTCAAGAACTCTCAAATCGAAAGCTTCCTTGAGGAGGAGGGCATCAAGCATGAGTTCTCTTCTCCCTACACGCCACAACAAAATGGTGTAGTGGAGAGGAAGAATAGAACTCTATTGGACATGGCAAGGACCATGCTTGATGAATACAAGACTTCGGATCGGTTTTGGGCCGAGGCGGTCAACACTGCCTGCTACGCCATCAACCGGTTGTATCTACACCGAATCCTCAAGAAGACATCATACGAACTCCTAACCGGTAAAAAGCCCAATATTTCATATTTTAGAGTCTTTGGTAGCAAATGCTTTATTCTTGTTAAAAGAGGTAGAAAATCTAAATTTGCTCCTAAGACTGTAGAAGGCTTTTTACTTGGTTATGACTCAAACACAAGGGCATATAGGGTCTTTAACAAGTCCACTGGACTAGTTGAAGTCTCATGTGACGTTGTGTTTGATGAAACTAACGGCTCTCAAGTAGAGCATGTTGATCTTGATGAGATAGGTGATGAAGAGGCTCCATGCATCGCGCTAAGGAACATGTCCGTTGGGGATGTGCGTCCTAAGGAATCCGAAGAGCCTCCAAATGCACAAGATCAACCATCCTCCTCCACGCAAGCATCTCCACCAACTCAAAATGAGGATGAAGCTCAAGTTGATGAAGAAAAAGATCAATCAAATGAGCCACCTCAAGATGACGGCATAGATCAAGGGGGAGATGCAAATGATCAAGACAAGGAGGATGAAGAACAAAGGCCGCCACACCCAAGAGTCCATCAAGCAATCCAACGAGATCACCCCGTCGACACCATCCTCGGCGACATTCATAAGGGGGTAACCACTCGATCTCGTGTTGCACATTTTTGTGAACATTACTCGTTTGTTTCCTCTATTGAGCCACACAGGGTAGAGGAAGCACTCCAAGATTCGGATTGGGTGGTGGCAATGCAAGAGGAGCTCAACAACTTCACGAGAAATGAGGTATGGCATTTAGTTCCACGTCCTAACCAAAATGTTGTAGGAACCAAATGGGTCTTCTGCAACAAGCAAGACGAGCATGGTGTGGTGACAAGGAACAAAGCTCGACTTGTGGCCAAAGGATACTCCCAAGTCGAAGGTTTGGATTTTGGTGAAACCTATGCACCCGTAGCTAGGCTTGAGTCAATTCGCATTTTATTGGCCTATGCTACTTACCATGGCTTTAAGCTTTATCAAATGGACGTGAAAAGTGCCTTCCTCAACGGACCAATCAAGGAAGAGGTCTATGTTGAGCAACCTCCCGGCTTTGAAGACAGTGAGTATCCTAACCATGTCTATAAGCTCTCTAAGGCGCTTTATGGGCTCAAGCAAGCCCCAAGAGCATGGTATGAATGCCTTAGAGATTTTCTTATTGCAAATGGCTTCAAAGTCGGAAAGGCCGATCCTACACTCTTTACTAAAACACTTGAGAATGATTTGTTTGTATGCCAAATTTATGTTGATGATATTATATTTGGGTCTACTAACGAGTCTACATGTGAAGAGTTTAGTAGGATCATGACACAGAAATTCGAGATGTCTATGATGGGGGAGTTGAAGTATTTTCTAGGATTCCAAGTCAAGCAACTCCAAGAGGGCACCTTCATTAGCCAAACAAAATACACTCAAGATATTCTAAGCAAGTTTGGAATGAAGGATGCCAAGCCCATCAAGACACCCATGGGAACCAATGGGCATCTCGACCTCGACACGGGAGGTAAGTCCATGGATCAAAAGGTATACCGGTCGATGATAGGTTCTTTACTCTATTTATGTGCATCTCGACCGGATATTATGCTTTCCGTATGCATGTGTGCAAGATTCCAAGCCGACCCTAAGGAAGCTCACCTTACGGCCGTAAAACGAATCTTGAGATATTTGGCTTATACTCCTAAGTTTGGGCTTTGGTATCCTAGGGGATCCACATTTGATTTGATTGGTTATTCAGATGCCGATTGGGCGGGGTGTAAAATCAATAGGAAGAGCACATCGGGGACTTGCCAGTTCTTGGGAAGATCCTTGGTGTCTTGGGCTTCAAAGAAGCAAAATTCGGTCGCTCTTTCCACCGCCGAAGCCGAGTACATTGTCGCAGGCCATTGTTGCGCGCAATTGCTTTGGATGAGGCAAACCCTGCGGGACTACGGTTACAAATTAACCAAAGTCCCTTTGCTATGTGATAATGAGAGTGCAATCAAAATGGCCGACAATCCCGTCGAGCACAGCCGCACTAAGCACATAGCCATTCGGTATCACTTTCTTAGAGATCACCAACAAAAGGGAGATATCGAGATTTCTTACATTAATACTAAAGATCAATTAGCCGATATCTTTACCAAGCCTCTTGATGAACAATCTTTTAACAAACTTAGGCATGAGCTCAATATTCTTGATTCACGCAATTTCTTTTGCTAGATTGCACACATAGCTCATTTATATACCTTTGATCATATCTCTTTTATATGCTATGACTAATGTGTCTTCAAGTCTATTTCAAAACCAAGTCATAGGTATATTGAAAGGGAATTGGAGTCTTCGGCGAAGACAAAGGCTTCCACTCCGTAACTCATACTTCGCCATCACTCCAAGCAACTCTCTAATCTTTGGGGAGAAATGAGCACCAAAGAAAAGGACTTCGTCTTTGGGAAAGAGTAAGAGCCCAAAAGCAAAAGGTCCGGACTTCGTCTTTGGTATAATCTTAACTCATTTATTTATGACCAAAGGGGAAGATAGCACTTAGAGGGCTCTAATGATTCCGTTTTTGGCGATTCATGCCAAAAAGGGGGAGAATGAGCCCAAAGCAAAAGGACCGCACCACCACCACCAATTTCAAAAAACTTGAGTGTTGAATATTTTCAATTGGTATCTTTTTTTGTTCAAAAGGGGAGAAAGTAGTATTTCAAAATGATACATCAAAACCCTCTTGAGCACTAAGAGGTGTATCTCTTTTAGGGGGAGTTTTGTTTAGTCAAAGGAGAAGCATTTGAAACAAGGGGAGAAAATTTCAAATCTTGAAAATGCTTTGCAAAATCTTATTTATTCACCTTTGACTAGTTGCAAAAGAACCTTGAAAAGGATTTTACAAAAGAGTTTGCAAAAACAAAACATGTGGTGCAAACATGGTCCAAAATGTTATATAAGAAAGAAACAATCCATGCACATCTTGTAAGTATTTATATTGGCTCAATTCCAAGCAACCTTTACACTTACATTATGCAAACTAGTTCAATTATGCACTTCTATATTTGCTTTGGTTTGTGTTGGCATCAATCACCAAAAAGGGGGAGATTGAAAGGGAATTAGGCTTACACCTAGTCCCTAATTAATTTTGGTGGTTGAATTGCCCAACATAAACAATTGGAGTAACTAAGTTTGCCCAAGTTTATAGATTACACAGGTGTAAAAGGTTCACACTCAGCCAATAAAAAGACCAAGTTTTGGATTCAACAAAGGAGCTTAGTGGGAACCGAAGGCCCTCTGGTCTGAGAGCACCGGACTGTCCGGTGTACACCGGACAGTGTCCGGTGCACCAGAGGACTCCAGCTCCAACTCGCCACCTTCGGGAATTTCCAGAGGCGACTCCGCTATAATTCACCGGACTGTCCGGTGTACACCGGACAGTGTCCGGTGCGCCAAGGGAGGTCAGCCTCAGGAACTCGCCAGCTTCGGGAAACTCCAACGGCTAGTCCGCTATAACTCACCGGACTGTCCGGTGTGCACCGGACTGTCCGGTGCAACTCCGGAGCAACGGCTACTCGGCGCCAACGGCTACCTGCAGCGCATTTAATGCGCGCTCTGCGCGCGCAGAAGGCAGGCGCGCCCATTCCGGCACACCGGACAAGGAACAGTAGCTGTCCGGTGTGCACCGGACACCCAGGCGGGCCCACAAGTCAGAAGCTCAAACGGTCAGAATCCAACGGCAGTGATGACGTGGCAGGGGGCACCGGACTGTCCGGTGCGCCATCGAGCAGACAGCCTCCACCAACGGTCAAGTTGGTGGTTGGGGCTATAAATACCCCAACCACCCCACCATTCATTGCATCCAAGTTTTCCACTTCCCAACTACTACAAGAGCTCTAGCATTCAATTCTAGACACACCAAAGAGATCAAATCCTCTCCAAATTCCACACAACGCCATAGTGACTAGAGAGAGTGATTTGCTTGTGTTCTTTCGAGCTCTTGCGCTTGGATTGCTTTCTTCTTTCTTGATCCTTTCTTTGCAATCAAACTCACTTGTAATTGAGGCAAGAGACACCAAACTTGTGGTGGTCCTTGTGGGAACTTTGTGTTCCAAGTGATTGAGAAGAGAAAGCTCACTCGATCCGTGGATCGTTTGAGAGAGGGAAGGGTTGAAAGAGACCCGGCCTTTGTGGCCTCCTCAACGGGGAGTAGGTTTGCAAGAACCGAACCTCGGTAAAACAAATCTTCGTGTCTCACTTGCTTATTCGCTTGGGATTTGTTTTGCGCCCTCTCTCGCGGACTCGTTTCTTTATTACTAACGCTAACCCGGCTTGTAGTTGTGTTTATATTTGTAAATTTCAGTTTCGCCCTATTCACCCCCCCCCCCCTCTAGGCGACTTTCAGGTAGTACTTGTGCACGCAATATTTTGTACTTTCCCTTTATTTCTCTCGTTTACAATTTTTTTTGACTCCGTCATCATGAGTGCCGCATGCATGCATGCCCATTTTTTTTCACCCACTAGCACGGCATGCACAAACTACCAGGGCGGCAAGCAGGCGGATCCGCTTTCCATGCGATGACCGTGGAATGAAAGATCCATTTTATTGTTGCCGCTTTGACTGGGGAAAGCATTTCCTGGGCCACGGCGCTAAGCCCACTAACAGCGCCACCGGTGGTCTCAGTTCGGCGGGCAACGGGCGCGACTGCCGGCACGCCGCACGGCATGGCCCTGGCGCGGCTACCGGCGCGAGCGGCTCTGGTTCGGGCGTGGTCCCGATGCGGCTCCGGCACAATCGAGCGCGCGGCTGCTGGCGCGCAGTGCGATTTCCGACGCGGGCGGAGCACCACTACAGTGATGGCAGTTCGTCGCGCATGAATTGCAGCTCGTGCACAACTCAATCAGTAAACATACCACTTGTTTGCGTAGAGGGAGAATCGAAGCCTGTCGCGTAGGACAGTTTGGCTAGGCCAAGAGACCTGCCAGCTTGACGAAGAGTTGATGCAGATCTGATCCCGCAGCAACGTCGAGGTAGAGCATGCTGATAACGTGTTGAGAACTACGTTACCACGGATCACCAGATCCGCACCCTTCCCTCCCGTCAGCAGATTAGGCGCGAGAAGTCGTGGAAGACCCGTATCCCTTCCCAGAAGCACGACAGTGAAAACACACGAGACACGATGTAGGGTTGGGTCTTTGGCCTCTTTCTCTTTTCTGTATTATGAGGTGGTGTATAGGTTTCTTATATAGAGATGTGAGACCCCTAAGAGACAAAACGGTATTTGCCCACATAACCCTAACTAGGGTTACTTAACAATAAGAACATTTCAGACGAAACAACGTTGCTATCACGATTGTGTATGATTGAGACTTGCATGGGGGAAAAGGGAGGAAGACCCCTAGCCAGAAATAGGGATGGCAACGGGGAATTCCCCGTCGGGTTTTGGCTCCCCATCCCCGTCCCCACGACAAAAAAACTTCCCCGTGGGGATCCCCACGAACGCTTGCGGGGGACATTTCTTCCCCATCCCCGTTACCCGCGGGGATAAATCCCCATCGGGGATCCCCGTCCCCGCTTAAATTATAATTAGATCGTACTTTATTTGTTATTAATGTAAAACATTTTCACTTATACACATTGTTAGATGTAAAAATCATTATGTGTACATTAAAATGAATGTATTTGTACAACTAGTGATATCTTGGCAAGATAATTATTTATTTTTTATCATTAACTATTATATGAAAACATCGTCACATGTAAGTTTAACGGGTCCCCGCGGGGAACGGGGATGGGGAATGCTTCCCCATCCCCGTCCCCGTTTACCCGTCGGGGGAGAAATTTTCCCCGTTTACATCCCCGTGGGGGAAGAAATTTCCCCATCCCCGTCCCCTAATAGAGGAATTCTCCGCGGGGAATCGGGGATCGGGTCCCCATTGCCATCTCTAGCCAGAAACCAGGCGCGTGGCCCAGCCAGCGCGCGGCCCAGCATGGTCACCAAGGCCTTGCTGGCCTGCTCGATGGAGAAGGCCCAAGACCCAGCTCAGCGTTTTCGGTGGAGAAGGCCCAGGCGATTGGATGAGCCTGTTGGCGACACGAGATGAAGGCGCAGAGCGAGATCAGTGGCGCAGGTCCATGGAGCGAGCTGGAGCCGGCCCTAGCTTCCTATCGTTTGGCGCGGCCCACGGAGAGGCAAGGCGCGGCGGCCTTGTGCCTTGTGCGGAGGCCTAATGGCACACTGTGGCGCCGCCTTGAACACGACCACGATGTACTTCCGTTCTTGGCGAACCCAGAGGGAGCGTTCTGATTAACATATTAAAAATAGAATGATAAATGAATCTGTTGTCTCTACAGGGTAGCATCCCTTCGGGTTAGAAAAAAGATCGAGTGCCCATCCTTATGAACTCCGTCGTTGGATGCTTGTTGTGCTTTTCTCATGAATTAATGACGTGGACGCTGTTTCTCAACAGTAACTTTTCTGATAAACTAGCTGTTGGGAGAATCTGTCTTCGGAGATAATCTGCTGGCCAAAGAATGTAGGTGTTTGGTAAATCTGTCATGATTTTATGCATGGTGTGAAAATTGAGCAAAATGCCCCTCTAGCGGTTTTGACTACAATCACTGTTCAGTGCAAGCAAAATTGCAAGATGCTAGTTTGTTTGTTGGCCAGATGTCTTACGTGCGTGATGTAAAGTAAGCTCACTTGTACGTAGCTGCTAGTTTGCTGTGAAGTACGAGTTGTTGGTTTCTTGGTAGTCGCGGCGGCAACAGGCTCGCGTGCGGTGGTGACACGGCTGGAAGTTCGTGCTCCGCAGTTTTCACTCCCTTGTTGACTCGTTTCCTACGTTCGCTTGCCACCAATATTTGGTACGAGTATCCAGGCATCCCCCCCACGTACAATACAGCCGAAGAAGAATCCAAGCACAGGTGCCACGAAGCATGGTTTAATTAGGTCCAACTCCATTGTCACTACCGCCTCAGATAATTAAGAAGCGGAGAACGTCAGGGGCAGACAGGCAACTGAAACTACTACTGGTAGCTTAGGAGGTCGCCACCGGAAACCGTCGACCAAGTCTTTCAGTCTTGCAGGTCGTTGGACTGCTTCCAGAAATCGACCCACACCAGCCGCAGCCGGCGACGGTCCGCAACAACGAATAATGCCGCGTCGCCGCGACCGATCACCGCCTCTGCACCTGATCCTTCTACAAAAGCGGCCCTTGTCTCCGCCGCATTCAACCCTCAACCGCACCTACCCTGGAACTGGAAAGGATGGGATTGGGAGAGCTTTTTGGGATTATGATCCTCCCGTCCGCTGGCTGGTACTCCGCAGCGCGTCGTCGCTCCTCTGGTCTTCTCGAGCTCGCCAACTCGCCGGTAAGGTGAGATTTTCCTTTGAGCGCCCGCTAACAGCGCACGCCCTCGGTAAAAGTCATTCTGTGACTGATCTACCCCTCCCTCCCTTCCTCCTCTTGCTCCTTTTTCACTCGTGCTGCTGCCCATTTTCCCCAGTCCGGCCGCCACGGACGAACGAAGGTTCGGTCAGCGTGGACGTCCTTCCAACTCCCTGCTGCCATGGAGGAAGGCGCATCCCCCCCACCGTGTAGCGCCCTGGTACCCCTGCATTCCCTTCATTCACTGAGTCCTGCAGTAGTAGTTGATTGCGCCATGGACGGAGAGGATCGTGAGTCAGAGGAATGGAGGTGCGCCGGCTTGGGGATTGACATACCAGGCGACCCCCTTGCTCATAGGCCCCTTCTTCCACCTCCGGATGCATCATTTGTAGATGTAAGGTTATGCCATTTTGTTTATGTATATTTTATTTTGTTTGCAGTGAGTGACTAGTATGTCGGTTTAGGGTTTACAAATTGATTGGGGCTCCATAGAAATTGAGGAAATATGGGAGGAAGAAGGAGCACAAGAGGTTGTGTCAGAGGCTGTCATGTATGACAAGTTGGGCTTAATGGATGAAGATAATCAGGAATCGAATGCGAGACAACAAGCTTTTAGTTGTAGACCATGTCCAGTTCGCAACAGAAATGATGATTCTGATGATGAAATAGGTGCATTACCCTGCAAGGATGCTATACCTAGAGAGCGAATATTAGTTTGTAACCGATCGAACCCTATTATGAAGGTTGGTAGTTTATACAAGGATATGAAAGAATTTAGACTGGCTATAAGGCAATACGCGATTAACAATGAGTTTGAGTTAGGAATTGAGTCAAGCGCTCCATTCAGATATCGTGGTTACTGTAAAGGTGGTGATTGCCCTTGGAGAATTAATGCGAGACCCGAAGTTGCTGGTTCCCCCACTATAGTTGTGAGTATTTTTTAGTACTTGTTTTTTTGATCATTGAACTTTCTTCGGACCATGTTGTGATGCTAAAACGGTGTAAATGATTTATTTTATGCAGGTTTCAGTCATTGTTGACCACCACACTTGCACTTCTAGTGGTCGAAGGAAGACCACAACACCAACAGAGATATTGCTCATGTCTGGAATGGCAGCACACTGGGAAACCTTGTCAGCACGGTCTTGTGGTTATAATAGCGCAACAGTTGCGAGATGTAGGAATGGAGCATTTCGTTGATGATTATTTTTCAGTGGACAAATTTAAAAAAGCTTATGGTAGAATGATCGAGTCCCTGGGTGATAAGTCCTTTTGGCCCAAAGTCAACCTAGCCGACGAAGTAGGGGCACCACTTGGGAAACGATCTGTTGGTCGACAGAGAAAGAATAGAATTAAAAGTTGCCTTGAAGGTGGTAAAGGAAAGAAAAAAGTATCTGGAAATGAAAATGAAAATGAGAGAAAGATACTAAGAGGAAAGATAAAGTGCCCAAATTGTGGTCAACTAGGTCATCGGAAAGCAAGCCCAAAATGCCCCCTTAATGGAACTAAAAAGAGGTAAGCCACAAATAGATCATTATTAATATAGGTTTCATGTTAATAATATACATCTGATTGTTATGTTTATATGCAGAAAATGAAAACCAAGGATGAATACCACAAAACAGTGGTTTCCCAAAGAAAACATGGCTGGTCCTGGTGTCAACATCCCTACTGCAGAGGTTGTTCCTAGTGTTGTTCCTGGTGTTGTTGCTGGTGCTGTTCCTAGTGCTGTTCCTGGTGTCAACACCCCAACTGCAGAAGCTGGCCTTTCATCGCCTCCAAGAAAGATTAGAAGAGTCGTACGCAAGATTACACCGAAGAAGAAAGCCTCACTGCTGCTGCAGTTTGAATCTGTCTTGGACAGATACATACTATTAAATTGATACATACTATTGCCTGACAGATACATACTATTGCCTGACAGATAGTGTAATCTGTGTGAACATGTGAACTTATATGTTTGAGTACCTGCAATGGCAAGTGATACATACTATTGCCTGACAGATAGTGCAACAACGACTGCAAACATAGCTTAATCTGACAACTGCTCGAACAGACATTTAGTTCACAAATTGTGCTGACAAATGCTCGAACACACACATTGTTCTCACATTAATCTGTCAAATACTAGAACATACACATACTTGAACAAACACATACTCGAACTGACACATACTTGACAGAACAACGAACAAATATGGTAGTCTCTTGTTGCCGACAAAAGACTTACTAGATGTATTACATCACAAATACTACATTACAAATTACTACAACCAGTTGATGGGCTAAGCACTGCCTCCCAAATTCTAGTTCCTCATACGATCCCGAATCTCTTCAAAATTAACATCTTCCAGAGCCCAATCCCCACCACTCATCATGTGGGCTTCATAATCTGATCTGTCGTTGTCAAAATACTCAGACAAGGGTGGTGAAGGACCGGCCTGAGCGAGTAGAGATCGATACAATGCTTCATCTAGTGACTGCGCAAGCTCATGAAAGCGCCACATTAATTGGTTCACCAAGATCTCTTTACCCGAAGAAGGCTCAGGAACAATGTACTCAGTAGACAATGCCTTCAAATTCATCGCTACTTTCTGCATCTCTTCAATGGCGTCATTAAGGCCATTATAGACCTCTTTGTACCTGGCATACTGCAAAACAAAAGAAAAAGAGCAACCATTTCAGTACTAAATTCAGTTCATGCCACCATACTCGATTCAGTCCTTGAAGAAGTAGTGCTTTTGTTACCGGCACAGTTGATGCTGCTGACAATGGAGTGGTGACGGCCGGAGTGCTCCATGAGTGAGGCTGTTCGGTGGACATCGTCGGAGGAGATCGAGCGGAGGAGGAAGAATCCTTACCAAAGGCTACACTGTTGACCAAGGTGGAGGAGGCTGAATCCTTACCAACGGCGGCAGCTGGTGGCGGCTTGTTCACTACGGAAACACAGAGTCGATCGAAGGCGGCGGTGACCTCAGCTGCAGGATCTAAATCGAGATCCACCTCGACCACTAGCCTCTTCTTCCCCCTCGACGACATTGCAGGGAAGGAGGATCTCCGATGAAGGAGCTTGACGGCGCTGGAAGGAGGAGCTTCTAAGAGTTAGGGTTAGGTCACAATAGGGGACGGTGAGTTGAGGAATAGGGAGGGCATCGACGTCTTTTACCGAGGGCGTGCGCTGTTAGCGGGCGCTCAAAGGAAAATCTCACCTTACCGGCGAGTTGGCGAGCTCGAGAAGACCAGAGGAGCGACGACGCGCTGCGGAGTACCAGCGGGGCGAAGCCAGCGGACGGGAGGATCATAATCCCAAAAAGCTCGGATTGGGAGCATTCTAGCAGTAATCTCCTCCGGTCTAGTACGTTCACAGAAGCTAGCGCGCCGCGATTCCAATCCAAAGAGCTCCCGATTCGATTCAATCGCGTGGCTCGCCGCGCAGCACCGCCCAGCCACAACCACCCACCAAAACAAACATAACGGCTGCATGCGCGGACTGACCAGCGCACCCTCAGCAGTCCGCATGTATAGGCAGCTGTTGCAACGGTGGACGGCTGGACGCACACGCCCGGCGCTAGCGGTTAGGCGATAGGCGAACGAACGGGCCAACCACCGGGTCCGCCTTGACATGCAGAAGGCAGCCAGCTCCTCCGTCCTCCCAGCGCGCCGGCAGCTGAGGTCAACGTAGTGCCACCTTCAGCCTCTGTCAGTTTTACGCCACAAGAGCAGGAGTGAGGCCAGCCCAAAAAAAAAAAACACGATGGCTCTTCAACACCACACACTCAGGGCCATAAAGAGACGCACTCTATTATGTAAACTGAGTCGTAATTTAGTTATTCAATCTTTACGGACCATGTGATCACGACATCACGAATCAGATGATTCACGCAACAACCCCCCAGGCCTCCCCGTTGTTTGTTAGATACCTCTAGCCCTAGTGCATGGCGTATTAGTCCTTGTATTAAATACGTTTGTATTTTTCAATCATATGGACTAATGGTTGATCATTGATATGTTATATATAGGGTTCTAAAGTGTAGATTTTTGTTCCAGACTTTTATCCTACATCGACACACCGAGTGATTCAAAAGGCTAAGGTAAACATAAAGAGACGCACTCTAATTGTAATTCCATTAGTGATTTAGTAATTATGCGAACCATGTATAATTCTTATTTTTATGCAAACCATGTATAGTTCTTATTTTTATGCGAACCATGTATAGTTTTTATTTGAGATAGTTTCCGTGTCAGCTTTTTCTCGGGGCACCTAAAATCTAAAAATGTTACAACCGGCTCTGCACAAACTCAAAGAATGACTTTGGCAAAACCTATCGAGGCCCGCTGATCTCGACAAATCGTCGTCGTCACCCTATTAAATTGACATTTTCATCTAACAAGATAGTTCCTCCACAACATATACTCCCTATCATATTATGAAATCTCCTCTTCTTTAGCTAAAAGTCGCTTAAGACCATTATAAGTGGGATGACGACTATACTTCTTGCCAAAACATGAAATGACACCCCCATATAAATGTTCGGAAAAATCTAAGTCTATGATTTTTCCTATTTTGATATGCTCATCAATAGAGTGAGCAACGCTACCCTAGGCAAGCAAGTGGAGGAAAGTGGTGCATTTTTTGTGGGGAAAGAATCGTTGTGATTTTAGTGTAATGGTTCTAAAAGTGAAATAGGAGGAATGGTCATCCAACCTCTCCAAGATTTCAAGAAAGAGATACCTTCGCATGCGGTACCTTCAACGAAAGTAGAGCGAAGGATAGACGCATGGGTCGATGAAGTAGTCTTGTATCAGCCGGTTGTGGGTGACTTTATGATCCTGGTTGATGTGGGGCTCCATTGCTACGTCCTTCACTCCATCTCATTGAAGACCCAGAGGCAAGCTTCATCGCCACATTGATCATAGTTTGATGAAACCTATCGAATATCTTGTCTTCGGTCATCTCAACGTCGAAGCCCGAGAAGTACATGGTAGTAGTGGTTTGGTGGAGTGAAAGAGAGTTAAAGGAGTGAAATGGGAAATGGTAAGAGCGAATTGGAGAGCGAGGGGTTTGAATGAACCCAAACAGAATCCATGATTTTTTTGATTTTTCTTTGAGTTTTCGGACTTCGAAACAATGTGGTCCAATCACAACATGACACGTTGCTAGAGACGATCAATACAAATCAGTTGAGGTCAGTACCTATGGATTGGAGTCGGTACTGACCGATTAGGGTTGGTAAAGACCGATTCTCCAACAAAGCGATCGGTAGCAGCCATTTGGTATCGGACGGTCTAGCTCTAATGTTCTCCAATAAAATGATCGGTAGCAGTCATTTTGTACCGGGCGGTCCAGCTCTAACGTTGTACGTACAGACCGGACTGACCAACCAACATACCCATTGGCCGACCGGCATTGGAGCTGAACTGGTCGTTACCGACCGTTGGCTCACCCACGTCACCGATCGAAATCGTCGCCACGTGTTGGAATCAGCGTTAGAAGCCAAACTCTATATGTAAAAAATAATTCGAGGATTACTTGACGCAGCTACAAAGTGCTCGGACAACTCAATTTTCACTTCTGATGTAAGGCCCCCTTTGGAAAGCAGAAATTTCAAAGAAATCATACAGAAAATTCATAGAAATCAGTTTATTTTTCTACACAAAAAACACAGGAAATGAGAAAAATTCTCACGTTCCAAAGGAGGCCTTGGTATCTCGCTTATCACTCAAATCCCATAAAAAGAAATATTTGATGGGAAGACCTCAAGGTTTTCTTAAAAGTAAGATGTATGTAGAACATATTAGCAGCCCTCCAAAGTGGTAGGGAGCGAGTATAAATAAATATCAAATCACATAGTTAGAATTCTAATCCTTTAGATAGTAAGGATATGTTTGGTGAATCAGGGACAAATTTTATTTTATAGAAAAAATTTAAGCTAGAAATTTAAAGTAAAATTTGTTTACTTAGGTAATTTATCTTCTCCCACTTGCCCGTTTCTATGTCAATGTAATTTGCATTGTTTATTATTTCGATAGGAATGAAAAAAATCTTAGTTTAAAATGGACTTTTTCTAGATTTTTTTTTCTTAAATAATATAGCGTTTTTATTCTCATTTCACTCATCTATTCAACAAAGTAAATAAGTGTTGAGTGATCAATAACGATCTTTTCTTAGGTACCTGGTGAAAGGGAAATGTGTCCTTAGACAATTTCTATTATGTTTTGGTGATTAAGTGCCCAACACATTTAATTGAGTTCTTATGTGCTAAATGAAGAGAGAAATGAAAATCAAAGAGAAGGTATGTTCCTAGACTTAGTACAGTTGTTTTTGAATACTAATGAAGTTATCTAAGTGCTAGAGATAGGAAAAGAAAGGATTGCAAGACTTGGCTGTATACAGCCAAAGTCCAGCTCGGTCTGGCACACCGGACTGTCCGGTGGTGCACCGGACAGTGTCCGGTGCGCCAGGCTGAACTCCGGTGAACAGGCCGCTCTCGGGAAAAGTTTGGCGGTGTACAGCTATAATTCACCGGACTGTCCGGTGAGCCAACGGTCGCCAGCGTAACGGTCGGCCACGCAATCCGCGGGCAACGTGTGGTCCGCGCCAACGGTCGGCATGGGGCACCGGACAGTGTCCGGTGCGCCAACTACCACGAATCTGCAACGATCGTCTACGCCAGAATATGAAGGAGACCGGCACCGGACCGTCTACAGTGACTGTCCGGTGGCACACCGGACCGTCCGGTGCGCCACCTGACAGAAGGCAAGGATAGCCTCCAACGGCTCCTAGCTGCCTTAGGGCTATAAAAGGGACCCCTAGACGCATGGAGGAGTAATACAAGCATTCAAGAAACATTCTAAGACTTCTAGACTCTAACTTCGCGCATTTGATTCTTTGAGATAGTGACTTGAGCTCCATTTGAGTTGTGAACCCTGTGGGTTGCGTTTTTTGCTCAAGTTATGACTTGTGTGCGTGATTGTGCTGTGATTTGAGTCTTGTGTGCGTTGCTCTCCCCTCTCTTACTTCTGTGCTTCTTTTGTGATCGTCATTGTAAGGGCGAGAGGCTCAAAGTTGTGGAGATTCCTCGCAAACGGGAGAAAGACAAAGAAAGGAAAAACTGTGGTATTCAAGTTGATCATTGGATCACTTGAAAGGGGTTGAGTGCAACCCTCATCCATTGGGACGCCACAACGTGGAAGTAGGCAAGTATTACTTGGCCGAACCACGGGATAAAAATCGTGTGTCTCTTGTGTGCTTTACCTTTGATTATCTGTGGTCACAAGAACTCGTTTCAAGCTACTTAGCCGTTTTAACTTACATAACAAAGTTTTGTGGCTATTAGTGTTGAATTTTACAGGATCACATATTTACCTCCCTCTAGGTGCTCTCACCTGGTCGACCTATTTTTAGGTCTGTTATTTCAACACTGATTACCCGTGTATGAATCTTATTTCTAATTTATAGCTGATTATCAGTATAGGAATCTTAATTCTAATTTATAGTGACAATTATATGTCTCGTAATAAAATATATTTAGAATTTTCTAATTGTACTATTATAAAAAAGTTAAAAATAATCTATAATTTAGAATCGATGACTACTTGCTAGCTGATAGTTACAATAATTTATGACATGATATGCCCTGCTCAGTAGCAGTTCAATGTTGTATTTGTCGGCGTTTCGAGACCGGGGGGTCCCTCAGGCCGACGAGTGAGTGTCGCGTGCCCCAGCCCAGATGGGTCGAGCGCGTGGGCGAGCGCGAAGGGGGGAAAGGAGCGAGGCGGCCGGAGACCGGCACGAGAGAGGTGGGAATCCCGCGGCCTTCGTGTTCGTCCCGCGCCCAGGTCGGGTGCGCTTGCAGTAGGGGATTACAAGCGTCCACGCGGGTGAGGGAAGCGAGCGGCCCCAAGAGAGCGCCTGTCCCGTCCTCGTCCCGCGCGGCCAACCTTCTCTAAGAAGGCCCTGGTCCTCCCTTTTATAGGCGTAAGGAGAGGATCCAGGTGTACAATGGGGATGTAGCAGAGTGCTACGTGTCTAGCGGAGGGAGAGCTAGCGCCCTAAGTACATGCCAATGTGGCAGCCGGAGAGATCTTGGCACCCTGCTAGTGTGATGTCGTGGCTGTCGGAGGAGCAATGGAGCCCGGCGGAGGGACAGCCGTCGGAGCGGTCGAGTCCTTGCTGACGTCCCCCTGCTTCCGTAAGGGAGCTGAGAGCCGCCGTCATCACAAGGCTTGCGGGGCGCAATCATTGCCTATCTGGCGGAGCTAGCCAGACGGGACACCGGTCTTGTTCTCTGCGGCCCGAGTCGGCTCGGGGTAGGGTGATGATGGCGCTTCCTGTTGACGTGGCTGGCCTGTGCCCTAGGTTGGGCGACGTGGAGGCTCCTCCGAAGCCGACGTCGAGTCTGTCTTCCATGGCCGAGGCCGAGTCCGAGCCCCTGGGTCGGGCGAGGCGGAGGTTGTCGGCAGAGGCCAGGGCGGTGTCTGAGCCCTGGGGTCGGGCGAAGCGGAGTTCGTCGTCTTCCGGGTCTTAGCCCGAGTCCGAGCCCTGGGTCGGGCGGAGCGGAGTTCGCCGTCTTCCGGGTCTTAGCCCGAGTCCGAGCCCTGGGTCGGGCGGAGCGGAGTTCGCCGTCTTCCGGGTCTTAGCCCGAGTCCGAGCCCTGGGGTCGGGCGGAGCGGAGTTCGCCGTCTTCCGGGTCTTAGCCCGAGTCCGAGCCCTGGGTCGGGCGGAGCGGAGTTCGCCGTCTTCCGGGTCTTAGCCCGAGTCCGAGCCCTGGGTCGGGCGGAGCGGAGTTCGCCGTCTTCCGGGTCTTAGCCCGAGTCCGAGCCCTGGGTCGGGCGGAGCTTCCTATGGTGCCTTTGGCAGGGGCTGGCTTCCTGTCAGCATCACTCTGTCAAGTGGCGCTGCAGTCGGAGTGGCGCAGGCGGCGCTGTCCTTCTGTCAGACCGGTCAGTGGAGCGGCGAAGTGACGGCGGTCACTTCGGCTCTGCCGGAGGGCGCGTGTCAGGAAAAAGGTGTCAGGCCACCTTTGCGTTAAATGCTCCTGCGATTTGGTCGGTCGGTGCGGCGATTTAGTCAGGGTTGCTTCCTAGCAAAGGCAGGGCCTCAGGCGAGCCGAAGATGTGTCCGCCGTTGGAGGGGGGCCTCGGGCGAGACGGAAATTCTCCGGGGTCGGCTGCCCTTGTCCGAGGCTAGGCTCGGGCGAGGCGTGATCGAGTCGCTCGAATGGACTGATCCCTGACTTAATCGCACCCATCAGGCCTTTGCAGCTTTATGCTGATGGGGGTTACCAGCTGAGAATTAGGAGTCTTGAGGGTACCCCTAATTATGGTCCCCGACAGTAGCCCCCGAGCCTCGAAGGGAGTGTTAGCACTCGCTTGGAGGCTTTCGTCTCACTTTTTTGCAAGGGGACCAGCCTTTCTCGGTTGCATTTTGTTCCGGTGGGTGCGCGCGAGCGCACCCGCCGGGTGTAGCCCCCGAGGCCTCGGAGGAGTGGTTTCACTCCTTCGAGGTCTTAATGCCTTGCGTAATGCTTCGGCTGGTCTGGTTGTTCCCTCATGCGAGCTGGCCGTAGCCCGGGTGTACGGTCGGGGCCCAAGTTCTCGGGCTGGTATGTTGACGCTGTCAACGGTTTGGCCGGAGCCGGGTTTGCGAGAGCAGCCCCCGAGCCTCTGCACAGGGCAAGAGGGCGATCAGGGACAGACTCGGCTTTTTTACATACGCCCCTGCGTCGCCTTTCCGCAAGGAGGAGGGGGGAGAGCGCCATGTTACCCTCGATGGGCGCCGAACATGGTGTCTCCGGTGAGCTGCAAGCGGGTAATCCGAGTGGACGTCCGTGCCCCGTTCGTTAGGGGTCGGCTAGGGGCCCAGAGGCACGCCCAAAAGTACCTACGGGTGATCTGTCGGACCCGGTCCCCTGGCGACGGGGTCCGAGGGCTCGATGCCTCCCTCCGATGGGATTCCGTTGCAAGATCGCTCCTGCTGGTCTCGGAAATGTCCTAGGGTACCTCGGGAGCGCAGCCCGAGCCTTGGTTATGTATCGAACGTACCCCTGGTCATCCCTCGCTCGGCGTCTGAGGCGACTGTGAACCCTTCGGGGGCCAGCCTTCGAACCCCTGATCAGTAATGGGCGCGGAGCCCGAGTAGCCTGAGGCGGCCGTGGAGCCCTTCGGGGGGCCGGCCTTCGAACCTCTGACCAGTAGTGGGTGTAGGGCCCACGCGATCTGAGGCGACTGTTGAACCCCTCGAAGGGCCAGCCTTCGAACCTCTGATCAGTAGGGGGGCTCGGAGCCCGGTTCCTTCACGGGGAAGGATCCTTTTCGGGGTATCCCCCTTTCCCGGTCCCTGTCGCAAGAGATAGAGAAAGAGGAAAAAAGGAAAATGATACAAAATTGAACGTCGTGGCGTACCTTTTTTGGCGCGGTTATTGCGGCGAAGGCGAAGCGTCGCCCGCTGCTCCTGCCAGAAGCGCCGCCTGTCCAGCCGCGGAGTTAATGCGACGGGGCGAGTAGTTGGCGGGACCGACGTCGGAGTTGATCAGCCGAGGCCTCAGGTCGGGCTGGCGCCCTCGGGAGATGGTCGGCCGAGGCCCTAGGGGCGACCGGCCGAGCCGCCTGCTCGGGCCGGATTCCTAGAGAAGTCCTTGGCAGCGATTGCCCGGGCGTGGTGATGACGTCGTCCTTCGGAGCGGAGATCCTCGGACCGCGTCGCCGTCCGAGGCTAGGTCGGGCCTTGCTGAAGGTGTCGTCGATGCCGAGGGTGTTGCTGCCCCCTTCCAGCGTCAAGACCCGAGCCTTTTTTCGAGGAAAATTTCGACGCAGAGGGGGTTCCCCCCCTTTTAGCCCCCGAGGGAGGGTCGGGCTTTGCCGAGGCGAGGCCGACCCTTCCTTGATGACTAAACTTTGCGTGGGTGCGAGGTATATGAACGACTTGAAAACATCTTAAGGGTAAAAGTGACGTAGTTGTTGGATGTTCCAAGCGTTGTCGTAGACCTCGCCTTGACTGTTGGCCAGCTTGTACGTTCCGGGCTTCAGAACTTTGGCGATGACGAATGGCCCCTCCCAGGGGGGCGTGAGCTTGTGCCTCCCTCGGGCGTCTTGCCACAGCCGAAGCACCAGGTCGCCCACCTGGAGGTCTCGGGGTCGGACCCCTCGGGCGTGGTAGCGCCGCAGGGACTACTGATACCGCGCCGAGTGTAGTAAGGCCTTGTCCCGAGCCTCTTCCAGCTGGTCCAGCGAGTCTTCTCGGCTAGCTTGGTTGCTTTGATCGTCGTAGGCCCTCGTTCTCGGGGAGCCGTATTCCAGGTCAGTGGGCAAGACGGCCTCGGCCCCGTAGACCAGGAAGAACTGCGTGAAACCCGTGGCTCGGCTTGGCGTCGTCCTCAGGCTCCAGACCACCGAGGGGAGTTCCTTCATCCATCGCTTGCCGAACTTGTTGAGGTCGTTGTAAATCCGAGGCTTGAGCCCTTGTAGAATCATGTCGTTGGCACGCTCTACTTGCCCATTCGACATGGGATGAGCTACGGCGGCCCAGTCCACCCGGATGTGGTGATCCTCGCAGAAGTCCAAGAATTTTCTGCCGGTGAACTGGGTGTCGTTGTCGGTGATGATGGAGTTCGGGACCCCGAAGCGATGGATGATGTTGGTGAAGAACGTCACCGCCTGCTCGGACCTGGTGTTGTTCAGAGGTCGGACCTCGACCCACTTGGAGAATTTGTCGATGGCGACCAGCAGGTGCGTGTAGCCCCCGGGCGCCTTCTGCAAGGGGACGACAAGGTCCAGACCCCACACAGCGAAGGGCCAGGTGATGGGTATTGTCTGCAGAGCCTGAGCGGGCAGGTGGGTCTGCTTCGCATATAATTGACACCCTTCGCAGGTGCGGACAATTCTAGTGGCGTCAGCCACCGCCGTAGGCCAGTAGAAGCCTTGCCGGAAAGCATTCCCGACGAGGGCTCGAGGCGCTGCGTGATGGCCGCAAGCCCCCGAGTGTATCTCTTGCAGGAGTTCCTGACCTTCGGCGATGGAGATGCATCGCTGGAGGATGCCCGAGGGACTGCGGTGGTAGAGTTCCTTCTCATCGCCCAGCAAGACGAACGACTTGGCGCGTCGCGCTATCCGCCGAGCCTCGGCTCGGTCGAGGGGTAGCTCTCCTTGGCGGAGATATTGCAGGTACGGGGTCTGCCAATTTCGTTCAGGCGTGGCCCCGCTTCGCTCCTCCTCGGTGCGCAGTGCCTCGCCCTCGGAGACCGAGGGTACCTCGGGTTGAGCCGAGGGTGCCTCGGGCCGTGCCGAGGGTGCCTCGGGCCGTGCCGAGGGTACCTCGGGCTGGACCGAGGGCGCCTTGGGCTCGAGAGGGTCGTCGATCTTGACGGAGGGCTGATGCAGATCCCGGGAGAAGACGTCCGGGGGAACCGTTGTTCGCCCCGAGGCTATTTTTGCCAGCTCGTCCGCAGTCTCGTTGTAGCGCCGAGCGATGTAGTTAAGCTCGAGCCCGTAGAACTTGTCTTCCAGGCGCCGAACCTCATCGCAGTAGGCCTCCATCTTCGAGTCGCGGCAGTGGGAGTTCTTCATGACTTGGTCGATGACGAGCCGCGAGTCGCCGCGAGCGTCGAGGCGTCGGACCCCTAGCTCGATGGCGATTCGCAATCCGTTGATCAGAGCTTCGTACTCAGCCACATTGTTGGACGCCGGGAAATGGAGGCGTAGCACATAGCGTAGGTGTTTCTCGAGGGGTGAGACGAAGAGTAGGCCCGCGCCGGCTCCCGTCTTCATCAGCGACCCGTCGAAAAACATGGTCCAGAGCTCCGGTTGGATCGGAGCCGTCGGTAGCTGGGTGTCGACCCATTCGGCTACGAAGTCCGCCAAGACCTGGGACTTGATGGCCTTCCGAGGCGCGAACGAGATGGTCTCGCCCATGATTTCCACCGCCCACTTCGCAATCCTGCCTGAGGCCTCTCGGCACTGGATGATCTCCCCCAGGGGGAAGGATGACACCACAGTTACCGGGTGAGACTCGAAGTAGTGTCGCAACTTCCGCCTCGTAAGGATCACTGCATACAGCAGCTTCTAAACTTGTGGGTAGCGGATCTTGGTTTCGGACAGTACCTCGCTGACGAAGTAAACCAGCCTCTGAACGGGCAATGCATGCCCCTCTTCTTGCCTCTCGACCACAATCGCGGCGCTAACCACCTGAGTGGTCGCGACGACGTAGACCAAGAGGGCTTCTCCATCGGCTGGGGGCACCAAGATAGGCGCCTTGGTGAGGAGCGCCTTCAGGTCCCCGAGAGCTTCCTCGGCCTCAGGGGTCCAAGTGAAGCACTCGGCCTTCCTTAAGAGGCGGTACAGAGGCAGGCCCCTTTCGCCGAGGCGTGAGATGAAACGGCTCAGGGTCACGAGACATCCCATGACCCTCTGTACACCTTTTAAGTCCTTGATGGGCTCCATGCTGGTGATGGCTGCGATCTTCTCCGGGTTGGCTTCGATGTCCCGCTCGGAGACGATGAACCCCAAGAGCATGCCTCGGGGCACCCCGAAGACACACTTCTCGGGATTGAGCTTGACGCCTTTTGCCTTGAGACACCGGAATGTCACTTCAAGGTCGGAGAGGAGGTCGGAAGCTTTCCTTGTCTTGACTACGATGTCATCGACGTAGGCCTCGACCGTGCGACCAATGTGTTCGCCGAACACATGGTTCATGCACCGCTGGTACGTCGCACCCGCATTCCTCAAACCGAACGGCATGGTGACATAGCAGTACATGCCGAAGGGCGTGATGAAAGAAGTCGCGAGCTGGTCGGACTCTTTCATCCTGATTTGATGATACCCTGAGTAGGCATCGAGGAAAGACAGGGTTTCGCACCCAGCAGTGGAATCCACGATTTGATCGATGCGAGGCAGAGGGTAGGGAACCTTCGGACATGCTTTGTTGAGACCAGTGTAGTCTACACACATCCGCCATTTCCCCCCCTTTCTTTCTCACAAGCACCGGGTTGGCGAGCCATTTGGGATGGAATACCTCCTTGATGAACCCGGCTGCCATTAGCTTGTGGATCTCCTCGCCTATCGCTCTGCGCTTCTCCTCGTCGAATCGGCGCAGAGGCTGCTTGACTGGTCGGGCTCCGGCCCGAATATCCAGCGAGTGCTCGGCGACATCCCTCGGTATGCCGGGCATATCCGAGGGACTCCACGCGAAGACGTCGGCGTTCGCGCGGAGAAAGTCGACGAGCACTGCTTCCTATTTGGGCTCGAGCCTGGAACCGATCCGGATCTGCTTGGAGGCGTCGCCACTGGGGTCGAGAGGGACGGCCTTAACCGTCTCCGCTGGCTCGAAGTTGCCGGCATGACACTTCACGTCTGGCATCTCTTTGGAGAGGTTCTCCAGGTTGGCGATGAGGGCCTCGGACTCGGCGAGGGCCTCGGCGTACTCCACGTCGCATTCGAACGCGTGTTTGTACGTGGGGCCGACGGTGATGACCCCGTTGGGGCCCGGCATCTTGAGCTTCAGGTAGGTGTAGTTGGGGACGGCCATGAACTTCGCGTAGCATGGCCTCCCCAGCACCGCGTGGTAGGTTCCTCGGAACCCGACCACCTCGAACGTCAGAGTCTCCCTTCGGAAGTTGGAGGGTGTTCCGAAACAGACAGGGAGGTCGAGTCGTCCGAGGGGCTGGACGCGCTTCCCGGGAATGATCCCGTGGAAGGGTGCAGCGCCTGCTCGGACGGAGGACAGATCGACGCGCAGGAGCCCGAGGGTCTTGGCGTAGATGATGTTGAGGCTGCTGCCCCCGTCCATAAGGACCTTGGTGAGCCTGACGTCACCGATGACAGGGTCGACGACGAGCGGGTATTTCCCCGGGCTCGGCACGTGGTCGGGGTGATCAGCTTGGTCGAAGGTGATGGGCTTGTCGGACCAGTCTAGGTAGGCTGGCGCCGCCACCTTCACCGAGCAGACCTCCCGGCGCTCTTGCTTGCGATGCCGAGCCGAGGCATTTGCCGCGTGCCCACCGTAGATCATGAAGGAGTCGCGGACCTCGGGGAACTCTCCTGCTTGGTGATCTTCCTTCTTGTCGTCGTCGCGGGCCCTGCCACCCTTCGCGGGTGGCCCGGCCCTGTGGAAGTGGCGCCGAAGCATGACGCACTCCTCAAGGGTGTGCTTGACGGGCCCCTGATGATAGGGGCACGGCTCCTTGAGCATCTTGTCAAAGAGGTTGGCACCTCCGGGGGGCTTCTGAGGGTTCTTGTACTCGGCGGCTGCGACAAGGTTCGCGTCGGCGGCGTCGCGTTTCGCTTGCGACTTCTTCTTGCCTTTCTTCTTGGCGCCGCACGGAGTAGACGCCTCGGGAGCATCTTCCGACGGGCGGCCCTGGGGCTGCTTGTCCTTTCGGAAGATAGCCTCGACCGCCTCCTGGCCAGAGGCGAACTTGGTGGCGATGTCCATCAGCTCGCTCGCCCTGGTGGGGGTCTTGCGACCCAACTTGCTCACCAGGTCGCGGCAGGTGGTGCCGGCAAGGAACGCGCCGATGACATCTGAGTCGGTGATGTTGGGCAGCTCGGTGCGCTGCTTCGAGAATCGCCGGATGTAGTCCCGAAGAGACTCTCCCGGCTGCTGTCGGCAGCTTCGGAGGTCCCAGGAATTCCCAGGGCGCACATACGTGCCCTGGAAATTTCCGGCGAAGGCTTGGACCAGGTCATCCCAGTTGGAGATCTGCCCCGGAGGCAGGTGCTCCAACCAGGCGCGAGCGGTGTCGGAGAGGAACAGGGGGAGGTTGCGGATGATGAGGTTGTCGTCGTCTGTTCCACCCAGTTGGCAGGCTAGGCGGTAGTCCGCGAGCCACAATTCCGGCCTCGTTTCCCCCGAGTACTTTGTGATAGTAGTCGGGGGTCGGAAATGGATCGGGAACGGTGCCCGCCGGATGGCCCGGCTGAAGGCCTGCGGACCGGGTGGTTCGGGCGAGGGACTCCGATCCTCCCCGCTGTCGTAGCGTCCCCCACGCCTAGGGTGATAGCCTCGGCGCACCCTCTCGTCGAGGTGGGCTCGACGGTCGCGGTGATGGCGCTCGTTGCCGAGGTGGCCCGGGGCCGCAGGCGCGGTGTTGCGCGTGCGCCCGGTGTAGACCGAGGCTTCCCGCATGAATCGGGAGGTCGCGGCATGAGGTTCCGAGGGGTATTCTTGCCTTCGGGAGGCAGTGCTCTCGGCCCGTCGGACCGTGGCGCCTTCCAGGAGATTTTTGAGTTCTCCCTGGATTCGCCGACCCTCAGTGGTGGATGGCTCCGGCATCGCGCGGAGGAGCATCGCTGCTGTGGCCAGGTTCTGACCAACCCCACTGGATGTAGGTGGTGGCCTGACCCTGACGACATCGGCGACGCGGTGCTGGAGACCCTGGGGCAGGTGACGTATTTCTCCGGCCGGGGGCTGGCCCGCCCATGCCTGCCCGACGTCCCGGCGGATCGGCTCAAGCGCTCCTGCTCCCTCGTCGATCCTGGCCTGTGCCCCGCGGACTTGCTCGAGCTGTGGGTCGTAACCCCCCGCCGGAACGGGGACCACAGCTAGCTCCCGCGGGATGTCAGCGCGAGGCACCGGCCCAGGGGGAGCACCGTCCTCCGGCATGCCGAGATGGTTGCCTCCGGAGGGACCCCCTAGATCGACGTGGAAACATTCGCGGCTTGGGCCGCAGTCCTTGTCGTCGAGGCTGTGGCTACTGTCGGAACAGCCGGAGAGACAGTAGTCACATGCGGTCATGAAGTTCCGCATGGCACTGGGGTTGCCAGATCCGGAGAAATCCCAACAGATGTTGGGGTCGTCCTCTTCCTCGGACCCAGAAGGCCCGTAGGTCGAGACGTCCGTCAGCCAGTCCCAAGGCGACCGCAAGCGAAACCCCAGAGGGTTTGTACTCGCCTCTACAAGGGCGCCCGCCAAAGCGAGATTGCTAGGCGGGTTGAGGCTGAGTATAAATGACGTAGGATGGGAATCAGTTGGTACCTTTTGGCCGTCGAGCGGCGATGAAGTCACGTCGAGGACTGACTGCATCGTCGCCTCCGGTACGAGGGCGACGTCCTGCAAGCTTTTCGCAAGCGCGCTGGCGTCGTCCACTTGCTCGGGATCGACGTGTCGCGGGGAGACGGCGTTCGCCTTCGTCCCAAACGCGAGGTCGACGCCCAACGCGCCCCCCGTTGGGGTGCTAGGGACGTCGACTCGCTCAACAGCCGACGAGGCGTGGCCTCCTGCTTGGCCTTGGTTGCCCCGCCTCCTCCTCCGTTGGCGGGGGAGAGGACGGGGCGAGCTCGAATGTTGTTCTTCCGCCACGCGGGGAAGACGTCGTCGATTCCGCCGCCGGCGGGCGGGCTGTCGGCCGCCATTGTCGTTGTCGCGCGGCGGTGGAAGGAGTATCATGTCGTAGCTGCTGTCGAGGGACATGAACTCAAGACTCCCGAAACGGAGCACCGTCCCGGGTTGGAGAGGTTGTTGGAGACTGCCCATCTGGAGCTTGACGGGAAGCTTTTCGTCAACACGCAGCAGGCCCCTACCAGGCGCGCCAACTGTCGGCGTTTCGAGACCGGGGGTCCCTCAGGCCGACGAGTGAGTGCCGCGTGCCCCAGCCCAGATGGGTCGAGCGCGTGGGCGAGCGCGAAGGGGGGAAAGGAGCGAGGCGGCCAGAGACCGGCACGAGAGAGGTGGGAATCCCGCGGCCTTCGTGTTCGTCCCGCGCCCAGGTCGGGTGCGCTTGCAGTAGGGGATTACAAGCGTCCACGCGGGTGAGGGAAGCGAGCGGCCCCAAGAGAGCGCATGTCCCGTCCTCGTCCCGCGCGACCAACCTTCTCTAAGAAGGCCCTGGTCCTCCCTTTTATAGGCGTAAGGAGAGGATCCAGGTGTACAATGGGGATGTAGCAGAGTGCTACGTGTCTAGCGGAGGGAGAGCTAGCGCCCTAAGTACATGCCAATGTGGCAGCCGGAGAGATCTTGGCACCCTGCTAGTGTGATGTCGTGGCTGTCGGAGGAGCAATGGAACCCGACGGAGGGACAGCTGTCGGAGCGGTCGAGTCCTTGCTGACGTCCCCCTGCTTCCGTAAGGGAGCTGAGAGCCGCCGTCGTCACAAGGCTTGTGGGGCGCCATCATTGCCTATCTGGCGGAGCTAGCCAGACGGGACACCGGTCTTGTTCTCTGCGGCCCGAGTCGGCTCGGGGTAGGGTGATGATGGCGCTTCCTGTTGACGTGGCTGGCCTGTGCCCTAGGTTGGGCAACGTGGAGGCTCCTCCGAAGCCGAGGTCGAGTCTGTCTTCCATGGCCGAGGCCGAGTCCGAGCCCCTGGGTCGGGCGAGGCGGAGGTTGTCGGCAGAGGCCAGGGCGGTGTCCGAGCCCTGGGGTCGGGCGAAGCGGAGTTCGTCGTCTTCCGGGTCTTAGCCCGAGTCCGAGCCCTGGGTCGGGCGGAGCGGAGTTCGCCGTCTTCCGGGTCTTAGCCCGAGTCCGAGCCCTGGGTCGGGCGGAGCGGAGTTCGCCGTCTTCCGGGTCTTAGCCCGAGTCCGAGCCCTGGGGTCGGGCGGAGCGGAGTTCGCCGTCTTCCGGGTCTTAGCCCGAGTCCGAGCCCTGGGTCGGGCGGAGCGGAGTTCGCCGTCTTCCGGGTCTTAGCCCGAGTCCGAGCCCTGGGTCGGGCGGAGCTTCCTATGGTGCCTTTGGCAGGGACTGGCTTCCTGTCAGCATCACTCTGTCAAGTGGCGCTGCAGTCGGAGTGGCGCAGGCGGCGCTGTCCTTCTGTCAGACCGGTCAGTGGAGCGGCGAAGTGACGGCGGTCACTTCGGCTCTGCCGGAGGGCGCGTGTCAGGAAAAAGGTGTCAGGTCACCTTTGCGTTAAATGCTCCTGCGATTTGGTCGGTCGGTGCGGCGATTTAGTCAGGGTTGCTTCCTAGCAAAGGCAGGGCCTCAGGCGAGCCGAAGATGTGTCCGCCGTTGGAGGGGGGCCTCGGGCGAGACGGAAATTCTCCGGGGTCGGCTGCCCTTGTCCGAGGCTAGGCTCGGGCGAGGCGTGATCGAGTCGCTCGAATGGACTGATCCCTGACTTAATCGCACCCATCAGGCCTTTGCAGCTTTATGCTGATGGGGGTTACCAGCTGAGAATTAGGAGTCTTGAGGGTACCCCTAATTATGGTCCCCGACAGTATTAGTGTGGTAGTATCATGCAAAAAAGCCAGGTGGAGCTGATTGTAAAGTAAAAAGTGTATGCTACTTTATTCCTGCACATTGCATTCTGACGTCTCCATCTAAATTAAAAAAGAAAAGGCTCAAAACTGCTACCGCGTTCTTCAGCACCGCGCTAGCTGCCGCTGCACATTAAAATGGCAAACTCGAAAAGCGTAACATCGCCAAGCACTGGTACAGCTACAAGCCTACAACCAGCTGATTAGCACACTAATATAGCGGCACGCCAGGGACTTACATGATCATGCATGGTTACCGAAGCAAAGTGTTGCATGATGTGATAGTGACCACACCGGCACGCCGGTGATGAGGCCCCTCCCTCTCTCTACTCTCCAGGGATATAATGTTAGAATTATAGACATTTTCCGTATTATTTTAATTACATAAATTAACATTATGATGATGACATATAATAAATAATTAATCATAGAAATCGTGATCTTAAATTGATCCATACCAATATGTATCAAGAGAACATAGAGCATGTGAATTATATAAATCATATAAATACGATAAACATGTATACTGACTGAACAAATGAAAATAAACAGATAGAAACATAAATAACATGACTGTAAAATTAAAACAGACAGATCTATCATATTATAATAAGACATAACAGATAAGATAAAATCATTCGTAAATATGAAACAGCATAGAGGAATATATGAAACATATATAATCTCCAGAACACAGAACAATAAGTAAATAAACTGATCATACCCTCCTATGCGCTCTGATGATCCAGATCCTTAACCAGCTTCCTTTGTCATGTTGAAGATGTTTTGGGTAGTCGCGTAGACGCTCCCCAAAAACCTAATTGCCGATCCCCTGTGCAAGGTCTCGAACGGCACCGGCTTCGGAGGCACCTGCCCTCTCGCTTCTCTGTGCGCGCAGAGTCACGAGATGGAAATAACCTCACTCGGCGGCTGGATTGTGAGACTGAAAGTGTTTCTCGCGTGTACCGAGTGACAGGGGTGCTCCTCTATTTAACCTCTCGCAGAGGGAAGTTGAAGGAGAAAGGTCGCCGAGTCACGCTAAGAGTCGGCCAGCTCTCGCCGAGTCATGCCATGAGTCGGCCAGCACTCGCCGAGTCATGCCATGAGTCGGCCAGCACTCGCCGAGTCATGCCATGAGTCGGCCAGCACTCGCCGAGTCATGCCATGAGTCGGCCAGCTGAAGGAGAAGGGTCACTCGGCTGGCTGACGAAGAGACAGGGTCACTCGGCAGACGAAGAGACAGGGTCACTCGGCTGACGTACGCGGTTAGTGAGTGCTAAAAATTAACACAACCACACCACGCCACGCCACGCCCGCTCGCCTGCCTGCCTGCCTCGCCTCACCTCGCCTCGCCTCGCCTCGCCACGCCACGCCCGGCCCAGCCGCCGCCGGCGGCGGCGCGCGCGCGTGTGGCACGCCCTTGTCCATTTCTTGACTTCTCAAGTTAAGTGGAATAAATCCCACCATATAAATCAAGGCAAAAGACCCTTGGACTTCTAATGTGGTACTATTGGTATTCTCCACCATTACACACCATAGAGTTTATTCAATAAATGGGCCAAGCCCATAAAAGATCCAACAATCCCCACCAAACTCTAGGGTTTGTAATGATGAAGTATCAGAATCACAATCCTTTGATATACCAGTGTTTCGATGGAGACTGTTAAGTTGAACATCCATCTAGAATAAGAGTTTCACTCATTCACAACTGAACAATGGACTATGCCTTGAATTGACAGTTTTGTGCGAAATAAGATTCACTCAAATCCTTTGCTGATACTAGGCTGAAAAAGGGTATTCCCGTTGTTTAGAAGCATATAAGTCACACTTCAGTGCCTTTCATGAGTATTTAGGGATTACCCAAGTCCCATAGACTGTGACTAGCAGTCTGACTCATATAGGTGTATTCCTCAGAAGATGTTCTGTAGGACAACATCTCACCTTTATAAGACTCTTGGAATACATTAAGGTAAAAATCATCCTGCCTTACAGATAGGAAAGATGTGCATCAGAAATGAGTTAAAGAAGGGATCTTCCCTCACAATCTACTCCTAGCTTGTTTCTCCACTCTACTTCACGGGATCTCCGATCACATAGAGCAGGTTACCACTAGAGTAGATCTCACATGGGTCTCATACCCATTTCCCTCGATGCACTTTCTATCACATTGCGTGATAGACCCTTAGTAAATTGATCTGCCAGATTATTTGATGTGTAGACATAATCCACAGTTATAACTCCGGAGTTTTTCAACTTTCTAACAGATTTCAATCTCCTCTTAACATGCCTTGTAGACTTCATGTTATTCCTAGAACTGTTAACCTTTGTAATCACCGTTTGGTTATCACAGTTCATGGAAATAGCCGGTATCGGTTTTTCAACTACCGGTAAGTCCAAAAGGAAATCACGAAGCCACTCGGCCTCAGCCCCAGCAGTGTCTAATGCTGCGAGTTCTGCTTCCATTGTAGACTTCGTTAAGATAGTCTGCTTGCAAGACTTCCAGGAAACAGCGCCACCTCCAAACAGAAACACATATCCGCTTGTGGCATAAAGCTCATCAGCATCAGAAATCCAGTTGGTACCACAATACCCTTCCAGCACTTTTGGGTTTCCGGTATAATGAATATCGTATGTCATAGTACCTTTCAAATATCGCAACACTCTCTCAAGAGCACGCCAGTGATCATCTCCTGGTTTCGACACAAACCGACTTAGCTTACTCACAGCATAAGAGATGTCTGGCCTTGTTGCACTTGCAAGGTACATGAGCGAGCCAATGATCTGGGAGTATGTCAGTTGATCCCTTGCTATTCTCCGATTCTTTCTTAATAGCACACTGGGGTCATAAGGTGTTGGAGCAGGATCACAGTCACTAAAACCAAAGCGACTCAATACCTTTTCCACATAATGGGATTGTAACAAAGTTACCCCACCATCAGCTTCTCTAACAAGCTTGATGTTTAGAATGACATCAGCCTCTCCCAAATCTTTCATTTCGAAATTGCTCGATAGAAGACTTTTAACTAACTCAATCACATTGAGATTTGATCCAAAGATCAAGATGTCATCAACATAAAGGCACAACATAACAAACTCACCCCACCATACCGATAATACACACACGTGTCAGATTCATTTACAACAAAACCAGCTGCTGTAAGAGTATTAGCACACTTTTCATGCCATTGCTTAGGTGCTTGTTTTAGGCCATACAATGATTTTATCAACCTGCACACCTTGTTCTCTTGACCATCCGCAATGAACCCTTCTGGCTGATCCATATAGATCTCCTCATCCAACTCTCCATTTAGGAAAGCTGTCTTAACATCCATCTGATGAATGATAAGACCATAAGAGGCTGCCACGGCTATTAATGTGCGAATTGTAGTCAATCAAGCCACTGGTGAGTAGGTATCAAAGAAATCTTCACCCTTCTTTTGGGTATATCCTTTGGCCACAAGCCTTGCCTTGTACCTCTCGATTGTACCATCAGGCCTAAGCTTTTTCTTGAAGATCCATTTGCAACCTATAGGTTGACAACCATAAGGACGGTCAACGACCTCCCAAGTTCCATTAGACATAATAGATTCCATCTCACTCCTTACTGCTTCCTTCCATAAGTCAGCATCAGGAGAGGAATATGCCTCACTAATGGTAGTTGGTGTGTCTTCCACAAGGTACACTATAAAGTCATTACCAAAGGATTTTGCAACCCTCTGTCTCTTGCTCTTTCGAGTGACTATAGTGTCATCCTCCTCAGGGATGTGCACGTGAGAATCCTCAGCATGATCTATAGGAATTGACAGTTCGTGCTCATGGGGAATTATAGTCTCATGACTTGTATCACTAGGTGTATTCTTCATGGGAAACTCATTCTCAAAAAATGTTGCGTCTCTTGATTCCATAATAGTATCAACATACATATTAGGCACATCAGATTTTATAATTAAGAACCTATACCCAGTGCTGTGAAAAGAGTACCCAAGGAATATACAGTCAACAGTTTTAGGCCCAAGTTTACGTTTTTTTTGTTGATTGGCACATTCACTTTAGCCAAGCAACCCCAAGTGCGCAAATACGAGAGATTTACTCTTCTCTTTTCCCATTCCTCAAATGGAGTGATCTCTTTGTTCTTTGTTGGAACTCTATTCAGGACATGACATGCTGTCAAAATCGCCTCACCCCACCATGCCTTGGATAATCCCGCTGTACTCAACATGGCATTCACCAAATTTGTTAGAGTGCGGTTTTTCCTTTCAGCAATCCCATTGGATTGTGGTGAGAATGGCGGTGTCCTCTCATGAATAATACAATGTTCCACGCAGAACTCATCGAACACATTAGAGAAATATTCTCCACCTCGGTCTAACCTTAAACGTTTTATTTTCCTCTCAAGTTGGTTCTCAACTTCAGCTTTATAGGCCTTAAAATAATTGAACGCTTCATCTTTTGTTTTTAAGAGATACACATAACAAAATCTAGTGGAGTCATCTATAAAAGTGAGAAAGTATCTTTTACCACCTTTGGTCAAAATTCCATTCATCTCACACAGATCAGAATGAACAAGTTCTAGAGGTGCCAAACTCCTCGCCTCAGCAGCCTTGTGAGGCTTGCGGGGTTGTTTTGATTCAACACACACATGGCACTTAGACTTTTTGACCAAGTTAAATTTAGGAATTAAATTTATATTTGCTAACCGCATAAGACAGCCAAAGCTTGCATGACAAAAACGTGAATGCCATAAATCTGACTCATCAGAAAAATTAACAGAATTCACCAGTTTATTACACACATCATGCAGTGATAAGCGGAACAAGCCTCCGCAGTCATATCCTTTACCAACAAAAGTACCATGTTTCGACACAACACATTTATTAGACTCAAGAACAACTTTGTATCCATCTCGACATAGCATAGAAGCGCTAACGAGATTCTACTTGATAGAGGGCACATGCTGCACGCTCTTCAATGGCACCGTCTTTCTCGAAGTAAACTTCAGAATGACCGTACCAACACCAAGAACATGAGCACGCGACCCATTTCCCATCAACAAGGCGCCAGACCTCCCGACCTGATAGGAGGAGAACATAGAGGCATCAGCACACACATGAATATTTGCACCACTGTCCATCCACCACTCAGGTGAATTACAAACTGAGAGAACAAATGGTAAAGAATTACCATACCCAGATGTTCCTCCTTCAGTTTCAGTGGTTACAACATTAGCTGATTTCTTGTCTTGAGTGAACTTGCGATCAGGGCACTCTCTTGCCCAATGTTGATCACTGCCATAGACAAAGCATCCTCCCTTTCCCTTGTTATTGTTGTTCTTCTTTTTAAATTGTGCTGTATGAACAGATTTATTTGCATTCTCTTGTTTGTTCTGGTTTTTCTTCTTGTTAAACTTGCGGAAGTTTCTCTTCTGCACCACATTAGCAGTAGAGGTCTCCACACCTTTTCCATTGTCCTTTGTTCTAGCCCTTTCCTCAACATCAAGAGTACCAATGAGCTCTTCCACATTGAACTCTTGTCTCTTATGTTTTAGAGAGGTAGCAAAGTCCTTCCAAGAAGGTGGCAACTTGGCGATTATACCGCCAGCCACAAACTTGTCAGGCAAAGGACAAGGAAAAAGTTCGAGTCCTTAGCTAGTGCCTGAAACTCATGAGCCTGTTCCACTACAGATCGGTTCTCAACCATCTTGTAGTCATACAGCTGCTCCATGAGGTACAGCTCGCTACCAGCGTCAGTTACTCCAAACTTTCCGACAAGTGCATCCCACAGCTCTTTCCCTGTGGGAAGGATGATATAGCTTTTCTGGAATTTTGTATCCAGTGCACTAATTACTGCTCCTCGAAAGAGGTTGTCTTCAGCCTTAACTTAGCCTCATCCTCAGGAGGTAAGTTGGCAGGCTTGCCCTCAGCGGCATGAAAACAAGACATTGCAGTTAGCCACATCCTCAGGAGGTAAGATGGAATTGTGGCTCACTGCAATGTCTTGTTTTCATGCCGCTGAGGGCAAGCCTGCCAACTTACCTCCTGAGGATGAGGCTAAGTTTAAGGCTGAAGACAACCTCTTTCGAGGAGCAGTAATTAGCGAAAGAGCTGTGGGATGCACTTGTTGGAAAGTTTGGAGTAACTGACGCTGGTAGCGAGCTGTATCTCATGGAGTAGCTGTATGACTACAAGATGGTTGAGAACCGATCTGTAGTGGAACAGACTCATGAGTTTCAGGCACTAGCTAAGGAACTCGAACTTTTTCCTTGTCCTTTGCCTGACAAGTTTGTGGCTGGCGGTATAATCGCCAAGTTGCCACCTTCTTGGAAGGACTTTGCTACCTCTCTCAAACATAAGAGACAAGAGTTCAACGTGGAAGAGCTCATTGGTACTCTTGATGTTGAGGAAAGGGCTAGAACAAAGGACAGTGGAAAATGTGTTGAGACCTCTACTGCTAATGTGGAACAGAAGAGAAACTTCCGCAAGTTCAACAAGAAGAAAAACCAGAACAAACAAGAGAATACAAATAATCCTGTTCAAACAGCACAATTTAAAAAGAAGAAGAACAACAACAAGGGAAAGGGAGGATGCTTTGTCTGTGGCAGTGATCAACATTGGGCTAGAGAGTGCACTGATCGCAAGTTCACACATGACAAGAAATCAGCTAATGTTGTAACCACTGAAACTGAAGATGGAACATCTGGGTATGGTAACTCTTTACCATTTGTTCTCTCAGTTTGTAATTCACCTGAGTGGTGGATGGACAGTGGTGCAAACATTCATGTGTGTGCTGATGTCTCTATGTTCTCCTCCTACCAGGTCGGGAGGTCTGGCACCTTGTTAATGGGAAATGGGTCACGTGCTCATGTTCTTGGTGTTGGTACGGTCATTCTGAAGTTTACTTCGGGAAAGACGGTGCCATTGAAGAGCGTGCAGCATGTGCCCTCTATCAAAAAGAATCTCGTTAGCGCTTCTATGCTATGTCGAGATGGATACAAAGTTGTTCTTGAGTCTAATAAATGTGTTGTGTCGAAACATGGTAATTTTGTAACCACTGAAACTGAAGATGGAACATCTGGGTATGGTAACTCTTTACCATTTGTTCTCTCAGTTTGTAATTCACCTGAGTGGTGGATGGACAGTGGTGCAAACATTCATGTGTGTGCTGATGTCTCTATGTTCTCCTCCTACCAGGTCGGGAGGTCTGGCACCTTGTTAATGGGAAATGGGTCGCGTGCTCATGTTCTTGGTGTTGGTACGGTCATTCTGAAGTTTACTTCGGGAAAGACGGTGCCATTGAAGAGCGTGCAACATGTGCCCTCTATCAAAAAGAATCTCTTTAGCGCTTCTATGCTATGTCGAGATGGATACAAAGTTGTTCTTGAGTCTAATAAATGTGTTGTGTCGAAACATGGTAATTTTGTTGGCACTGAAACTGAAGATGGAACGTCTGGGTATGGTAACTCTTTACCATTTGTTCTCTCAGTTTGTAATTCACCTGAGTGGTGGATGGACAGTGGTGCAAACATTCATGTGTGTGCTGATGCCTCTATGTTCTCCTCCTACCAGGTCGGGAGGTCTGGCACCTTGTTAATGGGAAATGGGTCGCGTGCTCATGTTCTTGGTGTTGGTACGGTCATTCTGAAGTTTACTTCGGGAAAGACGGTGCCATTAAAGAGCGTGCAACATGTGCCCTCTATAAAAAAGAATCTCGTTAGCGCTTCTATGCTATGTCGAGATGGATACAAAGTTGTTCTTGAGTCTAATAAATGTGTTGTGTCGAAACATGGTAATTTTGTTGGTAAAGGATATGACTGCGGAGGCTTGTTCCGCTTATCCCTGCATGATGTGTGTAATAAAATGGTGAATTTTGTTCATTTTTCTGATGAGTCAGATTTATGGCATTCACGTTTTTGTCATGCAAGCTTTGGCTGTTGTCGGCATTTCGAGACCGGGGGTTCCCTAAGCCGACGAGTGAATGTCGCCGCGTGCCCCAGCTCAGATGGGTCGACGCGAGGCCAAGCGCGAAGGGGGGAAGTGAGGTGGCCGGAGATAGGCGTGAGAGAGGTGGAAATCCCGCGGCCTCCGTGTTCGTCCCGCGCCCAGGTCGGGTGCGCTTGCAGTAGGGGGTTACAAGCGTCCACGCGGGAGAGGGAGCGAGCGGCTTCAAGCGAGCGCCTGTCTCGTCCTCGTCCCCGCGCGGCCAACCCTCTCTAAGAGGGCCCTGGTCCTTCCTTTTATAGGCGTAAGGAGAGGATCCAGGTGTACAATGGGGGGTGTAGCAGAGTGCTACGTGTCTAGCGGAGGAGAGCTAGCGCCCTAAGTACATGCCGTTGTGGCAGCCGGAGAGATTTTGGCACCCATCTGGGTGTGATGTCGTGGCCGTCGGAGGAGTGCTGGAGCCTGGCGGTGGGACAGCTGTCGGAGCTGTTGAGTCCTTGCTGACGTCCTCTTGCTTCCGTAAGGGGGCTGAGAGCCGCCGTTGTCACAGAGTATGCGGGGCGCCATCATTGCCTATCTGGCGGAGCGAGCCAGATGGGACGCCGGTCTTGTTCCCCGTGGCCCGAGTCAGCTCGGGGTACGGTGATGATGGCGCCTCCTGTTGACGTGGCTGGTCTGCGCCCTAGGTTGGGCGATGTGGAAGCTCCTCCGAAGCCGAGGTCGAGTCTATCTTCCGTGGCTGAGGTCGAGTCCGAGCCCCTGGTTCGGGCGAGGCGGAGACCGTCGGCTGAGGCCAGGGTGGAGTCCGAGCCCTGGGGTCGGGTGGAGCGGAGTTCGTCGTCTTCCGGGACTTAGCCCGAGTCCGAGCCCTGGGTCAGGCGGAGCGGAGTTCATCGTCTTCTGGGACTTAGCCCGAGTCCGAGCCCTGGGTCGGGCGGAGCGGAGTTCGTCGTCTTCTGGGACTTACGAGTCCGAGCCCTGGGTCGGGCGGAGCGGAGTTCGCCGTCTTCCGGGGCTTAGCCCGAGTCCGAGCCCTGGGTCGGGCGGAGGGGAGTTCGCCGTCTTCCGGGGCTTAGCCCGAGTCCGAGCCCTGGGTCGGGCGGAGCGGAGTTCGCCGTCTTCCGGGGCTTAGCCCGAGTCCGAGCCCTGGGTCAGGCGGAGCGGAGCTTCCTATGGTGCCTGCGGCCGGGCCTGACTGCCTGTCAGCCTCACTCTGTCAAGTGGCACCGCAGTCGGAGCGGCGCAGGCGGCGCTGTCTTTTTGTCAGGCCGGTCAGTGGAGTGGCGAAGTGACGGCGGTCACTTCGGCTCTGTCGGCTGAAGGGCGCGCGTCAGGATAAAGGTGTCAGGCTACCTTTGCATTAAATGCTCCTGCGATTTGGTCGGTCGGTGTGGCAATTTGGTCAGGGTTGCTTCTTGGCGAAGACAGAGCCTCGGGCGAGCCGGAAATATGTTCGCCGCTGGAGGGGGCCTCGGGCGAGGCGGAGATCCTTCGGGGTCGGTTGCCCTTGTCCGAGGCTAGGCTCGGGCGAGGCGTGATCGAGTCCCTCGAATGGATTGATCCCTGACTTAATCGCACCCATCAGGCCTTTGCAGCTTTATGCTGATGGGGGTTACCAGCTGAGAATTAAGAGCCTTGAGGGTACCCCTAATTATGGTCCCCGACAGCTATCTTATGCGGTTAGCAAATCTAAATCTAATTACTAAATTTAACTTGGTCAAGAAATCTAAGTGCCATGTGTGTGTTGAATCAAAACAACCCCGCAAGCCTCACAAGGCTACTGAGGCGAGGAGTTTGGCACCTCTAGAACTTGTTCATTCTGATCTGTGCGATATGAATGGAATTTTGACCAAAGGTGGTAAAAGATACTTTCTCACTTTTATAGATGACTCCACTAGATTTTGCTATGTGTATCTCTTAAAAACGAAAGATGAAGCATTCAATTATTTTAAGACCTATAAAGCTGAAGTTGAGAACCAACTTGAGAGGAAAATAAAACGGTTAAGGTCCGATCGAGGTGGAGAATATTTCTCTAATGTGTTCGTTGAGTTCTGCGTGGAACATGGTATTATTCATGAGACGACACCACCATTCTCACCACAATCCAATGGGATTGCTGAAAGGAAAAACCGCACTCTAATAGATTTGGTGAATGCCATGTTGAGTACAGTGGGATTATCCAAGGCATGGTGGGGGAGGCGATTTTGACGTCATGTCATGTCCTGAATAGAGTTCCAACAAAGGACAAAGAGATCACACCATTTGAGGAATGGGAAAAGATAAGATTAAATCTCTCATATTTATGCTCTTGGGGTTGCTTGGCTAAAGTGAATGTGCCAATCAACAAAAAGCGTAAACTTGGGCCTAAAACTGTTGATTGTATATTCCTTGGGTACTCTTTTCACAGCACTGGGTATAGGTTCTTAATTATAAAATCTGATGTGCCTGATATGTATGTTGATACTATCATGGAATCAAGAGACGCAACATTTTTTTGAGAAATGAGTTTCCCATGAAGAATACACCCAGTGATATAAGTCATGAGACTATAATTCCCCATGAGCACGAACTGTTGATTCCTATAGATCATGCTGAGGATTCTCACGTGCACATCCCTGAGGAGGATGACACTATAGTCACTCGAAAGAGCAAGAGACAGAGGGTTGCAAAATTCTTTGGTAATGACTTTATAGTGTACCTTGTGGAGGACACACCAACTACCATTAGTGAGGCATATTCCTCTCCTGATGCTGACTTATGAAAGGAAGCGGTAAGGAGTGAGATGGAATCTATTATGTCTAATGGAACTTGGGAGGTCGTTGGCCGTCCTTATGGTTGTCAACCTATAGGTTACAAATGGATCTTCAAGAAAAAGCTTAGGCCTGATGGTACAATCGAGAGGTACAAGGCAACGATTGTGGCCAAAGGATATACCCAAAAGGAGGGTGAAGATTTCTTTGATACCTACGCACCAGTGGTTCGATTGACTATGATTCGCACATTAATAGCCGTGGCAGCCTCTTATGGTCTTATCATTCATCAGATGGATGTTAAGACAGCTTTCCTAAATGGAGAGTTGGATGAGGAGATCTACATGGATCAGCCAGAAGGGTTCATTGCGGATGGTCAAGAGAACAAGGTGTGCAGGTTGATAAAATCATTGTATGGCCTAAAACAAGCACCTAAGCAATGGCATGAAAAGTTTGATAATACTCTTACAGCCGCTGGTTTTGCTGTAAATGAATCTGACACGTGTGTATACTATCGGTATGGTGGGGGTGAGTCTGGTATGTTGTGCCTTTATGTTGATGACATCTTGATCTTTGGATCAAATCTCAATGTGATTGAGGAAGTTAAAAATCTTCTATCGAGCAATTTCGAAATGAAAGATTTGGGAGAAGCTGATGTCATTCTAAACATCAAGCTTGTTAGAGAAGCTGATGGTGGGGTAACTTTGTTATAATCCCATTATGTGGAAAAGGTATTGAGTCGCTTTGGTTTTAGTGACTGTGATCCTGCTCCAACACCTTATGACCCTAGTGTGTTATTGAGAAAGAATCGGAGAATAGCAAGGGATCAATTGACATACTCCCAGATCATTGGCTCGCTCATGTACCTTGCAAATGCAACAAGGCCAGACATCTCTTATGTTGTGAGTAAGCTAAGTCGGTTTGTGTCGAAACCAGGAGATGATCACTGGCGTGCTCTTGAGAGAGTGTTGTGGTACTTGAAAGGTACTATGACATACGGTATTCATTATACTGGAAACCCAAAAGCGCTGGAAGGCTATTGTGATGCCAACTGGATTTCTGATGCTGATGAGCTTTATGCCACAAGCGGATATGTGTTTATGTTTGGAGGTGGTGCTGTTTCCTGTAAGTCTTGCAAGCAAACTATCTTAACAAAGTCTACAATGGAAGCAGAACTCGCAGCATTAGACACTGCTGGGGCTGAGGCCGAGTGGCTTCGTGATTTCCTATTGGATTTAATGGTGGTTGAAAAACCGATACCGGCTATTTCCATGAACTGTGACAACCAAACTGTGATTACAAAGGTTAACAGTTCTAGGAATAACATGAAGTCTACAAGCCATGTTAAGAGGAGATTGAAATCTGTCAGAAAGCTGAAAAACTCCGGAGTTATAACGGTGGATTATGTCCACACATCGAACAATCTGGCAGATCAATTCACTAAGGGTCTGTCACGCAATGTGATAGAAAGTGCATCGAGAGAAATGGGTATGAGACCCATGTGAAATCTACTCTAGTGGTAACCTGCTCTATGTGATCGGAGATCCCGTGAAGTAGAGTGGAGAAACAAGCTAGGAGTAGATTGAGAGGAAAGATCCCTTCTTTAACTCATTTCTGATGCACATCTTTCCTATCTGTAAGGCAGGATGGTTTTTACCTTAATGTATTCCAAGAGTCTTATAAGATGAGATGTTGTCCTACAGAACATCTTCTGAGGAATACACCTATATGAGTCAGACTACTGGTCACAGTCTATGGGACTTGGGTAATCCCTAAATACTCATGAAAGGCACTGAAGTGTGACTTATATGCTTCTAAACAGCGGGAATACCCTTTTGCAGCCTAGTATCAGCAAAGGATTTGAGTGAATCTCACTTCGCACAAAACTGTCAATTCAAGGCTTAGTCCATTGTTCAATTGTGAATGGGTGAAACTCTTATTCTAGATGGATGTTCAACTTAACAGTCTCCATCGAAACACTGGTATATCAAAGGATTGTGATTCTGATACTTCATCATTACAAACCCTAGAGTTTGGTGGGGATTGTTGGATCTTTTATGGGCTTGGCCCATTTATTGAATAAACTCTATGGCGTGTAATGGTGGAGAATACCAATAGTACCATATTGGAAGTCCAAGGGACTTTTGGCTTGACTTATATGGTGGGAATTATTCCACCTAACTTAGAAGTCAAGAAAACGGACAAGGGCGTGCCACACGCGCGCGCACGCCGCCGCTGCCGCCGGCCGGGCCGGGCTCGGGCCGGGCGTGGCGTGGCAGGCAGGCAGGCGTGGTGTGGTTGTGTTAATTTTTAGCACTCACTAACCGCGTAAACCTTTCAGTTGCCTGTCTCTTCGTCAGCTGCATGCGAGACTCTTGTCCTTCAGCTGCCCTTCCCTTGGCGTGCAGCATGTGACCCTTCTCCTTCAGCTTCCCTCTGCGAGAGGTTAAGTAGAGGAGATCCCCTGGCACTTGGGACACGAGACCAGAACCATTTGTTGGAACTTGCTCTCAGCAGCAAGGAGGCCAACAAGGGTGAACGGTGGTGACAACAGGGTTACGTGCTCGGGGGCAATAGCTCTGTTAATCTAGCCTCTCACGGGCACTGTGCGGGGGTATTTATAGGTATCTGAGTGCCCAGCGTCTTGTGTTAAGGACGCATGTGCCCTCAGACACCTAGTTTATCCCCAGAATATTCCCATAAAGCAGGGTTACAAGCTGTAATTACAAGAATGCCTTTACAAACTAGGCCCGTAACACAAAGGCGGCCACGCGGGGCCCGTTACAATGGGCCAGATCACACGTGGGCCTCAGAGCAGGACGAGGCCGTGCTGCGGGGAGACGTCACCGCAGGCCTTCGTCTGGTGCTGAATGAAGCGAAGGGTGTCCCTGCCCGTTTTGTCTCTGTCAGACCAGCGACTGCAGCGAAAGGCGACGAGCGAAGGGTGGCGTCTTTGCCTTCGCCCCAACATTTGCCCTCCGAGGGACCAGTTCGACAAAGTCACCTGGTGCCGAAGACGTCGCTAGATGGCGGAGACGCTGCCCTCGCTCGAAGTGGTTCCGCGGGGGTTTTCGATGTGACCGTTGATGGACGGCGTACTGTTGGATTGCGGGTTTCCCGAAGAGCCGCGCCTTGCCTATAAAAGGGGGCGGGGGTCGGTGCTTTTTGAACTTTGCCTTCCGCGCTCCACGAAAACCCTAGCCGCCCGCCGTCTTGCTGCTCGTCTGCCCGCTGTGCTCTTGATCGCCGGAGATCTGGCTCGAGTGAAGCAGACCGCCCGCCGCCGCCGACGGTACGTAGCAATGCCGTCCTCTTCTTCTTCCGCCGACACCACGCCGCCGGCGGCCGCCTCGTCTGAGGAGACGTTGAGTAGCTTGATGGTGGAGGAGTTGCGCGCCGGCGACTCTGTTGATTTTGGTGTGTCACGGATGACGTCAGCCCGCGTTGAAGATATGCAGTGGTTGGGCTACTTTGGCGGCGGAGTTGCTCGTGCTCCGGGGACGGAGGAAGTCCCCGAGCCGGAGGGTGAGTTGGTCGTTTTCGAGGCGTTCTTCGCCGCCGGTCTCCGCTTGCCTGCGCACCGGTTTGTTGGCGAAGTCCTGCGTAGATTCAACGTTCAAATACATCAGCTGACACCGAATGCCATGGTGGCGCTGGCGAAGTATGTCTGGGCGACGACTTCGTACGGCGGACAGCCGTCGGTTGAAGTTTTTGCGAAGAATTATTGTTTGCATTGGTAGAAGAGGATGGTTGGGGACGGAGTTGCCCAGTTCGGGTCATGCACATTCACGCCGAAGACCGGCAAGACCACAATGCCAGTAGTGGAGTTAGTTCCGTGCGCCCGCAACAAGTGGGGCAATTGGAATGAATTTTGGTTTTACGTTGCTGAGGGTGCTGTCGAAGACCATGAGGGACTCCACGTGTCTGAGATGTGCTCTCATTATTACTCTGCGTATCCGCCCTTTGAAGTGGTAGAAGAGGATGCAGACGAAGGGGCCCTTCGGTGCGCCGCCGGTCAGAGCAGTGGGCGTGATTTAGTTGAAGAGTTCGTGGCGTACGGGGGCTGGCCCTTGGCGCACGGCTGGGCGTTGGGCGAAGTGTGCCCTCGCCAGATGCCTTTTCACGGAGGAAGGGTGGTGCGAAGTCCTGCCTTCGCACTGAATTTGCGAAACCGTGACCCGGCCGCCTTTGTGCGTGATGCGGAGGACTTGGCGGTGCGGCACGTGGGACGTTACGTGCCGAGGACGGAAGGCCAGCGCAGCTTTGATATCCGCGGGTCAAATGACTGTTTGAACAGGGTCTTCGAATTAAATCAATTGTCGTACGAAGGCTATCCCGGTCAAGACGAAGCGGACTGCCGTGGGAAGAAACCGGCGGTGGAGACTAGAGACGACCCTGCGCCGGCGGCCGCCCCTTCCTCGAAAAAGAGAAAATTAGGTACTGCGATGGGAGGACTTGGGGTGTCTGACAGTTTTGCTAGAGAGTTGATGAGGACGTGTGCGGCCCCGAGTGAAAGGATGTCTTCGCCCGAGCTCTGGGAGTCTTCGGCTCGGATGCTGAGGGTTACCGGGGGCTACTGGCCTAGAAATGTTCCTATCCCCTGCGCGGCTGAGGAGGACTGTTTTACATCTCGTATGGTTCATCAGTGGAGAGTTTTTCCTTACGGGCGAAATATCGGTGCTGTTGTGTGGGCAGTGATGGACGAGGATCGCCAAGGGGCGGCGCAAAAACGCCAGGCGGCGGTCAGGCTGCACGAAGCTAGGCCGAAGCGGCAGCGGGGGGCTGCGAAGGCTGCGGCCCCCGGCGGAGGCAAGCTGGCGCTGGCGGCGAAGGCGGGCGCCGCTGCACCTAGCAAGGCGCCGGAGGCGACGGCGGGCGCCGGAGGCTCCAAGTCAACGAAGGTGGTGCCGCCGGCCAGCGGAGTGGCGGAGGCTTCGAAGGCGGCCCAAGCGTTGCCGTTGTCGGGCAAACGTGTTGCCGACTTCGGCACCGATATTACTGTGGACGACTATCTTGGTGGTAAGTCGCTGGCCTATTATTGTTATTAATTTTTTTTAATTTGTTGACGCGTTGCAGGGCCGGACGAGGGCGAGCTTGCTATAGCTGCGCCTGGCGCGGCGATCGCGACGGCCGTCATAGTGCCGAAGGCGAGGGGCGAGGCGCTTGGCGCCGGAGGCGAGGTGTCGGCCCTCGCGTTGGTCAGGGACGAGGCGGGCGTGGCGACCCGCCGGCTGAAGGGAGTGACGGAGGCGCTGAGTCAGGCGACGGAGGCGCTGAGTCAGGTCCGCTGAGCTATACTCTCTCCCCCCCTTTTTTTACGTGAATGGCCTTACGTGTGCTCTGCAGGTGGCTGACTTCGCCAGCCGTACTGCATCGGGGGCCCTCACGGCAGCTGTGTCAGCCGAAGTCGAGAGACTTCGGACACAACATGCTGACGCTGTCCGTGAGAAATCGGCCTCCGACAGCAAGTGTCGTAAGCTGACGGACAGGGTGGCCGCCCTGGAGAGGGAGAAGGCCGACCTCCGGCGCCAACTGGCGGCGGAGAGGAGGGAGGCAAACGAGGCCATCGCTAAAGAGCAGGCTGCGCAGGCGGAGGCCAAACTGGCGCGGGCGGAGGGCAATCTTGCTAAGGAGCTCGCCGAACATCTGCAAGAGCGGATTACCGCCCTGGAGAGCCGCGCGAAGGGGGCCGAGGCCGCGATGCGTGCGGAGGCTGAACGGACGCGCGCTCAGCTTATGGATACATATCGCGAGCTGGGCGCGCGGACCGGCGACTTCGAGGTGCCGGACCGAGAGCCTGGGCTTCGTTGTCTGCAATGGGTGCAGGAGGAGCTGCAGGAACTCCCCACTGTTGTGGGGGGGTTGATGTCGTACGCCTCCCTGGTCACCTGCGAGGGGGCGATGAACGCACTCTCCCGCGAAGGGTGCCGGCACTTCGAGGTCTTCGACCAGGCAGATGAAGATTTTGAGCGAGATGTCTATAAGGTCGAAGACCCCGTTGTGAAGGAATCTGCCGGGGCCCTCTACGACCGGATGTGGGGTCTGCATGGTTGTGAGGTGGTCAGGGAGCGGACCGAGACTGCGAGGGCTCAGGTAGCGTTGTTGTTTGTTTGGCGTTTGCTGTATGCGGGCTGTGCGTGTGTTTGCTGAATTTGTGTGTCTTGTCCTAGGCGGAGCGCGGCGAGCGGGTGGACGACTTCGGGGCTCTGAACAGCGCGCTGCCAGACCCGGAGCCGACCCTTGCGGAGGCTGCGACTGGGGTCGCCCTGGAGCCAACCCCGGAGACCGCAACGATCGCGACGGCTGCCTCCACATCCGCTGCGGCCGGCGAAGACCTGCCCCCGAAGGTGGCCGAAGGCGCCCCTGATGCCCCCGCAGCTGCTGTGCCGAGTGCTGAAGATCCCGCGGCGGTGGCGGCGGAAACAACGGCGGAGGCAGCGGCGGAACCAACGGCGGAGCCAACGGCGGAGGCTCCCGCAGCGTCAGGGCCTTCGCAGGTGGCGTAGTGGTTGTTTAGGGTTGGGGAATTTTTGGATGCTGTGCTGAATTTTGGTTGCTGCGCAGGTTCAAGATTTTGGGCCTGCGCACGCAACCGCTACTACTGAGTTTTTGGCGGCTTCGACCGCGGAAGGTGGGAATGAATATGGTGGGTTTACATCTGAGTTTTTTGATTTTACCGACTCCGGGAGCTCGGTTGAGTGGACTGAGGAGTCGTCGGAGGAGGACTTGGATTATTTTGTGGCCTTGGACGTGGCTGCGGCGGAGGCTTCGCCACACGCCGCGGACGCGTCAGACGTGCCAGGCCCTAGCACCGGGCGCCGCCGACGAAGGGCGGTTGCAAAACGTAGGGTTAGCGCGGAGGAGGGGGCTCGGCTTCGTGTGAGTAGGGCTGGTCGGCAGGAACTGTTGTCTTTGCCGGCCGCTGCGAGTACAGGGGAAGGGGAACTACGAAGTCTTTTTGCGGGTGAGGAGCTTAGGATAATGTTATTTAATTATAGAGAGATGGGAATTATTCCTAAGGTTGAGCCGATGTAGAGTGTGGTGCCCTCGCTTGTATATGTGTAAAGGTTTGTACGATGAGGTTGTGTGCCCTCGCGTGCCTGTGCCTGCGAGGACGTTGTGTGCCTTTGTCTGGTATGGTTGGTTATGCTGTGCTGTTGTGATTATAGTCGTTCTTAGCACGGGTGGTTTGATGCTATCGTTTCTGCTTTTGTTGTACTAGTTCGGCTGCGCCCTTAGGCGGCTTCTGCGCGGAGTCTTTGCGATAGACTTCGGGTTTTTTCGCACTTGTTGTGCTTAGTCCGGCTGCACCCTTAGGCGACTTCGGCGCGGATAGTCTTCGCGATAGACATCGGGTTTTTTCGCACTTGTTGTGCTTAGTCCGGCTGCACCCTTAGGCGACTTCTGCGCGGATAGTCTTCGCGATAGACATCGGATTTTTTCGCACTTGTTGTGCTTAGTCCGGCTGCACCCTTAGGCGACTTCTGCGCGGATAGTCTTCGCGATAGACATCGGATTTTTTCGCACTTGTTGTGCTTAGTCCGGCTGCACCCTTAGGCGACTTCTGCGCGGATAGTCTTCGCGATAGACATCGAATTTTTTCGCACTTGTTGTGCTTAGTCCGGCTGCACCCTTAGGCGACTTCTGCGCGGATAGTCTTCGCGATAGACATCGGATTTTTTCGCACTTGTTGTGCTTAGTCCGGCTGCACCCTTAGGCGACTTCTGCGCGGATAGTCTTCGCGATAGACATCGAATTTTTTCGCACTTGTTGTGCCTAGTCCGGCTGCACCCTTAGGCGACTTCTGCGCGGATTTGTCGCACGCGAGGGTGGCTAGCGCTTAGCCTCGCGGTGACTTTGAATTGGTCGAATGCCGAAGACCGTTGTCGCGGTCTTTTTTCGACACATGTTTTTGCGGGGGATTTTTCTCACATATATTACATGGCTCCGCCTCGTTAAAAACCTCACCCCCCGGGAGGAAAAGAGTGCGGGCCGGTACAAGATTGTTTGCGGCGAATTACAAGGGCGAAATCAGCCCTAAATGGGTCAAACAAAAAAATTGCGAAGGTTGTCGATGTTCCAGGAGTGCTCCAGGTCCTCGCCGTTTGGCGTTGTGAGCCTGTAGGCGCTGGGGGATGCTTTTGTCTTGACTATGAAGGGGCCCTCCCACTTGGGCTCCAGCTTTCCCCTGGACTCCGTCCGAGCTGTTCGGACGAGTACGAGGTCCCCTTCGCTGAACTCCCTCGGGATGACTGCGTGGTCGCGCCATGCTTTGGTCTGGGCTTGGTATTTGTTTAGGGCCTGTAGAGCGAGGACCCGGTCTCCGTCAATAAGATCTTTTGAAGTTGGCTCGTCCACGTCGGGGACGGCTGACGGAACTGTACGCGGGGACCCATGCTTTATTTCTTGCGGGGTCATGGCCTCCGATCCGTATAGAAGGCGGAAAGGAGTGAACCCAGTCGCCCTGCACTCAGTTGTGTTTAGCGCCCAGACTGCCTCAGGTAATAAATCGGTCCATCTGCCTTTTTTCATCGAGGAGCATTTTCTTGACAGCTGTGAAGATTTTCCCATTGGCATGCTCCACGACCCCGTTGGACTGCGGATGATAGACTGAAGCGAAGGCAAGCTTGGTGCCGATGGAAAAACAAAAATCCTTGAAATCTTGGCTGTCAAACTGCTTGCCGTTGTCAACTGTTAGCTCGGACGGTACTCCGAAACGGCAAACAATGTTTTGCCAGAAGAATTTCTGGGCAGTCTTTGATGTTATTGTAGAAACAGCCCTCGCTTCGATCCATTTGGTGAAGTATTCGACGGCTACGAAGGCGAACTTAAGGTTCCCCTGAGCGGTGGGCAGGGGCCCGACAATGTCCAGGCCCCAGCGCTGGAGAGGCCATGTATGGGCAATCAGCTTTGTATACTGCGAGGGGTTGCCTGACCGAGGAGAGAACTTCTGGCGGGCTTCGCAGGACCTTGAGACCCGGTTCGCGGCGCAGATCATTGCGGGCCAGTAAAACCCTTGGCGGATCACCTTGGCAGCTAGGGCCCTTGGCCCTGCGTGCGAGCCGCACGTGCCGCTGTGGACTTCACGTAGGATCTGCATGCCTTCGGTTTCGGTGACGCACTTAAGCATTGGCTGACTGACCCCTTTCTTGTAGAGCTGGCCCTCGATCAGCGCGAAGTCCCGGCTTCGATGTCTGAGGCGCTTGGCCTCGCTGCCGTCGGTTGGATGATAGTACCCCTGTAGGAACAGGGTTATTGGTGTCCGCCAGTCTTCGGTCATGATTAGGTTGACTATGCGGTGGCCCTCGCTATCATTAGTTATTTGGAGCCCTTCGGGGCTCCGGACGGCAGGCGTGCCGATGGTGTGAAAGAACACGTCGGAGGGCAAGGGCTCGCCCCTGGCGGCAGCCTTGGCCAATGCGTCGGCCTCCTCGTTCTTGGCCCTATCCACATGCTGCAAGGTGAATCCCTTGAACTGTCTCTCGAGACTTCGGATAGCCGCGAGGTATTGCATGAGCGCGGGGTCCTTTGCTGCATAGTCTTTCTCGATCTGGCCGGCAACTATCTTGGAGTCTGTCTTGATGATACATGTGGTGACTCCGAGGGCCCTTAGCTTGCGGAGGCCCAGGATAACTGCTTCATACTCTGCGATATTGTTTGTGCATCTGTCGGATTCCAGAGCGAAGCTGAGGCGTGCTGCATATCTGTGTTTGACTCCTGCTGGTGAGGTGACGACTGCAGCGACGCCTGCCCCCGCATGGCACCATGCGCCGTCGCAATGGATGGTCCAAACCTTCTCTGTGGACGGGTCCGGCTGTGTTATTGGCCCAGTCCAGTCGACGACGAAGTCTGCCAGGACTTGTGACTTGATGGCTGTCCTGGGCTCGAAGCTGATGTGGTAGCCGGAGAGTTCGGCTGCCCACTTAGCAATCCTCACCGATGCCTCCGGGTTTCTGAATAGTTCGCCGAGCCCCCTGTCCGAGGTGACTCGGACCTTGAATGCTTCAAAGTAATGGCGCAGTTTGCGCGAGGACATAACAACTGCGTAGGCGATCTTCTCCAGCTCTGTCATGTTGCATTTGGACGGTGTCAGGACTTCGGAGACATAGTAAATAGGGCACTGTCTGACTGTGCCTTCAACAGTCTGCTCCTGCACTAGTGCCGCGCTGACCGCGTGCGGCGAAGCCGCGACATAGAGCAATAGGGGGAGCGAGGAGTCGGGGCTTGTGAGGATGGCCAGCTCCGATAAGTACTGTTTTAGTGAGGCGAAGGCCGCTGCTTGCTCCGGCCCCTAGGCGAAGTCTTTCGCATCGCGAAGTGTTTTGAGGAAGGGGAGACTTCGCTCGGCGGACCTGGAGATGAATCTGTTGAGAGCGGCCAATCTGCCTGTCAGACGCTGGACGTCCCTGACGGACTGCGGAGGCGACATGTCGACGATGGCCTGGATCTTGGTTGGGTTGGCCTCGATGCCGCGGTGTGACACCAGGTAACCCAATATCTTGCCCTGGCGAACACCGAAGACGCACTTTTCCGGGTTCAGGCGGAGTCGTGCATCTCGCATGTTCGCGAATGTCTCGGCGAGGTCGGCGAGGTGGTCCTCCTTATTCTTGCTGGCGACGACGATGTCGTCCACATATGTAAAAATGTTTCTACCGACCTGCCCTTCGAGTACTGTTTTGGTGAGTCTGGAGAAGGTGGACCCCGCATTCTTGAGTCCCTCCGGCATCCGGATGAAGCAATAAGTGCCGAAGGGTGTTATAAAGCTGGTGCTAGCCTTGTCTTCCTCCTTCATGTATATCTGGTGATAGCCGGAGAAGCAGTCGAGGAGGGACATGACCTCGCACCCGGCCGCGCTATCGACTATTTTGTCGATCCGCGGCAACGGGAAATTGTCCTTCGGGCAGGCCTTATTGAGACTGGTGAAGTCTATGCACATTCGCCATTTCCCGCTTTTTTTCTGCACCATTACGACATTGGAGAGCCACGTGGGGTAAGCCACTAGCTCGATGAATTTAGCTTCTAGGAGGCGGTGTACTTCCGCCTTGGCGGCCTCTGTCTTTTCGTCGGACATTTTGCGGAGTCTTTGCTTTTTTGGTCGCACCGAGGGGTCAATTCCCAAGCTGTGCTCAATTATGGATCGGCTGACTCCGACCAGGTCTAGGGCGGACCAGGCGAAGACATCTTTATTCTTGGCCAGGCAACAGAGAAGCTTCTCTTCTTCATGCGAAGTAAGGTCTTCGCTGATAGTGACTGTCTGCTTGGGCGTGGCCTGATCAAGGGGGACAGTCTTGGTCCCGTCTTGGCTCTGCAACTGTGCCTTCTCGTGCTGCTTGTCGGTTGGGCTGGCGGGCGCAGGGACCTCGCGCTGGGTCGTGAGACAGTGTACGTTCCTCTGACCAGGCACGAAGTCCCACTCTATGTTGCGCGCCGTCTGCTGGTTGCCGTAGATCGTGATAGCGCCTAGCGGACCTGGTATCTTCATACATAGGTACAGTCCGTGGATGGCAGCTTCGAACTTATTGATGGAGCCCCGGCCCATGATGGCGTTGTACGGATATACCATGTCGACAATGTCGAAGGTTACTTGCTCACTTCGGGCATTGGGTGCTACACCGAAGGAGAGGGGAAGCTCTATTTTGCCAACGGGAAAGGTGCCTTTGCCGCCGAAGCCATACAACGGATTGTCCGAAGGCTTGAGTAGGCTGTGGCTTATGCCCATGCGGTCGAAGGCGTGGAGGAAGATGATGTCCGCCTGACTGCCGTTGTCGACTAGGACTTTGTGTAGGTCCCAGCCTACCACGCTGCAATTGATGACCATAGCGTCGATGTGGGGGACGCTGCGCAGGTCGACGTCTCGTGCATCGAAGGTTAGCGGTATGTGGGACCACTTCGTCTGCACGACTGGGCCGGTGACCGCGACATGGTTGATGCTGCGGTAGTGGTCCCGCTTCTGCCGCTTGGTGTCGAAGTCAGTGCTGGACCCCCCTGTTATCATGTGAATGACTCCGCGATATGGTTGATCGGCGAAGTCTTCCTGCTTTGGGGCATGGGGGATGTTTTGGTGTTGCTGGTGTGGTGGTGGGGGTGGGGGTGGGGGAGGTACGATTTGTACTTCCTGATGGTGTTGGTAAGCGTGGTGCGGTGGGTGTGGAGCGGGAGCGTGGATATATGGTGGAGGGGGTGGCTGGTAATTATACGCGACAATTCTGGGGTTGTCGGCTGGCTGCGCCCGCGCCATTCTGTCTCTGGTGGCCTTCGTTTCGGGGCAGTCTTTGGTTTGGTGGGCGCAGTCTTCGCCGTGGAAAAGGCAGTAGAACCGGCGCGGCGGCTACGCGCGCCCTCGGCCCCTGCCACGAGTTCCGTTTCCGCGGCCTTGGGGGGGATATTCCTGGCGACAAGGGGGGTCAGCAGCAGGCTGCTGGTTGGCGATGTTGTGCACTTGCTGTTGACTGCGGCCGTCTCGACCGGAGTCTGGTTGCGGAGTCCTCGTCCACGTGCGGCTGGACTGCGGGGCATCTTTGGGCTTCCGCTGTGACTCAACCTTGCGCTGGTGGAGCTCTTCGGATTTGACATATTTTTCAAAGAGCTGATATAGCTCCTGGAGGTTTTTGGGTGGATCTCTGATACAGTGGCTGTAGAGGACGCCGGCCCGAAGGCCACTGATGGCGTAGTGGATAGCGATCTGATCATCGACGGAGGGCAGCTGTGACTTGAGTGTTAAGAATTTGCGGTAATACTCCCGCAGAGTCTCCTTTTCCAGCTGTTTGCAAAGCGAGAGCTCGGCCAAAGCGTCAGTGTCTGGACGGTACCCTTGGAAGTTGAGAAGGAACTTGTCCCTGAGACTTCTCCACGAATCAATGGACAGCGGAGGCAATCTGGTGAACCAGGTGAGTGCTGGGCCCTCTAGGGCGATGATGAAAGACTTCGCCATTGTGGCGTCGTCCCCTCCGGCGGATGCAACGGCGACTTGATAACTCATTATGTATTGCGCCGGGTCGGTGCTGCCGTTGTACTTGGGATATGCCCCTGCTCGAAAGTTAGCTGGCCAAGGCGTCACTTGCAGGTGTGGCGCCAGGGGATTTCGCTCGTCGAGGTAGTTGACCCCTTGGAATGGTGCGCCGTGCTGGAAAGCGTAGTCATGCTGGGGGAAACGCGGGTTTTCCGGCTGCGCCCGGTGTTGCAGGGGTGGGCCATGCTGCAGGCCGAGGTGGCCTTCGCGCGTGCCCTCCGGTTGTGCGCGCTGCTGGAGGGGTGGCTCTTGTTGTAGACCGAGGTGGCCTTCGCGCTGCATCAGCGCGATCTCGCGCTCGAGGTCTTGGGCCTTCTGCTCCTCGTCGCGTATCATTTGCCGCACCTTGGCTAGTGCGGACACACGCTGGCGCTTGGCCTCCAGTATCTCTTTCTGCCTCTGGAGATTGCGGTTCTTGAGGCGCAGGGCGCGCAGCTGTAACTGTTCTTCTGTTGAGACGCCGAGGACCTCGCCGTCCTCGGTGAGATCCGCGCCCTCCAGTGGGGCGAAGCCTGGGGGCGGCTGCGATTGTTCTTCGGGCCCGCAGGTGCGGAAGGTGTCGTCTTCGCAGGTGCGGGGAATATTGTCTTCAGTGGGCTCTTGGTGCGTGGATTGGGTGAGGGCGAGGGCCTTGCCCTTTCTTGCGGCAAGCAGTGCTGCTTTCGCAGCCTCGTCAGCCTTCGGGTTAGCTCTCTTGGGTGCCATCGCGGGTGGTTTTGTCGTAGCGCGAAAGGCGACGAGCGAAGGGTGGCGTCTTTGCCTTCGCCCCAACACCATTTCAGAGTCACAACCTAGCCGCAAGTGAGAGTATTCTCATCTCGTGACTCTGCGCGCACAGAGCAGCGAGAGGGCAGGTGCCTCCGAAGCCCTTGTCGTTCGAGACCTTGCATGGGGGATCGGCAATTAGGTTTTTGGGGAGTGTCTACGCGACTGCCCAAAACATCTTCTTCCTGGCGACATGACAAGGGAAGCTAGACAGGGATCTCGATCATCAGAGCGCATAGGAGAGTATGATCAGTTTATTTCCTTACTGTTTTATGTTCTACAGATTATATATGTTTCATATATTCATTTGTGCTGTTTTATATGTAGCAATGATTTTATCTCATCTATTCTGTCATATTATAATATGTTATATCTGTCTGTTTTAATTTTACAGTCATGCTGTTTATGTTGCTATCTGTTTGTTTTCAATTGTTCAGTCAGTTTATATGCTTATCGTATTTATATGATTTATATGCTTTGTGTTCTCATGATCCATATTGTTATGGATATATTTGATATCACGATTTGTATGGTTAATTATTTGATATATGTCATCATCATAATGTTAATTTATGGAATTAAAATGATATAAAAAATACCTATAATTCTAACATATATATATATACACACACACACGGTCGCGAATATAGCTTCCAGCTCGAATAATGTCATGTCTCTGTTGGAGGTGTCATTCGTGGTTTTGCACTTTTTGAGCGGAAGAATTTCTTAGCTAGAGAAAACTTAGATGAACAGAGTGTATATATGTGGATTATGTATGGTGGAAACCAAGTAATACAGGTAGAAGTGTCAATGGGGAATTCCCCACTGGATTTAGACATTCTATACCTATCTCCATAAAGCTATATTCCTCTTAATCTCCATCTCCATACCTATCATGGTTTAAGATTCATTCCATACCCATACCCATCCGGATATCGGGTCCCCGATAGGTCCCATCCTCTAAAAAAAAATATCATCACATTATATTTTATATGTCATTAATAGGCACATGACATCCAAGAACAATACAACACCAATAAATCTGACATGTAACAAGAAAACTATTGTTTAACCATACAAAACAGCAAAAACAAAGTGACACATGAATTGGTGGGCGGGCAGCTGGTGGATCGCTGTCTAGGTTTGGATGGATGGGTTCTTAAAGGGGCTGGGAGAGGCAGGGATAATTGTTGTACTTATTTTATGTGAGGCCGCACACCTAATTTTATTGGATGAATATTGAAAGTCGCCTAGAGGGGGGTGAATAGGGCAAATCTGAAATTACAAACTTTAAGCACAACTACAAGCTGGGGTTAGCGTTAGAAATATAAACGAGTCCGAAAGAGAGGGTGAAAACAAATCACAAGCAAATAAGGCGGATGACACGGTGATATGTTTTACCGAGGTTCGGTTCTTGCAAACCTACTCCCCGTTGAGGTGGTCACAAAGACCGGGTCTCTTTCAACCCTTTCCCTCTCTCAAACGGTCACTTAGACCGAGTGAGCTTCTCTTCTCAATCAAACGGGACACTAAGTCCCCACAAGGACCACCACACAATTGGTGTCTCTTGCCTTGGTTACAATTGAGTTGAACACAAGAAAGAATGAGAAAGAAAAGCAATCCAAGCGCAAGAGCTCAAATGAACACAAGTCTCTCTCACTAGTCACTATTTGATTGGAATGATCTTTGGACTTGGGGAGGATTTGATCTCTTTGATTGTGTCTTGTATTGAATGCTATAGCTCTTATAAGGTGTTTGAAGGCTGAAAACTTGGATGTAATGAATGGTGGGTGGTTGGGGGTATTTATAGCCCCAACCACCAAACTAGCCGTTTGGTGGAGGCTGCTGTCCCATGGCGCACTAGACAGTCCAGTGCGCCAGCCACGTCACCCGACCGTTAGGGTTCGACCGTTGGAGCTTCTGTCTTCTGGGCCACCGGACAGTCCGGTGGTGCACCAGACAGGTCCTGTAGACTGTCCGGTGCGCCTTCTGCGCGTGCTCTGACTTCTGCGCGCACTGTAGCGCATTTAATGTCTTCTGCAGTCGACCGTTGGCGCGAAGTAGCCGTTGCTCCGCTGGCACACCGGACAGTCCGGTGAATTATAGCGGAGCGACTCCCAGAATTCCCGAAGGTGAGCAGTTCGAAGTTTTGTTCCCTGGTGCACCGGACAGTCCGGTGAGCCAGAGATCCATTTAAAATTTTAGTTGAGCCTCTAGTGGGGCTTCATGGTCTCGGGCAACGATACAGGTCTCGAGCCCCTCCTGCTGGCTCCATCCCTGATGCTACCCTCTGTGTAGAGTGCACCTATACGTGGCCCTGGTGCTACCCTATGTGTAGAGTGCACCTATAATTGTGTCATGGCCCAAGCCTGTCATGGGCCATACCCATGTAATCAGGTCGAGGCACGACACGAATAAATAGGATGTATCATGTCCGTCTGTGGGAAAAAGTCTAAGTCAAGCACGATCCGACTAGTTTTCAATAGATTGTGTCGGACTATCATGGCGTGTGGGGTGGTCCAAAGCCCACTTTATAACAGAGTTCAAAAATAACTTTTTCCCTTATTTTGTTGCTTATTTTTCTCTATTTTCGTAAGAGAATAAAAAATATCTTGAAAGTGAAGGTAGAGTCGATCATATATATATAGTTTATATATTAGGAAAGGAAGCCTAGGTCGATCATCCCTGTAACCTGGTTCAACTCAACGCACCGACTGGACCAGGTTGTCGGTTGCACCACCCGCACCCACGTCTCTGCGCGCAAAAAAAGAATGCATGTATGAGTCAAACACGTCCCCTTGCATGCGCATAAATTTAGGAAAGATATGTGTGTCGGTTTCTATTTTTAAATGCTTTATTTCCTCCATAAATTTAGGATCGCTGCAACAGCCATGCAACTAGACTCGTAAGGACCATTTTATGATATATACTGCTACTAAATATGCTATCCTGTGTAGATAATTATGCAATTCTATATACTGCATAAAAATCTGTTACCAGCTGCATGCACACGAATTTATGATAAAAATAATGTGCAATGAAAGGAAATGAATTTCACGTATAGAAACAAAAAATCGTATTTAATGTTTTATTTCCTTCATAAATATAGGATCCCTCCGACAGTCATGCAGCTAAACACATTAGATCTAGTTTATGATATATATTGATACAAATTATACTACATGGTGTAGCTATTTATGTAATTCGTTACACTGCGTAAAAAATCTGGCATGTTGTTCACTGGTGGACGCATCTCCGGGTTGGAGCGTAATAACCTTAAGTTTTGAGCATAAAATCATTCATTATAAGCGTAAATACCGAGGCAATGTGAGAGGTTGATAGCTCTAGTGAGTTGTTATTACGATCATATTTTTATGGCAGATCCGAAAAATATGGCAGCCGCATGCATGCGTTTATACAGATCCAAAAATTATGGCAAAATGCATGCATGAGTCAAACACGTTCCCTTTGCATGCACGTAAATTTAGGAAAGATATGTGTGGCGGTTTCTATTTTAAATGCTTTATTTACTCCATAAATTTAGGATCGCTGCAACAGCCATGCAGCTAGACTCGTAATGACCATTTTATGATATATACTCATACTAAATATGTCACACTGTGTAGGTATTTATGCAATTCGTCACACTGCGTAAAAAATCTGGCATGTTGTTCACTGGTGGACGCATCCCCGGGTGGAGCGTAAAAACCTTAAGTTTTGAGCATAAAATCCCTCAATTATAAGCGTAAATACCGAATCAATGTGAGAGGTTGATAGCTCTAGTAGGTTGTTATTACTATCCTATTTTTATGATAAATCCAAAAATATGGCAGCCGCATGCATGCAGTTTCTATTTTTATACAAATCCAAAAATTATGGCAAAAATCGTGAGAGTTTCCATTGCATACGCGCAAATTACGAACAGCATAAATCAAGGAATTGTCTTTCCAATGTGCATGCAGTAAACTGATATACGAACTCCGTGTTTAAGCATAAAATCGTACATTTTTGGCGTAAATAATACATGTGGTAGGCATAAAATACAATAATCGAAAAGAAAACTACGCCGGATCGGAGGATGTCACGCGCGATCATCGCTGCGCGCATCTCGGCCTTCCGTGACGCCGCTTGCTCGAAGATCACGCCTCATACGTCGCTGTCGCTACTCGCACGTCGCCGGCCGTCGCTTGCTCGCCGGCCTTGAAAGTGCCGCCTCCTCGGGACCTCGGGGACGCCGCCGCTTGCCCGCACAAGGGCCCCGCTGTCGCTCGCCCTCTAGATCAGGGAGCCGCCGCCACCGACCTGGGATTCGCCGCCACTACTCCGGATCGAGGAACCTCCGCCACCGCGCGTCGAGGTCATGGAGTTGCGGCCACAGGCTGGGGGTCCACCGTCGCGCACGCTCTGGGGCAACCGCCATCGTCGCACGCGGCGTCGCTAATGAATCGGGGTGGAGCGTAAAAAACTGAACCCTAGCACTCCGAGTCCTGTTTTATAGACGTTCGGATGTGGTCCGACTCGACTGGATTGCACCGTCCGACCTGGGCTTCCTCTAGTTATTGGAAGCCCAGGGCTCCTTGATAGTCGCCTAGAGGGGGGGTGAATAGGGCGAAACTGTAATTTACAAATATAAACACAACTACAAGCCGGGTTAGTGTTAGAAATATAAACGAGTCCGCGAGAGAGGGCGCAAAACAAATCGCGAGCAAATAATGAAGTGTGACACACGGATTTGTTTTACCGAGGTTCGGTTCTCTCAAACCTACTCCCCGTTGAGGAGGCCACAAAGGCCGGGTCTCTTTCAACCCTTCCCTCTCTCAAACGGTCCCTCGGACCGAGTGAGCTTCTCTTCTCAAATCAAGGTCGGGAACAAAACTTCCCCGCAAGGGCCACCACACAATTGGTGCCTCTTGCCTTGATTACAATGGAGTTTTGATCACAAGAACAAGTGAGAAAGAAAAGAAGCAATCCAAGCGCAAGAGCTCAAATGAACACGGCAAATCACTCTCACTAGTCACTAGGGTTTTGTGTGGAATTGGAGAGGATTTGATCTCTTTGAATGTGTCTAGAATTGAATGCCTAGCTCTTGTAGGTGGTTGAGAAGTGGGAAAACTTGGATACTATGAATGGTGGGGTGGTTGGGGTATTTATAGCCCCAACCACCAAAAGTGGCCGTTGGGAGGCTGTCTGTTCGATGGCGCACCGGACAGTCCGGTGCACACCGGACAGTCCGGTGCCCCCTGCCACGTCATCACTGCCGTTGGATTCTGACCGTTGGAGCTTCTGACTTGTGGGCCCGCCTGGGTGTCCGGTGCACACCGGACAGGTACTGTTTGATGTCCGGTGTGCCAGCATGGGTGATTCTGACTCCTGCGCGCGCAGAGCGCGCATTAAATGCGCGGCAGAGAGCCGTTGGCGCGGAGATGACCGTTGCTCCGGAGTCGCACCGGACAGTCCGGTGCACACCGGACAGTCCGGTGAATTATAGTGGACGAGCCGTTGGCTTTTCCCGAAGCTGGCGAGTTCCTGAGGCCGACCTCCCTTGGCGCACCGGACACTGTCCGGTGTACACCGGACAGTCCGGTGAATTATAGCCGAGTGCCTCTGGAAATTCCCGAAGGTGGCGAGTTCGCGATGGAGTCCTCTGGTGCACCGGACATGTCCGGTGGTGCACCGGACACTGTCCGGTGGCACACCGGACAGTCCGGTGCGCCAAACCAGAGGTGCCTTCAGTTGCCCCTTTGCTCCTTTGTTGAATCCAAAACTTGGTCCTTTTATTGGCTGAGTGTGAACCTTTTACACCTGTATAATCTATACACTTGGGCAAACTAGTTAGTCCAAAGATTTGTGTTGGGCAATTCAACCACCAAAATTATATAGGAACTAGGTGTAAGCCTAATTCCCTTTCAATCTCCCCCTTTTTGGTGATTGATGCCAACACAAACCAAAGCAAATATAGAAGTGCATAATTGAACTAGTTTGCATAATGTAAGTGTAAAGGTTGCTTGGAATTGAGCCAATATAAATACTTACAAGATATGCATGGATTGTTTCTTTCATTTTTAACATTTTGGACCACTTTTGCACCACATGTTTTGTTTTTGCAAATTCTTTTGTAAGTCCATTTCAAAGATCTTTTGCAAATAGTCAAAGGTAAATGAATAAGAGTTTGCAAAGCATTTTCAAGATTTGAAGTTTTCTCCCCCTGTTTCAAATGCTTTTCCTTTGACTTAACAAAACTCCCCCTAAATGCGATCCACCTCTTAGTGTTCAAGAGGGTTTTGATATATTTTTGAAATACTACATTCTCCCCCTTTTGAACACAGTAGGAAAACCAATTGATAATTGTCACACCCGGTTTTAAAAGGCAAACCGAATGCGAACCATGTACGTGCCAGGATCAGTTATTCACGTACACAGCAGTTACATAATATGGACATCATCACACAGTGCTCAAAATAGTATTAAAAGGGAATAATAGTTGATTACATCATACGTCTGAGACGTCCATATAGTTCTTACAATAAATCAAAATGCGGAAAAGAAACGTAGATAACGCGGCCTTCACAGGCAGCCGACTGGGGGTTGCCGCTAACCCACACCTAGAACTCGTCGTAATCTTGGAACTCCTGGAAGTCTCCTTCCACAGCTTCATCTTCGCCTGAGCAGTGGTTGCAATGCTGACAACCTGGGGGGGGTTTGGTGTGTAGAGCAAGGGTGAGTACACATCAACATACTCAGCAAGTATCCTGTTTGGCTGTAGTGGACTAGCTTTATGTGGGGATAAGTCAAGCAGTTGCTTTTAGTTGGTCAGATTATTATTTACTAGTAGAAAGCCAAGTTTTAGCATTAACCCAAGTTATTAACCCGATGTACCCTTTCCAAACGGAAAGAATACTACTTACCAGCACCATAGTCATAACCAAAACCATCAATCTCATAACCACCTGTACCACAATGTCTCTGATCAAGTACCACTAATCACTGGAGCTCCCTTGGCCGCTCATAACCGTGAGCACGGCTGATATATCAGTTTCATAACACTCTGCAGAGGTTGTGCACTTTACCCACAAGCCGTGATTCCCTCTTGCCTCGGGCCGATCAAACCCTTAAACACTACCAAGGTGAATAGGCAGGGTTTCACTACGTAGCCTTTACAAAGATTCCCCGGGGCTGTAGCCACCCGTTAGGTTTCCTAAATGCACCGCACTCCTCCCCAAGGGGCGAACCCAAACTTGGCAGAGCGAGCCGCATACACCGAGCCCCATTGACGGCACGACGGCTAAGTGAACTACATCCCGGATCCTCTAATTATTCAGCTAAGGGCACCCCATTCCACCCTCATGGTTGCACTGTTTTCCCGGGCGGTCATCCATAGAACAGGTCCTTACGGAGAGGCACTCGAGAAACCGCTCGAGCCCCCTTGAAGGTCACAAGTACAACATCATAATAAGAGAAGGGAAAACAGCGTATCATAGATAATCTCATCATGTTCATTGATTAGAGTTGAGCAATAGCATAAAGCTAAACAATAATAATCCAACCCAAATAGGTAAACAAGGACAGGGATAACAAAAGCTAGTCAATCCTTAGGTATAAAGGTGTAATGTGGGGGGTGAATTAAATAGTGAATAGGACAGAGATAGGTCAAAGGACACTTGCCTCCACCAAACGACTGCTGCTCAGGGGTTTCTCCTGCGGGTTCCTCGGGCTCTTCGACCGAATCGTTCTCTATGCGATTGCAAACATACATACATCCACATATTTAATACAAAAGAACAGTACACCATACAAGGAAACAAATAAAGCGAATATGCATCAAGTATGACATTCGATATCGCATTTGTTATGGTTAGAAAGAAACGGGAAAGGGTCTCGCAGGGGGGTTAAATCTTATGCGCTAACGATCAATTACAATTGGTTCTTAACAAAAGAATTCTGTTATATGCACTAGTGGGAACCTAATCGTTTTAAGTTGATCAACATCGCACGAGATAAACAATTAACTACATGAATCAATTAGCATAACGGAATTTTAAATTAAACTTCCTATTTCAATGGCATATGAACAACGATTAGCCTACTTAAAATAAAATAGCTATGATCACAGAAAGTAAATAAAATAAAATAAAACGAAATAAATAAAAAAAAGGGGGGCGGTTGAACCGGCCCTAGGGGCGGTTGAACCGGCCGGCTGGGCGGCGAGCTGGGCGGCGGGGGCGGCTGAGCCGGCCCGGTTGAACCGGCGGCCAGGCGAGCGCGCGGGGGGGGGGGGGTCGGGCTGGCCAGGCGAGCGCGCAGCCAAGGCGGCCAGGGGGCGCGCCGGCCAGGGCGGCCAGGCGGCCAAGGGGCCGGGCGGGCGGACGGCTGGGCGGCCAGGGGGCGCGCCGGCGGGGGGCACGGCCGGGGGCTGGCCGAGCCGGCCAGGGCGCGGCCGGGCGGGGCGGGCCGAGCCGGCCATGGCGGCGGCCAAGGCGCCGAGCGGCAAGGGGAAAGGGGAGGGGGGGAATGGGGAAGGGAGGAGAGGGGGAGGGGGCTCACCGGCGACGGGGACGGGGCGGGGCGGGGCGGCCGAGCGGGGCGGCCGAGCGGGGCGGCCGATCGGCGACGGGGAGGGGCGGCGCTAGGGCAGGGGGTAGGGGCGGCGGCGGCTTAGGGTGAGGGAGAGAAAATGGGAGAAAATGAGAGGGAGAGAGAAAGAATTTGGGGAAAAAGGGGAGGTGGGGGGCGGTTGGGCCTTTTGGGCCCAAGGGGGGGGGGCGCCAGGGGCGGCTGGGCCGGCCGGGGTCGGCCCACGGCGCGGGAGAGAGAGAAAAAGAGGAGAGAGAAAGAGAGAGAGAAAAAAGAAAGAAAAGATCTTCTCCTCATTTTCGAAATCCGATCTTTCTACATGAATGCATTTGCACTTTCAAAGCAATCAAAAGAAATGCAAGGTTCGGCATGGTGCATCAAACAACATAAAGTATTTAGGGTTTTTCTTACACGGGAAATCCAAACCGAATCCCGCTAGAACTTTGGAAAAGGTCAAGGTTTAGCGAGGGGAAAAAGAAAAGAAAAGGTAACGCCCGAATTTGGCGAGTAAAGAAAAGGAAAAATTCAACTGCAAAAATTCGGGGCGTTACAAACCTATCCCCCTTAAAAGAATCTCGCCCTCGAGATTCAGGGCTGGCTAGCAAAGAGCTCTGGGTACTTAGCCATCAGATCATCTTCACGCTCCCAGGTTGCTTCTTCCTCAGAGTGGTGATTCCATCTGACTTTGCACATTCTGATGGTCTTCCTTCGGGTGACTCTATCTGCAATCTCAAGGATCTGAGCTGGCTTCTCAACATAGGTCAAGTCCTCCTGGACCTCAAGACCTTCTACTGGCAACTGCTCTTCTGGCACACGCAAGCACTTCTTCAATTGAGACACATGAAAGACATTATGCACAGCAGACAAATTCTCGGGCAAACTGAGCTAATAGGCCACTTCTCCTCGCTTTGCAAGAATCTGATACGGACCAATGTAGCGGGGTGCTAGCTTGCCTTTCACTCCGAATCTTCTGACTCCTCTGATCGGTGACACTTTCAGATAGACAAAGTCTCCGACTTCGAAACTCAGCTCTCTTCTTCTTGTGTCTGCATAGCTTCGCTGCCTCGATTGCGCTATCTTCAGATTCTCTCGAACCATCTTGATGTTCTCTTCGGCTTCAAGCAAAATGTCTGGCCCAAACACTTGCTTTTCTCCAGGCTGATCCCATTGCAACGGAGTTCTGCAACTCCTTCCATAGAGCGCTTGAAACGGTGACATCTTCAAACTGGCCTGGTAACTGTTGTTATAGGAAAACTCTGCATAAGGCAATCGCTTGTCCCATCCGGACTGATCTTGCAACGCACAGGCTCTCAACATGTCTTCGAGAATTTGATTGGTCCTTTCGGTCTGGCCATCTGTCTGCGGATGATAAGCTGAACTGAAATTCAGATGCGTGCCCAAGGCTTCATGCAACTGCTGCCAGAAATGAGAGGTGAACTGCGTTCCTCTGTCTGACACTATCTTCTTTGGCACACCATGAAGACAAACGATCCGAGACATGTACAACTCTGCCAATACTGCACCGTTGTAATTGGTCTTGACAGGTATGAAGTGGGCTGACTTGGTCAAGCGGTCCACTACTACCCAAATGGAATCGTAGCCGGCTCGAGTGCGAGGCAATCCGACTATGAAATCCATACCGATTTCATCCCATTTCCACTGAGGGATCTGCAACGGTTGCAACAATCCAGCAGGTCTCTGGTGTTCTGCCTTAATTCTTCGGCAACTATCGCACTTAGCCACATGCTCTGCGATTTCCCTCTTCATTCCGTACCACCAGAATTTCTTCTTCAGATCCTGATACATCTTCTCACTACCAGGGTGAATCGAATAAGCTGTCTCATGAGCTTCCTTAAGGATCAACTCCCGAATAGACTGGACATTGGGAACACACAAGCGGTCTTTGAACCATATCACGCCTTCTGCATCTTCTCGAAAATCTTTGCCTTTGCCTTCTAGAATCAGTCGCCGAATCTCACTGATCTTTTCATCATTCTTCTGCGCTTCTTTGATTTCGCGCTCCAAGGTAGGTTCCAACTCAACTGTGACTCCTCGCGAATTGTTCAGAAATCCGAGACTCAACCTGTCAAACTCCTTGGCCAACTCATAAGGCATCGGGCGAGCAACCATCAGATTGACTTGACTCTTTCTGCTCAAAGCATCTGCCACTACGTTTGCTTTGCCTGGATGGTAATGAATCTCCAACTCATAGTCTTTGATCAGCTCTAACCATCTTCGTTGCCTCATGTTCAATTCTGACTGAGTGAATATATACTTCAGACTCTTATGATCTGTGTAAACATCGCATTTCTGTCCATACAGATAGTGCCTCCATGTCTTCAGTGCGTGAACCACTGCTGCCAACTCTAGATCATGGATTGGGTAATTCTTCTCATGAACCTTCAGCTGTCGGGACGAGTAAGCCACAACTCTTCCCTCTTGCATCAACACACATCCCAAACCTGTGTAACAAGCATCACAATACACCGAGAAGGGCTTGTGCACATCAGGCAAGACTAGGACAGGCGCTGTAGTCAACTTCTCTTTCAGCGCTTCAAAGGCCTCTTGACATTTCTGGGTCCATTTGAACTCAACTTTGTTGCCTAGCAACGCTGTCATTGGTTTCGCAATCTTTGAAAACCCTTCAATGAATCGCCGATAATATCCGGCCATTCCAATGAAACTCTTGATTCCTCTAGCATCTGTTGGCGCTTTCCAGTTTAGAATGTCTGCCACTTTCTTCGGATCCACAGCCAATCCTTCTTTGTTGATTATGTGACCCAAGAACAGGACTTCACTGATCCAGAACTCACATTTACTCAACTTTGCGTACAACTGGTGCTCTCGCAATCTCTGCAACACCATCCTCAAATGATCTGCATGCTCTTCTTCGCTTTGAGAATAAACCAGAATATCATCAATGAATACCACCACAAACTTATCAAGGTAATCCATGAATACACTGTTCATCAAGTTCATAAAGAATGCTGGCGCATTGGTCAAACCAAAAGACATCACTGTGAACTCGTACAACCCATACTTGGAAATGAATGCCGTCTTCGGAATGTCCGAAGGTCGGATCCTGAGCTGATGATAACCTGACCTCAGATCTATCTTGGAGAACACACTGGCTCCTCTCAACTGGTCGAACAGATCTTCTATTCTGGGCAAAGGATACTTGTTCTTGATCGTGACCTCATTCAAAGCTCGATAATCGATACACATCCTCTTGGTGCCATCTTTCTTTTCCACGAATAAGACAGGGGCGGCCCAAGGCGAGGTGCTTGGCCGAATGTAACCTTTCTCTGACAGCTCATCAATCTGCTTCTTAAGCTCAACCAACTCTGGTCCAGATATTCTGTAAGCTCTCTTAAAGATGGGGGCGGTTCCAGGAAGAAGCTCTATGGCAAACTCAACTTTCCGCTCTGGTGGCATACCCGGTAAGTCCTTTGGAAACACATCCGGGAACTCAGACACTACATTGATACTCTCAATTGGGTCTGCTTCACTGCTATCGACAGCTAGCTGATAACAACTTCCTTTCTTTGGCTCAGGCGGGACTAACTCGGTCACCACTTCCTCTCCTAGTGTGGACACCAACTTGATTGTCCTTTTATCACAACTGATAGCTGCCTGATACTTATCTAGCCAATTCATCCCTAGGATGACATCTATTCCCTGAGTACCCATTACTATAAGGTTGGCGGGAAACGCTATCCCCCTTATTTTCACACTTATATTCAAACAAATGCTATCGGCTCGAATTCTACCACCGGCTGAGTCAATTTGAATGGGGGTTGACATGGTAGTAATTGGAAGATTATGTGCTTCTACCCATGATGCAGTTATGAAAGAATGCGTTGCTCCAGTATCAAATAACACTTCTGCAATATGGGAGTCGACTGGGAACATACCTACTATCATGCCGGGGGTCTCCTGAACTGCTTCAGCTTCCAAGTGGTTCAGTCTTCCATGATTATAGCGCTGTTGAGGGCGATTGCCTGCTCCAGGCTGAGGCACATTCTGCTTCGCTGGGGCATTGGGGCCTGACTGCTGCTGGGCTGCCTTCTTCGGACATTGCATCACCCAGTGGCCTTGCTCTCCACAGTGGAAACACGCCCTGTTTCCAACCTGAGCTGGTGCTGCCTGACTGTTCTGCTGGTTTGCTGGGGCATGAAGACGAGGTGCTTGCTGATTCTGCTTCTGAAACTGACCTCCTGACTGATTGCTCTGACGGTTCTGGTACTGATTCTGAGGATACTGCCTTTGGAACTGCTGATGCTGCTGAGGTGGACGCTGGTTCTGCCTGAACTGCTGGGGTTGATTGCCTGAGAAACGAGGGCGGCTGCTGCTTCCAGGCTGCGGTCCACTGATCTTGCGCTTACGATCTTCCATCTCCTTGCGCTTTCTCTCCGTCATGATCGCTCTATCAATCAGGTGCTGGAATGTCGGGAAGGTGTGATTCATCAGCTGATACTGCAGAGGGTCAACCAAGCCTCTCAGGAAACGGTATTGTCGCTTGGCATCGGTGTTGACATCTTCAGGAGCATAGCGAGACAATTGCAAAAACTTGTCCCGATACTCACTGACAGACAACGGCCCTTGCTTGAGAGCCAGGAACTCCTCCTTCTTCACAGTCATCAGACCTGCAGGAACATGGTACTGACGGAAGCTACCTCTGAATTCTTCCCAGGTGATGGTGTCGGGGTTGGCATGGGTGGCGAGGTAAGACTCCCACCATGACTGGGCTGCTCCTCTCAACAGACGGGGACCATACAGAACTTTCTCCCTGTCATCGCACTGAGCGGTATGCAACTCCCGCTCCACAGTGCGCAGCCAATCTTCAGCATCCATAGGGTCAGAAGAGTGAGCAAACGTTGGTGGATGACCTCTCATGAATTCAGCACGCTTGTCTCTGGGCATCTGAGGTATCTGAGGCTGGGGTGGTGCTTGCTGCTGCTGCTGCAGCTGAATGGCGGCCAAAGTCTAACCGATGGCCTGAACTGCCTGAGTCTGCATCATAAACATCTGCTCGATCGACATCGGGGGCGGGGGTGGCAGCTGCTGCTGCTGGGGCGCCTCATCTTGCTGACCGGCTCGCTCCTGCTGAGCACGCCTTCCTCCTCTGCGCCTGTTCTCTGACATCTGCAGAATGCAACCACACATCAGAACTGATCTGGCAGATCTTGCAGCATAAGAAAAGAGAATAGAATTCTTCAACAGCACTGAACAGATGAGCATCTTCACTGATCTCCAACACAGACCACACAGCTTCTCAGATAAAGAGGAAAGTGGAATAAAAGGTTTCCCAACTATATAACTAACTTTATTAACATACTAGGTAAACCAAAATGCAGGGGATACCCACACTCTGGTAACAGTCATTACAAAGATCCAAACCAAACATAGTTCATCATGACAAACATAAATGCACAGGATATAGCAAACTACCCTGTCTAACTAAGACTAACTAAGACCGAGATTAACGCTAAGACTGAAGCTTCTATGTATATATTTCGTATTAATTACAAGATCCAACTCTAACGATCTATGGTTCTAGAGTTATCTTGGTCTTGCAGTCGGGATTGCCATAAGGCTGGTGTCCACGCTGAGGTGAGCGGTACGGGTGCTGAGTCCCGACGGGAGCGGGGGAACCACCATCCAAGTGACGACGTTCCGCGCGCTCAGCCCGCAACTGGGCGATCTCAGCACGAGCCCTACTCAGCTCGTCTAGTGCGTGGTCCAGCTCCGTGTTTAGCACGGCGGCTAGGTTGACTGTGCTGCTCAACCTAGGATTGCCCTCACCGACGGGTGAGACAATCACGCCTCCTGTGCTGCCAGATGAACGGCGGGGGTAATACTTCAGGTCAAGACCGTCAGCTGCCCCACCGAAAACCGAGCAGTAGTGCGAAAGCGCACGCCGTGCAGCATCTTGCATGGCTGCCTCAGCTGAGTCCTGTTCAGAGATAGAATAATGCTCTGAGCAGGCCTCTGCACCCTGGAGACTGTTCTCCGGGCAGCGCACCAAGCAAGTCGCCTCCCAGCGGTCCGGGTAGACCCCGCGACTATGCTGGTAGACCACACAGCGATACTCGACGGACCAAGTATGCCGGTCAAATGCCCGACGTAGCAGGGTGTCGAGCGCATCGTGGAAGTGACACCCGCGAGCAGCGTCGCGAGTGATGGGTCGAGCAACCCATCCTTCCGGCTCAGGGTTAGCAGAGAAGTCGGTGTCGTGGCTCGAGCTGTCGTCGCCATCTCCGTCGTCTGGGTCTCCTCCAGCAGCTACTCCAGAAGCTGGGGCGCCCAGTGGTGGTGCAGGGGGCGGCTCCAGAGGAAGCACAGGGGAGCAGCTCCTCACAGACTCTAGCTCCTGGTGGAGCGAGAAGGAAGAGCTCTGCTGCTCCTGTCGTCGACGTTCCTGCTCCTCACGCAGGCGGTGGTGTAGTCTCTCCAAGTGGCTGGACTGTCCGGCCACGGGACGGCGAAGCGGACGCTCAGCAAGGCGGGAAGGTAAGAAGGGGATGACTGACTTTCGTGCAGTGTGTCTAAGTCGAGCCATCTACAAAAGACATCGCAAGCAAAAGGGTGAGAACAGAATTAATATGACCAGCAAGTAATAAGTAAATGAAGGATCAGAATGAAACACAATTTTTTTAGCAAGGTATAATATATAGTAGAACATAGGTTTGGTCGGTAGGACCAACTTTTGAAGAGATATCAAAGTCAAGGTAGGGACAGAGGTCTATAGTCCTTAGAACGACCATTCTACTCTAGGTTAGCGGTCCTACAGTCAGCACGGCTTTGATACCACTTATGTCACACCCGGTTTTAAAAGGCAAACCGAATGCGAACCATGTACGTGCCAGGATCAGTTATTCACGTACACAGCAGTTACATAATATGGACATCATCACACAGTGCTCAAAATAGTATTAAAAGGGAATAATAGTTGATTACATCATACGTCTGAGACGTCCATATAGTTCTTACAATAAATCAAAGTGCGGAAAAGAAACGTAGATAACGCGGCCTTCACAGGCAGCCGACTGGGGGTTGCCGCTAACCCACACCTAGAACTCGTCGTAATCTTGGAACTCCTGGAAGTCTCCTTCCACAGCTTCATCTTCGCCTGAGCAGTGGTTGCAATGCTGACAACCTGGGGGGGGTTTGGTGTGTAGAGCAAGGGTGAGTACACATCAACATACTCAGCAAGTATCCTGTTTGGCTGTAGTGGACTAGCTTTATGTGGGGATAAGTCAAGCAGTTGCTTTTAGTTGGTCAGATTATTATTTACTAGTAGAAAGCCAAGTTTTAGCATTAACCCAAGTTATTAACCCGATGTACCCTTTCCAAACGGAAAGAATACTACTTACCAGCACCATAGTCATAACCAAAACCATCAATCTCATAACCACCTGTACCACAATGTCTCTGATCAAGTACCACTAATCACTGGAGCTCCCTTGGCCGCTCATAACCGTGAGCACGGCTGATATATCAGTTTCATAACACTCTGCAGAGGTTGTGCACTTTACCCACAAGCCGTGATTCCCTCTTGCCTCGGGCCGATCAAACCCTTAAACACTACCAAGGTGAATAGGCAGGGTTTCACTACGTAGCCTTTACAAAGATTCCCCGGGGCTGTAGCCACCCGTTAGGTTTCCTAAATGCACCGCACTCCTCCCCAAGGGGCGAACCCAAACTTGGCAGAGCGAGCCGCATACACCGAGCCCCATTGACGGCACGACGGCTAAGTGAACTACATCCCGGATCCTCTAATTATTCAGCTAAGGGCACCCCATTCCACCCTCATGGTTGCACTGTTTTCCCGGGCGGTCATCCATAGAACAGGTCCTTACGGAGAGGCACTCGAGAAACCGCTCGAGCCCCCTTGAAGGTCACAAGTACAACATCATAATAAGAGAAGGGAAAACAGCGTATCATAGATAATCTCATCATGTTCATTGATTAGAGTTGAGCAATAGCATAAAGCTAAACAATAATAATCCAACCCAAATAGGTAAACAAGGACAGGGATAACAAAAGCTAGTCAATCCTTAGGTATAAAGGTGTAATGCGGGGGGTGAATTAAATAGTGAATAGGACAGAGATAGGTCAAAGGACACTTGCCTCCACCAAACGACTGCTGCTCAGGGGCTTCTCCTGCGGGTTCCTCGGGCTCTTCGACCGAATCGTTCTCTATGCGATTGCAAACATACATACATCCACATATTTAATACAAAAGAACAGTACACCATACAAGGAAACAAATAAAGCGAATATGCATCAAGTATGACATTCGATATCGCATTTGTTATGGTTAGAAAGAAACGGGAAAGGGTCTCGCAGGGGGGTTAAATCTTATGCGCTAACGATCAATTACAATTGGTTCTTAACAAAAGAATTCTGTTATATGCACTAGTGGGAACCTAATCGTTTTAAGTTGATCAACATCGCACGAGATAAACAATTAACTACATGAATCAATTAGCATAACGGAATTTTAAATTAAACTTCCTATTTCAATGGCATATGAACAACGATTAGCCTACTTAAAATAAAATAGCTATGATCACAGAAAGTAAATAAAATAAAATAAAACGAAATAAATAAAAAAAAGGGGGGCGGTTGAACCGGCCCTAGGGGCGGTTGAACCGGCCGGCTGGGCGGCGAGCTGGGCGGCGGGGGCGGCTGAGCCGGCCCGGTTGAACCGGCGGCCAGGCGAGCGCGCGGGGGGGGGGTCGGGCTGGCCAGGCGGCCGAGCCGGCCAAACGGCCAGGCGAGCGCGCAGCCAAGGCGGCCAGGGGGCGCGCCGGCCAGGGCGGCCAGGCGGCCAAGGGGCCGGGCGGGCGGACGGCTGGGCGGCCAGGGGGCGCGCCGGCGGGGGGCACGGCCGGGGGCTGGCCGAGCCGGCCAGGGCGCGGCCGGGCGGGGCGGGCCGAGCCGGCCATGGCGGCGGCCAAGGCGCCGAGCGGCAAGGGGAAAGGGGAGGGGGGGAATGGGGAAGGGAGGAGAGGGGGAGGGGGCTCACCGGCGACGGGGACGGGGCGGGGCGGCCGATCGGCGACGGGGAGGGGCGGCGCTAGGGCAGGGGGTAGGGGCGGCGGCGGCTTAGGGTGAGGGAGAGAAAATGGGAGAAAATGAGAGGGAGAGAGAAAGAATTTGGGGAAAAAGGGGAGGTGGGGGGGCGGTTGGGCCTTTTGGGCCCAAGGGGGGGCGCCAGGGGCGGCTGGGCCGGCCGGGGTCGGCCCACGGCGCGGGAGAGAGAGAAAAAGAGGAGAGAGAAAGAGAGAGAGAAAAAAGAAAGAAAAGATCTTCTCCTCATTTTCGAAATCCGATCTTTCTACATGAATGCATTTGCACTTTCAAAGCAATCAAAAGAAATGCAAGGTTCGGCATGGTGCATCAAACAACATAAAGTATTTAGGGTTTTTCTTACACGGGAAATCCAAACCGAATCCCGCTAGAACTTTGGAAAAGGTCAAGGTTTAGCGAGGGGAAAAAGAAAAGAAAAGGTAACGCCCGAATTTGGCGAGTAAAGAAAAGGAAAAATTCAACTGCAAAAATTCGGGGCGTTACAATAATATTCTTGGAAACACGAAGTTTTTGAAAATGGTGGTGGTGCGGTCCGTTTGCTTTGGGCTCTTACTTTCTCCCCCTTTGGCATGAATCGCCAAAAACGGAATCATTAGAGCCCTCGAAGTAATTTCTTCCCCTTTGGTCATAAACAAATGAGTTAAGATTATACCAAAGATGAAGTCCGGTCCTTTTGCTTTGGGCTCTTACTCTCTCCCCCAAAGACAAGGTCCTTTTCTTAGAGCGATGGCGAAGGATGAGTTACGAAGTGGAAGCCTTTGTCTTCGCCGAAGACTCCAATTTCCTTTCAATACACCTATGACTTGGTTTGAAATACACTTGAAAAACACATTAGTCATAGCATATGAAGGAGATATGATCAAAGGTATATAAATGAGCTATGTGTGCAAGTTTAGCAAAAGAAATTTCTAGAATCAAGAATATTGAGCTCATGCCTAAGTTTGGTAAAAGTTTGTTCATCAAGAGGCTTGGTAAAGATATCGGCTAATTGATCTTTAGTGTTAATATAAGAAATCTCGATATCTCCCTTTTGTTGGTGATCCCTAAGAAAATGATACCGAATGGCTATGTGCTTAGTGCGGCTATGCTCAACGGGATTGTCGGCCATTTTGATTGCACTCTCATTATCACATAGCAAAGGGACTTTGGTTAATTTGTAACCGTAGTCCCGCAGGGTTTGCCTCATCCAAAGCAATTGCGCGCAACAATGACCTGCGGTAATGTACTCGGCTTCGGCGGTGGAAAGAGCGACCGAATTTTGCTTCTTTGAAGCCCATGACACCAAGGATCTTCCCAAGAACTGGCAAGTCCCCGATGTGCTCTTCCTATTAATCTTACACCCCGCCCAATCGGCATCCGAATAACCAATCAAATCAAAAGTGGATCCCCGAGGGTACCAAAGCCCAAACTTAGGTGTATAAGCCAAATATCTCAAGATTCGTTTTACGGCCGTAAGGTGTGATTCCTTAGGGTCGGCTTGGAATCTTGCACACATGCAAACGGAAAGCATAATGTCCGGTCGAGATGCACATAAATAAAGCAATGAACCAATCATCGACCGGAATACCTTTTGATCCACGGACTTACCTCCCGTGTCGAGGTCGAGATGCCCATTTGTTCCCATGGGAGTCTTGATGGGCTTGGCATCCTTCATTCCAAACTTGCTCAGAATGTCTTGAGTATACTTTGTTTGGCAAATGAATGTGCCCTCTTGGAGTTGTTTGACTTGAAATCCTAGAAAATACTTCAACTCCCCCATCATAGACATCTCGAATTTCTGTGTCATGATCCTACTAAATTCTTCACATGTAGATTCGTTAGTAGACCCAAATATAATATCATCAACACAAATTTGGCATACAAACAAATCATTGTCAAGAGTTTTAGTGAATAAAGTAGGATCGGCCTTGCCGACTTTGAAGCCATTAGCAATAAGGAAATCTCTTAGGCATTCATACCATGCTCTTGGGGCTTGCTTGAGCCCATAAAGCGCCTTAGAGAGCCTATAGACATGGTTAGGATACTCACTGTCTTCAAAGCCGGGAGGTTGCTCAACATAGACCTCTTCCTTGATTGGTCCGTTGAGGAAGGCACTTTTCACGTCCATTTGATAAAGCTTAAAGCCATGGTAAGTAGCATAGGCCAATAATATGCGAATTGACTCAAGCCTAGCTACGGGTGCATAGGTTTCACCGAAATCCAAACCTTCGACTTGGGAATATCCCTTGGCCACAAGTCGTGCTTTGTTCCTTGTCACCACACCATGCTCATCTTGCTTGTTGCGGAAGACCCATTTGGTTCCTACAACATTTTGGTTAGGACGTGGAACCAAATGCCATACCTCATTCCTCGTGAAGTTGTTGAGCTCCTCTTGCATCGCCATCACCCAATCCGAATCTTGAAGTGCTTCCTCCACCCTGTGTGGCTCAATAGAGGAAACAAAAGAGTAATGCTCACAAAAATGTGCAACCCGAGATCGAGTAGTTACCCCCTTATGAATGTCGCCGAGGATGGTGTCGACGGGGTGATCTCGTTGGATTGCTTGGTGGACTCTTGGGTGTGGCGGCCTTGGTTCTTCCTCATCCTCCTTTTCTTGATCATTTGTATCTCCCCCTTGATCATTGCCATTATCTTGAGGTGGCTCATCTTCTTGATTTTGTCCTTCATCAACTTGAGCCTCATCCTCATTTTGAGTTGGTGGAGATGCTTGCGTGGAGGAGGATGGTTGATCTTGTGCATGTGGAGGCTCTTCGGATTCCTTAGGACACACATCCCCAATGGACATGTTTCTTAGCGCTATGCATGGAGCCTGTTCTTCACCTATCTCATCAAGATCAACTTGCTCTACTTGAGAGCCGTTAGTCTCATCAAACACAACGTCACAAGAAACTTCAACAAGTCCTGAGGACTTGTTAAAGACTCTATATGCCCTTGTATTTGAATCATATCCTAGTAAAAAGCCTTCTACAGTTTTAGGAGCAAATTTAGATTTTCTACCTCTTTTAACAAGTATAAAACATTTGCTACCAAAAACTCTAAAATATGAAATATTTGGCTTTTTACCGGTTAGGAGTTCATAGGATGTCTTCTTGAGGATTCGGTGAAGATATAACCGGTTGATGGCGTAGCAAGCGGTGTTGACCGCTTCGGCCCAAAACCGATCCGGTGTCTTGTACTCATCAAGCATGGTTCTTGCCATGTCCAATAGAGTTTGATTCTTCCTCTCTACTACACCATTTTGTTGTGGAGTGTAGGGAGAAGAGAACTCATGCTTGATGCCCTCCTCCTCAAGGAAGCCTTCTATTTGAGAGTTCTTGAACTCCGTCCCATTGTCGCTTCTAATTTTCTTGATCCTTAAGCCGAACTCATTTTGAGCCCGTCTCAAGAATCCCTTTAAGGTCTCTTGGGTATGAGATTTGTCCTGCAAAAAGAACACCCAAGTGAAGCGAGAATAATCATCCACTATTACAAGACAATACTTACTTCCGCCGATGCTTATGTAAGCAATCGGGCCGAATAGATCCATGTGGAGTAGCTCAAGCGGCCTGTCGGTCGTCATGATGTTCTTGTGTGGATGATGGGCTCCAACTTGCTTTCCCGCCTGGCATGCGCTACAAACCCTGTCTTTCTCAAAATGAACATTTGTTAATCCTAAAATGTGTTCTCCCTTTAGAAGCTTATGAAGATTCTTCATCCCAACATGAGCTAGTCGGCGATGCCAGAGCCAACCCATGTTAGTCTTAGCAATTAAGCATGTGTCGAGTTCAGCTCTATCAAAATCTACTAAGTATAGCTGACCCTCTAACACACCCTTAAATGCTATTGAATCATCACTTCTTCTAAAGACAGTGACACCTACATCAGTAAAAAGACAGTTGTAGCCCATTTGACATAATTGGGAAACAGAAAGCAAGTTGTAGTCTAATGAATCAACAAGAAAAACATTGGAAATAGAATGGTCAGGAGATATAGCAATTTTACCAAGACCTTTGACCAAACCTTGATTTCCATCCCCGAATGTGATAGCTCGTTGGGGATCTTGGTTTTTCTCGTAGGAGGAGAACATTCTTTTCTCCCCGGTCATGTGGTTTGTGCACCCGCTGTCGAGTATCCAACTTGAGCCCCCGGATGCATAAACCTACAAAACAAATTTAGTTCTTGACTTTAGGTACCCAAACTGTTTTGGGTCCTTTGGCATTAGAAACAAGAACTTTGGGTACCCAAACACAAGTCTTTGACCCCTTGTGTTTGCCCCCAACAAACTTGGCAACGACCTTGCCGGATTTGTTAGTAAGCACATAAGAAGCATCAAAAGTTTTAAAAGAAATGGCATGATCATTTGATGCATTAGAAATTTTCTTCTTAGGCAACTTGGCACGGGTTGGTTGCCTAGAACTAGATGTCTCACTCTTATACATAAAAGCATGGTTAGAACCAGAGTGAGACTTCCTAGAATGAATTTTCCTAATTTTGTCCTCGGGATAACCGGCAGGGTATAAAATGTAACCCTCGTTATCCTGAGGCATGGGAGCCTTGCCCTTAACAAAATTTGACAATCTTTTGGAAGGGGCACTAATTTTGACATTGTCTCCCCTTTGGAAGCCAATGCCATCCTTAATGCCAGGGCGTCTCCCATTATAAAGCATGCTACGAGCAAATTTAAATTTCTCATTTTCTAAGTTGTGCTCGGCAATTTTAGCATCAAGTTTAGCTATATGATCATTTTGTTGCTTAATTAAGATCATGTGATCATGAATAGCATTAACATCAATATCTCTACATCTAGCACAAATAGTGACATGCTCAATGGTAGATGTAGAGGGTTTGCAAGAATCAAGTTCCACAATCTTAGCATGAAGAATATCATTTTTATCTTTGAGATTGGAAATTGTAACTTTGCAAACATCAAAATCTTTAGCCTTAGCAATTAAATTTTCATTCTCTAATCTAAGGCTAGCAAGAGATACATTCAATTCATCAATCTTAGCAAGCAAGTCAACATTATTATCTCTAAGATTTGGAATTGAAATATTACAAACATGTGAATCAACCTTAGCATTTAAAATAGCATTTTCATTCCTAAGGTTGTCAATCATCTCACGGCAAGTGCTTAGCTCACTGGATAATTTTTCACATTTTTCTACTTCTAGAGCATAAGCCTTTTTAACCTTAACATGTTTCTTGTTTTCTTTAATTAGACAATCCTCTTGGGAGTCCAAAAGGTCATCCTTTTCATGAATAGCACTAACCAATTCATTTAATTTTTCCTTTTGAGCTATGTTAAGGTTGGCAAAAAGGGAACGCAAATTATCCTCCTCATCACTAGCATTATCATCACTAGAAGATTCATATTTAGTGGAGGAGTTGGATTTAACCTTCTTTCGTTTGCCGTCCTTTGCCATGAGGCACTTGTGGCCGACGTTGGGGAAGAGGAGTCCCTTGGTGACGGCGATGTTGGCGGCGTCCTCGTCGTCGGAGGAGTCGCTTGAGCTTTCGTCGGAATCCCACTCCTGACAAATATGAGCATCGCCGCCCTTCTTCTTGTAGTATCTCTTCTTTTCCTTTCTTCTCCCCTTCTTGTCGTCGCCTCGGTCACTGTCACTAGATATGGGACATTTAGCAATAAAATGACCGGGCTTACCACACTTGTAGCAAACCTTCTTGGAGCGGGACTTGTAGTCCTTCCCCTTCCTTTGCTTGAGGATTTGGCGGAAGCTCTTGATGACGAGCGCCATTTCCTCATTGTCGAGCTTGGAGGCGTCTATTGGTTGTCGACTTGGTGTAGACTCCTCCTTCTTCTCCTCCGTTGCCTTGAATGCAACGGGTTGAGCTTCGGATGTGGTGGCATCATCAAGCTCGTTGATCTTCCTCGAGCCTTCGATCATGCACTCAAAACTAACAAAATTCCCGATAACTTCCTCGGGGGTCATTTTAGTATATCTAGGATTACCACGAATTAATTGAACTTGAGTAGGGTTAAGGAAAATAAGAGATCTTAGAATAACCTTAACCACCTCGTGGTCATCCCATTTTACGCTCCCGAGGTTGCGCGCTTGGTTTACCAAGGTCTTGAGCCGATTGTACATGTGTTGTGGCTCCTCCCCTTTGCGAAGCCGGAACCGACCGAGCTCCCCCTCAATCGTTTCCCGCTTGGTGATCTTGGTGAGCTCATCACCTTCATGCGCGGTCTTGAGTAAATCCCAAATCTCCTTTGCGTTCTTCAACCCTTGAACTTTGTTGTACTCCTCTCTACTCAAGGAGGCTAGGAGTATTGTTGTTGCTTGAGAGTTGAAGTGCTCGATTTGGGCCACCTCATCCTCATCATAGTCCTCATCCCCTACTGACGGTACCTGTGCACCAAACTCAACAACATCCCATATGCTTTTGTGGAGCGAGGTTAGATGAAATCGCATTAAATCGCTCCACCTAGCGTAATCTTCACCATCAAAAGTTGGTGGTTTGCCTAATGGGACGGAAAGTAAAGGTGTATGTTTGGAAATGCGAGGGTAGTGTAGGGGGATCTTACTATACTTCTTGCGCTCTTGGCGCTTAGAAGTGACGGAGGGCGCATCGGAATCGGAGGTCGATGTTGATGAAGTGTCGGTCTCGTAGTAGACCACTTTCCTCATCCTCTTGTGCTTGTCGCCTTTCCGATGCGGCTTGTGGGAAGAAGATTTTTCCTTCTTCTCTTTGTGGTGAGAAGAGGAAGACTTTTTCTCCTTTCGTTTGGAGGAGTCCTTCTTCTTCTCCTTCCTCTTGGTGCGGGACTCTTCCGATGAAGTGCTCCCGTGGCTTGTAGTGGGCTTTTCGCCGGTCTCCATCTCCTTCTTGGCGTGATCTCCCGACATCACTTCGAGCGGTTAGGCTCTAATGAAGCACCGGGCTCCGATACCAATTGATAGTCGCCTAGAGGGGGGTGAATAGGGCGAAACTGTAATTTACAAATATAAACACAACTACAAGCCGGGTTAGTGTTAGAAATATAAACGAGTCCGCGAGAGAGGGCGCAAAACAAATCGCGAGCAAATAATGAAGTGTGACACACGGATTTGTTTTACCGAGGTTCGGTTCTCTCAAACCTACTCCCCGTTGAGGAGGCCACAAAGGCCGGGTCTCTTTCAACCCTTCCCTCTCTCAAACGGTCCCTCGGACCGAGTGAGCTTCTCTTCTCAAATCAAGGTCGGGAACAAAACTTCCCCGCAAGGGCCACCACACAATTGGTGCCTCTTGCCTTGATTACAATGGAGTTTTGATCACAAGAACAAGTGAGAAAGAAAAGAAGCAATCCAAGCGCAAGAGCTCAAATGAACACGGCAAATCACTCTCACTAGTCACTAGGGTTTTGTGTGGAATTGGAGAGGATTTGATCTCTTTGAATGTGTCTAGAATTGAATGCCTAGCTCTTGTAGGTGGTTGAGAAGTGGAAAAACTTGGATACTATGAATGGTGGGGTGGTTGGGGTATTTATAGCCCCAACCACCAAAAGTGGCCGTTGGGAGGCTGTCTGTTCGATGGCGCACCGGACAGTCCGGTGCACACCGGACAGTCCGGTGCCCCCTGCCACGTCATCACTGCCGTTGGATTCTGACCGTTGGAGCTTCTGACTTGTGGGCCCGCCTGGGTGTCCGGTGCACACCGGACAGGTACTGTTTGATGTCCGGTGTGCCAGCATGGGCGATTCTGACTCCTGCGCGCGCAGAGCGCGCATTAAATGCGCGGCAGAGAGCCGTTGGCGCGGAGATGACCGTTGCTCCGGAGTCGCACCGGACAGTCCGGTGCACACCGGACAGTCCGGTGAATTATAGTGGACGAGCCGTTGGCTTTTCCCGAAGCTGGCGAGTTCCTGAGGCCGACCTCCCTTGGCGCACCGGACACTGTCCGGTGTACACCGGACAGTCCGGTGAATTATAGCCGAGTGCCTCTGGAAATTCCCGAAGGTGGCGAGTTCGCGATGGAGTCCTCTGGTGCACCGGACATGTCCGGTGGTGCACCGGACACTGTCCGGTGGTGCACCGGACACTGTCCGGTGGCACACCGGACAGTCCGGTGCGCCAAACCAGAGGTGCCTTCGGTTGCCCCTTTGCTCCTTTGTTGAATCCAAAACTTGGTCCTTTTATTGGCTGAGTGTGAACCTTTTACACCTGTATAATCTATACACTTGGGCAAACTAGTTAGTCCAAAGATTTGTGTTGGGCAATTCAACCACCAAAATTATATAGGAACTAGGTGTAAGCCTAATTCCCTTTCACTCCTAATATATAAACTATATATAGGGCAGGTATAACGGGAGCCCTGGGCTTTCAATAGTTAAAGGAAGCCCAGGCCGACCACCCCTGCAAACTGGTTCAACCAGCGCGCCCAAACAGGCTGTCGGGTGCGCCACCTGCCCCACGTCTGTTAGCGCAAAAAAAGGAATGCATGCATGAGTCAAACACGATCCAATGCATGCACATAAATTTAGGAAAGATATGTGCGGCAGTTTCTGTTTTTAAATCCTTTATTTCCTCCATAAATTTAGGATCGCCGCAACAGCCATGCAGCTAGACGCGTAAGGACCATTTTATGATATATACTGAGACTAAATATGCTACACTGTGTTAATAATTATGCAATTCGATATACTGCGTAAAAATCTGTTACCAGCTGCATGCACACGAATTTATGATAAAAATAATGTGCAATGAAAGGAAATGAATTACACGCATAGAAACAAAAAATCGTATTTAATGTTTTATTTCCTTCATAAATATAAGATCCCTCCAACAGCCATGCAGCTAAAACACATTAAATCTAGTTTATGATATATACTGATACAAATTATACTACACGGTGTAGGTATTTATGCAATTCCTTACACTGTGTAAAAAATCTGGCATGTTGTTCACTGGTGGACGCATCTCCGGGTGGAGCGTAAAAACCTTAAGTTTTGAGCATAAAATCCCTCAATTATAAGCGTAAATACTGAGTCAATTAGAGGTTGATAGCTTTAGTAGGTTGTTATTAAGATCCTATTTTTATGACAGATCCGAAAAACATGGCAGTCGCATGCATGCGGTTTCTATTTTTATACAGATCCAAAAATTATGGCAAAATCGTGGGAGTTTCCATTGCATGCGCGTAAATTAAGAACAACATAAATCAAGAAATTGTCTTTCCAATGTGCATGCAGTAAACTGGTATACGAACTCTGTGTTAAAGCATAAAATCATACAGTTTTTAGCGTAAATAATACATGTGGTAGGCATAAAACACAATAAACGAAAAGAAAAATGCGCCGGATCGGAGGATGTCACGCGCGATCATCGCTGCGCGCATATCGCCCTTTCCGTGACGTCGCTCGCTCGAACATCGCGCCTCATGCGTCGCCGTCGCTACTCGCACGTCGACGTCGCTTGCTCGCCGGCCTTGGAAATGCCGCCTCCTCGGGGCTTCGGGGACGCCGCCACTTGCTTGCACAAGGGCCTCGCTGCGGATCGAGGAACCTCCGCCACCGCGCGTCGAGGTAATGGAGTTGCGGCCACCGGCCTGGGATCCGCCGCCGCTCGCCCTCTGGATCGGGGACCGCCACCGCCAGCCAGGGAACCGCCGCCACCGCATGTCGAGGTCGGGGAGCCACGACCACCGCAGCCACTGGCTGGGGTACACCGCCGCGCGCGCTATCGGGCAACCGCCGTCGCTAATGAATCGAGATGGGGCGTGAAAAACTGAACCCTAGCACTCCGGGTCCTGTTTTATAGACATCCGGATGTGGTCCGGCTCGACCGGATTGCACTGTCTGGTCCGGGCTTCCTTTAGTTATTGGAAGCCCAGGGCTCCTAATATACTATATATATATATATATATATATATATATATATATATATATATATATATATATATATATATATATATATATATATATATATATATGGAGGCATGGAAAATTAGGAGCACATATTATGATATGTTGAACATGTTTGTCTGTGATATTCTTTAAAAATAAATTTTGAAAAGTATTGATTAGGAGCTATTGTTGGATACTATACTCTTACAAGAGACCGAGCCGAGAACACCCAACAGGTACGGTTTTTAGATGCGAGCCAACGATGGCAACGGGAGCCGATCTGGTTCTGGTCTCGCTGTCGAGCGGCGGTGAGGGGTCTGCGCGGCAATTACGTACGCCGCCGACCAGCACTCATCGAGTCATCGAGATCCAGGGGCAGGCAGGCAGGCCTGACAGCGGGCTCATGCTCGTCAAATCAAACGCATGGCGCCATCAGGCCCTCGGAGGCAAGACGCCAACCGTACTGAAGCGGATGATGATGGCGCACTCGAAAACAAGGGTGTTGCTGTTGCATTGCATCGTGTCCCACACGCTCCCACGAGGCTTGCGGCGGCGGTGACCCATACACACGTCGACGTACCCCACCCCCATACTCGCTTCGCCCCCAAGCCTTCAATTAGAGCTGATTTGGTTGGTCATCCTGGTGGTGCTTGCGGTTCGGATCGAGGCCGCCGCCGCCGCCACCACGTTGCTTGTGTGTGTGTGTGACCGCGCGCCCGTGTGGGTGCGTTGGTGGCTAATGTGCTCCCGGTTGCTCGCCTAATCCAGTCCAGACCCCGACGCACGGACGGAGACCGGCGAGCGTCCGCCTCGACCTCTCGAATACTCTCCGGCCATCGATTGGGACGCGGCCCGTGTGGCCGCGTTTGGCGTAAACCGCCGGTTAACCGTCGGCGACGTACGTGCTGGCACGCGGTTATCCGTTTCGTTCCGAGATTTCTTTCTTGTTCTTTGGGGCCAGGCAAACCGCAGATTCGATTTGTATATATACTAGCAGTAATCGATCGTGCATGAGTTTGCTGGCAAACAACAGTCCCCTGTTCCTTTAGCACCGCCGAAAGCCTGCGTGCGTGCGTGCGTGCGGCCTGCGTGCGCGGCGCGTAAAAGGATCACGTCGTCGTGAGGACCCATGACGGCAAGGCCTGAAAGTAAAAAAGCTCTCCAAGATACCCGATCGGTGCAACTGGGTTTTCGCTTTATTATATTCCTATACTACATCTATTAGAAAATACTCGATGCACAAGATTTAAAAAATTATGCTAGAAATAATTGTTATTCTCGTTTTTAATACATCTTTCTCTCTTCTCTCAATATTTTTTTCTAGTACATTTTAAGAGTACCAGTAAGATGCCCCCGTGCATCGCTACGGTTTCTCCATATCATAGGACTTTGTTTTAATAAAACACAAAACTATGAGTTCTTGTTAGTTATGTGGATGTGAACGTAGAGCCAACAACCAAGGTTTAAAACTTCACTTGTGCATAATTTGACCCACCGTATAAGTTGGTGGACGTGGAAAAAGAAAAACTAGTGCTTTATAATAGTGAAGATTTTGGTCTTTTGTTTTCTCCATTGATCTTTGCCGTGAGTCTATAATGTTAACTATTATGGAACGGGTATATATGATGCAACGGAGGAAGTAGATGTACTCGCATCATTATCATTTTTGTGGAGAAAAAAAAAGCATGGCGCACGGCGTGTTTGCATGCCAACGTGTCACTTCCAGCTGGACGACAAGCACATCCAAGCGACCGCGGTGGGGAGAGCACAAAGCAGCATCCAGTTCACGGTTCACACGCCGGGCAGGGCCAGCTCAACCACCAAGCGCAGGCGGAGGACGGAGACACACGCCGGTCGAGGCAGCTACCGATGCCGCCGGCGGCTTCAGCGCGCACTGACTACTTGCTGATTAGTAGTACTAGCAGTAGCAGGCCAGAGCGGCACAAGAAGCCGTCACGGCCTCACGGGTGCCGCCACTGTCCTTGCCGTCTCGATCCCACACCACACTCCCCGTCCCGCGCGCATAAAAACAGCCTACAGCTATCACGCGCACATTCCCTCTCTTCCTCCCGAAATTTCCCACCTCAGACTCCGAGAGAAGCAAACACAAGAAGAAGAAGAAAAAAAACCGTCCGCACAAAAAAGAAAACGGCAGCGCCAGCCAGTGAGGAGAAAAGCTTCAGATCCAGCTCCAGCTCCAGGTCCCCCTCCTCCCCAATGCCTCGCCCGTAGCCGCGTCCGCCGCACGTCGCAATGGCCGGCCCCAGCGTGCCCGCAGCGGCGCTGGCGGCCCTGCTCGCGGTCGCCGCCCTCACGTGCTGCGCCGTCGCGGAGCCGCCGCCGAGCGAGCGGTCCGCTCTGCTGGCGTTCCTCACCGCGACCCCGCACGAGCGCCGCCTCGGGTGGAACGCCTCCACCCCGGCGTGCGGCTGGGTCGGGGTCACGTGCGACAACGCCAACTCCACCGTCGTCGAGGTGCGCCTCCCGGGCGTGGGCCTCGTCGGCGCCATCCCGCCGGGCACGCTCGGCCGGCTCACCAACCTCCGCGTGCTCTCGCTCCGCTCCAACCGCGTCCTCGGGACCGTCCCCGACGACGTGCTCCAGCTTGCCAGCCTCAAGGCGCTGTTTCTGCAACAGAACCTGCTCTCCGGCCCCATCCCGACGGGAATCCAGAAGCTCGGCGGCCTCGAGCGCCTCGTGCTCTCCCACAACAACCTCTCGGGCTCCATCCCCTTCGCGCTCAACAAGCTCACCGCGCTGCGAGTGCTCAAGCTCGACGGCAACCACCTCTCCGGGAGCATTCCCAGCATCAGCATCGCGGGGCTCGGCGCCTTGAACGTCTCCGACAACAACCTCAACGGCTCCATCCCCAAATCGCTCTCGCACTTCCCGCGGGAATCCTTCGCCGGAAACCTCCAGCTCTGCGGGGACCCGCTGCCGCCCTGCAGCAGCTCGTTCTTTCCCCCAGCACCATCGCCCGGGCTTAGCCCTGGCCCCGCGACGGGCTCCTCCAAGAGGCGGAAGCTCTCCGGCGCCGCAATCGCGGGCATCGTCGTGGGCGGCGTGGTGGTGGGGCTCCTCCTCCTCATCGCCGTCGTGCTCTGCGCGGTGTCCAAACGTCGGAGCGCCGGCGCCCGTGAGGGGCCCAAGGCCGCGACGTCGTCCGCGGCGGCGGCGGCGGGTTCGGGAGCGACCAGGGGCCAGCCCCCGCCGGCGTCCGGCGAGGGCGGCGGCATGACGTCTTCGTCCAAGGAGGACCTCGGAGGCGGCGCGTCCGGGTCTGCCGCGGCCGTCGCAGCCGCGGCGGCGGGCGGCGCCGCGGGGGAGCAGAGCCGGCTGGTGTTCGTGGGGAAGGGCGCCGGGTACAGCTTCGACCTGGAGGACCTGCTGCGCGCGTCGGCGGAGGTGCTGGGCAAAGGCAGCGTGGGGACGTCGTACAAGGCGGTGCTGGAGGAAGGCACGACGGTGGTGGTGAAGCGGCTCAAGGACGTGGCGGTGCAGCGGCGCGAGTTCGACGCGCACATGGAGGCGGTCGGCAGGGTGGAGCACCGGAACGTGCTCCCCGTCCGCGCCTACTACTTCTCCAAGGACGAGAAGCTGCTCGTCTACGACTACCTCCCCAACGGCAGCCTCTCCGCCATGCTCCACGGTCAGTGCCCACTGCCCACACTATCCGACCTCTTCCTCGCGCTTGCATTGCGTCGCCGTCCATCGGGTCGCGGTCGCGGCGTTGCTGCTGCATTTGCTTCGATTTTGCGTCGCGACTGGGGTTTTGTTTACCGCCTTGAGAGCTGAGAGGGACTGCGGCGACGGCGAGGAGAGAGAGGGACCCGGAGACTCCGGGGCGGGATTTCAAAGTCCAAGTCGTCGCCTCGGATAGCCGGATCGGCAGCGCCACTCATTCCTTCGTTCGCGCGTTGGAACGCAGCATTTACCAACAGCACCAATCCGTGCAGGACTGTGCGAGGAATCCACCATCAGAGAGCATCTCCTTGTCAAAATTTAATTCGGGCAACCCGCGTCGTCACGTCGGTACGGTCTCCGTCGCATCGCGCACGGCGGCGCGCTTGAATTGAACGCGGGGAATTCTGCCGGAACAGGCCGGCTTTGATGGCCGGGCGATCGATCGTAGGTTGTTGGTAGGCTGCCGCGACCGCTTCGCCGTCCTGGCAGGTGGTGGTGAGTGGTGGCGGTGGTTCTCGCGCGCTTTTCTTCGTCCCGCTTTGTTTTTTCCCGTGCTTTTCTGCGATGCGATGGAAGAGAGAGATGCTGCCCGCCCGACGAGGCAGTGCGGACGGAGTGGTGGTGGCGTGGCGTCGTGCGGTGCGGGCGTCGTGCGCAGCAGTGATGAGCCCGCGTGAGGGTCCTGCCCTGCCTGTAAAGCCTCCGATGGTCGTGGTCCTGCCACGCCCTGGCCTTGCCGGCCCCCCCCCGTGGATGGTCACGGCGGACGGATGGGTGCGCCCCGTGGGCGAGAATTGTTTCGCTCATTTATTATTGGTAGCCGTCGCATTGCGACCAGCAAGCCTCTGGCTGAACGATCCAGAACAGCAGAAACCCGCTACGGGCACGCAACGCAATGGCGCGCCGCAGTTATTGGCACGTGAGGAACGACCCTGCGTATTTGTACTGTACGGTACCCACCTGGCGCCATATCTTGTTCCCGGTACTCTGCTCATTTGATCCTACAGCGTACATGCAGCAGCAGTAGGAAAAGTTGCAAATATGCTCCGGGGACCGGTTGCAAATTGGAAGCTGTCCGGTGCTCTCCACTTTAACTACCCTCGCTCTGCCACAGGAACTCCCTGTACGCGTAGCACTTTGGCGATGGGATATATGGTGGAGGACAGTAGAGTAATGCGGGCGTGAGTTGTCGTGGGGTCTTGGGCTCTTTGGCCGCGCTCGCTTCGTGCTGGCGACCGGCGAGCGCAGCTTCAGACCTTCTTCAACCCCCGCCCTCCGCCTTCTCCTTCCACCCCGGGAGGAGGAGGACGTGGCTCATTATTCCCCTGCGTGCCCACGGTCCAGGGGGTCTCCTCCCCCTCCCGATCCATGGACGCTGGATGCACGCGCTGAGGTTGTTGCCGGTTACCCATCCTGGAAAAAAACGGACAGGGACAATGGATGCCACACCTGTGGACAGGGAAAAAAATCCTCTCAACTTTGTAGTTTGTACAGCTGGAGTAACATGCACAATGCGTCAATGCCACAGTATTGTAGTACTCCGTAGCTGTATCGCGGTGGTCCACAGCACTGTGCACTGACTACCGTAGCTGCCACTGCCGTTTTATAGCAGCCTTTAGCAGGAACACGCACGGTAATGCCTCTGCCGTGTGGTCCACTGCCAGTCAACGTTGCTCACAGCCTCGTTGTTTTCCTTGAAGAAGCCCGTCGATCGCTCGAGTCAAAAATACAGCTCGCGCAGCCTCTTTTTTTTTTTGTGTGTCTGTTTGGCCGTGCAATTATGCGACCTACTAGTTCGGCGTTGTAGCTGGCCTGTCACGTCCTACCAGTCCATCTAGCAGATGCGCTTATGAATGCCCTGTGTGCTGCGCTATTCTAATTAGACCGTTTAGTTTCTTAGATCGGTTTCTCAGTAGACCTAATCAACCTACCACGGCCATGATTTTTTTTTTGTTTTGTTTATCCCTTGTTGTGTGCTTGATGCCGCTGTCCAACCCTACTTTTCTACTTGACCAGTTAGTTGCTCATGTCTTGTCCTCTCCACGCTGGATGCACTAGCTAGCTAGTTCTCTGCATTCCAGTCTGCACAACGTTTGTTTATGTGTGTGACCGTCACAAATTCCCTGACGGTGAGCAGTGACAAACCCCTGTGGTTTTCATACCTGTCCAACATGATTGTCGACTCACCGGCAGAATAAACAAATCTTCATTTTTTGCTTTTTAGTGCCAGCCAGCCGCATGGATTTTGTGAACTTGAACTTCTGTTGCTACGTGTAATAAAAAACTTGGTTGTGTTGCTCAGTTGTCATTTGGATGGTGTCGCTAAGTCATTGCGAAGGTTTGCAGGTGTATTTTTTTTCCCTGTGTTGCTAGTTTGAGCTTTCTGACGGGAGTTTGTGCATGCACGCGCAGGGAGCCGGGGCTCGGGCCGGACGCCGCTGGACTGGGAGGCGCGCATGCGGGCGGCGCTGTCCGCCGCGCGCGGGCTGGCGCACCTGCACACGGCGCACAACCTGGTGCACGGCAACGTGAAGGCGTCGAACGTGCTGCTCCGCCCGGACGCGGACGCGGCGGCGCTCTCCGACTTCGGGCTGCACCAGCTGTTCGCGGCGTCGACGGCGGCGCGGGGCGGCGGGTACCGCGCCCCGGAGGCGGTGGACGCGCGGCGGCTGACGTACAAGTCGGACGTGTACTCCCTGGGCGTGCTGCTGCTGGAGCTCCTGACGGGCAAGTCCCCCTCGCACGCGTCGCTGGAGGGCGACGGCACGCTGGACCTGCCCCGCTGGGTGCAGTCCGTGGTGCGGGAGGAGTGGACCGCCGAGGTGTTCGACGTCGAGCTGGTGCGCCTGGGCGCCAGCGCCGAGGAGGAGATGGTGGCCCTGCTGCAGGTGGCCATGGCGTGCGTGGCCACGGTCCCCGACGCGCGCCCCGACGCCCCCGACGTGGTAAGGATGGTCGAGGAGATCGGCGCCGGCCACGGCGGCCGGACCACGACGGAGGAGAGCGAGGGCGTGCGCGCCACGTCGGAGGAGGAGCGGTCGGGGGGCACGCCTCCCGCCGCCCCGACGCCGTGACGACGCAGCTAGCGGGGTAAATGTCCTTGGCCGGATTCAATTGCATAGGTTCCTGGTGCCTGCATGTCGATGGACACTGGTATTCTGTTTCTTCTTTGTTTATTTTTTTTTTATTTTCGCTCTTTTTTTTGGTCTTTTCAGGGCATTGTTTTGTTGGATCAAATTTTCGTTTTTCCCCCCGTCATCTCCCTCTCTCTTTCAGGCTTCATTCATCCAAGCAAAGAAGTGTAATTTTTCTTCAGCTTCTCTTTAGATCCCTATTTGTGATGCACTTATGCCGTGATAGTCTTCACCGTTGTGTCCATGTTGAGTTCACCTGGGAGCAAAGCAAAGCAACCGGCTCCAAACTATTATCACCAAGCGAGTCCAATCATCGGCCGCCTCATTCCATACTGACTGCGTGCCCCCCACCAGCATCTTGTTGCCGCTCGCTTGTATGTCACGCAAACTTCATGCCTATGATGAAAAGCCGTGAATTCACTCACGGTGTGACTGGGAAGCTACATTGCTTTCACATGATTTCTTAGAGACAGGCTATTCGGATAAGGTTTTCTTGTTCCAACTGCCAACTTCGCGGCAGCAACAAAACACGATGAGGGAACGCACGACGATGAGTCAATGATGAACGGTGTTGTGTTGTGTTGTGTCCTGGTCCTGGCGCGGTGGCCCATGTAGGCCCCCGGGTTCGCTGGCCACTGGGCAGCCCATGATCGGATCTAGTTTGTTTTATAAAATGTAACATAATGATAATAGTTCGCCTCGATTATCAGCGATAATTTTGAAAAGGCTGATATCAATTTCTAGTATAGTATCTGATTACGGTTAAACTTAAACAAACATTATTTAACGTTATTTGTTACCCGTTACATTTATAGATGGCCAATAAGCACGAGGCCTGCTGTTTGGGCCCGATCCGGGCCTGGCACGACCAGTTCTATGCCGCTGCGGGTCGGGCTCGGACAGGAAACTAAGCACGGTGGGCTAGCCCGGCACGACCCGTTTACCTCTGAGTCTGTTAAGCCTGCTTTTTTTGCACTAAACTGTACTTATCGGCCCGCTTAGCCCGTTTTTCAGACCGCCTTTTTCCGTGCTTATCGGGCCGTGTCAGGCTCGGACAGGGAAACGAGCCTACGGGCTTAGATGGCCTGACCCGATTTTCTAACCGTGTTTGGCGGATCGGACCTAAAACGGGCTGGGCTTCATAGGACCTTGGTCGGGCTAGGTCGGACGGCCTGTTTGGCCATCTCTATTTACATTACAAATATGTGAAACAAATAGCACCCTACTCCATCTGTCCGGCAGCTACATACACTCCCAAGCCTCCCAGCAAAACGGAACAAAATCCCCACCGGGGCAACTTTGGCAGAGAGTAGCAGTGGCATCGGCAAGTCAACAAACTCTTCTATTCTTTACGAGAAGGAGGTTGGCGGAGGATGGCAACATAGGCTTTTTCCCCGCCGGAGACACATGGTGGGGCTGCGCTTGGGCTACCCGGCTACCTGCCTCCCGCCATGGCACGTCGTGCCTCCGCACTGGGCGGGGGGACGCCCACTCCTCACGTGGCGCCTTGCTAAAGCCTGGGCCGCGTGTCGAAAGCGGCCGGACGTCGAGCGGCAAGCCGGCCCGGCGCAGCCGCAGCGGGCGTGGAGCTGCTCTTGCTACCGGGTGGGTGGACAACATGAGCTTGCATTGTGCGTGACGTGGAGCCTCCGGTTAAAATGCAGAAAGCCACTGAAAAACACTTTTGCCCAAGTGTAACTGTTGGGGGATTCTTCCTCTCCAGATCATGTAAACATTCCAAATGTTCTTTTCTGAAGATTTCGGAAATCGACAGCACGCCGACGCAGTATGTATGTTCGGCCACTATGTATTTATCGTCTGACAGAACAATAAATAATTCCTGCCATTATTCTGTTCCTTTATACAAGAAAAAAAGGAAGACATTGCACGTTACAGTACAGCGATAGTTACAGTTCTCAGTATGGACGTACAGTTAATCTATTGCCAGGAGACTAAAACTAGCCAAAAGCATCTGTTGACGCTTTTTCGGAGCGCCAATCACTCAAGAAGAACCGGCGGCGGTGCCCTCTGCACAGGGGCGGACGGTCTCTGCACAGGGGCGGACGGTCCGCGCGCAGGGGTCGGACGGTCCGCGGCCTGGTGCGAGGCGGCGGTACTCTCTGGCCGGACGCGGACGGTCCGCGGCACAGGGCCGGACGGTCCGCGACCTGGTGCAGGAGCTAGAATTCCTTGCCTGACGGCCGGACGGTCCGCGCTCTAGGGCCGGACGGTCCGCGCGTGCGTAGGGGCGGCGGAAGATCGCCGACGGCGCCTGGATCTCGCTCCCGGGAGGGACCCCGTCGGGGAGGAGAGATCCTAGGAGTTGTCTAGGTTCGGGCAGGCCGACCTAGACTCCTCTAATCGACGTAGAGTCGAGGAGAGGCGGAGAATTTGGGGATTGGAATACTAAACTAGGGCTAAACTAGAATTAGACTAGAACTACTCCTAATGCATAAGGTAAAAACGAGTAATAGACTTGATTTGTTCGATTGTTGGGGGGTTCAATCGGTCGTAGCCCTTCATCTATATAAAGGGGGAGGTCTGGATCCGCTTCCAACTAATTTCCGAGTTAATCCCGCGGTTTTAGGTAACAAATCCCGCGAGAAACTAGGAACCCTAACTGACTCTGCGCACGCGCGGACCGTCCGCGCCACCACCGCGGACGGTCCGGACCGCGGACCGTCCGGCCTCCGGGCCGGACCGTCCGCACGGTCATTTTGGGTTCGAACATATGCCCCCCTGCCTTTTGGTGAAGGTTGACGAACCAAAAGCATATGAACTAAACCTGATGTAAGTCACCGACTTTTCGATATGAAGATTATTCAATAAAGCACCAATATAAAGGCCGTTTCGGATTGTATCTTTCTCGGCCATGACCATTTGATCAATGGATCAAAAGGAATAGAATGGAGGTGCCCCCCAGTCTGGATAGACGAAGGGATTATACATGTACCATGGATTCATCATCGTGCCATTCCATGTTTGAACAGGATAATATACCGACGATGGGTAAATAGGTGGAAAGTACCCTGGTCTCATAGAATGAATAGGCGATGCTTGTTGTGTCGCCTTTTGGGCCGTTTTGTTTAACCGTTTTGTTTTAGCAGGTGGCCAGGGTTTCTTTGTTGACCGATCACGTGGAACAGTCTTTTTGCTAGCATTTTTGGAGAGCAACTGATCAAAAGTAGGATCGGCTTTGATCAGCCGATTATATGTGCTTTGACCTTGCGTCTTTTTTCTTGCTTTATGTAGAGGTTGACGCCTTTGGTCATAGGGGGACTGTCCGGCTGAGTTAGCCGGACCGTTTGTCTGAGCACCGGATCGTCCGCACGTAGGTGCCGGACCATCTACGATGTTCGGGCTAGGCTGATGTGTTTGGTTCATTAACTGTGTCTGCCCCCCAGTGTCTTCGGACTTTTTAGCCTTCTCGTCCGAAGCCTTTCGAGCAATCTCCTTTTGTGATATATCTGACATGCGGGGATCGCCAATGACGATACCCTTACCTTTGCCTTTATCGGCCATTTCGGGCCGAACCAAGACCTTTTTGCATGTGAGTTCTATTGTATTAACAGGAAAGGGTTGTGTGTCTACTTGCATCTCCTAAAAAGCCAATCGACCCTCATTTATGGCCGATTGTATCTGTCGACGAAAAACATTACAATCATTGGTGGCATGAGAAAAGGAATTATGCCACTTACAATAAGCACGCCTCTTTAATTCATCAGGAGGAGGAATAGTATGAGTTAATTTAACGTTGCCGTTTTTCAGTAACTCGTCAAATATTTTATCGCATTTGGCAACATTAAAAGTAAACTTAACTTCCTCTTGTCGATTCTTTCGAATCGACTGTAAAGCAGAACACGCTGAAGGTTTAGCCTGTCCTGGCCAAACCAGTTCGGCGGTGTATACATCCGTGGATTCATCGTCCGAATTATCGTATCCCACTAAATGCATCTTATGGCTAGCCGATTTTGATGTTTCCTTACTTCGGCTTTCACAGGTCATAGCCCGCTGGTGTAAGTGCACTAATGAAAAGAATTGGGTGCCGTCTAATTTTTCTTTTAAGTAGGATCGCAACCCATTGAAAGCTAGCCCTGTCAGTTGTTTTTCTGCGACATGAATCTGAAAGCATCGGTTTCTAGTGTCCCGGAATCTCCGGATATAGTCATTAACCGATTCCTCAGGCCCCTGTCGGACTGAAGCTAAGTCAGCCAATTCTAACTCATGTTCTCCTGAGAAGAAGTGTTCATGAAATTTCTGCTCTAATTCTTCCCAAGAGTTAATAGAGTTTGGTGGCAAAGCTGCGTACCATGCAAATGCAGTATCAGTAAGGGACAACGAGAATAAACGAACGCGGTAGGCTTCCCCATCAGCCAATTCTCCTAAGTGTGCTATGAATTGGCTTATATGTTCGTGTGTGCTTTTCCCACTTTCACCAGAAAACTTAGAGAAGTCTGGTATTCTAGTTCCCTGTGGGTATGGCACGGTGTCGAATCGGTGGCTATAAGGCTTCCGATACGATTGCCCTGTACCTGACACACTAACACCGAGTTTGTCCCTGAACATCCCGGCTACCTCGTCTCTGACCCTCTCTGCCATGTCTGGCGACCATCCATTAAGTTTGTGGGTGGAGATTTCAGGTTGCCTGACATTATTCTGTCGGCTTTCCTCCCAGGTATGTTTGAGGTGTGTGTTAGGTGTCCTATTAATGTCACCAGCTCTTGCCCTATACCCCTCAGGCTCTCTTGTGGCCGAATAGTATTCAGCCTTATGTCCATCAGGTGGTATGGCATGATTATAATGTGTTGCTGGTGGGGCACCATAATGTTGTTGCGATGAATGTGGGAACTGTGTGTATTGCGCAGCTCTCGGCTCTGCGTATGCATATCCGGACGGTCCGGCGTAAGAGGCCGAATGGTCCGCGACCTGACCAAATGGTCTGAAGGTATATCCGGATTGTCCAGCCGTATATGGTGCTACGTGGGTAGTCTCGTACCCAGACCGTCTGTCGTAAAGAACTGGACGGTCTGCGATCGGGCCGAATGGTCCAGGGCTGTGCCCGGATGGATCGACCATATATGGCGTGACTTGGGCAGTCTGCGCATGGACTCGTGTAGAGTCGGATGGTCCAGCGTAATACGTCGGCCGGTTCATGCCATATCCGGACGGTCCGACGTAAGATGGCGGACGGTCCGCAACATATCCGGACGGTCCGGCGTGATGCACCGGACGGTCCGTGATGGGGCCAAAGTGTTCAGGGTTGTATCCTGATGTTCCGGCCATGTACGGTGCGACCTGAGTGTTTTGTGTGCGGGCCTGCATCTGGTCGGACGGTCCGGCGAAATACGCCGGACGGTCCGCGGTATAACCGGACTGTCTGAGATGATGTTCGGACGGTCCGGCCGCGTCCAGTACTTGCCGCGTGCCTAGTGGTTGTGGCTGTGGTGGTGGCGCGAAAGCGTGCATCGGCATACCATATGATGGCTGGGTCAAGGGTGACCCATTTATAGCCGATGTGTTTGACGCGGGTGGCACTGTATTAGACTCTCGCGATGGAAAGTTAGGAGCAGCTGATTTCTCGTATGCACGTAAATGCATTTTAATAGATTCATCTACATATTGCTTTAACTGATCTCCTCGTTGATCCATGAAAGTCGTAAGAGATAGATCTGGAGTACTTACAGCGGGACCCTGAAGTGGAGGTAGGAGAGATTCCATATCGATCTCCCCTTGACGGACGATCTTCTGGTGGCGATCTACCGTGAAGTGTGACAAGTACTTGTCCGCCGCCTCCTTGCGCCGTTCGGAGAGTTTATGCAGCAGCTCCGCCTCTTCCTTGTCGTGTTGTTCGTTCCATTGCCGCATCACCTCCTTCTCATCGCGCATTACGAGGTCTTCAAAGGGCATTTGGTCATCAGCCGGGAGCGCCTCCATGGCCGGCTTGATGATGTTGGTGGTGGAGATCTTGGTGTGATCCTTAGAACCGGCCATCTATGGGCCGATTTTTAGTAGGTCTAGACACCTAGTCCCCAGCGGAGTCGCCAAAAAGTATGTTGACGCTTTTTCGGAGCGCCAATCACTCAAGAAGAACCAGCGGCGGTGCCCTCTGCACAGGGGCGGACGGTCCGCGCGCAGGGGCCGGACGGTCCGCGGCCTGGTGCGAGGCGGCGGTACTCTCTGGCCGGACGCGGACGGTCCGCGGCACAGGGCCGGACGGTCCGCGACCTGGTGCAGGAGCTAGAATTCCCTGCCTGACGGCCGGACGGTCCGCGCTCTAGGGCCGGACGGTCCGCGGCCTGGTGCGAGGCGGCGGTACTCTCTGGCCGGACGCGGACGGTCCGCGGCACAGGGCCGGACGGTCCGCGACCTGGTGCAGGAGCTAGAATTCCCTGCCTGACGGGCGGACGGTCCGCGCGCAGGGGCCGGACGGTCCGCGGCCTGGTGCGAGGCGGCGGTACTCTCTGGCCGGACGCGGACGGTCCGCGGCACAGGGCCGGACGGTCCGCGACCTGGTGCAGGAGCTAGAATTCCCTGCCTGACGGCCGGACGGTCCGCGCTCTAGGGCCGGACGGTCCGCGGCCTGGTGCGAGGCGGCGGTACTCTCTGGCCGGACGCGGACGGTCCGCGGCACAGGGCCGGACGGTCCGCGACCTGGTTCAGGAGCTAGAATTCCCTGCCTGACGGCCGGACGGTCCGCGCTCTAGGGCCGGACGGTCCGCGGCCTGGTGCGAGGCGGCGGTACTCTCTGGCCGGACGCGGACGGTCCGCGGCACAGGGCCGGACGGTCCGCGACCTGGTGCAGGAGCTAGAATTCCCTGCCTGACGGCCGGACGGTCCGCGCTCTAGGGCCGGACGGTCCGCGCGTGCGCAGGGGCGGCGGAAGATCGCCGACGGCGCCTGGATCTCGCTCCCGGGAGGGACCCCGTCGGGGAGGAGAGATCCTAGGAGTTGTCTAGGCTCGGGCAGGCCGACCTAGACTCCTCTAATCGACGTAGAGTCGAGGAGAGGCGGAGAATTTGGGGATTGGAATACTAAACTAGGGCTAAACTAGAACTAGACTAGAACTACTCCTAATGCATAAGGTAAAAACGAGTAATAGACTTGATTTGTTCGATTGTTGGGGGGTTCAATCGGCCGTAGCCCTTCATTTATATAAAGGGGGAGGTCTGGATCCGCTTCCAACTAATTTCCGAGTTAATCCCGCGGTTTTAGGTAACAAATCCCGCGAGAAACTAGGAACCCTAACTGACTCTGCGCACGCGCGGACCGTCCGCACGGTCATTTTGGGTTCGAACAGCATCTAGACCGACCTTGGCTTCTGAAATTCCCAAAAGGGAACAGCAGGGAGTGCACAGCCTGCCTGCTGTCTGCTGATCCCAAATGGAGCAAACTGTACAGCCATCGCAATTGCAGCACGTTTCACAACTGCACGCCTTTTTTGGTGCAAATAATTCAAACACCTGCAGCTGCAAGCAAAAGCTTTCGGAGGATGCCAGCACAGGCAGCGCCCTGTTTGCACGCTGCCTGCACCGTGCTCTGTAGGGTGCTGGGTTCCTGATTGGAACCTTCTGGCCTCATGAAAACGCCACTCAAATCAGACCCAGACCCAATTCCAAACCAGGGATGTCAGCGTAAAGATTCTGATCCAAAACCGAGCAAACTGGGCAGACATATCACATATACATAACAAAAGTGCAACGCCTCTCAACATGTTATCCATAAGTCACAGTGCGACTTCTCTTGTGCAACTAATAATTCAAGGTCTGTACCTTCAAGCTTTAGAGGGAGCTCTGTGCAACCACAGGCAGCAGCAGCAGCTAGCACTGTTCTCTTGCCTGCACCGGGCTCTTCCAGGTGCTCGTTTCCTGATTGGAACCTTCTGGTCCCTATAAACCTTTCCGGCCACGCTGATGATGGATACTTTAGTAAACCATCTATTGTGGCTCTGTCTCTCTCGTCAAAACTATCGTACATGTTCAGAAGTGACTGTATCAGTTATCACGGATTTTTAGACAGCAGCAGACCATTTCCACAACACAAAGCATGAATTGCCGTCCCATAGTCTTCAGAAGCTGCTGTTTTAGCAGCAAGGATCGCTGATGAATAGATATTTTGTTGGACTGGGCGCTGACTCTGCTTCCTACAACTTGCAACATACTATATTTGTTACCTCCTGATGCATGCCATTTTTGGGATAAGGCACTTGTTAACAAGCTCCAAGTGCGCAGACTGGGCCGTGTTTTCGTCAGAAGCAAGCATCTCACTGAACATGTCTAGAGCGTCTTCAAAATTGGCCCACTCCGTATGAAAGCAGAAACTACTGGATCCCAGCATGCTGCATTTGGAGGATATGCCTTCGAGCTGCATCTGATTCAACCAAATCTGTAAATAAGCAAAGCATGCGAATTAAAAAGGTTCTTTTATGCTTGCTACAAACTCTGGTATTGCCGAAATTAGCTACAAACTCTGGTATTGTCGAAATTAGTTGTGTCGTGCACAATTTATCCACCACTTATGTTGTCATAGAGAAACATCTAGTGAACATTAAACATAATTTACCTTTTTTATAAAAATAACTATTTAGCTAATTCTCGTGATAAAGAAGAGTTGTGTGATAGTGCTTTCATTATACATGCGCCACAATTAGGCCATGTTTGGTTTCAATTAGTCCTAGGACTAAACTTTAGTCCCTACTTGTTTGGTTCTAGAGAATAAATAGATTCTAAAGTCATTAAATACACTGTCCAAAGACTCAAATGCCCTTAGAGTACACTCATGTGGGCTTTTAGTCTCTTTTAGCACCTATGTGAAGGACTAAAGACTAAATTATTTTAGTCCATATTTTAGTTTTAGTGTTTGAAAAAAAAAGGACTAAATAGAACTAAAAACTAGAGACTAATCTTTAGTCCCTCTAACCAAACACCCCCTTAGTGAGTGGGGTTGATTCTTGTGTTTAGAATGAATTACTGAGCTGAAAGTATAAATTTTCTTCCTATTACTACTCAATAAGATAGGCTAAAATTATTGTCGTCTTCACCAACTCCGGGTTGTATTGAATTTTGTAGCCTATGTAATCTAGAGGACAGATTTTATGCTTATTCTAAATTGGCATGGTTGCCTAGATGTGTACGTACAATTTTATTAGCAAATATAGTTATAAAGGAGAGTATATGGTGCATCGTGTCTATGCTTGTTCAAATTTGAATTCTCCTTTCGTTGTGCAATAATATAATCAACTAGAGGTTTACAATTATAATATATGTGCCAGGCCATGATCTTCAAGTTTTGATTCAAAGAAACCTGTTAAATTTCATGAAGAGGCGCACTACTGGTTACTGTTACTGCCTACTAACTAAGATCAAACCAAGGCAGTTTAATATCAAGGACAGGATGATAAGAACAAGACACCTATCGATACACCCATAAAAGTTAAATATAAGGTGAGCTCGTTTCTATTTTTACACAATAATGTAACTAAGAATTGGTTGCTATCTAATATCGATACTTTAATGTGTTTAGGGACAAGGATGATAATGATGGAGCATGTAATTCCATGAACAAGGTTGACCTCGAAGTGCAAGTCCATCAAAGCCAAAGTTTCAACTCGTCAATGGCTAGATAGTACTTTATTGGAAAGGTTATAACTCCTTCATCTAGTGTGAGATTGAAATTCATGAGCACTTGATAGAAAGCTTCTTTGATCAACTTTCAAATAGATATGGTTTGACATTCATATCATGTCATTAAATCCTCCACGTCATCATGATAAGTTCATTTTGTTGTTGCCAAGACCTATGTCCTTGTTGTGAGTATGATATTCACCATGGAACCCTAACCTAGGTTGGGGCACGCCCCAAAAAGATAGAGAACACACCAAGGAAGCCCTTTGATGCCTTATCCTTGGTCACCACCTTTGGAGGCCAGCAAAGGCGTTTATGCCAAGTTGGAGGCTCATTTTGTATCTAGTCCGAGTCCATCTCGGAACCTAGGAGTACCATACACTAAAATAAATACCTAGGACGCGTATAGACTCTATTTTAAATGATCCATATACTGATAGATATCTAATTTTGTAAGCTAACTAATGGATTGTTTGATGTCAAAATTCCACTAGAGTCAATGGAAACCATTTAAATAAGTGAGTATCCAGAATTTGTTAGAGTGCTACATCATCGTATTTTGGTTCATTAGGCCATGTACCGTCTTAGAGCCTATTAGAGGGCATATCCAGGGGTGCAATGACCCTTAGACTTTATATTCAGTGACCAGCACCCATGTTAGGCTTTGGTTGTTGTATTGTGGTTTGGATGAATCTGAGAGAGCAAAGAAGAAAATATTCTTAAACGGTCGTAATGCTAATATTTATTATATTCTTGTTGATATGAAATATAGCTCTCTCAATGGGTTATTTAGTCTTGCTCGTGAAGTTGAGTATAAAATTAAATATAAGACACAAGAACTCGTAAAAATTGAAGATAATACATGCTTTGCTGAAATTGAACATCTTGGCACACATATCATGGATGTTTTGTTTGCTACTAACCTTACACATGATATTAAGAACAAGGGTGGTAGAAACAACATGCTAGAAGAGAATGGACATAAGTTAGGTTTGTTTTTTCACACGTGCAACCATGCACTAAAAAGCTAAATAAAGGTAATGACATGTGTTTTATGATCTCTCAAGGTGAGAAAAAATTTGATGAACCAAAATTGTCCACGGTTCACGATATTGTAGAGCAATCTATAATGGAACATATTTCTGATTTATCTTTGTCACGTGATTTATCCTTGTCGTAACTATGGGTCCAAACCAAACACATGACTAAGAGTCTGTTTGGAAGTACCTAGTTTATAAGAAATCGGTTTATGCAAATTGAGGTGGTTCCAAACATAACATTTTATACCTCGGTTTATATAAATTAGATTACCAGTTTCTTAAAAACTAAGAAGTTGTCATCTCTTAACTAAAAGATAAAAACTAATTTCTTAAAAACTACTAGATTGCTTCCAAATAGGACCTAACTTAAACTTGGCTAACATTATGGTAAATTGAGGGAGGTGAGGCAAACAACCAAACAGTCCTCTAGCTAGTATGTGGACGTGGCGTGAGGGAGGAAAACAAAAACACCATTGCACCTCAGTCCCAAGCTTCAGGTTGACTCGAGGCTGCGCCGAGGTGGCTCTCGCGTCACGTGGCCTTGTCTTCTGCTGGCTTGCACATGCAGCTGGGCCGAGGGCCCACCGCGCAGGCGTGAAAATTTGGCGTGTCGTGAGCCGTGACCTGGAGGCTGGACACTGGTGGAGGCAGGAGGGTGCATTGTGGTTGGTGTTGTTACAAAATATTGTATTTGTGATCAATCCAAGGGGTGCGACAGATAATTCCCAAGGGACACCCCTTGAGAACGCACCCCTTCACCTGTATATAAACAGAGTTCTCCCTGCAATAAAATATACAACTGTCATTTGTCTCTCTCTGAACTCTCTTTGCCACTGAGTACTTCAACACGTTATCAGCACGACTCGATCAAAGAAGCGAAGAGAAGTGATTACTCACAGTTCGTGAAAGAAGAATAGAAAGGTACGATGCCTATGGTTCTTCTTAAAATTCGCCGTCACTCACATCACCATTGTGAGCCGGACGTCACAAGGGCCATCGCGGCCACGGTGCTGCAAGCACTGGCCGTCACGGACACGGACGCCGGCGTGGGCTCGGTGGGCTGGCACCGCTGGACGAGCCCCGTCGCGGGCAACCGCCCCAGCACGGGCGAACTGCTCTGCCTCCGGGCAAGGGCGTGGCCGTCCTCGGCCTCGGACCCGGCGCAGCGCGGTCCGGCCCCTGCAACCGTGCGTCCCGGCGCGGCGCGTGCCCGCCCGGCCGGCCTCGGAGAGCCCCGGCGGACCACAGCGGCGGGCTTGGCTCGGCCGCCCTCGACCCCCGGCGCGGGCTTGGCTCGGCCGCGACCCGGCCAAGGGCACGGACGCCGGCAACTCAGCGCAGACGCGCGAGCGTTCCTCGGCCCCGGCTCCGCTCCCTTGCATGGGCCCTCGACGGTGAGCGCGGACGGCTCCAGCGGATGCTCGGGCGCGGTCTGCCTAGCCCCGGAGTGGGCCCCCGACGCGGGCAAGCGCGGCATGGCGCTTCACAACAGCACGGTCGCAATCCCAACCTGCCGCGGGCGGGCGCGACCTCGGCTCCGGCATGCAGTAGGCGGCACAAGTGTGCCCTGGCCACGTGCGGCACGGCGCGGACGCATCCCGACGTGGATGAAAGCGGCCACGGCGAGGACGCGGCCCCTGGCAGCCGCCTCCTGGCGCGCGCGGGCGAGCCCCGATCAGGCGCTACAGAGGACGGATGCGGCCTCGGCGGCGCGGGTGAAGCCATGGCCTAGCACAGCCTCGCACGGGTGCTCCCGGGCGGCACAGGCATGACCACGGCCAGAAGCGTGGTCGCTGCTCTGGCCGGTTGCCAGGCGCTGCATGCGCGCTGCTATGGCGAGCACCGGCCAGACGATGATGGCGCTGTACAGCGTGGAATGTCACTTCTCCCCGTGGGACCGTAACCGCCCAAGGAGACGAACCTGTTGGAGCCTCGAAGCCTCGTTTGTACGCACAACGAGATGACTAGTTGCATGTGCCATTTTTCTCTCCCTTTTAATGCATTCAGCATTAAAAAGAAGGTATATACATATAAATATGTAAATATGTGTAATTATTTATATACATGTATTTACCTTTTGCTATAGAGATGCACCATGAATCCTTTAGATTTAAATTTTAGAAGGATTTATCTCATACAAATTTATCACATATCACTCGTTATTTTGATTTTGAACATAAGGGGATAGAGTCATAGACATTGGCTGCGTTTTATTCTCATGAATAATCCTGCCTAGAGACCATGTCTAATGCAGCGATTAATTTCGTCTATCACTGAGAGGTCTACATTGTGTACCAACACAGTGACTACCTACACATGTTCATATAAAAAAAATTGATATGATACTTTGTCTACTCTAAATTTTTGGAGATTACCACTTGTCTGTTTTATTATGAAAAAATCAGACTTGATAGTGAATTATATTGTTTTTACATTTATAATTCACATATTTTCGACTTGCTTTGTTTTTGCATTATTTATGATTGCATGGAAAACATAGCACATATAATAAGTCGAAACTGAATGGTCTACATGCAACATGAGGTTGCAGTTTTGGGTGAAAGCATAGGGTGATGGAGTCCTAAGCACTGGCTGCGCTAAATTCTTTATAGAATTTAGTAGCCCAGAGACCGTGCTTTAGGCCGCATTTGAAATGCCTATCACTATGAGGTCTACATCTTTCGAGATGATTACCTATACATGCTACCCAAAAAGATCACGGACCATGCAGGCGTCGCGGGCTATGGAGCCAGGCTGGACGCTGCAGTCATGCTGACTGCTACAAGAATTCTTTTAATTAAGTTCTACTTAATTAAATGATGAATTCTTGCAAGATATGATACATATCTTGAACTTGGGATTATTCAACACATGATGGAGATCTAAGCTTTGGCTGCAATAAGTTCTTGGAATTTATTTGCCTAGAGACCAAGCTTTTAGACAGCAAAATGTTATTTGCCCATCAGTAAGAGGTCTACATCATATGGTTATGATGATTACCTATGTGTTCTCCCAAGTAGATATGTAGGAGATTTGATGTTGGTTATTCACCTTTATGGTGATTACCATTTTGTTTCTAAAAATTTGGTCAAGCACAGGGTAGTGGAGTCCTAAGCATTGGCTGCGGTATGTTCCTTGAATATATCTGCCCAGAGACCATGCTTTCAGGCAGCATAAGTTTGCCCACTACTGAGAGATCTACTCCATTGTTTCATTACATGGAGACTATCTACGTTGTGTCCACCAATTTTTCAAAAATAATTTGGTACACTTTATGTGATACCTAGAATTCTCCAACATATAAAGATATGATATATTTTGTGGCATGATAAAATGGTTAAGCCATTTGAAGGATAATAATTTAATAGAGTTTGATGAACTCGCCTAATGGGCTTAATTATCCTTAATGTTCATTGGATATGATCATTTCATTTTTGCATGATATGGGAATTCGCCTCTCATTTTGGAGGAAATGAGATGCTCGCTTTCTCTTACGGTTCTTATGAAAAGAACTAATGTACTTTTGTGGCCTGATGTGCAAGCCCAAAATGAATAGCAAAGAAAATCATAAGACTTGTGGACTTATGAGTATGTGTCTACATTATGTTGTAGACTAACACTTTGTATTCATATATTTTGCTTGAAAGCAAATATATAAGCACATTAAAAAGGGAAGAGAAATGAGTATGACAAACTCTTTTGTCATTACACTATATGTGATATAGTGTTGTATGCCTAAGCATCTAATCATGTATATGGAATCCCAATAGATGCATACTACTCATGAAAGCTAAGATATGAAGTGTACTTCAATCTTCCATCTGACATGATAACAGTGGTTAGTTGTGTAAATCATGATTTGGACTAATCATGTAACAACACTTCTTTTTCTAAGAGAAGACCACTTTGTTAGATGATTTGCTATTGAGTACTATATAAATGATGCATGAGATTTGGTATAATCTCATAATTGATGTTGTGATAGGTTCAACTCATGTGATGTGAGTTGAACACACTCATGTGATTTGAGTGTAAAAAACTCATATGAATTTGAGTTAAACAAACTCATCGATTGGAGTTGATCACTCATGTGAATTGAGTTGAACAAGCTCATCGATTAGAGTTGAACCAACTCATCAAGGGAGTTGAAGACTCATTAATTTGAGTTGTGCAAACTTGTACAGGGATTCTTCCAATTGAGGAAGAAACATGCAATGTGGAGAATTGAACCACAAACTCTATATATGGGGAAAAATATTCTCATATTCCTATGGAAAAAGGAAAGAATATTTTAACAATCGCTTCATGCGATATCATGATATGTTATTATCATATCCCCTTTGGTATTGGAAGTATCAAGGATGTGTTGATATATCCTAATTGTTATCTTACCATATTATAGAGATATCCATATAATTTCTATCATGTGGAAACACAAGGTGATAGTGATGGATATTGCATATGTTTCTCAGAAACATCTCTTATGGACTGTATTCTACATACATCCTCCCATACAAAGTGTTGCATATGTTATAACTTTTCAAGTGATGATACTTACCATGCTGGGTAAGATTGAATTGGTCATCCCATTGTTGGGATGAAATGAAAAGTTATGAACAATTATATTGGTCTTGTTTTCCCCATAAGATGGATACTTGATGAGTATCATCGGAAATGAGATTTTAAGTCCCTCTTATCTTAAAATCTGATCTGAATTGGTTAAGTTCTTTGAATTGTTTCAAAGGAACGAGTGTGGTCCATTACAGAGATTGTATGGACATTGAAGGCTTTATATGGTTCTTTGGTGCATCTATATGATGACCTCAAGTGTGTCCTTCGGACAACACATGACCATTAAGCAATAATGTCTCAAGCTTGAGCACATTAGCCTCCACACTACTGAATTTACCAAATGTACTTACAATGGTGATTGTTTGTCTTGGTATTCAGAATGATATCCATAAAGGATATGATGAATCTGTGATAGATTCAAAAATTTCAGATCATTAATGACCATCAGTAATGAATTGTCATTTCCAACTGGTTATGGTTGGAGTCAGAAGCTTTTGCACGCTCCTGACTTGTGATTAACTGCACGTACTGCATGTACAAGTTCCCCTATGGTTTTTAGTACGTGGGAATCCGTGAAAGATTTCCCATGCGTACATTGGGTATGTTCCCAATCTCACCACCGCAGTGTACATGTATGGGCACACAGAAAACTGGGGATCTATGTGAGAATTCATTCTCCGTCGATCATTAAGTTTTATAATCTCTTCATGAGAATCTATTTATGGCCCGTACGCTTGCTTGAATCATGAGCTTTTCCAGGCATTAGGGGGAGATTTCAAGTACCAAAAAGAATGCCAGGAAATTATAATGAATGCAGTAAGCATTCAGGCTCAGGATCACGTACTAAAACTGAACCTTTGAGTTCGAATGATTTGCAAGAAGTTGCAAATTGACTGCCATGTGCATTTACTATGAGGTGTCACTCAAATTAATCCTATGAGGAAGTGCCAGAAAGAGTGGTTACATGGAAAACCACTTAACTCCCTATTACAATGATGTTGTAAATAAGAGGGGGAGAAGTATGGTCACAAATTGGGATTAAAATGCTTACAAGCAGCTGAAGGCTAGACCTTCTGAGATAGTAAATGCAAACCAACTATTCGTTGGTAACCAACTTAGCGTTGGTGGACACCTAAAGGATATGAATTATCCTGTGAATGGAAGACATTCACAACCTAGCTCAGTGCGCACTGATGAGGCTAGGTTATCGGAAGCCCTTGATTCTCGTTTTGGGATTTCACGAGGAATCATAAGGGTACATAAAAATGACTTTATGTCAACTAGAGAATTGTGTTATTTAAAAGCTACAAGTGTCGACACATACATCTCAACAATTGTATATGCACTCCAAGTGATCCAAAAGACTATGGCCATAGCAGAGCATGAGTATGCTCAAATTGGATCTTGTTGAGTGATACAATGTTGCAGAGATAGCCTTGCTCACCGGAAAGAAGTGTTAACTTATTTTCACTTCAAGGTATCTTACTGTGGATACAAGTTTGTTTTCATGGACTTGGAAACAATGAGGTGGTGAGAAAGCATGGCTAGTAGCAACTGGGTTTATACGCAAACCCAAGCATTATTTTAATGCTATAAATTCTCCTCTACTGTGAGTAGTAAAATTCCGATACAATATTATGGGCAGTAAATCATCTATCTATGCAGTTGATAGATGTAGTGACAACATATGCATATGTGGTCACTGGATTATGGTATTTATGGAGTCTTGAAGGATTCCAAATACATAATCACCAATCACAAATTTGTAATGCTTGGAAAGTCTTTGTGACTTAGAGCATTCTGGTCAAATATGGTACATTCGACCTAGTGAATCCTTCCTTCTGAAAGGATACACAAAGAATGGTATGTTCAGTGTAAATATGTGCAGCATATTTTAAACATACATTACTTATTGACGGAGTTCAAGATAGAGGATATGAATTGAAAGAGATTTTCAATTCAAAGTAAACTATCTTGAGTATCTTGGATACAAAATTGTCTATATCCAACATATATTGAAGAAATTCAATATGAGAGAATCATTGTTATTTGATTCTTTTGGATCATGAGATGTGCTATTGTATCTTGCAAGAGCATCCGGCCGGATATTGCTTTGCAAAGATTTGCTAGCTAACAGCACATGAGATCGAGTTATGATCTCTAGATGTACTCATGCTCTCCTTATGTTTGGATATACTGATCTTGGATATCTATAGAAGATCCCCAGGTACAAGATCAATGACATACTTCTGGTAAGTTGGACCTACTGTTTGATAAATTTTAATCAACAGAGATTAATGGTCACTTACACTAATCATTCTATAGTACACTTCGTGGGATTGTACAGAATGATATACTACATACAGAGGGTATGTGGTGGTCATGATTTTATATCATTGACCTTATTATCTATGGAGATAATATTACTTTGTGTTGTTTAGATGAAAAACAAGTTACCAACTAAGTCTCTAACTTACTCCACATTTTAAATGTGTTTGTGAGTATGTATGGGATGACTTAGTGTTTTATAAAGATCAGGGGGAGTTTCCCTCTTGATCGAAAGAACTTGTTTATACATCATGTTGTACTCTTTTCTTTGCATGAGTTTTTCCCTGTTTGGGTTTCTCATTCAAAGTTTTTAACGAGGCAACATCAACACAAGGCCTATGTCGTATCATCTGTTTTTCCCGTAGAGGTTTTCAAGGATGATACATTATGACATAGTTATTGTTGTATTTGAACTAGGTGATGAGTTTATCTCCTTAGAGTTCAAATAGATCAACAATAGAGTATGACTACTCTCCTTATTTTTCCCACTGGGTTTTTAAGGAGACTCAGCTGATATGTTGATTTCTCAGATTTTCTGGCAAGATTATCTTGGAAAAATATTAGCCTGAGTTATATGTCTCATCATTTATTTTCCCCACTGGGGTTTTTGAGATGATGGCTATAGACATATTATTGTTCTTTGGGCTAGAGGTCCATTGGAGAACAATGCGTATTGTGGTTCAATTGAACCACTAACCATTATCCATAAGGATAATTGAGCTTGTGTTGTTCAGATGGAAACAGGAAAATGGAAACATTAACATCTTGCAAAGTCTTGTGATAATCTTGCTGATCTATTCACAAAATCTCTACCATACTCAACGTTTTCAGAAATGTGTTGAGGTGATTGGTATGAGAAGACTCAAGTGTTTGCAAGATCAGGGGGAGTAATTCTCCGTGATATTCGACCTGTTTTATACCATCATATTACACTCTTTTCTTTGTATGAGTTTTGCCTTGTTAAGGTTTTCTCATCCAAAGTTTTTAACGAGGTAATATCAACTAAGCTATATGCTTCATCATTGACTTTTTCCCACAGGGGTTTTTATGCATGATGATTACAAGCATATTTTCCTTTTGGAGTTCAAGTGAGATTATCTCATTATCCAAAAGACATTGTGTACTCCTTATTTTTCCCACAGGGTTTTTGAGGAGATAATATATTGGAAGACAACTTGCAGATGATCAAATGGACTTAGATTGATCAAGGGGGAGTGTTACAAAATATTGTATTTGTGATCAATCCAAGGGGTGCGACAGATAATTCCCAAGGGACACCCCTTGAGAACGCACCCCTTCACCTGTATATAAACAGAGTTCTCCCTGCAATAAAATATACAACTGTCATTTGTCTCTCTCTGAACTCTCTTTGCCACTGAGTACTTCAACAGGTGTATTGACCCGATGCCTGACCGATGAGATCACTGTGTGTGCTGGCGCCGCGGGCCTCAGTTGTCAAATCGAATCGAAAGCACTCTGTACCCGCTGCGGCCCTGTCGGGCTCAAAGACTCTTGTTTGTTCCGCTCGCTCTTCCGGCCAAAAGTTTGAGAAAATATCGTTAGCTCACTGCTGTACTCCTATTATCAATCAACATCAAACAGGTTCCAGGGCCCAGCAGTCAGTGTAGTGCGGCAGTGCCTCCTGGACAAAACTGTCCCAAAGGGGACGGAGACGCTGCGTACTAGTGAAGCACCTGACGCTTTCTCCACAGGCCGCTAAGTGACACAGGCCCAGCCGCGCGGGCCACAAGATGTCAAGATACCAAATCATGTTGCTTATGAAGCAATCCTATGGATCGTGTCGACACACCGCTTCCTTCTGCTTCTCGACGTTAATTTCGTTTTCGTTTGTCATCCCACCTCTATTAGTGGCCATTTAGATTATTTTATTTTTTTTAAAAAAATTGCAATCGACTTTATAGATTAAACTATGTCACGGCTACTTCTACTTTTCATTCTCTATATGTTTTGCAACAATAGGGTCAACTTCAAGAAGGGGAGCAAGGTTGGATGATGTCAAGACCTACAACAAAACCTTATGCAGGCACCAACAACTTTGAACTGAGGACGACTCAATACTAAGAATGGGAGAATAATGAGTACATGTGCATCAACTACATGTCTACACGGTCATGTGCCAAACAAAAGACAAAGTTTTAAGCTCAAGGGAAGTTGAAGTCCAGTTTATTCAAGAATCAGGTTCGGACTGCAGGAGCGTGTCTCACGAAGATGGATGCCCAAGCCACATAAAGACTTCGTTTTTTACGTTCTACATACTATTGGAAAGCTAAGAAGATAAGCTTTCCAACCCGTCTGGTACCATATCAAAAAATGCTCGGAGCTGACAGGAATCGTCGTAACAAAATGACATCCAGAATCTGCCAGAAATCAACGACGTTTGTTTTTTGAACCTGAAGGTCTTGCACACTCTAAGGTTGCTCGACCACCCCTTTCCCACCATCTAAGTCGAGAAAGACTCCAATTCAAGAGGGAGAGGATGAGGAGGATGTCACTCTCATGCATATAATGCATGGGCCGATAACACGGGCACGTGCATGTCAGTTGAATCTCTAGGTTCGTTTTAACCTAGTCAATTGTGTTTTAGAGCTTATGCTTGGTTACATGGATGTTTTGATGATTAGAAACTTTGTAGAGAACCGGTAAGGCCAAGATGTCAAGGACAATAATCTAGGACGTTCGTTACAAGAGGGAGCCAAGTCTGACTCGATTTCGTCTCCACCTCGGAGTCCAGGATCAGTCTACACTAAAATGGACACCCAGGATGCATTCAAACTTCAACTAGGTCAGACTTTATATGGATGGAAAGCTAAGGCGATAGTATTTTCAACCCAAAAGGAACCAACTTAAAATCTCATTGGAGTCAACAGGAATTGTCAAAACCAGTTAGTGTCCAGATTCGATTTTGATGCTACGACACCGTCTTTTGGGTTGTTGGGCTGTGTATCATGTTGGAGCCCGTTAGGGGTGCATCTAGAGGACTTGCAGACCCCTAAACGCTATATTATCGAACAATGTCATCATTCATCGGTTTGTGAGACTCCATCTTGTGATCAATATTGTTTTGGTTGTGTTCTTCCCGTTCTTTCTTGTGTTCTTGATTGCGCTTGGAAGGATAAGTCTTCGTGGTGAGGTTACTCGTGTGTCACGGGTGATGACTAATGGAGTAGTGGTGTAGTGATTGCGATGATTCATTCGCTCGGAGCCTTGGATCATCAACGTCGAGATCTCCACCCAATCAAGTTATCCTACCCCACGAAAGATCGGGTCTTGCATTCTATCAAGTGGTATCAAGGTTCAGGTTGCCCGTGAGGTATAATCCTACCTTTAGATTCGTTTTTTCGTTCTATAGCCCACAAAAAGACAAGGAGAAAAGAGTCATAACATTAGGTCATATATTTTAAAACCATTAGTGTATCTTGACCTACAGACTTCACCTTAGCATTTGCACAATTTGGTTTTAGATCCCGCTGCATTGAGTTTGTGTCATAGGTCATGATCTTGTTGCTAGTTTAGATTTGTTTAGGTTCAGTTTAATCCTTTTCATCCGCTGATGCGATCTCACAAATTCAATCTCCAAAACAAATCGCATCGTTTTTCATCTTATCATCTCGTCCTTGTTAGATTAGTTTCTACCCGGTTCGATATTTTGAGCATAAATCTCGCATAAGAACTCGAAATTTAGTGTTCTTGTACTTTCTAAAAATCTTAGAAAATTATCTACAACTTTCTTATTTCCTAGATTTCCAAAAAAGCATCAGTATCAAGGAGTTCTTTGTATTGGAAGTACATCTGTTTGTGATCCTGAAATTTTGGCCAGTCTATAGTTTGGGGTCAATATCTCTGACTTTCTTTATCCAAAGGCGATCCATATATTTAAAAGAAAAAGGATGCCTACAACTTTAATATTGTGAGTTTTTGCGTTTGAGGTCTTTAAATTTGTCAAACAGTCTGTTGAAGTTACACCATAAAATCTATGGTAAACAGACGCGAACATTTTTTATACTCTTTTGTTATATCTTGTTTTTTGTCACTCTTTTGGGAAAAATATAAAAACGCAAGTGCAAAAAAACGCACAAAACAAAAAGAAGAAGAAGGAAATCAGAAAAAGAAAAAAATGCGCATAAGCACGAACACAATTGATCTCTGCACCTGTGTGATTGTTTTTCATTCAACCTTGTTTCCTTGTTGTTCTTAGATCCTTGCAAACTCATTTGTGCATTGGTCCAACTATTCTAATACTTTCTCTATGCCAACAACTAGGACGAGTACTTGGAACACTTATTGAACATTGTTATCTGTTACTGACTCGTGTCAGATGCTCAGAGCTCCCAATATATATATATATATATATATATGAAAGTCGCCTAGAGGGGGGTGAATAGGCGGAAACCAAAATTTACAAACTTTAAACACAACTACCAGCTGGGGTTAGCGTTAGAAATAAAATCGAGTCTGAAAGAGAGGGTGAAAACAAATCACAAGCAAATGAAGAGAGTGACACGGTGATTTGTTTTACCGAGGTTTGGTTCTTGCAAACCTAATCCCCGTTGAGGTGGTCACAAAGACCGAGCCTCTTTCAACCCTTTCCCTCTCTCAAACGGTCACCTAGACCGAGTGAGCTTCCTTCCTTGATTTCTTGGGTCACTTAGACCCCGCAAGGCCCACCACACAATTGGTGTCTCTTGCTTCGCTTACAAGGCTTTGAGAGTAAGAATGAGAGAAAGAAGAAAGCCAACCAAGCAACAAGAGCAACAAAAGAACACAAGTCGATCTTCTCACAAAGTCCTATTAACTAGAGTTGAATTGTGGAGTTTGATTTGATCTGAGGCTTTGATTTGTGTCTTGGAGTGTTGTGTATTGTTCTTGTATTGAATGAGGAGTAGTGAATGCTTGGATGCTTGAAGTGGTGGTGGTTGGGGGGTATTTATAGCCCCAACCACCAAAACAGCCGTTGGGAGGTGTAGCACCCTGATTTTGGGGGTATAAAATTTCTTTCTAATTATCACCCAAAAGCATGTGTTACTCTTCTTTTTCTCACTCTAGGTTTTCTCTCCCTCTAGATTCATTCCCCCTTTTTCCTTTTTATTAGGGATAGCTTAAACTAGTGGAGGTTAATTATTTATTTTTGCCAAAACCCTATGGGTCATGACATGTTGCATCATGCTGAGCTTAAAATACTCTTTGAAGTGTTGCACATGTTTGAATTTATTTGAATTTGAAACCTAGTTTAATTTTGGATTTGAGAACCCTATGGAAAAAGAAATAGAAAAGGAATTAGAAAATCCAGAGAAAAAGAAAAGGGGAAAGCAGCCCAGTCGGCCCACTAAGCCCAGCCAGGCCGCGCGCCCGCGCGCTCGCGTCGCCTGACAAGCGGACCCCACCTGTCAGCGGCAGTTCCCCTCTCCCGCGCGCGCTCTCTCTCGCACTCTGCCTGCTGGAGCCGATCTGTCGGTGCCAGTTTTCCTTCGCCCGCGCGCTCTCCTTCTCTCTCTGTCTCGTGGACCCGGATTCCCAGTCGTCGAGCCGTTGCCCGCACGCCCTTGTCCTCTCTCCCTGCGCTGTGGGCCAGCTCTGTCAGTTCCGCCTTCTCCGCGCTCGCTGTGGACCGGCACGTGCGCACTTGCGCACGTCGCCGGGTTTCTCGGCCACGATGCCCGCCGTTGGAGTCGACCGTTGCGCTGGAGCCGTTACTCCGCTGGCACACCGGACAGTCCAGTGAATTATAGCGGAGTGGCTTTTCCAGAAACCCGAAGGTGGCGAGTTCGAGTTGATCCACCCTGGTGCACCGGACACTGTCCGGTGGCACACCGGACACTCCGGTGCGCCAGACCAGGGCAGCCTTCGGTTTGTTTTGCTCCTTTCTTTTTGAACCCTAATTTGGACCTTTTTATTGGTTTGTGTTGAACCTTTGGCACCTGTAGAACTTATAATCTAGAGTAAACTAGTTAGTCCTATTATTTGTGTTGGGCAATTCAACCACCAAAATCATTTAGGAAAATGTTTGACCCTATTTCCCTTTCACCAAGGTCTTGAGCCGGTTGTACATAGCTTGTGGCTCCTCTCCTTGGTTGAGGATGAATCGACCGAGCTCCCCCTCGATCGTCTCCCGCTTGGTGATCTTGGTCACCTTATCTCCTTTGTGCGCGATTTTTAGCACGTCCCAAATCTCTTTGGCACTCTTCAACCCTTGCACCTTATTATACTCCTCTCGATATAGAGAGGCGAGGAGTATAGTGGTGGCTTGGGAGTTGAAGTGCTGGATTTGGGCGACCTCGTCCGAGTCATAGCCTTCATCCCCCACGGATGGTACCTGCGCTCCAAACTCAACAATGTCCCAAATGCTAGCGTGGAGTGAGGTCAGATGGTGCCTCATTTTATCACTCCATATACAATAATCTTCACCATAAAAAACCAATGGTTTGCCTAATGGGACGGAAATTAAAGGAATGCGTTTGGAAATGCGGGGATAACGTAAGGGGATCTTGCTAAACTTCTTGTGCTCATGGCGCTTAGAAGTGACAGATGGAGCGTCGGAGGCGGAGGTGGATGGCTGAAAGGGAATTAGGCTTACACCTAGTTCCTAAATTATTTTGGTGGTTGAATTGCCCAACACAAATTGATAAACTAACTAGTTTGCTCTAGATTATACGTTCTACAGGTGCCAAAGGTTCATCTACAACTATACTAATTCGACTGTCCGGAATACCGTAGATTATTCCGGACAGGAGAAGCTTTTTGGAAAAACAGGCCAAGCGCGGACCGTCCGGGCTCTTGCGGCGGACCGTCCGCGACATCGGGATACCCCTCGGACAGAACCAATGCAAAAACACAAGTTTCCACTACAGACTGTCCGGAGGAAAAGCGAAGACCGTCCGAGCCCTCGCGCGGACCGTCCGGCCTCAGGCGCGGACCGTCCGGTCGGTAAGAAACCGAAAAACCCGAAGGTGACGGGTTCGGAGAAATGAATTATAGGGGGCCTCGCGGACCGTCCGGGGTGCACGACCGGACCGTCCGCGACTGGCTCTGTCTGACATCTGACGACGCATTAAATGCAATATAGCCGTTGATATAGCCGTTACTGCTGACCGTTGCATTTTCAGCCGTTGATCTATAGGGGCGGACCGTCCGCACCAGGAGGGCGGACCGTCCGCGCTCAGCAGAATGGCCCAACGGCTAGGAAGTGGTTGGTGGCTATAAATACAACCCCAACCACCTCCATTCATATCATCCAAGCATTCCAACCTTCAACATTCAATACAAGAGCTAGCAATCCATTCCAAGACACATTCAAAGCCTCCATCTCTCCAAGTTTCACAATTGAGAAAAGAGATCATTAGTGATTAGTGGCTTGAGAGAGAAAGTGATCCGTGTGTTATTTGTCGCTCTTGTCGCTTGGCCTTTTTTAATCGTGCTTTCTTGATTCTTTCATCGCAATCAAACTCACTTGTAATTGAGGCAAGAGACACCAAACTTGTGGTGGTCCTTGTGGGAACTTTGTGTTCCAAGTAATTGAGAAGAGAAAGCTCACTCGGTCCGAGGGATCGTTTGAGAGAGGGAAGGGTTGAAAGAGACCCGGCCTTTGTGGCCTCCTCAACGGGGAGTAGGTTTGCAAGAACCGAACCTCGGTAAAACAAATCTCCGTGTCTCACTTGCTTATTCGTTTGGGATTTGTTTTCCGTCCTCTCTCGCGGACTCGTTTCTTTATTACTAACGCTAACCCCGACTTGTAGTTGTGTTTATATTTGTAAATTTCAGTTTCGCCCTATTCACCCCCCCTCTAGGCGACTATCAATGGCGACGAAGAATCGGTCTCGTAGTAGACCACCTTATTCATCTTCTTCTTCTTGTCGCCACTCCGGTGCGACTTAACGTGGGGAGGTGATTCCTCCCTTCGTTTGTCACCGGACTCCCTTGATGAAGCCTTCCCGTGGCTTGTGGCCATTTCCATCTCCCTCTTGGCAGATCCTCCCGACATCACTTCGAGTGGTTAGACTCTTAATGAAGTACCGGGCTCTGATACCAATTGAAAGTCGCCTAGAGGGGGGGTGAATAGGCGGAAACCAAAATTTACAAACTTTAAGCACAACTACCAGCTGGGGTTAGCGTTATAAATAAAATCGAGTCTGAAAGAGAGGGTGAAAACAAATCACAAGCAAATGAAGAGAGTGACACGGCCAACAATGAGGATTGAGCCTATTTCCCTTTCAATATATATATATATATGTGGAGAGGATATTGGGAGCCATGGGCTTCAAATAGGTACAGGAAGCCCCAGTCACCCTCTAGACCGCAGCCAACAATCAGGTGCATGCGGTCTGGTGCGTCCCCCACCATGCACCAGGCCAAACCTCCCCACGTACGCGCCTCAGTCAAACCTCTGATCCAACACCCAACCCCCACGCAGGAGGCATGCCATAATTGCAGTTCTTTTTTTGTACAGATGTCGTAAATAGTTTATAAAAATAGTGTAAATAGTTCATAGAGATAGAATAAAACCATGTCCAACTAGTGGACACGCACAGGCGCATGCATGTAGATCCTATTTTTATGGCAGATCCGATAATTATGGCAAATAGTGTGAGTTTCCATTGCGTGTGCTCAAGTTTTGAATGATATTTTCGTTTCCACTACATGCACAAAAAATGGATGGCTCCATAAACATAGGATCACACCAACAGCTATGCAGCTAGGCTCGTTATATCCAATTTATGATATATACATATACTAAGTACGCTACACAGTGTAGGTATTTATACAATTCGGTATACTTCGTAAAAATTTGGTTCCTTGCATGCACAAAAAAATGGTAGGAATGTGATGAAAGGAAATGAATTGGCATGAATGTAAACAAAAAATCTTATTTAAATGATTTATTTTCTTTATAAATATAGGATCGTTCCAACAGCCATGCATCTAGGCTCATTAGAACCAGTTTATGATATATACTAATACTAATTACGCTACACGATGTAGGTATTTTTGCAATGCGGTACAATGTGTAAAAATCTGGCATGCGGTTCATTAGTGGACACATCTCCATATTCGAGAGTAAAACCATAAATCTTGAGCGTAAAAACCGAGAGTTAAAACCGTAAATACTGGTCCAACATAAAAGTCATTGGAAACCTATTGATGTTGACATAGATATACATACAAAATGACATAAAAATATGTACGCAGTTATATATCGTCCCTTCACTAGGAAAATGCATTTACGTGCGTCCCTCATCAGACGCATGCATGCGGTCCTATTTTTATGGCAGATCTGAACAATATGGCAACCACTAGACACATGCGTGTTGTTCCTATTTTTATGCACATCCGAAAATTATGATAGGTCTTGAGAGTTTCCATTGCATGCCCACAAAATTTTGAATGATATTTTCGTTCCCACAGCATACACGCAAAAGTTGGATGCTAATATCGTGCAAGATATAAATCATTATAGAAAGTTGCATAAATACTTACATCGTACATCATAATTAATGAAAAAAATCCTAGTATGTGGTCACCCAACAACCGCATGTATGAAACAAAGGATTGGGGGAGGTCATCGTCTGAGGACGCAACCGAGACCACTAGATCGGAGGAATTGGTGATCGAAGGACGCCTGAACCGTCGTGCGGACCACAGACCCTTGCAGCACGCGCCTTGCGCGACCACCGACACTGCCGGAGCCACGCGTGCCTCGTGTGGCCGCCGCCGCTGGAGACAGTCCCGCCTCGCGCGACCTCTGGATGGGGTCGTCGCTGCCGTGCGCACTCGAGGAACCTCCACCATCGCGCACACCTTTGGTCGACACCGCCGCACGAGCCTCTGGCCGCTCGCGGCTCCCTGGGCCACGGCCGGCGCTCGCGCCTCCGGGGTCATCGTCACCGCCCCCTCGTCGGGGAACCACCGCTGTCGTGCGAAGGGGGCACCGTCGCTCGCGCCTCCGAGGTCGCGCCGTCGCCGCTCGCTCATCCCGGACCGCCATCATCGCTCGTGCGTCTGGATGGGGCATCAAAAAATGAAGCCTAGCGGCCTAGGGTTCACTTTATAGATGCCCGACATGGTGCCACCGAACCAGATGGCACCGTTGGGCGAGTGCTTACTCTAGATATTGGAAGCATATGGCTATCTATATATAGCCTTCCGAAAGCTCCACCTCTCACTCGAGCAGAAAATATACTCCTTTGCAACCACACCCATGCTTTTTGGGCAATTACACCGGCCACCGTTTGTGAGTTGTATTGTTGGTAAGAAACATGTAAGAGTGGTATAAAACACTTTTATAACTTGTGTTCCACCACCATCTCGATAGTAGTTGTATGGTTCACAATGTTTGTTTGTTGACTTTTTTCTCCATTTTGTACTAACAACGACAGGGCCAAAGACCTAAACAGACAATGATAAGAGCTCTAAGCCTACTGGTGGTGAGTGTGTCTCGTATTTGAAAATGAAGGAGATGATGGACACATTGACTAAAGCCTTTGAGAGCCACACCATTGATGCTAATTCGTCTCCCTCAGGCTCGATATATCCATCTTTCTCTTCTTGTAATGAAAATATTGCAAATGAGTATAATAAATTGGAAGCATCAATGGATAAGATTTTTTATGACGTTGTATATGTGGCGACATGCGAAAAATTAAAATTATGGCTAATACTTTAACGAATGATGCATTAGTATAGTGGAATAATTTGCACGACTATGAGAAACCACAAACATGAACAGGTGTGAGAGCACTTATGAGAGAACAATTTGTTTCTATGGATGATACTAAAAATAATTTGAGTAATTATATTGATGTCATGACTTCAGATAAATCTGAGATGCCTTTGTTATAAGAAATTGTTGTTACTTGTGATATAAAAGAGTTGTGATAATAATAATACTGTTATTTGTATGCCACAACTGGGGAACAAACTCGGTGTTGTTGCTTCTGATTCTATTAATTGTGCCAAAATTAGATCATCCAATTTTATAACTAGTGTCCATGATGAGCTGAAATTGTTATTTTCTTTAAATACTTTATGCTATATTGAATTTGATGTTCTATGTAATCTAAATAATTTAGAGAATAAACTTTCTTTTAGTGTTGATTTGCCATGGTAAATCTAAACATACATATAATGTTACTGGGAGATATAATTGGAAAGTAGAATGCATGATACATCGAGTATAATTTGTTTAAATATGAAATCTCCTTTTATCATGAAACAATATGATCAATTAAAGGGCTGTGCTAAAGTTAACCATATCACGTTTAGTTCCACTTACCTTCTTTGTATGTTTTATAACAACAAGGTCAACTTTAAGAAGGGGAGTAAGGTTAAGCACTACATCAACACATTTTACGGGCACCAACGAATTTAGGTCGAGGATGAATCAAAACCAAGAATGAGAGAATGACGAGTACAAGGACGACACTATATGGTGAAGGTCCAATCAGAGTCCCAAGCTCAAGGGGAGTTCAAGTCCAGTTTGTTCGCGAACTAGATTGCAGGAATGATCCTCACGAAAACGGACGCCAAGACTACATAAAAACTGCATTTTCGACGTTTTAGATTTTTTTGGAAAGCTAAGAAAATAAGATTTACAACCCAACTGGTCCCACGTCAAAATATGCTCGGAACTAATGAAAATCGTCGTAACAAGATGATGTCTAGAATCTTCTAGAAATCAGCGACGTATGTTTTTTGGCCTAAAGTCCTTGTACATTCTAGAGTTGATCGGCCACCCCTTGGCCACTGTTTGAGTCGAGGACGACTATATTTCATAGACGTTCTGTCTGAACCAATATAAATCATGTACCCACCGCGAGCTCAGAACTCGTACAACAAATTTACTTAACAAATTTACTTGCTGAAAGAAGGTTCTAAACACCGACAACTCTACGTTACAAAATAGTGGTTTTGGTAACTATATAGGTGATTTTGGTACACAGTCTATAACGTGACGAACTATTCGAACATGGACAGTGAATTATCCGAGTTTATCCATCATATTGTGCACGAACTATTCGAACCTGGACAATAAACTATCCGGGTTTATCCATCAGATTGTACATCGGTGCTGCCAAATTAAGCGCTCAACACCAACCATGACAATCTATTATGCCGATGTCTACAGTAACGCCGCATGAATGACAATATTTATCACACCGTGGTTAGCGATTTTGACTCAAACAAGCAGCAATTTCGTTCTTCCCGATTTTGCAAAATGGACATTCCCCAATTCACATTCCGCTGCAGTTGGTATGTGACCAAGCGCCAACCGTTCATTTTTTCCTAGGAACACACAGATGCAAACCGGGAAACCGCCAATCGAATCGAAAGGTGGAAACGGCGCAGCAGTAGAGTACTTCGCACCAGGGCCCCACCATAGGTTCCTTGTGCCCTGCAGCCTGCAGGCTGCACAACGCCCCTCACTCCTCCGGTACCAGCGCTAGTCACTGACAGTTGTCCCCCACTGGACGTCTTCTCTCTCGTTCCCACCTGTCATTCACTATCCAAGTCAGATACCACCGAAAAATCGATGCCTCTTGCCGTCTAGCGCACACAGAGCCGCGGCGTCGACCCGCCCATGTCCCCTCGATAGCACCCCCTGTTCTTTCCCATCTCTCCAACTCTCCTTGCCCGGCTGCCCCACACCTCTGCTCTTCCCTCTCGCCTCCCGCCGTTACAGCTTGCAGCTCCAGCCCCAACCCCCGTCCCTCTCTCCCTGAGCCGTCGCCTTCGCCTTCGCTGCGAAATCTAGGGTTTACGCCGCGCATCGGGTACCGCGCACGCACCGACCGACCACCCGGCGGTCGGCGCCGCTACACGCGGGCTCGCTCTCAGGTGGTTGAGCGTGGCCGGAGAAGGGGAGGGGCGACACTGCTCGTGGGTGGGTCAGCCAGTGTGCCCCACGAGGAACGGCAATCATGTCGCAGACGAACTGGGAGGCGGATAAGATGTGAGCGTGCATTGTCTGTTGTTTCCCGATGGTTTAAGATGTTTTTTCTTTTCTTTTTGAAACGGGTTGTTTTTTTTATCTCGCCGTTCCGATGTTCGCGTTTGCCGTTCTACAGTTGCCTTGCTGGACAGACAAAGCTGTCTGTTGATTCCTCCTCAGGGTTCATTGAGCCTGACTCTCTTTGGGGAGTCCGGTTTTCTTCGGGGATAAACTACATGTATGGAGTTAGAAGGAATATTTTTGGGAGATTGGGACATTCTTGGGGCTACCGTGTGGTGTCGCTGTGATTGCATGGGCGGATTGGTAGCTTGGTAGAGGCCTACAGATGATGCCTTACAATCGAGAATCGACAACCATTACAATAAAAGATGTTGCTAGTTCCTTGTATTCTCAAGTCATTGACTTCTTGACTCCTTGTAGGTAATAGGACAAATAAATGTGGTACCGTTCCGAATGTTTTTTTTTTGTTTCCATCCAGTTTGTGATGGTGATGTAGCTATATAAATTAGACGCATGTTTGTTTCGACCCTCCTCAGAAGAACTGAATGATCTTTTATATTACTTAACGACGAAACAGGCTGGATGTGTACATATATGACTATTTTGTCAAGAGAAACCTGCAGGCAACCGCAAAGGCCTTCCAAGCAGAAGGCAAGGTCTCATCAGATCCAGTTGGTACGCCTCTTGAACAGTCACAATGGAGTCTTTTTAGCCTGATTTTATTTTTGTACTGCCATGGTTTTGAGCTTATCTTTCTTGTAGCTATTGATGCTCCTGGTGGCTTTCTCTTTGAGTGGTGGTCTGTATTTTGGGATATATTCATAGCAAGAACAAATGAGAAGCATTCAGATGTTGCAGCATCATATATCGAGGTATGCATGTGGACATGCTAAACCATGCTTTTCATTCTTGCCTGTTACAGCCAGTTTTCAAATGGAGTTACAGAAATAATCTGCCTTAACTTATTTTTCTAAATGGGGCGTGGTACCCTCTACATTCTATATATTTACAACAAATCCTCTGTAGCAGCAGCGGCAACAACGCCAACAACAGACTTTTAGTGCTTGCAAGTTGGGGTAAGCTAGTGCTGAAACCCCAACTTTTTCAAGAATAAAAACCTAAAAACTATATTATTCTAGGGGATCTAAAGACTACTCGTGGTTTAGGTATGTGGATAGTTAATTTTCACGTGCTCTTATCTATGGACAAGTTTCTGGGTATTAATTGCACTCAAGTTCACTTGTACCACTGCCTCCTATCATCCTATGCCAAGTTTGGTGCAAGGTTATTAAAACGACAAAATGTTGAAATGTTCATGGGTGGAGTTTTGACTTTTAAATGTTTTAAACGAAGTTTAAACATAGTTTTAAACAACATAAGAAAATATCAATATATCATAATTTCAGACAATAAGATGAAGTTAAATAACATAATTTCAGACAATAACATAAGTTCACATAATAATATTGTGCAAAATGACATGTCCACAACCACATCACCAGAATAACACAAGTGCAACTAAGCAAGGGAGGGGAGGAGGATGAGAGCGCTGCAGGGGACTATGGGAGATGAGCATCTTCTTGAGAGCATGGGTGGTGGGCACTGGCCGACGCTTGGCGGAGGAGGCGAGGCTGAGGAGGCAAGTAGGAGAGATGGGCGCAGGTAGCGGAGCTAAGCAGGGGAGGCGAGGTCGCGGGGGGGGAGCAGGGGATGCAGGGCCGCGGAGCCGAGCGGGGGAGCAGGGAGGCGGCAGACGAGCTCATCGTCGTCGAGCTGAGAGCAGGGCAGCAGGCGAGGAGGACAGGCACCAGGTGGGCAAAGCACAGGGAGGCGGCTGAGAAGAGCAGGGCGCAAAGGTGGAGGCGTATGTGGTGATGCCTGAGGCCTGACGGTTTTAGGGTAAGTTTTTTTTTCAATCGTGGGCTGGGCTAGAGTTCCATAAAGCGTTAAAGCGTGCCCTTTTTACAGCCCATAGCGTTTAAACACCAAAAACAGACGCTTTAGCGCTTAAAACGGGCACTTTAGCGCTTAAAACGAGCGCTTTACGCTTTCTCGTGAAATGTTGTAGCACTTTATGCACTTAGCAGTGTTTTGCGCTTAAAAGGCGCTTAAGCGACTTTTTAATAACATTGGTTTGGTGTACCCCTCCCTCCTTATTTTAACCATGCCTTAGGATTCACCTATGTACCAATACCTCTGTAGATTGCAAAGAACCATCTCTCTGAGATGTGAATCCAAGATTTGCTTGTTAGTGGCCTCGTTTAGATATGCCATCAGTTTACTCTTGATTCCATTGTTTCTGCACAAATCATTATTGAGCTTCTTCTGTACTAGTTATTGACACTGTAACTGTTTTTGCTTTTAATTGTTTTTTTGGACATGGGAGATGACTACTGAATTGACGGTGCTAATTTAGCTGTACTTTCCTCATTTCCTGTATATTTCCAGACTCAGCTAATTAAAGCAAGGGAACAACAACACCAGCAGCCACCTCAACAACAGCAACAGCAGCAGCAAATACAAATGCAACAAATGCTGTTACATAGAGCTGCACAGCAGCAGCAACAGCAGCAGCGTAGAGATGGTTCTCTTCTCAATGGTACTGCAAGTGGATTTTCTGGGAATGATCCTTTAATCCGACAAAATCCAGCTAATGCGAATTCGATGGCAGCAAAAATGTATGAAGAGAGGTTAAAGCTCCCTCCCCAGCGGGATTCTCTGGATGAGGCGTCAATAAAGGTACCACACCTTGCTAGATCTGCCAGTTCTTATCTTTTAGTTTACTCTTATCACATCGTGTCATGAAAACATCAGTTGCAGCAAAGATATGGAGAAAATGTGGGACAAGTAATTGATCCGAACCAAGCACTATTGAAAGCAGCTGCAGCTGGACAATCCTCTGGGTATGTGCAAAATTCTAAGTTGCGTGTGCATTGCATATTTCATTGCTACAAGTTACATCATATGGCAGACATGAATACATAGGCTTCTTTCGGCATGATGATGGATTTCCAAAAGCTCTTATTTATTTTCTATTTAGACGAAAGATTTTGTAGGAAGCGTCCTTTTGGACTGTGATGGTAAAAAAAGCCTACTACAGTTGGCAGCTATTTGTCTAACTATCTAGAATTCCAGATACCATGAGTGCAGAACAGCACAGAAACTCGTGATCTATTAGTATTATATTGAATAATGAACTGATATATATACAGCAGTGTTATCCTAAACACTAAATGGTAAATAGTCGGTCACCCTTTGTTTAGCGTTTTGGCTGTTTAGACTGTTTAAATGGAGTTAAATGACCTAAATGGTTGTGTAAAACACATCAACAGCTCCCAACCCCAGCTCACAATCTTTTGGCACTTGGGAAAATTAAGCCCCCGTGTGGAAAAATCCGCGCAGTCGCGTCTGTGTATCCTCCCCGTGCCAGGTTTTCAGGCCTTTGTGGGCAGCATCCCTATCGCGATACAAGGCCGCCAACAACGTGGTCTCCTGTATGGAGTCGTTGATCACTGACCGTGGTACAAACTGTTGGAATATAATATAAGTGAATTGTCCACCTCTTCCTATCAGCTTAAGCTTTTAGGTTGAATTGGTTGGTGCATACAACTTAATATGGTATCAAAGCCAGATGTCTCGAGTTCGAATCCTGGTATGCACAATTAAATAAAATAATTGTTGCTCACTCCTATATTCCACGTCAGAGACCTAAAAGAGGCTCGACGTGAGGAGGGGTGTTGGAATATAATATAAGTGAATTGTCCACCTCTTCCTATCAGCTTAAGCTTTTGGGTTGAATTGGTTGGTGCATGCAACTTAATACAAACATGCGCATGACAAAAAACACTCATGGGGTGTGCGTGTGGAAGGCCGCTTCGCGTGTGCGCACAGGGGCTGGCTAGCCGTGGTCGCGGAGATCTTCAGCGTGACACCTTTGGTGCTCCTGGTGGACGTGAAGGACAGTGGCGACATGATAGAGTACCAATTGTTCTGTAGTGAGGAGCTTCGGCTGGCACTCAAGGACATTGTCTGGGCCACTGGCGAGGACACTCTGCGCACTGCTTGATGTTGTCACTGTAGCGAAAATACCCACGTGTTGCCAAGAAAATTTCCCTTGGCTCTATTTTTTATATATTTTATGAGTTACCTTTGTGAAACTGCTGGAAAGACCCTTCTTTGCTGCTCCTAATTATTTTTGGCGACTTGGAAAACTCAATGATTTTGGGAACTCTTGGAAGTGCTTTAACATTAAAATATACTCCCTCCATTTCAAAATAAAATTCGTTTTAGGAAATTAGAGGATTCATACAATACTTGATGTATGTGTCTAGATTCATCATCATCCATTTGAATATAGTCATTTAAATAAAGTGCTAAAATGACTACTATTTTGGAACGGAGGGAGTACATATTTGTGTATGTAAAATTCAAATATGCTAGAAAGTGTGCATATTTAGGCATGTAAAAAAATAAGAATTCTATCAAATAGTTTTATTGGAAGAAAACTACATTCCACTCCACCTCTTATACTTACGATGTTAACTAGTTGGGTGCCAATGTTGGCAATTGTAGTCCTTGTATTGACTAAATGGTGAATTAAATGCCCATTAGCTCATTTAATCACATTTAACCCGATTATGTTTAGATGGTTTTTAATGGTTTAAAACTGTCCAACCATTTAGGGCCTAAGGCCCTGTTTGTTTCAGATTATAATTTGGCGAGATTATATAATCCAGCGCAAATAATCCGACAGGCAAACAAACACCTAGATTATAGGTCCAGATTATATAATCTATGCCCAGATCATGATAATCTCATAATCTCCTCAAGAGTAGCTTATTTCAGATTATTTTTGGTAAAAAGATCCACTACCCATGGTTATGTAAATGTAAATTACAGAATCTGCCAACATCTTCTTTTCTATACGATCGCCATTCCCCCTCCCCATTCTCTCCATCCCGCTGCCCCCTTTCCTGCCCATTCTCTCCCCGCTCCTGCCCTGCGCATCTCCATCCCGCCGCCCCCTGCCCTTGGAGCATGGCGCGGGCCGCGGGGGCTGCTGCTGCGCCGTCGCAGGGTGAGTAGGCGGCTGACCACACGATGTCTGTTGTGCCTCCTCTGGGCGAGTAGGCAGCCGGCCGCCGCGCGGCCCACTTTCTTCTCCCGCTGTCGCAACTACGCTCATCCATGCTGCTCGCCAGCACTGCTGCTTTGCAGGCACTCGTCGTCCTCACCAGCCTTACACATGACGTATCCAGGAAAAGGACTAGGGAGAGAACAGAGGAAGGAGATGTCATGTTGGCCTGTACGTAAGTGAGATGGAGTGAGAGGGATATTGTGTATTAGATAATAATAATCTGCAGTTGTATAATCTAGACTACCAAACAGCTACATATAAATTATAATCTAAACAAATTATAATCTGGATTATATAGTCTAGATTATAATCTAGATTATATAATTTATAAGCTGAAACAAACAGGCCCTAAATAACATGGTAAGCCTTTGTTTACTGTTTAAATGCACTAAAAGGCCATTTAGGCAAACAATGATTATTAGCCTTCATTTCTATTCTCCTATTAGAATGCTGTGGCAAAAGTTCCGTATCTGGAATGTCTTGGAGTTGGACTGTTTCTAGCTAGTTTTCTTTTGTCTAGTCTTCTCTGTATTTCGGTTCACACCCTTGCAATCAATTGATAGTCTTAACATGTTAATCATAACTCATAAGGCACATTCATGCATAAAGTATTTTGCTAACTTTTTGGTACATTTAGATTATACTTATTGGAAATATTGCTTGTATTTCCTTTTTTATTTAATTCCATGACAGTTCTTGTTTGGATTTCTGAAGTACAATTGGCAGTTGTTTGTCATCCATTGACTGTCTATTGATCATTAAAGTGATTAAACACCAACTTTACTCATGTATTCTTGGTCAAAAAAACTTTACTCATCTATTTAGGCTATAGGTTTTTGTGTAGTCATTAGTATGCTTGAAATATTGGTGTGAGAGACAAATAGTCTTTTGCAGTTTTGCATTTTGCAGGAATGAGGTGTTGGTTATGGTTTCATCTGGATTATGTAGCAATTATTCCCTCTGTTCCAAATTGTTGGCTGTTTTAGTTTTGCCCTAAGTCAAACTTCTCTTTGATATACTAGATGTTGATCCATCTATAAACTTGGTCAAAGTTAGAGAAGTTTGAATTGCAACAAAACTAAAACAACCTACAATTTAGAATGGAGTGGGTAGCTTTCTAGGTGTCCTTAGTCTTGCTTTCATGAATTTTGACATGCTATCTTCCATAGGCAAATTTTGCATGGGACTGCTAGTGGTTTGTCAGGTACTCCGCAACAAGTTCAGGCAAGAAGCCCACAACAACCACCTACAGCAGAACAGGTTACCTATGATATCAAAATGTTTGCCACTCACTTCCATGGGCAAAAAAGAATGAGGAAAAAAAAGAGAGAGGGGGGGGGGGTGTTATTAACATTCCCATCAATGATCATATTTTTTTTGCAGAATATCAGGACCGAGATCAATCCAGTGTTGACACCAAGAGCAGCAGGCACTGAGGGTTCATTGATTGGTATCCAAGGTAACAGTCATATATTATGTTCACTAGACTCATTGTTCTCTGGTTAATTATGGCCCCCTGTTTTAAACGCATCCAGTTATACCCAGCTTGCCTTGGGAAATAGTGGTGCCTAAGCGTCCAGGTGGATCCAGCACTCAATTGGACGCCTAGTCGCCTTTGAAACCATGATTATGCTGCCACATCATTCCTGTTGAATCTTTTGACATAGCATCATGTCATGTAATACTTACTACTCTAGTAGGTAGTTTTATGAAGTTAAGCTCCCGTCTCATTTTAGCAGGATCTAATCAGGCTGGAAACAATTTAACTCTGAAAGGCTGGCCGCTCACGGTAAGCTCTACTATCTGATTGAATGTGTTTCTCTTTGCATGTGCTTCATTTATGACGCGTGCCCATATTCTGGATTTTGATTTAGGTTACATTCTGTTTCTGTTTTGTGGACTAAACACTTACTTCAGCTCATCCCTGTGGTTGCATATTTGAGGAGCGTATTTATATTTCCAAAATTTTGTTACTGTTTACTGAACTGCAAGCGTGTCCCTCTACCTATAATAGAAGCATTTAACTCGCCAACATCACATTTTACTGTCTCCATGGTATGTGGTGTGGCTATATCGCATGTAAAAATTCTCTTTATGATCTCTTGCTATATGGACATATGGATATCTGTTATATCTATTAGACTTTTAAGCTATAGGCTATTGGCATTATGATATTGAATACTAAAAGCTTAGGGCAGTCCCAATGCTGAAACTATCCTCTGGTTTCCATAGCAAGAATCTTCCTTTAGAAACTACACAGTATCACATATTTCACTTTCTCCATGGTATGTGGTGTGGCTATACTGCACATAAAAATTCCTTTGTTTTTTATCACTTGACACTTGCTATATGTATATCTGCCATATCTATTAGACATTAGGCTATTAGCATTAGATATGTATACTAAAAGCTTAGTGCAGTCCCAATGCTGAAACTATCCTCTAGTTTCCATAGCAAAAGTCTTCCTTTAGAAACCACACAAACACAAAGTAATCACTTATTTGTGTGGGACCTTAACTAATTAAAGCCAATCCGTCCTTTTCTAGCTCATCCCTTCCCAAGTGCTCTACTGCTCTTGCCCTTGTGCTCTCTCTTCACACCCCCAGTTTCTGGAGATCCAAGCCACATGTCCGCAGGGGTGACATGTGGGACCGGCGGCGGTGCAGCGGAGGCGTGCGCGGTGGTGGGTGGACTCAGTGATGGCGCAGCAGAGGGCATGCTGCTGATGGTGGCGGCATAGCTGAGGGCGCACCAGAGGTAGTTTGGTGCAGGGCATGGCTCAGTAGCGGTGGAGCAGAGGGCTTGTGGGCACGGCACAACATCCTCTTTCCTATGAGGTGGCTGCAAGGAGGTTGGTGCCGGATCCATGGGCATCGTGCTGCTGCTTCATGATTCATTGTCCTGGTGAAATTTTGGCGATGGCGGTGTTGACCAAGGTAGGCTCCATACCTGGAAACTAGTGGATTCCCCTAATGCGACTTCGTCTGGTTCTTCGGCTCTCTATGCAGGAGCCGAAACCTGGTGATCATCTGGACTGAAGTTGCCATCTCCATTATACCCTGAAGCAGTGGCGTCTCGCTTTGCAACAGCCTCACATTTGTTCTGCCACATATAATGCCCTTGTATCTTATAGTTCCACGACAGACTTCGTAGTATATTTAGTTCTGCGGTGTGACAGAATGAATGTCTGCATTCAGCAGTTTTATGTAGCTTGGAAGTATAATACACATCATGTGATTGGTGCTACTATAGATGTTCTGTGTCAAAATTCTGTTTTAACATGCAGCTCCTTTTATCTTCTTAGGGACTTGATCATTTTCGCTCTGGAATTCTGCAGCAGAAGCCATTTATGCAATCTCCACAGCAATTTCAGCAGCTCCAGTTTCTGACCCCACAGCAGCAGCAGCAGCTTTTGCTGCACGCTCAGCAAAATCTGTCGTCCTCGATGTCAAGCGATGTTGATACCAGGAGATTAAGGATGCTTCTTAACAACAGGAATGTGGTCCTTGGACAGGATGGGCAGACAAATAGCGGCGGTGATGTTATCCCAAATATTGGTTCGCCAGGGCAAAGTGGTGGATCGCGTAATGATATAGATATACTAATAAAGGTATCCCTACAGATCTCTACCTCTAAGTCACTCATTTTTCAAAGTTCATACAAGATATATTATTTTCTTTGTGAAGTAATCATATCTAGTTTGTTAAAGGTCATATCAAATACCATGCCATTAGCTTAGTATACAGAGTTGCATGCCCCATTTTGGTGAGATGATGAGTAGGGTGGATGGAGGAACATCGAGACAAAGTCGTACTTCTGCCTTAATCTGATTTTATTGTTATATATTCACCATTTGTTTACTTTCCTCAAGACTCTCTTAATCTTTGGAACTTTGTGATAGTTTCTAAATTTAGGCATAGTTTGTGCCTGTACTTGTTTCCATAATTGTATTCTAGCTACTTCTGTCATGGTGCTCACTGCTTACCTAATTGAATAGTGAGTTAAATGCATCAGTGGCCCTTGAAGTTGTCAAGAGATGCCACTTAGGTCCACGAACTTTGAAAATATATTTATGGGTTCCTAATTAACTTGTTAAGTGCACTGCACATCCCTAAACTCGCAGGTCCATTTCTGGACATCATCCATAACGACCATCCCTAAACTCGTTAAGTGCACTGCACATCCATAATGACAAGTTTGGGGCCACTCGTGCATTTAGCTCTTGAATGATTAACCTGCTTTTAACTCTTGAATAATTAGCCTGCTTCATACTATGCAGCTGCGAAAGAGCCTCTAGCTGAGTTGGTCAGGTGGTCTGGGTAGTACTCCTCAGGTCCTGGGTTCGACTTCCCGTGGGAGCGAATTTTAGGCTGTGGTTAAAAAAATCCCCTCGTCTGTCTCATGCCAAAGCACAGGTCTAAAGCTCGGTCGTTGTCGTTTCTCATATGGGCTACGGTGCCGCTATGTATGGGCGGGCCAGGGGTTCGGGGGTTTTCTCGACCTGCGTGAGAATGTTTTCTTCTTAATATAATGCCCGGAGGCTGTCATACCCCCGCAGGCCGAGTTTTTCATACTATGCAGCTAATCTGTGCAACAGTATGAAATGAGAGTTAGACTGGTCTTATAGTTTCCTTCAATTATTCTTGGCTGATACATGTGTAGTTGTGTGCCTAACAACCTATTTTAACAGACAAATTCCTCCCTTTACACTAGTCTTCTAACATTTTTTTTACTTCTGATACGAGCATGTACTTATATTGGTATTTCTATATAGTAGAAGAAATTTGCTCTTCTACAGCAGCAGCAGCAGCAGCAAAGTCATAGCCAGCAGCAGCAGCTTCAGCAACCTGCGCTCTCTGGACAGCAATCTCAAAGTTCAAACCAGCTTCTCCATCAGCATGGAAAACCAGGAGTTGGGAGCTTGCCTATTGATGGAAACTTGCCAAACTCTTTTGGATTTCCTGAACAAGTATGTCTGATACGACTAGTGTTTTCATGCTGGTTTTGGTATTAATGAATGATATATGCTGCAACCTACAACCAGAGAAATAATTCGAATCTGCAAACAGTTGTAGTTTGTCACAACTGAAGTATCTATAACTACCTATAATGAATCATGTAGATCATCTTGGTTTTATTTATTAACTTTACCTCATATGATTACTTGCTACTGCTTATATATATGGGGTTCTATGAATGCCTTTTTGAGTTACCATTTACAATTATATTGTTGCAAAGCCATTAATAAGCTGCTTTTCTTTCATAAAGCTGGAGCTGCAGTTTGATTATAGATTTGAAGACTTGCTTTTAGCATTACTTACCCTATATGTATCCAGAGGTCTTCGGCTATGTTTCCATAGTACTATGCCCCTTGCTTAATCTCGATTTTATCTATTGTTAAAATTTTGCAGCACTGATTCCAAATGCTTCATATTAGCAAGAGAACGATTTGATTTCTAATTCAATCACTTATGATTTTCCTTTCGTTGTTCAGGGATCAAAGAAGAGAAAGAAACCTGTCTCATCCTCTGGTAGAGCTAATAGTTCAGGAACAGCGAACACTGCTGGGCCATCTCCTAGCTCTGCACCCTCAACACCATCTACTCACACGCCAGGAGATGCAATGTCCATTCCACAGCTGCAGTATAATGGTGGCCCTTCAAAACCATTGATGATGTTTGGCTCTGATGGCACTGGAAGCTTGACTTCTCCAGCAAACCCGCTGGTATTTACATGCCGGTCCAAACGTTCTCTTTCATAGCGTCATTTAACACATTGCTTTGCCAGCAAGATAACAAAAACTCTCACCTTCAGGGTGATGTTGAACGTCTGTTGGAAGATGGTTCCTTGGATGAAAATGTAGAATCTTTTTTATCGCAAGATGACATGGATCCTCGAGAAACAATGGGACGCTGCATGGATTCTAGTAAAGGTTTGTTACTATTTCCCACTGATGCCTTGCTCTTCTTGAGTCAGTCGGATAATAGCTATTATTATTTTTCTCATGCCTTTTGGTTTGGAATATGAATATTCAATTTTTTTTCTTGAACACAGAATATCCATGATGTTAAAACTTGCCACTTTGTCTTTTACAGTGAGCTAGCAATATACTCTAGAGCTTATGTATTTGTTTTAAAATCATGTTCATCATTCATCTTATTTTTATAAGTCAATAAGTTTGCTAATAGTTTTTTTTCTGCATGACTGCAACTATTTTGAGGGGTTGGATGCAATGCCAACCTGTTAATCTCTCTTTGTAGCAGGGTTGGGTTTTACTGAGGTTGCAAAAGCCCGTGCGAGTACAAACAAAGTTGTTTGTTGCCATTTCTCATTGGATGGGAAACTTCTTGCCACCGGAGGGCATGATAAAAAGGTGTGGATGCCAAGATGAAACGAATTTGCCTTTACGCGATAAAGAAATTTCATGCTACATGTTTCTTTTTCAGGTCGTTTTATGGTTTACAGATGTGCTAAAACGTAAATCCGCATTAGAAGAGCACTCTTCCCTAATTACAGATGTCCGATTCAGCCCTGGCATGACCCGCCTTGCCACATCTTCCTTTGACAAAACCGTGCGGGTTTGGGACGCTGACAATGTATGTGCTTTTTCATTAGCTACCTTTAGATATTGTACTTTCGAATCCCATGACTAATTTGCTTTCTGTGTGCAGCCAGATTATTCGCTACGCACTTTTACAGGTCATTCAGCATCTGTCATGTCACTTGATTTTCATCCGAACAAAGAAGACATCGTTTGTTCGTGTGATAGTGATGGTGAAGTGCGGTGTTGGAGCATAAATAATGGTAGTTGTGTGACCTGCGTTAGGGTTTTCAATGTATGCAACACTCATTTTCTCTGATTCACATATGGTGTGTTTGTACCATGCTAATGTAGTAAAATGTGCCCCTGTTACTATTTGTATTTTTTCTTTGCAGGGAGGAGCTACTCGGTTAAGATTTCAACCTCGCCAGGGTAAATATCTGGCAGCTGCCTCAGAAAAGGGAATATCCATACTGGATGCGGAGACATTACAAGTTTGTAGAACTCCTTTGCAGGTTGGTAACTAGATACCCCACATCCAGTATCCGCTGGTGAGGCTTTCATTATTCCTTATGTGCAGTCTATGCTAAACAATGACCCCCACTCCTAGTCTCCCACCCACCCACGTATACATTTGGTTTGATTAAACAAACATATAGCTGAGAAATTATACCCTTTGTTTCTGTGCTGAGCGCTCAAAATAGTATCATTTTCTTGGTTAGTTACTTGCAAGAGTAGTTACATGTAATGTTCTACTCCTATTCTAAATTATAGTAAGATGTTTTGGCTTTTCTAGATACATAGCTTTTGCTATGTACTTAGACCATGTTTGTATGCATTAGAGCTAATAGTAGACCGCTAAAATTAACTGAAGATATCCAAACAGTCTAGCTAATAGTTTAACTATTAGCTATTTTAGCAAATTAGCTATTACCTATTAGTATCTAGCTAATTCCACTAGCTATTTTTTAGCCAACTAACTATTAGCTCTACTGCTCTAGTGCAATAAAACACCCCCCTTAGATACGCACTATGTCTAGATATATAGTAAAAGTAATATAACTAGAAAAGCAAAATTATTTTATAATTTGGAATGGAGGGAGTACTAGATTATTGAGATACAACATACAAACGAGTGTACGTTTATACTTTATTGTGGTATGATGAGAACTCTTGTGGTATAATGAGCATTTGATCAGCTCATCACCATCCAGGCTGAAATTTTGTTTCTTTCCTGAATTATAATCAGTTCCTTGATGTCCATGTCATTCCTAAATTGCGGTAAGTGTAGGTATGCAACTTAGCGGCTATTCTAAGTTATAACTTCACTGTATGTTTTTTGCATTTACTCTGCACTATTCTCGATGTACTCTGTAATTTTGGCTTGTGTTTTTTATGTAGGGCCACGTACAGATTATTCAGTCAGTATGTTGGGATGCCGCGGGCAACTATCTGGCGTCTGTCAGTGAAGATTCTGTCAGGGTGTGGTCATTTACCTCAGGGAACTACATCGAATGCATACATGAGCTGATCTGCAGCGGGAACAAGTTCCATTCGTGTGTTTTTCACCCAAATTACCCGAATTTGCTTATAATCGGTTGTTATGAGGCAAGTTCTCCCTTATCTTGTCAGAGGCCTAAGCTAATCGTTTTTATAATATCCACCTTTCTCATTGCATTTGCTTGTATCTTTCACATCATGCAGTCCCTAGAGCTTTGGGACATAAGGGAGAAGAACACGGTGACAATCAGCAACGCTCATGACGGCATGGTTGCTGCCCTAGCCGCGTCAAGTGCATCGGGGCTGGTTGCATCAGTGAGTCATGATCAGCTCGTTAAGCTCTGGAGGTGACACTGAACACAGCAACGCTCGTCTGTGTCATTCTCATTTCCAGTGTCGTGGCAAAAGCGAAAGGGCAGCTGATCTGATCTCCTAGGTTGATTTGCGACTGTGGCATGCGCAAACTATTCAAATAGTTGTCAGTAATGTGCTTCCCTTATTTCTTTGTTTGTTTATCCATGCCGGGTGATACTATGTTACAATTTTATCTATTTAGAGAACTGCTATTATAATTTGACCTCCCACTTAGGCCTATTTGGCTACTCTAGTATTTATTCCAATCCATGTGTATTGAAGTGGGTTAGGGTGTAAATTAGTTTAATTTATACACAATTCAACTCAATACATGTGGATTTAGTTGAATACTAGGGATTAATGTAAATACTATAGTATCCAAATAAAGTAGGCTTATGTTCATTTCATCCCCTAGTCCACGGGGATTGAAGGAGATTGGAGTGGACTGATAGTGGTTTTGAGTTTATCCCCCATGAGTTTGATAAAAACGAATAGGGTCTTAAGGCTTGTTTGGTTAGTGATAAATTGAGGGCTACTTTGGAAATCTCAAATACCCTTCGGGATTGGAGGATTGGAGGGGACTAGGGGAGATTAAATCACTTCCTATTCAATTTTAAATAGAGATGCAATTTAATACTCTTAATTTCCATCAATCCCACTCAAACCGAACACGAAGGCCCATTGTTAGACTTACGGTCTGTTTGGTTGGGCTGTGGCTGTGGAAAAAGTTGCTGTGGGCTGTGAGCTGTGGAAAAAGCTGCTGTAGGCTGTGTGCTGTTAAAAAGCTAAAAATCGTTTGGTGGAAACCACTAAAAGTCGTTAAAATTTCTTCGATATATGTTTTCACAGTTCCATCCAAAAGCCACTAAAAGCAGGTCCAGGGGTGCTTTCAGTTTTGCACTACGAGAAAGTCGGCTTTTAGAAAAAGCTGCTTCCTGGATCCAGCCCTTTGGTTGGCTTTTGGCTTTTAGGGGGCAAAAGTCAAAGCCAAAAGTCAAACCAAACACACCCTTAAACACATCTATACTGTAAAGCAGCAGCAATCATTTTGACTCGAGTCGCCACTCCACTCGCGTAGGCATGCAACTCGCGTACAAATAAGCATGCATGCAAATATGCATGACCGCCTCTTTCGCCCGCATGCAAATCTGCATGCATGCAATTCCTCCAGCAACTTCCTCTAAATTTTATCATCTAAAAGAATATTCTCTGTCCTTTACAACACACTTTAAAAGATTTTATCCTCTATATCTTTTCCATCTCCAGTAACGTTCTCTAAATTTCGTCCTCTATATCTCATCCTCCATATTCTCTGCAACCATATTAACAGAAATTATTTTCATCATTTTTTATCGGATCAAATAAATTAATCGTTAGCATTTTACGAATTATTGCATACGTTCAACTATTTCAACAATATGGCAAAAAAAAGTACAGCCGCGATGCTCACCACCGGCTTCGGCTGGCCGCTACATACAGTCTGACATCAACCATGGACGGCTGCAGTAGGTTTTGCTAAAGCGCGGGGACGGGCGAAAGACGGTGACACGTGATGAACAGTGTATAGCGCACGATCGTCTATCCACCAAATGTAGCGGCTGACGAAGGCTCGCTATATTTTAGCGGGTGGTGACCGCTGGACGCGTGCAGAACGTCCCCATCCGCTATATTTCTAGGAAAGGAGGCTTTACAGATCCTTGTTGGAGACAACCTAAGTCGTTGCCCTTGCCGTGCGGATGCAAAGCAAGTGTCTTTCACTCGCATGCATGGTTGCGAAAATAAACACGCATGCAAATCTGCATGGATGGTACATTGGGAGAATAAACAAAAAATGGAACTTAAGGGGTTTGAGTTCAATACAAATGGAACATGTTCAATACAAAGCACTTGATATTTAATAAAAAATATAATTGTACTCGAACGGTTTGGCACTATGGACTAAAAAGACTTGGGCACGACATGGTTCTCATACCAGACAACGACACTATTAATTCTCCGAGATGCTTGGGTCGTGTGTTTCCCTCACCATCCCTAATCTCGCGAGCGTGAAAAAAATGAGAGGAAAAACTTCATCTCGTCTTATCACGACGTCTACAGGGCTACATCCTAGATGCACCATGAGATACAGCCAGAGCCATGTGATCCGACCCTACAAGCATGTCGCCGTGCGTTGGTTGTCTCCCTTTGTCGTGATATGAGAATCTATAAGTTTAAATTATGTTTAAATAACTATTTAATTTAAGCAAAATTTATCTATATAATATATAGAAACCATAGTAAGTTAGTGTCGGCGTTGTGAGACCGGGGGGTCCCTTGGGCCGACTAGTGAGTGTCGCCGCGTGCCCCAGCCCAGATGGGTCGAGCGCGAGGGCGAGCGCGAAGGGGGGAGGAGCGAGGCGGTCGGAGACCGGCGTGAGAGAGGTGGGAATCCCGCGGCCTTCGTGTTCGTCCCGCGCCCAGGTCGGGTGCGCTTGCAGTAGGGGGTTACAAGCGTCCACGCGGGAGAGGGAAGCGAGCGGCCTCAAGAGAGCGCCTGTCTCGTCCTCGTCCCCGCGCGGCCAACCCTCTCTAAGAGGGCTCTGGTCCTTCCTTTTATAGGCGTAAGGAGAGGATCCAGGCGTACAATGGGAGTGTAGCAGAGTGCTACGTGTCTAGCGGGGGAGAGCTAGCGCCCTAAGTACATGCCGTCGTGGCAGCCGGAGAGGTTTTGGCACCCAGCTGGTGTGATGTCGTGGCTGTCGGAGGAGCGATGGAGCCTGGCGGAGGGACAGCTGTCGGAGCGGTTGGGTCCTTGCTGACGTCCTCTTGCTTCCGTAAGGGGGCTGAGAGCCGCCGTCGTCACAGAGCATGCGGGACGCCATCATTGCCTATCCGGCGGAGCTAGCCAGATGGGACGCCGGTCTTGTTTCCTGCGGCCCGAGTCAGCTCGGGGTAGGGTGATGATGGCGCCTCCCGTTGACGTGGCTGGTCTGCGCCCTAGGTTGGGCGAGGTGGAAGCTCCTCCGAAGCTGAGGTCGAGTCTGTCTTCCGTGGCCGAGGCCGAGTCCGAGCCCCTGGTCGGGCGAGGCGGAGGTCGTCGTCTGAGGCCAGGGCGGAGTCCGAGCCCTGGGGTCGGGCGGAGCGGAGTTCGCCGTCTTCCGGGACTTAGCCCGAGTCCGAGCCCTGGGTCGGGCGGAGCGGAGTTCGCCGTCTTCCGGGACTTAGCCCGAGTCCGAGCCCTGGGTCGGGCGGAGCGGAGTTTGCCGTCTTCTGGGACTTAGTCCGAGTCCGAGCCCTGGGTCGGGCGGAGCGGAGTTCGTCGTCTTCCGGGACTTAGCCCGAGTCCGAGCCCTGGGTCGGGCGGAGCGGAGTTCGCCGTCTTCCGGGGCTGAGCCCGAGTCCGAGCCCTAGGTCGGGCGGAGCGGAGTTTCCTGTGGTGCCTTCTGCAGGACCTGACTGCCTGTCAGCCTCACTCTGTCAAGTGGCACTGCAGCCGGCACGGCGCAGGCGTCGCTGTCCTTCTGTCAGGCCGGTCAGTGGAGCGGCGAAGTGACGGCGGTCACTTCGGCTCTGCCGGGGGGCGCATGCCAGGATAAGGGTGTCAGACCACCATTGCATTAAATGCTCCTGCGATTTGGTCGGTCGGTGCGGCGATTTAGTCAGGGTTGCTTCTTAGCGAAGGCAGGGCCTCGGGCAAGCCGGAAATATGTTCGCCGTCGGAGGGGGGCCTCGGGCGAGACGAAAATCCTCCGGAGTCGGCTGCCCTTGTCCGAGGCTAGGCTCGGGCGAGGCATGATCGAGTCGCTCGAATGGACTGATCCCTGACTTAATCGCACCCATCAGGCCTTAGCAGCTTTATGCTGATGGGGGTTACCAGCTGAGAATTAGGAGCCTTGAGGGTACCCCTAATTATGGTCCCCGACAGTAGCCCCCGAGCCTCGAAGGGAGTGTTAGCACTCGCTTGGAGGCTTTCGTCGCACTTTTTTGCAAGGGGACCAGCCTTTCTCGGTTGCATTTTGTTCCGGTGGGTGCGCGCGAGCGCACCCGCCGGGTGTAGCCCCCGAGGCCTCGGAGGAGTGGTTTCACTCCTTCGAGGTCTTAATGCCTCGCGTAATGCTTCGGCTAGTCTGATCGTTCCCCCATGCGAGCTGGCCGTAGCCCGGGTGTACGGTCGGGTCCCAAGTTCTCGGGCTGGTATGTTGACGCTGTCAACGGTTCGGCCGGAGCTAGGTTTGCGAGAGCAGCCCCCGAGCCTCTGCACAGGGCGAGAGGGCGATCAGGGACAGACTCGGCTTTTTTACATATGCCCCTGCGTCGCCTTTTCGCAAGGAGGAGGGGGGGGAAAGCGCCATGTTGCCCTCGATGGGCGCCGAACATGGTGTCTCCGGTGAGCTGCAAGCGGGTAATCCGAGTGGACGTCGGTGCCCCGTTCGTTAGGGGTCGGCTAGGAGCCCAGAGGCACGCCCAAAAGTACCTGCGGGTGATCTGCCGGACCCGGTCCCCTGGCGACGGGGTCCGAGGGCTCGATGCCTCCCTCCGATGGGATTCCGTTACAAGATCGCTCCCGCTGGTCTCGGAAATGTCCTAGGGTACCTCGGGAGCGCAACCCGAGCCTTGGTTATGTATCGAACGTACCCCTGGTCATCCCTCGCTCGGCGTCTGAGGCGGTTGTGAACCCTTCGGGGGCCAGCCTTCGAACCCCTGATCAGTAATGGGCGCGGAGCCCGAGTAGCCTGAGGCGGCCGTGGAACCCTTCGGGGGGCCGGCCTTCGAACCTCTGACCAGTAGTGGGTGTAGGGCCCACGCGATCTGAGGCGGCTTTCGAACCCTTCGGGGGGGCCAGCCTTCGAACCTCTGATCAGTAGGGAGGCTCGGAGCCCGGTTCCTTCACGGGGAAGGATCCTTTTCGGGGTATCCCCCTTTCCCGGTCCCTGTTGCAAGAGAGAGAGAAAGAGGAAAAAAGGAAAAGGATACGAAACCGAACGACGTGGCGTACCTTTTTTGGTGCGGTTATTATGGCGAAGGCGAAGCGTCGCCCGCTTCTCCTGCCAGAGGCGCCGCCTGTCCCGCCGCGGAGTTAATGCGACGGGGCGAGTGGTTGGCGGGGCGGCCGTTGCGCGTGCGCGAGCCGTTCGAGGGACGGGTCACGGGCGCGTTGTCTTCACGTCGTGAGAGGGGGTTCTCTTGCTGCCCCCGGATGGGATGTGAGCTTGGCTGACGACGTGACCGCTGCTCCCGCCCGCCTGCCAGCGTCATTACTGCCGGCCCATTTTTGACCGCATTGACCGCCGCGCCAGGCTGGCGCTGCTGGTGAAAGGGAAATGTGCCCTTGGGCCATTTCTAAGTATTTTGGTGATTGAATGCCAACACAAGTGCTTAAATGTAAATCTATGCCCATGAATGGACAAAGTGCAAATCAAGAGAAAAGGTATGTTTCTAAGTCTTAGTACATTGGTTTTGTGTACTAATATACTTGTCTAAGTATCAGAAACAAAAAGAAGAAGAAAAGAGAAGAGTTGGCTGTGTACAGCCAAAAGGCTGTTTCGGTCTGGGGCACCGGACTGTCCGGTGGTGCACCGGACAGTGTCCGGTGCGCCGGGCTGCCTCGAGCGAAGTGGCCGCTCTCGGGAATTCGCCGACGGCGTACGACTAAAATTCACCGGACTGTCCGGTGTGCACCGGACTGTCCGGTGAGCCATCGGTCGGCCGAGCCAACGGTCGGCCGCGCGATCTGCGCGGGACACGTGGCCAAGCCAACGGTCGGAAGGGGGCACCGGACTGTCCGGTGTGCACCGGACATGTCCGGTGCGCCAACGGCTCCAAATCTGCCAACGGTCGGCTTCGCCATTTAAGGAAAGAAATCTGGCACCGGACAGTGTCCGGTGTGCACCGGACTGTCCGGTGCGCCAGACGACAGAAGGCAAGGATGGCCTTCTAAATTTGCTCTCAACGGCTCCTAGCTGCCTTGGGGCTATAAAAGGGACCCCTAGGCGCATGGAGGAGCACACCAAGCAACCTTAGAGCATTCTTGATCATCCACACTCAGTCTTTGCGCATTCGTTTGTCATTCTCAGTGATTCGAGCTCCGTTCTAGTGAGAACTTTGAGATAGTCTTTTGAGCTCGATTCTTGGCCGTGTGTGTGCGCATTTTGCTGTGGATTTGTGTGTGTTGCTCCCCTCCCTTACTCCTTGCTTCTTTGTGAACTTTAAGTGTAAGGGCGAGAGACTCCAATTTGTGGAGATTCCTCGCAAGTGGGATAAAGATAAGCAAAGCAAAACACCGTGGTATTCAAGTGGGTCTGTGGACCGCTTGAGAGGGGTTGATTGCAACCCTCGTCCGTTGGGACGCCACAACGTGGAGTAGGCAAGCGTTGGTCTTGGCCGAACCACGGGATAACCACCGTGTCATCTCTGTGATTGATCTTTGTTGGTTATTGTACTTTGTTGAGGATTCCTATCTAGCCACTTGGCAATTATTGTGCTAACGCTTAACAAGTTTTTGTGGCTATAAGTTTAAGTTTCACAGGATCACCTATTCACCCCCCCTCTAGGTGCTCTCAATTGGTATCGGAGCCGTTCTCTTCAAGAAAGGGACTAACCGCCCGAAGAGATGGATCCTAAAGGCAAGGGGATGGTGATCAACGACAAGGAAAAGGAGTCCTTCGTCAACGAGCCCAATGATGACAAGCTCACCGACTCAGGCTCGGGCCACAAAAGAAAAGACGGGAGAAAGAAGAAGGCAAGGCGCATCAAGGAAATTGTCTACTACGACAGCGACGAATCTTCCTCCTCCCAAAAGGACGACGACGACTACGATAAACGAAAGACGGTTAACTCAAACTTTTCTTTCGATTATTCGCGCATCCCGCATAGTTCAAATGCTCAATTGCTTCCCATTCCACTTGGCAAGCCCCCTCACTTTGATGGAGAGGATTACGGATTTTGGAGCCACAAAATGCGTACTCATCTGTTTTCTCTCCATCCAAGCATTTGGGAGATTGTGGAAAGTGGAATGAAATTTGATAGCTCGGATAACCCTATGTTTATTAATGAACAGATTCATAGAAATGCACAAGCTACTACTGTATTGCTAGCCTCTTTGTGCAGGGACGAGTATCACAAGGTGAGCGGCTTGGACAATGCCAAGCAGATCTGGGACACCCTCAAGATCTCTCATGAGGGAAACGACGTCACCTTGCTCACCAAAATGGAGTTGGTGGAAGGCGAACTTGGACGGTTCGCGATGATAAGGGGGGAGGAGCCGACGCAAACATACAACCGGCTCAAGACCCTTATCAACAAAATAAGGAGCTACGGGAGCACGCGATGGACGGACCACGACGTCGTCCGCCTAATGCTAAGGTCATTTACCGTTCTTGATCCTCATTTGGTGAACAATATACGTGAAAATCCCAGGTACACCAAGATGTCGCCCGAAGAAGTTCTTGGGAAATTCGTTAGTGGGTGAATGATGATTAAGGAGGCAAGGTACGTGGACGACGCCTTGAATGGTCCGATCAACGAGTCGCAACCCCTTGCTCTCAAAGCAACACAAAGCAAGGAGACGCTACCTAGCAAGGTGGCACAGTTTGAGGCGACCGGACTTAATGATGAAGAGATGGCTCTCATCATCAAAAGATTCAAGACGGTGCTTAAAGGTCGCAAGGGACAGCCAAGCAAGACCAAAGCCAAGGGGAAGCGCTCATGCTTCAAATGCGGTAAGCTTGGTCATTTTATTGCTAACTGTCCCGGCAATGATAGTGATCAGGATCAAGGGAACAAGAGGGAGAAAAAGAAGAACTATAAGAAGGCAAAGGGCGAGGCTCATCTGGGCAAGGAGTGGGATTCGGACTGCTCTTCATCCGACTCCGACAATGAAGGACTCGCCGCCACCGCCTTCAACAAGTTATCCCTCTTCCCCAACGAGCGTCACACTTGCCTCATGGCAAGGGAGAAGAAAGTAAGCACTCATAATACTAGTACTTATGCTTCTTCAAGTGAGGATGAGTCTAGTGACGATGATGAGATAGATTACTCATGCTTATTCAAGGGATTAGATAGAACCAAGGTAGACAAAATTAATGAATTGATTGATGCCTTGAATGATAGGAATATACTTTTAGAAAAGCAAGAGGATTTGTTGTATGAAGAACATGATAAATTTGTAGAAGCTCAGAAATCTCTTGCTCTAGAAATTAAGAGGAATGAAATGCTCTCTAGTGAATTATCTTCTTGTCATGAAACCATTGCTACTTTAAAGAGTGTTAATGATGACTTAAATGCTAAACTAGAAGTAGCTAGTAAATCTAATTCTTGTGTAGAACATGTTGAGATTTGCACTAGGTGTAAAAATTTCGATGTTGATGCTTGTAGTGATCATTTAGTTTCAATTTCCAAATTAACTGAGGAATTGGCTAGTCTTAATGCCCAACTTAAGACTAGCAAGAATGAATTTGATAAACTAAAATTTGCAAGGGATGCCTACACGATCGGTAGACACCCCTCAATTAAGGATGGACTTGGCTTCAAGAGGGAAGCCAAGAACTTAACAAGCCATAAGGCTCCCATTCCCGCTAAGGAGAAAGGGAAGGCCCCTATGGCTACTAGTGCTAAAAAGAACCATGCCTTTTTGTATCATGATAGGAGACAAACTAGAAATGCTTATAGGAGTTATAATGCTTACGATGATTTTTCTCATGCTATGTTTGCTTCTAGTTCTTCATATGTGCATGATAGAAATGTTGGTAGAAGGAATGTTGTTCATAATATGCCTAGAAGAGATGTTGTTAATATTCCTAGGAAAGTTAATGAGCCTTCTACAATATATCATGCTTTGAATGCTTCCTTTGCAATTTGTAGAAAGGATAGAAAGGTAATTGCTAGAAAGTTAGGGGCAAAATGCAAGGGTGATAAAACTTGCATTTGGGTCCCTAAGGAAATTGTGACTAACCTAGTAGGACCCAACAAGAGTTGGGTACCTAAGTCCCAAGCCTAAATTTGCCTTGCAGGTTTATGCATCCGGGGGTTCAAGCTGGATTATTGATAGCGGATGCACAAACCATATGACGGGGGAGAAGAAGATGTTCACCTCCTACGTCAAGAATAAGGATTACCAAGATTCAATTATATTCGGTGATGGGAATCAAGGCAAGGTAAAAGGGTTAGGTAAAATTGCAATTTCTAATGAGCACTCCATATCTAATGTGTTTTTAGTAGAGTCTCTTGGATATAATTTGCTATCTGTTAGTCAATTATGCAACATGGGGTATAACTGTCTATTTACAAATGTAGATGTGTCTGTCTTTAGAAGAAGTGATGGTTCACTAGCCTTTAAGGGTGTATTAGACGGCAAGCTTTACTTAGTTGATTTTGCAAAAGAAGAGGCTGGTCTAGATGCATGCTTAATTGCTAAGACTAGCATGGGCTGGCTGTGGCATCGCCGCTTAGCACATGTGGGGATGAAGAACCTTCACAAACTTCTAAATGGAGAACACGTGATAGGTTTGACTAACGTACAATTCGAAAAAGATAGACCTTGTGCAGCTTGTCAGGCAGGTAAACAGGTGGGAGGAGCGCATCACAGCAAGAATGTGATGACCACATCAAGACCCCTGGAGTTGCTACATATGGACCTCTTCGGACCCGTCGCCTATCTAAGCATAGGAGGAAGTAAGTATGGTTTAGTTATTGTTGATGACTTTTCCCGCTTCACTTGGGTGTTCTTTTTGCAGGATAAGTCTGAAACCCAAGGGACCCTCAAGCGCTTCCTCAGGAGAGCTCAAAATGAGTTTGAGCTCAAGGTAAAGAAGATAAGGAGCGACAACGGGTCCGAATTCAAGAACCTTCAAGTGGAGGAGTTCCTTGAGGAGGAGGGGATCAAGCACGAGTTCTCCGCTCCCTACACACCTCAGCAAAATGGTGTGGTAGAGAGGAAGAATAGGACGCTCATAGATATGGCGAGGACTATGCTTGGAGAGTTCAAGACCCCCGAGTGCTTTTGGTCGGAAGCCGTGAACACGGCTTGCCACGCCATCAACAGGGTCTACCTTCATCGCCTCCTCAAGAAGACTTCGTATGAGCTACTAACCGGTAACAAACCCAATGTGTCCTACTTTCGTGTATTTGGGAGCAAGTGCTACATTCTAGTTAAGAAGGGTAGAAATTCTAAATTTGCTCCCAAAGTTGTAGAAGGGTTTTTGTTAGGTTATGACTCAAATACAAAGGCGTATAGAGTCTTCAACAAATCATCGGGTTTGGTTGAAGTCTCTAGCGACGTCGTATTTGATGAGACTAATGGCTCTCCAAAAGAGCAAGTTGTTGATTGTGATGATGTAGATGAAGAAGATGTTCCGACGGCTGCTATACGAACCATGGCGATTGGAGAAGTGCGGCCACAGGAACAAGATGAACGAGATCAACCTTCTTCCTCAACAACGGTGCATCCCCCAACTCAAGACGATGAACAGGTTAATCAACAGGAGGCGTGTGATCAAGGGGGAGCACAAGATGATCATGTGATGGAGGAAGAAGCGCAACCGGCACCTCCAACCCAAGTTCGAGCGATGATTCAAAGGAATCATCCCGTCGATCAAATTCTGGGTGATATTAGCAAGGGAGTAACAACTCGATCTCGATTAGTTAATTTTTGTGAGCATTACTCCTTTGTCTCTTCTATTGAGCCTTTCAGGGTAGAGGAGGCCTTGCTAGATCCGGATTGGGTATTGGCCATGCAGGAGGAACTCAACAACTTCAAGCGCAATGAAGTTTGGACACTGGTGCCTCGTCCCAAGCAAAATGTTGTGGGAACCAAGTGGGTGTTCCGCAACAAACAGGACGAGCACGGGGTGGTGACGAGGAACAAGGCTCGACTTGTGGCAAAAGGTTATGCCCAAGTCGCAGGTTTGGACTTTGAGGAGACGTTTGCTCCTGTGGCTAGGCTAGAGTCAATTCGCATCTTGCTAGCATATGCCGCTCACCATTCTTTCAGGTTGTACCAAATGGATGTGAAGAGCGCTTTCCTCAACGGGCCGATCAAGGAGGAGGTGTACGTGGAGCAACCCCCTGGCTTCGAGGATGAACGGTACCCCGACCACGTGTGTAAGCTCTCTAAGGCGCTCTATGGACTTAAGCAAGCCCCAAGAGCATGGTATGAATGCCTTAGAGACTTTCTAATTGTTAATGCTTTCAAGGTTGGGAAAGCCGATCCAACTCTCTTTACTAAGACATGTGATGGTGATTTGTTTGTGTGCCAAATTTATGTCGATGACATAATATTTGGTTCTACTAACCAAAAGTCTTGTGAAGAGTTTAGCAGGGTGATGACGCAGAAATTCGAGATGTCGATGATGGGTGAGTTGAACTACTTCCTTGGGTTCCAAGTGAAGCAACTCAAGGACGGCACCTTCATCTCCCAAACGAAGTACACGCAAGATCTGCTAAAGCGGTTTGGGATGAAGGATGCCAAGCCCGCAAAGACTCCGATGGGAACCGACGGACACACCGACCTCAACAAAGGAGGTAAGTCCGTTGATCAAAAAGCATACCGGTCAATGATAGGGTCTTTACTTTATTTATGTGCTAGTAGACCGGATATTATGCTTAGCGTATGCATGTGTGCTAGATTTCAATCCGATCCTAAGGAGTGTCACTTAGTGGCGATGAAGCGAATTCTAAGATATTTGGTTGCTACGCCTTGTTTCGGGCTCTGGTATCCAAAAGGGTCTACCTTTGACTTGGTTGGATACTCAGATTCCGACTATGCTGGATGTAAGGTCGATAGGAAGAGTACATCAGGGACGTGCCAATTCTTAGGAAGGTCCCTGGTGTCGTGGAACTCTAAGAAACAAACCTCCGTTGCCCTATCCACCGCTGAGGCCGAGTATGTTGCCGCAGGACAGTGTTGCGCGCAACTACTTTGGATGAGGCAAACCCTCCGGGACTTTGGCTACAATCTGAGCAAAGTCCCACTCCTATGTGATAATGAGAGTGCTATCCGCATGGCGGAAAATCCTGTTGAACACAGCCGCACAAAGCACATAGACATCCGACATCACTTTTTGAGAGACCACCAGCAAAAGGGAGATATCGAAGTGTTTCATATTAGCACCGAGAACCAGCTAGCCGATATCTTTACCAAGCCTCTAGATGAGAAGACCTTTTGCAGGTTGCGTAGTGAGCTAAATGTCTTAGATTCGCGGAACTTGGATTGATTTGTAGCATACATGTGTTTATACCTTTGATCATGTTCCTTTTTGCATTTTGTTGTTTAGTATGGTGCTCAAGTTGTACAAACACTCCCTGGATCTCACAAGTCCTTGTGTCAGTGATGCACATATTTAGGGGGAGTTGTGTTACAACTTGACCCTTTGAGACTAACCATATGCTTGAGTTTACTTGATTTAGTCTCGAAGGAGAATTGAAAGGGAAAAGGTGGACTTGGACCATGAAAGACTTCCACTGCACTCCGATGAGAGGGTAACTTATTCCAAGTTCATCTTTAAACTCTTATTGCCTATTTGCTCTTAGTTGAAGATTTTGGTGAGGCAATGGGGCTAAAGGGCCAAGATTGATCCCGTTTTGGTGCTTGATGCCAAAGGGGGAGAAAATAAAGGCCAAAGCAATAAATGGATCAGCTACCACTTGAGAAACTTTGAAAACAGTAGGATAGAGCTTTTGGTTTGTCAAAACTCTTGCACTGTCTCTTTTGTCAAAAGTTGGCCTCTTGTGGGGAGAAGTGTTGATTATGGGAAAAAGGGGGAGTTTTTGGAATCTTGAATCAATTTTCTTTGGAAAACCTCTCTTTGTGTCTCTACAAGTGGATCTGACTTAGAGATAGGATTTTGAGTTTGATTTGCAAAAACAAACCAAGTGGTGGCAAAGGATGATCCATATATGCCAAAATTTGAATCAAAATAAATTTGAGTTTTATTTGAAGCGATTTTGCACGTGTTCTAGTTGGTTTATGTTGTGTTGGCATAAATCACCAAAAAGGGGGAGATTGAAAAGGAAATGTGCCCTTGGGCCATTTCTAAGTATTTTGGTGATTGAATGCCAACACAAGTGCTTAAATGTAAATCTATGCCCATGAATGGACAAAGTGCAAATCAAGAGAAAAGGTATGTTTCTAAGTCTTAGTACATTGGTTTTGTGTACTAATATACTTGTCTAAGTATCAGAAACAAAAAGAAGAAGAAAAGAGAAGAGTTGGCTGTGTACAGCCAAAAGGCTGTTTCGGTCTGGGGCACCATACTGTCCGGTGGTGCACCGGACAGTGTCCGGTGCGCCAGGCTGCCTCGAGCGAAGTGGCCGCTCTCGGGAATTCGCCGACGGCGTACGGCTAAAATTCACCGGACTGTCCGGTGTGCACCGGACTGTCCGGTGAGCCATCGGTCGGCCGAGCCAACGGTCGGCCGCGCGATCTGCGCGGGACACGTGGCCAAGCCAACGGTCGGAAGGGGGCACCGGACTGTCCGGTGTGCACCGGACATGTCCGGTGCGCCAACGGCTCCAAATCTGCCAACGGTCGGCTTCGCCATTTAAGGAAAGAAATCTGGCACCGGACAGTGTCCGGTGTGCACCGGACTGTCCGGTGCGCCAGACGACAGAAGGCAAGGATGGCCTTCTAAATTTGCTCTCAACGGCTCCTAGCTGCCTTGGGGCTATAAAAGGGACCCCTAGGCGCATGGAGGAGCACACCAAGCAACCTTAGAGCATTCTTGATCATCCACACTCAGTCTTTGCGCATTCGTTTGTCATTCTCAGTGATTCGAGCTCCGTTCTAGTGAGAACTTTGAGATAGTCTTTTGAGCTCGATTCTTGGCCGTGTGTGTGCGCATTTTGCTGTGGATTTGTGTGTGTTGCTCCCCTCCCTTACTCCGTGCTTCTTTGTGAACTTTAAGTGTAAGGGCGAGAGACTCCAATTTGTGGAGATTCCTCGCAAGTGGGATAAAGATAAGCAAAGCAAAACACCGTGGTATTCAAGTGGGTCTGTGGACCGCTTGAGAGGGGTTGATTGCAACCCTCGTCCGTTGGGACGCCACAACGTGGAGTAGGCAAGCGTTGGTCTTGGCCGAACCACGGGATAACCACCGTGTCATCTCTGTGATTGATCTTTGTTGGTTATTGTACTTTGTTGAGGATTCCTATCTAGCCACTTGGCAATTATTGTGCTAACGCTTAACAAGTTTTTGTGGCTATAAGTTTAAGTTTCACAGGATCACCTATTCACCCCCCCTCTAGGTGCTCTCAGCTGGGTCATGCGCTGGGTCGCCTCGAGTCGCGACATTGGTTCCGCAATCGAGGAGGCGTGGCGGTGGCGCAAGTGGCGGTGCAGTTTCTTGCATGAAGCATCCGGCGCGCCGGTTGCGTGACGCGTGGGCCTGGGCCTCCATGCTGGGCGTGTCGGGAGTCGGAGAAGCGTGCCCACGTAGCGCGGTTGCATGCCGCCCGCATGGCTGCCCGCTCCTTTCGCCCGTTGGTCTGGGCAAAAGTGGAGGGTCACTTTTAACCGCTGGGCGGTCGCGTGTACCACGCGCGGCGGTTTGGCTTCTTCTGCTCTAAGCTGGCTTGCATGACATGTGGGACCCGGCCCCCGCGCCGCAGGGGAGGGCCTTGGAGCGTGTTGGAGAAGACTCAGCCCGTGACGGCTGAGGACGCGAGTAGGGATAGTCGTCTTTAAAAGGAGGGTGACCCCCTTGGAAGGCGACCATGTCTTCGCGCTCCCTTATGCATCGTGTCTTTCCACCTTCCAAGCCCCCGGATGGGGGATACCCGCTGTCTTTTCGCCTCATCGTTGGAGGAACGCAACTCCGTGGGAGTTGGTACCTTTCAGCCATCGTTCGGCTTCAAGGATTTTCATCACACAGCCCGGTTGCACCCCTCCGCTGGTGGTCACCCAAGACGGTGACCTCCAGCTCCTGGATGGGGAGAGGCAAGCCGGGCTGTGATCTCGATCCCGCCCTCAGCGTCGAGGGTGTTCGTCATCCTTGCTAGGGCGGGGAGCGAGGCGAGACGGGGCTCTACCTCCTGCGCGGGTTGGCGGGCCACCTCTTCTTCCAGCTTCTGGTGGTGGCAATCGCCCTCCAGCCCTGCGGCGGAGACGTCTTCCAGCCATGCCGAGGAAGGCGAACTGTTGCTTCCCAGCTAGGATGCAACATTCCGCCCTCTTCCTCGCATTCGCGGCGGGGACGACAGCGAGGATCTGCCGGCGCGCTTGGGAGCGGCTCGCTCTTTGGCTTTAATAGCTGGTTCGCGTCCCTTGAGCGGGAACGCGAACGAGTGCCCTCCGGCGGCCGCGTCCACCCGGGACCATGGCTGCTGCTGCAGAGGTCACTGGCGGGCCTCCCGGTGTTCGTCGCCCCGCAGGCTCGAGGTTGCTCATACCCGCGGGGACGGAACCAGAGTTCCGCTTGTAGTGGCACTTCGAATGCCAGTGTTTTTGTTCATTGTGGCTGTCGAGGCCTGAACATGTATGTAATTTTGGCACGGAGCCGTGTTTTTTCCTCATTTTCGAGCACTAAGACTTGCCTGTTGGTTGTCTGAACCGCTTCACCAAGCGTGAGTCGCCCCGTGTCAAGGTGACGAGTGAGGTATCCGTATCCCGGAGGCGTAGGAGTCCCTCGGCTCGGTCGGCCTTGCTGTCTGAGGCTTCTCTAGCTTAGTTAAAGGGACCCCTTGGCCGCTCCTCGACGAGCCGAGGCCAGGGGTAGCGATATCAGCACCAACAGGGGCAGAGTTGGCTCGAAAATGAAACCTGGTTGGCCGGAGCCTAGCCGGGTTGTCCGCTGGCGGGACCGACGCCGGAGTTGACCAGCCGAGGCCTCGGGTCGGGCCGGCGCCCTTGGAAGATGGTTGGCCGAGGCCCCGGAGTGACCGGCCGAGCCGCCTGCTCGGGCCAGATTTCTGGAGAAGACCCAGGCAGCAATTGCCCGGGCGTGGCGATGACGTCGTCCCTTAGAGCGGAGATTCTTGGACCGCGTCGTCGTTCGAGGCTAGGTCGGACCTCGCCGAAGGTGTCGTCGATGCCGAGGGTGCTGCTGCCCCCTTCCAGTGTCAAGACCCGAGCCTGCAGGATCATATTGTCTTGTAGCGCGTGCCTTCTGCGGCCGCCGAGGCCAGAACACACACCCTCGCTGCGTTGTAAAGCCGCGTCTCTTTTCCTCTTGTTTCAAGTATCTGGACTTTTTTGTCGGCAACAGGGATGTTTGTGCGAGTGAGAGTTGCTTCTCACGGAAGGTGATGAGTGAGGTATCCGTATCCCGGAGGCGTGGGAGTCCCTCGGCTCGGTCGGCCTTACCGCTTACGCGCACTTTCACCCGTCCATGAGGCTCTGTCACCGACTCAGTCGAGAAGGCTCGAAGGATCGCTTCGGCAGAAGAGCTTCCAAACGTGAAGACTTGTTCGGTCCGCGGAATCACTTATCCGAACGCGAGTTACTTATCGCAGAAGGTGATGAGTGAGGTATCCGTATCCCGGAGGCGTAGGAGTCCCTCGGCTCGGTCAGCCTTGGCTGCTTACGTGTACTCCGTCGTTTTCAGGATCCACTTTTCGAAGTAGTCAAAAAGCACGAAAGATATTCTGGCAGATGAGATATTTTTTCGAGGAAAATTTCGACGCAGAGGGGGTTGCCCCCCTTTTAGCCCCCGAGGGAGGGTCGGGCTTTGCCGAGGCGAGGCCGACCCTTCCTTGATGACTAAACTTTGCGTGGGTGCGAGGTATATGAACGACTTGAAAATATTTTAAGGGTAGAAGCGACGTAGCTATTGGATGTTCCAAGCGTTGCCGTAGACCTCGCCTTGGCTGTTGGCCAGCTTGTACGTTCCGGGCTTCAGAACCTTGGCGATGACGAACGGTCCCTCCCAGGGGGGCGTGAGCTTGTGCTTCCCTCGGGGGTCTTGTCGCAGCCGAAGCACCAGGTCGCCTACCTGGAGGTCTCGGGACCGGACCCCTCGGGCGTGGTAGCGTCGCATGGACTGCTGGTACCGCGCCGAGTGTAGTAAGGCCTTGTCCCGAGCCTCTTCCAGCTGGTCCAGCGAGTCTTCTCGGCTGGCTTGGTTGCTTTGATCGCTGTAGGCCATCGTCCTCGGGGAGCCGTATTCCAGGTCTGTGGGCAAGACGGCCTCGGCCCCGTAGACTAGGAAGAACGGCGTGAAACCCGTGGCTCGGCTCGGCGTGGTCCTCAGGCTCCAGACTACCGAGGGGAGTTCCTTCATCCATCGCTTGCCGAACTTGTTGAGGTCATTATAAATCCGAGGCTTGAGCCCTTGTAGAATCATGCCGTTGGCACGCTCTACTTGCCCATTTGACATGGGATGAGCCACGGCGGCCCAGTCCACCCGGATGTGGTGATCCTCGCAGAAGTCCAAGAACTTTCAGCCGGTGAACTGGGTGCCGTTGTCGGTGATGATGGAGTTCGGGACCCCGAAGCGATGGATGATGTTGGTGAAGAACGCCACCGCCTGCTCGGACCTGATGCTGTTCAGAGGTCGGACCTCGATCCACTTGGAGAATTTGTCAATGGCGACCAGCAGGTGCGTGTAGCCCCCGGGCGCCTTCTGCAAGGGGCCGACAAGGTCCAGACCCCACACAGCAAAGGGCCAGGTGATGGGTATCGTCTGCAGAGCCTGAGCGGGCAGCTAGGTCTGCTTCGCATAGAATTGACACCCTTTGCAGGTGCGGACGATTCTAGTGGCGTCGGCCACCGCCGTCGGCTAGTAGAATCCTTGTCGAAAAGCATTCCCGACAAGGGCTCGAGGTGCTGCGTGATGGCCGCAAGCCCCCGAGTGTATCTCCCGCAGGAGTTCCTGACCTTCGGCGACGGAGATGCATCGCTGGAGGATGCCTGAGGGGCTGCGGTGGTAGAGCTCCTTCTCATCGCCCAGCAAGACGAACGACTTGGCACGCCGTGCCACCCGGCGAGCCTCGGCCCGGTCGAGGGGTAGCTCTCCTTGTTGGAGATATTGCAGGTACGGGGTCTGCCAGTTTCGATCAGGCGTGGCCCCGCTTTGCTCCTCCTCGATGCGCAGCGCCTCACCCTCGGAGGCCGAGGGTACCTCGGGCTGAACTGAAGGCGTCTCGGGCCGAGCTGAGGGTGCCTCGGGCTGTGCCGAGGGTACCTCGGGCTGGACCGATGGTACCTCGGACAGGGTCGAGGGCGCCTCAGGCTCGGGCGGGTTGTCGATCTTGACGGAGGGTTGATGCAGATCCCGGGAGAAGACGTCCGGGGGAACCGTTGTTCGCCCCGATGCTATTTTAGCCAGCTCGTCCGCAGTCTCGTTGTAGCGCCGAGCAATGTGGTTGAGCTCGAGCCCGAAGAACTTGTCTTCCAGGCGCCGAACCTCATCGCAGTAGGCCTCCATCTTCGGGTCGCGGCAGTGGGAGTTCTTCATGACTTGGTCGATGACGAGCTGCGAGTCACCGCGGGCGTCGAGGCGCCGGACCCCTAGCTCGATCGCGATCCGCAACCCGTTGACCAGAGCCTCATACTCAGCCACATTATTGGACGCCGGGAAATGGAGGCGTAGCACATAGCGTAGGTGTTTCCCGAGGGGCGAGATGAAGAGTAGGCCCGCGCCGGCTCCCGTCTTCATCAGCGACCCGTCGAAAAACATGGTCCAGAGCTCCGGTTGGATCGGAGCCGTCGGTAGCTAGGTATCGACCCATTCGGCTACGAAGTCCGCCAAGACCTGAGACTTGATGGCCTTCCGAGGGGCGAACGAGATTGTCTCGCCCATGATTTCCACCGCCCACTTTGCAATCCTGCCCGAGGCCTCTCGGCACTGGATGATCTCCCCTAGGGGGAAGGATGACACCACAGTTACCGGATGAGACTCGAAGTAGTGTCGCAACTTCCGCCGCGTCAGGATCACCGCATACAGCAGCTTCTGAAGTTGTGGGTAGCGGATCTTGGTTTCGGACAGTACCTCGCTGACAAAGTAAACTGGCCTCTGAACGGGCAATACATGCCCCTCTTCTTGCCTCTCGACCACAATCGCGGCGCTGATCACCTGAGTGGTCGCGGCGACATAGACCAAGAAGGCTTCTCCGGCAGCTAGAGGCACCAAGATAGGCGCCTTTGTGAGGAGCGCCTTCAAGTTCCCGAGAGCTTTCTCGGCCTCAGGGGTCCAAGTGAAGCACTCGGCCTTCCTTAAGAGGCGATATAGAGGCAGACCTCTTTCGCCGAGGCGTGAGATGAAGCGGCTCAGAGCCGCGAGGCATCCCATGACCCTCTGTACACCTTTCAAGTCCTTGATGGGCCCCATGCTGGTGATGGCTGCAATCTTCTCCGGGTTGGCTTCGATGCCCCGCTCGGAGACGATGAACCCCAAGAGCATGCCTCGGGGCACCCCGAAGACACACTTCTCGGGATTGAGCTTGACTCCTTTCGCCTTGAGACACCGGAATGTCACTTCAAGGTCGGAAAGGAGGTCGGAAGCTTTCCTCGTCTTGACTACGATGTCATCGACGTAGGCCTCGACCGTGTGGCCAATGTGTTCGCCGAACACATGGTTCATGCACCGCTGGTACGTCGCACCCGCATTCCTCAAGCTGAACGGCATGGTGACATAGCAGTACATGCCGAAGGGCGTGATGAAAGAGGTCGCGAGCTGGTCGGACTCTTTCATCCTGATTTGATGATACCCTGAGTAGGCATCGAGGAAAGACAGGGTCTCGCACCCAGCAGTGGAATCCACGATCTGATCGATGCGAGGCAGAGGGTAGGGAACCTTCGGACATGCTTTGTTGAGACCAGTGTAGTCTACACACATCCGCCATTTCCCCCCTTTCTTTCTCACAAGAACAGGGTTGGCAAGCCAGTCGGGATGGAATACCTCTTTGATGAACCCTGCTGCCATTAGCTTGTGGATCTCCTCGCCTATCGCTCTGCGCTTCTCCTCGTCGAATCGGCGCAGAGGCTGCTTGACGGGTCGGGCTCCGGCTCGAATGTCTAGCGAGTGCTCGGCGACATCCCTCGGTATGCCGGGCATGTCCGAGGGACTCCACGTGAAGACGTCGGCGTTTGCGCGGAGAAAGTCGACGAGCACTGCTTCCTATTTGGGGTCAAGCCCGGAGCCGATCCGGATCTGCTTGGAGGTGTCGCCACTGGGGTCGAGGGGGACGGCCTTAACCGTCTCCACTGGCTCGAAGTTGCCGGCGTGACGCTTCACCTCTGGCACCTCTTTAGAGAGGCTTTCCAGGTCGGCGATGAGGGCCTCAGATTCGGCGAGGGCCTCGGCGTACTCCACGCACTCCACGTCGCATTCGAACGCGTGCTTGTACGTGGGGCCGACGGTGATGACCTCGTTGGGGCCCGGCATCTTGAGCTTCACGTAGGTGTAGTTGGGGACGGCCATGAACTTCGCGTAGCATGGCCTTCCCAGTACCGCGTGGTAGGTTCCTCGAAACCCGACCACCTCGAACGTCAGAGTCTCCCTTCGGAAGTTGGAGGGCGTTCCGAAGCAGACGGGAAGGTCGAGTCGTCCGAGGGGCTGGACGCGCTTCCCGGGAATAATCCCATGGAAGGGCGCAGCGCCTGCCCGGATGGAGGACAGATCAACACGCAGGAGCCCGAGGGTCTCGGCGTAGATGATGTTGAGGCTGCTGCCTCCGTCCATAAGGACCTTGGTGAGCCTGACGTCGTCGATGACGGGGTCGACGACGAGCGGGTATTTCCCCGGGCTCGGCACGGGGTCGGGGTGGTCGGCTTGGTCGAAGGTGATGGGCTTGTCGGACCAGTCTAGGTAGACTGGCGCCGCCACCTTCACCGAGCAGACCTCCCGACGCTCTTGCTTGCGATGCCGAGACGAGGGATTCGCCGCATGCCCACCGTAGATCATGAAGTAGTCGCGGACCTCGGGGAACTCTCCCGCTTGGTGATCTTCCTTCTTGTCGTCATCGTGGGCCCTGCCACCCTCCGCGGGTGGCCCGGCCCTATGGAAGTGGCGCCGAAGCATGACGCACTCCTCAAGAATGTGCTTGACGGGCCCCTGATGATAGGGGCACGGCTCCTTGAGCATCTTGTCGAAGAGGTTGGCACCTCCGGGGGGCTTCCGAGGGTTCTTGTACTCGGCGGCAGCGACAAGGTCCGCGTCGGCGGCGTCGCGTTTCGCTTGCGACTTCTTCCTGCCTTTCTTCTTGGCACCGCGCTGAGTAGACGCCTCGGGAGCATCTTCCGATGGGCGGCCCTGGGGCTGCTTGTCCTTTCGGAAGATAGCCTCGACCGCCTCCTGGCCAGAGGCGAACTTGGTGGCGATGTCCATCAGCTCGCTCGCCCTGGTGGGGGTCTTGCGACCCAACTTGCTCACCAGGTCGCGGCAGGTGGTGCCGGCGAGGAACGCGCCGATGACATCCGAGTCGGTGATGTTGGGCAGCTCGGTGCGCTGCTTCGAGAATCGCCGAATGTAGTCCCGGAGGGACTCTCCCGGCTGCTGCCGGCAGCTTCGGAGGTCCCAGGAATTCCCGGGGCGCACGTACGTGCCCTGGAAATTGCCGGCGAAAGCTTGGACTAGGTCGTCCCAGTTGGAGATCTGCCCCGGAGGCAGGTGCTCCAACCAGGCGCGAGCGGTGTCGGAGAGGAACAGGGGGAGGTTGCGGATGATGAGGTTGTCGTCGTCCGTTCCACCCAGTTGGCAGGCCAAACGGTAGTCCGCGAGCCACAGTTCTGGTCTCGTCTCCCCCGAGTACTTTGCGATAGTAGTCGGGGGTCGGAACCGGGTCGGAAACGGTGCCCGTCGGATGGCCCGGCTGAAGGCTTGCGGGCCGGGTGGCTCGGGCGAGGGACTCCGATCCTCCCCGCTGTCGTAGCGTCCCCCACGCCTGGGGTGGTAGCCTCAGTGCACCCTCTCGTCGAGGTGGGCCCAACGGTCGCGATGATGGTGCTCGTTGCCGAGGCGGCCCGGGGCCGCAGGCGCGGTGTTGCGTGTGCGCCCGGTGTAGACCGAGGCTTCCCGCATGAATCGAGAAGTCGCGGCATGGGGTTCCGAGGGGTATCCCTGCCTTTGGGAGGCAGAGCTCTCGGCCCGTCGGACCGCGGCGCCTTCCAGGAGATTCTTGAGCTCCCCCTGGATTCGTCGACCCTCGGTGGTGGATGGCTCCGGCATCGCGCGGAGGAGCATCGCTGCTGCAGCCAGGTTCTGGCCGACCCCACTAGACGCGGGTGGTGGCCTGACCCTGACGTCATCGGCGACGCGGTGCTGGAGACCCTGGGGCAGATGACGTATTTCTCCGGCCGGGGGTTGGTTCGCCCATGCCTGCCCGACGTCCCGGCGGATCGGCTCAAGTGCTCCTGCTCCCTCGTCGAGCCTGGCCTGCACCCCGCGGATTTGCTCGAGCTGTGGGCCGTGACCCCCCGCCGGAACGGGGACCACAGCTAGCTCCCGTGGGATGTCAACGCGGGGCACCGGCCTAGGGGGATCACCGTCCTCCGGCATGCCGAGAAGATTGCCTTCGGAGGGACCCCCTAGATCGACGTGGAAACATTCGCGGCTTGGGCCGCAGTCCTCGTCGTCGAGGCTGCGGCTACCGTCGGAACAGCCGGAGAGGCAGTAGTCACATGCGGTCATCAAGTCCCGCATGGCACTGGGGTTGCCAAGTCCAGAGAAATCCCAACAGATGCTGGGCTCGTCGTCTTCCTCGGACCCAGAGGGCCCGTAGGTTGAGACGTCCGTCAGCCGGTCCCAAGGAGACCGCATGCGAAACCCCAGAGGGTTTGGGCTCGCCCCTACGAGAGCGTCCACCAAAGCGAGATCGCTAGGCGGGTTGAGGCTGAATCCAAATGACGTAGGATGGGAATCGGTCGGTAACTTTTGGTCGACGAGCGGCGATGAAGTCACGTCGGGGACTGACTGCGCCGTCGTCTCAGGTACGAGGGTGACGTCCAGCAAGCTCTCCGCGAGCGCGCTGGCGTCGTCCGCTTGCTCGGGATTGGCGTGTCGCGGGGAGACGATGCTCGTCTTCGTCTCAAACGCGAGGTCGACATCCGGTGCACCCCTCGTTGGGGTGCCGGCGCTGTCGACTCGCTCGACAGCCGACGAGGCGCCGCCTCCTGCTTGGCCTTGGTTGCCCCGCCTCCTCCTCCGTTGACGGGGGAGAGGACGGGGTGAGCTCAAATGTTGTTCTCCCACCACGCGGGGAAGACGTCGTCGATTCCGCCGACGGCGGGCGGGCTGTCGGCCGCCATTGTCGTTGTCGCACGGCGATGGAAGGAGTATCATGTCGTAGCTGCCGTCGAAGGACATGAACTCAAGACTCCCGAAACGGAGCACCGTCCCGGGCTGGAGAGTGCCCATCTGGAGCTTGACGGGAAGCTGTTCGTCAACACGCAGCAGGCCCCTACCTAGCGCGCCAACTGTCGGCGTTGTGAGACCGGGGGGTCCCTTGGGCCGACGAGTGAGTGTCGCCGCGTGCCCCAGCCTAGATGGGTCGAGCGCGAGGGCGAGCGCGAAGGGGGGAGGAGCGAGGCGGCCGGAGACCGGCGTGAGAGAGGTGGGAATCCCGCGGCCTTCGTGTTCGTCCCGCGCCCAGGTCGGGTGCGCTTGCAGTAGTGGGTTACAAGCGTCCACGCGGGAGAGGGAAGCGAGCGGCCCCAAGAGAGCGCCTGTCTCGTCCTCGTCCCCGCGCGGCCAACCCTCTCTAAGAGGGCCCTGGTCCTTCCTTTTATAGGCGTAAGGAGAGGATCCAGGCGTACAATGGGAGTGTAGCAGAGTGCTACGTGCCTAGTGGGGGAGAGCTAGCGCCCTAAGTACATGCCGTCGTGGCAGCCGGAGAGGTTTTGGCACCCAGCTGGTGTGATGTCATGGCCGTCGGAGGAGCGATGGAGCCTGGCGGAGGGACAGCTGTCGGAGCGGTTGGGTCCTTGCTGACGTCCTCTTGCTTCCGTAAGGGGGCTGAGAGCCGCCGTCGTCACAGAGCATGCGGGACGCCATCATTGCCTATCCGGCGGAGCTAGCCAGATGGAACGCCGGTCTTGTTTCCTGCGGCCCGAGTCAGCTCGGGGTAGGGTGATGATGGCGCCTCCCGTTGACGTGGCTGGTCTGCGCCCTAGGTTGGGCGAGGTGGAAGCTCCTCCGAAGCTGAGGTCGAGTCTGTCTTCCGTGGCCAAGGCCGAGTCCGAGCCCCTGGTCGGGCGAGGCGGAGGTCGTCGTCTGAGGCCAGGGCGGAGTCCGAGCCCTGGGGTCGGGCGGAGCGGAGTTCGCCGTCTTCCGGGACTTAGCCCGAGTCCGAGCCCTGAGTCGGGCGGAGCGGAGTTCGCCGTCTTCCGGGACTTAGCCCGAGTCCGAGCCCTGGGTCGGGCGGAGCGGAGTTTGCCGTCTTCTGGGACTTAGCCCGAGTCCGAGCCCTGGGTCGGGCGGAGTGGAGTTCGCCGTCTTCCGGGACTTAGCCCGAGTCCGAGCCCTGGGTCGGGCGGAGCGGAGTTCGCCGTCTTCCGGGGCTGAGCCCGAGTCCGAGCCCTGGGTCGGGCGGAGCGGAGTTTCCTGTGGTGCCTTCTGCAGGACCTGACTGCCTGTCAGCCTCACTCTGTCAAGTGGCACTGCAGTCGGCGCGGCGCAGGCGGCGCTGTCCTTCTGTCAGGCCGGTCAGTGGAGCGGCGAAGTGACGGCGGTCACTTCGGCTCTGCCGGGGGGCGCATGCCAGGATAAGGGTGTCAGACCACCTTTGCATTAAATGCTCCTGCGATTTGGTCGGTCGGTGCGGCGATTTAGTCAGGGTTGCTTCTTAGCGAAGGCAGGGCCTTGGGCAAGCCGGAAATATGTTCGCCGTCGGAGTGGGCCTCGGGCGAGACGGAAATCCTCCGGGGTCGGCTGCCCTTGTCCGAGGCTAGGCTCGGGCGAGACGTGATCGAGTCGCTCGAACGGACTGATCCCTGACTTAATCGCACCCATCAGGCCTTAGCAGCTTTATGCTGATGGGGGTTACCAGCTGAGAATTAGGAGCTTTGAGGGTACCCCTAATTATGGTCCCCGACAGTTAGTAACGTACACCAACTAGTGTGTATTGGAATACGGACGGTCGAAAAAACCCCATTTTGTTCGTTCTGCATCAATTTTAATATTTATCCTGCTTGAATTCGTATTTTTAGACAAACGTAAAAAAGAAACAAGAAAATAAGATGAGAAAAACAAAAACGGTTTAGCCGTTTAGGCCATATCCGGATCGTTTTCGTGTATCCCGTAGTAATGCGAGATTATACCATATTCAAATATGTTAAATCCCATTTTTACGTTGTTACTGGTCCACTGTCCTGTACATATGATGTATCCCGTATTTTCATATGCAAAATTATAGCTGAAAGAGATTAGGCTTACACTTTTTCCTAATTAATTTTGGTGGTTGAATTGTCCAACACAAATATTTAGGGTGTGTTTGGTTTGACTTTTGGCTTTGGCTTTTGCCCCCTAAAAGCCAAAAGCCAACCAAAGGGCTGAATCCAGGAAGCAGCTTTTTCTAAAAGCTGACTTTCTCACAGTGCAAATCTGAAAGCACCCCTGAACCTGCTTTTAGTGACTTTTCGGATGGAACTGTGAAAACATATATCGAAGAACTTTTAACGACTTTTAGTGATTTCTACCAAACGGTTTTTAGCTTTTTAACGGCTCACAGCCTACAGCAGCTTTTTCCACAGCTCACAGCCCACAGCAACTTTTTTCACAGCCACAGCCCAACCAAACAGACCCTTATACTAACTAGTTTGCTCTAGTTTATAAGTTCTACATGTGCCAAAGGTTCACAATAAGCTAATAAAAAGACCAAGAAAAGGTTCAAACAAAGAGAGCAAAAGACAACCCGAAAGGCACCCTGGTCTGGCGCACCGGACTGTCCGGTGTGCCACCGGACAGTGTCCGGTGCACCATGGCACTTCAGCTCGAACTCGTCACCTTCAGGAAAATCAGGGGCGCTCCGCTATAATTCACCGGACTGTCCGGTGCACCAGCGGAGCAACGACTACTTCGCAAAGCAACGGTCGACTGCAACGCATTAAATGCGCGCCTACGCGCGCAAAGGTCAGAGCAGCGCCAGAAGGCGCACCGGACAGTCTACAGGACCTGTCCGGTGCACCACCGGACAGCCCAGAGGCCCCACAAGTCAGAGCTCCAACGGTCGAACCCTAACGGTCTGCTGACGTGGCTGGCGCACCGGACTGTCCGGTGCGCCATGCGACAGCAGCCTTCCAACGGCCATTTTTGGTGGTTGGGGCTATAAATACCCCAACCACCCCACATTCAATGGCATCCAAGTTTTCCACTCTTCCACACCTTACAAGAGCTAGCATTCAATACAAGACACACCAAAGAGATCAAATCCTCTCCCAACTCCACACAAACCTTTAGTGATTAGAGAGAGTGATTTGTCGTGTTCATTTGAGCTCTTGCGCTTGGATCGCTTCTTTTTTTTTCTCATTCTTTTGTGATCAAACTCAATTGTAAACAAGGCAAGAGACACCAATTGTGTGGTGGTCCTTGCGAGAACTTCGTGTTCCATTTGATTGAGAAGAGAAGCTCACTCGGTCTAAGTGACCGTTTGAGAGAGGGAAAGGGTTGAAAGAGACCCGGTCTTTGTGACCACCTCAACGGGGAGTAAGTTTGCAAGAACCGAACCTCGGTAAAACAAATCATCGTGTCTCACTCTTTATTCGCTCACGATTTGTTTTGCCCTCTCTCTCGGACTCGTTTCTATTTCTAACGCTAACCCGGCTTGAAGTTGTGCTTAAGTTTGTAAATTTCAGATTCGCCCTATTCACCCCCCCTCTAGGCGACTTTCAGTAACACATATTTATTTATGCAAAATTAAAGAATGACAAGAACATAGAGAGCAAGGACCATAATTATAATACTAAAGAAAACAAATATATTGGCAGTGATCATCCTAATGTCATGGGTAACCATACTGAGTTGTAGGGTATTATTTTCAACTTGAGTTACTATGGGCCTGTTTATTTCGGCTTCTGGCAGCTTCTGGCCACCAAAGGCTGCTGCGGACTGCCAAACGCTCAGCTTTTCAGCCAGCTTCTATAAAATTCGTTGGGGCAAAAACCATCCAAAATCAACATAAACACATAATCAGTTGAGTCGTTGTAATAGTAGGAATCCGTCACTTTCTAGATCATGAGCCCTATGAATAACTTTATCTTCCTCCACACGTAATCGTAATGATATTCAGATTCTCCCCACAGCCAGATTCTCCCTACAGCCAGATTTTCAGAAAAGCTGGTCAGAAAAAAGTTGAACCAAACAGGCCATATGTCATTTGTGGTTGACTTTTATGAACTATTACTGTGCTTTGTGCAAACATGTGTCTATGTTATTAATTATGCATTGATATTGACTTGTTACATGTTTTTATAGGTCTATTACAATCTATTGTTATGTAATTATGTTACTCATATTTATATATTATTATCATATTGTTGTTTATTGATAAGATTATGAGGATGTTTGGTTCCTTTAGTCACCCTCATAAACTTTAGGAACTAAACATTAGTCCCTAAAAATGTTGTTTGGAAGGCCTCCTTTAGTCATATTGTTTGGCAATTTAGGGACACCAACTAAAGTTTAGGAGGTGCGAACCAAACACCCTTATGTATGATATGGACAATGTTTTCATTTTATCTTTCCGATTTTTTACTATTATCGATGCATTTTCGTCCGGATTAGTTCGTTTCCATTATCTTGCATATCCCGTGTTCGATCCCATTTTGACAATTCCGATCCAGAATCCATTCTTGAATTAAAATGTCAAAGTGAAAACAAGAAAGGATTTATCCCGGCCAATTTCATCCGTTTACATCCCTAGTTGTAGCCCTTCCTCCCGTCGTGGTTGCGGCGCTAACCGCAGGAAGGTGGTGCCCAACTATTACAACAAGACATGCTCATGTGCGGTGCAGATCGTCACAAATGTGGTGCCGCAAAAGTAGTTGTTGCACCTGGCCACCACCGCAAGCGTGCTCCTGGTCTTCTTCCACTATTTCTTTTGTCAACGGGCACGACACGTCGGTGCTAGTAAATGACGAAGCTATAACAAAATTGAGGAGGTGCAATTGGCCTTGTGGGTGCATAAGATTTTTTCTAGGAATGCACACATGGTGAAATTTTAACTAAATATGTAGGATTTGCATTTTTCGGGCGCATTTGCACCATTAGAGATAACCTAGCTTCGCCCCTGGTGCTAGTGCCCCCAACGCTTTTGTGTGGTCCGAGTGTGATGTCTCATCGAGTCGGTCGCTCCCGAGTGACGCCTTTGAGGGCGCGACATGTGCCAGGACGACGTCAGAGCTCGAGTGCAGTGTCATGGCCTACTGAAAGTCGCCTAGAGGGGGGTGAATAGGGCGAAACTGAAATTCTCAAAAATAATCACAACTACAAGCCGGGTTAGCGTTAGAAATATAATCAAGTCCGCAAGAGAGGGCACAAAACAAATCGCAAGCGAATGGTGAAGTGAGACACGCGGATTTGTTTTACCGAGGTTCGGTTCTCTCAAACCTACTCCCCGTTGAGGAGGCCACAAAGGCCGGGTCTCTTTCAACCCTTCCCTCTCTCAAACGGTCCCTCGGACCGAGTGAGCTTCTCTTCTCAAATCAAAGCCGGGAATAAAACTTCCCCGCAAGGGCCACCACACAATTGGTGCCTCTTGCCTTGATTACAATTGAGTGTTGATCACAAGAGCAAGTGAGAAAGAAAAGAAGCAATCCAAGCGCAAGAGCTCAAAAGAACACGGCAAATCTCTCTCGCTAATCACTAAAGCCTTTTGTGGAATTGGAGAGGATTTGATCTCTTCGGTGTGTCTAGAATTGAATGCCTAGCTCTTGTAAGTGGTTGAGAAGTGGAAAACTTGGATGCAATGAATGTGGGGGTGGTTGGGGTATTTATAGCCCCAACCACCAAAAGTGGCCGTTGGGAGGCTGTCTGTTCGATGGCGCACCGGACATGTCTGGTGCCCCCGCCACGTCATCACTGCCGTTGGATTCTGACCGTTGGAGCTCCTGACTTGTAGGCCCGCCTGGATGTCCGGTGCACACCGGACATGCACTGTTCCTTGTCCGGTGCGCCAGTATGGGCGCGCCTGTCTTCTGCGCGCGCAGAGCGCGCAATAAATGCGTCGCAGGTAGCCGTTGGCGCCGAATAGCCGTTGCTCCGGAGTTGCACCGGACAGTCCGGTGCACACCGGACATGTCCGGTGAATTATAGCGGACTAGCCGTTGGAGATTCCCGAAGCCGGCGAGTTCCTGAGGCCGCTCTTCCTTGGCGCACCGGACACTGTCCGGTGTGCACCGGACAGTCCGGTGAATTATAGCGCGCTGGCCTGAGAAATTCCCGAAGGTAGCGAGTTCGAGTTGGAGTCCTCTGGTGCACCGGACACTGTCCGGTGGTGCACCGGACACTGTCCGGTGTACACCGGACAGTCCGGTGCCTCTAGACCAGAGGTGCCTTCGGTTGACTCTTTGCTCCTTTGTTGAATCCAAAACTTGATCTTTTTATTGGCTGAGTGTGAACCTTTTATACATGTATAATCTATACACTTGAGCAAACTAGTTAGTCCAATTATTTGTGTTGGGCAATTCAACCACCAAAATTAATTAGGGACTAGGTGTGAGCCTAATTCCCTTTCAATCTCCCCCTTTTTGGTGATTGATGCCAACACAAACCAAAGCAAATATAGAAGTGCATAACTGAACTAGTTTGCATAATGTAAGTGTAAAGGTTGCTTGGAATTGAGCCAATCTAAATACTTACAAGATATGCATGGATCGTTTCTTTCTTATTTAACATTTTGGACCACGCTTGCACCACATGTTTTGTTTTTTTGCAAACTCTTTTGTAAATCCTTTTCAAAGTTCTTTTGCAAATAGTCAAAGGCAAATGAATAAGATTTTGAGAAGCATTTTCAAGATTTGAAATTTTCTCCCCCTGTTTCAAATGCTTTTCCTTTGACTAAACAAAACTCCCCCTAAATGAGATCCTCCTCTTAGTGTTCAAGAGGGTTTTGATATATCCTTTTTGAAATACTACTTTCTCCCCCTTTTGAACACAATAGGATACTAATTGATAATATTCTTGGAAACACGAAGTTTTTGAAATTGGTGGTGGTGCGGTCCTTTTGCTTTGGGTTCATACTTTCTCCCCCTTTGGCATGAATCGCCAAAAATGGAATCATTAGAGCCCTAGAAGAGCTATCTTCCCCTTTGGTTATAAATAAATGAGTTAAGATTATACCAAAGACGAAGTCCTTTTGCTCTCTCCCCCAAAGATGGAGAGTCTCTTGGAGCAACGGCGAAGGATGAGTTACGGAGTGGAAGCCTTTGTCTTTGCCAAAGACTCCAATTCCCTTTCAATACACCTATGACTTGGTTTGAAATAGACTTGAAAAACACATTAGTCATAGCATATGAAAGAGACATGATCAAAGGTATATAGAAGAGCAATGTGTGCAGTTTAACAAAAGAAGTTCCTAGAATCAAGAATATTGAGCTCATGCCTAAGTTTGTTAAAAGATTGTTCATCAAGAGGCTTGGTAAAGATATCGGCTAATTGATCTTTAGTATTAATGTACGAAATCTTGATATCTCCCTGTAACGCCCCGAATTTTGCAGTTGAATTTTTTCTTTTCTTTACTCGCCAAAATTCGGGCGTTACCTTTTCTTTTTCTTTTTCCCTTCGCTAAACCTTGACCTTTTCCAAAGTTCTAGCAGGATTCGGTTTGGAATTCCCGTGTAAGAAAAACCCTAAATAGTTTATGTTGTTTGATGCACCATGCCGAACCTTGCATTTCTTTTGATTGCTTTGAAAGCGCAATTGCATTCATGTAGAAAGATCGGATTTCGAAAATGAGGAGAAGATCTTTTCTTTCTTTTTTCTCTCTCTCTTTCTCTCTCCTCTTTTTCTCTCTCTCCCGCGCCGTGGGCCGACCCCGGCCGGCCCAGCCGCCCCTGGCGCCCCCTCTTGGGCCCAAAAAGGCCCAGCCGCCCCCCCTCATCCCCCCTTTTTTTCCCCAAACCCTCTCCCTCTCCCTCTCATTTTCTCTCATTTTCTCTCCCCCACCCTAAGCCGCCGCCGCCCCTACCCGCCCCCTGTCCTAGCGCCGTCGCCCTCGCTGCCGGCCGCTCCCCGCCGTCGGCCGCCCCCGCCGGTGAGCCCCCCCCCTCCTCCCTCTCTCCCTCCTCCCTCCCTCTCCCCTCTCCCCTGCTCCCTCCCCTTGGCAGCCCAGCCGCCCGGCCCCCTGGCCGCGCGCCCTGGCCGGCCGCTGCCGCCCCCTGGCCGCGCGCCCTGGCCGGCCGCTGCCGCGCCCTGGCCGCGCCCAGCCGGCCGCTGCCGCGCCCCCTGGCCGGTCCCGGCCGCCCCCAGCCCGCCCTCGACCGTCCGCCCTGGCCGCGCCCCCTGCGCAGGGCCGGTTCAACCGCCCCTAGGGCCGGTTCAACCGCCCCCCCCTCTGTTTTTTTATTTTTATTTTTTTTATTTTATTTTATTTACTTTCTGTGATCATAGCTATTTTATTTTAGGTAAGCTAATCATTGTTCATGCCATTGAAATAGGAAGTTTAATTTAAAATTCTGTTATGCTAGTTGATTCATGTAGTTAATTGTTTACCTCGTGCAATGTTGATCAACTTAAAATGATTAGGTTTCCATTAGTGTATATGTAACAGAATTCTTTTGTTAAGAACCAATTGTAATTGATCGTTAGTGCATAAGATTTAACCCCCTGCGAGACCCTTTCCCGTTTCTTTCTAACCATAACAAATGCGATATCGAATGTCATACTTGATGCATATTCGCTTTATTTGTTCCCTTGTATGGTGTACTGTTCTTTTGTATTAAATATGGATGGATGTATGTATGTTTGCAATCGCATAGAGAACGATCCGGTCGAAGAGCCCGAGGAATTCGCAGGAGAAGCCCCTGAGCAGCAGTCGGGTGGTGGAGGCAAGTGTCCTTTGACCTATCTCTGTCCTATTCATTATTTAATTCACCTCCCGCATTACACCTTTATACCTAAGGATTGACTAGCTTTTGTTATCCATGTCCTTGTTTACCTATTTGGGTTGGATTATTACTGTTTAGCTTTATGCTATTGCTCAACTCTAATCAATGAACATGATGAGATTATCTATGATACGCTGTTTTCCCTTCTCTTATTATGATGTTGTACTTGTGGTATTCAAGGGGGCTCGAGCGGTTTCTCGAGTGCCTCTCCGTAAGGACCTGTTCTATGGATGACCGCCCGGGAAAACAGTGCAACCATGAGGGTAGAATGGGGTGCCCTTAGCTGAATAATTAGAGGATCCGGGGTGTAGTTCACTTAGCCGTCGTGCCGTCAATGGGGCTCGGTGTATGCGGCTCGCTCTGCCAAGTTTGGGTTCGCCCCTTGGGGAGGAGTGCGGTGCATTTAGGAAACCTAACGGGTGGCTACAGCCCCGGGGAATCTTTGTAAAGGCTACGTAGTGAAACCCTGCCTATTCACCTTGGTAGTGTTTAAGGGTTTGATCGGCCCGAGGCAAGAGGGAATCACGGCTTGTGGGTAAAGTGCACAACCTCTGCAGAGTGTTATGAAACTGATATATCAGCCGTGCTCGCGGTTATGAGCGGCCAAGGGAGCTCCAGTGATTAGTGGTACTTGATAAGAGACCTTTTGGTTTACAGGTGGCAATGAGATTGATGGTTTTGGTTATGACTATGGTGCTGGTAAGTGGTATTCTTTCCGTTTGGAAAGGGTACATCAGGTTAATAACTTGGGTTAATGCTAAAACTTGGCTTTCTACTAGTAAATAATAATCTGACCAACTAAAAGCAACTGCTTGACTTATCCCCACATAAAGCTAGTCCACTACAGCCAAACAGGATACTTGCTGAGTATGTTGATGTGTACTCACCCTTGCTCTACACACCAAACCCCCCCCCCCCCCCAGGTTGTCAGCATTGCAACCACTGCTCAGGCGAAGATGAAGCTGTGGAAGGAGACTTCCAGGAGTTCCAAGACTACGACGAGTTCTAGGTGTGGGTTAGCGGCAACCCCCAGTCGGCTGCCTGTGAAGGCCGCGTTATCTACGTTTCTTTTCCGCACTTTGATTTATTGTAAGAACTATATGGACGTCTCAGACGTATGATGTAATCGACTATTTCCCTTATTAATACTATTTTGAGCACTGTGTGATGATGTCCATATTATGTAACTGCTGTGTACGTGAATAACTGATCCTGGCACGTACATGGTTCGCATTCGGTTTGCCTTCTAAAACCGGGTGTGACATAAGTGGTATCAAAGCCGTGCTGACTGTAGGACCGCTAACCTAGAGTAGAGTGGCCGTTCTAAGGACTATAGACCTCTGTCTCTGCCTTGACTTTGATATCCCTTCAAAAGTTGGTCATACCGACCAAACCTATGTTCTACTATATATTATACCTTGCTGAAAATCATGTTTTATTCTAATCCTTCATCTATTTATGATTCATTACTTGCTGGTCATATTAATTCTGTTCTCACCCTTTTGCTTGCGATGTCTTTTGTAGATGGCTCGACTTAGACACACTGCACGAAAGTCAGTCATCCCCTTCTTACCCTCCCGCCTTGCTGAGCGTCCGCTTCGCCGTCCCGTGGCCGGACAGTCCAGCCACTTGGAGAGACTACACCACCGCCTGCGTGAGGAGCAGGAGCGTCGACGACAGGAGCAGCAGAGCTCTTCCTTCTCGCTCCACCAGGAGATAGAGTCTGTGAGGAGCTGCTCCCCTGTGCTTCCTCTGGAGCCGCCCCCTGCATCACCACTGGGCGCCCCAGCTTCTGGAGTAGCTGCTGGAGGAGACCCAGACGACGGAGATGGCGATGACAGCTCGAGCCACGACACCGACTTCTCTGCTAACCTTGAGCCGGAAGGATGGGTTGCTCGACCCATCACTCGCGACGCTGCTCGCGGGTGTCACTTCCACGATGCGCTCGACACCCTGCTACGTCGGGCATTTGACCGGCATACTTGGTCCGTTGAGTATCGCTGTGTGGTCTACCAGCATAGTCGCGGGGTCTACCCGGACCGCTGGGAGGCGACTTGCTTGGTGCGCTGCCCGGAGAACAGTCTCCAGGGTGCAGAGGCCTGTTCAGAGCACTATTCTATTTCTGAGCGGGACTCAGCTGAGGCAGCCATGCAAGATGTTGCACGGCGTGCGCTTTCGCACTACTGCTCGGTTTTCGGTGGGGCAGCTGACGGTCTTGACCTGAAGTATTACCCCCGCCGTCCATCTGGCAGCACAGGAGGCGTGATTGTCTCACCTGTCGGTGAGGGCAATCCTAGGTTGAGCAGCACAGTCAACCTAGCCGCCGTGCTAAACACGGAGCTGGACCATGCATTAGACGAGCTGAGTAGGGCTCGTGCTAAGATCGCCCTGCTGCGGGCTGAGCGCGCGGAACGTCGTCACTTGGATGGTGGTTCCCCCGCTCCCGTTGGGACTCAGCACCCGTACCGCTCACCTCAGCGTGGACACCAGTCTTATGGCAATCCCGACTGCAAGACCAAGATAACTCTAGAACCATAGATCGTTAGAGTTGGATCTTGTAATTAATACGAAAAATATACGTAGAAGCTTCAGTCTTAGCGTTAGTCTCAGTCTTAGTTAGTCTTAGTTAGACAGGGTAGTTTGCTATATCCTGTGCATTTATGTTTGTCATGATGAACTATGATTGGTTTGGATCTTTGTAATGATTGTCACCAGAGTGTGGGTATCCCCTGCATTTTGGTTTACCTATTATGTTAATAAAGTTAGTTATATAGTTGGGAAACCTTTTATTCCACTTTCCTTTCTATCTGAGAAGCTGTGTGGTCTGTGTTGGAGATCAGTGAAGATGCTCATCTGTTCAGTGCTGTTGAAGAATTCTATACTCTTCTCTTATGCTGCAAGATTTGCCAGATCAGTTCTGATGTGTGGTTGCATTCTGCAGATGTCAGAGAATAGGCGTAGAGGAGGAAGGCGTGCTCAGCAGGAGCGAGCCGCTCAACAGGAGGAGGCGCCCCAGCAGCAGCAGCTGCCACCCCCGCCCCCGATGTCCATCGAGCAGATGTTTCTGATGCAGACTCAGGCAGTTCAAGCCATCGGTCAGACTTTGGCCGCCATTCAGCAGCAGCAGCAGCAACAGCAGCAAGCACCACCTCAGCCTCAGATGCCTCAGATGCCCAGAGACAAGCGTGCTGAATTCATGAGAGGTCATCCACCAACGTTCGCTCACTCTTCTGACCCTATGGATGCTGAAGATTGGCTGCGCACTGTGGAGCGGGAGTTGCATACCGCTCAGTGCGATGACAGGGAGAAAGTTCTGTATGGTCCCCGTCTGTTGAGAGGAGCAGCCCAGTCATGGTGGGAGTCTTACCTCGCCACCCATGTCAACCCCGACACCATCACCTGGGAAGAATTCAGAGGTAGCTTTCGTTAGTACCATGTTCCTGCAGGTCTGATGACAGTGAAGAAGGAGGAGTTCCTGGCCCTCAAGCAAGGGCCATTGTCTGTCAGTGAGTACCGGGACAAGTTTCTGCAATTGTCTCGCTATGCTCCTGAAGATGTCAACACCGATGCCAAGCGGCAGTACCGTTTCCTGAGAGGCTTGGTTGACCCTCTGCAGTATCAGCTGATGAACCACACCTTCCCGACATTCCAGCACCTGATTGATAGAGCAATCATGACGGAGAGAAAGCGCAAGGAGATGGAAGATCGTAAGCGCAAGATCAGTGGACCGCAGTCTGGAAGCAGCAGTCGTCCTCGTTTCTCAGGCAATCAACCTCAGCAGTTCAGGCAGAACCAGCGTCCACCTCAGCAGCATCAGCAGTTTCAAAGGCAGTATCCTCAGAATCAGTACCAGAACCGTCAGAGCAATCAGTCAGGAGGTCAGTTTCAAAGGCAGAATCAGCAGGCCCCTCGTCTTCCTGCCCCAGCAAATCAGCAGAACAGTCAGGCAGCACCAGCTCAGGTTGGAAACAGAGCATGTTTCCACTGTGGAGAGCAAGGCCACTAGGTGATGCAATGTCCGAAGAAGGCAGCCCAGCAGCAGTCAGGCCCCAATGCCCCAGCAAAGCAGAATGTGTCTCAGCCTGGAGCAGGCAATCGCCCTCAGTCGCGCTATAATCATGGAAGGCTGAACCACTTGGAGGCTGAAGCAGTTCAGGAGACCCCCGGCATGATAGTAGGTATGTTCCCAGTCGACTCCCATATTGCAGAAGTGTTATTTGATACTGGAGCAACGCATTCTTTCATTACTGCATCATGGGTAGAAGCACATAATCTTCCAATTACTACCATGTCAACCCCCATTCAAATTGACTCAGCCGGTGGTAGAATTCGAGCCGATAGCATTTGTTTGAATATAAGTGTGAAAATAAGGGGGATAGCATTTCCCGCCAACCTTATAGTAATGGGTACTCAGGGAATAGATGTCATCCTGGGGATGAATTGGTTAGATAAGTATCAGGCAGTTATCAGTTGTGATAAAAGGACAATCAAGTTGGTGTCCCCAGTAGGAAAGGAAGTGGTGACCGAACTAGTCCCGCCTGAGCCAAAGAAAGGAGGTTGTTATCAGATGGCTGTCGATAGCAGTGAAGCAGATCCAATTGAGAGTATCAAGGTTGTGTCTGAATTCCCAGATGTGTTTCCAAAGGACTTACCGGGTATGCCACCAGAGCGGAAAAGTTGAGTTTGCTATAGAGCTTCTTCCTGGAACCGCCCCTATCTTTAAGAGAGCTTACAGAATATCTGGACCAGAGTTGGATGAGCTTAAGAAGCAAATTGATGAGCTGTCAGAGAAAGGTTACATTCGGCCAAGCACCTCGCCTTGGGCCGCCCCTGTCCTATTTGTGGAGAAGAAAGATGGCACCAAGAGGATGTGTATTGATTATCGAGCTTTGAATGAGGTCACGATCAAGAACAAGTATCCTTTGCCCAGAATAGAAGATCTGTTCGACCAGTTGAGAGGAGCCAGTGTGTTCTCCAAGATTGATCTGAGGTCAGGTTATCATCAGCTCAGGATCCGACCTTCGGACATTCCGAAGACGGCATTCATTTCCAAGTATGGGTTGTATGAGTTCACAGTGATGTCTTTTGGTTTGACCAATGCGCCAGCATTCTTCATGAACTTGATGAACAGTGTATTCATGGATTACCTTGATAAGTTTGTGGTGGTATTCATTGATGACATTCTGATTTATTCCCAAAGCGAAGAAGAGCACACAGATCATTTGAGGATGGTATTGCAGAGATTGCGAGAGCACCAGTTGTACGCAAAGTTGAGCAAGTGTGAGTTCTGGATCAGTGAAGTCCTGTTCTTGGGTCACGTAATCAACAAGGAAGGATTGGCTGTGGATCCGAAGAAAGTGGCAGACATTCTGAACTGGAAAGCGCCAACAGATGCTAGAGGAATCAAAAGTTTCATTGGAATGGCCGGATATTATCGGCGATTCATTGAAGGGTTTTCGAAGATTGCGAAACCAATGACAGCGTTGCTAGGCAACAAAGTTGAGTTCAAGTGGACCCAGAAATGTCAAGAGGCCTTTGAAGCGCTGAAAGAGAAGTTGACTACAGTGCCTGTCCTAGTCTTGCCCGATGTGCACAAGCCCTTTTCGGTGTATTGTGATGCTTGTTACACAGGTTTGGGATGTGTGTTGATGCAAGAGGGAAGAGTTGTGGCTTACTCGTCCCGACAGCTGAAGGTTCATGAGAAGAACTACCCAATCCATGACCTAGAGTTGGCAGCAGTGGTTCACGCACTGAAGACATGGAGGCACTATCTGTATGGACAGAAATGCGATGTTTACACAGACCACAAGAGTCTGAAGTACATATTCACTCAGTCAGAGTTGAACATGAGGCAACGAAGATGGTTAGAGCTGATCAAAGACTATGAGTTGGAGATTCATTACCATCCAGGCAAAGCAAACGTAGTGGCAGATGCTTTGAGCAGAAAGAGTCAAGTCAATCTGATGGTTGCTCGACCGATGCCTTATGAGTTGGCCAAGGAGTTTGACAGGTTGAGTCTCGGATTTTTGAACAATTCGCGAGGAGTCACAGTTAAGTTGGAACCTACCTTGGAGCGCGAAATCAAAGAAGCGCAGAAGAATGATGAAAAGATCAGTGAGATTCGGCGACTGATTCTAGAAGGCAAAGGCAAAGATTTTCGAGAAGATGCAGAAGGCGTGATATGGTTCAAAGACCGCTTGTGTGTTCCCAATGTCCAGTCCATTCGGGAGTTGATTCTTAAAGAAGCTCATGAGACAGCCTATTCGATTCACCCTGGCAGTGAGAAGATGTATCAGGATCTGAAGAGGAAATTCTGGTGGTATGGAATGAAGAGGGAAATCGCAGAGCATGTGGCTATGTGCGATAGTTGCCGAAGAATTAAGGCAGAGCACCAGAGACCTGCTGGATTGTTGCAACCGTTGCAGATCCCTCAGTGGAAATGGGATGAAATTGGTATGGATTTCATAGTCGGATTGCCTCGCACTCGAGCCGGCTACGATTCTATTTGGGTAGTGGTGGACCGTTTGACCAAGTCAGCCCACTTCATACCTGTCAAGACCAGCTACAACAGTGCAGTATTGGCAGAGTTGTACATGTCTCGGATCGTTTGTCTTCATGGTGTGCCAAAGAAGATAGTGTCAGACAGAGGAACGCAGTTCACCTCTCATTTCTGGCAGCAGTTGCATGAAGCCTTGGGCACACATCTGAATTTCAGTTCAGCTTATCACCCGCAGACAGATGGTCAGACTGAAAGAACCAATCAAATTCTTGAAGACATGTTGAGAGCCTGTGCGTTGCAAGATCAGTCCGGATGGGACAAGCGATTGCCTTATGCAGAGTTTTCCTATAACAACAGTTACCAGGCCAATTTGAAGATGTCACCATTTCAGGCGCTCTATGGAAGGAGTTGCAGAACTCCGTTGCAATGGGATCAGCCTGGAGAAAAGCAAGTGTTTGGGCCAGACATTTTGCTTGAAGCCGAAGAGAACATCAAGATGGTTCGAGAGAATCTGAAGATAGCGCAATCGAGGCAGCGAAGCTATGCAGACACAAGAAGAAGAGAGCTGAGTTTTGAAGTCGGAGACTTTGTCTATCTGAAAGTGTCACCGATCAGAGGAGTCAGAAGATTCGGAGTGAAAGTCAAACTAGCACCCCGCTACATTGGTCCGTATCAGATTCTTGCAAGACGTGGAGAAGTGGCCTATCAGCTCAGTTTGCCAGAGAATTTGTCTGCTGTGCATAATGTCTTTCATGTGTCTCAGTTGAAGAAGTGCTTGCGTGTGCCGGAAGAGCAGTTGCCAGTGGAAGGTCTTGAGGTCCAGGAGGACTTGACCTACGTTGAGAAGCCAGCTCAGATCCTTGAGATTGCAGACAGAGTCACCCGAAGGAAGACCATCAGAATGTGCAAAGTCAGATGGAATCACCACTCTGAGGAAGAAGCAACCTGGGAGCGTGAAGATGATCTGATGGCCAAGTACCCAGAGCTCTTTGCTAGCCAGCCCTGAATCTCGAGGGCGAGATTCTTTTAAGGGGGATAGGTTTGTAACGCCCCGAATTTTGCAGTTGAATTTTTTCTTTTCTTTACTCGCCAAAATTCGGGCGTTACCTTTTCTTTTTCTTTTTCCCTTCGCTAAACCTTGACCTTTTCCAAAGTTCTAGCGGGATTCGGTTTGGAATTCCCGTGTAAGAAAAACCCTAAATACTTTATGTTGTTTGATGCACCATGCCGAACCTTGCATTTCTTTTGATTGCTTTGAAAGCGCAATTGCATTCATGTAGAAAGATCGGATTTCGAAAATGAGGAGAAGATCTTTTCTTTCTTTTTTCTCTCTCTCTTTCTCTCTCCTCTTTTTCTCTCTCTCCCGCGCCGTGGGCCGACCCCGGCCGGCCCAGCCGCCCCTGGCGCCCCCTCTTGGGCCCAAAAAGGCCCAGCCGCCCCCCCTCATCCCCCCTTTTTTTCCCCAAACCCTATCCCTCTCCCTCTCATTTTCTCTCATTTTCTCTCCCCCACCCTAAGCCGCCGCCGCCCCTACCCGCCCCCTGTCCTAGCGCCGTCGCCCTCGCTGCCGGCCGCTCCCCGCCGTCGGCCGCCCCCGCCGGTGAGCCCCCCCTCCTCCCTCTCTCCCTCCTCCCTCCCTCTCCCCTCTCCCCTCCTCCCTCCCCTTGGCAGCCCAGCCGCCCGGCCCCCTGGCCGCGCGCCCTGGCCGGCCGCTGCCGCCCCCTGGCCGCGCGCCCTGGCCGGCCGCTGCCGCGCCCTGGCCGCGCCCTGGCCGGTCCCGGCCGCCCCCAGCCCGCCCTCGGCCGCCCGCCCTGGCCGCGCCCCCTGCGCAGGGCCGGTTCAACCGCCCCTAGGGCCGGTTCAACCGCCCCCCCCCTCTGTTTTTTTATTTTTATTTTTTTTTATTTTATTTTATTTACTTTCTGTGATCATAGCTATTTTATTTTAGGTAAGCTAATCATTGTTCATGCCATTGAAATAGGAAGTTTAATTTAAAATTCCGTTATGCTAGTTGATTCATGTAGTTAATTGTTTACCTCGTGCAATGTTGATCAACTTAAAATGATTAGGTTTCCATTAGTGTATATGTAACAGAATTCTTTTGTTAAGAACCAATTGTAATTGATCGTTAGTGCATAAGATTTAACCCCCTGCGAGACCCTTTCCCGTTTCTTTCTAACCATAACAAATGCGATATCGAATGTCATACTTGATGCATATTCGCTTTATTTGTTCCCTTGTATGGTGTACTGTTCTTTTGTATTAAATATGGATGGATGTATGTATGTTTGCAATCGCATAGAGAACGATCCGGTCGAAGAGCCCGAGGAATTCGCAGGAGAAGCCCCTGAGCAGCAGTCGGGTGGTGGAGGCAAGTGTCCTTTGACCTATCTCTGTCCTATTCATTATTTAATTCACCTCCCGCATTACACCTTTATACCTAAGGATTGACTAGCTTTTGTTATCCATGTCCTTGTTTACCTATTTGGGTTGGATTATTACTGTTTAGCTTTATGCTATTGCTCAACTCTAATCAATGAACATGATGAGATTATCTATGATACGCTGTTTTCCCTTCTCTTATTATGATGTTGTACTTGTGGTATTCAAGGGGGCTCGAGCGGTTTCTCGAGTGCCTCTCCGTAAGGACCTGTTCTATGGATGACCGCCCGGGAAAACAGTGCAACCATGAGGGTAGAATGGGGTGCCCTTAGCTGAATAATTAGAGGATCCGGGGTGTAGTTCACTTAGCCGTCGTGCCGTCAATGGGGCTCGGTGTATGCGGCTCGCTCTGCCAAGTTTGGGTTCGCCCCTTGGGGAGGAGTGCGGTGCATTTAGGAAACCTAACGGGTGGCTACAGCCCCGGGGAATCTTTGTAAAGGCTACGTAGTGAAACCCTGCCTATTCACCTTGGTAGTGTTTAAGGGTTTGATCGGCCCGAGGCAAGAGGGAATCACGGCTTGTGGGTAAAGTGCACAACCTCTGCAGAGTGTTATGAAACTGATATATCAGCCGTGCTCGCGGTTATGAGCGGCCAAGGGAGCTCCAGTGATTAGTGGTACTTGATAAGAGACCTTTTGGTTTACAGGTGGCAATGAGATTGATGGTTTTGGTTATGACTATGGTGCTGGTAAGTGGTATTCTTTCCGTTTGGAAAGGGTACATCGGGTTAATAACTTGGGTTAATGCTAAAACTTGGCTTTCTACTAGTAAATAATAATCTGACCAACTAAAAGCAACTGCTTGACTTATCCCCACATAAAGCTAGTCCACTACAGCCAAACAGGATACTTGCTGAGTATGTTGATGTGTACTCACCCTTGCTCTACACACCAAACCCCCCCCCCCCAGGTTGTCAGCATTGCAACCACTGCTCAGGCGAAGATGAAGCTGTGGAAGGAGACTTCCAGGAGTTCCAAGACTACGACGAGTTCTAGGTGTGGGTTAGCGGCAACCCCCAGTCGGCTGCCTGTGAAGGCCGCGTTATCTACGTTTCTTTTCCGCACTTTGATTTATTGTAAGAACTATATGGACGTCTCAGACGTATGATGTAATCGACTATTTCCCTTATTAATACTATTTTGAGCACTGTGTGATGATGTCCATATTATGTAACTGCTGTGTACGTGAATAACTGATCCTGGCACGTACATGGTTCGCATTCGGTTTGCCTTCTAAAACCGGGTGTGACACTCCCTTTTGTTGGTGATCCCTAAGAAAATGATACCGAATGGCTATGTGTTTAGTGCGACTATGCTCGACGGGATTATCCGCCATCTTGATTGCACTCTCATTATCACATAGCAAAGGGACTTTGGTTAATTTGTAACCGTAGTCCCGCAGGGTTTGCCTCATCCAAAGCAATTGCGCGCAACAATGGCCTGCGGCAACATACTCGGCTTCGGCGGTGGAAAGAGCGACCGAATTTTGCTTCTTTGAAGCCCAAGACACCAAGGATCTTCCCAAGAACTGGCAGGTCCCTGATGTGCTCTTCCTATTGATTTTGCACCCCGCCCAATCGGCATCCGAGTAACCAATCAAATCAAATGTGGATCCCCTAGGATACCAAAGCCCAAACTTAGGAGTATAAGCCAAATATCTCAAGATTCGTTTTACGGCCGTAAGGTGAGCTTCCTTAGGGTCGGCTTGGAATCTTGCACACATGCATACGGAAAGCATAATATCCGGTCGAGATGCACATAAATAGAGTAAAGAACCTATCATTGACCGGTATACCTTTTGATCCACGGACTTACCTCCCGTGTCGAGGTCGAGATGCCCATTGGTTCCCATGGGTGTCTTGATGGGCTTGGCATCCTTCATCCCAAACTTGTTTAGAATGTCTTGAGTGTACTTCGTTTGGCTAATGAAGGTGCCCTCTTGGAGTTGCTTCACTTGGAATCCTAAGAAATACTTCAACTCCCCCATCATAGACATCTCGAACTTTTGTGTCATGATCCTACTAAACTCTTCACATGTAGACTCGTTAGTAGACCCAAATATAATATCATCAACATAAATTTGGCATACAAACAAGTCATTTTCAAGAGTTTTAGTAAAGAGTGTAGGATCGGCCTTTCCGACTTTGAAGCCATTAGCAATAAGAAAATCTCTAAGGCATTCATACCATGCTCTTGGGGCTTGCTTGAGCCCATAAAGCGCCTTAGAGAGCTTATAGACATGGTTAGGATACTCACTGTCTTCAAAACCGGGAGGTTGCTCAACATAGACCTCTTCCTTGATTGGTCCATTGAGGAAGGCACTTTTCACGTCCATTTGATAAAGCTTAAAGCCATGGTAAGTAGCATAGGCTAATAATATGCGAATTGACTCAAGCCTAGCTACAGGTGCATAGGTTTCACCGAAATCCAAACCTTCGACTTGGGAGTATCCCTTGGCCACAAGTCGAGCTTTGTTCCTTGTCACCACACCATGCTCATCTTGCTTGTTGCAGAAGACCCATTTGGTTCCTACAACATTTTGATTAGGACGTGGAACCAAATGCCATACCTCATTCCTAGTGAAGTTGTTGAGCTCCTCTTGCATCGCCACCACCCAATCCGAATCTTGAAGTGCTTCCTCTATCCTGTGTGGCTCAATAGAGGAAACAAAAGAGTAATGTTCACAAAAATGTGCAATACGAGATCTAGTAGTTACCCCCTTATGAATGTCGCCGAGGATGGTGTCGACGGGGTGATCTCGTTGGATTGCTTGGTGGACTCTTGGGTGTGGCGGCCTTGATTCTTACTCATCCTCCTTTTCTTGATCATTTGCATCTCCCCCTTGATCATTGCCATCATCTTGAGGTGGCTCATCTTCTTGATCTTGCCCTTCATCAACTTGAGCCTCGTCCTCATTTTGGGTTGGTGGAGATGTTTTCGTGGAGGAGGATGGTTGATCTTGTGCATGTGGAGGCTCTTCGGATTCCTTAGGACACACATCCCCAATGGACATGTTCCTTAGCGCTATGCATGGAGCCTGTTCTTCACCTATCTCATCAAGATCAACTTGCTCTACTTGAGAGCCGTTAGTCTCATCAAACACAACGTCACAAGAAACTTCAACAAGTCCTGAGGACTTGTTAAAGACTCTATATGCCCTTGTGTTTGAGTCATATCCTAGTAAAAAGCCTTCTACCGTTTTAGGAGCAAATTTAGATTTTCTACCTCTCTTAACAAGAGTAGAGCATTTGCTACCAAAAACTCTAAAATATGAAATATTGGGCTTTTTACTGGTTAGGAGTTCATATGATGTCTTCTTGAGGATTCGGTGTAGATACAACCGGTTGATGGCGTAGCAAGCGGTGTTGACCGCCTCGGCCCAAAACCGATCCGAAGTCTTGTACTCATCAAGCATGGTTCTTGCCATGTCCAATAGAGTTCGATTCTTCCTCTTCACTACTCCATTTTGTTGTGGGGTGTATGGAGAAGAGAACTCATGCTTGATGCCCTCCTCCTCAAGGAAGCCTTCAATTTGAGAGTTCTTGAACTTCGTCCCATTGTCGCTTCTAATTTTCTTGATCCTTAAGCCGAACTCATTTTGAGCCCGTCTCAAGAATCCTTTTAAGGTCTCTTGGGTTTGAGATTTTTCCTGCAAAAAGAATACCCAAGTGAAGCGAGAATAATCATCCACTATTACAAGACAATACTTACTCCCGCCGATGCTTATGTAAGCAATCGGGCCGAATAGATCCATGTGGAGTAGCTCAAGCGGCCTGTCGGTCGTCATGATGTTCTTGTGTGGATGTTGGGTTCCAACTTGCTTCCCGGCTTGGCATGCGCTACAAATCCTGTCTTTCTCAAAATGAACATTTGTTAATCCTAAAATGTGTTCTCCCTTTAGAAGCTTATGAAGATTCTTCATCCCAACATGGGCTAGTCGGCGGTGCGAGAGCCAACCCATGTTAGTCTTAGCAATTAAGCAAGTGTCGAGTTCAGCTCTATCAAAATCTACCAAGTATAGCTGACCCTCTAACACTCCCTTAAATGCTATTGAATCATCACTTCTTCTAAAGACAGTGACACCTACATCAGTGAATAGACAGTTGTAGCCCATTTGACATAATTGAGAAACGGAAAGCAAATTGTAATCTAATGAATCAACAAGAAAAACATTGGAAATGGAATGGTCAGGTGAAATAGCAATTTTACCCAAACCTTTGACCAAACCTTGATTTCCATCCCCGAATGTGATCGCTCTTTGGGGATCTTGGTTTTTCTCATATGAGGAGAACATCTTCTTCTCCCCTGTCATGTGGTTTGTGCACCCGCTGTCGAGTATCCAACTTGAGCCCCCGGATGCATAAACCTACAAAACAATTTTAGTTCTTGACTTTAGGTACCCAAACGGTTTTGGGTCCTTTGGCATTAGACACAAGAACTTTGGGTACCCAAACACAAGTCTTGGAGCCCTTGTGTTTGCCCCCAACAAACTTGGCAACTACCTTGCCGGATTTGTTAGTAAGCACATAAGAAGCATCAAAGGTTTTAAATGAAATAGCATGATCATTTGATGCATTAGGAGTTTTCTTCTTAGGCAACTTAGCACGGGTTGGTTGCCTAGAACTAGATGTCTCACCCTTATACATAAAAGCATGATTAGGGCCAGAGTGAGACTTCCTAGAGTGAATTCTTCTAATTTTGCTCTCGGGATAACCGGCAGGGTACAAAATGTAACCCTCGTTATCCTGAGGCATGGGAGCCTTGCCCTTAACAAAGTTAGACAAATTTTTAGGAGGGGCATTAAGTTTGACATTGTCTCCCCTTTGGAAGCCAATGCCATCCTTGATGCCCGGGCGTCTCCCATTATAGAGCATACTTCTAGCAAATTTAAACTTTTCATTTTCCAAGTTATGCTCGGCAATTTTAGCATCTAGTTTTGCTATATGATCATTTTGTTGTTTAATTAAAGACATGTGATCATGAATAGCATTAACATCAATATCTCTACATCTAGTACAAATAGTAACATGTTCAACATTAGATGTAGAGGGTTTGCAAGATTTTAATTCTACAACCTTAGCATGTAATAAATCATTTTTAGTTCTAAGGTCGGAAATAGTAGCTTTGCAAACATCAAAATCCTTAGCCTTAGCAAGTAATTTTTCATTTTCAATTTTAAGGCTAGCAAGAGAAATGTTTAATTCTTCAATCTTAGCAAGCAAATCATCATTATTATATCTAGGATTGGGAATTGAAACATCACAAACATGAGAATCAACCTTAGCAATTAAACTAGCATTTTCATTTCTAAGGTTGGCAATAGTGTCATGGCAAGTGCTTAGCTCACTAGATAGTTTTTGACATTTTTCTACTTCTAGAGCATAAGCATTTTTAACCTTAACATGTTTCTTGTTTTCTTTAATTAGAAAATCCTCTTGGGAATCCAAAAGGTCATCCTTTTCATGAATGGCACTAATTAGCTCATTTAGTTTTTCCTTTTGTTCCATGTTAAGGTTGGCAAAAAGAACGCGCAAGTTATCCTCCTCATTGCTAGCATCATCCTCATCACTAGAGGTTTCATATCTAGTGAAGGATCTTGATTTTACCTTCTTCCTTTTGCCGTCCTTTGCCATGAGGCACTTGTGGCCGACGTTTGGGAAGAGGAGTCCCTTGGTGACGGCGATGTTGGCGGCGTCCTCGTCGGATGAGGAGTCGGTGGAGCTCTCGTCGGAGTCCCACTCCCGGCAAACATGGGCATCGCCGCCCTTCTTCTTGTAGTACTTCTTCTTTTTTCTCCTCTTTCCCTTCTTGTCGTCGCCCCTGTCACTGTCACTAGATATAGGACATTTTGCAATGAAATGACCGGGCTTACCACATTTGTAGCACACTTTCTTGGAGCGGGGTTTGTAGTCCTTCCCCCTCCGTTGCTTGAGGATTTGGCGAAAGCTTTTAATGATTAAAGCCATCTCCTCATTGTCGAGCTTGGAGGCGTCAATTGGTTATCTACTTGGTGTAGACTCCTCCTTCTTTTCCTCCGTCGCCTTGAAGGCCACCGGTTGCGCCTCGGACGTGGAGGGTTCGTCAAGCTCGTTAATCTTCTTTGATCCTTTGATCATACATTCAAAGCTCACAAAATTCCCGATAACTTCCTCGGGGGTCATTAGTGGGTATCTAGGATTACCATGAATTAGTTGAACTTGAGTGGGGTTAAGAAAAATGAGAGCTCTTAGAATAACCTTAACCACCTCGTGGTCGTCCCACTTCTTGCTCCCGAGGTTGCGCACTTGGTTCACCAGAGTATTGAGCCGGTTGTACATGTCTTGTGGCTCTTCCCCTTGGCGAAGTCGAAAGCGACCGAGCTCCCCCTCGATCGTTTCCCGCTTGGTGATCTTTGTTAGTTCATCACCCTCGTGCGCGGTCTTGAGGAGGTCCCAAATTTCCTTTGCATTCTTCAACCCTTGCACCTTGTTGTATTCCTCTCTATTTAGAGAGGCCAAGAGTATGGTTGTGGCTTGGGAGTTGAAGTGCTCGATTTGGGCCACTTCGTCCTCATCATAATCCTCATCCCCTACGGATGGTACCTGTGCTCCAAACTCAACAACATTCCATATACTTTTGTGGAGTGAGGTTAGATGAAATTTCATTAAATCACTCCACCTAGCATAATCTTCACCGTCAAAGGTTGGCGGTTTGCCTAATGGAACGGAAAGTAATGGAGTATGTCTAGATGTACGAGGATAGTGTAAGGGTATCTTACTAAACTTCTTACGCTCTTGGCGTTTAGAAGTTACGGAGGGCGCATCGGAGCCAGAGGTCGATGTTGATGAAGTGTCGGTCTCGTAGTAGACCACTTTCCTCATCCTCTTGTGCTTGTCCCCACTCCGATGTGGCTTGTGAGAGGAAGATCTCTCCTTCTTCTCTTTGTGGTGAGAAGAAGATTTCTTCTCCTTCCCTTTGTTGGAGGAGCTCTTCTTCTTCTCCTTCCTCTTGGTGCGGGACTCTTCCGATGAAGTGCTCCCGTGGCTTGTAGTGGGCTTTTCGCTGGTCTCCATCTCCTTCTTGGCGTGATCTCCCGACATCACTTCGAGCGGTTAGGATCTAATGAAGCACCGGGCTTTGATACCAATTGAAAGTCGCCTAGAGGGGGGTGAATAGGGCGAAACTGAAATTCTCAAAAATAATCACAACTACAAGCCGGGTTAGCGTTAGAAATATAATCAAGTCCGCAAGAGAGGGCACAAAACAAATCGCAAGCGAATGGTGAAGTGAGACACGCGGATTTGTTTTACCGAGGTTCGGTTCTCTCAAACCTACTCCCCGTTGAGGAGGCCACAAAGGTCGGGTCTCTTTCAACTCTTCCCTCTCTCAAATGGTCCCTCGGACCGAGTGAGCTTCTCTTCTCAAATCAAAGTCGGGAATAAAACTTCCCCGCAAGGGCCACCACACAATTGGTGCCTCTTGCCTTGATTACAATTGAGTGTTGATCACAAGAGCAAGTGAGAAAGAAAAGAAGCAATCCAAGCGCAAGAGCTCAAAAGAACACGGCAAATCTCTCTCGCTAATCACTAAAGCCTTTTGTGGAATTGGAGAGGATTTGATCTCTTCGGTGTGTCTAGAATTGAATGCCTAGCTCTTGTAAGTGGTTGAGAAGTGGAAAACTTGGATGCAATGAATGTGGGGGTGGTTGGGGTATTTATAGCCCCAACCACCAAAAGTGGTCGTTGGGAGGCTGTCTGTTCGATGGCGCACTGGACAGTCCGGTGCACACCGGACATGTCCGGTGCCCCCGCCACGTCATCACTGCCGTTGGATTCTGATCGTTGGAGCTCCTGACTTGTAGGCCCGCCTAGATGTCCGGTGCACACCGGACATGCACTGTTCCTTGTCCGGTGCGCCAGTATGGGCGCGCCTGTCTTCTGCGCGCGCAGAGCGCGCAATAAATGCGTCGCAGGTAGCCGTTGGCGCCGAATAGCCGTTGCTCCGGAGTTGCACCGGACAGTCCGGTGCACACCGGACATGTCCGGTGAATTATAGCGGACTAGCCGTTGGAGATTCCCGAAGCCGGCGAGTTCCTGAGGCCGCTCTTCCTTGGCGCACCGGACACTGTCCGGTGTGCACCGGACAGTCCGGTGAATTATAGCGCGCTGGCCTGAGAAATTCCCGAAGGTAGCGAGTTCGAGTTGGAGACCTCTGGTGCACCGGACGCTGTCCGGTGTACACCGGACAGTCCGGTGCCTCCAGACCAGAGGTGCCTTCGGTTGACTCTTTGCTCCTTTGTTGAATCCAAAACTTGATCTTTTTATTGGCTGAGTGTGAACCTTTTATACCTGTATAATCTATACACTTGAGCAAACTAGTTAGTCCAATTATTTGTGTTGGGCAATTCAACCACCAAAATTAATTAGGGACTAGGTGTGAGCCTAATTCCCTTTCACCTACGCCGATGTAACACCCTAAATTTGGGGTATAAAATTTCTTTTCTAATATTCACCAAATTCAGGTGTTACCCTCTCTTTTTCTTGCTTTTCTTTTCTTTATTCTGAATGCTGAAGAGTTATTTTATATATGTATAAGTTTTTAGCATAGTAAAATAAAATCTTAGAGGAACTTTGATTGTTGCATTCATGTTGATGCATAGTGTTTATGAGTACAAAATGTTATCGCAACAGATTAAAATATCTCGATGATGTTCCCAAGAGTTTTTAGAATCTTTGGAACGTTTCTTCGAGTATTAAATATGAATTTTAGTTTTGCTAATATTAATTAAATACCTAAAATTTAGTATTTGCGAAAACTATAAAATTCTGGAAACTCGATAATATATGTATATATATTTTCCTCTCGTCGACCTGTTCCAGACCTCGTGTCCTTTTTGCGGGATCGTTAAAATGTCTTTCCTCGTAAATGTCGTGCTGCTCGTGTCTACCCTCGTCGTGCTTACAACTGCCTCTCTCTCGCTCGGCCTGCTCGCCTGCCCAGGCCACCCCAGCCCACTCGCCAGCACGCAACCCAGCCCGCGGCCCCACGCCATGCTCCCGCCAGCGGCCCACTCCCGCGCTGCGCATCAGGCGGACCAGCCAGGCGCGTCGTGTGCCCTGTGGTCAGTGCGCTTGCGTGAGCGCTGCGCCGCAGCCTATCGTCCTAGGCGTGGGCCCCACCCACTAGTCCGCCCACCTCATGTTCCTCTTCTCCCAAACCGCCTCCCACGCATGTCTCTCCCTCGCCGGTTCCATTTGGAGCCTCATCACCCTATTTCCCTCTCCCTCACGCGCGCCCACACCTCTACTGCCGAGCCGCCCTTGCTCCTGCGCCCATCTGGTGGACGCCCGCCCGCCATAGCACATCGTGCCCATCATTTCTACGGAGGAGCCCTGTTCGCGCCGAATTGCTAGTTCGGCGCTCGCCGTCAAACTCCGTCGTGGTGAGTCCGCTTTCCCTTCCCCACCTCATCCCTCCCCTTTCTGCCCCCTGCTGAGTCGTTCGTCTCCTCCCGGTGAGCCCCTGCGCGGCCCCTGCGCAGAGCACGGCGCGGCTGTCAGCCGGCGTGGCGAATAACCAGCGTAGCGGCTCACCAGCGCAGCGCGCGCGGCGGCCAGCCCCTGTGTTGTGGCCAAGCCCCTTCTTAGGCATGCGCTGTGCAGCATGCCGTGCTTTCCTGGCCCCTACTCATCCATGCGGCTGCACGGCTCCCCTGCCATGCCCGCTACGAAGAAGAACCTCTCCCCTGTGCAACCGTCTGTGCCGTGCGTGCGTGCAGACAGGGAGGAGAAAGAGGTAGAGAAGGAAGAGAGAGAGCTGCTCGTGGACCCCACCTGCATGGCTGCATGTCGAGCTCCCCACGTCTTCCTCTGCGCTTGAATTGGTCAATTGGAGAATGGCCATCGCATGCACGTATGCAGATCCAAAGTTGTTGCGCTTCCGGTCAACGGGAACTCCTCTACACAACCCTTCTTTTGTGCCCACGACCACGTAGCCCTCCGTGTGGCCTATTTTCTAGCTATAAAATCATTGCCACATCATCGTCATGAATCCGTAATTTATTAAGTATTTAATATATTATACATTATAAATTTGTTTCGACTCGTTCTAGTTGTGTTAGTTTTGTAATAACGTTGTCTACATGTTAGAAACATTGTTTGGTCGCGACACATGGTTTATTTAATTAATGAAGTCTCTACTACTTATTAAGGCTACAAGGGTAGCCTGCCTCCCTTGCGTTCTGCCGTTAGACAATCTCAGGCGTCCGTTCTATCATTCTGTGATCTAAGTCGTCCGATACCGCACAATCGTCCGCTCTTCGACCACCAGCCCCGCAGACATCATGCTCCCTTCCCCACAAAATATCCTTCACCCAAACTACACCTCTCTGCGCCCGCGACATCCACGCCGCCTCAGCCGGCTGTCCGACGCCCTCTCTGTGCCTCCCTCCCCACGCTGCCTCAGCCGGCGGCGCGCGGCGTGCAGCGCAGCCGCCGGGGCCAGGCGCCGTCTATGGTCCACCGGAGGCGGTAGGGGACGCAGGGTCGCCGGGCGGTGTGCGGAGGACCGGAGGCGAGGGCGCGAGGCGATTGGCGATAGGCAGGAGGGGAGCCTCTCGGGAAGGGTAATGTACCACCGCGACGCCGACAAGAGGATGGAGTTCCTTCACCTCACGCCGCTGCCGCCCACGCAGCTCGAGGCGGTGGTAGGATGCTGCGTCGACGGCGAACTACTGGAGATGCTCTTCATGTTCTCTGTGAGCTCAGATTCTTACCCTCCTTTTGCTCATTACATTATACGGTAGGTTTGCTATCCTGGGAATCGAACTGCCAAAGCTGACCCCAAAGCCTCCGCCTATTTTGACCCTTTATATAGGATCAGCTTCAACTCGTTGTTCTATCGCATTATTTCAGCTAGCTATTGACGATTTGATGCACTTAAAACACCTGCACAACCTGACGATGTTGTTTTGTTTTTGTTGCTTCGTTTAAAATTTCATAGATTTCTATACATGCTTGTAATAGCTGCCACTGATTGTCTATGTTGAGTTGACATTTTACAACTAAATAAACTTGCAAAGTGTTCCTCTTGCCTATGTTCAAACGTGGCTAATGTCTGGTTCTCTGACCATAGAAATTTTAGACTTCATCGTCATATTTTTACCTGTCTGTTATTTTTAGATTCACTGCTTCATGATCATATATCTAGAATAGCAGGTGCCTTTGACCACCCAAATGACTACTATGGTCTCTTGTTTCTTTGGTTTTCTGTAACAAAATGAAGGATTCATGGATTGGTTTTACTTTGCAACATTCTAGGTCTGCCACATAATTAGTTTTTTGCAAACAAGGCTTCAGATTTAACACACAAACCTTAAAGAAGTTCCGACTACTGCAATCTTCAAAGCATGCAACATTCTAGGTCTGCCACATAATTATATTTCTACAACAAGGCTTCAGATTTAACACACAAACCTTAAAGAAGTTTTGCAATCTTCAAAGCATGCTCTCGCTCCATTTGTCAAGTCATTGGTGGCAACTGCAATGCCTGCCAGAACTGTTGCCTCTGACACCCCAACAAGAGCAACCCACAGAGCTTCTTCCGTCTCCCCTCCAACACGCCGAGGAGGTCACGCTGGGCGTCAGTCCTCGGCTATCTCACTTATGTCTGGAACCAGTTCAACTCCTTCTATCTTGCCAGGCCAATGCATTCCTGTATTGCTCTTTGTCTTTGAGGATGATGCGGTTGATGTTTCAAGTGCTGCAGGAGGGGGAGCCGCTGACGAAGACGACAAGCCTGGGACCACCCCGCCGTCGCTGATATCCCGAGCCTGAGCGCCGTCGCGTGGCCTACGTACCGAGCGCGAGTGGGAGCGCCGGCGCTGAGAAGAAGACGAAGAAATGACGGCGGCTGTGTGCATTCGCTGGAGCTGTGAAAAGGTTAGATGACCGCAGCGGTGGAGGCTTCTGTTGGCCCAGGAAAAGCATTGTAGCTCTCCTATATCGAATTTTTTAGGAGACGAGATAGACGACGGCTAGCGCTGCGGGCTGCGCGTTTCCTCCTTTGGTGGACAGGGAGCCGAGAGCGAGAGCAAAGTTGTGTGCTGCGGCTGCTTTCTCCCCTTCCCTTCCCTTCCTGTGGATGCGCGGAACAGAACAGTGAACAGGGCAGGGTAAGTGGTAGCAGCATCAGGAACACCTCAACCGTTAGTCTGACTGAAGGAGCAGTAGCTGAGCTTCCGCGGATGAGTTGTGTGTCTGTGTGTGTTACAGAGAGAGAGAGGGTCAGGTCGGAATGTGCTTCACTGGTGGAGAAAAGGAATGATGGGGGAGAGGGGTGATGTGTTACAGACTTATAGAAATCTTCTGTTAGTCCAACTACAAGGGTCCTCGACACTAAGCCACCTTACCTTCATCTTTAGGGAAGAAGTGCTACGAAATCAAAAACAAACCTTCATTAACGGTCATCTTGTGATCTCATCATCTTACCTACCCTAACCATTGATGACGGATGTGGCGCGTGTGTTGGCTGTGTGCAGGAGGCATCGTCGTCGTCCCATTCACCCTTCTCTTCTTGGCTGTGTACAGGAGTCATCATCGTTGGTGTGATTCTACATGACTGGCTGCTCACTTTTGAACCTTGTTTACAATCTTTAACTTGCAGCTCCCTGCCTGATTGTTTTACTAAATGGATGATTTGGTAATTTTACCGACGCTGCTTTATTCTGCTGTGATAGGAATTTTTTTTGAAACCTTCAAGCTTCGACGCCCGACCCTTTGCATTTGTGGTATAGTGAATATTGAACTATCGGGGAGAATGCAGAAACAATTTACAGATGATAGGTACTACATATGGTGAGTTCTCAACCTTTGATGTCAGTGTTGGTTGGTCACCTATTTTTTTGTTCATGGACTCATCGAACTAGCGCTCGCTTGTTTCTATGTATAGACAGATGAGGCAACTGGCCATGGTGTATATGCTGCTTCGACCTGTGCAGTTTATGGATGAAGATGAAGCTGACCTGCAGATGCTGTGTATCCAAATTGAACGGATTGTTCTGATAAATATAGTGTGAAAAGATAAATTATAATATTTGTTCTTGTGCGTCATCGCAACGTATTTTGGTGGGGTAATATGAACTTTGATCTATTTTTCCAATTATATTCTAGGCTCTAACCAACTGATCCAAAATGTCACATTGATTGATACATGGATTTTGATACTTCTGAATGGAGATACATGTTGTGTAATGGCACTTGTATAGAGAGACAGTACACTCAGGGCTGGACCACTAACGACGAACCTCTGTGCAAACTTTGTCAAGGACTTTGCAAGTAACAACTCCTTGTGTTTCGAAGTAAATCCTGTTTTTTATTATAAACAAATAATATTTGGTCACAATAATTTTGTTTTACTTGGTTCAGCGGAAGGCTTGCAAAGTCACCAGAATATTTTGAAGATTTATTCTGTGGTCTAGCTTGTTTCCAGGAATACAGATTAAGAACCAGTGGTAGGACCTCTGTGACACTTGAGTCTTCTTTCTGTTATCCACATAAGTGAACAATTTTTGTAGGTGCCATTGAATAGTTAGGACTATTTGCAGTTATATAAAATCAAAGAAAGTTGCAAGTTAATTCACATATATGTAATAAAGCTTCTTAGTAATTATATGCATGCACTGTTTCAAATAGAATGTGCCAAGTGCTCCCAATGCAAGCTAGATTGTTGCAAGCTTGTCATACACATTAAAATCTTACCCTTGAAAAAACGAGAAGAATACATCAGAAAGGTTGCTCCAAACATTGCAAGTACAAAGAAAATGTGTGTGTTGCACATTGATATCATGATTTTCCATGTTCTTTTGCAAATCTAGGGCTAACAGACGACTCATCTTAACAATATAACACACATTTGTACATAAGTTATCATAGTATTATATATTTCTGTTGCAACGCACGGGCACTCACCTAGTAATTGTTTATCTCTTGGTTATTAAAATAACTAATTTATAGTTTTTATTTACAATTTATAAATACATGTTAATAGGATTAATGACTACATAAATATTTTAATGTAATACTTGTTTAGTATAGACGCAACATCTATTTAGTAGTTCTCGTGTCGTCGCACTATCGTCACGCTATTCGCGTGTGATGTGCTCGTCGTCGTGCTGTGCGCACATCGTATGCGTGTCGTAGTATTGTTTCGCACGCGTATCTCGCGTGTCGATCACGTGTATCGCGCGACATCTACGTGTGATAATAAATTTAAGGTTCACTCGACTGATATTTATTAGATTAATATTCTAACTAGATTAAATGTGCAATGTTCCACTCGAGCTTTTATAAGAAATATTAACATAACAAATATTAACTAACTACTTTCTATTTATTTAACATTTGTCTAGTATAAGCGCGTTCTATATTTAGTATTTTCTCGCCTGTCGCGCGTGCTGTTCCGCACGTGGCCGCGTGCTGATTCGCACGATATTCACGTTGGTCGCACGCACTGTTTCAGGCGTCGTCCGCGCACTAAATCGTGTGTGGTCGTGCGTGTCCGAGTGTCCTTCTGCACGCTATCGTGTTGTTTCATGTGTCGTAAATTCGCATCGCCTATAATCTCTCGCTTTAATTAAATTACTAGTTAACTAACAGCTGCTAGTGTAACAGGTTAAGCGAAACTAAATATTAGATATAATTTATATTTGATAACATCGAATCAAATGTTCTAACTAATATTTTTAGAGTAAACACGCTAACTTCTCGACCGTAGCTTCAACTATCGTGTTTCTTTTTCTCGCGTGACTATAGTAGCGCATTCTATTTCATTTTACATGTTTTATTATGTTTTTATTTGAATGATGTAGTGTTCTTATGTATATACATATGTCTGTTTGTTTGTGCATGTTGGTATTCGCTGTGTGACACGAATAGACTGCGATCTATTTCCGAGCTTCGAGGAATCGACAGTCAAGTTTTGGTGACCAAGTGGTCTAGCTCTTCGAGTTCCACGAAGTTGAAGACCCTGAGCATCTGTTTGGTGAAGGCAAGTGTCCTCTGACCCATTATGTCCCATTTACTTTATAATTCACTGTCCCGCATACTATGAACAACCTAAGGATTGACTAGCTTTCTATTTACCTGGTCCTTGATTACCTTTTGGGCTACTATGGTTAGATTCATGCTATTGCTTTACTTTAATCAATGAACATGATGTGAACACTTATGATATGATGTTGTCATTATGATTATGATGTCGGACTGGTGATACTTTAGGGGACTCGAGCTGTTTCTCGAGTGCCTCTCTGTAAGGACCTATTCATTGGATGACCGCCTGGGAAAACAGTGCAACCATAAGGGTGGAGTGGGACGCCCTTAGCTGAGTAATTAGAGGAACTGGGGTGTAGTTCGCTTCGCCGTCGTGCCGTTAATGGGGCTCGGTGTATGCGGCTCGCTCTGCCAAGGTTGGTTCGCCCCTTGGGGAGGAGTGCGGTGCATTTAAGAAACCTAACGGGTGGCTACAGCCCCAGGGAATCTTTGTAAAGGCTACATAGTGAGACCCTGCCTATTCACCTTGGTAGTGTTTAAGGGTTTGATCGGCCCGAGGCAAGAGGGAATCACGGCTTGTGGGTAAAGTGCGCAACCTCTGCAGAGTGTTTGAAAAATGATATATCAGTCGTGCTCGCGGTTATGAGCGGCTAATGGAGCTCCATTGATTAGTGATATTTGATTAGAGATACTGGATCAGAGATGTTTAGATTACAGGTGGTGACAAGGATGATGTTTATGACTATGGTAATGGTAAGTGGTATTCTTTCCGTCTGGAAAGGGTACTTTTGGGTTAACAACTTGGGTTAATGATAAAACTTGGCTCTCTACTAGTAATAATTACCTGACCAACTAATAGCAACTGCTTGACTTAACCCCACATAAAGCTAGTCCACTACAGCCAAACGAGACATTTGCTGAGTACGTTGATGTGTACTCACCCTTGCTTTCACAAAACACCAGGTTGCCTTTGGTGCAATCTATGCTTAGGTAAAGAAGGCGTCGAGGCGGATCTCCAGAAGTTCCAGGACGTCGACGAGTTCGAGGATTAGGCTAGCGACCTCCCCTAGTCAGCTGCCTGTGGTGGGTTGTTTACGTTGGCTACGTTTCGATTCTGTGTACTTTGATTTATATTATGTAAATGGCTCTAGTCTGTAATATTATTACTTACTCTTTATTGTAATTCGAAGCATTGTGCTATGATGAGTCATTTATGTAATTGCTGTGTACGTGAATTACTGATCCTGGCACGTACATGGTTCGCATTCGGTTTACCTTCAAAACCGGGTGTGACAGCCGACGTGATGACCCTCGTCACGTGGGACCTTATCACCATAAAGGAAAGGTGTTCCTTATACCTGCTGCCACTAGGCGTAAGGACGTGCTTGCCTTATCACCCAATGTGCTCGACTTTGAGATCCTGCTTTCCAACTCTACCATGCTCGCCATCATCGCCATGTACGCTGCTAAGGTCATGTTTGGTAGCTTGCGCTCTCTTGGAGGCACACCACAACAACGCAATCAGGTGTGTTTGGTTGCTTGGCTGACCTCTGGGCCTAGCCTCATGGGCACAACTTGAGCCCCTTAGCTTGGCTCCGTGGGCACGCTTAGAACGAACATTTTTCTTGAGTCGGACCCATTTCACCCCTCAAGGAGCCCCTTGGATTCTTCTTGTGGCCACCCGAGAGCTTGGGGTGGCCACTCATCTCTCCTGTCTCCCTCGTCGCCTCGACCTCCTCATAGTCGGCACTGAAGCTCTCCTCTCCCCTCACCTCTCTCTTCCTCTCCGCATGTGTGTTGATTTCGATGAGTTGAGTGGACTCATACCCTAGCTTTTCCCTAGCTGATTTGGGTGCTCGAGGTCTCCCTCGTTTTTGTCATCGCGCGTTAGATTTGGGTGCATGTTTGTCATTGGTTTAGGCTCAGGCCTATTTCTGTCTTTGTTCAGAGCAAAACCTAGTAAGGCATATGTTTCCTATTTTTTGTTAGTTGTTATGTTTTTCTATATTGCTATTTTTAGAGTTGGCAATCTTGTCTCGACCCCCGATTCCTCATGGGGAATTCATCCATTAGGGGATGGGGAAGTTTCTTTCCCTACGGGGATGTAAATGGGGGGAATCTCTACCGACGAGTAAACAGGGATGGAGACGGGGAAGCACTACCCATCCTCATTTCCCACAGTGACCAGTTAAATTTGCACGCAACGATGCTTCCGTGTAAAATAAATAATTACCTTGTCAAGAGATATCTCTTGTACAAATGTTAAAATTTTATGTACATATTGTAAGATCTAAGCCACCGGCTAGATGGGGATTGAAAGTCGCCTAGAGGGGGGGTGAATAGGGCAAATCTGAAATTTAACAACTTAATCACAACTACAAGCCGGGTTAGCGTTAGAAATATAATCGAGTCCGAGAGAGAGGGTGCAAAACAAATCGCAAGCAAATAAAGAGTGTGACACACTAATTTGTTTTACCGAGGTTCGGTTCTTGCAAACCTACTCCCCGTTGAGGTGGTCACAAAGACCGGGTCTCTTTCAACCCTTTCCCTCTCTCAAACGATCCCTCGGACCGAGTGAGCTTCTCTTCTCAATCAATTGGGAACCAAACTTCCCGCAAGGACCACCACATAATTGGTGTCTCTTGCCTTGATTACAATTGAGATGATCGCAAGAAAGAATGAGAAAAAGAAGCAATCCAAGCGCAAGAGCTCAAAAGAACACAACAAATCTCTCTCACTAATCACTAATGCTTTGTGTGGAATTGGGAGAGGATTTGATCACTTGGGTGTGTCTAGAATTGAATGCTAGAGCTCTTGTAAGTAGTTGGAAGGTGGAAAACTTGGATGACTTGAATGTGGGGTGGTTGGGGGTATTTATAACCCCAACCACCAAACTAGCCGTTTGGTGAAGGTTGCAGTCGACAGGCGCACCAGACAGTCTGGTGCGCCACCGGACACTGTCCGGTGCGCCAGCCACGTCACCTGGCCGTTGGGTTCCGACCGTTGGAGCTCTGTCTTGTGGGCCCGCCTGGCTGTCCGGTGTGCCACCCGCGCGTGCTCTGCTCCTCTGCGCGCGCAGGCGCGCATTTAATGCGTTGCAGTCGACCGTTGCGTGCGAAGTAGTCGTTGCTCCGCTGGCTCACCGGACAGTCCGGTGTGCACCGGACATGTCCGATGAATTATAGCGGAGCGGATTCCCGAAGCTAGCGAGTTCAGAGCCGCTCTTCCTTGGGTCACCGGACACTGTCCGGTGGTGCACCGGACAGTCCGGTAAATTATAGCGGAGCGTCTCTGAGAATTCCCGAAGGTGTTGAGTTCAGCTTGGAGTTCCCTGGTGCACCGGACATTGTCCGGTGGTGCACCGGACAGTTCGGTGGTGCACCGGACAGTCCGGTGCGGCAGACCATGGAGCATTTCGGTTATCCATTGCTCTCTTTGTTGAACCCTTTTCTTGGTCTTTTTATTGGCTTAGTGTGAACCTTTGGCACCTGTATAACTTATAGACTAGAGCAAACTAGTTAGTCCAATTATTTGTGTTGGGCAATTCAACCACCAAAATCAATTAGGAAATAGGTGTAGGGCTAATTCCCTTTCAATCTCTCCCTTTTTGGTGATTGATGCCAACACAAACCAAAGCAAGTATAGAAATGCATAATTGAACTAGTTTGCATAATTGTAAGTGCAAAGGTTACTTAGAATTGAGCCAATATAAATTCATAAGATATGCATGGATTGTTCCTTTGTTTTTAACATTTTGGACCACGCTTGCACCACTTGTTTTGTTTTTGCAAATTCTTTTGTAAATCCTTTTCAAAGTTCTTTTGCAAATAGTCAAAGGTAAATGAATAAGATTTTGCGAAGCATTTTCAAGATTTGAAATTTTCTCCCCCTATTTCAAAATGCTTTTCCTTTGACTAAACAAAACTCCCCCTTAATGAAATCCTCCTCTTAGTGTTCAAGAAGGTTTTGATGTTAATTTTGAAGAGGGTATACCAAATTGAAATTATATCACAAATAAGATACCAATTTGGAAATTCTTCTTTAAAACCAAATTTAAAGACTAAAATTTGAAATTGGTGGTGGTGCGGTCCTTTTGCTTTGGGCTCATGCTCTCTCCCCCTTTGGCATAAATCGCCAAAAACGGAATCATTAGAGCCCTTATTTAAACTACTTTCTCCCTTTTGTCAAATAAAACATATGAGTGAAGATTATACCAAAAGACGGAGAGATGCTTGGAGCGACGGCGAAGGATGAGTTATGGAGTGGAGTGGAAGCCTTTGTCTTCGCCGAAGACTCCAATTCCCTTTCAATATACCTATGACTTGGTTTGAAATTCACTTAAAAACACATTAGTCATGACATATATAAAAGAGATATGATCAAAGGTATATTTATGAGCTATGTATGCAAGATATCAAAAGAAATTCCTAGAATCAAGAATATTTAGCTCATGCCTAAGTTTGTTAAAAGATTGTTCATCAAGTGGCTTGGTAAAGATATCGGCTAATTGATCTTTAGTGTTAATATATGCAATCTCGATATCTCCCTTTTGTTGGTGATCCCTTAGAAAATGATACCGAATGGCTATGTGTTTAGTGCGGCTATGCTCAACGAGATTATCCGCCATGCGGATTGCACTCTCATTATCACATAGAAGAGGAACTTTGGTCAATTTGTAACCATAGTCCTTGAGGGTTTGCCTCGTCCAAAGTAGTTGCGCGCAACAATGGCCTGCGACAATATACTCGGCTTCGGCGGTAGAAAGAGTTACGAAATTTTGCTTCTTTGAAGCCCAAGACACCAAGGATCTTCCCAAGAACTGGCAAGTCCCCGATGTGCTCTTTCTATTAATTTTACACCCCGCCCAATCGGCATCCGAATAACCAATTAAATCAAATGTGGATCCCCTAGGATACCAAAGCCCGAACTTAGGAGTATGAACTAAATGTCTCAAGATTCGTTTTACGGCCGTAAGGTGAGCTTCCTTAGGGTCGGCTTGGAATCTTGCACACATGCATACGGAAAGCATAATATCCGGTCGAGATGCACATAAATAGAGTAAAGAGCCTATCATCGACCGGTATACCTTTTGATCTACGGATTTACCTTCCGTGTCGAGGTCGAGATGCCCATTGGTTCCCATGGGTGTCTTGATGGGCTTGGCATCCTTCATCCCAAACTTGTGTATACTTCGTTTGGCTAATGAAGGTGCCCTCTTGGAGTTGCTTCACTTGAAATCCTAAGAAGTACTTCAACTCCCCCATCATTGACATCTCGAATTTTTGTGTCATGATCCTACTAAATTCCTCACAAGTAGATTCGTTAGTAGACCCAAATATGATATCATCAACATAAATTTGGCATACAAACAAATCATTGTCAAGAGTTTTAGTAAATAAAGTAGGATCGGCCTTTCCGACTTTGAATCCATTAGTGATAAGGAAATCTCTAAGGCATTCATACCATGCTCTTGGGGCTTGCTTGAGCCCATAAAGCGCCTTAGAGAGTTTGTAAACATGGTTAGGGTACTTACTATCTTCAAAGCCGGGAGGTTGCTCAACATAGACCTCTTCCTTGATTGGTCCATTGAGGAAGGCACTCTTCACGTCCATTTGGTAAAGCTTGAAGCCATGGTAAGTAGCATAGGCTAATAATATACGAATTGACTCAAGCCTAGATACGGGTGCATAGGTTTCACCGAAATCCAAACCTTCGACTTGGGAGTATCCCTTGGCCACAAGTCGGGCTTTGTTCCTTGTCACACACCATGCTCGTCTTGCTTGTTGCGGAAAACCCACTTGGTTCCTACAACATTTTGATTAGGACGTGGAACCAAATGCCATACCTCGTTTCTAGTGAAGTTGTTGAGCTCCTCTTGCATCGCCACCACCCAATCCGAATCTTGAAGTGCTTCCTCTACCCTGTGTGGCTCAATAGAGGAAACAAAAGAGTAATGCTCACAAAAATGTGCAACACGAGATCTAGTGGTTACCCCCTTATGGATGTCGCCGAGGATGGTGTCGACGGGGTGATATCGTTGGATTGCTTGGTAGACTCTTGGGTGTGGCGGTCTTGGTTCTTCATTCTCCTTGTCTTGATCATTTGCATCTCCCCCTTGATTATTGTCGTCATCTTGAGGTGGCTCATCTTGTTGATCTTCTCCTTCATCAACTTGAGCCTCATCCTCATTTTGAGTTGGTGGAGTTGCTTTCGTGGAGGAGGATGGTTGATCTTGTGCATTTGGAGGCTCTTCGGATTCCTTAGGACACACATCCCCAATGGACATGTTCCTTAGAGCGATGCACGGAGCCTCTTCGTCACCTATCTCATCAAGATCAACTTGCTCTACTTGAGAGCCGTTAGTCTCATCAAACACAACGTCACAAGAAACTTCAACTTGTCTAGAGGACTTGTTAAAGACTCTATATGCCCTTGTGTTTGAGTCATATCCTAGTAAAAAGTCTTCTACAGTCTTAGGAGCAAATTTAGATTTTCTACCTCTTTTAACAAGTATAAGGCATTTGCTACCAAAGACTCTAAAATATGAAATATTGGGCTTTTTACCGGTTAGGAGTTCGTATGATGTCTTCTTGAGGATTCGGTGTAGATATAACCGGTTGATGGCGTAGCAGGCGGTGTTGACCGCCTCGGCCCAAAACCGATCCGAAGTCTTGTACTCATCAAGCATGGTTCTTGCCATGTCCAAAAGAGTTCTATTCTTCCTCTCTACTACACCGTTTTGTTGTGGGGTGTAGGGAGAAGAGAACTCATGCTTGATGCCCTCCTCCTCAAAGAAGCCTTCAATTTGAGAGTTCTTGAACTCTGTTCCGTTGTCGCTTCTAATTTTCTTGATCCTTAAGCTGAACTCATTTTGAGCCCGTCTCAAGAATCCCTTTAAGGTCTCTTGGGTATGAGATTTTTCCTGCAAAAAAAATACCCAAGTGAAGCGAGAATAATCATCCACAATAACTAGACAGTACTTACTCCCGCTGATGCTTATGTAAGCGATCGGGCCGAATAGATCCATGTGTAGGAGCTCAAGTGGCATGTCAGTCGTCATGATGTTCTTGTGTGGATGATGAGTCCCAACTTGCTTCCCTGCTTGGCATGTGCTACAAATCCTGTCTTTCTCAAAATGAACATTTGTTAATCCTAAAATGTGTTCTCCCTTTAGAAGCTTATGAAGATTCTTCATCCCAACTTGGGCTAGTCGGCGGTGCCAGAGCCAGCCCATGTTAGTCTTAGCAATTAAGCAAGTGTCGAGTTCAGCTTTATCAAAATCTGCCAAGTATAGCTGACCCTCTAACACTCCCTTAAATGCTATTGAATCATCACTTCTTCTAAAGACAGTGACACCTACATCAGTAAAAAGACAGTTGTAGCCCATTTGACATAATTGAGATACAGAAAGCAAATTGTATTCTAAAGAATCTACAAGAAAAACATCGGAAATTGAGTGGTCAGGAGATATAGCTATTTTACCCAATCCTTTGACCAAACCTTGATTTCCATCCCTGAATGTGATAGCTCGTTGGGGATCTTGGTTTTTCTCATAGGAGGAGAACATCTTCTTCTCCCCTGTCATGAGGTTTGTGCACCCGCTATCGATGATCCAGCTTGAGCCCCCAGATGCATAAACTTACAAAACAAGTTTAGTTCTTAACTTTAGGTACCCAAATGGTTTTGGGTCCTTTGGCATTAGATACAAGAACTTTGGGTACCCAAACTCAAGTCTTGGAGCCCTTGTGTTTGCCCCCAACATACTTGGCAACTACCTTGCCTGATTTGTTGGTTAGCACATAAGAAGCATCAAAAGTTTTAAATGAAATATTATGATCATTTGATGCACTAGGAGTTTTCCTTTTAGGCAACTTAGCACGGGTTGGTTGCCTAGAGCTAGATGTCTCACCCTTATACATAAAAGCATGATTAGGGCCAGAGTGAGACTTCCTAGAGTGAATTCTCCTAATTTTGCTCTCGGGATAATCGACAGAGTACAAAATGTATCCCTCGTTATCCTGAGGCATGGGAGCCTTGCCCTTTACAAAATTAGATAATCTTTTAGGAGGGGCATTGAGTTTGACATTGTCTTCCTTTTGGAAGCCAATGCCATCCTTAATGCCAGAACGTCTCCCATTATAGAGCATGCTTCTAGCAAATTTAAATTTTTCATTTTCTAAGTCATGCTCATTGATCTTAGCATTAAGTTGAGCTATGTGATCATTTTGTTGTTTAATTAAAGCCATGTGATCATGAATAGCATCAACATTAATGTCTCTACATCTAGTACAAATGGAAGTGTGCTCAACGATAGATGTAGAGGGTTTGCAAGATTTTAATTCTACAACCTTAGCATGCAATATATCATTTTTACTTTTAAGGTCGGAAATGGAAGCATTGCAAACATCTAATTCTTTAGCCTTAGCAAGCAATTTTTCATTTTCAATCCTAAGACTAGCAAGAGAAATGTTCAATTCTTCAATCTTAGCAAGCAAATTAACATTATCATTTCTAAGATTTGAAATTGAAACATCACAAACATTTGAATCAACCTTAGCTAATAAATTAGCATTCTCATTTCTAAGTTTGTCAATAGTCTCATGGCAAGTGCTTAGCTCACTAGATAGTTTTTTCACATTTTTCTACTTCTAGAGCGTAAGCATTTTTAACCTTAACATGCTTCTTATTTTCTTTAATAAGGAAGTCCTCTTGGGTGTCCAAGAGATCATCCTTTTCATGAATAGCACTAATCAATTCATTTAATTTTTCTTTTTGTTGCATGTTTAGGCTGGCAAAAAGAATGCGTAAGTTATCCTCCTCATTGCTAGCATTATCCTCATCACTAGAGGTTTCATATTTAGTGGAGGATCTTGATTTTACCTTCTTCCTTTTGCCGTCCTTTGCCATGAGGCACTTGTGGCCAACGTTGGGGAAGAGAAGGCCCTTGGTGACGGCGATGTTGGCGGTGTCCTCGTCGGAGGAGGAGTCGCTAGAGCTTTCGTCGGAGTCCCACTCGCGACATATATGGGCATCGCCGCCCTTCTTCTTGTAGTACCTCTTCTTTTCCTTTCTTCTCCCCTTCTTGTCGTTGCCCCTGTCACTATCACTAGATAATGGACATTTTGCAATAAAATGACCGGGCTTACCACATTTGTAGCACACTTTTTTGGAGCGGGGCTTGTAATCTTTCCCCCTCATTTGCTTGAGGATTTGACGGAAGCTCTTGATGATGAGTGCCATCTCCTCGTTGTCGAGCTTGGAGGCATCGATGGGTGTTCGACTCGATGTAGACTCCTCCTTCTTCTCCTTCGTCACCTTAAATGCGACCGATTGTGCTTCGGACGTGGAGGGGCCATCGAGCTCGTTGATCTTCTTTGAGCCTTTGATCATTAATTCAAAGCTCACAAAATTCCCGATTACTTCCACGGGTGTCATTAGTGTATATCTAGGATTGCCACGAATTAATTGAACTTGAGTAGGGTTAAGGAAAACAAGTGATCTTAAAATAACCTTAACCATTTCGTGGTCATCCCATTTTTTGCTCCCGAGGTTGCGCACTTGGTTCACCAAGGTCTTGAGCCGGTTGTACATGTCTTGTGACTCCTCCCCTTAGCGAAGTCGGAAGCGACCGAGCTTCCCCTCGATTGTTTCCTGCTTCATTATTTTGGTCACTGAAAGTCGCCTAGAGGGGGGGTGAATAGGGCGAAACTGAAATTTACAAACTTAAACACAAACTACAAGCCGGGTTAGCGTTAGAAATATAATCGAGTCTGAGAGAGAGGGTGTAAAACAAATCGCAAGCAAATAAAGAGTGTGACACGCAGATTTGTTTTACCGAGGTTCGGTTTTCGCAAACCTACTCCCCGTTGAGGTGGTCACAGAGACCGGGTCTCTTTCAACCCTTTCCCTCTCTCAAACGGTCCCTCAGACCGGGTGAGCTTCTCTTCTCAAATCAATTGGGAGCCAAACTTCCCGCAAGGACCACCACACAATTGGTGTCTCTTGCCTTGTTTACAATTGAGATGATCGCAAGAACGAATGAGAAAGAAGAAGCAATCCAAGCGCAAGAGCTCAAAAGAACACAACAAATCTCTCTCGCTTAACACTAAAGTTTTTGTGGAGTTGGGAGAGGATTTGATCACTTGGGTGTGTCTTGTATTAAATGCCTAGCTCTTGTAAGTAGTTGGAAGGTGGAAAACTTGGATGACTTGAATGTGGGGTGGTTAGGGGTATTTATAGCCCCAACCACCAAACTAGCTGTTTGGTGGAGGCTGCTGTCGCATAGCGCACCGAACAGTCCGGTGCGCCATCGGACAGTGTCCGGTGCGCCACCGGACAGTGTCCGGTGCGCCAGCCACGTCACCAGGCCGTTGGGTTCCGACCATTGGAGCTCTGACATGTGGGCCTGCCTGGCTGTCCGGTGGTGCACCAAACAAGTCATGTAGACTGTCCGGTGTGCCACCCGCGCGTGCTCTGCTCCTCTGCGCGTGTTGGCGCGCATTTAATGCTGCAGCAGGTGACCGTTGGCGCGGAATAGCCGTTGCTCCGCTGGCTCACCGGACAGTCCGGTGTGCACCGGACATGTCCGGTGAATTATAGCGGAGCGGATTCCCGAAGCTGGTGAGTTCAGAGTCGCTCTCCTCTGGGGCACCAGACACTGTCCGGTGGTGCACCGGACAGTCCGGTGAATTATAGCGGAGCGCCTCTGCGTTTTCTCGAAGGTGAGGAGTTTGACTTGGAGTTCCCTGGTGCACCGGACACTGTCCAGTGCGCCAGACCATGGCAGCCTTCGGTTATCCCTTGCTCTCTTTGTTGAACCCATTTCTTGGTCTTTTATTGGCTAAGTGTGAACCTTTGGCACCTGTATAACTTATAGACTAGAGCAAACTAGTTAGTCCAATTATTTGTGTTGGGCAATTCAACCACCAAAATCAATTAGGAAATAGGTGTAAGCCTAATTCCCTTTCAATCTCCCCCTTTTTGGTGATTGATGCCAACACAAACCAAAGCAAGTATAGAAGTGCATAATTGAACTAGTTTGCATAATGTAAGTGCAAAGGTTGCTTGGAATTGAGCCAGTATAAATACTTATAAGATACGCATGGATTGTTTCTTTATTTTTAACATTTTGGACCACGCTTGCACCACTTGTTTTGTTTTTGCAAATTCTTTTGTAAATCCTTTTCAAAGTTCTTTTGCAAATAGTCAAAGGTAAATGAATAGGATTTTGCGAAGCATTTTCAAGATTTGAAATTTTCTCCCCCTGTTTCAAATGCTTTTCCTTTGACTTAAACAAAACTCCCCCTTGATAAATTCCTCCTCTTAGTGTTCAAGAGGGTTTTAAGATATTGATTTTGAAAATATTACTCTCTCCCCTTTTTGAACACAAGGAGATACCAGATTGAAAATCATACCAATTGAAAAACTCTTTTTAAAATTAGTGGTGGTGCGGTCCGTGCGGTCCTTTTGCTTTGGGCTCATGCTCTCTCCCCCTTTGGCATAAATCGCCAAAAACGGATTCATTAGAGCCCTTGCCTAACTACTTTCTCCCCTTTGGCAAAATAAACATATGAGTGAAGATTATACCAAAGCCGGAGAGATGCTCAGAGCGACGGCGAAGGATGAGTGACGTAGTGGAAGCCTTTGTCTTCGCCGAAGACACCAATTCCCTTTCAATATACCTATGACTTGGTTTGAAATAGACTTGAAAAACACATTTAGTCATAGCATATATAAAAGAGACATGATCAAAGGTATGTGAATGAGCTATGTGTGCAAATCAACAAAAGAAGTTCCTAGAATTAAGAATATTTAGCTCATGCCTAAGTTTGTTAAAAGTTTGTTCATCTAGTGGCTTGGTAAAGATATCGGCTAATTGATCTTTAGTATTAATGTAGGCAATTTCGATATCTCCCTTTTGTTGGTGATCCCTTAAAAAATGATACCGAATGGCTATGTGTTTAGTGCGGCTATGCTCAATGGGATTATCCGCCATGCAGATTGCACTCTCATTATCACATAGAAGAGGAACTTTGGTTAATTTGTAACCATAGTCCCTAAGGGTTTGCCTCATCCAAAGTAGTTGCGCGCAACAATGGCCTGTGGCAATGTACTCGACTTCAGCGGTAGAAAGAGCTACGGAATTTTGCTTCTTTGAAGCCCAAGACACCAAGGATCTTCCCAAGAACTGGCAAGTCCCCGATGTGCTCTTTCTATTAATTTTACACCCCGCCCAATCGGCATCCGAATAACCAATTAAATCAAAAGTGGATCCCCTAGGATACCAAAGCCCAAACTTAGGAGTATAAACTAAATATCTCAAGATTCGTTTTACGGCCGTAAGGTGAGCTTCCTTAGGGTCGGCTTGGAATCTTGCACACATGCATACGGAAAGCATTATGTCCGGTCGAGATGCACATAAATAGAGTAAAGAGCCAATCATCGACCGGTATACCTTTTGATCGACGGATTTACCTTCCGTGTCGAGGTCGAGATGCCCATTGGTTCCCATGGGTGTCTTGATGGGTTTGGCATCCTTCATCCCGAACTTGCTTAGAATATCTTGAGTATACTTTGTTTGGCTTAGGAAGGTGCCCTCTTGGAGTTGCTTTACTTGAAATCCCAAGAAATACTTTAACTCCCCCATCATAGACATCTCGAATTTCTGTGTCATGATCCTACTAAACTCTTCACATGTAGATTCGTTAGTAGACCCAAATATAATATCATCAACATAAATTTAGCATACAAACAAATCATTTTCAAGTGTTTTGGTAAAGAGTGTAGGATCGGCCTTTCCGACTTTGAATCCATTAGTGATAAGAAAATCTCTAAGGCATTCATACCATGCTCTCGGGGCTTGCTTGAGCCCATAAAGCGCCTTAGAGAGTTTATAGACATAGTTAGGGTACTCACTATCTTCAAAGCCGGGAGGTTGCTCAACATAGACCTCTTCCTTGATTGGGCCGTTGAGGAAGGCACTCTTCACGTCCATTTGATAAAGCTTGAAGCCATGGTAAGTAGCATAGGCCAATAATATACGAATTGACTCAAGCCTAGCTACGGGTGCATAAGTTTCACCGAAATCCAAACCTCCGACTTGGGAGTATCCTTTGGCCACAAGTCGAGCTTTGTTCCTTGTCACCACACCATGCTCATCTTGCTTTTTGCGGAACACCCATTTGGTTCCTACAACATTTTGATTAGGACGTGGAACCAAATGCCATACCTCATTCCTAGTGAAGTTGTTGAGCTCCTCTTGCATTGCCACCACCCAATCTGAATCTTGTAGTGCTTCCTCTACCTTGTGTGGCTCAATAGAGGAAACAAAAGAGTAATGCTCACAAAAATGTGCAACACGAGATCTAGTGGTTACCCCCTTATGAATATCGCCGAGGATGGTGTCGACGGGGTGATCTCGTTGGATTGCTTGGTGGACTCTTGGGTGTGGCGGCCTTGATTCTTCATCCTCCTTGTTTTGATCATTTGCATCTCCCCCTTGATCATTGCCGTCATCTTGAGGTGGCTCATTTGATTGATCTTCTCCTTCATCAACTTGAGCCTCACACTCATTTTGAGTTGGTGGAGATGCTTGCGTGGAGGAGGATGGTTGTTCTTGTGCGTTTGGAGGCTCTTCGGATTCCTTAGGACACACATCCCCAATGGACATGTTCCTTAGCGCGATGCACGGAGCCTCTTCACCACCTATCTCATCAAGATCAACTTGCACTACTTGAGAGCCGTTAGTCTCATCAAACACAACGTCACAAGAAACTTCAACTTGTCCAGAGGACTTGTTAAAGACTCTATATGCCCTTGTGTTTGAATCATATCCTAGTAAAAAGCCTTCTACGGTCTTAGGAGCAAATTTAGATTTTCTACCTCTTTTAATAAGAATAAAGTATTTGCTACCAAAGACTCTAAAATATGAAATATTGGGCTTTTTACCGGTTAGGAGTTCGTATGATGTATTCTTGATGATTCGGTGTATATATAACCGGTTGATGGCGTAGTAGGCAGTGTTGACCGCCTCGGCCCAAAACCGATCCGAAGTCTTGTATTCATCAAGCATGGTTCTTGTCATGTCCAATAGAGTTCTATTCTTCCTCTCCACTACACCATTTTGTTGTGGGGTGTAGGGAGAAGAGAACTCATGCTTGATGCCCTCCTCCTCAAGAAAGCCTTCAATTTGAGAGTTCTTGAACTCCGTCCCGTTGTCGCTTCTAATCTTTTTGATCCTCAAGTCGAACTCATTTTGAGCCCGTCTCAAGAATCCCTTTAAGGTCTCTTGGGTATGAGACTTTTCCTACAAAAAGAATACCCAAGTGAAGCGAGAATAGTCATCCACAATAACTAGACAGTACTTACTCCCGCCGATGCTTATGTAAGCTATCGGGCCGAATAGGTCCATGTGTAGGAGTTCCAGTGTCCTGTTAGTCGTCATGATGTTCTTGTGTGGATGATGAACACCAACTTGCTTCCCTGCTTGGCATGCGCTACAAATCCTATCTTTCTCAAAATGAACATTTGTTAATCCTAAAATGTGCTCTCCCTTTAGAAGCTTATGAAGATTCTTCATCCCAACATGGGCCAGTCGGCGGTGCCAGAGCCAACCCATGTTAGTCTTAGCAATTAAGCAAGTGTCGAGTTCAGCTCTATCAAAATCTACCAAGTATAGCTGACCCTCTAACACTCCCTTAAATGCTACTGAATCATCACTTCTTCTAAAGACAGTGACACCTACATCAGTAAAAAGACAGTTTTAGCCCATTTGACATAATTGAGATATGGAAAGCAAATTGTAATCTAAAGAATCTACAAGAAAAACATTGGAAATTGAATGGTCAGGAGATATAGCTATTTTACCCAATCCTTTGACCAAACCTTGATTTCCATCCCCGAATGTGATCGCTCTTTGGGGATCCTGTTTTTTCTCATATGAGGAGAACATCTTCTTCTCCCCTGTCATGTGGTTTGTGCACCCGCTATCGATGATCCAACTAAAGCCCCCGGATGCATAAACCTACAAAACAAGTTTAGTTCTTGACTTTAGGTACCCAAATGGTTTTGGGTCCTTTGGCATTAGACACAAGAACTTTGTGTACCCAAACACAAGTCTTTGACCCCTTGTGCTTGCCCCCAACATATTTGGCAACTACCTTGCCGGATTCGTTAGTTAAGACATATGATGCATCAAAAGTTTTAAATGAAATGTCATGATCATTTGATGCATTAGGAGTTTTCTTCTTAGGCAACTTAGCACGGGTTGGTTGCCTAGAACTAGATGTCTCACCCTTATACATAAATGCATGGTTGGGGCCAGAGTGAGACTTCCTAGAATGAATTCTCCTAATTTTGCTCTCAGGATAACCGGCAGGGTACAAAATGTAACCCTCGTTATCCTGAGGCATGGGAGCCTTGCCCTTAACAAAGTTGGACAATTTCTTAGGAGGGGCATTAAATTTGACATTGTCCCCCTTTTGGAAGCCAATGCCATCCTTAATGCCAGGGCGTCTCCCACTATAAAGCATACTACGAGCAAATTTAAAATTTTCATTTTCAAGTTCATACTCGGCAATTTTAGCATCTAATTTTGCTATATGATCATTTTGTCGCTTAATTAATACCATATGATCATGAATAGCATCAATATCAACATCTCTACATCTAGTGCAAATAGAAGTATGTTCAACGGTAGATGTAGAGGGTTTGCAAGTTTTTAATTCTACAACCTTAGCATGCAATATATCATTTTCACTTCTAAGGTTGGAAATTGTAACATCGCAAACATCTAGTTCTTTAGCCTTAGCAATTAATTTCTCATTCTCAATCCTAAGGCTAGCAAGAGTAACATTTAATTCTTCAATCTTAACAAGTAAATCAACATTACCATCTTTAAGATTGGGAATTGAAACATTACAAGCATTTGAATCAACCTTAGCCACTAAACTAGCATTTTCATTTCTAAGGTTGTTGATAACGTCATGGCATGTGCTTATCTCACTAGTTAATTTCTCACATTTTTCAACTTCTAGAGCATAAGCATTTTTAACATTAACATGCTTTTTGTTTTCCTTGATTAGGAAGTCCTCTTGGGTGTCCAAGAGGTCATCCTTCTCATGGATGGCACTAATTAATCCATTTAACTTTTCTTTTTGTTGCATGTTTAGGTTGGCAAAAAGGGTACGTAAATTATCTTCCTCATCACTAGCATTATCATCACTAGAGGACTCATATTTAGTGGAGGATTTAGATTTAACCTTCTTCTTTTTGCCGTCCTTTTCCATGAGGCACTTGTGGCCGACGTTGGGGAAGAGAAGGCCTTTGTTGATGGCGATGTTGGCGGCGTCCTCGTCGGAGGAGGAGTCGGAGGAGCTCTCGTCCGAGTCCCACTCGCGGCATACATGGGCGTCGCCACCCTTCTTCTTGTAGTATTTCTTCTTCTCCTTTCTTCTCCCCTTCTTGTCGTCGCCCCTGTCACTATCACTAGAAACAGGGCATTTTGCTATAAAGTGACCAGGCTTACCACACTTGTAGCAAACCTTCTTGGAGCGGAGCTTGTAATCTTTCCCCCTCCTTTGCTTGAGGATTTGGCGGAAGCTCTTGATGACGAGCGCCATTTCCTCATTGTCGAGCTTTGAGGCGTCGATTGGTTGTCTACTTGATGTAGACTCCTCCTTCTTCTCCTCCGTTACCTTGAATGCAACCGATTGTGCTTCGGATGTGGAGGGATCATCTAGCTCATTGATTTTCTTTGAGCCCTTGATCATATACTCAAAGCTCACAAAATTCCCGATTACTTCCTCGGGAGTCATTAGTGTATATCTAGGATTACCACGAATTAATTGAACTTGAGTAGGGTTAAGGAAAATAAGTGATCTAAGAATAACCTTAACCATCTTGTGGTCATCCCACTTTTTGCTCCCGAGGTTGCGCACTTGGTTCACCAAGGTTTTGAGCCGGTTGTACATGTCTTGTGGCTCTTCCCCTTTGCGAAGCCGAAAGCGACCGAGCTCCCCCGATCGCCTCCCGCTTGGTGATCTTGGTTAGCTCATCTCCCTCGTGCGCGGTCTTGAGCACGTCCCAAACTTCCTTGGCGCTCTTTAATCCTTGCACCTTGTTATACTCCTCTCGACTTAGAGAGGCGAGGAGTATAGTTGTGGCTTGGGAGTTGAAGTGCTCGATTTGGGCTACCTTGTCCTCATCATAATCCTCATCCCCTACGGATGGTACCTGTGCACCAAACTCAACAACATCCCATATACTTTTGTGGAGTGAGGTTAGGTGAAACCGCATTAAATCACTCCACCTAGCATAATCTTCACCATCAAAAGTTGGTGGTTTGCCTAATGGGACGGAAAATAAAGGCGTATGTTTAGGAATGCGAGGGTAGCGTAGGGGGATCTTACTAAACTTCTTGCGCTCATGGCGCTTAGAAGTAATGGATGGCACGTCGGAGCCGGAGGTGGAAGGTGATGAAGTATCGGTCTCGTAGTAGACCACCTTCCTCATCTTCTCTTTCTTGTTGCCACTTCGATGCGACTTGTGGGAAGAGGCTTTCTTCTCCTTCCCTTTCCCATTTTTGTGGGACTCTTCCGATGAAGCCTTCCCGTGGCTTGTAGTGGGCTTGTCGCCGGTCTCCATCTCCTTCTTGGCGTGTTCCCCCGACATCACTTCGAGCGGTTAGGCTCTAATGAAGCACCGAGCTCTGATACCAATATAATCGAGTGTGACAAATCGGGTTAGCGTTAGAAATATAATCGCTTGAAAGTCGCCTAGAGGGGGGTGAATAGGGCGAAACTGAAATTTACAAACTTAAACACAAACTACAAGTCGGGTTAGCGTTAGAAATATAATCGAGTCTGAGAGAGAGGGTGTAAAACAAATCGCAAGCGAATAAAGAGTGTGACATGCGGATTTGTTTTACCGAGGTTCGGTTTTCGCAAACCTACTCCCCGTTGAGGTGGTCACAAAGACCGGGTCTCTTTCAACCCTTTCCCTCTCTCAAACGGTCCCTCGGACCGAGTGAGCTTCTCTTCTCAAATCAATTGGGAACCAAACTTCCCGCAAGGACCACCACACAATTGGTGTCTCTTGCCTTGTTTACAATTGAGATGATCGCAAGAACGGATGAGAAAGAAGAAGCAATCCAAGCGCAAGAGCTCAAAAGAACACAACAAATCTCTCTCACTTAACACTAAAATTTTTGTGGAGTTGGGAGAGGATTTGATCACTTGGGTGTGTCTTGTATTGAATGCCTAGCTCTTGTAAGTAGTTGGAAGGTGGAAAACTTGGATGAATTGAATGTGGGGTGGTTGGGGGTATTTATAGCCCCAACCACCAAACTAGTCGTTTGGTGGAGGCTGCTGTCGCATGGCGCACCGGACAGTGTCCGGTGCGCCAGCCACGTCACCAGGTTGTTGGGTTCCGACCGTTGGAGTTTTGACATGTGGGCCCGCCTGGCTGTCCGGTGGTGCACCGGACAAGTCCTGTAGACTGTCCGGTGTGCCACCCGCGCGTGCTCTGCTCCTCTGCGCGCGCTGGCGTGCATTTAATGCTGCAGCAGGTGACCGTTGGCGTGGAATAGCCGTTGCTCCGCTGGCTCACCGGACTGTCCGGTGTGCACCGGACATGTCCGGTGAATTATAGCGGAGCGGATTCCCGAAGCTGGCGAGTTCAGAGTCGCTCTCCTCTGGGGCACCGGACACTGTCCGGTGGTGCACCGGACGCTGTCCGGTGGTGCACCGGACAGTCCGGTGAATTATAGCGGAGCGCCTCTGCGTTTTCCCGAAGATGAGGAGTTTGACTTGGAGTTCCCTGGTGCACCGGACACTATTCGGTGGTGCACCGGACACTGTCCCACTACACCAAAATCTTACACTTCCTACTGTTTTTTAACTTCCTACAACTTTTATATAAAACCGTAGGAAATACATAACTTCCGAGAGGCAACTGATACCTTTAGGAAATAAACATAACTTCCTACAGTTTTTTATAAAAGTTGTCGGAAGTTACAAAACCGTAGGAACTTAACTAACTTTCTACGGCCTCCTCTAGGAAGTTAGGTTTCATCCGTTCACAAGCCAATAGAATAGCTAACTTCCTACGGTTGGCTCTAGGAAGTTAGTTGCCCAGTTAACTTCCTACGGCCTCCTCTAGGAAGTTAGGTTTCATCCGTTCACAAGCCAGTAGAATAGCTAACTTCCTACGGCTGGCTCTAGGAAGTTAGCTGCCCAGATAACTTCCTACGACCTCCTCTAGGAAGTTAGCTTTGAGTTGTTGACCAGTCAACCGAAAACATAACTTCCTACGGCTGGCTCTAGGAAGTTAGCTGCCCAGCTAACTTCCTAGGCCTCCTCTAGGAAGTTAGGATTCATCTGTTGACCGGTCAAACGAAAATCTAACTTCCTACAGCCGGCTGTAGGAAGTTAATTAACTTCCTAGAGGCAAAGCATAAACTCTAGAAAGTTACCTAACTTCCTACGGCTTTACTCTAGGAAGTTATGTTTTTAGCTTTTAGCTCCCTCTTCTCTCACCTTTCACAAAATATCTATCTCATTCTCGTACGCCCGTGCGCCATTCTATCTTTTACGGCTGCGCCGCCCTCGCCCTGCCGCCGCGCCCGCCGTCTCGGCCCCGAGGAGCGCCGGCCGCGCCCGCCGTCTTGGCCCCGAGGAGCGCCACCGCCACGGCTCTCCCGACCGCGGCCGCCGTCCCGGCCCCGAGGATTCGCCGCCCGCCTGCGTCTGTCCCCGAGGAGCCCGCCCCGGTAGTGCCCGCCCCCGGCAGCTCCCACCCCGCGACCGTCTCTCCCACCCCCGGCAGCGCCCGTCCACGAGGAGCCCGCCCCGGCAGCGCCCGCCCCCGGTAGTGCCTGGCGTTCGTGCGCACGGCCGCCCCGCCCCCCGTCCACCCCGCCCGTCGGCGCCCGCTGCGCAGCCACCGACCCCGCCGTGGATGTCCCCGACCCAAATCATCGATCCGCACGCGTTGCAACCGTCAGGTACCGTATTTATACTTTTTTTATTTTTTTATTCAATGTGCTAACTTCCGAGAGTTTACTCAAATAATGCCGTAGGTAGTTAGGTTAATTAACTTGATTGGCTAACCGCTGCATATAGTTTAGCTATGCTAAACTCTTGTATGTTATGGCTAAAATTAAGTTTATGTTTGATTAATAATATGGTGGGTGAGGACCTTCGATGAAAATTAATCTTGTATGTTATGGCTAAAATTAATCTTGTATGTTATGGCTAAAATTAAGTTTATGTTTGATTAATAATATGATGGGTGAGGACCTTCGATGAAAATTAATCTTGTATGTTATGGCTAAAATTAATCTTGTATGTTATGGCTAAAATTAAGTTTATGTTTGATTAATAATATGGTGGGTGAGGACCTTCGATGAAAATTAATCTTGTATGTTATGACTAAAATTAATCTTGTATGTTATGGCTAAAATTAAGTTTATGTTTAATTAATAATATGGTGGCTAACCGCTGCATATAGTTAGGTTAATTAAGCTTATCGTGAAAATTTATAAATCACATGTTATTTTATTTTAGCATCAAATATGGTGGGTGAGGACCGTCGATGGATGTATGAAGGTTGGCGTATGAATCATCCCTCGATGGAGTGGATAAGAAAGACAGAGAATTTTATTGATCGTGCTTTTGCTTTGTCAAGAGGCACGGATGTGCGATGTCCATGTAGTATGTGTCGGGTTTGTAGATGCCAAGACAAGAGAACTCTGTCGGGGCACCTTTGCAAATATGGCTACATGCCTAACTATGAAGTCTGGGTGTATCACGGCGAGGAGTTGCCCCGTGAAAATGTGTTTGAAGCCCACAACAATGATGACGTGGAATATGATAGAATGGAAGAGATGCTTCAAGATTTAAGGGAGGATCCTGATTTTGTGTTTCCATCACATAGTAAGGAGGTACCTCCAGATGTTAAAAAGTTCTTTGACCTCCTTAAGGCTGCAGAAGAACCATTGCATGAACACACAAAAGTTTCCATCCTTGCTTTCGTGACTCGACTTATGGCTATTAAGTCTAAGTACGTGTTCTCGAACAATTGTTACAGCGAGCTCTTGATCTTAATCAGCGAAGTGTTTCCACCAAATCACAAGATGCCGAAAGACGTGTATCAATGCAGGAAACTGCTCTCTGGTCTAGGTATGGACTATCAAAAAATCGATGTTTGTCCAGATAATTGTATGCTTTTCTGGAAGGATCATTAGAATGATAAGAAGTGTCAGTGTGGCAAGTCGAGATATGTAGAGGTAAAAAACGATGATGGTGAAATAGTCACATCAACGATAGCTCAAAAGCAACTTCGTTACATGCCTCTTGCGCCTCGTCTTAAGCGTTTGTTTCTTTCGAGAAACACAGCTAGGCACATGAGATGGCACAAAGAACATGAACGAGAGGACACTCATGTGATGACACACCCATCTGACAGTGATGCGTGGAAGGCTCTAGATGACTTTGATCCAGAATTTGCTAGTGAAGCGAGAAATATTCGAATTGGGTTGGCAACAGATGGGTTTACACCTTTCAATACAAATGCAGCATCATATTCTTGTTGGCCTGTATTTGTTATTCCATACAACCTTCCACCTCATCTGTGCATGAAATATGATTACATGTTTCTTTCCCTAATTATTCCTGGACCAGACCATCCTGGGAAAGGGCTGAATGTGATGATGCAACCCTTGATCGATGATCTCAAAAAGTTATGGGAAGGTGTTGAAGCATACGATTGCTACAAAAAGGAGAGATTCACACTCCGAGTTGCATATTTGTGGTCCATTCATGATTTCATGGCATACAATTTATTTGCTGGATGGAGCTGTCATGGAATTCTAACATGTCCAATATGTGGCAAGGATACAGATTGTTTTCGCCTTGAGTTTGGGGGAAGATCTGTTACTTTGATTGCCACAGATGCTTCTTACTCCAAACTCACCCGTATAGGTTCGAGGTTAACACCTTTAAGAAGGGCACTATCGTGACAAAGGGACCGCCCAGGCGTCTGAGCGGACTTGAGATTGAGGCTATGCTTAATAATTTGAAAGAGAAAGAAAGTGGTGATGGATACATCGGGTTTGGAACTGAGCATAACTGGACCCATAAATGTGGTTTATGGGAACTCCCATATGTTAAGACATTGATTCTGATGCATAACATTGACGTTATGCATCAGGAACATAATGTTGGTGAAAGCATTCTAAGTACTTGCATGAATCTGGGCGACAAAACAAAATACAATATAAAGGCTAGAAAAGACTTAGCAAAACTTTGTAACCGACCAACCTAGGAACTCGACGAAAATGGAAAAAAGCCACATGCTCAATTTTGTCTAAAACCTAAACAGAAGAAAGAAGTAATGGAATGGTTGAAAATTTTGAAATTCCCAGATGGTTATGCGGCAGGGTTTAGGAGAGCTGTGAACTTGAATACAAATAAAATAACTGGATTGAAGAGCCATGATTATCACATAATGATGGAAAGACTCCTCCCTATAATGTTTCGTGGGTACTTCAATGTCAGTATTTGGAAGGCGTTAGCTGAATTAAGCTACTTTTATAGACAACTTTGTGCCAGAGAAATAAAGAAAGATGTGATGGAGAAGCTAGAGACAGAAATTCCTGTCCTTATATGCAAGTTGGAAAAAATATTCCCCCCAGGATTCTTCAATCCAATGCAACATCTACTTGTCCACCTTCCATATGAAGCTAAGGTTGGAGGTCCTGTGCAATACAGGTGGATGTATCCTATTGAAAGGGCATTAAAGAAACTTAGTTCTATGGTTGGTAACAAAGGAAGAGTTGAAGGGTGCATAGCTGAAGAATTCAATTATAAAGAGGTAGCAGCGTTCACGAGTGTATACTTTGCAGACGAGCACAATATCAATGCCCCTACATTGAGGTATCATGATGACAAAGTAGGGACTCACAACAATCTCCAAATTTTTTAGATTGAGGGCAAGACTGTCGGAGCATCCACCGAATATCATCCCGAGCGCGAAGAAAAGTTGGATGCTTTGCTCTATATGTATGAAAATACGGATGAGATGACTCCGTATTTCAAGTAAGATGAAATTTGTCATTTGTGTATCTATGTAGTAATCGTGACTTAATACGCTATTGTTTATTTGTTGTAACAGAGAATTCCAATCGCGACTTAATGAGAAATTGTCCTCGAGGCAGTATGAAAATGCACTTCGAGGAAGACTTGGGAAGCCCAATTTCATTAATTGGTTCCGAGCTCATGTAAATAAATTAACACTATTGTTCTACTTTATATATTATGTTTAAGAAATCTAATTTCACTATCTAATTGACAGTGTGATAAAATTCCAAATTTAGACGAGGACTTGCTTCAGATGTCTTACGCAATCGTAAAAGTCAGAAGTTACGGTCGTTACGACATTAAGGGGTTTCGTTTTCGTTCGGCCAAATTTGAGTCTACTCATCCATTTGCGGCGACAAGAAATACTGGAGTTGTATGCAGGGCAGTCGATGATCGTGGAAGAGAGATGAATTATTATGGAGTTATTAATGACATACTCGAGTACGACTTTGCTGGTAGCAAAAATCTTAAGGTGGTGTTTTTCAAATGTGATTGGTTTGATCCTAATCAAAGGACTGTAGAAAACCAATTTGGCATGGTAGAAGTCAAACATGAGCTCAAAACAAATGCATGTAGCAAATTTGTTCTTGCTCACCAAGTTGACCAGGTGTACTACATACCATATCCATGTACAAAGCTGGAAGCCACGTGGGTAGTGTACAAAGTTAATCCTCGTGAACGGTTACACAACAAGGGTGAATGGTTCGAGATAGAAGTTGAAGAAATTTATCAAGAAGATGAACTCCCAACCAATTTTAATATAGATATTGAGGTTTTGCCAGAATCCTTAGTGGGAGATTCGGAAGATGTAGTAAGTCCTAACAAAAGGAAACGAAAGTCAAAGAAGAAAACATCGAATCAAAGGAAACAATTTGATCCTGATTTCGAATACAACTAAAAAGTAATTATGTATTTATTATTGTTTTCAATACATTTTGTTCATTTACTTTATGTTCATTTACATTATCCTCATTTACTAATGTGATTTTGTTCTAATAACAGGATGTCTAAAAAGGTGAAGCAGTTCACTAAGGGACTTGCGAAGAGAGCGTCCTATGTTATGAGAAAGGAGGACTTAGTGTTTAAGGGCACTAGTTCCAGCTCGAGTAGGCGTAGAGCTTTGTTGGAGCATGTTCCAGAGTTGCAGGGTCAGACAATTGGCGTTCAGAGGAATGAGGTAACCAATATTTGTTTTGCAATGTAATATTTGTATGAGTTCTTATAACTAAATTATTAATATAATATTTGTTTTGCAATGCAATGTAATGTTTGTAGGATGAGTCTGAAGATGGGGTAGAGACAGAGGAGGGGAGACAGGTGGGAAATGTTGATGATGAGGTAGAGACAGAGGAGGGGAGACAGGTGGGAGATGATGATGAGGTAGAGACAAAGGAGGGGAGACAGGTGGGAGATGATGATGAGGTAGAGACAGAGGAGGCGGAGACAGGGTGGGGATGCCATGATACTGGTGGTTTTGGACATGATAGCCATAGTGGATGGCGTGAATGGCCTGAGGATGCAAGTGGATGGCCAAGAGATGGAGGGTCAGGAGTTGGGGGAGCTAGTGGGTCAAGGGAAGGAGAAGCTTGTGGTTTTGGAAGTGGGGGAGTTGGAGGGTCTTCATGGGTCCGGAAGCCGCGGAGAACTAGTTGGGTCCCCCCTCCTAAAGAACCAGTTGATAGGGTTGAGATAATACCAAGTGGAGATGGGTAAGAGTATCCTTGCTTTGTTCTTATGTCTTACACTATTACGCGACTACATTTTGTATTTGACAATTGTTCTTGTGTTGTTAGGGCTTGGGTGGATAGTAGTTTCACTGGCACAGGTCGTCGAAGGCAAGTAAAGAAAGTGTTGGGCAACATATGTCGTATGAAATGGCCTAGATTGGTGATAGAGGATGGTAAGGAGGTCCCTGTCACAAGATGGGATCAATCTGCCCTTGCAATAAATGCGCAACATGGGAATGCACAAGCTGCAGTTTGGCACGACTTCTGGGTATGTTAATTTTTTTTGTTAAGTTGTAATCTCGATAGGAATGCGGTAAGTTGTAATTTTTTGTTAAGCTATCATATTATTGATTTTGACTATGCTTCTTTTTTTAGAAACATTACAAGTTGCCTGAAGGAGATACTCATACGGAACACGCACACTCTGTGTTCCATAGGAATGCGGCAGGTGTTGTTGGGGATATGATGTACTATGCTCGAATCCAGGTGATTAGTCAAGCCATGTTTGGTAGTGAAGGGCGACGTCCAGAGAGTAAGAACGAGGCGACACAGTATGGACTCGATATGACTGAGCAACAATATCTTGAGGTAATGGATGTTTTTGCTTGTGTTGAAAAAATTTCCATTGCTTCTAGATATTACAGTTACTTATAAATGAATTGTGTTCATGCAGCATTCGATTCCATGGATAGCTGCCAATGATGTTGCTTGGCATGCGTTATGTCGTTACTGGGCTTCGGCTGAATTCAAGGCAAAGTCTGTGCGACACAGTTCCAATCGTGGAACCGAGTCGTATCACAGGTATGGAGGTGATGATCACTTTCGTTTGGTAAAACGAACGGTAAGTACAGTTTAAGCCATTTTCGTTGATTGTAGTTGACTTGCTGTAATTTCTGGTTATAGTGTTTGTCAAATGTACATACAGGAAGCTAGCACTGGTGCAGTGCCCAGTGATGTTCAAATATACCTTAGGGGGCACAGAGGACCAGATCCTGCAAATCCAGATGTGTTGTGCAGCCAAAAGGCAACAGATCGTGTGGTGAGTGTTTGGAAATGTTTGGTAGGTTCTGTTTATATGGATTTTTGTATGTAAGATTGCATTGTTCTTTTGTATGAGGATGCATATGGCGAGGCGATGACTAGTCAGCACGGACCAGACTATGACTGGAGGACCTCACCTATTGATCCTCAGGCTGTGTATGCAAGTGGTGGAAAAGCTCATGGAAGGTGAGGACTCTACATATCTTATATTGTTTCATTAGTTGAGTGCAATACATGTATTCTTAATCCTGTCGTGATGTTACTTGTTTTGTAGGTACACAATGTTTGCTAATGTCATCGACTCGAGCCAGGTTAGGGTTCAACGTGGAGGTTCATCGAGGTCTGCTGCTCGTAGCTCCCGTCGCTCCACTCAAGATCCAGCAGAAGTGGAGCAACTGCGAGAAGAACTTAGGCGACATCAGGATTACTTGAAGCAACAAGCTGCACAACATGAATATTATGCTACATAGATTCAGCAACAACAAACACTCATACAAGCAAGTTCAAAAATAATAGCTTTCACTTTAAGATATGTATTGATTTAAAACGCTGATGTGAATGAGTTCGACAAATTTGTAGCAACTAGCACATGCCCAAGGGATACATGTCCCGGTGCCCCCCCACCTCCCGTTCATTATCCTTGGTCTTCACCTCCACCTATACCTACATCTCCATCTACCGAACATCAGGTATGCATATTTATCATCATTTAGTTGTTGTTAGTTATATTTTGATGTAACCGAGCAAATGTCATTTGTACATGTATATTAGACCCCTCCAGCTACCTTGCCGACGCATGAACAAGAGGACGAGTTAGACTTTGTCGAAACCCTCTTGAATAGTGGAGGTATCGATGGTGATCGGCGACCGTGAGCTTCCATGTTATTGCGTTCTGATACTTGAGACTTTTATTATGACTATGTATGAGATATTGTCTTTTATTAGTACTGGATGATGATATTTGTGAGACTTTTGTGATGATGAGACTATGGATGAGACTTTTATGATGTAATAATTGATGAGACTATGGATTTAAATATTGTTATGTGATTGTGTGTGAGATGTTTTATGCGATAATCTGTTGTGCTATATAGCTGTTGATATATTTGTTATTTTGTGGAATGTGGTGTAAAATATAAACAACATTTGTAATGCTGGCCAAATTAACTTCCTAGAGGCTACAGTAAGCCGTAGGAAGTTAGCCAGCTAACTTCCTAGAGGCTACAATAAGCCATAGGAAGTTAGCCAGCTAACTTCCTAGAGGCTACAGTAAGCCGTAGGAAGTTAGCCAGCTAACTTCCTAGGGGCTACAGTCAGTCGTTCCTAGAGGCTACAGTAAGCCGTAGGAAGTTACTCGTAGAAAGTTAGCCAGCTGACGGCGCTGACGGCGTGAAACTACTAACTTCCGAGAATCTACTAACTTCCGAGAGGCTTAGAAAGTCGTAGGAAGTTAGCTAACTTCCTAGAGCCCTCTAGGAAGTTAAGCTAACTTCCGACAAAAATTTTTCGAGAGCCAAACTTCCGACGGGATGGCTTAACTTCCGAGAGTTTCGCTAACTTCCTAGAGTTTAGGCCTAACTTCCTAGGGTTTAGGCTCTAGGAAGTTTACTATTTTGGTGTAGTGTCCGGTGGCACACCGGACAGTCCGGTGCGCCAGACCAGGGCAGCCTTCGGTTATCCCTTGCTCTCTTTGTTGAACCCATTTCTTCGTCTTTTTATTGGCTAAGTGTGAACCTTTGGCACCTGTATAACTTATAGACTAGAGCAAACTAGTTAGTCCAATTATTTGTGTTAGAAAATTCAACCACCAAAATCAATTAGGAAATAGGTGTAAGCCTAATTCCCTTTCAGTCACCTCGTCTCCTTCGTGCGCGGTCTTTAGTGTGTCCCAAATCTCCTTAGCACCTTTCAACCCTTGCACCTTATTATACTCCTCTCGACTTAGAGAGGCGAGGAGTATAGTTGAGGCTTGGGAGTTGAAGTGTTGGATTTGGGCCACTTCATCCTCATCATAATCTTCATCCCCTACGGATGGTACCTGTATACCAAACTCAACAACATCCCATATACTTTTGTGGAGTGAGGTTAGGTGAAACGCATCAAATCACTCCACCTAGCATAATCTTCACCATCAAATGTTGGTGGTTTGCCTAATGGGACGGAAAGTAAAGGTGTATGTTTAGAAATGCGAGGGTAGCGTAGGGGGATCTTACTAAACTTCTTGCGCTCATGGCGCTTAGAAGTAATGGATGGCACGTCGGAGCCGGAGGTGGAAGGTGATGAAGTATCAGTCTCGTAGTAGACCACCTTCCTCATCTTCGTTTTCTTGTCGCCACTCCGATGCGACTTGTGAGAAGAGGATTTCTTCTCCTTCCCCTTCCCCTTGTTGTGGGACTCTTCCGATGAAGCCTTCCCATGGCTTGTAGTGGGCTTGTCGCCGGTCTCCATTTCCCTCTTGGCGTGATCTCCCGACATCACTTCGAGCGGTTAGACTCTAATGAAGCACCGGGCTCTAATACCAATTGAAAGTCGCCTAGAGGGGGGTGAATAGGGCGAATCTGAAATTTAACAACTTAATCACAACTACAAGCCAGGTTAGCGTTAGAAATATAATCAAGTCCGAGAGAGAGGGTGCAAAACAAATCGCAAGCAAATAAAGAGTGTGACACGCGAATTTGTTTTACCGAGGTTCGGTTCTTGCAAACTTACTGCCCGTTGAGGTGGTCACAAAGACCGGGTCTCTTTCAACCCTTTCTCTCTCTCAAACGGTCCATCGGACCGAGTGAGCTTCTCTTCTCAATCAATTGGGAACCAAACTTCCCGCAAGGACCACCACACAATTGGTGTCTCTTGCCTTGATTACAATTGAGATGATCGCAAGAAAGAATGAGAAAAAGAAGCAATCCAAGCGCAAGAGCTCAAAAGAACACAACAAATCTCTCTCACTAATCACTAATGCTTTGTGTGGAATTGAGAGAGGATTTGATCACTTGGGTGTGTCTAGAATTGAATGCTAGAGCTCTTGTAAGTAGTTGGAAGGTGGAAAACTTGGATGACTTGAATGTGGGGTGGTTGGGGGTATTTATAACCCCAACCACCAAACTAGCCGTTTGGTGAAGGCTGCAGTCGACGGGCGCACCGGACAGTCCGGTGCGCCACCGGACACTGTCCGGTGCGCCAGCCACGTCACCTGGCCGTTGGGTTCCGACCGTTGGAGCTCTGTCTTGTGGGCCCGCCTGGCTGTCCGGTGGTGCACCGGACAGGCCCTGTAGGCTGTCCAGTGTGCCACCCGCGTGTGCTCTGCTCCTCTGCGCGCGCAGGCGCGCAATTAATGCGTTGCAGTCGACCATTGCGCGCGAAGTAGCCGTTGCTCCGCTGGCTCACCGGACAGTCCGGTGTGCACCGGACATGTCCGGTGAATTATAGCAGAGCGGATTGCCGAAGCTGGCGAGTTCAGAGCCACTCTTCCTTGGGGCACCGGACACTGTCCGGTGGTGCACCGGACAGTCCGGTGAATTATAGCGGAGCACCTCTGAGAATTCCCGAAGGTGTTGAGTTCAGTTTGGAGTTCCCTGGTGCACCGGACATTGTCCGGTGGTGCACCGGACAGTCCGGTGCGCCAAACCAGGGAGCACTTCGGTTATCCCTTGCTCTCTTTGTTGAACCCTTTTCTTGGTCTTTTTATTGGCTTAGTGTGAACCTTTGGCACCTGTATAACTTATAGACTAGAGCAAACTAGTTAGTCCAATTATTTGTGTTGGGCAATTCAACCACCAAAATCAATTAGGAAATAGGTGCAGGCCTAATTCCCTTTCAGGGATGAATAGATGATTTTGACTAAAATCACAAACACATTTAAACAATACGACAAGAGCTATAAATTTTCTAGCTAAGATAAGTAAGAAACCTAGAAGGAACAATGATAAAACTACTAGCAATGAACAACAATTCACTAATCATAAGTTATTGCAAGAAAACAAGTAGTGAACAATTGGAGAGACACTAAATTTTTTCCTATGGTTTCGATGATTTGCCGATCACTCCTAGTCCATGTTGAGGTGGATTCCAAGCTCTCACTTGCTCCTCTATCAAGACACAGCTTGATCTCGAGCTAAGAGGACAAGGAAACACTCAACAGCTCGGTTTCACTAGCGCCGCCTTTGCCGCTCCAACGAGGTAGACATGAACCCCTCACAATCTCCTTCGTGGCTTCTTCACAGTCTTCACGATGAGCTCACCGGCGAAGTCACCACCAAGCCGTCTAGGAGATGGCAACATATAAGAGTAACAAGTCGGTGACTCTTGCTCAGTGTACCACCTAGTGCCTCAAGATCACTCGAATGATGCAACACACTAGATGCACTCAAACACTCACTAGAATGCAATCCCAAGCAATGTGGGGTGAGTGAGAGTGTTGGAGGATTACAAATGTGCTCAGTGTATGCTAGGAATGGCCAATAGAGCTGCCATACATGAGCACCACTTCTATTTATACCCCCCATTGAATACTACGGACAAGTTGCCCCTTTCTACGCACTCGTGGACGATTTGCGCTCTATGGCCGAACGGTCCGCGTGTACATGTAATGGCTATATTTCCCATTTGAATCATATTAAAGTTGCCAGAAAAGGCATGTTCGGAGGGTCCATCGACCCCGACCAGGTGGTCCGAGTCATGGCAACTTAATGAACCCGACCTCTTCCCACCTATTGTCAACACAGCGGACGGGTCCGTCCAACAAGGACGTATAGTCTGCGGCCTCGGAAACAGTACTTTTCGAGCTCAAACCTCGGACAATCTGTAATACAACTCGACAAAATCACATAGTCCCTGCCCAATCCACACATATAATGATTTCTTGTATCTGACAACGTGTATAAGTGACAATGTTGTGCATTAATAACAAAGGAAGTACATCCTAAATATAATTTAAGCGAAGATAGGGATCCCTGTGAGGAATAGAGATGAAGAAGAAATGTCCCCTGCAAGCGTTCATGGGGATCCCCGCGAGGAATTTTTTGTTACAAGGATGATGATGCAGAGCTATTCCCGGATGAGGAATTCCTCGTTGCCAGCCCTAGCTATTTTGGTATATGAGAAGGAATATCCTAACTTTTTGGCCAATGATAATAGCCATTTTAATGTATCCTTGGAGCTTCGCCATGGTTTGCCTACGTTTTTCTTGTACCCCTGTTTCTGCTAATGATGACAACCAATTATATATGTTAGCTGAAAATATTGTTGTCGCCTTGTTGCTTCATTGGGGGGCTCCGTTTGATGCAAATCTTGTGGTTACCCTTGTGGATGTTTGCTTGATGTTTATGTTTGGTTTTTTATTTGTCATTCCAACCAAGGGAGTGCTCCAAAATAGTACAAATGATTATTGTCTACATTCTTAGGTGAATCGCTTGCTTAGTCTAATTATGGTACACGACGAACGGTGGTACGTGGATGACAAAGTACACTAAATCCGTTGAAGGTATTATGTGGAAGATAGGAGGGGTACTCCTAATATCCATTTGGCACAAAAGGGGCCTTCCAATAAAGGATTACTTTCCTATTAGTCGAAACCTTAGTGGGCACATACAACATGGTTGAACCCATCGAAAAAACTTGAAGTGGTCTCCTGGCCGCACCAAAGGGAGTATGCAAGTGGCTTGCAACCACGGATAGGATGGAGATACTTAGTCAGCCGATGGTGGGGAATGAAGTCAATTCTCATGGAAAAATGTACCTCTACAGAAATAAAATTGTCATGACAGATGTGCTTACAATTATGAGCGACACAGACTCACATACAATTAGATGAGTTTTGGTTTGGTTGGTGGTTATAGGTTTGTGGTTTGTTGAATGATCCTTATGTACGAGTATAATTATGAGCTGAGAATCACATAAATAAATAATTGCTTGTTATAAATGAATTTAAACTAAATCATTTTTAGCAAAAGAACAAAGTCTAGTCTTTCTTAGTATCAGCCTACATAAATTCTTTACCATACTTGCTGAGTACAATAAGTACTTAAACTTGTCATATACATTGTTGCCCACCTGAAGGTAACATATGGATGCATGAGGATGAGGATAGAGGTAAAGTCTAGGCTTGCCGCCTTCTTGGTCGATGCTTGTGGAGGCTGCTAGTTTTGTTGTTTTTTATATTCTGTTGTAATAGTTGTCTCTTTTTATTTTGACCTATGAGTACATATGTAATAAGTTAACAATGTTTTAATATATATATATATATGCAATATAGTTATTGCTAATGATGTCGTTGTATGTGTGAGTAAACTTCCTAGACAAACATACATGTGCATTTGGTTTTTGTACTTAGAATTGGGTGTGACATGCACCCCATTTTACATACCATTAGGAAGAAGGGGTGGAAGAGAAATAGAAGAGAGAAAAGGAGAATATCTGGTGTTTGCATCGTCGTTCATCGATGTTCAATGTCGTTTATTGGGGTACAACCTTGTTTCATGTTTTTAGCTTGGTATGTTAGTAGATCAATATCGTTTTGTACCACATAAGAGATCAAATTAGGTAATTACATGAATACAAAAGTGAAGGTATCTTTGTTATATTTCAAATGTCACTAGTTTAGTTCCAGTCTGATTAGTGGTTTGGGAGTAATTGCAAAAACATTGTTGTTGTCTTAAAAACTGGAAACAAATTTGGGTAAGAAGTTTATCACAATTTCTAGGAATTATTAATGTAGAATTAGGTTGAATGGTCAACATAAAAGTTGTAGAAAATTTTCTATAAATTTCCAGAATGTATTTCTACTTTATTTGGGACAGAGAGTTGAAAGATTTGGATAAAAGTATGCGGACCCAGAAATATGTTCGAAAATATAGAAATACGTATTTCTCTAGAATTCTAGTTTGTGGAGGTTGTGTCATAGTTTTCGATTATGAATCATCATGAAATGTTGTATTGAATTGTGCTCTTATAAAAACAGGTGCTAGTGCTTCAAATAGTTCCTAGTGCCTTAAGGTCTCTTCGTTAAAGGAAAATAGTTGTAGCGATGGTTGATATCTTGTTGAACTGATTGTTGTTTCTGTTTATATATATATTATCTTCACTTAATATTTAGTGTGTAAATACTTTATGAAATATCTAAGTTTTGAAGTTAACCTGCTCATATTCTATGTTGGAAGGAATATGATATACCATTGAAGTACGTGGTTTATTGCATCTATCATATGCATAATATTCCCCACTGTTATTACATTGGAGTTATATCATGGACCATAGTTCCTGATAGATCGATATTGCATCTACGTGACACCGAAGTTATTCAAGCCCTATGGTTTGACCATACTTGTACTGTATGAGTGTGATGCTGAAGTTATTGCATTCAAGCTGTTAAGTCCTAAAACTTGATTGTATCACTACAACGTCTACATGATACGACTCTATACCTTAGTGGATATGCAGGCGAAAGAAAACATAGATTGCATTCACATGCATCCATGTGAGACATTTGAAGTGGTTATTTATTGTGTTTGTAGAGTTCTAGCTCTTACCATATCATATGGTTCCTATGGTTATAATTAGATTGTAGTCCAATTCAATAGAATAGCTATACTATATTTTAACCATTCTATAATTAAAATATGAAGTTTACATGACTTGTTAATCAATTACTTGCTCAGTTATTTTCATCTCACTCTTGCTTTATTTATTGTTTTCAAGTTGTTGGGGACCTTCGGCATCCGAAGGTCCTCAAAAACAGGATTTAACAGTATTTCTGGAGTATAATGTGTGAACAGGTATCTTCGGACTCAAGTCGGCATCACAGTAGACCAGAATAATACGAAGGTTGGTACAGCGCCGAAGGTGTGAACAGGAAAGCTTCGGCGTGACAGCAGAAAGTGAAACCGACTTAAAGATGAAAAGGCTATTTAGACCTCGACAGATTACTATAGAGTTATTATCAACTGTAAAGGGCATGAATGTAATTTTGTATGGGTTGTGTCCCGCGCCTATAAATAGGTGAACAGTACTCCCGTACTGTTCACGCTGACTTGGCATTCGCTTTTTGCGTCACGCTTGTACTATCATCTCCTTCCAGTTGAAGGTACACTTGTAATTCAATGATATTCCTGTTTATGCCTAATAATAATAGGTAATTGTTTATGTTGTCTTTTATATTCCTTACATTTCATCCTTCGTCACTGTATGATGAATTTATGGAAATACGTCCTTCATAACCTTCGTCCAGAAACCATTATATCCTAAAGGAAATAATGCTTCGAAGGACGAAGGGCTTTAACGATTAACATTTTCTATGTTGCCTTGTTCTTAACTCATAGCATTTGAGAACAAGTCCCCAACATTGGCGCCCACCTCCGGTGAACCCACTTCCACTCTTCGAGTTTTTTGAACACCTTCGGCGATCATAAACCTTCGTTATGGCGCCGAAGAAAGCTTCAGCGACTGGGGCTGCAGCTCTACAACCACTGGATCACAATCAGGAGACAATCTCCCTTCGGGAGGCCCGAAGCCAGAAAAGGAAGGCTGTCAGCCCGACACCACCAGAGGACGAGATAGATCAAGAAATCAGAGATATGGAAATGCTTCATCAACAAGTACAGAGGAAGAAAGAAAAGATGGCCAGGCTAGCTGAACTGCAGAGGCAGATAGACGAAGCCTCTGAAGAAGTTCGTCATCTTGCTCAGGATGAACAACACCGAAGGCCTCAGCACCAAGACCTTCATCAGGAGGGTTTTCCCAATGAAGATGACTGGTATGACAATTTCCATCATGGGAATTTTGTTTTTGATGATGCTTCTCCTCTGTCCGCTGAGCTGCAGGCTACACCTTGGCCTCCGTCCTACAAGCCGCCTCAGCTTCCCGTATTTGATGGCCACTCAGACCCGAAGCAGTTTTTGATGAGCTATGAAGCAACAGTATCTTCGTATGGTGGCAATGCTGCAGTCATGGCCAAATCTTTCGTTATGGCTGTCAGGAGTGTTGCTCAAACCTGGTATTCCTCCCTTCGACCAGGAACGATCACTTCATGGCAGAAGCTGAAGGACTTGTTGTTAACTAGCTTTCAAGGGTTTCAGACGAAGCCGGTCACTGCTCAAGCTCTGTTCCAGTGCACCCAGGATCACGAAGAATACCTTCAGGCGTATGTCCGAAGGTTCTTGCGTTTGAGGGCACAAGCACCAACGGTGCCCAACGAAATTGTCATTGAGGCCATGATCAAGGGGCTTCAGCCAGGACCATCAGCTCAGTACTTCGCTAGGAAGCCCCCTCAAACTTTGGAGAAGCTGCTCCAGAAGATGGACGAGTACATTCGGGCCGATAATGATTTTCGCCAAAGGAGGGAGGAGGCTTTCATGTTTTCTGAAATGACCAGGGGCTTCGGAGGGAGGTTCTACCCGAGGCACGTTAGATCAATTCATAACTCTACACAAAATGATGATAGAGGGAGCCAACAGCAAAGGCCACAATGTTCCTCACAGGCTTCGGGGCAACAGCAAGGCTCCTTCCGACCACCAGCTCCAAGAGGCAGAGGCGCCAGGGGCTTCGGAGGAAGATTTGGCGATCAACCGAGAAGAATCTTATGCTTATTCTGTGGTGAGAACAAAGGTCATACCACCAGGATGTGCCATGTTACCATCCAGAAGCAAAAAGAAATAGCCGAAGCGACAGCACAACAGGTTCAGCCGAAGCAGGTCATGCACACTGCTTCGTATCATTCGCCTTACATCCCAGAGTATGTAGGCAATCACCCTGCAGTTTCTGTTGCTTCGGCGAGTCAACCTCAGGCTTCCTGGCAACAACCTCCGCCTCCACCACCGCTACAACAAGGCCAGCAGCCAGAAGGGAGCCAATATGCTCCACACCAAAGGGACTTCAGAGAGCAGTCCGAAGCTCGCACAGTCAACAGCACTGTGCCAGAGTCAAAGCATATCTATTGACAAATATCCTACCTTAATAGCAATCTTTTTCATTCAGTTTTATTTTCTGTAATAAAGGACATTGTTCAGGTTTCATGTAAATAGTTTCGTTGATTCACACAAGGAAAATATATCTTCTTCACAGGCTTAAATTGTTGAAAGACGTGTGACAACAAAAAGGACCTTCGAACTATTGAAAATTCTTCGGAGTAACAAAAAGTCGTTCTAAGGAACGCAGAGTAAGTTTGCCGAAGTCACAAAAAGCCGCTCCAGAGGGAGCACAGTGTAAGTTTTCTGCTCCAAAGTCGTTTCAAAGGGAATGCAGAGCATACAGCGAAAAGTCAACGCTGATACCGCCTAAGTAAAAGGCGAAGCGCGAAAAGTCAACGCGAATACCGCTGAAAGTAAAAGGCGAAGAAGCTCCTAAGGGAGGCTTACAGCGAAAAATAAACGCTGATTCCGCTGAAGTAAAAGGCGAAGAAGCTCCTAAGGGAGGCTTATAAAAGATTATGTGTTTTATTGCAGGGATGCATGTGCATCTTCGGAATAAGCATCGCCTCACATAACATAACATCATCGCATCATGTCGCATAGCATAAGCATCATACATCATGTTGCATATGGCACAAGAGGTGGACACAATATTAATCTACAGAAGAACGTTTTGAAAAAAGGGAAAAATCATACTGTCACAAGGAGATACATTATTGATCTTCGGAGGTGTAGCTTCGGAAAATATTTTCATGAAGCCTGGATATTATTCATCAGAACACTGGATATTGTTGAAAAATTCTTCTTCACGAAGCATGAAAAGAAGGGAATGTGTTTTTTCGTCAAAGACTCAAAAGCGGTACGTGTAAAGTTTCATGCATCGTAAAGAATTAAGCAAGAAAAAACAGGTATATTACATTCAGGGTTACAAAATGTTACAATATATTACATCTCAAAAGTTTTTACAATAATACTTAATCCTCTCTCAAAACGACTTCTGCAGCTTCGTTTAGGAGCCGATTGACGACTTCGTCCATAATAGCTTCAGCCATCTTTTTTATTCTGTCGTCTCCTTTCGGCTGAGGGTCCGAAGGGGCTTTAGCAGAATCTGAAGTAGAACAGGATACGGCTACATTGCTATGATAAATTGCAAACGAATCTTAAAACCTAAAATTACAGCACAATAAAAACTATTAGATAATACCTAATTGACCTTCGGGCTCTGCGCTCTTCTCAGCAGCCTCAGCTACTTCTCTAGCATCGTGAATGCCCTTTTCGCTTCTTTGAATAATCTCTCGGGCCATTTCTCGACCACCATTATCCCAGATATCGGTGAAAAATTTTCCACCAACCGTGCTAGCTTCGGCCGATGGATCCCTTGCATCTTCGAAGGGCAAAGCACCTTCGGATTGCGCTAGAATCTTTACATGTTCGCAGCCTTTTTTCTCTAAAATAGTGGCAATTCCTCTGGCACCCGAGAAGGCACATATATCTCCACGGCTATTTAAAATTTCTTCGAAGGCTTCAGCTTCGTGGTCGATCCATTCGATGGGACCTTCGGGATTGCCTCTCGTAAAGTTTTCCTCACTTGAGAATGCGCCGACCTTGGCGAAGCTAGCCCTTAACTTCTTGACACATTCTATAGATTTGTTATAGCATCTCTTCTTGGACGACCGAAGCTCTTCAACAGTTCCTTCTAAGTGATCTGCCTATTGGTCGCTGAGTTCTCGCTTTGTTTCTTCAAGTATACGTTCTTCCTTGGCTCTGGCCAGTTGTTTCCGAAGATCTTCAAGTTTACGTTTATGAGCTTCAGCTTGACCTTTAAAAGCAGCTTCGTCTTCCTTTATTTTATTTATCAATGAGTGTAATATTTTATCTTTCTCGAGACCTTCGTTCCTCAGTTCAAGTACTTCGGAACGAAGGTTGCTCAGGGCTATAGTACACCCTTCGTCTTCAGCATCTTTCTGTGCCCTGAGGGCATTGCTAAGTATCAGGCCCTGCAAAGAGAAATATGTGTGTGTCAATAGGTTTAAACAAACGAAAAATTTTGGTCTCAACAAAAATGCAAAGATTCCATTTGTTCCACCTTCAAGCTATTATACGCCAGGCTGTCGGCCAAATCATTTTTCGACAGCACTGAGAGCCCGTCTTCCAGTGTTGGGAATCCGAAGCTCTTGCTCATCTCCCGACAGACAGAAATCTCTTTGCTGTCAGGGAGACAATACAAAAAGTCTTCTTCTCCACTGCCATTGAATATTAATGCCCCCTTTGGATACTTCAGTTTTTGGGCGTAAAGTTGGGCCTCTTGTTTTTCTTTTTCTGATAGTTGTTTCCCCGAAGCATGGCGAATAATATAATCAAGGACTTTGGGAGATGCTTCGGGGACAGCAGCACTGATTTCTTCAACAAAAGTTGGCTCTGCAATTTTTTCTTCTTCGAATTCCAGGGATTTTATTTTCGTGGGTTCTGAGGACCCAGCTTCGGCTTCAGTTTCTTGTTCTGGAGCCTTAGTATCAGAGATTTCAGTTTTTCCTTCGGGGATGACAGCAGTCTCCTTCGGAGGTGTGCTTGAAGATTTAATTGTCTCCAGAACATCTAGCACGTTGACCATTCTCTTCCTTTTCGGAGTCACTGCTGGCACCTTTTGGTTTTTTACTGCCTCAATATTTGTTGCAGGACTCAAAACTTCTGATGTTTTTGATCCCTCCGTTGCTTCTTTTACTTCTTCCATTTTTCCTGTGGACGGCGCTTCGGCCTTCTCTTTCGTTTCTGATAACAAAGTCTTTGATTGTTCCAATTCTATTTTTGTTGGCATTTCGGCCGTTTCTGTGACTTCTGGCAGCAAGGTTGGCTCGGTTGGTTTTTCAGCTTCGGTGGCCGAAGAGGTTTCTCCGGTAAACTCAGGCACCGAAGCCGGTTCAATATAGCGTGGCCGATGTGTGAGGACCTTTATCTTCTTTCTTTTCGGTTCTGGCTCGCTAGGAGCATTTGCAGCTTCTTCTTTTGCAGAGGTTGTGTTTTTTCTCTTCTGCCTTCGAATAGGATAGCAATAGTCAGGGTAGACAAACCCGATTCCATCAAATACCCGATTTAGCCTCTTCTTTTTTCGGCCTCCGAAGGCTGCTGACATTGCAGTGTCTTCGGCCTTCGAATAAGCCCCAAGCAGTTCATCACTTAAATTTTCAATGCTTTTTAACCAGTCATCATCTGGCTCAACGAATTTATCTCCAAATTTAAAAGTGTATTTCAACCTGATAAGTCCACATTCGTCGGCCTCTTTTATGGTTTCTTGTGGCATTTCCCATTTCTCCGCGAGCGGCCATACCCTGAAGGCGATATGCTCTTGTACTAAGTCCCTCGTTCCAATAAAAGAACAGATAACGCCGAAGGCCCTCTGGCATTCTTCGGCAGCTTCATTCATTTCAACCTTCGGCCTCCGAAGGCCGAAGCTTTGCCAAATAGGGCGCATAATTATACCTTTGATATCTTCTCGTACTGTCAGATCATTCTTTACATAAAACCATTCTGTCATCCAGTCGTCGGGCCATCTCTTCCGAAAGGTTGGCACGGGGCAGCTTGACCCGGACCGAGAAACGAAACTGTAGCAGCCAAAATTATTGTGATACTGTTCCTTACCCCAAGGTTTTGTTTCGTATGATAATTCGTGTATATTGCAGAAGCTTTTTGCATCAGGCTTCAGACCTTGGCTTCTCACGGCCCACACGAAGATATTCAGCCTTATGATTGCTTCGGGGGTAAGTTGGTGAAGATAGACTTCGAAGATTTTCAACACCTCCACGACGAAGCTGCTCAAGGGAAATCGCAGTCCAGCTTTCAAAAAGCTTCGGTACACTACGACTTCATTCTCTTCAGGGTGTGGGCACGTTTTTTCCCCTTCGTCGGCCCTCACAATGGATAAATCCCGGAAATACCTTCCTCTCATGTTGACAAGATGATTCTCTTTGATAGTTGATTTACCATAAACTGAATGGCTTGGTCGCCAGGGACGATCTTCGGAGTCTTCACCACCACTGTCCACATCATAGCTGTCACTGTCACCAGTATCTTCAGACAAACCTTCTAGAATCTCCTTGGTGATTTTTCTGTATTGGTCTTTGACATCGCTATAAGAAACCCCAAGTTTTTCTCTTCGTCCAGGCTCAGCTTCATCTCAGCAGCAGTCTTCTTATCCTCAGACATCTTCGGAGACACTAAAAACTATTTTCAAAGCCGAAGCTTCAAAACTAAAGGCTTAACAAATCTTAGTGCACAAGAGCTAAAAATTGAGTGAGCGGGAGCAGTTGGCCAGAGAGCGTGTCAAATGAGTTTGCGGTATGACCGTATTTATACGCCAAGTGCGTTGAAAATTGAAAGACCCCGCTTGTCAGTGAATGTTTCTATTCTAGCAAAGGGAAGATGTTTTTTCGGACCTTCGGCGTAAAGCCTTCGTCCATGTCGCAATCTAAATTTATTATTTTAAACAAATTAATATCGCGAGGGGCTACTGTTGGGGACCTTCGGCATCCGAAGGTCCTCAAAAACAGGATTTAACAGTATTTCTGGAGTATAATGTGTGAACAGGTATATTCGGACTCAAGTCGGCATCACAGTAGACCAGAATAATACGAAGGTTGGTACAACGCCGAAGGTGTGAACAGGAAAGCTTCGGCGTGACAGCAGAAAGTGAAACCGACTTAAAGATGAAAAGACTATTTAGACCTCGACAGATTACTATAGAGTTATTATCAACTGTAAAGGGCATGAATGTAATTTTATATGGGTTGTGTCCCGCGCCTATAAATAGGTAAACAGTACTCCCGTACTGTTCACGCTGACTTGGCATTCGCTTTTTGCGTCACGCTTGTACTATCATCTCCTTCCAGTTGAAGGTACACTTGTAATTCAATGATATTCCTGTTTATGCCTAATAATAATAGATAATTGTTTATGTTGTCTTTTATATTCCTTACATTTCATCCTTCGTCACTGTATGATGAATTTATGGAAATACGTCCTTCATAACCTTCGTCCAGAAACCATTATATCCTAAAGGAAATAATGCTTCGAAGGACGAAGGGCTTTAACGATTAACATTTTCTATGTTGCCTTGTTCTTAACTCATAGCATTTGAGAACAAGTCCCCAACACAAGTTATGATGCTTGACTTTTTGGAAGGAAAACAGCAGCACATTCACACTTCATCACTAAAGAATTTATGCTAATAACTCTGTTATTTGTATGGCAACCATAAATATTATGACGAATGTTTTGACATGATGTTTATGGTTTACTTACATTTGATAAAGTTAATTTATAATTGATTATGCTTTTGTTATGTTCTCTAACTGATTTATATATTGTGATGCTCTTGATTTGCTTTAGTTAAAAAACGATACTATCAAAAATTTATATATTTCCCTTCTACTAGTTTGTTAATGTTTGTTGGTTTAAGAGTTCAGTAACACCTTGGGACATTTGGATTAGTGTATTATATAAATATTAATAACTTTGTCTGTAACTTTGACCGTAGTCCTCTCTATATCATCAAATAAATTATTTTTTAGAATCCGTGTAAGCCATCTATCTTAAATTTAACTAACTTCATATAAAAATTAATAATATCTATGATATAAAATGAGTATATTATAAATACATATATTATATGATATACCTAAAGATACTAAATCGTAAATTTTGATGTTTTTTTCAAGTATTTTGATCAAAACTTTAGAAAATGACTTAAGATAACTCTTAATAAAATCTCTTTATCTAGAAATAGAGGTTGTACTATATAGAACCTGCGAGTCATAACTCATAACTATCTTTTATTACATAAGAAGTCATAATTATTAATGATTTTCTCTAACTATTTTAATACGCCCGGTCTTGTCTCCTGTGTCCTGTACTCCTGTGTCTTGTCCCACTCCTCCCGTCTCTATTCCCCAATTGGCCCTCGCCTCCATTACCTTCCCCGTCCCCCTCGTACATTTCGACATCCCCTCCCCCCCGACTCTCCCGTCCCGCTCCCGCCGCTACCAGCGATTCCAATCCGCCCTCCCTTCCGCCGCTCACCGCCGCGGCCCCGCCGCAAGCGTTTCGCCTCGATATCTCCACCCCGCCTTGCTCGAGCCACGCTCCCACCGTCCAGGCGTCCGCTGCGGAGGTGTCGGTGGCCCATCTGAACAGGCTCTCCTCGTCGGGGCTTTTTTGCTTCGGAGGGAGAGGCTTCCTGTTCGGCGCGCCGTGAGAAGAGCACCGGCCATGTCGCAGACTAACTGGGAGGCGGACAAGATGTAAGGATTTGGTTTACCATTTCACATGACTACATGAGTATCTTTCTGTGCACGTGTTTATCGTTTGGTTCGCTTGGGCTGGCGTGATTTTGCGTCTTTTTTGATGAATTTTCTGTGCTGTTATCGCGTTCGTGGGGACGCGTTGCAGCTGTCTCCAGTATTGTGTGCGAGGTCGTGTTTGGCAGCTAGGGTTTCGCCGCGATAGCTCCTTTTATTTTCATTTCAGCCTTGTTTTTTTTCTTACGCTTGTTCGTTTTGCTCTCAATCCATGTGGATTGGTCAAACAAGTCAAATTCTTTCATAATTTTTTCCAATCCTATCCAATTCATATGAGCCGAACAAGGCCTAAACCCTTTGTTTGTTCTCGAGGTCGAGGAGAGCTGATTTGAGGGTTGCCCCAGGTTTTGACAGATTTGCCCATTTTTAGCAGTATCGACATTTTAACCGAAGATTATGGATATTTATGGACATTCAGTAGTAGTTCTAGTTGAGCAATTAAGCATTCTGGAAGGGAGGATCTCTATTCGTTTGCTGGGATGTGGGTTCCTCCGCTTGCGGAGGAATCTTTTAGCCATTTTTGACAGAAAGTCTTAGGCTCAGTAAGAGCGGATGGTGGTGGTGCAGATTCGATAGCCTGGTTTGACAGAGTCTTACCATGTGTTTGGTTTGATGTCAAAGTAGGATGAGGCGGGGGCGTCCCCTCGATTTTTTGATCACGCCGTCACCAAAAATTGCTCCAGTGTTCACCTTGCCCCCGTGACTCTCATCAACACTATAGTAAATGTGGCCTCCCCTTTCCATTCCTCCTTGTACGTCCAACCAAACACACGGCTCAGTGTTCGACCACGTCATGCTAGAGCTACTATTGCCACTGCAAGATGGAGACAGTACAGATAGCGCAGATAGCCAGATAGACAATGGTCCTGTTTTAGTCCAGTGCTATACTACACCTATGTCTCTAATACTGAACATTTTTTTGGAAAGCATATATTTGAACTAATGATGCATTCTTAATTGAATTAAAAGGTTATTGTCAGTGAATGGAAATATGATTGGCGGAACACTGATGCTCATGATCAGTTTAGCTGTGGGTCTACTTCGAAGGAGATGCAAAATCAAATAAATAAAACTAGTTATGCCAATCTAGCATAACTGTATTTTTGAAGACATGGCAATTTCCTGATTCTCTGTCCAATATAGTAATACTATATAAATAATTAAATATGCATTCCTTTTATCATAATTCTATATGCTTACTAGCTACCTACTCATGTTCTTCTTGAAACATCATCTTATGATTGGATGATTGGTTATTTCCTTCAATCCTGTCTTTTGACTATTTGGCTACTTCATGAAACAGGCTGGATGTTTACATATATGACTATTTTATGAAGAGAAATTTGCAGGCAACTGCAAAGGCCTTCCAAGCAGAAGGAAAGGTCTCTTCAGATCCAGTTGGTATGCATTTGTCTGCAAGTTGTGTGGAGTTACTTTTCTTTTCTTGAGTTCTTCCTGTCCGTTTTGTCTGTTGCTTGTCAAGACTATTATTTACTTCCCAAAAACTGTTCTTTTTTTTCAGCCATTGATGCACCCGGTGGCTTTCTTTTCGAGTGGTGGTCGGTTTTCTGGGATATATTCATAGCAAGAACTAACGAGAAGCATTCAGATGTTGCAGCCTCATATATTGAGGTAAGTATGTGTGCATTTCGTTGTCCTTTTTGTGATCAATTTTTTTGACGCATGCACGTTTGATACATTTTCTTCTTTTTGTAAGTCCTTCAACAAAGAGCAAATTACTTTGTGATTGTAAAAGTACATCTAGATATGGATCTTTCGGTTGGACAGTTGATAGACTGGAGAGAAGAGGGCTGGAGCACCCGGATGCTTGCCCTCTCTGCGACCAGGAACAGAAACCGCTCAACATCTTCTAGCTTCTTGCGTCTTCGCCCGACATTTCTGGCACAATATTCTTTTACCTTTTGGTTTGGGGCACCTCTCCTGGGGCACATGTGTCGTCTTTTGCTGATTGGTGGAAAGATGTGAGCAGCAAAGTACATAAGAAATGGAGAAAGGGCTTCAATAGCGTCATCATTTTAGGAGCTTGGTGCTTATGGATGCAAAGAAACCGGGCTGTCTTTGATGGTGAATCTCCTACCATTGGAAAAGTGCAGAGATCCCTGCTTGATGAGCTAGCATGTTGGGTGATGGCTGGGGTCAAGAATCTGGAAAGTTTAGGCCTAGCAACAGCCCTTAGCTCTGCAGGAATGTTCTAGTGGGTAGTGTGTGGTCGTGTTTCTATTGTGCCTCCTGATGGATCAGTTTCTGTTTTTGTGTTTTTGGCCGCCTTAAGTGGCCTAGGATGCTTGTATCTGTCCGCCTGGACTTCTTTTTCCCCTCTACTTGATATAATGATGCGCAGTCCTCCTGCATTTTCCGAGAAAAAAAAAACTATTTCTTCTGTTTGAATTTCCTTTGTTCCTAATGAGCTAGTATTAATTATCGCAAGGGTATTGTTTGTAAGAGAACCCTTGTTCAATATATGACATTCCTTTAATACACTCTCCTCTAGATTTAGTACTCCCTCCAGCCAAAAATACTTGTCACATTTGACTTGCACAGTCTTCGATGCATATTTGTTATCACTAATTTCTTCTAGAACACATTCATAAAATCCTTCAAACCTGTGATTATTCTGGGCGCTTTGGAAGCACAAGAATGCAATAGTCTTTGACAAGACCCAACCCAATCTGCAGACGGCTCTCCACTCCTTCGAAAATGAGTGTCATCTGTGGTGTTTTACTGGAGCGAAGTGTATGAGAGCCTTAAGTCAGGTTCAGGCCTTCAGGGTTTGGGCCAGTAGTTTATGTTGTTTTAGGTGTGTAGTAAGGTCCTACCCAGTATCTATTCCTGTAACTAAGCTTCTGTGTGTGTTTTTGCAGCCCCTTGCTTGGTCCGAGGCAGGGGTCTAGGCTGTATCGGATCCCCCTTATTTCTCTCTTAATTCAATGATACACACGTATTCTAGAAAAAAATCCTTCAAGCTCGTGAGTTTTGTGAATATTTTCAATACAACTCTACACATGACTTCCATGTTTTCAAACTAAATAACTTTTAAAAGTTATTGATGTTTCATGTTTGTAGTTTTAAAGTTTGATTATAAAACTTGTCCTAAATGGTATGTTTTTATGAAAGGAGGGTGTGGCTTTTGCTAGTCAACTGTTTGGTCTGTGTCTCAGTTTCTTTGTTGTCCATCCTGGCTATTCTATTGTTCATGGCATATGTTTATATCTATTTTCTTATGTTATACGTGTTTTGTTTTGCACCTTTCTCTCTCCTAGGGGCATATTGTTACTGAAAGATTGAAATTTATAAATCTTGATCTGTCGTTGCTGCATCAATAGACATAAGTGTTGGCAGGGTTTGCTGTCCTAGCAATACTAACCCAGGTACAAAAAACTGCATTATTCCAGACTCAGCTCATGAAGGCCAGGGAGCAACAGCAGCCACAAACACCTCAACAGAGGCAGCAGCAACCACAGCATATACAAATGCAACAAATGCTGTTACAAAGAGCTGTGCATCAGCAGCAACAGCAGCAACAGCAGCAGCAGCAACAACAACAACAACAACAACAACAACCTCAGCAGCAGCAGCAGCTGCAACAGCAGCGCAGAGATGGTTCTCATCTTCTCAATGGTTCTGCGAATGGAATTTCTGGAAACAATCCTTTAATGCGACAAAACCAAAGTACTGCAAATGTTATGGCAACAAAAATGTATGAGGAAAGGTTAAAGGTACCTTCCCAGAGAGACTCTTTCGAAGAGGCATCATTGAAGGTACACTATTAGATAATACCTAGGTTCATTGTACCCTTCAGATTACTCCTTATGTAGCTTTCTTTTTGGTGGGTAATTCTGTTGTAACATGTAAAGTATGGTTGCAGCAAAGATACGGAGAGAACGCTGGGCAACTACTTGATTCAAATGAAGCATCATTGTTGAAAGCAGCTTCAAGTGCACAATCCTCAGGGTACTTGCTGATCCTTTGAATAATGAAAATACTGTAACTGTATTTGTACTGCATGTGATATAGCACTTGGCAGTACCTGATGAGATTTATTAAGGAGAAAATAGTGTGTTAATAAACTGAAGCAACTGGGTCTCCCTCTGTGTTATTAAAATTACCATCTTAATCCACAGTAAACAGAGTGAATTGCACTGAAGCTTCCATGGATTATTCAGTTGACGAGTTATGTATATATGGGGTGATGTAATCTTCAATGAATCAATGCCGATAAAATACCTCCTTTTTCACCACATGGTCCATTTCATGCAACTTATTTAGTTGTTTCTTGTTGAAAGTTTGGATTTTTTTTCTTAAATTGCTCCGGAGATAAACTGGACTAAGGCTTCACTTTTATTGGATTTGGTGCTTGTGCAATTTGGTACTTTGCAGTTTGCACCTCCTAAGCACTTTATTTTTATAAATTATGTACTTTGCTTTGAACATTTTCTCATACCTTAAAAAAAGATAGCCTGGTGCATGTGCTCCTGCTTGGGCGGGTCCAGGGAAGGGTCGGACCCATTTGTGTCTATAGTACACATCCTTTCCTTGCATTTGCAAGAGGCTGTTTCCATGACTCTGTTATGATCGCTAGATCGGTGAGGAATTGGAGCAAGGTTTTAAAGTCGGCTAGTCGACTCTAGTCGCCTGAGCACCGATAAGGTGACTAATCGCAATTAGTCGTTGATTTGCTCGATTAGTCGAGTCTAGTCGACTCCTAGTCGTCCACCTATAACAAGACCATATGTATATATCAATATATAAAGTTGTAGCAGGACTGCAATACAACAGTACACTAGTTGTAGTAGGACAACAGTACACTGATTTCAGCAGCACACTGATTCAATTGCGGACCGAAGATTTCTTGACTGGGTATGCGAGATCAAGAGATGTCCTAGGGAGTACGGACATTGCCGTAGTGGCCTAGTGGGTCGGGAGGATAGCCGCGGAAGGCAGAAACTAATGGGTCTGATAAGATCGTGGAGGAAGTTTTGAAGAGTAGAGATAGTGTTGCATACATACATATACTATATGCTATTTATATTTTGCAAAACAGCGCTGCGTGATGGAGGGGGCATAGCTGACGCTCGAGCAGAGGGCCGCCGGAGCACAACAGGGCGGCAGGAGAGGAGGACAACAGCGATGGAGAAGGGTGCACACGCGAGCGCGACTGTGCGCTGCGTAACGCGTGTACCGTATTGGTACAAGTAGGGCAAAACAGTGTTTGTGATGTACAGATGGTGGGCCGGCCCATAAAACAGAGACCGGATTAGTGGCCCAAAACAAGGAAAACTAGTCGACGACTATACCTAGTCGGACGACTAATCGCGATTAGTCGGAGATCCTAATCGAGCTCCCTCTAGCGATAAGGCCGACTAATCGCGATTAGTCGGACGACTTTAAAACCTTGAATTGGAGGGGTATCGATGGACAGGAACGTCGGCCGGGGGCCTCTGCCCACGGCCAAGCAAGAGGAGGGTTTCTCCCTTCTAATTCTTGCCTACTTTATTTCTCATCCATTGATTACATAAATAGGCCAGCTGGCCGCCCCTATCTAGCTAGAGATCCTTATCTTCTAAAAACTCTCAACAACTACTAACTGATAACCTTCCTAGATAATCTCAACTAATCTCCTAGATAATCTCAACTAATCTTTTAATCTTATCTCTAACCATCCTTATCTAATCCCCCTTGGAGGGCCCATGGCTGCTGCTGCCACAGCCCCTCCGTGGGCCTCCTTAGGCCCTGACAGACTCAAACCTGTTAGAATAATGTGTGTTACAGCTGTAATGGGCTTAGGCCCAGCCCATATACTATTCCATCTATTAATATAGCAGCCCCACCCTAATCAGGGTTAGGGATTTCCATTCTATCCAACATGGTATCTCTAATTAGTGTTAGGGGTTTCCATTCTTCCTACAGAACCCCCGACCTCCTGGTCACAAGGCAGCAGCTTCACCACTGTGCCAAGGCCCCCTTTTTTCTCATAACTTTGCTTTAATTGATTGTACCTTTTTCTGTATATGGCACCTTTTTATTGAAGTATTCTCTTACAGAGTTAAAATGTCCTTTTTTATAGGCAAATTTTGCATGGAACTGTTGGTGGCTTATCAGGCACTCTGCAACAAGTTCAGGCCAGGAGCCCCCAACTTCCTGGGCCTGCTCAGGTTAGTCTTCTTGGTACCCTGGTTTATCTTGTTTTATCATACATCATAGTGTCCTCCACACTTGGGATTGAAGTGAACTATTGTTTCTTATTGTATTCATATTATTATCAGGGTATCAAGACAGAGATTAATCACGTTCTGACTCCCAGAGGTGCAGGCCCAGAAGGGTCATTTATAGGTGTCCAAGGTTAGATCTGTTCCCTGGAATTAATGTCTGAACTGTCAACTATTTCTGGTTTCAACTTTATTAGTGCTCTCAGCCTTGCAGTAAAAAAATGTGCTGGTCATATTCAACCTTGTCACATGTCTTTCTGTGGCTAAACTGGGTGTGACCTTAACAGGATCTAATCAAGCTGGGAACAATTTGACTCTGAAAGGATGGCCACTCACGGTACTGTTTACTTTACAGTGAAATGTATACTGCCCTTGTATTTCTTCATCACCTTTTGTGCAGGGTACAAAATATGTTCCTGTTCAAATCTCAGACCTAAGTGCTTTCTTTTTAAACTGTCTGACTTGAATTTTCATTAGACCTGAACTTTTGAAATATATTAGTTTGTTTCAGGTGTTTTTCCTAGTCTTTTAGGCAACCTTTTCCTATTCTCTTCTGAGATAAGGGGATTGTGTTGTATGTGACTTTCTTTCTCTTGTTAATATGAAGATATACACTGATCTTTGTGTTCGAGAAAAAATAGTAGCTAATGTCACTTTTGATTGTGATTTTGCTACCGCACACTATCTTTTGACCACTTTGTGCATTGCTTTTACAGGGACTTGAGCAACTTAGGTCAGGAATTCTTCAGCAGAAGTCATTTATACAGAATCAACAGCAATTGCACCAGCAAATCCAGATGCTGACTCCACAGCAGCAGCAGCAGCTTATGCTGCAGGCTCAGCAAAATATGTCTTCACCAACATCTAGTGACGTCGACAACAGAAGATTGAGGATGATGCTAAATAGAAATGCTGTTCTTGGCCGGGATGGACAGACAAATAGTGGTAGTGATATTATTCCAAATATTGGCTCTCCTAGTCAAAGTGGCGGAGATATAGATATGCTTATAAAGGTATATCTTTTTTACTTCTGCCTTTTGGCTCTTCATTTTCTCCAACTGGTGGCAAGCCTTTTGTACTATTAGACTTTGAGTTATAAAAAAAGGACAAACCCAGTGCTGGCAGCTCCCACATGAGTGGGGTCTGGTGAAGGAATAACCGAGGCAAGCCTTACCCCTGCATTTTTTCAAAGAGGCTGCATCGAACCTTGGACTCTTGGGTAAAGATGGCAACGGGCCCTGTTACCCGTTACCCGGCGGGTAATTACTCCATTAGGGGACGGGTTTGGTCACAATTTTATGCCCACGAGTCTATTAATGGGAGAAAAAGAGGACCCAACGGGTAGAGCGGGTTCCCATACCTGTGTACCCACGGGTATAAAATACCCGGTATATAGTCAACAATTCTCTAGAATTTTAGCCCAGCTCAATGATTGGTCCTAGGCTCCTGGCTCCTCAGCACAAGTACATGCTACATGGGCTTTGGGTCATACGGCAGCGGTAGGCAGCCAGCCAAAACAGTAAAGTACGTCCAAGGCTCCAAGTGTCTGCGATGTGACTTTTCATTACTGCGCGATCCAAGCGACCAAGTTGCACGCGGGTACGTGACATGCTCGCACCTGGAAGTCAGAAGGTCAAACGCTGTCGCTTGGCGCTCGTCAGTCGCCCTAAACCAAGTTAGGCGGGCAGGCACAGGCCACTCTAGACGGGTCCGGGTATGGGTGTGGAATTGTACCCGCACATGAGTATGGGCATTGGAGCGGTGATTTTTTAGTCTAACGGGGACAGGTTTGGGGTAGCAAAACTTGGCGGGTCTTCATCCATTTCCATCTCTACTCTTGGGCCTTGGCTCAGTGGGAAGGCTTCTCAGTTCTCACCACTGCGCCAGGCCTGTCCTTCTATTAGACTTAGATTTATATGGCAGTAAATACTTATCATTCCTTCTTAGCTTCTTACCTTCTGGTACAAGCAAACTTGTAGGGATGGATCATGGGCCCCTTGCTTAAGATGGCACTTTGTACCAATCTGATCAAAATGAACATTGTGGAATTTCTTTCAGTGTGAACAAAATTAACATATTGCATACTTCTTTTACTCCCATCCTGAAATATAAGCCATGATTTGACTTGATGTGGCCTTCAAGATCATGCTTTGACTGCTAATTCTTATAATATATCATTTGTGGCAACACAACTTTGATCATTAGAGAGTACTTCTAAATGTAAATTTAATGTAACCACTTTTATAGCAAGCTTTTCATATGATTAAACAAATTGTTGGTAAAAAATAACAGTGTGACTATTGAAATATGTGCATGCCTTATTTTGGGATGAAGTATATAGTTTAAATTTCTTAGTGCTGCAATGGTTATGTTGCTAGTTGCAGCAATTATTTTCTTGTTTTCTAAATTTCATTTCCAAATCCTACTTTCTAGAACCGAGTTGAATATAGTTGACTTTGATGTATTTTTTTTTACTAAATCTGTGTCTTAGCTTCTTCAATGTACAGAATGGAGCGTTAGTTATTTTGTTGTCTTTGTCTAACGCCCCGTTTGGATCATTGGAATTGAATTTCATTCCAATAATAGTAATTTAGATATATATCAATTAAGCTAATTCAGTTTTTTGCAAAATATATTTGTATATTATTATTAGCAAGATGTCGGAGATATTTATGTGCTATATTTTTACTATAAAAGAGTGAGACGAAGAGTGTCATGTAGGAGTGAGTTCAGTAGTTAACCTCATAAGGGAAGGTTGTTGGTTAAGTTTAGATTGTGGGGGCAGGATGGCCTTGTTTGTTTTCTTTCTTCTCCTTTTTCTTTTTCTTTTTCTTTTTATTTCTTTTTTCTGTTGTGTTTGTGATTGGTCTAATTTTTAGACCCTTCTTCTTAATACAATGATACGCAGCTCTCCTGCGTGTTCGAAAAAAAAAGTTACAGAGTAGAAACAAATTCTACTAATGCATAAAATCATTTCTCATCCTGCACCCCATGAATTTGAGATAGGCTTATATCTGAATTTTGGAAAGTGGTGGAATGTCAAATTCCAAATTAAATAAGTTACTTTATTAGGTGAATTCCAATTCCTCTGAAATGAAGGGATCCAAACGCCCCGTAAGTGTATTTATTATTTGAACATATTTATTTTTTATGAATATATTTTCCACTTTGCAAATGTTAAAATATCAAAGTTTCCTTTGACATAACAAAGCAATGGTCGTTATTTAAAGTTCCAGTGAAACGGTCCTGTGCTTTTGTTATTGAAATGTCGAGTCTACAGTTTATCTCCTTTTAAATTTAGTTTGTTTCTCATTGTATGTGCTTACTTCCCTTGTGATTATGCATATATGTGAGTGACCAATGCTTGATTGAATTGCTATTATTATATGTACCTCTGAAGCTGCAACATCCATAAGTATCCTCCTTTCATGAATACACTCCTGACTCCTTCACATTAGTTTTCTAGCTCTTTTCTGCTGCCATGTTCTTATACAGATTTTCTGTGTAGTAGAAGAAACTTGCTCAGCAGCAGCAACTATTACAACAGCAAAGCAATAGCCAACAGCTCCCACAGCAACATCAGCTTCAGCAACCTGCTGTCTCTAGCCAGCAATCTCAAAGTTCAAATCAACATCTTCAACAAGAAAAACTAGGAATTGGAAGTATGCCTGTTGATGGGGGCATACCAAACTCATTTGGGGGAGCTGAACAGGTTTGTATCAGTTGAGTTGTATACTTGCGACGCCTTCTATTCTATATTCCATTTTGCATGGTTGTTCAAACCTAACATTCTACTATACTATTTACAACATGCATATTATCTGGACTAGTTGATTGTTTTTGTTTTTTTAAATGTACCTGCTATGCATCTATCCTGGAATAATGGATTATCAAATATACTTTCCTTGGAAAAGGAAATAGTCAAATACATCGAAGCTCATCTCATATTGCTTTTGGTTTGAAATTGCACATGAGCTTAAGTTCCTTCTGTGTTAAATGATCGTATGTGTGCACCTTCATGATAAACTCTGTGATGCATCCACTTTGTAGAGCTCTTGACCTGATTATCTATCTTGTTTTTATATTTATTTGTGGTGTTCCAACAACACATTGTTGTATTCTGTTGTTTGCACTGCAATTGGTTTGTCATATTCATTGGAATTATATTGTTTGTTGACGAGGGACTGTATCCCTCAGACCCTCACTGTTACAACATTCATCTTAGAACTTAGAACTACTTCCCACTGGTTTAGATTGGCAAAGTGAACTTGTACCGTTTCTGATTCAGACAGCGAAAAAGAGAAAGAAGCCAGGCTCATCCTCTGGTAGAGCCAATAGTTCAGGCACAGCCAATACTGCTGGTCCCTCTCCAAGTTCTGCACCCTCGACACCTTCCACTCATACACCAGGAGATGCAATGTCTGTGCCACAGCTGCAGCAGAATGGCGGTTCAGCTAAACCCATGGTAATGTTTGGCTCTGATGGAACTGGGAGCTTGACATCTCCAGCAAACCCATTGGTAAGCACACACATTTGTGTATTTTGAGATACATATCTTTTTGTTTAGTCAAATTTGCTTATGATGATATCATAACAGAACAGAACCCTTTTTCTTTTCAGGATGATGTGGACCGTTTGCTGGAAGATGGCTCATTGGATGATAATGTTGAATCTTTTCTATCACAGGATGACATGGATCCTAGGGACAACTTGGGGCGATGCATGGATGCTAGCAAAGGTGTGGTTTTGTTTCCTTGTACCTGTTTTGATTTTGACTTGTCCTTGTGAGTGCACGTTTTTATCCATGACATAGCTAATAGCTATTTTGTTTTATGCCTGCTGTAAATAAATCAATATTTAACTTTCTTTTTAAGAAAAAATCTTGCTTTTTTTGCTTTGAGAAATGTTTGACATTCATCTGTTCACTGGTTAGATGAGAAATATTTCCTTATCAGATTACTATTCCTAATAATTTACTGTATTATTATCTTTGCTGCTTGTAAATTTACATAATTATTTCAAAGGATGCTAAATAAAGGCAAAATGTAAGAAAACATAGTCGTTATACTATTTTTGTTTGTGTTCAATGCATAGCTGAAGAGTTGTTTGTTCTAGGTTTTGGTTTTTCTGAGGTTGCCAAAGCACGTGCAAGTGCAGCCAAAGTTGTCTGTTGCCACTTCTCAGCTGATGGTAAGCTGCTTGCTACTGGTGGTCATGATAAAAAGGTATGATCACTACCACATAACTATCATTTCAGAAGTTTTAGAGAAAGCTTAAATTACCCACCTGTTCTTTGTACAGGTTACTTTGTGGTGTACAGATTCTCTGAAGCCTAAATCCTTCCTGGAAGAGCACTCGTTTCTTATCACTGATGTTAGATTTAGCCCAAGCATGTCGCGCCTTGCAACATCCTCCTTCGACAAAACTGTGCGGGTTTGGGATGCAGATAACGTATGCCCCTTTTTACCTGGCAATATTGCATTAGGTGTCCCGCAGCTGAGAACACTAATGCCTAATTGTTTCTTTATGCAGACTGACTATTCACTCCGAACTTTCACGGGCCATTCAGCATCTGTCATGTCACTTGATTTTCATCCAAACAAAGAGGATATGATATGCTCCTGTGATGGTGATGGGGAAGTGCGCAGCTGGAGCATAAATAATGGTAGCTGTTTGACATGTGTTAAGGTGTTTAAGGTATGATGTTATCTTTATATTTCATGGGGTCATAAGCTTAATCATTAAGATTTTCTCTGATCAATCGTATTTTGTCGTCCCAGGCAGGTGCTACTCAGATGAGATTTCAACCTCGTAAGGGAAAGTATCTAGCAGCTGCCTCAGAGAAAGCAATCTACATACTTGATGGGGAGACACAACATGCTTGTAGAAGCCCCTTGCAGGTTGGTTACTAATGATCACTGCTAAAGTCTGCCACTTACTATAGTTACATGCAACTTACTATAGATACATGCAATTTATGACGTGCATAATTAACTTCTTTTGTACTCTGTTCTAAAGTTCTAAATTTTAAGTTGTTTTGGCTTTCTAGATACATAACTTTTCACTATATATCCAGACATAGCAGATATCTAGATACATAGCAAAAATTATATACCTAGAAAACGGCTTACAATTTGGAACGGAGGGAATAGTACATATTTACCAACTGTGTTGCCCATTCTAGATTCTGGTACATGGTGTTGAAACAAGAATAGGTTCATTAAAAGTTCTCGAGTTCCACTAGCTTGGTGCACTAAGCTTTTAGCCATGCTAGTTTTATGATGCTGAATTTCATCTGATTTAAAATGAGATAAGTTTTGCATTTGGCAACAAAACTGGGTATCTAACCGTAAAGGTTTGTTCTTAAATGTGTAGGGGCACAATAAGAATATTCAATCGCTTTGTTGGGACTCTGCTGGTGAATATCTGGCTTCTGTCAGTGAAGACTCAGTCAGAATATGGTCATTCAGTTCTGGACGTGATGGTGAATTTGTGCACGAATTGAATCGCAGTGGAAATCAGTTCCACTCATGTGTTTTCCACCCAACTTATCAATCCTTGTTAGTGATTGGTTGTTACGAGGTAAGTTTTCCTAGTTTTTTTGTAACCTAGTTAATAATTCCGGAGCATAATCATAGTCCTTTTTCAGGGAGGTGGATTTAACTTCTATTTTATGTTTTGTTATGCAGTCCTTGGAACTTTGGGACATAAGGGAGAAGAACACCATGACCTTCAACAATGCGCATGACGGTTTGGTTGCAGCCCTGGCAGCATCCAGTGCAACAGGGAAGGTTGCCTCAGTAAGCCATGATAGGACTCTCAAGCTCTGGAAATGACTTGTATGAAACCCATGTTGGACTTCTGTATTCTGGCTGTTAGATGATAGACAAACAAGACTTTGCCAAAAATGACCACATGACGAAAAGGTTGCTGACAAGATACTCTGGAGCCGCGTGGGCTCAAGAACTAACAGTGTTTTGTTTTGTGGTCGTTGTATGCTGTTCAGTATGCCACTGAAGCTTGTAACTTGTAACTCGTAATAGAAACTTTGGTTGAAGAAAGATTGTACCTCGGACAAGTGGCAAATATTTATTCTCTAAAATATTCTGCATTTTGTTTTTTGACCTTGTATTTTAACGTAATTGAGCCTGAAGCATAGTTTTATTGCCGGTAAAACTACATGGACTCAAAAGGTCTGGATTGGGAAGATGATCAGCACAGATTAAGCGATCCGACATGTCTTGATTCAGCACTGCCGGTTGCACCATATCCCAACCTTGCAGACAGTAGACCAGAACCTGCAACGACAGGAGAAGCTTTCTGAAAAATTCACCTGTGCTTGAACCATCCGGGCCTTTTCGACAGACCGTCTGCGACATCAAGGTGTGTCTCGTACAGAAACTATGCAACACTCGTATTCACACTATGGACTGTCCGAAGGAGAAGAGAGCGCCGTCCGGAACCAAGCATAGACTGTTCGGCCTTAGGCGGGCCTTTTCGACAGGCCGTCTGGACTGTTCGGCCTTAGGCCAGGTGTGTCTCGGACATAAACTATGTAACACTCACATTCACACTATGGACTGTCCGAAGGAGAAGAGAGCACCGTCCGGAACTAAGCACAGACTGTTCGGCCTTAGGCGCAGACCGTACGCTCGTTGAAAAACAAGAAAAAACCGAATGTGACGGGTTCAGTAAAATACATTTTTAGCGTCCTCGCGGACCGTCCGGGATGCACGGCCGAACCGTCTGTGACTGATTTATCTGATATCTGACGACACATTTAATGCACTTGTAGCTAGGGCTGGAAAAAAGCTCGAGCTCGACGAGCTGGCTCGGGCTCGCAGCAACTCGGCTCGGACCGGCTCGACGCTCAGAACGAGCCCGAGCCGAGCCTGTTTTTGTGGCTCGTGAAAAGAGCGAGCCGGCTCGACTCGGCTCGGTGCAGCTCGCGAGCTGGCTCGTGGCTCGACCCAACAACAATTTGTTACATAAAATCTTAGTTAGCATATAATATTAGTATCGAGTAGACAATAATTTATGTTATTTGAGATTACTATACAAAAATAATCTATTTTCTATATTATATTAGTGATATATCTATTTTACTAACTTAAAATATGTTATTTAAAATATTTTTAAGATTTTATATTATAATTTAGAGAGCAGATTTATATTTATGACTAGGCTCGTTGGCTCGGCGAGCCGGCTCGCGAGCCCGGAGCGAGCCGAGCCGAGCCGGTTTTCCGAGCTCGCCAGATGGGCGAGCCGAGCCGAGCTCGGCTCGGCTCGTTTCCACCCCTACTTGTAGCCGTTGATATATCCGCTACTACTAACTGTTGTGATTTTAGTCGTTGATGTGCAGGGGAGAAATGTCCGGACTAGGGACACGAACCGTCCGTGGTTGCCAGAAAGGAGATAACAGTTAGAAAGTGGTTGGTGTCTATAAATACAACCCCAACCAACTCCATTCAATCTATCCAAGCGTTCCATTCACTTACATTCAATACAAGAGCAAGCACTTTATCCCAAGACACATTCAAAGCTTCCAAACCTCTCCAAGTGCCATAATTGTGACTAGTAATCATTAGAGATTAGTGACTTGAGAGAGTGTGCTCTTATGTTTTTCTTATTGCTCTTGTTGCTTGGCTTTTAAATCATGCTTTCTTCATCACCTTCTAAATTCTTAATTGACTTGTAAAGCTAGCAAGAGACACCTAAGTATGTGGTGATCTTTGCGGGGTCTAAGTGACCCTCGAGATTAAGGAGAAGCACTCAACCGGTCTAAATGATTGTTTGAGAGAGAAAAATGGTTGAAAGAGACCCGACCTACGTGGCCTCCTCAATGGGGAGTAAGTTCTTCGGAACCGAACCTCGGGAAACAAATCATTGTATTCATTTTGTGTTGATCATTACCTTACGATTTGATTCTTCCTCTCCCCTCTCTCTAAGTTCTCTTGCTTACAAATTTTTTGAGTTAGCTCCCAAAGTCATCCACATTGATTGAGCAACTCATAGCAAGAAGAACTCTCTTCCGCACTCTAATTTTGTTATTACTTATTTCTAATCCTAACTCCGGGTGAAATTTGTGTTAAAAGTTTATAATTTCCAGGTTTCACCCACTCTAGGAGATTTTCAAGCTGGCTAAAAAAATTACTAGTGAAATTAGCTAGCTAACTATTAGCTAATTTGCTTAAAAATAGCTAATAGCTAGACTGTTTGGATGTCTTCAAAAAATTTTAGCAGCTAACTATTAGCTCTAGTGCATTCAAACACCCCATACGTAGTATTAGATATAAAAACCGCCATGCATCTAGCGAAGATTCTGCGACTTCTTCGCTTGAGGACTTGGTGTGGTTCTTTTATTGAGGCTTCGTAGGATGTTTGACTTCATGTGTAGTCTTCGTAGATGAGGCTTCACATGTGTAGCCTTCATAGATTTAGTGTTTAGGCCTTCTCTGTGGAGCTTCGGGGCGGAGCCTTCGTGTGTGAGAGTTCGTTCATATTTCTGACTTCTAATTGCTTTAACTAACGTGAAGTTGATACTGCAAACAAATGCATGTTAGTTAACCCTAGATTGTCGAGAGATGTGTTTGCCTATAGGTTCACGTGCTAACAAGCACTACCATAGAATGTTCATCACAACCAGTTCCACTCTCATCACCTGTGGTTTTAACCCCTCGATGAAGAAAGTTGTTGATAATAAGAATGGCCATTACAATTGATGGGGAACTGTTGATGAGTAGGAATTTTAGAATTTCTAAAATACAATCAAAATTTAGTAAATAAATTGTTTTAATCCTAAGAAGCCCCATCAGCGAGGCACATGAAAATATGCACATTGTGCGGAGGTTGCTGAAGGACCGGTGAGGCGACCAGATAGGGTGAATGGGAGCCAGTCCAATTTTGCTACCAAATAGTGAAAATGAGCACTTCACTTCAATTGAAATGAAGTAAGCACTCAATCCAAACTCACATCAGCAAACTGATGGTCTCATGATTTCAAAATGTTTCTAATATTCAAACATACCAGCAAAATAAACGGATCGTGAATCGGACACCAAAAAGTCCAAATCGGTCCAAAATCGTGTCACGAACAAGTGCTAATTTCAGTAGCACGAAATTCTGTTCTCGGATGCGAAACTAAAGAAAGCGAACTCCGATTGATATGAAATTTTATACACACCTGTAAAAATATGTTTCCATGGTCTCCACAAAATTTGAGCCCAATCGGACATGTGAATCAACCGCAAATCTAAAAATACGAATAAGATTGGGGTTTTGTTGTGGTTTTCTATAACAAACTCAAAACGACATCAACTAAGATCAAACCACAAACTGCACCAACAGAGCATAAGTAGTGATCCTAGAAGTATATCTCACCCACCAACAAACCCCCGAACCAAATCCTTTCAAGAGATTAAAGGGTTTTCCACAGAAACACAAGAGAGGGCAAATGAAGAATAAGAGACCAAAACAATTCTAAATTTCAGCAAGGATGCAAAACTGAGATGGAGAAGTGACCGAACGCTATGGGTCATGCTGGCAACCCTTTCTATGATTAAACTTGTCAGATAAAAAACAGAGTCGTCGATTACAAAATCGTTGTAGATCCCTCGACTCAACAGGTGCCTACCTAGAGAAAAAACTAGGAGCTCTACAATGGGAAGTCTCAACAAAATGGCAGCCAAGAGATGGCTGTAACAATAGCCCTCCTCTCTATTTACAGAGGGTTATTTCCATTTCCTAAGATACCCCTATTTACATAGAGCATATCCACTCCATCGGTGGCGAAATGGACCAACTCTAGGTTTTCGATCCAATGGTCACGTGCTCCACACGAAGTTGCTTCGCCTTGATGCACCCTTCGTTGTGATGCCACGTGCCGCCACCGATTCCCATGGGAACCGCCGCTATCGAGTTTTGAGGCCTAAACTTAGCAAAACCCGCCATCTGTAGCGATGGGTGGTTTTAAAGCTCAAACCATCAAACCGTCGTGAGTATCGCACCGCGTGCACGTCCCCCACGTCCTAGACACGTGTCCCACCAGTCCTCGATCACGTTGGCAACTTGACCCATTCCGCCATGTTCTCGCGTGAGTGTGTGTCCCATGTGTCAGCCAACACGGTTATGAAAATTTTGCCAACTACAAAGTTGTAACACTTCTTAAAAATCTACGAAGTTGCAGCACATAAGTTAAACTGTTGATAAAAAATGACTTTCACCATCGGTTTGGTAACACTAACACCGGTAATGGAAATAGTCTGCCATCATTGCCAGTTGGCGACACGAACCGACAGTAGCGATAATCACCTCTAGTTTCACCGTTAATTCGTAACTTGAACGCGCAGTGAAAATCATTTCACGAACAGTTAGTAACGTACCAGCGGTGATGATGGATTATGTAGTTCTGTATTGAAGAAGCCTCCTAATTAAGCTTAACGTTCAACTTGGGTGCCACAACAATCCAATCAACAAAGAACACTTCAACTAGCTTTGATGATCTTCTCCTACGGACTGGGCATAATACCCTTGAGCCCTCACGATGAAGATTTGAGTCACCCAAAACATGGTGCTCGCAATCGACATGCTGATGCATTTCACGATCGAGAAAATTCATCCTGTCGGTTTCCTTGCTAGTTAATTTTTGGAACAAAGTAGTTACAACATGTCGTTGGCAACAACTCTTCCGTCTCTGCCAGCCTCTCTACTATACATGTCCAATTATACATATTCATCCGTCCAGATTGGTGACGGGGCCCTTGAACCAGTGCCTGGCGCTGAGCAGCCAGGACGCGAGGACGAGGAAGAGGAGGCCGCCGACGGCGACGGGGGTGTAGTTGAGCGTGTCCTTGGTGACCGGGTACGTGACCGGCAGCGAGAAGAGCACGGTGATGGTGGCCACCCAGAGCACGGCGACCCAGCCGACCAGGACGCCGTAGCGGCCCAGGTTGAATGGCCCCGGCACGAAGTACTTGCGCGCCAGCGTCACCCGGAACAGGATCGGCAGCGCGTACGAGATGTACAGCCCGATCGTCGCGATGGAAACCATGGCCTGGAACGCCACCAGGCTTCCCAGAGACTGCATATATGGTTCGCGGGTTCACATGGATGACTGATGAGACGAGACTGCCGAATCCTTCATGCGTGTGTGGAAGAAAAAAAAAACCGAAATTTACATATACCGGCAGCGCCATGCAGAGCGCGACGAGAGCCGAGAGCCAGACGGCGTTGATGGGCACCTCCTGCTTGTTGACCTTGTGCCAGACGGAGGAGAAGGGCATGGCGCCGTCCCTGGAGAAGGCGTAGGCCATCCTGGAGTTGCTGGTGACGGAGCTCATGCCGCAGAAGTAGACGGCGACGGCGACGACCCCCAGGCAGACGATCCCGCCGGCGCCGCTGCCGTAGCGGCTCTTGAAGGCGAGGTAGAACACCTCGGCGATGGCGTAGCCGCCGGCGTCGTTGTCGGGGCTCAGCAGGTAGGGTATGTCCTTGACCGCGAAGGTGACGCCGAGGATGTAGCCCCAGCCCACGAGGATGGAGATGCCGATGGCGCTGATGATGCCGATGGGGCCGTTCTTGTCCGCGTTCTTCGTCTCTTCGGTCTGCACTCGACCGCGTCAGGGCTCATCAGGACAGAGGACGCCGCGGCATTGGAGATAGGCTACTCTGTTGTTTGGTGCGTGCGTACCATATGCGCCGAGGCGTCGTATCCTGTGAGCGTGTACTGGCTCATGAGCAGGCCCAGGACAAAGATGTACAAGTTGCTGCGGATGCCGGCGCCGTTGTCGGTGTTGAAGTGGGTGAACACGAACTCGGCGCTGGCCCTCTCGGTGGCAACGGTCGGCACGGCAACCATCAGGACAAACACACCTGCAGCGCAGGAATATTTAGGCATCCATGCGATGCGCGTGCATCACTGGCATCTTCTTAGCCGCCGCCGCCGCCGCCGTAACCCGTAAACACAAGTCGAATGGTTACCTAGCATGTTCCAGGCCGCGGCGAACTGGCCGAAAAAGGAGAGGAAGGTGATGGGGAGGCTGTTGATGACGGCGTGGCTGAGCAGGATGGCGGCGTGGAAGCCGATCACCATGTACTTGGACGCCAGGTAGCCGCCGCCGTTCTTGCCGCCGGTGGCGAGCAGGATGATCACCTGGATCAGCTGCGCCAGGGAGTAGTCCACGCTGGTGGTCACCGCCCACTGCATAGAGCGGCACACACTACCTAAGTTATATAGCCAGCCCAGGGAGCAGTAAAAGTCACTCACTCGCTTGGTTCAGGGCAGGCAAACGATGGCTCACCTGTCCGACAACATTGAACCTGAAAGTCACAGAAAAACAACAACAACAACATGTGCATTATTATTAATATTAAGTTAAGAGTCTAAAAAGAAATGTGCTGGGAATAATCAAATGTATAGTAGTACATCAGCAACGTGATGGAAACTTAAAGAGAGAATGGATGTCACCAACAAGGTTCTAAATGCAGGGGAGTTGTCGCTGTGTTCATCGCTAAAAGTCCTTGTCTCAATCAGAGCAAACCTACTACCTACTCGTGTAGTCTTATTATGCTGTAGATGTAAGTGAAGCTATGTTTTCACATGATCCATTCCACCCCGGGACCCGGGCCCTTGAATCCCCAATTCCTAAAAGAACGTAGCGCTCGCGATCGAGATGCATGGCGTGTGTGGCTGCGGACGGGCAGTCAGCAGCGTACCATCCGGTGATCCAGGAGGCGAAGGGCGCCCAGCGCTTGCCGGAGAGGCGCGCGCTCCAGTAGTAGAGGCCGCCGGAGGTGGGGAAGGAGGAGCAGATCTCGGCCATGGAGGCGCCGACGGCCATGGTGAAGGCGCCGGCGACGAACCAGCCGAACGTCATGGTGGCGGGCCCGCCGAAGTTGAGCCCCGTGTTGTAGAGCGTCGTGATCCCCGTCAGCACCGAGATGATGGAGAAGGAGAAGGCGAAGTTGGACAGCACCCTGGCAGGTCACAGACAGACAAGCGCGCGTGTCGCCGCGGTCGATCCAAGGAACGAAACAAGTAGGTGTGAGTGTGGGCGCCGCCGGCCGAGCGAACGAACGGATGAAGAAAGGAGGCGGTCGGCGACGGGACTGGAGAAAGGACGACGTACGAGAGGTCGCGCTTCAGCTCCTGCTTGTACCCGAGCTCCCGCAGTCGCGCCAGGCCGGTGTCGTCGCCGGCGGTCGTCCCGGCGCTGCTGCCGCCGCCGTCGGCCGCGGACCTGTTCCACGTCATGGCGCGGCGCGTGGGTCTAGCTAGCTCGGTGACTGGCGGAGGCTGTGTTGCTGCGGTAGGAGACGGCGGTGAGCTTGAGGCCAGGGGAGGAGGAGGATAAATTATATCGGTGCTGCTGCTAATTGGAGGAGGGATGGAATCATGCAAGTGTGGCCGCTCTGGGCGTTCCGCGGCTGCTGCAGCTGCAGTCAACACGAAAGTGCGTCGGGGCCCGAGAAAACGGGCACCAGATGTGGTTGCTGGGATGGGATGGGTCCGTTGAACTCCGATTCTGTCCGACTGGACGATGGATCTGCGACAGCAACGAGATTCCCTGCCCGAATGGAGGATGGACATGACCTCATCGTCTGGCAGACGGGCGGCACGCGTATGAGTAGGGATGTTCAATTTTTTTTTGTTTCTTTTTTCGATCCTAAATAAATAAATAGGATATAGAATTTGTTATATAAATTTATATTCTTATATTTAAATAATTAATATAAAATCCGGAGTCAGAGAATTCAAATGCTTTTTTGCTTTTTCCATTGTAGCGAGAAAATAATGCTAAAAAAATTGTACAAAAAATTACTCTTGTGTTCAAATAATATGCTTAATAATATGACTATAATGATTAAGACTAAATTCTATATACATCTATGATACAAATATTAGATTTGTCATCATCTAATTCAGTTGTTTTAGCAACATCCCTAAAATAAGAGTACGTACACCTGTACAGCCCAACTGCTACAACCTTTTTCCAAAGACCAAAACTTGTATCTATAATCTACACAGTAGAGAAGATCAACCAATTGATCGAGTACGATATGGGGGCCGGCATACGCACGTCATAATATTATATATACACACACCAGGTGGCGCACAAGGGACACATCCAAAAGATAGAGTGTCACGGCCGTACGGCATGCAAAAAAGGCACACGGCGTGGTGTGTGTCACACGATGCGTTTTTTTTTAAGGTTGCGTCGTTATGTCCGGCGCTTTTTAAAAAGAACAAGGATTCCATGTGACGGCTACTGGCGGCGGCGCCTTCTCCGGCCCCGTCTTCCCCGACTTTAATGTAGAAAACTGTTTACACTTTGTTTTTAATTTTTTTATGTAATTTTCCTGAGTCGGAAACACCTCGCCAACAAAACACTACCGATTGAAGATTTATATAGCTGGCTACATAATAACGTGAGAAAGAAGAAAACATTACTGGACACTCCATATCACAAGGGCGCGTGGCCCCGATGGAATCACTTGTCTACGCAAACAAATGAAGAATAATCGGGCTGGCAGCCATACTTTTTGGTCGTGTTTCTTAATTAATTCCCGTGCAGGCCCGGAGTAGTAAAGGCTAGGGCGCACCTGGTTCTTCCAGGTAGTTTCCTTTGTTTCTGCTTCTGAGCTAATGCAAAACTCGTGCATTTTCGTTGCATCGGTTGATGGAAACATTAGGCAATTCTCTCGATTAAAAATGGATAGTACGATAGGACGATATCACTTAGGGCTGGACAAAATGTTCGTGGTTCGCTTGGTTCATGGTCAGCTCGGCTCGGGTCGAATCGGCTCGTTTGATTTTTTTCATTAGCTGAGCTGACATCCTAGCTCGCGAGCTAAACGAGCTACCATATTCTAGTAAAACGAAATTATATGCATATCATTTATAGAATAATTAATGAACATGTTATATATATATGTGAGGTGTCTATAACCTATGAATTAAACTAATGATTAATGAACTATGTCCATGTGTTAATTTGGTCTATGCAAATATAATTATGGGTTAAACTAATGAACATATAGATGAGTTGTGAATTAATGAGTGATGAATTGTACTAATTTGGTGTTATATTGACGTGGTTTGTTAAACTATGAGTATAATTACTATTTTCTATTGTTAAATTAGTTTGAAATTAGCTAAAAAATAATTATTATGTACATTTTTTTTGATCTGGTTCGCGAGCTATATGAGCCGAGCCGAGCTGACTCCGTGGCTCGTTAGCTTAACGAGCCAGCTCGAACTCGGACAAGCCGAACCGAGCTGGCTCGTTATCCACCCCTAATCTCACTGGCAGTGGCAGGCAGGCATATGGTCGAGAAGGACTAATAAGAGATAGAAGATTTATATACCCGGCTACATAATTATAGCCAATAAAAAATGTCGTATTATCTGTATTATATTATTGAGCTGCAGATGCGAATGGCCGCCGCTGTGTGGCCATCTTGTTGCCTGCGTATCACGTAGAGGCAAACCGGGTCGGCGCACCACAACCGCAGACGGTACACATCTGTGGCCTGGCCTGATCGGCGGCACGGACGGCCCGCAAGCAGGATCGTCTCCACCGACCGACCGGACAAACTGGCGAATAGGAGTGCAAGAAGGCTAGGGAGGAGATCTCGGCATCGGCAGGCAGACGACGGCGACGTACCAGCCGAACCGGGATGCCGAGATGGAGATTGGAGGTCGGCGGCCGGGTGCGTGCGCCGCGCGCGTGGCCGCGTCTAGATCTTGTACGGAAAGTATATATGCACAAGTGACTTGTGGAGCACCGTTAGCTTAGGGCATCCGGACTCCATAGTGAAAGCTATCGACTGCGATAATGGCGTGGACAGAAACGGGCCCAGACATTTGATATTGGGTATTCAAAAATTCAAAAGATTAAAGAAATTAGTGCTCTAACACTATTTTGTGTAATACATTATTGGTAAATTACTATAGATCACAAAAATTTTGGGTATTCAATGAATACCCATGAATACCCCCTGGGCCCGCCTCTGGGCGTGGATCGGAGCAGTCTGCAGTCCAGTCCAGTCCAGTCCAGGCATAACATGTATTTTTAGAGCTAGCTAGTTTAGCAAGCCCATTAATTTTTGCCAATATATATAATATAATTGTGCAATATATGTTCTCTATTTTAATAACATATTTACTTCTTCCTATACATCCTTCTTGTTTTACTAGAGAGAGCCAAAAGGTGGAAGAGGCCAACCTAGAGATAGTAATGGATAACGATTTTAAATGTTTTTCTTCACATAAGTTAAGTTCCTTAAATAACTTTAATTTTAAAAATAAATAAAAAAAATTAAGAATAGAGTCCGATTTTAATCTAATTTGATTATTAAATTTTATAGTATAAAATGTAAAACACGTTAGCACCCGTACCACTACCTTGCGTGCAGTTATCTGTTCTCCACCCTCCACGTCGGTTTCAAAGCATCAAATCGCTAGTACGAATTGCCTTTGACATGTTATTAGTATATATATGATGAGGTTGTTTTTTCTACACCACCATTTCGCCAATCCCAGCCCCACAGAATCGCTTTGACACGTTATTAGACTGTTTTGACACGTCTCCACTTCACCAGTAAAGTCGTCTTCTTCTTCTTCTTTTTTTTTTTTTTTTTTTTGCTTCGGCTCCATGAACACCTTCACCAATGAATTTATATATAACTGGTATAATTGTCCATCCGTTCGTTCGTATATAAATCATTTTTTAGAGTTGACTGTCTTGAATTGCTTTAGGTTCGATCGAATTTAAATAAAACGATATGAATGTTTATGATAATAAATTAATATTATCAGATGCGTCATAAAATATGATGCCATTAGCGTAATAGCACTGTTTATTTGGTGTCATATATGTTTGTTTGCCTACTTGACGTACAAATGCAGCCGTATGTCCTGCGGTGACAAATAGATTGTTATTTGATTCATGACACTTGTGAAAGGAAGAGGCTCTTTTTTTTCAAATGGATAGATCGCCGAGCAACAGGGTGCAACGGACAGAAACTGCCTACTTGTCGATCCCTTCCGGCGGCAGATGAAACTGCTTTCGGCTTTCCGATGACACCAACGGTTTGATTTCTTTTTTTCCACGAAACTAAGGAATGGGGTTGCTTGTTTTGGTTGACGACGATCACTGAGTCAGTTCAGTTACCTACTTTGCTGTAAATTAGGAAAGGAGATAACAGTTCTTTTATTTACTTTTTTTCTATCGTTTCTATACCCCTATATAACTCATCAGTTCAAACATCACTAACTGCACACAATAGATTACCTCGGTCAAATCCCACCTAGAGATGACAATGGGTCAGTTTTAGGTCGGGTGGAGCGAAAACCCGCCTAGGAATTATATCTACGGATTCTAAGTCTTTTCACGTTGAGCAACAACAAAGCATTCCATGAATTATTAGCTTAGTTACTTATTCAAAACAATTACTATTGTATTTTAATCATTTTTTGCACGAAATAAAGAATGAACTAAATTTCGGATTGGGTATGGGTTACTCGCGGGATGAAATTGAAACCCACACAAACACCCGCGAAACTTCAGGTCGGGTGCAGGTTGCACCCGCGTGTCAAAATCTGCACTCGTACCTGTACGGCTGTACCCATCGGTTCAGGTACCGGTTGGGCTTTAAGTTTACGGATTAAATTGTCATCCCTAATCCCGCTATTAAAACCAATACTCCAGATTACTTCATTTACCTCTCTCCGTCAATCAATCAATCGCTCCAATGGTTAGTGTTTTTGGATCATCTCTCACCCACCTCTAGCCTCCCTAGCCCCCGCCAATGCCCTAGCCTCACGATCACCCTCACAGGCCTTGTCTAGAAGATCCACGCTGCCACCGCCCTAGCCTCGTGCATGCAACGTCTAGACGAACATCGGTGCCCCCCTCCCCGCCACAATCTCCCTCGGCGATGGAGATGCTAGTGGCTGCACGGGATTTTAAGTCCATCTCTGCCTATTGTATCTTTTTTTTCATTGGGTCCTCCTTGCTTATGGAGGAAGACCAAGAAGCAGACTCTCGTTCCAGTGCTAAGGCTGAGTTGTGTGCCTTGGCTTATATGATGGCTGAGATGACATGGCTTCGGTAGCCGTTACCTGACTTTAGGATTTCTCTTACTACTTCTACGCATGTGCACTTTGATAATACATGTGTCATTAGTATTGCTCAAGACCCGATGAAGCATCAACTCACTAAACACGTTGGCATCGATTGTTTTTATGTGTGGTGTGCAGTTCATCGATTGTAGTGGAAAATGCTCAGGTGAGCTAGATTTAGAAGAAAAAAAAATTATCCTGATCCTGACAGATAGACGTCGATGCTTGAGACTTTTGATTGTATATAATGCAAAGTTGAGAAGAGCAAGAGCAAGCAAATAATATAATGCCCACGGCGTGCGTGTGGGTGTGTCCAGCAGACCAGCAGGCGGCAGCTTCAGAACGTGCTATTCACTATAAAATAATACGGTCTATAATTAATAAAGATGTTATCCACCAGATTGAGCTAGAGCGTATCCAGATGCATGTCTGAACTGTAAGCGGCGTGTCTCGACGAATTTTTTTTCCCCAAACGATTATTCTCTACAGACTTTCCTCGCAGCAGCTACAGTAATTGCTGCACAATGCAAGCAAAGACAGCCTAATGTGAACGGCTGTGTTCGTGTTCGGGAAAGAAGACGAAGAAGATGAATCGACCAAATCGCGACGCGATCTTGCTAGGACGATACGGCAGCACATTCTGCAGCGGAATATTTTATATTTCTCCTGGGGCTGGAGGCGCTTTTATGTCAACGGTCAGGACCGACTGATAGCGCGTACCAAAAAATGCAGTCGCGCGCGTGCCGCACGCTCGCCACTTGCGTCTCGTCTCGCCTTTATTAATTAGCAGTATGCTCCGAATCTTGTAGTACGTGTGGATTTCCTTCTCCTCAATTACTAGTTTTTCTTTTCTTTTCTTTTTTTTGGGACGCGCAAAAACTCTAACGGGTGCACCTCAGTATGGGCGGGCTGGGAAAGAAAGAAAGAAAAAAAGGCCGGTTTGTTTGGGCCTGCCGACGTATGGGCCAGGCCGGTCGCTCGACTTATGCGCATCTACGGTCTACCCAGCGCATCCGCGGTCTGTTCTGTTCCGAAAACACTAGTAGCGTAGCGGGACGGGAAGCAAGGACACAGACGAGCACAGGTAGACTTACCAGCCGGTGAGCCAGGCGGCGAAGGGTCCCCAGCGGCGGTGGGTGCAGAGCCTGGCGCTCCAGAAGTAGAGGCCGCCGGAGGTGGGGTAGGCGGAGCAGATCTCGGCCATGGCGAGGCCCACGGCCGCGGTGAAGGCGCCGGCGATGGGCCAGCCGTACACCATCGTCGCCGGCCCGCCGAACTGGAGGCCCGTCCCGAACAGCGTCGTCACGCCCGTTACCACCGACACGATGGAGAAGCTCACGGAGAAGTTGGCTACCACCCTGCGCGATGCGAGTAACATGCAGAGACAGCGCGGACCATGTTGTGTTTGTTAGTGCCGTCGTCTAACAGAGACTAGCTTATCGATCGGCTGGCCGGCCACGCGAAAGCGATCGGTCGATCTGCGGCCTCGCCCACGAGCTAACAAGGGAGAGCAGAAATTAAACGAGAGAGAAGGGGAAACTTGAGCTACTAGCAGGGCGGGATCGTTAGTTCCGATTCCGACGAACAGAGGCGCGAGAGCTGATCGAGCAGGGAGGGTAAGGGTAAAAGAACTTACGAGAGGTCGCGCTTGAGCTGCTGCTTGTATCCGAGCAGCCTGAGCTTGACGTCGTCGCCTTCATCACCGGCGCCGGTGGCGTGGATCGCCTCGTGGTCGTCCCCGGCAAGAAGCGGGCTGTAGCCGTTCTGCGCTTCCATCTCTCCTCAGCTCGCTAGCTAGCTGGCTTCTCTGCTCTACCTGCCGCTTCTTGATCCGGAGGAAGCTGACACCGGCAGTCGGCAGACAGCGAGATAATTGTCTTTGTGGACCGCGGCTGCAAGGCCCGAGCCCCCCACCCCCATGTGTTGTTATTTGTACGAGTTTCCACGCCTCGTCTTTTCGATGATGATTTCGGACGGGGTGACTGGTGGGGCCGCGGCCAATTCTCCAACCCGAGATTCCCGCCGGCTCTGTGACTGCACGTGGGACCCGATACGAATCTCAGGTCGTATCTCGTCTCACTCTCACCCTACTACTCCGATCCTGGGTACTCGGTAGCATGTGTGCCAAATCACAATGTAGTTTGGCTGCTTATTAAAATAATAGTCGACGGGTAACTGAATTATTATTAGTATAATGACATACCAAGATGTGCGGCGCGCGACAGCACAGACGCGAGAAGCTTTTTTTTTGAGAAGGCAAGGACGACATCACTACATCAAAACGATGGGCGAAAAGGCGAGTTGGGAGCCTTACAAGTTTTCACCAATAAATAACTGGTGAAAAACCACAGGCTACAAGGTAAGCGTCGGCTTAGCTTGTCCTCCAACTCCTGATACAGATATCATCATACCTGGCGGATCTGCGTACTCCAGCTTGTGTATCAAACAGTTGTCCTCCATCTTCCGCAATGAGCTCAGATCTCCGACGAAAGACTCGCTGATGCTTGGTGCAAAACATTTGATGAATTAACCCCAAACGCTATGTAATCCATTTCTTCGTCCCTCCTACTTCTAACTATCGGAACAAGGCCTTATGCTACCATTATTTTCCTTCATATATTTGTATATATGGGACCTAAACCCATAACTCATACATTCCACTGCAACGCATGAGCACATTTGCTAGTAACAATAAATCTCAAATCGACAGTGCTTGAAAAAATGATGCAAATTGCTCACTCCGGGCTTTGAGAGGTAAAACATTACCAAATCCAATGGTTCATAGGTACGGAAAAGCAAATCTCTAGGCATGAGCAGTAGCCCGTATACAAATGAATACATGACAGGCATTCTCGAATGAACTAGTCAAGGCCTCCCATTAGAGCCTCACGCCATTTCAACTCCATACAACAACTGCCTCCACATGCTACTCAAGTCCCTAGGACTACTCTCGAGGCAGATCTTTAACAACAGATCTAGTTTGTTTCAGAATACTTGAAACCATGCTTCTTGAAATATTCTCGAAATCCATACACGCTTTGGTCATAGTTGAACTGCAGGATACACAATGCATGCATCGTAAGATCAGCAAGAAAACATGAATTCAACTATTGAACTGACAGGGCACCAGCTTACCGGTAGCACTTTTACAGAATACTTGGTGATGTTAGGATCCACGCTCTTTCCTGGGCTTGCAGCCTGAGGAAGTATAGAGAAATCATAGCCAAGACAATAAATGAAAACACGTTCATAGTTGTGATAGCATTTTAGACTTGTACACAGCAGAGCAAGTAACACAGCAGAGCAAGTAATTATTAAGGTTTCTGATAGCATTTTTAAGATAAAAAATGAACAGTAAATGCAGATAGCATAGGGAGCTCTTTCTCGAAGTGAAAAACTATAGGTCCCCAAGATAGATTTTGATGTCCCAAAATCCATGAAGTGGACTGATATAAAGGGCAAATATTTCCAGGAACTTGGTTTATACCTACAATATCAGAAATTATTTAACTTGTTACCAAACAAGAGCATAAAGATTTCCAGCTTGTTGAACATCTCATGTATCAATCATGTTTCGCTTCTAGCGATGGATACTATGGAGATTATAAAGAACAAAAAAAATCAAGAAGACAAATGATCACAGTACAATCATAGTAACTTAGCAGGCAACAAACTCACAACTAAACTGCACCTTGAACCACTATGCAATTATAGGTTATCCCAATGGACATAAATTAAATAAAATCTATGAAATGGTAACTAGAGAATGACTGGAAATTGCATGAAAGATCCAAAACAAAGAACCTGAAACATTTAAATCCGCAAATGTCAAGTAAATAATGATAACCTGTTCTGGGTTGTAGAATACTTCAACAAATGGATATTCGTTCCTTTGCCTTGTGAGGCAAAACCCAGGGTACTTCGGGCACTCAACCTGACGGCAGACACGAAGAATGTTCAATGGCCACTTGTTGGATGCAAGCACAATTTGCCATGTGACGAAGGTTTATATACCTTAATCAAGTGTATTTATGTGAATGATAATACTGAAGTCCTAAAAACAACCGACCCTCCTCACACACACAGATCGAAACTAATTTTGTATCAAATTACTTGTCTAAGTGAGACAGAAATTAGAAAAGGGAACATATTAAGAAGAGCTCAATTTCCTCTGAAGTTGAATAGAGCACTAAAAATTATTGATAAAAAGATAGAGGTAACATTAGATCAAGTTACTTGGTAAAATTTTAATGAGACAATCAAGAACAAAGTTTAGAGCTGTATCATCACTCATCAGATAAATAATTGTTTTAACCCACCAAGAAAAAATTGCAGTTTAGGCATAATAGGTACAAAGTTTACTTTCTAAGATAAAAGATAGAGGTAACATTAGATCAACATGTACAAAGTTTAAATTTACCCACTGAGTAGTTAGTGAAGCATCATAAATTCAAAGTATTATCCAAATAGTTCATCAACTAGAAGTGATCTCACAAGTCACAAGACTGTAAAATGAATTTTTCTTGTTACTATAAAATTAATAGTAGCTTACTCGGACAAACTTGATATGTGGATAAAATTTAGCTGCGGCCTCTTCCAGAACTTTATCAAGATGCTGTGTATATGTGCACCTAACAAAATGCAATTTTCAGAATTGAAGCGAGAACAGTCAATTCATGAGGAATTGTTATTCTAGTTAGCGTTTCTGAAAAAAAAATACAAGAGAGTTAGTATACTTAATAGTAAAGGCAACGACTACAGGCCTGCCTTCATGTAATAGCTGCACAAACTGACGCTCAGATGTGAATGGTATAATTCTTGATCGCCCTAAGTCCTTGGGATATCCAGTGTAGTACCTGTAATTTTCAAGATTGAGATAACATTAAGGCATAGTGTTACATTATAGAATAAAAAGGCAATAGAGTTTAGTTCCAAGAACAAGTATATATACAAGACAACTCATGCATTGTGTGTGCGCTGACAATTTACTTAAGATTTAGGTCTACATCTACCATAACTTCAGGTGCTGTGAAATTGTTTTGCATACTCGTGGTCTAATTTAATTTCTCAATGGTGTAGGTCAGCACAAGGCATGATTTGAAGACGATATGACAGGCAAATTGTGCACACGGAGACATTACATCCTTCCTAAACCTTAGTAAAAAGGCAGGTGACAATCATACTTGTCACTACTGAAATGTGATATGATAAGCCAAGAGCATATGTAGGCTAAAATGAGTTCAGAATTTATCTTATATAACAACAACAGCAAGCCTTTCAGTGTCAAGCAACTTGGGTAGGCTAGAATAGAAACCCAACATGTGCAACCAACAAAAAAAGGTTTTAAAATTATCTTCTTATGTAAATCTAATTGAAAAATGAGAACCATCATTAAATAGAGCATGCACAAATTTCTCTCTAATAATAAAAAATATAGCTAAGAAAATTAACTAGAAGATCAACTAATAGTTATATATTCTTCTACAATCCATGATGGTCTGTTATACTGGAATTAATTGGCATAAGCATAACAGCAATATGACGAATTAAACGTATCCTCACTTGCATGTTGACCGAAGTTGGGAAACCATCCTATCAAGAAAAGACTCATCCATCATCTCTTAGGATCCAATGCAGTTCAGATGCAATGTTGTCCTATGGTAATGAACAGGTAATTAATGATGGACAAAAATAAGAATGGACAATCATGCATGCACTAATAAGGGGGAAACAGAGTTCATTAAACAACATATTAGACAGAGAGAGACAATGGTATGAATAAACACTGGTTGGAAGCTTATCTAATATAGTAATTAGGAAGAGACTTATCTCATATAGTAATATGAGATTTCTGACATAAGTACATAAAACTGAACATTTGTCTCCCCCATTCCCAAGGGCAAGTGCTGTATATATGACTAATATACAGAGGAACTGATAACCTATAACAGGACTGGCATAAGTTAGAGAGCCTGTGAGAACCAACCAATAATTTCCCTCACTGGACTGCACCACACGATCAACTGCCCAATCAGAATCAGAACTAAAAGTATCACAGTTATAGTAATAAAGGACAGACCCAGTGCCGGAGGCTCTACATGAGTGGGGTCTGGGAAGGGAGTGCAAGGGATAAACTGAGTCTTCTCCCTGCAAATGCGAAGAGGCCAGGGTTCCAAAAGGCGGCACTAAGCGCACGCTTCAGCGCGCTGAAGCGCTAGGAGGACGGGTAACGCTTCGCTTTGGGGCATAAGCGCTACCAAAGCGGCGCGAACGCCTTGGTGGAGCAGCGGCTGCTGGCTCCCGCAGCCATCAGGCCGCGCGCGGCGCAGCTGGCGGGGCCGGTGGCGTTGACGATCCACCGGGGGCGGGATGAGAGAGATAGGCACGCACGCAGGGTCACCGGCCGGTGTGCGGAGGACCGGAGGCGAGGGCGCGAGGGTAAGCCGCTGACGCCGTCGCTGAGAGCCCGAGCGCCGCCGCCTGTGTGCCGAGCGCGAGTAAGGAAGGGAGCGGGAGAGGGAGCGCCGGCGCTGCGAGGAAGATGATGGGAGAAGAAACGGCGGCGGATGTGTGCCTTCACTGGAGCAGTGAAAAAGTTACGATAAAGAAACGTGTGGGTCCGCTGAAACTTGGGTTTGGGCTGAATTAATGTTCTCTTAGATGGGCCATCAAATAAAATCCAAAGTATCATTTTTCTTTTTTTCCATTTCTTTCTTCTTTCAAACATCTTTTAACATATCATCGTATAATTTGATACTCCCTCCGTTTTTTATGTTTCGTATTTTAGTTAAAAAATAAACTAGTGAGTGACAAATATTCGAAAACGAGGTAGTATATGCTAGATGCTTTGAGTTTTATGTGTGGAATTGTATTGCGTGTTATAAACTTCTATTAATAAGTTCAAAATATAATTACATAGTTAATTGGTTTGTACAATAATGATTAGGTGTCATTTGAATCTCTAACAGGCGGTTGCATGAGAATTGGATAGGATTCGTGAGGATTAAATTTTTTATTTATTTTTAATTAGAAATGGTTTAATCTCCTTCAGTCCCCTTCAATCCACTTCTAACCAAACAAAGCCTTAAAAAGGGACAGAGAAGAGGTGTGAGGGATCTGCACTTGATTCACTCGTACTCTTTCAATTGCTTTCTACTCTTATCTCTTATTTGTTCCATCCAAGACGAAAACTAGCACCCACCATGCTTGGCACATTACGCGACCTTCGACTACCCCGGGCAAGCACTACTTTGGATGGCCATCGAGAACCGACCAATGAGTTAGAAAGTAGACGACCAATGAGTTAGAAAGTATAAAACATTGCTGAAGTTGTCCATAGTTTGTAGATGCTATTTTGGAAGATACATTTCATGGTGAAATGCTATTTCGGATCTATCAGATGGCCAATTGGTTGAAATAGTGTTGCATCGCCTACAATTAAGATAAGTGTCTTTTAAGGGGTGAATCGAGTCTATATTTTTTGGGTCGTGTGATCCTGACGAACTTCAGCACCTTAATAAATATATGGCGTTTATCACTGTGTTATCTTTGTTGGATTCATGTAGACTTCATATGGATTTACCACTACGACTTGCACTTTAACATTTGTTTTATTACATTCAAAGCTTTTGGTCCGTTCTTTGAATACAATTATTATTTGGCCAGACAGTGGCTTTGATGCTACAAACTTGTTTTATTCTTTAAACCTCCATTAATCACTAGTAGGTCCCCATAGCTGAGTGGTTGCCTCGGTTAAAGGTTAATAGAGACGATCCACATAAGGCAATTTAATAACCCATCAAGAAAGGTCGACATCATATGACTACCACCTCCATCATTTGTTTAACTAGATAGCAATGTAAGTTGTTTTGTCTCTGTTAATAACCTATTAATATAGATAATGCTACTATGAAAACTTTCTCCGTTAATGGCTCCATTAATAGAGGTGGTCAGTCTTAGGATGTTCTACTGCGTTAATTTGTAGCTGTAAAATCAAACCCCTAATCACTCCTTTCTTTTTTTTTTCTCCATGAGCTTTCCTATTCATTTTGATGAGGTTAGAGGCGGCCTGGAGCTTTAGAACTCAAAATCACAATGTTTTGAGGGTTAGAATTTGTTTATCTTGTATTTCTTGAAGGACGACATCGTAAGAGGTTGCTATGCGTTCTCCCAGCTTTACTTTGCTCTCTTTCCAAGTTTTGGATGATGTAGGACTAAATCTAATGGTACAAGAGACAGAAAACATATCTGTCGTGGTTTCGTAAGATCAGATAGCTATCTCGAACACTTGCAACTATCTGAAACATCGTGGCTTGGCATCTGATTGCAGAGGAAAAACATTCGACCCTGTAAGCAGAAACGTCGCTTCGCTGGAACGAGCGAGGTAGGGAGGTCTCTATGCACGGACGCTGCGGCGCCGCGCGTCCTTCGTTGGCTGCAACGGCGACCGCCTGACCTCCGACGTGGTCCGCCGTAGGAGCACCTCGGCCACGCAGATGTTGAGCAAGACGCCTCTCCCGCTCCCGCCTGCATCGCGGCGTCTCGACGACCCCGTCCCCGGTGAAGCATCACGGCGCAGCTTCGGCGGCGGCATGTTCAGTGGCTTCAAGATGTTCGGTGGTGGCTGCGACAGCATGGAGGTGATGTACGTGTCGAGGATCCGGCTGAGCAGCTGCAGCGGCGACGACCACCGCGGCGCGCTGGCACGGCGGCGGCGGCGGCGGCGTAGCCGGACGAACCTCCAGCCTCCCGAGCCGAGGACCGCTCGCCGTCCGAGCCTGCAGGTGCCTCTGCCCGGAGTCGTCGGCGGCGGTGCCCGCAGCCGCTGGTAGCCGGTGCAGCTCCTCCTGCGCGCCCCGATGAACCCCTCCTCCATCTTGTTTGCAACAGACCGCAGCAACGGCACCGCGGCACGAAAAAAAAAAGTACGGTGCGTTAGTTGTTGTGTGTGTGTGTTCTTGGGGGGGCATTTTTGTAGTGTGGGAGTGTGACGTGCGTACTCCATTTAATAATTGACTATCTTCTAGAATGAAACGTTGAACTCGTAGAATGGGAATTAGTGTGACACAAGTGCGCGCGCGCGGTCGAGCTGCTTCTGGGTCCATTCGTGCAAGCTGCTGAGTGCTGAGCGGGGATTGACCCGACCCGGTTGCCGTTGCCGTTGCCTGACGGGGCCGGTGGGTAAGACTAAGACCGAGTGCCGGGCCGGCCAATTACGCTGATGACAATCCAGAATTCCAGATGGCCACGCATCGCTCGACCCTGACCCTGCCTGTGCACCAAGGTAAGGTAAGCGGCTGACCGCGACACATGACACACGAGATGTTGAAGCTCCACTACCACACAGAGAAGGCCTTGGGCTGATGCGGTGTGTCATGTGTGAGCCGCGTGATGAGCTGCAGCAGACTTGGTCAGTTCAAGCACCCCGAACCCTACATAAACACCTTCTAGTTCTTTGTTGTTTTTCTTTCTTTCTTTTTTCAGTACGATTTGCATCGTCGTTAGCAGCGTTACGTGAACGAAACGCAAGGAGGAAAAAAACATCAGTAACCGAAAAATTTAAACAAAAAAGGAGCTGCTCGTCTGCTGGTTTTTTTAGCAGCAGCTCTATCTCATAAATTTAGTACACTGACAGCCAGCGACAACATGCAATGCAACCCCATTATTACCCCAACACGAAAGTTTGGTCGCCATACATATACTCGATTTACGTAGGCATTAATCGAACCGAACGACACGGCGCGACTAAAACAATCACTCAAGCCACAGCAGCAGAGCCAAGCTGGTGCTGGCGAGGGCCAAGCTGGCGCGCCCGCAGCCGCCGTGCCGCGGGGGCGCACCGGACTTGGACTCCCTCCTCCTGTCGTCCCGCGGGTACATCTCCCCCGCCGGTGGCCCGTACGTGGTCGGCCACGGGTACCCGTACGGCTGCGGCGGGTAGTACGCGGGGAGCGCCGGCGCCGGCGGCGGGGGCGGGGGCGGGGGCGGCGAGGGGACCGGCTGCGGCTGCGGCTGCGCCGGCGGTGAGTGGTGGGTCGGCGCCTCCGGCGGGGGCGGATACGGGTCCAGGTCGCAGACGCACATGAAGCACCTGCAGTCCTCGTCGGTGGCGATGCCCAGCACCCCCGCCGGGGACGCGAGCATGGTGACCACGACCGCTACCTGCAGCGGCAGCAGCATTCCGGGTTTCTCGTGCTACCCTTTCTTCTTCCAACTGGTTCAGTGAGCGATCACTACTGAACCGGGAATCCAAACCATGGGTATATAACTGACTTTCGAAAGCATGTGTGCTGGTGCATCTGCATGGCGTAGTTTTTCGTGTTGCAGGACAGGTGGAACGACTGCTCGTTTCTGGGGTTCGCGGTGTTCTGCTTCAGATTACCAAACCAAATTAACGCAGAGTGATTTTTTTTGTCGTCGCTTTGAGATGGTGCTTAATTTAATCACCTCTGTTGACTCGTTTTTTGCCAACAGCAACACCTCACTACCAGCCCAGGAGGCCAGGCCCAAGCGAAAGAGAAGGCCAAATCCGAACGTCGTTGGACCCAACTGGGTGTAGTGCTGACATATATAAATAGAGGGAGAGTTTGGTGTAGGGTATCTATCAGAAAAACTTGTAAACACTTCTACTGTTAAACATCTCGCCGCCTCTGCCTGTCTTCTGCCTATCCCTGCTCTGTTCTTCTACTCTTCCTACTGTTCAATAGTCTTGTTCCATAGTTACTGTTAACAAAGTGGTATCAGAGGTCCGATTCTGTTCTTCCAGTGCCAATTCCCTAATCCATCGGTCGACTGGGCAACGGATTAGGTCAGGATCGATCTCGAGTGAATCAGTGAGCTGCTGATTCCTTAGGGTCTCCTCTAATTCCTGTCCATACCCGGTCGATTTGTGGCGAATTCGGCCTGGAGCCTCACGAGATTCACCACCCCCACTTCACCAGATTTCGTTAGAGGTTAGGAGCAATGGATCCGAACATGAAGATTATGCTGGATGAGATGAAGGCGATGCGCGAGTCTGTTGACAACCTCCAAGGCTCGCTCACCCAGCGCATGGAAGGGGTCGAGAAATCCCTGGCGGAACGATTCCAATCTCTGGAATCTAAGGCGGCGGCATTTGGGGATTGGCAGCCCCGCGTCGAAGCGTCAGTGGAGGAACTTCGTCAGGAGGTCAGCGTTCTTCGCAAATCAGTGAATCGGGTCGTCCTTACTGCGTCCCATCCATCCGCGGCGGGCATCTTCACCAAGCCCGGGTCGACTTCGGCGTCCCCATCTGCCGGCATCACGGTCGACGGCCCAGGAGGGCACCACGATGACAAACATCACCGGGAGTCTGCGTTTGGGTCGGTGTACACCCATTCGCATACCCCGGTCACGGGTATGGAGCCTGAGCCTTCCCCTTCACTGCATACCTCTGATTTCCAGCCCAGTTTGTTTGGTCCGCATGAGAGATCGCAACATAATCATTCAGTTGGTGATCATACTCATATTCAGTCGTCTGATCTCTCAAATTGCCACATTCCCAAACTAAATTTTCCTTGTTTTGATGGGTCTAACCCAAAACTGTGGATCAAACGCAGTGAGGATTATTTTTACTTATACCAAGTACCACCTAATTTGTGGATTAGAATTTCTACCATGCAATTTTCAGGAGCCTCATCTGTATGGTTACAGTCTGTAGAAAAGCGTCTTAGAACCATAGCATGGCCTGAGTTCTGTTCTATGTTACTGGGTCGTTTTGGGCGTGATCAGCATGAAATTTTAGTTCGCCAATTTTTGACCATTAGGCAATCGGGTACTGTAGCTGATTACATTGAACAATTTGCTGGCCTGGTAGATCAATTGATTGCATATGAAAATAGCAATGATCCTTTGTATTTCATTATGCGATTCATTGAGGGATTAAGGTCTGATTTAAAAGCTGTTGTTCTTATTCAACGGCCGTCGGATTTGGATACTGCTTTCGTGCTTGCTCAATTGCAGGATGAAGCAACGGCCCATGAGGTGCACCGACGGCGTGATCAAGGAAAATCGGAATTCTGGTCCTCATGGGTGCATGCTGCCAAATCACCTTGTCCTATATCAGTGCCACCCAAGATGGATAAAGGTTCAGCACCCATGTTGACAGATGACAGACGGTATGGAGACACTGCTCGTGGAAGACCAAGTGATGACAAGCTGTTGGCTCTGCGTGCCTATCGTCGTGCCAAGGGTCTTTGCCAACGCTGTGCAGAGAAATGGTCTCGTGATCATAAATGTCCAGCATCGGTGCCCCTCACTGCTATTTTGGAGGTCTGGGATCTAATTCCGGAGGAGGACCAAGAAGAGTCCGAGAACAAATCTCTGGAGCCAGGTGAGCAGCTGTTTGTTGCTATTTCGGAGGCTGCTTCATTGGGTGTGGAAGCTCCCTGCACAATTCGGTTTGTCGGAACCATTCAGAACAAGCCACTTTTGATTTTGGTGGATTCAGGCAGTTCTCAATCGTTTCTGAGTCAACAGGTCATACAAGGGCTCGAAGGACTGTCACCACTTGCTGTTCCTGTGCAGGTCAGGGTGGCTAACGGTGCAACATTGTCATGTTCCACTCAGTTGTTGCAGGCTGCTTGGTCAGTGCAAGGCTATCAGTTTGTATCTGACCTCAAGATTTTGGATATTCCTCATTTTGACATGATTCTCGGTATGGATTGGCTCGAGAGGTTCAGTCCAATGAGAGTGCACTGGCAACAAAAATGGTTATCTATTCCTTATGCTGGTTCCATGATTTTTTTGCAAGGGTTGGTTCCTGAGTTGCCCATGGGGACTATCATTTCATTGCTTACTACATCTCCGGTTCCACCTGTGTTCCCTCCTGTTGGTTTACCTCCTAATATTCATCAGTTGCTCTTGGAGTTTGCTGCTGTTTTTGACAAACCAAGTGGTTTGCCACCTCCTAGGGCATTGGATCATGATATTCCACTTATTTCTGGTGCATCTCCAGTATCTGTGAGGCCATATCGCTACCCTCCGGCGATCAAAGATGAAATTGAGCGTCAGGTTCAGGAAATGCTTACCACAGGCATTATCCAACCGAGCGCTAGTCCCTTTTCTTCAGCTGTGCTGTTAGTAAAGAAAAAAGACAAATCGTGGAGGTTTTGTGTGGACTTTCGACATCTCAATGCTATCACAGCTAAAACTAAGTTTCCTGTACCCGTGATAGATGAATTACTTGATGAGTTATCAGGAGCGAGCTGGTTTTCTAGCCTTGATCTCACGGCAGGCTATCACCAGATCCGTCTCAAGGAAGATGCTACCCATAAGACAGCATTTCAGACACATTCGGGCCACTATGAATTCAAGGTCATGGCATTTGGTCTTTTAGGGGCACCGGCTACTTTTCAGTTGGCAATGAACACTACGCTATCACCTGTGCTCAGAAAATGTGTCCTAGTATTTTTCGACGATATATTGGTGTATAGCAAAACATATGATGATCATTGCCACCATCTCAGGCTTGTGTTGCAGCTGCTGCAAAAGGATAAATGGCAGGTGAAAATATCCAAATGTTCCTTTGCTCAAAGACAGTTAGCTTACTTGGGTCACATCATCAGTGGTAAAGGTGTGTCCACAGACCCAGACAAGATTGCAGCAGTTCGCGCTTGGCCAGTTCCAGCAACAGTAAAGGAGCTGCGTAGTTTCTTGGGGCTGTCGGGGTATTACCGTAAATTTGTACCCCATTATGGTGTCATTTGCAAGCCACTCAATGACCTTCTTCGCAAAGGGAAATTGTTTGTTTGGACTCAGCATCATGATCAGGCATTCCAAGCCCTCAAACAGGCGCTGTGTGCAGCACCAGTTCTTGCCTTGCCCGACTTCCGTCGCCCATTTGTGGTGGAAACCGATGCATCAGCAACCGGCATTGGAGTAGTTCTCATACAAAATGGCCATCCTCTCGCTTATCTTAGTAAGGCATTGGGTCCCCGCTCTCAAGGTCTCTCAACATATGAAAAAGAATATCTAGCAATTCTTGCTGCAGTGGACCACTGGAAACATTACCTCCAACATGCTGAATTCCACATTCTCACCGATCATCAGAGCCTCGCTCAGTTAAATGAACAGAGATTGCATACAGTGTGGCAGCAAAAAGTGTTCACCAGGCTGTTGGGTCTCAACTATAAGATTATTTATAAGAAAGGTTGCGACAACAAGGCAGCCGATGCACTGTCCAGGGTGCAGATGTCTAGGCCAGTGTGCGCTGCTATCTCATCAGTTTCACCTCGTTGGCTGGACGCAGTAGTAAAGACCTATGAGGCCGACTCTCAGGTTCAGTCTATCTTGGCAAAGTTGGCCGTCGATCCTGAAGCGGTACCCCCCTTTTCTCTATCTGATGGCCTATTAAGATATCATGGTAGGGTCTGGTTGGGCAAGGATCCATTGCTGCAGCGCCAGGTTATGCAAGCATTTCATCAGAGCGCTTTGGGGGGTCATTCTGGCAGTCCAGTTACTTACCGACGACTGAAGCAACTTTTTGCTTGGCAGGGAATGAAACATGACGTGCAAGCTTTTGTGTCATCTTGTGTGGTGTGTCAACAGGCTAAGCCCGATAGAACAAAACTTCCTGGACTTCTTCAGCCCCTGCCAATTCCAGAGGCAGCATGGCAAGTCGTGTCTTTAGACTTTGTTATGGGTTTACCTACATCAGGAGGTTTTGATTGCATTTTGGTGGTAGTGGATTTATTTACCAAGTATGTTCATTTCCTGGGCCTTAAGCATCCATTCACAGCTTATTCGGTTGCAGTGCTCTTTCACAACAATGTGTATAAGTTGCATGGAATGCCTTCCCACCTGATCTCTGACCGTGACAGGGTATTTACAAGTAACCTGTGGCGAGCCCTGTTTACTTTGGCAGATGTTAAGCTATGTATGAGTTCGGCGTATCATCCCCAATCCGACGGACAGACTGAAAGGGTCAATCAATGCATGGAGACTTTTTTGCGATGTTTCGTCCATTCCTGCCCTTCCAAATGGAGTTCATGGTTAGCATTGGCAGAATATTGGTACAACAATAGTCCACATTCTGCTATCAATCGCTCTCCCTTCGAAGCTTTGTATGGTTATGTGCCCAGGCATTTCGGTATCACGGTGAATACAGCGGTTCCAGTCCAGAACCTGTCTGATTGGCTGCAACAGAGGCAACTAATGACTGATGTAATCAAGCTTCACCTCGCTCGAGCTAAGAATCGCATGAAGAAGCAAGCAGATAAAGGTCGTTCAGAGCGTCAGTTTGACCTTGGTGACTTCGTATTTTTTAAGCTTCAACCTTATGTTCAATCCTCGCTTGCATCACGTGCCAATCAGAAACTAGCGTTCAAATTCTTTGGACCCTTCAAGATTATTGGCAAAGTCGGTAATGTGGCTTATCGACTTCTTTTACCTGCTTCTACTACTGTGCACCCGGTTTTCCATGTCTCCCAATTGAAGAAAGCTATTTTACCAACTGAAGAAGTTTTTGATGAGCTGCCATCTTCTCTTGTGGAATGGTCTGTGCCTAACCAAATTCTGCAGCGGCGTGCCTTGCCATCAGACCCCCACGGCCGTCAGCAAGTGTTGGTACGCTGGTCACACATGCCTGCTTCATGGACTACGTGGGAGGACGAAGACACTTTGCAACAGCAATTCCCTCAAGCAGCGGTTTGGGGACAACCAGCTGCTCAAGGAAGGGGGAATGTCAACAGCAACACCTCACTACCAGCCCAGGAGGCCAGGCCCAAGCGAAAGAGAAGGCCAAATCCGAACGTCGTTGGACCCAACTGGGTGTAGTGCTGACATATATAAATAGAGGGAGAGTTTGGTGTAGGGTATCTATCAGAAAAACTTGTAAACACTTCTACTGTTAAACATCTCGCCGCCTCTGCCTGTCTTCTGCCTATCCCTGCTCTGTTCTTCTACTCTTCCTACTGTTCAATAGTCTTGTTCCATAGTTACTGTTAACATTTTTTTCTCTCTCTGGATGGATTATCGACCGACCATTAAAGCCGAGACAGCAGAGCTGCAACCGCATGGAGTATCAGGCAGCAGTGCCGTGTAATTGGAACGATATCGATGACTAATTCCGGCTTAAGCTTCTAGTTCTAGCTACTTTAAAATGTCGTCGGTGCCCTAGATCTATCAGTAGCTTGTTGTTAATGACTGATACAGGCGCACGCATGACAGGATGCCACAAGCCTGCAACTGATGAAGATTGAATGTCCCCCGGCCGGAACATCTTCCATACTGCACTCGCCCGTAAAATACTTCAACATGTTGATCTTGAAGCACTAATTTCATTTGGATAAATCTATTGTAGTACTAGTATATTACTAAGGGGTATTTAGTTTCTAGGGACTAATTTTATTCTATTTTAGTCTCTAAATTGTCAAATACTGGAACTAAAATAGTGTTTTAATTTTCGTATTTGATAATTTATGAACTAAAATAGAATAAAATATAGGGACTAAAAATTAGTCTATAGAAACCAAACGTCTCTAAAGAGACAATATTTTATAAAAGTTACACGTACACGAATCAACGTTCAACACGTAATTGTTGAGCACCAAAAGAGGTCGGACGGTCCACACGCGCACAGAGCCAGTTAGGGTTCTGAGTTTCTCGCTACAGTTGTTAGTTAAATTCATGGAATTAACTCGGGAGATTGGTTTGTAACGGGTCTAGACCTCCACTTTATATAGATGAAAGGCTACGGCCGATTGAACCCCACAGTCGATCAAATCAAATCTATTTATCAGTTTTACCTTTTCGTTCTTCCAATTCCTAGGAGTAGGAGTAACTTAGCCTTAGGATTAGATCTAGTTTAGTATTCCACAACAATCTCTACTCGGCTCTACACCAATTAGAGTTAGAGGAGCATCGGACGGTCTACCGACCCGGAGCAACCCCTTGGAACTCTCCCCTTCGACGGGATCTCTCCTGGGGCGAGTTCTAGAATTCTTCGCGAGAAGTAGACCTTCTGCGCTATCGCGGACCGTCCAGAAGTGTGCAGAGGAGGAGAGGGAGTGGGAGAGGGGAGAGGAAGAGGTAGTCCTCACCGACGATGAGCACCGTCGACGACAGTCCTTGCAGGGCGACAGTCGTCTTGCAGTTAGGGCTCGTCCTACAGTCACACGAGGCGGCGTGGTGAGCGGGATCGATTCACGCAGTGCGGGGAGCGGTAATTAGACGCTACGGGTTCGTATCCGGTCACAGCGCTATTGGAAACGGGCTGGCCCAACCAAACGCAGAACAACGGGACCAAATCACGGTGCAAAACACCCAACCAAACAACACCTAAGTGTAAGGTCTTTACTTGGCTTGCTATCAACAATAAATGTTGGACATGAGACATGTTGCAAAAGAGAGGACTAGAATATCCTGAAAATTACGCTATGTGTGATCAAGAAGATGAAATTGTGCAACATATTTTAACAAATTGCGTCTTTGCAAGACAGTTTTGGCATAATATCTTAGCTCCAATTGGATTATTCGATGTGGTTTCTAAGAGAAGAGATCTCTGTTTTGCTGAATGGTGGAGAAAAGCACAAGCTAAGTGTCGGGGACCATAATTAGGGGTACCCTCAAGACGCCTAATTCTCAGCTGGTAACCCCCATCAGCATAAAGCTGCAAAGGCCTGATGGGTACGATTAAGTCAGGGATCAGTCCACACGAGTGACTCGATCACGCTTCACCCGAGCCTAGCCTCGGCCAAGGGCAGCCGACCTCGAGAGACTTCCGTCTCGCCCGAGGCCCCCCTTTTTACGGCGGACACATCACCGGCTCGCCCAAGGCCTTGGCTTCGCTCAGAAGCAACCTTGACTAAATCGCCACACCGACTGACCAAATTGCAGGAGCATTTAACGCAAAGGTGGCCTGACACCTTTATCCTGACACGCGCCCCCGGCAGAGCCGAAGTGACCGCCGTCACTCCACCGCTCCACTGACCAGTCTGACAGAAGGACAGCGCCGCCTGCGCCACTCCGACTGCGGTGCCACTCGACAGAGTGAGTCTGACAGGCAGTCAGGCCTTGCCAAAAGCGCCACGGCGAACTCCGCTCCGCCCGACCCCAGGGCTCGGACTCGGGCTAAGACCCGGAAGACGGCGAACTCCGCTCCGCCCGACCCCAGGGCTCGGACTCGGGCTAAGACCCGGAAGACGACGAAACTCCGCCTCGCCCGACCCCAGGGCTCGGACTCGGGCTAAGACCCGGAAGACGACGAAACTCCGCCTCGCCCGACCCCAGGGCTCGGACTCGGGCTAAGACCCGGAAGACGACGAAACTCCGCCTCGCCCGACCCCAGGGCTCGGACTCCGCCCTGGCCTCGGCCGAACGACTTCCGCCTCGCCCGACCCCATGGCTCGGGCTCGGCCTCGGCAACAGAGGACAGACTCAACCTCGGCTTCGGAGGAGCCCCCACGTCACCCTGCCTAGGGCACAGACCCGCCACGTCAACAGGAAGCACCATCATCATCCTACCCCGAATCGACTCGGGTCACGGAGAACAAGACCGGCGTCCCATCCGGCCAGCTCCACCGGATGGGCAATGATGGCGCTCCACAAGCCCTGTGACGACGGCGGCCCCCAGCTCTCTTACGGAAGCAGGGCGACGTCAGCAGGGACTCGACCGCTCCAACAGTTGTCCCTCTGCCAAGCTCCGTCGCACCTCCGACAGCCACGACATCACGCCAGCAAGGTGCCAAGACCTCTCCGGCTGCCACATTGGCATGTACCTAGGGCGCTAGCTCTCTCTCCGCTAGACACGTAGCACTCTGCTACACCCCCCATTGTACACCTGGATCCTCTCCTTACGACTATAAAAGGGAGGACCAGGGCCTTCTTAGAGGAGGTTGGCCGCGCGGGACCGTGGACGCTTGTAACCCCCCTACTGCAAGCGCACCTGACCTGGGCGCGGGACGAACACGAAGGCCGCGGGACTTCCACCTCTCTCACGCTCGACTCCGGCCACCTCGCCTCTCCCCCCTTCGCGCTCGCCCACGCGCTCGACCCATCTGGGCTGGGGCACGCAGCACACTCACTCGTCGGCTTAGGGACCCCCCTGTCTCGAAACGCCGACAGTTGGCGCGCCAGGTAGGGGCCTGCTGCGTGCTGACGAACAGCTCTCCGTCAAGCTCCAGATGGGCAGTCTCCAGCAACCTCTCCGGCCCGGGACGGTGCTTCGTTTCGGGACTCTTGAGTTCATGTCCTTCGACGGCAGCTACGACATGATACTCCTTCCACCGCCGCGCGACGACGACAATGGCGGCCGACAACCCGCCCGCCGGCGGTGGAATCGACGACATCTTCCCCGCGTGGTTGAAGAGCAACATTCGGGCTCGCTCCGTTCCCTCCCCCGCCAACGGAGGAGGAGGCGGGGCCATCAAGGCCAGGCGGGAGGCCGCGCTTCGTTGGCCGTCGAGCGAATCGACGCCCCCGACGCCCCGACGGAGGGCACGCCGGACGTCGACCTCGCGTTCAAGACGAAGGCAAGCGCCGTCCCCCCGCGAGCGCTGACCCCGAACAAGAAGACGACGCCAGCGCGCTCGCGGAAAGCCTGCAGGACGTCGCCCTCGTACCTGAGATGACGGTGCAACCAGTCCCCGATGTGACTACGTCGCTCCTCGTCGACCAAAAGGTACCAACTAACTCCCATCTTGCGTCATTTCGACTCGGCCTCAACCCGCCAAACGACCTCGTTTTGGTGGGCACTCTCATTGAGGCGAGTGCAACCCCACTGGGGTTTCGTATGCGGTCGCCTTGGGACCGGCTGACGGACGTCTCGACCTACGGGCCCTCTGGGTCCGAGGAAGATGACGATCCCAGCATCTGTTGGGATTTCTCCGGACTTGGCAACCCCAGTGCCGTGCGGGACTTCATGACCGCATGTGACTACTGCCTCTCCGACTGTTCCGACGGAAGCCGCAGCCTTGGCGACGAGAGCTGCGGCCCAAGCCGCGGATGTTTCCACATCGAGCTAGGGGATCCCTCCAAAGGCAACCATCTTGGCATGCCGGAGGACGGTGATCTCCCTAGGCCGGTGCCTCGCGCCGACATCCCATGGGAGCTAGCTGTGGTCCCCGCTCCGGCGGGGGGTTACGACCCACAAGTCGAGCAAGTCCGCGAGGCGCAGGCCAGGCTCAACGAGGGAACAGGAGCGCTTGAGCCGATCCGTCGGGACGTCGGACAGGCATGGGTGGGCCAACCCCTGGCCGGAGAAATACGTCACCTACCCCAAGGTCTCCAGCACCGCGTCGCCAATGATGCCAGGGTCAGGCCGCCGCCCGCATCCAGCGGGGTTGGTCAGAACCTGGCAGCCGCAGCGATGCTCATCCGCGCGCTGCCGGAGCCATCAACCACCGAGGGTCGGCGAATCCAGGGAGAGCTCAAGAATCTCCTGGAAGGCGCTGCGGCCCGACGGGCCGAGAGCACTGCCTCCCAAAGGCAAGGATATCCCTCGGAACCTCACGCCGCGACTTCCCGATTCATGCGGGAAGCCTCGGTCTACACCGGGCGCACGCGCAACACCGCGCCTGCGGCCCCGGGCCACCTCGGCAACGAGCACCATCGACGCGACCGTCGGGCTCACCTCGACGAAAGGGTGCGCCGAGGCTACCACCCCAGGCGTGGGGGGCGCTACGACAGCGGGGAGGATCGGAGTCCCTCGCCCGAACCACCCGGTCCGCAGGCCTTCAGTCGGGCCATCCGACGGGCGCCATTCCCGACCCGGTTCCGACCCCCGACTACTATCACGAAGTACTCGGGGGAAACGAGACCGGAACTGTGGCTCGCGGACTACCGCCTTGCCTGCCAACTAGGTGGGACGGACGACGACAACCTCATCATCCGTAACCTCCCCCTGTTCCTCTCCGACACTGCTCGCGCCTGGTTGGAGCACCTGCCTCTGGGGCAGATCTCCAACTGGGACGACTTGGTCCAAGCCTTCGCTGGCAATTTCCAGGGCACATACGTGCGCCCCGGGAATTCCTGGGACCTTCGAAGCTGCCGGCAACAGCCGGGGGAGTCGCTCCGGGACTACATCCGGCGATTCTCGAAGCAGCGCACCGAGCTGCCCAACATCACCGACTCGGATGTCATCGGCGCGTTTCTCGCCGGCACCACTTGCCGCGACCTGGTGAGCAAGCTGGGTCGCAAGACCCCCACCAGGGCGAGCGAGCTGATGGACATCGCCACCAAGTTCGCCTCTGGCCAGGAGGCGGTTGAAGCTATCTTCCGAAAGGACAAGCAGCCCCAGGGCCGCCCATCGGAAGAGGCTCCTGAGGCGTCTGCTCCGCGCGGCGCCAAGAAGAAAGGCAAGAAGAAGTCGCAATCGAAACGCGACGCCGCTGACGCGGACCTTGTCGCCGCCGCCGAGTACAAGAACCCTCGGAAGCCCCCCGGAGGTGCAAACCTCTTTGACAAGATGCTCAAGGAGCCGTGCCCCTACCATCAGGGGCCCGTCAAGCACACCCTCGAGGAGTGCGTTATGCTTCGGCGTCACTTCCACAGGGCTGGGCCACCCGCCGAGGGTGGCAGGGCCCGCGACGACGACAAGAACGAAGATCACCAAGCAGGAGAGTTCCCCGAGGTCCGCGACTGCTTCATGATCTATGGAGGGCACACGGCGAAAGCCTCGGCTCGGCATCGCAAGCAAGAGCGCCGGGAGGTCTGCTCGGTGAAGGTGGCGGCGCCAGTCTACCTAGACTGGTCCGACAAGCCCATCACCTTCGACCAAGCCGACCACCCCGACCATGTGCCGAGTCCGGGGAGATACCCGCTCGTCGTCGACCCCGTCGTCGGCAATGTCAGGCTCACCAAGGTCCTGATGGATGGGGGCAGCTGCCTCAACATCATTTACGCCGAGACCCTCAGGCTCCTGCGCGTCGATCTATCCTCCGTCCGAGCAGGCGCTGCGCCCTTCCACGGGATCATCCCTGGGAAGCGCGTCCAGCCCCTCGGGCGACTCGACCTCCCCGTCTGCTTCGGGACGCCCTCCAACTTCCGAAGGGAGACCCTGACGTTCGAGGTGGTCGGGTTCCGAGGAACCTACCACGCCGTACTAGGGAGGCCATGCTACGCGAAGTTCATGGCCGTCCCCAACTACACCTACCTGAAGCTCAAGATGCCGGGCCCCAACGGGGTCATCACCGTCGGCCCCACGTACAAACACGCGTTCGAATGCGACGTGGAGTGCGTGGAGTACGCCGAGGCCCTCGCCGAGTCCGAGGCCCTCATCGCCGACCTGGAGAACCTCTCCAAGGAGGTGCCAGACGTGAAGCGCCATGCCGGCAACTTCGAGCCAGCGGAGACGGTCAAGGCCGTCCCTCTTGACCCCGGTGGCGACACCGCCAAGCAGATCCGGATCGGTTCCGGGCTCGACCCCAAATAGGAAGCAGTGCTCGTCGACTTTCTCCGCGCAAACGCCGACGTCTTTGCATGGAGTCCCTCGGACATGCCCGGCATACCGAGGGATGTCGCCGAGCACTCGCTGGATATTCGGGCCGGAGCCCGACCCGTCAGGCAGCCTCTGCGCCGATTCGACGAGGAGAAGCGCAGAGTGATTGGCGAAGAGATCCACAAGCTAATGGCAGCAGGGTTCATCAAAGAGGTATTCCATCCCGAATGGCTTGCCAACCCTGTGCTTGTGAGGAAGAAAGGGGGGAAATGGCGGATGTGTGTAGACTACACTGGTCTCAACAAAGCATGTCCGAAGGTTCCCTACCCTCTGCCTCGCATCGATCAAATCATAGATTCCACCGCTGGGTGCGAAACCCTGTCCTTCCTCGATGCCTACTCAGGGTATCACCAGATCCGGATGAAAGAGTCCGACCAGCTTGCGACTTCCTTCATCACGCCGTTCGGCATGTACTGCTATGTCACCATGCCGTTCGGTTTGAGAAATGCGGGCGCGACGTACCAGCGGTGCATGAACCATGTGTTCGGCGAACACATCGGTCGCACAGTCGAGGCCTACGTCGATGACATCGTAGTCAAGACGAGGAAGGCTTCCGACCTCCTCTCCGACCTTGAAGTGACATTCCGATGTCTCAAGGCGAAAGGAGTCAAGCTCAATCCCGAGAAGTGTGTCTTCGGGGTGCCCCGAGGCATGCTCCTAGGGTTCATCGTCTCCGAGCGAGGCATCGAAGCCAACCCGGAGAAGATCGCGGCCATCACCAGCATGGGACCCATCAAGGACTTAAAAGGTGTACAGAGGGTCATGGGATGCCTCGCGGCCCTGAGCCGCTTCATCTCACGCCTCGGCGAAAGAGGTCTGCCTCTGTACCGCCTCTTAAGGAAGGCCGAGTGTTTCGCTTGGACCCCTGAGGCCGAGGAAGCCCTCGGCAACCTGAAGGCGCTCCTTACGAAGGCGCCTGTCTTGGTGCCCCCGGCGGATGGAGAAGCCCTCTTGGTCTACGTCGCCGCGACCACGCAGGTGGTTAGCGCCGCGATTGTGGTCGAGAGGCAAGAGGAAGGGCATGCATTGCCCGTTCAGAGGCCGGTCTACTTCGTCAGCGAAGTGCTGTCCGAGACCAAGATCCGCTACCCACAAGTTCAAAAGCTGCTGTATGCTGTGATCCTGACAAGGCGGAAGCTGCGACACTACTTCGAGTCTCATCCGGTAACTGTGGTGTCATCCTTCCCCCTGGGGGAGATCATCCAGTGCCGAGAGGCCTCGGGTAGGATCGCAAGGTGGGCGGTGGAAATCATGGGCGAAACAATCTCGTTCGCCCCTCGGAAGGCCATCAAGTCTCAGGTGTTGGCAGACTTCGTGGCCGAATGGGTCGACACCCAGCTGCCGACGGCTCCGATCCGACCGGAGCTCTGGACCATGTTTTTCGACGGGTCGCTGATGAAGACGGGAGTCGGCGCGGGCCTGCTCTTCATCTCGCCCCTCGGAAAGCACTTGCGCTACGTGCTGCGCCTCCATTTCCCGGCGTCCAACAATGTGGCCGAGTACGAAGCTCTGGTCAACGAGTTGCGGATCGCCATCGAGCTAGGGGTCAGACGCCTCGACGCCCGCGGTGATTCGCAGCTCGTCATCGACCAAGTCATGAAGAACTCCCACTGCCGCGACCCGAAGATGGAGGCCTACTGCGACGAGGTTCGGCGCCTGGAAGACAAGTTCTTTGGGCTCGAGCTCAACCACGTCGCTCGGCGCTACAACGAAACCGCAGACGAGCTGGCTAAAATAGCCTCGGGGCGAACGACGGTCCCCCCGGACGTCTTCTCCCGGGATCTGCATCAACCCTCCGTCGAGCTCGACGACGCGCCCGAGCCCGAGGTACCCTCGGCTCAGCCCGAGGTACCCTCGGCCCCCGAGGGCGAGACACTGGACGTCGAGGAAGAGCAGAGCGAGGCCACGCCAGATCGAGATTGGCAGGCCCCGTACCTGCAATATCTCCGTCGAGGAGAGCTACCCCTCGACCAAGTCGAGGCTCGGCGGGTAGCGCGACGCGCCAAGTCATTCGTCTTGCTGGGCGACGAAGAGGAGCTCTACCATCGCAGCCCCTCGGGCATCCTCCAGCGATGCATCTCCATCGCCGAAGGTCGAGAACTGCTGCAAGAAATACACTCGGGGGCTTGCGGCCACCACGCAGCGCCCCGAGCCCTTGTCGGGAATGCTTTCCGACAAGGCTTCTACTGGCCAACGGCGGTGGCTGACGCCACTAGAATTGTCCGCACCTGCGAAGGGTGCCAATTCTATGCGAAGCAGACTCACCTGCCCGCTCAGGCTCTGCAGACGATACCCATCACCTGGCCCTTTGCTGTATGGGGTCTGGACCTCGTCGGTCCCTTGCAGAAGGCGCCCGGGGGCTACACGCACCTGCTGGTCGCCATCGACAAATTCTCCAAGTGGATCGAGGTCCGACCTCTGAACAGCATCAGGTCCGAGCAGGCGGTGGCGTTCTTCACCAACATCATCCATCGCTTCGGGGTCCCGAACTCCATCATCACCGACAACGGCACCCAGTTCACCGGCAAAAAATTCCTGAATTTTTGCGAGGATCACCATATCCGGGTGGACTGGGCCTCCGTGGCTCATCCCATGTCGAATGGGCAAGTAGAGCGTGCCAACGGCATGATTCTACAAGGGCTCAAGCCTCGGATCTACAACGACCTCAACAAGTTCAGCAAGCGATGGATGAAGGAACTCCCCTCGGTGGTCTGGAGCCTAAGGACGACGCCGAGTCGTGCCACGGGCTTCACGCCGTTTTTCCTGGTCTACGGGGCTGAAGCTATCTTGCCCACTGACCTGGAATACGGCTCCCCGAGGACGAGGGCCTACACCGATCAAAGCAACCAAGCTAGCCGAGAGGAATCGCTGGACCGGCTGGAGGAGGCTCGGGACAGGGCCTTACTACACTTGGCGCGGTACCAGCAGTCCCTGCGACGCTACCACGCCCGAGGGGTTCGGTCCCGAGACCTCCAGGTGGGCGATCTGGTGCTTCGGCTGCGGCAAGACGCCCGAGGGAGGCACAAGCTCACGCCCCCCTGGGAAGGGCCATTCGTCATCGCCAAAGTTCTGAAGCCCGGAACATACAAGCTGGCCAACAATCAAGGCGAGATCTACGGCAACGCTTGGAACATCAAACAGCTACGTCGCTTCTACCCTTAAGATGTTTTCAAGTTGTTCATATACCTCGCACCCACACAAAGTTTAGTCGTCAAGGAAGGGTCGGCCTAGCCTCGGCAAAGCCCGACCCTCCCTCGGGGGCTAAAAGGGGGGAGACCCCCTCTGCGTCGAATTTTTCCTCGAAAAAGGATCTCTTTTTAGCAGGATTTCTTTCGTACTTCTCGACTACTTCGAAAAGCGGATCCTGGAAACGACGGAGTACACGTAAGCAGCCAAGGCTGACCGAGCCGAGGGACTCCTACGCCTCCGGGATATGGATACCTCACTCATCACCTTCTGCGATAAGTAACTCGCGCTCGGATAAAGCGACTCCGTGGACCGAACAAGTCTTCACGTTCGGAAGCTCTCCTGCCGAAGCAGTCCTTCAAGCTTTCTCGACTAAGTCGGGGACAGGGCCTCATGAACGGGTGAAAGTACGCGTAAGCGGCAAGGCCGACCGAGCCGAGGGATTCCCACGCCTCTGGGATACGGATACCTCACTCGTCCCTTCCGCGAGAAGCAACTCTCGCTCACACAAACATCCCTGTTACCGACAGAGTCCAGATGCTCGAAACAAGAGGAAAAAGACGTAGCTTCGCAAGCGCGGCGAGGGTGTGTTTTCTGGCCTCGGCGGCCGCAGAAGGCACACACTACAAGACGGTCTGATCCTGCAGGCTCGGGTCTTCACGCTGAAGGGAGCCGTAGCACCCTCGGCATCGACGACGTCTTCAGCAAAGTCCGACCCAGCCTCGGACGGCGACGCGGTCCAGGGACTCCTCCGGGAATCCGGCCCGAGCAGGCGGCTCGGTCGGTTACCCCTGGGGCCTCGGCCGACCGGCTTCCAAGGGCGCCAGCCCGACCCGAGGCCTCGGCTGATCGACTTTGGCGTCGGCTCCACTGACGGACAACACGGCTAGGCTCCGGCCAACCAGGTTCCCATTCTCGAGCCAACTCCGCCTCTGTTCATACTGATATCGCTACCCCTGGCCTCGGTCCATCAAAGGGCGGCCGAGGGGTCTCTTTAACTAAGCTAGAGGAGCCCCAGACAACAAGGCCGAACGGGCCGAGGGATTCCTACGCCTCCGGGATACGGATACCTCACTCGTCACCTTAACACGGGGCGACTCATGCTTGGTAAAGCGGTTCAGATAATTAACAGGCGAGACTTAGTGCTCGAAAATGAGGAAAAGACACGGCTCCGTGCCGAAATTACATACATGTTCAGGCCCCGACAGCCGCAATGAACAAAAAACACCGGCATTCGAGATGCCATTACAAACGGAACTCCGGTTCCCCCTCCGCAGATACGAACGACCCCACTCCGAGGGGGAAGGCCTGCGGAGCAACGGGAGGCCGACGGATGGCGCGCCGTCACCTGCTCCAGCAGCGGCGACTACGACGACTTCTGCTCCGAGGGGCCAAGCAGCGGCAACGCTGACCTCAGGCTAGATGCCGCTGCCAGGAGGCCCCCGCCCATGCCAAAACTCGTAAGGCAAGGACGGGCAGAAGGCCGTAGAGTTGGAGGTCAGTCCGTGGCCGGCCCCGGCTATCTCGCCGGCAGCAGAACCTCTTCAAGCTGCCATGGCGGATGCCGGCACCGCGAGCGGCCCCGAAGCCACTCGCGCTCGAAAGCCAGGCACGCTGCAGCTGCCAGCGCCGCGGACGACGGCCGCCCTTCCCTCCGATCACTGAGTGAAGGAGCGGGCCGCCGCCCACGCAGGGGCCGACCTCAACTCGGCGCACTCCCCTCCCCAGCCCTGGTGATGAAAATCCTTGAGGCTGAGGGAGGGGCAGAGGCCGCAGCCCGGCTCGCTTTCCCCCACCATCAAGCCGGAGGTCGCCGTCTCGGGTGACCGCCGGTGGAGGGGTGCGACCGGGCTGCCTGATGAAAATCCTTGAAGCCGAACGATGGCTGAGAGGTACCAACTCCCATGGAGTTGCATTCCTCCAACAAGGAGGCGGAAAGGCGGCGGATACCACCCATCCGGGGGCTTGGAAGATGGAAGGACACGACGCATAAGGGAGGAAGAAGACATGGTTGCCTTCTGAAAGGAGTCTCCCTCCTTTTAAAGGCAACTCTCCCTACGTGCGCCCCCAGACGCCGCGGGCTAAGTCTTCTCCAACACGCTCCAAGGCCCTCCCCTGCGACTCGGGGGCTGGGTCCCGCATGTCATGCAAACCGGCTCAGGGCAGAAGAAGCCAAACCACCGCGCGTGGTGCGCGCGACCGTCCAGCGGTTACAAGCGACCCCCCACTTTTGCCCAGACCAACGGGCGGAAGGGGCGGGCAGCCAGGCAGGCGACATGCAACCGCGCCAGGTGGACGCGCCTCTCCGACTTCTGACACGCCAGCTTGGAAGCCCAGGCCCACGCGTCAAGCAATCGGCGCGCCAGTTGCTGCACGCACGCAACTGCACCGCCACTTGTGCCACCGTCGCACCTCTTCGGTTGCGGAGCCTATGCCGCGACTCGAGGCGACCCAGCAGCGCCAGCCTGGCGCGTCGGTCAAAGCGACCGAAAGTGGGCCGACAGTAATGGCGGTGGCAGGCGGGCGGACGCAGCAGTCACGTCGTCAGCCAGGCTCACGTCCCGTCCCGGGACAGCAAGAGAGCCTCCTCTCACGGCGTGAAGACGGCGCACCCGTGACCCGTTCCTCGAACGGATCGCGCACGCGCAACGGCCGCCCCACCAACCACTCGCCCCGTCGCATTAACTCCGCGGCGGGACAGGCGGCGTCTCTGACGGGAGGAGCGCGCGACGCTTCACCTTCGCCGTAATAACCGCGTCAGAAAAGGTACGCCACGTCATTCGATTTAGTATCCTTTTCCTTTTTCCTCTTTCTCTATCTCTTGCAACAGGGACCGGGAAAGGGGGATACCTCGAAAAGGACCCTTCTCCGCGAAGGAACCGGGCTCCGAGCCCCCCCTACTGATCAGGGGTTCGAAGACTGGCCCTCCGAAGGGTTCAACAGTCGCCTCAGATCGCGTGGGCCCGACACCCACTACTGGTCAGGGGTTCGAAGGCCAGCCCCCCGAAGGGTTCCATGGCCGCCTCAGGCTACTCGGGCTCCGCGCCCATTACTGATCAGGGGTTCGAAGGCTGGCCCCCGAAGGGTTCACAGTCGCCTCAGACACCGAGCGAGGGATGACCAGGGGTACGTTCGATACATAACCAAGGCTCGGGCTGCGCTCCCGAGGTACCCTAGGACATTTCCGAGACCAGCGGGAACGATCTTGTAACGGAATCCCATCGGAGGGAGGCATCGAGCCCTCGGACCCCGTCGCCAGGGGACCGGGTCCGGCAAATCACCCGCAGGTACTTTTGGGCGTGCCTCCGGGCCCCTAGCCGACCCCAACGAACGGGGCACGGACGTCCACTCGGATTACCCGCTTGCAGCTCACCGGAGACACCATGTTCGGTGCCCATCGAGGGTAACATGGCGCACTCCCCCCCTCCTCCTTGCGGAAAGGCGACGTAGGGGCGTATGTAAAAAGTCGAGTCTGACCCTGATCGTCCTCTCGCCCTGTGCAGAGGTTCGGGGGCTGCTCTCGCAAAAACCGGCTCCGGCCAAACCGTTGACAGCGTCAACATACCAGCCCGAGAGCTTGGGCCCCGACCGTGCACCCGGGCTACGGCCAGTTCGCATGAGGGAACGACCAGACCAGCCGAAGCGTTACGCGAGGTATTAAGACCTCGAAGGAGTGTAACCACTCCTCCGAGGCCTCGGGGGCTACACCCGGCGGGTGCGCTCGCGCGCACCCACCGGAACAAAATGCAACCGAGAAAGGCTGGTCCCCTTGCAAAAAAGTGCGACGAAAGCCTCCAAGCGAGTGCTAACACTCCCTTCGAGGCTCGGGGGCTACTGTCGGGGACCATAATTAGGGGTACCCTCAAGACGCCTAATTCTCAGCTGGTAACCCCCATCAGCATAAAGCTGCAAAGGCCTGATGGGTACGATTAAGTCAGGGATCAGTCCACACGAGTGACTCGATCACGCTTCACCCGAGCCTAGCCTCGGCCAAGGGCAGCCGACCTCGAGAGACTTCCGTCTCGCCCGAGGCCCCCCTTTTTACGGCGGACACATCACCGGCTCGCCCAAGGCCTTGGCTTCGCTCAGAAGCAACCTTGACTAAATCGCCACACCGACTGACCAAATTGCAGGAGCATTTAACGCAAAGGTGGCCTGACACCTTTATCCTGACACGCGCCCCCGGCAGAGCCGAAGTGACCGCCGTCACTCCACCGCTCCACTGACCAGTCTGACAGAAGGACAGCGCCGCCTGCGCCACTCCGACTGCGGTGCCACTCGACAGAGTGAGTCTGACAGGCAGTCAGGCCTTGCCAAAAGCGCCACGGCGAACTCCGCTCCGCCCGACCCCAGGGCTCGGACTCGGGCTAAGACCCGGAAGACGGCGAACTCCGCTCCGCCCGACCCCAGGGCTCGGACTCGGGCTAAGACCCGGAAGACGACGAAACTCCGCCTCGCCCGACCCCAGGGCTCGGACTCGGGCTAAGACCCGGAAGACGACGAAACTCCGCCTCGCCCGACCCCAGGGCTCGGACTCGGGCTAAGACCCGGAAGACGACGAAACTCCGCCTCGCCCGACCCCAGGGCTCGGACTCCGCCCTGGCCTCGGCCGAACGACTTCCGCCTCGCCCGACCCCATGGCTCGGGCTCGGCCTCGGCAACAGAGGACAGACTCAACCTCTGCTTCGGAGGAGCCCCCACGTCACCCTGCCTAGAGCACAGACCCGCCACGTCAACAGGAAGCGCCATCATCATCCTACCCCGAATCGACTCGGGTCACGGAGAACAAGACCGGCGTCCCATCCGGCCAGCTCCACCGGATGGGCAATGATGGCGCTCCACAAGCCCTGTGACGACGGCGGCCCCCAGCTCTCTTACGGAAGCAGGGCGACGTCAGCAGGGACTCGACCGCTCCAACAGCTGTCCCTCTGCCAAGCTCCGTCGCACCTCCGACAGCCACGACATCACGCCAGCAAGGTGCCAAGACCTCTCCGGCTGCCACATTGGCATGTACCTAGGGCGCTAGCTCTCTCTCCGCTAGACACGTAGCACTCTGCTACACCCCCCATTGTACACCTGGATCCTCTCCTTACGACTATAAAAGGGAGGACCAGGGCCTTCTTAGAGGAGGTTGGCCGCGCGGGACCGAGGACGGGACAGGCGCTCTCTTGGGGCCGCTCGCTTCCCTCACCCGCGTGGACGCTTGTAACCCCCCTACTGCAAGCGCACCTGACCTGGGCGCGGGACGAACACGAAGGCCGCGGGACTTCCACCTCTCTCACGCTCGACTCCGGCCACCTCGCCTCTCCCCCCTTCGCGCTCGCCCACGCGCTCGACCCATCTGGGCTGGGCACGCAGCACACTCACTCGTCGGCTTAGGGACCCCCTGTCTCGAAACGCCGACACTAAGATTCCTAAAAGCACAAAAAATGGATTTAATAGTGTTGTCACTCTTGGAACTTGGAGTTTTTGGAAGCATAGAAATATATGTATTTTTGATGGAGCTCGGCTCTGCCTGACTTCCTTATAGTCTGGGTTTAGAGAGGAACTGCAGCTTTGGTTTTTAGCAGGTGGCAAGAACTTGTGTTCTAGTTTTTATTCTGGTTAGAGGATGGTGTACCTCTTTGTGAGGTGTTGGAGTGCTAGGTGCGTCTAGTGTGCGTGGGGGTGTGAGTCTGGAGTGTGTTTGAGTGGTTCCTGTTTTGTTTCTGATCTCAGGCCTTTTTCCTCTTATTTTAATATAATTAATGATACGTATCTCTCCTATTCGAGAACGCTGCTTTTCAAATCAAAGTGGTCAGAAATTCACATTTATTTCACAGCAATAGATGCTGAAAATTCAGAGCTTTCTATGGCTTCGCAAATTATACAATAGGCTGGTGTATCAAAGCTATTGATTTCAAGCACAATTCCTATTTTGGACGTTCCCTATAATCTGATGAGACATTTACATACTTCAGTGGCCGGATGTAGAAGAGAGAGAAAATAAAGTTGCAACTTTATATGTTATCAGAAAAGCCTTATCAGACTATGTTTTGAAAATGCTCGAGCATATAAAGAGCCACAGAAAATAAGCAAATGTATGAATCAAGCAGGCAGCAGAGTGAGTGATCCAGCTGCGGTAGGCAATGGCGGATCGATGGGCCAATCAAATTTGCTAGCGATCTTCTCAGAGTCATTCCCTTCCTTGCTTGCTGAATCCATCTGCAGTAGGCAATGACTGATGGATGGGCTAATCAGCCTTGTTAGAAATCTTGTCAGCGCCCTTCCCTTATTTGCTTGAGCCTATAGCAGAACAATCAAAACAATGATAATTCCTTTTGTAAAAAATATGAATTATTTCCACGACATTCAGTTCTAGAAAAGGTGCTACAGGTAAGCTGGAAAACAGCCATATGTACAACAACAATTCAACAATTTCAACGAGCGTTGCTACAGTACTCGAGCGTCCTACATATGCTTATTTTCCAACTAACCTGTAGCACCTTTTCTTAAGCTGAATGTCGTTGAGATAATTCATTTTTTACAAGAGAAATCCTCATTGTCGTAATTGTTAATATATCTTTATTGCAGAGTGAAAATAGGCACCTTTTCTTAAGCTGAATGTCGTTGAGATAATTCATTTTTTACAAGAGAAATTCTCATTGTCGTAATTGTTAATATATCTTTATTGCAGAGTGAAAATAGGCACCAAAATTTAATAAAAAAATTACCACCAACTTTTTGTTTAGGGAGTTCGTAGATGGTTGCTAAATGTATAAAGAAAATAAGATTAGATAAGTAGTAGTCAAATTTAGAAAATTTATTTAGAAGGACGTTGGAGTGTAGTTTTTAGTTTAGCTATTAACTAAATTATCGATTTAGGGAGTATCTTAGAGAAGAAAGTTGGCTCTTATTTATGTACAAATTGTATTGACGTAACTTATTCTTGATGGCAATGGCATACCCTTGTATACAAATGCTCTGGCATAACTCATCTCTACCATGCCAGGCAAGAGACGAAAACCAAACCAAACCAAACAGTACAAACAAACAAACACCCCTTGTGGGTGGAGATTCTAGGCGACTACGTGCCCCTTGTGGTCTATCTTCCCACCTCACCTTCTTTCATCCCTGCAGCCGCAGTCCAAAGCAATTGCAACTGCCAATCAGAGTCTGACCCTGGCGGACGATGGCTTTCACGGGTTCTTACTCTCCCTCCACCTCCACGAGCGAGAAAACCCCCATTGCTGCCAGAAGGATAAAAGCTCGATCCATGTATAAATTTATTTATTCATCATCGCCATCATTGTGAGAACGCCGTGCGGCTGAAGCACGGCGCGTCCCCGAACCCGTAGGGATGCAAGCGTGACGAAGCCGTACTCTGCTCTTGGCTGCTTGGTTTGCCGAGCGGCGACGGCGACGACGCCCCACCGCCACCGCCACCAGTGTAGAAGCCGCTAGGCCAAGGCTGTGGCGCGGTGAAATCCTTGATCATCCCGTCCAGCATGGATTGCAGCTCGGCCAAGCTGTACACGGGCTCCTGCGCGCGAGATATTAATCAATCATCGATTGCTGGAGCAGCGCACGGCATTTTGCACCTTGATTGGCATGAACATCAGGTAGCTAGCTATATAGCTGCTGATAGTTACCTCTCTGGCCATGAGCGAGACCATCTCCTGCACGAAGTCGTGGAATCCCTGAAACCATCACATAGCACACATAACATCAGCATATATATATCATTCGAAATAGGACAGGCAGGCCGGCAAGTAAATCGCCGAGCTGCTTTACCTCGACGTCCTCCTGGTCGTCGTCGTCGTCCAGCGGGTCGTACATGCCGGCGTCGTACAGCGCCCTCCTCTTGTCATCCGACAGCACTGCAGGCGACACAAGCAAACGCGATGGGCCATCAGCTCGGCATCCACAGCCATCCAGCAGGGAATGCGGGAGGCTGATTTGGATGCTTACCTTGGTACGCCTCGTGTATCTGCTGGAACCTGCTCTTGGCCTCCTCCGCGCGCGCCGGATCGGCGCCGCCGCCGCCGCTGGCGATCTTGTCCGGGTGCCACCTCTGCGTCGCCGTCAGAGGAAGTATATGTCACGATCTGTTTCCACACGCGGGCCAATGGCATATATACACCAAAGCGATTGTTTGTTACCGACTGCAGGGAGTCGGTCGGTACGGTACTCAAGTACTCACCATGGCGAGGCGGTGGTAGGCGGCGCGGATCTCGGCGGCGGTGGCGCCCGGCTGCACGCCGAGCACCGCGTAGTACGACTGACGGTGATGCGCCTGCATCCTCCCTCTCCCTCCTCCTCCCGCTCCTCACGTTGTGGTGGCCTGCGTTGCGTGCGTCTCTATCCAAACGGAATGAACTAGTATGTGCCGACCAGCCTCTCTCTCTCTCTCGAGATCTCTCTGGGCGCTTTCCACCTCCTTCCGCTCTGCGCGCTGGTGCAATGCAAGCTAGAGCGTCGCGACCGCCTCTTGTACGTACGGAATGTACCCGGGCGGACGGTGAACCGATGTCAACGAGGGAGACTGGCAGCCTGTTGTTGTATATATAATAACGAACGGGGCGGGTGGCAGTGGCCGCACAGGAGAGAAAATATCTCGGCGGACAGAGACGGGGAGAAAGGAGGAGAGGATAGACGAAGCCTTGCGAAGCGCAGAGAGGGGAGGGGGCAGGCAACGGAGCCCAAAAAATATCTTGCGTCCGGAACGTTCTCGAGCGGCCGGAAAAAGCCCACCATCCTGCCGCGTTGTTCCGTGGGCTGGCCGAGATATTTTGAGCGGTCTATGGTTTGTGTGGCTCCGGTGGCCCTGTCGTGGGCGCGTGGGCTCGGCCTTGGAATCTACGCACACCTAGTCAATCCGCCACGTGAATCTGTCGACCCAGCGATCGATGGATCTAACACCTACGTGTGATTTTGCTTTTTTATTATCTCCCACCATTCTTCCTCTCAAATTCTCTCTGTTCATATTTAAATACCTCTATTTTAACCATTACTTCCCCCCTATTTCTCCACTTTCCAGTCTTCCTATTTAGGTCACCCTCTACCTTTTAAGTAGGCTATTTGATTATATATATATATATATATATTAGTATTTAGAGTTTTTTTTAAAAATACTACGATATTTATAGTATCATAATACACATTGTTATCTAGTAAATATACTAAAAAGAAATTAATTTCACAGTTTAAACTCTGGTTAAGAAATAGAGGGAGATTTAAGGTCTGTTTGGTTTGTGGCTAACTATATTTTATTTTGTCTAAGATTAGTTGTTTAAATTGAAAAATTAATTTTAAATAGAAAAGCTAGACAAAGTGTGATAGGTTAGGTAAACATGCCCAACTTTCCATACGTAGATTGGGAATCTTTTGTCTCGCTCGCAACGCAAGGGTGGCACCGAGGGTGCACGATTGGAACGTGGAGGGAGCATTGTTCACCGGATTGCGTCAAGAGTGAGTGAAAGGACACCGTTGGAGAGAGCCTTGGATGTGGATACTTCCACCGTTACGTCGCGGAAATCAAATTCGGGAGCTTTCTGCTGAATGAATGGGCAAACACGACGACGGCCGGTGGAGACAAACAGCCGTACGTCTCCTTCTCGTGCCATCCTCGCTGTCCACGTTTCAGGCCGGTCTCGTCTCCGGGAGGTTGGCGCGGACAGAACGGGGATGACGAAGAGCGGTTGAGCGCGTGTGCGGAACGGCGGCCGGCGAGTGACCGTAGTCCGCCGCCGCGTACGTGTCTGCTGCACGGCACCTCCATCTGTGCGGGCATCCCCTTCGGACTGACACGCGGCTAGGCGGGTTCAGAATAATAATAGGGAACGAACGGCGACGCGACGGCGGGAGAGATGGAGAGGAGGCCGGACCAACTAATAACCACTTCAGTTTTTTGCCGAATCATCTGGGCGCTTCTTAGACACGGATGAATGATGATCTTCACGGTTGATACGTGGGGCAGGCAGTCCCAAAAGTATGGGGGCTGGACTGGAATCTCCCGCGGCAGCTGCACCGTTGGATCAGTGCTCCACAGGCCATACTACTCGCACACATGTGGGTACTCATATTTAAATTCTACTCTACGAACCGTCTACGTACAATACAAAATAAACGTTTTAGATAAATTATAAATAATCTGCTGAAGGTGGTTTTATAGTTATAGATGTTCAAATGAGCGTACCGAACCGGCTCGGATTAGTTAGCAGGCCATGTCGTGCTAGCCCATGGGTTCTGAGCAAGGCTCAAATACATCCCGCTAAATTAATAAGCATGCTAGACCGGCCCATGGCTCGACGGGCCTGATAGACCCATAAAAACATACGATGTTAAATGATAAAAATATGCTAAAATATACATATATACTTCCTCCGTTTCGTTTTAGTTGTCGTTGAATAGTGTAAAATTGAACTATCCAGCGACAACTAAAAAGAAACAGAGGGAGTATAAAGATTTAAACCATAGTTGTTAGCCCTAAATATTTATTTACTTCCATATAACCAAAAACATACAAACACATGTACACTACCGGAATCGGCTAAGCACTCGGCAAAGCCTGAAAAACACTCGACACAGGCTTTGCCGAGTGTCGCACTCGACAAAGAGGGCTCGGCGAACAGTACATCGGCAAAGGCTTCTTTACCGAGTACTTTTTCTCGGGCACTCGACACAGACTTTGCCGAGTGCCAGACAGTACTCGACAAAGAAAAGCCGCCGTCACGGCGCCGGGGTGACGGAGACGGCGCTTTGCCGAGTGTTCTAGGGGACACTCGGCAAAGAAGTTATCTTTGCCGAGTGTCTCCTAATACACTCGGCATAGAAGTTACTCCCTGCCGAGTGTCTGCCGGCCAGCACTCGGCAAAGAATCCGTCAGCGGGTCCCCATGTCAGGTTCTTTGACGAGTGCTTTATATGGCACTCGACAAAGCGTGCCTCTTTGCCGAGTGCCAGGGCCACTACACTCAACAAAGAACCTATACCGGTGCCTAGGTCTTGGTTCTTTGCCGAGTGCTATGGTCCTGACACTCGGCAAAGCCCCTCTTTGCCGAGTGTTACACTCGGCAAAGTGATCAGCACACACCTTTTTTATTTGTTTTTCCTATTCATCCAAACAAACAAAAGATACATCATAGATATCACATATATACATCACAGACATAAATATCCAACACAAACATTAATATACAAGTTCTCAACACAAACAATATCAACACAAGTTCAGAAGTATCAACACATAAGTCTCAAGCTCTGACATAAGTATTCAACATAAGTTTTGTAGTCTGAACACTAAAAACATAATTCTCATCGAGGTGGGCGGTTGGACTGGTGCTGTGTTGGGCTGGGCGCTTCATGAGGGTTGTTGGATGCTGCCCCAGATTGGCCCTGCACAGAGAAGAGATTGCATGTGTTATACCAGATGCATTACCAACATCTAACTACAATTTGATACTCATAGGAGTATGGAATAGAGCAGGGTCCATTGTAGGGAACAATGGAGGTGGCGGAGCGAAACCCTGTGCGGCGCCAAGGCTCTGCATGTATTGAAACATCTCCGCCATCCTCTGCTGATCTGCTATGTTTTCCCTCCTCTCTTCTTCTAGTTGTGTTTGTAATATTACAAGCCAACGTTATAGTAACTCAAAGAGAAGGTATATAACTCAAGGAATGACGAGTTACAGAAGCACTAACCTCGAGTTGCTGTATGCGAAGCTATGAGCTGTCGTGCCGAGGTCGTATGGCTGGACTCGAGATATCTCTCGATTGGATAGCACCAACGTCCCTGCACGGGCCCCCATTCGTGCCTCATAGGGGAGATGAATAATCAAATGTTGCATTGGATTGAAGAAGCCGGGTGAAAATATCTTCTCAAGCTTACACAGTAACACATGTGCCAATCTTTCTAAGTCTGCAACCACGGTCCGAGATAACTCTTTTGCACAAAACTGACGGAAGAAATAGCTCAACTCTGAAAGCGCTAGCCAGACATGCTCAGGGACATAGCCTCGAACCATCGCAGGAAGAATCCGTTCAATCCATATGTGGAAGTCATGACTCTTCATCCCTAAGACTCGCATAGTAGATAAGTTCACCCCCTACTCAGGTTAGCTGCATACCCATCAGGGAACATCAACATCTTGATCCACTGAAGTACTTCCTTCCTCTGGCCCTGCTTAGGACGAAATCGGCCTTAGGCCTTCTCCATGTCTTTCCACCACTTGGCGGCTTTATCTCTTGGTTTGGTCTATCACATAACTCTGTCAGATCCACTCTTGTCTTTACGTTATCATTTGACTTATCAGAAATGTCCATAATTGTTGCTCACAGTGCCTCGACAACATTCTTTTCAGTGTGCATCACATCAATGTTGTGTGGAAGGAGTAGGTCGTCATAATAGGGGAGCCGAGTCAAGACAGACTTATGTGTCCACATATGCTGCTCACCATATCCCACAAAACCACCTTCTGTATTGGCCACGAGCCCATCTATCTGTTGACAAATTTCAGCACCAGTCATCGGTGCAGGTGGGCGGTCCGTCACTACGACACCTTTCGTAAAGTTCTTGATGTCTAGGCGGAATGGATGGTCAGGAGGGAGAAATTGTCGATGTTTATCGAAGGACGAATATTTGCCACCCTTTTTCAATCAAATGAACCTAAGAGCTTCCTTGCAAACTGGGCATGGGAACTTACCGTGAACACACTAGGCGCAGAATAGCCCATACGCCGGTAAGTCATGCATGGAGTACTGGTGCCAAACATGCATTCTGAAGTTTGTCTTCGTAGCTCGGTCATACGTCCATACCCCTTCCTCCCAGGCACGTACCAATTCATTGATCAAAGGCTCCATGTACACACCCATTTTATTCCCCGGGTGTCCGGGAATTATCAACGACACGAATATATTCTGCCTTTGAAAGCACACACCAGGGGGAGATTGATTGGGATAACAAACACGGGCCAACATGTGCACGGGGCAGCGCTCATTCCATAGGGATTGAACCCATCTGTGGCCAGCGCAACATGTACATTACGAGCCTCTTCGGCTTTCTCACGGTGAATGGCATCAAAGTGTTTCCATGCTTCACCATCGGATGCGTGCACCATCTTGTCAGGATTGTATCATTTTCCATTTTTGTGACATGTCATTTGTTTCGTGGATTCCTCTGCCATGTATAGACGCTGGATCCTCGATATGAACGGAAGGCGCCGTAGAATTGTCAAGGGGATGTCGAGTTGCCTCTTCTGTCCATCACCAGAGTCTACCTCCATGAACTTAGACGATTCACACTCGGGACAATACTTTGCCTCCGCGTATTCTTTCCTAAATAGCACGCAACCCTTCGGACAAGCATGAATCTGCTCATACGTCATCTTGAGTGCACGCAAGAGTTTCTGTGCCTCATACATGTTCTTTGGCAGAACATGATCATCCGGAAGCAGGCTCCCAATAACCGTCAACAAGCCATCGAATGTGTCTCTACTCATGCTGTACTGCAACTTGAACGCCATTACACGCCCAATGACATCCAGTTGAGAAACCTTTGTCTGGCCGTGAAGGGGCTTCTGTGCCGCATCAAACATGTCGTAGAACGCCTTTGCAGTCGGCTCTGGCTCGTCATCCATACATCCTCCCGTGTATTGTGCCTCGTGATAGTCGTTCAACATATCCGCTACCCCCGCATCGGCATCATAATCCTCGACACGTTGTCTCAGCACCTCCTCTCTCGTACGATGCGCTTCACCATGAAAGATCCACCAAGTATAGCCTGGCGTAAATCCATTCTTCTAAATATGTTCTACCATGGCCTTCTTTGGTTTTCTTTTCTGGTTGGCACATTTGCTGCACGGGCATGGGACTAGACTCGCTCCTTTAGCAGCTTTGCCATATGCCCGTTCCACGAAATCATCGGTCTTTCTAATCCATTCAAGGGTGACATCGTTCCTTCCTCTATGGCCTGTGTACATCCATTAAAGGTCATCCATCCTCTAACAGAAGCCTAGTAATAGAAAATTTTGGCAGCACCTCCCTTGCACGGGGAGGTTTCTAAAACCTACAAATAAAACTATCAACACGATGGCTGACATCCACGCATAATTCAACAACACGATAGCCGGCAATCACATATAACCATAGCCACATGCAAACTACATTTAATTCCTATAGACCAATCATACACATATATTAGAAATATAATTTCCTATAGACCAATCACATGCAAACTACGTTTAACCACATATAATCAATCGCATGTAATTTCTTATATACCAACCATATGCATATATTACAAATGTATACCTTAGCCGGGGAGGATGGCGGAGATGGCGGGGTGTCCGGAGATGGCTGGAGCGACGGTGGTTGACGAAGATGGCGCGACAGGGAGGATGGCCGGTGAATTGCTGGGTCGAGCGCAGGCGGCGGCGGCGCTCCGGGGTTGCAGGGTGGCGGGGAGCGGGGCCGGGGGCGCGCGGGCGGCGGCGCCGCGAGCGGGGCGGCGAGCAGTGAGTGAGAGAGTGAGTGAGAGAGTGAGTGAGAGAGAGTGAGTGGAGAAGGAGAAGAGTCTGTTATGTCACTTCTTTGCCGAGTGCCCGTGATCTAGCACTCGGCAAAGATTTTTTAATAATTAAAAAATTTACTTTGCTGAGTGCCCCGGATCTGGCACTCGGCAAAGCGGTCTTTGCCGAGTGTCCACTGACAGGCACTCGACAAAGACTGGACTTAGGGTTTTTAGAAAAGCTATGCCGAGTGCCACACGGCTAGCACTCGGCAAAGGCTTCTTTGCCAAGTGTCCAAGCGTGGGCACTCGACAAATCATATTTTTATTTTTTTATTTTCTTTACCAAACTTTTTATGGCATGTTCCTACACTATGTAGACCTACATGTACCATTTTGGGACAATTATAACAGTGTTTTCTATAGCTAGTAGATTTAGTTCGTTTATTTGAATTTCTTCAGAAAACTCAGATTTGAACTGCAAGTCACTCGAAACTTAGAAAATCGTGCATGCAAAAATGATATCCATGCTATTTAGCACAAGTTACGACCAATTTCAGAAGGGGACCGAAAACTTCGAGCACCAAGCTCACTAAACATGGCCGTGAACTTGTCATCCACATGTTAAAAAATTGTATAAAACACAAACAAAGTCGAAAAATCATGAAACTTGTCCACATGTTATGATATCATATATAGAGACTGTGATAAAAAAATGAGAAAGTTTCGAGAAAGGTGTGACGCACTATGTGTAAAACCTAAGAGATCCACACATGAAATCATAAAGTTTCAATGTCGTTCTCTTAGGTTTCTACACATAGTGCGTCTTACCTTTGTCGAAACTTTCTCAAATTTTTATCACAACCTCTATATATGGTATCATGACATGTGGAAAAGTTTCATAATTTTCTGACTTTGTTTGTGTTTTATTCAATTTTTAAACAACCGGTTGGCAAGTTCACGACCATGTTTAGTGAGCATGTTACTCTAAGTTTCCGGTCCGCTCCTGAAATCGGTCGTAACTTGTTCTAAATAGCATGGGTATCATTTTTGCATGCACGGTTTTCCAAGTTTCGAGTGACTTGCAGTTCAAATATGAATTTTCCGAAGAAATTCAAATAAATGAACTAAATATACTAGCTATAGAAAACACTGTTATAATTGTCCCAAAATGGTACATGTAGGTCTACATAGTGTAGGAACATGCCACAAAAAGTTTGGTTGACAAAATAAAAATATATGCTTTGCCGAGTGCCAAAAAAAGGCACTCGGTAAAGAAGGCTTTGCCGAGTGTCGGCTGGTTGACACTCGGCAAAGAATCTTCTTTGCCGAGTGCCAACTCTCGGCCCTCAACAAAGGTTAACGGCCGTCAGCTCTAGATTGTCGCTGACGACCCTTTGCCGAGTGCCACTTTCGCCGAGTGTTCGGCACTCGACAAAGACTTCTTTGCCGAGTGTATTTCTGTGCCGAGAGTCCTACACTCGGTAAACGAGCTCGTTACCGAGAGCAGGACTTTGCCGAGTGCGGCACTCGGCAAAGTCTTCTTTGCCGAGTGGCTGACAAAAAGCACTCGGCAAAGAGCCCATCATTCGGTAAAGGCCCGAATTTCGGTAGTGCTACTATATATTCAAGTATAATATTCTTTACTATATTAAAACATCAGTTTCAACGGTCGTTCCGCGTCATATTTTTACAAATAACCCCTTACATCTATTTCAAACTAACCCGCTGCACGCCCGTCCCCTCTACGCAACCAACCTCCATGTCCCAAACCACACCTTCGCATATAGATGGCCAAACGGCGGCCCGGCACGGGCCCTGACTGTGCCGGGCCGACCCGTTAGCTCATCGGGTCATTTGGTTAAATCAACATAAAATGTTAAAAAGCGATGCAGGAGGTAGGATTTGAACCCACACCCTGATGGAAGAAGGGCAGGAGACACCGGGTGAAGCCGTATAACAAGTAGAACTTCATGCCTAAGTGTTTTAATATTGAATATAAATTGTACATATGTATATACACTTTTTTGTAAAATAAAAAAATAATCGTGCCGTCCTAGGCCAGCACTACGGACCGTAGCCTCAGACCGGCCCACCAGACACGGCTCATTTAGCCATCTATACCTCTGAACAATAATAATAGTCCTTATCTCAATTGCCACCACGTCGTTCGCCATCCTACTTCTTTTCTCTCTCCCCTCATGCCTCCGCCTCCGCGCCACTCTGTAGGAAACGGGTGACGCTTAAGAGGGGGGGGGGGGGGGTGGATTAGGACTTCTAAAACTTTCGCTAAACTAGGCCACAATTAAATCCCTAGAGCAAAACTTATGCAAATAGTCAAACTAGAATGTGCAAACTAGGTTTTGTCTAAGTGTTGCTATCTCTACCGCAATGGCTAAGTTTCAATCTACACTAAATAAGTATGTATACAAGATTGAAACTTAAATGCTTAATATAAATGTAGAAACTTAAAGAGCAAAGTAGAGAAGCAAACTCTCGTGGATGACACCGGTATTTTTACCGAGGTATCCGGAACCGCGCAAGGTCCTGACTAATCCTCGTTGGTGCCCCTACGCAAAGGGAAGCCCACGCAAGGGCCAAGCACCTCGGTCGAGTAACTCCGTAGAGAGCCACAGGCCTTCTCCACGCGCAAGTGGTGCTCCGCTTCCGGCTCCTCTCGGACGCTCCCCACCGTCTCCACTATCGAGCTTCCGACCAAAACGCCGCGGGCTTCATTCCCTCCGGTACACGGTGGCGGCCGTGACACAAACGCGGTTGTCACGGTCTCGCAAGACACTCGCCCCACTCGGCACAATTACAACGGCCCGCGCAAGAGCCGAGGGGTTGTGTGGTTTGTCTAAACTCACTCAACTAACTAGGATTCACCTAGAGCAAGCCCTAATGCGGTCTAACTAACCTAAGCCCTTCACAAAGCAACTACGCTTATCATCGAGTGATTCTATTAAGCACTTGGGTGTAAGAGCACTTGGGAATGTCTACAATATGCCTTGGTATGTTGTTTGGGCTCCACCTATTGGAAATAGCCGGTTGGGGGTGTATTTATAGCCCCCAACACAAATAGAGCCGTTGGAGAAAAGCTGCTGCTTTCTGCGTCACACCGGACAGTCTGGTGGTGCACTGGACAGTCCAGTGGTGCACCAGACAACACAATGTAGCCTGTCCGGTGCGCCTAGCCGTTGCCCTGTCAGAGCAGGTGACCGTTGGCGCCGTAGGCTTTCCACACCGGACAGTCCGGTCCTCACACCGGACAGTCCAGTGGTCTTCTCTCCGGGTGCCACCTGGAACTAGCCGTTGGGCTGTGGTTCCCTGGTGCACCGGACAGTCCGGTGTGCCACCGGACAGTCCGGTGCACCACACACAGACAGTCCGCATGCAACACACTTGGACTTTTCTTGGATCTCTTTAATGTCTTCTTTTGAGGTGTTGCTTTCCTCAATTCCTTAGTCCAAGTTAATCTTGCATCCTGTGAACTACAAACACAAACACTAGAAAACTTATTAGTTCACGGATTGTGTTGAACATCAAACACCAAAACTCAATTAGCCAAATGGCCCGGGGTCCATTTTCCTTACATTCTCCCCCTTTTGGTGATTGATGACAACACAACCAAAGCAAGCAAATAATACGATTATTTAAATGACAATATGCAATCTACTTGCTAGGATGCATGTTTGTCCCCACAATGTGATATTATGGACTTAAGCCTCCCCCTAACTCCATAATTCACTTGCTTCCTATTTTTGGACCAAATAACCAAAACCACTTGAAAAACCATTTGTAGATTAAAAATTTAAATTGGTGGTGTTTGATATAGTTTTCATTGCTTTGGTCCCTAAAACTTCTCCCCCTTTGGCATCAACCACCGAAAAGGAAGACATTAAAAGCATGTAGGAAGTAAAAAATTGCCCTCAGATGATTACTCCCCCTAAATGAGTGTTCTCCTTTAGAAAAAAATTTCTCCCCTTTAGAGACGAAGAAAAAACTCCCCCTGACAGAGATCTTCTACTTTTAGGAAAAAGCATGTGAAAATTAGAGGTGCAAAACATAATTTGAAAAGACTAACTTCCCTTATGCATAGGTAACAGAATATGAGTTAATCACTTATGCATTTTTAGCAACATGGAAGTATATGATATGAAATATAGTCTAATCAAATATTGGAGAAGACATGTAAATGATACTAGATGTAGTCTCAAAAGATACCGACTGAAATTCAATGGCGAGCTTGAGAGACATGAGAGTTCTTGGAGATTTTGCAGTGGCAGATTGTTGTCTTTCTCCGAGGACCTCATTTTCCTTACAATGAGACTATCACATGAAATAAACTTGAAAAGGTGTTAGTCTCAAAGTATTAGATTATAGAGTAATTTCCCCCTGAAAGTGTGCATACAAGTTTTGAATACTTGTAGGAGACATGCACTTTTGATTTGATATCAAGAGGGGCAGATTATTTATAATCCTATATTTGGCACATATAAGTTAAATGATACCAATTGTAGGATATGAGCTTTTGATGCATTAGTGTCATTTACTTAGGGATATTAAATAAGCTATGTGCCATGCTTAAATACACATTTTAAACCATGTAGGTTTGCTTAAGTGTATGAATTGAAAACAAGCAGTCCTACCATGTGATTTACCTAGTATGCATGTGTTTAAGCAAAAGTAAGTACAAATTGTAATACTAGGCATGAGAGGTAAAACTAGATACAAGAAAAAAATAGATACGCATATCTAAAAACAAGGAATGCAATAAATCTAGTTACCTTAGTCATGGGTGGGGAAATTTGGGTCCAAAATATTCACTTATCCACGTGGCAATAAGCTTGATCCAACATGATGTACCCCACGATGTACATCCCAACTTTGCCAAGTCTCCAAATTCCCTGATGACCTTCGGTCCACTCACTTCCCTTTCGGGATCCAAACCTTCTTGGTACTTTTCATAGTTGAAATTATTTCCTTTGGCACCCAGATACATTTGGCCCCCTTTCCTTTGTTGGCTTGCTTGTTGGCCTTGATTTCTATCACCTTTCCATTCTTTTTCTTCTTGATCAAATATGGTGTAGCAGCCTTGTTGTCCACCTTTTTGATGTAGGTGTTGGAGATTTTGCTTGATGGCTTTTGCTTGAGCTTTTGCCTTTGTTTATCCCCGGTCATCGCCTTGCATTGGAAAGACTTATGGCCTTCCATGTGGCATAGCCTACAAATTACAGTTTCTCCCTCCATAGGCTTGTTCACTCCCGCAGTGGTGTTATCCTATGGAGGTCAAATTTGTTTGGCTTTGCCTTTCTTGTCATACAAAGCCTTGCCAAGGCGAGCCACTTCTTGCCTTAATTGTTCATTTTCCTTTGCAACCTCGTCCGAACATGTTTCTACAACAATATTCTCAACAAGAACTTGGTTGCAGGGGTTAGAATCATCAATTAAATCAAAGCAATAAGTAGAAGCATCTTTCTTAATAATTTTAGGTATTTCAACTAAAGATGCTGCTGGGGTGCTACCGATGTTTTCTAGCTTAGTAGTTAGCTCATTATTGTGTATGCTAAGAATTTCCATTTTCTCTAGCAAATTTTCAATAGCTTCTTGGGAGCTAGCTAACTTAGCCTTAAGTTTGTCATTCTTTTTAATAAGGCCATCATCAGTAGCAGTGGATGGAGCACTAGACTCTAATAGCTCAATTTTAGTTGACATCTCACAATTTAGGTTTGCAAAAGTTTCAAATTTTTCTAGCAATCCTTTATAATCATTTTGGGAGCTAATCAACTTATTTTTCAAAGTTTTAAGTTGAGCTTTTTGCTTAGTGCAAACATCCTGGGAAAATTTAACGGCTTCTGCAAGTTCATCTACGGAGGGTTTTCCCTCACCATCATCATCACTACTACTATCATCACTAGAGGATGGAATGCTCATTTTCCCTCTTGCCATAAGGCATTTGTGTGATGACCGTGATGAGCGTGATGAGGCCCGGCGACTGCGCGTCCTTGGAGGTTCATCTTCACTTGAGGAATCATCCCAAGTTCTAACACTTGTTAGCGCCTTGCATTTGCTCCTCTCCTTTTTGGGTTCGGCCATAGTTGGACAGTTGTCCCTGAAGTGGCCCTTCTCCCCACATGTGAAGCACCCTCTCTTTCTTTGCTTTTTCCTGTCAATGTTAAAGAGAAGATCTTCGACCTGCAGGGGCACACCCATTAGATTAATCTTGCGGATCATCCCCATTACCTTTCCGACGCGTCGGATTGTTTCTTCGTCCTCGGAGGATGATGTGCATGGTTGATTATCTTCATCATCATCACTTTCTTCTTCTTCCTCTTCTTCACTTGAGGAACTTGGAGTGGGATCCTTCTTTTTGCCCTTCCTTTCATCACATGCAAAAGCATATGGCCTTGAGGAAGTTGGCTCCTCTCCTCGACACATTTTTCACGACATCTCAAAAGCTGCGATTTTCCCAATCACAATGGTCAGGGTCATGTTACTCAAGTCCTCCATGTTGTGAAGGATGGTGATGATGCTCCCATATCTTCGTTGTGGTAGCAGGGAGATAATCTTCCTCACAATGTTCGCATCACCTAGCTTATTTATGCCAATAGAGTTGAGCTCATTGATGATTAGATTTAAACGAGAATACATGTCTCTAACAAGATCATCATCTCTCATAGCAAAAGTATTATACTCATTTAAGACTAGACAATGTTTTTGGTCATGGACATTTGATGTGCCGTCATGGAGCTCATGCAACTTAAGCCAAATCTCATTAGCAGTTTTCAAGGTAAATACTTGATTAAAAATATCCATACTAAGAGATTCATACAAGCAATTTTTGGCTCTAGCATTTAAATGAATTTCTTTTTCCTCACTCGTGGTGGGTTTCTCGGGATTCTTGGGGGGTTTCATCCCGTCACGAGTGACTCTCCAAACACCTAGATCAACGACCTCTAGGTAACAAGCCATTCTAGCACTATAATATGGGAAGTTAGTGCCGTCGAAGTGTGGTGGCCTATGGGTATCCATCCCTTCCTCTGAAAAGCATCGGCTCTTTTAGCGGTGAAGCTAAAGCGTTTCAAATGAGCCAAACCAGGCTTTGATACCACTTGTAGGAAACGGGTGACACCTAAGAGGGGGGGGGGGGGTGAATTAGGACTTCTAAAACTTTCGCTAAACTAGGCCACAATTAAATCCCTAGAGCAAAACCTATGCAAATAGTCAAACTAGAATGTGCAAACTAGGTTTTGTCTAAGTGTTTCTATCTCTACCGCAATGGCTAAGTTTCAATCTACACTAAATAAGTATGTATACAAGATTGAAACTTAAATGCTTAATATAAATGCGGAAACTTAAAGAGCAAAGTAGAGAAGCAAACTCTCGTGGATGACACCAGTATTTTTACCGAGGTATTCGGAACCGCGCAAGGTCCCGACTAATCCTCGTTGGTGCCCCTACGCAAAGGGAAGCCCACGCGAGGGCCAAGCACCTCAGTCGAGTAACTCCGTAGAGAGCCACGGGCCTTCTCCACGCGCAAGTGGTGCTCCACTTCCAGCTCCTCTCGGACGCTCCCTGCCGTCTCCACTATCGAGCTTCCGGCCGAAACGCCGTGGGCCTCGTTCCCTCCGGTACACGGTGGCGGTCGTGACACAAACGCGGTTGTCACGGTTTCGCAATACACTCGCCCCACTCAGTACAATTACAATGGCCCGCGCAAGAGCCAAGGGGTTGTGTGGTTTGTCTAAACTCACTCAACTAACTAGGATTCACTTAGAGCAAGCGCTAATGCGGTCTAACTAACCTAAGCACTTCGCAAAGCACCTACGCTAATCACCGAGTGATTCTATTAAGCACTTGGGTGTAAGAGCACTTGGGAATGTCTACAATATGCCTTGGTATGTTGCTTGGGCTCCACCTCTTGGAAATGGCCGGTTGGGGGTGTATTTATAGCCCCCAACACAAATAGAGAGGTTGGAGAAAAGCTGCTGCTTTCTGCGTCACACCGGACAGTCCGGTGGTGCACCGGACAGCGCACTGTAGCCTGTCCGGTGCGCCTAGCCATTGCCCTGTCAGAGTAGGTGACCGTTGGTGCCGCAGGCTTTCCACACCAGACAGTCCGGTCCTCACACCGGATAGTCCGGTGGTCTTCTCTCCGGGTGCCACCTCGAACTAGCCGTTGGGCTGTGGTTCCCTGGTGCACCGGATAGTCTGGCATGTGGGCACCGGACAGTCCGGTGTGCCACCGGACAGTCCGGTGCTCCACGTACAGACAGTATGCATGCAGCACACTTGGACTTTTCTTGGATCTCTTTAATGTCTTCTTTTGAGGTGTGCTTTCTTCAATTCCTTAGTCCAAGTTAATCTTGCATCCTGTGAACTACAAACACAAACACTAGAAAACTTATTAGTTCACGGATTGTGTTAAACATCAAACACCAAAACTCAATTAGCCAAATGGCCCGGGGTCCATTTTCCTTACACACCCTATTATAGGCAGAGGGCATGGGAGCAGGCACGTCCTCCCCGTATTCGTCCGACACTAGCCCCGACACCGACCCCACACAGTGACTATTGCACGTCCACGAGGACGTTTCACAACATACGCGCACCATTGTTTTCGCCATCATCGGACGTCCCGTTCGTCTTCCCGGCCTTCTCCCTGATCTTCCTCCCCAACCTGCTACCCCCGCCCACGGTTGCAACCGCGAGCCGACCGACGCTCATCGACGCGGGTACGGGGGCGAGCCAGTCTTGCTCCTGGCCTTTCTCCGTGCGTGCCACCGAGGAGGACATGGTGGCGCCTGCCACACTTAGGTTATCTTGGCGATGAGGAGTCCAGGTCTGAGATATTGGACAACCAAGACCCCTAGCGCATCAGTAGTCGGCATATGCTACAAAGTTGGTGGTGGTGTTGTGTCACCTCACTGGGTCCAAGGCTGGGAAGGCACTCACATTCTCTCGCCCTTCTCGGACTGATGCCTTGTGCGGGTGCCTCTTAGTTTAGAGCTGCTCCGGCTGGGCTTCTTTCTCCGCTTGCGTGCTCTCTCCCTATATGTATCTAGTGGTATACTACCTATGTCGCCTCCAGATGCCCAGGTCTTTGTCGTGTCCTTCTCTGACAACGAACAGGTATACCCGCCTCTTCCCTTCCCTTCCTGCTCTACGAAACCTTGGAAGTGGGGGAGGCGAGGGATGGGCCCCCTGATTTGCTGCATATGGTACCCGTTCGATGGCTCGGGATCGCCTGTCTACATGACCTTTCCCTTACCACAGTGTCGACTCGGTATGCTTCTATCACTTCTATATACCTATCACCCATCCTTCTGTAATTGCAAAAAATATTATGTTGTTCCTCTGTTGTTTTGGGTGTTCGTTTTTTGTTGCGCTAAGGACTGAGCATAATTGGGTGTGTTAATACTTTATTTATTATCTGCACATGGTTTGTGTTCTTCTGATGATGGCTCATGGATCCTGCAAAATACGTGTTAGGATTTGGAAATCCATGCGGGCACTACCACAGGGTGCTCGTCCCTTGTGTTCTTGGCTCTTGCATGCATTAGTTCGTTTCTGAGACCACATTGGCGCAATGGACTCCATGGTGTTTGAGGTTGCTGAATTGGATGGAGCAATAATGATTTATCAAGCTAACAATACAAGGAAAGGTTTTTTTGTTGGTTTTAAACGTTAGTAATTGCTATAAAGTACCATAATTTGTATGGAGCGCATCCAGTTTTTATTGATGCCTGACTTTAGCAACCACTCCATATTTTGATCCATCTTTTTTATAAGTTTGAGTTCATGTGACTTATTTTAGAAACTCGAGCTCATAAACTTCCTCTTATTTGGTTTATGTATGGTGGAATTATGTCATTTTATAATCTCTGTTTGCTCAGTCACTCGTTGTGAACTCTCTTCTAATCTCTCCCTTAATTGGCCGTGTTGTACCAAGACATATTGGATGGAGTAAACAACAACATCAGTTAGTCAAATCAAAAAATATTATACGAAGAGCCGAGACAATCAATAAAAAATCTTGAGATCTTTTTGGTGGATATTTTACGTGGGCATTGTTGTGAGCCGTCACAACGTATGGGCAACCGACCAGTATGTATTTATATGAAAAAATAGAAAAAAATAAAATTGTGTCTAGCCCGTCGTGCCACACCTTAAGCCTAGGCACGGACCGGTGACCGAGCCAGACCGACACGAGCCCGGTTCGATACGTGCCGTGCCGGATTTGGGCCAGGCCAAACTTGTGCCAGGTTTCGGGTCACCTGAGAAGCCTGACCCGTCTAGACATCTATATGTGGGGTACGAATGCTGGTGTCAAAGTTTATTCCACGCAAAGTACACGAATTAGGATTCTTTTGCTTCCGACTCTTTAAACTTTGAATTATCTATATCTATATCATCATCAATATATAATCTACCATTTAAAAACTTTGCAAAATTCAATCAACCAAATCACCTCACACTCATAACCATCACTAAATTCACCTGAAATTAATACACCATCAAAACCAACTATTCAAATCGCTAAATAACCCTCTCTCCCTTACTCACTCCAATAGACAAGATTATTTGAATCATTCTTTATCTCTTATCCTCATGTCTCCCTCCCTATAATATTGCCGCCCCTTTTTCTTTCACTCTCATTGCCGTTGTCGTCGACCTCTAATCTTTTTGAGATCGTAGCGTTAGGTTGAGCTATATACTAGTTGATCAAAGGTGTGCTACGCACGTGTACAACTTGCTGTTTTTTGGTGTTTCGAATAGAACCTACCTATAGTACATCATTACACTCGACATCGCAGAACCTTTCGGGACGTTAGAAACATAACCACGTATGATACGAATGCATTCAAGGCATGGTTTTGTTTTCGGCTTCATATACAAGTTTATTTACTCGTAACCTAACTTTGGCCACTTAAGCATGTGCGTGATGTTAGTAAGAAAACTACGTTGTACTACGTATAAGGGTGGTAACTAATTATTTCATTTTACAATTTATTTAAGCCCTTAATTAAGTTTAGTTTCAAATTTAATGTAAATAGGATCCGATTCTAATTCGATCTAATTTTTAAAATTTATAGTGTAAAATTTATAGTCCATTACCACCTCTAATTATATAACATCTTAATTTTCACCACGAGAATAAGAGAACCTTCAAGATACTAGCCAAATAGTTTTGTAAACGCAAAATTGTTATTATTAAAAAATGTATCCAATAGACTCTGTAAATGACTCTTCAAATTAGTAGTTCTTCATCTTTTCATATTCGCTCTCTATTTTTTGGATAGCCTGCTTCACTCGCTATACAGAGTTCTGAATTTACATAGTCTTGTGGACTAGTCTACTCCTTTTTTTTTGAAATTTATATTAGAGAGTAGCTAAATAAATAAATATGACTAATCTTTTTGGCTAACCTTTTGGAGCTGCTCTAAAGTACATTTAAAAATTATCCATCTCTAAATTAACTTAACTAAAAACCAGTAACTTAATTAAAAAGCAGTAAGATTATGCAAACTATATCTCCTATATTCTCGCTCACTACTCTTCTATGACCTCTCACACTAGCCCGAGCTTAATATCCACCTAGTAAATTTCACCCTGCAAGTTTATGATGCCTACCCGCAATAATTGATGCTCAATAATAATGTAAGAAACCGACAAACATCTATTGGGGACTTGTTCTCAAATGCTATGAATTAAGAATAAGACAACACAAAAAGAAATTAATGGTTAATGTCCTTCGTCCTTCGAAGCATTATTTCTCTTAGGATATAACGATCTTCGGACGAAGGTTATAAAGGACTTACCTTCATCATCGCAGTATATGTTAATGAAAGACGAAGAATACGAAACAAGAGAAATAACATGAATAATCATATGACTTTATTAATAGATCTTTATTATATCATCATGGATGAATAAGAATAATATTGAATTACATTTGAACCTTCGGCTCGACAGAAGGCAAAAAGTTCAAGCCTGACGCACTAGCGAGTACAGGCCAGCGTGAACAGTACGAGTGTACTGTTCACCTATTTATAGGCATGGGACGTAGCCTGGTCAAAATTACATTTATGTCCTCGACAACTAGTTACAATCATGACACAAATTATCATGGACCGATTGATCTTTTCCTATTTAAGTCGGTGCAGTCCTTCTAGGGATGGCAACGGGGATTTCCCCGCCGGGGAATGGCTTCCCATCCCCGTCCCCGCGGGGACAAAAATTCCCCGTCCCCGTCCCCGCGAACGCTCACGGGGGAGCTTTTTCTCCCATCCCCGTCCCCGTCGGGGAATTTATCCCCATGGGAAACCCGCGGGGAATCTGTACCCGCTAGAAGTACAATATTTAAAGATAAATTTAAATTGATTGTATCAAATTAATACAAATTTAACAAACAAAATTGAAAATTACAAGAGACATCTACTTTAGAGTTTAGTTTTCTATTTTATAACATGCCATGCACTAAGTTCTTACTATAATTCTAACAAGTAAATTGACTAACTTGGATAAAATAGTTTCGTGGGGCGGATACACGGGGAACGGGGTCGGGGGATGGTTCCCCGTCCCCGTCCCCGCGAACCCGACGGGGATTAAATTTCCCCTATTTAGATCCCCGCGGGGACTAAATTCGTCCCATACCCATCCCCTAATAGAGGAATTCCCCACGGGGAATCGGGGATCGGGTCCCCATTGCCATCTCTAAGTCCTTCGTCTCAAGGCATGTCGCTATGCCGAAGCTCCTTGGATGGTAGCTTTGGCATGTACCTTCGCGCTTGTACTTGCTTATGTGCTGATCTTCCGAAGGTGTTTCTTCTTAAAGGACCTTCGGCGACTAAGCAGTCCCCCAACAGTAGCCCCTTCGCGGTGCTAGATCGTTTTTCGTAACGAGCTTGATCCGTGAAAAATCTCCAAGGCTTCGGAATGCCGAAGGTCCGAAAAACACCTTCCCTGAGCTCGTTGTCAAGAAACGATTAAATTATTCCGAGCGCGAGGTGGCCCACCATGCGGCGGGTACGCATGGTCCGGCGATTCTGAGAGCACCTAGAGGGGGGGGGGTGAATAGGTGATCCTGTAAAATTTCAAAACTTAAGCCACAAAAACTTGTTAAGTGTTAGCACAAGTATGGCCAAGTGGCTAGAGAGGAGTCAAAACACAATAACCACAAGAAATCAATCACAGAGATGACACGGTGGTTATCCCGTGGTTCGGCCAAGTACAAAACTTGCCTACTCCACGTTGTGGCGTCCCAACGAACGAGAGTTGCACTCAACTCCTCTCAAGTGATCCAATGATCAACTTGAATACCACGGTGTTCGTGCTTTTCTTTCTTCAATCCCGTTTGCGAGGAATCTCCACAACTTGGAGCCTCTCGCCCTTACAAAAGATGTTCACAGAGAATCACGGAGCAAGGGAGGGATTAGCAACTCACACACGACACAAAGATCACAGCGAATACGCACACACAAGACCCAAACTTGAGCTCAAGAGACTAGCACACTAGAACGGAGCTCAAATCACTAGAATGTCAAAACAAGTGCGCAAGATTGATGTGTGAGTGATCAAGAGTGCTCAAGGAATGCTTGGTATTCTCCTCCATGCGCCTAGGGGTCCCTTTTATAGCCCCAAGGCAGCTAGGAGCCGTTGAGAACAAATCTGGAAGGCCATCTTTGCCTTCTGTCGTCGGGTGCACCGGACAGTCCGGTGCACACCGGACACTGTCCGGTGCCCGATTTCCTTCCTTAAACAGCCGCAGCCGACCGTTGCCGTCTGTTGCAGATCTGGCGCACCGGACAGTCCGGTGCCTCCTTCCGACCGTTGGCCAGACCACGTGTCGCGCGCAGATCCCGCGGCCGACCGTTGGCTCGGCCGACCGTTGGCTCGGCCGACCGTTGGCTCACCGGACAGTCCGGTGCACACCGGACAGTCCGGTGAATTTTAGCCGTACGCCGTCGGCAAATTCCCGAGAGCGGCGTCTTCAGGTCGAGGCAGCCTGGCGCACCGGACACTGTCCGGTGCACCACCGGACAGTCCGGTGCCCCAGACCGAAACAGCCTTTTGGCTGCACACATCCAACTCTTCTTCTTTCTTCTTCTCTCTGTTTCTAACACTTAGACAAGTATATTAGTACACAAAACTAATGTACTAAGGCTTAGAAACATACCTTTACTTGTGATTTGCAACTTGTTCATCCATAGGCATAGATTCACATTTAAGCACTAGTGTTTGCACTCAATCACCAAAATACTTAGAAATGGCCCAAAGGCACATTTCCCTTTCAATCTCCCCCTTTTTGGTGATTTATGCCAACACAACATAAAGCAACTAGAACAAGTGCAAAAAACACTTCAAATAAAATAAATTTTAGTTTTATTCAATTTTGGCATATATGGATCATCCTTTGCCACCACTTGGTTTGTTTTTGCAAATCAAACTCAAATCTCTATCTCTAAGTCAAACACACATGTTGAAGCATAAAGAGAGTCATTCCAAAAGAGATTGATCAAAGATTTCAAAAACTCCCCCTTTTTCCCATAATCACTACTTCTCCCCACAAAAGCCAACTTTTGACAAAAGAGACAATAAGAGAGTTTTGACAAAACAAAAAGCTCTATTTCACTATTTTCAAAATTTCTCAAGTGGTAGCTGATCCATTTATTGCTTTGGCCTTTATTTTCTCCCCCTTTGGCATCAAGCACCAAAACGGGATCAATCTTGGCCCTTTAACCCCATTGCCTCACCGAAATCTCCAATTAAGAGCAAATGGCAATAAGAGTTCATTAGATGGACTTGGAATAAGTTACCCTCTCATCGGAGTGCAGTGGAAGTCTTTCATGGTCCAAGTCCACCTTTCCCTTTCAATTCGCCTTCGAGACTAAATCAAGCAAACTCAACCACATAGTTAGTCTCACAGGGTCAAGTTGTAACACATCTCCCCCTAAACATGTGCATCACCTTGCAACGGACTTGTGAGGTCCAGGGAGTGTTTGTACAACTTGAGCACCACAATAAGCAACAAAATGCAGAATGAACATGATCAAAGGCATAAACACATGTATGCTACAATTCAATCCAAGTTCCGCGAATCTAAGACATTTAGCTCACTACGCAGCCTGCAAAAGGTCTTCTCATCTAGAGGCTTGGTAAAGATATCGGCTAGCTGGTTCTCGGTGCTAACATGAAACACTTCGATATCTCCCTTTTGCTGGTGGTCTCTCAAAAAGTGATGCCGGATGTCTATGTGCTTTGTGCGGCTATGTTCAACAGGATTTTCCGCCATGCGGATAGCACTCTCATTATCACATAGGAGTGGGACTTTGCTCAGATTGTAGCCAAAGTCCCGGAGGGTTTGCCTCATCCAAAGTAGTTGCGCGCAACACTGTCCTGCGGCAACGTACTCGGCCTCAGCGGTGGATAGGGCAACGGAAGTTTGTTTCTTAGAGTTCCACGACACCAGGGACCTTCCTAAGAATTGGCACGTCCCCGATGTGCTCTTCCTATCGACCTTGCATCCAGCATAGTCGGAGTCTGAGTATCCAACTAAGTCAAAGGTAGACCCCTTTGGATACCAGAGCCCGAAGCAAGGCGTAGCAACTAAATATCTAAGGATTCGCTTCACCGCCACTAAGTGACACTCCTTAGGATCGGATTGAAATCTAGCACACATGCATACGCTAAGCATAATATCCGGTCTACTAGCACATAAATAAAGTAATGACCCTATCATTGACCGGTATGCTTTTTGATCAATGGACTTACCTTCTTTGTTGAGGTCGGTGTGCCCGTCGGTTCCCATCGGAGTCTTTGCGGGCTTGGCATCCTTCATCCCAAACCGCTTTAGCAGATCTTGCGTGTACTTCGTTTGAGAGATGAAGGTGCCGTCCTTGAGTTGCTTCACTTGGAACCCAAGGAAGTAGTTCAACTCGCCCATCATCGACATCTCGAATTTCTGCGTCATCACCCTGCTAAACTCTTCACAAGACTTTTGGTTAGTAGAACCAAATATTATGTCATCGACATAAATTTGGCACACAAACAAATCACCATCACATGTCTTTGTAAAAAGAGTTGGATCGGCTTTCCCAACCTTAAAAGCATTAACAATTAGAAAGTCTCTAAGGCATTCATACCATGCTCTTGGGGCTTGCTTAAGTCCATAGAGCGCCTTAGAGAGCTTACACACATGGTCGGGGTACCGTTCATCCTCGAAGCCAGGGGTTGCTCCACGTACACCTCCTCCTTGATTGGCCCGTTGAGGAAAGCGCTCTTCACATCCATTTGGTACAACCTGAAAGAATGATGAGCGGCATATGCTAGCAAGATACGAATTGATTCTAGCCTAGCCACAGGAGCAAAAGTCTCCTCGAAATCCAAACCTGCGACTTGGGCATAACCTTTTGCCACAAGTCGAGCCTTGTTTCTCGTCACCACCCCGTGCTCGTCCTGTTTGTTGCGGAACACCCACTTGGTTCCCACAACATTTTGCTTCGGACGAGGCACTAGTGTCCAAACTTCATTCCTTTTGAAGTTGTTGAGCTCCTCCTGCATGGCCAACACCCAGTCCGGATCTAGCAAGGCCTCCTCTACCCTGAAAGGCTCAATAGAAGAGACAAAGGAGTAATGCTCACAAAAATTAACTAATCGAGATCGAGTAGTTACTCCCTTGCTAATGTCACCCAGTATTTGGTCGACGGGATGATCCCTTTGAATCATCGCTCGAACTTGGGTTGGAGGTGCCGGTTGCGCTTCTTCCTCCATCACATGATCATCTTGTGCTCCCCCTTGATCACACGCCTCCTGTTGATGAACCTGTTCATCGTCTTGAGTTGGGGGATGCACCGTTGTTGAGGAAGAAGGTTGATCTTGCTCCAAGTGTTCCTGTGGTCGCACATCACCAATCGCCATGGTGCGCATAGCGGCCGTTGGAACATCTTCTTCATCTACATCATCACAATCAACAACTTGCTCTCTTGGAGAGCCATTAGTCTCATCAAATACAACGTCGCTAGAGACTTCAACCAAACCCGATGATTTGTTGAAGACTCTATACACCTTTGTATTTGAGTCATAACCTAACAAAAACCCTTCTACAGCTTTGGGAGCAAATTTAGAATTTCTACCCTTCTTCACTAGAATGTAGCACTTGCTCCCAAATACACGAAAGTAGGATACATTGGGTTTGTTACCGGTTAGTAGCTCATACGACGTCTTCTTGAGGAGGCGATGAAGGTAGACCCTATTGATGGCGTGGCAAGCCGTGTTCACGGCTTCCGTCCAAAAGTACTCGGGGGTCTTGAACTCTCCTAGCATCGTCCTCGCCATGTCGATGAGCGTCCTGTTCTTCCTCTCTACCACACCATTTTGCTGTGGTGTGTAGGGAGCGGAGAACTCGTGCTTGATCCCTTCCTCTTCAAGGAACTCCTCCACTTGAAGGTTCTTGAACTCGGACCCGTTGTCGCTCCTTATCTTCTTCACCTTGAGCTCAAACTCATTTTGAGCTCTCCTGAGGAAGCGCTTGAGGGTCCCTTGGGTTTCAGACTTATCCTGCAAAAAGAACACCCAAGTGAAGCGGGAAAAATCATCTACAATAACCAGACCATACTTACTCCCTCCTATGCTCAGATAGGCGACGGGTCCGAAGAGGTCCATATGCAGCAGCTCCAGGGGTCTTGAAGTGGTCATCACATTCTTGCTGTGATGCGCTCCTCCCACTTGTTTACCTGCTTGACAAGCTGCACAAGGTCTATCTTTCTCGAATTGAACGTTAGTCAGACCTATCACGTGTTCTCCCTTTAGAAGCTTGTGAAGGTTCTTCATCCCCACATGTGCTAAGCGGCGATGCCACAGCCAGCCCATGCTAGTCTTAGCTATTAAGCATGCATCTAGACCGGCCTCTTCTTTTGCAAAATCAACTAAATAAAGTTTGCCGTCTAATACACCCTTAAAAGCTAGTGAACCATCACTTCTTCTAAAGACAGACACATCTACATTTGTAAAAAGACAATTATATCCCATATTGCATAATTGACTAACAGATAGTAAGTTATATCCCAGAGACTCAACTAAAAACACATTAGAAATTGAGTGCTCATTTGAAATTGCAATTTTACCTAACCCTTTTACCGTGCCTTGATTCCCATCACCGAATACAATTGAATCTTGGGAATCCTTATTTTTGACGTAGGAGGTGAACATCTTCTTCTCCCCCGTCATATGGTTTGTGCATCCGCTGTCGATAATCCAGCTTGAACCCCCGGATGCATAAACCTGCAAGGCAAATTTAGGCTTGGGTCTTAGGTACCCAACTCATGTTGGGTCCTACAAGGTTAGTGCAAATGTCCTTAGGGACCCAAATGCAAGTTTTGTCTCCCTTGCATTTTGCCCCTAACTTCCTAGCAACAATTTTCTTATCCTTTCTACAAATAGCAAAGGAAGCATTTAAAGCACAATAAATTGTAGAAGGTTCATTCACTACTTTCCTAGGAGCATTATGAACAACATTTCTTCTAAGCACATTTCTACCATGCATAACATGAGAACTAGAAGCAGTCATAGCATAAGAGTCATAAGCATGTGAATCAAAAACATCATGACCTCTAAAAGCATTTCTAGAATATCTCCTATCATAGTACATGAAAGCATGATTCTTCTTAACACTATTAGCCATAGGAGCCTTCCCTTTCTCCTTGGTGGAGATGGGAGTCTTATGGCTTGTTAAGTTCTTGGCTTCCCTCTTGAAGCCAAGCCCATCCTTAATTGAGGGGTGTCTACCAATAGTGTAGGCATCCCTTGCAAATTTTAGTTTTTCAAATTCACTCTTGCTAGTCTTAAGTTGGGCATTAAGACTAGTTAATTCATCATTCAATTTTGAAATGGAGACTAAGTGTTCACTACAAGCATTAATATCAACATCCTTACACCTAGTGCAAATTTCAACATGTTCAACACAAGAGTTGGATTTATTTGCTTCTACTAGTTTAGCATTTAAGTCATTATTAATGCTCTTTAATTTTGAAATTGTCTCATGGCAAGAAGATAGTTCACAAGAAAGCATTTCATTTCTTTTAACTTCTAGAGCAAGGGATTTTTGAGCCTCTACAAACTTATCATGTTCTTCATACAAGAGATCCTCTTGCTTTTCTAGTAGTCTATTCTTATCATTTAAAGCATCAATCAATTCATTAATCTTATCAATCTTAGATCTATCTAAGCCTTTAAATAAGCATGAATAGTCTATTTCATCATCATCACTAGACTCATCCTCATTAGAAGAAGCATAAGTAGAGTTTCGAGTACTTACTTTCTTCTCCTTAGCCATGAGGCATGTGTGATGCTCGTTGGGGAAGAGGGATGACTTGTTGAAGGCGGTGGCGGCGAGTCCTTCGTTGTCGGAGTCGGACGAGGAGCAATCCGAATCCCACTCCTTTCCAATATGTGCCTCGCCCTTTGCCTTCTTGTAATTCTTCTTCTTTTCCCATTTTCCGCTCTTGCTCCTGTGTTCCTGGTCACTTTCATTATCGGGACAGTTAGCAATAAAGTGACCAATCTTACCACATTTGAAGCATGAGCGCTTCCCCTTCGTCTTGGTCTTGTTGGGATGCTCCTTGCGACCCCTTAACGCCGTCTTAAAGCGCTTGATGATGAGAGCCATTTCTTCATCATTGAGCCCGGCTGCCTCAATTTGCGCCACCTTGCTTGGTAGTGCCTCCTTGCTTCTTGTTGCCTTGAGAGCAAAGGGTTGAGGCTCGTGGATTGGACCGTTCAACGCGTCGTCGACGTACCTCGCCTCCTTGATCATCATCCGCCCACTTACGAATTTTCCGAGTACCTCCTCGGGCGTCATCGTCGTGTACCTGGGATTCTCACGAATATTGTTTACAAGATGAGGATCAAGAACGGTAAAGGACCTTAGCATTAGGCGGACGACGTCGTGGTCCGTCCATCGCGTGCTTCCATAGCTCCTTATTTTGTTGACAAGGGTCTTGAGCCGGTTGTATGTTTGGGTTGGCTCCTCCCCCCTTATCATAGCGAATCTCCCAAGTTCGCCTTCCACCAACTCCATCTTGGTGAGCATGGTGACGTCGTTGCCCTCGTGAGAGATCTTGAGGGTGTCCCATATCTGCTTGGCATTGTCCAAGCCGCTCACCTTATTGTACTCTTCCCTGCACAAAGATGCTAAGACAACAGTGGTAGCTTGTGCATTTCTATGGATTTGTTCATTTATAAGCATAGGGCTATCCGAGCTATCAAATTTCATTCCATTCTCTACAATCTCCCATATGCTTGGATGGAGAGAGAATAAGTGACTACGCATTTTGTGACTCCAAAATCCGTAGTCCTCCCCATCGAAGTGTGGAGGTTTGCCAAGAGGAATGGAAAGCAAATGCGAATTCGAACTATGTGGAATACGAGAATAATCAAATGAAAAGTTCGAATTGACCGTCTTCCTGTAGTCGTTGTCGTCGTCCTTTTGGGAAGAGGAAGATTCGTCGCTGTCGTAGTAGACGATCTCCTTGATGCGCCTTGTCTTCTTCTTCTTCCCATCTTTTCGTCTATGGCCCGAGCCCGAGTCGTTGGACTTGTCATCCTTTGGCTCATTGACGAAGGACTCCTTCTCCTTGTCGTTGATCACGATTCCCTTCCCCTTAGGATCCATCTCTTCGGGCGGTTAGTCCCTTTCTTGAAGAGAACGCCTTTGATACCAATTGAGAGCACCTAGAGGGGGGGGGTGAATAGGTGATCCTGTAAAATTTCAAAACTTAAGCCACAAAAACTTGTTAAGTGTTAGCACAAGTATGGCCAAGTGGCTAGAGAGGAGTCAAAACACAATAACCACAAGAAATCAATCACAGAGATGACACGGTGGTTATCCCGTGGTTCGGCCAAGTACAAAACTTGCCTACTCCACGTTGTGGCGTCCCAACGGACGAGAGTTGCACTCAACTCCTCTCAAGTGATCCAATGATCAACTTGAATACCACGGTGTTCGTGCTTTTCTTTCTTCAATCCCGTTTGCGAGGAATCTCCACAACTTGGAGCCTCTCGCCCTTACAAAAGATGTTCACAGAGAATCACGGAGCAAGGGAGGGATTAGCAACTCACACACGACACAAAGATCACAGCGAATACGCACACACAAGACCCAGACTTGAGCTCAAGAGACTAGCACACTAGAACGGAGCTCAAATCACTAGAATGTCAAAACAAGTGCGCAAGATTGATGTGTGAGTGATCAAGAGTGCTCAAGGAATGCTTGGTATTCTCCTCCATGCGCCTAGGGGTCCCTTTTATAGCACCAAGGCAGCTAGGAGCCGTTGAGAACAAATCTGGAAGGCCATCTTTGCCTTCTGTCGTCGGGTGCACCGGACACTGTCCGGTGCCCGATTTCCTTCCTTAAACAGCCGCAGCCGACCGTTGCCGTCTGTTGCAGATCTGGCGCACCGGACAGTCCGGTGCACACCGGACAGTCCGGTGCCTCCTTCCGACCGTTGGCCAGACCACGTGTCGCGCGCAGATCCCGCGGCCGACCGTTGGCTCGGCCGACCGTTGGCTCACCGGACAGTCCGGTGCACACCGGACAGTCCGGTGAATTTTAGCCGTACGCCGTCGGCAAATTCCCGAGAGCGGCGTCTTCAGGTCGAGGCAGCCTGGCGCACCGGACACTGTCCGGTGCACCACCGGACAGTCCGGTGCCCTAGACCGAAACAGCCTTTTGGCTGCACACAGCCAACTCTTCTTCTTTCTTCTTCTCTCTGTTTCTAACACTTAGACAAGTATATTAGTACACAAAACTAATGTACTAAGGCTTAGAAACATACCTTTACTTGTGATTTGCAACTTGTTCATCCATAGGCATAGATTCACATTTAAGCACTAGTGTTTGCACTCAATCACCAAAATACTTAGAAATGGCCCAAAGGCACATTTCCCTTTCAGATTCACCTCCCAAGCACCGAGTGGTCCACCTTTCAGCGGGTGCGAGTAACTGTTCAGCGGGTGCGGGCAACTTGACGATTCACCTTCCCACCTGCAGCACTATATAAACAGACGGGTAGGTGTGAAGCTACCACAACATTCATTGCCATTGCACTGTTATGCTGTTGAAAAATTTAACCATAGCCGAAGCTTTTTCACTGCATTCTCGAGCGAACCGTCATCTTGAATTAGCTTCGTCAAAAGAGGGAGCTTCGTCAAAAAACTGTAAAAACATCAGCTTCATAAAAACTGCAAAAAATTCATCATCAGATGGCCCGAGTACGCTCGACTGCAAGGGTGACCCGTGAAGGAGAGGAGGCCGAAGCCACCGAGACAGCCCCGATCTCCGAAGTCATGAGACAATCGGGATTGGTTGTGATGGAGGAAGCTATTGACGAAGGTGCACCTATTGCCGAAGCTGAACAGGATAACATTGAAGAAGAAAATGTTGATGAAGAAGAGGAAGACTATAACACTCTGATCCCATCAAAACCCAGCCACTTGGATTTTGAAAAATCTACTGTGTTTGAGGCTGATGTGCCCATGATGATGAAGCTGGGTTACTTCGTAGAAGCTGAGAAGAAACTTATTCGTTTTGCCGGAGAAGAAACCACTCCAAAGCCGAAAAATGACGAAGTAGTAGTTTTCAAAAGCTTTTTCAAAGTAGGATTGCGATTTCCGCTTCACGAGATGATTGGAGAAGTTTTGGATAATTATGAAATCTATCTTCATCAGCTGACTCCTAACGCTATCGTTAGGCTCAGCGTCTTCATCTGGGCCCTTCGAAGCCAAGGAATGGACCCAAATGCTGAAGCTTTCTGCCGAGTGCATGAATTGCATTACCAAATGAAGGCCATAGAAGACGGGTTACATGAAAATTTCGGTTGTTATAACTTCGCGTATCGCAAGGATACGAAGGCTCCGGTGCTGAGCTATCGTACCAAGTGGCCAACCGACTAGAAAAGTGAGTGGTTCTATATCAAGGCCGATGAAAAGAAGAGGGAGAAGTTGAAGATGATGGTTATGAGCCCACTGAGTTTAAGCTTCGGACTGACTAGGCCCCTGTGCCGCATGACGTCGGGGTCACCATGTCAACAAGTTGTAGCAGAATTCATGGTGGTGGCTGAACAGATCAGCACTAGAGATCTAGTGCAAGAATACCTGGCCAACATGGTGTCTCCAACGTTGAGTGAATGGAGTATGCCGAAGCTGAAGGGAACAAGGAAGAAGAATGAACTTGTTCGATTGCCCTATCGCTTCAAATTTGAGAAACAATTCAAAGAGCCTTGCCAAGAGTGGCTAGAAATGATTGAAACTATGTGTGGGGGACAGATATCCCCCGGGTCCACTGGAAGGATAAAAGACCTCACGAAAGCCCCAGGGGCCCAATAGATCGTAAGGTCATCCCTTCGTGGGCCTGGGGAGGAACGACCGGTGAAGAAGATTGACATAAGGCCGGATTGGTGCAAGCCCAGACGACCCAATGACTTCGAGCAAGTAATCACAACAGTGACCCGATCTTCCCGCGCTGGAACCCTGTGCAACGGAACCAAGCGAGGATGGGTCGGTGGAACTATAGGAAGATAGGCTCAATTGGTTCACTATCATTTAGGCGCATACTACTATCATATCTGCATGTAATGCCCCATGGTCGAGTATATAAGGCCTAGGGGGCACCCCTTCAGAACGATCGAACTCACTACCCAGCCATCTACCCCAACTCTCTACGTTCCCCGCACTAGAGCTCACTTGTAACCCGCCACATAAAGCATTCTCACCAGGACGTAGGGTGTTACGCATCTCAAAGCGGCCCGAACCTGTACATCATTGTCCACTATTCCTCGTGCACCCAGCACGAACCATCGAGCTACAGTTGGTAACACCGTCCTACTCCTAAAAAACACCTTGAGGGGCAACCCCGGGTGTGCGGTCGGACCCAAAAAACTGACAGCTGGCGCGCCAGGTAGGGGGTGTGTCGCCGATATAAGCTAGCTCAATGGCCGTCACCTTCCAGCACAAGATCACCCTCCACCCCAGATCCGTGTTCTGCTTCGGAACTATCTCATCTGTAGCAGATGAGGAAGGAACTCTACATCGCATCGCAGATCCGCCAAGGAGGAAGTCTCCTCCAACAACCTCCGAAAATATCAGGGTGAGGCAGGGAAAAGCGCAACCTCCAGCGCTTCGGAAAAAGACCGCCTTCAGCAAGCCAGGGGCCGAGGGCCCGCTAACCCGGAGAACTCCACTGTCTACCTCTCCGACGAAAGAATGGACACAAATCGCAAGGAAGAAAGAAACAAATAAAACCAGGAGGAAGCAAGTTGTTCTTTCTGTACCTCTTCCCTCAAAGGAGAACAGAAAGAAGATCGCCACGACAGCTGCGCCATTCTACCCCGACGTCCTCTTCATCGGGAGAGTGGAGTCGCCCCCCGTCTCCGACGACGAACCGACTGCGCCCGAAGAGGAACCTCCTCAGCGGGAATCCCGCCGACGAAGGAACCGACGCCGAAATATCCGGAGACATCACGAGGCCGGAGAGCGGGACCCGGAGCAGCCTGTATCGCGAGACGAGGTCTCAGAGATAGGAGAAACTCCGGAGGAACGTGTCTTCAGGGAACGAAGGAATTCCCGACGGCGTGATCGCCGATGGGCTCAGGAACAAGCCGAGCAGGAGGCAAGACAACGTCGGGAAAATCCGCTCTTCGGGCGCAACCTGAACCCCGACTTCGCCCGAGCCATGAACACACCGAGTGAAGTCAGAGGGGTGCTGGCTCGGATAGCTGATGGGCTCCCTCGGACTCCCGACGCCGAGGGCTATCGGCGGCTGTTCACTCAGGCAGCCAATCACCTTCTACCTCTCGCTCACCCGCCGAACAATCTACGACATGCCATCAACAGTCGCCGGGACGCGCGAAGCTCCATCAACGCCTCGCGTGAACGATGACACGAGAACGAGATCCGCCGCCGGGAAGAGTACGACAGGGACCACGACATCCTAGCCCGGAGTCAGGCCGCCAGGACTGAGTCGGCAACGGCTTCGACTGGTGGTACCACCCGGGGACGGTCGAGGCACCACGACAACCACTCCCCTCCCCGGGACAGACATCATCCCCGACAACAGGAAGACACGTGTGGAGTATCTGCACTTACTCCACGCCTCAGGGCCATTCAATGGCCTCCTAACTTCAAGGTATCCAATGTCGACAAATATGAACCTAAGCAGGATCCAGGAGGCTGGCTGGCCGTCTACACCACCGCTGCTCGAGCTGCTGGGGCGACCGAGGACGTAATGACCGCATACTTACCCATTATCCTCGGGCAAGACGCGCTGCAATGGCTGCGACATCTACCCCGACACTGCATCGACGACTGGAACGACTTCAGTCGACGCTTCACCGCCAACTTTCAGTCCCTCTCCGACAAACCGGCGCAACCATGGGACCTCAAATCCATCAAGCGCCAGGGGGACGAAACTCTCCGGTCGTACCTCAAAAGGTTCCAGACCATGAGAAATCGTATCCCCGAGGTCGCGGAGGCGACAGTGATCGAGGACTTCTACAGAGGATCCAACGACTCGGCCTTCGTCCGCACCATATTACAGAAGGCGCCGAATACCTCCGAGCAACTGTTTCGGGAAGCCGACCTCTACATCACCGCCGACGAGCGAGCTTAGGACCTCATCGGAGGAGCGAAGCCTGCACCAGCGGCACCACGACGCGATGCGAACCAGCAACCCGACAAACGCTGGGAGAAGAGGCCTCGCGAAGAAGTTCACGCCGCCGGACCACCCGCCTCTCGCGCCCGGGGAGGACCTCGTGGAGGCGAACGCACGCTGGACGACATCCTCGACGCCCAGTGCCCGTACCACAAGGACATGCGCCACACCCTTCGGAACTGCAGAGACTTCAAGCACTCCGTCGGGCACGGCCGACCTTTCCAACCTCTACCTCCTCCTCCGCCGCGGGGAGGACCAGGAGAACCGCGACAACCCCAGCAACAGGAGGAGGGAGGAGGTGGAGCCTTCTCGCGCGTCGATAGAGAGGTCAACGTCATCTTCAGCGGACACAGATCGCAGGAGAACAGAAGACAACAAAAGCTCAACGATCGCCAAATACTGGTGGCGACCACCGGTCCTCCCGCTCCGTACCGATGGTCGGAGCACCCGATCACCTTCACTCGGGCAGATCAGTGGCTCAACTTCGACCACCCAGGCAAATACCCGCTCCTCGTCGATCCGGTGATCCGACAGAGCAGGGTGAAGAAGGTATTAGTGGACGGGGGGAGCAGTATCAACGTCACCTTCCCCCGGACACTCCAAGGCTTGGGAGTTCACCTCAAAGAGCTCCACGAGTCAGATACTCCTTTCTTTGGCATCGTGCCGACTGAAGGAGAATACCCGCTGGGCCACATCTACATGCCGGTCACCTTCGGAACCCCGGAGAACTACAGAACCGAGTTCCTAAGGTTCGAAGTGGCAAACTTCGACTGCGGGTACAACGCTTTCATCAGGAGGCTTGAATTGGCGAAATTCATGGCCATTCCACATTACACATACATGATATTGAAGATGTCAGGACCACAAGGGATCATAACTGTGCGCGCTGACTTCCAAGGCGCCGCAGAATGTTTCCGAGTGGCCATCCAAGCGGCCCTCACCACCAAACCGTCGGCGACTTCTTCTGTGCAGGCAAACTCTAAGCCTGAGGAAGACCTTGCAGTACCTGCAAATAAAGCTCAAGCCGCGACCTCTATGCGGCCGACTGAGGAAACCAAAAGGATCAACCTCAGGTTCGCTGATGAATGCAAGACCGCCATCATCAGCTCCAGCCTGGACGACAAATAGGAAAGCGCGCTCGTCCAGTTCCTGCAAGATAACCAAGACGTATTCGCATGGCAACCTGCGGATATGCTGGGAGTCCTGAGAGAACTGGCCGAGCACAAACTGAAGGTCTACCCCCAGGCGAGGCCTATCCGTCAAAAGTTACGTCGTTTTACGCCCGACAAAAGAGAGGTCATTCGCGCTGAGCTGGCTCGCTTGGTCGCAGCTGGATTTATTAGAGAGGTGTTACATCCTGAGTGGTTAGCCAATCCTGTTCTTGTACTCAAAAAGAATAAAGTGGATTGGCGCATGTGCGTCGACTATACGGATCTCAACAAACACTGTCCAAAGGATCCCTTCGGGCTCCCTAGGATAGATCAGGTGGTAGATTCCACCGCTGGATGTTCTGTGCTGTCTTTCTTGGACTGCTACTCTGGGTATCACCAGATTAGCCTGGCGAAAGAAGATGAGGAAAAAACAGCGTTCATCACTCCATTCGGTGCCTTCTGCTATACCTCCATGCCGTTCGGCCTCAAAAACGCAGGAGCGACTTATCAGAGAGCTATTCAAACATGCTTAGCCGATCACTGGGGCAAGCGTGTGGAAGCTTATGTGGATGATGTGGTAATCAAAACAGAAAATTTGGAAAATTTTATTGAAGATTTACAGCTGGTTTTCAACAGTCTACGACGATATCGATGGAAGCTTAATCTCAAAAAATGTGTCTTCGGGGTACCAGCAGGAAAGTTACTCGGGTTTATTGTCAGCCACCGGGGAATTGAAGCTAATCCAGAAAAGATCAAAGCTATCATGAAGATGGAGGCACCTCGATCACAAAAGAAAGTTCAAAGACTTACCAGATGTATGGTAGCCCTGAGCAGATTCATATCCAGGCTGGGAGAAAAAGGCCTACCATTTTATAAGTTACTAAAAAAGGTGGACAAGTTTCAGTGGACCTCAGAAGCACAGGAAGCCCTAGACGCATTGAAAAAGTTCTTGACAACACCACCAGTGCTGAAACCGCCACGACGGGCCATGTCGACTCAACCAGCTGAAGATTTGCTGTTGTATATCTCTTGCACGACTCACGTGGTGAGCACCACGTTGGTAGTCGAGCGAGCAGAAGAAGGACATGCCTACCCAGTGCAACATCCTGTTTATTTCATCAGTGAAGTTCTGGGTCCCTCGAAGAAAAAATACCCTCAAGTTCAGAAGCTATTATATGCAGTACTTCTAACTGCACGCAAGCTACGTCACTACTTCGACGACCACAAAGTCATAATAGTCACTGGTTTTCCGATAGGGGATATTCTTCACAACAAAGAAGCCATTGGCAGAATAGCCAAGTGGGCCTGCGAGCTAGGATCTCATGACATTGAATTTCGACCTCGCACTGCCATCAAAACTCAAGCACTGGTTGATTTCGTATCAGAGTGGACTGAACAACAAGTACCAGATAATCCAGAAACTGCAGAAGTATGGCGAATGTATTTTGATGGCTCGTTAAAGCTGCAGGGAGCAGGCGCGGGGATCCTCTTTACCGCACCTGGGGGCGAGCACCTCAGATATGCCCTTCAGTTGTTATTTCCAGCCTCTAACAATGCAGCCGAATATGAAGCTCTGATTCATGGACTGAACATTGCTATATCACTGGGCATCAAGAGACTGATGGTATACGAAGATTCTCTGGTAGTCATAAGCCAGATAAACAAAGAATGGGATTGTTCGAGCGATTCAATGGGAAAATACTGCACTGCCGTCCGGAAACTAGAAGATAAATTTGAAGGTCTGGAATTTCACCATATAGAGAGAGATCGAAACACAGCAGCTGATGTATTGTCCAAGCTAGGATCCAGTCAAATTCAGGTCCCACCTGGAGTCTTCATTCAAGAAATACCACACCCAAGCATCTCACTAGATCAGGCAGAAGAATGTAATACCTTGAGCCAGCTAGAGTCGGATTTCGATGACTGTAGGAAGCCGATCATCAGATATATAAAGAATGAGGAGGAACCAGATGACAAAAATGCAGCCGAGCGCATCGCTAGACAGTCAGCTCACTACACACTCATTGGGGAAACACTATACAGAAGGGGCGCATCGGGCGTCCTCATGAAATGCATTCTCTCATCTACTGGAAAGCAACTTCTGGATGAGGTCCATGTTGGGCAATGTGGAATACATGCAACATCCAAGACACTAGTCAGGAAAGTTTTTAGGTCGGATTCTACTGGCCAACAGCAAAAAGTGATGCAGCCGAGTTAGTTCAGAGGTGCGAAGCCTGCCAGTACTTTTCAAAACAACAACATCTACCAGCGCGGCAACTGCAGACCATACCAGTAACTTGGTCGTTCGCATGCTGGGGACTGGATATGATTGGACCTTTTAAGAAAGCTCAAGGAAGATACACTCATATACTGGTAGCAATCGACAAATTCACTAAATGGATAGAGTTCAAACCCATTGCTTCTTTAACTTCAGCAAAGGCCGTGGAATTCATACAAGACATAATATTCAGATTCGGAATACCAAATAGTATCATAACTGACCTAGGATCCAACTTCACAAGTTCAGAGTTCTTTGATTTCTGCGAACAAAAGAGCATTCAGATCAAATATGCTTCAGTGGCACACCCAAGAGCCAACAGGCAGGTTGAAAGAGCTAACGGGATGATATTAGAGGCACTCAGGAAAAAAGTCTTCGATAAAAATGAAAAGTTCGCAGGAAAGTGGATAAGGGAGTTGCCCTACGTCGTTTGGAGCATAAGAACTCAACCTAGTCGAGCTCTGCATGGAAATACTCCTTTCTTCATGGTCTATGGTTCAGAGGCAGTACTACTTGCTGATCTCAAATTTGGGGCGCCAAGGTTGATCTCTGAAAACATAGCAGAAGCCGAGGCTACTAGACTGGAGGATGTTGATGTACTCGAAGAAGAACGACTCAACACGGTAATTCAATCAGCACGGTACCAACAAACTCTGAGGCGCTATCACGATAAGACCATGCGACGTCGATCCTTCGCAGTGGGAGATCTCGTCCTCCACCGAATTCTAACGGGGGAGGGACGACACAAGTTGTCACCTCTATGGGAAGGACCATTCATAGTAGCAGAAGTCACTCGGCTGGGATCATATCGTCTCACTCAGATGGACGGCACGGAAATTGGGAACTCATGGAACATAGAACACCTCAGGAAGTTTTACCCCTAGCTGTATTTCAAAAGCTATCGGGACGACAATGTACTATGTAAACTGGGAAATATATCATCAATAAAAAGGCCTTAAGAATACTCAAATTGTTCATGGTCGACCTGCATTCTTACTTAACTCGGGGTGACCACTATGCCCTGCTAACGGAGCAATCGACTTAAGTCGGCAACGACTTAAGACGGTGCAACATGCTCGCGCTTACTTAACTCGGGGTGACCACTATGCCCTGCTAACGGAGCAATCGGCTTAAGTCGGCAACAACTTAAGACGGTACAAGATGCTCGCGCTTACTTAACTCGGGGTGACTACTATGCCCTGCTAACGGAGCAATCGGCTTAAGTCGGCAACAACTTAAGACAGTGCAACATGCTCGCGCTTACTTAACTCGGGGTGACCACTATGCCCTGCTAATGGAGCAATCGACTTAAGTCGGCAACAACTTAAGACGGTGCAACATGCTCGCGCTTGCTTAACTCGGGGTGACCACCATACCCTGCTAACGGGACAATCGGCTTAAGTCGGCGATGACTTAAGACGGTGCAACATGCTCGCGCTTGCTTAACTCGGGGTGGCCACTAAACCACACTCATAGAGCGATCGGTTTGAGTTAATACTAACTTAAACTGGCGCAGCACACTCGTCGCGCATACAATTACTCATCTAGGGGCGGCCTCTATGTCCCATGAAGAAGTCTCAAAATCATCACGCAGCATTTTACTTCTACAAATTTAGATACTGCTGAATTCTAAACAATAGGAGAATAATAGTAGCATTCAATATTAAGCAGGTGTCCTCTAACAAAATATCCGAGCACGTTAACCGCGCGCTCAAAGCACGCAATGTTTTTCTATTTTGCAACATTCTTCTCAGGAGCAACCGACGAACAAGGGCGACTTGAGGAATCAGGAGCAGCATTCGCATCAGCCCTTATGTCGTCGGGGACAACCACACCAGGTCTTCTCATCAAGATCCGCCCTGCGCGAATGGCCTTATCCATAGCTCTGTCGCGCTGGGCCCTCAGAGTAGCAGAAGTTTCTTCAGCAACCTTGACAGCCAACTGAGCGGTCTCTAGCTCCTGGGCGATGGACTTCTTGGAAGCACGCAGTTCCTTGATGACAGCATCTTTAGCCGATATCAACTGCCTGAGGCGAATCACGTCGTCCAAGGATTCCTGCAGTTTATAACGATGATTGTCCAACTCCTCCATGGTGAAGCGATGACTCCTCTCCAAGATGGTCAACAAGTTGCTAGAGTCACGATATAGCCTGTCGAGATTGTCACGAGAAGTAACAAGGGCACGTTTTTCTTCCTACAAACAAGAACCAGCTTCTTCAAACGTCAAGCAAGCAATAAGAACACGACAAAACAAAGCCCAAATTCACAGATCACCTTTTCAGAATCGAGCTGAGCGCAGAGAGTAGAGTTCAACATGTTAGCATCATTTAGAGCAGCAGAAACCTAGGCTAGCTCAGTCTGACTTTGGGAATACTTTTCCTCAAGATCAGAGCACCGTCGGACCAGCTCAGCCCGACTTTGAGAATGTTTTTCTTCAAGAACAGAATACTGCCGAGCCATATCTGGTGAGAGACAGTCAAGCAAAAGGGTTAAAGTAAGAAGCAGTTTAATAAAGTAGCCAAAAGGAAGCAGAAGAGCTCTAACCAGCATTCGCCGCCTCTAAGTCAGAAACACGCTGCTGAAGCAGCACCGAATTCCAACGCGCCAGAGACAAAGCTCCTTCTGGAACAGAAGCACCCTGCAACTTCAGCTGACTAGCCATCCCGTCCACCAATGCCTGACATTAAGAACAGATGGGTATAAAAACAGCAGTTTATCCAGTGTAAAAGTCAGACTAGGATAAACCATAATACCTGGAGGTTGGAGAAGAATGAGGGGACCCCCAAATTGTGAGAGATCAATTGATGGCTCGGCGATGGATCACCACCCGGAGCAACTTGCAATGAATCAGCAGGAACCAATTCAGTGTCATCAGCAGAACCCAAAACTTTGTCGTCAGGTACGCTGGCCTCTAAAGCGACTCCTTGACCAAAGGCTTGGGCTACCACCATGCAACCAGAGTGTGGAGGAGAAGACCCTACGTGAACATCCATGGAAGTGCAAGTGGGAGAACCCGCTCGGACACCCTCGGGGGCTGGGTCATAGTTTGCGCTACCCATTCGAGCCGGATCGTCTCCGGCAACACCCTCGGGGGATGGGTTGCAGCTTGCGCTACCCATCCGAGCCGAATCATCCCCGGCAACACCCTCGGGTGCTGGGTGAGCACCAACACCATCCTTGAGGGCCGAGTTCTCTGCAGCAGCCACTTCTAAGGCTAAAGGTCCCTCAGTCACTTCCATGGGAGCGGGGCAATCCAAGTCAGCTTCCGGACCCTCAAGACCGCGCTCCAAGGTCGATGAGGCGCGTGACGCTGCCCGGGATGACCCCAACCCGGCGTCGAGCACATCAGCACAAACATCCATCGCGTCACCATCTGCCGATTCTAGTAACAGATCCTCTGGAACCATATCTTCAAGAGTTTGATCAAAGTTCCCAGAGATAATTCTTGTAGACCAATGAGGGCAGACAAAGCAGGAGAAGGAACGCCACTGCTTTCCCCACTGACTATGTAACGCCGACTGTTCTTCCGAATCAGAGGGATTTCATCTTCTTCCTCCTCCTCATCTTCATCAACAACACAGATAGCACACCCATTGGGGTCAGCGTCAGATGGGTCACACCCATTGGGATCAGCTTCAGTAAATTCTGGCACGGGCACTTCCTCAGTAGCAGGAGCCGAAGGACCAACATCCCGATCCAAGCTAGACACTCGCCGAAGGCGTCTCTTTTTCTTTTTCTGCCCATCAGCGGGAGAAGCAGGCTGATTGGCTCGGCAAGGGCGTTTCGGGCGAACACTAACAGACCTCTGAATATCCAAGGCTTTACTAGCTTCTGGGAGAGGCGCCACCGCCAATGTTCCAGCAGGAGCGGCATCAGAAGAATCCTCGGCTAACATATCAAGCATAGCACTTATCTCTGCATCATTGGGATCCAAAGGCACCTCAAAGTGAACCTGCCGTTCATCATCAGGAATTTCTTCAAGCAAAGCAACTAAAGCACTAACTTCTTCGGCAGAGGGTCGCACTCTAAGGCCCAAACCGCCATCACCAGCAGGAGGATTTGACACGAAATGGGTAAAGGCCTTGGAAGGAGGCAAGTTCCAGGCCGAGTAGGCAACAGGGGCACCAACATTTGATACCTTGCCTCTGAGTATCATTTCGAGCCGGCTCACCAAGTCCACAGCAGAAATTCTTCTATTGGTGACCCGGGTGGAGTCAGCTAGGCCTCGGTACAGATAGGCTGGGTATGCCCTGTCCTTCAATGGCTGAATATTCTTGAAGACAAAGTCAGCAACCACAGCCTCTGTAGTCAGACCCCTCTCCTTCAACAATCCAACTTCAACTAGCAGAATTCCTGCCTCAGCCACATCCTGGTCTGTGGGGGATTCGGTCCAGCTCGGAGTGCGAACATCCGGCTGTCTCCCTGACCGTGGAGGGAGAGAATTTCCGTGATTCTCAACGATAAACCACTCCAAGCGCCATCCTTTAATGCTGTCCTTGAGGGGGATGTCGAGATAATCAGTCTTCCTTTCGCGGCGCATCTCCAAGCTCGCGCCCCCCACCAGCTGATGTTGTCCTCCGGCCATCCCAGGCCGACAATGATACAAATATTTCTACAGTTCAAAGTGTTGCAGGATGCCAAGAAAAGCCTCACATAAATGAACAAAGATGGAGATTTGCAGAATGGAATTAGGGTTCAGATGGGTCAGATTCAAGTGATAGAAATCAAGGAGACCACAGAAAAAGGGGGAAATAGGAAGAGCAAGACCGCGAAGAAGAAAAGGAACATAAACAACGGATTCGTGGGTGTCCTCTGTTGGAACAGTGACCCCGTGGCAAATCCGCCAAGAACAGAGCTCCTTCGGAGGAAGAACTCCGATGGACACGAGATGGAGAAGATCATCTCTCAGAAACAATAGACATATGGTTACCTGCGAAAGGCAACTGGTTGTTGGGATCGATGGGAGGAATGACAGCAACGAATGAACTTGATGCTTTCCGCTTGGGCGCCATCTCAATCTTGCTGGCGAGCGGAACGGAAGCAGTATCGCACGAGCACAAGGAAGGCTTGGATGCAGAAAATCAAGAACTAGGGCACGGAAAGCAGAGGCGCGCAACAATGCAGTACATATAGGGTTTTCCCAGGCCAGATACTGTTTCCAAAAAGCGCCCAGTCATCACCCGGTGGTTATTTCTCAAACACTGGCGTGCCATGTCATCACTCAGCTGCTATTCCTAAAAAAGCTGGTAGGCCATGTCATCACTCGGCCGTTATTTCCAAAACGGCTGACGCGGCCCGTTCTAACTCGGTTGTTACCTCTAAAACGCCGACATCATCACCAGTCACTCGGCTGTTACCTCTAAAACACCGACGTTGCCGTCAGTCACTCGGCTGTAACCTCTAAAACGCCGACGTCATAATCAATCATTCGGCCGTTACCTCTAAAACGCCGACGTTGCCATCAGTCACTCGGTGGTTACCTCTATAACGCTGATAGAGCCAGTAACCGCTCGGTTGTTAATTCTAAAAACACCGATGTGGCCCTGCCATCATTTGGACACTACTTCAGAAGCGCCAATGTTGTCAATAATAACTCGGCCGTTACCCCAAAAAGCGACAAGGTGATCCCGAATGACTCGACCACTACCTCCGAGGCACCAACATCCATGGAATCGTCAACTGACCGGGAGGCAAAGTAATTAACACATGAGGAGACGAAAATCATTCTTCATAAAAGGGAAGCTACATAATTTACAAATCAACTCATTATGAGTTGATGACCTCCCTACTACTACATTACACTTCACTACTCTATACTACTAACTACTACTACATTATTTCATTATACTACTTCTAATCTATACTAACATTTACAAAACCAGTGGCATCTAGCCACTGGTCTTGTTGCTGCCCTTGCTGCCGCCGTCACCACCCATGCCGCTGTCGCCGCCGCCATCACCGTCGCCTCCGTCGTCACCGCCATCACCACCATCGCCGCCGCTGCCCTCCTCGGACGAGTCCGAGGAGTCCTCCTCGTCCGAGGAGTACTCCGACTCATTTGAGCCCTCAAGCCCGGCGCGCTCGACGGCCCGGATATAGGTCCAGACCTCCGCGGTAAGCCCCTGGGAGTCGTCTGAATCATCAGACGACGCCGGGGGCGAGATGGGAGCCGGAGATCCCTCGGACTCGGAGGAAAACTCCTCCTCCGAGTACTCCGAGTCGCCGAAGTCCTCCGAAGGAGGAGTCAGCTCACGCTTGCGCTTGTCACCAGAGCGAGGAGAAGAACCGCTACCTTTCTTACTCTTGCCCATGGTGGTAGTGGAGGGAAGAAGAGGAGAGTAAACAGCAGCAAGAGATGTGAAAAAACCGGAGAAGCAAAGGCACTATTTATAGAAGAAGAAGACAACCGCTCACCCCCTACCACGGCCACTGAACAGTCGCAAAAATTCAATATGCATTTCAAACCGTCTCAAGACACGTCAGGCGGCTGACGCCGCTTCACGCAACACAACACCCATTGGGACTCCAGTCAACTGCGCGGGCGATATGATTACACCCGCGGTCACATCAAATTACTACTTAGAAGTAGTTTGCTAAAACACTCAGCGTACCAAGTTGTCCCTTGCCTACACCCATTGGGGGGGACGCCCAGGAATTATCAGTATATTTTTCAAAACTGTCACATCCGTGCAGTGCATGCAATGAATACCTCAAGACAAAAGTGAGATATCAACAGGGATCAAAGGAAAGCCAAATATAGCCGGTGAAGTACAAGTCTGATCGACAGAAGCGACATGAAGACTAGCCAGGGGACGTCTATCGAACGTCCAATCAGTTGCAGATCAAATAAATTGCACTACCTAGCAAGATATGGGCAGATCATGAACTCGGCTTCAAAGACAAAATATATGCTTACCTCTAAAGCATAATATTAATAACATAATGCTGACCTCTAAGGCATTCAGCAAGAAGAGAGGGTGATCCTCAGAAAAAGGGCATGAAATGAAGACCTTCGAGTGGATTATTTTCAAAAATCCACTCGAAGCTCGGGGGCTACACCCATTGGGTGCACCTTTGGTGCACCCAATGAATCGTCATCTCAGATCAAGACAATGCTGACCTCTAAAGCATAGGGCAAGATCAAAACAAGGCTGACCTTCGACGAAGTACAAGTGGAAAATAAAAGTAGTTTCTGATAATACTCGAAGTGAAGACCTTCGAGTGGATTGTCTGCAAAAATCCACTCGAAGCTCGGGGGCTACACCCATTGGGCGCACCTTTGGTGCACCCAATGAAGTTCAAAGTCCTACAGTGCGAAATGCTGACCTCCGAAGCGTGAGTCTGAGACAGAACATCAATTTTAGAGTGATAAAAGCAGAAGGAGACAATAAGAAATCATTTTTTACCGGATTACCCAGAAAGCACTTCCTGTTACAAATAAAGACTGCAAGCTGGACCTAGGATCTTTGGGCCGATTATTTCAAAATCAACCCAAAGATCGGGGGCTTGTGGGGGACAGATATCCCCCGGGTCCACTGGAAGGATAAAAGACTTCACGAAAGCCCTAGGGGCCCAATAGATCGTAAGGTCATCCCTTCATGGGCCTGGGGAGGAACGACCAGTGAAGAAGATTGACATAAGGCCAGATTGGTGCAAGCCCTGACGGCCCAATGACTTCGAGCAAGTAATCACAACAGTGACCCGATCTTCCCGCGCTGGAACCCCGTGCAACGGAACCAAGCGAGGATGGGTCGGTGGAACTATAGGAAGATAGGCTCAATTGGTTCACTATCATTTAGGCGCATACTGCTATCATATCTGCATGTAATGCCCCATGGTCGAGTATATAAGGCCTAGGGGGCACCCCTTCAGAACGATCGAACTCACTACTCAGCCATCTACCCCAACTCTCTACGTTCCCCGCACTAGAGAGCTCCCTTGTAACTCGCCACATAAAGCATTCTCACCAGGACGTAGGGTGTTACGCATCTCAAAGCAGCTCGAACCTGTACATCATTGTCCACTGTTCCTCGTGCACCCAGCACGAACCATCGAGCTACAGTTGGTAACACCGTCCTACTCCTAAAAAACACCTTGAAGGGCAACCCCGGGTGTGCGGTCGGACCCAAAAAACTGACACTATGTGCAACGAAATTTTGGGTAATTATACCAAAAAAAGAAGATCAACTGATGACTGCAGCCTTCGGCACCTGACCAAAACGATGGTTGAATCGGGTAGTGGACGCTTTAAACTTTGAATACCCTGACTATGAACGACTAAGCAAGGGTGCCGAAGGGCCAAAGAGAAAAAGAGTTGTCAGTGTTTTGAGAAGACAGGCTACAAGGATGGTGAAAGAGGATGAAGAAGCTCTGAAAAAGAGAAAATCCAATCCTGAGCCGAAGATGGTTATTTCAAAGAAGAGAAGGGCTGCAACTCCGGAGCCAAAAGCAGCTGAGATAGAAGAAGAAACTCCTTCAACACCTTCTGCTGCTGAAGTAGAAGAAATTTTAAAGGTAATGACCGAATCCTTACCTATCAAGCTGCTAAGTCCACTGGGGCTGCAACTGACGAAGCTTTTACAGAAGAAGGTTGAGCCTTCGGCAGCGAAAAAGGCGGTTGGGCCAAAAAAGCGAAGGATTGTTACTGTTATGCAAGCTATTGAGGAAACGCCACCGCCGGCCTCAGCATAAAAAATAACACCGGCTGCCGAAGTTGCTGCTTCTGCCGAAGCTACCAACCTAGAGAGTACATTATCTGCTATCGATAAAGTGTTCTTGGATTTGGCTGCGGAGGAAACTGCTGCTGTTGCAGAAGAAGTCCTAGCCACAGTGCCTGAAAAAGGGAAGAAAAGTGCCGAAGATATTTCGGAAGAGAAAGGCTTCAACTTTCAAAATATAATTGGTCAAGAATTATCCAAGGCTGAGAAAGAGGAGCTGCAGGAGTATGCTATATCCTGTGGCTACCAGCCAGGAGCGATGCTCTTCGGCGGAATTAACGAAGAAGCCTTAGGATGTATTTGAGATCGAACTAGAGCAAAGATTATCAGCACTCTATCAAAGAGTGTTGGTTTTCCGAAGCTTGAAGCTGACATCAGCAGCTACCGACGACAACATATCGTCGACAACTTATTCTATTCTAATTTTAAGGTAAAGTTTTTTTTCTCAACTTTTTATTGTTTTACGTTGAAGCAAAGACTTCTGATGAAGGTTATTTTGCACAGAGTATGCTGCTAAGCAAAGCCTTGAGAATGCAAGAGGACCTCAAAGATAAGAAGAATGAGGTTATAATTGAAGGCTTGGAAAGTAAAATCAAAGATCATGAAGCTGCTCTTGAAAAGAAAGAATTTTTCTTCAAACAATGGAGGGTTCATTGGCAGAAGCCCAAGCCGAAATTGCCAGATTAAACAGTGAACTCCTCCTAAAGTCAGAAAGCTTCGAGCAAGAAAAGAAGAACTTTGATGTGAAGCTTGAAGTCGAAGTTGAAAAAAGTTTGAATTTGCAAAAATCCTTGAAAGAGCTTCAGGACAAATGCTTAAACTTCGGCAACCGGTGCGTGCAACGGCTGAAACAGGTCTTCAACTCGGTGGGTGCTAGCTCTGAAAAATTTGAACCTTCGGTTGAAGACCTTCCAAGCACCTTCGAACATATTAAGGGCGAAGTTGAGGCGCTTGACGAAGTTATAGCTGGGCATGGCGACTTCTGTGCCCTGCTGGCTTCTCACGGCACAACTGTAGCTTTTATGAAGGCTGGTTGCACGCACGAAAAAATTGTAAACATGCCGAACTTCAACCTATCACCAGCGGACTTGACCGACATCCCCAGCCTGGCCCGAAGCATTGGAAATATATTTATAACACAAATTTGGACGAAGGGTGGGCGAGACTTAGCTGGTGACGAAGCTCGAAGTCATCTCAAGCCGGTATTAAACTTGTACCTATTGCTTACCCTCTCCTGAGATTACTTTTTACCTTATACTGCTTTGTTGTGTATAGGATGACGACGCCGAAGGTTGAAAATCCGAAGCTTGACGGAGACTGATGAAGCTGCTGCACAAAGCTTTTAGAGACATTTGAATTATCTTTGTAAAAGATATTGTAATTTAGGAATCAAAACATTACTCTGTAAATTTGTCCATACCTTGTAATATATTTTTACCCTTTCATCCGTGTGTGAATTGCTTTGATGTGGATGAAACTTGTATCTTTTGAGCCGAAGGCGAAAAACACCTTCCCTTCTTTTCGTACACGACGAAGCATATCTTTGCTTCTTTGTACTCATCGATGTGTTGTCATTAAAGCCGAAGCATCTGTTTGTACGCTATGTTATGATGATGATGATCCTACGAATGTCTAAATGAATGTTTATGAATGCAATGAATGATGTGATGTAATGTGCAAATGAATGTCCAAACACACGCATACGAAGCCACACCCAGACTCTGCATCCCCTTAGGAACGTCTTTTGAGTCTTAAGCTCTGCATCCCCTTATGAACGTCTTTTAAGCTTCTTCACCTTCTATTTTGGTGGTATAAGTTCTGCATCCCCTTAGGAAGTCTTTTGAACTTCTTCGCCTTCTATTTCGGCGGTATAAGTTCTGCATCCCCTTAGGAACGACTTTTGAACTTCTTCGCCTTATATTTCGACGGTATTTGGCTCTCCATTCCCTTAGGAACGACTTTTGAGCAGAAAACTTACACTGCGCTCCCTTATGAACGACTTTTTGTAGCTTCGTCATGCTCTGCATCCCCTTGGGGACGACTTTTGAGCTTCTCCCTACTTTTCCTCTTTTTTCTCTCTCTCTGCACTCGATGGTGCATGCTTAGATTTTACATTCTTTTGGGAGATTTGGCTCTCGTGGAGCTAAATAAGAAAGGAAAAATTACAAGCTATGGCTCCATTAAAAACCTTTCTCACCCTTTGGAAAGGAAAATGGTGCCATAGAAAAAAATGAAAAAAGATTACACATAATATCGCCGAAGCTCATCCGCATTCCAAGATCTAGGTATGTTGTTGTCGTTCATATCCTTCAATCTGTAAGAACCGGGCCTCGACGAAGATACCACCAGAAAAGGTCCTTCCCACTTCAGCTGCAACTTGCCTACTGTGTCCGGATTGGCCACCCTCCAAAGCACCAAATGCCCTGGCTTGATATTTTTCAACCGAACTTTTCTGTCACGCCATTTTATTGTTTCGGCTTGGTATTTGTTGATGTTCTCCACAGCCTGAAGTCTGGTCCCCTCTATAGTATCTTTTGCTACGCGATAGTCAGCTTCGTCTTCTGTCGAAGCTGCTGTTCTTATTGACCCTGCTTTAGCTTCTTCTAGTGTTATAGCTTCGCCACCAAATAGTAGTTTGAAAGGTGTAAAACCTGTTGATCTTGATGTGGTTGTATTGTGGCTCCACACTACTTTAATCAACTCATCTGGCCACTTTCCTCTGGGCTGATTGAAGATTAGCTTCATTATTTCCGTCATTATAATGACATTTGCTCTTTCTACCAGCCCGTTTGACTCCAGATGCCTAACTGATGCAAAATGAATCTTCGTGCCAATTTGGTCACTGAAATTCTTGAACGTTTCAGCATCGAACTGTGTTCCATTGTCCATAGTTATAGCCTTCGGTACGCCGAAGCGACAAACAATATTTTGCCAGAAAAATTTCTAGACTGTAACCGAAGTTATTGTGGCCAAAGGCTTTGCTTCAATCCACTTAGAAAAATATTCTACAGCCACCACAACATATTTTAGATTACCTTGCGCTGGTGGAAGTGGGTCTAACAAATCTAGGCCGCATCTTTGCAATGGCCAAGTAGGTTGTATTAGCTGGGTGAGAGATGAAGGTTGCTTCTGGTCTCTTGCACATTTTTGACAATTTTCACATTTTTGAACTAGCTCTGCTGCATCCGAAGCTGCCTTCGGCCAGTAAAATCCTTGTCTAAACACTTTTCCCAGTAAGGGCCTAGACCCAATATGAGATCCACACAGACCTGCATGTATCTCCTTCATTAATTCAATACCTTCAGCTCTGGATAAACACTTGAGGAGTGGAGAACAGACTCCATGTTTATATAATTCCCCTTCTATTACCACAAACGGTCTTGTCCTTGCTTTCTTTCTCTTATTATAAGCTTCGTCATCTGAAAGACAATTACCTTGGAGGAAAGATATAATTTCAGTCCTCCAATCTTCACTGTGTACTAGGGAAATTGCAAGCACTGCTCTCTCCATAAGTTCAACCGAAGGTGCTTTTATTGTTTCAAAAAATACTTCCGAAGGTAGAGGGAGCCTCTATGCCGCTGATTTGGCTAACAGATCTGCATGCTCGTTTTCTCCTCTTGGAATATTCTTGACAGAAAAACCTTTGAAAGAAGCCTCCAACCTTCGAACTGTATCCAGATATTTTCAAGCTTTGGGTGTCTTGCCTTGCTACTTTTGTCTATATGGCCAGAAATGACTTGAGAATCAGTTTTCAGGATGGCCCTTCTTATTCCCATTGCCCTTAAATTTTGAAGCCCCAACAGAAGTGCTTCGTACTCAGCAATATTATTTGTACAACTAAAATCAAGCCTTGCTGCATAACATGTTATGACTTTAGAAGGTGCTACTAGGACAGTAGCTGCTCCTGCGCCGAAGGTTCCCCAGGAACCATCGCAGAACACTGTCCAAGCTTTGGCGTCTTTATTTGTTTCTTCTTCCTGAGCCCCTGGCGTCCAATTAGCAATGAAGTCTGCTAACGCCTGAGACTGAATTGAGGATCTATGGACATAATCAATGCTGAACTCATTAAGCTCCGCAACCCATTTTCCAATCCTTCCAGTAGCTTCTCTGTTCCTCATTATGTCCTTCAGAGGCTGTGACGAAGGAACAATTATGTGATATGCTTAAAAATAATGCTGAGGCTTCCTGGAGGCCATTAACACAGCATACAACACCTTCTCCAATTCTGTATAATTTTTCTTTGATAAACTTAAAACTTCAGAGACGAAGTATACTGGAGCCTGCTTTTTGATTTGGCCATCTAGCTTCTCCTGTACAAGAGCCGCACTAACTGCAGAGTGCGAAGCTGCCACATATAAGAGTAATGGAGCCCCCGGCGAAGGTGGAGTTAGTGTTTTTAGATCGATCAAATATTACTTCAACTCTTCGAAAGCCTTTTGCTGAGCCGGACCCCACTGAAAAACTTTGGCTGACTTCAGTATTTCAAAGAATGGCATATTTCTTTCTGCTGATTTGGATATGAATCTGTTCAATGATGCTAGTCTTCCTGCCAGCCGTTGGGCCCCCTTCTTTATGCTCAGCGGCTCCATCCGAAGGATAGCTTCAATCTTTCTCGGGTTGGCTTCAATTCCCTTCGTTGATACCAAACAACCAAGGAACTTGCCCTTCTGAGAGCACCTAGGGGGGTGAATAGGTGATCCTATAAAATTCAATACTAAATAGCCACAAGCTTGGTTATAAAGATGTTAGTGCAATAGAACCAAGTTGCTATAGAGCGAGCTCTTGCGAATCACAATAATCACAGAGAAAGACAACACAAGAGACACAGTGGTTTATCCTGTGGTTCGGCCAAGTATAACACTTGCCTACCTCCATGTTGTGGTGTCCCAATGGACGAGGGTTGCGCTCAACCCCTTTCAAGTGATCCGATGATCAACTTGAATACCACGGTATTCTTCCTTATAGTTTTCTTCCCGTTTGCGAGGAATCTCCACAAGTTGGAGCCTCTCGCCCTTACAAGATTGATCACAAAGAAAGCACAGAGTAAGGTTGGGAAGAGCAACGCACAATAGAGTTAAATCCACACCGCAAACACGCACACAAGTGAGAAAATGAGCACACAAAACACGCGCGGGGAGTTTACAACTCGAAAAGTGCTCCAATCTCAAGAACGATGAACGATTGCGTGAAAGTGAGGACTATAAGTCTTGGAATGCTTAGAGTGTGCTTGGGTGACTCCTCCATGCACCTAGGGGTCCCTTTTATAGCCCCAAGGCAGCTAGGAGCCGTTGGAGGCTAACAAGGAAGGCTATCCTTGCCTTCTGTCGGGTGGCGCACCGGACAGTCCGGTGCACCACCGGACAGTCCCTGTAGCTGTTCGGTGCATGATCTCCTTTCTTTTCTGGCGAAGTCGACCGTTGTAGCGCCGAGTCGGTTGGCGCACCGGACAGTCCGGTGCCTCCTGCCGACCGTTGGCGCGGGCCACGCGTCGCCCGTGGATTGCGCGGCCGACCGTTGCGCTGGCGGCCGTTGGCTCACCGGACAGTCCGGTGAATTATAGCCGTACGCCGCCAAATTCTCCCGAGAGCGGCCTTTTCACCGGAGTTTAGCCTGGCGCACCGGACAGTCCGGTGTGCCAGACCGAGCTGAACTTTGGCTGTACTCAGCCAACTCTTTCGCATTTCTTTTCTTCTCTTCTTTTCTCTATTTCCAGCACTTAGACCATATATGTTAGTACACAAAAACCAATGTACTAAGTCTAGAAACATACCTTCTCTTTGTTTTGCACTTCACTCTTCATTTAGCACAAAGGAACTTAATTAAATGTGTTGAACACTTAATCACCAAAACATACTAGAAATTGCCCAAGGGCACATTTCCCTTTCAATCTCCCCCTTTTTGGTGATTTATGCCAACACATCCAAAAGCAACAAAAAGAAGTGCAGCATCAATGCAATTGAGAACAAAATTGTCTTTGACAAGATTTGACATATTAGGATCATTCTCTGCCACCACTTGGTTTGTTTTTGCAAATCAAATTCATTTTCCTATCTCTATGTCAAACTCACTTGTTTGGGCCTAAAGAGAGATATTCCAAAAGTGAAATTGAACATAATCCAAAAAGTTCTAACTCTATTGTTTTCAAAATTCTCAAGTGGTAGCTGATCCAGTTGCTTTGGCCTTAATTTCTCCCCTTTGGCATTAAGCACCAAAACGGGATCATTTTTGGCCCTTTAACCCCATTGCCTCACCAAAAATGTCAATTAAGAGCAAAAAGGCAATAGGAGCTTAAGAATGAACTTGGAGGTGAGTGCACTAATACTGGAGTACAGTGGAAGTCTTTGCATGGTCCAAGTTCACCTTTCCCTTTCAGTCCACCTTTGAGACTATAGTAAGTACACTTAAACACAAAGGTTAGTCTTCGAAGGGTCAAGTTGTAGCACTTCTCCCCTAGATATGTGCATCATTTACACATGGACTTGTGAGGTCCGGGGATCCCTTGCACAACTTGAACACCATAAATAAGCAACAAATCTCATAAATGCATAAAGTAACATGATCAAAGGCATAAAACACATGCATGCTGTAGATCAATCCAAGTTACACGAATATAAGACATTTAGCTCACTACGCAGCCTGTAAAAGGTTTTCTCATCTAAAGGCTTAGTAAAGATATCGGCTAGCTGGTTCTCGGTGCTAATATAGAACACTTCGATATCTCCCTTTTGCTGGTGGTCTCTCAAAAAGTGATGCCAGATGTCTATGTGCTTAGTGTGGCTGTGTTCAACAGGATTATCCGCCATGCGGATTGCACTCTCATTGTCACATTGGAGTGGGACTTTGCTCAGATTGTAGCCAAAGTCCCGGAGGGTTTGCCTCATCCAAAGTAGTTGCGTGCAACACTGTCTTGCGGCAACATACTCGGCCTCAGCGGTGGATAGGGCAACGGAGGTTTGTTTCTTAGAACTCCAAGACACCAGGGACCTTCCTAGGAGTTGGCACGTCCCTGATATACTCTTCCTATCAACCTTGCATCCAGCATAATCGGAGTCTGAGTATCCAATCAAGTCAAAGGTAGACCCCTTTGGATACCAGATCCCGAAGCAAGGCGTAGCAACTAAATATCTAAGACTTCGCTTAACGACCACAAGGTGACATTCCCTTGGATCAGATTGAAATCTAGCACACATGCATACGCTAAGCATAATATCCGGTCTACTAGCACATAAATAAAGCAATGACCCTATCATAGACCAGTATGCCTTTTGATCAACGGACTTACCTCCTTTGTTGAGGTCGACATGTCCGTCGGTTCCCATCGGCGTCTTCGCGGGCTTGGCGTCCTTCATCCCAAACCTCTTGAGAAGATCTTGAGTGTACTTCATTTGGGAGAGGAAGGTGCCGTCCTTGAGTTGTCTCACTTGGAACCCAAGAAAGTATGTCAACTCGCCCATCATCGACATCTCAAATTTCTGTGTCATCACCCTGCTAAACTCCTCACAAGACTTTTGATTAGTAGAACCAAATATTATGTCATCGACATAAATTTGGCATACAAAAAGGTCACCGTCACAAGTCTTAGTGAAAAGAGTGGGATCGACTTTCCCAACCTTGAAAGCATTAGCAATTAAGAAATCTCTAAGGCATTCATACCATGCTCTTGGGGCTTGCTTAAGTCCATAGCGCGCCTTAGAGAGCTTAAAAACGTGGTCGGGATACCTGTCATCCTCAAAGCCAGGGGGTTGTTCCACGTACACCTCCTCCTTGATTGGCCCGTTGAGGAAAGCGCTCTTCACGTCCATTTGAAACAACCTGAAAGAATGGTGAGCGGCATAGGCTAACAAAATGCGAATATAATCTATCCTAGCCACAGGAGCAAAAGTCTCCTCAAAATCCAAACCTGCGACTTGGGCATAACCTTTTGCCACAAGTCGAGCATTGTTTCTTATCACCACCCCGTGCTTGTCTTGCTTGTTGCGGAACACCCACTTGGTTTCCACAACGTTTTGCTTTGGACGTGGCACCAGTCTCCAAACTTCATTTCACTTGAAGTTGTTGAGCTCTTCCTGCATGGCCAACACCCAGTCCGGATCTTGCAAGGCCTCTTCTACCCTGAAAGGCTCAATAGAAGAGACAAACGAGTAATGCTCACAAAAAATGGCTAATCTTGAGCGAGTAGTTACTCCCTTGCTTATATCACCCAAAATTTGATCGACGGGGTGATTCCTTTGAATTGTCGCTCGGGCTTGAGTTGGAGGGACCAGTGGTGCTTCTTCCTCCATAACTTGTTCTTCTTGTGGCAGAACCACCCGAATTATTCCAGCTTAAGTGCCTAAGTCACGCCTCTGGGGCCGTAACACACTTAAATCGGAATAACCCGTCAGTCCTTCAGATCTAGTCTGATAGAGCCACTCAACCAGTGTAATACCCACTTTGTAAGAAAAGTCTAAAAAGAGAAAATTCATTCTTTTATATATTTGTGAGTCATCTATGTGCATCATCTCATGTGGACACCCTACTTAACAAGAATAAATGGGTAACAAAAGACACTCAAATAACTTGTGCATCCTTTGGAGTTCTGTTTGCTTGTGCATTAAAATAATAACAATGATAATGCTAGTAAAAAAATAATAATAACAATGACTTGAAACGAAGTTTGAATCCTAAATTGAGAGTTGGGGATTGAAATAGAGAAGGAAAGAAAATAAATGGAAAAGAAAGAGAAAGAGTATAAAATTTACAGAATATATATATAAAGATATATTTTCAAGGTTAGTAATTTTAAGGTTACAATATAATTTGAGGGTAAAATTGGCACAGGGTTCGAATTTAAATTTGAATTCAAAATTGAATTTAGAAAGGAAGAAAACAGAAATAGAAAATAATAAAAAGTAAAATGTAGTATGGACTCAGTTCTTCGTTTTCGGCCCATTTCCTATTTACTAGCCGCGTGGCCCATCCCTTCCTGCTTCCCTGGCGTCACCTACACTTGGGGCCCGCGGGTCAGGGTCATCTTCCCAGAGAAAACACGCGCACCGGCGCCACCACCTCCGAAGTCCGTGGTTGACTCGCCCGACTCCCATGATTCTCGGCCGGGATCTTCGGCACGAACCTCCCCCAGCTCCGTGAATAAAAGCCGTGCGTCGTTACTGCCTTCCCCTCTCCGCCTCTCGCGACCACCACCGTTGGCATACCTCGAGCGTCCGCTTGGATAAGAAGCACACAGAAGTAAGAGATCGAGCGCCACCACCAATGTGCGTCTTCACTGATCCTTCGCCTCGGCATGGCGCTTGGAGGGTTATCCAGATAGTATGGATCATGTTGGAGGAAGCTATTCGGTGCCTGTAACCCTCAGGCCACGGGAATTCCTGAACGGAGTCTCCTCCGCCGCAGAAGCGCTGGGCGATGTGGTTGGGGGATCCCCATGGCATCACAACAGGTAATACTCCCCTCCTGTCAATCCATACCCTCTTTGCGTCGCGTAGCATCGGGAGGCGTAGAAGCTCAACGCGTCGGATAGCAGGAATTGCTCGCCGCCGTGTGTTCGCCGCCACGGCTCGGGCGCAGTCGCTCGGTAGCGAGAGAGAAGAAGATGCATCCCTGGCCGTTCAATCGGCTATCGAACTCACAGCGGGCGGACCTCTGTTTCGATCCGGTCAATAACAGGGTCCGTGTGGGGGGTCCTCGATTTGCGTGCTCGACGGCGTGCTATGCCGAGCAGGGTGGCCGGCTCTGTTCGGTCTGGGGTTCGGCGTGTGGGGACGATGGGGTCCTGGCCATCGGATCTTGACTGTGCGGCTAGAATTAGAAGCTACCCTAGATCGTTGATCCGTGGATTGATGGTGTAGATCAAAGCAACCATCACACACTCGCGATACTAAATCCAAACCGTAGGCCTTAGCTCCATTGGTTGCGATTAGATCTGGGTACATAAACATCCACACCGTTGGATCCTAATCCAAGGGTCCGCGCTGCATTCCATTTGGTTGGCTCGGGATTTAATCTGGATCGCTCACGTTTGATCGGACAGCCCAACTTGGCCGATACCCCCTTCGCGGGTCCATTTTACTTAAGAGCCCCTCGGTTTCATTGAAATAAACCCGCCATCCGCGCGGGGATTAGGTCTGGGTCTTCAGATAAATTGCGCTAAGGCCCCTGTCTTTCTCAGATTTATTGCGCCCAGTCCAGAGCCGAGTTAAATTGATTAAATGAATTGGAAATTGGATTTTTAATATGAAAATAAACCCTAGAACTTCAATAATTCATAAAAAATGCATATGAACTCCAAATTACTTCATTCCAGTCCCTAAAATTTTGTAATTTTATTATCTATCACTTAGTGTCTCTGTTTTATCATGACAACAGTAAGAAATTTAATTTCCCACTTAATCCTATTTCAACCACATAAAACCTTTAGGAATTCATATCTTAAAATCTATAACTCCAAAATTAATGATTCCTGTTCCTAGAATTTTATTTTAATATGTAGATTATTAACATGTATTTTGTTCTTATGTTTGGTGTGATGTTAATTTTGCCTGTACACTATTTGTTTGTATTGCTACGTTTAGCAGTGAGGTCACGAGTCACCTGAAGATCATCCTGGTACCTGGAATCTCAAGTCCCAGGCAAGTTGTGCCCTTGATCACTTCTTTTTACCCAGCCATGTTCTAATTAATCATAATGATCTGCATAGGTTAATTTTGATGGGACCCAATAGGTTACCCTAGTTTGATTATCTTTATACCTTGTTACCACTGAACTTTTTGGGTAGTACTTGCTAGTGCTTTATGTGGTTTTGGGTATGAAGATACATTACTCATGATTATACTTTTGTTATCCGTTGTTATTTATCGTTCATGATAAGATCATTATGTTAATTGGAACATGGAGCGACCACCCGGGAAAACAGTGCTACCACAAGGGTATAATGGGACGCCCTTGGCTGATTAATTAGGAAAGCTAGTGGAGGACTACCTTACCCGAAAGGGGCAAGGGCAGTAGGGGAGTGGTCAGTGTAGGGAGGCCCTCGGGAGGATTTTGCTGCGATGGCGGTCCTGCAAGGGAATTCCTGCATTGGAGCTTCCTATAAACTGTAGCGGGTTTTCTGAAGCTAGTGGAACTTTGTAAAGGCCTCGTAGTGTTACCCTGCCTCGCCTCCTCGGTAGAGGTGTATGGGAAGTCGCGATCCCTTGGCAGATGGGTAACATGACTTTGTGGGTAAAGATGCGCCACCTCTGCAGAGTGTAAAACTGGTATACTAGCCGTGCTCACGGTCATGAGCAGCTCGGACCCTCACATGATTAAATTATGGAACTAAATTCAATTTGTCATATGCATTGCATCGCAGGTGAGGTTGTTACTTTTACTTCTTAATTGGGTTGGTATTTACTTATACTTAGTAACTGCTAATAAAATTTTGACCAACTTTAAAAGCAATGCTCAGCTCTAACCATCCTCTTTGGTAAGCCTTACACTTCACGTGAGCTCCCACCTTTGGCGAGTTCATGCACATTATTCCCCACAACTTGCTGAGCGATGAACGTATGTGAGCTCACTCTTGCTGTCTCACACCCCCCCACAGGTCAAGAACAGGTACCACAGGATGAGGCGCATGGAGGATGCTGTGATGAGTTCGTGAGTGGTCTAGGTCGTCGTCTCCCAGTCAACTTTGGGTTGCTGGACCGTTGTCTCCTTATAATGTAATTACTTATTTATTTTGTATAGAACTCCTGTTAAATAGTAAAGATGTGACATTCGATCCTGTGCCATGATTCATCATATGTGTGAGACTTGGTCCCAGCATACCTGGTGATTATGTTTACGCCCGGGTTTTGGACCCCTAAAATCCGGGTGTTACAACCAGGATCAAATTCCACAATCTCACTCGAAGGTGAGTCACAGAAGAAATACAATAAAACAGGAAACCTCAAATCAAGTGTTGAATTATTACATAGATCAGAGTTTTCGAGTAGCAAATAAGAGTTCACGAAATAAAATACAGCGGATAATCGATGTCGTCGGTATCGAGGAAATGGGCAAGGCCTAGCCCACTACTCCTCGTGCTCCTCTCCTGCCGGAGCAGCATCCCACTCGACCGTCCAACCCGGTGGCAGGGTGGTAGGCCAAGTCACACCATCAACCATATCCTGAATCACACCTGCAAAAATTATGCCACAAGCAAGGCTGAGTATACTAATACTCAGCTAGACTTACCCGGTGTGAGGAAACTACTCCTCTACCTCTAGACTATGCAACTGTTTTGCTGAGGGGTTTGGTTTGCCAAAAGCACTAGCTGTTTCTAAAATTAATTTTTAGCTTTTCAAATTCTAGCGTCATTATCTTAGCTAGGTTTGCTCCTTCTAAGCATACATGGTGACAAGCATTTAGTTCAATCAACAAATTGTCTCATGTAACCTCGTTTCACTTCTTACTCGATGTAGTACAAGGGGTCAAGCAGTCTCATTAGCTGCGAGAAGCAGACGATTCGAATCGAGTTTTATCCTTGCAAGGTAAACCTAAACACACGACATGTCAGGGTACTCCAACCCCACACATGTCAACCATCCCCATCGATTCCCCGTTCGCGTCCAGGCCTCACCGCCTTGACATACAATGCTCCACTGACCCCGGCTGCCGCCGTGCAGTGACCGCACTTGTACCCACCATAGCTAGCATGGGAGACCCAGTCTTAGGTCGCATGAGGGATAAAGTCCGTGCCCGGCTTCACTCAGGTACTAGGTTTACCGGTTACCATTTTTCCCGACATGTGCTTAGTACGTTCAAAAGCTTGACTCAGGTATCCACACATTAATCCTTAATTCCTTTTTCCCGTCTCATGGACAAGGCATCCTCCCTGGATCCAAGTCCATAGACTAAACATAGATCCCGTTATCAAGATGAATACAATCAATTCCTGACCTCGCGCGAGTGCTAGAAAAATCACTCGACTTATACCGAGATCCTGATTAGCAAGCAGCTACTCGACCTAGCATACTAGTATTCATCTCAAAAAGGAATCCTAAGTTCATGCAACTAGAGTTTTCAAGCAGCTCCTACACTTAAGTGCACATTACAATCCTACAAGCATTATGTGTACTAAAGTAGTATATAATAATACGATTATGCATATAAACCGGGGCTTACCTTCAATAGCTAGGGCTGCGGGGAGATCCTCGATAGCAGCCTCAGGAGCTTGCTCCTGGTCCTCCTCTTGGACAGTTCCTTGCTCGGGGATGAGCACGTACTCTCTGTCGGCAAGATTACAATCTAATGAATGCAATGCGTAAGATATATGCATGATGTGATATGCGCTTTAGTAATTTCAACTTTTGATGGTGTATGATCTACTTGAGTTAGATAGAGCTAAACCTTACTTATACGAGACTTTTGGGTGGTACACTTGGTAAATTGGATCAACCTTAGCTAAGTTAAGTGGTAGGTTTATTTTTGGGGTTCCACTGAATTCTTTTTAAAGCCTTAGTGAGAATTGCCAAGAATTCAAGTTGGACTTATTGGGGTGAGGTTTATTTCTCCTTTCTTTTTCTTTATTCTCTTTAAGTTTTTGGAGTGGGTTTGAACTACAAGTCACCTTAATAAATTTTCAAAAATTCTGTAAACATTACAGTGGCTTATTACTGGTGTATAATTCTCTGTCTCAAAAATTGGTGTTCAAAAAGTGAATAGTTCTCTCTGGACAAAATTACCAAATTTTAGGGCAGAAGGGGTGATTTGAACTACAACTATCATTTAATAGTAGGTAATTCTCTAGGACTTATTTTTGCTGGCATTTAGATGCTATAACATGACTTGGTACAAATTTCTAGCCATTAATACTTATTAGTTTTTTTACTAGGATTTTCTAAAGTTTCTAGCCAAAGGGGTGCTTTCTACTACCACTATATTTGAAAAATATCAAACAACAGATTTCTGATTTTTCCTAGCTTCTATTTTGCGCAAGAGCAATCATTCTGAAGTTTGGCATCTTTTTGCTTAAGGGAAGGGGTGGTATGCATTAATTGGATTAAATGGCCTTTCTTATAAAATATTGTCAATAGGTATTATTTTGCATCTTTCTAATGGGTTTGTATTTTTCTCTAGCAAAATTTTATTTGCTCATTATTGCATTATTATGGGTTATTCATGATTTGTTTGGAATATGAATCATTATCATATTATATTTATTTACCCTATTTAAAATGATGGGTTTGGATGTCCATTATTTTTGCAGTGGGGATTTGGTGGTTACAAGTCCACTGGATTTTTATTATCAATTTTGGGTCTCGTTTTGTAATTCTAATAATTGATTTCTAGTTGGAATAATGCTAAATAAAAATATTTCACTTTAAGTCTAATCTGTACTAAAGGTTCCTTTATTTTTCCTAGGTTCTTTGTTACTTAAGCAAACTAGGAAAAATAATTTCATCTATTGGTCATTAATTTCTAAGGCCTTTCTGATTTTCCTAAGGTTTGGGCAGAAATGGCTTTTAATGGATATCTTCACTAAATTTTTCAATACTAGGGTTCTCACTATTTGTAAACAGTGTTTAAATGGGGTTTGAACATCTACAAATTTTCTTAGGTTCAGCACAAAAGCATAACTAATTTTTATTAATTAAACAAGGTTTGGTCAGTTTCTGTATTTAATTTTAAACTCTAAAAATTAGAACAGAAAGCATAGGGTTCAGTATTTTTAATAGATAGTTCATAATATTTAGAATTTAGCAAAATTGGTTTGACAACTTTTGGTTAAGTATTTATCAAGTTATGAATTTTCTAAGTTCTCTGTTTATTAAAAAGATTAAACAGAAATGATTAAATGGAAAACTACTTTGCAACGGGGTCCCTGGCGGGTGTTTTAAGTTTTCCTTACAGACTAGTCCCTGGGCTACTATTCAATTGAGTCACTGACATCTCAGAAAACCCCCTGGATTCTTCTAATCCAAACCCGAGGTCCTTCCCCCAAATTAAACAGTACCCGCGGCGGAAGAAAGGGCGGAGGGGCTTACCAGTGGCGAGATTGCTCCGGTGAGGTGACCGAGGGTGTAGGGGAGGTCCTGAGGGTCACGGCGATGTGCGGGTCGCCGTCGGGGATGGTCGGAGTCGGCCGGCCCGCGTGCGCAGGCGGGGGAGCTCGTCGGCGGCGAGGAGTCCGGCATATCCAAGGCGCAATTGACCAATCAAACGGGTTAGAGAGCTTCATCAGGGATCAAGGAAGGGGTGTGCGCGAGGAATTGAAGAATGGCTCACCGGAGTGCCCAGTCTACGCGCGCAGGCGGGCGACCGAAGTCCGGTGAGGTCGATCTTTGCCTTCCGGTGAAGTTCTGCCAGGTCCGAGGGCTTGGAAAGCTTCACGGGCCAATGGCAGAGCTAACCGAAGCGCTGGCGCGACTTGGGGGTGACTGGGGTGGGCTGGCCACGGTGGCCGAAGCTCTGGCGGCAATGGCGGGCGGAAAGGAGCTCGCCGGAGCTAAGGAGGGGTGTCTGGCCGTCGATGGTGAGCGCGGGGTGAAGTGAGGCGTGCCCGAGGAGGCTTTATAGGCGCGGGCGAGCATGACCGAGGGCGGGGCTCTGACAAGCGCTCGGGGCGTGCGCGGCGAACGCCAGTGCACGCTCTGGCGTTTGGCACAGCGTCGAGCACGAGGCAGCGCAGAGAGAGGTCGAGTTCAAGCGCGGATTGGCCCCAAATCTTTGAGATTATGGCCATGATCCCGTTGAGAGATCTCTCCCTCTCAGGTTCCTTTGTCATTTGTGTGTGGAGGCTAGCAGGTTTGGCTGACTGGTTTAGGAGATAGAGAGGGGAGAAATCTTGTTTGTCTCACTGCCGCACACAGGGAGAAGATCTCTGGTTTGACGTGTCCAAGGCACGCGTCCCGATGCCATCTTCTGGCACAAGACATAGAGGTTAGTTATGCACGTTTTTGTCAATGGGGCCATTAGGATTTGAGTTAGGGATCAAGGTGGACACGCTTGATCTTTGGCTCAAGGTCTGAAATTCAGAATTCTGAATTTCAGAATTCCCTAATGAAATCCCACTTGAGAGGCTTGTTTAGAGTTTTATTTAAATTGTTTTGGCCAAGCTTCCTTAATCTTTGTTGTTGCTTATTTAGTATACTTTAATGTTTATAATTAGCCCAAGCCATGATTCTAAATTTTTCATACTCTTTTGCCCTTTCTCTTGAATTTTGTTTATAGGGCTCAATTAGGGTTTTTATTGGGGTTGCACATTTTGCCTTTTTGAAAAAACCCATTTGTTTTGAACATGATATTTTTAAGTATAAGCTTAGTGGACCCTTTATTCTTAAGTCCATTTGATGTTCATGCTCAATTTTTGGTTCACATAAGATGAAGGTTCTTGGGTTAGCACTTGAGAGAAACCCTAGGTGACACTGGGGTGTCACACTTCTTGTGCTCCCCCTTGATCACATGCCTCTTCTTGATGAACCTGTTCATCATCTTGAGTTGGAGGATGCACCATCGTTGAGGAAGAAGGTTGATCTTGCTCTTGTTGTTCCTATGGTCGCACATCTCCAATCGCCATGGTGTGTATTGCGGCCGTTGGAACATCATCTTCATCTACATCATCAAGATCAACTTGCTCTCTTGGAGAGCCATTAGTCTCATCAAATACAACGTCGCTAGAGACTTCAACCAAACCCGATGATTTGTTGAAGACTCTATACGGCCTTGTATTTGAGTCATACCCTAGTAAAAACCCTTCTACAGCCTTGGGAGCAAATTTAGAATTTCTACCTTTCTTCACTACAATGTAACATTTGCTCCCAAATACACGAAAGTATGAGACCATGGGTTTGTTACCGGTAAGAAGTTCATACGAGGTCTTCTTGAGGAGGCGATGAAGGTAGAGTCGGTTTATGGCATGGCAAGCTGTGTTCACATCTTCCGACCAAAACCACTCGGGCGTCTTGAACTCTCCAAGCATTGTCCTCGCCATGTCGATAAGCGTCATGTTATTCCTCTCTACCACATCGTTTTGCTGTGGTGTGTAGGGAGTGGAGAACTCATGCTTGACACCTTCCTCCTCAAGGTACTCCTCAACTTGTAAGTTCTTGAACTCGGACCCGTTGTCGCTTCTTATCTTTTTCACCTTGAGCTCAAACTCGTTTTAAGCCCTCCTTAGAAAGCACTTTAGGGTCCCTTGGGTTTCTGATTTATCCTGCAAAAAGAACACCCAAGTGAAGTGGGAAAAATCATCAATAATTACTAGACCATACTTACTTCCTCCGATGCTAAGGTAGGCGACGGGTCCAAAGAGGTCCATGTGAAGAAGCTCCAGCGGTCTTGATGTTGTCATCACATTTCTTGCTGTGATGAGTGCTTCCCACCTGTTTCCCTGCCTCACAAGCTGCACAAGGTCAATCTTTTTCGAAACATACATTGGTTAGTCCTAACACATGCTCTCCCTTTAGAAGTTTATGAAGGTTCTTCATCCCAATATGTGCTAGACGGCGATGCCACAGCCAGCCCATACTAGTCTTAGCGATTAAGCATGCATCTAGATCGGCCTCCTCTTTCGAAAAATCAACTAAGTAGAGTTTGCCATCTAGTACACCCTTAAACGCTAATGAACCATCAGTCCTTCTAAAGACAGATACATCAACATTTGTAAACAAACAATTGTAGCCCATGTGGCACAATTGACTTACAGACAGGAGATTATAGCCTAGCGACTCTACTAAAAATACATTGGAAATAGAGTGCTCGCTTGTGATGGCTATTTTTTCCCAAACCTTTGACCTTGCCTTGATTCCCATCTCCAAAAATAATCGTATCCTGGGAATCCTTGTTCTTGACGTAGGAGGTGAACATCTTCTTCTCCCCCGTCATGTGGTTTGTGCATCTGCTGTCGATAATCCAGCTTGAGCCCCCGGATGCATAAACCTGCAAGGTAAATTAGGCTTGGGTTTTAGGTACCCAACTCTTGTTGGGTCCTATAAGGTTAGTCACAATAGCTTTTGGTACCCAAATGCAAGCCTTGTCTCCTTTGCATTTGGATCCCAATTTTCTAGCAACCACTTTTTCATTTTTACATGAAAGTACAAACGTAGTGTTGCAAGCATGAAAGACAGTAGTAGGTTTATTACACATTTTCCTAGGAGCATGAGACACAAAATTTCTCCTAGGCCTACCATTAAAATTAGAACTTGAAGCGAACATAGCATGTGATTCACAAGCATCATGATCATATCTCCTATTATGACTAGCAATTTTCCTATTATACATGAAAGCATGATTCTTTTGAACGCTACTAGCCATAGGGGCCTTCCCTTTCTCCTTGGCGAGAATGGGAGCCTTTTGGCTTGTTAAGTTCTTGGCTTCCTTTCGAAAACCAAGCCCATCCTTAATTGAGGGGTGTCTACCAATGGTGTAGGCATCCCTAGCAAATTTTAGCTTATCAAAATCAATTTTGCAACTCTTAAGCTGAGTATTAAGACTTGCTACCTCATCATTTAATTTGGTAATAGAAGTAAGGTGTTCAACACAAGCATCAACATCAAAATCCTTACACCTATTACAAATGGCAACATGTTCTACACATGAACTAGATTTATTGTCTACCTCTAGCTTAGCATTAAAATCATTATTCAAAATCTTTAAACTAGAGATTGATTCATGGCACATAGACAATTTAGAGGATAACATTTCATTTATTTTAGTTTCTAAAGCAAGAGACTTTTGTACACTAACAAATTTGTCATATTCTTCATGTAAAATGTCCTCTTGCTTCTCTAGCAACCTATCTTTTTCATTTAGAGCATCAATTAACTCATTAATTTTATCTACTTTTGCTCTATCTAAACCCTTAAATAAATCGGTATAATCTACTTCATCATCACTAGAATCATCATCGCTTGAAGTAGTATACTTAGGGGTTTCTCGAACACTTACCTTTTTCTCCTTTGCCATGAGGCAAGTTTGGCGTTCGTTGGGGAAGAGAGAGGACTTGTTGAAGGCTGAGGCAGCAAGTCCTTCATCGTCGGAGTCGGACAAAGAGCAGTCCGAATCCCATTCTTTGCCAAGGTGCGCCTCGCCCTTTGCCTTCTTGTAGGCCTTCTTCTTCTCCCTCTTCCCATGCTTTTCTTGTTCCTGGTCATTATTATTATCGGGGCATTGTGCTATAAAATGACCAGTCTTACCGCATTTAAAACAGGAGTGCTTTCCCTTTGCTTTGCTCTTGTTGGGATACTCCTTGCGTCCTTTTAGCGCGGTCTTGAAACGCTTGATGATTAGAGCCATCTCATCTTCGTTTAGCCCGGCCACCTCAACTTGTGCTACCTTGCTTGGTAGCGCCTCCCTGCTGCTTGTTGCTTTGAGAGCAACAGGTTGAGGCTCGTAGACGGGTAATGGACCATTAAGCACGTTGTCTACATATCGAGCTTCTTTCACCATCATGCGCCCGCTCACAAACTTTCCGAGTATCTCCTCGGGCGTCATCTTTGTGTACCTAGGATTTTCACGGATGAGGTTCACAAGATGAGGGTCAATAACAGTAAAAGACCTGAGCATAAGTCGGACGACGTCGTGGTCCATCCATCTTGTGCTTCCGTAGCTCCTAATCTTGTTGACCAGGGTCTTGAGCCTGTTGTATGTTTGTGTTGGCTCCTCTCCCCTGATCATCACAAACCTCCCCAGCTCGCCTTCCACCAGTTCCATCTTTGTGATCATGGTGGCATCATTTCCCTCATGTGAGATATTGAGGATATCCCAGATTTGCTTGGCGTTGTCCAAGCCGCTAACTTTATTGTATTCATCCCAGCAAAGCGAAGCTAACAAGACAGTAGTAGCTTGGGCATTCTTATGAATTTGTTCATTAATAAATATAGGGTTATCAGTGCTATCAAAATGCATCCCATTTTCCACTATTTCCCAAATGCTAGGATGGAGAGAAAATAGATGACTATGCATTTTATGACTCCAAAATGAATAGTCCTCTCCATCAAAGTGTGGAGGTTTTCCTAGTGGAATAGAAAGTAAATGTGCATTCAAATTGTACGGCATGCGAGAATAGTCAAAAGAGTAATTTTGATTAACCGTCTTTTTCTTTGAAGAAGGATCATCATCGTTGTCGTCTCTTGGTGAAGAAGAAGATTCATCACTGTCGTAGTAGACGATCTTCTTGATGCGTCTCTTCTTCTTCCCGTCCTTCTTCTTGTGACTTGAGCTAGAGTCCGTGGGCTTGTCGTCTTTAGGCTCGTTGAGGAAGGACTCCTTTTCCTTGTCGTTGACCACCATCCCCTTTCCCTTAGGATCCATCTCTTCGGGCGATTAGTCCCTTACGTGAAGAGAACGGCTTTGATACCAATTGAGAGCACCTAGAGGGGGGTGAATAGGTGATCCTGTAAAATTCAATACTAAATAGCCACAAGCTTGGTTATAAAGATGTTAGTGCAATAAAACCAAGTGGCTATAGAGCGAGCTCTTGCGAATCACAGTAATCACAGAGAAAGACAACACAAGAGACATAGTGGTTTATCCCGTGGTTCGGCCAAGTATAACACTTGCCTACCTCCACGTTGTGGTGTCCCAATGGATGAGGGTTGCGCTCAACCCCTTTCAAGTGATCCGATGATCAACTTGAATACCACAGTATTTTTCCTTATAGTTTTCTTCCCGTTTGCGAGGAATCTCCACAAGTTGGAGCCTCTCGCCCTTACAAGATTGATCACAAATAAAGCATGGAGTAAGGTTGGGAAGAGCAACGCACACTAGAGTTAAATCCACACCGCAAACACGCACACAAGTGAGAAAATGAGCACACAAAACACGCGTGAGGAGTCTACAACTCGAAAAGTGCTCCAATCTCAAGAATGATGAACGATTGCATGAAAGTGAGGATAGAAGTCTTGGAGTGCTTAGAGTGTGCTTGGGTGACTCCTCCATGCGCCTAGGGGTCCCTTTTATAGCCCCAAGACAGCTAGGAGCCGTTGGAGGCCAACAAGGAAGGTTATCCTTGCCTTCTGTCGGGTGGCGCACCGGACAGTCCCTGTAGCTGTCCGGTGCACGATCTCCTTCCTTTTCTGGCAAAGTCGACCGTTGCAGCGGCGAGCCGGTTGGCGCACTGGACACCGTTCGGTGCACACCGGACAGTCCGGTGCCTCCTGCCGACCGTTGGCGCGGGCCACGCGTCACCCGCGGATTGCGCGGCCGACCGTTGCGCTGGCGGCCGTTGGCTCACCGTACAGTCCGGTGCACCACCGAACAGTCCGGTGAATTATAGCCGTACGCCGCCAAATTCTCCCGAGAGCGTCCTTTCCACCGGAGTTCAGCCTGGCGCACCAGACACTGTCCGGTGCACCACCGGACAGTCTGGTGTGCCAGACCGAGCTGAACTTTGGCTATACTCAGCCAACTCTTTCGCATTTCTTTTCTTCTCTTCTTTTCTCTGTTTCCAGCACTTAGACCATATATGTTAGTACACAAAAACCAATGTACTAAGTCTAGAAACATACCTTCTCTTTGTTTTGCACTTCTCTCTTCATTTAGCACAAAGGAACTTAATTAAATGTGTTGAGCACTTAATCACCAAAACATACTAGAAATTGCCCAAGGGCACATTTCCCTTTCACCTTCACCCCCAAAACACACTTTTCTGGATTTAACTTCAGGACAGCTTGCCTGAAATTGGCAAATGTCTCTTGCAAACCAGCAATGTGATTTTTCTTGCTTCATGCTTTTCACTATGATATAATCAACATAGGTCAGTACATTCCTGCCTATTTGAGAATGAAGGACCTTAGCTGTCATTCTGTTGAAGCTTCCTCCAACGTTCTTGAGCCCCTCAGGCATCGGAAGATAGCAATAGGTGCCACTGGGGGTTATGAAGATAGTCTTTGGCTCGTCTTCCTTCTTCATCCAAATTTGATGGTAGCCTGAGTAACAATCCAATAAACTCATGAGCTCTGAAGAAGCTGTTGCATCTACTAGAGAGTCTATTCTTGGCAATGGAAACGCGTCCTTTGGACAAGCCTTGTTGAGATCTGTGAAGTCAATGCACATTCTCCATTTATGATTGGCCTTCTTCACCATAACTGTGTTGGCTAGCCATTTTGGGTATTTCACTTCTCTGATGACACCAGCACTAAGAAGTCTCTTCACTTCATTCCGAGCACCTTCAGCTTTGTCTTCAGACATCTTTCGAAGCCTTTGTTTTCTTGGCCTGAAAGATGGATCCACATTGAGTGAATGTTCAATGACATCTCTGTTGACACCACAGAGATCATTGGCTGACCAAGCAAAGACATCCTTGTTGTTGAATAAAAATCTTAGCAAAGTCTTCTCTTGCTCTTCAGACAACTGAGACCCCAGCAGTACCCTTTGTTCTGCTATGTCTTCTCATAGGAGCATAGGCTTCGGATGATCCGCCGAAGCAGCCTTCTCTCTTTTGTATTTATACTGCTGAAAGACTTCGGCTTCATCTATGTTATGAATTGACTTTGAATCTGTCCAGTTTCCTTCGGCTCTTCTGGCAGCTTCTTGACTCCCATGGACAGCAATGGGCCCTTGTTCCGAAGGTATCTTCATGCATAAATATGCTGGATGAAGTATTGCTTCGAAGACATTGAGTGTCCCTCGACCAATGATTGCATTATATGGGTACTCCATGTCAATAATGTCAAAGACAACCTGTTCAGTCCTTGTGTTGTGGACGAAGCCGAAGGTCACTGGCATTGTGATTTTGCCGAGTGCTACAATCTGCCTCCCTCCAAAGACACAAAGAGGGTATGTAGCATCATGAATCTTGTCTTCTGGCTCTTGCATCTGTCTGAAGGCCTTATCAAATATGATATACGATGCACTGCCTATATCAACCAGAACATTATGGACCAGAAATCCCTTGATGACACAAGATATGACCATAGCATCATTGTTAGGGTAATCTTTGAGCTGAAGGTCCTCCTGGGAGAAGGTGATTGGGATGTGGGACCATTTTGACTTGATGAAGGGTCCCTGCACCCCAACATGTTGAACCCTTCTCTGCGCTTCCTTCTTCTGCTTCTTGTTAGCTGGCTCTGAACTTGAGCTGCCTTTTATCGGGAGCACCAACTTCGTAGCCGAAGGTGCTACGACTTGGTTGTTGAATGAAGCCATCATCTCAAGAGTGGAAGTGAGTTCACCGGAGGTGGGCGCCAATGTTGGGGACTTGTTCTCAAATGCTATGAATTAAGAACAAGGCAACACAAAAAGAGATTAATGGTTAATGCCCTTCGTCCTTCGAAGCATTATTTCCCTTAGGATATAACGATCTTCGGACAAAGGTCATGAAGGACTTACCTTCATCATCGCAGTATATGTTAATGAAAGACGAAGCATATGAAACATGATAAATAACATGAATAATCATATGACTTTATTAATAGATCTTTATTATATCATCATGGATGAATAAGAATAATATTGAATTACATTTGTACCTTCGGCTCGACAGAAGGAAAAAAGTTCAAGCGTGACGCACCAGCGAGTACAGGCCAGCGTGAACAGTATGGGGGTACTGTTCACCTATTTATAGGCACGGGACGCAGCCTGGTCAAAATTACATTTATGTCCTCGACAACTAGTTACAATCATGACACAAATTATCATGGACCGATTGGTCTTTTCCTCTTTCAGTCGGTGCAGTCCTTCATCTCAAGGCATGTCGCTATGCCGAAGCTCCCTGGATGGTAGCTTCGGTGTGTACCTTCGCACTTGTACTTGCTTATGTGCTGATCTTCCGAAGGTGTTTCTTCTTAAAGGACCTTCGGCGACGAAGCAGTCCCCCAACACCATCTATGGTGAGAAACATGGGCGAAGAAACCACAAGTCTACTTCTGGTCTCCTTGACGACTGTGCGCTCTAGCAACAACCCTCCCACTTACATCCATTGCCATAAAGTAGCTTTTTCATGCAAGCCAAGCTGCCAAGTTGAAGTGTTATGTTGTGGACCTTAAAAAGGACATACCACTGTAGAGAGCTGCTTTGGCAAAATCACGTGCACTCGCCTAAGCACACACCGACCATTCGCCCTAATCACCACTGGAGGTGTGCCCCACCATGAGCCAAGTTGCCCTGCCAACCACGAGAAATTATGACAACATTGTGACTACATCGCCACCCATAGTACGTTGGTCAATATTTTTCCTCCATTGTGAATCGTTGTTCCTCTAGCTATAAATCAACACTAATGCCCTTATTGTGAAGCCTCACACCCGCCTAAGCCACCAACTTGCTATCGCTCCACTATAGCCCGAATAATGTTGTATTACTCTTCAAGACAAAGAGTAAGCCATCTTCAACGAGAGTTGTCACTACCGATTTGAGCCGCAGGTGAGCACGCCCATGATCTCTTCCCTCTCCCGATGTCATCCAAACTTTAGCAACCACGACCATGGTGTCCTTTGGAACAACTTCCTCGTCGCCGTGTCCTCGACCTAGCTGTTAAAATACACAAGGAAAAATTCACCCAAATATTTTTCATACAAGAAATAGAGCTAAGTTTCTAGAAACTTCTATAATAAGCATGACAAAGCATAGTCATGCAAAGAACAAAACAACTTTCAGTAACCTTCTACAAAACAACCATGGGTAACCATGGGATATTCATGAAATAAGACGAGATTATAGAATCTTCTACAACCATCATGGCAAGACATGAAGCAAAGATATTTGTTGCCTTAAGAAATTTTCTAGACCTACATTTATTGTGACTTTTTTAAATTTAGACATATGTCACTCATCCATGACTCATGTGTGCCTATATAAGGAGGTTGTCATCCTTACCATGGATACACGATATACGGTGAGTAGTGGTAGAGTGTAGTTAGAATAGGCACCACATAGATAAGTGTAATAGCTCATACGTAATTATTAGTAGTTAGGTGTCTATGCTTTTCTACGGTTTCCATATATCATGTAGACAAATATTGTTTAAATAAAATATTTGTTTAAACATGTTTCAAAACTTTACAATAATATTAATTAATAAGATAAGTTAACATATTTTAATTGCATTAATATTAAAGCTTGTCAAATTTACTTGGCGCTGCTAGAGCAGCTCATAAATAATTACAATTAATTCTTATATTTCTGTCTTCGATTTTTAGTAATAAGGGGGTGTTTGGGATGACTCCAAGTTCTAGCTCCAGTGTGAATCTGTAATTTATAATATCAATTTAAATACTTTTAAAATATTTTTAATCTAATTAATAAACAAAATGACTTATTGAAATGGCTTCTAAAAGTTTACAACTTCAGCTCCATGATTTTTTGGAGCACCTAATGACCTGCTCTACCAAATTTCCTAGAGCTAGAGCTATTCCAAACAAGGCCCAAATCAATGCGCATCTAATTTCTAAATAGGCTAAAATGACTTGTTGTCTCACCTAATTTGTATAAGGAAATAAATTATTATGTGCATGGTGCTAAATATATATATATAGTTTAGTTATTATCTTCATTGATCTTACTGTTCTTGTGCGATTATGGTTCAGTTATTTATCATAGAGCCTTTAAGTTTGATAAAGGTTCACGGACCTGTTCTTTTGGACTCATTGTATGCTCAAATTGTGTGGGTGAAGATATATGCAATGATGTGAATTATACATACCTTTATGAAGTAGGGTTTGATATTTTGATGTGGAAACAAGTGTGGTGGGGAGGTTGAATTATGTACCGTGATAGACCGGACAGGCCCTTGGGCTTCCTTGTATGGGTAACTTTCTGCATTGATAATTCCACCGTTTCTCATAATGTAGTCTAGGGCCTCGGAGCATGATCCATGTTTGCATCCAAAGTTCCTGAGGTTGTTTCCATCTATCAGGTGTTGCTCAGAAAGTTTTATTAACTCCTTGTTTCGTATGAAGTGAGCTGCCTCTATGAGACCGGTGACACCAAATGCCCAGTACGAACCTAAAGAACAAATTACAAGCTCAGGTCTAATAGTGTGCGCTCAGCAACTATGCATATAAGTTACAGTAGCGAATTGCTAATAGGTAGTGACATTGCATGCTTACCACAGTCTCCTTGATCTTGTATTGGTGTCACAGCTCCATAGGTACTCCAATTGACAAATGTCGGGAGCATGTCAGGACCTGGTGGTCCAAATGGGACATCTGTACCAAAAGGAGCACCGCCGCCACGAAAAGGGGTGCTAGGTCCTATAAGATGATAACATAGATATATTTAGAATAAAGTAACAAAAGTATGGACAAATTGAGTCCCAGCCTCAGAATGAAGCAGTGACAAACCTAGCCTAGACTTATAATGGGGAGGACACCGATAAGATGATTAGTTGCAATTAGTAGTTTATAACCGATCGGCACCAAGGAAGCAATAAGCTTGACTAACAGATGACTAGATAACATTGCCCAGGCAGATTCTATTCCCTTTTGTTTTTTCCTTTTTGAAGGCTATAGTCCTACAGAAATGGACAAGTTGTGAGGTAAGGGTTTCTAGTGGCTTACACAGCTGTGCAACCCAGTACCACGCTGCCAACAACAAAACAAAAGTTAGACCAGCAGGATTTCCTCCCCTAAATCGACCATAAACCACAGAGAAAGAGAGAAACCTGCCATCTATCCACAGAGAAAGAAAAGGCAGGGATGAGAATGGCGTGTTTGCCCTCTTTAGTGGCTCTGAACAACAAGATACAATTCCTTTTTTATCCTCTGTTCTGCATTTTTTTCAACATAGAGGCGGTTCTAGCAAACCAAACTAATCACTCAACAATCATAAACCGATCTTAGCACATAGCTAACAGCCACAAATCAAACCAATCCAAACTAGCTGAAAGCAAATGATTAGCTCGGGGTGACTTGGCCATATGTGCTTACGGCGCTGCGAATTTTTGCGAACACCTGTTTTTTGCTCACATAGGTCTTGCTAACAGAATCATTTACAAAAAATACCGAGTTTTTTTTCTATTATAACACTTGTTTTAACAGGTTTCTCCCTTATAGTATTTTTAATGTGACCTTCTCTATAGTAGTATTTACAAGTGCTATTACTCTTTAAAATAGTATTCTCACCTCTTTTTATTATTTCATTTTCCTTTATTTTTCCCTTCTCCTAAACTTACTGTATTGCCCCCAATCCCCATCACATCTGTTCGTTCGTTTCTTGATAGCATTCGGCACCGCCAAATTTTCTAATGTCTCTACCGTAATAGTGTGTAGCTTAATTGTCAATTCCCATCTGTACGTTCGTTTCTTCACTTCACCGTGTGGATAGTATATGCCAGCATTAAGAGCAGATCCCTCCAATACATTGAATTCACAATAGTTAGTCACGTTTTAATTTCAATATTTCACCTCCATAAACTGATATATTTTCAGTATTGAGAATTAGAAACAAATATACTACTTGATGGATCAATCCAACATCTGCAACATTCTTTTATGCACAAATGTACTACATGGTTTAAAACTATCACAGATTTACACTTTTCAGGAATGCAAAAACTATTTTATTTCCTGTCAAGAAACGAACGAACAGATGTGATGGGGACCAAGGGCAATACACTCAGTTTAGAAGAAGGGGAAAAATAAAGGAAAAAAGAAATAATATTTGAACATTTGTTTGCATGTTTATTCAGTCATATATACATATTTATGTTGATGCTTATTAACTACTAATATTGCATAAATATACATTTTCTTGAGTAAATATTGTTTCTATTATCAGTCTGTTGGTTTGCATATATGTAAATGGCAATTTTTATAAGGCAATGATATAATTTTTTTGATGTTTGACTGTGTTGACATTTATTTCGTTAGGGTCATAAAACACAATTAATGACATTTTTTCAATTAGTTCGTATAATCATTGGTGTATATGTTGTTCTAACTCAATGAAGCGCATATGTTTTACATTGTTCTTTTGTAGGCTGCTGTTTCAACAATGCGGAAGGTTGATCGACCCCCAACCAATCCGAAGCGTTTAATCATTGAGTCAAGTCAAGAATGTTTCAGTGTTGACATTCCATGCTCGACTGACATGGCAGACCCTACAAATACGTCGTCTGATGGTGATCCTCCACAGCATAGAAAGACGGGCGTTGCAGCTGCTGCTGAAAACATTACTATGCCTAATGTGGATGATGATGATGACTTTGAGCCACCCAAAAAGAAGTGCAATATCTCAATGGATGCCCCAAATAAGACGCAGGTGAGTTCACAACATTGCAGAAATTAATCGTTTCCAATATTTTAATCATGCATCTAATCTCAATACATATCTTATGTGCTGAAATTTATACCTTTCTACATTACCTTAGCTCATTAATACAAAACAGTCATAGTACAAGTAACTTTGTATAAATAAGAAAGCATAAATTGTGATATTTAAGTATTCACATATTTATCCATCTATCTACCTTTTCATTTCAGAAGCTCAACATCAGATGCAACCCAGGAGATGTTCTTGCGTCCATTCAGATATTGAATGAAAGGCAACGTCAAGCTATAGTCAGAAAAGGATTTTCTAGTATTCTTGACATGACAATTGATGCAATTGGATGTCGAACACTTCTCTGTTGGCTCATGCAGAAGCTAGACCCCAGGGACATGACTCTTCGTATTGGTCCAGACAAAGAACTCAAAAACACCAAGCAGACTGTCCATCAGATATTGGGTCTTCCAAATTTGGGTGGTGGAAAGCCCCTTAATATTAATGAAGCGAACGCTGCGGCAACACTTCGGGCCTCATTGAATATTAGCAAGGATGAGTTTGTTATTTCAAAGCTCCAAGACAGATTGAGGCTAGGCCAGGATGATGATATTTCTATCAGATGTTTTTTTCTCATTCTCTTCAACCGGCTGCTATTCCCAACAGCTAGCTGGTCTATTTCTTTCAATGAGGTTGTACTTACAGAAGAAATGGAGCGATTCCCTCAAATTGATTGGTGCCATCTAATTTTTAGTGACTTATGTGAGGCTGCCCAGAGATGGCACAACAGGAGCATTAACAATGTGTCAGCGACGATATATGGCTGTTCCATCATTGTTCTTGTAAGTTTCAAAATTAAGTTGTCAAATCTTTTATTAGATTATTCATTTGCAATTTGAAAATACATAGACATATTATGTGTTTACGTTCATTTGTATATGACTCTCATGAAATATTTATATTATGTAGCTGTATTATTTGGATCATTTGCATCATGCTGCTGCTCCAAACAACAAAAATGGCACTCCACGCATAAAGTATTTTAATAAGAATATTATAAGGGCATTGTCAATGGCCGATAAGCGGAAGCCTCGCCAGGGTGGTGAACCATTTGGTGTTTGCCCTGTGAGTCTTCATTTCTTCTATCATATTTTCCTGTTCTTTATAACAATGTTATTTACAACTAGTTACATAATTATTAATTTTGATTCTGTTTCATCAATTTAGTAGCCTATTAGTTAGCTTGTACCTTTGAACCCAAAATGTGCATTATGTTTTTACACTCAAACCTGACATAGTACAAGTTATAAAACATTAAGTAGCCCTTTCTGAAAAAAAACTCTATGGTTGGGTTACCAAGTTGATCCAAAGTAATAATTTTTGGGAGCACCATTTATGATTAACTTTGTCTTAGATATTATATAATTACCCTCTAGTAGACTAGTACTACTGCATGGATTTGCTTGACTCATCTTACTGGTTGTTATTGCGCATTCTTGCATTTTCTTTGTAAAGTAAATATTCTGATCAAACTCGAGCCATGAACAGTACTGCAAATGGGTGTGGTGAGGGACTATTTGTCTGTTTGATTGGGATCTGCCAGGCATTGATCATGACCCCAGGCAGATGAAATTGTGCGCCTGGGAGCACTGCCTGTGCCTGGTAGGTTTCCTAGGGATCCCAAGCAAACAACCACTGAAAGTATATATTCATTGTGGGGGATAGATATCCCCCGGGTCCACTAAAAGAGTAAAAGACCTCACGAAAGGCCCAAGGGCCCAATAAATCGTAAGGTCATTCTTTCGTGGGCCTGGGGAGGGACAACCAGTAAAGCAGAGCGACATGAGGCCGGATTGGTGCAAACCCGGACGGCCCACAACGTCGAGCGAGTGATTGCAACAGAGATCCGACTTTCCCGCGCTGGAGCCCCCGTGCAACGAAGCCATGCGAGGATAAGTCGGCAGAATTACATGGAGATAAACTCAAGCAGTTCACTATCTTTTAGCTACTCGTTGTTATCATATCCACATGTATTGCCCCACGATCAAGTATATAAGGCCTAGGGGGCACCCCTTCAGAACGATCGAACCTATTACTTAGCCACCACATCAACTCTCTGCATTCTCGATTCAGAGAGCTCTCTTGTAATCTCGTTCACCAAGCATACTCACCAGGACGTAGGGTGTTACGCATCTCTAAGCGGCCCGAACCTGTAAACCTTGTCCACTGTCCCTCGTGCAATCGGCACGAACCATTTTGCTACAGTTGTTGACACCGTTCTACTCCTAAAAACACCTTGAGGGGCAACCCCGGGTGTGCGGTCGGACCCAAAACACCGACATTCATGTCGAAATGTTTTCTTGCGTTCACTATAATATGCCTATCAGGTTTCCTAGGGATCCCAAGCAAACAGCCACTGAAAGTATATATTCATGTAGAAATGTTTGCTTGCGTTTACTATAATATGGCTCCCTATCAAATCTATATTACATTTAGAATGTCCTGATAAATAAGAGGTGTCAGGATTGCTATCCTTGTATATGGAAGCTGAAACTTGCAGTATGCATGGCTAGATGGTTTGAAATATAGTTTGTGGTCTTCTTTTCTTTCTTAGTTGGAATACACATCTTGATTTTAGTAGTCATATAACGATATCAATTCATGCCATGCGTCAATCCATATACATAATTATTAATTTTGATCCCGTTTCATCAGTTTCGTAGCAGCAGTGAGACATGTTACGTCTAAAAATCGCCAACTACTTGCCAGATTGAGGTTAGGTCATATACCCACTATGATCTTTGTTTGTCTGTTGCTTTACCATACTTATCATATCATTATTATCTTTTTTTACTTCAGTTTCCTATGAGGCCAGAAACTTTTGATGAAGACCCAAATCAACATGATCGACTTCCCAATATAATCATCCAACTCCCTCTTATGCAAGACTTGATGGCAAATAAGATTCAGATGCTTCCTGTACATCAACGCCAGAAGTTCCAAGCTACGTTGATTGATTATGACTTAGAGGTTGGCAAAATATTTGCCTCTATCAAGCAATGTTTGAATACTATTGGTACAAAGCAGTCCAATCTAGCTGCTACATTTGGAGAATTGATTGATGAGGTTCTTCGGGCCGATGAATCTGTTACACCAAATACTGTTAGTATTTAAGCTTTACTTATATATCTTTTCTGTCTTGATATCTTGCATTTCATGTTTACATATTCTTATTAACGTATACTTCATATTTTTTGTGCAGCAAGGTCAGACAGTGGTAGGTGGCACAGTTGAAAATGATTCTGGACCAGTATTTGACAAGACTCCTATTGGGAGTGTTTCTGCACCAGGTCTCTTCTTATCTGAATTAGAATGTGCTCGCGCTCTTCGGGCATACTTGTGTTCTAGGTTCATTGAATTGGACAGGTACATAATTTTCAATTTCTTTGACTTGGCATATTTTTTAATTCTTTTTAATTCTGAATGAACAACATCGTGGCAATGGTATTGATACTATTAAGTTTTATTCAATCTTTGCACCCAAATATTTAGCATTGAATAGAAGCGAAAGCAAAATAGCTATACACATGACTGAACTTTGAGTTGTAGCTTCTATAGAACATTGCCTTGAGCATCCACTTTCCTTCTGTCAGCTCCAACAGCAGGCTGTGCCAGACATTCCAAAGTCAAAAACAGCAAGTTTACATAAAAGAGAAAAACAGAAAATTGAAATACTAGAATTCCCATTATTATGGCTGAGAGAGGGTGGTCAAGTTGCATATTATGTAATTTTGTATCTCATTATTCCCATATAGTACCTTCAATTCAATGGTCAAGTTTCATATATATTATGTAATTTTATATCTCATTTATACAAATAACATTTGTTTCTATTTGTTGTATGCTCAATCTTTTCTTATGTAGAAATATAATTGACTTTGGTGAACATCGCGCCAATTGTTGTGACATACAACAATCTTTTGCTGATGGCGCATGTCTCGACAACGTGTTTATGCAATGTTTCATTGAGTGTGTCCGTGATGACTGGTCTAAACATATTCCTCCACTCAATGCTCACCAGCTCATTCTAGATGTTAATGTTGGGGTATGACTTCTACATTTATACCTCTTTTTTAAATGCATATCTTTAATGGAAATTACATAATACTTCTCTATCCTATTAGGCTATATTGAACTTTGAGGAGCAGGAGCAACATAGTAAGTCTCCTCGTCCATTTGACCCTTCAGTTTTGGAGAGTTACCTATTGAGACACTGCCTTCTTTCAAGCAGCTGGATGACTACAAATCAGTTAATTTCTGTTCCTTCACCCTCCACACTCTCACCTCATTTTGCTGCATTTAAATTTTAATCCAATCATCCATATCAACCTTAGTGTATTAAACATTTGTTATTTCCATTTTGTGTGCATGTAGATAATGGTACCCATGCTACGATCTGGACATTGGACATTGTATGTTGTTAATCTTCAGATTGGACGCATACATGTGTTAGATTCCAACCCTTATGGACCAGAGATGGGTGGGACTATCTGGAAAAATTACCATTGTATACCTATGGATTTGGGTGATAGGAAGGTTTCATGGGCCAGGTTAATGATGAGTAGGCTCAATCTAGCTATTCAAAATGCTCGACCAAGATCAGCTCTCCCTGCTTTTTTGAAGTACCCTATTGAACTCATGAATAACTGCCCAACAATGAAATTGGGGTCTAATGATTGTGGATTCTTTGTCATGAGATATATGCAGAACTACGACTACATGGTTGGAGCTATGAATGCAGTCATTGATCCGGTACATAATACATAGAAATTTTTTTTGTTGTTATGACATAATGTATGTACAGTTATGTCTAACTCACCTTTCCTTATATTTGTTTGCAGGATTATTCAGAGGACATTCGCTCTCTTGTACTGCATTACCTAATATTCCATCGACTAAATAGAAACAGCTTCGTGGTCTCCCACCTGGACAGATTCAAGTTCTCTCAGTAGTAGCCTAGTATAGTTTACTATCTTAATATTAGTATGAACATCATGGTCTGATGGCTTTTGGTGGTTTCAAGTTATCTCAGTTCTAGCTTAGTTTAGGGTAGTGTCACTGAATGGTGTTCATGTAAATATTGGTCTGTTGGCTTATGTTAGGATTCAGATAATACTTATGTCCATATGCAGCTCTTAGCAAACTCTTATATACATCGTACCAGATATGTTTTAGATGGTTATATTTATATATGATAGTTCTGCACTTTATCATTTGTCTTATGTTTTTATATCTTATTCAGTGATGTTCTTCATTTATATGCTTTCTTTCTAAGTTCATTTATTCAGTCTTTTCAGTTATTCTCTGGATTGATTATGCAAAAACCTGATACTGTTTATGCATATTACTGAATATGTTTATGTTTTTTTGTATACTTATTTACTTTATGCGCCTGTTTATCCAGCTTCATTGTGCTGCTTATCTTTGATCAGTTTTGTTCAATATTTTCAATAATTCCTTGTATTGACTATGCAAAAAATCCGATAATGTTTACGTATATAAATGAACAGGTTTATCTTGTTTTATGTACTTATTTACTGAATGCGCCTATCTTTGTTTATCCAGTGTTAATGTGTTGCCTATATTTGTTCAGTTATGCATAAATCTGATGCTGTTTATGCATATAACTGAACATGTTTACGATTATTCATTTAGTATTTTTGTTTAGCGCCAGCCCCTACATATTGACTTCATTTCGCCGGATATTTGATTCTTTCAACATAATTACTGTATGAGATGCAGTGAATATATGATTATATAGCCAAACAAACCCATCAGTAGCATAGCTCATAACAAATAATTACGTCGCATTAATAGATATAATCCATACAGTGAGCTTTTAACGTAAATATTCATAATCATCAAATAGTATCATGATCATAATATTTCAATATCATCCATTATTTATGTATAAATGTTTTACAATTCTGCCAAATTATCGTCATCCGAACCATGTTCTTCAGAATCAGTATGTTTATGTTTTTTTGATGTGGATGTCTAATTCCACTGTGGGGCCATTGTTGAATTTTTGTTTCTAGACCCAGGCGGTCGTCCTCTTTTTCTATCGGCAAGGCTAGCCAATTTAACCCTATTTTCCTCTACAGACAAGCAGGTTCGACTGTTGTGTCCATCAGCAATGCCACATTTTTGGCACTTTCGAGTCTTCTTCTTTTCTCCTTTCGCACCTAGTTTTAGAACTCTTTGTTCACTAGTTTTTATTGTCCTTCCCTTTGGCCTTGCATTAATTGGACGCAATAAGCTTATGCCATCTACATCATATTCCAGTCTCTACATGCCATACAAAGAAGTATTTATAGGTACATATGTTATGATGCCAAATTATAAATAGTTACTACCATTAAATATACATAATATCTGCAATTTAATAAATTTAGATTTCCTACCTTTCTAACATCCCCATATTGTGTTCCTTCACAATCATCATTTCCAACAAGCGTCATTTGCAGTTCAGATTGATGATGTGCATCAATATTTAAGTCTCCATCCTACTCATTAGTGCATTATAGTCAATATTACAAATAATGTATAAATCATCCCATTTGTTTGCACTATACATAAATTACATTGTTTTTTGCCATAATATTACTTGTTGTCGTGAATGTACTGCCACATGCTCCTCGTTATCACATTGCGATACATGTTCATCTCCAGCGTTTCCAACATCATCCTCTTCGCCCTGCAACGTTTAATTTTTACAATTAGCAATAATTAAGTTTTGAATAAAATTTTCAACAATTTTATATAAAAGAACACCCACATGGTTGCCCTCTCCAGTAGTTGCACCACCAGCATTTTCACATCCTATATCTGGCTCTAAACGCCCAAGCATCTCCAACAGTTCATCCATTGTGTCCAAAGCCTTATCACTCCCTGCCTTTGACATACTAGCTTGGTTTACTACCTTCATTGCCTTTTTAAGCAACATTTTTTGCCTATATGATTTTGTTTCTCCATCTTTTCCACTCATTTTCCTGTCATCTCTTGAAAATTCCACATCTTGCTTAGCTGAGTATGTGTAACGCTGTAGAATGTATTCCTTAGGTATCCTCTCTAGTTGAATGTGCATGAATGTTCGGATTAGATGCACACAAAATAGTCCTACATTTAAACAAGGGTGCAACATTTAACATTCAGCTTTAATTATTATCGTATAAATAATATGACGTTATTTCTTAACTCTTGCTTACCTGTGTGTTCCCACTGTTTGCATTCACATTTAAACTTTCCTGCCTCTACATCTGCATTCACTTTGAATTGGTGTTGCCCCCACACGATTCTTTTCGATCTTGATGTATGCTGCACCAACCAATCATTTGCGTCTCCATCTGGATCAAGTGTTATCCTATATGCAGTAGCGTATTTTATTGACTCCTCGAATCTATTCATCACAGCCCTGGTGTATGCCCTTGCAACCCTAATTTCGAACATATATAGAGTTGTGGTTTCTTTTTGACCCTGCATATAAAATAATTAGTTACGTCGTGCGAGCCTACTAAATAGTATAATGCATAAATAATATTACATACCATACATCCTAGTGTTTCCTTTCCTTCTTGCATCTTCCTGCTATGCAGTAGTTTCAACATTTGCTTAGCAAACTCATGAAGTGGGGTGTTTGAATCTACATGAGCGCTCTTCACGAGTTTGTTCATGCTCTCGCTACTTTGCGTAGACACCATAAGCCCACAATAGTCATGTTTGAAAAAAACAGGTATCCACTCCTTACGCATTGCATATAATTTTCTAAGTGTTCCATCTTCATGCAGGTTGAATTCATCAATCAACAATTTCCATGCAGCCTCAAACTCTATTTCAGTCAATGGATGATGTACTATAGACTGGAATTTTGTCTTAAAATCCGCTTCAGCATATCGTGCATACAACTCATTTAGAAATGGCATGTACCTATTTTGCACATGCCATAGACACAACCTGTGGACTGTGTTTGGGAAGACCCGACGTAATGCCACTGGCATTGCAGGATCTTGATCTGTAAATATTCATTGTCTGACATTATTATATGCATATTTTTATGCAAACATTGTATGTTACATAACAAAACAAGACTCACATGCATTGTAAATACGCACAAGATATTGAATTTATATTGCATGTACTTCGAGTTTATAGTCATTATATCTACATAAATCATACCTGTCAACATGACTCTTGGTCCTTCAGTCCCCATGCATGTCTTGAATGCATTAAATACCCACTCGAATGTTTCAACAGTTTCATCTCCCAATAATGAGAACCCAAACACTGTGCATTGTAGGTGTTGGTTTGCACCAACAAACATTCCTAGGGGTTTTCCATACAAATTAGTCTTATGAGTTGTATCAAAGGTAACTGCATTCCCAAAATCAACATACTCTCCTTGCTGACTAGCATGAGACCAAAAAATACTCAATATTTTTCCTTCGCTGTCTAACTGGAAATCAGAGAAAAATTGTGGATTATCCCTTTTGCATAATGAAAAAAGCCCAAAGCTTAGACACATCATTGGCATTCTTTTCTCGTTGCTTTGCCTGTTTCCTGTATATTTCAACAAAAATTTATAATTATTACTCATTAACTTGAAATGGATTTTATAATTTATATAATAGATACATAAAGAAAATGGTTCTTACAAATTAGCAATGTCCTTTGCTGTAATTGGTACGTTTTCTGGACCACCATGCATCTCAGACACGAAGTCCATGATACAGTGTTGCGGGATTCTGCTTTGCTGCATTGAACTGAGAAACTCCATGTACTCAGGATCATGAGTCTTGTTGCATTGTAGGTGTTTCTTTACAGTATCCTTCTTAATGAATTCATGATTATGTTCTAAGTGCACCAGATCGATTCTTACGGCTACAATATTTTCTTGTGAGTCATCATAGATTTTTTTAGTTTCAAACCAGCCTTGCATTGTGTTCTCCTCGATGATGTATTACGGATTCTAGGATTACTAGCTAACCTTTCTGTATTTCTACCCTCCATTGAACAATTTAACCACTTACAGTTCTTTCTCTCCCTATACTTTTTAAGTGGAAAACCAACCTCATATGCGTAACGACTGTAAAAATTGTATGCCTCATCGACATTTCCAAATGTCATACCGATCCTAGGCACCATTGTTGGATCAATACTTTCAGGCTGTGAATTAACATAATCATAAATACAATTAATTTTATATTAGTTACAGTCTTAATGTTATTTAAATTGTATAATTGACATAACCAAAGATAAATAACTTACATGACTTCGGAGGATATTAGGTGTATCTTGTTCATGATCACTAATGGTCCTCATAGGCACCATTTGATTTGCTGCTACCATTGTTTCAATTACTGTTGTATTGCCATCATTGACCCCTGGCGCTCGTAATTCTGCAGGTGGTGTTACTATATTTATCCGTGGACTCACACCACAGTTTGGAGATATAATTCTTGATGTGGGCGCTGCTGGTAGACCACTGCATGTGTCTGCAAGCCGGCCATCATATTTGTCTAATTATTTTATGAACTGAAGTAATAATTCAATTGCAAATGTACCTGGTGCAGCTCTGTGCAATGACGCAGAATTATCATCGTCTGCTTCTTCTTCTCTACCATCATCCATTGTAAACAATGCAATACAATCAGCTGCCACGTTCCTTTTTATATGCCCTGAGCTAACCAATCCCGTGTACACTGTTTACGCTATTTAGTTCGGTCAATTACGTACTATAAAGTTTGTTCCTGCATGCCAGGAGATATTGTCGGACTGGTGATAACAACTCGAGAGAATTTATCGCGGTTTGTTGAAACAGATTTATATTTACTGAAGTATATGCAACCAGTTACGCAATTGTATGTACATATTTATGCCTCGCGTTTCTGCTTACGTGCATGCTGGGCGATATTTTCGGGAGGCTTCGGTTATCGTTCGCGATTTTATCGCGTATATCATTTTACGCTAAAATACACAAGGGTTTACGATCTCTTGTCTTATGATTTACGCTGTGGTTCGATCAGACCATAAACCGCCGAACAAACTTGCACTCTGACCGATTCCGTCTAATTGGCTGGGGCTTCCCGATACTAATGGAAGCCCTGGGCTTCCATTAGTATATATATATATATATATATATATATATATATATATATATATGTGATCGAGGTAATGGAAGTCCTGGACTTCGATTAGTAGGGGAAGCCCTAGCCAGGACGTGGATAGACCACCACCGCGTGATTGCGTTAACATTTGTGCTGGTATAACCGAGTTATAGAATTTGTGTATACCATACAACGAATCTGGTAAGACAGTTCACTTATGTATACATCAACAATTATACTAGGATAAACAGATTGAATAATACACTAGCTTCTCTATGAATCCAAGTCGGTGGCGGGGTGGAAGCTGGTTGAGCTTGCTTGAAATCAATTCTCTGATCAGCGAGAGTTGGATGTGAATGGCGTGATGGCCACAAGGGTCGGGACGCGGGACATCAAACATGTTTGTCCTATTCCTATGCTGTTGTAAAATAAATATTATTAAATAAATGGATACAGTATAACTGAACGTTATGGTAAAAGTTTTAAACAAAAGTTTATAATTAAAAGCTTGCCTTAAATTGGGATTGAAAAGGTGGTATCGTTGTATAGCATGTCTCTGTGCTGCTTCGGAACTAATAAAATAGTGTGTAAGATACTTACTCAAATGTAACTATGTTATGCTGAGATGTGTGCTATACTGTGGATTATCCTTCTATTACAGCATAGTACAAAATGATATAATAAAAAATGGAGTTCATTTGTACATCAAAACAATACTGCTTCTATCCATGTACCATATATAAGCCAAATGAATTAATCAAAAAATATAATAGATATAACAAAAAAATTACCGCACAATGATCAAATGGTTCATCCCCTTGGCGTGACTTGCCCTTGTCAACTCTTGTTAATGCTTGAATAATATTTATATCAAAATATTCTATATGCGGTGTTCCACATTTGTTTTGATGGGCAACATCGTCATGAAGATAATCCAAATAGTACAACTATAAAGCCAAAAAATATATTACGTAACTCTGCATAATATGATTTGATTTTTAACACATAACAAAGCATAATATAATGTAAATAAAATTTGAATATGTAAAATTGGCTGCATAAAACAAACAAAAGATCGTGATATGCTTATAAGCTAGAATGACGATGGAGCGGTCGTATATGGTTGTAGAAACATTGGTGATGCTCCTAGTGTGCCACTTCTTGGCCGCTTGGCATAAGTTATTGAATATGAGCTGGCACCAGTCCATCTCGTGGAAACGATCCATTTCTTCAGTCAAAAGCACCTCAAGGTTAGTTATTCCCCAGCTTGCAGTAGGGAACAATAGCCGATTAAACAGTATCAGAAAGAAAGATTTGATGCTTAGGTCATCGTCGCCTTCTTTCCTAGGTCGATCTTGTAGAGCTGCAACACCGGATTCTTCTTTGGATAAACCAAGCTTAGCCCTTAAATTATTTGCAACAACAACTTCATCAATTCCTATTGGCTTTCCACCACCGGCATTTGGTAGCCCCAATATAACATGCACTGTGTCCTTTGTAATTTTTAGCTTCTTTCCTCGGCCGGCTCGAATTGTCATATCTTTATGATCAAGCTTTTCCATCAGCCAACATAAATGAGATCTACTGCCAAGCGCATCAACTCTCATACCAAGTATATTGGAGAACCCCTTCTGTGCAATAACTTGACGTTGTCTGTCATTTAAAAGCGCCTTTGAGAGTTTATACACATGGTTAGGATACTCACTATTTTCAAAGCCGGGAGGTTGCTCAACATAGACCTCTTCCTTGATTGGTCCATTGAGGAAGACACTTTTCACGTCCATTTGATAAAGCTTAAAGCCATGGTAAGTAGCATAGGCAAGTAATATACGAATTGACTCAAGCCTAGCTACGGGTGCATAAGTTTCACCAAAGTCCAAACCTTCGACTTGTGAATAACCTTTGTGAGAGCACCTAGAGGGGGGGGGGTGAATAGGTGATCCTGTAAAAACTTAAACTTAAGCCACAAAAACTTGTTAAGGGTTAGTACAAGTATGGCCAAGTGGCTAGAGTGAAGTCTCAACAAAACACAGTACCACAAGAGAATCAAGCACAGAGTGACACAGTGGTTTTATCCCGTGGTTCGGCCAAGACCAACGCTTGCCTACTCCACGTTGTGGCGTCCCAACGGACGAGGGTTGCAATCAACCCCTCTCAAGCGGTCCAAAGACCCACTTGAATACCACGGTGTTTTGTTTTCCTTTCACTATCCCGTTTGCAAGGAATCTCCACAAATTGGAGTCTCTTGCCCTTACAAGTATATGATCACAAATGAAACACAGAGTAAGGGAGGGAAGCAACACACACAAATCCACAGCAAAAGCGCACACACACGGCCAAGAATCGAGCTCACAAGACTATCTCAGAGTTCTCACTTAGAACAGAGCTCGAATCACTTAGAAACACAAACGAATGTGCAGAGACTTAGTGTGGATGATCAAGAATGCTCAAAGGTTGCTTGGATGTCTCCTCCATGCGCCTAGGGGCTCCTTTTATAGCCCCAAGGCAGCTAGGAGCCGTTGAGAGCAAATCCGGAAGGCCATCCTTGCCTTCTGTCGTCGGGGGCACCGGACAGTCCGGTGCACACCGGACACTGTCCGGTGCCCGATTTGTTTCCTTAAACGGCGAAGACGACCGTTGCAGACCGTTGGCAGATCTGGCGCTGTTGGCGCACCGGACATGTCCGGTGTACACCGGACAGTCCGGTGCCGTCTTCCGACCGTTGGCTCGGCCACGTGTCCCGCGCGGATTGCGCGGCCGACCGTTGGCCCTGGCCGACCGTTGGCTCACCGGACAGTCCGGTGCACACCGGACAGTCCGGTGAATTTTAGCCGTACGCCGCCGGCCAATTTCCCGAGAGCGGCCAGTTCGAGTCGCGCCAGCCTGGCGCACCGGACACTGTCCGGTGCACACCGGACAGTCCGGTGCTCCAGACCGAGCTGGGTCTTGGCAGCACACAGCCAAGTCCCTTCTCCTTTTCTCTATTCTTCTTCTTTCTGTTTCTAACACTTAGACAAATATATTAGTACTCAAAACCAATGTACTAAGGCTTAGAAACATACCTTTACTTCATGATTTTCACCTTGTTCATCCATGTACATAAATTCCCAATTAAGCACATGTGTTGGCACTCAATCACCAAAATACATAGAAATGGCCCAAGGGCACATTTCCCTTTCAATCTCCCCCTTTTTGGTGATTTATGCCAACACAACATAAAGCAACTAGAACAAGTGCAAAATCACTTTAAATAAAAACTCAAATTGGTTTTATTCAATTTTGGCATATATGGATCATCCTTTGCCACCACTTGGTTTGTTTTTGCAAATCAAACTCAAATCTCTATCTCTAAGTCAAACACACATGTTGAAGTATAAAGAGAGTCATTCCAAAAGAGATTGATCAAAGATTTCAAAACTCCCCCTATTTCCCATAATCAATACTTCTCCCCACAAGAAACCAATTATTGACAAGAGAGACAACATAAGAATTTTGACAAACCAAAAATTCTATTCTACTATTTTCAAAATCTCTCAAGTGGTAGCTGATCCATTTATTGCTTTGGCCTTTATTTTCTCCCCCTTTGGCATCAAGCACCAAAATGGGATCAATTTGTGGCCCTTTAACCCCATTGCCTTACCAAAATCTTCACTTAAGAGCAAATGACAATAAGAGTTAATGAGATGGACTTGGAATAAGTTACCCTCTCATCGGAGTGCAGTGGAAGTCTTTCATGGTCCAAGTCCACCTTTCCCTTTCAATCCTCCTTCGAGACTAAATCATCAAACTCAAGCACATGGTTAGTCTCAAAGGGCCAAGTTGTAACACATCTCCCCCTAAACATGTGCATCACTTTGCAACGGACTTGTGAGGTCCAGGGAGTGTTTGTACAACTTGAGCACCACAATAAGCAACAAAATGCAAAAAGGAACATGATCAAAAGCATAACTACATGTATGCTACAATTCAATCCAGGTTCCGCGAATCTAAGACATTTAGCTCACTACGCAACCTGCAAAAGGTCTTCTCATCTAGAGGCTTAGTGAAGATATCGGCTAGCTGGTTCTCGGTGCTAACATGAAACACTTCGATATCTCCCTTTTGCTGGTGGTCTCTCAAAAAGTGATGCCGGATGTCTATGTGCTTTGTGCGGCTGTGTTCAACAGGATTCTCCGCCATGCGGATAGCACTCTCATTGTCACATAGGAGTGGGACTTTGCTCAGATTGTAGCCAAAGTCCCTGAGGGTTTGCCTCATCCAAAGTAGTTGCGCGCAACACTGTCCTGCGGCAACATACTCGGCCTCAGCGGTGGATAGGGCAACGGAAGTTTGTTTCTTAGAGTTCCATGACACCAGGGACCTTCCTAAGAATTGGCACGTCCCCGATGTACTCTTCCTGTCGACCTTACATCCAGCATAGTCGGAGTCTGAGTATCCAACTAAGTCAAAGGTAGACCCCTTTGGATACCAGAGCCCGAAGCAAGGCGTAGCAACCAAATATCTAAGAATTCGCTTCACCGCCACTAAGTGACACTCCTTAGGATCGGATTGAAATCTAGCACACATGCATACGCTAAGCATAATATCCGGTCTACTAGCACATAAGTAAAGCAAAGAACCTATCATTGACCGGTATGCTTTTTGATCAACGGACTTACCTCCTTTGTTGAGGTCGGTGTGTCCGTCGGTCCCCATCGGAGTCTTTGCGGGCTTGGCGTCCTTCATCCCAAACCGCTTTAGCAGATCTTGCGTGTACTTCGTTTGGGAGATGAAGGTGCCGTCCTTGAGTTGCTTCACTTGGAACCCAAGGAAGTAGTTCAACTCGCCCATCATCGACATCTCGAATTTCTGCGTCATCACCCTGCTAAACTCTTCACAAGACTTTTGGTTAGTAGAACCAAATATTATGTCATCGACATAAATTTGGCACACAAACAAATCACCATTGCAAGTCTTAGTAAAAAGAGTTGGATCGGCCTTCCCAACCTTGAAAGCATTAGCAAGTAAAAAGTCTCTAAGGCATTCATACCATGCTCTTGGGGCTTGCTTAAGTCCATAGAGCGCCTTAGAGAGCTTACACACATGGTCGGGGTACCGTTCATCCTTGAAGCCAGGGGGTTGCTCCACGTACACCTCCTCCTTGATTGGCCCGTTGAGGAAAGCGCTCTTCACATCCATTTGGAACAACCTGAAAGAATGGTGAGCGGCATATGCTAGCAAGATTCGAATTGACTCTAGCCTAGCCACAGGAGCAAAAGTCTCCTCAAAATCCAAACCTGCGACTTGGGCATAACCTTTTGCCACAAGTCGAGCCTTGTTTCTCGTCACCACCCCGTGCTCGTCCTGTTTGTTGCGGAACACCCACTTGGTTCCCACAACATTTTGCTTCGGACGAGGCACCAGTGTCCAAACTTCATTGCGCTTGAAATTGTTTAACTCCTCTTGCATGGCCAACACCCAGTCTGGATCTAGCAAGGCCTCTTCTACCCTGAAAGGCTCAATAGAAGAGACAAAGGAGTAATGCTCACAAAAATTAACTAATCGAGATCGAGTAGTTACTCCCTTGCTAATGTCACCCAGAATTTGGTCGACGGGATGATCCCTTTGAATCATCGCTCGAACTTGAGTTGGAGGTGCCGGTTGCGCTTCTTCCTCTATCACTTGATCATCTTGTGCTCCCCCTTGATCAAGCGCCTCCACTTGAGGTACCTGTTCGTCATCTTTGGTTGGGGGTTGCACCATAGTTGAGGAAGAAGGTTGATCTCGTTCATCTTGTTCCTGTGGCCGTACTTCTCCAATCGCCATGGTCCGTATAGCGGCCGTCGGAACATCTTCTTCATCTACATCATCACAATCAACAACTTGCTCTCTTGGAGAGCCATTAGTCTCATCAAATACAACGTCGCTAGAGACTTCAACCAAACCCGATGATTTGTTGAAGACTCTATACGCCTTTGTATTTGAGTCATAACCTAATAAAAACCCTTCTACAGCTTTGGGAGCAAACTTAGAATTTCTACCCTTCTTCACTAGAATGTAGCATTTACTCCCAAATACACGAAAGTACGATACATTGGGTTTGTTACCGGTTAGTAGCTCATACGACGTCTTCTTGAGGAGGCGATGAAGGTAGACCCTGTTGATGGCGTGGCACGCTGTGTTCACGGCTTCCGTCCAAAAGCACTCGGGGGTCTTGAACTCTCCTAGCATCGTCCTCGCCATGTCGATGAGCGTCCTGTTCTTCCTCTCTACCACACCATTTTGCTGTGGTGTGTAGGGAGCGGAGAACTCGTGCTTGATCCCTTCCTCTTCAAGGAACTCCTCCACTTGAAGGTTCTTGAACTCGGACCCGTTGTCGCTTCTTATCTTTTTCACTTTGAGCTCAAACTCATTTTGAGCTCTCCTGAGGAAGCGTTTGAGGGTCCCTTGGGTTTCAGACTTATCCTGCAAAAAGAACACCCAAGTGAAGCGGGAAAAATCATCAACAATAACTAAACCATACTTACTTCCCCCTATGCTTAGATAGGCGACGGGTCCGAAGAGGTCCATATGCAGTAGCTCCAGGGGTCTTGACGTGGTCATCACATTCTTGCTGTGATGCGCTCCTCCCACCTGTTTACCTGCCTGACAAGCTGCACAAGGTCTATCTTTTTCGAAATGTACATTTGTTAGACCTATCACATGTTCTCCCTTTAGAAGCTTGTGGAGGTTCTTCATCCCCACATGTGCTAAGCGGCGATGCCATAGCCAGCCCATGCAAGTCTTAGCCATTAAGCATGCATCTAGACCGGCCTCTTCTTTTGCAAAATCAACTAAATAAAGTTTGCCGTCTAGTACACCCTTAAAAGCTAGTGAACCATCACATCTTCTAAAGACAGACACATCTACATTTGTAAATAAACAATTATATCCCATTTGACATAATTGACTGACAGATAGCAAATTATATCCAAGACTCTCCACTAAGAATACATTTGATATAGAATGCTCATTTGAAATTGCAATTTTACCTAGCCCTTTTACCTTGCCTTGATTCCCATCACCGAATATAATTGAATCTTGGGAATCCTTATTTTTGACATAGGAGGTGAACATCTTCTTCTCCCCCGTCATATGGTTTGTGCATCCGCTGTCAATAATCCAGCTTGAACCCCCGGATGCATAAACCTGCAAGGCAAATTTAGGCTTGGGTCTTAGGTACCCAACTCATGTTGGGTCCTGCAAGGTTAGCACAAATGTCCTTAGGGACCCAAATGCAAGTCCTGTCTCCCTTGCATTTTGCCCCTAACTTCCTAGCAACTATTTTCCTATCCTTTCTACAAATAGCAAAGGAAGTGTTTAAAGCACAATAAATTATAGAAGGTTCATTCACTACTTTCCTAGGAGCATGAATAACATTCTTTCTAGGCACATGAGCAATATTTCTCCTAGGCATATCCCTATCATGCTTATAAGAAGAACTAGAGGCAAACATGGCATGAGAATCATAGACATGTGAATCAAAATCATTATAAGCATTTCTAGCATTTCTCCTATCATAATACATAAAAGCATGGTTCTTTTTAGCATTACTAGCCATAGGGGCCTTCCCTTTCTCCTTGACGAAGATGGGAGCCTTATGGCTTGTTAAGTTCTTGGCCTCTCTCTTGAAGCCAAGACCATCCTTAATTGAGGGGTGTCTACCAACCGTATAGGCATCCCTTGCAAATTTTATTTTATCAACTTCATTCTTGCTAGTCTTAAGTTGGGCATTAAGACTAGCCACTTCCTTATTTAATTTGGAAATTAAAACTAGATGTTCACTACAGGCATCAACATCGAAATCCTTACACCTAGTGCAAATCTTAACATGTTCTACACAAGAATTAGATTTATTTGCTACTTCTAACTTAGCATTTAAATCATTGTTAACACCTTGTAAAGTAGAAATGGTTTCATGACAAGTAGATAGTTCATAAGAAAGCATTTCATTTCTTTTTACTTCTAAAGCATATGATTTTTGTGCCTCTACAAATTTATCATGTTCATCATACAATAAATCCTCCTGCTTTTCTAAAAGCCTATCCTTTTCATTCAATGCATCAATCAATTCATTGATTTTATCTATCTTAGATCTATCTAAGCCCTTGAACAAGCATGAATAATCTATGTCATCATCACTAGACTCACTATCACTAGAAGAAGCATAAGTGGAGTCTTGAGTACTCACCTTCTTCTCCCTTGCCATAAGACATGTGAGACGCTCGTTGGGGAAGAGAGCCGATTTGTTGAAGGCAGTGGCGGCGAGTCCTTCGTTGTCGGAGTCGGAGGAGGAGCAATCCGAGTCCCACTCCTTTCCTAGATGCGCCTCGCCCTTTGCCTTCTTGTATTGCTTCTTCTTTTCTCTTTTGTTCCCCTTTTCCTGGTCACTTTCATTATCGGGACAGTTAGCGATAAAATGACCAAGCTTACCGCATTTGAAGCATGAGCGCTTCCCCTTGGTCTTGGTCTTGCTTGGCTGCCTCTTGCGACCATTTAGCGCCGTCTTGAATCTCTTGATGATGAGAGCCATCTCTTCATCGTTGAGTCCGGCCGCCTCAATTTGTGCCACCTTGCTAGGTAGCGCCTCCTTGCTTCGTGTTGCCTTGAGAGCGAGAGGTTGCGGCTCGTTGATCGGACCATTCAAGGCGTCGTCCACATATCTCGCCTCCTTGATCATCATTCGCCCGCTAACAAATTTCCCAAGAACTTCTTCGGGCGACATCTTGGTGTACCTGGGATTTTCACGTATATTGTTCACCAAGTGAGGATCAAGAACGGTAAATGACCTTAGCATTAGGCGGACGACGTCGTGGTCCGTCCATCGCGTGCTCCCGTAGCTTCTTATCTTGTTGATGAGGGTCTTGAGCCGATTGTATGTTTGCGTTGGCTCCTCGCCCCTTATCATTGCGAACCGTCCAAGCTCGCCCTCCACCAACTCCATCTTGGTGAGTAAGGTGACGTCGTTCCCCTCATGAGAAATCTTGAGGGTGTCCCAGATTTGCTTGGCGTTATCCAAGCCGCTCACCTTATGGTATTCATTCCTGCACAAGGAAGCTAGAAGAACAGTAGTAGCTTGTGCATTCTTATGAATTTGTTCATTAATGAACATGGGACTATCCGAACTATCAAAATGCATTCCACTCTCTACAATCTCCCATATACTAGGATGGAGAGAGAATAGGTGACTACGCATTTTGTGGCTCCAAAATCCGTAGTCCTCTCCATCAAAGTGTGGGGGCTTGCCGAGTGGAATGGAAAGCAAATGTGAATTTGAACTATGCGGAATACGAGAGTAGTCAAAAGAAAAGTTAGAATTAACCGGTTTCCTTTGTTTGTCGTAGTCGTCGTCCTTTTGGGAAGAAGAGGACTCATCGCTGTCGTAGTAGACGATCTCCTTGATGCGTCTTGTCTTCTTCTTCTTCCCATCTCTTCGCTTGTGGCCCGAGCCCGAGTCATTGGACTTGTCATCCCTTGGCTCGTTGACGAAGGACTCCTTCTCCTTGTCGTTGATCACAATTCCCTTCCCCTTAGGATCCATCTCTTCAGGCGGTTAGTCCCTTTCTTGAAGAGAACGGCTCCGATACCAATTGAGAGCACCTAGAGGGGGGGGGGGGTGAATAGGTGATCCTGTAAAAACTTAAACTTAAGCCACAAAAACTTGTTAAGGGTTAGTACAAGTATGGCCAAGTGGCTAGAGTGAAGTCTCAACAAAACACAGTACCACAAGAGAATCAAGCACAGAGTGACACAGTGGTTTTATCCTGTGGTTCGGCCAAGACCAACGCTTGCCTACTCCACGTTGTGGCGTCCCAACGGACGAGGGTTGCAATCAACCCCTCTCAAGCGGTCCAAAGACCCACTTGAATACCACGGTGTTTTGTTTTCCTTTCACTATCCCGTTTGCAAGGAATCTCCACAAATTGGAGTCTCTTGCCCTTACAAGTATATGATCACAAATGAAACACAGAGTAAGGGAGGGAAGCAACACACACAAATCCACAGCAAAAGCGCACACACACGGCCAAGAATCGAGCTCACAAGACTATCTCAGAGTTCTCACTTAGAACAGAGCTCGAATCACTTAGAAACACAAACGAATGTGCAGAGACTTAGTGTGGATGATCAAGAATGCTCAAAGGTTGCTTGGATGTCTCCTCCATGCGCCTAGGGGCTCCTTTTATAGCCCCAAGGCAGCTAGGAGCCGTTGAGAGCAAATCCGGAAGGCCATCCTTGCCTTCTGTCGTCGGGGGCACCGGACAGTCCGGTGCACACCGGACACTGTCCGGTGCCCGATTTGTTTCCTTAAACGGCGAAGACGACCGTTGCAGACCGTTGGCAGATCTGGCGCTGTTGGCGCACCGGACATGTCCGGTGTACACCGGACAGTCCGGTGCCGTCTTCCGACCGTTGGCTCGGCCACGTGTCCCGCGCGGATTGCGCGGCCGACCGTTGGCCCTGGCCGACCGTTGGCTCACCGGACAGTCCGGTGCACACCGGACAGTCCGGTGAATTTTAGCCGTACGCCGCCGGCCAATTTCCCGAGAGCGGCCAGTTCGAGTCGCGCCAGCCTGGCGCACCGGACACTGTCCGGTGCACACCGGACAGTCCGGTGCTCCAGACCGAGCTGGGTCTTGGCAGCACACAGCCAAGTCCCTTCTCCTTTTCTCTATTCTTCTTCTTTCTGTTTCTAACACTTAGACAAATATATTAGTACTCAAAACCAATGTACTAAGGCTTAGAAACATACCTTTACTTCATGATTTTCACCTTGTTCATCCATGTACATAAATTCCCAATTAAGCACATGTGTTGGCACTCAATCACCAAAATACATAGAAATGGCCCAAGGGCACATTTCCCTTTCACTTTGGCCACAAGTCGGGCTTTGTTCCTTGTCACCATACCATGCTCATCTTGTTTGTTGCGGAATACCCACTTGGTACCTACAACATTTTGGTTAGGACGTGGAACTAAATGACATACCTCATTCCTCGTGAAGTTGTTGAGCTCCTCTTGCATTGCCAGCACCCAATCTGGATCTCTTAGTGCATCCTCCACCCTGTATGGCTCAATAGAGGACACAAAAGAGTAATGTTCACAGAAATGTGAAACTCGAGATCTAGTGGTTACCCCCTTATGAATGTCACCGAGAATGGAGTTCACGGGGTGATCTCTTTGAATTGCTTGGTGGACTCTTGGGTGTGGTGATCTTTGACCCTGAATTTCTTGATCATCTTCCTTGTTTTGATCAACTTCATCTCCCCCTTGATCCTTGTCCTCTTCTTGAGGTGGCTCATCCTATTGATCTTCATCTTCATTGTCTTGAGTCCGATCCTCATCTTGAGTTGTTGGAGATGCTTGGTTGGAAGATGACGGTTGATCTTGTGCTTGTGGAGGCTCTTAGGATTCCTTAGGACACACATCCCAATGGACATGTTCCTTAGCGCGACGCATGAGCCTCTTCATCATCTAATTCATCAAGATCAACTTGCTCCACTTGGGAGCCATTAGTCTCATCAAACACAATGTCACAAGAAACCTCAACTAATCCAGTGGATTTGTTGAAGACTCTATATACCGTTGTGTTTGAATCATAACCAAGTAAAAAGCCTTCTACAACCTTAGGAGCAAATTTAGATTTTCTATCTCTTTTAATAAGAATGAAACATTTGCTACCAAAGACTCTAAAATATGAAACATTGGGATTTTTACCGGTGAGGAGTTCATATGATGTCTTCTTGAGGATTCGGTGAAGGTAGAGCCGATTGATGGAGTAGCAAGCAATGTTGATTGCTTCCGCCCAAAACCGGTCAGGTGTCTTGTACTCATCAAGCATGGTTCTTGTCGTGTCCAGTAGAGTTCTATTCTTCCTCTCCACTACACCATTTTGTTGAGGTGTGTAGGGAGATGTAACGCCCCGAATTTTGCAGTTGAATTTTTTCTTTTCTTTACTCGCCAAAATTCGGGCGTTACCTTTCTTTTTCTTTTTCCCTCGCTAAACCTTGACCTTTTCCAAAGTTCTAGCGGGATTCGGTTTGGAATTCCCGTACGTATAAAAACCCTAAATACTTTATGTTGTTTGATGCACCATGCCGAACCTTGCATTTCTTTTGATTGCTTTGAAAGTGCAAATGCATTCATGTAGAAAGATCGGATTTCGAAAATGTTTTCTTTCTCTTTTCTTTCTCTTTTCTCTCTCTCTTTCTCTCTCCTTTTTTTTTCTCTCTCTCCCGCGCCGTGGGCCGACCCCGGCCGGCCCAGCCGCCCCCTGGCGCCCCCCTCTTGGGCCTAGTAGGCCCAGCCGCCCCCCCCCCCTCTTTCCCTTATCCCCTAACCCTCTCCCTCTCCCCCCTCATTTTCTCCCTCCCCACCCAAGCGGCCGCCCCGCCCCTGAGCCGCCCCCTGCCCGGCCGGTTCAACCGCCTAGGGCCGGTTCAACCGCCCTAGGGCCGGTTCAACCGCCCCCCCCCCTCTGTTTTTTATTTTTTTTTTATTTTATTTACTTTCTGTGATCATAATTACTGTATTTTAAATAGGCTAATCACTGTTCATGCTATGGGAAAATAGGAAGTTTAATTTAAAATTCCGTTATGTTATTGATTCACGTAGTTAATTGTTTACCCTGTGCAATGTTGATCAACTAAAAGTGATTAGGTTTCCATTAGTAGATATAAATATGTATAACAGAATTATTTTGTTAAAAACCAATTGTAATTGTGTCATTAGTGCATAAGATTTAACCCCCCCCCTGCGAGACCTTTCCCGTTTCTTTCTAGCCATAACAAATGCGTTATCGAATGTCATACTTGATGCATATTCGCTTTATTTGTTATCTTGTATGGTGTACTGTTCTTTTGTATTAAATATGTGGATGTATGTATGTATGTTTGCGCTCGCATAGAGAACGATCCGGTCGAAGAGCCCGAGGAATTCGCAGAAGAAGCCCCTGAGCAGCAGTCGTTTGGTGGAGGCAAGTGTCCTTTGACCTATCTATGTCCTATTCATTCTTTAATTCACCTCCCGCTTTACACATTTATACCTAAGGATTGACTAGCTTTTGTTATCCATGTCCTTGTTTACCTATTTGGGTCGGATTATTACTACTTAGTCTGATGCTATTGCTCAACTCTAATCAATGAACATGATGTGATTATCTATGATACGCTGTTTTCCCGCTCTTCTTTATGATTATACTTGTGGTTTTCAAGGGGACTCGAGCGGTTTCTCGAGTGCCTCTCCGTAAGGACCTGTTCTATGGATGACCGCCCGGGAAAACAGTGCAACCATGAGGGTGGAATGGGGTGCCCTTAGCTGAATAATTAGAGGATCCGGGGTGTAGTTCACTTAGCCGTCGTGCCGTCAATGGGGCTCGGTGTATGCGGCTCGCTCTGCCAAGTTTGGGTTCGCCCCTTGGGGAGGAGTGCGGTGCATTTAGGAAACCTAACGGGTGGCTACAGCCCCGGGGAATCTTTGTAAAGGCTTCGTAGTGATGCCCTGCTGGATCACCTTGGTAGTGATCAATGGAGAGTCATGATCTCCGGGCAGAATGGGAATCACGGCTTGTGGGTAAAGTGCACAACCTCTGCAGAGTGTTATGAAACTGATATATCAGCCGTGCTCGCGGTTATGAGCGGCCAAGGGAGCTCCAATGATTAGTGGTACTTGATCAGAGACATTGTGGTACAGGTGGTTATGAGATTGATGGTTCTGGTTATGATTATGGTGCTGGTAAGTGGTATTCTTTCCGTTTGGAAAGGGTACATCGGGTTAATAACTTGGGTTAATGTTAAAACCTGGCTTTCTACTAGTAAGTAATAACCTGACCAACTAAAAGCAACTGCTTGACTTATCCCCACATAAAGCTAGTCCACTACAGCCAAACAGGATACTTGCTGAGTATGTTGATGTGTACTCACCCTTGCTCTACACACCAAACCCCCCCCCAGGTTGTCAGCATTGCAACCACTGCTCAGGCGAAGATGAAGCTGTGGAAGGAGACTTCCAGGAGTTCCAAGATTACGACGAGTTCTAGGTGTGGGTTAGCGGCAACCCCCAGTCGGCTGCCTGTGAAGGCCGCGTTATCTACGTTTCTTTTCCGCACTTTGATTTATTGTAAGAACTATATGGACGTCTCAGACGTATGATGTAATCGATTATTTCCCCTTATTAATACTATTTTGAGCACTGTGTGATGATGTCCATATTATGTAACTGCTGTGTACGTGAATAACTGATCCTGGCACGTACATGGTTCGCATTCGGTTTGCCTTTTTAAAACCGGGTGTGACATAAGTGGTATCGGAGCCGTGCTGACTGTAGGACCGCTAACCTAGAGTAGAATGGTCGTTCTAAGGACTATAGACCTCCGTCTCTTCCTTGACTTTGATATCCCTTCAAAAGTTGGTCCTACTGACCAAACCTATGTTCTACTACATATTATACCTTGCTGAAAATTATGTTTCATTCTGATCCTTCATTTACTTATTACTTGCTGGTCATATTAATTCTGTTCTCACCCTTTTGCTTGCGATGTCTTTTGTAGATGGCTCGACTTAGACACACTGCACGAAAGTCAGTCATCCCCTTCTTACCTTCCCGCCTTGCTGAGCGTCCGCTTCGCCGTCCCGTGGCCGGACAGTCCAGCCACTTGGAGAGACTACACCACCGCCTGCGTGAGGAGCAGGAACGTCGACGACAGGAGCAGCGGAGCTCTTCCCTCTCGCTCCACCAGGAGATAGAGTCTGTGAGGAGCTGCTCCCCTGTGCTTTCTCTGGAGCCGCCCCCTGCACCACCACTGGGCGCCCCAGCTTCTGGAGTAGCTGCTGGAGGAGACCCAGACGACGGAGGAGGCGACGACAGCTCGAGCCACGACACCGACTTCTCTGCTAACCCTGAGCCGGAAGGATGGGTTGCTCGACCCATCACTCGCGACGCTGCTCGCGGGTGTCACTTCCATGATGCGCTCGACACCCTGCTACGTCGGGCATTTGACCGGCATACTTGGTCCGTCGAGTATCGCTGTGTGGTCTACCAGCATAGTCGCGGGGTCTACCCGGACCGCTGGGAGGCGACTTGCTTGGTGCGCTGCCCGGAGGACAGTCTCCAGGGTGCAGAGGCCTGTTCAGAGCACTATTCTATCTCTGAGCGGGACTCAGCTGAGGCAGCCATGCAAGATGCTGCACGGCGTGCGCTTTCGCACTACTGCTCGGTTTTCGGTGGGGCAGCTGACGGTCTTGACCTGAAGTATTACCCCCGCCGTTCATCTGGCAGCACAGGAGGCGTGATTGTCTCACCTGTCGGTGAGGGCAATCCTAGGTTGAGCAGCACAGTCAACCTAGCCGCCGTGCTAAACACGGAGCTGGACCATGCATTAGACGAGCTGAGTAGGGCTCGTGCTGAGATCGCCCTGCTGCGGGCTGAGCGCGCGGAACGTCGTTTTCTGGATGGTGGTTCCCCCGCTCCCGTTGGGACTCAGCACCCGTACCGCTCACCTCAGCGTGGACACCAGTCTTATGGCAATCCCGCCTGCAAGACCAAGATAAACCTAGAACCATAGATCGTTAGAGTTGGATCTTGTAATTAATACGAAATAAATATATACATGGAAGCTTCAGTCTTAGCGTTAGTCTCGATCTTAGTTAGTTTTAGTTAGACAGGGTAGTTTGCTATATCCTGTGCATCTATGTTTGTCATGATGAACTATGTTTGGTTTGGATCTTTGTAATGATTGTCACCAGAGTGTGGGTATCCCCTGCATTTTGGTTTACGTACTATGTCAATAAAGTTAGTTATATAGTTGGGAAACCCACTATTCTCCTTTCCTCTTTATCTGAGAAGCTGTGTGGTCTGTGTTGGAGATCAGTGAAGATGCTCATCTGTTCAGTGCTGTTGGAGAATTCTATACTCTTTTCTTATGCTGCAAGCTTTGCCAGATCAGTTCTGATGTGTGGTTGCGTTCTGCAGATGTCAGAGAACAGGCGTAGAGGAGGAAGGCGTGCTCAGCAGGAGCGAGCCGCTCCGCAGGATGAGGTGCCCCAGCAGCAGCACCTGCCGCCCCCGCCCCCGATGTCGATTGAGCAGATGTTTCTGATGCAGACTCAGGCAGTTCAAGCTATCGGTCAGACTTTGGCCGCCATTCAACAGCAGCAGCAGCAGCAGCAGCAGCAAGCACCACCCCAGCCTCAGATGCCTCAGATGCCTAGAGATAAGCGTGCTGAATTCATGAGAGGTCATCCACCAACGTTCGCTCATTCTTCTGACCCCATGGATGCTGAAGATTGGCTGCGCACTGTGGAGCGGGAGTTGCATACCGCTCAGTGCGATGACCGGGAGAAAGTCTTGTATGGTCCCCGTCTGTTGAGAGGAGCAGCCCAGTCATGGTGGGAGTCTTACCTCGCCACCCATGCCAACCCCGACACCATCACCTGGGAAGAATTCAGATGTAGCTTTCGTCAGTACCATGTGCCTGCAGGTCTGATGACAGTGAAGAAGGAGGAGTTCCTGGCCCTTAAGCAAGGGTCATCGTCTGTCAGTGAGTATCGGGACAGGTTTCTGCAATTGTCTCGCTATGCTCCTGAAGATGTCAACACCGACGCCAAGCGACAGTACCGTTTCCTGAGAGGCTTGGTTGACCCTCTGCAGTATCAGCTGATGAATCACACCTTCCCGACATTCCAGCACCTGATTGACAGAGCAATCATGACAGAGAGAAAGCGCAAGGAGATGGAAGATCGTAAGCGCAAGATCAGTGGACCCCAGCCTGGAAGCAGCAGCCGTCCCCGTTTCTCAGGCAATCAACCTCAGCAGTTCAGGCAGAACCAGCGTCCACCTCAGCAGCATCAGCAGCGTCAGCAGTATCAGCAGTTCCAAAGGCAGTACCCTCAGAATCAGTACCAGAACCGTCAGAGCAATCAGTCAGGAGGTCAGTTTCAGAAGCAGAATCAGCAAGCACCTCGTCTTCCTGCCCCAGCAAATCAGCAGAACAGTCAGGCAGCACCAGCTCAAGTTGGAAACAGGGCATGTTTCCACTGTGGAGAGCAAGGCCATTGGGTGATGCAATGTCCGAAGAAGGCAGCCCAGCAGCAGTCAGGCCCCAATGCCCCAGCAAAGCAGAATGTGCCTCAGCCTGGAGCAGGCAATCGCTCTCAGCAGCGCTATAATCATGGAAGATTGAATCACTTGGAAGCTGAAGCAGTTCAGGAGACCCCCGGCATGACAGTAGGTATGTTCCCAGTCGATTCCCATATTGCAGAAGTGTTATTTGATACTGGAGCAACACATTCTTTCATTACTGCATCATGGGTAGAAGCACATAATCTTCCAATTACTACCATGTTAACCCCCATTCAAATTGACTCAGCCGGTGGTAGAATTCGAGCCGATAGCATTTGTTTGAATGTAAGTGTGAAAATAAGGGGGATAGCGTTTCCCGCCAACCTTATAGTAATGGGTACTCAGGGAATAGATGTCATCCTAGGGATGAATTGGCTAGATAAGTATCAGGCAGTTATCAGTTGTGATAAAAGGACAATCAAGTTAGTGTCCCCACTAGGAGAGGAAGTGGTGACTGAGTTAGTCCCGCCTGAGCCAAAGAAAGGAAGTTGTTATCAGATGACCGTTGATAGCAGTGAAGCAGACCCAATTGAGAGTATCAAGGTTGTGTCCGAATTCCCAGATGTGTTTCCAAAGGATTTACCGGGTATGCCACCAGAGCGGAAAGTTGAATTTGCTATAGAGCTTCTTCCTGGAACCGCCCCTATCTTCAAGAGAGCTTACAGAATATCTGGACCAGAATTGGATGAACTTAAGAAGCAGATTGATGAGCTGTCAGAAAAAGGTTACATCCGGCCAAGCACCTCGCCTTGGGCCGCCCCTGTCTTGTTCGTGGAGAAGAAAGATGGTACTAAGAGGATGTGTATCGACTATCGAGCTTTGAATGAGGTCACGATCAAGAACAAGTATCCCTTGCCCAGAATAGAAGATCTGTTCGACCAGTTGAGAGGAGCCAGTGTGTTCTCCAAGATTGATCTGAGGTCAGGTTATCATCAGCTCAGGATCCGACCTTCGGACATTCCGAAGACGGCATTCATTTCCAAGTATGGGTTGTATGAGTTCACAGTGATGTCTTTTGGTTTGACCAATGCGCCAGCATTCTTCATGAACTTGATGAATAGTGTATTCATGGATTATCTTGATAAGTTCGTAGTGGTATTCATTGATGACATTCTGGTTTATTCTCAAAGTGAAGAAGAGCATGCAGATCATTTGAGGATGGTATTGCAGAGATTGCGAGAGCACCAGTTGTATGCAAAGTTGAGCAAGTGTGAGTTCTGGATCAGTGAAGTCCTGTTCTTGGGTCACATAATCAACAAAGAAGGATTGGCTGTGGATCCGAAGAAAGTGGCAGACATTCTAAACTGGAAAGCGCCAACGGATGCTCGAGGAATCAAGAGCTTCATTGGAATGGCCGGATATTATCGGCGATTCATTGAAGGGTTTTCGAAGATTGCGAAGCCAATGACAGCGTTGCTAGGCAACAAGGTTGAGTTCAAGTGGACCCAGAAATGCCAAGAGGCCTTTGAAGCGCTGAAAGAGAAGTTGACTACAGCGCCTGTCCTAGTCTTGCCTGATGTGCACAAGCCCTTCTCGGTGTATTGTGATGCTTGTTACACAGGTTTGGGATGTGTGTTGATGCAAGAGGGAAGAGTTGTGGCTTACTCGTCCCGACAGCTGAAGGTTCATGAGAAGAACTACCCAATCCATGATCTAGAGTTGGCAGCAGTGGTTCACGCACTGAAGACATGGAGGCACTATTTGTATGGACAGAAATGCGATGTTTACACAGACCACAAGAGTCTGAAGTACATATTCACTCAGTCAGAATTGAACATGAGGCAACGAAGATGGTTAGAATTGATCAAAGACTATGAGTTGGAGATTCATTACCATCCAGGCAAAGCAAACGTAGTGGCAGATGCTTTGAGCAGAAAGAGTCAAGTCAATCTGATGGTCGCTCGTCCGATGCCTTATGAGTTGGCCAAGGAGTTTGACAGGTTGAGTCTCGGATTTCTGAACAATTCGCGAGGAGTCACAGTTGAATTGGAACCTACCTTGGAGCGCGAAATCAAAGAAGCGCAGAAAAATGATGAGAAGATCAGTGAGATTCGGCGATTGATTCTAGATGGCAGAGGCAAAGATTTTCGAGAAGATGCTGAAGGCGTGATATGGTTCAAAGACCGCTTGTGTGTTCCCAATGTCCAGTCTATTCGGGAGTTGATCCTCAAAGAAGCTCATGAGACAGCTTATTCGATTCACCCTGGCAGTGAGAAGATGTATCAGGATCTGAAGAAGAAATTCTGGTGGTACGGAATGAAAAGAGAAATCGCAGAGCATGTGGCTATGTGCGATAGTTGTCGAAGAATTAAGGCAGAACACCAGAGACCTGCTGGATTGTTGCAACCGTTGCAGATCCCTCAGTGGAAATGGGATGAAATTGGTATGGATTTCATAGTCGGATTGCCTCGCACTCGAGCCGGCTACGATTCCATTTGGGTAGTAGTGGACCGCTTGACCAAGTCAGCCCACTTCATACCTGTCAAGACCAACTACAACAGTGCAGTATTGGCAGAATTGTATATGTCTCGGATCGTTTGTCTTCATGGTGTGCCAAAGAAGATAGTGTCAGACAGAGGAACGCAGTTCACCTCTCATTTCTGGCAGCAGTTGCATGAAGCCTTGGGCACGCATCTGAATTTCAGTTCAGCTTATCACCCGCAGACAGATGGTCAGACTGAAAGAACCAATCAAATTCTTGAAGATATGTTGAGAGCCTGTGCGTTGCAAGATCAGTCCGGATGGGACAAGCGATTGCCTTATGCAGAGTTTTCCTATAACAACAGTTACCAGGCCAGTTTGAAGATGTCACCATTTCAAGCGCTCTATGGAAGGAGTTGTAGAACTCCGTTGCAATGGGATCAGCCTGGAGAGAAGCAAGTGTTTGGGCCAGACATTTTGCTTGAAGCCGAAGAGAACGTCAAGATGGTTCGGGAGAATCTGAAGATAGCGCAATCAAGGCAGCGAAGCTATGCAGACACAAGAAGAAGAGAGCTGAGTTTCGAAGTCGGAGACTTTGTTTATCTGAAAGTGTCACCGATCAGAGGAGTCAGAAGATTCGGAGTGAAAGGCAAGCTGGCACCCCGCTACATTGGTCCGTATCAGGTTCTTGCAAGACGAGGAGAAGTGGCTTATCAGCTCAGTTTGCCAGAGAATTTGTCTGCTGTGCATGATGTCTTTCACGTGTCTCAGTTGAAGAAGTGCTTGCGTATGCCAGAAGAGCAGTTGCCAGTGGAAGGTCTGGAAGTCCAGGAGGACTTGACCTACGTTGAGAAGCCAGCTCAGATCCTTGAGATTGCAGATAGAGTCACCCGAAGGAAGACCGTCAGAATGTGCAAAGTCAGATGGAGTCACCACTCTGAGGAAGAAGCAACCTGGGAGCGTGAAGATGATCTGATGGCCAAGTACCCGGAGCTCTTTGCTAGCCAGCCCTGAATCTCGAGGGCGAGATTCTTTTAAGGGGGATAGGTTTGTAACGCCCCGAATTTTGCAGTTGAATTTTTTCTTTTCTTTACTCGCCAAAATTCGGGCGTTACCTTTCTTTTTCTTTTTCCCTCGCTAAACCTTGACCTTTTCCAAAGTTCTAGCGGGATTCGGTTTGGAATTCCCGTACGTATAAAAACCCTAAATACTTTATGTTGTTTGATGCACCATGCCGAACCTTGCATTTCTTTTGATTGCTTTGAAAGTGCAAATGCATTCATGTAGAAAGATCGGATTTCGAAAATGTTTTCTTTCTCTTTTCTTTCTCTTTTCTCTCTCTCTTTCTCTCTCCTTTTTTTTTCTCTCTCTCCCGCGCCGTGGGCCGACCCCGGCCGGCCCAGCCGCCCCCTGGCGCCCCCCTCTTGGGCCTAGTAGGCCCAGCCGCCCCCCCCCCCCTCTTTCCCTTATCCCCTAACCCTCTCCCTCTCCCCCCTCATTTTCTCCCTCCCCACCCAAGCGGCCGCCCCGCCCCTGAGCCGCCCCCTGCCCGGCCGGTTCAACCGCCTAGGGCCGGTTCAACCGCCCTAGGGCCGGTTCAACCGCCCCCCCCCCTCTGTTTTTTATTTTTTTTTTATTTTATTTACTTTCTGTGATCATAATTACTGTATTTTAAATAGGCTAATCACTGTTCATGCTATGGGAAAATAGGAAGTTTAATTTAAAATTCCGTTATGTTATTGATTCACGTAGTTAATTGTTTACCCTGTGCAATGTTGATCAACTAAAAGTGATTAGGTTTCCATTAGTAGATATAAATATGTATAACAGAATTATTTTGTTAAAAACCAATTGTAATTGTGTCATTAGTGCATAAGATTTAACCCCCCCCCCTGCGAGACCTTTCCCGTTTCTTTCTAGCCATAACAAATGCGTTATCGAATGTCATACTTGATGCATATTCGCTTTATTTGTTATCTTGTATGGTGTACTGTTCTTTTGTATTAAATATGTGGATGTATGTATGTATGTTTGCGCTCGCATAGAGAACGATCCGGTCGAAGAGCCCGAGGAATTCGCAGAAGAAGCCCCTGAGCAGCAGTCGTTTGGTGGAGGCAAGTGTCCTTTGACCTATCTATGTCCTATTCATTCTTTAATTCACCTCCCGCTTTACACATTTATACCTAAGGATTGACTAGCTTTTGTTATCCATGTCCTTGTTTACCTATTTGGGTCGGATTATTACTACTTAGTCTGATGCTATTGCTCAACTCTAATCAATGAACATGATGTGATTATCTATGATACGCTGTTTTCCCGCTCTTCTTTATGATTATACTTGTGGTTTTCAAGGGGACTCGAGCGGTTTCTCGAGTGCCTCTCCGTAAGGACCTGTTCTATGGATGACCGCCCGGGAAAACAGTGCAACCATGAGGGTGGAATGGGGTGCCCTTAGCTGAATAATTAGAGGATCCGGGGTGTAGTTCACTTAGCCGTCGTGCCGTCAATGGGGCTCGGTGTATGCGGCTCGCTCTGCCAAGTTTGGGTTCGCCCCTTGGGGAGGAGTGCGGTGCATTTAGGAAACCTAACGGGTGGCTACAGCCCCGGGGAATCTTTGTAAAGGCTTCGTAGTGATGCCCTGCTGGATCACCTTGGTAGTGATCAATGGAGAGTCATGATCTCCGGGCAGAATGGGAATCACGGCTTGTGGGTAAAGTGCACAACCTCTGCAGAGTGTTATGAAACTGATATATCAGCCGTGCTCGCGGTTATGAGCGGCCAAGGGAGCTCCAATGATTAGTGGTACTTGATCAGAGACATTGTGGTACAGGTGGTTATGAGATTGATGGTTCTGGTTATGATTATGGTGCTGGTAAGTGGTATTCTTTCCGTTTGGAAAGGGTACATCGGGTTAATAACTTGGGTTAATGTTAAAACCTGGCTTTCTACTAGTAAGTAATAACCTGACCAACTAAAAGCAACTGCTTGACTTATCCCCACATAAAGCTAGTCCACTACAGCCAAACAGGATACTTGCTGAGTATGTTGATGTGTACTCACCCTTGCTCTACACACCAAACCCCCCCCCAGGTTGTCAGCATTGCAACCACTGCTCAGGCGAAGATGAAGCTGTGGAAGGAGACTTCCAGGAGTTCCAAGATTACGACGAGTTCTAGGTGTGGGTTAGCGGCAACCCCCAGTCGGCTGCCTGTGAAGGCCGCGTTATCTACGTTTCTTTTCCGCACTTTGATTTATTGTAAGAACTATATGGACGTCTCAGACGTATGATGTAATCGATTATTTCCCCTTATTAATACTATTTTGAGCACTGTGTGATGATGTCCATATTATGTAACTGCTGTGTACGTGAATAACTGATCCTGGCACGTACATGGTTCGCATTCGGTTTGCCTTTTTAAAACCGGGTGTGACAGGAGACGAGAACTCTTGCTTGATGCCCTCATCCTCAAGAAATCCTTCTATTTGAGAATTCTTGAACTCTGTCCCATTATCGCTTCTTATTTTCTTGATCCTTAATCCGGACTCATTTTGAGCCCGTCTCAAGAATCCCTTTAAGGTGTCTTGGGTTTGTGATTTTTCCTGCAAAAAGAACACCCAAGTGAAGCGAGAATAGTCATCCACAACTACAAGACAATACTTACTCCCATCGATGCTTATGTAAGCGATCGGGCCGAATAAATCCATGTGGAGTAGCTCAAGCGGCCTGTCGGTCGTCATGATGTTCTTGTGTGGATGATGAGAGCCAACCTGCTTTCCTGTTTGACATGCGCTACAAACCCTGTCTTTCTCAAAATGAACATTTGTTAGTCCCAAAATATGTTCTCCCTTTAGAAGCTTGTGAAGATTCTTCATTCCAACATGGGCTAGTCAGCGATGCCAGAGCCAACCCATATTAGTCTTAGCAATTAAACAAGTGTTGAGTTTAGCTATGTTCTCATTAAAATCAACTAAATATAGCTGACCCTCTAACACTCCCTTTAATGTTATTGAATCATCACTTCTTCTAAAGACAGTAACACCTACATCTGTAAAAAGACACTTGTAGCCCATTTTGCATAATCGAGAAACGAAAAGCAAATTGTAATATAAAGAATCCACAAGAAAAACATTTGAAATGGAATGGTCAGGGGATATAGCAATTTTACCCAAACCTTTGACCAATCATTGGGGATCTTGGTTTTTCTCGTAGGAGGAGAACATTCTCTTCTCCCCTGTCATGTGGTTTGTGCATCCGCTATCAATTATCCAACTTGAACCCTCAGATGCATAAACCTGCAAAACAATTTAGGCCTTATTCTTAGGTAACCAAACAGTCTTGGGTCCTTTTACATTAGAAACAAGCACCTTGGGTACCCAAACACAAGTCTTTGAACCCTTGTGTTTGCCCCCAACATATTTGGCAACTACTTTGCCAGATTTGTTAGTAAGCACATAAGAAGCATCAAAAGTTTTGAATGAAATGTTATGATCAATTGATGCAGCCGGAGTTTTCTTTTTAGGCATTTTAACATGTGTAGAATGCCTAGAGCTAGAAGCCACATTTTTATACATGAAAGCATGATGAGAAACAGTGTGAGGTTTTCTAGCATGAATTCTCCTAATTTTGTGCTCAGGATAATCAGCAGGATATAAAATATAGCCTTCATTTTCCTGAACCATGGGAGCCTTACCCTTAACAAAATTAGACAATCTTTTAGGGGCATTAAGCTTGACATTGCTTCCCTGTTGGAAACCAATGTCATCCTTAATGCCTGGGCGTCTCCCATTATAGAGCATGCTTCTAGCAAATTTAAATTTTTCATTTTCAAGTTCATGCTCATTAATTTTAGCAGTTAGTTTAGCTATATGATCATTTTGTTGTTTAATTATGGCAAGGTGATCATCAATAGCTTCAACATTAATATCTCTACATCTAGTGCAAATGGAAACATGCTCAACAGTAGATGTAGAGGGTTTGCAAACATTTAGTTCATCTATCTTAGCATGCAATATGACATTCTCATTTCTAAGACAGGAAATAGAATCATTGCAAACATTTAGCTCTCTAACCTTAGAAATTAAACTAGCATTTTCAGTCCTAAGGCTAGAAATTGATTCATTCAATTTATCAATCTTAGCATTTAAACTAGCATTTTCATTTCTAAGACTGGTAATTGAATCATGGCAAATGCTAAGCTCTTTAGTCAGGTTTTCACATTTCTCTACTTCCTGAGCATAAGCATTTTTCACTTTAACATGTTTTTTTTATTTTCTTTAATAAGGAATTCCTCTTGGCTGTCCAAGAGTTCATCCTTCTCATGAATGGCTCCTATCAATTCATTCAATTTTTCTTTTTGTTCCATGTTGAGGTTAGCAAAAAGAGTAAGTAAATCATCTTCGTCTTCACTAGAACTATCCTCATCACTAGATGTTGCATATTAGGGGTGGTTCTAGATTGTTCCTTCTTCTTTTTACCGTCCTTCGCCATGAAACACTTGTGGCCGACGTTGGGGAAGAGGAGGCCCTTGTTGACGGTGATGTTTGCGGCGTCCTCGTCAGAGGAGGAGTCGGTGGAGCTCTCGTCAGAGTCCCATTCCCGACACACGTGGGCATTGTTGCCCTTCTTCTTGTAGTACCTCTTCTTTTCCTTCTTCTTCCCTTTCTTGTCCTCGCCCCTGTCACTATCACTAGACATTGGACATTTAGTAATAAAATGACCGGGGTTACCACATTTGTAGCACACCCTCTTGGAGCAAGGTTTGTAATCCTTCCTCCTCCTTTGTTTGAGGATTTGACGGAAGCTCTTGATGACGAGCGCCATCTCCTCGTTGTCGAGCTTGGAGGCGTCAATTGGAAGTCTACTTGGTGTAGACTCCCTCTTCTCTTCTTTCGTCGCCTTGAATGCGACGGGTTGCACCTCGGGTGTAGAGGTGGCGCCTTGCTCCAAGTTGACGATGTGTTTGGAGTCTTTGATCATTAGCTCAAAGCTCACAAACTTTCCTATTACTTCCTCGGGAGACATTAATTTGTATCTAGGATCCCCACGAATTAATTGCACTTGAGTAGGATTGCGAAAAACAAGGGATCTTAGAATAACCTTGACCATCTCATGGTCATCCCATTTGGTGCTCCCGAGGTTGCGCACTTGGTTCACCATGGTCTTTATCCGGTTATACATAGCTTGCGGCTCTTCCCCTTGGTTGAGGACGAATCGACCGAGCTCCCCCTCGATCGTCTCTCTTTTGGTGATCTTGGTCACCTCGTCCCCTTCGTGCGCCATCTTGAGAACTTCCCAAATTTCTTTGGCGGTCTTTAATCCTTGCACCTTGTTATACTCCTCTCGACATAAGGAAGCGAGGAGTATAGACGTGGCTTGGGAGTTAAAGTGCCTAACTTGGGCGGCCTCGTCCGAGTCGGAGTCCTTGTCCCCTACCTATGGTACTCGCGCTCCAAATTCATGCTTTTGTGGAGTGAGGTTAGGTGATGCCTCATTTTATCACTCCACATGCAATAATCTTCATCAAAAAATGGTGGTTTGCCTAATGGAACGGAAAGTAAAGGAGCGCGCTTTGAAATACAGGGATAGTGAAGTGGCGTCTTACTATACTTCTTGCGCTCATGGCGCTTAGAAGTGACGGACGCCGAGTCGGAGCCGGATGTGGAGGGCGACGATGAGTCGGTCTCGTAGTAGACCACTTTCTTCATCCTCTACTTCTTTTCACTACTCCGATGCGATTTGATGAAGGGAGGAGATCCCTCCTTCACTTTGGTGCTGGACTCCCTTGATGGAGCCTTCCCATGGCTTGTGGGCTTGTCGCTGGTTTTCATCTCCCTCTTAGCGTGATCTCCTGACATCACTTTGAGTTGTTAGACTCTAATGAAGTACCGGGCTCTGATACCAATTAAAAGTCACCTAGAGGGGGGTGAATATGTGTAATCTGAAATTTACAACTTAAAATACAAACTACAAGCTGGGTTAGCGTTAGAACTTAAATCGAGTCTGAGAGAGAGGGGGAAACAAATCAAGAGCGAATCAAGCGGGTCTCTTTCAACCCTTTCCCTCTCTCAAACGGTCACTTAGACCGAGTGAGCCTTCTTCCTTAATCTCACGGGTCACTTAGACCCCGCAAGGACCACCACATAATTGGTGTCTCTTGCCTTGCTTACAAAGCACTTGAGAGTAAGAATTGAAAAGAAAAGAAGGCCAAGCCAAGAAAACAAGAGCAACAAAGAAACACAAGAGATCCTCTCACAAGTCATAGTGCACTAGAGTTGATTTGGGGACTTTGAGTGGATCGATCGCTTTGATTGTGTCTTGGAGTGAAGTCTATTGCTCTTGTATTGAATGCAATATTCAGAATGCTTGGATGCTTGGTATGGTGGTGGTTGGGGGTATTTATAGCCCTCAACCACCAAATGGCCGTTGGGGATGGCTGCTATCGATGGGCGCACCGGATAGTCCGGTGCGCCACCGAATAGGCACTGTAGGCTGTCCAGTGCGCCGCCACGTCACCCAACCATTAGGGTTCTGGAGCAGTTGAACGTTGGAGGCTTTGTCCTCTTGCGGCACCGGACAGTCTGGTGCCACACCGGACAGGTCCTGTTCACTGTCCGGTGCGCCTCTGACTTCTGCCGCGCACTGTTACGCACTGTAGCCTTTGCATAGTCGACCGTTGCGTTAGTTAGTCGTTGCTCCGCTGGTGCACTGGATAGTCCAGTGAATTATAGCGGAGTGCGCCTTCTGAAACCCGAGAGTGGCTGGTTCAGCCCTGTACAAACCTGGTGCACCGGACAGTCCGGTGCGCTAGACCACATCACACTTTGTTTCTTTGCTCCTTTGAATTTGGATCCCTAACTTGAATATTTATTGGTTTGTGTTGAACCTTTGTGCACCTGTAGAACATGTATTCTAGAGCAAACTAGTTAGTCCATATATTTGTGTTGGGCATTCAACCACCAAAATTAATTGTGGGAAAATGTTAACCTTATTTCCCTTTCACCCGTACCCGCGTCGATGAGCGTCGGTCGGCTCGCGGCTGCGACCGTGGGCAAGGACAGCAGGTTGGGGAGGAAGAACATGGCGAAGACCGGGAAGACGAACGGGACGTCCGACAATGGCGAAAACGATGGTGCGTGCATGCTGTGAAACACCCTCGTGGACGTGCAATAGCCACTGCGTGGGTCGGTGTCGGGGCTGGTGTCGGATGAATACGGAGAGGAGACACCTACTCCCACGCCCTCTGCCGAGAATGGGTGGTGTGGAGGTGAAGGCATGAGGGGATAGAGAAAAGAAGTAGGATGACGAATGAGGTGGCGACAACTGAGGCGAGGACCATCAGTATCGTGCAGAGGTATAGATGGTCAAATGGGCCGCGTCTTGGTTCGGGGCACGCCCCATTTAATAGTGCCTGGGCCAGCCCGACACGTTCGTCGTGTCGTGCTTGGGACGTGCCTCGGCCCGTAGTGCTGATCCGGCCCGGCACGATTATTTATTTTTTATTTTACAAAACTAGTATATACATATATAGAATTTATATTCAATATTAAAAACAATTAACCATGATGTTCTACTGGTTAGATGGCTTCACTCATTGTCTCACGGCCTTCTTCCATCATGGCTTGGGTTTGAACCCAACCTCCCGCACCACTTCTTTTAATATTTTACACTAATTTAACCACCCGACTGGCTAACGGGCTGGACGTGGAGGTTGTGTGCATGGAGGGATGCAACGAGTCAATTTAAGATAGATGTAATGAGTTATTTGTAAAAATATAACACAGGATGACCGTTGAAACTGGTGCTTTAAGTATAGTAGAGATATACTAATACTAATTATGCTACACGGTGTAGGTATTTATATAATACGGTACGCTGCGTAGAAAATCAGTTTTCTGGTGCATGTCCACAAATTTAGGATTGCAATAATGTGAGTTGAGAGGAAATGGATTGATATGCATGGAAACAAAAAAATCTAATTTAAATACTTTATTTCCCTAATAAATATAAGATATCTCCAACAGCAATGTAGTTAGGCTCGTTGAAACCAGTTTATGACATATATTGATATTAATTATTCTGTTCAGTGTAGATATTTATGCATTGTAGTACACCGCGTAAAAACTGTTTCCTACTGCATGCGCACAAATTTTGGATGACAAGAATGGACTTTGAAAGAAAATGGATTGACATGCATGGAATCAAAAAATATGATTTAAATGCTTTATTTCGTCCATAAAAGTAGGATCTCTAAAATAGCCATGTAGCTCGGATTGTTGGAATCAGTTTATGACATATACTGATACTAATTATGCTACACGACATAGATATTTATGCAATGTTGCACATCATCTAGAAAATCTGTTTCATGCAGCATGCGCACAAATTTAGGATGACAAGAATGTGCGTTGAAAGAAAATGGATTAACATACATGGAAAAAAAATCTGATTTAAATGCTTAATTTTCTCCATAAATATAGGATCTCTTCAAGAGGCATACATCTAGTCTCGTTAAAACCAGTTTATGATATATACTGAGACTAATTATAATACACGGTGAAGGTATTTATACACTACGATACACTGTGTACAAAATATATTTTCTGTCGCATGCGCATAAAATTAGGATGGCAAGAACGTGAGTTAAAAGGAAATGGATTGACATGCATGGAAACAAAAATATGATTTTCAATGCTTTATTTCGTCCACAAATATAGGATCTCTCTAACAGCCATGCAGTTAGGCTCGTTAGAACTAGTTTATGATATATACTAATACTAATTATGCTACATGTGTAAGTTATTTATGTATCACGATACACTACGTAAAAAACAACAAACGTTTACATAAATGTGAATAGAAATATCAGAAACATACAGAAGATGGAAGGAGAGCCATGAACTGACAAAGTATCATAAAAATCTATTGACGTTGGCATAAATATGTATACAAAATCGCATAAAAATATGGTCGTCGATCCACCACCGCTCGCGCCTAGGGAAGGTCGCGCGTCATTGCCGACCGTGGGACGCCAGCGGGCGCCACTCCAGGGTACGCGCTTCCGAGGAGCCGACGTTGCGTGCGCCTCCCAGATCCACCATCGCGGGCGTGCCTACCAGATCCACCGCCGCGGGCGCGCCTCCGAGATCCTCGATCCTGGGGGAGTGCCCCCCGTCGCTCGGTCCTGGGGGAGCGCCGTCGTCGCTCGCTCCTGGCGTCGCTCGGTCCTAGGGAGGTCGTCGTCGCTTGATCCTTCGGGAGTGTCGACGCCGCTCGATCCTAGGGGAGCGCCACCGTCGATCGCCCTCCTCAGGGCGCCACCGTCGCTGGCCCCTGGGATTATCGCTGCTCGCACGCCCGAAGAAACCGTCGCCGCCGTTCGCTCACCCGAGGGAACCGCCGCCCCCGCTAAAACCTAATCCTTGGCGGCCTGGTGGTGTTTTTATAGTCGCTCAAACCTGGTGCGGCTGAACCGGATGGCACCATTGAGCCAGAGCTTCCTCTAATTATTGAAAGACTAGGGCTCCAAATATACAAACTATATATATATATATATATATATATATATATATATATATATATATATATATATTCATCCAGGGGCTCAATGCAATACAACCCATCATTCCACGCTTTATACAATATCTCCTTTCTACATGGTCGTGTTGCTCACGAGGAGATCCATCTCCACCGGGGGAAACACCCTTGTAGGATGTGCCACATGTTTGTGTAACCGCAACGTTTGTCTTCGTCATCGTTAAGCATATGATGCATGTCTCTCGCGCATGGTCTTCTTCAGCTATTCGAGTTCTTCGCCAACTTCAAGCACCACCGTCGCGCTACAGTGGCGATGTCGATGACCTTCTTCCTATGTGTTGTGGCTCTCCCGCCGGCAACTCCAGGAACCTCGATGTGTCGCCACGTCTATCTCTTCGTCTTTGTCCAACACAACCTTGTTGCTAGCATCACCATCTCATCCTCGACTACTTTGTTTACTCTTTTCGGGCAATCGTGAGTTGTGATGGCACTCCAGCGATACCGGATCACAACCGCCGTGGAGGTCTTCTTTTCTAGCCCCTTTAGGCGCTGACACATGGTTGGGACCGTCTCCCTTGTACGTCTGATATTGGAAACACCAGCGCGTTCATTCGTCCACGATGCGTTTCCAGATCTGGTGAACCTGGAGTACGCCTTGTCCATGGCGGTTTGACAACATCGTCCTCTGCGTTGGCTTCTCCTTCATCGACTACCGCGATTGTGTCACCGTCTTTGCCTACGACACCCTCCTTCTACGCCATCGTCAACCTGGTGCCTCTTGGCGCACCGTGGGCCTTCCCGCGTGCTGCGCCCGGGACTCGTGTAGTTTGGCTTCTTCGGCATTCTCGACAACTACATCGACCACAACTATCGACGCACGACACCTCGACAACGGCTCCACACCCTTGCACTCGGCTACCTCGATATTATCGATACAAAAGGTTATCATCTGCATGAGCTACTTCAGACTCCAATCACAACATTCACACCAGCGTTCCGACCACGGAGATATCTCCATTGTTCTCCACCTACCGGCTGGCCAAGGCCGCACCGACAGCCACGCTCGGCGAGGAGGTTCATACTGTTCGCATCCTGTTCCTATCCGTGACCATAATGCTGTTCGTATCCGTGTTCGTGGCCATCTATGTTGGCGAGCAGCACCTGTTGCCCAGCCGTTCGGTGAGCAGGGAGCAGCCGTTTGGCGAGCAGCAGCAGGTGTCTGCCTGTTCGCGTTATCCTGGTGGATTCAAAGTCCACCTTGAGCGTATAATTAATAAAGGGGTAAAATTATCTTGTTAGGGACAAAGTACACGAGATTAGATTACAAAAGGAAGAGAACACATTAAATAGCAGCTTAATCAATTAGAACATGTTTGTAATCCTTTTTTTCGATGCAAATATTTTGAGTGGCATTATTGTGAAGCACAATGTTTAGAGTTCTAAATATACAATTATCTCTTATTTGTCAGAGTATATCTAAATATACAATTATCTTTTATTTATCAGAGTATATTAGACAATTTTTGATATGGTTGATTTAGAATGGATTGGATGACCTTCCTTATCTCCAAACCATATTCCTAATATATTAATCCCAAAAACTCAATACAATACATCCCACCCTGCACGTATTAAACACAATATATCTCCTTTCTACACTATTTTCGTTTTGCCCTCGCCGCGGGTTGTATACTATAGGCTCGAGATCTCTATACGCTCTAGACGAAATCGTCTTCGTCTTCCTCCAATTGCAGACGAACAGTGGGATATCCCCTTACCAATGGCCTTCCACCCCGCCACGCTGTTCCTCCTCCTTGTCCTCGCCGCCGTCGCGCCGATCCCCTCCAACGCGCGCCACATCATTACTTTCGCCCCCTCACGCGCGGTCAATCCCGCGTCCCTCGCTTGGGACCCTACGGCGCAGCACTTTGTCGTCGCCGGCGGCGGCGATGCCGTCCTTTCCGTCTCAGACGCTGGGGTAACCGAATCGATCGTCTCCTCTGGCGCCTCTTGCGTCGCCGTCGACGACCGGCGACGCCGCCTCCTCGTCGCTTCCCCGGGATCCGTCTCCGCGTTCGATCTCCGCTCCCCGCGGCCGCACCGCCTCATCCTCTCGACGCCTGTTGCGGACCCCGCCCCTCCGGGCGGCATCGCTGTGGACCCGCACACCGGGAACGCCTTCCTCACTGTGGGCGCTCGAATCTACAAGCTATCCGTAGAGGGCGAGCTCGCCACGCTCGCATCCGCGCCGGCGCTCGGCTCCGTGCCCCTAGCCTCGCTCACCGCACACGTGAGCCGAGGCTTCCTGCTCGTGGGCCAGCCCAGCTCGGGCAGCGTCCTCCGCGTGGACATGGAGGACGGCGCCACGAGGACCGTGTCCTGCGCCCTCACGCCGACCGCCGTGGCGGTCCGGACCGATGGGGCGGTGGCGGTGGGCGGGGCCGCGGGGCTGCGCCTCGTCGTGAGCAACGACGGGTGGGCTTCGTGCGGGGTGCGGGACGAGGCCGCGCCCGCGCCCGACGGCCCCGTGGCCGCGGTGGCGGTGCGGGAGCGGCGACGGGTGTACGCGCTGGTTGGGGCGGCGGCGATGGACGGGGGCAACAAGTGGCGGATCGAGGAGGCCTCGTGGAAATCGGAGTCGGAAGGGGAGATGGTGGTGGTGCTCGTCTTCGTTGGCGTTGCCCTCACCATCTTCATGTTCTGGAGGTTCCAGATGCGGCAGCTCGCCGGCAACATGAACAAGAAGATCAGATAGTAGTACCAAATGCATAACTTGCCTTGTAGTCAATTGCTTTTCTCATGCCGTAGTTGGTGTAGCCTCCTGTGGATTAGACACGTTACTTATATTCTATGTATGATATGAATTATGAGTCGTTTGTAATATCCGCTGAAAATTTGTGTATTTCTGCTTGAGCCAAATTTGTGTATTTCTGCTTGAGCCGTACGAGATGAAATTTTCATATACGGTTTGAAGAACGTCTTGCAATTCAGGCAATTGCGGATGATATAACTAGTAAATATATTCCTCCTCATGTCAACATATTTTATTGTTTAGGGAGAATTACACTTACAAGTCGTTACCGGTTTTGCTATGACTTTTTACGACCGACCGTTACAGAGGTTTTTTCCTCCGTTCAATATTATAATGATGGAGGCCAACTTTGGTTGGTTAATCTGATCGGTTCATCGATGGTCAGCAAGTATGATGATTCTAATGATGATCTTGCACGTATTTCGTGTGTATCTCACAGGTAAACCCCGTGAATTAACTTGGGTCACGAGCGTGGTTTTAGTTGTATTGACTGCATCATTTGGTGTAACTGGTTATTCTTTGCCTTGGGATCAAATTGGTTATTGGGCAGTCAAAATTGTTACATGTGTATCCGAAGCTATTCCGGTAATAGGGTCCCTTTAGGCCTTGTTCGTTTCTGTCGGATTGGTGGGTCGGAACGATTCTTGACCGGATTGCTTCTCTAATTTATATAAACTTTGATTAGCTGGAACTATTCCGGGTGCAATCCGACGGAAACGAACAAGGCCTTAGTGGAATTATTATCTGGAAGTGCTAGTGTGGGCCCAGGGGCGGAGCCAGCCCTTATTTTGGGGTCAGATGACCCCGGTAATTTTTTGAATATCTAATAGAAAAACGGTGTTAATAACAAAAGTTCTATAGTAAAGATCCAGTAGATAATATTGATGACCCCGATAAATTATTTGCTAGCTTCGCTACTGTGTGGGCCAATCCATTGATAAGTTATTAAGGCAAAAACCAGGAGAACCGATGTTCTAAGTTAGCTACACTTTGTAATGGAAGATGCATGCTACCCTTACAGATTCGTTATGTTCGAAGATATGCAGTTTAAGATCTGCATTTTGTTTGGAAGCCTGCACCAGGCCAGAATCTGCTGGATACGTAAAAACTGGGCAGTTATTGACATATCTGGCAGATTATATATACAGCTGCCCAGCCTACTACTCTGGTTTCTCCGTTCTAATAGTTAAAATCAGGCCTAGTCATTGACAGTTAGGGCAGATTCCCACGTGTTCAGTTGTGGTGTAGAAAATGCATCTGATCTACTATGCGGGACGGCGCAATTCTACATTGTAAGATTGTCCGACCCTGTAAAATAGATAATTTATATTGTAGATTACACTGTTTATAAAATAAATTTTGAAATAGTGGATGAGATAGGATAACTGATGAGACAGCATCAGCATTGTCTAAAGATGTTCAGCATGTGTGGTTGGCTCAAGGTCACAAGGGTCTTGCAGCCTTCTAAATAAATTCCTGCTGTTAATTATATATTTCCTCGTTCTAAATAGTCTTTCTAGTCATTTTTTCTATCCACGTTCATTTAAATGATAATAAATATAGACATACTAATAAATATATAATTAATTTAAAACGAATTATATTTTAGAATGAAGGAAGCACGTTGCAATGATACAAATGGGGAAATACCTAACGGGATGATAGTTCGGCTGCCTTTCGGGATAGTGCTGCTGCGGCTGCTGCTATATTCATTATGCAAATAATCGGTATTTTACCTCTTAGAACGTTTTCCTCTTATAATTATCGCTGTATCCATGAATTGTGAGTTCATCCGCAATATAGGATTGATGGCAATTTTATGAATACCATTTTTTGTGATGTCAAATATCCAATTCTCTGTTCATTTGAGACAGAAATACATTAGCATGGCTGTCCAAGCGATACTGAGCGAAGCGGTGATGTCCATTGTTACAGCATATATTTTTGAAACTCGAGTATTCGTTTGTTTGAGATGTGTTTCATTAGGTTGGAAAGTGTATTTGATGGCATGTCTTCGAAACACATGTTTTGTTGCAATGTTACAGAGACCAATAAGTACTTCAGTTTTTTTTTTCAAAACAGCACTCTATTTTCACCGAGAGGGCACATGAATTTTGTGAAAATAGAAAAGTATTGAATTCCCAATTTCCCATCATCCCATGTCAGTAAAAAAATTTGTACTTTTCCAAAATGCCACTATTTTCACCCAGGAATCCAAAAAAAAAAAATTGAAAACTGAAAGATTAACCCGATGCAAACCTAACCTGAAGCCATCGTAGGCTCGGCGAAGAAGAAATTGGATGTACTCTCACATGAAGCGTGATAACAGAGTGTGATATGCATAGCCAATACAATTGGTCATCAGAATGCGCGGATGCGCGTTACTTCTCCACTGTCCTGTTGGTCATCAATCCAATAATCCGCATGCAGAAGCTGTCAGAACCAAGAGATGACACCCTCATATGTTAGATCACTATGACAGCCCAGAGATAACACCCTCATGTAAGAATAAGATGACTATTGACCGTAGCCTAGCCGACCTGCCCGTTTTGTAATTTCAGTTGCCGAGCTCAGTCGGTTCCAAGTACGAATGGTAATGGATCTCGATCCAAATGTCTCTTCATAATTTAGTTGAGCTCTTAATCAATTCTAGTTTAAAAATTAATCGAAATAGAACCTGATCTAATTCGATCTTAAATTTTATAGTGTAAAACTTAGAACCCATTACCACCTCTAGTTTCAAGCTAATGAGCCTCATTAATCACAACATGTATAAATCTTAGAAAAAATCTACTTAATCTTCTTAATTATTGGTGGTTGTATATGCCTCGTCACCTATAAAATCAGTTATTCTATCTCTCAATCTATTAAAAATTGTCTAAATAACATTCTAAGACAGTTTTAACTTTTAAGAACTAGTTTAGGAAGCCTATTTTTCCAAGGGTTTTTTATTTTCCTAAAGAAAATTAGTTTATTTTCTCTTGAGAAATTAGAAATCTAATAAAAAAATGAGATTCTCAAACTATCCTTAAATGTTGTATTTCTAACGTGTCATTTTAGAAGCCTATAACCCCTTAACATAAAGGGTTCACTGCCCTTCAAATAAAAAATATGGTATTGTAACCTTAAAATATCTAATAATATTGAAATGACATTCTAGATGGTCACGCAGGACCGTTTGGACATTGTATTCCACCGTACTGTCTTAGGGCATGTCTTAGGCATGTACAACCTCATTTAATATGAGGTTTCTTTTGAGGTCTATGGCTAAGTGGAAAAAAATACAAGACACTCTTCACGAAGAGCCCGTTTCTTCACGACTTTTTATACACTGTGTCTCTTATCTACATTTATGATCTAGGGTCTCAGAATTGTATGACGCAGTTTTTATCTGTCTCTTATACTTAGAAAACCAAACTGGTGACTCACATAATCCAAAAAAACTTAACTTGTGGGAGGTAAGACAGACCTCGTGCATTATATTAAGAAGATCTTCTCATGCAGGTCGAGAAAACCCCCGACCCCTATTCCTGCCATACACATCGGCACTGTAGACCATGTGAGAACACGACCGGGACCAGGACCGGGCCTTAGATTTGTGCTTTAGCATGGACAGACGAGAGGTTTTTTTTAACCGCAGACTGAAATTCACTCTCACATGAGTCGAACCCAAAACCTGATGAGTGTTATTCAGACCATCTAATCAACTCGGCTAGAGGCCCTTTCGCGTTGGCTCACATTATCCAGGATAAAAATGTTGTAAGCAATTGCTATAATATCTGGATGAAGATGATGTAACCTTTCATTTGCTACAATTAGATGTATCAGTTCATCCTGGAAAAACATACTGATTGCAATGCTCTTCCATGGCACCAGTAAAAGTAGAAAAACCATTATAAGTATATAACACAGGACAATGAATGAAACTAGAACCCATCAATCTGGTATTTAGTGATGCACCAATTTAAATTAAACAACAAGTGCAAAACATCCACATCATCATATTTAAACATCCCGATGCCCCGATACTCGTGATGTCCTCTTTCCCTCTTTGGAAGTAACAGCCATTAGAGCCATCATAAAACGATAACCCAACCAGTTCATCTGCAGATGCATAGGAGTGGATAATATCTAGAAGCACCAGTAACAAGGTCATGCACCTCATCAACTAATTTCTCGAAGTCATCCGGGGTGCCAAATCTGCTGCTACTAAAAAATAATTACTGACCTTATACCCAATGGAGGAGTAATCCTTGTGCAACACAACACCAGTCAGTTGAACAGCATTATATTCAGCTTTTTTATATGAGGCAGTACTTTGGATGTGAACTCCTGAAATGATGAAACCTTTTGCGCTGATCCACTTATGCCAACATAGCATTTATATATTCTAAGTGAACCCTTCACCTTTGGCCATCCAAATCTCCATTTGTAAATTTGTTTAGGAGGTTCCTAATGTACTGCATAGGTTTGCTTCCCTTCAGCATATGGAAGAGCAGATGTAGCCCAAGAGCAGGAACACGTTCTAAAGCGCATCAGGAGTATTAAAATAAATCATGTACTTGCCTTTTGTGAGAAATCGTTGGGACATATTTCTCAAGCATGCTATTCAACCTTTTTTCATCTCAACTCAGTAAGCAAGGGGAGGTTTCTTTGCTTGAAACTTTTCAAATGATGCACGATCTGTCACAACATGAAAATGTCAAACGGCTGGCCATTGTCAGTGATAGCATAGGATGGCAACAAGCGTGAGGCCTTCTGTGACGCATTAAACTCACTGTATCTTGTTTGGGGTGCCAGGGATTTCACCTAACTCCTCTATTTGCGGACCATTTGGGCCAAACATTTGCTCATATAGCTTAACGACCATCTCTAACTGAGACTTAAGTGACCTTATTTCTCCGCTTACGCATTATTTCTTCAGCATAAACGCCATTGTCACCTTTATCATAATCATCCACATAATTGTATTCCTGGAAAAAATATGCATCTTGCTCTTATCTAAGCTTATAAATGGATTTTTTTTATGTATCTTTGTTTTTGGCAACCGTAGGGTTATTGTTTTACTCCTGTACCGGTCTATTTGGACCTTCTCTTTTTAATATAAAGAAGTGCAGCAAGTACGATAAACCAATATCCAAAATCATCATGCCTTAAAATGACCTTCCCTGGCACAGTTTTCGGTTGGGGGCACTGGTTGAAATCACCAACCAAAGAACAATAGCAAGCACCTGGAGTCTATTCCATGAAATCAACGCGGTGTTGTCGAGGTCGGTGTATGCCTGATACCTCAAACCCAGATGATGCATCTTTCAGATCAATAAACCGAGTACAGAGCTCCCATCTGTGGTCCTTCAAGGCCTTGTACCGGTCGCGGAGACTGGGCGAACGTGTGGTCCGAGACACCGAGATTGGTGAGGAAGCCCATGAGGTCGACAACATCGCCATGGCCACCAGGACGCTGCATCTGATGTCGCGGACTAAGCAGGCGCTCGCGAGGCACGTGCGACGAAGAAGACGAGTTGCAATGGAACAGGCAACCATGGCAGCGTTCAGGATGAGAGCGACAGCTAGTTGGGAGATGTGTGCGACCCACGGAGAAGTGCTGACAAAGGAGAGGAGGGGGGGCGTAGAACAAGGTGGAACAGAGGTACCAACGATGCCATATTTTTGAAGTTGGTGTCGTGGCTGAGGAAGGGGAACAAGGAGCGCCACGATTCACGGGCGTCGAAGGGAGGCCGTGAGCAAGAACGACCAATAACGACAAGGGGATTGGAGAGGGATGGATAAGCTTGGGCTGAATGGCAAGGGGGCTGTTTGGCACAACTGCTGATTATTGGAAACGCAGCTTATCTAAGAAACTAGTGAAAGCAGTTTCTGCTTTTAGTTCATTTTGAGAAGCAACTGAATTGATAAGTTACTTCAGATGCGTCCTGTTTGGTACAACTTCTACTTAAGTATGTGAAGATGTGAAATAAGATGTGTCAAACAGGGCATAAGGTGACCACTCAAATAAACAATTAGGATGGTTTGAGCCCAACTGCTAGACCCGCTCGAACCCGACTCGAAGCCCAAGCTAGGGCTCCTCCACCACAAGGCCTTCACCCCCGTCCGACCACGGTGCCCTGTCGCCATGTACAACGTCATCGGGCTGCAAATCGTGCAGCAAGGGTGGATGGTCCGGTATGTCCTATTATGACGTGCACCATACCTCAGTCCACCAAACTACCTTGTACCTAGGTTTCCATTTTAGCTCAGCCAGCCTAGGTCGCCACTTGACAGTGATGCCCCACGTTCTGACTTTGTCTCCGCCGCTCGCCCCACGACTCTACGCCAGCGCCTCCGCCCTCTGCACTGTAATCCCCCTCTAGCGCTCTCGGGTGCACCCCTATTGCACCGTTGCCAGCTATCGTTGGCCAGCGTCACGGCACACCTCCTAGTCCAGCCGCCCATATGTTGATTCTGTCTTGTGCTCCATCGTAATCGGCCCACCGCCATGACCCACACAACACAGACGTGCATCGGCATGCGACCTGCTGGTGTCAGCTATAAGTCGCAACCTACGCTACGCTCCCACGACCAGTACCACGGTTGTATATCTTGTATTAAATTTATCTCTTTATTTTATGCTAATTTATGCTTTCTATTTGCTTACCAGCCTGTATTTGGTTAAATTGTTGATTTAGTGTGTATTTTGCAAGTTTTCTTCAATTTGAGGTACTTATTAATGATGATTTCATTTTACTATTTTTTTCTTTTGGTGCAATATGTGAGTCGTCCAATATCATACTTGGTCGTGCTCCACCACTGCCGAGCGGGGGACCGGCATGACCGACATCTTCAAGCATTAGAGATGCTCGTTCATCTATCTCTGAAGAAATGATGTGTAGTACTCCCTCCGTTCTTTTTATTTGTCGTGTTTTAGTTGAAAATGAACTAGCAGACGACAAATATTCGAGAATGAAGCTAGTAGTAATAACTAAAGGCTTCTTTGGAACGCATGAATCTCACAGGAATTTTATAGTAATTAGTTCAAAAAAAGGAAAACGCAAGATTCAGGAAATAATCCTTCAATCCAAAGGAGCCCTAAGATTAGGTGGCACAACGTACATTGCACTTTACATCTTTCATTGGATTGTTGTTCTGTTTGAAGTTGCTCATGTCGTTGCATTTGTTTCCCACAAGATGGTGATTCCTCTTAGGTTCACGGACACGGAGCCACCAAGTCCTAGAACAGGAGAAGCAACTTCGAACTATGAGAGCTGCTTTTGGACTAGAGGGCGAGAATGTGCACAAAAAGGTGGGTGTAGAAACTGATGTGGAGAAATTGTTGCATGGAAGCAGGGAACGATGGGCGTATTCGGATGCAGACTATGGTCACACACAAGGCGATAAAGATGTAGAAGAGTTTTATCCTAATTAATGTGCTAAAATGAGACCAAGAAGACACCTAAACTATGCTAATGTAATATGAAGCCAATGTTTTCACTAGTATGAACTTGTTCTGAATCTTATGAGAAGAGGTCAAATTAAGATAAACTTCAAACCTAAGTAGTTAAGTAGAACATATGAAGTATCAGAAGAAGATGTAATGGGACGATATGGTTTGGTTCCTAACATCACATTAGGGATGAAAACGGGACGGATACAGCCGGATACAAGGTCATCCTGTATCCTACCCTAATGTATCTTTCTCGTATACGGGACCGGATACGGGTAGTTAAGATTCGGGACGGATACAGGACAAGACCGGGTAATAATCCGGGCGGGTAAGAAACGAATAACGGATACTACTCGGGTAGGTACCGGATAATTGTCGGGTAGTTCGTCCGATGATATTAATTGTCCAACCATCCAACAAACACATAAATTAAGCAATACATAATCATGTATATGATAGATCAAATGTAAGAAAGGAAACCAATAAAATTGACATCATGTAGTTCAAACTTACTAATCACAAGGACAATGTAAAAATCAACACCACAATATTTAAAATTCATAAAATATTCTAGTTTCACTCAAAAATTGCAAATAAGTTACAAAAACTAATAAACATTTTATACGAAGATAACTCAAGTCCTCATATGAAAATGATAAATAAAGTACTGATTATGTTGAAACTTGGATACTTACAGTGATTTCACATGTAACTCATACAAATAAATGAAAGTGAAATGGAAGAAACGTGGGCATCTTATAGATCTTATGATCCAAACATTTTTATGGTTATATGTGGACATATGTTGTGCCTCCGTAAAATTTCACGATTTTTAGGCTATTTATGTATTATTAATTTCTTGTCATAGAAAATCATCAAAATACAATTAAATCCTTAAAATATTGTAGCATCGACCAAAAATTACAAATAAGTTACTAATACTAATAAATAGTCTATAAAAAGATAACCTTAAGTTCCCACGTGGAGATAACCTTAAGCCCCCACATAAAAATGATAAAGTCTATTAATTTGATATAAATTTGGACATTATTTCAATGATTTTGGTCTAAAGATAAGTTTAAACAAAAAATTGATGTACTACAAAGTTATAGATCTCTTCAAGCTCTACAATTTTCATATAAACTTTATCTTCATCCGATTTCATATGTAAAAGTTATGATTTTATAACTATATTATGCAGAAAAAACAAAAAACAGGTACCCGAATTTCGGGTACCCGTATCCGACTCGAATATCCGGGTATTTAACGGGTAGTCCTCGCTCCGTATCCGACCTGAATCCGAAGCTACAGTATTCGGGTATTACCCGTATCCGTCCTGAATATAAAACTACCTGAATCCGAATCCGAAAAACGAGTATTTGCACTATCCGTATCCGGTACCCGACGGGTATACCCAACTCGTTTTCACCCCTACATCACATTCTGAAGCTCTATAGTATTCTAAATCCTGTAAGTGCCAAGCACCATGAGAAGGCCCCAAGGGTATTATAAAATGGGGTTATATAACTACAATTGATTCATAAACATCCTTGTAAGGGAGAAGGAACAATATGACATTTAAGCTAGGATCAGACTAATCTACAAAACACAGAGTTCTGGCAAAAAACACAATGCAAAGGAACTGCACAACATCTAAGCTTGGATCAGACTAATCTGCGGAAAGCAGAATTCTGGCAAATAAATTCAATTGGAACAATATAAGATTAAAATCTTCATCATGTAGACTCATGAAAGTGAGCAGTGAGCTTGTTCTCAAAGTTCACTTCTTAGTGAAGTGAATATTCAGTCGTATGCAGATGGAAACCTTCCCGTGTTGAAAGCTATTGTGAAACAATGCTTAGTTGAATGACGTGGATTTTTTCCTACTTGCCCTTTGGATGCTTCGTTGGTTGTTTCTGTTGAAAATGGTGGTGCAGACTGCAGAATAGTCTGTTTGTTGTCTCCGTTGAAAATGGTGATGTAGAATAGTAGTTTCTAACATTTTTTATTTTACATTTTTCATGAACATGTAAAAAGGGTAAGAAAGCTAGTCGAACCAAGTAAAACTCGTTTAGGTAGTTGGAATATAGAATCATTTACAAGTTAAGTGGGTTAGCTAAGGCAACAACATAATGTGTGAAAATATCTATTGCGTCCAAGATACTAAATAGAAGGGTCGGAAGATGGACATATCGGTTTCAAGCTTTGGTACATAGGAAAAAATGTATATAGAAATGGAGTAGAAGTTTTGACTGATAAGAGCATCAAGAATATGGTGGATGCGAGAAGGCAAGAAGATAGGGTTATTTTAGTCAAGCTTGCAGTGGGTGATATGTTCTTCAACATAATTAGTGTGTATGTCCACCAAGTAGAATGAGAGTGCTAAGAAACTTTTCTAGAAAAACTTAAATGGTAAGGTTAGAGCTATACCTACTACCAAGAAGCTTTTCATAGGAGGCCTTAATTGAACATGTAGGCAGAACAAGTGCAAGTTTTGAGGTGGTTCATAAAGGTTTTGGATATGGTAATAGGAATCAGGAGGGAGAAAAAGTCTTGTAGTTTGTGGTAGCTTTTGACCTATTGATATCCAACACTCTCTTAAGGAAGAGAATCTCATTTAGTGACCTATAATAGTAGCCAAAACTCTAGTCAGATTGAATTTCTCCTCGTAAAAAGAGAGGGTAAACAAGCATGCTTGATTGCAAGGTGATACCTAGAGAGTGTGTTGTCTTTCAATATAAATTTATGGTGGTGGAATTTCGTTTTCAGATGTGTACCTGTAGGGATAAACAAGCAGAGATTACAAGGGTTGTTAAAGAAAGGATCATCAAAGATGGCACATGAAAGAAGATGATACGAATAACATGTGGGAGAAGATGGCAACTTACACTCGAAAGGTAACCTCAGAGACGTGTGGAGCAACCAAAGGTGGAGACGAAGCTAAAGATACTTGATGCTGGAACGAGGAAGTATAAAGGGTTGTTATGGAAAAGAAAGAATGCTCTAGATATATGAACCATGACAGGAGTATGAAAAACATAAAGAAGCACAAGGTAGCAAAGAAGACCGTAAAACAAGTTGTATATGTGACGAAGGGTAGGGCATACAAGGATATCCTTTATCAACGTTTGAGTACAAAGGAAAGAGAGAAGGACATATATAGATGGCTAGGGTTCATGAAAGAAAGACAAGAAACTTCAATCAAGTGAAGTGCGTTAAGGATAAAATGGTGCAGCTCTTCATGAAGGGGATGAGATCAACAGAGATGGCAAGGGTATTTTGACAAATTATTCAATGGAAACACAACCTTTCAATTGGATGATGACACCAATAGGCGTTTCGTGCACGATCCAAAAATCTGAGATTAGAGAGAGGCATTGAAGAGGATGAAAGGGGTGTAAGGCGATGGGTCTAATGGTATCTCAATAGAAGCATGGAGCCTCAGGGACATAGCTATAGTATGGATAGCCAAGTTATTCAACAATATTCTTTGGTCAAACAAGATGTTTGATGAGTGGAGAAGTATATCAGTACCGATCTACAAAAATTAGGGAGATATTTAAAGTTGTATCGATTACCGTCGGGCAATTAATTGAAGAGCAACACTATAAAACTATGAGAGTTGTCGAGCATCATATGGGAGAATAACAAAGATCTCTAGGGACGAGTTTGGTTCCGTGCCTAAAATGTCAACCATGTAAGCTATTTTCTTAATAAGACAAGTAAGCAATGGAGGGAGCAAGAAAATGATCTAATAAAATAACATGGAATGTTATGTAGTGGGTTTTATACAAACATAATGTTTTGATGAAGTATGTTGGACTCATTAAGGACATGTATAACAATGTTGTGACTACTGTTTGAATGACGGAACGAGTGATGAAGACGCATATGACTTGGATTAAAATAGGACTACATCAAGAGTCATCTTTGAGCCCTTGCCTTTGTCTTTGATGGATAAGATCATAAGGGACATAACAATATGATATCCTTTGGTATATGCTTTTTGCGAATGATGTAATGCTAGTTGATGAAAGTTAGGCACGAGTAAATAGAAAACTAGAGTTGTGATATGAGCCTCTAGAGTTCAAAGGTTTTAGACTCAATGCAATTAAGAGTTTGTTTGTGAGGGCTTCACTTCAAGAATTTTAGCTTTGGTGCTTCACCATAAAACAGCTTCAACAAATTGTTGAGGTGAGTTCAAGAAGTGTTTGGCGTGCACATGGACTCCAGTTTTGGTAATACAATTGATTTGTGTGAGTTTCGTGGATTACCCTTAATGATTAGTGGGCTGTCACGAGAGAACCGAAGCGGTATGTTGTGTAACCGGTGGCATAGTGGGTAATTTTTATGCAACTTCATGCGGTATGAAAACAGTGTTTGTGAAGCACCCCTTGAGGAGCTTCGTAAATTTTATGAAGTTGACCTCTAGTTTCATTTTTTTTCAAAACTAGAACTCGTGGAGCTAAACCTGTTTGGATGAAAGAAGCTAGAACGAACCCGGAATTCTTGAAGTAAAGCCTTCCCAAACAAGCCCTAAAATTGAATACATGATATGTGACTTTAACACTACTACACATGAGGAAGGAGATGTCAATTTGGAAGGGTAAGTAGTGCCTAGAAAAAAAATAATGCTACGGTGATATGAGGATATTGATGAAGATGTTAGCCATAGAATCAAAGCAGGATAGAGAAAGTGACGTCAAGCATCTAACATTCTATATGACAAGAGTGTACCACATAAGCTAAAAGGCAAGTTTTACAAAATAATAATTACACATCCTATGCTATATAGTGTCGAATGTTAGCCTAAAAAGATGTCACGTTCAATTCAACGGATAAGTGTTATGGAGATACGTGTCCATACATGAAGGGATCGAGTCCGAAACGGTAGGTCAGAGGTAGCACCAATTGAAAAACTTTACAACACCATTGAGATGGTTTGGACATGTCCAATGAAGATCTCTATTGCATAGTAGGATGCTAAGACACAATAATAATAGAAAGAAATGTAGAAGGCCAAGACTGATATGGAAAGATGTAGTAAAAGAAGATATGAAAAGATAGAATATATATAAAGATTTAGTCTTATATAGAAACAAATAGCTATTCACGTGTCTAAACTTTGATCTATGGCTTCTTTTAGGTTTCAACTTTAGCCTATTCTAACTTGCTTAAGCCTATAAGATTTTGTTGTTGTTGTATGTTTTTCACTCCTACCTTGTTCTGTTTGGATGTGGTGCTGCAATTTGTTTCTCACAAGATGGTGATTCTGTCCTCTTTCATGGGCACACAGAGGCACCATGCTGCAGAATGGAAAGAGGAGAAGGGACCTTTCGGGCTAGAGTAGACATCTATGATGTGCACAAGGAAGGTGAACTGTGGAAAGTGATGCGGCGGTGGGAGAGTTTGTTGCAACGAAGTAGTGTGTGATGATATGACTCGAAACAGGGAACGATGAAATAACTCGCAGCAAGGGTCGTAGGAAGAGTAAAAGCATGGGCGTAATTTAGATATGGACTATGATCAAGACACAGAGACGAAGATGTAGAAGAGTTTCATCTTGGTTTGCACATGAGAACTAGAATGTGCATGGTTGCAATATCAATCAAGTATACTAATGCAATCTAAAACCAAGGTTGTTAGAAGTAATATACTATGGAATTGTTTGAACTTCTCTAAAAGTAAGTGTACATTTGATTCTGGGACTAATGGTCGGATCCAATCTAGTTTTTTGGATGAGATGAATCTATTTCATGTTTCATTAAAGAGGCTAGATCCATTCTAGTTTCATGTTTGGTTTGGAAGTTTCCTAGAACTAGAATGAGCTATGACTTAGTTCAGACTACTCTGCGGACCACAGAATTCCGGCAAACAAATACAAAGGGGCGTATACGGTGTCGTAGGCTTCCCGCACTGTGTGGGGCATAGGAAAGGGTATCTTTGAGCGCTAAGCTTTACCAGCATAATATGTAGAGGTTTGGACTCGAACCCGGACCTTCCGGTTACAGACGGTAGGCAAACAAATACAAAGAAACTGGAATATATCTTGCATCACATACAGATGTCAGATGGAAATGCTCCACTGTTGAAAGCTAGTAATGCTAAAAACGGTGCTTCGTTTGAGAAGAGCAGCGCTTCACTAGTCGTCTGTCTTTGTCTCTTCCCTACACGCTACTCTGAAACACGGAACATGGCATCGGAGCACTAGATAGTACAGTAAAAAAATAGAGGAAATGCTATTTCTAGTTGAAAACGTTGGTAAAACCAATATCAAATATTCAAATATCCAAAAACACACCATCGTCGTAACTTAAACCTTCCGTCTACCCTAGCACCTGGCTAAAATAGACGCGATGCTTTACGGCATTTCCACGAGCACCTGACGAACGTACCTTCCCCAAGACGAAGCTCGATTCGCCAGCTCCCCACAGCGAAATCCCGCCTCGCTATTTCCCTCCCTCTTCTGTGCCTTCCTCGTCGCCGTCGCCGTCACCGTCGCTGTCGCCGAACAAGTTGTCAGATGACAAGTCCAGCATGAACCCCTCCACCTCGGTCTCGCTGCCCTCCGAGTTGTCGCCCTCCGCGCCCTCGCCGACAGGCTCCGTGATCTCCCCGGCCTCGCCCGCGTCCGGATCCTCTGCCTCGCCGTCGGAGCTGGAGTACCCGTCGGGCCTCGCGATTGGGATGCGCCGCGCCATGCGAGTGTAGCTGTAGCCCCGCGCGCCACACAAGTGCGGGAGCGGCGGCACCCACACGACGCGTGGTGGTCGGAGTTGGGCCTGCAGATGGTGGCGCCCGAGATGAGCGGGCGGAAGCGTCATCGGCCTACGGGTGAGGTGACGGAACCACGCCGCCGCGCGGCCATTGAGCGTAGCCGTAGTGGCGGCGCGCCGTAGCATGTCTCGCGGCGGCTGTGTGGAGAAGTCTGAACGGGTAGGGGAGTAGGCGAGATTGTTTCGCCTCCTGGTGAACCTGGCTCGAGAGATAAATGTCATCAAGCGTCGTCTTACAATAAATGTCATTTATGAGGTTATTTATAACTTCAGCTTATTTTAGTGTCAGCCTTTCACTGGATAGTTTTGCCCCTGACCAAAAGTGTCGACGCTCATCTGCTCGTGGGTGAAATCACCTGGCCCTGTCTCTATTTTCTCATCCTCTCGTCCGACTCATCTTGTACTGCGGCGGTGGCGCCCGGCTTCCCTCGACGAACTCCACCGACGGCGACCGGCTCCCTCGTCCTCCACCGGTCGCGCCCGGCCCTCTACCTCCATCGATCGCGCCCGACCCTCTGCCTCCACCGTCGTCGCTCGCTCAGGTATGCACAGCGTCGGACCCTCCTCCTTTCACTATTACAGTATAGGTTCCTGATTTGAGTTACCAACAGTGGGTACAGACGTATAGTAGGTTTCTAATTCGACGAACTCCACCTTGAGCAAATCACACTAACCCTAGCTTCTCGGGTACAATAGGTTTTGCACTTGGATTACTTGAACAAATCAGACAAGAAGTGGCTAGATAGAATACAACTGGAATGATTCTATGTACGGGTATGATTCTACATTTATTGCCTTTTCTACAAATCGAGTTAAATAGTATTTAGAATAGCAACAATGTAATTCATTTTATTTTTCATTTTCATTTTATTTTTTTATTTTCAGCTTTGACGATGATCTTTCATTGCTTGCTATCTGTACAGATGCATGCAAAGGGTTAGAAAATGCAATAAAGCTTGTTTTCCCTCAGGTTGACCAAAGAGAATGATTTAGGCATCTCATGCATAATTTTGTGAAAAGGTTTGGAGGTGACATATCCTCTAAGATGTACCCTACACCTAGGGCATATAGGCCAGAAGTTTCATAGTACTTTTTCAATCAAGTTGTAGAAGCCTCCCAAGATGTAAAGAAATGGCTAGATGCTTACCACAAGCTGAATTGGAGGAGGAGTCAGTTTAACCCTACCATCAAGTGTGATTATGTCACCAACAATCTAGCTGAAGTATTCAACAACTGGATTAAAGATTGGAATGACCTTCCTGTTGCGGAGCTTGCAGACAAGTGTAGCGAGATGATAATGGTGTTGTGGGAAACGGAGGAGACATGGGGGAAAGCTTACTGGCAAGATCTTACCTGCTGTTTTGCAGCAGTTGAAAGCAAGGACTAGAGGCCTAGGACATCTATAAGTGACAAAGGCAGTTGAGGACAGCACAAACATTCATAATAGGCATGTGGTGAAGTCATATTTGCATTAGTGTACATACCTTGAGTGGCAGCACACTGACAAACCTTGCCCACATGCATTGGCCTTGATTACAGCAGAAGGATTTTGTGCATGAATACTACTCAGTCCAAAGGTTCAAAAAAGTATACAAGAGAATAATTAAACCACTACCAAATAGGTCTCAATGGCCACAAGTGGAACAACCCTATGTGGTTGGTGCACCACTTGACAAGATAGGAAGAGGAAGGTATAAAAAAACTAAGAATTAAGAGTTGTTTGGAAGGTGGGAACAACAAAGGAAAAAGGTAGCTAAAGAAAAAGGCAAGGAAACTCACAAGGATGCAGTCCTAGAGGCTGACATGGAGGCTACAAACCAATCTAAGAAGGGAAAAAAGAAGATGATGTGAGGCAAAAGAAAGTGCAAAAGATGTGGAGAGTTAAATCATAGCGAAACTAGCTACAAGTGCCCGTTAAATGGAACAAAGAAAAGGTAAGTGATAAAATGCCTAATTTGAACATGTACATTTTTTATATTTGACTCTATATGTGGTGTCTAACATGTAGAAAGAGAAGGCCTCACATTAATAAAACAAAGTATGGGGAGAATACCAAGATCCCCAAAAGCCGACTTGAAGAAGGTGTCCAAGGTGAAGGTGTTATCCAAGGTGAAGCTGTTGTCTAAGATCATGGTGTTGTCCAAATTGAAGCTGTTGTTCAAGTTGGTCCAAGTGGAAGTTTCTCTTCCAGTGCAAAGCCCAATTATACGAACAAGGGAGTCTATTTTACAGGACAACTTGATAAGGTGAGTAAGAGGTAAACATATCATTATGATTATGTTACATCAAGTCGTAGCTAGTTGTCTCATTAAATTCTACCGGTCTTCATTTTTTCAGTCAGCTTGCTATGCTACTAGGAGATGGTTAGATTGAAATCCAGTCACCTCCTAATAATACAACTCCTAAGAAGTTTCTAGTGAAGAAGCTCACAGCAAGCTGAAGAGAACGTGACAAGATTCTAAGAAACTACTGTTTTATGTGTTACCCAAGATTTAAATAAGCTAGTGTTAGAAGTGAACATTTTATGCTATCAGATGAACTATATTTGGATAGAGATAGTAGTTATTTTGATGTGTGATGTTATCTTAAACAAGTGTCAGGTTTGGATGTGTTTTGTTATCTGAAACAAATGTTCAGAAGCTGAAAATGTTGTCTCTATTAGTGTACACATGTTACCAGTTTCTGTTATTATGCACAGGTTCCAAATGTTCAGTATATGTGGCCCTTCTGTTTGTGCTGCAGTTCAGCTAGAGCTGAACCAATGTCCCAGGCTCCCAGCTGGACCTCGCCTCACGGATGGCCCCCTGGAGCTGGACCTCGCCTGGAGCTGAGCGACGTACGTTCGTTTCGTTGCCTGTGATTTTAATCAATGGCAAAAGTGTTCGATCAATAGCTATCAATATAATAAAATAAAGTTAATGGTATTTTATATGTAAGGCAACGCTTGAGAATGATAAATTAGTGAAACACGTTTATATGATGCCATTCGGGTGAAAACCAGTTCTCATGATAACATAAATCCAAATTTCTCCTCGGACATAGGAACAGGCTGCACGTAGGGTCGGAACCAAGCCTAGGCTGAAGTCAGAGGATGTTAATGAGAATTTATTTTATCTAGGTTGAGAGAACCGTGAACATTCACAAAGAGCTTTTTCTTTTAGCCTTTTCTTTTATCTCTATGCCTAACGAAAAATTTGTTCTATTTCTATAAAAAAGTTTAATATTTAGAGATAAATTCAAATTAAGGAGATGTTTGAATATACTAGAGCTAATAATTAGTTGGTAAAAAATTACAAATAGAATTGGTTAGCTAACAAATAGCTAGCTAATTATTATCTAATTTACTAAAAGTAGCTAATAGATAAACTATTAGTTAGCCTGTTTGAATATCTACAGCTAATTTTAGTAGTTAACTATTAGCTCTAGCGCATTCAAACATAGCCTAATTATATCAAATTAATATAAATTAAACAAATAAGATTTAAAATTACAAGAGACAACTGCTTAGGGCTAGTTTGAAACTTAAATCTCCTCCGGAATTCTGGGGGCTAATTTTCCTCTCAATCTTCGGGGATTCCAAATAGGATTTAATTCTCCAAACTAGCCCTTAGAGTTTAGTGTGCTATTTTATAATAGAATATGTATTAAGGTTTTTGTTATAATTTTAACATGTCAATTGATTAATTTAAATCAATTGATTAATTTAAATCAAGAGAAATTTGTGGGACTAGTACTGGTATACGGTACGGGTGTCCCCTGCTCTCACGAACCCAACAGGGCTAAATTCCCCCCATTTCAATCTCATGGGGACTAAATTACGCCATCCCCAATGGGGGGGTGTTGGGTCATCATTGTAAATCTCTAGGTGTGAGGGGGTGCAACATGGATTTAATTTGTTTGTTGTATATATCGAGCTAAGCTATTGAAAGATCTTGATTGGTTTCTTGGTTGCATGCACAATTTCAAATAAACTGGTACATGAGCTCATATTTGGTTGGTTGTTTACTCGTGGTGCCATCACCTCCTATATAGAGTGGTGAACATACCACCAACTCCCCCAACAATTACAATTAAACAAGCAAAATACAAATGATAACTACTTCAGATATAATTAATAGATCTTTCAATGACATGCGTCTATGAATATTAGGTACCCTAATCTTCATCTTTTTTATCATAGTATAATGTTGCATTGCTTCTTCCTTTGATCTATATCCTTTTTAGCATGCTCCCTTAAGCCATTCACCGACACATGACACTTTGTCTAGGTGGAGAAAATCCCAGTTTGTTGTCCTTGATAAACTACGCACGAGGTCATAAATGCTTAGGATAAAATGTTATCAACAATAATATATAAGGGCCATCTTCTTTTTATTACATGAATTTACAAACATATATTCGGCTTCTTTGTATAAGATAGCTTGAAGGTACTTCGAAGGCTAAGCGAGATGAAGCTTGAGACCCTCAAAAGGTGAATTTATGTAGGACACTGTTCACCTATTTATAGGAGAGAGATATATCTTCGTATGAAATTACAAGCATGCCTATAAAATTTACACACATTATTTACAAATGGTGCAAGGGCATTGTTGTCTTTTCTCTTTCTTTCTTGCTACATAAGTCTTATACTTCTTCTCCTTCATCGCTTTGCGCCCGAAGTTTTCTTCATGTCGAGGCTAATAGCTTCGGCTCGCATCTTCGTCACCTATGTGTATTGGACGAAGCTTCTCTACACACCACTCCGGCCGAAGGCCAGCTTCGTCTGCCCTTCATTATATACCTGAAACATATTTGTTCATGCCGAAGTAAAGGGTATTTTGAGAACCTTCGGTAAGGTAGGCCCCCAACAGTAGCCCCTTGCGGAATGAGTTCGTTTCTTTGTAACGAGCTTAGATTGCAAAAAAAAATAGGGAGGCCCTGAGCCAAAGGTCCTAAAAACACTTTCCCAAAACTTGTTATGGAGAAGGTAGGACAATTCAGTAAAAAGAGCTAGACTGGTGGTTGAACAGACGGTATAGGCGATGCGCGCGAACTTTTTTCGCAACTCGTGCCTCTTCACGCCCATTATTCATTATAAAAGCGGAAGAGCGGGTGAGGACGGGCCACATTTACTACCCTTACCCACCTACTGCCAAGATTTTCTGCGACTCCGAAGCTTTTTCACCACTACTGCTTCGAAGACTAGTTCTGAGAAAACACCTTCAGGTAGAGATTCTCTAAATGGCTAGGATTCATTCGACTGCTAAGCTAATCACGCCTACATCTTCGGAGGCACGTCAAGATATCGTGTCTATCTCCGAAGCGATGAGGGCTTTGTCAACATCGAAGCCTGCACAGGGACTGCATAAGGATAGGTCGTCGAAGCCAAGATATATTGAATCTCGGTTATTTCAGCAACAAGTTGAAGAAACTCGGTTACTTGAACAACAAGTTGAATGTGCGCCTCCCTATGGAGGAGACAACCACGAACCCAAATATAGGACTTTTCCATCTTTGTGTAGTTTTTTAGATGGGCCTAATACTTCGGACACGAAGTAAACATGCATTTGCCTTTTTACACTTCCTTCCACCACCTCTTGAGCCAAAGCAGCACTCACAGTCGGCTGCGAAGCTAATACATAAAGCAAGAGAGGAGCCCCTTGCGAAGGTTGGGAGAGCGTTGTTAGCTTCATTAGATAGCTCTTCAGCTCTTCAAAGGCTTGCTGCTGAGAAGGTCCTCACTAAAATACCTATGCTAATTTTCAGGACTTCGAAGAACAACAAGTTTCGTTTCGCAGATCATGAAATAAACCTGTTTAGAGAACCAAGACTTCCTGCTAGCCTATGAGCTCCTTTACTTGACTTTGGTGGCTCCATCCGAAGTATTGCTTTGATTTTATGCGGGTTTGATTTGATTCCCTTTGTTGACACAAGCCATCCCAGAAATTTACCCTTTTTACTCTGAAGACACACTTCTTAGGGTTTAACTTTAAGCCCACACTTGGGAAATTAGCAAGGTTTTTTGAAGATCTAAGATATGATCTTGTTGCTTCGTGCTTCTCACAATGATATCATCAACATAGGTCAAGACATTTATGCCCAACTGCGAACTCAACATCTTGGCTGTCATTCTGCTGAAGCTTCCACCAGCATTCTTGAGCCCCTCATGCATCCAAAGATAGCAGTAAGTACCGCTGGAGGTTATGAAGCTAGTCTTTGGCTCATCTTCCTTCTTCATCTAGATTTGATGGTACCCTGAATAGCAGTCCAGCAAACTCATGAGCTTTGAAGTGGCAGTTGCATCCACTAGAGAATCAATTCTTGGCAGTGGGAATTCATCCTTCGGGCATACTTTGTTGAGGTCTGTGAAGTCGATACACATTCTCCACTTGTCATTGGATTTCAAGACCATGACTGTTTTGGCCAACCGCTTTGGATATGCAACTTCTTTTATGACTTCGGCACTAAGCAATCTTTTCACTTCGGCCTTGTCCTCGGACATCTTGCAAAGCTTCTGTTTTCGTGGCCTCATGCTTGAGTCAACATTTAGAGCATGCCCTATTATGATTTTGTCGACTCCACACGTCATTTGCTGATCAAGTAAAGATATCCTTGTTGTGGAACAGAAACCTTCTGAGATCGGATTCCTACTCCGAAGTTAGTTGATTGCCGAAAAAACCCTTTGGTCTGCATCATCTTCACAGAGGAGCACTAGCTTCGGCTGATCCACCGAAGATGCTTTCTCTTTTAGTTGCTTCTCAGATTCCTGAGACTATGCTTCAGCTTCGTCTATGTTATAGACAATCTTAGGTTCTTGTAGGGTCCCTTCTGCCCTTCTTGCTACTTCTTGGCTACCATAAACTGATATGACCCCTTGGTTTCTAGGTATCTTCATGCAAAGGTAAGCTGAATGCAAAACTGCTTCGAATATGTTGAGAATCCCTCTCCCAATGATTGCATTGTATGGGAATTCTATATCAACTATTTCGAACATGACCTCCTCTGTTCTTGTATTGTTGACATAGTCGAAGGTAATGGACATAGACAACTTTCCTAGCGCCATCACTTGTTGCTCCCTGAAGCCATAGAGGGGAAAAGTTGAATCCTAAAGCTTGTCTTCGGGTTCTTGCATTTGCTTGAAAGCTTTTAAAAATATGATATCTACTGCACTGCCTGCGTCAACCAGGACATTGTGCACCATGAAGCCTTTTATGATACATGAGATAACCATGGCATCTCTATGTGGATAATCGTTGAGGCGAAGATTGTCTTGAGAAAAAGTGATAGGAATATGGGACCACTTGGTCCTAATGTAGGGTCCTTGGACGCCTACATGCTACACTCTTCTTTGGGCCTCTTTCTTTTGTTTCTTATTGATGTCTTCGAAGTTTGAGCCCCCAGTGATGGGGAGCACAAGTTTCTCTAGGGATGACGATGAAGCTTGATGGATTGCCATGATCTTCATCGTGATGTAGCTTGTTGTGGTCGTGGAATCATCGTAGGTGGACGCCAATATTGAACACTTGTTTTTTTATTGCTACATGGCATAAAAAACAAGGAAACTCAAGTTAAGAAGCATGTACCTTTGTCAGGGCCGTGCCTGAGGCAGGGCGGGAGGGGCGGCCGACCTGGGCCCCCATTTCCCAGGGGCCCCACCCTGCCGCACTCGCAGATTTTGAAATAAATTATTTTTAGTTATGTTTATATGGCAAACAGTTTATTAAAAATAGATTTGAAGATCTTTAAGTATTCAATGATATATTTGGACCTCTTCTTAACTTAGTATCATTGAAATTATTGGATCACATTAAACTCAAGGATTATTGTACCATGTTGGCAAAAACTTTCTCTGTCGATGATTCATTTGATTTTGAGGAAAATAATCTGACATCAGAGTTAAGAATATTGCAAATGACACTGCCAGATATATCAATATCTGCTATGGAAATTTTTGAGTTTGTTAGGAGAATGGATTGCTATCCCAATATATTTTTTGCTTATCAGATGTTATTTACTATACCAATAACTGCGGCATCAGCTGAAAGGAGCTTCTCAAAGCTTAAGTTATTGAAGAATTATTTAAGGTCTACAATGTCTCAAGAAAGGTTAAACAGGCTAGCAACTTTATGTATTGAGAAGAAATTATTAGATGATAGCCATTATTGATGATTTTGCATCTAGAAACGTTAAAAGACATTTTTAAGTTGATCTCTACAATATATTTGAGGTAATAATCTTCTATTTTTTACTGCTCAAGTCTTTCTGTGGTACATTAAGTATAATTAGTTAATATATATAATAGTAAAAAATAGTTTTTATGGTGTTAGGCCTCTGTTTATAATCTTGTCCCGGGCCCCTTAAAAGTCAGGAACGGCCCTGACCTTTGTCCTCAAGTTATCACTTCTTCGAAGTGTTAGCTTGAGAACGAAGGTCTTTTAGAAAAAGATGCACGTGAAACAATATTAAACAAAATGATAATGAACGATGAAGTATGGAACTCATCTTTCAAGCCTCAACATCATTTTTTTCATCCTCCTTTTATTACATGAATTTACAAACATACCTTCGGCCTCTTTGTATAAGATAGCTCGAAGGTACTTCGAAGGTTAAGCGAGATGAAGCTTGAGACCCTCAAAAGGTGAATCTATATAGGTCATTATTCACTTATTTATACCTATCTATAGGGGAGAGGTACATCTTCATATGAAATCACAAGTATGCACATAAAATTTACACACATAATTTACAAATAGTGCAATGGCATTGTTGTCTTTTCTCTTTCTTTCTTGCTGCACAAGTCTTAGACTTCTTCTCCTTCGTCGCTTTGCACTCGAAGTTTTATATCGTTACTAATATTTTGTCACATGGATTTTATATCGTTAATATAATATTAGTGTTACGATGATATTTTGTCACGTGGATTTTACATATCATATTAATGCTTATTGTTTCGTATCTATAGCAACGCATAGACACATACCTAGTTTATTTTTTAGGAAGAAATAAGAAGTTTATTTTTTAGGGAAGAAATAAGAAAAGGTAAGGCTAAACCGTAGGTCAGATTTATAATTGATAGCGTAACCGGAGTAACTGCTTAAGGCTCAAGAATTTGAGAAGCCAAACCAGAGAACCAGTTAAGTTGAGAAATCAATACGGCGAACACGTTCGTCTGTTTGGAACTCATTAGGAGTACGAAAGGCTATTTGTTCACACAACGGCCGAATTAATGCATGCATTAACATTCAGTGGTTTATTCAACAATAAAAGGACAGTGTAAATGTTCCAACAAGACAAGGTCATGTTTTTTTTCAGAAATTGTTCGGCGATCGCACAAATTCAACACTGATATCGTACCAGCCAATGACCAAAAAAATTCAGAACTTGTTTCTGATGCCAGTTCTGTAACTTCTAAACTGGTGCAGTCTGAACTCATTGTTCTAGCAAAGGCAACATTTTTATACAAGATATAGTGAAATTCTAGTTGCGTTGATGCAGTTACCAACAATACATCCTGCATTTAACCGCTTCCATCGAGCTGCCCATGGGAGAGAAGGTGTGCCAGATATTGCTGAAACAAAAACACAGAGAGCATGCATCGAACTTGCATATCAGACAGCAAGAATATATCCAAAACAGACATGAAATTGGGTGTTTCCTTCTAAAAATTATGAATTATGAGTGGTAGCGTGTATGTCCTTACAGCATGGTAGGCATATGGTGGTTTCCCTTGCCGGTCAAAATGTTTTGCCATGATGGAGAACTCTATTGGGCCCCATTCATCTACTTCAAAACAATTGCCCAATGCAGCCTTGTAAAGCTGCAGACCACCAAATAAAGTTGCGCAGAAAATAAACAAAAACAGCACTTTCAAATCTGCATATCATTGACAACAACAAAGGCTCCTCTGCATATAATTATATAAGAGGAGGTATATACAGTTTCCACACCTTTGCAGTGTCAGTTAGTAGTTCAGTACCAGCAGGGTAGGAGGAATAATACTGGTCAGCCCTTGACATCCCAGCCCTTGTCCTATGAGAAGCTCAAGCGAAGAGTACCGGCAAGTGAGGATAACTGAACAAGTAATGAAGTTATGGAGCTGTAATAAAGAGTTAATTCTGGTTCAGTGGCGACATACGTATTGCTTGTGTAAGCATAAGTAATGAGGGAAGTGAAGCAGTAGAATCCAGCATATGACACCATACGCCGAAACTTCTGGATCTTCAAAACCTCCTTACACTGATAAAGGATATCCATCTCACTACAGCTAAATGCTGGTTTTAGGGGGGGGGGGGGGGGGGGGGGGGGGGGGGGGGGGGGGGGACATCAGTTAGACACAAACTTAGCTCTACAAAATAGCCAGGTGATAAGAAACCAGTGTAGTTTAATAGTACTGAAAAATCATTCCAACAAATCAGAAAAATATTATGTATCTTAAACTACTACATTGAATCCCAGTAACATGAGATCAAACTAAAAAAGGCAAGATATTTGCACCCCAGAAAGTTTGGCCAGTAACAATCTGATCTGAGCATAGTTTCTTGGGAAGGCCACAGAATACTAAATAGGCATGCACAGGGCCGTGCGGGAGGGCGTGCAATCTGTTCACTTTCACTGGAACAGGGCCCTCAGATTTCAAAGACCCCAAAATTCTGAACTAAAAGTACCGCCAATATATAATATAAAAGTCAGGTCATATAAAGTAAATAAATGATTTGCTCTGCTCCCAAGTCCTAACTGGCAAGCTGCTGCCAGCCTGCCACCACGAACTTACAGACACCTGGAGACTATAGCACCGTAGCAGGCTAACGGGCAGCAGGGATGCGTTCAAGAGCATGCCATCGTGATTAGGGCTGGGCGGATCACGATATAGACAACGTCCCAAGCAATAGCAAATCATTTATTTACTTTATATGACCTGATTGCTGTGTTCAATCAAAATGGCTCTGTGCCGAATCCAGTGAGTATACTGAATGTATATAATGATTGAGAACCACCGTCATCTGAGACATATGGCTGAGACAGCACGATTTACATTTGATGTGGGATGCATAGTTTAGTACGTTTAATATTTGATAAAAAGTCCTGGTTGCTGGTTATACGATAAGAGAACAGACAAAATTTTAAGGTGGAATTCTATCTTCCACGGGTGGCCATCTCATTTACAGAGCCAGCGCCTACATCTGTTAAACAAACAAATCTGAATCTATTGTTGATTTAACTAGACTAAACTTTTTAAACACACAAATTATCGTATCGGTCGAACTCGAACAAATTGGCAACAAAGTTCATAACTCGGTTGGCCTGAGGTATTCGGTTGGGCATTTTGCTGTTGATTTTGCTTCTAAAATGCTAAAAGCCAATCTAAATTGACAACAAATTATCGTATTTTGGGCATTTCGTCTGGTCGCGGGCACCACGGCGTTAGTCACCATCACCCCACAAAAGACGGCGGGACAAGAGACGGCACAAAAAACCACGAGAACCCAAAACCTAGATCGCGGCAGGGGAACTCACCTCCCTTGCGGTGCGTCAGTAGCAGATCGACGTTGGCAGCGGCTGGAGGGCGGATTCGACCGGCAACCAGGCGGCCGGCGCGCACGTCCGCGAGGGCTTAGGTCCAAATCTGGGGAGGCGCTGATGGTCGACGGGGAAGGAAACCCTAGGGAGGCTGGCGGCGAGCGCAGTGCCGCAGACCGCAGTTGGTCTCAGTTCCTCTCCATATATCAGTACAAACAAAACCCTAACCAAATCAAAAAACCACCCAGAGCCAGATGAACCCGGACCGATCGATGAGCGCCTACACTGGGGAGAGGAAGAGGCCGAAGGATACGACATTGCCTGCAACCAAAGCGAGAAATTAACCACGTGTGAGCAGGTGAGCACCCCGAGAGAGACGAGTTTTTTTTTTGAACCAAGCAACTTCTATTGTAGTTGTAGCTTGTTCGGTTATTTTCAATCTATATGAATTGAAGGGGATTAATACGGATTGAAAGAGATTTTGACCTATGTCTTGCTCATTTGTCCAGGAATGGACTAGAAATCATTCCAGCTGATCAAAACTTATATAAATTAGAGAAACAAACCGGCTACGAATTATTCCATGCCTCCATTCCGAAAGAAACGAACGACACCTTACTAGGGATTGAAACTCCCTCAATCCATATGGATTGGGGTAGAACCGAACAAGCCTTTACTGGGCTTCCGAAAATTAGTATTCCGAACGTGACAATTAAGATTGTAGTATTACAACACCTTCCGTCTTGGTTTTTTTACTCAAACGCGCTTTCTTCGTATACTGAGCGTTGTTACGACTGGTTTTCTTAGATCCGTTCCACAAAACGGATCGGCTCCATTGCTCCTCGCGAGCGGCTCAATTGCTCCCAGTCTCGCCCCTCCATTGCTCCTCCTCGACGGCTGTCAGGTTTTCCCCTCTGAGTCTCGCCCTCCTCGGCGCTTACTGCATTGCTCCATTGTCATACGGCAGGGTTAGAGCCGCCGCTGGTACCGTCTATAAGTTTCATAGAAAGAAAAAAGATTTCCATAAACATCAAATACATGTTGTGGTATATATCTCTACTACTTATTAAGGCGGTAAGGGGTAGGCTGCCATTCCGTGTTCTGCCATTCCCATTCCCACACTGTCTTCCCGGCTGCCATTCTGTGTTGTTCTGCCATTCCCATTACCCCCTCCCCGCACTGTCTTTCTCATTCTCCCCCTCCCCGCAAATCCCATTCCCACGTGCATCACACGCCTAGCTAAAATTAAATTAAAAAAACACAAATATGGCTCCAATGGGATTCGAACCTACGACCTCTCAAGCAAATGTGATCGTAGCTACCACTACACCACATGTGTGTTTATGTCAATATTTGTTACAGTAAAAATATATACTACATCTCTCCCAAAGCCCACCTGCTATCTTTGCACAATGTGTAGTAGTAGATAATTATCAACGAGGTTCCTGAATTATATTTTTGGATGGAGGGAGTAGTATTTAAAAAAGAGCCTTGCATGCAATTTCTTTTGTTTGAATAATGTTTTCAACTTAAATTCTTTTTTTATGTGTGACATTTATTCTCCGTAATATTTTTCCATGGCTCTGACTTGTGAGTCATTTTCATAAACCAACGTCAAAGATGAATCCATGTTTCTTACTTGGAAACCCCGAACAAACACCACTGGCAGGAGGCACTCACGTTGGCGCCGCTCATCGTCGACGAAAAGAAGCTTGGCGACAACCAGTTCGACCTCTGGAAGCAGTACTACGTGACCGCATGTGTCGCTGTGTTCGGCAAGCTCCGGCGCAGCCGCCGCTTGGACACGGTCCAGAGCGGTTGCACCGCTCTGTCCATCTTTAAATAGGGGGACCTCATGGTCGTCGCCAACGCCGGCGACTCTCGGGTTGTTCTGGGCACCGCATCCGACAACGACGACGTCACACCGTCCAGCTCATCATCCACATGAAGCTCAACCTCCCACGTAAGTCACTACTGACCGGCCATGAATTCTTGTACGCTGGGACGACGGTCGTTGCTGACGTTGTGTGAGTGTCCTCGAACAAGATTTATGTATAGGAGTAGCACATTCGGTGGTGCAACGGCTAGGTGTACTACCTCGCTGATGAGCCCGGGGTGCACTTCGTTTGGCAGCCCAGCCAAGAGTCATCGGTAGCCATGTCGTGCGCGTTCGACGACTACTATATCAAGGACTATGGCGTCATCTTGGCACTAGAGGTGACGCAGAGGAGGACCGACAATAATGACCACTCGCCATCGTCGGGGTAGCTTTTGTGCCGGCCTGCCTTTAATTCTCTTCGCAAACACATACACTTGCTTTTTTTTGTTTAAGCAAGCGTGTATGGTGGTGTGTACCTGATGACTGACAATGTACGAATGAACTTCTATCGGTAGGTGTGACACGTGCTCTTCAATGATGAGACCATGCAAATCGTGACATATATCGAAGTCTGCATGATACTGATGGTTGCAATGGAGTAGTGAAACAGCTAAATTAAAATAACAAAATTTATGTATGGCTAGGATTACAATGGATTATGAAATATTTTTATAACAATATAAGACATATTTTGTATATAAGTTATTATGTTATTATATGTTCCCGTTGCAACGCACGGGTACTCACCTAGTATCTTATAATGGAGGAATCCCTCCATTGCTCCATTGTCCATTCTACAGGGGATGTCATCGAAAATGGATGCCCTGGCTAAAGAGCCGCCGCTGGTACCGGCTCGGGAATCCATTCAAAGCAGTGTCCCTGCTCTGGACACGAGTAACGTTATTTATGGCACTAGCAGAATACGTCTGCGCCATCTACTCTCCAGCACACATGATCTGGTATGTTGCTTAACCTTGTTTTGCAAAAGTAAGATCTTGTTTTTTGCAGGGAACAGAGACCCTAGTGAATCTCATTCTTTGTTTTTTTGTAGGCACAAAGATTAAATCGAGTTTGGAATGGTCTTCTAGACGCCATTAGAAAGATGCAAGTCTCTGCAGATAATTTGAGGAGGTTGAGCAGACGCAACCATGTGCCTGAATATGTTGAGCATGTTCACAAGAATAGTCTTGTAAATGCCATGAGGGCTGTTAATGAAATTGCAGAAGGTCTAGACACTGTGAGCACAGTTCTGGAGGAAGTTCTTATTGGTCCACAACCTCTACTTGAAGATTATGAAGCCCTTGGCTTGTACGATGATTTCCAATGCGATGGTGATGTTGATGGTGACTATAATGAGGACTAGGTTTATGATGAAGATAGCTCTCTAGACTTGGATGAGATCAATGATCGCCGTCTATCACATATGAACGAGCGTATATGAGATATATGTTTGTGAGAGAGTTTAGATTGTGCCTATTTTAAGACAACCATCGGTTGAGTTAACTTGTTTGCACTTATCATGTGGAACCTTGTGTAATATGTCTTGTGGAACCTTATGTAATATGTCTTGTGGAAGCTTGTGTAATATGTCTTGTGGAACCTTATGTAATATATCTTGTGGAAGCTTATGTAATATGTCTTGTGGAGCCTTATGTAATATGTCTTGTGGAACTGTGTAGTTTATCTTCAATGGCATATGGTTTGTAAACAACCAAGATAGTTTCTATTCTGTCCACGACATTAGAATCTGAATTGTTAACAGAAGGTTAGCAAAACATTAGAAACATTTTAGTTTCTATTAGCAGCTTATTTTTTTGTTAACAACCAAGTAAACCACGACGTTAGAAACAATTGAGTGGTTAACATCTTATTTTCTGTTAACAGCCAAGTAAACCCAACTTATTTTCTGTTTCTATTAGCAGCCAAGTAAACCCAACTTATTATTTTCAGTCTTATTATTGAATGATCTAGTGAAGCTCTGCAATAGAACAACTTTATGAATTTGACCAGTATGTAACTTAACAGATTGGACGGTTAACAACTTTTCTTGCCCTTTGAGTCCATCGAATTTGAGTATAGTTGCTCTTCATGTAAGCAAGATGTGCTTCCACCTGAAATTGGTGAACTGAAGAAACTGACACACTTGTAACAACTTCAGAATTCAAAGAATAACCTTATTTGGTGAACTAAAATTGGTGTGTCAGTTTTTTCTGTTTCTGTTATTGGTGAACTAAAACTGACACACCCAGAAACTGACAAACTCTTCATCCTATTTTTCCTTTGACGTCCTACACCTCTTTTACTAAGGGGTGCACCAACCTCTTTTGCAAAGTCCACCTTTGGCCAAAACAACTTGTTATCAATTGGCTCCACCAATCGTGAGTACGCTTTCCTAAACATCTCGACAGAGTAGTAACCATCAACAAATTCCTCCATCATTGCATTTCTGAATTGTTGTGCAGTTATTAGACATACGCATGGTGGCAAGGCTTGCCGATATGTTGCCACTCTAGGCATGAACATTCTCTTAGATATGCCTTCACCACATATTTAGATACATAATCATTGTTGTCCCTGACCTTGGCAACATAGTTGTTGGTCACTTGTTCTCAAATGATATGAGTTAAAAACAAGGCAACACAAATGTTAATGGTTAAAGACCTTCGTCCTTCAAAGCATTATCTCCCTTAGGATATAATAATCTCTAGATGAAGGTCATGAAGGATATACCTTCATCATCTCAATATGTAATAATAAAAAGCAGGAACATACGAGACATAGAAAGAACATGAATAATCATATTAGATTATTAGATTATCTATATTCTTATTATATGATCATGAACACAATTAATGATATTGAATTACATTTGTACCTTCGGCTTGACAGAAGGTAAGAATCCAAGGGTGACGTGCGAGTGATTACAAGTCAACATGAACAGTACGGGGGTACTGTTCATCTATTTATAGGCACGGGACGCAGCCCGGACAAAATTACATTTGTGCCCTTGACAACTAATCACATTCATGATACAAACTATCAAGGACTATGCGGTCTTTTCATCTTTAAGTCGGTGCCACCCTTCGTCGCAAGTGTATCATCATGCCGAAGCTTTTTCGATTGTAGCTTCGGCAAACATCTTCATGTCACGCCTGTTTGTATGTCATCTTGCCGAAGGTGTTTTTGCTTAGAGGACCTTCGGTGTAGAAGAAGGCCCCCAACAGTAGCCCTTCGCGGTGCTAGATCGTTTTTCGTAACGAGTTCGATCCGCGAAAAACTCGAAGGCTTCGGAATGCCGAAGGTCCGAAAAACACCTTCCCTGAGCTCGTTGCCGAGAAACGATTTATAATATTCCAAGCGTCGAGTGGTCCACCATTCAACGAGTGCAGGAGATCTGGCGGTTCGCCTTCCCACCTGTAGCACTATATAAACAGACGGGTTGGTGAAGAGTTACCACATCATTCATTGCCATTGCACTGTTGTGCTGTTAAAAATTTTAACCATAGCCAAAGCTTTATGCACCGCGCTTTCAAGCGAAAACTTCATCGTTTAAGGTTAACTTCATCAAACGGGTTAGCTTCATCAAACTGTAAAAGTCCATCGAAATGGCCAGGGTGCGATCAATTGCAAGGGTGTCTCGTGAGGGGGAAGAGACCGAGGCCACTGAAACAACTCCAATTTCAGAAGTAATTGAACGATCAGGTCTAGTTGTGACAAAGGGAGTTGTTGACGAAGGTGTTCCTGATGCCAAAGCTGAACAGATTGTTGCTGAATAAGAAAATGTTGATGAGAGTTGTCGGGGATGATAATTAGGGGTACCCCCAAGGCTCCTAAACTCGGCTGGTAACCACCATCAGCACAAAGCTGCAAAGGCCTGATGGGCGCAATTCAGGTCAAGGCTCCGCCCACTCAAGGGACACGATCTCGCCTCGCCCGAGCCCAGCCTCGGGCAAGAACAGCAGACCCAGGTGGATTCACGTCTCGCCCGAGGGTCTCCTCAAGCAACGGGCGCACCTTCGACTCGCCCGAGGCCCAGCTCGGGCAGGCTTCGCGGAGAAGCAACCTTGGCTAGATCGCCACGCCAACCGATCGTATCGCAGGAGCATTCAATGCAAGGATCGCCTGACACCTTATCCTGACGCGCGTTCCTCAGTCGACAGGGCCGAAGTGACCGCAGTCATTTCGCCCCTCCACTGACTGACCCGACAGGAAAACAGCATCGCCTGCCCTACTCCGACTACCGTGCCACCCGCCAGGGTGAGGCTGACAGCAGCCATGTCTAGCCTCAGGCGCCATAGGAAGCTTCGCCTCGCCCGACCCCAGGGCTCAGACTCCACCTCGACCTCGGAAGACGGTCTCCGCCTCGCCCGACCCCAGGGCTCAGACCGACCACGTCGACCTCGGAAGACGGTCTCCGCCTCGCCCGACCCCAGGGCTCAGACTCCACATTGACCTCAGAAGACGGTCTCCGCCTCGCCCGACCCCAAGGCTCGGACTCCACGTCAACCTCAGAAGACGGTCTCCGCCTCGCCCGACCCCAAGGCTCGGACTCAGCCTCGACCTCGGAGGAGTCACCACCTTGCCCGACCTTGGGCTCGGACCGACCACGTCGCAGGGGGGTACATCATTACCCTACCCCTAGCTAGCTCAGGCTACAGGGAACAAGACCGGCGTCCCATCTGGCTCGCCCCGGTAAAACAAGTAATGATGGCACCCTGCGTGCTCCATGACGACGGCGGTTCTCAGCCCCCTACGGAAGCAAGGAGACGTCAGCAAGGACCCGACAGCCCCGACAGTTGTGCCTCTACAGGGTTTAAGCGCTCCTCCGACAGCCACAACATCACATGAACAGGGCACCAACACCTCTCCAACAGCCACGTCAGCATGTACATAAGGTTGTGGCTCCTCTCTGCTAGACACGTTAGCACATTGCTACACCCCCCATTGTACACCTGGGCCCTCTCCTTACATCTATAAAAGGAAGGTCCAGTGCCCTCGTACGAAAAAGGTGGTCGCGCGGGAGAACGGGCTGACGGACAGGCCCTCACTCTCTCCCTCGCGAACGCTTGTAACCCCCTACTGCAAGCGCATCCGCCCTGGGCGCAGGACAACACGAGCCACGGTTCCCCTTATTGCTCCCCCTTGTGTTCCGTCTCGCGCCGACCCATCTGGGGTGGGACACGCAGCGACAATTTACTCGTCGGTCCAGGGACCCCCCGGGGTCGAAACGCCGACAGTTGGTGCGCCAGGTAGGGGCCTGCTGCGTGTTGACGAACAACTTCCCGTCAAGCTCCAGATGGGTAGTCTCCAGCAACCTCTCCAGCCCGGGACGATGCTCCATTTCGGGAGTCTTGAGTTCATGTCCCTCGACGGCAGCTACGACATGGTACTCCTTCCTCCGCCGCGTGACAACGACAATGGCGGCCTTCAGCCCGCCCGCCGGCGGCGGAATTGACGACATCTTCCCCGCGTGGCGGAAGAGCAGCATCCGGGTCTGTCCCGTCACCTTCCCCGCCGACGGAGGAGGAGGCGGGGCAACCATGGCCAAGCAGGAGGCGGCACCTCGTCGGGTGTCGAGTGGGTCGACGACGCCGGCGCCCCAGCGGGGGACACGTCGGGCGTCGACCTCGCGTCTGAGACGAAGACGAGCGTCATTTCCCCGCAACACGCCAACCCCAAGCAGACAGACGATGCCAGCATGCTCGCGAAGGACTTGCTGGGTGTTAGCCTCGTACCTGAGATAACGGTGCAGTCCGTCCCCGACGCGACTTTGTCACCATCCGTCGATCAAGAGGTACCGTCCGTTTTCCATCCTGTGCCTTTTAGATTCAGCTTCGACCCACCAAGCGACCCCGCTTCGGTGGACGCTTTCGTAAAGGCATACCCAAACCTTCCAGGGTACCATATGTGGTCAACCTGGGACCGACTGACGGCCGTCTCGACCTACGGGCCCTCGGGTTCCGAGGAAGATGACGAGCCCGACTCTGGTTGGGATTTCTCCGGGCTCGGTAACCCTAGTGCCATGCGAGACTTCATGACCGCATGTGACTACTGCCTCTCCGATTGCTTCGATGATGGCCACAACCTTGACGACGAGGACTGTGGCCCAAGTCGCGAATGTTTCCACGTCGATCTAGGGGGTCTCGACGAAGGCAACCATCTTGGTATGCCGGAGGACGGCGATCCCCCTAGGCCTGCGCCTCGCGTTGACATCCTTCGGGAGCTAGCTGTGGTCCCAGTCCCTGCGGGGGGTCAGGACACACAGCTCGAGCAAATCCGCGAGATGCAGGCCAGGCTCGACGGGGAAGTAGGACAACTTGTGCAGCTCCGGCAGAACATCGGGCAGAAGTGGGCAGGACGAGCTCCGGTCGGAGAAGCGCGTCATCTGGCCCAGGACGTCCAGCACCGCATCACCGACGATGCCAGGGCAAGGCTGTCCCCGACTTCCAGTGGGGTCGGCCAGAACCTGGCTGCAGCGGCAATACTACTCCGAGCGATGCCGGAACCATCCACCACCAAGGGGCGACGTATCCAGGGAGAGCTCAAGAATCTCCAAGAGGACGTCGCGGTCCGACGGGCCAAAAGCTCTGCCTCCCGAAGGCAGGGGTACCCCCTGGAGCATCGCGTCGCAACTTCCCGATTCATGCGGGAAGCCTCGGTCCACACCGGGCGCACGCGGGACACAGCGCCTGTGAAGCATCTCGATCCTATGGGACTCAAATGTGATACAAATACAATTACTAGTCCCAGGAGGCTAGTAACCACATTCATTACTTCAAATAGTTACAGAGTCTGAATAATGTTATTACAATACCGGGGGATACAAGCTCAAAAGTGAGCCGAAAATCATAAAGCGCAGTGGAAGGTAAAATAGCCCAGGCCACAGGCAGAACTGGGTGAAGACACAGCCCCATCAATCAAGCATAGCAGAAAAGAAGTCTTCAGCTGCTGAAAAACATAAATAAATCTGGGTGAATACACTAGGTATTCCGCAAGCCCACCCGACTCCCGTAAAGAGAAAGTGACCTATATTATACATGCTTTATATGGTGGAGTTGAAGTCACTCATACTTTTTCAGAGAAAGGCAGTACTCATTGTTTAAGGTTTTGCCAAGACAATAGAAATAACACTTGCTTGACCACCACTGAGCTTCCCGCTCCCGTGGCACTATTTTCTTTCCAGAACATACACATACATTTCCCTGTTCCCAGTTGTAGTAGAAACACTAATTGTCATACCATACCAGACTCGTCCATACCAGTGGACACGGACTATTCGAATAGGTTTAGACTCTGCGCAGAGGGGTACACTTTACCCACTAGTCCGGCTCTGCGATCTCATGGCCAATGAGATCCGAATCCGAAACTCTTTCCTTCCTTGCACGTCCTAACCTTAGCGGTTATACCGGAAGGAGTCAGGCCACCGCCATGTCCAAACCGGACAAAACTTTCCCCCTCCTTATCCTCCCGGTGCTCCCCAGCCTTCATAACCCTGGGGTTGGATCGTACGAGTTCAGATCGAGTGGCTGCCCACACAGCCTCGAGTGGTTGTACTTTAGGGGGGTGTGTCATTTCTTACATCTCATTATTTTGGTGCCCTATAATTTATTTTAGACTATTTTTGGTGCATAAAATATCAGCATATAAGTATATATATGAAAATGGGGAAAAGAAATGGGAAAAGAAAAAGAAAAAGGGATTTCCAGCTAGCTGGGCCGGGGGGGGGGGGATTTCGGCCCACCAGGCGCGAGCGCGCGCGCGGGCGTGCTTGCGGCCTAGTTGGCCCAGCCGCGAGGGAGCGACAGCGGGGGACGGCGCCGTGGCGCGGGGCCCACACGCCAGAGAGAGGGGGGTGGTTAACGGCGTTGATGGCAATGGAAGGAGGGGGGGTTCGACCGAAGCCCGACCGGCGGCGAAATCCCACGGCGGTTCTCCGCCGTTGGTCCGGTTCTACGGTGGGGAGGTGGTGGCGAGGCACGGGTGGGTGCAGGGGATCACGGGAGTGGGGTTAATTTGGCCTGTGGGGGCCTATGGCGGCCAGTCCGCGGCACGGTGGCGGGTGCCCGCGGCGGAGATGCCGCCGGTGCGGTTGTCGGCCACAATAGAGGGGGAAAAGTGGCGCCCTGTGACCGTGAGAGTGTGGCGGAGCTTCGAGCATAGTTTAATTGGACAGAGGATTGCTAGAGAGGGGGAAGGGAGCTCACCGGAGCGACGAAGGGAGCACAGCGGCGCTAGCTCGAATGGCTCGGGGGAAAGCAGTGGAGATGGCCGGAGCTGGTGTGGTGAGGACGGGGTCCGGGCGGGTGCTTTTATAGGCGCTCGGGGGAGGGAGGGGGATGGAGGAGACAGCGAGCACCGGCGAGCTCGCCATGATGGCGGGAATGGCGCTAACGCCGATTGAGATGGCTCGGGCAGGCGGGGGGGTGAGGGGACGGCTCGAGTACAGTGGCGGGGTTGTCGCGGAGGTTGGGCGAGCCTTAATGGCGAGGCGACGGGGCGAGGGGGGGCTCGGCGGCGGATGCGCCGGTGAGGGATGGGCGAGAAAGACGAAGCTGACAGGCGGGCCATGTTGCCAGAGAGAGGGAGCGGTGCGAGAGGGAGGGAGGTGGGTCGCTGATGGGTGGGGCCAGGCTGTCAGTGAGAGGGAGCGGCGCGAGAGGGAGGGGGACGAGACGCTGACGGGCGGGGCTCGGATGTCAGCAAGGCGCGCGGCGCGCGGAGCTGGGCCGCCTGGGCCGGGGAGAGAGGAGGGGAGCGCGGGCGTGCGGGGGCTGGTTGGGCCGGAATCGGCCCAGCCGAGGAGGGGGGATTTCTCTTTTTCTTTTCTTTTTCTAATTCTAATTCCTTTCTTTTCCTTTTTCTATTTTTTTCTTTTTGTTTCTTTTTTCCTTTGGAACCAAAAATATTCTCTAGATGATCTTGAGTGATAAATATAGTCTATGTGAGGTGCTCTAATTATTTCAAGTGTATGCACATGAGAAGGGGTTCTAAGGGTAGAGTTTAAGGGAGAAAAATAAAATAAGGGGGGGTTAGGAGGTTAGGGTTTTAAACCTTGGTTGGGATTTTGGGATGTTACAAACCTACCCCACTTAAAGGAATCTCGCCCTCGAGATTTAGACTGGATTTGAGAAAAGATAAGGGTATTCCCTCCTCAAGGAGTCCTCACTCTCCCAGGTAGCTTCCTCTTCTCCTTCTCTGCTCCACTGAACTTTACAGAGCTTCACCTCTGAGGTGCGGGTCTTTCTGACTGCTGAATCAAGAATCTTTACTGGCTTCTCACGGTACTGAAGGTCTTTTTGAATCTGCACTGTCTCTTCTTCGATGTGACTTTCTGGTGCTTGCGGGCATTTGCGGAGCTGGGATACGTGAAACACATTGTGGATGTCGGACATGGATTCCGGTAATTCCAGACGGTATGCTGCGGGTCCTACCCTGCCAATGATGGGATAGGGACCTATGAATCGCAGTACTAGCTTTCCTTTTACTTGGAACCTCCTGACACCACGCATTGGAGAAACCTTGAGGTAGACGAAGTCTCCTTCCTCAAATCGGAGTTCCCTCCGCCTGTTGTCTGCATAACTCTTCTGCCGACTCTGAGCTTCAAGTAACCTTCTGCGGATCAGTGCAACTTTCTCTTCCGCCTCTTTGACAAAGGCAGGTCCTTCTAGTGCTTTTCCCCCTACGTTGGACCACATGAGAGGGGTCTGGCATTTCCGTCCATATAGTGCTTCGAATGGCGACATCTTGATGCTGGCCTGATAGCTATTGTTGTATGAGAACTCTGCGTAGGGTAGACTGGATTCCCAACTTCTATCAAATGCTAGCACACATGCTCTTAATAGATCCTCGAGGACTTCGTTGACTCTTTCTGTCTGCCCATCTGTCTGAGGGTGATAAGCGGTACTGAAATCTAGCTTGGTGCCCATAGCTTTCTGAAGGCTTGTCCAGAATTTGGATGTGAACTAGGTTCCCCTGTCTGACACTATCTTTCTTGGGATGCCATGGAGTCTGACTATCTCCTTGAGATAAATCCGGGCAAGGGTGGCTCCTCCAAAGTTAGTTTTCACTGGGATGAAATGAGCTACCTTGGTGAGGCGATCTATTATTACCCAGATGGAATCATTCCCTTTTTGCGTCCGGGGCAGTCCGGTTACGAAGTCCATGCCTATTTCTTCCCACTTCCATTCAGGTATCGGGAGGGGTTGCAATAGTCCTGCAGGTTTTTGGTGCTCGACCTTCGTTCGTTGGCAGATGTCACATCGAGCCACATACTGAGCTATTTCTTTCTTCATCCCTCTCCACCAGTATCTGGTTTTGAGGTCTAGGTACATCTTGGTAGTCCTTGGGTGGATGGAGTAGGCTGAGTTGTGAGCTTCTTTGAGCAGGACTTCTCGGGCCTCCCCTTTTGGTACACACAGACGATTTTTGAACCAAAGGACTCCTTGTCCATCCGTCGTGAAGTCCGGGAGTTGTTCCTTGCGGGCTTTCTCCACAAGTCTTGCTGTCTCTGAGTCTAGACGTTGAGCTTTGCATATGAGGTCTTCTAGCATTGGTTTGACTTCTAGATTGTTGCTGTTTCCCAGACATGTATTTAGTTGAGCCGATTCTTTCTTCCAATCTTCTAAAAAGTTGGTCCCCTTTATTCCGAATGGTTTTCGACTGAGGGCGTCTTCTACCACGTTGGCCTTCCCGGGGTGATAATGAATTTCTAGGTCATAATCCTTTATTAGCTCCAACCATCTTCGTTGACGGAGATTGAGATCTGTTTGAGTGAAGATATACCTCAGACTCTTGTGATCGGTGAAAATGTGACATTTGTTCCCGATTAGGTAATGCCTCCATATCTTCAAGGCATGCACTATGGCTGCCAATTCCAAATCATGGGTGGGGTAATTCTGTTTGTGCGGCTTGAGTAGGCATGATGCATAAGCAATGACTTTCTCGTTTTGCATTAGCACACACCCTAAGCCTTGCCTCGAGGCATCACAGAAGACGACAAAATCTTGATGAATATCTGGTAGTTCCAAAACGGGTGCTGTTGTGAGTTTCTCCTTTATGACCTAGAAACTTCCTTCACATTTTGGGGTCCACACAAATTTATGGTCCTTCTTGAGAAGTTCTGTCATTGGTCTTGCTATGCTGGAGAATCCTTTGATGAAGCGGTGGTAATATCCTGCCATTCCCAGAAAGCTCCGAACTTCACTGACGTTGGTCGGCTGCCTCCATTTTGATACTGCTTCCACCTAGGAAGGGTCCACTTCTATTCCTTCTGCGGTTAAGATATGCCCAAGGAAGGCTATCTTTTCCAACCAGAATTCACATTTACTGAGTTTAGCATAAAGTTGGTGTGCTCTGAGTTTTCCGAGGATGATCCGAAGGTGACGCTTATGGTCTTCGCGGTTCTTGGAGTAGATAAGGATGTCGTCAATGAAGACTACGACAAACTTATCTAGCTCTTCCATAAACACTTTGTTCATGAGGTTCATGAAAAAGGCGGGTGCGTTGGTCAGTCCGAACGACATCACTGTGAATTCATATTGCCCGTACCGGGTGACAAATGCAGTCTTCTGGATGTCTGCTTCCTTGATCCTCAGTTGGTGGTAACCAGACCTTAGGTCTATCTTGGAGAAGTACTTGGCCCCTTGAAGCTGATCGAGGAGGTCGTCAATCCGAGGAAGTGGATACTTGTTCTTGATGGTGACTTCATTTAACGATCGGTAATCAATACACATTCTCATGCTTCCATCTTTCTTAGAGACGAACATGACTGGTGCTCCCCAAGGGGATGAGCTGGGACGAATGTATCCCTTTTGCTGAAGATCTGCGATTTGAAGCTTCAGTTCTGCTAACTCGGTGGGAGCCATCCGGTATGGTCTCTTTGCGATGGGTGCCGTCCCAGGGATCAGATCTATGTAGAACTCCACTTCTCTTTCCGGTGGCATTCCTGGTAATTCTTCTGGAAACACATCCATGAATTCCTCTACCACTGTTATACTTCCTGTTGCTAGACTGAACATCATTGGGTCATTGGCGGGTGGCTGGGCCTGACAAGAGACTGACTTTCCCTGATGGTCGGTGAGGTGGACTGTCTTGTCTGCGCAACTGATGATGCCTTTGTGTTTAGTTAGCCAATCCATCCCTAAGATCACATCAATTCCTTTGGATGGCAAGACGGTTAAGTCTGCCAAGAATACTACCCCACTTAAAAGGATTCTGACTTGGGAGCATTTGAGCTGGCATAGAAGGTCTGACCCTGGGGTTCGGGTGACCAAGGGAATCTCTAGGGGAGTGGAGGGAATGCCATGCTTTTCCACAAAACTAGTGGCTTTGAATGAGTGGGATGCTCCAGAATTGAAAAGTACGGTAGCGGGAGTAAATTCAACAAGGAACTCACCGAGCACTACTCCCGGAGCTTGCTGAGCCTCCTGGGCATCGACGTGATTCACTCGTGCCCTTCCTTGGTACGGGATCTTGTTCTGCTGGCTGACGGAGGAGGGCGCCTTGGGGGCGGATGCCGAGGTATTCTTGGGGCCATTCACCGAGTTGGAGTAGGCGGGTCCTGGTGGCTTCAGCTGTGGACAATTGTTCTTGAAGTGACTGGGATCGCCGTAGTGCCAACATGCATTCGCCGGGGGTTGGTTGCTTGCCACTGAGGGGGAATGGAAAGAGCTCTGACTCTGGTGGCTGAACCGTGACGGGGTGGGTCCAGCTGGTCTACTGAAGTTTGGCCCCTTGGGTGGGAATCCAAATGATCGAGTCTTCTGGTGCCGGTCCTGTTGCTGTGCCCAGAGAACCTGGAACTTTCTTTTGAGATGCCCTTTTTCTTCCTCCTTTGCCCTTTCAACTTGCATGGCCTTGTTGGAAAGGTGAGAGAAACTGAGGAAGTCTTGGCTAGCTAGAATTGTCTTGAGTTCTGGCCTGAGTCCCTTCAGGAAACGGACCATCTTCTTGCCTTTGGTACTGACGTCCTCTGGCGCGTAGCGGGCTAACTCTGTGAACTTGTGCACATATTCGCTGACAGATCTTCCGTCTTGAGTCAGTTCTCGGAACTCGTCCTCCTTAAGCTGTACGAGTCCTTGGGGCACATGGTGCTCCCGGAAAGCTGCTTCAAATTCCGCCCAGGTAGCATCTCTGATGGTGACGTTGAAGGTGTCCCACCAGGCTAAGGCCATCCCGGAAAGTTGGTGGGCAGCTAGTTGAACACGCTGATTTTCTGGGCAACCAATGGCTTCCAGTTTTCTTTTAATCGTGCGCATCCAATCGTCTGCATCGAGGGGGTTGCTTGATCCGGCGAACGTGGGAGGCTTGAGTCTCAGGAAATCCCCCATTCTGTCTTGCGGTCTTCCACCATTTGGTCGTTGATTTTCCAGACTTCGAGTGAGGACCTCGATGAGTCGGGTTTGATTGGCTAGAACTTGGGCTAGGTCTAAGGGTAGTTGCGGAGGTGCGGGGAGGTGGGTTTCACTTTTCTCTCTAATGGCTTCCCCTTCAGCTCTCAGGGGAAACCCTGCTCCAATCCCGGAGGCGGTAGGCGTGGTTTTATCCGAAGCCATCTGCCAGGGAAGAGAGTCGCTATTATGCATATGCAAATTGTTTTCAACCAAGTTATTTTATTCATTACACCAGTACATTACAAGCATATGACTACTACAGGTTGAACTACACGAGAGCGTTCCCTGAGGTACTACCGAACTCTTTCTCTAAGGTATCCCCAAATTCCTTGAGAAGATCATCAAGGCTTGCTAGGGATATATCCTCGGCGTCGGACCAATCATCTATTCTGGGGGGAGGTGGGGCTGGAGGGGTCTTCTTCTTCTTCTCCGTTTGGCATCCTTGGTTGGTGGTCTTCTTCTGGATTTTCTTCTTGGGAGCGAGCTTCCTTAGCTTCTTGTCATAGTCCATCTTTAAGGTTCGATAGGCCTCATGGGTGTTGGCTTCCTCGCCTTCTGCTATGTCGAGACACTCCTGGAGAGACGCCTTCTCTTTCTTAAGTTCTTTGACTTGCTGCTCTAGGCTTTCCACGCGGGAGTTTAGGTGGGTGCATTGGGAGGAGAGATCATCGTAGTGGTTGTCGAGGGTGTGGAGGTATCCGACCATGTAGACGATGGTGGGGTCATCTTCTGTGGGGTCTCCTCCTGACAGAGCCTGGATTCTTTTCCTCCAAGTGGGGGTATTTTTGTTGCTAGGTGGCAAATATCGAAGGGGGTCTCGGAGATCTCTCGGCTGTAGTTTTGGCACAACTGTTTAAGAGCTTTTCGGGCAACACCCTGGCAAGTGTCTGGGAAGCGGTGCCTGATGAAGGTGATTTGGAAGGGAGGGTGGTTTGGGTAGTTTCGGCTTTCTCCCAGGTAGACTGCCATAGAGCACTTTTCTATTCCATTTTCGCGGTACTCCTTCCAGACATATTCGGGCTTCTTGCGGATCCCCATGCGTAGCGCGCAACTTCGTAGAAGGTGAGGAAAGCCTTCCTCCTCTGAGCAATAGAATGTCCTAATAACCCAGGGGCCTTCCATCTGGTAGAAGAAAAGAAGGGTCTGTTAATATCGGGGAAAGGGGGAGAGTGTTTCTTGGGGGTAAGAGGTGTTTTCTTGTTAAGGCAACTTTTAAGGTCAGGGTTGCGGTCTCCGGCCAGTCCTATAGGTTCTGATACCACCTGAAGCGTTCCGATCCTTTGGGACTCAAATGTGATACAATTACTAGTCCCAGGAGGCTAGTAACCACATTCATTACTTCAAATAGTTATAGAGTCTGAATAATGTTATTACAATACCGGGGGATACAAGCTCGAAAGTGAGTCGAAAATCATAAAGCGCAGTGGAAGGTAAAATAGCCCAGGCCACAGGCAGAACTGGGTGAAGACACAGCCCCATCAATCAAGCATAGCAGAAAAGAAGTCTTCAGCTGCTGAAAAACATAAATAAATCTGGGTGAATACACTAGGTATTCCGCAAGCCCACCCGACTCCCGTAAAGAGAAAGTGAACTATATTATACATGCTTTATATGGTGGAGTTGAAGTCACTCATACTTTTTCAGAGAAAGGCAGTACTCATTGTTTAAGGTTTTCCCAAGACAATAGAAATAACACTTGCTTGACCACCACTGAGCTTCCCGCTCCCGTGGCACTATTTTCTTTCTAGAACATACACATACATTTCCCTGTTCCCGGTTGTAGTAGAAACACTAATTTTCATACCATACCAGACTCGTCCATACCAGTGGACACGGACTATTCGAATAGGTTTAGACTCTGCGCAGAGGGGGTACACTTTACCCACTAGTCCGGCTCTGCGATCTCATGGCCAATGAGATCCGAATCCGAAACTCTTTCCTTCCTTGCACGTCCTAACCTTAGCGGTTATACCGAAAGGAGTCAGGCCACCGCCATGTCCAAACCGGACAAAACTTTCCCCCTCCTTATCCTCCCGGTGCTCCCCAGCCTTCATAACCCTAGGGTTGGATCGTACGAGTTCAGATCGAGTGGCTGCCCACACAGCCTCGAGTGGTTGTACTTTTTATGAGTACACGTAATGAAAGATGACAAACCGGTCCTTATACGAGAGGACAATCCTTCTGCTCACGCCTAAACCAGCTGAGCCAACACCTTAGGCCCTCCCCTAAACCAGGGAGTCCCTGATCATCCTACTCACCAGGTGATGAGGGTGAATACCCTTCATCGCACACTTTTTGGAAAACATGTTACTTGCACCCTTGTAGTTATCCCATATCTTGTAATCAAGGGTAAAAGTTAATGCGAGCTCTCTCATGCTCACCATGCAATTCGATTCCCATCCCACATTCCAGGCTTAGGCAGTGGTAGAGAGAAATAGGTAAATAATGCATCAAGGGAAAAATGGACTTGCCTTCGTCGAAGCTTTCCTGGCACAAGAGGTTTATCTCCGAGGGGTCGGGTTCTTGCCCTTCTTCCGAAGCTATACGTTCCGGAGGATCGGATCCCTCTTCCGCTAATCAAACACAGGTAATAACAATACATCAAACATGGTGACTTTAGGGGGGTGTGTCATTTCTTACATCTCATTATTTTGGTGCCCTATAATTTATTTTAGACTATTTTTGGTGCATAAAATATCAGCATATAAGTATATATATGAAAATGGGGAAAAGAAATGGGAAAAGAAAAAGAAAAAGGGATTTCCAGCTAGCTGGGCCGGGGGGGGGGGGGGGGGATTTCGGCCCACCTGGCGCGAGCGTGCTCGCGGGGGCGTGCTTGCGGCCCAGTTGGCCCAGCCGCGAGGGAGCGACGGCGGGGGACAGCGCCGTGGCGCGGCGCCCACACGCCAGGGAGAGGGGGTGGTTAACGACGTTGATGGCAACGGAAGGAGGGGGGTTCGACCGGAGCCCAGCCGGCGGCGAAATCCCGCGGCGATTCTCCGTCGCTAGTCCGGTTCTACGGGGGGGAGGTGGTGGCGAGGCACGGGTGGGTGCAGGGGATCACGGGAGTGGGGTTAATTTGGCCTGCGAGGGCCTATGGCGGCCGGTCCGCGGCACGGTGGCGGGTGCCCACGGCGGAGATGCCGCCGGTGCGGTTGCCGGCCACAATAGAGGGGGAAAAGTGGCGCCCTGTGACCGTGAGAGTGTGGCGGAGCTTCGAGCATAGTTTAATTGGACAGAGGATCGCTAGAGACGGGGAAGGGAGCTCACCGGAGCGACGAAGGGAGCACGACGACGCTAGCTCGAATGGCTCGGGGGAAAGCAGTGGAGATGGCCGGAGCTGGTGTGGTGAGGACGGGGTCCGGGCGGGTGCTTTTATAGGCGCTCGGGGGAGGGAGGGGGATGGAGGAGACGGCGAGCATCGGCGAGCTCGCCATGATGGCGGGAATGGCTCTAACGCCGATTGAGATGGCTCGGGCAGGCGGGGGGGGGGGTGAGGGGACGACTCGAGTATAGTGGCTGGGTTGTCGCGGAGGTTGGGCGAGCCTTAATGGCGAGGCGACGGGGCGAGGGGGGCTCGGCGGCGGATGCGCCGGTGAGGGATGGGCGAGAAAGACGAAGCTGACAGGCGGACCCTGTTGCCAGAGAGAGGGAGCCGTGCGAGAGGGAGGGAGGTGGGTCGCTGACGGGCGGGGCCAGGCTGTCAGCGAGAGGGAGCAGCGCGAGAGGGAGGGGGTGAGACGCTGACGGGCGGGGCCCGGATGTCAGCGAGGCGCGCGGCTCGCGGAGCTGGGCCGCTTGGGCCGGGGAGACAGGAGGGGAGCGCGGGCGTGCGGGGGCTGGTTGGGCCGGAATCGGCCCAGCCGAGGAGGGGGATTTCTCTTTTTCTTTTCTTTTTCTTTTTCTAATTCCTTTCTTTTCCTTTTTCTATTTTTGTTTCTTTTTCCTTTGGAACCAAAAATATTCTCTAGATGATCTTGAGTGATAAATATAGTCTATGTGAGGTGCTCTAATTATTTCAAGTGTATGCACATGAGAAGGGGTTCTAAGGGTAGAGTTTAAGGGAGAAAAATAAAATAAGGGGGGTTAGGAGGTTAGGGTTTCAAACCTTGGTTGGGATTTTGGGATGTTACAGCCTGCAGCCCCGGGTCGCCTCGGCAACGAGCACCACCGTCGCGACTGTCGAGCCCACCTCGACGAGAAGGTGCGCCGAGGCTACCACCCTAGGCGTGGGGGACGCTACGACAGCGGGGAGGATCAGAGCCCTTTGCCCGAACCGCCCGGTCCGCAGGCTTTGAGCCGGGTCATACGACGGGCGCCGTTCCCGACCCGGTTCCGAACCCCGACTACCATCACCAAGTACTCAGGGGAGACAAGGCCGGAACTATGGCTTGCGGACTACCGGCTGGCCTGCCAGCTGGGTGGAACGGACGATGACAACCTCATCATCCGCAACCTCCCCCTGTTCCTCTCCGACACCGCCTGAGCCTGGCTGGAGCATCTGCCTCCTGCGTAGATCTCCAACTGGGACGACCTGGTCAAAGCCTTCGCCGGCAACTTCCAGGGCACATACGTGCGCCCTAGGAACTCCTGGGATCTCCGAAGCTGCCGCCAGCAGCCGGGAGAATTCCTGCGGGACTACATCCGGCGATTTTCGAAGCAGCGCACCGAGCTGCCCAACATCACCGACTCAGATGTCATCGGCGCGTTCCTCGCCGGCACCACTTGTCGCGACCTGGTGAGCAAGCTGGGTCGCAAGACTCCCACCAGGGCGAGCGAGCTGATGGACATCGCCACCAAGTTCGCCTCTGGTCAGGAGGCGGTCGAGGCCATCTTCCGGAAGGACAAGCAGCCTCAGGGGCGCCAGCCGGAAGACGTCCCCGAGGCATCCGCTCAGTGCGGCACCAAGAAGAAGGGCAAGAAGAAGTCGCAAGCGAAACGCGACACCGCTGACGCAGACCTTGTCGCCACCGCCGAGCACAAGAACCCTCGGAAGCCTCCCGGAGGCGCCAATCTGTTCGACAAGATGCTCAAGGAGTCGTGCCCCTATCATCAAGGTCCCGTCAAGCACACCCTTGAGGAGTGCGTCATGCTTCAGCGCTACTTCCACAAGGCCGGGCCCCCGACGGAAGGTGGCAAAGGCCACGACAACGATAAGAAGGAGGGCCACAAGGCAGAAGAGTTCCCCGAGGTCCATGACTGCTTCATGATCTACGGTGGGCAAGTGGCAAATGCCTCGGCTCGGCACCGCAAGCAAGAGCGCCGGGAGGTCTGCTCGGTGAAGGTGGCGGCGCCAGTCTACCTAGACTGATCCGACAAGCCCATCACCTTCGACCAAGGCGACCACCCCGACCGCGTGCCGAGCCCGGGGAAGTACCCGCTCGTTGTCGATCCCGTCATCGGCAACGTCAGGCTTACCAAAGTCCTCATGGACGGAGGTAGCAGCCTCAACATCATCTACACCGAGACCCTCGGGCTCTTGCAGATCGATCTGTCCGCGATCCGGGCCGGTGCAGCGCCCTTTCACGGGATCATCCCCGGGAAGCGCGTCCAACCCCTCGGGCAACTCGATCTGCCCGTCTGCTTCAGGACTCCCTCCAACTTCCAAAAGGAAACCCTCACGTTCGAGGTGGTCGGGTTCCGAGGAACCTACCACGCAGTGCTGGGGAGAGCATGCTACGCCAAGTTCATGGCCGTCCCCAACTACACCTACCTCAAGCTCAAGATGTCGGGCCCCAACGGGGTCATCACCGTCGGATCCACGTACCGACACGCGTACGAATGCGACGTGGAGTGTGTGGAGTACGCTGAGGCCCTCGCCGAATCCGAGGCCCTCATCGCCGACCTGGAGAGCCTCTCCAAGGAAGTGCCAGACGCGAAGCGCCACGCCGGCAACTTTGAGCCAGCAGAGGCGGTTAAGTCCGTCCCTCTCGACCCCAGCAAAGATGCCTCCAAGCAAGTCCGGATCGGCTCCGAGCTGGACCCCAAATAGGAAGCAGTGCTCGTCGACTTTCTTTGCGCGAACGCCTAGGTTTTTGCGTGGAGTCCCTCGGACATGCCTGGCATACCGAGGGATGTCGTCGAGCACTCGCTGGATATCCAAGCTGGAGCCTGACCTGTGAAGCAGCCTCTGCGCCGATTCGACGAAGAAAAGCAAAGAGCCATAGGTGAGGAGATCCACAAGCTGACGGTTGCAGGGTTCATCAAAGAGGTATTCCATCCCGAATGGCTAGCCAACCCTGTGCTTGTGAAAAAGAAAGGTGGGAAATGGCGGATGTGTGTAGACTACACTGGTCTAAACAAAGCATGTCCGAAAGTTCCCTACCCTCTGTCTCGCATCGATCAAATCGTGGATTCCACTGCTGGGTGCGAAACCCTGTCGTTCCTCGATGCCTACTCAGGGTATCACCAAATCAGGATGAAAGAGTCTGACCAGCTCGCGACTTTTTTCATCACACCTTTTGGCATGTACTGCTACATCACTATGCCATTTGGTCTGAGGAATGCAGGCGCGACATACCAAAGGTGCATGAACCACGTGTTCGGAGAGCACATTGGTCGAACGGTCGAGGCTTACGTCGATGACATCGTAGTCAAGACAAGGAAAGCCTCCGACCTCCTCACTAACCTTGAAACGACATTCAAGTGTCTCAAGGCGAAAGGCGTAAAACTTAATCCTGAGAAGTGTGTCTCCGGAGTCCCCCGAGGCATGCTCCTAGGGTTCATCGTCTCCGAGCGGGGCATCGAGGCCAACCCGGAGAGAATCACGGCCATCACCAACATGGGGCCCATCAAGGACTTGAAAGGAGTACAGAGGGTCATGGGATGCCTTGCGGCTCTGAGCCGCTTCATCTCGCGCCTCGGCGAAAGAGGCCTACCCCTGTGCCGCCTCTTAAGGAAGACTGAGCGCTTCACTTGGACCCCCGAGGCCGAGGAAGCCCTCGGGAACTTAAAGGCGCTCCTTACAAGCGCGCCCATCTTGGTGCCCCCGCTGCGGGAGAAGCCCTCTTGATCTACGTAGCCGCAACCACTCAGGTGGTCAGCGCCGCAATCGTAGTCGAGACACGAGAAGAAGGGCATGCATTGCTCGTCCAGAGGCCGGTCTACTTCATCAGTGAGGTACTGTCCGAGACCAAAATCTGCTACCCGCAGATTCAGAAGCTACTGTACGCGGTGATTCTGACGCGGCGAAAGTTGCGACACTACTTCGAGTCTCATCTGATGACTGTGGTGTCATCCTTCCCCCTGGGGGAGATCATCCAGTGCCGAGAGGCCTCGAGTAGGATTGCAAAGTGGGCAGTGGAGATCATGGGCGAGACAATCTCGTTCGCTCCTCGGAAAGCCATCAAGTCCCAAGTCTTGGTGGACTTTGTGGCTGAATGGGTCGACACCCAACTTCCAGCAGCTCCGGTCCAACCGGAACTCTGGACCATGTTTTTCGACGGGTCGCTGATCAAAACAGGAGCGGGCGCGGGCCTGCTCTTCATCGCACCCCTCGGGAAGCACCTCCGCTACGTCCTGCGCCTCCATTTCCCGGCGTCCAACAACGTGGCCGAGTACGAGGCTCTCGTTAACGGGTTGCGCATCGCCATCGAGCTAGGGGTTCGGCGCCTCGACGCTCGTGGCAACTCGCAGCTTGTCATCGACCAAGTCATGAAGAACTCACACTGCCGCGACCCGAAGAAGGAAGCCTACTGCGACGAGGTTCGACGCCTGGAAGACAAGTTCTACGGGCTCGAGCTCAACCACGTCGCCCGACGATACAACGAGACTGCGGACGAGCTGGCTAAAATAGCCTCGGGGCGGACAACGGTTCCCCCGGATGTCTTCTCCCGAGACCTACATCAACCCTCCGTCAAGACCGACGACACGCCCGAGCCCGAGGAGGCCTCGGCTCTGCCCGAGGCGCCCTCGGCTCAGCCCGAGGCGCCCTCAGCTCAGCGCGAGGCACCCTCGGCCCCCGAGGGTGAGGCTTTACGCGTCGAGGAAGAGCGGAATGGGGTCCCGCCTAATCGAAACTGGCAGACCCCATACCTGTAATATCTCCACCAAGGAGAGCTACCCCTCGACAGAGCTGAAGCTCAGTGACTGGCGCGGCGCGCCAAGTCGTTCGTCTTGCTGGGTGACGGAAAGGAGCTCTACCACCGCAGCCCCTCAGGCATCCTCCAACGATGCATATCCATTGCCGAAGGTCAGGAGCTATTGCAAGAAATACACTCGGGGGCTTGCGGTCATCACGCAGCACCTCGAGCCCTCGTCGGGAACGCCTTCCGACAAGGTTTCTACTGGCCAACCACGGTGGCCGACGCCACTAGAATTGTACGCACCTGCCAAGGGTGTCAATTCTACGCAAGGCAGACGCACCTGCCCGCTCAGGCCTTGCAAACAATACCCATCACCTGGTCGTTTGTTGTGTGGGGTCTGGACCTCGTCGGTCCCTTGCAGAAGGCACCCAGGGGCTTCACGCACCTGCTGGACGCTATCGACAAATTCTCCAAGTGGATTGAGGTCCGACCCCTAAACAGCATCAGGTCCGAACAGGCGGTGGCGTTCTTCACCAACATCATCCATCGCTTTGGGGTCCCGAACTCCATCATCACCGACAACTGCACCCAGTTCACTGGCAGGAAGTTCCTGGACTTCTGCGAGGACCACCACATCCGGGTGGACTGGGCCACCGTAGCTCACCCCATGACGAATGGGCAGGTAGAGCGTGCCAACGGCATGATTCTACAGGGACTCAAGCCGAGGATCTACAACGACCTCAACAAGTTCGGCAGGCGATGGATGAAGGAACTCCCTTCAATGGTTTGGAGTCTGAGGACAACTCCAAGCCGAGCCACGGGCTTCACGCCGTTCTTTCTAGTCTATGGGGCCGAGGCTATCTTGCCCATAGACTTAGAATACGGTTCCCCGAGGACAAGGGCATACGACGACCGGAGCAACCAGACCAGCCGAGAAGACTCACTGGACCAGCTGGAGGAGGCTCGGGACATGGCCTTACTACACTCGGCAAGGTATCAGCAGTCCCTGCGACGCTACCACGCCCGAGGGGTTCGGTCCCGAGACCTCCAGGTGGGCGACTTGGTGCTTCGGCTACGACAAGACGCCCGAGGGCGCCACAAGCTCACGCCTCCCTGGGAAGGGCCATTCATCATCGCCAAGATTTTGAAGCCCGGAACATACAAGCTGGCCAACAGTCAAGGCGAGGTCTACAACAACGCTTGGAACATCCGACAGCTACGTCGCTTCTACCCTTAAGATGTTTTCAAGTCGTTCATATACCTCATTTACATACACAAATAAAGTCTAACCATCAAGGAAGGGTCAGCCTAGCCTCGGCAAAGCCCGACCCTCCCTCGGGGGCTAGAAGGGGGGAACCCCCTCTGCGTCAAAATTTTCCTCGAAAAAAGTCTTTCTGTCAGAACGTCTTTCGCGCTTTTCGACTACTTCGATAGTGGGATCCTGAAAACGACGGAGTACATGTAAGCGGCAAGGTCGACCGAGCCGAGAGACTCCTACGCCTCCGGGATACGGATACCTCACTCATCACCTTCTGCGATAAGTAACTCACGCTCGGATAAGCGATTTCGCTGACCGAACAAGTCTTAACGCTCGAAAACTTTTCTGCCGAAACGATTTTTTGTGCCTTCTCGACTATATCGATAACAGAATCCTGCGGACGAGTAAGAGTACACGTAAGCGACAAGGCCGACCGAGCCGAGGAACTCCTACACCTCCGGGATATGGATACCTCACTCATCACCTTCCGTGAAAAGTAAGTCTCGCTCGGATGAGCGATTCTGCTACCGACAAACAAGTCCTGATACTTGAAACAAGAGGAAAAGAAACGCAGCTTTACAACACGACGATGATATGTTTGGGCCTCGGCTGCCGCAAAAAACATACGCACACTACAGATAAACTGTTCCTGCAGGTTCAGACGTCAGTGAGGGGGCAGCAGCACCCTCGGCATCGACTCCACCTTCGGCGGAATCCGACCCGGCCTCAGACAGCAACACGGTCGGAGGATCTCCACCTCGAAGGAAGATGTCAACACTGCGCCTGAGCCATCGCCGCCAGGATCTCCTATAGGAACCTGGCCCGAGTAGACGGCTGGACCGGCCGCTCCGTAGCCTCAGCCAGCTGTCCCCCGAGGACGCCAGCCTGGCTCATGGCCTCAGCAGCCCGACTCCAGGGTTGGTTCCGCCAGTGGACGACCCGGCCAGGTTCCGGCCGACGAAGCTTCTTTTCGAGCCAACTCCGCCTCTGTCCATGCTCACACTGCTGCCTCCGGCTCCGGCTCATCGCAGAGCGGCCGAGGGTTCTCTTTAACTGAGCGAGAGAAGCCTTGAGTGGCAAGGCCGACCGAGCCGAGGGACTCCTACGCCTCCGAGATACGGATACCTCACTCGTCACCTTCCGCGCAGGGCAAATCACACTTGGTTAAGCGGTTCAGCTAGCCAACAGGCGAGTCCTGGTGTTCGAAATGAGGAAGAAACATGGTATCACACCCAAGATACCAAGATGTTCAGGCCCCGACAGCCGCAATGAACAGACACCGACACTCAAAGTGCCATTACAAATAGAACTCCGGTTCCACTCCCGCAGGTACAAACAACCCCCACATCGGAGGGCCCGCGGGACGACAATTTCCAGGTTGCTCGCCGCCGCCCACTCCTGCAGCAGCGACAACGACCTCCGCTCCGGGCGGCCAAACAATAGCAGCGATGACCTCAGGGTAGACGCTGCTGCGACAAGGCCCTCGCCCACGTCCCCACTCAAGGGGCGAGGACAAGCTATCAAAGCCAAAGAGCCGGAGGCCCGGAGCGCAGGTGGCGGCGGCGATCTCGTCGGCGACGAGGACTTCTTCAGCTGCCACAACCTCAGCACCGACGACGGCAGCCACCTGCCCACCGGTAGATCCCCACTCAAGTCCTCCCGGACGGGCGAGCATCGACCTCCGCGTGAAGGCGTCGTGCCGGAGCGAGGGCAGGACAGCCCAAGAACACGAACGCCGCCCTAGCAGCGCGCGACGTCTTGGGCGGCCCCCCGGTGCGCGCGGCGCAACAGCCGCCCGTACGGCGGGCAGATAGCCGCACTCCGCCCAGTGGTGGGAGGTGGCACCGGAAGCTGTGCCAGAGCCAGCTGAGACAGCGAACCAGGCATGCTGGAGCTGACGACGCTTGCGGCCGATCGGTCCCGCGTTGTCGAAGTCCGCCCCCTCCGCTAGGCCGGTGAGCGCCCTCTCCCCTGAATGCTGAAGGAGAAGGTGGCCCACCGACCCGTGCGGGATTTAGAGCTCCGGCTCAGCTTGCCCTCCGCCCCAGCAAGGATGATGAAGATCCTTGAAGCTGAGGGCGGGGCAGAGGCCGCAGCCCGGCTTGCTTCTCCCCACTATCAAACTGGTGGTCACCGTCTCGGGTGACCATTGGTGAGGGGATGCAGCCGGGCTGCCTAATGAAAATCCTTGAAGCCGAGCAATGGCTGAAAGGTACCAACCTCCACGAGGTTGCGCTCCTCCCACAACGAGACGAAGACAACGCTGGCGCTCCCGGTCCGGGGGCTCGGAAGGCGGAAGGGCGCGATGCATGAGGAAAATGTGAAGGCATGGCAACCACCCAGGAGGTCGATCCCTTTTTAAAGGCGACTCACCCCACTCGCGTCCTCAGGCGTCGCGGGCTAAGTCTTCACCAACGCGCTCAAAGGCCCTCCCCCTACGACACGGGGGCTGGGTCCCACACGACATGCAAGCTGGCCTGGGACAGAAGAAGCCAAACCGCCACGCGCGGATCATGTAACCGCCCAGCGGTTACAAGCACTCCTCCGTCTTCGCCTAAACCAGCGGGTGAAAGGGCGGACCGCCATGCAGGCGGCATGCAACTGCACGACATGGACGCGCCCCTTCAACTTCAACGCATCCAGCATGGAGGCCCAGGCCCACACGTCATGTAACCGGCGCGCCGGTTACTACGTGCGAAAAACTGCACCGCCACTTACGCCAATACTGCGCCTTCTCGACTATGGAACCGGTGCCGCGACTCAAGGTGACCTTGCGCATAGCCCAACAGTGCCAACCAGGCGCATCGGTCATGGATCAGTCAGCCGCGGGAGAAGGCGCGATGATCGATATGGCCAAAAGTGGGCCGACAGTAATGGCGGCAGCAGGCGAGCGGAAGCAGCGGTCAAATCGTCTACAGGCTCACGTCCCCTCCTAGGGCAGCAGGAGAGCCCTCTCCCACGGCGTGAAGACGACGCGCCCGTGTTCTGTTCCTCGAACGTCCCGCGCAACGGCTGCCCCGCGAACCACTCGTCCTGTCGCATTAACTCCGCGGCAGGGCAGGCGACACCTTTGGCAGGCGAAGCGAGCGACGCTTCACCTCCGCCATAATGACCGCATCAAAAAAGGTGTGCCACGTAGTTCAATTTCGTATCCTTTTCCTCTTCCCCTTTCTCTCTCTTGCTATAGGGACCGGGAAAGGGGATACTCCGAAAGGGATCCTTCTCCGCGAAGGAAGCGGGCCTCGAGCCCCCCTACTAATCAGAGGTTCGAAGGCTGTCCCCTCGTAAGGGTTCGACAGCCGCCTCAGAGCACTCGGGCTCTGAGCCCTCCTACTGATCAGAGGTTCGAAGGCTGGCCCCTCGGAAGGGTTCGACAGCCGCCTCAGGCCACTCGGGCTCCGCGCCCACTACTGATCAGGGGTTCGAAGGCTGGCCCCCCGAAGGGTTCGACAGCCGCCTCAGAACACGCAGAGCGAGGGATGACTCTGGGTACGTCCGATACATGGCCGAGGCTCGGGCTACGCTCCCGAGGTACCCTAGGACAGTTCCGAGACCAGCAGGAGCGATTCTGTAACGGAATCCCATCAGAGGGAGGCATCGAGCCCTCGGACCTATCAAACGGGACCGGGGTCCGGCAAATCACCTGCAAGTACTTTTGGAGCGCGCCTCTGGGCCACTAGCCGACCCTTATCGAACGGGGCACAGGCGTCCACTCGGATCACCCGTTAGCAACTCACTGGAGACACCATGTTCGGCGCCCTCCGAGGGAAACATGGCGCTTTCCCCCCTCCTCCTTGCGGAAAGGCGACGAAGGGGCGTATGTTAAAAGCCGAGTCAGTCCTTGACCGTCCTCTCGCTCTGTGCAGAGGCTCGGGGGCCGCTCTCGCAAACCCGGCTCCGGCCAAACCGTTGACAGCGTCAACATACCAGCCCGAGAACTCGGAACCTAACTATGCATCCGGGCTACGACCAGTTCGCATGAGGGAACAATCAGACCGGCCGAGGCGTCACGAAAGGCACTAAGACCTCGGAGGAGTCAAACCACTCCTCCGAGGCCTCGGGGGCTACACCCGGCGGGTGCGCTCGTGCACACCCACCGGAACAAAGTGTAACTGAGAAAGGCCGGTCCCCTTGCAAAAAAGTGCGACAAAGCCTCCAAGCGAGTACCAACACTCCCTTTGAGGCTCGGGGGCTACTGTCGGGGACCATAATTAGGGGTACACCCAAGGCTCCTAAACTCGGCTGGTAACCACCATCAGCACAAAGCTGCAAAGGCCTGATGGGCGCAATTCAGGTCAAGGCTCCGCCCACTCAAGGGACACGATCTCGCCTCACCCGAGCCCAGCCTCGGGCAAGAACAGCATACCCAGGTGGATTCACGTCTCACCCGAGGGTCTCCTCAAGCAACGGGCGCACCTTCGACTCGCCCGAGGCCCAGCTCGGGCAGGCTTCGCGGAGAAGCAACCTTGGCTAGATCGCCATGCCAACTGACCGTATCGCAAGAGCATTCAATACAAGGATCGCCTGACACCTTATCCTGACGCGCGTTCCTCAGTCGACAGGGCCAAAGTGACCGCAGTCATTTCGCCCCTCCACTGACTGACCCGACAGGAAAACAGCGCCGCCTGCCCTGCTCCGACTGCCGTGCCACCCGCCAGGGTGAGGCTGACAGCAGCCAAGTCCAGCCTCAGGCGCCATAGGAAGCTCTGCCTCGCTCGACCCCAGGGCTCGGACTCCACCTCGACCTCGGAAGACGGTCTCCGACTCGCCCGACCCCAGGGCTCGGACCGACCACATCGACCTCAGAAGACGGTCTCCGCCTTGCCCGACCCCAGGGCTTGGACTCCACCTCGACCTCGGAAGACGGTCTTCGCCTTGCCCGACCCCAAGGCTCGGACTCCACGTCAACCTCGGAAGACGGTCTCCGCCTTGCCCGACCCCAAGGCTCGGACTCAGCCTCGACCTCGGAGGAGTCACCACCTTGCCCGACCTTGGGCTCGGACTGACAATGTCGTAGGGGGGGTACATCATTACCCTACCCCTAGCTAGCTCAGGCTACGGGGAACAAGACCGGCGTCCCATCTGGCTCGCCCCGGTAAAACAAGTAATGATGGCACCCCGCGTGCTCCAAGACGACGGCGGTTCTCAGCCCCCTACGAAAGCAAGGAGACGTCAGCAAGGACCCGACAGCCCCGACAGCTGTGCCTCTACAGGGTTTAAGCGCTCCTCCGACGGCCACGACATCACATGAACAGGGCACCAACACCTCTCCAACAGCCACGTCGGCATGTACATAAGGCTCTGGCTCCTCTCTGCTAGACACGTTAGCACATTGCTACACCCCCATTGTACACCTGGGCCCTCTCCTTACATCTATAAAAGGAAGGTCCAGGGCCCTCGTACGAAAAAGGTGGCCGCGCGGGAGAACGGGCTGACGGACAGGCCCTCACTCTCTCCCTCGCGAACGCTTGTAACCCCCTACTGCAAGCGCATCCGCCCTGGGCGTAGGACAACACGAGCCGTGGTTCCCCTTATTGCTCCCCCTTGTGTTCCGTCTCGTGCCGACCCATCTGGGCTGGGACACGCAACGACAATTTACTCGTCGGTCCAGGGACCCCCCCGGGGTCGAAACGCCGACAAGAGTGAAGAGGATTATAGTATTTTGATCCCAACAAAGCCCAGTCACCTTGAATTTGAAAAATCTTTCGTGACGGAGGATGACATGCCGATAATGATGAAATTAGGCTATTTTGGAGAAGCTGAAAGTAAACTTGTCCGACTTGCTGGAGAAGAGACTACCCCAGCGCCGAAGAATGATGAAGTAGTGGTTTTGAAGAGCTTTTTCAGAGCAGGACCGCGATTTCCTCTAAACGATATGATAGGGGAAGTCCTAAAGAATTTCAAAATATATCTTCATCAGCTGACCCCTAACGCTATTGTTAGGCTCAATGTCTTTATCTGGGCCCTTCGAAGTCAAGGGATGAGCCCAGATGTAGAAGCTTTCTGCCGTGTGCATGAGTTGCACTATCAGACAAAGGCCAGGGCAAATGGTCTTCACAAAAATTTTGGTTGTTACAATTTCGTGTATCGCAAGGATACGAAGGCACCAGTCCTCAGCTACCGCACGAAGTGGGCAACCAGCTGGAAAAATGAATGGTTTTATATGAAGGCTAATGAGAAAAATAGAGAGAAGCTGATGACCATGGTCATGAGTCCGCTGTCTTTAAACTTCAGAATGACTAGGCCCCTATGCAACATGCAACTAGGGTCGCCATGTCAGTTAGCCAAAGTAGAGTTCAGAGTGGTAGCTGAGCAAATCAGTACCAGGGACCTGGTACAGGAATATCTGGCCAACCGAGCATACCCAACGTCGAGTGGCTGGGGAATGCTGAAGATGAAACAAACGAAGAAGAAGCATGAACTTGTTCGACTAGCTTATCATTTCAAGTTTGAAAATAGTTTAAAGAGCCTTGCCAAGAATGACTAGAGATGATTGAGACCATGTGTAATGAAATAATCAGGAATTTTACCAAGAAAGAAGATCAATTGATGACAGCAGCCTTCGGCACCCGGCCAAAACGAAGGTTAAACCGGGTGATGGATGCCCTAAAGATTGAATACCCTGATTATGAGAGACTTAACAAAGGTGCCGAAGGGGTAAAAAGGAAAAGAATTGTAAGCATTCTGAACAGACAAGCTGCCAGAATGGTGAAGGAGGATGAGAAGGTTTCAAAGAAGAGAAAATCCACTCCTGAGCCAAAGGTGACAGCTTCAAAGAAGAGAAAGGCTGAAACTCCAAAGCCGAAGGTAACTGAGGCAACAGAGGAAACTCCTTCGACGCCTCTAGCTGCCGAAGTAGCAGAAATTTTAAAGGTAATGACTGAATCTTTACCTATCAAGCTGCTAAGTCCTCTGGGCCAGAATTAACGAAACTTTTTGTCGGCGTTTCGAGACCGGGGGGTCCCTAAGCCGACGAGTGAATGTCGCCGCGTGCCCCAGCCCAGATGGGTCGACGCGAGGCCGAGCGCGAAGGGGGGAAGTGAGGTGGCCGGAGATGGGCGTGACAGAGGTGGAAATCTCGCGGCCTTCGTGTTCGTCCCGCGCCCAGGTCGGGTGCGCTTGCAGTAGGGGGTTACAAGCGTCCACGCGGGTGAGGGAAGCGAGCGGCCCCAAGAGAGCGCCTGTCCCGTCCTCGTCCCCGCGCGGCCAACCCTCTCTAAGAGGGCCCTGGTCCTTCCTTTTATAGGCGTAAGGAGAGGATCCAGGTGTACAATGGGGGTGTAGCAGAGTGCTATGTGTCTAGTGGGGGAGAGCCAGCGCCCTAAGTACATGCCGATGTGGCAGCCGGAGAGATCTTGGCACCCAGCTGGTGTGATGTCGTGGCCGTCGGAGGAGCGACGGAGCCTGGCGGAGGGACAGCTGTCGGAGCGGTTGAGTCCTTGCTGACGTCCTCCTGCTTCCGTAAGAGACCTGAGAGCCGTCGTCGTCACAGAGCATGCGGGGCGCCATCATTGCCTATCTGGCGGAGCTAGCCAGATGGGACACCGGTCTTGTTCTCTGCGGCCCGAGTCAGCTCGGGGTAGGGCGATGATGGCGCTTCCTGTTGACGTGGCTAGCCTGCGCCCTAGGTTGGGCGACGTGGAGGCTCCTCCGAAGCCGAGGTCGAGTCTGTCTTCCATGGCCGAGGCCGAGTCCGAGCCTCTGGGTCGGGCGAGGCGGAGGTCGTTCGGCAGAGGCCAGGGCGGAGTCCGAGCCCTGGGGTCGGGCGAAGTGGAGTTCGTCGTCTTCTGGGGCTAACCCCGAGTCCGAGCCCTGGGGTCGGGCGGAGCGGAGTTCGCCGTCTTCCGGGACCTAGCCCGAGTCCGAGCCCTGGGGTCGGGCGGAGCGGAGTTCGCCGTCTTCCGGGACCTAGCCCGAGTCCAAGCCCTGGGGTCGGGCGGAGCGGAGTTCGCCGTCTTCCGGGACCTAGCCCGAGTCCGAGCCCTGGGTCGGGCGGAGCGGAGTTCGCCGTCTTCCGGGACCTAGCCCGAGTCCGAGCCCTGGGTCGGGCGGAGCGGAGCTTCCTATGGTGCCTTTGGCAGGGCCTGACTGCCTGTCGGTCTCACTCTGTCAAGTGGCACCGCAGTCGGAGTGGCGCAGGCGGCGCTGTCCTTTTGTTAGGACGGTCATTGGAGCGGCGAAGTGACGGCGGTCACTTCGGCTCTGCCGGGGGGCGTGCGTCAGGATAAAGGTGTCAGGCCACCTTTGCGTTAAATGCTCCTGCGATTCAGTCGGTCGGTGCGGCGATTTAGTCAGGGTTGCTTCTTAGCGAAGGCAGGGCCTCGGGCGAGCCGGAGATGTGTCCGCCGTTGGAGGGGGGCATCGGGCGAGACGGAAATCCTCCGGGGTCGGCTGCCCTTGTCCGAGGCTAGGCTCGGGCGAGGCATGATCGAGTCGCTCGAATGGACTGATCCCTGACTTAATCACACCCATCAGGCCTTTGCAGCTTTATGCTGATGGGGGTTACCAGCTGAGAATTAGGAGTCTTGAGGGTACCCCTAATTATGGTCCCCGACAGTAGCCCCCGAGCCTCGAAGGGAGTGTTATCACTCGCTTGGAGGCTTTCGTCGCACTTTTTTGCAAGGGGACCAGCCTTTCTCGGTTGCATTTTGTTCCGGTGGGTGCGCGCGAGCGCACCCGCCGGGTGTAGCCCCCGAGGCCTCGAAGGAGTGGTTTCACTCCTCCGAGGTCTTAATGCCTTGCGTAATGCTTCGGCTGGTCTGGTTGTTCCCTCATGCGAACTGGTCGTAGCCCGGGTGTACGGTCGGGGCCCAAGTTCTCGGGCTGGTATGTTGACGCTGTCAACGGTTCGGCCGGAGCCAGGTTTGCGAGAGCAGCCCCCGAGCCTCCGCACAGGGCGAGAGGACGATCAGGGACAGACTCGGCTTTTTTACATACGCCCCTGCGTCGCCTTTCCGCAAGGAGGAGGGGGGAAAGCGCCATGTTACCCTCGATGGGCGCCGAACATGGTGTCTCCGGTGAGCTGCAAGCGGGTAATCCGAGTGGACGTCCGTGCCCCGTTCGTTAGGGGTCGGCTAGGGGCCCAGAGGCACACCCAAAAGTACCTGCGGGTGATCTGCCAGACCCGGTCCCCTGGCGACGGGGTCCGAGGGCTCGATGCCTCCCTCCGATGGGATTCCGTTACAAGATCGCTCCCGCTGGTCTCGGAAATATCCTAGGGTACCTCAGGAGCGCAGCCCGAGCCTTGGTTATGTATCGAACGTACCCCTGGTCATCCCTCGCTCGACGTCTGAGGCGGCTGTGAACCCTTCGGGGGCCAGCCTTCGAACCCCTGATCAGTAATGGGCGCGGAGCCCGAGTAGCCTGAGGCGGCCGTGGAACCCTTCGGGGGGCCAGCCTTCGAACCTCTAACCAGTAGTGGGTGTAGGGCCCACGCGATCTGAGGCGGCTGTTGAACCCCTCGGGGGGCCAGCCTTCGAACCTCTGATCAGTAGGGAGGCTCGGAGCCCGGTTCCTTCACGGGGAAGGATCCTTTTCGGGGTATCCCCCTTTCCCGGTCCCTGTTGCAAGAGATAGAGAAAGAGGAAAAACGGAAAAGGATACGAAATCGAACGACGCGGCGTACCTTTTTTGGCGCGGTTATTACGGCGAAGGCGAAGCGTCGCCCGCTCCTCCTGCCAGAAGCGCCGTCTGTCCCGCCGCAGAGTTAATGCGACGGGGCGAGTTGTTGGCAGGGCGGCCGTTGCGCGTGCGCGAGCCGTTCGAGGAACGGCTGTTTCGCTTCGCGTTTTTTGAATCCCGCATCCGGTCCGGGCGGAACGCTGGAAACGGTCTCGCCTTGGTCTTTATATACCTGGGAGAGGGTCTGGTGACGGTTCTTCGCTCCGCTTCCTGCCTCCTTCTTTAGGTTTTCGCAACCCGAGAGACTTTAGCCAGAGAAGAGAAAACCGCCCTTCCTGCCCCTTGCGCCGCCATCCCTTCCGTTTGGTGATGGCTGACCGGGTGACCATCATCTCGCCGCGCGATCCGTGGCCCTTTTCCACGGTGACGGCGAGCGATCTGGAGGATCTGGTCGGCGAGGGTTTGCTTCGCCCTCTCACTGATGAGCAGCGACCAGAATGGATTCCTCCCGTGGGCGGAGCCGCTCCATCCCCACCGCCGGGGTACGTCGTGAGCTTCGTCTCCTTCCATGAGCGGGGATTCGGTGTGCCGGCGGGCCGCTTTATGCGGGCGATCCTGTACCACTATGCGGTGGAGTTGCACAACCTCACCCCCAACTCCATCTCGCAGGCCGCTATCTTCGTAGCGGTGTGCGAAGGGTATTTGGGGATCTCCCCCCATTGGGATTTGTGGACCCATCTCTTTTTCGCCGAGCTTTTTGCCTCGCCGACGGGGGAGAGGAAGGTCCGCGCAGCGGTGCGGGCCGGCGGCTGCACCCTCCTGCTGAGGCAGTCGCGGGCGTCGCAGTATATTCCTGCCATCCTCGCGTCCTCGAACAAGGGGTGGCAGCGCCGGTGGTTCTTCCTCCGGAACGACGGTGAGTTGCTCCCGCCGTTCTCCCAGCGAGTAGTCACCACCGCCACCGACGCCTGGCGTCACGGGACCCCGCACGAAAGACAGAAGAACCTCGGACCCCTTCTCTAGGCCTTGGAGGCGTTGCGGGAGGGGGACTCACCGCTGTGGGAGTGATTGCCGCCATCCACCGTCGGAGGGTGCTTCCCTTGGCGGAGCGACGACTGTCGCTTTGGGAGATGACCCCGGAGGCTGACTGGGAGGGCTCGCGGATGTCCTCTGATCCTCTTCCCTTCGACGCCCTCCAATGGCGGGTGTCCGCTGCGTTGGGGAAGCCGGACCCCCACGCCTTCTCCCAGCTTCGGATGCGCCCCAACCAGGGGTGCGTGACTCTGGTGAGTGTTCGCTCCTTCCTTCTTCATACATTGGGTTGCTCCTGGTTCTTACGATCGGGCTTCTTTCCCCCCCTTCTTCAGGAGGTGGGGTGGCACAAGCCTTCTCGGACACGGGTCCCGCAGGATGCGGTGGACCGAGCAGCGCGGCGGGTCGCCGCGGAGGAGAAGAAGAGGAAGAAGGACGCGGAGAAGGCCCGGGCCCGTGAGCGGAGGCGGGCTCGAGACGCCTTGGAAAAGCGCCGTCGCCAGCAGGAGAGGGAGGGACTCCCGAGGGAGCCGTCGCCGGAAACGCCCGACGACGACGACGACGACGATGATGATCATGAGGAGGAGGACGACATGGCCGCCCGTCTCGGCCTCAGCCCCGTCTCGGGGTGTGGCCAGGAGCCGTCGAGCCAGCCCCCGAGCGGGCCGACGCCGTCAGTCCCCAGAGTCGGGGCGTCGGGGTCCCGGTCCGAGGCACGGGGGCAACCCGAGAGGACACCTGACCCCTCGGCCGGAGGAGCCGAGGTGACTCCGGGGGGCCAGGTCAGGGCGTCTGCTCCCCAAGAGCCGCCGCTCGTGCCGGCAGCGCAAGGAGGTGACCCTCAAGTCATCGTGACAGTGCCCGGGCAATCTGCTCCCCGGGTGTCCAAAGCAAGGGTGGCGCCGAAGTTGCCGGCGAAGCGGACCTCGGCGGCTGTTCCGGGAGCTGGGGTCCAAGAAACTTCCCCCAGGCGCGGTGGATCATGGCCCGGAGCGGGTAGGTATCTCGGAATGTCTTCGTCCTGGCTTTCCATTCATATGTCTCGGCCGTGATTTTCCTTTTTCCCTCAGCAAGCGAAGCCATGGCCAGACCGACCTGGCACCCCGGAAGGCCCTTAAGACGGCGCCGGCCTGTGCGACTAGCGCCGCTCCGGGCCTTGTCGTTCAGCCGACCCTCTCGCAGAACGTTTCACTGCAGGGGGCTCGGGTGGCACCTGTCGCTGTGGAGCAGGTTCCCGAGGCTGGCTCTTCTACCGAGGCGGCCATCGTGATAGGGGAGGCGGCTGACGCTGACGTGGTCCCGAGCCCACCTGACGTGCCGGCCATGCTGGCGCCTGCCGCTACCGAAGTCGCCGCCGTCCCAGTCGGAGAGCGACCGGTTGCTGCCGGCGTCGAGACGGCTGATGCGTCGGCGCCCAGTGCCTCGGAAGAGGTGGGCGTGGAGGCGCGATCCGTCCAGCCGGGCGGCAGCCTCATCGCTGTGCGGCGGAGCCCCGGGGCCCGGCGCCAGTTGCTCTGGTTTCGGACCCGCGAGGCCTCGGACCCTGTCTTCATTCTCGACGATGAACAGGAGGACCAGTCCTGGGATGAGCTCCGCGAGTGTGCTGAAGCGACGGTGGGGTCGCTCCGGTCGTCGCTGGAGGTTTTCTGCAGGGACGTCCCCAAAATCCTCCAGGTAACGGTTTCAGGCATACCTTTTCTTTTCTGTGAACGAGGCGTTCTTCGTGACGCCCCGTTTCCTTCCCCCAGGATCTGACGGATCGGAGCACCGCCAAGTCATCGTTCATCCGCCGCGAGGTCGATGTCTTGGGCTCGCTGCGATCCCTGAGGACCTCGCTCGCCGGGGCTACTGCGCGCCTTTCTTAGCAGGGTGCCAAGGTAGCGGACCTCCAGTTGCTCTGCACTGACCTGAGAGCCGAGGCGGCAGCAGCGCGCGCGGAGGCGGCAGCGGCGCGCGCAGAGGCGCAACGGCAGCGGTCGGAGTTCGTCCAGGTCGTCGAGGAGCGGGACCAATCTCGGGGCCGGGCTGCCGAGGCCGAAAGCCGGGCTGAAACCCTCGCAGCCGACTTAGACGCAGCCCAGGTCGCGGCCTCGGAGCAGCGTGCCCGAGCCGGAGGTACGCCTTGGCCGTCCCTGGTTCTTGTTCTTGTTTGTTTCCTCTGCTTGTGTTTGAGATCTTTCTTCTGGTTGTTCGCAGAGCTCGAGTCCGCCCTTGACGAGTCCGCCAAGGCGCTTGCCGAGGCGCTTGCTGGAGCGGTCGAGCAGAGGGAGGCCGACCTCGCGGCCATGTCCGAGGCCGTCTCGGACGTTTATCGGATCCTTGGCTCCGGCGACGTCCCTTCAGGAAGCTCCCCTCAAAGCCGCCTTCAAGCCTTGGGTGATCACGCGCGCGGCAGAGTCCGCGAGGCGCTACACCATGGCGTCAGGCGGGCCTTCGCCGTGCTCGCTTCCCACTACGTTGTGGACCTAGAGCGGGTTAGTGAGGGGTATTGTCTTCCTGACGAAGACGAAGCTGCCCTGGCAGAAGTTCAGCGGCTCGACGCGGTCGCCGTGGGTCCGAGCGCAGTGCTGGCGACCACCTTTGAGGCGGAGATCCTTCCCCCTGCGCCGTCGCCGGAAGCCGAGATGGACCTTACCGAAGGCGGGGACGGAGCTGAAGGCGCGGTTCCTTCCCAAGGCGACGCCTAACTCTTGTTGGAACAGTTCCTGTTGGATGTGCGTGTGTCTTACTGCGGCCGCTGAGGCCTGAACACTTTGTTTTCATTGCAGGAAGTCGTACTCTTCTTCCTTTTATTTTGCGTGTCCGGCTTAGCTTGTCAATAATAGGGTGGCTTCCCGAGTAGGGTCATTTTTCGTGGCGGGTGATGAGTGAGGTGTCCCTAACCCGGAGGCGTAGGAGTTCCTCGGCTCAGTCGGCCTCGCCACTTACATGCACCCACGTTCGCTCCTTGGGGCCCTGCTTCTGACATAGCCGGGAGAACGCAAAAGCCTTTTTTGATCGAAAATTTTGGATGCGGAGAGATACACCCAATCTTGACGCAGAGGGGTTCCCCCTTTTTAGCCCCCGAGGGAGGGTCGGGCTCTGCCGAGGCGAGGCCGACCCTTCCTTGACGACTGAGACTTGTGTGGGAGCGAGGTATACGAATAGCTTGAAAACATCTTAAGGGTAGAAGCAACGTAGCTGTCGGACGTTCCAAGCGTTGTCGTAGACCTCGCCTTGACCGCCGGCCAGCTTGTACGTTTCGGGCTCCAGAACGTCGGTGGTGACAAGCGGCCTTTCCCGGGGGTGCGTGCAGCCCCCGGGTACCCCCAGCAAGGGCTCGGGGTGCTGTGCGATGGTCGGGGTCTTCTCCTGGTTGGCTTTGATGCCCCGTTTGGAGATAATGAACTCCAAGACCATGCCCTGGGGCGCCCCGAGGACCCACCTTTCAGGGTTGAGCTTGACGCTTTTCGCTTCTTTTAGCATGTGGATCTTCTCGCCTATCACTCTGCGCTTCTCCTTGTCGAATCGGCGCAGAGGCTGCTTGACGGGTCGGGCTCCGGCCCGAATATCCAGCGAGTGCTCGGCGACATCCCTCGGTATGCCGGGCATGTCCGAGGGACTCCACGCAAAGACGTCGGCGTTTGCGCGGAGAAAGTCGATGAGCACTGCTTCCTATTTGGGGTCGAGCCCGGAACCGATCCGGATCTGCTTGGAGGTGTCGCCACTGGGGTCGAGAGGGACGACCTTGACCGTCTCCACTGGCTCGAAGTTGCCGGCATGGCGCTTCACGTCTGGCACCTCTTTGGAGAGGCTTTCCAGGTCGGCGATGAGGGCCTCGGACTCGGCGAGGGCCTCGGCGTACTCCACGCACTCCACGTCGCATTCGAACGCGTGTTTGTACGTGGGGCCGACAGTGATGACCCCGTTGGGGCCCGACATCTTGAGCTTCAGGTAGGTGTAGTTGGGGACGACCATAAACTTCGCGTAGCATGGCCTCCCCAGCACCGCGTGGTAGGTTCCTCGGAACCCGACCACCTCGAACGTCAGAGTCTCCTTTCGGAAGTTGGAGGGCGTTCCGAAGCAGACGGGAAGGTCGAGTCGTCCGAGGGGCTGGACGCGCTTCCCGGGAATGATCCCGTGGAAGGGCGCAGCGCCTGCTCGGACGGAGGACAGGTCGACGCGCAGGAGCCTGAGGGTCTCGGCGTAGATGATGTTGAGGCAGCTGCCCCCGTCCATAAGGACCTTGGTGAGCCTAACGTCGCCGACGATGGGGTCGACGACGAGCGGGTATTTTCCCAGGCTCGGCACGTGGTCAGGGTGATCAGCTTGGTCGAAGGTGATGGGCTTGTCGGACCAGTCTAGGTAGACTGGCGCCGCCACCTTCACCGAGCAGACCTCCTAGCGCTCTTGCTTGCGATGCCAAGCCGAGGCATTCGCCGCATGCCCACCGTAGATCATGAAGCAGTCGCGGACCTTGGGGAACTCTCCTGCTTGGTGATCTTCCTTCTTGTCGTCGTCGCGGGCCCTGCCACCCTCCGCGGGTGGCCCGGCCCTATGGAAGTGGCGTCGAAGCATGACGCACTCCTCAAGGGTGTGCTTGACGGGCCCTTGATGATAGGGGCACGGCTCCTTGAGCATCTTGTCGAAGAGGTTAGCACCTCCGGGGGGCTTCCGAGGGTTCTTGTACTCGGCGGCGGCGACAAGGTCCGCGTCCGCGGCGTCGCGTTTCGCTTGCGACTTCTTCTTGCCTTTCTTCTTGGCGCCGCGCGGAGTAGATGCCTCGGGAGCATCTTCCAATGGGCGGCCCTGGGGCTGCTTGTCCTTTCGGAAGATTGCTTCGACCGCCTCCTGGCCAGAGGCGAACTTGGTGGCGATGTCATATCAGCTCGCTCGCCCTGGTGGGGGTCTTGCGACCCAACTTACTCACCAGGTCGCGGCAGGTGGTGCCGGCAAGGAACGCGCCGATAACATCCGAGTCGGTGATGTTGGGCAGCTTGGTGCGCTGCTTCGAGAATCGCCGGATGTAGTCCCGGAGAGACTCTCCCGGCTGCTGCCGGCAGCTTCGGAGGTCCCAGGAATTCCCGGGGCGCACGTACGTGCCCTGGAAATTGCCGGCGAAGGCTTGGACCAGGTCATCCTAGTTGGAGATCTGCCCCGGAGGCAGGTGCTCCAACCAGGCGCGAGCGGTGTCGGAGAGGAATAGGGGGAGGTTGCGGATGATGAGTTTGTCGTCGTCCGTTCCACCCAGTTGGCAGGCTAGGCGGTAGTCCGCGAGCCACAGTTCCGGTCTCGTTTCCCCCGAGTACTTTGTGATAGTAGTCGGGGGTCAGAACCGGGTCGGGAACGGCGCCCGTCGGATGGCTCGGCTGAAGGCCTGCGAACCGGGTGGTTCGGGCGAGGGACTCCGATCCTCCCCGCTGTCGTAGCGTCCCCCACGCCTGGGGTGGTAACCTCGGCGCACCCTCTCGTCGAGGTGGGCCCGACGGTCGCGATGATGGTGCTCGTTGCCGAGGTGGCCTGGGGCCGCAGGCGCGGTGTTGCGCGTGCGCCCGGTGTAGACCGAGGCTTCCCGCATGAATCGGGAAGTCGCGGCATGAGGTTCCGAGGGGTATCCCTGCCTTCGGGAGGCAGAGCTCTCGGCCCGTCGGACCGCAGCGCCTTCCAGAAGATTCTTGAGCTCTCCCTGGATTCGCTGACCCTCGGTGGTTGATGGCTCCGGCATCGCGCAGAGAAGCATCGCTGCTGCAGCCAGGTTCTGACCGACCCCACTGGATGCGGGTGGCGGCCTGACCCTGACGCCGTCGGCGACGCGGTGCCGGAGACCCTGGGGCAGGTGACGTATTTCTCCGTCCGGGGGTTGGCTCGCCCATGCCTGCCCGACGTCCCGGCGGATCGGCTCAAGCGCTCCTGCTCCCTCGTCGAGCCTGGCCTGCGCCCCTCGGACTTGCTCGAGCTGTGGGTCGTGACCCCCCGCCGGAACGGGGACCACAGCTAGCTCCCGCGGGATGTCAGCGCGAGGCACCGGCCTAGGGAGATCACCGTCCTCCGGCATGCCGAGATGATTGCCTTCGGAGGGATCCCCTAGCTCGACGTGGAAACATTTGCGGCTTGGGCCGCAGTCCTCGTCGTCGAGGCTGCAGCTACCGTCGGAACAGTCGGAGAGGCAGTAGTCACATGCGGTCATGAAGTCCTGCATGGCACTGGGGTTGCCAAATCCAGAGAAATCCCAACAGATGTTGGGGTCGTCATCTTCCTCGGACCCAGAGGGCCCGTAGGTCGAGACGTCCGTCAACCAGTCCCAAGGCGACCGCATGCGAAACCCCAGAGGGTTTGAACTCGCCTTTACGAGAGCGCCCGCCAAAGCAAGGTCGCTAGGCGGGTTGAGGCTGAGTCCAAATGACGTAGGATGGGAATCGATCGGTACCTTTCGGTCGACGAGCAGCGACATAGTCACGTCGGGGATTGATTGCACCGCCGTCTCAGGTACGAGGGCGACGTCCTGCAAGCTCTCTGCGAGCGCACTGGCGTCGTCCGCTTGCTCGGGGTTGGCGTGTCGCGGGGAGACGGCGCTCGCCTTCGTCTCAAACGCGAGGTCGACGCCCGACGCGCCCCCCGTTGGAGCGCTGGGGACGTCGACTCGCTCGACAGCCGACAAGGCGCAGCCTCCCGCTTGGCCTTGGTTGCCCCGCCTCCTCCTCCGTTGGCGGGGGAGGGGACGGGGCGAGCTCGAATGTTGTTCTTCCACTACGCGGGGAAGACGTCGTCGATCCCGCCGCCGGCGGGCGGGCTGTCGGCCGCCATTGTCGTTGTCACGCGGCGGTGGAAGGAGTATCATGTCGTAGCTGCCATCGAAGGACATGAACTCAAGACTCCCGAAACGGAGCACCGTCCCGGGTCGGAGAGGTTGCTGGAGACTGCCCATCTGGAGCTTGACGGGAAGCTGTTCGTCAACACGCAGCAGGCCCCTACCTGGCGCGCCAACTGTTGGCGTTTCGAGACCGGGGGGTCCCTAAGCCGACGAGTGAATGTCGCCGCGTGCCCCAGCCCAGATGGGTCGACGCGAGGCCGAGCGCGAAGGGGGGAAGTGAGGTGGCCGGAGATGGGCGTGAGAGAGGTGGAAATCCCGCGGCCTTCGTGTTCGTCCCGCGCCCAGGTCGGGTGCGCTTGCAGTAGGGGGTTACAAGCGTCCACGCGGGTGAGGGAAGCGAGCGGCCCCAAGAGAGCGCCTGTCCCGTCCTCGTCCCCGCACGGCCAACCCTCTCTAAGAGGGCCCTGGTCCTTCCTTTTATAGGCGTAAGGAGAGGATCCAGGTGTACAATGGGGGTGTAGCAGAGTGCTACACTGCTACGTGTCTAGCGAGGGAGAGCCAGCGCCCTAAGTACATGCCGATGTGGCAGCCGGAGAGATCTTGGCACCCAGCTGGTGTGATGTCGTGGCCGTCGGAGGAGCGACGGAGCCTGGCGGAGGGACAGCTGTCGGAGCGGTTGAGTCCTTGCTGACGTCCTCCTGCTTCCGTAAGAGACCTGAGAGCCGTCGTCGTCACAGAGCATGCGGGGCGCCATCATTGCCTATCTGGCGGAGCTAGCCAGATGGGACACCGGTCTTGTTCTCTGCGGCCCGAGTCAGCTCGGGGTAGGGCGATGATGGCGCTTCCTGTTGACGTGGCTGGCCTGCGCCCTAGGTTGGGCGACGTGGAGGCTCCTCCGAAGCCGAGGTCGAGTCTGTCTTCCATGGCCGAGGCCGAGTCCGAGCCTCTGGGTCGGGTGAGGCGGAGGTCGTTCGGCAGAGGCCAGGGCGGAGTCCGAGCCCTGGGGTCGGGCGAAGCGGAGTTCGTCGTCTTCTGGGGCTAAGCCCGAGTCCGAGCCCTGGGGTCGGGCGGAGCGGAGTTCGCCGTCTTCCGGGACCTAGCCCGAGTCCGAGCCCTGGGGTCGGGCGGAGCGGAGTTCGCCGTCTTCCGGGACCTAGCCCGAGTCCGAGCCCTAGGGTCGGGCGGAGCGGAGTTCGCCGTCTTCCGGGACCTAGCCCGAGTCCGAGCCCTGGGTCGGGCGGAGCGGAGTTCGCCATCTTCCGGGACCTAGCCCGAGTCCGAGCCTTGGGTCGGGCGGAGCGGAGCTTCCTATGGTGCCTTTGGCAGGGCCTGACTGCCTGTCGGTCTCACTCTGTCAAGTGGCACTGCAGTCGGAGTGGCGCAGGCGGCGCTGTCCTTTTGTCAGGCCGGTCATTGGAGCGGCGAAGTGACGGCGGTCACTTCGGCTCTGCCGGGGGGCGTGCGTCAGGATAAAGTTGTCAGGCCACCTTTACGTTAAATGCTCCTGCGATTCGGTCGGTCGGTGCTGCGATTTAGTCAGGGTTGCTTCTTAGCGAAGGCAGGGCCTCGGGCGAGACGGAAATCCTCCGGGGTCGGCTGCCCTTGTCCGAGGCTAGGCTCGGGCGAGGCATGATCGAGTCGCTCGAATGGACTGATCCCTGACTTAATCGCACCCATCAGGCCTTTGCAGCTTTATGCTGATGGGGGTTACCAGCTGAGAATTAGGAGTCTTGAGGGTACCCCTAATTATGGTCCCCGACACTTTTACAGAAGAAGGATGAGCCTTCGGCTATAAAGAAGAAGGCTGAAAAAACGAAGAATCGTTACTATCATGCAAGCCATTGAACAGACATCACCGTTGACCTTGGCATCCAAGATAACATCTATTGCAAACGCCGAGGCCACTGCTGAAGCTGATACCTCTGCCAAAGCTGCAGCTGCTGCTAAAGCTGCCAACCTTGAGAGACACTGTCTGGGATTGATAAAATGCTCTCAGATATGGCTGCAAAAGAGACAGTTGCAGCTGAAGAGAAGGTCATGGCCACAGTGCCTGACAAAGGGAAAAAGATTTTCGATGCTGCTTCGGAAGAAAAGGACTTCGACCTTCGGAACCTGGTCGATCAAGAATTATCCAAGGCTGAAAAGAAGGAGCTACAGGAATATGGTATATCCTGTGGCTACCAGCCTGAGCTATGCTATTTGGTGGAATCGACGAAGGGGCCTTAGGATGTATTCGAGACCGCGCCGGGGCAAAGATAATCGGCACTCTGTCGAAGAGTGTCGGTTTCCCAAAGCTTGAAGCTTATATCAGCGGCTACCAGCGACAACATATCGTCAGCAGTTTGTTCTACTCCAATTTCAAGGTAAAATTCCTTTCGCTAGGTTTCTTTTATTTTTGTGATGAAGCAAAGTTTTCTGATGAAGGCTTATTTCTACAGAGTATGCTGCTAAGTAAGGCATTGAGGATGCAACAAGACCTCGAAGACAAGAAAAACGAAATTATAATCGAGGGCTTGGAAAATAAAATTGAAGACTACGAAGCTTCTCTTGAGAAGAAAGACTTCCTGCTTCAGGCAATGGAGGGTTCCCTCGTGGAGCTTCAAACTGAAAATGCCAGATTAAACGAGGAGCTTCTCTAGGCTTAAGAAAATTTAAAGAAAAATTCAGAATGCTTCGAGCAAGAGAAACAAGAACTGCAAGCAAAATGCAAAGCCGAAGCTGATAATAATACGAAGCTGTAGGAGTCTTTGAAAGAGCTTCAGAATAAGTGCTTAGAATTCGGTAGCCGTTGCGTGCAACAGTTGAAAAAGGTCTTCAGCTCGGTTGGGGCCTGCTCCGAAGATATTACCCCTTCGGCTGAAGACACACCAAACATATTTGATCATATTGAAAATGAAGTTAATGCTCTTGATGAAGTGATAGCCGGGCACGGTGACTTCTGTGCCTTGCTAGCTTCTCGCGGCACAACTACAGAATTTATGAAGGCTAGTTGCACGCACGCAAATACGGTAAATAGACCAACCTTCAGTCTGTCTCCAACAGATTTGGTTGATATCCCCAGCGAAGCCCAGAGCATCGAAAACAGATTTATAACTCAGATTTGGGCTAAGGGTGGGCGAGAGTTGGCTGGTGAAGAAGCCCGAAACCCGCTTAAGCCGGTATGGAACTTATACCTGTTGCTTGCCTTATCTCTTGTAATTACTTTTTACCTTATACCGTTTGTTTGTATGCAGGATGGTGGATTGATAATCCGAAGCCCGTTCCGAAGGCTGCTGAAGCTTCTCTTTAGGCCTGCCTGTATAGGGCTTAGGAAGATTTGTATTATCCTTGTAAAAAACTATAATCGAGGATTGAGCATTACTGTGTATATCTGTCCATACCTTGTAATATATTTTTACCTTTTTATCCATGTACAAATTGCTTTGTTGTGGACGAAACTTGTATCTTTTGAGCCGAAGGCAAAAACACCTTCCCTTCTTTTCGTTCACAACGAAGCATGTCGTTGCATAACATGTAAACTTTTGAAACGAAGATTCTTTGTGTTCATCGAAGCACTGTCGTCGAAGATGGAGTATTTATGTTCGTGCTTCATGTTATGATGATGATGATCCTACGAATGTCTAAATGAATGTCTGTATGAATGCAATGAATGATGTAATGTAATGTGCAAATGAATGTCCCAAACACACGCAAAACCACACCCAGACTCTGCATCCCCTTAGGAACGATTTTGGAGTCTTTAAGCTCTACATCCCCTTAGGAACGACTTTGGAGCTTCTTCACCTTATATTTCGATGGTATTTAAGCTCTGCATCCTCTTAGGAACGACTTTGGAGCTTCTTCACCTTCTATTTCGGTGGCATTTAAGCTCTGCATCCCCTTAGGAACGACTTTGGAGCTTCTTCACCTTATATTTCGGTGGTATTTGGCTCTGTATTTCCTTAGGAACGACTTCTGAGCTTCGAAACTTACGCTGCGCTCCCTTAGGAACGACTTTTTGCAGCTTTAGAACTTGCGCTGCGCTCCCTTAGGAATGACTTTTTACAGCTTCGTCTTGCTCTGCATCCCCTTAGGGACGTCTTTTGAGCTTCTCCCTGTTTTCTTTTTGCACTCGATGTTGCAGGCTCTGATTTTACACATTACATCTTTGGGGGATTTTGGCCCTTGTATTGTGTAGGGCTAAATAAGAATGAAAAATTACAAGCTATGGCTGTCAGTGTTTGGGACCCGACCGCGCACCTGGGGTTACCCCTCGAGGTGCTTTTGGGTAGGACGGTGTAACTGACTGTAGCTCGATGGTTCGTGTTGAGCGCACGAGAGATGGTAGACAATTTTCTACAGGTTCGGGCCGCTTAGAGAGGCGTAATACCCTACTTCCTGGTGTGGATCTTTATGTGGTGGGTTACAAAGGGATTCTCTAGTATGAAGGACGCTAGAGAATTGTGTAGATGGCTAATGAGTGACCTGTTATTTGATGGGGTGCTCCCTAGGCCTTATATACTCGACCGTGGGGCATTACATGCAGGTATGATAACTATGTGCTCCTAAGTAATAGTGAACCGACTAAACTTATCTCCCTATTATCCTGCCGACTTATCCTCGTTTAGTTCCGATGTCTAAGGGTGCTGCGCGGGAGAATCGGATCAATGCTGCGGATAATGTTTAAACCCATTGAGCCGCCTGGGCTCGAGTTGATCCAATCTTGTGTCGATCCATTCTTCCAGTGATTCCTCCCCTGGCCCACTAAGGGGTGGCCTTGCGAAATAATGGGCCCAGAGTCTTTTGCGAGGCCTTCCAGCCTTCTAGTGGACCCGGGGGATATCTGTCCCCCACAAGCCCCCAATCTTTGAGTTGATTTTGAAACAATCGACCCAAAGATTCTAGGTCCAGCTTGCAGTTTTGATTTTAGACTGTGGATGCTTTGATAGTACACTTGTCAAGTCGTTGCTTCTGAACTTTGATCGGTCCGGTAAAAACAAACTTATGTTATATTCTTCAGCTCTTTCTGCGTTCTTCGCTTTATATTTCAGAGATTAGTGCTTGGTCACCAGCTTATGCTTTAGAGATCAGCATTTTGTTTTTAGGGGTTGAGGATTCATTGGGTGCATCGGAGGTGCACCCAATGGGTGTAGCCCCCGAGCTTTGAGTGGATTACTGAGAATAATCCACTCAAAGGTCTTCATCTCCTGCTTTTTAGAAGTCGTTGATTCATCTTCATCTCATGCTTTAGAAATCAGCATTTCATCGTCGTTCCATGCCCTAGAGATCAGTGTTCTGCCTTCGGGGTTGAGAACTCATTGGGTGCACCGAAGGTGCACCCAATGGGTGTAGCCCCCGAGCTTTGAGTGGATTACTGAAAATAATCCACTCAAAGGTCTTCATCTCATGCCTTAGAATTTTGGCATTATATCATCAGCTTATGCTTTTAGAGATCAGCCTGTTGTCTTTAATTCTTGCCTTTGAGATCAGCAACGCGGTCTACCCATGTCCTGTTAGGTTTGAAATTTATTTGATTGGCGACAAATTGGACGTCCGGTAGATGGCTCTTGGCTGGTCTTCATTTCGCTTCGTGCTTCAATGCTTCTGTTGATTAGACTTGTACTTCAGCAGCTATTTTTGGCTTTCCTCCGATCTCTATTGATATCTTCCTTCTGTCTTGATACATTCATTGTGTATACTGTATGGATGTGTCTGCTTGGGGAAATCTATTGAAAATTCCTGGACGTCCCCCCCAATGGGTGTAGCCAAGGGACGACTTGGTGCGCTGAGCATTAAGCAAACTGCCCTTGAGTAGTAACTTGACGTGACCGCGGGGTGTAATCATATCGTCCAAGCAGTTGTCCTCAGTCCCAATGGTGTCGTGTTACATGAAACGGCGTCTGCCGCCTGACTTATTTCCAGACGATTTGAATGGCTTATTGAATATTTGTGACTATTCAGTGACCGTGGTAGGAGATGAGCGGTTGCCTCCCACCTCTATAAATAGCCTGCCTGCTTCACTGGTGTCTTCACACATCTCCCGGCCGTTTGTTGCTTATTCTCCACTTTTCTCTTCTCTTCCAATCAACTATGGGAAAGAACAAGAAGGGCAGAAGTTCGTCGCACCACTCTGGCGACAAGCGGAAGCGCGAGCCAAGTCCCCCTCGGAGGACTTTGGTGACTCCAAGTACTCGGAGGAGGAGTTCTCCTCCGAGTCCAAGGGGTCACCGATCTACGCCTCTCCCTCGGTATCGTCCGATGACTCGGACGATTCCTAGGGGATCGCTGTCGAGGTGTGGACGTACATCCAGGCCATCGAGCGCTCCGGGCTCGAGGGCTCGGATGAGTCAGAGATCTCCTCATACGAGGAGAACTCCTCCTACTCGTCCGAGGAGGGGAGCGGTGGTGACGGCGACAACGAAGGCGACGGCGGCGATGGAGGCGACGACGGCGGTGGAGGCGATGGCGACGACAAGGGCGACGACGACGACGGCAAGGGCGACGGTGGCAGTGGCAAGGGTGACAGCGGCAGTAGCAAGGCCAGTGGCAAAGCGCCACTGGCTTAAATATTAGTATAGATAATTAGTAGTAGAAGTAGTATTAGTAGTAGTAGAATAATGTGGTAGTAGTTAGTAGTGTAGTGTAATTTAAGTAGTGTGGTGATGCAGTAGTGTAATGTAGTGAAAAAGGGAAAGAAAGCCGACTCATAATGAGTTGGTCTTTGAGTTTGTGGAAGAACTTCCCTTCTTAATATATTGAAGAAAATTTCAGCTTGTTCTGAGTATCTCCTTTGCTTTTCCATCGTTCTTTTATAGTCAATCGATAGCTTGTATTCATGCTCAGTGTTGCCGTTGTTCTTAGAGATAACACCCCAGTAACGACTGGTAATTGCTGAGTCATATTTGGTTCTGCCGGCATTTACATAGAGAAAACGACTGAGTTATGGCGGGTATTGCCGACATCTCTTAGAAGTAACTGTCGAGGTGCCCTGGACCATGCCGGCGTTTTAGAGGTAACAGCCGAATCATGCTGGGCCACGTTGGCGTTTTAGAGGTAACAGCCAAGTGGTGCTTGGCGACGTTGGCGTCTTAGAGGCAACAGCCGAGTTACTCTGGGTACGTCGGCGTTTTAGAGGTAACAGTCGAGTTATGCTGGGCCACGTCGGCGTTTTAGAGGTAACAACCGAGTTATGCTGGGCCACGTTGGCGCTTTAGAGGTAACGATCGAGTTATGCTGGGCCACGTCGGCGCTTTAGAGGTAACAACTGAGTTATGCTGGGCCACGTTGGCGCTTTAGAGGTAACTAATGAGTTATGCTAGGAAATCTTGTTTTTCTCGAGTGATGACTTAGCACTTTTTAGAAAAGGTGCTCAACCCGGGAAGACCCCATTTATATCACGTTGCCGCACGCCTCTGCGTTCTGAGCCCTAACCTCACCTTTCTGCTTCAAAACATTCCTCTGTTTCCCTCTGATTTTGCTTCGGTTCAATCCGCCGACGAGATTGCGATGGCGCCCAAGCGGAAGAACCAGAATTCTACTGCGATGGTCATTCCTCCCATCGACCCCAACAACCAGTTGCCCTTCGCAGGTAACCATATGTCTGTTGTCTCGGAGTCGGATCTCCTCCGCCTTGTCGATGTTGGAGTTCTTCCTCCGAAGAAGCTTTGTTCTTGGCGGATTTGCCATGGGGTCACTATTCCGACAGAAGATACCCACGAGTCCGTTGTCTATGTTCCTTTTCTTATCCGCGGCCTTGCTCTTCCCATTTCTCTCTTCTTCCGCGGTCTCCTTGACTTTTATAATCTGAACCTGACTCATCTAAATCCCAATTCCATTTTGCAAATTTCTATCTTTGTTCATCTGTGCGAGGCCTACCTCGGAATTCTTCCCCACTTTGGTTTATGGAAGTATATGTATCACTGTCGACCTAGGATGGCTGGGGGTCAGCACCAACTCGTGGGTGGTGCGAGTCTGGAGATGCGCCGTGGGAGGAAAACAGAATACCTTGACATCCCGCTTAAGGATAGTATTAAAGGGTGGCGCCTGGAGTGGTTTATTGTGGAAAATCACGGCAAGTCCCTCCCCCCTTGTTCGGGGAGACAACCCGATGTGTGCACTCCGAGTTGGATTGAGTCTCCTACTGCCTTGGAAGTAATAGAAGCTAGGGTCTTGCTTGCTGAAATTAGTCTGTTGAAGGAGATATGTCTGACCACCGAGGTTGTGGTTGCTGACTTTGTTTTTAAGAATATTCAGCCCCTGAAGGACAGAGCATACCCAGCTTACTTGTATAGTGGGTTACCGACTCGACTCGAGTTACCAATAGGAGAATTCCTGCTGGGGATCTGGTGAGCCGACTAGACATGATCTTGAGAGGCAAAGTATCAAATGTTGGTGCTCATGTTGCCTACTCTGCCTGGAATCTGCCACCTTCTAAGTCCTTTTTCAATTTCGTGCCCAATCCTCTTGCTTGTGATAGTGGTCTGGGTCTTAGAGTGTGACCCTCTCCTGAAGATATTGAGGCCTTGGTATTTTCTCTTTGTGATCTTCCTAATGATGAGTGGCAAGTTCATTTTGAGATGCCAGCGAGTCCAGATGATGCAGAAATAAATGTTGTACTCGACATGTTGGCTGGAGAATCTTCTGACTCGGTCCCTGCTGAAACATTGGTTGTTGCGGTTATACTAGAGGCTTACAAAACAGTGAACACCCGAAAGCCTGAGGGTACTCGCCCAAATCGTCTTCGTCAAGTTAGCCGTCCAACTGCTCCTGCTGAGGAGGAGAAGAAGAAAAAGAAACTACTTCAGCGACTGTCATGCTTGGATCAGGATGCTAGACCTTCTGCTCCTGCTTGCGAAGAAGTACCAACAGAGGTCTTTACTGAAGTTGACCCCACTGGTGGTGTATCTGTTGAAGCTGACCCCAATGGGTGTGACCGTGCGCCAGCTGAACCCAATGGGTGTGATGCTGCACCAACTGACCTCAATGAGTGTATCCATGTGCCAACTAATCCCAATGGGTGTGATCCTGTTGAAGCTGAACCCAATGGGTGTGATCCTGCACCATCTATTATCCGCATTCTTAACGAGGATGAAGAAGAGGAAGAAGAAATTCCGCTAATTCGTAAGAATAGCCGGCGCTACAGAGGTAGTAGGGGGGATAGTGATATTTCTTCTCCAGCTCTGTCTGCTCTTGTCAGCCTTCTAGATTTATCCATAACAGATTTTGATCAGCCCTTGAGGATGTCATTCTTGAGGATATGCTATTGGAACCGGCTGCTGATGATATGATGGATGTTTGTTCTGATACTCCGGACGTGGGATTAGAGGTATCTCGGGCGGTATCTCGCGCATCGTCGACTTTGGAAGGCAGTCTTCGATGTCAAGGATCTGGTTAGGATTGTCCGACTCCCATGGAGGTGACTGAGGATCCTTCAGCCTCAGAGGTGGCTGTTACAGAAAACTCAGCCCCCAAGGGTGATGCTGGCGGTTACCCAGCCCCGAGGGTGTCGCCGGTAATGATCCGGCTCTGGTGGGTAGTGCAAGCTGCAACTCAGCCCCCGAGGGTGTTGCCGGTAGTGATCCGGTTCCGATGGGTAGTGCGAGCTGCAACCCAGCCCCCGAGGTGTCAGAGCGAGCTCTCCTTCCCACACCTCCATGGACGTCCACGTCGGGTCATCCCCACCACGATCTGATGGAATGATAGCGATGCATACTTCTTTAGCTTCGAGTGAGGGAGTCGCCTTGGAGGTCGGCGAGCCGGATGCCAGAATTCTGATATCTGCTAGTGGAGCTGAATCAATCCCCGACGATGCCCTTCAGATTGTTCCAGTTGATCTTCCTTCGTCGAGCTACAACACAGCTTCTCATGACTTGGGATTGCCCTCATTCTTCTCTAATCTTCAGGTGACTTAGCTCTTTTCGTTCTGTCATTCCTCCTGGTAAATCACTTTCTTTATACTCATTTGTTTTTTATAACAGGCTTTGGTTGACGAGATGTATGCTCAATTGAAATCACATGGTGCCACTATCCCAGAAGGAGCTCTGTCTCTGATGCAATGGAATTCATTGCTGCTTCAAAAACAGATAGCTGATTTGAAAGTGTCAAATGTTGGTTGGTATCTTTGTTTCTTCCTTGGCTGATTGATTAATTTATTTGTAACCATGTATCCTTCTTCGACTGCTTTTTATCAGATATGACCGGTGGTACTCTGAGCTTGAGGACAAACATCTTCAACATCAAGCCGACTCGACCCGGCGGTACTCTGAGCTTGAGGAGAAGTATTCCCAAGGTCAAATCGACTTAGCTCGGGTTTCTGCTTCTTTAGACGACGCACATTCTTTGAATTGTTCTCTGAACGCTCAGCTTGACTCTTAAAGGGTAACTAACGAGGTAAACTTACTCAGTTGGATCTGCTGTGCTTTTACTGCTTAATGGATGCTTGAGAGTTGATTCTTGTTTGTAGGAGGAAAAACGAGCACTTGCAGCCTCTCGCGATAACCTGGATAGGTTGTATCGTGACGTCAGCAACTCCCTAACCATCTTGGAGAGGAGCCACCGCTTTACCATGACAGATCTAGATCATCATCGTCATGAGCTGCAAGTATCCCATGATGAGATCCTGCGGCTCAGTCAGTTGGTGTCAAGCAAGGACTCCATCATCAAAGATCTGTGTGCCACCAAGAGATTAGTCGCCCAGGAGCTAGAGGTCGCTCGACTGGCTACCAAAGTTGCAGAGGACAACTGCGCCGCTTTGAAAGCCCAGCGTGACAAGGCCATGGACAAAGCCATTCGCGCGGGGCGAATCTTGATGAGAAGGCCCGGTGTAGTTGTTCCCGATGACATTGTTGCAGATGTCAAGGCTACGCCTGATGCTTCGAGTCGCCCTTCCTGCTCGATTGCTCCTGCGAAAGATATTGCCAAATAGGGATGTTTTGCTGTGTTTAGAAGATACTGAATGTATTTGTGAACTATATGTGTGTGTGATCAGTGCGCTCGAATAAACATATTTTTGGATCTTGGTTGCATGGGGTGCATCTCAAAGTTAAAAATCTGATTATTACAGGTGTTGCAGCTTTATGTTGGGCTATCTGGATAAGTCGGAATGACTTAGTGTTTAACAAAACCCCGATGGTTACTTATTTGCAGGTTCTGTTTCGGGCGACGCATTGGCTTAGGTTTTGGGGATATTTGCAGAGGGTTGAAGACCAGGAGATAATCAAGGAGACGTGTCGACGGATCGAAGTCGCATCTATGCAATTTTTTTTTCTTATTATGGTTGGAGTTTTACGAACAGTATTACATATTGAGGTTATAGTATGTCTGTTGGGTGTTGTGTTTATTTTAATGTTTATGGTGTAAGATTGCACTCTATGTTGAGAGTGTTGATCTTTTGATGTTAGTTTATTTGTAAGGTTTTACCCTCCTTTCATAGAGGACAAAGCCGGAACCTAGTTTCCATTATCTAAAAAAATGTGACACTTGCACGATTGTAGTATAGTGCATTTAAGTGGGGAGCCAAGCACAACACATTGGCTCCTCGGCACCGGTCATTTTCTATCGAGGCCCAACGTCACATATTGCATCATATATTCATATATCTCTTTCACTAGCGACAGGTCTTCCTCGCCATTGTATACTTTTTTTTTCCCTCCAACGATGTATCATTTTTCTTTTTCGCCTCCAACAGCAACGTGTCATTTCATATGCTGAGATGCTCACTTTCTTTGCCAGGTAAGTTGATCAATCCAAATTGACTTCTTGCAAATAAAGGGATTGAAATTGACCCGAGCTCGATCGCCAATAGGCATGCTAAAACGTCCCCAGTCTCCACACGAAAGATAGGCGATCCAAAATTAGCAATGCAATATCTAGATCCATCCTCACTCTAGGATAATGATGCAGAAAGAAGGGATAAGTGGTAGCAATCAGATACGATTGTTCTTAATTATCTAGAATGGCAAACACAGCCACATGGATATATTAATTGTTCCTGACATCACACGCAGGGCAAAACTAACTAACACTCACTTAAACGATCATCCGAGAAGAGCAATTAGACAAGGCCAAAACTACTTGTGGGTAAAGCACGTCTCGTCGAGTTCGTTCTCGACGGGCGGCGGCAGCTACATCATCTATCGCTCAACGCTGACGGTGACGTTGCCGCCGCCGACGTTGCTGGAGACGGTGGGCAGCTCCACGTTCTTCTCCTTCTTGGGGGTCGACTTGTAGTAGCAGAAGTAGAGGATCAGCTGGACGAGGCCGAAGAATGCGCCCAGGGCGTTCGGGATCTGCATTGCAGGTATTTTAAAAACTGAGATGAGACTATACTCAACTTGGAGGTGGAATTATATTAATTCTGTAACGCTTTTGTTAACATGAGAGGCCGGTGATACTGACCGTGACGTAGAGGTCGAAGCGGATGAGCGCGTAGGCCGTCCAGCAGCAGCCGTTGAGGAAGCTCACCAGCGACAGGAGGAAGGGCATGTACTCAACGCTCTTGGTCTTGATCACTCGACTCTGCACAAAAAAGAAAGATAATAAGTTCACATCTGGCTCCCTCTCCTCCAAGGGAAAAAAACATTTCACTTGTTTCAAATCGGAGTGTGAAACAAATAGAACAACAATAGACCAGCTAAGCACAACAGTACTATACCACAGAAAATATGACAAAAGGAGAGAACCACTGAAAAAAAGGGAATAGCACATTCTGGTACAGGGGACACCTGTACTCACTCCATCCAGGACCAATATATTCCAAAACTATCACACACCAGAAACTGGCTCAAGATTGAACTTGGTCCACCAACCGGCATACGTTTGTGATGAAAAGGTAACCCGTCTTTCAAACAACTAATCGGCATACGTTTTGCGATGAAATATATAACCTCCGTCAGATTCCTTCCTTTCTAGATCCGTACGTCACCTTAGCACCACGCGAGTTTGGTGATCGCAACTGAACGAGTTCGGTTTGTGGTTTGCCAATATATCCAAAGCACAGCGAAGGAACAACACCCTCTACTATGGAATAAAAGCACCATGTGAACGAGAGCAGTAGGCAACCCACGTACGTAGCTAGTCAAGTAAAACAATTAAATACAGTAAGCCTTTTTGACGGAAATAAAGGAGGAAAACATGTCCTCAAAGATCAAGGTGTCCAGCAGGAACAAGAATTATAATACAATTTGACTTCGGTATTATTGAAATGGCCACAGGGCATCTATAAGCAGGGACAGATGATTGTAAACGTGGACATCCAATGCAACATTTAGAGACTATTAACGAAATTGGCTTTCCCATCGGTTTCCGTCCTAACAACTACGCTGTGGCCGCTACTACACATAAATATGGATGCCCTGCGCAGGCTGCAAAATCCTTAATAGATCCACTCGTGTCTAGAGTAGACTCTAGATCATGCAACAAGTTCTAAAGGTGAATGGGACTCTTGACTAGCAATCAATTAAAGCTAATAAATTAACACACATGACCTAATAAATTAACACACATGACCTGAAGATGTCTAAATCCACTCGCATGTTCCAGAAGTTCAAACACTAACAATGAAACACCTGACTACTTGAGCAGAACTAAATCCAATCAGCCCGCAAAGGTGACATTGCACTGGCAAGTGGGTCCACCAAATCCTTCCCCAGCCCACCATACCAAATTACAAGTTAGGCACGCATGCACGCACGCCTCGATCTCTCCCCACAACAGTGTCAGAACTAGTAACTTCTATCCGTATGATAACGATTAAAAATTAGCAAACACCAACCGACACGTGGTTCCCAAATTAAAGCCATGCAGATAAACGAACGCCTAACTGTTGCAAGCCACGACGGTAGGCAGGCGCGGCGGGTTCAAATGAGAGACTGGATAGATGACGGATCACGTACCATCATAGCAAAATTAAAGGGAGAGCGACTGGATAGATGATGGATCACGTACCATGATAGTGAGTGGTGAGGCGTACATCATCGAGCCGAAGATGACGCAGAGGATGCCGACGATCATGGAACGTTTCTCGTGAGTGTGCGCGCCGAGGATCACACCGAGCACCACGGCGACCATGAACAGAATCTCCACGGCCAGGATCGCGAACGCCTTCTTCTGCATTAAGCTCAAAAACCACCACCAGATGAGAGATACACTACACGTGGAGGGAAACAACAGCAGGGACAGATCATGGATCGGGCGAACAACATGGCACGACACTCACGCGCTTCTGGCTGTCGGAATAGAGGAAGAAGATAGTGAGGTAGACGGCCTCGATGACGAGGCCGATGCCGTTGATGGTGACGACGAGAATGCTGTTGGGGTGGACGACGGGGATGCCATAGAACACCCAGAGCATGCAGTTGAGCAGCGTCGCCAGGTAAGGGTCCGGCTTGAACTCCTCCACGTCCTTGGCCTTGTAGATCCGCCAGAACGTCAGCCTGCACAGGCACGCGAGAACACAGATGCAGGCGGCGGCGCGCCTCTCCATATATCAGTACAAACAAAACCCTAACCAAATCAAAAAAAAAAACCACCCAGATGAACCCGGACCGATCGATGAGTGCCTACACTGGGGACAGGAAGAGGCCGAAGGAGATGACATTGCCTGAAACCAAAGCGAGAAATTAACCACGCGTGAGCAGTTGAGCACCCCGAGAGAGACACCCAGCGAAATCGATCGAACGAAACCAAAACCCGACAGCCCGATCTGAGTTCCAGACTTCCAGGCGGCGCCTATCGTACGTACGTACCGATGATGCCGACTACGTTGCGGGCTGCGTCCGGGGAGATCATCTTCGGTCGCCGGGGTGGCGGCGGCGGCTACGGAGGTTTTGGAACGGGCCGGGCTAGACGAAGACGACGAGAGGCGACTACTGAGATTTGGGAAGGTGGTTGCGGTTGCGGCTTGGGGCAATCGGGTACGCCGTACGCCCGCACTTTATAGGCGCGAGGAGGCGAGGGTGGCCTGGCCCGGGGCGGGGGCAGGAGCGGGCGCAGACTCTGGCCAGGGCCGCCACGAACCGCGAGTCCCTGATCGCGTGGGCGGCGGCGCGTGTAGTCTTTATCCTGATGGAACCGGATGGATGCATGGATGGACACATCACATCTCCCTTAATCTCGGTTATTGTTGCGATAGAGGCTGTATGTTTGTTTGTGAAGTTAGATTAGATGATTTGAGCAGATTATAATCTAAATAAACCAATCTACAATCTAGCTTGTATACGGTTAAAGTCTCGTTGCATAATACTAGTTGTATACGTCGTCCAATCAAAATCATGTGTCTCGTGTGAGATATCGAAACCCTGATTTGGGAATTATTATTGATCTGTAGTCTCATTATGCAACGTCAATCTTTCTTAATTTTATTTTATTTGCACAATGTAACAAATCGCTTGCTAGTTTTTGGGGTGGTTGGGCTAGTTCGAGCTAGACCGGGCCAGAGTCCAGACATACTATTCCACTCAGCCCGGCAGCCTGGCCCAACATTAAGAGCCGAGCTAGATGTGCATGACAAAAGGCTTTGACTATCTTTTATGTTGCTAAAAACTGGCTTAAGAACTCGGCGTCGATCGTTTTAGCAAGAGCGAGTTCAAATTAAACCGACAGTTGGCTGTCTACGAGGGGATACAGGCAAAACACGAAGCGAACACCAATCATGCAAACGCGATTGGCATGCCGCGAGTGTCGTTTCTGGGGTTACACACTATTGGCATGAAGAAGCCATGCAGTGATGCATCACGACACATGCATGTATTTTATTTTTTCTGGAAGACGCATGCGCGGCAGAGCTGTTTCCGGACCCTTTAGACCAAGTCCCCATTCCTCCGTATGCACAGTGACGCGTAGAATGGGCGTGTATCACCTTACATGCCACCGTGAACCTTCAACCAATCAAAAGACGGTTGCCCAGAAGAGAGAACCGGAGAAGAGAGTAAAATAAAAGGCCTCCATTTTGCACGGTAGGACTACTAAATGGTGGAACAGTATCTCCATCATGAACCTTTAATTAATCAAGGATGAGGCATAGATGAACCGTGAACGCGATAGTTGATTTGCACGAAAGAGAGGGAACTCGGAGAAAAAGAGAGTGCAATAGGAGGCCTCCATTTTGCGTTGCATGATAGTAACGGCTGAACAGTATCCTAGAGCACATAAAATGGGGATGGAGAGCAAAATGAGAAGGATTCTGGAGTTGGTCAAATTGATTCAAGTAGACTGTTGAATGACAGAATCTGTCGTTTAAGCCGGTCACGTTTAAACAGTTCCTGGCCAATCAGCCAGCAAAGGCATCAAACAATTTTGATTTAGCCGATCAAAATTAACCCCCCATGGTTTAACAGTTAACATATGCTTGTAGAACAATGTAAAGAATGCAATATAACAAGTCAACAACATTACTAAGATGTGAAATCATAGTGTATATGCTTAGGTAGTTTCAAACGGGAAAGATGCAAGCAGCCTCTGCATTCCTTAACCACAACAGTGGCTTCTGGAATGGTGGTATCGTCCTAGAACAATTAACCAAGTGCTTTCCCTGCACTTGGTTAACCCCCAATCATTTGTACATGGCACATATAACAACATAAACATTTCCAACTCCAACATTCAATTCATATGTCATTCTTGTTCCGTCCCATGATATGTCTAAACTTATGGTTTTGACACCAGCTTCCCCCACAAGTGGATACAGTTCACTTCTCCACTCTTTTTGGATTGATGTATCCTCCTTTTTTTTTTGAAGGTGGTGTCATGAAAAGCTTCCGAACAGAGGTAAAAGGGTCATCCTCCTGAATCATAGTGTCGGTGTCTCAACCCTAGGGTCTTACCAACTAGTGAAATAATGATGTATGTCCTGGCTCAGATGGGTGATGCAAGGTAACACAAGTTGTTTATCCTCGTTCGGGCGAGAGAAATCCCTACTTCTAGTAGAGGGAGGATGAGACTTATATTATTTGCACCTAACTGCTTGCAGTAGGGAGTACAAGCCAATCAGGAGAGGGAAGGATCCCAAGTCCCAGAGGTTGATTGAGGCAAGTGCTAATATGGTGGTGGATGTGAGAACCGTGAAGTGTGCGCCTGCCCTCTTGAAGTCGTGGCTTCCCTATTTATAGTCTTAAGGAGGGCTGCTAGGAGTACCGGGGTTGGCAACATACGCTGAGGAGGCGAAGCCGAGCCCCTGTAGATGGTGTGGCCTGGGGCATGGGTCTTGTACTTGCTATTGACTTATGCCTGATGGAGACACCCGATTTTTGCTGAGAGTCGAGGCCAGGGCCAAGGGCTCGGTCACGTACCCGAGCCTACCTGACAAGGAGGTTGCCCATGCCGTAGTGGTTGGTGAAGTGCTGAAAGCTCTCTTGGGTTTTGGTGTTTAGATGACAACCCAGTTAAAGGACTAACAAGTGTGCTAAGTGAGGGTTCAACACAAAGTGAACGAGTCTTCCGCGGGCGATCGATCCAATGGCCGAGCACCATCGTCTTCCTCTAGACATTCCAGTCACGGCGCGGTCAAGGAACTGCAGCAGTGCCATTGCCGGTAATCACCGAGCGGGTGCCCAGGAGGCCCAACCTTAGAACGTTAGCGCGCAGAACAGAGAGGGAAAGGTGGCTAACAATATGGTGGAAGTCCTACCGAGGATTAGGCGCGCAATCACCCCGACCATGGCGCTCGGCGGACCGGGACAAATCCCATCGACGACGGGCAACTCCGGTAGCACAGGCAGTGATCTCTCGAGCACCCAGGGAATAGACAAGGTGGGTTGGCCGACTCGGTATCAATTTTATAGGGAGACACAGAGAGGACCCGAGGAAATTGGCACGCCGACGAGCTCGCGCGGATTCCGCGACGCGCCCTTCGCGGATTTGTTTCAGTGTATTCACAAGGTGGTTTCGAGGTGGGGGAGAACCCTGACAACGTGACCCCTCCAGTCGGTGTCTGGGCGCGTGACGAGGGAAGAGTCCGACTCCATGCCCCATTCGTCCGAGGTGGATCACACGCCGCGCGCGGCTGAGGGGCTGACCCCGTGGTCCCACCAGTCGGCGAGAAGCCAGAGCGTGTGGTGGCGTTTGGTTGCGGGTGGAGGGAGAGCTTACGATGACGGCCCACATGACAGAGGCTTGGGCGCGGACGAGTGGCCGATGGGGTGGGCCCGCCTGTCGGCGCGCGTTCACCCCCGGTTGGGCCGAGGTGGCTAAGCGGGTAGAATGGGCCGAGGGCAAGGTGAGGAAGTCGACCCAACAAACTCTTTTCCTTTTTCTTTTACTTTCTATTCTCCTTTATCTTATTTTCAAATTTCAAACTGAATTTTTAACTCTTGTTTTGAACTTCAAATTTCCAAGTGGCAAAAATAATCTTAATGTGAATACCACTCCTTGTGTTGGCAATAATATTGTTTATTTATTTTTCTTTTCTTCCTATTATTTAATCATAGAAGAAAACAATTGACTTTATTACAATTTCCTTTCTTTTTACTCATTTTCTGTTTTCTATTCTCATTTGAATTTAAATTATGATTCCTTTGTTTTTGATAAAAAACACTTTCAAATGTCTAAATCTTTTTAGCTAACATTATTTTATTATGACCATTTACTTTAGAAAGAGGTGAATTCTAAAGTTTAATTATTCATCAAGGTTACTTTATTTTGATTGTTATTATTATTATTATTATTATTTTCTAACTGATTTCCTTATATCACATGCTTAGGATTTCAGGTGTTACACTCTATCCAGATACCGTATATTTAAAGGCTAGTTTGAGAACCTCATTTTTTCCAAAAAAATTCTATTTTTCTAGAAAATTGAGAAAATATGAATCTCTTGGTGAAATAGAGCTCCCAAACTAGCGAAACCTGAGGGCAAAATGTCCGGTGCTGCTTGATAGGATCAAACTCGGTCATTATATAATACAGTCCTTGTTTTTCTATCAAATAAGGCATAAATTCACAGTTTCGGTTAAAGGAGAGCTAACTGTGATGGACACTGATGACAAGTCACAAATCAAATCGCTATCATTTTCAAATCACACGTCAATGATCAAATTACCTGCTGCTAATCCTCCGCGCCATCTTGAAATTATTAAGACCGACATTACAAGTCTATCTGTACATGAGCACACCTGGGCCCCCCTTGCCAGGGGGCGCTTGTCGACCGTTGCAGCCTGGGCAGGAGCAGGACCAGGTCTACGGGCAGGCGAGAACTACGCAGCCGACCGTTGGAGCCCGATCCCTCCCTGGGATTTCAAACTCGCCGTCCGTCCTCGCCCGAGTACCGATCCGACGGTCCTGGAGACCTCCTCTCGCTACCCAGCTACCCGATTATCACCAGTCACTCTACCTACAACCGACGAAAGTCTCCCCAGAACCCAGATCAAGAACCCCGAAATCCCAGCGAGCGAGTCTTTTTTGCTCCTCAGCGTTGAGGAACTCGTCGACGTTTCGGCGCGCTGGTTCGAGCATCTTGTTTGGGATCCCAGGAAGTTCGTTACTTGGAACTTCTGTCCCGAGGAAGGGCGCGCGGTTCGATGCTGGGGCGGAGCAGCGGCTTGCGACACTCAGATCTGGTGTGAGGAGGAGATGCCGGTGGTGACACGGTCGCGGCTCTCCGCCGCCCGCGGCGACGGCGCGGGCGCGCTGCCGTGGGGCTCGGCGTCGGCGGCGCCGGCTCTGAGGCACGACGCCGGGGCGCCGCGGGAAGGCGTCGCGAGCAAGAACCACCACCACCACCACGGGCTCAAGGAGAAGCTGCGCGCACTCACCCAGGACTACGAGCAGCAAAAGCAGAAGCTCGCCGCGTCGCAGCTCCGCCGCAGCATCCGGTGCCTCAACGCGTGGGAGGCGATCAACGACGAGAACGCCGAGGAGGAGGAGGACGGCGGCAGGGTGGCCAAGTTCCGCTACGACGCCTTCGCTCAGGTCCCCGAGTCCGCGGTGCTGAGGGAGAACGTGGCGCCACCGCAGGCGCGAGCACCGTCCAACGACGGCGCCGTGCTCGCGCGGACGACTGAACCGCAGGCGAAGGAGAACGCGGTGGGCCGCGGCGCCAACGCCATGTCCTGCCCCATCAAGAAGGCGGTACCGGCGCTCCCGGTGCTTCCGGTGCCACCGGCGAGGAAACTCTCTTTGGGAGGGGCTGTGGGCGGCAAGCTGAAGGCCGCCGGGGAGGTCGGGGCCGGCACTGCCGAGGCGGCGGAGAGCCGGATCCTCGTGTTCGTGAGGCTGCGCCCCATGTCGAGGAAGGAGAAGGAGGCCGGGTCGAGGAGTTGCGTCAAGATCGTCAACAGGAAGGAGGTGTTCCTCACGGAGTCCGCCTCAGAGAACGACTACCTCCGGCTGAAGCGTGGCCGCGATTCCCATTTCTGCTTCGACTCGGTTTTCCCTGATTCTACGACACAGGCAGAAGTCTACAGCACCTCGTAAGAGCACAAACATCCTACGCTTATATTACATTAAAAGATTATGTTGATAAGATTATGCTGATAAGATTATGTTACATGAAAAGATTAACAAGCAAAGTTCAGACTAGATCCACACAAGTTGATAAGATCATGTTGGATTTTCATGTCATGGCAACTATAGTAGTGCTTTGCTTACCTGATGAAGAAAACTCCATGAAAAAAAGAACTCATGTCATGACAGATTTATACTATTGTTTGCTTGTTTGATGTCAAAAAACCAGGGAAAAGTTCATTCAAATATAGCATCCAATTTTCATCTTATAGTTTCCTTAGCTATCTTAATGATGACAGACGAAATTTACTGATGAACATGTACAGGTTTATGAGATCATACACTAGATAATACCTTCCCATAATCTATTTCTCCATTTCTGGTCCTGCAGAACAGCAGACCTTGTGGAGGGTGTTCTGCAAGGTAGGAATGGGACAGTGTTCTGCTATGGAGCTACAGGGGCTGGCAAGACCTACACCATGCTTGGGACAATGGAAAACCCCGGGGTAATGGTGCTTGCAATAAATGATTTGTTCTCCAAGGTGACGCAGAAGTACCACTCAATTAAGCTGTCATACCTCGAGATATACAATGAGACGGTGAGGGATTTGCTGTCTCCTGGTAGCCCCCTTAACCTGAGAGAAGATAAGCAGGTACATGAACTGAAATGCTTGACCATGTCTTAACTATTGAAAGCAAGTTTTGTTCAGTGAATTTACTTACTACTGAGATTCTTAGCTGTAAGTATTGGATATGGTAAAAGGTTAATCCTGTTGTAAGTATTGGATATTACCAGTGGATTGAGTAGTAAAATGCATCAGTTCTAAACACATGGCCTTTTTGTACTTTTTCTCCACATGTTTTGGACTTTGGTAATCCTCCTTAATAGCTAACCAAAAAAGTTTTGGGGGCATTTCAGGGAATTGTTGCTGCTGGTCTTACCCAAAGAAGTGTATACTCCACGGATGAGGTATAAGTTGGTTCTTAGGCATGATTAGCTTGCAATGGTTTGAAGCAAAAATGAGAGGAACATTCTTAGCTGATTACATATGCTTGTTTTCCAGGTCATGGAGTTACTTCAGAAAGGCAACAAGAATCGAACAACTGAACCGACTCGAGTAAACGAGACCTCATCGCGTTCTCATGCGGTACTGCAGGTAAAAACTCATACACATGCTTGACCTATGGGGAATAATTTCTAGAGTAAAATCACTCACCACCTTTGGAATTTTACAGGTTGTCGTAGAATACAGATCCTTGGATGGAGTTAACGTAAAACGAGCCGGGAAACTATCTCTCATCGATCTTGCTGGATCCGAAAGAGCTCTGGCAACAGATCAACGCACACAGAGGTCGATCGAAGGAGCAAACATTAACCGCTCTCTTCTTGCACTCAGCAGCTGCATTAACGCCCTTGTGGAGGGCAAGAAGCACATACCGTATCGCAATTCCAAGCTGACCCAACTCCTCAAGGACTCGCTTGGAGGAGCCTGCAACACCGTCATGATCGCCAACATTAGCCCCTCTAACCTTTCCTTCGGCGAGACACAGAACACGCTTCACTGGGCTGATCGTGCCAAGGAGATAAAAACAAAGGTTTGATACTGTTAATCTGTGTGTAAAACGTTGAAAATTCTACTAAGTAAAAAAAAGCTCATGACATAGTGGAACCATCTTGTTGTTTTGCAGACGCAACAAACCACTGTGAATGAGGAGGTTCTGGACCAACCAGACTCTGAAACTATGCTTGTACTGGAGCTTCAGAAGGAAAACCGCGTGCTGAGGGAGCAGTTGGCGAAGCAACAACAGAAATTACTGACTGCCGAGGCTCAGCTACTCGCTTCAAAAACCTCGCCACAACGATCTCCTGCTCCCTCGTCTCACGTCTCAACTCCAGGATCAACTCAAAGGAAGACCAGACGATCTATCTTGGCTGCTGGTGGGGGGAACTACTTCAGCACACTGGACTCAAAGAGGCATGCAGCCGACAACGCACAGGTCAGGGAGCTGCAGAGGAAAGTGAGCACGTTGGAGTCCGAGATCGAGAAGATGAAAAAGGAGCACCTATTGCAGCTGAAGCGGAAGGACGAGTTCATCCGTGACTTGATCAACAGGAAGGATCCTAATAACAACAGTGAAGAAACAGCAACAGTTGATAGAAGAGTTGTCACGAGGGCGAGCGTGCGAAAGGCACAGAGAGACGCATCAGCCGCAGTCGAGCTGAAAAGCCCCAGCCGGGTGTTCACATCACCGGCGCCAACTGCAAAGAAGCGTACTTTCTGGGACATCGGAGGCAACAGCCCTTCAGTTCTTGCTGCCAACGGAAGAAAGACTCGAAGCCATGTGGCAACAGAGACACCGAAGAAAGCATCCTCCAAGCTGCTTCAGGTATAGGCATATAATATAACCCTCCAGTTCGCTTCACACAAGATCAATGGAGGCTTTTGAGTGCTTGTCTTAGTTTCTATTGACACACCTCTCGTTGCATTTCACTTCCTTGCAGCCAGGATTTGCACGGCAAACATCGACCCATCAAAGATTCACATGAAAGACTGCCTACAACTCATTCATTACTAATTGGAGTTTAATCGAAGTACATTGTAATGTTTTTTAGTTTTTTTATCCATATTGAGTTATTGGAACTGTTTTTTTAAAATTAACTTGAGGCAGAGTTTTCCTTTTCTTCGGAACATATAAGCTTTTTTCCCCATCTTACTGGTATTAATCAGAAAGGCAGCAATAATTTTGTGCAGCTTAGGGACTTGGTGTCTTCTATGTGTGCAGTACCCATTCTTATCATTTCTGAAGGTTGTCCAAGTGGAGATCATAAATGTTTTCCGCACCAGCCTGTACACTAAAGTGACCAAGATAAAAAAGAAGGAAAAGTTAAAAAGTAATATTGTTTCAATTGTTCCATGTACAAGTACTTTTTCCCCCCTCCATGTACAAGTTGAATTTTATGTTGGGATAGCAGCAGACCTCAGCTTATATGTTAAAAAAGTTTATATTATGACCAGGCTTTGCATGCTGCTGCTTTGCGATAACCACCATATTATGCACCAACATTTGAAACTATATGTAACTCCCAATGTCTGCTACAAGCAATATGTTGTCCTTCCAGCAACAAGGGTACGAGGTGTTGCAATGCTGGTGCTGTTTTTCTAGTTCATGTTGGACTTTCCTCCTCAACATTTGCAGTGTTGGAATGCCCAGCTTCTTCTGCTGACCTAGAAGGCCACACATCCAGTTCCATTTCTCCAGAGCTCGTACCACTGCAACTCTCGTAGTCGCTATCATCAGAAGAACAGCTACTGGTACCATCACCCGAAGTAGAAGTGTCACTTAGCACGTTGAAAACCGTAATGCTCTCTTTCTGTGAGCTGTGGAACGAATGGCTGCTGTACTTGCCATGGTACAGTGGCAAGGAGCCTTGCTGCTGCAAGCTGGGCTCGTCCCTGCCAAGGCTGTATGATCCGGACAGTTTTCTCTCCACGCTTTCCTTGGCTTTCACCATTTCACCCAGCTTCCCCAAAGCTTCATTCGACGAGACATCTTCAGCTGCCTTCTGCTCGAGCTCCGAGATCTTCTTTCCTAAGATTCTTCTCTTGCTGTGAAGTGAGTGCTGTGTTTTCAGGAGATGGAGGTGTAAGGCCTAGGAGAGGCTAGCCTATAATGAATGAACAATATGAAAGTGGAGGATAAGCAGAGGGGTTCCAGTGTGCATACCCTCTTCTCCAGGAACTTCTGCAATCCATTGCCTTGGAGCCTTTTCTTCGCCCAAAATATGCAACATAACGAAATGGCTACAGCTTCTATTACGATTACCACAAGTAGGAAGATCAACAATAGAACATAGCTAGGTTCTCCTAATCGACATAAGTTATTCAGTCAGTAATGACGTAATTTTTTGACACAAAAGCAGAAGGGGAAGCTGTCCAACTTCACCTGAATCAGCCTGCACAAACTTGGCTTTGGCTTGCCTGCAAGTCGAAGCAATCTTTTGCCCTAGCAACACAAGGAAGTCAGTACCACATTATAACAACATACAAATGTGATGCTTAAGATAACGTACTTCTTGTACAGCACTGTGTGGTGTTGCTGATCCCTGTCTCTAGAAATTTCAGGAGATGAAGTCATTGCAGATTAGTTGATTTGGAATATTGTACTGTCGATCAACTTGAGTATATATATACAAGGACTTACTTGATGCAGATAAAAGAGTTAGAACAACAGTCTCATCTACGGTAAAGTCGTCCAGATCACTACTGGACAGCAAATTTGACAGTTCCCCTGGAAGACGGTCAATATCTCACGTGATATTCAATATAGCTTTCAAGGAAAAGAATGGCATTGCCGTTTGAAAATGAACTATATAAGCATAAGAAGGGACAAACCAGGATACTCTCCAGTCCAGTAAATAGTTCCAGTTGCGGGAGCCAACAAGGTGAACAAAATGAATGATGGCTTCTTCACCGATACATAGGTATAGTCACCAGTTGTCTGGATGGATTTTCCTTCCGCTATGGTCTTAGCGACATACATGGAAAGTCCTGAGCAGTCAAGAACTGGACCTACATGGATCACTGAACCATTTGCTGTTTCTCCAAGAAACTTTCTCATCTCACCATCAGGAGAAATCGAGTAGAGGGCCCCATCTAGCGAACCAATTGACATCCAACCTGTCACATAAATTGGAAATATTACCATCGCTGAAGTATACAGCAAACTCGAATAGAAAAAGGACAGCTTTTAGCAAACTAGTACATGATGTGGACAAAACGGTTTGAGGTAGCAAATTGATGACTTCATGATTGAAGAAAATGAAAAGGTTGGGTCTAGCAGTACATGTAAACAAGAAGAATGGATAACCGACTAAACTCATTCTTCTATCTAAGAGAATAGTGGAACATGCATTTGGCCAGGTTTATAATGATATAAGATCTTGTTTTTTACCGTTGGAATCGACAGTTGGTAAGTTTTTCTCATTACTGATTGGGCCAGTATTCTGCGTCCAAGAAATGTTTCCTGTCGAAGCATTAATCCCCACCACGATAGACTTCCGTGGAAAGACGATGTATAGGCACCCACTGTTTCCCGGCGCAACTGTCATCACTTTGCCATGTGAGCTCAAGTCTTGGATCCACCTGACCCCACGGTTATCGATGTACAGGGAATAGAGCTGGCCTTCAGTGTTGGATATCTGTAAGAACATGGCTGGTGCACAATGAGCTAGCACAGAAAGTGGACAGAACAATTATGTATGCAACTGGTATGGACCTTACATAGAGCACCCCCTCGCACTGATCAACAACAGGAGCCGAATCGAAATAGCAGCCGGAGACGTTTCTCTTGCAGCCAAGACGGTAACCGAAGAAATCAAGCGCAGGCCCAGCGCTCCATTGGAGCTCGCCTCGGAGCGAGAAGGCGAAGAGTCCCCGGTTTCTGATGGTGAGGAAGAGAGACGAGTAGCTGCCACTGACGGCCAGGCCAATGATCTCCTCGGACCTCCCTGAAGACGTCGCATTGTGGCTGAAGAAAACCTCCGATGCTGGCTTGGCCGTGTGCACGTTCCGTGGTGTGACCTTTATGACCTTGTCCTCTGCCACCAGATACACCTGCACAACTCTCACATGGTTACTTTGAACTGCCAACGAACACGACTGACCATCAGATAAAGTGAAGGAGAAGATAACCATACTAGGCTTTGCATTTCATATATACACAGATCATGCAGAGGTTGTGATGGGTTACCTACCTGCTCTCCCTGGAATACAGGGCCGATGCTGTCGTTGCACGTGTGGCCGAGGGGCACGATCCAGGCGAAGGACCCGTTGGGTTCAAAGCCGAGGAGGTCCTTTCCGGAGCAGGCGACGAGGCGGCCATCGTGCGCGATGGAAGGGGCCGAGAGAGCACGGGCAACCCGCGGTGGCGCGGGAGCTGCAAGGTTGAAATATAGAATCTCATTCATGCAATGAGGAACTGGGAAGGGTGGGGTAGATAGACACCCTTACCATTCTGAAGGGCCCGCGACTCGGAGCGTGCCGCACCGATCAGGGAGCACACAAGCAGGCACAGGGACCACATCACTCCCATGGCCATGGCAAAGAGAGCGTACTGCGCTCGGAGATGGAAGAGGAGAGCGTGGCAGTTGCTGTGCCAAGGTGTAGCGTAGCGGTGGTGGGGGCAAACGAGCAGTTGGGTTGGGGGCAGGGGCAGCCAAAAACTAGAACCGTCGTCTCTTTGGCAAAGTGGGAGTACTAGCCGAGCGCTTTCCGAGTCTTTGTTGCCGAGCGCTTTCCGAGTCTTTGTTGCGGCGCGCCGGCGCTTGCTTTCGCGGCAGCGCCGCCCGTCGCCCGACGCGTTGAGCTGTTTCTGCGCCGAACTCACGGTGAAAACAGTGAAAATGAGATTAGGTATTCCATTTTAGTCCGACATTGGTGGTTTGGATGCTAGTTAGTAATATTAAGGTGGTGTTTGGTTCACCCAAATGTAACGTAAATGGATTATATGGGGGTAATGGATACCGATACTTCTGTTCGGTTGAGCTTTTTTCGAGTAATACTACGTACTACTATCCAATCTAATTATAACTAGTAACCATTACCGTCGGTAAAAGATCTCATTACCATTCCCTTAACAACGTCTGAGGTCTAAACTAAACAGCACCTAAATGTAATTTAATTACGAAACTAATTATAGATTAGAACTAAATAGTAAGACAAACCTATTACACCTAATTAGTTCATGATTCGTGCATATGATACTACAGTAAATATTTGTAATCATAGATTCATAGATTAATTATGTTTAATAATTTCGTCTCTCCGTTTAGTATTCATCTATATAACTAGATTATAATTAACATTCAAACATTCGATATAATACGAACTGAACTTTAGTCAGGAGAACAAAGAACTTTAGTAGAACCAAATATCAAAGGATCTTGCCATCATGTACAAGACTTCCACTGTTCTCTTAGCATTCCTACACTGTACATGCCCTCCGGAAACATCTGGTTAAAAAAAAGTAGAACCACCAATACTTGCTCAATACGCAGCTGCTAAAACTGAATTGCATAAGAAAAATCTAGTTCTTCAAATTTCGTTACCAACAAAAGGAGTACCACCAACAGAGCACCCTCCACGACGTTGTAGGACGACAGAGTTCTCTAACACATATACTAACCTATAGGGCCTGATCTACCACAAACGCAGGCACAATTTGTTTGAGCAAATTGGAATACTCGCCTTCCAAGAATTTACAACGCAGCATAGAAATAGTTCTGCGGTGACACTAAGTCCTCAGCTTTCCACCCAGTCGTCTCCGCATCAATGATAGCCTTGATCTTGGGGGCCTTTCACGCTCGTCTGCGCTATCTTCACTGTCTGAAACAACAGCATTCTCGATGGCAAGCGTGTTTTCATTGACACAGGAATTGCCTGAGCTGGAGTCTTTCTGTCCACCAGCAGAGCCAAGGGCCCTGGTTTGACTTTTGAGGACTGCTGGCGCCGAAAATGGGAGTTCACTGGGTGCCACGGGTTCACCTTTGGGGATTGGTTCAGATGATGGCAGTTCATTGAGTTTCTCATCGCTTAGAGGAAAATTATTGGGTCGCTTAGTCTCCTTTTCACAGGCATTTTCTACTCTAGGCAGCCGCGGCTCCGATTTCAGTGACAGCCTCCTGCGTTGTGAACACAGCATCTTTAGACCTTGGTTGCGCTCTTCATTTGATACCATGTTAGTGTTCGATGGTTTCTGCTCAGTGTTAGGATTCTGTTGAACCAGTGCAGGACCTCCGTCGAATTTTTTCCTTGAAACAGCATCTAAGGGCCTTTTCTGCAAATAGCTAAAGCTTGACTGTGAAGGCAGATGGTTTGGAGCCATATTTTCATTTTGATCGTTGTTTTTCTTTTCAGGCTTTACTGATTTCAGTGACAACTTCAGTGCCCTGATATTCCTTCGGTTTCCTTCCGGTGCTTTATATGCGCTAGCTGATGATCCGCCAATTCTCCTTGCCGAATTATTCTCTAAAATGCCATCAGAAGATTGCATGACATGATCTTTAGCATCAGATGCATCTATTGGAAGATGATTAGATAGCATATCACTGGCATCGCTGCTTTTGCAAGGGGCTTCTGAGGTAACAAAAAGACTCTGGCCAGGTAACTGCAATTCCTTTTTATGGCCTTGGTGATCTTGCTTTGAAACCACTCCACTATCAGTACTGATAGACATGTTCTCTGAAGTATCATTCTTTCTGCCTGAAACATCTGAAAAACAAGCAGTAGGATAAGTGGATCCTGCCATGGATGGTAGGTAGCTAGCAACTGGGTCTTGCTTGACAGTTTTCATACTCTCTTCAGATCTTTCATACTTTAGTGATAACTTTTGTCCCAGTAACCGCATCTTCCTTTGATTCCCTTCACAAACTTTTTTAGAAACATTTGGCAGTGATCCCAGGTTATTTGTGTCCTCCATCTGTGTATTCTGTGCCTAAAATTTAGAAATAAAAAACAAATTCTCAGTAAAACATAAAGAGTTCTATTATGATGTTAGAACACAATTAGCAAAATGGATGTTGGATGCTTGTTTACCAGGACATCAGCATCTACAGAACACCAACCGCTAGCACCAACAGCAGCAGAACTAGCATACTTATCTGTCCATAACTGAGCAGTTGTGTCAAATACTTGTCTATTGTATTTGTATTCTCGGCTCTGTCTCAAAAAAATAAACATAGTTAGATAATGAGCTCAAGTGAATTATGTATCAGTATACCACTACCATACTGCAACTGTTACTAAAATGTGCTTACTATTTCAGCCATCAACCCATCATCCGGGTTTGGCTCACTTAGCAGCAAGCCAATGCTTGTCAACACAGTAGCAATGTTGAGTGATGGTTGCCAGGCTCCCTGTGCAACAATATCATCATCAACAACAAAAACTGCTCTGATTAAGAATAAGAGTTTATGAAATTTCTAAGCTGAATATGAAATTTTGAGATCTCGAAGCTGTCATTGAGTATGAGCACAATTCCTATCAATTACCTTTGGGGGCAAATTGAGAATATCAAGGCAAATGCGTCCTCCATTGTCAATATTGGGATGATAAATGGGAGTAACAAAAGTCACATTCGGTGGTTGAAAAGGGTACCTGTGCACCAACAAAAGTTTGAATATCAGAATTCAAAAGTGATATTATAGGGGGATAAGAGCTTATCTTCTCCTTTTTTTCAGTGAGGTATGGAGGTTTGGTTTTGATATCTATAAAAAATGCACCTTTCAGGAATTTGTATCTTCAAAATGAAAACTCCCTTGGCATAAACTGTTCCCTCGGGTCCTTCAATTTCTAATTTAAAGAGTAGGAATCAGCATACAAACCGAACAACATAAAGTTGCTGTGAAAATTTAGAGATAATGAAAAGTAGTTCAAAAAAAGAAAAATATAAAGGACATACTGGCTTCGATACTTGATAACGATGACAAGACATTTTTGTCTTCAGAAAGATTAAGAGAAACCCCATGGGGTGGATCATCCAATAGAAGCTTAATCTCTTTCTGCATTCTCAGATTCAGCCTTGCGGCCTGAGCCATTTTGTGGTTTTGCAGAAAATTCTACCCTGGACAAAAATATAGGACAGTGTAAAGAATCACTTTTGGATGTTAGCTCATCAGCATCACATAAGAACAAAATTCCCAGATTTATTTTCTGTCAGAACAGTATAATACATGTATACACTTGTAATTAGGTCAGTCACAAGCAGCGTTGGACGTGATGTAGGACACGGGAGCACACATATAAACCCCGTTTTTTGTGTGCGAAATATCGAAGTTAATAGGCATAATACATGTCTAGTTGTCTACATTTGTGACTATATCGGATCTGAACGCAAATAGCTTACATTAGGGTTTGGGTTCTCGGTTTCGAACAGCAGGAACGGAATGGAAGGGGTGGGCTGGGCATACCTGGTTGGTGCACGTCGCTGGCAAAGTGCCCGACGAAGACCTGGGCAGCTGTAGTAGAGCAGCGTCGGCGCTCGCCCAGTCACAGCCGCTGGAAGCCACAAAGAAAGGCCACTGCGCACCGCTGGAAGTCGGAGGGAGCGCGCAGGTTATTCGGAAAAAGAAAACAGAGACGGAGCGCGCGCGTGTTGAACAACTGGTGATGGAAAAAGGAGCGCCGCAGCGGTAGACAGCGGAGAACCCACGACAATCTATCGCTCCTGTTGGCCCATAACAATTGAACGGCCCATCAACCTCTTCTGTGGACCGACATGACGACTAGCCACGCGTTGGTACGTGCATCGGTCGACCTGACAACGCCTAGCGGAGTACAGTAGGCATCTTCCCTTCTCTGGGCCGCACCCGCAGTCCCGCACCGCCACGCGCCAGAGACCATGTGGCGCCGCGCCGGAGCCGGGCCGCTCCTCCACCACCTCGCTGCAGCCGCCTCCGCCGCCGCCGCCGGCCGCTGCATTAATGGACGGCCGCTACCTCCTATGCCCACCGCCTCTTGGTCCCCCCTGTTCCAGCACAATCTTGGAATCTCGTGGGGTTCCGCTTCTGTCGGGGCTCCCTTCCGGAGCCTGTCGAACCAGTCAAGCGGCGGCGGCGCGTGCTGGAGCTGCGGTGCGACGGGCGCGTTCCTCTCCTGCGGGTCCTGCGGGAGCGTGCAGCCTGTCGACCCCGCCGTCGACTACTTCCAAATATTTGGCCTGTGAGTAGCCCCGGGAATCTCGAGCCTTTGAATTACGTTGCGGCGGCGGATTCAGCGCTCATAGCCTCATAGGTTTACTCCGAATTCTGGATTTGATGGTGAATGATGCAATGCCTTCGAAATTTAAGATTCCTCTGTTCGCTGATTAATGAGGACTTGCTGGCTGCTGCAATCGTAACACTAGCATGCTAGTAAATAGACTGTAGTGTTTGCCCTGCAGAATTGCAGCTGATTGTTCTATGTATTCTTTGTGTGCCCTGTTATGCTCAGTGAAAATTAGGAATGAATTTAGTGTTCTTTTCTTCCCCTTGAGCACGAAGGGGAACTGTGTTATTGCACTAAGAAAAAGGGTCCAGAAGACCAGAACCCCATAAGACACACGCACTCATACCCAAAAAACAAGAAAGTTAAATACACGTCCTATTAGTGTTTCATCACATGGATGCTTAGAACTTGTAGTTGTACTCGGGTGTGGCTAGGATTGAGCAACTACTTGCTCTAATCCAAATATAAGTTGTATATGAGATCAACATGCTCTATAAGACTATCTTTTGATAACATACCCAAGCATGTCATTATAAATAAAGCTATGCAGTTATTTTCAATGATAAATTTAATAGCATCAACTCCGCATCTATATCTATACTACTATATTAAGAACTCACCTGGTGCTACCACGGCTTCACCCTTCCCATGCCCAAAAAATAGTGCAGAACGAGCACTCGAACTCACACCCCTTTGCTCCAAAAATTTGGGGCTAACTACCAAACCCACGTACCTTAGTGTTTAGAAATAAACAAAAATTATATTTGTAGCCTAGGCACTGCTCCCCACACTCCCCTGCCTCGTGTCAACGCACGGTCACATACCTAGTGATTGCTTATTTATTGATGGTGTAAATGTTTAACTGTCAAGGATAATAAAACCTTGTTTTTTCAATCAGAGGGGAATATCATTTACCATCGGGTTTACTTATGAATGTGTTGCCTCTGTCTGTGGCTGTATACTCCATATGGCTTTCTTGGCAGGGTGACTTGTGCTGTAGCTCTTGTGAATCATCTGGAATGTGATTTATTAAGTCATAGGACCCACATAAGATAATTATTTTTAGTTTATGTGCAATCTATATGTTCCCAATATGAAAGGATGTTGGAAGTGTGGAATTGAGCCATTATCTGATCATATATACTTGACAATCTTTGTCTACTTTTACTGAGTTAACACGGAGTATGCACTTTTGCCTCTAATGCGTACTTTTGTGACACAATTTTTTATCAGTTTGCCAAACAATTTTGCAATTAGATATAATCGTTTTTATCATTTTCATTTTCATGCTATTAAGTGTTAATATTAGGGGTGGGCACTTTTTTACCAAAAACCAAACCGAACCGAAATTTCGGTTTTTTCGGTAGTTTGGTTCGGTTCGGTTTCGGTTTTTGTATCTCAGAAGTTCGGTTTTCGGTATCGTAATCGGTTTTCACCGTATACCGAACCGAAATACCAAAAAAACTGAATACCAAACTTTATCAATTCTAAAATTTGACTTTTCGATTATGTGAACTAAATGTGTGAAGCAATTAAATTGTTATTCACTTATTTATATGTGATGTATGATGTATCTCTAAATATTTGTACCTATATAATTTTTACTTTTTAAAATTATGTGTAATCTATCGTATAAACTTGTTGTATGTGTTGTTTTGAGTATAAGTTTGGTATTCGGTTTTTACCAAAAAACCGAAGTAAAAAACCGAAACCGAAGTTCTCGGTTTTCATTTTCTAGAAAACCGATTGGTTTCTAATGTCTAGAAAACCGAAGTTTTTTAAAACTGAAAAACCGAACCGAAATATAAAAAAAAACCGAATGTCCAGCCCTAGTTAATATGTTGTTCTCCATATTTGTACCATAGTTAGTTATTGATTAACTTATCTGGAGATTAGTTCATAAAGTTATGTTTGTTTGCGATGTAGAAGAGTTCTCTACGCTTATTAAAAGGTAATGAAACTTCAACATGATTTAAGGTTCTGCTATTTTTGCTTTCCTTGTAATGTTTCTGTGCCACTGAACATATGGTGCTGATGTTTTTCTTGTTGGTTTCTTTAGAAAAAGAGAGTATAATATAACGGATAATAACTTGGAAGGGAAGTACAAGGACTGGCAGAAGAAGTTACATCCTGACCTAGTTCACTCGAAATCTGAGGTCTCTGTCCACCTAACGTTCATAGAATTATCCATATTTAATGTTAGCATCTCTAAATCACTTCTGAATGGATTATATTTATTATTTAGAAAGAGAGGGGCTATGCTGCGGAGCAGTCAGCACTTGTGATCGATGCATACCGCACACTCAGCAAACCTTTATCAAGGGCATTGTACTTGGTGAGTTTGTCCAGCAATGCTTAAAGTTTCAGCGATGTGTAATAATGAAACATGTATGCCTAGATTCATCTTGTTTTAATGTATTTCAAAGTTGTCTGGTTGACTCTTCAGTCTTCACCTATGTGTACATGAAAAGAAATACGGAGTAACAAGTAATCACAACTTTGTGCTGGGTGTATTGATTGTAGTGATGTGGTACTTACATCCTTTAATTTTCTCTGTTGGAAGTTTCTCCACTATGAATAATCACAATCATTTTACTCATCTTTGGAAGCATCTCATCTGTACTAACTTTTTTTTGGCAGTTGAAACTCGAGGGTATACATGTGGATGAAGAAAAGACTATCAATGATCCAGAACTTCTTATGGAGGTAATTTCATTCATCTTGGAAATTGGAATACACGTGCTGGCATGCAGTAAATATAACCATCCTTCTCATTTCATGTATCTTTTGATAACTGTGAATAACATTGCAACAATTGGAAGTTTGGAACACACATTCAATGTGTTAAACATCCTATGTAAAGTACATTAAAATGAATGAACTCTGAATTGAGATGAATACAACAACACAAACGGTTTATTTATGTACATCTTATTCCATTAACTTACACGAAATGAAGATGACAATGTTCTCCATAAATCAATAACAAATCGCTTGCAGATGATGGAGATACGGGAAGCTGTCAGTGATGCCAGTGATTCTCAAACCCTGGAGAAGATCCAATCTCAGGTTCTGATCTCTGAATAAAGCTACACGTGCCATAACATAACCAGGGAGCATGATTGCGTCGCAATGGTTTCTGGTCTCATAGCCTTGTGTTCCCTTTTCCAGATTAAGGCAAAGCTCGAAACCTGGTCCGATTCCTTCCAGGAGGCATTTGACAGGAAGGATTTTGACCGTGCGGTGGAAGCCACACAGAGAATGAGGTACTATGAACGTGCAGTGGAAGAAACAGTGAAGAAGCTCTGAGCCTCTGATCTTCTGTTACAGCTGCCAAAGGTGGTGAGGCTTGTGTCTTTTCGTACGGTTCCTTGCAGATCCCCCTGTGCTCACGCAGCTACATTGCAACAGTAACATAGTACAGAGTAGGTCATTTTTTTTACTTATACGTTGCAATGTATTATATGACTACATTGGAATATGTTACTGTAGCTACATTGCAACAGTAATATATATGACTACACAAGACCATACGTTGTAATGCTAAATTCCAAATGTATCCATGGCTGGTGCACCGCAGGTAATTTTTTTTTACTTATACTTCCCACAATTCCAAATGCATCCTTGGCTTTCCAATAAAACAAAACTAAAAGAGTAGATAGGGATTCAGATTAAGGCTTTGATGCCATATATTTATAGAGCGCAAACCCTTGTATTCTGCTGTGGCTTGTGGGTTTGTTGGAATGTACCATTGCTGGTTACGTGGATGTGATGCATGTTATGTGAGGATGTTCTACCCGGATCAAAAGGCCGTTGATGACAATAATGTACGATGAGAGGGACAGACTCAGATACCGTCGGGTTCGAGGATGTGTTTGTTTGCGAGATAGCTAAGAACAGGCCTGGGGACAATATTGAGATAAATCTTATCTTAACATCTGACTCTGAAACAAACAACCTTATTTAAGGAACTATCTCGTTATATTCATTACCACCATAGCAGAAGCAGCGAGAGCACAAGAACCATCGCCGCCGGGACCGTGACGCTGGACGGCCTGAAGCGGCTGCGGGGAGGGGTGTTAAACGGGCCTTTCCTGGGCTACGGTGGACAGCCCAGTTACTAAGTTAACCCTCGCTCTTCCTTTCCCCTCGGTTCTCGTTGTCTGACAGGCAAAGCGGCTATGACGACAACGGCCGCCGGGTACGGCTGCTGCTGGGCGGGGATTCCGCCCTTCGCGTTGTTGCCGCGGATTCTCTCGACCCGCCGGGAGACTCCTCCTCCTCCTCCTCCTCGCGCTTCCCTTGTCGCCTCCTCCTCGAAGCTCAGGGCGCTGGCACCACGGTGCGCTCCGTTCTAGCTCGTTCGTACCGGCTCGTCTCGGTTCGCGGGTGTCTAAGCTCGTCTCTCTTCGTGCAGGCTGAGAGTTTCGAACCGTCCAAGGAGGCTCATTGTCTCCGCTTCCTCCTCCGGCGAGGCCAATTCGGACGCGGCGCCGTCGCCAACGGTCAGCGCTCTCTATCTTTCTTCTCTATGATGTTTCCAGATTGTCAGGGTGAATTGATTTGGGTTATGGATGTGCTCCGTGTTGCCTGGAATCATTCAGTGAATGCGATTATATAGGGAATGATTTGGATTGGGTAGCCACCAGCAACGGGGAAACAGTAATTGCTTGGGCTTTTGGACCACTGTTTATTATTAACCCTGAAATTGGATAACTGACGAGATTCAACTTTAATGATTCATATAGTCAGAATATTTGTGGTTTTCTAGCACCACACATCTGCTTTGTCCATTGTATGACTGGCGTACGTTGTTCATTTGAAATTGCTAGTTCTTTCCTGAGATTGTACTTTGTGTGCATTTCTTGTAGGTCTTTCGTTGCTTGTGTGTCTTGCAGATTATGGCATTCAGAGAACATCACTTTTTGTAAATTTGGCAGGTTGATCGCATACATATGTGAGCATATGAAAAAGAAATGATATTATATAATTCAGCGGTTTATTGCATGAAAGACAACATAACAGATTGCTTGCTGATTGAGGAACAAACTAGGTTCAGAAATGAATAACAAGTGCTCAACTTTGCTGGTAGATTGATTACTGAAGCGGCAAACTGCACACTAGTTTATAGGCCGGAATCTCCTTAATGTACATGTTATTCGTGTGATGTTTCAGGAAGCCGCTATTGATATAAAGCTTCCTAGAAGAAGCTTGCTTGTTCAATTTACATGCAACGCATGTGGCGAAAGGACCAAGCGCTTGATAAACAGAGTAGCCTATGAAAGAGGCACAGTTTTTCTTCAGGTAAACACTTCTTTCCATGTAAATGCAAAATCCAGACCTACTGCAGCTTTGTTTATTTTGGTCCGCTGTATGAGAAAAGCCCACATTCATATGTTTGACGACACATGCCGTAAATTTATGTTCTAACATACACTGCACAAAACAGTGTGCAGGGTGCCAGGTGTACCATAAGTTTGTTGATAATCTTGGGCTAGTTGTTGAGTATGATCTACGAGAAGAAAACGAGCTACAAGGAGAAAATGCGGTGGACACCAGTTCTGAAGATTGATCTGCTGTGAGAAGCGGTGTTGGTATGCAAAACGCCCTGTACTCTGTAGGTTTTTGACAACATTGGTTATTTGTATAGCATAAAAATGGCACTTTTTAAAGTTGTTGCACATACTCATCTGAAATTCTGAATACAGCAGGGCCTACATTGTACTTCTTACAACGTGATATTTATATACTACTCTATTAAGAACCTAATATAAGCACCTAGTGCTACCACGACTTCACCCTCTACGTTGATACTCTGGACCTGCCTCAGGCATCCCGCCCTAGGCACCGTTCCCTGTGGGCCCAGCGCCCACACAGCGTTCTCTCAGCTACTTAATTGTGGACCCCCAGCATCCGCGCGCAGCCACCACACCACGCAAAAATAGTGCAGAACAAACACTTGAACTCACGCTTCGTTGCTCTAGAAATTTAGGACTAACCACCAAACCACACATAATTTGGTGTTTAGAAATAAACAATAATTATATTTGAATAAATATCTTAATACCTATTTATATGATACAATTGGTTAGTTTGGTTTTAAGAAGACATCGAATGATCATAGCACCAGATTACACTGCTGTTCCAAAAAAAAATGATATCTTATTAAAATATGAAAACCATACATTGTCGGCAGGTTATACTGGCGCTACTGATATGGTGCTGATATTTGATATCCACGCTACTCTGGCATCATTGAGATTTTGATCGACGACCGGGACATGTTTTTTTTTTCTTTTTTCGTCGTCATCTCTTTCTCGTCCCCTTTGGTCTCACATGGTCCACATTTTAACCTTGACGACTATCATCCTTGGCGTGGTCTTTCTTCCCATTGAGGAACTGGATGAGGCCCTCAAGCGCGACGTCGGTGTCTTCATTCCTCATGAGCACTTCAGCGACCTCTGCTGGGGTCACCATCACCTCCGTGATCAGGGCTTCTATCTCAGGGTACGTGTCGTGGTCGGTGATGGAGTGGTAGTTGGAGGCCAGGATCCTGAACGACTCTGGGCAGCAGTACCCCATGTGGATGTGCATGTCCATCCTGCCGGGCCGAAGCAGCGCCGGGTCGAGCCGCTCCTTGTAGTTGGTCGTGAAGATGATGATCCTCTCCTCTCCGCTTGTTGACCAGAGGCCGTCCACGAAGTTGAGCAGCCCAGAGAGTGTCACCTGCAGGTGAGCACCGCGAGAGAAAGTTAATTAGGTACGTAAAGGAACGAAACGACAGGGGGGCAGGGTTTGTTTGTTGTTACCTTGTCCTCTGAAGGATTGGATTTGGTACCAGCATCCTGAGCTTCGTCTGCACGTTGTTGCAGATCGAGCGAGCAGTCGATGTCCTCGATGACGAGGATGGAGCGGTTGGTCATCCCGATGAGCAACCTCCGGAGCGTGGAGTTCCAGTTGACCTCGGTGAGCTCGAGATCGTAGACGTCGAACTTGAGGTAGTTGGCCATGGCGGCAATGAGGCTGGACTTGCCGGTCCCGGGCGGGCCGTAGAGCAGGTAGCCCCGTTTCCAGGCCTTGCCGATCCGCCTGTAGTACTCCTTCCTCCTGACGAACCTCTCGAGGTCGTCCATGACGGCCCGCTTCATCTTGCGGTCCATGGCGAGCGTGGTGAAGGTGGACGGGTGGTGGAGGTCGATGGCGAACCAGGACTCGCCCTCGTTCATGTAGATCTTGAGCGTCCGGTCCTGGTCCTTGATCTTCTTGGCCTCGGCGAGGATGTGCGGGAGGTAGGACGCGATGGCCTTCTCCTTGTGCCGCCTGTGGAAGCTCATCTCGAAGGAGCGGACCTCGACGCGGTAGCTGCCGCCGCGGGCGTGGCCGTGGCCGTGGCCGTTGCCGCCGCCGTTGCCCACGCCGTTGCCGGCTCCGTCGCGGCAGACGAGGCGCCACCTGAACTCGGCGCCGGCGTGCACGTCGGCCATCTCCTCGCCCTCCTCCATGCTGAACATGAGGCTCTTGCCCTCGTCGACGCGGCTGACGCGGAGGCGCTGCATGTCGGTGTTGATCCGGGTGGCCAGGTACGTGCGCGCCGCGTCGTACAGCTGGTTGCTGGTCCACCCCTCCGTCTCCTCGATCACCACCGTGTGCCGCGACGACATGCGCGACCGCAGGTAGCCCAGGCCGGAGAAGAGCAGGTCCCGCACCTCGTAGGGGACCAGCTCGTTCACCACGCCGCGCACCAGCATCGCCGACGCCGCCAGCGACGCCGCCGTGGTCACCGCCTTCTTGTAGGACTCGATCGCCTTGTCGTAGGTCGCCATGGCGACGACTGGACTGGGCGGCCAAATTGAAATGTCAACTTTCAGACACTTCTCTCGCCCGAATTGAAATGTCGATCGCGTCGCGTGGGAGGGGAGGGGGGTGGGTTTTATGGATGCCCGCGACTGGTTGGTTGGTTGTGTGAACTGTGAAGTGACTGATGAGTCAGTCAGGTTTTTAGTTAGTATACTAAAAGAAAATGTGGGTAGCCGATGCGTTGTCCACAGAAGGAGGCAGGTAGGCCTAGCTTGGCTTGGCTGGCGACTGTAGAAAGAAAAAAAAAGTAGCCTCCGGAGTTTTCAAGCAATTTTCCATGCGTACGGGCGTGGCTTCTGTTGGGTGGCGGCCAGCGGGAAGGGCAGAATGAACAGGCACGAGACAAAAGCCTCGCTGGCCGACTCACTTTATGATGCCTCTATTCTGTCACTTTGGACGCCCAGATGTTGACCTGAGACTTCCATGGTCTGCGTTGGCCCTCATTCCACGCACAAGCCTGTATGTGCGCGTATAAAAGTCCCGTTGCAGACGAAGAATGGTCGACGCCCGAGCTGGATAGTCTCGCAAGGACCCACCTTTCAATCGCTTTGAGCGCTGGATAGTCGTCGGGGGAGCAGCCACCTTTTAATCTTTTATCGTGCGTTTGGACGACATACACGCACGCATACAATTATATTTGATGAGTGGTTGTGGTTTGGTAATTTATTTAGGTGAAGAGCTATATCCTTTTGTGTACTTAGACTGTCTCTAGTAAACTATAAAATAGGAGACGTAGAATTATAGATGTCAATGTTTTGTATGTTCTATTTGCAGAGTAAAATTTAAAATACATAATGAGATAAAGAGATCTGCTGGAGATAGCCTTACTCACTTACACCTGTATATAGGAGACTTAACAATTTTATATCTGACATCAGGTCGCGATAGTAGTGCCGCCCGAATTTTTTATATTTTAGCCCTTCCTCGGGAAAAAATTCACGTTTGGACCTTAAAAAATTTTAATGTCATTTTTGGACCCTTTGCTCGGCGCCATAGCCAATGGCGCCGAGGTAACACAGCTCGGCGCCATAGGCTATGGCGCCGAGGTGCGTGCTACGCTGGCCCAACCTGAACGACGTGGCGCCAACGTGTTACCGAGCTCGGCGCCAAGATCTATGGCGCCGAGCTCGAATATGTAACAGCAAAGTATGTCTAGCTCAGTCGGTAGAGTGTAAGACTTTTCAACCTTGAGGTTGTGGGTTCAAGCTCCATGGTGGGCGTATTTTTTTATCACTAATTTGTTTTTTTGTTGTCCATATTTTTCGTTTATGTCGCTGATTTGTCCGTCCAGATTTATTTTTTATCTAGTTTTTTTTTGTTTTTGTGACCGATTTATTTATTCATCTAGATATTTTTTTGTTTTTGTTTTTTTTATTCAAACTGCGTGACGCAAGTACCATGCACATAAGTAACCCACCCTATAGAAGTACGGAGTACTTTATAAAATCATCAAGTCACTGTTTATTTATACCTTGTATATTTATATTTTGGACTCTAATTATAATCTTTTTGTTTATTAAGTATATTTATATTTTGGACTCTAAAACTCCAATAATCTAATGTATTCGAAATTATACTTTTTAATATTAATTAAAATTTATCATTGTACATCACTACTAATGTAAGATAAACACAATCATTTGTTTATGATATAAATATTTTTAACATTTTAAATGGTGTACTTCAGTTTTTAGTATATTATTTAATGTTTAAAATCACTTGTAATTAGCGAGAGGATGGAATCAAGCTTAAACATGTGGGGTTTACAATGCACCAAGGGCCAGACGGATTATTCAGTACTATTAAAAAATGTAATAAACAAATCAGTCGCAAAAGCAAAAACAAATCAAGATGAGAAATAAATTTGGACGGACAAATCAGCGGCATAAACGAAAAAACCACGATGCACCATAGCTAAACCGGTGGCCGCTAACCAATGCAAGTACGTTTCCTTAAGCTTAATAAACGAAAAAATATGGACGGATAAACAAATCAGTCACAAAAACAAAAAAATCTGGATAAGAAATAAATCTAGACGGACAAATCAGCGACATAAACGAAAAATCTGGACAACAAAAAAAATCAGTGACAAAGACAAAAAAAAAGTATGAAAACATGCCTATCGTGGGGCTTGAACCCACAACCAAGGTTAAAAGCCTTGTGCTCTACCAACTGAGCTAGACAAGTTTTGTGTACATAACAGAGCTCGGCGCCAAGATTTATGGCGCCGAGCTCGGTGCCACATCAGTGCCACGACGTCCGTTTGTGGCAGCGTAACACGCACCTCGGCGCCATAGCCTATGGCGCCGAGCTGTGTTACCTCGGCGCCATTGGCTATGGCGCCGAGCAAAGGGTCCAAAAATGACATTAAAATTTTCTAAGGTCCAAACGTGAATTTTTTTCGAGGAAGGGCTAAAATATAAAAAATTCGGTAGTGCCGCTCGTTGTGCTCAAGCTTGAGCTCCAGCTCCCTCACATCTTTTCTTCCTGGGCACGACACCGCTCCAAACGACTCAGCTCCTCTATTTTTGTCCCACTTCCCTCGCTCTAAGGCTGGCTGCAGCGCATCCCCCTCCCCTAGCACTGTAGACACGTAGAGCCGCTCTACGCGCGCAGCGGTGGCCTTCAAATGGCCTCCTGCGCGCTACAGTGCTAGGGGAGGCCGCACAGGTCCCCTAGATCAAGGGGAGCACTATAGCGCCTCCTTGCACAGTGCTCCCCTATTTAATAGTTGAAAAAAATAGTAATAAAAGATGAATATGGTTAGATAATAATATTTTATACTTGTAGTGGGGTATAAGGGATAATATAGAGGGAACCGCTGCGGGAGATGAAAATTTAGGGGGTGAAATGTTGATGATGTGACGCAAAAAAGTGATATAGGGGGAAAAATTTAGAGTAAACCGCTGCGGATAGCCTAAGCTTATGTCGCCTCCCCCTCTTTCTCCTGTACTCTCCCTTCCCTGTCCCTAAGGGTGAAAATGTGGTCATGTTCATTTCACTCTGATTTCTATATTGATCTGTTCGAATTCATATTTATAGATATTTAAGTTGTTTTTAATTTTTCGTTTTTGATAAATGTGTAAATATGATGAAAACATTATGAGTGTTTTTCCGACCATTTTTATTTTTCTTACATGATAATGATTTTATTTAAATATATAATAATAATTTTATTACTGTATTACATTGTCTTAAATTTATTGTGACCTCCTACTTTATATTAAAATGTCTTATAAATTATTGTTCATATTATGATGGGTCAAATTAAATAGCTAGTTCTATGTTTTATAATTTGATGTGTGATATTGTATTATGATTTTCTATGGTTATCAATGTATTTTCAATCGCATGGTTTAGTTTTTTAAGGTATTTTGTTGTGACTTTCTAACTATATGTGTACAGTGCTCGTCACTTATATTTGTGACATATTTTTTAGTTCTTTGTGACATATGCTTTAATCCTTCGTGAATTTGTGAAATATTTTTATATTATTACTAATTTCTATGTGGATGTATGACTTGTGTGTATTTTTAAAGTCAAATGATGATCTATGTTATGAATTTTACTATGGCCGTAACCTAAGTATTTTTCGTACCAAACTTTCGTTTCCGATATTTCTGAATTATTTGATGTTGTTTTTGTTTTAACAGTTATTGTTTACGAATTCGTTTACAAGGAAATATATGAAAAAGATGGTTTTAGCCGTTTTCATCCATGTGGGAATTGCTTTTTTTAGCCAAAAGCAACTTTCGCTATAGTGAAAAACTTACATCACCCGTCACCGGCTCTGAAGCCTCTGATGGTGGGTAACTTCAAAGGAATTAACTATTTGTTTTTTATTTTCTTGAAACGAGAGGCCGCTGGTTCGCACGGCTATCTCGCAGGCGAGCTCCAGAGTCTCTTGCCGGGTGGCTCCTCTCCCGCGACAATGATGTCTTCTAAATTTTTTCTCTATATGGTACTATGCAAACACATCATTAATATTTCTTTCTCTATATACACTTTTCTCATAACAATTTTTTATTAAAATCTCTTTATACCTCACTACAACTGTAAAATATTACTTTCTATATCTATTCATCACTTATTACAATTTTTTTCATCTACTAAAAATAAATCTCGCGCGCAAGCTTAAGGGAAGGGCCCCCTGCTGCCAGCCGCGAGATGTGGCATAGAGCTGTTGCCCGCGTTATTGTTAGACTGACTGCAACGCAATACTCTTCCCCTCCCCTCCCCTTGTACTGTTCATCGTATAGGGGATACAGTGCCCCCCTTCCTCCCGCGGCGGCGCGCGCTACCCTCTCCCCTTCCTCGCGACACTCTTCTCTCTCACGCCAGATGCAGGGGACGACTGTAGCCGCCCCCTCGCCTCCTTCGCGCGGACGCTGCCGGCCGCGCCAGACTACGGAAACTTCGCGTTCCACTTCGCTTCGCCTCGACGCCTCCGCGGACGGGCGATTTTGCGCGGCGACGCGGCGGCGGATCCACCGTCGCCCCGTGGAGTCGGCCCCGGCCCCCCTCGGTTGCGCAGAAGAGGTCGACTTCGTCAACACGCACAGCCGTTCGCGACCGAAGGTGAAGAGGAGTACATTCCGCTTCCGGCGACGAACGTCGCGACCGATCGGTTTGCTTCCTTCTCCGACAAACGACGGCGCCATCAGATCCAGACGGATCCCCTACGATTCGGCGTGGTGGGCACTAAATCTCCCCTTCTTAAGGTATTACCTTCATGAACCACGGCAAATCATTAGTTATTTCCCGATTGATTTACAACACCACTCGTATTTTGCTTGATTCGCCGTCTTGCGGCCCAGATCCATCCCTACTAGAGGTTTAGCATCTTCTACCCCGTCAAACGAAAACTTCAGTGAGGATAAATGTACATTAGCACTGAAGCTGTGTTCAAAATTCGTAATTTTTGTTGCCAAGCCCATAGGAGTTTAGCAGATCCACACTACAGTTCGAGGTATGAACTTAGGAAGTTGTTCATCCTCCGATTTAGGCGCCTGGTATACCAAACTTTATGTTCCACGTGATGCAAATACACGAACAAAAGTAACCCTAACATTAGGCATGGCAGCAATTATATTTCCCCAGTGGTGTTCATTGGACTGTTCTTGGTGTTTTTAAACTGAAGACAATGTATTTGTGCCATTTATGTGCAATGTTACCCTTTCGCACTATATGAGTATGCACCAATATAAGCCAAAACACTGAATCACTTATTTTCTCACACTTCTTTGTGCTTCCATGGAGTACACGTATGTTCATGAGTAGAGTCACTAAAATTAATGACATGTGAAATTACTTATGACTTCGATTATGTGCCAGATCATGTGTCTGCCACAACTTGTGTTTGACTATGATTATCTGCCACAATATGTAATGTTGAAGACTTCAACTTGTCTTTCTGTCATGACATTAGCTCTAACATTTGTCTCTGCACTTACTAGTTTCCTTTATATTTCTGTGCCACTTATTTTCCTAACCTTTAATTGTGTATAAAATGTTCTTGCTTTCGTTCATTCCCATGTACCTGCCAACAATTATATAACTGATATGTACAACTTCAAAGGTTGCATCTGTCTGTTTGTTTTATGATTCGAAGTGTACATGTCATATGTCATCTTCACTTTACTGAAAATCCCTATTTGCATTTGGACATGTTCATTTTTTTCATATGGGTTAAGATACAATTTGTCTGTTACATTTCATCATCATTATGATATATCTTAGGAAAGGGCTTGTACATATCAGTTATGGTTTGGAATCTCTATTTTATACTTCCCTTATATTTCCTACAAGTTTGTAATGTTTTTCCTTGTTTTTATGATACCCTGGTGGTGCAAACAAAATTTGTATGCAATATTATGTGCCAACTTTTGTCATTACAAGAATGCATATGCTTTTAAAGGGTTTCAACATGTTACTTCATAAATTAAATGTTTGCAGTCCATTTGATAATGGCATCCTCCCAAGAAGATAAGATGAAGGCTTTGATGAAAGTCCTTGTCGACTGTACCGAGGATGCCACAAAGTCCCTGGGGGGTTTAGTTGATCATGCATTAGACCACATGCATGATGAAGAAATCCTAGCTAGGACATTGTTTGCCATCAAAGAAAAACTAGAGTTGCTTCAGCAGGATGCCTTAGAGGCAAAAGTCCAAGCCTTTCCAGAAATAGCTAAGTACGAGTGGGATGACATCAGTGTTGATCCTCCCTCTCCGTCACCCCCTCCAACAGTTATTGATCCTTCTGTTGAGGAAGAGGAGTTCTACTGCCCCGACGTCAGTGACGAATGGTATTTCAGTGATTCAGATAGGTCTACCCGTAATAGCTACTGGAATATGTTTTAGGTTTATGTTTGCAGTGAAAGGTACATGACATCCTTTTGAACACCCATATGTCATGTATGTCTAAGTCTAAGCAGTACACTGTCCCAAGAAGTACTTAGTTTGATGTAAGCAATTATGTAGTCAGTGAACTTTGTTCAGTACTATTTGTGATGTGCTTGGTTTAGTACTATAACCGTGAATGGGAACCTTTTATTATAACTGTTGCTGAGTTGTATGCTTGTTTTCTAAATCATTTGTTCAAATGCTTCTGCACATTTTCATAACTTCTTAGCATCTGACTTAATTTGTCCCCTCTCCACACTTACTAGAATGGACCCATCAAACAATGCCACTTCTTCTCAGCCCATGTCAAATTCATCAATTGGCCAGCAGTTTCCTCCTCCACCCCCTATGTGGCCAACGGGTTACATGCAGCAGAGTGGTATGGATTGTAACTTTATGGGAAACCTGAATTTTCCAAACCCTGCTCAAGGTCCGACAACAATGTGGGCACCCATGCATACAGGAAATACTTCTTCCCAATCTACCATGATTCCCGCCTCACAATCAGCTATGTACTGGAATCATTACTTGAACTTTGTCAGGAATCCTCTTGGGCCACCTGAAGTAAACCCATTTCCTGATTCCATTCCACCATCCAATACCAGTACACCATTGCAGGGTTCCAATACTATACCTTCCTTACCTGTGAATTTGGACTCAGATGCAGAACACAGTGTTCATGACATCAATAGTCCTGAAAAGAATGCACCTCCTATACATAAACCCAAAAAGTCTAAGGAACAAAACTTTACTGGCCCTGAAGATCTTCTACTTTGCACAACCTGGTTGCAAATAAGCAGTGACCCTGTTGTGCACACTGGCCAACGTAGGGAGGGCCTTTGGGCTAGAATTGAAAAAAGATACAACGAACGGAGGGGCAACTTTCCTTGTAGAGTGAACAGAGCGCTTAGCAGCAGATGGGACAAGATAAGAGCAGATGTAAGTAAGTTTGCTGGCTACTACGCAAGAGTTCTAAGAGAGAAACAAAGTGGGTTAACTGATGACGACAAGGTAACCCAAATTTTACCGACTTTAAATCATGTACAAATGATTGTATACATGTTAACACATTTGTAAAATGAAACCATAATTTGTACAGACATCGAAGGCGGCAACATTATTTGCACACGAGGAGAACAAAACTTTCCAGTACATGCATTGCTGGCACCAACTAAAGGGAGAACCGAAATGGGAGAGCATTTGTAGTGGACAATCGTTCCGCGGATTGAATGCAAATCCAATTGGCTCAACAGGTACTCCGTATGCTCCCACAACTGAAAATGATAGTGCATCTGCAGGGTTGACAGGAAAACGGCCGCGTGGTCGTGATTTCAGTAAATCAGAGAGAAACAAACCTGCATCATCTTCATCTCCAGAGTACCTTAGTCGTTTGCAAGAAATAACTGAAAAACAAATTCAGAGGTCCATAGAAAAGGGTGAAAAGAAAGAGAAGTGCTCAGAAGAAGACAGGGAAATGGAGAAAAGAGGTTAGAATTGGAAGCAGAAAAGGTCCTCATACGAAAAAGGGAATTGAAACTTCAAGAACTAGATTGTGCTGAAAAAAGATTACAAAGGCTGGAGGCAACGAATGAAGAAGATGTCGAACCCGAAGTTTGGATTATGATGCAAAAACAAAAAAAGAAGTTGCAAGAATTCATATTTGGTTATGAGTGAAAGATATATTCGGTTACTCGTAACTTGAGCTTGTTTTACCGAACCGGTTTCTATTATTTGCTTATGTCAGAACGTTACATTTGTTTGGCAGACCATTATATTTTTGTTCGAACCATAAGTCGTCAAGGACAGTCGTGCTGTGCTGTTTGTTGTATGGTGTTGTAATCGACAATAATTATTTGCATTTGTTGTGAACAAGTTTGGTTAAAGTTTCATATATTTCATCGTTAACGTATTCGAGATTTGCAAATAATTGCTGCGTGTTCAGCTTCGAATCGCTTGTGATGTGTACAAATCGTTAGCAGTTTTCATCTTGTTGTGTTCAAAGAACAAGTACAGGTTTCCAATGAGGATCTACTTTATTTCAGAACCGATACGTAGGACATGAGAATGGAAATTACACATAGTAAAATGAAGTTGAAATAAACTTTAGCATACGAATGCTGAAGTTTACATGCTTCCACGCCGAGCCCACAAATGCTCGACAAGATCATTTTAGAGGGAGCACGATCTTTCTTGGCGACGAAGATCGAAGTGGTTAATGACCCATTCCGCCCTTCCTTCTGCAATTAGTTGTGGTGCTTGACTGGTTGAAGTGTTATCTCCAAAATCAGTATTAGCAGCAAACGACCCTTCGTCTTCAAGAATCATGTTGTGCATGATGATGCAAGCTGTTATTATTTCAGTTAAACGATTACAATCCCAACCATATGCTGGACCTCGTAGCACTGCCCACCTAGCTTGAAGAACTCCAAATGCACGCTCAATATCCTTTCGACAACTTTCCTGCATTTGTGTGAAATAGACTTTCTTTTGCTCATATGGGTGCCTTATAGCTTTTACGAAAGTTGGCCAGTTGGGGTAAATACCATCAGCTAGGTAATATCCGAAGTTATATGCATTACCATTAATTGTGTAATGGACAGGTGGCATTCGACCAGATGTCATGGGGTCGAAAACAGGTGATCGGTGGAGCACATTCACGTCGTTGTTTGTCCCGGGCATGCCAAAGAAAGCATGCCAAATCCAAAGGTCATACGTTGCCACAACTTCTAGAATCATGGACGCTCGACCATTTCTGCCACAAAACTGACCACGCCATGCGGTAGGACAGTTCCGCCACTCCCAATGCATGCAATCTATAGAACCCAACATCCCTGGGAAACCCCTTGATTCGCTATGGTGCATGATGCGTGTTATGTCAGCTTCATTAGGAGTTCGTAGATACCACCCACTGAAGTATGCAATGATACCTCGACAAAAATGCTGAAGGCATTCCCTAGCTGTCGACTCCCCTATTTGAATGTACTCGTCTACAGCATCAGAAGGTAACCCATATGCTAGTACCCGCATTGCCGCACATACTTTTTGTAGTGGACCTAGACCAGGCATACCAGTTGCGTCTACCCGTTGTGTAAAGTACGAATCATGTTGTTGAAGACCTTGCAAGATTCTCAGGAAGAGAGGCCTACTCATGCGGAACCTAAGTTTTGAATAAATAATACTTGTAATGAAATTGCAAATATCAAACCGTATTCGAATAATAAGTAGTGGGTACCTTCTACGAAAGACGTGGGGTGGATACACAGGGTTCTCGGCGAAGTAGTGATGATGGATAAGATTTTCTCCACGAAAATGATCTCTGTGAATAACCCGTCGAGGCAAACGGGACCGTCGTTGGAGGTGGCGTCTCGCCTCTAGGTTGAGGACAAGAAGATTGACAAGCATAAGTGTTTCGTCGTCACTATCACTCGAGTAAGAGTCTTCATCGTTATGGCTGTGAGACATACCGTGAAATGGTTCAATTGTTGATCTACTGAACTTTGTTGCTGCATTTGTGAAGAGATGGATTCCATATATATAGGGGAGAGGAAAGCGGCTTCAGGTGGAAGCTAGTGGCTTCCCACGAAAGCCAAACGTGGCTTTCGTTGCAAGACAAGTGCGGCTTGCCGCACACGACAAGTGGAATTTGGTTCGCAGGAAAATATATTCCTGATCCGAGGACGGATAATACGTTTTCACGAAATTATGCAATTTCGAATGTATTGTAAAATAATAGTTGTTATATATTATATGTGCAAGTAATTGTAAACTAATTATTTTTAATAATTATATTTTTTAATACATGCGCAACATGTCGGACGTGTGCAAAATAATTAAATAAAATCAAAATTGAAGTTGGTTAAGTTAGTTATATGGAAATGGTTTTTTAATGAGTAGAGGGATATATAGGGGAAACTATAGGGGGAACGGTTGCGGGACGAGTGAATATAGGGGATGGAATCTTGCTGACGTGGCTGCATAGTAACATTTAGGGGGAACGGTTGCGGACAGTCTTATAGCTAGTAGGGAGCAAGCAGACGAGAACAGTAGAAGGGGATGTAGCGGCTAGCAAATACCGCTGCATACATCTCCCTCTACGCTAAACCTGGTGGCCATAGTAGCATACCAAAGGGTACAACGGTTGCCCCTATAGGGCCGCTGTCTCCAGCAACGTCCTCTATATTCATCCTCTATATCCGTCCTTTACCGTCTCCTCTAAAAGATTCCATCCTCTATATCTCCTTCCTCTCCAACAACGTCCTCTAAATCACGTCCTCTACACTCAAATATCTATATTAGAAACATTTTTTTTATTTTTATTTTTTATACATACGTATTTGTCATACTCTCAAATGTATTGTACATATTTTACTTTTGCTAAACCGGTTATTTAAAGTATTAAATGGATAGAGGATCGTTTAGAGAAACTCTATATATAGAGAATCCAGCAGCGTTCTCTAAATTTAGAGGACCGTTTAGAGGACGCTGCTGGAGGGCGTAGAGGACCATTCGATCCTCTATATTTAGGGTACAGAACCCTTTAGGGTCCCTTGTTGGAGCTAGTCTAGTGTTGGCCTGTTGGGTTTGTCTCTCTCCCTCCAAATGTAGTGTGCCCCTCCAGCTCTTGTGCTTTGTACGGCCGCCTGCAATTTCCCACTTTGTGCGGTACTGAACAAGTATGAAGGAGAGAAAGTGCAGGTAGTTGGAAGAAAAAATGTTAGACTGTCCGCAACTGTTCCCCCTAAATTTTTCCCCATAAATGCTACTATGCAGCCACGTCAGCAAGATCCCATCCCCTATATTCACTCGTCCCGCAACCGTTCCCCCTATAGTTTCCCCTATATATCCCTCTACTCATTAAAAAACCATTTCCATATAACTAACTTAACCAACTTCAATTTTGATTTTCTTTAATTATTTTGCACACGTCCGACATGTTGCGCATGTATTAAACAAATAAAATTATTAAAAAATAATTAGTTTATAATTACTTGCACATATAATATATAACAACTATTATTTTACAATACATTCGAATTTGCATATTTCCGTGATCACGTTTTATCCGTCCTGGGATCAGAAATATATTTTCCTGCGAACCAAATAGCACTAGTCGTGTGCGGCAAGCCGCACTTGTCTTCCAACGAAAATCATGTTTGTCTTTCGTGGGAAGCCACTAGCTTCCACCTGAAGCCGCATTCCTCTCCCCTATATATATGGAATCCATCTCTTCACAAATGCAACAACAAAGTTCACTACATCAACAATTCAAACATTTCACAGTATGTCTCACAACCATAGCGATGAAGACTCTTACTCGAGTGATAGTGACGACGAAACACTTATGCTTGTCAATCTTCTTGTCCTCAACCTAGAGGCGAGACGCCACCTCCAACGACAGTCCCGTTTGCCTCGACGGGTTATTCACAGAGATCATTTTCGTGGAGAAAATCTTATCCATCATCACTACTTCGCCGAGAACCCTGTGTATCCACCCCACGTCTTTCGTAGAAGGTACCCACTACTTATTATTCGAATACGGTTTGATATTTGCAATTTCATTACAAGTATTATTTATTCAAAACTTAGGTTCCGCATGAGTAGGCCTCTCTTCCTGAGAATCTTGCAAGGTCTTCAACAACATGATTCGTACTTTACACAACGGGTAGACGCAACTGGTATGCCTGGTCTAGGTCCACTACAAAAAGTATGTGCGGCAATGCGGGTACTAGCATATGGGTTACCTTCAGATGCTGTAGACGAGTACATTCAAATAGGGGAGTCGACAGCTAGGGAATGCCTTCATCATTTCTGTCGAGGTATCATTGCATACTTCAGTGGGTGGTATCTACGAACTCCTAATGAAGCTGACATAACACGCATCATGCACCATAGCAAATCAAGGGGTTTCCCAAGGATGTTGGGTTCTATAGATTGCATGCATTGGGAGTGGCGGAACTGTCCTACCGCATGGCGTGGTCAGTTTTGTGGCAGAAATGGTCGAGCGTCCATGATCCTAGAAGCTGTGGCAACGTATGACCTTTGGATTTGGCATGCTTTCTTTGGAATGCCCGGGACAAACAACGACGTGAATGTGCTCCACCGATCACCTGTTTTCGACCCCATGACATCTGGCCGAATGCCACCTGTGCATTACACAATTAATGGTAATGCATATAACTTCGGATATTACCTTGCTGATGGTATTTACCCCAACTGGCCAACTTTCGTCAAAGCTATAAGGCACCCATATGAGCACTTCAAAATGATCTTGTCGAGCATTTGTGGGCTCGGCGTGGAAGCATGTAAACTTCACCATTACTATGCTAAAGTTTATTTGAACTGCATTCTACTATGTGTAATTTCCATTCTCATGTCGTACGTATCGGTTCTGAAATAAAGTACATCCTCATTGCAAACATGTAATTGTTCTTTCAACACAACACGACCAACACTGGTAACGATTTGTACACATCACAAGCCATTCCAAGCTGAACTCGCAGCAATTATTTCCAAACCTCGAATACGTTGACGATGAAATATATGAAACTTTAACCAAACTTGTTCACAGGAAATGCAAATAATTATTGTCGATTACAACACCATACAAGAAACAGCACAGCACGACTGTCCTTCACGACTTATGGTTCGAACAAAAATATAATGGTCTGGCAAACAAATGTAACGTTTTGACATAACCAAATAAAAGAAACCGGTTCGCAGGAACAAACTCAAATTACGAGTAACCGAATATTTGTTTCACTCGTAACCAAATATGAATTCTTGCATTCTTTTCAGGACTATTGATGTCTTGAACACTGTTTTCTGCATCTGAGTCCAAATTCACAGGTATGGAAGGTATAGTATTGGAACCCTGCAATGGTGTACTGGTATTGGATGGTGGAATGCAATCAGGAAATGGGTTAACTTCAGGTGGCCCAAGAGGATTCCTGACAAAATTCAAGTAATGATTCCAGTACATAGCTGATTGAGAGGCGGGAATGGTAGATTGGGAAGAAGTATTTCCTGTATGCATGGGTGCCCACATTGTTGTCGGACCTTGAGCAGGGTTTGGAAAATTTAGGTTTCCCATGAAGTTACAATCCATATCACTCTGCTGCATGTAAGCCGTTGGCCACATAGGGGGTGGAGGAGCAAACTGCTGGCCAATTGATGAATTTGACATGGGCTGAGAAGAAGTGGCATTGTTTGATGGGTCCATTCTAGTAAGGGTGGACAGGGGACAAATTAAGTCAGATGCTAAGAAGAGTTACATTTGTGCAGAAGCATTTGAACTAATGATTTATAAATCAAACATAAAACGCAGCAACAGTTATAATAAAAGGTTCGCATCCACAGAAATATAAAGGAAACTAGTAAGTGCAGAGACAAATGTTACAGGTAATGTCATGAGAGAAAGACAAGTTTAAGTCTTAAACATTACATATCGTGGCACAGAAATTAAGTGATTCAGTGTTTTCGCTTATATTGGTGCATACTCATATAGTGCGAAAGGGTAACATTCCACATAAAAGCCACAAATACATTGTCAAACATGAAGAAGAGTCCAATGAACACCACTGGATGCCGTGGAACATAAAGTATGGTATACCAGGCGCATAAATCAAGGATGAAAAACTTCCTAACTTCATACCTACAACACTTGTCTGGATCTGCTAAACTCCTATGGGCTTGGCAACAAAAAATACGAATTTTTAACACAGCTTCAGTGGTAAGGTACATTTATCCTCACTAAAGTTTTCGTTTGACGGGGTAGAAGATGCTATACCTCTAGTAGGGATGGATCTGGGCCGCAAGACGGCGAATGAAGCACAATACCAGTTGAGTTGTAAATCAATCGGAACATAAACAATGATTTGCCGTGGAGTTGTAAAGCAAAATACCTTAAGAACGGGAGATTTAGTGCCCACCAAGTCGAATCGAAGGGGATCCGTCTGGATCTGATGGCGCCGTTGATGGTCGGGGACGGAAGCCAACGAATCGGTCGCGACGAACCTCGGCGGAAGCGGATTTGACCCCTCTTCGTCTTCGGTCGCGAACGGCACTGCGTGCTCACGACGTCGACTTCGTCTTCTGCGCACCCGAGCGGGGCCGGTGCCGACTCCACCGGCCGACGGGAGATCCGCCGCCGCGTCGCCTCGAAAAATCGCCCTTCCGTGGACGGGTGGAGACGGAGCGAGGTGGAGCGAGAAGTTTCCGGTGTCTGGCGCGGACGGCTCCTTTCGCGCGAAGAAGGCGAGGGGGCGGCTACAGTGAACCGCTGCATCTGGCGTGAGAGAGAAGAGTGTCGCGAGGAAGGGGAGAGGGGAGCGCTCACCGCTGCGCGAGGTAGGGGGAGACTGTAGCCCCTAAACGATGAACAGTTTTAGCGTAGGGGAGGTGAAGAGGTATGCGTTGCAGTCAGTCTTATTTTATGTTGTGAGTGGGTTTTAGGGGGAAGAGGTAGGGGAAATCGTGAACGTGACACGATAGTGAGATATAGACAGGGGCGGATGTGCGACCGGGCTGCCCGTGGCCCATTAGAAACAATGATATATGGTAAATTTGGCCCACAAAAATCTAAAAATCTAGGTCAGACTCTCACAGCACCTCTCCGCATGCACCCAGCCGCCGCTGACCGCTCTCCATCCCTTCGCACCGCACGTCCGCGCTGCGCCCATGGCTCCTCCCGCACGCGCTGTGGCACATCGACAGTGCAGCCTGCGCCCTCGGCTCCTCCCGTCCACCCCCACGTCGGCCGCGGCCCTTAGCCCCGCTCCCTCACTCCATCGGGATCAGGACTCAGTCAAGTGCCGCCTCCCCTGCTGGTTGCTCGCCTGCTCGATGCTTGTTGGCTGCTTCGTGGAGTGGAGGCGTCAGATGTGAGCGTGCTATACACCTCGTGAAGCCTCCCTATCCCTGCTGATTGCTGAAGACTGAACTAATGAATCCTACTGCACTGCTTCTGATGCTAGTTTGCTATGTGCATATGGCTGCTAGTGCTACTATGCTAGGTAATAAGGTGAGATTATTTGGTATTTTGGTTTAATCAATTATCTGCTAGGTTAGTAGGTTAGTTGATAAAATTAAATTTATATTTATAGGGATAGGATGGATATATTCCTTATCAAGAATCATAACGATATGTATTGATTATTTATTATTGTATTTGTAGAATTCGTGTCGACTTATTTAGCCTACATGTTTTTTAAGTATTTAAGTTTCATCTTGCTACTTGTGTTATATTAACATCAATTAGATTGTTTTTTAAAAGAATTTTATAGCTTTAGTTTAGTAGCCCCCTCATAATCTGTTTCTCGATCCGCCACTGGATATAGAGAATAAAATTTAGAGATAACCGTTTCACATAGTCTAAGACCACATGGCCAACCGCACAAGCGCAAGAACCCATAGTAGTGGTAGCTCGCTGCCCTCCTCCCTTGCCTTTGAGACTGTCTCCAGCAATGACATCTATTAAACGAAATCTATTAAATAAATATTTTTGGTCATTTACAGTACACTTTAAAGGATTATGTTATTTATATCTTTATTATGTTCAATAACGTTTTCTAAATTTCATCCTCTATTGTTTTGTGACACCTTTTTTTTTGTCTCCAGCAGCCTTCTCAAAAAATGCTATAGCATTACATGGCAGGTGCAGAGCTAGGGAAGATATAACTTGTACTGGATAAAGAAGGCGCTAGAATTGGAGGACGAGAGGAGGCCCACAAAATTTAGAGGACATGAGAGATGACATTGCTGGAGACGTGCGAGTGACATTGGTGCGCTAAATATACTGGATACAGGTGCTTGCTGGAGCCAGTATGAGGCCCCATGGTCGACCGCAGGATGGCTAGCTTGTAGCTGAGGCTCCTACTCCGGCTCCTTCCCTACAAGGCGTCTTTGGTGGCCTGTCGGCCGCAAGACAAACCTTTGGATCTCACCTTCTTGACGGGGTCCCTCTAGGGGGTGAGAAACAGGTGCTATTGGCGAACGTCGCCACCCTACGCACCTATGGACCGTCCGATCACCAGGCGCGGACCGTCCGGTTTGGCGCAGGGAAGACCCGCTCCTGACGCAGGGTCACAGACCATCTGACCCTAGGTCGTGGACTATCCATGCCGCCACAAAGATCACCACCGCCGATACACCTCTTACTGATTGGCGCCCAAATCGGTGCCAACACTATGTTAATTTGGTGTTGAATTGATGTGGTCTTCAAAACTATGGCTATTTTCTGTTATTAAATTGGTTTGAAATTATCTAGAAATTAATTATGATAAGTATACATGTGTGTGTGCATACTGTTCTTTTTGGTTTGCAAGCTAAACGAGTAAGTTCGAGCTCGTAAACAAACTGAGTCGAGCTAACTATCTAGCTGGATTTCTTAATGAGCCAAGCCAAATCAACTCGTTAGTTTAATGAGTCACCTCGAACTCAATTGACCTAAGCTGAACTGACTATCTAGCTTGATTTCTTAACAAGTCAGCCTAACCAGCTTGTACTTTGTCGAGCCGAGCCGAGCTGAGCTGACTCGATTCCCGCCCTAGGCGAGCCCAAGCATGTTTAGGCCTTCGGCCATACCGAGAGAATATTGGAGAAGACAAGGGAGAGAAAGATTGATAGGATAGGTCACACGACACGTGAACTTGCCTACAATAGTTTTTCTATAAGCCCCAACCGTTAAAAATGGCTTTGAGGCACAATTCGTAACCCATAGTATCTTTTCTAGAGGCCACAACTTACTACAGTTTTTTAAACTATAACTTAGGTTATTCTCAAACCATAGTATCATATAACATAAGTATTTTTGATAATGTGGCAAGAGAGTTAAAATGAAAGAGAAGAAAATGTGGCAAGACAGTTAAAATGAAAGAGAAGAAAGTTGTATCTCGAGGGAGATACTACTTGGACACGTGATCGTATGCATTAAAACTTTAACCATCTAAATGCCCACATCTCATACTCCAATATTCTGTTGAGGATCAAAAAGCTATCTACTGTTGGAACCGGACCACCGACACATGGCGTGTCCGTCGGGGCCACCCGCACACATGGAGCACCCGCCTAGGCTGTCCGGCCGTGACACACGCGCCCGCACGAATAGCAGTGGACTTTAGGTCTCTTGGGCTAACACTCCACAAAAAGCTAGCCTTTTAGAGGGTTGCATTCTTAATAATATAAACCATGCTTGCATATCCTCATCACACAATGTGGGACTATTCCCAACATCTACGATACCATGTGTTGCATATGACATGTCAAAAGTTGTCTACGATATCATGTGTTGCATATGACATGTTAGCTTTGGATCATGTGACAAGGTATAATAGACCAGGAATAACCTTATAACCTACAATATCTTTTATAAAGGAATATAAAAGGCTATTCCAAATATTAAAAAAAAAAGGCTAGGACTAGGATCATTTATCGCAAAGAGTAGCGGAGAGCTAAGCTTGAGGATGCCAAATCAAACTAAAAAGTGCTCCTATTCGAAAAAAAAAACACTATGCGATTTAGTTGGATGATATTGGGGACATAAAAACTGGAGGACGACGCGGGCGGCGCCTTTCCGGTAACATGTTTCCCCCCGTGAGGTTTCTGATTGACGAAAAGGAGAGAGAGAGAGAGAGAGAGAGAGAGAGAGAGAGAGAGAGAGAGATGGAGTGCGCGTAGTATGTAGTATCAAAATCCAAAAAGCTGGTTTGGTCGACTGATGCGAAAGTTGTTGACGACCAGAACCGACCAGGGGCTTTGCACTGTAACGAAAGGGAGTGCGGTCCGTGTATGTATCATATTTCGCATTTGACCGTCCCTTCTGTTTGTGGCGACGAGCACACACAGCCACACAGGGCGGGGGGCTTTGCCCTTCGTTCGCCCGTTCGCCGGACGGGCGGCCCCGTAGACGAGGCCGTGGAACTTAAGACACGTCATAGGACTTGAGTCATGGGCTCATGAGTGACCCACTTGCATTGCAAGGCAGAGTGATAAGAATTAAGAACAGTCTCGAAGCTGTTCCTTTTTCCACCGGGAAAGCTTCAAGAGAGCTGCTGATACATCACATGAGAAGGATCGCTAGCTGCATGCCTGACTGACCTTGCAGTGTTTCGAAGAAGATTAGCTGCTTTTGTTGTATTGTCTTCGCTGGACCCTTGAGGAATTCTTTTGTTGTCTTCAGTTCTTTTTTTTCCTTCAGTATATATTATTCAGTCCGCAGTTCCTCTGTCTCGCCCATTTTTTTCTTAGAAAATATCGCTCTCACTCTGTAAGCCTTATGTCAGCAGCCAGCAGTGAGATTCTCTTCACTTATTCAGCTTTCTATCAGCGTTGACGCAGTAGTTGAGCTTCCAGCGAAGTTGTTCTGGACAATCAGAACTCTTCCCCACATGAGGCATACCACAAAGGATTGTTAGTGCTGTGAAATCAAAGTCCAGACCTATGTATGTGGCATGTGACTCGTTATCTCTCACTTTGGACTTGGTATATTCGGATACTTTTTCTAGAAATTTAGGGGGGGGTGTTTGAATTGAAGGGCTGAAATTTAGTCCCTAATATTTAGATGCTAGTTAGAAGTATTGAACATAGTCTAATTAGGCTATCTCTAACAGCTTACCCATCCATATCCCCACATTTAAACTCCACTCTGCAAACAGTGCACTCTACAGTGTAAAACAGTGTGTTTGGGTGACCATATGTGTGAACTGCTGGACACGGTCTTACAAAACTAATCACCTATTGAGCACATTGAAGTCTGCCTTCCTCTCTCACTCACACACATTGCTTGGGATCGCATTCTAGTGAGTTGGATAGACATTTAGTGCATTGAAACAAGTTACTGATCCTTGAGGCACTATAAGTTCATCAAGCAAGCATCATTGACTTGTTACTCTTGAAGGTTGCCACCTCCTTGACGATTTGATGAAGGATCCCCATCGAGCTCTTCAAAGAAGATTGTGCAGAAGCCACAGTGGGGATTATGAAAGGCCTTGTGCTTGCCTCATCGGAGCAGTGAAAAGCAACTACAGTGAAATCGAGGAATGAGCAGAGCGGTTCAATGACCTTCTGGCTCAAAGATCAAGTGGTATCTTGATAGAGGAGCAGTTTGAGTGCTTTGAATCCATCTCAACGTGAATTACGGGTGATCGGGCAAGTCACCGAGACAACGGTAATGATTGCAAGCAAGAGAACTTAGCGAGAGTGGAGAGGAAGAATCAAATCGTAATAGAGGATTAACACAAAGACACGGGCGATTTGTTTCCCAAGGTTCGGTTTCGAAAAACCCACGCCGTTGAGGAGGCCAGGTCTCTTTCAATCCTTTCCCTCTCTCCAACGGTCACTTGGATCAGTTGAGTGCTTCTTCTTGATCTCGAGGATCACTTAGATCCCGCAAGGATCACCACACAATTAGATGTCTCTTGCTAGCTTTACAAGTCACTAAGAGTTTAGAAGGAGATGAAGAAAGCACAATCATGAAACCAAGCAACAAAGAGCAACAACAAAATCACAATGCCACACTCTCTTGAGTCTCTCCAAAGAACTAATCACTAATGATCTTGAAACACAATTATGGCACTTGGAAAGGACTTTGAGGCTTTGAGTGTGGATGAAGTGAAGAACTTGCTCTTAGCAATGAATGGGAGTTGTAGAGGCTTGGGTGAATTGAATGGAGGTGGTTGGGGATGTATTTATAACCTTCAACAACTATATAGTCGTTGCCAATTTTCTGCCACACGTAGACGGTCCACGCCCCTGGGTCGGACGGTCTGCCCCTGTACATCAACGGATGAAATCGCAACAGTCAGTAGTAACGGCTATACCAACGGTTATAAGTGCATTAAATGCGTCGTCAGATGTCAGATAAAAGCAGCCGTGGACAGTCCGGTCGTGCACCCAGGACGGTCCACGAGGACACTAAAAATGAATTTTACCGAACCCTGAACCTTCGGGTTTTTCTGGTGTTCAATAGGCAGATGTTCTATGCCTAGGGGCCGAACGGTCCGCACTTGGTCCCGGACGGTGTTATTCTCTCCTTCAGATAGTCCGTAGTAGAAGTGTTGAGATTTACACAGTTCATGTCCGAGGTGTCACGAACGGTCCACATTCATGCGATTTTTCCAAAAAGGCTCTCCTATCCGGAATAATCTACGTTATTCCGAACAGTCGACTTAGAATTAAGATGGATAGACTTATGCACCTGTGAATCAATGAACTAGGCAAACTAGTTAGTCCATAACGTTGTGATAGTCATCAAGCACCAAACTCAATTAGAGAAAATGGTAAAGACCATTTCCCTTTCAATCTCCCCTTTTTATGATTGATGCCAACACAAACCAAAGCAAATATAAATAGCAACAATGTAACTGGTTTGCAATTTTAACAAGTGCATAAGTTACTGAAGTGAATGCAGTTCTCAGTACATATGAATGTTTTTGAAATAGTTAAAATTTTGGACCACATTTGCACTACTTAGTTTGTTTATGCAAATCTTTTAGTAAAATCCCTACAAATTCATTTGCAATTGGCCTAAGGTATAAGAATACAATTTTTCAAAAGCATTTTCCAAGTTTGAAAGATTCCCCCTTTTTCAAATGTTTTTCCTTTGGTCAAATAAAAGCTCCCCCTTTTGGCATAAAAGTTTTTTCTCTTCTTAGTTGTCAAGAGGGTTTTCGCAAATGCAATAGTCACCCAAGAGACACATTGTGGGCTTCGACAGGAGGTAACTGAAGCCGACTTAAGTTCTCGTGCGCCGATTCAGGGAGGCCAACTAAATGTCGCAAGACTCGGTCCATGCATGCAGATGGGCGCGGGCATTGAGGACGAGGCCAACTTAATACCGAAGGACTCGACACAATTGGAGGAAGTAGTGGATAGATTCGCATAAGTATTCTGATCTGTACAAGGATATCTCCTCTGCCGGCTATATAAGGCGGATGGAGTACCCATACAAAAAGGTTAGACGTTGCTAGATCACAAAGGGACCTTCATCTCTCACCTCTCGCAATGACATGTAAAACCTCGTACTCAGAGCAATACAATCTCTAGAACCACACATGACATAGGTTATTAAGCCTCGCGGTAGCCCTAACCTGTATAACTCATTGTGTTCCGTCGTGCCCTGCACGAACCGAGCTACATCTACATCGTCGTCCTCCTAAAAGCACTGCGTGGTACGTCCCATAGTGCGCCATTGGTACCAATCACCGACAATAGGGTTCACTACCCAAGAGACATGTATTCCCTCTACTCCTTTGAGTTATAAAAGGGAGAGGTAGACCAACATAGAAGAGGCTTCAGTTTTCGACATCGACTCTAGACCTTCTTACTCACTCCTGAGTGATCAGCTACTTGTCTTTCAAATAAGAAGATTTACAGAGGTGAACTAGAGACCAATAGTGTCGGCGTTTCGAGACAGGGGGGGTCCCTAAGCCGACGAGTGAGTGTGCTGCGTGCCCCAGCCCAGATGGGTCGAGCGCGTGGGCGAGCGCGAAGGGGGGAGAGGCGAGGCGGCCGGAGCCGAGCGTGAGAGAGGTGGAAGTCCCGCGGCCTTCGTGTTCGTCCCGCGCCCAGGTCAGGTGCGCTTGCAGTAGGGGGGTTACAAGCGTCCACGCGGGTGAGGGAAGCGAGCGGCCCCAAGAGAGCGTCTGTCCCGTCCTCGGTCCCGCGCGGCCAACCTTCTCTGAGAAGGCCCTGGTCCTTCCTTTTATAGTCGTAAGGAGAGGATCCAGGTGTACAATGGGGATGTAGCAGAGTGCTACGTGTCTAGCGGAGGGAGAGCTAGCGCCCTAGGTACATGCCAATGTGGCAGCCGGAGAGTTTTGGGCACCCTGCTGGTGTGGTGTCGTGGCTGTCGGAGGTGCGGCGGAGCCTGATGGAGGGACAGCTGTTGGAGCGGTCGAGTCCCTGCTGACGTTGTCCTGCTTCCGTAAGAGAGCTGGGGGCCGCCGTCGTCATAGAGCTTGTGGAGCGCCATCATTGCCCCTCTGGCGGAGCTGGCCGGATGAGACGTCGGTCTTGTCCTCCGTGACCCGAGTCGATTCGGGGTGGGATGATGATGGCGCCTCCTGTTGACGTGGCGGTCTGTGCCCTAGGCAGGGTGACGTGGGGTTTCCTCCGAAGCCGAGGTTGAGTCTGCCTTCTGTTGCCGTGGCCGAGCCCGAGCCAAGGGGTCGGGCGAGGCGGAAGTCGTTCAGCCGAGGCCAGGGCGGAGTCCGAGCCCTGGGGTCGGGCGAGGCGGAGTTTCGTCGTCTTCCGGGTCTTAGCCCGAGTCCGAGCCCTGGGGTCGGGCGGAGCGGAGTTCGCCGTCTTCCGGGTCTTAGCCCGAGTCCGAGCCCTGGGGTCGGGCGGAGCGGAGTTCGCCGTCTTCCGGGTCTTAGCCCGAGTCCGAGCCCTGGGGTCGGGCGGAGCGGAGTTCGCCGTCTTCCGGGTCTTAGCCCGAGTCCGAGCCCTGGGGTCGGGCGGAGCGGAGTTCGCCGTCTTCCGGGTCTTAGCCCGAGTCCGAGCCCTGGGGTCGGGCGGAGCGGAGTTCGCCGTGGCGCCTTTGGCAAGGCCTGATTGCCTGTCAGACTCACTCTGTCGAGTGGCACTGCAGTCGGAGTGGCGCAGGCGGCGCTGCCCTTCTGTCAGACTGGCCAGTGGGGCGGTGGAGTGACGGCGGTCACCTCGGCTCTGCCGGGGGCGCGTGTCAGGATAGAGGTGTCAGGCCACCTTTGCGTTAAATGCCCCTGCAATTTGGTCAGTCGGTGTGGTGATTTAGTCAAGGTTGCTTCTGAGCGAAGCCAAGGCCTTGGGCGAGCCGGTGATGTGTCCGCCATAAAAAGGGGGCCTTGGGCGAGACGGAAGTCTCTCGAGGTCGGCTGCCTTTGGCCGAGGCTAGGCTCGGGTGAAGCGTGATCGAGTCACTCGTGTGGACTGATCCCTGACTTAATCGTGCCCATCAGGCCTTTGCAGCTTTATGCTGATGGGGGTTACCAGCTGAGAATTAGGCGTCTTGAGGGTACCCCTAATTATGGTCCCCGACAGTAGCCCCCGAGCCTCGAAGGGAGTGTTAGCACTCGCTTGGAGGCTTTTGTCGCACTTTTTTGCAAGGGGACCAGCCTTTCTCGGTTGCATTTCGTTCCGGTGGGTGCGCGCGAGCGCACCCGCCGGGTGTAGCCCCCGAGGCCTCGGAGGAGTGGTTACACTCCTTCGAGGTCTTAATACTTCGGCCGGTCTGGTCGTTCCCTCATGCGAACTGGCCGTAGCCCGGGTGCACGGTCGGGGCCCAAGCTCTCGGGCTGGTATGTTGACGCTGTCAATGATTTGGCCGGAGCCGGTTTTTGCGAGAGCAGCCCCCGAGCCTCTGCACAGGGCGAGAGGACGATCAGGGACAGACTCGGCTTTTTACATACGCCCCTACGTCGCCTTTCCGCAAGGAGGAGGGGGGAGTGCGCCATGTTACCCTCGATGGGCACCGAACATGGTGTCTCCGGTGAGCTGCAAGCGGGTAATCCGAGTGGACGTCCGTGCCCCGTTCGTTGGGGGTCGGCTAGGGGCCCAGAGGCACGCCCAAAAGTACCTGCGGGTGATTTGCCGGACCCGGTCCCCTGGCGACGGGGTCCGAGGGCTCGATGCCTCCCTCCGATGGGATTCCGTTACAAGATCGTTCCCGCTGGTCTCGGAAATGTCCTAGGGTACCTCGGGAGCGCAGCTCGAGCCTCGGTTATGTATCGAACGTACCCCTGGTCATCCCTCGCTCGGTGTCTGAGGCGACTGTGAACCCTTCGGGGGCCAGCCTTCGAACCCCTGATCAGTAATGGGCGCGGAGCCCGAGTAGCCTGAGGCGGCCATGGAGCCCTTCGGGGGGCTGGCCTTCGAACCCCTGACCAGTAGTGGGTGTCGGGCCCACGCGATCTGAGGCGACTGTTGAACCCTCGGGGGGCCAGCCTTCGAACCCCTGATCAGTAATGGGGGGCTCGGAGCCCGGTTCCTTCGCGGAGAAGGATCCCTTTCGGGGTATCCCCCTTTCCCGGTCCCTGTTGCAAGAGATAGAGAAAGAGGAAAATGGAAAAGGATACGAAATCGGACGACGTGGCGTACCTTTTCTGACGCGGTTATTACGGCGAAGGTGAAGCGTCGCGCGCTCCTCCTGCCAGAAGCGCCGCGTGTCCCGCCGCGGAGTTAATGCGACGGGGCGAGTGGTTGGCGGGGCGGCCGTTGCGCGCGTGCGATCCGTTCGAGGAACGGGTCACGGGTGCACCGTCTTCACGCCGTGAGAGGAGGCTCTCTTGCTGTCTCAGGATGGGACGTGAGCCTGGCTGACGACGTGACCGCTGCGCCCGCCCGCCTGCCACCGATATTACTGCCGGCCCACTTTCGGTCGCTTTGACCGACGCGCCAGTCTGGCGCTGTTGGGTCGCCTCGAGTCGTGGCATAGGCTTCGCAACCGAAGAGGCGCGATGGTGGCACAAGTGGCGGTGCGGTTGCTTGCATGCAGCAACTGGCGCGCCGGTTGCTCGACGCGTGGGCCTGGGTTCCAGGCTGGCGTGTCAGGAGTCGGAGAAGCGCGTCCATCTGGCGCGGTTGCATGCCGCCTGCATGGCTGCCCGCCCCTTCTGCCCGTTGGTCTGGGCGAAAATGGGGGGTCGCCTGTAACCGCTGGACGGTCGTGCGCACCATGCGCGGCGGTTTGGCTTCTTCTGCCCTAAGCCGGCTTGCATGACATGCGGGACCCAGCCCCCGAGTCGCAGGGGAGGGCCTTGGAGCGTGTTGGAGAAGACTCGGCCCGCGGCGCCTGGGGGCGCACGTAGGGGGAGTTGCCTTTAAGAGGAGGGAGGCTCCCTTTGTAAGGCAACCATGTCTTCCAAGCCCCCGGATGGGGGGTATCCGCCGCCTTTCCGCCTCCTCGTTGGAGGAACGCAACTCCATGGGAGTTGGTACCTCTCAGCCATCGTTCGGCTTCAAGGATTTTCATCACGCAGCCCGGTCGCACCCCTTCACTGGCGGTCACCCGAGATGGCGACCTCCAGCTTGATGGTGGGGGAAAGCGAGCCGGGCTGCGGCCTCTTCCCCTCCCTCAGCCTCAAGGATTTTCATCACCAGGGCTGGGGAGGGAGTGCGCCGAGTTGAGGTTGGTCCCCGCGTGGGCGGCGGCCCGCTCCTTCACTCAGTGATCGGAGGGAAAGGCGGCCGTCGTCCGTGGCGCCGGCAGCTGCAGCGTGCCTGGCTTTCAGGCGCGGGTGGCTTTGGAGCCGCTCGCGGTGCCGGCATCCGCCACGGCAGCTTGAAGAGGTTCTGCTGCCGGCGAGATAGCTGGGGCCTGGCCACGGGCTGACCTCCAACTCTACGGCCTTCTGCCCGTCCTTGCCTTACGAGTTTTGGCATGGGCGGGGGCCTCCTGGCAGCGGCATCTAGCCTGAGGTCGGCGTTGCCGCTGCTTGGTCCCTCGGAGCAGAAGGCGTCGTCGTCGCCGCTGCTGGAGCAGGTGACGACGCGCCGTTCGTTGGCCTTCCGTTGCTCCGCAGGCCTTCCCCCTCGGAGTGGGGTTGCTCGTGCCTGCGGAGGGGGAACCGGAGTTCCGTTTGTAATGGCACTTCGAATGCCAGTGAGTTCGTTCATTGTGGCTGTCGAGGCCTGAACGTGTATGTAATTTCGGCACTGAGCCGTGTTTTTTCCTCATTTTCGAGCGCTAAGTCTCGCCTGTTTGATTATCTGAACCGCTTTACCAAGCATGAGTTGCCCCGTGTCAAGGTGACGGGTGAGGTATCCGTATCCCGGAGGCGTAGGAATCCCTCGGCCCGTTCGGCCTCGTTATGTGTGAAAGGGAAATGTGCTCTTGGGCCATTTCTAAGTATTTTGGTGATTGAGTGCCAACTCAAGTGCTTAAATGTGAATTTATGCAATGGATGAACAAAGTGCAAATCTAGAGCAAAGGTATGTTTCTAAGTCTTAGTACATTGGTTTTGTGTACTAATATATTTGTCTAAGTGTTAGAAACAGAAAGAAGAAGAGAAGAGAAGACTTGGCTGTGTGCAGCCAAGGGGCTGCTTCGGTCTGGGGCACCGGACTGTCCGGTGGTGCACCGGACAGTGTCCGGTGCGCCAGGCCGCCTCGGCCGAAGAGGCCGCTCTCGGGTTTTTCTCCGGCGACTTCGGCTAAAATTCACCGGACTGTCCGGTGTGCACCGGACTGTCCGGTGAGCCAACGGTCGGCCGGGCCAACGGTCGGCCGCGCGATCGGCGCGCGACACGTGGCCGAGCCAACGGTCGGGAAGGTACACCGGACTGTCCGGTGTGCACCGGACATGTCCGGTGCGCCAACGGTGCGCAGATCTGACTCAGACAGCAACGGTCGGATGCGCTGTTTATGGGAACAAATCGGGCACCGGACAGTGTCCGGTGTGCACCGGACTGTCCGGTGCGCCCGACGACAGAAGGCAAAGATAGCCTTCCAGATGTGTTCTCAACGGCTCCTAGCTGCCTTGGGACTATAAAAGGGACCCCTAGGCGCATGGAGGAGAACACCAAGCATTCCTACAACTCTTCTAAGCACCAAGACATCAATCTCACGCATTCGTTTCATTGTGATAGCATATAGAGCTCTTGTGGAGTTGTGAACTCTTTGTGTTGCGTTGCGAGCTCTTGTTGCGACTTGTGTGCGTGTTGTTGCTCTGATTTTTTAGTCTTGTGTGCGTTGCTCATTCCCACCTTACTCCGTATTTCTTTGTGAACTCAATTGTAAGGGCGAGAGACTCCAAGTTGTGGAGATTCCTCGCAAACGGGAAAAGATCAAAGGAAAGAAAAACACCGTGGTATTCAAGTTGATCATTGGATCACTTGAGAGGAGTTGAGTGCAACTCTCGTCCGTTGGGACGCCACAACGTGGAAGTAGGCAAGTTTTGTACTTGGCCGAACCACGGGATAAATCTCTGTGTCTTTTCTGTGATTGTCATTTTGTGCAAGATCTCCTCCTTAGCCACTTGGCAACTATTGTGCTAACCTCTAACAAGTTTTTGTGGCTATAAGTTAAGATTTTACAGGATCACCTATTCACCCCCCCCTCTAGGTGCTCTCAATTGGTATCAGAGCCGTTCTCTTCACAAAGGGACTTACCGCCCGAAGAGATGGATCCTAAGGGGAAGGGAATTGTGATCAACGACAAGGAGAAGGAGTCCTTCGTCAACGAGCCAAGGGATGACAAGTCCAATGACTCGGGCTCAGGCCACAAGCGAAAAGATGGGAAGAAGAAGAAGACAAGACGCATCAAGGAGATCGTCTACTACGACAGCGATGAGTCCTCTTCTTCCCAAAAGGACGACGACCACGACAAACAAAAGACGGTTAACTCAAACTTTTCTTTTGATTATTCGCGCATTCCATATAGCTCAAATGCTCATTTGCTCCCCATTCCACTTGGCAAGCCTCCTCACTTTGATGGAGAGGACTACGGATTTTGGAGTCACAAAATGCGTACTCACCTATTTTCTCTCCATCCAAGCATTTGGGAGATTGTGGAAAGTGGAATGAAATTTGATAGCTCGGATAGCCCTTCAATCATTAATGAGCAAATCCATAAGAATGCACAAGCTACCACTGTTCTTCTAGCTTCATTGTGCAGGGATGAATATAACAAAGTGAGCGGCTTGGATAACGCCAAGCAGATCTGGGACACCCTCAAGATCTCTCATGAAGGGAATGACGTTACCTTGCTCACCAAAACGGAGTTGGTGGAAGGCGAGCTTGGAAGGTTCGCGATGATAAGGGGCGAGGAGCCAACTCAGACATACAACCGGCTCAAGACCCTTATCAACAAAATAAGGAGCTACGGAAGCACGCGATGGACGGACCACGACGTCGTCCGACTAATGCTCAGGTCCTTTACCGTTCTTGATCCTCATTTGGTGAATAATATTCGTGAGAATCCCAGGTACACCAAAATGTCGCCCGAAGAAGTCCTAGGAAAATTCGTCAGCGGGCGAATGATGATCAAGGAGGCAAGGTATGTGGACGACGCCTTGAATGGACCGATCAACGAGCCGCAACCTTTTGCTCTCAAAGCCACAAGGAACAAGGAGGCGCTATCCAGCAAGGTGGCGCAAATTGAGGCGGCCGGTCTTAATGATGAAGAAATGGCCCTCATTATCAAGAGATTCAAGACGGTGCTAAAGGGTCGCAATGGACAGCCGAGCAAGACTAAGACCAAGGGGAAGCGATCATGCTTCAAATGCGGTAAGCTTGGTCATTTTATTGCTAACTGTCCTGATAATGAAAGTGACCAGGAAAAGGGGAACAAAAGGGAGAAGAAGAAGCACTACAAGAAAGCCAAGGGCGAGGCGCATATAGGCAAGGAGTGGGATTCGGATTGCTCCTCCTCCGACTCCGACGATGAGGGACTCGCTGCCACCGCCTTCAACAAATCGGCCCTCTTCCCCAACGAGCGTCACACGTGTCTCATGGCTAAGGAGAAGAAAGTAAGTACTCAAAACTCTACTTATGCTTCTTCTAGTGATGATGATTCTAGTGATGATGATGAAATAGACTATTCTAGTTTATTTAAAGGTCTAGATAGAATTACGATTGGCAAAATTAATGAATTAATTGATGCATTGAATGAGAAGGATAAACTCTTAGAGAAACAAGAGGATTTATTGTATGAAGAGCATGATAAATTTTTAGAAGCTCAAAAATCTCATGCTCTAGAAGTTAAAAGAAATGAAATGCTTACTTGTGAATTATCTTCATGCCATGAGACAATTTCAAAATTAAAGAGCATTAACAACGAGTTGAATGCTAAGATAGAAATAGCTAGTAAATCAACAACGTGTGTAGAAAATGTTGTTATTTGCAATAGATGTAAAGACTTTGATATTGATGCTTGTAGTGAACACATAGCTTCTATTGCAAAGTTAAATAATGAAGTGGCTAGTCTTAATGCCCAACTTAAGACTAGCAAAAGTGAATTTGATAAGTTAAAATTTGCAAGGGATGCTTACACAATAGGAAGACATCCCTCAATTAAGGATGGACTTGGCTTCAAGAGGGAAGTCAAGAACTTAACAAGCCATAAGACTCCCATTCCCACTAAGGAGAAAGGGAAGGCTCCTATGGCTACTAGTGCTAAAAAGAACCATGCCTTTTTATATCATGATAGGAGATATTCTAGAAATGCTTTTAAAGGTCATGATGTTTTTGGTTCACATGCTTATGACTCTTATGCTATGACTGCTTCTAGTTCTCATGTTATGCCTGGTAGAAATGTGCTTAGAAGAAATGTTGTTCATCAAATGCCTAGGAGAAATGTTGTTCATAATGCTCCTAGGAAAGTAGTAAATGAATCTTCTACAATTTATTGTGCTTTGAATGCTTCCTTTGCTATTTGTAGAAAGGATAAGAAAATTGTTGCTAGGAAGTTAGGGGCAAAATGCAAGGGAGACAAAACTTGCAATTGGGTCCCTAAGGATATTTGCACTAACCTTGTAGGACCCAACATGAGTTGGGTACCTAAGACCCAAGCCTAAATTTGCCTTGCAGATTTATGCATCCGGGGGTTCAAGTTGGATTATCGACAGCGGATGCACAAACCATATGACGGGGGAGAAGAAGATGTTCACCTCCTACGTCAAGAATAAGGATTCCCAAGATTCAATCATATTCGGTGATGGGAATCAAGGCAAGGTAAAAGGGTTAGGTAAAATTGCAATTTCTAATGAGCACTCTATCTCTAATGTGTTTTTAGTAGAGTCTCTTGGTTATAATTTGCTATCTGTTAGTCAATTATGCAACATAGGGTATAACTGTCTATTTACAAATGTAGATGTGTCTGTCTTTAGAAGAAGTGATGGTTCACTAGCTTTTAAGGGTGTATTAGACGGCAAACTTTATTTAGTTGATTTTGCAAAAGAAGAGGCCGGTCTAGATGCATGCTTAATAGCTAAGACTAGCATGGGCTGGCTGTGGCATCGCCGCTTAGCACATGTGGGGATGAAGAACCTTCACAAGCTTCTAAAGGGAGAACACGTGATAGGTTTGACTAACGTGCATTTCGAGAAAGATAGACCTTGTGCAGCTTGTCAAGCAGGTAAACAAGTGGGAGGAGCGCATCACAGCAAGAACGTGATGACCACTTCAAGACCCCTGGAGCTGCTGCATATGGACCTCTTCGGACCTGTCGCCTATCTGAGCATAGGAGGGAGTAAGTATGGTTTAGTTATTGTTGATGATTTTTCCCGCTTCACTTGGGTGTTCTTTTTGCAGGATAAGTCTGAAACCCAAGGGACCCTCAAGCGCTTCCTCAGGAGAGCTCAAAATGAGTTTGAGCTCAAAGTGAAGAAGATAAGGAGCGACAACGGGTCCGAGTTCAAGAATCTTCAAGCAGAGGAATTCCTTGAAGGAGAAGGGATCAAGCATGAGTTCTCCGCTCCCTACACACCACAGCAAAATGGTGTGGTAGAGAGGAAGAACAGGACGCTCATCGATATGGCGAGGACGATGCTAGGAGAGTTCAAGACCCCCGAGTGCTTTTGGACGGAAGCCGTGAACACGGCTTGCCACGCCATCAACAGGGTCTACCTTCATCGCCTCCTCAAGAAGACGTCGTATGAGCTACTAACCGGTAACAAACCCAATGTATCGTACTTTCGTGTATTTGGGAGTAAATGCTACATTCTAGTAAAGAAGGGTAGAAATTCCAAGTTTGCTCCCAAAGCGGTAGAAGGGTTTTTGTTAGGTTATGACTCAAATACAAAGGCGTATAGAGTCTTCAACAAATCATCGGGTTTGGTTGAAGTCTCTAGCGACGTTGTATTTGATGAGACTAATGGCTCTCCAAGAGAGCAAGTTGTTGATTGTGATGATGTAGATGAAGAAGATGTTCCAACGGCCGCTATGCACACCATGGCGATTGGTGATGTGCGACCACAGGAACACTTGGAGCAAGATCAGCCTTCTTCCTCAACCATAGTGCATCCCCCAACCCAAGATGACGAACAGGTACCTCAAGTGGAGGCGGGTGATCAAGGGGGAGCACAAGATGATCATGTGATGGAGGAAAAAGCGCAACCGGCACCTCCAACCCAAGTTCGAGCGATGATTCAAAGGGATCATCCCGTCGACCAAATTCTGGGTGACATCAGCAAGGGAGTAACTACTCGTTCTCGATTAGTTAATTTTTGTGAGCATTACTCTTTTGTCTCTTCTATTGAGCCTTTCAGGGTAGAGGAGGCCTTGCTAGATCCGGACTGGGTGTTGGCCATGCAGGAGGAGCTCAACAACTTCAAGAGAAATGAAGTTTGGACGCTGGTGCCTCGTCCGAAGCAAAATGTTGTGGGAACCAAGTGGGTGTTCCGCAACAAACAGGACGAGCACGGGGTGGTGACGAGAAACAAGGCTCGACTTGTGGCAAAAGGTTATGCCCAAGTCGCAGGTTTGGATTTTGAGGAGACTTTTGCTCCTGTGGCTAGGCTAGAGTCAATTCGAATCTTGCTAGCATATGCCGCTCACCATTCTTTCAGGTTGTACCAAATGGATGTGAAGAGCGCTTTCCTCAACGGGCCAATCAAGGAGGAGGTGTACGTAGAGCAACCCCCTGGCTTCAAGGATGAACGGTACCCCGACCACGTGTGTAAGCTCTCTAAGGCGCTCTATGGACTTAAGCAAGCCCCAAGAGCATGGTATGAATGCCTTAGAGATTTCTTAATTGCTAATGCTTTCAAGGTTGGGAAAGCCGATCCAACTCTTTTCACTAAGACATGTGATGGTGATTTGTTCGTGTGCCAAATTTATGTCGATGACATAATATTTGGTTCTACTAACCAAAAGTCTTGTGAAGAGTTTAGCAGGGTGATGACGCAAAAATTCGAGATGTCGATGATGGGCGAGTTGAACTACTTCCTTGGGTTCCAAGTGAAGCAACTCAAGGACGGCACCTTCATCTCCCAAACGAAGTACACGCAAGATCTGCTAAAGCGGTTTGGGATGAAGGACGCCAAGCCCGCAAAGACTCCGATGGGGACCGACGGACACACCGACCTCAACAAAGGAGGTAAGTCCGTTGATCAAAAAGCATACCGGTCAATGATAGGTTCTTTGCTTTACTTATGTGCTAGTAGACCGGATATTATGCTTAGCGTATGCATGTGTGCTAGATTTCAATCCGATCCTAAGGAGTGTCACTTAGTGGCGGTAAAGCGGATTCTTAGATATTTAGTTGCTACGCCTTGCTTCGGGCTCTGGTATCCAAAGGGGTCTACCTTTGACTTAGTTGGATACTCAGACTCCGACTATGCTGGATGTAAGGTCGATAGGAAGAGTACATCGGGGACGTGCCAATTCTTAGGAAGGTCCCTGGTGTCATGGAATTCTAAGAAACAAACTTCCGTTGCCCTATCCACCGCTGAGGCCGAGTACGTTGCCGCAGGACAGTGTTGCGCGCAACTACTTTGGATGAGGCAAACCCTCAGGGACTTTGGCTACAATCTGAGCAAAGTCCCACTCCTATGTGACAATGAGAGTGCTATCCGCATGGCGGAGAATCCTGTTGAGCACAGCCGCACAAAGCACATAGACATCCGGCATCACTTTTTGAGAGACCACCAGCAAAAGGGAGATATCGAAGTGTTTCATGTTAGCACCGAGAACCAGCTAGCCGATATCTTCACTAAGCCTCTAGATGAGAAGACCTTTTGCAGGTTGCGTAGTGAGCTAAATGTCTTAGATTCGCGGAACCTGGATTGAATTGTAGCATACATGTATTTATGCTTTTGATCATGTTCCTTTTTGCATTTTGTTGCTTATTGTGGTGCTCAAGTTGTACAAACACTCCCTGGACCTCACAAGTCCGTTGCAAAGTGTTGCACATGTTTAGGGGGAGATGTGTTACAACTTGACCCTTTGAGACTAACCATGTATTTGAGTTTGATGATTTAGTCTCAAAGGAGGCTTGAAAGGGAAAAGGTGGACTTGGACCATGAAAGACTTCCACTGCACTCCGATGAGAGGGTAACTTATTCCAAGTCCATCTCATGAACTCTTATTGCCATTTGCTCTTAATTGAAGATTTTGGTGAGGCAATGGGGTTATGGGCCACAATTGATCCCGTTTTGGTGCTTGATGCCAAAGGGGGAGAAAATAAAGGCCAAAGCAATAAATGGATCAGCTACCACTTGAGAGATTTTGAAAATAGTAGAATAGAGTTTTTGTTGTGTCAAAAGCTTTTATTGTCTCTATTGTCAAAAGTTGGTTTCTTGTGGGGAGAAGTGTTGATTATGGGAAATAGGGGGAGTTTTTGAAATCTTTGATCAATCTCTTTTGGAATGACTCTCTTTATGCCTCAACATGTGTGTTTGACATAGAAATAGAGGTTTGAGTTTGATTTGCAAAAACAAACCAAGTGGTGGCAAAGGATGATCCATATATGCCAAAATTGAATCAAAACCAATTTGAGTTTTCATTTGAAGTGATTTTGTACTTGTTCTAGTTGCTTTATGTTGTGTTGGCATAAATAACCAAAAAGGGGGAGATTGAAAGGGAAATGTGCCCTTGGGCCATTTCTAAGTATTTTGGTGATTGAGTGCCAACTCAAGTGCTTAAATGTGAATTTATGCAATGGATGAACAAAGTGCAAATCTAGAGCAAAGGTATGTTTCTAAGTCTTAGTACATTGGTTTTGTGTACTAATATATTTGTCTAAGTGTTAGAAACAGAAAGAAGAAGAGAAGAGAAGACTTGGCTGTGTGCAGCCAAGGGGCTGCTTCGGTCTGGGGCACCGGACAGTGTCCGGTGGTGCACCGGACAGTGTCCGGTGCGCCAGGCCGCCTCGGCCGAAGAGGCCGCTCTCGGGTTTTTCTCCGGCGACTTCGGCTAAAATTCACCGGACTGTCCGGTGTGCACCGGACTGTCCGGTGAGCCAACGGTCGGCCGGGCCAACGGTCGGCCGCGCGATCGGCGCGCGACACGTGGCCGAGCCAACGGTCGGGAAGGTACACCGGACTGTCCGGTGTGCACCGGACATGTCCGGTGCGCCAACGGTGCGCAGATCTGACTCAGACAGCAACGGTCGGATGCGCTGTTTATGGGAACAAATCGGGCACCGGACAGTGTCCGGTGTGCACCGGACTGTCCGGTGCGCCCGACGACAGAAGGCAAAGATAGCCTTCCAGATGTGTTCTCAACGGCTCCTAGCTGCCTTGGGACTATAAAAGGGACCCCTAGGCGCATGGAGGAGAACACCAAGCATTCCTACAACTCTTCTAAGCACCAAGACATCAATCTCACGCATTCGTTTCATTGTGATAGCATATAGAGCTCTTGTGGAGTTGTGAACTCTTTGTGTTGCGTTGCGAGCTCTTGTTGCGACTTGTGTGCGTGTTGTTGCTCTGATTTTTGAGTCTTGTGTGCGTTGCTCATTCCCACCTTACTCCGTATTTCTTTGTGAACTCAATTGTAAGGGCGAGAGACTCCAAGTTGTGGAGATTCCTCGCAAACGGGAAAAGATCAAAGGAAAGAAAAACACCGTGGTATTCAAGTTGATCATTGGATCACTTGAGAGGAGTTGAGTGCAACTCTCGTCCGTTGGGACGCCACAACGTGGAAGTAGGCAAGTTTTGTACTTGGCCGAACCACGAGATAAATCTCTGTGTCTTTTCTGTGATTGTCATTTTGTGCAAGATCTCCTCCTTAGCCACTTGGCAACTATTGTGCTAACCTCTAACAAGTTTTTGTGGCTATAAGTTAAGATTTTACAGGATCACCTATTCACCCCCCCTCTAGGTGCTCTCAATGTGAGGCTCCTCTAGCTTAGTTGAAGAGACCCCTCGGCCGCCCTTCGGTGGATCGAGGCTGGGGGTTGCGATATCAGTATGAACAGAGGCGGAGTTGGCTCGAGAATGGGGAACCTGGTTGGCCGAAGCCTAGCCGTGTCGTTCGTCAGCGGAGCCGACGCCAAAGTCGGTCAGTTGAGGCCTCGGATCGGGCTGGCGCCCTTGGAAGCCGGTTGACCGAGGCCCCAGGGGTAACCGGTTGAGCCGCCTGCTCGGGCCGGATTCCCGGAGGAGCCCTTGGACCGTGGCGCCGCCCGAGGCTGGGTCGGGCTTTGCTGAAGACGTCGTCGATGCCGAGGGTGCTACGGCTCCCTTCAGCGTGAAGACCCGAGCCTGCAGGATCAGATCATCTTGTAGCGTGTGCTTTCCGCGGCCGCCGAGGCCAGAAGAACACACCCTCGCCTCGCTTGCGAAGCTGCGTCTTTTTTCCTCCTGTTTCGAGCATCTGGACTTCGTCGGTAACAGGGATGTTTGTGTGAGCGAGAGTTGCTTTTCGCGGAAGGGACGAGTGAGGTATCCGTATCCCAGAGGCGTGGGAATCCCTCGGCTCGGTCGGCCTTGCCGCTTACGCGTACTTTCACCCGTCCATGAGGCCCTGTCGCCGACTTAGTCGAGAAAGCTTGAAGGACTGCTTCGGCAGGAGAGCTTCCGAACGTGATGACTCGTTCGGTCCACGGAGTCGCTTTATCCGAGCGCAAGTTACTTATCGCAGAAGGGGACGAGTGAGGTATCCGTATCCCGGAGGCGTAGGAGTCCCTTGGCTCGGTCAGCCTTGGCTGCTTACGTGTACCTCGTCGTTTCCAGGATCCGCTTTCCGAAGTAGTCAAGAAGCACGAAAGAAATCCTGCTAAAAAGAGATCCTTTTTCGAGGAAAAATTCGACGCAGAGGGGGTCTCTCCCCTTTTAGCCCCCGAGGGAGGGTCGGGCTTTGCCGAGGCTAGGCCGACCCTTCCTTGACAACTAAACTTTGCGTAGGTGCGAGGTATATGAACAACTTGAAAACATCTTAAGGGTAGAAGCGACGTAGCTGTTTGATGTTCCAAGCGTTGCCGTAGATCTCGCCTTGATTGCTGGCCAGCTTGTATGTTCCGGGCTTCAGAACTTTGGCGATGACGAATGGCCCTTCCCAGGGGGCGTGAGTTTGTGCCTCCCTCGGGCGTCTTGTCGCAGCCGAAGCACCAGGTCGCTCACCTGGAGTTCTCGGGACCGGACCCCTCGGGCGTGGTAACGTCGCAGGGACTGTTGGTACCGCGCCGAGTGTAGCAAGGCCTTGTCCCGAGCTTCCTCCAGCTGGTCCAGCGATTCCTCTCGGCTAGCTTGGTTGCTTTGTTCGTTGTAGGCCCTCGCCCTCGGGGAGCCGTATTCCAGGTCAGTGGGCAAGACAGCTTCAGCCCCGTAGACCAGGAAAAACGGCGTGAAGCCCGTGGCACGACTCGGCGTCGTCCTTAGGCTCCAGACCACCGAGGGGAGTTCCTTCATCCATCGCCTGCCGAACTTGTTGAGGTCGTTGTAGATCCGAGGCTTGAGCCCTTGTAGAATCATGCCGTTGGCACGCTCTACCTGCCCATTCGACATGGGATGAGCCACGGCGGCCCAGTCCACCCGGATATGGTGATCTTCGCAAAAATCCAAGAATTTTTTGCCGGTGAACTGGGTGCCGTTGTCGGTGATGATGGAGTTCGGGACCCCGAAGCGATGGATGATGTTGGTGAAGAATGCCACCGCCTGCTCGGACCTGATGCTGTTCAGGGGTCGGACCTCGATCCACTTGGAGAATTTGTCGATGGCGACCAGCAGGTGCGTGTAGCCCCCGGGCGCCTTCTGCAAGGGACCGACGAGGTCCAGACCCCATACAGCGAAGGGCCAGGTGATGGGTATTGTCTGTAGGGCCTGAGCGGGCAGGTGTGTCCGCTTCGCATAGAATTGGCACCCTTCGCAGGTGCGGACAATTCTAGTGGCGTCAGCCACCGCCGTTGGCCAGTAGAAGCCTTGCCGGAAAGCATTTCCAACAAGGGCTCGGGGTGCTGCGTGGTGGCCGCAAGCCCCCGAGTGTACTTCTTGCAGCGGTTCCCGACCTTCGGCGATGGAGATGCATTGCTGGAGGATGCCCGAGGGGCTGCGATGGTAGAGCTCCTCTTCGTCGCCCATCAAGATGAATGACTTGGCGCGTCGCGCTACCCGCCGAGCCTCGACTTGGTCGAGGGGTAGCTCTCCTCGATGGAGATATTGCAGGTACGGGGCCTGCCAATCCTGGTCTGGCGTGGCCCCGCTCTGCCCTTCCTCGACGTTCAATGCCCCGCCCTCGGGGGCCGAGGGTACCTCGGGCTGGGCCGAGGGCGCCTCGGGCCGAACCGAGGGTACCTCGGGCTGAGCCGAGGGTACCTCGGGCTGAGCCGAGGGTACCTCGGGCTCGGGCGCGTCGTCGAGCTTGACGGAGGGTTGATGCAGATCCCGGGAGAAGACGTCCGGGGGGACTGTCGTTCGCCCCGAGGCTATCTTAGCCAGCTTGTCTGCGGTTTCGTTGTAGCGCCGAGCGATGTGGTTGAGCTCGAGCCCGAAGAACTTGTCTTCCAGGCGCCGAACCTCGTCGCAGTAGGCCTCCATCTTCGGGTCGCGGCAGTGGGAGTTCTTCATGACTTGGTCGATGACGAGCTGCGAATCACCGCGGGCGTCGAGGCGTCTGACCCCTAGCTCGATGGCGATCCGCAATCCGTTGACCAGAGCTTCGTACTCGGCCACATTGTTGGACGCCGGGAAGTGGAGGCGCAGCACGTAGCGCAAGTGCTTTCCGATGGGCGAGATGAAGAGCAGGCCCGCGCCGGCCCCCGTCTTCATCAGCGACCCGTCGAAAAACATGGCCCAGAGCTCCGGTTGGATCGGAGTCGTTGGTAGTTGGGTGTCGACCCATTCGGCCACGAAATCCGCCAACACTTGGGACTTGATGGCCTCCCGAGGGGCGAACGAGATCGTTTCGCCCATGATCTCCACCGCCCACTTTGCGATCCTGCCCGAGGCCTCTCGGCACTGGATGATCTCCCCCAGGGGAAGGATGACACCACAGTTACCGGATGGGACTCGAAGTAGTGTCGTAGCTTCCGCCTTGTCAGGATCACAGCATACAGCAGCTTTTGAACTTGTGGGTAGCGGATTTTAGTCTCGGACAGCACTTCGCTGATGAAGTAGACCGGCCTCTGAACGGGCAATGTATGCCCTTCCTCCTGCCTTTCGACCACAATCGCGGCGCTAACCACCTGAGTGGTCGCGGCGACGTAGACCAAGAGGGTTTCCCCGTCCGCTGGCGGCACCAAGACTGGCGCCTTTGTAAGGAGCGCCTTCAGGTTACCGAGGGCTTCCTCGGCCTCAGGGGTCCAAACGAAACATTCGGCCTTCCTTAAGAGGCGGTACAGAGGCAGACCTCTTTCGCCGAGGCGTGAGATGAAACGGCTCAGGGCCACGAGGCATCCCATGACCCTCTGTACCCCTTTTAAGTCCTTGATGGGTCCCATGCTGGTGATGGCCGCAATCTTCTCCGGGTTGGCTTCGATGCCTCGTTCAGAGACGATGAACCCTAGGAGCATGCCTCGGGGTACCCCGAAGACACACTTCTCAGGATTAAGCTTGACTCCTTTCGCCTTGAGACACCGGAATGTCACTTCAAGGTCGGAGAGGAGGTCGGAAGCCTTCCGTGTCTTGACTACGATGTCATCGACGTAGGCCTCGACTGTGCGTCCGATGTGTTCGCCGAACACATGGTTCATGCACCGCTGGTACGTCGCGCCTGCATTCCTCAAGCCGAACGGCATGGTGACATAGCAGTACATGCCGAACGGCGTGATGAAAGAAGTCGCGAGCTGGTCGGACTCTTTCATCCGGATCTGGTGATACCCCGAGTAGGCATCGAGGAAGGACAGGGTTTCGCACCCAGCAGTGGAATCCACGATTTGGTCGATGCGAGGCAGAGGGTAGGGAGCTTCTTCCGATGGGCGGCCCTGGGGCTGCTTGTCCTTTCGGAAGATAGCCTCGACCGCCTCCTGGCCGGAGGCGAACTTGGTGGCGATGTCCATCAGCTCGCTCGCCCTGGTGGGGGTTTTGCGACCCAGCTTGCTCACCAGGTCGCGGCAAGTGGTGCCGGCGAGGAACGCGCCGATGACATCCGAGTCGGTGATGTTGGGCAGCTCGGTGCGCTGCTTCGAGAATCGCCGGATGTAGTCCCGGAGCGACTCCCCCGGCTGTTGCCGGTAGCTTCGAAGGTCCCAGGAGTTCCCGGGGCGCACGTATGTGCCCTGGAAATTGCCAGCGAAGGCTTGGACCAAGTCGCCCCAGTTGGAAATCTGCCCCGGAGGCAGGTGCTCCAACCAGGCGCGAGCAGTGTCGGAGAGGAACAGGGGGAGGTTGCGGATGATGAGGTTGTCGTCGTCCGTTCCACCCAGTTGGCAGGCAAGGCGGTAGTCTGCGAGCCACAGTTCCGGTCTCGTTTCCCCCGAGTACTTTGTGATAGTAGTCGGGGGTCGGAACCGGGTCGGGAATGGCGCCCGTCGGATGGCCCGACTGAAGGCCTGCGGACCGGGTGGTTCGGGCGAGGGACTCCGATCCTCCCCGCTGTCGTAGCGCCCCCCACGCCTGGGGTGGTAGCCTCGGCGCACCCTTTCGTCGAGGTGAGCCCGACGGTCGCGTCGATGGTGCTCGTTGCCGAGGTGGCCCGGGGCCGCAGGCGCGGTGTTGCGCGTGCGCCCGGTGTAGACCGAGGCTTCCCGCATGAATCGGGAAGTCGCGGCATGAGGTTCCGAGGGATATCCTTGCCTCCGGGATGCAGTGCTCTCGGCCCGCCGGGCCGCAGCGCCTTCCAGGAGATTCTTGAGTTCTCCCTGGATTCGCCGACCCTCGGTGGTTGACGGCTCCAGCATCGCGCGGATGAGCATCGCTGCGGTTGCCAGGTTCTGACCGACCCCACTGGATGCGGGCGGCGGCCTGATCCTGGCATCGTTGGCGACGCGGTGCTGGAGACCTTGGGGCAGATGACGTATTTCTCCGGGCAGGGGTTGGCCCACCAATGCCTGTCCGACGTCCCGACGGATCGGCTCAAGCGCTCCTGTTCCCTCGTTGAGCCTGGCCTGCGCCTCGCGGACTTGCTCGAGTTGTGGGTCGTAACCCCCCACCGGAGCGGGGACCACAGCTAGCTCCCGTGGGATGTCGGCGCGAGGCACCGGCCTAGGGAGATCACCATCCTCCGGCATGCCAAGATGGTTGCCTTCGGTGGGATCCCCTAGCTCGATGTGGAAACATTCGAGGCCTGGGCCGCAGCTCTCGTCGCCAAGGCTGCGGCTTCCATCGGAACAGTCGGACAGACAGTAGTCACATGCGGTCATGAAGTCCCGCACGACACTGGGGTTGCCAAGTCCGGAGAAATCCCAACCGATGCTGGGATCGTCATCTTCCTCGGACCCAGAGGGCCCGTAGGTCGAGACGTCCGTCAGTCGGTCCCAAGGTGACCGCATACAGAACCTCAGTGGGGTTGCACTCGCCTCAATGAGAGCGCCCGCCAAAACGAGGTCGTTTGGCGGGTTGAGGCCGAGTCGAAATGACGCAAGATGGGAGTTAGTCGTTACCTTTTGGTCGACGAGGAGCGACGTAGTCACATCGGGGACTGGTTGCGCCGTCATCCCTGGTTCGAGGGCGACGTCCTGCAGGCTTTCCGCGAGCGCGCCGGCGTCGTCTTCTTGCTCGGGGTCAGCGTGCCGCGGGGGGACGGCGCTCGCCTCCGTCTCGAACGCGAGGTCGACGTCCGGCGTGCCTTCCGTCGGGGCGTCAGGGGCGTCGATTCGCTCGACGGCCGACGAAGCGCGGCCTCCCGTCTGGCCTTGACGGCTCCGCCTCCTCCTCCGTTGGCCGGGGAGAGAACGGAGCGAGCCCGAATATTGCTCTTTCACCACGCGGGGAAGACGTCGTCGATTCCGCCGCCGGCGGGCGGGTTGTCGGCCGCCATTGTCATAGTCGCGCGGCGGTGGAAGAAGTGTCATGTCGTAGCTGCCGTCGAAGGACATGAGCTCGAGAGTCCCGAAACGAAGCACCGTCCCGGGCCGGAGAGGTTGCTGGAGACTGCCCATCTGGAGCTTGACGAGGAGCTGTTTGTCAGCACGCAGCAGGCCCCTACCTGGCGCGCCAACTGTCGGCGTTTCGAGACAGGGGGGTCCCTAAGCCGACGAGTGAGTGTGCTGCGTGCCCCAGCCCAGATGGGTCGAGCGCGTGGGCGAGCGCGAAGGGGGGAGAGGCGAGGCGGCCGGAGCCGAGCGTGAGAGAGGTGGAAGTCCCGCGGCCTTCGTGTTCGTCCCGCGCCCAGGTCAGGTGCGCTTGCAGTAGGGGGGTTACAAGCGTCCACGCGGGTGAGGGAAGCGAGCGGCCCCAAGAGAGCGCCTGTCCCGTCCTCGGTCCCGCGCGGCCAACCTTCTCTGAGAAGGCCCTGGTCCTTCCTTTTATAGTCGTAAGGAGAGGATCCAGGTGTACAATGGGGATGTAGCAGAGTGCTACGTGTCTAGCGGAGGGAGAGCTAGCGCCCTAGGTACATGCCAATGTGGCAGCCGGAGAGATTTGGGCACCCTGCTGGTGTGGTGTCGTGGCTGTCGGAGGTGCGGCGGAGCCTGATGGAGGGACAGCTGTTGGAGCGGTCGAGTCCCTGCTGACGTTGTCCTGCTTCCGTAAGAGAGCTGGGGGCCGCCGTCGTCATAGAGCTTGTGGAGCGCCATCATTGCCCCTCTGGCGGAGCTGGCCGGATGAGACGCCGGTCTTGTCCTCCGTGACCCGAGTCGATTCGGGGTGGGATGATGATGGCGCCTCCTGTTGACGTGGCGGTCTGTGCCCTAGGCAGGGTGACGTGGGGTTTCCTCCGAAGCCGAGGTTGAGTCTGCCTTCTGTTGCCGTGGCCGAGCCCGAGCCAAGGGGTCGGGCGAGGCGGAAGTCGTTCAGCCGAGGCCAGGGCGGAGTCCGAGCCCTGGGGTCGGGCGAGGCGGAGTTTCGTCGTCTTCCGGGTCTTAGCCCGAGTCCGAGCCCTGGGGTCGGGCGGAGCGGAGTTCGCCGTCTTCCGGGTCTTAGCCCGAGTCCGAGCCCTGGGGTCGGGCGGAGCGGAGTTCGCCGTCTTCCGGGTCTTAGCCCGAGTCCGAGCCCTGGGGTCGGGCGGAGCGGAGTTCGCCGTCTTCCGGGTCTTAGCCCGAGTCCGAGCCCTGGGGTCGGGCGGAGCGGAGTTCGCCGTCTTCCGGGTCTTAGCCCGAGTCCGAGCCCTGGGGTCGGGCGGAGCGGAGTTCGCCGTGGCGCCTTTGGCAAGGCCTGATTGCCTGTCAGACTCACTCTGTCGAGTGGCACTGCAGTCGGAGTGGCGCAGGCGGCGCTGCCCTTCTGTCAGACTGGCCAGTGGGGCGGTGGAGTGACGGCGGTCACCTCAGCTCTGCCGGGGGCGCGTGTCAGGATAGAGGTGTCAGGCCACCTTTGCGTTAAATGCCCCTGCAATTTGGTCAGTCGGTGTGGTGATTTAGTCAAGGTTGCTTCTGAGCGAAGCCAAGGCCTTGGGCGAGCCGGTGATGTGTCCGCCATAAAAAGGGGGCCTCGGGCGAGACGGAAGTCTCTCGAGGTCGGCTGCCTTTGGCCGAGGCTAGGCTCGGGTGAAGCGTGATCGAGTCACTCGTGTGGACTGATCCCTGACTTAATCGTGCCCATCAGGCCTTTGCAGCTTTATGCTGATGGGGGTTACCAGCTGAGAATTAGGCGTCTTGAGGGTACCCCTAATTATGGTCCCCGACAAATAGACTAGAACTCTCACCAGAACCAAAAAAGGAAGGGGCAGCTAGGTGGAGACTGTTGGCTACCATTATTTCAAGATCTTAGCCCTCAACTATCCTAAGAATTAGAGAAACTTCATGACAAAATAAGAGGGTATTGGAATGCAAAATATATCTACATATGTTTGATTTGGTATATGATTGTACATTTAGAATTGTTATACGACTGCAATTTTGCCATTATATCTGTGGAATTCACCAATTTGCCATCAGACAAAAAAAAATGAAAGATACTAATGACCCACAAATTATAGACATAGATGGTATAATAACAAAGAGATAAAACTGTAAGCGACAAAATAGTAATTTTTTCGCCGTATATAGAGACCAAATCAATTACTCCCTCCGTTCATAAATATATAAAACACCATTGACTTTTTAAAAAACTTTATTCACTCGTCTTATTTAAAAAATAATGAGTTATCATTTATTTTTTGTGATTTGTTTTATCACTTAAGATAGTTTGTGTTTGAGTTAAAATTTTATATTTTTAAATAAATATTTTAAATAAGACGAGTGATCAAAGTTTTCAAAAAAATCTACAATATCATATATTTGTGAGTGGAGGTAGTACAATTTATAGATAGGGACTAAACCAATTACGGTAGATGTTTTTTTATACTCCTATAACAATAATAGGAGCTATTGCAATTGCGTTGGCTTCTATAAAAAGTAGAACGCTTCATGATCTTGATGGTTTTGCATCATTTGGACTTAACCAGGCTGGCAGAAATACCATACGAACGGATGACAGCACTCATAAGTTCGGAATTTTCTAACTACCAACAACTTGCAGGCACTGTAGGTAGGTCCCACTCTGCAACTGCAAGCATTATTAGTGAGGAAAAATCTCCCCATCTGCTGAAAATCCTTCACTCGTCCCTCTCTCGGTCTGTCCCTTTGGAGCGAAGGCGAACCGCGTCGCGAACCCAGGATCCCATCGAGGGCAGGCGGGCAGATCCCGGCGTCCGACGGCGATGGGCGAGGAGGACGCGAGCGCCGGGGGAGATCCGCAGCGGCTGAAGCGGATCGCCGCTGCGGCGTACGACTACGAGAACGATGCGCGGTGGGCCGGGTACTGGTCCAACGTCCTCGTGCCGCCCCACCTCGCCTCCCGCCCCGACGTCGTCGACCACTTCAAGCGCAAGTTCTACCAGCGATACATCGTGAGCTTCCCCCACCCCTACCTCCCTAAACCTCCGCGTACTGTCGCTGCCAGATTGGATGCGTCTCTGGGGTCAATTGGATTGGATGCGCCTCATGCTGCATTGAGCTCGATCCGTCTGACTTTATTCTCTGCACTTGTGCCGGGAAGAATGATTTGTTCCATGAAAGAGCCGGTGCGCTTCTGTTAAAAAACTTCTTTACACAATGGAAAGGAACTAAGGAAGTGTCTCTTTTAGGTAGTACTAGTGGATTGTCTTGGCAAAGGAACAAAAGCACTAGCCGTCCACCTTGCATTACTGTACTATCTAGTGTACCTTTTATCTCGTAACATCAAATTTGGTACGAGGGGATGTGATATTGCACTTCTCCACAATTTTTCATTATTTCCTATGGTTTTGCCGATACTTAGACTTAATTATTGTTTTCACATGTGTACATTTGGTGCGAATATGTTTTTTGTGTGGGAGTTATCCATGAGGAATTTGGGAACCAGCACTAGGAGTCTAGCTTGCATTACTGTACTATACTGTACTTTTTTTTTGTCTCATAAGATCAATTCTCTACGAGGTGCTGTGATATTGCTGGTTTCTTCATATTCTCAATTTTGCAAATTCCACCAATATTTAGACTTAAAATGTTTTCCCATATAAATCTGGTGTGCATATGCTTTTTGTGTGGGAGCTATCCATGAGACATTGGAGGGTGGTTTAGGAGAGCATTCAGTTGGGGATGCACGGACAACAGGAAGCTGACTTGTCATTTTTGAGCTATAAGAGTAATTCTGGATGGTTGCCTTTGTTGATCCAAACCATTTTCAGTTACCATTTTCCCTCTTAGTGTTTCAATTTATATCCCTGTTGCTGCATATAGCAGCTTCTGTAGAGTTAGATCAGTTTTTAATGTTATAAAATGCTGCTGCTTGTGCTTGACCTTTTTAAGGTTATATGACAACCAGGTAAAACGATCAATGCCAGGTTTTCAAAATAATTAAATTATTTTCTTTTACATGTTAGGATCCTGGTTTGGTTGTTGAACCGATGTCCTCCATGACTTCAACTCAGTCTAGCAGACCAGCAGCGAAGTCTTCAGCTACACCATCTAGTGAGAATGTCAGAGCTCGGGACTCAGGTTTGGTGAATTTATGCTTGAAAGGTTACTTTGGAATTATAGTTTGAATTAATTGTGGGTCCTACCACTATTTCTCATGTCACATACATCTAAGATTTAAAGTTGATCTTGTGCAGGCTCTAGCACGAGATCAACTGGGACCTCCCAACATCCACCAGCAGAGAGGACTGCAAATTCATTACAGCTAGACGGACGGACAATAAACTTTTCTATCAATGCCTGGGTATGGAGTGACTACCTTCTATGTATTACCTAGTAGCTGTGGCCTGTGAGCAGGAGCTACCATTTATTGTGTTGAATGAGGCTTTCACTTGGTCATTTCATTTCACTCCTTTCACCTTTTTACCATTTTAATTTTTGAGAGTTGTCTTCATAGATCACATATTTGCTGAATGCTGACTGCTAACAGCATACGTGAGCAAGGCATTTTTTCTCTGCTGATTTTTCATATATTCTGTCAGATCGCCAGATCATTAGATATGGATTTATCATCGACTTTTGATAACTTTCCTTCTGTTTCTCTTGTTCTTAACACCACTATGGCTTGGTTGATACTTTTAGATGTTGGACTGACCTAAGGTTTTGCAAATTATGACTTTCGCAGGTACTGGTTGTAGCTAGTCTCGGAATACTCCCAGTTCTACCCAACCATATCTCGAGTAAAGCATACCGTCTTTCATTGCTAGGAACAATATGCTCGTCTGCATATTCTTTATATGGCACTTATGGGGTGAGTGCCTGTTATTCTGAATGAATGGATAATGCACCTCAGCACCTCTATTTTTTAACTGTGTAGATGTTCCACTTTATGATGGTTACAAATTTTGTTCTGCTTGTAGAAACCAAGAGCATGGAATATGCCTGCAATTCAGTCCTGGTTGCAGTCTATTATTGTAGCTAAGGACTTTGTTCACTTGATGTTCTCTCTTATGATGTTCACATCTAATGTGCACTTTAAGAGTATGCCAAACTTCTGATTTTGACCACTTTATCAAATTTGTTAGGCTAGTATATCATCTGTTCTAAGATATTCCTTCTCCTTTTGTTTAGTTGCTCTACTTCCTGTGCTTTGCTGGGCGCTTGATCATGTTGCTCGATTCCTAAGGCGTAATTTTACACACTCTTCTTTATACAGGTAAGTAAAAAAAATGTTTATAGGTTTTCTTGTACTTGTGGCTTGTGCACATGCTATATGATTCAATTTCTGCCATTATGAGCACCAGGTGGTGGTTAGTGATTTCTTACTTTCTCTTGTTCAGGAAGTACTTAGAGGACCCTTGCCTATGGGTAGAGACAAACAACACTACACTCAGCCTACTTTGTTCGAATGCTGAAATCACCCTGGGGTTTCTCATGATCATCTCGCTTTTCTCGTGCGTGCATTACCTCATAAAGAACTAGTATAATTTATAAAAAAGTTTTTTTGTATGCGAGCTTATGTTGTATTTTGTCCTTTTGCCGACGCAGGTCGAGACGCAATATAATCCAGACATTTATGTACTTTCATGTGAGTTATACTGCTCTGAAAAGTGGTTTTCCTTTTCTTCTCATTTCTTCTCCGCACGGCCACACAACTGTCTCAAAATGCAGCATTACTTTTGCACTTGAAATTTCTGAGAACTGAGTAGTAGTGGTTCGTGTGTACCGGCATTTCAATATGCAGCATGACTTCTGCACTTCAAACTTCTGAGAACTGAGTAGTTATTTGTGTGTACCAGTTTTGTTAACCTGTTTAGCATACACACATCGAATTGTTGATATCTAGCATAAGGGATTGGGTAGTAATTTAAATGAGGTCTCATGCATTGTATTCATTGCTGCCTCTGGGCTGTTTGATTGATGGAACCTATTAGCCGTCCAGCTAGAACTTCACTAACTGGCTGACCTTCTCTGACATTTCTTCTGTGCAGCTTTTGAAGTTGATGTACCATTCTCCTGTGACATCTGGTTACCACCAGAGCGTGTGGGCAAGAATAGGCCGGGCTGTAAACCCGTACATTTACCGCTATGCGCCATTCCTGAACACACCTATTTCGGCAGTCCAGAGATGGTGGCTGAGGTAGGAAAGCATGGACCGCAGCACAGTGAAAATATGCCTAAACAGCTACTCTGATCTCAGCGCCTCGATCTTTTAGAAGGCGTGCTTGCACGGCGTGTTCTTTTCTTGTAAAGGTTGTATTCTCAGTTCATGTCTTACTGAGCTACTGAAGGCATAACACTAGAGAATTTCTTACGATGAGCAGTAGCGCTTGAGCAAACTGTCGATTTGATGGGATACAGTTACAGGCATAAAGTGATTGCACAGAATTTTCATAAGGATGCTTGCTGCAGTCAATAGGATGGAACATGCGAGTGGCACTATTGATTCTTGAAGTAATAAATGATGTTCTTGTCTATTTTATTTTGCTACTGCTAGGTTATCTTGGTTCTGCACTGTTCTGTGTCTGTTATTATGGAGGAAATGCCTTAGCAACTCTAACAAACTCTCTATATTCTTCCTAATCTATATAAATAGAGTTTTTTTTAAAAAAATACCTCTAACAGCTTATTTAAATGGCTATCTAAATATAGCCATTTTTTTATTTCGGGTTTTCTTTAGCTAAATATAGAAAAATATGAATGGCTCTTTAGAGTGCAAACAATATATATAAAAGATTGTTGAAAATTAAAAAAATATAGAAATTGAATTTTATATAAATGACTCTGTAAATGATAATTTAGTGAGTGAAATTTAGAAAGAATCTTTGAAGATGGTTTTATTTAAGGTAGATATGATAGCTCACGAGGTATCGTCTACCTGCAGCCTATTACTTAGCCAAAAAAAAACATTTCAACTCAAAGGTCACAAAGTTTCTCTTCGGTAACCGATTTACCTACCGTTGAGTTATTACTCGGAATAAATGGTTATTTACTTCCACCGCTGTTGTCCATTTGCTATCAGACGTGACATCAGGATGACCAGAAGACCTGATGCGGTGTCAAGTCCAAAGATGATGCCACTTGTGGAATTCTATCCGATGATAGAGCATATTCAGTTTGGAAATGGAAAAATTACCGTCCATTAAGATTCGTTAATTAATTAGAAGCTGTGAATATAACGAGCACGGTACGGAGGGGTGGTAATAGGGTATAAATTTTACAATCAGATTAAATTAGGATCATACTCTATTTTTATTTATTTTTAAACTAAAATTAGTTAATAGCTTAAATAAATAAATTATGAAGAAATAGATCGGTGACGAGTCCCGCTAATTTAAGCGCAACCGCAGGCGGCAGCTGTTGAGAAACGAAAGGAAGCAACCAACAACACGACCGCATCCGTCCAAAAGGCACCTCAACGGAAAGCAGAGGACCGCACCCCGCGCGAAGCAAACGATCTCTCTCTCTCTCTCTCTCTGCCGCCTCGCCACGGGAGTCAGGAGTCAGGACGCCATGCAGAGCCCCCGGCCCGAAGAAGACCGCGTCCGAGACGGCAGCGCGACCGCACCGCCACCCGTTCTGCCCGCGACCGCGACCACGTCCACCACCACCGCCCGGACGAAGCGCTCGGCGTCCATGCCCCTCTCCGGCGCTAGCGCCGGGACCGGAAGGGACAGGGACCCCTCCCCGGCACCGGCACCGGCACCGGCGCCCGGCGGGCGCTCGCGGCTCCGCGACGAGCAGTTGAGCCAGCTCCGGGAGCTCTTCATCCGCTTCGACCTCGACGGCGACGGGAGCCTCACCAAGCTGGAGCTGGCGGCGCTGCTCCGCTCCCTGGGCCTCCGCCCCGCGGCCGGGGACGAGATCCACACGCTCATCGCCGCCATGGACGCCGACGGCAACGGCACCGTGGAGTTCGACGAGCTCTCCTCCTCCCTGGCGCCGCTGCTCCTGGGGCCCTGCCGCCCCGCCGTGGCCGTCGACCACGCGCAGCTCGCCGAGGCCTTCCGCGCCTTCGACCGCGACGGCAACGGCTTCATCTCCGCCGCCGAGCTCGCGCGCTCCATGGCGCTCATGGGCCACCCCATCTGCTACGCCGAGCTCACCGACATGATGAAAGAGGCCGACACCGACGGAGACGGCGTCATCAGCTTCCAGGAGTTCACCGCCATCATGGCCAAGTCCGCCGTCGACTTCCTAGGCCTCGCTGCTCTGTGACTTCCTCTCTCTCTCTTCCTACACATCGGAGGCGATCTCCTTCTCTGTTCGTGCGTTCCTTCCCTTTTCTTCTCCATTTGGCAATTGCCAGTGCGCGTTCGAAGTGAATTGATATGTGCGATGTCTGTAAATATGCTGTGATGTTGCGCTAGTGATTTCTTCTTCTTCTTCTTTTTTGACAAGGGTCTAGTGGCCATTTGAAATTGCGATTCACAAAAGGAGAATCGTGTTCATCACTAATGAATGGTTTGAAGGTGCACGGAAACACGACGACAAATTTCCTTTCAGATTTCATCAAACAAAGGATGCAGACAGTACTAGAGCCAATTAATGCATGTACACGCTTGCCAAGGAACATTTCGTTTATCTCTCTTCTTAAATAGAACAAAAATCTATTTTTATCGCCCTTCTCAAATGGAACTAGAGCCAGCCAATAAAACCGTCCTTTTCTTCACCGGCTTCGACTGTCAGAGTGTCAGTAGAGCCATGCCAAACGAGGCGAGTGCGATAATCCAAATGGCACGAACAACTCAGTGCTCCCTAATTTAGTAGTCCCTGTGTCCTAGAAAGGATCAAATTCTATTCTAGGTTTAATGAAAGTCAAGCTACCTTTAATTTACTGTCTATAAAAATATAAAAAAATATTTATGCTTTTAAATACTCCACCATCCTAAAATAGTTATCATCATTATCATATTCGTTCTAATCAATCTTTCTTAATTTTGATTAAATTTATAGAAAATATTAATAGTGTTTCTATCTCTCTCTATATAAGTTTGTTATAAAAATAGTTTCAAAGATATTTATAATGATATTAATTATATATTATAAATACCAATATTTTTGTGTATATTTGATCAAAGTTAATAATACTACTCCTTAAAAAGTAGACAAGAACTATTTTAAAATGAGAACGACAACTATTTTAAAATGGATAGAGTGGATATATCATAAAAATATTGTTTCATGATGTGTTGACTCCGAGTTACGCACACCGAGTCTCACTTAAATAATGTTTTTCTTTACATGTGATGTCTACAACCATAATCAACTCAGTCTTTAGACCATCACTCATGAACAATTGTATTAAACTTTACAAGTTTTATACTAAACGCCTGTTCAACACTTAACACACTTGTTAGTTTTTTAATTGGGTTGTTATCTAAACCACCAAAACCCACCAGAGATCTTCCATATAGCTGTGTTGGCGTGTTCGGAAGATAAGTACAACGGACAAGGAATTGGAGCACCTCCTTAATCAGATTCAATGTGTTGAATTAGTACACTGTCACTTAATTCTTTCAGTAAACATGCTAGTATCCGAGGTAGTGCACGGGTTATAGAGTAATATGGAGCCCGCTATACATTGTTAAAAAAAGTTATAGGTGTATTGTATCAGTTCTTAATAGATTGAGATATATTCTATATAAACAGAGATACATTTGTAGTTTAGTGGTAAAGATATCATTTCTAAAGCATCAATTCTATGAACTTGTGATCTTTATAAACTTATTATATTATGAATATATTATATTGTGAATTTGTGATCTTTTTTTATTGTAAACTTTTGTATTGAGATATTTTTATATTGATATGTTTACCGACCGTATTTCAGATTCCGACTCTTATCGATGTATTTTTCATACCGAATTTTTGTTTTCGATGTTTCTAAAATAACGATATCGTTTCAGTTTCCGAAGTTACCATTTTCGATTTTGTTTTCGATAAAAAAATATGAAAATGGAAATGGTTTGGGAAATTTGGATCCATACCATTAAAAGATCACCACTTTGGATCCATACCATTACTATCTCACTTACATGTGGGTCCACATGAGTCAATGACATATGGGGTCCATGGTATATATCTAAAGTTTTGATCTTTTAATGGTATAGATCCAATTGTTCCAAATGGTTTATTGTTTACTGACTGCTTCTAACCGTTTTCATCCCTAAGCGTGACATCCCTCCTCGCTCGCGATGCCCAAAAGCGTGCGTGCGCGACGACCCATCTCGCCCGTGAGCAGCACCGCACCAGTTGCACGATACAACGGTTCAACGACTTAGCTTTTAGTCCCACCTTGCTCAAATATACAACACATAAGTATAGATTCTTCTATATAAAGATACCTTGGTGAGTGTCGTTTATTGAAGGCCCGAGTCAGACAGGAGACTGAGAGCTTGGGTCGAAGTGGGGAGTGTGGGCCTTGGACCATCTAATTTGTTTTATATTTATATTTTCGGAAAATTCTGAGACTTCAATTCGGTAAATTTTGATTAAAATCAGTAACAGAAGGAAATAGTCGGTAAAACACTAAATCGATTTTAATACTCATTCTGATGTAAAATTCTGAGAACTGATTCCCTTTTTAAAAAATACCGCTATAGATAAATTCGATCGAAAAAAATCGAAAACGGTTTTTAAAAATTTATAAAATTCCGAAACCGTTTTCATCCCAGTCACGCTACTACTAGCAGTGCCACCGTCATGGTATTGTATAATCATATGTTTGTGTTGTCGTGTACATAAGCGGAAGATACGTACAACGGATAAGGAATTAAAGCACCTCCTTAACCAGATTCAATGTGTTGAATTAGTACGATGCTCCTGTTTGTCAAATTCCTCGTACAACGTCACTTAATTCTTTCAGTAAACATGCTAGTATCCATGGCGGTGCACTGGTTATAGTGTAATATGCCGTCCACTATTGGTCACTCGTTTTTTTATTACTACATGAAACACATGAAACTAAGAACAAACCAACATAAGTTAGAATATTTTAACCTTCTCCCTTTGATTATCCTTTCTTCGAAAGATAAAACTTGGAAGAAGGTGTAAGATAAGAATACATTTATAGTTACCAATACAGAAACAAGAAACAAAGCATGTTATTCATCTTGCATATCTTAGCTTTTTTCATTTCCTCTTTTCATATAATATATAATTACAAACGTACCTTCGACCTTACAAATAAGATAGCTTAAAGATATTTCGAAGTCTGAGCTAAATGAAGCTTGAGGCCCTCAAAAAGTGAATTGATACATGACAATGTTCACCTATTTATAAGGAAAAAATATAACTTCTTCTGAAGTTACAAGTATGCCCACAAAATTTACACACATGACTTACAAATATTACGATAGCAACACTATCTTTTCTCGTTTCTTGTGGTAGAAGTCTCTAGGTCACTCACCTTTTTCCGTTTCGTGTGCAAAGCCTTCTAGCATCGAAGGTGATAGCCTCATCGTTCACCTTCGTCGTGTGCATGTTTGAGCAAAGCTCTTCGCAAGCTGCTTCGACCGAAGGCTAGCTTCGTCTGTCCTTTGCACATGTACCTAAAACACACTTCCTTAAGATGAAGGTGAGTTGGTTTGAAGATCTTCGATAAAGTAGGTCCCCAACACATACTATACATTGTTAAAAAAATTTACAGGTGTATTGTATCAGTTCTTTATAGATTGAGATACATTTGTAGTTTAGTGGTGATGATATTATGTCTAAAGCATCAAATTACGTGCACTTATGATCTTTATAAACTTATTATATTGTAAATATATTATATTGTGAATTTGTGATCTTTGTTGTATTGTAAACTTTTATATTAAGATATTTTTATATTGATATGTTCACCGATTATATTTTAGATTTCGACTGTTATCAGTATATTTTTTGTACCATAATTTCATTTTCGATGTTTTCGAAATACCGATGTCGTTTTTCCGGAGTTACCGTTTTCAATTTCGTTTCCGATAAAAAAAATACGAAAACGGAAATGGTTTTATTGTTTGCTGACTGCTTCTAACTTTTTTCATCCCTAAGCGCGACAGCCCTCCTCGCTCCCGATGCGCAGAAGCGTGAGTGCACGACAGCCGACGGCCCACCTCGCCCGCGAGCGCGCGACGACCAATCTCGCCCGTGAACAGCACTGCACCAGTTGCACAATGCAACCGTTCAACGGCTTAGCTTTTGGTCCCACCTTGCTCAACCATACAACACATAGGCACGAATTCTTCTAGAACACGCTTTGGTGAGTGTCATTTATTGAAGACCCGAGTCGGACAGGAGACTGAGAGCTTAGGTCAGAGTGGGGATTGTGGGCCTTGGACTATCTAATTTGTTTTATATTTATATTTCCTGAAAATTTCGAGACTTTAATTCGGTAAATTTTGATTAAAATTGATAACCGAAGTAAATGGTCGGTAAAACACTAAATTGATTTTGATATCGATTTCGGTAAAAAATACTGCTACCGATAAATTTGATCGAAAAAATCGAAAACGGTTTTCGGAAAACCAAAAGAAATTCCAAAACCGTTTTTATCTAGTCGCGCTACTGATGGCACGTCATGGTATTCGTATAATCATATGTCCGTGTTGGCATGTACAGAAGCGGAAGATACGATACAACGGACAAGGAATTGGAGCACCTCCCTTAACCAGATTCAGAGCTTGTTGTATTATAAACTTTTATATTAAGATATTTTTATATTTATATGTTTATGGATCCTATTTTAGATTTTGACTATTATCGGCGTACTTTTCGTTCCGAAATTTTGTGTTTCCATTTTTTATTTTGTTTTTACAAAAAATAACCGTTTCCTACCTTTTTTATTTCTATCCCTATCCAACTCCATCGTATCGGTGGCTAACCGCATGCGCGTATTGCAAGGGAGAGGAAAAAGCTCGAGCGCGACTTACGCTGTGCACCCTGAACGGTTTACAGTAAAAAAATTCCCTACAAAAGGGTACGCAATTTGTGAAATTTGTGAAAACAGCATCTCCGCCGCAATGAAGCGCGAGGGCTTGGAGACCCCGCCGCCGCCGGCGAAGCACCCAAAAAATTCAAGCCCCACAAGTGCCACCCCCATCCACTCCCTCACGGACGACCTCCTGCTCCAGATCTTCCTCCGCCTTCCCTCCCTCGCGACGCTCGTCCGCGCCGCCCTCGCCTGCCGGGCTTGGAGCCGCGCGGTGGTCTCCTCCCCGGCCTTCCGCCGCCGCTTCCGGGAGCTCCACCGGACGCCCCTCCTCGGCTTCTTCTTCGAGTGCCCTAGCCCCGTCCAAGACCCGGCCATCCCGCTCTTCCCCTCATTCGTCCCCGTGCGCCGCCGCGAAGGGGACCTGTCCATCGCCGTCCGCGGCGGCGACTTCTTCCTCACATGCCTCCAGGAGCACCCCATCAAGTCCCAGTCCTGGGACATTCTCGACTGCCGTGGCGGGTACGTCCTCCTCTGTAATGATGGCCAACCAGGTGCGCAAGCAATGGCGGTGGTGAATCCCTTGGCGCGACAGTGCCGGTCAGTAGACTATCGCCATGTGGACGCCTTGGAAGGTCGCCGTGGGACTTTCTTTGATCTCAACGGCTACTTGCTCTGCTCGGAGGAGGACCCCGCATCGTTTCGGGTGGTCCTTATTGCCCACGACGAGTCCAGGGTGCGGGCTACTGTCTTCTCCTCGGACACATGTGAGTGGCAAATTCACCCGTGGGTTGATGTCCCAGGGCCACCACGGGGATCAGAAAGCTGGCTTCTGAAGTGCACCATGCAATCAAATGGGTTCTTGTATATGGTTTACAAGAATGACGGGTATATGGTCACGCTTAACACGGCGACAATGGAGTTCTCTGCTGAGGAGCTCCCTCAATTGTTGAAGAATGAACGCTGCAGCTTCAGTGTCGGAGAAACAATCAATGGTGCGCCCTGTATTGTTTATGCTATTGGCTTCACTGTTGGTGTGATGTTGAGCAGCACAGATGTGGATGGCACTAAGAAGTGGATGCTGGACAGGGTCACTAGGTTTCGTTGGAATCAGAAGTGCATGTATGACGGGCTCCTGGTTCTGGCAGTCAGGGATGGCTTTGCGTACTTGGCAACTTCAAACAAGACCTGTTTTTTCGCGAAATCAAGTTGGTTCTGGTCCCTCTGCCTGCAAACAATGAAAGTGGAGAATGCGTTTCAGAGGACATATGGCACTGTTGCATACCCCTATGTTATGGCATGGCCTCCTTGTTTAGTTGGTAACAATGGGAGGTCTGCACTTGATGATGGTATGTAGTGCATTAAGTGCCTTCAAAGTAGGGAGGAGATGATATAAATTAGGGCAAGGGGCTATAGAGTATAAGCTGCTTGCTAAACCAATATTAGTTTTTTTTGGGGCTATAGAGTATAAGCTGCTTGCAGAAACTATGAAAGATGACTCGAGCCATTGCTAGCTAGTTTCATGTAACTTACAAAATTAGTGATGCATAAGTTTTCATAGCGCAAGGAGATCGATTATAGATCAGAACCCATATTGTAAGCTGTACTGTATAAGATCGTACGTCTTTTATGCATTCTTCAGGCACCTATGACACTGATTGTTTGGCTTTCTATAGATGTTGGGTACGTTGAGCTTTTAGAGTTATCCTCTTCCACCGAATTGTTCAGAAATATGGACAATTCAAGGTGATGATGAGAGTAATATGTCCATTCCAGATTTCCCTTGTGTCTCCTTACTATTCAGTAGTTCCACCATTGGCTTGTTCGGATAGTGCTGGATTGAGAGAGAATTTTAAATAGAAACGAATTTAATCTCTTTCAATCCCCCTTAATCCACATGCAGCCGACAAAGTCTCAATGGGATAATTGTGGTCTGCTAAGTTTCCTTGTCTCATGCCAAACGAGGATCCTTAATCAAAAGGCAGGCTGAACTTCTCTCCTCACCTTCCCTTTCTCTTCTCCCGTCCCTTTCTCTTCTCCCGTCAGATTAGTCATTAGAGACCTATGTTAGACAGGCCCATTCACATCATATGCTAGACAGGCCCATTCAAATATCTCTGTCTATATTTTAAACTCTGCTCTATCAAGAATGCCCAAAAAAATATTTTACACATATTTTATACGTATTGGACGCACGGGTGTTGAGATGACACGTAGTCATATTTAATAGCCATAAAAAATAAATTTAATATCAAAGCGAACATATGGTCTACATAACATATATCACAGTGTATATAACATATATCACAGTGAACCTATGTTAGGAGCTATTTTTCGTAACAATATCATTCACAAGGGTTCAAAATAAAAAGCTAGCAACTAGCGTAACCTTACGGTTTCAATCCTGCGCGGGGAACATGGCATAGTCATGTCATACTCATACAGGAGCAGACCCGGTTCTGATTACACGTGGGACGTTTGTGCGAGACAGCAGGCACGCACGGCCTCGGCCTTGGCAACCTGCGCTGAAGAATTCTGGCGCGACCTGCGTGGGATTCCATGGCGATAAGTACGGCGGCGGCGGCGGCGCGTCATGTTCCGATGGATGGGGCAGGCAGCGACATGGCCAGCTCCAGGTCCAACGGAGAGCAGTGGTGACCGCGCCCACGGCCAAGCGACGAAGGCTGCAGCGGCTCCGTCTGCGCTGCCGGGAACGGTGGTCTGGTCCCTGCACCTGATGCCGATGCCGACGACGCGTCCGCCCTGCTGTCGTCTTCCTCCGTCGAATTCAGGTCCAAGGCCGCCCTCTCGGAGACGGAGGTGACGCCGTGGCGTGGCACGTTCAGCGACAGAGAGGTTGAGGCCCCTTCGCTGCTCAGCGGATCGGAGATGCTCGCACTGTTCTCGCAAATCGGCACCTGTTGGACCAGATTATTGATTGGTTACATACAGAAAAATGTCGGTGCGTGTATGAACTACTACTACTACCAGTATTTGTGTGTGCATACCATGTCAAAGAGGCTGGAGCGGCGCTTCTTCTTCCCCAAGCTGCTCTGCCTGAGGAAGAACTTCTGTGCATGGCTGGCGACCTGCGTCGGGGTCCTCGTCGGCACGTAGCTCCTGGAGATGCCTCGCCAGTCGCCCTTGCCCAGCTTCTCCAGGCCGGAAAGGAACTGCCTGTGCTCCTCCTCGCTCCATGGAACTCCTGCAGTATTGCTTATGCTTAGAAACACACCAGCTGCTATGTTACCAACCAACCGATTATTCAACCGACTATATCTCTCAGTGGCTTGATTTACAGTTGCAAGATTGCACTATCAGGCAGGGAAGATAAAGCGACTTTATTTTTACCAAGAAAGTAAAGCATAATGCAACTCTTTAGGTCAGAGTCAGACTGATGCACAATACTACCACCAACCAATAAGAAAACAATTTGGGCTAAAGAAAAGATTTTGGATTTCCAAAGGACAAATCTTCTTCTTTTCTCTTTTCATCATCAGAGAAAATGAAAAACAGGTACTAGTACCTAAACTATGCATCATGCATGTGCTCATCCAGAAGAGAGAGAGAGAGAAAAAAACAGGAAAAATTAACTGCTCGCGTCTTCACGTACCTTTTTTCCTCTCCTGCACAGCTCTGCCATGAGGTCCGTCAGAAAGGTACCCATTTGGCGCCCCCCTCTCCGATCCCTCCTCAATCGACATCAGCAGCAGCGACGACGACGAGGAGGACGTCGACGGCGAGACGAGGGAACAACCAGGAGCCGCGAGCTGCAGGCAGTCCATGCTGTAGCTCTTCTTCATGGACGCCGAGCCTGCGCCGCCGCCGCCGATACGGACCTGCACTCCGAAGAGCCTTAGGCCGCCATGGCCGCCGTTGTCGCCAGCTTCGCAGAGCATGGTTTCTCTCCCGCAGGTCCTGGAGTTGTGGCCGCAGTTGCCACAGTGTGAGCACTTCCTAGCCATGGTGTGGCTATAAAACGATGGGCCGAATCTGTACTGTGTGCCTTTGCTGCGGATGGGGAGACGTGAGAGAGATGGGTGGAGGCCAGTGTGCCCACAAGAGCACAAACCACGTGGCACCAGTGGCTGGAACCGCGCTGCAGCCGGGATAGGTGTGCGTACTGTGTAGCTACCCGGCTCAAAGAAACTTACGGAGAGCCCACTATATAAATATGGTTCTCTGTGTCATGAATGCTTGGCTGTCGATGTGGATATGTTTATTGGGTGGCAAACCACACAAAAGTGATATTACTTGCTGCCCACTTCTAGGTCGTGTAGTTTGGACTTTAGTGGTAACTTGATTGGTTAATCATAAAAAATAAACGGGCATCATAGAAAAGGGCTAATTAAATGGAAGTTGATACAAATTAAAGTCTATTGGAGACTAAGGTCCTCTTTGGGACCAATGCAGCTCTAGAAAATTTGGTAAGATTGGTGGAACGGGTTATTATGTGCTCCAGAAAATCGTGGAGCTAAAGTTATAAACCTTTGGAATACATTTATATAATTCATTTTGTTTATTATTTAGATTAAGAATATTTTTAAACTATTTAAATTTATATTATAAACTACAGCTCTACATTGAAGCTGGAACCTAGAACATTCCCAAACATCCCCTAATTTTAGAGCATATATGAACTTTAGGCTTTATATATTCATTTAGAGATTATTCTTTTAAGGAGACAAGATAGGTTGCTCACTGCTGGGACTTCATTGAAACACACAAAATGTACAACCATTCAAGAAACAAAAATGGAAACACTCGTTCACGCGCGCACGCGAACACACAAAAAGAGGACTCCTTAATGCTATATAGGGAGGAAATCATGGTCCTCTCACCATTCTTAGAGCATGGATTTGGTCTCCCTACTTCCAAGTTCTATTGTGATCTTCTCCAGTTTTATTAGATTGGGTTGGTTCAATTGAAATCTAATTCAAATATGCACATCTCCATCTTCGCCAATCTATAGGAAGCTTACATGGGTATCTTTCCTTTCTTCCCTTTATTTCAATATCTTTTTCTTCTTGTGCCTGTGGCCAAACACAGATCAGTCTATGGTGATCAATGGTGTCGAGGTGCAACTCTAGGATCATCGTCAATACCTTGGTTGCCCTCTGAATACATCTCATAAGTTTTGGCATAGGTGATGGTTCTATTGTGGCAGCCATGCACCCAAAATACATGAATTCTAAGGTCAGCATCTTGAGCCTTGCCATGGATGGATGAAAGACTCACTCCCCAAGAATTTGGATGTCATCTTATCCATCATGGACCGAATTTAGGAGTTAAAGATGCATGGACTCACTGTAGTCCATGTGGATAGTAACTAGGTTCAACGCTAAGTCCCTCCTATACACGAAAAGGAGAACTACACCTAGGAGTATGGCAGGAATGAAGACCCCTCCAAGTCCAAGTCAAAGCCCATCAACATGTTGGAGGCCAAAGCCCAACCCTAATATCCATTCACTTCTATTAGCAGTTGGCCTAAGGGGTTCTCGATGGAGGATTATGAGTTCCCTAGTGCATGATGGGCCTAATTACTTACTCTCAGGAGGGCCTAAGGCTCGAAGGGCCTTCGAAGCCCTTAGTATCCCCATGTGCTTAGTAGCGTGTGGTTTTTTGGGGTGCCTCATTATCAGGTTACCCAATGTTAAGCCCCTTCTCAAGCCAGAGCAAGGAGGGTTCCCTGGGAATGTGGTCCTAGGAGTGGTGGTCCTAGCATGGTGACCCATAGTAGCTTCTTATATTAGAATCCTAAATGACCTTCCCTGAACATTCACACCATCTCATGAGCATTTATATTTCCTAAGATTTGAGTTGGTGTAGTAGTGGATAAATCAACTTGATGGAGCATGCTGACGATGTTCCCATATTTGTTCATTCGGACAACACTAAAGATCTTTCTCACAACATTTGTTTTTGTTAATTATGTGACCCCATGCATTTACATCTTCTAAAAATGAAATTTAAGTGTGAGTACATATCATTACCATTCTCATGAGAAAGTATTTCAAATGAAAATTTGATTTCTTCATAACCAAATCATAGTGTTCCTCATGCTCACTTTTTGTTCCCTCATGGATGCAAATATATTTGACCAAAGAGCATAAGCTTGCATATGATTGCACACTCTATTAAACATCTCTTTGCAAAGGCCTCTAAAAAGAGTAATTTTGGCCTTTGTGTTCCACTTCTCATACTGTATTTCTTCACTAATTAAATTGGTGTGATCCACAGGTTTTAGGAGATCTCTCCCTCAAAGATGGGAGTAGGTCCATCCCCACCGGACATCTTAACTCTATGTGGTGAACCCAAATTAAAGAGCACAAGGCTCTGATACTAATTAAAAGTACCAAGGTGCCCAAGAGGGGGAGGGATAAATTGGGATTCTCCACATTTTGTTGCACAAATTAAAACCTATAATCAATCCCAACTTTACCCCTTGTGACTAATGGTATAATGAAGAGTTTTGCACCCTAAGTCCCAATCCTATACTAGCATGGCAATTTCAATAATACAAAAGCTTGAAAAGAACTGTTCAAATTTAAATGCTTAAAGTAAAGAAGGGATTATGAACAACTTGATCTTTGTTGAGATATCGAAGAATCATCACTCTCCACTAGCCTTTATTGGAGAAACCATGTAAGGGTGTCGCTTCCCCTTGTTACGCGCAAGGACAAGTGCTCTCTATGAGCTGGTTTTTCGCCTCTTCGGCATAGTGAACCACTCACAAACATGTACAAGTTTGAGTTGGGTTACCCACAACTCTATGTGTCATCACTGAACTCCTAATCACCATTAAGACATCTTGGTGATGTTCTTTACAAAAAGTAATAATCACTAACTCTCACTTGATCTAACCAAGTCTAATGAGGGTAGTGGTGCATACAATCTACTCTTAATACACTAATGAGACCACTAACCACACAATTATAAACTCTCAAGTTCCTCACTGAGCAAAGCCTCTTCTTAACTCAGAAATGGTTTCTTCAACAATTTAAATGGTCAGAGATCTCAACTAGCCGAGTTGGAGGGGTATAAATTGTTGCGAGCCAAGGAACTAGCCATTATAATCCAAATTAGCATAGTTGGGTACACCAGACATGTCTCATGCGCACTAACTCCGTGCTACAGGCACGTCTAGTGCATTCTTAATGGCTAGTTTCTAAAACTATCTATTATTGTGCTAGTATCTGATGCTCATACTAGTGACACACCAGACATATCCATTGAGTAAAATCTTAAGTGCACATTTGTAGGCCTCTATGAGTATCCTATCTAGTGGCACATCAGACAAGTCCGTTCAGTAATCATCTTCTTACACATAGTTTGCAAACTCTCTAAGGATCCTATCTAGTGTCATGTTTGGTGGTACACCATACATGTTCGATGGTATAAGTGTCTGAGGCCACTTCTGCAAGCTCTTTGAGTATTATGTTTGGTGCACTATATCTGATGCACAAAGGACATGTCGGTGCCACGCTCAAATGTAACATCTACACACTCATGTCTTGTGGCCCATTTCTAGTGCCCATCAAACACATCTGATGCTATTGCAACAACGCCAACTCACTCGTTTCGATCATTTATTGAGTTGGGTTTTATTAAACTTTTCATGAGCACGAGTTTACCTAGCGCGCATTAGTTTTCACAAGTGTACACCACCACACACACCTAACTCTACTTGCCTAGGTCAAGCTATCTGTTTTATGCCCTTTTATAGTACGACTAAAGGAAGAAAATGTCCTATCACTACTCTAAGTGTCCAACAATTTTGTTGCCCGTTAGAACTAGCTGATCCTTAACCTTCTCGATCATTTTTTGACAATCAACCATTAAGTATCCATCAATAAGGGTATGAATACCACATAAATCCAATGATCTCACACTGTTGTGACCTAACTTATCATATTTATGCAAAACATATGTTAGTCACAATAATAATTTTATGTTTTCATAATCACTGAAACCAAATTAAAACCTAAATGCTTTCAATAATACCTTCGTTCTTTGTAGATTTTGCAAAATTACAAGTATGCTTAGGAATATCATAAGACTGTCCTTTCTTGTTCACTAGGCTAAACCACACATTATAAAACATCATAAGCTCATACTTTCTGCAACTAAAAGCTAGGATCACATGTTAACCTTGTGTAGCACATAGGGGCGAAGCTATAGCTTGTCGGTGTCAACTGACACCAGTGGATTCTAGAAAATACTGTAAACCACTGTTTAATTATTGTTTACAATGTTGATGACACTCATGTAAAACGATGCTGGCACCGGTAAAACTCGAGCTAGCTTCGCCCCCGGCAGCACATTAAGTACACCTTCCATGCTAAAATAAACCAAGTTCTATAAGTCAAACTACTTCAAATTTAAATTGATTTATAGGAAAATTATCAATATTTATGACACCAAATTAGTATAGTAAGAACAAATATTTACTTGAGACAAAGTTAGTATTGTAAAATAGTTTAACTTAAAATAACTCTATAAGGTTTTTTTATTTAGGCCGGGAGTATACTCTACGTTTCTGCTGTTCGGTTCACCATGCACTGCTGAGTTAGCGTGCCACCTTAGACCCTGTTCGGTTGCAGTGGGATTAGAGGGGACTGAGAGGGATTAAATGCCTTCATATTCGAAATTGAATAATAAGGGATTTAATATCCTCTAATCCCACTCAATCCATCATTAACCAAAATAGCCCTTAGTACACTATCTTCCTGATCAAATAACAGTACAACGAAGGATGGAGTAAAGTGGCTGCATGGAGTGTGAAATGCCTACTTAGGCTTTGTTCTGTTGCATTCGGATCAGAGGGGATTGAGGAAGATTAAACTCTCTCATATTCAATTTTGACTAGTAAGGGATTTAATATCCTCCAAAAACCTTCAATCCACCTCTAAGACTATCTTCAGTAACTTACTCATCTCTATTCACATATTTAAACTCCACTTTACGAATAATATAGTCAATATTGCAAAACAGTGTTTTGAGTGACTACATGAGTAAACTGTTGAAAACGGTCTAACAGAACAAGCCCTCAATAATGGTTGCTCCATATTTTATTTCTATGAGAATAAAACAACTTACATAGACATGATTGTGAAATAATGAGAAATGGAAATAAAGTTCATATGAAAATACAAAAATGTGAAGCCTGAATTCGCTGCAAGTATAAGCAATACTATTAACAAGAAGTTGAACGGTCAGAAGTTAAGTTGACTCGACGTCACATATCACAAGAGGACCGATGCGACGACTTTCTACCGCACGTGCAATCTGCATGCATGCACGCACACTAGCTACGTGTTATGTTATCTACCGCTACTAAGTACTAATTAAAAGAGCGGAGGCCCACGAGGAGATTATTGTGTGTTAGCTATAGTTTGACGTTGCTTAATCCGTAAGCGAACCAGAGCTATTTGAGAATGTTTATAGGTTAACACCGGGTTTTTACCGAACTTTTTTTTCTTTTGAATCAGGACTAGTTTGAAGAACCCTGTTTTTCTAAGAAATTTTTATTTTTCCAAATAAAATTAGTTCATTTTTTTTCAAAAATAGAATTTTTTCTTCGAAAAATAGGAATCCCTTAGGTGTTGCCAAACTAGCCCTTAATTAGTTTTGTTCCCTAGTATTTCTAGGAAAATTAAAAAAAAAAGGTGTATTAGTTTTGCGTGCATGAGTGGAGGTTGAACCAAACACCTTAACCCTACATGGTCCGGAAAAATCGAGGTTCAGTACGACTGTCTATGTATCGGGCCTAAATTAAATCTGTAGATTATATCAACAGCTTGTGTATGAAAAAGAGTAGATTATATCTTCAGACCATGCTCCACGTGGAAATGAAATTTAGTCGATTACAAATACTTTTATGATAGATTAATGATCTCAAGGAAATTTCTTAATTACTGATGATACAAAAACGAGCGGTGGAGGTGAAGCGATGAACATGGACTCGTTTCATTCATGGATACCTAGCCTTATCAGCTTATCTATCTGTTAAAATAAACACACTACTGTCTTACAGTGCAGCATAGATCTTGTTTGGCTGTATATATATTCGGATCAATCCACACGCGTTGAAGCATATTACAGTGAAATTTAAATTAATGTCCACTCAAATCCACTTCATCATACGTAGATTGATGTGAATATATATATAGTACATCTAAACAAGACCTTACATTACTGTTTGTCCAAAACGATCAGGAAAGAAGCTTGTGAACTGCCAAATCTGGCAACCAATTAAAGCCTGTGCCTAGTGCTGGAGACGAAGCTTTGGATTGGGCGAAGTGGCCTACAACTTTAATCATTGTTATCCTATCCCTAACACCAGTGTTCTAGCTAACCGAATCCATGCATGCACGAGACTATTTTTCGTTATCTCCTGTCCCGCGAACTACAGTCTGTTGCTGCTGCCACCGCTTTTCCTCTGCTCAGAATCTTCGATCCACTGATAAAGCGGGGAAGATTTGAGCGGAGTGCGTGCTAGTCGTCCATGATTGATGGAGACAGGCATTTCCCAATTTTGTGTAGCATGTTTGGGGCAGATAAGACGGGGATAAGATTGTTTGTTTAGGTTTTGTTCTTCCACTGTCCAGCGTTATTCAGAGATATTAATCGGACAGTTAGCCACCGGATCAGCCATGCATTCAGAGATTATGCTTCGGATGACTACTGATGATCTGCCAGGCAGCTGGGCGTGCACATTCAGCCTGATTGGATGGCTGCGCGTCTATGCACAGGCTGGCGCCGTCCTTATGACCCGTCGGGCAGCTGGGCGTGCACATTCAGTCTGATTGGATGGCTGCGCATCCATGCACAGGGCTGACGTCATTCTGGCCAGCCAAATACGATAATTTTAATCGTATGGGTGAATGTGGGTTAATAGCATCAAAATAGCTTATTTTGTATCTACTCATGCAGACGGTAACTCTCACGTACAAGCAACCAAACATAATCTCAAGTAAAATCAACGATGCGGTGCGGGCAACCAAACATACAAAATTGTTGTGTGATCCAGCTGTAACCTGCAAGCATGAGAATATGAGATGATCTGCACTATAGCATATGCTGCTTTAATTTATTTAGCTGAAAATTCTCGATTAAACCGCGCATCGTTATCTTATCAGCGGGTTTATCATAAGCGACGGCTTTGTTGATTTAACGAAAGGAATTTTATGTGGTCAATGTTCCTCATCCATATGCTTGTCAACAAGTGTAGTAGGATTCCTCATCCACGGCTAGCCAGGGAGTTTCATGCGTTGGTTGGTTATCTTTTGTCTGGACATTCTATTTGCTTTCTGTTCCATCAAGGGATCCTGTGACTTGATTGGCATATACTTATGCGCCATCCTTTTCTGCACCCAATGTGCAGACAATAATCATGCAAGTTGCCCAATTTGATGATTCACCGCCATGATGGTTCCTTTATCACGCAATCAGTTTTGATACAGTCGATGCAGAAGCAGAACAGTACTTAATTATTTCACACTTGTCTCAGCAGTTGCAAGCTTGCAATGATTCTATTCGTATTTCTGCATTCACAAGTCGCAGATGTCAAACTACGCTCGCCAATGAGTGCTATCTTGACCCTCTCAAGATGATAAAAGAAGCAGCGGCAATAGTGTTTATTACTCTCTCCATACCAAATTAAAATATGTTGGCTTTATTGGTATATGAGTTTTACCATGTATCTAAAACCCATACACAATCGAGATTTTATTAATAGGACTGAAAAAATCTGCTTTCCATCAACTCCCTACGTTAAAAGAAAATCAATCTAATCGGACGAAAATAAACACGCGCATATGGATATGTCAATCTGAAGGTGAAAGGATATGAAAAGAATAAAGAGTAACACACATGGTTAGGGCAATCCAGATACAAATATACTGGAGAGAAATATAATATATATATTGTCGGAGTGATTTAAAAATAGTTTAGAATTTGTTATCTAAAATTATCTTCTATACTTTAGGAGTGATATTCTGAATATTATTGAATGAAGCCAACAAATATACTGCCAACATTTTTTAGCCCACTACCACAGAATGGAGCTTTCGTCTTATTCTAAAATTGGTTTTCATACAAGCTTTAATACATATAGTCCATGCAGATAATATTAGAACCAGTTGGTGTCCATAACCTACTAATATGTAGAAATGTCTTTAGTACCGGTTCGATCAAAGAACCAGTACTAAAGTTCAACTCTTTAATATCGGTTAGTGACAGAGACGCTTTTAGTACTAGCTATTTATAAGAACTGTTACTAAAAAACTATTGTTGGGGTCTGCTTCGGCGCCGAAGGTCCCATAATAAGAAACACCTTCGGAAGATTGACACAAAGCCGAAGCTATCAAATAGAGAGCTTCAGAGTATATTTCCAGATGCACCGACTTAAAGATGAAATAACCAATCGGCCCATGATAACTTGTATTATGATTGTAATCAATTGTAAAGGTCATGAATGTAATTTCTCACAGGCTGCGTCCTGTACCTATAAATAGATGAACAGTACCCCTGTTCACGCTATCTGGTATTCGCTCGTGCGCAACGCTCGGATTTTCGCCTTCTGTCAAGCCGGAGGTACAAATGTAATCAAATATTGTCTTTAGATTTATCCAAGTTTATATAACGAAGATATGTGGATGATGTTATATGATTAGTCATATTATCTTTCATGTTTCATATGCTTTGTCTTTTATTAACGTATACCGTGATCATGAAGGTACGTTCTTCATGACTTTCGTCCGAAGATCGTTATATCCTAAGAGAAATAATGCTTCGAAGGACGAAGGACATTAACATTTAATACTTTGTGTTGCCTTGTTATTAACTCATAGCATTTGAGAACAAGTCCCCAACATTGGCGTCTACCTCCGATGAACTCACTTCCACTGTTGAGCTGATGGCTTCGTTCAACAATCAAGCTGAAGTAGCTTTGGCTACGAAGCTGGTGCTCCCGATAACAGGCGGTTCATGCTCAGAACCGGCCAACAAGAAGCAGAAGAAGGAGGCTCAGAGAAGGGTGCAACATGTTGGGGTGCAGGGACCCTTCATCAAGTCAAAATGGTCCCACATCCCAATCACCTTCTCACAGGAGGACCTTCAGCTCAAGGATTACCCTCATAATGATGTTATGGTCATATCTTGTGTCATCAAGGGATTTCTGGTCCACAATGTTCTGGTTGATACAGGCAGTGCAGCGGGTATCATATTTGCTAAGGCCTTCAGACAGATGCAAGAGCCAGAGGACAAGAAATCGTCGTGTCCCGCTATAACTTCATCAAGAGCATCAACTTCGCACTCAATGTGTTCGAAGGTCCCTGGCAGGTCTTCAACCGAAGGATCGAATTTCTCAGAACTGGCTCCAACCGAGTTGAAGACCTGTTTTAGCCGCTGCACGCATCGGTTGCCAAACTCTAGACATTTATCTTGAAGCTCTTTCAATGATTTCTGCAAATTTGAACTTCTTTCGACTTCAGCCTCAAACTTCATATCAAATTTCTGTTTTTCTTGTTCGAAGCTTTCTGACTTTGAGAGGAGTTCACTATTCAATCTTGCAATTTTGGCTTCAGCTTCCGCCAGTAAACCCTCCATTGTTTGAAGTTCAAAATCTTTTTTTTTCAATAGCAGCTGCATGATCTTTTATTTTGCTCTCTAAACCTTCAATTATGACCTCATGTTTTTTTATCTTCAAGGTCCTGTTGCATCCTCAAAGCCTTACTTAATAGCATACTTTGTGCAAAAAAAACAACCTTCGTCAGGAAACACCTTCGTTGTTAAAAACAGTGAAAAGCCAAAAAAAAGTTTTATCTTGAAATTAGAATAGAATAAACTACCGACGATATGCTGTCGTCAGTAGCGGCTGATATCGGCCTCAAGCTTCGGGAAACCAATACTCTTCGACAGAGTACTGATAACCTTCGCTCTAGTTCGGTCTCGGAGGCAACCTAAGCTTTCATCGTCAATACCACCGAAGAGCAGCGCCCCTGGCTGGTATCCGCAGGATATGGCATAGTCCCTCAGCTCCTCTTTTTCAGTCTTTGACAATTCTTGCCCAATTAAGTTTTGAAAGTTAAAATTTTCTTCTTCTAAAGTATCTTCGGCCATCTCCTTCTCTTTTCCAGGTACTTTGGCCATGGTCTCTTCGGCGGCTATAGCAGTTTCTTCCGCGGCCATATCCAGAAGCATTTTATCAATTTTAGAGAATGTGCTTTCTAGATTTGTATCTTCGGCAGTTGTGGCTTCAGTAGGTGCAGCTTCGGTAGCTGTAGCGCTCTCGACAGTTGGTGTCTTTGACACCGAGGCTGGCGGTGGTGTTTCTTCAATAGCTTCAGTCACAGTAAGAATCCTTCGTTTTTTCGGCCCAGCAGACTTCTTCGCTGCCGAGGGCTCCTTCTTCTTCTGTAAAAGCTTCGTTAGATGTGGCCCCAGTGGACTTAGCTTGATAGGCAAGGATTCAATCATTACCTTTAGAATTTCTTCCATGTCGGCAGCAGAAGGTGTTGAAGGAGTCTCTTCTTCTATATCAGTCGCCTTCTGCTTCGGAGCCGAAATTTTCCTTTCCTTCGGAGCAACTGCCTTCGGCTCAGGGCTCAATTTTCTTCTCTTCAGAATTTCTTCATCTTCTTTCACCATTCTAGCAGCTTGTCTGCCCACAACACTAACAATTCTTTTTCTTTTTTGCCCTTCGGCGCCCTTGTTCAATCGCTCATAGTCAGGATATTCAAAATTCAGGGCATCCATTACCCGATTCAATCTTAGCTTCGGACGGGCGCCGAAGGCTGTAGTCATCAATTGATCTTCTTTTTTCGTATAATTGCCCAATATCTCATTGCACATAACTTCAATTGTATCCAACCATTCTTGGCAGGGTTCTTTGAAGTGTTTCTTGAACTTAAAAAGATAGGGCAGCCGAACGAGTTCATTCTTCCTCTTCTCTCCTTTAAGCTTCGGCATACCCCATTCCCTTAGCGTTGGGAATACTCTGTTGGCTAAGTATTCCTAAACTAAATCCCTAGTACCAAATATGTTCAGATACAATTCTAAATTCGCCCACAGCATCTGGGCATGGTGCCCCCGGCGTCATGTTGCACTGAGGCCTAGTCAACCCGAAGGTTAGCTCCAGCGGGCTCTGAACTAGCTTCTCCTTTTTCTCATCAATTTTAACATGAAACCATTCAGTTTTCCAACCGGTCGGCCACTTAGTGCGGTAGCTAACCACCAGTGTCTTCATGTCCTTGCGGTACGCAAAATTATAGCAGCCGAAGTTCTCGTGCAGTCCATCTTCCCTAGCCTTCGTCTGATAGTGAAGTTCGTGTACTCGGCAGAAGGCTTCGGCAAGCGGCTCCACTCCTTGGCTTCGGAGAGCCCAGATAAACACGCTGAGCCTAACGATAGCGTTAGGGGTCAACTGATGAAGATAAATCTCAAAATTTTCCAACACATCTGCAATCATTCCGTGCAGAGGAAACCTCAACCCTGCTTTGAAGAAGCTCTTAAAAACTACCACTTCATAATTTTTCTGGATTTGGGATGGTCTCTTCCCCGCCAAAGCGAATCAACTTCTTCTCGGCTTCTCCAAAGTAGCCTAGCTTCGTCATCATGGACATATTAGCTTCGGACATAGTCGACTTCCCAAAATCCAAATGGCTGGGCTTGGATGGCATAGCAGTGTTGTAATCAATCTCTTCTTCACCAGTATCGCCCTCTTCAATATCTGCCTGCTCGGCTTCAGTAGTAGGTGCACCTTCGTCAGAAGCGCCCTCCGTCACAACCAGTCCCGATCGCCTCATAACTTCGGAGATTGGGGCAGTCTCAGTAGCTTCGGTATCCTCTTCATCATAGGTTACCCTAGCTGTCGAGCGCACCCTGGCCATTTGATGCTGAATTTCTTGCGTTTTAGCAAAGTTAAATGTTTTTTTCTTTTTCCGAAGCTCCCTCTTGTGACGAAGCTAAAGCAAAACGATGCTTCGATTGAGAATACGGTGAATAAGCTTCGGCTGTGGTCAAATTTTTCGGCAGCACAATAGAGCAATAGCAGTAAATGTTGTGGTAACTTCACACCTACCCGTCTGTTGATATAGTGCTGCAGGTGGGAAGGTGAATCGTCAAGCCGCTCGCACCCACCGAACAGTCGTACGCACCCACTGAACGGTGGACCATAGTGCCCAAGAAGGTGAATCACCAGATCGCGCGTACCCGTTGTATGGTGGGACCACCCTTCACTCAGAACATTTAAATCGTTTCTCGACAACGAGCTAAGGGAAGGTGTTTTTTGGACCTTCGGCATTTCAAAGCCTGAGAGAATTTTTCATGGGTCGAGCTCGTTACGAAAAACGATCTGGCACCGTGAAGGGGCTACTGTTTGGGGTCTGCTTCGGCGCAGAAGGTCCCGTAATAAGAAACACCTTTGGAAGATTGACACAAAGCCGAAGCTATCAATCAGAGAGCTTCGGAGTATATTTCCAGATGCACCGACTTAAAGATGAAATAACCAATCGTCCCATGATAGCTTGTATTATGATTGTAATCAATTGTAAAGGCCATGAATGTAATTTCTCACAGGCTGTGTCCTGTGCCTATAAATAGATGAACAATACCCCTATATTGTTCACGCTATCTGGTATTCGCTCGTGCACAACGCTCGGATTTTCGCCTTCTGTCAAGCCGAAGGTACAAATGTAATCAAATATTGTCTTTAGATTTATCCAAGTTTATATAACGAAGATATGTGGATGATGCTATATGATTAGTCATATTATCTTTCATGTTTCATATGCTTTGTCTTTTATTAACGTATACCGTGATCATGAAGGTACGTTCTTCATGACCTTCGTCCGAAGATCGTTATATCCTAAAGGGAAATAATGCTTCGAAGGACGAAGGACATTAACATTTAATACTTTGTGTTGCCTTGTTCTTAACTCATAGCATTTGAGAACAAGTCCCCAACAACTATTTTCAAACTAAAGGCTTTGGATATCCACCAAAATTACTTTAGCAACCGGTTCTTTAGTACTCGCTCTTGGATTCAAGTCCTCCCTATAAATGTCACATTCTCATTCGTGACCACTAAGTGTTTTGATTACCACTGAATGTGTTGAGTTTGAGTATCTTGAGTCTTAAGTATTACTCAGTATCTTGAGTACTATTGTAGTAGTGATGCTACGTCCCTCCCTATAAGTGTTTTGAGGACCTTCGGAACACGAAGGCCCCAACAGCAGGAGCTGGTGGAAAGTATGGGACCAGTCTGGTATTTCTAGGAGAGTCGATGACAAAAATCAAATTGCCAAAGATGACTTCTCCCAGTGCGAAACTCATGGCTGCCATCAACTCTAATGATCAATGTGACTACCCCTACCTGGGATACTAACCATCGAAGATTATTCAATAGTGAATTTATAGGGTATGTCGCTTAATTGAAAGTTGACGGTAAAGGCAAGGAAGACATGATGATTTATACAGGTTCGAGATGACATAATACCCTACATCCTGTTTGTTGATAGTGTTTCTTTTATGATCTAATGATCTCTTCTGCCCTCATGGGACACCCTGGCCCTCCTTCTATAGTATAAGGAGATTGTTGTTTTATAGAAAGTGTATCCGCATCGGTTAGATGATAGAGAATGTAACCGAGTATATCCTGATCTAACATGGATTCGAACTCTATCTTTACAAATGTTTTTCCTTATCTACCAGTATCTTGCCTTATTTAGGATTTCGATCATATCTGCTAATTTGATATCATCTTTGTCATGTTTATCCTTTTGTAATCCTCCCGATAATATGTCTTTCTTCTGGTCTTGTCGTCTGCTCATGGAACCGTATTCTCTGGTCGTCATCTTTTGAAAACCTAGACTGGATATCCATGGTATGTATTATCGATAGACCTAGACAACAATAATTACAAAACAACATTGTGTGATCGAGCGAATTAGGACATAATCAAGGATCAAACCCTGAAGATCAAACATCATGAAGAACCGACCCGGCATGCAACACGCGCTAGTTGACGCCGAAAACAGGCTTGAGGGCCTAGGCGATGCACCGATGAGCACAACCACGGGCGCACGTTGTGGACAGGGGCGGACCCAGTGGGTGGTCCATATGGTCCACGGCACACCCTAAGATCACATAAGTGTAGTTAGCATAATGGTGTAAGTGCTATATTTTAAACTTGGTGGTTAAGGTTCGGGTCTTGTTGATCCTTATTTTTTGTTTGTTTTTTTTATTTTTTTCTTGGCACACACTAAACATAGCAGCTGGGTCCGCCACTGGTTGTGGATTGCTACCCACTGTTGGACTCGCAGTTGCTACTTTAGACCTTGTTTTGTTGCATGGGGATTGAGAGAGATTTCTATTTTATTTTGACTTGTAAGCAATTTAATTCTCTACAATCCTCTTCAATCCACCAATAACTAAACAAGCTCTTACCGAATGGGGGATTGGTGGCGAGACCATCAAAAGACGAGCACGCATCTTGGCGCTCAAGGCTCAACACGCGAGGGCGTCAACAGAGTATCAGTGGCAAACACGTGTAGAAGTAATAGACTACGTTAGTGGCTAATCAACTTTGCGAGCTTCTCAATTCTTCATGTAACGCATGGCTAATTGGCTACTTCAATAGCTTTGTAGTTGAATATATATGTGTGTGTACGGTGCACTGATCGGCATGAGGCTCCTTCCGTCCTTCGTCGTGTGCGAGACTTCCATAGTTCCATGTGCAACAGATCGAAAAGATTCTTCTGCACATTGTACACCAAGCTGCCGCTGCTGATCCATGCCGTGTTTTCCTTCTACGTGACACGTGACAGCACTGTACTATATATTATTTTCATTCATAACGAGCTAGAGAAGGAAACTCTATTCCACAAATTAATGATGTGTTTGATTTGGGAGTCACTCTATGTTTAATGAGATGATGCATCATAAGCTTATTCTATTAATTTTGGTGGAATCAACCTACTCCTCATGTATATACTAATTATTAGCTTATGAGAAATGGGGTGGTGATGGATCAACCTATTCTATTCCACAAACCAAATAAAAAGTAAAGAGTAAAAAGAAGATGAATCACTTCATTCCTCAAACCAAACACACTCTAAGGGTTTCTGTTTCAAGACGTGAGAACCAGTTGCTTTAGAACTGATATAATGCGGGTTTCAATGCCGTATCCATGTAGAGGCATAAGTACCTGTTGATATCTTTAACCAAACCTTTTTATCAAAAAATATATATCTTTAACCGAACCTAATTTAAATAATCGGTACCGGTTAAATACACCAACACATACTAATGTAATTAGTGCTCGATTGATTCTTTCCAGTTCAGCTTTCCCCTGCTGAAAGGCATTGAGCAGATCCATACTGCCAAAGAAGCCGGGATGTACAACAGTGGACTCCTTCCGCCCCATCAACCTCCAAAACTGCAGCGTCAAGATTATTACCAAGATTATGACTACAAGATTGCAACAGGACATCTGCTCACTCATAGACTTGGATCAAACTGGTTTCATCCAAGGCCGCTCGATCACTGAAAACTTTGTCTATGCAATGGAGTTAATACAATGTTGCCACAAGAGAAAGACTCCGGCCCTAGTAATCAAGCTAGACTTTGCAAAGGCTTTTGATACCGTTAATTGGGACGGGTTGCTCACAGTCCTGAGAGCAAGGGGTTTCAATCAGAAATGGCAGAGATGGATATTGCAGCTGCTAGCATCTTCCAAAACCTCTGTATTGCTTAATGGAGTACCCGGACCATGGTTCGCGTGCAAGAGAGGTCTGAGACAGGGAGATCCGCTGTCACCATACCTCTTCTTACTTGTGGCAGATGTCCTACAGAGCTTGATCAAGCACAGCAGGGGTGTTCGACATCCGCTAATTGATGATCGACCATGCCTAGTGCTACAATACGCGGATGACACCCTAATATTATTGCGTGTAGACCTAGAAGATGTCAAAACACTTAAGAAAAATTTAGATGACTTCTCGGATGCGACTGGGCTGAAGATCAACTTCTCAAAAAGCACCGCAGTTCCGATGAACATTGATGAACAACACCTCCCTCTCATGATTGCCACCCTTGGTTGCAGGCTGGAGGGTTTCCCTCAGACATACCTGGGACTACCACTGTCCCCACACAAGCTTCGTCTATCGTCTTTTGCCCCACATATTGCCAAGGCAGATAAGTACCTAGCAGGATGGCAAGCTGCACTGTTAAACCCGATGGGTCGAGCGGTTCTGATAAATTCGGTTTTGGACAGCCAACTCATATACATCATGTTGGCTGTTTTGGTTCCAAATGGAGTTGTGGCACATATTGATCGCAGGCGTAGATCCTTCTTGTGGAATGGAAACGACGAATGCTTAGGGGCAAGCTGCTTAGTGGCGTGGGACACAGTGTGCACACCAAAGGAGGATGGGGGGCTGGGGATCAAAGACTTGAAGCTGCACAACATCTGTCTTTTGATCAAGTTGATACATAGGTTGCACTCTGCTACAGACTCGTCATGGGCAGTTTGGGTAAAAGAACACATGAACATGGCCACAATGGAGGGGGATCTAGGAGGACCACACTAGGATAGCTTGCGGACACTTCTTCCGATCTATCAAGCGGTCAGTACCTCAACCGTGGGAGATGGATGCAGCACGAACTTCTAGCATGACGCATGGCATGGAGAGGATGATCTAGCTACCAAACTGCCGGCCCTGTTTTCACATTGTGTGAAGCAGCAGGCTAGTGTGGCGGATGTCATGGCCAATGGACTTCATCTTGTGACACAGTTGTCATCACAAGCACAGTTAGAGTTACATCAAGCTCAGAACATCATCAGTGGTACTCAACTTTCTCAGCAACCTGATGAAAGAAAATGCATGTTAACCAGTACACACGGGAAATTCCAGACGTCCGATTTGTATGAGCTTTTGAAGCGACCGGTCAGGTCAGAGAATGTATTGGCAGCGTTCGTATGGAATAACAAAACACCACCTAGGGTGAAGTTCTTTGCATGGCTAATGACTCAAGGGAGAATACAGAGCAAGAGAAACTTGCTGCGCAAGCGGATTGTGGACGAAGATGTATGTGAAGAATGCAATCAGGAAAGTGAATCGGCGGGCCACATAGTCTTACATTGCCCCTTTGCAAAACGATTCTGGCAGGCAATAGGCTTTCAAGTACCTGCTGATTTGGATGTCCACGAACTGCATCTTATTGTGAGGCCAACGAACATACCGAAAACTGAATTCTCTTCTTTTGTGGTTCTATGTTGTTGGCAACTGTGGAAGCGTAGGAATGCCTTGGTATTCAGGCAGGAAGCAATCCCCTTAAGCCGGATCCTTCGACAATGCAGTGAGGAGGCTAAGAACTGGAGTTACGGACATGGTTCCAAAGAAGTAGGTGTGCAAGCCGCCTGGGTACTGGTGTTCTCAACTGCTAGCATGTAATATGTAATACCTTAGAAAATTCTTCCCCCCCCTCACCCCGGCAAGCCGGGTCTATAAACTTATGTAAAGCCTTTAGGGGCGACAAGAACATATCAATGAAAAATCAGGTGGGGAGCCTTCCCCCCCCCCCCCCCCCCCCCCGTTGACATTAAAAAAAAACTAATATAATTAGTATTGGTTGATGTCTTTAACTGATATGAGACACAACGGGTACTAATATACATGTTTTATAAATCATCTCCTTCCTCGAGCTGACACCGAGAGCACATAATAGCTTTATTCGTGCTGCCGCCATAAGCCTAAAGGAGGAAAGGTGTTGTCGACTTTTTTGTAAAAAAAATTGTCGATGACTTCACTTATTTAGGGGTGGAAAATGTTAGCAAGTTCATTCTCTCGTGTACTATGGTTGAAATAGTTACTTGCTTTATTTAGATCACTTAAATTGTTTAGAGAAATATTATGAAGATTGTTGAGGAAAGGTAGAAAATATAAGTTATATGCATCTTATGAGTAAGCATATATAATATTTTTTTATCTAGATCTTTTAAATTTTCTAGTTTTTTTACATTTAAATTTTTAAATTTAGTGACTTCATCCTCTCATATGTACTATAATACGTTTGATGGTAATACAATTTAGAAGAAAAAAGTCAGAATAGTGAAAAAAGACAATAAAAATAAGTTTTTAAAATTTATGTTTATAAAAACTTGTATCAATAATGTTTTATAAAATAATGTAGACGAGAAGTCAATGGATGTATAACGTGAATCGACACTCTAAAAATGAACGAAGGCATTTAATATTTTCTCAAGATAACCGAGCACATAAGCAAAGGGGGTTTATGTGTTGTACATGCAGATAGGGCTAGAAAACAAGCTCAATGCTCGCGAGCTAGAAGCGGTTTGACTCGGTGTGGCTCTGTTGTTGTAGAAATCTGCTAGAGGTCGCATTGACATATGACACAACAAAGGAGTCGAGAGGTGCGCTCGCTGCTACGGTTGTCCATCCTGATTGTGGCTTTAGGTACGGGTTCAGGATATGCCACCTAGCTTGACCTAACCAGGGAGAGGGTGTTGACGTCGGTGTACCACTCTGCATACGCACAACATTCAGTTAAACTTTAAATTCCTGCAAGATCGCGGGGAATGGCTTATGCGGTTTCCCTCGGTCGGCTCTTTGGGTCGATGGTAATTTCTTTTTTGGGTCGACTATTAATGTAACAATAAATGTAATCACATACTGAAAGCGACCGATAACAGAAGTAAAAACCTGCCTAAAGCATGCTTAAGACATTTTCTTACTCTAGAGTGATGCAGGCTATGTGCATGGTCAAGAAGGGAGTGGCGGGCTAGAGGACCACCGTTATTACCCACGCTATTAAGTAATCCATGTATAGGAACATCCTAGATCTGATCTACTGGATGTATCATATCGATAAACCTAGGAACATCTTCCACTGAGAACTGCTATACACACACGTGAACATGGATTAGGACCTCTAAAGAAGTCCACCGAAGTAAATAGCAAGACCAAGCATGTAAGGCAGTGTGCCAGATAAGTATCACACTATCGAGTTCCCATGTACAAAAGTGTAACTAGCATGTCATGGAATGTAGCAACCGATAAAGGGAAATACATGTGGTGGTGTACTGGTGTAACATCAATCTAATATCATGAAGCATAAAGATAAACATATAGACTAAAAGTACACATGATAACTAGCAGATCTTGCTAACAACAACACTTAGTTCAAGATCTACCAGGATGTGGTGACACCATGTCGCCTTGACACGATTAGAGACTGCATAAGGGTAGCATGGTGCTTACCTTGGAACACCCTTGTGGAAGGGATGTTGAATGAATGGATTCCTTCTAATTCATGAGCATATCTATTACAATATATAGCACTTCTTATTATCTAAATGTCTACTTCTATTTACATGTATATTCTTTCCATGGACTAATACTTCTTCATGGAACTCTTCGACCACAATGGCAGTGTAAGCTCAAATAGGGTTTTGGCCCAAAAGGCATCCTGGTCCTAGCTAGGATTAGGTGTCAACACATGTGCCCCTAGTTTTGGTAGAATACTTTATGCCGAAACTAAATCTTTTCCTTATAGAGGATTGGTACCTTTCGTCGAACGCTCACATTGTGTGAGTCGTCTCTTCATTATGCAGCCCTGCCTCGAGTTTTAGTCTAACGCTTCTGCTTCAAGTCGTTTGGCTCCTCTTGCAAGTATTAGTACACACTAAAGCCTTATCTCTATCCAGCATGAACTCACCATAAGTAATGCCACTCCATTCTTCTCAGAACAGTAATTCCACCTACTTCTCTTGGTCGTCTGACCCTGCTGTCACCCCTCCTTACGATCCTCCTCCACACCCTAAGGAGGATTAGGGTTTCCATCAGGATATCAATCCTTTCTCAACCAATTACACCATGATAGCGGTTGATGAGTCTGATGTGGACTCTTTAGTTGCCACTAGAGCCATATGCCTTCTACATGCTCCCCTTGTCCCCTTGTCTTTAGATGATGATCGGGGTTGTGCCTATGCGGACCTCTACTCATCCGAGGAGGAGGGGTTCTTTTCTAATGAAGTGGTCTCCTCCATAGAAGACTCGGAGGAGGAATAGGTGGTGGATATGTGGCTAATATGTTAAACTAATCAGTTAAACTGGGTCCTTAGTACTAATAAGTTAAACTAACTCCCAAACAAGCTTGCTAATATGAAATGTCTTGGTGCTGACTTTCTTGTTGTATGCCCAATCCACTTGGCCTTGTTTTTGTTGATTTTTCCCAAAGACCATAACCTTAGCTCTGTCGGGTCCTCAATGTTGGTATTCATCATGGCTACATAATCATCAGCTGATATTTCATTCTAGAACATTATTCTTCACCCTGGATGCAAACAATTTACCAGTCAAGTTTGAACCTAATGGTTAGTTTGTTGAATAGCGAATAGTACAATGCTTGAATGATGGACTATCCAGGAATGCCATTTCGCCATAGTAATGACTAGTTTTTCGAACCTCTCTACATGGAAGGTACCCGAATGGTGAGGGCTCTCTTGGCCTTTCATGCAGCATATACTTGGTGAGGGCACCTCTCAAGCACCTCCTTTCGTAACTTTCCTTGAGGAAACATTTGGAGAGTGAGTGTGTGCCACTAGTGGGAATATTTACATGAGAGACTACTTGGCACTAGGTGGTTATCGTGCAAGTGTGGTTGTTTATTACTCTTGGAGCTTACCGGTTCCTAGACGGCTTGGTGATTGTGTCTAAATTAAACATGCAAAAATCATAAAGCTCTAGAGAAGGCTTTGTGAGGAGCTATGGAGCTCATCCTAACCGGAGGAAGGCAAATCATCGAGGCTTATCTGCGTGCCAAGTTGATTTGTCAAGCTCAAGATTTAATGCTCACATTGGAGCCTACCTCAAGGCATAATTCGAAGCTTGCAGGCTTTGGAGCTAATGAAAGTAACAACGATCTTAGAACTCACCTCAATATGTACTAAGTGATCAGAAAGTCATTGAACCATAGGAAAAACATCGTATGCCATCTACTTAACTATGGTTTCTATATCTCAACATAGGTTTACTTCATTGCAATATAATGAGCTTGTATTGTTGAGCTTGTGCCTTATGTGATGGCTTACTAGTTTACCATTTTCAAACTAGTATGAGTAGGAGCTCCCGTGTGCTTGCATGTGCTCTAGTAGCTTAGTTTGTTTGACCCAACCTATAATAAGTTTTAGATGAGTTCTCACTAGCTCGGAGCCCCAGTTGCTCTCTAGTTCAATCTTGTATTAGGATGCTAGAAAATTTAGATAAGGGGTATAGCCATGGGTAGACTGTTAGTTCACTTTTGCATTTAAATTGGCTAGACCATTAATTCCACCTTTAAATGTGAAGAACTTATTTGGTGGTTGGTGCAAATAATGTGGTAAGAAAATAAGATTTTGTTACTAATAGGAGCTGCAATTTTTATTGGTCTATTTGGTTATCAAGAAACAATGTTGTGTTTGATATTTGCAAGCCTAAAACATTTTTGTAGGTCTTATTAAGAGGGTCAAATTGGTTCCACTTTTGGAGTCAACTGCAGCATAATGATGTCTATAAGTCACTCATCACCTATGTGTTCACTAACCTATAGAGTCCGCGATAATTTATTTTTTGTCTCTCATGGATGGCCTTTTGTTTTTAGGATTGCTATGTAAACTCTAGGGCTTGGTTGTTTGGTTGCTTGAGTGTGCCAACCAGCTGTATTGATTTATGGTCTAATTCCTCTACTTTAGGGATGAAGTTTACTTTTTCCAATATCTCAAAAATTCAAAGGATAGTTCTATCTTTAGAGGAACTTTGAATCGCCATACAATTAGGTCATGTATATAGGTGTTGATAATCTCCTAGAGGGTGGTGAATAGGCGATACCTGAAATTTCAACACTTAAAACAAAACTAGATCCCAAATTAGTGGTTAGAGCGAGAGAGAAACAAATCGGGGAAGTACAAAGTGAGAATTTCTTGCAAAGTGTGCTCAAATGGTTGTGGAATTGACTTGGGAGCAACACTAAATGATTTGAATCAAAATCCAAGCAACGGAACTTAGAGGGGAGAGGAAAGAAAAAATCTCAACAAAAGCAAACAAACAAAGAGAGACACACGAAATGATTTACTAGAATTTGTTTCTAAAGAACCTACGTCTCCATTGAGGTGTTGTTAAGGATGGGGTCTCTTTCAACCCTCTCAAGCAATTCCAATGATCAAGCTTGAGCCCTCGGATCTTCTGATGATGAGAGATAGAGTCTCCGCAAGGCACTCCACAACTTGGAGCCTCTTGCTATCCTTTACAATGGAAGAACACCAACACAAGAGCATAAGAACACAGCAACATAGCTCCACAAAGCAGATCACACAAGCACATTAGCATTCTCTCTCTAGAAAGACTATCTATAAGCACTTCTTCTCAAATGTGGCACTTGGATCTCTTGTAATGACTTGGATGAGTTGCACTAGTTAGGAATGAAGGCACAACTCTCGTATTAAGTCATGGCTGGTTGAGGGGGTATTTATTGCTCAAAATACCTTAATTAGTCGTTAGGTAAGATTCCAAAAACCTACACTTGCCTTGGGTGCAACAAACCTCTACAGTATAGGTCTGGTGCGCCACCGGACCTCCTATTAGCCTACCTAATCAACAGAAAGATGGCATGCCAAGTGGCGTTGGACTAGTCCGGTGCACCCCAGACCCTATGACTCAGCTATCATGTCATATAGACGTTGGAGCAAGAACTAGTCGTTGAACTTGACAGGTCTAGTGCACATCGGACTCGTCTGATGCGCCAAGTGCTTCAGCTCTTCAAGAACAGATCGTTCTGCGTAAGTGGTTTGGTGACCACCGGACTGGTCCGGTGGACCAGGCCATTGAAGCCCTATAGATGCCCTCTCTGCATAAGTAGTCAGGTGCACCATCGGACTTGTCTGATGCACCAAGCCACTCAAGCCGAAGTTTGTCTTCACTGTGCATATGGTCCAGTGTGCCACCGAACTAGTCAGTTCGCCGCAAACCTGCTAGAATGAAGTCCAAATTGGCTTCTCTTCTTTAATTCGATTTGGTTGTCCTTGAGAGCATTCCTGTGACTTAGACAAACTTATCTAGAGTCTGTCTAACTAGTCTAAGTCATAGCTCTTCACTTCTTTGCTTCATCCAACTCAGATTCCTATTTTGGATCAATCTAGGCTCCAAAAACCTTTCCAAATATGAACTTTTTAAACTCTCTAACATGCTCAAATAGGTTCCTAAGAGCATTTAGAACTTATCCAAACTCTTGGACCACTTATAGTTCATCTTATCTAAGTTTTTCCCATCATAGGCCTTGATTTTAAGCTAAGTGTTACATTAAGTGCTTCATTTTGAATCTTATGAACCGGCACTCACATACTTAGGAGACTAGTTTGATCACAATGTTGTGTAGGTCACTAAATACAAAAACCAATATAGAAATAGCATATAGCACATTGCCCTTTCAGGTATCACTATCATTTAAGTTTGTGTACATACATTTAAGTCATTTCTAAAAAAATTAACAATCAAATCATACCAACTTGCCAAGCCACTAACTTATTTTCCTCTAGTGCTCTTTGAAAAGATATATCAAAAGAACTTTTGCCCATTACATTGGCAACTACTCTCTAGGTCCTGAAAATGAATACAATTCTAGCTTTGTCTTATATGAAACAATCTCAAGTTTAAACAAATTTATACAAAAAAGATAGTTATGATAAATAAGTATAATTTGGTTATAGAATATATATATATAGGGCAGGTATAACGGGAGGCCTGGGCTTCGGATATTAAAGAAAGCCCAGGTCGGTTACGTGGTTTGGTCCGCTGAGACAAGCGCGCCTGTGTTTAATGTATACCAGACAGACGACGCCGTTACGCGGTTGATTCAATGGCAAGGCGGTAAACATTTGGAAGTGGTGTGGAATTATAGGGAATAATTTCCACATGCAAACGTGATTACTCTGTTACGTGGGCGCAGAATTTATGGATCTTACATGGGGGTAATGGCGGCGGGTAAATAGAATGTAGAATAAGATGTTGAAGGATATGGCATAAAACCGGTAATGTACAAAAGTTGCATAAATAGTATATACTTTTTGGCGTAAAATGTTGAGTCATTGTGCGTAAGTATTGTGTTAGGGAAATTAGTTTTACATGTACATCGCTAGAATATCGGGACTGTTTCGGAAATAATGGAAATACCCTGGAAACGTGGATGCGGTTACTTGAATAGTATCTGTGATTTCCTTTCATCGGAAAAAACACTGCAAAGCCTGCATAACTATTTGGAGGTGGAGATGGCCGGCTCTGGAGAGTCACCGATGATGGTAGGAGGTGGCGTTCGTCTTGATCCAGAGACAGAGGGAGGAGTTGATGGTAACTCACTGGTCACACCACCTCCTGCTCTACTGGGTCCTGTAATCGACGAGATGAGCATAGGGGAAGAAGGAGAACAAAGGGTCCGACCTCCTATGTCCAATATTAGCTCCAGGGAGATGGATACGCCTCAAATACTGCATTCACATGTAAGTCCAATTGTTGTGTTTGATTCTTGATTGATTAGATTGTTATGATCATATTCCATCGTACAAACAACAATGTCAATTAATTTGCAGAAAAAAACATTGATCCAACTATAGTGCCAACGGTAGGGATGACTTTCAAGGATGTTGATGATGCATATAAATTCTATAAAAGGTATGCATATGAAGTTGGATTTCCACTAAAGAAATACAGAGAGAAGACATTCAGTAAGTGGATAAATTGTTCACGTGAAGGTAAAAGTGTACCAAAATCAAATGATACACCTAGGATGAGGAATAGGTCTTCGGGGCGTACGCAATGTAAGGCTGGAATAAAATTAAAAAATATATATATGATGATGAACAAAAAATGGTTATAGCTGCAAAAATTGAGCTGGTAAACTTGGAGCATAACCATGAGTTCATAACTGACGAAGCAGAGAAACAACATTTACGTTGCAACAAAAGTAGGGATGTTGAATTCATAAATTTTGTTGATGCAATGCATGATAGCCGAGTGCCGCAGCATTGCATAGTTGATTTTATATCAGAAATGCATGATGGGCCAGAGAATGTACCGGTAACTGCTCAAGATCTGAAAAATATGTAAGCAATATTTTTATGTTTCATGTGTATACATTTAGTGCCATAAATATTACTATAGCAAATGTTTGTATAATCATTTTTTGTGCAAACAAATGTAGGAGGGCAGCAAGGAGACGAGAAAACTGTGCAAATGATGTAGCCAAACTTTTGGCTTTCTTTACAGAATGCAAGAAACAGAATCCACAATTTTTTTGTGATTTTCAGCTAGACAATGATGGAAAAATAGTGAGTATTTTTTGGTCACACGCAAGTATGCAGGGGGGAATATGCAGATTATGGTGATGCTGTGACATTTGATACAACACACAAGACAAATATATATGATAAACCACTGGGCATGTTTGTTGGAGCTAACAACCATCTTCAGTGTACAGTGTTTGGATTTGTTTTGTTGGGAGATGAAACAATACAGACTTTTGAATGGGCTTTCAATTCATTCAAAACATGTATGGGATGCGAGGGTCTGAGAGTTATGCTAACAGGTATGAGGTATGTCAATTTGTTATGCAAAAAAGTGAATTAATTTATTGTGAAAGTAAATTAATAGTTTGTGAGCAATTGCAGATCAAGATCCTGCAATGTCAATTGCTCTAAGAAATGTATTTCCAAAAATAGTTCACAGATTGTGTTTATGGCATGTCCAGAACAGATTTATGCCATTCTTAAATGAGATATATGCAAGGTTTGCTGATAAGGATTTTAAAACAACATTCCAATCTATTATACATCATCCATTAACTCCTCATGAGTTTGAATGTGCCTGGGAAATGATGCTAGAGGAGTTCAATCTTCATGAAGATATAACTCTACGCAAATTATATGAAATAAGGAAAGAATGGATACCAGCATTTTTTAAAAATGACTTCTGTGGGGTAATAGTATCTACACAACGAAGTGAGAGCATGAACAGATTAGTGAAGCAATCACATGTAGATGCGAACACCCCTCTGCATGAGTTCGCTAAACAAATGATGAAAATGTTGCACAGCAGGAAAATGAAAGAATCAAAGGAGGCATTGATGAGCAAGGTATGTCGTGCTTGTTATTATTACAGTATGGCATACATGTTTATGTAAATACTTTGTTTAATTATGATAATAACGTCTTATAGGGACCAAGGACAACAGATACATTGTATAGATTCGAAGTAAGAGTTTCTAGAGCATACACCAGAGCTGTTATGAATAGATTTGAGGAATCAATGAAATACGCCACTGCATACAAAATATTAAAGGACACAGACGGTTGTGATAAAGATTGGATCGTACAACATACAAAACGGTCTAATAAAATTGTGTGGGGACAACATCAATTCAAGATAACAGCGGACATAGAAGCTGGGGAGTATACATGCGAGTGCAAACAGTGGGAACATACAAGTTTGTACATATTGTGTTGAGTAAAATAGTAAATTTGCATGCTAAATAATTTGTTGATTGAAGTACAAATTAATATATATCGTTAAAAATAATGGTTGGTTTTAATTTGTTTTAAGGTCTATTGTGTGTTCATCTTTTAAGAGCCTTCATGCATCTTCAAGTAGAAAATATACCTTCAAAGTATATATTGCAAAGGTACACTGTCTCATCAAGAAAAGATGTACCGTTTGAAAGAATTGATAAGAGCTTCAGGGGAAAGGATGGAGTTACTAAATCATACAGACAGGAAATGTTGCTAACAAAAACAATGAAAGTGGTTCGCCAGACGTGTATGTCAAAAGCAGGGTACGACAAGGCAATGGATGTGTTGGATGAGCTCGATGGCGTTCTATGCCGATTAGAGCCAGATATTGGATTTAATGAGTCATATGATGTTAGTGATGATGAGGAAAACAAGGTAATAATATTCCAGTTGTTTAAATGTTATATTATTTGTAACATATAGTATGCATTGTAACATATTATTTGAACCAGGAAGGAGAATTAAATAATAATAATGCTGGCGATGGGATGGAAGATGACAATACAATTACATGCCAAAAAATGGTATGTAAAAGATAAATATATAATATTGCATGAAGTATTGTATATAATGAATATATAAAATCAATGTACTAAGCAAATTTTATGTTGTAGGATGAGCATAACACCATAACTGGATGTGAACATGCGTTAACATTAATAACATCTGGTAACCAGGTACATATTAAAAAATAATGTTCATTTGTATATAATGAAAATATATGTTTATGCTGCATGGAAATGTTGATGTATTTGGGTTGTGCTATATAGGTGGACAACCTGAGATTTCCACCTGAGGTTGGTGATACAAGTTCTCTGTGTCACGTAGCACATGAACAAATGGAACATATTGGTGCATCCTCAGAAGCTAAGAAGGTGAGCATTGAAAAAGGATTTTACTGATCAGTAGAAAGATACTTTATGTAAATATGTGTATGCTAATTAAAAACTTCTTTTATTATACAGAGGTTGAATTTTAATGTGGATGTTATAAATCTGAGTATGCCGGATCGTGCAAGACCAAAAGGACGGACAATAAAAAATACAGAAGATAGGATTATGAAACTAGGTGCGAAAGGAGAAAAAAAGAAGAATAGGAGATGCCAATTGTGTGGAATAGCAGATGGACATAACAGCAGAACGTGTCTGTCTGTGGAAGAGAACAGGGCAAGACTAGCAAAACTGGCTAATCGAAAAAGAGGATGACCAGCCGGATCAAGACTAAACAATAAAACAACTGCTCCACAGTGGAATGAAACATCGACTGCTAAAAAACATCGTATTGATGAAGAAGTAGAAATTGAATAAGCCGCTGAGCATATGGAATTGGGTGAATAATTTGAAGTGTGACTAAAGAGTGGTCGATGTAGTATAAAGTTGTAATAGCACAATGACCTATGTTTTAGTTTTTGGAAATTAATATTTTGCATGGCTGGTTTATATAATGCGTTGATATAATACAATTATATGTTGCGTAAACTAGACCATTACACAAATTATGAAAACTGAATATATACCAAAACTTGGCATTGAACGTTTAGCAACCGGTCGATCTGGACATAAATGGTATAAAAACTCAATACACTTAACATAACTAAGCAAATGAGAGTGCATACTTCGGGGTTGACACTACATATACACGAGAAAAGGTTGTAGCATAAGCACTGGTCACAGTTAGCATAATTAGCATGGTAAATGTGTAAAAAAGGGACCTATTGTATATAAAATACCGAAGTATATAGGTTGCATAAAACTTGAATATTAAATATAATATGATAATAGAAATATGCCAAACATTGGGCAAAAATGATTAACCATCTCACAATCTGGAAATGAAAACCATATAAGTTCATAACAGATAACATAAGTATACAGTCTGGTAACACTTATGTTTTACACACTTGAAATAAAAACTGATACGAAGTAGCATAGACACTGGACACATCGAACATAAGTGTCATGGGGAGTATCATACACATGAGCAACACCTGACATAAGTGACTTAAGTAACATAAACATTTTGGGGATCCCATAGGGAATCAAGTTCAGCTGTGATATCTAAGTCTTGGCTTTCAAACAACGCTGTTTCCTTGGAACATACTTGAAAGGCAGCAGTTCTGCAGGGAGGGGGGAAACCCTGTTGTTGCGATGAAAGGTCAGGTAATGCAGAACAAAAGCACGTTGGTCCAATGGTTTATCCTGAAATAATCATAATAGATGAATTAATGCTAAGAATAAGTATGAAGGAGTAATATATGCATGATCAAAACACTAATTTAGTAAACATACCGGTACAACAAATTCTGATAAGTCGCCATCATCAAAATCGTAGCATCGGAGGAAGTTTGCGACAAAAAAAACCACAATCATTTGACCCTGGAAACATAGTTGGACAATTGGGAAGAAGGCCAATCTTGTAGTTGCCAAACTTTGGTAAACTTGAATCTGGTCGAGCTTCATGTAACGCAATGCTAAGTCTTCTCATTATTAATCTGGACCAAGGTACCTTCGTTCCATTTATCAGCAATTGATCATTGTGGATTTGTTTCCAGGTAGTGCCTCCAAGCAATGTCCCATAAGGATTTGAATCTAAAATGTCTATTCGACGAAGTTGAAAGTTGATTGCATAAAGGGTCCAGTGGCTACGGCGTAGCATAGGAACCAGGATCTGTTAAGGTATATGTATAAGTTTATGAATGAACAATAAGAGGTGTATGGAAAATTAAAGATAACGTAAAATATAACTTATAACCAACAGAATATTAAAATATTCTTACAAATAAAACTGATTGGGGCTCACCAATTTTATTTGGTTCAGAACTTCATCTAGAGGAAGCATCAGTTCTAGTTGTTCTTTAAGAACTGATGTTGAGAAGGGCTGGGGATTTGAACTGTGCTGTTCAAACTCCTCGATATTCAAAACGGTCTGGACAAAAAATATATTGATTAGTATTATATTTATACAGTAAGGGTTGAAATATAATACAAAGTTGTAGATAAAAAAATACCCCAATATTGACATTCAATATTAGAGTGTTGATTAATGTATCTGGATTGTATAATACATCATCATCACGAATACAGTCGATAAAACATTGCATGAAAATATTCTCAAGGCATTTATTAGGACCAAACGATTGGACAACATCGAGGATAGAACCTCCAAATCCTCCAAAATCAATGATGAACCTAGGAAAAAATGTAACTTTAATTACAAATCGTCTAATTATACTTAATTGAAGTTTGAATAATAAATACATACATGCTCGGATCTAGTTGTCCTGATAAAATGAATTTATATAGTTTGCGAGCACATTCTTCGCGCGATACGTGGGGAAGATCAGCAACCTTAGATTTAGAGGAACTATCCTTTGCAACAAGTTCAGTAGTTGCCTAATATATATAATTGTTAGTAATCAATGGCATAAATTGTTATGTATTTTAGTGTATATATATAAAAAAATATAAGAAGATGAAATTACATGACGGGAGTATCATGTTTAACAGTTTTTTGTCCTTCCTAAAAACAATAAAATTATAAATATAAACGTAATCAAACATAGGTTATAACTACTATTAACATAATATGATGAAGGTATAAATACTGACAGTATTTATGTTTGGTGTTAATTCAGGAACAACAAGCTTGTCGGTTGTGGGAGCCTAGTGAATAAAGTAAATAAAAACATGCATAAATATTATTGTTACTGGCATAAATTGTAAATGAAAAATATAATAACTGTGAATAAAGGAAAACAAACATGGGATTTTGGAGTCTTGTCAAAAATAGGGGCATCCATAACTGAATTTTTTTCACAAACGTTTCCACTGACAATCTGTAATGGAAACATATGAAATTTGAGTAAACAATAACTTGTATGCTATATTTAATACATGATTTATATATAAAGTTTGTATGAAAAAACTTACCTGTTCTGATACTTTGATATCATTAGTAGGAACATGTATTTCCTGATCATGTTGCTTATTATCAGGGGTTGGAACAGGTGGAGAGGATACTGGAGCATTTGTTGGAGGCATTGAGGTAGTGGGGGATACCTACATTTGGAAAATATAATAATAAAGTAGTTGTTACTGAAATGAACCAGAAATATAAATGTATCGTTATAAAAAAGGTTAAACATACACATCATCGCAAACTACATCAATATACTATCAGGATGCATAAATAAATGAGATATATCAAAATAAAATCAAATGCAATGTGTTGGTGACTGTATGAGTATAAATTAATGCATAAGTTATATATACAATGCTGCATAAACTAAAGTATCTGAGATCATATAACTAAGTATAATTTTCCCCGCAATAATTCGTGAGCTTGATTAATATAAAAAATAAACATAAATAACAAAACCTTCTTGCTGTGAATCGCGCTGCGTTGCAGCTCTCAGGACTTCATCGATCATTTCACCAAATGTTTCAGATAGGTAGTGTTTGGTTGAAGAGCCAAGTAGAACGGAACGGTTCTGTCCCAGTTTTGTTGTTGTTTGGTTACAAAGTAACTAGAACGGAATGACTCCAATTAGGGAATATTCTCCTCAGATCCGGAACCATTCCGCTCCAAAAAATCAATGGAACGGAGCCGCTCCGTTCCAATCCCGCTCTCACAGTCACGCTCCGTTCCATTCACTCTGCAACCAAACAAAAAACAGAACCGCTCCGTTCCAGATTACCAAACACAGAACAGAGCGGCTCCGTTCCTAGAATCAGGGATGGAACGACTCCGTTCTACTTGGCTCCTCAACCAAACACTACCATAGTTCAATCTGCTTCGAAACAATCATCTGATGGCTCAGCTGAAGAGAATCACAATACTTATCCACCTCTTTGTCATGAGCGTCAAACATTGATTCAAACATTGGTCGATGCTGGGAGGGCAAACATTTCAACTTGTTGCCAATCAAATGCTTGATACGTGGCACATATGTTGAAAACGGCAGAAACAGGTCGTCCTGGTGCAATGACGTAACACGTTTCTGAACGGCTACGAAACTGTATAAAACCCAGTTACAACTATTAGCATTAATTAAAATTGAAACATCTGCAAAACAGGACAAAAAAATGTATATGTCTAACCTCTGCATAGCCGAATGGTTCACCAGTTTTACGGGGTGGACGTCTGTCACCCCTAGCCAAATCTCTTATGGTCTCATTATCAAAAAACTTAATGCGGGAAGTACCATATTTGTTATCAGGAGATGCAGGGTGATGTAAGTGATCAAGATAGTAAATCTGAAAAAAAAGAATAAAAAAATATAAAATTAGTACAAAACAAATATTTGTGTATCATATATATGCACAGTGAACAAAATAATTACTTACTAGAACTATGAGTGAACATCCATATATTGTTGTTGTAATGTTTGTTTTGTTCCTTTTGTGCCAACGTGTGGCAGCATCACACTAATCCGTGTAAACTAGTTGACACCAGTCAATATCAGCCATTCGGGCCATGTTTGAAGTCATTAGTACCTCATTGTTTGCAATGCCCCATGAAGCAGATGGAAAAAGAAGTCGATTGAATAGAATCAGAAAAAAACATCTGATTGATAACTCATCATCAGTGCCAAGCACTATCTTGTCCTGAAGCTTGACAACATCAAAATCTTCTTTACCAACTTTGAGATCATGTCTCAGTTTTGCAGCAGCATCCACTTCACCATACCAATCAGTAAACTCCCTGCCCCCTCCAGCACATGGCAAACCCAAAATAAGACGAACTGTCTCTTTTGTTATCTTCAGTTCCTTGCCAGCCCCTGGGCGTATGGTCATGTCATGTGGATCCAATTTATCCATCAACCACCTAATGAGAGATCTGCTCTCTAAGGCATCAGTTCGCAAATCAAATATACTGGAAAATCCCAACCTAGCGACTGCATCGCGCTGCCGATCGCTCATTATCCAAGTTGAGACAATAACATCATAAGGAATGCATCGAATATTCAATTTCTGAAAGCATAAATGAATATGCATTAATACACAAAGCATATATATTGTTATAACTAAGGATACTATGTATACATACAAGTGATATTTATTAGAGCCTTGTGAATAACTATTCTACAACACTAAAAAAATAAACAACATACTTTGAGATAATAATATACATAAATGTAACTTGGGGGGAAATACAAAATTGATTGGGCACCAAAATTAACACATAAATAAACATAAATATATACATAGTACCTGGGATTTTCTAGGAGTCTTCTGTTTAGGAGAGCTTTTTTGTAATGATATTAGACTTGACATCTATATCAAACTTTGGACTGCTTTTCACACTCGGAACTTGTGGAGAAGGGACATTTATCTTCTTTGCACTGTTTTTTTCTGTAGGGGAAGGTGAGGTTGATCTGAATTGGCGCTTCAACGATGGAGCATCCATGAAATCGTCGTCGGACAGTGTGGATGGAGCAGAAGGAGGTTTTCTTTTTACACGACAAGCTAAAGCCTTTCTGCGAAAACGATGAACTGATGTTGGTTGTGGCTCATTCTGATTATGTGGATTATCATCTTGATGAGTTGAGCTGCTAGATCTTGTTCGTCTGGAAATGTCAATGGAAAAACCTCCTGACTGGACTCAATGGTTAGTCTTTTTGGATTACTTGGAGGGCGATCAACAGATCTCATGATTAAACACTGAATAAATATGTTGAAAAAAAGTTGTTTTTAAATACAGTGATTTATGCATGAATATATGCCAAAAAAATCTAATTTTTACTATAACTATCTACAATGCATACTACATAATGCTAAATGGAGTTACATAACTTAAACTACCTTTTACATTTATGTGACAGCATTTAATGAACAATGGTTATATACAAACATAAAGATTAATTTAATATTTCATATAATTGTAACTGGAGCATGATAAAATAAGTGCCTTTTTTGCATCAACTAACTATACAACATATTTCAATAACTGGTTCATAGTAATATACACATTTAGCTCATATTCAAACATGAATATTTAAATAACTTTTGCATAAATAACAGTATTTGTATGTATTTATATATAATAAACAGTAGTGTATACTACTGATTCAACTAAATAGAACAATGCAATTATGCTTATTACCTTTCATAAACATCTGTACAAATGAGCATAGACAGTATTGACGATATGCATATATATCAAATCCAATAAGTATATTTTATATATAATACAACAAGTGTGTAAACTAATGATTGAAGTAAATAGAACAATACAATTATGCATATTATCTTGACCAATATTCAAAACATTTGTACAAATGTGCATAAACAATCTTGACGATATGCATATATATCAAATACAATAAGCATATACGTGTTACTAATGTTGTGTAAAGGTACTCTCTGCAAACTCATGAATAAATACCTGATCCACTGCCTTCGTCTAGGTCTATGAATGCCGAGTGATACACTGGATCTAGAAGAAATGCAGATGCTCTAAGATCAGGGCTCCTGAACAAAAGATAGATGCAATGAGCGACACAATAAGCAGATTAGAGATATGTATAATCGGATACAAATCACACATTTAGGTGAAGAATAAGGGTTACAATCAAATCCACTTCAATCAACGAAAAATGCTTCAAGAATCGACGGAAAACTCGATGTATTTCAAGTTGGATTACCTGGAACTTCTGGGAAAGCATTGGCTCTTGAATCGGGCTCCAATGCTCGGAGATTGAAGGAGCTCAGCTGGATTGGAGCGACGGAAATCGCCGGCGAGTCGCCTCAGACGCAAGGAAGGACGACACGGTCATTGGGGTTTCCTTCCTATCGACGCGGGTTTCTCTGGGCTGATTGCGCGAAGACGGTTTTAGAAACCGGGAAACAAGGGATACGTGGCTGGGACTGACGGGGGAAACGGTGTAACGGCGCCGTGACTGGAAACTGTTGACCAGGTCTGGTTCAACCCAAATGAGCATATTGATTAGCCTGGGCTTCCTCTATTATTGGAAGCCCAGGGCTCTTAATATATAAACTATATATATATATATATATATATATATATATATATATATATATATATATATATATATATATATATATAATTATCGCTATATGGAGTCATAAGTATTAACTCTGTTTTTTATAAACAAAGTGCAATATATGATAGTGTGACTTAAGCTAAGTATAGAGTTGCTTGAGAGGCAGTATATCCTTTTTATTATACTATTAAAACATGAGAAAGTTGCACTTCAGTTCTCTAAATGGAATATCTGGTGTTTCTCTAAGGTGTCATTTGGATCCGTATTTTGGAGGAATTAGAATGAGTAAAATATATTTTTGGTCCTTAAACTTATTGGCATGTGTCATTCTGGTCTAAAAATTTTTAAAGCATGTTTCTTAAAGCCTTAACTGTTGTTCCGATCTCTGTTAGGTCGAGGTCCAACGCGGTTCAAAACAGACCCGATAGAGGGTCTTATCCTTCTTCTTCATTTAGCCGACGCAGGAAGAAGAAAGCTCAGGCGCAGGGTCCTGCACATGGTCGTCGCCACCTGCTATCGCGCCAGGAAGCCACACTGCATCCCCTATGTCGATCACCGGCACGCCGGCGTCCTTCACCTCGCCATACATCTTCCTCCTCGGCTCTGTGTAAGACCCTTTCTCCCAGTAACACCTCTTCCTGCAACGGCCGTTCCCCCACCGCCTCGTATCCTTCCAGCCGCTGCCTCGCCGCCGCCCTCACCCTTGCTTTCCTCTCCTGATCGCACGACCACGCCCACCCTGACCTTGTCCCAACCTCTGAACCCTCGCTCCCAATGCCATGGTGCTCGCACTGACCCGCGCCCACGCGCTCTTGCCGGTCTCTGCCTCCTCTCTCCGTGCGCACGCTTCGATCGTCTCCACCTCCTCGCTCACCGACGTGATCCATGTGCTCGGTGAGGAAGTGCTCCCGTGCCATGCATTTGCCAGTTTGCCACGTTCCGTCGCATGCACCAGCTCCACTGTGCCCCTGACGCGCAGTGCTACAATACCTTGATCGTTGCGCTGTGCCGGAATGGGAGGTTTAGTGATGCCCGGTTCCTGCTCGACCAGATGGAGCAACCTGGTGTGCGCTGCAAGCCAGACCCCGGTCCCGGTGCTCATTTCCTGGTACTGCCGCCGCATCGGTGGATATCGCATCAGGGTGGGCACGGGATGCCGGAAGGCGGCACAGCGGAGGATGTACGAGGCGGGGAGGTTGTTCAGGAGGATGGGAGAGAAGGGGCTCGAGCCGAACGTCGTGACTGTCCCATTCAGCACCACCACCACCACAATGGCATAATCGCACGAACATTTCGGTGATCTAGGACGAACATAAAATTTAGGTGTCCTATGTAAGTGTAATATTTTTTGAGTATACATGTATATATTATTATATTATATCGATAGCAATTAATGTGATATCAAAATATTATTTAAAATGAATTTTGCAATACGTCAAAAGTTTCTTCTAACATTTCTTGAGGCAAAGTCATAAATGATTGTGTTGATATCAATCTTATTTAATACTTTTTCTCGATTAGAATCTACTTAATAGAGTAAGCTATTTGGTTTGGAATTTGATATTTTCACTGTTTTTCAAAGGTTAGATATAAGCCTATCTCAAATTCATAAGGTGAAGGTGAAAATTGATTTGTATCATCAGCCTATAATTGTATACAAATATATTCTATATAAAACTATATTAACTTAATTGATCAGCGCGTAAATTATAATTATTAGAATAGAATTCAATTCAAAGGATCTAAACGAGATATCTGGCAGCAAATTACAACGGCAAGTTTCAAGGCGAACCCAATTGTAATGGACTTGGCCGGAGTAATATGTGGAAGCAAATTACAACGGCATATACTCCCTCCGATTTTTAGGTGTATACTAATACATTGTCCGTGCGTTGCGACGGTATATAAACATATTTGATTAGTAATTATGGTAATTTATTTAGACAAAGAGTTATATCCTTTATACTTTTTGTATACTTACTTTCGCTTGCATACAGGAGAAGAGTACACGAATTCGTACCCAATAAAATATGTCCATGTTATGCCAATTTGAGAAGGATTCTACGGAAATCATCTTGCATATGTTAGGTAGTTTCTCCAATTTTTCTTCGTAGCTTCTTGACCTAAGTCACAATAGCCTCGTCTGTTCTGTATCAAATTTTCACGGGGCTCAGACTTGGAAAGACTAACCATGCCGATCCTTCCCGATATCAGGCAACTCAAACAAACTTTTATTCATTCTAGTTACAGTATTGCACGGTGAAAAAAAGAAAGAAAAGTAGAGCATATACAAAGAGACTAAATTCAACTGCAAATATATACAGTATGTCTATATTTGTATATGTTTTCAAGAAGCACCAACCTTCTCCATATACAACCTTTTCTAGAAGCACCATCCTTCTCCGTACACAAGCTACAAACTTTACAAGTTGTTTGGATTTATGAAAAGGTTGCTTAGATTTATGAAAAGTTTGTTTGGATTTAAGAAAGGGTTGCTTAGATTTACGAAAAGGTTGTTTAGATATATACATGATTTATTCCTTATTTAAAAATTTGAAAAAGTGGATTTATTTATTTTATTAATTTTTTGATCCAGAGCCAGAAGAATTCCCACATACATAGCTATCTCTATGGTCATTGTTTGGGTATGATTAAAGAACATTTTAGATGCCAGTATTACTCTTGCCAACCATATTTAGGCAAACGGTTGGGGCCATGCCGTGCCCACGCATCATCGTAGCTGTAATTGGACGGCGATGCAGGAACTGGCTTGACCGTACGCTGAGATGGTGGACAGCGACTGTGGTACCGCGTCGTCAGGCGTTGACCGCGCGAGGCTCGTCTACCAAACACGCCGGCACCACGTGGGACTGGGAAGGTTTTGCACGAGCATGGCGTTTGTTGAGAAATGATTTATCCCTTAAAGTCACTCTTTGGGTTGTAGAGACATCTCTTGGGTTTGTCCTTTCAAAGCACTCCTTTGTATCTATATAAACAAAGCATCCCATCAATAAAGAGTACAAAGTTTTCATTCTTGTCATTTATCTCTCATTTTCGCTCCATACTCAAACACGTTATCAACACTTTCGCTCTCACCGATCTGGAGTTGAAGAACGAGGATTGCTAGAATACATTGACATAATCGTCCCTGTCGAATTGCCCCATCCCGCTGCAACTACCGGAGGAAAGGACAAGAGCCTGGTACAAGAATCAAAAACAAAAAAGACGACAAACAAGCAACAATAAGGTAAATCCATGACCGCATTTGTTGTGAAACAAACATATCGTTGCATTGCCGGGATGCGCCGTCGGGGGTTGCGCGCCCGAGCCGGGCTGTGACATGGCCGAGGACACGTCGCCAGGGCTACCGCGACGTTGTGGCCGACAGAGCCTGCCAAAGCCACTCGCCCACGCCGTGGGGCTGCATGCCCACGTGCTAGGGCACTCGTGGTCGGATGGGGACGCGCCCGAGGCACCCTCGTGCATCAGAGCCACGCGCCCTTCGGGCATGTTGACGCTGCTGCATCGGAGGAAGCAGTAGTTAGGGCGTGGTGGAGGGCGATCGTGGCGGAGGCGACTTGGGGAGGAAGGCACGGAGAGCTGCGTAGGGAGCAGACGATAGTTGGGGGAAGGGTAGTGCTCCATGGGGAAGCGTTTTCAACGAGTTTATTTTGTAGAATTTTAGGGGGTATTTGTAAAATCTTGACGCGGGATGACTCTTGAAACTGGTGATTTAAGTATAGTAGAGAAAAGACTGCCTAGCATATCCCAAAAATGATTTCTTTCTTAAAAAGAACAAAGAAAAGGATAAAGGTCCCAACTCACACTATTGTGTTAGCAGAGTAACAAAACGTTTCAATTTACGGCATCAAGTTGCCAAGTGGAAAGGGATGGATGGTTGTCTTCTTAGTCAGACAAGAACGAACTAGACTCATGCAGAGCAAAATCTTTTAACCTATAATAATGGTATCACAGGAGTTCTTTTAATCATATCCTAGATCATATGCAATGAGTTCATAGCAGCTTGGGGTGTTCACTTGCCCCCGAGCGAGGGAAACTGCGCTTGATCTTGAATCGTTGGTGCTGGCGCAGCAACCACCTCCCGAGAGTTATATCCACCTCTCAAACCTCCACGGTCACCGCCACTGCGGCCTCTGCCACAACCTCGACCCTCAGCTGGCTTCAGGAATTCATTGATACTGACAGACTGTATGCGAAGAAAGGAAATGACTTGGAACTAGAGCCACAGCCCACAGGAGAAGTTTCATGGACTTAAGTTTGGACGGGGAAAAAAGCTTTAGCTTTGAATGTTATACAGACCTTCTTGGCACGTTCATCCCTTTCTAGGTTTTCTTTCTTCTTATCCTTGTCTGAACCCTACCGGCATATAGTCAAATAAGCAATACCCTGTCAAAGAAAAGGAGCAATCCGTATATGATGTGGACATAGCAGTGTGATAGACTGTATTTTACCAGCTTGATGAAAATATCATCGACATCCTTTTCCACTGAAAGCTATTGCATGGACTGCAACTCCTTGTCCACCTCAACCTCTCTCTCTCTCTCTCTCTTCAGGCTTCAGTCCAAGTAAAGCTTTCCTTTTCTCCTCTAGTACCTTCTCATATTCTTCCAATGTCATCCCCTATAAAATCAGGTTGAGTTCAAATAAAACTTAATTCAATGAAGAACAATCTTGAGTTCATATTAAAGAAGTTTGTTGTTTACATACTATCATAAGGGTAATAGGATATTGCATAGGACCATCTAGACTCAAACATGCTAGACCAATTAAACTATGATACTTTGACCTGGGGGCTAAGAATTAGGAGCATACACAAAAGGTAATGCACAGGGACAGGCTGTGTGGCGAAGGCTCCCACATAAGTGGGTCTAGAGATGGGATAAACTGAGGCAAGCCTCCCCACATCGTAAATGCACAGAGGTTGTTTTGAACTCACTCATGACCTGATGACTCGGTGAGAAGAATCCACAGATAAACATAGGAAACGTTGCCATAATATATATTGTTGGGGGTCTGCTTCGTCGCCGAAGGTCCTGTGAGAAGAAACACCTTCGGAAGGCCAGAACAGAAGCAAAGCCGAAGCTACCAATCAGGGAGCTTCGTAGCGTACTTCTAGATGCACCGACTTAAAGATGAAATGACCAATCGGCCCATGATAACCTGTATTATGATTGTAATCATTTGTAAAGGGCATGAATGTAATTTCTCATAGGCTGTGTCCTGTGCCTATAAATAGATCTCCGTACTGTTCACGCTGACTTGTATTCGCTCGTGTGTCACGCTTGGATTTTTGCCTTCTGTTAAGCCGAAGGTACAAATGTAATTAAATATTGTCTTTATCTATCCAATATTATATAATAAAGATATATTAATGATATTATATGATTATTCATGTTATCTTTCATGTTTCATATGCTTTGTCTTTCATTAACGTATACTGTGATGATGAAGGTACGTCCTTCATGACCTTCGTCCGAAGATCGTTATATCCTAAGGTAAATAATGCTTCGAAAGACGAAGGATATTAACATTTAATATTTTGTGTTGCCTTGTTCTTAACCCATAGTATTTGAGAACAAGTCCCCAACATATATATATAGGGACGAGCTAATGGGGAAGCCCCAGCCAATTTGCCGACCCGGGCAGCGCGCAGGTTTTCTGGACGGTTTTCTGGGCTTGTCGAACCAAAGTGTAAATCATTCACAAACAAAATGTAAACGAGTTTGAATTAGCGTAAACGGTATACGCGATAAAATCGCAAACCGTAAATGGTAGTTCCCGAGAATATTGCATGGCATGCACGTCAGCAGAAACTCGATCCATAAATATGTATAGAAAATTGCGTAACTGGTTTCATTTAGTAGAGTAAATACAAAACTGTTTCAACAAACCGAGATAAAATTTACCGGGTTGTTGTCACGTTTCCGATAATATCTTCGTGCATGCATAAACAAACTTTATAGATCGTAAATGACCATAAAAATAGCGTAAACATGGCTACCCAAGATTGGACAGCGTGGTGCATATAAGAAAGGGTACTGGCGGCGTCGCTGCATAGTTGACCCATGGCTGACGACGGAGAACAAGAAACTGGAGATGTTTCTTCTGCATCATGGCGCAGAGCTGCATCAGGTACGTTAATATTTGTATAGTTACATCGGTTTGTAAAATACAAAGTCAAATATGGTGGCCGGCGTGCAGACTCATGCAGTGGTCTACCAGCAGCGCCCAGCCTAACACTAGAATCTTCGAACTGTGTTGCGAGTCCACGGAGAAATATTGTAACACCACCTACAAAATTACGAGCGTCGGGGGTCAATGATGACAATACAATGGAAATTGAAACAATGGGAGCAGCAAATCAAATGGTGCCTATGAGGACCATTAGTGATCATGAACAAGATACACTTAATATTCTACGGAGCCATGTAAGTTGTTTATCTTTGATTATGTCTATTATACAATTTAATCAAACTTATACATCATGACATTAAGAGTATAACTAATATTATATTTATTGTATTTATGATTATGTTAATTCACAGCCTGAAAGTATTGATCCAAGCATGGTGCCTAGGATCGGTATGACATTTGGAAATGTCGATGAGGCATACAATTTTTATAGTCGTTACGCATATAAGGTTAGTTTTCCACTTAAAAAGTATAGGGAGAGGAAGAACTGTAAGTGGTTAAATTGTTCAATGGAGGGTAGAAATACGAAAAGGTTAGCTAGTAATCCAAGAATCCGTAATACATCCTCGAGGAGAACACAATGCAAGGCTGGTATGAAACTAAAAAAATCTATGATGACTCAAAAGAAAATATTGTAGCCGTACGAATCGATCTGGTACACTTAGAACATAATCATGATTTCATTAAGAAGGATACTGAAAATAAGCATCTACAATGCAACAAGACTCATGATCCTGAGTACATGGAGTTTCTAAGTTCAATGCAGCAAAGCAGAATCCCACAGCACTGTATCATGGACTTCGTGTCTGAGATGCATGGTGGTCCTAAAAATATACCAATTACAGCAAAGGACATTGCTAATTTGTAAGCAACGTTTTCTTTATGAATTTAGGATATAAAATTTAAAATCCATGTCAAATTAATGAGTAATAATTATAAATTTTTTTTGAACTATACAGAAAATAGGCGAAGCAACGAGAAAAGAATGTCAATGATGTGTCTAAGCTTTTGGCTTTTTTCCTTATGCAAAAGGGATAATCCACAATTTTTCTCTGACTTCCAGCTAGACAACGAAGGAAAAAATATTGAGTATTTTGTGGTCTCGTGCTAGCCAACAAGGAGAGTATGTTGATTTTGGGGATGCGGTTACCTTTGATACAACTCATAAGACTAATTTGTATGGAAAACCCCTAGGGATGTTTGTTGGTGCAAACCACCACCTACAATGCACAGTGTTTGGGTTCTCATTGTTGGGAGATGAAACTGTTGAAACATTCGAGTGGGTGTTTAATGCATTCAAGACATGCATGGGGACTGAAGGACCAAGAGTAATGTTGACAGGTATGATTTATGTATATATAACAAATATGAACTCGAAATACATGGAGTATAAATTCAATAACTTGTGCATATTTACAATGCATGTGAGTCATGTTTTGGTATGTACCATACATTGTTTACATAAATAATCATCTAATAATGTCTCACAATGTATATTTACAGATCAAGACCCTGCAATGCCAGTGCCATTACGTCGGGTCTTTCCAAACACAGTCCACAGGTTGTGTCTATGGCATGTGCAAAATAGGTACATGCCATTTCTAAATGAGTTGTATGCACGTTATGCTGAAGCGGATTTTAAGACAAAATTCCAGTCTATAGTATATCATCCATTGACTGAAATAGAGTTTGAGGCGGCATGGACAATGTTGCTTGATGAATTTAACCTGCATGAAGATGGCACTCTTAGAAAATTATATGAAATGCGTAAGGAATGGATTCCTGTTTTTTTTCAAACATGACTATTGTGGGCTTATGGTCTCTACACAACGTAGCGAGAGCATGAACAAACTCGTGAAGAGCGCTCATGTCGATTCAAACACCCCACTTCATGAGTTTGTGAAGCAAATGTGGAAACTACTTCATAGCAGGAAGATGCAAGAAGGAAAGGAGATGCTAGGTTGTATGGTATGTAATATTATTTATGCATTATACTGTTTAGTAGGCTCACAATAAGTATCTAATTAGTACATATGCAGGGTCAAAAAGATACCACAACACTATATATGTTCGAAATTAGGGTTGCAAGGGTATACACAAAGGCTGTGATGAATAGGTTCGAGGAGTCAATAAAAGACGCTACTGCGTATAGGATATCACTTGGTCCAGATGGAGGCGCGAATGATTGGTTGGTGCAGCATACATTGAGATCGAAGAAAATCGTGTGGGAGCAACACCAATTCAGAGTGATGGCGGATGTAGAGGCTGGGAAGTTTAAATGTGAATGCAAACAATGGGAGCACACAGGTAAGCTAGAGTTGTGATATAACGTCATATGATTTATACGCTAATAATTAAAGGTGAATGTGAAACGTTGCCCCCTTGTTTAAATGTAGGCCTATTTTGTGTGCATCTTATCCGAACATTCATACACATTCAGCTAGAAAGGATACCTAAGTAATACATTTTACAACGTTACACATACTCAGCTAGGCAAGATGTGGTATTTTCAAGAGATGGCAGGAAAATGAGTGGAAAGGATGGAGAAACAAAATCATATAGGCAGAAAATGTTGCTTAAAAAGGCAATGAAGGTGGTAAACCATGCTAGTATGTCAAAGGTAGGGAGTGATAAGGCCTTGGACACAATGGATGAACTATTGGAGATGCTTGGACATTTGGAGCCAGATATAGGATGTGATGATGCTGGTGGTGCAAGTGCTGGAAAGGGCAACCATGTGGGTGTTGTTTTATATACAATTATTGTACATTTTATTCACAACTTAATTATTGCTAATTGTAATAATTAAACGTTCCAGGGCGAAGAGGATGTTGTTGGAAACGATGAAGGTGAACATGTATCACAATGTGATAACGAGGAGCATGTGGCAGTACCTTCACTGCAACAGGTAATATATGGCAAAAAAACAATGGCAAATTATGTATAATGCAAACACATGTGATGATTTATACAGTATTTGTAATATTGACTATAATGCACTAATGAGTAGGATGGAAGCAGAAAAATTGATGCACATCATCAATCTGAGTTGCAAATGACGCTTGTTGGAAATGATGATTGTGAAGGGACACAATATGGGGATGTTAGAAAGGTATAAATTTTAATTTTATTAAATTGCATTTATTCTGTTTATTTAATGTTCGTAAATATTTATAATCTGACATCATAACATTTGTCCCTATAAATATTTTTTCTATGGCATGTAGAGACTGGAATATGATGTAGATGACATAAGCTTAGTGCGCCCAAATAATGCAAGGCCAAAGGGAAGGACGGTCAAAACTAGTGAGCAAAGAGTTGTGAAACTGGGTGCGAAAGGAGAAAAGAAGAAGACTCGAAAGTGCCAAAAAAATGTGGCATTGCTGATGGACACAACAGTCGCACCTGCCTGTCTGTGGAGGAAAATAGGGTTAAATTGGCTAGCCTTGCTGATAGAAAAAAGAGGACGCCCGCATGGGTCTAGAAACAAGAATTCAACAATTGCCCCCAGTGGAATGAGACATCCACATCAAAGAAGCATAAACTGGTTGATTCTGGAGAATATGGATCCGATGACGATAATTTGACATGATTGTGAAACATACATGCAAAAATAATCTATAGGATTGTATGTAAATGTTATGATCATGATACTATATGATGATTATTTACGTTAAAAGCTCATTGTATGGATTATATCTATTAATGCAACGTAATTATTTCCTATGAAATATGCTAATGGTGAATTTGTTTGGCCATATGAGCACATATTCACTCCATGACATAAAGTATTTATATTGAAAAAATTAAACAGCCGACGTATTAAAGTCACTATGTATATATTGGCGCATATCGTAAAAACTAAACAAAAAGGCGTAAACCATTACATATATTTGCATAATCACGACAGAGCAGAACTGAAAGTGTACATAGCTGAACATAAACAGTCGGCACATTGAAGTCACTATATATACAGGCGCATATCGTAAAAAACTAAATAAATAGGCGTAAACCATCCCAGATAAACGCATAATCACGACAAAGCAGAACTAAAAAGAGTACACAAATGAACATAAACAACCGACGCATTGAAGTCACTATGTATATGCTGGCGCATATCGTAAAAAACTAAATAAAAAGGCATAAACCATTATAGATAGATGCATAATCATGCGAGAACAGAAATGAAAAAGTGCATAACTAACATATATAAATATGTCCATATAAATATAACTAGTACGACATAGTTAGGAGTTTGCTAAGAGCGCATATGGATAAGCCAACAGACCATTATATACATAAGCATCATTCAGTGACAGTACCATAAACTAGGCTACTGATGAGATAACTTGATGCCAACAAAAGCCAACAGACCATAATATTGAGAGTAAACTATACTAGGCTACTACTGAGAGAACTTGAATCTTTTTAGATCTGAAAGCATGGAGTTGTTTTTGTTTAGGCGATGGAATATGATGTAATGTAGTACAAGAGAGCGAATGTCCTCCGAATTATCCTGTAAACCAATATAAGGAAAATGTGAGTTAGACATAATTATACATACATTGGGTCATAACACAAAAAACAAAGTCTAGCTATCAAATACGTACTGATTCAATGACTGCATTGATAGCTCCATCCATCTAGTCGTAGTGCTACATATATCTCATAACAAAAAAATCCACAATCATTAGACCCGACTTTCATTGTTAGGCAGTTCATGGGGAGTTCAATAGATTACTTCCAAAAGGCAGGGAGGGATGATCTTGGTCGAACATTTTGTATGGCTAGATTGAGCCTACTCATTATTAACCTGGCTCATGAAATCTTCATGTCACCCATATCCATAGGTGTACAATGGTAAGTCTTCCAGGTAGTCCCACCAAGTTCTGGCCTATATGGGTGGGAATCTAACACATGTATGTGTCCAATCTAAAAATTAACAACATACAAGGTCCAATGTCCTACGCGTAGCATGGGTACCATTATCTGCATGTACAAAACGAAAAAGCCAAATATTGAATACACTATTGTTGATATGCATGAATGTGATTGAAATTTAAATGCAGCAAAAATGCAGAGACAATATGATGGGTCAGGGAACAGAAATTTATTGATTTGTACTCATCCAGCTTCTTGAAGGAAGGCAGTGTCTTCAAGAGGTAACTCTCCAAAATTGAAGGGTCAAATGGACGAGGAGACTTACTATGTTGCTCCTACTCCTCAAAGTTCAATATAGCCTAATAGGATAGAGTAGTATTATGTATTTTCCATATATGTTATGCATTAAATAAAAGTGGTATAAAGGTAGGAGTCATACCCCAACATTAACATCTAGTATGAGCTGGTGAGCATTCAATGAAGGAATATGTTTAGACGAGTCATCGCGGACACACTCAATGAAACATTGCATAAACACATTGTTGATACACGCCCATCAGCAAAGGATTGTTGAATGTCACGACAATTGCCACGATGTTCACCAAAGTCAATGATATTTCTACAAATGAAAAAATTGAACATACAACAACGGAAACAACTGTTATTTGTAGATATGAGGTACATAATTACATAATATATCTGCAAATACTTAACAGTGTATAAACATTGAATTTAATCTACTAAATGGGAAGAATGATTTATTGCCTTCAAACATTGAATAAAACTTAACAATGTCTATACCATTACCACAATGTTGATCAATCTGAATACATAAGAATTAGACAGTATGCCAGGTAAATAAATTTACGAGTCTGTACCTATCCATGTCAATGTCCTTAGAACACAAGTAGGTTCGCAGAGTGTGAGCACATTCTAATTTGGATAGGAAGATGCCTGAGGCACAAACACTTCCAATAGGAGTCTTGTCAAAGACTGGGCTAGAGTCATGGTCAACTATGCCAGCTGGCACGGTCTGACTTTGCTGCACAAAAAAAGTGAAGTATTTGTTCATCATAATATGTAAACATCAAATGCACAATATCAAGCCAGAAAATAAATATAAGTCAAACTTAAATACTAACAGTATTAGGTGTAATAGATTCATCAGGGCAACTCTCGAAGACTCGTCGCACTTCCTGCTGTCTGATAACTAACTTTTCCACTTGACTAGGAGTCATCTGCGACTCCATCTAGGTGGGTGTCATTAATGGTTCAGATACAAATTGTTCACTAGATTGGGAGGCTGGTTCAACACATTGAAAAATATGGATTAGTGCATCATATGTTTGCATGAACTATACATATATGATGAAAATGACAGCTGACCTAGAACAGATTTCTTGCAAGATTGTGTCACATTATCTTCAATGTCTGAACTATATGACTCAGCCTGAAGAACCTTGTCAATCAACTCTCCAAATGTATCAGCTAGTTTGGACTGCTTCCTACCAATATTATTCAGACATTGCTTCATAGTGGCAACTATCCTACCAACCTCTAAGTCATAAGCAAGCAACTTAGCTTGGAACTTGGAGCGTTGATGTACAGGAAGTTGCTGGATCTTAGTTGACATCAGATCTTGGATAAGAGGCAGTTGGATGTTTATGATGGTAAGTCGACCATGTTCATTTGGGTCTGTCTCACCTGTTTCTGGCCTCATTGTAGACTGAAGTAAAAAATATATATAATGATAGAATAAGTATGTTAAAGAAACAGACACACAAAGAACAGTGTGGGTATGTGATCTAACCTTGAGCTGACCAATAGATGCCAATTTTGAGACATAACAAGTCTCACTGCTGCTCCGAAACTGATGAAATCGAATAAAAATTAAGAATTATGTATATGGATTGACTCGTAGCATCAATTGAGATCATGATATGACTACTAAAATCAATTGGATTTAAAAATAGTCATAGATAACATTGTTGTAAAAAATAAAAAAAACTGATGTGATACACCTAACATAGATGACACCTTGTATTGTGCAAAATGGAAACACTATAAAAACAATATAGTATCGAAAAAATGTGCACAAAGCTAAAATTATGATAGAAGAATTGAATACTCACAGGGCAAAAACCAAATGGTTCGCCACCCTGACGAGGCTTACGCTTATCAGCCATTGACAGCGCCCTTATGATATTCTTGTTAAAATACTTGATGCGCGGAGTGCCACTTTTGTTGTTGGGAGCTACGACATGGTGCAAGTGGTCCAAATAATACAGCTAAATAACATATAGATATCATGGGAGTCATGCAAATGAAGATAAGTGAACGTAAACACATAATATATGTATGTATTTTCATATTGCAATTGAGTAATCTAATAAAAGATTTACCATACTAAGTATTAAACTTACAAGAACAACGATGGAACACCCATATATCGTCGTCGAGACGTTATTAGTGCTCCTATTGTGCCATTTCTGGGTAGCTTCACATAGGTCACTGAAAATGAGATGGCACCAATCAATGTGAGGAAACGGTTCCAATTCTTTCGTCAGTAGAACCTCGTTGTAAGATATCGACCAGCTAGCTTTATACCACTTTTATTTAATGCATAACATATATGGAAAATACATAATAATAATACTCTATCCTATTAGGCTATATTGAACTTTGAGGAGCAGGAGCAACATAGTAAGTCTCCTCGTCCATTAGACCACTGCATGAGTCTGCACGCTGGCCACCATATTTGACTTTGCATTTTACAAACCGATGTAACTATACAAATATTAACGTACCTGATGCAGCTCTGCACCATGATGCAGAAGAAACATCTCCAGTTTCTTGTTCTCCGCTGTCAGCCATGGGTCAACTATGCAGCGACGCCGCCAGTACCCTTTCTTATATTTACTGCGCTGTCCAATCTCGAGTAGCCATGTTTACGCTATTTTTTGTGGTCATTTACGGTCTATAAAGTTTGTTCATGCATGCACAGAGATATTATCGGAAACGTAACAACAACCCGATAGATTTTATCTCGGTTTGTTGAAACAGTTTTGTATTTACTCTACTAAATGAAACCAGTTACACAATTTTCTATACATATTTATGGATCGAGTTTCTGCTGACGTGCATGCCATGCAATATTCTCGGGAACTACCATTTATGGTTTGCGATTTTATCGCGTATACCATTTACGCTAAAATTCAAACTCATTTACGTTTTGTTTGTGAATGATTTACGCTTTGGTTCGACCAGCCCAGAAACCGTGCGCTGCTCGGGTCAGCAAATTGGCTGGGGCTTCCCGGTACTAATGGAAGCCCTGAGCTTCCATTAGCTCTCTCTCTCTCTCTCTCTCTCTCTCTATATATATATATATATATATATATATATATATATATATGGAAGAGGTAATGGAAGCCCTGGGCTTCCGTTAGTGGGGGAAGCCCCAGCCAGGACGCCAACTAGGTCGTGGTCGGGCCACTGTACGCAAGCTTGCGTCAGCCATGCATATGATAGCCACGAATCTCGGATGATACGCGACAGGCGATTTACGCGCGCATAAAAATATGTAGTAATGTGCATAAATCATGCATAGAAGGAATCTTTTGTGTCACGAATCACGGGAACGAATATTACCATGTGCACACCGTTTACGACTGCATAACGTTGTGTAACATGATAGCATAAATCATGCAACATTTAAATCTCCACCAGTTTGAGATAAGGAAAGGCGTGCTCCACGTTCGCGTAAATAAAGGCACAGTTACGGGAGGAAACAAATTCTAATTTACAGCCGCTCGTCCACGTTCGTATCTGTGATATTGGCGACGGTTAACGGCGGCGGAAGGGAGAGCACCGGGCGACGATTAACGGCGAGAAAATGTCTAGCACCGGCGCTGGCGATGACATGCAACATGTAGCGTCTGTGCATAGATCAACAGGTACGTCTATTTCAATGAACATGCATCCTGTAGCGTCTGCGATCACTAGTTACACAGAGGGTCTATCTGTTACTCCCCCCGCGGCATTGAGGGCACCTGGACATATTGATGAGCACACAAAATCGGCAGACGTGGTCGGCGCAGATAAGCACATCCCCATGAGACATATTGGGACGCATGAACAGGACACACCTCATATTCTTCAAAGCCATGTAAGTTCTCCCAATTATGATACTATTATTTTCTTACATACTTTTTTGTAATGTTGTACCTATATTACGTTAGATTTAGTCGCTATTGAATCGTAAATGTTAAATTTTTGTGCGCAGCCGGACAATATTGATATAAGATTGATACCTAAAGTCGGTATGACATTTAGTAACGTGGACGAGGCGTATAATTTTTATAGTCAATATGCATACGAGGTTGGATTTCCGTTGAAGAAATATAGGGAGCGGAAGAATTGTAAATGGTTGAATTGTTCAATGGAAGGAAAGAATGCTGAAAGGGTAGCTGGAAATCAAAGGATACGTAACACATGTTCAAAACGAATACAGTGCAAGGCTAGGATGAAACTTAAAAAAATCTACGATGATGCTAAAGAGAATGTTATTTCCGTCCGAATTGATCTGGTAAACTATGAGCATAATCATGAATTCTTGAAGAAAGATACAGAAAAAGGGCAATTGCAATGCAACAAAACTCATGATCGTGAATATATGGAGTTCCTCAGTGCGATGCAAGAAAGCAGGATTCCACAACATTGCATTATGGATTTTGTTTCAGAAATGCATGGTGGTCCTGAAAACGTTCCAATAACCGTGCAGGACATGAGTAACCTGTAAGTGTATTATGCATTGACAATAATGGTATTATATATTACCGAAACAATCGAAATGTGTTAAATTAGATGTAGTGCATGATCATTACATTTTTTGACAGGAAAAAAGCATGGCAAAGGGAAAGAAATGCAAATGATGTGTCGAAGCTATTATCTTTTTTTCATTATGCAAGAAAGATAATCCACAATTTTTTCAGACTTTCAACTGGACAAAGAAAGGAAGATTTTAAGCATATTTTGGTCCCATGCTAGCCAGCAAGCCGAGTACATTGATTTTGGTGATGCAGTTACCTTTGATACTACACATAAGACTAATATGTATGATAAGCCATTAGGTATGTTTGTTGGCTCGAACCACCACCTACAATGCACAATATTTGGGTTTGCTTTACTAGGAGACGAGACAGTTGATACATTCAAGTGGGTCTTCAATACGTTCAAAACATGCATGGGATGTGACGGACCGCGAGTGATGTTGACAGGTATGTTGTAATAAATGGTTCGTATTTATTATGACACGTACTATATGATATCATATTGGCTTGCATAATGTTATGTAAATTTATCTATTTCAGATCAAGACCCAGCTATGCCAATCGCACTAGGCAGAGTATTCCCAAACACAATACATCGATTGTGTTTGTGGCATGTGCAAAACAGGTATATGCCACACTTGAATGAATTGTATGCAAGATTTGAGGAGATGGATTTCAAAACAAGGTTCCAATCTATAATACATCATCCATTGAATGAAACGGAGTTCGAGGCTGCCTGGCAAATGATGCTAAATGATTTCTAGCTACACGAGAACAACACCCTTGTCAAATTATAAGAAATACGTAAAGATTGGATACCTGCATTTTTCAAAGGAGACTATTGTGGTCTTATGGTCTCTACACAACGAAGCGAGAGCATGAACAAGCTGGTGAAGAGTGCCCACGTGGATGCAAACACACTGCTTCATCAATTTGCAAAGCAAATAATGAAGCTCCTGCATAGTAGGAAGATGAAAGAGGCCAAAGAGGCACTAGGATGCATGGTAAGTGAAAAATGATAAACATATGTTTTATGCTATTAAAAACAAAACGGTATTAATACTATATTGTGTAATTTGCAGGGTCAAAAGGATACAACTACATTGTATATGTTTGAAATAAGAATTGCAAGGGCATACACTAGAGCTGTAATGATAAGGTTCCAGGAGACCGTAAAATATGCAACTGCATACCGAATAGACCGTGATACAGAGGGTGATGTAAATGATTGGGTGGTGAAACATACTACAAGATCAAATAAAATTGTTTGGGGTCAACACCAATTCAAAATAAGGGCTGATGTGGATGCCGGAAAGTATTCATGTGAGTGCAAGCATTGGGAGCATACAGGTATGTTATACTAAACGATTATTTCTATATGAAATTCTAAATTATTACGAATACATAGCTGTTTGCGAGTAATATATGACATAATGTATGGTTAATCAATTATAGGCCTATTTTGTGTTCATCTTGTACGCGCTTTCATGCATCTACAAATTGAAAGGATCCCGAGTGAGTATATTTTGCAACGATACACATACTCCGCGCGACAAGATGTGGCTTTTTCAAGAGACTATAGGAATTTGAAAGGAAAAGATGGAGAAACTAGATCATATAGACAGAAGATGTTGCTTAAAAAAGCAATGAAAGTAGTACACCATGCGAGTCTATCTAAAGCTATGAATGATAAAGCCCTGGAGATGATGGACGAATTATTAGGGTTATTGATGCGTGTGGAGCCTGATATAGTTACTGGTGAGAGTTGTGGCACAAGTGCTGGCGATGACATCCAGGTATGCACATCCTGTTATTATGAATACACCATAATTACATGTCGATAATGATCCATGTATGTAATGATGATATAGGTCGAAGCGTATGAAACAGAAGACATAGTTATAGACAATTTACGCAAATTAGATGATGGGAACGAGGTATGGAACAAATTTTATAATGTATTATTTATGCTGCTCTATAAAATTTGTGTCTTCACTGGAGTTTGCGTTATTTCACAGGAAATTTTAATGGGGTCTAATACAAATGAATGCAATGCTAACGATGATCAATGTAATATGCCGATATTAACATTGGAACATAACACTGATATGCGTCTGGTTGATAGTAGTGCTACGGATGTGGAAGCTAGAAAGGTAATAACATTGCTACAGTATATGATGAATATGTGAACATGAAAACTGACTTAGTATCTTTGATTTGTAGAAACTGGAGTTTCATATGGAAGGTGTAAACTTAGCAAGACCAGATAAGGCCAAGCCTAAGGGAAGAACAATCAAAAGTAGTGAGCAACAAGTTCTTAAATTGGGGGCGAAAGGAGCTAAGAAGATGAGCAGGAAGTGCCAGAAATGTGGCATAGCTGATGGTCACAACAGCCGTACGTGTTTAACTGTGGAGGATAATAGGGTTCGATTGGCTAACCTATCTGGACGTAAGCGAGGACGGCCTCCTGGTTCAAGGAACAAAATCATAGGTGCAGCACCACAGTGGAATGAGACATCAACGTCAAAAAAACGAACGGTGTATGTCGGAGATAATGATTCATCTGGTAGAGAGTAGAATACCATAAGATTTATGATAAAATTATATTCTGGATGTAAATGTGATTCGTATGTTTAATTGACAATGCACAGAAAGCGTCATAAATATGCTTACAAACTGTCATAAACGTATGTGAAAGTTATCATAAGCAGTTAACAGTTATGTAGCAATCTGAATGTACATCGACTTGTTTTATAGCATATGACGTTGTCGTATGTAGCATAAATGTAAGTTCGAAAATACATAACACTGGCCATAAACTGTTCAGATTGTGAAACTTATAAAGCATAGAACGTTGTCGAATGTAGCATACATGTATGTGCAACTATACATAACATGGCGTTGTTTATTGCATAAACTGGTCAGACTGTGAAGCATGACTGTACAAAGAGATGTTTCCAGTATAGAACGGTGATAATTGTATCATAAACTTGAGACAAAACAAGCATAATGTATGGGCATAGAACGGAGATAATTGTATCATAAATGTATGGGCAACAATGCATAACATGGCGTTGTTTACTGCATAAACTGGTCACACAGTGAAGCTTATGACTGTACAGCGGTGATAATTATATCATAAACTTTAGAGAAAACAAGCATAACACGAGGTTGTTGACAACATAAAATTGTACAGGAAATTGGCAGAATTAAATGCATGAAACACACATGAAGATCAAACACATGGGGTACAATATTCTAGTTTAGACATCGTTGATCCCCAAGTTGTCATTGACATAACATAAGAAACATCTGCCTGTCTTTGCCCATACACACATGACTCATCTGAAGTTTATGGAACCATTGTATACACAATATATTACATATCTAAACTAAACTGCATCCATTTGACCTTGAATCTTTTGATGTCTTCAAGCAGCAATAATGCTTTGTTCTTCGGATGGAATGTGATATAATGCAACGCAAGAGACCGTATCTCACTAGTGTTGCCCTGCAAGACAATAAAATTGTGTTAGTTATACATGTGTATCATATGTTGCTTTGTGCCAACTATAGAATTAACTGATAAATTTGTACGTACTGCTTCTATGTCTGACCGCAGAGATCCTTCAACACAGTCATAAAAGAGAATATATCCCATAACATAAAACCCACAATCATTGGATCCTGCTGTCATGTTAGGACAATTTGGGCACAAGTCAATTGCGAAGTTGCCAAATTTGGGAAAGTATGTCATGGATCGTACATGTTGTATGGCTTTATTTAATCTACTCATAATAACCTTAACTCATGGTAACTTTCTGCCACCTAAATCCAATTGGGCAAAATGATATTCCTTCCATGTAGTACCACCAAGTGTTGCCCCATATGGATTGGAATCTAAAATATGAATGCACTTCTTGACTGTATTGACAACATACAATGTCCAGTGCCCCCTGCTTACCATGGGAACCATGATCTGACCGTGTAAAAAAAAGCATAAAGATGAATAGTGTAAATGACAAAGCATAACAATGTGATATGTACCATTTAAAATAAATTATGTTTGTAAAATGAAATATGATTGTTACTGCTTTGCATTTATCCATTTCATCTGTCTCGGGCAATGCATTGTCTAGAAGTGTACAGTACAGATTCATCAAAAGGTTGAGGGTTCCGACTATGTCGTTTCTGTTCCTCAAAGTTGAGTAGTGACTGCAATAAACAATATAAATGGAGTCAGTATACTTGGGTTCGCAGATTGTGTATATGAATATGGTGTAGGAATGTTACGATAATTTACCCCAACATTAACATCAAGAATTAATCTGTTCGAACTCGTGGAAGGCTGCTAATTTTTGGCATCATCATCAACAGTGTTATTAAAACTACGTTTAAACGTCAAAACTCTAATTAGAGGTTGAAATCACGTTTTAGCGTTTTGGCGTTCTAAACTGTAAAACGCAGTGTTTTATGCATTTTAGACCATTAGCTATTTTTGGGCCCGGTCTATTAGTTACTTTTGGGGTTCAATCCAGCTCATGGGTGAATTTTTGGTAAGCCACTAACCTCTTTGTTTTGGTATTTAACTTCATATTATTGTCTGAAATTATGATATATTGGTATTTTTCCTATGTTGTTTAAAACTACGTTTAAACAAAGTTTAAACGTTTAAAAGTCAAAATTTCACCCATGAGCGTTCCAACGTTTTATCGTTTTAATAAGCTTGATCATCAACACATTGGATGAAGCACTGTATGAACACATTGTCGAGACACTTTCCATCGGCAAAAGATTCATATATATCAGAAGCAGTCGAACAATATTCACCATAATCTATTATGGTCCTGGGGAATTTTTGATAACAATTAGTGAGGTCGCGTAAAACTATCAGCATATAAACAGATTTTGTTTTTGTCTGTACTTCATACCTGCTAGTGTCAGATTGCGTATCACACAAATATTCGCGTAGAGCTAACACAGTTTGCATCTCCGAATCAAGTGAAATCTGGTCAACCTGAGGAGTGTTTGTAGCTGGATCGGTTTCAACAGAAACCTAAAAAGATATATGAAAATATATAACAATCTGTGAACAGTTTTGGCAACTATAATAAAAATGAAAATTACTGAGCTGACATGTTCAGATGGAGTCTGATCAAAGCATGGACCATTGTCAGGGAGATCTGTTTCTGCCGCCTGTTGGACGCCGCCGGGAGACTAACAATTATGGTATAAATAAATTAGATGTTTAGTAAACTACTAATAATAATATAGAAAAACAACGAGGTGATGTACTCATACCTTTATTTGCGGCGTCGCATCAAATATCGGCGAGCAAGATTCCGTATGTGGTGTTGCTTGAGGAGTGACGTTTGTGTTGGTCGGCATGTTCTTGCCAACGTCACCATGTTTACCCTGAAAAAATTGTAATGGTTATATGCTTTTTAAAGAAAACGATGAATACAACCCTTCAATGAAAATACAAGTAATAAAAAAAACATTACCACTGGGGTTGTAGGTGTTTTGGTCTATTTCGTTATATTTGTATAAACCAGTGGATCAATGTCAGCTTCATCGGGGCAACTTTCTAATAGTACACGAATATGTTGTTGCCTTAACAGTAATTCATGTATCTGTGTGTCTGTCAACTACGTATCCTGCTGAAATGCTGGAGTAGACATATCTGTTACAGTTTGTGGGGCCGAACACGTACATCCTTCTTTACGTATCATTTAAACAAAAAAACATCGTTTTAAATAATGGCATCATAACGATATCGACAAATGTTTGAATAATTTTTTTATATTGACGTAAAGACCATAAAACTGACTAACCTGCCGACTGGGGAAGAATATCATCTGATTTTGTAGTTGTTTTCTGCACATCATAAACATCTTCATTGTCTCCCGACTCGGCACGGAGGACCTCATCTATTAACTCGCTAAAAACATCAGATAGATTGTATTGTTTCTCAACAATCTGCTGAAGAGTCTGTTTAATAACTAAATAAGCCTTACCAACCTTCATATCATAATGTGACAACTTCTCTATGAAACCCAGACGATGGCAGGATGGAAGCTAATTCAGCTTGCTTGATATCAAATCCCTGAAGAGCAGGAGTTCGATGTGAATGGTGTGATGTCCAGATGGGTCAGGACGCGGTACATCAAAAGTGTTTGTCCTGTTCTTATGCTGTTGTAAAATAAAAGTTATTAAGTAAATATATAGCGTATAACTGAATATTATGTTGAAATTTTATGACAAAAAATATATAAATAGAATCTTGCCTTAAATTGTGCTTCAACAGGTGGTACAGCTGTGTAGCAGGTCTCTGTGGTGCTTCGGAACTAAAAAATATGTGAAAGATGGAGTAAAACTTATACACACATATAAAGTGGAGTTTCATTTGTAAATATAAACGACACTGCTTCTATCGAAAATACATCATAACAGTTATGTAGCAATCTGAATGTACATCGACTTGTTTTATAGCATATAACTTTGTCGTATGTAGCATAAATGTAAGTTCGAAAATACATAACACTGGCCATAAACTGTTTAGATTGTGAAACTTATAAAGCATAGAACGTTGTCGAATGTAGCATACATGTATGTGCAACTATGCATAACATGGCGTTGTTTATTGCATAAACTGGTGAGACTGTGAAGCATGACTGTACAAAGAGATATTTCCAGTATAGAACGGTGATAATTGTATCATAAACTTGAGACAAAAAAGCATAATGTATGGGCATAAAACGGTGATAATTGTATCATAAATGTATGGGCAACAATGCATAACACGATGTTGTTTACTGCATAAACTGGTCACACAGTGAAGCTTATGACTGTATAGCGGTGATAATTATATCATAAACTTGAGAGAAAATAAGCATAACACGAGGTTGTTGACAGCATAAAATTTAAACGACACTGCACATCATATAAAGTGGAGTTTCATTTGTAAATATAAACGACAGTGCTTCTATCTATGTACCATATATAAGGCAAATTAAATTGATAAAAAATATGATAAACGCATAAAAAATACTGAACAATGTCCAAATTGTTCTTATTCTTTGCGTATCTTGCCCTTGTCAGCTCTTGTCAATGCTTGAATAATATTCTTATCAAAATATTTGATGCGTGGTGTTCCACGTTTATTCTGAGGTGCAGCTGAATCATGAAGATGATTCAAATAATACAGTTGCAAAAGCATAACATGAATCGTTGTGAGACATAACAAAACATAATCTAAATGTATATGAATTTTGCATAAAAAATATGGCTACATATAAAAGACAAAAAAGTGATATGCTTACAAGAATGATGATGGAACATCCGTAAATTGTTGTAGAAACATTTGTAACGCTCCTAGTATGTCACTTCTTGGCAGTTTGGCATAAATCATTGAATATTAGTTGGTACCAGTCTATCTCGTGGAAACGATACATTTCCTCAGTTAAAAGAACCTCATGGTTAGTTATTCCCCAGCTGGCAGTAGGGAACAACAACCTATTGCACAGTATCAGGAAGAAGGATCTAATGCTTAGATCATCGTCAAACCCTTTCCTTAGACGATCTTACGATGTCTTATGTTTCCGTTTACGAAACAGTAATCCACGTGTCGGTCCATGGGCCTTCGCGTTGATTTCGCCCAGCAGATTACGTGTATCGGGCCCACGAATCCAGCAACCAAGCACGCAGTTTTTCCAGCTCTCCTCACCCGTAACGCTCGCGGCGGCCGAACCCTAGCTTTATCGCCGCCATCTGCTTCTTCTCCACTGCGGTTGCCGAACCCTAGAGATTCTCCCCCCGTCGCCCGAACGTCGTCGCATTCACCTTCTCCACCGCATAGAGGGAGACGATGTCGCCTTGTTCTTCTTCACCGGTGAGGGACCCAGAATCGCAGAGAAGGTGGCGCTGCCCCCTTGTTCTTCTCCACCGCAGAGAACGAGCCGCATTTGATCCACCGCGGCGCCGAACCCTAGGCAATCCACCCGCCGTCGCGAGCACCGTCTCCAACGCTGAGTCCGACCCGCCGTCAACTTCAGCGTCCCCTACGCATTGACCAAGCCGCACGTCGCCTTGGGCTTCTCCACTGCAGAGGGTCCCGAAATCGGCCGGCCTTCAGGCACCTCCACACACGGGTAAGTCCTCAAGCGCCAACTCTTACATTTGCATATTTACACAATCTGAATCGTAAATCGGTTTCACATTATTAGTAACTCAATTGTTTCATTTATCAAAAAACAATTCAGCATAAATTCATTGTTAAATGGATACACAAATTTATACTCTTCAACGTCTCACACGTTTATGCACTAAACAATACCGTGTTATGCTATTTTGTTGACAAAATTATGATATATACGTCAACATGTTATGCCATAAACATCTCGCCGTACATTTAGGGCCAGTACGCACGAAATAGCCAGCTTATACATTAATTGGATGTTGCATATGAGCAGAATTTTTATTGCTCCATTACGTTTTTTATGTATATGTGTTGTTTGATTTGGCAGGAACATCATACATGAAGAACGTAGACCGACCTCCATCTAATCCAAAGCGGATTATAATTCAGTCTACTCAAGAGTGCTTTAGTGTCGACATACCCCGTGTTCCGGCGAAAACTGTTAGACACAAACCAATGCAGGCTGGTGATGAGGACGATAACTTTATGCCATTATCGAAGAAGCGTAACTTTGATGACAGTCCTCCATAAGTCTTGAAGAAGATAGTTACAAAGCGGAGGAAAGTAGTGGATCCCCCCCCCGACAGGTTAGAATTGATGGTCAATGGCGATATATCATTTTCTGCGTGAAATTATATTGTTTTGAGATTTGATTTAAACATTAAGTTGCGATTATGCAGATGTAAATGTTTACGCTATTCATTGTATACATTTTTTCAGCAGAGGCTTAATGTGAGATGCAATCCCCAAGACGTTATAGTAAGCATCCAGATTTTAAATGACAGACAGCGCCAAGCTATTGCACGGAGGGGGTTCTCCAGTATTCTTGATATGAGAGTTGACGCACTTGGCAGTAGATCTCATTTAGCTTGGCTGATGGAAAAGCTTGACCATAATGACATGACAATTTGAGCCGGCCCAGGGAAGGAGCTCAAAATTACAAAGGAGACGGTGCAACTTATTTTGGGGTTACCAAATGCTGGTGGAGAAACGGCATTAGGCATTGATGAAGCTGTTGCTGCAAACAATTTAAGGGCTAAACTTGGTTTATCAAAAGAAGATTTTAGTGTTGCAGCTCTTCAAGATCGTTTAAGGAAAGGGTTTGACGATGATCTAAGCAGCAGATCCTTCTTCCTGATACTGTGCAATAGGTTGTTGTTCCCTACTGCCAGCTGGGGAATAACTAACCATGAGGTTCTTTTAACTGAGGAAATGTATCGTTTCCACGAGATAGACTGGTACCAGCTAATATTCAATGATTTATGCCAAACTGCCAAGAAGTGACATACTAGGAGCGTTACAAATGTTTCTACAACAATTTACGGATGTTCCATCATCATTCTTGTAAGCATGTCACTTTTTGTCTTTTATATGTAGCCATATTTTTTTATGCAAAATTCATATACATTTAGATTATATTTTGTTATGTCTCACAATGATTCATGTTATGCTTTTGCAGCTGTATTATTTGGATCATCTTCATGATTCAGCTACACCTCAGAATAAACGTGGAACACCACGCATCAAATATTTTGATAGGAATATTATTCAAGCATTGACAAGAGCTGACAAGGGCAAGATACGCCAAGGACAAGAACCATTTGTACATTGTTCGGTATTTTTTTATGCGTTTATCATATTTTTTTTATCAATTTAATTTGTCTTATATATGGTATATGGATAGAAGCAGTGTCGTTTATATTTACAAATGAAACTCCACTTTATATGATGTGCAGTGTCATTTAAATTTTATGTTGTCAACAATCTCGTGTTATGCTTGTTTTCTCTCAAGTTTATGATATAATTATCACCGCTGTACAGTCATAAACTTCACTGTGTGACCAGTTTATGCAGTAAACAACGTCGTGTTATGCATTGTTGCCCATACTTTTATAATACAATTATCACTGTTTTATGCTTGTTTTGTCTCAAGTTTATGATACAATTATCACCGTTTTATACTGGAAACATCTCTTTGTACAGTCATGCTTCACAGGCTGACCAGTTTATACAATAAACAACGCCATGTTATGCATAGTTGCACATATATGTATGCTACATTCGACAATGTTCTATGCTTTATAAGTTTCACAATCTGAACAATTCAACGCTATGTTTTGAACATGTGTTATGTATCCTTGGATTTCCAGCTACCCTTTCAGCATTCTTTCCTTCCATTGAACAATTCAACCATTTACAATTCTTACGCTCCCTATATTTCTTCAACGAAAATCCAACCTCGTATGCATATTGACTATAAAAATTATACGCCTCGTCCACGTTACTAAATGTCATACCGACTTTAGGTATCAATCTTATATCAATATTGTCCGGCTGCGCACAAAAATTTAACGTTTACGATTCAATAGCGATTAAATCTAACGTAATATAGGTACAACATTAAAAAAAGTATGTAAGAAAATAATAGTATCATAATTGGGAGAACTTACATGGCTTTGAAGAATATGAGGTGTATCCTGTTCATGCGCCCCAATATGTCTCATGGGAATGTGCTTATCTGCGCCGACCACGTCTACCGATTTTGTGTGCTCATCAATATGTCAAGGTGCCCTCAATGTCGCGGGGGGAGTAACAGATACACCCTCTGTGTAACTGGTGATCGCAGACGCTACAGGATGCATGTCCATTGAAATAGACGTACATGTTGATCTATGCACAGACGCTACAGGTTGCATGTCATCGCCAGCGCCGATGCTGGACATTTTCTCGCCGTTAATCGCCACCCGGTGCTCTCCCTTCCGCCGCCGTTAACCGCCGCCAATATCAAAGATACGAACGTGGACGAGCGGCTGTAAATTAGAATTTGTTTCCTCCCGTAACTGTGCCTTTATTTACGCGAACGTGGAGCACGTCTTTCCTTATCTCAAAGCGGTGGAGATTTAAATGTTGCATGGTTTATACTATCATGTTACACAGCGTTATGCAGTCGTAAACGGTGTGCACATGGTAATATTTGTTCCCGTGATTCGTGGCACAAAAGATTCCTTCTATACATGATTTATGCACATTACTACATATTTTTATGCGTGCGTAAAACGCCTGTCACGTATCATCCGGGATTCATGGCTATCATATGCATGGCTGACGCAAGCTTGCGTACAGTGGGCCGACCGCGACCTAGTTGGCGTCCTGGCTGGGACTTCCCCACTAACGGAAGCTCAGGGCTTCCATTACCTCTTCCCTATATATATATATATATATATATATATATATATATATATATATATATATATATATATATATATATATATATATATATATATATATATATATAAGCATCTCATTAAACTCAATTAGTAAACAGAAACCACACAACACATGCTCTCAAAAAAATGCTGAGGTATGTTGTATGTCCATGTGACATGCCTACGGTAGATCAAGTGTGTTCGTATTTTTAATAGAGAGCCATAAATGTGCAGCAGCTTCCTGAATTTATGCACAGAAAGGTAATGCATAAAAACCTTGACGCTGCTACCTAAGCTATCTATAGGCTGGGTGAAATTGAGCACTTGCAGAGCCAACAATTTGTTGAATGTGCAAGACTCACTGGATCAATCAGCCCATAATCAGTAACAGATCATCACCAAAAAACAAGAGCATGGCAAACAATTTCTGAAAATAATGTCAAACACTGCGATGCGGCTGTGCAGAGCCTAGATATTTTTCCATCGTCAGTAACACAAAAAACTGGTATTAACTGCACAAATAAACAGAATCACTCAGTTCATTCAGTTACATAGTTATGCAACAGTTCCAAATACTTTAGGTGGTGCACAGGACACAGATGTGGCAGATGGCATCTTCCCAGCTCAGAAAATACCAGATTGATTATAATGGTAAAGACTCCAATACTCGTATGTTACTGGTTAATTTAAGCATAATGACAAATCTGTAGATTGTATTGTTACATCTTTTCACCAGTAAGTGTGCATGAGAAGAATAAAAACCACATTAATTGGAAACCAAATAGTAATACAGTATGAGTTCTATAACTGATTAGTGATTAGAAAGAGGCTCTATTATTGCTTTCCTTAATAAGATAGCAAGTATTATAGTGGGAATGGAGAATAAGTCAATTTTTTAAATCCATGGTCTTCTACGATTTCAGCAACAGTATTTATGAATCACTCATCTTATGCTGCTCCATGGATCAGGGTGTAGGTACAAACATATTGAAAGTTTAGCAGAGAATATTGAGATTAGTTAAGACTTGGGAGAACAGCTTTGGCTGGCCTCCAAAAAAACTATCACACAACATCAACGACCACAAGAATTGCATGATAGCTTTAGGAAATCGGAGACATGAAATCATATCTAAGCTGCAGTTTCAGCACTTACCATTTAAAAATATCAACTACCTGAGAGGATCAACAATTATATGCTGCTAAAAACTCAAGAGTCAATTGATTCACAAAGCAAACATGAAGTTATAGGAAACGGCAGGGATGAGAACAGGATGAAAATAGTAATTATTCGGATAGCTTGTCTTTTTCTATGAATGCGAATAAATAGGATATAGAATCCACTATGCAAATTCATATTCTTATTTTTAGCATTGAGCTTGTAAAGATTCATAAAGTGTAAACCTCAAATTTATCATATATTTTTTCAAATGATAGAAATAAAATTCGATATGGATTCGGATACAAATTCGGTTATCTTTTTACCTTTTTGTTGTAGAGAGCAAGTAATGCATAAAACAATTTATGCAAAAATGTATTCTTATTTGTAATAATATGTTTGATAATATAAGAAAAATCAGCATCAAATTTTATACATGTCTATTTTAAAATATTAAATTTGTCCTAACAATTCGGATTACCACATTTGTCCCTAGTAAAGGATTTACTCAGTTGCCTCAATAACCTTTCATGCAACTTCTAATTACTATCACATGTGCTTCCATCACGTGAACCAAGAGTACAAACATCATTTTCCATGTGGCAACTTTATAATCTGTAGCCTTCTATCCTGAAAAGCTTCAGGGAGCTCAGCTAGCTGTCTAATATTTTCCAATGTCTAAACAGGAATCCACAACAGCTTTTAGTGCAGATATTTGGCATCTAAAATATTTCTCCCTAAATTGCAGAAACAACCTAAGTTGTTTGCCGGTATACAAGAATGATAAGATGTGGCACACCACTAGCAGGCACCAAATGCTAAAGTTTTACACTTTTTAAACATGACAGTAGTAGATAAGAAACAAGACATAAAACCTTTACTTGTACTATCTATTACATGCAAGAAGGGTATCCGGTATCCTGAAACTATTTTTGGACGTTTCTAGCACTGAAACTATTTTTAAGAATGTGTCATTAAAGCTTGGGCTACTAGAAAACAAGATAAACTTCAAGCTTAAAGAAATTAGTTTCTTCACATTGTAACGCATCAATATCATTTATGGAGGGAGAAATGATATTTCGACAAGCCCACAACAGTACAATACATGCAAATTGATTTCATGAGATAAATAGTATGGCTTGTACCTTATCTTCAGGCTCCTCCACTTCAGTTGATTCGCCCTCTTTGCCCTTCTCAACCTCAGATTGTGGTGCTTCTTCCAGCTTGTTTTCAGCCTCAGCCACAGCAGGAGCCCCCTCAGTTTCTACTGTTTCTCTGATAATTTCGAGAACACAAAAGGGTTACACATTCCGTAATCCACCATATCAACACACATCCAGAATAGCAAATACAAATAATTTTAAAAAAAAGAACTAACTGTGCAAGGGCTTCATCAGTCACAATTCCCCAGATGCCACGGCCAGCGCACCTCACACTTCATTCCATAACCTCTACCTGTGCCACTGTGGCGCTCATAGGCCCGGCGAGGGGGGCGACCAGACTCATCACCAGCCTCACTATCAGTATAGCCACCACGGCGACCACCACCACGGTAAGGCTGACGTGGTCCATGGCCTCTTCCCATAGCCTTTCCATCACCTTCCTCCCTCCGCGGGAAACCACTATCTCCAAATCCACCACCACCATAACCTCCCTCAACACCATTGCCATTGCCCTCACCAAATTCACGCCTTGGTCCCATCCTGCCTCCACAGAAGCTACATCTACCACGTCCTGCCCCAATAGCTGGAGCCCCATAGTTCCTGGTCTCTTTTACTGCAAAGAGATGACACATCAATACAATCTCATGTTAACAACCTGTTTATGTACAAATTTCTAACAGGTAGACCAAATGAGAAAAAAAATCAAATTTCAGAATGTCGTAAGAATTGAATAGAGGTGTAAATGACGATAAATTTCTGCACTGAACAGACATCCGCCAAGCGAAATGCTCCGCTCTTCACTGTACCAAATCGATATGTATGTGCAGGAATCCCAAACCACCGTGGTATATACATTCCAGTTCCAGATCCCCTGCTGCTCGCATCAGATTCAGAACACAAAACCCGAGACTCCGGCTTCTGATCAGATTCGAATGAAACTATGGAAGCGTGTATGGACTCACCAGCCTGCGCGGGCGGTGGCCAGTTTGGCCGGAGCGACGGTCGCCGGCTTGGGCGATGCGGCCGCCTTCTTCTCGGCAGCCACGATGAGGTGCGAGCAACGAGGAGATCGAACTAGTTCTTCGTGCCCATGGACCATGTCGCCCCTCTCCTTGCCTCAAACTCCACTCACAGATCAAAGGAAACACCAATCCGACCTCTCAATCAGTAATCAAGAACAACGCCGTCGGAGAGAATGCCATGAATGGGCAAATCGTATCGACACACGAGAGGTCTAGGGTTTACGGTTTAGGAACGGAGGTAGAAGGAAGACGACAGACGAGGCTAAGGAGAAAGAGATCGTAAAACCGTAGCCGCCACTTGGGTTCGCCACTCTCCACTCCCCAGCTATCACTCTCCACCGCGAACAGGCTCGAGTGAACATGTGCTTGCCACTGAAGAGTAGGAGCGGTTGTTTTGTCATGTGGCCTGACTCGCATCGGCCTCCTTATCGAATGGGCCTTAGTGTTGAAAAAAGGTTCATTTTCTTAACTGGACCTCTATAGTTTATGAGGACTTTTTTTTTCTTTTTTTCGGCTGAGGTTTTATGTCAAAACTAGTCACTTGTTAGTGCACAGTTTTTATATATCATATAAGTTATCTTTATTTTAATAATATAAAAATATATATGTTCTATTGGTTAGGTGAGTGTGAATGTGGAGCCAATAACTAAAATTTAAATTTTTAAATTATTTATAATTTTACTCTATTTTTGTATTAAGCTGGAAGAAAAATGACATGGAACAGCTATTGAAACTGATATTGTATATATAGTACAGACTTGCATCTCTTATTCTAAGCATCGATGTCAAAATTGCATATCTTGTTCTAAGAATAGCCTATCCAGTATTTTAGTTTTACGTACAGAGCATAGTGTATAAATGAAATTATAGGATGCCATAGTTTTCGTGTAATAAGAATGTCTAAATAAATTGCAATATTATGTGAGCATTTTTTTTTCGAAACACTAGGCAAACTAGACAGGCAGCTACTAGACATATTTCTTAAGCCGAACAAAAAAAACAAATTCAGGCCAAAAATCATAGCCACAACTATTCTAGGGTTGTGTCGAATCAGCTTTTTCAGTCTACTATTTTTTATGTAAAATAATTTAAATAAAAAATTTGAACTGTGAAGATACGACGACCTAAAGACATTAAATCTGCTTTAGCATGGAGCGGATGAAGAGGATTTTTACAAAGTACCAAACTGTGCATGCGAAGGTGGACAGTTAAACCTAAAACCTTGATTATAGCAAACTATTAACCTAAACGTGCAAAACTGCGCATGATGGGGACGCTATCACCAGGGGCGGACCTAAAGAGAGCTAAGTGAAGATCTAGACCCTCGCTCATTTCTCTACTGCAAATAGTACAGTTTAGACCCAAGCCTTCCATTCCACAGTTGGCAAAAACGAGGCAACGGCTAGGAAGTGGTTGGTGGTTATAAATACAACCCCAACCACCTCCATTCATTTGACCCAAGTCTCCCATTCACTCTCATTCAATACAAGAGCAAGCACTTCATCTCAAGACACATTCAAGCTTCCAAATCTCTCCAAGTGTAATAATTGTGAATAGTGATTATTAGTGATTAGTAACTTGAGAGAGTGTGATTTTGTGTCTTTTCTTGTTGCTCTTGTTTCTTGGCTTTTAATCGTGCTTTCTTCATCTCCTTCTAAACTCTCAGTGACTTGTAAAGCTAGCAAGAGACACCTAAGTGTGTGGTGGTCCTTGCGGGGTCTGAGTGATCCTTGAGATTAAGAAGAAGCACTCAACCGGTCTAAGTGGTCGATTGACACTACACCAAAATAGTAAACTTCCTAGAGCCTAAACTCTAAGAAGTTAGCGAAACTCTCCGAAGTTAAGCCATCCCGTCGGAAGTTTGGCTCTCGAAAAAATTTTGACGGAAGTTAGGTTAACTTACTAGAGGGCTTAAGGAAGTTAGCTAACTTCTTACGGCTTAATAAGCCTCTCGGAAGTTAGTAGTTTTACGCCGTCAGCGCCGTCAGCTGACTAACTTTCTACGAGTAACTTCCTATGGCTTACTGTAGCCCTAGGAAGTTAGCTGACTAACTTCCTACGGTTTACTGTAGCCTCTAGGAAGTTAGCTGTCTTACTTCCTACGGCTTACTGTAGCGCTAACTTCCTACGGCTGACTGTAGCCCCTAGGAAGTTAATAAGCCTCTAAGAAGTTAATTTGACTAGCATTACAAATGTTGTTTATATTTTACACCATATTCCACAACATAACAAATATATCAACAGTTATATATCACAACATATTTTCGCATAAAACATCTCACACACAATCACGTAACAATATTTAAATCCATAGTCTCATCAATTACATCACAAAAGTCTCATCCATAGTCTCATCAATTACATCACAAAAGTCTCATCCATAGTCATAATAAGACACATCTCATCATCCAGTACTAATAAGAGACAATATCTCATACATAGTCATAATAAAAGTCTCAAGTATTAGAACACAATAACATGGAAGCTCACGGTCGTCGATCACCATCGGGTTACAGTGACGAGTGATGGTCGATACCTCCACTAGCGAAGAGGGTTTCGACAAAGTCTAACCTGTCTTCTCGTTCATGCGTCGGCAAGGTAGCTGGAGGGGTCTAATATACATGTACAAATGATATTTGTTGAGTTACATCATAATATAACTAACAACAAGTAAATGATGATGAATTTGCATACCTGATGTTCGGTAGATGGAGATGTAGGTTGTCACACCCAGTTTTAATTATAAGGCAAACCGAATGCGAACCATGTACGTGCCAGGATCAGCAATTCATGTACACAGCAGTTACATAACTAGACATCATCACACAGTGCTCAAATAATAACATAGAAGGGGAATAATAGTCAATTACATCATATGTCTGAGACATCCACATAGTCTTTACAATAATCAAAGTGCGGAAAAGAAACGTAGATACACGCGGCCTTCATAGGCAGCCGATTGGGGGTTGCCGCTAACCCACGCCTAGAACTCGTCGTAATCTTGAAACTTCTGGAAGTCTCCTTCCACGGCTTCATCTTCTCCTGAGCAGTGGTTGCAATGCGGACAACCTGGGGATGGGGGGGTTTGGTGTGTAGAGCAAGGGTGAGTACACATCAACATACTCAGCAAGTGTCCTGTTTGGCTGTAGTGGACTAGCTTTATGTGGGGGGTAAGTCAAGCAGTTGCTTTTAGTTGATCAGATTATTATTACTAGTAGAGAAAGCCAAGTTTTAGAGTTAACCCACGTTATTAACCCAAACGTACCCTTTCCAAACGGAAAGAATACCACTTACAATTACCATATCCAATGCCAAACCATCATTCTCATTGCCACCTGTAATCCGAACATCTCTGATCAAGTATCACTAATCAATGGAGCTCCCTTGGCCACTCATAACCGTGAGCATGACTGATATATCAGTTTTCATACACTCTGCATAGGTTGCGCACTTTACCCACAAGCTATGATTCCCTTTCTGCCCGGAGATCATGACTCTCCATTGATCACTACCAAGGTGACCCAGCAGGGTATCACTATGTAGCCTTTACAAAGATTCCCCGGGGCTGTAGCCGCCAGTTAGGTTTCCTAAATGCACTGCACTCCTCCCCAAGGGGCGAACCCAAACTTGGCAGAGCGAGCCGCATACACCTAGCCCCATTAACGGCGCGACGGCTAAGCGAACTACACCCCGGTTCCTCTAATTATTCAGCTAAGGGCATCCCATTCCACCCTTATGGTTGCACTGTTTTTCCGGGCGGTCATCCAACGAACAGGTCCTTACGGAGAGGCACTCGAGAAACCGCTCGAGCCCCCTTGAATGCCACAAGTATAACATCATAATAAAGAAGGGAAACAGCGTATCATTGATAAATCTCATCATGTTCATTGATTAGTTTTGAGCAATAGCATAAAGCTAAACAATAATAATTCAACCCAAATAGGTAAACAAGGACGTGGATAACAAAAGCTAGTCAATCCTTAAGTATAACTGTGTAAATGCGGAAAGTGAATTATACAATTGTATAGGACATAGATAGGTCAAGATACACTTGCCTCCACCAACTAGCTGCTGGTCAGGGACTTCTCCTGCGAGTTCCTCGAACTCTTCAACCAGATCGTTCTCTATACGAGCGCAAACATACATACATCCACACATTTAATACAAAAGAACATTACACCATACAATAGAATGCAATAAATAAACAGACGTTCCACGCGGGGCCCGCAATTACGGTTAAGAGAGAAAGAGGAAAAGACAGTCGAGTCTACGGTCGAGAAGCGATCACGTTACATAATTATAAATTAAACCACTCGCTTAACAGAAGGGTATTAGTTTGGCCACTGCGTTTAGCATAAAGTAAGGTCATGTTCCACATTTAATCATCATAAATAGATAAAGATGAATGAAAGGGAGTGGCCACACGGCGAGACGTATGACACAGTATTTAGATTAAATTAAGAAGTAAATGACTCGCCACACGACAGAGCGCGCAACGAGATTCTTGCATTAATCATAGATAAACGTTAAGCGTTGCGCGACGAAACGCACGACGGCTTACGTCAACAGAACAACATTTAAAAATGAATCGTCGCGCGACGACGCACACGACGCAGCACTGTAATAAATATAAATTAAAAGAATCGTCGCGTGATGAAGCGCGCGACGCAACACATTAATAAATATAAATTTAAAAAAGAATCGTCGCGCGACGAAGCGCGCGACGCAGCACATTAATAAAGATGAAATTAGAATGAACCGTCGCGCGGCGAAGCGCGTGACGCAGCACATCGACTAAACTAAAATTAAAATGGATTAGAACGAGGGTTAAACGCAGCGCGACTACGATCGCACGCGCGAGAGCGCGCTGTGCGTGCCAAGCGCACGCGAACCGTGCAGGCGCGCGTGGCGCGAGGCCGTCGGGGCACGGGCTCGGGCAGGGGCGCGGCCGGGGGCATGGCCGGGGCGCGGCGGGGCGGGCCACGGCGTGGGGAGCCGCCGGGGAGGGGCTCGCGGCGGGGACGGGCTCGCCGGGGCAAGGGAGGGCGCGCGCGACGGGGATGGGGGGCTCGCCGGGCGCGGGGAGGGGCTCGCCGGGGAGGGGCGAGGCCGGAGGGCGGAGCGGGGTGCGGCCGAGGGGTGGCGCGAGCGCGGCCGCGGGACGGCGCGGGGGCGCGGCCGAGGGGCGGCGCGGGGCCGAGGGGCGGCGCGGGGCGCGGGGCCGAGGGGCGACGAGGGCGCGACCGCGGGACGACGCGGGGGCGCGGCCGAGGGGCGGCGCGGGCGCGGGCAGGGAGGCCGCGCGGGGAAGAAGAAGGGGAGGGGGAGGGGAGAGAGAGAAGGGGAGGGGAAAAACTCACCTTCGGGGATCCAAACTCCGGCGATCACGTCTCCAAACCCTAGGGCACCACGGGGAGAGAGAGAGATGGGAGAGGGAGAGGGAGGTTACTGCGCGTGAGAAAATCAAATGAGACAAAGGGATTAGGGGGAGGGGCGCGTGCATGGGGAGGGCAGGGGGCGCCAAGGGCATGCGGGCCGGACCGGCCGGGCTGGGCCACACCGCGGATCGAAACCCACGACACGCACGACCACTAAACGGAATCCGATCGCGAACCAAAAATCCGAAACAGGGCGAGACGAACACGCGACATCAGACAAAGAAATGTGCTTCGGCATGATGCAATACCCATGACACTTAGGTTTTGTTTATACATGACACGGACACCCGCTACTATACTGGTTTGAAATTGGGAAGAAGAAGCGAAACGGGAAGAGAAAAGAGAGTAACACCCGAATTTGGTGAGTGAAAAGAAGAAAAAAATTCTACCCCTAAATTCAGGGCGTTACATAGGTATAGGTGGAGGTGAAGACCAAGGATAATGAACAGGAGGTGGTGGGGGCACCGGGACGTGTATCCCTTGGGCCTGTGCTAGTTGTTATAAATTTGTCGAACTCATTCACATCAACGTTTTAAATCAATACATATCTTAAAGTGAAAGCTATTATCTTTTGAACTTACTTGTATGAGTGTTTGCTGCTGTTGAATCTATGTAGCATAATATTCATGTTGCGCGGCTTGTTGCTTCAAGTAATCCTGATGTCACCTAAGTTCTTCTCGCAGTTGCTCCACTTCTGCTGGATCTTGAGTGGAGCGACGGGAGCTACGAGCAGAAGACCTCGACGAACCTCCACGCTGAACCCTCGCCTGGCTCGAGTTGATGACAAATCCTGAAAATGAATAGTTTTTGTTAATATGCTGGGTAAAAGTAGCACTTTGAAGAAATTCTTCAAGTCAATAATGATTAACAAGATATATATACATATTACTTAAGTAAAAAGAGAGTACACATGAGAATTTTTTTGTCTTGAACATGCATGAGAATTGTGTATCATTATAATAAAAAGTACACATGAGAACAGTGATTTGACCAAAAAAACATGTGCATTAACATTTTGACACTTTCAAGTAACTTGACCAATGACATCCCTGAAGATCGTTTTATTTTACAATCTTACATAATAGCTGTGCAACAACTGAGCAATGATTGTTACTTAGAAACTGGAACACATGATCATATTGATACCAGGGAAAAATAAAATTATGCATGCCATAGATAAAAATTGAGAGAAGGCAGGCCTGGTGTAGTGTGAGAGTTGTCTCACTAAGTCACTAGGTCACAGGTTTGAAGCAATCTCTCTACATTTGCGGGAGAAGGTTTGTATCGGTTTATTTCTTATCTAGATCTCACTCATGTGAGACGCCTCCGGCACTCTGCATCCCCCGTTATAGATAAAAATTGAGAGTAATAAACTTACCTGAAAGGATTTGGGGTCGATTCCAGTAGAAAATGTGGCCATTACAATGGAACAAATTGCGATAATGAAGCTATAGAAAAGCACAACTTCAATCGGTTAACATCAATGGCAGAACTATTCAAAAGAGCTCTAATATTTTACTTACAATTATAGTAGTTGAATCGCCATCCTAGGCAATTTTCATATGAGAGTGGCACTTCCCAGTTTGTGGCTCACTACACATGCGCATAGTATGAAATTAACATCAAGCAAACTGCACTATACAAGGCTATGTTTGCAGAACAGTGAATGGAAATAGAAATATTAGAACAGAATATTTTGCAGTATGGAAGTGGAAACATTTCCTAGGAATGCCAAAATTACAAACTTTCAACAGTTCCATGTGATGCAGACTAACTTGTGGTGTGCAGACCAACAAAGGAAGACAATATATGAACTCATGATCCAAGAAGAGAGATTATTTGTACAGCAGAACAGCAACTATTTGTTTAGTTCATAACTCACAAAATAGGCATCCAAAAATAGTAAACTAGGACATTATGGAAAGCTTATAAAGTCCTCTATAATTTTTGTATTATCATCATAACAAGATCGACCTTTAGAAAGGTCAAAGAGAACTAAACATAAATTTTGTCTAGATTTGGACAGAATTCGACTACTCACTTTAAAAATCCATAACTAGAGTGTCAGACATCCAAATCAGGTGATCCTAGACTTTTTAGAAAGCTAGTAGAATTGTCTATAATTTATTTATAAACATCTCATGTTAATTCAATGCATATAAAGGTCAAAAGACATAAGAAAGGCTCTGCTGTCCAAATTTGGACAGATTCAGAGATCGCACTTCAAACAGTTGTAACTTAACTTATAGATCACCAAAAAAGGGTGATACAAAATTTGTTGGAAAGCTTAAGAAAATTACTACAATTCTTCTATAATTACTAAGGGCTGATTCTCAGTTTAGCTTAGCCAAACAATCCAATTTTCGAAACATGTACAGAATTTGGACAGATTCTGAAACTGGAGTTGGAAAAATCATAACTCCTAAACTACTAAACCTATAGTCACGAAATTTTTACACAAGTAAGAAAAAGAAGTGATCTACGACTTTTCTATATAACACTTTCACAGAAAACATGGTTTACTTCACTAAACTATTTACATAACTACGACTGGACATGCAGACCCAATAGCAAACACTAAATAGGTTATGGGAAGGACAGCGGAAAGAAATTTTAGCAAGAACAAGCTACCAAACAGCTAACGTATAATCTATGGAGATAATACAATATGAACATCATATATTAAATGTTAAGATACTATTATCACCCTCAATGCTTAGACCGCTATGTAAGGCGGGCATCATCTATCCTAGTGTGAAATTAATCTAATAAACCACCATATTTACTCACATGGGACATTTTATCAATCAATACAATAAAAGGTAACAATTACTAAAGAAGGTCTTCAATCTTCATTAAACAAATTCATCTGATTTAATTAGCAATAACCAAACTTATCGAATAACCATTTGAAATACCAAACCTATCATTTGCATACAGATACCCCATACTTTGCACACATAGGACTAATTCAATCACACTAGATACACTCAGCCACTAAAACATTATCACATAAACTTCAATTCAAACTTAAGTTTTGCCCCACAAAACGTCTACTTCGCAAACAAGAACATAATCCCATCTTTGTATAAGACAGGGCATTACATAGTGCTTCTATCGAACCTCTGGCGAGCGATGCGCACAAACCTTCTCTTCATCACCCAAACCTGGGGTTCCTCTCCCCAAAACGCCAAGGATTTCAGTCCACATCAAACACACAAACACATATATAGTTAATATCAAAATGCAGGTACCAAATGGGGATCGAACAAGGCATGAACAGCAAGTCTCACTGATGAGGAACACAATATGCGGACTGCGCACAAGACTGGCGGGGTCGCGGATGAGAAACGATGACAATTCTTTGGTTCTCCCATTTCATCGAACAACTAGAGCATGCTGAACGAGTTGGACGACGTCACTGCCGGGGCTGCACAGGCACGACGTGCTGCAGGCACACAAAAGCTTGCCGAGGACCAAACTTGATGAAAGGGGAGGACAAAACAGCACCTGCGATGGAGGCGATTGGTTGGGCGAGCTCGACCATGGGGTTGAGGCGGCCATGGAAAGGAACTCGGCCTGGGGCAGCAGCCGAGCGCTAGGGTTGAGACCATGGCGGTAATGCTCGAGTAGGAGAGGGCGCTCGACGCAGGGGAGATGGCCGACGGCTCCATGGATGCCTGGCGGAGAAGAGGACGCGTGGGGAAGGGGATCCGGCGCCAGGAATAGGAAGCACGGGCGCGCGCGAGCAGTGAGGAAGAGAGAGGAGCGCCAGTGCAGAGAAGGGGCTAGCGTCGCCGAGCTAGTGGAAGGTCAGGGGCGCCACGGAGGCGGGCTGGAAGACGAGCAAAGGGGAGGCGCGGTCCAACAGAGAAGATAAAACCAGAGAGCGGACCTGTACGATGAGGGAGAAGGCTCCATCGACTTCTATTGGGATAAGGAAGACAAAAGAAAATAAAACATTATAGAGGATACGTGTTTAACATAGAAAAAAAAGCATAGCGGTGGAGATAAGGATACGAAGAAGAAAAAAATGTTTTCTCCTCTTCTTTTTTTAAATCTATATATATATTTGATTTCTACAGTTTGGGTTTGGACTAAAGCGACTTTTTGGTTGCACATATTAGTCTTCCACAATTACAATTAGAGAAACGAATTAATTATGAATACTAGGTCCCGACTGTAATTATCTCAACCCGATTTAATTTTGCGGCACTTCTATTGTCGAGTTCTAATAATATTTACTTAGGCCAAAATCACAAGAATGAGTCGAGATTCCAATTCGCATACGCTTAATCAATAAATTTTAAACAGGCACCAAACTCGATAATTTATGAAACAAATACTTCCTGAACCTCGCAAAACTTTTGGAAGAGTCTAGAGAAATAAAGAGAAAACCAATGTCGAATTTAAGATTGGCAAAGATGATTAGGACATATGGACCATTATTCTCAACGATATCTCGTGCTTAAGTCCATAATATTTGTCGGACGGGAGATAAACATCAGGGGTGTTACAGAAGCCGCGCCGGTGGGAGCGGCGGTAGGGGGCAAGGGCGGCCGCGGCGGACGGGGCCGGGGCCGGGGGTGGCCTCGGCGGGTGCGGGCGGTGGCGGGCGCGGCCGCGGCGGGGGCGGGCGGTGGCGGGCGTGACCAAGGGAGAGAGAGACGGGAGTGAGAAAGGTGAGAGAAGAGATAAGGTTGAGGAGAGGTTTAAAATAAAAAATATGACTTCCTAGAGTAAAGTCGTAGGAAGTTACATAACTTCCTAGAGTTTGTACGTTTACTCTAGGAAGTTAAGTAACTTCCTAGAGCCGGCCGTAGGAAGTTAGCTTTTTATTTGACTGGTCAAAAGCTAAAATCTAACTTCCTAGAGGAGGTTGTAGGAAGTTAGCTGGGCAGCTAACTTCCTAGAGCCGGTCGTAGGAAGTTAGCTTTTTGTTTGACTAGTCAAAAGCTAATATCTATTTTTCTAGAGGATGTCGTAGGAAGTTAGCTGGGCAGCTAACTTCTTAGAGCCGGCCGTAGGAAGTTAGCTTTTTGTTTGACTAGTCAAAAGCTGAAATCTAACTTCCTACAGGAGGCTGTAGGAAATTAGCTGCCCATGCTAACTTCCTAGAGCCGGCCGTAGAAAGTTAGCTTTCGTTTGACCACAACCTTAGATCAGCAACTAAAATCTAACTTCCTAGAGTGGGCCGTAGGAAGTTAGTTGCCCATGCTAACTTCCTACGGCTGCCTCTAGGAAGTTAGCGGCTCGTTTTACCGAACACGCAGGTCAGCCTGTGAAAGCTAACTTCCTACAGCTTTTATAAAATACCGTAGGAAGTTATGTTTATTTCCTAGAGCTACCAGTTGCCTTTCGGAAGTTATTTATTTCCTATGGTTTGTTATAAAAGTTGTAGGAAGTTAAAAAACCGTAGGAAGTGTATGATTTTGGTGTAGTGTGAGAGAGAGAAAGGGTTAAAAAAGACATGTCCTTAGTGGCCTCCTCAACGGGGAGTAGGTTCATTGGAACCGAACCTCGGTAAACAAATCGTTGTGTTCATTTGTGTTGATCATTACCTTACGATTTGATTCTTCCTCTCCCCTCTCTCTAAGTTCTCTTTCTTACAATCTTTTCGAGTTAGCTCACAAAGTCATCTGCATCGATTGAGCAACTCATAGCAAGAATAACTTTCTTCTGCACTTTGAATCGTTATTACTTATTTCTAATCCTAACCCTGGGTAAAGTTCGTGTTCAAAGTTTATAATTTTCAGGTTTCGCCTATTCACCCCCCCTCTAGGCGACTTTCACTTCCCAATATCTAAATAACTTAGCTTTGAGGGTGTTAGGGCACGTTCATCATCTTTGGTATTCTCTTCGGTGCTAGACTCTTCATTGTCTGGGCTTTCCTTCTCTATGACCCATGTTGGACTATCAACAACTTCACACGATCCTCCTCCTCAGTGGTGCAACTTGCATTGTCTTGCTAGACGACTTTGAAGGTGAAAGTCGCCTAGAGGGGGGTGAATAGGGCGAATCTGAAATTTATGAACTTAAGCAACACTACAAGTCGGGTTGGCGTTAGAAATATAAATGAGTCCGAGAGAGAGGGCGCAAAACAAATCGTGAGCAAATAAAGAGCGAGACACGATGATTTGTTTTACCGAGGTTCGGTTCTTGCAAACCTACTCCCCGTTAAGATGGTCACAAAGACCGGGCCTCTTTCAACCCTTTCCCTCTCTCAAACGGTCACTTAGACCGAGTGAGCTTCTCTTCTCAATCAAACGGAACACAAAGTTCCCGCAAGGACCACCACACAATTGGTGTCTCTTGCCTCGGTTACAATTGAGTTTGTCATAAGAAGAATGAGAAAGAAAAGAAGCGATCCAAGCGCAAGAGCTCAAATAAACACAGCAAATCTCTCTCTCTAATCACTAAAGCTTTTGTGTGGAGTTGGGAGAGGATTTGATCTCTTTGGTGTGTCTTGTATTGAATGCTATAGCTCTTGTAAGGTGTAGAAGTGTAGAAACTTGGATGCCATTGAATGTGGGGTGGTTGGGGTATTTATAGCCCCAACCACCAAAAATGGCCGTTGGAAGTGTGCTGTCGCATGGCGCACCGGACAGTCCGGTGCGCCACCGGACACTGTCCGGTGCGCCAGCCACGTCAGCAGACCATTGGGGTTCGACCGTTGGAGCTCTGACTTGTGGGGCCTCTAGGCTGTCCGGTGCACAGGTTCTGTAGACTGTCTGGTGCGCCTCCCGCGCGTGCTCTGACTCTGGCGCGCACTGTAGCGCATTGAATGCGGTTGCAGTCGACCGTTGCGCGCGAAGTAGCCGTTGCTCCGCTGGCACACCGGACAGTCCGGTGAATTATAGCGGAGCGCCCTCTGATTTTCCCGAAGGTAGAGAGTTCAGCTTCGAGTGCCCTGGTGCACCGGACACTGTCCGGTGGCACACCGGACAGTCCGGTGCGCCAGACCAGGGTGCCTTTGGGTTGTCTTTGGCTCTTCTTGTTTGAACCCTTTCTTGGTCTTTTTATTGGCTTATTGTGAACCTTTGGCACCTGTAGAACTTATAGACTAGAGCAAACTAGTTAGTCCAATTATTTGTGTTGGGCAATTCAACCACCAAAATCAATTAGGAAAAAGTGTAAGCCTAATTCCCTTTCAATCTCCCCTTTTTTGGTGATTGATGCCAACACAAACCAAAGCAAGTATAGAAGTGCATAATTGAACTAGTTTGCATAATTGTAAGTGCAAAGGTTACTTAGAATTGAGCCAATATAAATTCTCATAAGATATGCATGGATTGTTTCTATATCTTTAACATTTTGGACCACGCTTGCACCACAGGTTTTGTTTTTGCAAATCCTTTTGTAAATTGTTTTCAAAGTCCTTTTGCAAAAAGTCAAAGGTAAATGAATAAGATTTTGAGAAGCATTTTGAAGATTTGAAATTTTCTCCTTCTGTTTCAAATGCTTTTCCTTTGACTAAACAAAACTCCCCCTCAATAAATTCCTCCTCTTAGTGTTCAAGAGGGTTTTAAGATACCAATTTTTGTTAGGTGCTACTTTCTCCCTCTTTTGAATATAATAAGATACCAATTTGAAAAATTTCTTTAAAATAAGGTGTGGTGGTGCGGTCCTTTTGCTTTGGGCTAATACTTTTCTCCCTCTTTGGCATGAATCGCCAAAAACGGATACTTTGAGTGAAATATAAGCCTGCCAACTACTTTCTCCCTCTTTGGTGAACAAAATATGAGTGAAGATTATACCAAAGTTGGAGAGTTGCTCGGAGCAACGGCGAAGGATAAGTTATGGAGTGGAGTGGAAGCCTTTTTCTTCACCGAAGACTCCAATTCCCTTGCAATACACCTATGACTTGGTTTTGAAATTTACTTGAAAAACACATTAGTCATAGCACATGAAAGAGATATGATCAATGGTATACTTATGAGCTATGTGTGCAAGACATCAAAATAAATTCCTAGAATCAAGAATATTTAGCTCATGCCTAAATTTGTTAAAGGTTTGTTCATCTAGTGGCTTGGTAAAGATATCGGCTAATTGTTCCTTAGTGTTAATATACGCAATCTCGATATCCCCCTTTTGTTGGTGATCCCTTGGAAAGTGATACCGAATGGCTATGTGTTTAGTGCGGCTATGTTCAACGGGATTATCCGCCATGCGGATTGCACTCTCATTATCACATAGAAGAGGAACTTTGGTTAATTTGTAACCATAGTCCCTAAGGGTTTGCCTCATCCAAAGTAGTTGCGCGCAACAATGGCCTGCGGCAATGTACTCGGCTACGGCGGTAGAAAGAGCTACGGAATTTTGCTTCTTTGAAGCCCAAGACACCAGGGATCTTCCCAAGAACTGGCAAGTCCCCGATGTGCTCTTTCTATTAATTTTACACCCCGCCCAATCGGCATCCGAATAACCAATTAAATCAAATGTGGATCCCCGAGGGTACCAAAGCCCAAACTTAGTAGTATGAACTAAATATCTCAAGATTCGTTTTACGGCCGTAAGGTGAGCTTCCTTAGGGTCGGCTTGGAATCTTGCACACATGCATACGGAAAGCATAATGTCCGGTCGAGATGCACATAAATAGAGTAAAGAACCTATCATCGACCGGTATACCTTTTGATCGACGAATTTACCTCAAGTGTCGAGGTCGAGATGCCCATTGGTTCCCATGGGTGTCTTGATGGGCTTGGCATCCTTCATCCCAAATTTGTTTAGAATGTCTTGAATATACTTCGTTTGGCTAATGAAGGTGCCATCTTGGAGTTGCTTCACTTGAAATCCCAAGAAGTACTTCAACTCCCCCATCATAGACATCTCGAATTTCTGTGTCATGATCCTACTAAATTCTTCATATGTAGATTCGTTAGTAGACTCAAATATAATATCATCAACATAAATTTGGCATACAAACAAATCATTATCAAGAGTTTTAGTAAATAAAGTAGGATCGGCTTTTCCGACTTTGAAGCCATTAGTGATAAGGAAATCTCTTAGGCATTCATACCATGCTCTTGGGGCTTTCTTGAGCCCATAAAGCGCCTTAGAGAGTTTATAAACATAGTTAGGGTACTCACTATCTTCAAAGCCGGGAGGTTGCTCAACATAGACCTCTTCCTTGATTGGTCCATTGAGGAAGGCACTTTTCACGTCCATTTGGTAAAGCTTAAAACCATGGTAAGTAGCATAGACAAGTAATATGCGAATTGATTCAAGCCTAGCTACTGGTGCATAGGTTTCACCGAAATCCAAACCTTCGACTTGTGAATATCCCTTGGCCACAAGTCGGGCTTTGTTCCTTGTCACCACACCATGCTCATCTTGCTTGTTGCGGAAGACCCACTTGGTTCCTACAACATTTTGATTAGGACGTGGAACTAAATGCCATACCTCATTCCTAGTGAAGTTGTTGAGCTCCTCTTGCATCGCCACAACCCAATCCGAATCTTGTAGTGCTTCCTCTACCCTGTGTGGCTCAATAGAGGAAACAAAAGAGTAATGCTCACAAAAATGTGCAACACGAGATCTAGTGGTTACCCCCTTATGAATGTCGCCGAGGATGGTGTCGACAGGGTGATCTCGTTGTATTGCTTGGTGGACTCTTGGGTGTGGCGGTATTGGAACTTGTTCATCTTCCTCATCTTGATCATGGGCATCTCCCCCTTGATCATTGCTCTCCTCTTGAGGTGGCTCAATTTCTTGATCATTTTGAGCCTTATCCTCATCTTGAGTTGGTGGAGATGCTTGTGTGGAGGAAGATGGTTGATCTTGTGCATGTGGTGGCTCTTCGGATTCTTTAGGACACACATCCCCAATGGACATGTTCCTTAGTGCAACGCACGGAGCCTCTTCATCACTTATCTCATCAAGATCAACTTGCTCTACTTGAGAGTCGTTAGTCTCATCAAACACAACGTCACAAGAAATTTCAACTAGTCCTGAGGATTTGTTAAAGACTCTATATGCTCTTGTGTTTGAATCATATCCTAGTAAAAAGCCTTCTACAGTCTTAGGAGCAAATTTAGATTTTCTACCTCTTTTAACAAGAATAAAGCATTTGCTACCAAAGACTCTAAAATATGAAATATTGGGCTTTTACCGGTTAGGAGTTCGTATGATGTCTTCTTGAGGATTCGGTGTAGATACAACCGGTTGATGGCGTAGCAGGTGGTGTTGACCGCCTCGGCCCAAAACCGATCCGAAGTCTTATACTCATCAAGCATGGTTCTCACCATGTCCAATAGAGTTCGATTCTTCCTCTCCACTACACCATTTTGTTGTGGCGTGTAGGGAGAAGAGAACTCATGCTTGATGCCCTCCTCCTCAAGGAAGCCTTCAATTTGAGAGTTCTTGAACTCCGTTCCGTTGTCGCTTCTAATTTTCTTGATCCTTAAGCCGAACTTGTTTTGAGCCCGTCTCAAGAATCCTTTTAAGGTCTCTTGGGTATGAGATTTTTCCTGCAAAAAGAACACCCAAGTGAAGCGAGAATAATCATCCACAATAACTAGACAGTACTTACACCCGCCGATGCTTATGTAAGCAATCGGGCTGAATAGATCCATGTGTAGGAGCTCGAGTGGAATGTCAGTCGTCATGATGTTCTTGTGTGGATGATAAATACCAACTTGCTTCCCTGCCTGACATGCGCTACAAACCCTGTCTTTCTCAAAATGAACATTTGTTAGTCCCAAAATGTGTTCTCCCTTTAGAAGCTTGTGAAGATTCTTCATTCCAACATGTGCTAGTCGGCGGTGCCAGAGCCAGCCCATGTTAGTCTTAGCAATTAAGCAAGTGTCGAGTTCAGCTCTATCAAAATCTACTAGGTATAGCTGACCCTCTAACACTCCCTTAAATGCTACTGAATCATCACTTCTTCTAAACACAGTAACACCTATATCTATAAAAAGACAGTTGTAGCCCATTTTACATAATTGAGAAACGGAAAGCAAATTGTAATCTAATGAGTCTACAAGAAAAACATTGGAAATGGAATGGTTAGGAGATATAGCAATTTTACCCAATCCTTTGACCAAACCTTGATTTCCATCCCCGAATGTGATAGCTCGTTGGGGATCTTGGTTTTTCTCATAGGAGGAGAACATCTTCTTCTCCCCTGTCATGTGGTTTGTGCACCCGCTATCGATGATCCAACTTGAGCCCTCGGATGCATAAACCTACAAAACAAATTTAGTTCTTGATTTTATGTACCCAAATGATTTTGGGTCCTTTGACATTAGACACAAGAACTTTGGGTACCCAAACACAAGTCTTTGACCCCTTGTGCTTGCCCCCAACATACTTGGCAACTACCTTGCCGGATTTGTTAGTTAAAACATAAGATGCATCAAAAGTTTTAAACGAAATGTTATGATCATTTGATGCAGTAGGAGTTTTCCTCTTAGGCAATTTTGCACGGGTTGATTGCCTAGAACTAGATGTCTCACCCTTATACATAAAAGCATGATTAGGGCCAGAGTGAGACTTCCTAGAATGAATTCTCCTAATTTTGCTCTCGGGATAACCGGCAGGGTACAAAATGTAACCCTCGTTATCCTGAGGCTTGGGAGCCTTGCCCTTAACAAAATTTGACAATCTTTTAGGAGGGGCATTAAGTTTGACATTGTCCCCCTTTTGGAAGCCAATGCCATCCTTGATGCCACGGCGTCTCCCACTATAGAGCATGCTTCTAGCAAATTTAAACTTTTCATTTTCTAAGTCATTCTCATTGATCTTAGCATTAAGTTGAGCTATGTGATCATTTTGTTTCTTAATTAAAGCTAGATGGTCATGGATAGCATCAACATTAATGTCTCTACATCTAGTACAAATGAAAGTATGCTCAATGGTAGATGTAGAGAGTTTGCAAGATTTTAATTCAACAACCTTAGCATGTAATATATCATTTTCACTTCTAAGGTTAGAAATAGTAACATTGCAAACATCAAAGTCTTGAGCCTTAGCAATCAAATTTTCATTTTCATTTCTAAGGCTAGCAAGAGAGTCATTCAATTTTTCAATCTTAGCAAGCAAATTAGTATTATCATTTCTAAGATTGGAAATCGAATCATCACAAACATTAGAATCAACCTTAGCAATAAGTTTAGCATTTTCATTTCTAAGGTTGACAATAGTATCATGGCAAGTGCTTAGCTCACTAGATAATTTTTCACATTTTTCTACTTCTAGAGCATAAGCATTCTTAACCTTAACATGCTTCTTGTTTTCTTTAATAAGGAAGTCCTCTTGGGAGTCCAAGAGATCATCCTTCTCATGAATAGCACTAATTAATTCATTTAATTTTTCTTTTTGTTGCATGTTTAGGTTGGCAAAAACCTCCGCATCACTAAAATTATCCTCATCACTAGAGGTTTCATATTTAGTGGAGGATCTTGATTTTACCTTCTTCCTTTTGTCGTCCTTTGCCATGAGGCACTTGTGGCCGACGTTGGGGAAGAGAAGACCCTTGGTGACGGTGATATTTGCGGCATCCTCGTCGGAGGAGGAGTCGGTGGAGCTCTCGTCGGAGTCCCATTCCCGACAAACATGGGCATCGCCGCCCTTCTTCTTGCAGTACCTCTTCTTCTCCTTTCTTCTCCCCTTCTTGTCGTCGCCCCTGTCACTATCACTAGATAATGGACATTTAGCAATGAAATGACCGGGCTTACCACACTTGTAGCATACTTTCTTGGAGCGGGGCTTGTAATCCTTCCCGCTCCTTTGTTTGAGGATTTGGCGGAAGCTCTTGATGATGAGCGCCATTTCCTCGTTGTCGAGCTTGGAGGCGTCGATGGGTGTTCTACTTGATGTAGATTCCTCCTTCTTTTCCTCCGTCGCCTTGAATGCGATCGGTTGTGCTTCGGACGTGGAGGGGCCATCAAGCTCGACGATTTTCTTTGAGCCTTTGATCATCAACTCAAAGCTCACAAAATTCCCTATTACTTTCTCGGGAGTCATTAGTGTATATCTAGGATTACCACGAATTAATTGAACTTGAGTAGGGTTAAGGAAAACAAGTGATCTAAGAATAACCTTAACCATTTCATGGTCATCCCATTTTTTGCTCTCGAGGTTGCGCACTTGGTTCACCAAGGTTTTGAGCCGGTTGTACATGTCTTGTGGCTCCTCCCCTTGGCGAAGCCGGAAGCGACCGAGCTCCCCCTCGATCGTCTCTCACTTGGTGATCTTGGTCACCTCATCTCCTTCGTGCGCGGTTTTAGCACGTCCCAAATCTCCTTTGCGCTCTTCAACCCTTGCACTTTATTATACTCCTCTCGACTTAGAGAGGCAAGGAGTATAGTTGTGGCTTGGGAGTTGAAGTGTTGGATTTGTTCGACCTCCTCCGAGTCGTAATCCTTGTCTCCCTTCTTTGATACCTGCACTCCATACTCAATAATATCACATATGCTTTTGTGGAGTGAGGTTAGGTGATGCCTCATTTTATCACTCCACATAGAATAATCTTCACCTTCAAACATAGGTGGTTTGCCTAATGGAACGGAAAGTAATGGAGTGCATCTAGAAATGCGAGGATAGCGAAGGGGCATCTTACTATACTTCTTGCGCCCATGGCGCTTTGAAGTAGTGGAGGCCGATTCCGAGCCGGAGGTGGAGGGTGACGAAGAGTCGGTCTCGTAGTAGACCACTTTCCTCATCTTTTTCTTCTTGTCACCCATCCGATAGGACTTGACGGAGGAAGAGGATTCCTCCTTGTGCTTGTGGGTGGACTCCCTTGAGTGTGTTCTTCCCGAGCTTGCGGACTTGTCGCCGGTCCCGAGATCCCTCTTGGCGGATGCTCCCGACATCACTTCGAGCGGTTAGGCTCTAATGAAGCACCGGGCTTTGATACCAATTGAAAGTCGCCTAGAGGGGGGTGAATAGGGCGAATCTAAAATTTATGAACTTAAGCAACACTACAAGTTGGGTTAGCGTTAGAAATATAAATGGGTCCGAGAGAGAGGGCGCAAAACAAAACGTGAGCAAATAAAGAGCGAGATACGATGATTTGTTTTATCGAGGTTCGGTTCTTGCAAACCTACTCCCCGTTGAGGTGGTCACAAAGACCGAGTCTCTTTCAACCCTTTCCCTCTCTCAAACGGTCACTTAGACCGAGTGAGCTTCTCTTCTCAATCAAACGGAACACAAAGTTCCCGCAAGGACCACCACACAATTGGTGTCTCTTGCCTCGGTTACAATTGAGTTTGTCACAAGAAGAATGAGAAAGAAAAGAAGCGATCCAAGCGCAAGAGCTCAAATGAACACAACAAATCTCTCTCTCTAATCACTAAAGCTTTTGTGTGGAGTTGGGAGAGGATTTGATCTCTTTGGTGTGTCTTGTATTGAATGCTATAGCTCTTGTAAGGTGTAGAAGTGTAGAAACTTGGATGCCATTGAATGTGGGGTGGTTGGGGTATTTATAGCCCCAACCACCAAAAATGGTCGTTGGAAGTGTGATGTCGCATGGCGCACCGGACAGTCCGGTGCGCCACCGGACACTGTCCGGTGCGCCAGCCACATCAGCAGACCGTTGGGGTTCGACCGTTGGAGCTCTGACTTGTGGGGCCTCTGGGTTGTCCAGTGGTGCACCAGACAGGTCTTATAGATTGTCCGGTGCGCCTCCCGTGCGTGCTCTGACTTTGGCGCGCACTGTAGCGCATTGAATGCAGTTGCAGTCGACCGTTGCACGCGAAGTAGTCGTTGCTCCGCTGGCACACCGGACAGTCCGGTGTGCACCAGACAGTCCGGTGAATTATAGCGAAGCGCCCTCTGATTTTCCCGAAGGTAGAGAGTTCAGCTTCGAGTGCCCTGGTGCACCGGACACTGTCCGGTGGCACACCGGACAGTCCGGTGCGCCAGACCAGGGTGCCTTTGGGTTGTCTTTGGCTCTTCTTGTTTGAACCCTTTCTTGGTCTTTTTATTGGCTTATTGTGAACCTTTGGCACCTGTAGAACTTATAGAATAGAGCAAACTAGTTAGTCCAATTATTTGTGTTGGGCAATTCAACCACCAAAATCAATTAGGAAAAGGTGTAAGCCTAATTCCCTTTCAGAAGGACATGGGAGTAAGAACCGAAGCAGTCATCTGAATGCGAGCCATAGTAGGAAATCTTGAAGCAAAGCTAAATGATGAAGTGCTCGAATTCAAAATAAGTGAAAAAGCTTCGAAGGTTGAGCTCAAGCAATAGCTTTTATGCACATGTGAGGAATGTTGTGCAGAGATCGGCACCTATCAACTCTTTATATAGCCAGAATGGCTTGCCAATCAAGGACCAAGTGTAAAAAGCACTCGCTATCATTTTGGCCCAAAAAGAAAAGATGTTTTCATTTGTAGTTTGTGCATTTCTATTCTTTGCTTTCGATAATGAACTCAAAGGGAGATGTTTTTTTGGATCTTCGATTCGAATCCCTTTGAAACTAGGTTCATGGTTTGAGCTTGTTATAGTAAATGAAATAATCATGTGAGGGGACAACGAAAACCTTTATCTAAAGGCAATGCCAAAAAGGAGTTTCAACGAAGATAAGATGTGTGTGGCATGTTTTATGTGTTGAAATATCATAAATGTACATCCTCGAATGTGAAGCATTATCGTGTAAAAAGGAGGGGTAAATGTAATTTCATACAAGGTTGTAGAGGGGATCGACCCGATAAATAGGTGAATAGTGTGATCGCTAGGGGGTCAACCATTTGTGCAATTTGAACCTGTTGTCACTGTCATGCAATTCAAGAGTCTCCAAAGGTATAATTCAATTGTTGAAGTTTTCATTTATGGTAGCTTGTATTATCTGAGTTTCTTCATGAAGTTTATGTTTTTCTATACCATACAACTTTTTCTTTGAGCTACTGCAAATTATAAAGGTTTGATTCTATATCAATATGATTGTATGAGTATGTTTAAATGAAAAAAATCAATACTTGTCAAATAATAAAACAAGGATAAAAGATTCTTACACCACCTCCCTCTTCTGAAACAAGGAGAGGGGAAAACCAATATTGTAATCATGTTGTCATATTGTTGTTCTTTTTGAATTGCGGCAAGTCCACAATAGTTGGACAACCACACATGTAGCTATACCGACCTAACCGGTCTAGCCAACTTTACTACGAATCTATGTAGAAACCTTTTGAAGTTTGTATTTATTTCACCTAGACTCCAAATGAGATGATCAAGGTATGTATTTTTATCAGCTCGACTAGAGGAATGCAATGATACATTCAATTCTTCTTTTGAGGTAGTTGGCAAATCTAGTCTGACCTGTTTAGAACTTTGGGTTAGCCCTTTCCCCTTTTAAATGCTAATTCTTTCATTTGTACTTTACTACGAATATATTTTATGGTATACACTTTGGCCGCTCTTGATTCTCAACACGTGCATAGTATACCTATTAGGTGTTATAAATGTTAGCCAACTTTTGTATGCTTGGTCAAATTTAAATCTAATTTGACTTAGAATAAAACTAAAACATAATATTTGTTTGGAACGAAGGAGTATACACAATATAATATCGTTTTGCATGAGCCATATGAACCAACAACCAACCAAACAATTAACGTAGAGAACTTACTTGACAAACGTTTGGAACTTGCCTTTTCGGTTCACTCTCTAGGTAGCGAAGCATTATGCTCGATCCCAAAAGTTGAGTCTCAAAGAGCGTTATGCATATATATAATACATGCAATCAGGTGATCACAACAGAGAAATATAATATCTATACTACCTATTAAGGCTGCAAGGGGTAGGCTGCCTCCCCTGGTTCTGCCCTCGGTGAATCTACACCGTCCAATGGCTTCTGTAAATCTACACCGTCCGCCCCTGCTTACGCCCACGTTCGTCCTCGTCTCCACGCCCATGTTCGTCCCCCGCCTCCCCCTATTCCACCCCCCTGTTCGCACCTGCCGCCCCTGCTCCCCCTGTTCGCACCCGCCGCCCCTGCTCCCCCTGTCCCGCGCCGCGGTGACAGGATCCGAGAACACCCCTGCGGACGCGTCCAGGATTCAAGGCCTCCCCCTCCCTTCCCCTGCCCTCACTCGTACGCCGTCGCCCCCTCCACCGCCGTCGTGCGAGAGGGAGGAGGGACCTCTGGATCTCCGTGGGGCGTGGAGGAGTGGGACGACGCACGCGGAGGCAGCCCCGGTCGGTTGCTGCTGTATCCGTCCAGGATCGGGGGAATTCCAGGAGGCAGGTGAGCATTGCGCCGCGGTTCTTCTTCGTCTCCCTAGCGACGACAACACTACTGTTTTGCGCCTGGATTCGAGTGGATTGGGTTGGATCGGGTTAGTCATTACTCATCAGTCGAGTCCGGTTCTAGACTGAGGTTGTTCGTTCGTCCGTTCGTTCCGTGGACGGGCTTCGCGGCCGAGCAGGTCGGGTCTCAGGCGAGCGCAGCATCGGCGAACCCCGATTCCTCGAACAGAAACTAGGCGTGCGCCGCATTTGCGAGATGAGAGCCGCTGCGCCGGCCGCCAGGAGATCATCGTGCGTCCGTGCTGGGAGCCAGGTGCCCCAGCCCTTCCACCTTCCACGGCTCCACGCCTTCGTTTGCAGCGCGCAGCGCGCCCGGCCACCGCCCTCCGCCGGCGCTTCCCGGGCACGGGCACCAACCACGCCCACGCCCACGCCTCCGCGGCCGAGCGGCACCGCCCAGGCCCCAGGCACCCACACCGGCACTGCCCAGGCCAGGCCTTGGCTCCGTCTCTACGACCAGCTTGTGTATCTGTTAGTCAGCTCTCTCACCTACAGCTTCCGTAGCCTCCTAGGCTTGTAGCTACCATAAACTATGTAACTCTTGTAGCTACTGTGATTGTGCTTGCTGTGACCATCCTCCTGTTCGATGGAACCGTGCAGTGATGTCCAACAGAGACGAGGTGTCTGTTTTTGTCAAGTGCTTGCGGCTTGGCGCCGCCGAGTACCTGGTGAAGCCGCTGCGCACGAATGAGCTGCTGAACCTTTGGACCCATGTGTGGCAGCGGAGACGGATGGTAAAGGGCACTATGCTGACTCACCTTAACCTCTGCGTTTAGAAGCATGCTCTAGGCTGAGATGCTCGTAGGCGTTGATGTACCGCCGTGAATTATTCTTTAAATCGAGTGCTGGTGTTGGCAGCTTGGTTTGCCCAAGAAAAACTTCTTCAATGACAACTTCGAGTTGGTGCTCTCAGAACCTAGCGATGCCAATACCAATAGCACCACCCTCCTCTCAGATGAGACCGACGATAGGCCTAAAGGAAACACGAATCAAGAAACAGGCACCTCAAAGCAACTTGAATACGAGGTAATGAACCAAGCACCCATTTGGAAGATTGTTGCAGTCCAGTTTTTTTTGTTTGTCTAGATGTTTCCAGTTCTGTTGTTTGATGTTGCCACAAAGATCTGCCCTTTTGGCTCTATGTTGTATGTTGATGACATGCTAACAATATACTTGTTTAAATGCCCTTCCACTTCTTTGTGTGTTTCAGTCTAATCCTTTAGTTGCTGAGCCCGACCAGAGAGAAAAGATGGAGGGTGTTCCAGGCTCTGCCCTAGATGCCAGTCAAAAATGTAAGATGTTTCAGCCGGACCTTTGTTCTGCCCTGGAATATCTGGTCTTGTATTGTTAATCACCTTTATTTCTCTATCTGTTTTCTGATAAATTATTTTAATTGCCAGCCTCTCCGAGAAGAGTGTTTTCACGCCCTATAAAAACTAACCTGAGGGTTGCCGAGTCGTCTGCATTTCTAGCATATGTCAAGTCAAGCACCCCAGCCACCAGCTCATTTGACAGCGAATTACAAAGGGGTGGCAGCCGATTAGATTCCTTGGATAACCAGGGTAATTGCTCTAGCGCAACCGATAGAAGTGACACCGGTACTGATGTAAATATTCGGAACAAAGAAGCTTTTGAGATGCCTGCGCAGTACCCTATGGTATGGTTTTCTTCCTCTAACATGCATATGGAGCGAAGCAGCGAAGGCCATAATGATACTTCAGGAACTCCACCTGCATACCATTTCCCATTTTATTATCCAGGGATGGTAGAGCACAACATGGCACTTTCGTCGGCGCAAGATTTTCAAGCAAACATAAACAATGCTCAAGCACATACACCGCAAGAAGGCACATTTAAGATTTGCCATTATGCAGGGGAGGTTGGTGAATTCTGTCTTGTTTTATCTTTAAGCTATTTCTAATCTTCAACATCCTCCAGATCTGCAAGTTTGCCCATTCAATAGTTGATTATATACTAATTTGCTGTTGTAGCTCTTCTATATGCAACATGATAGTGGTCCTGATTGGCTGATTTTCATTCCAGGTGACATATGATACAGCTGGGTTCCTAGAGAAGAACAGAGATCCACTACACTCTGAATCGATCCAACTACTATCATCATGTAAATGTGAACTTCCAAAACATTTTGCCTCTGTCATGGTTGCTGATTCTCAGAATAAATCAAGTCTGTCATGGCATTCAGTAATGGATACACAGAAACAAAGTGTTGTCACGAAATTTAAGGTACTAATTCAAATCTTCCATTCTTTCATCTTCACAGTAAATATTGTCAAAAATGGTTCTCTAGATCTCTATGCTTTTGGTCTATATAAGTTGTATACAGTTTCTTGGTAGTTCTTTTGATTCTTTGTTCATAATAATACCTTAATGCCTTATCATTCTTATATAAAGTTGTATTACATTTAGCCATCCCAATGCTCTGCTGTGTATTCAGGCTCAACTGTTCAAGCTGATGCAGTAGTTGGAGAGTACAACCCCACATTTTATTCGATGCATTCAACCAAATAGCAAACAACTTCCCAGGTTATTCGAGCATGATCTTATCTTGCACCAGCTTAAATGCTGTGGGGTGCTTGAAGTTGTCCGGATATCAAGAACATGCTATCCAACTAGGATCACTCACCAACAGTTTGCTGAAAGGTTGCTAATTCGTAGAATCTGACTTCAAAAATTTACTTGTTTTATTTTGTTTGATATTGTGCGTCACTTGACTTGCTATTTGTTCAATAATACACAGATATGGGTTTCTTCTCTTGCGTTCGATTGCATCTCAAGACCCACTTAGTGTTTCAATTGCTGTTTTGCAACAGTTGAACATCCCCCCTGAAATGTATCAAGTTGGCTACACAAAATTGTTTTTCCGTACAGGACAGGTACAATGCAACGACCAGCTGCACTAGCATACAAAATGCTTTAATAGTTTGGTTTAATTTTCGATCACAACTGCTATATTTTATGTGTGGTTTCTAATCTTGATTATTCTGTAGGTTGCTGCACTGGAAAATGCTAAAATACAGATGCTTCATGGAACCCTCCGTATTCAGAAACACTTCCGGGGTATGCATTCTCGTCAGGGATATCAACGACTCAAGAAAGCGGCAATGAATTTGCAATCATGTAATATACTTCATTTTCTTTTTGTTCAAAACATTTCTGAATTCTAATACTATGAACATCTATCATACTCTTCCTATTTTAGTTATCGGCTGACAAATGCTGTTTATTTTATCTTATTTTCTTGACTTTCCAAACTGCAGTTATACGTGGTGAAAGAGCAAGAATACACTTTGATAATCTTGTCAAGAGATGGAGGGCAGCTGTTCTAATACAGAAGTACACTAGGCGTCGACTTGCAGCTAACATGTTTAATGATCAACTGAATCATATCATTCTTCTTCAGTCTGGTAATTAATATGATAAAAATGGGCATATTAACATTACCCTAGAGTACTGGATCTATCTAATCATGTGTTGTCATATGTTGCTGCAGTGATGCGTGGGTGCCTGACTAGAAGGAAATACAAGTGCCTGCAGAATGAAAAGGAGTCAAAGGCCAGTCACAACATAGTTCCAGGGGAAACAAGGAAGAATAATGCTGAGTCAAGAATAAGCCATGTGAGTTTTATATCAAAAGATATCTACAGTTTTATCTGTTCTAATCTTCTAATGTGGTAGCTGCATGTTGATTTCATCCAGTACTGAATGAGAAGTAAATATAATCTAAACCAATTTGCTACTGCTATACTAGAGAGAAGAAGGTCTACTCGACGGCGATACTAGAGAGAAAAAAGTCACCGAACCGCCTTGTCGTCGACGAGGCCACCAACGACGATAACTCCATCGTCGCATTGCACCCTGACAGAGGTTGCAGCTCTTCCGCGACGATATTGTGCTCCTCAAGGTCTTATATTATATGGCTAATCTGAGCTTGTTGCAGCAGCTTTGGGATGTTGAGCTAATTTAGCATATTGTATTATCACGTGACCGATCTCTGTGTGTTCGATCTGAATTCCGTGTATTTGGAGTGCAGACCTGTTAGAAATAAACTTTGCTTTTATCTCAAGTACTTGCTGAAGTGTTTAATGTTGTAATTTGTTGTATTGTTTGAGAACTTGAGTATGCTGAGGCAGTGAGGGTATTTGGGCTCCCTCTGCTTTGTTGCTGTAGTGTGTAGATTTTAGAAATTTACCAATTCACATTCGTACACCATTGATTCATTTGAAGGTAGTAGTAATCTAGATTTCTTTTATTGCTTGCTTCAGTAACATATTTTAATATACTTGGTTTGTTGTGTTCAAATCTCCTCATACATTTGTTCTATATTTAAATGCAACCATTTTTTTGTATGAATTAATTCATTGTTCATAGTTAGAACAGAGAATCAACACTATTTAGTAATGCATGATTAACTCATTGTTCATAGTTAGAACAGGGAAGCAACACTATTTAGTATTATTCAAATTTGTCTTCATTGTTCTGCTAGATGAAGATGATGTGCTGCATACAAAATTCTTTTTTGTGATCCCTATCGTGATAATTTGGATTTGATGGCTGTACTTGTAACTCAAGTGTGTTCAAGGGACTGGTCAATTGGATATGGGTTGGCCTATCTTTTTTAAAGTCTCTTTATGGCTACTGTTTGTCCACCAGTGTCAGGATGTGAAATATGGGAAGCGTGTGCACATTCTTCCAATTGATGGTACAGTTCAAGGCATTACAGGGAACCTATTTGATGCCTTCTTGAAACGTAAGTTTCTGATCTTGTGAATTTCTTAGTTGATCTAGGTTTTTTTGGGCATCAGCATGGCTCCATGGCGCTTATTTCTCATGTTACTTCAACTGAAGTAGCTCCCTTTTCTTTTGTTGTCAATGGTTTACTGAGTTCTGATCAAGGAGGAGTCTGCCATTTATACTACCTAATTAATATGCTTGTATATTGTTTCTGCCATTTCATGTAGACCTTGCAGCTGTTTTGTCATAATAACACCCCTTATGGAACTGTGCAACATACTTCCTAGAAGCATACATGCCCGTGAGGAAAGGAGACCTTTTCCTTGTCATGGGTGGAATGAGAAGCGTGGAATTCAAAGTGATAGAGACTGACCCTTCTGAATATTGTATCGTTGCCCCAGATACTGAAATATTTTGTGATGGGGAGCCTATTAAGAGAGAGGATGAGGAGCGTCTTGATGAAGTTGGTTATTATGATGTTGGTGGAGTTAGAAAGCAAATGGCCCAAATCAGAGAGCTTGTTGAGCTTCCACTACGTCATCCTCAGCTTTTCAAATCTATTGGTGTGAAGCCACCAAAGGGCATATTGCTATATGGGCCACCTGGTTCTGGAAAGACTCTTATTGCTCGTGCTGTTGCAAACGAGACTGGAGCCTTTTTCTTTCTAATCAATGGTCCAGAGATAACAAAATTTATATGTATAGCTAGGATCACCAATAGATTATAAAATCTTTTCTCATAACAATATAACACATTTATATATAAGTTATCATGATATTATATGTTCCCGTTGCAACGCACGGGCACTAACCTAGTCCATCAAGAAAAAAAAAAGACTCGGTGTGTTGGGTGACCATCCGTCGGTGAAACAGTCAAATAACGTTATTTTTCTTTTGCCAAAAAAAATCATTTTTGCCTAGCCAAGTATTTACATTGCCAAAATGTTTAAATAAACTACCCATGTTCGAAGCTTATCAACCTAATCTTTTATTATGTTAAATTGGTAGATGCGTGCAGTTTAGGGGTTATTTGTTTGGAATTATAATCTAACATATTTTGGTTAAAAAAGTTAGAATCCCAAAAACAAACAAACCCTTAATAGGGCTAGAGTCTATTGATCTTCAAATGTTAGATAGCTTGTTTAAATATAAAGGAAAATCATTTGATTGGATTATTTGAAATATAAATAAAAATGTCCAGTTTCCTTGTCAGGCTTAGCTGTTCCATTGAATTGGCGCCCGCTCAGTACAAAATTCGTCAGTACTATGATCGGCGGTGGCATCCAATAGAAGAGACCCTATCCCTATCCAATCTTGTAGCAGCACACCCCGACGGGTCAACAGGCAACCCAGGAGGCACCTCATGTTCTGTTCCTCCATGAATGAGAACGATGATTGTCCTTGCTTGCGTGCGCCACCGTGCACGGGCCACCACGCTGCAAACACAGTGGCATCTTGCTCGCAGCCTTGGCCAGCCACCGTTGCTAGCTGGAGCACAGCACTACACGGGTTGCTTCAAACAAGCCGGCGTCAAGGAGGGAGCTGCCCTGGCCCGGTGGCCCATGGCCGTCGTCGCGTCTGCCGCGGCGCACAGGAACGCAGGCAGGCAATGATGAGCGCTGCTCTGGCAACCGCTGACATGCAGTATGATGCCGGGATGTGATAGATCATACGCCGGCCTCGACCGGACGGCGGACGTGTCGCGCGCGGGCTTTCGGGCGGGGCGACCGCTCGTCCGCTCCAGCAGAAAAAAGGCAGAGCAGCAATGCAGCATCCGTCCCGTCCCGTCCATCGGGCTCTCAGGCCGGGCCCAACGCTAGCGGCCTACTCAGAAGCGCAGCAGCCGTTACAATACGGCACTGCATAGGGTAGGGCTCCAATCATAACTATAACTATGCCACTTGTGACCGTACGTCGTCAAATCAAACACAAAATATGAGCTAAGGCCCCACTCATGCAAACCATAAATTTTTACTCTCAAACAAATATTCTATTTTGATCGGCGAGATTCTTTACTCTATCTCACAATTTTTCGTAGTTATATTTACCTTAAATTTCTAACATATATCACTACAACATATTATATTATTTATTTTCACCTCCTTAAACAACCTCCCACGTCATTTGTCTCATACCCCACCTCTGTCTCACCTCTCTCCTATACAGTCCCACACAAGTGTACATTGTAACTCGTGTTTTTAGTGAACCGCTGCAGCGTTATTCAAACTCTATATCCTATCCTATATCCTATCCTATCATTTACGGTTCGTTTAAAGAAATATTTTATGTTATTTACACTGCACTCTAGAAGATTTCATCTTCTATATCCTCATCTTCTCCAGCAGCGCCCTCTATATCTCGTCTTCGTTAACATACCAACTTAATTAATAGAATTCACTCTTTACCAAACAACAACTACTTATTAAACGAAGTCTACCCTCCGATAGGTCAAGTACCATACATGAATTAGCATTTAGTAAAAAAAATGTCAAAATAGAACACGAAACATCGTTTTGGGATTGACAGCGATAACATTATGTTGTTCCGGCCCTAGCTCGAGCATTTCGTCAAACACCTTGCGCGCGTCAGCGAATATGCTCATAGGCTTCACCAGCTAGCCTAGATCGTCGCCAGTTGGCTGCCTGTACCCGCAACATGGCGCCGGTGTGAAAGTAGGGATGCCAATTTGGCCCGCGGATTCAGATATCCGTCGGATATTCGACTCGACGGAACCAGGTATGGATACATTTTTTGACCCGTGGATTAGACATGTATCCGACCCGAAATCAAGCGGGCACAGATTAGGATATTACCTCCCACCCACGGGTTATCCGTTGGATATCCGAAATCGACTCATAGTTTATTTTTTGGCCTAACCCATATTACACAACAAAGAGCAAACCCTAACTCACTGAACCCCACGTCTAACGCTCCCAATTTCCCACCGTTGTCCGCCCCTTCTAGCCTTGCAGACTCACTACATTGTGCCCCATGCACCCTTACACGTTGTCATGTTGAGAATATTGTTTGTTAAAAGACATGTGTACTTGTATGATTATTTTATTAAGATTTTAATTGTATATGGTGGTGATTTGGGGAAAAATTGATTGATTATGCTATTGAATTGTTGAAAATGATTGTCCCTATTATATCCCACAGATATCCAAAAACTATCCGAAACCTGATAGACACGGACATGGATATAAGTTTTTATCCGTAGACCGCATGTATAGTCACAGGCGGATATGGTTGTGGGTGGATATTTGCAAAATCCAACCTGAATCCGATCGGTTGCCATCCCTATGTGAAAGGCATGCCCATGCTCTCCGTCGTTGTCGTCCACATCACCACCACTGACGCCGCTCGCGGGCTGCCATGAGCGTTGCGGATGAAGACACCAGGCTCACCATCTGGAGGCTCCCCGTCAGCGAGTACGCGGTCGAGAGGTTCACCCTACGGGCAGATGACCAACGAGGGGGTTCCTCGTGCTGTTCATGGACATGTAAGAGTATCTCCAGGAGACTAGTTAAATAGCTTATCAAGCTAAATTTTAGCTAATTAGTAGCAAAATTGTTCTCCAACAGATTAGTCATTTAACTTGACAAGCTATCCGGCTCTCTAAATTGAGTCCCTCACTAGCCAAATTTGGCTAGCAACTCTCGCTAATCAAACTAACTTGTATGTTGGAGAGTCTGTTGGAATAAGATATTATATATAGAGTTTAATCTATATAGAGAGACAAATAAAGAGTCAAATAGAGAGTAAAAAGTAAAGAGTCTCTTAGAGATGCTCTAAGGCGAGCAGAGGCAGGAATAGCCGCCAGATTTAGCGGACAAGAGTGCACTCTATAGCATAGCAGATTTAGCAAACGAGAGTGCACTCTATAGCATAGCGAACGTTTTAGCGTTCTTTGGTGGAGGCTTACAGGAGGATCAATCAAACCGCTAAATTTACCATGTTTGGTTTCCCGATGCAAACGTACAGCCTCGTCCAAGCATGGTAGGATACGGGATCTCGTCTAATCTCCGCGGATGCAACCATGTCTTCTAAAATGGCTTTCTTTGTAGACAACATATCTGGTGCACATGGAACATTGGTGCACATGATGCACATATTAAATCATCACCACTCATTTTAGATCTAACGTCTCTAGTTGTTTGGTACATTTTACTAAGGACACCCTTCAACGTGGTGGTGTGTAGTGGTGGAAGGTGTTATTTGTAAATTGAATAATCAACTAGAGACGTTAGATCTAAAATGAGTGGTGATGATTTAATATGTGCACCATGTGCACCAGTCTTCTATGTGCACCAGATATGTCCCCTTCTTTGTATCCTCGTATGCAGTTTAGAGCTCCAACCAAACGGGTGCACTTCCTCGGTCAACGGATGTCACGGACCTAGACGCGTACATCTAAGAAACCAAACACACAGTTAGTGTAGAGAACCGTCACTACACCAAAATAAGAAACTTCCGAGAGGCAAATAACTTCCTACGGTTTCTTTTCAAAACCGTAGGAAATTACTAATTTCCGAGCGGCAACTAGTGCCTCTCGGAAGTTAAGTTAACTTCCGACGGTTGGTCTATCGCCTCTCGGAAGTTTAGATAACTTCCGAGAGGCCGTCGGAAGTTAAGTTAACTTCCGACGGTTGGTCTATCGCCTCTCGGAAGTTACCTATGCAGGCGTTGACCGATCCGGGTATGCCTTAACTTCCGACGGTTTTGCACTGGGCCTCTCGGAAGTTAGCAATTTTAGGCTAACGGCGCGCGCCCGTCTCTGTCCGTCTCACATTTTGCAGCGCCCGCTCGCCGTCTCCGCGCGCCACCGCCGCCAGCTCGCCCGCGCGCGCCGCCGCCGCCTGCCGTCTCCGCGCGCCACCGCCGCCTGCTCGCCCGCCTGCTCGCCGGAACGCGCCGCCGCCGCCTGCCGTCTCCGCGCGCCACCGCCGCCTGCTACGCCGTCTCCGCGCGCCACCGCCGCCTGCTCGCCCCCGCGCGCCACCACCGCCTGCTCGCCCGCCTGCTCGTCGGAACGCGCCGCCGCGCTCGCCCGGCCTACCCTCCGCGCGTTCCGGCGCCTCCACCACCGCCTGCTCGCTCCACCCGCCCGCTTGCTCGCTAAACCGCCGCCCGCTTGCCGCGCGCCCGCCGACGAGCTCCACCGCCGCTCGCTCGCAGTGCGCCCGCCTGCTCGACCGCGCGCCCGCCTGCTCTCCGCGCGCCCGCCTGCTCGGCCGGCGCCCGCTCGCTCCACCGGCGCCTGCTCGTCCGCCGGCGTGCCCGTCTGCTCGGCCGCCTCCCCGCCGCCGGGTGCTCAGCCGCCCCACATCCCGTCGTCTCCGTTCCGCCCCGCCCGCTACTCGCCCGGCCCGGCTCCGCCAGTCACCGTCGTTGTTTCAGGTAACTACTTCCGATTATTTATATTATATTTTTTATATTAAATATGCTAACTTCCGAGAGTTAACTGTTTTTAAACCATAGAAAGTTATGTTAATACGGCTAATTAACTTAATAAGCTAGGTGGTGCATGTAATTGAATTATGTTAGTCTCTTGTTTGTTGTGTGTTAGTAATATTTTTGCAAATTCCGGATAGGCACGAGTCACATGATATATACACATATGACTCGTATTGGTCCGAAATTGTCCCTTTTTGGACAGCCTGTTAGTGGATGATAGAGCTATGGATTTATGACGATGACGGGTCCGAACGAGATTTCGGTGACATAACCCTGTTGTTCTCTATTGCACCATTTATGGGCATGTAAATGGAGAACAACGGGGTTATGCTGCTGAAATTTCGTTCGGACTCGTTGCTCGTCATAAATCATTGCTCTATCGATCACTCATGGGTGGGTTTAGGAACTATCTTTTTCTATAGATGTAGTGACACGATCGATATGTGTTTAGTACCGGAAAAAATTTATGAATCATGTGTTCTACTATTTTAGAATCAAATATGGTGGGCGAGGACCGTCGATGGATGTATGAAGGTTGGCGTATGAATGATCCCTCAGCAGATTGGATAAGAAAGACAGAGGATTTTATTGATCGTGCTTTTGCTATATCAAGAACCGACACGGATGTGTGTTGTCCATGTAGTATGTGTCGGATTTGTAGATGTCAAGACAAGAGAACTCTGTCGGCGCACCTTTGCAAATATGGCTACATGCCTAACTATGAAGTATGGGTGTATCACGGCGAGGACTTTCCCCGTGAAAATTTGCCGGAAGCCAACAACACTGACGACGTGGAGTACGATAGAATGGACGAGATGCTTGAAGATTTAAGGGAGGATCCTGATTTGGTGTTTCCACCAAATCATGAGGAGCCGCCTCCTCCAGAGGTTAAAAAGTTCTTCGATCTCCTTAAGGCTGCAGAAGAGCCATTGCACGAACACACAACAGTTTCAGTCCTCGCTTTCGTGACTCGACTTATGGCTATCAAGTCGAAGTTCGTGTTCTCGAACAATTGTTACAACGAGCTCTTGAACTTAATCAGTGAAGTGTTTCCACCAAATCACAAGATGCCGAAAGACATGTATCAGTGCAGGAAACTGCTCTCTGGTCTAGGTATGGACTATCAGAAAATCGATGTCTGTCCAGATAATTGTATGCTGTTCTGGAAGGATCATGAGAATGATAGTAAGTGTCTAAAGTGTGGCAAGTCGAGATATGTAGAGGTAAAAAACGATGATGGTGAAATGGTCATATCAACTGTAGCCCAAAAGCAACTTCGTTATATGCCTCTTGCGCCTCGTGTTAAGCGTTTGTTTCTTTCGAGGAACACAGCTAGGCACATGAGATGGCATAAAGAACGTGAACGAGGGGACACTCATGTGATGACGCACCCGTCTGACAGTGATGCGTGGAAGGCTCTAGATGACTTTGATCCAGAATTTGCTAGTGAAGCGAGAAATATTCGAATTGGGTTGGCGACAGATGGTTTCACACCTTTCAATACGAACACAACATCATATTCTTGTTGGCCTGTTTTTGTTATTCCATACAACCTTCCACCTCATCTGTGCATGAAATATGATTACATGTTTCTTTCCCTAATTATTCCTGGTCCAGACCATCCTGGGAAAGGGCTGAATGTGATGATGCAACCCTTGATCGATGATCTCAAAAAGTTATGGAAAGGAGTCGAAGCATACGATTGCTACAAAAACGAGAAATTCACACTTCGAGTTGCATATTTGTGGTCCATTCATGATTTCATGGCATACAGTTTATTTGCTGGATGGAGCTGCCATGGAACTCTTACATGTCCAATATGTGGTAAGGATACAGATTGTTTCCGCCTTGAGTTTGTAGGGAAGATCTGTTACTTTGACTGCCATAGATGCTTCTTGCCCCAAAAACACATGTATAGGTTCGAGGTTAACACCTTTAAGAAGGGCACTATCGTGACAAAGGGACCGCCCAGGCGTCTTAGCGGAATAGAGATTGAGGCTATGCTTAATAATTTGAAAGAGAATGAAAGTGGTGATGGATACATAGGTTTTGGAACCGAGCATAACTGGACACATAAATGTGGTTTATGGGAACTACCTTATGTTAAGGCATTGATTCTAATGCATAACATTGACGTCATGCATCAGGAACGTAATGTTGGTGAAAGCATTCTAAGTACCTGCATGAATCTAGGTGACAAAACAAAAGACAATATAAAGGCCAGAAAGGACTTAGCAAAACTTTGTAACCGACCAACCCAAGAACTCAACGAAAATGGAAAAAAGCCACGTGCTCAATTTTGTCTAAAACCTAAACAGAAGAAAGAAGTAATGGAATGGTTGAAAAATTTGAAATTCCCAGATGGTTATGCGGCCGGGTTTAGGAGAGCTGTGAACTTAAAGATAAATAAAATAACTGGATTGAAGAGCCATGATTATCATATAATGATGGAAAGGCTCCTCCCTGTAATGTTCCGAGGGTACTTGAAAGTCAGTATCTGGCAGGCTTTAGCTGAGTTAAGCTACTTTTATAGGCAACTTTGTGCTAAAGAAATAAACAAAGATGTGATGGAGAAGTTGGAGACAGAAATTCCTGTCCTTATATGCAAGTTGGAAAAAATATTCCCCCCAGGATTCTTCAATCCAATGCAACATCTACTTGTCCAAAAAACGGAAACGGAAGTCAAAGAAGAAAACATCGAATCGAAGAAAACAATTTGATCCTGATTTTGAATACGACTAAAAAGTAATTATATATTTATTGTTCATTTCAATACATTATGTTCATTTACATTATGTTCATTTCAATACATTATGTTCATTTACATTATGCTCAATTACTAATTTGATTTTGTTTTAATAACAGGATGTCTAAAAAGGTCAAGCAGCTCGCTAAGGGACTAGCGCGGAGAGCCTCCATTTTTGGTAGAAAGGAGGACTTAGTGTTCCAGGGCACTAGTTCAAGCTCGAGCAGGCGTAGAGCTTTGTTGGAGCATGTTCTAGAGTTGCAGGGTCAGGCAGTCGGCGTACAGAGGAATGAGGTAACCAATATATTTGTTTTGTAATGTAATATTTGTATGAGTTCGAATAACTAAATTATTAATTTTGATCTATAGGATGAGCCTGAAGATGAGGAAGAGACAGAGGAGTGGAGACAAGTGGAAGATGAGGAAGAGACAGGGTGGGGTGAATGGCCCAATGATGGAGGGTTGGGAGTTGGGGGAGCTAGTGGGTCAAGGGAAGGAGAAGCTGGTGTTTCAGGTGGAGGTTCTGGAAGCGGGGGAGTTGGAGGGTCTTCACGGGTCCGGAAGCCGCGGAAGACTAGTTGGGTCCCCCCTCCTAAAGAACCAGTTAACAAGGTTGAGATAATCCCGAGTGGAGATGGGTAAGAGCATATTTGCTTTGTTCTTATGTCTTACACATTGATGATAAATAATTTTTTTTTTGAATTTGACAATTGTGCTTGTGTTGTTAGGGCTTGGCTGGATAGTAGTTTCACCGGCAAAGATCGTGTAAGGCAAGTAAATAAAGTGTTGGGCAATATCTGTCGTATGAGATGGCCTGGATTGGTGATTGAGAATGGTATTGAGGTCCCTGTCACAAGATGGGATCAATACGGCCTTGCGGTTAACGCGCAACATGGGAATGCGCAAGGTGCAGTTTGGCACGACTTCTGGGTATGTTTATCTATCTTCTTGCGAAGTTATCAGCTCAATGATTGATTCATATTATGGATTCTTGACTATGTTTCTTTTTCAGAAATATTATAAGTTGCCTGATGGAGATACTCATACCGAGCATGCACACTCCATGTTCCATAAGAACGCGGCAGATGTTGTTGCGGATATGATGTACTATGTTCGAATCCAGGTGATTAATCAAGCTATGTTGAGTAGTGAAGGACGACGAGCAACCAGTAAGAGCGAGGCGTCACAATATGGACTTTCTATGACTGAGCAAGATTTTCTTCAGGTAATTGATGTTTTTGCTTATGTTGGAAAAATTGATGTTTTTGCATATGATGTACTGTGTTCCTTGTATATGTTACAGTTACTTATAAATGAATTGTGTTTCCATAGCATTCGATTCCATGGATAGCTGCCAATGATGCTGCTTGGCGTGCCTTATGCCGTTATTGGGCTTCGGATAATTTCAAGGCAAAGTCTATACGACAAAGTTCCAATCGTGGAACCGAGTCGTATCACAAGTATGGAGGTGATGATCACTTTCGTTTGGCAAAACGAATGGTAAGTACAGGAAACTAGCAGTGGTGTAGTTTTGTTGATTGTATATGACTTGATGTCATTTCTGATTATAATGTTTGTCAAATGTACGTACAGGAAGCTAGCAGTGGTGTAGTGCCCAGTGATGTTCAAATATACCTGAGGGGGCACAGAGGACCAGATCCTGCAAATCCAGATGTGTTGTGTAGCCAAAAGGCAACAGATCGTCTGGTGAGTGTTTTGAAATGCTTGGTAGATTTTGTTCATATGAATTTATGTATGTGCCCAGTGATGTAAGATTGCATTGTTCTTTTGTATGGAGGCTGCATATGCTGAGGCGATGTCTAGTCAGCACGGATCGGACTATGATTGGAGGACCGCACCTATTGATCCTCAGGCTATGTATGCAAGTGGTGGAAAACCCCATGGAAGGTGTGGACTCTACATACCTTATCTTATTTCATCGGTTTAAGTACAATAGATTATTTTTGAATCTGTCGTGATGTTACTTGTTTGAAGGTACTCGATTTTCGATAACGTCATCGACTCGAGCCAGGTGACGGTTCAGAGGGGAGGTTCATCGAGGTCTGCTGCTCGTAGCTCCCGTCGCTCTACTCAGGTTACTGCAGAAGTTGAGCAACTACGAGAAGAGCTTAGGCAACATCAGGAGCGACAAAGGGTTCAGGAGGAATACTTGAGGCAGCATGCTGCTCAACAAGAATACTATGCTACTCAGTTTCAACAACAGCAAGCACTGATACAAGTAAGTTCAAAAAGATCATTCATTTTAAGTTATGTATTGATTTAAAACACTGACATTAATGTGTTCGGAAATTTGGTAGCAACTAGCACAAGCCCAAGGGATACAGTTTCCGATGGCCCCCCCACCTCCACCTTCCATACATTTTCCTTGGCCTTCACCTCCACCTCCACCTACCGAACATCAGGTATGCAAATTTATCATAATTTACTTGTTACATTACGATGTAACTCCGTGAATGTCATTTGTATAGGTATATGAGACTCCTCCAGCTACCTTGCCGGCGCAGCAACAAGATGATGGGTTAGACTTTGTCAATACGCTCTTCGCGAGTGGAGGTAGCGAGCATCACTCTTCGATATTTCCTGATGTTGATCGACAGTAGTGGGCTTCCATTCGATGTGTTTTGTGAGACTTCAAACTTGTGTCTTGTGAGACTTGTGAATTCTTATGTCGAGGTGGATTTGACTTGTGAGACTTGTGTCTTGTGAATTCTTATGTTATTATTATGTATGTTAGATGTTATATGTGATATGTTGTGTATTGTGGCTGTTATATATATTAGTGGTTGTTATATATATTTGTTATGTATGCAATGTGTTGAATTGCCAAAAACAAATTGTATATTAAGTGCTGGTCATATTAACTTCCGAGAGGCGAGAAAAACTCTCGGAAGTTAATGGTTAACTTCCGAGAGGCCGTCGGAAGTTATTCCGCGGACGGCGTTAGTCCGTGCTGGACGGCGTCAGCAATTAACTTCCGAGAGGCGGACGGCCCCTCGGAAGTTAATAATTAACTTCCGAGCAGCGGACGGCCCTCTCGGAAGTTTCTTTAACTTCCGAGAGTCCGTCGGAAGTTAGCCTAACTTCCGACTAATTTGTTCCGACGGGCTAACTTCCGACGGTTTCGGCTAACTTCCGACGGTTTAAATAACTTCCGAGAGTTTTACGCTAACTTCCTACGGTATAGGCCCTCGGAAGTTAGGTATTTTGGTGTAGTGCGTTTACGAGTCCTTGTTGGAGAGGGTCTAACTTGCAGCTCAATATACTTGTAAACCTACTAGTGTCTAACGCGTGCCATGCGCGCGCTATTTATTTAAACATTTTGACATTCTTATCAAAATGTATGTAAAAAAGGAGGAACGGTATATCCGATGATGAAATTGTACATCATCAAAAATATATATGTTGTAATGGTTCCTTATTTCCCGAAAGCATGTAGCACGATGTAAAGGTTATCTATATATATTCATGCATTGTATTTTTAGTTACAAAATGCTAATATATGTGGTCTCGATGGCACATCTAATAAGGTCATCATTTAAAATCAATATAAGCAATAATACTACAGTTATTTTTTTATATATGAACAGAGCAATTTATCCATGCATAAGAAAACATAAATATGTATTTTTTCCAACTTTGAACAGTTCTAATAATTCCTTTTGGCAAAACATGTGATTCAAACTATCACTGTTTGCCCGATTCCAAAAATGTAAGTACCTAGATTCATATGTCAAGCTAAAATACATAAAATTGTTGCTCCTTAGTTACTGGAAAAATAATTTGCCAAGTTGAACCTCACTTGTAGTCTTTCACGACACTTAAGATCCTGTTTGAATAACAGTCTGATGTCTTCCAACCCTTTAAATATACATTTAAAACATTCACATGGAAACTTTTGATGATGAGTACTTTAAGGGGGCATGATATTAGAACTCATATGAATGACAAGCATCGGACAACCATTAATTCCAAAAAAACAAAAGTACCAAACATACCTTGTAAATGTTAAACCAAACGTCTGCTTGGCTGTATATATTACTCTTAGTGCAGATAAAATATAGGACTATGCAAAACCGCGACTCTCAAGTCTAGCAACCGTGAAGCAATATCAATGGTTGGACCAATTCAAACACATTGACCATATAAGATTATATCCTCATCTGCTACACCATATTTTCCCTTGCGGCGGTTATATGCTACCCCAATTTCTGCATATGTATTACACTCAGTGGGATGTTCAATGGAAGAATAAACTTTCCACTAAGATATGATTAGAGAGAAGATTATAGTTTCTACGTAAGGTATTTGTTAAGCAACCAAAATATAAGAACAAAAGATACCTTCCCTGTAGATCTTTCACTTGCATCTGCCAAAATGGAATTGTGTCTTTCTATAGAATATTTCAGCAAGAGCGTATTCAGTGTTTCCCTTTCTACTTCAGAGGATCATCTCATGTTTTGAGTAACCAAATATACGAACCAGGAGTATCGGTGGCAGCGAGATTGTTGGGCTCAAAATCTAGCAGTAAAAAGGAAAATCGACAAATCACATGTTAGTTATCGCATTGTTAGTCAACTCAAATATATGCACCAATTTCATTTACTATGGACGCCTGAAAAGTTATGACAGAAAAGAAGCACTATTTCGTAACTGGGGATAGTTGCAAGCAGTCCAGGGTTAACCGATTGCAGAGAATAAACAATGCATCTCCAAATACAGTATGTAGTTTATATAATACTAAGAAATAAAGATAGGCAGAATACATGTACCACTTGTGAATCCCTATATGCTCTTAATGAATTTCTGCTCCACTGTCAGGAACTGTTAGTTGGTGGAGAGGGAGAGCTCGACGTAGAGATGTCAATGGGGACCCGATACCCGATAACCCATGGGGAATTCCCCTATTAGGGTACGGGTATGGGACAAAAATTGTCCCCATGGGTATGGATATGGGACAAAATCTCCACCCATTGGGTAAACGGGTATGGGTTTGGGAAGCAATAATCCGAACCCGATTACCCATGGTTATTTCATATGCGTACACATGTCCTGTTTGTATGAATGAGTTGAGGCCGAGTCGGCCATCAAACCCGGCAGACTCCATTTCTTATATTGGTCCCAAGTACTGATTTCTCTTCTGATGAATGGATGAATGGACAATAGTTCGTGGATGAGTGCTTGCCGATGTGGTGATGTATGAAATCTGGATAGTTTGTGCTAGATGTTAGTACCTAGTTATTCCTTAATTGGGGATGGGGACCCATTGGGGACCCGAAACCCGAATGGAGATGGGTATGGGATGAGTTTTGTACCCATGATGGGTATGGGTATGGGTATGGGGATGTATCAAACATGATGGGGATGGGTCTGGGATGCTATAACCCGATGGGGAATTACCCATTGACATCTCTAGCTCGACGTGACGATGGCCACCACCATGTGACGCTGCTATTGCTGGGCCCATGTGGCTGCGCTGCAGGTAGAATAGAATCAAACAAAGCAAGCTTGTAATTGTGCAACCAAACATTTTTCTCTCTAATAAATTATAGTGACAGAATATGACTTTGTAACAAAACAACCATACGCAGATTAGAATGCTACTTATTAGTACCACAAATAAGGATTCCAAAACACCGGGAGGGAAAATGTATAGTGTGCCATATATATGATTAAGAAATATGGACAAATGTACCATCACAAAGACATCTTCTTTAGTAATAAGTTCATGGGAATATTGGTACTGCAAGAATCACTTACAATGTGTCTGTTGTTTCCTCGTCGGCACTATCTTAGCAAAAACTGCACCTAGTGTTTTTTCTTCTTTTATTCAGACATTTAGCCTAATATTTGGAAACATGATATGGCTTCTTTCAAGGGTCTAACGTGTGATGTTGTCATGGTTACACATAAATATTAGTTCATACAAATCTTCAGAGGTTGCTAATTGTAGGTGTGCTTATACAGTTCTTAAACATTTTTTATTCTGAAGAATAATTTATGACAAAACGGTTTATTATCTTGTTTGATTTTGTCCATGTATGTTGATGCGTAACTTGTTGTATACACAAACAAAAGCATAATGGGTTACTGCACATATGCACATGGTATATCCGATGACGAAATTGTACATCATAAAAATATATATGTTGTAATGGTTCCTTATTTCCCGAAAGCATGTAGCACGATGTAAAGGTTATCTATATATATTCATGCATTGTATTTCTAGTCACAAAATGCTAATATATGTGGTCTCGATGGCACATCTAATAAGGTCATCATTTAAAATCAATATAAGCAATAATACTACAGTTATTTTTTTATATATGAACAGAGCAATTTACCCGTGCATAAGAAAACATAAATATGTATTTTTTTCCAACTTTGAACAGTTCTAATAATTCCTTTTGGCAAAACATGTGATTCAAACTATCGCTGTTTGCCCGATTCCAAAAATGTAAGTACCTAGATTCATATGTCAAGCTAAAATACATAAAAGTGTCGATAGTAGTCACATATTCCTTATTCCTGCCTAATGATATGCATATGTTTTGATCCTGATAGTAGTAAGTCTAATGTCCATATGTCTGAAAAAGGATAACTAATATTTGAGCTATATGCTGCCATGACAAAAACCAATTGAGAAAATGTAAATTAGTTGCATAAAAGCAAGGTACTTTCACTGCCATGTTTTTTAACACATGGGAGTTAGTTAAAACAGCAAAAACAAAATACAATGACAAAACCAATAGAGAAAAATGCAAATTGGTTGCATAAAAGCAAGGTACTTTATATGCATCTCCCAAATTTAAGCTAGAATCTTATTGACTTTGAAGGTGACGGTCTGACGGAGCAGGACTGCAGGAGCCCCTAAGTATCCGATAAATGAGGCAGCGACATGGTCTATTCTTCTTTTATCTCTTTGTTTAGGAAAATACCACTGCTTTCTCTCGCAGAGATGATTGGTGAGCGCATCTCTTCCACCTCCCAATTTTCTCTCAGCCCTAGGAACGGTTCAAATAATTAGGTAAATAAATCAAGCGATCATAGTTGCAGGTATAGATGCCAGTTGAGTAGCTGATCAACGCTCATGCATTATGAACGTGATAATGTGGCCAAGCCATGAGCCCATGACGACATAAACTGTGGGCAACATGAAGTGTCTTTGTACAATATAAGATAACTTATAATGAGAAAATGATGTGTACCTTCCGTGGTTTAATGGCTAGCTCATTATATTCCATAAGAACAGCCTTCAAACCCATTGGTTCCCGTACCTTCTGACACCATTTGAGCGGGGGTGGGGGTGCTGGAGAAGGTGGATGGAGCTCCCGGCGAGAAGAAGTGATGGAGGGGGTTAGCCCACGAGGACGCCGCGACGTTGTTAGGGGGGGCGCTGCTGGCAGCTGATGTCGCGGCGTGTAGCTATCGCGGTGCGGCTTGAGCGGAGGGGAGGAGGCGGTGTGGGTGACTGCATCGGCAGGATGAGTGAGGTGACTTCAAAGGCGTGAACCACCGTGGCGCAGGGGCGACAGGGAGGGAGAGGCGGTGATTTGGGCGAGCACGGGGAGAGGCGGTGAGGGCATTCACGCAAGCGTGGTAGCGAGGGAGAACGCGAGGAGAGGAATCTGAGGAGGGAGAGGAAGCCGCTGGAAGACTCTGGTAGTGTGGAGATTCAGGAAAAAAATATTTATGTGGAGGCGGCTGGCGGCAGGTGGGAGCAAGATGGCTCGTATCCAGTAGATCTAGATCATACGGCTGATATCAAATGAGGTGACGTGGATACCTTAATCAACGCCGTTTTCCAACCGGCTTTGTAATATAGGAAATTACCCATTTCTACTATACACCAGGGCAATGTATCAGCAAAAGCTTTCGGCCTACAAATTGCTACGAAGTGAAGACAAAAGAGCAAGCCAAAAAAAATTGAGACCGGGAGGTAGGGCGAAGGAATAATACAGGACTAAACAATCTCAGCTGCACTGCATTATGAGACGGCACTAATATCTGTTGGAGATACTCTGCTTGTCTCGGTCCCAAGAGGCCCTCAAGGCACTGTAGGAGCGTTTCCCCTCGCCTGCCCTTTGCGACTCTTGTTGAGCCGGGCTACTGTACTCCTGGCAATGTTGCTGTTCGTTCAGCATCCTCCAGCTTCTGCTCCCAGAATCACTACTGCCAGTAACAGAACCACCAGATTCCACGACCATGTCACCCTCAAGAATGCGAAGAACCTTTTATTCAAAAGATAGAAGGCGTAAGCATAGATGCAATCTAGCTTTGTCAATGGATATGGAGACGTAAAAATTTTAGTTTTTATCACTAACATGGGACATGCGAGGCCTTGAATGTGGGTCGCGTCTTATGCACAAGTTTGCCGCGTGCAGCATGCAGTACACCTCATTTTCAGAGTAGCGCTCTCCGAGTCGTGGGTCTATGAGCTCGTCAATTGCATACTCCTCCAAGAATGGGCGTGCCTGTACAATCCAAATCTTGCAAGTTCAACACAAAACTGTAGCTTATATAGAACAGAAAAAACTATCTGCGACCAGAGTGGAGTTCCACGAACCATATGAATCATTAGTCATTACTGTGACTGTGAAGCAAAATGTCTTAAGCTCTAAGCCATCCAAAAAAAAGGCTTGACTAAGGAGAAATGAGGATCGAATATGTAACTCACCCATTCAGTTAGTAACTGCTGACCCTTTGGTCGGTTAATGTCAACAGCCTTCCGCCCAGTGACAAGTTCCACTAACACAACCCCGAAAGAGTATACATCAGCCTTCTCTGTTATTTGCCCACTCTGTGCATATTCAGGAGCCAGATAGCTGCAGACAGTAATAAAGCTGTCGTTAGCTAAACTCAAAAGTTTAATTGCCTATGATGAAAATATTCATAGAATAGTATTAAAACCCACCCGAATGTGCCGATAACTCTTGTTTCAACGCCCATGTCTCCATCGGGTTGCCATCGCGCCAGGCCGAAATCTCCAACCTGTCGGGCAATCATTATGGAACTTACAACCATAATATGAAATTAATACTTCAACAGGAACCACAAAAAAAATATTGAATGGCTAGCAGAGATCAGCAGATAGATAAGCATCGCTCCAAAGAAAATCTGCTTTAGATAAGGCCATCCTATCATGCAAACTGTAATAGCAAAGAATATGATAGATTGACCTCCATAAGAAAGACTCCAAACATCGCCATAAATGTTTAATGGAAACAAATAGTCTACCACCAGTGCCTGATTATTGCATCCAATACAGAAACCTTAACCTATATGGAAAGGTTCCTAATGCCAAAGACACGAGCAAATGGTAAACTTTACTACACCACAATCAGCAAAGTAGGACTATACCAGTGGTTCGAAATCATGTGTGACAAGGATGTTGTTTGGTCTCATGTCACGATGGATTATGCAGCCAACCCTACATTCCTCGTGAAGGTACCGCAGCCCACGAGCAGCACCAACTGCAATCTTTTGTCGTGCAGTCCACTCCAATGTTTCTCGATTATGACCTGAATGATATTTCAAAAAATAGCTTAACAGGACAGATATATGTCAACATCACTAGGCTCGCAGGACCCTTGGTACAAAAAAAGTGAAACAGAGAGAGAAGAATCAGGAATACAAAGTTGTTAAGTGCATCAAGAACTTGAAGACAGCATGTGCCATGACCAAACTAATGGTTTATGTACATAAATCCTACCGAGAAAACGGTCTTACCATAGAGATGTGAATCCAAAGATCTATTGCAGATGTACTCGTAAACCAATAAACGCCTTCTGTCCTCAACGCAAAAACCTATCAGCATTACAACATTTCGATGTTGTGCACAACTAAGAACTTCCACCTCTGAGCAGAACTCAACATCACCCTGGGAACTAGCAAGCTTGTGTTGCTTAACAGCAATAGCCTGGCCATCAGGAAGGACACCTCGATGAACAGACCCAAATCCACCTTCAGCTAAGAAGTTTGCTTGTGAGAAACCACCAGTTGCAAGTTCCAGTTCAGCATAACTAAACCAGCGAGGAGGCTTTCCAAAAACAGGTGCCTTGTGCTGACATATTGAACAAAGCGGAGGTGGTCCAGGAGGTGCATTCCTTGCCAACAAAACAACATCCCTGACATCTCCTCGGAAGTTTAAGTCTGACCTGCTTCTCATAGCATTAATTTCATTCAGGAGATCCAGCTTGGAAAACTTTTCCAACAAAACATCTGCAGTTGCAGTGCGATTTTTTCGTGGAACTTTTCCAAGTGATCTTGACGATGCTGGTCCCTGTAGAATATCAGACATCCATGGCTGAAGTGAGAAATTTGCTGGAGGGCTCAATGTTTCACTGTCTGAATCAGAAATATTAGCATCTGAATGCTGAATTTTATCCTTTGTTTGTTGCACCTCTTTCTTCAGAGAACCATTTGTTTCAGAAGCAGAAAACGGAGATGTCCCAGGGTCTGAACTCGAGACAGAGGAAGTTCCCGCTTCAGTACTTCCGAAAGGTGTCTCCAGGTCTGGGCTGCTATTTGGGGTTACAACAGGTCCTCGAATTGAACTCCGTGCTTCCTTAACATCAGTTGCAATTTTACTGGTAGAACCATCTAGCACAGGTGGAACTGCACATGTTGCTTTAGACTCTTTATCAGGAGATCCCACAAGATTAAGTCGAAGGACTTTAGGCTGAGATCGCTTCATAACAACAATGTTGCACTGAAGCTCCTCCACACAACGCTTCTCCTCATGCTTCAAATCCCTGAGCAGCAGCAGCAGCAACATAAAATTTATTAAGCAAAAATAACAATGAAAGAACGTAGGATGTATTCAAGAAACTACTGATTTAGCAGTTGACCATACTTGTCTAGCACAACCCAGCTTGCCTGTGCTTGCTTGCACTCAGCAGCTACAACACCAGAAGGAGAGCCGGAAACAAGCTTATACCTCACATTTATCTGCAGAAACAACAATAAATTAAGCACACAAGTATACAACAATTTTATTGAAGATGTAAACGGGCATTAGCCCCAGCTCCAAACCTTGTCTATGTCATACACATCAATTTTCTTCAACATTTGAGAACACAACTCTGATAAATCACATTTCTGATCCAACATAGACTTATGGCCACTTGCACAGTCTCCAGCGAACAGCGGAAAGCCCCAGAACTTTCTGCCTGAAATAGAGAGGCGTGCAGATACTTTCAGGCAACTACTGCAAAACCAGAGAAACATTAACAACACTAGGCGATAAAAACCATGGATTTGGAGCACATGAGCACTCGTTGATATCCTGATGTACCAAACAGGAAAGCTAAAACCAGAAACAATACCAGAGCTGTGTGCCGGGATGACGACAAGAAGTATGATGCTTCCGCCTGGCTGCACGACATGCGTGAGCGCCCAGATGATGGCCGTCTTGGAGATCTCCCTCGTGGCTGCCCTCACCGCGACCACCACCTTCTCTGCCGCCACAGTGGCGGCGGCGGCGGCGGCGCCCTTGTCAGCCACGGACTTCCCCTTCCTCTGCAGCAGCTGGTGGCGGGAAGAGCCCACCATCATCTTCTTCTTCAAGACAACCAGTAATGCCTACAAATCCAGAAGCTCTAAGCCAGAAGCCCAATTGCGGAAGCAAATAACTCAACAACCAAAGACCCAAGACCCATGACCATGAAGCAGCAAGCGAAAGCAAGTATAAAGCAAGTGGAAGTGATGCTCGCCTAGTACAAACAACAGTACAACACAACAACCGCGTCGGGGGCTTTAATGCCAACGGGGAGCCGAGCGATCGAGCGAGTACCGGGCTGCCCTGGCAGTTGCCACCAGAGTTGGACGCCGGGCCTGCTTGGCAGGCGGAGCGGAAGCAAAAAGGCGAGCAACACGCCCGGTAGAGATGATTGCGTTAAAAAAGGAGGCGGCCGTTTCCCCAGTTCAAAGTGTTGGGCTGGGTCCCGACCCGACCCGACCCGAGGCCGCGGATTGAGAGAAAGATCGCAGCATTTATGGGCGGCCGCAGATGGGAGCGGGCGCCACCGCTCCGCTGCCCTGCGCGGCGCCTGTGCTGTGAGTGTCCTCGCCGCCACTGTAGCCGGGAAAAGATTGACACAGTGCAGTGCAGCCTCGTCCGCCCACACGATTGCAGGCACGCCGCAGGAATCGCCGTCACAAACTATTCCAGTCCTCGCAGATCTCGCCGCGCTTCGTGCCTTAGAATTGGACTCTCCATGTGGGAGAGGAACCAAAACCGGAATCGAAATTTCTCCCGTCAAGGAAACCCCCGGCGGCCCCCAAAAAACGCAGCGCTGGATTCGACTCGCATTTCCTTCCATAAATAACCCGAATGATATATAGTACCAAGTGCGAAAACGGGGGGAGACAAAACCGTCCAATTTCTTCAGCTCCCAATACGAGCGGGCGAAATCGCGTCCCGCCCTCGAATAACCGGAAACCAGAGGCCGCGAAGGGGAACGGACTCACCGGGGAAGCGACAGCGACGAACGAGCTCCAGCCTCCAACCGCCACCGACGGCAGCAGCAGTGCAGCACCCTCTCCACCTTGCAGAGCGACGGCGACGGCGACGGGACGCGGGGAAACCCTAGCCCTCACTGCGAACGCGTGGAAGCCGGGACAGAGGCGTTGGAAGCAGTGGCCATTAAAGAGACAAGTGCGCCGATTGCAATTAAAACCTCATGGCTCCGCGCTAACTTGTACTACCTCTTCCACCTCCTGACTCCACGACCACCACCACAGCGCACAGCCCCCATTGCCGTCGACCGCGGAAGTACCATCTTCGCCCTTCCGTCTTTCCCAATATACTAGCTATGCCACTCTCTGGATGGTGAAACGCATTTAAAAACCGGTAGCTGGGCCCAGAGAGCAACTCCCGTCGGTTTCCAATCGGACGGCCGGGGAGTAAATGCTGCCCAGGGTGCCCTCGTGGTCGTGGGCCGAGCGAGCAGGCTGTCCTAGCTGGGGACCGCCTGGCAGGATCAGAGAGGACTCGTGGCGGGTGTGCGCCTGTGCGGTCCCGCGCGCGCTCTGTGTGTGTGCAGTGGACAGTGACATGGTCCTCGTGGACGTGGTCCACCAAGAGCTTTATCTCCAGTGCTGCTGCTTCTGTTTGTTGCAGCCGCTGGATCCCAGGGTTGATCTGGTCTCTGTTGCCACTTGCCACTGTTTCTGCGTTCACCCAGCGCTGCCGCTGCTTGCCAAAAAAAAATTTGTCTGAACTTTTACAGGCCTTTTCGCTCGATGCAGTGGCCAGTGGAGACAACCGCTACGGTCTGGTCTCACTTTTTATTGAACAAAATGCCGCTCGTCCTATGTACTGTTTGGATGATGGGTTTAAGTGATCTTGAGAATCCGGATAAAAAGAATCTCAAAAGTTTTATAAAAAAATTATAAATTTTAAGAATCTGTAAGTTAACATCTACATAAAATCTAGCTCATTCCAATGAGAATCTAGAATTGTGAGAATTTTCTATCCGGGTTTTCAAAATTCACAGGAGCCAACAAATGGCATTGACTCTCGTTTACCTGTCAAAGTTGTTTTTATAGAGCAACCAAAGACCAAAAAAATGGTAAAATAGCTTAAATAGAGTTTAAAACAACATATCTCGTTATATTAGAAATATAGTCAATCTTAGGTGTAGTTGTTGCGCGCCTGTAGACCGAGAAAAACTCCAATCGACGGTGAGAGGATCTCTTTGTAAGATATAATGCACCAATTTTCACGGTCGTCGCTCTTTGTAAAATAACGTAAAATTATATATTCGAAACTTGATTGTTAGTTCTATATTCACACCAACCTAACAAACAAAACACATTTATATTATATTAAAACAAAGTCTACTCATATTATGTATAAAATTGTTGTAATGAACGGACAAGTGACTAGTTGTAAAATATACGTGAGACAAAGTTGATCAACCCCATTTTTTAGCTTCATCTTTTAATAGAAATGACAAAAGTACTTTTCACGTGAAGCTATTTTTTTTAAAAAAAAATCACCGTTTGGAACAACTTCACTTAATACTAGGTGTATGCCCGTGCGTTGCAACGGGAGTACGCTGGGATGAACATCGACACATATATCTTATATTTCCTTGGGGTCTAGAAAAAATTTGCTCGGAAGCCAAACATGTTAAGACTTGAGCGTTGTAGCACGTAGGGGTCATTTGGAGGCCGCCGCTGCGCGCGTAAAGACTCCCTACGCATGCACAGTGGAAGGGGAGGGGCACCACGCGGCTGCCGCTTCAGCCAGCCTAACACAACTATGCTTCTCTTTTCTCGCAACCTAGCCTAGCCTGCCCTTTTCATGGTTTTAAGGATGTGTAGTGTGATGGCTGCAGCCTTGCAGGCTCGCCCGCTGTGATTATAGGTTGCCAAGCGCTAACTCGCCTGGTATATTGCAACGCCGTCCTTTATCTGGGCTTTAGGGCGGCTATGTTCAGACAACAACAACATAGGCAAAGGGGGAGCAATGCACTGTAGCCAACATAGGCAAAACTGATCAACCCACCGTAATTCCGAACTCAGCTTCACCTATCCAAGTTATGTCCTTCCCATATTTGAGTCACGAAAAAAATCTACAACCAAATTGGATTTCCAAGAATAGTAAGCTAAGGTTTTGCCTACATGGTATTACATGAACATTTCCAGCGTCCAGATGAATCGAACCCGTGACATTTCTGCCGAACAGTTGGAATTGCCATGCTTCCTTCACCAAGAGCTCTGCTATTGAATTGTTTGCACATCAGAAAATCAGTGACACAAACATTCACTTCTGATTCAGTTCACAATCAATGTAAATATGTAATGTAGTCATTTTCCTTGAAAATGAAACACATCTGATTGTGAAGCATGATGAAATGTTAATGAAAACCTTTAAAAGGCTCAAGGTAAACACCAAAACAGGTGGATTTTGTCATCACGGTTCTCTTATCAGTATGACGCAAGAGGACAATACATAACATAAACAAATTTGTAACTCCTCATACCTAGATACTGCTCAAACTGGGTATCTCCATGAAACTAAAAATGAAATAATGTGCCATTTTGACACTCACTTCTCTAACACAACTCTGCTCCTCATACCTAGATACTACTTGTGTTAGACCTTCACCGTAGGATATGTAGCCTAATTAACATGAACACTACTAAATTAAGGTGGGGATTAGCAGCAATGACCAGCCCCTAAGGCTAAATGGTTTGCCAGCAATGAACTCTTTAACTCCACCCCCACCCCTGCCCTCTGGCTAAACTCTTGGAAGAGTTATGGACATTGGCCAATTCTCATTCTCTTTACATGGCTAGACATCATCTTCCAACTTTCTCCCCTTTGATGGAAAGGCTCATGTTGTAAGTTCACACTCTGCACAGGGATCCATACAATGCCATGTTTAAGCAGGAAAAATGATGTCGCCACCAAAGGTATAATAGATCATCATTAGCTAATAAATAAACTACAATAGTCTTTCTCTCATGCTGGGGACATAGATTATGTATTTGATCTAAAAACAACATTAACTAATAACAACAGGAGAGTAGAGTGCTTAGGGCTTCATCAACATTTTAAATTCACCTTATTGCCAACATCAGCATAGTAAATAAATAAACAGACCCCCATGAAGAATTAGTAATCTGCAGAGTTAATCATCCAAGTATATGAATAAGTTCAATATCTCACAAACTATTTTAAAGAGTCAATATAGAATTTTTAATAATAGACAAATATTACGGTATTGTCTTGAAACTGAGAAAATACCATGTTCCCAAACATGCTGCTAAAAAAATCTCCCAGAAATGGGATTATACTCATGCTAGCCACAGCAACATATTAACAGTTTCGAACCTAAAGCTTTTATATGATAGGTATGCGAAATGGAAAGAACCATAGGCAGTGATATTTTAGTTCCATTCTCTGAAAACGTTTCCAATCAGTCTAAGCTGCAAGTGCAAAGGTTTCCAGAACATGTGGCGTATGAGTTTCATTCCTGCGAGGCTATTATGGCTTTCAGAATCAGCACAGGTAGCTAACCAAGCTGGCAGTGGTAGGCCCCTGAACACCTTCCCCGGAGATAGTGAGACTACTCAAGCGCGGGGCAGCGAAACTCACTCCAGCTATCCAGCACCTGTTATCCTCTTGCAATCCAAAAGCTCGAGCCTCTGTTTCACTCCAGCATGAAAGCACGAACTGGGCAGGTCTAAATGAGTGCGACTATACCATACCTTTCTGTGTGAAACCTTATTTTAGTGGGATACACAGTCGAACAACACGTAAAGGTCAGCTCAACAACCTCAAGCATAGGGCAGCTGAGAGCACCTAGAGGGGGGGGTGAATAGGTGATCCTGTATAACTTAAACTTATAGCCACAAAAACTTGTTAAGTGTTAGCACAATAAATGCCAAGTGGCTATAAAGGAGTCTCAACAAAACACAATACCACAAGAGATCAATCACAGAGTTGACACAGTGGTTTATCCCGTGGTTCGGCCAAGACCAACGCTTGCCTACTCCACGTTGTGGCGTCCCAACGGACGAGGGTTGCAATCAACCCCTCTCAAGTGGTCCAAAGACCCACTTGAATACCACGGTGTTTTGCTTGCTTTTTCTCAATCCCGTTTGCGAGGAATCTCCACAACTTGGAGCCTCTCGCCCTTACAATTGAAGTTCACAAAGAACACAGAGCAAAGGGGGAATGAGCAACGCACACAAGACTTCAAAAGATCAGAGCAACAACGCGCACACAAGTCGCAACAAGAGCTCGCAACACAACTCAAAGAGTTCGCAACTCAACAAGAGCTCTAGATGCTATCACAATGAACCGAATGCGCGAGAGCGATGTCTTGGTGCTTAAGAATGTTGTAGGAATGCTTGGTTGTTCCTCCATGCGCCTAGGGGTCCCTTTTATAGCCCCAAGGCAGCTAGGAGCCGTTGAGAACAAATCAGGAAGGCCATCCTTGCCTTCTGTCATCGGGCGCACCGGACAGTCCGGTGCACACCGGACAGTGTCCGGTGCCCGATTCCTTTCCTTAAATGGCGAAGCCGACCGTTGCAGATCTTGGAGCCGTTGGCGCACCGGACATGTCCGGTGCACACCGGACAGTCCGGTGCCCCCTTCCGACCGTTGGCTTGGCCACGTGTCGCGCGCAGAATCCGCGGCCGACCGTTGGTCCTGGCGACCGTTGACTCACCGGACAGTCCGGTGCACACCGGACAGTCCGGTGCACACCGGACAGTCCGGTGAATTTTAGCCGTACGCCGTCAGCAAAATTCCCGAGAGCGGCCTCTTCGGCCGAGGCAGCCTGGCGCACCGGACACTGTCCGGTGCACCACCGGACAGTCCGGTGCCCCAGACCGAAACAGCCCCTTGGCTGTACACAGCCAACTCTTTTCTTTTCTTTTTCTTCCTGTTTCCAATACTTAGACAAGTATCTTAGTACACAAAACCAATGTACTAAGACATAGAAACATACCTTTGCTCTTGATTTGCACTTTGTCCATCCACAAGCATGATTTCACATTTAAGCACTTGTGTTGGCACTCAATCACCAAAATACTTAGAAATAGCCCAAGGGCACATTTCCCTTTCAATCTCCCCCTTTTTGGTGATTTATGCCAACACAACATAAAGCAACTAGAACAAGTGCAAAATCACTTCAAATAAAAATAAATTTGAGTTTTATTCATTTTTGGCATATATGGATCATCCTTTGCCCCCACTTGGTCTGTTTTTGCAAATCAAACTCAAATCTCTATCTCTAGGTCAAACACACATGTTGAAGCATATAGAGAGTTATTCCAAAAGAGATTGATCACAGATTTCAAAAACTCCCCCTTTTTCCCATAATCAACATTTCTCCCCACAAGAAGCCAACTTTTGATAAAAGAGACAATAAAAGAGTTTTGCCAAAACGAAAAGCTCTATTCTACTATTTTCAAAATCTCAAGTGGTGGCTGATCCATTTATCGCTTTGGCCTTTATTTTCTCCCCCTTTGGCATCAAGCACCAAAACGGGATCAATCTTGGCCCTTTAACCCCATTGCCTCACCAAAATCTTCAATTAAGAGTACAAAGGCAATAAGATCATAGAGATGAACTTGGAATAAGTTACCCTCTCATCGGAGTGCAGTGGAAGTCTTGCATGGTCCAAGTCCACCTTTTCCCTTTCAATTCTCCTTCGAGACTAAATCAAGCAAACTCAAACAAATGGTTAGTCTCAAAGGGTCAAGTTGTAGCACATCTCCCCCTAAATGTGTGCATCACTTGCAAAAGGACTTGTGAGGTCCGGGGAGTGCTTGTACAACTTGAGCACCATCAATAAGCAACAAAATGCATAAGGAACATGATCAATGGCATAAACACATGTATGCCATAAGTCAATCCAAGTTCCGCGAATCTAAGACATTTAGCTCACTACGCAGCCTGCAAAAGGTCTTCTCATCTAGAGGCTTGGTAAAGATATCGGCTAGCTGGTTCTCGGTGCTAACATGAAACACTTCGATATCTCCCTTTTGCTGGTGGTCTCTCAAAAAGTGATGCCGGATGTCTATGTGCTTTGTGCGGCTGTGTTCAACAGGATTTTCCGCCATGCGGATAGCACTCTCATTATCACATAGGAGTGGGACTTTGCTCAGATTGTAGCCAAAGTCCCGGAGGGTTTGCCTCATCCAAAGTAGTTGCGCGCAACACTGTCCTGCGGCAACATACTCGGCCTCAGCGGTGGATAGGGCAACGGAAGTTTGTTTCTTAGAATTCCATGACACCAGGGACCTTCCTAAGAATTGGCACGTCCCCGATGTACTCTTCCTATCGACCTTACATCCAGCGTAGTCGGAGTCTGAGTATCCAACTAAGTCAAAGGTAGACCCCTTTGGATACCAGAGCCCGAAGCAAGGCGTAGCAACTAAATATCTAAGAATTCGCTTTACCGCCACTAAGTGACACTCCTTAGGATTGGATTGAAATCTAGCACACATGCATACGCTAAGCATAATATCCGGTCTACTAGCACATAAATAAAGCAAAGAACCTATCATGGACCGGTATGCTTTTTGATCAACGGACTTACCTCCTTTGTTGAGGTCTGTGTGTCCGTCGGTTCCCATCGGCGTCTTTGCGGGCTTGGCGTCCTTCATCCCAAACCTCTTTAGCAAGTCTTGCGTGTACTTCGTTTGGGAGATGAAAGTGCCGTCCTTGAGTTGCTTCACTTGGAACCCAAGGAAGTAGTTCAACTCGCCCATCATCGACATCTCGAATTTCTGCGTCATCACCCTGCTAAACTCTTCACAAGACTTTTGGTTAGTAGAACCAAATATTATGTCATCGACATAAATTTGGCACACAAACAAATCACCATTGCAAGTCTTAGTAAAAAGAGTTGGATCGGCTTTCCCAACCTTGAAAGCATTAACAATTAGAAAGTCTCTAAGGCATTCATACCATGCTCTTGGGGCTTGCTTAAGTCCATAGAGCGCCTTAGAGAGCTTACACACATGGTCGGGGTACCGTTCATCCTCGAAGCCAGGGGGTTGCTCCACGTACACCTCCTCCTTGATTGGCCCGTTGAGGAAAGCGCTCTTCACATCCATTTGGTACAACCTGAAAGAATGGTGAGCGGCATATGCTAGCAAGATACGAATTGATTCTAGCCTAGCCACAGGAGCAAAAGTCTCCTCGAAATCCAAACCTGCGACTTGGGCATAACCTTTTGCCACAAGTCGAGCCTTGTTTCTCGTCACCACCCCGTGCTCGTCCTGTTTGTTGCGGAACACCCACTTGGTTCCCACAACATTTTGCTTGGGACGAGGCACCAGTGTCCAAACTTCATTGCGCTTGAAGTTGTTGAGCTCCTCCTGCATGGCCAACACCCAGTCCGGATCTAGCAAGGCCTCCTCTACCCTGAAAGGCTCAATAGAAGAGACAAAGGAGTAATGCTCACAAAAATTAACTAATCTAGATCAAGTAGTTACTCCCTTGCTAATGTCACCCAGAATTTGGTCGACGGGATGATCCCTTTGAATCATCGCTCGAACTTGGGTTGGAGGTGCCGGTTGCGCATCTTCCTCCATCACATGATCATCTTGTGCTCCCCCTTGATCACACGCCTCCTGTTGATGAACCTGTTCATCGTCTTGAGTTGGGGGTAGCACCATAGTTGAGGAAGATGGTTGATCTCGTTCATCTTGTTCCTGTGGCCGCACTTCTCCAATCGCCATAGTTCGTATAGCGGCCGTCGGAACATCTTCTTCATCTACATTATCACAATCAACAACTTGCTCTCTTGGAGAGCCATTAGTCTCATCAAATACAACGTCGCTAGAGACTTCAACCAAACCCGATGATTTGTTGAAGACTCTATACGCCTTTGTATTTGAGTCATAACCTAACAAAAACCCTTCTACTGCTTTGGGAGCAAATTTAGAATTTCTACCCTTCTTTACTAGAATGTAGCACTTGCTCCCAAATACACGAAAGTACGATACATTGGGTTTGTTACCGGTTAGTAGCTCATACGACGTCTTCTTGAGGAGGCGGTGAAGGTAGACCCTGTTGATGGCGTGGCAAGCCGTATTCACAGCTTCCGACCAAAATCGCTCGGGGGTCTTGAACTCTCCAAGCATAGTCCTCGCCATATCAATTAGTGTTCTGTTCTTCCTCTCTACCACACCATTTTGTTGTGGTGTGTAGGGAGCGGAGAACTCATGCTTGATCCCTTCCTCCTCAAGGAACTCCTCCACTTGAAGGTTCTTGAACTCGGACCCGTTGTCGCTCCTTATCTTCTTCACCTTGAGCTCAAACTCATTTTGAGCTCTCCTGAGGAAGCGCTTGAGGGTCCCTTGGGTTTCAGACTTATCCTGCAAAAAGAACACCCAAGTGAAGCGGGAAAAGTCATCAACAATAACTAGACCATACTTACTCCCTCCTATGCTCAGATAGGCGACAGGTCCGAAGAGGTCCATATGCAGCAGCTCCAGGGGTCTTGAAGTGGTCATCACATTCTTGCTGTGATGTGCTCCTCCCACTTGTTTACCTGCTTGACAAGCTGCACAAGGTCTATCTTTTTCGAATTGCACGTTAGTCAAACCTATCACGTGTTCTCCCTTTAGAAGCTTGTGAAGGTTCTTCATCCCCACATGTGCTAAGCGGCGATGCCACAGCCAGCCCATGCTAGTCTTAGCTATTAAGCATGCATCTAGACCGGCCTCCTCTTTTGCAAAACCAACTAAATAAAGTTTGCCGTCTAATACACCCTTAAAAGCTAGTGAACCATCACTTCTTCTAAAGACAGAAACATCTACATTTGTAAATAGACAGTTATACCCCATGTTGCATAATTGACTAACAGATAGCAAATTATATCCCAAGGACTCAACTAAAAACACATTAGAAATTGAGTGCTCATTTGAGATTGCAATTTTACCTAATCCTTTTACCTTGCCTTGATTCCCATCACCGAATATAATTGAATCTTGGGAATCATTATTCTTGACGTAGGAGGTGAACATCTTCTTCTCCCCCGTCATATGGTTTGTGCATCCGCTATCAATAATCCAGCTTGAACCCCCGGATGCATAAACCTGCAAGGCAAATTTAGGCTTGGGACTTAGGTACCCAACTCTTGTTGGGTCCTACAAGGTTAGTGCAAATATCCTTAGGGACCCAAATGCAAGTTTTATCACCCTTGCATTTTGCCCCTAACTTTCTAGCAATTACCTTTCTATCCTTTCTATAAATTGCAAAGGAAGCATTCAAAGCATGATATATTGTAGAAGGCTCATTAACTTTCCTAGGAATATTAACAACATTCCTTCTACCAACATTTCTATCATGCACAACATGAGAACTAGAAGCAGTCATAGCATAAGAATCATAAGCATGTGAATCATAAGCATCATAACTTCTAAAAGCATTTCTAGAATTTTTCCTATCATGATACAAAAAGGCATGGTTCTTTTTAACACTAGTAGCCATAGGGGCCTTCCCTTTCTCCTTAGCGGGAATGGGAGTCTTATGGCTTGTTAAGTTCTTGGCTTCCCTCTTGAAGCCAAGTCCATCCTTAATTGAGGGGTGTCTACCGATCGTGTAGGCATCCCTTGCAAATTTTAGTTTATCAAATTCATTCTTGCTAGTCTTAAGTTGGGCATTAAGACTAGCCAATTCCTCAGTTAGTTTGGAAACTGAAACTAAATGATCACTACAGGCATCAATATCGAAATCTTTACACCTAGTGCAAATCTCAACATGTTCTACACAAGATGTTGATTTACTAGATTTTTCTAGTTTAGCATTTAAATCATCATTTTTGCTCTTTAAACTAGCAATTGAATCATGACATGTAGACAACTCACAAGAAAGCATTTCATTTCTCTTAATCTCTAATGCAAGTGATTTTTGTGCTTCTACAAATTTGTCATGTTCCTCATACAACAAATCCTCTTGCTTTTCTAAAAGCACATTCTTATCATTCAAGGCATCAATCAATTCATTAATTTTGTCTATCTTAGATCTATCTAAACCCTTGAATAAGCATGAATAGTCTATGTCATCATCATCACTAGACTCATTATCACTAGAAGAAGCATAAGTGGAGTCTCGAGTACTCACCTTCTTCTCCCTTGCCATAAGGCATGTGTGACGCTCGTTGGGGAAGAGGGATGACTTGTTGAAGGCGGTGGCGGCGAGTCCTTCATTGTCGGAGTCGGAGGAGCAATCCGAATCCCACTCCTTTCCGATGTGTGCCTCGCCCTTGGCCTTCTTGTAATTCTTCTTCTTTTCCCTCTTGTTCCCCTGTTCCTGGTCACTATCGTTATCGGGGCAGTTAGCGATAAAATGACCAATCTTACCGCACTTGAAGCATGAGCGCTTCCCCTTTGTCTTGGTCTTGCTTGGCTGCCCCTTGTGACCTTTTAGCACCATCTTGAAGCGTTTGATGATGAGAGCCATCTCTTCATCATTAAGTCCGGCCGCCTCAATTTGTGCCACCTTGCTACTTGTTGCCTTGAGAGCAAGGGGTTGATGCTCGTTGATCGGTCCATTCAAGGCGTCGTCCACGTATCTTGCCTCCTTGATCATCATCCGCCCGCTTACGAATTTTCCGAGTACCTCCTCGGGCGTCATCTTCGTGTACCTGGGATTCTCACGAATATTGTTCACGAGATGAGGATCAAGAACGGTAAATGACCTTAGCATTAGGCGGACGACGTCGTGATCCGTCCATCGCGTGCTTCCATAACTCCTTATTTTGTTGATAAGGGTCTTGAGCCGGTTGTATGTTTGGGTTGGCTCCTCGCCCCTTATCATTGCAAACCTTCCAAGCTCGCCCTCCACCAACTCCATTTTAGTGAGCATGGTGATGTCGTTCCCCTCGTGAGAAATCTTGAGGGTGTCCCATATCTGCTTGGCATTATCCAAGCCGCTCACCTTATTGTACTCGTCCCTGCACAAAGAGGCTAGCAACATAGTAGTAGCTTGTGCATTTTTATGAATTTTGAAAGGGAATTAGGCTTACACCTAGTTCCTAAATAATTTTGGTGGTTGAATTGCCCAACACAAATATTGGACTGACTAGTTTGCTCTAGTGTATAAGTTATACAGGTGCAAAAGGTTCACATCTAGCCAATAAAAAGACCAAGTGTTGGATTCAATAAAGGAGCAAAGGGGCAACCGAGGGCACCCCTGGTCTGGCGCACCGGACTGTCCGGTGTGCCACCGGACAGTAAACAGTACCTGTCCGGTGCACCAGGGGACTCAGACTCCAACTCCTCACTCTCGGGAATTCTCGGAAGCCGGCGCGCTATAATTCACCGGACTGTCCGGTGTGCACCGGACATGTCCGGTGCTCCAAGGAAGCTCGGCCTCCTGAACTCGCCAGCCTCGGGTTCGCGCGGCAGCCGCTCCGCTAAAATTCACCGGACTGTCCGGTGTGCCAGCGGAGCAACGGCTCTCTGCGGCGCCAACGGCTCCCTGCGCAGCATTAAATGCGCGCGCAGCGCGCGCAGACGTCAGGGCTGCCCATACCGGTGCACCGGACATCAAACAGTGCATGTCCGGTGTGCACCGGACACCCAGGCGGGCCCACAAGTCAGAAGCTCCAACGGTCAGAATCCAACGGCAGTGATGACGTGGCAGGGGCACCGGGCTGTCCGGTGTGCACCGGACTGTCCGGTGCACCATCGCGCAGACGCCTCCAGCCAACGGTCACTTTTGGTGGTTGGGGCTATAAATACCCCAACCACCCCACATTCATTGCGATCCAAGTTTTCCACTTCTCAACCACTTACAAGAGCTAGGCATTCAATACTAGACACACCCAAAGAGATCAAATCCTCTCCAATTCCACACAAACCCTAAGTGACTAGTGAGAGTGATTTGCCGTGTTCATTTGAGTTCTTGCGCTTGGATCGCATTCTTTCTTTCTCTTTTGCTCTTGTGATCAACACTCAATTGTAACCGAGGCAAGAGGCACCGATTGTGTGGTGGCCCTTGCGGGGAAGTTTTGTTCCCGGTTGATTGAGAAGAAGGAAAGCTCACTCGGTCCGAGGGACCGTTTGAGAGAGGGAAGGGTTGAAAGAGACCCGGCCTTTGTGGCCTCCTCAACGGGGAGTAGGTTTGCAAGAACCGAACCTCGGTAAAACAAATCCGCGTGTCACTCTCCTTATTTGCTTGCGATTTGTTTTGCCCCCTCTCTCGCGGACTCGTTTATATTTCTAACGCTAACCCGGCTTGTAGTTGTGTTTATATTTGTAAGTTTCAGTTTCGCCCTATTCACCCCCCCCTCTAGGCGACTATCAATTGGTATCAGAGCCAGGTTCTTCATTAGAGCCTAACCGCTCGAAGTGATGTCGGGAGATCACGCCAAGAAGGAGATGGAGACCGGCGAAAAGCCCACTACAAGCTACGGGAGCACTTCATCGGAAGAGTCCCGCACCAAAAGGAGGGAGAAGAAGAAGAGCTCCTCCAACAAAGGGAAGGAGAAGAAATCTTCTTCTCACCACAAAGAGAAGAAGGAAAAATCTTCTTCCCACAAGCCACATCGGAAAGGCGACAAGCACAAAAGGATGAGGAAGGTGGTCTACTACGAGACCGACACTTCATCAACTTCTACGTCCGACTCCGATGCGCCCTCCGTCACTTCTAAGCGCCAAGAGCGCAAGAAGTACAGTAAGATCCCCCTACGCTACCCTCGCATTTCCAAACATACACCTTTACTTTCCGTCCCATTAGGCAAACCACCAACTTTTGATGGTGAAGATTACGCTAGGTGGAGCGATTTAATGCAATTTCATCTAATCTCGCTCCACAAAGGTATATGGGATGTTGTTGAGTTTGGTGTACAGGTACCATCAATAGGGGATGAGAATTATGATGAGGATGAGGTAGCCCAAATCGAGCACTTCAACTCTCAAGCCGCAACCATACTCCTTGCCTCTCTAAGTAAGGAAGAATACAACAAAGTGCAAGGGTTGAAAAATGCAAAGGAGATTTGGGATGTACTCAAAACCGCGCACGAGGGAGATGAGCTCACCAAGATCACCAAGCGGGAAACGATCGAGGGGGAGCTCGGTCGGTTCCGGCTTCACAAAGGGGAGGAGCCACAACATATGTACAACCGGCTCAAGACTTTGGTGAACCAAGTGCGCAACCTCGGGAGCAAGAAGTGGGATGACCACGAAGTGGTAAATGTTATTTTAAGATCTCTCATTTTTCTTAATCCCACTCAAGTTCAATTGATTCGTGGTAATCCTAGATATACTAAAATGACCCCCGAGGAAGTTATCGGGCATTTTGTAAGTTTTGAGTGCATGATAGAAGGCTCGAGGAAAATCAACGAGCTTGGCGACCCATCCGAAGCCCAACCCGTTGCATTCAAGGCAACGGAGGAGAAGAAGGAGGAGTCTACACCAAGTAGACAACCAATAGACGCCTCCAAGCTCGACAATGAGGAAATGGCGCTCGTCATCAAGAGCTTCCGCCAAATCCTCAAGCAAAGGAGGGGGAAGGACTACAAGTCCCGCTCCAAGAAGGTTTGCTACAAGTGTGGTAAGCCCGGTCATTTTATTGCTAAATGTCCTATATCTAGTGACAGTGACCGAGGCGACGACAAGAAGGGAAGAAGAAAGGAGAAGAAAAGGTATTACAAGAAGAAGGGCGGCGATGCCCATGTTTGTCGGGAATGGGATTCCGACGAAAGCTCAAGCGACTCCTCCGACGATGAGGACGCCGCCAACATCGCCGTCACCAAGGGACTCCTCTTCCCCAACGTCGGCCACAAGTGCCTCATGGCAAAGGACGGCAAAAAGAAGAAGGTTAAATCCAACTCCTCCACTAAATATGAATCCCCTAGTGATGACAATGCTAGTGATGAGGAAGATAATTTGCGTTCCCTTTTTGCCAACCTTAACATAGCTCAAAAAGAAAAATTAAATGAATTGGTTAGTGCTATTCATGAAAAGGATGACCTTTTGGATTCCCAAGAGGATTATCTAATTAAAGAAAACAAGAAGCATGTTAAGGTTAAAAAGGCTTATGCTCTAGAAGTAGAAAAATGTGAAAAATTATCTAGTGAGCTAAGCACTTGCCGTGAAATAATCGACAACCTTAGGAATGAAAATGCTATTTTAAATGCTAAGGTTGATTCTCATGTTTGTGATGTTTCAATTTCCACTCCTAGAGATAATAATGATGATTTGCTTGCTAGGATTGAAGAATTGAACATTTCTCTTGCTAGCCTTAGAGTAGAAAATGAAAAGTTGATTACTAAGGCTAAAGAACTAGATGTTTGCAATGTTACAATTTCTGACCTTAGAACTAAAAATGATATGCTGCATGCTAAGGTTGTAGAATTAGAATCTTGCAAACCCTCTACATCTATTGTTGAGCATGTATCTATTTGTACTAGATGTAGAAATGTTGATATTGATGCTATTCATGATCACATGATTTTAATTAAGCAACAAAATGATCATATAGCTAAACTAGATGCTAAAATTGCCGAGCACAACTTAGAAAATGAGAAATTTAAATTTGCTCGTAGCATGCTTTATAATGGGAGACGCCCTGGCATCAAGGATGGCATTGGCTTCCAAAGGGGAGACAATGTCAAACTTAATGCCCCTCCTAAGAACTTGTCTAACTTTGTTAAGGGCAAAGCTCCCATGCCTCAGGATAACGAGGGTTACATTTTATACCCTGCCGGCTATCCTGAGAGCAAAATTAGGAAGATTCATTCTAGGAAGTCTCACTCTGGCCCTAATCATGCTTATATGTATAAGGGTGAGACATCTAGCTCTAGGCAACCAACCCATGCTAAGTTGCCTAAGAAGAAAATTCCTAATGCATCAAATGATCATGCCATTTCATTTAAAACTTTTGATGCATCTTATGTGCTTACTAGCAAATCCGGCAAGGTAGTTGCCAAATTTGTTGGGGGCAAACACAAGGGTTCCAAAACTTGTGTTTGGGTACCCAAAGTTCTTGTTTCTAATGCCAAAGGACCCAAAACCGTTTGGGTACCTAAAGTCAAGAACTAAAATTGTTTTGTAGGTTTATGCATCCGGGGGCTCAAGTTGGATACTCGATAGCGGGTGCACAAACCACATGACCGGGGAGAAAAGAATGTTCTCCTCATATGAGAAAAACCAAGATCCCCAACGAGCTATCACATTCGGGGATGGAAATCAAGGTTTGGTCAAAGGACTTGGTAAAATTGCTATATCTCCTGACCATTCTATTTCCAATGTTTTTCTTGTTGATTCCTTAGACTACAACTTGCTATCAGTTTCCCAATTATGTCAAATGGGCTACAACTGTCTTTTTACTGATATAGGTGTCACTGTCTTTAGAAGAAGTGATGATTCAATAGCATTTAAGGGTGTGTTAGAGGGTCAGCTATACTTGGTAGATTTTGATAGAGCTGAACTTGACACTTGCCTAATTGCTAAGACTAACATGGGTTGGCTCTGGCACCGCCGACTAGCCCACGTTGGGATGAAGAATCTTCATAAGCTTCTAAAGGGAGAGCACATTTTAGGATTAACAAATGTTCATTTTGAGAAAGACAGGATTTGTAGCGCATGCCAGGCGGGAAAGCAAGTTGGAGTCCATCATCCACACAAGAACATCATGACGACCGACAGGCCGCTTGAGCTACTCCACATGGACCTATTCGGCCCGATTGCTTACATAAGCATCGGCGGGAGTAAGTATTGTCTTGTTATTGTGGATGATTATTCTCGCTTCACTTGGGTATTCTTTTTGCAGGAAAAATCTCAAACCCAAGAGACCTTAAAGGGATTCTTGAGACGGGCTCAAAATGAGTTCGGCTTGAGGATCAAGAAAATTAGAAGCGACAACGGGACGGAGTTCAAGAACTCTCAAATTGAAGGCTTCCTTGAGGAGGAGGGCATCAAGCATGAGTTCTCTTCTCCCTACACTCCACAACAAAATGGTGTAGTGGAGAGGAAGAATCGAACTCTATTGGACATGGCAAGAACCATGCTTGATGAGTACAAGACACCGGACCGGTTTTGGGCCGAAGCGGTCAACACCGCCTGCTACGCCATCAACCGGTTATATCTTCACCGAATCCTCAAGAAGACATCATATGAACTCCTAACCGGTAAAAAGCCCAACATTTCATATTTTAGAGTTTTTGGTAGCAAATGCTTCATTCTTATTAAAAGAGGTAGAAAATCTAAATTTGCTCCTAAAACTGTAGAAGGCTTTTTACTTGGTTATGACTCAAACACAAGGGCATATAGGATCTTTAACAAGTCCACTGGACTAGTTGAAGTCTCTTGTGACGTTGTGTTTGATGAAACTAACGGCTCTCAAGTAGAGCAAGTTGATCTTGATGAGATAGGTGAAGAACAGGCTCCATGCATCGCGCTAAGGAACATGTCCATCGGGGATGTGTGTCCTAAGGAATCCGAAGAGCCTCCAAGTACACAAGATCAACCATCCTCCTCCATGCAAGCATCTCCACCAACTCAAAATGAGGATGAGGCTCAAAATGATGAAGAGCAAAATCAAGAAGACGAGCCACCTCAAGATGATAGCAATGATCAAGGGGGAGATACAAATGATCAAGAAAAGGAGGATGAGGAAGAACCAAGACCGCCACACCCAAGAGTCCACCAAGCAATACAACGAGATCACCCCGTCGACACCATCCTCGGCGACATTCATAAGGGGGTAACTACACGATCTCGGGTTGCTCATTTTTGTGAACATTACTCTTTTGTTTCCTCTATTGAGCCACACAGGGTAGAGGAAGCTCTCCAAGATTCGGATTGGGTGGTGGCGATGCAAGAGGAGCTCAACAATTTCACGAGGAATGAGGTCTGGCATTTAGTTCCACGTCCTAACCAAAATGTTGTAGGAACCAAATGGGTCTTCCGCAACAAGCAAGATGAGCATGGTGTGGTGACAAGGAACAAAGCTCGACTCGTGGCCAAAGGGTATTCACAAGTCGAAGGTTTGGATTTTGGTGAAACCTATGCACCCGTAGCTAGGCTTGAGTCAATTCGCATACTATTGGCCTATGCTACTTACCATGGCTTTAAGCTTTATCAAATGGATGTGAAGAGTGCCTTCCTCAATGGACCAATCAAGGAAGAGGTCTATGTTGAGCAACCTCCCGGCTTTGAAGACAGTGAGTATCCTAACCATGTCTATAGGCTCTCTAAGGCGCTTTATGGGCTCAAGCAAGCCCCAAGAGCATGGTATGAATGCCTAAGAGATTTCCTTATTGCTAATGGCTTCAAAGTTGGCAAGGCCGATCCTACACTCTTTACTAAAACTCTTGAAAATGACTTGTTTGTATGCCAAATTTATGTTGATGATATTATATTTGGGTCTACTAACGAGTCTACATGTGAAGAGTTTAGTAGGATCATGACACAGAAATTCGAGATGTCGATGATGGGGGAGTTGAAGTATTTTCTAGGATTCCAAGTCAAGCAACTCCAAGAGGGCACCTTCATTAGCCAAACGAAGTACACTCAAGACATTCTTGCTAAGTTTGGGATGACGGATGCCAAACCCATCAAGACACCCATGGGAACTAATGGGCATCTCGACCTCGACACGGGAGGTAAGTCCGTGGATCAAAAGGTATACCGGTCGATGATTGGTTCATTGCTTTATTTATGTGCATCTCGACCGGACATTATGCTTTCCGTTTGCATATGTGCAAGATTCCAATCCGACCCTAAGGAATCCCACCTTACGGCCGTAAAACGAATCTTGAGATATTTGGCTTATACCCCTAAGTTTGGGCTTTGGTACCCTCGGGGATCCACATTTGATTTGATTGGTTATTCGGATGCCGATTGGGCGGGGTGCAAGATCAATAGGAAGAGCACATCGGGGACTTGCCAGTTCTTGGGAAGATCCTTGGTGTCTTGGGCTTCAAAGAAGCAAAATTCGGTCGCTCTTTCCACCGCCGAAGCCGAGTACATTGCCGCAAGACATTGTTGCGCGCAATTGCTTTGGATGAGGCAAACCCTGCGGGACTACGGTTACAAATTAACCAAAGTCCCTTTGCTATGTGATAATGAGAGTGCAATTAAAATGGCCGACAATCCCGTCGAGCATAGCCGCACTAAGCACATAGCCATTCGGTATCACTTTCTTAGGGATCACCAACAAAAGGGGGATATCGAGATTTCTTACATTAATACTAAAGATCAATTAGCCGATATCTTTACCAAGCCACTTGATGAACAATCTTTTACCAGACTTAGGCATGAGCTCAATATTCTTGATTCTAGAAATTTCTTTTGCTAGCTTGCACACATAGCTCATTAGAATACCTTTGATCATATCTCTTTTATATGCTATGACTAATGTGTTTTCAAGTCTATTTCAAACCAAGTCATAGGTATATTGAAAGGGAATTGGAGTCTTCGGCGAAGAAAAAGGCTTCCACTCCGTAACTCATACTTCGCCATCACTCCGAGCAACTCTCTCTTCTTTGAGGAGAAATGAGCATCAAGGAAAAGGACTTCATCCTTGAGGGAGAGAGTAAAAGCTCAAAAGCAAAAGGACCGGACCTCGTCTTTGGTATAATCTTAACTCATTTTCTTATGACCAAAGGGGAAGAAATTACTTCGAGGGCTCTAATGATTCCGTTTTTGGCGATTCATGCCAAAAAGGGGGAGAAATGAGCCCAAAGCAAAAGGACCCCACCACCACCAATTTCAAAAACTTAGTGCTTTCCAAAAGTATTTATCAATGGGTATCCTATTGTGTTCAAAAGGGGGAGAAAGTAGTATTTCAAAAATGGTATATCAAAACCCTCTTGAACACTAAGAGGTGGATCTCTTTTAGGGGGAGTTTTGTTTAGTCAAAGGAAAAGCATTTAAAATAGGGGGAGACAATTTCAAATCTTGAAAATGCTTTGCAAACTCTTATTCATGTACCTTTGACTATTTGCAAAAGATCTTTGAAATGGATTTACAAAAAGAATTTGCAAAAACAAAACATGTGGTGCAAACGTGGTCCAAAATGTTATATAAGAAAGAAACATTCCTTGCATATCTTGTAAGTAGTTATATTGGCTCAACTCCAAGTAACCTTTGCACTTACATTATGTAAACTAGTTCAATTATGCACTTCTATATTTGCTTTGGTTTGTGTTGGCATCAATCACCAAAAAGGGGGAGATTGAAAGGGAATTAGGCTTACACCTAGTTCCTAAATAATTTTGGTGGTTGAATTGCCCAACACAAATATTGGACTGACTAGTTTGCTCTAGTGTATAAGTTATACAGGTGCAAAAGGTTCACATCTAGCCAATAAAAAGACCAAGTGTTGGATTCAATAAAGGAGCAAAGGGGCAACCGAGGGCACCCCTGGTCTGGCGCACCGGACTGTCCGGTGTGCCACCGGACAGTAAACAGTACCTGTCCGGTGCACCAGGGGACTCAGACTCCAACTCCTCACTCTCGGGAATTCTCGGAAGCCGGCGCGCTATAATTCACCGGACTGTCCGGTGTGCACCGGACATGTCCGGTGCTCCAAGGAAGCTCGGCCTCCTGAACTCGCCAGCCTCGGGTTCGCGCGGCAGCCGCTCCGCTAAAATTCACCGGACTGTCCGGTGTGCACCGGACTGTCCGGTGTGCCAGCGGAGCAACGGCTCTCTGCGGCGCCAACGGCTCCCTGCGCAGCATTAAATGCGCGCGCAGCGCGCGCAGACGTCAGGGCTGCCCATACCGGTGCACCGGACATCAAACAGTGCATGTCCGGTGTGCACCGGACACCCAGGCGGGCCCACAAGTCAGAAGCTCCAACGGTCAGAATCCAACGGCAGTGATGACGTGGCAGGGGCACCGGGCTGTCCGGTGTGCACCGGACTGTCCGGTGCACCATCGCGCAGACGCCTCCAGCCAACGGTCACTTTTGGTGGTTGGGGCTATAAATACCCCAACCACCCCACATTCATTGCGATCCAAGTTTTCCACTTCTCAACCACTTACAAGAGCTAGGCATTCAATACTAGACACACCCAAAGAGATCAAATCCTCTCCAATTCCACACAAACCCTAAGTGACTAGTGAGAGTGATTTGCCGTGTTCATTTGAGTTCTTGCGCTTGGATCGCATTCTTTCTTTCTCTTTTGCTCTTGTGATCAACACTCAATTGTAACCGAGGCAAGAGGCACCGATTGTGTGGTGGCCCTTGCGGGGAAGTTTTGTTCCCGGTTGATTGAGAAGAAGGAAAGCTCACTCGGTCCGAGGGACCGTTTGAGAGAGGGAAGGGTTGAAAGAGACCCGGCCTTTGTGGCCTCCTCAACGGGGAGTAGGTTTGCAAGAACCGAACCTCGGTAAAACAAATCCGCGTGTCACTCTCCTTATTTGCTTGCGATTTGTTTTGCCCCCTCTCTCGCGGACTCGTTTATATTTCTAACGCTAACCCGGCTTGTAGTTGTGTTTATATTTGTAAGTTTCAGTTTCGCCCTATTCACCCCCCCCTCTAGGCGACTATCAAATTTGTTCATTAATAAACATAGGGCTATCCGAGCTATCAAATTTCATTCCATTCTCTACAATCTCCCATATGCTTGGATGGAGAGAGAATAAATGACTACGCATTTTGTGACTCCAAAATCTGTAGTCCTCCCCATCAAAGTGTGGAGGTTTGCCAAGAGGAATGGAAAGCAAATGCGAATTCGAACTATGTGGAATACGAGAATAATCAAATGAAAAGTTCGAATTGACCGTCTTCCTGTAGTCGTTGTCGTCGTCTTTTTGGGAAGAAGAGGATTCGTCGCTGTCGTAGTAGACGATCTCCTTGATGCGCCTTGTCTTCTTCTTCTTCCCATCTTTACGTCTGTGGCCCGAGCCAGAGTCGTTGGATTTGTCATCTTTTGGCTCGTTGACGAAGGACACCTTTTCCTTGTCGTTGATCACGATTCCCTTCCCCTTAGGATCCATCTCTTCGGGCGGTTAGTCCCTTTCTTGAAGAGAACGACTCTGATACCAATTGAGAGCACCTAGAGGGGGGGGTGAATAGGTGATCCTGTATAACTTAAACTTATAGCCACAAAAACTTGTTAAGTGTTAGCACAATAAATGCCAAGTGGCTAGAAAGGAGTCTCAACAAAACACAATACCACAAGAGATCAATCACAGAGTTGACACAGTGGTTTATCCCGTGGTTCGGCCAAGACCAACGCTTGCCTACTCCACGTTGTGGCGTCCCAACGGACGAGGGTTGCAATCAACCCCTCTCAAGTGGTCCAAAGACCCACTTGAATACCACGGTGTTTTGCTTGCTTTTTCTCAATCCCGTTTGCGAGGAATCTCCACAACTTGGAGCCTCTCGCCCTTACAATTGAAGTTCACAAAGAACACAGAGCAAAGGGGGAATGAGCAACGCACACAAGACTTCAAAAGATCATAGCAACAACGCGCACACAAGTCGCAACAAGAGCTCGCAACACAACTCAAAGAGTTCGCAACTCAACAAGAGCTCTAGATGCTATCATAATGAACCGAATGCGCGAGAGCGATGTCTTGGTGCTTAAGAATGTTGTAGGAATGCTTGGTTGTTCCTCCATGCGCCTAGGGGTCCCTTTTATAGCCCCAAGGCAGCTAGGAGCCGTTGAGAACAAATCAGGAAGGCCATCCTTGCCTTCTGTCATCGGGCGCACCGGACAGTCCGGTGCACACCGGACAGTGTCCGGTGCCCGATTCCTTTCCTTAAATGGCGAAGCCGACCGTTGCAGATCTTGGAGCCGTTGGCGCACCGGACATGTCCGGTGCACACCGGACAGTCCGGTGCCCCCTTCCGACCGTTGGCTTGGCCACGTGTCGCGCGCAGAATCCGCGGCCGACCGTTGGTCCTGGCGACCGTTGACTCACCGGACAGTCCGGTGCACACCGGACAGTCCGGTGAATTTTAGCCGTACGCCGTCAGCAAAATTCCCGAGAGCGGCCTCTTCGGCCGAGGCAGCCTGGCGCACCGGACACTGTCCGGTGCACCACCGGACAGTCCGGTGCCCCAGACCGAAACAGCCCCTTGGCTGTACACAGCCAACTCTTTTCTTTTCTTTTTCTTCCTGTTTCCAATACTTAAACAAGTATCTTAGTACACAAAACCAATGTACTAAGACATAGAAACATACCTTTGCTCTTGATTTGCACTTTGTCCATCCACAAGCATGATTTCACATTTAAGCACTTGTGTTGGCACTCAATCACCAAAATACTTAGAAATGGCCCAAGGGCACATTTCCCTTTCAGCAGCTGAGACCAGGGGCCTTGATTCTCAAACCGTCAGACTTTTGCATGGAGCTCTGATGCCAAACAATTTGCAATGTATAACAGATAGTGAGCATCAGTGTGTGCATACTCGATCATTTCTGGAGTTAGAGGAGGCAGTCTCCAATCTTCACGCTAAGATCAAGTTAGGGAGAAACAAAATGAGAATGGATATCAGGCAATTCCGCAATTGACATTAGAATTTTTAAGTTTCAAACAAACTGAAATAATGGAACATCAAAAGGAGAGCCAGGTTGAAATGCAACATTGTGACAGTCATGTATGTTGTACTATAAAGCGTTCCACTGAAAATGCCTTCTTTGCGACACCTGTCCTCCACCCCCAACTTAAGTCGGCCACTGCTGTTGCCAGAGACATATGTAGACTCCTGAATGTTGAATGCCAACATTTTTCTTCTCTACTAATACGATCACCTCCATGAGAAAAATAATATCCTACTTCATCAGTTCCTTCAAGTGCAAATAGCCAATTTCGAAGCTCAATTGATACATCAATATCATCTGGCACCCCAAGATCAAACTTTCAACTGTGATCATTAACTTTGGAACTTTCATCTATAATGTTCGGGGAAAGAAAAAAATCCACGATTAATGTAATGGAAATGCAGCAAACCAAAGGATTGAGAAGTTGGCCTACATCTGAAACCAGAGTAAAGCATTTGCTTCATAAATTATTCCAATAATAATAATAATTACTTATATTAAGAAAATTATTGTTGGCAACTTGACTGTAGTGTGGACAACTTGACTGCAGTGTGGGCGAGCATCTGCCACCAATGCAACCCATAAGCTCCAATTGGAAAAAAGAACAAGGCAGCTAAAATACAGAGAGCTTCGAGCTGGACGGTGGCTACTGGTGACATCTTACCGTGATCTTACTGCTCTAAAATAGATTCAGAGCGGTGCTTGATTTCATACAATTAATTGTATGTTTAAGCAGCACAATGACTCACCTCTTTCTCAAGAATAGTTCCATATCTGGATAGAGTGTAAAAAATTAGAACTTCCCCCATTGGAGAAAAACTGAAATAAAAATGTGATTAATTAATACTAAAATCCTAGATTGTATGTCTCATTTTCGATGCCAAGAAAAATAATATTGTGAAAGGCTAGTCCTAGGACATGCAAAAAAATCAATACCTGATGAATAGGCAGGTGACAGACAACATGGTAAGGTGATGGACTTCTTAAGGCATCAGAAAGGTCCATGCATGCAGCTAAACACTGAAAGGGATCCTCAGCATTCGTCCACCAGTAGTTCCCATCAACAGGATTTGCTGTTGAATCAAATATATCAAACAGTTGGTTCTCCACAAAAGCTAGCTTGCCCTCGTGAGAAAGCTTTTCAATGCCACCACCATATTTGTTAGCCAAGTGTATCTTCAAAACAACCCATACTTTCCTAGTGGCCGCCCTTCAGCATACTCTAGAACACCCCGACAAAGATCTGAACCTAGGTGACTCAAATGAGGATGCATAGGGTATGCACGCCCACGGAAATCTAAATTGTGAGGGTAATAAAATTCATCCTCCTCTCTCATTTTACGAGCAACCTGTTTACAGAAAAGGAACAAGTATAATTCCAGCAATGCAATAGCATATAAACTGCACCACAGTATCTCAGCAAGAATGAACAGTAATTATTTATGCTGCATACCGAGAGTTTGAGCTTAGTGTCACATCTCTCAGCATGCAGCTCACGGTTAGTTTTCTTTGCCTTCTTTATGCTGGTACTTCCATTTCTGCATTTCATCAGGGTCCTCTGATTCTGGTCGTTCAAGCAAAGGAATCTATAAAAAATAAGAATAAATAGACAGTGTGTTCAAAAAGGTAGGCGAGGGGAATGAACAGAATGGGAAAGAAAACATAGTACAAATATCAAGATCCAAAAATATTAATCATACGCAGGAACTCACATTTGCCTTGTCCACCAGCCCTGCAATGCCTCCACCTTGACTCCAGATAGTCTCAACAACATCATGAACTCTTCTATTCACCCTCCATTTAGTACTCCCAAGGATATCTAATGCCTGGCAACATGCTAATACTTAAGCAAGCATGAAAAAAGTAATGGTCAAAGGGATATGATCACGTTAAACATCATGTGAACTTGTGAAGCGTGGAGTGCATGCATAGTCCTGATGGTTTTATCTTTTGAACAAAATGAAAAAGAATTTGGTAAAGATAACGATGGTTATAGTGGTTTAGAACACCTCATGTTGCCAGGCTTATGTTCGGTAGAGCAACAGAGAACCCATGTGAAGTACTTTTTATGCAGAGAACAACAGTAATAAATATAAATGTACATTGTGACATAGATGGGAGATCAGTAAACCTCAAATACTTTTCGCAACTGTTTTCTAGGAACACTATTAATTGCATCCTTTTGGTCCTTCACACCATGTGTCCTCATAATGTATGAGGGTAGAAAAAGGTGACCGCCTTTATCATAACTGCAACAAATTATGGTTGGCACATTCAAATCACCCGCAATAAGCAGTAAGTTCTATGAATTAATACAATCATAAACAGTCTCAACATGTAAGGAGTTTGCTGGAAAGGTACAAAAATTGAACACCAACATACCCTTTCCATTTCTTCGGAGGTACCAGCATAGGGAGGTAGGGTATATCAACATGCCGAGCCTGCAAGTTTGAATTAAAATAATCCTAAAATTCCATTTATGCAAACTGAAAAAGGTATCGATTAGAAAAAGAAATTTGCAATTTGCCATCCCTGCTTTTGGCATATGAGACAATGCCCACAGAAAGGAAGATGATAGAATTGTTCTCCATTTAGTCTTTTGGTTGCCATGATCAATAAATCTATTTTATATAAAAAAACTGATGTGGTTGGCAGAGCAAAGTAAACCTACAGTGCTTTCAAACCCCTCATGCACAAGATGGTCTATCACCCAATGCTTCTTCTTTAGCCTCCTGCGGGTTAAAGAGAAATATCACAAAAGGACCCTTCATGCATCTGCACAAGCATGCCTAAACAAGCATAGGATGGTGATGAAACAAGGCATCCCAGTGCAACAACAGCACATGGAACAGTGCAATACGATTGTAAAGAAAAAACACAGCCCTACCCATTTTCTATTATAGGCTGACGTAGCACATGCTTAAATGCAGGTGGAGAACTATCTGGTGTTTGATCAGCTGGTGGCTGCACAAATGCTGAATTTAGTAATAATTCAATCTGGTATTCCCGGTGTGACACGGTGCCGCCGATTCCTATGCAAAAGTGCAGGGCTAAGCTCCGATGACTAACCTTGGTTGTAGTGTACCCAGCAGCCAGCGCAAGGATAGGTTGGACTGCAATATAGAGGCCGGGCACATTGAACGTCTCGAACATGATCTCTCCGGTGTACTCCCGGGTCTCAGGGGCAGTCAGAGGGCTCTCAGTTAGAGAAAATAATGATCTTCTGGGTCGCACCGGAGGTAATTGAAGATGCAATGAACCTCTCCATGGTTTCCCAATTCTCCACCTGAAAGAGTTCGCTCCAGCCCAAATCAATCATAAGTAAGGTCGCGAAAAAAAACACCAGCAACTGGACACGGCAGTACACACCTGGAGCGCTCACCTGGCCGTTGCGGATGAGATAGCTCAAACTATGCGAGCTGCTGGTGCGGGATCGGGCCAGCGCTTTGAGGTCAGCTGGACTTTTGTTTCAAGGCATATAGTTGTAGCAATAGCTGGTAACCATAACTGATATATATAGATGTTTCAATCCACTCCTGTGATTGGTTTTCTCATAGTTGAGATTTTAGTACTGCATTGAAACACAATAAACCTGCCAAATGACATGAATATATACTGAAGGGCAAAATGTTCTAGTTTCAACTATGAATCACCAATTGCTTAATATATCTTTCTTAAAATTACTGAAGAAATCAAGAGGAATTGTTTTTAACCTTTATCCGACACCCTGAAATTCTGATGAAAATCCAGAAAATTTTCCTTTTTATTAACAACTATCATGATGATATTAATCCTGTAGTACATGTTGCATGCTGTGCTTGTGCTTAAAAACGTTTTGACATCCTTACTTCCCGCCTGCCATATCATCTCATTTACGTACTCAAGAAGTGGAGTATAACTGATTGATTTATCACCTTATTGACATTTTCCTTGCCAGGTGTCATATCGGGAGCCCTCCTGTACATTAGAGACGACTTTGCTGCGGTGGAAAAGAGCACTGTATTAAGGGTACATGACAATATTTCCCATTATGCACGGTGGTTCAAGTTTAACTTCAGTTCATCTAACATTTTCTTCAGACAATACTAACATTCTAGCAAGGTTGATATCTGATGTCACGGACTCACTGTTTAGTCCAAATAACAGGGGACAATAGTCAGTATGGCTGTTGCTGGAGCTATATTTGGAGCTGCATTTGGTGGCTGGATGAATGACAAGTTTGGAAGGAGGCCTTCCATCATACTTGCCGATGCACTGTTCTTTGGAGGTACCGTTATCATGGCATTTTCCCCGACACCTAGAGTTATCATTGTTGGGAGGGTATTTGTTGGTCTTGGTGTTGGAATGGCTTCCATGACAGCTCCTCTGTACATCTCTGAAGCCTCCCCTGCTAGGATCAGAGGTGCTCTAGTGAGCACAAATGGGCTTCTCATCACTGGTGGCCAGTTCTTGGCCTACCTCATCAATCTAGCCTTCACTAAGGTACCCGCTCAACTAAACATTCAACTCTTGCCATCTTCTACAAATTTGGAAAACATTGGGCTTGTTCGCTGCGGCTTTAATCCGACTGCGGCTGCGGCTTCTACAGTATTTTCTCTCTAGGGATTGCAGCTGCAACAGTATTTTGCAGCTGCAACAGTGCTCCGTGCAGGGCAGCCGAACGCGCTCATTGTTTTGCAAAGTCTGTGTCACATCTTTATTTGAACTTCTATTCTTTTAATTTGAGCGGTAGAGCTCCTGTCTTTTCATTAAGAAAAAGGAATAATTGATGTTACATCCATTGCCTGTGTCAGGTGCCAGGGACCTAGCGGTGGATGCTTGGCATTGCAGGGGTTCCTGCCCTGGTCCAGTTCGTACTAATGCTAATGCTGCCAGAATCACCTAGATGGCTCCATCTACAGGAAGGTTGATAGTAGTATTTGTTTTTACAAAAAAGTAGTTCGTATACAAGAATTACTTTGGATTCAAATACCACATCTTTGTCTGTACCTTATAGATAGCTACATAATATAGTGAGTCATTATCCAATGCCAACACGAGGAAAGGATTATGCTGCGAAAAGGAAGGAACAGAATGAGAAAGAAAATAGAGTAAGGATTATGCCAATTCTCCACCTGAAAGAGTTCGCTCCAGCCCAAATCAATCATAAGTAAGGTCGCGAAAAAACCCAGCAACTGGACACGACAGTACACACCTGGAGCGCCCACTTGGCCGTTGCGGATGGGATAGCTCAAACTATGCGAGCTGCTGGCGCGGGATCGGGCCAGCGCTTCGAGGTCAGCCATGACGCCAGCGCTGTGCTGAGCGAACCAGTTCCCCTGGCGGGGTGCCCCTCGCCGCCGGCTGGGCGGAGCCGGAGAAGGAATCATTGAGGGCGACGACAGTGGGGGTGATGAAGCAGGGCTCCACGTTCCCCGCGAACCCCATCTTCGTGTACCTGTCGCGAGAGCCTGAACAGATCAGCAGCGTGGCTCACCGCCGTCGCGCCTCCACGCGCAGATCTAGGGAGAGGGAGGGGCGTACCCGGTGCAGTTGTCGATGACGACAGTAGGGCGGGACAAGGCGTCCATGGCGCGCGCCAAGCGTGTGGCCATTCGTCTCGTCAGCGGCGGCGGCAGTCGGGGTGGCGCTGGCTCGAGCAGGGCGAGTGGTGGGCAACTTTTGGCAGCGGCACGCGAAGGCGGGCTGCGGCCGCCGTCGCGGCGGGCATCCCAGCAACACCACCACCCGGCCACCCACCCACCGCCACTGGCAACCCACCGGCACCAGCGCTGAAGGAAGAGCCGGCGACTTCGTCTGCAGACAAAGCTTCGAGAGGAAGGGAGGTGGCATTTCGCGGTGGGACAGCGATGGGAAGATTTGGGAGGCACGAAGCCGCGGCGGCGGCGGCGACGCGGTACTATGAGGAGAGCGAGTCGAGCAGGTAGAGGAACGACCCGAGGCGGCGAGGCGACGATTGATGGACTCTGCGAGCGCGTGCTCATCGGGGAGGACCGCGGGAGAGGATTCGGTGCTCATCGGGGAGGACCGTTGGAGAGGATTCGGTGCGTGAACCGCATCGCACCACCCATGACGTGCCCCTGCTAGTAAGGGCGAGCGGAGATGGCGACGTTCGCGGCGGGGATGGCGGCAGGCGTATCGCGGCGGGCGGGCGGGCGGATCGCGGCGGGGCGGGGTAGGGAGGCGGGGGCGGTCTACAATACTCTCTTAATAGTTAGTAGAGATTAGTGAAGTCAAAACATAAGCCCCCCTGATAATATCCTGCTAAAGGAGCCTTAATCGGGATTAAAAATCTATCATGGTGTACAAACGAAGGAGATAACGGTGCGATAAAGCATCCAAATTATGAGAATCCTACATTCCATCTTAAACTGAATAAGATCACTGTCAATGGTAGCCGTTACAGGGCGCTTGCATGGCATACCAATCGATCGTTATCGCACGCCGTGGTGCCAACGCCAGTCGACACGTGCGACGGTTGACGAAGCCGAGATCGATCAACACGGTCGTTACCAATCGCACTAGGGTTGTGATTGGTCGATATTCATGTGCTAATTCACACAAAACCCTCACGTCAAATATCTCTAACACCTCGTCATTCTCCTCTCACGCGCCGTTTTGTGCCAACCATGTGTTGTTGTGATGTCTTCCTTCGACTCTGATGTCGACATGAAGAATAGGTGTTCACGTTGTTGTAGCTAAGTAGGATGCAACACGCGACAGAGCTTGTCTCCGAGTCTTCCACGTCGAGCCGGCGAATGGGGCAACGTCAGAGGTACATCGACCGCAACTATGAAGCCACTTGCGACCAACTGATGCATGACTACTTCATCCCACCCGTGCGTCTTCCCGTTGCTCTACTTCACATGTTGAGAGATCTTTTTCTTCACATCTTAGTGAGGATGGTTGAGCACTCCCACTATGTCACTCTTTGAACAGATACAGTCAATCACAACGGTTTCTCCCCTCCACCACAAATGCACAATTGCCCTAGCTAGCCCTACAAATCATCGTACGAGAACAGAGAAGGTAATTGTTACTTATACACAATGCCATTTCTAAAAACATATTTATAGAAGTGGCTTTTGTTAACAACAAACCGTTAGAAATGATACATAGTAGTATTTTTAAAGACATCTATATAAAATATTTGTCTCTAAAAAATATATTATAGAGGCAGTTCTACATGGATAGCTTGCCTTAGGGGCCACTAGAGATGTTGCTGTGCACAAAACAAAGGTTGTTGCTACAAGATTAAATTTGTAATAATTTAATGGCCCTCGTTCACACGTTTAAAATAACTGACACCTAGCAATTCACGTCTAGCAATGATACATACTATAGTGTTTTGTTTAAAAATAATTCAGGTTTGTTTGTTTGACTTTAATTCATACTAGCTCGTACTATTTTTATAGTATTTTGTTTTTATAAATTACAGCTGTAATAGTCCGAACAAATGCCTTTAATCTGAAACGAACAGTACTCCCTCCGTTTCTTTTTATTTGTCGCTGGATAGTGTTTTACACTATCCAGCGACAAATAAAAAGAAACGGAGGGAGTATTATCTAACGATTGGGTACGTACCACCAACCCTGTATAATTATAATATATCTACTCATCCCAACCACCTTACCTTTCTGTACCTTGTACAGCAAACACATACACTCCATGATCGGCAAGTTGTATGCCACCAACAAACGTGTAAATGCTGCACACCGACCGGGACCGGGACATCGTTTTGTTCGCGCAAAACCGTCAATTTTGGTTCTTGTCCGATTGCCTCTGCGCCACGCCAAAAAGAGACGTGTAAATTAATAATCACAGCACACAGCAGCTGGTGGCGGTTGATAACTGGCCGGTGGTACTAGTTAGTTGTTGTAGCACGTCGTCTTGTCAGCATGGCGGAGAAGATTTGTCTTCACAGTGTCCAGTCTAAGCAACGGTAAAAAAAAAAAAACAAGAGTAACAATGTGTCGTGGCATGTGCATTGCACTAGTGCTAGTAGAGAGGAGTGCAAATAGGAATACGGTGCGTGGTAGGTAAAACGTAGTAACTACAGGGAGAGTAAGGACTGTTAATGCTCCTGCCCATTAGGGCAGGTACAGTTGAGAGACACCAAAACGGTTCTCAAAGCACAAGAGGCAACTAAGAGACTCTATTGTACAATGGGGTGTCTATAAGCATAGTCTATTAATAAATACAGAATTAAATGTATTTGTATAGCATCAGATCAATAGAACAGACGACAAATTTGTACAGTGGGAAGTGAGGTGTCTGTTGCCACTTGGTTTACGTGACAGAGACGTCTCTTCACGGAGAGACGGCTCTAAGATTTTTTTTTACAAATAACCCCTTTAAACACCTTAAGAGCCTCCACATTAAACACCACTGTACCTGTCCTCGGGCCAAACACACATGAGAAAATTAAAAACCCTAGCGTTTCATTTACGGCGAACGTACCCAACCGTATCTACACCCCGTTTGGTCACCTAAAACACTATTACTTTACATTGTTCCGCAATATAAATTACACTTGTCGTAGAGCGATGTTTTAGATATAAAAAATAAGAATATGGAAGCTGCTAGAGAAAGCGTTAAATATGTCATGCAGGCACGAAGCATTTGCTGCTCATCATTGCAACACCGCCCGTACATGTACACGGGTGAGTACCAGCAACTACGACGCGCTCCGGACGCTGGCTAAAATCCGTGCTGCTCTCCGGCACACGTGCCCGGCCGGCCGGCTCCTGGCTGCAACAAGATTGAAGAGAGCACGTACGAGAGAGTGTGGATGTGCATGGGAACGAAAAGCCATCCATGGTGATAATAACAAGGGACAAGAACATGAGCTAGAAACTGTCCGAAAGAGCACAGGGCTGCGGCCTGACTTTTGCTTGGCAGTCAGTCACAGTCACCCCCTTTTTACAACTGCGGCGGCCTGCGGGTGCTGTCCGCCCGCCCGCCTCCTTTTTGGCTGGGATTGAGACTGCACAGGGACCAGGGTGCATGGCATGCATGGGCCATGGGCGCAGCGCAGCTCCCTTTTCCCGCTGCCGTGCCGGCCGGCCGGCGTGCATGCCGCTCGCGCGTCCCCGCTGGCTCGTGACCGGCACGGCACGGAGACACAGTGTCGCGACGCCTCTCCCGATCCGGATTACCCTTTTGGTTGGTTCTACTACTACGGATTTGGACCCCGTAGCCGTAGCTAGTGTGGCAGAGTCCTAGCTTGTCGTGGTTCGGTTCGACTCGCTTCAAAAAACAGGTCGAATTTTCCCACCAGTTAAAACGTTTGCGCTTCGGGGTCCAGGAGGATATTATTTGGAGGTGTTTGGCCGAGTCCTCTTCGTGGTTCGTCAATCGTCAGGGGTGACGAACGATAGCTCTGCATACGATCTTGACGCGTGCACCCGCCACCCCGCCCGCGGTGCAGTGCAGGCCGAGGCTCGGAGCAATTAAAAACTGCAGTGAGTGGAGCGAAACACCTACTACGTACTTACCACCGATTATAAAATCATTCATTTCAAAATAAAAAAGTATAGCAGCACTAGTTGGAAACTGGGCAGAAACCATTGGCAAACCGTGCGTGCGTACCCAGATGACTCCCCTGCAGGCCTGCTCCTCGCCTTGTCACCTTCCCGCGCAGCGCGCCAGGCAGGACCGCAGGAGAGCAGAGCGCAAGCGCAACGGCAAAGTGGCACTCCCGTAAATAGCCCCTTAACGCGAGGGCGCTCTCACCAGTTCGAACGAAAGGGGCCCACGCAGGTTCCAACTATTGCACGGTGCGGTCGGCCGTCACGGCGCGTCGCGTCCTGCTCAGCCATAAACTGCCGTCACCGCCCGAGACGGCGTGCGCGTGAGCGTCAGCGTCACCTCCTCTGGGAAAAAAATGAGGGGAAAAAAGTTTACGTAAAATGTCGAAGAGCTTGAGGTTCACGGTTCATCCAATCATCCCATCTAACCATTAGTCTTATCCAGAAACCAAAAAAAAGGCACTGCTGTGTCTAATCTAGTAGTCAAAGCGAATGGCCGGAGCACCGTACGAAGCGTTCGAATCCCCTGCCCCGAGACCCAGATCCAAATGGCACGCCGCTATGGGGCTTGGTGTACCGGCGCAGATCCCACACGCCAACAAGTCGTCTCGTCGTGCACGTACACGTACCAGCGCGGGATTTCTGGGTTGAGCGAGGGACGGCTGGGGCCTGGGGCAGCGACGGAAAGGACAAGAATTAATTACCTATTCTGACCGCGACTCGTCGCCACTCGCCGGTCCAAGTCTGCAGGCCGACAATACTGGAGCATTTCCAGAGCAGCAGACCGCTCGTCTCGTCGTCACCACCTTCTCCGAGACGCCTCCGCGCGCTAATCAAATCCGCGGGTCCCTGTCCCGTCCACGACTAATTATTTAATCAGTTGCAGTTCAGCACGGCTGGGGCCTGGTCCGGATGCTGCCGAGTAGCGACGGGCGCGCACGCGCTACCGGCCAGGCGGCCACTGGCCTGCCGGCTGCCGGCAGGACGGCGCGCGTGAGGGGTTTTGTCCTGCTCCGGGCCGCGTCCGGCGGCTTTGCAGAGCCGTCCGCACGCACGCAGCGGCGGGGCCGCGTCTCGTCTCGTACTCCTCGTAGAAACGGCCCTTGTTTTTACTTTACTGGGCGACCTCGGCGGCAGCGAGCCCCAGACGGTTTTGTTCCACGGCGTGCCTGCCGGAGGTAAGGTGGTGCGCCGCGGTCCGCGGATCGCAATTCTCGCATCGGGTCGGGTCGGCCCGCGTGTCTTCTTCCGTTGTGCTGTGCGGGCAGGTCGAGGCCCGCCTGTTGTGTGTGCGGGCGGTTTGGGCGTCTGCATTTGTCCGCGCATACCCCTCGTCTGTCCGTGTCCGTTGCAGCGTGCCGTGGATTCTTGCCCTGCCCTGGTTCTGTCCGTTAGCGCTACTGCTGGCAGTGAGTAGTGACAAATCCCTAGTCGTTTTTTACAGTTTCACTCTACTACGCCTACGCGAGGGGGGTCGGAGGGGAGAGAGAGAGAGAGAGAACCGCTACCTTTCTTGTGGTGGTGTTTGAGGCCAGGCTTGTCCGCTTGTGTATATGGATGACTACCTCAGCTGCTTGGTAGTACTACTGCGCACGAGTGTCCAGGACAGGACTACATGTGCATGTGTGCTGGTTGGAGAAGCTGCTCTTCGCTGAATTTAATCAAATGCAGATCGCACATGCCACATGACGACTCCGAACGGGTTCAAAATATTCAGCGAGGCGAGACGTTGGTTCTCTACCTAATTAAAAATAGTGGTTTGCGGTTCCGACACCGCACGGAAACACCACGACTGTCGCCATGTGTGCTGCACATGCACTCTCCTGGTGACGAATATTAGTTTTGGCGCGCGGGCGCATTCACATGTTTATGCTGTGTGTACGCGTAGCACAGTGCCGACTGCCGAGCGATCTGTAGCGGTTAAACAACCATCGATCGAGAAGCATGCATTGTCATTTCGCTCTGCTGACATACTAAATTATAACCAGCCTGCCCACACATGCCATGCCATGCCACTCATAATGAACGCCAGCCAAAGACATGATGGTCCATCGTCGAACTGGGAATCGTACGTATGTGGTGGCTGGCTCCGTTCCTGTACGTCCTGCGGCTGCGTTGCGTGCTCTCTCTCTCTCTCTCTCTCTCTCTCGTCGTAGTAGTACGCGTATACTGTTGCTGTCTGCCCAGTGGCGTGCAGCTGCCGCTAGTAGATACAGCACGTACGTACGTACGTATTTTCCTGGTCCAGCGTGCCGCTGCTGCTGCGTGACATGAGTACGCGGTACGTGTACACGTATTATCCATGCACATGCATGGTCCATGCCGGGCCCGTACGCGCCGTGCGGCTCCACGGGACGACTAGGAGGGACCACCGTGCATGCACGCGCCCGTTCATCGGCATGCATGGGCGGCGAATCTGATGAGGCTACTAGCTAGTATTATCAGAGCAGATAGATAGGCACGCACAGCCACAGCAAGCAACACACAACAGATGCATGCATGCATGGATGTTGGATGGGAGGTGGTGCATGCGTTTCCTGCCTGTGTGCTACTCTGGCTGCTGCACTGCATCGTCGTCGCAACTCGCACGGCCAACTAGCTAAGTACTCCAGCTAACTACCGGGACTTGGCCGTTGGGACTTGGGAGGGATCCGCATCCGCTTGCCTGTCCTCATCATCATATCCCACTCCACTCCATGCGATGCATGCATGCATGCAGCTGGGCCTAGAGAGGCGCAGCGTGCTGCTGCGATGTATAGCTACAGTGCCTGACCCATAACTCGTGTGTCTCCTGGTCGATCGATTTTAATCAGGGCGCTACAGTTTTTTTTTCCTCAGGCGCGGCACGAGGTGCACCTACTAGCTACCATTGGCGCAGCGCACTTGTTGGCCCTGCTGCCCATCAATTGATGCAGTACTGCCACGCATACGCATACGCATACGCATACCCAGTGGACTTGCATACGGTATACGCCCATACACTTATTACTACCATCTATCAACGCATTCTAATTACTAGATTTCACCAATATAACTTGACATTGATAAAAAAAAAATCAGTTTCCCTGCTCCCACGGATCTCCACGTACGCCCTTCAAAATATGACAAACTTACCCGTATATTATTATTATTATTATTATTATTAGTATTATTATTATTATTATTATTATTATTATTATTATTATTATTATTATTATTATTATTATTATTATTATTATTATTATTATTATTATTATTATTATATGATGATGAATCGATTTGTGGGTTCTCTCAATATATAGCCAGTGCTGCTCTATCTTCATTTCAGTTTCGATGGGTTTTACATCTACGACGACTACGACGATGGCTGACGGCCGTATTAAACTATTAATCGGGCCACAGATCTAGCAAGCAAGCTGGACTTCCTGGAGTCGAGTCCTCCCCGTTGTCCTTCGGTCCAGTCTACCGAAATGTTGCAAAGGGCAGAGTTTACGGCCCAAACGCGTGCTCCAGACAAGTACCGGTGGCCCTTGGCCCAAATAGAGTTTTACGATTTAGTTTTCATTTTTTTTTCTTTTTTGTTTGCAATTATACGTACCAGTTTTGAGCTATGTCTCTTGCAAACGTGATGAATGATTTAGCCAGTACCACTGTGTTGTTGCTGAAGGATGCAATGTTGGTTTCATAGCTCATAAGACGCTACTTCGGGTCTAATTTCCCATCATACGAAGGAAGTTTAGGGTGTCTTATATGTAGCAGGCCAAGGGATTGCTTGGAGGTCCATTTGAAAGCGGAGATGCGCTGCAGTAAATGAAATTTGCGTAGCTTTGGTCCTCTTGAAAGAAGGTGCTTATGTTCAGGTATCTGATTATTTTTTCCTTTGCTGTAGATCTTCTTCCCTTCTCACGCGATACAACTCTTTAGAGGCTTCGTATATCTGTCTCCGAAGCTTTGTCAATATAGGATCGTACAAGTATACATCTTCGTATCAAATTATAACCATACCCTTTCTATTACACAATCACCCTTCATAGTTGAAGGGGGTGCAATTATGTCATTTTCAACTCTAACATGCCTCTCTCTCTGTCTCCGGAGACCTTCTCCCCCTCCCTTTCCGAAGCGCGACCCCGGAGGCACCGAAGCTTTGTTTCACTTTGCGCTCTCTACCAGCTTTGGCTTCGTTCCTTTATACAAAGCTCCATGTTTGTTTCATAGCTAGGAGTTTCACTTTCTTAAGCTTTGACTTTGATCTAGACCTTTTCCCTCAAAGCATGACTGAACAATGATTTGTGTCAACATGGATCTTTCACCAAAGACCTTATCCCTAACAATAACACAATCAAAATACAAGGTCAACAAAGCAAACCCATCAGGACTCCTGAAGAAGGCTCTGAAGGAGTATCGTTTCTGGTATGTCGTATGCGTTTCTGGTATTACATCATTTGAGCTACCATTTTCAATCGTCTGGTGGTGTCGTTCACATGGGCAAAGAGAGGTAAGGTAGTTTCGTGCAGTTGTAACTTTCTCTTGCCACTCACGTGACTGTTGAGATCGATGTAACCGTAAGAACTTCTCTAGCGCCACAAGTTGCTACAAGTAAGTCAGTGTGACCGTTAGGCTTCGATTGTGGCCATGTCTGTCGGAGCCCGGATGGGATATGTAGTCACTTCACTTCTTCTGACTAGCTCTAGCAGGTCATGCATGTGGCTAGACTGGCTCCAGCAGATTGTACATATGATTGTGTAAAATATTGTTTTACACTACAGTCAGCCTTCGAGCAGAGACAATTTTTAGTGGTGCCAAACAATAAATTTAGTTTTGATCTTCTGGATGCATGGGTTTTGAGTTTTATGTAGTAGATAGTTTTTCACAGGTCTTCACGTGAATTTGGCTCCAATTGTCGTTGTCAGCATGAGCTACGCTTGCAATCTATTCCCTCTGTTCACGTGAATTTGGCCCCAATAGATAGTTTTACACAACAACGATTTTTTTTCACATAAACAATACCAGATGAACAATACCACCAACAGTAGATACAACCTACTATTGAAAAAAGCATACTATTTGGAGGAATCGAAGCCTGTCGCGTAGGACAGTTCGGCGAGGCCGGGAGACCTGCCGGCTTGACGAAGAGTTGATGCAGATCTGACCCCGCAGCAACGTTGAGGTAGAGCGTGCTGATAACGTATTGAGAACTACGTTACCACAGATCACCAGATCTGCTCCCTTCCCTCCCGTCAGCAGTAGATACGCAAGAAGCTGTAGAAGACCCGTCTGCCTTCCAATAAGCACGACAGAGTAAACACACGAGACACAAGATATAGGGTTGGGCCTCTGGCCTCTTTCTGATCTCTATAATATGAAGGGGTGTACATGTTCCTTATATAGATATGTGAGACCCCTTAAGAGCAAAGCCGATATTTGCCCACATAACCCTAACTAGGGTTATTTAACATATTTAACACCAATCTATGTTGGGTCTTAATACAATAAACCTGTATCAATACAAACTTACGATGATTATTTGTTGTGGTTTGGCTTGCTCCTCATTTTAAATTATACGTACCAGTTTCGAGCTATGTCTCTTACAACCATGATGAATGATTTAGTCAGTACCACCGTGTTATTGCTGAACGATGCAATGTTGGTTTCATAGCTCATAAGACGGGGTCTAATTTCCCATCATACGAAGGAAGTTGGGGTGTCTTATATATAGCAGGCCAAGGGGTTGCTTGGAGGTCCATTGAAAGTGGAGATGCGCTCTAGTAAATGGAATTTGCGTCCTCTTGAATGAAGTGCTTATGTTCTAGCATCTGCTTTATTTTTGCCTTTGCTGTAGATCTTTGCGATACAACTCTTTAGAGGCTTCATCTATCTATCTTCGAAGCTTTATCAATATAGGGTCTTGTCGGTATACATCTTCATATGAAATTATAACCATAGCCTTTCTATTACACAATCACCCTGCATAATTGAAGGGGTGCAATTATATCATTTTCAACTCTAACATGCCTTTCTCTCTCTCCAGAGACCGTCTTCTCCCCCTTTTATGAAGCGTGACCTCGGAGGCACCGAAGCTTTGCTTCACTTTGGGCTCTCTACCAGCTTTGACCCCTTTCCTTTATACAAAGCTCCGTGCTTGTTTCTTAGCCAGGAGTTTCACTTTCTTAAGCTTTGACTTTGATCTAGACCTTTTCCCTCAAAGCATGCCTAGACAATGATTTGTGTCAATATATGGACCTTTCACCAAAGACCTTATTCCTAACAATAACACAATCAAAATACAAGGTCCACAAAGAAAACCCATAAGGACTCCTGAAGAAGGCTCTGAAGGAGTAACACCGGTATGTGGTATGCGTTTATGGTATTACATCAGTTGAGCTACCATTTCCATCGTGTGGTGCCGTTCAGATAGGCAGAGAGGTATTTGCATGCATTTGTAATTTTCTCTTGCCACTCATGTGACTGTTGAGATCGATGTAATTGTAAGAACTTCTCAAGTGCCACAAGTTGCTACAAGTCAGTCAGTGTGACCGTTAGGCTTCAATAGTGGCCATGTCTGCCGGAGGGGATATGTAGTCACTTCACTTCTTCAGACTAGCTCCAGCAGGTCGTGCATATGGCTAGACTAGCTCCAGCAGGTCGTATATATGGTCGTGTAAAATACTGTTTTACACTACAACCGGATGCATGGGTTTAGGGTTTTATGTAGTAGATCGTTTTTCACATATCTTCACGTGAATTTGGCTCCAATTGTCGTTGTCAGCATGAGCTACGCTTGCAATCTATTCCCTTTGTTCTTTTTTATTTGTTGACCTTGTATTTTATGGCGTGCTCACAACCTGATCCTCAGAACAATCATGTACATTATGCATAAATGAAGACATAATATATTTACAACATATTTTATTGATCAGCTCCACATCATGCATACAAATACACTAGCGGTACAATCTCTGGCTCCCAAAGCTCCCTTCACAAATACTGGTGCAACCTGCAGTACGTAGGAATACGTACGTCTAGGGTACACTACAGTCAGCCTTCGAGCAGAGACAATTTTTAGTGGTGCCAAACAATAAATTTAGTTTTGATCTTCTGGATGCATGGGTTTTGAGTTTTATGTCGTAGTAGATAGTTTTTCACAGGTCTTTACGTGAATTTGGCTCCAATTGTCGTTGTCAGCATGAGCTACGCTTGCAATCTATTCCCTCTGTTCTTTTTTTATTTGTTGACCTTGTATTTTAGGACGTGCTCACAACCTGATCGTGAGAACAATCATGTACAGTATGCATAAATGAAGACATAATATATTTACAGCATATTTCATTGATCAGCTCCACGGCGTGCATACAAAAATACACTAGCGGTACAATCTCTGGCTCCCACGCACAGCTCCCTTCACAAATACTGGTGCAACCTGCAGTACGTAGGAATACGGTACGTCTACGGTACACGCATGCAAGCATCATGCCCTCGCTCACTTGCCGGGGACGAAGTTGGTGGCGTAAGCCCAGGCGTTGTTGTTGACGGGGTCGGCGATGTGGTCGGCGAGGTTCTCGAGGGGGCCCTTGCCGGTGACGATAGCCTGCACGAAGAAGCCGAACATGGAGAACATGGCGAGGCGGCCGTTCTTGATCTCCTTCACCTTGAGCTCGGCGAACGCCTCCGGGTCGTCGGCGAGCCCGAGCGGGTCGAAGCTGCCGCCAGGGTACAGCGGGTCGACCACCTCCCCGAGCGGGCCGCCGGCGACGCGGTACCCCTCGACGGCGCCCATGAGCACCACCTGGCACGCCCAGATGGCCAGGATGCTCTGCGCGTGGACCAGGCTCGGGTTGCCGAGGTAGTCCAGCCCGCCCTCGCTGAAGATCTGGGAGCCCGCCTTGAACCACACCGCCTCGCCGAACTTGACGCCGTTGCGGGCGAGCAGCTCCGGGAACACGCACCCGAGCGCGCCGAGCATGGCCCAGCGGCAGTGGATCACCTCCAGCTCGCGGTTCTTGGCGAAGGTCTCCGGGTCCGCCGACAGCCCCGCGGTGTCCCACCCGTAGTCGCCGGGGAACTCGCCGGTCAGGTAGCTCGGGGGCGAGCCGGACAGCGGGCCCAGGTACAGGACGCGGTCGGCACCGTACCATGGGCTGCCGGACGCCGCCGGCTTGGGCTTGGCGGCGGTCTTGCGCATGGTGATGCGGCCCTCGCCGAAGACGTCCCTCGTGCCAGCCGCCGGCTTGCCGACGAGCGCGCGGGAGGTGATAGCCATGGTGGCGGCAGCCATGTCGATCAGATCGCAGCTGCTTCTGATGCTCTGCGTTGTGTATGCAGTATGCGTGTGATGGCTGTGTCATAACAGAACACAGCAGCTACATTTTATACAGTTGGGTTTGGATAGCAGGTCATCTTTTTCCTGAACTGCGATTGGCCGGTTGGTCTCGCCGGGGTGGCTTGGCATCTGACGTGGCTCCTCGTGGGCCCCAATGGCCTATCACACATGAATCCTGGGGTGTGCCACGTAGGAATGGGCGTAGCTAATCAGGAGCTGCCACTTGCCATCGTGGGAAAAAAATGGATGAGATAGGATGGGCTTTGTTGCCCCGCGCTTCTTGCTATTTGTCAAATGCATAATCAATGAAGTCTTTTTTGCTGATTCATCGAAATGGATCATGTGTATCTTTCTAGTTCATCGGGACAGTCGACGCCGCCTGCCTCCTGATTCGCTCCTCCTCGCCCAGCATCGCCTCACGGCGGCAGCATGAGGAACGAGAAGAGCAGGTAGAGGGAGAGGAGTGCCCGGACTGCGGTGGGACTGGGCTGTACATCCGCTGCAAAGGAGAGTGCTTCGTCTTCAAGCAGCTCTCGAAGGAGACGGCCACAAGGCACGCAAGGCCGCCAAGAACATGGCCACCAGATACACTTCAGGGCTTGTTCGTTTTGGTGATAATACACATGTATTGGGTGGGATTGAGCCGGTTTAAATCCATAACAAGTCAAAATCCATCACAATCCCACCCAATACACTCCAATACACATGTAATATCAATAACCGAACAAGGCCTCAGGGTACTGCTATGCACATCGTTAATTAATTCCTTGCTTGCATATCTACATATCCATCCCCACCTCTCACCAAGCAAGAACATGACCAATTCCAATTGCATTGCATCTGTTGTAGGCTATCCACTAATGGACCTACTGCAAAAAGTGCTCCTCCACCCGCGTGCCTGTATAAAATGGAAGGGGTTCTACCAACAATCAACACACATGTGAAGTGAAGTTGGGACGTGTAGGTGGATCCACGACGCATGCATCTGTAGGAACCCTGATTTTGGTATGGTTTCTACACTCAAATTCATCATTATGATATAAGACAATCTGTTTACAGGTTTTGGTAAGGTTTTCTGGCAGGTATTTAAGAGTGGCCCTCTCTTCATATCATCGAAAGGTAAAACTATTAGTGGCACACATTGGTTTTTTCCTTTGTTTCCAACCTGTAACATTATATTAGGGGTATGTGTAGTTTAGGGTAAGTAATATACTCCTTTGTGCTCAATAAGTAATTGATATAAGGTAGAAGAAGGTAGAAACATATGTACAATTTAGGGTTTACCTCTTTATGATTTCTGGGTAGCCACAATATTTTCACATTGCAAGTCAAGTCCTTAGTACCCTGGTAATCAAACTAACATGTAAGAGCATCAGGCAAATTCATTGTGCACCTCCCTGTTGTATGTTAAAGAAATCAATTTTTGCATGTGTTAGTTGTCTCCTAACCTGCTGCATTTTCAATTTTTGTGTTATGTGTTTTGTAATTTGGGAGCACCTTCACCATTGTGTTATTAGAGTTTTATTATCTTTGTGTGTTGTGTTTGTAATCCAATCCACTAATGTACTAACAATTTGGTGAAGCAAACCACATTTCCTGTATCAACTTATCTCGGGCCACCGCACTCGTGGACTTTGTTTGAGCTTATGTTTAGTTACTTGTACATGGGAGACGCAGTCCGCATCAGTGGATGCAAAACAAGTCATTTTAAAGCTATTAATCTGCACCTGTCTGTACGCCTAAAACTACCATATCCAGCCGGCCAGGGCGCGTCCAACCTGTCCGTACATGTGCAACTATCCAATCAAGCCCATTTAGAAGTATAAACATTGGAATTCAGAATAATTCTACCACAAAGTAGCATTGATGCATCACAGTGGTTTAGTTGTGTCTTTGAAGTACTAGCAATTTGTTTTTTACATTTACTCCAAGGAAAGCATTCCTAGACATCCAGTATTTATGATTATGAAAAACATAGATAAAGCCTGAGTCATCCAGAGGTGTGCAAGAAAACTGCCAGTTTAATTGGTGTGCAAAGAAACTGCCAGTTTATTGGGGTTTAATGGCTTTGTTGGCTATGTGAATAAGTTTAATGTGATCATTTTAATGCAGCTTTAGGTTTAGCTTACTTCCAGTGAATCAACACTCCTGCCACTACTTGTTAACTGGCTTGTGTGATTAGAGCAATCCTAGCCAACACTGTCGAGTGGCTTGTATGGTTTAGTTTTATAAACTATGAGTATGACTTTTCTTTAGATTAGAAAAAGGTGAATCATTTCTTAGTCCACTGTCTGTCATACACAGTGCTAGAGAGTAGAGAGTAGAGACACCTTCATCTTTTCTTCTAATGTTATTTTTGTTCTCACAAATGAACATAAAGGTATTTCAAAGGAACTTGAAGTGGCTGAACTGATCTCTTCATTGAGGACTATAAGGTAAATCTAATCTATCTATGTTCTATTGTTTAAGGTTATAAGCTTAAAGATCCCTAGATGACTCTGCAGTTGTATGAACATGTTATGTGCCCGTGCCCGAGATTGTGTAAGGTTATAGACTCATTCATATATACTAATATAAATAGCGACACTGGTAACTGAGCACATATATTTCTTCCAAAAAGATTAGCACAAATATTTACATCCTAAACAAAGATGGTATAGGGATTTTTTCCAATATCATGAGGGAAGGTTCTAATATGTTCTAACAATCCTTTTAAGATGACATAATTATTAGTCAATGCGATGAAATAGGTGCTAACACTCTCAGTCTGCATTCATCTTGGATTATGGCTTGAGGCCATGACTGTTCAGTCTGCATTCACATGCAACTAGAAATTCGTATTCTGGTAACTAGCAACGATTACTACTTATGTTCTATTTTTATTATTCTGGTAGCTAGCAACGATTATTGCTTATTTTTTCTAACGTCCTGTATGAGAGATACAAACTATTCATCTCATTTATTGTTGCAGCCATGTCAGTAGGGTTTTAAATGCTCACAAATCCATAACCATTAGTTTTGCCAGTCCTTTTATCTCTAACAACCTGAAATAAAGAGTACAATGGCAAATTTAGAGTGTATAAAATCAAGAAACGCATGCCAAATGCTGCACACAATGACTGACATAAGCCTCACTACATATAGATCAACATATGGGTTTCTCTGTGAGTCAATCTCTTAACTCCTCTCGCAATCAGGTAGTTTATGCTTCTCTAGGCAAAATGACTAATAAGCATCGAAGGAAGGAGAGCGCAAACCCAAAACAAAGTGTAGATTGTTACTACAAATTTCTTTAGCAATGCATAAGCTTATGCGAACCCTTGAAAGGGAAATAGGCTTACACCTTTTCCTAAATTGATTTTGGTGGTTGAATTGCCCAACACAAATAATTGGTCTAACTAGTTTGCTCTAGTCTATAAGTTCAACAGGTGCCAAAGGTTCACAATAAGCCAATAAAAAGACCAAGAAAGAGTTCAAACAAAGAGAGCAAAAGACAACCCAAAGTCACCCTGGTCTGGCGCACCGGACTGTCCGGTGCACCACCGGACAGTGTCCGGTGCACCAGGGAACTCCAAGCTGAACTTGCCACCTTCGGGAAAATGGGAGGCCGCTCCGCTATAATTCACCGGACTGTCCGGTGAAGCACCGGACAGTGTCCGGTGTCACACCAGACTGTCCGGTGTGCCAGCGGAGCAACGACTACTTCGCGCGCAACGGTCGACTGCAACCGCATTCAATGCGCTACAGTGCGCGCTAGAGTCAGAGCACGCGCAGGTTGCACACCAGACAGTCTACAGGACCTGTCCGGTGCACCAGCGGACAGCCCAGAGGCCCCACCAGTCAGAGCTCCAACGATCGAACCCTAACGGCCGGATGACGTGGCTGGCGCACCGGACTGTCCGGTGCGCCATGCGACAGCAGCCTTCCAACGACCACATTTTGGTGGTTGGGGCTATAAATACCCCAACCACCCCACATTCAATGGCATCCAAGTTTTCCACCTTCAACACATTACAAGAGCTATAACATTCAATTCTAGACACAACCAAAGAGATCAAATCCTCTCCCAAGTCCGGAATCACTCCAAACCAAATAGTGACTAGAGAGAGTGACATTTGTGTTCATTTGAGCTCTTGCGCTTGGATTGCTTCTTTTCTTTCTCATTCTTCTTGTGATCAAACTCAATTGTAACCAAGGCAAGAGACACCAATTGTGTGGTGGTCCTTGTGGGAACTTTGTGTTCCGTTTGATTGAGAAGAGAAGCTCACTCGGTCTAAGTGACCGTTTGAGAGAGGGAAAGGGTTGAAAGAGACCCGGTCTTTGTGACCACCTCAACGGGGAGTAGGTTTGCAAGAACCGAACCTCGGTAAAACAAATCATCGTGTCTCACTCTTTATTTGCTCACGATTTGTTTTTCGCCCTCTCTCTCGGACTCGTTCATATTTCTAACGCTAACCCGACTTGTAGTTGTGCTTAAGTTTATAAATTTCAGATTCGCCCTATTCACCCCCTCTAGGCGACTTTCAATTGGTATCAAAGCCCGGTGCTTCATTAGAGCCTAACCGCTCGAAGTAATGTCAGGAGCATCCACCAAGAGGGAAATCGGGACCGGCGAGAAGCCCGCCACAAGCCATGGGAAGGCTCCATCCGGGGAGTCCACCAACAAGGTGAAGGGATCCCCTTCACACAACAAGTCGTGTCGAAGCGGTGACAAGAAGAAGATGAGGAAGGTGGTCTACTACGAGACCGACTCTTCGTCGCCATCCACCTCCGGCTCCGACACGCCGTCTGTAACTTCTAAGCGCCATGAGCGCAAGAAGTTTAGTAAGATTCCCCTATGTTACCCTCGCATTTCCAAACGTACTCATTTACTTTCCGTCCCATTAGGCAAACCACCTATGTTTGATGGTGAAGATTATAATATGTGGAGTGATAAAATGAGGCATCATCTAACCTCACTCCACACTAGCATTTGGGATGTTGTTGAGATTGGAGTACAGGTACCATCACCGGGGGATGAAGACTATGATTCGGACGAGGTCGCCCAAATCCGACATTTCAACTCTCAAGCCACCACTATACTCCTCGCCTCTCTAAGTCGAGAGGAGTATAACAAGGTGCATGGACTAAAGAGCACCAAGGAGATTTGGGACGTACTCAAGACCGTGCATGAAGGAGATGAGGTGATCAAAATCACCAAGTGGGAGACGATCGAGGGGGAGCTCGGTCGGTCCCGACTCAACCAAGGCGAGGACCCTCAAGCCATGTACAACCGCTTGAAGACCTTGGTGAACCAAGTGCGCAACCTCGGGAGCACGAAATGGGATGACCATGCAATGGTCAAGGTTATTCTTAGATCACTTGTTTTTCTTAACCCTACGCAAGTTCAATTAATTCGTGGTAATCCTAGATATACAATAATGTCTCCCGAGGAAGTGATAGGAAATTTTGTGAGCTTTGAGTTGATGATCAAAGGCTCAAAGAAAATCATCGAGCTAGATGGCCCCTCCACGCCCGAAGCACAACCGGTCGCATTCAAGGCAACGGAGGAGAAAAAGGAGGAGTCTACATCAAGTAGACAACCCATCGACGCCTCTAAGCTCGACAATGAGGAGATGGCGCTCATCATCAAGAGCTTCCACCAAATCCTCAAGCAAAGGAGGGGGAAAGATTACAAGCCCCGCTCCAAGAAAGTTTGCTACAAGTGTGGTAAGCCCGGTCATTTTATTGCAAAGTGTCGGCGTTTCGACCCCGGGGGGGTCCCTGGACCGACGAGTAAATTGTCGCCGCGTGTCCCAGCCCAGATGGGTCGGCGCGAGATGGAGCACAAAGGGGGGAGAGACAGCAAAAGGGGAAACCCACAGCCTTCATGTTGCTCTGCGCCCAGGTCGGGTGCGCTTGCAGTAGGGGGGTTACAAGCGTCCGCGAGGGAGAGAGAGAGAGAGAGAGAGAGAGAGAGAGAGAGAGAGAGAGAGAGAGAGACTGTCCGCCAGCCCGTTCCCCCGCGCGGCCAACCTTCTCGTACGAGAGCCCTGGACCTTCCTTTTATAGGCGTAAGGAGAGGGCCCAGGTGTACAATGGGGGGTGTAGCAGTGTGCTAACGTGTCTAGCAGAGAGGAGCTAGAGCCCTAAGTACATGCCGTCGTGGCAGCCGGAGAGGTTTTGGCGCCCTGTTCATGTGATGTCGTGGCCGTCGGAGGAGTGCTTGAGCCTTGTGGAAGTACAGCTGTCAGGGCTGTCGGATCCTTGCTGACGTCTCCTTGCTTCCGTAAGGGGCTGAGAGCTACCGTCGTCATGGAGCACGCGGGGTGCCATCATTACTTGTTTACCGGGGCGAGCCAGATGGGACACCGGTCTTGTTCCCCGTAGCCTGAGCTAGCTAGGGGTAGGGTAATGATGGCCTTCCCTGTGACGTGGCGGGTCCGAGCCCGAGGTCGGGCGAGGCGGAGGCTCCTCCGAGGTTGAGGTCGAGTCTGAGCCCTGGGTCAGGCGAGGCGGAGAACGTCTTCCGAGGCCGAGGCTGAGTCCGAGCCCTGGGGTCGGGCGAGGCGGAGTCTGTCTTCCGGGGTCGAGGCTGAGTCCGAGCCCTGGGTTGGGCGAGGCGGAGACCGTCTTCCGAGGCCGATGCTGAGTCCGAGCCCTGGGGTCGGGCGAGGCGGAGTCCGTCTTCTAGGGTCGAGGCTGAGTCCGAGCCTTAGGTCGGGCGAGGCGGAGACCGTCTTCTGAGGCCGATGCTGAGTCCGAGCCCTGGGGTCGGGCGAGGCGGAGTCCATCTTCCGGGGTCGAGGCTGAGTCCGAGCCCTGGGTCGGGCGAGGCGGAGACCGCCTTCCAAGGCCGAGGCTGAGTCCGAGCCCTAGGGTCGGGCGAGGCGGAGTCCGTCTTCCGTGGTCAAGGCTGAGTCCAAGCCCTGGGTCAAGCGAGGCGGAGCTTCCCATGGCGCCTGAGGCTGGACTTAGCTGCTGTCAGCCTCACTCTGTCAAGTGGCACAGCAGTCGGAGCAGGGCAGGCGGCGCTATTTTCCTGTCAGGTCGGTCAGTGGAGCGGCGAAGTGACTGCGGTCACTTCGGCTCTGTTGACTGAGGAGCGCGCGTCAGGATAAGGTGTCAGTCGATCCTTGCATTAAATGCTCCTGCGATACGGTCGGTTGGCGTGGCGATCTGGCCAAGGTTGCTTCTCCGTGAAGACTGGGCCTCGGGCGAGCCGAAGGTGTGTCCGTCATTTGAGGGGGCCCTCGGGCGAGACATGAATCCTCCGGGGTCGGCTGCCTTTGCTCGAGGCTGGGCTCGGGCGAGGCGAGAACGTGTCCCTTGAGTGGACTGAGCCTTGACCTTAATCGCGCCCATCAGGCCTTTGCAGCTTTGTGCTGATGGGGGTTACCAGCTGAGATTAGGAGTCTTGGGGGTACCCCTAATTATGGTCCCCGACAGTAGCCCCCGAGCCTCGAAGGGAGTGTTGATACTCGCTTGGAGGCTTTTGTCGCACTTTTTTGCAAGGGGACCAGCCTTTCTTGGTTGCGTTTCGTTCCGGTGGGTGCACGCTAGCGCACCCGCCAGGTGTAGCCCCCGAGGCCTCGGAGGAGTGGTTTGACTCCTTTGATGTCTTAGCGCGTTTCGTGATGCTTCGACCGGTCTGGTTGTTCCCTTATGCGAACTGGCCGTAACCCGGGTGCATAGTCAGGTTCCAAGTTCTCGGGCTGGTATGTTGACGCTGTCAACGGTTTGGCCAGAGCCGGGTTTGCGAGAGCAGCCCCCGAGTCTCCGCACAGAGCGAGAAGACGGTCAAGGACAGACTCGACTTTTTTCATATGCCCCTGCATCGCCTTTCCGCAAGGAGGAGGGGGAAAGCGCCATGTTTCCCTCGGAGGGCGCCGAACATGGTGTCTCCAGTGAGTTGCTAGCGGGTGATCCGAGTGGACGCCCGTGCCCCGTTCGATAAGGGTCGGCTAGTGGCCCAGAGGCGCGCTTCAAAAGTACCTGCAGGTGATTTGCCGGACCCGGTCCCGTTTGATAGGGTCCGAGGGCTCGATGCCTCCCTCTGATGGGATTCTGTTACAAAATCGCTCCTGCTGGTCTCAGAAATGTCCTAGAGTACCTCGGGAGCGTAGCCCGAGCCTCGACTATTTATTGAACGTACCCAGAGTCATCCCTCGCTCTGTGTGCTCTGAGGCGGCTGTCGAACCCTTCGGGGGCCAGCCTACGAACCCCTGATCAGTAGTGGGCGCGAAGCCCAAGTGGCTTGAGGCGGCTGTCGAACCCATCCGAGGGGCCAGCCTTCGAACCTCTGACCAGTGGTGGACGCGGAGCCCGAGTGCTCTGAGGCGGCTGTCGAACCCTTCCGAGGGGCCAGCCTTCGAACCTCTGATCAGTAGGAGGGCTCGGAGCCCGAGTGCTCTGAGACGGCTGTCGAACCCTTCCGAGGGGCCAGCCTTCGAACCTCTGATCAGTAGGGGGGCTCGGGGCCCGCTTCCTTCGCGGAGAAGGATGCCTTTCAGAGTATCCCCTTTCTCGGTCCCTGTAGCAAGAGAGAGAAAGAGGAACAGGAAAAGGATACGAATTTGAACGACGTGGCGCACCTTTTCTGACGCGGTCATTATGGCGGAGGTGGGGTTTCACAAGCCTTCCCTGCCACTGGTCCCGGAGGACGCGGTGGACCGAGCCGCGCGGAGGGTCGCCGCGGAGAAGAGGAAGGAGAAGAAGGACGCGAAGAAGGCTCGGGCCCACGAGCGGATGCGGGCTCGGGACGCCTTGGAGAGGCTTTGTCGTCGGCAGGAGAGGGATGGGCTCCCGAGGGAGCCGTCGCCGGAGATGACTGACGATGAAGATGATGATGAAGACGACGACATGGTTGCCCACCTCGGCCTCAGCCCGCATCTGAGGCTGGGCCAGGGGTCGTCGAGCCAGCCCCAGTCCGGAGACATCGGGGTCCCAGTCCGGAGAACGGGGGTAGGCCGAGGGGGTACTTGACTGAGGCTACGGAGCGGCCGGTTGAGCCGTCTGCTCGGGCTGGGTTCCCGGAGGAGACCCCGGCGACGATGGCCTAGGCGTGGTGCCAACAGGTTCCTTCGAGGTGGAGATCCTCCGACCGTGTTGCCGTTCGAGGCCGGGTCGGATTCCGCCGAAGGTGGAGTCGACGCCGAGGGTGCTGCTGCTCCCTCACTGATGTCTGACCCTGCAGGAACAATTTATCTTGTAGTGTGCATATGTTTTTTGCGGCCGTCAAGGCCCAAACATATCGTCGTCGTGTTGTAAAGCTGCGTTTCTTTTCCCCTTGTTTTGGGTATCTGGACTTATTTGTCGGTCACAAAATTGTTTGTCCGAGCGAGAGTTACTTTTCGCGGAAGGTGGTGAGTGAGGTATCTGTATCCCGGAGGCGTAGGACTCCCTCGGCTCGGTCGGCCTTGCCGCTTATGTGTGCTCTTACTCGTCCGTATGATTCTGTTATCGATATAGTTGAGAAGGCACAAAAAATCGTTTTGGCAGAAAAGTTTTCGAGCAATAAGACTTGTTCGGTCAGCGGAATCGCTTATCCGAGCGTGAGTTACTTATCGCAGAAGGTGATGAGTGAGGTATCCGTATCTCGGAGGCGTAGGAGTCCCTCGGCTCGGTCGGCCTTGCCTGCTTACGTGTACTCTGTCGTTTTTAGGATCCCACTTTCGAAGTAATCAAAAAGCACGAAAGATGTTCTGGCAGAAAGACTTTTTTTGAGGAAAATTTTGACGCAGAGGGGGTTCGCCCCTTCTAGCCCCCGAGGGAGGGTCGGGCTTTGCCGAGGCAAGGCTGACCCTTCCTTGATGGTTAGACTTTGTTGGCGTATCTAAACGAGGTGTATGAACGACTTGAAAACATCTTAAGGGTAGAAGCGACGTAGCTGTCGGATGTTCCAAGCGTTGCTGTAGACCTCGCCTTGACTGTTGGCCAGCTTGTATGTTCCGGGCTTCAAAATCTTGGCGATGATGAATGGCCCTTCCCAGGGAGGCGTGAGCTTGTGGCGCCCTTGGGCGTCTTGTCGCAGCCGAAGCACCAAGTCGCCCACCTGGAGGTCTCGGGACCGAGCCCCTCGGGCGTGGTAGCGTCGCAGGGACTGCTGATACCGCGCCGAGTGTAGTAAGGCCATGTCCCGAGCCTCTTCCAGCTGGTCCAGTGAGTCTTCTCGGTTGGTTCGATTGCTTTGGTCGTCGTACGCCCTCGTCCTCGGGGAACCGTATTCTAAGTCTGTGGGCAAGATGGCCTCGGCCCCATAGACTAGAAAGAACGGCGTGAAGCGCGTGGCTCGGCTCGGCGTTGTCCTCAGACTCCAGACCACCGAGGGGAGTTCCTTCATCCATCGCCTGCCGAACTTGTTGAGGTCATTGTAGATCCGCGGCTTGAGTCCTTGCAGAATCATGCCGTTGGCACGCTCTACTTGCCTATTCGTCATGGGGTGAGCTACGGCGGCCCAGTCCACCCGGATGTGGTGATCCTCGCAGAAGTCCAGGAACTTTCTACCGGTGAACTGGGTGCCGTTGTCGGTGATGATGGAGTTTGGGACCCCAAAGCGATGGATGATGTTGGTGAAGAACGCCACCGCCTGTTCGGACCTGATGCTGTTTAGGGGTCGGACCTCGATCCACTTGGAGAATTTGTCGATGGCGATCAGCAGGTCCGTGTAGCCCCTGGGTGCCTTCTGTAAGGGACCGACGAGGTCCAGACCCCACACAACAAACGACCAGGTGATGGGTATTGTCTGCAGAGCCTGAGCGGGCAGGTGGGTCTGCTTCGCGTAGAATTGACACCCTTGGCAGGTGCGTACAATCCTAGTGGCATCGGCCACCGCGGTTGGCCAGTAGAAACCCTGCCGGAATGCGTTCCCAACGAGGGCTTGAGGTGCTGCGTGGTGACCGCAAGCCCCCGAGTGTATTTCTTGTAATAACTCCTGACCTTCGGCGATGGATATGCATCGCTGGAGGATGCCTGAGGGGCTGCGGTGGTAGAGCTCCTTCCCGTCCCCCAGCAAGACGAACGACTTGGCGCGCCGCGCCAGTCGCCGAGCTTCGGCTCGGTCGAGGGGCAGCTCTCCTTGGTGGACATATTGCAGGTACGGGGTCTGCTAGTCTCGATTAGGCGGGACCCCATTCCGCTCTTCCTCGACGCGCAGTGCCTCACCCTCGGGGGCCAAGGGTGCCTCGGGCTGAGCCGAGGGCGCCTCGGGCAGGGCCGAGACCTTCTCGGGCTCGGGCGTGTCATCGGTCTTGACTGAGGGTTGATGTAGGTCTCAGGAGAAGACGTCCGGGGGAACCGTTGTCCACCCCGAGGCTATCTTAGCCAGCTCGTCCGCAGTCTCGTTGTATCGTCGGGCGATGTGGTTGAGCTCGAGCCCGTAGAACTTGTCCTCCAAGCGCCGAACCTCATCGCAGTAGGCTTCCATCTTTGGGTCACGGTAATGGGAGTTCTTCATGACTTGGTCGATGATAAGCTGCGAGTCGCCATGAGCGTCGAGGTGTCGGACCCCTAACTCGATGGCGATGCGCAACCCGTTAACCAGAGCCTCGTACTCGGCCACATTGTTGGACGCCGGGAAATGGAGGCACAACACGTAGCGGAGGTGCTTCCCGAGGGGTGAGATGAAGAGCAGGCCCGCGCCCGCTCCTGTTTTCATCAGCGACCCGTCGAAAAACATGGTCCAGAGTTCCGGCTGGATCGGAGCCGCTGGAAGCTGGGTATCGACCCGTTCAGCCACAAAGTCCGCCAAGACTTGGGACTTGATGGCCTTCCGAGGGGCGAACGAAATTGTCTCGCCCATGATCTCCACCGCCCACTTTGCAATCCTACCCGAGGCCTCTCGGCACTGGATGATCTCCCCCAGGGGGAAGGATGACACCATAGTCATCGGATGAGACTCGAAGTAGTGTCGCAACTTTCGCCGCGTCAGAATTACCGCGTACAGTAGCTTCTGGATCTGCGGGTAGCGGATTTTGGTCTTGGACAGTACTTCACTGATGAAGTAGACCGGCCTATGGATGGGCAATGCATGCTTCTCTTCTCGTCTCTCAACCACGATCGCGGCGCTGACCACCTAAGTGGTAGCGGCGACGTAGATCAAGAGGGCTTCTCCGGCAGCGGGGGGCACCAAGATGGCGCGTTGGTAAGGAGCGCTTTTAGGTTCCCGAGGGCTTCCTCGGCCTCGGGGGTCCAAGTGAAGCGCTCGGTCTTCCTCAAGAGGCGGTACAGAGGTAGGCCTCTTTCGCCGAGGCGCGAGATGAAACGGCTCAGGGTCGCAAGACATCCCATGACCCTCTGTACTCCTTTCAAGTCCTTGATGGGGCCCATGTTGGTGATGGCCGCGATTTTCTCCGGGTTGGCCTCGATGCCCCGCTCGGAGACGATGAACCCCAGGAGCATGCCTCGGGGGACTCCGAAGACACACTTCTCGGGATTGAGTTTTACGCCTTTCGCCTTGAGACACTGGAATGTCGTTTCAAGGTCGGAGGCTTTCCTCGTCTTGACTACGATGTCATCGACGTAAGCCTCGACCGTTCGACCAATGTGCTCTCCGAACACTTGGTTCATGCACCTTTGGTATGTCGCACCCGCATTCCTCAAACCGAATGGCATAGTAACGTAGCTGTCGGGGACCATAATTAGGGGTACCCTCAAGGCTCCTAATTCTCAGCTGGTAACCCCCATCAGCATAAAGCTGCAAAGGCCTGATGGGTGCGATTAAGTCAGGGATCGGTCCATTCGAGGGACTCGATCACGCCTCGCCCGAGCCTAGCCTCGGACAAGGGCAGCCGACCCCGGAGGATCTCCGCCTCGCCCGAAGCCCCCCTCTAGCGGCGAACATATTTCCGGCTCGCCTGAGGCCTTGTCTTTGCCAAAAAGCAACCCTGACCAAATCGCCGCGCCGACCGACCAAATCGCAGGAGCATTTAATGCAAAGGTGGCCTGACACCTTTATCCTGACGCACGCCCTTCAGTCGACAGAGCCGAAGTGACCGCCGTCACTTTGCCGCTCCACTGACCGGCCTGACAGAAAGATAGCGCCGCCTGCGCCGCTCCGACTGCGGTGCCACTTGATAGAGTGAGGCTAACAGGCAGTCAGGCCCGGCCGCAGGCACCATAGGAAGCTCCGCTTCGCCCGACCCAGGGCTCGGACTCGGGCTAAGCCCCGGAAGACGGCGAACTCCGCTCCGCCCGACCCAGGGCTCGGACTCGGGCTAAGCCCCGGAAGACGGCGAACTCCGCTCCGCCCGACCCAGGGCTCGGACTCGGGCTAAGCCCCGAAAGACGGCGAACTCCGCTCCGCCCGACCCAGGGCTCGGACTTGGGCTCAGCCCCTGAAGACGACGAACTCCACTTCGCCCGACCCCAGGGCTCGGACTCCGCCCTGGCCTCAGCCGACGGTCTCCGCCTCGCCCGACCCAGGGGCTCGGACTCGACCTCGGCCACGGAAGACAGACTCGACCTCGGCTTCGGAGGAGCCTCCACATCGCCCAACCTAGGGCGCAGACCAGCCACGTCAACAGGAGGCGCCATCATCACCCTACCCCAAGCTGACTCGCGCCACGGGGAACAAGACCGGCGTCCCATCCGGCTCGCTCCGCCAGATAGGCAATGATGGCGCCCCGCATACTCTGTGACGACGGCGGCTCTCAACCCCCTTACGGAAGCAAGAGGACGTCAGCAAGGACTCGACAGCTCCGACAGTTGTCCCTCCGCCAGGCTCCAGCGCTCCTCCGATGGCCACGACATCACACAAACCGGGCACCAAAATCTCTCCGGCCGCCACGATGGCGTGTACTTAGGGCGCTAGCTCTCCTCCGCTAGACACGTAGCACTCTGCTACACCCCCCATTGTACACCTGGATCCTCTCCTTACGCCTATAAAAGGAAGGACCAGGGCCCTCTTAGAGAGGGTTGGGCCGCGCGGGGACGAGGACGAGACAGGCGCTCGCGTGAGGCCGCTCGCTCCCTCTCCCGTGTGGACGCTTGTAACCCCCTACTGCAAGCGCACTCGACCTGGGCGCAGGACGAACACGAAGGCCGCGAGATTTCCACCTCTCTCACGCCCATCTTCGGCCACCTCACTTCCCCCCTTCGCGCTCGGCCTCGCGCCGACCCATCTGGGCTGGGGCACGCGGCGACACTTCACTCGTCGGCTTAGGGACCCCCCGGTCTCGAAACGCCGACAGTTGGCGCGCCAGGTAGGGGCCTGCTGCGTGTTCACGAACAGCTTCCCGTCAAGCTCCAGATGGGCAGTCTCCAGCAACCTCTCCGACCCGAGACGGTGCTCCGTTTCGGAAGCCTTGAGTTCATGTCCCTCGACGGCAGCTACGACATGATACTCCTTCCACTGCCGGGCGACAACGACAATGGCGGCCGACAGCCCGCCCGCCGGTGGCGGAACCGACGACGTCTTCCCCGCGTGGTGGAAGAACAACCTTCGAGCTCACCCCGTCCTCTTCCCCGCCGACGGAGGAGGAGGCGGGGCAACCAAGGCCAAGCAGGAGGCAGCGCCTCGTCGGCTGTCGATCGAGTCGACAGCGCCAGCACCCCAACGGGGGGCGCGCCGGGCATCGACCTCGCGCTTGAGACGAAGACGAGCGCTGTCTCCCCGCGACACGCCAATCCCGAGCAAACGGACGACGCCAGCACGCTCGTGGAAGGCTTGCTGTTTGTCACCCTCGTACCTAAGACGACGGTGCAGTCAGTCCCCGACGTGACTTCATCACCGCCCGTCGACCAAGAGGTACCGACCGATTCCCATCCCACGCCTTTCGGATCCAGCCTCGACCCGCCTAGCGGCTTCGCTTTGGCGGACGCTCTCGTAGAGGCGAGTCCGAACCCTCTAGGGTTTCGTATGCGGTCACCTTGGGACCGGCTGACGGACGTCTCGACCTACGGGCCCTCTGGGTCCGAGGAAGACGACGAGCCCAGCTTCTATTGGGATTTCTCCGGACTTGGCAACCCCAGTGCCATGCGGGACTTGATGACCGCATGCGACTACTGCCTTTCCGACTGTTCCGACGGTAGCCGTAGCCTCGGTGACGAGGACTGCGACCCAAGCCGCGAATGTTTCCACGTCGATCTAGGGGGTCCCTCCGAAGGCAACCATCTCGGCATGCCGGAGGACGGTGATCTCCCTAGGCCGGTGCCTCGCGTTGACATCCCACGGGAGCTAGCTGTGGTCCCCGTTCAGGCGGGGGGCCATGACCCACAGCTCGAGCAAATCCGCGGGGTGCAGGCCAGGCTCGACGAGGGAGCGGGAGCGCTTGAGCCGATCCGCCGGGACGTCGGGCAGGCATGGGCGGGCCAACCTCCGGCCGGAGAAATGCATAATCTACCCCAGGGCTTCCAGCACCGCATCACCGACGATGTCAGGGTCAGGCCGCCACCCGCATCCAGTGGGGACGGCCAGAACCAGGCTGTAGCAGCAATACTCCTCCACGCGATGCCGGAGCCATCAACCACCGAGGGGCGGCGAATCCAGGGAGAGCTCAAGAATCTCCTGGAAGGCGCCGCGGTCCGGCGGGCCGAGAGCTCCGCCTCCCGAAGGCAGGGGTACCCCTTGGAACATCATGCCGCGACTTCCCGATTCATGCGGGAAGCCTCGGTCTACACCGGGCGCACGCGCAACACAGCGCCTGCGGCCCCGGGTCGCCTCGGCAATGAGCACCATCACCGCGACCGTCGGGCCCACCTCGACGAGAGGGTGCGCCGAGGCTACCACCCCAGGCGTGGGGGACGCTACGACAGCGGGGAGGATCAGAGTCCCTCGCCCGAAGCACCCGGTCCGCAGGCTTTCAGCCGGGCCATACGACGGGCGCCGTTCCCGACCCGGTTCCGACCGTCGACTACCATCACAAAGTACTCGGGGGAGACGAGACCGGAGCTGTGGCTCGCGGACTACCGGCTGGCCTGCCAACTGGGTGGAACGGACGATGACAACCTCATCATCCACAACCTCCCTCTGTTCCTCTCCGACACCGCTCGCGCTTGGTTGGAGCACCAGCCTCCGGGGCAGATCTCCAACTGGGATGACCTGGTCCAGGCCTTCGCCGGCAATTTCCAGGGCACGTACGTGCGCCCTGGAAACTCTTGGGACCTCCGAAGCTGCCAGCAGCAGCCAGGAGAGTCTCTCCGGGACTACATCCGGCGATTCTCGAAGCAGCGCACCGAGCTACCCAACATCACCGACTCAGATGTCATCGGCGCGTTCCTCGCCGGCACCACCTGCCGCGACCTGGTGAGCAAGCTGGGTCGCAAGACCCCCACCAGGGCGAGTGAGCTGATGGACATCGCCACCAAGTTCGCCTCTGGCCAGGAGGCGGTCGAGGCTATCTTCCGGAAGGACAAGCAGCCCTAGGGCCGCCCACCGGAAGATGCCCCCGAGGCGTCAACTCAGCGCGGCGCCAAGAAGAAGGGCAAGAAGAAGTCGCAAGCGAAACGCGATGCCGCCGACGCGGACCTTGTCGCCGCCGCCGAGTACAAGAACCCTCGGAAACCCTCCGGAGGTGCCAACCTCTTCGACAAGATGCTCAAGGAGCCGTGCCCCTACCACCAGGGGCCCGTCAAGCACACCCTTGAGGAGTGCGTCATGCTTCGGCGCCACTTCCACAGGGCCGGGCCACCCGCGGAGGGTGGCAGGGCCCGCGACGACGACAAGAAGGAAGATCACCAGGCAGGAGAGTTCCCCGAGGTCCGCGACTGCTTCATGATCTACGGTGGGCAAGCGGCGAGCGCCTCGGCTCGACACCGCAAGCAAGAGCGCCGGGAGGTCTGTTCGGTGAAGGTGGCGGCGCCAGTCTACCTAGACTGGTCCGACAAGCCCATCACCTTCGACCAAGCCGACCACCCCGACCATGTGTCGAGCCCGGGGAAATACCCGCTCGTCGTCGACCCTGTCATCGGCAACGTCAGGCTCACCAAGGTCCTCATGGACGGAGGCAGCAGCCTCAACATCATCTACGCCGAGACCCTCGAGCTTCTGCGTATCGATCTGTCCTCGGTCCGGGCGGGCGCTGCGCCTTTCCATGGGATCATCCCCGGGAAGCGCGTCCAGCCCCTCGAACAACTCGATCTTCCCGTCTGCTTCGGAACACCCTCCAACTTCCGAAGGGAGACCCTGACGTTCGAGGTGGTCGGGTTCCGAGGAACCTACCACGCGGTACTGGGAAGGCCATGTTACGCGAAGTTCATGGCCATCCCCAACTACACCTACCTCAAGCTCAAGATGCCGGGTCCCAACGGGGTCATCACCGTCGGCCCCACGTACAAACACGCGTTCAAATGCGACGTGGAGTGCGTCGAGATCGCCGAGGCCCTCGCCGAGTCCGAGGCCCTCATCGCCGACCTGGAGAGCCTCTCTAAGGAGGTGCCAGACGTGAAGCGTCATGCCGGCAACTTCGAGCCAGCGGAGACGGTTAAGTCCGTCCCCCTCGACCCCAGCAGCGAAGCCTCCAAGCAGATCCGGATCGGCTCCGAGCTCGATCCCAAATAGGAAGCAATGATCGTCGACTTTCTCCGCGCGAACGCCGACGTCTTCGCGTGGAGTCCCTCGGACATGCCCGACATACCGAGGGATGTCGCCGAGCACTCGCTGGATATCCGAGCTGGAGCCCGACCCATCAAGCAGCCTCTGCGCCGATTCGACGAAGAAAAGCGCAGAGCCATAGGCGAGGAGATCCACAAGCTAATGGAGGCAGGGTTCATCAAAGAGGTATTCCATCCCGAATGGCTTGCCAACCCTGTGCCTGTGAGAAAGAAAGGAGGGAAATGGCGGATGTGTGTAGACTACACTGGTCTAAACAAAGCATGTCCGAAGGTTCCCTACCCTCTGCCTCGCATCGATCAAATCGTGGATTCCACTGCTGGGTGCAAAACCCTGTCATTCCTCGATGCCTACTCAGGGTATCACCAAATCAGGATGAAAGAGTCCGACCAGCTCGCGACTTCTTTCATCACACCCTTCGGCATGTACTGCTATGTCACCATGCCGTTCGGCTTGAGGAATGCGAGCGCGACGTACCAGCGGTGCATGAACCATGTGTTCGGCGAACAGATTGGCCGGACGGTCGAGGCCTACGTCGATGACATCATAGTCAAGACGAGGAGAGCCTCCGACCTCCTTTCCGACCTTGAAGTGACATTCCGATGTCTCAAGGCGAAAGGCGTGAAGCTCAATCCCGAAAAGTACGTCTTCGGGGTACCCCGGGGCATGCTCTTGGGATTCATTGTCTCCGAGCGGGGCATCGAAGCCAACTCGGAGAAGATCGCAGCCATCACCAGCATGGGGCCCATCAAGGACTTGAAGGGCGTACAGAGGGTCATGGGATGTCTCGCGGCTGTGAGCCGCTTCATCTCACGCCTCGGCGAAAGAGGTCTACCTCTGTACCGCCTCTTAAGGAAGGCCGAGTGCTTCACTTGGACCCCTGAGGCCGAGGAAGCCCTCGGGAACCTGAAGGCGCTCCTCACGAAGGCGCCTATCTTGGTGCCCTCAGCTGCCGGAGAAGCCCTCTTGGTCTACGTCGCCGCGACCACTCAGGTGGTTAGCGCCGCGATTGTGGTCGAGAGGCAAGAAGAGGGGCATGCATTGCCCGTTCAGAGGCCAGTCTACTTCGTCAGCGAGGTACTGTCCGAAACCAAGATCCGCTACCCACAAGTTCAGAAGCTGCTGTACGCGGTGATCCTGACACGACGGAAGTTGCGACACTACTTCGAGTCTCATCCGGTAACTGTGGTGTCATCCTTCCCCCTGGGGGAGATCATCTAGTGCCGAGAGGCCTCGGGTAGAATCGCAAAGTGGGCGGTGGAAATCATGGGCGAAACAATCTCGTTCGCCCCTCGGAAGGCCATCAAGTCCCAGGTCTTGGCGGACTTCGTGGCCGAATGGGTCGACACCCAGCTCCCAACAGCCCCGATCCAACCGGAGCTCTGGACCATGTTCTTCGACGGGTCGCTGATGAAGACAGGAGCCGGCGCAGGCCTACTCTTCATCTCACCCCTTAGGAAGCACCTATGCTACGTGCTACGCCTCCATTTCCCGGCGTCCAACAATGTGGCTGAGTACGAGGCTCTGGTCAACGGGTTGCGGATCGCCATCGAGCTAGGGGTCCGACGCCTCGACGCTCGCGGTGACTCGCAGCTCGTCATCGACCAAGTCATGAAGAACTCCCACTGCCGCGACCCAAAGATGGAGGCCTACTGCGGTGAGGTTCGGCGCCTGGAAGACAAGTTCTACGGGCTTGAGCTCAACCACATCGCCCGGCACTACAACGAGACTGCAGACGAGCTGGCTAAAATAGCCTCGGGGCGAACAACGGTTCCCCCGAACGTCTTCTCCCGAGACCTGCATCAACCCTCCGTCAAGATCGACGACCCGCCCGAGCCCGAGGCACCCTCGGCCCAGCCCGTGGTACCCTCGGCTCAGTCTGAGGCACCCTCGGCTCGGCTCGAGGCGTCCTCGGTTCAGCCTGAGGTACCCTCGGCCCCCGAGGGCGAGACGCTGCACGTCGAGGGGGAGCAAAGCGGGGTCACGCCTGATCAAAACTGGCAGACCCCGTACCTGCAATATCTCCACCGAGGAGAGCTACCCCTCGACCGAGCCGAAGCTCGGCGGTTGGTGCGGCGCGCCAAGTCGTTCGTCTTGCTGGGAGATGGGAAGGAGCTCTACCACCGCAGCCCCTCAGGCATCCTCCAGCGATGCATCTCCATCACCGAAGGTCAGGAACTCCTCCGAGAGATACACTCGGGGGCTTGCGGCCATCACGCAGCACCTCGAGCCCTTGTCGAAAATGCTTTCCGACAAGGTTTCTACTGCCCGACGGCGGTGGCTGACGCCACTAGAATTGTCCGCACCTGCGAAGGGTGTCAGTTCTACGCAAGGCAGACCCACCTGCTTGCCCAGGCTCTGCAGACGATACCCATCACCTGGCCTTTTGCTGTGTGGGGTCTAGACCTCGTCGTCCCTTTGCAGAAGGCACCCGGGGGCTACACGCACCTGTTGGTCGCCATCGACAAATTCTCCAAGTGGATCGAGGTCCGACCCCTAAACAGCATCAGGTCCGAGCAGGCGGTGGCGTTCTTCACCAACATCATCCATCGTTTTGGGGTCCCGAACTCCATCATCACCGACAACGGCACCCAGTTCACCGGCAGAAAGTTCCTAGACTTCTGCGAGGATCACCACATCCGGGTGGACTGGGCCGCCGTGGCTCATCCCATGATGAATGGGCAAGTAGAGCGTGCCAACGACATGATTCTACAAGGACTCAAGCCTCGGATTTACAATGACCTCAATAAGTTCGGCAAGCGATGGATGAAGGAACTCCCCACGGTGGTCTGGAGCTTGAGGACAACACCGAGCCGAGCCACGGGCTTCACGCCGTTCTTTCTAGTCTATTGGGCCGAGGCCATCTTGCCCACAGACCTAGAATACGGTTCCCCGAGGACGAGGGCCTATGCCGACCAAAGCAACCAAGCTAGTCGAGAAGACTCGCTGGACCAGCTGGAAGAGGCTCGGGACAAGGCCTTACTACACTCGACGCGGTACCAGCAGTCCATGCGACGCTACCACGCCCGAGGGGTCCGGTCCCGAGACCTCCAGGTGGGCGACCTGGTGCTTCGGCTGCGACAAGACGCCCGAGGTCGACACAAGCTCACGCCCCCCTGGGAGGGGCCGTTCGTCATTGCCAAAGTTCTGAAGCCCGGAACGTACAAGCTGGCCAAAAGTCAAGGCGAGGTCTACAACAACGCTTGGAACATCCAACAGCTACGTCGCTTCTACCCTTAAGATGTTTTCAAGTTGTTCATATACCTCGCTCCCACACAAAGTTTAGTCATCAAGGAAGGGTCAGCCTTGCCTCAGCAAAGCCCAACCCTCCCTCGGGGGCTAAAAGGGGGGAACCCCCTCTGCGTCGAAAGTTTCCTCGAAAAAAGATCTTTTCTGCCAGAATGTCTTTCGTGCTTTTCAACTACTTCGAAAGTGGATCCTGAGAACGATGGAGTACACGTAAGCAGCCAAGGCTGACCGAGCCGAGGGACTCCTATGCCTCCAGGATACGGATACCTCACTCATCACCTTCTGCGATAAGTAACTCACGTTCGGATGAGTGATTCCGCAGACCGAACAAGTCTTCACGTTCGAAAGCCCTTCTGCCGGAGCGATTCTTCGAGCCTTCTCGACTGCGTCGGTGATAGAGCCCCATGGACGGGTAAGAGTGCGCGTAAGCGGCAAGGCCGACCGAGCCAAGGGACTCCTACGCCTCCGGGATACGGATACCTCACTCGTCACCTTCCGTGAGAAGCAACTCTCACTCGCACAAACAATTCTGTTACCGACAAAAAAGTCCGGATACTCGAAACAAGAGGAAAAGAGACGCAACTTTACAACACGGCGAGGGTGTGTTTTGGCCTCGACGGTCGCAGAAAACACGCGCTACAAATCCGATCCTGTAGGCTCGGATCCGGACAATTGAGGGAGCCGCAGCACCCTCGGCGTCAACAACACCTTCGGCAAGGTCCGACCTAGCCCCGGATGGCGACGCGGTCCGAGGGTCTCCACTCTGAAGGACGACGTCATCACCACGCCCGGGCCATCGCCGCCAGGGTCTTCTCCGAGAGTCCGGCCCGAGCGAGCAGCTCGGCTGGTCACCCCGAGGCCTCGACCAGCTGTCCTCCGAGGACATCAGCCCGGCCCGAGGCCTCGGCAGGTCAATTCCGGCGTCGGTCCCGCTAACGGACGACCCGGCCAGGCTCTGGCCGACCAGGTCTTCTTTTTTGAGCCAACTCTGCCTCTGTCCGTGCTGACACCGCTACCCCTGGCCTCGGCTCATCGAAGAGCGGCCGAGGGGTTCCTTTAACTAGGCAAGAGAAGCCTCAGACAACAAGGTTGACCGAGCCGAGGGACTCCTACGCCTCCGGGATACGGATACCTCACTCGTCACCTTTACACGGGGCAACTCACGCTTGGTGAAGCGGTTCAGACAACCAACAGGCGAGTCTTAGTGCTCGAAAATGAGGAAAAAATACATACATGTTCAGGCCTCGACAGCCACAATGAACAAAGACATTGGCATTCAAAGTGCCATTACAAACGGAACTCCGGTTCCACCTCCGCAGGTACGAACAACCCCACTCGATGGGGGGGGGGGGGCCTGCGGAGCAACAGAAGACCGACGAACGGCGCGCCGTCGCCCGCTCTAGCAGCGGTGACGACGACGACTTCTGCTCCGGGGGGCCGAACAGCGGCAGCGATGACCTCAGGGCGGATGCTGCTGCCAGGAGGCCCCCGCCCATGCCCAAACTCGTGAGGCAAGGACGGGCAGAAGGCCGTAGAGTTGGAGGTCGGTTCGTGGGCGGCCCTGGCTATCTCGTCGGCGGAAGAACCTCTTCCAGCTGCCGTGGCAGAAGCCGGCGCCGAGAGCGGCTCCGAAGCCACTCGGGTCCGAGAGCTAGGCACGCGGCAGCTACGAGCGCCACGGACGACAACCGCCCTTCCCCCCGATCACTGAGGGAAGGAGCGGGCCACCGCCCACACAGGGGCCGACCCCAACTCGGCACACTCCCCTCCCCAGCCCTGGTGATGAAAATCCTTGAGGCTGAGGGAGGGGCAGAGGCCGCGGCCCGGTTTGCTTTCCCCTGCCATCAAACTGGAGGTCACCATCTTGGGTGACCGCCGGCGGAGGGGTGCAACCGGGATGCATGATGAAAATCCTTGAAGCCGAACGATGGCTGAAAGGTACCAACTCCCGCGGAGTTGCGTTCCTCCAACGGCAAGGCGGAAAGACTGCGGGTATCCCCCATCCGGGGGCTTGGAAGGTGGAAAGGCACGATGCATAAGGGAGCGCGAAGACATGGCCGCCCTTCAAGGGGGTCACCCTCCTTTTAAAGGCGACTCTCCCTACTTGCGTCCCCAGCCGTCGGGGGCTGAGTCTTCTCCAACACGCTCCAAGGTCCTCCCCCTACGGCGCGGGGACTGGGTCCCACACGTCATGCAAGCCGGCCCAGAGCAGAAGAAGCCAAACCGCCGCGCGCGGTGCATGCAACCGCCCAGCGGTTACAAGCGGCTCTCCACTTTTGCCCAGACCAGCGGGCGAAAGGGCGGGCAGCCACGCAGGCGGCATGCAACCGCGCCAGGTGGGCGCACTTCTCCGACTTCCGACACGCCTAGCATGGAGGCCCAGGCCCACGCGTCATGCAACCGGCGCGCCGGATGCTTCGTGCAAGCAACTGCACCGCCACTCGCGCCACTACCGCGCCTCCTCGACTGCGGAACCAATACGGCGACTCGAGGCGACCCAGCGCACGACCCAGCAGCGCCAGCCTGGCGCGACGGTCAATGCGGCCAAAAATGGGCCGGCAGTAATGGCGGTGGCAGGCTGGCAGGAGCAGCGGTCACGTCGTCAGCCAAGCTTACGTCCCATCCGGGGACAGCGAGAGAACCCTCTCTCATGGCGTGAAGACGACGCGCCCGTGTTCCGTTCCTCGAACGGCTCGCGCACGCGCAACGGCTGCCCCGCGAACTGCACGCCCCGTCGCATTAACTCCGCGGCGGGAAAGGCGGCGCCTCTGGCAGGGGAAGCGAGCGACGCTTCGCCTTCGCCGTAATGACCGCGTCAAAAAAAGGTACGCCACGTCATTCGATTTCAAATCCTTTTCCTTTTTTTCCTCTTTCTCTCTCTTACAACAGGGACCGGGAAAGGGGGATACCCCGAAAAGGATCCTTCTCCGTGAAGGAACCAGGCTCCGAGCCTCCCTACTGATCAGAGGTTCGAAGGCTGGCCCCTCGGAAGGGTTCGACAGCCACCTCAGATCGTGTGGGCTCTACACCCACTACTGGTCAGAGGTTCGAAGGCCGGCCCCTCGGAAGGGTTCAACGACCGCCTCAGGCTACTCGGGCTCCGCGCCCACTACTGATCAGGGGTTCAAAGGCTGGCCCCCGAAGGGTTCACAGCCGCCTCAGACACAGAGCTAGGGATGACCATGGGTACGTTCGATACATAACCAAGGCTCGGGCTGCGCTCCCGAGGTACCCTAGGACATTTCCGAGACCAGCGGGAACGATCTTGTAACGGAATCCCATCGGAGGGAGGCATCGAGCCCTCGGACCCCGTCGACAGGGGACCTGGTCCGGCAGATCACCCACAGGTACTTTTGGGCGCGCCTCTGGGCCTCTAGCCGACCCCTAGCGAATGGGGCACGGACGTCCGCTCAGATTACCTGCCTGCAGCTCACCGGAGACACCATGTTCGACGCCCACCGAGTGCAATATGGCGCTTTCCCCCCCTCCTCCTTGCGGAAAGGCGACGCAGGGGCGTATGTAAAAAAGTCGAGTCTGTCCCTGATCGCCCTCTCGCCCTGTGCAGAGGCTCGGGGGCTGCTCTCGCAAACCCGGCTCCGGCCAAACCGTTGACAGCGTCAACATACCAGCCCGAGAACTTGGGACCCGACCGTACACCCAGGCTACAGCCAGCTCGCATGAGGGAACGACCAGACCAGCCGAAGCATTATGCGAAGCATTAAGACCTCGGAGGAGTCAAACCACTCCTCCGAGGCCTCGGGGGCTACACCCGGCGGGTGCGCTCGCGCGCACCCACCGGAACAAAACGCAACCGAGAAAGGCTGGTCCCCTTGCAAAAAAGTGCGATGAAAGCCTCCAAGCGAGTGCTAACACTCCCTTCGAGGCTCGGGGGCTACTGTCGGGGACCATAATTAGGGGTACCCTCAAGGCTCCTAATTCTCAGCTGGTAACCCCCATCAACATAAAGCTGCAAAGGCCTGATGGGTGCGATTAAGTCAGGGATCGGTCCATTCGAGGGACTCGATCACGCCTCACCCGAGCCTAGCCTCGGACAAGGGCAGCCGACCCCGGAGGATCTCCGCCTTGCCCGAAGCCCCCCTCTAGCGGCGAACATATTTCCGGCTCGCCCGAGGCCTTGTCTTCGCCAAGAAGCAACCCTGACCAAATCGCCGCGCTGACCGACCAAATTGCAGGAGCATTTAATGCAAAGGTGGCCTAACACCTTTATCCTGACGCACGCCCTTCAGTCGATAGAGCCGAAGTGACCGCCGTCACTTCGCCGCTCCACTGACTGGCCTGACAGAAAGACAGCGCCGCCTATGCCGCTCCGACTGCGGTGCCACTTGATAGAGTGAGGCTGACAGGCAGTCAGGCCCGGCCGCAGGCACTATAGAAAGCTCCGCTTCGCCCGACCCAGGGCTCGGACTCGGGCTAAGCCCCGGAAGACGGCGAACTCCGCTCCGCCCGACCCAGGGCTCGGACTCGGGCTAAGCCCAGGAAGACGGCGAACTCCGCTCCGCCCGACCTAGGGCTCGGACTCGGGCTAAGCCCCGGAAGATGGCGAACTCCGCTCCGCCCAACCCAGGGCTCGGACTCGGGCTAAGCCCCGGAAGACGGCGAACTCCGCTCCGCCCGACCCAGGGCTCGGACTCGGGCTAAGCCTCGGAAGACGGCGAACTCCGCTCCGCCCGACCCAGGGCTCGGACTTGGGCTCAGCCCCTGAAGACGACGAACTCCACTTCGCCCGACCCTAGGGCTCGGACTCCGCCCTGGCCTCAGCCAACGGTCTCCGCCTCGCCCGACCCAGGGGCTCGGACTCGACCTCGTCCACGGAAGACAGACTCGACCTCGGCTTCGGAGGAGCCTCCACATAGCCCAACCTAGGGCGCAGACCAGCCACGTCAACAGGAGGCGCCATCATCACCCTACCCCAAGCTGACTCGGGCCACGGGGAACAAGACCGGCGTCCCATCCGGCTCGCTCCGCCAGATAGAAAATGATGGCGCCCCGCATACTCTGTGATGACGGTGGCTCTCAACCCCCTTACGGAAGCAAGAGGACGTCAGCAAGGACTCGACAGCTCCGACAGCTGTCCCTCCGCCAGGCTCCAGCGCTCCTCCGACGGCCACGACATCACACAAACCGGGCACCAAAATCTCTCCCGCCGCCACGATGGCGTGTACTTAGGGCGCTAGCTCTCCTCCGCTAGACACGTAGCACTCTGCTACACCCCCATTGTACACCTGGATCCTCTCCTTACGCCTATAAAAGGAAGGACCAGGGCCCTCTTAGAGAGGGTTGGGCCGCGCGGGGACGAGGACGAGACAGGCGCTCGCGTGAGGCCGCTCGCTCCCTCTCCCGTGTGGACGCTTGTAACCCCCTACTGCAAGCGCACCCGACCTGGGCGCGGGACGAACACGAAGGCCGCGGGATTTCCACCTCTCTCACGCCCATCTCCGGTCACCTCACTTCCCCCCTTCGCGCTCGGCCTCGCGCTGACCCATCTGGGCTGGGGCACGCGGCGACACTTCACTCATCGGCTTAGGGACCCCCCGGTCTCGAAACGCCGACAGTAGCAGTACATGCCAAATGGTGTGATGAAAGAAGTCGCGAGCTGGTCGGACTCTTTCATCCTGATTTGGTGTTACCCTGAGTAGGCATCGAGGAAAGACAGGGTTTCGCACCCAGCAGTGGAATCCACGATTTGATCGATGCGAGGCAGAGGGTAGGGAACCTTCGGACATGCTTTGTTTAGACCAGTGTAGTCTACACACATCCGCCATTTCCCTCCTTTTTTTCTTACAAGCATAGGGTTGGCAAGCCATTCGGGATGGAATACCTCTTTGATGAACCCTGCGGCCATCAGCTTGTGGTTCTCCTCGCCTATGGCTCTGCGCTTTTCTTCGTCGAATCGGCGCAGAAGCTGCTTCATGGGTCGGGGTCCAGCTCGGATATCCAGCGAGTGCTCGGCGACATCCCTCGGTATGCCAGGGATGTCCGAGGGACTCCACGCAAAAACTTCGGCATTCGCGCGGAGAAAGTCGACGAGCACTGCTTCCTATTTGGGGTCGAGCTCGGAGTCGATCCGTATCTGCTTGGCGGAGTCGTTGCTGGGGTCGAGAGGGACGGATTTGACTGTCTCAGCTAGCTCGAAGTTGCCGGCGTGGCGCTTCACATCTGGCGCCTCCTTGGAGAGGCTCTCTAGGTCGGCGATGAGGGCCTCGGATTTGACAAGGGCCTCGGCGTACTCCACGCACTCCACGTCGCATTCGTACGCGTGTCGGTACATGGAGCTGACGGTGATGACCCCGTTGGGGCCCGACATCTTGAGCTTGAGGTAGATGTAGTTGGGGACGACCATGAACTTGGCGTAGCATGGCCTCCCCAGCACTGCGTGGTAGGTTCCTCGGAACCCGACCACCTCGAACGTGAGGGTTTCCTTTCGGAAGTTGGAGGGAGTCCCGAAGTAGACGGGCAGATCAAGTTGCCCAAGGGGTTGGACGCGTTTCCCGGGGATGATCCCGTGAAAAGGCGTCGCGCCGGCCCAGATCGAGGACAGATCGATCTGCAGGAGCCCGAGGGTCTTGGCGTAGATGATGTTGAGGCTGATGCCTCCGTCCATGAGGACCTTGGTAAGCCTGATGTTGACGATGACGGGATTGACAACGAGCGGGTACTTCCCTAGGCTCGGCACGCGGTCGGGGTGGTCGCCCTGGTCGAAGGTGATGGGCTTGTCGGACCAGTCTAGGTAGACTGGCGCCGCCACCTTTACCGAGCAGACCTCTCGGCGCTCTTGCTTGCGGTGCCGAGCCGAGGCATTCACCACATGCCCACCGTAGATCATGAAGCAGTCGTGGACCTCGGGGAACTCCTCTGCCTTGTGACCCTCCTTCTTGTCGTTGTTGTGGGCTCGGCCACCTTCCGCCGGTGGCCCGACCCTGTGGAAGTGGCACCGAAGCATGACGCATTCCTCAAGGGTGTGCTTGACGGGACCCTGATGATAGGGGCACGACTCCTTGAGCATCTTGTCGAACAGGTTGGCGCCTCCGGGAGGCTTCCGAGGGTTCCTATGCTCGGCGGCGGCGACAAGGTCCGCGTCGGCGGCGTCACGTTTCGCTTGCGACTTCTTCTTGCCCTTCTTCCTCGCGCCGTGCTGAGCGGACGCCTCGGGGACATCTTCCGGCTGGCGCCCCTGAGGCTGCTTGTCCTTCCGGAAGATGGCCTCGACCGCCTCCTAACCAGAGGCGAACTTGGTGGCGATGTCCATCAGCTCGCTTGCCCTGGTGGGAGTCTTGCGACCCAACTTGCTCACCAGGTCGCGACAAGTGGTGCCGGCGAGGAACGCGCCGATGACATCCGAGTTGGTGATGTTGGGCAGCTCGGTGCACTGCTTTGAAAATCGCCGGATGTAGTCCCAGAGGGATTCTCCCGGCTGCTGGCGGCAGCTTCGGAGATCCCAGGAGTTCCCAGGGTGCATGTATGTGCCCTGGAAGTTGCCGGTGAAGGCTTTGACTAGGTCGTCCCAGTTGGAGATCTGCGCAGGAGGCAGATGCTCTAGCCAGGCCCGGGCAGCGTCGGAGAGGAACAGGGGAAGGTTGCGGATGATGAGGTTATCATCGTCCGTGCCACCCAGCTGGCAGGCCAGCCGGTAGTCCGCGAGCCACAGCTCCGGCGTTGACTCCCCCGAGTACTTGGTGATGGTAGTCGGGGTTCGGAACCGGGTCGGGAACGGCGCCCGTCGTATGGCCCGGCTGAAAGCCCGCGGACCGGGTGGTTCGGGCGAGGGGCTCCGATCCTCCCCGCTGTCGTAGCGTCCCCCACGCCTGGGGTGGTAGCCTCGGCGCACCTTCTCGTCGAGGTGGGCTCGACAGTCGCGGCGGTGGTGCTCGTTGCCGAGGCGACCCGGGGCCGCAGGCGCGGTGTTCCGCGTGTGCCCGGTGTGGACCGAGGCTTCCCGCATGAACCAGGAAGTCGCGGTGCGGTGCTCCGGGGGTACCCCTGCCTTCGGGAGGCAGAGCTCTCAGCCCGTCGGACCGCGTTGTCTTCCAGGAGATTCTTGAGCTCTCCCTAGATACGCCACCCCTCGGTGGTGGATGGTTCCGGCATCGCTCGGAGTAGTATCGCTGCAGCAGCCAGGTTCTGGCCGACCCCACTGGAAGCCGGAGGCAGCCTTGCCCTAGCATCGTCGGCGATGCGGTGCTGGACGTCCTGGGCCAGGTGACGTGCTTCTCCGGCCGGTGCTCGGCCTGCCCACTCCTGCCCGATATTTTGCCAAAGCTGCACAAGTTGTCCTGCTTCCTCGTCGAGCCTGGCCTGTACCTCGCGGATTTGCTCGAGCTATGCGTCCTGACCCCCCGCAGGGACTGGGACCACAGCTAGCTCCCGAAGGATGTCAACGCGAGGCGCAGGCCTAGGGGGATCACCGTCCTCCGGCATACCAAGATGGTTGCCTTCGTCGAGACCCCCTAGATCGACGTGGAAGCATTCGCGACTTGGGCCACAGTCCTCGTCGTCGAGGCTGTGGCTTCTATCGGAGCAATCGGAGAGGCAGTAGTCACATGCGGTCATGAAGTCCCGCATGGCACTGGGGTTATCGAGCCCAGAGAAATCCCAACCAGAGTCGGGCTCGTCATCTTCCTCGGAACCCAGAGGCCCGTAGGTCGAGACGGTCGTCAGCCGGTCCCAGGGTGACCGCATGTGAGACCCCGGAGGGTTTGGACATGCCTTTACGAAAGCGTCCACTGAAGCGGGGTCGCTTGGTGGGTCGCAGCTGGATCTAAAAGGCATGGAACGGGAAACGGACGGTACCTCTTGATCGACGGGTGGCAACGAAGTCGCGTCAGGGGCGGACTGCATCGTTGTCTCAGGTACGAGGTTAACGCCTAGCATGTCCTTCGCGAGCGTGCTGGCGTCGTCCGTCTGCTTGCAGTTGGCGTGTTGCGGGGAAACGGCACTCGTCTTCGTCTCAGACGCGAGGTTGACGCCCGGTGTGTCCCTCGCTGGGGCGTCGGCACCGTCGACTCGCCCGACAGCCGACGAGGTGCCGCCTCCTGCTTGGCCATGCCTGCCCCGCCTCCTCCTCCGTCGGCGGGGAAGGTGACGAGACAGACCCGAATGTTGCTCTTCCGCCACGAGGGGAAGACGTCGTCGATTCCGCCGCCGGCGGGCGGGCTGACGGCCGCCATTGTCGTTGTCGCGCGGCGGAGGAAGGAGTATCATGTCGTAGCTGCCGTCGAGGGACATGAACTCCAGACTCCCGAAACAAAGCATCGTCCCGAGTTGAAGAGGTTGCTGGAGACTACCCATCTAGAGCTTGACGGGAAGCTGTTCGTCGACACGCAGCAGGCCCCCACCTGGCGCGCCAACTGTCGGCGTTTCGACCTTGGGGGGTCCCTGGACCGACGAGTAAATTGTCGCCGCGTGTCCCAGCCCAGATGGGTCGGCGCGAGACAGAGCACGAAGGGGGGAGAGACAGCAAAAGGGGAAACCCGCGGCCTTCGTGTTGCCCTGCGCCCAGGTCGGGTGCGCTTGCAGTAGGGGGGTTACAAGCGTCCGCGAGGGAGAGAGAGAGACTGTCCGCCAGCCCGTTCCCCTGCGCGGCCAACCTTCTCGTACGAGAGCCCTGGACCTTACTTTTATAGGCGTAAAGAGAGGGCCTAGGTGTACAATGGGGGTGTATCAGTGTGCTAACGTGTCTAGCAGAGATGAGCTAGAGCCCTAAGTACATGCCGTCGTGGCAGCCGAAGAGGTTTTGGCGCCCTGTTCATGTGATGTCGTGGCCGTCGGAGGAGTGCTTGAGCCTTGTGGAAGTACAGCTGTCGGGGCTGTCGGATCCTTGCTGACGTCTCCTTGCTTCCGTAAGGGGCTGAGAGCCGCCATCGTCATGGAGCACGCGGGGTGCCATCATTACTTGTTTACCGGGGCGAGCTAGATGGGACGCCGGTCTTGTTCCCCGTAGCCTGAGCTAGCTAGGGGTAGGGTAATGATGGCCTTCCCTGTGACGTGGCGGGTCCGATCCCGAGGTCGGGCGAGGCGGAGGCTCCTCCGAGGTCGAGGTCGAGTCTAAGCCCTAGGTCGGGTGAGGCGGAGACTGTCTTCCGAGGCCGAGGATGAGTCCGAGCCCTGGGGTCGGGCGAGGCGGAGTCCGTCTTCCGGGGTCGAGGCTGAGTCCGAGCCCTAGGTTGGGCGAGGCGGAGACCGTCTTCCGAGGCCGAGGCTGAGTCCGAGTCCTGGGGTCGGGCGAGGCGGAGTCCGTCTTCCGTGGTCGAGGCTGAGTCCGAGCCCTGGGTCGGGCGAGGCAGAGCATCCCATGGCGCCTGAGGCTGGACTTAGCTGCTATCAGCCTCACTCTGTCGAGTGGCACAATAGTCATAGCAGGGCAGGCGGCGCTGTTTTCCTGTCAGGTCGGTCAGTGGAGCGGCGAAGTGACTGCGGTCACTTCGGCTCTGTTGACTGAGGAGCGCGCGTCAGGATAAGGTGTCAGTCGATCCTTGCATTAAATGCTCATGCGATACGGTCGGTTGGCGTGGCGATCTGGCCAAGGTTGCTTCTCCGCGAAGACTGGGCCTCGGGCGAGCCGAAGGTGTGTCCATCGTTTGAGGGGGCCCTCGGGCGAGACGTGAATCCTCCGGGGTCGGCTGCCTTTGCCCGAGGCTGGGCTCGGGCGAGGCGAGAACGTGTCCCTTGAGTGGACTGAGCCTTGACCTTAATCGCGCCCCATCAGGCCTTTGTAGCTTTGTGCTGATGGGGGTTACCAGCTAAGATTAGGAGTCTTAGGGGTACCCCTAATTATGGTCCCCGACACAAAGTGTCCACTATCTAGTGACAGTGACAGGGCAACGACAAGAAGGGCAAAAGGAGAGAAAAGAAGAGGTACCACAAGAAGAGGGGCGGCGATGCCCATGTATGCCACGAGTGGGACTCCGAGGAGAGCTCCACCGACTCCTCCTCCGACGAGGACACCGCCAACATCGCCGTCACCAAGGGCCTCCTCTTCCCCAACGTCGGCCACAAGTGCCTCATGGCGAAGGACGGCAAAAGGAAGAAGGTAAAATCAAGATCCTCCACTAAATATGAAACCTCTAGTGATGAGGATAATTGTAGTGATGAGGAGGATAATTTGCGTACTCTTTTTGCCAACCTCAACATGCAACAAAAAGAAAAATTAAATGAATTAATTAGTGCTATTCATGAGAAGGATGAACTCTTGGACTCTCAAGAGGACTTCCTTATTAAAGAAAACAAGAAGCATGTTAAGGTTAAGAATGCTTATGCTCTAGACGTAGAAAAATGTGAAAAATTATCTAGTGAGCTAAGCACTTGCCATGATACTATTGCCAACCTTAGAAATGAAAATGCTAAACTAATTGCTAAGGTTGATTCTAATATTTGTGATGTTTCAATTCCCAATCTTAGAGATGATAATGTTAACTTGCTCGCTGAGATTGAAGAATTGAATGTCTCTCTTGCTAGCCTTAAGATTGAAAATGAAAAATTGATTGCTAAGGCTAAAGAATTAGAAGTTTGCAATGCTTCCATTTCCGATCTTAGAGATAACAATGATATTTTACGTGCTAAGATTGTTGAACTTAATTCTTGCAAACCCTCTACATCTACCATTGAGCATGTCACTATTTGCACTAGATGTAGAGATGTTAACATTGATGCTATTCATGATCACATAGCTTTAATTAAACAACAAAATGATCATATAGCAAAATTAGATGCTAAAATTGACGAGCATGAGATAGATAATGAAAAATTTAAATTTGCTCGTAGTATGCTCTATAGTGGGAGACGCCCTGGCATCAAGGATGGCATTGGCTTCCAAAAGGGGGACAATGTCAAACTTAATGCCCCTCCTAAAAGACTGTCTAACTTTGTTAAGGGCAAGGCTCCCATGTCTCAGGATAACGAGGGTTACATTTTGTACCCTGTCGGTTATCCCGAGAGCAAAATTAGGAGAATTCATTCTAGGAAGTCTCACTCTGGCCCTAATCATGCTTTTATGTATAAGGGTGAGACATCTAGCTCTAGGCAATCAACCCGTGCTAAATTGCCTAAGAAGAAAACTCCAATTGCATCAAATGATTCTAAAATTTCATTTAAAACTTTTGATGCATCTTATGTTTTAACTAACAAATCCGGCAAGGTAGTTGCCAAGTATGTTGGGGGCAAGCACAAGGGGTCAAAGACTTGTGTTTGGGTAAACAGAGTTCTTGTATCTAATGTCAAAGGACCCAAAACCATTTGGGTACCTAAAATCAAGAACTAAACTTGTTTTGTAGGTTTATGCATCGCACAAACCACATGACAGGGGAGAAGAAGATGTTCTCCTCCTATGAGAAAAACCAAGATCCCCAACGATCTATCACATTCGGGGATGGGAATCAAGGTTTGGTCAAAGGTTTGGGTAAAATAGCTATATCACCTGACCATTCCATTTCAAATGTTTTTCTTGTAGATTCTTTAGATTACAACTTGCTTTCAGTTTCGCAATTGTGTAAAATGGGTTACAACTGTCATTTTACAGATATAGGTGTTACTGTCTTTAGAAGAAGTGATGATTCAATAGCATTTAAGGGACTGTTAGAGGGTCAGCTATACTTAGTAGAATTTGATAGAGCTGAACTCGACACTTGCTTAATTGCTAAGACTAACATGGGCTGGCTCTGGCATCGCCGACTAGCACATGTTGGAATGAAGAATCTTCACAAGCTTCTAAAGGGAGAACACATTTTGGGACTAACGGATGTTCATTTTGAGAAAGACAGGATTTGTAGCGCATGTCAGGCAGGGAAGCAAGTTGGGGTTAATCATCCACACAAGAACGTTATGACAACTGACACGCCACTCGAGCTCCTACACATGGACCTATTCGGCCCGATTGCTTACATAAGCATCGGCGGGAGTAAGTACTGTCTAGTTATTGTGGATGACTATTCTCGCTTCACTTGGGTGTTCTTTTTGCCGGAAAAATCTCATACCCAAGAAACCTTAAAGGGATTCTTGAGACGGGCTCAAAACAAGTTCGGCTTAAGGATCAAGAAAATAAGAAGCGATAACGGAACGAAGTTCAAGAACTCTCAAATTGAAGGCTTCCTTGAGGAGGAGGGCATCAAGCATGAGTTCTCTTCTCCCTACACGCCACAACAAAATGGTGTAGTGGAGAGGAAGAATAGAACTCTATTGGACATGGCAAGGACCATGCTTGATGAGTACAAGACTTCGGATCGATTTTGGGCCGAGGCGGTCAACACCGCTTGCTACGCCATCAACCGGTTGTATCTACACCGAATCCTCAAGAAGACATCTTATGAGCTCCTAACCGGTAAAAAGCCCAATGTTTCATATTTTAGAGTCTTTGGTAGCAAATGCTTTATTCTTGTTAAAAGAGGTAGAAAATCCAAATTTGCTCCTAAGACTGTAGAAGGCTTTTTACTAGGATATGATTCAAACACAAGGGCATATAGAGTCTTCAACAAGTCCTCTGGACAAGTTGAAGTTTCTTGTGACATTGTGTTTGATGAGACTAACGGCTCTCAAGTAGAGCAAGTTGATCTTGATGAGATAGGTGATGAAGAGGCTCCGTGCGTCGCACTAAGGAACATGTCCATTGGGGATGTGTGTCCTAAGGAATCCGAAGAGCCACCACATGCACAAGATCAACCATCTTCCTCAATGCAAGCATCTCCACCAACTCAAGATGAGGATGAGGCTCAAAATGATGAAGGAGTAGATCAAGAAGTTGAGCCACCTCAAGAGGAGAGCAATGATCAAGGGGGAGATGCCCATGACCAAGATGAGGACGAAGAACAAGCTCCAAGACCGCCTCACCCAGGAGTCCACCAAGCAATCCAACGAGATCACCCCGTGAACACCATCCTCGGCGATATTCAAAAGGGGGTAACTACTCGATCTCGTGTTGCTCATTTTTGTGAACATTACTCTTTTGTTTCCTCTATTGAGCCACACAGGGTAGAGGAAGCACTTCAAGATTCGGATTGGGTGATGGCGATGCAAGAGGAGCTCAACAACTTCACTAGGAACGAGGTATGGCATTTGGTTCCACGTCCTAATCAAAATGTTGTAGGAACCAAGTGGGTTTTCCGCAACAAGAAAGACGAGCATGGTGTGGTGACAAGGAACAAAGCCCGACTTGTGGCCAAGGGATATTCACAAGTCGAAGGTTTGGATTTCAGGGAAACCTATGCACCCGTAGCTAGGCTAGAATCAATTCACATTTTACTTGCCTATGCTACTTACCATGGCTTTAAGCTTTACCAAATGGACGTGAAAAGTGCCTTCCTGAATGGACCAATCAAGGAAGAGGTCTATGTTGAGCAACCTCCCAGCTTTGAAGATAGTGAGTACCCTAACTATGTATATAAACTCTCTAAGGCGCTTTATGGGCTCAAGCAAGCCCCAAGAGCATGGTATGAATGCCTAAGAGATTTTCTTATCACTAATGGCTTCAAAGTCGGAAAGGCCGATCCTACTTTATTTACTAAAACTCTTGACAATGATTTGTTTGTATGCCAAATTTATGTTGATGATATTATATTTGGGTCTACTAACGAATATACATGTGAGAAACTTAGTAGGATCATGACACAAAAATTCGAGATGTCGATGATGGGGGAGTTGAAGTACTTCTTAGGATTTCAAGTGAAGCAACTCTCAGAGGGCACCTTCATTAGCCAAACGAAGTATAATCAAGACATTCTAAACAAGTTTGGGATGAAGGATGCCAAGCCCATTAAGACACCCATGGGAACCAATGGGCATCTCGACCTCGACACGGGAGGTAAATCCGTCGATCAAAAAGTATACCGGTCGATGATAGGCTCTTTACTCTATTTATGTGCATCTCGACCGGACATAATGCTTTCCGTATGCATGTGTGCAAGATTCCAAGCCGACCCTAAGGAAGTTCACCTTACGGCCGTAAAACGAATCTTGAGATACTTAGTTCATACTCCTAAGTTTGGGCTTTGGTACCCTCGGGGATCCATATTTGATTTAATTGGTTATTCGGATGCCGATTGGGCAGGGTGTAAAATTAATAGAAAGAGCACATCGGGGACTTGCCAGTTCTTGGGAAGATCCTTGGTGTCTTGGGCTTCAAAGAAGCAAAATTCCGTCGCTCTTTTTACCGCCGAAGCCGAGTATATTGCCGCAGGCCATTGTTGCGCGCAATTACTTTGGATGAGGCAAACCCTTAGGGACTATGGTTACAAATTAACCAAAGTTCCTCTTCTATGTGATAATGAGAGTGCAATCCGCATGGCGGATAATCCCGTTGAGCATAGCCGCACTAAACACATAGCCATTCGGTATCATTTTCTTAGGGATCACCAACAAAAGGGAGATATCGAGATTGCATATATTAACACCAAAGAACAATTAGCCGATATCTTTACCAAGCCACTAGATGAACAAACTTTCAACAAACTTAGGCATGAGCTAAATTTTCTTGATTCTCGGAATTTCTTTCGATGTTTTGCACACATAGCTCATTAATATACCTTTGATCATATCTCTTTTATATGCTATGACTAATGTGTTTTCAAGTGTATTTCAAACCAAGTCATAGATTGAAAGGGAATTGGAGTCTTCGGCGAAGACAAAGGCTTCCACTCCACTCCATCAAATTACTCATCCTTCGCCGTCGCTCCGAGCATCTCTCCAACTTTGGTATAATCTTCACTCATATTTTTGCTTGCCAAAGGGGGAGAAGGTAGTTCGAAGGGCTTATATTTCACTCAAAATATCCGTTTTTGGCGATTCATGCCAAAGGGGGAGAAGGTATTAGCCCAAAGCAAAAGGATCGCACCACCACCATTTTTCAAAATTTCAAAGGTCTTGAAATGATGAATTTTTCAATTGGTATCTTATTTTTGATAGAATTTCAAATTGGATCACCCTCTTCAAAAATTGATATCTAAAACCCTCTTGAACACTAAGAGGAGGATTTTATTGAGGGGGAGTTTTGTTTAGTCAAAGGAAAAGCATTTGAAACAGGGGGAGAAAATTTCAAATCTTGAAAATGCTTCTCTAAATACTATTCATTTACCTTTGACTATTTGCAAAAGAACTTTGAAAAGAATTTACAAAAGAATTTGCAAAAACAAAACATGTGGTGCAAGCATGGTCCAAAATGTTAAAAATATAAAGAAACAATCCATGCATATCTGATGAGAATATACTGGTTCAATTCTTAGTAACCTTTGCACTTACATTTTTGCAATCTAGTTCAATTATGCACTGCTATATTTGCTTTGGTTTGTGTTGGCATCAATCACCAAAAAGGGGGAGATTGAAAGGGAAATAGGCTTACACCTTTTCCTAAATTGATTTTAGTGGTTGAATTGCCCAACATAAATAATTGGATGAACTAGTTTGCTCTAGTCTATAAGTTCCACAGGTGTCAAAGGTTCACAATAAGCCAATACAAAGACCAAGAAATGGTTCAAACAAAGAGAGCAAAAGACAACCCAAAGGCACCCTGGTCTGGCGCACCGGACTGTCCGGTGTGCCACCGGACAGTGTCCGGTGCACCAGGGAACTCCAAGCTGAACTTGCCACCTTCGGGAAAATGGGAGACCACTCTGCTATAATTCACCGGACTGTCCGGTGAAGCACCAGACAGTGTCCGGTGTCACACTGGACTGTTCGGTGTGCCAGCGGAGCAACGGCTACTTCACGCGCAACGGTCGACTGCAACCACATTCAATGCGCTACAGTGCGCACCAGAGTCAGAGCATGCGCAGTTGGCGCACCGGACAGTCTATAGGACCTGTCCGGTGCACCACCGGACAGCCCAGAGCCCCACCAGTCAGAGCTCCAACGGTCGAACCCTAACGACCGGATGACGTGGTTGGCGCACCAGACTGTCCAGTGCGCCATGCGACAGCAGCCTTCCAACGGCCACATTTTGATGGTTAGGGCTATAAATACCCCAACCACCCCACATTCAATGGCATCCAAGTTTTCCACCTTCAACACATTACAAGAGCTATAGCATTCAATTCTAGACACAACCAAAGAGATCAAATCCTCTCCCAAGTCCGGAATCACTCCAAACTAAATAGTGACTAGAGAGAGTGACATTTGTGTTCATTTGAGCTCTTGCGCTTGGATTGCTTCTTTTCTTTATCATTCTTCTTGTGATCAAACTCAATTGTAACCAAGGCAAGAGACACCAATTGTGTGGTGGTCCTTGCGGGAACTTTGTGTTCCGTTTGATTGAGAAGAGAAGCTCACTCGGTCTAAGTGACCGTTTGAGAGAGGGAAAGGGTTGAAAGAGACCCGGTCTTTGTGACCACCTCAACGGGGAGTAGGTTTGCAAGAACCGAACCTCGGTAAAACAAATCATCATGTCTCACTCTTTATTTGCTCACGATTTGTTTTTCGCCCTCTCTCTCGGACTCGTTCATATTTCTAACGCTAACCCGGCTTGTAGTTGTGCTTAAGTTTATAAATTTCAGATTCGCCCTATTCACCCCCTCTAGGCGACTTTCAACCTTGCTACTTTTTGTTTTTGTTTTTGCTATCTTCATGTGATGAATCACTAACAAACAACCGTTAATGCAATTCTTAGAACTAGCTAGCATGAAGTAGCATATTACTATGGAAGGATCTATAGGAAATATCTTTTAACTATTGGTTATCTCCAATACATACAAAATTTTATACAGAAAAGAGTATCACTAATTCACTATGTGTTGCAGGTATCCACTATCTAACTTTGTTGGACTAAAGAGCCCAGACCAATCGACCCATTTTCGTGGAAGTCATCATCCTTCTTTGTTGAGCCATCTGGGTGACCTTGGAAATTGGATAAGTGCCATACAATACCTAACACATATGAATTTTGAGCCTTTATCAGGAGCTGGATAAGAACTTTGTTCATAGAATCACACTGTTTATCTATAGACACCCACAATAGAATACCTACTGCTCATTATGGAGAAAATATTCCTATGATAGCCCTCATATGGCACCTGCATAGTTGTGCTAAGTGTGAAGATATAACAATTTCTTGAAGGGGTGTTAACACAAATATGTTTGTTGAATTCCACCATCACTTAAGCATTCATTTTACTGTTAGTTCGAATTGCATTTCCTCATAATTTTATCATGTGTGCTTAACTGCTTATGCATATACATATCTTGATAGGATTTTGTATGGAACTGCAAAGGCTGTTTTAAGAAGAAATTCTAGCAAAATTCTGGATGGACAATCAACACCTCAAAACTCTCTTAGCTTTGTAACCTTCAGTTACATTTCTCTGAACCTTTGCTTCAATCATGTGATTTATTTATCTATGTGCCTTCAATTACTACAAAAGGTTTGCCTAGCCATGGCTCTTATTGTTTACATTTGTTTGTTTTTATATGTTCATGACATGACAAAGAAAACACTATCATTATCAAATATTCAAACGCGTAGAGTTGGCAAAAGTTTGACTATGATATTGATGATCTTTCTTGGTCTGAATGGAGTTTTTGCACCTATTCATAGGCTAGAGAGTTTATGCACTGTCCTCCTTTTTTGGATACACTTTCTGTTAACAAAAATGCTACACAGTTGCATTCTACTTACCTTGTGATTTTGATGGAGCTCTGTTGTTGTGCTTCTTTGACATTTGTTGGTCCTTTGAGCATTCGGTCTGCATCATGCATTATGTTGTTCTCTATTGATCTCTATATCCCATATTGTGGAGATCACTAAAATGTTAGTAATTTAACTTATGTTCAAACTTTCAATTCCATCGTCCGTGAAAAATTGATAAATATGAATGTGTTGACTTGACTCCATTTTATCTTCTCTTTATTTGAGCTTGTATTCTTATTTTTGAATACATTGCTGCCCTGCACTGAGATTTCTATTGTTAATAAACAAGGTGCTATTTAAAATTGATTTATTCCTTACGAATGTCTGCTGGTTTCAGGAAAGTGTTGAGAGAGGTGGCATCTAGAGGACGTCATGTCGAACGTGTGAAGATTTTTTTAGAAACATATATTTTGTGTGACGCTTTTGAGAAACTTGACTCCATTTTATTTTCTATGTTCCTCTTGGCTTTGTTTCCTATCCTTTCCAATGACTTGCTATGCATTTGCACTATATTTGGCATGTCTAAAACTGCTACACAAAACTTGCTTTATATTTTGTTAAAAAATACTATATCCTTGTTATGCTTGATTGATCTTTATTTTTTCTGCTCTTCTATTCTTGTGTGGGTCTATCAAGTATGAGGCAATTAGATAAGGATATATGCTTTGTCAGTATTGTTTGAGTCTTTGAGCGTAGCAGCAAAAGTCTTGGCACATTATTGTTTTAGTTATTATGACATGAACAACCTATTTTATATATAGAGCTCGTGGCAATGGAAGTCCCACAATAGGACGATGGAACTTGTGGCACCAAGTGTTGTTACGCTTGGGCTCGTGCTCATTTGCAATAAGGCACTATTTCCCGTGAGGGTCACTAACACCATTGTGCTCATGTCGTGTTCCGTGGCAATGCATGGGCACATACCTAGTTATTATTATTATATGATGAATCGGTTTGTGGGTTCTCTCAATATATACCCAGTGCTGCTCTATCTTCATTTCAGTTTCGATGGGTTTTACATCTACGACGACGGCTGACGGCCGTATTAAACTATTAATCGGGCCCCACAGATCCAGCAAGCAAGCTGGACTCCCTGGTGTCCTCCTCGTTGTCCTCCGGTCCAGTCTACCGAAATGGTGCAAAGGGCAGACTTTACGGCCCAAACGCGTTATCCAGACAAGTACCGGTAGCCCTTGGCCCAAATAGAGTTTTACGATTTAGTTTCCATTTTTCTTTTTTGTTTGCAACGGTTACCGTCCGTCAAGAAAGCCGCGGCGAGTCCCGAGGGCTCCCTGACCGGAGAAGATTTCTTCTGGTGACTGCAAAATGGTCTATTTCAGTGGGATTATTTTATCTGTTCGCTAAAAAACCCTTTCCTGCACCCTTGATTTTTTTATTTTTTTCTTTCCCATCATATGGTTCTTAAATAGCACACACATATATATATATAGGAAAGAGAGAAGTAAAAGTAATATTTGGATGGAAACATTTCTCTCACATTTCGTCTAATTTCTAGGTACAGTTAGGAGAACGAAGAAAAGATTTAGATGAAAATCTTCTCCCCCTCACAATCCTATTTTATTGTATTGAGAACTACGTTGTCACGGATCACCAGATGCGCTCCCTTCCCTCCCGTCAGCAGTAGAGACGCAAGAAGCTGTAGAAGACTCATCTCCCTTCCCATAAGCACAACAGAGGAAACACACGAGACACAAGATATAGGGTTGGGCATCTGGCCTCTTTCTAATCTCTATAATATGAAGGGGTGTACAGGCTCCTTATATAGAGATGTGAGATCCCTCAAGAGCAAAGCCGGTATTTGCCCACATAACCCTAACTAGGGTTACTTAACACTTCCCCTTGGGCGAATACCGCGACCAACACATGCCTCGTTAAAACTCCGGAAAACCCAGTGGGAAAAATGTGGAGAAAGAGTGCATGGTGATACAAATTGCATTTGCACTTTGTTGCCTCGTTAAAAACCTCATGTGAGAAACTTCAAGAAAACTCACCAAGGGAAAAAGAGTACAACAACTGTCATCGTGACAGATTTCGATCCTCTAGGATCTAGATTCTATTGAATCTTCTACAAGGGCTAACTTTAGAAATGTGCTCCCACTGATCCTTGCAAAACCGTATCAATAAGACAAAACATCTTCTTTTGGAAGTATATGCACATAAAGATATAGCAAACGGATTGCATATCCTTGCAAGGACTATTTTATGAACTTTACCTCTACCCACTTCTAGGATATACGAGGTAAGTGCACGTATCAATATAAATAAGCCACTTTGACTGATGGTGTTCGATCGACTGGATCTATATATTTGATAGAAAGTTCCATAAAGGTTCACATATTGATCATCAAGCTCACGCCTTCAGAGCATAGAATATGACATTTATTATCTCACAATTGTGATCAATATAAGCATTCACTCCCCCTGACGATGACATCTGTAAAAGTCGTTATCCCTCATAACTCAAGCATATTCTTCAAGATATATGTCTCATTGTTCATCTGGAATAACGAGAATGGATGATGTTGGGGTGCTATCATTTTCTATCTTACACCACAATTTATACATAGTTGTGCAAAGCAAATAACATGTCCTTTAATAGGACTTAGGGGATAATATAGTTGCAATAGTACATATTCTAAATATGACACTGTCGGAGAGTAAATCTCCGGCCGGGTGGCGGAGTGCACCCGCCCTAAATCCTGAGATGAGGAGGGGCTTAGGAGTTTTGCTTGATCGTTGGAATGAACGGGAAGCACTCAAGAACACACAAGGATTTAGAGTGGTTCGGGCCGCCGGAGCGTAATACCATACTCCACTTTGAGATGTATTGCTTGAGAGCTTGTATGAGCTTGCGAGTCTAAGGTGTGACCTAAGATTGCGTGTGTGTGTGTAACGTCGCATGCCTCCCCTTTTATAGCTGAAGGGGGGCATGCACAAAGGTACTGGGCCCCGACATCTGGGCCCAGGGACATAGAGAATATAACACTTGGGACTATAAATATTTGCTGTCGGGGCAATCCCCTTGTGTCCTGTCGTCCGAGATCTGGGTATCTCCGGCGTGCCGGGGAAGCTTCTTGTAGAAGCGATAACACAGTGCACTGCCTGGCACGGGTGCACTGTTCGCCAGCAGACCCAGCAAGCGCGCCGCCTGCTAGATGACCTTGATGCCGCCTGCCAGCGGATGGGACGGGACACATTAAATGCTGAGAGGGCACTTCGCCCATCAGCATAGTGACAGGCGGCGCGTCCTCTCCTCAATAAATGCAGAGGCTGCACGGCTTCACGTCAGGCTCGACCCGATATCTTATGTCATGGGCCACAAGCAGCAGGTCTCCACCTGAGCGGGAAGTGGAGGGCAAGGCCTGGACACGTGTCAGCACCGGACCCCTACTCACGCCAGGGTCCTCCTCGTTCCGGGACCTTGCTGAGGTTCGAACCTACTCGGTGGCTCCGGACTTATACGTATAGGGGTTCAGTGTCCTTCTGTGGGGGTCCGGACTTACTGGGATGTGTTGTCTTCCCTTGCCACGTGGCGCTCTTTGGCCTGCCCATGTGGTGGGGTTAGGCGTTGTCACACCCGGTTTTAGAAGGCAAACCGAATGCGAACCATGTACGTGCCAGGATCAGTTATTCACGTACACAGCAGTTACATAATATGGACATCATCACACAGTGCTCAAAATAGTATTAAAAGGGGAAATAATAGTCGATTACATCATACGTCTGAGACGTCCATATAGTTCTTACAATAAATCAAAGTGCGGAAAAGAAACGTAGATAACGCGGCCTTCACAGGCAGCCGACTGGGGGTTGCCGCTAACCCACACCTAGAACTCGTCGTAATCTTGGAACTCCTGGAAGTCTCCTTCCACAGCTTCATCTTTGCCTGAGCAGTGGTTGCAATGCTGACAACCTGGGGGGGGTTTGGTGTGTAGAGCAAGGGTGAGTACACATCAACATACTCAGCAAGTATCCTGTTTGGCTGTAGTGGACTAGCTTTATGTGGGGATAAGTCAAGCAGTTGCTTTTAGTTGGTCAGGTTATTACTTACTAGTAGAAAGCCAGGTTTTAACATTAACCCAAGTTATTAGCCCAATGTATCCTTTCCAAACGGAAAGAATACCACTTACCAGCACCATAATCATAACCAGATTCAACAGTCTCATAACCACCTGTACCACGATATCTCTGATCAAGTACCACTAATCATTGGAGCTCCCTTGGCCGCTCATAACCGCGAGCACGGCTGATATATCAGTTTCATAACACTCTGCAGAGGTTGTGCACTTTACCCACAAGCCGTGATTCCCATTCTGCCCGGAGATCATGACTCTCCATTGATCACTACCAAGGTGATCCAGCAGGGCATCACTACGAAGCCTTTACAAAGATTCCCCGGGGCTGTAGCCACCCGTTAGGTTTCCTAAATGCACCGCACTCCTCCCCAAGGGGCGAACCCAAACTTGGCAGAGCGAGCCGCATACACCGAGCCCCATTGACGGCACGACGGCTAAGTGAACTACACCCCGGATCCTCTAATTATTCAGCTAAGGGCACCCCATTCCACCCTCATGGTTGCACTGTTTTCCCGGGTGGTCATCCATAGAACAGGTCCTTACGGAGAGGCACTCGAGAAACCGCTCGAGTCCCCTTGAAAACCACAAGTATAATCATAAAGAAGAGCGGGAAAACAGCGTATCATAGATAATCACATCATGTTCATTGATTAGAGTTGAGCAATAGCATCAGACTAAGTAGTAATAATCCGACCCAAATAGGTAAACAAGGACATGGATAACAAAAGCTAGTCAATCCTTAGGTATAAATGTGTAAAGCGGGAGGTGAATTAAAGAATGAATAGGACATAGATAGGTCAAAGGACACTTGCCTCCATCAAACGACTGCTGCTCAGGGGCTTCTCCTGCGAATTCCTCGGGCTCTTCGACCGGATCGTTCTCTATGCGAGCGCAAACATACATACATACATCCACATATTTAATACAAAAGAACAGTACACCATACAAGATAACAAATAAAGCGAATATGCATCAAGTATGACATTCGATAACGCATTTGTTATGGTTAGAAAGAAACGGGAAAGGTCTCGCAGGGGGTTAAATCTTATGCACTTAATGACACAATTGGTTTTTAACAAAAGAATTCTGTTACATATACACTAATGGAAACCTAATCACTTTTAGTTGATCAACATTGCACAGGGTAAACAATTAACTACGTGCATCAATAGCATAACGGAATTTTAAATTAAACTTCCTATTTTCCCATAGCATGAACAGTGATTAGCCTACTTAAAATACAGTAATCATGATTACAGAAAGTAAATAAAATAACATAAAAAAAATAAAAAAAACAGAAGGGGGGGGGGGGCGGTTGAACCGGCCCTAGGGCGGTTGAACCGGCCCTAGGCGGGGCGCGGGCGCGGGCGGCTGAACCGGCGGGGCAGGGGGCGGCGCAGGGGGCGGCCGAGCCGGGGGGCGGGGCGGCCGAACCGGCGGGCAGGGAGCGGCGCAGGGGGCGGCCGAGCCGGGGGGCGGGGCGGCCGAACCGGCGGGCAGGGAGGCGGCCGAACCGGCCATGGGGAAAGGGGAGAGGGGATGGGGGAGGGAGGAGAGGGGGAGGGGGAGCTCACCGGGGAGGGGCGCGACGGCGAGGGGCGGCCGGCGGCAGGGGCGGCCGAGGGCGGCGGTTGGGCAGGGGGCGGCGGCGGCTTAGGGCAGGGGTAGGGGCGGCGGCTTAGGGAGAGGGAGAGAAAATGAGAGAAAATGAGAGGGAGAGGGAGAGGGTTTGGGAAAAAAGGGGAGGTGGGGGGGGGCGGCTGGGCCTATTGGGCCCAGGGGGGGGCGCGCAGGGGCGGCTGGGCCGGCCGGGGTCGGCCCACGGCGCGGGAGAGAGAAAAAAAAAGGAAGAGAGAGAGAAAAGAGAAAGAAAAGAGAAAGAAAACATTTTCGAAATCCGATTCTTCTACATGAATGCATTTGCACTTTCAAAGCAATCAAAGGAAATGCAAGGTTCGGCATGGTGCATCGAGCAACATAAAGCATTTAGGGTTTTTCTTACACGGGAAATCCAAACCGAATCCCGCTAGAACTTTGGAAAAGGTCAAGGTTTAGCGAGGGAAAAAGAAAAGGAAAGGTAACGCCCGAATTTTGGCGAGTAAAGAAAAGAAAAAATTCAACTGCAAAATTCGGGGCGTTACAAACCTATCCCCCTTAAAAGAATCTCGCCCTCGAGATTCAGGGCTGGCTAGCAAAGAGCTCCGGGTACTTGGCCATCAGATCATCTTCACGCTCCCAGGTTGCTTCTTCCTCAGAGTGGTGACTCCATCTGACTTTGCACATCCTGACGGTCTTCCTTCGGGTGACTCTATCTGCAACCTCAAGGATCTGAGCTGGCTTCTCAACGTAGGTCAAGTCCTCCTGGACTTCAAGACCTTCCACTGGCAACTGCTCTTCTGGCATACGCAAGCACTTCTTCAACTGAGACACATGAAAGACATCATGCACAGCAGACAAATTCTCTGGCAAACTGAGCTGATAAGCCACTTCTCCACGTCTTGCAAGAATCTGATACGGACCAATGTAGCGGGGTGCTAGCTTGCCTTTCACTCCGAATCTTCTGACTCCTCTGATCGGTGACACTTTCAGATAGACAAAGTCTCCGACTTCGAAACTCAGCTCTCTTCTTCTTGTGTCTGCATAGCTTCGCTGCCTTGATTGCGCTATCTTCAGATTCTCTCGGACCATCTTGATGTTCTCTTCGGCTTCAAGCAAAATGTCTGGCCCAAACACTTGCTTCTCTCCAGGCTGATCCCATTGCAACGGAGTTCTACAACTCCTTCCATAGAGCGCCTGAAATGGTGACATCTTCAAACTGGCCTGATAACTGTTGTTATAGGAAAACTCTGCATAAGGCAATCGCTTGTCCCATCCGGACTGATCTTGCAACGCACAGGCTCTCAACATATCTTCAAGAATTTGATTGGTTCTTTCAGTCTGACCATCTGTCTGCGGGTGATAAGCTGAACTGAAATTCAGATGCGTGCCCAAGGCTTCATGCAACTGCTGCCAGAAATGAGAGGTGAACTGCGTTCCTCTGTCTGACACTATCTTCTTTGGCACACCATGAAGACAAACGATCCGAGACATATACAATTCTGCCAATACTGCACTGTTGTAGTTGGTCTTGACAGGTATGAAGTGGGCTGACTTGGTCAAGCGGTCCACTACTACCCAAATGGAATCGTAGCCGGCTCGAGTGCGAGGCAATCCGACTATGAAATCCATGCCAATTTCATCCCATTTCCACTGAGGGATCTGCAACGGTTGCAACAATCCAGCTGGTCTCTGGTGTTCTGCCTTAATTCTTCGACAACTATCGCACATAGCCACATGCTCTGCGATTTCCCTTTTCATTCCGTACCACCAGAATTTCTTCTTCAGATCCTGATACATCTTCTCACTGCCAGGGTGAATCGAATAGGCTGTCTCATGAGCTTCCTTAAGAATCAACTCCCGAATAGACTGGACATTGGGAACACACAAGCGGTCTTTGAACCATATCACGCCTTCTGCATCTTCTCGAAAGTCTTTGCCTTTGCCATCTAGAATCAATCGCCGAATCTCACTGATCTTCTCATCATTTTTCTGCGCTTCTTTGATTTCGCGCTCCAAGGTAGGTTCCAATTCAACTGTGACTCCTCGCGAATTGTTCAGAAATCCGAGACTCAACCTGTCAAACTCCTTGGCCAACTCATAAGGCATCGGGCGAGCAACCATCAGATTGACTTGACTCTTTCTGCTCAAAGCATCTGCCACTACGTTTGCTTTGCCTGGATGGTAATGAATCTCCAACTCATAGTCTTTGATCAATTCTAACCATCTTCGTTGCCTCATGTTCAATTCTGACTGAGTGAATATGTACTTCAGACTCTTGTGGTCTGTGTAAACATCGCATTTCTGTCCATACAAATAGTGCCTCCATGTCTTCAGTGCGTGAACCACTGCTGCCAACTCTAGATCATGGATTGGGTAATTCTTCTCATGAACCTTCAACTGTCGGGACGAGTAAGCCACAACTCTTCCCTCTTGCATCAACACACATCCCAAACCTGTGTAACAAGCATCACAATACACCGAGAAGGGCTTGTGCACATTAGGCAAGACTAGGACAGGCGCTGTTGTCAACTTCTCTTTCAGCGCTTCAAAGGCCTCTTGGCATTTCTGGGTCCACTTGAACTCAACCTTGTTGCCTAGCAACGCTGTCATTGGCTTCGCAATCTTCGAAAACCCTTCAATGAATCGCCGATAATATCCGGCCATTCCAATGAAGCTCTTGATTCCTCTAGCATCTGTTGGTGCTTTCCAGTTCAGAATGTCTGCCACTTTCTTCGGATCCACAGCCAATCCTTCTTTGTTGATTATGTGACCCAAGAACAGGACTTCACTGATCCAGAACTCACACTTGCTCAACTTTGCATACAACTGGTGCTCTCGCAATCTCTGCAACACCATCCTCAAATGATCTGCATGCTCTTCTTCACTTTGAGAATAAACCAGAATGTCATCAATGAATACCACCACGAACTTATCAAGATAATCCATGAATACACTGTTCATCAAGTTCATAAAGAATGCTGGCGCATTGGTCAAACCAAAAGACATCACTGTGAACTCATATAAACCATACTTGGTAATGAATGCCGTCTTCGGAATGTCCGAAGGTCGGATCCTGAGCTGATGATAACCTGACCTCAGATCGATCTTGGAGAACACACTGGCTCCTCTCAACTGGTCGAACAGATCTTCTATTCTGGGCAAAGGATACTTGTTCTTGATCGTGACTTCATTCAAAGCTCGATAATCGATACACATCCTCTTAGTGCCATCTTTCTTCTCCACAAACAAGACAGGGGCGGCCCAAGGCGAGGTGCTTGGCCGGATGTAACCTTTCTCTGACAGCTCATCAATTTGCTTCTTAAGTTCATCCAACTCTGGTCCAGATATTCTGTAAGCTCTCTTAGAGATGGGGGCGGTTCCAGGAAGAAGCTCTATAGCAAATTCAACTTTCCGCTCTGGTGGCATACCCGGTAAATCCTTTGGAAACACATCTGGGAATTCAGACACAACCTTGATACTCTCAATTGGGTCTGCTTCACTGCTATCAACAGCCATCTGATAACAACTTCCTTTCTTTGGCTCAGGCGGGACTAACTCGGTCACCACTTCCTCTCCTAGTGGGGACACCAACTTGATGGTCCTTTTATCACAACTGATAACTGCTTGATACTTATCTAACCAATTCATCCCTAGGATGACATCTATTCCCTGAGTACCCATTACTATAAGGTTGGCGGGAAACGCTATCCCCCTTATTTCCACACTTACATTTAAACAAATGCTATCAGCTCGAATTCTACCACCGGCTGAGTCAATTTGAATGGGGGTTAACATGGTAGTAGTTGGAAGATTATGTGCTTCTACCCATGATGCAGTAATGAAAGAATGTGTTGCTCCAGTATCAAATAACACTTCTGCAATATGGGAATCGACTGGGAACATACCTACTGTCATGCCGGGGGTCTCCTGAACTGCTTCAGCTTCCAAGTGATTCAATCTTCCATGATTATAGCGCTGCTGAGAGCGATTGCCTGCTCCAGGCTGAGGCACATTCTGCTTTGCTGGGGCATTGGGGCCTGACTGCTGCTGGGCTGCCTTCTTCGGACATTGCATCACCCAGTGGCCTTGCTCTCCACAGTGGAAACATGCCCTGTTTCCAACTTGAGCTGGTGCTGCCTGACTGTTCTGCTGATTTGCTGGGGCAGGAAGACGAGGTGCTTGCTGATTCTGCTTCTGAAACTGACCTCCTGACTGATTGCTCTGTCGGTTCTGGTACTGATGCTGAGGATACTGCCTTTGGAACTGCTGATACTGCTGACGCTGCTGATGCTGCTGAGGTGGACGCTGGTTCTGCCTGAACTGCTGAGGTTGATTGCCTGAGAAACGGGGACGGCTGCTGCTTCCAGGCTGGGGTCCACCGATCTTGCGCTTACGATCTTCCATCTCCTTACGCTTCCTTTCTGTCATGATTGCTCTGTCAATCAGGTGCTGGAATGTCGGGAAGGTGTGATTCATCAGCTGATACTGCAGAGGGTCAACCAAGCCTCTCAGGAAACGGTACTGTCGCTTGGCGTCGGTATTGACATCTTCAGGAGCATAGCGAGACAATTGTAGAAACCTGTCCCGATACTCACTGACAGACGATGACCCTTGCTTAAGGGCCAGGAACTCCTCCTTCTTCACTGTCATCAGACCTGCAGGAACATGGTACTGACGAAAGCTACCCCTGAATTCTTCCCAGGTGATGGTGTCGGGGTTGGCATGGGTGGCGAGGTAAGACTCCCACCATGACTGGGCTGCTCCTCTCAACAGACGGGGACCATACAAGACTTTCTCCCGGTCATCGCACTGAGCGGTATGCAACTCCCGCTCCACAGTGCGCAGCCAATCTTCAGCATCCATGGGGTCAGAAGAGTGAGCGAACGTTGGTGGATGACCTCTCATGAATTCAGCACGCTTATCTCTAGGCATCTGAGGCATCTGAGGCTGGGGTGGTGCTTGCTGCTGTTGCTGCTGCTGCTGCTGAATGGCGGCCAGAGTCTGACCGATGGCTTGAACTGCCTGAGTCTGCATCAGAAACATCTGCTCAATCGACATCGGGGGCGGGGGCGGCAGGTGCTGCTGCTGGGGCACCTCATCCTGCGGAGCGGCTCGCTCCTGCTGAGCACGCCTTCCTCCTCTACGCCTGTTCTCTGACATCTGCAGAACGCAACCACACATCAGAACTGATCTGGCAAAGCTTGCAGCATAAGAAAAGAGTATAGAATTCTCCAACAGCACTGAACAGATGAGCATCTTCACTGATCTCCAACACAGACCACACAGCTTCTCAGATAAAGAGGAAAGGAGAATAATGGGTTTCCCAACTATATAACTAACTTTATTGACATAGTATGTAAACCAAAATGCAGGGGATACCCACACTCTGGTGACAATCATTACAAAGATCCAAACCAAACATAGTTCATCATGACAAACATAGATGCACAGGATATAGCAAACTACCCTGTCTAACTAAAACTAACTAAGATCGAGGCTAACGCTAAGACTGAAGCTTCCATGTATATATTTCGTATTAATTACAAGATCCAACTCTAACGATCTATGGTTCTAGGTTGATCTTGGTCTTGCAGGCGGGATTGCCATAAGACTGGTGTCCACGCTGAGGTGAGCGGTACGGGTGCTGAGTCCCAACGGGAGCGGGGGATCCACCGTCCAGAAAACGACGTTCCGCGCGCTCAGCCCGCAGCAGGGCGATCTCAGCACGAGCCCTACTCAGCTCGTCTAATGCATGGTCCAGCTCCGTGTTTAGCACGGCGGCTAGGTTGACTGTGCTGCTCAACCTAGGATTGCCCTCACCGACAGGTGAGACAATCACGCCTCCTGTGCTGCCAGATGAACGGCGGGGGTAATACTTCAGGTCAAGACCGTCAGCTGCCCCACCGAAAACCGAGCAGTAGTGCGAAAGCGCACGCCGTGCAGCATCTTGCATGGCTGCCTCAGCTGAGTCCCGCTCAGAGATAGAATAGTGCTCTGAACAGGCCTCTGCACCCTGGAGACTGTCCTCCGGGCAGCGCACCAAGCAAGTCGCCTCCCAGCGGTCCGGGTAGACCCCGCGACTATGCTGGTAGACCACACAGCGATACTCGACGGACCAAGTATGCCGGTCAAATGCCCGACGTAGCAGGGTGTCGAGCGCATCATGGAAGTGACACCCGCGAGCAGCGTCGCGAGTGATGGGTCGAGCAACCCATCCTTCCGGCTCGGGATTAGCAGAGAAGTCGGTGTCGTGGCTCGAGCTGTCGTCGCCTCCTCCGTCGTCTGGGTCTCCCCCAGCAGCTACTCCAGAAGCTGGGGCGCCCAGTGGTGGTGCAGGGGGCGGCTCCAGAGAAAGCACAGGGGAGCAGCTCCTCACAGACTCTATCTCCTGGTGGAGCGAGAGGGAAGAGCTCCGCTGCTCCTGTCGTCGACGTTCCTGCTCCTCACGCAGGCGGTGGTGTAGTCTCTCCAAGTGGCTGGACTGTCCGGCCACGGGACGGCGAAGCGGACGCTCAGCAAGACGGGAGGGTAAGAAGGGGATGACTGACTTTCGTGCAGTGTGTCTAAGTCGAGCCATCTACAAAAGACATCGCAAGCAAAAGGGTGAGAACAGAATTAATATGACCAGCAAGTAATGAATCATAAGTAAATGAAGGATTGGAATAAAACATGATTTTTAGCAAGGTATATAATATATAGTAGAACATAGGTTTGGTCAGTAGGACCAACTTTTGAAGGGATATCAAAGTCAAGGAAGAGACAGAGGTCTATAATCCTTAGAACGACCATTCTACTCTAGGTTAGCGGTCCTACAGTCAGCACGGCTCTGATACCACTTATGTCACACCCGGTTTTAGAAGGCAAACCGAATGCGAACCATGTACGTGCCAGGATCAGTTATTCACGTACACAGCAGTTACATAATATGGACATCATCACACAGTGCTCAAAATAGTATTAAAAGGGGAAATAATAGTCGATTACATCATACGTCTGAGACGTCCATATAGTTCTTACAATAAATCAAAGTGCGGAAAAGAAACGTAGATAACGCGGCCTTCACAGGCAGCCGACTGGGGGTTGCCGCTAACCCACACCTAGAACTCGTCGTAATCTTGGAACTCCTGGAAGTCTCCTTCCACAGCTTCATCTTTGCCTGAGTAGTGGTTGCAATGCTGACAACCTGGGGGGGGTTTGGTGTGTAGAGCAAGGGTGAGTACACATCAACATACTCAGCAAGTATCCTGTTTGGCTGTAGTGGACTAGCTTTATGTGGGGATAAGTCAAGCAGTTGCTTTTAGTTGGTCAGGTTATTACTTACTAGTAGAAAGCCAGGTTTTAACATTAACCCAAGTTATTAGCCCAATGTATCCTTTCCAAACGGAAAGAATACCACTTACCAGCACCATAATCATAACCAGATTCAACAGTCTCATAACCACCTGTACCACGATATCTCTGATCAAGTACCACTAATCATTGGAGCTCCCTTGGCCGCTCATAACCGCGAGCACGGCTGATATATCAGTTTCATAACACTCTGCAGAGGTTGTGCACTTTACCCACAAGCCGTGATTCCCATTCTGCCCGGAGATCATGACTCTCCATTGATCACTACCAAGGTGATCCAGCAGGGCATCACTACGAAGCCTTTACAAAGATTCCCCGGGGCTGTAGCCACCCGTTAGGTTTCCTAAATGCACCGCACTCCTCCCCAAGGGGCGAACCCAAACTTGGCAGAGCGAGCCGCATACACCGAGCCCCATTGACGGCACGACGGCTAAGTGAACTACACCCCGGATCCTCTAATTATTCAGCTAAGGGCACCCCATTCCACCCTCATGGTTGCACTGTTTTCCCGGGCGGTCATCCATAGAACAGGTCCTTACGGAGAGGCACTCGAGAAACCGCTCGAGTCCCCTTGAAAACCACAAGTATAATCATAAAGAAGAGCGGGAAAACAGCGTATCATAGATAATCACATCATGTTCATTGATTAGAGTTGAGCAATAGCATCAGACTAAGTAGTAATAATCCGACCCAAATAGGTAAACAAGGACATGGATAACAAAAGCTAGTCAATCCTTAGGTATAAATGTGTAAAGCGGGAGGTGAATTAAAGAATGAATAGGACATAGATAGGTCAAAGGACACTTGCCTCCATCAAACGACTGCTGCTCAGGGGCTTCTCCTGCGAATTCCTCGGGCTCTTCGACCGGATCGTTCTCTATGCGAGCGCAAACATACATACATACATCCACATATTTAATACAAAAGAACAGTACACCATACAAGATAACAAATAAAGCGAATATGCATCAAGTATGACATTCGATAACGCATTTGTTATGGTTAGAAAGAAACGGGAAAGGTCTCGCAGGGGGTTAAATCTTATGCACTTAATGACACAATTGGTTTTTAACAAAAGAATTCTGTTACATATACACTAATGGAAACCTAATCACTTTTAGTTGATCAACATTGCACAGGGTAAACAATTAACTACGTGCATCAATAGCATAACGGAATTTTAAATTAAACTTCCTATTTTCCCATAGCATGAACAGTGATTAGCCTACTTAAAATACAGTAATCATGATTACAGAAAGTAAATAAAATAACATAAAAAAAATAAAAAAAACAGAAGGGGGGGGGCGGTTGAACCGGCCCTAGGGCGGTTGAACCGGCCCTAGGCGGGGCGCGGGCGCGGGCGGCTGAACCGGCGGGGCAGGGGGCGGCGCAGGGGGCGGCCGAGCCGGGGGGCGGGGCGGCCGAACCGGCGGGCAGGGAGCGGCGCAGGGGGCGGCCGAGCCGGGGGGCGGGGCGGCCGAACCGGCGGGCAGGGAGGCGGCCGAACCGGCCATGGGGAAAGGGGAGAGGGGATGGGGGAGGGAGGAGAGGGGGAGGGGGAGCTCACCGGGGAGGGGCGCGACGGCGAGGGGCGGCCGGCGGCAGGGGCGGCCGAGGGCGGCGGTTGGGCAGGGGGCGGCGGCGGCTTAGGGCAGGGGTAGGGGCGGCGGCTTAGGGAGAGGGAGAGAAAATGAGAGAAAATGAGAGGGAGAGGGAGAGGGTTTGGGAAAAAAGGGGAGGTGGGGGGGGGCGGCTGGGCCTATTGGGCCCAGGGGGGGGCGCGCAGGGGCGGCTGGGCCGGCCGGGGTCGGCCCACGGCGCGGGAGAGAGAAAAAAAAGGAAGAGAGAGAGAAAAGAGAAAGAAAAGAGAAAGAAAACATTTTCGAAATCCGATTCTTCTACATGAATGCATTTGCACTTTCAAAGCAATCAAAGGAAATGCAAGGTTCGGCATGGTGCATCGAGCAACATAAAGCATTTAGGGTTTTTCTTACACGGGAAATCCAAACCGAATCCCGCTAGAACTTTGGAAAAGGTCAAGGTTTAGCGAGGGAAAAAGAAAAGGAAAGGTAACGCCCGAATTTTGGCGAGTAAAGAAAAGAAAAAATTCAACTGCAAAATTCGGGGCGTTACAGGCGTCGTCCTCCGTGTGGCCTGGGGACGTCGCAAGGGTGCAGCGTCTTCATGCTGTAGAAGAGGGTACCCCTGATTTAGGGTACCGACAGTGGCCCCCGGGCCCGCCTCAGGGGAGGAAGCGAGCCTGCATGTGGGGCAGAGTCTGATTGGCGGTTGGACCGCCGCTCCTGTGCGCCTGCTGATGCAATTACTGTCGGCCCGCCTATGGCCATGCCAACTGCTACGCCCATTCCCACGGCTGACTGGCCCATGACCATCGTACTTAATGTCACTGTTGAGCCATGCGCGGGGGTGCCTCGAGTTGCTGCTGAAAGCATCTAGGCTCCTGGTTGGTTTTAGTGATTAATGACAACATAATATTATATGTGACTAACGTGTGTTTTGCAGAGACAAATGGTAAGTTAAGTCGCATGACAGGTAGAAGTACTACAACGGTGAAAACAATCCCGGAAATAAGAACTCGAAGCGACGGCTAAAACGACGGAACAAAAGGTGAAGGTCTACGGAGTCCGAGTGTCAAGGAGATGTGGACACTCGCGATTTAGTTAGGTCTTTTATTCTCTTTTAGCCGTACTATAAAGAGGGGTTGTCGATGAGTAGTTTGACCAAGAGAGTTCTAGTGTAGTGTTGGTGCCAATCACACTCATATACAGTGCTAGGTGTCACTCTAGAACTCACACACAAGTTAGAGCGAAAACCGATTTGAAAATCAGCTGAAAAATAAGACTTAGTGTTTCTGGCTTAGGGGCACCGGACTGTCCGGTGTGCACCGGACTGTCCGGTGCACCCTCTGCCAGGTGGGGCCAGGCTGGTCCACGGCAGTGCCTTCCCTTCGCAGAAACCCGAGAGCGCAGTGTTCAGAGTTGAATTTTAGTGGCACACCGGACACCTCACCGGACTGTCCGGTGTGCACCGGACAGTGGACTGTTCACTGTCCGGTGCGCCATGAGTCCAACGGCTCTCTGTCAGAACTAGCCGTTGGAAGTGACCGTTGGCGCACCGGTGGCGCACCGGACTGTCCGGTGCGCCATCGCGCAGTAACTTGCCTGTAACGGCTAGTTGGTGGGTGAGGGCTATTTATACCCCCTCCACCCACCATATTCAATGTCTTGCACTCCACATTTATTCCAGCACATTGATAGAGCATTGCAAGCACCAAGAGCCTAGTGAGGAGATTAGAGAATCATAATCCGCGCTTGTTCCTCATTAGCGCTAGTGAGAGCCACCTAGAGCACACACCACTTGCATTAGGCTTCTCTTGGTCAAGCGAAAGTCTACGGCTTGTTACTCTTGGTGATCGGCATCACCTAGACGGCTTGGTGGCGTTGGGAGCTCGGTGATCACCGTGAAGATCTTGTTGGTGACCCGACTCAAGTTTGTAAGCGGTCTCGAGGGATCCACCGCGCCGGAGTGGCAAAGGATCATCTCGTAGTGAGCACTTGGTTCTTGCGAGGACCAAGGAGGAGCGATACCCTTGCGCGGGTGCTCCAACGAGGACTAGTGGAGAGTGCCGACTCTTCGATACCTCGGAAAAAATTGGAGGAGTCTTCTAAACTTTGCTTTACATTTCGCACTTAATTCAAGCACTTTACATTGTGTATTTGTTTAGCAAGTATTTGAAGTATTATCTTAGCTTTGTTACATTTCTAGTATTATATTCCTAGTGCTAGTTGTTGGGGTGAAGTTGGGCTCTTGTTTAGCTCTTGCTTAGGTTTTAATTAGTGTTGATTTTTTAGAGAAGCCCAATTCACCCCCCCTCTTGGGCATCGTGATCCTTTCAATTGGTATCAGAGCCTTGTTGCTCATAGATTAGCTTAACCGCTAGAGGTACGATGTCCGGTGGGGATGGACCTCCTCCCGTTTTTGATGGTGACGACTTTCCTTATTGGAAAATTCGTATGGAAGCATACTTAGAGGCTATAGACATTGGTGTCTATAAAGCCGCCACACAAGGGTTCCCCGAACCTAGAGATCCCACAAATCTTGTAGGTGATGAGTTCAATTATGAGAAATGGAATGCTAAGGCCAAAAACACCCTTTTTAGAGGCCTTTGCAAAGATGTGTTCAATAGAGTAAGGAATCATAAAAATGCTCATGATTTGTGGATGGACATTTGTGCTCTACATGAAGGAACTAGAAGTGAACGTGAGGAAAGATATCACATAGCCATGCGAAAGTTAAATTCCTTTGAAATGCTTACTAATGAAAATGCAAATGCTATGTACTCACGACTTAATATTCTTGTAGAGGAAGTCAATGGATTGGGGCTTACTCAAATCTCACAACCGGATGTTGTGAGGAAGATTCTCAGTGTCCTCCCAATAGACAAATATGGACACATTGTCACTGTGCTACATCAAATGGATCTTTCAGTTACCACACCTACACAAATTTTGGGAAAGATCAATGCCCATGAAATGTACATGCACATCAACGACAAAGAAGAATCATCTTCCAAAAGAAAGGATTTGGCTCTCAAAGCAAATCATGAAAGAAAAGGAAAAGCAAAAATACAAGTTGAGGAAGAATCCTCAAGTGATGATGACCTTGATGCAAACATTGCCTTGATGGTAAGGAAGACCACCAAGATGTTGAAGAAGCTAAATAGAGAAGGCATCAAATTTGATTCAAGAAAGAAGAAGTTCTTTTCCAACAAAAGAAAGCCCATTTCTGAGATGGACTGCTACAACTGTGGTGAGCTTGGTCACCTTGCTCATCAATGTAACAAGCCCAAGAAGAATAAGTTCAAGGGCAAGAAAGAAGATGACAGCGATGATGAAAAGAAGGAAAAGAAATTCTTCAAGAGGAAGGATGGGAAGCAAAAGAGGTTCCACAAGAAGAAGAATGGAAAGGCATATATTGTTGGCGACTGGCTCACCGACATCGAATCATCAAGTGGGTCTTCTTCAAGTGAAGAAGAGAATGATGAAAAAGTTGCGGCCATCGCCGGGGACTTCTCTTCACCACCACCATCGCCATCATCCACTTCTCACCTATGCCTCATGGCTAGGGGTGAACGAAAGGTACAAAATGATATTAATATTGATGATGATAGTGATAGTGATAGTGATGAAGAATTTGCTTCACCCTCATATGATGAGTTAGCTGACTTACTTAAAGAATATACTCAAATCATTAGAAAGTGAAAAGCTAAATGTGATAGGTTGAAAAATGAAAATGATTCTTTAAATGCCAAATATGACATAGTTATAAAGGCTAGTGATGAAATAAAAGAAGAAAATAAAACTATGTCATCAACTATAAATGAGCTCACAAACTCCCTAAAAGATGCTAAGGAAAAATATGACAAATTAAATGAAGCTAATAGGGAGTTGCAAAATAGACTAGTAAAGATCAAGGAAGACTATACTCAAATTAAATTTGATCATGACAATCTTCTTGTTGAGAATGAACTTTTATCTTGCAAAACACATGAGGCTATTAACCCTGTTGTTAAGCTTGATGTAGCAACCTCATGTGATGATTTGATTCAAGAAGAGCAAACTAGTCTACATGCTGAATTGACTGAAAAAGTTGAAGTCCTGACTTTAGACAACCAAAAATTGAAGAATTACTTGACTGATGCAACTACTAGAGGAAAAGTTGCTATTGAGAACAATGATTTCAACAATGAGTTGACAGTGGATAATCAAAGGCTTAAGAATGAGGTCAAGAAACTAAAAAGTGAAAATGAACATCTTGCAACAAGTGTGCAAAAGTTCAACAAGGGTCAATACCTCCAAAATGAGCTGCTTATGAACACTGTTATGAAAAATAACAAGAGTGGTATTGGATACAATGCTTTTGTGTAAAAGAAAGCTATCACTCAATACAAGCCAAAGCAGACTCACAAGCCTATCAAATGCTTTGAGTGTGGAAATGAAGGTCATTTTGCCCACAACTGCAAAGCTAAACCACCAACTCCCTTGCCTAAGCACTCAAGACCATTTGCTTTCAATGCTCACTATGTTCTAAGAAAGGTTGCAAATGGAAAGATTAAGGTTACATTCCTAGGTCCACCAAATAAGAGTAGACCTAGACAAATCTGGGTGGCAAAGTCCTTAATTGAGAGAGTCACTGGTCCTATGCAATATAGGGCCCTCAAAACTCAAGCTTGAATTGTCTGTGAATGTAGGTGAACTACAAGACCGGTGGGAGCCATTGGGTTATTGACAGTGGATGCACACAACATATGACAGGCAACCCACGGATGTTCACCTCACTAGATGAGAATGTTGATGGTCAAGATAAAATCACATTTGGAGACAATTCAAAAGGAAAAGTGCAAGGACTTGGCAAGGTGGCAATCTCAAATGATTTATCAATATCAAATGTTCTCTTAGTTGCACCCTTGAGCTTCAATTTATTATCAGTGGGACAACTCTGTGATCTTGGACTTCAATGCTTATTCACTCCATCAGAGGTTATTGTAACAAAAATGGATGATGAATCAATGGTATTCAAGGGATTTAGATACAACAACCTTTACTTAGTGGATTTCACTTCAGAAGATGCAGACTTAAGAACTTGCCTCTTCACCAAAGCTTCTCTTGGATGGCTTTGGCATAGGAGGCTTGCACATGTTGGAATGAGCACACTCAAGAAGGTATTAAAGAAAGATATGGTTAGAGGATTAAAGGATGTGGTGTTTGAAAAAGACAAGCCATGCAGTGCATGTCAAGCTGGAAAGCAAGTTGCTAATACACATCCCACTAAAGCTTTCATGTCAACATCAAGGCCACTAGAACTACTTCATATGGATTTATTTGGACCTACAAATTATGTCAGTGCCGGTGGCAACCTCTACTGTCTAGTGATTGTTGATGACTTCTCAAGATACACTTGGGTGTTCTTTCTCCATGACAAATCTGAAGTTGCATCTATATTCAAGAAGTTTGCCAAGAAAGCACAAAATGAATTTGATTGCAAGATTAAGAAGATTAGAAGTGACAATGGTAAAGAATTTGACAACACCAACATTCATGAGTACTGTGATGAAATTGGGATCAAGCATGAAGTATCTGCCACATATACACCTCAACAAAATGGAGTTGTTGAAAGGAAAAATAGGACCTTGATCACCCTTGCAAGAACAATGATTGATGAGTATAACACACCGGAGAGGTTTTGGGCCGAAGCTGTCAATACTGCTTGTTATGCATCAAACAGGCTATTTCCTCACCGGCTACTTGCGAAGACTCCTTATGAACTGCTAAATGGGAAAAAGCCAGACGTCTCTTTCTTCCGGGTATTTGGGTGCAAATGCTACATCTACAAGAAACGCCATCACCTAGGGAAGTTTCAAAGACGTTGTGATATTGGTTTTCTTTTGGGTTATTCATTAAAGTCCAAAGCATATCGAGTATTCAACCATGCCACTGGCGTGGTAGAAGAAACATATGATGTGGAATTTGATGAGACTAATGGCTCCCAAGGAGCACTTGAAAATCTTGATGATGTAGGTGATGAGCCACTTAGGGAAGCAATGAAGAACATGCCTATTGGAGCTATCAAACCAAAAGAAGATGAAGAAGAGGTGCAAATCATTGACAGGCCTTCTACATCAAATGTACCACAAGATGATGAAAAAGATGAGAGGCATGCAAATGAAGATACATTTGTCTCTCATGAACAAGCAAGGGTACAAGCCGAAGATGTTGATGCTCCAGGATCTTCCTCCCAAGTGGTTGACAGGAGAAACTCATCACTACTTCAAGCTCATCCTCAAAACCAAATCATCGGGAGTCCTTCACAAGGGGTTATTACTCGATCACATAGACATGCTAATTTTATTGAACATCACTCTTTTGTTTCTTGTGTTGAGCCTACTTGTATAGATGAGGCGCTACAGGATCCGGACTGGGTGAATGCCATGCATGAAGAACTTAACAACTTCACCCGTAACGAAGTTTGGACCCTGGAGAAGCCCCCACAAGATGCAAGAATCATTGGAACAAAGTGGGTGTTCAGAAACAAACAAGATGATCAAGGTGTGATTGTAAGAAACAAGGCAAGACTTGTCGCAAAGGGATTCTCTCAAGTTGAAGGCTTAGATTTTGGAGAGACCTTTGCACCGGTTGCTCGACTGGAAGCCATCCGTATCCTACTTGCATATGCATCATGCTATGATATAAAACTTTATCAAATGGATGTAAAAAGTGCATTTTTAAATGGCTTCATAAATGAACTTGTATATGTTGAGCAACCGCCTGGATTTGAAGACCCTAGATATCCTAACCATGCTTACAGGTTGTCCAAGGCGCTTTATGGGCTAAAGCAAGCTCCAAGGGCTTGGTATGAGCGTCTTCGCGACTTCCTCATCGAAAAGGGCTTCAAAATCGGGACCGTCGACACAACTCTCTTCACAAAGAAACATAACGGTGATATTTTCATTTGTCAAGTATATGTTGATGATATAATCTTTGGCTCGACAAATGACTATCATTGCAAGGAATTTGGTGAGTTGATGTCGAAGGAGTTCGAGATGTCAATGATTGGTGAGCTAACATACTTCCTCGGCTTTCAAGTCAAGCAAATGAAAGATGGTAACTTTCTCTCACAAGAGAAGTATACCAAAGACTTGTTGAAAAGGTTCAACATGGAGAAGTGCAAACCAATCAAGACCCCCATGCCTACAAATGGACATCTCGACTTAGATGAGGGAGGTAACCCAGTTAATCAAACTCTCTACCGTTCTATGATTGGTAGTTTATTATACCTTACCGCATCTAGGCCCGATATTATGTTTAGTGTCTGCATGTGTGCTAGATTTCAATCTAATCCTAAGAAAGCTCATCTTCGCGCTGTTAAGAGAATTCTTAGGTATCTCAGGCACACCACAAGCGTTGGTCTGTGGTATCCCAAAGGAGCTACTTTTGATTTAATTGGCTATTCCGATTCGGATTATGCCGGTTGCAAAATTGATAGGAAAAGTACTTCTGGGGGATGCCATCTGCTTGGTAGATCACTAGTTTCATGGACATCCAAAAAGCAAAATAGTGTTGCCTTGTCAACTGCCGAAGCGGAATACATTGCCGCAGGTGCTTGTTGCACACAGATTTTATATATGAAACAAACTCTTCTAGACTATGGTGTAGTTCTAGAAAAGGTACCTTTGTTGTGTGATAATGAGAGTGCTGTTAAAATTGCTAATAATCCTGTACAACACTCTCGCACCAAGCACATTGATATCCGTCATCACTTCCTTAGAGATCATGTTGCTAAAGGAGATATCATCTTAGAAGGAGTGAGGTCGGAAGATCAATTAGCGGATATTTTCACTAAGCCACTTGATAAGACCCGTTTTTGCATGTTGAGGAATGAATTAAATATTCTTGATCTCAGAAACTTTGTGTGAAATGTCAAATGGTGTTGTCACTTGCATTGCATGTTTAAATTCCTTGTATGCATCTAGGACTTGTCTAACCTAGTTGAGATAACCGCCAACAAAGCGAGTGAAAAAGCTTAACTCGGGTCAAACCTGACAAGTCTTAGTTTTAAGCTTTTAGCACTTAAATTCTTACGTTTTATGCAATTATTGGTTCTTGAAAAATGCATGAGGTACTGCACTTAGGGGGAGTATTCAAAACTCAAATCACTCATGAAAACCCCTAGTGCAAACCAAAATGCAAATTTCACCATTTGCCTATTTTCTCTAAAAATTATCTAGCCTATGGCGAAATATTTTGAAAAGTATATGAGGGTGCCAATACCTGTCCCAACAAGTGTTATTTTGTGTGATTATAAGTTGGGATTTGGTTTGGTTGGGAGTTAGATAGAAAAATTCAAAATTTTCCAGACTCTCCTCTGTCTGGGCTCACCGGACAGTCCGGTGTGCACCGGACACTGCACTGTGCAATGTCCGGTGCACCGGCAGCCGCGCGCTAAAATTCATTTTCCCTGTGCGCTGTCCGGTGGTTCACCGGACAGCTACTGTGCGCTGTCCGGTGTGCACCGGACAGGCACTGTAGACTGTCCGGTGCGCCCATGTCGCGTTTTAAAAAAAGGCCTCCAGCCCGCAGAGCCGAGCCAGAGGCTCACTCTTTTCCCCAGCGCCCGCAGCTCTCTGTCCAGTGGCGATTTCCCCCCCGCCGGCGATCTCCACCGGCGGCCACCGTCTTCGACTGTGCTCCGGCGACACCGAGCCCCTCTCCTTCCCTCCCTCGGTGAGCAGAACATCCCCCTCTGTTCTTCTCCCTCTCAGTTCCCTGAGTTGAGTTTGCACCTTTTCCACCCCTTTGCAAATTCTTCAAATTCCTGTGAAATCAAATGAATCCAATTGGTGGAATGAGTTCAAGTGTCTCTATTGTGTATCCCTGCAAGCTTTTAGCTCCTTCGGGAGGGTATTCCCACCTCAAATGGCCGTTTCACCAAAACCCTAGCTCCCCGCACGCCACATGCTCGGTGAAATGCCCAAACCAGCCAAAAATGCTCCAATTGAACCCAAATTTTTCAGGCACCTTCACAACACTTCCAGTAGCCTTCTTGCCAAATTTCACACCAATCCGAGATCCCAGGCTTAAATTTCACCAAAATTCCCGTTTTGAGCGATCGTTTCCGAGCCGTGTGCCCAAATTCCTTTTTCTTCGCCTAAATTCAAACCAAGCACACACTTCACTCATATTCACCTATATAAACCTATTCGTGAAGTCTCGGCTCAATTCCATATCATTTCGTGCCTCATTTCGAATTCCAAACCCCCTATGTCACTATTTATCTGTCAAACGTCGTTTTCACGTCTTTTGACTTCTTGAACGTCCCGTCTAGTGCCATATCTCTCTGTGTATGTATTTATTCACATTTCATATGTTTATGACTATGTGACTAATACGTGCTCACCTCTTCTGTCATTTCAGTGCCCTTGTTTGACCGTGTGCCGTCTCCCGTTCCGCCTGGATCGTCACCTCTCGTGTGAGCTTTCCAGGTAGTCATCTCATTCTTTGCTAAATCTATCGGTCACTTTTGCTCTATGCTTAGTCACTCTCTCTAATATGCAGACATCAGATCAGGATGCCGCGCACGAAGAATGCGTCGGCGTCAGGGGGTGGCGATGATGAGGACCCTCGTCGCCCATTCAGGCAGGTCAAGGGCAAGACTGTGTATTTGGAGCAGCAAGAAGGCCGCAAGAAGCGGCGTACGGACAGAGAGGCCCGTGCAGCGGCAGTAGCTGCAGCAGCCGCTGCGCAGGCTGCACTTGGAGATCAGCCGCAGATTCCATCCGATCAGATTGCATTCCGTGCTCGTCGTCTCACCTCCCGGTCTCGCTCCTCCTCTCACACCTCCACTTCCACTCCGCCACCCACTCTGCCTGCTCCCGTCACTCCTATTGCTCCATCCACCTCCACAGCCATACCCACTACCTCCTCTACGCCAGCTTCCACTGCTTCCCCTGCTCCCGCTCCCGCTTCAGCTCCTCCTGTCCCTCCACCTCGCTTCTGGGAGCGTGATGAGACTGAGGTCCGTCCTCTGGTTTTGGATCCTCGTCTGTTTGATCTTCAGCGTGCTACTGCAGCACGGGTACGTCGGTTCAGGTACGTACCCGTGGAGTCTTGGCTACCTACTCAGAGAGACCCAGCAGCAGGTGTTCTTTTCAGCACACGGATTCAGGAGTCATTCTTCAGAGCTCAGATGTCTGCTCAGATAGCGCTGCGAGTGCACCGCCTCTTGGATCTTCCAGCTTTTCTGCTTGCAGCCGGTGCTGAGTCTGAGGCGCATCTCACCTATCTGCCTGGCCTCCTGACCCTTCTGACTCTCAGCGGCAGATATGTTGAGGAGTGGGTCCGCGTCTTCTACGCCTCCGTTTGGATTGACCCGGATCATCACTGGATGAGGTTCCGCTTTGAGCGAGAGGATGTCACGATCACTGCCAGTCAGATCCGACAGCTCTTTGGATTCCCAGAATCGACGACTCGCCTTCACAGTCTCTGCTACGGCTCTTCTGACCCTCCGCGTCGCCCTCACGGCGGTGTGGCTCCAGGGACAGCTCACGTCGCGGCTCTGTTCCGCCCGCCTTTCACAGATGGGTCACGACGTTCTCCAGCAGACTTTACTACAGCAGCGAAGTACTTATATGAGCTCATCAGACGGACACTCCTGCCGAGGATGGGATACAGGGAGGCTACCACTCATATTCAGCTTTGGCTCCTTGGTGCCCTGGTATCCCACTCTGAGTTTGATGTTGTGGACTTTCTGATCTGTGAGATCGAGGACACCGTTCTGGATGGGATTCGTGCTCGTCGGCAGCTACCTTATGCTCACTACTTGTGCCACATCTTTGCGCAGCTGATTCAGCCACCTCGATTTCAGAGCACTCTTGAGGCCTCACGCCTTGTATTTGGATATTACCGTCCTGCTCCTGAGATTCCTGTGCCAGCTACTGCTTCTGTGTTTGACTCTCAGGCCGAGGATGCAGCTCTTCGACAGCTTGACACCCAGGGTACAACAGCTGATGATGATGATGATGATGATGATGATGATGATTTTGGGGTTCCTCCTCTGCCTCCACGCTCACATGATCATGAGGCTGGGAGTTCTAGTGCTGCCCCTCCTCATCCTCAGGCTATGGACCCTGCTCTTGCTTCGATTCTCCAGACTCTCACCCAGCAGCAGGCTCACCTGGCAGCCGAGCAGGCCCGTTTATCCGACAGGATGCTCTCGATGTTTCAGAACATGCAGGACAGGCAGGATGCGCTTCAGCAGCAGCTACTTCAGGATCGGGCTGAGAGTAGGGCATTCATGGCTCTCATGCTACAGCAGTCTGGTGTCTCAGTACCTCCGGTTCAGTCTGCTCCACCTCCTCCGCTTCACGCTCCAGTGGTGCCATCGATTTTGTCAGGACCCCCTGTTGGTACCTCTCCGCTCCGGCCGGTCACTTTGGCGTTCACCTCTCCGGTTCTCAGCTCTGTCTGTCCGCAGCCGCCAGTGCCACCAGCATCTGCTGTTACCACTACCGCTGTGGCAGTATCTGTGACCGCTTCTGTTCTGGTAGCTCCTGCAGCGCGGCCTCCGTCCGAGTCAGTACCAGCTCCAGCTTCTACCGCAGATCCTGGATCCGAGACTGACTCTGACCCTCCATCGGCGTTCGCTCTGCTACCTCGACCTCGACCGGATGCGCCCCCGCCGCCTCCTCCTGCTTCAGGCGTTTAGGTTCAGGTCCCTTTTGGTGTTTGACGCCAAAGGGGGAGAGATATGAGTTGTGAGAGCTAGGGGGATGAGTTAGAGAGTTAGTAGAGAGTCAGAGTCATTTTGATGTAATATATGTGCCTGCTACTCTCTGTACTAGCTTGATGTGTTTTTGGCTCACAAACTCGTCATATACTCTCATTGCGTATGATTGACTGTGTGTATTATGTTTTCACCTTATATCATATCACCAGTCTTCTAGCTCTTGTTTCATTAATTTACCTTCTCTTTTATATAAACAAGAATCTTATGATGTGTATGCGCTCACTCTCATTATTATGGTACACATTCTTTCTGTCAAAGATTACTGAGTATAACTAACCATTCTTTCTATTGACAGAATCTTCAAAACAAACTACTCTCTCAAAACTTGTAGGGTTGTCATCAATCACCAAAAAGGGGGAGATTGAAAGCATCTAGGCTCCTGGTTGGTTTTAGTGATTAATGACAACGTAATATTATATGTGACTAACGTGTGTTTTGCAGAGACAAATGGTAAGTTAAGTCGCATGACAGGTAGAAGTACTACAACGGTGAAAACAATCCCGGAAATAAGAACTCGAAGCGACGGCTAAAACGACGGAACAAAAGGTGAAGGTCTACGGAGTCCGAGTGTCAAGGAGATGTGGACACTCGCGATTTAGTTAGGTCTTTTATTCTCTTTTAGTCGTACTATAAAGAGGGGTTGTCGATGAGTAGTTTGACCAAGAGAGTTCTAGTGTAGTGTTGGTGCCAATCACACTCATATACAGTGCTAGGTGTCACTCTAGAACTCACACACAAGTTAGAGCGAAAACCGATTTGAAAATCAGCTGAAAAACAAGACTTAGTGTTTCTGGCTTAGGGGCACCGGACTGTCCGGTGTGCACCGGACTGTCCGGTGCACCCTCTGCCAGGTGGGGCCAGGCTGGTCCACGGCAGTGCCTTCCCTTCGCAGAAACCCGAGAGCGCAGTGTTCAGAGTTGAATTTTAGTGGCACACCGGACACCTCACCGGACTGTCCGGTGTGCACCGGACAGTGGACTGTTCACTGTCCGGTGCGCCATGAGTCCAACGGCTCTCTGTCAGAACTAGCCGTTGGAAGTGACCGTTGGCGCACCGGTGGCGCACCGGACTGTCCGGTGCGCCATCGCGCAGTAACTTGCCTGTAACGGCTAGTTGGTGGGTGAGGGCTATTTATACCCCCTCCACCCACCATATTCAATGTCTTGCACTCCACATTTATTCCAGCACATTGATAGAGCATTGCAAGCACCAAGAGCCTAGTGAGGAGATTAGAGAATCATAATCCGCGCTTGTTCCTCATTAGCGCTAGTGAGAGCCACCTAGAGCACACACCACTTGCATTAGGCTTCTCTTGGTCAAGCGAAAGTCTACGGCTTGTTACTCTTGGTGATCGGCATCACCTAGACGGCTTGGTGGCGTTGGGAGCTCGGTGATCACCGTGAAGATCTTGTTGGTGACCCGACTCAAGTTTGTAAGCGGTCTCGAGGGATCCACCGCGCCGGAGTGGCAAAGGATCATCTCGTAGTGAGCACTTGGTTCTTGCGAGGACCAAGGGGGAGCGATACCCTTGCGCGGGTGCTCCAACGAGGACTAGTGGAGAGTGCCGACTCTTCGATACCTCGGAAAAAATTGGAGGAGTCTTCTAAACTTTGCTTTACATTTCACACTTAATTCAAGCACTTTACATTGTGTATTTGTTTAGCAAGTATTTGAAGTATTATCTTAGCTTTGTTACATTTCTAGTATTATATTCCTAGTGCTAGTTGTTGGGGTGAAGTTGGGCTCTTGTTTAGCTCTTGCTTAGGTTTTAATTAGTGTTGATTTTTTAGAGAAGCCCAATTCACCCCCCCTCTTGGGCATCGTGATCCTTTCAGCTGCACTGGTTCTGAAAAATTTACCTTTTCAGACTCCCGTGACGGCCTTGAGAAGACGTGGCATTGGCGCAAGCGGCGGTGCGGTTTTTTCGCACTCTGTAACCGGTGCGCCGGTTGCATGACATGTGGGCCTGGGCCCCCCAAGTTGGACCGCCGGTTGCAGTGAAGCTGAGGGGGCGCACAGCCGTGCGACGGTTGTACGCTTCTTGCGCGGCGGTTTGCCTCTTTGACCACTGGTTACGGTGAAGATGAAGGGGCGCTTAACCGTGTGGCAGTTGCATGCCCCTTGCACGGCGGTTCGCCTTCCTGACCGCTGGTTGCCCCAAAAATGAAGGGGCGCATAACCGCAGGGCAGTTGCACGCTCCTTCTTCGGGTTAGCCTGTATGACATGTGGGGCCTGGCCCCCGTGACATAAGGTGGGATCCTTGGTGCACGCCGGGGGAGACTTCACCCGTGACGCTTCAGGGGCGCGAGTGGGGAAATCTGCCTTTAAAAAGGGTCGATCTCCCGAGCAGTAGACATGCCTCGCTAATCTTGTGACCATCGCGCCCTTTCGCCTTCCGGGCCACCAAATGGGGTGCGCCGGTGTTCTCTGGAGGGATCCGCGTCAAGGTCGCCCCTTCCGGCGACTTCACCGTCGGAGAGCGCGCGCTCCTGGTGGTGTCGTCGATCTTGTCTTCTTCTTGCTGCTGTTGGAGGGGTGCAACCCCATGGGAGTTGGCATCCTTCCACCATCATTCAGCTTCAAGGATTTTCATCATGCAGCCCGGCTGCAGTCCCCCGCCGGTGGTCATCCAGAAGGATGACTACCAGCCTTGTGGTGGGGAGAAGCAAGCCGGGCTGCGGCCTCCCTCCTGCCCTCAGCTTCAAGGATGTTCATCATCCGTGCTGGGGAGGAGGGTGTGCCGAGTTGGGGCCCCACCTCCGCGTGGGTAGCGGCCCGCTTCTTCCCTCAGTACTCGGGGGAGAAGGGCGTCCAAACTTCGGGTACGCGGGGCTGGCCGACTGCGGGTGACGCCAGCCACCGCGTGCCTGATGCCTTGGCATGGATGGCTTCGGTGTAGCCTCCGACACTGCCTCCTGCTGCTGGGTCGGGGCATGGCTGCCCGTTCACCGCACAGGCGACGGTAGCGCCTTGTGCAGGTCGGCCACACCCACGGCTTCTCTCGCGCCGCCAGCCGTACTGGTGGGTTGTACATGGCGTCGTACGTCGCGGGAGCGGCGGCCATGTTCTTGGATGTCCTCACTCCCTTAGCAAAGACGGGAGCGAGGACCTTCAAGCGCGCTGAGGCGGCCATCACCCACCGGTGCAGGGGTGGTTGTCGTCGTCGGCGAGACCATCAGTGCTGCCTGTCGCCGAGCCTCCAACTCTTTAGCTTTAATGGCCTCGTTGCCGCCCCCCGTAGGAAGACGGGGGCGAGGACCTTTCCGCAGTGGCGTACATGCTGAGATGATCGAGGCGGTCGTCGACGTAGGTGCTGATGTGGTCGCCTCTGCTGGCGAGCCACTCGGGGCTTGCTATCCCGCGGCCCTTACTGGTGTGGGGGTAGTTCATTCCTGCAGAAATGGAGCTAGGGTCCCGCTTGTAAGGGAATGTAATGACATTTGCTTGAGAGCAGAATGTAATAACATATGTACGTGGGATTTTAGCCTGGGAAGCCAAGTGTGTGTTCGGACCCCCTGGATGGTGGCTTCAAGTACTAAGACACCTGCCGCAGGGCGGTGGAGTATGCAGGCTCACGGTACGGGACCAGGCTAAGCAGCTACATGGTTTCCAGACCCCCCCAGGAGACAAGTGCCCGTTCTTCAGAGCCGGACCTCTAGGTTGTTGGATGCACAGGACTATAGTTTTAAATACTAGGACACCCGCCATAGAGTGGTGGAGTGTGCAGGATTTTGGGTACGGAACCAGGCTAACCGGCCACACAGGCTCCGGACCACCCTATGGAACAGGCATTCGTTCTTTAGAACCGCCCCCAGGCCTTCCACTGTTTTTGTAAAGCAATAAATATTGTCTTCTAAGAAGCATTTAACACTTATCTGTCTATCGCATGTTCCTGCTGTGTGCGATATTGTTGACTCCTCCTTAGTACCTGGCCCCCCGCCTAGGATGCAGGCTTGATGTGTTGTGGTTGGATACCAGCGTTTCTGAAAAGGTTGTCAACAATCTTCGGGAGGCAAACTCGCCGGGATCTGGATCTGTACACAACTTTTAGCTAGGAAGCATTAGTAGTACACCTCATAGGGTTCTCCATCTGACATTAGTCGTCCTTTGATACATGCTCGGGACCCGCATGTTTTAGTCTGGGTGGCCAAGTTGCGTGTCTAGACCCCCTTGGGTCGCGGTTCTAGATACTAGGACACTTGTCGCAGGGCGGTGGAGCGTGCAGGCCCACGGTACGGGACCAGGCTGAGCGGCTGCTCGGGCTCTGGACCCCCTAGGAGACTAATGTCCACTCTCTAGCTCCGGTCCTGAGGTTGTCGGACCCGCAGGACTTATAACTCCAGATACTAAGTTCCCGTCATGGGGTGGCGGAGCATGCAGGCCCACGGTACAGGACCTGGCTGAGCGGCTACACGGGCTCTGGACCACCCTATGGAACGGGGTCCCGTTCTCTAGAGTCGGTCCCCAGGCTGTCGGACCTCCCTACTTTCGTATCAGGGGCCCTAAACTGCAAGCCTGGCTGCTCAATTCGGATGTCGCCATGTCAGACAGATGGAAACCATACGGGTGGGTTAGCTAAAAAGTATTATCTGAAAGACTGCAAGGTAGGACCATGGAGCAGCAATATGGAACTATCACAAGAGCACAACTGAGGGGGGTAGTTTCTCTTTATAACTTGTCGTGCATGTGTGCAGACCAATAGGCCGGGTTCATGGGGGCAGACCCCACCGGGTTGTCGTACATGTATGCGTCATCTAGTTACAAAAAAGGGAAACAGATTCGACCCCTTAGTCTTGCTCTATGGATAGAACTTACAGAGATGTTCGACATCGGGGTAAGGTACTCCTCCAGTCGTAGCTAGATGGTTGCCCCTGGGTCGGTGCATTCCCGTTACCTCGAAGGGTCCTTCCCAGCTGGGGGAGAGTTGCGGAGCCCTTCTTGGTATGGTATTTGCCGTGGAGCTAGGTCCCGACCCAGGGTTCCCATCTGCATTTGACACGAGAGCCCTCATCTCTGGCTGTGGTCACTTCTGCATGTACCTGTCTGTAGCCCGAACCCGTGGGGAATCCGAAAGGGTCTTCGGAGGAAGGCGTGCTTCAGCTCCGTAGACCGGGGAACGCGGGGTCCCTCTAGGGCCCGTCTAGTTGTCTTCACCGGAGTAGGAACCTCCGGCGAAGATATCCTTCACGTCCCCCTCGGGCGACTGATACCCGAGGTCCCGCTCAGCCGCGGCCACCTCGCCGTCGTCCATCTTTTCCTTGCCTTGCCGGCGGCGAGGCGGGAGCCGTCTTTGGAAGACTGCTCGCGCCGCTCGCTGACGCATTTTGCGAGGTCAATGATCTCGCGACACTCCGCGGCGCTGTGGCGACCGTTCGAGTGCACATGGCATGAACCGCTGCTACCCTTCTGCGGCCACGGGCGTTTGTTGCGGTCGCCCTGGCCTCCGCTCGTGGCTGCGACCACCAGAGCGGTGGACCGTGGCTTCTGGTAGTCTTGATCATTCTTCTTCTTCTTTCCGTCCCGGAGGACGGCCCCCGAGCCACCCGACTGGGCAGCTCCAGTTTGTGGGGCCGTGTGCCATGCACGGCCCTTGGCGGCTCTAGCGCACTTGTCGGCCAGAGCGAAGAGCATGGGGACAGTTTCCACGTCATGTGTGGCCAACTTCTCCAACATTTTTCTTCACGTACTCCCTGTCGGAAGGCCGTGATGATAGAAGCATCAGAAATACGAGGTATCGTACCTCGCACCTTGGTGAAGCGGGAGATGAACTTCCGGAGGGTCTCCCTGGGCTCCTGCCTCACCGCATGGAGGTGGGCCTCCACACCGTGCTGCTGGTAAGCACTGGCGAAGTTCGCAACAAACCGCGCGCAGAGTTCTTCCCAGGAGTAGACTGATCCCGGGGTGAGGTTCACGAGCCAGGTCCGGGCAGGTCCAGACAAGGCCACATGAAAATATGTTGCCATCACAACGGTGTTTCCACCTGCTGTCGTGATGGCGGTAACGTACACCTGCAGGAACTCCGACGGGTTTGACGTTCCGTCGTATTTTTCCGGCAGGTGCGGCCGGAACTTGGGTGGCCGCGTGGAGATGATCCGCAAGTGGCGCAGCCCACATCGGCCAAGGGGACACCCGTTTGGGACCGGGTGCCCATTGGTGTCTGCAGTGCAACCGCAGCGAAGTCTTGATCGAGATCACGACCATCGATGTTCTGGTGGCGCTCGCGGGCCCTTTCCATGGAGACCCGGGCATCCTCTCCCGCACGCCCGCGGTTGAGCTCTGCCCGGAGGTCGTTGGTCTGTGCACCCCTTACTGAGGGCGAGCGCACAGATGCTGAGGCCTCGTGTTGGCGCCGGGATGACCGCGTCTTCGATCTGGTCGAGGTAGAATGCGCCATTCCGAGCAGTCGGTCGACGTCGTCCCGCCATTGCTTCATGGCTCCTGGTGAAACCGTGGAGCTTGGAGGGTATCGCAACAATTCCCTGGCCACCGATAATGCCCCCGGAGACGCCCTTGATGGAGTCTGGGACGTTTGCACTGCTGTGTTCTGCCGTGCGGCGTGCACAGCAGGAGTACCTGGTACTGGGCGACCGGGAACCTGCGGTGTGGAGGAAGCAGCTTCTCCCTCCACCGCAAAGTCTACCGAAGTCTCGGCGCGGTGCTCAATGATCTGCACCATCATGCTTGGGCTAGGGATCAAGCAAAAACCTAATGCCTAGGCCCCTACCTGGCGCGCCAAATGTCGAAGAGTAAATCTCCGGCCGGGTGGTGGAGTGCACCCGCCCTAAATCCTGAGATGAGGAGGGGCTTAGGCGTTTTGCTTGATCGTTGGAATGAACGGGAAGCACTCAAGAACACACAAGGATTTAGAGTGGTTCGAGCCGCCGGAGCGTAATACCCTACTCCACTGTGAGATGTATTGCTTGAGAGCTTGTATGAGCTTGTGAGTATAAGATGTGACCTAAGATTGTGTGTGTGTAACGTCGCATGCCTCCCCTTTTATAGCTAAAGGGGGGCATGCACAAAGTAACTGGGCCCCGACATGTGGGCCTAGGGACATAGAGAATATAACACTTGGGACTATAAATATTTGCTGCCGAGGCAATCCCCTTGTGTCCTGTCGTCCGAGATCTGGGTATCTTCGGCGTGCTGGGGAAGCTTCTTGTAGAAGGGATAACACAGTGCACTGCCTGGCACGGGTGCACTGTTCGCCAGCAGACCCAGCAGGCGCGCCGCCTGTTGGATGACCTTGACGCCGCCTGCCAGTGGATCGGACAGGACACATTAAATGCTGAGAGGGCACGTCGCCCGTCAGCGCAGTGGCAGGCGACGCGTCCTCTCCTCAATAAATGAAGGGGCTGCATGGCTTCACGTTAGGCTCGACCCGATAGCTTATGTCATGGGCCACAAGCAGCAGGTCTCCACCTGAGCGGGAAGTGGATGGCAAGGCCTGGACACGTGTCAACATCGGACCCCTACTCACGCCAGGGTCCTCCTCGTTCCGGGACCTTGCTGAGGTTCGGACCTACTTGGTGGCTCCGGACTTATACGTATAGGGGTCCGGTGTCCTTCTGTGGGGGTCCGGACTTACTGGGATGTGTTGTCTTCCCTTTCCACGTTGCGCCCTTTGGCCTGCCCATGTGGTGGGGTTAGGCGCTGTCCTCCACGTGGCCTGGGGACGTCGCATGGGTGTGGCGTCTTCATGCTGTAGAAGAGGATACCCCTGATTTAGGGTACCGACAGACACATCGCTCCATGCGTTCATCCTTTGCAACATCTATGATGGTGTAACAAAAGTCCATCAAAGATCATAATCCATCAGAGATTTTTCATAGATCATATATATCATTATAGTCTGTCATTCTAGCACAATGGGATATTTTGCCAGTAACACCTAAACCTTATAGGTTTTTGCCATCGTGGCTTTAGAGGATACCGTAATTCCACATCTAGTGAAAAATACCATGAGTAAAGATCGTGGAATGCACATATGCTTATTCGGTGAACTCCAAGTTCTTTGGTACCTCATCTTATCCCTTTTCGGGTCTGTATGGGTCTTTATCCCTTTATAGGGATTATCAAACTTTGGTGTTTAACACATACTTTATTTCTTCTGGAAAGGTTCCATTAAAGAACTATAATCTCATCTAGGAGATATTCTCTCTACATAGGAGAGTGTTCATTCGGCAAGAATGTATTATTCGGTACGAGATTTATATGTTGCATATTTATAATTCAAAGGTATGAGTCCTTCATAGGATCTCATGACGGATCTTCAGAATCCTATTAACTGCATATTTTAATTCATGCCATTTGCCAGATATATTACATAGCGGATCTGTGTTTATTCAACACATATGTGGGATGGATCTCTCACAAGACCACTTGAACCATCGCATTCACCACACATTATTTCAGTAGTGCCCATAAATGTCCGAACTTCAAGCTCGCGACTTTCATGTTGCGATTATTGGTTCAGCCTCGATTGCATTTATCAATGACCAGATAAGAGAGCTTCAAGCACTCATGCCTAGGGCTTTGTTTTGGATCCCATTGCAATATATAGAGGCAAGATAGGTGTCGACATATTTGTCTCCCACATTTAATAATGATCTCCGCCATTTCCCAAAACGAAAGATCCATTGTTCTGTATTCCCATCACAATGATATTGCGCGCATTGCTAGGAACTTCATCATCAAGATGAACCTCTTCGTGAGGCAAATCACCAGCATGGCGAGTTCATCGGAGGAGAGTTATTACAGACCACGTGAATCTGCAATCAGAACATATGCTTTGACTAAGGCCAATGGATCATATTCACAGGCATCGCCGAGAATAGATCAAATGCCAATAAGTCAAATGTGGATATGATATTAATCCCGGGTATATCCACATCTACATCAGGTAGAAGCTTTCAAACCAATATGGTTACTCCTCAACGAAATCTGGCAAACTCCATATACACTAGAGTACACTCTGAACGACGGGTTCAGTTTGGCTTTTGTGCGTTTAATAGAATATCGAGGCATTACACTATATGGGCATTCCTCCCCCTAATGCCGAGATGTTCTAAAAGCATACAGATAAAATCCCCAACCACAATCATCTAGTTTGTGGCCAATGTATGCTATTGTGGTGATTTATTTGGGAAATCTTACGCACATTACAGATAGGGGTTTTATGCAGTGAGCTTTGGACTTAGATTGATGTAGTGGCATGAATACTACATATTTATCCTTCAACGTGAAGGATTAGTCTCAACTTCCAGTAAGACACGCAACAACAAGTTGCTTCGTGGTTACAATTATGCAAACTTATATTGTTATTATTACCAAATACACAGTCAAATATTAAGATTTAGACTTATATGTGCAACACTATTTTATCCATAAGGGTTCTTCAGGGGCTCATGCATACCATTCATCGTTTGGAGCCAGTAGTTGACTTCAGATCAACAAGTAAAATGACCATCAAGGTCTAGCGCTCACAAGGACATTCACTGGTTGCATTGTGCTTTTAAGCACGCAGGAAAAATGTGTGTTTATATTGATAGTAAAGTGCATGACATCAGGCCAATGCTGCCAAGCAAAGATTTTTATATGTAGAGATGTATAGTCCAGCTCGTTTTTATCACTACCCATGGTTTACCCAATTACTCATACCGCTCTGAAATTGGGTATTGATTTATGCAACATTTTTAGGTATTATACTTTTGAGAGAACTAATAACAATAGTCAATTATTTGTGATGCTGCCAGTAGGGCAAACATTTCTCCTCATATTATATATCAATTTGTTCTATAAAGCATTATTTCGATCTCTTCGTTGTTCGGCAAAAAGAGAAGCTTTGGAATAGAACAGACAAGACCAAGAATTCCTTTTATCTGGGAAAAAATCACCAGATTGCTAAGTTTTTCACGAAGCAAATGGTGATAACTGCTTGGCAAGAGCGAAACAAGAACGATATTCGTCTGGGACCAGTCTTCAACAACAGATAGTACTACTTTCATACGAAGGAGTCATCACTCATCAGGACTAGGGATAATACAACAGGTCTCCATAAGATCTTTATATTTCTGTCACAAATTACCATCACTGACAATCTAGTGGTCAAGTCTTATGGTTTTCCAGCACCAAAGACAAATTAATGCCCAACTTAGCTTCATGCTCTATGGTGATGTGGGATTTTATGGCTGTTTTCTACTCTTCTTACTTCTGGTAGATCAGAGATAGATTACAATAAGCATATTAAAGGGTGAAATCCAATGTAGTTCCACTACAAAACCCCAGTTATATGTCCATTCAAGACTGACCTTTACCATTTGACTTATAATGTATACCATACTCATCAAGGGACTATCTCGAGTCAATTCAGCGACTATGAGTATTTAAAATTCTGAGAGATGTATGCAACACAAGCATAAAGGTCCTAGACAGGATGAACAAAGTGGTTCGACGGGAACACAATGCTTTTCACACCAACATAGTGAATTTTTTATCAGAATAACCTCTCGGTATACTCGCAACTTCGTGTTGCTAGCGACTACATGTCCTTTTATCTCATAGTTTGCTTCATGTCATTCAACGACAAAGAGAGCAATGTGCTAACATCTGGTTGAGCAATGTATGACTGAGATTTATAGTCTTAAATCATTTGGTATGGCCTTTTGCTTACTAATAGAATCCCAATTTGTGATGTCTTCTATGCCAAAAAGGCTTTCATGCATTATATTATATATCTTCGGGTTACTTCGGGTAAAACTTTATGCATGAGGAGAGAGCAGAAAATTAACTTATCTGCGTTTAATTGTATTTGTTGGGGGCCTTCGTCTTCCGAAGGTCCTCAAAAACATGATTTAACAATGTTTCTCGAGTGTAATATATGAACAGGTGCCTTCGGACTCGGATCAGAACCACACAGTGTGAAAAGCACGAACAATACGAAGGTTGACGCAGCGCCGAAGCTATGCGCAAGGAAGCTTCGGCATAACGACAAAAGAGGGAACCGACTTAAAAGGGAAAAAGGCTATTTAGACCTCGGTGGACTACCTTGAAGTCATTAGCAAATGTGAAGGGCATGGATGTAATTTTACACGGGCTGTGTCCCGTGCCTATAAATAGATGAACAGTACCCCTGTACTGTTCACGCTGACTTGTACTCATTTTTGCGTCACGCTTGTACTTTCATTTTCTGTCAAGCCGAAGGTATAAATGTAATTCAATATTGTCATTATTCATTTGTTCATTTATGATTATATAATAAGAAATGTGTATGATGATGTTATATGTTTGTTCACATTATCCCTTATGTTTTACATGCTTCACCCGCCCTTGATATGTTTATATATATATATGTTGAGATGATGAAGGTATGTCCTTCATGACCTTCGCCCGAAGATCATTATATCCTTAGGGAAATAATGTTCCAAAGGACGAAGGGCATTAACAAATAACCTGTTTTTGTGTTGCCTTGTTCTCAATTTATAGCATTTGAGAACAAGTCCCCAACATTGGCGCCCACCTCTGGTGAACCCTTTTTCGACCACCTTCGGCAAGCACCGACCTTCGTCATGCCGCCGAAGAAAGCTTCAGCGCCAGGGGCTGCCGCATTTCAGCCACTGGACCCAAATCAGGAGACCCTCTCTCTTCGAGAGGCCCGAAGCCAGAAAAGAAAGGCCATCAGTCCAACACTCCAGGAGGAGGAGTTGGACCAGGATATCAGAAACATGGAGATAATCCATCAGCAGGTACAACGGAAGAAGGAGAAGATGGCCCGACTAGCTGATCTTCAAAAGCAGATCGATGAAGCTACTGAAGAAGTATGTCATCTTGCTCAAGACGAACAAGAACAAAGGCCCCAACATAGGGAGCTTCACCAAGAAGGCTTATTCAACGAGGATGGATGGTATGATGATTTTAATCATGTTACCTTTACCTTTGATGATGCTTCTCCCTTGGCAGCAGAACTGCAGGCTATCCCATGGCCTCCATCATACAAGCCACCTCAGCTCCCCATGTATGATGGGCATTCAGATCCGAAGCAGTTCTTGATGAGTTATGAAGCGACTATATCTTCATACGGAGGCAATGCAGCTGTCATGGCCAAATCCTTCGTCATGGCAGTTAAGAATGTGGCACAAACATGGTATCCTTCTCTTCGGCCAGGGACTATTACTTCATGGCAGAAGCTTAAGGATATGGTAGTGACAAGTTTCCAAGGCTTCCAGACGAAGCCAGTCACAGCTCAGGCACTGTTTCAATGCACGCAAGATCATGAGGAGTATCTCCAGGCGTATGTTCGAAGGTTCTTGCGTCTGAGAGCGCAAGCGCCTACAGTGCCTAATGAAATTAATGAAATTGTCATTGAGGCCATGATCAAGGGGCTTCGTCTAGGACCCACTGCCCAGTATTTTGTTAGAAAGCCTCCATAGACTCTGGAGAAGCTGCTTCAAAAGATGGATGAATACATCCGGGCTGACAATGACTTTCGCCAAAGAAGGGAGGAAGCCTACAGGTTCGCTGAGATGACCAGGGGCTTCGGAGGAAGAATCCACCCGAGGCATGTCAGGTCAATTCACTCCACTCAGAGTGATGACATAGGAAGTCAGCTGCAGAAGCCACAATATACTTCACAATCTTCGGGGCAGCAGCAAAGCTCTTTCCGATCGCCAGCTCCAAGAGGCAGAGGCGCCAGAGGCTTCAGAGGAAGGTAGCCAGGAAGATCTACTACCTATTTTGTGGTGAAGACAAGGGCCATACTAAAAGAATGTGCCAAATCACCATCCAAAAGCAGAAGGAAATTGCAGAAGCCAAAGCTAGGCAAAGTCAACCGAAGCAGGTCCTGCACACTGCTTCGTGTCATTCACCCTACATACCAGAATATGTGGGTAATCATCCTACAGCTTCGGTTGCTTCGGCTAGTCAGCCACAGGCTTCTTGGCCACAGCTTCCACCTCCACCACTACTACAACGTACTTATTCACGAGGTCAGCAACCAGAAGGGAGCCAGCAGACTCATCAGCAGCGAGATTTCAGGGAGGAATTCGAAGCCCGCACAGTCAACAGTACTGTGCCAGAATCAAAACACATCTATTAAGAGATATCCTACCTCCGAAGCATTTTTATATTCATTGTCATTTTCTTTTTAATAAGGAACAATCGATGTAAACTTAGTTTCCTTGCCATTTTTAATTTCTTCTAATAGCTTCGTTCTTGTCATAGTGAAATATATCTTCTCCACAGACTCACGAAGCTCAAAAATTGCTGAATACTGAAGCTCAAAAGTCGTTCCTAAGGGAATGCAGAGTTAAAAACCGCATTGCAAGTCTCACCGAAGCTACAAAAAGTCGTTCCTAAGGAGCGCAGTGTAAGTTGCCGAAGCTACAAAAAGTCGTTCCTAAGGAGCGCAGTGTAAGTTGCCAAAGCTACAAAAAGTCGTTCCTAAGGGAGCACAGTGTAAGTTTTCTGCTCAAAAGTCGTTCCAAAGGGAATGCAGAGCCAAATACGGCCGAAATATAAGGCGAAGCGCGAAAAGTCAACGCGAGTACCGCCGAAATATAAGGCGAAGCGTGAAAAGTCAACGCAAATACCGCCAAAATAGAAGGCGAAGAAGTTCAAAAGACGTTCCTAAAGGGATGCAGAACTTACACCGAAAAAATAAGCGGTGAAGCCAAAAAATAAACGGCAAAGAGATTTTTGATGGTTCCTAAGGGGACGCAGATATTGTGTTTCAGCGTGGGTATGTGTCTTCGGCATTAGCATCATTCTTTACATCATATCATCACATTATATTGCATAGCATCACATCATACATCATATCACATCAATGACATCAATTAGAAACGAGGCCGATCTTCGGAGAATGCTTTACAAAAAATGGAAATATGCCAAGGCACAAAGTAAGTTGAGAATTACAGCTTCAACAGTTCTGATGTGGAAAGAGGAATTTATTGTTTACGAAGTATTGATGATTTTACAAAATGTGGATGATTCTTATGAGGCATAAAAACTCTTCTTTACGAAGCATGAAAAGAAGGGAAGGTGTTTTTTCACCGAAGGTTCAAAAACGGTACGTACATAAAGTTTCATGCATCGCAAAGAACTGAATTACGAACAATGCATATATTACATTCAAATCTATAACCACCAAATATTACAAACATAGTTCAGCAAATGTTACATTAATATTCTAGAAATGTTTTTACAATAGCTACTCTTCTTCCTTCAGAACTTTTTCTGCAGCTTCGGTTAGCAGTTTGGTAACAACTTCGTCCACAATAGCTTCGGCCATATTAATAATTTCTATTGCTTTCTTTGTCTCTGGGTCGGCTAGTGGGTCAAATGGCTCTGGGGGAGGAGATAGATCAGCTGCGATAGAAGACATAAATTAGTTCGAATTCACAAAAATAAACAACAAAGCTAAAGGCCATTAAGTAATATCTATCCGTCTTTCGAGTTTCGCAGCCTTTTCAGCTTCTTTTGTTGCTTATCGAGCGTCATGAATATCTTTTTCGCTCTTCTTCATTATTTCATGAGCCATCCCTCGGCCGCCATTTTCCCAGATATCAGTAAAAAAATTTCCTCCTATTAAACTCACTTCGGTCGAGGGGTCCTTCGTATCGTCAACAGAGAAGGCAGCTTTGGCCTGGGCCAATATTTTAACATGTTCACAACCTGCCTTCTCTAAAACGGCTGCAACTCCCCTAGCACCAGAGAATGCACAGACGTCCCCGCGGTCACTCAAAATCTCCTCAAAAGCTTCGGCTTCACTACTGATCCACTCGATGACGCCCTCAGGGTCGCCCCGTATGAAGTTGTCTTCGTTTGAGTACGCGCCCACGTTGGCGAAGCTAGCCTTTATCTTTTTCACAGACTCCACAGATTTTTCAAAGCATCTTTCTTTGGATGCGCGAAGCTCTACAACTGTTTTTTTCAAAATAATTTTTCCAGTATTCGCTGGCATCTCGATCAGCTTCGGCAACAACGCATTTTAATTTGGTCTCGGCTAACTGTTTTCGATGGTCTTCAATTTCACTTTTCTGGGCCTCAGCTTGAACTTTGGAACTAGCTTCGTCTTCTTTTATCTTGTTTACCAATGAAATTAATATTTTATCCTTTTCAAGGCCTTCGTTCCTTAGTTCAATCACCTCTGAACGAAGGTTGTTCAGAGCCATTGTGCACCCTTCATCTTCGATATTTTTCTGTGCCCTAAGGACATTGCTAAGGATCAAGCCCTGCAAAAGGAGTATAGTATTAAGTACAAACAAGTGAAATAATTCATTTTTAAATACAAAAATTGATTTTCGCACCTTTATACTATTATATGCCAAACTGTCGGCCAATTCATCCTTTGACAGTACTGAGAGGCCATCTTCTAACGTTGGAAACCCGAAGCTTCTACCCATCTCCCGGCAAACAGATATCTCTTTGCTATCCGGGAGACAGTACAAAAAATCTTCTTCTCCGCTGCCGTTAAACACTAATGCCCCCTTCGAATATTTTAGCTTCTGGGCATAGTGTTGAGCTTCTCGTTCTTCTTCTTTAGAGAGTCTTTTTCCCGAAGCATGATAGATTATATATTCAATACTTTCTTTTAAAGCTTTGGGAGCAGGAGCAGCAACTTTTTCAGGCAAAGTCTGTTCTATAGCCTCTTCCTCTGCTACCTTTTCTTCAATTTCTGAGGGTTTTTTCTCAGCAGGCTCTGAAGGCCCAGCTTTGGCACTACCCTGGCTCACAGCAGTTTCAACTTCGGCCGGTTTTGTTTCAACTTCGATTTGTATTTTCGAAGCCTCGGCAATTTTCCCTGAAGAAGTAGAGCTTGAAGCCTTTACTGATTCTAGCACATCTAGTACATTTGCCATTCTTCTTCTTTTGGGAGTTGCCGCAAGACCTTTTTGTATCTTCGGCACTGTTACTTCCGCCGAAGGGCTTAAAATTCCTAACATTTTTTTAGTTTTTGGCTCTTCGGCCTTATCTTTACTAGTCTTTGCCTCAGCTTGCTCGGTTGAGGGTGCCTTCGGCATGGTAGTCGGTTCTTCAGTTTTCTGCGTAGGAGGAATGGGCTCCTTTGATTCAGCAACTGAAGAAATCTTCTCACCAAGCTCAGGTACCACGACCGGTTCAATATAACGCGACTGGTGGGTAAGGACCTTCAACTTTTTACTCTTCGGCGCAGGCTCGCTTGGAGCAACCGAAGCAGCAACCTTTTCAGAAGTTGCACCCTTTCTTTTCTGCCCCTGTGGCGGGTAGCGATAGTCAGGGTACACAAATCCAATAGCATCAAAAACCCTATTTAATCTTTTATTTTTTCGGCTCCCGAAGGCCGCAGATAGTGCATTATCTTCGGACTTGGAATATGCTCCAAGTAACTCATCGCTAGTATTTTCAATACACTTCAGCCAATCATCATCTGGTTCGACAAACTTGTCCTCAAACCTGAATGTGTATTTCAATCGAACCAGACCGCCTTCGCTAGGGTTAGTGATGGTTTCTTTCGGCATTTCCCAGCTGTCTATAAGTGGCCATATCTTGTAGGCTATATGTTCTTGAAGTAAGTCTCTTGTCCCAATAAAAGAGCAAACTGTGTTGAAGGCCCTTCGGCATGCTTCGACTGCCTCATCAATTTCTACCTTCGTCTTTCGGAGGCCAGATGGGGCGCATGATGATCTCTTTAATGTCTTCTCTCGCCTTCAAATCATTTTTCACATAAAACCACTCTTCCATCCAGGCTCCGGGCCATCTCTTTCGAAACGTTGGCACTGGGTAGCTTGCGCCAGAGCGAGCAACGAAGCTATAGCAACCGAAATTGTTATGATATTGTTCTTTACCCCAGGCCTTCGCCCCATTTAAAACTTCAACCACAAACCGAAAGTTCATGCATACTGGAAAAACATCTTGCACTTGGCTCTAGACCTTGACTTCTCACAGCCCAGACGAAGATCCACATTCTAATAACTGCTTCAGGAGTGATCTGGTGAAGGAAAATCTGGTATATCTTTAAAACTTCAACCACAAATCTACTCAACAGGAACCAAAGTCCAGCTTTGAAGAAGCTTCGGAAGATCACAACTTCGTTTTCTTCGGGAGCAGAAACAGCCCTGTCTACGTCAGCCCTCACAATAGACATATCTCGAAAATACTTTCCTCTCATATTATCAAGATGACTCTGTTTGATAGTTGATTTCCCGAAGACTGCATGACTTGGTCGCCAGGGCCGATCTTCAGAGTCTTCGCCTCTACTTTCCACATCATAGCTGTTGCTATCATCAGTATCTTCAGACAAGCCTTCCAGTATCTCTTTAGTAATCTTCTCTGTATTTGTTTTTGCTATTGACTCAATAAATCCAGCAGTTTTCTCCTCAAGGAGCTTCTCCTTTTCGGTTAGCTTCGTCTCAGCAACTGTCTTCTTGTCTTGAGACATCTTCTCTTCGGAAATGACGAAAACGTGTCCTTCAAACCGAGGCTCAAAAGCTTGAGAGCTATCAAGCGCTAGTAAGCACAAGTTATAAAATTGAGAAAATAAGGCAAATGGCACAAGCAGTGTATCAAGTGCAGTCGATGTGAGTTCCTATTTATACGCCCAGTGTGCTCCAAGTTGGAGGGGCCCGTCTGTCATTGACTGTTGCTATTCTAGCAAAGGGAAGGTGTTTTTTCGGACCTTCGGCTTAGGGCCTTCGTCCATGTCACAATCTGAATTCGTCATTCTAACAAATTAATATTGCGAGGGGCTACTGTTGGGGGCCTTCGTCTTCCGAAGGTCCTCAAAAACATGATTTAACAATGTTTCCCGAGTGTAATATATGAACAGGTGCCTTCAGACTCGGATCAGAACCACACAGTGTGAAAAGCACGAACAATACGAAGGTTGACGCAGCGCCGAAGCTATGCGCAAGGAAGCTTCGGCATAACGACAAAAGAGGGAACCGACTTAAAAGGGAAAAGGCTATTTTGACCTCGGTGGACTACCTTGAAGTCATTAGCAAATGTGAAGGGCATGGATGTAATTTTACACGGACTGTGTCCCGTGCCTATAAATAGATGAACAGTACCCCTGTACTGTTCACGCTGACTTGTACTCATTTTTGTGTCACGCTTGTACTTTCATTTTCTGTCAAGCCGAAGGTATAAATGTAATTCAATATTGTCATTATTCATTTGTTCATTTATGATTATATAATAAGAAATGTGTATGATGATGTTATATGTTTGTTCACATTATCCCTTATGTTTTACATGCTTCACCCGCCCTTGATATGTTTATATATATATATATATATATATATATATATATATATATATATATATATATATATATATATATATATATATATATATTGAGATGATGAAGGTATGTCCTTCATGACCTTCGCCCGAAGATCATTATATCCTTAGGGAAATAATGTTCTGAAGGACGAAGGACATTAACAAATAATCTGTTTTTGTGTTGCCTTGTTCTCAATTTATAGCATTTGAGAACAAGTCCCCAACAGTATTTCAATTTAATTTCCCAGATTTCCAAGCACTATAGAGCTTGATATAGTTGTTATGGCCACTTGGCGATATATAAATATGATGCCACACAACACAGTCAAATAAAATATAGAGCCAAATAAAATTGTTTAAGAAGGTTGCACTTAATGTGACTTTAGGGGGTTAAACAACCCACCACAATCTACGTGAATACAAGCTCTAGGGTATGTGGCGTTAACGCGTGTGCGACCATCAGGACTACGCAGCATAGCAAGCCATCGTAATAAGCGCAACATGCACAACTATGGCTCGGTAATCGGGGTACATGATAAGTCCACGCAACGTGCGCAACAGGCGCAATTGTGGCTCGATGATCACGACAGATGAACAGTGCCTACAGGGCATGCGAAAAATACGCGACTCGGCGATGACAGTCCGACTCAACAGAAGCGGTTCGATTAAATGAGGGTGTGACATAGCAATCACATGACGCAACCAAGTTCGTACGACACAAATACTGCGTCGTGTTGCCAGGGCGCAACCAATGCTTAGTCAATGTCTTAACTCAGTCGATTAATAATGTAACCTGATCGTCACATCAGTGTACCCATTATACCATTTAATCGCTCGATGTGAGTCCTAAGGCTCAACGCATAACAAATATTTAGAGCGATATGAAAAAACATATTGTGGCCTTCACATGCATTTTAATAATTTTCTGCTATTTATTTAATATGATAAATAAAAGCAGGAAAAAATACCTGAATTAATAGAAGAACTTAACACATCAGGTGTAAAAATAACATTTTCCCATATTTAAGCATGCATTGCTCTACCAATTATTTACTACAGAAAATAATTATTTAAGGTAGAAACAACAATATAAAACATGTTATGTTGTATTTATTATTTGCAACACCAAATAACTAGAATAAATAAAATGAAACATGCATATATATTAAATCTTACGGAAAATGATTAATTCAGTATTAACTTATGGGAAAATGACAATCCTATTTCTTTCTTTCTAGCCGCCACAAACTTTGTTATTTATTTATATCCTAGCACGGAATACGGATGTCACAACCATTGAATGGTTCAACTGTTTTCTCATGCATGGCGCTCAGAATTAGGATCCAAAGCCGCTTGACGCATGCGTGATATTTTATTTCAACGGTCACAAAGAAGTTGCATGCACGCATGCAGCAAGAGACGCTCAACTGCCACGAAGAAGTTGCATGCGGGCATGCAGCAAGAGACACAGGTCACATCGAGCCGGGCGGCGACACACAACACCGATTTTTTTCACATAAACAATACCAGATGAACAATACCACCAACAGTAGATACAACCTACTATTGAAAAAAGCATACTATTTGGAGGAATCGAAGTTTGTCGCGTAGGACAATTCGGCGAGGCCGGGAGACCTGCCGGCTTGACGAAGAGTTGATGCAGATCTGACACCGTAGCAACGTTGAGGTAGAGCTTGCTGATAACGTATTGAGAACTACGTTACCACGGATCACCAGATCCGCTCTCTTCCCTCCCGTCAGCAGTAGAGACGCAAGAAGCTGTAGAAGACCCGTCTGCCTTCCTATAAGCACGACAGAGGAAACACACGAGACACAAGATATAGGGTTGGGCCTCTGGCCTCTTTCTGATCTCTGTAATATGAAGGGGTGTACATGTTCCTTATATAGAGATGTGAGACCCCTCAAGGGCAAATCCGATATTTGCCCACATAACCCTAACTAGGGTTACTTAACATATTTAACACCAATCTATGCTAGGTCTTAATACAATAAACCTGTATTAATACAAACTTACGATGATTATTTGTTGTGGTTTGGCGTGCTCCTCATTTTAAATTATACGTACCAGTTTCGAGCTATGTCTCTTACAACCATGATGAATGATTTAGCCAGTACCACCGTGTTATTGCTGAACGATGCAATGTTGGTTTCATAGCTCATAAGACGGGGTCTAATTTCCCATCATACGAAGGAAGTTGGGGTGTCTTATATATAGCAGTCCAAGGGGTTGCTTGGAGGTCCATTGAAAGTGGATATGCGCTCTAGTAAATGGAATTTGCGTCCTCTTGAATGAAGTGCTTATGTTCTAGCATCTGCTTTATTTTTGCCTTTGCTGTAGATCTTTGCGATACAACTCTTTAGAGGCTTCATCTATCTATCTTCGAAGCTTTATCAATATAGGGTCTTGTCGGTATACATTTTCATATGAAATTATAACCATAGCCTTTCTATTACACAATCACCCTGCATAATTGAAGGGGTGCAATTATATCATTTTCAACTCTAACATGCCTTTCTCTCTCTCCAGAGACCTTCTCCCCCTTTTATGAAGCGCGACCTCGGAGGCACCGAAGCTTTGCTTCACTTTGGGCTCTCTACCAGCTTTGGCCCCTTTCCTTTATACAAAGCTCTGTGTTTGTTTCGTAGCCAGGAGTTTCACTTTCTTAATCTTTGACTTTGATCTAGACCTTTCCCCTCAAAGCATGCCTAGACAATGATTTGTGTCAATATATGGACCTTTCACCAAAGACCTTATTCCTAACAATAACACAATCAAAATACAAGGTCCACAAAGCAAACCCATCAGGACTCCTGAAGAAGGCTCTGAAGGAGTAACACCGATATGTGGTATGCGTTTATGGTATTAGATCAGTTGAGCTACCATTTCCATCGTGTGGTGCCGTTCAGATGGGTAGAGAGGTAGTTGCATGCAGTTGTAATTTTCTCTTGCCACAAGTTGCTACAAGTCAGTCAGTGTGGCCGTTAGGCTTCAATAGTGGCCATGTCTGCCGGAGGGGATATGTAGTCACTTCACTTCTTCAGACTAGCTCCAGCAGGTCGTGCATATGGCTAGACTGGCTCCAGCAGGTTGTATATATGGTCGTGTAAAATACTGTTTTACACTACAGCCTCGAGCAGAGACAATTTCAGTCATTGTCAAACAATAAATTTAGTTTAGATCTTCTGGATGCATGGGTTTTGAGTTTTATGTCGTAGTAGATAGTTTTTCACAGGTCTTTACGTGAATTTGGCTCCAATTGTCGTTGTCAGCATGAGCTACGCTTGCAATCTATTCCCTCTGTTCTTTTTTTATTTGTTGACCTTGTATTTTAGGACGTGCTCACAACCTGATCGTGAGAACAATCATGTACAGTATGCATAAATGAAGACATAATATATTTACAGCATATTTCATTGATCAGCTCCACGGCGTGCATACAAAAATACACTAGCGGTACAATCTCTGGCTCCCACGCACAGCTCCCTTCACAAATACTGGTGCAACCTGCAGTACGTAGGAATACGGTACGTCTACGGTACACGCATGCAAGCATCATGCCCTCGCTCACTTGCCGGGGACGAAGTTGGTGGCGTAAGCCCAGGCGTTGTTGTTGACGGGGTCGGCGATGTGGTCGGCGAGGTTCTCGAGGGGGCCCTTGCCGGTGACGATAGCCTGCACGAAGAAGCCGAACATGGAGAACATGGCGAGGCGGCCGTTCTTGATCTCCTTCACCTTGAGCTCGGCGAACGCCTCCGGGTCGTCGGCGAGCCCGAGCGGGTCGAAGCTGCCGCCAGGGTACAGCGGGTCGACCACCTCCCCGAGCGGGCCGCCGGCGACGCGGTACCCCTCGACGGCGCCCATGAGCACCACCTGGCACGCCCAGATGGCCAGGATGCTCTGCGCGTGGACCAGGCTCGGGTTGCCGAGGTAGTCCAGCCCGCCCTCGCTGAAGATCTGGGAGCCCGCCTTGAACCACACCGCCTCGCCGAACTTGACGCCGTTGCGGGCGAGCAGCTCCGGGAACACGCACCCGAGCGCGCCGAGCATGGCCCAGCGGCAGTGGATCACCTCCAGCTCGCGGTTCTTGGCGAAGGTCTCCGGGTCCGCCGACAGCCCCGCGGTGTCCCACCCGTAGTCGCCGGGGAACTCGCCGGTCAGGTAGCTCGGGGGCGAGCCGGACAGCGGGCCCAGGTACAGGACGCGGTCGGCACCGTACCATGGGCTGCCGGACGCCGCCGGCTTGGGCTTGGCGGCGGTCTTGCGCATGGTGATGCGGCCCTCGCCGAAGACGTCCCTCGTGCCAGCCGCCGGCTTGCCGACGAGCGCGCGGGAGGTGATAGCCATGGTGGCGGCAGCCATGTCGATCAGATCGCAGCTGCTTCTGATGCTCTGCGTTGTGTATGCAGTATGCGTGTGATGGCTGTGTCATAACAGAACACAGCAGCTACATTTTATACAGTTGGGTTTGGATAGCAGGTCATCTTTTTCCTGAACTGCGATTGGCCGGTTGGTCTCGCCGGGGTGGCTTGGCATCTGACGTGGCTCCTCGTGGGCCCCAATGGCCTATCACACATGAATCCTGGGGTGTGCCACGTAGGAATGGGCGTAGCTAATCAGGAGCTGCCACTTGCCATCGTGGGAAAAAAATGGATGAGATAGGATGGGCTTTGTTGCCCCGCGCTTCTTGCTATTTGTCAAATGCATAATCAATGAAGTCTTTTTGCTGATTCATCGAAATGGATCATGTGTATCTTTCTCGTTCATCGGGACAGTCGACGCCGCCTGCCTCCTGATTCGCTCCTCCTCGCCCAGCATCGCCTCACGGCGGCAGCATGAGGAACGAGAAGAGCAGGTAGAGGGAGAGGAGTGCCCGGACTGCGGTGGGACTGGGCTGTACATCCGCTGCAAAGGAGAGTGCTTCGTCTTCAAGCAGCTCTCGAAGGAGACGGCCACAAGGCACGCAAGGCCGCCAAGAACATGGCCACCAGATACACTTCAGGGTACTGCTATGCACATCGTTAATTAATTCCTTGCTTGCATATCTACATATCCATCCCCACCTCTCACCAAGCAAGAACATGACCAATTCCAATTGCATTGCATCTGTTGTAGGCTATCCACCAATGGACCTACTGCAAAAAGTGCTCCTCCACCCGCGTGCCTGTATAAAATGGAAGGGGTTCTACCAACAATCAACACACATGTGAAGTGAAGTTGGGACGTGTAGGTGGATCCACGACGCATGCATCTGTAGGAACCCTGATTTTGGTATGGTTTCTACACTCAAATTCATCATTATGATATAAGACAATCTGTTTACAGGTTTTGGTAAGGTTTTCTGGCAGGTATTTAAGAGTGGCCCTCTCTTCATATCATCGAAAGGTAAAACTATTAGTGGCACACATTGGTTTTTTCCTTTGTTTCCAACCTGTAACATTATATTAGGGGTATGTGTAGTTTAGGGTAAGTAATATACTCCTTTGTGCTCAATAAGTAATTGATATAAGGTAGAAGAAGGTAGAAACATATGTACAATTTAGGGTTTACCTCTTTATGATTTCTGGGTAGCCACAATATTTTCACATTGCAAGTCAAGTCCTTAGTACCCTGGTAATCAAACTAACATGTTAGAGCATCAGGCAAATTCATTGTGCACCTGCCTGTTGTATGTTAAAGAAATCAATTTTTGCATGTGTTAGTTGTCTCCTAAACTGCTGCATGTTGGAACTTGCTCTCCGGTGCAAGTTGATCCAGCGGGGGAGTGTAGCAACGTAAACAGGGTTTTCGCACGAGATGACAATAGCTCTGTTAATCTAGCCTCTCAAGGGCACCGTGTGGGGGTATTTATAGGTATCTGAGTGCCCAGCGTCCTGTGTTAAGGACGCATGTGCCCTTAGACACCTAGGTTATCCCCGGAATATTCCCTTAAAGCGGGGTTATAGACCGTAATTACAGGGAGACCTTTACAAATTAGGCCCGTAATGCGCAGCGGCCACACATGGCCTGTTACAATGGGCCGGATCACACGTGGGCCTCCATGCTGGACGAGGTCGCAAGATGAGACGACCTCGCCACAGGTCTTCGTCCGGTGGCGTATGGGACGAAGGGTAAGTCTGCCCGTTGTCTTGTCTCCGTTGGTGCAGCGAGGACGGCGAAGGCATCGAGCGAAGGGTGGCGTCTTCGCCTTCGCCCCAACATTTTCCCTCCGAGGGACCAGTTCGACTAAGTCATCTGGTGCCGAAGACGTCGCTAGATGGCAGAGACGCTGCCCTCGCTCGAAGTGGTTCCGCGGGGGTTTTTGACATGACCGTTGATTGACGCCGTACTGTTGGATTGGGGGTTTCCCGAAGCGCCGCGCCCTGTGTATAAAAGGGGGCGAGGGGCGGCACATTTTGAACTTTATCTTTCCACGCTCCGCGAAAACCCTAACTGCCTTCTCAAACCGCTCGCCGCTCGTCTGCCCTCCATGCACTTGCTCGTCGGAGATCTGGCCCGTGTGAAGCAGACCGTCCGCCGCCGCCGACGGTACGTAGCGATGCCGTCCTCTTCTTCTTCTGCTACCGCTACGCCGCCGGCCGATGCGTCGTCTGAGGAGACGCTGGGCAATTTGGCGGCAGAGGAGTTGCGCGCCGGCGACACGGTCGATTTCGACGCATCGCGGATGTCCTCGGTTCGCGTGCAAGACATGCAGCAGCTTGGTTATTTTGGCGGCGGGGTGGCACGTGTCCCGGGGGCGGAGGAGGTCCCCGAGCCAGAAGGCGAGTTGGTTGACTTCGAGGCGTTCTTCGCCGCTGGTCTTCGTCTGCCCGCGCATCGATTCGTGGGAGAAGTCCTGCGCAGATTCAACGTCCAGGTCCACCAGCTGACGCCGAATGCCGTGGTGGCCCTGTCAAAATATGTCTGGGCAATGACTTCGTACGGCGAGCAGCCATCGGTCGAAGTCTTCGTGAAGTATTATTGTCTACATTGGCAGAAAAGGATGATCGGAAATAAGATTGCTCAATTTGGGTCCTGTACATTTACGCCGAAGACCGGCAAGACTTCGATGGAAGTCATTGAGTTGGTTCCTTGCGCCCGCAATAAATGGGGCAACTGGTATGAGTTTTGGTTCTACGTTGTCGAGGGCACAGTCGAAGACCATCCGGGGCTCCCCGTGGCCGAGATGTGCTCGCATTATTACTCAGCATACCCGCAGTTTGAAGTGGCAGAGGAGGATGCGGACGAAGGGGCCCTGCGGTGCGCGGCCGGCCTGAGTAGCGGGCGCGATCTGGTTGAGGAGTTTGTCGCGTATGGGGTGTGGCCCTTGGCGCGTGGCTGGACGCTGGGCGAAGTATGCCCTCGCTAGATGCCTTCCTGTGGTGGGATGCTGGTGCGAAGTCCCGCCTTCGCACTGGATTTGCATAGCCGCGATCCCGCCGCATTCGTGCGTGAGGCGGAGGATGGGGCGGTGCGGATTGTTGGTCGGTACGTGCCGAAGACGGAGGGCCAGCGTAGCTGGGATATACGTGGGTCCAACGATCGCTTGAATAGGGTCTTCGAGTTGAACCGTCTGCCGTATGGCGGTTATCCCGGGCAAGACGATGTCGACCGTCGCGGGAAGAAACCGGCGGCAGAGACTGGAGACGACCCCGCGCCGGCGGCCGCCCCATCCTCTGAGAAGAGGAAGCTAGGTACTGCTACGGGAGGACTGGGGGTCTCCGATAGTTTTGCTATGGAGTTGATGGAGACATGCGCGGCCCCCGGGGGAAGGATGTCTTCGCCCGAGCTCCGGGAGTCTTCGGCGTGGATGCTGAAGGTTACCGGGGGTTGGTGGCCTAAGAACGTTCCTATCCCCCGCGCGGCCGGCGAAGACTTTTTTACATCTCGCATGGTTCGTGACTTGAGAGTGTTTCCTTATGGACGGAATATTGCTGCTGTTGTGTCGGCAGTGATGGATAAGGATCGTCAGGAAGCTGCGCAAAAACGCCGGGCGGTCATCAGGCTGCCCGAGGCTAGGCCGAAGAGGGCACGGGGGACCGCGAGGGCTGCAGCCCTCGGCGGTAGCCAGCCGACGCTGGCGGCGAAGTCGGCCGGCCCTGGGTCCAGCAAGGTGCCGGATGTCGTGAAGGCAGCCGGCGCCGGCAGAGCCAAGTCTACCTCGACCGGAGCCGCGAAGGCCCGAGAATTGCCTCCGCCGGGAAAGCGCATTGCCGATTTCGGCACTGATATTAGTGTGGATGATTATCTCACTGGTAAGTCGTTGGCCCATTTTTTTACTGTTGATACGTCGCAGGATCGGGTGAAGGGCAACTTGTTGTTGTTTCGCCTGCGGTGGCGACAACGGTGTCTGCCACAGTGCCTGGGGCGAAGGGTGGCGCTCTCAGCGCTGGCGGTGAGATTTCGGCGCTCGCTGCCGTCAAGGACGAGGCGGGCGATGTGTCCCGCCGGCTGAAGGAGGCGTCGCAGCGGCTAAGTCAGGTAAGTTGGGCTAGACTTCGGTTTTCATCGGTTTCGTTGGGATTGTGGTCTTATGTGTGTCTTTTAGGCGGCTGACTTCGCTGACCGCGTGGCGTCGGGGGCCCTTACGGCAGTTGTGTCTGCCGAAGTCGAGAGACTTCGGGCGCAGCATGCTGAGGCCGTCCGGGAAAAGTCGGCCGCCGATAGCAAGTGCCGCAAACTGGCGAAGAAGGTGGCCGCGCTGGAGAGCGAGAGGACTGAGCTCCGGCGCCAGCTGACGGAGGAGAGGAGGGAAGCTAATCAGGCCCTCGCCAAGGCGCAGTCTGCGCAGGCGGATGCCAATGTGGCGCGGGTGGAGGGTAGCCTCGCCAGGCAACGCGCCGAGGAATGGGAGGAGCGGTTCAACGCTCTGCAGGCCCGCATGGGGAGGGCCGAGGCTTCTACGCGCTTGGAAGTTGAGCGGACGCGCAAGCAGCTTATGGACTCATACCACGAGCTGGGCGCGCGGACCGCTGACTTCGAAGTGCCTGACCGAGAGTCAGGCCTTCGTTGCCTCGAGTGGCTGCAAGAGGAGTTGCTGGCGCTCCCGACCATTGTGGAGGGATTTATGTCCTATGCCTCCCTGGTCACCTGCGAAGGGGCGATGAACGCGCTGTCCCGCGAAGGGTGCCGTCACTATGAGGTCTTCGACCGATCTGATGAGGATTTCGAGCGCGAGATTTACAAGGTTGAGGACCCTATGGTGAAGGAATCTGCGGGAGCCCTCTTTGATCGGATGTGGGGCCCCCACGGTCGAGAGGTGGTCAGGGAGCGGTCCGACACGACGAGGGGTCAGGTAATGTTTGACTCTTGTTTAGTGTTGTTGAATGTGGGTTATATGTGGGCTTGCTGAATCTGTGTGCTGTGTTTCAGCCGGCGCGTGACGAGAAAGTGGAGGACTTCGAGGCTTTGAACAGCGCGCGGCCTGAGGCGGAGTCGAACCCGGTGGCGGCTGGGCCCGAGGTCGCCCCGGCGCCGCCCCCAGAAACCATCGAAGGCTCCCTCGATGCCCCTGCAGCCATTGCGGCCGGTGGTGGCTCGTCGCCAACCGCTGTGCCGAAGGCTGAGGATCCCCCGAAGACGGCGACGGAGCTGGCAGCGGAGGATCCCACGGCGGCTGGGTCTTCGCAGGTGGCTTAGTGGGTGTGGGTAGTTAGGGAATTTTGTATATGTTGCTGAACCTTGGTTGCTACGCAGGTTCAAGATTTTGGGCCTGCGCACGCAACCGCTACTGCTAATTTTTTGGCGGCTTCGACCGTGGATGCTGGGAATGAATCGGATGAGTCTGCGTCTAAGTTTTCTGATTTTGGTGACTCTGGGAGTTCGGTTGAGTGGACGGAAGAGTCGTCGGATGAGGACTTGGATTACTTTGTGGCCTTGGATGTGGCAGCGGCGGAGGCTTCGCCACGTGCTGCGGATGCTGAAGTTGTGCCTGGTCCAAGTGCTGGGCGTAAGCGGCGAAGGGCGGTTGCGAAGCGTAGAGTGAGTGAGGCGGACGGCGGTCGGCTTCGTGTGGGCAGGGCTGGCAAGCAGGAACTGTTGTCCTCGCCGGTCGTTGCGAGTGTAGGTGAGGGGGAGCTGCGAAGTCTTTTTGAGGGTGAGGAGCTGAGGATAATGCTATTTAACTATAGGGAGATGGGAATCATTCCGAAGGTTGAACCGATGTAAGGTGTGATGCCCTTGCTGTACATATGTAATAGCTTGTATGATGAGGTTGTGCGCCTTCGCACATTCGACTATGCTCACAAAGGCGTTGCGCACTTGGTCTGATGTATTTGTTGTGTCGGTCCGGCGCGCATGTAGTCGGTCTTTACGCGGACAATTTGGTGTAGTCTTTTTGAGGAAGACTTCGATTTTTCCGCACTTGTTGTGCTAGTCCGGCTGCACCCTTAGATGACTTTTGCACGGATAGTCTTTTTGAGGAAGACTTCGATTTTTCGCACTTGTTGTGCTAGTCCGGCTGCACCCTTAGGCGACTTTTGCACGGATAGTCTTTTTGAGGAAGACTTCGATTTTTCGCACTTGTTGTGCTAGTCTGGCTGCACCCTTAGGCGACTTTTGCACGGATAGTCTTTTTGAGGAAGACTTCGATTTTTTCGCACTTGTTGTGCTAGTCCGGCTGCACCCTTAGGCGACTTTTGCACGGATAGTCTTTTTGAGGAAGACTTCGATTTTTCGCACTTGTTGTGCTAGTCCGGTTGCACCCTTAGGCGACTTTTGCACGGATAGTCTTTTTGAGGAAGACTTCGATTTTTCGCACTTGTTGTGCTAGTCCGGCTGCACTCTTAGGCGACTTTTGCACGGATAGTCTTTTTGAGGAAGACTTCGATTTTTTCGCACTTGTTGTGCTAGTCCGGCTGCACCCTTAGGCGACTTTTGCGTGGAGTGTCGCACGCGAGGGTAGCTAGCGCTGGACCTCGCGGTGACTTTGTATTGGTCAAATGTCGAAGACCGTCGGCGCGGTCTTTTTTCGACGTTGATTTTTGCGGGGGATTTTTCACTTGTATATTACATGACTCCGCCTCGTTAAAAACCTCACCCCCCGGGAGGAAAAGAGTGCGGGCCAGAATAAAATTGTTTTTTGCGAATTACAAGGGCGAGCTGGCCCTGATGAGTCAAACAAAAAATTTGCGGAGATTATCAATGCTCCAAGAATGCTCCAAGTCTTCGCCGTTTGGCGTTGCGAGCCTGTATGCGCTGGGGGATGCCTTCGTCTTGACAATGAAAGGGCCCTCCCACTTGGGCTCCAGCTTGCCCCTGGACTCTGTCCGAGCTGTTCGGACGAGTACGAGGTCCCCTTTGCTGAATTCCCTCGGGATGACTGCGTGGTCGCGCCATGCTTTTGTCTGGGCTTGGTATTTATTGAGAGCCTGTAGGGCGAAGACACGGTCTCCATCGATGAGATCCTTCGAAGTGGGTTCTCCACGTCGGGGACAGCTGACGAGACTGTCCGTGGGGACCCATGTTTTATTTCTTGTGGGGTCATGGCCTCCGATCCATATAGAAGGCGGAAAGGGGTGAACCCAGTCGCCCTACACTCAGTTGTGTTTAGCGCCCAGACCGCTTCAGGTAACAAATCGGCCCACCTGCCCTTTTTTCGTCGAGGAGCATCTTCTTGACAGCTATGAAAATTTTGCCATTAGCGCATTCCACAACTCCGTTGGACTGCGGGTGGTATACTGAGGCGAAGGCAAGTTTGGTGCCAATGGAGAAGCAGAAATCCTTGAAGTCTTGGCTGTCAAACTGCTTGCCGTTGTCAACTGTGAGTTCGGACGGTACTCCGAAGCGACAAACAATGTTTTGCCAGAAGAATTTCTATGCAGTCTTTGATGTTATTGTGGATACAGCCCTCGCCTCGATCCATTTGGTAAAATACTCGACAGCGACGAAGGTGAACTTGAGGTTCCCCTAAGCCGTGGGCAGGGGCCCGACAATGTCCAGGCCCCAGCGCTGGAGAGGCCATGTGTGGGCGATTAATTTTGTGAATTGCGAAGGGCTGCCTGATCGAGGAGAAAACTTCTGGCAGGCTTCGCAGGACCTTGTGACCCGATTTGCGGCGCAGATCATTGCGGGCCAGTAGAAACCTTGATGGATCACCTTTGCGGCTAGAGCCCTTGGCCCTACTTGAGAGCCGCAAGTACCGCTGTGGACTTCGCGCATGATTTGGACGCCTTCGGTCTCGGTGACACATTTAAGCATTGGCTGACTGACCCCCTTCTTGTAAAGCTGGCCCTCAATCAGTGTGAAGTCCCGGCTTCGATGTTTGAGGCGCTTGGCCTCGTTGATGTCGGTTGGGTGGTAGTACCCCTGTAGAAACAAGGTTATTGGTGCCCGCCAGTCTTCAATCATAATGAGGTTGACTATGCGGTGGCCCTCACTGTCGTTGGTTATTTGGAGCCCTTCGGGGCTCCGGACGGCTGGTGTGCCGATAACATGGTAGAACACGTCGGAGGGCAGGGACTCGCCTCTGGCGGCAGCCTTGGCCAATGCGTCGGCTTCTTCATTCTTGGCCCGGTCCACATGCTGCAAGGTGAATCCCTTGAATTGTCTCTCGAGACTTCGGATGGCCGCGAGGTATTGCATAAGTGCGGGGTCCTTTGCTGCGTAGTCTTTCTCGACTTGGCCGGCGACTACCTTGGAGTCTGTTCTGACAATGCAGGTGGTGACACCAAGGGCCCTTAGCTTGCAGAGGCCGAGGATGACAGCTTCGTATTCTGCTATGTTGTTTGTGCATCTGTCATATTCCAGAGCGAAGCTGAGGCGTGACGCGTATCTGTGCTTGACCCCGGCGGGTAAGGTGATGACTGCAGCAGCGCCTGCCCCCGCATGGCACCATGCGCCGTCGCAGTGGATTGTCCAAACCTTCTCTGCAGACGGGTCCGGCTGTGTTATTGGCCCAGTCCAGTCGACGACGAAGTCTGCCAAAACTTGCGACTTGATGGCTGTCCTAGGCTCGAAAGTGATGTGGTAGCCGGAGAGTTCGGCCGCCCATTTGGCAATCCTGACCGATGCCTCCGGGTTTCTGAACAATTCGCCTAGTCCCCTATCTGAGGTGACCCGGACCTTGAATGCTTCAAAATAGTGGCGCAATTTGCGCGAAGTCATAACAACTGCATAGGCAATCTTTTCCAGTTCCGTCATATTACATTTTGATGGTGTTAGCACTTCGGAGACGTAATAAACTGGACACTGCCTGATCACGCCCTCTACTGACTGCTCCTGAACCAGTGCCGCGCTGACTGCATGCGGCGAAGCCGCAACATAAAGCAACAGGGGTAGCGAAGAGTCGGGGCTTGTAAGAACTGCCAATTCCGATAGGTACTGTTTTAATGAGGCGAAGGCCGCTGCCTGCTCTGGTCCCCAAGCGAAGTCTTTTGCGCCACGGAGTGTTTTGAGGAAGGGGAGACTTTGCTCTGCGGACTTGGAGATGAATCTGTTGAGGGCGGCCAATCTGCCTGTCAGGCGCTAGACGTCCCTGGCTGATTGCGGGGGCGTCATGTTGATGATGGCCTAAATTTTGGTTGGGTTGGCCTCGATTCCGCGGTGTGACACCAGGTAGCCCAATATTTTTCCCTGGCGGACGCCGAAGACGCACTTTTCGGGGTTTAGGCGAAGACGTGCGTCCCGCATGTTCGCAAATGTTTCGGCGAGGTCAGCAAGATGATCCTCCTTGCTTCTGCTGGCAACGACGATGTCGTCCACATATGTGAATATATTTCTGCCGACCTGCCCTTCAAGCACTGTTTTGGTAAGCCGGGAGAAAGTGGACCCGGCGTTCTTGAGTCCCTTCGGCATTCTGATGAAGCAATACGTGCCGAAGGGTGTTATGAAGCTGGTGCTGGCCTTGTCCTCCTCCTTCATGTATATTTGATGATAACCGGAGAAGCAGTCAAGGAGTGACATGACTTCGCACCCGGCCGCGCTATCGACTATTTTGTCGATCCGAGGCAGCGGGAAGTTGTCTTTTGGGCAGGCCTTGTTGAGACTGGTGAAGTCGATGCACATCCGCCATTTGCCGCTTTTTTTCTGCACCATCACAACGTTGGCGAGTCACGTGGGGTAGGCCACTGGCTCGATAAATTTGGCCTCCAGGAGGTGATGTACCTCGGCCTTGGCGGCTTCTGTCTTCTCATCAAACATTTTGCGGAGCCGCTGTTTTTTCGGTCTCACCGAAGGGTCGATTCCCAAGCTGTGCTCAATGATGAATCGGCAGACCCCAACCAGGTCGAGGGCGGACCAGGCGAAGACGTCTTTGTTCTTGGACAAACAGCAGAGGAGTTTCTCCTCGTCATGTGAAGTGAGGTCTTCGCTGATGGTGACCGTCTGCTTGTGCGTGGCCTGGTCGAGGGGAACAGTCTTGGTCCCGTCGTTGCTCTGTAGCTGTGCTTTGTTGTGTTCTTTGTCAGTTTGGCTGGCGGATGGGGGGACCTCGCGCTGGGCCGTGAGGCAGTGCACATTTCTTTGCCCGGGGACGAAGTCCCGCTCTATGTTCCGCGCAGTCTGCTGATTGCCGTAGACCGTGATGGCGCCTAGCGGACCTGGTATCTTCATGCACAGGTAAAGTCCATGAATGGCTGCCTCAAACTTGTTGATGGAGCCCCGGCCCATGATGGCGTTGTACGGATACACCATATCAACGATATCGAAGGTCACTTGCTCACTTCGGGCATCGGGTGCTACACCGAAGGAGAGAGGCAACTCTATTTTGCCGACGGGAAATGTGCCCTTGCCGCCGAAACCATACAACGGGTTGTCTGAAGGCTTGAGTAGGCTGTGGCTTATGCCCATGCGGTCGAAGGCATGGAGGAAAATGATGTCTGCTTGACTGCCATTGTCGACTAGGACTTTGTGCAGGTCCCAGCCTGCCACGCTGCAGTTGATAACCATGGTGTCGATGTGGGGGGCGCTGCACAGATCGACGTCTTGGGCGTCGAAGGTTAGCGGCACATGGGACCACTTCGTCTGCACGACCGGACCGGTGACGGCGACGTGGTTGATGCTGCGGTAGTGGTCCCGCTTCTGCCGCTTCGTGTCGAAGTCGGCGCTGGACCCCCCAGTGATCATATGAATGACTCCACGATACGGCTGATCGGCGAAGTCTTCTTGCTTTTGGGGCATGGGGGTGGTGGATGTTTTGTTGTTGCTGGTGTGGAGGTGGGGGTGGGGGAGGTACGATTTGTACTTCCTGGTGGTGTTGGTATGCGTGGTGCTGTGGATGCGGAGCGGGGGTGTGGATGTATGGTGGAGGGGGTTGCTGATATGTGTGCGCGACAACTCTAGGGTTGTCGGCTGGTTGCGCCCGTGCCATCCTGTCTCTGGTGGCCTTCATTTCTAGGCAGTCTCTGGTTTGGTGGGCGCAGTCTTCGCCGTGAAACAGGCAGTAAAATCGGCGCGGCGGCTGCACACGTCCCCGGCCCTGTCCGCGAGTTCCGTTTCCGCGGCCCTCGGGGGATATTCCTGGCGGCGAGGGGCCTCACCAGCGGGGTGCTGGTTGGCGATGTTGTGCACCTGCTGCTGATTGCGGCCGTCCCGACCAGAGTCTGGCTGCGGAGTCCTCGTCCACGTGCGGCTGGACTGTGGAGCATCTTTGGGTTTCCTCTGAGACTCAACTTTGCGCTGGTGGAGCTCTTCGGATTTGGCGTATTTTTCAAATAGTTGATACAACTCTTGGAGGTTCTTGGGCGGATCCCTGATGCAGTGGCTGTAAAGGACACCGGCCCGAAGGCCACTGATGGCGTAGTGGATGACGATCTGGTCATCGACCGAGGGCAGCTGTGACTCGAGTGTTAGAAACTTGCGGTAATACTCCCGCAGAGTCTCTTTTTCCAGCTGCTTGCAGAGTGAGAGTTCTGCCAAGGCGTCGGTGTCTGGGCGGTACCCTTGGATGTTGAGCAGGAATTTGTCCCGGAGGCTTCTCCAGGAGTCAATGGACAACGGGGGCAACCTGGTAAACCAGGTGAGAGCTGGGCCCTCGAGGGCGATGATGAAAGACTTGGCCATCATGGCGTCGTCCCCTCCGGAAGATGCAACGGCGACCTGATAACTCATGATGTACTGTGCTAGGTCAGTGCTGCCGTTGTACTTGGGATAGGTCCCTGTCCGGAAGTTGGCAGGCCAGGGTGTCACTTGCAGGTGTGGCGCCAGGGTACTTCGCTCGTCGAGGTAGTTGACACCTTGGAATGTCGCGGCGTGTTGGATGGCGTGGTCGCGCTGGGGGAAGTGCAGGTCTTCGACTTGTGCGCGCTGTTGCAGGGGTGGCCCGTGTTGCAGGTCGAAGTGGCCTTCACGCTGCATTAGCGCGATCTCTTGCTCGAGCTCCTGGGCCTTCTGCTCTTTGTCTCGTATCATTTGCCGCACCTTGGCTTGTGCAGACACACGTTGGCGCTTGGCCTCAAGTATCTCTTTTTGCTTCTGGAGATTGCGGTTCTTGATGCGCAGGGCGCGCAGCTATAGCTGTTCTTCCGCTGAGACACCGATGACTTCGCCGTCCTCGGTGAGGTCCGCGCCCTCCGGTGGAGCGAAGCCTGGGGGAGGTTGCGGCTGTCCTTCAGGGCCGCAGGTGCGGAGAGCGTCGTGTTCAGTGGCCTCTTGGTGGGTGGTGTGGGTGAGGGCGAGGACCTTGCCCTTTTTTGCGGCCAGCAGTGCTGCCTTCGCAGCCTCGTCAGCCTTCGAGCTAGCTTTCTTGGGTGCCATCGCGGGTGGTTTTTTCGTAGCACGAACGGTGGGCGCCAAATGTTGGAACTTGCTCTCCGGTGCAAGTTGATCCAGCGGGGGAGTGTAGCAACGTAAACAGGGTTTTCGCACGAGATGGCAATAGCTCTGTTAATCTAGCCTCTCAAGGGCACTGTGTGGGGGTATTTATAGGTATCTGAGTGCCCAGCGTCCTGTGTTAAGGACGCATGTGCCCTCAGACACCTAGGTTATCCCCGGAATATTCCCATAAAGCGGGGTTACAAACCGTAATTACAGGGAGGCCTTTACAAATTAGGCCCGTAATGCGCAACGGCCACGCAAGGCCTGTTACAATGGGCCGGATCACACGTGGGCCTCCATGCTGGACGAGGTCGCAAGATGAGACGACCTCGTCACAGGTCTTCGTCCGGTGGCGTATGGGACGAAGGGTAAGTCTGCCCGTTGTCTTGTCTCCGTTGGTGCAGCGAGGACGGCGAAGGCATCGAGCGAAGGGTGGCGTCTTCGCCTTCGCCCCAACACTGTATTTTCAATTTTTGTGTTATGTGTTTTGTAATTTGGGAGCACCTTCACCACTGTGTTATTAGAGTTTTATTATCTTTGTGTGTTGTGTTTGTAATCCAAGCCACTAATGTACTAACAATTTGGTGAAGCAAACCACATTTTTCCTGTATCAACTTATCTCGGGCCACCGTACTCGTTGACTTTGTTTGAGCTTATGTTTGGTTACTTGTACATGGGAGACGCAGTCCACATCAGTGGATGCAAAACAAGTCATTTTAAAGCTATTAATCTACATCTGTCTGTACGCCTAAAACTACCGTATCCAGCCAGCCAGGGCGCGTCCAACCTGTCCGTACATGTGCAGCTATCCAATCAAGCCCATTTAGAAGTATAAACATTGGAATTCAGAATAATTCTACCACAAAGTAGCATTGATGCATCACAGTGGTTTAGTTGTGTATTTGAAGTACTAGCAATTTGTTTTTTACATTTACTCCAAGGAAAGCATTCCTAGACATCCAGTAGTTATGATTATGAAAAACATAGATAAAGCCTGAGTCATCCAGAGGTGTGCAAGAAAACTGCCAGTTTAATTGGTGTGCAAAGAAACTGCCAGTTTATTGGGGTTTAATGGCTTTGTTGGTTATGTGAATAAGTTTAATGTGATCATTTTAATGCAACTTTAGGTTTAGCTTACTTCCAGTGAATCAACACTCCTGCCACTACTTGTTAACTGGCTTGTGTGATTAGAGCAATCCTAGCCAACACTGTCAAGTGGCTTGTGTGGTTTAGTTTTATAAACTATGAGTATGGCTTTTCTTTAGATTAGAAAAAGGTGAATCATTTCTTAGTCCAATGTCTGTCATACACAGTGCTAGAGAGTAGAGAGTAGAGAGTAGAGACACCTTCATCTTTTCTTCTAATGTTATTTTTGTTCTCACAAATGAACATAAAGGTATTTCAAAGGAACTTGAAGTGGCTGAACTGATCTCTTCATTGAGGACTATAAGGTAAATCTAATCTATCTATGTTCTATTGTTTAAGGTTATAAGCTTAAAGATCCCTAGATGACTCTGCAGTTGTATGAACATGTTATGTGCTCGTGCCCGAGATTGTGTAAGGTTATAGACTTATTCATATATACTAATATAAATAGCGACACTGGTAACTGAGCACATATATTTCTTCCAAAAAGATTAGCACAAATGAGGGAAGGTTCTAATATTTTCTAATAATCCTTTTAAGATGACATAATTATTAGTCAATGCGATGAAATAGGTGCTAACACTCTCAGTCTGCATTCATCTTGGATTATGGCTTGAGGCCATGACTGTTCAGTCTGCATTCACATGCAACTAGAAATTCGTATTCTGGTAACTAGCAACGATTACTACTTATGTTCTATTTTTATTATTCTGGTAGCTAGCAACGATTATTGCTTATTTTTTTTTCTAACGCCCTGTATGAGAGATACAAACTATTCATCTCATTTATTGCTGCAACCATGTCAGTAGGGTTTTAAATGCTCACAAATCCATAACCATTAGTTTTGCCAATCCTTTTATCTCTAACAACCTAAAATAAAGAGTACAATGGCAAATTTAGAATGTATAAAATCAAGAAACGCATGCCAAATGCTGCACACAATGACTGACATAAGCCTCACTACATATAGATCAACATATGGGTTTCTTTGTGAGTCAATCTCTTAACTCCTCTCGCAATCAGGTAGTTTATGATTCTCTAGGCAAAATGACTAATAAGCATCTAAGGCAGCAAAGCGCAAACCCAAAACAAAGTGTAGATTGTTACTACAAATTTCTTTAGCAATGCATAAGCTTATACGAACCCTGCTACTTTTTGTTTTTGTTTTTGCTATCTTCATGTGATGAATCACTAACAAACAACCGTTAATGCAATTCTTAGAACTAGCTAGCATGAAGTAGCATATTACTATGGAAGGATCTATAGGAAATGTCTTCTAACTACTGGTTATCTCCAATACATACAAAATTTTATACAGAAAAGAGTATCACTAATTCACTATGTGTTGTAGGTATCCACTATCTAACTTTGTTGGACTAAAGAGCCCAGACCAATCGACCCATTTTCGTGGAAGTCATCATCCTTCTTTGTTGAGCCATCTGGGTGACCTTGGAAATTGGATAAGTGCCATACAATACCTACCACATATGAATTTTGAGCCTTTATCAAGAGCTAGATAAGAACTTTGTTCATAGAATCACACTGTTTATCTATAGACACCCACAATAGAATACCTACTGCTCATTATGGAGAAAATATTCCTATGATAGCCCTCACATGGCACCTGCATAGTTGTGCTAAGTGTGAAGATATAATAATTTCTTGAAGGGGTGTTAACACAAATATGTTTGTTGAATTCCACCATCACTTAAGCATTCATTTTACTGTTAGATCGAATTGCAATCCCTCATAATTTTATCATGTGTGCTTAACTGCTTATGCATATACATATCTTGATAGGATTTTGTATGGAACTGCAAAGGTGAAAGTTCCCTTTGCTCGGGAACAGGATTTGGATGTCGCCTAGAGGGGGGTGAATAGGCGAATAATAATTATCACTTTGAAAACATAAACTCTTACTCTACTCGAAGACCAGATCACAGAGGAATGAAAGACCCTTCGAGTAGGTTGCAGCGGAATAGAAGATCTTGTCTCAAAAGTGCCCTGCACTTCAAATATAACTTGAACAACAGGTAAGTATTGAAGTGTAGATATAAAGAGTAGATACGACAGAGAATCAATACACCGCACAAATCAGAGCACACAGACGCAGGGATTTATCCCGAGGTTCGGCCAAGCCTGAAATGCTTGCCTAGTCCTCGTTGGAGTTAGCCACACCTGGGCTTGGAGTCTATTTCAACTCCTTCCTCCGTTTGCTTAGATCTGTCAGTATGACAGATAGAGCCTTCCACTATGTTGATGTTGGTTACAACAAAGCCGCGGCTGCTTACAATCTTCTTGACAACACTCTAGCAGAGTAACGATATGCTCAAGACTTTGCTCTAGCTCTTTGCAGCACCTCTCCACTCTCTAAAGGCTTATAACTTTGCCTTCACACAAACTAGAGAGATATACACTAGAGTGAGAGAGAGAGAATCGATCCGAGTGATGTATACAATTGTTGGCTGCACTTATCTTGTTGGAGGCGCCTAGGAGTCCCTTTTATAGACCCAAGGGGCCTAGGAGCCGTTGGAATTCATTTTGGAAGGCAATATTTGCTTTCTATCGGGTGGCGCACCGGACAGTCCGGTGCACCACCGGATAGGTACTGTAGCATGTCCGGTGCACGATCTCCTTCCAAAACAGGCTCAGCTGACCGTTGGAGCAACGTTCGACTTGGCTCACCAGACACTGTCCGGTGCACACCGGACAGTCCGGTGCGCCAACTATCCGTTGGCCCAAGCCACGCATCGCCTGCTGATCGCGCTGCCGACCGTTGGCACAGTCGACCGTTGGCTCACCGGACAGTCCGGTGCACCACTGGACAGTCCGGTGAATTATAGTCGTACGTCGCCAAACTTCTCCCGAGGGTGGCCTGTTCACCGGAGTTCAGTCTGGCGCACCGGACACTGTCTGGTGCACCACCGGACAGTCCGGTGTGCCAGACTGAGCAGTGTTTTGGCTGCACCGAGCCAAGACCTTTTTGGAATTCTTTTCTCGTTGTTTCTAGCACTTAGACAGAATATGTTAGTACTCAAAAACAATTCACTAAGTCTAGGAACACACCTTGTTATTGTTTTGCACTTCTTTAGCATTTAGCATGATTGAGATTTATGTTGGACTCATAGACCATCAAGTCAACTTGACTTGATCTAGATTGACATTTCTGAGCTCCAACATCCTGCAAAGGTCACATAGAATATCTCCAAACATAGGAACAACCCAAACTAAAGGTCAAGGTGCACTTAGCTCTTTTGGGCTGCTTCCAGTTCTGATTTCGACATTGGTTCTCCTTCCAGTGACCTTGTTCACTTCTTGAGCTTGATCTTGAGCCTTATGACTTACACCACATAATTGTAGATGTTACCTCATTGGTTGTAAGTCATGTCCTTATGTAGTGCTCCTTGATGCGCCATAACTCTTCTTAACTAGATCAACCTTGATTCCGCAAGTCTCCTTCTTCACCCCTGGCTTTGGGTTCCTGGTCTCCTTGACTTTCTCCCGTGCACTCGGTACCTCGAAGCTCTTCTTGCTTCCAACCTTGGTTTGATCGGTTGTCTCCAAGTTATGCACATCAAGTCTCACTTAAGCAATGTCCATCTTCCTTGTGATGTCCATTATATCTATAGATAACTCCGTCTTTGGACCGTCACACCTGTTTACTTGTGCTGAATCTTATTAGCTTTGCATTCAGCACCTGTTCAACACTTAGCACACTTGTTAGTCCTTTAATTGAGTTGTCATCCAAACACCAAAACCCACAAGAGAGCTTTCAATCTCCCCCTTTTTGGTGATTGATGGCAACACAAATAAAGCTTACATAAGAATAAGATTTAAAGCACAAAATTTGAATTCTAAGTTTATAGAATGATCCCCCTAAATATGTGCTTACATCAAAATCTTAAACTTGGCCTTATATGCCAAATTGCACATAGTTAGGCTAATTCGAAGCATTACTATACCTTAGTACCTGTGGGATGCATTGTGTCACTAATTAAACCGTGATGCGTATGACTCATAGATGCACAGAATCAGAGTTAAACACCAATTGAATAGATATACCATAGAAATATCATCCTACCACTTTTCACCATTAAGATACCAAATTAAAACAATTTTAAAGCACCAGAACCACATGAATATCTATTACAGGATAAACACAGAAGATACTAAATGATTCATATTAATGGAAGCACTAATTTTGCATTATCACCATATAATACACTAAGAAGCATAAGTAGTATCAACGAAACTAACACATTCTTGCCTAAGACTCAAGGAAACCCCTTTAGGATAACCCCTTTTGGATAAGCTTTCCTCTCAGGTTGAGATAAGCTTTAATGCATAATTTCTCCCCCTTTGACATCAAACACCAAAACCATATTCAATCAAGAACATAGAATGATGTCAAGGGACAGCAGGGTATTGAGCAGGTAAATTTTAACATACTAACATTACTCCCCCTTACACGTTGAACATATGCAACACAAGCATTTGGAGGAAAGTTAAGATACATATACGCAAAAGATCAATACTTCCTTTTGTACCTTTACCATGTTGTGGTGTACTTTCCATCTTGAAAGTTTAATCTCTAGGAAGCTTCTCCACTCTTGTGCCTCACCCTTTATCCTAACCTTTTCTTGTTGCTAAGACACCAAGCTTAGAGCAAGTTATAGTATTGTGGCACAAGATGAAGCTTCTATTCTAGTGATTACCAAAAGATATCAATTGAAGCAAACTACCACGACTACCAATTGAAAAATCATCACTGTCATAGCTCCATGATATTTAAAGACAAGCATCTAGGATCACCAACTATTATAGAGCACGAGCAACCTTTAAATACGTAATTACTCACAACTTTAGATACCAATTACTCGACTTGTGGATGTACCCAAGTGTTGATTGCTCCATTTCTTGCTCGTCTTCCCTTTTCCACCTTGAGACTATACAGGATCACTCAAGAAACAATTAGTCTCAAAAGACACAAGTTATGTGTGCTCCCCCTAAAGTTGTGCATCAAGTATTTGAATGACTTGCACTTTGCATATTCTAGCTTCCTCAGAACTAGAGGGGATCACAACATATCTTGGTCAAGGCATACTCGATCAATTTCATCACAAAGAGATACCAATTGAATAGTTGACTTAATACAACAATGCATGCCTCAAAGAGTATAACATTTTACAAGCAACCTAGGCATGCTTCATTCATGATAATCATTGCACCACATATACCAATTGAAAATGTCAAGATCATGCATATAAAGCGCAATGTCTAAGTACACCATGATTAAGCAGGTTCCTTAGGTACACCAAAAGAAACAACATTTTAAAGTAAGGAGCACCCAAGCCAAGTTACTACCAATTCAGAGGCAAGAACATAGCTGTGATCACAATTAATGGAACTTCAAGATATGAGATTGCATAGTTCCATTCTCCATACCTTTGCCTTTTACCTGAATACCATGAGTTCCATTCTTTTAGGTACTGTAGAGTGAGAGCACCTGTTGTCACCAATTTAGGGTTCCTTTTGCTCATGCACCTCATAACTCAAGAAGGTGCATTAGTGGCACAACATGGATTTGGTATACACACAGTATCAAAATTGGGTAATTATGTGAACATGGACTAAACAAGATGTCATGCTTGCACATAGGTTAATCATTAAAGACAATAGCATGTCTTACAAAAGGATACAGGTTTATCCATTAACACAAAAAGAGTTAATCATAGTGAATACACTACAGGAATCAGGAAGATTCCCGTCGGCCATTTTAATTCCCGTCGGCCCGAGCGCGGGCCGACGGGAATTAAATAACTCCCGTCGGCTCAATTCCAGCCCACGGGCTTTATTTTAACTCCCGTCGGCCAGCCGCCAGCCGACGGGCTTTATTTTAATTCCCGTCGGCCCAGCCACCAGCCGACGGGCTTTAGTTTAACTCCCGTCGGCCCAGCCGCCAGCCGACGGGAGTTAACTAATTCCCGTCGGCCCTGACGCCAGCCGACGGGAATTAATTCTTTATGTGCCCGATGCCGCCGCCGCGCGGCTCATTTTCTCGCTTGTCTCTGTCGTTTTCACGCCGCCGCCGCTCACCACCGATGCCGGCCAGCCGCCCGCGGCCTAGAGCGCGCCCGCCGCCGCCCCGGGAGCGCCGCCCCCAACCGTCACCGCCCCGGCGTCGTAGCGCCGCCCGCCGCCGCCCCCGTAGCGCCGCCGGCCCCATAGCGACGCCCGCCGCCCGCCCACGCCCCCGGAGCGCCGCCCACCCACGCCCACGGAGCGCCGCCCGCTCTAGGAGCAACGACCGCCGCCCGCCCCGCCTCCGGAGCGCCGTCCGCCGCGCCGCCGGCCCCGGAGCGCCGTCTGCAGCCCGTCCCCGTTGCGCCGCCCGCCCCCGAATCGTCGCCCGCTGCTCGCCGCCACCAACGCCGCCGCTGCGGAGCGCCGCAGCCGCCCCGGACCGTTAAGGTATATTATGGTTTGAATTATAATGATGCGAGTGTTATTGTTAAATGTGTGTATAAATGTTTATTTTCGTCGGTTTTTTATGGCCGACGGAAGTTAACTTTCATGTGATTAGAGTTAGTTTAGGGTGTGATTAGAGTGTAATTAGAGTTAGTTTAATATAACATGTGATTAGAGTGTGAATAGAGTTAGTTTAATATCACATGTGTGCCTTGATGTTACGTATAATTCAAAAATTTTATTATTATAATAAATTTAACTTATTCTATTAAATTGTTGAATTTGATGTTATTTATTGAATAGATTTAACTTATCATATTAGGTTGTATGAAGGTTTCGCTATTGATAAATTTAATGTTATTTATGTATATAACTATATATTTATGTATATATATAGTTTTTATGTATATATATAGTTATTTATGTATATATATATATATATAGTTTTACTACTTACATATAGATGTATGTGTTACGTTTAGAAACGTGATATAGGTGGATGTTTCATATAGAAAGAGCATTAAAGAAGCTTAGAGCAATGGTGGGCAATAAGGCAAGAGTTGAAGGATGTATTGCGGAACAATTTAAACTAAAGGAGGTAGCACACTTCACAAGTTGTTACTTTGCAGAAGAACATAATGTATTTGCTCGAAAGAAAAGGTACCATGATGATGAACGAGAGATGCCTCCGTGTAGTGATCTTTCGATTTTTCAGACAAACGGCAAAGCCGTTGGTCCACCCAAGTCATATCACCTCAGTATGGAAGAACGGAAGTCTGCTTTACTGTACATGTTCACGAATATGCCTGAGGTGGAGAAATACTTTGTGTAAGACTTGTTTTCTTAAATTGTTCATATGTGAATTAGTTTATGTTATCAAATATCTCATGTCATACAATAATATTTGACAGCGAGTTTGATGAACAAAACATGAGGTGTCTCGGTAGGCCAACAGCGAGAGACATAGACAAATTGCGACGCGATGGTATGCATGGGCGACCTAATTTCATTATGTGGCTTCGGGACCGTGTAAGTCTTAATTATGTGGCTCCGAGAGCTAATTTCATTTAACTAATATTACAGAATTTGCTAATGCTTTGTGGCATGATTGACAGTTTGGGGAGGAAATGAATTTGAATGATGACTTACGTCAGTTATCTATTGGAAGCGTAACTGCCAAAAGCTATGGACGTTACGACGTCAATGGATATCGCTTTCGTTCAAGCATTTTCGAATCAAGTCATCCTATGGCCGCCACTCAAAATAGTGGAGTCGTTACTAGGGCAACCGACATGGAAGGACACGAAGCCTGCTATTACGGGAAAATCAAAAATATAATCGAGATTACATTTGCTGGAAATAAGCCTTTAGCGCTAGTTTTCTTTGAGTGTAAATGGTATGACCCGAAGTATTATAGGACCGAATTTGGGATGACACAGATCCAACCTGAGAAATTGCTTCAAGGACACGACACGTATATCCTTGCCCATCAAGCAGACCAAGTTTATTTCTCGACATATCCATGCAAAAAGTTGTCTAAATGGAGGGTTGTGTACAATGTAAATCCCCGAGAACGCCTATACACTCCTGGTGAGGACGAATATCAAATTGGTCACCTTGAGCAGGTTGATGAGGTGTTTCAAGAAGAAGAGTTGCCAACTAGTTTTCATATTGATCCTGCACCGGCATTAGATTCACTAGTTGCAGACGTTAACGACTTAACTTTTCCCGAGAGACGGAGAAGACAACCTGTTAGGAGAAAAGTTACATGGCGACCTCTGCATAGAAGAGAACAAATAGATCCTGATTTTGATGATATTTAACAAGTAAAGTTGTTTTGTTATTTCATTTGTTTATATTTCAAGTATTATGTCATTTTGATGCACTAATGAATAATTTCTTATTTTTTATGCAGGATGCCGCCAAAATCAAAGAAGTCAGTGAAGGGGTTGTTCAAGGGCCTGGGCCTTTTTCAGGGCAGTTCTTCGAGCAGCAGCAGACGTCGAGAGCTATTGAGCGCGGTACATGGAGATGAGGTAACATATCTTGTACAAATAAATTTGTTTACATATTTACAAATAAATCTTGAGTTGTATGTACCAGGATGAGCAGCACACTGAGGAGCAGCACATTGAGGAGGAGCAGCACAATGAGGCTGAGCAGCACAATGAGGAGGTGGAGCTCAATGAGGAGGTGGAGCACGTGACATGGGACCAGGCCGCACAGCATCACCAGCCATGGGACCAGTGGGACCACCAGAGAGAGCAGCAACAGGCGTGGGACCAGTGGGGCCAACAGGGCGAACCGGCTGACAACCCGATGGATGATGGCTCGGGAGGCTCTTCAGCGACACGCACACGTCGCTCAAGAAAAAGCCACTCAGTAAAGCCTCGTCACGCGATAGAGCGAGAGGCTGATAGGACTTTAATCATGCCACATGGAGATCGGTGAGTGTAATATATTAACTTATCTAATATAACTATTATGTGTATTGTTAATGTTTTTGTGTAATGCAGGAATTGGGAGGACCTGTCCTTTGACGGCAAGGGACACCACACTCAGGTTAACCTTACGTTGGGTTCTCTTTGCCGCCTTCACTACCCTGGTATAGTGAAGGTGTCAAACGGTGATACCGAGGATGAGGTGCTCGTCAGTACCTGGGATGAGTACAAGTTTAAAAAGGAACGAAACCACACCGACAGACAGGGACTTGTGCGTAATGACTTTTGGGTATAAATTCTTTATTATTTTTGTTATGTTTCTTAATATTGTAAATCTATGACTTATACCATTTGTATTCTTTATGTTGTAGCTTCGATATCGGTTGCCTGACGGAGAGGATTACATGGGGCACGCTGAACGTGTCTTGCAAAACAATGCAAAGAAGCTAGTGAAGGATGCCATATACTATGCGAGAATTCAGGCTACAAACCTGTATTTTCAAAAGCATCCGGAAGAAGCAGGCCCCTTGAATAAAAAGGAAGGGTCCCCAAAGATATATTTGACTGAGGATCAATATCGTGAGGTTAGTATTCAATTTGTTTTACCCTTTATATTTATTGTCGTGATTGATATAATATGTAACATTGTGTGTGTGCAGGTGATGGTTCCATGGATGGCGCCCGTGCCTGATGCGTACTATGCTTGGTGTCGATATTGGGCTTCCGAAGGCTTCCAGAAAGCGTCAGCGCATCACAGACAATGTCGAGGAACCAATCCTAACCACAAGTTTGGCGGTGACGACATGATACGAAAAGCTAAAAGAATGGTAAGTTTCATCTTTCTATGTCGATCAACAAATAATACGATTGCTTATGAATGTTTTTTGTTTATACAGGAAGCTACGAGTGGCCAAAAGCCTAGTGACATTGAGGTCTACCAGGAGGGCCACAAAGGACCAGACCCGAACAACCCTGACCAGCTCTGCAGCCAGACAGCCACGGATCGCTTGGTGAGTTTTGGCTCAAAAGTTCAAACGTTCATATAAATTCCTGCATTTGTAAGGTTGTGAATGATGTATAGGCGGCATATGGGGAGGAGATGGTTCGTCATCATGGCCCTGACTACGACTGGCGCCATGAACCGGTGGATCCCTCGGTGGTGTACGCAAGTGGTGGTGGCAAAGCGCATGGACGGTAAGCTCTAACTTATGAAATTATATGGTTGACACTAAATTGATTATGCAGTAATAACATTTTTTAAATCACTTATAGATACGCACTCTTCGACGGATTCATTGACTCGTCGTTGGTGAGATCTCAGAGGACGGGTTCATCTTCCCGTAGCTCATGCTCTCGTCGACCGAACGAGCAGGAGTTGGAGATTATGAGGATGCGTGAAGAGATGAGACAACAACGCGAATTTATGGAGGCTTGCAATGCTCATAATCAAGCGATGTATCAAGTGAGTACACATAATCCGAACTCTAAATTATTATATTTCAATACAACATCTTCAGTAGTAACACATATGTGTTTAACAGTTAATGCAGCAACAGGGCATCACATCAAATTTTCCACCGCCACCACAATGGAGCCAATTTGCAAACACACTAGTTCCACCACCACAGTTCACCACCCCTCCGACACATATACCTGCACCTGGAGATAGGGTACGTTTGATAACTCTCCATTAATTTATACACTTGTATACTTTTTGATATTTGCATTTAACGTGTTGATATTTGCTAACTTGCATAGGTTACGCCTGAAGCGGGTGGCAGTGGGTCTGATCCAGCAGCAGGGACTGGATTTGTTGACTCGCTCTTCGCGTTCCCTCCTCCTGGTGGTGAAGGCGGCAGCGGTCAAAGCTCTAACCACCCAAGTGGTGGTTATCTCTAAACACTTAAACTCGTGCTCGTTATGTTTTTAACTCCTGGACGTTATGTTTGTGTAAACACTCTCGTATCTGAAATGTTTGTGATGTGTGAATTATATCAATGTGTTTGTGATGTGTGATGTCAATGATGTGTTTGTGATGTGTGATGTCAATGCGTTTGTGATTTATATGTTTATGTGATACGTTTTGTCATATGTTTGTGATATATATATTTTGTGTATGTTATGTGTGAGAAATATCTAATTTGGTGTTGCTGTTGCAGAAATATAGGTTAACTCTCGTCGGCCCAGTTAATTCCCGTCGGTTTGACCATAGCCGACGGGAATTGACTATTAACTCCCGTCGGCCCAGATAATTCCCGTCGGCTGACCTGGCCGACGGGAATTAATTAGTAACTCCCGTCGGCCAGGTCAGCTGACGGGGATTAATTAGTAACGCCCGTCGGTTGTAGTGGCCGACAGGAATTAGCCCTTATTCCCGTCGGCTCGATATTGGCCGACGGGGATTACGTATTCCCGTCGGCGGCCGACGGGAATAACCGTATCCCCGACAAGGGACGCCTGGCGGCTGACAACCGACGGGAATAAGGGCTAAACCGACGGGAATTACTTATTCCCGTCGGTTTAGTGCTTATTCCCGTCGGTTCCTGGCCGACGGGAATTAACTGTTTTCCTGTAGTGATATATCGATTGAAAAGCTACCATTGAATGATTCAAAGGATATAACATATAGAACACACAATCATGATTAAGCAAGCATCATTATGAACCATTGATAACACAGGCAATCTCAAAATCATAACTACTCCAAGGATAGGTAGCACAACAAACCAACTTAAGAGCAATATTGATTTGCAATAATGTACTTAAGATACCCGGGTACCGTCCTTTGGAGAGCAAGTTGCATATTCTCATCAAGGTCCTTTGCTTGATTCACCAATAATGATTCAAGACCTCTACAACTTATTTAACTTGAGATGAACATGGGATTAGAGTTGCACAATCATTCAACCTTGGGTCAATGAATAGACCATAAAAATCAACAGCTTAAGCATAGAGTTTGAATTAACCATCTTAAGCTCTCCCATGGTCTCCAGTCCATCTCGAGGCACCTGCATGGTCTAGTTGGCACAGTTTGGTACCCATCTCAGGATGGGTCCATAACGATCATACAAAAGAGCCTTTGGTACCCAAATAGCAATTGTGCTAGTTCTAGGTGATCTCATTACTGATCTAGCACAAGTGTATAGTTTGGGTCTTCTAAGCGAATAAGATTGAGACAAATTTACTTGCTTAGGAACCTTACCTTTATTACATACCTCAGGTGGATGACCATGCTCACCACACATATAGCAGAAACGTCGATCGACTCGACATGACGCTTGTTGTTTATCATTTTCCTTGGTGAGGGTCATCTTGAAGGGTGCATGTCCTTGATTCTTTTATGACCGGACATGAGGTGATCATGTGGTCCTTTTTATTGCATCCAAAACATCTTCTTATCCCTTCGTCCTTGTCTTTGTATGGACAAGAAGCAATGAGGTGACCTAATCTCTTGCACTTGAAGCACCTCCTTTTTCCTCTTCTCTTTTTGCTTTTGGATGACATAGAGAGATTATTAGTGCAAATAGCATGACTAATTGAATCATTACCTTTTTCTTGTCTCTTGTTGATTGCTTCACTTATTGCTGTAGGAACATCTTTCTCAAGGAGTTTGACCCTTGCTGTGTTTTCTCCTTCCTCAAGCTTCTTCACCACGTGTTCGTAGATATCTTGAGGAAGTCGAGCAAGACGTCTTCTCCTTAATTGTCTTTGTTTCTTGTTCCCAAGCAATTTCCTTTTTGACCCTACAACTTGTTGATCATTCAAACATTCGCTTCCTTTTGAGCGACAGGGGTTAGCACATGGTGGTATATTATCCAAATGTGCACTTGTGCAAGAATGAGGTTCACATGAATTTAAGTTTGTAATTACAACCTCATGAGCAACATCAAGCATGATATGGTCATCAACTAGTTTACTATGAGAATACGACAACATATCATACTTTTCACCTAGAGCAAGTTTTTTTAAATTTATCATTTCTACTTGACTCCTAAGCATAGAATTTTCAGTTTTAAGTTGAGCAACATTAGATAAAACATCATCATTATTTCTTTGCTCAATTAAAACTGAATCATACCGTTGGACCAAATCATAATGAGAGCACTTTAGCTCCTCATGTTCTTTGGTCATCTTCTCCAAGCTGTCGTTGGTTTTGATGAGAGTCTCCTCAAGCCTGACAAGCGTCTCGCCTTGTTCCTTGTTCCTTCTCAACAGCTTAACCAAGAGCGCTTTGTCTTCTTTGTTGAGATGGGTGTAGAAATGACGAATCTCCTCTTCTTCTACATCGTCGATCTCATTTTCCCTGTTACTATTGTCAGTGGAAGCAAAATAGGAAAATGTACCTTGTGATGATGTAGACTCCTCATACTCCTCATGATAGCTTTCATCTTCATTCTCATCGTTAGCAACAAGACATGTATAACAAGTGGGAGATGAGCCTGTCGGTGAGGTAGATCCATCGCTTGGTGTCCATCTCTCTCGTTCTTCTCCCTTGGACAAGTTAGTACTACCAGCAATAGAGGGAGCAGAAGCAGTGCATATGGACTTAAAAAATCTTAACTTAATTTTGGTCCATAGATCATGAGCATCAACAAATAAATCACTATCACTACTCATGATTGCAAAATAGGCACTTCTAGAAAGTGAGTCAACTAAGATGTTGCAATCATGGTGATTGAGAGACAGACATCTTGATTCATCATTAGAAGGATTTTGACTGAAGTTGGAGGAAAAAATACTTCTACTAAAGATCTGTCTCAAATCAGGATCAACACGCATGAAGGCATTATAAATAGAGACAGACCAAGATTTATAATTAGAGCCATCGTCTAGAAGAAGTTCTACAGTTACCTCTTGTGACGACATCATCATCTCCGGACGGCTAAGCCCACACTGGAGAGGCCTAGCTCCGATACCAATTGAAAGTTCCCTTTGCTCGTGAACATGATCTGGATGTCGCCTAGAGGGGGGGGGTGAATAGGCAAACAATAATTATCACTTTGAAACTTAAACTCTTACTCTACTCGAAGACCAGATCGCAGAGGAATGAAAGACCCTTCGAGTAGGTTGCAGCGGAATAGAAGATCCTGTCTCAAAAGTGCCCTGCACTTCAAATATAACTTGAACAACAGATAAGTATTGAAGTGTAGATATAAAGAGTAGATACGACAGAGAATCAATACAGCGCACAGATCAGAGCACACAGACGCAAGGATTTATCCCGAGGTTCGGCCAAGCCTGAAATGCTTGCCTAGTCCTCGTTGGAGTTAGCCACACCTGGGCTTGGAGTCTATTTCAACTCCTTCCTCTGTTTGCTCAGAGTTGATAATATGACAGATAGAGCCTTCCACTATGTTGATCTTGGTTACAACAAAGCCGCGGCTGCTTACAATCTTCTTGACAGCACTCCGGCAGAGTAACGATATGCTCAAGACTTTGCTCTAGCTCTTTGCAGCACCTCTCCACTCTCTAAAGGCTTATAACTTTGCCTTCACATAAACTAGAGAGATTTAAACTAGAGTGAGAGAGAGAATCAATCTGAGTGATGTATACAATTGTTGGCTGCACTTATCTTGTTGGAGGCGCCTAGGAGTCCCTTTTATAGACCTAAGGGGCCTAGGAGCCGTTGGAATTCATTTTGGAAGGCAATATTTGCTTTCTATCGGGTGGCGCACCGGACAGTCCGGTGCACCACCGGACAAGTAATGTAGCATGTCCGGTGCACGATCTCCTTCCAAAATAGGCTCAGCTGACCATTGGAGCAACGTTCGACTTGGCTCACCGGACACTGTCCGGTGCACATCGGACAGTCCGGTGCGCCAACTATCCGTTGGCCCAAGCCACGCGTCGCCCGCTGATCGCGCTGCCGACCGTTGGCACAGTCGACCGTTGGCTCACCGGACAGTCCGGTGCACCACCCGACAGTCTGGTGAATTATAACCGTACGTCGCCAAACTTCTCCCGAGGGTGGCCTGTTCACCGGAGTTCAGTCTGCACCACCGGACACTGTCCGGTGCACCACCGGACAGTCCGGTGTGCCAGACTGAGCAGTGTTTTGGCTGCACCGAGCCAAGACCTTTTTGCAATTCTTTTCTCGCTGTTTCTAGCACTTAGACAGAATATGTTAGTACTCAAAAACAATTCACTAAGTCTAGGAACACACCTTGTTATTGTTTTGCACTTCTTTAGCATTTAGCATGATTGAGATTTATGTTGGACTCATAGACCATCAAGTCAACTTGACTTGATCTAGATTGACATTTCTGAGCTCCAACATCCTGCAAAGGTCACATAGAATATCTCCAAACATAGGAACAACCCAAACTAAAGGTCAAGGTGCACTTAGCTCTTTTGGGCTGCTTCTAGTTCTGATTTCGACATTGGTTCTCCTAGCAGTGACCTTGTTCACTTCTTGAGCTTGATCTTGAGCCTTATGACTTACACCACATAATTGTAGATGTTACCTCATTGGTTGTAAGTCATGTCCTTATGTAGTGTTCCTTGATGCGCCATAACTCTTCTTAACTCGATCAACCTTGATTCCGCAAGTCTCCTTCTTCACCCTTGGCTTTGGGTTCCTGGTCTCCTTGACTTTCTCCCGTGCACTCGGTACCTCGAAGCTCTTCTTGCTTCCAACCTTGGTTTGATCGGTTGTCTCCAAGTTATGCACATCAAGTCTCACTTAAGCAATGTCCATCTTCCTTGTGATGTCCATTATATCTATAGATAACTCCGTCTTTGGACCGTCACACCTGTTTACTTGTGTTGAACCTTATTAGCTTTGCATTCAGCACTTGTTCAACACTTAGCACACTTGTTAGTCCTTTAATTGAGTTGTCATCCAAACACCAAAACCCACAAGAGAGCTTTCAAAAGGATGTTTTAAGAAGAAATTCTAGCAAAATTCTGGATGGACAATCAACACCTCAAAACTCTCTTAGCTTTGTAACCTTCAGTTACATTTCTTTGAACCTTTGCTTCAATCATGTGATTTATTTATCTATGTGCCTTCAATTACTACAAAAGGTTTGCCTAGCCATGGCTCCTTATTGTTTACATTTGTTTGTTTTTATATTTTCATGACATGACAAAGAAAACACTATCATTATCAAATATTCAAACGCATAGAGTTGGCAAAAGTTTGACTATGATATTGATGATCTTTCTTGGTCTGAATGGAGTTTTTGCACCTATTCACAGGCTAGAGAGTTTATGCACTGTCCTCCTTTTTTGGATACACTTTCTGTTAACAAAAATGCTACACAGTTGCATTCTACTTACCTTGTGATTTTGATGGAGCTCTGTTGTTGTGCTTCTTTGACATTTGTTGGTCCTTTGAGCATTCGGTCTGCATCATGCATTATGTTGTTCTCTATTGATCTCTATATCCCATATTGTGGAGATGACTAAAATGTTAGTAATTTAACTTATGTTCAAACTTTCAATTCCATCATCCGTGAAAAATTGATAAATATGAATGTGTTGACTTGACTCCATTTTATCTTCTCCTTTTTTGAGCTTGTATTCTTATTTTTGAATACATTGCTGCCCTACACTGAGGTGCTATTTAAAATTGATTTATTCCTTACGAATGTCTGCTGGTTTCAGGAAAGTGTTGAGAGAGGTGGCACCTAGAGGACGTCATGTCGAACGTGTGAAGATTTTTTTAGAAACATATATTTTGTGTGACGCTTTTGAGAAACTTGACTCCATTTTATTTTCTATGTTCCTCTTGGCTTTGTTTCCTATCCTTTCCAATGACTTGCTATGCATTTGCACTATATTTGACATGTCTAAAACTGCTACACAAAACTTGCTATATATTTTGTTAAAAAAATACTATATCCTTGTTATGCTTGATTGATCTTTATTTTTTCTGCTCTTCTATTGTTGTGTGGGTCTATCAAGTATGAGGCAATTAGATAAGGATATATGCTTTGTTAGTATTGTTTGAGTCTTTGAGCGTAGCAGCAAAAGTCTTGGCACATTATTGTTTTAGTTATTATGACATGAACAACCTATTTTATATATAGAGCTCGTGGCAATGGAAGTCCCACAATAGGACGATGGAACTTGTGGCACCAAGTGTTGTTACGCTCGGGCTCGTGCTCATCAGCAACAATGCACTATTTCCCGTGAGGGTCACTAACACCATTGTGCTCATGTCGTGTTCCGTGGCAACGCACATGCACATACCTAGTTATTATTATTATATGATAAATCGGTTTGTGAGTTCTCTCAATATATACCCAGTGCTGCTCTATCTTCATTTCAGTTTAGATGGGTTTTACATCTACGACGACGGCTGACGGCCGTATTAAACTATTAATCGGGCCCCACAGATCCAGCAAGCAAGCTGGACTCCCTGGAGTCCTCCCCGTTGTCCTCCGGTCCAGTCTACCGAAATGGTGCAAAGGGTAGAGTTTACGACCCAAACACGTGATCCAGACAAGTACCGGTGGCCCTTGGCCCAAGTAGAGTTTTACGATTTAGTTTTCATTTTTCTTTTTTGTTTGCAAGTTGCAACGGTTACCGTCCGTCCCGAATTTTTTGTATTTTAACCCTACTTTTGAAAAATATTTACGTTTGGACCCCTAGAAATTTTATTTGCAAGTTTGGACCCGATGCTCGGCGCCATAGGCTGTGGCGCCGAGGTAACACAGCTCGGCGCCACAGCCTATGGCGCCGAGGTATGACGTGGCAGCAACGGCTACCTGCGCCCAGGGCTGACCTGTCATCGATGTGGCGGCGACGCGGCCTTCTAGCTCGGCGCCACAGATCTTGGCGCCGAGCTACGGACTTCTATAAAACAGCCGCGCTGCTGGCCGAGAGCAGCACAATTCCTCTCATTTCAAAACTTCGTCAAATTTATTTGGATTCAAAGATTCGAGGTGGTTTACTTCGTAGACCAAGGTATGGTGCCCAACTGATTTGTTTTGTATATTTGGTTGTTAGTTTCATAGTTGCTCATAGTTTCATAGTTTGATAGTTTGTGTAAACTTATTATATTATCATTTCAATTATTAGTTTCATAGTTGCTCATAATATATATAGTATCATTAATATGATGAGTATATTTTATTTGATAGTTTGTGTAAACCTGTTATAAAGCATATTAGGTACAAGTGATAATTATAATCGTTTATTAGATGAAAGACATGTACCGAGAGGCGTTGTGGCAGAAGAGAGGTCGTCCTCGGGAGTTATATCCGGACGTATCTAGTAAGGATGCTCCTGTTCCTCCTGAACTCCCTGTGCCTAACTGTGACTGTGGCAGACTGGCTTGGGTACATCAATCACAACATCCAGACACGGCTGCTCGCTGCTACTACCTTTGTGGCGGTTTGGACGTACGTAGCTTATGACTTGTCACTTAATTTTGTTCGCGTTCATTATTTTGTAGATGTGTAATAGTGCTTCTTTCCATTATTTTAGGGGCATCAGAGGTGTTTCTTTTTCCAGTGGATCGACAATCCTGATAAATTTGACCCTCGATATCTTCTTTTCGTTAATTGGTTGAGTGGAAGGACTAGTCATTGAGCGTTTTAAGCGTTGGGTACCTCCTCCCCCGAATCCTCCACCAATGACGGATGCGGAGAAGGAGGTAGCAACAGAAAGACGGATGGACTCACCGCCTCGATGCGATTGTGGAGACCGTGCTGTCATCGACGAAGACTATGAGAAGCAGATCTGTTGTCCGAACATTGATTATGTGAGCCCATCGATACGCTAAATGTATGAACTAGTTATTTTTTACAATAAATTACTAATTTTTTCTCCTGCAGCCATACGGGTGGCGTAAGTGTCGTTTCAGAGAGTGGTTGTATGGTCATTTGTCTCATTGGCCAAAGCCAGAGGTAAAGGAAAAGAGATACAATCAGTGGGCGGAAGAAGAGTTGAAATTTGATCCAGTACTCTACAAATGTGGTATTGAAGCTAAGTATGAATTAGTTCCTTCCGAGCTTGGTGTTGGATATTTTTGTGGACATATGGTCGATTACGATGAGGTTGGTATTTTTTTGCACCAGCTGTAATGTTATAGTGGTACTTACTATTTTTTTGTAGGAGACGAGGAAATGCAGTTGGGAGAGTTACGACGACAAAGGAGAGGTGATGCGCACAATAGAGTCCAAGAGACTAATGGGACAGAAGATGCGTTGTGGATCTCGGCTCGTCGATTCGTACATTAACGATCGCATACGCGACATGCGTAGGGAAGCAAAATCTGCCTTTTATGATAGCCCGAAGCGTGCAGAGTATAGGAGGTTGAAGGCGGCAGATGAGAAGAGAGCACAGGATGCAAGGGAATGGGAAGCGGCTCAAGCCGAGAAACAGATGTTGGATAATCTTGCTGATCGCCTCAAGGGAAGTGAGTGAGAAAAATGATACTATAATTATGTTAGTACAATTTATTTATCTTGACTTTGCTAACTTATTTTGCTCATTATATTTGCAGAGATTAGATGTGGCGTAAACTATTTGGCCGATGAGGCGCATGCAAGATATGTTCAGGATAAAATGGCGACAGTTGAGCTGATGGAGGAGGAGGAGGATGACACATCTAGATTGAGTTAGCTTATCGCTCTCGCAGAGGCAGGATTACATGAAGAAGAAGAGGACGACACATCAAGGTTGAGTGAGCTCATCGCACTAGCTGAGGCAGGATTACGTGCTCAAGAGGAAGAGGATGAGTTTATGTCTCAGGCCGCCGAAGAGGTAGAGGCGGCTTATTACAAGAATAAGTTTGATGAGGCTAAGGCTGAGGATGAGATATTCTTCCAAGCTGCAGATGAAGCAGAAGCCAATTATTACAAGAGAACTGTTGACAAGTGTGATGCAGGACAATGCAGCAAGTGGAATGAGGTTGTCGTTGAGGATTGCGCGACGGATGACTCCGAAGATGAGATACAAATAAACAAGTTTTCTTTTAAACATGATACTCACTGATAGTAACGAAAGCGTAGTACTATCTCAAGTTCTTTGTGAGATACGCCCAAGTCTCACCTTGAACGGCCTCTTGCGGTTCACAGAATATTCATGTAGCCATCGTCTCAGTGTAGGCAGGTCCTTGAAAAGTAAGCCTACCTTAATCTCAATGTTGTCGGCGTTATCCGGAGCCTCTAGCAGTTCATCATCACGTCCTTCAGCATATGCACGGGTGGAATGACTTAGACTGCTAAATTCATGTACTGCAGGGTCACACTCCGGACACAAACATCTTATGAGTTCAATTTCTTGCTCGGTCATTTCTTGAACCGGACGGTAATCATCAGAATCTAAGGCCCGTGCAGCCTCATATGGCTCCTCCTCATCCTCAATCTGAACATCAACACTATTGGATGCCCTGCATATGTTGTCCATATTATATGACACAGGCACATCAACATAAGCACCATTATCGATTTGTGGAGATCCTGCATCGGGTCGAAGCAAGAAATACCACATTAAAAAGTCTAATCAAACGAAATAACGATGGATATGAACAACGTGTCAAAGACACTTACTAGGATGATCCTGAACTGGATCCTGGGTCAATGGGATCTCTTGGTGGGGTACCACCGGATTAGAAGCCCCATAAACGCCAGGAAGAGGACGAGAAATCCCATACTCGTGCGGCCCCGATTGAGCATCGGGCACAACAACCACTTCTTCTAGAAGCTCTACCAAAGGAGCTTCAATACGAGATGCATTGGGAATTTGTGGAGTCAACCCGACTGGAGCATCACGATGAGTAACAGATAACGGCTGAACAACCACATCCAAACATGGTGGAAGCATGGTCTTCACGATTCTTACATATCTCACCCAATCATCTTCTGAGGCAATGGAGATCAACCGTCGGACAACTGTTCCATATGTAATATGGGACAACAAACCCTGAATTGATATTTCAGGGTCGTTTATGTCGCAACTAATCTCCTCACAAGCTCGAGCGAAAATCTTGTCAAAAGATGGTCTTTCATCGAACAACATGGTCACGATCTTCATACCATCAAAAGTAACATTCCCATAAGCATCTATCCCCACGCTTCCTCCATGGTATAGTGTCACTAGGGTGTCCATCTATTGCAAAAATGGATTACTAACTTAATAATGGCTACATACTTAAGCCTAAAAACTTACTAAATAATAAATAAATAGTAACTACTTATTAACTAATAACTATATAGTAAATATTAAATGACCACATCAAACGAAATTACATAATCTATGAATAATGTACGAAAACAAATTATACCTGAGATCTCGTATTAGTCCAGCAAACGATGGAGAAGGTCAAGTCGGAACAACACCTACGTACAAAAAAAACTATTGTCAATAAAAAATTTGGCAGCACTTCCCCTGTAAAGTGATGTTTATAGAACCTGCAAATAAACGACAACACGATGGTTGCCAACACAGAAAACATGTAATATCAATGCGCTAAACAAAATGCTAACTATATAATCACTAAGAATTTACTAAACACTAACAATATGCTAAGCAAGAAACTAGCTAACTATTTTACTAAACACTAACAAGAAAATATCTAACTATTTACTAAACACTAAACAAGTGGATAGCTAACTAATTACTAAACACTAACAATAGCTAACAATATGCAAAACACTAACAATTTAGTAACTAAGTAACTAACAAAAATAAAAAAATTTACCTACTGACGAAGCTCCTTGCGGTTGGCGGCGCGCGGTTTCTGCGGGGGCGGCGGGCGGGGCAGCCGCTCGAAAGCGGCGGCCGGTGCCGGACCGGGGCGGGTGCGGTGGAGCTCGGGCGGCGCGCGGGGACGGCAGCGTTCGCGGGCGCGCGCGGCGCGGCGCGCGGGGCAGCCGCGGTGGAGCGGCGGCGGGCGCGCGCGGGGCAGCTCGGTGCGGTGGAGCGGCGGTCGAGCTCGAAGCGTTGGAGCTCGGTGCAGCCGCAACAGAGAACAGACGCGGAGAAGAAACCGCACGCGCGGTTAAGTCCTAGCTCGGCGCCAAGATCTGTGGCGCCGAGCTAGGTGCCACGCCCGCAGCCACGTCAGCACTGGCAGCCATGGCCACGCCAACACTTGGCGCCATAGGCTATGGCGCCGAGCTGTGTTAGCTCGGCGCCATTACCTATGACGCCCAGCTAAGGGTCCAAATCTGAGATTAATTTTTTAAGGTCTAAACATGATTTTAATTCTGTTTAAGGGCTAAATTGCAAAAAAAATCGGGGAGCCGGCCCGAGTCCCGAGGGCTCCCTCACCGGAGAAGACTTCTTGCGGTGACTGCAAATGGTCTATTTCAGTGAGATTATTTTATCTGTTCGATGAAAACCCTTTCCCGCACCCCTTGATTTTTTTATTTTTCTTTCCCAGAGCATATGATTCTTAAATAGCACGCATACATATAGGAAAGAGAGAAATAAAAGTAATATTTAGATGGAAACATTTCTCTCACATTTCGTCTAATTTCTAGGTACAGTTTGGATAATGAAGCTAAGATTTAGATGAAGATCATCTCCCCCCTCACAATCCTATTTTATTTAACACCAATTTATGCTGGGATTTAAATAAACATGTTTTAATACCAACTTACGATCATTATTTGTTGTGATTTTTCTAGATACGGCGTGCTCCTCATTTTAAATTATACGTACCAGTTTTCAGCTATGTCTCTTGCAACCATGATGAATGATTTAGCCAGTACCATTGTGTTGTTGCTGAAGGATGCAATGTTGGTTTTATAGTTCATAAGACGGGGTCTAATTTCCCATTATACGAAGGAAGTTGGGGTGTCTTATATGTAGCAGGCTAAGGGGTTGCTTGGAGGTCCATTGAAAGCGGATATGCGCTGTAGTAAATGAAATTTGCGTAGCTCTGGTCCTCTTGAAAGAAGGTGCTTATGTTTAGGTATTTGATTTATTTTTGCCTTTGCTATAGATCTTCTTCCCTTCTCACGCGAAACAACTCTTTAGAGGCTTCGTCTATCTGTCTCCGAAGCTTTGTCAATATAGGCTCGGGCCGGTATACATCTACATATGAAATTATAACCATACTCTTTCTATGACACAATCACCATGCATAATTGAAGGGGAGGGGTGCAATTATGCCATTTTCAACTCCTACATGCCTTTTTCTCTCTCTGGAGGCCGTCTCCCCATTTTCTGAAGGCGACTCCGGACTCCGGAGGCACCGAAGCTTTGCTTCACTTTGGGCTCTCTATCGGCTTTGGCTCCGTTCCTTTATACAAAGCTCCGTGTTTGTTTCGTAGCCCGGAGTTTCACTTTCTTAAGCTTTGACTTTGACCTATACCTTTTCCCTCAAAGCATGCCTGAACAATGATTTGTGTCAATATGGACCTTTCACCAAAGACCTTATCAAATACAAGGTCAACAAAGCAAACACATCAGGTCTCCTGAAGAAGGCTCTAAAGAAGTAATGTGTCTGATATGCCGTATGCGTTTCTGGTATTACATCATTTGAGCTACCATTTCCATCGTCTGGTGCTGTTCACATGGGCGGAGAGGTAGTTGCATGTAGTTGTAAGTTTCTCTTGCCATTCACGTGATTGTTGAGATCGATGTAATAGTAAGAACTCCCCAAGTGCCACAAGTTGCTACAAGTCAGCTAGTGTGACCGTTAGGCTTCGATAGTGGCCATGTCTGCCGGAGGAGAGATATGTAGTCACTTCACTTCTTCAGACCGGCAGGTCATCCATATGATCAGGTAAAAAACTATTTTGGACTACAGCCTGCGCACAGAGTGGAGTGTGAAGTTTAGAATACGAGATCAGATAAAAGATAGAATGAGCAAGCTGCTGGTGCTGGAGACAACCTGGAGCAAAGATAATTTAAGTCAAAGCCAGACAATAAATTTAGTTTTGGTCTTCTGGATGCATGAGTTTTAAGTTTTTATGTTGTAGATCGTTTTTTTCACAGGTCTTCACGTGAATTTGGCTCCAATTGTCGTTGTCAGCATCAACTACGATTGCAACCTACTCACTCCGTTCTTTTTTATTCGTTGACCTTGTATTTTAGGACGTGCTCACAACCTGATCATCAGTACGCATAAATGAAGACATAATATATTTACAGCATATTTTATTGTTCAGCTCCACAGCATGCATACAAATACACTAGCGGTACAATCTCTGGCTCCCAAAGCTCCCTTCACAAATACTGGTGCAACCTGCAGTACGTAGGAATACGTACGTCTACGGTACACGCATGCAAGCATCATGCCCTCGCTCACTTGCCGGGGACGAAGTTGGTGGCGTAAGCCCAGGCGTTGTTGTTGACGGGGTCGGCGATGTGGTCGGCGAGGTTCTCGAGGGGGCCCTTGCCGGTGACGATAGCCTGCACGAAGAAGCCGAACATGGAGAACATGGCGAGGCGGCCGTTCTTGATCTCCTTCACCTTGAGCTCGGCGAACGCCTCCGGGTCGTCGGCGAGCCCGAGCGGGTCGAAGCTGCCGCCAGGGTACAGCGGGTCGACCACCTCTCCGAGCGGCCCGCCGGCGACGCGGTACCCCTCGACGGCGCCCATGAGCACCACCTGGCACGCCCAGATGGCCAGGATGCTCTGCGCGTGGACCAGGCTCGGGTTGCCGAGGTAGTCGAGCCCGCCCTCGCTGAAGATCTGGGAGCCCGCCTTGAACCACACCGCCTCGCCGAACTTGACGCCGTTGCGGGCGAGCAGCTCCGGGAACACGCACCCGAGCGCGCCGAGCATGGCCCAGCGGCAGTGGATCACCTCCAGCTCGCGGTTCTTGGCGAAGGTCTCCGGGTCCGCCGACAGCCCCGCGGTGTCCCACCCGTAGTCGCCGGGGAACTCGCCTGTCAGGTAGCTCGGGGGCGAGCCGGACAGCGGGCCCAGGTACAGGACGCGGTCGGCACCGTACCATGGGCTGCCGGACGCCGCCGGCTTGGGCTTGGCGGCGGTCTTGCGCATGGTGATGCGGCCCTCGCCGAAGACGTCCCTCGTGCCAGCCGCCGGCTTGCCGACGAGCGCGCGGGAGGTGATAGCCATGGTGGCGGCAGCCATGTCGATCAGATCGCAGCTGCTTCTGATGCTCTGCGTTGTGTATGCAGTATGCGTGTGATGGCTGTGTCATAACAGAACACAGCAGCTACATTTTATACAGTTGGGTTTCGATAGCAGGTCATCTTTTTCCTGAACTGCGATTGGCCGGTTGGTCTCGCCGGGGTGGCTTGGCATCTGACGTGGCTCCTCGTGGGCCCCAATGGCCTATCACACATGAATCCTGGGGTGTGCCACGTAGGAATGGGCGTAGCTAATCAGGAGCTGCCACTTGCCATCGTGGGAAAAAATGGATGAGATAGGATGGGCTTTGTTGCCCCGCGCTTCTTGCTATTTGTCAAATGCATAATCAATGAAGTCTTTTTTGTTGATTCATCGAAATGGATCATGTGTATCTTTCTCGTTCATCGGGACAGTCGACGCCGTCTACCTCCTGATTCGCTCCTCCTCGCCCAGCGTCGCCTCACGGCGGCAGCATGAGGAACGAGAAGAGCAAGTAGAGGGAGAGGAGTGCTCGGACTGCGGTGGGACTGGGCTGTACGACCGCTGCAAAGGAGAGTGCTTCGTCTTCAAGCAGCTCTCGAAGGAGACGACCACCAGGGCACGCAAGGCCGCCAAGAACATGGCCACCAGATACACTTCAGGGTACTGCTATGCACATCGTTAATTAATTCCTTGCTTGCATATCTACATATCCATCCTCACCTCTCACCAAGCAAGAACATGACCAATTTCAATTGCATTGCATCTGTTGCAGGTTGTCCACCAATGGACCTACTGCAAAAAGTGCTCCTCCACCCGCGTGCCTGTATAAAATGGAAGGGGTTCTACCAACAATCAACACACATGTGAAGTGAAGTTGGGACGTGTAGGTGGATCCACGACGCATGCATCTGTAGGAACCCTGATTTTGGTATGGTTTCTACACTCAAATTCATTATTATGATATAAGACAATCTGTTTACAGGTTTTGGTAAGGTTTTCTGGCAGGTATTTAAGAGTGGCCCTCTCTTCATATCATCGAAAGGTAAAACTATTAGTGGCACACATTGGTTTTTTCCTTTGTTTCCAACATGTAACATTATATTAGGGGTATGTGCAGTTTAGGGTAAGTAACATACTCCTTTGTGCTCAGTAAGTAATTGATATAAGGTAGAAGGTAGAAACATATGTACAATTTAGGGTTTACCTCTTTATGATTTCTGGGTAGCCACAATATTTTCACATTGCAAGTCAAGTCCTTATTAGTACCCTGGTAATCAAACTAACATGTCAGAGCATCAGGCAAATTCATTGTGCACCTGCCTATTGTATGTTAAAGAAATCAATTTTTGCATGTGTTAGTTGTCTCCTAACCTGCTGCATTTTCAATTTTTGTGTTATGTGTTTTGTAATTTGGGAGCACCTTCACCATTGTGTTATTAGAGTTTTATTATCTTTGTGTGTTGTGTTTGTAATCCAAGCCACTAATGTACTAACAATTTGGTGAAGCAAACCACATTTTTCCTGTATCAACTTATCTCGGGCCACCGCACTCGTTGACTTTGTTTGAGCTTATGTTTGGTTACTTGTACATGGGAGACGCAGTCCGCATCAGTGGATGCAAAACAAGTCATTTTAAAGCTATTAATCTGCATCTGTCTGTACGCCTAAAACTACTGTATCCAGCCGGCCAGGGCGCGTCCAACCTGTCCGTACATGTACAGCTATCCAATCAAGCCCATTTAGAAGTATAAACATTGGAATTCAGAATAATTCTACCACAAAGTAGCATTGATGCATCACAGTGGTTTAGTTGTGTCTTTAAAGTACTAGCAATTTGTTTTTTTTACATTTACTCCAAGGAAAGCATTCCTAGACATCCAGTAGTTATGATTATGAAAAACATAGATAAAGCCTGAGTCATCCAGAGGTGTGCAAGAAAACTGCCAGTTTAATTGGTGTGCAAAGAAACTGCCAATTTATTGGGGTTTAATGGCTTTGTTGGTTATGTGAATAAGTTTAATGTGATCATTTTAATGCAGCTTTAGGTTTAGCTTACTTCCAGTGAATTAACACTCCTGCCACTACTTGTTAACTGGCTTGTGTGATTAGAGCAATCCTAGCCAACACTGTCAAGTGGCTCGTGTGGTTTAGTTTTATAAACTATGAGTATGGCTTTTCTTTAGATTAGAAAAAGGTGAATCATTTCTTAGTCCACTGTCTGTCATACACAGTTGTCGGCGTTTCGACCCCGGGGGGTCCCTGGACCGACGAGTAAATTGTCGCCGCGTGTCCCAGCCCAGATGGGTCGGCGCGAGGCGGAGCACAAAAGGGGGTGAGAAACAGCAAAGGGGAAACCCACGGCCTTCGTGTTGTCCTACGCCCAGGTCGGGTGCGCTTGCAGTAGGGGGGTTACAAGCGTCCGCGTGGGAGAGAGAGAGGGAGCCCTGCGCGTCGGCCCGTTCTCCCGTGCGGCCAACCTTTTCGTACGAGAGCCCTGGACCTTCCTTTTATAGGCGTAAGGAGAGGGCCCATGTGTATAATGGGGGGTGTAGCAGTGTGCTAACGTGTCTAGCAGAGAGGAGCTAGAGCCCTAAGTACATGCCGTCGTGGCAGCCGGAGAGGTTTTGGCGCCCTGCTCATGTTATGTCGTGGCTGTCAGAGGAGTGCTTGAGCCTTGTGGAAGTACAGCTGTCGGGGCTGTCGGATCCTTGTTGATGTCTCCTTGCTTCCGTAAGGGGTTGAGAGCCGTCGTCGTCATGGAGCACGCGGGGTGTCATCATTACTTGTTTACCGGGGCGAGCCAGATGGGACGCCGGTCTTGTTCCCCGTAGCCTGAGCTAGCTAGGGGTAGGGTAATGATGGCCTTCCCTGTGACGTGGCGGGTCCGAGCCCGAGGTCGGGCGAGGCGGAGGCTCCTCCGAGGTCGAGTCTGAGCCCTGAGTTCGGGCGAGGCGGAGTCTATCTTCCGGGGTCGAGGCTGAGTCCGAGCCCTGGGGTCGGGCGAGGCGGAGTCCGTCTTCTGGGGTCGAGGCTGAGTCCGAGCCCTGGGCTAGGCGAGGCAGAGACCGTTTTCCGAGGCCGAGGCTGAGTCTGAGCCCTGGGTCGGGCGAGGCGGAGACCGTCTTCTGAGGTCGAGGCTGAGTCCGAGCCCTGGGTCGGGTGAGGCGAAGATCGTCTTCCGAGGCCGAGGCTGAGTCCGAGCCCTGGGTCGGGCGAGGCGGAGCTTCCCATGGCGCCCGAGGCTGGACTTAGCTGCTGTCAGCCTCACTCTGTCGAGTGGCACAACAGTCGGAGCGAGGCAGGCGACGCTGTTTTCCTGTCAGGTCGGTCAGTGGAATGACGAAGTGACTGCGGTCACTTCGGCTCTGTCGACTGAGGAGCGCGCGTCAGGATAAGGTGTCAGTCGATCCTTGCATTAAATGCTCCTACGATACGGTCGGTTGGCGTGGCGATCTGGCCAAGGTTGCTTCTCTGTGAAGACTGGGCCTCGGGCGAGCCGAAGGTGTGTCCGTCGCTTGAGGGGGCCCTCAGGCGAGACGTGAATACTCCGGGGTCGGCTGCCTTTGCCCGAGGCTGGGCTCGGGCGAGGCGAGATCGCGTCCCTTGAGTGGACTGAGCCTTGACCTTAATCGCGCCCATCAGGCCTCTGCAGCTTTGTGCTGATGGGGGTTACCAGCTGAGATTAGGAGTCTTGGGGGTACCCCTAATTATGGTCCCCGACAGTAGCCCCCGAGCCTTGAAGGGAGTGTTGATACTCGCTTGGAGGCTTTTGTCGCACTTTTTTGCAAGGGGACCGGCCTTTCTCGGTTGCGTTTCGTTTCGGTGGGTGCGCGCAAGCGCACCCGCCGGGTGTAGCCCCCGAGGCCTCGGAGGAGCGGTTTGACTCCTTCGAGGTCTTATCGCGTTTCGTGATGCTTCGGCCGGTCTGGTTGTTCCCTCATGCGAACTGGTCGTAGCCCGGGTGCATGGTCAGGTTCCAAGTTCTCGGGCTGGTATGTTGACGCTGTCAACGGTTTGGCCGGAGTCGGGTTTGTGAGAGCAGCCCCTGAGCCTCCGCACAGAGTGAGAGGACGGTCAAGGACAAACTCGACTTTTTTCATACGCCCCTGCGTCGCCTTTCCGCAAGGAGGAGGGGGGAAAGCGCCATGCTGCCCTCGGAGGACGCCGAACATGGTGTCTCCAGTGAGTTGCTAACGAGTGATCCGAGTGGACGCCCGTGCCCCATTCGATAAGGGTCGGCTAGTGGCCCAGAGGCGCGCTCCAAAAGTACCTGCAGGTGATTTGCCGGACCCGGTCCCGTTTGATAGGGTCCGAGGGCTCGATGCCTACCTCAGATGGGATTCCGTTACAGAATCGCTCCTGCTGGTCTCGGAAATGTCCTAGGGTACCTCGGGAGCGTAGCCCGAGCCTCGGCCATGTATCAGACGTACCTAGAGTCATCCCTCGCTCTACGTGCTCTGAGGCGGCTGTCGAACCCTTCGGGGGCCAGCCTACGAACCCCTGATCAGTAGTGGGCGCGGAGCCCGAGTGGCTTGAGGCGGCTGTCGAACCCATCCGAGGGGCCAGCCTTCGAACCTCTGACCAGTGGTGGGCGCGGAGCCCGAGTGCTCTGAGGCGGCTGTCGAACCCTTCCGATGGGCCAGCCTTCGAACCTCTGATCAGTAGGAGGGCTTGGAGCCCGAGTGCTCTGAGGCGGCTGTCGAACCCTTCCGAGGGGCCAGCCTTCGAACCTCTGATCAGTAGGGGGCTCGGGGCCCGCTTCCTTCGCGGAGAAGGATCCCTTTTGGAGTATCCCCTTTCCCGGTCCCTGTAGCAAGAGAGAGAAAGGGGAAGAGAAAAAGGGATATGAATTTGAACGATGTGGCGCACCTTTTTTGACGCGGTCATTATGGCGGAGGTGAAGCGTCGCCTGCTTCGCCTGCCAAAGGTGCCGTCTGTCCTGCCACAGAGTTAATGCGACGGGACGAGTGGTTCGCGGGGCAGCCGTTGTGCGTGCGCGAGCTGTTCGAGGAACGGAACACGGGCGCGTCGTCTTCACTCCATGGGTGAGGGCTCTCTAGCTGTCCCAGGAGGGGACATGAGCCTGCAGACGACTTGACCGCTGCTTCCGCCCGCCTATCGCCGCCATTACTGCCGGCCCACTTTTGGCCATATTGTCCGTCGCGCATTCTCCCGCGGCTGACTGACCCGTGATCGATGTGCTCGGTTGGCACTGTTGGGCCATGCGCAGGGTCGCCTCGAGTCGTGGCACTGGTTCCGCAGTCGAGAAGGCGCGGTATTGGCGCAAGTGGCGGTGCAGTTTCCCGCATGTAGTAACCGGCGCGCCGGTTACATGACGTGTGGGCCTGGGCCCCCATGCTGGACCCGTCGGAGTCGAAAGGGTGCGCCCCCTTGGTACGGTTGCATGGCGGTCCGCCCTTTCACCCGCAGGTCTGGGCGAAAGTGGAGGAGTGCTTGTAACCGCTGGGCAGTTGTGCGCTCCGCGCGCGGCGGTTTGGCTCCTTCTGTCCTGGGCCAGCTTGCATGACGCGTGGGACCCAGCCCCCGTGTCATAGGGGGAGGATCTTGGAGCATGTTGGTGAAGACTCAGTCCGCGGCGGCTGAGGACGCAAGTGGGGAGAGTCGCCTTTAAAAGGGGGGTGACCCCCTTGGATGGCAACCATGTCTTCGTACTCCCTTCATGCATCGCGCCCTTCCACCTTCCGAGCCCCCGGATGGGGAGCGCCCGTGGTTCTTCTGTCTTGTCATCGTTGGAGGAACGCAACTTCGTGGAAGTTGGTACCTTTCAGCCATCGCTCGGTTTCAAGGATTTTCATCAGGCAGCCCGGCTGCATCCCCTCGCTGGTGGTCACCCAAGACGGTGACCACCAGTTCGATGGTGGGGAGAAGCGAGCCGGGCTGCGGCCTCTGCCTCACCCTCAGCTTCAAGGATGTTCATCATCCTGGCTGGGGCGGAGGCCGGGCTGAGCCGGAGCTCTACCTCTCGCGCGGGTTCGTGGGTCACCTTCTCCCTTAGAATTCAGGGGAGAGGGCGCTCACCGGCCTAGCGGGAGGGGCAGACTCCGACAACGCGGGGCCAGTCGGCCGCGAGCATCGTCAGCTTCAGCGCGTTGGGCTCGCTGGCTCTGGCTCGGCTCCCGGTGCCCCCTCCCACCGCACGAGCGGTTGTCGCGCCGCGCGCACCGGAGGACCGCCCAAGACGTCGCGCGCTGCTAGGGCGGCGTTCGTGTTCTTGGGCTGTCCTGCCTTTGCTCCGGTACGACGCCTCTGCGCGGAGGTCGGTGCTCGCCCGTCCAGGAGGATCCGAGTGGGGATCTACCGGTAGGCAGACGACTTCCGTCGTCGACGCTGAGGTGGTGGCGGCTGAAGAAGTCCTCGTCGCCGACGGGATCACCGCCACCATCCGCGCTTCGGGCCTCCGGCTCTTTGGCTTTGATAGCTTGTCCTCGCCCCTCGAGTGGGGACGTGGGCGAGGGCCTTGTCGCAGCAGCGTCTGCCCTGAGGTCATCGCTGCTGCTGTTTGGCCACCCGGAGCGGAGGTCGTTGTGGTTGCTGCCGGAGCGGGCGGCGGCGAGCCACCTGGGGTTTTGTCGCCCCGTAGGCCCTCCAATGTGGGGGGTTGTTCGTACCTGCGGGGGCGGAACCGGAGTTCCGTTTGTAATGGCACCTTGAGTGCCGGTGTCTGTTCATTGTGGCTGTCAGGGCCTGAACATGTATGTATTTTTGGCGTGAAGCCGTGTTTCGTCCTCATTTCGAGCACTAGGACTCGCCTGTCGGCTAGCTGAACCGCTTAACCAAGTGTGAGTTACCTCGTGCGAAGGTGACAAGTGAGGTATTCGTATCCCAGGGGCGTAGGAGTCCCTCGGCTCGGTCGTCCTTGTCGCCCGAGGCTGCTCTTGCTTAGTTAAACGAACCTTCGGCGGCTCTGCGATGAGCTGGAGCCGGAGGTAGTGGTGCTAGCACGGATAGAGGCAGAGATGGCTCGAAAAGAAGCTTCGTCGGCCGGAGCCTGGCCGGGCCGTCCACTAGCGGGACCGACACCGGAGTCAGGTTGCCGAGGCCATGAGCCGGGCTGATGTCCTCGGGGGACAGCTGGCTGAGGCTACGGAGCGGCCGGTCGAGCCGTCTGCTCGGGCCGGGTTCCCGGAGGAGACCCCGACGACGATGGCCCAGGCGTGGTGCCAACAGGTTCCTTTGAGGTGGACATCCTCTGACCGTGTTGCCGTCCGAGGCCGGGTCGGATTCCACCGAAGGTGGAGTCGACGCCGAGGGTGCTGCCGCTCCCTCACTGATGTCTGATCCTGCAGGAACAATTTATCTTGTAGTGTGCGTATGTTTTTTGCGACCGCCGAGGCCCAAACATATCGTCGTCGTGTTGTAATGTTGCGTTTCTTTTCCCCTTGTTTCGAGTATCTGGACTTATTTGTCGGTAACAGAATTGTTTGTTCGAGCGAGAGTTACTTTTCGCGGAAGGTGATGAGTGAGGTATCCGTATCCTGCAGGCGTAGGAGTCCCTCGGCTCGGTCGGTCTTGCCGCTTACGTGTGCTCTTACTCGTCCGTAGGATTCTATTATCGATATAGTCGAGAAGGCACGAAAAATCGTTTCGGCAGAAAAGTTTTCGAGCAATAAGACTTGTTCGGTCAGCGGAATCGCTTATCCAAGCGTGAGTTACTTATCGCAGAAGGTGATGAGTGAGGTATCCGTATCCCGGAGGCGTAGGAGTCCCTCGGCTCGGTCGGCCTTGCCTGCTTACGTGTACTCCGTCGTTTTCAGGATTCCACTTTTGAAGTAGTCAAAAAGCACGAAAGATGTTCTGGCAGAAAGACTTTTTCCAAGGAAAATTTTGACGCAGAGGGGGTTCGCCCCTTCTAGCCCCCGAGGGAGGGTCGGGCTTTGCTGAGGCAAGGCTGACCCTTCCTTGATGGTTAGACTTTATTGGCGTATGTAAACGAGGTGTATGAATGACTTGAAAGCATCTTAAGGGTAGAAGCGACGTAGCTGTCGGATGTTCCAAGCGTTGCTGTAGACCTCGCCTTGACTGTTGGCCAGCTTGTATGTTCCGGGCTTCAGAATCTTGGCGATGATGAATGGCCCTTCCCAGGGAGGCGTGAGCTTGTGGCGCCCTCGGGCGTCTTATCGCAGCCGAAGCACCAAGTCGCCCACCTTGAGGTCTCGGGACCGAACCCCTCGGGCGTGGTAGCGTCGCAGGGACTGTTGATACCGCACCGAGTGTAGTAAGGTCATGTCCCGAGCCTCTTCCAGCTGGTCCAGGGAGTCTTCTCGATAGGTTCGATTGCTTTGGTCATCGTACGCCCTCATCCTCGGGGAACCGTATTCTAAGTCTGTGGGCAAGATGGCCTCGGCCCCATAGACTAGAAAGAACGGCGTGAAGCCCATGGCTCGGCTCGGCGTTGTCCTCAGACTCTAGACCACCGAGGGGAGTTCCTTCATCCATCGCCTGCCGAACTTGTTGAGGTCGTTGTAGATCTGTGGCTTGAGTCCTTGCAGAATCATGTCGTTGGCACGCTCTACTTGCCCATTCGTCATGGGGTGAGCTACGGCGGCCCAGTCCACTCGGATGTGGTGATCCTCGCAGAAGTCCAGGAACTTTCTGCCGGTGAACTGGGTGCCGTTGTCGGTGATGATGGAGTTCGGGACCCAAAGCGATGGATGATGTTGGTGAAGAACGCCACCGCCTGTTCGGACCTGATGCTGTTTAGGGGTTGGACCTCGATCCACTTGGAGAGTTTGTCGCTGGCGACCAGCAGGTGCGTGTAGCCCCCGGGTGCCTTCTGCAAGGGACCGACGAGGTCCAGACCCCACACAGCAAACGACCAGGTGATGGGTATTGTCTACAGAGCCTGAGCGGGCAGGTGGGTCTGCTTCGCGTAGAATTGACACCCTTGGCAGGTGCGTACAATCCTAGTGGCATCGGCCACCGCGGTTGGCCAGTAAAAACCCTGTCGGAAGGCATTCCCAACGAGGGCTCGAGGTGCTGCGTGGTGACCGCAAGCCCCCGAGTGTATTTCTTGTAATAACTCCTGACCTTCGGCGATGGATATGCATCGCTGGAGGATGCCTGAGGGGCTGCAGTGGTAGAGCTCCTTCCCGTCCCCCAGCAAGATGAACGACTTGGCGCACCGCGCCAGTCACCGAGCTTCGGCTCGGTCGAGGGGCAGCTCTCCTCGGTGGAGATATTGCAGGTACGGGGTCTGCCAGTCTCGATTAGGCGGGACCCCATTCCGCTCTTCCTCGACGCGCAGTGCCTCACCCTTGGGGGCCGAGGGTGCCTCGGGCAGGGTCGAGACCTTCTCAGGCTCGGGCGTGTCGTCGGTCTTGACTGAGGGTTGATGTAGGTCTCGGGAGAAGACGTCCGGGGGAACCGTTGTCCGCCTCGAGGCTATCTTTGCTAGCTCGTCCGCAGTCTCGTTGTATCGTCGGGCGATGTGGTTGAGCTCAAGCCCGTAGAACTTGTCCTCCAGGCGCCGAACCTCATCGCTGTAGGCTTCCATCTTCGGGTCGCGGCAATGGGAGTTCTTCATGACATGGTCGATAACAAGCTGCGAGTCGCCACGAGCGTCGAGGCGTCGGACCCCTAGCTCGATGGCGATGTGCAACCCGTTAACCAGAGCCTCGTACTCGGCCACATTGTTGGACGCCGGGAAATGGAGGCGCAGCACGTAGCAGAGGTGCTTCCCGAGGGGCGAGATGAAGAGCAGGCCCGCGCCCGCTCCTGTTTTCATCAGCGACCCGTCGAAAAACATGGTCCAGAGTTCCGGCTGGATCGGAGCCGCTGGAAGCTGAGTGTCGACCTATTCAGCCACAGAGTCCGCCATGACTTGGGACTTGATGGCCTTCTGAGGGGCGAATGAGATTGTCTCGCCCATGATCTCCACCGCCCACTTTGCAAACCTACCCGAGGCCTCTCGGCACTAGATGATCTCCCCCAGGGGGAAGGATGACACCACAGTCACCGGATGAGACTCGAAGTAGTGTCGCAACTTTCGCCACGTCAGAATTACCGCGTACAACAGCTTCTGGATTTGCGGGTAGCGGATTTTGGCCTCTGGACGGGCAATGCATGCCCCTCTTCTCGTCTCTCAACCACGATCGCGACGCTGACCACCTGAGTGGTAGCGGCGATGTAGATCAAGAGGGCTTCTCCGGCAGCGGTGGGCACCAGGATGGGCGCGCTGGTAAGGAGCGCTTTTAGGTTCCCGAGGGCTTCCTCGGCCTCGGGGGTCCAAGTGAAGCGCTCGGTCTTCCTCAAGTGGCGGTACAGAGGTAGGCCTCTTTCGCCGAGGCGCGAGATGAAATGGCTCAGGGCCGCAAGGCATCCCATGACCCTCTGTACTCCTTTCAAGTCCTTGATGGGGCCCATGTTGGTGATGGTCGCGATTTTCTCCGGGTTGGCCTTGATGCCCCGCTCGGAGACGATGAACCCCAGGAGCATGCCTCGGGGGACTCCGAAGACACACTTCTCGGGATTGAGTTTTACGCCTTTCGCCTTGAGACACCGGAATGTCGTTTCAAGGTCGGAGAGGAGGTCGGAGGCTTTCCTCGTCTTGACTATGATGTCATCGACGTAAGCCTCGACCGTTCGACCAATGTGCTCTCCGAACACGTGGTTCATGCACCTTTGGTATGTCGCACCCGCATTCCTCAAACCGAATGGCATAGTAACGTAGTAGTACATGCCAAAGGGCGTGATGAAAGAAGTCGTGAGCTGGTCAGACTCTTTCATCCTGATTTGGTGATACCCTGAGTAGGCATCGAGGAAAGACAAGGTTTCGCACCTAGCAGTGGAATCCACGATTTGATCGATGCGAGGCAGAGGGTAGGGAACCTTCGAACATGCTTTGTTTAGACCAGTGTAGTCTACACACATCCGCCATTTCCCTCCTTTCTTTCTCACAAGCACAGGGTTGGCAAGCCACTCGGGATGGAATACCTCTTTGATGAACCCTGCGGCCATCAGCTTGTGGATCTCCTCGCCTATGGCTCTGCGCTTTTCTTCGTCGAATCGGCGCAGAGGCTACTTCACAGGTCGGGCTCCAGCTCGGATATCCAGCGAGTGCTCGGCGACATCCCTCGGTATGCCAGGCATGTCCGAGGGACTCCACGCAAAAACTTCGGCGTTCGCGCGGAGAAAGTCGACGAGCACTGCTTCCTATTTGGGGTCAAGCTCGGAGCCGATCCGTATCTGCTTGGAGGCGTCGTTGCCGGGGTCGAGAGAGACGGATTTGACCGTCTCAGCTGGCTCGAAGTTGCCGGCGTGGCGCTTCGCATCTGGCGCCTCCTTGGAGAGGCTCTCCAGGTCGGCGATGAGGGCCTCGGATTCGACGAGGGCCTCGACGTACTCCACGCACTCCATGTCGCATTCGTACGCGTGTCGGTACGTGGAGCCGATGGTGATGACCCCGTTGGGGCCCGACATCTTGAGCTTGATGTAGGTGTAGTTAGGGACGACCATGAACTTGGCGTAGCATGGCCTCCCCAGCACTGCGTGGTAGGTTCCTCGGAACCCGACCACCTCGAACGTGAGGGTTACCTTCCGGAAGTTGGAGGGAGTCCCGAAGCAGACGGGCAGATCGAGTTGCCCAAGGGGTTGGACGCGTTTCCCGGGGATGATCCCGTGAAAAGGTGCCGCGCCGGCCCGGATCGAGGATAGATCGATCTGCAGGAGCCCGAGGGCTTCGGCGTAGATGATGTTGAGGCTGCTGCCTCCATCCATGAGGTCCTTGGTGAGCCTGACGTTGCCGATGACGGGGTCGACAACGAGCGGGTACTTCCCTGGGCTCGGCACGCGGTCGGTGTGGTCGCCCTGGTCGAAGGTGATTGGCTTGTCGGACCAGTCTATGTAGACTTGTGCCGCCACCTTTACCGAGCAGACTTCCCGGCGCTCTTGCTTGCGGTGCCGAGCCGAGGCGTTCGCCACATGCCCACCGTAGATCATGAAGCGGTCGTGGACCTCAGGGAACTCCTCTGCCTTGTGATCCTCCTTCTTGCCGTCGTTGTGGGCTCGGCCACCTTCCGCCGGTGGCCCGGCCTTGTGGAAGTAGCGCCGAAGCATGACACATTCCTCAAGGGTGTGCTTGACGGGACCCTGATGATAGGGGCACGACTCCTTGAGCATCTTGTCGAACAGATTGGCGCCTCTAGGAGGCTTCCGAGGGTTCCTATGCTCGGCGGCGGCGGCGGCAAGGTCCGCGTCGGCAGCGTCGCGTTTCGCTTGCGACTTCTTCTTGCCCTTCTTCCTCGTGCCACGCTGAGCGGACACCTCGGGGACATCTTCCGGCTGGCGCCCCTGAGGCTGCTTGTCCTTCCAGAAGATGGCCTCGACTGCCTCCTGCCCAGAGGCAAACTTGGTGGCGATGTCCATCAGCTCGCACGCCCTGGTGGGAGTCTTGCGACCCAGCTTGCTCACCAGGTCGCGACAAGTGGTGCCGGCGAGGAACGCGCCGATGACATCCGAGTCGATGATGTTGGGCAGCTCGTTGCGCTGCTTCGAGAATCGCCGGATGTAGTCCCGGAGGGATTCTCCCGGCTGCTGGCGGCAGCTTCGGAGATCCCAGGAGTTCCTAGGGCGCACGTATGTGCCCTGGAAGTTGCCGGCGAAGGCTTTGACCAGGTCGTCCCAGTTGGAGATCTGCGCAGGAGGCAGATGCTCCAGCCAGGCTCGGGCGGCGTCGGAGAGGAACAGGGGAAGGTTGCGGATGATGAGGTTGTCATCGTCTGTTCCACCCAGCTGGCAGGCCAGCCGGTAGTCCGCGAGCCACAGCTCCAGCTTTGACTCCCCCGAGTACTTGGTGATAGTAGTCGAGGTTCAGAACCGAGTCGGGAACGGCGCCCTTCGTATGGCCCGACTGAAAGCTCGTGGACCGGGTGGTTCAGGCAAGGGGCTCCGATCCTCCCCGTTGTCGTAGCTGATAGTCGCCTAGAGGGGGGTGAATAGGGCGAAACTGAAATTTACAAAATTAATCACAACTACAAGCCGTGTTAGCGTTAGAAATATAATCAAGTCCGTGAGAGAGGGTGCAAAACAAATCGCAAGCAAATAAGAGGTGTGACACACGGATTTGTTCACCGATGTTCGATTCTTGCAAACCTACTCCCCGTTGAGGTGGTCACAAAGACCGGGTCTCTTTCAACCCTTTCCCTCTCTCAAACGGTACCTCGGACCGAGTGAGCTTTCTTTTCTCAATCACTTGGAACACAAAGTTCCTACAAGGACCACCACAAGATTGGTGTCTCTTGCCTCAATTACAAGTGAGTTTGATTGCAAGAAAGAATGAGAAAGAAAGCAAGCGATCCAAGCGCAAGAGCTCAAAAGAACACGACAAATCACACTCACTAGTCACTAATGCTTTTGTGGAGTTGGGAGAGGATTTGATCACTTGGGTGTCTAGAATTGAATGCCTAGCTCTTGTAAGTGGTTGGAAGTGTGAAAACTTGGATAACTTGAATGTGGGGTGGTTGGGGGTATTTATAGCCTCAACCACCAAACTAGCCGTTTGGTGGTGGCTGCTGTCGCATGGCGCACCGGACAGTCCGGTGCATCACCGGACACTGTCCGGCGCGCCAGCCACGTCACCAGGCCGTTGGGTTCCGACCGTTGGAGCTCTGACTGCTGGGCCCGCCTGGATGTCCGGTGGCGCACCGGACATGCACTGTAGAGTGTCCGGTAGAGTGTCCGGTGCGCCAGTATGGGCGTGCCTGACTTCTGCGCGCGCTGGCGCGCATTCAATGCGCTGCAGGTAGCCGTTGGTGCCGAAATATCCGTTGCTTCGTTGTCACACCGGACAGTTCGGTGTACACCGGACATGTCCGGTGAATTATAGCAGACTAGCCGTTGCGAATTCCCGAAGCTGGCGAGTTCCAGAGCTGCTCTTCCTTGGAGCACCGGACACTGTCCGGTGTACACCGGACAGTCCGGTGAATTATAGCGGAGTGCCTCTGGATTTTCCCGAAGGTGACGAGTTTGACTTGGAGTCCTCTGGTGCACCGGACACTGTCCATGGTGCACCGGACACTGTCCGGTGGCACACCGGACAGTCCGGTGCGCCAGACCAGATGTGCCTTCGGTTGACCCTTTGCTCTTTTGTTGAACCCAATACTTGGTCTTTTTATTGGCTAAGTGTGAACTTTTGGCACCTGTATAACTTGTACACTAGAGCAAACTAGTTAGTCCAATTATTTGTGTTGGGCAATTCAACCACCAAAATCAATTAGGAAATAGGTGTGAGACTAATTCCCTTTCAATCTCCCCCTTTTTGGTGATTGATGCCAACACAAACCAAAGCAAGTATAGAAATGCATAATTGAACTAGTTTGCATAATGTAAGTGCAAAGATTGCTTGGAATTGAGCCAATATAAATACTTACAAGATATGCATGGATTGTTTCTTTCATTCTTAATATTTTGGACCACGCTTGCACCACATGTTTTGTTTTTGCAAATTCTTTTGTAAATCTTTTTCAAAAATTCTTTTGCAAATAGTCAAAGGTAAATGAATAAGATTTTGCAAAGCATCTTCAAGATTTGAAATTTTCTCACCCTATTTCAAATGCTTTTTCTTTGACTAAACAAAACTCCCCCTTAATGAAATCCTCCTCTTAGTGTTCAAGAGAGTTTTAATATTAATTTTTGAAGAGGGTATACCAATTTGAAATTATATCACAAGTAAGATACCAATTTGAAAATACTCTTCGAGAAACTAAAATTTTAGAAATTGGTGGTGGTGCGGTCCTTTTGCTTTGGGCTCATACACTCTCCCCCTTTGGCATGAATCGCCAAAAATGGAATCATTAGAGCCCTTAGAATTACTCTCTCCCCCTTCGGTTATAAATAAATGAGTGAAGATTATACCAAAGTCGAAGTCCTTTGCTTTGGACGTTTTGCTCTCTCCCCCTTATGATGGAGAGTTGCTCGGAGCGACGGCGAAGGATGAGTTACGAGGTGGAAGCCTTTGTCTTCGCCGAAGACTCCAATTCCCTTTCAATAAAACTATGACTTGGTTTGAAATAGACTTGAAAACACATTAGTCATAGCATATGAAAGGAGACATGATCAAAGGTATATAAATGAGCTATGTGTGCAAATCAAAAGAAGTTCCTAGAATCAAGAATATTTAGCTCATGCCTAAGTTTGTTAAAAGTTTGTTCATCAAGAGGCTTGGTAAAGATATCGGCTAATTGATCTTTAGTATTAATGTAAGAAATCTCGATATCTCCCTTTTGTTGGTGATCCCTCAAAAAGTGATACCGAATGGCTATGTGCTTAGTGCGGCTATGCTCAACAGGATTATCCGCCATGCGGATTGCACTCTCATTATCACATAGAAGAGGGACTTTGGTTAATTTGTAACCGTAGTCCCTAAGGGTTTGCCTCATCCAAAGTAATTACGCGCAACAATGGCCTGCGGCAATGTACTCGGCTTCGGCGGTAGAAAGAGCGACCGAATTTTGCTTCTTTGAAGCCCAAGACACCAAGGATCTTCCCAAGAACTGGCAAGTCCCCGATGTGCTCTTCCTATTGATTTTACACCCCGCCCAATCGGCATCGGAATAACCAATCAAATCAAATGTGGATCCCCTAGGATACCAAAGCCTAAACTTAGGAGTATAAACTAAGTATCTCAAGATTCGTTTTACGGCCGTAAGGTGAGATTCCTTAGGGTCGGCTTGGAATCTTGCACACATGCATACAGAAAGCATAATGTCCGGTCGAGATGCACATAAATAGAGTAATGAACCTATCATCGACTGATATACCTTTTGATCCACGGACTTACCTCCCGTATCGAGGTCGAGATGCCCATTGGTTCCCATGGGTGTCTTGATGGGCTTGGCGTCCTTCATTCCAAACTTGTTTAGAATGTCTTGAGTATACTTCGTTTGGCAAATGAAGGTGCCCTCTTGGAGTTGCTTTACTTGGAATCCTAGAAAATACTTCAACTCCCCCATCATAGACATCTCGAATTTTTGTGTCATGATCCTACTAAATTCTTCACATGTAGACTCGTTAGTAGACCCAAATATAATATCATCAACATAAATTTGGCATACAAACAAGTCATTTTCAAGAGTTTTAGTGAAGAGTGTAGGATCGGCCTTTCCGACTTTGAAGCCATTAGTGATAAGAAAATCTCTTAGGCATTCATATCATGCTCTTGGGGCTTGCTTGAGCCCATAAAGCGCCTTAGAGAGTTTATAAACATGGTTAGGGTATTCACTATCTTCAAAGCCGGGAGGTTGCTCAACATAGACCTCTTCCTTGATTGGTCCATTGAGGAAGGCGCTTTTCACGTCCATTTGATAAAGCTTGAAGCCATGGTAAGTAGCATAGGCTAATAATATACGAATTGACTCGAGCCTAGCTACGGGTGCATAGGTTTCACCAAAATCCAAACCTTCGACTTGTGAATACCCCTTGGCCATGAGTCGAGCTTTGTTCCTTGTCACCACACCATGCTCGTCTTGCTTGTTGCGGAAGACCCATTTGGTTCCTACAACATTTTGGTTAGGACGTGGAACTAAATGCCATACCTCGTTCCTAGTGAAGTTGTTGAGCTCCTCTTGCATTGCCATCACCCAATCCGAATCTTGGAGTGCTTCCTCTACCCTGTGTGGTTCAATAGAGGAAACAAAAGAGTAATGCTCACAAAAATGTGCAACACGAGATCTAGTGGTAACCCCCTTATGAATGTCACCGAGGATGGTGTCGACGGGGTGATCTCGTTGGATTGCTTGGTGGACTCTTGGGTGTGGCGGCCTTTGTTCTTCATCCTCCTTGTCTTGATCATTTGCATCTCCCCCTTGATCATTGCCGTCATCTTGAGGTGGCTCATTTGCTTGATCTTCTACTTCATCAACTTGAGCTTCATCCTCATTTTTGAGTCGGTGGAGATGCTTGCGTGGAGGAGGATGGTTGATCTTGTGCATTTGGAGGCTCTTCGGATTCCTTCGGACACACATCCCCAATGGACATGTTCCTTAGCGCGATGCATGGAGCCTCTTCAACACCTATTTCATCAAGATCAACTTGCTCTACTTGAGAGCCGTTAGTCTCATCAAACACAACGTCACAAGAAGCTTCAACTTGTCCGGAGGACTTGTTAAAGACTCTATATGCCCTTGTGTTTGAATCATATCCTAGTAAAAAGCCTTCTACAGTCTTAGAAGCAAATTTAGACTTTCTACCTCTTTTAATAAGAATAAAGCATTTGCTACCAAAGACTCTAAAATATGAAATATTGGGCTTTTTACCGGTAAGGAGTTCGTATGATGTCTTCTTGAGGATTCGGTGTAGATACAGCCGGTTGATGGCGTAGCAGGCGGTGTTAACCGCCTCGGCCCAAAACCAATCCGAAGTCTTGTACTCATCAAGCATGATTCTTGCCATGTCCAAAAGAGTTCTATTCTTCCTCTCCACTACACCATTTTGTTGTGGGGTGTAGGGAGAAGAGAACTCATGCTTGATGCCCTCCTCCTCAAGGAAGCCTTCAATTTGTGAGTTCTTGAACTCCGTCCCATTGTCGCTTCTAATTTTCTTGATCCTCAAGCCGAAGTCATTTTGAGCCCGTCTCAAGAATCCCTTTAAGGTCTCTTGGGTATGAGATTTTTCCTGCAAAAAGAACACCCAAGTGAAGCGAGAGTAATCATCCACTATTACAAGACAATACTTACTCCCGCCGATGCTTATGTAAGCAATCAGGCCGAATAGATCCATGTGGAGTAGTTCAAGCGGCCTGTCGGTCGTCATGATGTTCTTGTGTGGATGATGGGCACCAACTTGCTTTCCTGCTTGGCATGCGCTACAAACCCTGTCTTTCTCAAAATGAACATTGGTTAGTCCTAAAATGTGCTCTCCCTTTAGAAGCTTATGAAGATTCTTCATCCCAACATGGGCTAGTCGGCGATGCTAGAGCCAACCCATGTTAGTCTTAGCAATTAAGCAAGTGTCGAGTTCAGCTCTATCAAAATCTACCAAGTATAGCTGACCCTCCAACACTCCCTTAAATGCTATTGAATCATCACTTCTTCTAAAGACAGTGACACCTACATCAGTGAAAAGACAGTTGTAACCCATTTTGCATAATTGAGATACAGAAAGCAAATTGTAATTTAATGAATCTACAAGAAAAACATTGGAGATAGAATGGTCAGGAGATATAGCAATTTTACCCAATCCTTTGACCAAACCTTGGTTTCCATCCCCAAATGTGATCGCTCGTTGGGGATCTTGGTTTTTCTCGTAGGAGGAGAACATCTTCTTCTCCCCTGTCATGTGGTTTGTGCACCCGCTGTCGATGATCCAGCTTGAGCCCCCGGATGCATAAACCTACAAAACAAATTTAGTTCTTGACTTTAGGTACCCAAACGGTTTTGGGTCCTTTGGCATTAGAAACAAGAACTTTGGGTACCCAAACACAAGTCTTGGAGCCCTTGTGTTTGCCCCCAACAAACTTGGCAACTATCTTGCCAGATTTGTTAGTTAAAACATATGATGCATCAAAAGTTTTGAATGAAATGTCATGATCATTTGATGCATTAGGAGTTCTCTTCTTAGGCAACTTAGCACGGGTTGGTTGCCTAGAACTAGATGTCTCACCCTTATACATGAAAGCATGGTTAGGGCCAGAGTGAGACTTCCTAGAGTGAATCCTCCTAATTTTGCTCTCAGGATAATCGGTAGGGTACAAAATGTAACCCTCGTTATCCTGAGGCATGGGAGCCTTGCCCTTTACAAAATTGGACAATCTTTTAGGAGGGGAATTAAGTTTGACATTGTCTCCCCTTTGGAAGCCAATGCCATCCTTGATGCCAGAGCGTCTCCCATTATAAAGCATACTACGAGCAAATTTAATTTTTTTCATTCTCTAAGTTATGCTCGGCAATTTTAGCATCTAATTTTGCTATATGATCATTTTGTTGTTTAATTAAAGACATGTGATCATGAATAACATTAATATCAACATCTCTACATCTAGTACAAATAGATACATGCTCAACGATAGATGTAGAGGGTTTGCAAGATTTTAATTCTACAACCTTAGCATGTAATACATCGTTTTCACTTCTAAGGTTAGAAATAATAGTATTGCAAACATCAAAATCTTTAGCCTTAGCAAGCAATTTCTCATTTTCAACTTCAAGGCTAGCAAGGGTAATGTTTAATTCTTCAATTTTAGCAAGCAAATCATCATTGTCATTTCTATGATTGGGAATTGAAGCATTACAAGCATTTGAATCAACCTTAGCAATTAATTTAGCATTTTCATTTCTAAGGTTGTTAATAGTTTCATGGCAAGTGCTTAGCTCACTAGATAGTTTTTCACATTTTTCTACTTCAAGAGCATAAGCATTTTTAACCTTAACATGCTTCTTATTTTCTTTGATTAGGAAGTCCTCTTGGGAATCCAAAAGGTCATCCTTCTCATGAATGGCACTAATTAATTCATTTAGTTTTTCCTTTTGTTCCATGTTAAGGTTGGCAAAAAGGGTACGCAAATTATCCTCCTCATCACTAGCGTTATCATCACTAGAAGACTCATATTTAGTGGAGGATTTGGATTTAACCTTCTTCCTTTTGCCGTCCTTTGCCATGAGGCACTTGTGGCCGACGTTGGGGAAGAGAAGTCCCTTGGTGACAGCGATGTTGGCGGCGTCCTCGTCGGAAGAGGAGTCGGTGGAGCTCTCGTCCGAGTCCCACTCCCGGCAAACATGGGCATCGCCACCCCTCTTCTTGTAGTGCCTCTTCTTCTCCTTTCTTCTTCCCTTCTTGTCGTCGCCCCTGTCACTATCACTTGATAATGGACATTTAGCAATAAAGTGACCGGGCTTACCACACTTGTAGCAAACCTTTTTGGAACGGGATTTGTAATCCTTCCCCTTCCGTTGCTTGAGGATTTGGAGAAAGCTTTTAATGATGAGCGCCATTTCCTCGTTGTCGAGCTTGGAGGCGTCGATGGGTGTTCGACTTGGAGTAGATTCCTCCTTCTTTTCTTCCGTCGCCTTGAATGCGATCGGTTGTGCCTCGGGCGTGGAGGAGGTGCCTTGCTCGATGATTTTCTTTGAGCCTTTAATCATTAGCTCAAAGCTCACAAATTTACCTATTACTTCCTCGGGAGACATTAGCTTATATCTAGGATCACCTCGAATTAATTGAACTTGTGTAGGGTTAAGAAATACAAGGGATCTAAGAATAACCTTGACCATCTCATGGTCATCCCATTTTTCGCTCCCGAGGTTGCGCTTGGTTCACTAAGGTCTTCAAGCGGTTGTACATAGCTTGTGGATCCTCCCCTTGGTGAAGCATGAAGCGACCGAGCTCCCCCTCGATCGTTTCCCGCTTGGTGATCTTTGTCACCTCGTCTCCTTCGTGCGCGGTCTTGAGTACGTCCCAAATTTCCTTCGCACTTTTTAACCCTTGCACCTTATTGTACTCCTCTCGACTTAGAGAGGCGAGGAGTATAGTAGTGGCTTGGGAGTTAAAGTGGTGAATTTGGGCCACCTCGTCCGAGTCGTAGTCTTCATCCCCTACGGATGGTACCTGTACACCAAACTCAACAACATTCCATATGCTTGTGTGGAGTGAGGTTAGATGATGCCTCATTTTGTCACTCCACATATTATAATCTTCACCGTCAAAAACCGGTGGTTTGCCTAATGGAACGGAGAGCAAAGGAGTACGTTTTGAAATATGGGGATAGCGTAGAGGAATCTTACTATACTTCTTGCGCTCTTGGAGCTTAGAAGTAACGGACGGTGCCTCGGAGTCGGAGGTCGATGGTGATGAAGAGTCGGTCTCGTAGTAGACCACTTTCCTCATCCTCTTGTGTTTGTCGCCTCTCCGATCCGACTTGTGGGAAGAGGGTTTCTTCTCCTTCCCCTTTCCTTTGTTGGAGGAGTTTTTCTTCTCCTTCCTCTTGTTGCGGGACTCTTCCGATGAAGTCGACCCGTGGCTTGTAGCGGGCTTGTCGCCGGTCTCCATCTCCCTCTTGGCGAGTTCTCCCGACATCACTTCGAGCGGTTAGGCTCTAATGAAGCACCGACGCTCTGATACCAATTGATAGTCGCCTAGAGGGGGGGGGGGGTGAATAGGGCGAAACTGAAATTTACAAAATTAATCACAACTACAAGCCGGGTTAGCGTTAGAAATATAATCAAGTCTGCGAGAGAGGGTGCAAAACAAATCGCAAGCAAATAAGAGGTGTGACACGCGGATTTGTTTACCGAGGTTCGGTTCTTGCAAACCTACTCCCCGTTGAGGTGGTCACAAAGACCGGGTCTCTTTCAACCCTTTCCCTCTCTCAAACGGTCCCTCGGACCGAGTGAGCTTTCTTTTCTCAATCACTTGGAACACAAAGTTCCTACAAGGACCACCACAAGATTGGTGTCTCTTGCCTCAATTACAAGTGAGTTTGATTGCAAGAAAGAATGAGAAAGAAAGCAAGCGATCCAAGCGCAAGAGCTCAAAAGAACACGTCAAATCACTCTCACTAGTCACTAATGCTTTTGTGGAGTTGGGAGAGGATTTGATCACTTGGGTGTCTAGAATTGAATGCCTAGCTCTTGTAAGTGGTTGGAAGTGTGAAAACTTGGATAACTAGAATGTGGGGTGGTTGGGGGTATTTATAGCCTCAACCACCAAACTAGCCGTTTGGTGGAGGCTGCTGTCGCATGGCGCACCGGACAGTCCGGTGCGCCATCGGACACTGTCCGGTGCGCCAGCCACGTCACCAGGCCGTTGGGTTCCGACCGTTGGAGCTCTGACTGCTGGGCCCGCCTGGGTGTCCGGTGGCGCACCGGACATGCACTGTAGAGTGTCCGGTGCGCCAGTATGGGCGTGCCTGACTTCTGCGCGTGCTGGCGCGCATTCAATGCGCTGCAGGTAGCCGTTGGCGCCGAAATATTCGTTGCTACGTTGTCACACCGGACATGTCCCGTGAATTATAGCGGACTAGCCGTTGCGAATTCCCGAAGCTGGCGAGTTCCAGAGCTGCTCTTCCTTGGAGCACCGGACACTGTCCGGTGTACACCGGACAGTCCGGTGAATTATAGCAGAGCGCCTCTGGATTTTCCCGAAAGTGACGAGTTTGACTTGGAGTCCTCTGGTGCACCGGACACTGTCCGATGGTGCACCGGACAGTCCGGTGCGCCAGACCAGAGGTGCCTTCGGTTGACCCTTTGCTCTTTTGTTGAACCCAATACTTGGTCTTTTTATTGGCTAAGTGTGAACTTTTGGCACCTGTATAACTTGTACACTAGAGCAAACTAGTTAGTCCAATTATTTGTGTTGGGCAATTCAACCACCAAAATCAATTAGGAAATAGGTGTGAGCCTAATTCCCTTTCAGTAGCGTCCCCCATGCCTGGGATGGTAGCCTCGGCGCACCTTCTCGTCAAGGTGGGCTCGACGGTCGCGGCGGCAGTGCTCGTTGCCGAAGCGACCCGGGGCCGCAGGCGCTGAGTTCCGCGTTCGCCCGGTGTGGACCGAGGCTTCGCACATGAATCGGAAAGTCGCGACGCGATGCTCCGGGGGTATCCCTACCTTCAGGAGTTAGAGCTTTCGGCCCGTCGGACCGCGACATCTTCCAGGAGATTCTTGAGCTCTCCCTGGATACGCCGCCCCTCGGTGGTGGATGGTTCCGGCATCGATCGGAGTAGTATCGCTGCTGCAGCCAGGTTCTGGCCGAACCCACTAGAAGCCGGGGGCAGCCTTGCCCTGGCATCGTCGGTGATGCGGTGTTGGACGTCCTGGGCCAGGTGACGCGCTTTACCGGCCGGTGCTCGGCCTGCCCACTCCTGCCAGATATTTTGCCAAAGCTGCACAAGTTGTCCTGCTTCCTCGTCGAGCCTGGCCTGTACCTCGCGGATTTGCTCGAGCTGTGCGTCCTGACCCCCCGCAGGGACTGGGACCACAGCTAGCTCCCGAAGGATGTCAACGCGAGGCGCAGGCCTAGGGGGATCACCGTCCTCCGGCATACCAAGATGGTTGCCTTCGTCGAGACCCCCTAGATCGACGTGGAAGCATTCGCGACTTGGGCCACAGTCCTCGTCGCCGAGGCTATGGCTGCTATCGGAGCAATCAGAGAGGCAGTAGTCACATGCGGTCATGAAGTCCCGCATGGCACTAGGGTTATCGAGCCCGGAGAAATCCCAACCAGAGTCGGGCTCGTCATCTTCCTCGGAACCCAGAGGCCCGTAGGTCGAGACGGCCGTGAGCCGGTCCCAGGGTGACCGCATATGATACCCCGGAGGGTTTGGACACGCCTTTACGAAAGCGTCCACCGAAGCGGGGTCGCTTGGTGGGTCGCAGCTGGATCTAAAAGGCATGGAACGGGGAACGGACGGTACCTCTTGATCGACGGGTGGTGACGAAGTCGCGTCAGGGGCGGACTACACCGTTGTCTCAGGTACGAGGCTAACGCCCAACACGTCCTTCGCGAGCGTGCTGGCGTCGTCCGTCTGCTTGGAGTTGGTGTGTCGTGGGGAAACGACGCTCGTCTTCGTCTCAAACGCGAGGTCGACTCCCGTCGTGCCCCCCGCTGGGGCGCCGACGCCGTCGACTCGCTCGACAACCGACGAGGTGCCGCCCCCTGCTTGGCCATGCCTGCCCCGCCTCCTCCTCCGTCGGCAGGGAAGGTGATGGGACAGACCTGGATGTTGCTCTTCCGTCATGAGGGGAAGACGTCGTCGATTCCGCCATCGGCGGGCGGGCTGACGGCCGACATTGTCGTTGTCGCGCGGCGGAGGAAGGAGTATCATGTCGTAGCTGTCGTCGAGGGACATGAACTCCAGACTCCCGAAACGAAGCATCGTCCCGGGCTGAAGAGGTTGCTGGAGACTACCCATCTGGAGCTTGACGGGAAGCTGTTCGTCAACACGCAGCAGGCCCCTACCAGGCACGCCAACTGTCGGCGTTTTGACCCCGGGGGGTCCCTGGACCGATGAGTAAATTGTCGCCGCGTGTCCCAGCCCAGATGGGTCGGCGCGAGACAGAGCACAAAAGGGGGTGAGAAACAGCAAAGGGGAAACCCGTGGCCTTCGTGTTGTCCTATGCCCAGGTCGGGTGCGCTTGCAGTAGGGGGGTTACAAGCGTCCGCGTGGGAGAGAGAGAGAGGGAGCCCTGCGAGTCGGCCCGTTCTCCCGCGCGGCCAACCTTTTCGTACGAGAGTCCTGGACCTTCCTTTTATAGGCGTAAGGAGAGGGCCCAGGTGTACAATGGGGGGTGTAGCAGTGTGCTAACATGTTTAGCAGAGAGGAGCTAGAGCCCTATGTACATGCCGTCGTGGCAGCCGGAGAGGTTTTGGCGCCCTGCTCATGTGATGTTGTGGCCGTCGGAGGAGTGCTTGAGCCTTGTGGAAGTACAGCTGTCGGGGCTATCAGATCCTTGCTGACGTCTCCTTGCTTCCGTAAGGGGCTGAGAGCCGCCGTCGTCATGGAGCACGCGAGGTGTCATCATTACTTGTTTACCGAGGCGAGCCAGATGGGACACCAGTCTTGTTCCCCGTAGCCTGAGCTAGCTAGGGGTAGGGTAATGATGGCCTTCCCTGTGACGTGGCGGGTCCGAGCCCGAGGTCGGGCGAGGCGGAGGCTCCTCCGAGGTTGAGGTCGAGTCTGAGCCCTGGGGTCGGGCGAGGCGGAGTCCGTCTTCCGGGGTCGAGGTTGAGTCCGAGACCTGGGGTCGGGCGAGGCGGAGTCCGTCTTCCTGGGTCGAGGCTGAGTCCGAGCCCTGGGCTGGGCAAGGCGGAGACCGTTTTCTGAGGCCGAGGCTGAGTCCGAGCCCTGGGTCGGGCGAGGCGGAGACCGTCTTCCGAGGCCGAGGCTGAGTCCGAGCCCTGGGTCGGGCGAGGCGGAGATCGTCTTCTGAGGCCGAGGCTGAGTCCGAGCCCTGGGTCGGGCAAGGCGGAGCTTCCCATGGCGCCCGAGGCTAGACTTAGCTGCTGTCAGCCTCACTCTGTCGAGTGGCACAGCAGTCGGAGCGGGGCAGGCGGCGCTGTTTTCCTGTCAGGTTGGTCAGTGGAACGGCGAAGTGACTGCGGTCACTTCGGCTCTGTCGACTGAGGAGCGCGCGTCAGGATAAGGTGTCAGTCGATCCTTGCATTAAATGCTCTTGCGATACGGTCGGTTGGCGTGGCGATCTGGCCAAGGTTGCTTCTCCGCGAAGACTGGGCCTCGGGCGAGCCGAAGGTGTGTCCGTCGCTTGAGGGGGTCCTCGGGCGAGACGTGAATACTCCGGGGTCGGCTGCCTTTGCTCGAGGCTGGGCTCGGGCGAGGCGAGATCGCGTCCCTTGAGTGGACAAAGCCTTGACCTTAATCGCGCCCATCAGGCCTCTGCAGCTTTATGCTGATGGGGGTTACCAGCTGAGATTAGGAGTCCTGGGGGTATCCCTAATTATGGTCCCCGACAACAGTGCTAGAGAGTAGAGAGTAGAGACACCTTCATCTTTTCTTCTAATGTTATTTTTGTTCTCACAAATGAACATAAAGGTATTTCAAAGAAACTTGAAGTGGCTGAACTGATCTCTTCATTGAGGACTATAAGGTAAATCTAATCTATCTATGTTCTATTGTTTAAGGTTATAAGCTTAAAGATCCCTAGATGACTCTGCAGTTGTATGAACATGTTATGTGTCCGTGCCCGAGATTGTGTAAGGTTATAGACTTATTCATATATACTAATATAAATAGCGACACTGGTAACTGAGCACATATATTTCTTCCAAAAAGATTAGCACAAATATTTACATCCTAAACAAAGATGGTCTAGGGATTTTTTTTCCAATATCATGAGGGAAGGTTCTAATATGTTCTAATAATCCTTTTAAGATGACATAATTATTAGTCAATGCGATGAAATAGCTGCTAACACTCTCAGTCTGCATTCATCTTGGATTATGGCTTGAGGCCATGACTGTTCAGTCTGCATTCACATGCAACTAGAAATTCGTATTCTGGTAACTAGCAACGATTACTACTTATGTTCTATTTTTATTATTCTGGTAGCTAGCAACGATTATTGCTTATTTGTTTCTAACGTCCTGTATGAGAGATACAAACTATTCATCTCATTTATTGCTGCAGCCATGTCAGTAGGGTTTTAAATGCTCACAAATCCATAACCATTAGTTTTGCCAGTCCTTTTATCTCTAACAACCTGAAATAAAGAGTACAATGGCAAATTTAGAACGTATAAAATCAAGAAACGCATGCCAAATGCTGCACACAATGACTGACATAAGCCTCACTACATATAGATCAACATATGGGTTTCTTTGTGAGTCAATCTCTTAACTCCTCTCGCAATTAGGTAGTTATGCTTCTCTAGGCAAAATGACTAATAAGCATCGAAGGAAGCAGAGCGCAAACCCAAAACAAAGTGTAGATTGTTACTACAAATTTCTTTAGCAATGCATAAGCTTATACGAATCCTGCTACTTTTTGTTTTTGTTTTTGCTATCTTCATGTGATGAATCACTAACAAACAACCGTTAATGCAATTCTTAGAACTAGCTAGCATGAAGTAGCATATTACTATGGAAGGATCTATAGGAAATATCTTCTAACTACTGGTTATCTCTAATACATACAAAATTTTATACAGAAAAGAGTATCACTAATTCACTATGTGTTGTAGGTATCCACTATCTAACTTTGTTGGACTAAAGAGCCCAGACCAATCGACCCATTTTCGTGGAAGTCATCATCCTTCTTTGTTGAGCCATCTGGGTGACCTTGGAAATTGGATAAGTGCCATACAATACCTACCGCATATGAATTTTGAGCCTTTATCAGGAGCTGGATAAGAACTTTGTTCATAGAATCACACTGTTTATCTATAGACACCCACAATAGAATACCTACTGCTCATTATGGAGAAAATATTCCTATGATAGCTCTTACATGGCACCTGCATAGTTGTGCTAAGTGTGAAGATATAACAATTTCTTGAAGGGGTGTTAACACAAATATGTTTGTTGAATTCCGCCATCACTTAAGCATTCATTTTACTGTTAGTTCGAATTGCAATCCCTCATAATTTTATCATGTGTGCTTAATTGCTTATGCATATACATATCTTGATAGGATTTTGTATGGAACTGCAAAGGCTGTTTTAAGAAGAAATTCTAGCAAAATTCTAGATGGACAATCAACACCTCAAAACTCTCTCAGCTTTGTAACCTCCAGTTACATTTCTCCGAACCTTTGCTTCAATCATGTGATTTATTTATCTATATGCCTTCAATTACTACAAAAGGTTTGCCTAGCCATGTCTCCTTATTGTTTACATTTGTTTGTTTTTATATTTTCATGACATGACAAAGAAAACACTATCATTATCAAATATTCAAACGCGTAGAGTTGACAAAAGTTTAACTATGATATTGATGATCTTTCTTGGTCTGAATGGAGTTTTTGCACCTATTCACAGGCTAGAGAGTTTATGCAATGTCCTCCTTTTTTTGGATACACTTTCTGTTAACAAAAATGCTACACAGTTGCATTCTACTTACCTTGGGATTTTGATGGAGCTCTGTTGTTGTGCTTCTTTGACATTTGTTGGTCCTTTGAGCATTCGGTCTGCATCATGCATTATGTTGTTCTCTATATCCCATATTGTGGAGATCACTAAAATGTTAGTAATTTAACTTATGTTCAAACTTTCAATTCCATCGTCCGTGAAAAATTGATAAATATGAATGTGTTGACTTGACTCCATTTTATCTTCTCCTTATTTGAGCTTGTATTCTTATTTTTGAATACATTGCTGCCCTGCACTGAGATTTCTATTGTTAATAAACAAGGTGCTATTTAAAATTGATTTATTCCTTACGAATGTCTGCTGGTTTCAGGAAAGTGTTGAGAGAGGTGGCATCTAGAGGACGTCATGTCGAACGTGTGAAGATTTTTTTAGAAACATATATTTTGTGTGACGCTTTTGAGAAACTTGACTCCATTTTATTTTCTATGTTCCTCTTGGCTTTGTTTCCTATCCTTTCCAATGACTTGCTATGCATTTGCACTATATTTGGCATGTCTAAAACTGCTACACAAAACTTGCTATATATTTTGTTAAAAAATACTATATCCTTGTTATGCTTGATTTATCTTTATTTTTTCTGCTCTTCTATTCTTGTGTGGGTCTATCAAGTATGAGACAATTAGATAAGGATATATGCTTTGTTAGTATTGTTTGAGTCTTTGAGCATAGCAGCAAAAGTCTTGGCACATTATTGTTTTAGTTATTATGACATGAACAACCTATTTTATATATAGAGCTCGTGGCAATGGAAGTCCCACAGTAGGACGATGGAACTTGTGGCACCAAGTGTTGTTACGCTCGGGCTCGTGCTCATCTGCAACAAGGCACTATTTCCCGTGAGGGTCACTAACACCATTGTGCTCATGTCGTGTTCCGTGGCAACGCATGGGCACATACCTAGTTATTATTATTATATGATGAATCGGTTTGTGGGTTCTCTCAATATATACCCAGTGCTGCTCTATCTTCATTTCAGTTTCGATGGGTTTTACATCTACGACGACGGCTGACGGCCGTATTAAACTACTAGCTGAGTGCCCGTGCGTTGCAACGGGAATATATAATACAAGTATACTACGATAACTTATATACAAAATATGTGTTATATTGTTATGAGAAAATGTCTCATAATCAATTTGTGATCTAGCCATACATAAATTTTGTTATTTTAATCTAGTTGTTTCACCACTACATTGCAACCATCAGTTTCATGCAGACTTCGATATATGCCATGATTTGTATGGTCTCATCATTGGAGAGCATGTTCCACACATGCCGGAAGAAATTTCCTCGTACATCGTTAGTCATCAGACACGCACCACCATACGCTCTTGCTTAAACAAAAAGGTAAGTGTGTGTGTTTGCGAAGAGAATTAAAGGCAGGCCAGCACAAAAGCTACCCTGACGGTGGCGAGGATGACGAACTGGTCACTGTTGTCGATCATCCTCTGCGTCACCTCTGGCGCCAAGATGATGCCACAATCCTCGATATAGTAGTCGTCGAACGCGCGTGACATGACGAGTACCGATGACTCTTGGTTGGGCTGCCAAACGAAGTGCACCCCGGGCTCATCAGCGAGGTAGTACCCCTGACCGTTGCACCACCGGATACGCTACTCCACTACATACATCATGTTCGAGGACACTCACACAACGTCAGCAACGTCCATCGTCCCAGTGGCAGGTTAGTAGCGACTTACATCATGTCCGGTCAGTAGCGACTACAGGTCATCATGTCCGGTCAGTAGCGACTTACGTGGCAGGTTGGTAGCGACTACAGGTCATCATGTCCGATTTGTAGCGACTACAGGTCATCATGTCCGGTCAGTAGCGACTTACGTCGAGAACACTACATACATCATGTCCGGTCAGTAGCGACTTACGTGACAGGTTGGGCTTCAGGTGGACGATGAGCTGGACGACGTGATGGCGTCGTTGTCGGATGTGGTGTCCAGAACAACCCGAGAGTCGTCGACGTTGGCAACAACCATGAGGCCCCCCGCTTAACGATGGACAACGCGGTGCAGCTGCTCTGGACCGCGTCCAAGCGGCGGCTTCGCGGGAGCTTGTCGTACACAGCGGCACATGCGACGATGTAGGACTGCCTCTAAAGGTCGAACTGACAGTCACCAAGCTTCTTCTCGTCATCGATGAGCGACGCCAACGCGAGTGCCTCCTTCTTATGATGTTTGTTCGGGATTTCAAGTAAGAAACATGGATTCATGCTTGACGTTGGTTTATGAAAATGACTCACAAGTCCAATCGATGGAAAAAATATTACAAAAAAAATGTCACGCATGCAAAAAAGAGAATTTAAATAAAATACATTATTCAAACAAAAGAAATTACATGCAAAGCTCTTCTTTAAATAATATTACCTCCATCCAAAAATATAATTCAAGAATCTCGGTGATACTTATCTACTACTACGCATTGTGTAAATGTAGCAAGTGAGCTTGGTGAGAGATTTAGTAGATGTGTTTCTTGTCATAGATATAGACATAAACATACATGTGGTGGCTTTGTTGGTTTGTGAAGCAAGTATTAGGGCCATGATCCATTACCACCCCTATGTACGGGGAAATGGGAATGAGCTTTGCAGGGAGGAAGAAATGAGAAAGACAAAACAAAGAATGTGAATGAGAGAACATAGAATGATGGCAGAACATGAAAATGAGAAACACAGAACAAGGAATGGGAATGGTGGCAGAACGAGAATGACAGAACAGGATTGGTGGCAGAACACGGAATGACAGACTACTCTTGCAGAAAGTAGTAGAGATTAAGTTTTTCATGAACTATTGGAGTTGCTCTAAATTAAATGTTTCGTATATACAGTGTAGTAACTGCCGTACATCCAGAACCTAGAAGCAGACTGAATTTCTGCACTTGCATGCAACAATGTTAATTTTTGTGTTCTTGCCACAAGTCAGATGCCCACTTTCCTGACAGATATATTAATCAGTTCCAAACCGGGGACACGATTCGAAGTTCCAAGCCCTAGAGAGATTAGACGTGCAATCTACCTAGTTCACACACGCGTTAGGCCACTCCCAGAGAACCTCGTAAGGCTGATCGCCATCCTTGTCCAGGCACATCGCTTCCTGGCCCTGCACCAGTCTTCTGAAAATAGCGATCTGGGAAGCGTAGCCTAGCTCCTCGCCTGAGCCACCGACGCCGGAGAATTCCACACTGTAGCTATGCTTCACCGCGAGGCCAGTAGCCCAACACTGGAACTGTAGCCTGGTCCACTCGAACTTGCGGTCGTGATTGCGGAACTTGTAGGGACCAGTGCTTTCGTCTGCCTCGTCGTCCTTGTTGGGCATAGCAGACCCCTGGAGGATAGGATTGTATTCGTAGTTGGGTGTGGAAACAATGAGCACGGTCGGGCGGAATGAACTCAAGACGATGTTGCCAAATAAAGTCGCCTGGTCCTCCTCGACGTGCTCGATCACCTGCATTTCATATAGTCGAATCATGAACGCCAATTTAGTCTGTGTAGACGAGCATCCTATAGATATGTTTTATAGATGCATCCGCAACAACCCCTAACAGTACGATCCGAGATGTTAATTGCAAAGCGTTTCATGTTTAGAAGGGACACCTTGTGCGCTGAAACCAAATAAGAATACAATAGAAAAGGTCCAAGAGGTAAGGTCCGTCACCTCAAGACAAGTGCCAATATCAAACCCATATAAGCGAGAATCGTAGTCAGTTATTGATCCGTCATGCAGCACAGCAGTTGGAACATTTGTCTGCGTCGTTGATTTTTTTGCTCAGCTTCTGATGAAGGCTCTGCAATTCCAGGAGAGTCAAAACAAGCTAAAGTTATAATGCATACGGAAAGAACAAGATGGATGGAACATCAGCAGCTAACAAGTCAAGGATATGCTTTGTACCTTTGCTGCACGTGTGAGGCCTTTTCGAGAAATATCAACGCCAACAAGCTTTTCCAGCGTGGTTGGATGCTCTAACAATGAATCAAGAAGGCTACCAGATCCACAGCCAAAATCAACCTGAAAATGCATCTTTGCAATGAAAAATAGTATATTCCATAAATGAACAAGGGAATTAGGTGGGGAAATTACAAGTGTGGTACCATGCAGCTCGTTGATGTGTCGTACATCAAATTCGACTCTTTGTTTAGATAATGGAGGACTGAACAGGGCTTTCTCCATTCTATCTTCTAATGGTTCAGTTACCTGCAGAACCTTTACAGAGAACTCCAGGAAGCAGCTCTCTGCAACAATGTTTAAAATATGTACACCTGCTGAAGCAGAATAAAAAAGATTGCTGAAATAAAATTATAAGTTTAGGTGGCTCACCGCTAGATACATTGGAGAGGTCATGTGAGAACTCACAAGATGCAGCCATGATTAAATCCCTAGGAGGCAGTTCAGCTACAAAACGTGCAGTTTGATTCACTGACAGCTGAGTTACACATGATTCAAGCTGATTACTAACAACACCCGTCCCAATCTCAAACTCAAACTCATTGTGGCTCTCCAACAAATATGTTTTTGCTTTATCCTTTGTCACAAGGGAAGCAGTATAACTTATACAAGTCAATGATCCGTGGGACGGGAAAACACCAGAGTCTGGACCTTCAATGTGTGTTAACTTTGCAGTGCTTTCAAGGTGCTTCTTTTGTGTATCCATAGAAAATGGTCCAACTGCACTGCACATTGCTGAATCACTGCCTCCATTCTTGCCATAAACAGATAGACACATTGCAAACTCTTGAAGAAAAATATTTGAATGTACCTTGACATCAGCAGTAGACTCAGAAAGATATAGCTTGCCTGTTTTTGAGGTTAGTTTCTTAAAATAATTATTGAACCAAATCAAGACCTTCAATGAAGAATTCTGAATAGCATCAGATTCCTTGCTCCAAGTGTCAGCTGCAGAATACTCTAGTAAAATTTCTTGCTTCCGTGAACGTATGTTCACTTCACATTTAAAAAGATCTGGTTTTTCCTTGTTGATCCTGACATCATTGGTGTACTGATTTTCTGCGCTGCCTGCTGGCGCTCCTCTTTCTTTAGAGCTCAAAGCTGACATTAATGTATCACAGGAGACCCTACTGACAGCAAAATGGGGCTCTGGCAACCTCTGAAGGCGACAAAATGAGCAAAGGAGATCTCGTGGAGAGAGGCCTTGCCAACTAAAACGAGAGTATGCAGATGGAAGCTCCGCTACAAGAATCGAATCCCTAGACATCTTACAATTTCCATCAGGTAACTTGCCCAGAAGTATCCTGAGGCAAAAGCATGTCAGTGTGTCACTCTGAAGAACTATAGGAAGTTTGGTGCTTAAATAATAGATAAAAGCAACACAGACATGAAAGACAAACAAAACACGAGCCAACCTCTGCAGCTTGAATCATGTGATGATTCCTGAGAAAAAAATGACCATATTTACTAACAATATAAAATGGAATGCATCTTGATTCATTGATTAGCATAGCGAAATTGTATTTAACAATGTCGTTGTATAGTTTAAAATGAAGGCTATCTAACCTGGAGTACAATTCAATGACTCTCTACTGATTAAAATGTGCAGGTATAGTTTAAAATGAAGGCTAGGGCAAAAGATCAAAACCAACATAGCAAAAGGTCCCAAGTAAAGTTATTTTCTCTTTTGTCACTGACCACATACATGCTCTATTCAAGAGCAGAGGTTGGGATTTGCTAGTTGATGTCGCCATCTCCATGAGAATCAAACGCATGTATATATATATATATATATATATATATATATATATATATATATATATATATATATATATATATATATATATATATATATATGAGAAACAACATGTATATTTGGGGCTGCAAAATACAACCTTATCTCGAATGATGCTTTTCCAATTGTTCTGAAGTGAGACCAACGTTTAGCAAGAATAATGGAAAAGGCTTAGAAGTTAGGAATTTATTGTTTAGGTTTTCTTTGCCTACCTTGATACAAGAACATGAGAGGAATCAATTGCTGAGAGCTCTACTACAACATATGCATCAGATAAAATTCTGATAGGAAATGACATCTCGTTGGTACCACTTCTTCAATTAAGACAAACAGGAGTGTTACACCAATGACATGATCCTTTTCAACATTTTAGAAAACGAACGGCAAAGCTGTATATGAGCACAGAAAATGCAACTCTTTCCTACTAAAAAATACCTTGTATTTTCTTTCTACAAAGCAATGCCATCCAATTGTAAGAAACTCTCACAACTGATCGAAATAAATAAAATCCACAGAACTAATTGTTTTTACCCCTGGCTTCTCTCCTAAAGAGCACCACCATGTCAATACAAAAAACAGGGTTCTTACTTCGATAAGCAATTAAGCACTAAGTAAATATCATTAAGCATTGACTCCTAAATACTCAATAGCTAGTAGCTACCTAGTTGTTTCGGACCACTTACAAACTCAATTTGCAGCGATGGAGATACGCTTGTCATATTGTAGAGGAACCACCGTGCGCCAAAAACACAACCCACTCCATACAGTGTCCTCAGCGGCATGACCAACAGGGTACCTATTCCATACAACAATGGCTTCCCGACCATTGTTTTCGCATGCTTAGCAGCAAGGACAACTGCCCCCTCATCTGCCAAAAAACAGAAACATTCCAAAATTTGTCAAGACCAAGAATTCAAAGAGAACTCCGCTATTGTTAAAGTAATTCATAACATTAACCACTAATCTGGCTTCAGCTCGAGCGTAGGCCACAAGAGTTGCAACATCTACTCCCTTAACTCTCTACGCATCTCCAGTTCGAGCTCCAATTGCTCTGCTTCCTCCCTTAGGACCCGCTTTCTCCTTCAGGATCCAAAACCTGCAGGAACACAAACTTGTGTAACCAAAACTGAGCAATAACAACAATAAATATAAAACTGAAAGAATAGATTCTGGAGTTGTAGACTGAGGAGCACCACCATATTCCATCAGAGTGGAGGCAACAAAAGATCTAGATTAGCCAAATTTCTTCGCCAAGCTCATTTGAGACATACGAAGTGATTTCTCATCATCACATCTAGCTCCTGCCATATAAAAAATGTCGTCATGAATACATGTTTTGGCCCCCCAAAATATACAAGAAAAAATAGCATGAGACAGAAAGATACACTTTTCAGGAACTGTTTTCCTGCCATATATTTCTCACCAATTTATACTGCTGGTCTTCCCAATTGGTAACTGTTTTCCAAATTCTGCTTGATTAACTAAGCTTGCATTCCCACATCTCAAATCACTTAGCATAAGAAAGCAGAACAGAAAATCATTCCACAAACACTACTTGATTAACTAAGCTTGCATTCCCATATCTCAATTCACTTAGCATAAAGAAAGCAGAACAAAAAATCATTCCATAAACATCGATGCAGCCTTTATAAAGATGCTCCCTCCAGAACCACCTCCACCCTTCTCATTGCTATCCCCACCGTTGGCGAGAACTGTGCCATTCATGACCAGGTCCTCAGCAAACAGCCACACGATGCCACCACCGGCACCACCATAGTCCTTCTCGACGCTGGTCGAGCCCCCTTTGCTCCCGTAGCTCCAGGGGTGTTCGAGGTCAGACCATGCATAGGCATCGCCGCCCCATGAATCCTCCTGCGTCTGCCCTTGCTTGACGAAGCAGCTGGCGCCACGGCCATCGTGCCCGCCACCGTCACCGTGCGTCCCCGTGGGAACGCCACTGGTCCGATCAGGCGGATCACCAGCGAGCGCGGTGGTATTCACAACGACCGTGTCAGCGACCGTGATGATGGTGGCAACCAACGAGACCCTGCCGGCTGTGACGCGGACGTCGCGGCTGAGGCGCACCTCGCCTGAGAAATTGGCGGATATAACGCACCTGTACTTCTCGCAGGTCAGGGAGGCGCCAGAGAGGAGCACGAGGCTGCCGTTCCCCGTGATGTAGACGTCGTCGTCCAGCTCCACTTCCTCGGAGACCTCACAGCGCGTGTGGAAGTCCCCCTTCCCGTGGAGGTCCCCGTCACATGTCGCCGTCGGCGACGGCGGGTCCGGGGGCGGGAGCGGGGGCAACGACGGCGAGTAGTCGTGCCACATCAGGATCGAGTACGGGTCCGGCTCCACCCGATCTGAAGCCTCCGCTCCGCCGCCCCGGCCGAGGTCGGCGTTCACGAGAACCGCGCCGAGCAGCAGCAAGAGTCGGAGATTGAAGAGGGGACAGAGATGACAGGCCATGGAGGGGGGAGGCGGGGCGGCGGACTGGAGGGGGGAGGCGGGGCGGTGGCGGTTCACGCGGGGTGGGGGAGGGGGAGGCGGGGGGACGAACGTGGGCGTGGGCAGGCGGACGGTGTAGATTTACGGAAGCGAGCAGACGGTGCAGATTCACCGAAGGCAGAACCAGGGAGTCAGCCTACCCCTTGCAGCTTTAATAGTAGTAAAGATTAATCGTGGCCCCACAGATCCAGCAAGCAAGCTGGACTCCCTGGAGTCCTTCCCGTTGTCCTCTGGTCCAGTCTACCGAAATGGTGCAAAGGGCAGAGTTTACGACCCAAACGCGTGATCCAGACAAGTACCGGTAGCCTTTGGCCCAAATAGAGTTTTACGATCTAGTTTCCATTTTTCTTTTTTGTTTGCAACGGTTACCGTCCGTCAAGAGAGCCGCGTCGAGTCCCGAGGGCTCCCTGACCAGAGAAGATTTCTTCTGGTGACTGCAAAATGGTCTATTTCAGTGGGATTATTTTATCTGTTCGCTGAAAACCCTTTCCCGCACCCATGATTTTTTTTATTTTTTTCTTTCCCATCATATGATTCTTAAATAGCACGCATATATATAGGAAAGAAAGAAGTAAAAGTAATATTTGGATGGAAACATTTCTCTCACATTTCGTCTAATTTCTAGGCATAGTTAGGAGAACGAAGAAAAGATTTAGATGAAAATCTTCTCCCCCCTCACAATCCTATTTTATTTTATTGAGAACTACGTTAACACGGATCACCAGATCCGCTCCCTTCCCTCCTGTCAGCAGTAGAGACGCAAGAAGCTGTAGAAGACTCGTCTCCCTTCCCATAAGCACGACACAGGAAACACACGAGACACAAGATATAGTGTTGGGCATCTGGCCTCTTTCTGATCTCTATAATATGAAGGGGTGTACATGTTCTTTATATAGAGATGTGAGACCCCTCAAGGGCAAAGCCGGTATTTGCCCACATAACCCTAACTAGAGTTACTTAACACTCCCCCTTGGGCGAATACCGCGACCAACACATGCCTCGTTAAAACTCCGAAAAACCCAGTGGGAAAAATGTGGAGAAAGAGTGCATGGTGATACAAATTGCATTTGCACTTTGTTGCCTCGTTAAAAACCTCATGTGAGAAACTTCAAGAAAACTCACCAAGGGAAAAAGAGTACAACAACTGTCATCGTGACAAATTTCGATCCTCTAGGATCTAGATTCTATCGAATCTTCTACAAGGGCTAACTTTAGAAATGTGCTCCCACTGATCCTTGCAAAACCATATCAATAAGGCAAAACATCTTCTTTTGGAAGTATATGCACATAAAGATTTAGCAAACAGATTGCATATCCTTGCAAGGACTATTTCAGGAACTTTACCTCTACTCACTTCTTGGATATACGAGGTAAGTGCACGTATTATAAATAAGCCACTTTGACTGATGGTGTTCGATCGACTAGATCTATATATTTGATAGAAAGTTCCATAAATGTTCACATATTGATCATCAAGCTCACGCCTTCAGGGCATAGAATATGACATTTATTATCTCACGATTGTGATCAATATAAGCATTCGCTCCCCCTGACGATGACATCTGTCAAAGTCGTTATCCCTCATAACTCAAGCATATTCTTCAAGATATATGTCTCATTGTTCATCTGGAATAACGAGAATGGATGATGTTGGGGTGCTATCATTTTCTATCTTACACCACAATTTATACATAGTTGTGCAAAGCAAATAACATGTCCTTTAATAGGACTTAGGGGATAATATAGTTGCAATAGTACATATTCTAAATATGACACATCGCTCCAGGCGTTCATCCTTTGCAACATCTATGATGGTGTAACAAAAGTCCATCAAAGATCGTAATCCATCGGAGATTTTTCATCGATCATATATATCATTATAGTCTGTCAATGTGGCACAATGGGATATTTTGCCAGTAACACCTAAACCTTATAGGTTTCTGCCATCGTGGCTTTAGAGGATATCGTAATTCCACATCTAGTGGAAAATACCATGAGTAAAGATCATGGAATGCACATGTGCTTATTCAGTGAACTTCAAGTTCTTTAGTACCTCATCTTATCCCTTTTCGGGTCTGTATGGGTCTTTATCCCTTTATAGGGATTATCAAACTTTGGTGTTTAACACAAACTTTATTTCTTCTGGAAAGGTTCCATTAAAGAACTATAATCTCATCTAGGAGATATTCTGTCTACATAGGAGAGTGTTCATTCGTCAAGAATGTATTATTCAGTACGAGATTTATATGTTGCATATTTATAATTCAAAGATATGAGTCCTCCTAGGATCTCATGACGGATCTTCAGAATCCTATTAACTGCATATTTTAATTCATGCCATTTGCCAGATATATTACATAGCGGAACTGTGTTTATTCAACACATATGTGGGATGGATCTCTCACAAGACCACTTGAACCATCGCATTCACCACACATTATTTCAGTAGTGCCCATAAATGTTCGAACTTCAAGCTCGCGACTTTCATGTTGCGATTATTGGTTCAGCCTCGATTGCATTTATCAATGACCTGATAAGAGAGCTTCAAGCACTCATGCCTAGGGCTTTGTTTTGGATCCCATTGCAATATATAGAGGCAAGATAGGTGTCGACATATTTGTCTCCCACATTTAATAATGATCTTCGCCATTTCCCAAAATGAAAGATCCATTGTTCTGTATTCCCAGCACAATGATATTGCACACATTGCTAGGAACTTCATCATCAAGATGAACCTCTTTGTGAGGCAAATCACCAGCATGGCGAGTTCATCGAAGGAGAGTTATTACAGACCACGTGAATCTGCAATCAGAACATATGCTTTGACTAAGGCCAATGGATCATATTCACAGGCGTCCCCGAGAATAGATCAAATGCCAATAAGTCAAATGTGGATATGATATTAATCCCGAGTATATCCACATCTACATCAGGTTACTCCTCAACGATTTATGGCAAACTCCATATACACAGGAGTACACTCCGAACGACGGGTTCAGTTTGGCTTTTGTGCGTTTAATAGAATATTGAGGCATTACACTATATGGGCATTCCTCCCCCTAATGCCGAGATGTTCTAAAAGCATACAGATAAAATCCCCAACCACAATCATCTAGTTTGTGGCCAATGTATGTTATTGTGGTGATTTATTTGGGAAATCTTACGCACATTATAGATAGGGGTTTTATGCAGTGAGCTTTGGACTTAGATTGATGTAGTGGCATGAATACTACATATTTATCCTTCAACGTGAAGGATTAGTCTCAACTTCCAGTAAGACACGCAACAACAAGTTGCTTCGTGGTTACAATTTTGCAAACTTATATTGTTATTATTACCGAATACATAGTCAAATATTAAGATTTAGACTTATATGCGCAACACTATTTTATCCATAAGGGTTCTTCAGGGGCTCATGCATACCATTCGTCGTTTGGAGCCAGTAGTTGACTTCAGATCAACAAATAAAATGACCATCAAGGTCTAGCGCTCACAAGGACATTCACTGGTTGCATTGTGCTTTTAAGCACACAGGAAAAATGTGTGTTTATATTGGTAGTAAAGTGCATGACATCAGGCCAATGCTGCCAAGCAAAGATTTTTATACGCAGAGATGTATAGTCCAGCTCGTTTTTATCACTACCCATGGTTTACCCAATTACTCATATTGCTCTGAAATTGGGTATCGATTTATGCAACATTTTTAGGTATTATACTTTTGAGAGAGAACTAATAATAATAGTCAATTATTCGTGATGCTGCCAGCAGAGCAAACATTTCTCCTCATATTATATACCAATTTGTTCTATAAAGCATTATTTCGATCTCTTCGTTGTTCGGCAAAAAGAGAAGCTTTGGAATAGAACGGACAAGACCAAGAATTCCTATATCTGGGAAAAAATCACCAGATTGCTAAGCTTTTCACGAAGCAAATGGTGATAACTGCTTGGCAAGAGCGAAACAAGAATGATATTCGTCTGGGACCAGACTTCAACAACAGATAGTACTACTTTCATACGAAGGCGTCATCACTCATCAGGACTAGGGAGAATACAACAGGTCTCCATAAGATCTTTATATTTCTGTGACAAATTACCATCACTGACAATCTAGTGGTCAAGTCTTATGGTTTTCCGGCACCAAAGACAAATTAATGCCCAATTTAGCTTCATGCTCTATGGTGATGTGGGATTTTATGGCTGTTTTCTACTCTTCTTACTTCTGATAGATCAGAGATAGATTACAGTAAGCATATTAAAGGGTGGAATACAATGTAGTTCCACTACAAAACCCCAGTTATATGTCCATTCAAGACTGACCTTTACCATTTGACTTATAATGTATACCATACTCATCAAGGGACTATCTTGAGTCAATTCAGCGACTATGAGTATTTAAAATTCTGAGAGATGTATGCAACACAAGCATAAAGGTCCTAGACAGGATGAGCAAAGTGGTTCGACGGGAACACAATGCTTTTCACACCAACATAGTGAAATTTTTCTCAGAATAACCTCTCGGTATACTCGCAACTTCGTGTTGCTAGCGACTACATGTCCTTTTATCTCATAGTTTGCTTCATGTCATTCAACGACAAAGAGAGCAATGTGCTAACATATGGTTGAGCAATGTATGACTGAGATTTATAGTCTTAAATCATTTGGTAAGGCCTTTTGCTTACTAATAGAATCCCAATTTGTGATGTATTCTATGCCAAAAAGGCTTTCATGCATTATATTATATATCTTCGGGTTACTTCGGGTAAAACTTTATGCATGAGGAGAGAGCAGAAAATTAACTTATCTGTGTTTAATTGTATTTGTTGGGGGCCTTCGTCTTTCGAAGGTCCTCAATAACATGATTTAGCAATGTTTCCTGAGTGTAATATATGAACAGGTGCCTTCGGACTCGGATCAGAACCACACAGTGTGAAAAGCACGAACAATACGAAGGTTGACGCAGCGCCGAAGTTATGCGCAAGGAAGCTTCGGCATCACGACAAAAGAGGGAACAGACTTAAAAGGGAAAAGGCTATTTAGACCTCAGTGGACTACCTTGAAGTCATTAGCAAATGTGAAGGGCATGGATGTAATTTTACACGGGCTGTGTCCCGTGCCTATAAATAGATGAACAGTACCCCTGTACTGTTCATGCTGACTTGTACTCATTTTTGCGTCACACTTGTACTTTCATTTTCTGTCAAGCCGAAGGTATAAATGTAATTCAATATTGTCATTATTCATTTGTTCATTTATGATTATATAATAAGAAATGTGTATGATGATGTTATATGTTTGTTCACATTATCCCTTATGTTTTACATGCTTCACCCGCCCTTGATATGTTTATATATATATATGTTGAGATGATGAAGGTATGTCCTTCATGACCTTCGCCCGAAGATCATTATATCCTTAGGGAAATAATGTTCCAAAGGACGAAGGGCATTAACAAATAACCCGTTTTTGTGTTGCCTTGTTCTAAATTTATAGCATTTGAGAACAAGTCCCCAACATTGGCGCCCACCTCTGGTGAACCCTTTTTCGACCACCTTCGGCAATCATCGACCTTCTTTATGGCGCCGAAGAAAGCTTCAGCGCTAGGTGCTGCCGCACTTCAGCCACTGGACCCAAATCAGGAGACCCTCTCTCTTCGAGAGGCCCGAAGCCAGAAAAGAAAGGCCACCAGTCCAACACTCCAGGAGGAGGAGTTGGACCAAGAGATCAGAAACATGGAGATAATCCATCAGCAGGTAGAACAGAAGAAGGAGAAGATGGCCCGACTAGCTGATCTTCAAAGGCAGATCGATGAAGCTACTGAAGAAGTACGCCATCTTGCTCAAGACGAACAAGAACGAAGGCCCCAGCATAGGGAGCTTCACCAAGAAGGCTTATTTAATGAGGATGGATGGTATGATGATTTTAATCATGATACCTTTACCTTTGATGATGCTTCTCCCTTGGCAGCAGAACTGCAGGCTATCCCATGGCCTCCATCATACAAGCCACCTCAGCTCCCCATGTATGATGGGCATTCAGATCCGAAGTAGTTCTTGATGAGTTATGAAGCGACTATATCTTCATACGGAGGCAATGTAGCTGTCATGGCCAAATCCTTCGTCATGGCAGTTAAGAATGTGGCACAAACATGGTATTCTTCTCTTTGGCCAGGGACTATTACTTCATGGCAGAAGCTTAAGGATATGCTAGTGACAAGTTTCCAAGGCTTCCAGACGAAGCCAGTCACAGCTCAGGCACTGTTTCAATGCACGCAAGATCATGAGGAGTATCTCCAGGCATATGTCCGAAGGTTCTTGCGTCTGAGAGCGCAAGCGCCTACAGTGCCCAATGAAATTGTCATTGAGGCCATGATCAAGGGGCTTCGTCTAGGACCCACTGCCCAGTATTTTGCTAGAAAGCCTCCACAGACTCTGGAGAAGCTGCTTCAAAAGATGGAAGAATACATCCGGGCTGACAATGACTATCGCCAAAGAAGGGAGGAAGCCTACAGGTTCTCTGAGATGACCAGGGGCTTCGGAGGAAGAATCCACCCAAGGCATGTCAGGTTAATTCACTCCACTCAGAGTGATGACAGAGGAAGTCAGCTGTAGAAGCCACAATATACTTCACAATCTTCGAGGCAGCAGCAAAGCTCTTTCCGACCGCCAGCTTCAAGAGGCAGAGGCGCTAGGGGCTTCGGAGGAAGGTATGGGGATCAGCCCAGGAAGATCTACTGCCTATTTTGTGGTGAAGACAAGGGTCATACTAAAAGAATGTGCCAAATCACCATCCAAAAGCAGAAGGAAATCACAGAAGCCAAAGCTAGGCAAAGTCAACCGAAGCAGGTCCTGCACACTGCTTCGTGTCATTCACCCTACATACCAGAATATGTGGGTAATCATCCTGCATCTTCGGTTGCTTCGGCTAGTCAGCCACAGGCTTCTTGGCCACAACTTCCACCTCCACCACTACTACAACCTGCTTATTCACGAGGTCAGCAACCAGAAGGGAGCCAACAGACACATCAGCAGCGAGATTTCAGGGAGGAATCTGAAGCCCGCACAGTCAATAGTACTGTGCCGGAATCAAACACATCTATTAAGAGATATCCTACCTCCGAAGCATTTTTATATTCATTGTCATTTTCTTTTTAATAAGGAACAATCGATGTAAACTTAGTTTCCTTGCCATTTTTAATTTCTTGTAATAGCTTCGTTCTTGTCATAGTGAAATATATCTTCTCCACAGACTCACGAAGCTCAAAAATTGATGAATACTGAATCTCAAAAGTCGTTCCTAAGGGAATGCAGAGTTAAAAATTGCATTGCAAGTCTCACCGATGCTACAAAAAGTCGTTCCTAAGGAGCGCAGTGTAAGTTGCCGAAGCTACAAAAAGTCGTTCCTAAGGAGCACAGTGTAAGTTGTTGAAGCTACAAAAAGTCGTTCCTAAGGGAGCGCAGTGTAAGTTTTCTGCTCAAAAGTCGTTCCAAAGGGAATGCAGAGCCAAATACCGCCGAAATATAAGGCGAAGCGCGAAAAGTCAACGCGAATACCACCGAAATATAAGGCGAAGCGCGAAAAGTCAACGCGAATACCGCCAAAATGGAAGGCGAAGAAGTTCAAAAGACGTTCCTAAGGGGATGCAGAACTTACACCGAAAAATAAGCGGTGAAGCCGAAAAATAAATGACAAAGAGATTTTTGATGGTTCCTAAGGGGACACAGATATTGTGTTTCAGCGTGGGTATGTGTCTTCGGCATTAGCATCATTCTTTACATTATATCATCGCATCATATTGCATAGCATCACATCATACATCATATCACATCAATGACATCAATTAGAAACGAGGCCGATCTTCGGAGAATGCTTTACAAAAATGGAAAGATGCCAAGGCACAAAGTAAGCTGAGAATTACAGCTTCATCAGTTCTGATGTGGAAAGAGGAATTTATTGTTTACGAAGTATTGATGATTTTACAAAATGTGGATGATTCTTACGAGGCATAAAAACTCTTCTTTACGAAGCATGAAAAGAAGGGAAGGTGTTTTTTCGCCGAAGGCTCAAAAACGGTACATACATAAAGTTTCATGCATCGCAAAGAACTGAATTACGAACAATGCATATATTACATTCAAATCTATAAGCACCAAATATTACAAACATAGTTTAGCAAATGTTACATTAATATTCTAGAAATGTTTTTACAATAGCTACTCTTCTTCCTTCAGAACGTTTTCTGCAGCTTCGGTTAGCAGTTTGGTAACAACTTCGTCTACAATAGCTTCGGCCATATCAATAATTTCTATTGCTTTCTTTGTCTATGGGTCGGCCAGTGGGTCAAATGGCTCTGGGGGAGGAGATAGATCAGTTGCGGTAGAAGACATAAATTAGTTCGAATTCACAAAAATAAACAACAAAGCTAAAGGCCATTAAGTAATACATATCCGTCTTTCGAGTTTCGCAGCTTGTTCAGCTTCTTTTGTTGCTTCTCGAGCGTCATGAATATCTTTTTCGCTCTTCTTCATTATTTCATGAGCCATCCCTCGGCCGCCATTTTCCCAGATATCAGTAAAAAAAATTCCGCCTATTAAACTCGCTTCGGTCGAGGGGTCCTTCGTATCGTCAACAGAGAAGGCAGCTTCGGCCTGGGCCAATGATTTAACATGTTCGCAACCTGCCTTCTCCAAAATGGCTGCAACTCCCCTAGCACCAAAGAATGCACAGACGTCCCCGCGGTCACTCAAAATCTCCTCAAAAGCTTCGGCTTCACTACTGATCCACTCGATGACACCCTCAGGGTCGCCCCGTATGAAGTTGTCTTCGTTTGAGTACGCGCCCACGTTGGCGAAGCTAGCCTTTATCTTTTTCACACACTCCACAGATTTTTCAAAGCATATTTCTTTGGATGCGCGAAGCTCTACGACTATTTTTTCAAAATAATTTTTCTAGTATTCACTGGCATCTCGATCAGCTTCGGCAACAGCGCATTTTAATTTGGCCTTGGCTAACTATTTTCGAAGGTCTTCAATTTCACTTTTCTGGGCCTCAGCTTGAACTTTGGAACTAGCTTCGTCTTATTTTATCTTGTTTACCAATGAAATTAATATTTTATCCTTTTCAAGGCCTTCGTTCCTTAGTTCAATCACCTTTGAACGAAGGTTGTTCAGAGCCATTGTGCACCCTTCATCTTCGATATTTTTCTGTGCCCTAAGGGCATTGCTAAGGATCAAGCACTGCAATAGGAGTATAGTATTAAGTACAAACAAGTGAAATAATTAGTTTTTAAATACAAAAATTGATTTTCGCACCTTTATACTATTATATGCCAAACTGTCGGCCAATTCATCCTTCGACAGTACTGAGAGGCCATCTTCTAACGTTGGAAACCCGAAGCTTCTACCCATCTCCCGGCAAACAGATATCTCTTTGCTATCCGGGAGACAGTACAAAAAATCTTCTTCTCCACTGCCGTTAAACACTAATGCCCCCTTTAGATATTTCAGCTTTTGGGCATAGTGTTGAGCTTCTCGTTCTTCTTCTTTATAGAGTCTTTTTCCCGAAGCATGATGGATTATATATTCAATACTTTCTTTTAAAGCTTCGGGAGTAGGAGCGGCAACTTTTTCAGGCAAAGTCTGTTCTATAGCCTCTTCCTCTGCTGCCTTTTCTTCAATTTCCGAGGGTTTTTTTCTCAGCAGGCTCTGAAGGCCCAGCTTCGGCACTACCCTGACTCACAGCAGTTTCAACTTCGGCCAGTTTTGTTTTAGCTTCGATTTGTATTTTCGAAGCCTCGGCAATTTTCCCTGAAGAAGTAGATCTTGAAGCCTTTACTGATTCTAGCACATCTAGTACATTTGTCATTCTTCTTCTTTTGGGAGTTGCCGCAAGACCTTTTTGTATCTTCGGCACTGTTACTTCCGCTGAAGGGCTTAAAATTCCTAACATTTTTTCAGTTTTTGGCTCTTCGACCTTATCTTTACCAGTCTTTGCCTCAGCTTGCTCAGCTGAGGGTGCCTTCGGCATGGTAGCCGGTTCTTCAGTTTTCTGCGTAGGAAGAATGGGCTCCTTTGATTCAGCAGCTGAAGAAATCTTCTCACCAAGCTCAGGTACCACGACCGGTTCAATATAACGCGGCCAGTGGGTAAGGACCTTCAACTTTTTACTCTTCGGCGCAGGCTCGCTTGGAGCAGCCGAAGCAGCAACCTTTCCAAAAGTTGCACCCTTTCTTTTCTACCCCCGTGGCGGGTAGCGATAGTCAGGGTACACAAATCCAATAGCATCAAAAACCATATTTAATCTTTTCTTTTTTTGGCTCCCGAAGGCCGCAGATAGTGCATTATCTTCGGACTTGGAATATGCTCCAAGTAACTCATCGCTAGTATTTTCAATACACTTCAGCCAGTCATCATCTGGTTCGACAAACTTGTCTCCAAACCTGAAGGTGTATTTCAATCGAACCAGGCCGCCTTCGCTAGGGTTAGTGATGGTTTCTTTCGGCATTTCCCAGCTATCTATAAGTGGCCATATCTTGTAGGCTATATGTTCTTGAAGTAAGTCTCTTGTCCCAATAAAAGAGCAAACTGTGCTGAAGGCCCTTCAGCATGCTTCGGCTGTCTCATCAATTTCTACCTTCGGCTTTCGGAGGCCGAAGCAGGACCATATGGGGCGCATGATGATCTCTTTAATGTCTTCTCTCGCCTTCAAATCATTTTTCACATAAAACCACTCTTCCATCCAGGCCCCGGGCCATCTCTTTCGAAACGTTGGCACTGGGTAGCTTGCGCCAGAGCGAGCAACAAAGCTATAGCAACCGAAATTGTTATGATATTGTTCTTTACCCCAGGCCTTCGTCTCATACGAAAGTTCATCCATACTGCAAAAACATCTTGCACTTGGCTCTAGACCTTAACTTCTCACAGCCCAAATGAAGATCCCCATTCTAATAACTGCTTCGGGAGTGATCTGGTGAAGGAAAATCTGGTATGTCTTTAAAATTTCAACCACAAATCTGCTCAACGGGAACCGAAGTCCAGCTTTGAAGAAGCTTCGGAAGATCACAACTTCGTTTTCTTCGGGAGCAGGAACGACCCTGTCTACGTCAGCCCTCACAATAGACATATCTCGAAAATACTTTCCTCTCATATTATCAAGATGACTCTGTTTGATAGTTGATTTCCCGAATATTGCATGACTTGGTCGCCAGGGCCGATCTTCAGAGTCTTCGCCTCCACTCTCCACATCATAGCTGCCGCTATCATCAGTATCTTTAGACAAGCCTTCCAGTATCTCTTTAGTAATCTTCTCTGTATTTGTTTTTGCTATTGACTCAACAAATCTAGCAGTTTTCTCCTCAAGGAGCTTCTCCTCTTCGGTTAGCTTTGTCTCAGCAACTGTCTTCTTGTCTTGAGACATCTTCTCTTCAGAAATGATGAAAATGTGTCCTTCAAACCAAGGCTCAAAAGCTTGAGAGCTATCAAGCGCTAGTAAGCACAAGTTATAAAATTGAGTAAATAAGGCAAATGGCACAAGCAGTGTATCAGCTGCAGTCGGTGTGAGTTCCTATTTATACGCCCAGTGCGCTCCAAGTTGGAGGGCCCCGTCTGTCATTGACTGTTGCTATTCTAGCAAAGGGAAGGTGTTTTTTCGGACCTTCGTCCATGTCGCAATCTGAATTCGTCATTCTAACGAATTAATATTGCGAGGGGCTACTGTTGGGGGCCTTCGTCTTCCGAAGGTTCTCAAAACATGATTTAACAATGTTTCCTGAGTGTAATATATGAACAGGTGCCTTCGGACTCGGATCAGAACCACAAAGTGTGAAAAGCACGAACAATACGAAGGTTGACGTAGCGTCGAAGCTATGCGCAAGGAAGCTTCGGCATAACGACAAAAGAGGGAACCGACTTAAAAGGGAAAATGCTATTTAGACCTTGGTGGACTACCTTGAAGTCATTAGCAAATGTGAAGGGCATGGATGTAATTTTACACGGGTTGTGTCCCGTGCATATAAATAGATGAACAGTACCCCTGTACTGTTCACGCTGACTTGTACTCATTTTTGCGTCACGCTTGTACTTTCATTTTATGTCAAGCCAAAGGTATAAATGTAATTTAATATTGTCATTATTCATTTGTTCATTTATAATTATATAATAAGAAATGTGTATGATGATGTTATATGTTTGTTCACATTATCCCTTATGTTTTACATGCTTCACCCGCCCTTGATATGTTATATATATATATATATATATATATATATATATATATATATATATATATATATATATATATATATATATATATATATATATGTTGAGATGATGAAGGTATGTCCTTCATGACCTTCGCCCGAAGATCATTATAACCTTATGGAAATAATGTTCCGAAGGACGAAGGGCATTAACAAATAACCTGCTTTTGTGTTGCCTTGTTCTCAATTTATAGCATTTGAGAACAAGTCCCCAACAGTGTTTCAATTTAATTTCCCAGATTTCCAAGCACTATAGAGCTTGATATAGGTGTTATGGTCACTTGGCAATATATAAATATGATGCCACACAACACAGCCAAATAAAATTATTTAAGAAGGTTGCACTTAATGTGACTTTAGGGGGTTGAACAACCCACCACAATCTACGCGAATACAAGCTCTAGGGTATGTGGCGTCAACGCGTGTACGACCATCAGGGCTACGCAGCATAGCAAGCCATCGTAATAAGCGCAACATGCACAATTGTGGCTCGGTAATCGGGGTACATGATAAGTCCACGCAACGTGCGCAACAAGCGCAATTGTGGCTCGATGATCACGACAGATGAACAGTGCCTACAGGGCATGCGAAAAATACGCGACTCGGCGATGACAGTCCGACTCAATGGAAGCGGTTCGATTAAATGAGGGTGTGACGTAGCAATCACACGACGCAACCAAGTTCGTACGACATAAATACTGTGTCGTGTTGCCAGGGCGCAACCAATGCTTAGTCAATATCTTAACTCAGTCGATTAATAATGTAACCTGATCGTCACATCTGTGTACCCATTATACCATTTAATCGCTCGATGTGAGTCCTAAGGCTCAACGCATAACAAATATTTAGAGCGATATGAAAAAACATATTGTGGCCTTCACATGCATTTTAATAATTTTCTGCTATTTATTTAATATGATAAATAAAAGCAGGAAAAATTACCTGAATTAATGGAAGAACTTAACACATCAGATGTAAAAATAACATTTTCCCATATTTAAGCATGCATTGCTCTACCAATTATTTACTGCAGAAAATAATTATTTAAGGTAGAAACAACAATATAAAACATGTTATGTTGTATTTATTATTTGCAACACCAAATCACTAGAATAAATTAACGAAACATGCATATAAATTAAATCTTACGGAAGATGATTAATTCAACATTAACTTATGGGAAAATGACAATCCTATTTCTTTCTTTCTAGCCGCCACAAACTTTGTTATTTATTTATATCGTAGCACGGAATACAGATGTCACAACCATTAAATGGTTCAACTGTTTTCTTTTCATGGCGCTCAGAATTAGGATCCAAAGCCACTTGACGCATGCGTGATATTTTATTTCAACGGCCACAAAGAAGTTGCATGCGGGCATGCAGCAAGAGATGCTCAACTACCACGAAGAAGTTGCATGCGGGCATGCAGCAAGAGACGCAGGTCACATCGAGCAGGGCGGCGACACACAACAACGATTATTTTCCACATAAACAATACCATATGAACAATACCACCAATAGTAGATACAACCTACTATTGAAAAAAACATACTATTTGGAGGAACCGAAGCCTGTCGCGTAGGACAGTTCGGCGAGGCCGGGAGACCTGCCGGTTTGACGAAGAGTTGATGCAGATCTGACCCCGCAGCAACGTTGAGGTAGAGCGTGCTGATAACGTATTGAGAACTACGTTACCACAGATCACCAGATCCGCTCCCTTCCCTTCCGTCAGCAGTAGAGACGCAAGAAGCTGTAGAAGACCCGTCTGCCTTCCTATAAGCACGACAGAGGAAACACACGAGACACAAGATATAGGGTTGGGCCTCTGGCCTCTTTCTGATCTCTATAATATGAAGGGGTGTACATGTTCCTTATATAGAGATGTGAGACCCCTCAAGGGCAAAGCCGGTATTTGCCCACATAACCCTAACTAGGGTTACTTAACATATTTAACACCAATCTATGCTGGGTCTTAATACAATAAACTTGTATCAATACAAACTTACGATGATTATTTGTTGTGGTTTGGCGTGCTCCTCATTTTAAATTATACGTACCAGTTTCGAGCTATGTCTCTTACAACCATGATGAATGATTTAGCCAGTACCACCGTGTTATTGCTGAACGATGCAATGTTGGTTTCATAGCTCATAAGACGGGGTCTAATTTCCCATCATACGAAGGAAGTTGGGGTGTCTTATATATAGCAGGCCAAGGGGTTGCTTGGAGGTCCATTGAAAGTGGAGATGTGCTCTAGTAAATGGAATTTGCGTCCTCTTGAATGAAGTGCTTATGTTCTAGCATCTGCTTATTTTTGCCTTTGTTGTAGATCTTTGCGATACAACTCTTTAGAGGATTCATCTATCTATCTTCGAAGCTTTATCAATATAGGGTCTTGTCGGTATACATCTTCATATGAAATTATAACCATAGCCTTTCTATTACACAATCACCCTGCATAATTGAAGGGGGTGCAATTATATCATTTTCAACTCTAACATGCCTTTCTCTCTCTCTCTCTCCAGAGACCTTCTTCTCCCCCTTTTATGAAGCGCGACCTCGGAGGCACCGAAGCTTTGCTTCACTTTGGGCTCTCTACCAGCTTTGGCCCCTTTCCTTTATACAAAGCTCCGTGTTTGTTTCGTAACCAGGAGTTTCACTTTCTTAAGCTTTGACTTTGATCTAGACCTTTTCCCTCAAAGCATGCCTAGACAATGATTTGTGTCAATATATGGACCTTTCACCAAAGACCTTATTCCTAACAATAACACAATCAAAATACAAGGTCCACAAAGCAAACCCATCAGGACTCCTGAAGAAGGCTCTGAAGGAGTAACACCGGTATGTGGTATGCGTTTATGATATTACATCAGTTGAGCTACCATTTCCATCGTGTGGTGCCGTTCAGATGGGCAGAGAGGTAGTTGCATGCAGTTGTAATTTTCTCTTGCCACTCACGTGACTGTTGAGATCGATGTAATTGTAAGAACTTCTCAAGTGCCACAAGTTGCTACAAGTCAGTCAGTGTGACCGTTAGGCTTCAATAGTGGCCATGTCTGCTGGAGGGGATATGTAGTCACTTCACTTCTTCAGACTAGCTCTAGCAGATCGTGCATATGGCTAGACTGGCTCCAGCAGGTCGTATATATGGTCGTGTAAAATACTGTTTTACACTACAGCCTCGAGCAGAGACAATTTCAGTCATTGTCAAACAATAAATTTAGTTTTGATCTTCTGGATGCATGGGTTTAGGGTTTTATGTAGTAGATCGTTTTTCACATATCTTCACGTGAATTTGGCTCCAATTGTCGTTGTCAGCATGAGCTACGCTTGCAATCTATTCCCTCCGTTCTTTTTTATTTGTTGACCATGTATTTTATGCATGGCGTGCTCACAACAATCATGTACATTATGCATAAATGAAGACATAATATATTTACAACATATTTTATTGATCAGCTCCACATCATGCATACAAATACACTAGCGGTACAATCTCTGGCTCCCAAAGCTCCCTTCACAAATACTGGTGCAACCTGCAGTACGTAGGAATACGTACGTCTACGGTACACGCATGCAAGCATCATGCCCTCGCTCACTTGCCGGGGACGAAGTTGGTGGCGTAAGCCCAGGCGTTGTTGTTGACGGGGTCGGTGAGGTGGTCGGCGAGGTTCTCGATGGGGCCCTTGCCGGTGACGATAGCCTGCACGAAGAAGCCGAACATGGAGAACATGGCGAGGCGGCCGTTCTTGATCTCCTTCACCTTGAGCTCGGCGAACGCCTCCGGGTCGTCGGCGAGCCCGAGCGGGTCGAAGCTGCCGCCAGGGTACAGCGGGTCGACCACCTCCCCGAGCGGGCCGCCGGCGACGCGGTACCCCTCGACGGCGCCCATGAGCACCACCTGGCACGCCCAGATAGCCAGGATGCTCTGCGCGTGGACAAGGCTCGGGTTGCCGAGGTAGTCGAGCCCGCCCTCGCTGAAGATCTGGGAGCCCGCCTTGAACCACACCGCCTCGCCGAACTTGACGCCGTTGCGGGCGAGCAGCTCCGGGAACACGCACCCGAGCGCGCCGAGCATGGCCCAGCGGCAGTGGATCACCTCCAGCTCGCGGTTCTTGGCGAAGGTCTCCGGGTCCGCCGACAGCCCCGCGGTGTCCCACCCGTAGTCGCCGGGGAACTCGCCGGTCAGGTAGCTCGGAGGTGAGCCGGACAGCGGGCCCAGGTACAGGACGCGGTCGGCACCGTACCAGGGGCTGCCGGAGGCCGCCGGCTTGGGCTTGGCGGCGGTCTTGCGCATGGTGATGCGGCCCTCGCCGAAGACGTCCCTCGTGCCAGCCGCCGGCTTGCCGACGAGCGCGCGGGAGGTGATAGCCATGGTGGCGGCAGCCATGTCGATCAGATCGTAGCTCCTTCTGATGCTCTGTGTTGTGTATGCAGTATGCGTGTGATGGCTGTGTCATAACAGAACACAGCAGCTGCCTTTTATACAGTTGGGTTTGGATAGCAGGTCATCTTTTCCTGAACTGCGATTGGCTGGTTGGTCTCGCCGGGGTGGCTTGGCGTCTGACGTGGCTCCTCGTGGGCCCCAATGGCCTATCACACAAGAATCCTGGGGTGTGCCACATAGCATAGGAATGGGCGTAGCTAATCAGGAGCTGCCACTTGCCATCGTGGGAAAAAATGGATGAGATAGGATGGGCTTTGTTGCCCCGCGCTTCTTGCTATTTGTCAAATGCATAATCAATGAAGTCTTTTGTGTTGATTCATCGAAATGGATCATGTGTATCTTTCTGGTTCAACCACCAGACGCATGAACTGGATACAAGATGGGTCGCATGGGAACATACACACATCTTGTATACTGTTTTGCATCTCCGTTAAAAAAAAATATGCACAAAAGCTATGTATCATTGCATTTAATCTTGTTTGGTGGACATGTAAATAGAGAGATTCATGGGATGAACCCCCTCAATTGAATATCGAGAGGATTCATCCGCCATTGATCGCCTCCACCTGCCCACCAAACTAGCCCTTAAGCCCATTTATTTTCTTTTATTTTAAGGAATTGGAATCTAACTAATAGAATAGTCTATTTTTTTTAGAATATGATATTTTACAACTTTTCAAAGTTTATATATAAGTGTATCTTAAATTTATGAGGTGAAAGATAAAAATTAATTCTATAAATTTGCATACTACTTTTACAATGTACAACTTATAGCACACTCTTCTATTTGCTTCTCTATATCATAATTGTAATGTATAACTATCTCTCTCATATAATTATAATTTAGGATAACATATTTACATATACAAATATATTAACTTAGTTGGTTTATGTCTAAATTATGATTATTGGGATGCAATTCAATTTCAACGAAACAAACGGTGCTATATTTTTTCTCACATGAGCAAAAATAGCATGCCACTTGTCAACTCAAGAACCAAAAGAGAAACATATCTAGACTGTTTGGGTTTCTTCCAATGAGTGTGTTGATTGTGCGTAATCTATGAACGTGGAGTGTTGTCCTTCCTGTAGAATTGCAATTTTTAGGAGTTTTTTTTTTTGAAGAAAAAGGCAAATCTAAACACAATCCTTTGCCATTATGGACTGTTGGAGCTGGGCCATTGAGCAGTTGACGAATGAGAGCTACAAAGGCGAACTACCGTACAAGCTGTTTGGCCTACTTCAACCCGTCAATCACATGTGTGAACTCTAGCGAGACCGTTGAGATGATGGGCCTCACCGCGGGATTTGCGAGCTCCCTCCACATTACAGATAGCAATGGAGCCCCGTGTCCAATTCTCCGTGCGGATTTTTTCTATTATAGGATGTTGATAGAGAAGTTTTTTCGCACAAGGATATAAATAAAGAAAATTCATCCCTAAACGAGTATAGAGACAGGAAGCAATCCTCGTCTCCGTTTTCCGCGGAGACCTGTTAAACCTGTACGTAACGATGTTTTCGTATACTAATTAATGATAAAAATAATTAATTAATTTGTCAAGAGATTAATCATTGTATAAATATGTTTATTTTAATATACACATAATTATTTCTTACATCTAACAATATTTATAAGTGAAAATGTTTTGCATTAATAATTATGGATGTATGTTTTAATTATAATTTAAATGGCGACGAAAAAAAATGTCTTTCGCAAGCGTTTGTGAGGGTCTATAATTTTTTTTTGCCGCGGGGATAGTCTGAGTGTCATCCCTGCTCCACATCTAACTATCTAAGGCTGTCCGCACAGGTGGACTCAATGGCTTACGCCACCAGACATTGCGTTACTCTAACCCAGAATTTTGCTGCAGCCGTACCGTATGCTACTCCGCACACTATTTTAGTGTAGGCAGGTCCGAACGACAACTATCTATCGCTTGGTCCACCTAGGGACGGCAGCAACAGATAAACTATCCGTGGATAGTGTTTCTGAACATCTATATCCGCGACTTATATTCGATGTCCGAACCCGTACCCATTACCTGCTACGAATAAAAACAATATCCACATCCGTTACCCGATATCCGCGGATATATCCGTTTGCCCACTATACATACAACATATTTAAATCCAGCAAATTCAAATATGATAACATATTTGTCCAGCAAATTTAAATATGATAAAAACATACAACCATACAGAATTTGTCCAGCAAATCAAATCTGATATATGTATTAAGGCATACAACGAGCAATATAAAATTGTCTAGCAAAATCAAATCTGAATTGTTCAAATTCATAAAATTACAAACATACAAGTGGTCCGTGAAGTGGTTCCAAACTCCGGTGACCCCACATGTCAGGTTACTTTAACGGATATTCGGATATTCAGGTATGGATAATGATTTTTCGTACCTGTTTTAAAAATATCCACGGATATCAAATGCTACCCGTATCCGTATCCATGGGTACAGGCTCCTACCCAAAACCGTGCCCAACAGGTTTTTTATCCGCGGGTACGCAGATAAATCACATTCATTATCATCTCTAGTCCACACCGATAAGGAAATATAGTGAAAAAGAAATAGTAAAATATATGGTTGTTGGTATAGCGTTGAGATATAGAGTAAATATGGCTGCAGATGATTGTGATATAGAGTAAATAATTTTGCTGGCAAGGACTAAATATTCCTTTAGAGTAAAAATTTAGAGTAATATAAATGAGGATAGTCTAAAGAACTGATTCACTTCTAACTTTTTCAGTGAAATGAACCAGCTCCGTAAACTCCAGATCTTCCAATAAACTTGAATCTACCTGTTAGATTCTACAATCTACAGATCACTTAAATTAGTGCTCTAAAAAAATCATGGATATATATAATTGGTAATAATTATACATCATGTCATTAATAAGTGGAAAATAAGGTTGCGTTGTCTTTCTTTTTGTCCTTCGTCCTTTTCTCTCTCCATCTCGCTCGTCCATCTCGTCCATGGCCGCCATCGGTGGCTTGTCGCGCTTGGCCGTCCGAAATACCAGCGACTGTGCAGGATCCGATCGTGCTAGCTACGGAACAAAGTGGCATGTTATCCAAGGTGAAAGGCTACGGATCTAGTTGTATTAAAGGAAAGAATATTTTTTTATAATAGATTAAAACTTTTTTTAGTTCACTATAACTCAACCTGCACATGGTGGTAGGGATACTACCTGGTAACATAATCAACAAACTAACATAGGGCATTATACCACACGGGATGTAGGGTACTGCGTTATCCAGCCGAACATATATAAATCGTTATCTTGTATTCACCATGGAACTTTGCTTATACCGAAACCCACTAATTCTTACTCTAGGTAACCCTACAATAGACTTATTTGTCATCAGGTACCGACAAATTAATGGCGCGCTAGGTAGTAATATTTATCAAAAAATAATCAAAAGCTCAATGGACCTCGTCACGTTTCTATGACAGACAACCTCGACATGCTACATGGACCTCTCATTAGGATTACGACAATTCGAGCTTCTCTAATTTCTTATCAGGCCACATCGAACGTTATCATCGAGAATTTTGATAAATTTTGAATCTCTAGCCTGAAATATGACGGAATCGACACAAGGGACCTAACAATTCAGGAGTGGAACTTTAGGGATATTCTTCTTCAACATCTGCAAACTCTTTTGTCTCAGCAAAGGTTTATTGGAAACAAAGAGGGAAAATTAAATGGGCAACTCTTGGTGGCGTGGGAACCAAATTTTTTCATGCAAATGCCACAATGAGACACCGTCAAAACATGATTGCCTCCTTAGAAAACAATGCAGACGTTGAAGTCTTCAGTCATGAATACAAAGCAAATGTATTATATGAATCCTATAAAGAAAGACTAGGGACTTCACAGCCATCATCCATGCTTTTTGACCTGCATTCTCTTCTTCAACCACAGTAAAATCTACACTTACTAGAAGACCCTTTCTCAGCTGATAAAATTGACTCAATCATTAAGGATCACCCTTCCAATAAATCCCCTAGACCCGACGTGTTCAACATTGATTTTATGAAAAAATGTTGGTCCACCATTGCACCAGACTTCTATGACCTATGCAAAGGGTTCCATGAAGGTACAATATGCATGCAAAGTATAAATGGCTCCTTTATAACACTCATGTGTAAAGTATAAATGGCTCCATGAAGGTACAATATGCATCCAAAAAAAGATGGCCCAATGCAAGTTTGAGATTATAGACCAATCTTGCTGCTGAACTCATGTGTAAAGTTGTTAACCAAGCTTCTAGCCAACCGGTTACAGAAAACTATTACCAAGCTCATCCACAAAAATCAATATGAGTTTATCAAAGAAAGAGCCATTCAAAACTATTTAGCCTGGTCTTTTGAATATTTATTCCTTTGCAAGCAATCTAAGAAAGAAATGGTAATACTGAAGTTTGATTTTGAAAGGCATTTGACATCTTGCAACACAAAGGGTTTGAGTCTAAATGGATACATTGGATTAAGATGACCATGAGCTCAGGAACCTCAGCTGTCCTTCTTAACGGTGTCCCTAGCAAATCATTCCATTGTAAGAGAGGGGTAAGGCAAGATGATCCTTTGTCACCATTGCTCTTTGTGCTAGCAGCAGATATCCTCCAAGAAGTTGTCAACAAGCCAAGAGACATGGGCTTGCTTCGCTTACCACTCGAGAAATGTGGACATGATTTCCCCATTATACATTATATAGATGACACCACAATGATTATGGAAGCTTGTCCTAAACATCTCTTCTTCCTAAAGGCAATCCTAAATACCTTTGCAGAGTCTATGGGGGCTTAGAGTCAACTATCATAAGTCAAACATGTACCCAATCAATGTATCAGATCAGAAAATAGAAATTCTAGCAAACACCTTTCAGTGCCAAGTAGGGAGCATGCCCTTCACATACCTAGGCATACCCATGGCATTATCTAAACCCAAACCGAAAGCATTCCTACCTTTGATAGAGAGGGTTGAACGTAGGTCGTCATCGACTTTTCACTTCCTATCACAAGCTGCCATACTTCAAATGGTGAATGCAGTTTTCTCCTCGTTGTCTATACATGTGCACCCTCAAACTCCCCAGCTCAGTGGTCAAACAAGTGGATAAATATAGAAGGCACTCAAGACACTGCATATGGAGAGGAGCGGACATCAACGCCAAGAAACCACCGGAAGCAGCTTGGGGATTAGCACGCAAACCAAAAATACATGGTGGCTTGGGGGTTCTCAACATAGCAACTCAGAACAATGCTCTGCTTATGTTTTTTTCACAAATTCTTCAATAGACTTGACATACCCTGTGTTAACATTGTTTGGGATAATCATTATAAAGATGGCACAAGATAAGAAAGTTGGGTCATTCTTGTTGAAAGATATTCTCAAGAACTTAAAAACTTACAAAGAAATTGCACGGATAAGCATTGGAGGTGAGCGATCCATCAAGCTTTGGCATGATCGATGTAATAATAAAATACACTCAGTTGCATACCCATAATTGCTATCTTATGCCATCAATAAGGATATCACCTTGAGTTGGGCGAGGATGATGGAACAACATGAAGAAATGTTTCATACACCCATGTCCTCGGTAGCATTTCAACAATATCAACTACTCATCACCTCATTTTAAGATCAACACGAAAACGAACAATATGACAAATGGACATATATTTAGGAGGCTCAGAAATATTCGTCATAGAAATCATACAAGCATATGGCAGGTGAGGACCCCGTCCACCCGGTGTATAGCTAGATATGGAAATCAAAATGGCAGCCCAAGCATAAGGTGTTCTTCTGGCTACTCCTAAAAGACAGACTGAATACCATAGCATTACTCAGGAAAAGAAACATGACTCTGTATTCCTACACCCACAATAATTGCATATTACAGAAGGAAGAAACTAACTCTCATCTTTTTTTGAAATTAACTCCACCCAAAGATGTTGGTAGCTGATTGGAATTGAAGCCCCGAACACCTCAAAGCCATCATAACCATGTCTTGGTGTATCTGGAAATGTTGAAACAACTGGATCTTCAAAAACTTTCAACCCATGGTGATAGCTTGCAAGGACATGTTTGTAAAGGAGATGGCACTTACATGCTATAGAATTAAGCCTACACTGGCAGAGCAGATAAAACAGTGGATGCAACACTTGTAAAATCATATGATACCTTTGTAATTAGTGTATGTATAGTTTCCTATTGATCAATAAAAAGTGTAGGGCAAACCCTACAATATTTTACTTCAAAAAAAAACATGCTCAAGTCTTACTCAAACATGAACAAGTTTCCTAATTTAGCTTCCAAGCCATCGGATAAGACAGTTGAAGTCTATTTAGCCTCCCTTTTGGACTCAAGAGTACAACTTCAATCTACCATAAAGTGGTTACAAGACTTATCCTATCCACTCTTGCACTAGAGGAGGGAAATGAGAAAGAAGTCCCACTCACAAACACTCAACAAGGCCTAGTACTTACCTTCACATCACAAGGGAAGATTATCCATTAGCTAAGAGTTCACCTACTCAAGAACACCTCTACTTCTTTTAGTGTAGTCTCTTCCATGGATTAATTTACATACCAAGCCAAAGTCACTATCTTAGCTATCTTGACCATCAAGCCCTACACTCCCAATAGCATGGGCAGTTACGATCATAGCCACTAGATCCTTGTTTGGGAAAGTGACATCAACCCTAAGGATGAAGTAAGAAGACGATGACATATCCAATGACCATCAAAGTGTAGTTGGAGAGATAAAACCGGAGAAAGCTATTCAGACACTCAAGAACATGCAACACACACAATCACGCATTCACACTAGACTTCATCGTGAAGCACTCGACCGATGCTTAGCTAAAGAACAACACCACGAAGAGGCTAGATGACAACTTAATAACCACCTAGGTGGCTCCACATCATGTAATCTTGAGTTTGATTTCTAGAAGTCATATGACATGGAATTTTATATGACTCATAAGGCTAATGTTATGTTCATAGAAAGTTACATTGGGAGCCAAATATACCCCATAATACAAGCTTCTGAAATTTATACTGGAATCTGTAGCTCTGACGCTTCATAGCCATGATATGCTCCATCCTATGCAACATCGACATGAACACATCAGAACAAACAACCAAGCCTAGAAACACCAATGAATAATAACCAAAATAGGGGAGGCTTAGTCCACCCTCGAGGTGGTTAGCATCAAAATAGGGGAGGCCTATGCTACCCGTAGACTTGTCATCATCAAGGTGACTTGTGTGAATCAATTCACGCTCGTGAGCTCCATGAATGGTTAAATTCCATGCGTTAAGACAACAATCATGTAGAGTCTTTCAATGTGGCTAGGCATGACATTGACATGAAACAAGCAGATGGCTTTCCATGCTTTTCCAAAAAGGCTAAACTAGATCAAGTACCCAAGGAAATTCAAGCTTGACAACATTAACAAGTATGATAAAAATAAAGACCCAAATCAATGGATGTGTTGTTACTCACTGCCATTAACTTTGCTAGAGGGGATGATGATATCAAGGTAACCTACTTCCCAACATTACTCAAGGCTACTCCAATGACCTAGCTTGGACAACTCAGATCATACTTTATCAACAACTGGCACTGGCCTATGCTTACACAAAAGGTTTGTGGAGAACTTTTAAGGTACATGGGCTCACCTAGCCAATCGCCATGACCTCCAGAAATTAAAGCAAAAAAGATAGAGAAAACATCCATGACTACTACGACCACTTCGACGACATTCGTTGCACATTGATGGACATATCTCATAGATACGCCATCGACTACTTCGGCGATAGACTCGAAGTCAAGTACTTCTACTATGATTTCATCAAAAATCATCCAAGAACTATATGCAAGTTCATAGACATGATATATAGGTAGGTATACATAAAAGAAAGGATATGAAACAAGTACAACAATCAAAACTATTGTGACAATAAAGGCAACGATTAGAAGGACAATTAGGATAACTTGTTAGACAAGAAGAGGGGGGCTAGACAACACTGTCATGAACGTGCAAACACAACTAACCGATTGTTACTGCTACATTCCTGCACTACATCAACCGAGATGACTACCTCAACCAGCGATATGTCTACTTTAGAGTATGACTTATGTTCAATGGTTCTCATTTATGCTTGTCTCCACTATGTTCATAATAAATCTATTGAGTCCACACATGATACTTTATGTTGTCACCAATATATGAATTCAATTTTCTGGATTAAAATACAACTAAAAAAGTCTAATCGAGTAATTGTATAACACACGTAAGATAATTTATTTATGCTATAGGTTTTTACTAGACAAAAAATACAAACTTAGTTTTAAGACACAAATTAGATTGTCTAATTCACCCTTCTCTTAATCATCACTGTATTAGACCACCAATGCTAATACATGTGCGAAAAGTAAAGCAGAAACACCCAACTAAGTTTTTAAAAACATATTTCAACTAACAGGACATACATATGTTTAAGAATCATGTCGTCCTAACTTATGATCCTACTTTTGTAGGAGTAAAGGTCTAAAGGATAAAACAAACTGCATATCGAACTCATGCACATAATTCCTCGCTTTTTCTCTTTTCTATTTCCAGCGAAGTTGTCCCCACCTTTTTCTAGTAGCTAGAGCATGCTTTTGCGACTACTTCCTCTAGTACCAAATTACAACGGTCTCTAAAATATAACTTCGACCAATGTTTTATTAAAATACACTTGAATTCTTAATACATCTATACTTTTGTAAAAGTACACATTTATACTTTTGTAAAAGAACTTTTTAAAATAAATCGTATATATGACTATTAGATTTCAAAATCAAATAATAAAACAGTTATTTGTAGTCAAAGTTTTATAAGCTTGACTTAAACCTTGTCTAAAATAACTTTTAATTTGGAACTAAAGAGAGTAATAGGCAATTAGACGCGTGCCTCAAGCCGCTAGAACTTTGGAGACCCTCAACATTAAACACTGAAAGGGAAATAGGCTTACACCTTTTCCTAATTGATTTTAGTGGTTGAATTGCCCAACACAAATAATTGGACTAACTAGTTTGCTCTAGATTATAAGTTTTACAGGTGCCAAAGATTCACAATTGACCAATAAAATGACCAAGAAAGGGTTCAAACAAAGAGAGCAAAAGACAACCGAAGCGTGCCCTGGTCTGGCGCACCAGACTGTCCGGTGTGCCACCGGACAGTGTCCGGTGTACCAGGGAACTCAGCTCCAAACTCGTCACCTTTGGGAAAATCAGAGGGCGCTCCGCTATAATTCACCGGACTGTCCGGTGACGCACCGGACTATCCGGTGTGCCAGCGGAGCAACGGCTACTTCAGCGCCAACGGTCGACTGCAACCGCATTCAATGCGCTACAGTGCACGCCAGAGTCAGAGCAGCGTCAGAAGGCGCACCGAACAGTCTACAGTTGAAAGTTGCCTAGAGGGGGGTGAATAGGCAAGTTAAAACTTTTTCAACAAAAACTAGAAGCAAACTGGGTAAAACTGAATTGATCTCGAAATTCACCCAGTTAACTTTGGAAATGAGATGTTCTAGTTGATCCACAGGGTTCAAAGTAGTAGATCTGAGAAGGGCACTTCTCAAAATCCACACACCAAAATATATATAAACAAATCTTCCACACAATGGTGAGAGAACGAAGAACACGAATAAGCACAATGAACAAGAATACAAGCGACACAAGATTTATCCCAAGGTTCGGTCACACCACCAAGGTGCCCTACTTCCTCGTTGAGGCGCCCACAAAGAGCCGGGTCTCTTTCAACCCTAATCCTTCCTTTGCCGACCACAAAGGTCAAGCCCACACAATAATCTTTGCTCAAAGAGCGGGTAATACAAACTTTCTTGTGGTCTTCCACAAGATTTGGAGACTCACAAGCGACACCTAGTCGTCTAGGAGCTAGAAGCTCCAAGAGTAATGAATCCACAAAGAACTCGATGTAGTACCAAAGCTCGAATGAAGAAGAGCAAGAAGGATTTAGAGATGAAGCACCAAAATCGCAGCTCTTCAATCTCGCTCAAAGATTTCTCTCTAAAGATTTGAAATGGGAGAGGCAAGAGGTGTGTGTGAGAGAGTGGGAGGTGTTTCTCAGGTTAGAAATGGAGTTTTGTGCGTGCTCTACTGTGGGGAAGAGTGTGAGAGGTGTATATAAAGGTGCCCCCAAAAGCTGGTGGCCGTTGGGGAAATATGACTGAAATTCGGTTGAACCGGTTCTAAAACCGGTTGAACCGGATTCCACCAGTCGGTTTTCGGTTCACTGGCGGACTCAGTCGGAGACTGGACCGGACTCAAATTCGGTTGAACCGGTTTTAAATTCGGTTGAACCGGTTTTCCAAAAATCTGCACACGACTTTTTCTGACAGGACTGACTGGCAGACTGGCAGTGACAGAGGGGAACAGTGCAGAAACCGGTTGAACCGGTTTTTGAACTGTTGCACAGATTTTGAGAAAACCGAAGTGAAACCAGGGTAAAATGGAAGTTTTAGATCAAGGATTTTGAGCTTTAGTACCAACACCAACCTTCTTTTTGGATCCCCCTTGATAGTACGACGATTCCTATACTCAAGTTAAATAAAATATAATTAAGTAAACTCCTTGAGTCATTGGTGTCTCAAGTGTGATTTCGCCATGGTGTTGCTTCATAAGGATCACAAACATCTTTGTCTCACCTTTTGAAGCAAACACAAATCGAGCCTATGACTTGTGCCATTTCACCATATATGAGTTCAAATCATGGCTTCAAGTCACCTTACTGATGCATCAACATGTTGTAACTCTTCATAGCTGATTAGTTCATCGACTTAGTGCAAGTACTCTCTTCTTCACCTTAGCCATGGTACCTCGGTCTACAAGCCGTCGCTTGGCCTTCACCTTCGCTTAGTTCCTCGAAGCCCTTTCCTTGCTATCTTCACCCTATCAAGCCATTCTTGAGTCACATCCTATTGAGCATCCATTGAGAGAATCATTTCTTCAATATTGTGAACCTTGCTTGAATGTCATCTAGATATAACTGCTAAGATCAATCAAGCTCTAGTTTGATTCTCATATATTCATATATGGACTAATAGTAATATGGTCAAGCCAATTCACAATTCCTCATATCTTATTCACTTTGGCTTGACCAATCCTCTTAATCACTTCAACCTTTATTATGATCATATTTATGCATAGTGATTTCTCAGGACTTGTCCATATATTCAAACCAATATAGAGACCATATTATATCCATTTGCATTGTCTCACTGGTTGTTTGACCTTGTGTTGAACCTTGTTCACTGATCATTATACACTATTCAAGTATGTTCATCATACTGAATTCCCTGTTCAACACTTAGCAAACTTGTTAGACCTTTAAATGTGTTGTTATCCAAATCACCAAAACTCACAAAAGGGATGAATGCACTTTCAATCTCCCCCTTTTTGGTGATTGATGACAACACATTTAAAGCTTACATAAGATTTGATAAATAAGATTTTGAATCCTATGATATAGTTTCCTCCCCCTAAATATGCGCATTTCAGAAAATACTAGTTTTGTACTCAAATACCAAAAGCACATATTTGGGTCAAAGTATGGAGATAACTTATATCATACTATTCATAGGGTGTAGTGCGTCATAAAATAAACGTGATGCTCATGACATAGTATGCACTCATCAACTTTCTACATCTCATGTTTTTCTTATGGTTCCCCCTTTTTGTTAATTATTTCTCCCCTTTTCAAAAGTATTCTTACACTTAGTTACATAAGACTAAAGGTAAGCTTTAATGCACAATTTCTCCCCCTTTGTCATAAATCTCCAAAAAAAGATATAAAGAGTTTAAAGGGTAGAAATTATGATTAATCAAGATTTGAACACACTATCATGAAAAGGGTCCTTATATGGCACAAAGGTAATGGAGAAGTGACATAAAGTGATGTAGCTTTGCATTTTACCTTTTCAAGGGGAGTTCCAAACTTGTGTTGGATTTACAATTCATTTGCAAGCTCTTGTTGGTATAGTTGTGACATAGGTCCAAGATATCAACTGAATATTGTCATACTAATTGAAAGATAAATCTTGATACCTGGAGTCTAGATGTCACCTAGCATTTTCTTATCATAACAAGAGGCAACATGAAAATTGCACAAGTATGGATTATACAACTAGTGATCATGTTCGAAAAATATCAATTGAAAACCACCAATTGCTACAATTTGATAGATAATCAGATCACTAATTGCATATTACACTAAGTTCTCCTCAAGTTTTAGTGCACACATATATATGAATTCAATTGATACCTGTTGAGAGTACTTATTTGCAACTTAAAGTACCATTGGCATAAAAGGAGTATCAATTGAACATAATCATGCAACATAAGAAACATGTGCACTATTTAATCAATTAAGTTCTAGACAGGAGAATCTATAAGCTATGCTACTTCAGATATTTGTAATCCAAAAAGATGTGATACATATTACCAAATTTAGATGACGTTGGAGTAGCATATACAAGAGAAACTCATTCTCTTATGAAATGTATAGAAGATACATTTATTAGAGCAAAGAATCTTTGATACCCATCAAAATTTGCAGTGGAAGCAATTGTCTTTGCTTGAAGATTCCTTTCTAATTTGAGACTACACACATAATAGACTTGAAAATGAAGTTAGTCTCAAAGATTCAAATTATAGACCATTCTCCCCCAAAATGTGTGCATACAAGTGATGAATACTTGTTTAGCTTATGCACTTGGACTTGTGAGGCCAGGGGATTAAGTTCTACAATTTGAACCTTGGTACAAATAAAGTATGAAAATATGAAATTGCACCAATTTAAGGAATTACTCATAATCAAACAGTATACTAATAGACATGATATGCAATATTTTAAGCCAAGATTCAAGTGCAACCTTATGATGTGACTTAAGATATTGCATATACATGCATACACTAACTTGTAAGAGCCCAGATACACAAATGTAATACAATAGTTCATGGAGTGACACACCTTTGTTCCATGCCATATGGTCTTCATTATAATCATGAATTTCTATCTTAGCTTTTGATAGGCTTGACATTTCAAAGAGAAACTTATCCTCTTTAAACGATCAAGAGAAACTCATTCTCTTCAAAGAACTACACAAATTCACTAAAAGAAAATGTTAGTCTTTAAGGACACAAGATATAGAATGAGCTCCCCCTAAATGTATGCATCAAGTACTCGAATTACTTGTAACATGCACTTGATTCAATTAAGATTCTTAGAGGAGTTCATCATATATCTTGGTCAAGGCATAATATATTTGAAACTATTGAATTTATGCTAGAGAACACATATCGTTCCCCAATAGAACTAATCCATGGGGTGACATGTGGTAAATATTTGATCATTTCCTTGGAACCACTCATCCTCATTTGATGTTCTCCAAGGTGTGAGACTACAAAACATGAACTTGAAGAAATCATTAGCCTCACAAGATATAGGCTAAACTCTTCCTCAATTTGTGCATGCAAGAGTACACAAAGTACACTTATGCACATTAACAATACGAGGTTAAAGGAGATGTTTGCACTATATCTTGGTTTAACATAACATGCTTTACATAGAAGATGAAAATTAAACCAATTAAAAGTTTAAGAACTAAAAGTATATCAATTGAAATCTTGGAGGGTAAAGCATGCTAATATGAACCTCAACCTCATAATGAAGGATATCATATAAATATGTCACTACATCTTCATTATTTGGTTGACAAAAAAATATAACTCCCTTCTTGATTCACTGTGATCTCTTTTCTCTTTGTAGTTTCATCCAACCAAGTGATCTTGAACTTCATTCATTTTTTGTAGATTTTGAATCCATCTTGAAAGCTCTTGGAAGGACCTCGTTGTAACACTTAGAAAAGAGAGCATTAAAAACACAAGAGAGGGTTTCACAAATGATGATCCTTATATGTGGATGGCAAATGAATCATCATTATTGAAACCCAAAAGCATAGACTAAATTCCTTTAAATTAGTGCACACATATAGTTGATGTCAAAGTTATATGCACTATTGAACATTTTATATTGCAAGGAATTTAACCTATACTATGGTACATCCCACTAAGGATAGAATACTAAAACAACTGAAGGAGAGGAAGTTTTCATACCTTGGCCTCTTATCAACTCCATCTTACTTTAGTTGAATAGTATCCTTTAAGCTTGTGATTTATCCAATTTAATAATAAGCACCATCTCTTAACATAGATTTTCTATGGATAAACTCAACACAAGAGATGGCATTAGTAGCACAAGCACTAGTTTCTTATTTTGCAACCCTTTATATGTGGAAGGCAAGTGTGTTGCTAAAATAAAGAAACCTCATAATATGGACTAAATTTCCCTTGAGCCCTTATGCACAATATATTTTGAATGACATGGATAATATGCATGGTTGTTCAATGAAGTCTAAAGGGCTGACTTAATGCATATTATGGTGAGTGTCTAATATGGAATAATAAAATCCAAATTAACTAGATAGAAAATACGTCACATAATTTTGGATTGTTGACCATATGATAATATTCATTCATCTTCCAATTAGACCTTTATTTCATAATCAACAACTGATGTGTATCCTCAAGTGCTTCTTCTTCCTTAGTGGCTACAAAAGTCACAAAAGATATAAGATTTGAAAATAATATGCACTTGAGATTCAGTTGTTACCACCCTTGCTACTATCTCCAAATATGATTTATACATCCATTATCGAGCACCCAACTTGATCCATTGAAGGAGTGATCCTGCAAAACAAGTTTAAGCTTCATATCTTGGTACCCAATTTGAATTGGGTCCTTTGAGATTAGTAGTAAGAGCCTTGAGTACCCACACAATCCTTATTGTGGCCTTTCTCTTTGTGTAGGCACCCACATATACTTGACAACCATCTTAAATGGTTTCAAGTCAATATTTAATCACACAGATAAAAGCAAGAGTTAAGAATAGGAGCCTTTTCTCCTTTTCTTGATACATTGTTGTGTTGCCTTCTCGATGATGAACCTAGCTTGACCTTGGGTGCACCTAGCTTATCAAGGTTAGTCACACAAGCATTCATAACATGAAGACAAGTTATGCATGGAATTTACAACTTAGTGATCCAATTCAATGTGAAGCATATGGATACCGATTTAAGTAGATTTCTAAGATATGAAAATACGGGTTTCCAAATTTTAGAGAGAATGGATCACTAATTGTACCTTTTACAGTTTAACAATCATATCCATGTTAGTGCATATGTATGTCATGAATATCAACAAAAAGATTCTTATGCACTTTTAGATTTAACGATAAGGGAATTTTAAACTGCATCAAGAGTAGCTATTTAGAAAACAAAGATTACAATCCATATGAATGAGATACAAATTTACCATTTTGGATTGTCTTAGTATAGCTTACTCAAGGGAAACTTATTCTCTACGACACAAGATATATATAATGTGCTCCCACTAGATATGTGCATCAAGTATTTGAATGACTTATCAAATGCACTTTCAATTCAATGAAGATTCTCAAGAGGAGTACATTACATATATTGGTCAAGGCATGAAAAATTTGCAATGAATTAACTTATGCCTAAGAATACTTACCACCATATAGAATGTACCATTTGTTATATCAATTGAAAGATCTTACTATATGAGATGGTGTCATCTAAGTATTTTTCTTTTCTTCAATTGTGCAGACTTCCTTCTTTAGCTTGTTATCTTTTTTCCTTTTAAAACTAGTAAAAAAGCACTTTGAAAAGAGGTATTAGTAGTATAATGAAGTATTTAATGAATGATGGTATTTATATATGAACGTCAAATAAATCATCATTTATGAGGCATAAATTAAATTCCTTTTAAACTAATGCACATGGATGAGTGAATTAATAATATGCACCAATTTACAAATTTAAGCCAAAAGGAATTTAACCTTCATATTGACATTTCTTTCCATAAAATAGATTATTACCAATTGAAAGAATGCCACTTGGAAGGAACTACTATTGATCAACTATCAATTGAAGCAATTTGTTCCATACCTTTGCCTTGAGCATTCCTAATCTTTCTTTTAGGTGAAGATTAACCTTTAAAGCTTGTGATTTTATCAATTGAAAGAGCACAATCTCTACTTATGAATTTCCACGAAATATCTTAAAAGATATTATATTAGTAACACAAGCAATAGTTTCCTATTTAGCAACCTCTAGTATATGAATGACAGGAAGGTTACTAAAACAAGGAAACCTCATGATATGAACTAAATTACCCTTACAAGCATCATGCATAACATCAATTGTAAAAAAGATGAAAGTAGTGTGATTATTTAATTAAGTTTTACATGGCAAGTTTAATTCATAGCATGGTGAGTGATTAATGTAGAAGACTCAAAACCAATTTAAACAAGAATGAATACTTCACATAGTATTGGTTCAATCTTCTTTGAATGTTGAATGGCACACTCCATTTGGGAAACACATTCTCATGTTATGAAACTACATAAATCACTTAGATAAAAACATTAGTCTCACAACTCTAGTCATATAGAGAATTTCCCTTTTGGTAAGTGCTTTAAGAATTCGAATTTCTTACTTAGCACTCTATTCATTTAAGAACATGGGATAATCCTCTTTATGTCTAGGTCATGGCAATAATACCATAATCAATTTGAAATATGCCACAAGACACATACAACCAATTTAAAGCATGTAGATTGTCACGATATAAACATATAAACTTGCAATCTACCATATAATTGGATCTTTTCCAAGGCAAGGTAAAATCTATTAAGTTCATTCTCAAGTGCTTCATTTTTCCTATGTGGCTACAAAAGACACAAAGGAATATACCAATTAAAAGCAATGTGCACTTAAAAATTAATTGTTACCATCCTTTGGATATCACTTGGTTATAGGCCTTTTGCTTGATTCCCACAAAGGTTAATTCTTATTCCCTACAACACAAGTTCTTGCTAGAGATGAATATGAAGTTAGTGATATAACAATTCAATTCATCTTTGGGTCAATCTTAAAGGATAAACAATGTAAGATTGATAGCTTGAGATAAGAATTGAGTTAAACCGCTCAAGCACCCCAAAGCTTCATATCATCTCTAGGTACCTGCAAAACTTATTAAGTACATTTTGGTACCCATTTTTGGATGGGTCCACCAAGGTTAGCTAATAAGTACTTAGGCACCCAATGGCCTTTGTGCTAGTTTTAGGTGAACTAATTTCCTTTCTAGCACAAGTGTCATTTTTGGGTCTCCTAAGCGAGTATGAATGAATTGACATGGTAGGCTTAGGATACTTACTCATGGGACAATCCTTGCAAAGGTGTCCCTTTCTTCGGCAAGTGTAGCAAATATGATTTTTAATTTTGCAAGACTCCTTCTTGCCTTGCTTCTTGTTTGCTACATGGTTAGTGAGCCTCTTTCTTTCCAAATTTAAGCCACTATCTTTTATGTAGGGACATGACTTAATCTCATGTCCCTTCTCATGACATTGATAACACTTTCTAGTGCATCTTCTCTTATTTGAAAGAGTGGCTTGTTTGTTACCTTGTGTGGAGCATGTGGAGGCGTGGTTGAGGCACTTGTCATGAGCTTTGTCTTTCTTCTCTTGATGTTTGCTCATGCCTTTCTTGGAAAGCTTGATATTCTTTTGAAGAGGTTTTGTGCATGCTACGGTTGTCCCCTTCTCAAGCTTTTTCACCATATTATCACGGTTATCTTGAGAAGGTTGAGCATGACATTTTCCCTTCAATTGAGTCAAGCTCCTTTTTAGCCTCTCATTTTCTTCCTTGAGCTCATTGTTTTCTTTTTGCATAGGAAACATTACTTGTTCCTGAAAATTCTAGCTCAATGGAAGATTGGCTTTCTTGAGAGCAACATTTGTTAGCACATGATAATATAGTTTCTATATGAGTACATGTGCATATGTGAGGTTGGTATGATTTCAAATTAGTTAACACAACCTCATGAGCCATTTCTAACATGATATGTGAATCCATCAATTTATTATGAAAGCACACAAGCATATCATGTTTTTCTTGTAAAGCTAGATTTTCAATATTTAGCCTTTCTATCATGTTCTTGAACATAGCATTTTTATTTTCTAATTGAGCAATATATGATGAATGATTAACAGCTTTAATTTGCTCAATTGAAATGTCTTCATACCTTTGGACCAAATCATCATGAGAGCACTTTAGCTTCTCATGCTCTTTGGTCAACTTCTCTAAGTCTTCAATTTTTCTGATGAGGAAGTCTTCTTGCTTATGAAGCATTTCTTTTTGTTCTTCCGCTCTTTTCATGAGTTTGAACAAGCTCATCCGATGTTTCTTGCTTAGCTGAGCGAAGAATTGTTGAAGATCATCCTCATCTTCACTATCACTTTCTTGCTCCTCCTCATCCTCACTTTCGCTTTCACTGTCACTCCCATTAGCAATAAAACACATATGAGAAGTGGATTTGAAAGACGAACCTTGTGAAGAGGTGGATTCGTCGTTTGGTCTCCATCGATCATTTTCTTCTTCAATTTTGTTCCTCGCCTCATCTTCCTTCATTTTGAGGAACATCCTTTCGGCGATTCTCATGGCAAGATCTATTGCCCTAGGATCAACATCTACAACAAAAGATGAAGTCGAGGCAATCTCAACTTTTTCAAGCTTAAAAGCACTTTCGTTTCTTAGTCCCCCCGACATGATCTTTTCCTCACGCGGTTAAGCGTTAGAACGAGGATTAGGCTTTGATACCAATTGAAAGTTGCCTAGAAGGGGGGGTGAATAGGCAAGTTAAAACTTTTTCAACAAAAACTAGAAGCAAACTGGGTAAAACTGAATTGATCTCGAAATTCACCCAGTTAACTTTGGAAATGAGATGTTCTAGTTGATCCACAGGGTTTAAAGTAGTAGATCTGAGAAGGGCACTTCTCAAAATCCACACACCAAAATATATATAAACAAATCTTCCACACAATGGTGAGAGAACGAAGAACACGAATAAGCACAATGAACAAGAATACAAGCGACACAAGATTTATCCCAAGGTTCGGTCACACCACCAAGGTGCCCTACTTCCTCGTTGAGGCGCCCACAAAGAGCCGGGTCTCTTTCAACCCTAATCCTTCCTTTGCCGACCACAAAGGTCAAGCCCACACAATAATCTTTGCTCAAAGAGCGGGTAATACAAACTTTCTTGTGGTCTTCCACAAGATTTGGAGACTCACAAGCGACACCTAGTCGTCTAGGAGCTAGAAGCTCCAAGAGTAATGAATCCACAAAGAACTCGATGTAGTACCAAAGCTCGAATGAAGAAGAGCAAGAAGGATTTAGAGATGAAGCACCAAAATCGCAGCTCTTCAATCTCGCTCAAAGATTTCTCTCTAAAGATTTGAAATGGGAGAGGCAAGAGGTGTGTGAGAGAGAGTGGGAGGTGTTTCTCAGGTTAGAAATGGAGTTTTGTGCGTGCTCTACTGTGGGGAAGAGTGTGAGAGGTGTATATAAAGGTGCCCCCAAAAGCTGGTGGCCGTTGGGGAAATCTGACTGAAATTCGGTTGAACCGGTTCTAAAACCGGTTGAACCGGATTCCACCAGTCGGTTTTCGGTTCACTGGCGGACTCAGTCGGAGACTGGACCGGACTCAAATTCGGTTGAACCGGTTTTAAATTCGGTTGAACCGGTTTTCCAAAAATCTGCACACGACTTTTCTGACAGGACTGACTGGCAGACTGGCAGTGACAGAGGGGAACAGTGCAGAAACCGGTTGAACCGGTTTTTGAACTGTTGCACAGATTTTGAGAAAACCGAAGTGAAACCAGGGTAAAATGGAAGTTTTAGATCAAGGATTTTGAGCTTTAGTACCAACACCAACCTTCTTTTTGGATCCCCCTTGATAGTACGACGATTCCTATACTCAAGTTAAATAAAATATAATTAAGTAAACTCCTTGAGTCATTGGTGTCTCAAGTGTGATTTCGCCATGGTGTTGCTTCATAAGGATCACAAACATCTTTGTCTCACCTTTTGAAGCAAACACAAATCGAGCCTATGACTTGTGCCATTTCACCATATATGAGTTGAAATCATGACTTCAAGTCACCTTACTGATGCATCAACATGTTGTAACTCTTCATAGCTGATTAGTTCATCGACTTAGTGCAAGTACTCTCTTCTTCACCTTAGCCATGGTACCTCGGTCTACAAGCCGTCGCTTGGCCTTCACCTTCGCTTAGTTCCTCGAAGCCCTTTCCTTGCTATCTTCACCCTATCAAGCCATTCTTGAGTCACATCCTATTGAGCATCCATTGAGAGAATCATTTCTTCAATATTGTGAACCTTGCTTGAATGTCATCTAGATATAACTGCTAAGATCAATCAAGCTCTAGTTTGATTCTCATATATTCATATATGGACTAATAGTAATATGGTCAAGCCAATTCACAATTCCTCATATCTTATTCACTTTGGCTTGACCAATCCTCTTAATCACTTCAACCTTTATTATGATCATATTTATGCATAGTGATTTCTCAGGACTTGTCCATATATTCAAACCAATATAGAGACCATATTATATCCATTTGCATTGTCTCACTGGTTATTTGACCTTGTGTTGAACCTTGTTCACTGATCATTATACACTATTCAAGTATGTTCATCATACTGAATTCCCTGTTCAACACTTAGCAAACTTGTTAGACCTTTAAATGTGTTGTTATCCAAATCACCAAAACTCACAAAAGGGATGAATGCACTTTCAACAGTACTTGTCCAGTGCACCACCGGACAGCCAGAAGACCCCACCTGTCAGAGCTCCAACGGTCGAACCCTAACGGCCAGGTGACGTGGCTGGCACACCGGACAGTGTCCGGTGGCGCACCGGACTGTCCGGTGCGCCATGCGACAGCAGCCTCCACCAAACGGCTAGTTTGGTGGTTGGGGCTATAAATACCCCAACCACCCCACCATTCATTGCATCCAAGTTTTCCACCTTCCAACACATTACAAGAGCTATAGCATTCAATTCTAGACACAACCAAAGAGATCAAATCCTCTCCCAAGTCCGGAATCACTCCAAATCAAATACCACCTGATTGGTATACTGCACACGTTCATCCAGACTGACCGCGTGCGTTGACCAAGCAATATCCCTTGTTTGGTTAACTGTGTAAAGCGATACTGACTCTGCACCCACAGATACAACCTAGAACAAAAACATATATCCTAGCTACATGTGTGGATACGCAAGGAAATACTGTTTCCCACCGTCCAGGTTCGCCCAAGCCAGGCGCTGCTCGCCCGGCTAACCAATCAGCCGGATAGTGACTAGAGAGAGTAGGTTTGCAAGAACCAAACCTCGGTAAAACAAATCCTTGTGTCTCATTCCTTATTTGCTTGCGATTTATTTTTCACCCTCTCTCTCGTACTCGCTTATATTTTTAACGCTAACCCAGCTTGTAGTTGTGCTTAAGTTTATAAATTTCAGATTCACCCTATTCACCCCCCCTCTAGGCGACTTTCAATTGGTATCAGAGCCCGGTGCTTCATTAGAGCCTAACCGCTCGAAGTGATGTCGGGAGATCACGCCAAGAAGGAGATGGTGACCGGCGACAAGCCCGCTACAAGCCACGGGAAGGCTCCATCGGGAGAGTCCCGCAACAAGGGGAAGGATAAGGAATCCTCCTCACAAAAGTCGCATCGAAGTGGAGACAAGAAAAAGAAGATGAGGAAAGTGGTCTACTACGAGACCGATTCTTCATCGCCATCCACCTCCGGCTCCGACGCGCCGTCCATAACTTCTAAGCGCCATGAGCGCAAGAAGTTTAGTAAGATTCCCCTACGCTACCCTCGTATTTCAAAGTGTACTCCTTTACTTTCCATTCCATTAGGCAAACCACCGGTTTTTTACGGTGAAGATTACAATATGTGGAGTGATAAAATGAGGCATCATCTAACCTCACTCCACACTAGCATTTGGAACGTTGTTGAGTTTGGTGTACAGGTACCATCCATAGGGGATGAAGACTATGATTCGGACGAAGTGGCCCAAATTCAACACTTCAACTCCCAAGCCACTACTATACTCCTTGCCTCTCTAAGTCGAGAGGAGTATAATAAGGTGCAAGGGTTGAAGAGCGCAAAAGAAATTTGGGACGTGCTCAAGACCGTGCACGAAGGAGACGAGGTGACCAAGATCACCAAGCGGGAGACGATAGAGGGGGAGCTCGGTCGCTTCATGCTTCACCAAGGGGAGGATCCACAAGCCATGTACAATCGGTTGAAGACCCTGGTGAACCAAGTGCGCAACCTCGGGAGCACCAAATGGGATGACCATGAGATGGTCAAGGTTATTCTAAGATCCCTCGTTTTTCTTAACCCTATGCAAGTTCAATTAATTCGAGGTGATCCTAGATACATGCTAATGTCTCCCGAGGAGGTTATAGGGAAGTTTGTGAGCTTTCAGCTAATGATCAAAGGCTCAAAGAAAATCATCGAGCAAGGCGTCTCCTCCACGCCCGAGGCACAACCCGTCGCATTCAAGGCAACGGAGGAGAAAAAGGAAGAGTCTACATCAATTAGGCTCCCCATCGACGCCTCAAAGCTCGACAATGAGGAGATGGATTTAATCATCAAAAGCTTTCGACAAATCCTCAAGCAAAGGAGGGGGAAGGACTACAAGCCTCGCTCCAAGAAGGTTTGCTACAAGTGTGGTAAGCCCGGTCACTTTATAGCAAAATATCCTATTTCTAGTGGCAGTGACAGGGGCGACGACAAGAAGGAGAGAAGAAAGGAGAAGAAGAGATACTACAAGAAGAAGGGCGACGATGCCCATGTTTGCTGGGAATGGGACTCCGACGAGAGCTCCACCGACTCCTCCTCCGATGAGGACGCCGCCAACATCGCCGTCAACAAGGGACTCCTCTTCCCCAACGTCGGCCACAAGTGCCTCATGGCAAAGGACAGCAAAAAGAAGAAGGTTAAATCCAAATCCTCCACTAAATATGAAACCTCTAGTGATGAGAATAATTATAGTGATGATGAGGACAATTTACTTACCCTTTTTGTCGATCTTAACATGCAACAAAAGAAAAAATTGAATGAATTAATTAGTGCTATTCATGAGAAGGATGAACTCTTGGACACCCAAGAGGACTTCCTAATTAAGGAAAACAAGAAGCATGTTAAGGTTAAAAATGCTTATGCTCTAGAGGTAGAAAAATGTGAACAATTATCTAGTGAGCTAAGCACTTGCCAAGAATTGATTGCCAACCTTAGGAATGAGAATGCTAGTTTAAATGCTAAGGTTGATTCAAATGTATGTGATGATTCATATGCCAATCTTAGAAATGATCATGCTATTTCTATTGCTAAGATTGAAAAATTAAATGCCTCTCTTGCTAGCCTTAGAATTGAAAATAAAAATTGATTGCTAAGGCTAAAGACTTATATGTTTGCAATGCTTCTATTTCCGATCTTAGAAGTGAAAATGACATTTTACATGCTAAGATTGTTGAACTAAAAACTTGCAAACCCTCTACATCCACCATTGAGCATGTTTCTATTTGCACTAGATGTAGAGATGTTAACATTGATGCTATTCATGATCACATGGCTTTAATTAAACAACAAAATGATCATATAGCAAAATTAGATGCTAAAATTGCCGAGCATGAGCTTGATAATGAAAAATTTAAATTTGCTCGTAGTATGCTTTATAGTGGGAGACGCCCTGGCATCAAGGATGGCATTGGCATCCAAAGGGGAGACAATGTCAAACTTAATGCCCCTCCTAAAAGATTATCTAACTTTGTTAAGGGCAAGGCTCCCATGCCTCAGGATAACGAGGGTTACATTTTGTACCCTGCTGGTTATCCCGAGCATAAGATTAGGAGAATTCATTCTAGAAAGTCTCACTCTGACCCTAATCATGCTTTTTTGTATAAGAGTGAGGCATCTAGTTCTAGGCAATCAACCCATGCTAAATTGCCTAAGAAGAAAGCTCCTAGTGCATCAAATGAACCTAGCATTTCATTTAAAACTTTTGATGCATCTTATGTTTTGACTAATAAATCCGGCAAGGTGGTTGCCAAGTATGTTGGGGACAAACACAAGGGATCAAAGACTTGTGTTTGGGTACCCAAAGTTCTTGTATCTAATGTCAAAGGACCCAAAACTGTTTGGGTACCTAAAATCAAGAACTAAACTTGTGTTGTAGGTTTATGCATCCGGGGGTTCAAGTTGGATCATTGACAGCGGGTGCACGAACCATATGACTGGGGAGAAAAGAATGTTCTCCTCCTATGAGAAAAACCAAGATCCCCAATGAGCTATCACATTCGAGGATGGAAATCAAGGTTTGGTCAAAGGATTGGGTAAATTGCTATATCACCTGACCATTCTATTTCCAATGTTTTTCTTGTAGATTCTTTAGATTACAACTTGCTTTCTGTTTCTCAATTGTGTAAAATGGGCTACAACTGTCTTTTTACGAATACAGGTGTTACTGTCTTTAGAAGAAGTGATGATTCAGTAGCTTTTAAGGGAGTATTAGAGGGTCAACTATACTTAGTTGATTTCAATAGAGCTGAACTCGATACTTGCTTAATCGCTAATACTAACATGGGTTGGCTCTGGCATCGCCGACTAGCCCATGTTGGGATGAAGAATCTTCACAAGCTTCTAAAGGGAGAGCACATTTTGGGACTAACAAATGTGCATTTTGAGAAAGACAGGATCTGTAGCGCATGCCAAGCAGGGAAGCAAGTTGGCGTTCATCATCCACATAAGAACATCTTGACGACTGACAGGCCACTCAAGCTCCTCCACATGGACCTATTCGGCCCGATCGCTTACATAAGCATCGACGGGAGTAAGTACTGTCTTGTTATTGTGGATGACTATTCTCGCTTCACTTGGGTATTCTTTTTACAGGAAAAATCTCAAACCCAAGAGACCTTAAAGGGATTCTTGAGACGGGCTCAAAATGAGTTCGGCTTGAGGAATGAAGAAAATTAGAAGCGATAATGGGACGGAGTTCAAGAATTCACAAATTGAAGGTTTCCTTTAGGAGGAGGGCATCAAGCATGGGTTCTCTTCTCCCTACACACCACAACAAAATGGTGTAGTGGAGAGGAAGAATAGAACTCTATTGGACATGGCGAGAACCATGCTTGATGAGTACAAGACTTCAGATCGGTTTTGGGCCGAGGCGGTCAACACCGCTTGCTACGCCATCAACCGGTTGTATCTACACTGAATCCTCAAGAAGACATCTTACGAACTCCTCACCGGTAAAAAGCCAAATGTTTCATATTTTAGAGTCTTTGGTAGCAAATGTTTTATTCTTGTTAAAAGAGGTAGAAAGTCCAAATTTGCTCCTAAGGCTGTAGAAGGCTTTTTACTAGGATATGATTCAAACACAAGGGCATATAGAGTCTTTAACAAGTCCACTGGACTAGTTGAAGTTTCTTGTGACATTGTGTTTGATGAGACTAACGGCTCTCAAGTAGAGCAAGTTGATCTTGATGAATTGGATGATGAAAAGGCTCCATGCGTCGCGCTAAGGAACATGTCCATTGGGGATGTGTGTCCTAAGGAATTCGAAGAGCCCATTCAAGCACAAGATCAACCATCCTCCTCCATGCAAGCATCTCCACCAACTCAAGATGAGGATGAGGCTCAAGATGATGAAGAAGAAGATCAAGAAGATGAGCCGCCTCAAGAAAACGACAATGATCAAGGGGAGATGCAAATGATCAAGACAAGGAGGATGAGCAAGTTCCAAGACCGCCACACCCAAGAGTCCACCAAGCAATCCAACGAGATCACCCCGTGAACACCATCCTCGGCGACATTCATAAGGGGGTAACCACTAGATCTCGTGTTGCACATTTTTGTGAGCATTACTCTTTTGTTTCCTCTATTGAGCCACATAGGGTAGAGGAAGCACTTCAAGATTCGGATTGGGTGATGGCGATGCAAGAGGAGCTCAACAACTTCACGAGGAATGAGGTATGGCATTTAGTTCCACGTCCTAACCAAAATGTTGTAGGAACCAAGTGGGTCTTCCGCAACAAACAAGACGAGCATGGTGTGGTGACAAGGAACAAAGCCCGACTTGTGGCCAAGGGATATTCACAAGTCGAAGGTTTGGATTTTGGTGAAACCTATGCACCCGTAGCTAGGCTTGAGTCAATTCGCATTTTACTTGCCTATGCTACTTACCATGGCTTCAAGCTTTATCAAATGGACGTGAAAAGTGCCTTCCTCAATGGACCAATCAAGGAAGAGGTCTATGTTGAGCAACCTCCCGGCTTTGAAGACAGTGAGTATCCTAATCATGTTTATAGACTCCCTAAGGCGTTTTATGGGCTCAAGCAAGCCCCAAGAGCATGGTATGAATGCCTAAGAGATTTTCTTATTGCTAATGGCTTCAAAGTCGGAAAAGCCGATCCTACACTCTTTACTAAAACACTTGCAAATGATTTGTTTGTATGCCAAATTTATGTTGATGATATCATATTTGGGTCTACTAACGAATCTACATGTGAAGAGTTTAGTAGGATCATGACACAAAAATTCGAGATGTCGATGATGGGGGAGTTGAAGTATTTTCTAGGATTCCAAGTCAAGCAACTCCAAGAGGGCACCTTCATTAGCCAAACAAAGTACATTCAAGACATTCTAACCAAGTTTGGGATGAAGGACGCCAAGCCCATCAAGACACCCATGGGAACAAATGGGCATCTCGACCTCGACACGGGAGGTAAATCCGTCGATCAAAAGGTATACCGGTCGATGATAAGTTCCTTACTCTATTTATGTGCTTCACGACCGGATATTATGCTTTTCGTATGCATGTGTGCAAGATTCCAAGCCGATCCTAAGGAAGCTCACCTTAGGGCCGTAAAACAAATCTTGAGATATTTAGTTTATACTCCTAAGTTTGGCCTTTGGTACCCTAGGGGATCCACATTTGATTTAATTGGTTATTCCGATGCCGATTGGGCAGGGTGCAAAATTAATAGAAAGAGCACATCAGGGACTTGCCAGTTCTTGGGAAGATCTCTGGTGTCTTGGGCTTCAAAGAAGCAAAATTCTATGGCTCTTTCAACCGCCGAAGCCGAGTATATTGCCGCAGGCCATTGTTGCGCGCAATTGCTTTGGATGAGGCAAACCCTTAGGGACTATGGTTACAAATTAACCAAAATTCCTCTTCTATGTGATAATGAGAGTGCAATCCGCATGGCGGATAATCCCGTTGAGCATAGCCGCACTAAACACATAGCCATTCGGTATCATTTTCTAAGGGATCACCAACAAAAGGGGGATATCGAGATTGCATATGTTAGCACCAAAGAACAATTAGCCGATATCTTTACCAAGCCATTGGATGAACAAACCTTTACCAAACTTAGGCATGAGCTAAATATTCTTGATTCTAGGAATTTTGAATGATATTTTGCATACATAGCTCATATATATACCTTTGATCATCTCTTTCATGTGCTATGACTAATGTGTTCTTTCAAGTCCATTTCATGCTAAGTCATAGATTGAAAGGGAAAAGGAGTCTTCGGCAAAGACAAGGCTTCCACTCCGCTCCATCGAATCATTCATCCTTCGCCGTCGCTCCGCACTAACTCTCCAACTTTGGTATAATCTTCACTCCTTTACTTCCGTCCAAAGGGGGAGAGAGTAGTTTAAAAGGGCTTATATTTCACTTAAGCATTCGTTTTTGGCGATTCATGCCAAAGGGGGAGAGAGTATTAGCCCAAAGCAAAAGGACCGCACCACCACCAATTTCAAAAAAATGTAGTCTTTTAATTGGTATTAAAAGAAGTTTTTCAATTGGTATCTTATTTTGATATAATTTCAAATTGGTATACCCTCTTCAAAATTAATATCTAAAACCCTCTTGAACACTAAGAGGAGGATTTCATTAAGGGGGAGTTTTGTTTAGTCAAAGGAAAAGCATTTGAACCAGGGGGAGAAAATTTTAAAACTTGAAAATGCTTCTCAAAATCTTATTCATTTACCTTTGACTATTTGCAAAAGAACTTTGAAAAGAATTTTCAAAACATTTTGCAAAAACAAAACATGTGGTGCAAGCGTGGTCCAAAATGTTAATAAGAAGAAAAGCCATCCATGCGCATCTAGTAAGTAATATTTATTGGTTTCATTCCAAGCAACCTTTGCACTTACATTATGCAAACTAGTTCAATTCTGCACTTCCATATTTGCTTTGGTTTGTGTTGGCATCAATCACCAAAAAGGGGGAGATTGAAAGGGAAATAGGCTTACACCTTTTCCTAATTGATTTTGGTGGTTGAATTGCCCAACACAAATAATTGGACTAACTAGTTTGCTCTAGATTATAAGTTTTACAGGTACCAAAGGTTCATAATTGACCAATAAAATGACCAAGAAAGGGTTCAAACAAAGAGAGCAAAAGACAACCGAAGCGTGCCCTGGTCTGGCGCACCAGACTGTCCGGTGTGCCACCGGACAGTGTCCGGTGTACCAGGGAAATCAGCTCCAAACTCGTCACCTTCGGGAAAATTAGAGGGCGCTCCGCTATAATTCACCAGACTGTCCGGTGAGGCACCGGACAGTGTCCGGTGGCGCACCGGACTGTCCGGTGTGCCAGCGGAGCAACGGCTACTTCAGCGCCAACGGTCGACTACAACCGCATTCAATGCGCTACAGTGCGCGGCAGAGTCAGAGCAGCGTCAGAAGGCGCACCGGACAGTCTACAGTACTTGTCCGGTGCACCACCGGACAGCCAGAAGACCCCACCTGTCAGAGCTCCAACGGTCGAACCCTAACAGCCGGGTGACGTGGCTGGCGCGCCGGACAGTGTCCGGTGGCGCACCGGACTGTCCGGTGCGCCATGCGACAGCAGCCTCCACCAAATGGCTAGTTTGGTGGTTGGAGCTATAAATACCCCAACCACCCCACCATTCATTGCATCCAAGTTTTCCACCTTCCAACACATTACAAGAGCTATAGCATTCAATTCTAGACACAACTAAAGAGATCAAATCCTCTCCCATGTCTGGAATCACTCCAAATCAAATAGTGACTAGAGAGAGTGACATTTGTGTTCATTTGAGCTCTTGCGCTTGGATTGCTTCTTTTCTTTCTCATTCTTTCTTGTGATTCACTCAATTGTAACCGAGGCAAGAGACACCAATTGTGTGGTGGTCCTTGCGGGGACTTAGTGTCCCGTGTGATTGAGAAGAGAAGCTCACTCGGTCTAAGTGACCGTTTGAGAGAGGGAAAGGGTTGAAAGAGACCCGGTCTTTGTGACCACCTCAACGGGGAGTAGGTTTGCAAGAACCGAACCTCGGTAAAACAAATCCTTGTGTCTCATTCCTTATTTGCTTGCGATTTATTTTTCACCCTCTCTCTCGGACTCGCTTATATTTCTAACGCTAACCCAGCTTGTAGTTGTGCTTAAGTTTATAAATTTTAGATTCACCCTATTCACCCCCCCTCTAGGCGACTTTCAAACAAGAGCCACATAACGATATGAAAATGCAACGTTGCAACAACAATCATCATATACGATCGTTGCTACTTGTCTCGCTAGCTAGCACACTCCCTCTGTTCAAAACAAAATTTGTTTTCGACTAATCATATATTCATTAAGTAATATATGAATGAAGTTTGTATGGATGTCAATTGAATGAATGTGGATGGAAAACAGTGGGCTTGGAAGAACTATATTTTGGAACGGATAGAGTAATAGTCTAAACCATAACACTAAAGCTGGGGTTCTATTTGAAGCATATAGGGACAGGCTAGACACCACATATCACAATAAAATGGTATTTGAATTACAAAACATTATTGTTGCCCAGTGGATCTAAGCATCCTTGAAAGCTCGTTCGCAGAGGAGGAAATCAATTCCATTATATGTAATTTACCGAATGGTAAAGCTTCTGGGCCAGACGGTTTCAACACGGATTTTATGAAAAATGCTGACACATTATATCTTTGGACTTCTATGCCTTATGTCGTGGGTTCTTTGATGGCAATATTTGTACACAAAGTATAAATGGCTCTCATATAGTCCTGCTGCCAAAGAAACCCTCTCCTGACAGTCAGCGATTACCAGCCTATTTCTCTTCTCAATTCCAGCGTCAAGCTTTTAACCAAGATTTTGGCAAACAGGCTGCATAAGGTCATCACCAAGCTCATTCACAAAAATCAATATGGTTTCATAAAGGATCGCACCATTCAAGACTGCTTGCCCTAGGCCTTTGAGTATATTTTTTGTGCAAACAATAAAAAAGCAGATGGTGATATTGAAATTGGACTTTGAGAAGGCTTTTGACAAAATAGAACACAACACCATCTTAGATATTCTGAAACATAAAGGCTTTGGGGCGAAATGGCTTCAGTGGATATCAATGATTATGAACTCCTGATCATCATCGGTCTTGCTAAATGGGGTGCTGGGTAAAGCTTTCATATGCAAAAGAGGCGTGCATCAGGGAGATCCCCTATCTCCACTACTCTTCATTCTAGCAGCACGATTTGCTTCAATCCATCTTAAACAAAGATAAGGACATGGGTCTGCTTAGACTTCCCTTATCTCAACATTATGGTCAGGATTTCCCGATAATTCAGTATGTTGATGACACAATACTCATTATGGAGGCATGCCCAAAATAATTGTTCTTTTTAAAAGCAATACTCAACTCATTTGCAATGTCAACAGGGCTTCATGTCAATTACCAAAAACCAAATATATATCCAATTAATCTATCACTAGACAGGATGGTTACCCTTGCAATCACATTCGGTTGCAGCGTCGGGACCCTTCCTTTCACTTACTTGGGATTGCCTATGGGAACAACCAAGCCAAACTTGGCTGCTTTCATGCCATTAATTCATAAAATCGAGAAAAGGCTAACATCAACCTCCACATTTCTTTCACTAGAAGGAAAATTGCAAATTTAAACTCGGTTTTCTCGTCGTTACCCACTTATTTCTTATGCACCCTTAGGATTCCCGAGGCAGTCATAGCGCAAATTGACAAATACAGAAAACACTGTGTCTGGAGGGGGTCAGACATGGAAGACAGAAAACCACCACAGGCGGCTTGGCGGTTGGCATGTAAACCAAAAATAAAAGGTGGCTTGGGCATCGTGGATCTCGCAAAACAAAATGAGGCACTTCTGATGAAATCTCTACATTAATTCTTTAACGGACACGACACTCCTTGGGTGCAGCTGATATGGAACAATCATTACAGAGATGAGGGTGTCCCCATTGGTCACAAGAAGGGCTCGTTCTAGTGGAGAGATATCCTCAAAACCACACCATACTTCAAAGATATCACAAAAGTGTGTGTGGGAGATGGCCGCTCAGTATTATTCTGGCATGAAAAATGGATAGGCAGGCCTCTCAGCCTATCATATTCGGAGTTATTCGCTTACGCTAGAAATGGGCATTTATCCCTTTCCAGCGCAAAGCCAGTTACCATGCTTCAAGATCTTCTCTAGCTTCCGCTATCGGCTACAACATTAAGTCAACTGCTGGCTTTGGAGGCCAGTATGCAACACATTCATATGCAGGAGAAAGTAGACAAATGGGATGGAGTCTGGGGTTCAGGTAGTTATTATGCATAGAAGGTATACAAGATCATTAGCTCATCTCCTCCTGTACCCCGCACTTTCATTCATCTATGGCATTCCAAATGTCATCGAAAACAGAAACTATTCTTCTGGCTGGTACTTCATATTATTCTAAATACCAAAGCAATGCTCAAGAGAAGAGGGATGGAGCTAGACTCCTACACTTGTGAAAATTGCATTCTACAAAAAGAAGAAACGTGGTCGCACCTTATTATTAAATGTGGATTCATCGGAAGGTGCTGGCATATAATTGGCGTCACTACACTTAGAAATTCAAACCCGCATCTGGTGGTTCAAGACTTTAGGAGAAAGTCGAGAAAAGCATGGTCCATGGAGATGCTGGTGATCATGGTATGGTGCATCTGGAAGTGCAGAAACAATTGGATCTTTGAGGGTACCCCTTACACCATACATCAGTGTAAAGCTATGTCCAAAAGGAGTTTTTCCTTGTCACATATAGAATAAGAGATCAGATAGCTAAAGACATTAGAACTTGGTTATAAACACTGTGAACTCAACCCTCCCCCAACCTCTCTCTGTAAAATTATCTTTTTTTGGAATAAAAATACTGTAGACCTCCTACAATAAGTTTCGGTAAAAAAAATAAACAATTATACTCTTCACGGCTTAACTATTTTATTCCAAAAAACAAAGATGCGCTCGTCATTTACTAGTATATATACGTCAGTTCTTTCACGAGCAAAGGCAGTGCACCATGTCCATCCAACCATCAAATCCAGTCCCCGTTATTCCTGTGAGCCAAAAGTTGAATGTGTTGCTTGGCAGCCATACATGTCATTTTAGCACAAATTTGTTGGCCTGCACTTATCCATGATCAGCTTTCCGGCCATCGAAAACGTTCGTATGGATGGCTAGACTTTGCATGACTACTGACCATGCACGGAAGCTAGCGGCACATTGAACGGCTAGCAAGAAGATGGAGATGGCTGCCATTATTGCCGCACAGCACAAGTGCGGGTGACGCGTGATGCAACAAGCAGGTCTGTAACTGGGTCTCTATGCTGTGAATCTGCGATGGATAAGATTCCACTGCTTCCGGTAAGCAAAGATTTTTACACTGTAACACCCCCTCTAATCCTGTACCGGCGTTACTTACTCATAGGAACTTTTTAGAACATTTCCACATATTAACATTCGAGTCTTTTGTGCGTACTTCGTCCTCACTCATGCGCACACGAGAAAACTTTTCGACCAGTCACTCATCCTAAAATTGCTCAAAGCCAAACACACTTAACTTAAAAGTTCTTTCGAGACAGATTTTTCCAAAAAAATATATATCTTATTAATATAAGTATTATATTAATTCTATTAAGCTTTAAGTCAGAATACAACATACACAAACTAGTGCAACTATTTGTTGCTGTCGGAAACCATGGTAGCTAGGTGGGAGCCGGTTTGAATAATGTGAAATTCCATTGGACAATGGCACCAGGGCAGAGGTATCCTCGGGTTTTGGACCCGACGATGGTGGGACAAGTCCTATTTCCTGCCCACGAGTTTACAGGTTCGAGGACCCAAATAACTACGGGTTCAGGCCGGCTATTGAATCCTACCCGCGGGTTCCTATGACCCTAAAGATAACGCTAGCCCAATAACGTGAGGCTGTGGTATATAAGCTCTAGCTGGCAGCTGCTGCTTCCCCATACAGGCCGGTGCCGCTTCCCCCGCGCCCAGAGCTGCTGGTCTAGGGATGGCAAAGGGCACATTTTATCCGTGTGCCTGCGGGTAAAAACCATATAGAGTGCGAGTTTTGGTGTGAGTTTGTACCCGTGGGTACGGGTTTGATTTTTAACCTAACGGGTTTTTTCTCGTGGGTATAAAAATGTTGTACCCGTGCCCGCAAACCCGCATACCCGCGCGCGTGTGTATATATATATGTATGTATGTATATGTATATATATATGTATATGTATGTGTATATATATTTATATAATATGACAACTTGTGGGTACTGTGCCATAAACCTGTGGATAGCGGGTTTGGGTAACATACACTACCCGTCGTGGGTAGCGGGTGTGGGTACGAGTTTAACATTAATCTCACGGGTACAGATTTGTAATCTCTGTACCCACGGATTTTAAACCCGTTACCATCCCTACGCTGGTCCCCCACCCCACCCACCCGCTACTCCCGCATAGGCCCGTAGGCCGCCGCGGCGCCGCTTGCTGCTCAGGCTGTCTCCAGCAAGGGCCTGTAAACGGTTCTGAACTCTAAATATAGAGGAATGTCAGGTCCTCTAAGGCTCCAGCAAGGGCCTCTATAGCGTCCTCTAAATTTTAGAGGATGTGGCAGACACTCTAAATGTGGAGGGCTCCGGCAGTGCGCTATCCGCGCTCTTCGTCCACCAGCCGCCGCCAGGAAACTTCCGCGCATTCGTACCCCGCGCTGGCGACTGCGTCTTCCGGGGCCGAGCCCTCGATCCGGCGCGCTTCGCCGCCGGCATCGAGGCAGGAGGGCGAGAAGCGGCCGTGCGGAGGGGGATCTGTCGGCGTAGAGCTCGCAACCCTTGGAACCGAGGCGGCGCGACCCACCGCAACCGAAGATCCAAGCCACCTTCCCCCTGTTCGTCGCCGGAGAGTCGCCATCGGCAAAAGGCTTCGTCGACCGCCGACTTCGTCGAAGGCAGCCGCCAAAAGGAAGAGAAGCTCCTCGCCGCCGTCGTCTTCGTCTTCGATTCGGTCCACCGAGCCAGATCCGCGAAGAGCGAGGTACGAATTACAGAAATCCTTTGTTGTTTAGTACTTATTAATGATTACCGTATTGTATTGTTCGTACTCGGTGGTATGGATTAGGGTTTGTGGGATGTTTAGGGTTTACGATCTTGAGCATTGTAAATAATGCGCTTCAATTTCATGGAACAATGGCTTATTGTTCTGTCCGGATGCATAAATTTAGACTGCATTTGCGGGATCCATTTCGGGTTTGGGGGGTTGTTCGTCCCCTAAGATTCAGTTCTGTCCAGATTCAAATTACTGAACAATAATTTTGTATGCGACCATGGTACCCTAATCTGCAAATTTATAACAGGTTCACATAGATGCAATATATAACAGGTAACCTAATCTGCAAATTCTAACTGTGTACTCATAGTTTGGAATACCTTCGATTGAGTAGTTCGTAACATACGTAAATTGTAGTCGGTGTTAACTAATTGAACACTGTGTTTGATGTAGCCATGGATTCGGAGAACGAAAAGCTCCGTAAAGCACTGGCTACTCTGCTCAGAGTTGTTCAAAAGCGTAGTTGTGACATCGTTGATGTCGTCACATCAGCCTTCCAGCCTTTCAACTCACCTTTGGTCGACGAATTGAACCGAGCACTAGTTGAGATTGACGACCTCGCCAAGGATCTTGAAGACGTAGCAGTGCAAACTCAGTGGGAGGTAGAAAATATGGCTAAGAGTGAAGTGAAAGAACAACCACAACAAGAGGAAGCAGTAGAGGACCTTCTCATACATGATGGTTCAGAAGACGAGCTACTGATAGACGAAGAGTCACCAATTAACTATGAAGACCTTGTGGGCTACGACGATGGTCGTGACTACTCAACCGACGACACATATCCGTACTAGTGTTCTAGGTTAAACTTCAGTAGAAGTATTGTAGCATGTTTAGGTCTATGTTCAGCTGTAGTTGTCGGTTGGTATGTTCATGCTTTTGGGGGAGTTTAATGTTCTGGTCTATGTAAACTGAATCCGGTTCAGTTACTACAATAATTATTCTGTTATGTTGGACTATGTTTGCCTTACTTTATACCATGTTACATGATGACTACATGCTCATTTTTGTCATGTTTGATCTGCCTGTATTCAATAGAATGGGTAGTGATTGGAACCAGGTGATGTCTCAATATGGAAGCTTCCTTAGCCAGATTGACGAGCAGCCTATCGGAACACAATATTCTGAATTTCCAGTTGATGGGCAACCCGAGGGCTCAAGAACACCAGCTGTTACTAAAAAGCCAACTCAAAGAACTAAGCTAGCAAACTTCACTGCTGAAGAGGACACAAGGGTATGCCATGCATGGCTTGCTGTTAGTTGCGATCCCATTATTAACATAGGCCAGAAACGTCAAGGATTTTGGAGTAGAATTACTGCAGCATACAACTCAAGACGAGGAACATTGCCAGAAAGGTCCACAAAATCTTTGATGAGTAGATGGGATACTATCAAAACACAGTGTTCCACTTTTGTTGGATACATGATGGCAGTCCTCCGACAGAATCCTAGTGGACTCAGTGACGCAGACAAGGTACATCTTTCATGTAACATTTTGACATCAGTATTTAGAGGTTTTTTAGTAGGTTCATGTTGTAACACTTTCTTATGTGTGGCAGACATCACTGGCAGCTTCTAGGTTTGCAGCAATTGAGAAGAAGCCTTTCCACTTTTTACACTGTTGGGCTATTCTTAAGGACCAACCAAAATGGATGGACAACCACATGGGTCAACAACAACAGCAAGCCAACGCTAATCCCACACATTCCAACACTGTCGATTTGGATGCTGAAGAATCTGTACCATCAAGCTTCACATCGAAGAGGCCCCTTGGTCGAGATGCTTCGAAGGAAAAGGCAAAGAGGACTAAATCTGTGGACACATCTTCATCAGATTCTGAGTTTATGACACGCATGGGTGATCTTTCTTTGGAGCGCCTGTCAGTGTACAAAACAGCTGTTTCAACTGAGGAAAAGAAGTTGGATTCAATGAACAGAAATGAGAGGCAGAAATTGCTCATAGAAAAGAAGAAGCTGAACCTGGAGAAAATAAGGCTAGAAAGGCAGAAACTAAAGGAGGACAAGGAAGAGGAGATAATGATCTTAAGCATGGATTTGAGCAAATGTAACCCTCTACTCCGCCAGTACTATGAAGCCAAGCAACAAGAGATACTGGCAAGGGTTACTGGGTCTACTTCATCTGGCCAGTGAAGGTTCATTACTTACTATGTTTGTTTGTCATTTATGAATGAGGCGTACTCGGACTTGTTACTGTGAGCTTGCTGTCGTGAGACCCAAATCTGGTTTGTACCAGATTTTTTTTAGGTCGTGTTTGAACTATTTGTTTTCAAGTTATTGTTTTGAACTATTTGTCATGGTTTGCACGTGAATGTTTTACTATATGTGTTGACGTATTTGGGTTCATGATCTGTGAGCTTGGTGCAGTTTATGTTTACCATTTGTACACACATGTGCTTGCATGACAGTAGTACTCCTTGTTATTGAATTGAAAAGCAGCATGAGACACTACGACACTTCAACACCAAGACACAAAGTACACACACTTGATAAGAACAAACATGACACTAACACAGACAGTAGAACAATGTAAAGTAAACAAAGACAGTTCGACAGTAGATAAGAACAGCCATGACAGAACTTGTTTCATTGCATCCTATGCAACTCCGGATCCATGTCGCGCCCAGTGATGGTGTATCAGATCTATCTGAAGCTGAGTATATTTGTTGCGGTCTTTCAGTTGGTTGTACCTTTGATTGACGAAGTCGTTGCGCTCTTCCAGTGAACCTTGAGTTGTGTCTGCCACCACTCCGATGTTTTCAAAGGTTGTGTTCAAAGACAATGGACCTTCGTCTTCTACTATCATGTTGTGCAATATTATGCATGTTTTCATGATGTCCCCAATGTGTTCAGGACTCCATCCGTATGCAGGTCCACGGACCACACCCCATCTCTTCTGGAGTACACCGAAAGCTCGTTCTATATCTTTTCGAGCAGACTCTTGAATCGTTGCAAAGTGTTGCGTTCTAACGTCATAGGGGTTACGGATTGTCTTGACAAATGCGGGCCAGTCAGGGTAAATCCCGTCTGCTAGGTAATATCCCATATTGTACGTGTGACCATTCACAGTGAATGAAACCGGAGGTGTGTCACCGCTCAGATGCCTTTCGAAAAGGTTTGAACGGTGAAGAACATTTATGTCGTTGCAACTACCTGGCAGACCAAAATATGCATGCCATATCCACAGGTCATACGACGCAACAGCTTCCAAGATCATGGTAGGATGTTTACCACGCCCTGTAAACATCCCCTTCCATGAACTTGGGCAGTTACGCCACTCCCAATGCATGCAATCAACACTACCAAGCATACCAGGAAACCCACGTGACTCGCCAACTTGGAGAAGGCGTGCGATATCTTCTGCATTTGGTGCACGGAGATAATAGGGAGCAAACGCGGTTTGGACGGCCGTGCAAAAGTGTTTCAATGCTTCATGAGCAGTAGATTCCCCAATTCGTACGTATTCGTCAACGGCATCAGCCGGAATACCGTAAGCAAGGATTCGAACAGCAGCAACAACTTTCTGTAGAGCAGAAAGACCTATCTCACCCGCACAATTTGGACGCTGAATAAAATATGGATCCACTTGTTGCACAACATCAACAAGGCGCTCAAAGACATGGCGACGCATGCGGAACCTACCATACAATTCATGTGTCATAATAGGGGTCATGAAGTTTTGTACATGGTAAAAAGAATGTGGTAATTGTAAATACCTCCTACGAAATTGAGCATCCGTGTACACCGGGTTCGCTCCAAAGTAGTCCGCTCGGATTCTTGCATCGCCGCTCATGTGATCACGATGAATCCTAACACGCCCTGGGATCGAACCACCATGACGACGCTCATTGTGTGCACGTCGCCTCCTATTGACCATGTGCCTCGCCAACTGCAACTCTTCTTCTTCCTCTTCCATTTCTTCCATCAAGCGCACAAGAAAATTGTTTTCTAAGTAGGGATTCATGGTTGTGGACTTTGGAAATGCAAGGTTGAGTGAAGTATGGAAGGCTCACTTCGTATTTATAGAGGAAGTACGCTTCGGATACAAGCCATTCGCTTGTCGTGCAAGGGAAGCTAGGCTATGGCTTCTCGAAGAAGAGTACTGGCTTACGGTGCAAGCTTGTCCATTTGAAAACATATTTTAGCAACGATATTATACTATGTTGCGCGTTACCGACAACAATTACAGAACATCAAAACAAGCAATGTAATTATTATTGATATTTCGAATTTATTGGTTTAAAAATTAATAAATACAATTTTTTCGTATCATTTATATAGTGTCAAATGAGAAGAAAACAAAGAAAAATGTAAAAGAAATGGAAAATGTGAATCTGTTAACACTGTAGCTTTAGGGGACGGGATTTAGAGGACGCTGCTGGAGACGGAGAATATATAGAGGACAGAATCTTTTAGAGTGTTCTGTAAAGGACAGAGAATATTCCTTTAGGGGACGAAATTTAGGGGACGCTGCTGGAGACAGTCTCAGGTGCTCCTTCCAAAGCCTAGCCGATGTTCCCTCATTGCTCCTCTTAAATTATGCATTTGAATTTTTCATTTTTTGCATTTTTTTGAATAAAATGAGGTAGCCAAACTTTATAAAAAAATCAAATAAATTATAAATTAGAACTGAGGGAGAATGAGGTATTATATGTATATTTCTTTAAAATCGACGGTATCAATAGGTACTCGTGGATGAAGCCTATACCTGTATCATATCCATATATTTGCAGATAGTCATCTCGTGTGTACCGGCGAGTAAAGTTTTGTATTTATATCCATGTCTATCAGGTATGCAAACTACTAGTACAACTACCATTAATGTAATTTATAAGAACAATGACGCAATGACGCCTAAAAGAGGTCTACTTTATATCTAAACTATGGCCTCCATTTTTTTTCTAGTTAAAACCTATACAATTAAACAAAGATATCTTATGTGCAACTGTAATTTTAACTAAATATTGTTATTCCTATCAAAAGGGGTTATACAACTTAGGTTCCGAACCTTCCACTAGCCTATAAGAGCATCTCCAACAATATCCTAAATCGGTGCTCTATCTTAAAATATAGGACTTAACACATAAAAAACAACTCCAACAATATCCTATTTTACAAATTTTTATTTAAAAATATAGGTCACACCATAAAGTGACCCAAATATACTACACATTGGATTAGTGCCTTATCCTTGTTTCTATATAATTTTTAACATTTACATTCTTAATAATGCAATTTATTTCCTAAATTACATGATTTAGGGCTTGACTGTTTGAGCACAATTTTTAGTGCCCTAGACACTTTAAATTATGTAGTATTTTAATTTTTTGGGCGCTATTTTGAAGCACTTTGTTGGAGATGCTCTTTACTAAGCTAGGAAGGTAAACTACACAACTAAGGCAACACAATATAAATGTGAAAGTTTAAATGTAATAGAGATACAAACTCCCATTGATGTGCTAGTATTTTTACCGAGGCGTCAAGAAGTACACAAGCTTCCCCCCTAATTTTTGTTAGAGCCCACACAAGGGAATGCCCATGTGAGGGCTAAGTTCTTGGTCAAGTAACTCGGTGGACAACATTGAACCTTCTCCACATACAAGTGGTGCTCCTGTCGTGGTCTCTACCAGGTGCTCTCGTCATCTCCACTACCAAGTCATTGGTTGAAATGCCATGTGCCTTATTTTCTCATGTGCAAGGTGATGGTCACACCACAAATACAATACTGTCACAAGATTACAAGACCATCTAGTACAACTTATAATGGCGCATCCAAGCACCAAGGGGTAGATGTGTATATTCCCCACTTTAAATCACTAGGGAGAACTAAGAGCAAGCGCTAATAAAGCAGTCTAACTAATCTAAGCACTACGCAAAGCATCTACCCTAATCATTGAGTGATCTTTGAGCAATAGGTGTCTAGAACTGTAGTGACAAAGTCCCAACTCTCTAGCAATGTTTCTCGGCCCTCACACATCTCAAATGGCCGGCTGAGTGGCGAGTGGGTATATATATAGTCCCAAGTCCAAAACTAGCCATTAGAAGTGATGCAGATTTTCTCACTCACTAGACACTCCGGTGCTGGCACCCGAGACGTCGATTCATGTCCACGTAAACTAGCCATTATAACTGGTTGTTACTTGTTGTTTGAGTAAGGGCATATGATACTTTCTCTAGTGTTTCATCGGACACATCCGATGCGTTATAGCCCTCCTCAGGTTGCTATGCAACCTCTCAAATTACCCTGTATGACGGAGTATCCGGTAGCACACCAAACACATATCTAGTGCCTTGTGGATTTTCCCAAACACACCATAGACTTCTATGAGTTCCATATTTGGTGCCTCATACGGTGTAATGTTCGGTGCACTCTTTCTCATTAGTCCTTCTTTGGTACATCAACACTCCTATCATGTATTCTATCTGATGGCTCTCCGAACACTGCGTTACGAGTGTTGTGTTTTTCTTCGGTTCTTTGCGTATCTTCAATTAGACTTCTTCTATTTTGTATTTTGGACTTCTATATGACCTCATAGATCTCCAATGAGTCCCCTAATGTCTTTCTTGAGCTATTGATCTTTTAGATCACCCTTTTGCTTTTGTTCAAACCTATGTTTTATCTTTTGGATTGTATCCATAAACACTAGAAAATAATGTTAGTCAAGATAATTACAGCGATCATCAAACATAAAACTTAACTATTAAATAGGATTGATCCATTTTTATTATAGTAACAAGTCATATGGATGAATTATATTATCTAATTAAACAAAAGGAGAGAAAAAAAGAAACGATGACGGATTGTATGTTGGGCCTTTGAGTGGCTGCTACGAATGGTTGAGAAACGGATATGCAGGTGGTTGTCTTCGGCATCAGCCTGGTTGAATTGACGCGGTAAGCAGAATGCATAGTAGAGACACGAGGAGGTTTTTGCCGTTTTTCCTTCTTTTTTTTAATTAAAAAGGGGTATTTTATTATGAAATAGGAAACATAGTTCTTACTGGCATTTTAGAGATCAGAACCATGAGACTTAGACAAATCCATGACAGCTAAGCTAAGTCATAAGAGTTTTTTTGAGACGATCACGCATACATGTGCAACCAACAGAACTGAGCACCAGACACAGGACCTACTTAAACCAAACAACTAGCTTAAGAAACCAAAAGACGAAGAGGCGCCCTCTTTTTTCTTATTCATCCAATATGCCTATCCAATGGCGTCCAGCCAATAGAGTGATTGAAGATTTCCTTAGCCATTTTTTTTTATGAGCCAGCTTCTTGCCACCAGCATCTTTCTTTCCCTCTCTTTCTCCAAAACATCACATGAATCCAGCCAAAAGCAACATTGGAAAATAACACCAGAGCCCAGAGGGATCATTTATCACTTTCTTATTAAAGCAGATGTCATTTCTAATTCTCCAAATGGCCCGCAAAACCGCACCACACCCTACTGAGATCAAATTTTCTTTCAATTTTATTAAACCTATGATCCCATCCCCAAACAGAAAATCAACATTTCTTGGGATGCAATGAAGATTTAAGGCAGTTTGAACTACTCTCCAGGATAACAAGCAACAGGGCAATCAAAGAAAATGTGATTTGTAGTTTCAAACAAACCACAAAAAAGAGCATTCTGTCGCCCCCTTCCAGTATCTGATTTTCAAAGTTCTCTTTTGACAGGATTATTCTGTTTTTAACACTAGCCAAAGAAACACCTTGATCCTCTGGGGAATTTTGGTTTTCCATATAAATTTATAAGGCACCTTGGCCAAATCACGTATACATCTGGTATATAAAGATCTAACGGAAAACCACTTTTATTAAGTAACCACACAACTTTATCATCAGAGTCAGATAAGCTATGATTACTGCAAATCTCTTTCAATTCTTCTAAAAGTTAGGTTATGCCAATTCAAACTAAGGGCTTTATTCACACTTATCTCTTTATTAAGGGATAAATCAAACAGTCTCTTAAATCTTTCAGACAAAGGGCAATATTAGGCCGCTTCTCTGTGGGTCTCAAATATACAGCTCCTGAGATTAGGCCCTAATTTTTTTTGGATGAATTCCATTTAAATAGGGTTTATGTTAGACCTCCATTTTCTGGTTGCGGCCCTACATTTGAAATTGTTTATGAGTTTTTTCAGATCCCGAATCCATTTTGCTAGCAAACTCATATTCGTACATCCGAATTTTTCCTTCTTACATGTTACTCCTACTAGGAACACGCAAGCGCAAAGCAAATCCGAGATAGGAATGAAACGAGGCCGGGGGAAAGAGAAGCCAAACAGCAAACACACGGCAGCAGAGTGCAAAGCCACGGCGATGAGCAAATGGCAAAAGGCAACACATGTGACTGCTGACCACGACGCGACGCGCAAACCTTAACAAGTCAGCAAGCAGATGGGCTTCTCATCACATATACTCCGTATAAAGCAGAGAGGAGAGGAGAGGAGAGGAGACGGGGACGGCACCGGCAGCGCTCCACAGGCCCAACCTGCCGTCCACGGCGCGAAAGAAGAGCCGCGAACCCGGGAGTCCTGCCTGTCCTCGTCCTCCTCCCCCTTGCCATCCGCCGCCCATGGCGTCCGCGTCCGCCCCCGAAGTGGTGGTGGTCTTCGACTTCGACCGGACCATCATCGACTGGGACAGCGACGACTGGGTCATCACCAAGCTCGGCGCCGCCGACGCCTTCCAGCGCCTGCGCCCAACCATGCGCTGGAACCCGCTCATGGTACTGCTACCTCTCCTCGTCCGGTAACTAACCTCCCTCGTCCTTCCTGAGGGAAGACATGCGCCAAGTCGATTTCGGTTTCTCTTTCCAGGACAGGATGATGGCGGAGCTCCACGCCAGGGGGAAGACGCCCGAGGACATCCGCGACTGCCTCAGGAGCGCGCCGCTCGACACGCACGTCGTTTCCGCAGTCAAGACGGCGGCGGCGCTGGGGTACGCACGGCACAACCACACCATGCCGACCACGTTCTCACCTGCCGCTGCAGCACTTGCGTTTGGGACCGACCGACCGATGTTCTTTGATGCTGGCAATGGCATGGCTGCTGCTGCTCCCGTTTGCAGGTGTGACTTGAAGGTGGTGAGCGACGCCAACACCTTCTTCATCGAGACCGTCCTGGCGCACCACGGCGTGCTCGGCTGCTTCTCCGAGATCGTCACCAATCCGGCGAGCGTCGACGCGGACGGCAGGCTCAGGATCTCGCCGTTCCACGACCCCGCGTCCGCGCCGCACGGTTGCAGCCTCTGCCCTGACAACATGTGCAAGGTACCACGATTACAAACAGCATAGTTTTCTAGTTTAAGATGTCTGGATGCCCATACTCTACTTTCGACACTGATGAAATCTCTGTGCAATGCACATAGTCAACAGTCATGTCGAGATGCGGAAACTCACCGGTAATTCAGCATAAACCAAAGATGTGCTCTTACCACGTGCAGTGCAGGGCAAGATACTGGGGAGGATCCAGGCAACAGGCAGTGACAAGAAGCGGCGCCGGCGCTTCATCTACATCGGTGACGGGAAGGGAGATTACTGCCCGTCCCTCAAGCTGGGGGAAGGGGACCACGTCATGGCAAGGGAGAACTACCCCCTGTGGCATCTCATCTGCGACAACAAGCAGCTTCTCAAGGCTGAGGTTCATCCGTGGAACAGCGGCGAGGAACTGGAAAAGACGCTGCTTAAGTTGGCCGGCGAAGTGATCAGTCCACCTGCACAGGCTTCACAATTTGACTACAGCAAATGCGAGATGAGCAATCCAGCATCCTGCCCTCCGTCGTGTGCCGCACTGATTACCGACCAACTCTTAGTTCGCAAGTACTGATAAAAGTCTCCATCCTGCATTCAACATGATATATGTCGTCAATCTGCACAGCAATTTAGAGATGGATTATCTATGCTATACACTATGTTATCAAATAAACTGTAGCGTGGCATGGAAGGACATGAGTTGAGAATTAATTGATGCCAGTGTGGGAAACTATAGTCTCTAACTCCTCAGGAAAATCCAAATTTCCAACAGCAGAATCCATTATGTCAGTCTGTCAGATCAATAGCCAAGACAGTAACAGCATACGGTGGATGTGGATATGCTACAGGACGGGCAACATTTTCATTGATAATGATTCACGAGCCTACCCTTTGTTCAGCTGTACACAAAACTACCCATATATCTGGAATATCCTTGTGGTCTGAATGTCTGATCTTGTCCATAAGGACACTGTAGAGCCCCACCCACCGGTAGCATACGAGATCGCAGGAACAAAGGGTATTTCATGTGTCCTGCTAGCCCCAAGAATTGTGATCCATACATATGCATCTGGAACCAATGACACCTGACCGTAGATTCAGCTTCAGGAAGTTCTCCAGCCTTCATCAGAATACCAACCATGCAGCATAGTGTTTCATTCTAGGTAATTCCATAAGACAGTACTAGTATAAAGTAAAAGTAGTTCATTCATCGAGTAGCCCACACCACACGACTAGAAGCTGACAGAAACCCTACAGAAGAGATCCCGTTGGGTTCCACATGCAAAGTGAAAACTTAGACCTACCCCATGAACACCAGGTCCAGTACCACCGAGCACCGTACAGGCCATGGGCACCGTGCAATCGCAGACCCATTCCGCGTGGCGACGCGCGGACATCACGGCGGTCCTGGCGACCACGTCTCGGTGCAGCATTCTATCAAATGCCTTCCGGTCGTCGGCCAGGCGGCCGCACTCGCAGCGAACGCCAAGGCCGAGCAGTGCGTCGTGACGACTTGTCCGGTAGCGTAGACTCGCAGGGCCGGCAGCGGAGACCCTCGGACTAGTCGATTCGTGGGCATGGGCGTCAGCGCGGAGCGCAGATCGGCATGGGTAGAAGAGGAGAGGATCACATCGTCAGGTGAGGCGCGCATGAAGAAGCTGGCGATAAGGGGGAGGCCGGCGACATATGCGTCACTGAGAACGGAGATGCATACAGAAAAAACAATGCCTTCCTCTTCCTCGTAACTCCGGAAGGCTTTCCAGTTGCTTACATCTGATAGTTTCATGATTTCATCACGTTCTCAATCACCATTGACCAAAAAGAAAAGGAGATGTATAGTGTGTTTGGTTGGAAAAAACAATCCATCCTAAATGAGGGGATGTATTATAAGTCTATTCCACAAACCAAAACCAAACAAGAAAGTAAGTAAGAAGATGATAGACTACCTCATTCATCAAACCAAACATGTTGGTAATATTTCACCATATTCACTCATCATTCACAAAAGAAAAAAAGAAAACGTACTGTTTGACCGCATGTCGTCAGCACAAAAAAAGACACTATACACAGGAGAAGGTTAAGATTTCATTACTTCCAACTGGTTCCGTGGGATAACGAAGTACCCAGCTATTACAAAAGTAACTTGAAGCAAGACTACATTTTTAGGTCTCTACTCTACTATAGCTGCGTCATAACAACAGAGAGCACGATATGGCCCATAGCAAACATCATATGCTCCATGTCAAGTATGGTCAGCTAACGGTTACTACTACATCCGAATGCCTAGCTGGAGATGGGGCCGTCTTGCGGATTCTGCACGGCATCATTAACAAGCGGCAGCTGAAACAAGACTGGTCCTGGCTCCAAAAAAAGGCGGCTGTCCAAGGAACTCTCAAAAGCAACTGTCCAAAGTAAGCATTAGCGGGTGATCTCGTTTCTATGCATCAGTTTGATTCTTCCATCTCATCATCAGACTGCGGGTTCTCTACCTCACTGCCACTGCTTATGCCATTAGCTGCTGATAGGTAGTCCTTCAGCGAGCTGTCTTCAACCTTGTACTTCACAAACTTCACAGCTGTTGCATCTTCGTATCCGCAGCTCTTCCTCTTCCTCATGCCGTCAGTCACCCCCTTCATTGACTGGGCAGCAGCCATAAAAGCATTATTACCTGCAGTCTCCATCTCATCCACAGCTTCATCCTCGCTGCCTTTGGTGTCCATAAACTCCCTACCACTCTGCTTATCAAAAAAGAAAAGGTCCGCATCTGAATGAATCATGTTCCCATGGCCATTCTTGACCCCATCATAAGCAAACCTCTCCATAATACAAGAACTGTAGTCTCCAAACACTTTGAGCCCCTTGACTTCAAGGTCGACAAGCCACTCTGTGAAAAGCAAACATATACAGTTTCTGCTTGAGTAAGCGGTCCAGAAAGACATGATAAAGAAAAACCAATGATGCTGTTTAATATTTGCACATACTAATAATAGATTGCGGTGTATTGGCAATTGGTTTGCTGAGTGCACCAGAGCCAGCTTGAAAAGTAGCCCACTTGATGAGAAAATTGGGAACATTTGAGGTTGAGAAAGCATTGATAAATGACACTGCTCTCCCTTGATCACCTTTCCTCCTGTCAGAAGAAATGAAATGAGAAGATATTTCCACCCCAGCTAAGTTTTGATTACAATAACTCCTCATCACCTGGCATCATTGACAGCATCAAGAGTGATAACCAATCTCAACACGTATATAGGCAAAAGATCAACTCCAACACCATTGTTAATGAAAGAATAGTCCACCAGGATAAGAGAATCATAAAGGACATCTCTCAACAAGATTTCATCATCAGCGCTCTGAGTCACCAAGGAACCAAACACGACACGAATTACGACACACAAAAAAACATAATCATGATCTGAAACAAAAAGGTATACTAGGACAAACCACAGATCAGGCTTCAACCTGTTTGCATGTCACAAAGATGAGTCATTAACTCCAACTTAAGTCATGCTCCTTGCATATGATGACAGCAAAATGCTACAATAACAATGGTCCATACAAGTACCACATGCCTTGTGAATGCTTAATTAATACTCTTATAACTTAGATAATAACTAGTGGATTCACAATAATACTAGCTTGCTAAGTCATGTTCTCTAATTGCTCATTAGTCAGGAAACACATACCACTAGAGAGTAAACAGGCAGTGGAGAGTTCAAGAGCATGTTCAGCAAGACCCCTGTTAAATCCACGGGCAAAACATGCCAACACAATCTCGAGTCACTACAAGTGATGCTAAAAGGAAGAATAAGAAATTGGCCGTGAAACACTTACCGAAGAATCGGTGGTTCTGGAAGACCGGGATGGAGCTGACTGCCCAGATCTTGAGCTCCTTCTGCAGCTCAGAGCGAGGCACCCCTGTTGCATTCTGCACCTTGAGGCAGAGCCTGAGAAGGAACGCCTCAGCCAGCACCACCCCGGCGAGGTAGTCAACGCTGCAGCCTTCCTTCATGAGCTCCCGCCTGGCCTCGTCCCCAGCGAGCGGGAACAGCACTTGGAACGGGCACCTCTCCCTCGAGTAGCGCACGCTCCACACTTTGACGAGCTCCCCAAAGGCCGGCAGCAGGCTCACAGCGTCTGCGGTGGCGCCCACGGTCGAAGAGGGGGCAGAGCGGTTGCTGCAGATGCTGATGTAGCTGAGGACGGCCTCAACGAGGGTCTCGGTCTCCCTGCGCGGCTTGTCGGCGTGGAAGAGCTCGGAAACGACAGGGGCGAGAAGGGCAAGCGGCTTGGCGGTGCCGGGCGAGGAGGCGGTGAAGGCGGAGAGGAGCTGGAGCAGGGAGCGGAGGTCGTCGGGACGGTCGTGGAAGGAGAGCGCGGAGAAGAACCAGACAGCCTCGAGCGGTGGGTCCGGGTAGGCGCTGAGGACGCGCGAGAAGACGCGGTGAAAGTTGGTGAGGTCGGCTGCGCCGGGGGCTGGGGCGTTGGAGACGGCAGCGAGGAAGCCCGAGGCGGAGTCGCGGAGGAGTGAATCGAGGCTGGGGAAGCAGAGGGCGGCGCCCATGGAAGGGAAGTCCACCACGATGGAGCCGGCGGCCATGGCGCGGCGGAGGCCGAGGCGGATTGGTTCGAATCGGGGCCGGAGGGACGAAACCCTAACCCTAGGCTCGACCTGAGAGGAGTTCGGGTTCGGGGAGGTCGAGGGAAGGAGTTATTTGGAGCAGAGGTATCCCGAACGGCGGGCTTCGGAAGTTTGCTATCCTCAACCTTGCAATTGGAATTTTAGTATTATAATAGGCTTCCGATTGGAAAATTGTCTTCGTGGGCACTTTTAACAGTCTCGCCGTCGGTTAACTTGTTCCGGCTCTCGTGCTAAGGATTCCCCGTTCTTCTAAGGATTCCCCGTTCTTCAAAACGGATCTCGTGCTCGCTCTCTCCTTTCTTCCTCTCCCTCTCTGTCCGTCGTCCCCTAGCTCGCTCCTGCTCTGTCCTCGACGAGCTCGCGACTGCTCCGTGCTCCCGGCCCTCGACGGCGCTCATCTCCTCGACGGCGCTCCTCTCCAAGGTATCCTCTCGAGTGCCCATACTTTTTATCTTCTGTGGCGCCCCATACTGCTCCCTGGCGGCTGCCTCTGTCCTCGCCGGCGTTACTGACTGCTCCCGGCAGTCCCCGCGGTCCCGACTGCTCCCGGCAGTCCCCTCGCTCCCGGCGCTCCCCACTGCTCCCGGCAGTCCCAATGCAACCTCCGGCAGTCCCCTCGCCGGACCTCGCAGTCCAAGCAGCCGGCGAATTATCCTCGTCGTTGCCTCCAGGCGAGGTCGTTGGCAGCGACACAGGGGTGGCCCTCAATCCGTCGCCGTTGGTCGATGCTGCTCTGACGATCGACGACGTTGATAACTCTTGGTTGGAGGCACCACCAGCTTGTCCTGAAGATCGGGTAGAAATGCTGTACAAATGTATTTCATATATTAGTCTGCACTTGTGTATTGTTGACAACTCTCATTTGTACTGCTCATCATAATTTTTGTAGGGCACTGTCAATTTTCAGTTAACAGTGTTTGACCCAGTGCAAGTATTTGATTTTGAGGGTATTGGACCTGATCTTCGATGGGATGAAGAAGGGCCTCAACATGTACCCAGTGAGTTAGCTATGTATTCGAAACTTGGATTTGCGGCTGAAGATGAACGAGAAAACAAAGAGAGAGAGGAGGCTTCTAATCATTGTGGTGATTCAAATAATCCAAATGAGTTTGGAGTTGATTCTTCATCCTCCATGCCCTGTGTTGATTTTTTGCCAAACGAGAGTAGAGTTTTGTATGATTCTAACCATCCAGTCATGGCGGTTGGCTGCATGTATCCATCTATGGCTGAATTCAGACTTGCTATGAGACAGTATGCCATAGAAAAAGAGTTTGAGTTAGGCATTGAGGCTAGTACCCCGAAGAAATACAGAGGATTTTGTCGAGGTGGTGATTGTCCTTGGAGCATACATGCAAGAATTGAGAGGGATGGGTCACCTACCATAATTGTACGGTATTGTCAAAGTTTTAATTTTGTTGAAGTTTTTTTATGCCTTAGTAGTAATGTGCATTTCATTTATACTTCTGTAGGTGACTGTGATGAATGATCATCACACTTGCACTTCTAGTGGCCGGAGGAGGACAAGCACACCAACCAGTGCTTGGGTTGCTGCTAAAGCTTTACCTATCCTTGCGAAGAAACCACACACAGGTGCAAAGGATTTACAGACTTTCCTTCAAGATACGTACAAGTGCACCATTTCTTATGATACAGTTTGGTATGGAAAAGAGAAAGCCTTGAAGCAGTTGTTTGGGACTTGGGAAGAGAGTTTCCAACTTCTATTCTCTTGGAAGGAGGCTGTATTGCAGAGGTCACCTGATAGTGTCATTGAAATTGATGTACGTGTTGAGGATGGCAGAGTTTATTTTAGTAGGTTCTTCTGTGCACTTGGCCCTTGTATTAGTGGTTTCTTACATGGATGCAGACCTTACTTGAGTGTTGATTCGACAGCTTTGAATGGTAGATGGAATGGTCACCTACCATCTGCAACAGCCGTCGACGGCCACAACTGGATGTTCCCTGTTGCATATGGATTCTTTGAGTCCGAAACAGAGGACAACTGGCATTGGTTCCTTCTACAGTTACGCAAGGCCATCGGGGATTTACCTAACCTAGCATTGTGTTCTGATGCTTGCAAAGGGCTAACAAATGCAATGAAGGATGTTTTTCCAGAAGCTGAGAAAAGAGAGTGTTTCCGGCACCTAATGAACAATTATGTCAAGCAATATGCTGGATCCGAATACATGTACCCTGCTGCCAGGGCGTACAAGGCAGAAGTATATGACATGTACATTGCAAATGTCAGAAGCAATCCTGATATTGCTGCTTGGTTAGATAGGTTCCATTCCTTGTTGTGGTACCGAAGTGCATTCAACCCTACTATCAAATGCGACTATGTAACAAATAACATTGCTGAGGTGTTCAATAACTGGATAAAGGACTACAAGGACCTCCCTGTTTGTGACCTGGCTGACAAAATTAGGATAATGATCATGCAACTATTTTACAAGAGGAGGCGGATAGGAAGGAGGTTGGAGGGAAAGATTTTACCTTCTATCATAGCACAACTGAATGCAAGAACTAGAGGACTTGGACACTTGGAGGTCATAAAAGGCGATGACTATGTTGCAGAGGTGAGAGACAATGGTGATTGTTTTTCTAGATATGTGGTGAAGGCTCATCTTAGAGAATGTTCATGTAAGGAATGGCAACATACAGGGAAGCCCTGCCACCATGCATTATGTCTAATTACCGCACAGCAATATAGAAATGTAATGATGGAGGAGTTTGTCGACGATTACTACTCAGTTGACATGTTTAGGAAAGCTTATGACAGATTGGTGGAGCCAATTGAAAGCAAATTATTTTGGCCGAAGGTGGATTTTGCAAAGGAGGTTGGTGCTCCACTAGGCAAGAGAGGCGTGGGACGTCAAAGGAAAACTAGGTTCAAGAGTTGTCTAGAAGGTGGGAGTAGTAAAAAAAAGCCTGCAAACGAAAGTGAGAAAGCTAAGAAGATTATTCGAGGCAAATTCAAGTGCCCTAATTGTGGGGAGTTAGGGCATAGGAAGACTAGCTACAAATGCCCCCTAAATGGAACGAAGAAAAGGTACTCTTATAATCTCGTATCTGTTTTTATAAATTAATTTTGGTTGTTTATCTAATAATCATCTGCACAGGAAAAGGAAACCAAGAAAGAACTCAACAAAGAAATGGTTTCCTAAGGAGCCAGCTGAAGCTTCTTCGTCACAGCCTGAAGTAGGGGATTCTGGTCGACACCAAATTGTCTGCATTGATGTTCCACAAGAAACAGTTGGTACTACCCCACAGAAGAGAGTGAGGCGTGCTGTCAAAAAACTGACTCCAAAGAAGAAGATGAACGCTGGCTAGAAAATTAGGACAATGTCATGTCTTAAACTAGTTTCCAGGCTTGTTTGTGATGATGTAATGTATTGAAGTACTTTCTTCAGTTTTCAGATGATGTAATGTATTGAAGCACTTTCTCTAGACTTGTTTGTGATGTAATGTATTCAAGTACTTTCTCTAGACTTGACAACTTATCTTCAGTTTTCAGAAACCACATATTTTCAGCTAGCTTCAGTTCATCACTGTTGCTGTCAGGTGTTTCTACATGGCAACTTATTTTCAGTTTTCAGAACCTCTTTGCTACTGTCTTGCAGGATGACAGTGTTAGATAAATATCATGTCCAATTCTGGGTACATCTGGTGATCCAAATTCTGGGTATTCTCCAGTTTTGGATTGGAACATGCAGCCACTTGTCTATCCAGTTCTGGTGGTCCTAGAGGTGCTGGTTTCAGCCTGCTCGTTTCAGCCACATGCAGCCACCTGTGTGAAGCTTGTCGTAGAGATGAAAGAACGGCTAGCAAGTGTAGATATTCCTGTGCTGGTGGTCGACCTGTTTGGCTGCCACCGAGTTCATATATGTACATGATTCCTTGGACATTTATGGTCGACCTGTGCTGATTGTAGTGGCAGCCAAACATTTTCCTTCGGTGCGTTCGTTCCAGCTGAAACGAGCAGGCTGGTACATATTCCTGTGCTGGTGGCTGCAGCCTGCAGGTGTAGATACACCTTAACTGCCAAATTCTGGGTACATCTGGTGATCCAAATTCTGGGAACAGCTGGTAGTGAAGAAAGCTGGTAAAAACTCTGGGTACAGCTGGTTGACATTAGTTCAGGCAGATACACAATTATTCGAAAAATGCAGTACAACGACAATTATGAACACAAACTTAAACTGGTTTTCACTGAACTGGTTGACATTAGTTCCAATCACAAGAGTTCGAATTACAATAGTTCGAATTACACATTACACATTACAATAGTTCCAATTACAATAGTTCGAATTACACATTACATATTACAACAACATAATCATGGCCACTACATCGGCAATCAGCGATCTCATCGGAGTCACAGACAAATAGCTCAGATAGGCTCACTTCATATAGGACCCTTCATACGGCGATCAGGAATCTCATCGGAGTCAAAAGAAGAGTTGTCCTCATCCGAACCACACAGCTCAGTACAATCACAATGAACATCAGTCTTGAAATCATCGTACATTCCAAGGGCTTCATAATCCTCAAGTAGAGGCTGAGGACCAATAAGAACTTCCTCCAAATCCCTGCTCATAGTGTCTAGACCTTTTGCAATTTGAGTAACATCACTCATGGCATTAATCAGGCAATTCTTGTGCAACATATCCAAATATTCAGGAACATGGTTGCGGCGGCTCAACTTCCTCAACTCATCGGCAGATAATTGCATCTGTCTAATGGCGTCTAAAAGACCATCCCAAACTCGATTATATCTCTGTGCCTACAACCAAATTAATAATGACATTCAATATCATATTATAGTATTCACTGTTACTATAATAACACAATATGTTATTTACAGTAAAACGTACCGGATCATGTGTCCTACATAATCGATGACGCGGACGTAATCTACTAGTGCCATAATCAATGTTGCTTGTGTCGACGATGCCTGTGCGCCTACTCCCTTCTGCAGCTTCTGCGACATCTCTGCGTATGTCGGCCTTAGCAGGTCCAGATCCCATTGGAATGGATCTTGGAGATTTCTCCATGGCCGCGGGGAAGGAACCTACAGGATCTGTGAGCCACAAAAGCCTCGAGGGTCTGATTATCGCTATTGCATTGCACAATCAGTAAATGCAGGAATGGACATGGTATATGATTATTTGAGTGTTCACATGAAATGTATTCTTCAGTCCCTCTGCTGGTTTTGCCTACATTGAAAAATCTACAGAGCCTGTGGAGCAACTGCTCAAAGCTCAACCCATCGATTTGGAAGAGTGGACTGTAACTCTGACACAAAACCGTGCTACTCTCACCCGCCATTCTCACACACCACACTATGGCAAATCTGGAAGCAGGGAAACAAGATTGTTTCTTCTGAGAAGAAGACCGCAGATCCCTAACACGAGTATTTTTATTCTTTGGTCGACGAACGCCGGCGAGGACAGAGCCAGCCGCCAGGGAGCAGTATGGGGCGCCACGGAAGATAAAAAGTATGGGCACTCGAGAGGATACCTTGGAGAGGAGCGCCGTCGAGGAGATGAGCGCCGTCGAGGGCCGGGAGCACGGAGCAGTCGCGAGCTCGTCGAGGACAGAGCAGGAGCGAGCTAGGGGACGACGGACAGAGAGGGAGAGGAAGAAAGGAGAGAGCGAGCACGAGATCCGTTTTGAAGAACGGGGAATCCTTAGAAGAACGGGGAATCCTTAGCACGAGAGCCGGAACAAGTTAACCGACGGCGAGACTGTTAAAAGTGCCCACGAAGACAATTTTCCAATCGGAAGCCTATTATAATACTAAAATTCCAATTGCAAGGTTGAGGATAGCAAACTTCCGAAGCCCGCCGTTCGGGATACCTCTGCTCCAAATAACTCCGAGGGAAGGGGAAGTGAGGGGTTTGGGTTCAAAAATGTCGAGTGGGTAGTGGGAGGGGGCAGCGAGTTGTGGCGTGGGCGGTTTTTTGAAGATGGGGGAGAGACGGGCGAGGTTTCACTGACCGATGGAGCCGCATTGTAAGTCCATGTGCGGGGGAATGGCTTGTTGGTTAGGATTCGTTTGGGCTTGAGGTGGTTCTTTGGTCCAGTCTAAAAATGGGCTAATCTATCTATCGCCATTCAATTGGGTCCGGCCTGGGTTGGGTTGGGTTCTAAGAAATCTAAGGAAAATACGGCCTGTTAGAGAATCTGAAAATGCTACTTGCACATTGCAAGGTCATCTCCACAAGGTGTTGTCACCCTCCCTTTGATAGTTTTATTGAACTTTCTCTAGCATTAAATAAGACTAGTCGGTTGACCGTGCGTTGCAATGGCTCACAACAATAACTACATAAACTATGCACCAAAAAGATTTCAAGATTTTTTATTGATCGTCTCCACTCTCCGTATAATATTTTTTGATTTGACTAACTGATGTTGTTGTTTACTCCATCCAATATGTCTTGGTACAACACGACCAATGAAGTGAGCGATTAGAAGAGAATTCACAATGGCTGACTAAACGAACAGAGATTATTGAATGACATAATTCCACCATACAGAGACCAAATAAGAGAAAGTTTGTGAGCTCAAGTTTCTAAAAGAAGTCACACGAACTCAAACTTATAAAAAAGATATATCAAAATATGGAGTGGTTGCTAAAGTCAGAAATCAATAACAACTGGATGTGCTCCATAAAAATTATGGTACTTCGTAGCAATTACTAAAGTTTAAAACCAACAAATAACATTTCCTTTTACTATTAGCGTGATAAATCATTGTTGCTCCATCCAATTCAACAACCTCAAACACCATGGAGTCTATTGCGCCAATGTGGTCTCATAAATGACCTAATGTATGCAAGAGCCAAGAACACAACGGACGAGCACCCTCTGTTAGTGCCCGCATGGATCTCCAAATCCTAACACATAGTTTACAGGATCCATGAGCCATCACCAGAAGAACACAAACCATGTGCAGACAATAAATAAAGTATTAACATATCCAAATTATGTTCAATCCTTAGCACAACAAAAAAAAACTAACACCCAAAACAACATAGGAACAACACAATAATTTTTGCAATGATAGAAGGATGGGTGATAGATACATAGAAGTGGTAGAAGCATATCGAGTCGACACCGTGGTGAGGAAAAGGCCATATAGACAGGCAATGTCGAGCCATCGAACGGGTACCATATGCAGCAAATCAGGGACCCCTATCCCTCGGCTCCCCCGCTTCCAAGGTTTCATAGAGCAGGAAAGGAAATGAAGAGGTGGGCATACCTGTTCGTTGCCCAAGAAGGACACGACGAAGACCTGGGCATCTGGAGGCGACATAGGTAGTATACCGCTAGATACATATAGAGAGAGAGCACGAAAGCGGAGAAAGAAGCCTAGACGGAGCAGCTCCAAACCGAGAGGCACCCGCACTAGGCGTCAATCTGAGAAGGGCGAGAGAATGCGAGTGCCTTCCCAGCCCTGCACCTATCGAGGCGATACAACACCACCACCAACTCCGTACCATATACCGACTGCTGCCACGCTACGAGCCTTGGTTGTCCAATATCTCAGACATAGACTCCTCATCGCTAAGATAACCTAAGTGTGGCAGGCGCCACTGTGCCCTCCTCGGTAGCACGCACGGAAAAAGGCCAGGACCAAGACCGACTCACCCTGTACCCGTGTTGGCGAGCGTTGGTCGGCTCGCGGCTACGACCGTGGGCAGGGGCAGCAGGTTGGGGAGGAAGAACAGGGCGAAGGCCGGGAAGACGAACGGGACGTCTGACGACGGCGAAAATGATGGTGCGCGCATGTTGGGAAACATCCTCATGGACGTGCAATAGCCACTGCACGGGTCGGTGTCAGGACTGGAGTGGAACGAATACGGGGAGGAGGCGCCTGCTCCCACGTCCTCTGCCGAGAATGGGGTGACGCGGAGGCAGAGGCATGAGGGGAGAGAGAAAAGAAGCAGGATGGCGAATGAGGTGGCGGCAACTGAGGCGAGGACCATCATTATCGTGTGGAGGTATAAATGGCCAAATGGGTTATGTCTAGCTGGCCAGCCCGAGGCACGACCCATTTAATAGTGTCTGGGCGAGCCCGGCATGAGCGTTGTGTCGTGTTTAGGCCGTAACCTCGGCCCGTAGTGTTGGCCCGACCTAGCACAATTATATTTTTTTTATTTTATAAAAAATGTATATGCATATGTACAATTTATATTCAATATTAAAAACACCTGAGCATGATGTTTTACTAGTTAGACGACTTCACCCAGTGTCTCCCGCCCTTCTTTCATCAGAGCGTGGGTTCAAACCCCACCTCCTACACCACTTTTTAACATTTTACACTAATTTAACTAAATGACCCGACTTCTTAACATTTTACGCTCATTTTACCAAATGGCATGACGGGCTAACGGGCCGGCTTGGCACGGTCAGCAGCGGCGTGTTGTGCCTAGGCCGGAGCGACGACCCGCGGGCGTCGGGCCTAGCGGGCCCGTGCCAGGCCATCGTTTGGCCATCTATATGTGGAGGTGTGGTCTGGGACGTGGAGGTTGGTTGCACAGAGGGACGGGCGTGCAACGGGTTAATTTGAAATAGATGTGGGGGGTCTTTTGTAAAAAGATGGTATGGAATGATCGTTGAAACTGGTGCTTTAATATAGTAGAGATAGAGATAGAGATTTGTTAGATGTAACATGAAATATATTTTAATAACATATTTATTTAATATTATATATTTTTACAAAATTTTCTTATAGTTTTAGGGGAAACCCTCTCTGTTACTTTGGGATATCCCCAATCATTTTCTCCTAATTTATGTCCCAATTTTATTTTCTTCTGAGACTCGTCATCTTTGAAAAAAGACTAGTGAGAGTATTGTTGAGTCAAAGTTTATTGGTATCCACGCTATAGGGAACTTCTGAATAACATATGGGTCCTAAAATTACTTATAGATCACTACAAGAACAACAACCTTGCTTGGGTTCCCAATAAAAGGCTCGTGAATTAGGGAAGCTTAGAGGCTTGGTCATTCTCATTCATATAGATCCATCAAGCAGACATCAACCCCATATGGCCTACCTTTCCTTATCGTTGGTTGCTTTTGCTTTGTTATTAGCAAATTCTTCTTCCCTTTTCTACAAACACCCACTATAGTTTTCTACCCCACCAATCACCACATTTGGTCGAATTACAATTCGATACTATGAAGAGAAGGTTTCCTACCTCATCGACCACCCTTTGACATTAGATAATGATCCTAGACCGTGAAGTTTCTCTACCACCTTTTAGGTTAAATTGTAATCTTAGACAACAAAGTTCTTCTACCATAACTCTTATTGGATCTAGATCAAGTTTATCACTGGCGTCTCAACTCGCACCCTGATCATCGTAGAATTTCTCTATTAAAACTAAACAAGTTTTATTTATGACAAAACTAATATGACAATTAACTATGAATGATAAAGTTAGTGTTAGGGACATGACTCATATGGACTTTACTACGATTAATCAAGCTGATGAAGAAAGTTTCATGACTCACTCTGCTCAGAGCCTAGCCAATGAAACAACTCACAAAACCTAAAGGAGAAGCGAACATAGATTCAGTGACTTTCTTTTAGCAAGCCAAGTTGTAACTTTCCTCATTGCATCCATCATCTAAGAAAGATCCAAGGGTTGTAAGTGTATTCATCCTAGGTTTGGCTTAGCATGTTTCATTTGGTGCATGTGGACGCTGCCCCGCACCATCCGCCCACGAGCAACATCTTATGCACTGCCTCAACCCAAAGGAGAGGAAGAAGACCAACAACATGGTGGCTAAAGACACATGTGTCAGATGAATAACCTAGGTACAACATAAACATTAAATAACGCGTCTTACCTAACTCCCAACCCTGCGAATAGTCATGCCTCGTGTTTCTGTCTTGACTGATCCCCGACCCTCAAGGATTGAGGGCAGGACGGACTGACCATGGTCTTTGTATCGCCCGACCTCTAACTGCTTCAGGGGTCAGTTACAAAACCATGCCCTGTAGAGAACGCCTTGCCCGACCTATGGGTCGAGAGCTACACCCGTCCCCTTGAAACCTAGAACTCTCAGGATCATATCGGTGACCATCTTAGGAAAGGTACGAAAGAGTCAGACTCTGACATGGATGTGTAGTTTGAATGACAGTACTATAGTTGGTATGTCAAAATACGGGCTTCGACATCAGAGATAGTTTGAATGACCATTCTAGGAAAGTAACGAACAGGCGTGCATCATCTGTATGGAAGCTGACCATGGCTTGACCAATCCTAGGACCAAAGGATAACTAAGCACACGCTACCGAACAAGAAAAGGCATGTAGTATGGCATGTGTGGCTGTAGTAAGATGATGGGAAGGAACGACGTCAGTTAATGGGCCTTTTGATCAACAAGTGTCTTGGAGGACAAGAAGCAACACGGTAAGGTTGGGCTCCCATCCATCTCACCTGACCTCTAAATATATGTAATAAGGTCTCCCTTCTCCTTGGTCTATAAAAGGAAGGGGGGACCACGATCGAAGGACACGCTCAACAAGCTAGCATAAGTAGCCAACACATGTAACCGCACCTAGCACTCCACTTCATTCACACTTCACACCAGATGCATGGGCATTAAGCTCTCCCTCAACCGAGTTTGTAATCCATCCCCGTTATAGACATAGTGCAGGGTATGCAAGTTACCCAAATGGACCTAGGGACATTCCACCCGGTTAAGTTACCCCAAATGGACATAGGGACATTCCACCCGAACCGATATAAAATCCTTATCTCTCCCTTGCACACCATCCACATCAAATGCCCAAAGCACGTAGATTACTATACAGTGTTTTTAGAACACCTTTAGTTGGCACGCTAGGTAGGGGATTATTTCTGAGTCACGACACTTTTTACCACATGGCTGCATATGGCCAAAAACACCGTTAATTGGGTCCTAGGCACCGACGTGTACATTGGGGCCTTCAATTTCATCACTGTTGTGGGAGCTCTAGCGCGGGTAATGACACCCATGCAGTGCATTGTTAGTGTCACCATCGAGTCATTCTAGGGGCTATATCTCCATAGTTTGATGACTCATGCGGGAAACGTCCCCATGGAGTCCTCGAACAAAGTGTACAGTCGTTCTAGGTCCCACCGCCAAGCTAGAAGTCGTGCCCACGCTAACTCCCCGCAAATATCAAGTCCGTGGGCATGACCAGGTTTGCCCCGAAATCGATTTACGATCTCCTTGCCTACAAATCGCTTGGCTGCATCGATGAGGGCTTGACTGGGGTAGCAACCATCTCATTCCTGAGGCGAGCAAGGAGGCACACCCGCTCTTCAAGCATGTCATGGGCTAGCACGTAGAGCATCTCACAAAACAATACGGGAACACCTAGGTCGGTACGTGCCCGCCGCAAAGGTTGGCATGATTGTGCCTGAACGATAGGACTCGTGCGCTAGCAAAAGGCCAAGTGTGGTGCTAAAACAATGCTCCCGGGGGCACTCACGATACGTGCAACACCCTATGTGCCTGTAGGCGCCTCTAGGAATAGGGATGGCAATGGGCACATTTTACCCGTGTGCTCACGGACAAAAACCCTATAGGGTGTGGGTTTGGATGCGATTTTGTATCTGCGGGCAGGTATAGATGCAGGTTTGATTATAAACCCGACGAGTTTTTTCTTGCGGGTATGAAAATTTTGTACCCGTGCCCGCATACCTATGTACCCGCAATGGATGTGTGTGTATGTATATGTGTGTATATATGTGTATATTATATATATACATATTTGTACATTTATATGTGTGTATAAATATATGTGTATATTTGTGTGCCCACGGGTTTGTGGTACCCCTGGGTAGTGAGTAAGGGTAGCATATTGTACCCATCGTGGGGTAACGTGAACGTGTATGGGTTTGATATTAAACCCACGAGTGTGGGTTTGTAAATCCTATACCTGCGGGTTTCAAGCTCGTTGCCATCATTGTCTAGGAACGACCCAAGGCACCGCGCGTCCTCCATTCCTGGTGCAGTATGCGCTATGACAGTGGTGAGGACCAGAGTTCGAGCCCCAACACTTGGGGTTGAGACCCACGGCCAGACTTACAACATGGTCGAGTTTGGGAGGACTCCTAATGAGGGGACCCTTGGTCGTGCCAACAAGCACATGAAATGCAACAAGAAGACTAGGAAGGGGAAAAGTAGACGGAAGTCCTGCCTGCAATTGTCGTCGACCCTAAAGAAGTTCAATTACCCATTAAAGAGACCCCTAATTTATTTGAAAAGAAATTGGAGCAGCCTTGTCCAAACCATACTTTCCCTATCAAACATTTGTACAAGGATTGTGGGTTGAAGAGGAGATTCTTTAGCGGTCCAAGAAAAGGAAGGTTGCGTGGGATACTAACCCCGACCAAGGACGATGCTGGCCAGAAGGTGGAAGACAAAGGCTTTTTAGAGCCAGATGGATTTATGTGATCTATGCCAGTGATGTACGGTTGCTAGCTAAAAGCATCATCGAGCTCGCCTGTTTCCTAGAAACCATGGTGCATAGGGTTGGACAAACAAGGTGGAAACGTCCCAGCTGGAACTATTGTGGACATGAAGGTCCACAAGCCTAGCAAGTTCAATTTTTACTCGTACCACCCACTGGTATTCAGGGAACAAGCTAGTCAACCCATTATCACGTTCTTATGAACAAAAATAGTTTCAAAACTAACGCACTATGAACTTACACCTCATCCTTGGTCGTCAACAAAGTCAACTTTGACGTATGATCAATCAATCCAAGTGAAGCAACTCTCCAAGGTCAAGAAACAACAAGGATCTCAAATAGGAAGATGCAGAAGTCCCCATAGTGGTAAGTTGTAATCTATATTGACTTTCTTAGAATCAGTACAAACAATGTGACGAATACGAAAAAATTGATGTCTCTCATGGCAACCGACACATTATGAGTGGCAACCATGCAACCCCATTGCCAGCAAAGGGTCAATCCTCACTACTCAATGACCTCCTCGGAAGGCCTAGATGCACCTGACCCCTACTAAATCGATTGGATAGAAAGGCCAAACTATACTAGATGGACTGCAATGACCATACGCCTAGTGGCCATGGTACCCTCACTCATTAGTATAGCTAAGTCTCTTCTCTGACCCAGACTTGATATGTGGTCGGGATAAGATAATTCTACAGAGTCAGATCATCATAAAACTTCCTTACATTAAAATTTTACATGAGTTTAGAACATCCCTAAACAAATATACAGACTCAAGTCACTCTCCATCTACTTTATTTTGGGGAGGGCTTCCTTCTTAGTCTGATGCGCCAGGAGCTTTGATGGAGGGTGAAAGTCGCCTAGAGGGGGGTTGAAAGTCGCCTAGAGGGGGGGTGAATAGGCAAAACCTGAAATTTAAAACTTTATCCCCCAACTAGATCCCTTGATTAGTGGTTAGAACAAGATATACAAATATAGGAGTATACAAACTAAGTTCTTGCTTGAAAAGAGTATTGCTAAATAATGCGGGAGTGATAAATCAATACAACTAATAAGTTATAGAATAACAAAGCAAGAAGCCTTAGATGAGAAGAGCACTAGAACAAGTTCTTTCTTGCAACGTGTTGCTTCACTAAATGGGAATTTAACTTGAAGCAACACCAAATGATATTAGCAAATAATGGTGCAAGAAAACTTAGAGCAAGGGAAAAACAAACAAATCACAAGCAATAAACACAATGGACACGGGTGATTTGTTTTACCGAGGTTCGGCCCTCAAAGGCCTAGTCCCCGTTGAGGAGTCCACTTAAGGATGGGTCTTTTTCAACCCTTTCCCTCTCTCCCCCGATCACACAAGGATCGGCGAGCTCTTCTTCTTCTCAAGGATCACTCTCGATCCCACAAGGACCACCACACTCTTTGGTGTCTCTTGCTAGCTTTTACAAGCCTCCAAAACTTTGGAGGAAGTTCAATGGGAGTCAAAACTCCACGCACAAATGAACACAAAGATGTAGCACACACTATCTCTCAATGAATCTCACAAGGCGCTAGGGCTAAACTCAATTGAGTAGCTCTCAATTGCTTGCTCTCTCTTTTGTGGCACTTGTGTTGGTTGTAGTGGACTAAATCTTGTGTATAGGATGGATCAATGAATATATGTGGTTGGGAGGGCTTGAGTATGTCAACTAGATGACTTGGAATGTTGCTTGGGCTCCCACACCTTGAAGTGGCCGGTTGGGGTGGTATTTATAGCCACCAAACAAAATATGGCCATTGGAGAAGCTTGCTGGCGATGGGCGCACCGGACAGTCCGGTGCACACCGGACATGTCCGGTGCGCCAGCCACGTCACCCGATCGTTAGGGTTCTGACCGTTGGAGCTCTGACTGCTGGGCCCGCCTGGATGTCCGGTGGCGCACCGGACATGCACTATAGAGTGTCCGGTGCGCCTCTTCGCGCGTGCCTGACTTCTGCGCGCTCTGGCGCGCATTTAATGCGCTGCAGGTGACCGTTGGCGCCGAAGTAACCGTTGCTCCACAGTTACACCGGACAGTCCGGTGTACACCGGACATGTCCGGTGAATTATAGCGGAGTAGCCGTTGCGAATTCCCGAAGCTGGCGAGTTCAGAGTCGCTTTATTCCTGGAGCACCGGACACTGTCCGGTGTACACCGGACAGTCCAGTGAATTATAGCGGAGCGACTCTGCATTTTCCCGAAGGTGAGGAGTTCAGCGCTCGGAGAACCCTGGTGCACCGGACATGTCCGGTGGTGCACCGGACAGTCCAGTGCGCCAGACCAGGGTGCCTTCGGTTGTCCCTTTGCTCTTTTTGTTGAACCCTTTTCTTGGTCTTTTTGTTGGCCTTTTGTGAACCTTGGCACCTGTATAACTTATAGACTAGAGCAAACTAGTTAGTCCAATTATTTGTGTTGGGCAATTCAACCACCAAAATTAGTTTAGGAAATAGGTGTAAGCCTAATTCCCTTTCAATCTCCCCCTTTTTGGTGATTGATGCCAACACAAACCAAAGCAAATATAGAAGTGCAGAATTTGAACTAGTTTGCATATGCAAGTGCAAAGGTTACTTAGAATTGAGCCAATAAATGTTACTTACTAGATATGCATGGATTGTTTCTTTATTTTTAACATTTTGGACCACGCTTGCACCACATGTTTTGTTTTTGCAAATTCTTTTGTAAATTCTTTTCAAAGTTCTTTTTGCAAATAGTCAAAGGTAAATGAGTAAGATTTTGAGAAGCATTTTCAAGATTTGAATTTTTCTCCCCCTGTTTCAAATGCTTTTCCTTTGACTAAACAAAATTCCCCTTCAATAAATTCTCCTCTTAGTGTTTCAAGAGGGTTTTAAGATATCAATTTTGAAGGTGGTACTTTCTCCCCCTTTAGAACATAAAGAGATACCAACTTGAAATTCACCAATTGAAAATCATTAGTTTTTAAAAAATTAGGGTGGTGGTGGTGCGGTCCTTTTGCTTTGGGCTAATACTTTCTCCCCCTTTGGCATTAATCGCCAAAAACGGATACTTAGAGTGAAATATAAGCCTTTTTCTTTCTCTCCCCCTTTGGCAAACAATTGAAATATTCAATTGAAATAGAGATATGAGTGAAGATTATACCTAAGTGGAGAACTATGCGGAATACCGACAAAGAGTTGATAATACCGAAGGAGTTGAGTGGAAGCGTCGTCTTTGCCGAATACTCCATTTCCCTTTCAATTCTATGACTAAGCATGAGAATACACTTGAAAACACATTAGTCATACACATAAAAGGGATATGATCAAAGGATATATATATCAAGCATGATCATAGTTCTATATAACATAGATTGCTCCCCCTAAGTATGTTCATGGAGAGGAACACGTATTTTGGCCTTAAATGCCAATTGCACATAATTAGGTTAATGAGAACATATCTATATCATATAGAATGTGAAGTGCATTGTGTCATAGTATAAGTGTGATGCTCATGACAGTTTATGCACTTATGGAAGCATGTTGCAAAGATTTTAAGTATTTACCCTTGAAGATTTCAAAGAGACTTAAGGACCATCCACCTTTGGAATAAAGGTAGCTTATCCTCGTTACAAGGTTAAGCTTTAAGCTCTTTGACAATAAAACCACTTCATCTAGTTTTATCAAAGATGCATAAATGCAGGAATGAAATATTTGAGAGGTAAAACTAGAAATGAAGCAGGGAAAACGCATGGACATGCTTTCTCTTCCTTCTATACAAGCTATGCAAGGAATGTATACAAAAGGAAGATTTAGGTACATATGTAAATGAATGGAAGTAGTTTTACCGTTTTGTACCTTCACATAGAGACGCTCTCTTCATTGTGCTTTGTCCTTAGTATTTAGATGCTTAAGACTTATACTCAATGACAATATATGGAAATATTTTGCACAAGAGAGAGTTCTACAACTAGTGATCCTTTTCCAAGTTATTATAAGCACATATCAAATGGATCATTAATTGTATAAAAGTATCATGAATTCTCCTTTTAACTTAGTGCACATCAAGAGAGATATAGATTAATAGAATATACGGCACTAAGAAGCATGAATGTTTAATTGAAGTCATTCAATGATCAAACAAATAACAGATGTGATCAAAAGAACAACATACGCATTAGATTAAGCTTAGGGTAGGAGAATCCAGCAAATATGCTACTTTAGTGTGAGAGACAAGAATTTGAAAACAGTAGCATACTTTATGAGAAACTCATTCTCATGTAAGAGACTATATGGAATTACTAAGATAAAGTAATAGTCTCAACATAATCAAGATACATAAAGAGGCTCCCCCTAAAGATATGCATTAAGTATGAATGAGTTGAATGGATGCATTTACTTTAAAGACAAATAGAGAGAAGCATTATACATCTTGATCAAGGCTTATTAAATTTGCAATAAACAACTTGAGCCTGATATTCTCATTATGAGAGGATTTAGAATACTCACAACCACACCATTGATTGTTTCGCAGAAGTAGGTGGAGTTGTTCTTGATGTCCTCTTCTTTCATTTGAGAGTCCTCCCTTTGCAGTGGCTTCCTTTTCCTTTCAAACTTATTGAAAATACTCAAGAAGGATGTTAGTAACACAAGGGAGTATCTAATGAAGGATGATTTCTTTTAGATAGGAAATAAGCACAATTCATCATCCATAAGTCACACAGACATGAAGTAAAATCCTTAACATTAGTGCACTTTTATTTGAAAGGAGGAACATGCACTATTTGACAATTTAATCAATCATAGGAATTTACTTCTTCATATTGAACTTTAATAATTATTACATAAAACAAGTCAATATGAGAACATTTATTCCAAAGGTATGAATAGATTCAAATGGATAAGTGCATTAATGAGAATGAGATTGAATGCACAGCTTAGCCAATTTAAATTTAATAAAGAATCTATTTCTTCACAAAGACATAATTTGAAGTAAACAATCATTGATGGGAACTATATTAAAGAGATGAGTTCCCATGCCTTTGCTTTTACCTTTCTTCCTTTGGGTGAAGAGCAACCCATGAGGCTTGTGCACTTTCTCTTTTGTAGATATTCATAAGTAAGCTCAAGAGATACGTCGTTAGTAATACAAGCGCTAGTTCCCATTTTTGTAATCATTTGGATAAGAAATGAAAAGATGGATACTAAAGCATAGAAACTTCATAGCATGAACTAGATTATCCTATAGATGATGTTATGCTCAATTTTAACTCATAAGCATAAAAGATCCTTTAAGATTACGGAAATAAATCTAATTCATGATATGGGAAGCGATAAATGTGAAAGAATCATATCCAATTTAAGCAAGTAGAAATACAACATAAATCATTGGATTGATTTTTCTTTTTATGTTAGATTACATGCTTCCAAAGAGAAACATATTCTCTACAAGTGAGACTACTTGGGTTACTTAGATAAAATCATTAGTCTCACTATTCTAGTTATAGAGAGAGTTTTCCTTTTATAAGCGTCCTAAGGATTTGAATTCCTTACATGACACCTTATTCTTTTAAGAACATGAAACATCTCTCTATATCTAGAATCATGGCAATAATAGAATGACTAGTGAGAAACATGCCATGAGGTATTTGCAACAAATTAAAGCATGTAGATTGCTATGGTATAGAAATGATGAATATGCAATCTACCATATGAGAGGAAATTCTTGAAAGAATGGAAATATCAATTTAAAGACATTTGAAGTGCTTCAAATTTTCTTATGTGACTACACAAGACACATAAGAAATGATATTCTAAAATACTTGCACTTAAAAGGTAAGTGTTACCATCCTTTGGCTTTCCTCCATGTTGTAGGCCTTGATTTTTGCACATGATATCTCTTCATTTCCTACAACATATAATATCTTCCTCGAGATGATATGAGTTTAAGACATAGCAATTTGAAAAATAACCTTGGGTCAATCATGTATATAGATCATTTAAGATTGATAGCTTGAGTTGATAAGAATCAAATGGACTCTTTCAAGCACACCAAGGCTTCATATCATCTCTTTTTCCTGCAAAGCTTGTCAAGCATATTTTGGTACCCATCGCTTGATGGGTCCATCACAGTTAGTCAACAAAGATCTAGGAACCCAAAAGTCCTTTGTGTTAGCACTAGGTAAACTCATTACCTTTCTAGCACAAGTTGCAATTTTGGGTTGCCTAGTTACATGAGAATTAATTGACAAGCTAGGAGTGGAATTGTTACCAATGGGACAATCCTTGCATTGATGTCCCTTCTTTCGGCATGTGTAGCATAAGCGTTTTTCAAGTTTTAAAACTTTCTTCTTTCCTTGTTTGTTGCTTGCTACATGGTTAGTAAAAACTTTCTTTTCTAACCCTATGCCTCTTTGTTTTAAATGGGGACAAGTTCTAAGTAAGTGTCCCTTCTTGGAGCATTTAAAACAAAGTCTAACATCCTTGTTAATAATCAAGACACTTTTAATGTAGGGACATGGTCTAATCAAGTGCCCCTTTTCAAAGCATTCACTACACCTCTTATTTTCATTTGTATGAAGTGTAACTTGATTATTACCTTGGATGTTACCTTTTGTGGAGGCGTGGTTGAGGCTTTTGGAGGAGGTGTTGAATTTCATCTTTTGTTTCTTCCTCTTGGCAATCCTTAAATCCTTGACATTTTCTTCAAGGGATGTAGTGCATGCCACGGTTGTTCCCATCTCAAGCTTCTTCACCATGTGATCACGATTATCTTGAGAAGGTTGAGCAATGCACTTCCCTTTTAGTTGTGTCAAGCTCATTTTTAGCCTCTCATTTTCTTCTTTGAGCTTTTGGTATGTATCATCATTGGTTCCTGCAAATTCTAGCTCAAAGGAAGATTTGCTTGTCGACGGACAACAAGCATTAGCACATGGTAATATAGTATCACTTTAAATACATGTGCATGAGTGAGGTTGTTGGGATTTTAAGTTTTCTATCACAACCTCATGAGCAATATTCAATATGATATGATCATCCATAAGATTTTCATGAGAACATAGAAGCATATCATATTTTTCTTGAAAAGCTAGATTTTCATTTTTTAGCTTTTCTACTTGGTCCTTAAGCAAGGTATTCTTATTTACTAATTGAGTGATACAATGTAAAGCGTTATCTTGCTCAATTGAAATAGTTTCATACCTTTGGACCAAATCAACATGAGAGCATTTTAGCTCCTCATGTTCTTTAGTCAACTCGTCAAAGCATTGCATCTTCATGGAGAGAACACTTTCTAGCCTTTGATGAGCTTCGCCTTGCTCTCTTGCTCTTTCTACAAGTTTGAGCATGACCGCCTTATCTTCTTGGCTTAGGCGAGCGTAGAGTTGCACAAAGCTTCTTTCTTCCTCCTCATCCTCATTTGTGCTTCCGCTTTCATTTGCATTAGCCACACAACACATGTGGGAATCGAAATGGGAAGACAAACCTTTTGGAGAGGTGGATTCATCGTTTGGTCTCCATCGTTCATTTTCTTCTTCTTCCTTGCAAGGGTTAGTATCACAAAGACCAAAGGAAGTAGAAGCACAAAATGAACTATCATGTTTGGACTCATCAAATTTGCTTTTAATTCTAGTCCAAATATCATGCGCATCACGAATAGATTCATTATAATTCATTATGAAGGCATGATAATCTTCTTTGCTGAGAGAATTACTTAAGATGTCATAAGCTAGGTAGTTTAAGCGAATACATCTATGATCTTCCTCGGAAGCATTTTTCCTATCACAACTAGGAGGAATAATACTCTTGTCTAAAATTTGTTCTAATTGAGGATCTATCGTTCTAAAAGCATTTATCACCCTAGTAGACCACGAATCATAATTAGAACAATCGGGATGTAATATTTCAAGAGTTACCTCCTTGTTCTCCTTGGACTTCTTGTTCTTTTGGGATCTTCTTCGAGCCATCACTTCGAGTTGTAAGACTCAAGATGAAGTGCCTTGCTCTGATACCAATTGAAAGTCGCCTAGAGGGGGGGTGAATAGGCAAAACCTGAAATTTAAAACTTTATCCCCAACTAGATCCCTTGATTAGTGGTTAGAACAAGGTATACAAATATAGGAGTATACAAACTAAGTTCTTGCTTGAAAAGAGTATTGCTAAATAATGCGGGAGTGATAAATCAATACAACTAATAAGTTATAGAATAACAAAGCAAAAAGCCTTAGATGAGAAGAGCACTAGAACAAGTTCTTTCTTGCAACGTGTTGCTTCACTAAATGGGAATTTAACTTGAAGCAACACCAAATGATATTAGCAAATAATGGTGCAAGAAAACTTAGAGCAAGGGAAAAACAAACAAATCACAAGCAATAAACACAATGGACACGGGTGATTTGTTTTACTGAGGTTCGGCTCTCGAAGGCCTAGTCCCCGTTGAGGAGTCCACTTAAGGACGGGTCTTTTTCAACCCTTTCCCTCTCTCCCCCGATCACATAAGGATCGACGAGCTCTTCTTCTTCTCAAGGATCACTCTCGATCCCACAAGGACCACCACACTCTTTGGTGTCTCTTGCTAGCTTTTACAAGCCTCCAAAACTTTGGAGGAAGTTCAATGGGAGTCAAAACTCCACACACAAATGAACACAAAGATGTAGCACACACTATCTCTCAATGAATCTCATAAGGCGGTAGGGCTAAACTCAATTGAGTAGCTCTCAATTGCTTGCTCTCTATTTTGTGGCACTTGTGTTGGTTGTAGTGGACTAAATCTTGTGTATAGGATGGATCAATGAATATATGTGGTTGGGAGGGCTTGAGTATGTCAACTAGATGACTTGGAATGTTTCTTGGGCTCCCACACCTTGAAGTGGCCGGTTGGGGTGGTATTTATAGCCACCAAACAAAATATGGTCGTTGGAGAAGCTTGCTGGCGATGGGCGCACTGGACAGTCCGGTGTGCCAGCCACATCACCCGATCGTTAGGGTTCTGACCGTTGGAGCTCTGACTGCTGGGCCCGCCTGGATGTCCGGTGGTGCACCGGACATGCACTGTAGAGTGTCCGGTGCGCCTCTTCGCGCGTGCCTGACTTCTGCGCGCTCTGGCGCGCATTTAATGCGCTGCAGGTGACCGTTGGCGCCGAAGTAGCCGTTGCTCCGCAGTTACACCGGACAGTCCGGTGTACACCGGACATGTCCGGTGAATTATAGCGGAGTAGCTGTTGCGAATTCCCGAAGCTGGCGAGTTCAGAGTCGCTTTATTCCTAGAGCACCGGAGACTGTCCGGTCCGGTGAATTATAGCGGAGCGACTCTGCGTTTTCCCGAAGGTGAGGAGTTCAGCGCTCGGAGAACCCTGGTGCACCGGACATGTCCGGTGGTGCACCAGACAGTCCGGTGCGCCAGACCAGGGTGCCTTCGGTTGTCCCTTTGCTCTTTTTGTTGAACCCTTTTCTTGGTCTTTTTGTTGGCCTTTTGTGAACCTTGGCACCTGTATAACTTATAGACTAGAGCAAACTAGTTAGTCCAATTATTTGTGTTGGGCAATTCAACCACCAAAATTAGTTTAGGAAATAGGTGTAAGCCTAATTCCCTTTCAGGGGTGAATAGGGCAAATCTGAAATTTACAAAGTTTAAGCACAACTACAAGCCGGGTTAGCGTTAGAAATATAAGCGAGTCCGAGAGAGAGGGTAAAAAACAAATCGCAAGCAAATAGAGAGTGAGACACAAGGATTTGTTTTACCAAGGTTCGGTTCTTGCAAACCTACTCCCCGTTGAGGTGGTCACAAAGACCGAGTCTCTTTCAACCCTTTCCCTCTCTCAAACGGTCACTTAGACCGAGTGAGCTTCTCTTCTCAATCACACGGGACACTAAGTCCCCGCAAGGACCACCACACAATTGGTGTCTCTTGCCTTGGTTACAATTGAGTGTTCACAAGAAAGAATGGGAAAGAAAAGAAGCAATCCAAGCGCAAGAGCTCAAATGAACACAAATGTCACTCTCTCTAGTCACTATTTGATTTGGAGTGATTCCGGACTTGGGAGAGGATTTGATCTCTTTGGTTGTGTCTAGAATTGAATGCTATAGCTCTTGTAAGGTGTTGGAAGGTGGAAAACTTGGATACAATGAATGGTGGGGTGGTTGGGGTATTTATAGCCCCAACCACCAAACTAGCCGTTTGGTGGAGGCTGCTGTCGCATGGCGCACCGGACAGTCCGGTGCGCCACCGGACACTGTCCGGTGCGCCAGCCACGTCACCCGGCCGTTAGGGTTCGACCGTTGGAGCTCTGACAGGTGGGGTCTTCTGGCTATCCGGTGGTGCACCGGACAAGTACTGTAGACTGTCCGGTGCGCCTTCTGATGATTGCAAGAAAGAATCAAGAAAGAAGAAAGCAATCCAAGCGCAAGAGCTCGAAAGAACACAAGCAAATCTCTCTCTCTAATCACTAGGGTGTTGTGTGGAGTTTGGAGAGGATTTGATCTCTTTGGTGTGTCTAGAATTGAATGCTAGAGCTCTTGTAAGTAGTTGAGAGGTGAAAAACTTGGATACAATGAATGGTGGGGTGGTTGGGGTATTTATAGCCCCAACCACCAAACTAGCCGTTTGGTGGAGGCTGCTGTCGCATGGCGCACCGGACAGTCCGGTGCGCCAGCCACGTCACCCGGTCGTTAGGGTTCGACCATTGGAGCTCTGATAGGTGGGGTCTTCTGGCTGTCCGGTGGTGCACCGGACAAGTACTGTAGACTATCCAGTGCGCCTTCTGACGCTGCTCTGACTTTGGCGCACACTGTAGCGCATTGAATGCGGTTGCAGTCGACCGTTTGGCGCTGAAGTAGCCGTTGCTCCGCTGGCACACCGGACAGTCCGGTGCGCCACCGGACACTGTCCGGTGCCTCACCGGACAGTCCGGTGAATTATAGCGGAGCGCCCTCTGATTTTCCCGAAGGTGACGAGTTTGGAGCTGAGTTCCCTGGTGCACCGGACACTGTCCGGTGGCACACCGGATAGTCCGGTGCGCCAGACCAGGGCACACTTCGGTTGTCTTTGGCTCTCTTTGTTTGAACCCTTTCTTGGTCATTTTATTGGTCTATTGTGAACCTTTGGTACCTGTAAAACTTATAATCTAGAGCAAACTAGTTAGTCTAATTATTTGTGTTGAGCAATTCAACCACCAAAATCAATTAGGAAAAGGTGTAAGCCTATTTCCCTTTCAATCTCCCCCTTTTTGGTGATTGATGCCAACACAAACCAAAGCAAATATGAAACTGCAGAATTGAACTAGTTTGCATAATGTAAGTGCAAAAGGTTGCTTGGAATGAAACCAATAAATATTACTTACTAGATGCACATGGATGGCTTTTCTTTTTATTAACATTTTGGACCACGCTTGCACCACATGTTTTGTTTTGCAAAATGTTTTGGAAATTCTTTTTCAAAGTTCTTTTGCAAATAGTCAAAGGTAAATGAATAAGATTTTGAGAAGCATTTTCAAGTTTTGAAGTTTTCTCCCCCTGGTTCAAATGCTTTTCCTTTGACTAAACAAAACTACCCCTTAATGAAATCTTCCTCTTAGTGTTCAAGAGGGTTTTAGATATTAATTTTGAAGAGGGTATACCATTTTGAAATTATATCAAAATAAGATACTAATTGAAAAACTTCTTTTAATACCAATTAAAAGACTACATTTTTTGAAATTGGTGGTGATGCGGTCCTTTTGCTTTGGGCTAATACTCTCTCTCCCCCTTTGGCATGAATCGCCAAAAACGGATGTTTGAGTGAAATATAAGCCCTTTTAAACTACTCTCTCCCCCTTTGGACGGAAGTAAAGGAGTGAAGATTATACCAAAGTTGGAGAGTTAGTGCGGAGCGACGGCGAAGGATGAATGATTCGATGGAGCAGAGTGGAAGCCTTGTCTTCGCCGAAGACTCCTTTTCCCTTTCAATCTATGACTTAGCATGAAATGGACTTGAAAGAACACATTAGTCATAGCACATGAAAGAGATGATCAAAGGTATATATATGAGCTATGTGTGCAAAACATCATTCAAAATTCCTAGAATCAAGAATATTTAGCTCATGCCTAAGTTTGGTAAAAGTTTGTTCATTCAATGGCTTGGTAAAGATATCGGCTAATTGTTCTTTGGTGCTAACATATGCAATCTCGATATCCCCCTTTTGTTGGTGATCCCTTAGAAAATGATACCGAATGGCTATGTGTTTAGTGTGGCTATGCTCAACGGGATTATCCGCCATGCAGATTGCACTCTCATTATCACATAGAAGAGGAACTTTGGTTAATTTGTAACCATAGTCCCTGAGGGTTTGCCTCATCCAAAGCAATTGCGTGCAACAATGGCCTGCGGTAATATACTCGGCTTCGGCGGTTGAAAGAGCCACAGAATTTTGCTTCTTTGAAGCCCAAGACACCAGAGATCTTCCCAAGAACTGGCAAGTCCCCGATGTGCTCTTTCTATTAATTTTACACCCTGCCCAATCGACATCAGAATAACCAATTAAATCAAATGTGGATCCCCTGGGGTACCAAAGGCCAAACTTAGGAGTATAAACTAAATATCTCAAGATTCGTTTTATGGCTCTAAGGTGAGCTTCCTTAGGATCGACTTGGAATCTTGCACACATGCATACAGAAAGCATAATATCCGGTCGTGAAGCACATAAATAGAGTAAGGATCCTATCATCGACCGGTATACCTTTTGATCTACGGATTTACCTCCCGTGTCGAGGTCGAGATGCCCATTTGTTCCCATGGGTGTCTTGATGGGCTTGGCGTCCTTCATCCCAAACTTGGTTAGAATGTCTTGAATGTACTTTGTTTGGCTAATGAAGGTGCCCTCTTGGAGTTGCTTCACTTGAAATCCTAAGAAATACTTCAACTCCCCCATCATCGACATCTCGAATTTCTGTGTCATGATCCTACTAAACTCTTCACATGTAGATTCGTTAGTAGACCCAAATATAATATCATCAACATAAATTTGGCATACAAACAAATCATTTGCAAGTGTCTTAGTAAAGAGTGTAGGTGAAAGGGAATTAGGCTTACACCTAGTCCCTAATTATTTTTGGTGGTTGAATTGCCCAACACAAATATTTGGACTAACTAGTTTGCTCTAGTGTATAAGTTATACAGGTGCCAAAGGTTCACACTTAGCCAATAAAAAGACCAAGTATTGGGTTCAAACAAAGGAGCAAGAGCCAACCGAAGGCACCTCTGGTCTGGCGCACCGGACTGTCCGGTGTGCCACCGGACATGTCCGGTGCTCCAAGGAAGAGCGCCCTCACGAACTCGGCAGCCTCGGGAATTAACTTCGGCCACTCCGCTATAATTCACCGGACTGTCCGGTGTAACAGCGGGGCAACGGCTATTTCGGCGCCAACGGCTACCTGCGACGCATTAAATGCGCGCGCTGTGCGCGCAGAGGTCAGGCACGCCCATGCTGGCGCACCGGACAATCTACAGTGCATGTCCGGTGCGCCACCGGACATCCAGGCGGGCCCAGAAGACAGAGCTCCAACGGTCGGAACCCAACGGCTTTGGTGACGTAGCTGTCGCACCGGACATGTCCGGTGTGCACCGGACTGTCCGGTGCGCCATCGAACAGACAGCCTCACCAAACGGCTAGTTTGGTGGTTGGGGCTATAAATACCCCCAACCACCCACCATTCATTGTATCCAAGTTTTTCACCTCTCAACTACTTACAAGAGCTCTAGCATTCAATTCTAGACACACCAAAGAGATCAAATCCTCTCCAAACTCCACACAACACCCTAGTGATTAGAGAGAGAGATTTGCTTGTGTTCTTTCGAGCTCTTGCGCTTGGATTGCTTTCTTCTTTCTTGATTCTTTCTTGCAATCAAACCCACTTGTAATTGAGGCAAGAGACACCAATCTTGTGGTGGTCCTTGTGGGAACTTTGTGTTCCAAGTGATTGAGAAGAGAAAGCTCACTCGATCCGCGGGATCGTTTGAGAGAGGGTAAGGGTTGAAAGAGACCCGGCCTTTGTGGCCTCCTCAACGGGGAGTAGGTTTGAGAGAACCGAACCTCGGTAAAACAAATCCGTGTGTCTCACTTCATCATTCGCTTGCGATTTGTTTTGCACCCTCTCTCGCGGACTCTATTATATTTCTAACGCTAACCCAACTTGTAGTTGTGATTATTTTTGAGAATTTCAGTTTCGCCCTATTCACCCCCCCTCTAGGCGACTTTCAATTGGTATCAAAGCCTGGTGCTTCATTAGAGCCTAACCGCTCGAAGTGATGTCGGGAGATCACACCAAGAGGGAGATGGAGACCGGCGACAAGCCCACTACGAGCCAAGGGAGCACTTCATCGGAAGAGTCCCGCACCAAGAGGAAGGAGAAGAAGAAGGACTCCTCCAAACGGAAGGAGAAAAGATCTTCTTCTTCTCACCACAAAGAGAAGAAGGAAAAATCTTCTTCCCACAAGTCGCATCGGAAAGGCGACAAGCACAAGAGGATGAGGAAAGTGGTCTACTATGAGACCGACACTTCATCAACATCTACCTCTGACTCCGATGCGCTGTCCGTAACTTCTAAGCGCCAAGAGCGCAAGAAGTTTAGTAAGATCCCCTTACACTATCCTCGTACATCTAGACATACTCCATTACTTTCCGTTCCATTAGGCAAACCGCCAACCTTTGATGGCGAAGATTATGCTAGGTGGAGTGATTTAATGAAATTTCATCTAACCTCACTCCACAAAAGTATATGGAATGTTGTTGAGTTTGGAGCACAGGTACCATCCATAGGGGATGAAGACTATGATACGGACGAAGTGGCCCAAATCGAGCACTTCAACTCTCAAGCTACAACCATACTCCTCGCCTCTCTAAGCAAGGAGGAATACAACAAGGTGCAAGGGTTGAAGAATGCAAAGGAGATTTGGGACCTTCTCAAGACCGCGCACGAGGGTGATGAACTCACCAAGATCACCAAGCGGGAAACGATCGAGGGGGAGCTCGGTCGTTTTCGTCTTCGCCAAGGGGAGGAGCCACAAGATATGTACAACCGGCTCAAAACCTTGGTGAACCAAGTGCGCAACCTCGGGAGCAAAAAGTGGGACGACCACGAGGTGGTTAAGGTTATTCTAAGATCTCTCATTTTCCTTAACCCCACTCAAGTTCAATTAATTCGTGGTAATCCTAGATACACACTAATGACCCCCGAGGAAGTAATCGAGAATTTTGTGAGCTTTGAATGTATGATTAAAGGATCAAAGAAGATCAACGAGCTTGACGAACCCTCCACATCCGAAGCACAACCGGTGGCATTTAAGGCGACAGAGGAGAAGAAGGAGGAGTCTACACCGAGTAGACAACCAATTGACGCCTCCAAGCTCGACAATGAGGAGATGGCTTTAATCATCAAAAGCTTTCGCCAAATCCTCAAGCAACGGAAGGGGAAGGACTACAAATCCCATTCCAAGAAGGTTTGCTACAAGTGTGGTAAGCCCGGTCACTTTATTGCTAAATGTCCATTATCAAGTGATAGTGACAGGGATAACGACAAGAAGGGCAAGAGAAGAGAAAAGAAGAGGTACCACAAGAAGAAGGGCGGCGATGCCCACGTATGCCGCGAGTGGAACTCCGACGAGAGCTCCACCGACTCCTCCGACGACGACGAGGACGCCGCCAACATCGCCGTCACCAAGGGACTTCTCTTCCCCAACATCGGCCACAAGTGCCTCATGGCAAAGGACGGCAAAAGGAAGAAGGTTAAATCTAAATCCTCCACTAAATATGAATCTTCTAGTGATGATAATGCTAGTGGTGAGGAAGACAATTTGCGTATCCTTTTTGCCAACCTTAACATGGAACAAAAAGAAAAATTAAATGAGCTAATTAGTGCCATCCATGAAAAGGATGATCTCTTGGACTCCCAAGAGGACTTCCTAATCAAGGAAAACAAGAAACATGTTAAGGTTAAAAATGCTTATGCTCTACAAGTTGAAAAATGTGAAAAATTGTCTAGTGAGCTAAGCACTTGCCATGAGACCATTGACAACCTTAGAAATGAAAATGCTAAATTAATTGCTAAGGTTGATTCCTATGTTTTTATTGATTCAATTTCCAATCCTAGAGATGATAATGTTGATTTGCTTGCTAGGATTGATGAATTGAATATTTCTCTTGCTAGCCTTAGAGATGAGAATGAGAAATTATTTGCTAAGGCTAAAGATTTTGATGTTTGCAATACTACTATTTCCGACCTTAGAACTAAGAATGATATGTTGCATGCTAAGGTTGTAGAATTAAAATCTTGCAAACCCTCTACATCTACCGTTGAGCACACTTCTATTTGTACTAGATGTAGAGATGTTGACATCAATGCTATTCATGATCACATGGCTTTAATTAAACAACAAAATGATCATATAGCAATATTAGATGCTAAAATTGCCGAGCATAACTTAGAAAATGAAAAGTTTAAATTTGCTAGAAGTATGCTCTATAATGGGAGACGCCCTGGCATCAAGGATGGCATTGGCTTCCAAAGGGGAGACAATGTCAAACTTAATGCCCCTCCTAAAAACTTGTCTAACTTTGTTAAAGGCAAGGCTCCCATGCCTCAGGATAACGAGGGTTACATTTTGTACCCTGCCGGTTATCCCGAGAGCAAAATTAAGAAAATTCATTCTAGGAAGTCTCACTCTGGCCCTAACCATGCTTTTATGTATAAGGGTGAGACATCTAGCTCTAGGCAACCAACCCGTGCTAAGTTGCCTAGAAAGAAAACTCCAAATGCATCAAATGATCATAGTGTTTCATTTAAGACTTTTGATGCATCTTATGTGCTTACTAACAAATCCGGCAAGGTAGTTGCCAAGTTTGTTGGGGGCAAACACAAGGGCTCCAAGACTTGTGTTTGGGTACCCAAAGTTCTTGTTTCTAATGCCAAAGGACCCAAAACCATTTGGGTACCTAAAGTCAAGAACTAAAATTGTTTTGTAGGTTTATGCATCCGGGGGATCAAGTTGGATACTCGACAGCGGGTGCACAAACCACATGACAGGGGAGAAGAAGATGTTCTCCTCATATGAGAAAAACCAAGATCCCCAACGAGCTATCACATTCGGGGATGGAAATCAAGGTTTGGTCAAAGGATTGGGTAAAATTGCTATATCACCTGACCATACTATTTCCAATGTTTTTCTTGTAGATTCTTTAGATTACAATTTGCTTTCCTTATCCCAATTATGTCAAATGGGCTACAATTGTCTATTTACTGATGTAGGTGTCACTGTCTTTAGAAGAAGTGATGATTCAATAGCATTTAAGGGAGTGTTAGAGGGTCAGCTATACTTGGTAGATTTTGATAGAGCTGAACTCGACACTTGCTTAATTGCTAAGACTAACTTGGGTTGGCTCTGGCACCACCGACTAGCCCATGTTGGAATGAAGAATCTTCATAAGCTTCTAAAGGGAGAACACATTTTAGGACTAACAAATGTTCATTTTGAGAAAGACAGGATTTGTAGCGCATGCCAAGCCGGGAAGCAAGTTGGCACTCATCATCCACATAAGAACATCATGACAAGTGACAGGCCACTGGAGCTCCTACACATGGATTTATTCGGCCCGATCGCTTACATAAGCATCGGCGGGAGTAAGTACTGTCTAGTTATTGTGGATGATTATTCTCGCTTCACTTGGGTGTTCTTTTTGCAGGAAAAATCTCATACCCAAGAGACCTTAAAGGGATTCTTGAGACGAGCTCAAAATGAGTTCGGCTTAAGGATCAAGAAAATTAGAAGCGATAATGGGACGGAGTTCAAGAACTCTCAAATTGAAGGCTTCCTTGAGGAGGAGGGCATCAAGCATGAGTTCTCTTCTCCCTACACCCACAACAAAATGGTGTAGTGGAGAGGAAGAATCGAACTCTATTGGACATGGCAAGAACCATGCTTGATGAGTACAAGACACCGGATCGGTTTTGGGCCGAGGCGGTCAACACCGCCTGCTACGCCATCAACCGGTTATATCTACACTGAATCCTCAAGAAGACATCTTATGAACTCCTAACTGGTAAAAAGCCCAATATTTCATATTTTAGAGTTTTTGGTAGCAAATGCTTTATTCTTGTTAAAAGAGGTAGAAAATCTAAATTTGCTCCTAAAACTGTAGAAGGCTTTTTACTAGGATATGACTCAAACACAAGGGCATATAGAGTCTTTAACAAGTCCTCAGGACTTGTTGAAGTTTCTTGTGACATTGTGTTTGATGAGACTAACGGCTCTCAAGTAGAGCAAGTTGATCTTGATGAGATAGGTGAAGAACAGGCTCCGTGCATCACGCTAAGGAACATGTCCATTGGGGATGTGTGTCCCAAGGAATCCGAAGAGCCTCCACATGCACAAGATCAACCATCCTCCTCCACGCAAGCATCTCCGCCAACTCAAAATGAGGACGAGGCTCAAGTTGATGAAGGAGAAGATCAAAGAGATGAGCCTCCTCAAGATGACGGCAACGATTAAGGGGGAGATGCAGATGATCAAGACAAGGAGGATGAACAACCAAGGCCGCCACACCCAAGAGTCCACCAAGCAATCCAACGAGATCACCCCGTCGACACCATCCTCGGCGACATTCATAAGGGGGTAACCACTCGATCTTGGGTTGCACATTTTTGTGAGCATTACTCTTTTGTTTCCTCTATTGAGCCACACAGGGTAGAGGAAGCACTCCAAGATTCGGATTGGGTGATGGCGATGCAAGAGGAGCTCAACAACTTCACGAGGAACGAGGTATGGCATTTAGTTCCACGTCCTAATCAAAATGTTGTAGGAACCAAGTGGGTCTTCCGCAACAAGCAAGACGAGCATGGTGTGGTGACAAGGAACAAAGCTCGACTCGTGGCCAATGGGTATTCATAAGTCGAAGGTTTGGATTTTGGTGAAACCTATGCACCCGTAGCTAGGCTTGAGTCAATTCGTATATTATTGGCCTATGCTACTTACCATGGCTTCAAGCTCTACCAAATGGACGTGAAGAGTGCCTTCCTCAATGGACCAATCAAGGAGGAGGTCTATGTTGAGCAACCTCCCGGCTTTGAAGATAGTGAGTACCCTAACCATGTCTATAGGCTCTCTAAGGCGCTTTATGGGCTAAAGCAAGCCCCAAGAGCATGGTATGAATGCCTTAGAGATTTCCTTATTGCTAATGGCTTCAAAGTCGGCAAGGCCGATCCTACTTTATTCACTAAAACTCTTGACAATGATTTATTTGTATGCCAAATTTATGTTGATGATATTATATTTGGGTCTACTAACGAATCTACATGTGAAGAATTTAGTAGGATCATGACACAAAAATTCGAGATGTCTATGATGGGGGAGTTGAAGTATTTTCTAGGATTCCAAGTCAAGCAACTCCAAGAGGGCACCTTCATTAGCCAAACGAAGTACACTCAAGACATTCTAACCAAGTTTGGGATGAAGGATGCCAAGCCCATCAAGACACCCATGGGAACAAATGGGCATCTCGACCTCGACACGGGAGGTAAGTCCGTGGATCAAAAGGTATACCGGTCGATGGTTGGTTCATTACTTTATTTATGTGCATCTCGACCGGACATTATGCTTTCCGTTTGCATGTGTGCAAGATTCCAAGCCGACCCTAAGGAATCACACCTTACGGCCGTAAAACGAATCTTGAGATATTTGGCTTATACACCTAAGTTTGGGCTTTGGTACCCTCGGGGATCCACATTTGATTTGATTGGTTATTCGGATGCCGATTGGGCGGGGTGTAAGATTAATAGGAAGAGCACATCGGGGACTTGCCAGTTCTTGGGAAGATCCTTGGTGTCTTGGGCTTCAAAGAAGCAAAATTCGGTCGCTCTTTCTACCGCCGAAGCCGAGTATATTGCCGCAGGCCATTGTTGCGCGCAATTGCTTTGGATGAGGCAAACCCTGCGGGACTATGGTTACAAATTAACCAAAGTTCCCCTTCTATGTGATAATGAGAGTGCAATCCGCATGGCGGATAATCCCGTTGAGCATAGCCGCACTAAACACATAGCCATTCGGTATCACTTTCTTAGGGATCACCAACAAAAGGGGGATATCGAGATTTCATACATTAACACTAAAGATCAATTAGCCGATATCTTTACCAAGCCACTTGATGAACAATCTTTTACCAAACTTAGGCATGTGCTCAATATTCTTGATTCTAGGAATTTCTTTTGCTAAACTTGCACACATAGCTCATAAGTATACCCTTGATCATGTCTCTTTTATATATGCTATGACTAATGTGTTTTCAAGTGTACTTCAAACCAAGTCATAGGTATATTGAAAGGGAATTGGAGTCTTCGGTGAAGAAAAAGGCTTCCACTCCACTCTACTACTCATCCTTCGCCGTCGCTCCGCATCACTCTCCGTCTTTGGTATAATCTTCACTCATATGTTTTATTTGCCAAAGGGGAGAAAGTAGTTAGGAAAGGGCTTATATCTCACTCAAAGTATCCGTTTTTGGCGATTCATGCCAAAGGGGGGAAAGTATGAGCCCAAAGCAAAAGGACCGCACCACCAAACTAATTTTAAAATTAATGGTATGGTTTTCAATTGAAAATTTTCAAATTGGTATCTCTTTGTGTTCTAAAGGGGGAGCAAGTAGTATTTTCAAAACTTGATATCTTAAAACCCTCTTGAACACTAAGAGGAGAATTTATTTGAAGGGGAGTTTTGTTTAGTCAAAGGAAAAGCATTTGAAACAAAGGGAGAAACTTTCAATCTTGAAAATGCTTTGCAAAAATCTTACTCATTTACCTTTGACTATCTTGCAAAAAGTCTTTGAAAAGAATTTACAAAAGAATTTGCAAAACAAAACTTGTGGTGCAAATATGGTCCAATATGTTAAAAACAAAGAAACAATCCATGCACATCATGTAAGTATTTATATTGGCTCAATTCCAAGCAACCTTTGCACTTACATTATGCAAACTAGTTCAATCATGCACTTTTATATTTGCTTTGGTTTGTGTTGGCATCAATCACCAAAAAGGGGGAGATTGAAAGGGAATTAGGCTTACACCTAGTCCCTAATTATTTTTGGTGGTTGAATTGCCCAACACAAATATTTGGACTAACTAGTTTGCTCTAGTGTATAAGTTATACAGGTGCCAAAGGTTCACACTTAGCCAATAAAAAGACCAAGTATTGGGTTCAAACAAAGGAGCAAGAGCCAACCGAAGGCACCTCTGGTCTGGCGCACCGGACTGTCCGGTGTGCCACCGGACATGTCCGGTGCTCCAAGGAAGAGCGCCCTCACAAACTCGGCAGCCTCGGGAATTAACTTCGGCCACTCCGCTATAATTCACCGGACTGTCCGGTGTAACAGCGGGGCAACGGCTATTTCGGCGCCAACGGCTACCTGCGACGCATTAAATGCGCGCGCTGTGCGCGCAGAGGTCAGGCACGCCCATGCTGGCGCACCGGACAATCTACAGTGCATGTCCGGTGCGCCACCGAACATCCAGGCGGGCCCAGAAGACAGAGCTCCAACGGTCGGAACCCAACGGCTTTGGTGACGTAGCTGTCGCACCGGACATGTCCGGTGTGCACCGGACTGTCCGGTGCGCCATCGAACAGACAGCCTCACCAAACGGCTAGTTTGGTGGTTGGGGCTATAAATACCCCCAACCACCCACCATTCATTGTATCCAAGTTTTTCACCTCTCAACTACTTACAAGAGCTCTAGCATTCAATTCTAGACACACCAAAGAGATCAAATCCTCTCCAAACTCCACACAACACCCTAGTGATTAGAGAGAGAGATTTGCTTGTGTTCTTTCGAGCTCTTGCGCTTGGATTGCTTTCTTCTTTCTTGATTCTTTCTTGCAATCAAATTCACTTGTAATTGAGGCAAGAGACACCAATCTTGTGGTGGTCCTTGTGGGAACTTTGTGTTCCAAGTGATTGAGAAGAGAAAGCTCACTCGATCCGCGGGATCGTTTGAGAGAGGGTAAGGGTTGAAAGAGACCCGGCCTTTGTGGCCTCCTCAACGGGGAGTAGGTTTGAGAGAACCGAACCTCGGTAAAACAAATCCGTGTGTCTCACTTCATCATTCGCTTGCGATTTGTTTTGCACCCTCTCTCGCGGACTCTATTATATTTCTAACTCTAACCTGGCTTGTAGTTGTGATTATTTTTGAGAATTTCAGTTTCGCCCTATTCACCCCCCCTCTAGGCGACTTTCAGTAGGATCGGCTTTTCTGACTTTGAAGCCATTAGCAATAAGAAAATCTTTTAGGCATTCATACCATGCTCTTGGGGCTTGGTTGAGCCCATAAAGCGCCTTAGAGAGTCTATAAACATGGTTAGGATACTCACTATCTTCAAAGCCGGGAGGTTGCTCAACATAGACCTCTTCCTTGATTGGTCTATTGAGGAAGGCACTTTTCACGTCCATTTGATAAAGCTTGAAGCCATGGTAAGTAGCATAGGCAAGTAAAATGCGAATTGACTCAAGCTTAGCTACGGGTGCATAGGTTTCACCGAAATCCAAACCTTCGACTTGTGAATATCCCTTGGCCACAAGTCGAGCTTTGTTCCTTGTCACCACACCATGCTCGTCTTGTTTGTTGCGGAAGACCCACTTGGTTCCTACAACATTTTGGTTAGGACGTGGAACTAAATGCCATACCTCATTTCTCGTGAAGTTGTTGAGCTCCTCTTGCATCGCCATCACCCAATCCGAGTCTTGAATAGGGCTGGGCAATCGGTTTAAACCGACCATTCGGTTCGGTTATCTCGGTGCAGGTGAAGTTCGGTTTACGGAAGACTGATAACCGATCGGTGTTTGAGAAATAAAGAAACCGATGACTTCGGTTTCGGTTTATTTGATTTGGAGTTCGGTTTCCGCCGAGGTTAGTGGGCAGCAGCGGTAGCTTTATTGGTTGCAGCCTTGCAGCCTTTTGGCTCTTACGATCGATGCTCCATAGTGCTAGTGCATGATGGGCCGATGGCTACACGACTTTGAAATATGCCTCGTTGGATGGTGATTTATTGGGCCAAGACACAAGAGTGAACAACAGACCAGAGAAAAGGATTGAAGTAGCAGAGTTCGGTGGACGTTTGGTTGTTCGGTTTGTACGAAGGAAAAACCGATACCGGAACCGATCCCCGAACTACGGAAAAACGGCAACCGAAACCGAACCGAATAACCGAATAAACCGAAACTTCGGCTCGGTTCGGCTCGGTTCGGTTTACGGTTCGGTTTTCGGTTGCAAAGTGCCCAGCCCTAGTCTTGAAGTACTTCCTCTACCCTGTGTGGCTCAATAGAGGAAACAAAAGAGTAATGCTCACAAAAATGTGCAACACGAGATCTAGTGGTTATCCCCTTATGGATGTCACCGAGGATGGTGTTCACGAGGTGATCTCGTTGAATTGCTTGGTGGACTCTTGGGTGTGGCGGCCTTGGAACTTGCTCATCCTCCTTGTCTTGATCATTTGCATCTCCCCTTTGATTATTGTCGTCGTCTTGAGGTGGCTCATCTTCTTGATCTTCTTCTTCATCATCTTGAGCCTCATCCTCATCTTGAGTTGGTGGAGATGCTTGCATGGAGGAGGATGGTTGATCTTGTGCTTGAATGGGCTCTTCGGATTCCTTAGGACACACATCCCCAATGGACATATTCCTTAGCGCGACGCACGGAGCCTCTTCATCATCTAATTCATCAAGATCAACTTGCTCTACTTGAGAGCCGTTAGTCTCATCAAACATAATGTCACAAGAAACTTCAACTAGTCCAGTGGACTTGTTAAAGACTCTATATGCCCTTGTGTTTGAATCATATCCTAGTAAAAAGCCTTCTACAACCTTAGGAGCAAATTTGGACTTCCTACCTCTTTTAACAAGAATAAAACATTTGCTACCAAAGACTCTAAAATATGAAACATTGGGCTTTTTACCGGTGAGGAGTTCGTAGGATGTCTTCTTGAGGATTCGGTGTAGATACAACCGGTTGATGGCGTAGCACGAGGTGTTGGCCACCTCGGCCCAAAACCGATCCGAAGTCTTGTACTCATCAAGCATGGTTCTTGCCATGTCCAATAGAGTTCTATTCTTTCTCTCCACTACACCATTTTGTTGTGGCGTGTAGGGAGAAGAGAACTCATGCTTGATGCCCTCCTCCTCAAGGAAGCCTTCGATTTGCGAATTCTTGAACTCCGTCCCATTATCGCTTCTAATTTTCTTGATCCTTAAGCCGAACTCATTTTGAGCCTGTCTCAAGAATCCCTTTAAGGTCTCTTGGGTTTGAGATTTTTCCTGTAAAAAGAATACCCAAGTGAAGCGAGAATAGTCATCCACAATAACAAGACAGTACTTACTCCCGCCGATGCTTATGTAAGCGATCGGGCCGAATAGGTTCATGTGGAGGAGATCGAGTGGCCTATCAGTCGTCAAGATGTTCTTATGTGGATGATGAGTGCCAACTTGCTTCCCTGCTTGGCATGCGCTACAGATCCTGTCTTTCTCAAAATGCACATTTGTTAGTCTCAAAATGTGCTCTCCCTTTAGAAGCTTGTGAAGATTCTTCATCCCAACATGGGCTAGTCGGCGATGCCAGAGCCAACCCATGTTAGTCTTAGCAATTAAGCAAGTATCGAGTTCAGCTCTATTGAAATCAACTAAGTATAGCTGACCCTCTAATACTCCCTTAAAAGCTACTGAATCATCACTTCTTCTAAAGACAGTAACACCAGTATCCGTAAAAAGACAGTTGTAGCCCATTTTACATAATTGGGAAACAGAAAACAAGTTATAATCTAAAGAATCTACAAGAAAAACATTTGAAATAGAATGGTCAGGAGATATAGCAATTTTACCCAATCCTTTGACCAAACCTTGATTTCCATCCCCGGATGTGATAGCTCGTTGAGGATCTTGGTTTTTCTCATAGGAGGAGAACATCTTTTTCTCCCCTGTCATGTGGTTTGTGCACCCGCTATCGATGATCCAACTTGAGCTCCCGGATGCATAAACCTACAAAACAAATTTAGTTCTTGATTTTAGGTACCCAAACAGTTTTGGGTCCTTTGACATTAGATACAAGAACTTTGGGTACCCAAACACAAGTCTTTGATCCCTTGTGTTTGTCCCCAACATACTTGGCAACTACTTTGCCGGATTTGTTAGTCAAAACATAAGATGCATCAAAAGTTTTAAATGAAATGCTAGGTTCATTTGATGCACTAGGAGTTTTCTTCTTAGGCAATTTAGCACGAGTTGATTGCCTAGAACTAGATGTCTCACCCTTATACATAAAAGCATGATTAGGGCTAGAGTGAGACTTCCTAGAATGAATTCTCCTAATCTTATGCTCGGGATAACCGGCAGGGTACAAAATGTAACCCTCGTTATCCTGAGGCATGGGAGCCTTGCCCTTAACAAAGTTAGATAATTTTTTAGGAGGGGCATTAAGTTTGACATTGTCTCCCTTTTGGAAGCCAATGCCATCCTTGATGCCAGGGCATCTCCCACTATAAAGCATACTACGAGCAAATTTAAATTTTTCATTTTCTAGTTCATGCTCGGCAATTTTAGCATCTAATTTTGCTATATGATCGTTTTGTTGTTTAATTAAAGCCATATGATCATGAATAGCATCAATGTCAATATCTCTACATCTAGTGCAAATAGAAACATGCTCAACGGTAGATGTAGAGGGTTTGCAAGTTTTTAGTTCAATAATCTTAGCATGTAAAATATCATTTTCACTTCTAAGATCGGAAATGGAAGCATTGCAAACATCTAAGTCTTTGGCCTTAGTAATCAATTTTTCATTTTCAATCCTAAGGCTAGCAAGAGAGGTATTCAATTTTTCAATCTTAGCAAGTAAACTAGCATTATCATTTCTAAGATTGGAAATTGAATCATCACAAACATTAGCATCAACCTTAGCAATTAATCTAGCATTCTCATTTCTAAGGTTGGCAATCAAATCATGGCAAGTGCTTAGCTCACTAGTTAATTTTTCACATTTTCCATCTCTAGGGCATAAGCATTCTTAACCTTAACATGCTTCTTATTTTCCTTAATTAGGAAGTCCTCTTGGCTATCCAAGAGATCATCCTTATCATGAATAGTGCTAATCAATTCATTTAACTTCTCCTTTTGTTGCATGTTAAGGTTGGCAAAAAGAGTAAATAAATCATCCTCATTATCACTAGAATTAGCCTCATCACTAGAGGTGGCATATTTAGTGGAGGATTTAGATTTAACCTTTTTCTTTTTGCCATCCTTTGCCATGAGGCACTTGTGGCCGACGTTGGGGAAGAGAAGTCCCTTGTTGACGACGATGTTGGCGGCGTCCTTGTCGGAGGAGGAGTCGGTGGAGCTCTCGTCGGAGTCCCACTCCCGGCAAACATGGGCATCGCCACCCTTCTTCTTGTGGTATCTTTTCTTCTCCTTTCTTCTCCCCTTCTTGTCGTCGCCCCTATCACTAGAAATAGGACATTTTGCTATGAAGTGACCGGGCTTACCACACTTGTAGCAAACCTTCTTGGAGCGGGGCTTGTAGTCCTTCCCCCTCCTTTGCTTGAGGATTTGTCGAAAGCTTTTGATGATTAAAGCCATCTCCTCATTGTCGAGCTTTGAGGCGTCGATGGGGAGCCTACTTGATGTAGACTCTTCCTTCTTCTCCTCCATTGCCTTGAATGCGACGGGTTGTGCCTCGGGCGTGGAGGAGGTGCCTTGCTCGATGATTTTCTTTGAGCCTTTGATCATTAGCTCAAAGCTCACAGACTTCCCTATGACTTCCTCGGGAGACATTAGCTTGTATCTAGGATCATCTCGAATTAATTGAACTTGCGTAGGGTTAAGAAAAACAAGGGATCTTAGAATAACCTTGACCATCTCATGGTCATCCCATTTGGTGCTCCCGAGGTTGCGTACTTGGTTCACCAAGGTCTTCAAGCGGTTGTACATGGCTTGCGGATCCTCTCCTTGGTGAAGCATGAAGCGACCGAGCTCCCCCTCGATCGTCTCCCGCTTGGTGATCTTGGTCACCTCGTCTCCTTCATGCACGGTCTTGAGCACATCCCAAATTTCCTTTGCACTCTCCAACCCTTGCACCTTATTATACTCCTCTCGATTTAGAGAGGCGAGGAGTATAGTAGTGGCTTGGGAGTTGAAGTGTTGAATTTGGGCCACTTCGTCCGAATCATAGTCTTCATCCCCTACGGATGGTACCTGTACACCAAACTCAACAACGTTCCATATGCTTGTGTGGAGTAAGGTTAGATGGTGCCTCATTTTATCACTCCACATATTATAATCTTCACCGTCAAAAACCGATGGTTTGCCTAGTGGAACGAAAAGTAGAGGAGTACGCTTTGAAATACGAGGGTAGCATAGGGGAATCTTACTATACTTCTTGCGCTCATGGCGCTTAGAAGTTATGGACGATGCGTCGGAGCCGGAGGTGGATGGCGATGAAGAATCGGTCTCGTAGTAGACCACTTTCCTCATCTTCTTTTTCTTGTCGCCACTCCGATGCGACTTGAGGGAAGAGGATTCCTTCTCCTTCCATTTGTTGCGGGACTCTCCCGATGGAGCCTTCCCGTGGCTTGTAGCAGACTTGTCGCCGGTCACCATCTCCTTCTTGGCGTGATCTCCCGATATCACTTCGAGCGGTTAGGCTCTAATGAAGCACCGGCCTTTAATACCAATTGAAAGAAGCCTAGAGGGGGGTGAATAGGGCGAATCTGAAATTTACAAAGTTTAAGCACAACTACAAGCCGGGTTAGTGTTAGAAATATAAGCGAGTCCGAGAGAGAGGGTAAAAAACAAATCGCAAGCAAATAGAGAGTGAGACACAAGGATTTGTTTTACCGAGGTTCGGTTCTTGCAAACCTACTCTCCGTTGAGGTGGTCACAAAGACCGAGTCTCTTTCAACCCTTTCCCTCTCTCAAACGGTCACTTAGACCGAGTGAGCTTCTCTTCTCAATCACACGGGACACTAAGTCCCCGCAAGGACCACCACACAATTGGTGTCTCTTGCCTTGGTTACAATTGAGTGTTCACAAGAAAGAATGAGAAAGAAAAGAAGCAATCCAAGCGCAAGAGCTCAAATGAACACAAATGTCACTCTCTCTAGTCACTATTTGATTTGGAGTGATTCCGGACTTAGGAGAGGATTTGATCTCTTTGGTTGTGTCTAGAATTGAATGCTATAGCTCTTGTAAGGTGTTGGAAGGTGGAAAATTTGGATACAATGAATGGTGGGGTGGTTGGGGTATTTATAGCCCCAACCACCAAACTAGCCGTTTGGTGGAGGCTGCTGTCGCATGGCGCACCGGACAGTCCGGTGCGCCACCGGACACTGTCCGGTGCGCCAGCCACGTCACCCGGCCGTTAGGGTTCGACCGTTGGAGCTCTGACAGGTGGGGTCTTCTGGCTGTCCGGTGGTGCACCGGACAAGTACTGTAGACTGTCCGGTGCGCCTTCTGATGTTGCTCTGACTCTGGCGCGCACTGTAGCGCATTGAATGCGGTTGCAGTCGACCGTTGGCGCTGAAGTAGCCGTTGCTCCGCTGGCACACCGGACAGTCCGGTGCGCCACCGGACACTGTCCAGTGCCTCACCGGACAGTCCGGTGAATTATAGCGGAGCGCCCTCTGATTTTCCCGAAGGTGACGAGTTTGGAGCTGAGTTCCCTGGTACACCGGACACTGTCCGGTGGCACACCGGACAGTCCGGTGCGCCAGACTAGGGCACACTTCGGTTGTCTTTGGCTCTCTTTGTTTGAACCCTTTCTTGGTCATTTTATTGGTTTATTGTGAACCTTTGGTACCTGTAAAACTTATAATCTAGAGCAAACTAGTTAGTCCAATTATTTGTGTTGGGCAATTCAACCACCAACATCAATTAGGAAAAGGTGTAAGCATATTTCCCTTTCAGAGGGGACATCTCCTCTTTGATCTTGTCTAGTTCTTCCTCAGTGTACCCCAGCACGAAGCCTTTGGACAACTCTAGAAGGTCAATGTTGTCGTAGTGTGACTGGGCAATCGTGAATGTCTAGTGCACACCGAGGAAAACACCATTTTTATCAGCATACGACTTCGATCCCCGAGTACTAAGACTTCGACAGCAAGAGTGCTCGACACCTTGTCATGGGCAATCCCAAGGTCGTTGCACGCCACAAAAGTAGCAATCCATAGGGCCTCACACTCGGCACTCTCCTGGTTTAGAGACTCATGGGCCTCATTGAGCTCTCACTTTAGGCTCTAGGTTCTCTTCTCATGCTTTACGTGAAATAGAGCTAGGGAGGACGAGCAAATAAAATGACAAACAAAGGATGAAGCACTTACTGAAAATCTTTGCCTATGCCTCGGAGACCTTTAGCATAGTGCTGATGTCAGGTCTTCTGCCTCAAGTTTCCTCGGTGTCTCAGAGGCAAACAATTCTCTAAGGGTGCATTTGGTTGCAATGACAGAATGTGATGGGATAGGACAATCCCTCAAATAAGCTTGTTTGGTTCAGTGTCAAGGGTTAGGACAGGACTATCCAAATGTTGTCCTAGTTATCCCTTAAAATTAGAGGGACGAGAGAGGATGCCAGGGGACGTCCCTGTCCTGGCTGTCCCGCAACCAAACGCATACTAAGAGAGCCGACGGTGGCCTGGGCATCTACATAACAAAGACAAGGGTTAGGAAACACCAACTTAGGATTCCTAGGAGGGGTGAGAATGGACACACCCTCAAGCATATTCTACAATGCTTCTATTCGCACTACCGGAATCCAAGGCTTTGCCGAGTGTTGCAATCTTTGCCGAGTGCCTTTTGTCGGGCACTCGGCAAAGAAGGCTTTGCCGAGTGCCACACTCGGTAAAGCTAGGCTCTCGGCAACGAGGCTCTTTACCGAGTGCCGGACACTCGGCATAGGTAGACACTCGGCACAGACTGGTTTGCCGAGTGTTAAACACTCGACAAAGGGGGCTCTCGGCAAAGGGCCGTCAACGGCCGTCCTAAAGCTGACGGCCGGCAGTCTTTGCCGAGAGCCAGCGGCTGGCACTCGGCAAAGATGATTCTTTGCCGAGTGTCACGCATCTAGCACTCGGCAAAGACCTCTTTGCCGAGTGTCATCCCTAGACACTCGGCAAAGTATATTTTTATTTTTTTGATTTTGTCTCCCAAACTTTTTGTGGTATGTTCCTACACTATGTAGACCTACATGTATCATTTGTGGACAATTATAACAGAGATTCAATCGTTAGTAGATTTAGTTCGTTTATTTGAATTTCTTCGGAAAATTCAAATTTGAACTGCAGGTCACTCGAAACGTGGAAAACCGTGCATGAAAAAATGATATTCATGGTACTTAGCATAAGTTACGACCGATTTCAGAAGCGTACCGGAAACTTCGAGCAACATGCTCACTAAACATGGCCGTGAACTTGGCATCCACGTGTTTAAAAATTGTATAAAACACAAACAAAGTCAGAAAATCATGAAACTTGTCCCCGTGTCATGATATCATATGTATAGGCTGTGATAAAAATTTTAGAGTATTTGGAGAAAGTTGTGAGACACTATGTGTAGAAACCTAAGAGATCCACATTGAAACTCTATGATTTCATGTGTAGTCCTCTTAGGTTTCTACACATAGTATCTCACAACTTTCTCCAAATACTCTAAAATTTTTATCACAGTCTATACATATGATATCATGACACGGGGACAAGTTTCATGATTTTCTTACTTTGTTTGTGTTTTATACAATTTTTAAACACGTGGATGCCAAGTTCACGGCCATGTTTAGTGAGCATGTTGCTCGAAGTTTCCGGTACGCTTCTGAAATCGGTCGTAACTTATGCTAAGTACCATGAATATCATTTTTCATGCACGGTTTTCCACGTTTCGAGTGACCTGCAGTTCAAATTTGAATTTTCCGAAGAAATTCAAATAAACGAACTAAATCTACTAACGATTGAATCTCTGTTATAATTGTCCACAAATGATACATGTAGGTCTACATAGTGTAGGAACATACCATAAAAAGTTTGGGAGACAAAATCAAAAAAATAAAAATATACTTTGCCGAGTGTCTAGGGATGACACTCGGCAAAGAGGTCTTTGCCGAGTGCTAGATGTGTGACACTCGGCAAAGTATAAAGAACAAAGCTTTGCCGAGTGCTGTACACCTAGCACTCGGCACAGAAGCCTTTGCCGAGTGCCCGTGATCCGGCACTCGGCAAAGGTTATTTTAAAATTTTAAAAAAATCTTTGCCGAGTGCCGGATCGCGGGCACTCGGCAAAGAAGTTTAATTAACCGGCCGCCCGGCCGGCTTTCTTCTTCCTTCTCCTTTCCTTCTCCTTTCTCTTCTCCCTCTGCCTCACCGCCGCCACGCCCGCCGCCTCTCCCGGCCGCCCGCCCGCCGCCTCTCCACGCACGCCGCCCTCGCCCGGCCGCCCGGCCGCATCACGCGGCTCACGCCGGCAAGCCCACGTCGCCCTCGCCCGGCCGCCCGCCGCCTCTCCCCGCGCCCACGCCGGCAAGCCGCCGGCGCCTCTCACCGCGCCCACGCCGGCACGCCGCCCTCGCCCGGCCGCCCGCCCGCTCGCCGCGCCCGGCACGCCAACGCCGGCGAGCCGACCGCCGCCCGCCCCCGACGCGACCGGCAAGTCGTCACCGGCCACCCGCCCACGCGCCCGGCACGCCGCCGCCGGCCGATCATCGCCAAACCGTAAAGGTTTATTAAATTTATTAAATTTATGTATGTTTATTGTTATATTATTGTTATATTGTCATATGTATGTTTATTGTTATATTATGTGTTTATTGAATTTAGTATGTGTGTTTATTAAATGTACAATACATGTTTATTTAATTTAGAGAGTTTCTACTATGTGTGTCAATTAGATATATTTTGTGGATGTCGGCCATCGCGCCGATAGTTTTATTTGCAGGTTTTGTAAACATCCCCGTACAGGGGAGGTGCTGCCAAATTTTTTACATGTTATATTAAACTATAGTCGGTTATATATGTTATAGGATGGAGGACCGTGAGTGGATGTACACGGGTCGTAGAGGAAGGAACGATGTCACCACTGAATGGATTAGAAAGACCGATGATTTCGTGGAACGGGCATACGGCGAAGCTGCTAAAGGAGCGAGTCTAGTCCCATGCCCGTGCAGCAATTGTGACAATCGGAAAAGAAAACCAAAGAAGACCATGGTAGAACATATTTGGAAGAATGGATTTACGCCAGGCTATACTCGGTGGATATTTCATGGTGAAGCGCATCGTACGAGAGAGGAGGTGTTGAGACAACGTGTCGAGGATTATGACGCGGATGCGGGGGTAGCAGATATGTTGAACGACTATCAGGAGGCACAATACACGGGAGGATGTATGGATGACGAGCCAGAGCCGACTGCAAAGGCGTTCTACGACATGTTCGACGCGGCACAGAAACCCCTTCACGGCCAGACAAAGGTTTCTCAACTGGATGCCATTGGGCGTGTAATGGCGTTCAAGTCGCAGTACAGCATGAGTAGAGACGCATTCGATGGCTTGTTGACGGTTATTGGGAGTCTGCTTCCGGATGATCACGTTATGCCAAAGAGCATGTACGAGGCACAAAAACTACTTCGTGCACTCAAGATGACATATGAGCAGATTCATGCTTGTCCGAAGGGCTGCGTGCTATTTAGGAAAGAATACACAGAGGCAAAGTACTGTCCCAAGTGTAATTCGTCTAGGTTTATGGAGGTAGACTCTGGTGATGGACAGAAGAGGCAGCTCGACATCCCCTTGACAATCCTACGACACCTTCCGTTCATACCGAGGATCCAGCGTCTTTACATGACAGAGGAATCCGCGAAACAGATGACATGGCACAAAAATGGAAAACGATACAATCCTGACAAGATGGTGCACGCATCAGATGGTGAAGCATGGAAACACTTTGATGACATTCACCGTGAGAAAGCCGAAGAGGCTCGTAATGTACGTGTTGCGTTGGCCACAGATGGGTTCAATCCCTATGGAATGAGCGCTGCCCCGTACACATGTTGGCCCGTGTTTGTTATCCCAATCAATCTCCCCCCTGGTGTGTGCTTTCAAAGGCAGAATATATTCGTGTCGTTGATAATTCCAGGACACCCGGGCAACAAAATGGGCGTGTACATGGAGCCTTTGATCGATGAATTGGTACGTGCATGGGAGGAAGGGGTATGGACGTATGACCGAGCTACGAAGACAAACTTCAGAATGCATGTTTGGTACCAGTACTCCATGCATGACTTACCGGCGTATGGGCTATTCTGTGCCTGGTGTGTTCACGGTAAGTTCCCATGCCCAGTTTGCAAGGAAGCTCTTAGGTTCATTTGGTTGAAAAAGGGTGGCAAATATTCGTCCTTCGATAAACATCGACAATTTCTTCCTGCTGACCATCCATTCCGCCTAGACATCAAGAACTTTACGAAAGGTGTCGTAGTGACAGACCGCCCACCTGCAACGATGACTGGTGCCGAAATTCGTCAACAGATAGATGGGCTCGTGGCCAATACAGAAGGTGGTTTTGTGGGATATGGTGAGCAGCATATGTGGACACATAAGTCTGGCTTGACTCGGCTCCCCTATTATGACGACATGCTCCTTCCACACAACATTGACGTGATGCACACTGAAAAAAATGTTGCCGAGGCACTATGGGAAACAATTATGGACATTCCTGATAAGTCAAAGGATAATGTGAAGGCAAGAGTGGATCTGGCAGCGTTATGTGATAGACCAAAACTAGAGATGAAGCCGCCAAGTGGCGGAAAGACATGGAGAAGGCCTAAGGCCGATTTCGTCCTAAGCAAGGCCCAGAGGAAGGAAGTACTTCAGTGGATCAAGATGTTGATGTTCCCTGATGGGTATGCAGCTAACCTGAGTAGGGGGGTGAACTTATCTACTATGCGAGTCTTAGGGATGAAGAGTCATGACTTCCACATATGGATTGAACGGATTCTTCCTGCGATGGTTCGAGGCTATGTCCCTGAGCATGTCTGGCTAGCGCTTTCAGAGTTGAGCTATTTCTTCTGTCAGCTTTGTGCAAAAGAGTTGTCTCGGACCGTTGTTGCAGACTTGGAAAGATTGGCCCCCGTGTTACTGTGTAAGCTTGAGAAGATATTTCCACCCGGCTTTTTCAATCCAATGCAGCATTTGATTCTTCATCTCCCGTATGAGGCACGAATGGGGGGCCCCGTGCAGGGACGTTGGTGCTATCCAATCGAGAGATGTCTAAAGACTATTCGAAAGAAATGTAGAAATAAATGCAAAATCGAGGCTTCCATTGCAGAGGCATACATTCTAGAGGAGGTCTCAAACTTCACAACAACTTATTATGGTGACAATCTGCCGAGCGTGCATAATCCACCCCCTCGTTACAATGATGGCGACAATGAATCGAACCTTAGCATATTTCGAGGCCAACTCAAAAGCGCAAGTGGCTCGACCACCAAGACCCTGAATCATGAAGAGTGGCGACATATCATGCTATACGTATTGACCAACCTTGAAGAGGTGACGCCATACATGGAACAATTTCTTCATGAATTCTGGCGTCGATCAAGGGACCCCACTCCACAGGAATATGACGCTCTTCTTAGAAAGGGTGCGAGAAATGGGTTGCCCGATTTCATTTCCTGGTTCAAACGTAAGGTACGTGCTTAGTTTGTAAAAGAGATACGTCTTTGAACTCAATTTAGCGTCTTTTAACTTGCGAATACTTGCAGGGCCAAAGAGATCCGTCTATGAGTGCCGAGTTGAGACAAGTAGCCAACGGCTTTGCTTATAGGGTCAAGAAATATTCTGGGTATGACGTCAATGGATACCGTTTTCGCACAACACACTACGACCAAAGTCGGCCCAATCGGAAAACAACGTGTTCTGGAGTCTTTACGCCGGGCCTTGACAATGTCGATTATTTTGGACGAATTGAAGAAATATATGAGCTCAATTTTTATGGTTCCAAACCTCTTACTCCAGTGATATTCAAATGTCATTGGTTTGACCCTCAAGTGACGAGACGGACACATTCTAATCTTGGGATAGTCGAAATTCGACAAGATTCCACCTTGGCAGGAGACGATGTCTATATCGTGGCCCAACAGGCCACACAAGTGTATTATCTCCCATATGCGTGTCAAACGAAAGAACATCTTAAGGGTTGGGATGTTGTGTATAAGGTATCGCCGCATGGGAGGTTACCTGTTCCTAACGATGAAGATTACAACTTAGACCCGGACACATATGATGGAGAGTTCTTCCAAGAAGATGGGCTAGAAGGGCGATTTGAGATAGACTTAACAGAAGCTATCGGAATGGACGTAGATATTGAAATGGTTGTTGATGAGGAGGATGATGAGGTACAAAATGATAATGACTTAGTAATCCTTGAAGGCAATGATGAGGTTGCGTCTTCCGATGGTGTTGAGATTGAAATGCTTGATAGTGATGATGAGAGTTTTGATCCGGCTAACCCCGACACATATGAAGATTATTTTTAATCGATGTAATGTTATATGACTTTTTATTTCGCACCTGTTTTTAAATACATCTTTTTATATGTGCTTATTTGTTTACTCTTAATTGCAGGTTGTTGGACAAATATGGTGGGCGGTTTCCTGAGGAGGAGGAGGGGGAGGAGGAGTAGGACGACGGACGATGCAGAGCAGGCAGCGTAGCAGCACGAGGCAGAGCAGGCAGCGCAGCAGCAGGCGGCGCCTCAGGACGACGACGACCAGCAGCAGGACGACGACGACCAGCAGCAGGACGCCTCAGGTTCAGGCGGCTCTAGTTCGAGGAGCATCTACCTGCGAGGCCCCGCGAGTCTCCCGCCGCGTCCCATTCTTCGGGACAGACGACCGTTGATTCGGCCGGAAGGGGAGAGGTATGTAACTTTATGTTCTTCATTCTTGTTCATATTATGTGTTCAAAATCATAATATAAACTAATACTTTTTATTTATCACTTGGACAGGTCTTGGACGGTTTTGGATTATGCCGGGGGTCATCGTCGCCCCCCAACCACATCCTCGGCCTGCTGTGCAGGGAACACTTCCCTGGACTTGTGGAGTACGCCGGAGTGACGGGCCCAGCCTTCACCTTCGACCACTACGCCGTCGCCCCCGATGCAGTAGACCGGGACGGCAGGGAATTCAATAACAAGGCGGAGCGGGTGAAGCAAGAGCTGTGGGTAAGTCTTAGTATAATATAAAATATGTCGCATTCGTTGCAAATTCTTGAAATAATGTATGAATACATCGTTTTTGTATGCAGGATTTCTTCAGATGCGATGCTGGATACGAGGCTAGGGCGGATGTGGTGGCCACCACGTCCTGTAAGAAGCTCGTCGTGGACATGCACTATGAGGCCCGCATCCAGGCCATCATCACCTACCACGGCTCTGTCCTTGGGGAGAAGGTGACCAAACCTCAAGCCCGAACCATGTCGTTGACCAGGGAGCAGTACCTGCAGGTAAAGTCATGCATGTTTGGTACCAGTACTCCATGCATGAATTTTATTTTATCTTCTGATATGCACTTTATGTGTTTACTTTGCAGGTGATTCCACATTGGTGCGCCGCACATCCTCTGTGCTGGGAGCAGATGGTGGATAGGTGGTGTTCGGCTGAGTGGGACGAGGCGCACACAGCTAGCCGGGAACGGCGTTTGATGATGCAAGGCCCCTCGCACCACCAAGGCAGCCGGAGCCTGGGCCAATATGCCGAAGCATGGGTACGCCACCTATTTTATTTAGATATATAGCACTAAGTTAGATATTATTTCTAACTATCTCGTTGGTTTTCGTTACAGTCGGCGTCACATGGTGGCAGGCCTTGTTCCACCTTCTCGGCCTATGCTATGGCCCATAAGGGTAAGGCGACGTCCGACGTCACCTACAACCCGGATGACGGGCCCGAGGCCTACACCAACCCCGCCGTCTACAGCCGCCTCCATGACTACACCGCCATGGCGCAGGAGGTCCATGGCCCAGACTATGATCCGAGCACCGAGCCTATCGACCCCGATGTGCTCATGAGGGTCGGAGGAGGCAAGAGACATGGGCGGTACTGGATTGCCGACGGGGCAATCGACTCGTCCTCCACTCCCACTCTGTCTCAGGTGAGAGCAAGGAGCACGGGCTCGAGCCCAGCCATTCGACCTCGGCACGACAGCTCATAGCATCGCATACAGCAACTCGAGGTTAGTGCTTCTATAACTCGTCCTTCCTTTAGTTATATATCTAGTCTTTGAGTTACTATAACGTTGGCTTGTAATATTACAGACCCAACTAGAAGAGATGGAGGCGAGGATAATGGCGGAGCGGGCGGCGGCTGATCAGAGGATGGCGGAGATGTTCCAGTACATGCAGAGCCTTGGCGCCGCACAGGGCATCGCTCCGCCACCTCCATTGTTCCCCCCAGTTGACCCTACTGTCTTCCACACTCCTGTGAGTATCAATATTGTAGTTAGATGTTTGTAATGCATCTGGTATAACACATGCTATCTCTTCTCTGTGCAGGGCCAATCTGGGGCGGCATCCAACAACCCTCCGGAAGGGTTCAACCCAACGCAACCCCGGCCAAACCGCCCACCTCCATGAGTCATTGTTTTAGACTTCAGAACTTATGTATAATACTTATGTTTCTGTTTGATACTTATGTGAGAGCTTGCGACGTTTGAGACTTATGTTTGTGTTTAATACTTGTGTTGAACACTTATGTTTGTGATGGATATTTATGTTTGTGGTCACGGTTTTATGTTTGTGTTGGCTATTTATGTCTGTGATGATATCTGTGATGTATATATGTGATATATATGTGATATCTTCTGTTTGTGTGGATGGAAAACAAAAAACAAATAAAAAAGGTACATACTGGTCACTTTGCCGAGTGTAACACTCGGCAAAGAGGCTCTTTGCCGAGTGTCTGGGTCATAACACTCGGCAAAGAGCACAGACCTGGGCACCGGCTTAGGTTCTTTGCCGAGTGTTATGTCGCTAGCACTCGGCAAAGAGGTCGTCTTTGCCGAGTGCCAATTGGGACACTCAGCAAAGAGCCTGACATGGGGACCCTCCCTGGCGGGCTCTTTGCCGAGTGTCCCAAATGGCACTCGGCAAAGAAGGCGACTTTTGCCGAGTGCTGCCAGGAGGACACTCGGCAAAGATATCTTCGTTGCCGAGTGTCGCCGCTGACACTCGGCAAAGCCGCCGTCTCCGTCAACCGGCGCCGTAACGGTCGCTTTTCTTTGCCGAGTGCTCCCTGACACTCGGCAAAGATCTTTACCGAGTGCCCGAGAAAAAGTACTCGGCAAAGAAGTCTTTGCCGATGCACTGTTTGCCGAGCCTCCTTTGCCGAGTGTTTTTAAGGCTTCGCCGAGTGCTTCCGGCACTCGGCGAAGCTATTGATTCCGGTAGTGTCAGTGGTCCATTGCTTCTTGGATCGTGGCAAGCTTGGTAGTATCCTCCACCCGAGCCACTGCCTCCTCTGCTCCACGAACATGTCTAAGGGTGATCGCCTCCATATCCCAAGCATCGGTGGCAGCACGGTGGACTGTCTCTCCAGCATATCTAGTGCCTCCCAACACTGAGTCATCTCCTTAGCAAGGTGGCCTCATATCTCTTTCAACAAACAGAGGAAAGAGTACATCTCTCGGCTTCTATACCTTAGGTCCTAAAGAGCAAAAGGACTCAGTGGGGTCAGAGGACGAGGAGGTAGGAGGTCGATATACTATACCTAGCCCACTATGAGTGCTTCCTTCTGGAGGGCCACCACAACCTCTATTTTTGACTGGATCGTCGCCCATTCTTCTTCTTTTGTTCTATGACATCGTCTAGCTCAAAAAGAATAACCGACGAGTCGTCATGTTTCTTCCACCACATTCGATAGGGCGAATGCTCGACCGAGGGACGATCGACCTACACAAGTGCATGCGAGGAGCCCACACCTCCAGGACTCTCGTTCAACTCTTTGCTAACAGAAATAGATGTGATGACGCTTGATTTGGTCCCTGTGCCAATAACGGCATCTACCGAGACCAGAGGATTTGGTGCAAGAGCTACAAACTCGTCTGCATCCCAAGGAGACGACCACCTCTGCAACGAATAAAGATCGACCACGGTCGACACGATCACCTCTAGCATAGATGTCCATAGGGAAGGGATGAACCGCCTCTCCTGATGTCATCGTACCACTGTGGCCTCCATAGGCACGATAGTAGCGCTTGGAGAGGGCGGTGGAGTAGGCATCGTCGCCCCCACATGCGAAGTAGTGATAGCTGCCTTATGCCATATGGCCTTCTATGGGGCAAGGTGTGGGGACTAGGGAGGTACTCTATCCCCTATAATCATAAGACCACGTAGATCAGAAACAAAAAAGCCCAAACAAAACATAACAATGGGATAAAATTGACTTACACACGCATATCAGAGGAGTCACATTTGAGTGGTCGGGACGTCTGTGGTCGCAACCATGACTTTAGCCAGAGGCACTGATCGGGTCGGACCCTTGGACGCCATCACTGGCACCACTGAGCAGACTAAATCCATGGGTGTCGCACCCACTATCCAAAATCATCGGTGGAAGGGTCAATTGCTTTGACCTCAATGTCGTTGTTCATTTCATTACTGCCGAAGGAGCAGTCGAGCCCTCCTACCTCAGGGTTATCGGGTGCGGAGATTGGCACCATGGTAGTGAGGGTGCTAGAGTCACCCCACTCCCTTGGTAGACTGAGTAGGAGGAGGGATAACCACCCTTGCCTCCTTCGGCTGCGTTGAGGTCTCACCGATCGCCGAGGGACTGAACATGAACTCGTCAATGACTTTTTCATCATTGAAATTGTCTTCAAACTCTTGTCATCATTATTAGTCTCTTCATCCTCGTCCTTTTCATCATTACCCACCGACCTCCGTTGGTGAGCCTCCTCCATCTGTAGCTTCTGGTCCCTCTTCCTTTTCTTCTCATCCTTATTGTTATTTGCCTCGCCCCATTGCTAGCCCCAGCCCACTTCAAAGGCATGACGAATGACTATGGTTGATCATGAGTTCACCAGAGGTGGGCGCCAGTGTTGGTCACCTATCATGACTCCTATAAGGATCCATAACAGGGAAACACAATTAAGTGATTTACCTTATCCCCTTCAAAAGTTCCCTTTGGGAGAACAAGGGTCTAAATATTGCTAAGAGGGGGGTGAATAGACGAATAAAAACTTCAATTGAAAAACTAGAGCTTTCTTACTCTACTTGTAGTGTTGATTGTACTGGAATCAAGCAGAATCGATCACAGCGGAATGAAGTCTTTGTCTCAAAAAGGTCCTGCACTTCATAAACGACTTATAATAAGATAAGAGTAGAAGAAGTGCAAACAAGAATAATTTTCACACCCGGATTTAAGGGGCAAACCCAAGTGCGTCTCAAATGTGTGCTTGAATCAAGTCTCACACATATGATGACTCATGGTACAGAAACGAATGTCACATCTTTATTATATAATGAAGTTCTGTACAAAATAGTTAAATAATTACATCATACGAAGACAATGATCCAGCAACCATAGTTGACTGGGAGACGATGGCCTAGATCTCTCACAAACTCATCGCGACATCCTTCATGCTCCTCATCTTGGGGTACTTGTTCTTGACCTGAGGGATGTGAGTACAGCAAGGGTGAGCTCACATACGTTCATCGCTCAACAAGTTGTGGTGAATAATGTGCATCAGCTCACTTACAGTGGGGCTCATGTGAAGTGCAAGGCTTACCAAAGGAGATGGTTCAAGCTGAGCATTGCTTTTAAAGTTAGTCAAAGTTTTATTAGCAGTTACTAAGTATAAGTAGATAACAACCCAATCAAATAAGAGATCACAATTAATAATAACACCCACAATGCAATGCAAATGACAAATTAAGTTTAGTTTCATAAATTACTCATGTGAGGGTCTGAGCCGCTCATGCCGTGAGCACGGCTGATTTACCAATTTTACATTCTGCAAAGGTTGCACATCTTTACCCACAAGTCGTGTTACCCATTTGTCATGAGGTCATGAATCCCATACATCTCTACCGAGGAGACAAGGCAATGTAGAACTACGAGGCCTTTACAAAGTTCCACTAGCTTCAGAAAACCCGCTACGGTTTCTGAGAAGGGCGATATAGGAATCCCTTGTCCAAAAAGTCATTGCAACATGATTGACTCGAGAACCTCCCTATACCACAGATCCTCTACTGCCCTTACTCCTTTCGGGTAAGGTAGTCCTCCACTAGCTTTTCTAATTAGTCAGCCAAGGGCGTCCCATACCACCCTTGTGGTTGCACTGTTTTCCTGGGTGGTCGATCCATGTTCCAATTAACATAATAATCTTATCATGAACGATAATTAAAACAACAGCAAGATTGGAACATGATCATAATATAACATTAATTTTCCGAAACCAGGTAGAGCAATAGCAAATCTACCCAATAGTTCTTTTGTTTGTAAGGTGTGGGGTAAATAATACTAGGGAAACCTATTGGGTCCCATCAAATTAACCTGAGCATGTCACAGTGATTAAGCAGAGAACATTATTAGGTAAAGAAGAGTGATCAAGGGCACAACTTGCCTTAGACTTGAGATTCCTGGTACCAAGTTGGTCTTCAGATTCTCGTGACCTCACCGCTATTCGTAGCGATACATACAAATAGACATGAGCACATAAAAATAATAGTACACCAAACATGAGAACAAACAACGTAAAAATATTCTACACGAAGCTACAAGAGCGCATGTTCGAGAACTACTAAAATCGGAGTTATGATTCAAAAGATATAGTTTCCTCAAGTTTTAGGTGATTAAATGATAATATTTCCTATGTTATAAACCATGTGAGAAAATATTATGAAGAAACGACTAATTCAACTTTAGTATAGGTTATCACTTGATTAGATATCATGATTTAGTCAGATTATAATTATAGATAGGTTAACTTTAATTAGAAGCTTAATCTACTAAACACGGATTAAACAATATCTAATTATAAGAATATGTGTTATGATAAAACTAATGTTGTTATTTTGTAGACAATGTTATTACAAAGCTAACGCAACTTGAACTGATCAAATCGGAGTAAAAACGGATGAGATAGGGGTTTTCTAAGATTATTAGATTTATTTCTATACTAAAAATCAATAACCAAATTTGGGGTTACAGTTAATATTTCTCAAGAGCATAGGGTTGAAAACACAAATTTCAGGACCTATATGCACTGGTCTTTATGTAAATATGGACTGCGGGTTGATTAGGCTAAAGTAGACGGGCTCTTTATGCAAAAGTGGTGGCCGAAGGGGTATTGATCACTCTCAGCTGTCCGATCTGATTCAATGGCTCCAATTAGAGCACCCTATAAATCAAATCGGTATCCCGTGATGATCGCAAGATCTGTGATCAACGGTCCAGAACCGCCCATGCCATGCTCTCATCCGGGCCCTTGGATCCACATCCATCGGGCGTGGCCAGTCCCACGCAGGGGGTATTCCGCTTTTAATCATAGAAGCCCATAACGAGATGGACGGCACCCGCACCACTTCCAATATTGCCCAAGCACCAGGGCGGTGCCGCTACACCCTACGACGGAGGGATCACCAGAGAAGTGCAATCTGGCTCTCCCAAGCTTAATACCTACCGCACATTGACGCTACGCGATGCGCAGACTAGAGTGGAGCAACCGGGGGTGTACTTACCTGTCGGTACCCTGGATCAGGGGTACCCCTTACTATAGTATGAAGGCACGATGCCTGTGCGGCTATCCCTAGCCGCACAGAGAACATCCCCAAGGATATCTCGTGAGCAGTTGAGGTGGCGTTCTCGGAGACAACGTCATCGGGCCCAGACCTCCTCAAGAAGGCGCAGGACCCCTGTGCGCACAACCTAGACCCCCAAAGTAAAGCAGCCCGAAGCCATTGGATGGAGTTCGGACCCCACCAAGTAAGCTCCGGACCACCCATAACAAGGTCCCGGAGGAGAAAGTGTTGTGACCTAGGCATGGGTCTGGTGTTGATGCGTGTCTGGGCTCTATCCGGTGCGCCTCCGCTCCCTGCTCGGCCGAGGGCCCAATGCTGCCACATGGCTTATTGCCCATGATGTAGGCCAGTGGGCGGAGCATGACGTAGGGACTCTAGGCCGCGTGGCCTCCGCATTTATTGCAGAGAGGATGCGCCGCCTATCCACCCTGCTGTCAGGTGATGTGCCCCTTCAACATTTAATGCGTCCTGTCCACTCCGCTGGCAGACGGCGCCCAGGCCATATAGCAGGCGGCGTGCCCATCTAATCCGAATAGTATGCCCATGCTGTAGGATACGCTATGTCCACCAGCACTTGTGCATTACTAGGGAAGCTTCCCCAGCACACCAACACTACGCGGACCACGAGTGTCAGAGCGCAGGAAGATTGCTCCAGCAGCCAAGTATTGCTGCCCCAAGTCTTGCATCCATTGTGCTCCTGGGCCCACATGTCGGGGCTCAGCACTCTTGTACACGCCCCCCTTGAGCTATAAAAGGGGGAGCATGCAATGTTACAAAGGGGGAACACACTTAGACTCCCTCAGCTTACACACGACTCAAGCTCTCAAGCAATACAACACACAGTGGAGTAGGGTATTACGCTCCGGTGGCCCGAACTACTCTAAACTCTTGTGTGTTCTTGTGTTCATTCCTACATTTCCCAACAGGCAAAACGCTTAAGCCCCCTCCACATCTTAGGACTTAGGGCGGGTGCACTCCGCCACCCGGCCGGAGAATTTCCTCTCCGACATTTGGCGCGCCAGGTAGGGGGCCTAGGCTTGAAGTTTTTGCTTGTTTTCCTGCTCGACGCCATGGTCCATATCGTCGAGCACCAAGATTTCATGCACGAGGACTATATGCTGGAGGAGGAAGCTGCCTCTTCCGCTCCGCGGGCCACCAACCTCCCGGCGCTTAGTGCGGCGGCAGCTGTGCACTCTGCACGACAGCACACTCCCACGCAGGCGTCCAGGGCGTCTAGGGCTGCGGCTGGGGCGCTGTCAGTAGCAAGGGAGTTGCTGTGCCACCCTCCAAGCTCCATGGCCTCTCCAAGTGCCATGAAGCAGTGGCGCAACGACGTGGATCGCCTTCTTGGCATGGCGCACCCTGCCTCAACCAGGCCCAAGCCTCGGTCATCCCGGCGTCAGCGTGAGGCGTCGGCGTCTGTGCGCTCACCCTCGGTGAGGGCAGCGCCAACTAAGGACCTAAGGGCGGAGCTCAACCGCCGGCGCACGGCGGAGGACGCTCCGGTCTCTTTGGAGAAGTCTAATGACCTGCGAGCAGAACTCAACCGCAGACGTGCGGGCGAGGACGCCCGCGTCTCTCTGGAGAGGGCGCGAGAGCGCCGACAAAACATTGAGGGTCGTAACCTCGATCAAGACTTTGCAGCGGTAACACTGCAAATGTCGGCGAGTGCCCGGATCTAGGCCGGGTCCCATTGGCTGGCATAGGCTGCGTCGCTCTTGCGGATCATCTCCACGTGGCATCTTGGCCATCCAAGTTCCAACCGCACTTGCCGGAAAAGTACGACGGTACGTCAAACCCATCGGAATTTCTGCAGGTGTACGTCACCGCTATCACAGCGGCACGTGGAAACACCGCTGTGATGGCGACATATTTTCATGTCGCCTTGTCTGGGCCCGCCCGGACTTGGCTCATGAACCTTGCCCCAGGGTCAATCTACTCCTGGGAAGAGCTCTGCGCACGGTTCACATCGAACTTCGCCAATGCTTACCAGCAACACGGCGTGGAGGCCCACCTCCATGTAGTGAGGCAAGAGCCTGGAGAAACTCTCCGAACATTTATCTCCCGCTTCACCAAGGTGCGAGGTACTATACCTCGCATCTCCGATGCTTCTATCATCATGGCCTTCCGCCAGGGGGTACGTGATGAAAAGATGTTGGAGAAGTTGGCCACGCATGACGTGGAAACGGTCCCCACTCTCTTTGCTCTAGCTGACAAGTGCGCCAGGGCTGCTGAGGGCCATGCGTGGCACTCAGCGCCACAGACCGGGGCTGCCCAAACGAGCGGCTCAGGTGCCGTCGCTCAGGACGGCAAGAAAAAGAAGAAAAAGAACCACGACAATGAGAAGCCGCACTCCGTCGCTCTGGCCGTGGCAGCTGCGACTGGGGCCGGGGCGACCACAGCAAACGCCCACGGTCACCGAGGGGTAACGGCGGCACATGCCCCGTGCACCCCAACGGTCGCCACAGCGCCGCAGAATGTCACGAGATCATCGACCTCGCGAAACATGTCAGCGCGCGACGCGAGCAGTCTTCCGGGGATGGCTCCCCACCTTGTCGCTGACCCAACAAGGAAAGGGCCAACGACGAAGAGGTGGCCGCGGCCGAACCGGACCTCGGGTATCAGTCACCCGAGGGGGTCCTAAAGGATGTCTTCACTGGAGCTCCAATTCCGGTGAAGACCACTAGACGGACCACCAGGGGGCTCCGTGCTACCTGGCCTACGGGGCCGAAGCCTGCCTTCCCCCAGAAACCCTTCTGGACTCCCCACGGGTCCAACCTTTCGATGGGTTTGTGTAGGGGCCACTACAGTGCAAGGACGTGGACTCAAGCGGCGGACTCAGATGTCAAGTTGCAACCTGAAATGCACATCGCAACCAGGCGCTCAAGTACTATGGCCGACGGTTCGTGCATAGTAGGGAACCCAGGGTCGGGACCTAATCCTGCGGCAAAGTACTGAACCAAGAGGGGGTCCGCAACCTCTCCCCCAGCAGGGAGGAACCCCTCAAGGCGATGGAAATATGCCAACCCGGGGATGCCAACTTTGCTATAGCTGAAGAAGTACCCCTTCCTATCTCTGTAAGTTCAATCCATAGAAGCAACTCTAAGGGGTTAAATTCTTCTTCTTTTATAGTTAAATTTCGCATATGTGTACACCAGCCCGGTGAGGTCTGCCCTCATAAACCCGGCCTGATGGTTTACACCCATGCATGTCAAGTTATAAAGAGGAAATTCACCACCTCAGACGCATTTCTATGACAACTTTATCTTCCTGCTTCATGGATTTGACCTACAGTTTTCAGATAATACTTTTTATCTAACCCACCCACACGGTTCCCATATGTACTAACATGACGACATCCGAATTGAACAGCCAGGCTTGCAGTTTAGGACCTCCTTTACGAAAGCTGGGAGGTCCAACAGCCTGGGGTCGGTTCTAAAGAACGGGAGCTCGTTCCATGGAGTGGTCCGGAGCAGTGTAGCCGCTTAGCCTAGTCCCGTACCGTAAGCCTGCACAGCCCACCATTCTGTGACAGGTGCCTTAGTATTTGGAGCTATAGTCCTGCGGGTCCGACAACCTGGGGTCCAGCTCCAGAAAATGGACACTTGTCTCCTAGGGTGGTCCAGAGCCATGTAGCCGCTTAGCCTGGTCCCGTACCGTAAGCCTGCACACTCCACCACCCTGCGACGAGACTCCTAGTATCTAGAGCCGCGATCCAAGGGGGTCCGGACACACAACTTGGTCACCCGGACTAAACCCTGCGAGTCCCGAGTATGTATCAAAGGATGGCTAATGTCAGACAGGGGACCCTATGGGTGTAATACTAATGCTCCCTAGCTGAAGCTGTGTATAGGTCTAGATCCCAGCCAAGGCTGCCTCCCGGGAGTTGTTGACAACCCTTTTAGATACGCTGGTATCCAACCTCGACACATCAAGCCTGCATCCTAGGCGTGGGGCCAGGTACTAGGGAGGAGTCAACAACATCACACATAGCAGGGACAGGCGGTACATAGATAAGTGCTAACACAGCTTGATAAATAGTACTCAAAAGTACCTTACAAAAAGCAAAAGTATTACATCCGCCTTCAAGCGGAGTCCTAGTTCCATCTCTACTCTGCAGGTATAAACTACCCGACGCCAGCAGGGTCGCGCTGGAAGTTCGCGGCCACTGTCCTTGCGGAATCCTCCAGGACGGCTTGCCAGCGGTGATGGCCGCCTCAATGCGTACACCACCACGCAGGAAACAAAGAGCGCGAGCTCCCCGGCGGTGAGATCGCTGGGGGGGCAGCCCTGACGCGGATCCTTCCAACGAACACCCGCACTCTCCATCCAGAGGCCCAGAAGGTGGAAGGGCGCGGTGAATGGAAGAGAAGCGAGGCATGGCTACTGCCCGAGGGATGAGCCCGACCCTGCATGACTTGCGGCTGGCTCGCTGGGGCGAAGAAGGCAAATCGCCGCGTAAGGAGCGTGTTACCACCCCGCGGTAGGTGCGCCGCTTCATCTTCGCCGCGACCAATGGTCCAACCTCAGGCATGGGGGCCAGGTCTGCATGTCAGGCACCTGGCGTGCCGGTTCCTGCGCACGGAGAAGACGGACCGCCGCAGGAGAGGCACGCCACCGCTTGCGGTGACGCGCCTCTCCACCTCCACCAAAAGCAACGGCCCAGTCTCTCACGCAGGGACACAGACCCACGAGTCATCCACCGCGGGTGATAGTCCCTGGGTGCAGGGGAGTCAAACCGTCGCTCGGGCCAATGCCGCGCCTCCTCAGGACAGCCGCAGAAGATGGGGAGGTTAAATTTTCAAAGCTAATGCAGCAGTATCAAGGCGCCCTATGCGTGACCCAGCGAAACAGTCAAATACGGAAGTCACGGGTCAATAGCGGGCGAGCTGGAGCAGCACGGCAGTCGCCAATCAAACTTTGGCCCCACCTGCAGGCTTGTTCCCTCCCCTGAGGCGGGCCCGGGGGCCACTGTCGGTACCCTGGATCAGGGGTACCCCTACTACGGTATGAAGGCACGATGCATGTGCGGCTATCCCTAGCCGCACGGAGAACAGCCCCAAGGATATCTCGTGAGCAGTTGAGGTGGCGTTCTCGGAGACAATGTCATCGGGCCCAGACCTGCTCAAGAAGGCGCAGGACCCCTGTGCGCACAACCTGGACCCCCGAAGTAAAGCAGCCTGGAGCCATTGGATGGAGTTCGGACCCCACCAAGTAAGCTTCGGAACACCCATAACAAGGTCCCGGAGGAGGAAGTGCCGTGACCTAGGCATGGGTCCGGTGTTGATGCGTGTCCGGGCTCTATCCGGTGTGCCTCCGCTCCCCGCTCGGCCGAGGGCCCAATGCTACCACATGGCTTATTGCCCATGATGTAGGCCAGCGAGCGGAGCATGACGTAGGGACTCTGGGCCGTGCGGCCTCCGCATTTATTGTGGAGAGGATGCGCCGCCTGTCCACCCTACTGTCAGGTGATGTGCCCCTTCAGCATTTAATGCGTCATGTCCACTCCGCTGGCAGACGGTGCCCAGGCCATACAGCAGGCGGCGTGCCCGTCTAATCCGAACAGTATGCCCAAGCTGTAGGATACGCTATGTCCACCAGCACTTGTGCATTACCAGGGAAGCTTCCCCAGCACACCAACACTACGCGGACCACGAGTGTCAAAGCGCAGGAAGATTGCTCTAGCAGCCAACTATTGCTACCCCAAGTCTTGCATCCATTGTGCTCCTGGGCCCACATGTCGGGGCTCAGCACTCTTGTACACGCCCCCCTTGAGCTATAAAAGGGGGAGCATGCAACGTTACAAAGGGGGAACACACTTAGACTCCCTCAGGCTTACACACGACTCAAGCTCTTAAGCAATACAACACACAGTGGAGTAGGGTATTACGCTCCGGTGGCCTGAACCACTCTAAACTCTTGTGTGTTCTTGTGTTCATTCCTACATTTCCCAACAGGCAAAACGCTTAAGCCCCCTCCACATCTTAGGACTTAGGGCGGGTGCACTCCGCCACCCGGCCGGAGAATTTCCTCTCCTACATTACCCAAGCCGGTTGTGCAGGTGTTGTTGCCCACAGAGGAGAGAGGATCCACGGCGGAGATCTAGCTCAGGCGAGAAATTACGATGCGACAACCCATGATCTGGGGGTAGCGAGGCCATGGCACCATTGGGACGCCCCAACGATTCTCCTAAGCCATCTACTGTGGACGGAACGTGACCTTGGTCACAAGCCGGCGACGGTGCTCCTCCCCGCCATCTTTCTCTCCCACCTCAACCTCACATGGCATGGCGATGCTCTTCTGATACCATCCACAGTCACTCAACTTATTGGACCATCACACATTTCTCATGTGTTGAGCCTTATAAGCTTTTCACTAAGTACCTGCTCAACACTTAACATCCATGATTAAAACTTTAATTATGTTGTCATTCGAAACACAAAAACCGCACAAGGGACCTTTCACCCTTGCCATATCGGATTCATGTGAGGGCAAGAAGAGAAGGATAACAAAAGGAGAAGAATACAATAAACATAACATCTTTTTATTATTATGAATCATCTCTTTACAGGATTACCTTTGCGACACTTGGTGATTGCATGAAGGTTAATACAGACTGGGTACTTTGAAGTTAGAGCGCTTCGAAGATGACAAGATGTGAGACTCACTCCCCAAAGCTAATGTCTGTGCATGGGCATTGTTGACCTATCTATAGGGGCACGTCAACGTGCACCTTTGTATGAAATTACATTCATACCCTCACTTTATATACACATGGTCTATAAGACTCATTGAGAACATGACATGTCGTATATGTATCTCCTACCTGAAAGGGAAATGTGCCCTTGGGCCATTTCTAAGTGTTTTGGTGATTAGATGTTCAACACATATTGATTGAGTTCTAATGTGTAAGAAGTGCGAATCAAAGAACAAGGTATGTTTCTAGACTTAGTAAATTGTTTTTGAGTACTAACATATTTATCTAAGTGATAGAAACAGTGACAAAAGAAGAAGCAAAGAATTGGAAAAGAGTTGGCTGTATACGGACAACATCTGCTCGGGCCTGGCACACGAGACTGTCCGGTGGTGCACGAGACAGTGTCCGTTGACCCAGGCGAGCCGACAGTAAACTGGCTGCTCTCGGGAAACGACAGAGTGACACGGCTATATATCACCGGACTGTCTGGTGGTGCCCCGGACTGTCTGATGAGTCGTCAGCAACGAACTCGTCGCTCTCGAGAAAAGGAAAAGGCGACGTGGCTATAATTCATCGGACTGTCTGGTGGGGCACCGGACTATCTGGTGAGCCATGGCGCTCGCGGCCAACGGTCGGCAGCGAGATCTGCGGGCGACATGTGGCCAGGCCAACGATCGGTTGGGCACACCGGACTGTCCGGTGTACACCGGACAGTGTCTGGTGCACCAACGAGACCGCCGGCTCAACGGTCAGATGCGCCCGATATGGAAGGAGATTGTGCACCGGACAAGCTACATGACCTGTCCGGTGGCGCACCGGACTGTCCGGTGCGCCACTCGGCAGAAGGCAAGAATAGCCTTCCATGTTGATCTTCAACGGCTCCTAGCTGCCTTGGGGCTATAAAAAGGACCCCTAGGCGCATGGAGCATAACACCAAGCTTACAAGAAACATCCTAAGACACCTAGACTCTGCATTCACGCAATCGGATCATCGTTCTTGAGATTTGAGCACTGTTCGAATTGTAAACTCATTGCGCTGTGTTTGTGTGCTCACTTCTTCACTTGTGTGCGTGGTTGTGCTGCGGATTTGTGTCTTGTATGTGTTGCTCTCCCATCCTTACTCTTGTGCTTTCTTTGTGATCTATATTGTAAGGGTGAGAGGCTCCAACTTGTGGAGATTCCTCGCAAACAAGAAGAATTATCTAAAGTGAAAAGACCGTGGTATTCAAGTTGATTATAGGATCACTTGAAAGGGGTTGAGTGCAACCCTCGTCCATTGGGACACCACAACATGGAAGTAGGCAAGTGTTACTTGGCCGAACCACGGGATAAAAATTGTGTGTCTCTTGTGTTGCTTTTCTGTGATTGTTTTGTTCACAAGAACTCATAGCTACTTAGTCGCACTAACACCTTAATAATCAAGTTTGTGGCTATTTAGTATTTGATTTTACAGGATCACCTATTCAACCCCCTCTAGGTGCTCTCACTACCCCTATGAGACATGTCGTGTATGGCATGTCTTTTCCCCTACGAGACATGTCCTGTACATCTCTCCTACCCCTCCATCTACACGGCATGGAAGACAACCTTTGGTCACACCAGGGTACTTCATCTAGGATACGGAGATGAAGTTATGTCTCTTCCTTTGGTCTATGGTATCATTTGACCAAAGCGTGCCTTGTTATTCCAGAAGACAAAGTTGTAAACAATTACAGTTCGTCAATTTGAGTAACTTTGACATGGACTCGCTCCCAACACTAATCATACTCCCTCTGCAATTCTTGAGACCAAGATGATCAAATAGGGTGTCACAATGATTGAACGAGTTTTGATTCAATGGCCATACTGACCTTCCAACCAATATGTCTACTTGGGAAGATTGGTCTGCTATCTCTCGCATGTTTCTTCAACTCACAATTGAAAGCATCTAGGCCCCTAGTGGGTTTTAGTGATTAATGGCAACGTAAGAATATTGTCAGAAATGTGTGTTTTGCAGAGCATATGATAAGTTAGGTCACAAATGCCGGGAATTATGCTCCAACAGGTGAAAACAATCCCCCAGGTGGAACTTGAAGCAACGGCTGGAAAAGGCGAATCAAAAGGTGTCTAGCATAGTGTCGCTGCATGCACGCACACAAAACTAGTTCTAAGTGTCACTCAAAAGCTCACACAAGAATTGGAGTTGAAAATGGTCTAGAAAAACACTAAGTAGAAAAAGGTGTAGCTGCTCTATGGGCACCAGACTGTCAGGTGGTGCACCGGACAACCGACCCAAACTACTTGCGTAGTTCGCTCGGTTTGCCAGAGAGACTGGACTATCTGGTGTGCACCGAACATGTCACTATGCACTATCCGATGTGCCTCTGCTCAACGACTAGCTGTCAGAACTAGTCATTGGATGCACACTGGTGGCGCACTAGACTATTCAGTGCGACCACTCGTAGAACACCCCAGTAATGACTAATTTCAGTTGATTGGGCTATTTATACCTCTTCCAACATCCACATTCATTGTCTTGCTGCCTCAACCAACAAGCATTCATTGCTAGAGCATTGCAAGTCCACAAAGCATAGTGAGGTGATTAGAGAAGTCATAATCTCACGTTAGAACCTCATTAGTGCACATGAGAGCCACCTAGAGCACACACCGCATGCATTAGGCTTCTCTTGGTGATCGGTGTCATCTAGACAACTTGGTGGCGATTGGAGCTTGGTGATCATCCTAGAGGCTTTGTTGGTGACCGACTCAGAGATTGTACGTGGTCGTAAGGGATCCACTACACCAGATAGGCAAAGGATCATCTCATAGTGAGCACTTGGTCCTTATGAGGACTAAGGGGGAGCGATACCCTTACGCAGGTGTGAAAGTCGCCTAGAGGGGGGTGAATAGGCGGAATCTAAAAATTATAAACTTAAGCACAACTACAAGCCGGGTTAGCGTTAGAAATATAATCGAGTCCCAAAGAGAGGGGGAAAACAAATCACAAGCAAATAAGAACGTATGACATAGTGATTTGTTTTACCGAGGTTCGGTTCTTGCAAACCTACTCCCCGTTGAGGTGGTCACAAAGATCGGGTCTCTTTCAACCCTTTCCCTCTCTCAAACGGTCACCTAGACCGAGTGAGCTTCTCTTCTCAATCAAACGGGACACTAAGTCCCCACAAAGACCACCACACAATTGGTGTCTCTTGCTTTGATTACAATGATCTTGGGAACAAGAAAGAAGGAAGAAGAAAAGCGATTCAAGTGCAAGAGCTCAAATGGACACGGTAAAACTCTCTCTTCTAGTCACTATTGCTTTGAGTGGAATTGGGACTTGGAGAGATTTTGATTCACTCTAATTGTGTCTTGTATTGAATGTTATAGCTCTTGTATTGAATGTGTTGGCTGAAAACTTGGATGCCTTGAATGAGTGGTGGTTGGGGGTATTTATAGCCCCAACCACCAAAGTGGCCGTTGGAGATGGCTGCAGTCGTATGGCGCACCGGACAGTCCGGTGCGCCACTGGACACTGTCTGGTGCGCCAGCCACGTTACCTAACCATTAGGGTTCGACCGTTGGAGCTCTGACATGTGGGGCCACCGGACAGTCCGGTGGTGCACCGGACAGTCACTGTTCACTGTCCGGTACGCCTTCTGGCGCCTGCTCTGACTCTGCCCACGCAGTTCGCAGTGTTCACTATTCAGTGTTCACTTTTGCAGTCAACCATTGGCACAGATAGCCGTTGCTCCGCTGGCACACCGGATAGTCCGGTGAATTATAGCGGAGTGGCTCCCCAAATTCCCGAAGCTGAGCAGTTCAGAGTTGATCCACCCTGGTGCACCGGACAGTCCGGTGCGCCAGACCAAGGCAGCCATCGGTTGTCTTTTGCTCTTTTTATTTGAACCCTTTCTTGGACTTTTTATTGGTTTGTGTTGAACCTTTGGCATCTGTAGAACTCATAATCTAGAGCAAACTAGTTAGTCCAATAATTTATGTTGGGCAATTCAACCACCAAAATCATTTAGGAAAAGGTTTGACCCTATTTCCCTTTCAATCTCCCCCTTTTTGGTGATTGATGCCAACACAAACCAAAGCAAATATAAAAGTGCAGAATTGAACTAGATTGCATAAGGTAAATGCAAAGGTTGCTTGGAATGAAACCAATAATTATTTCTACTAGATATGCATGGATAGTTTTCTTCTTATTTAAAATTTTGGACCACGCTTGCACCACAAGTTTTGTTTTGCAAATTCTTTGTAAAATTCTTTTTAAAAATTTTTGCAAATAGTCAAAGGTATATGAATAAGATTAAAAGAAGCATTTCAAGATTTGAAATTTTCTCCCCCTGTTTCAAATGCTTTTCCTTTGACTTAAACAAAACTCCCCCTTAATGAAATTCTCCTCTTAGTGTTCAAGAGGGTTTTACAAAATTTTGAAGATACTTTCTCCCCTTTTGAAAACACATTAAGATATCAATTTGAAAACTTTATTTTTAAAATTTGGTGGTGGTGCGGTCCTTTTGCTTTGGGCTAATACTTTCTCCCCCTTTGGCATGAATCGCCAAAAATGGATACCTGTGAGTGAAATATAAGCCCTTTTTCTTTCTCCCTAATGGTAAACAAATAGATTTGAGTGAAGATTATACCAAAGTGGAGAACTATGCAGAATACCGGCAAAGAGTAGATAACACCGATGGAGTGGAGTGGAAGCGTTGTCTTTGCCGAATACTCCATTTCCCTTTCAATTCTATGACTAAGCATAGTAATACACTTGAAAACACATTAGTCATAGACATAAAAGAGATATGATCAAAGGTATATACATGAGCTATGTGTGCAAGGTATCAATCAAAATTCCGAGAATCAAGAATGTTTAGCTCATTCCTAGGTTTGGTAAAGGTTTTCTTATCTAGTGGCTTGGTAAAGATATCGGCTAATTGATCTTTGGTGTTAATATAGGCTATCTCGATATCCCCCCTTTGTTGGTGATCTCTCAAAAGGTGATACCGAATGGCTATGTGCTTAGTGCGGCTGTGCTCAATGGGATTATCTGCCATGCGGATTGCACTCTCATTATCACATAGGAGAGGGACTTTGCTAAATTTGTAGCCATAGTCCCTAAGGGTTTGCCTCATCCAAAGCAATTGCGCGCAACAATGGCCTGCGGCAATATACTCGACTTCGGCGGTATTAAGAGCTACTGAGTTTTGTTTCTTTGAAGCCCAAGGCACCAGGGATCTCCCCAGAAATTGACAAGTCCTTGATGTTCTCTTCCTATCAACTTTACACCCTGCCCAATCAGCATCGAAATATCCTAATAAATCAAAAGAGGATCCCTTGGGGTACCAAAGACCAAACTTAGGTGTATGAACTAAATATCTCAAGATTCGCTTCACGGCCCTAAGGTGAACTTCCTTAGGGTCGACTTGGAACCTTGCACACATGCATACGGAAAGCATAATATCCGGTCGAGATGCACATAAATAGAGTAAAGATCCTATCATCGACCGGTATACCTTTTGATCTACGGATTTACCTCTCGTGTCGAGGTCGAGATGCCCATTGGTTCCCATGGGTGTCTTGATGGGCTTGGCATCCTTCATTCCAAACTTGGTGAGTATATCTTGAATGTACTTGTTGGAACTCTCTCTCTCCTGGGCAAGTTGATCCAACGAGGGAGCAAAAGCAGTGTGAACAAGGTTTCAACTCGAGATGGCAATAGCTCTTGTTAACCTAGCCTCTCAAGGGCACTGTACGGGGGTATTTATAGGTGCCTGAGTGCCCAGCATCTCGAGTTAAGGATGCATGTGCCCTCAGGCGCCTAGGTTATCCCTGGAATATTCCCATAAAGCAGGGTTACAGACTGTAATTACAGGGAAACCTTTACAAATTAGGCCCGTAATGCGCGGCGGCCACGCAGGGCCTGTTACAATGGGCCGGATCACAAGTGGGCCTCCCCCATGGACGAGACCGCGAGATGGGACGACCTCATCATAGGCCTTTGTCCTGTGACGCGTGGGACGAAGGGTGAAGTCTGTCAGTCATCTTGTCTCCATTGGTGCAGCGAGGCTGGCGAAGGCATCGAGCGAAGGGTGGCGTCTTCGCCTTCGCCCCAACATTTGCCCTCCGAGGGACCAGTTCGACTAAGTCATCTGGTGCCGAAGGCGTCGCTAGATGGTGGAGTGCCCTCGCTCAAAATGGTTCCGCGGGGGTTTTTGACATGACCGTTGATTGACGCCGCACTGTTGGATTGCGGGCTTCCCGAAGCGTCGCGCTCTGTGCATATAAAGGGGGCGGGGCGGCGCGGATTGAAATTTACCTTTCTGCGTGCCGCGAAAACCCTAGCCTCCTTTTCAAATTGCTCGCTTGCTCGTCTGCCCTCCTTGCTCCTGTTCGTCGGAGAACTGGCCCGCGTGAAGCAGACCGTGCGCCGCCGTCGACGGTACGTAGTCATGCCGTCTTCCTCCTCATCTGCTGCGACCACGCCGACGGCTGAGGCGTCTTCCGAAGATCTCTCGGGCACTGTGGCGGCGACGGAATTACGACCGGGTGACACAGTGGAATTCGGTGTTTCGCGGATTTCGTTGGCCCGCGTGCAAGATATGCAACGGTTGGGGTATTTTGGCGGCGGTGTTGGTCGGGTCCCAGGGGCAGAGGAGGTCCCCGAGCCCGAGGGCGAATTGGTTGTTTTTGAGGCATTTTTCATCGCCAGCCTTCGCCTGCCTGCGCATCGTTTTGTGTCGGAGGTTCTGCAGAAGTTCGAAGTCCAGGTTCATCAGCTGACACCGAACGCCGTGGTGGCGTTGGCGAAGTATGTCTGAGAACGACGTCGTATGGCGGTCAGCCTTCGGTGGAGGTCTTCGCCAAGCAATACTGTCTGCACTGGCAGAAGAGAAAAATTGGACATGAGATTGCACAATTCGGATCGTGCACTTTCACGCCGAAGTCCGGGAAGACTTCGATGGAAGTTGTGGAGTTGGTCCCCTATGCTCGAAATAAGTGGGGCAACTGGTGGGACTACTGGTCTTATGTTTCGGAGGCTGAAGTCGAAGATCACCCAGGGCTCCCTGCCGCCATTCTGTGTTCTCATTATTATGTGGCGTACCCGCCATTTGAAGTGGCGGAGGATGATGAAAATGAGAGGGCCCTTCGGATTGCTGCCTGCACAAGTAGTGGGCGCGATCTAGTTGAGGAATTCATAGGGTATGGGGTGTGGCCCTTGGCGCATGGATGGGCGCTGGGCGAAGTATGCCCTCGCGAGATTCCCTCCCTGGGTGGACGGAAAGTGCGAAGTCCGCTTTTTGCTTTGGATGTGCGAGGGCGGGATCCTGCCGTGGTTGTGCGTGAGGCGGAGGATGGGGCGGTGAGAATTGTTGGGCGCTATGTGCCGAAGACGGAGGCCCAGCAGAGTTGGGATATACGTGGATCCAACAACCGCCTGAATATGGTCTTCGAGTTGAATTGTTTGCCGTATGGCGGTTATCTCGGGGAGGACGTCGTCGACCGCCGCGGGAAAAAACCAGCCGCCGTGATTGAGGACGACCCCGCGCTGGAGGCCGCCCCAGCCACTAAAAAGAGGAAGCTAGGTACTGCGGTGGGAGAACTAGGGGTCTCCGATAGCTTTGCTATGGAGTTGATGGGGACATGCGCGGCCCCCGGGGGAAGGATGTCTTCGCCCGAGCTCCGGGAGTCTTCGGCGCGGATGCTGGAGGTTACCGGGGGTCGATGGCCCAGGAACGTTCCTATCCCCCGTGCGGCTGGCGAAGAATTCTTTACGTCTCGCATGGTTCATGACTTGAGAGTGTTTCCTCATGGACCGAATATTGCTGCTGTTGTGTCGGCAGTGATGAACAAGGATCGCCAGGATGCTGCGCAGAAGCGACGGGCGGTCATCAGGCTCCCCGAAGCTAGGCCGAAGAGGGCGCGGGGGACTGCGAAGGCTACCATCCCCGGCGGTAGCCAGCCGACGCTGGCGGTGAGGATGGCCACCCCTGGGTCCAGCAAGGTGCCGGAGAGTGCGAAGGCGGTCGGCGTCGGCGGAACCAAGTCTGCCCCGGACGGAGCTGCGAAGGTCCACGAACCGCCTTCGCCGGGGAAACGCGTTGCCGACTTCGGCACAAATATTAGCGTGGACGACTACCTCGTTGGTAAGTAAGTTTTTTTTGACCGGTGATACGTTGCAGGGTCGGGCGAGGGGCAACCTGTTGTCGTCCCGCCTGCGGTGGCAACCACGGCATCTACCGCGGTGCTTGGGGTGAAGGGTGGCGCTTTCAGCGTTGGCGGCGAGATTGCGGCGGCCACTGCAGTCAAGGACGAAGCGGGCACCGTGTCCCGCCGGCTGAGGGAGGCATCGCAGCAGTTGTCGTAGCAGCTGAGTCAAGTAAGTTGAGCTGGACTTCAGTGTCTGCCGATTTCATGGGGATTGTAGTCTCATGTGCGTCTGTTAGGCGGCCGACTTTGCCGACCGCGTGGCATCGGGTGCCCTTACTGCGGATGTGTCTGCCGAGGTCGAGAGACTTCGGGCGCAGCACGCGGACGCCGTCCGGGAGAAGTCGGCTGCGGAGAGCAAGATCCGCAGGTTGGCGGATAAGGTGGCCGCCCTGGAGGGCGAGAGGACGAACCTCCGGCGCCAGCTGGCGGAGGAAAGGAGGGAGGCCAACCAGGCCATCGCCGAGGCGCAGGCTGCGCAGGCGGAGGCCAAATTGGCGCGGGCGGAGGGGAGTCTCGCCACCCAACGCGCCGAGGAATGGGAGGTGCGGTTCAATGCTCTGCATGGCCGCATGGAAAGGGTCGAGGCCTCTACGCACTCAAAAGTTGAGCGGACGCGTAAACAGCTTATGGACTCATACCGCGAGCTGGGTGCGCGGACTGCTGACTTCGAGGTGCCCGACCGAGAGGCGGGCCTTTGCTTCCTCGAGTGGCTGCAAGAGGAATTACTGGCGCTCCTGACCATCGTCGAGCGCTTCATGTCCTTTTCCTCCCTCGTCACCTGCGAGGGGGCCGTGAATGCGCTGTCCCGCGAGGGGTGCAGTCACTATGAGGCCTTCGACCGATCCGATGAAGACTTTGGGCGCGAGATTTTTTAGGTCGAAGACCCTGTGGTGAAGGATTCCGCGGGGGCCCTTTTCGATCGGATGTGGGGCCCCCACGGTCGGGAGGTGGTTAGGGAGCGGGCTGACCGGGCGAGGGGACAGGTAAGGTTTGTCTTTTGTTTCGTGTTGTTGACTCTGGGTACGCGTGGGTTTGTTGAATCAGTGTGCTGTTGCTGTAGATGGCGCGTGCCGAAGACGTGGAGGACTTCGGACATCTGAACAGCGCGCAGCCCGAAGCAGAGGTCAACCCGGTGGTGCCCGAGGCTGAGGTCGACCCGGCACCGCCCCCAGAAACCAGTGAAGGCTCCCCTGCTGCCCCTGCGCCGATGGCGGAGGATCCCCCGAAGGCGGCGATGGAGGTGGCAGCAGAGGATCCCATGGTGGCAGCTGGGTCTTCGCAGGTGGCTTAGTGGGTGTGGGGTAGTTAGTGAATTATGTCTGTGTGGCTGAACCTTGGTTGCTGCGCAGGTTCAGGATTTTGGGCCTGCGCACGCAACCGCTACTGCTAATTTTGTGGCGGCTTCGACCGTGGTCGCTGGAAATGAATCAAATGAGTCTACGTTTAAGTTTTCTGAGTTTGATGACTCTGGGAGTTTGGTTGTGTGGACGGAAGAGTCTTCGGATGAGGACTTGGATTACTTTGCGGCCTTGGATGTGGCTGCGACGGAGGCTTCTCCGCGTGTTACGGGTGCTGAAGTTTTGCCTGGTCCGAGTGCTGGACGTAGGCAGCGAAGGGCGGTGGCAAAGCGTAGAGTGAGTGAGGTGGATGGTGGTCGACTTCGTGTGGGCGGGGCTGGCAAACGGGAATTGTTGTCCTCGCAGGTTGGGGCGAGTATAGGTGAGGGGAAGTTGTGAAGTCTTTTTGAGGGTGAGGAGCTGAGGATAATGCTATTTAACTATAGGGAGATGGGAATCATTCCGAAGGTTGAACCAATGTAAGGTGTGATGCCCTCGCTGTACGTGTGTAACTATAGTTTGTATGATGAGGCTGTGTGCCTTCGCGCATCCGGCTATGTTCATAGGGGCGTTGCGCACTTGGTCTAGCACGTTTATTATGTCTTTTGAAGAAGACTTCGATTTTGCGCACTCGTTGTGCTAGTCCGGCTGCACCCTTAGGCGACTTTTGCACGGATAGTCTTTTGAAGAAGACTTCGATTGTACGCACTTGTTGTGCTAGTTCGGTTGCACCCTTAGGCGACTTTTGCGCGGATAGTCTTTTGATGAAGACTTCGATTGTACGCACTTGTTGTGCTAGTCCGGCTGCACCCTTAGGCGACTTTTGCGCGGATAGCCTTTTGATGAAGACTTCGATTGTACGCACTTGTTGTGCTAGTCTGGCTGCATCCTTAGGCGACTTTTGCGCGGATTGTTGCACGCGAGGGTAGCCAGTGCTGCCCCTCGCGGTGACTTTTGTATTGGTCGAATGCCGAAGACCGTTGATGCGGTCTTTTTCGACGTAATTTTTGTGGGGGATTTTTCGCGTGTATATTACATGGCGCCGCCTCGTTAAAAACATCACCCCTCGGGAGGAAAAGAGTGCGGGCTGGAATAAGATTGTTTTGCGAATTACAAGGGCGGGCTGGCCCTAAGGAGTCAAACAAAAAATTTGCGGAGATTATCAATGTTTCAAGAATGCTCTAAGTCTTCGCTGGATGGCGTTGTGAGCCTGTACGCACTGGGGGACGCCTTCATCTTGATGACGAAAGGGCCCTCCCACTTGGGCTCCAACTTGCCCCGGGACTCTGTCCGTGCTGTCCGGACGAGTACGAGGTCTCCTTAGCTGAATTCCCTCGGGATGACTGTGTGGTCGCGCCATGCTTTTGTTTGAGCTTGGTATTTGTTTAGAGCCTGTAGGGCGAAGATGCGGTCTCCGTCGATGAGGTCCTTCGAAGTAGGTTCGTCCACATCGGGGACGGCTGACGGGACTGTCCGTGGTGACCCATGTTTTATTTCTTGCAGGGTCATGGCCTCCAATCCGTATAGAAGGCGGAAAGGGGTGAACCCAGTCGCCCTGCACTCAGTCGTGTTCAGTGCCCAGACCGCTTCAGGTAACAGGTCGGCCCACTTGCCCTTTTTGTCGTCGAGGAGCATCTTCTTGACGGCTGTGAAAATTTTGCCATTTGCGTGTTCCACAACTCCGTTGGATTGTGGGTGGTACACTGAGGAGAAGGCAAGCTTGGTGCCAATGGAGAAGCAAAAATCCTTGAAGTCTTGGCTATCAAATTGCTTGCCATTGTCAACTGTGAGTTCGGACGGGACTCCGAAGCAGCAAACAATGTTTTGCCAGAAGATTTTTTGGGCAGTCTTCGATGTTATTGTGGATACAGCCCTTGCCTCGATCCATTTGGTGAAGTACTCGACAGCGACGAAGGTGAACTTGAGGTTCCCCTAGGCCGTGGGCAGGGGCCCGACAATGTCCAGGCCCCAGCGCTGAAGAGGCCACGTGTGGGCGATTAGCTTCGTGAATTGCGAAGGGCGTCCTGAGCGTGGAGAAAATTTCTGGCAAGCTTCGCAGGACCTTGTGACCCGATTTGCGGCACAAATCATGGCGAGCCAGTAGAAACCTTGACGGATTACCTTTGCGGCTAGGGCCCTCGGCCCTGCGTGAGAGCCGCAAGTCCTGCTGTGGACTTCGTGTAGAATTTGGACGCCTTCGGTCTCGGTGACACATTTAAGCATGGGTTGACTGACCCCCTTCTTGTAAAGTTGGCCTTCAATTAGTGCAAAGTCCCGGCTTCGATGTTTGAGGCGCTTGGCCTCATTGATGTCGGTTGGATGATAGTACCCCTGCAGGAACAGGGTTATTGGTGCCCGCCAGTCTTCGGTCATGATAAGGTTGACTATGCGGTGGCCCTCGCTGTCATTGGTTATTTGGAGCCCCTCTGGGCTGCGGACGGCTGGCGTGCTGATGACATGGTAGAATACATCGGAGGGCAGGGCCTCGCCTCTGGCGGCTGCCTTGGCCAATGCATCGGCCTCCTCATTCTTGGCTCGGTCCACATGCTGCAAGGTGAAGCCTTTGAATTGCCTTTCGAGACTACGGATAGCGGCGAGATACTACATAAGTGCGGGGTCCCTCGCTGCGTAGTCTTTCTCGACTTGGCCGGCGACCACCTTGGAGTCTGTTTTGATGATGCAGGTGGTGACGCCGAGTGCCCTTAGCTTGCGAAGGCCGAGGATGACAGCTTCGTATTCTGCTATATTGTTAGTGCATCTGTCAGACTCCAAAGCAAAGCTGAGGCGTGCTGCGTATCTATGCTTGACCCCTGTGGGTGAAGTAATGACTGCAGCGACGCCTGCCCCCGCATGGCACCATGCGCCGTCGCAATGGATTGTCCACACCCTCTCTATGGACGGGTCCGGTTGTGTTATTGGCCCAGTCCAGTCGACTATGAAGTCTGCTAGGACTTGTGACTTGATGGTTGTCCTGGGTTCAAATGTGATGTGATAGCCGGAGAGTTCGGCTGCCCATTTGGCAATCCAGACTGATGCCTCCGGGTTTCTGAACAATTCACCGAGTCCCCTATCTGAGGTGACCCGGACCTTGAATGCTTCGAAATAATGGCGCAATTTGCGAGAGGCCATAACGACTGCATAGGCGATCTTTTCTAGTTCCGTCATATTACATTTTGATGTTGTGAGCACTTCAGAGACGTAATAGACTGGACATTGCCTGATCGTGCCCTCTCTGGTCTGCTCTTGAACCAGTGCTACGTTGACCGCATGTGGCGAAGCCGCGACATAGAGCAACAGGGGTAGCGAAGGGTCAGGGCTTGTAAGAATCGCCAATTCCGATAGGTACTGCTTCAATGAAGCGAAGGTCGCCGCCTGCTCTGGTCCCCATGCGAAGTCTTTTGCACCGCGGAGTGTTTTGAGGAAAGGGAGGCTTCGCTCTGTGGATTTGGAGATGAATCTGTTGAGGGCGGCCAATCTGCCTTTCAGTCGTTGTACATCTCTGGCTGACTGCGGGGGCATCATATTGATGATAGCCTGGATTTTGGTTGCATTGGCCTCAATCCCGCGGTGTGACACCAGGTAGCCCAAGATTTTCACCTGGCGAACGCCGAAGACGCACTTTTCGGGGTTCAGGCGAAGTCGTGCGTCCCGCATGTTCGCAAACGTTTCGGCGAGGTCAGCCAGGTGGTCTTCCTTGCTTCTGCTGGCGACGACGATATCGTCCACATATGTGAATATATTTCTGCCGACTTGGCTCTCAAGCACCGTTTTGGTGAGTCGAGAGAAGGTGGACCCGGCGTTCTTAAGTCCCTCCGGCATTCTGATGAAGCAATACGTGCCGAAGGGTGTTATGAAGCTGGTGCTTGCCTTGTCTTCCTCCTTCATATATATTTGATGGTAGCCAGAGAAGCAATCAAGGAGTGACATGACTTCGCACCCGGCCGCACTATCGACGATTTTGTCGATCCGAGGCAGCAGGAAGTTGTCCTTGGGGCAGGCCTTGTTAAGACTGGTGAAATTGATGCACATCCGCCATTTGCCGCTCTTCTTCTGCACCATCACTACGTTGGTGAGCCATGTAGGGTAGGCAATTGGCTCGATAAATTTGGCCTCAAGCAGGCGATGTACCTCGGCCTTGGCGGCTTCCGTCTTCTCGTCAGACATCTTACGCAGCCGCTGTTTCTTCGGCCTCACCGAAGGGTCGATTCCTAAGCTGTGCTCGATGATGGAGCGACTGACTCTGACCAGGTCGAGGGCAGACCAGGCGAAGACATCTTTATTCTTGGACAGACAGCAGAGGAGTCTTTCCTCGTCATGCGAAGTGAGGTCTTCGCTGATGGTAACCGTCTGCTTGGGTGTTGCCTGGTCGAGGGGAACAGTCTTGGTCCCGTCGTTGCTCTGCAGATGTGCTTTGTCATGTTCTTTGGCGGTTGGGCTGGCAGACCCGGGGACCTCGCGCTGGGCCGTGAGGCAGTGTACGTTTCTTTGTCCAGGAATGAAGTCTCGTTCTATGTTACGCGCAACCTGCTGGTTGCCGTAGACTATGATGGCGCCTTGCGGACCTGGGATCTTCATGCACAGGTAAAGTCCGTGAATAGCTGCCTCAAACTTGTTGATGGAGCCCCGGCCCATTATGGCGTTGTACGGGTACACCATGTCGACGATGTCGAACGTGACTTGCTCACTTTGGGCATTGGGTGCTACACCGAAGGAGAGAGGTAATACTATTTTGCCGACGGGAAAGGTGCCCTTGCTGCCGAAGCCATACAGGGGGTTGTCCGAAGGCTTGAGCAGGCTGTGGCTTATGCCCATGCGATCGAAAGCATGGAGGAAAATGATATCCGCCTGGCTGCCATTGTCGACTAAGACTTTGTGCAGGTCCCAGCCTGCCATGCTGCAGTTGATAACCATGGCGTCGATGTGGGGTGCGCTGCGTAGATCGACGTCTCGGGCGTCGAAGGTCAATGGCACATGGGACCACTTTGTCTGCACGACTGGACCGATGACGGCGACGTGGTTGATGCTGCGGTAATGGTCCCTCTTCTGCCGCTTTGTGTCGAAGTCGGCGCTGGACCCCCCGGTGATCATATGAATGACTCCGCGATACGGCCGATCGGCGAAGTCCTCTTGCTTTGGGGCTTGGGGGTGGTTGTGGTGGTGGATGTTTTGCTGTTGGTGGTGTGTAGGTGGGGGTGGGGGAGGTATGATTTGTACCTCCTGGTGGTGTTGGTATGCGTGGTGTGGTGGAAGCGGAGCGGGGCCGTGGTTGTATGGCTGAGGGGGTTGCTGATATGTGTGCGCGACAACTCTAGGGTTGTCGGCTGGTTGCGCCCGTGCCATCCTGTCTCTGGTGGCCTTCATCTCTGGGCAGTCTCTTGTAGGATGCGCGCAGTCTTCACCGTGGAACAGGCAGTAAAATCTGCGTGGCTGCTGCGCACGTCCCCAGCCCCGACCACGAGTTCCGTTTCCACGGCCCTGGGTGGGATATTCCTGGCGGCGAGGGGCCTCATCAGCGGGGTGCTGGTTGGCGATGTTGTGCACCTACTGCTGATTGCGGCCATCCTGACCGGAGTCTGCCTGCGAGGGCCTCGTCCATGTGCGGCTGGACTGCGGAGGGTCTTTGGGTTTCCTCTGAGACTCGACTTTGCGCTGGTGGAGTTCTTCGGATCTAGCGTATTTTTCGAACAGCTGATACAACTCCTAGAGGTTCCTGGGCGGATCCTTGATGCAGTGGCTGTAAAGGACGCCGGCCCAAAGGCCACTGATGGCGTAGTGGATGGCGATCTGGTCATCGACCGAAGGCAGTTGTGACTTGAGGGTCAGAAACTTGCGGTAGTACTCTCGCAGAGTCTCTCTTTCCAGCTGCTTGCAGAGTGAGAGTTCAGCCAAGGCGTCGGTGTCTGGGCGGTACCCTTGGAAGTTGAGCAAGAATTTGTCCCGGAGACTTCTCCAGGAGTCGATGGATAATGGGGGCAACCTGGTGTACCAGGTGAGGGCTGGGCCTTCGAGGGCAATGATGAATGACTTGGCCATCGTGGCGTCGTCCCCTCCGGATGATGCAACGGCGACCTGATAGCTCATGATGTACTGTGCTGGGTCAGTGCTGCTGTTGTACTTGGGATAGGTCCCTGCCCTGAAGTTGGCGGGCCATGGTGTCACTTGCAGATGAGGTGCCAGGGGACTTTGCTCGTCAAGGTAGTTGACGCCTTGGAATGCCGTGGCGTGAGGGATGGCGTGTCCGCGCTTAGGGATGAATAGGTCTTCGATTTGTGCGCGCTGTTGGAGGGGTGGGCCGTTTTGCAGGCCGAGTTGGCCTTCGCTCTGCATGAGCGTGATCTCTTATTCAAGCTCCTGAGCCTTCTGCTCTTCGTCGCGTATCATCTGTCGCACCTTGGCTTGTGCAGACACACGTTGGCGCTTGGCCTCGAGGATCTCTTTTTGCTTCAGGAGGTTGCGGTTCTTGATGCGCAAGGCACGCAGATGTAGCTGCTCTTCGGCCGAAACGCCGATGACTTCGCCGTCCTCGGTGGCGTCCGCGCCCTCTGATGGAGCGAAGCCTGGGGGAAGTTGCGGTTGTCCTCCAGAGCTGCAGGTGCGGAGACTGCCTTCGGTAGTGGGTTGTTCGTTGCACTGCCTCTTGCTGTTTGCGTCGTCTTCGCAGGCCTCTTGGTGGGTGGTGTCGACAAGGGCCTTGCCCTTTTTCTCGGCCAGCAGTGCTGCCTTCGCAGCCTCGTCAGCCTTCGAGGTAGCTCTCTTGGGTGCCATCGCGGGTGGTGTTTTCGTAGCACGAACGGTGGGCGCCAAATGTTGGAACTCGCTCTCCTGGGCAAGTTGATCCAACGGGGGAGCAAAAGCAGTGTGAACAAGGTTTCAACTCGAGATGGCAATAGCTCTTGTTAACCTAGCCTCTCAAGGGCACTGTACGGGGGTATTTATAGGTGCCTAAGTGCCCAGCATCTCGAGTTAAGGACGCATGTGCCCTCAGGCGCCTAGGTTATCCCCGGAATATTCCCATAAAGCAGGGTTACAGACTGTAATTATAGGGAAAACTTTACAAATTAGGCCCGTAATGCGCGGCGGCCACGCAGGGCCTGTTACAATGGGCCGGATCACAAGTGGGCCTCCCCCATGGACGAGACCGTGAGATGGGACGACCTCGTCATAGGCCTTCGTCCTGTGACGCGTGGGACGAAGGGTGAAGTCTGTAAGTCGTCTTGTCTCCATTGGTGCAGCGAGGCTGGCGAAGGCACCGAGCGAAGGGTGGCGTCTTCGCCTTCGCCCCAACAGTACTTCGTTTGGCTAATGAAGGTGCCCTCTTGGAGTTGCTTCACTTGAAATTCTAGAAAACACTTCAACTCCCCATCATAGACATCTCGAATTTTTGAACCATGATCCTACTAAACTCTTCACAAATAGATTTGTTAGTAGACCCAAATATGATATCATCAACATAAACTTGGCATACAAACAAATCATTTGCAATTGTTTTAGTAAAGAGAGTAGGATCATCTTTGTCGACTTTGAAGCCATTAGTGATAAGAAAATCTCTTAGGCATTCATACCATGCTCTTGGGGCTTGCTTGAGCCCATAAAGCACCTTAGAGAGTTTATAGATATGGTTAGGATACTCACTATCTTCAAAGCCTAGAGGTTGCTCAACATAGACCTCTTCCTTAATTGGTCCATTGAGGAAGGCACTCTTCACGTCCATTTGATAAAGCTTAAAGCCATGGTAAGTAGCATAGGCAAGTAATATGCGAATTGACTCAAGCCTAGCTACGGGTGCATAGGTTTCACCAAAATCCAAACCTTCGACTTGTGAATAACCCTTGGCCACAAGTCGTGCTTTGTTCCTTGTCACCACACCATGCTCATCTTGCTTGTTGTGGAATACCCACTTGGTTCCTACAACATTTTGGTTAGGACGTGGAACTAAATGTCATACCTCATTCCTCGTGAAGTTGTTGAGCTCCTCTTGCATCGCCAACACCCAATCCAAATCTTTAAGTGCATCCTCTACCCTGTGTGGCTCAATAGAGGAGACAAAAGAGTAATGTTCACAAAAATGAGCGACTCGAGATCGAGTTGTTACCCCCTTATGAATATCGTCGAGAATGGTGTTCACAGGGTGATCTCTTTGAATCGCTTGGTGGACTCTTGGGTGTGGTGGCCTTTGATCTTGTTCATCTTCCTTGTCTTGATCATTGGCATCTCCCCCTTGATCATTGTCCTCCTCTTGAGGTGGATCATCTTCTTGATCTTCATTTTCATCATTTTGAGCTTGATCCTCATTTTGGGTTGGTGGAGATGCTTGCATGGAGGAAGATGGTTGATCTTGTGCTTGTGGAGGCTCTTCGGATTCCTTAGGACACACATCCCCAATGGACATGTTCCTTAGCGCGACGCACGGAGCCTCTTCATCATCTAGCTCATCAAGATCAACTTGCTCCACTTGGGAGCCGTTAGTTTCATCAAACACAATGTCACAAGAAACTTCAACTAGTCTAGTGGACTTGTTAAAGACTCTACATGCCCTTGTGTTTGAGTCATAACCAAGTAAAAAGCCTTCTACATCCTTAGGAGCAAATTTAGATTTTCTACCTCTTTTAACAAGAATAAAGCATTTGCTACCAAAGACTCTAAAATATGAAACATTGGGCTTTTTACCGGTGAGGAGTTCATAAGATGTCTTCTTGAGGATTCGGTGAAGATATAACCGGTTGATGGCGTAGCAAGCGGTGTTGATCGCCTGGGCCCAAAACCGGTCCGGTGTCTTCTACTCATCAAGCATGGTCCTCGCCATGTCAAGTAGAGTTCTATTCTTCCTTTATACTACACCATTTTGTTGTGGTGTGTAGGGAGAAGAGAACTCATGCTTGATGCCCTCCTCCTCAAGAAAACCTTCAATTTGAGAGTTCTTAAACTCCGTCCCATTGTCGTTTCTTATCTTCTTGATCCTTAAACTGAACTCATTTTGAGCCCGTCTCAAGAATCCCTTTAAGGTCTCTTGGGTTTGTGATTTTTCCTTCAAAAAGAATACCCAAGTGAAGCGAGAATAATCATCCACAATAACTAGACAGTACTTACTCCCGCCGATGCTTATGTAAGTTATCGAGCCGAATAGATCCATGTGGAGTAGCTCAAGTGGCCTGTCAGTCGTCATGATGTTCTTGTGTGGATGGTGAGCACTAACTTGCTTCCCTTCTTGACATGCGCTACAAATCCTATCTTTCTCAAAATAAACATTTGACAAATTGTGTTCTCCCTTTAGAAGCTTGTGAAGATTCTTCATCCCAACGTGGGCTAGTCGGCAATGCCGGAGCCAACCCATATTAGTCTTAGCAATTAAGCAAGTGTCGAGTTCAGCTCTATTAAAATCAACTAAGTATAGCTGACCCTCTAACACTCCCTTAAAAGCTATTGAATCATCACTTCTTCTAAAGACAGTAACACCTACATCCGTAAAAAGACAATTGTAGCCCATTTTGCATAATTGAGAAACAGAAAGCAAGTTATAATCTAAAGAATCTACAAGAAAAACTTTGGAAATAGAATGGTCAGGTGATATAGCAATTTTACCCAATCCTTTGACCAAACCTTGATTTCCATCCCCGAATATGATAGCTCTTTGGGGATCTTGGTTTTTCTCATAGGAGGAGAACATCCTTTTCTCCCCAGTCATGTGGTTTGTGCACCTGCTGTCAATGATCCAACTTGAGCCCCCGGATGCATAAACCTACAAAACAAATTTAGGCCTTGTTCTTAGGTACCCAAATGGTCTTGGATCCTTTGACATTAGAAACGACCCCTTGTGTTTGCCCCCAACATATTTGGCAACTACTTTGCCTGATTTGTTAGTAAGCACATAAGATGCATCAAAAGTCTTAAATAAAATGTTATGATCATTTGATGCAATAGGAGATTTCTTTTTAGGCATTTTAACATGAGTAGAACGCCTAGAGCTAGAAGCCTCATTCTTATAAATAAAAGCATGGTGAGAAACAGAATGAGTTTTCTTGGTATGAATTCTCCTAATCTTATCCTCAGGATAACCAGCAGGATATAAAATATAGCCCTCGTTATCCTGAGGCATGGGAGCCTTGACCTTAACAAAATTAGACAATCTTTTAGTAGGGGCATTAAGCTTGACATTGTCTCCCTGTTGGAAGTCAATGCCATCCTTAATGCCAGGGCGTCTCCCACTATAAAGCATACTTCGAGCAAATTTAAAATTTTCATTCTCTAATTCATGCTCGGCAATTTTTGCATCTAGTTTAGCTATATGATCATTTTGTTATTTAATCATAGCAAGGTTATCATGAATAGCATCAACATTAATGTCTCTACATCTAGTACAAATAGAAACATGATCAACACTAGATGTAGAGAGTTTGCAATCATTTAATTCAACAATCTTAGTATGTAAAATAGCATTCTCATCTCTAAGATTGGTAATAGCATCATTGCAAACATTTAAATCTTTAGCCTTAGCAATTAATTTTTCATTTTTACTCTTAAGGCTAGCAAGAGGTTCATTCAACATGTCAATCTTAGCAATTAAACTAGCATTATCATTTCTAAGATTAACAATTGAATCATCACAAACATTTGATTTCTCAACCTTAGCAATTAATTTGGCATTTTCATTTCTAAGGCTAGAAATAGTGTCATGGCAAGTGCTAAGCTCACTAGTCAAATTTTTCATTTTTCTCTACCTCCTGAGCATAAGCATTTTTAACCTTAACATGCTTTTGTTTTCCTTAATAAGGAAATCCTCTTGGCTATCCAAGAGTTCATCCTTCTCATGAATAGAACTAATCAATTCATTCAATTTTTCTTTTTGTTGCATGTTAAGATTGGCAAAAAGAGTAAGCAAGTTATCCTCATCATCACTAGAATTATCCTCATCACTAGAACTTGCATACTTAGTGGAGGATCTAGATTTTACCTTCTTCTTCTTGTCGTCCTTTGCCATGAGGCACTTGTGGCCGACGTTGGGGAAGAGAAGACCCTTGTTGATGGCGATGTTGGCGGCGTCCTCGTCGTCAGAGGAGTTGGTGGAGCTCTCGTCGGAGTCCCACTCCCGGCAAACATGGGCATCGCCACCCTTCTTCTTGTAGTACCTCTTCTTCTCCTTCTTCCACTTCTTGTCGTTATCCCTGTCACTATCACTAGACAAAGGACATTTAGCGATAAAATGACCGGGCTTACCACATTTGTAGCAAACCTTCTTGGAGTGGGGCTTGTAATCCTTCCCCCTCCTTTGCTTGAGGATTTGGAGGAAGCTCTTGATGATGAGCGCCATTTCCTCGTTGTCGAGCTTGGAGGCATCGATGGGGATCCTACTTGGTGTAGAATCCTTCTTTTCTTCTTCTGTTGCCTTGAATGCAATGGGTTGCACCTCGGGTGTTGAGGTGGCGCCTTGCTCGATGATTTTCTTGGAGCCTTTGATCATCAATTCAAAGCTCACAAATTTTCCTATAACTTCCTCGGGGGACATTAGCTTATATCTAGGATCACCACGAATTAATTGAACTTGAGTAGGATTAAGAAATACGAGTGATCTAAGAATAACCTTGACCATTTCATGGTCATCCCATTTGGTGCTCCCGAGGTTGCGCACTTGGTTCACCAAGGTCTTTAGCCGGTTGTGCATGGCTTGCGGGTCTTCTCCTTGGTTGAGCATGAACCGACCGAGCTCCCCCTCGATCGTTTCCCTCTTGGTGATCTTGGTCACCTCGTCTCCTTCGTGCGTGGTCTTGAGCACGTCCCAAATTTCCTTAGCGCTCTTCAACCCTTGCACCTTATTATACTCCTCTCGACTTAGAGAGGCGACGGGTATAGTGGTGGCTTGGGAGTTGAAGTGCCGGATTTGGGCAACTTCGTCCGAGTCATAGTCTTCATCCCCTACGAATGGTACCTGTACTCCAAACTCAACAACATCCCAAATGCTAGTGTGGAGTGAGGTTAGATGGTGCCTCATTTTATCACTCCACATATTATAATCTTCACCATAAAAAACGGGTGGTTTGCCTAATGAGACAGAAAGTAAAGGAGTACGTTTGGAAATGCGAGGATAGCGTAGGGGGATCTTACTAAACTTCTTGCGCTCATGGCGCTTAGAAGTTACGGACGGCACGTCGGAGCTGGAGGTAGATGGTGACGAAGAATCGGGCTCATAGTAGACCACCTTCTTCATCTTCTTCTTCTTGTCGCCACTCCGATGTGACTTGTTGTAGGAGTGTGATTCTCCCTTTCCTTTTGAGTCGGACTCCCTTGATGGAGCCTCCTATGGCTTGTAGTGAGCTTCTCGCCGATCATGACCTCCTTCTTGGCGTGATCTCTGAGAGCACCTAGAGGGGGGGTGAATAGGTGATCCTGTAACACTTAAAACTTAAGCCACAAAAACTTGGTTAAGTGTTAGCGCAATAACCGCCAAGTGGCTAGAGAGGAGTCTTCAACAAAACACAATAACCAACAAGAGATCAATCACAGAGATGGCACGGTGGTTATCCCGTGGTTCGGCCAAGACCAACGCTTGCCTACTCCACGTTGTGGCGTCCCAACGGACGAGGGTTGCAATCAACCCCTCTCAAGCGGTCCAAAGACCCACTTGAATACCATGGTGTTTTGCTTGCTTTTCTTAATCCCGTTTGCGAGGAATCTCCACAACTTGGAGCCTCTCGCCCTTACACTTGAAGTTCACAAAGAAGCACGGAGCAAGGGAGGGATTAGCAACTCACACAAGACACAAAGATCACCGCAAATATGCACACACAATACCCAGACTTAAGCTCAAAAGACTAGCACACTAGAACGGAGCTTAAATCACTAGAATGTCGAACAAGTGCGCAAGAATGGAGTGTGAGTGATCAAGAGTGCTCAAGGAATGCTTGGTGTACTCCTCCATGCGCCTAGGGGTCCCTTTTATAGCCCTAAGGCAGCTAGGAGCCGTTGAGAGCAATCCTGGAAGGCAGATCTTGCCTTCTGTCGACTGGCGCACCGGACAGTCCGGTGCACCACCGGACATTGTCCGGTGCAGATATCCTTCCTTATTTGGTGAAGCCGACCGTTGGAGTTTGAGAGCCGTTGGCGCACCGGACACTGTCCGGTGCACACCGGACAGTCCGGTGCACCAATGTGACCGTTGGCTCGGCCACGCGTCACGCGCGGAATCCTCGGCCGACCGTTGCCCCGGCTGACTGTTGACTCACCGGACAGTCCGGTGCACCACCGGACAGACCGGTGAATTTTAGCCGTACGCCGTTAATCATCTCCCGAGAGCGACGAGTTCGCCTGTGAGCGGCTCACCGGACAGTCCGGTGCACCACCGGACAGACCGGTGAATTATAGCCGTACACCACCGTCGAAGTCCCGAGAGCAGCCTGTTCGCCAGAGCCAGCCTGGCGCACCGGACACTGTCCGGTGCACCACCGGACAGTCCGGTGAACCCAGACTGAGCAGACTTTGGCTGAACAAAGTCATCTCATTTCCAATTCAATTTTTCCTGTTTCCAGCACTTAGACACAATACATTAGTCCATAAAACAATGTACTAAGTCTATAAACATACCTTTTGACATGATTTGCACTTTGTCCACCACTTTGCATAGATTAACGCAAAGACACTTGTGTTGGCACTCAATCACCAAAATACTTAGAAATGGCCCAAGGGCACATTTCCCTTTCAATCTCCCCCTTTTTGGTGATTTATGCCAACACAACATAAAGCAACTAGAACAAGTGCAATATCAATGCAAATGAAAACCAAAAGTTGTTTTGAATCAATTTTGGCATATATGGATCACTCTTTGCCACCACTTGGTTTGATTTTGCAAATAAAACTCAAATTCCTATCTCTAAGTCAAATTCACTTGTAGAGACATAAAGAGACGGATTCCAAAAGAAATTGATCAAGGATTTCAAAAACTCCCCCTTTTTCCCATAATCAACATTTCTCCCCACAAGAGACCAACTTTTGACATAAGAGACAAAGAGTTTTGACAAACCAAAAGCTCTATTCTACTATTTTCAAAATTTCTCAAGTGGTAGCTGATCCATTTATTGCTTTGGCCTTTATTTTCTCCCCCTTTGGCATCAAGCACCAAAACGGGATCAATCTTGGCCCTAAAACCCCATGGCCTCACCAAAATCTTCAAATAAGAACACAAAGGCAATAAGAGAACATGAGATGAACTTGGAATAAGTTACCCTCGCATCGGAGTGCAGTGGAAGTCTTTCATGGTCCAAGTCCACCTTTTCCCTTTCAAACCTCCTTTGAGACTAAATCAAGCAAACTCAAGCAAACGTTTAGTCTCAAAGGGTCAAGTTGTAGCACAACTCCCCCTAAATATGTGCATCACTTGCAAAAGGACTTGTGAGGTCCGAGGAGTGATTGTACAACTTGAGCACCATAGTAAGCAACAAAATGCATAAGGAACATGATCAAAGGCATAAACACATGTATGCTATAAATCAATCCAAGTTCCGCGAATCTAGGATATTTAGCTCACTACGCAGCCTGCAAAAGGTCTTTTCATCTAAAGGCTTAGTGAAGATATCGGCTAGCTGGTTTTCGGTGCTAACATGAAACACTTCGATATCTCCCTTTTGCTGGTGGTCTCTCAAAAAGTGATGCCGGATGTCAATGTGCTTTGTGTGGCTATGCTCAACAGGATTTTCCGCTATTCGGATAGCACTCTCATTGTCACATAGGAGTGGGACTTTGCTCAGATTGTAGCCAAAGTCCCGGAGGGTTTGCCTCATCCAAAGTAGTTGCGCGCAACACTGTCCTGCGGCAACGTACTCGGCCTCAGCGGTGGATAGGGCAACGGAAGTTTGTTTCTTAGAATTCCACGACACCAGGGACCTTCCTAAGAATTGGCACGTCCCCGATGTACTCTTCCTATCGACCTTACATCCAGCATAGTCGGAATCTGAATATCCAATCAAGTCAAAGTTAGACCCCTTTGGATACCAGATCCCGAAGCAAGGCGTAGCGACTAAATATCGAAGAATTCGCTTCACAGCCACCAAGTGACACTCCCTTGGATCGGATTGAAATCTAGCACACATGCATACGCTAAGCATAATATCCGGTCTACTAGCACATAAATAAAGTAAAGATCCTATCATAGACCGGTATGCCTTTTGATCAACGGACTTACCTCCTTTGTTGAGGTCGGTGTGTCCGTCGGTTCCCATCGGAGTCTTTGCGGGCTTGGCGTCCTTCATCCCAAACCGCTTTAGCAAGTCTTGCGTGTACTTCGTTTGGGATATGAAGGTACCATCCTTGAGTTGCTTCACTTGGAACCCAAGGAAGTAGTTCAACTCGCCCATCATCGACATCTCGAATTTCTGCGTCATCACCCTGCTAAACTCTTCACAAGACTTTTGGTTAGTAGAACCAAATATTATGTCATCGACATAAATTTGGCACACAAAAAGATCACCATCGCAAGTCTTAGTGAAAAGAGTTGGATCAGCTTTCCCAACCTTGAAAGCATTAGCAATTAAAAAGTCTCTAAGGCATTCATACCATGCTCTTGGGGCTTGCTTAAGTCCATAGAGCGCCTTAGAGAGCTTACACACGTGGTCGGGGTACCGTTCATCCTCGAAGCCAGGGGGTTGCTCCACGTACACCTCCTCCTTGATCGGCCCGTTGAGGAAAGCGCTCTTCACATCCATTTGGTACAACCTGAAAGAATGGTGAGCGGCATATGCTAGCAAAATACGAATTGATTCTAGCCTAGCCACAGGAGCAAACGTCTCCTCAAAGTCCAAACCTGCGACTTGGGCATAACCTTTTGCCACAAGTCGAGCCTTGTTCCTCGTCACCACCCCGTGCTCGTCCTGTTTGTTGCGGAACACCCACTTGGTTCCCACAACATTTTGCTTGGGACGAGGCACCAGTGTCCAAACTTCATTGCGCTTGAAGTTGTTGAGTTCCTCCTGCATGGCCAATACCCAGTCCGGATCTAGCAAGGCCTCTTCTACCCTGAAAGGCTCAATAGAAGAGACAAAGGAGTAATGCTCACAAAAATTAACTAATCTTGAACGAGTAGTTACTCCCTTGCTAATATCACCCAATATTTGGTCGACGGGATGATCCCTTTGAATCGTCGCTCGAACTTGGGTTGGAGGTGCCTGAGGTGCTTCTTCCTCTTCAACTTGAACATCCTGTGCTCCCCCTTGATCATGCGCCTCCACTTGAGGTACCTGTTCGTCATCTTGGGTTGAGGGATGCACCATAGTTGAGGAAGAAGGTTGATCTTGCTCCAATTGTTCCTGTGGTCGCACATCGCCAATCGCCATGGTGCGCATTGCGGCCGTTGGAACGTCTTCTTCATCTACATCATCAAGATCAACAACTTGCTCTCTTGGAGAGCCATTAGTCTCATCAAATACAACGTCGCTAGAGACTTTAACCAAACCCGATGATTTGTTGAAGACCCTATACGCCTTTGTATTTGAGTCATAACCTAATAAAAACCCTTCTACAGCTTTGGGAGCAAATTTAGAGGTTCTACCTTTCTTCACAAGAATATAACACTTGCTCCCAAATACACGAAAATAAGATACATTGGGTTTGTTACCAGTTAGCAGCTCATATGAAGTCTTCTTGAGGAGGCGGTGAAGATAGACCCTGTTGATGACGTGGCAAGCCGTGTTCATGGCTTCCGACCAAAAACGCTTGGGGGTCTTGAACTCTCCAAGCATAGTCCTCGTCATATCGATGAGTGTCCTGTTCTTCCTCTCTACCACACCATTTTGCTGAGGTGTGTAGGGAGCGGAGAACTCGTGCTTGATCCCCTCCTCCTCAAGGAACTCCTCCACTTGAAGGTTCTTGAACTCGGACCCGTTGTCGCTCCTTATCTTCTTCACCTTGAGCTCAAACTCATTTTGAGCTCTCCTGAGGAAGCGCTTGAGGGTCCCTTGGGTTTCAGATTTATCCTGCAAAAAGAATACCCAAGTGAAGCGGGAAAAATCATCAACTATAACAAGACCATACTTACTTCCTCCTATACTTAGATAGGCGACGGGTCCGAAGAGGTCCATATGAAGCATCTCCAAGGGTCTTGATGTGGTCATCACGTTTTTGGTGTGATGAGAGCCTCCCACCTGTTTCCCTGCTTGACAAGCTGCACAAGGTATATCTTTTTCGAAATGTACATTAGTTAGACCTATCACGTGTTCTCCCTTTAGAAGCTTGTGGAGGTTCTTCATCCCCACATGTGCTAAGCGGCGATGCCACAGCCAGCCCATGCAAGTCTTAGCGATTAAGCATGCATCTAGACCGGCCTCTTCTTTTGCAAAATCAACCAAATAAAGTTTGTCGTCTAGTACACCCTTAAAAGCTAGTGAACCATCACATCTTCTAAAGACAGACACATCTACATTTGTAAATAGACAATTATATCCCATTTTGCATAATTGATTAACAGATAACAAATTATATCCAAGCGACTCAACTAAAAACACATTAGAAATAGAGTGCTCAGATGAAATAGCAATTTTACCTAACCCTTTTACCTTGCCTTGGTTCCCATCATCGAATATTATTGAATCTTGGGGATCCTTGTTCTTGACGTAGGAAGAGAACATCCTCTTTTCCCCCGTCATGTGGTTTGTGCATCCGCTGTCGATAATCCAGCTTGAACCCCCGGATGCATAAACCTGCAAGGCAAATTTAGGCTTGGGTCTTAGGTACCCAACTCTTGTTGGGTCCTACAAGGTTAGTTACAATTGTCTTAGGGACCCAAATGCAAGTTTTATCTCCCTTACATTTGGCCCCTAACTTCCTAGCAATCACCTTCTTATTCTTTCTATAAATGGCAAAAGAAGCATTGCAAGCATGATATATTGTAGAAGGTTCATTAACTTTCCTAGGAACATTGACAACATTTCTCCTAGGCATATTATGAATAACATTTCTCCTACCAACATTTCTATCATGCACATAGGAAGAACTAGAAGCAAACATGGCATGAGAATCAAAAGCATCATACGCATTACAACTCCTATGAGTATTTCTAGATTGTCTCCTATCATGGTACATAAAGGCATGGTTCTTTTGCACACTACTAGCCATAGGGGCCTTCCCTTTCTCCTTGGCGGAGATGGGAGCCTTATGGCTTGTTAAATTCTTGACTTCCCTCTTGAAGCCAAGACCATCCTTAATTGACCCGTCTACCAATTGTGTAGGCATCCCTTGCAAATTTTAGTTTGTCAAATTCACTTTTGCTAGTCTTAAGTTGGGCATTAAGACTAGCTACTTCATCATTTAATTTAGAAATGTGCTCTAGGTGTTCACTACAAGTATCAACATTAAGATCTTTACACCTAGTGCAAACATGTTCTACACAAGAGTTAGATTTACTAGCTACTTCTAGTTTAGCATTTAAATCATCATTAACACCTTTTAAAGTAGCAATGGTTTCATGACAAGTAGATAGTTCATAAGAAAGCATTTCATTTCTTTTAACTTCTAAAGCATGAGCTTTTTGTGCCTCTACAAATTTATCATGCTCTTCATACAACAAATCCTCTTGTTTTTCTAGTAACCTATTCTTGTCATTCAAGGCATCAATTAACTCATTAATTTTGCCAATTTTAATTCTATCCAAACCTTTAAATAAACTAGAATAGTCTATCTCATCGTCATCACTAGAATCATCATCACTTGAAGAAGCATAAGTGGTATCCCGAGTACATACCTTCTTCTCCTTCGCCATGAGGCACGTGTGATGCTCGTTGGGGAAGAGGGATGACTTGTTGAAGGCAGTGGCGGCGAGTCCTTCATTGTTGGAGTCGGAGGAGGAGCAATCCGAATCCCACTCCTTTCCGATATGTGCCTCGCCCTTGGCCTTCTTGTAATTCTTCTTCTTCTCCCTCTTGTTTCCTTTTTCCTGGTCACTATCATTATCGGGACAGTTAGCAATAAAATGACTAAGCTTACCACATTTGAAGCATGAGCGCTTCCCCTTTGTCTTGGTCTTGCTTGGCTGTCCCTTGCGACCCTTAAGCGCCGTCTTGAAGCGCTTGATGATGAGGGCCATCTCTTCATCATTGAGCCCTGCCGCCTCAACTTGCGCCACCTTGCTAGGTAACGCCTCCTTGCTTCTCGTTGCCTTGAGAGCAATAGGTTGAGGCTCATTGATTGGACCATTCAGTGCGTCGTCCACGTACCTCGCCTCCTTGATCATCATTCGCACGCTTACGAATTTTCCAAGGACTTCTTCAGGCGACATTTTGGTGTACCTGGGATTCTCACGAATATTATTCACCAAATGTGGATCAAGAACGGTAAAGGACCTTAGCATCAATCGGACGACGTCGTGGTCCGTCCATCGCGTGCTTCCGTAGCTCCTTATTTTGTTGATAAGGGTCTTGAGCCGGTTGTATGTTTGGGTTGGCTCCTCGCCCCTTATCATCGCGAATCGTCCAAGCTCGCCCTCCACCAACTCCATCTTGGTGAGCAAGGTGACGTCGTTCCCCTCATGAGAAATCTTGAGGGTGTCCCAGATCTGCTTGGCATTGTCCAAGCCGCTCACTTTATGGTACTCGTCCCTGCACAAGGATGCTAACAACACAGTAGTGGCTTGTGCATTTCTATGAATCTGTTCATTAATAAAAATAGGACTATCCGAGCTATCAAACTTCATTCCATTCTCAACAATCTCCCATATGCTTGGATGGAGAGAGAATAGGTGACTACGCATTTTGTGGCTCCAAAATCCGTAGTCCTCCCCATCAAAGTGTGGAGGCTTGCCAAGAGGAATGGAGAGCAAATGTGAATTTGAACTTTGAGGAATACGCGAATAATCGAAAGAAAAGTTTGAGTTAACCGTCTTTCGTTTGTCGTAGTCATTATGGGAAGAAGTGGACTCATCACTGTCGTCGTAGTAGACGATCTCCTTGATGCGTCTCGTCTTCTTCTTCTTTCCATCTTTGCGTCTGTGGCCCGAGCCCGAGTCGGTAGGCTTGTCATCCTTAGGCTCATTGACGAAGGACTCCTTCTCTTTATCATTGATCACGATTCCCTTCCCCTTAGGATCCATCTCTTCGGGCGATTAGTCCCTTTGTGAAGAGAACGGCTCCGATACCAATTGAGAGCACCTGGAGGGGGGGTGAATAGGTGATCCTGTAACACTTAAAACTTAAGCCACAAAAACGTGGTTAAGTGTTAGCGCAATAACCGCCAAGTGGCTAGAGAGGAGTCTTCAACAAAACACAATAACCAACAAGAGATCAATCACAGAGATGGCACGGTGGTTATCCCGTGGTTTGGCCAAGACCAACGCTTGCCTACTCCACGTTGTGGCGTCCCAACGGACGAGGGTTGCAATCAACCCCTCTCAAGCGGTCCAAAGACCCACTTGAATACCATGGTGTTTTGCTTTCTTTTCTTAATCCCGTTTGCGAGCAATCTCCACAACTTGGAGCCTCTCGCCCTTACACTTGAAGTTCACAAAGAAGCACGAAGCAAGGGAGGGATTAGCAACTCACACAAGACACAAAGATCACCGCAAATACGCACACACAATACCCAGACTTAAGCTCAAAAGACTAGCACAATAGAACGGAGCTTAAATCACTAGAATGTCGAACAAGTGCGCAAGAATGTAGTGTGAGTGATCAAGAGTGATCAAGGAATGCTTGGTGTACTCCTCCATGCGCCTAGGGGTCCCTTTTATAGCCCCAAGGCAGCTAGGAGCCGTTGAGAGCAATCCTGGAAGGCAGATCTTGCCTTCTGTCGACTGGCGCACCGGACAGTCCGGTGCACCACCGGACACTGTCCGGTGCAGATATCCTTCCTTATTTGGCGAAGCCGACCGTTGGGGTTTGAGAGCCGTTGGCGCACCGGACACTGTCCGGTGCACACCGGACAGTCCGGTGCACCAAGTGACCGTTGGCTCGGCCACGCGTCACGTGCGGAATCCTCGGCCGACCGTTGCCCCGGCTGACTGTTGACTCACCGGACAGACCGGTGAATTTTAGCCGTACGCCGTTAATCATCTCCCGAGATCGACGAGTTCGCCTGTGAGCGGCTCACCGGACAGTCCGGTGCACCACCGGACAGACCGGTGAATTATAGTCGTACACCGCCGTCGAAGTCCCGAGAGCAGCCTATTCGCCAGAGCCAGCCTGGCGCACCGGACACTGTCCGGTGCACCACCGGACAGTCCGGTGAACCCAGACTGAGCAGACTTTGGCTGAACAAAGTTATCTCATTTCCAATTCAATTTTTCCTGTTTCCAGCACTTAGACACAATACATTAGTCCATAAAACAATGTACTAAGTCTAGAAACATACCTTTTGACATGATTTGCACTTTGTCCACCACTTTGCATAGATTAACGCAAAGACACTTGTGTTGGCACTCAATCACCAAAATACTTAGAAATGGTCCAAGGGCACATTTCCCTTTCAATCTCCCGACATCACTTCGAGCGGTTAAGCTCTAATGAAGTACCAGGCTCTGATACCAATTGAAAGTCGCCTAGAGGGGGGTGAATAGGCGGAATCTGAAAATTATAAACTTAAGCACAACTACAAGCCAGGGTTAGCGTTAGAAATATAATTGAGTCCCAAAGAGAGGGGGGAAACAAATCACAAGCAAATAAGAACGGATGACACGGTGATTTATTTTACCGAGGTTCGGTTCTTGCAAACCTACTCCCCATTGAGGTGGTCACAAAGACCGGGTCTCTTTCAACCCTTTCCCTCTCTCAAACGGTCACCTAGACCGAGTGAGCTTCTCTTCTCAATCAAACAGGACACTAAGTTCCCACAAGGACCACCACACAATTGGTGTCTCTTGCTTTGATTACAATGATCTTGGGAACAAGAAAGAAGGAAGAAGAAAAGCGATCCAAGCGCAAGAGCTCAAATGAACACGGCAAAACTCTCTCTTCTAGTCACTATTGCTTTGAGTGAAATTGGGACTTGGAGAGATTTTGATTCACTCTAATTGTGTCTTGTATTGAATGCTATAGCTCTTGTATTGAATGTGTTGGCTGAAAACTTGGATGCCTTGAATGAGTGGTAGTTGGGGGTATTTATAGCCCCAACCACCAAACTGGCCGTTGGGGATGGCTGCTGTCGTATGGCGCACCGGACACTGTCCAGTGCGCCAGCCACGTCACCCAACCGTTAGGGTTCGACCGTTGGAGCTCTGACATGTGGGGCCACCGGACAGTCCGGTGGTGCACCGGACAGTCATTGTTCACTGTCCGGTGCGCCTTCTGGCGCCTGCTCTGACTCTGCGCGCGCAGTTCGCACTGTTCACTGTTCACTGTTCACTTTTGCAGTCGACCGTTGGCGCAGATAGACGTTGCTCCGCTGGCACACCGGACAGTCCGGTGAATTATAGCGGAGTGGCTCCCCAAATTCCCGAAGCTGAGCAGTTCATAGTTGATCCACCCTGGTGCACCGGACACTGTCTGGTGGCACACCGGACAATCGGGTGCGCCAGACCAGGGCAGCCTTCGGTTGTCTTTTGCTCTTTTTGTTTGAACCCTTTCTTGGACTTTTTATTGGTTTGTGTTGAACCTTTGGCATCTGTAGAACTCATAATCTAGAGCAAACTAGTTAGTCCAATAATTTGTGTTGGGCAATTCAACCACCAAAATCATTTAGGAAAAGGTTTGACCCTATTTCCCTTTCAAGGTGCTCCAATGAGTGTCGACTCTCTGATACCTTGGGAAAAAATCAGGAAGAGTTTTCTTGCCCTTACTTTACATTTCGCATTTACTTTGAGCAATTTATTTTGTGTATTTGCATTCCTAGTATTTGCCATGATGACTTAGGGTTTGCTTATTCTTTCCTAGCTCTTGTGATTTAGCTAAGTAGTTGGGTGAAGTTGGTCTTTTGTTTACGGTTTAATCTTTTGCAAAAAGTTTAGAGAAGCCCAATTCACCCCCCCTCTTGGGCATCGTGATCCTTTCAATAGTTTTTGGGGAAGCTATTTCTGGAGGAGAGGGAAATGTCAGGGACACTACTCAGATGGACTCGACTATGATTGATCAAGTAGGCTGACTCGATTGATCAAGTAGAGCCCAACCAAGGCAACAACGCACAAAACCTGAAGGAGAGCGTTGTTAGGTCAGACATGTGGACTGACGAGTCCGACACATGAACCCAAACACTCAGGAGCAGGCGAGAGGCACGATGCACGACAAAATGTTAGGTAGGGAGTTGTAGTGTCTTGTTATGCATGTCCCGTTTAGCTAAAGGGCGAGGGTATTTATAGGGCAACCGAGGGTAGTTGGTCTAAGTACGTTCGTGCCCCAGTTACCTGTTGTATTCCTGGAATATGTTGTGCAACGAGGTAATTACAGAGTGGAACAATTTTTCCTGAGTTACACCAGATTTTCTACCCAGTCAAGGGCTAACAAGCGGGCCCGGTTTGTACGGGGACAGGCCCACCTTGGCGGGATCATGGATGATGCATATGTGCCTTCGCTTCTGCTGAAAAGGAGAGCTCAACGCATCCAAGCTTGATGGAGGTATCCATGGAACCTTTGATTGGTGGGGCCCTTCGCCAGCAAATCTCTTCGCGGAGCTCGCCCCTTCAGAGAAGCAGTAGGTTAACCCTTAAAGGGAGAAGTCCACTGCCTTCTTCACCTTCGAAGGTGGAGTGAAGAGCCTTAAGCCTCTGTAGTCATCGTGAAGGCATAGCCCCCAGCGCTTGCCTTCGTTATCTCCCTAGTTGTTTTCGCTGCATCGGACACTTTGACAAATTATTAGTAAAAAGGTGATTAAGGGCTCGTTCAGTCTTTGCTCTAACAAGCATCATGTGCTGGTAAAAGGTTATGTAAGTAACAGTTATTATGTCTTATAAACGTGGGAAGGGGGAAAGGGGAGAACACTGAGTAATAGAATGATGAATAGGGATGGAAATTTAATCCACAAAACCATGGGGGTACGGGTGAAGATTTTAACCCATGGGTGTTGTGGGGGACAGATATCCCCCGGGTCCACTAGAAGGCGAAAACCCTTACGTGGGGCCACAAACCAATCACCCCGCAAGGTCGTCTCATTGTGGGTCGGGCAAAGACTGCAGTTGAAATGGGTCAACTTAGAGAGCGATGGGCTCGTGTCCGGATCGTTCGCGGATTAGGCATAATCTCGAGGGAGTCGTTCGTCTTTCCCGCGCTCGACGCCCTCAAACGCCAGAGATAGATCAGAACGAAGCAACCAGATTTTCCTTAAGTAAGCAAAGTCTGTTCGCTATTAACTAGGAGATAAGCTGGAAGAGTATGATCAACGTGTGCGTAGGGAGTGCCCCACGGTCGTGTATATAAGGCCTTGGTGGAACCCCATCATTTTCATCTCATATTAGCACCTCTCCATTCGGGAAACACCACTTGTAAGCATATCACATATACAAAGCCACCCCATGAAGTAGGGTATTACGCCTCTCAAAGCGGTCCGAACCTGCAGAAAATCGTCCGACTCTCTTTCTCGTGCATCCGACACAAACCATCGAGCTACAATCAGCGACACCGTCCTATCCAAAAGCACCACGAGGGTACCCCGGGTGTGCGATCGGACACTAAACACCGACAGGTGCAACCCACGCCCGACCCAAAAATTCGTGGGTGTGGGTATGAGTTTCTATTTCAACCCGCGTGTGAGCCACACCCGACCCAAAAATTAGCGGTTGATTGGTTGCTCGGTCGGCCACATCTAGAACCGCCGGATGCATTGACCGTGGATGTGCCCTTGATTGGTAACCTATACCTCACCGCTCGAGTCTGCATAAAATTAAGGACACTGTCCTATCCAAAAGCACCACGAGGGTACCCCGGGTGTGTGATCGGACACTAAACACTGACAGGTGCAACCCACGCCCAACCCAAAAATTCGTGGGTGTGGGTATGAGTTTCTATTTCAACCCACGTGTGAGCCACACTCGACCCAAAAATTAGCGGTTGATTGGTTGCTCGGTCGGCCACATCTAGAACCGCCGGATGCGTTGACCGTGGATGTGCCCTTGATTGGTAACCTATACCTCACCGCTCGAGTCTGCATACGCGGGTGCAGGTCAGGTCTAAAACCACGTATTTGGCTGCATGGGCGGAGAAGCGAGACACGCGCGTTCGAACGGATGCAGGCCCTCGTGAGCCAGGAGACTAGGCTGCCGCCAACCAATCAAGCGATTAGTTTATTCTTTATTTTGCGCAAAAATGATTAAGATACAAGAATAACTATTTTGAATAAGTAACTTGGCTGATGATTCATGAAAGTTTTGTTGTTGTTCAATATGAGAAGGCTTTAGATCTATGGATATAACTCAATTAATGTTGATACTTAATTGCTTATACCTGAATTATTATTTAAATGTGCACACTAAGTAAAAACTCGTGGGTGATCCGAGACCCACCTGAAACTCGACATGTTCGGGTTTGCAATTGCACCCACGGATGCGATCAGAACGGGTTTAGTCAGACTTCACGGGTGCGATTGCGGGCAGATTTTTGTTCCACTCGACCCATTGCCATCCCTATCAATGAACATGGCTTCAACCGTACCGTAAGAAACCAAACATGATTTTCTCTAAGGCCCCGTTTGTTTCGTTGGAATTGAATTCCATTTTAATAATTGTAATTTAGACAAAACTAATTAAGTTTATATGTTTATATATGTAGTATATTTGTATATTATCCTAAATTATTTGAGAGAGATAATTATATACTATATTTATGGTATAGCGAAGCAAGTAGAAAAATGTGCTATAAGTTGTACATCGGAAAATAACATGTAAATCTATAGAATCAATTTCCATATCTCATCATATGAATTTGAGATAGCCTTATATAATAACTTTGGAAAGTGGTGGAATGTCACATTCTAAAAAATTAGCCTATTCCATTAGTAAGATTCCAATTCCTCAAAATGAAAGGAAACAAACGGGACCTAACTAGAATCTTTTCTATCATCGGCAAGGTCTATGACAGCTAGATTATATATTGACCTTTGTATTTGTTGCAAGCAATGCCACCAGCAGAGTACGATCAACACTGTATTATTTATATAATGAAGTTTGAATATAGAGATAGGTAAACTGCTAGAGATAGCATTAGCCAGCTAGATCTAAAGCTTCCAACATGTTCAATAAAAAAGAAGTTAAACAAACGGTAAGGTACGGGAACGTAGGTCCTTAGTAATCAGGTTTCGGATCGATGGGATTGGGAAACGTACACCATACACTACTAAAACTAAGATTTAACACCACATGAATCAAATTGTTGCCACGTTCCGGTGACCATGTCATGTTCCCGGTTTCTAAGCTCCAGTCCAAGATGAACCTGTGATGAAGGGTATGACAAAGCTGACAAGGGCATGTTGACATGTTGCACTGGTAAAAGAATATAACTAAACAACAGAAGAACCACTCCAACCTATTAAAAATGTACATACAATAAAATGACAGTATGTTTCCTATTCTAGGGTTCGCATCAAACATGACGAAGGTCCTGGCATTCTTCGAAAACAAGGTTCCCCACGCAAGGGAAAAAAAATAAGGTCGATCTGTAAGATAAAACTATGAAAAGCTCCAACGGCCACCCTGAAGTTACAAACCCATGGCAACATGAATACAACGGTGGATCGTCGCCATACCCATCCCCTTTAACATCGTCTACTACAGATGCCCAGATGTTGTCAAGCTAGGACCTTATATTTAAATCTAAATGAACCTATGGGGGAAAGACAAGCCTTTCCCCACACAAAAAATAATAATAATCAGAATCAAAGCTGCTTCCCGGGAATGATCGAGTCACTTCCTCTTGGACTCTGGACAGCTCTATATGGCACCGAAAAGAACTGCTTCCGACTGGCACAAAATACACCATCTCCACCAACTCCTGGCTTCAATCCACCATTGGCTAAACGTGTCTTTCTCACCGGGAGCAACCAACAAAAAAAAACTGTCGCTCTGTTCGTTTCGCTTGTTTATGCGTAGTACATGTACAAGCTATTGGCTGCAGCACAAGCAATTAGATTTTCAGATGGGTGCCAGGCCAAATGGAGCAACTTTGTGCTCAGATCATAGGAATTTCCATTGGCATCTATTCCAGTGCTCTCTCCACCTGCGTAAGGTTTGACAGTATTAGTAGCCGCAGTGAAGATTCTTTTACAGACTAACATGCCAAAGCATCAAGCTAACCTCGTCTAACGGCCCTTGTCAGAGTACTTAGGGATCTGGTAGCTCTAGAGGTAGTCTGGACCTGCCGCCTGTTCACAAGAAAAAGTAAATAATACAGATACGATTAGTTCCATATTACTACATTTGAGCGACAAGTGCTCATGTATGCTACTCAAAACAGCTTGGTGTATGGAAATCAATTTACATGAAGAAACAATAACATGCTTAGAAGTTGAATAGTTTTGCTTCAAACATTTTCTTTGAAAAGTAGCATTACCTTGTAGGGTTTCGGGTTGCTTCAAGTGTTGTTGCTTCACTGCTACCAGAACGGCAACCAAACACGCGAAAAATGTTGCTGAAGATCACAAACAGCTAGTTAGTTCCTGTTAATGGAGCCAAGCTGTATTACAACTGGACGAGCATATGAGACTACCTGTAGGAACCAGTTGCTACTCTTAATCCATCACCACTTTGACAACACTCAAATTTGTCGAAAATTGAGTCATTTTCATATAAATCACATAACTGCAGTTTTGAGTAACACATGGATCAGGTTTGTTCCAGCAAAAATATGTGCTATTCATTGTGCACAAAGAACCATCAATTATTTATCTTAACATGGAAGAAATTACCTTAGGCCTTAGATACTCATGAACCTGGAATGTTGCAACAGGACCAGAATTCATCTTAACATCCCAAAGCTGTAATAATAGACAGTATAGTATGAGCAAAAACACATGAAACAAATCTTAGTGATAGTATGTTTATGTTTCTGGAGAAAGATAGCGATAGTATAATGTGGCTAATGACATTATATCGAGTACACACATTACACATGAAATAATCTATGCAACGCAAAGATAAGTGTGCATCTCAAGCAGTCCCAGAAAGGCAGAAACTATGTCTTTGGAAGCATACACAATTAGTGAAAGATCTCCACATTAAATACATTAATCAGTTAGTGTACCATAAGTCCATACTTATTGAAAAAAACAGGGTGGTAAAAGAATAGCAAGGGTCTCATCTTTTTTACATGTCAGCTGCAAATTATTTATATTTGAAGTATCAGAAGGTACAGGTACAGACCTTCAGAGTCATGTAGTCACGACTGAGAATATGCCTCCCATCCTTCGAAAATTTTATGTCCGAAATTGAAGCTATAATCTCAGTGAAAAATGATCTTGAACCTGGGGCCTCATGCTGCTCAAAGCTACAAGAAGACAACAGGTATAGAAATAGTACAACGAAACTTATAGGATAATTGAGAAGGGCAGTATTCACTTGATATTCTCCAAGTAGAGTATATGTTAGTGTGAAATAAAAGCTCACATTTGGGAATGATTGTCGCAAAGGGCTGATTGCCGCAGATCAACAAGTCGAATGGAGCCCTTAGAGCTACTATACGCCAATGTATTGCAATGAGTAGGATGGAATTCAGCAGATGTTATCACCTCTGCATGTCATAGAACCAAAGAATAACTATCAGCAGCTAACAACAGAGATGCCACCAGTAGAAACTTAACGGATATGTGATAAAAACAATAAAGGAAAGCCATGTAAACTTGAAACCCAATGTTTGAACCAAATTCATTAATTAATTAATTCATGATAACCATTTCAACAAAGAACTTAGTTCAACAATATGTTATTCACATGCAAGGAAATGGAAAGTGTCCTGAGTTTACCACTAGGCAGGTAGGTCGCACCTAGCCATATCTAGGATGGAGGCATGGAGCCAGGTCAGGGGCAGCAGGAGTGTTCTTATGGAATACCCATATCTTTCGTGACACAAAAGAATATGTATTGTGTATACTATACTAAAATATTTAGTTCTACCAGTGTTACTTGACTTATGTTGTTTTGGAGAAAATTGTTTTTGGAATACCATGTCATAGTATCCTGCCTCGCGAAAGGGCCTCTAGCGTAACGGTTAAGGCTTCCGAGTAGCACCTCTAGGTCCCGGGTTCGACCCCCTCGGGGGTGAATTTCGGGCTTGGTTAAAAAAAATCTCTTCGTTGTGCCCCGCCCGCTCTCAAGGATCGATATCCTGCACGCCACCCTCCGGCTAGGTCGTTGCGGAGTGGGCAGTTGATCGGCCTGTTAGTGATGGGGGGAGGGGGGCAGGGTTCGGGGGGTTCTCAGTCGGAACCATGTTTCGGTCTCTTCTTAATATAATACCGGGAGGACGGTCTTTCCCTTCCCAGCCAAGTTTTTTTCATAGTATCCTGCCTCCGCCAATGAGTCAGGTGAACATTTCTCCCCTGATCTCGAGCTCTTTATTCGGAAGCATGAAATAATGTTGTAAAACATGTGCTGTGCACATGAAATGTATGTTAGATTTGGTGAAATACAGGCCACACTGCTCGCTGATAAGATTAAAAAGACACAATATATCCAACGGAAACCTCCAGAGGGACTAGTGCATAGTTGGATTCTAAGGCGCAATAGTAATGGGAGGAGGGGCAGGGGAAGGCAGAATTTGACATAGAAAGAGATAGTAAAAGGAGACTTGAAAAGATGAAATATACCCAAAGAATTAGCCCTGGATAGGAGGAAACCGAGAGCTATCCACGTGTGCCCGAACCTTAATTTATGACTTGTGTTGGGTTTCAATTCTAGCCTACCCCAACTTGCTTGGGACAAAAAGGCTTTGTTGTTGTTGTTGCAACTTCTTGAGTATATTTTCTTATTTTCACATCTATGACCTATCACACACATAATCAGCACAGATAGGAAATACTTTGTAGGTTTGGAAGTTATACCAGTGAGATCTTCCATGTTTGTAGGCTTAACATCAATAATATTGAAACTTTGATTGCTGATTTCCAAATTCCAAAGATTTATCCGCAAATCATCAGCTGATATAAATGTCTCACCATCACTGTGGAAATAGAGGTTACAATATATATATTACTACCCAATACAAAAAAATGGCAAAGTACAGTTAAGCTACAATACATGAGGGGCAAATCAGCAACATAAAACTACCTAATTATAAAAATATGGGAGCTAAGGTGGTCAAGTAATAATATAGTCAATAACATGCAATTCAAGCACAAAAATATAAATATAGAAATTTCATAAGACACAAAAATGTGGTACACCTAATTAAAATATGAGTATTCTTAAAATATCATGGGGGCAGTGACTTAATATTCCTAACTTAAATTGTACAAAATATACAATATGCTATAACATCAAGGCACATATCACTTCGCTTAGATGATCACCCTAAACCAAAGAGACTCTTAATGGATGCTCAAAACTTTGTTTTGGCACTAGGATCTACACATAATATGGGGTCAAGATTCAGCACATATGTAGTTAAAAATTTAAGTGGCTTGATTTACAAAACTACTGAATGCATCAGGTTATGTGCAAAGAGAGAGCAAACAGGCTTCATCTTCAGGAAGCAAATATTTTAGAACTAAAGTGTCATACTCAAATTCAATAGCTGAAAAACTCAAACATTAGCTAAGGTACATTCAAATGCATATACTGATACAAGTGACTGGTGTAGTGATGTGAAGGACCTGTTATTTGATATTGAATTTATATGATAGTCATGTGCATGAGCATATACTCTTCGGCAACTCGCAGCAAGGCTTGTTTCTTGGGTTGTAACCTGTTTACAGTTTAGACTGGGTCAGTGTAACAAATTGTGAAAAAAAAAGTTGGTTACATAGACAGGAAGGACGATGAATCGACTAAAATGCATTTTCCCGCTGCATAAATTCCAGGTAATGGCATAATGGTTCTAAATAATTAGAATATGCTTTTTGCCAGGTGAATAAATGAAACTGAGTTAAGTACAGCTACCACAGGAAGGCGTAGCAAAGGAAGTCCGCCAGGTTTTAGAACATTGCCATTTGAGAGAGATGGGCGCAGATATCCCGTACCACCAGGACTACCATTTGTAGGAGCAGTTGAACGGTCCAAATTCATCTCAGATACCTTTTTTACTTTCTTTTCTTGGACCTACATATCAAGGAGTAATATTCAAACTAACAAAAGATTGACTAAGTACAACAACATTTCAATGTCCGGTGCATCTTGCATTCTTATGTGCACACATGAGGAACTAAAAAGCATAGGGTATATGAAACACAGTTCAGCATTCCTTGGGAAGAAATGGACAAAATTTGAACATCAAATACTTCAAAAAATAATAATGACAGCACATGAACATGCACTGTGTTTCTACGTTTACGAAACATCCAAAGATGTTCACATGAATACAATTGGAGAAATCCAAGGCATGATTTCGAGAGGAAAAAATGGTTATAAGTTACTTCCATAACTATTTAATGTTGATGCTTACCTTCCAAAACTTTATCGTTTTGTCATTTGTGGATAGAAGAAACAATGCACAATTTGTTGCTTGACACCACTTTATTTGGTTAATCTTCTCTTCAATTTCCAAGCTCTTGAGGTAATCAAACTATTCAATAATAACATCACTTTGTCAAATTTCAAGTAATTCATAAGACAAATAATACCACTAAACAATGCTTGCGAGAATATACCTCTGGCTCATGGCTTTGAAACTCAGTTTTGTAGCGAAACTCAGGATGCCTGCTGATAGAATAATCAGCTTTCTCAGCATCTTTTCTAGAGGCATGCTAAAGGGGGAAAACAAAATATGTTTAGCCATCTGAATACAGAGGGAAAAAGTTTGCAGCCTTTGGTGTACAGTTCAATATACATACATCTTTGACATCAGTCCTTTCAAATAAAACAACTCGTCCACCCCTGTCTCCAGTGGCAAGATGATGTCCCGATTTATTGAACTCTATTGCTGAGATGATGTCAACTGCAGAAAATGAAAGCAAAACAAGGTCAAGTTAGTCTGCAGCCATAATAAATGGCAATGGTCTATAAATGAACATACAAGAAACAGTGCAAAAACATATACAGTAGCAGGCCATCATGCACTCATACTGGTTTTATGATATGCAGACCCAGTGCCGGAATCTTCCACACAAGTGGGTCTGGGGAAGGGATATACTAAGCCAAGCCTTCCCACACGAGGCAAACATAAACTGGCTTTATGATATGCACTAAAACAAAATCAGCACTAAAAAGCCCAGACATAAATGAAGAAAATGTTAGCATGATTAGCACTGTTATAATCCGATAGTTCACAGTTGCTACCCAGTTTAACTCGGGGGGATAAGAACACCAGGTTCAGCATAATTGAGATCAAGTGTAGGTATTAAAGTGAGTGATCCAAATGTGACTCTGAAGACAACCATAATTGAAATTTGAAAAGAGGAGTTTCAAAACTGTGGAGGAATTAGAGTATTCATATGGTTCAAAATTCTTAGTAGTAAATGCAGGCAATGGATAACAAATCCTGAATATAAGATTTGGATCTACATAAATTTGAAGGGGCTATTCTTCAAAAGGAGATTTCAGAACAAAACGATGGTAGGCTTGGGAGTAACCATGTTATACATAACATTTGGCATCATTTAGAACACCAGCTAAAGGCAAGCTAATATCAATGCAGACGATGATGAGAAGGACACAAATAGCTAGTACAGCTAGGGACTGATTCAACCATGGAGTGTCGACTCATGCAAATAGACATACCAATTATATGGTATCAAGCACAGGAATCAATAAAATAAGTTGGATCAGACCCTTGCAGAGATGTAGAGTTATCCGCAGTTTGGCTTCTTTGGTGCACTATAGATGCTGCCTACTGGTATAGCTAGGGACACACTCAAGCAAAATGACATGCATGAATACAGAGTATCCATTAGATGTTATGATTTATGCCAATGAACCTACCAATAACATGGTATCAAGCACAAGAATGAAAGCAATACATCAAATTGGACAGAATTATAGGCTGTTTGACTTCTTGGGTTCATAGATAGTGATTTGAGTGTAGTAAGGCCACTAAACAGGGTAGCAGGGCAATAATCAGCTATTGAAATAATACTAAAAGAATCTTTTTCCCCAATGTATGTCCATTGTTATCTGAATATCACATAGGCCCTGTTTGGGACAGCTGCTGCTTGTTGAAAAAGCAGCTTATCTGATAAGCTGGTAAAAAGCAGTTTCTGCTTGTTAGCTGCTTTTAGTTCATTTTGAGAAGCAGCTGAACTGATAAGCTGCTGCAGAAGCTGCCTGTTTGGCAGGACTTCAGCTTAAATTTGTGAAGAAGCTGAAAATAAGCTGTACCAAACAGGGCCATAACCTAAGACAACTACACACCAGGGCGTGCTCAACACATCATTAGTAAATAGCAACATGCATCCAAAAAATGGCATTGCCAGTTGATGCATACAAGGCATGCTCATCACAGAATTCCTTTTTCAGAATAATTCATAGGCCAATTCACATTGACAAAAATTGTCCGCCAGTGACCATATCCCATGCAGCATTCAACAATCCTACATGTCACAAGCACAAGTATGTGCAGCATCGACCCATCTCACCAAGTCAGAACTAGATGAACACAGATCCTATTTGTTCCACATATATGTAATGAGTAATAACAGCAAGTGTCTGGCTAAACAGCCAAATATGTAATTGCAGCAGCGTAGTGCCAAGAAATCACATCTACAGCACTAAGCAATACCCCTTGGAGTATGCATTCTACCTTTCTGCCACATATGGATGGCCTCAACAGCACCAACGAATGGCACAGTGGTACTGCTATACATCTACCAGTCAATACTATATTAGCACTGATCTGGAAGGCAGTAAATTTCGTATCCCCAGCACCAAAGCATCGAGATTTAGCGCATCCCACCCGAAGCCATCACTAATTCCTGGGTCGATCTAAGTAGGAGTGTAGGACCCCTCTAACCAACACATCAGCAGCGGCCCATTCACGGCCCCTGGACTTCGACCGAGCTCCGGAGCACAGAAGCACTAAGATCCAGCAGGTAGCAGCAACGAGTGACACAAAGGCGCAGGACACTGGAGTAGGAGAAGGGATCGATCGGTACCATCCTGGACTTCCTCCCCGGCGCTGCGCTCACCGAACACCTGCGAGAACCTCCACTCGAGCGGCTGAGTCGGAGATGGCGACGGAGGCGCCTGGGCCTGGACCAGAGGCGGGGGCGAGGCTGGGGGCGAGCGCTCCGGTGCAGCGGCGCCGTTCATCGTCATCGGTCGTGCTCCCGGCAGGATCGGCTGCGGAGCGGGCGGGATCGGGGCGCGGGGAGGGGGGGCGAGGGCGAGAGGGGCGGGCTACGCGGGCGCTGCTGCGGCGACGGCGATGCCGGCGAGGGTTTGGGGTTTCATGCGGGCGGAATGGCCAATGAGAGAGGGAGAGAGGGGCGGAGCGAGAGCGAGAGCGAGATGGAGGGGGGAGGTGGTGGGGGCAGCCGCGCCGATACGACAACGGAGAGGGAAGAAACCAAAACGATTTTATTTTCCCTTTTCCTCTCTTTTTTGTTATTTCTGTCCTTTGCGTTGTGATGAACTTGATGGTGCCTTTTCTAGTCGTGCTCCGGACTCCGGCGTCATTTTCCCAGGGAATATGTTGCTCCGCTGCCCATCTGCAATGCAAGTTACGATAGTAATTTACAATCAGTACATAGATACAAATTTTTAAGAGAAATTTAGGGTGTGTTTGGTTTGAGGAACGAAGTGATTCATCTTTTTCTCATTCCTCACATTTTTATTTGGTTTGTTGAATAAAATGAGTTGATCCATCACCACTCCGTTCTTTATAAGCTAACAATTAGTATATATATAAGGAGTGAGTTGATTCCACCAAAATTGATGGAATGAACTTATGATGTATCACCTCATGAAGTATTGAGTGACTCCACAAACCAAACACACCATTATAGAAGCTGACGGTTCTAGTAGTATTTCTCTATTCTATTGGACCAGAAATTCTTGTATCCTTTATAGGACGATATGACATTGACAGTTTGACACATTGTTTCGCTCGTTGGTTTGTTTTTGGTTCTGAAGACTCTTGAAATAGAGCGGTCCCGTCGATAGATTTTGGAAAGCTAAATGGTTCAAAATTTAATTGTATTTTTTATTTTTAAGTAAAAAATCCAAACAACAATAAATAAATTAAAAACGGAACAGTTACATTCAACCATACTCTAAACATCACCTAAATAAAGTCTGGTTGCAACTCATGGTACAGGAGTAAAAGTTATTTGGCTTATTGCATTGTCGTATGAGTTTGTAGCAAGGTAAACATGCTAAAATATTTGTACCGTTCATTTTGGATCCGACTGTGATGCATATAGTTTAGTGGAAATTGGTAAGGTCTTGTTTGGTTGGTTTCTCTCGCAATCTGGCTGTGTGAGCCAGGATCACTGAAGTCTGGCTTTAGAGATACGACCAATCTGCTCGTATCTGGTAAGCCTGGTCCAGGGTGCTTTGAGGATCGTGTGAGTCTGGATCCAAATCTGTATGCAGGCAACCAAATACAGATCTCGCATGCGTATAGCCTGGCTCACACTAACCAAACAGCAGCTATCCGTATTATGCGATGCAAGCACGCGCTGATGCAGCCAACCAAACACACCCTAAAGTGATAGTACATATTAGTTGATATGGTGAGTCGTGACAGCAGGTAGGCCCGTGTGTACGGGGACAATGACATCATGTCGTTGGTTTCCTTCTTGTTTGCAGCGAGGAAAGCATTTCGTCACGGCCTTTTGGAAAAGTATTGGCCGTTAATTAATCCAAGAATGGCTTACAAACCGATTACAGCTGTCTGCAAAGCAACATCTACCGCGTCTCTGACGAAACCGAAATGTGTGTAGAAATAATATTTGGGACTAGTATGGGAACCTAATTTTTGAAGGGATTTTTATTTTCTCAAGTTAAATTAATTTATTTTTCCTTGAAAAATAAAAATTCTTTGGAAAATGGTGTTCCTAAACTAGCACTTACAGTATAATACACCAATCATTTTTTATAACATCATACGCCTTTTTTATCACACACTGGTAAATTGCTCGTGTCCTGCGAGTCTTTGATTGATATATTTAAAATGTATTATACATAGTGTTGACGCCTTTTCGGAGCGCCAAACACTCAACAAGAACCGTGGCGCTGCTCTCTGGTCAGACGCGTACGGTCCGCGGCTAAGGGCCGGACGGTCCACGACCTGGCGCAGGAGCTAGGGTTCCCTGCCTGACGGCCGGACGGTCTGCGCCCTAGGGCTGGACGGTCCGCGCGTGCGCAGTGGCGGCGGAGGATCGCCGGCGGCGCCTGAATCTTGCTCCCGGGAGGGACCCCGTCGGAGAGAAGAGATCCTAGAAGTTGTCTAGGCTCGAGTAGACCGACCTAGACTCCTCTAATCGACGTAGAGTCGAAGAGAAGCGGAGGATTTGGGGATTAGAAGCCTAAAACTAAATTAGACTAGAACTACTTCTAGAATAAAATCTAAATTGTATTGATTAAAGGTTCGATTTGTTGTTACAAATCGGTCGTATACCTCTCTATTTATAGAGGAGGGGGTTGGACCCTTTACAAACTAATTTCCGAGCAAATCCCACGAATTTAGCTAACAACCGTAGCATAAAACTCGGAACCCTAATATATTCTGCGCTTGCGCGGACCATCCGGCCCACGCGGACGGTCCGGCCGGCTCACTTTGGTTCCAAACACATAGAAATCCCTGCAAAAGTGTGATCATGTGATAAATTGTTTGATGTGAAAGATGGAAATCGTAAGACTAGAGATTGTTCCAGTAAGGCACCAGCATGAAGCAATGGATGACATCGCAGGCTGCCCTGGCAGGCTGCACTTCTTCTTCAACAGTACTTGGTATGCGTAAAGTATAATTAGGCAGATAATGCAGATGTATTAGTGTCACGCTATAAATTTTACCGATGCCCTTAATTGCTTGTGAAGTTGTTCCGGGTCTGCCAGTAAAGATTATATAAGGAAGAATACATCAAACTGACAGAAATATTACTGCAGAATGATTTCTTTTTCCCAACTATATCTCGTAGTAATTAATTTTATGATCAGACAACACACATTGATTGATTTTATGTGGTACCAAAGCTAATGAGTAATGATAAAATGGTAAACCAAAAAAAGTAGCAAACATGCCCTACGCATTCGCGTAGATAGTGCTAAATGACATGTTTAACTGGAAAACATCTCGAAACAAATCAAAGCACTTAGAATTTAAGAGAACAAATTGCATTGCTTACATGCATCTCCGCATTGTAAAAATTTTAAGATATAGCTGAGAAGCTTGAGATCTCCTTTTCACTAACTAGACAACCACAACTATTGTTGTAAAATTAGAGAAATAAGTGACATGCTTTTAATATATTTATATATATTAAATATTCTAATTCGGAATAAAACAAACATATAACTTAGATAAATGCTATATGTAATTATAACAGCAATGAACAGAAGCAATTATAGGACATGTAAATATGTAAAATAATTGTTCAGGTCCATTTCAACATTAAACATGGCTTGCAGATGGAGAAGACAAATTTTACACATAAACATTATTGTTTATCCTTTTATATTGCTCTCAAAATATCGGGTTGTTGTAATAAACAGCCCTCTAACGCTAAATGGTGATCAGAGATCCTCGACTAACGTGACAGTCTAAACTTAACAAATCAGGGTTTTAGATCAGATGTAATAAGCCTAATAATCAAGTATAAATACTAATAGTAAGGAGCTGTGTACTGAATAAAATGACAGAATTTAACACAGGTAAACAGCCTTAACAAATAGACATATAATTAGGCACAAATAAATACTTGATGCTGAAATTAACAACACACTAAAACCTAGACTGTCACGTTGTCTCACTACACCGCTATTATCATTGAGCAAACAAATCCACCCACAATAGTGCAATCACACCCAAGTATTTAATACTAGCAGATTGCACAAAATTAAACAGTAAATAAAGTGAGGCAACAGACTACTCACAGCACGTAGGTTGTCTACGTGGGAAGACCAGCTCAGCGAATACAAGGTTCTGTCCCAGAAAACCAATTCTGTCGTCCACGTCCGGGCCTGCACAGCAGGAGGTTGACGGAGATACTAGAGCCGCTGCTGAGGCTGTGGGAGACGTCCACAGCACCAGCCCGAGAAGTTGAATACCGCGCAGCAGGGAGCCCAGGCACCTGTTGACACCTTTTTGGGGCGCCAATTACTCAACACGAACCAGCGGTACTCTCTGCGCAGGGGCAAACGGTCCGTGGCCTCGCGCAAGGCTAGGGTTTCCTGCCTGACGGCCAGACGGTCCGTGTCCTAGGGCCGGACGGTCCGCGCGTGCATAGGGGCGGCGAAAGGTCGTCGGCGGCGCCTGGATCTCGCTCCCGGGAGGGACCTCGTCGGGGAGGAGAGATCCTAGGAGTTGTCTAGGCTCGGCAGGCCGACCTAGACTCCTCTAATCGACGTAGAGTCGAAGAGAAGCGCAGAATTTGGGGATTGAGAGACTAGACTAGAACTACTCCTAATTGTACATGAAATAAATGCGAGATAAAAGTGTTATTGATTCGATTGATAATTCCAAATCGGCCATATTCCTCTATATTTATAAAGGATGGGGGCTGGACCCGTTACAAACAAACTCCCCGAGCTAATTCTGAGAATCTAGCCAACAAACACAACAAGAAAACTCGGAACTCTAATCTGTTCTGCGCGCGCGCGTACCGTCCGGCCCACAGGCGCGGACCGTCCGGTCACCTTTTTGGTGCCCAACACATGCCCCCTGCCTTTTGGTGGAGCTGAGCAAACCAAAAGCAACTAACACGATGTGATCACATCGGTTTCCTTAGGCATCTTGCCACATGCTAGGATGATACCGCTTGAGGAAACGCCTGTTTAACGCCTTGGGCAAGTCTTTGCCTTGTAATGTTTGCAACAAATAGGCGTTACCGGACATCACCTGTGTGACTCTGTAAGGGCCTTCCCAACTTGGCGACCACTTTCCAAATTTCCAGTCTTTGCTTCTCAGAGGCAGGACAGTCTTCCATACGAGGTCCCCTACCTGGAATGATTTAGCCTTAACCTTCTTATTGTAAGCTTTGGCGACCATTATCTTGTCCTTTTCTATTTCTCCTAAGGTTGTCACCCTTTTGTCGGTCACTTCATCAATATTGTCCATCATTGAATTATAATAATCACCAACAGTCAAATCATTTTGCTTGGCGAACCTGACAGCATTTAAACTTATCTCTACAGGTGTCGGGTACCGTAATTAGGGGTACCCCCAACACTCCTAAACCGGCTGGAAAACATCTTCAGAACAAACCGCAAAGACTGATAAGCGCGGATCAAGTCAAGGCCTCGCCTGCCAAGGGACGTGATCTCGCCTCGCCCGAGCCCGGCCTCGGGCAGGAACAGTAGTCCCGGGCGGATTCACGCCTCGCCCGAGAGCCTCCACAGACAGTAGGCGCACCCTCGACTCGCTCGAAGTCCAGCTCATGCAAGCTTTGTCGTGCAGCGACCTCGACCAAATCGCCTTACCAACCGACCGTATCGCATGCACATTTAATGCGGGGATCACCTGACACCTTATCCTGACACGCGCGCCTCAGTTGGCAAGGTCGAAGTGACCGCAGTCACTTCGTCCTTTCACTGACCGTTCTGACAGGAAAACAACACTGTTCGCCCCGCTCCGGCTACTGTGCCAACCACCAGGGTAAGACTAACCACAGCAAGTCACGACCTCCCCCAAGTTCGGCCTCGGGCGCAACAGGGAGCTCTGCCTCGCCCGACCTCAGGCCTCGGCCTCAGCGTCGGCCTCGGGAGAAGGTCTCCGCCTCGCCCGACCTCAGGCGGGCCTCAGCGTCGGCCTCGAGAGAAGGTCTCCGCCTCGCTCGACCCCAGGCCTCAGCCTCAGCCTCGGCCTCGGGGGAAATCTCCGCCTCGCCCGACCTCGGCCTCGGGAGGAGTCACATCCACGCCCAACCTCAGCCTCGGCCTAGGAGGAGTCATATCCGCGCCCAACCTCAGCCTCGGCCTCGGAGGAGTCGCCGCCTCGCCCGACCTCGGCCTCGGACCAACTACGCAACTGGGGATCCATCATTACCCTACCCCTAGCTAGCTGCCTCAGGCTACGAAGGAACAAGACCAGTGTCCCATCTAAGTTACTCCGGCAACAGGTAATGATGGTTCCCTGCATGCGTCCATGATGTCAGTTGTTCTCAAACCCCCTACGAAGGCAAAGAAACGTCAGCAGGACCCCGAGCTGCACCGCCAGCTGCGCTTCTACATGGCTCAAGCACTTCTTCGACGGCCACGTTAACACATATACAGGGCTCAAGCACTTCTTCGACGGCCACGTTAACACAGATACAGGGCTCAGGCACTTCCCCGCCGGCCACGTTAGCACATAGCTACACCCCCATTGTACAGCTGGACTATCTCCTTGCATCTATAAAAGGGGATGTCCAGGGCCTTCTAGGAAGGGAGAAGGGGGACGGGGAGGACGAGAGGCGAGCAGAGGCAGGCAGAGAAGGAGAGACGCGGTGGAGGCTAACTCAGACACCTCACCTCAGGACCGGATGCTCTCTCTCTCTCTCTCTCTCTCTCTCTCTCTCTCCCTCGTGACGCTTGTAACCTCTACTGCAAGCACCCTCGGTGCAAGATAATGCAAGCCTCATCCCTTCACTTGTGTTCCATCTTGCATCAACCCATCTGGATAGGGGCACGCGGCACTAAATTCACTAGTCGGGCCGGTTGAGGGTCCCCTGGGTCCGAAACGCCGACAGTTGGCGCGCCAAGTAGGGGTTCGCTGTGTGTTGACAAATACTTTCCCGTTGAGTTCCAGATGGGTAGCCTTCAGCAGCCTCTTCAGCCCAGGATGGTACTCCGCTTCGGGAGTCTCGAGTTCATGTCCCGCGACGGCAGCTACGACATGATACTCCTCCCCCCGCAACACGACAACAACGACGGTCGTCTGCTCGCCCGGCGGAGGCAAACTCGACGACGACGACTTCCCCCCGTGGCAGAAGAGGAACACCCGAGTCAACCCCGCCACCCTCCTCGCCTGAGGAGACGGAGACGGGGCAACCGTGGCCAGGCCGGAGGCGGCACCTCGTCGGCTGTCGGACTAGAGCGAGTCGACGACGCCGGCACCCCTGCGGGGGACATGTCGGGTGTTGTCCTCGCACCTGAGACAACGACGGGTGTCGTTTCCCAGCGACGTGCCAACCCCAAGCGGACTGATGACGCCAGCACCCTCGCGAAGGACATGTTGGGCGTTAGCCTTGTACCTGAGATAACGATGCATTCTGTCCCCGATGCGACTTCACCACCGTCCATCAACCAAGAGGTACCATCCGTTCTCCACCCTGTTCCCTTTAGATTCAGCTTCGATCCACCGAGCGACCCCGCTTTAGTGAGCGCTTTCGTAAGGGCATATCCTGACCTTCCGGGGTACCATATGTGGTCATCTTGGGACCGACTGACGGCTGTCTCAACCTCCGGATCCGCGGGTTCTGAGGAAGAGGACGACCCCGACGTCAGTTGGGATTTCTCCGGACTCCGTGATCCCGGTGCCATGCGTGACTTCATGTCCGCATGTGACCACTGCCTCTCCGGCTGCTCTGATGATGGCCACAGCCTTGACGACGAGGGTTGCAACCCAACTCGCGAGTGCTACCACATCGATCAGGAAGATCACGATGAAGAAAACCACCTCGGCATGCCAGGAAATGACGGCGCCCTTGCACCTGCGTCTCGCGTCGAGATCCCGCGGGAGCTAGTTGTGGCCCAGGTCCCCACGGGGGGTCAGGGCTCATAGCTCGAGCAACTCCGCGAGATGCAAGCCAAGCTCGACGAGGAAACAGGGCGACTTGTGCAGCTCCGGCAAAACCTCGAGCAAGAGTGGGCAGGCCGAGCACTCACCGAAGGAGCGCGTCATCGGGCCCGGGACATCCAGCGCTGCATTATTGACGATGCCAGGGCAATGCCGCCCCCGGCCTTCAGCGGGGCCGGCCAGAACCTAGCTGCAGCGGCGGTATTGCTTCGAACGATGCGGGAGCCATCCACCACCAAAGGGCGACGTATCCAGGGCGAACTCAAGAACCTCCTGGAAAACGCCGCAGCCCGACGAGCTGAGAGCTCTGCCTCCCGAAGGCGAGGGTGCCCCTCGGTGCATCACGTGGTGTCTTCCCGACACACGCGCGAGGCCTCGGTCCACACTGAGCCTATAAGGGACAAGACACCTACAGCCTAGGGTCACCTCGGTGACGATCAGCACTGCCGCGACTGTCGAGCCCGCCTCGAGGAGAAGGTGCGCCGAGGCTACCACCCCAGGCGTGGGGGACGCTACGACAGTGAGGAGGATCGGAGCCCCTCACCTGAACCACCAGGCCCGTGGGTCTTTAGCCGAGCCATACGACGAGCGTCGTTCCCAGCCCGGTTCTGGGCCCCGACTACCATCACCAAGTACTCGGGGGAGACGAGGCCAGAGTTGTGGCTCACGGATTACCGGCTGGCGTGCCAGTTGGGAGGGACGGACGATGACAACCTCATCATCCGCAACCTCCCCCTTTTCCTCTCTGACGCTGCCCGGGCCTAGCTGGAGCATCTGCCCCCTGCGCAGATCTTCGGCTGGGACGACCTAGTCAAGGCCTTCGCTAGGAATTTCCAAGGTACGTACGTGCGCCCTGGGAACTCATGGGATCTCCGGTGCTGCCGTCAGCAGCCAGAGGAATCCCCGCGAGAGTACATCCGGTGGCTTTCAAAGCAGCGCACCGAGTTGCCTAACATCACCGACTCGGACGTCATTGGGGCATTCCTCGCCGGAACCACTTGCCGGGACCTGGTAAGCAAACTGGGGCGCAAGACACCCACCAAGGCAAGCGAATTGATGGACATAGCCACCAAGTTCGCCTCTGGCCAGGAGGCGGTCGAAGCCATCTTCCGGAAGGACAAGCAGCCTTAGGGAAGGCAGAAGGGAGACGACCCTGAGGCGTCCGTCCAGGGTGGCACGAAGAAAAAGACTAGGAAGAAGGCACAAGCGAAGCGCAACGCCATCGACGCGAACCTCGTCGCCGCTGCCGAGCACAGGAATCCTCAAAAGCCTCCCGGGGGGGCCAACGTGTTCGACAAGATGCTCAAGGAGTCGTGCCCCTATCACAGGGGTCCTGTCAAGCACACCCTTGAAGAGTGCGACATGCTCCGGCGTTACTTCAATAAGGGTGGACCCTCGGCGGAGGATGGCAAGGACCCAGGCAACAACAAGAAGGGGGCGACAAGGAAGAGGAGTTCCCGGAGGTCCACAACTGCTTCATGATCTATGGCGGACAGGTGGCGAATGCCTCGGCTCGACACCGCAAGCAGGAGCGCCGGGAGATCTGCTCGGTGAAGGTAGCAACGCCAGTCTACCTTGACTGGTCCGACAAGCCTATCACCTTCGACCAAGGCGACCACCCCGACTACGTGCCGAGCCTAGGAAGGTACCCGCTCGTCGTCGGCCCGATCATCGACAACGTTAGGCTCTGCAAGGTCCTCATGGACGGAGGCAGCAGCCTCAACATCATCTATGCTGAGACCCTAGAGCTCTTAGGGGTTGATCGGTCCGAGATCCGGGCTGGTGCAGCACCCTTCCACGGGATTGCACCCGGAAAGTGCATCCAGCCCCTCGGACAGATTGACTTGTCCGTCTGCTTCGAAACTCCTTCCAACTTCCGAAAGGAAACCCTCACCTTCGAGGTAGTTGGGTTCCGAGGGACCTATCACGCGGTGCTGGGAAGACCGTGCTACGCCAAGTTCATGGCCATCCCCAACTACACTTACCTCAAGCTCAAGATGCCTGGCCCCAAGGGAGTCATCACCGTCGGACCCACGTACCTCCACGCTTACGAGTGCGACGTGGAATGCGTGGAGTACGCCGAAGTCCTCGCCGAGTCCGAAGCCCTCATCACCGACCTGGATTGCCTCTCCAAAGAGGCGCCCGACGTGAAGCAGCATGCCGGCAACTTCGAGCCGGCCGAGGTAGTCAAATCTGTCTCTCTCGACCCCAGCAACGATGCTAGCAAGAAAGTCAGGATCGGCTCCGAGCTCGACCCCAAATAGGAAGCAGTGCTCGTCAACTTTCTTCGCGCAAACGCCGAAGTTTTTGCATGGAGTCCCTCGGACATGTCGGGCATACCGAGGGATGTCGTCGAGCACTCATTGGACATCCGAGTCGAAGCCCGACCCGTGAAACAGCACCTGCGTCGTTTTGATGAAGAAAAGTGCAGGGCCATAGGCGAGGAGGTCCACAAGCTAATGGCTGCAGGGTTCATCAAAGAGGTATTCCATCCAGAATTGTTAGCTAACCCTATACTTGTAAAGAAAAAAGGTGGGAGGTGGAGAATGTGTGTAGACTACACTGGGCTAAACAAAGCATGCCCCAAGGTTCCCTACCCTCTGCCTCGCATCGATCAAATTGTGGACTCCACTGCTGGGTGCGAAACCCTGTCTTTCCTCGACGCCTATTCAGGTTATCACCAAATCAAGATGAAAGAGTCCGACCAGCTCGTGACTTCTTTCATCACACCTTTTGGCATGTATTGTTATACTACTATGCCATTTGGCTTGAGGAATGCAGGTGCAACATATAAGAGGTGCATGAACCACGTGTTCGGAGAGCACATTGGCAGAACGGTGGAGGCTTACGTCAATGACATCGTTTCAAAACAAGGAAAGCCTCTGACCTCCTCTCTGACCTTGAGACAACATTCAGGTGCCTAAAAGCGAAGAGCGTAAAACTCAATCCCGAGAAGTGTGTCTTCGGAGTCCCCCGAGGCATGCTCTTAGGGTTCATCGTCTTCGAACGAGGCATCAAGGCCAACCCGGAGAAAATCACGGCCATCACCAACATGGGACCCATCAAAGATTTAAAAGGAGTACAAAGGGTCATTGGATGCCTTGCGGCTCTGAGCCGCTTCATCTCGCGCCTTGGCGAGAAAGGATTGCCCTTGTACCGCCTCTTAAGGAAGGCCGAGCGCTTCACTTGGACTCCCGAGGCCGAAGAAGCCCTCGGAAACTTAAAGGCACTCCTTACTAATGCGCCCATCTTGGTGCCCCCGCTGCGGAAGAAGCCCTCTTGATTTACGTCGCCACAACCACTCAGGTGGTCAGCGCCACGGTCGTAGTCGAGAGACAAGAAGAAGGGCATGCACTGCTCGTCCAGAGGCCAGTCTACTTCATCAGCGAAGTGCTATCCGAGACCAAAATCCGCTACCCGCAAATCTAGAAGCTGTTGTACGCAGTGATTCTGACACGACGAAAGTTGCGACACTACTTCGAGTCTCATCCAATGACTGTGGTGTCATCTTTCCCCCTGGGAGAGATCATCCAGTGCCGGGAGGCCTCGGGTAGGATAGCAAAATGGGCAGTGGAACTCATGGGCGAAACACTTTTGTTTGCACCTCGGAAGGCCATAAAATCCCAAGTCTTGGCCGACTTCCTGGCAGAATGGACAGACTAGTTGCTAACGGCCCCAATCCAGGCCGAACTTTGGACCATGTACTTCGACGGGTCGTTGATGAAAATAGGAGCAGGTGCTGGCTTGCTCTTCATCTCACCCCTTGGGAAACATGTGTGCTACGTACTGCGCCTCCATTTTCCGGCGTCAAACAACGTGGCCGAGTACGAGGCCTTGGTTAATGGACTGCGCATCGCCGTCGAGCTAGGGGTTCGGCGCCTCGACGCTCGTGGCGACTCACAGCTTGTTATTGACCAAGTCATGAAGAACTCTCACTGTCGTGACCAAAAAATGGAGGCCTACTGCGACGAAGTTCGGCGCTTGGAAGATAAGTTCTATGGGCTGGAGCTCAACCATGTTGCTCGACGGTACAACGAGACCGCGGATGAGCTGGCGAAAATAGCCTAGGGGCGAACGACGGTTCCCCCGAATGTCTTCTCCAAGGATATATATCAGCCATCCGTCAAAATCGACGACGCGCCCGAACCCGAGGAGACCTCGGCCCAGCCTGAGGTACCCTCGGCCGCCGAGGGTGAGGCCCTGCGTGTCGAGGGAGAGCAGGATGGGGTTACGCCAAGCCTGAACTGGCAGACCCTGTACCTAGAATATCTCCTCCGGGGGGAGCTGCCCCTCGACAAGGCCGAAGCTCGGCGACTGGCTCGGCGCGCCAAGTCGTTCGTTTTGCTGGGCGATGAAAAGGAGTTGTACCACCGCAGCCCCTCAGGCATTCTCCAACGATGCATATTCGTCGCCCAAGGACAGGAGCTGTTGCAAGAAATACACTCGGAGGCTTGCGGTCATCATGTTGTGCCTCGGGCCCTCGTGGGAAACGCTTTCCGACAAGGTTTCTACTAGCCAACCGTAGTGGCCGACGCCACTAGGATTATACGCTCCTGCCGTGGGTGTCAATTCTACGTGAGACAAACACACCTACCTGCTCAGGCTCTACAAACAATACCTATCACTTGGTCGTTCGCTGTGTGGGGTCTGAACCTCGTCGGTCCCTTGCAGAAGGCACTCGGGGGGCTTCACGCACCTGCTGGTCACCATCAACAAATTCTCCAAGTGGATCGAAGTCCGACCCTTAACTAGCATCAGGTCCGAGCAGGCGGTGGCGTTCTTTACAAATATCATCCACCGCTTTGGGATCCCAAACTCTATCATCACCGACAACGGCACGCAGTTCACTGGGAAAAAGTTCTTAGACTTCTGCGAAGACCACCACATTCGTGTGGACTGGGCCGCCGTAGCTCACCCAATGACAAATGGACAAGTGGAGCGCGCCAATGGCATGATTTTGCAGGGACTAAAGCCGAGGATCTACAATGACCTCAACAAGTTTGGCAAGCGGTGGATAAAAGAGCTACCCTCGGTGGTTTGGAGTCTGAGGACGACGCCGAGCCGGGCCACGGGTTTCTCGCCGTTTTTCCTAGTCTATGAGGCCGAGGCCGTCTTACCCACGGACTTGGAATACGGTTCCTCGAGAACAAAGGCTCACGACGACCGAAGCAACCAGGCCAGCCGAGAAGATTCACTGGACCAGCTAGACGAGGCTCAGGACGTAGCCTTGCTACACTCAGCGCGGTATCAGCACTCCCTGCGACACTACCACGCCCGAAGGATTTAGCCCCGAGGTTTCCAGGTGGGAGATCTGGTGCTTCGGCTACGACAAGACGCCCGAGGGCACCACAAGTTTACTCCTCCCTGGGAAGGGCCGTTCATCATCGCCAAAATTTTGAAGCTCGGGACATACAAGCTGGCCAACGATCAAGGCGAGGTCTACAACAACGCTTGGAACATCGAATAGCTACGTCGCTTTTACCCTTAAAATGTTTCAAGTCGTTTATGTAACTCGGTCCCTTTGCATATACAAATAAAAAATCTAGCTGTCAAGGGAGGATTGGCCTTGCCTCAGCAAAGACCGACCCTCCCTCGGGGGCTAGAAGGGGGAACCCCCTCTGCGTCAAAATTTTCCTCGGAAAAGTTTTCTACCAAAACGTCTTTCGTGCGTTTCAACTATATTGATAGCGGAATCCTAAAAACGACGTGAGAGACCTTGAACGGCAAGGCCGACCGAGCCGAGGGACTCCTACGCCTCTAGGATACGGATACCTCACTCATCACCTTCCGCGAAAGGCAGCTCACGCTCGGATAAGTGATTCTGTTACCGAACAAGTCCTAACGCTCGGGTAGAAAATGACTTTCGTACCATTTCGACTATATCGATAGCGGAATCCTAAAAACGACGCGAGAGACCTTGAACGACAAGGCCGACCGAGCCGAGGGACTCCTACGCCTCCGGGATACGGATACCTCACTCGTCACCTTCCACGAAGGGTAGCACACACTCGGATAAGCGACTCTGCTACCGAACAAGTCCTAATGCTCGAAACAAGAGGAAAGAAAATGCAGGTTTATACTCTGACGCTAAAAATGTTTAGTCCTCAGCGGCCGCGAGAAACATACACATACTTAGAGAAAACTGTTCCTACAGGCTCAGGTATCGGCAGGGGGAGGAGCAGCACCCTTGGTGTCGTTTCCACCCTCGGCAGAATCTGGCCCAGCCTCAGACGGCGACACGGGCGGAAGGACCTCCACCTCGAAGGAGGAAGCCAGCGCCGCGCTTGGGCCCTCGACAGCCGCGTCAAGCCTCTGGACCTCGGCTAAGGCGGCCTCCTCTTCGTCGGGTAAGCAGTACCCCTCGCTGACCCGCTCCAGATCCACGTCGTAGTGGGAGGCAAGGACGGCGAAGGCCCGCCTAACGCCATGGTGCAGCGCCCCGCGGAGTCTGCTGTGCACATGGCCGCCCAAGGCCCGCAGGTGACTCTGGGGGGAGCTACCCGAGGGGACATCGTCGAGGCCAAAGGCTCGACAGAAAGCCGAGATGGCCTTGGACATGGCCACGCGGTCGGCCTCCTTCTGCTCAGCCGCCTGTGCAAGAGCCTTGCAGTTCTTGACGGACTCGTTAAGAGTCGTCTCGAACCCTGCAGATAGCCGGACAATGTTCTTCAGACACGAGGTGAAGAATGGAGACAAAACCAAAGTCGCAAAGCGGGCGAAACATACCCTCGGCCCGGGCACGCTACTGCAAGACCATGGCTTGGGCAGACCGGGCAGACCCGACGGCCACGGCCAGTCCCTTCGCAAGGGTCCCGGCCCGAGCGGTCGCCTCGGGGTCTAGAAATGGGGAACCCCCTCTGCGCCAAAACTTTCCTTGGAGAAGTTTTTCTACCAAAACGACTTTCATGCCTTTCGACTGCATCGATGGAGGAATCCAAAAAATGACAAGGGAGACCTTGGACAGCAAGGCCGACCGAGCCAAGGGACTCCTACACCTCCGGGATACGGATACCTTACTCGTCACCTTCCGTGAAAGGTAACTCACGCTCGGATAAGTGATTCTGCTACCGACGAACAAGTCTTAATGCTCAAAATAAGAGGAAAGAAACACGGCTTTACACGCAAATACCCAAATGTTCAGGCCTCGACAGCCACGGAAAACAAACACACGTACTTGGGATAACTATGCTACGTAGATGTCGGCAGCACCCTCGGCGGCTTTCCCGACCTACAGCAGATATCTCAGTACTTGGAGCAATTACATTTTGCTCTTACATTCCCTTACAAATGGGACTCTAGCTCCATTCCCGCAGGAATGAACTACCTCCACACCAGAGGCGGGCCGACAGTAATTGCAGCAATGAACGTGCGGAAGCAGCGGTCCAATCACCTACAGGCTCGCACCCTCTCCTAAAGCAGCAGGGGAGCCCTCTCCCACGGCATAAAGACGACGCACCCGTGTTCTGTTCCTCGAACAACTCGCGCACGCGCAACAGACGCCCCGTGAATCACCCGTCCCGTCGCATTAACTCCTTGGCAGGGCAAGCGACACCTCTGGCAGGCGAAGCGGGCGCCGTTTCACCTCCGTCATGATGACCGCATCAAAAAAGGTGTGCCACATTATTTAAATTCATATCCTTTTCCTTTCCCTCTCTCTCTCTCTTGCCATAGGGATCGAGAAAAGGGGATATTCCAAAAGGATCCTTCTCAGCGAAGGAAGCGGGCCCCGAGCCCTCCTACTGATCAGGGGTTCGAAGGTTGCGCCCTGCGGGGTTCGGCAACCGCCCAAGATGTAACACCTCTGGTGTTACTATTACTAAAACTTGAGCATAACATCATAAGCATTGGCATTGCATATGTTTGACACACCTAGAGTGCATTCACTAGGCAAAATTTTCAAACAAGTTGTATTGTTATTGTATTTTGCAAATAAGACCCTAGTGTAGGATACTTAACCTCAAGAAGGGATCTGAGGGGTGAAGCAACACCCAAATGGAGAAAACCCTAAAGCTTAAGAAAAATAGACATAAAATGTTACTAAGAAGGGACTTGCATTACATTCATACCCTTGAAATACCAGAAACTCTGGAAAGGACCCTGGAAAACCCTAAATCCAAACCCTAGGGGGTTAAGTGCAAAATTAGTCCACTTTTGGACAAAAGTGCAAAAACCATGGTAATAAAGTGTCTTAAGTCATAGGGTTCACAATCATGAAGATTTGCAATCCAAAACTTGAGATTTGGACTTAAGTGCAAAAGAGCCACAATTGACCCTTTTGATGAAGTCTAAATTTCAGTGTGATTGATCCAACTTTGAGCCCATGTATCTTCCAAATTAGTGAGAATTTACCCTAGGTAACCACATCAACTTTGTAGCTCTATGAAAGGAGAACAACTTTGCTTAAAAGTGTAAGCATAGTTATTGAGAAGAAATTAGAGATAAGTAAGCCCAAAGATGGGCTGTCAGACTAAAACAATCTGAAGATTATATGATCAGTGGCATTGGATCACCTTTGGAGACAAATTGTGGCTAATCCAGTAAGAATTGGTCTTGGAATACTAAAACAAAGATGAAGATGGTATATTGGACTACAACTTTGCTGCAGAGCATCGGTCATGTTGCCATGGAAATTTGAGAGAAAATTAAGCCCAAACATTGACTGTCAGGTGCACTGATGGGAGCTCGCGATGGTACAGTAACCAGAATTGGATCAGGCTGCCAGCACAGAACTCTCACCGCCAATGATCCCTCCACCGCGATTCGTGCCGTCAATGTCCCGATTCGTGCTCGGAGTGGATAGATAACGTCGTAGGGTGAAAGGTGTCGCCGTCGGTGAGCTAGACGCCACTCCAGCTAGCCGCCGTGCCTCTCCCCTTGTTCACCGATCCCTTGGATGAGATTCTCACCACCGTTGAGCCACCACCGTCATCCGCCGCGTGTCCTGACGCTTTACCACGTCGCAGTTAACCGTGCGTTGCCTGTTTGATGATCACCGAAGTGGATGACACGGGGTTGGCCATCAATCACGCGCGCCAGTAAACTCCTCTCCTCCGACCACCACGCGTCTCGCCCCAAATTCATCAGCCACCGCTTAACAACCCTATAAATTGATGGCCGGGTCTATTGCGCCATGTAATCACGAAGCCGAAGCACCCGCTCCCACTCTTAATTGATCACCAGAGCTCACAAATTTCTAATTTCCCCCAATTCGGTTTCCGCCACCGTAAAACACACCTCGTCGTGGCCAGCCCAATTCAGGTTAGCTCCTTCCCTCTGCTCCCTTGTTTAAGCACTCCCATACGTATGTGATACTCGCCAAACTACCTAATTGAACTGGGAAACCACTGGTCACCGGGAATGTGCGCAATTATCCTCATCGTCCGTGGTCCGCATGGACAGAGCTTGATAGACTACCAACCATGAAATTAAGTTGCGGGAATTGATCGGGGAAGGTCTAATTCGGTGTTAGCTGTTTGGGGTCACCAGTCTTGGCTCCCTCCGGCCACTCTAGCTCGTCGGAGCTTTGCCCCCTGCTCGATGCGCCGTCGGGGACCTCATCGTGTAAAGAAATAGAACTAGAGGGGTTTTTCTGCAATCGTCAGTCACTCATCTAAACAGTGTTTCGGTCCCGCTTCTAGTTATTCCGTTAGCCAGGGGTGTTTTTGCAAGGTCGCCGCGGGCGCGCGCGCGTGGGCGCATTTCTGCCCTAGCTGGGCCGGCTCGGACCGGTTTTGGCCCGAGACTGTTCATTAATTTTCTTTTTCTTTTTCTAGCAAGCTTTGGAAATCAGTAATAAATTGTAGAAAAATCCTAAAAATGTCAAACCAATTTTCCTAGATTCCTTACTTTTCATAGTATTAATAAAAAATAGTTTCATGATTTTCAGGACAAATAGGGAATTTTGGGTCATTTAAAATAACCTAATGTATTGCTTCTGGATTTTTAGAAATTCAATAATAATTCCAAAAATGCCCAAACTTTTTATATGAACTCAAAATAATATTTAGAAGCCTTGGGTAGATTTTGGTATGATTTGGACCTTGTTTGATAATTAGAACCCAAAAACCCCACCCCCTGCTCTTTGAACTTCACTGTTGACTCCGGAAACCCTAAGTTCTCGGAGTTCCATGAAGGAAAATTGAATTCAAGACCTTAGATAATAAACTCTTATTATCTTTGCACCCTCATGAGCATTACATGGCATTCATTCTTATATATATATATATGGGTATATCTAGAAAACGAAGAAGAGGTTGAAGTAGAAGAAGAAAATACTTCACCACCACCACCTGCGAAACATCAGGCAGGGAATTGTTTTTACTTTGATATCTGCAGATCCGAGCCTGACTCACCTATAAACGAAGGCAAGCCCCGGTGCATTTGCCACCTCCTTGACTCTTTTAAAATCTTTCTCACTTGATTGATGCATTTGATAAAACAATTCCTGCATTACCTTCCTTGAATTTGATTACCTTCCTTTGAATCCCTGTTTTATAAAAAGTCTTTACTATGCTTAGTATTGCTCTAGCAAAGAAAAAGGTTTTGTTTTTACAAAAGATGATATGGCTAAGTGGGAGGGATGTTTTTGAAAATAAAACTTGATGGTGAATCCATCATGGCCATGATGGGTTCAACATCAGAAAAGATGTACCTCTGCCAGGTACCAAACTTTGGGTTTGAAATGATTAAGCTGAGACCGAGCGGGTGACTTGCACGAGAAGAGAGTCTCGGTGTAGTGTCTCCATCTGAGTCGATTAAGGACCATGTCGATGTAGGCCTGCTGACCGAGGACCCTTTAACTGGTCACATGCCTCGTCATGAGTAAGCTTTGCCTCGGGCAGACTAAGGCCAGAATAAGATACCACGCAATGGGAGTGGAGAGATGGCGAGAGTAGCGTGTACCCTCTGTGGCAAGAGGCTGGACGGTAGTGTATCTGTGCTCTCGGTTGGCGTGAACCTGATCTGGTCTTAAGAACCCCGGTGGCGGGTTGACATATGCAAGGGTTAAGTGCTACATACGTCATGTGATCGGAGATCCTCAGCTGAGTATAATTCGGATCGCCGTACCTCTGCGGTTATGGAGACTTGGTCACTGACTTATACGTAGAACTCCAGTAAGGATTAAGGGTGTTAAGAAATTGGCTAGTGCAGGTCAAGTGATTGAACTAGGGTAGAAAGAACTCTAGAGATAGGTAATCTTTCTTAACCTGACAATTAAAATTTAGATTTTAAGGATCCACTTTAGTAAGCATTTCTGCAAACAGATTCTTTGATTATCGAGCAACCTTACTTTGACTCCCTGATAACCAGCATGCCCTTGAGAGTCTTTTCCTTAGTCGGGTAAGTCTTGTTGAGTAATTCCATACTTAGGGTTTTATTCCCTATTGTTTTTAGGTGAAGAAGCGACAAACTTTTGTTGTTTCTATTCCAAGGTGGTCCCAAAGGAAGAAAACCAAGAATAGAACTGTGGGAGGAAGGGTTCCTCCATAAGAACTTTGTTTAATACTTATCGGGATGGGTTTTTGCGTCCCTTGGTCCTGTAATAATAAATACTCTGCACTCATAAGTTATATCCTGGTCTGTAATATATAACTTTGGCTTACTTTTTAAATAAATGTAAGTTTATGTAATCGCCTCCGCATTTTCGTATCTCTGATGATCTGTAATGTCTGCGTGATGGGTGAAACGCTCTTGGGAAAAGTAAGAAAAGCAGATACCGAACTTGTCAAGTGATTCAGGAACACCTGCAGGGTTGTATGAGGTCCGTTGGACAAGGACAACTGTAGGTGGGCCTAATGACTTGGGAGGTTCCGTCACAGCTGGTATCGGAGCGAAGCCCTTCTCTGCAGATATTATGAGGCATCTTCAAAAGAATTTTCTGAAGAGTTTATATGAAAGACCAGATAGGAAGAGTGCAAGGTTGAATCAACTAAGGTTGGTTCTGTAATTACACATGCATCATGCTAAGAACTATGTTAATAAGATTTTCCCCCTTAGAAAAATGCCGCCGCGCACAAGGAAAACTGCGCGAAAGCATACTGGCCCAATTGGTGTGCCATGTCATCAACTTGCCCCAAGACACGAGGATAGCAGTAGTGGGAGTAATGATCCGATCAGGGATCTCGAAGCAAAAGTTAATCGGCTTCAAACAGAACTCCAACGCAGGACTGACATATGGGTCGCGGATGGCGACAGAATCAATGAATTGAGAAGCGACATCTGCCGCCTGCAAGATCAGCTCGCAGATCGAGATTTGGCGCTCGACTGGGCAGTTCACTCTTGTTCGCTTGCCTGGGCTAAGGAGGCGAAAGCTCGAGCCCGAGTAGAAGAACTTAGCTCAGCTATCGATACCTTGCAGGCTTATTGTAATACTTTACATGAAGAAGTTCATGTATTGTACTCACAACTACACCTCAATGCACCTGCGGATCCTGTCGGGGCAGAAGCCGGACCTTCTCAAGTAGCGGGAGAAGCTTTTGGTGGCGAGTTGGACCTCTTCAGGCCCCTCCCTCTATGAAGTTGGTCGATGAGTGGTCTCCTACGCCCGACAGTGAGGCTACTAAGAGTGACAGGAAGCAGGAATAGTATAGGATAGAAGTAGTACTATTGTGTAATAGGGGGTGTAATCCTATTGTAAAGTACGAGTCTGTAACATTACCTTTTAAAGTAATGTGAAATGGATGGTTTGTATGGCATATCATATTGCTCCCAATGTTCTTTGCCTCAGATGCCTTCCAGGACTCACGCTCAGGATGGGGCTGGTACCTCTCGTGGGAGGGAGGCGACCCCGAATCCACCTCCAATACCCTCGACACTTGCCGAGGCCATCGTTGCCTTGGTAAATGCTACAGCAGAGAACACCCGCTTTCTGCGAGAGATGGCAGGCCAACCACTTCAACAACAAGGCGGGCGGGGCTATCCGCAAGGCCCCCATGAAACCTCTTATTTGGATTTCTCCGAAACATGCCCCCTGTTGTTCGTCAAAGCGGAAGACCCTTTAGAGGCGGATGAATGGATCCGCGTCATTGAGCAGAAATTTGGACTTCTTCGATGTTCCAAAACTCAGAAGCCCCTGTTCGCAGCTCAGCAATTGCGTGACCCTGCCAGCACCTAGTGGGGAAACTTTGTTGCCGTACAACCGGCTGGTCACCAAGTAACCTGGGATGAATTCAAGCTGGCCTTTAGGGAACATTACATACCTGAAGGAGTACTTCACATGAAATAGGAGGAATTCATGAAGTTGAAGCAAGGAGGAGATACAGTCACCCAGTATCTCAATAAATTTAATCACTTATCTCAGTATGCGATTGACCAAGTCAACACTGACATAAAGAAGAAGAACTGTTTCATGAGGGGTTTAAATGATTGGATGCAAAGGAAAATGGCTACCTGCATCGACCTCACCTATGGAAGAGCTGTCAGCACAGCGCTGGTAGTTGAATCTAAATATGTAAGTTTTGGAAAGTCCAAGGGGAATGGGGGCAACAGGCCTAATCAGGGCCCCGAGAAAAGGCAACGGTTAGTTCTCCGGCCTTTTAATCAGGGTCGTTCTTCATCACGCCCACCCTCCGTTCCATTCAAACAACCTGTGTTCATCCATCCCAATCCTGCCCCCACTACAACAAGTCAGCCGGGTGCCCCTGGCACTCGTTTCCCTGCCCTCCCCAGTTCGTCAACAGGCTGCTTCAATTGCGGAAAATCTGGGCACTTTATTAAGGATTGTCCCTAACCAAAGCAGAATCGCTCAAACAATCAACAAGGTACTAGGAATTTTTCTCAAGCTAAGGGAAATACAGGCAAAAACATAAAGAAGACGAGACGAATTTATTACACTCAAGTGGCCACCACACCGGATGGTGAACCGGTAATGATGGGTATGTTCCTTGTGGCCAATCATCCCACAATTATTCTTTTTGATTCTGGTGCTTCCCATACATTCATCAGCAAGAAATTTGTGGAGCAACATTGCATTTCATACCATGAATCAAAAGAAGGGTTTAAAATTCATTCACCTGGGGGACAAATATTTACTAAGGAAGTGGCTTTTCAAGTGCCCATAACATTGGCCGGACGAGACTTTCTTACTAATATGATTGTTCTGAAACGTTAAGATATAGATGTGATTTTGGGCATGAATTGGTTGGTCCAACATAAAGCAACCCTCAACACTGATCAGAGAACCATCAGGTTGAGTCATAACCAGGGGAAAGAAGTTTCTTCAGGCCAGATATGGTAAAGGAAACTGAAGAAAAAGTTGAGCGAATAATTCATAATTTGAAGAAGGCTCAACCTCGTCAGAAAAGTTATGCAGACAAGCGACGACAACCCTTGTACTTTCTCGTGGGAGATTACGTTTACTTAAAAGTTTCACCAATGAAGGGCATATCGTGTTTCGGGGTTAAAGGGAAGCTTGCACCTCGGTACATTGGTCCATTTCCTATATTTGAACAGTGTGGACCAGTGGCATATCGACTTCAACTACCCGAAACCTTGTCTGCTGTACATAATGTATTCCACGTGTCTCAATTGAAGAAATGTCTTCGGGTTCCAGATCGAACCATTGAAGTAACAGATGTTGTCCTAGAGCCAGACTTGATGTATTATGAGCACCCTATTCGAGTCTTGGATCAAAAGGACAGGGTTACTCGAAGAAAAACTCTCAAGTTTTACAAGATACAGTGGAACCAGCATTCCGAAGATGAGGCTACTTGGGAAACTCAAGATTTCTTAGACAAGAATTTCCCGGGCTTTTTAGCCTCTTGTAATTTGTAAAGTGTACAATCTTGTGGTAATAATGGAGTGAGCCCCAAACCACCCCTGCTTTGTACCACAACTTAGGAAATAAAAACGTGAAGCATTTTCTTTTCCACTACTTACCCTAGGACTTCTAATCTCGGGACGAGATTCTTTTATGGGGGAAGGATGTAACACCTCTGGTGTTACTGTTACTAAAACTTGAGCATAACATCATAAGCATTGGCATTGCATATGTTTGACACACCTAGAGTGCATTCACTAGGCAAAATTTTCAAACAAGTTGTATTGTTATGGTATTTTGCAAATAAGACCCTAGTGTAGGATACTTAACCTCAAGAAGGGATCTAAGGGGTGAAGCAACACCCAAATGGAGAAAACACTAAAGCTTAAGAAAAATAGACATAAAATGTTACTAAGAAGGGACTTGCATTACATTCATACCCTTGAAATACTAGAAACTCTAGAAAGGACCCTAGAAAACCCTAAATCCAAACCCTAGGGGGTTAAGTGCAAAATTAGTCCACTTTGGACTAAAGTACAAAAACCATGGTAGTAAAGTGTCTTAAGTCATATGGTTCACAATCATGAAGATTTGCAATCCAAAACTTGATATTTGGACTTAAGTGCAAAAGAGCCACAATTGACCCTTTTGATGAAGTCTGAATTTTAGTGTGATTGATCCAACTTTGAGCCCATGTATCTTCCAAATTAGTGAGAATTTACCCTAGATCACCACATCAACTTTGTAGCTCTATGAAAGGAGAACAACTTTGCTTAAAAGTGTAAGCATAGTTATTGAGAAGAAATTAGAGATAAGTAAGCCCAAAGATGGGCTGTCAGACTAAAGCAATCTGAAGATTATATGATCAGTGGCATTGGATCACCTTTGGAGACAAATTGTGGCTAATCCAGTAAGAATTGGTCTTGGAATACTACAACAAAGATGAAGATGGTATATTGGACTACAACTTTGCTGCAGAGCATCGGCCATGTTGCCATGGAAATTTGAGAGAAAATTAAGCCCAAACATTGACTGTCAGGTGCACTGATGGGAGCTCGCGATGGTACAGTAACCTGAATTGGATCAGGCTGCCAGCGTAGAACTCTCACCGTCAACAATCCCTCCGCCGCGATTCGTGCCGTCGACGTCCCGATTCGTGCCCGGAGTGGATAGATAACGTCGCGGGGTGAAAGGTGTCGCCGTCGGTGAGCTGGACGCCACTCCGGCTAGCCGCCATGCCTCTCCCCTTGTTCACCGATCCCTTGGATGAGATTCTCACCGCCGTTGAGCCACCACCGTCGTCCACCGCGTGTCCTGACGCTTTACCACATCGCAGTTAACCGTGCATTGCCTGTCCGATGATCACCGAAGTGGATGACACGGGGTTTGCCACCAATCACGCGCACCAGTAAACTCCTCTCCTCCGACCATCGCGCGTCTCGCCCCAAACTCATCAGCCATCGCTTAACAACCCTATAAATTGATGGTCGGGTCTATTGCGCCATGTAATCACGAAGCCGAAGCACCCGCTCCCACCCTTAATTGATCACCAGAGCTCACAAATTTCTGATTTCCCCCAATTCGATTTCCGCCACCGTAAAACACACCCCGTCGTGGCCAGCCCAATTCAGGTCAGCTCCTTCCCTCTGCTCCCTTGTTTAAGCACTCTCATACGTATGTGATACTCACCAAACTACTTAATTGAACTGGGAAACCACTGGTCACCGGGAACGTGCGCAATTATCCTCATCGTCCGTGGTCCGCATGGACAAAGCTTGATAGATTACCAACCATGAAATTAAGTTGGGGGAATTGATCGGGGAAGGTCCAATTCAGTGTCAGCCGTTCGGGGTCACCAGTCTTGGCTCCCTCCGGCCAGTCTAGCTCGCCGGAGCTTTGCCCCTTGCTCGATGCGCCGTCGGGGACCTCATCGTGTAAAGAAATAGAACCAGAGGGTTTTTTCTGCAATCGTCAGTCACTCATCTAAACAGTGTTTCGGTCCCGCTTCTAGTTATTCTGTTAGCCAGGGGCATTTTTGCAAGGTCGCCGCAGGCGCGCGCGCGTGGGCGCGTTTCTGCCCTAGCTAGGCCGGCTCGGGCCGGTTTCGGCCCGAGACTGTTCATTAATTTTCTTTTTCTTTTTCTAGCAAGCTTTGGAAATCTGTAATAAATTGTAGAAAAATCCTAAAAATGTCAAACCAATTTTTCTAGATTCCTTACTTTCTATAGTATTTAATAAAAAATAGTTTTATGATTTTCAGGACAAATAGGGAATTTTGGGTCATTTAAAATAACCTAATGTATTGCTTCTCGATTTTTAGAAAATCAATAATAATTCAAAAAATGCCCAAACTTTTTATATGAACTCAAAATAATATTTAGAAGTCTTGGGTAGATTTTGGTATGATTTGGACCTTGTTTGATAATTAGAACCCAAAACCCCCACCCCCTGCTCTTTGAACTTCACTGTTGACTCCGGAAACCCTAAGTTCTCGGAGTTCCGTGAAGGAAAATTGTATTCAAGACCTTAGATAATAAACTCTTATTATCTTTGCACCCTCATGAGCATTACATGGCATTCATTCTTATATATATATGGGTATATCTAGAAAACGAAGAAGAGGTTGAAGTAGAAGAAGAAAAGACTTCACCACCACCACCTGCGGAACATCAGGCAGGGAATTGTTTTTACTTTGATATCTGCGGATCCGAGCCTGACTCACCTATAAACGAAGGCAAGCCCCGGTGCATTTGCCACCTCCTTGACTCTTTTAAAATCTTTCTCACTTGATTGATGCATTAGGTGATAGGAGTTGATTGATAAAACAATTCCTGCATTACCCTCCTTGAATTTGATTACCTTCCTTTGAATCCCTGTTTTATAAAAAGTCTTTACTATGCTTAATATTGCTCTAGCAAAGAAAAAGGTTTTGTTTTTACAAAAGATGATATGGCTAAGTGGGAGGGATGTTTTTGAAAATAAAACTTGATGGTGAATCCATCATGACCATGATGGGTTCAACATCGGAAAAGATGTACCTCTGCCAGGTACCAAACTTTGGGTTTGAAATGATTAAGATGAGACCGGGCGGGTGACTTGCACGAGAAGAGAGTCTCGGTGTAGTGTCTCCGTCTGAGTCGATTAAGGACCATGTCGATGTAGGCCTACTGACCGAGGACCCTTTAACTGGTCACATGCCTCGTCATGGGTAAGCTTTGCCTCGGGCAGACTAAGGCCAGAATAAGATACCATGCAATGGGAGTGGAGAGATGGCGAGAGTAGCGTGTACCCTCCGTGGCAAGAGGCTGGACGGTGGTGTATCTGTGCTCTTGGTTGGCGTGAACCTGATCTGGTCTTAAGAACCCCGGTGGCGGGTTGACATATGCAAGGGTTAAGTGCTACATATGTCATGTGATCAGAGATCCTCAGCTGAGTATAATCGATTCGGATCGCCGTACCTCCTCGGTTATGGAGACTTGGTCACTGACTTATACGTAGAACTCCAGCAAAGATTAAGGGTGTTAAGAAATTGGCTAGTGCAGGTCAAGTGATTGAACTAGGGTAGAAAGAACTCTAGAGATAGGTAATCTTACTTAACCTGACAATTAAAATTTGGATTTTAAGGATCCACTTTAGTAATCATTTCTACAAACAAATCCTTTGATTATTGAGCAACCTTACCTTGACTCCCTGATAACCAGCATGCCCTTGAAAGTCTTTTCCTTAGTCGGGTAAGTCTTGCTGAGTAATTCCATACTCAGGGTTTTATTCCCTATTGTTTTTAGGTGAAGAAGCGACAAAGTTTTGTTGTTTCTATTCCAAGGTGGTCCCAAAGGAAGAAAACCAAGAATAGAACTGCGGGAGGAAGGGTTCCTCCATAAGAACTTTGTTTAATACTTATCGGGAGGGGTTTTGCCTCCCTTGGTCCTATAGTAATAAATACTTTGTACTCATAAGTTATATCCTGGTCTGTAATATATAACTTTGGCTTACTTTTTAAATAGATGTAAGTTTATGTAATCACCTCCGCATTTTCGTATCTCTGATGATCTGTAATGTCTGCGTGACGGGTGAAACGCTCTTGGGAAAAGTAAGAAAAGTAGATACTGAACTTGTCAAGTGATTCAGGAACACTTGCAGGGTTGTCTGAGGTCCGTTGCTGTCGGGGACCGTAATTAGGGGTACCCCAAGGCTCCTAATCTCAGCTGGTAACCCCCATCAGCACAAAGCTGCAAAGGCCTGATGGGCGCAATTCCGGTTAAGGCTCCGTCCACTCAAGGGACACGATCTCGCCTCGGGCAAGGACGGAAGATCAAGGCAGATTCACGCCTCGCCCGAGGGTCTCCTCAAGCAACGGGCGCACCTTCGACTCGCCCGAGGCCCAGCTCGGGCAGGCTTCACGAAGAAGCAACCTTGGCCAGATCGCCTCGCCAAGCCGACCGGATCGCAGGAGCATTCAATGCAAGGATCGCCTGACACATTATCCTGACGCGCGCTTTCCAGTCGACAAGGCCGAAGTGACCGCAGTCACTTCGCCCCTCCACTGACTGACCTGATAGGAAGACAGTGCCGCCTGTGCTGCTCCGACTGCTGCGCCACCCGCCAGGGTGAGGCTGACAGCAACCAAGTCCAGCCTCGGGCGCCATAGGAATCTCCGCCTCTCCCGACCCCAGGGCTTGGACTCGACCTCGCCTCGGACGACGATCTCCACCTCGCCCGACCCCAGGGCTCGGACTCGACCTCGCCTCAGACGACGATCTCCGCCTCGCCCGACCCCAGGGCTCGGACTCGACCTCGCCTCGGACGACGATTTCCGCCTCGCCCGACCCTAGGGCTCGGACTTGACCTTGCCTCGGACGACGATCTCTGCCTCGCCCGACCCCCGGGCTCGGACTCAGCCTCAACTCCAGACGACGATCTCCGCCTCGCCTGACCCCCGGGCTCGGACTCGACCTCAACTCCGGAAGACGGTCTCCGCCTCGCCCGACCCCCGGGGCTCGGACTCAGCCTCGACCTCGGAGGAGTCACCACCTCGCTCGGGCCGACCACGCCACAAGGAGAGGCCATCATTACCCTACCCCTAGCTAGCCCAGGCTACGGGGAATAAGACCGGCGTCCCATCTGGCTCGCCCCGGTAAAACAAGTAATGATGGCACCCCGCGTGCTCCATGACAACGGTGGTTCTCAGCCCCCTATGGAAGCAAGGATCCGACAGCCCCGACAGCTGTGCTTCTATAGGGCTCAAGCGCTCCTCTGACGGCCACGACGCCACATGAACAGGGCTCCAACACCTCTCCGACAGCCACGTCGGCACGTACATAGGGCTCTAGCTCTTCTCTGCTAGACACGTTAGCACACTGCTACACCCTCCGTTGTACAACTGGACCCTCTCCTTAAGCCTATAAAAGGAAGGTCCAGGACTCTCATACAAAAGAGGTGGCCGCGCGGGAGAACGGGCAGCCTAACGCCCCCTCTCTCTCTCTCCCTCGCGAACGCTTGCAACCCCCTACTGCAAGCGCATCCGCCCTGGGCGCAGGACAACACGAGGTCGCGGGTTTCCCCTTACAGTTTTCCCCCTTGTGTCTCTGTCTCGCGCCGACCCATCTGGGCTGGGACACGCAGCGACAATTTACTCGTCGGTCCAGGGACCCCCCAGGGTCGAAACACCGGCAGTTGGCGCGCCAGTTAGGGGGACGACTGCGTGTTGACGAACAGCTTCCCGTCAAGCTCCAGATGGGGAGTCTCCAGCAACCTCTCCAACCCAGGACGAAGCTCCGTTTTGAGAGTCTCGAGTTCATGTCCCTCGACGACAGCTACGACATGATACTCCTTCCTCTGTCGCGTGACAACGGCAATGGCGGCCGTCAGCCCGCCAGCCGGTGGCGGAATCGACGATGTCTTCTCCACGTGGCAGAAGAGCGACATCCGGGTCTGTCCCATCACCTTCCCCGCTGACAGAGGAGGAGACAGCGCAAGCATGGCCAAGCAGGAGGCGGCACCTCGTCGGCTATCGAGCGAGTCGACGGCACTGGTGCCCCAACGGGGGATACGTCGGCCGTTGACCTCGCGTCTGAGACGAAGACAAGCGTCGTTTCCCCGCAACGCGCCAACCCCAAGTAGGAGGACGACGCCAGCATGCTCGCGAAGGACTTGCTGGGCGTTAGCCTTGTACCTGAGATAACGGTGCAGTCCGTCCCCGACGCGACTCCGTCACCGTCCGTCGATCAAGAGGTACCGTCCGTTTCCCATCCAGTGCCTTTTAGATTCAGCTTCGACCCACCAAGTGACTCTGCTTCGGTGGATGCTTTCATAAAGGCATATCCAAACCTCCCAGGGTACCATATGTGGTCAACCTGGGACAGATTGACGGCCGTCTCGACCTAGGGGCCCCTGGGTTCCGAGGAAGACGACGAGCCCGACTCTGGTTGGGATTTCTCCGGGCTCGGTAACTCTAGTGCCATGCAGGACTTCATGACCGCATGTGACTACTGCCTCTCTGATTGCTCCGATGATAGCCACAGCCTCGGAGACGAGGACTGTGGCCCAAGTCACGAATGTTTCCACGTCGATCTAGAGGGTCTCGACGAAGGCAACCACCTTGGTATGCCGGAGGACGGCGATCCCTCTAGGCCTGCGCCTCGTGTTGACATCCTTCGGGAGCTAGTTGTGGTCCCAGTCCCTATGGGGGGTCAGGACACACAGCTCGAGCAAATCCGCGAGATGCAGGCCAGGCTCGACGAGGAAGCAGGACAACTTGTGCAGCTCCGGCAGAACATCGGGCAGGAGCGGGCAGGTCGAGCACCGGCTGGAGAAGTATGTCATCTGGCCTAGGATGTCTAGCGCCGCATCACCGACGATGCCAGGGCAAGGCTGCCCCCGGCTTCCAGTGGGGTCGGCCAGAACCTGGCTGCAGCAGCAATACTGCTCTGAGCGATGCCAGAACCATCCACCACCGAGGGGCGGCGTATCCAGGGAGAATTTAGGAATCTCCTGGAGGATGCCGCGGTCCGACGGGCCGAAAGCTCTACCTCCCGAAGGCAAGGATGCCCCCCGGAGCATCGCGCCGCGACTTCTCGATTCATGAGGGAGGCCTCGATCCACACCGGGCGCACGCGGGACACAGCGCCTGCGGCCCCAGGCCGCCTCGGCAACGAGCACCATCGCCGCAACCGTTGAGCCCACCTCGACGAGAGGGTGCGCCGAGGCTACCACCCCAGGCGTGGGGGATGCTACGACAGTGGGGAGGATCGGAGCCCTTCGCCCGAACCACCCGGTCCGCAAGCTTTCAGCCGGGCCATACGACGGGCGCCATTTCCGACCCGGTTCCGGGCCCCGACTACCATCACCAAGTACTCGGGGGAAACGAGGCCTGAACTGTGGCTCGCGGACTACCGGCTGGCCTGCCAGCTGGGTGGAACAGACGATGACAACCTCATCATCCGCAACCTCCCCCTGTTCCTCTCCGACGCCGCCCGAGCCTGGCTGGAGCATCTGCCTCCTGCGCAGATCTCCAACTGGGACGACCTGGTCAAAGCCTTCGCCGGCAACTTCCATGGCACATACGTGCGCCCTGGGAACTCCTGGGATCTCCGAAGCTACCGCCAGTAGCCGGGAGAATCCCTGCGGGACTACATCCGGCGATTTTCGAAGCAGCGCACCGAGCTGCCCAATATCACTGACTCCGATGTCATCGGCGCGTTCCTCGCCGGCACCACTTGCCGTGACCTGGTGAGCAAGCTGGGTCGCAAGACTCCCACCAGGGTGAGCGAGCTGATGGACATCGCCACCAAGTTCGCCTCTAGCCAGGAGGCGGTCGAGGCCATCTTTCGAAAGGATAAGCAGCCTCAGGGGCGCCAGCTGGATGACGCCCCCGAAGCGTCCGCTCAGCACGGCACGAGGAAGAAGGGCAAGAAGAAGTCGCAAGCGAAACGCGAAGCCGCTGACGTAGACCTTGTCGTTGCCGCCGAGCACAAGAACCCTCGGAAACCTCCCGGAGGCGCCAACTTGTTCGACAAGATGCTCAAGGAGTCGTGCACCTATCATCAGGGTCCCGTAAAGCACACCCTTGAGGATCGCGTCATGCTTCGGCGCTACTTCCACAAGGTCGGGCCACCGGCGGAAGGTGGCAGGGCCCCCGACAACGACAAGAGGGAAGCTCACAAGGCAGAGGAGTTCCCCGAGGTCCACGAATGCTTCATGATCTACAGTGGGCGGGTGGCGAACGCCTTGGCTCGGCACCGCAAGCAAGAGCGTCGGGAGGTCTGCTCGGTAAAGGTGGCGGCGCCAGTCTATCTAGACTGGTCCGACAAGCCCATCACCTTCGACCAAGACGACCACCCCGACCGTGTGCCAAGCCCGAGGAAGTACCCGCTCGTTGTGGATCCTGTCATCGGCAACGTCAGGCTTACCAAGGTCCTCATGGATGGAGGCAGCAGCCTCAACATCATCTACGCCGATACCCTCGGGCTCTTGCAGATCGATCTGTCCTCGATCCGGGCCGGTGTGTCGCCCTTTCATGGGATCATTCCTGGGAAGCACGTTCAGCCCCTTGGACAACTCGATCTGCCCGTCTGCTTCGGGACTCCCTCCAACTTCCAAAAGGAAACCCTCACATTCGAGGTGGTCGGGTTCCGAGGAACCTACCACGCAGTACTGGGGAGACCATGTTACGCCAAGTTCATGGCCGTCCCCAACTACACCTACCTCAAGCTCAAGATGCCGGGCCCCAACGGGGTCATCACCGTCAGCCCCACGTACCGACACGCGTACGAATGCGACGTGGAGTGCGTGGAGTACGCCGAGGTCCTCGCCGAATCCGAGGCCCTCATCGCCGACATGGAAAACCTCTCCAAGGAGGTGCCAGATGCGAAGCGCCACGCCGGCAACTTCGAACCAGCAGAGGCGGTTAAGTCCGTCCCTCTCGACCCCAGCAACGACGCCTCCAAGCAGATCCGGATCGGCTCCGAGCTCGACCCCAAATAGGAAGCAGTGCTCGTCGACTTTCTCCGCATGAACGCCGAGGTTTTTGCATGGAGTCCCTCGGACATGCCTGACATACCGAGGGAAGTCGCGGAGCATTCACTGGATATCCGAGCTGGAGCCCGACCCGTGAAGTAGCCTCTGCGCCGATTCGACGAAGAAAAGCGCAGAGCCATAGGCGAGGAGATCCACAAGCTAATGGCTGCAGGGTTCATCAAAGAGGTATTCCATCCCAAATAGCTAGCCAACCCTGTGCTTGTGAAAAAGAAAGGATGGAAATGGCGGATGTGTGTAGACTACACCAGTCTAAACAAAGCATGTCCGAAAGTTCCCTACCCTCTGCCTCGCATCGATCAAATCGTGGATTCCACTGCTGGGTGCGAAACCCTGTCTTTCCTTGATGCCTACTCAGGGTATCACCAAATCAGGATGAAAGAGTCCGACCAGCTCGCGACTTCTTTCATCACACCCTTTGGCATGTACTGCTACGTTACCATGCCATTTGGTTTGAGGAATGCGGGTGCGACATACCAAAGGTGCATGAACCACGTGTTCGGAGAACACATTGGTCGAACGGTCGAGGCCTACGTCGATGACATCGTAGTCAAGACGAGGAAAGCCTCCGACCTCCTCTCTGACCTTGAAACGACATTCAAGTGTCTCAAAGCGAAAGGAGTAAAACTCAATCCCGAGAAGTGTGTCTTCGGAGTCCCCCGAGGCATGCTCCTGGGTTTCATCGTCTTCGAGCGGGGCATCGAGGCCAACCCGGAGAAAATCGCGGCCATCACCAACATGGGGCCTATCAAGGACTTGAAAGGAGTACATAGGGTCATGGGATGCCTTGCGGCTCTGAGCCGCTTCATCTCACGCCTCGGCGAAAGAGGCCTGCCCCTGTATCGCCTCTTAAGGAAGACCGAGCGCTTTACTTGGACCCACGAGGCCGAGGAAGCCCTCGAAAACTTGAAGGCGCTCCTTACAAGCGCGCCCATCCGGGTGCCCCCCGCTACTGGAGAAGCCCTCTTGATCTACGTCGCCGCTACCACTCAGGTGGTCAGCGCTGCGATCGTGGTCGAGAGACGAGAAGAAGGGCACGCACTGCCCGTCCAGAGGCCAGTTTACTTTATCAGTGAGGTACTGTCTGAGACCAAGATCTGCTACCCGCAAATTCAGAAGCTGTTGTACGTGGTGATTCTGACACGGCGAAAGTTGCGGCACTACTTTGAGTCTCATCTGGTGACTGTGGTGTCATCCTTCCCCTTGGGGGAGATCATCCAGTGCCGAGAGGCCTCAGGTAGGGTTGCAAAGTGGGCGGTGGAGATCATGGGCGAGACAATTTCGTTCGCCCATCGGAAGGCCATCAAGTCCCAAGTCTTAGCAGACTTTGTGGCTGAATGGGTCGACACCCAGCTTCCAACAGCTCCGATCCAACCGGAACTCTGGACCATGTTTTTCGACGGGTCGCTGATGAAAACAGGAGCGGGCGCGGGCCTGCTCTTCATCTCACCCCTTGGGAAGCACCTCCGCTACGTGCTGCGCCTCCATTTCCCGGCGTCCAACAACGTGGCCGAGTACGAGGCTCTAGTTAACGGGTTGCGCATCGCCATCGAGCTAGGGGTCCGACGCCTCGACGCTCGCGGTGACTCACAGCTTGTCATCGACCAAGTCATGAAGAACTCCCACTGCCGCGACCCGAAGATGGAAGCCTACTGCGACGAGGTTCGGCGCCTGGAGGATAGGTTCTACAGGCTCGAGCTCAACCATGTCGCTCGACGATACAACGAGACTGCGGACGAGCTGGCTAAGATAGCCTCGGGGCGGACAACGGTTCCTCCGGATGTCTTCTCCTGAGACCTACATCAACCCTCCGTCAAGACCGACGACAAGCCCGAGCCCGAGAAGGCCTCAGCTTTGCCCGAGGCGCCCTCAGCCCAGCCCAAGGCAGCCTCGGCCCCGCCCGAGGCACCCTCGGCCCCCGAGGGTGAGGCACTGTGCGTCGAGGAAGAGCGGAATGGGGTCACGCCTAATCGAGACTGGCAGAACCCATACCTGCAATATCTCCACCGAGGAGAGCTACCCCTCGATAGAGCCAAAGCTCGGCGACTGGCGCCGCGCGCCAAGTCGTTCGTCTTGCTGGGTGACAAAAAGGAGCTCTACCACCGCAGCCCCTCAGGCATCCTCCAACGATGCATATCCATCGCTGAAGGTCAAGAGTTATTGCAAGAAATACACTCGGGGGCTTGCGGTCACCACGCAGCACCTCGGGCCCTCGTGGGAAACGCCTTCCGATAGGGTTTCTACTGGCCGACCGCGGTGGCCAACACCACTAGGATTGTACGCACCTGCCAAGGGTGTCAATTCTACGCAAAGCAGACCCACCTGCCCGCTCAGGCTCTGCAAACAATACCCATCACCTGGCCGTTTGCTGTGTGGGGTCTGGACCTCGTCGGTCCCTTGCAGAAGGCACCCGGGGGCTTCACGCACCTACTGGTCGCCATCGACAAATTCTCCAAGTGGATTGAGGTCCGACCCCTAAACAGCATCAGGTCCAAACAGGCGGTGGCGTTCTTCACCAACATCATCCATCTCTTCGAGGTCCCGAACTCCATCATCACCGACAACGGCACCCAGTTCATTGGCAGAAAGTTCCTGGACTTCTGCGAGGACCACCACATCGGGGTGGACTGGGCCGCCGTAGCTCACCCCATGACGAATGGGCAGGTAGAGCATGCCAACGGCATGATTCTACAGGGGCTCAAGCCGAGGATCTACAACGACCTCAACAAGTTTGGCAAGCTGTGGGTGAAGGAACTCCCCTCGGTGGTCTGGAGTCTGAGGACGACGCCAAGCCGAGCCACGGGCTTCACGCTGTTTTTTCTAGTCTATGGGGCCGAGGCTATCTTGCCCACAGACTTAGAACACGGCTCCCCGAGGACGAGGGCATACGACGCCCAAAGCAACCAGACAAACCGAGAAGACTCACTTGACCAGCTGGAAGAGGCTCGGGACATGGCCTTACTACACTCGGCACGGTATCAGCAGTCCCTGCGACGCTACCATGCCCGAGGGGTTCGGTCCCGAGACCTCCAGATGGGCGACTTGGTGCTTCGGCTACGACAAGATGCCCGAGGGCGCCACAAGTTCACGCCTCCCTGGGAAGGGCCGTTCATCATCGCCAAGATTCTGAAGCCTGAAACATACAAGCTAACCAACAGTCAAGGCGAGGTCTACAGCAACGCTTGGAACATCCGGCAGCTACGTCGCTTCTACCCTTAAGATGTTTTCAAGTCGTTCATGTACCTTGTTTACATACACAAGCAAAGTCTAACCTTGAAGGAAGGGTCAGCCTTGCCTCGGCAAAGCCCGACCCTCCCTCGGGGGCTAGAAGGTTGGAACCCCCTCTGCGTCAAAATTTTCCTTGGAAAAAGTCTTTCTGCCAGAACATCTTTCGTGCTTTTTGACTACTTCGATAGTGGAGTCCTGAAAACGACGGAGTACACGTAAGCAGGCAAGGCCGACCGAGCCGAGGGACTCCTACGCCTCCGGGATACAGATACCTCACTCATCACCTTCTGCGATAAGTAACTCACGCTCGGATAAGGGATTCCACTATCCGAACAAGTCTTAATGCTCGAAAACTTCTTCTGCCGAAACGATTTTTCGTGCCGTCTCGACTATATCGATAACAGAATCCTACAGACGAGTAAGAGTACACGTAAGCAGGCAAGGCCGACCGAGCCGAGGGACTCCTACGCCTCCGGGATACGGATACCTCACTCATCACCTTCTCCGATAAGTAACTCACGCTCGGATAAATGATTCTGTTACCGGCGAACAAGTCCTGATACTCGAAACAAGGGGAAAAGAAACGCAGCTTTACAACACGACGACGGTATGTTTTGGCCTCGGCGGCCGCAAAAAACATACGCACGCTACAGACAAACTGTTCCTGCAGGTTCAGGTGTCAGCAGGGGGAGCAGCAGCGCCCTCGGCATCGACTCCACCTTCGGCGGAATCCGACCCGGCCTCGGACAGCAACATGGTCGGGGGATCTCCACCTCGAAGAAAGATGTCAGCATCGCGCCTGGGCCATCGCCGCCAGGGTCTCCTCCAGGAACCCGGCCCAAGCAGACGGCCGGACCGGCCGCTCCATAGCCTTAGCCAGCTGTCCCCCGAGGACACCAGCCCGGCTCATGGCCTCGGCAGCCCGACTCTAGGGTTGGTCCCGCCAGCAGACGACCTGGCCAGGTCCCAGCCGCCACTGCGACGCCTCGTCGGCCTGGGAAGTCCCCTGCTCCTGGGCCGACGAAGTTTCTTCTCCAGCCAACTCCGCCTCTATCCATGCCGACGCCGCTGCCTCCAGCTTCGGCTCATCATAGAGCAGCCGAGGTTTCCTTCGCTAAGCAAGAGGAGCCTCGAGCGGCAAGGCCGATCGAGCCGAGGGACTCCTACGCCTCCGGGATACGGATACCTCACTCGTCACCTTCCGCACAGGGCAACTCACGCTTGGTTAAGCGGTCCAGCTAGCCGACAGGCGAGTTCTGGTGCGCAAAATGGAGAAGAAACACGGCTTTACGCCCAAATACACAAATGTTCAGGCCTCGACAGCCACAATGAACATACGCCAGCACTCAAGGTGCCATTACAAACGGGACTCCAGTTCCGTTCCCGTGACAACGACCTCCGCTCCGGGTGGCCAAACAGCAGCAGCTATGACCTCAGAGCAGACACTGCTGCGACAAGGTCCTCGCCCTCGTCTCTACTTGAGGGGCGAGGACAAGCTATCAAGGCCACAAAGCTGGAAGCCTGGAGCACAGATGACGCCGACGACCCCGTCGGCGATGAGGACTTCTCCGGCTGCTGCCACCACCTCAGCACCGACGGTGGCATCCACCTGTCCGCCAACACTGCACTAGTGGGCGGTGGCCGCCCCAAAGTGCACCAGCAGGCCCTCACTCCCGTCCTTGTCACGAGAACGAGAATGGGACCGTCCCAGAACACGGGTACCGCCCTCACGGCGTACGACGTGTTGTGAGACCCCCCCGGTGCGGCTGGCCACCGTCGCCCGGACAGAGGACGGAGTGCTGCACCCTGGCCGGGCGGCAGCAGTTCGCTTCCCCCTGCATGGCTGGAGGACGCCTCCTCCGCAGAGCTGGAGGACGGTTTCCACCCCCAGAAGCTGGAGGAAGAAGCGGGACGCCAGCCCACACCAAGGTAGGGCTCTGGCTCAGCTCGCCCTCCGCCCTAGCTCGGATGACGAAAATCCTTGAAGCTGAGGGCGGGGCGGAGGCTGCAGCCCGGCTCGCTTCTCCCCACCAAATTGCCCATTGGTGGGGGAAGGCGGCCGAGCTGCCTGACAAAAATCCTTGAAGCCAAGCGATGGCTGAAAGGTACCAACCTCCATAAGGTTGCGCTCCTTCCACAACAAGACGAAAGCGACGCAAGCGCTCCCCATCCGGGGGCTCGGAAGGTAGAAGGACGCGATGCATGAAGGGAGTGCGAGGACATGGTTGCCATCCAAGGGGGTCACCCTCCTTTTAAAGGCGACTCTCCCCACTTGCGTCCTCAGCCGTCACAGACGGAGTCTTCACCAACACGCTCCAAGGTCTTCCCCCTACGACACGGGGGGGTGGGTCCCACGCGTCATGCAAGCTGCCCCAGGACAGAAGAAGCCAAACCGCCACGCGTGGAGCGTGTAACCACCCAGCGGTTACAAGCATTCCTTCGTCTTCGCCCAAACCAGCGGGTGAAAGAGCGGACCGCCATGCAGGCGGCATGCAACTGCACCAAGGGGGCGCACCCTTTCGACTTTGACACATCCAGCATGGAGGCCCAAGCCCACATGTCATGTAACCGGCGTGCCGGTTACTACGTGCAAAAAACTGCAGCGCCACTTGCGCCAGCGCCGCGCCTTCTCGACTACGGAACCGGTGCCGCGACTCGAGGCAACCCTGCGCACGGCCCAGCAGTGCCAACCAGGCACGCCGGTCACGGGTCAGTCAGCCGCGGGAGAAGGCACGACGGTCAACATGGCCAGAAGTGGGCCGACAGTAATGGCGGTGGCAGGCGGGCGGAAGCAGCAGTCAAATCCTCTGCAGGCTCACGTCCCCTCCTGGAACAACGAGAGAGCTCTCTCCCACGGCGTGAAGACGACGTGCCCATGTTCCGTTCCTCGAACGGCTCGCGCATGCACAATGGCTGCCCCGCGAATCACTCGTCCTGTCGCATTAACTCTGCGGCAGGACAGGCGACACCTTTGGCAGGCGAAGCGGGCGACGCTTCACCTCCGCCATAATGACCGCGTCAAAAAAGGTGCGCCACGTCGTTCAATTTCGTATCCTTTCCCTCTTCCCCTTTCTCCCTCTTGCTACAGGGACCGGGAAAGGGGATACTCCGAAAGGGATCCTTCTCCGCGAAGGAAGTGGGCCCCGAGCCCCCCTACTAATCAGAGGTTCGAAGGTTGGCCCCTCGGAAGGGTTCGACAGCCGCCTCAGAGCGCTCGGGCTCTGCGCCCACTACTGATCAGAGGTTCGAAGGCTGGCCCCTCGAAAGGGTTCGACAGCCGCCTCAGAGCATTCGGGCTCCGCGCCCACTACTGGTCAGAGGTTCAAAGGCTGGCCCCTCGGAAGGGTTCGACAGCCGCCTCAGGTTGCTCGGGCTCCGCGCCCACTACTGATCAGGGGTTCGTAGGCTGGCCCCCGACGGGTTCGACAGTCGCCCCAGAGCACGCAGAGTGAGGGATGACTCTGGGTACGTTCGATACATAACCAAGTCTCGGGCTACGCTCCCGAGGTACCTTGGACATTTCCGAGACCAGCAGGAACGATTCTGTAACAGAATCCCATCAGAGGGAGGCATCGAGCCCTCGGACCCTATCGAACGGGACCGGGTTCGGCAAATCACCTGCAGGTACTTTTGGAGCGCGCCTCTGGGCCACTAGCCGACCCTTATCGAACGGGGCACGGGCGTCCACTCAGATCACCCGTTAGCAACTCACTGGAGACACCATGTTCGGCGCCCTCCGAGGGCAACATGGCGCTCTCCCCCCTCCTCCTTGCGGAAAGGCGACGCAAGGGCGTATGAAAAAAGTCGAGTCTGCCCTTGACCGTCCTCTCGCCCTGTGCAGAGGCTCGAGGGCTGCTCTCGCAAACCCGGCTCCGGCCAAACCGTTGACAGCGTCAACATACCAGCCCGAGAACTCGGAACCTGACTATGCACCCAGGTAACGACCAGTTCGCATGAGGGAACAACCAGACCGGTCGAGCCATCACGAAAGGCATTAAGACCTCGAAGGAGTCAAACCACTCCTCCGAGGCCTCAGGGGCTACACCCGGCGGGTGCGCTCGCGCGCACCCACTGGAACAAAATGCAACCGAGAAAGGTCGGTCCCCTTGCAAAAAAGTGCGACAAAGCCTCCAAGCGAGTACCCACACTCCCTTTGAGGCTCGGGGGCTACTGTCGGGGACCGTAATTAGGGGTACCCCCAAGGCTCCTAATCTCAGCTGGTAACCCCCATCAGCACAAAGCTACAAAGGCCTGATGGGCGCAATTCCGGTTAAGGCTCCGTCCACTCAAGGGACACGATCTCGCCTCGCCCGAGCCCAGCCTCGGGCAGGGACGGAAGACCAAGGCAGATTCACGCCTCGCCCGAGGGTCTCCTCAAGCAACGGGTGCACCTTCGACTCGCCCGAGGCCCAGCTCGGGCAGGCTTCACGAAGAAGCAACCTTGGCCAGATCGCCTCGCCAAGCCGACCGGATCGTAGGAGCATTCAATGCAAGGATCGCCTGACACCTTATCCTGACGCGTGCTTTCCAGTCGACAAGGTCGAAGTGACCGCAATCACTTTGCCCTCCACTGACTGACCTGACAGGAAGACAGCGCCGCCTGCGCTGCTCCGACTGCTACGCCACCCGCCAGGGTGAGGCTGACAGCAACCAAGTCCAGCCTCGGGCGCCATAGGAATCTCCGCCTCGCCCGACCCCAGGGCTCGGACTCGACCTCGCCTCGGACGACGATCTCCGCCTCGCCCGACACCAGGGCTCGGACTCGACCTCGCCTCGGACGATGATCTCCGCCTCGCCTGACCCTAGGGCTCGGACTCGACCTCGCCTCGGACGACGATCTCCGCCTCGCCCGACCCCAGGGCTCGGACTCGACCTCGCCTTGGACGACGATCTCCGCCTCGCCCGACCACCGGGCTCGGACTCAGCCTCAACTCTGGACGATGGTCTCCGCCTCGCCCGACCCCCGGGCTCGGACTCGACCTCAACTCCGGAAGACGGTCTCCGCCTCGCCCGACCCCCGGGGCTCGGACTCAGCCTCGACCTCGGAGGAGTCACCACCTCGCTCGGGCCGACCACGCCACAAGGGGAGGCCATCATTACCCTACCCCTAGCTAGCCCAGGCTACAGGGAACAAGACCGGTGTCCCATCTGGCTCGCCCCGCTAAAACAAGTAATGATGGCACCCCACGTGCTCCATGACAACGGTGGTTCTCACCCCCCTACGAAAGCAAGGATACGTCAGCAAGGATCCGACAGCCCCGACAGCTGTGCTTCTACAGGGCTCAAGCGCTCCTCCGACAGCCACGATGCCACATGAACAGGGCTCCAACACCTCTCCGACAGCCACGTCGGCACATACATAGGGCTCTAGCTCCTCTCTGCTAGACACGTTAGCACACTGCTACACCCCCCGATGTACAATTGGACCCTCTCCTTACGCCTATAAAAGGAAGGTCCAGGACTCTCATACAAAAGAGGTGGCCGCGCGGGAGAACGGGCAGCCTAACGCCCCCTCTCCCTCTCTCCCTCGCGAACGCTTGTAACCCCCTACTGCAAGCGCATCCGCCCTGGGCGCAGGACAACACGAGGCCGCGGGTTTCCCCTTACTGTTTCCCCCCCTTGTGTCTCCATCTCGCGCCGACCCATCTGGGCTGGGACACGCAGCGACAATTTACACGTCGGTCCAGGGACCCCCCGGGGTCGAAACACCGATAGTTGGACAAGGACAACTGTAGGTGGGCCTAATGACTTGGGAGGTTCCATCACACAGACCACTCGGGCTCCGAGCCCTATACTGATCAGGGGTTCGAAGGCTGGCCCCTCGAAAGGGTTCGACAGCCGCCCTAGAGCATGTAGAGTCAGGGATGACCCTGGGTACGTCCGTTACATGACCGAGGCTCGGGCTGCACTCCCGAGGTACCCTAGGACATTTCCGAGACTAGCGGGAACGGTTTGTAATGGAATCCCACCTGAGGGAGGCACCGAGCCCTTGGACCCTATCAAATGGTTTCGGGTCTAGGAAATCCCCTGCAGGTACTTTTGGAGCGCGCCTCTGGGACACTAGCCGACCCTTATCGAACGGGGCTCGGGCGTCCACTCGGATCACCCGTTAGCAACTCACTAGAAACACCGTGTTCGGTGCCCTCCGAGGGTAACATGGTGCCTTCCCCCCTTCCTCCTTGCGGAAAGGCGACGAAGGGGCGTACAACAAAAGTCAAGATGGTCCTCGATCGTCCTCTTGCTCCGTGTAGAGGCTCGGGGGCTGCTCTCGCACCAGGCTACAGCCAAATTGTCGACCACGTCGACAAACCAGCTTAAAAACTCGGGGCCTGACCATGCACCCGGGCTACGGCCAGGCCACATGAGGGAACAACAAGGCCGACCGAGGCATCACATCACAAGAAGAATTAAGACCTCAGAGGAGTCAAACCACTCCTCCGAGGCCTGGGGGCTACACCCGACGGGTGCGCTCGCGCGCACCCATCGGAACAAAATATAACCAAGAAAGGCTGGTCCCCTTGCAAAAATCCGGCAGAACCTCTAAGCAAGTACCTACACTCCCTTCGAAGCTCGGGGGCTACTGTCGGGTACCGTAATTAGGGGTACCCCCAACACTCCTAAACTGGCTGGAAAACATCTTCAGAACAAACCGCAAAGACTGATAAGCGCAGATCAAGTCAAGGCCTCGCCTGCCAAGGGACGCGATCTCGCCTCGCCCGAGCCCGGCCTCGGGCGGGAACAGTAGTCCTGGGCGGATTCACGCCTCGCCCGAGGGCCTCCACAGGCAGTAGGCGCACCCTCGGCTCGCTCGAAGTCCAGCTCAGGCAAGCTTTGTCATGCAGCGACCTTGGCCAAATCGCCTTACCAACCGACTGTATCGCATGCGCATTTAATGCGGGGATCGCCTGACACCTTATCCTGACACGCGCGCCTCAGTCGGCAAGGTCGAAGTGACCGCAGTCACTTCGCCCTTTCTCTGACCGTTCTAACAGGAAAACAGCACTATTCGCCCCGCTCCGGCTACTGTGCCAACCACCAGGGTAAGACTAACCACAGCAAATCACGACCTCCCCCAAGTTCAGCCTCGGGCGCAACAGGGAGCTCCACCTCGCTCGACCTCAGGCCTCAGCCTCAGCATCGGCATCTGGAGAAGGTCTCCGCCTCGCCCGACCTCAGGCCCCGGCCTTAGCGTCGGCCTCGGGAGAAGGTCTGTACCTCGCCCGACCCCAGGCCTCAGCCTCGGGGGAAAATCTCCGCCTCGCCCGACCTCAGCCTCGAGAGGAGTCACATCCGCGCCCAACCTCAGCCTCGGCCTCGGGAGGAGTCACATCCGCGCCCAACCTCAGCCTCAGCCTCGGAGGAGTCGCCGCCTCGCCCGACCTCGGCCTTGGACCAACTACGCAACTGGGGATCCACCATTACCCTATGTAAGGAAAATGGACCCCGGGCCATTTGGCTAATTGAGTTTTGGTGTTTGATGAACAACACAATCCGTGAACTAATAAGTTTTCTAGTGTTTGCGTTTGTAGTTCACAGGATGCGAAGAGAATTGGACCAAGTCAATGAGGATGCAACACCTCAAAAGAAGACATAAAAAGATGCATAGGAGTCCAATACTCAAGAACAAAGAAGCCCGAAGAAATCAGCAAAGAAATCCAAGATAAGGGCTGTCAGCCAGCGCCTGGTGGCGCACCGGACATTGGTGTCCGGTGTGCACCGGACTGTCCGGTGAGGCACCAGACAGTCTGCGCAGAGAGGCCGCAGACAGGCACTCTCTGGCTGTAGCACCGGACTGTCCGGTGTGCCAACGGGCAGACGACAACGGTCGGATCCAACGGTCGACTGCTACAGGCGCCAACGGTCGGCTGACGTGGCGTGCACCGGACATCCACTGTGCAGTGTCCGGTGGTGCACCGGACTGTCCGGTGCACCCGACGACAGAAAGCTGCTGCTTTCTGTCCAACGGCTAGTTTGGGGTGTGGAGGCTATAAATACCACCCCAACCGGCCATTCTCAAGTGTGAGAGCCCAAGCAACATACCAATACACATAGTGCACATTTCCAAGAGCTCAAACACCCAAGTGCTTAATAGAATCACTCGGTGATTAGCGTAGGTGCTTTGCGAAGTGCTTAGGTTAGTTAGACCGCTTTAGCGCTTGCTCTAGGTGAACCCTAGTTAGTTGAGTGAGTTTTGTAAAACCACACAACCCCTCGGCTCTTGCGTGAGTCGTTGTAATTGTACCGAGTGGGGCGAGAGTCTTGCGAGACCGTGACAACCGCGTTTGTGTCACGGCCGCCACCGTGTACCGGAGGGAACGAGGCCCGCGGCGTTTCGGCCGGAAGCTCGATAGTGGAGACGGCGGGGAGCGTCCGAGAGGAGCCAGAAGTGGAGCACCACTTGCGCGTGGAGAAGGCCCATGGCTCTCTACGGAGTTACTCGACCGTGGTGCTTGGCCCTCGCGTGGGCTTCCCTTTGCGTAGGGGCACCAACGAGGATTAGTCGGGACCTTGCGTGGTTCCGGATACCTCGGTAAAAATACCAGCGTCATCCACGAGAGTTTGCTTCTCTACTTAGCTCTTTACATTCCGCATTTATATTAAGCATTTAAGTTTCAATCTTGTAGTCATACTTATTTAGTGTAGATTGAAACTTAGCCTTTGCGGTAGAGATAGCAACACTTAGACAAAACCCAGTTTGCACATTCTAGTTTTGATTATTTGCATAAGTTTTGCTCTAGGGATTTAATTGTGGCCTAGTTTAGTAAAAGTTTTAGAAGTCCTAATTCACCCCCCCCCCCTCTTAGGCGTCACCCGTTTCCTACAAGTGGTATCAAAGCCCGGTTTGGCTCATTTGAAACGCTTTAGCTTCACCGCTAAAAGAGCCGACGCTTTTTAGAGGAAGGGATGGATACCCATAGGCCACCACACTTCAACGGCACTAACTTCCCATATTATAGTGCTAGAATGGCTTGTTACCTAGAGGCCGTTGATCTAGGTGTTTGGAGAGTCACTCGTGACGGGATGAAACCCCTCAAGAATCCCGAGAAACCCACCACGAGTGAGGAAAAAGAAATCCATTTAAATGCTAGAGCCAAAAATTGCTTGTATGAATCTCTTAGCATGGATATTTTTAACCAAGTATTTACCTTGAAAACTGCTAATGAGATTTGGCTAAAATTGCATGAGCTCCATGACGGCACATCCAATGTCCGTGAGCAAAAACATTGCCTAGTCTTAAATGAGTATAATTCTTTTGCTATGAAAGATGATGAGCTTGTTAGAGACATGTATTCTCGTTTGAATCTAATAATCAATGAGCTCAACTCTATTGGCATTAATAAGCTAGGCGATGCGGACATTGTGAGGAAGATTATCTCCCTGCTACCACAACAAAGATATGGGAGCATCATCACCATCCTTCACAACATGGAGGACTTGAGCAACATGACCCCGACCATTGTGATTGGGAAAATCGTGGCCTTTGAGATGTCGCGAAAAATGAGTCGGGGAGAGGAGCCAACTTCCTCAAGACCATATGCTTTTGCATGTGATGAAAGGAAGGGCAAAAAGAAGGCTCCCACTCCAAGTTCCTCAAGCGAAGAAGAGGAAGAAGAAGAAGAAAGTGATGATGATGAAGATAATCAACCATGCACATCATCCTCCGAGGACGAAGAAACAATTTGACGCGTCGGAAAGGTAATGAGGATGATCCGCAAGATTAATCTAATGGGTGTGCCCCTGCAGGTCGAGGATCTTCTCTTTAACATTGACGGGAAAAAGCAAAGGAAGAGAGGATGCTTCATATGTGGGGAGAAGGGCCACTTCAGGGACAACTGTCCAAATATGGTGAAACCCAAAAAGGAGAGGAGCAAAGGCAAGGCCCTAACAAGTGTTAGAACTTGGGATGATTCTTCAAGTGAAGATGAACCTCCAAGGACGCGCAGCCACCGATCCTCATCACGCTCATCACGGTCATCACACAAATGCCTTATGGCAAGAGGTAACAAAAGCATTCCATCCTCTAGTGATGAAAGTAGTAGTGATGATGAAGGTGAGGGAAAGCCCTCTGTAGATGAGCTTGCGGAAGCCGTAGAATTTTTCCAGGATGTTTGCACTAAGCAAAAAGCTCAACTTAAAACTTTGAAAAAAAAGTTGGTTAGCTCTCAAAATGATTACAAAGGTTTGCTTGAAAAATTTGAAACTTTTGCAAACTTAAATAGTGAGCTATCAACTAAAATTGAGCTATTAGAATCTAGTGCTCCATCCACTGCTACCGATGATAGCCTTATTAAAAAGAATGAAAAACTGAAAGCTAAGTTAGCTAGCTCCCAAGAAGCTATTGAAAATTTGCTAGAGAAAATGGAAATTCTTAGCATTCACAATAATGAGCTAACTACTAAGCTAGAAAACATTGGTAGCACCCCAGCAGCATCTTTAGTTGAAATACCTGAAATAATTAAGAAAGATGCTTCTACTTCCTGCTTTGATTTAATTGATGATTCTAACCCCTGCAACCAAGTCGTTGTTGAGAATATTGTTGTAGAGACATGTTCGGATGAGGTTGCAAAGGAAAATGAACAATTAAAGCAAGAAGTGGCTCGCCTTGGCAAGGCTTTGTATGACAAGAAAGGCAAAGCCAAACAAATCCGACCTCCACAGGATAACACCACTGCGGGAGTGAACAAGCCTGTAGAGGGAGAAACTGTGATTTGTAGGCTATGCAACATGGAAGGCCACAAGTCTTTCCAATGCAAGGCGATGACCGGGGATAAACAAAGGCAAAAGCTCAAGCAAAAGCCATCAAGCAAAATCTCCAACACCTACATCAAAAAGGTGAACAAAAAGGATGCTACACCGTATTTGATCAAGAAGAAAAAGAACGGAAATGTGATAGCAATCAAGGCCAACAAGCAAGCCAACAAAGGAAAGGGGGCCAAACGCATCTGGGTGCCAAAGGAAATAATTTCAACCATGAAAAGCACCAAGAAGGTTTGGATCCCGAAAGGGAAGTGAGTGGACCAAAGGTATGCAGGAAATTTGGAGACTTGGCAAAGTTGGGATGTATATCATGGGGTACATCATATTGGATCAAGTTTATTGCCAAGTGGGTTAGTGAAAATTTTGGACCCAAATTTCCCACCCATGACTAAGGTAACTAGCTTTATTATATTTCTCGTTTTTAGATATGCGTATCTATTTATCTTTTATCTAGTTTACCTTTCTTGCCTAGTATTACATTTGTTATGTACTTTTGTTTAAAATCATGCATACTAGGTAAATCATATGGTAGGATTGCTTGTTTTTAATTCATATACTTAAGCAAACCTACATGGCTTAAAATGTTTAGTTAAAGCACGACACATAGCTTTTATATCACTCCATAGTAAATGATGCATCAATTGAAAATTTTGATTTCTACAAGGTGTATCATTTAACTTATATGTGCCAAAGTTTGGATTATGGATAATTTGCCCCTCTTGATATCAAATCTAGTGCATGTCTCCTACAAGTATTCAAAACTTGTATGCACACCTTTAGGGGGAGGTTACTCTATAATCTAACATTTTGAGACTAACACCTTTTCAAGTCTATTTCATGTGATAGTCTCATTGTATGGATAATTTGCCCCTCTTGATATCAAATCTAGTGCATGTCTCCTACAAGTATTCAAAACTTGTATGCACACCTTTAGGGGGAGGTTACTCTATAATCTAACATTTTGAGACTAACACCTTTTCAAGTCTATTTCATGTGATAGTCTCATTGTAAGGAAAATGAAGTCCCTGGAGAAAGACAACAATCTTCCACTGCAAAATCTCCAAGAACTCTCATGTCTCTCAAGCTCGCCATTGATCTTCGAATGGTATCTTTTGAGACTACATTCAGTATCATTTACATGTCTTCTCCAAAATTTGATTAGACTATATTTCATATCATATGCTTCCATGTTGCTAAAAATGCATAAGTAGTTAACTCATATTCTGTTACCTATGCATAAGGGAAGTTAGTCTTTTCAAATCATGTCTTGCACCTCTAATTTTCACATGCTTTTTCCTAAGTAGAGGATCTCTGTCAGGGGGAGTATTTCTTCATCTCTAAAAAGGGGGAGAAACTTCTTTCTAAAGAGAACACTCATTTAGGGGGAGTAATCCTTTCACTTGATATCATTCATATGGTTTATTTTAATATCCTTCTAGTGGTATCATTTGATAGATTTCTTGTTGAGGGCAAACTTTTATTTACTTCCTACATGCTTTTAATGTCTTCCTTTTCGGTGGTTGATGCCAAAGGGGGAGAAGTTTAAGGACCAAAGCAATGAAAACTTTATCAAACACCAAACACCACCAATTTAAAATTTTATATCTCCAAATGATTTTTCAAGTGGTTTTGGTTATTTGGTCCAAAAATAGGAAGTAAGTGAATTATGGAGTTAGGGGGAGGCTTAAGTCCATAATATCACATTGTGGGGACAATCATGCATCTTAGCAAGTAGATTGCATATTTTCACTCAAATACTTGTATTATTTGCTTGCTTTGGTTGTGTTGTCATCAATCACCAAAAAGGGGGAGATTGTAAGGAAAATGGACCCCGGGCCATTTGGCTAATTGAGTTTTGGTGTTTGATGAACAACACAATCCGTGAACTAATAAGTTTTCTAGTGTTTGTGTTTGTAGTTCACAGGATGCGAAGAGAATTGGACCAAGGCAATGAGGATGCAACACCTCAAAAGAAGACATGAAAAGATGCATAGGAGTCCAATACTCAAGAACAAAGAAGCCCGAAGAAATCAGCGAAGAAATCCAAGATAAGGGCTGTCAGCCAGCGCCTGGTGGCGCACCGGACATTGGTGTCCGGTGTGCACCGGACTGTCCGGTGAGGCACCGAACAGTCTGCGCAGAGAGGCCGCAGACAGGCACTCTCTGGCTGTAGCAACGGACTGTCCGGTGTGCACCGGACTGTCCGGTGTGCCAACGGGCAGACGACAACGGTCGGATCCAACGGTCGACTGCTACAGGCGCCAACGGTCGGCTGACGTGGCGTGCACCGGACATCCACTGTGCAGTGTCCGGTGGTGCACCGGACTGTCCGGTGCACCCGACGACAGAAAGCTGTTGCTTTCTGTCCAACGGCTAGTTTGGGGTGTGGAGACTATAAATACCACCCCAACCGGCCATTCTCAAGTGTGAGAGCCCAAGCAACATACCAATACACACAGTGCACATTTCCAAGAGCTCAAACACCCAAGTGCTTAATAGAATCACTCGGTGATTAGCGTAGGTGCTTTGCGAAGTGCTTAGGTTAGTTAGACCGCTTTAGCGCTTGCTCTAGGTGAACCCTAGTTAGTTGAGTGAGTTTTGTAAAACCACACAACCCCGCGGCTCTTGCGTGAGTCATTGTAATTGTACCGAGTGGGGCGAGAGTCTTGCGAGACCGTGACAACCGCGTTTGTGTCACGGCCGCCACCGTGTACCGGAGGGAACGAGGCCCGCGGCGTTTCGGCCGGAAGCTCGATAGTGGAGACGGCGGGGAGCGTCCGAGAGGAGCCGGAAGCGGAGCACCACTTGCGCGTGGAGAAGGCCCGTGGCTCTCTACGGAGTTACTCGACCGTGGTGCTTGGCCCTCGCGTGGGCTTCCCTTTGCGTAGGGGCACCAACGAGGATTAGTCGGGACCTTGCGTGGTTCCGGATACCTCGGTAAAAATACCGGCATCATCCACGAGAGTTTGCTTCTCTACTTAGCTCTTTACATTCCGCATTTATATTAAGCATTTAAGTTTCAATCTTGTAGTCATACTTATTTAGTGTAGATTGAAACTTAGCCTTTGCGGTAGAGATAGCAACACTTAGACAAAACCCAGTTTGCACATTCTAGTTTTGATTATTTGCATAGGTTTTGCTCTAGGGATTTAATTGTGGCCTAGTTTAGTAAAAGTTTTAGAAGTCCTAATTCACCCCCCCCCCTCTTAGGCGTCACCCGTTTCCTACACCCTACCCCTAGCTAGCTGCCTCAAGCTACGAAGGAACAAGACCGGTGTCCAATCTAAGTTACTCTGGCAACAGGTAATGATGGTTCCCTGCATGCGTCCATGACGTCAGTTGTTCTCAAACCCCCTACGAAGGCAAAGAAACGTCAGCAGGACCCCGGGCTGCACCGCCAGCTGCGCTTCTACAGGGCTCAAGCACTTCTCCGACGGCCACGTTAACACATATACAGGGCTCAAGCACTTCTTCGACGGCCACGTTAACACATATACAGGGCTCAGGCACTTCCCCGCCGGCCACGTTAGCACATAGCTACACCCCCATTGTACAGCTGGACTATCTTCTTGCATCTATAAAAGGGGATGTCCAGGGCCTTCCAGGAAGGGAGAAGGGGGACGGGGAGGACGAGAGGCAGCAGAGGCAGGCACAGAAGGAGAGACGCGGTGGAGGCTAACTCAGACACCTCACCTCAGGACCGAATCCTCTCTCTCTCTCTCGCTCTCCCTCGCGATGCTTGTAACCCCTACTGCAAGCACCCCCGGTGCAAGATAATACAAGCCTCATCCCTTCACTTGTGTTCCATCTTGCATCAACCCATCTGGACAGGGGCACGCGACACTAAATTCACTAGTCGGGCCGGTTGAGGGTCCCCCGGGTCCGAAACGCCGACAACAGGTAACATTGCTTCCTGCCCATAGACAAGCTCAAACGGAGATACTTTAGTAGCACGGTGTTTAGATATTCTATGAGCCCATAAAGCTTCGGACAAAATCTTATGCCAATGCTTAGGATGATCAGATATCTTCTTTTTTATCAGGCTAATCAATGTCTTATTACTAGACTCGGTCTGTCCATTGGCCTGAGCATAATACGAGATGAATTGAGCAACTTAATTCTATATAATTCAGCAAACTCACGTACCTCCTTTGACATAAAAGAACTCCCTTTATATGTGGTCAAGGTTTGGGGAATGCCGAATCTATGAATAATATGTTCAATTATGAACTCAATTACCTCCATGTGTCATGTTCTTCAGAGCAACGGCTTCAGTCCACTTGGTAAAGTAGTCAGTGGCAACTAACACGAACCGATGCCCTTTTGATGATGAAGGATGAATCTCTCCTATAAAGTCCAGTCCCCATCCTCTTAAAGGCCAAGGCTTGATGATAGGATGTAATTCGGCTGCAGGGACCAACTGTAAGTCGCCGAATTTTTGACATACTTGGCACCCTTTGTAGTACTTGAAACAATCAGCTATCATGTTAGGCCAATAGAAGCTAGACCTTCACAATAACCATTTCATCTTTGGAGCCGATTGATGGGTACCACAAATCCCTTCATGTACTTCGGCCATGGCTAATATAGCATCATCTGGGCCTAAGCACTTAAGAAGGATGTCGTTGACCATTCGGCGGTAGAGTTCATCACTCATTAAAACATACTTGAAAGCTGTACGCCGAATGTTCTTATCCGTCCTAATATTGGGATTTCATAAATAATTAATTATATGTGTCCTCCAATCACTTGCATCGGCTTCATTATCAGCCGAATCAATTAGGAGAACTTTCCTAGCAACCCCGAACAGTCCGAAGTCTTCACTCAGACGGTCCGCGACCTAGGGGATTGGCCCTGTACTGGTTATCAGATTTTCAGTGTTATGAAATCTCCCTTGCTTTATCCGATAACCTGATGCATCTTGTGCCAAATTGTTAGCCCTGTGATTCTCAACTCTAGAAATGTGCCGAATACTAAATTTGTCAAAAGAATGAATTATGCCCCCAACACTTTTCAAGGTAACTATTTAGAGTACCATCAAAACATTGATATTCTTCTAATACCTGTTGGACAACCAGCTAAGAATCACCAAATGCTTTTACACGTTTTACTCCCATACAATTTAAAAGTTCCAAGTCGAACAAAAGGGCATCATATTCAACTTGATTGTTAGTGTAATAAGTTTTCAATCGGCTAGAGAAGTCGAAGGAGACATTACTTGGTGAAACAGGCACAATGCCAATTCCTTGTCCTTCATTGCAAACCGATCCATCAAAATATAAAATCCAAGGAGTAATAGTGAGGTATGATATGTCTAATTTATGAGTATCATCAATCCGATGTTCCACAATAAAATCTGCTACGACCTGGCCTCTCATAGATTTCAATGGTTTATAGGCCAAGTCATATTCTATGAGTGCATAAGCCCACTTACCAATTCTACCATTCATAATTGGGTTATGTAACATGTATTTGATTACATCGGCTTGACCAGAAACAGTGCAATAACTAGAGAGTAAATAATATCTACACTTGGTGCATGCATAAAACAAGCATAAGCATAATTTCTCAATAAAAGTGTACCTCGTTTCAGCATCCACCAACCTCCGACTTAAATATGTCACCACATGCTCCCTTCCTTCAGTCTCTTGTGTCAGAACAGCCCCAATAACCTTATCTTTAGCTGCAATGTATAATCGAAACGGTACTCCTACTTGTGGTGCTTTTAATACGGGAGCCGAAGACAAGTATTTTCTGATGAGATCAAATGCTTCCAGCTGTTCTGCCCCCAAGTGAATTCGGCATCATTTTTAAGCCGAAGGATAGGGGTGAAGGCATCAATCTTCCAGGCTAGGTTAGAAATAAACCTTCGTAAATAATTTACCTTGCCGAGAAACTTCTGTACTTCGACCTTACAGGTCAGAGGTCCCACATTCCGAATAGACTTGATTCGGTCAGGGTCTATCTTTATACCATGTTCATGGATGATAAATCCTAAAAACTTACCAGCCGACACTCCAAAAGCACATTTATGTGGGTTCATTTTCAAACCATACCGACGCATTTTATCAAAGGCTTTGCACAAATCAGCTACATGAGAACTAAACTCAGCCGATTTGACTACAATATCATCAATATAGACTTCCACAGTGTTTCCCAATAGCTCGTGAAAAATCAAATTCATAGCCCTCTGATAAGTAGCACCAGCATTTTTCAAACCAAATGTCATTACAACCCACTCAAATAAACTAATGAAGCCTGGACATATAAAGGCCGTTTTAAACGCATCTTCTTCGTCCATAAAAATCTGATTATATCCGGCATTACCATCAAGAAAGCTAATAATTCTATTCCCTGATGCATTATTGATTAATGTGTCGGCTATGGGCATGGGATATTCATTGCTCTATTTAAATTGCGAAAATCAATGCATACTCTGAGCTTACCTGACTTCTTCTTCTCCATCGACACAATATTAGATACTCACTCTGCGTATCTGCAAGGTCTAATAAAATTAGCTTCTAGCAGCCGGTGAATTTCGTCCTTGATTTGTGGGAGAAGGTCTGGACGAAATGTTCTAGCTTTTTGCTTGAAAGGTTTGAAACCGGATTTAATGGGCAACCGATGTTCTACGATCTCACGACTTAATCCCGGCATCTCAGTGTAATTCCAAGCAAAGCAATCTGAATATTCTTTCAAAAGACTGATTATTTCATTTCTAGGATCGGTCTCTAGGGTCTTGTTTAAAAAAGTCGGCCTTAGAGTTTTACCATCTCCTATATCGATCTCCTCCGAAGGATCGACCGATGTAAACCCCTGTCCTAGTTTATCGAGATCTCTGAATTCCTTTATCATATCCCCCACAGAGGAATCAGATGATCTTTGTGTGATGGCGGGCTCTCCGGTCTCGGGGGACAGATCTTATGTGATACTGTCTTTACACTGTGGTAGATGTTCGATCTTAAAGACCGAACTGCTTTATGAAAGACCAGACTATCCGGCCTCAGAAGCCAAACTGTCCGTGACCAAGGACTCATGAATTTTGTGTGTACTCATCATTTAAACTTTATTTAGGATTTAGCCGATTCTCCATCGGCTCTAGCATTACAGGAATGAAACCCTTCTTATCTATACTTATGAACTGATAATCAGAAAATCTACTCCTGTGAGACATGTAGCGGTCTCATAAGTCCAGAGCACAGGGGCATCGGCCATAGCGATACAGGCCGATACATCAGCATGTACTTGTTCTACATCATCGCCTACCCATTGTATTAACATTTGATGTAATGAAAAAGGTATATATTGGTTGGCATGAATCCAATCTCTGCCTAGGATTAGACTGTAATTTCCATCTACATCAGCGATGAAGAATGCAGCAGCAAGGGTCTTAGTCCCGATGGTTAATTCAACGGACGTGACTCCCCTGGCTTTGATCGAACTATCAGTTCCAACACCGCTGAGGGTCATGTTGGTTTTGACAAATTCATCATCTTGTTTACCTAATTTTCTGTATAATGAATAAGGTATTAAATTTACAGCCGCCCCTCCATCTACCAACATTTTCGCAATCAGTATCTCATCAATATGACCGCGCATGAAGAGCGGCTTTAAATGATTTACTGATTCCTTTGGTTTAGTAAAGGTGGCTTCTTTAGGACCAAAATCAAACTGGGCAACAACAGGTTCATCGTCGCCGACAATAGTACAATCGACGAAAAATGTAATAACATTTACATCCATACCTGGGTGTTCTGGAGAAGCTTCATAGTCGACCAGGTCTTCTCCCAGTAGGTCGTCCTCCTCCATTGATGTCGGTACGTCGTCGGCGGCATCCTGATATGGTGCGGACGGTCCGAACTCAGTGGTCGGACGGTCCGCGCCTTCTGTAGCTGGTCCAGCCTTTTTGGCCGGGCTGTCTGCCATACCTGCAGGGTGCTGCACAAGTGTAGTTTTATTTTCTAATTTTGTGGTCATTTGCTTTTCCTCAACAGTCTTTGGTCTCCGTTTCTTTTGCGGTGGTGGGTACTGTGGATGTGTGTCATTGAATATCTTTTCCGCCTCCTTTTCCTGGTTCTCTTTTACTCTTAGGCGTTGTAATTTTCGCTTTTGTGACCGTGTCAATCCCGCTGGGCACCATCGAGGCATGGAGTATTTTGGATCGACTGTTTTGATGGTAGTCATATCTTCTTTTTGGTTTTGTTGGCCGATTCACCAAAAATCATCGGGCCTTCATTATCTTCTTGTATGATGACATCTGCAGTACCTATTATGATGATATCCTTTTTTGTTGTTTTTTCGGTCGCTGCAGGTATATGCCTCCTGCCGGATTGGTCGGCCTTTGAGGCCGAGTACTTCGGCAATCTTGTTGGGCCTGTGTCTAGTGACCGGATTGAGTGGCGCTCAATAAGTCTTGTACTAGAGGTGCCAACCTGTTCAATACAGATGTTTGGGGTGCCTCCCAAGCAGGGTACTGTGGCATCCCAAATGGATATGGTGGTATGTCCCACATTTGATTTGGGACATATGGTGGCGGTATATATGTGTAAGGATATGGCACAGGTGGATAAGGGAGTGGAGGTGTCCATGTAGGTATGTTAGGTCTTAATTGGACAGTATGACCTTCCATTTCTTCCGATTGGTGGGATGGTCCAATCGGTCTTACCTGATATTGCTCACGAATGGGCGAGCGAGGTCGCTTTGCTGGCCGGTCACTGGGGCCGGCCTTCTTTTTCACATATTTGGACAATAATTGATCGAAAGTTGGACTGGATTTGACTAGCCGACCAGCTGCTTTAAATGTATTTGTTTTCCACGTACCTATCTCTGGTCGTCGTGGTTTGAAGGTGCGCGGTCGTTGTGGGTTTTGAGTATGATCGGACCGTCCAGCATGGTCTCGGACCGTCTGCGCCTCTGCATCGGACCGTCCGAGATGCGCAGCATGGGCTCCTGCTCCTGCCCCTTGGTCTGCGCTTGCCCCCCAGCGCTGGAGGTCGTGATGGTCACCTTAAGAGTCTCCCCTCTATCGGGAGTCTTCTCGGCCACCACTTTCCTGCAAGAAATTTTATGATTCCCATCAGCCTCTCTTGCGTTGCCGATGATTATCTCTTTATCTTTGCCCTTATCGGCTGTGTTTGGCCGAACCAGGATCCTCTTGCCCTCAAAATCAATCATGTTCATCGGAAAGGGCTCCGTGTCCACCTGCATTTCCTGAAATTCCAATCGTCCTTCGTTAATGGCCGATTGAATCTGTCGACGGAATACATTACAATCATTAGTGGCATGAGAAAATGAGTTATGCCACTTGCAGTATGCACAACGTTTTAGGTCATCAGCGGATGGAACAGTGTGATTTATTTTAATGTTGTCATTTTTGAGTAATTCATCAGATATTTTATCACATTTACCAACATTGAATGTAAACTTAACTTCCTATTGTCGTTTCTTTTGAATGGGCTGCAAGGAAGAACAAGCCGAAGATTTGGCCTGCTTTGGCCAAACCATTTCAGCAGCATATACCTCTGTTGATTCGTCGTCTGAGCTACTTTGGTCGCATTCTACTATATGGACATTGTGACGAATAGTTTTGGCAGTCTCTTTGCTTCGGCTTTCACAAGCCAAAGCTCTCTGGTGTAATTGTGCTAGCGTGAAAAATTGGATGCCTTCTAGTCTTTCTTTTAAATAATATCTCGGTCCATTAAAGGCTAATCCTGCTAGCTGTTTTTTTGCTAAGTGTATTTGGAAGCATCGGTTTCTTGTATCTCAGAACCTCTGGATGTATTCATTAACCGATTCATCCTTCCCCTGTCGCAGGGCCACTAGGTCTACCAGATCTAATTCATAATCACCGGAAAAGAAGTGATCATGGAATTTTTGCTCTAACTCCCCCCATGACAAAATAGAATTATGAGGTAAAGTGGCGTACCACGAGAATGCGGTTCCTGTTAAAGACAATGAAAATAAATGCACGCGAAATGCTTTTATGTCGGTCAATTCTCCTATTTGTGCTAAGAACTGGCCTATGTGTTCCCGTGTATTTTTTTCCTTGGTCACCCGAAAATTTTGCGAATTTGGGTATCTTGGTTCCCTGTGGGTATGGGTGGTGATCAAATCGGTTGTCATAAGGTTCCGATATGATTGCCCCCTAGGGACCATGCTTACTCCGAGCTTATCTCGAAACGCCCCAGCTATTTCCTCCCTCACTATATCAATGACAGCCGATGTGAGACCACTGGCTCTCTGGTTAAACATAGGTGGGGTTGGCTGGATATTAGCATGTTGTCTTTCCCCCCATTGGTTTGAGCTATGTGGTGCATTGTCATTTGCCCTATATGGCTCATAGGATTGATTGTTCCTTTCCGGCCTTATAGGCGGGGCCGGAAAGCTTTCCTAGGCTCGGGATTTTGTATTAATGACCTGATACATCGCATAGTGTGATGGGAAGTGTTGCTGGGACGGGTGAGGATTTAGGTAATAATCCTCCTCAAAAAAGTCATGTGCGGACTGTCCGGACATTGGCTCGGACCGTCCGTGATTATATGTGGACCGTCCATCATAGTATGCGGACCGTCCGACTAGGTAGTTTAGATTCTGTACCATATGTTGTGGCTTGGGTGCATGTCTGGGTAACTCATTAAAATGGGCCCGACCGTTGCTGGCTCGGACGGTTTGTGCTCACGTGCGGACGATCCGGGCCTGTGCAGATCGGTTGATTTACCGCCGATTTGCGGTTGCTCAGGGTATGTGTCCATCGGCATCCCATGAAGGGGTTGTGACTGGTCATGACTGTTAGAAATATGCCCTAGAGATAATCATAGAGATGAGCATATTTCTTTGTATCCATGATATATATATTGCTTAATTGAATATCCATGGAAGGCACCTTGTATTGATTAGCAATTATGTGAATTGTTTGTGAGATTCTTTACTTATATAGTTATTCTAAATGATGTCCCTAGTCAGAGTCGATGACTAGCACATGTATTAGCTGATGACTACATTTCACAAGTCATGAACATGTAGATGTTAAACTAATAATGTGGGCGCATGTATGACATGAGGCTGGACCGACCCAACGTGAGATATTGTAACATAGTTCTCTTTTTGCAACATGAATATTGTATCCTTAGACCCGAGATTGTCGCATGTTCTCAAGATGTGAATTGACTTACTTAGGGACTATCAAACGCTATTCCGTAACTGGGTAGTTTAAAGGTAGTTTTGGGTTTGTCAGGAAGCATGCTGTGAGGCATGGTCAGTCAAGATGGAATTTGTCCCTCTCTTTGTGAGAGAGATATCTCTGGGCCCCTCGAGTGATTGGATCAAGAAATGCATGGCCGTGCTAGGGTTAAGAGTTAACCATTGAAAGGATTCCAATTCACAGTATCGAGAAAGAGAGGTCAGCTTAGAGCCAGACCAAATATCGTGAGACAAAGGGAACAACATGTACGTAATGTTGCAATGGTTCGTCTGATATGATCTTTACATGCGCATAGGAGTTGACATGTCTTGCTAGAGGCCGCTGTCAATTATTGGGCCATGTAAGAGTACTCGGGCTATGTCTATTTGTACGTGAACCTATAGGGTCACACACTTAAGAGGAAGGAACCCTAACTCGGATTAGATCCGAAATTAGACTGGGCTTTAGGGTTACTGATGGGCCTCGGTGTCAGAAGCCCACCATAACGCCTATATAATGAGGGGCGGGGGCGCGGTTAGGTTTACCCTAATTCGCCACCAGCAAACTAGTAGCTGCTCGCCGCTCGCCCTCGCCAAGCCGCCGTCGCGAACCTAGCAGTTCGGTACGCGACGCTTCCTCCCTGTACGTGTGGATACCTCGGAGTTGCTACATCTGGAGCACTAGGACGAACCGTGCGAGGACGTGAAGGACGCCGACGACTGCACGGCACTGCTCGACGCATTCGTCTACATCGAGACGTCTTCCGCTGCTCTGTGCGTCTAGTGGTAATTCCATGACCTATAACCGCAGTAGTTCTTGGTTTTATGGGGTTGAAAATTTTGTTTTGCGCTAGCGTAGCCTCCCCGTAATCCTTCAATGACAACCTATAGCTGATGTGTTACGTGTGTTTCCCCCTAATTCGACCTCGTGCGAAGGAAAATTTGCAATGGTAGATTTATCAAATGCACGTACTAGTCTACTATAATCATTTTGCATACCCCCTATGATATTTTGCATTTGTTCTCGCTGTTCATCTACATAATTCTTAAGAGATTGTAGCTCATTTGTATTACTTACATTGGGAATATCTGGTGTGGGTCGGAGCGAAGCTGGATCCGTCGCCCGTTGTCGGACGACTTCATTGTTCCAGTCCACCTTTGAAAGGGAAATGTGCCCTTGGGCCATTTCTAGTATAGTTTTGGTGATTAAGTGCCCAACACATATTGAGTGAGTAATTATGTGCCAAATGATGGATGAAGTGCAAATCAACAAGAAGGTATGATTCTAGACTTAGTATATTGGTTTTTGTGTACTAATATATTTGTTTAAGTGCTAGAATCAGAGAAAAGAGAAAAAGCAAAAGACTTGGCTGGAGCAGCCAAGACTCAGCGCAGTCTGGCACACCGGACTGTCTGGTGGTGCACCGGACAGTGTCCGGTGCGCTAGGCTGGCATCAAGCGAACTGGCCACTCTCAGGAATTCGTCGGCGGCGTATGGCTATAATTCACCGGACTGTCCGGTGGTGCACCGAACTGTCCGGTGAGCCAACGGTCGCCAGCGCAACGGTCGGCCGCCAAATCCACGGGCGACGCGTGGCTCGCTCCAACGGTCGGCAGGAGGCACCGGACTATCCGGTGTGCACCGGACAGTGTTCGATGCGCCAACGGCTACAATTCTGCAACGGTCGGTTGTGCCATTTTAGGAAGGCGATCTGCACCGGACCATGAACAGTGCCTGTCGGGTGGTGCACCGGACTGTCCGGTGCACCGGACTGTCCGGTGCACCACCCGACAGAAGGCAAGAATTGCCTTCCCAGATTGCCTCCAACGGCTCCTAGCTGCCTTGGGGCTATAAAAGGGACCCTAGGCGCATGGAGGAGTTACACAAGCATTCTTTGATCATCTCTAAGCACCAAGACTTCATTCTCGCGTATTTGATTCTTTGTGATAGTGACTTGAGCTCTATTTGAGTAGAGAACTCCTCGCATTGTGTTGTGAGCTCAAGTTGTGGCTTGTGTGCGTGATCGTGCTCGTGTTTTGAGTCTTGTATGTGTTGCTCTCCCCTCACTTACTTCCATGCTTCTTTGTGATCATCAATTGTAAGGGCGAGAGGCTCCAAGTTGTGGAGATTCCTCGCGAACGAGAGATAGTAAAAGAAAGGAAAACACCGTGGTATTCAAGTTGATCATTGGATCACTTGAAAGGGGTTGAGTGCGACACTCGTCCAGTGGGACACCACAACATGGAGTAGGCAAGTGTTATACTTGGCCGAACCACGGGATAACTCACCGTGTCTCTTGTGCTTGTTTTCTTCGTGACCATCGTGTTTCACAAGAGCTTGGTCCTTAGCCACTTGATTCTATTGAGATAACACTTAACCAAGTTTTATGGCTACAAGTATTTGATTTTTACAGGATCACCTATTCACCCCATCGGAGCCGTTCTCTTCACGCAAGGGACTAATCGCCCGAAGAGATAGATCCTAAGGGAAAGGGGATGGTGGTCAACGACAAGACAAAGGAGTCCATTGTCAATGAGCCAAGAGATGATAAGCCCTCGAACTCTGGCTCGAGTCATAAGAAAAGAGACGGGAAGAAGAAGAGGCGCATCAAGAAGATCGTCTACTACGACAGCGACGAGTCTTCTTCCCCAAGAGATGACGAATATGACGAGAAAAAGAAACCGGTTAATTCGAATTTTTCGTTTGATTATTCTCGTATTCCATTTAATTCCAATGCTCATTTACTTTCAATTCCACTTGGAAAACCTCCGCACTTTGATGGAGAAGACTACTCATTTTGGAGTCACAAAATGCGTAGTCACCTATTCTCTCTCCATCCAAGTATTTGGGAGATTGTCGAAAACGGAATGCTTTTTGATAGTACTAACAACCCCGTTTTCATTAATGAGCAAATCCATAAAAATGCACAAGCTACCACTGTTTTGCTAGCATCCTTGTGCAGGGACGAGTACAACAAAGTGAGCGGCTTGGATAACGTCAAGCAAACTTGGGACACCCTCAAGATTTCTCATGAGGGGAACGACACCACCATGATCACCAAGATGGAGTTGGTGGAAGGCGAACTAGGAAGGTTCGCAATGATCAGGGGAGAGGATCCAACGCAAACGTACAACAGGCTCAAGACCCTAGTCAACAAGATCAGGAGCTATGGAAGCACGAGATGGACGGACCACGACGTCGTCCGACTTATGCTCAGGTCCTTCACTGTTCTTGATCCTCATCTTGTGAACTCAATCCATGAGAATCCCAGGTACACAAAGATGACGCCCGAGGAAATACTCGGAAAGTTTGTAAGCGGGCGTATGATGTTCAAGGAAGCAAGATACGTTGATGAGGCATTGAATGGCCCAATGCCTATCTACGAGCCTCAAACCGTTGCTCTCAAAGCAACAAGCAGCAGGGAGGCGCTACCTAGCAAGGTGGCGCAAGTTGAGGCGGCCGGGCTAAATGAGGATGAAATGGCCCTCATTATCAAGCGCTTCAAGACGACGCTGAAAGGACGCAAGGAGCATCCCAACAAGAGCAAGACAAAGGGAAAGCGCTATTGCTTCAAGTGTGGTAAGACTGGTCACTTTATTGCTAACTGTCCCGATAATGATAGTGACCAGGGACAAGAAAAAAGCGGGAAGAGGGAGAAAAAGAAGTCCTACAAGAAGGCGAAGGGAGAGACGCACCTTGGCAAAGAGTGGGATTCGGATTGCTCTTCGTCCGACTCCGACGACGAAGGACTCGCCGCCTCGGCCTTCAACAAGTCGTCTCTCTTCCCCAACGAGCGCCACACCTGCCTCATGACAAAGGAGAAAAAGGTAAGCGCTCGAGATACTCCTAAGTATACTACTTCTAGCAATGAAGATTCTAGTGATGATGAAGTAGACTATTCTAGCCTATTTAAAGGTTTAGATAGAGCCAAGGTAGAAAAAATCAATGAATTGATTGATGCATTAAATGAAAAGAATAGACTCTTAGAAAAGCAAGAGGATATATTGTATGAAGAACATGGTAAGTTTATTAGTGTACAAAAATCTCTTGCTTTAGAAACTAAAAGGAATGAGATTTTATCTTCTGAAATTTCTGCTTGCCATGAGTCTATTTCTAGTTTGAAGAGTGTTAATGATGAGTTAAATGCTAAGTTAGAAGTAGCTAATAAATCTAGTTCAAGTGTGGAACATGTCGTAATTTGTAATAGGTGCAAGGATTTTGATGTTAATGCTTGTAATGAACATCTTGCATCCATTACTAAACTAACTGATGAAGTTGCAAGTCTTAATGCTCAACTTAAGACTTGCAAGGTAGATTTTGACAAACTAAAATTTGCAAGGGATGCCTACACTGTTGGTAGACACCCCTCTATTAATGATGGGCTTGGCTTTCAAAGGGAAGCCAAGAACTTAACAAGTCAAAAGGCTTCCATTTCCGCCAAGGAGAAAGGGAAGGCCCCTATGGCTAATAGTGCTCAACGGAATCATGCTTTCATCTATAGCGATAGAAAATTTTCTAGAAATGCTCATAGGAGTTATGCTTATGATTCACATGCTACGATTGCTTCAAGTTCTTCTTTTGTGCATGGTAGAAATATGCCTAGGAAAAATGTTGTTCATATGCCTAGGAAAGTACGTAATGAACCTTCTACAATTTACCATGCTTGCAATACTTCTTTTGCAATTTGTTGTAAGAATAAGAAAGTGATTGCTAGGAAGTTGGGGGCCAAATGCAAGGGAGACAAGACTTGCATTTGGGTCCCAAAGACTATTATAACTAACCTTGTAGGACCTAACAAGAGTTGGGTACCTAAAACCCAAGCCTAATTTGCCTTGCAGGTTTATGCATCCGGGGGCTCAAGCTGGATTATTGACAGCGGATGCACAAACCACATGACGGGGGAGAAGAAGATGTTCACCTCCGATGTCAAGAATAAGGATTCCCAAGATACAATCATATTTGGAGATGGGAATCAAGGCAAGGTCAAAGGCTTAGGCAAGATAGCCATCACAAATGAGCACTCTATCTCTAATGTATTTCTAGTAGAGTCGCTAGGCTATAATCTGCTGTCTATTAGTCAATTGTGCCACATGGGCTACAATTGTTTATTTACAAATGTTGATGTGTCTGTCTTTAGAAGGAGTGATGGTTCATTAGCATTTAAGGGTGTACTAGATGGCAAACTCTACTTAGTTGATTTTTCGAAAGAGGAAGCCGATCTAGATACATGCTTAATAGCTAAGACTAGCATGGGCTGGCTATGGCATCGCCGTCTAGCACATGTTGGGATGAAGAACCTCCATAAACTTCTAAAGGGAGAACATGTGTTAGGACTGACAAATGTGGTTTTCGAAAAAGATAGACCTTGTGCAGCTTGTCATGCAGGTAAACAGGTGGGAAGCGCTCATCACAACAAGAATGTGATGACCACATCAAGACCTCTGGAGCTACTTCATATGGACCTCTTCGGACCCGTTGCCTATCTCAGCATCGGGGGAAGTAAGTATGGTCTTGTTGTTGTTGATGATTTTTCCCGCTTCACTTGGGTATTCTTTTTGCAGGATAAATCAGAAACCTAAGGGACCCTCAAGCGCTTTCTAAGGCGAGCTCAAAACGAATTTGAGCTCAAGGTGAAAAAGATTAGAAGTGACAATAGATCCAAGTTCAAGAATTTACAAGTGGAGGAGTACCTTGAGGAGGAAGGAATCAAGCACGAGTTCTCCGCTCCCTACACACCACAGCAAAACGGTGTGGTAGAGAGGAAGAACAGGACGCTCATAGACATGGCGAGGATGATGCTTGGAGAAGTCAAGACACCCGAGCGGTTTTGGTCGGAAGCTGTGAACACAGCTTGCCACGCCATAAACTGTGTCTACCTTCATCACCTCCTCAAGAAGACGTCGTATGAACTTCTAACCGAGAGCAAGTTGATCTTGATGATGTAGATGAACATGATGTTCCAACGGACGCAATTCGCACCATGGCGATTGGAGATGTGCAACCACAGGAACACCAAGAGCAAGATCAACCCTCTTCCTCAACAATGGTGCATCCCCCGACTCAAGATGAAGAATAGGTTCCTCAAAAGGAGGCATGTGATCAAGGGGGAGCACAAGAAGAACAAGTTGTGGAGGAAGAAGCACCACGGGCCCCTTCAACTCAAGTTCGAGCGACGATTCAAAGGAATCATCCTGTCGACCAGATTTTGGGTGATATAAGCAAGGGAGTAACTACTCGCTCACGTCTAGCTAATTTTTGTGAGCATTACTAGTTTGTCTCTTCTATTGAGCCTTTTAAGGTAGAAGAGGCCTTGCTAGATCCGGACTGGGTGTTGGCCATGCAGGAAGAGCTCAACAACTTCAAGCGAAATGAAGTTTGGACACTGGTGCCACGTCCCAAGCCGATCCAACTCTTTTCACTAAGACTTGTGATGCAGGGTGATGACACAGAAATTCGAGATATCGATGATGGACGAGTTGAACTACTTCCTTGGGTTCCAAGTGAAGCAACTCAAGGACGACACCTTCATCTCTCAAATGAAGTACACGCAAGACTTGCTCAAGCGGTTCGGGATGAAGGACGCTAAGCCCGCAAAGACTCCAATGGGAACCGACGAACATGTCGACCTCAACAAAGGAGGTAAGTCCATTGATCAAAAGGCATACCAGTCTATGATAGGGTCTTTACTTTATTTATGTGCTAGTAGACCAGATATTATGCTAAGTGTATGCATGTGTGCTAGATTTCAATCCGACCCAAGGGAGTGTCACCTTGTGGCCGTTAAGCGAATTCTTAGATATTTAGTTGCTACGCCTTGCTTTGGGATCTGGTATCCAAAGGGGTCTACCTTTGACTTGATTGGATACTTAGACTCCGACTATGCTGGATGCAAGGTTGATAGGAAGAGTACATCAGGGACGTGCCAATTCCTAGGAAGGTCCCTGGTGTCTTGGAGTTCTAAGAAACAAACTTTCGTTGCCCTATCCACCGCTGAGGCCGAGTATGTTGTCGCAGGACAGTGTTGCGCGCAACTACTTTGGATGAGGCAAACCCTCCGGGACTTTGGCTACAATCTGAGCAAAGTCGCACTCCTATGTGACAATGAGAGTGCTATCCGCATGGCGGACAATCCTGTTGAACACAACCGCACAAAGCACATAGACATCCGGCATCACTTTTTGAGAGACCACCAGCAAAAGGGAGATATCGAATTGTTTTATGTTAGCACCGAGAACCAGCTAGCCGATATCTTTACCAAGCCTTTAGATGAGAAGACCTTTTGCAGGTTGCGTAGTGAGCTAAATGTCTTAGATTCGTGTAACTTGGATTGATCTATAGCATACATGTGTTTTATGTCTTTGATCATGTTCCTTTATGCATTTTATTGCTTATTTATGGTGCTCAAGTTGTGCAAGGGATCCCCGGACCTCACAAGTCCATGTGTGAATGATGCACATATGTAGGGGGAGAAATGCTACAACTTGACCCTTTGAGACTAACCGTGTGCTTGAGTTTACTTAATTTAGTCTCAAAGGTGGATTGAAAGGGAAATGTGAACTTGGACCATGCAAGACTTCCACTACACTCCGATGCGAGGGTAATTTACTCCAAGTTCATCTCCATGCTCTTATTGCCTTTGTACTCTTAATTGACGATTTTTGGTGAGGCAATGGGGTTTAAGGGCCAATAATGATCCCGTTTTGGTGCTTAATGCCAAAGGGAGAGAAATTAAGGCCAAAGCAAATGGATTAGCTACCACTTGAGAGCTTTGAAAATAGTAGAGTTAGATCTTTTGATTTGTCAAAGTTTGGTCTCTTATGGGGAGAATTTATGATTATGGGAAAAGGGGGAGTTTTTGGATCTGGATCATTTTCTCTCTTGGATTATCTCTCTTTATGCCCAAACAAGTGAGTTTGACTTAGAGATAGGAAAATGAATTTGATTTGCAAAAACAAACCAAGTGGTGGCAAAGAACGATCCAAATATGTCAAATCTTGTAAAAGACAATTTTTGTTCTCAATTGCATTGATGTTGCACTTCTATTTGTTGCTTTTTGATGTGTTGACATAAACCACCAAAAAGGAGGAGATTGAAAGGGAAATGTGCCCTTGGGCCATTTCTAGTATAGTTTTGGTGATTAAGTGCCCAACACATATTGAGTGAGTAATTATGTGCCAAATGATGGATGAAGTGCAAATCAACAAGAAGGTATGATTCTAGACTTAGTACATTGGTTTTTGTGTACTAATATATTTGTCTAAGTGCTAGAATCAGAGAAAAGAGAAAAAGGAAAAGACTTGGCTGGAGCAGCCAAGACTCAGCGCAGTCTGGCACACCGGACTGTCCGGTGGTGCACCGGACAGTGTCCGGTGCGCTAGGCTGGCATCAGGCGAACTGGCCACTCTTGGGAACTCGTCGGTGGCATACGGCTATAATTCACCGGACTGTCCGGTGGTGCACCGGACTGTCCGGTGAGCCAACGGCCGCCAGCGCAACGGTCGGTCGCCAAATCCGCGGGCGACGCGTGGCCCGCTCCAAAGGTCGGCAGGAGGCACCGGACAGTGTCCGGTGCGCCAACAGCTACAATTCTGCAACGGTCGGTTGTGCCATTTTAGGAAGGCGATCTGCACCGGACCATGAACAGTGCCTGTCCGGTGGTGCACCGGACTGTCCGGTGCGCCACCCGACAGAAGGCAAGAATTGCCTTCCCAGATTGCCTCCAATGGCTCCTAGCTGCCTTGGGGCTATAAAAGGGACCCCTAGGCGCATGGAGGAGTTACACAAGCATTCTTTGATCATCTCTAAGCACCAATACTTCATTCTCGCGTATTCGATTCTTTGTGATAGTGACTTAAGCTCTATTTGAGTAGAGAACTCCTCGCATTGTGTTGTGAGCTCAAGTTGTGGCTTGTGTGCGTGATTGTGCTCATGTTTTGAGTCTTGTGTGTGTTGCTCTCCCCTCCCTTACTTCTGTGCTTCTTTGTGATCATCAATTGTAAGGGTGAGAGGCTCCAAGTTGTGGAGATTCCTCGCGAACGAGAGATAGTAAAAGAAAGGAAAACATCGTGGTATTCAAGTTGATCATTTGATCATTTGAAAGGGGTTGAGTGCGACCCTCGTCCAGTGGGACGCCACAACATGGAGTAGGCAAGTGTTATACTTGGCCGAACCACGGGATAACTCACTGTGTCTCTTGTGCTTGTTTACTTTGTGACCATCGTGTTTCACAAGAGCTTGGTCCTTAGCCACTTGATTCTATTGAGCTAACATTTAACCAAGTTTTGTGGCTACAAGTATTTGATTTTTACAGGATCACCTATTCACCCTCTCTCTCTAGGTGCTCTTAACCTTGAAGTTAGCTAGGAACTTCGCCTTTGCCTCTTGAATCAGCTGCTCCTTGGGCTCCTCGAACTGGAGCTGTTCGTCAGCCGACAAGGTTTCCCAAGTCAGCTCTATAATGTTGCTGGGGGAGACTTCAGAACTATCCCTTGAACTGGCCATGGAGGGCCGATTTGATGGGTCTAGATGTGTTGTCCCCAGCGGAGTCGCCAAAAAGTGTGTTGACACCTTTTTGGGGCGCCAATCACTCAACACGAACCAGCGGCGGTGCTCTCTGCGTAGGGGCGAATGGTCCGTGGCCAGGGGTCGGACGGTCCGCGGCCTAGCACGAGGCTAGGGTTTCCTGCCTGACGACCGGACGGTCCATGGCCTGGGGCCGGACGGTCCGCGCGTGCACAGGGGCGGCGGAAGGTCGCCGACGGCGCCTAGATCTCGCTCCTGGGAGGGACCCCGTTGGGGAGGAGAGATCCTAAGAGTTGTCTAGGCTCGGTAGGCCGACCTAGACTCCTCTAATCGACGTAGGGTCGAAGAGAAGCGAAGAATTTGGGGATTGAGAGACTAAACTAGAACTAGACTAGAACTACTCCTAATTGTACAGGAAATAAATGCGAGATAAAAGTGTTATTGATTCGATTGATGATTCCAAATCAGTCGTATTCCTCTATATTTATAAAGGAGGGGGGCTAGACCCGTTACAAACAAACTCCCCGAGCTAATTCCAAGAATCTAGCCAACAAACATAGCAAGAAACTCGGAACCCTAATCTGTTCTGCGTGCGCGGACCGTTCGGCCCATAGGCGCGGACCGTCCGGACCGCAGACCGTCCGGCCTGAAGGCCGGACCGTCCGGTCCCCTTTTTGGTGCCCAACAGCACCAGGTCACGGTGGACAATAATCAGACAAACACAGCACCACACAGGTGCACAAGTGAATCAGGGAGTGCGGGAGAACCGCACTGCACAAGAGCAGCACCACCTCCACCTTCTTCCAATCACCACTAGCGAGTTGATTACAAAACACCCAGGACTGAATGGATCCAAATGGAACCACGAGCAGCAGAGAGGAGCAGAGAAGCTATAGTTTTCTACATCTCCGAGGGGATCCACAGCCCATACCTTTAAGGAGACGAGAAGAGGAGGAAGCTAATCGATTTGCGAGAAATCCAGACCACGAGCCGCAACTTGCCAGCGTCCACACGAACGTTGCCCCTTAAGCCAGCCGCCATCTCCTTCCTTGCCTCTGCTCGGATGAGGCAAAAGCCACCCCAACGGTGGCTAGGTGCCCTAGCACCTTATCCAGCCGGCTGGGTTTCTCGGCCTTTGGGCCTTGATGTGGCCCAGTTCCACTGGCCACATTTTTTTAAATAAGGGGAAAACTGAACAGCAATCCCCACCATTTTCACTCTTATTTTCTGATCAATGTCATTGAGCTCCCGTACTGTTTATATACTACTTTTCGACAGAGGTACTTGTTAGGTTTGAACCAAAGCCTATCCCAGTGTACTCCAACCCTGCACGAGTAAGCAGAGGACTACGCCTTGATCCACAAACCCTAGTGTAAGAATCTTCGCACAAAAGGCACATAGTACTAGGCAGATTATCGGCTTCTCTTACGAGGCAGGGCGTTATGGTCATGCCCTTTAATATCTATTCATGAGCTCACTAGAGAGAAAACCCCATTCTTTCCCGGACTGCGACCCCACAGTCAGCTCATATAGGTGAAATCATTAAGGAAATTCTGTAGGACAATTTCCCTGCTTATAGCATTGACTTCATTAAGAGCATATTGCTCAACCTGCCATACAGGCAGAGCACATCATCTCATGATACTCTTTATCTTTTGTGCTTTTGGTTCCACAGTGCTTCGTTTCTTGGAGCCTGGATCTCGGGACCTCCGGTCACACAGGATAGTTATCCGCAGTTGAAACTGCTAACAGGGTACGAGTCCCATTCCCATGCACGCTGCTTGGATTGGCTTTTGAGCCAGTCCTTTGGTGAAAGGATCAGCAAGGTTCCTTTCAGACTTGATGTAATCTACGGTTATTACACCTGTCTCTCTAGCATGCTGACATGAATCAAGTTGTCTTCTGATATGTCTCGAGGATTTTTGGTTGTCCTTTCTACTGTTCATTTTCAGCAACACATAAGTGTTGTCACAGTATAATAGGACAACCGGTATCGGCTTTGCTAGCATTGGATGGTCTGACAACAGGTCTCTCAACCATTCAACCTCCAATGCTGCTGAATCAAGAGCAACTAATTCAGTCTCCTTGGTGGAACATGTCGATACTGTTTGTTTAGACGATCTCCACGACACGGCCCCACCAGCTAAAGTGAACACATAACCACTTGTAGACTTCATTTGATCCGAGTCAGAGATCCAGTTTGCATCACTAAATCCTTCAAGTACTGATGGAAACCTGGTATATTTAATACCAAGATTCATTGCTCCCTTCAAATACTGAAGCACTCTGTACAAGGCTACCCAGTGTTTATCTCATGGACTGGCTGAATAACGAGCCAATCTGCATACTGCATATGAGATATCTGGTCTAGTTGCACTGCTTAGGTACATGAGAGATCCGATGATCTATGAATATAGTAGCTGGTTCATAGGCTCGCCTTCATGTTTACTGAGCGTGTAGGATGGATCATAGGGTGTGGTGGCTGGTTTACAATCCATATGTCCAAAGCGAGTCAGGACCTTTTCCACATAATGGGATTGTGACAAAGAAATCCCATCCTCACCCTTTATCAGCTTGATGTTCAATATTACATCAGCTTCACCCAAGTCCATATCAAAGTTCTTGGAGAGGAATACTTTTGTCTCCATGATAGCCTCCAAGTCGGTCCCAAATATCAATATGTCATCAACGTATAAACACATGATGACACCTTTGCCACTAGAGAAGCGATAATACACACACTTGTCGGCTTCGTTTACACAAAACCCGGCAGTGGTCAAAGTGTTATTAAACTTCTCATGCCATTGTCTGGGAGCTTGCTTAAGACCGTATAAGGATTTAATCAAGCGACACACTTTGCTCTCTTGCCCTTTAACCACAAATCCTTCTAGTTGCTGCATATAAATTTCCTCTTTCAGCTCTCCATTTAGGAATGCTGTCTTTACGTCCATTTGATGAACAAGAAGTTTATAAGCAGCCACCAGCAATAAAAGCACACGAATTGTGGGTAATCGAGCCACCGGAGAATAAGTATCAAAATAATCCTCCTCTTTCTTTTGAGTAAAACCCTTAGCCACAAGACGGGCCTTGTACTTTTCAATAGAACCATCGGGTCTCCTTTTCCTCCTAAACATCCATTTGCATCCCATAGGCTTGCAACCAACTGGGAGATCAGTTATCTCCTAAGTTCCATTCGAGATGATTGAATCCATCTCGCTACGGACAGCCTCCCTCCAGTACTCTACATCCGGAGATGTATATGCCTCTGTGAGGGAGCGTGGTTCTTCATCCACAAGATAAATAATATAATCATCACCTAGAGACTTTTCAGTCCTTTGTCTCTTACTCCTCCTTAACTCCAAATCTGGAGTCTGGTCATGGACACTCGAGGGCAGAGAATATGTTCGAGATGGACCATCTGGGGCTACTACTTCCTTATCCCGCATAGGGAAGATGCTCTCAAAGAATGTCACATCTCGAGATTCCATTATGACATTTACAGCGACTTCACTCGTCTTGAAATGGACCACTAGAAATCTACAAGCTGCACTGTTATGTGCATAACCCAGGAAGACACAGTTTACGATCTTAGGGCCTAACTTTCTCTTCTTCGGCAACGTGACATTCACCTTCGCAAGGCAGCCCCAAGTCCGAAGATGCGAAAGATCTGGCTTCCTTCCTTTAAATCCTTCATATGGCATGGCCTCATGGTTGCGAAGCAGCACCCTGTTCAGGACATAGCACACCATGAGTACTGCTTCGCCCCACCAGATGTCAGGCATCCCCGAACTTTGCAACAAAGCATTAGCTAAGTCACACACCGTTCGGTTCTTCCTTTCAGCTACCCCATTTGACTGAGGTGAATATGGAGCGGTGGTTTCATGAATGATTCCACACTCTTTGTAGTACTCATCAAAAAGGTTGGAAATGTATTCACCTCCTCTATCAGACCGTAGCCTTTTAATTTTCTTGTCTAGCTGGTTTTCAACTTCAGTCTTATAGATCTTAAAGTGTTCTAGTGCCTCATCTTTAGTTCTGAGTAAGTAAATATAATAGAATCTGGTAGAATCGTCTATCAAGGTAAGAAAGTATCTTTTACCGCCTTTTGTGATTATACCATTCATCTCACATATATCTGAGTGAATTAGTTCTAAAGGAGTGATACTTCTGCCTTCAACCGTATGAAACGATTTTCTAGGCTGCTTAGCTTGCACACAAATACCACATTTTACACCTTTAACATGTTTATATTCAGGAATTAAAGACATGTCACTTAATCTCTTAATGGCCTCAAAATTGACATGACACAAACGGGAATGCCAAATATCATTAATGGAATCGTTATAACAGACCACATTAACATGGTAAGAAGAATGATTGTTCAAAACAGAAAGACGGAACAATCCGCCTGACTCATATGACTTTCCAACAAAAGTACCAAACTTAGACAGGACCACTTTATTAGACTCAAACTCTAATTTGAGAACCTGTCGACATAGCAGCGACACTGATATGAGGTTCCGGCTCATCGAGGGCACATAGAGTACGTCCTTCAGCACGAGCGTCTTTCCTGAAGTTAACTTCAGGTAGACCTGTCCAGTACCTCGAACTGCTGCCAGAACACCATTTCCCATCAAGACTGGTGCATTGTTGTATCCCTGGAATAAAGAGAACATGGATCGATCAGCACAAATATGAACAGTAGCACCGGAATCCATCCACCAGTCATCTGATGGACTTGCCATAAAGGCCTGAGGTGCATACCCTAGGGTGGAGTTAACCACCACGTTCCCTTCTTTGCGCTGAGGTGGAGGACCTTTTCCCTTCCCAAGTTTGCACCTCCGAGCTGTATGCCCGGAGACACCACAAACGTAGCAGATAAAGTCCTCCTTTTTCTTCTACATCTTTTTGGATTTAGGTTGGTTCAGATTCTTCTGTGGAGAGTTCTTCTTCTTCTGGAATTTTCTATTTCCACCCTTCTCAACAACGTGAGCCTGGAGTTGCTGGGACGGCTTGTTACTAGACCTTGCACGCTCTTCCACATTTATCGCAGCTGACAACTCAGTGAGAGTCATTTGCTTCTTCATGCGGCGGCATGAAGTCACAAAGTCTCGCCAAGAAGGCGGGAGCTTTGCCAGTTTTGCATTCACCTGAAAACTGTCTGGTAGAACGCAACCATATTGGACCAAGTACCTAACAAGGAGTTGAATCTCCTGTAGCTGCTCCATAACAGACCTTCCCTCAGCCATTTTATAGTTGAGGTAGTTTTCCGTTGTGAATGACTCATTGCCATTGTCAACTTCAGAGAACTCGTTCTCAAGTTCAGTCCATAGACCCTTAGCAGAGGTAAAACCAGAGTACACATCAAATAAGTGGTTCGACAAGACGTTCAGCAGACGAGGCAAGCATGCCTCATTGGCTTCGTCCCACTTGGCTTTCTCCGCTAGTGCGGCGGCCTTCGCTGCATCATCAGAATCATCTGATGCAGCCTGGGGAACAGCCGACGTCACTACCCAAAATAATTTTAGGTCAGTGAGCCACATGCGAGTCTTAATCTGCCAATGCTTAAAGCTTGCGCCGTCGAACGCTTCAGGCTTAATGACATCAGAACTAGAAGCCATTATACGAAGTGGTTTTCTGGATTGTTGTAAAATTAGAGAAATAAGTGACATGCTTTCAATATATATATATATATATATATATATATATTAAATATTCTAATTCCGAATAAAACAAACATATAACTCAGATAAATGCCATATGTAATTATAGCAGCAATGAACAGTAGCAATTCTAGGACATGTAAATATGTAAAATAATTGCTTAGGTCCATTTCAACATTAAACATGGCTTGCAGATGAAGAAGACAGATTTTGCACATAAACATTATTGTTTATCCTTTTATATTGCTCTCAAAATAGTGGGTTGCTGTAATAAACAACCCTCCAATGCTAAATGGTGATCAGAGATCCTCGACTAACGTGACAGTCTAAACTTAACAAATTAGGGTTTTAGATCAGATGTAATAAGCCTAATAATCAAGTATAAATACTAATAGCAAGGAGCTGTGTACTGAACAAAAATGACAGAATTTAACACAGGTAAACAACCTTAACAAATAGACATATAATTAGGCACAAATAAATACTTGATGCTGAAATTAACAACACACTAAAACCTAGACTGTCACGTTGTCTCACTACACCGCTATTATCATTGAGCAAACAAATCCACCCATAATAGTGCAATCACACCCAAGTATTTAATACTAGCAGATTGCACAAAATTAAAAAGTAAATAAAGTGAGGCAACAGACTACTCACAGCACGTAGATTGTCTACGTGGGAAGACCAGCTCAGCGAACACAAGGTTCTGTCCCAGAAAACCAATTCTGCCACCCACGTCCGGGCCTGCATAGCGGGAGGTTGACGGAGATACTAGAGCCACTGCTAAGGCTGTGGGAGACGTCCACAGCACCAGCCCGAGAAGACGAACACCGCGCAGCAGGGAGCCCAGGCACCAGGCCACGGTAGACAATAATCAGACGAACATAGCACCACGCAGGCGCACAAGTGAATCAGGGAGTGCGGGAGAACCACACTGCACAAAAGCAGCAGCACCTCAACCTTCTTCCAATCACCACCAACGAGTTGATTACAAAACACCAGGGACCAAATGGATCCAATTGGAACCGCGAGCCGTAGAGAGGAGCAGAGAAACTGTAGTTTTTCTACATCTCCCAGGGGATCCACAACCATACCTTTAAGGAGACGAGAGGAGGAGGAAGCTAACCGATTTGTGAGAAATCCGGACCACGAGCCGCAGCTTGCCGACGTCCACACGAACATCGCCCCTTAAGCCAGCCGCCATCTCCTTCCTTGCCTCTGCTCGAATGAGGCAAGAACCACCCCAACGGTGGCTGGGTGCCCTAGCACCTTATCCAGCTGGCTGGGCTGCTCGACCTTTGGGCCTTGAAGTGGCCCAGTTCGGCTGGCCACTTTTTTTAAAAAAATAAGGGGGAAAACTGAACAGCGACTATGACATAAACGGTTATGGCGGTACTACCTATCATTTGGGGCTCCTACATTAGAAAGAAGGAAATAGGAAAGCTTAGCTAGATCTTTTATAAGAATGCAACTTGTTCATATAGCATGACTACATCATCTGAAATGAGGAGATATGATCCATCAATATACATGATTTGTTCCCTTACAAGTTAAGATGTCCCTTACAAGATTAAGCTAGTGACAAGGAACATCTTCTAGCATGAGAAGCTAAAATACCTTAACTGACAGACTAGATTGATGATATGTTGATGGGCAGTTATCACAACAAAGTAGATCGTTGCCATCTCCACATAAAGCAAGGGCATCAGTATTTCTATGGGCTGCGTCTAGTTTTCTACTACATGCGTTACTCTGTTTGTCCATATATTCAACATTCCAAGCCTCAAATTGACACAAAGTGAATGATGTCGCGGCAGCCGCTACTCCTGATGCGGGCACATCATCGACCCCCGCTACCTAAGAGTTGTCAGGGGCGTCGATTGCCAATGTCCCCATTCTATAGGTGTAGGCATCCTTGCCTGTCCTCGAGGTGGTTGTTGTGGCTATGGTTGTTGCTGCGAGTGCCCCTCCCGCGATAGATACGGCTGTCGCGCGCTGCTGCCGCTCCTATTGACCTTGCTACCTTCGCGTGCTATGGTGGCAGCCAGTGCGACTTGGGCATAGGTGGCTACGGTGTCCACTGAGCCCCGAGCTACGTTATCGCTGCCACTTGTTGTCTCCTCCTCCTCCTCCCGTGTGTTGCCGACGCCTCCCCTCCTCGCTTCTGGAGGGGACCTTAGGAACATTCCTCGTTCATCCTTAAGGGTCCAGAGGGGAGGAAATGGAGGCAGAGGAGTGGCACTTGATCGAGGAGCCTTCGACCGAGATGATAAAGCCTAGAGGCGGCAGAGCATTTCCTTCGACACTTCGGGGAGGCAGTTTTGATCGCCTGTTTGTCGAGGATGCGAGACATCATCCCGCACGACTACGTGCCCCTCCCTGTCCACTCTTCTTTGTTTGGGTTTTTCTTGTCGTGGTTAAGCTTGACCATCAGGCCATTTTTTCAACGTCTCTACTCTTGGTCGTCGGCCCGGAGGGAGGCGCTACAAGCCACACAACGGGAGGTGGAGAGGCTGTGGGAGGAAGTCGCCCGTTTGGAGGAGAGGGACCTGAGCTCTCCGCCCTTCGAGCCAAGGCTGAGTGTATCGAGAGTGAGGCGACGCGACTCCGCTCGGGGCGTGTAGCGACTCCAAACATCTCCATGAAGAGACGACCGGTCTTTAGCAGGACCTGCGCCAAGAGAGCTCGTAGCCCAAGGAAGTCGAGTTGACCCTGCAGGCGACGAACGCTCGCCTGGAGGAGGCGAACTCAGACCTTCCACGGGAGCGGGACCTGGTCAAAGGTAATTTTCTTCTTTTCTCCAGCTATGCCATCAGTAGCCTTCGGTGCTTAGGAATGCTTCGTGGTTTTTCCCTCGATAGATCTTCAAAAGAAGTTCCCCGAGGCCCACGACGCCATGAAGGCGGATGAGGAGGCAAAGAAGGTGGTATAGGATGAAGCACGTAGGCTCTTAATTGCTTGCGACAACGCCATTGCCGCGCAGGTTCAAGTGCAGACCTCGCTGAAGGAGCACGACGCCAAACTGCATGAGCTTCACTTAGCCACGAGTGAGGTGTGGGACAACCTCGCTCCTCCATCATCGGCCCATGTGCCTCTACTCGACCGGTTGCGGGCGCTACTCGGTCACGTGGAGCATGCGGTCTTCGAGGGGGCATTTCACGGTGGTAGCCTGGCCTTGGGTCAGATGGTATCCCACTTTGTTGAGATCGACATAGGCATGATCGTGGAGGGGTTTGCCACTGGTCGGAGCGATGAGGAGTTGGATAATATCAAAGAACATGTCCGCCCTCATGCTCGCTCGCTCGCCAGCCGGGTCAATGTGAAGATGCTTCTAAAGGGACCCTTGAGCCCGAAGCCGCCTCCCAATGCTTAGTAGTTTTGTTCCTTTCTTGTCTAAATGTTTTGTATTGAACCCTTTATCTGGATGGGCGAACAATTTGTCATCGATACTGTTTTTTGTGAAATTGCTCCTTTTTGTGAACGCTTCGTTTTGTCGTGGTTGATCCTCCGAGTCACGACGACGTATCCTGGGGTGCTCCTCTCCTAGCCCCGAGCGGGACATGGCAGTTTGGTTTGCATGTTCCACTTTCTTGATCATGAAAACAAGGGGGATTGAGCTCGCTTACTCACGGGTAGGGGTGAAAACGGTCAGAAACGATCGGTAAACACTAAAACCATTTTCATTTTCGTATTTTTCCTCGGAAATGAGATCGAAAATGGTAACTCCAGAAATGAAAACGACATCGGCAATTCGGAAACATCGGAAACAAAAGTTCGGTACGAAAATTACACTGGTTACGATTTGAATCTAAAATTCGATCAGTAAAAATTGTAACATGTACCCTCAATTGACTTCAAAAATTCACGCAAGTCATACATTCATATAAAATTAGTAACAATATATAAGGTAGGAGGTCACAACAAATATATAAAGTAAGAAGTCATACAATAATAAAATTATTATTATGTATTTAAATAAAGTAGAATCAAGATGTGTATAATAATATGGCACTTACATTCTATTTGTACTCCTACTACTTGGCATAATCAATATAATTAGTGTCCTCATGGACCTTCTTAAGTTCTCGTGCAAATTAAGAATATATGTATATAGAGTAATAACAGGTAAAAAACATAAATAAGATTTATAAAAGTTTCAAATGATTCTAAACTATATATCATTAGATAGATCTTGATTTTAGGAAGATAATTAAATAAGTTTCATATTTTTCTAAGTTAAGATGAATTTATAAAGATCAGTCAAGATTTAATATTTTTCTGAAAAATATCAAATTTATTACCGGTGGTAAAATACTGAACAAAAACGGTAATTTTCGAAAAGGCCGGAAGAGGCCCAAACTGTTTCTGTTTCTGTATTTTCGGTAACCGTTTCCGTTTAGAGCTAAATTTCGGTAAAACTTCAAAAATGATTCCTGGTATTCGAAAATTACCATTTCCGTTTTCACCTCTACTCACGGGTAAAATTTTCTTAGGTTCTCGATGTTCCACGCGTTGGTCAGTAGGTTGCCATCGTTGTCCTTGAGTCGGTAGGCTACCGGGTGCATGATCTGGGCTATGATGTAAGGTCCCTCTCATGGTGGTGAGAGCTTATGTTTGTCCTTGGTGGTCATTACCCTTCGCAACACCATGTCTCCGACGTTAAACAACCTACCACGTACGTCATGGTAGCATTGCAAGTCTTGTTGGTACTTGGCAGAGCGAACCACGACCATGTTGCGTGCTTCATCGAGTAGGTCGACGACAAGCTATGTGTCCGTAGTTGCTCGTTCATCATCGAAGGCCTTAGTTCTCGGGGAGCCACATTCTAGTTATGAGGGCAACACGACTTCCGCGCCAAATGCTAGGAAGAAAGGCGTACAACCTATCACCCTAGACGACATGGTCCGCAGGCTCCAGAGTAATGCAAGTAGCTCGGCTGCCATCGTCCATTTGGTGAACTTATCCACCGTAACAAGAAAGTGGGTGCAGCCCTTGGGTGCTTTTCTTGAAGGATCCGACAAGGTCTAGACCCTAAAACTCAAATGGCTAGGTAATGGGAATGGTCTCGAGGGCTTGAGCTGACATATGTGTTTGTCGTGCGTAGTAGTGGTAGCCCTCACAGGTACGAACAACCTGCTCACCGTCGGCCATGGCAGTTGGCCAATAGAATCCTTGCCCAAATGATTTATACTAGTTTGTGTTTGCACCCTACTCCAGTGTAGTGTTGATTGTAGTATTGCTTTGGGCGTGTTACAACAGGTGTGCTTGGGTCCTAAGAAGAAAGAGAACCTGCCCTTTTATAGCTCAAGGGCCAGTCCTTACAGAGGAGATCTGTTTTCTACAAATGAGAGAGAGTGGGAGAGAAAGTGAGGGAGAGAAAGTCCTTTGGTGTCGTGGCACACCCCTCCTGTGGTCATGCAAAGTAGTGCTCCCAGTATGGTGTCGTTCGTCACTCCCATCCGTGTGGTAGGTTCATGGCTGACGTCCCTGCGATGATGTGCGGTGGGTCACATGGTTTAGTATTGGAGCTTTATGAATGTGACACGAATTTCTTCTATCATTGTGGGCCATGTACTATCCTTCTGTGCGCATGGATTCTCCTATTCGGTATGGCACCTCGTTTTGTCTCTTCTAAGATACCGACTACTATGGAGGGTCTGGTGCTGAGGTCTCCTCTAACCGAGGCTGCCTTGTCCCATTAGACAACATGATATTATTGTTATAAGAAAGGGGCGTGTAGTCGTACCCATAGCTACCGTGTGGGCTCTTGGAGACGTGTCCTGTCGTGGTTGGCCGCTCTGCCCAGCCGGCTAGCTTGACGAGGACTTGGTTGTCAATTCTGCCTTGCAGACTTGCTTGGTAGAGGACTTGGTTGTCCATTCTACCTTGCACACTTGCTCGACAGAGGACTTGGTCGATCACACGGCAGACCGTTGACACGAGCAAAGAGCTATTGACTGCCTAGCCCACCGGACATGTCTGGTGCACACCGGACTGTCTGGTAATTTTTAGCCAGCGTGCCCTAGGAAAACCCGAGAACGCCCACTTGGGGCCAGCCGACCAAGCCAGCACCGAACATGTTCGGTGCACACCGGACTGTCCGGTGATGCCTAGTCTGGCCCAACATTGGCTCTTTTGATCCAAACTTCTTCACTTCTTTTTGACTCTTTTTGTGATGATTCCTAGCACTTATACAAACATAGTTAGCAACAAAAACAATTGACTAAGAGCTATAATCATACATTTACCACTTCATTTCACAATGGTTTGCAATATACCCAAACTTAAGTCCAAATGCCACTTAACTTGCACAAAGAAGTTAGTAGCCAAACAATAGCGCAAGAAACATAGAATAATGTAAGTACATCTTATTCAAATACTTAAATCTCCTGTTTTTGTAGTTTTGCCCAAGGTTGCACTTTTTGGTCTTCTAATCCAACTCATTAGGACTTCACATCTTCAATTTGCTTGCTTGAAACTTGTGCTCATGCTCATAACAATATGGTTAGTTCAAAATGGTGTGTTGGGTAGTTAATCACCAGAACACTTAAAAATGGCTCAGGAGCACATTTCCCTTTCAGTGATGGGGCGAGGCACCGGTCAGGACATGACAGTTTGATATTATGCACATCTCGAGCGATGGACCTTGCCGACCTCCATCTCCGCCTTTATTTCATCGTGACATTTGATATCACCCTTCGTTCCTTTCATAGTGCTCCTTGCCTCTCCACCCCATGTCGTGTGTAAGGAAAGTCGTCTCTAAGAAGAGAAAGATGGTGTATGCCCTTGATGGAGACAACAGGACATCTGCGCTGCTGAGATCCTTCCAGCCACTAACTTTGGTCAAGTTCACTTGGGTCGACACTCCTGGTTCGCTCCTCCCAATACTTTTTAGTGATTTTTGTTTGAGCTCGATCGTGAGGGCTGAGGCTCGTTCCTCCTTTGTAGCAAACTCGAAAGTTGTTGCCACCCACATTCAAGTTGCCTCCCTCAAGTCGCTTGCTTCGTCCCGTACTGCCCCGCCATGGCCTCCACCCCCGTGCTTCTCGTTGGGGAAGTGAGGGTCCTGCCTCCGCAACGGCCATGCTGCTGGGAGAACCGGTGACCTCCTCCTGCCATGGGGAGCCCCGGGTAGAGTTACCATGCCTCAATGGTTGGCCTGGTGCCCAGTTGAAATTGCATTCATCCCTTTTGTGAGTTTTGGTGATTTGGATAACAACAAATTTAAAAGACTAACAAGTTTGCTAAGTGTTGAACAGGAAATTCAGTATGATGAACATACTTGAATAGTGTATAATGACCAGTGAACAAAGGTTCAAAACAAGGTTAAATAACTAGTGAGACAATGCAAATGGATATAATATGGTCTCTATATTGGTTTGAATATATATGGATAAGACCTGAGAAATCACTACATAGATATGATCAGAATAGAGGTTGGTGTGATTAAGAGGATTGGTCAAGCCAAAGTGAATAAGATATGAGGAATCGTGAATTGGCTTGACCATATTACTATTAGTCCATATATGCTTCTATGAGAATCATACTAGAGCTTGATTGATCTTAACAGCTATATCTAGAAGAAATTCAAGCAAGGTTCACAATATTGAAGAAATGATTCTCTCAATGGATGCTCAATATGATGTGACTCAAGAATGGCTTGATAGGGTGAAGATAGCAAGGAAAGGGCTTCGGGAACTAAGCGAAGGTGAAGGCCAAGCGATAGCTTGTGGACCGAGGTACCGTGGCTAAGGTGAAGAAGAGAGTACTTGCACTAAGTCGATGAACTAATCAGCTATGAAGAGTTATGACATGTTGATTCATCAGTAAGGTGACTTGAAGCCTTGATTTGAACTCATATATGGTGATATGGTACAAGTCATAGGGTTTATTTGTGTTTGCTTCAAGAGGTGAGACAAAGATGTTTGTGATCCTTATGAAGCAACGTCATGGAGAAATCACACATGAGACACCAATGACTCAAGGAGTTTACTTAATTATATTTTATTTAACCTGAGTATAGAAATTGTCGTACTATCAAGGGAGATCCAAAAAGAAGGTTGGTGTTTGCCAAAGCTCAAGCCTCTATATTCAAAAGCTATTTTTGAAAACCTAAAATCTCTTGAACGTTCTATGGTTGACCGTGGTTAGGTTTGAGAAACTGAGAGTGTTCTTGTTGAAAAGCAGTTGAACTTCTTCAGCTACAGTTGAGCTTTTTTAGCTGAACTAAACTTCAGCTGAGTTGAGCTTCTTTAGCTGCAGTTGAGCTTTTTCAGCTGAGCTAAACTTCAGTTGGGTTGAACTTCTTCAACTGCAGTTGAGCTTTTTCAACTACAGTTGAGCTTTCTCAACTCCAGTTGAACTTCAACTTCAACTGTGAACCTCTTTGACCATACACCAGTTGAACTTGCCTCCGGGCAGTTGAACTGGAGTTTTCTCTCCTAAACTCTCTGGTCAAGACCAATTGAACTGGTCTTGAGGGGCAGTTCAACTGGTCTCTGACCCCTCTGACCTCTGACCAATAGTTTGCCAGTCAGACTGGCAAACAGGTCAACAAAGTCGTCAGGGGTGGTTCAACCACCCCCCACAGGGCGGTTCAACCGGTCTGGTCAACTTGGTCAGACTGCGTCAGTCTGCCAGTCAGTTAGACTGGCAGACAGTCTACCAGACCTGCTAGGGGCGGTTCAACCGGTTTTTTAGCAGAAAAGTGAAAAACACCTAGTTTTGGAGCCCCACCTATATATACTCACTCCTACCTCTCTCCCCACAGTGGAGCACGACCCAACTCCATTTCTAACTTGAGAAACACCTCCCACTCTCTCTCACACATCTCTAGCCTCTCCCATTTCAAATCTTTGGAGAGAAATCTTTGAGTGAGTTTGATAGTTGTGGTTTTTGTGCTTCATCTCTAAATCTCTCTTGCTCTTATTGATTTGAGCTTTGGTACTACATCGAGTTCTTTGTGGATTCATTACTCTTAGAGCTTCTAGCTCCTAGACGACTAGGTGTCACTTATGAATCTCCAAATCTTGTGGAAGACCATGAGAAAGTTTGTATTACCCGCTCGTTTGAGCAAAGATTAGTGTGTGGGCTTGACCTTTGTGGTCGGCAAAGGGATGATTAGGGTTTAAAGAGACCTTGCTCTTTGTGGGCGCCTCAACGAGGAAGTAGGGCACCTTGGTGGTGTGACCGAACCTCGAGATAAATCTTGTGTCTCTTGTGTTCTTGCTCATTGTGTTTCTTTGTGTTCTTCGTTCTCTCACCATCCCATGGAAGATTGTTTATATCTTTTTGGTGTGTGGATTTTGAGAAGTGCCCTTCTCAGATCTACTACTTTGAACCCTGTGGATCAACTAAAACATCTAATTTCTAAAGTTAACTGGGTGAATTTCGAGATCAATTCAGTTTATATCTCATTCTTTAGTTGAGCTCGTGCAAACCAGCTAAACCGGTTTTGACACCGGCTGAACCGGTTTTACCCAGTTCATTTCTAGCTTTTGTTGAAAAAGTTTTCGCTTGCCTATTCACCCCCCCTCTAGGCAACTTTCAATTGATATCAGAGCCTAATCCTCGTTCTAACGCTTAACCGCGTGAGGAGAAGATCATGTCGGGGGACTAAGAAACAAAAGTGCTTCTAAGGTTGAAAAAGTTGAGGTTGCCTCTACTTCATCTTTAGGTGCAGATGTTGATCCTAGGGCAATAGACCTTGTCATGAGAATCGCCAAAAGGATGTTCCTCAAAATGAAGGAAGATGAGGCGAAGAACAAGATTGAAGAAGAAGAAAATGATTGATGGAGACCAAACAACTAATCCACCTCTTCACAAGGTTCGTCTTTCAAATCCACTTCTCATATGTGCTTTATCACTAATGGGAGTGATAGTGAAAGCGAAAGTGAGGATGAACATGAATATGACAGTAAACATAAGAATGATCTTTAAAAATTCTTCGCTCAACTAAGCAAGAAGAATCGGATGAGCTTGCTCAAACTCATGAAAAGAGCGAAAGAACAAAAAGAAATGCTTCACAAGCAAGAAGATATCCTCATCAAAAAAATCAAAGACTTGGAGAAGTTGACCAAAGAGCATGAGAAGCTAAAGTGCTCTCATGATGATTTGGTCCAAAGGTACGAAAAGATTTCAATTGAGCAAACTAGTACTTCAAATGCTCTATCTTGTGTTGCTCAATTAGAAAAAAGAAAATACTATGCTCAAGAACACAATAGAAAAGCTAAATATTGAAAATCTAGCTTTGCAAGAAAAACATGATCTACTTGTGTGCTCTTATAATAAATTTATGGATTCACATATCATGTTAGAAATGGCTCATGAGGTTATGTTAACTAATTTGAAATCATACCAACCTCACATGTGCACATGTGTTGAAATTGAAACTTTATTACCATGTGCTAACAATTGTTGTTATCAAGCAAGCCAATCTTCCATTGAGCTAGAAATTTCAGGAATTAGTGATATTTCTATCACACAAGAAAATAAAGAGCTCAAGGAAGGAGTTGGAAGGCTAAGAAGGAGCTTAACTCTTTTGAAAGAAAAGTGTCATGCTCAACTTTCTCACGATAATCGTGATAACATGGTGAAGAAGCTTGAGAAGGGGACAACCGTAGCATATACAAACCCCCTTCAAAAGAATGCTAAGTTCCTCAAGAAAGGCATGAGCAAACATTAAGAGAAGAAAGCCAAAGCTCATGACAAGTGCCTCAACCACGCCTCCACACAAGGTAACAAACAAGCCACTCTTCCAAATAAGAGAAGATGCACTAAAAAGTGTTATCAATGTCATGAGAAGGGACATGAGATTAAGTCATGTCCCTACATAAAAGATAGTGGCTTAACCTTAGAAAGAAAGAGGCTCACTAACCATGTAGCAAACAAGAAGCAAGGCAAGAGGGAGCCTTGCAAAATTAAAAATCAGATTTGCTACACTTGCCGAAGAAAGGGACACCTATGCAAGGATTGTCCCATGAGTATTTCCTAAGCCTACCATGTCAATTCATTCATGTTCTCTTAGGAGACCCAAAAATGACACTTGTGCTAGAAAGGTGATGAGTTCGCCATATTCTAGGACAAAGGCTATTTGGGTGCCTAAGTCCCCATTGGCTAACCTTGATGGACCCATCATGAGATGGGTACCAAAATGTACTTAATAAGTTCTGTAGGTACCCAGAGATGATATGAAGCTTTGGGGTGCTTGAGCGGTATAACTCAATTCTTATCTCAAGCTATCAATCTTACATTGATTATTCTCTTAAGATTGGCCCAAAGATGAATTGAGTTGTTATATCTCTAACTTCATATTCATCTCTAGCAAGAACTTGTGTTGTAGGGAATAAGGATTAACCTTTGTGGGAATCAAGCAAAAGGCCTACAACTAAGGGATATCCAAAGGATGGTAATAATTAAATATTAAGTGCACATTGCTTTTAATTAGTATATTCCTTTGTGTCTTTTGTAGCCACATAGGAAAAATGAAGCACTTGAGAATGAACTTAATTTTTTTTTATCTTGTCTAGGAAAAGTTCCAATCATATGGTAGATTGCATATTTATTATTCTTATATGTGGCAATCTACATACTTTAATTGATGATAATTAATTCATGGCATATTTCAAATTAATTATCGTATTATTGCCATGACCTAGACATAAAGAGGATTATCCCGAATTCTTAAATGGATAGAGTGCTATGTAAGAAATTCATAAGTTGAGATTGTGCTCTTTCAATGGGTAAAATCACAAGCATTAAAGGTTAGTCTTCACCTAAAAGAAAGATTAGGAATGCTCAAGGCAAAGGTATGGAACTAGTTGTTTCATTTGGTATGTGATCAATAAAAGTTCCTTTCAAGTGACATTCTTTCAATTGATAATAATCTATTCTATGGAAAGAAATGTCAATATGAAGGCTAAATTCCTTTTGGCTTAAATTTGTAAATTGGTGCATATTGTTAATTCACTCCTCCATGTGCATTAACTTAAAAGGAATTTAATATATGCCTTCACGCCTCATAAATCATGATTTGTTTGCCATTCATATATAAATAGCATCATTCACTAAATACTTCCTTGTACTACTAATACCTCTTTTCAAAGTGTTTTTTCGACTAGTTTTAAAAGGAAAAGAGATAACAAAGAAGGAAGTCTCCACAAATGATGAAAAGAAGAATACTACGATAACACCACCACCGATAGTAAGATCTTTCAAATTGGTATAACAAATGGTACACTCTACTTGGTGGTAAGTATTCTTAAGGATAAGTTAATTCATTGCAAATTTGTCATGCCTTGACCATGATATGTAATGTACTCCTCATGAGACTCTTAACTGAATTGAAAGTGCATGTGGCAAGTCATTCAAATACTTGATGCACATATCTAGTGGGAGAACATTATATATCTTGTGTCGTAGAGAATAAGTTTTCCTTGAGTAAGATATACTAAGACAATCCAAAATTGTAAATTTGTATCTCATTCATATGGACTGTAATCTTTGTTTTCTAAATAGCTACTCTTGATGCAGTTTAAAATTCCCTTTATCGTTAAATCTAAAAGTGCATAAGAATCCTTTTTGTTGATATTCATCACATACATATGCACTAATATGGATATGATTTTTAAACTATAAAAGGTACAATTAGTGATCCATACTCTCTAAATTTTGGAAACCCATATTTTGATATCTTAGAAATCTACTTCAATCGGTATCCATATGCTCACATTGAATTGGATCACTAAGTTGTAAATTCCATGCATAACTTGTCTTTATGATATGAATGCTTGTGCGACTAACCTTGATAATCTAGGTGCACCCAAGGTCAAGCTAGGTTCATCATCAAGAAGGCAACACAATGATGTATCAAGAAAAGGAGAAAAGGCTCCTATTCTTAACTCTAGTTTTTATCTGTGTGATTAAATATTGACTTGAGACCATGTAAGATGGTTGTCAAGTATATGTGGGTGCCTACATAAAGAGAAAGGCCACAATAAGGAATGTGTGGGTACCCAAGGCTCTTACTACTAATCTCAAAGGACCCAATTTAAATTGGGTACCAAAATATGAAGCTTAAACTTGTTTTACAGGACCACTTCTTCAATGGATCAAGTTGGGTGCTCGATAATGAATGTATAAATCATATTTGGAGATAGTAGCAAGGGTGATAACAATTGAATCTCAAGTGCATACTATTTTTAGATCTTATCTCTTTTGTGACTTGTGTAGCCAATAAGGAAAAAGAAGCACTTGAGGATATACATAAGTTGTTGTTTATGAAATAAAGGTCCAATTGTAAGATAAATGAATATTATCATATGGTCAACAAATCCAAAACTATGCGATGTACTCTCTCTAGTTAATTTGGATTTGATTCTTCTATATTAGACACTCACCATAATATGGATTAAGTCAACCCTTTAGACTTCATTTAATAACCATGCATATCATCCATGTCATTCAAAATATATTGTGCGTGAGGGCTTAAGGGAAATTTAGTCCATATTATGAGGTTTCTCTATTTTAGCAACTCGCTTGCCGTCCACATATAAAGGGTTGCCAAATAAGAAACTAATGCTTGTGCTACTAATGCCATCTCTTGTGGTGAGTTTATCCATAGAAAATATATGTTAATAGATGGTGCTTATTATTAAATTGGATAAATCACAAGCGTAAATGATACTATTCAACTAAAGTAAGATAAAGTTGATAAGAGGCCAAGGTATGAAAACTTCCTCTCCTTCAGTTGTTTTAGTATTTTTAATTTTTTATCCTTAGTGGAATGTACCATAGTATATGTTAAATTCCTTGCAATATAAAATATTCACTAGTGCATATAACTTTGACATCAACCATATGTGTGCACTAACTTAAAGGAATTTAATCTATCCTTATGGGTTTCAAGAATGATGATTCATTTGTCATCGACATATAAGGATCATCATTTGTGAAACCCTCTCTTATGTTTTTAATGCTCTCTTTTCTAAGTGTTTCAACAAGGTCCTTCCAAGTTCTTTGAAGATGGATTCAAAATCTACAAATATAAGAGTTTTGATTCTTTCAATCATTGAGTTTCAATGGGTCTCATATCAAGTATTATTGAACCAAGCAAAGATGAATGAAGTTCAAGATCACTTGGTTGGATGAAATCATAAAGAGAATAGAAATCACAGTGAATCAAGAAGGAAGTTGAACTATCCTGTAAACCAAATAATGAAGAAGTAGTGACATAATCACATAATATCCTTCATTATGAGGTTTGAGGTTCATATTAGCATGTTTTACTCTTCAGGATTTCAATTGATATACTTTTAGTTCTTGAACTTTCAATTGGTTTAATTTTCATCATCTATGTAAAGCATGTTATGTTAAACCAAGATATAGTGCAAACATCTCCTTTAACCTTGTATTGTTGATGTGCATAAGTGTACTTTGTGTACTCTTGCATGCACATATTGAGGGAGAGTTTAGCCTATATCTTGTGATACTAATGATTTCTTTCAAGTTCATGTTGTGTAGTCTCACACCTTGGAGAACATCAAATGAGGATGAATGGTTCCATAGAAATGAAAATGAGTTTCTCTTGAAACTATCAAGAAAATGAGTTTCTCTTGATCGTTTGAAGAGGAAAAGTTTATCTTTGAAATGTCAAGCCTATCAAAAGCTAAGATGGAAATTCATGATTATAATGGAGACCATGTGGTGTAGAATAAAGGTGTGTCACTCCATGAACTATTGTATTACATTTGTGTATCTAGGCTCTTACATGCTAGTGTGTGCATGTATATGCAATATCTTAAGTCACATCATAAGGTTGCACTTGTAGTGGCGATTAAAGAATCTCTAGATATTTGATTAATATCTCTTGTGGTGATATCATAAGTTAGTCTTAAGTCATCTTAGTGAGGTATGAGTCAAACATGCTAACTTCTCAAGAATTTTTGCTTAAAATATTGCATATCATGTCTATTAGTATACCTTTTGATTATGAGTAATTCCTTCAATTGGTACAATTTCACATTTTCATACTTTATTACCAAGGTTCAAATTGTAGAACTTAATCCCCTGGCCTCACAAGTCCAAGTGCATAAGCTAAACAAGTATTCATCACTTGTATGCACACATTTAGGGGGAGAATGGTCTATAATTTTAATCTTTGAGACTAACTTCATTTCCAAGTCTATTATGTGTGTAGTCTAAAATTAGAAAAGAATTTTTGGGCAAAGACAATCGCTTCCACTCAAAATTTTGATGGGTATCAAAGATTCTTTGCTCCAATAAATGTATCTTTTATACATTTTATAAGAGAATGAGTTTCTCTTGTATATGCTACTCCAACGTCATCTAAAATTGGTAAATATGTATCACATTCTTTTGGATTGCAAATGTCTAAGGTAGCATAGCTTATAAATTATCCTGTTTAGAACTAAATTGATTAAATAGTGCACATGTTCCTTATATTGCATGATTATGTGTGCACTAAAACTTGAGGAGAACTTAATGTAATATGAAATTAATGATCTGCTTATCTATCAAATTGTATCAATTGATGGTTTTCAATTGGTATTTTTTGTACATGATCACTAGTTGTAGAACCCATACTTGTGCAATTTTCACGTTGCTTCTTGTTGTGATAAGAAAATGCTAGGTGACATCTAGACTCTAGGTATCAAGTTTCACATTCAATTTACTATGACAATCTTCATTTGATATCTTGGACCTATGTCACAACTATACCAACAAGAGCTTGCAAATGAATTCTGAATCCAACACAAGTTTAGAACACCCCCTTGAAAGGGTAAAATGCAAAGGTACATCACTTATGACACATCCATTACCTTTGTGCCATCTAAGGACCCTTTTAATGATAGTGTGTTCACATCTTGCTTAATCATAATTTCTACCCTTTATATTCTTTGTATCCTTTTTGGAGATTTATGACAAAGGGGAGAAATTTTGCATTAAAGCTTACATTTAGTCTTATGTAACTAAGTGTTAGAAGACTTTTAAAAAGGGGAGAAATAATTAACAAAAGGGGGGGAATCATAAGAAAAACATAAGATGTAGAAAGTTGATGAGTGCATATTATGTCATGAGCATCACATTTATTTTATGACACACTGCATTCCATGAATCTCTACTACTCTATAGGGACCTAAGGAGGGCGTCCACAGCTTCACCAAGCCCCCGCCCGGATGTCGCGCCCGCCCCCGCTGCCCGCCCTCCTGCCTACCCGCCCCCCCGATAATCTTGCCAGCGTCGCCGTCGCCACCGCCCCCAGCGCTCCTCCCTCGCCCTCGCCCTTGCCCTCGCCCTTGCCCCCACCCTGGCTCTAGCTCCCACACACGACGCAATCATGCCCCCACCCGCGCACCCCCTCCCCACGATTCCAACGTCATGGCCGCGATGCCCACGCATGCCCCCTCCATCCCCTCGACGCCGCGTCCTCCCATCCCCAGTCCCCACCTCCTTCACGCTTCCAGCCCTCGCCAGTCACTTCCTCATCATGAGTCGTTGTCTCCCCTTCGCTGACCGAGACGCGGAAACGACCGACGTAAGCAAACCCTAGCCGTCGAGCTCGTAGGGAGTCAAGGAGGGATGAAGAGCCTATTCAAGAGTAAGATCTGGTGGTCGCATCGGTCCAACGACCCCACGTCCACAGCGGGGCAGTCGCAACAGACGTCGGGGCCACCTACCGCGAGCTCCCCGTTGGGGACAGAGCCGGCGACAACGCTTTCTGTTTCGACACCGGCCTCCTCCTCACCCCCTCTCGCGGTGGCGACGCTCACGGGCGTTGCTGCCACTGCTGTGGTGGCTGGAGCGGGAGAGGAGGATTACATATCGTCGTCGGAGGATTTCTAGATGCTGGCCATGGTGCTGTCTGCGTTTTCCAACGGTGATTGCGCGAGGTGCCTAGACAGGGAGCAGATCAGGAAGGCCAAGTTCATGAGCCTCAACTGCTTTGCCGCCAACCGCGACGAGACCCACACTGCGGAGTCCCTCTCCCGTCGATATTGGGTGAGTCTTGCAATCAAGACAACCTGTCGGCTGCGAGGCCACCCTAATCCCCCTTTAGTTCTTCACAACATTTTAATCTTGCAGAACACCGACCACCAGTCAATATGGTACTTGGGCTGAAAGAGATTCAGATCCGTGGAGAGATACGCACAAATGTTGATTACATAGTGGATCTCTTGAATGTATGATGACCTCTATAGTAAATGGTCTTCTGTACATGATACTCTTTATCTATTTGTGTAATTTACTTTTCAATTTCCATCTGTACAGGCAACAGAATACCACAAAAATAAGATCCATACTGGTTGGCTTGACAACATAATAGCTATGCGTGTTAGAGCCGAGAGGCCCCCATGGTACCTCTCAGTTGTTGGAGGAGCTCTATATGTATGCCTGTTTGACTACAACCATGATTTCTTACCTGCTTCTGAGCTTGGAAGTCAGTTATCTTTGTTGGCACAAAATATTTATTTCTGATACAATGCATCATGCGTAGCATATTTGATATCATGTTGTTTATGATGCTTTCCTTGACTAAGCATAGAAACTACTCTAAGAAAGGCATATTTCTAGGCAGATAGTGAAGCAAGACAGGGAATTCCTTTGTGAGGATTGGAAAGAATGCATCGAGCCCCTCATATTATCTGGAGAGCTGGATGTTGACCCAGATGATTTTAGCTTGGAGAAATATTTATCTGCAAAAACTCTTGTTTCTTCAAGGTCCTTCTAGATAGATAGGTATCATAGATCTGGAATGGTTCCATTGGCTGACCTGTAAGTTTTTTGCTGATTCTGTAATTAGATACTTTATTTACCTGGTTATATCGGAAATGATACATCACTTCAGCATGTATTTCGGCAACTATTTCTGTGTAGTATTAATCTAGGTGGCTGAAGTGTGAGTAAAATATCCTTTATCCTATAGTATATTGCTCTGTTATTTATGAAAAAATTATTTCCATCCTCTTCCCAGTTTCAATCACAAGACTGATTGTGAACACGTGCATTTCACGTCTGCATCAGATGTCTCAGACTCAGATGAAGAAGAAGAAGATGATGATCGAAGTGATGCTTCTGCTGATGATAAACCGACTACAAAAAATCCCACAAGTAGTCCTCCAGGTTATACATTCACAAACATATGCATCTTTATATCTCTTATCGAGATCTGTGATTGACTAATGGTCGACTTCACTCATTTATTTTTATACTTATGCTTTTGCATTTATTGACTAATGGTCGGCTTCACTCATTAATGGCCGGATCAAGTTGTGATAGATGTATGTGGTTTATTTGTCACATATACACTCTATTTAGCTTGTGAAATTCTTGGAACTATCTGATTGCCTGATATTTCAAGTATATGGTGGTATCACAACACAACCAGATGTACAAGAAAGAGGGTGGCTTCTAGATGGTTATCCAAGGAGCTTTAGTCAAGCGCAATGCCTTGAAAATTTGAAAATAAGACCAGATATATTCATTGTGCTAGAAGTAAGTCAAAAACTAACTACTTATGATGAGTAGTGTATACAATAACATGTGCTTCTAATATTTAGTTTGACGATGATATGTCGGTCTGTTCGATTGTACTGCAAAAGTGTTAGCCATGCCTTTTGTTTTTAGGAATGATTGTAATTCTTTTTGAATGCTACATTTGGTTTGTGCAATTCTAACAGATCACTAGATCAGGATGTCCACAAAATAAAGGATCTTCGAACTTTTTCTTTAAAACCTTTTTATCTGAGCTTAAATGTCCTCAATTCAGTTTTTTTTCAAATAAGTATTATAAATTTTTTTATAGTCCATGGTTTTGTGCAGTGAATTGATACATTAGCTGCAAAAAAATAAGCCAATGACTTGTTAAAGTAGGATCTTATATATATTCAGTTCTTTTTGAGTCCATATTTTTTCATGAACTATTTTTGTACTTAGATAACTTCTGTTGAACCAATGTGCTTGACTGCATGCCTGTGTGTAATACAACAAATACCAGTAGAGTAGTGTCATGTATGCATCTATGGATATATTATGCATTTTTTGTAGAAAAACTATACTTTTAATCGAGCAAGAACATAGTACCATGCTTTTATTGTTCTCCTGCTCTTACCTGACATTGTGTTACACAGCGATACAAATAACTTTCTTTTGGGGCAGTGTAGCCACAAATGCCTTTATCCCCTTCCATTTCGATTTTTTGTTGAATTCAGGTTCTTGATGATGTTCTAATCTATAGATGTGTTAGAAGACGACCGGATCCTGTGTGACTGGCAAGATTTACCATTTAAAAACTATGCCCCCCACGGAAAATGATGTTAATGTCCACCCAGTAACTTTTTGTTTTGTTTCCTGTCATCTGAAGATCAAAGATCCTAAGAAACAGTTTCTAGTTTATGGGTCTAGCAGAGCCAGAAGTGAGCACCTACAACCCTTTTAAGTTAAGCAACACAAGTTGAACTCATGGGAGCATGTGGTTTGTTACCAAGATCCGTTGTATATACATATGACTTATCAATGATTTTTAGGTTGTTGTAACTATCCAGTATCGTACAACTGACCTGTTACCTAGGGGGAAACACTGCATGAGTGTTGTTGGTATCCTTGTCTGGTGAGCGAAAATCTCTCTTATCTTTTGTTTCCCTTTGTTTGATTCAGTCCAGTCATTTCCTTAAATTATTTATAGATATGAGACGGAGGGGGTGATTCTATTGCAGGAGGAGAAGGAGGGAGTGATTCTCCTAGAGGTGGAGGAGGATGAAGTGGTGATCGACTTCAAGCCAACTCCAAGTGCCATGCCGACCTCTGCCTCCGCTCCCTGCACACATCCCTCCTAGTCGTCTTCAAGGTCCAGACCTCCTCCCTGCTCAAGTTCCTCGTCAGCACGTTGCGCGGTGCCGTGTCGCCGCTTTCCTTGGTGTCCATACGCGTGGTGCGAGGCATCCCGCTTCATCTCTAATCACCTTTATGTGCACATCGTCCATAAGTGACCCCCTTCTCCATATAATTTCAACAAATTTTACTCTTTTGGGCTCCGTGTAATTTCATTGGTAAAATCTCTACTACTTATTAACGCTGCAAAGTTAACCTGTTATTCCGTGTTATATATATATATATATATATATATATATATATATATATATATATATATATATATATATATATATATATATATATATATATATATATTGGTATTATATGATCCCGTTGCAACGCACGGGCACTCACCTAGTAGTATGATATAAGTTGTCTCCATACTTTGACCCAAATATGTACTTTTGTCATTTGAGTACAAAATTGGTATTTTCTAAAATGCACATATTTAGGGGGAGGAAACTATATCATAGGATTCAAAATCTTATTTATCAAATCTTATGTAGGCTTTAAATGTGTTGTCATCAATCACCAAAAAGAGGGAGATTGAAAGTGCATTCACCCCTTTTGTGAGTTTTGATGATTTGGATAACAACACATTTAAAAGACTAACAAGTTTGCTAAGTGTTGAACAGGAAATTCAGTATGATGAACATACTTGAATAGTGTATAATGACCAGTGAACAAGGGTTCAAAACAAGGTTAAATAACCAGCGAGACAATGCAAATGGATATAATATGGTCTCTATATTGGTTTGAATATATATGGACAAGACCTGAGAAATCACTGCATAGATATGATCGGAATAAAGGTTGAAGTGATTAAGAGGATTGGTCAAGCCAAAGTAAATAAGATATGAGGAATCGTAAATTGGCTTGACCATATTACTATTAGTCCATATATGCTTCCATGAGAATCATACTAGAGTTTGATTGATCTTAACAGTTATATCCAAAAGACATTCAAGTAAGGTTCACAATATTGAAGAAATGATTCTCTCAATGGATGCTCAATATGATGTGACTCAAGAATGGCTTGATAGGGTGAAGATAGCAAGGAAAGGGCTTCGAGGAACTAAGCGAAGGTGAAGGCTAAGCGATGACTTGTGGACCGAGGTACCATGGCTAAGGTGAAGAAGAGAGTACTTGCACTAAGTCGATGAACTAATCAGCTATGAAGAGTTATGACATGTTGATTCATCAGTAAGGTGACTTGAAGCCATGATTTGAACTCATATATGGTAATATGGTACAAGTCACAGGGTTTGACATGTGTTTGCTTCAAGAGGATAGACAAAGATGTTTGTGATCCTTATGAAGCAACGCCATGGAGAAATCACACATGAGACACCAATGACTCAAGGAGTTTACTTAATTATATTTTATTTAACTTGAGTATAGAAATCGTTGTACTATCAAGGGGGGTCCAAGAAGAAGGTTGGTGTTTGCTAAAGCTCAAACCTCTATATTCAAAAGCTATTTTTGAAAACCTAAAATCTCTTGAACATTCTATGGTTGACCGTGGTTAGGTTTGAGAAACTGAGAGTGTCCTTGTTGAAAAGCAGGTGAACTTCTTCAGCTGCAGTTGAGCTTTTTTAGCTGAACTAAACTTCAGCTGAGGTGAGCTTCTTCAGCTGCAGTTGAGCTTTTTCAGCTGGGCTGAACTTTAGCTGAGTTGAACTTTTTCAACTGCAATTGAGCTTTTTCAACTACAGTTGAGCTTTCTCAACTCCAGCTGAACTTCAACTTCAATTGTGAACCTCTTTGACCATACACCAGTTGAACTTGCCTCCGGACAGTTGAACTGGGGTTTTCTCTCCTAAACTCTCTGGTCAAGACCAGTTGAACTGGTACTGAGGCGCAGTTCAACTGGTCTCTGACCCTCTGACCTCTGACCAACAGTCTGCCAGTTAGACTGGCAAATAGGTCGGCAGAGTCGTTAGGGGTGGTTCAACCGCCCGCACAGGGCGGTTGAACTGGTCTGGTCAACTTGGTCAGACTACGCGTCAGTCTGCCAGACCTGCTAGGGGCGGTTCAACCGGTTTTTAGCAGAAAAGTGAAAAAACAACTAGTTTTGGAGCCCCGCCTATATATACTCACTCCTACCTCTCTCCCCACAGTGGAGCACGACCCAAACTCCATTTCTAACTTGAGAAACACCTCCCACTCTCTCTCACACATCTCTTGCCTCTCCCATTTTAGATCTTTGGAGAGAAATCTTTAAGTGAGTTTGAGAGCTGCGGTTTTTGTGCTTCATCTCTAAATCCCTCTTGCTCTTCTTGATTCGAGCTTTGGTACTACATCGAGTTCTTTGTGGATTCATTACTCTTGGAGCTTCTAGCTCCTAGACAACTAAGTGTCGCTTGTGAGTCTCCAAATCTTATGGAAGACTACAAGAAAGTTTGTATTACCCACTCGTTTGAGAAAAGATTAGTGTGTGGGCTTGACCTTTGTGGTCGGCAAAGGGAGGATTAGGGTTGAAAGAGGTCCGGCTCTTTGTGGGCGCCTCAACAAGGAAGTAGGGCACCTTGGTGGTATGACCGAACCTCGGGATAAATCTTGTTTCTCTTGTATTCTTGCTCATTGTGTTTCTTTGTGTTCTTCGTTCTCTCACCATTCTATGGAAGATTTGTTTATATCTTTCTGGTGTGTGGATTTTGAGAAGTGCCCTTCTCAGATCTACTACTTTGAACCATGTGGATCAACTAGAACATCTCATTTCCAAAGTTATCTGGGTGAATTTCAAGATCAATTTAGTTTATATCTCATTCTTTAGTTGAGCTCATGCAAACTGGTGGAACCGGTTTTACCTAGTTCGTTTTTAGTTTTTGTTGAAAAAGTTTTCGCTTGCCTTTTCATCCCCCTCTAGGCAACTTTCACTAGTTCATTTTGGATGGTCCCACCGAGGGTGCCGACTTCTAGGCCCTCTATAAAGAGCTAGACGGGATGAGTGGTGACACCGAAAAGGCATTGCGGGTCGATTTTCATTGGTTTTCAATCATGCACTAGAAACTTTTTGGTAAGTTGTGTCTGAGCATAAGTTAGGAAGATGCTCACCTAGTAATGGTTCACCCTCTCGCTTCCTTTTTGTTCTTAGTCGCTTGCGAGGACGTCGACGGGCAAGTCTTGCTTTCTCCACGTGCAAAGGAAACATGTGAGCATTCCACCGGTGATCTCTAGGCGGCGAGGAATAAGGCCAACGAAGCTCGCGCCCGAGTCGAATCAACCTAGAAGGCGTACGACGGTCTGGTTGACGCAGTGAAAAGAGACAAGGAGACAAATGACCTCGCTCGCCTCGAGTGTGTGAAGGTAAACTCCCGGCTTCGCATCCTAGAGCAAGGGAAGGAGGTCACCGAAGCTTAGGTCATGGTCTTGGAGGAGAAATTGGGTGGCCGAGTGGAGGAAGAGAGGGTCTGGGCCTCTCTAAAAGGTAGGACCTTTACGCCCTTACTCCATGATCTGTCACCCGTCGTCACTCCCTTTCACCCTTTACATTGCTCTTATCCTCTTTGGCCAGCTTTGCATGAGAAGTTTGATGCTGCCAAGGAGAACTTCGTCCAAGTGCAGCTTTGCTTAGAAAAGTTGGAGAGGGAGAAAATTTGCCTATCAGAGGTGGTGGACGTCGCGCGCGCGATCTAGGGTGCCTCCTTAGTCTGGGCCTAAGTCCTTGATCTTAAGCTTTGAGCGTTTCACGGGATTCGAGAGCTCGAAGCGGAATCCTTCCGCCGAGGGGTCAGCCAAACCTTCGCCATCACCATGTCGCACTTCGACCTGGAGGCCTTGAGCAAAGGTTATTATGATGCCCGGAGTGACGAGGAGCTCGTCAAAATTATCAAAGCTTCGGAACCGCTCGCTAGGAAATTGGTAGATGCCCTGCTCAACAGCGTTCGCTCTGGGAGGAGTTAAGGGAAACCCACTTCTTTGTGAGGTCAAGGAGTGGAACCTTTCTGGCACCCTTTCAACACTATCAATGTCTCTATTATTTGTTTTTTCAGGGCATCCCTTCTCCTAAGCAAGCCTAGAACGAGGCTGCTGGAAAGGAACCACAAATTATGAGCATTGGGTTCATGGAATACATATCTGTTTGTCATTGTTCTACTCCGGGAGGCTCCGATGCCTTCTTGGAGGTCATTGCCGATTTCCATCCTGATCCTGGGGAAGCCGTAGAGAACGCACAAAGCCCCTACCTGTCACACTAACTGTCAGCCGGTAAGTAAATTTGTTTGTACGCGTTCCAGGGTCCGGATGGTGTGCTCAGTGGACGCAAGATTTATATTGGTTCGAGCAGAACGTCCCTACATCCGGTCTTCGGTGGCTCGCACTACCGACACCTTGTCACTCAATGCTCATAGTAGGGGTTACAAGCGAGCGAGAGAGAGGAGGCTCCCAAGTATCTAATGCGTGGAGTGATCTAAGGACTACAAATCTGGTGCTCTCAACCTAGCTAAACCTTGGGAGTCGTGGCAGCGTACTCCTTGGCTTCGGCCTCCGTAGTCCTCCAGCGTGTGGTTGTCGGTCCATCTTTCGTCGTGGGTTTTTTCTCTATGCTTACGTATCTCTCGTTCTCAACCGACCCTCCCCCTTTTATATGCCAAAGTGGGGGTCGGTTACCAGTAGTTTCTCAAGGAAGGAGCTATTACACTGTGGTAAAACGAGGTGTTCTACCTTGTTAGAGTCGTGCTTGTCGTCATGTATCTTGGTTGTCTGGGCTTTTCTATCTGTGCTCTTTAAGACTGGCTGCATGGGCGGCAAAGAGCTCCGACACCATCATTACCATCTTTGTGCCACCATGTCGACCCCTGGCCTTCGTAGCCTGGGTCTTGGCGTGGCTCGTCGTGTTGCAGGTCCTATAGATGACAAGTGCATTTAGGTCTAGGTTTGATAGGTCATGAGTGGGTCATAGGCCTAGGGGTCCATATGTCATGAGTAGGAGGATCGACTCTCCCGTTGCGGCTCGGTGCTAGACGTAGTTAATGCGGTCGATCACTTATGATGGATCAGTCTGAGGTCAGGCGTGGAATCAACTCGGGTGGCTTCCTCTAGGTTCATCTGACCCTCCCTTCTGGCTCCGTCTTGCTCGATCCTGGGCTAGGTGCCTCGAGACTATTCGAGGATGGACATTTCCCTCGTCCTTTTGCTGACTCAGGGGGCCCATGGGCCCAGGGATCTTTCCCCTGACACCGATTTTCCATTTCTAACTATTCTTGCCACGTATCTTACCTCTTGTGTTCAACATTGCAGATCCTTTGCATACCTATCCTTTTTACCTACCCTACATGACATACCTCTCAACGAGACATTTAAATATTGCGTAACAATTTATCTCGTTGTGGTTGATTTTTTTTCATACTCGTTGTTTGAACTTTTAGATTTAAATGAGTACATATATGGCAATCTGGGTACATACTTTTAGAGAGCTTGCAATCAATCTACTCTGGAAAAAAAGGAAAAGAGAATAAGTTGTGCAGTTACTGCAGATGGTTGCCAAATACTAGCCATGTAGATCATCACATATACTCTCCCACAGCTTAGTATTTCATAGTTTCTTTTTTCCCTTTTGAAGAACTAAGTATTTCATATTTTCTTGTTGTACTGAGGTTGATTTGATTTTAACTATTTCTAATCTTTTTGGCATGCAATATTAGGTTACCATCATTACAGGCACTTCCATCCTTCAAAACAATAATGTTGTGGTAGGCATCGATTCCAAAAAGATTTCAAAATGTTTGTGCTGTTAATCTGTGATTCGATTGACCAGTGGCCATGCAATGAAAATAATAGCCTTACAATCAAAGAGGAGCTATGAATGGAACTGTCCATGACAGGGATGTCCTTCTTCAAGGCACTTGCTGAGTGGGCATCGTGTCAGTATGATCAGCTCCAGTTTAGCAGTTCCCTACCCGCGCTATGCTTGTTGGAGAACGATCTACTCTGCTTGCTTCATGTGATGCATGGAACTGCACATGATTGTTTGTGTGTGCATTCATGTTCTCGTGGGCGCAGAAACGCCAATATGCCTTTTTCTTCCCAGGTAAATCGTTTAACCTCTTTTTAGAGAGAGAATTTGCAGAGCAACCATTTTGTGCTCTCCTTTTTTTGTTGGTAGGGCATGTATTCAGCCTTCCTTCCTCCACATACTCATTTATACATGTGATCAGATGGTGTTCTATATGATAACGGATAGTTGTTCTTTGGATGATGACGAAAAGATAAGATCGATAGTACACACAACACCTCCGGAAGATGATCTACTGTGGGCCGAGAAGGTGATCCAGGCACGGGACGATTCTCGGGACCGACCAACATGAGCCTACTACTTTGAATCGTGTTGGGTCAGATCATGTCGTGGCTTGGGTTGACGATTCATTTGGCCATCTATAGTTTAGTACCTTAACTCTCACCATCACTGATCTTGCAAGTGTGAAAAAGACGAGAGAGAAAAACTTCATCTCGTCTCGCCCCACACCACATACCTCGCCGCCTGTCGTCTCCGCCTCTCTCCTTGCCACATCACCATGCAACGTCTCTATAGAGAAATCCTAGGTGTACCGCGAGGCGCAACCGAATCTATGCGATCCAACCTAGGAGCGTGCCACTTCGCGTTCAAATCCACGTGAGGCGTACCACCGGATCCATCGCCGACAAGGACGACACCACTATACGCCTAGCTCAGCGTTGGATCACATTGACTACCAGCTCGTGTGCTGACCGACCTGATTCTCAGTTGTCTCCCTTTAGCACAATCTGAGAATCTATAAGATTAAATCATGTTTGAATAAATATCTCATTTAAGAAAAGCGTATCTATACGATATATATAGAAATCGTAGCAATGTAAGATCAACTAACTAGTAAATATTTTTAGTTAATTTTATTTGGTTTTTCAAACATAATTATCTTCAATTCCATATTTCAAACTATATACTACCTCTGTCTCAGTATATAATCTCTAGATCAAAGACCAAAAAATACACTTAATTCTATCTATATCACTGTATCGATGTATGTGTGTATAAAGATATCACGTCTTATATTGTGGGATAAGAAAAAAAGTAGTTACACCTTATATTTTGGGACCGAGGAGTATATGACACACAAAAATTATTGAAGAACAAAATATATAGAAAACGATTTTCATGTAATGACTATTTAAATAATAATTTATATTAAGATTTTAAAAAACTCTTATACTTGTTAAAAATTAAAATATCTATTAAAAATATATTTTGGAGTTGCTGAGATCTGGGACACTCGAGAAACGGATCCCTAATCGCTGAACCAAAACTACAAAACGAAGTGACGATACTGCCCTCGACCTCTCGAGGTATCGAGTCTCGACCAACCCATACGCACCTACCCTCCGCCACCGTTCCCCCCTCCCCATCTCGCCCGCCGTTCTCGTCCTTGTAGATCTCCTCGCACCTCGCCCATTCGCTTCACCAAGGTGAGCTTGCGATTCTGCACTCTAAAGTCTGATCTCGTCCCGCCGGATCTCCTCCCCACCCCATGCGTTCAGATCTGGTTCCTTTCGATTTGACTCGGTTTTCCCTTCCTGTGCGGGGTGACATAGGGTTTAAGACCGGCGGCGATGGCGGCGAAGCTGGCGCAGCTGCGCACACAGGTAACGCGTGCGGCGGAGTTCGCCTCGAAGCACGGCTGCTCCTACTACAAGGAGGTAATGGAGAAGAACAAGCAGTACGTCGTTCAGCCCCCCACCGTCGAGAAGTGCCAGGAGCTCTCCAAGCAGCTCTTTTACACCCGCCTCGCAAGGTGAAACCGTTTGCCTCTTTTGCTGTTGCGTCTCGTTGCGATTAGCCAATTGGGTTCTATTGCCTGAAGCGCTGTACGATCTGTTTGTGCGCGCAGTAATCAGTAACGGGTCTTGTTCAGGTCGTTTGTTCGATGGGTACAGTGCTGTGCACGTAATGTTTTTGTCCTGGCTACTATTGCAATCACCTTGTTAAACCTGAACGTAGTATGGATGTATGGTGTGATTTGCTTATGGCCAGTATAAGTGATGAGGATAGCCAAGCTGTCTGTCTGATTCTGTGAGCGGATTAAGGTTGCTAGCAAGATAATGTTGTTGGTTTTTTGGCGGTGTAACTGAGCATTTGTATCTAGCGCAGCATATTTATGTTCTTCACCTTTGAGGGCAGTCCATGTCTTACCCTCTTGGCTAACATGGTTCTTCATGGCTGCACTGTTTGACTTAACACTTAGTATGTCTTTTATCATGCGGTTTGTAGCTATAGGAAATGTGATAAGTCCCCATGTATCTGTAATGTTTTTGTTATATCATGATTGCACACCTTCAGGCAATAGAATGTTCCATCTTCTCTTTCAATACTACACCTGCCAGTTCCTGAAATTAAGTTCGGTTTGGTGGATTAAGCACAATTTTGAACTATCATAGGAAAACAAACCTATACATCAATATGTTTTCAAGTCGTCCGATTAGTCGTGATTAATCATCCCAAGTCGGTTTGGACCAATCACGATTAATCGTCAAGTCGGCCAGCCAGAACGACCGGCAAATTGTCCGACTTGAAAACACTTCATCAATGCTTGCATGCTCGATTATCCATGTTTGTAACTATGTATTCCTTGTATATTTTTTCTGCAATTTGCTGAGATTCATCTTATGTGGAAACATGGATAGATGCATGGAGCACAATGCATGGCTATTAGGGAAAACCATGAAAGTTTGTTCAAGTAACACCCTGGTGTGAGTCTCTTGTGGTGTTGGTGTGTCATGGTACCGCTGCAAGAAGAATTTGCTATATGATTTTGGAAATGAATCTTTATGATATCACTGTATCCGAAAACTATGCATGTATTGAAGAGTAGATTCAGCTTTGCATATAAAAACTGATAACTTGATTGGCTATTGGCGAATGTGATTGCATTCTTGTTTATTTTGGATGTTGGTTGATTGACAGGAAAATGCTGTGCGCGCACGCATATATGGTTTATAAGAGTTTATGCATAACATCTTTAGCCTCAAATGTTGAAAATTTGCTTTGATTAGAGTGTAAGATTTGCTGGGTGCAGCATGCAGGTGTATCCGTATCCGTATCCGGATTTTATTTCCCACTTTACTCTCATATATCTAAATAAACAATTTGCATGTGATAGGATGAAATGATGGGCACTTGGCCCTGTCATGATCTTGTATTTCCTTTTGTATTAGCTAGTTAGCTGAGCACAACACTAAACAATGCTAAAAACCATTTTAGTACAGTGGCAGGTGCGTTTTTTGGAGGCCTGTAGTTTCTCTTCAAATGTCCCAAGTCAAAGTGATACTTCTAGGTAGCAAGGATGGAAGTGTTTATTAACATAAGGCGGAAATATTTCTTCTCAGACCTGGTGCTAATTAATACCCCCTCCGGTCCAAATTAGAAGTGGATTCTGCTTTTCTAGATCCATTTTTACTATGTATTTAGAGATAGTGTAATCTAGCAAAAGCTATATCCCTAAACAAGCCAAGACGACTTACAGTTAAGAACAGAGGTAAAAGTTCAGAGGTATTCTGAATTTGACCATTATAAATAGAAATGGCTTGACAAAATTTTAAGTATCAAGGAGCTCCAATTAGTACATCATTGTTTGTCTAAATGCAAATGGCCTGTTGAAACTTAATAATAGCATTAGGAACAGCAGTTAGACGCAATATGTAACTTGTGCCATTCAGGATTTTACTTTTCATGGTTTCTAACCTTTGTTGTGTTTGTTCAGCCTACCAGGTCGCTATGAGTCATTCTGGAAGGAGCTTGATTGTGTCAAGCAGGTATGGAAGAACAGGAAGGACCTCACGGTCGAGGACCTTGGCATTGCGAGTTTATTTGGAGTTGAGCTCTATGCATGGTTCTGCGTAGGCGAGATTGTCGGCAGAGGTTTCACCTTGACCGGCTATAAGGTCTAGATGATTTCCACTGGTCAAGACCTGCTTTATAATTGATACTCTTAGCTGATGCTTGTCGAAACGACGACGATGGTACCTGCCTTGGTTCACAATTTTGTTTCTTTGTAAGAGTTTACCTAGTGCTGAATGCCAGCAAAGACGGGCACATCGTTGCAACATTGCCTCAATAATTTGCTCGCTCAATTGTTGATTTTGGTGCATGTAATTCTTTGTTGGTTGCAATCCCCCGCGTGCGGACTGATTTCTGCCTTTATTTCTTCCCTCAAAATAAATTCCTTGTGTTCCGTATGTGATTTTTTGGATGAACATAACAGAACGACCAGTTTCTGAATGTGTGGACCGATGAAACATTAGCGTGGTCGAATCTGTCGAAGTAGTCAACTTGTGTTTTGCGATTTTATCCTTTATCGATTACTGGTGCTACAGTAAGATATGGTTGAAATAATACCGTGTCTTTGTGCTTCCAAAAGAATATTATTTTATAACACATATATTGGAGGCTGTTTTACAATGAACAAGGAACCTTGTGTTCTGAGTTCGTGTTTTATTCCGAATAGAGATGTCAACGGGACCTAATTCATGGGAAATTCCTCTATTAGGTACCCGTTAAGGTTTTGTTCGGTTATTTTGGAATTTAAACCATCTAATCTTACTCAATCCACTTGGACCAGATAAGCCCTAACCTATGGAGAATTCCTCTATTAGGGTCAATGTATGGAACAAAAATTATCTCTATGAGTGTAAATATAGGATAAAATCTTCACCCATTGGATAAGTGGGTATGAGTTTGAGAAGCAATCATAAGTGGGTATGGGTTTAAAAGCAATCATCGGAACTCAATTATCCCTAGTTAATATTTACTCAGTAAAATTAGGTGTGCATTCTAATAGTCAATAAACGTAACAACCAATCCTACATCTCTCAATCCTTTTAAACACCCAACCTAGAAGGCCAGTCACTAGTCGTCCCATCTATCAGTCCATGTGTTACTTTGTGTTTTTGCTGTTTTGTATGGCTAAACAATATTTTTCTTGTTGCATGCCATATTTATTAGTGATGTATTGTTGTTAGTTGTTGTGTGGCTGTTAATGTTTTATAAAATATAATGTAATAATGTTTCTCTTGTAAGAGAAAGAAGTTTCATTAAAGATCGGATACCCAAATAAAGATAGGTATGGTATGAACCTTACCTATGATGGGTATGGGATGGAGATGAGTATAACTTTATACTCCCTCCGGTGCAGTAAAAGAAGTCATCCTGCGCGTGCACAAAAAGAAGTCATAGCGCGCGTGGGTCTGGGATTTGGACGTTGTTGCCCCTAGTAATTGCACAAAAAAAGATGCATTTAAGAGGAATTGAACTTGAGACATCTAGTCTAGAATGCCTTGAAGCTGCTGCAGCAACCAATCAAGCCTACTTGTTGTAGTGGCGTTAATGCACCCATATCCCTATTTAATAGGGGCAAACAGGGAAAACTCTATGATAATTAATCACTCCTTGGTATGCACAATCATGTCCTAAACGACTACCTTTACTGCACTGGAGGGAGTATAGGGATAGGTGTGGAGTGTCAAACCCTGGTGAAGAATTCTCATATCTGGTAACTCAGTTTTCTAAACCATAGTATTATAATACATTGGTTTACTAATTGCTATGATTTTACATAACGGGGTGTTCGGATCCCTTCATTTTAGAGGAATTGGAATCCACTCAATAAAGTAACTTATTTAGTTTGAAATTTAACATTCCGCCACTTTCCAAAATTCAGATATAAGCATATCTCAAATTCATGGAGTAGAGGATGAGAAATAATTTTATACATTAGTAGAATTTGTTTCTACTCTGTAACTTACATTACACTATCCGTCTCACTCCTGTATAGTAAAAATGCAGTACATAAATATCTCCGACATCTTGCAGATAATAGTATGCAAATATATTTTGTATAAAACCGAATTAGCTTAATTGATATATATCTAAATTATTATTATTAGAATAGAATTCATTTCTAATGATCCAAACGGCGTGTAAGTAGGCGTGTAAGTATAATTCAAGACCTGTTTGGCAACCACAGTATTTTCACATGAACAGTTTTAACCAATCCATGACTTAAATGCAAGGTGCGGGCATACTGGGCTGATTCGGCCGAGCTGTGGTCGCCGGTTATTGGCCTGCTTTAGTGTAGCTTGTAGGCTTTTGTCCATCTCCCTGCGTTGCAACTTGCAACGGCGTGCCGCGTGCGCACTTCTCGTTCAGTATCAAATGGAAAGATATAACAGACTCGTAACTACTTTTTGTTCTTGTTACACAATATTAGACACACTCTGTTGTTTATACGTATATCGATGTAATGATATACTCCCTCCGTTTCTTTTTATTTGTCGCTGGATAGTGTAAAATTGCACTATCCAGCGACAAATAAAAAGAAACGGAGGGAGTATAAACATTTAATTATATTTCTTAGTCTTTAAACCAGAGATTGATTGCGTCTTATATACAAGAAAGTATGTGGTATAGGAAAAAGTAGCATGGAAAGCGAAGGGTGCGGGCCCGACCGAAAGAAGAAAAAGAGGAGCACGAAGATGCCTGCCTCGGCAACGGCAAACCAAGCCAAAAGGAAGTTGAGGGACTGGGGAAAGCCGTAGATTTGTGGACTGGACACATATGAATATGATGGATGTATGTATGGATGGCCTTTATAAAGCAAAGCTCGGCGATTGCGTACGTTTCGTCAACTTTACAAAGCACCCAGTGATGCATCCTTTTGGCTGGCACGTACGTACGTACGCCCGATGATGCATGGCATGGATGGAGCACCGAAGCTCCCTGGCTCGGTGACGGTGAGTGTCCCGCGAGCGCTAGAGTACTCCAACGGTGCACTCCACGTCTTCCCTCCCCTGTTACTATTTATGCACTAAGGGCAACAGTTGCCCTCTACCACCTGCAACTGCAACGGCCATCTCTATCGAGCCCCCTAGCGAACAGACCTCTTCTCTCTCCCTTTAGAACTGGCGTGTCACTGTTCACGCGCCCTGACACTATTTGGTACTGCAGCTGTGGACCCGCGATGAATTGTTAGTAGATGAAAATTGATAGTAGATAAAAAGTAGGTATAGAAAATAATATTTTATATTTGTACTCCTAAAAATCAAGGAGGCTTAAGGGTTTTGAATTTGGAATATATGAATGATGCCTTGTTGTCAAAGTGGCTTTGGAATTTGGAAAATTCAAATGGTTTATAGCAAAAGATCATTGCAAAAAAATATATTAACGGAAAACCTCTTATCTGAGTTAAGCAAAGACAGAATGACTCTCAGTTTTGGAAAAAACTTTTAAGTCTCAGAGATGTTTTCTTTAAATACTGTAAAGTTATTGTTGGTAATGGTTGTAAAACTAGTTTCTGGAAAAATTCTTGGATTGGTGATTGTCCTTTGGCAGTTAAATTTCCTGTTCTGTTTGACTTGGCTCTTGATAAGGATATTTCGGTTAATAAGGTCTTATCCTCAAATTTTGATGCTCTTTCCTTGAGAAGAAGAATGATGGGTAATCTTCAAGTACTTTATGGTGAATTAGTTTATTTATATGCTCAATATAATTTGTCAGTTCAAGAGGACAGAGTGAGATGGTGTATGGGTAACAAAGGTTTTACTGTTAATTCTTTATATAAGAAAAATTCGATTGATCAGGCGGCTGTTCCTTACAGGTTCTTGTGGAAATCTAAGTTACCACAAAAAAAATCAAAGTCTTCATCTGGCTGTTGGTAAGAAATAAAATTCTTACAAAAGACAATCTGAAAAAAAGAAATTGACATGGCTCTAGTGAATGCTGTTTTTGTGGAGGTCTAGAATCGATTGAACATTTGTTCTTTAAATGTTTCATTGCTAGATTTGTATGGAGAGTGATTCAAATTGCCTTAAATCTTGATTTCATTCCAAAAAGCATTGGGGATCTTTGTGACAGATGGCTGAACAAATCTAAAGACAGAATCTCCAATTTAATGATATTTGGGGGTGGAGCTATTTTTTGGGCTATTTGGAGAACCAGAAATGATTGGTTTTTTTGATAAAATTCTCCTTGATCCTGCTAACATAATATTTCTCTGTTGCTTTTGGCTAGATTCTTGGGCTATTCGTCAGAGAGAGAAGGAAAAATAGATGGTGGTCCAAGGAAGCCGGCTAATCGGAAAGATAGCAAGTGAAGTGATGTGTTGGTCGTTTGGGTGGTGCCCGATAGATCGCCGCATTTCTAGATGAAGGGTGATTTTGGCGCATTTTATGTGGTTGGCTGTCGCTCAATCTCTAGGTTATCCTTTTGGTGAACTAGTTAACTCTGGCTTGTTAGCTTCGTAGCTGCACTTTTATTTTCATCCGTTGTAATAAGCTTTGCTTAAAAACTATGGTTTCGTCTGGATAGATGATTAGTGGAGACTGATCCTTGCTTGTTTAATGCGATAGTGTGAAGGGTTTAGCATCACTAGGTGCTCTTTTGTCGATGGGTTGTAGCTCATCGTTTTGGTTTGTAATGACTCATCCTATTTTTTAATGAAATATGGGGCTCTGCCCCTTCGTCAAAAAAGTGGGGTATAGGAGAAGTGTTTAGGGTGAACCGCTGCGGGAGATAAAAAAGTAGTGATGGACTGTTGATGATGTGACATAAAAAAGTGATACATGGGAGAAAAATTTAGGAGAAATCGCTGCGAATAGTCTTAGCAGGCGGACCGGCAAACGATCTGCAGAAGAAGATTTGTTCGAGAATTTTATTTTAGGAAAAAAGATGACCGAACTGAATCACACGTTGATGGTGCTGAGTTTGAAGCACAGCCAATACGAGTCACACGGCACCGTCGGCACGGCAACGCGTCTGCAGCAGGAGCGGGTCATATCGTATCCAGACCAGAGCCAGTTTCCACCCGCCCGCAGCCAACATTTATTCCGCGTCGCCCCGATGCAAGCGGCACGGCACCGAAACATCCTCCGCAGATGCACCTCAATTAACTGCTAGGGCTAGCCGAGTATAATCACCACTGGTAGTCCTAGCACCAGCCCACCGCAGCGCCGCTCACCGTCTCCATTTAATTAATCCCCCTCCTCCCTTCATATATGCCTTGCCACCAACTCCCTCTGCCAGTACACTCCACTTGCTAGCCATGACGACCCTCGCCGCGCTGCTCCTTCTGGTTGCCGCTTCCAATGTCGTCAAGGCCGTGGAGTACCACAGCTTTGTAGCCACCCCGCTGTCTCCCCACTTGTACACCGCTCCGTCCTTGGACGCGGACGAGGATGTCTTCGGCGGCAGCCTTGCCGTCGCGGAGGAGGCGGCCGCGGCGTCAGACTCGGCCGTGCACTTCCGCGTGGTCCACCGGGACACCTTCGCGGTGAACGCCACCGCGGGCGAGCTGCTGAAGCACCGTCTGCAGCGGGACAAGCGTAGGGCGGCGCGGATCTCGGAGGCGGCCGGCGCCGGCGGTGGCAACGGGAGAAAGGGCGTCGCGGCGCCGGTGGTCTCGGGGCTGGCGCAGGGGAGCGGGGAGTACTTCACCAAGATCGGGGTGGGCACGCCGGCCACGCAGGCGCTGATGGTGCTGGACACCGGCAGCGACGTGGTGTGGGTGCAGTGCGCGCCGTGCCGGCGGTGCTACGAGCAGTCGGGCCCGGTGTTCGACCCGCGGCGCTCGAGCTCGTACGGCGCCGTGGGCTGCGGCGCGGCGCTGTGCCGCAGGCTGGACTCGGGGGGCTGCGACCTGCGGCGCGGGGCGTGCATGTACCAGGTGGCCTACGGCGACGGCTCGGTGACCGCGGGCGACTTCGTGACCGAGACGCTCACCTTCGCGGGAGGCGCCCGCGTGGCGCGCGTGGCGCTCGGGTGCGGCCACGACAACGAGGGCCTGTTCGTGGCCGCGGCGGGGCTGCTGGGGCTCGGGCGCGGCGGGCTGTCGTTCCCGACCCAGATCTCCCGCCGCTACGGCCGGAGCTTCTCCTACTGCCTCGTCGACCGCACCTCCTCCGGCGCGGGCGCCGCGCCGGGCTCCCACCGGTCCTCCACCGTCAGCTTCGGGGCGGGCTCCGTCGGCGCGTCGTCGGCGTCCTTCACCCCGATGGTCCGCAACCCGCGCATGGAGACGTTCTACTACGTGCAGCTGGTGGGCATCAGCGTGGGCGGCGCGCGCGTCCCGGGCGTGGCCGAGTCGGACCTCCGGCTGGACCCGTCCACGGGCCGCGGCGGCGTGATCGTGGACTCGGGCACCTCCGTGACCCGCCTCGCCCGCGCGTCCTACTCCGCGCTCCGCGACGCGTTCCGCGCCGCCGCGGCGGGGGGGCTCCGGCTCTCCCCCGGCGGGTTCTCGCTGTTCGACACGTGCTACGACCTGGGCGGGCGCAGGGTGGTGAAGGTGCCGACCGTGTCGATGCACTTCGCGGGCGGCGCCGAGGCCGCACTGCCCCCCGAGAACTACCTCATCCCCGTGGACTCCAGGGGCACCTTCTGCTTCGCGTTCGCGGGCACCGACGGCGGCGTGTCCATCATCGGCAACATCCAGCAGCAGGGGTTCCGCGTGGTGTTCGACGGCGACGGCCAGCGCGTGGGGTTCGCGCCCAAAGGCTGCTGAGAGCCCCCAGGCCGGAGTGGTGAACCCGTCCTCTCTCGAGCGAGGAGAGAGAGAATTAATTAGCGAGTGATTAGCTGGTAATCAAGTGAGCCGCCTTGTTAGTCATAATTAATGGATGCGGTGGCTTGTGGGTTTGCTTTGCTTGGCCTTGGATGCTGTGCTGTTAAAAAAAACGCGGGCACTGGGCACTTGTCAGAGTTGTCTTGTGTCTCTCTGACAGTGCTGTGTAGTAGTTTGGTTGGATGCGCGAGAGGAGGGAAGATATCAGCAGCAGCAGGCGGTTGGTCGATGAATGGCTGTAAAAGGCACTGTCAAAAGTGTTGGGGTTATAAAAAAAGCGGCGCTTTTAACTTTAAAAAATGTTGGCTTTGTGCTGCTGGACATGCTGCGTGGTTAAAACCCCAGCCAAAGTACCCACGCGCAGGGGGTTTTGAGTTGGGGGGCTATGCGTCGGGTGCGGGCTGCGCTGCGAGAGCGAGAGAGCAGCAGGTAGATTAGATAGATGCACAGCGAGTGCACACCGCGTCACTTGGAAGTTTTCTAACGGTCCAGTGAGGTGAAGATATTTGCCTTTGCCAGTGCGGGGCGCAACTGCACGGCACGCCTGGATGTGGCCCCCGCCGCCTGCTTGCTTCCCGTGCTCTCCTGTGGACCCTCGTGGCTTGCGTGACTGAGAGGTGGGGGTCTTTTATTTTATTTGCTCGAAACCCGGATGGGCACGGGCCGCCGCTCCACCACCCGTCCCGTGCCGGGGTGGAGACTGGAGAGACTGCCAAGCGCCGAACTGTGTTGGGTGGAGCCGTGGAGGAACGTTGGTGCGCGACTTTGCTTTGCCGTACCGTCCGGCAGCCTCGGAGACCGCGCCGCAGAGGCTGCGCGTGTCGCTGTCCGGCGAGGCCCCTGCCCGCCTGCCACCTACCCCGATACTAATCTTTAGGAGTACTGTAGTAAAGTATGGTACGCTCCTGAGTCCTGCCGTTGCACTGCTGCCACACTCCCGTGTCTAGAACAGGAAGCCTACCGTCCGGTGCTCCGGCAGACTTTCTTTGTCCTGCTGGAGTAATTTGTGGCTGCCATATCTAGGCCCAGCATGCCTATACACACGTCCCGGATACGAAGGCTTTATTTAGGGGGTGTTTGAATGCACTAAAACTAATAGTTAGTTGGCTAAAAATTATTAGTGAAATTAGCTAGCTAACAGATAAATACATAACTATTAACTAATTTACTAAAAATAGCTAATAGTTGAACTATTAGATAGGGTGTTTGGATGTCTCAACTAATTGTAGTGGCTAACCATTAGTTTTAGAGCATTCAAACACCCCCTTAGGCTTGCGGGCACATGAGACACCTTGTACCAGACCAGCACCTGTGTATTTTCCGTGATCATCGCTACGAGCAGCCGACTACGGATGTTCCTAAAACATTCAATTTGTATCACAAATCTAATATTTTAGTATAGATATACATAGAATTTCAAGCTAATTTTCGGCAATGCTATTAAGAATATTATAAAGTATTTAAATAAATTTTTGTAATTTTTTATGTACATTATTTTCTCACTACAACAAAAAAAGTGAAAAAACATCTGAATCCGTATTTGGATAGACATCCGAATTTTTTATATGAATTATTTAAAAAGATATAGAACGAATTTAATGTTTATTTTTTATGAAGATTAATAGCCTTAATGCTAAAAACAAGAATATAAATTTATATAGCAAATTCTATATGTTTGTTGTTCACAATCGAAAAAAAGACCAAAAAATTGACATCCGAATAAAAATCTGGATCCATCCCTACAGCGGACACAGCAGTAAGGGGCGGACCTAGTGCAGGCTAAGTCTCGGCCCAGGCTCCTCCGTTGATGCTAATCAATTTGTAAACTGTGGACCAAACAGTAAAATATAGTAGTTAAATGTGAGTAAACACTAAGCAAAACTAAACATTTATAGTATGAGTACTATGTTTATATAGGTTCTTGCAGGTGAGGTGCAGTGCAGTGCAGGGGGGCGACAATGGCGTGCTCGCCGGCTGCGTGATCCGGCATTCAGGTAGTGTTTGGTTGAAGAGCCAAGTAGAATTGAGCCGTTCTATTCCAGTTTTGTTGCTGTTTGGTTACAAAATAACTAGAACGGAATGACTCCAATTAGGGAATATTTTCTTCAGATCTAGAACCATTCCGCTCCAAAAAAATCAACCGGACGGAGCCGCTCCGTTCCCATCCCGCTCTCACAGTCACGCTTTGTTCCGTTCACTCTGCAATCAAACAAAAAATAGAGCCGCTCCGTTTCAGATTACCAAACACAGAACAGAGCGGCTCCGTTCCTAGAATCAGGGATGGAACGGCTCCGTTCTACTTGGCTCTTCAAGTGCTGGGTCAAGCGCTGCCGCCCCGGAGCAACCACCTGCGGCTGGGGCCAGGCAGCCGGGCACTTGCATGCATCGTCCGCGCCGCTGCATCCTGCTACTTGCATACACAGTGATACATCACAAGTGGAGCGCCGTGGGCCGTGTCGGTGATAAAAGTATAAGAGGGCCTGCGCCGCGTAGTGGCATCTCGCATGCAAACACGCGCACATGATGACACGCAAACGCAAGCGAAGCCTCAGGAATGCTGTACTGTAATGCACTAGCAACGGGGACGTTGATTTGTCTCGTTTCATTGCCCATTTTTGGGCCCACCTACGTACGTCCGTGGCGGTGGGCGCGCGGTTTGACGGATGTCGTGCTGCGTGGACGGGAGCGCCGAACCGACGATGGGCGGCTGATTAAACAAAATCACGTTCGCGTAGAGGAGTCACTCACATGGTTCGGCGAACAACGCCACCGCAGTGCCCGCGTCCGCGTCCGCGTGTGGACGCCGCGACAGGAGCCGTCCATCGAGCCGGGGGTGGGGACCAGGCCAGGGAATCGTTTCTCTGCCGTACCACGCAAGTAAGGGATTACAAACGTCGCTGCATGTGTTGATGAACGCATTTTGTGGCAAGTAAACCGGGCCGGCCGGGGGGCTTACGAATGTACGATGACATTTTAGTTCAAAAATGAACCGGCGATCGACAAATATTTGAGAACAGAAGTAAGTATATATTATGAAGCATTTCCTCAGTTCACTGTACTGTCATTTCTTCATATCACAAACTAACATCAGTGTCTTTTTTTTTTCTTCCTTGCTCCACATATTGGATGGATGCTGCGGTAGGAATCGTGGTGGAAGTGGCCTTCTCATTTCAAATGAGTCCGCCCCTCGTCCTTCCTGTACTCATGAACTGGAATTGGAATTACCGGAGTGTTCTGGTTATATTACTATTTGGGTAGCGTTGTCCGAACTGGAGAACGGCCGAGCTGTATAATACCAAAATGGTGTGTCCGCGCTGCCGGATACCAGAGCTGCGAAGCTATGCGACGACGATAGAACTGTTCAAACGTCGGGGGAGGTTACTGACTATTTATCATGATTCGTATTCGATTCGTGTCTAGTGTCGGATCAGAGCTAACAGCGGCGGGACGAGGCAAGATGGCAAGGAGATGCAGGGCGACCGAGGTCCAGATGAGGCAGGGGCAATGGAAGCGGAGGGCGCGACGAGAAACGGTGGTGGGAGGAAGATATGGGATAGGGTGAGGAAAAATATTGAAGCTAATCACGAGTGTCTGAAAACGACAATCAGATAGATGCTAGATTGCTCGTTTGCTTGTCGGTAATATAACAGAACACCTTTCCTATTCCCACCATTTACACCAGTCCACAAATTTCTGTTCACGAGAGAAGGTTGCAAATTAACCTTTTCTTGATGAAAAGATTCCGGTTCCATCATTAATATACATCAGGCTGTGCAGAGAAGCTGTGAGTTTGCAGTTACTTTTCAGGTTAGACAGCCATGTCTGTTTCACTGATTTCTGAGTGCATCACAAAGCTTGGGAATACCATAGTAATGTCCCTGAGAAATAAGAGCAACCGATAGTAAGTCAAATAAGGCTATTCATAGTTTTCATAAAAAAAGAAAAGAAAAAGAAGGAAGGGCACACATAAAATCAGTCAAGGTGTACATGGCCACCCAAGTCTGAGTTATTTTCATTTATAAAACATAACAGCTGCTTGTCGTGTGAATGCAACCCACAGGGCACAAAATTAGATGTAAAACAAAGAGATATTCTCCCACCATAAACAAAACTGATGCAACCCTTAATAATAGACTTCTATGGTCAAATAACATGGCAACTCTATTGATCAAGATGTCCTGCTAATATACCATTCAGAAATATTACAAAAAAAAGAAGAAAAAAAAAACTCCTCCCATGCACACTTACTTGAGGTATGGAAGGGTCATATTCCTCAGCACGTATGGATTGTCTTTAGCATATTCAGTCCATTCTTCCTGATCTATCTTCCCATCACCTTTTGTGTCGGCCTGATCAAATGTCTATCAATAACCAACACCAAAAGTTTCAGCGCCATGCGAAATGGATATAACGTATTTGTTTTGTGTTCTTGGGAATTAGAGCACCGCACCACAGAGGACCACCACATGGATGAAATGCTTTCTTACCCTGTCAACAATCATCTCGACAGCGTCGCTCGCAATATCCAAATCTGATTCGTCCAGCAGAGCCAGCACCATCTCCTTTAACTGCGACGTAACTGAGGACAGTGAGAAATATTCCTAATAATCACATTTTAGGAAGACCTGACATGCTCGGTGCAGTAGACATGATTAATGGGATAAATGGTGAAAGCCATTCACAAAAGCTCCAGCTAAAACAGCACGTTTATCTATTGACATTTCAGAACAAAAGAGAACAATATACATCAATTAATTGGTATTACATCATACTTATCTATCAAGAAAGAAATTCTCTACAGGCCATATGTTACTGAGAAATACAACTGAGTGACATTTATCCATCTGATCCTGATCTATCTATTATATTGAAATAAGTTTTCAAAGATGGGTTTTCTCAAGTTTTTGTAATTTACTTCAGCTGCCACTAAGCAGATACTAAGGTAATTTTAGAAGGAAACATGAATGCCTAATATCAATATTCAACAAGGGAATCAGGGATGCAGCATTGTGCAACCGGCTACAAGAATGTACACCATTACGTTCATTCACTGAAAGCCAGAAAGTAACTAATGAAAAGAAAAACAGTGCTTACCTCATGCCGTTCTATAAAGCCTGTCTGTTTTAAGTCATACAACTTAAATGCAACTGCATTAACCAAATAAAAATAATTAGCTAAAGAAATTAAACCTATAAGTTTCTGGTTCTGAGCCTCAGCAGAATAACTTTCTTACATGCAACTTTCTGATCTTCTGGTGCATCTGGATGAAACACACCAAGAGATCGAACAAACTCACCAAATTCAATTACACCATTTCGTTTTTGATCAAACAAGTCAAATACCTGTAATTTGTTTTTGAGCTTTGTTATAGTAAATTGTATAGACATACAACTGATTTAAGACTATACAAAACTAACACATTGAATTTACTCTTGAATTAAAGCATAAATCATCATCAACAACAACAACCCTATGCCGAAGACTTGAATCCTTGTATATCACACTCTACCAATCCATGATTTAAAACTGCACAGAAGTTACAACTATGACACTGAAGTAGAAATGCTTTTACATAGCTAACAAATGAGTGCTGATGTTTACTAATAAAACCAATTAGTAAAAAAATTGGATCAACAAACAATCATCAGGTATTTGTTGGGGAGGAAGACTTAGAGAAGCTGTTCTTTATACGATAAATGAAGTCATGAGCAACATTTTGAAACCAACAACTCTTACCCTATCAACAAAGAGATTTTGCTGCTTCTTGCCCCTAAAGAGAGCAAGTTGGAATTCTTCCTGGAAAAAAGGAAAACGGAAAAGGAGACATATTTAATTAATTTATCATAAGATTGTTTGTTACCCATCCAAAATTATGCTTTGGAGACTACCTTGTGAATTAGATTATCTCTGATAACTGAATTACTTATTTTCCGGAAGAGGTCATGCAGTGCTTCAACTTCACTCACTGTAACTGCAACAATAGGTGGAGCTTAACAAACTAGACCCAAAACACAAGTACACAACAATACATGCGTATCAGAGTTAGTCAGAGAAGTTGCAATGCCACGGTGTTTTCGCTAGGCTTGTTAACCGAAAAAATATGGGAAAAAAATAAGGAGGTAGGCATGAATGTAAGCAGGAAAACATGGCAGTATATCTGAAAGCAACCGTTTGATTCCTCTTTCTTATGGAAGATGGAATTCAATTCTCACGCCGCAGTGTTCCAGTAGCAATATTAACAAAATCTGGAAGATCCACTTTCTCACAAGATGTTTCAGCAGCAAGGGCTACAGCTTCCCGTGTATCCAGCAAGTGCGGCGATCGACTGGCGTGCTTTGTTTGCAGACAGCCCATCGCAGCTCCTCCAAATGGAATATCAAGCAAAGTGCAAACTCGGAGAAGAGCTGCAAGAGCACAGTTCAATTGAAACAAATATGACAATGGCCTTATAAGCTTCAGGAGAAACAATAGTATAAACTAGTACATGCGCCATTGGTTTGGGGAATCTTACCAAAACACAGTGTCCGGAATCTTGTGGTCGTATTCTGTAAACAGTAATGCCTAAGTTCTGCATTGAATTCAAAAGTGAAGTAAAATTCAGTCCTATCCTAGTCAATTGACTCGTGCATATGGACAATTCACGGCGCAACAATCTTCTTCTTTTTTACATGGTATAAAATTTAACCATCAACTAAGATTAGATGCTGAATCTCCTAAGCGAAATGAAGGCCAATGCGTAGCAGTACAAACTTCCTGGAACAAATCAAGAAACGGTAGCAGTACAAACTTACCGGAAGAAATCAAGAAACGGGAGCACCCAGAACACTACTGGGACGAATCCATCTCAGCTCAAAGCGGGCCTCAGGAACCTTGTGAAGGGAAGAAAGGGAGGGAAGAACAAGTCATAGAGATCGAGCGGCACCCTGGCCGCCGCTGGCGCTATTCCTTGTCTTCTCTCTTGTGTATTGCTCCTTCTTGTCGGTTCGTTCGAACTCGTAGGCAAATTGACTTTGAGACAGAGCATATTGGGGCCGGAACAAAAAAGAATTGAGAAATGCTAGAAAAAGAATCCGTAAACGCTTTGCCTTCTTTTATGAAGAGTAATATATGGCTCCTGTGTCCGTACAAACGGAATGGGTGCGTGCTGGATGTCGTAAGCCTATTTGTAGGGGTCTCTAAATTTATCAATCTATATCATTTCCTTTTGTCACATCATTAACATTTAATTTTTTTACTTTTTCATCTTCACAGCTAGGAATGGATCCGGATATTTATTCGGTGTTAAATTTTTGGTCTTCTTTTTTCGATTATTAACAAATAACATATAGAATTTGCTATATAAATTTATATTCTAGTTTTTAGCATTTAGGCTATTAATCTTCACAAAAAATAAACATTAAATTCATTCTATATATTTTTAAATAATTGATATAAACTTCGATGTCTATTCGAATACAGATTCGAATATTTTTTTCAACTTTTTTGTTGTAGGGAGAAAATAATATACATAAAAAATTATATAAAAAATTATTTAAATAATTCATAATATTCTTAATAGCATTGCAAAAAATTAGCTTTAAATTCTATGTATATCTATGCTAAAATATTATATTTGTGATATAAGTCGGATGTTTTAGGAACATCCCTATTCACAGCAGCAGTTCTATCTAAATTCTTCCCATATATCCGTAAAATCATGCAAACACAATCATTAAACGGATAATGAAAAAAAGAAATATGTAATGGTACCAACAATGGAGAAAAATAGTAATATCTGAACACACTATTAAGAAGGTATAAAGAAATGTATAATGAAACCTTGACCAAGCAATATTTTTTCTGAGCAGATATGTAGAAGTTGATGAAGGTCGTGTTACCAAATCAAAGATTAGGATTTACTATTAAATAAAAAACAAATCAGTAAGCAGAGAATCATACAAATTGAATATTCGTAGTAAGATTTTCAGAAAGTGTGCATCAGTATCAAGGCAATGTGTTAGGAAGTTAAAATGGAAGGCGCAATAGAAACAACCTTTATGAAGCAGTAAATTTCTGTGTAGGTCTGCAACCGTTAATAAAACCTGTGTTGCGAAACATAAGTTACAGTGTACTGCTAAAAAAACAAAAAAAAGTTATGTACAATATCTTAGAAAATGAATATTCTCAATAAGATGAGCAGAAACTACATTTTAGGGGAAAAAAGATCTACGTAACCTCTAGAAAGTGGGGACTTTTGCTGTAATAGACAGATCTGAAAACGTATTAACAGAAAAGCAAATGGTTAGAACAACTTCTTATAATGCACATCTATAATACTCTATTAAGAATCCAACGTTAGCGTCCACACCCTATCTCAACCCATCTGCCCTGCCCCCGCCCACGTCAGCCGTGTCCACACGCCCCCGCCCCTGCGTCCACACTCTCGTCGACGCACGACCACGAATCTCGTAACGGGAGTTGATGTGTCTCCTACTCTCTCTCTCCGTCGCCGCGCTCCTCCGCTCCCTCTTCTACCCTCTCCCTCGCGACATCCTACGACGGACACCAAAGGCCGTCGTGCCTCCTGCCCCGCCCCTCGTCGGCGACGCCCGACATGCCGCCCTCCCTAATAAGAATGTAAAGTCTGCGCCCACAGACCCGCCTCCGATGCCCACCCGCCTTCACCTCTCTCGTCTTCACATCCGCACCGCTCGGAGCGCCCCCGTGAAAACATCCCGCTCACGACGCCAGATTATCAAATACACGCACTAGCCTTTTATAATCATTTTGCATACCCTCTATAACCTGTTGCATTCAGTCTCGCTGCTCATCTATGTAAGCTTTAAGAGATTGGATTTCATTTGTTTCGCTTACCTTGGGGCCAGGTAACCACAGTAGGCCGGAGCGAAGCTAGATCAGTCGCCCGTTGTCGAACGACCTTGTTGTTCCTATCCACTTTGAAGTTGGCTAGTAACTTTGCTTTTGCCTCCTTGATCAACTGTTCCTGGTGCTCCTCAAACTCTAGTTGTTCTTCGGCCGACAGGGTTTCCCAAGTCGGCTCGATTATGTTGCTGGGGGAGACATCAGAGCTATCTCTTGGATCGGCCACTGAGCGCCGATCTGATAGGTCTTCAAACGATGTCCCCAGCGGAATCGACAAAAAGTGTGTTAGCGCTGATCCGGGCGCCAATCACTGCGATGAGAACCAGCGACGGTGCTCTCCACAGAAGCGCGGACGGTTCGCGACTTGGCATAGAGGCTAGGGTTTCTGCCTGACAAGCCGGATGGTCCGCACGTGCGCAGGGGCGGCAGAGTTCGACGACGGCGTCTGGATCTCGCTCCCGGGAGGGATCCCGTCGTGGAGGGGAGATCTTAGGGTTTATCTTGGGATCGATAGGCCACCAAGACGCCTCTAAACGACGTAGAGCCAGAGAGAGGTGAAGATTAGAGAAAGGAATCTAAGTTACCGTCTACTTTTAGAGCAAAATGTAAAGAACTAGATGTATCTTGATTGATTGATCGATTGCTGGTTTTCAATCTGTTATACCCCTTCAAATATATAAGGGGATCTAGACCCATTACTATGCGTTCTCCAATAGCTCACACGAGATTAGAGGGCCAAACACGCAAGGAGATAGGAGTTTTATGGTGTGTTTGGTTTGACTTTTGCCCCCTAAAAGCCAAAAGCCAAACCAAAGGGCTGGATCTAGGAAGCAATTTTTTTCTAAAAGCTGACTTTCTCGCAGTGCAAAACTGAAAGCACCCTTGGACCTGCTTTTAGTGGCTTTCAGATGGAACTGTGAAAACATATATCGAAGAAATTTTAACGGCTTTTAGTGGTTTCCACCAAACGGTTTTTTGTTTTTAACAGCTCACAGCCCACAACAACTTTTTTCACAGCTCATAACCTACAACAGCTTTTTTCACAGCCTCAGTCCAACCAAACATACCCTTAACCGCCTAATTCGATCTATTCGCGGACCGTCCGCGAGCCAGACCGTTCGGGCCTCAGGACTGCCGGACCATCCGGTCATTCTCAGTACCACAAATGGTGCTCCACAACTATCTAAAAACTTTGGAATAAGCGCGACAAACAAACTACGTATAGCTGTCTCAAAACGAAGCACAATTTTAGAAATATCCTTGGTGATAGGATAAGACTACAGTAGTTGCGGCGGCAAGGATTGAACGAACTTAGCGGAGCCTGTAACGCCCTGAATTTGGGGGTAGAATTTTTTCTTCTTTTCTCTCACCAAATTCGGGCGTTACTCTCTTTTCTCTTTCCCCGTTTGCTCCTTCTTCCCAATTTCAAACCAGTATAGCGGCAGGTGTCCGTGTCATGTATAAACCAAAACCTAAGTGTCATGGGTGTTGCATCATGCCGAAGCACATTTCTCTGTCTGATGATGAGTGTTCGTCTCGTTCCGTTCCGGATTTCGGTTCGCGATTTAATTCCGTGTAGTGGTCGCGCTCGTCATTGGTTTTCGATCCGCGAAGTGGCCCAACCCAGCCCAACCTAGTCCGGCCCAGCCCAACCTAGTCCAGCCCAGCCCAGCCGGCCCGGCCCGCCCCGGCCTGCGCGCCCCCGGCGCCCAAACCCCCCCATGCGCCCCCCTCCTCTCTCTCTCTCTCATTTGGATCTCCCGCGCAACAACCTCTCCTCTCCCTCTTCCACCTCTCTCTCCCCGTGGTGCCCTAGGGTTTGGAGACGGCGATCACCGGATTTTGGACCCCGAGGTGAGCTCCCCTCCCCTTCTCTCTCTCTCTCTCCCTCTCCCTCCTCTTCTCCCCCCGCGCGCGCCCCCTTTCTCCCCCTGCCCGCGCGCGACCCCGACCCCGACCCCACCCCGGCGGCGCTCGCCCCCGCCCGCCCCCTCCCCGGCGGCGCTCGGCCTCCCCACTCGGCCCCCGCTCGGCCCTCCCCGCGGCGGCGCTCGGCGCCCGCCCCCGGCTCGCCCGCTCGGCCTCCCCGCTCGGCCCCTCCCGCGGCGGCGCTCGGCCCCCGCTCGGCCCTCCCCGCGGCGGCGCTCGGCGCCCGCCCCCGGCTCGCCCGCTCGGCCTCCCCGCTCGGCCTCCCCGCTCGGCCCCCCGCTCGGCCCCTCGCGGCGGCGCTCGGCCCCCCCGCCCGGCCTCCCCTCGCGGCGGCGCCCGCCCCTGCCCCGGCCCCTGCGCGTGGCGCTCGCCCGCCCCGCCCCTCGGCCCGCCGGCCATGGTGTCCCGGCGCCCTCCCGCGGCGCGGCGAGCCCCGCTCTCCCGCGCGCCCCCCGCCCCCGGCCGGTTCAACCGCCCTGGCCCCAGTTCGGCCGCCCGTTCCCCCGTCCCGGCCTCGCCCGACTGTATCTTCGCTCGCCCGCGCTCGCGGTGATTATTTGTTAATTAGCGTGTTGCGTCGCGCGCTTCGCCGCGCGACGGATTTGTCTAAAATTCAGATTGCATCTTGTGTTGCGTCGTGCGCTTCGTCGTGCGACGATCCGTTTTGTTTCAGGTTGTTTAGGGTGTAACGCCGCGTGTGTATTCACGCGACGTTCCACTTTGGACTCAGTTTAGTCGACGTATGCCGTCGTGCGCTTCGTCGCGCAACGCTTAACGTCTCCTCTTAGCTAAGGCGAAGTGTCTCGTTGCGTGCTCGATCGCGCGACGAGTCGTTAACTTCTTAATTTGTTTTAGAGAGCTTTGTCGCGCGTCTCGCCGCGCGACCATCCTTTTATTTATCTCCACCTGCTTATAACAACTAGACATGGAACATGACTTTACTTTACGCTAAACATGGTGTCTACATTAAATTTCCTTCCATTAAGCGAGTGGTTAATTTATAATCATGTAACGTGATCGTTTCTCGACTGTCTTTTCCTCTTTCTCTCTTAACCGTACTCGCGAGCCCGCGTGGAACGTCTGTTTACTTATTGCATTCTATTGTATGGTGTACTGTTCTTTGGTATTAAATATGGGGATGTATGTATGTTTGCGCTCGCATAGAGAACGATCCGGTTGAAGAGCCCGAGGAACTCGCAGGAGAAGCCCCTGAGCAGCAGTCGTTTGGTGGAGGCAAGTGTCCCTTGACCTATCTCTGTCCTATTCATTATTTAATTCACCTCCCGCTTTACACATTTATGCCTAAGGATTGACTAGCTTTTGTTATCCATGTCCTTGTTTACCTATTCGGGTTGGATTATTACTGTTTAGCTTTATGCTATTGCTCAACTCTAATCAATGAACATGATGAGATTATCTATGATACGCTGTTTTCCCTTCTCTTATTATGATGTTGTACTCGTGGTCATCAAGGGGGCTCGAGCGGTTTCTCGAGTGCCTCTCCGTAAGGACCTGTTCTATGGATGACCGCCCGGGAAAACAGTGCAACCATGAGGGTGGAATGGGATGCCCTTAGCTGAATAATTAGAGGATCCGGGGTGCAGTTCACTTAGCCGTCGTGCCGTCAATGGGGCTCGGTGTATGCGGCTCGCTCTGCCAAGTTTGGGTTCGCCCCTTGGGGAGGAGTGCGATGCATTTAGGAAACCTAACGGGTGGCTACAGCCCCGGGGAATCTCTGTAAAGGCTACGTAGTGATGCCCTGCTGGGTCACCTTGGTAGTGATCAATGGAGAGTCATGATCTCCGGGCAGAATGGGAATCACGGCTTGTGGGTAAAGTGCACAACCTCTGCAGAGTGTTTGAAAACTGATATATCAGCCGTGCTCGCGGTTATGAGCGGCCAAGGGAGCTCCAGTGATTAGTGGTACTTGATCAGAGATAATTTGGTACAGGTGGTTATGAGATCGATGATTCTGGTTATGGCTATGGTGCTGGTAAGTGGTATTCTTTCCGTTTGGAAAGGGTACATCAGGTTAATAACTTGGGTTAATGCTAAAACTTGGCTTACTACTAGTAAGTAATAATCTGACCAACTAAAAGCAACAGCTTGACTTACCCCCACATAAAGCTAGTCCACTACAGCCAAACAGGATACTTGCTGAGTATGTTGATGTGTACTCACCCTTGCTCTACACACCAAATCCCCCCCATCCCCAGGTTGTCAGCATTGCAACCACTGCTCAGGCGAAGATGAAGCTGTGGAAGGAGACTTCCAGGAGTTCCAAGACTACGACGAGTTCTAGGTGTGGGTTAGCGGCAACCCCCAGTCGGCTGCCTGTGAAGGCCGCGGTTATCTACGTTTCTTTTCCGCACTTTGATTTATTGTAAGGACTATATGGACGTCTCAGACGTATGATGTAATCGACTATTTCCCTTATTAATACTATTTTGAGCACTGTGTGATGATGTCCATGTTATGTAACTGCTGTGTACGTGAATAACTGATCCTGGCACGTACATGGTTCGCATTCGGTTTGCCTTCTAAAACCGGGTGTGACATAAGTGGTATCAAAGCCGTGTTGACTGTAGGACCGCTAACCTAGAGTAGAATGGTCGTTCTAAGGACTATAGACCTCTGTCTCTGCCTTGACTTTGATATCCCTTCAAAAGTTGGTCATACCGACCAAACCTATGTTCTACTATATATTATACCTTGCTGAAAATCATGTTTTATTCTAATCCTTCATTTACTTATGATTCATTATTTGCTGGTCATATTAATTCTGTTCTCACCCTTTTGCTTGCGATGTCTTTTGTAGATGGCTCGACTTAGACACACTGCACGAAAGTCAGTCATCCCCTTCTTACCCTCCCGCCTTGCTGAGCGTCCGCTTCGCCGTCCCGTGGCCGGACAGTCCAGCCACTTGGAGAGACTACACCACCGCCTGCGTGAGGAGCAGGAACGTCGACGACAGGAGCAGCGGAGCTCTTCTTTCTCGCTCCACCAGGAGATAGAGTCTGTGAGGAGCTGCTCCCCTGTGCTTCCTCTGGAGCCGCCCCCTGCACCACCACTGGGCGCCCCAGCTTCTGGAGTAGCTGCTGGAGGAGACCCAGACGACGGAGGTGGCGACGACAGCTCGAGCCACGACACCGACTTCTCTGCTAACCTTGAGCCGGAAGGATGGGTTGCTCGACCCATCACTCGCGACGCTGCTCGCGGGTGTCACTTCCACGATGCGCTCGACACCCTGCTACGTCAGGCATTTAACCGGCATACTTGGTCCATCGAGTATCGCTGTGTGGTCTACCAGCACAGTCGCGGGGTCTACCCGGACCGCTGGGAGGCAACCTGCTTGGTGCGCTGCCCGGAGAACAGTCTCCAGGGTGCGGAGGCCTGCTCAGAGCACTATTCTATCTCTGAGCGGGACTTAGCTGAGGCAGCCATGCAAGATGCTGCACGGCGTGCGCTTTCGCACTACTGCTCGGTTTTCGGTGGAGCAGCTGACGGTCTTGACCTGAAGTATTACCCCCACCGTCCATCTGGCAGCACAGGAGGCGTGATTGTCTCACCTGTCGGTGAGGGCAATCCTAGGTTGAGCAGCACAGTCAACCTAGCCGCCGTGCTAAACACGGAGCTGGACCATGCATTAGACGAGCTGAGTAGGGCTCGTGCTGAGATCGCCCTGCTGCGGGCTGAGCGCGCGGAACGTCGTCACCTGGATGGTGGTTCCCCCGCTCCCGTCGGGACTCAGCACCCGTACCGCTCACCTCAGCGTGGACACCAGTCATATGGCAATCCCGCCTGCAAGACCAAGATAACTCTAGAACCATAGATCGTTAGAGTTGGATCTTGTAATTAATACGAAATATATACATAGAAGCTTTAGTCTTAGCGTTAGTCTCGGTCTTAGTTAGTCTTAGTTAGACAGGGTAGTTTGCTATATCCTGTGCATTTATGATTGTCATGATGAACTATGTTTGGTTTGGATCTTTGTAATGACTGTTACCAGAGTGTGGGTATCCCCTGCATTTTGGTTTATCTATTATGTTAATGGAGTTAGTTATATAGTTGGGAAACCTTTTATTCCACTCTCCTCTTTATCTGAGAAGCTGTGTGGTCTGTGTTGGAGATCAGTGAAGATGCTCATCTGTTCAGTGCTGTTGAAGAATTCTATTCTCTTTTCTTATGCTGCAAGATTTGCCAGATCAGTTCTGATGTGTGGTTGCATTCTGCAGATGTCAGAGAACAGGCGCAGAGGAGGAAGGCGTGCTCAGCAGGAGCGAGCCGCTCAACAGGAGGAGGTGCCCCAGCAGCAGCACCTGCCGCCCCCGCCCCCGATGTCCATCGAGCAGATGTTTCTGATGCAGACTCAGGCAGTTCAAGCCATCGGTCAGACTTTGGCCGCCATTCAGCAGCAGCAGCAGCAGCAGGCCCCACCTCAGCCTCAGATGCCTCAGATGCCCAGAGACAAGCGTGCTGAATTCATGAGAGGTCATCCACCAACGTTTGCTCACTCTTCTGACCCCATGGATGCTGAAGACTGGCTACGCACTGTGGAGCGGGAGTTGCATACCGCTCAGTGTGATGACAGGGAGAAAGTCCTGTATGGCCCCCGTCTGTTGAGAGGAGCAGCCCAATCATGGTGGGAGTCTTACCTTGCCACCCATGCCCACCCTGACGCCATCACTTGGGAAGAGTTCAGAGGTAGTTTTCGTCAGTACCATGTTCCTGCAAGTCTGATGACAGTGAAGAAGGAGGAGTTCCTGGCCCTCAAGCAAGGGCCATTGTCTGTCAGTGAGTACCGAGACAGGTTTCTGCAATTGTCTCGCTATGCTCCTGAAGATGTCAACACCGACGCCAAGCGGCAGTACCGTTTCCTGAGAGGCTTGGTTGACCCTCTGCAGTACCAACTGATGAATCACACCTTCCCGACATTCCAGCACCTGATTGACAGAGCAATCATGACAGAGAGGAAGCGTAAGGAGATGGAAGATCGTAAGCGCAAGATCAGTGGACCCCAGCCTGGAAGCAGCAATCGTCCTCGTTTCTCAGGCAATCAACCTCAGCAGTTCATGCAGAACCAGCGTCCACCTCAGCAGCATCAGCAGTTTCAAAGGCAGTATCCTCAGCATCAGTACCAGAACCGTCAGAGCAATCAGTCAGGAGGTCAGTTTCAGAGGCAGAATCAGCAGGCACCTCGTCTTCCTGCCCCAGCAAACCAGCAGAACAATCAGGCAGCACCAGCTCAGGTTGGAAACAGAGCATGTTTCCACTGTGGAGAGCAAGGCCACTGGGTGATGCAATGTCCGAAGAAGGCAGCCCAGCAGCAGTCAGGCCCCAATGCCCCAGCAAAGCAGAATGTGCCTCAGCCTGGAGCAGGCAATCGCTCTCAGCCGCGCTATAATCATGGAAGACTGAACCACTTGGAGGCTGAAGCAGTTCAGGAGACCCCCGGCATGATAGTAGGTATGTTCCCAGTCGACTCCCATATTGCAGAAGTGTTATTTGATACTGGAGCAACGCATTCTTTCATTACTGCATCATGGGTAGAAGCACATAATCTTCCAATTACTACCATGTCAACCCCCATTCAAATTGACTCAGCCGGTGGTAGAATTCGAGCCGATAGCATTTGTTTGAATATAAGTGTGGAAATAAGGGGGATAGCGTTTCCCGCCAACCTTATAGTAATGGGTACTCAGGGAATAGATGTCATCCTAGGGATGAATTGGCTAGATAAGTATCAGGCAGTTATCAGTTGTGATAAAAGGACCATCAAGTTGGTGTCCCCACTTGGAGAGGAAGTGGTGACCGAGTTAGTCCCGCCTGAGCCAAAGAAAGGAAGTTGTTATCAGCTAGCTGTTGATTGCAGTGAAGCAGACCCAATTGAGAGGATCAAGGTTGTGTCCGAGTTCCCAGATGTGTTTCCAAAGGACTTACCGGGTATGCCACCAGAGCGGAAAGTTGAGTTTGCTATAGAGCTTCTTCCTGGAACCGCCCCTATCTTTAAGAGAGCTTACAGAATATCTGGACCAGAGTTGGTTGAGCTTAAGGAGCAGATTGATGAGTTGTCAGAGAAAGGTTACATCCGGCCAAGCACCTCGCCTTGGGCCGCCCCTGTCCTATTTGTGGAGAAGAAAGATGGCACCAAGAGGATGTGTATCGATTACCGAGCTTTGAATGAAGTCACGATCAAGAACAAGTATCCCTTGCCCAGAATAGAAGATCTGTTCGACCAGTTGAGAGGAGCCAGTGTGTTCTCCAAGATTGATCTGAGGTCAGGTTATCATCAGCTCAGGATCCGACCTTCGGACATTCCGAAGACGGCATTCATTTCCAAGTATGGTTTGTATGAGTTCACAGTGATGTCTTTTGGTTTGACCAATGCGCCAGCGTTCTTCATGAACTTGATGAACAGTGTATTCATGGATTACCTTGATAAGTTTGTGGTGGTATTCATTGATGACATTCTGGTTTATTCTCAAAGCGAAGAAGAGCATACAGATCATTTGAAGATGGTATTGCAGAGATTGCGAGAGCACCAGTTGTATGCAAAGTTGAGCAAGTGTGAGTTCTGGATCAGTGAAGTCCTGTTCTTGGGTCACATAATCAACAAAGAAGGATTGGCTGTGGATCCGAAGAAAGTGGCAGACATTTTGAACTGGAAAGCGCCAACAGATGCTAGAGGAATCAAGAGCTTCATTGGAATGGCCGGATATTATCGGCGATTCATTGAAGGGTTTTCGAAGATTGCGAAACCAATGAAAGCGTTGCTAGGCAACAAAGTTGAGTTCAAGTGGACCCAGAAATGCCAAGAGGCCTTTGAAGCGCTGAAAGAGAAGTTGACTACAGCGCCTGTCCTAGTCTTGCCTGAAGTGCACAAGCCCTTCTCGGTGTATTGTGATGCTTGTTACACAGGTTTGGGATGCGTGTTGATGCAAGAGGGAAGAGTTGTGGCTTACTCGTCCCGACAGCTGAAGGTTCATGAGAAGAATTACCCAATCCATGACCTAGAGTTGGCAGCAGTGGTTCACGCACTGAAGACATGGAGGCACTACCTGTATGGACAGAAATGTGATGTTTACACAGACCACAAGAGTCTGAAGTACATATTCACCCAGTCAGAGTTGAACATGAGGCAACGAAGATGGTTAGAGTTGATCAAAGACTATGAGTTGGAGATCCATTACCATCCAGGCAAAGCAAACATAGTGGCAGATGCTTTGAGCAGAAAGAGTCAAGTCAATCTGATGGTTGCTCGTCCGATGCCTTATGAGTTGGCCAAAGAGTTCGACAAGTTGAGTCTCGGATTTCTGAACAATTCGCGAGGAGTCACAGTTGAGTTGGAACCTACCTTGGAGCGCGAAATCAAAGAAGCGCAGAAGAATAATGAGAAAATCAGTGAGATCCGGCGACTGATTCTAGATGGCAAAGGCAAAGATTTTCGAGAAGATGCAGAAGGCGTGATATGGTTCAAAGACCGCTTGTGTGTTCCCAATGTCCAGTCCATTCGGGAGTTGATTCTCAAGGAAGCTCATGAGACAGCCTATTCGATTCACCCTGGCAGTGAGAAGATGTATCAGGATCTGAAGAAGAAATTCTGGTGGTACGGAATGAAGAGGGAAATCGCAGAGCATGTGGCTATGTGCGATAGTTGCCGAAGAATTAAGGCAGAGCACCAGAGACCAGCTGGATTGTTGCAACCGTTGCAGATCCCTCAGTGGAAATGGGATGAAATTGGTATGGATTTCATAGTCGGATTGCCTCGCACTCGAGCCGGCTACGATTCCATTTGGGTAGTAGTGGACCGCTTGACCAAGTCAGCCCACTTCATACCTGTCAAGACCAACTATAGCAGTGCAGTATTGGCAGAATTGTATATGTCTCGGATCGTTTGTCTTCATGGTGTGCCAAAGAAGATAGTGTCAGACAGAGGAACGCAGTTCACCTCTCATTTCTGGCAGCAGTTGCATGAAGCTTTGGGCACGCATCTGAATTTCAGTTCAGCTTATCATCCGCAGACAGATGGACAGACCGAAAGGACCAACCAAATTCTTGAAGATATGTTGAGAGCCTGTGCGTTGCAAGATCAGTCCGGATGGGACAAGAGATTGCCCTATGCAGAGTTTTCCTATAACAACAGTTACCAGGCTAGTTTGAAGATGTCACCATTTCAGGCACTCTATGGAAGGAGTTGTAGAACTCCGTTGCAATGGGATCAGCCTGGAGAAAAGCAAGTGTTTGGGCCAGACATTTTGCTTGAAGCCGAAGAGAACATCAAGATGGTCCGAGAGAATCTGAAGATAGCGCAATCGAGGCAGCGAAGCTATGCAGACACAAGAAGAAGAGAGCTGAGTTTCGAAGTCGGAGACTTTGTCTATCTGAAAGTGTCACCGATCAGAGGAGTCAGAAGATTCGGAGTGAAAGGCAAGCTAGCACCCCGCTACATTGGTCCGTATCAGATTCTTGCAAGACGTGGAGAAGTGGCCTATCAGCTCAGTTTGCCCGAGAATTTGTCTGCTGTGCATGATGTCTTTCATGTGTCTCAGTTGAAGAAGTGCTTGCGTGTGCCAGAAGAGCAGTTGCCAGTGGAAGGTCTCGAAGTCCAAGAGGACTTGACCTACGTTGAGAAGCCAGTGCAAATCCTTGAGGTTGCAGACAGAGTCACCCGAAGGAAGACCATCAGAATGTGCAAAGTCAAATGGAATCACCACTCTGAGGAAGAAGCAACGTGGGAGCGTGAAGATGATCTGATGGCTAAATACCCTGAGCTCTTTGCTAGCCAACCCTGAATCTCGAGGGCGAGATTCTTTTAAGGGGGATAGGTTTGTAACGCCCTGAATTTGGGGGTAGAATTTTTTCTTCTTTTCTCTCACCAAATTCTGGCGTTACTCTCTTTTCTCTTCCCCCGTTTGCTCCTTCTTCCCAATTTCAAACCAGTATAGCGGCAGGTGTCCGTGTCATGTATAAACCAAAACCTAAGTGTCATGGGTGTTGCATCATGCCGAAGCACATTTCTCTGTCTGATGATGAGTGTTCGTCTCGTTTCGTTCCGGATTTCGGTTCGCGATTTAATTCCGTGTAGTGGTCGCGCTCGTCATTGGTTTTCGATCCGCGAAGTGGCCCGGCCCAGCCCAACCTAGTCCGACCCAGCCCAACCTAGTCCAGCCCAGCCCAGCCGGCCCGCCCCGCCCCGGCCTGCGCGCCCCCGGCGCCCAAACCCCCCCATGCGCCCCCTCCTCTCTCTCTCTCATTTGGATCTCCCGCGCAACAACCTCTCCTCTCCCTCTTCCACCTCTCTCTCCCCGTGGTGCCCTAGGGTTTGGAGACGGCGATCACCGGATTTTGGACCCCGAGGTGAGCTCCCCTCCCCTTCTCTCTCTCTCTCTCCCTCTCCCTCCTCTTCTCCCCCCCGCGCGCGCCCCCTTTCTCCCCCTGCCCGCGCGCGACCCCGACCCCGACCCCACCCCGGCGGCGCTCGCCCGCGGCGGCGCTCGGCCCCGCCCGCCCCCTCCCCGGCGGCGCTCGGCCTCCCCGCTCGGCCCTCCCCGCGGCGGCGCTCGGCGCCCGCCCCCGGCTCGCCCGCTCGGCCCCTCCCGCGGCGGCGCTCGGCCCGCCCGCTCGGCCCCTCCCGCGGCGGCGCTCGGCCCCCGCTCGGCCCTCCCCGCGGCGGCGCTTGGCGCCCGCCCCCGGCTCGCCCGCTCGGCCTCCCCGCTCGGCCTCCCCGCTCGGCCCCCCGCTCGGCCCCTCGCGGCGGCGTTCGGCCCCCCCGCCCGGCCTCCCCTCGCGGCGGCGCCCGCCCCTGCCCCGGCCCCTGCGCGTGGCGCTCGCCCGCCCCGCCCCTCGGCCCGGCCGGCCATGGTAGCCCGGCGCCCTCCCGCGGCGCGGCGAGCCCCGCTCGCCCGCGCGCCCCCCGCCCCCGGCCGGTTCAACCGCCCCCCTGGCCCCAGTTCGGCCGCCCGTTCCCCCGTCCCGGCCTCGCCCGACCGTATCTTCGCTCGCCCGCGCTCGCGGTGATTATTTGTTAATTAGCGTGTTGCGTCGCGCGCTTCGCCGCGCGACGGATTTGTCTAAAATTCAGATTGCATCTTGTGTTGCGTCGTGCGCTTCGTCGCGTGACGATCCGTTTTGTTTCAGGTTGTTTAGGGTGTAACGCCGCGTGTGTATTCACGCGACGTTCCACTTTGGACTCAGTTTAGTCGACGTATGCCGTCGTGCGCTTCGTCGCGCAACGCTTAACGTCTCCTCTTAGCTAAGGCGAAGTGTCTCGTTGCGTGCTCGGTCGCGCGACGAGTCGTTAACTTCTTAATTTGTTTTAGAGAGCTTTGTCGTGCGTCTCGCCGCGCGACCATCCTTTTATTTATCTCCACCTGCTTATAACAACTAGACATGGAACATGACTTTACTTTACGCTAAACATGGTGTCTACATTAAATTTCCTTCCATTAAGCGAGTGGTTAATTTATAATCATGTAACGTGATCGTTTCTCGACTGTCTTTTCCTCTTTCTCTCTTAACCGTACTCGCGAGCCCGCGTGGAACGTCTGTTTACTTATTGCATTCTATTGTATGGTGTACTGTTCTTTGGTATTAAATATGTGGATGTATGTATGTTTGCGCTCGCATAGAGAACGATCCGGTTGAAGAGCCCGAGGAACTCGCAGGAGAAGCCCCTGAGCAGCAGTCGTTTGGTGGAGGCAAGTGTCCCTTGACCTATCTCTGTCCTATTCATTATTTAATTCACCTCCCGCTTTACACATTTATGCCTAAGGATTGACTAGCTTTTGTTATCCATGTCCTTGTTTACCTATTCGGGTTGGATTATTACTGTTTAGCTTTATGCTATTGCTCAACTCTAATCAATGAACATGATGAGATTATCTATGATACGCTGTTTTCCCTTCTCTTATTATGATGTTGTACTCGTGGTCATCAAGGGGGCTCGAGCGGTTTCTCGAGTGCCTCTCCGTAAGGACCTGTTCTATGGATGACCGCCCGGGAAAACAGTGCAACCATGAGGGTGGAATGGGATGCCCTTAGCTGAATAATTAGAGGATCCGGGGTGCAGTTCACTTAGCCGTCGTGCCGTCAATGGGGCTCGGTGTATGCGGCTCGCTCTGCCAAGTTTGGGTTCGCCCCTTGGGGAGGAGTGCGATGCATTTAGGAAACCTAACGGGTGGCTACAGCCCCGGGGAATCTCTGTAAAGGCTACGTAGTGATGCCCTGCTGGGTCACCTTGGTAGTGATCAATGGAGAGTTATGATCTCCGGGCAGAATGGGAATCACGGCTTGTGGGTAAAGTGCACAACCTCTGCAGAGTGTTTGAAAACTGATATATCAGCCGTGCTCGCGGTTATGAGCGGCCAAGGGAGCTCCAGTGATTAGTGGTACTTGATCAGAGATAATTTGGTACAGGTGGTTATGAGATCGATGATTCTGGTTATGGCTATGGTGCTGGTAAGTGGTATTCTTTCCGTTTGGAAAGGGTACATCGGGTTAATAACTTGGGTTAATGCTAAAACTTGGCTTACTACTAGTAAGTAATAATCTGACCAACTAAAAGCAACAGCTTGACTTACCCCCACATAAAGCTAGTCCACTACAGCCAAACAGGATACTTGCTGAGTATGTTGATGTGTACTCACCCTTGCTCTACACACCAAACCCCCCCCATCCCCAGGTTGTCAGCATTGCAACCACTGCTCAGGCGAAGATGAAGCTGTGGAAGGAGACTTCCAGGAGTTCCAAGACTACGACGAGTTCTAGGTGTGGGTTAGCGGCAACCCCCAGTCGGCTGCCTGTGAAGGCCGCGGTTATCTACGTTTCTTTTCCGCACTTTGATTTATTGTAAGGACTATATGGACATCTCAGACGTATGATGTAATCGACTATTTCCCTTATTAATACTATTTTGAGCACTGTGTGATGATGTCCATGTTATGTAACTGCTGTGTACGTGAATAACTGATCCTGGCACGTACATGGTTCACATTCGGTTTGCCTTCTAAAACCGGGTGTGACAGAGCCGACATCAGAAAGCGCGACGCGACAAACGAGAGAAAAGAGTAGGTATCAGTGTATCACGTCGATGTCTGCACGGAGCAAGCGAGCGCGGCTCGATGGCCGCACGATGGTCTCCTCGCATTTGGTGGCGAGGGACGGTCGGATAGAGTGAGGGCGCACGTATCCCGGACTGCTGTGTGAAACAGCGAGGAAAACGGAGGAAAAATCGAGTTATGTTTGAAAGAGTCAGAGCTCTACGAAATAAGCTTTCATATAACAAACAATCAAACATTTATACTAAATTGACCACATCTATTGATTCGCCTTTAGGCTGTGTGCCAATTATGCAACGTCAATATGAATGTGCTTTTTATAGTAATAGTATTCGGCCAATCGGCCCTAAACACTACCGGAATCAATCGCTTTGCCGAGTGCCTGAAGCACTCGGCGAAGCCTTAAAAACACTCGGCAAAGGCTTTGCCGAGTGTGACACTCGGCAAAGAAGGCTCGGCAAACAGTGCATCGGCAAAGCCTTCTTTGCCGAGTGCTTTTTCTCGTGCACTCGGCAAACCTCTTTGCCGAGTGCCAGAGAGCACTCGGCAAAGAAAAGCGGCCGTTATGGCGCCGGGTGACGGAGACGGCGGCTTTGCCGAGTGTCCCTGGTGACACTCGGCAAAGAAGATATCTTTGCCGAGTGTCTTCCAGGCAGCACTCGGCAAAGCCGCTGTCTTTGCCGAGTGCTAATTGGGACACTCGGCAAAGAGCCCGCTAGGGAGGGTCCCCATGTCAGGCTCTTTGCCGAGTGTTCTGTGCGGCACTCGGCAAAGCCGACCTCTTTACCGAGTGCCAGCGACATAACACTCGGCAAAGAACCTAAGCCGGTGCCCAGGTCTGTGCTCTTTGCCGAGTGTTATGACCCTGACACTCGGCAAAGCGCCTCTTTGCCGAGTGTAACACTCGACAAAGTGACCAGTATATACCTTTTTTATTTGTTTTTTGTATTCCATCCACACAAACAGAAGATATCACATATATATCACATATATACATCACAGATATCATCACAGACATAAATAGCCAACACAAACATAAAACCGTCACCACAAACATAAATATCCATCACAAACATAAGTGTTCAACACAAGTATCAACCACAAACATAAGTCTCAAACGTCGCAAGGTCTCACATAAGTATCAAACACAGACATAAGTATTATACATAAGTTCTATCTAATCCACGAAATCATCGGTCTTTCTAATCCATTCAGTGGTGACATCGTTCCTTCCTCTACGGCCCGTGTACATCCACTCACGGTCCTCCATCCTCTAACAGAAGCCTAGCAACAGAAAATTTCGGCAGCACCTCCCCTGCACGGGGAGGTTTCGAAATCCTGTAAATAAAAGTATCAGCACGATGGCTGTCTTCCACGCATAATTCAACGACACGATGACCGTAAATCCATGCATAAAATGATAAGGACATTCAACCTACGCACAAATACGCTCATTCTCCTTCTCATTAAAAATGTGATTGTGTCTACTTTGATTACATTAATATAAACATGTCTACTTTGATTACATTAATATAAACATGTGTTTGTTCAAATTAAATCATGGTAAATAATATTGTTTATTAACTAATACTAGTTCATTATCAACAAATGACCAATACAGTTAAACATGCATATAAATAATATTGTTTATTAACTAATAAACACGCAACATATAAACATGCATAAATTCATGAACACCCATATAAACACGCATATAAATAATATAAACACACATAATTTATACCTTCGGTGGCGGGCGGCGAGGCGGCGGCGCGACGAGCGAGCGGGTGCGGCGGGCACGGCTGCGGGGAGGGGGCGGGCAGATGGCGCACGGCCGAGGAGGGCGCGGCGGGCAGACGGCGCGGCGGGCACGGCGCACGGCCGCGGGAAGGGGCCGGCGTGGGGAGGCCGCGACGGCGGGGCAGACAGCGTGGGGAGGCCACGACGGCGGGCAGACGGCGCGGCGGCGGGCACAAAGGCGCGGCGGCGCGGGCAGAGAAGAAGGAAGGAAGAGAGCGCGAGAGAAGAGAAAGGAGAAATAAGAACGGTCGGATAGTTATTTTCCTTCTTTGCCGAGTGCCAGCGATCTGGCACTCGGCAAAGATTTTTTTAAAATTGTAAAATATTCTTTGCCGAGTGCCAGATCGGCGGCACTCGTCAAAGTGTTCTTTGCCGAGTGTCCCCCGTTGCGGCACTCGACAAAGATTCTTTACTACCTCTTTGCCGAGTGTCTAACAGCTAGCACTCGGCAAAGGACTCTTTGCCGAGTGTCTTCTCTAGACACTCGACAAAGTATATTTTTATTTTTTTGATTTTGTCTCCCAAACTTTTTGTGGTATGTTCCTACACTATGTAGACCTACATGTATCATTTGTGGACAATTATAACATAGTTTCAATCGTTAGTAGATTTAGTTCGTTTATTTGAATTTCTTCGGAAAATTCAAATTTGAACTGCAGGTCACTCGAAACTTAGAAAACCGTACATGCAAAAATGATATTCATGTTACTTAGCATAAGTTACGACCGATTGCAGGAGCGGACCGGAAACTTCGAGCAACATGCTCACTAAACATGGCCGTGAACTTGGCATCCACATGTTTAAAAATTGTATAAAACACAAACAATGTCAGAAAATCATGAAACTTGTCCACGTGTCATGATATCATATGTATAGGCTGTGATAAAAATTTTAGAATGTTTGGAGAAAGTTGTGAGACACCATGTGTAAAAACCTAGAGGACTACACATGAAATCAAAGAGTTTCAATGTGGATCAGTAAGGTGACTTGAAGCCATGATTTGAACTCATATATGGTGATATGGTACAAGTCACAGGGTTTGAGTTGTGTTTGCTTCAAAAGGTGAGACAAAGATGTTTGTGATCCTTATGAAGCAACACTATGGAGAAATCACACATGAGACACCAATGACTCAAGGAGTTTACTTAATTATATTTTATTTAACTTGAGTATAGGAATCGTCGTACTATAAAGAGTGATCCAAAAAGAAGGTTGGTGTTTGCCAAAGCTCAAGCCTCTATATTCAAAAGCTATTTTTGAAAACCAAAAATCTCTTGAACGTTCTATGGTTGACCGCGGTTAGGTTTGAGAAACCTAGAGTGTTCTTGTTGAAAAGCAGCTGAACTTCTTCAACTGCAGCTGAGCTTTTTAGCTGAGCTGAATTTCAGCTGAGTTGAGCTTCTTTAGTTGCAGCTGAGCTGAACTTCAGCTGAGTTGAGCTTTCTCAACTCCAGCTGAACTTCAAGTTCAACCGGGGTCCAGGCAGGTTCAACCGGGGTCCAGGGCAAGTTCAACCGGGGTCCAAGGAAAGTTCAGCCGGGTTTTTTTTTCTGGACCTCACTGGTCAAAACCGGTTGAACCGGTCCTAGGGGAGGTTCAACCGGTGTTAGGGTCACCTGACCAGTCTGACCTCCTGACTGGCAGACTGACTGCCAGTCTGACTCCTAGGCGGTTGAACTGGCCCTAGGGGCGGTTCAAGCGGTGTCAGGACCTGTTTTTGCAGTCTGACCTGCAGTCTGACTGTCAGCCTGCCCCAGGCGGTTGAACCGGTCCTAGGGGCGGTTCAACCGGTCCTCCACAGCCAAAACCAGCCCAACGGCTAGTTTTGAATCCCCACCTATATATACTCACTCCTACCTCTCTCCCCACACAAGAGCACGACCCAAACTCCATTTACAACTTGAGAAACACCTTCCACTCTCTCTCACACATCTCTTGCCTCTCCCATTTCAAATCTTTGGAGAGAAATCTTTGAGTGAGCTTGAGAGCTGCGGTTTTTGTGCTTCATATATAAATATCTCTCGCTCTTCTTCATTCGAGCTTTGGTACTACATCGAGTTCTTTGTGGATTCATTACTCTTGGAGCTTCTAGCTCCTAGACGACTAGGTGTCTCTTGTGAGTCTCCAAATCTTGTGGAAGACCACAAGAACATTTGTATTTCCTGCTCGTTTGAGCAAAGATTAGTGTGTGGGCTTGACCTTTGTGGTCGGCAAAGGGAGGATTAGGGTTGGAAGAGACCCGGCTCTTTGTGGGCGCCTCAACGAGGAAGTAGGGCACCTTGGTGGTGTGACCGAACCTCGAGATAAATATTGTGTCTCTTGTGTTCTTGCTCATTGTGTTTGTTTGTGTTCTTCGTTCTCTCACCATTCCGTGGAAGATTTGTTAATATCTTTTTGGTGTGTGGATTTTGAGAAGTGCCCTTCTCAGATCTATTACTTTGAACCTTATGGATCATTTAGAACATCTCATTTCCAAAGTTAACTGGGTGAATTTCGAGATCAATTCAGTTTTACCCAGTTTGCTTCTAGTTTTTGTTGAAAAAGTTTTAACTTGCCTATTCACCCCCCTCTAGGCAACTTTCAATTGGTATCAAAGCCTAATCCTCGTTCTAACGCTTAACCGCGTGAGGAAAAGATCACGTCGGGGGGACTAAGAAACGAAAGTGCTTCTAAGCTTGAAAAAGTTGAGATTGCCTCGACTTCATCTTTTGGTGCAGATGTTGATCCTAGGGCAATAGATCTTGCCATGAGAATCGCCGAAAGGATGTTCCTCAAAATGAAGGAAGATGAGGCGAAGAACAAAATTGAAGAAGAAAATGATCGATGGAGACCAAACAACGAATCCACCTCTTCACAAGGTTCGTCTTTCAAATCCACTTCTCATATGTGCTTTATTGCTAATGGGAGTGATAGTGAAAGCGAAAGTGAGGATGAGGAGGAGCAAGAAAGTGATAGTGAAGATGAGGATGATCTTCAACAATTCTTCGCCCAGCTAAGCAAGAAACATCGGATGAGCTTGCTCAAACTCATGAAAAGAGCGGAAGAACAAAAAGAAATGCTTCATAAGCAAGAAGACTTCCTCATCAGAAAAATCGAAGACTTAGAGAAGTTGACCAAAGAACATGAGAAGCTAAAATGCTCTCATGATGATTTGGTCCAAAGGTATGAAGACATTTCAATTGAGCAAATTAAAGCTGTTAATCATTCATCATATATTGCTCAACTAGAAAATAAAAATGTTATGTTCAAGAACACGATAGAAAGGCTAAATATTGAAAATCTAGCTTTGCAAGAAAAACATGATATGCTTGTGTGCTCTCATAATAAATTTATGGATTCACATATCATGTTAGAAATGGCTCATGAGGTTGTGTTAACTAATATAAAATCATACCAACCTCACATATGCACATGTACTCAAGTAGAAACTATATTATCATGTGCTAACAAATGTTGCTATCAAGAAAGCCAATCTTCCATTGAGCTAGAAATTTCAGGAATTTGTGATATTTATATCACACAAGAAAATAAAGAGCTCAAGGAAGAAAATGAGAGGCTAAGAAGGAGCTTGATTCAATTGAAGGGAAAGTGTCATGCTCAACCTTCTCAAGATAATCGTGATAATATGGTGAAAAAGCTTGAGAAGGGGACAATAGTAGCATGCACAAAACCCCTTCAAAGGAATACCAAGCTTTCCAAGAAGGACATGAGCAAACATCAAGAGAAGAAAGCCAAAGCTCATGACAAGTGCCTCAACCACGCCTCCACATGCTCCACACAAGGTAACAAACAAGCCACTCTTCCAAATAAGAGAAGATGCGCTAGAAAGTGTTATCAATGTCATGGGAAGGGACATGAGATTAAGTCATGTCCCTACATAAAAGATAGTGGCTTAACTTTAGAAAGAAAGAGGCTCACTAACCATGTAGCAAACAAGAAGCAAGGTAAGAAGGAGCCTTGCAAAATTAAAAATAAGATTTGCTACACTTGCCAAAGAAAGGGACACCTATGCAAGGATTGTCCCATGAGTAAGTTTCCTAAGCCTAACTTGTCAATACATTCAGATATGATTAGGAGACCCAAATTTGACTCTTGTGCTAGAAAGGTGATGAGTTCACCACATTCTAGGACCAAGGCCATTTGGGTGCCTAAGTCATTATTGGCTAACCTTGATGGACCCATCATGAGATGGGTACCATAGTGTACTTAATAAGTTTTGCAGGTTTCTAGAGATGATATGAAGCTTTGGGGTGCTTGAGCAGTTTAACCCAATTCTTATCTCAAGCTATCAATCTTACATTGACTATTTTTTTAGATTGCCTAAAGATGAATTGAGTTGTTATATCACTAACTTCATATTCAACTCTAGCAAGAACTTGTGTTGTAGGGAATAAGGATTAACCTTTGTGGGAATCAAGCAAAAGGCCTACAACCAAGTGATATCCAAAGGATGGTAACAATTAAATCTTAAGTGCACATTGCTTTTAATTAGTATATTCCTTTGTGTCTTTTGTAGCCACATAGGAAAAATGAAGCACTTGAGAATGAACTTAAAATATTTTACCTTGTCTTGGAAAAGTTCCAATCATATGGTAGATTGCAAGTTTATATTTTTATATTGTGACAATCTACATGCTTTAAATTGGTTGTATGTATCTTGTGGCATATTTCAAATTTATTATCGTATTATTGCCATGACCTAGACATAAAGAGGATTATCCCATGTTCTTAAATGAATAGAGTGCTAAGTAAGAAATTCAAATTCTTAAAGCACTTACCAAAAAGGGAATTCTCTATATGACTAGAGTTGTGAGACTAATGTTTCTATCTAAGTGTTTATGTAGTCTCACAACATGAGATTGTGTTTCTCAAATGGAATGTGTCATTCAACATTCAAAGAAGATCAATACAATACTATGTGATGTATTCCTTCTTGTTTAAATTGGTTGAGTCTTCTACATTAATCACTCACCATGTTATGAATTAAACTTGCCATGTAAACTTAATTAAATAATCATGCTATTTTCACCTTGTTTAAATCGGTGTTATGCATGATGCTTGTAAGGGTAATTTAGTTCATATCATGAGGTTTCGTTATTTTAGTAACTTTCTTGTCATTCATATACTAGAGGTTGCTAAATAGGAAACTATTGCTTGTGTTTCTAATGCAATCTCTTTTAAGCTATTTCATGATATTCATAAGTAGAGATTGTGCTCTTTCAATTGGTAAAATCACAAGTATTAAAGGTTAATCTTCACCTAAAAGAAAGATTAGGAATGCTCAAGGCAAAGGTATGGAACTAATTGTTTCATTTGGTATATGATCAATAATAGTTCCGTTCAAGTGACATTCTTTCAATTGGTAATAATCTATTCTATGGAAAGAAATGTCAATATAAAGGTTAAATTCCTTTTGGTTTAAATTTGTAAATTGGTGCATATTGTTAATTCACTCCTCCATGTGCATTAACTTAAAAGGAATTTAGTTTATGCCTTTATGCCTCATAAATGATAATTTGTTTGCCATTCATATATAAATATCATCATTCATTAAATACTTTCATGTACTACTAATATCTATTTTCAAAGTTCTTTTTCAAATAGTATTAAGAGGAAAAGAGATAATAAGCTAAAGAAGGAAGTGTTGGGGGCCTTCGGCTTCCGAAGGTCCTCAAAAATGTAATTTGACTATGTTTTCCAAGAAAAATATGTGAACAGCTACCTTCGAAGTCAGATTGCGAGTATACAAGAGCATGGTTAAGACGAAGCTAGACTGGGACGGCAATCACGACGAAGGATAAGACGATCGTGAAGCTATGTGCAGAAGAGCTTCGACATAACGGCGGGAAGGGGAAACCGACTTAAAGATGAAAAGCCAAATTAGACCTCGAAGAATTACTATAGAGTTATTGATAAATGTAAAGGGCATTAATGTAATTTTGCATGGGCTGCGACCCGTGCTTATAAATAGGTGAACAGTATTCCCGTACTGTTCACGCTGACTTGGCATTCACTTTTGCGTCACGCCTGTATTCTCATTCCTTCAAGCCGAAGGTACATTTGTAATTTACCATTGTTTACATAAGTAATATAGATGGAAATAGATTAATAATAATGTTTACAGAAATTATGTTATTTTCTGTACTTTGTATGAATGTTCTCCATCTTTTATCATGATCATGAAGGTATGTCCTTCATGACCTTCGTCCTAGATTCGTTATATCCAAAGGGAAATAATGATTTGAAGGACGAAGGGCTTTGATACTTAACATTTTATGTTGCCTTGTTCTTGATTCATAGCATTTGAGAACAAGTCCCCAACAGGAAGTCTCCACAAATGATGAAAAGAAGAATACTACGATGACACCACCACAGATAGTAATATCTTTAAAATTGGTATAACAAATGGTACGCTCTACTTGGTGGTAAGTATTCTTAACGATAAGTTAATTCATTGCAAAAATATCATGCCTTGACCGTGATATATAATGTACTCCTCATGAGACTCTTAACTGAATTGAAAGTGCATGTGGCAAGTCATTCAAATACTTGATGCACATATCTAGTGGGAGAACATTAAATATCTTGTATCGTAGAGAATAAGTTTCCCTTGAGTAAGCTATACTAAGACAATCCAAAATGGTAAATTTGTATCTCATTCATATGGATTGTAATATTTGTTTTCTAAATAGCACTCTTGATGCAGTTTAAAATTCCCTTATCGTTAAATCTAAAAGTGCATAAGAATCCTTTTTGTTAATATTTATGACATACATATGCACTAACATGGATATGATTTTTAAACTGTAAAAGGTACAATTAGTGATCCCTACTCTCTAAATTTTGGAAACCCTTATTTTGATATCTTAGAAATCTACTTCAATCGGTATCCATATGCTTCACATTGAATTGGATCACTAAGTTGTAAATTCCATGCATAACTTGTCTTTATGATATGAATGCTTGTGCGACTAACCTTGATAAGCTAGGTGCACCCAAGGTCAAGCTACGTTCATCATCAAGAAGGCAACACAATGATGTATCAAGAAAAGGAGAAAAAGCTCCTATTCTTAACTCTAGCTTTTATCTGTGTGATTAAATATTGACTTGAAACCATGTAAGATGGTTGTCAAGTATATGTGGGTGCGTACACAATGAGAAAGGCCACAATAAGGATTGTGTGGGTACTCAAGGCTCTTCCTACTAATCTCAAAGGACCCAATTCAAATTGGGTACCAAGATATGAAGCTTAAACTTGTTTTGCAGGATCACTCCTTCAATGGATCAAGTTGGGTGCTCGATAATGAATGTATAAATCATATTTGGAGATAGTAGCAAGGGTAGTAACAATTGAATCTCAAGTGCATATTATTTTCAAATTTTATCTCTTTTGTGACCTGTGTAGCCACTAAGGAACAAGAAGCACTTGAGGATATACATCAGTTGTTGATTATGAAATAAAGGTCCAATTGGAAGATGAATGAATATTATCATATGGTGAACAATCCAAATTTATGTGATGTATTCTCTATCTAGTTAATCTGGATTTGATTCTTCTATATTAGACACTCACCATAATTTGGATAAAGTCAGCCCTTTAGACTTCATTGAACAACCATGCAAATTATCCATGTCATTCAAAATATATTGTGCATGAGGCCTCAAGGGAAATTTAGTCCATATTATGAGGTTTCTCTATTTTAGCAACTCGCTTGTCTTCCACATATAAAGGGTTGCTAAATAAGAAACTAGTGCTTGTGCTGCTAATGCCATCTCTTGTGTTGAGTTTATCCATAGAAAATCTATGTTAAGAGATGGTTCTTGTTTTAAATTGGATAAATCACAAGCTTAAAGGATATTATTCAACTAAAGTAAGATAAAGTTGATAAGAGGCCAAGATATGAAAACTTCCTCTCTTTTAGTTGTTTTTAGTATTTTATCCTTAGTGGAATATATCATAGTATATGTTAAATTCCTTGCAATATAAAATGTTCAATAGTGCATATAACTTTGACATCAACTATATGTGTGCACTAATTTAAAGGAATTTAATATATCCTTTTGGGTTTCAAGAATGATGATTCATTTTCCATCCACATATAAGGATTATCATTTGTGAAACCCTCCCTTGTGTTTCTAATGCTCTCTTTTCTAAGTGTTTCAATAAGGTCCTTCCAAGTGCTTTCAAGATGGATTCAAAATCTACGGATATGAGTCTTGGTTGTTTCAATCATTGAGTTTCAATTGATCTCATATCAAATATGATCGAATCAAGAAAAGATGAAAGAAGTTCAAGATCACTTGGTTGGATGAAATCGTAAAGAGAAAAGAGATCACAGTGATTCAAGAAGGGAGTTACACCTTTTTGTCAACCAAATAATGAAGATTTAGTGACATATTTATATGATATCCTTCATTATGAGGTTTGAGGTTCATATTAGCATGCTTTACCCTTCAGGATTTCAATTGATATACTTTCAGTTCTTAAACTTTCAATTGGTTTAATTTTCATCATCTATGTAAAGCATGTTATGTGAAAACCAAGATATAGTGCAAACATGTAACATCCCAATTTTCAACCCAGGTTTGGAACCCTAATCTAACCCCCCTTCCTATTATCTATCCCAAATCTCCCTAGATTTTCTCATCATATGCATACACTTTGTTTGAATATGAACACCTCACTTAGATTTTATTTTCTAGCACCTAAGATTATCTATTAAATTAATTGTTCAAAAGAAAAAGGATATAAAAATGGATATGGAAATTGGAAAATAAAAAGAAAAAGAGAAACCCTCTCCCCCCTAGCTGGGCTGAATCCAGCCCATGCCGCGGCCGCTTCCCCCCCTCGCGCCCGCGACTCCCTCCCCTCGGCCCATTTCCGGCCTGCTTCCACGCGCGCCAGCCCGCCCTGCGCCCCCTCTCTCTTGCTGACGAGCCGACCCCACCTGCCAGCCGCTCTCTCGCGCGCTCACTCCCGCTGGCAGACCGGCCCCACCGGTCAGCCGCTTCATCGTCCTCCCCGCGTACGACTCGTCGCGGTCACCTCCGGCCTTCACCTCCGTCCCCTCGCCCATCCCCTCGCCGCACAGGGAAGTTGGGCACCGCCACGTCCTCGCCGCTTGACCGTGTCCTTGCCCGGTACCGCCCCCGCCGTGCGGTCTCGTCGTCGCCGCTGTGCGGCATTAAACGTCGGCGCTGTGCACCTCACCGGCGTCCACCAAGCTCCGCCGCTCCCCTCCCCTCGGGCGCCTATAAAAGGGTCGCCCCGAGCACTTCCTTCCCCGCACCGGCCTCAGCCACCCCTCTCCTCCCCTTGCCCGAGCTCAATTCGCGAAGCGCCGCCGTCTTCTCCCTCTCCGGTAAGCCCTTCCCTCTCTTCCCCCTCCCCCTCTGGTTGTGTAGCAAGAAATTAGCTAGGCCTATCAGCTTTGCCACACCGCCGCGAGTTTGGAACGCCACTCCCCTACCCCAATCCCCGCCCCGAAGCTCACCGGCGGCGACTCCCGCCGCGGAGCTCCGCCACCTCCCCGCGGATAGCCCCCTCCCGGCCCCCTCTAGCCAAATTGAGCTCGCCCTAGGATCGCCAGCCCCTCCCCGTGCTCAGGCACCTAACCGTTGCCCAAGAACCGGGTCACCGGCGGCGAATCGCCGCCGAGCCCACCGGCGGCCGGTTCACCACGCCGTCGACCGTAGCGCCGTTTCCCCCCCTTCCACTCTCGCTGGCGTGTGGGCCCCGCGGCGACAGCGTCATCCTCGCGCGCCCGTGCCGTCGCTTGCCTTGGGCCGCAGCTGGGCCGACGCAACCGCGCGCCCGGCTGGGCCAGTTTCCCCCCACGGCCCACCAGAAGCTTAATTCCTTTTTCTTTTTCCTTTTTCAGCCTTTTCTCCTTTAATTAATACTTCTCAATATTTTATGCACCAAAAATTATCAAAAATAATTTCTAAGGTCACATGTAATAATAATGTTAGAAAATGACACACTACAATTAGTAAACCACTGTTGATGTATTGTTTTATTGCCTGTTTTACTAGAAGAAGCGGGGTCCGTCGATCCGGAACCCGTAGCCCCGGAAGAAGGGCCAGAGCCCGATCTCCCGGAGGTAGACCTTTTGTGCCAGGAAAGCTTCGATGAAGGCAAGTCCATCCTTCCCTTGATGCATAAATTACCTATTCTTTCTACCACTACCTAGGCCGGGATTTCAGGGTGGGATATTTGCATTGTGAGTAGAGAGATGGCCCGCATTAACATATATTTTTGGATACGAAATGTGGGTTGGGAAAAAGGGCAATATGTTACTTCAAATAAGGTTTCTTTTAAAAAAGGGATGTGCGATGAAGGGTATTCACCCTCATCACCTTGGGAGTGGGATGATCAAGGACTCCCTGGTTTAGGGGAGGGCCTATGGTGTTGGCTCAGCTGGTTTAGGCGTGAGCAGAAGGATCGTCCCCTCATATAAGGACTGGTTTGTCATCTTCATTACCTGTACCCTTTAATAGTACAACCACTCGAGACTGTGTGGGCAGTCACTCAATCTGTACTCGTACGGTCCAACCCCAGGGTTATGAAGGCTGGGGAGCACCGGGAGGATAAGGAGGGGGAATGTTTTGTCCGGTTTGGACATGGAGGTGGCCTGACTCCTTCCGGTATAACCATTAAGGTTAGGACGTGCGAGGAAAGAAAGAGATCCGACATTCGGGTCTCGCGACGGTGAGATCGCAGAAACCGGACTAGTGGGTAAAGTGTACCCCTCTGCGCAGAGTTGAAACCTATTCGAATAGTCTGTGTCCACTGGTATGGACGAGTCTGGTGTGGTATGACAATTAGTGTTTTATTTTTATAACCTCCGTGAACAGGGAAATGTGTGTGTAAGTGCGTACGGAAAAAGAAAACAAGGCCACGGGAGCGGGAAGCTCAGTGGTGGTTGAATATTTTGTTACCTTTAAGTCTTTGGGAAAAACCTTACAACAACTGCCTTTCTCTAAGAAAATGAAGAGTGACTTCAACTCCACCAAATAAAGCATATATGATATAGGTCTCTTTCTCTTTACGGGAGCGGGGTGGGCTTGCGGAATACCTAGTGTATCCACCCAGACTTATTTATGTTTTTCAGCAGCCGAAGACTTATTTTCTGCTATGCTTGATTGAGAGGGATGTGTCTGCCTCCTGGGACTAGTAATTGTATCACATTTGAGTCCCAAAGGATCGGGACGCTTCAGGTGATATCAGAGCCCATAGGACTGGTCGTAGGTCGCAACCCTGACCTTAAAACTTGCCTTAAAAGAAAATACCTCCTACCCCAAGAAAAATCTTCTCTCCTTTCCCCCGATATTAACAAACCCTTCTTTTCCTATTCTAGATGGAAGACTCTCTGGTCATTAGGACATCCTACTGCTCAGAGGTGGAGGGGTTCCCACATCTGTTGCGAAGTTGTGCGCTTCGCATGGGAATCCGCAAGAAGCCAGAATATGTCTGGAAGGAGTATCTCGAGAATGGAATGGAGAAGTGCTCTATGGCAGTCTACTTGGGAGAAAGCCAAAACTATCCGAACCATCCCTCTTTCCAAGTCACTTTCACCGGATACCGCTTCCCAGATACTTGCCAAAATGTTGCCCGAAAAGCCCTCCGACAACTATGCCAGAGCTACAGCAGAGTAATCTTTGAAACCCCCTCCGCTATTTCCCACCCAGAACAAAAATACACCCGCCTGGAGGAAAAGACTTCAGGCCCTGTTAGGGGGAGACCCTATCGAGGATGACCCCACCATCGTCTACATGGCTATATACCTCCACACCCTCGATAACCAATATGATGACCTTGCCTCCCACTGCACTCACCTAAACTCTCGGGTGGAAAGCCTGGAGCATCAAGTCAGGGAACTTACAAGGGAAAAGGCGTCCCTTCAAGAGAGCCTCGAGATAGCAGAAGGCGAGGAAACCAATACCCATGAGGCCTACCGCACTCTGAAGATGGATTACGACAAGAAGTTGAAGAAGCTCGCCCTCGCAAGAAAAATCTGCAAGAAGACCAAAAGCCAAGGATGTCAGACTAAGCAGAAGGAAGAAGCCCCTCCAGCCCTACCTCCTACCAGGATAGGGAACTCGTCCGACACCGAGGAAATGTCCCTAGCCAGCCTTGATGACCTTCTCAAGGAATTTGGGGACACTTTAGAGAAGGAGTTCGGGAGTACCCTAGATAGCACTTGCGTGTAATGAACTTATGGTAGTTGTATGCTGTAATGAACTTGTGTAATGAATAAAGTAACTGGTTGAAAAAATTGGCATGTGCATAGTAGTAACTCTTTTCCCCTGGTAGATGGCTTCAGATAAAACCACGCCTACCGCCTCCGGGATTGGAGCAGGTTTTCCCCTAAGAGCAGAAGGAGAAGCTGGCGGAGAAGGGAGTGAGACCCACCTCCCCGCACCTCCGGAACTACCACTAGATTTGGCCCAAGTTCTAGCCAATCAGACCCGACTCATTGAAGTCCTCACTAGAAGCCTGGAAAACCAGCGCCCAGGTGGTGGGAGACCACAGAACAGGATGTGAGAATTTCTGAGACTCAAGCCTCCCACATTCGCGGGGTCTAGCAATCCCCTCGATGCAGATGACTGGCTGCGCACGATCAAGAGGAAATTGGAAGCCATCGGATGCCCCAAAAATCAGCGTGTTCAATTGGCTGCTCATCAACTTTCTGGGATGGCCCTAGCATGGTGGGATACGTTCAACGAGGCCGTCAGGGATGCTACCTGGGCAGAATTCGAAACTGCTTTCCGCGAGCACCACGTACCCCAGGGGATAGTTCAACTCAAGGAAGATGAGTTCCGGGAACTAACTCAAGGTGGAAGATCTGTCAGTGAGTACGTGCACAAGTTCACAGAGTTGGCTCGTTACGCGCCTGACGATGTCAGCACCGAGGCCAGGAAGATGGCCTGTTTTCTGAAAGGGCTAAGACCTGAACTCAAGACCATCCTCGCCAGCCAAGATTTCCTCAGCTTCTTGCACCTCTCCAACAAAGCCATCCAAGTGGAAAGGGCAAAAGAGGAAGAAAAAGGGCACCTCAAGAGGAAATTCCAGGTTCTCCGAGCTCAGCAGCAAGACCGTCACCAGAGAGCTCGATCCTTTGGGCTTCCACCCAAGGGACCAAGCTTCAATAGACCAGCTGGACCCACTCTGTCGCGTTACAGTCAGCAGAGTCAGAGCTCCTTTCAGGCCCCCTCTGTTGCAAGCAACCAACCGCCAGCAAATGCGTGTTGGCACTGCGGAGACCCCAGTCACTTCAAGAATAACTGTCCCCAGCTGAAGGCACCCGGACCTACCTACTCCAACTCAGTGAATGGCCCCAAGATTCCCTCGGCACCTGCCTCCAAGGCACCCCCCTCCAACAGTCAGCAGAGCAGGACCCAGTACCAGGGCAGAGCACGAGTTAATCACGTCGATGCTCAAGAGGCCCAGCAAGCTCCGGGAGTAGTGCTCGGTGAGTTCCTTATTGAATTTACTCCCGCTACTGTGCTTTTTGATTCAGGAGCATCCCATTCATTTATAGCCACTAGTTTTATGGAGAAACATGGCATTCCCTCTACACCCCTATAAATCCCTTTGGTCACCCGAACCCCAGGGTCAGACCTTCTATGCCAGCTCAAATGCTCCCAGGTCAGAATTCTTTTAAGTGGGGTAGCGTTTTTAGCAGACTTAAACGTCTTGCCATCCCAAGGGATTGATGTGATCCTAGGAATGGATTGGCTAACTAAGCACAAGGGTATCATAAGTTTGCAAGTAAGACCGTCCTTCTCACCGACCGCCAAGGAAAAGCAGTTTCCTGTCAGGCCCAACCACCCGCCAACGATCCAAGGATGTTTAATCTGGCAGCAAAAAGCATATCCGTAATAGAAGAATTCATGGATGTATTTCCGGAAGAGTTGCCTGGAATGCCACCAGAAAGAGGAGTGGAGTTCTATATAGATCTCATTCCTGGCACTGCGCCCATCGCAAAGAGACCATACCGCATGGCCCCCACAGAGTTAGCAGAATTAAAACTCCAGATTGCAGAGCTGCAACAAAAAGGGTACATCCGTCCCAGTTCGTCTCCCTGTGGAGCACCCGTCCTTTTCGTCACCAAAAAGGATGGAAGTATGAGGATGTGTATTGATTACCGGTCCTTGAATGAAGTTACAATCAAGAATAAGTACCCACTCCCTCGGATCGACGACCTCTTCGACTAGCTGCAGAGAGCTAAATATTTCTCCAAGATAGACCTCAGGTCAGGATATCACCAACTGAGGATCAAGGAAGCAGATATTCAGAAGACTGCATTCGTCACCAGATATGGACAATATGAGTTCACATTGATGCCGTTTGGGCTAACGAACGCCCCGCCTTTTTCATGAACCTCATGAATAAGGTATTCATGGAAGAATTGGATAAGTTTGTCATAGTTTTCATCGACGACATCCTTATCTATTCCAAGAATCGCAAGGACCATGAGCGCACCTTTGAATCGTCCTCGGAAGACTCAGGGCACATCAACTCTATGCTAAGCTCAGCAAGTGAGAATTTTGGTTGGAAAAGATAGCCTTCCTTGGGCATATCTTGACTGCAGGAGGAATAGAAGTAGACCCATCCAAGGTAGAAGCCGTTTCAAAATGGAAACAACCATCCAACGTCAGTGAAGTACGAAGCTTTCTGGGAATGGCAGGGTATTATCGCCGCTTTATCAAGGGATTCTCCAGCATAGCAAGACCTATGACCGAACTTCTCAAAAAGGATAATAAGTTTGTGTGGACTCCAAAATGTGAGGAAAGTTTCCAGATCATCAAGGAGAAGCTCACGACCGCGCCCGTTTTGACACTACCAGATATACACCAGGTTTTCGTTATCTTCTGTGATGCTTCAAGGCAAGACTTAGGGTGTGTCTTAATGCAAAATGAGAAAGTTATTGCTTATGCATCCCGCTTACTCAAGCCGCATGAGCAAAATTACCCCACCCACGACTTGGAGTTGGCAGCCATAGTGCACGCCCTAAAAATATGGAGGCACTATCTGATTGGGAACAAATGCCACATCTTCACCGATCACAAGAGTCTGAAGTATATCTTCACTCAGCCAGACCTCAACCTCCGTCAGAGAAGATGGCTTGAACTGATCAAAGATTATGACCTCTGAGAGCACCTAGAGGGGGGGGGTGAATAGGTGATCCTGCAAAACTTGAAACTTAATGCCACAAAACTTGATTAGGAGTTAGCACAAGAATGCCAAGTGGCTAGAGAAGAGTCTTTGCAAGACACGATAACCACAAGAAGATCAATCACAGATAGACACAGTGGTTTATCCCGTGGTTCGGCCAAGTTCAACACTTGCCTAGTCCATGTTGTGGCGTCCCAACGGACGAGGGTTGCAATCAACCCCTCTCAAGCGGTCCAAAGACCCACTTGAATACCACAGTGTTTTGCTTTGCTTTACTATATTCCGTTTGCGAGGAATCTCCACAACTTGGAGCCTCTCGCCCTTACACTTGATGTTCACAAAGAAGCACGGAGTAAGGGAGAAATGAGCAACGCACACAAGACACAAAATCAGAGTGACAACACGCACAAAAGTCGCAACAAGAGCTCACAACACAACTCAGCGAGTTCACAACTCAGAAGGAGCTCTAATTGCTATTGCAAGGAATCAAATGCGCGGAATCGAAGTCTTGGTGCTTAGGAATGCTTTGAGAATGCTTGGTGTGCTCCTCCATGCGCCTAGGGGTACCTTTTATAGCCCCAAGGCAGCTAGGAGCCGTTGAGTGCATTCCAGGAAGGCAATTCTTGCCTTCTGTCGCCTGGCGCACCAGACAGTCCGGTGCGCCACCGAACACTGTCCGGTGCGGATCTCCTTCCTTATTTGGCGAAGCCGACCGTTGGCGCTTTGGAGCCGTTGGCGCACCGGACACTGTCCGGTGCACACCGGACAGTCCGGTGCCCCCTTTCGACCGTTGGCTCGGCCACGTGTCTCGAGCAGATCGCGCGGCCGACCGTTGACCCGGCCGACCATTGGCTCACCGGACAGTCCGGTGCACACCGGACAGTCCGGTGATTTTTAGCCGTACGCCGTTAATCACTTCCCGAGAGCAGCAAGTTCGCCTGAGCCAGTCTGGCGCACCGGACACTGTCCGGTGCACCACCGGACAGTCCGGTGCACCCAGACAGAGCTGACTTTGGCTGAACAAAGCCATCCTTAATTTCAACTTGGTTTTTCCTGTTTCCAGCACTTAGACGCAATACATTAGTCTCTAAAATAATGTACTAAGTCTGAGAAACATACCTTTATACTTGATTTGTACTTTGTCCACCATTTAACACTTGGGCACTTGTGTTGGACACTAAATCACCAAAATACTTAGAAATGGCCCAAGGGCACATTTCCCTTTCAATCTCCCCCTTTTTGGTGATTTATGCCAACACACCATAAAGCAAGTAGAACAAGTGCAAAATCAATTCAAATAAGAACTCAAGATTGTTTTGATTCAAATTTGACATATATGGATCATTCTTTGCCACCACTTGGTTTGTTTTTGCAAATCAAACTCAATTTCCTATCTCTAAGTCAAACACACATGTTAAAACATAAAGAGAGATATTTCACGAGAAATTGATCAAGGATTCAAAAACTCCCCCTTTTTCCCATAATTAAGCCTTCTCCCCACAAGAGACCAACTTTTGACAATAAGAGGCAAACAAGAGTATTTTGACAAACAAAAACTCTAACTCTACTATTTTCAAAATTCACAAGTGGTAGCTGATCTATTTATTGCTTTAGCCTTATTTTCTCCCCTTTGGCATCAAGCACCAAAACGGGATCAATTTTGGCCCTTAACCCCATTGCCTCACCAAAATCTTCAACTAAGAGTAAAAAGGCAATAAGAGTACAAAGATGAACTTGGTAAAAAGTTACTCTTTCATCGGAGTGCAGTGGAAGTCTTGCATGGTCCAAGTCCACCTTTTCCCTTTCAAACCTCCTTTGAGACTAAATTAAGCAAACTCAAGCACACAGTTAGTCTCAAAGGGTCAAGTTGTAGCACATCTCCCCCTAAATTTGTGCATCACTTGCAAATGGATTTGTGAGGTCTGGGGAGTGCTTGTACAACTTGAGCACCATAAATAAACAACAAAATGCTTAAGGAACATGATCAAGGCATAAAACACATGTATGCTATAAATCAATCCAAGTTCCGCGAATCTAAGACATTTAGCTCACTACGCAACTTGCAAAAGGTCTGCTCATCTAAAGGCTTGGTAAAGATATCGGCTAGCTGGTTCTCCGAGCTAACATGAAACACTTTGATATCCCCCTTTTGCTGGTGGTCTCTCAAAAAGTGATGTCGGATGTCTATGTGCTTTGTGCGGCTGTGTTCAACAGGATTATCCGCCATGCTGATAGCACTCTCATTATCACATAGGAGAAGGACTTTGCTCAAATTGTAGCCAAAGTCCCTGAGGGTTTGCCTCATCCAAAGTAGTTGCGCGCAACACTGTCCTGCGGCAACGTACTCGGCCTCAGCGGTGGATAGGGCAACGGAAGTTTGTTTCTTAGAACTCCATGACACCAGGGACCTTCCTAAGAATTGGCACGTCCCCGATGTACTCTTCCTATCGACCTTACATCCAGCATAGTCGGAGTCTGAATATCCAATCAAGTCAAAGGTAGACCCCTTTGGATACCAGATCCCGAAGCAAGGCGTAGCGACTAAGTATCTAAGAATTCGCTTCACCGCCACAAAGTGACACTCCCTTGGATCAGATTGAAATCTAGCACACATGCATACGCTAAGCATAATATCCGGTCTACTAGCACATAAATAAAGTAAAGACCCTATCATAGACCGGTATGCCTTTTGATCAACGGACTTACCTCCTTTGTTGAGGTCGGTGTGTCCGTCGGTTCCCATTGGAGTCTTTGCGGGCTTGGCGTCCTTCATCCCAAACCGCTTGATCAAGTCTTGCGTGTACTTCGTTTGGGAGATGAAGGTCCCATCCTTGAGTTGCCTCACTTGGAACCCAAGGAAGTAGCTTAACTCGCCCATCATCGACATCTCAAACTTTTGAGTCATCACCCTGCTAAACTCTTCACACGACTTTTGATTAGTAGAACCAAATATTATGTCATCGACATAAATTTGGCACACAAAAAGATCACCATCACAAGTCTTAGTGAAAAGAGTTGGATCGGCTTTCCCAACCTTGAAAGCATTAGCAATTAAAAAGTCTCTAAGGCATTCATACCATGCTCTTGGGGCTTGCTTAAGTCCATAGAGCGCCTTAGAGAGCTTACACACGTGGTCGGGGTACCGTTCATCCTCGAAGCCAGGGGGTTGCTCCACGTACACCTCCTCCTTGATTGGCCCGTTGAGGAAAGCGCTCTTCACATCCATTTGGAACAACCTGAAAGAATGGTGAGCGGCATATGCTAGCAAAATACGAATGGACTCTAGCCTAGCCACAGGAGCAAAAGTCTCCTCAAAGTCCAAACCTGCGACTTGGGCATAACCTTTTTCCACAAGTCGTGCCTTGTTCCTTGTCACCACTCCGTGCTCGTCTTGTTTGTTGCGGAATACCCACTTGGTTCCCACAACATTTTGCTTGGGACGAGGCACTAGTGTCCAAACTTCATTCCTCTTGAAGTTGTTGAGCTCCTCCTGCATGGCCAACACCCAGTCTGGATCTAGCAAGGCCTCCTCTACCCTAAAAGGCTCAATAGAAGAGACAAAAGAGTAATGCTCACAAAAATTAACTAAACGAGACCGAGTAGTTACTCCCTTGCTAATGTCACCCAAAATCTGGTCGACGGGATGATCTCTTTGAATCATCGCTCGGACTTGGGTTGGAGGTGCCGGTTGTTCTTCTTTCTCTATCACATGAACATATTGTGCTCCCCCTTGATCATACGCCTCCTCTTGATGAACCTGTTCATTGTCTTGAGTTGAGGGATGCACCATTGTTGAGGAAGAAGGTTGATCTTGCTCATTTTGTTCTTGTGGCCGTACATCTCCAATCGCCATAGTGCGCATTGCGGCCGTTTGAACGTCTTCTTCATCTACATCATCCAGGTCAACAACTTGCTCTCTTGGAGAGCCATTAGTCTCATCAAATACAATGTCGCTAGAGACTTCAACCAAGCCCGATGATTTGTTGAAAACCCTATACGCCTTTGTATTTGAGTCATAACCTAACAAAAACCCTTCTACCGCTTTGGGAGCAAATTTGGAATTCCTACCCTTCTTCAATAGAATGTAGCATTTACTCCCAAAAACTCGGAAATATGAAACATTGGGTTTGTTACCGGTTAGTAGCTCATACGAAGTCTTCTTGAGGAGGCGATGAAGATAGACCCTGTTGATGGCGTGGCAAGCCGTGTTCACGGCTTCCGACCAGAAGCACTCGGGGGGTCTTTAACTCTCCAAGCATCGTCCTCGCCATGTCTATAAGCGTCCTGTTCTTCCTCTCTACCACACCATTTTGTTGTGGTGTGTAGGGAGCAGAGAACTCGTGCTTGATTCCTTCCTCCTCAAGATACTCCTCCACTTGAAGGTTCTTGAACTCGGACCCATTGTCGCTTCTTATCTTCTTCACCTTGAGCTCAAACTCGTTTTGAGCTCTCCTTAGGAAGCGCTTGAGGGTCCCTTGGGTTTCAGATTTATCCTGCAAAAAGAATACCCAAGTGAAGCGGGAAAAATCATCAACTATAACAAGACCATACTTACTTCCTCCTATGCTTAGATAGGCGACGGGTCCGAAGAGGTCCATATGAAGTAACTCCAGGGGTCTTGATGTTGTCATCACATTTTTGGCATGATGAGAGCTTCCCACCTGTTTCCATGCTTGACAAGCTGCACATGGTCTATCTTTTTCGAAAGTCACATTAGTTAGACCTATCACGTGTTCTCCCTTTAGAAGCTTGTGAAGGTTCTTCATCCCTACATGTGCTAAGCGGCGATGCCACAGCCAGCCCATGCTAGTCTTAGCAATTAAGCATGCATCTAGACCGGCCTCCTCTTTTGCAAAATCAACTAAATAAAGTTTGTCGTCTAATACACCCTTAAAAGCTAATGAACCATCACTTCTTCTAAAGACAGACACATCTACATTTGTGAATAAACAGTTATATCCCATATTACAAAGTTGACTAACAGACAACAAGTTATATCCAAGCGACTCAACTAAAAACACATTAGAAATAGAGTGCTCGGAAGAAATAGCAATTTTTCCTAACCCTTTCACCTTGCCTTGGTTCCCATCACCGAATATGATTGAATCTTGGGGATCCTTGTTCTTGATGTAGGAAGAGAACATCCTCTTTTCCCCCATCATGTGGTTTGTGCATCCGCTGTCGATAATCCAGCTTGAGCCCCCGGATGCATAAACCTGCAAGGCAATTTAGGCTTGGGTCTTAGGTACCCAACTCATGTTGGGTCCTACAAGGTTAGTACAAATAGTTTTAGGGACCCAAATGCAAGTCTTGTCTCCCTTGCATTTTGCCCCTAATTTTCTAGCAATCACTTTCCTATCCTTTCTACAAATTGCAAATGAAGCATTGCAAGCATGATAAATTGTAGAAGGTTCATTGTTTACTTTCCTAGAAACATGAACAACATTTCTTCTAGGCATAACATTTTTCCTAGTCAAATTTCTATCATGCATAATAGAAGAACTAGAAGCAACCATGGCTTTTGAATTGTAAGCATTACAACTCCTATCATAATGAACATTCCTAGAATATCTCCTATCATGGTATAAGAAAGCATGGTTCTTTTGCACACTATTTGCCATAGGGGCCTTCCCTTTCTCCTTGATGGGGATGGGAGCCTTATGGCTTGTCAAGTTCTTGGCTTCCCTCTTGAAGCCAAGCCCATCCTTAATTGAGGGGTGTCTACCAACCGTGTAGGCATCCCTAACAAATTTTAGTTTATCAAAATCACTTTTGCTAGTCTTAAGTTGGGCATTAAGACTAGCTACTTCATCATTTAATTTATAGATGCAAACTAGGTGTTCACTACAAGCATCAACATTAAAATCTTTGCACCTATTGCAAATCTTAACATGTTCTACACAAGAGTTGGATTTATTTGCTATTTCTAGTTTAGCATTTAAATCATCATTAACACCTTTTAAAGTAGAAATGGTTTCATGACACGTAGATAGTTCACAAGCAAGCATTTCATTCCTTTTAATTTCTAGAGCAAGAGAATTTTGTGCACTAGCAAATTTATCATGTTCTTCATACAAAAGATCCTCTTGCTTTTCTAATAACCTATTCTTATCATTCAAGGCATCAATTAATTCATTAATTTTATCAACCTTGGTTCTATCTAGGCCCTTGAATAAACATGAATAATCTATTTCATCATCATCACTAGACTCATCCTCACTTGAAGAAGTATAAGTAGTGTTCCGAGTACATACCTTCTTCTCCTTCGCCATGAGGCATGTGTGACGCTCGTTGGGGAAGAGGGATGACTTGTTGAAGGCGGTGGCGGCGAGTCCTTCGTTGTCGGAGTCGGACGAGGAGCAATCCGAGTCCCACTCCTTTCCAAGATGTGCCTCGCCCTTTGCCTTCTTGTAGTTCTTCTTCTTTTCCCACTTTCCACTCTTCTTTTCCTGGTCACTATCATTATTAGGACAATTAGCGATAAAATGACCAATCTTACCACATTTGAAGCATGAGCGCTTCCCCTTCGTCTTGTTCTTGTTGGGGTGCTCCTTGCGACCTTTTAGCGCCGTCTTGAATCTCTTGATGATGAGGGCCATCTCTTCATCATTAAGCCCGGTCGCCTCAACTTGCGCCACCTTGCTAGATAGCGCCTCCTTGCTCCTTGTTGCCTTGATAGCAATAGTTTGAGGCTCTTGGATTGGTCCATTTAGTGCATCGTCGACGTATCTTGCCTCCTTGATCATCATCCGCCTGCTTACAAATTTCCCAAGAATTTCTTCGGGCGACATCTTGGTGTACCTAGGATTCTCACGAATATTGTTCACAAGATGTGGATCAAGAACAGTAAAGGACCTTAGCATTAGGCGGACAACGTCGTGGTCCGTCCATCGCGTGCTTCCGTAGCTCCTCATTAGGATTCGATACCAATTGAGCACCTAGAGGGGGGGTGAATAGGTGATCCTGTAAAACTTGAAACTTAATGCCACAAAACTTGATTAGGAGTTAGCACAAGAATGCCAAGTGGCTAGAGAAGAGTCTTTGCAAGACACGATAACCACAAGAAGATCAATCACAGATAGACACAGTGGTTTATCCCGAGGTTCGGCCAAGTTCAACACTTGCCTAGTCCACATTGTGGCATCCCAACGGACGAGGGTTGCAATCAACCCCTCTCAAGCGGTCCAAAGACCCACTTGAATACCACAGTGTTTTGCTTTGCTTTACTATATTCCGTTTGCGAGGAATCTCTACAACTTGGAGCCTCTCGCCCTTACACTTGATGTTCACAAAGAAGCACGAAGTAAGGGAGAAATGAGCAACGCACACAAGACACAAAATCAGAGTGACAACACGCACACAAGTCGCAACAAGAGCTCACAACACAACTCAGCGAGTTCACAACTCAGAAGGAGCTCTAATTGCTATTGCAAGGAATCAAATGCGCGGAATCGAAGTCTTGGTGCTTAGGAATGCTTTGAGAATGCTTGGTGTGCTCCTCCATGCGCCTAGGGGTCCCTTTTATAGCCCCAAGGCAGCTAGGAGCCGTTGAGTGCATTACAGGAAGGCAATTCTTGCCTTCTATCGCCTAGCGCATCAGACAGTCCGGTGCGCCACCGGAAACTGTCCGGTGCGGATCTCCTTCCTTATTTGGCGAAGCCGACCGTTGGCGCTTTGGAGCCGTTGGCGCACCGGACAGTCCGGTGCCCCCTTTCGACCGTTGGCTCGGCCACGTGTCTCGAGCAGATCGCGTGGCCGACCGTTGGCTCACCGAACAGTCCAGTGCACACCGGACAGTCCGGTGATTTTTAGCCGTATGCCGTTAATCACTTCCCGAGAGCAGCAAGTTCGCCTGAGCCAGTCTGGCGCACCGGACACTGTCCGGTGCACCCAGACAGAGCTGACTTTGGCTGAACAAAGCCATCCTTAATTTCAACTTGGTTTTTCCTGTTTCCAGCACTTAGACACAATACATTAGTCTCTAAAACAATGTACTAAGTCTGAGAAACATACCTTTATACTTGATTTGTACTTTGTCCACCATTTAACACTTGGGCACTTGTGTTGGACACTAAATCACCAAAATACTTAGAAATGGCCCAAGGGCACATTTCCCTTTCAACCTCGAGATCCATTACCACCCGGGAAGGCCAACGTGGTAGCAGACGCGCGCCCTCAGCCGAAAACCTTTTGGGATAAAGGGGACCAACTTTTTGGAAGATTAGAAGAAGGAATCAGCTCAGCTAAATGCATGTCTGGGAGACAACGGTAGCTTGGAAGTCAAGCCAATGCTAGAAGACCTCATATGCAAGGCTCAACGCCTGGATGCAGAGACAACAAGACTTATGGAAAGAGCTCGCAAGGAGCAACTTCCAGACCTTAAGACAAATGAACAACGAGTTCTTTGGTTCAAGAACCGTCCGTGTGTACCAAAAGGAGAGGCACGGGAAGTCCTGCTCAATGAAGCTCACAACTCAGCTTACTCCATCCACCCAGGAACCACCAAGATGTACCTAGACCTCAAAGCCAGATACTGGTGGAGAGGGATGAAAAAGGGGATAGCACAGTATGTGGCCCGGTGTGACACCTGCCAGCGAACAAAGGCCGAACACCAGAAACCTGCAGGCCTACTACAACCCCTCCCAGTGCCTGAATAGAAGTGGGAGGAAATAGGCATGGATTTTGTAACCGGACTGCCCCGGATGCAAAAAGGGAATGACTCTATCTGGGTAATAATCGACCGTCTCACCAAGGTGGCCCACTTCATTCCAGTAAAAAACACTTTTGGAGGAGCCACCCTTGCCCGGATATATCTTAAAGAGATAGTCAGGCTCCATGGTATTCCTCGGAAGATAGTGTCAGATAGAGGGACGCAGTTCACCTCAAAATTTTGGAAGAGCCTTCAGCAAGCTATGGGCACCAAGTTAGATTTCAGCACCGCTTATCACCCTCAGTCAGATGGTCAAACGGAGAGGGTCAACAAGGTCCTCGAAGATTTACTAAGAGCCTGTGTGTTGACGTTCGACAAGAATTGGGAGTCCAGTTTGCCGTATGCCGAATTCTCATAAAACAACAGCCATCAGGCCAGCATCAAAATGTCACCGTTCGAAGCATTGTACGGAAGAAAGTGCCAGACCCCCCTAATGTGGTCCAATGTAGGGGAAAGGACACTAGAGGGACCCGACTTTGTTAAAGAAACCGAAGAGAAAGTTTCCCTGATCCGCAAGAGGTTACTTGAAGCTCAGAGTCGACAGAAAAGTTATGCAGACAACAGACGGAGGGAACTCAGATTTAGGAAGGAGATTTCGTATACCTCAAAGTCTCCCCGATGCGTGGTGTCAAAAAGTTCCAAATGAAAGGAAAGTTAGCACCGTGTTTCGTCAGTCCCTATCCCGTCATTAGCAGAGTGGGACCCGCAACATACAACCTTGAGCTACCAGAATCCATGTCAGATATTCACAATGTGTTCCATGTGTCCAGCTCCGTAAATGTCTGCAAGTACTAGAAAACCACATCGAGGCAGAGACAATTCAGATTCAAAAAGATCTCCAGTACCGGGAAAAGCCAGTAAAGATTCTCGACTCAGCAGTCCGAAAGACCCGCAACTCAGAAGTAAGACTCTGTAAGGTTCAGTGGAGCAGAGAAGGAGAAGAGGAAGCTACCTGGGAAAGTGAGGACTCTCTGAGGAGGGAATACTCTTACCTTTTCTCGAGCCCTGTCTGAATCTCGAGGGCGAGATTCCTTTAAGTGGGGTAGGTTTGTAACATCCCAATTTTCAACCCAGGTTTGGAACCCTAATCTAACCCCCCTTCCTATTATCTATCCCAAATCTCCCTAGATTTTCTCATCATATGCATACACTTTGTTTGAATATGAACACCTCACTTAGATTTTATTTTCTAGCACCTAAGATTATCTATTAAATTAATTATTCAAAAGAAAAAGGATATAAAAATGGATACGGAAATTGGAAAATAAAAAGAAAAAGAGAAACCCTCTCCCCCCTAGCTGGGCTGAGTCCAGCTCATGCCGCGGCCGCTTCCCCCCCCTCGCGCCCGCGACTCCCTCCCCTCGGCCCATTTCCAGCCTGCTTCCGCGCGCGCGCCAGCCCGCCCTGTGCCCCCCTCTCTCTCGCTGATGAGCCGACCCCACCCTCCAGCCGCTCTCTCGCGCGCTCACTCCCGCTGGCAGACCGGCCCCCCCGGTCAGCCACTTCGTCGTCCTCCCCGCGTACGGCTCGTCGCGGTCACCTCCGGCCATCACCTCCGTCCCCGCGCCCATCCCCTTGCCGCACAAGGAAGTTGGGCACCGCCCCGTCCTCGCCGCTTGACCATGTCCTTGCCCGATACCGCCCCCGCCGTGCGGTCTCGTCGTCGCCGCTGTGCGGCATTAAACGCTGGCGTTGTGCACTTCACCGGCGTCCGCCAAGCTCTGCCGCTCCCCTCCCCTCGGGCGCCTATAAAAGGGTCGCCCCGAGCACTTCCTTCCCCGCACCGGCCTCAGCCACCCCTCTCCTCCCCTCGCCCGAGCTCAATTCACGAAGCGCCGCCGTCTTCTCCCTCTCCGGTAAGCCCTTCCCTCTCTTCCCCCTCCCCCTCTGGTTGCGTAGCAAGAAATTAGCTAGGCCTATCAGCTTCGCCACACCGCCGCGAGTTTGGAACGCCACTCCCCTACCCCAATCCCCGCCCGAAGCTCACCGTCGGCGACTCCCGCCGTGGAGCTCCGCCACCTCCACGCGGACAGCCCCTCCTGGCCCCCTCTAGCCAAATTAAGCCTGCCCCTAGGATCGCCAGCCCCTCCCCGTGCTCAAGCACCTAACCGTTGCCCAAGAATTGGGTCACCGGCGGTGAATCGCCGCCGAGCCCACCGGTGGCTGGTTCACCCCGCCGTCGACCATAGCGTCGTTTCCCCCTTCCACTCTCGCTGGCGTGTGGGCCCTGCGGCGACGGCGTCATCCTCGCGCGCCCGCGCCGTCGCCTGCCTTGGGCCGCAGCTGGGCCGGCGCAACCGCGCGCCCGCGCGCGCCCTGCGCTCGGCTGGGCCAGTTTCCCCCCCCACTACCCACCAGAAGCTTAATTCCTTTTTCTTTTTCCTTTTTCAGCCTTTTCTCCTTTAATTAATACTTCTCAATATTTTATGCACCAAAAATTATCAAAAATAATTTCTAAGGTCACATGTAATAATAATGTTAGAAAATGACACACTACAATTAGTAAACCACTGTTGATGTATTGTTTTATTGCCTGTTTTACTAGAAGAAGCGGGTACCGTCGATCCGGAACCTGTAGCCCCGGAAGAAGGGTCGGAGCCTGATCTCCCGGAGGTAGACCTTTTGTGCCAGGAAAGCTTCGACGAAGGCAAGTCCATCCTTCCCTTGATGCATAAATTACCTATTCTTTCTACCACTACCTAGGCCGGGATTTCAGGGTGGGATATTTGCATTGTGAGTAGAGAGATGGCCCGCATTAACATATATCTTTTGGATACGAAATGTGGGTTGGGAAAAACGGCAATATGTTACTTCAAATAAGGTTTATTTTTAAAAAAGGGATGTGCGATGAAGGGTATTCACCCTAATCACCTTGGGAGTGGGATGATCAGGGACTCCCTGGTTTAGGGGAGGGCCTAAGGTGTTGGCTCAGCTGGTTTAGGCGTGAGCAGAAGGATCGTCCCCTCATATAAGGACCGGTTTGTCATCTTCATTACCTGTACTCTTTAATAGTACAACCACTCAAGACTGTGTGGGCAGTCACTCAATCTGAACTCGTACGGTCCAACCCCAGGGTTATGAAGGCTAGGGAGCACCGGGAGGATAAGGAGGGGGAGTGTTTTGTCCGGTTTGGACATGGCGGTGGCCTGACTCCTTCCGGTATAACCATTAAGGTTAGGACGTGCGGGAAAGAAAGAGATCCGGCATTCGGGTCTCGCGACGGTGAGATCGCAGAAACCGGACTAGTGGGTAAAGTGTACCCCTCTGCGCAGAGTTGAAACCTATTCAAATAGTCCGTGTCCATTGGTATGGACGAGTCTGGTGTGGTATGACAATTAGTGTTTTATTTTTATAACCTCTGTGAACAGGGAAATGTGTGTGTAAGTGCGTACGGAAAAAGAAAACAAGGCCATGGGAGCGGGAAGCTCAGTGGTGGTTGAATATTTTGTTACCTTTAAGTCTTTGGGAAAAACCTTACAACAACTGCCTTTCTCTAAGAAAATGAAGAGTGACTTCAACTCCACCAAATAAAGCATATATGATATAGGTCTCTTTCTCTTTACGGGAGCGGGGTGGGCTTGCGAAATACCTAGTGTATTCACCCAGACTAATTTATGTTTTTCAGCAGCCGAAGACTTCTTTTCTGCTATGCTTGATTGAGAGGGCTGTGTCTGCACCCAGTTCTGCCTGTGGCTTGGGCTAGTGTACTTTCTACTGCGCTTTATATTCTGGCTCTCTCGAGCTTGTACCCCGGTATTATAATAACCTTTATTTAAACTCTGTACTATTTGAAGTAAGGAATGTGTTTACTAGCCTCCTAGGACTAGTAATTGTATCACATTTGAGTCCCAAAGGATCGGGACGCTTCAAAACATCTCCTTTAACCTCGTATTGTTGATGTGCATAAGTGTACTTTGTGTACTCTTGCATGCACAAATTGAGGGAGAGTTTAGCCTATATCTTGTGAGACTAATGATTTCTTTCAAGTTCATGTTGTGTAGTCTCACACCTTGGAGAACATCAAATGAGGATGAATGGTTCAATAGAAATGGAAATGAATTTCTCTTGATCGTTTGAAGAGGATAAGTTTCTCTTTGAAATGTCAAGCCTATCAAAAGCTAAGATGGAAATTCATGATTATAATGGAGACCATGTGGCGTAGAACAAAGGTGTGTCACTCTACGAACTATTGTATTACATTTTTGTATCTAGGCTCTTACATGCTATTGTGTGCATGTATATGCAATATCTTAAGTCACATCATAAGGTTGCAATTGTGGTGACGATTAAAGAATATCTAGATATTTGATTAATACCTCTTGTGGTGATGTCATAAGTTAGTCTTAAGTCATCTTAGTGAGGTATGAGTCAAACATTCTAACTTCTCAAGAATCTTGGCTTAAAATACTGCATATCATGACTATTAGTATACTTTTTGAGTATGAGTAATTCTTTCAATTGGCACAATTTTACATTTTCATACTTTATTTGTACCGAGGTTCAAATTGTAGAACTTATTCCCCTGGCCTCATAAGTCCAAGTGCATAAGCTAAACAAGTATTCATCACTTGTATGCACACATTTAGGGGGAGAATGGTTTATAATTTGAATCTTTGAGACTAACTTCATTTTCAAGTCTATTATGTGTGTAGTCTCAAATTAGAAAGGAACCTTCGGGCAAAGACAATCGCTTCCACTGCAAATTTTGATGGAGCTTGCAAATGAATTGTAAATCCAACACAAGTATGGAACTACCCTTGAAAAGGTAAAATGCAAAGGTACATCACTTCATGTCACTTCTCCATTACCTTTGTACCATCTAAGGACCCTTTTCATAAAAGTCTGTTCCCATCTTGCTTAATCATAATTTCTACCCTTTATATTCTTTGTATCCTTTTTTGGAGATTTATGACAAAGGGGGAGAAATTTTGCATTAAAGCTTACCTTTAGTCTTATGTAACTAAGTGTTATAAGACTTTAAAGAGGGGAGAAATAATTAACAAAAGGGGAAGTCATAAGAAAAACATAAGATGTAGAAAATTGATAAGGGCATACTATGTCATGAGCATCACGTTTATTTTATGACACACTGCACCCCATGAATAGTATGATATAAGTTGTCTCCATACTTTGACCCAAATATGTGCTTTTGGCATTTGAGTACAAAAATGTTATTTTCTGAAATGCATATATTTAGGGGGAGGAAACTATATCATAGGATTCAAAATCTTATTTATCAAATCTTATGTAAGATTTAAATGTGTTGTCATCAATCACCAAAAAGGGGGAGATTGAAAGTGCATTCATCCCGTTTGTGAGTTTTGGTGATTTGGATAACAACACATTTAAAGGTCTAACGAGTTTGCTAAGTGTTGAACAGGAAATTCAGTATGATGAACATACTTGAATAGTGTATAATAATCAGTGAACAAAGGTTCAACACGAGGTTAAATAACCAATGAGACAATGCAAATGGATATAATATGGTCTCTGTATTGGTTTGAATATATATGGACAAGACCTGAGAAATCACTACATACATATGATCAGAACAGAGGATGAAGTGATTAAGAGGATTGGTCAAGCCAAAGTGAATAAGATATGAGGAATCGTGAATTGGCTTGACCATATTACTATCAGTCCATATATGCTTCTATGAGAATCAAACCAGAGCTTGATTAATCTTAACAATTATATCTAGAAGACATTCAAGCAAGGTTCATAATATTGAAGAAATGATTCTCTCAATGGATGCTCAAAATGATGTGACTCAAGAATGGCTTGATAGGGTGAAGATAGCAAGGAAAGGGCTTCGAGGAACTAAGCGAAGGTGAAGCTCAAGCGACGGCTTTTAGACCAAGGTACCATGGCTAAGGTGAAGAAGAGAGTACTTGCACTAAGTCGATGAACTAATCAGCTATGAAGAGTTATAACATGTTGATGCATCAGTAAGGTGACTTGAAGCCACGATTTGAACTCATATATGGTGATATGGTACAAGTCACAGGGTTTGAGTTGTGTTTGCTTTAAAAGGTGAGACAAAGATGTTTGTGATCCTTATGAAGCAACACCATGGAGAAATCACACATGAGACACCAATGACTCAAGGAGTTTACTTAATTATATTTTATTTAACTTAAGTATAGGAATCGTCATACTATAAATAGGGATCCAAAAAGAAGGTTGGTGTTTGCCAAAGCTCAAGCCTCTATATTCAAAATCTATTTTTGAAAACCAAAAATCTCTTGAACGTTCTATGGTTGACCGCAGTTAGGTTTGAGAAACCTAGAGTGTTCTTGTTGAAAAGCAGCTGAACTTCTTCAACTGCAGCTGAGCTTTTCAGCTGAGATGAACTTTAGCTGAGTTGAGCTTCTTCAGCTGCAGTTGAGCTTTCTCAACTCCAGCTGAACTTCAAGTTCAACCGGGGTCCAGGCAGGTTCAACCGAGGTCTAGGGCAAGTTCAACCGGGGTCCAAGGAAAGTTCAGCCGGGGTTTTTTTTTCTGGACCTCACTGGTCAAAACCGGTTGAACCGGTCCTAAGGGAGGTTCAACCGGTGTCAGGGTCACCTGACCGGTCTGACCTCCTGACTGGCAGACTGACTGCCAGTCTGACTCCCAGGCGGTTGAACCAGCCCTAGGGGCGGTTCAACCGGTGTCAGGACCTGTTTTTGCAGTCTGACCTGTAGTCTGCCAGTCTGACTGGCAGACTGACTGTCAGCCTGCCCCAGGTGGTTGAACCGGTCCTAGGGGCGGTTCAACCGGTCCTCCACAGCCAAAACCAGTCCAACGGCTAGTTTTGAATCCCCACCTATATATACTCACTCCTACCTCTCTCCCCACACAAGAGCACGACCCAAACTCCATTTCCAACTTGAGAACCACTTTCCACTCTCTCTCACACATCTCTTGCCTCTCCCATTTCAAATCTTTGGAGAGAAATCTTTGAGTGAGCTTGAGAGCTGCGATTTTTGTGCTTCATCTCTAAATCTCTCTCGCTCTTCTTCATTCGAGCTTTGGTACTACATCGAGTTCTTTGTGGATTCATTACTCTTGGAGCTTCTAGCTCCTAGACGACTAGGTGTCTCTTGTGAGTCTCCAAATCTTGTGGAAGACCACAAGAACATTTGTATTTCCTGCTCGTTTGAGCAAAGATTAGTGTGTGGGCTTGACCTTTGTGGTCGGCAAAGGGAGGATTAGGGTTGGAAGAGACCAGACTCTTTGTGGGCGCCTCAACGAGGAAGTAGGGCACCTTGGTGGTGTGACCGAACCTCGGGATAAATCTTATGTCTCTTGTGTTCTTGCTCATTGTGTTTGTTTGTGTTCTTCGTTCTCTCACCATTCCGTGGAAGATTTGTTTATATCTTTTTGGTGTGTGGATTTTGAGAAGTGCCCTTCTCAGATCTACTACTTTGAACCATGTGGATCATTTAGAACATCTCATTTCCAAAGTTAACTGGGTGAATTTCTAGATCAATTCAGTTTTACCCAGTTTGCTTCTAGTTTTTGTTGAAAAAGTTTTAACTTGCCTATTCACCCCCCTCTAGGCAACTTTAAACCACCACCTAAAAAATTTAGAGAAAAGCGATTAATATCAATGAAAATGATAATTAAGAGAAGAATAACGTTTATTAAACTTTATTGTACAAATAAAACTAAATTTGAAGATGTAAGTAACAATTAGAAAAGTCAAGTTATTATTATTAAAATTATCTAGCAATCTAAGAATTGGGAACTGTTGGAGACTAGGATTATTTTTGTTCCTAATATAAATTTAACAACTTGCTAAATCTGAGTTTAGAAAGCATTTTTAGGAACTGATGGAGAGCATCTCCAACAGTGCCTTAAATCAATGTCCTATTTTAAAATATTGGGCTCAACTCATAAAAAATAGCTCCAACAGTGCCCTATTTTACAATTTTTATCAAAAAATATAGGGCACACCATTTATTTATCTAAATATACTACACCCCAAACTAGTGTCATATCCTTCTTTTTTACGTCATTCTCAACATTTTTTTCTAATAATGTAGTTTACTCTCTAAAATACATGATTTATGACTAAATTGCTAGAACACAATTTGTTTTAATGCCTTAAACACTTTAATTATGTAGTAGATTAATTTTTGGAACACTATTTCAAATCACCTTGTTGGAGATGCTCTTGATGAGATATTTGTTAGCTAGCTAATTTCACTACCATTTTTTTAGCCATCTAGCTATTAATGCGGTGTTTGGTTTCTATGTGTCAGGGATACGATCCCCGGTCTCTAGGACGCGTCGGTCAGCGAGCACACTGTGGAAATGCCTCTGGTAACTGGGACCCACTGGTTAGCTGGAGGAGATAGGTAACATCTAACCTTGAGGCATCCACCCCCGGACAAACCCCACGGCACCGAGCCCGGGGTCGGGCATGGCAGAACCTGACAGGGGTAGGGCACACCGAAGGGAAACCACTCGAGTGATCCCGCGCATGGCTCGAAACCGATCTATCATAAGTGACCGGCCGTATTAACTACGTATGGCAACGAGCCACGGTGGTGGCACTGGTCCACCTCCCACTTATGACCTACTAATCCCTAGAACTACGTCACATTTACGGACCACACACCTACGGCCTGCGGCGCACTCATGATTTATCGGACTAGGCCAGAGTGCACATACCGCTGGAAGGGCGCAACATGACAAAAGCACCGAGCCCCAGGCTACAAAATGTCAGGGGTCGGTATAGCCCAAAATGATGACGCTCGATCCCCACATTACTCGCGTTTGTCATAAAGAATACGGGACAACCAGGTGACCTTGGGCCCATGAGCACGCGTTGCTTCACCCGAGGTAGAATGTTTGGTTTTACCTCTACCCGGTGGCTCCTTCCTGAGGAAGCCACTGCTAGCCGACCCCCTTCCTCTGCCTATAAAAGGAAGGGGTTGGCCCTTAAACGAACGTATGCACACACACTGACGGACCCCAGATGAGAAGACACCCAAATGAACCGATGAATAGGAGGAGGACGCATCGACGAGGACCAGAGGTCGGAGCCCCGCCGCTAAGCCAAAACTTAGCTAGGACTTCACTCTGTAACCTTTAGCTCCACTTCCACCCCGATAAGAGACTTGGGAGTCTCTCCTCCCTCTCTCACCCGCTTGTAACACCTACTACGAGCTTTGATCATCAATGGTACCAATAGCGCAAGTGTAACACCCTGAATTTAGGGCTATAAAATTTTCTTTCTAAATATCCACCAAATTCAGGTGTTACTCTTGTTTCTCTCTGAAAGTCGCCTAGAGGGGGGGGGGCGAATAGGAAAATCTGAAATTTATAAACTTTAAACACAATCTACAAGTCGGGGTTAGTGTTAGAAATAAAACTGAGTCCGTTAGAGAGGGCGAAAACAAATCACAAGCAAATGAAAGCGAATGACACAGTGATTTGTTTTACCGAGGTTCGGTTCTTGCAAACCTACTCCCCGTTGAGGTGGTCACAACGACCGGGTCTCTTTCAACCCTTTCCCTCTCTCAAACGGTCACCTAGACCGAGTGAGCTTTTATCCTTAATCAACGGGTCACTTAGACCCCTTACAAGGACCACCACAACTTGGTGTCTCTTGCTTGATTACAAGTTGCTTGAGAACAAGAATGGGAAAGAAGAAAAGCAATCCAAGCGACAAGAACTCAAATGAACACAAATATCTCTCTCACTAGTCACTAAATGTTTGGAGTGATTGTGGACTTGGGAGAGGATTTGATCTCTTGTTTGTGTGTTGGAGTGAAGTCTAGAGCTCTTGTATTGAATGCAATGGTTGAAAACTTGGATACCTTGAAGTGTGGTGGTTGGGGGTATTTATAGCCCCAACCACCAAAGTGGCCGTTGGGGAGGCTGTCTGTCGATAGGCGCACCGGACAGTCCGGTGCGCCACCGGACACTGTCCGGTGCGCCAGCCACGTCATCCAACCGTTAGGGTTCGACCGTTGGAGCTCTAACAGATTAGGGCACCGGACAGTCACTGTTCACTGTCCGGTGCGCCTTCTGGCACTGCTCTGACTCTGCGCGCGCTGTCCGTGCACTGTTCACGTTCACTGTTCACTTTTGTAGACGACCGTTGGCGCAGTAGCCGTTGCTCCGCATGGCACACCGGACAGTCCGTTGCTACAGCAGACAGTCCGGTGAATTATAGCGGAGTGGCTCTTCAAAAACCTGAAGCTGAGCAGTTTAGAGTTGATCTCCATGGTGCACCGGACAGTCCGGTGCGCCAGACCAGGGCAGCCTTCGGTTGGTTTTGCTCCTTTCTTTTTGAACACTGACTTTATCTTTTTATTGGTTTGTGTTAAACCTTTGGCACCTGTAGAACATGTAATCTAGAGCAAAACTAGTTAGTCCAATTATTTGTGTTGGGCAATTCAACCACCAAAATCATTCATGAAAAGGTTTGACCCTATTTCCCTTTCAATCTCCCCCTTTTTGGTGATTGATGCCAACAAAAACCAAAGCAAATATATAAGTGCATAATTGAACTAGTTTGCATAAGGTAAGTGCAAAGGTTTCTTGGAATTAAACCAATTAATACTTTCATAAGATATGCATGGATTGCTTTCTTTCTTTTAACATTTTGGACCACGCTTGCACCACTTGTTTTGTTTTTGCAAAATCTTTTGGAAAAATCTTTTCAAAGTAGTTTTGCAAATAGTCAAAGGTATATGAATAAGATTGCAAGAAGCATTTTCAAGATTTGAAATTTTCTCCCCCTGTTTCAAATGCTTTTCCTTTGACTAAACAAAACTCCCCCTTAATGAAATTCTCCTCTTAGTGTTCAAGAGGGTTTTACCAATTCAAATATTTTAGATACCAAATTTTTGAAAGACTCCTCCTTAAGCTATAGATACCAATTGAGATAGAATTTCTTAGAGGAATACTACTTTCAAAGATACCAATTGAAAAACATTTAACAATTTAAACTTGTTTCGAAAAATTTGAAATTGGCGTGGTGGTGCGGTCCTTTTGCTTTGGGCTAATACTCTCTCCCCCTTTGGCATTAATCGCCAAAAACGGAGTCTTTAGAGCCCTTTTACTTTCTCCCCAATGGTATGAGTAATGAATATGAGTGAAGATTATACCAAAGTGGAGAGCGATGCGGAGTGACGGTGAAGGTTAAATGATACCGGTAGAGTGGAGTGGAAGCCTTGTCTTCACCGAAAACTCCATTTCCATTTCAATCTATGACTTGGCATAAGAATTTACTTGAAAACACATTAGTCATATCACATGAAAGAGATATGATCAAAGGTACATAAATGAGCTATGTGTGCAAAAATATCAATCAAAATTTCGAGAATCAAGAATGTTTAGCTCATTCCTAAGTTTGGTAAAGTTTTTCTCATCTAGTGGTTTGGTAAAGATATCGGCTAATTGTTCTTTGGTGCTAACATAAGCAATCTTGATATCCCCCTTTGTTGGTGATCCCTCAAAAAGTGATACCGAATGGCTATGTGCTTAGTGCGGCTGTGTTCAACGGGATTATCCGCCATGCGGATTGCACTCTCATTATCACATAGGAGAGGAACTTTGGTTAATTTGTAGCCATAGTCCCTAAGGGTTTGCCTCATCCGAAGCAATTGCGCGCAACAATGGCCTGTGGCAATGTACTCGGCTTCGGCGGTAGAAAGAGCTACTGAATTTTGATTCTTTGAAGCCCAAGACACCAGAGATCTTCCCAAGAACTAACAAGTCCCTAATGTGCTTTTTCTATCAATTTTACACCCTGCCCAATCAGCATCTGAGTAACCTATTAAATCAAAGGTGGATCCCTTGGGGTACCAAAGACCAAACTTAGGTGTATGAACTAAATATCTCAAGATTCTTTTCACGGCCCTAAGGTGAACTTCCTTGGGATCGGCTTGGAATCTTGCACACATGCATACAGAAAGCATAATATCCGGTCGAGATGCACATAAATAGAGTAAAGATCCTATCATCAACCGGTATACCTTTTGATCTACGGACTTACCTCCCGTGTCGAGGTCGAGATGCCCATTGGTTCCCATGGGTGTCTTGATGGGCTTGGCATCCTTCATTCCAAACTTAGTGAGTATGTCTTGAATGTACTTCGTTTGGCTGATGAAGGTGCCCTCTTGGAGTTGCTTCACTTGAAATCCTAAGAAGTACTTCAGCTCCCCCATCATAGACATCTCGAATTTTTGTACCATGATCCTACTAAACTCTTCACAAGTAGATTTGTTAGTAGACCCAAATATGATATCATCAACATAAATTTGGCATACAAACAAATCATTTGCAATAGTTTTAGTAAAGAGAGTAGGATCAGCTTTTCCGACTTTGAAGCCATTAGTGATAAGAAAATCTCTTAGGCATTCATACCATGCTCTTGGAGCTTGCTTGAGCCCATAAAGCGCCTTAGAGAGTTTATAAACATGATTAGGGTACTCACTATCTTCAAAGTCGGGAGGTTGCTCAACATAGATCTCCTCCTTGATTGGTCCATTGAGGAAGGCACTTTTCACATCCATTTGATAAAGCTTGAAGCCATGGTAAGTAGCATAGGCAAGTAATATGCGAATTGACTCAAGCCTAGCTACGGGTGCATAGGTTTCACCGAAATCCAAACCTTCGACTTGTGAATATCCCTTGGCCACAAGTCGGGCTTTGTTCCTTGTCACCACACCATGCTCATCTTGCTTGTTGCGGAAGACCCACTTGGTTCCTACAACATTTTGGTTAGGACATGGAACAAAATGCCATACCTCATTCCTCGTGAAGTTGTTGAGTTCCTCTTGCATTGCCAACACCCAATCCAAATCTCTTAATGTGTCTTCCATCCTGTATGGCTCAATAGAAGACACAAAAGAGTAATGTTCACAAAAATGTGCGACACGAGATCGAGTGGTTACTCTCTTATGAATATCGCCGAGGATGGAGTTCACGGGGTGATCTCGTTGTATCGCTTGGTGGACTCTTGGGTGTGGCGGTCTTGGACCCTGATCATCTTCCTTGTCTTGATCATTGGCATCTCCCCCTTGATCATTGTCCTCCTCTTGAGGTGGCTCTTCTTGATCTTCATTTTCATCATCTTGAGCTTGATCCTCATCTTGAGTTGGTGGAGATGCTTGCATGGAAGATGACGGTTGATCCTTAAGTCGAACTTGTTTTGAGCCCGTCTCAAGAATCCTTTTATGGTTTCTTGGGTTTGAGATTTATTCTGCAAAAAGAACACCCAAGTGAAGCGAGAATAATCATCCACAATTACAAGACAATACTTACTTCTGCCGATGCTTATGTAAGCGATCGGGCCGAATAGATCAATGTGGAGTAGCTCAAGCGGCCTGTCGGTCGTCATGATATTCTTGTGTGGATGGTGGACACCAACTTGCTTCCCTGCTTGACATGCGCTACAAACCCTGTCTTTCTCAAAATGAACATTGGTTAGTCCCAAAATGTGTTCTCCCTTTAGAAGCTTATGAAGATTCTTCATCCCAACATGGGCTAGTCGGTGATGCCAGAGCCAACCCATATTAGTCTTAGCAATTAAGCAAGTATCGAGTTTAGCTCTATTAAAATCAACTAAGTATAGCTGACCCTCTAATAAGCTCACTAGTCAATTTTTCACATTTTTCTATCTCTTGAGCATAAGCATTTTTAACCTTAACATGCTTCTTGTTTTCCTTAATAAGGAAGTCCTCTTGGCTATCCAAGAGTTCATCCTTCTCATGAATAGCACTAATTAATTCATTCAATTTTTCTTTTTGTTGCATGTTTAGGTTGACAAAAAGAGCGAGCAAGTCATCCTCATCATCACTAGAGCTAGCCTCATCACTAGATGTTGCATATTTAGTGGAACCTCTAGATTTTACCTTCTTCTTTTTGCCGTCCTTTGCCATGAGGCACTTGTGGCCGACGTTGGGGAAGAGTAGACCTTTGTTGACGGCGATGTTGGTGGCGTCCTCGTTGGAGGAGGAGTTGGTGGAGCTCTCATTGGAGTCCCATTCCTGACACACATGGGCATCACCGCCCTTCTTCTTGTAGTATTTCTTCTTTTCCTTCCTTCTCCCCTTCTTGTCGTCGCCCCTGTCACTATCACTTGACATAGGACATTTTGCAATAAAATGACCAGGCTTACCACACTTTTAGCAAACTTTCTTGGAGCGAGGCTTGTAATCCTTACCCCTCCTTTGCTTGAGGATTTGGCGAAAGCTTTTGATGATTAGCGCCATCTCCTTGTTGTCGAGCTTGGAGGCGTCGATGGGGAGCCTACTTGATGTAGACTCTTCTTTCTTTTCCTCCGTCGCTTTGAATGCGACGGGTTGCACCTCGGGTGTGGAGGTGGCGCCTCGCTCGATGATTTGTTTGGAGCCTTTGATCATCAACTCAAAGCTCACAAACTTTCCTATCACCTCCTCGAGAGACATTAGCTTATATCTAGGATCACCACAAATTAATTGAACTTGTGTAGGATTAAGAAAAATGAGTGATCTTAGAATAACCTTGACCATTTCATGGTCATCCCATTTTGTGCTCCCGAGGTTGCGCACTTGATTCACCAAGGTCTTGAGCCGGTTGTACATGGCTTGTGGCTCCTCCCCTTGGTTGAGCATGAATCGACCGAGCTCCCCCTCGATCGTTTCCCGCTTGGTGATCTTGGTCACCTCATCTCCTTCGTGCGCGGTCTTGAGCACGTCCCAAATCTCTTTGGCACTCTTCAACCCTTGCACCTTATTATACTCCTCTCGACTTAGAGAAGCGAGGAGTATAGTAGTGGCTTAGGAGTTGAAGTGCCGAATTTGGTCGACCTCCTCCGAATCATAGTCCTTGTCCCCTTCCTTTGGTACCTGCGCTCCATACTCAACAATATCACATATGCTTTTGTGGAGTGAGGTTAGGTGATGCTTCATTTTATCACTCCACATAGAATAATCTTCACCGTTAAAAACCGGTGGTTTGCCTAATGGGACAGAAAGTAATGGAGTGCGTTTGGAAATGCGAGGATAGCGGAGGGACATCTTACTATACTTTTTGCGCTCATGGCGCTTAGAAGTGGCGGATGCCGATTCGGAGCCGGAGGTGGAAGGGGACGAAGAGTCGGTCTCATAGTAGACCACTTTCTTCATCTTCTTCTTCTTGTCACCTTTCCGTTGTGACTTGATGGAGGAAGAGGATTCCTCCTTGTGCTTGTGGGCGGACTCCCTTGAATGGGTTCTCCCCGAGCTTGCGAACTTGTCGCCACCGGTCCCGATCTCTCTCTTGGCGGATGCTCCCGACATCATTTCGAGTAGTTAGACTCTAATGAAGTATCGACTCTGATACCAATTGAAAGTCACCTAGAGGGGAGGGGGTGAATAGGCAAATCTGAAATTTATAAACTTTAAACACAATCTACAAGCCGAGGTTAGTGTTAGAAATAAAACCGAGTCCGTTAGAGAGAGCGAAAACAAATCACAAGCAAATGAAAGCGAATGACACGGTGATTTGTTTTACCGAGGTTCGGTTCTTGCAAACCTACTACCTGTTGAGGTGGTCACAAAGACTGAGTCTCTTTCAACCCTTTCCCTCTCTCAAACGGTCACCTAGACCAAGTGAGCTTTTCTCCTTAATCAACAGGTCACTTAGACCCCTTACAAGGACCACCACAACTTGGTGTTTCTTGCTTGATTACAAGTTGCTTGAGAACAAGAATGGGAAAGAAGAAAAGCGATCCAAGCGACAAGAATTCAAATGAACACAAATATCTCTCTCTCACTAGTCACTAAATGTTTGGAGTGATTGTGGACTTGGGAGAGGATTTGATCTCTTGTTTGTGTCTTGGAGTGAAGTCTAGAGCTCTTGTATTGAATGCAATGGTTGAAAACTTGGATACCTTGAAGTGTGGTGGTTGGGGGTATTTATAGCCCCAACCACCAAAGTGGCTGTTGGGGAGGCTGTCTGTCGATGGGCGCACCGGACACTGTCCGGTGCGCCAACCACGTCACCCAACCGTTAGGGTTCGACCGTTGGAGCTCTGACAGATTGGGGCACCGGACAGTCACTGTTCACTGTCCAGTGCGCCTTTAGGCGCTGCTCTGACTCTGCGCACGCTGTCACGTTCACTGTTCACTTTTGCAGACGACCGTTGACGCAGTAGCCGTTGCTCCGCATGGCACACCGGACAATCCGGTGCTACACCGGACAGTCCGCTGAATTATAGCGGAGTGGCTCTTCAAAAACCCGAAGCTGAGCAGTTCAGAGTTGATCTCCCTGGTGCACCGGACACTGTCCGGTGGTGCACTGGACACTGTCTGGTGGCACAACGAACAGTCCGGTGCGCCAGACCATGGCAGCCTTCGGTTGGTTTTGCTCCTTTCTTTTTGAACCCTAACTTTAACTTTTTATTGGTTTGTGTTGAACCTTTGGCACCTGTAGAACATGTAATCTAGAGCAAAACTAGTTAGTCCAATTATTTGTGTTGGGCAATTCAACCACAAAAATCATTTAGAAAAAGGTTTGACCCTATTTCTCTTTCACTCTCTCTTGTCGCTCTCTCTTTCTTTTGGCTAGAATTAAGTTCATTAGGAGAGGGATTAATTATTTATTTTTGTTAAAACTATGTGGGTCATGAAATATTGCATCATGCTGAGCCTAAATTATTCTTTTGTTTGATGCACATGTTTGAAATGGTTTGAATTTGTATTTGATTTGAAAACCCTGAAATAAATAAAATAGAAAAGCAATTGGAAATTCAGGAAAATAGAAAATCTCTTTTCGGCCCAAATCAGCCTAGCCGGCCAGCCCGCGCGCCTGCCCTCCCTGACAGGCCTTACTTTATAATTCACTACCCTGCATTACTTTATTGAAATATAAGGATTGATTAGTCTGTATTTACCTTTTGGGTTATCATGGTTAGCTTTATGCTATTGCTTTACCTTAATCAATGAACATGATGTGAATATTTATGATACGATGATGTTATCCTAATGATGATCTTGTGATACTTTAGGGAACTCAGGCTGTTTCCTGAGTACCTCTCCATAAGGACCTGTTCGTGGAGTGACCACCCGGGGTAACACTGCAACCATGAGGGTGGAATGGGACGCCCTTAGCTAATTAATTAGAGGAACCTGAGGTGTAGTTGGCTTCACCGTAGGGTCGTCAATGGGGTCCGGGCACAGTACTTGCTCTAGCGTGGCTAGTTGCAGAGGTTCTTTGATTTGGTTTTGTTAGTCACCCTTCCTTTTGGGGAGAGGTACCGTGTTTATCAAACTAGAGAAACATAACGGGTGGCTATGACCTCTGGGAAATCTTTGTAAATGTTACGTAGTAAGACCCTGCTAGGTCACCTTGGTAGTGATCAATGGAGAGTCATGATCTCCGGGCAGAACGGGAATCATGACTTGTGGGTAAAATGTGCGACCTCTGCAGAGTGTTAGAAACTGGTATATCAGCCATGCTCACGGTTAAGAGCGGCCTTGAGATCCTCTTTGATTAGAAGAATTTTGGATACTCTTATGATGATTAATAATGATGGTTACAATTATGACCTCTGGTATTTCCTCTTGGAGGGAGTACATTTGGGTAATAACTGGGTTTATTACTAAATTTGGCTCTACTATTAGTAATAAATAACTGACCACCTAAAAGCAACTATTTAACCTTAACTTCACATACAACTAGTCCACTTTAGCCAAACAGGACATTTGATGAGTACGTTGATGTGTACTCACCCTTGCTTTAAAAACCACCCCACCCTAGATTGTTCCCACTGTATTCATTGCTCAGGAGGAGATGCTGTCAACATGGAGAATTTTGAGGAATTTCAGGACTACGACGAGTTCTAGTTATCTTAGTGGAAAACCCCCAGTCAGCTGCCTGTGAAGGCCTTATCTTCTACGTTTCGTATTCCACACTTTGATAATGTTAAATGACTATGTTATATACTATGTGGATGTCTTGGATATCTTGATGTAATAAAAGTTACCTTTCCGCTATTTATTTTGAGCAATGTGTGATGATGTCCAATTATGTAATCGTTGTGTACGTGAGTTTCTGGTCCTAGCACATACATGGTTCGCATTCGTTTTACCTTCTAAACCGGGTGTGACAGCAAGCCACCGATGACTGAAAGTAGGGACGTTCTGTTCGAACCAGTAAAAATCTTGCGCCCATCGCGCACACTGTCCGGAGCCCAAAACACGCAATAAATTTATTTGTGGGAGTGAGTTCGAAACACCGACAATATATACTATTTTTTAGTCTATAAATCAGAAAACTAAAACTCTATTTTAGTTTTCGTATTTAGCAATTTATGTTCTAAAATAAAATAAAATAGAGAAACTAAAAATTAGTTCCTAGCCAAACGCCCCTAACTCACCTTAATCGATGATGAGTTGTATGGATTACGCAGCCCAAAAAAAAAATCTTAGGCCTATCTGGAAGGAAAGAAGCAGCTCTTACAATTGTAGTACAAGATAGCCCACCTCAATCCAGCTCGGCCCACTACCTCCTCTTGTTCACCCGCTTCTGTTCCTCCTCTCCATTCCCCTCGTCCACCAAAAAAAAAAAATATCCGCAACAAATTCCTAGCTAAACCCTCCTCCCCGTCGTCCACCGCCGGTCGCCGCCATGGCGCTCTCCAAGCCTCTCCTCTCTCGCCTCCTCCCCCTTCCTCTCCGCCTACGTCCTCAGGCCCGCTTCCTCTGCCTCGCCACCCCGCCTTTGACCCCGACCCCCACCCAAATCGACGACCAGCCACCCGCGGACGCCGCCGCCGAGCGCCGCCGCCGCAAGCGCCGCCTCCGCGTGGAGCCCCCTCTCTCCCGAGGCCCCGCGCCGCAGCGCGCGCCGGGGGCTCCCCGCCCCGCGTCAAACCCCAACGCGCCCAAGATCCCGGAGCCGGCCTCGGTGCTGTCGGGGAAGCGCCTCGACCTGCACCGCCGAATCCTCACGCTCATCCGCGAGAACGACCTTGACGAGGCGGCGCTCCTCACGCGCCACTCCATCTACTCCAACTGCCGCCCCACCGTCTTCACCTGCAACGCCGTCCTCGCCGCGCTGCTCCGCCAGGCCCGCTACGCCGACCTCCTATCCCTCCACCGCTTCGTCACGCAGGCCTCTGTCGCGCCCACCGTCGCCACCTACAACCTCCTCCTTCAGGCCTACTGCGACTGCCGCCGCCCTGACGTCGCGCTTGAGCACTTCCGCCTCCTTCTCAAGGACGACTCGCCCGTGCTCCCATCCCCCACCACATACCGCATCCTGGCGCGCTCCCTCGCCGAGAACGGCAAGCTAGACCAGGCGCTCGAGCTCAAGGATGGCATGCTCGAGCGTGGCCTTATTGCCCCTGATACCCAGGTGTATGCCTTCATCATGGGTGGGTTTGTCAATGCCGGGGATGGGGACAAGGCAGTTTCGTTGTTTGAGGAGATCAAGGAGAAACTTGGCGGGGAGTCTATTCTTGATGGCGTAGTGTATGGCAACCTAATGAAAGGGTATTTTCTCAAGGGCATGGAGAAGGAGGCCATGGATTGCTATGCAGAGGTGCTTGGAGAGGGTTCCAAGGTGAGGTTCGGTGCTGTGAGCTACAACATGGTGCTTGATGCACTTGGGAGGAATGGGAGGTTGGATGATGCACTCAACCTGTTTGATAGAATGTGCATGGAGCATGACCCGCCCAGGACAATCACTGTGAACCTTGGGAGCTTTAATGTGATGGTTGATGCATACTGCCGCGCTGAAAGGTTTCAAGATGCGATTGAGGTGTTTGGAAAGATGGCCGAGAAGAAGTGTGCTCCAGATGCACTCTCGTACAATAATCTGATTGACTGGTTAGGGAAGAACAAACTTGTTGGGGAGGCTGAGGGATTGTACAAGGAGATGGAAGAGCGAGGTGTAAACCCTGATGAGTACACCTATGTCTTGCTCATTGAATCTTGCTTTAAGGTTGATAGGGTGGAAGATGCAGTTGCTTACTTCAACAAGATGTTTGATGCTGGCCTGAGGCCGAATGCGAATGCATTTAACAAAGTTATAGATGGCTTGGTGAAGGTTGATAGGCTCAGCGAGGCACAGGGTTTTTTTGATATGATGCCTGAGAAGGAGGTCAAACCAAACATTGCTAGCTATGAGTTGCTATTGAAGGCATATATTGATGCTGCAAGGTTGGATGATGCGATTAAGGTCGCCAAATGTATCCTGTTAGATGAGAGTGTCGTCTTTAGTGATGAAACGAAAGCACTTCTGGAGGAGGCACTAGACAAAGAGGGTAGAAATGGGCAAATGACAAAGTTATATGAAGATGTTGAGATGGAGAAAGCAGAGGCGGCTGCACGTGCAGCTGAAGAGAAGGCTAGAGCAGAGGCCCTTGCTAAAGAAGAAGAGGAGAGGAAGAAGGCCGAGGCAAAGGCTAAGGAAGAAGCTGCTGCCAGGGCTAGCCGAGCGGCTATTGAGGCAGTGCTGGGTCGCAAGAGGGAAGCAGAAAAACAGGAACCAGTTGATGGACTGAACGTTGAGGATGCAGAGGTTGTGGAATCCAAGAGTGACACCAGCGATGTTTCTGGAGAACAGAATGAAGGCGATGAGCACAAAAAGCAAGAGCCGGCTGAAGCATCATCGTGTTCTTAGCTTCGTTATCTTTATAAGTTCCTTACTAGTTACTATCATGAATGATCTTTAGATCCATTTCAGTAGTATAATGTGCTTGGGAGAGGCTATCTGAGAAGGTTGGCTCAATGCTTTTATATGAACTTACATGGTTTCAAGTCGTGCTGATTGTTTGCTACATTGAATCATTGGTGCAATCTTGTGTACCACATCTAGCATTTCTTAGATAAGAGATAAATATAAGTTATAAAATTTCTTTATCCTTGTGATACATGAATTCACTGTTTTATATTCGTACTCTTTCTACTCTACTCTCTTTATCTCTACTGCTTTAAAAGTAGATACATGTAGTTTCTTATCCTCACTCGTTCTAGATTGGCCTGCGCTCCCCTCACATACATCCAGTTTATGAAATCTCAGCATAAAGTTTTACTTAATCTGCCATATTCTATCAGTTAAAACCAAAAAGAAAGAAAATCTGTGTAAAGGTAAACCCTTAACCCTCTATTCTACTGGTGTCTCGAATTCTTTTTGTTCTTTTGAAAATGCTTTAAGTTTGGTGTCTCCAATTGAATGGACAAGTAATTGATGTTTTGGTAAAGTAAATTGTCCATTCAATTGGCATTTTTATGATGCAAGCGCGTAAAGGATAGTGTATGTGCAGTAAACTGTAAATATTTGCTTGAATTTTTTGGATCATTTGTTTCTATGCAGAAAATACATGTAGCACTTCCGACGCCAAATTAACACAGGTTTCCACTGACACTGAGAACATAGTTTGCCGACAAACACCAAACCTCATGGATAAATCTTTTGTTAAATATTTGGAAAAATATCGGTGGAATACTTGGGGAATATTTCTGGAAAGAAATTGAGGGGATCACTGGAGAAATACTTATAGGATATTTTGAGAAGGATTTTGGAGAGAATAAATACCACTATATTTTATTTGTTGAGATCAACTCGCAAACAAACATTTTGAAATAAAATTTAAAACTTATTTTGAATTTAGAGTGAGTTTGAGAAATTTTCAAGATTTGAATTTTTAGGGTGCTACACCCTCTCCTTTGTATTTCTCTTTAGATTTAGTGTTGGCGCTGTTGGTACTTGATTTCAATCCCCTGAAGGCATCAAAAATCAAGGCAACACAATTTAAATGTTAAGACCTTCATCCTTTGATGTAACACTTCGAAGAAGTGTTAGAACGAAGGACAGAGGTTTTTTTAGAGAGAACTGTAAGAAGTTCTAAGTTTTTCGTGCTATTTTTATTCGCTTATTCACCCCTCTAGGGAACACCCAGAAATGTGTTCCCAGGCAAAGGGAACATTCATTATATATACTCATATTAATGAGCTTTTATATTCTCATAGAATATGATTGCCTCTTGAGCATATAGTCAACATAAATGAGGTGACAACTATTTAGGCAAACAATGGTTGATGTTTCACCTAGGGACATGTGACATCTTACTCTGACCACTATTTGATGAGTTGGGAGTTAACTGTGAGCACATTTGTATAGACATCATAGGTGCATGTCTTCACAAATCTGTCCATCTATGAGAAGCATGCAAAAGAGAAACAATCAAAGATGCTATACTATTGGCTATGGCTCCGCAAGAAACATCAGTCGATTCTCAAGGCAAGTGTAAGAAGCAAAAAAGGAAAGGAGAGTGAAAATGAAGTTGGTGCCTTATTTTCCCTTTGAAAACATTCGTTAACAAATTCTCTCACTGATGTGTTTTGGAGTGTGTAAGCAAAAGGAACTATCATTATAGAGTCAGCATTATTGAGTGTGCCTCTATGGGTACTTTGTTGGAGGAATGCTCATCCAATGCTAATTTCTCATGATCCCACTATTAATTGTAATTTATGATTGGGTAATGACTTTGAATTTCGTTACCATGAAAATATGTCTGAGTTAATTTGAGCAATGGATTGAAGAAACAAATAATTACTCCCTCCATTTTATATGCACACACACACATAATCTAGTTACACAGTAAAATTTGCAATACGAGTTTTAAAAAGACAAAGGGTTTTTACATTGCTACTCTTAGTTTAACCCCGCTCCTCGTTGCCACCCTTAGTTTTGCACCTTACTCAGTTTTACCCATCAACCCACTTTAAGCATAAAAATGGATTCTCACTCCATTTCCGTCATGCTAGTGACCTTATAGGTGGGACCCCCATTCCTGTCCACTCTCCTCACTTCCCTCATTCAACCTCAATCCGCAAATGCCGCCCACCACCATCCTCCACCCATAGATGTGGCACCGCCCTTCACCCCTTCAGCCACCCACTGCCCCTCCATCCTCAGCCCAGTTTGCGGCGCCACCCTTTGACACCACAACCCCTAGCCCCATTCGCCCCCTCGACCCACTGCATCATCTGCTCCGCCCCATCCGTCGCCCCTCCACCCTCAAACCTATTTGCGCGCTGCCCTCCGCCACCTCCACCTCTACTCACATTTGATTTAACGGTGTTTGCCTCCTCGACGACCTGCTGCACCATCTACTCTACCGCCCTCTGCCTCTCCACCCTAAATCCTATCTACACCACCGCCCTCCTTCATCTTGACGCCCAGCCGCATGTCACCCTCATTCCTGTGCATGCACCGCCACGCTGAATTCCATGCCCACCATGTCGGTGTCTTCCTCCCCACCATGAAACTGCAACCGTGCCCTAGCCTCAGATTTCCACCATGATGTCGAACTGGTGCTGCTCCCTCACCGTTGGACGTCCTTGCTACCAACAGACTTGATAGAGAAATGGGCAATTATGCCATTTCTACATGTTTTGGTGATTGAATGCTCAACACAACATCTTGTACTAGCTTATTTGCTAAGTGTATGAACATAGGTTCACTCGAGCGCAATTTGAAGATTCTAAGTCCAAATGAGCTTAAACGAGGCCAAGAAGTGCAACTTTGTAAAAAGGTAAAACTGTGAGGTTTAAACCTTTAAATATGTTGCACACACCTATTAGAATGTTTCTAGCACTTTGGTTTGATCTCGAACTCAGTTTATTGAGAAAAGTGCCTTTTAGACTTAGTTTGAGCCAAAACAGAATTCTTGATGAAAAACAAGGAAGGGGTGGGTTCTCTTGAGTTCAACCCTCATCCATTGGGACACCACAAGATGGAGTTGGCAAGCGTTTGAGGTTTGATTGAACCATAGGATAATTTGCCTTGCCTCTTGTGCTTGATATTTTGTGATTTGCTCTTCCTTTCTATTCTGTAGTTCTTGCTTCATTCTTCACTTGTGATATTGATCAAGTTAATTCTGCAATCTTGTGAGAGCAATCAAGTGTAAGAACCTCTCCTCTTTCTCACTCTAACTTGTTCTGTTTTTGCACTAACACTCAATTTGGACCAAGTTTTTGTTTAAGTTGTGATTTTCAGGCATCATCTATTCACCCCCTCTAGGTGACTATTAGGACTGTAATCGACCCTAGTCTTCCATAGCCACTTGTCGGTGCTTTGGGTCCGACCGCGCACCTGGGGTTGCCCCTCGAGGTGCTTTTTGGAGTAGGACAGTGTTATCGACTGTAGCTCTATGGCTCGTGCTAGATGAACGAGAAACAGTGGACAATTTTATACAGGTTTGGGCTGCTTAGAGAGGCGTAACACCCTACTTCCTAGTGTGGATCTTTTATGCGGTGGGTTACAGGGGAGTTCTCTAGTATGAGAGATGCTAGAGAGCTGAGTAGACGACTAATGAGTGAGTTGTTGTTTGATGGGGTGCCCCCTAGGCCTTATATACTCGACCGTGGGGTGTTACATGCGGATATGATAATAACGTGCGCCTAAGTAATAGTGAACCGACTGAGCTTATCTTCCTATAATCCTGCCGACTTATCATCATTCAGTTCCGACGTCTGAGGGTGCTGCGCTGGAGAATCGGATCACTGTTGTGGATAACGTTTGCATTCAGTGAGCCACACGGGCTCGAGTCGATCCGATCTTATGTCGATCCATTCTGCCAGACATTCCTCCCCTGGCCCACGAAGGGATGGCCCTACGAAATAATGGGCCCAAGGCCTTTCGCGAGGCCTTCTTGCCTTCTAGTGGACCCGGGGGACCCCAATCTTTGAGTTGATTTTGAAATAATCGACCCAAAGATTCTAGGTCCAACTTGCAGTTTTTGATTTTGGTAAGGAATGCTTTGAAAATATGCCTATCGAGTTGTTGCTTCTAAACTCTGAGTAACTCGACTAAAACGATCTTCTGTTATCCTCTCCTGTCATTATTCATCGGTCTTCGCTTTATTCTTCAGAAATCGGTGCTCTGTCTCTGGCTTATGGTTTGGAGATCAGCATTCTGTTCTCTGAGGTTCAGGATTCATTGGGTGCACCGGAGGTGCACCCAATGGGTGTAGCCCCCGAGCTTTGAGTGGATTACTTAAAATAATCCACTCAAAGGTCTTCATCTCGTGCTTTTTTAGAAATCATCCTTTTATCTTCATCTCATGCTTTAGAAATCAGCATTGTTTTATCTTCATCTCATGCTTTAGAAATCAACATTTTATCGTTAGTTCATGCTTTAGAGATCAGCATTCTGTCTTTTGGGGTTCAGAATTCATTGGTAGCCCCCGAGCTTTGAGTGGATTACTGAAAATAATCCACTCAAAGGTCTTCATCTCATGCTTTTTAGAAATCATCCTTTTATCTTTGTCGAATGCCTTATAATTCAACATTATATCATCAGCTTTATGCTTTAGAGATCAGCATATGGTTTTGCCTTTGAGATCAGCAACGCTGTCTACCCATGTCCTGTTAGGTTTGAAATTTATTTGATCGGTGACAGATTGGACGTCCGGTAGATGGCTCTTGGCTGGTCTTCATTTTGCTTTGTGCTTCAATGCTTCTGTTGATTAGACTTGTACTTTAGTAGCTATTTTTGGCTTTCCTCCGATCTCTATCGATATCTTCCTTCTGTCTGGATGGATGTGACTGCTTGGGAAAATCTATTGAAAATTCTTGGACGTACCCCCAATGGGTGTGGCCAAGGGACGGCTTGGTGCGCTGAACATTTAGCAAACTGCCCCTGAGTAGTAACTTGACGTGACCGCGGGGTGTAATCATATCGTCCAAGCAGTTGACTTCAGTCCCAATGGGTGTCGTGTTACGTGAAATGGCGTCTGGCGCCTGACTTGTTTCCAGACGATTTGAATTGCTTATTGAATATTTGCGACTGTTTAGTGACCGTGGTAGAAGATGAGCGTTGCCTTCCGCCTCTATAAATAGAGCGCTTGCTTCGCTGGTGTCTTCACACATCTCTCGGCGGTTTGTTGCTTATTCTCCTCTTTTCTCTTCTCTACTACTCAACCATGGGCAAGAGCAAGAAGGGCGGAAGTTCGTCGCACCACTTCGGTGACAAACGAAAGCGCGAGCCGAGTCCCCCCTCGGAGGACTTCGGTGACTCCGAGTACTCGGAGGAGGAGTTCTCCTCCGAGTCCGAGGGGTCGTCGGTCTACGCCTCTCCCCCGATGTCGTCCGATGACTCGGACGATTCCCAGGGGATCGCTGCCGAGGTGTGGACGTACATCCGGGCCATCGAGCGCTCCAGGCTCGAGGTCTCGGATGAGTCAGAGATCTCGTCGGACGAGGAGGACTCCTCCGACTCGTCCGAGGAGGGGAGCGGTGGTGACGGCGACGACGACGATGGAGGCGACGACGACGGTGGAGGCGATGGCGACGGCAAGGGCGACGACAACGGCGGCAAGGGCGACGGCGGCAGCGGTAGGGCCAGTGGCAAAGCGCCACTGGCTTAAATATTAGTATAGATAAGTAGTAGTAGAAGTAGTATTAGTAATAGTGAAATAATGTAGTAGTAGTTAGTAGTATAGAGTAGTGTAAGTAGTGTAGTGATGTAGCAGTGTAATGTAGCGAAAAAGGGAAGGAAGGCCGGCTCATAATGAGTTGGTCTTTGAGTTTGTGGAAGAACTTCCCTTCTCAATATATTGAAGAAAATTTCAGCTCGTTCTGAGTATCTCCTTTTTGCTTTTCCATCGTTCTTTTATAGTCAATCGATAGCTTGTAATCATGCCCAGTGTTGTCGTTGTTCTTAGAGATAATACCTGAGTAACGACTGGTAATTGCTGAGTTGTATTTGGTTCTGCCGACGTTTACATGGAGAAAACGGTTGAGTTATGCATTACCGGAGTTTTTTAGAAATAATCGCCGAGCTGCCCTGGTCCATGTCGGCGTTTTAGAAGTAACAGTCGAGTTATGTTAGGCCACACCGGCGCTTTAGAGGTAACTGCCGAGTTATGCTGGGCCACGTCGGCGCTTTAGAGGTAGCTACCGAGTTATGCTGGGCCACGTTGATGCTTTAGAGGTAGCTGCCGAGTTATGCCAGGACGTCTTGATTTTTTCGAGTGATGACTTAGCACTTTTTAGAAACGGTGTCTGACCCAGGAAAACCCCATTTATATCACATCGCCGCACGCCTCTGCGTTCTGAGCCCTAACTTCACCTTTCTGCCTCCAAACATTACTCTGCTTCCCTCTGATTTCGCTTTCTTTCAATCCGCTGACGAGATTGCGATGGCGCCCAAGCGGAAGAACCAAAATTCTGTTGCGGTGGTCATTCCTCCCATCGACCCCAACATCCAGTTGCCTTTCGCAGGTAACCATATGTCTGTTGTTTCGGAATCGAATCTCCTCCACCTTGTCGGTGTTGGAATTCTTCCTCCGAAAGAGCTTTGTTCTTGGCTGATTTGTCGTGGGGTTACCGTCCCAACAAAGGATACCCACGAGTCCGTTGTTTATGTTCCTTTTCTTATGCGCGGCCTTGCTCTTCCCATTTCTCCCTTCTTCCGCGGTCTCCTTGACTTTTATAATCTGAACCTGACTCATCTGAATCCCAATTCCATTTTGCAAATCTCTATCTTTGTTCATCTGTGTGAGGCCTACCTCAGAATTCTTCCCCACTTTGGTTTATGGAAGTATCTGTATCACTGTCGACCTGGGATGGCTGGGGGTCAGCACCAACTCGTGGGTGGTGCGAGTCGGGAGATGCGTCGTGGGAGGAAAACAAAATACCTTGACATCCCGCTTAAGGACGACATTAAAGGATGGCGCCTGGAGTGGTTTATTGTGGAAAACCACGGTGTTGGGGCGAAGGCGAAGACGCCACCCTTCGCTCGAGGCCTTCGCCCCCTCGCTGCACCAACGGAGACAAGACAACGGGCAGACTTACCCTTCGTCTCGAACGCCATCGGACGAAGACCTGTGACGAGGTCGTCTCATCTTGCGACCTCGTCCAGCATGGAGGCCCGCGTGTGATCCGACCCATTGTAACAGGCCCTGCGTGGCCGTCGCGCATTACGGGCCTAATTTGTAAAGGCCTCCCTGTAATTACGATCTGTAACCCCGCTTTATGGGAATATTCTGGGGATAACCTAGGTGACTGAGGGCACATGCGTCCTTAACACAGGACGCTGGGCACTCAGATACCTATAAATACCCCCGCACAGTGCCCTTGAGAGGCTAGGTTAATAGAGCTATTGCCATCTCGTGAGAAAACCCTGTTTACGTCACTACACACCCCCGCTGGATCACCTTGCACCGGAGAGCGAGTTCCAACATTTGGCACCCACCGTTCGTGCTACGAAAAAACCACCCGCGATGGCACCCAAGAAAGCTAGCGCGAAGGCCGACGAGGCTGCAAAGGCAGCACTACTGGCCGCAAAAAAGGGCAAGGCCCTCGCCCTTACCAACACCACTCACCAAGAAGCCACTGAAGACGACGCACTCCGCACCTGCGGCCCTGAAGGACAACCGCAACCTCCCCCAGGCTTCGCCCCACCGGAGGGCGCGGACCTCACCGAGGACGGCGAAGTCCTCGGCGTCTCAGCGGAAGAACAGCTACAGCTGCGCGCCTTGCGCATCAAGAACCGCAATCTTCAGAGACAAAAAGAGATACTTGAGGCCAAGCGCCAACGTGTGTCTGCACTAGCCAAGGTGCGGCAAATGATACGCGACGAAGAGCAGAAGGCCCAGGACCTCGAGCAGGAGATCGCGCTGATGCAGCGCGAAGGCCACCTCGGCCTGCAGCACGGACCACCCCTGCAACAGCGCGCACAACTGGAAGACATGCGCGAAGGCAACCTCGGCCTGCAGCACGGGCCACCCCTGCAACAGCGTGCGCAAATGGAAGACCTACACTTCCCCCAGCGCGACCACACCTTCCCACACGCCGCGCCATTCCAAGGGGTCAACTACCTCGATGAGCGAAGTCCCCTGGCGCCACACCTGCAAGTGACACCCTGGCCTGCCAACTTCCGAGCAGGGACCTATCCCAAGTACAACGGCAGCACTGACCCAGCACAGTACATCATGAGTTATCAGGTCACCGTTGCATCTTCCAGAGGGGACGACGCCACGATGGCCAAGTCTTTCATCATCGCCCTCGAGGGCCCAGCTCTCACCTGGTTCACCAGGTTGCCCCCGCTGTCCATTGACTCCTGGAGAAGCCTCCGGGACAAATTCCTGCTCAACTTCCAAGGGTACCGCCCAGACACCGACGCCTTGGCCGAACTCTCACTCTGCAAGCAGCTGGAAAAAGAGACTCTGCGGGAGTATTACCGCAAGTTTCTAACACTCAAGTCACAGCTGCCCTTAGTCGATGACCAGATCGCCATCCACTACGCCATTAGTGGCCTTCGCGCCGGCGTCCTTTACAGCCACTGCATCAGAGATCCGCCGAAGAACCTCCAGGAACTATATCAGCTATTTGAAAAATACGCCAAATCCAAAGAACTACATCAGCGCAAGGTCGAGTCTCAGAGGAAACCCAAAGATGCTCCACAGTCCAGCCGCACGTGGACGAGAACTCCACAGCCAGACTCCGGTCGAGACAGCCGCAATCAGCAGCAGGTGCACAACATCGCCAACCAGCACCCCGCTGGTGACACCCCTCGCCGCCAGGAATATCCCCCCCCCAGGGCCGCGGAAACGGAACTCGCGGTAGGGGTCGGGGACGTGCGCAGCCGCCGCTCTGATTCTACTGTCTTTTTCACGGCGAAGACTGCGCCCACCAAACCAGAGACTGCCCAGAGACGAAGGCCACCAAAAACAGGATGGCACGGGCGCAGCCAGCCGACAACCCTAGAGTTGTCGCGCACACTTATCAGTAACCCCCTCCACCATACATCCACGCCCCCGCCCCGCATCCACCGCACCACGCATACCAACACCACCAGGAAGTACAAATCATACCTCCCCCACCCCCACCTCCACACCAGCAACAACAAAACATCCCCCACCCCCACGCCCCAAAGCAAGAAGACTTCGCCGATCAGCCGTATCGTGGAGTCATTCATATGATCACTGGGGGTCCAGCGCCGACTTCGACACAAAGCGGCAGAAGCGGGACCACTACCGCAGCATCAACCACGTCGCCATCACCGGTCCAGTCGTGCAGACGAAGTGGTCCCATGTACCGCTAACCTTCGATGCCCGAGACGTCGACCTACGCAGCGTCCCCCACATCGACGCCATGGTTATCAACTACAGCGTGGCAGGCTAGGACCTGCACAAAGTCCTAGTCGACAATGGCAGTCAAGCAGACATCATTTTCCTCCATGCCTTCGACCGCATGGGCATAAGCCACAGCCTGCTCAATCCTTCGAACAACCCGTTGTATGGTTTCGGCGGTAAGGGCACTTTTCCCGTCGGCAAAATAGAATTGCCTCTCTCCTTCGGTGTAGCACCCAATGCCCGAAGTGAGCAAGTAACCTTTGATATCGTCGATATGGTGTATCCGTACAACGCCATTATGGGCCGAGGCTCCATCAACAAGTTTGAGGCAGCCATTCACGGACTATACCTGTGCATGAAGATACCAGGTCCGCTAGGCGCCATCACGGTCTACGGCAACCAGCAAACTGCGCGCAACATATAGCGGGACTTCGTCCCCGGGCAAAGAAACGTGCACTGCCTCACAGCCCAGCGCGAGGTCCCTGCGTCCGCCAGCCCAACTGACAAAGACCACGACAAAGCACAACTACAGAGCAACGATGGGACCAAGATTGTCCCCCTCGACCAGGCCATGCCCAAGCAGACGGTCACCATCGGCGAAGACCCCACTTCGCATGACGAGGAGAAACTCCTCTGCTGCTTGTCCAAGAACAAAGATGTCTTCGCCTGGTCCGCCCTCGACCTGGTCGGGGTCAGCCGATCCATAATTGAGCACAGCTTGGGAATCGACCCTTCGGTGAGACCGAAAAACAGCGGCTCCGCAAAATGTCTGACGAGAAGACAGAAGCCGCCAAGGCCGAGGTACATCGCCTCCTGGAGGCCAAATTTATCGAGCCAGTGGCCTACCCCACGTGGCTCGCCAACGTTGTGATGGTGCAGAAAAAAGCGGCAAATGGCGGATGTGCATCGACTTCACCAGTCTCAACAAGGCCTGCCCAAAGGACAATTTCCCACTGCCTCGGATCGACAATATAGTCGATAGTGCGGCCGGGTGCGAAGTCATGTCACTCCTCGACTGCTTCTCCGGTTACCACCAAATATACATGAAGGAGGAGGACAAGGCCAGCACCAGCTTCATAACACCCTTCAGCACGTATTGCTTCATCAGAATGCCGAAGGGACTCAAGAACGTCGGGTCCATTTTCTCCTGGCTTACCAAAACAGTACTCGAAGGGCAGGTCGGTAGAAATATATTCACGTATGTGGACGACATCGTCGTCGCCAGCAGAAGCAAGGAGGATCATCTTGCCGACCTCGCCGAAACATTTGCGAACATGCGAGACGCACGTCTTCGCCTAAACCCCGAAAAGTGCGTCTTCGGCGTTCGCCAGGGAAAAATATTGGGCTACCTGGTGTCGCACCGCGGAATCGAGGCCAACCCGACCAAAATTCAGGCCATCATCAACATGACGCCCCCGCAATCAGCCAGAGACGTCCAGCGCCTGACAGGCAGATTGTCCGCCCTCAACAGATTCATCTCCAAGTCCGCAGAGCGAAGTCTCCCCTTCCTCAAAACTCTCCGTGGCGCAAAAGACTTCGCTTGGGGACCAGAGCAGGCAGCGGCCTTCGCCTCATTAAAACAGTACATGTCGGAATTGGCAGTCCTTACAAGCCTCGACTCATCGCTACCCCTGTTGCTCTATGTTGCGGCTTCGCCGCATGCGGTCAGCGCGGCACTGGTGCAGGAGCAGACAGTTGAGGGCGTGATCAGGCAGTGCCCAGTTTATTACGTCTCCGAAGTGCTAACACCATCAAAATGTAACATGACGGAACTAGAGAAGATTGCCTATGCAGTTGTTATGTCTTCGCGCAAATTGCGCCACTATTTTGAAGCATTCAAGGTCCGGGTCACCTCAGATAGGGGACTAAGTGAATTGTTCAGAAACCCGGAGGCATCGGTCAGGATTGCCAAGTGGGTGGCCGAACTCTCCGGCTACCACATCAATTTCGAGCCCAGGACAGCCATCAAGTCACAAGTTCTGGCAGACTTCGTCGTCGACTGGACTGGGCCAATAACACAGCCGGACCCGTCCGCAGAGAAGGTTTGGACGATCCACTGCAACGGCGCATGGTGCCATGCGGGGGCAGGCGCCGCTGCAGTCATCACCTCACCTGCCGGGGTCAAGCACAGATACGCGGCACGCCTCAGATTCGCTCTGGAGTCTGACAGATGAACAAACAACATAGCAGAATACGAAGCCGTCATCCTCGGCCTCCGCAAGCTGAGGGCCCTTGGTGTCACCACCTGCATTGTCAGAACAGACTCCAAGGTAGTCGCCGGCCAAGTCGAGAAAGACTATGCAGCAAAGGACCCCGCACTTATGCAATACCTCGCGGCCATCCGAAGTCTCGAGAGACAATTCAAGGGATTCACCTTGCAGCATGTGGACCGGGCCAAGAATGAAGAAGCCGACGCATTGGCCAAAGCTGCCGCCAGAGGCGAGTCCCTGCCCTCCGACGTGTTCTACCATGTTATCGGCACGCCAGCCGTCCGGAGCCTCGAAGGGCTCCAAATAACCAATGACAGCGAGGGCCACCGCATAGTCAACCTTATTATGACCGAAGACTGGCGGGCACCAATAACCCTGTTCCTACAGGGGTACTACCACCCAACCGACATCAACGAGGCCAAGCGCCTCAAACATCGAAGCCGGGGACTTCGCACTGATTGAGGGCCAACTATACAAGAAGGGGGTCAGTCAGCCAATGCTTAAATGTGTCACCGAGACCGAAGGCGTCCAAATCCTGCGCGAAGTCCACAGTGGTACTTGCGGCTCTCACGCAGGGCCAAGGGCCCTAGCCGCAAAGGTGATCCGCCAAGGTTTCTACTGGCCCGCAATGATCTGTGCCGCAAATCGGGTCACAAGGTCCTGCGAAGCCTGCCAGAAGTTTTCTCCTCGATCAGGCAGCCCCTCGCAATTCACAAAACTGATCGCACACACATGGCCTCTCCAGCGCTGGGGCCTGGACATCGTCGGGCCCCTGCCCACGGCTCAGGGGAACCTCAAGTTCAACTTCGTCGCTGTTGAGTATTTTACCAAATAGATCGAGGCGAGGGCTGTTTCCACAATAACATCAAAGACTGCACAGAAATTCTTCTAGCAAAACATTGTCTGCCGCTTCAGAGTACCATCCGAACTCACAGTTGACAACGACAAGCAGTTTGACAGCCAAGACTTCAAGGATTTCTGCTTCTCCATCAGCACTAAGCTTGCCTTCGCCTCAATATATCACCCACAGTCCAACGGAGTTGTGGAACGCGCCAATGGAAAAATTTTCACAGCTGTCAAGAAGATGCTCCTCGACGAAAAAAGGCAGGTGGCCCGACTTGTTACCTGAAGCGGTCTGGGCGCTAAACACGACTGAGTGCAGGGCGACTGGGTTCACCCCTTTCCGCCTTCTATATGGATCGGATGCCATGACCCCACAAGAAATAAAGCATGGGTCCTCGCGAACAGTTGCGTCAGCTGTCCCCAACGTGGACGAACCCACTTCGAAGGATCTTATCGATGGAGACCGCGTCTTCGCATTACAGGCTCTAAATAAATACCAAGCCCAGACAAAAGCATGGCGCGACCTCGCAGTCATCCCGCGGGAATTCAGCGAAGGGGACCTCGTACTCGTCCGAACAGCTCGGACAGAGTCCAGGGGCAAGCTGGAGCCCAAGTGGGAGGACCCTTTCATTGTCAAGACGAAGGCCTCCCCCAGCGCATACAGGCTCGCAACGCCAAACGACGAAGACTTAGAGCATTCCTGGAACATCGATAATCTCCGCAAATTTTTTGTTTTACTCATCAGGGCCATCTCGCCCTTGTAATTCGCAAAAACAGTTTTATTCTGGCCCGCACTCTTTTCCTCCCGGGGGATGAGGTTTTTAACGAGGCGGAGTCATGTAATATAAAAGTGAAAAATCCCCCGCAAAAATCTACGTCGAAAAAAGACCGCGCCGACGGTCTCCGACATTCGACCAATACAAAGTCACCGCGAGGCCGAGCGCTAGCTACCCTCGCGTGCGACACTCCGCGCAAAAGTCGCCTAAGGGTGCAGCCGGACTAGCACAACAAGTGCGAAAAATCGAAGTCTTCCGCGAAAACTGTCCGCGCAAAAGTCGCCTAAGGGTGCAGCCGGACTAGCACAACAAGTGCGAAAAATCGAAGTCTTCCGCGAAGACTATCCGTGCGAAAGTCGCCTAAGGGTGCAGCCGGAGCCCGGACTAGCACAACAAGTGTGAAAAATCGAAGTCTTCCGCGAAGACCATCCGTGCGAAAGTCGCCTAAGGGTGCAGCCGGACTAGCGCAACAAGTGCGAAAAATCGAAGTCTTCCGCGAAGACTATCCGTGCAAAAGTCGCCTAAGGGTGCAGCCGGACTAGCACAACAAGTGCGAAAAATCGAAGTCTTCCGCGAAGACTATCCGTGCAAAAGTCGCCTAAGGGTCCAGCCGGACCAAGCACAACAAGTGCGAAAAAGACTACACCAAACTGTCCGCGCAAAGACCGACTACATACGCGCCAGACCGACATAACAAATACACCAGACCAAGTGCGCAACGCCTTCGTGAGCATAGCCGAATGCGCGAAGGCACACAACCTCATCATACAAGCCATTATATATGTACAAGCGAGAGCATCACACTTTACATCGGCTCAACCTTCGGAATAATTCCCATCTCCCTATATTTAAATAGCATTATCCTCAGCTCCTCACCCGCAAAAAGACTTCGCAGCTCCCCTTCACCTGCACTCGCAACGGTCGGCAAGGACAACAGCTCCTGCCTGCCAACCCGGCCCATACGAAGCCGGCCGCCATCCGCCTCACTCACTCTACGCTTCGCAACCGCCCTTCGCCGCCTGCGCCCAGCACTTGGACCAGGCACAACTTCAGCATCCGCAGCACGCGGAGAAGCCTCCGCCGCTGCCACATCCAAGGCCGCAAAGTAATCCAAGTCCTCATCCGACGACTCTTCAGTCCACTCAACCGAAGTCCCAGAGTCACCAAAATCAGAAAACTTAGATGCAGATTCATCCCATTCATTCCCATCATCCACGGTCGAAGCCGCCAAAAAATTAGCAGTAGCGGTTGCGTGCGCAGGCCCAAAATCTTGAACCTGCGCAGCAACCAAGGTTCAGCAACATATGCAAAATTCCCTAACTACCCACACCCACTAAGCCACCTGCGAAGACCCAGACGTCGCGGGATCCTCCGCTGCCGGCTCCGCCGCCATCTTCACAGGATCCTCAGCCCTCGGCGCAGCAGTTGGCGACGGGCCACCGCCGGCCGCAGTGGCTGCGGGGGCATCAGGGGCGCCTTCGACGGTTTTTGGGGCGGCGCCGGGGCGACCTCGGACACAGCCGCCACCGGGTTCGACTCCGAATCAGGCTGCGCGCTGTTCAAAGCCCCGAAGTCTTCCACCTTCTCGTTACGCGCCGCCTGAGACACAGCACACAGATTCAGCAAACCCGCATATAACCCACATTCAACAACACCAAACAAAAGTCAAACATTACCTGACCCCTCGCCGTCTCGGACCACTCCCTGACCACCTCCCGACCGTGAGGGCCTCACATCCGGTCGAAGAGGGCTCCCGCGGATTCCTTCACCACAGGTTCCTCAACCTTGTAAATATCGCGCTCGAAATCCTCATCAGCTTGGTCGAAGACCTCATAGTGCCGGCACCCTTCGCGGGACAGCGCGTTCATCGCCCCTTCGCAGGTGACCAGGGAGGCATAGAACATAAACCCCTCTACAATGGCGGGGAGTGCCAGCAACTCCTCCTGCAGCCACTCGAGGCAGCGAAGTCCGGGCTCTCAGTCTGGGACTTTGAAGTCAGCGGTCCGCGCGCCTAGCTCGTGGTATGAGTCCATAAGCTGTTTGCGCGTCCGCTCAGCCTCCGAGCACGTCGAAGCCTCGGCCCTCTCCACACGGGTCTGCAGAGCGTTGAGCCGCTCCTCCAATTCCTTGGCGCGCTGTCTGGCAAGACTACCCTCCGCCCGTGCCAAATTGGCCTCCGCCTGCGCAGACTGCGCCTTGGCGAGGGCCTCATTAGCCTCCTTTCTCTCCTCCGCCAGTTGGCGCCGGAGGTCAGTCCTCTCACCCTCCAGCGCGGCCACCTTATCCGCCAACTTGCGGCACTTGCTGTCGGCGGCCGACTTTTCCCGAACGACGTCAGCATGTTGAGCCCGAAGTCTCTCGACTTCGGCAGACACAACTGCCGTGAGGGCCCCCGACGCCGCGCGGTCTGCGAAGTCAGCCGCCTACAAGACACACATAAGACCCCAACCCCAACGAAGCTGGTAAAAACCGAAGTCTAGCTCAACTTACCTGACTTAATGCCTCCTTCAGCCGGTGGGACACAGCGCCCGCCTCGTCCCTGACGTCAGTGAGTGCCGGCATGTCACCACCGGCACTAAGAGCACTACCCTTCGCCCTGGGCACCACGGCAGCCGCCGCGGTCGCCACGGCAGGCGGAACAACAACAAGTTGGCCTTCGCTCGACCCTGCAACGTATCAACAGATTAAAAAAAACTCGAGCTAACGACTTACCTACAAGATAATCATCCACGCTAATATCGGTGGCGAAGTCAGCAACGCGCTTGCCCGGTGGAGGCAATTCTCGGGCCTTCACGGCTCCAGTCGGAACAGACTTGGTACCGCCGGCGGCGGCCGTCTTCACAGCCTCCGGCACCCTGCTGGACCCAGGGGCGGCCGACTTCGCCGCCAGCGTCGGATGGCTTCCGCCGGGGACAGCAGCCTTCGCAGTCCCCCGCGACCTCTTCGGCCTGGCCTCAGGCAGCCTGACGACCGCCTGGCACTTCTGCGCAGCTCCCTGACGATCCTTGTCCATCACTGCCGACACAACAGCAGCAATATTCCGCCCATAAGGAAACACTCTACAATCACGAACCATGCGAGATGTAAAAAAGTCTTCGCCAGCCGCGCGGGGGATAGGAACATTCTTAGGCCACCAACCACCGGTAACCCTCAGCATTCGCGCCAAAGACTCCCGGAGCTCAGGCGAAGACATCCTTCCCCGGGGGCCGCGCATGTCCTCATCAATTCCCTAGAAAAACCATCAGAAACCCCCAGTCCTCCCGTAGCAGTACCTAGCTTCCTCTTCTTAGAGGATGGGGCGGCCGCCGGCGCGGGGTCGTCTCCAGTCTCTACCGCCGGTTTCTTCCCGCGACAATCCACATCGTCTTGGCCGGGATAACCGCCATACAACAGACGGTTCAACTCGAAGACCCTGTTCAAGCGATCGTTGGACCCACGTATATCCCAGCTACGCTGGCCCTCCGTCTTCGGCACATACCGGCCAACAATCCGCACCGCCCCATCCTCCGCTTCACGAACGAACGCGGCAGGATCGCGGCTATGCAAATCCTGTGCGAAGGCGGGACTTCGCACTAGCATCCCACCACGGGAAGGCATCTGGCGAGGGCATACTTCGCCCAGCGCCCAGCCATGCGCCAAGGGCCACACCCCATACGCGACAAACTCCTCAACCAGGTCGCGCCCGCTACTCAGACTGGCCGCGCACCGCAGGGCCCCTTCGTCTGCATCCTCCTCCGCCACTTAAAACTGCGGGTATGCCGAGTAACAATGCGAGCACATCTCGGCCACGGGGAGCCCCGGATGGTCTTCGACTTCACCCTCCGCAATGTAGAACCAAAACTCATGCCAGTTGCCCCATTTGTTACGGGCGCAAGGAACCAACTCAACGACTTCCATCGAAGTCTTGCCGGTCTTCGGCGTAAATGTACAGGACCCAAATTGAGCAATCTTATTTCTGATCATCCTTTTCTGCTAGTGCAGACAGTAATACTTCGCGAAGACTTCGACCGATGGCTGCCCGCTGTATGAAGTCGTCGCCCAGACATACTTTGACAGGGCCACCACGGCGTTCGGCGTCAGCTGGTGGACCTGGACGTTGAATCTGCGCAAGACTTCTCCCACGAATCGATGCGCAGGCAGGCGAAGACCAGCGGCGAAGAATGCCTCGAAGACAACCAACTCGCCTTCTGGATCGGGGACCTCCTCCGCCCCCGGGACACGAGCGACTCCGCCGCCAAAATAACCCAGCCGCTGCATGTCTTGCACGCGAACCGAGGACATCCGCGATGCGCCGAAATCAACCGTGTCGCCGGTGCGCAACTCCTCCGCCGCCACAGTGCTCAGCGTCTCCTCAGACGACGCGTCGGCCGGCGGCGTAGCGGCAGCAGAAGAAGAAGAGGTCGGCATCGCTACGTACCGTCGGCGGCGGCGGGCGGTCTGCTTCGCACGGGCTAGATCTCCGACGAACAAGAGCAAGGAGGGCAGACGAGCAGCGAGAGGTTTGAGAAGGCGGTTAGGGTTTTCGCGGAGCGCGGAAAGATAAAGTTCAAAACGCGCCGCCCCCCGTCCCCTTTTATACACAGGCCGCGGCGCTTCGGGAAACCCGCAATCCAACAGTACGGCGTCAATCAACGGTCATGTCAAAAACCCCCGCGGAACCACTTCGAGCGAGGGCAGCGTCTCCGCCATCTAGCGACATCTTCGGCACCAGATGACTTAGTCGAACTGGTCCCTCGGAGGCAAATGTTGGGGCGAAGGCGAAGATGCCACCCTTCGCTCGAGGCCTTCGCCCCCCTCGCTGCACCAACGGAGACAAGACAACGGGCAGACTTACCCTTCGTCTCATACGCCATCGGACGAAGACCTGTGACGAGGTCGTCTCATCTTGCGACCTCGTCCAGCATGGAGGCCCGCGTGTGATCCGGCCCATTGTAATAGGCCCTGCATGGCCGTCGCGCGTTACGGGCCTAATTTGTAAAGGCCTCCCTGTAATTACGATCTGTAACCCCGCTTTATGGGAATATTCTGGGGATAACCTAGGTGACTGAGGGCACATGCGTCCTTAACACAGGACGCTGGGCACTCAGATACCTATAAATACCCCCGCACAGTGCCCTTGAGAGGCTAGGTTAACAGAGCTATTGCCATCTCGTGAGAAAACCCTGTTTACGTCACTACACACCCCCGTTGGATCACCTTGCACCGGAGAGCAAGTTCCAACACACGGTCAGTCCCTCCCCACTCGGTCAGGGAGACAGCCAGATGTGCGCACTCCAAGTTGGATTGAGTCTCCTACTGCCTTGGAAGTAACAGAAGCCAAGGTTCTGCTTGCTGAAATCTGTATTCTGAAGGAGAGAGGTCTGACCGCCGAGGCTGTGGTTGCTGACTTTGTTTTTAAGAATATTCAGCCCTTGAAGGACAGAGCATACCCAGCTTACTTGTATAGTGGTGTCACCGACTCGACCCGGGTTACCAATATGAGGATTCCTGCTGACGATTTGGTGAGCCGACTAGACATGATCTTGAGAGGCAAAGTATCAAATGTTGGTGCTCCTATTGCCTACTCTGCTTGGAATTTGCCACCTCCTAAGTCCTTTTTCAGTTTTGTGTCCAATCCTCCTCCTGGTGATAGTGGCCTGGGTCTTAGAGTGCGACCCTCTCCCGAAGATATTGAGGTCTTGGTTGCTTATCTTAGTGATCTTCCCAATGATGAGAGGCAAATTCATTTTGAGATGCCAACGAGTCCATATGATGCAAAAATGAATGTTGTGCTCGACATGTTGGCTGGAGAATCTTCAGACTCGGCCCCTACTGAAACAATGGTTGTTGCAGTTATACCAAAGCTTGACAAAGCAGCGGACGCCCGAAAGCCTGAGGGTACTCGCCCAAAGCATCTTTGCCAGGTCAGTCGTCCGGCTGCGTCTGCAGAAGAAAAGAAGAAGAAAAAGAGACGGCTTCGGTGATTGTCATGCCTGGACCAGGATGCTTGGCCCTTCTGCTCCTGTTGCTGAAAAAGTACCGGCAGAGGTCTTTACTAGAGTTGATCCCACTGGTGGTGTACCTGCTGAAGTTGACCCCAATGAGTGTGACCGTGCACCAACTGACCCCAACGAATGTATCCGTGCACCAGCTGACCCCAATGGGTGTGATCCTGTTGAAGCTAACCCCAATGGGTGTGATCCTGTTGAAGCTGACCCCAATAGGTGTGATCCTGCACCATCTTTTGTCCGCATTTTTTATAAGGACGAAGAAGAAGAAGAAGTTCCACTAGTTCACAAGATAGCCGACTTTATAGAGGTAGTAGAGGGGATAGTGATATTCCTTCTCCAGCTTTGTCTGCTCTTGTTAGCCTTCAGGATTTATCTATAACAGATTTTGATCCGACCCTTGAGGATGTCATTCCTGAGGATATTCTGTCAGAGCCGACTGATGATGATATGATGGATGTTTGCTCTGACATTCCAGATGTGGGATTAGAGGTATCCCGGGCAGCATCTCGCGCATCGTCGACCTTGGAAGGCGGTCTTCGGTGTCAAGAGGTTGGTCAAGATTGCCCGACTCCCATGGAGGTGACTGAGGATCCTTCAGTCGTAGAGGTGGCTGTTGCAGAAAACCCAGCCCCCAAGGGTGGTGCTCGCGGATACCCAGCCCCCGAGGGTGTCGCCGGTAATGATCCGGCTCGGGTGGGTGTCGCAAGCTGCAACCCAGCCCCCGAGGGTGTTGCCGGTAGTGATCCGGCTCCGATGGGCAGTGCGAGCTGCAACCCAGCCCCCGAGGGTGTCCGAGCGAGCTCTCCTTCCCATACCTCCATGGATGTTCATGTCGGGTCATCTCCACCACTTTCTGATGGAGTGATAGCGATGCATACTTCTTTAGCTTCAAGTGAGGGAGTCGCCTTAGAGGTCGGCGCACTGGATGCCAGAATTCTGATATCTGCTAGTGGAGCTGAATCAACCCCCGACGATGCTCTTCCGATTGTTCTAGTTGATCTTCCTTCGTCAAGTTATAACGCAACTTCTCATGACTTGGGATTGCCTTCGTTCTTTTCTAATCTTTAGGTAAATTTGCTTTTTTCATTCTGTCATTCCTCCTGGTAAATCTCTTTCTTTGTTCTCATTTGTTTTTAATAACAGGCTTTGGTTGATGGGATGTCTGCTCAATTGAAATTACATGGCGCTACTATCCCAGAAGGAGCTCTGTCCCTAACGCAGTGGAATCCATTGCTGCTTCAGAAACAGATAGCTGATTTGAAAGTGTCGAATGTTGGTTGGTATCTTTGTTTCTTCCTTGGCTGATTGATTAATTTGTTTTTGACCGTGTATCTTTCTTCGGCTGCTTTTTGTCAGATATGGCCTGACGGTGTTCTGAACTTGAGGAGAAGCATCTCCAGCACCAAGCCGACTCGACCTGACAGTACTCTGAGCTCAAGGAGAAGTATTCCCAAGGTCAAATCGACCTGGCTCGGGTTTCTGCTTCTTTAGATGACGCAAATTCTTTGAATTCCTCTCTTAATGCTTAGCTTGATTCTGAAAGGGTGGCTAACGAGGTAAGCTTACTTAATTGGATCTGCTGTGTTTTTACTGATTTCTAGATATTTGAGAGCTGATTCTTGTCTACAGGAGGAGAAACGAGCACTTGCAGCTTCTCGCGACAATCTGGATAGGTTATATCGTGACGCCAACAATTCTCTAACCATCTTGGAGAGGAGCCACCGCTTTACCATGACAGATCTGGATCATCATCGCCATGAACTACAAGTATCCCAAGATGAGATCCTGCGGCTCAGGCAGCTGGTGTCAAGCAAGGACTCTATCATTAAAGATATGCGTGCCTCCAAGAGATCAGTCGCCCAGGAGCTAGAGGCCGCTCGACTGGCTGCCAAGGTTGCAGAGGACAACTACGCCGTTCTGAAGGCCCAGCGTGACAAGGCTATGGACAAAGCCATTCGCGTGGGGCGAATCTTGATGAGAAGGCCTGGTGTAGTTGTTCCTGATGACATTGTTGCGGACGTCAAGGCTACTCCTGATGCTTCGAGTCGCCCTTCCTCCTCGATTGCTCCTGCAAAAGACATTGCCAAATAGAGATGTTTTGCTGTGTTTAGAAGATACTGAATGCATTTTTGAACTATATGTGTGTGTGGTCAGCGCACTTGAATATTCGGTAGGATATTAGAATGTGTTCTTGGCACTGAAAACTATAACGTTTTGTTTATGTTGTTAGAATTCAACAGTTGTCATGAATGATCGTAGAAGTAAGTGTGGTGTGCTGGTTTTGGAATCTTTTCCTAATTTATGCTAATTGATCAGCTGATAAGGCATAGAGATCGCCCTAAGATGAGTAAACGCGAGCATGTTACACTAAGGCCCTGTTTGGGACAGCTGCTGCTTGTTGAAAAAGCAGCTTATCTGATAAGCTGGTAAAAAGCAGCTTCTGCTTGTTGGCTGCTTTTAGTTCATTTTGAGAAGCAGCTGAACTGATAAGCTGCTGCAGAAGCTGCCTGTTTGGCAGGACTTCAGCTTAAATTTGTGAAGAAGCTGAAAATAAGCTGTGCCAAACAGGGCCTAAGTCGAGTAAGCGTGAGCATGTTGCTCCGTCTTAAGTCACTGCCGACTTAAGCCGATTGCTCCGTTAGTAGGGTATAGTGGTCACCCTAAGCATGAGCATGTTGCACCGTCTTAAGTCACTACCGACTTAATCCGATTGCTCCGTTAATAGGGTATAGTGGTCACCCTAAGTCGAGTAAGCGTGAGCATGTTGCACCGTCTTAAGTCATTACCGACTTAAGCCGATTGCTCCGTTAGTAGGGTATAGTGGTCACCCTAAGTCGAGTAAGCATGAGCATGTTGTGCCGTCTTAAGTCACTGCCGACTTAAGGCAATTGCTCCGTTAGTAGGGTATAGTGGTCACCCTAAGTCGAGTAAGCATGAGCATGTTGCACCGTCTTAAGTCGATTGCTCCGTTAGTAGGGTATAGTGGTCACCCTAAGCTGAGTAAGCGTGAGCATGTTGTACCGTCTTAAGTCATTGTCGACTTAAGCCGATTGCTCTGTTAGTAGGGTATAGTGGTCACCCTATACTGAGTAAGAGCGAGCATGTTGCACCGTCTTAAGTCATTGCCGACTTAAGCCGATTGCTCTGTTAGTAGGGTATAGTGGTCACCCTATGCCGAGTAAGCGTGCTGATTGATAATAAATAGTTCGAGTGCCCTTGAGAATGAAATCTTTTTATTGATGATGTATTGTCCAATTACAGAATACAATGCTGCCCCGATAGCTTTTGAAATCCTGCTAAGGGTAAAACTTCCTGAGATGCTCTATATTCCATGAATTCCCTATTTTCGTGCCATCCATTTGAGTAAGCCGATATGATCCTGGCCGAGCGACCTCCGCTACTACAAATGGCCCTTCCCATAGTGGTGACAATTTGTGCCGTCCTTCCCCTGTTAGAATTCGGCGAAGGACCAAGTCTCCCACTACAAAGGATCGATGTCGTATAGCCTTATCATGATAGCGCCTCAGGGTTTGCTGGTATCTAGCTGACTGAATTACTGTATTCAATCGCTCTTCTTCCAATACGTCAATATCCTCTAGTCTGGTACCTCTGCCTCAGCTATGTTTTCGAAGACTAGCCTTGGTGCCCCAAACCTGAGGTCGGCAGGTAGCACTGCCTCCGAACCATAGACCATGAAGAAAGGAGTATTTCCATGCAGGGCTCGACTAGGTTGAGTTCTTAGGCTCCAAACTACATACGGCAACTCTCTGATCCACTTTCCTGCGAACTTTTTGTTCTTGTCAAAGACTTTCTTCCTGAGTGCTTCCAGTATCATTCCATTAGCCCTTTCTACCTGACCGTTGGCTCTTGGATGTGCTACTAATGCATATTTGGTCTGGATGCTCCGTTGTTCGCAGAAATCAAAGAATTCAGAGCTGGTGAAATTGGATCCCAGGTCGGTTATGATGCTATTCGGTATCCCAAACCTAAATATTATATCTTGTATGAATTCCACTGTCTTGGCTGAAGTTAGAGAAGCAATGGGTTTGTATTCTATCCATTTGGTGAATTTGTCAATGGCGACCAACACGTGAGTCGCTCACGCTTAGCTAATTTTTGTGAGCATTACTCGTTTGTCTCTTCTATTGAGCCTTTCAGGGTAGAAGAGGCCTTGCAGGATCCGGACTAGGTGTTGGCCATGCAGGAAGAGCTCATCAACTTCAAGAGAAATGAAGTCTGGAGCCTGGTGCCACGTCCAAAGCAAAACATTGTGGGAACCAAGTGGGTGTTCCGCAACAAGCAAGATGAGCACAGAGTGGTGACAAGAAACAAGGCTCGACTTGTGGCAAAAGGTTATGCCCAAGTCGCAGGTTTGGATTTCGAGGAGACTTTTGCTCCTATGGCTAGGCTAGAGTCAATTCGAATTTTATTAGCCTTTGCCTCTCACCATTCTTTTAGGCTATTTCAAATGGACGTAAAGAGCGCTTTTCTCAATGGGCCAATCAAGGAGGAGGTATACGTGGAACAACCCCCTGGCTTTGAGGATGACAGGTATCCCGACCACGTGTATAAGCTCTCTAAGGCGCTCTGTGGACTTAAGCAAGCCCCAAGAGCATGGTATGAATGCCTTATAGATTTCTTAATTGCTAATGCTTTCAAGGTTGGGAAAGCTGATCCCACTCTGTTTACAACGACTTGTGATGGTGATCTTTTTGTTTACCAAATTTATGTCGATAACATAACATTTGGTTCTACTAATCAAAATTCTTGTGAGGAGTTTAGCAGGGTGATGACGCAAAAGTTCGAGATGTCGATGATGGGCGAGTTGACCTACTTCCTTGGGTTTCAAGTGAAGCAACTCAAAGACGGCACCTTCATCTCCCAAACAAAGTACACTTAGGATCTTCTCAAGAGGTTTGGGATGAAGGACGCCAAGCCCGCGAAGACACCGATGGGAACCGACGGGCATGTCGACCTCAACAAAGGATGTAAGTCCGTTGATCAAAAGGCATACTGGTCCATGATAGGTTCATTACTTTATCTTTGTGCTAGTAGACCATACATTATGCTTACTGTATGCATGTGTGCTAGATATCAATCCGACCCCAAGGAATGTCACCTTGTGGCCGTTAAGCGAATTCCTCGATATTTAGTTGCTACGCCTTGCTTCGGGATCTAGTATCCAAAGGGGTCTACCTTTGACTTAATTGGATACGCAGACTCCGATTATGCCGGGTGCAAGGTTGATAGGAAGACTACATTAGGGATGTGCCAATTTCTAGGAAGGTCCCTAGTGTCCTGGAGTTCCAAAAAACAAACGTCCGTTACCCTATCCACCGCTGAGGCCGAGTATGTTGCCGTAGGACAGTGTTGCGCGCAACTACTTTAGATGAGGCAAACCCTCCGGGACTTTGGCTATAATCTGAGCAAAGTCCCACTCCCATGTGACAATGAGAGTGCAATCCACTTGGCGGATAATCCTGTTGAACACAGCCGCACTAAGCACATAGACATCCGGCATCACTTCCCGAGGGATCACCAGCAAAAGGGAGATATCGATATTTATCATATTAGCACCGATAACCAGCTAGCCGATATCTTCACCAAACCGTTGGATGAGAAAACTTTTTGCAGGTTGCGTAGTGAGCTAAATGTCTTAGGTTCGCGTAACTTGGATTGATCTATAGCATACATGTGTTCTATGCCTTTGATCATGTTACTTTATGCATTAACATCATTTGTTATCTATTTATGGTGCTTAAGTTTTACAAGCCTTCCCGGACCTCACAAGTCTGTATGCAAATGTGCACATATTTAGGGGGAGCTGTGCTACAACTTGATCCTTTTGAGTCTAATTTGTTTGGTTGAGTACAGTTGATATAGTCTCAAAGGTACATTGAAAGGGAAAATGGACTTGGACGATGCAAAGACTTCCACTGCACTCCGGTATTAGTGTAATTAATTTCAAGTTCATACTTATGGTCTCATTGCCTTTTTGCTCTTAATTGACATTTTTGGTGAGGCAATGGGGTTAAAGGGCAAAAAATGACCCCGTTTTGGTGCTTAATGTCAAATGGGGAGAAATTAAGGCCAAAGCAAATGGATCAGCCAACCACTTGTGAAATTTGAAAATAATAGAGTTAGAATTTTTGATTTGTCCAAAATACTCTTATTGCAAAATTTAGTCTCTTGTGGGGGAGAATTTTGATTATGGGAAAAAGGGGGAGTTTTTGGCACTTGATCAACTTCGCTCTTGGGATATCTCTCTATTTGCCCAAACAAGTGTGTTTGACTTAGAGATAGGAAAAAGAATTTGAAAACAAACCAAGTGGTGGCAAAGAGTGATCCAAATATGCCAAATTATAAGCAAAAACAATTTGGACTGCATTTGCACTAATGTTTCACTTCTTTCGATTGTTTTTTGATGTGTTGGCATAAATCACCAAAAAGGGGGAGATTGAAAGGGAAATGTGCCCTTGGGCCATTTCTATAATTGTTTTGGTGATTAAGTGTCCAACACAAATGGTTTGAACTATTATGTGCTAAATGAGCAAGAAGTGAAAATCAAAGACAAGGTATGTTTCTAGACTGAGTAAATTGCTTTTGAGTACTAACATGCTCATCTAAGTGCTAGAAACAAAGCCAAGAAGAGAAGATTTGAATTGAAGAAGAGTTGGCTATGAACTGCCAACACTTGCTCGGGCCTGGCGCACCGAACTGTCCGGTGGCGCACCAGACAGTGTCCGGTGCCCCAGGCTGGTCAAACGTAACCTGGCTGCTCTCGGGAAAAGAGATAGGCGACGTGGCTATAATTCACCGGACTGTCCGGTGAGCCAACGGTCGCCAGCGGCCAACGGTCGGCCACGCGATCAACGCGCGACACGTGGTCGCGCCAACGGTCGGTTGGGCACACCGGACTGTCCGGTGTGCACCAGACAGTGTCCGGTGTGCCAACCGATCCCGAGGACCAACGGTCGACTGCGACAGATATGGAAGGAGATCGTGCACCAGACAGCTACAGGGCCTGTCCGGTGGTGCACCGGACTGTCCGGTGCACCACTCGATAGAAAGCAAGAATGGCTTTCCAAATTGATCTCCAATGGCTCCTAGCTGCCTTGGGACTTTAAAAGGGACCCATAGGCGCATGGAGCAGAACACCAAGCTTACAAGAAACATTCTAAGACTCCCAGACTCCGTCTCCACGCATTTGATCGATTGTGTTAGTTATTTGAGCTCCGTTTGAGTTGCGAACTCCCTGTGTTGTGTTTCGAGCTCAAGTCTTGGCTTGTGTGCGTGGTTGTGCTGCGTAATTGAGTCTTGTGTGTGTTTCTCTCCTCCCTTACTTCTGTGTTTCTTTTGTGATCATTACTGTAAGGGCGAGAGGCTCCAAATTGTGGAGATTCCTCGCAAACGGGAGAAAGACTATAAGGAAGAAAGTCGTGGTATTCAAGTTGATCATTGGATCACTTGAAAGGGGTTGAGTGCAACCCTTGTCCATTGGGACACCACAACGTGGAAGTAGGCAAGTGTTACTTGGCTGAACCACGGGATAAAAATCGCGTGTCTCTTGTGTTGCTTTCTCTGTGATTGTTGTGTTCACAAGAACTCGCTCCAAAGCTACTTAGTCACACTAACACTTTGATAACTAAGTTTTGTGGCTATTTAGTGTTTGATTTTACAGGATCACCTATTCACCCCTCCTCTAGGTGCTCTCACGTGGGAGAGTGGCTCCTCCGATGGAGGACATGGATGGCCAAGGTATGGGCCAGTGCTGCTCATCCGCTGCCCCAAGTGCGATAGATCAGAGTCGCTCGTGAGACTTAGATTGAAAATATGGGAGAACGACAACTTTGGTCGAGAGCTCGTGAAGTGTGAAAGCAAGCCACACCAAGATAAGATCCGTCCTCATTTCACCCATTATGGTTGATTTCATTTTTGTGGTTACTTCTGAATTGTATATATTTGGATTGTTTAGGTTCTCAAAAGATGCAATTTTTTCATGTGGATGGACGATTACGTCAAGATGATGAAAGGAGCAGGGTTGATGGGTGGCTCGGGGAGATGATGGCTTCTAATATGTGGGATGAATGAGCAGCGGCAAATAGGGCAAATGTGACTACAAACTGGGACACATTTGCTGCTGAACTGAAGAAGATGAATGACAATATGAGTGAGTTGAAGATGTTTGGAGCCTTTTATGCTTCTATGATTTTTATTGTCTTTCTTTTCTTTGTGATGAGCTATAGTTGTAAGCACTAAATTTGTGATGGTGAATCTGCTATGAACATTTGTGATGGTGAATCTGTGCTGAACATTTGGGCCATTGAATTATGGTGTGATGCATAAGAGTCGTTGAATTATGGTGTGATGAATGTGTGGTGTGTAATTTTAGTGCGACAAATTTAAGTGTGACGAACTCTAGTGTGGAATTAAAAAGAATGTGTGAATTCTGGTGTGATGAATCAGTTGTGAATTCTGGTGTGAAATCTGATTTAGGATTAAAAGTCCAAAAGTGAGATCAAGTCTGGTTCAAGACAAAAAAATGTGACCTAATCTAGTTTATGATTAAAAATGGACCGGGTGGAGCGCGAGCAGCAACAGGAGTGAGGCCGCTGGAGTGCGGACCGGAGGCGGCGACTGCCTTAGTGTGGGGTGGAGCAGAAACGACTGTGGCTTGCTCCCTACTCCGGTTCGAGCGGCGGGAGTGGGCGAAGTGCGAGCAACAGCGTGGGTCGGTCGGCCCGCAGCCGGAGCGGTGGCCACCTAAGCGCGGGCTAGAGCGGCGACGATGGTGGAACGATCTACTCCAGCTCGATCTACAACCAAAAGTTTGATCAGGTGAGGAAGGGATTTTTTGGTGCGTCCCACATGTAAGCAACGTAAGCGAGACAAAACTGACGGAAATGGCGTTAGAGGGCACCACGAATAAGTGTTTGCGCAACAAAGGGTAAAACTGAGGAAGGTGTATAATTATAGGTAAAACTGAGTAGCTTGGCAAAACTAGAGGCATGCATGTAAAAAAGTCCAAAGACAAACGACCTACAATTAGAACGGAATTGGAAGAAGTACTACGTTTTTTCCAATACAAAAGTTATCAACAGTTCCTCTTAAAACAAATATTGTTACTTTGTTTTTTTGTTTTTTTCCAATACAAAAGTTATGAACAGTTCATCTTAAAACAAATATTGTTACTATGTTTTTTTGTTACCTGTGCTGCATAGGCATTTAGCTACTACTACTAGATAGAATAATTTTCTCTTCATTTTGCTTTGAAATCTTAGTTCACATTTGAAATGAATGTTCTGGTTTACTTTATTTATCCATTTGCAGTAAAAATGTAATTTATATTATAAATGCTTCAGATATTCTAAACAGTGAGGCATGTGTAAGCTAGTGAGTTCTGCACATGTAATCCACATCATATACTAATATGAAACCATAACATGTTTCAACATAAATCATAGTTGCTGAACATGTCACGTTGCTTCAGTTCGATATTCAGCAATGCATCATGTTAATAAATATCGAAGGCATGATAAACAGTTTTTCATTAGCATTGACCATTCAAACTTTGCTGAGAAGACATGATTTTACCCCCCTTTTTTGCTTAATGCAATTGTTGCTTTGAACGCACACCTCCTAGAACATTACAGTTACTGCATAGAACAATTGCTTGCAGTGCACAATAAAGTAGTGTAATGAAATATGGGCAGAAACATTAGAAGGAGTTATTTGGACAACATAATTACTGGCTTGTACATGAAGAATCAGGTGAACAAGAGCTGCATGGTCAAAAGAATACATGTTTCAGATGAAATGTGGCACCGAAAGGTGTAGATATGTATGGGAGGTTGCATCATGAAACTAGTAACTTTGGAAGCAGTGTGGAGGCTGCACATGTCTAGCAAGGCAGAACATAACTTGGGCAGATCTGATTACTCTAAGGTAAGCATGCCACGACTTGCTGCTAGTCAGATCTGAAAATTTGAGCTGAATCACATGTGTTTGGATTTAGATTCCCCCTTCAATCAGGTCATGAAGGATTAATTAAAATTTGAATTGAATCTTTTTTGGTTTCTTGTGGCAAGTGGAGGTAACACTGTTGGCAACACTGCAGGTAGCACTACCGGAATCGGGTGCTTTGCCGAGTGTCTGAAGCACTCGGTAAAGCCTGAAAAACACTCGACAAAGTCTTTGCCGAGTGTCACACTCGTCAAAGAGGGCTTGACGAACAGTACATCGACAAAGGCTTCTTTGCTGAGTACTTTTTCTCGGGCACTCGACACAGACTTTGCCGAGTACCAGACAGTACTCGGCAAAGAAAAGTGGCCGTCACGGCGACGGGGTGACGGAGACGGTGTCTTTGCTGAGTGTTCTAGGTGACACTCGGCAAAGAAGTTACCTTTGCCGAGTGTCTCCTGATACACTCGGTAAAGAAGTTACCTCTTTGCCGAGTGTCTACCGGCCAGCACTAGGCAAAGAATCCGTCAGCGGGTCCCTTTGCCAGGTTCTTTGCCGAGTGCTCTGTATGGCACTTGGCAAAGCGTGCCTCTTTGCCGAGTGCCAGGGCCGCCACACTCGGCAAAGAAGCTATACCGGTGTCCAGGTATTGGTTTTTTACCGAGTGCTATGGCCCTGACACTCGGCAAAGTGACCAGTACACACCTTTTTTATTTGTTTTTTCTATTCCATCCAAACAAACAAAAGATACATCACAGATATTATCACATATATACATCACAGATATCACCACAGACATAACTATCCAACACAAACATTAATATACAAGTTCTCAACACAAACATAAGTATCAACACAAGTTCAGAAGTATCAAAACATAAGTCTCAAGCTGTGGCATAAGTATTCAACACAAGTTCTAAAGTCTGAACACTAAAAACATAACTCTCATAGGTGGGCGGTTGGACTGGTGTTGCAATGGGCTGGGCGATTTCATTAGGGTTGTTGGATGTCGCCCCAGATTGGCCCTGCACAGAGAAGAGATTGCATGTGTTATACCAGATGCATTACCAACATCTAACTACAATTTTGATACTCACAGGAGTATAGAATAGAGCAGGGTCAATTGTAGAGAACAATGGAGGTGGCGGAGCGAAACCCTATGCAGCGCGCCGGCGCCAAGGCTCTGCATGTATTGGAACATCTCCGCCATCCTCTGCTGATCTGCCAGGCGAGCCGTCCGCTCCACCCGCTCCGCCATCATCCTCACCTCCATCTCTTGACGTTCCCTCCTCTCTTCTTCTAGTTGGGTCTGTAATATTACAAGTCAACGTTATAGTAAATCAAAGAGAAGGTATATAACTCAAGTAATGACGAGTTACAGAAGCACTAACCTCGAGTTGCTGTATGCGATGCTGTGAGCTGTCGTGCCGAGGTCGTATGGATGGACTCGAGCCCGTGCTTCTTGCTCCGTCGGCAATCCAGTATCGCCCATGTCTCTTGCCTCCTCCGACCCTCATGAGCACATCGGGGTCGATCTGCTCGGTCCTTGGATCGTATTTTGGGCCATGGACCTCCTGCGCCATGTCGATGTAGTTATGAAGGCGGCTGTAGACGACGGGGTTGTTGTAGGCCTCGGGCCCGTCATCCGGGTTGTAGGTGACGTCGAACGTCGCCTTGCGCTTATGGGCCATAGCATAGGCCGAGAAGATGGAGTAAGGTTGGCCACCATGTGACGTCGAATTCAAGAAAACCAATGAGATAGTTAGAAATAATATCTAATCAAGTGTTATATAACTAAATAAAAAAGAGGGCATACCCTTGCTTCTGCATATTTGCCGAGGCTGTGGCTGCCATGGTGCGAGGGACCTTGCATCATCAGACGCCGTTCCCGGCTAGCGTTGTGCACCTCGTCCCACTCAGGCGAGCACCACCTATCCACCATCTGCTTCCAGCACAGAGGATGTGCGACACACCAATATGGAATCATCTACAAAGTAAACACGTACACTGCATATCAGAAGACAAAATTAAATTCATGCATGGAGTACTGGTATGAAACATGCATGACTTTACCTGCAGGTATTGGTCCCTGGTCAATGACATGGTTCGGACTTGCTGCTTGGTCACCTTCTCCCCAAGGACGGAGCCGTGGTAGCTGACGATGGCCTGGATTCGGGCCTCATAGTGCATGTCCACGACGAGCTTCTAACAGCTTGTGGTGACCACCACATCCGCCCTAGCCTCGTATCCAGCCTCACATCTGTATAAATCCTGCATACAAAAACGATGTATCCATACATTATTTCAAGAATGTGCAACGAATGTGACATATTTTACATTATACTAAGACTTACCCACAGCTCTTGCTTCACCCGCTCCACCTTGTTATTGAATTCTCGACCGTCTCGGTCTACTGCATCGGGGGCGACAGCGTAGTGGTTGAAGGTGTAGGCTGGGCCCATCACCCCGGCGTACTCAACCAGTTCAGGGAAGTGTTCTCTACACAACAGGCCGAGGATGCCATTGGGGTTGCGACGATGACCCCTAGCATTCTCCACAATCGTCCAAGACCTGTCCAAGTGATAAATAAAAAGTATTAGTTTATATTATGATTTTGAACACATAATATGAACAAAAATGAAGAACATAAAGTTACATGCCTCTCCCCATCCGGCCAAATCAGCGGTCGCCTGTCCCAAAGTATGGGAAACTGAGGGAGACTCGTGTGACCTCACAGGTAGACGCTCCTCGAACCTAAGGTGCCAAAACCTGAGGCGTCCTACTGAGCTTCATCGTCGTCCTGCTGCTGGTCGTCGTCGTCCTGCTGCGCCGCCTACTGCTGGACAAGATCGTCCTGCTGCATCGCCTACTGTGCCTTGTCCTGCTCTGCCTTGTCCGCCGTCTTGCTCCTCCTCCTCAGCCAACCGCCCACCATCTTTGTCCAACAACCTGCAATTAAGAGTAAACAAATAAGCACATATAAAAAGATGTATTTAAAAACAGGTGCAGAATAAAAAGTCAGATAGCATTACATCGATTAAAAATAATCTTCATATGTGTCAGGGTTAGCCGGATCATAACTCTCATCATTACTATCAACAATTTCATAGTCAACACCATCTGAAGACGCAAGTTCGTCATTAATGTCATTGCCTTCAAGGATTACTAAGTCATTCTCATTTTGCACCTCATCAACAACCATTTCAATATCTACGTCCATTCTGATAGCTTCGGTTAAGTCTATCTCAAATCACCCTTCTAGCCCATCTTCTTTGAAAAACTCTCCATCATATGTGTCCGGGTCTAAGTTAGGAGAGTGAGAGAGTGTGGTGAGAGTGAGAGAGTGCGGCGACGCTCTGTTTTCCGTCAACAAAACAGTCTTTGCCGAGTGCCACATCGCGGGCACTCGGCAAAGATTTTTTAATTAAAAATAAATTTTGTCGAGTGCCCCAGATACGATTCTCGGCAAAGACCTCTTTGTCGAGTGTCCACTGACAAGCACTCGACAAACCTTTGCCGAGTGCCTCCGTCTGGCACTCGGTAAAGAACACTTTGCCGAGTGTCATTTTTTGACACTCGGCAAAGTATATTTTTATTTTGCCAACCAAACTTTTTGTGGTATGTTGCTACACTATGTAGACCAACATGTACCATTTTGGCACAATTATAAAAGTGTTTTCTATAACTATTAGATTTAATTTGTTTATTTGAATTTATTCAGAAAATTCAAATTTGAACTGCAAGTCACTTGAAACATGGAAAACCGTGCATGCAAAAATGATATGCATGTTATTTACCACAAGTTACGACCGATTTCAGGATTAGACCGGAATCTTCGAGCACCATGCTCACTAAACTTGACTGTGAACTTGCCATCCAGGTGTTTAAAAATTATATCAAACACAAACAAAGTCAGAAAACCATGAAACTTGTCCACCTGTCATGATATCATACATAGAGGCTGTGATAAAAATTTGAGAATGCTTCGATAAAGTTGTGAGACACTATGTTTAGAAACCTCTGATCACTACATTGAAACATTATGATTTGATGTGTAGATCGCTTAGGTTTCTACAGATACTTCTCACAACTTTCTCGAAACATTCTCAAATTTTTATCACAACCTCTATATATGATATCATGACACGTGGACAAGTTTCATGATTTTCTAACTTTATTTGTGTTTTATACAATTTTTAAACGCCTGGATGACAAGTTCACGGTCATGTTTAGTGAGCATGGTGCTCAAAGATTCCGGTCTGATCTTGAAATCGATCGTAACTTGTGATAAATAGCATGAATATCATTTTTGCATACACGGGTTTCCAAGTTTCGAGTGACTTGTAGTTCAAATCTGAATTATCTAAGAAAATTCTATTAAACGAACTAAATCCAATGGTTATAGGAAACACTTTTATAATTGTGCCAAAATGGTACATGTAGGTCTACATAGTGTAGGAACATACCACAAAAAAATTGGTTGCGAAAAGAAAAAAATAAAAAATATATTTTGCCGAGTGTCCAAACATGGTACTCGGCACAGCATGCTCTGTCGAGTGTCATATGTTTGACACTCGGCAAAGAAGCATCTTTGTCGAGTGCCAAAGCTCGGCGCTCGGCAAAAGTTAACGACCGTCAGCTATAGACGGCTGCTGACGACCTTTTTGCCGAGCGCCGCCTTCGCCGAGTGTTTAACACTCGGCAAAGAAGACTTTGCCAAGTGTATTTCTATGTCGAGAGTCATGCTCTCGGTAAACGCCATCGTTACCAAGAGCAGGACTTTGCCGAGTGTGGCACTCGGCAAAGAAGTGCCGAGTGCCCGACAAAAAACACTCGGCAAAGCCACGGATTCCAGTAGTGCAGCCCACCTATATCTGAACTTGTCAACATCAGCGGTGATTGGTAAGTTCAGTGTTAGCATCTGATGCAACATGGTAAAAGTTGCATTCTTCGCTTGATGTAAGTCGAATCCTTTAAGGCTTTCGGTTAGAGATTGAATGAAGGGGATTAGTTGTGACTAAATCCCGTCCTATTCAATTTTGAATAAAAGAAGATTTAATCTACCCTAATCCTCTCCGATCCCACGCAAACAAATAAGGCCTTAAGTGCATCGCAGAAAGCAAAGACAGAAAAGCAGCATATTAACTGGTTATATCTTCGAAACTGCATTACAAGTCTCTCTCTGTTTCTAAATGCAACAAACAAATCAATGAATCGTTGTGCACTGTGCTACTGCCTGCTAAAAAAATGTGCTACCAAAAATTTGCTCAGATTCTGGTAAAAAAATTGTGCTACCAAAATGTGCTCAGAATCTGGTGCAGAGAGGCGTAAGTTCCTTTGACGGCGACGCACAGTCCAAACACCAGTATGGCGACGATCCACGCGGCCTCGGAACGGCGGCGAACCCTTCCGACCCTGAGGTAGCTCAGGCACGGGAACAGGACGGCGACGGTGACGTTGAGAGAGGAGCCGATGAAGGACATGAGGTAGCCGAAGAAGGGCACCGTGCACGCCGCCACCACCGTGCTGACGAGGACGGCGGTGCTGATGGCCGCCCTGGTGAGGCGCCCCTGGCGAGCCCGCGGCGGCAGCTTCTCCTCGATCCCCGTCATGATGGGCTGGATGACGAGCGCGTACTTGGCCAGCGGGGTGATCAGGGTCGTCAGGATGGCGATCCTCGTGTACGCCTTCCCCGATGGGAGGTTCAGCGTCACAAGCGACTTCACGTCATCCCCGTAGATCATGTACCCTAGAACCGCCGTCAGCGCGTAGTTGAGGCTGCACAGCACCGACGAGGCCAGAAGGACCTGTGTGTGCACGGGAATCAATGGCGATCAGTCGTCGTCAATGCACTGAAATCCAAGTAAAGTTCTTCCCGTTCGGAACATACAATATATTTGTTTAGCGCTAGTTTGGGAACTATATTTTCCAAGGGATTCCTATTTTTCTAAGGGAAAATGAACTAATTTCCCTTGGGAAAATGAAAATCCCATAGAAAAACGGGGTTCCCAAACTAGCCCTTAATAAATAATCCAATCCAGCTAGACCGGAAAAGTTTGTTTCTATTTGCGCCGACGGCGGAGCTAGTATATATCTGTACCTTGGTGAAGTCCTGCTTGTTCCTCATGGAGGTGTACACCGTCGGGAAGACGCCGTGGCCGGAGAAGCAGACGAAATACAAGCTGAGGGAAGTGGGCAGCCCGGCGAGGCTGAAGAGGTTGCCATCCTGGGCGGCATGGAAGCCGTGCTCGGCCACGCCGGCCCACACCAGGGACGCCGTGAGGGCCACCGACGCGACGAGCCCGACGGCCGACACGTAGGCGAGAACGCAGAGGTCCCTGAGCCACGTCGTTGGGAGTATGACCACGGCCGCCGCGAGCGTGAACAGCTGCTTCCCTCGCAGGACGTAGCCGCCGGGGAGGCCGACGGCCGTGCCGGGGAGCAGCTTGTCGAGGTTGTCGCCCTCGAGGATGAGGAAGCTGATGGCGACCAGGTACAGCTCGATGTACATGACGGCGCCGATGGCCTTCCGACCGAGGCGCCCGAACGCGAGATAGCCGATGTCCGGGTAGCTCCTGATGTCGTCGCCGCCGGCGCGCATGCAGCGGGCGATGAGCTCGCCGGTGTAGTAGCAGACGGCGCCGACGACGGCGAAGAGCACCAGGCTGAGCCAGCCGCCCTGCGCCAGCGCGTACGGCACGGATAGCAACCCGACGCCTATACAAGGAATCACGTCGGGATGGATCTTGCTGTGATTCGTTCGTCATATATCATAGATGCGAATAAACAAGATGAGTGGACGGCTGGACGAACGCAAGTTCATAACCCTACCTGAAATCACGTTGCTGAGGTTGAGGCAGCTCCGCCAGAAGGAGACGTCGCCGAAGCTACCGCCACGGAGGAGGAGCGGTTCGTCGAGATGACTCTCCGCCGCCATTGCTAGCTTGCACCTAAAAAAAAGGAAAATCCAAGGTTAGAAAACGTTCAACCTGCCGCGTAGTTATATTTATACGGAATACGAATAACCAATTATCGTAGCTTACCAGAAAATATCCAACTATCCTAAAGATACTCCCGGCGCGTAACCCTAGCCGCCGCCCGTTATCCCACTTTGCTTTCCCTCGCCGTCATCGGGGGAAACCGCTGGAGGCCAGCCCGGGACCCTAGGACGGCGACGGCGGGGGCCTTTGTCTAGATCCGGTCGCCTAAAACGAGCTCTCGGCAGGAGGCGAGGCGTGGTGCGACTAGGCGGCGAGCACGCGGGGGGCTACTCGAGCTCGGGCGGGCACCCGGCGTAGTTCCCGTCTCGGCGTTGGGGCGTGGGCTGCCGGTGGAGACGTTCTGGTTCTAAGGCCAGCGAGGTCTTCCGGGGCGAGCGCTACGGCGCTACCAGAGCCGTTGTCCTGCTTCTTGAGCACTAAAATGTACACAGTACGGTCGTGACGGCGGCGCAAACACGTGTGCACAAAATTAGTTAGAGTTTCAGATTTCTTTAGGATTTGTAATAGGAAACATATCGAATACTAACTATATTTTGGTGTAAATACCGTGCAAACCTACTAAAAAGTACAAAAAATTCTAAAACAAAACATGAGTGTACATCTCAACTTACCTCATCTATATATAAAAAATTTTACGGTCAAATTCATCTTACTCTAGCAGTTACAAAAAAGACACCAAAATTTGTCTTTTTTGTAACTGCTAGAGTAAGATAAATTTGACCGTGAAATTTTTTATATAGATGAGGTAAGTTGAGATGTACACTTATGTTTTTTCAGAATTTTTTGAAACTTTTTTAGTAGGTTTGCACGGTATTTGCACCAAAACGTGGTTTGCATTCGATATTTCCCTTTGTAATATGTTCATATCTCCTTTATATAGATGAAGAAGTAGGACCGATATAATCCCTCATAATCGATCCAATCAAATCTACTTATCAAATTTACTTTATTTGCACTGTTTTTCCATTCCCTAAGTGTAGAAGTAATCTAGCCTTAGCATAGCCCAAGTATTAGTCTCCCTCGACCTATTTATTCACCTCTCTTCGGAACAGCGTCGTCTAGATACGTTTTGGATGGCCTGGTGACTCCAAGACAACTCTTGGAACTCTTTTCCCCGACGGGGTCCCTCCCGGTAAGCGAGATCCAAGATCTTCGCTGAGAAGAAGACCCTTTGCATCATCACGGACCGTCTAGCCCTAGGCGCGGACCGTCCAGCAAGCGTGCATGGAAGTAGCAAGGTCGCTGACCATCTAGCCTAGGGTCGTGGACCGTTCATGGTCCCATAGAGAGCACCGCCAGGCAGTTCACAACTAGTGTGAAGCATCCCAATCCTCTGGGACTCAAATGTGATTCAAATAGTAGTCCCATGAGGCTAGTATACACATTTATACATCACATGGTTCTAGATCTGCTTAAACGAGACAATCCTATATATACAGGTGGTGATCAACTTTAAGAGTTGGTCCACAGCTCGGGACATATCATTAGAGTGGGGTTGAAGCAGCCCAATATACGTAGCAAAACAAATCAGCGATCCAACACCACATGCATGGTCGGGAAACATGCGTAACTTTTATCCGATCAGCGATCTCCTATGAAAAAACAACAAATAAGCAAGAATGAGTACTTACGTACCCAATAACCCACCTTCACCCACGGAATGAGAAAATTAGATATAATGCATGGAGTATGTGGAGCTCAAGGTATTTTGCAGAAACAAATATTTTGATGTAGGGCTATTTTGTAAAATATTTTATCATTTTCAAAGCGCATCCTCTCCCAAAAGAGCTAGAAGTCTTTCAAAATAGAATTGAATCCCCTAGACTAAAACATCTAGGAATTTTGATAGTTTCCTACCGATTTTTATTTCCAAAAACAACTACTGACTTCCCGTCCACCATAGATCACGACTCAACTACCGGGCCTTTTAAAACCAATTTTCAAAACAGTTTGGAGAACAAAACACTAATTGTAAAATCCATGTCATAACTCATCCATATCCGTGGACACAGACTATTCGAATAGATTTTTGAACTCTGCACAGAGCTGTACACTTTACCCAGTAGTCCAGTTCTGTGATCTTGTCACACCCGGTTTTGGAAGATAAACCGAATGTGAATCATGTACGTGCCATGATCAGAACTCACGTACACAGCGATTACATAAATGACTCATCATAGCATAATGCTCAAATAATAGCGTAAAGAAGTATTACTTTATTACATCATGATGTCTGAAATATCCACATAGTCATTAACTTAAACAGTAATCAAATTGCTAAAGCGAAATGCAGTAAAGATAAGGCCTTCACAGGCAGCTGACAGAGGTTTGCCGCTTGTCGGGGACCATAATTAGGGGTACCCTCAAGACGCCTAATTCTCAGCTGGTAACCCCCATCAGCATAAAGCTGCAAAGGCCTGATGGGTACGATTAAGTCAGGGATCAGTCCACACGAGTGACTCGATCACGCTTCACCCGAGCCTAGCCTCGGCCAAGGGCAGCCGACCTCGAGAGACTTCCGTCTCGCCCGAGGCCCCCCTTTTTACGGCGGACACATCACCGGCTCGCCCGAGGCCTTGGCTTCGCTCAGAAGCAACCCTGACTAAATCGCCACACCGACTGACCAAGTTGCAGGAGCATTTAACGCAAAGGTGGCCTGACACCTTTATCCTGACACGCGCCCCCCAGCAGAGCTGAAGTGACCGCCGTCACTCCACCGCTCCACTGACCAGTCTGACAGAAGGACAGCGCCGCCTGCGCCACTCCGACTGCGGTGCCACTCGACAGAGTGAGTCTGACAGGCAGTCAGGCCTTGCCAAAGGCGCCACGACGAACTCCGCTCCGCCCGACCCCAGGGCTCGGACTCGGGCTAAGACCCGGAAGACGGCGAACTCCGCTCCGCCCGACCCCAGGGCTCGGACTCGGGCTAAGACCCGGAAGACGGCGAACTCCGCTCCGCCCGACCCCAGGGCTCGGACTCGGGCTAAGACCCGGAAGACGGCGAACTCCGCTCCGCCCGACCCCAGGGCTCGGACTCGGGCTAAGACCCGGAAGACGGCGAACTCCGCTCCGCCCGACCCCAGGGCTCGGACTCGGGCTAAGACCCGGAAGACGGCGAACTCCGCTCCGCCCGACCCCAGGGCTCGGACTCGGGCTAAGACCCGGAAGACGACGAAACTCCGCCTCGCCCGACCCCAGGGCTCGGACTCCGCCCTGGCCTCGGCCGAACGACCTCCGCCTCGCCCGACCCCATGGCTCGGACTCGGCCTCGACAACAGAAGACAGACTCAACCTCGGCTTCGGAGGAGCCCCCACGTCACCCTGCCTAGGGCACAGACCCGCCACGTCAACAGAGAGTGCCATCATCGTCCTACCCCGAATCGACTCGGGTCACGGAGAACAAGACCGGCGTCCCATCCGGCCAGCTCCGCCGGATGGGCAATGATGGCGCTTCACAAGCTCTATGACGACGGCGGCCCCCAGCTCTCTTACGGAAGCAGGGCGACGTCAGCAAGGACTCGACCGCTCCAACAGCTGTCCCTCCGCCAGGCTCCATCGCACCTCCGACAGCCACGACATCACGCCAGCAAGGTGCCGAGACCTCTCCGGCTGCCACATTGGCATGTACCTAGGGCGCTAGCTCTCTCTCCGCTAGACACGTAGCACTCTGCTACACCCCCCCATTGTACACCTGGATCCTCTCCTTACGACTATAAAAGGGAGGACCAGGGCCTTCTTAGAGAAGGTTGGCCGCGCGGGACCGAGGATGGGACAGGCGCTCTCTTGGGGCCGCTCGCTTCCCTCACCCGCGTGGACGCTTGTAACCCCCCTACTGCAAGCGCACCCGACCTGGGCGCGGGACGAACACGAAGGCCGCGGGACTTCCACCTCTCTCACGCTCGGCTCCGGCCACCTCGCCTCTCCCCCCTTCACGCTCGCCCACGCGCTCGACCCATCTGGGCTGGGGCACGCAGCACACTCACTCGTCGGCTTAGGGACCCCCCTGTCTCGAAACGCCGACAGTTGGCGCGCCAGGTAGGGGCCTGCTGCGTGCTGACGAACAGCTCCCCGTCAAGCTCTAGATGGGCAGTCTCCAGCAACCTCTCCGGCCCGGGGCGGTGCTTCATTTCGGGACTCTTGAGTTCATGTCCTTCGACGGCAGCTACGACATGATACTTCTTCCACCGCCGCGTGACAACGACAATGGCGGCCGACAACCCGCCCGCCGGCGGCGGAATCGACGACATCTTCCCCGCGTGGTGGAAGAGCAACCTTCGAGCTCGCTCCGTTCTCTCCCCCGCCAACGGAGGAGGAGGCGGGGCCATCAAGGCCAAGCGGGAGACCGCGCTTCGTTGGCCGTCGAGCAAATCGACGCCCCCGACGCCCCGACGGAAGGCACGCCGGACGTCGACCTCGCGTTCAAGACGAAGGCAAGCGCCGTCCCCCCGCGACACGCTGACCCCGAGCAAGAAGACGACGCCGGCGCGCTCGCGGAAAGCCTGCAGGACGTCGCCCTCGTACCTGAGATGACGGTGCAACCAGTCCCCGATGGACTACGTCGCTCCTCGTCGACCAAAAGGTACCGACTAACTCCCATCTTGCGTCATTTCGACTCGGCCTCAACCCGCCAAACGACCTCGCTTTGGCGGGCGCTCTCATTGAGGCGAGTGCAACCCCACTGGGGTTTCGTATGCGGTCGCCTTGGGACCGGCTGACGGACGTCTCGACCTACGGGCCCTCTGGGTCCGAGGAAGATGACGATCCCAGCATCTGTTGGGATTTCTCCGGACTTGGCAACCCCAGTGCCATGCGGGACTTCATGACCGCATGTGACTACTGCCTCTCCGACTGTTCCGACGGAAGCCGCAGCCTTGGCAACGAGAGCTGCGGCCCAAGCCGCGAATGTTTCCACATCGAGCTAGGGGATCCCTCCGAAGGCAACCATCTCGGCATGCCGGAGGACGGTGATCTTCCTAGGCCGGTGCCTCGCGCCGACATCCCACGGGAGCTAGCTGTGGTCCCCGCTCCGGCGGGGGGTTACGACCCACAACTCGAGCAAGTCCGCGAGGCACAGGCCAGGCTCAACGAGGGAACAGGAGCGCTTGAGCCGATCCGTCGGGACGTTGGGCAGGCATGGGCGGGCCAACCCCTGGCCGGAGAAATACGTCACCTGCCCCAAGGTCTCCAGCACCGCGTCGCCAACGATGTCAGGGTCAGGCCGCCGCCCGCATCCAGCGGGGTTGGTCAGAACCTGGCAGCCGCAGCGATGCTCCTCCGCGCGATGCCGGAGCCATCAACCACCGAGGGTCGGCGAATCCAGGGAGAGCTCAAGAATCTCCTGGAAGGCGCTGCGGCCCGACGGGCCGAGAGCACTGCCTCCCGAAGGCAGGGATATCCCTCGGAACCTCATGCCGCGACTTCCCGATTCATGCGGGAAGCCTCGGTCTACACCGGGCGCACGCGCAACACCGCGCCTGCGGCCCCGGGCCACCTCGGCAACGAGCACCATCGACGCGACCGTCGGGCCCACCTCGACGAAAGGGTGCGCCGAGGCTACCACCCCAGGCGTGGGGGGCGCTACGACAGCGGGGAGGATCGGAGTCCCTCGCCCGAACCACCCGGTCCGCAGGCCTTCAGTCGGGCCATCCGACGGGCGCCATTCCCGACCAGGTTCCGACCCCCGACTACAATCACAAAGTACTCGGGGGAAACGAGACCGGAACTGTGGCTCGCGGACTACCGCCTTGCCTGCCAACTGGGTGGGACGGACGACGACAACCTCATCATCCGAAACCTCCCCCTGTTCCTCTCCGACACTGCTCGCGCCTGGTTGGAGCACCTGCCTCCGGGGCAGATCTCCAACTGGGACGACTTGGTCCAAGCCTTCGCTGGCAATTTCCAGGGCACATACATGCGCCCCGGGAATTCCTGGGACCTTCGGAGCTGCCGGCAACAGCTAGGGGAGTCGCTCCGGGACTACATCCGGCGATTCTCGAAGCAGCGCACCGAGCTGCCCAACATCACCGACTCGGATGTCATCGGCGCGTTCCTCGCCGGCACCACTTGCCGCGACCTGGTGAGCAAGCTGGGTCGCAAGACCCCCACCAGGGCGAGCGAGCTGATGGACATCGCCACCAAGTTCGCCTCTGGCCAGGAGGTGGTCGAGGCTATCTTCCGAAAGGACAAGCAGCCCCAGGGCCGCCCATCGGAAGAGGCTCCCGAGGCGTCTGCTCCGCGCGGCGCCAAGAAGAAAGGCAAGAAGAAGTCGCAACCGAAACGCGACGCCGCTGACGCGGACCTTGTCGCCGCCGCCGAGTACAAGAACCCTCGGAAGCCCCCCGGAGGTGCAAACCTCTTCGACAAGATGCTCAAGGAGCCGTGCCCCTACCATCAGGGGCCCGTCAAGCACACCCTCGAGGAGTGCGTTATGCTTCGGCGTCACTTCCACAGGGCCGGGCCACCCGCCGAGGGTGGCAGGGCCCGCGACGACGACAAGAACGAAGATCACCAAGCAGGAGAGTTCCCCGAGGTCCGCGACTGCTTCATGATCTATGGAGGGCATGCGGCGAATGCCTCGGCTCGGCATCGCAAGCAAGAGCGCCAGGAGGTCTGCTCGGTGAAGGTGGCGGCGCCAGTCTACCTAGACTGGTCCGACAAACCCATCACCTTCGACCAGGCCGACCACCCCGACCATGTGCCGAGCCCGGGGAAATACCCGCTCGTCGTCGACCCCGTTATCGGCAATGTCAGGCTCACCAAGGTCCTGATGGATGGGGGCAGCTGCCTCAACATCATCTACGTCGAGACCCTCAAGCTCCTGCGCGTCGATCCGTCCTCCGTCCGAGCAGGCGCTGCGCCCTTCCACGGGATCATCCCTGGGAAGCGCGTCCAGCCCCTCGGGCGACTCGACCTCCCCGTCTGCTTCGGGACGCCCTCCAACTTCCGAAGGGAGACCCTGACGTTCGAGGTGGTCGGGTTCCGAGGAACCTACCACACCGTACTAGGGAGGCCATGCTACGCGAAGTTCATGGCCGTCCCCAACTACACCTACCTGAAGCTCAAGATGCCGGGCCCCAACGGGGTCATCACCGTCGGCCCCACGTACAAACACACGTTCGAATGCGACGTGGAGTGCGTGGAGTACGCCGAGGCCCTCGCCGAGTCCGAGGCCCTCATCGCCGACCTGGAGAACCTCTCCAAGGAGGTGCCAGACGTGAAGCGCCACGCCGGCAACTTCGAGCCAGCAGAGACGGTTAAGGCCGTCCCTCTGGACCCCAGTGGCGACACCACCAAGCAGATCCGGATCGGTTCCGGGCTCGACCCCAAATAGGAAGCAGTGCTCGTCGACTTTCTCCGCGCAAACGCCGACGTCTTTGCGTGGAGTCCCTCGGACATGCCCGGCATACCGAGGGATGTCGCCGAGCACTCGCTGGATATTCGGGCCGGAGCCCGACCCGTCAGGCAGCCTCTGCGCCGATTCGACGAGGAGAAGCGCAGAGTGATTGGCGAAGAGATCCACAAGCTAATGGCAGCAGGGTTCATCAAAGAGGTATTCCATCCCGAATGGCTTGCCAACCCTGTGCTTGTGAGGAAGAAAGGGGGGAAATGGCGGATGTGTGTGTACTACACTGGTCTCAACAAAGCATGTTCGAAGGTTCCCTACCCTCTGCCTCGCATCGATCAAATCGTGGATTCCACCGCTGGGTGCGAAACCCTGTCCTTCCTCGATGCCTACTCAGGGTATCACCAGATCCGGATGAAAGAGTCCGACCAGCTCGCGACTTCTTTCATCACGCCGTTCGGCATGTACTGCTATGTCACCATGCCGTTCGGTTTGAGGAATGCGGGCGCGACGTACCAGCGGTGCATGAACCATGTGTTCGGCGAACACATCGGTCGCACGGTCGAGGCCTACGTCGATGACATCGTAGTCAAGACAAGGAAGGCTTCCGACCTCCTCTCCGACCTTGAAGTGACATTCCGATGTCTCAAGGCGAAAGGAGTCAAGCTCAATCCTGAGAAGTGTGTCTTCGGGGTGCCCCGAGGCATGCTCCTGGGGTTCATCGTCTCCGAGCGAGGCATTGAAGCCAACCCGGAGAAGATCGCGGCCATCACTAGCATGGGACCCATCAAGGACTTAAAAGGTGTACAGAGGGTCATGGGATGCCTCGCGGCCCTGAGCCGCTTCATCTCACGCCTCGGCGAAAGAGGTCTGCCTCTGTACCACCTCTTAAGGAAGGCCGAGTGTTTCGCTTGGACCCCTGAGGCCGAGGAAGCCCTCGGCAACCTGAAGGCGCTCCTTACAAAGGCGCCTGTCTTGGTGCCCCCGGCGGATGGAGAAGCCCTCTTGGTCTACGTCGCCGCGACCACTCAGGTGGTTAGCGCCGCGATCGTGGTCGAGAGGCAAGAGGAAGGGCATGCATTGCCCGTTCAGAGGCCGGTCTACTTCGTCAGCGAAGTGCTGTCCGAAACCAAGATCCGCTACCCACAAGTTCAAAAGCTGCTGTATGCTGTGATCCTGACAAGGCGGAAGCTGCGACACTACTTCGAGTCTCATCCGGTAACTGTGGTGTCATCCTTCCCCCTGGGGGAGATCATCCAGTGCCGAGAGGCCTCGGGCAGGATCGCAAAGTGGGCGGTGGAAATCATGGGTGAAACGATCTCGTTCGCCCCTCGGAAGGCCATCAAGTCCCAGGTGTTGGCGGACTTCGTGGCCGAATGGGTCGACACCCAGTTGCCGACGGCTCCGATCCAACCGGAGCTCTGGACCATGTTTTTCGACGGGTCGCTGATGAAGACAGGAGCCGGCGCGGGCCTGCTCTTCATCTCGCCCCTTTGAAAAGCACCTGCGCTACGTGCTGCGCCTCCATTTCCCGGCGTCCAACAATGTGGCCGAGTACGAAGCTCTGGTCAACGGGTTGCGGATCGCCATCGAGCTAGGGGTCAGACGCCTCGACGCCCGCGGTGATTCGCAGCTCGACATCGACCAAGTCATGAAGAACTCCCACTGCCGCGACCCGAAGATGGAGGCCTACTGCGACGAGGTTCGGCGCCTGGAAGACAAGTTCTTCGGGCTCGAGCTCAACCACATCGCTCGGCGCTACAACGAAACCGCAGACGAGCTGGCTAAAATAGCATCGGGGCAAACGACGGTCCCCCCGGACGTCTTCTCCCGGGATCTGCATCAACCCTCTGTCAAGATCGACGACGCGCCCGAACCCGAGGTACCCTCGGCTCAGCCCGAGGCACCCTCGGCACATCCCGAGGTACCCTCGGCCCCCGAGGGCGAGGCACTGGACGTCGAGGAAGAGCAGAGCGGGGCCACGCCTGATCGAGATTGGCGGGTCCTGTACCTGCAATATCTCCGTCGAGGAGAGCTACCCCCCGACCAAGTCGAGGCTCGGCGGGTAGCGCGACGCGCCAAGTCGTTCGTCTTGCTGGGCGATGAAGAAGAGCTCTACCATCGCAGCCCCTCGGGCATCCTCCAGCGATGCATCTCCATCGCCGAAGGTCGGGAACTGCTGCAAGAAATACACTCGGGGGCTTGCGGCCACCACGCAGCGCCCCGAGCCCTTGTCGGGAATGCTTTCCGGCAAGGCTTCTACTGGCCAACGGCGGTGGGTGACGCCACCAGAATTGTCCGCACCTGCGAAGGGTGCCAATTCTATGCAAAGCAGACCCACCTGCCCGCTCAGGCTCTGCAGACAATACCCATCACCTGGCCCTTCGCTGTATGGGGTCTGGACCTCGTCGGTCCCTTGCAGAAGGCGCCCGGGGGCTACACGCACCTGCTGGTCGCCATCGACAAATTCTCCAAGTGGATCGAGGTCCGACCTCTGAACAGCATCAGGTCCGAGCAGGCGGTGGCGTTCTTCACCAACATCATCCATCGCTTCGGGGTCCCGAACTCCATCATCACCGACAACGGCACCCAGTTCACCGGCAAAAAATTCTTGGATTTTTGCGAGAATCACCATATCCGGGTGGACTGGGCCGCCGTGGCTCATCCCATGTCGAATGGGCAAGTGGAGCGTGCCAACGGCATGATTCTACAAGGGCTCAAGCCTCGGATCTACAACGACCTCAACAAGTTCGGCAAGCGGTGGATGAAGGAACTCCCCTCGGTGGTCTGGAGCCTAAGGACGACGCCGAGTCATGCCACGGGTTTCACGCCGTTTTTCCTGGTCTACGGGGCTGAAGCTATCTTGCCCACTGACCTGGAATATGGCTCCCTGAGGACGAGGGCCTACACCGATCAAAGCAACCAAGCTAGCCGAGAAGAATCGCTGGACCAGCTGGAGGAGGCTCGGGACAGGGCCTTACTACACTCGGTGCGGTACCAGCAGTCCCTGCGACGCTACCACGCCCGAGGGGTCCGGTCCCGAGACCTCCAGGTGGGCGATCTGGTGCTTCGGCTGCGGCAAGACGCCCGAGGGAGGCACAAGCTCACGCCCCCCTGGGAAGGGCCATTCGTCATCGCCAAAGTTCTGAAGTCCGGAACATACAAGCTGGCCAACAATCAAGGCGAGATCTACGACAACGCTTGGAACATCAAACAGCTACGTCGCTTCTACCCTTAAGATGTTTCCAAGTTGTTCATATACCTCGCACCTGCGACTCGGGGACTGGGTCCCGCATGTCATGCAAACCGGCTCAGGGCAGAAGAAGCCAAACCGCCGCGCGTGGTGCGCACGACCGTCCAGCGGTTACAAGCGACCCCCCACTTTTGCCCAGACCAACGGGCGGAAGGGGCGGGCAGCCATGCAGGCGACATGCAACCGCGCCAGGTGGACGCGCTTCTCCGACTTCTGACACGCCAGCTTGGAAGCCTAGGCCCACGCGTCAAGCAACCGGCGCGCCAGTTGCTGCATGCACGCAACCGCACCGCCACTTGCGCCACCGTCGCGCCTCTTCGGTTGCGGAGCCTATGCCGCGACTCGAGGCGACCCAGCAACGCCAGCCTGGCGCGTTGGTCAAAGCAACCGAAAGTGGGCCGGCAGTAATGGCGGTGGCAGGCGAGCGGGCGCAGCAGTCACGTCGTCAGCCAGGCTCACGTCTCATCCTGGGACAGCAAGAGAGCCTCCTCCCACGGCGTGAAGACGGTGCACCTGTGACCCGTTCCTCGAACGGATCGCGCACGCGCAACGGCCGCCTCGCCAACCACTCGCCCTGTCGCATTAACTCCGCGGCGGGACAGGCGGCGCCTCTGACGGGAGGAGCGCACAACGCTTCACCTTCGCCGTAATAACCGCGTCAGAAAAGGTACGCCACGTCGTTCGATTTCGTATCCTTTTCCTTTTTCCTCTTTCTCTATCTCTTGCAACAGGGACCGGGAAAGGGGATACCCCGAAAGGGACCCTTCTCCGCGAAGGAACCGGGCTTCGAGCCCCCCTACTGATCAGGGGTTCGAAGACTGGCCCTCCGAAGGGTTCAATAGTCGCCTCAGATCGCGTGGGCCCGACACCCACTACTGGTCAGGGGTTCGAAGGCCAGCCCCCCGAAGGGTTCCATGGCCACCTCAGGCTACTCGGGCTCCGCGCCCATTACTGATCAGGGGTTCGAAGGCTAGCCCCCGAAGGGTTCACAGTCGCCTCAGACACCGAGCGAGGGATGACCAGGGGTACGTTCGATACATAACCGAGGCTCGGGCTGCGCTCCCGAGGTACCCTAGGACATTTCCGAGACCAGCGGGAACGATCTTGTAACGGAATCCCATCGGAGGGAGGCATCGAGCCCTCGGACCCCGTCGCCAGGGGACCGGGTCCGGCAAATCACCCGCAGGTACTTTTGGGCGTGCCTCTGGGCCCCTAGCCGACCCCCAACGAACGGGGCACAGACGTCCACTCGGATTACCCGCTTGCAGCTCACCGGAGACACTATGTTCGGTGCCCATCGAGGGTAACATGGCGCACTCCCCCCCTCCTCCTTGCGGAAAGGCGACGTAGGGGCGTATGTAAAAAAGCCGAGTCTGTCCCTGATCGTCCTCTCGCCCTGTGCAGAGGCTCGGGGGCTGCTCTCGCAAAAACCGGCTCCGGCCAAACCGTTGACAGCGTCAACATACCAGCCCGAGAGCTTGGGCCCCGACCGTGCACCCGGGCTACGACCAGTTCGCATGAGGGAACGACCAGACCAGCCGAAGCATTACGCAAGGTATTAAGACCTCGAAGGAGTGTAACCACTCCTCCGAGGCCTCGGGGGCTACACCCGGCGGGTGCGCTCGCGCGCACCCACCGGAACAAAATGCAACCGAGAAAGGCTGGTCCCCTTGCAAAAAAGTGCGACGAAAGCCTCCAAGCGAGTGCTAACACTCCCTTCGAGGCTCGGGGGCTACTGTCGGGGACCATAATTAGGGGTACCCTCAAGACGCCTAATTCTCAGCTGGTAACCCCCATCAGCATAAAGCTGCAAAGGCCTGATGGGTACGATTAAGTCAGGGATCAGTCCACACGAGTGACTCGATCACGCTTCACCCGAGCCTAGCCTCGGCCAAGGGCAGCCGACCTCGAGAGACTTCCGTCTCGCCCGAGGCCCCCCTTTTTACGGCGGACACATCACCGGCTCGCCCGAGGCCTTGGCTTCGCTCAGAAGCAACCCTGAATAAATCGCCACACCGACTGACCAAGTTGCAGGAGCATTTAACGCAAAGGTGGCCTGACACCTTTATCCTGACACGCGCCCCCCCCGGCAGAGCTGAAGTGACCGCCGTCACTCCACCGCTCCACTGACCAGTCTGACAGAAGGACAGCGCCGCCTGCGCCACTCCGACTGCGGTGCCACTCGACAGAGTGAGTCTGACAGGCAGTCAGGCCTTGCCAAAGGCGCCACGACGAACTCCGCTCCGCCCGACCCCAGGGCTCGGACTCGGGCTAAGACCCGGAAGACGGCGAACTCCGCTCCGCCCGACCCCAGGGCTCGGACTCGGGCTAAGACCCGGAAGACGGCGAACTCCGCTCCGCCCGACCCCAGGGCTCGGACTCGGGCTAAGACCCGGAAGACGGGGAACTCCGCTCCGCCCGACCCCAGGGCTCGGACTCGGGCTAAGACCCGGAAGACGGCGAACTCCGCTCCGCCCGACCCCAGGGCTCGGACTCGGGCTAAGACCCGGAAGACGGCGAACTCCGCTCCGCCCGACCCCAGGGCTCGGACTCGGGCTAAGACCCGGAAGACGGCGAACTCCGCTCCGCCCGACCCCAGGGCTCGGACTCGGGCTAAGACCCGGAAGACGACGAAACTCCGCCTTGCCCGACCCCAGGGCTCGGACTCCGCCCTGGCCTCGGCCGAACGACCTCCGCCTCGCCCGACCCCATGGCTCGGACTCGGCCTCGGCAACAGAAGACAGACTCAACCTCGGCTTCGGAGGAGCCCCCACGTCACCCTGCCTAGGGCACAGACCCGCCACGTCAACAGAGAGTGCCATCATCGTCCTAACCCGAATCGACTCGGGTCACGGAGAACAAGACCGGCGTCCCATCCGGCCAGCTCCGCCGGATGGGCAATGATGGCGCTTCACAAGCTCTGTGACGACGGCGGCCCCCAGCTCTCTTACGGAAGCAGGGCGACGTCAGCAAGGACTCGACCGCTCCAACAGCTGTCCCTCCGCCAGGCTCCATCGCACCTTCGACAGCCACGACATCACGCCAGCAAGGTGCCAAGACCTCTCCGGCTGCCACATTGGCATGTACCTAGGGCGCTAGCTCTCTCTCCGCTAGACACGTAGCACTCTGCTACACCCCCCCATTGTACACCTGGATCCTCTCCTTACGACTATAAAAGGGAGGACCAGGGCCTTCTTAGAGAAGGTTGGCCGCGCGGGACCGAGGACGGGACAGGCGCTCTCTTGGGGCCGCTCGCTTCCCTCACCCGCGTGGACGCTTGTAACCCCCCTACTGCAAGCGCACCCGACCTGGGCGCGGGACGAACACGAAGGCCGCGGGACTTCCACCTCTCTCACGCTCGGCTCCGGCCACCTCGCCTCTCCCCCCTTCGCGCTCGCCCACGCGCTCGACCCATCTGGGCTGGGGCACGCAGCACACTCACTCGTCGGCTTAGGGACCCCCCTGTCTCGAAACGCCGACACCGCTAATCTAGTCTAGAACTCCTCGAAGTCCTGCAACTCCTAAAAGTCCTCCGAATTGCCTTTATCTTCTCCTGAGCAGGGGTTCCAATGTGGACAACCTGGTGTTTTGTGTTTAAGCAAGGGTGAGAACACATCAACGATTCAACAAATGTTTCATTTGGCTGAGGTGGACTAGTTTTATGTGGAGTTATGCTCAAAGCAGAATGCTTTTACTTTGTCAGGTTTTATTCATTAATATAAGCCAAGTTTTATCATCAATCCCAAGTTATTATCCCAAAGAGTCCTCCTCCTAGAGGAAATACTATAATCCACCGTCAGAATCTTTATTAATAGAACCATCATCGCAATAACTGTATCCAGAGTATCTCTAATCAAAGAGGATCCCAAGGCTGCTCTTAACTGTGAGCACGACTGATATATCAGTTTCATTCCTCTGTAGAGGTCGCACACTTTACCTCAAATAAATAGATTTTGGTTCCAAAAAATATAAAAAATTTCAGAAAAATATAAAAATCTACCGAAAACTTCTACAAGGTATATCAACATGTTTAAAACACCTTTTGCACTTAGAAACACTTTGCAACGACATGAATGCAACAACCAAAGAACCTCTAGAGTGAGCTTCACTTAGAAACACTTTAAAACACTTCACTAGGTTTACGCCAATATATATAATAAAATAACTCTCCATTATGTAGGAAAAGAAAAGAAAAGTAAGTAAAAGAGAGAGTAACACATGAATTTAGTGGATATTAGAAAAGAAATTTTATACCCTAAAATTCAGGGTGTTACAGATCTCATCGCTAATGAGACCCGAATCCGAAACTTTCCTTCCTAGCACGACTTTACCTTAACGGTTATACCAAAAGGAATAAGGTCACCTCCTCGCCCAAACCGGGACGAAATTATTCCCATTCCTTGTCCTTCCAATGCTTCCAAGCCACAGATAATCCTAGGGTGTAGACCGTGCAAGTTCGGATCAAGCGACTGCCCATATAGTCTCGAGTGGTTTTACTTGATCAGAGTTTAGATAAGGAGTGATGACAAACCAATCCTTATGTGAGACGGGACAATCCTTCTTGCTCCCATCTAACCTGGTCGAGCCAACTTCTTAGGGCCCTCCCAAACCAGGGTGTCCTGATCATCCCGCTCATGCTGGTGACGGTGATAACTGTTCACCATTTTTGAAAACAAGTTTCTTTTGAAAAACTCACACCTTTTCTCAAATCTTTTTGTAACAAAAATTGCAAGGAGTGCAAAGATGAACAGTGGCAAAGTTCTAAGGAGAGTGCTTTGTCTCAAGTTAGGTGAGTAATAAGTGTGGGGGCGACCGGGGTAAATGAAGAGAGATGTATGAGGGAGTATTTATAGAGTCTTCTCAAAAAGTGTTGTTGGCTGACTTTTTTTTGCGTAGTACCGGTTGAACCGCCCCTAGGGCCGATTCACCCGCCTAAGGGTAGGCTGACATTCAGTCTCCGAGTCAGACTGGTCAGCTGGTCCTGACATTAGTTGAATCGCCTGGTGACAGGCTGACAGACTGCAGATCAGACTATACAGCTGACCCAGACACCGGTTGAACAACCCCTAGGGCCGGTTCAACTGGTATTGACCAGAGAGTTCAGGAGAGAAAACCTAGGTTGAACTGGTCCGGAGGCAGATTCAACTGGTTTTGACCAGAGAGTTTCTCAGTTGAAGTTAAGTTCAACTCAGCTGAAGTCAAGTTTAACTTAGTTGAAGAAACACTCAACTGAGCTGAAGTCAAGTTCAACCGAGCTAAAGAAAAGCTCAACTCGGCTGAAGTCAAGTTGCTGAAGAAAAGCTGATTTAGTCGGTAATTTAGTCGGTTTGTGTAAAACCGTCTAAAACCGGATTGTTCAAACTAGATGCCGACGTGACGTGCCACATTGGAGTCATTTGAGTCCCTAAACTTAGCAAATTATGTCATTTGGGTCCCCAAACTTGATAGAATGTGTCACTTGGGTTCCGAATTTTCATTAGTATAATGTAGCACACCACGTCGATATCCGGTTTGAACAAACCCGATTTCGGATGAGTTTTTACACGGGTCAACTGAGTTACATGACCTGTTTTTCTGGTTTATCGAGTTAGGGACCCAAAATAACATAGTGTGGCAAGTGAAAGGATCGCTATATATGCATTTTGCTCATCATATAATCAATTCAAGGTTAGTATACAGGTCATACAAAAATTGATATGCTCTATTTCTTGAGCATTTTAGAGAGCTGCAACCACTAATCTTACAAACTGCCTATAATTTGCTGCAGAGAAGTGTAGGTACCGGTGACGGCTACGAACACGCCCATCATCAGGATACCTGCGATCGCCGCGACCTCGATGCGGGAAATTCCCTCGGCCCTGTAGATCTTGAGGAAGCAGAGGCAGGGGAATATGACTGTCGCCATGACGCTGAGGAAGGACCCGATGAAGGACATGAGGTAGCCGAAGAATGGAACTGTTGAGGCCACCACCGCCGTGCTGACAACCACCACGGTGCTGACGGACACCCTCGCCGGCGCGCTTCCAGCAGGAAGATAGAACCTCTCCTCGACCGCCGCCGTTATCGGCGCGACCAGCAGCGCGTACTTGGCCAGCGGGTTGATCAGGGTCGTCACTATGGCGACCTTGGTGTAGAGCTTTCCCGAGGGCAGGTTCAGCGTGACCTGCGACTGCACGTCCTCGCCATAGATCATGTAGCCCAGGACTGCGGTCAGCCCGTAGTTGACGCTGCACAGCACCGACGAGATGAGCAGCACCTTGGAGAAGTGCCTGTTGTTCCTCATGGAGGAGTAGATGGTGGGGAAGACCGCGTGGCCGGTGAAGCAGACGAAGTAGAGGCCCAGGGAGGTGGGCAGGCCGGACAGGCTGAGGACGCTGGTGCTGTTCCTGCGGAACCCGGTCTCGGACACGCCGGCCCAGACCAGCGACGCCGTCAGCACCGCCGACGCGACGAGCCCGACCGCCGAGACGTAGGCGAGCACGCCGAGGCTCTTGAGCCACGTGGTGGGCAGCACGACGGCGGCGGCCAGAGCGATGAACAGCTGCTTCCCCTGCAGCCGGTAGTCGCCCGCGAGCCGGACGCTGGATCCCGGGAAGAGCTTGTCGAGGTTGTCGCCCTCGAGGACGAGGAAGCTGATGGCCACGAGGTAGAGCTCGACGTACATGAAGAAGGCGACGGCCCTCCGTCCCGCGGAGCCGAAGGCGAACTTGCCGATGTCCGGGTAGCTGGCGATGGCGCCCGGGTCGGCGCGCATGCAGCGCTCGATGAGGGTGCCGGTGTAGTAGCAGACGGCGCCGACGAGGGCGAAGAGCGCCAGGCTGAGCCAGCCGCCCTGCGCCACCGCGTACGGCATGGACAGCACCCCGATCCCCGAGACGGCGTTGGTGAGGTTGAGGCACGTCCTGGAGAAGGACGACGCGCCGGTGGCGGTGGCGGTGGCGCGGCGGTCGTACGGTGTGAGCTGCACCTCCAGGTCGTCGTCGTCGTCGGCTTTCCCCGGGAGGAGAGGCTCGCTCAGCGTGCTCACCGGCAACACTTCTTCGCAGGTGTTCTGGCTCTCCATTTTTCGGATCCCGCTAGCTGTAGCTGCTACGCGGAGCAGTGTATGGAGAGGAGAGGAGGTTGTATTGTATGGTATGGCTTTAGATGCCGTGACTCTCGAGCTTGATGGAGCTAGCACCGAGTGGTCAGATTTATATAGTCGCCCAGAGCTCCGGCGTGCCGCGTGCTGCTGCATGTTGTTGAGTGACTGAGCAAACGAAGCTTCCAAGTTCCAACGGTTGCACGCCGCAGCCTCTGCACTGCAGTCTGCACGCTGGATGAGTTGAGATGAGACCTGGGAGGCTGGGACTGGGACTCCGATTGGTCCACTCCATGCAGTGACGGAAGCCGGCAGTCTCGAGACACTCCATGCAGTGACGGAAGCCGGCAGTCTCGAGACACGCGTGGCCCAGACGCCGCCGAGCGAGTCGTGTCACGGCGGAATCAAACGACGTGAGCATGCACCCTGGAGTGGCAAAAAAGCTTTGGCAACACACATGTGAGCCGCGTGTTCATATGTGTCCGTAACTTTTATACTTTTTTTAATATCCCCGTCTCCCAAAACGAGTAGGATATTGATACCACCTGCTCAAAAAATGTGCAAAATGAGGTGTGGCGCAGGCCTCTCTGCGCGATGTGACCGGCGGACAACGAGTGTGCATGTCGTGACAAACCCACTCTCGTTCACGAGGCGACCGTGTGGACCCGTGCACACGGCGGGCAGTTCCCACTGACGCGCCACATCAACATCACCTGTCTACGTCGTCATGACTCATGAGTCGTGAATCTCGCCCGTTCCTTTAGCAGTGATTGATGTGTCTGATCTATTTCAGCTAGTAAATACTAATACAAATAAAGGTCCGTTCGGTTATTCAGAAATCAACTCTAGGAAGAATTCTAGCTAAAATAATTGTATAATTTGTAGTATAACAATTGATAACTTAGAATAGTTTCAGGTCTTGTTCGAGCCTAACCAAACGGGACCTAAAGTGGACCCATTTCAACACAACACACACCCTTAGACTCTGTTTGGATAGGCCCTAGGTCTGGTTGGTCTCGGCTGTTGGATCTTTTATGGGCTTGACCCATTTATTGAATAAACTCTAAGGTGTGTAATGGTGGAGAATACCAATAGTACCACATTGGAAGTCCAAGGGTCTTTTGGCTTGACTTATATGGTGGGATTTATTCCACTTAACTTGAGAAGTCAAGAAATGGACAAGGGCGTGCCACACGCGCGCGCCGCCGGCCGGGCCGGGCGTGGCGTGGCAGGCAGGCGAGCGGGCGGGCGTGGTTGTGTTAATTTTTAGCACTCACTAACCGCGGTAACCTTTCAGTTGTCTGTCTCTTCGTCAGCCGAGTGACCCTGTTAAATAGAGGAGCACCCCTGTCACTCGGTACACGCGAGCGAGTGAGGGTATTTCCATCTCATGACTCTGCGCGCACAGAGAAGCGAGAGGGCAGGTGCCTCCGAAGCCGGTGCCGTTCGAGACCTTGCACGGGGGATCGGCAATTAGGTTTTTGGGGAGCGTCTACGCGACTGCCCAAAACATCTTCAACATGACAAAGGAAGCTGGCCAAGGATCTGGATCATCAGAGCGCATGGGAGGGTATGATCAGTTTATTTACTTACTGTTTTGTGTTCTGGAGATTATATATGTTTCATATATTCATCTATGTTGTTTCATATTTACGAATGATTTTATCTTATCTGTTCTGTCTTATTATAATATGATAGATCTGTCTGTTTTAATTTTACAGTCATGCTATTTATGTTTCTATCTGTTTATTTTCATTTGTTCAGTCAGTATACATGTTTATTGTATTTATATGATTTATATAATTCACATGCTCTATGTTCTCTTGATTCATATTGGTATGGATCAATTTAAGATCACGATTTCTATGGTTAATTATTTATTATATGTCATCATCATAATGTTAATTTATGGAATTAAAATAATACGGAAAATGCCTATAATTCTAACAATCCAAAAATCTAATGTTAGGCATTTTTCTGTCAGAGGTTTTGCTGCTGTGCTAAAGCCTGATCCTTTTGATGGTAAAAACTTCTTGATATGGAAAGGTAAAATGGAATTGTGGCTAACTGCAATGTCTTGTTTTCATGCCGCTGAGGGCAAACCTGCCAACTTACCTCCTGAGGATGAGGCTAAGTTTAAGGCTGAAGACAACCTTTTTCGAGGAGCAGTAATTAGCGCACTTGACACAAAATTCCAGAAAAGCTATATCATCCTTCCCACGGGGAAAGAGCTGTGGGATGCTCTTGTTGGAAAGTTTGGAGTTACTGACGCTGGTAGCGAGCTGTATCTCATGGAGCAGCTGTATGACTACAAGATGATTGAGAACCGATCTGTAGTGGAACAGGCTCATGAGTTTCAGGCACTAGCTAAGGAACTCGAACTTTTTCCTTGTCCTTTGTCTGACAAGTTTGTGGCTGGCGGTATAATCGCCAAGTTGCCACCTTCTTGGAAGGACTTTGCTACCTCTCTCAAACATAAGAGACAAGAGTTCAATATGGAAGAGCTCATTGGTTCTCTTGATGTTTTGAGGAAAGGGCTAGAACAAAGGACAGTGGAAAAGGTGTTGAGACCTCTACTGCTAATGTGGTGCAGAAGAGAAACTTCCGCAAGTTTAACAAGAAGAAAAACCAGAACAAACCAGAGAACGTGAATAAACCTGTTCAAACAGCACAGTTTAAAAAGAAGAACAACAATAACAAGGGAAAGGGAGGATGCTTTGTCTGTGGCAGTGATCAACATTGGGCAAGAGAGTGCCCTGATCGCAAGTTCACTCAAGACAAGAAATCAGCTAATGTTGTAACCACTGAAACTGAAGGTGGAACATCTGGGTATGGTAATTCTTTACCATTTGTTCTTTCAGTCTGTAATTCACCTGAGTGGTGGATGGACAGTGGTGCAAACATTCATGTGTGTGCTGATGCCTCTATGTTCAATTCCTACCAGGTCGGGAGGTCTGGCGCCTTGTTAATGGGAAATGGGTCGCGTGCTCATGTTCTTGGTGTTGGTACGGTCATTCTGAAGTTTACTTCGGGAAAGACGGTGCCATTGAAGAGCGTGCAGCATGTGCCCTCTATCAAGAAGAATCTCGTTAGCGCTTCGATGCTATGTCGAGATGGATATAAAGTTGTTCTTGAGTCTAATAAATGTGTTGTGTCGAAACATGGTACTTTTGTTGGTAAAGGATATGACTGCGGAGGCTTGTTCCGCTTATCACTGCATGATGTGTGTAATAAACTGGTGAATTCTGTTAATTTTTCTGATGAGTCAGATTTATGGCATTCATGTTTTTGTCATGCAAGCTTTGGTTGTCTTATGCGGTTAGCAAATATAAATTTAATTCCTAAATTTAACTTGGTCAAAAAGTCTAAGTGCCATGTGTGTGTTGAATCAAAACAACCCCGCAAGCCTCACAAGGCTGCTGAGGCGAGGAGTTTGGCACCTCTAGAACTTGTTCATTCTGATCTGTGCAAGATGAATGGAATTTTGACCAAAGGTGGTAAAAGATACTTTCTCACTTTTATAGATGACTCAACTAGATTTTGTTATGTGTATCTCTTAAAAACAAAAGATGAAGCGTTCAATTATTTTAAGGCCTATAAAGCTGAAGTTGAGAACCAACTTGAGAGGAAAATAAAACGGTTAAGGTCTGATCGAGGTGGAGAATATTTCTCTAATGTGTTCGATGAGTTCTGCGTGGAACATGGTATTATTCATGAGAGGACACCGCCATTCTCACCACAATACAATGGGATTGCTGAAAGGAAAAACCGCACTCTAACAGATTTGGTGAATGCCATGTTGAGTACAGCGGGATTATCCAAGGCATGGTGGGGTGAGGCGATTTTGACAGCATGTCATGTCCTGAATAGAGTTCCAACAAAGAACAAAGAGATCACTCCATTTGAGGAACGAGAAAAGAGAAGAGTAAATCTCTCGTATTTACGCACTTGGGGTTGCTTGGCTAAAGTGAATGTGCCAATCAACAAAAAGCGTAAACTTGGGCCTAAAACTGTTGACTGTATATTCCTTGGGTACTCTTTTCACAGCACTGGGTATAGGTTCTTAATTATAAAATCTGATGTGCCTGATATGTATGTTGATACTATCATGGAATCAAGAGACGCAACATTTTTTTGAGAATGAGTTTCCCATGAAGAATACACCTAGTGATACAAGTCATGAGACTATAATTCCCCATGAGCACGAACTGTCGATTCCTATAGATCATGCTGAGGATTCTCACGTGCACATCCCTGAGGAGGATGACACTATAGTCACTCGAAAGAGCAAGAGACAAAGGGTTGCAAAATCCTTTGGTAATGACTTTATAGTGTACCTTGTGGAAGACACACCAACTACCATTAGTGAGGCATATTCCTCTCCTGATGCTGACTTATGGAAGGAAGCAGTAAGAAGTGAGATGGAATCTATTATGTCTAATGGAACTTGGGAGGTCGTTGACCGTCCTTATGGTTGTCAACCTATAGGTTGCAAATGGATCTTCAAGAAAAAGCTTAGGCCTGATGGTACAATCGAGAGGTACAAGGCAAGGCTTGTGGCCAAAGGATATACCCAAAAGGAGGGTGAAGATTTCTTTGATACCTACTCACCAGTGGCTCGATTGACTACAATTCGCACATTAATAGCCGTGGCAGCCTCTTATGGTCTTATCATTCATCAGATGGATGTTAAGACAGCTTTCCTAAATGGAGAGTTGGATGAGGAGATCTATATGGATCAGCCAGAAGGGTTCATTGCGGATGGTCAAGAGAACAAGGTGTGCAGATTGATAAAATCATTGTATGGCCTAAAACAAGCACCTAAGCAATGGCATGAAAAGTTTGATAATACTCTTACAACAGCTGGATTTGTTGTAAATGAATCTGACACGTGTGTATACTATCGGTATGGTGGGGGTGAGTCTGTTATGCTGTGCCTTTATGTTGATGACATCTTGATCTTTGGATCAAATCTCAATGTGATTGAGGAAGTTAAAAATCTTCTATCGAGCAATTTCGAAATGAAAGATTTGGGAGAAGCTGATGTCATTCTAAACATCAAGCTTGTTAGAGAAGCTGATGGTGGGGTAACTTTGTTACAATCCCATTATGTGGAAAAGGTATTGAGTCGCTTTGGTTTTAGTGACTGTGATCCTTCTCCAACACCTTATGACCCCAGTGTGCTATTAAGAAAGAATCGGAGAATAGCAAGGGATCAATTGACATACTCCCAGATCATTGGCTCGCTCATGTACCTTGCAAATGCAACAAGGCCAGACATCTCTTATGTTGTGAGTAAGCTAAGTCGGTTTGTGTCGAAACCAGGAGATGATCACTGGCGTGCTCTTGAGAGAGTGTTGCGGTATTTGAAAGGTACTATGACATACAGTATTCATTATACCGGAAACCCAAAAGTGCTTGAAGGCTATTGTGATGCCAACTGGATTTCTGATGCTGATGAGCTTTATGCCACAAGCGGATATGTGTTTCTGTTTGGAGGTGGCGCTGTTTCCTGGAAGTCTTGCAAGCAGACTATCTTAACGAAGTCTACAATGGAAGCAGAACTCGCAGCATTTGTCGGGGACCATAATTAGGGGTACCCTCAAGACGCCTAATTCTCAGCTGGTAACCCCCATCAGCATAAAGTTGCAGAGGCCTGATGGGTGCGATTAAGTCAGGGATCAGTCCGCACGAGCGACTCGATCACGCCTCGCCCGAGCCTAGCCTCAGGCAACGGCAGCCGACCCCGAGGGGTTTCCGTCTCGCCCGAGGCCCCCCTTTAATGGCGAACACGTCTCCGGCTCGCCCGAGGCCTTGCCTACACTAAGAAGCAACCCTGACTAAATCGTCGCACCGACCGGCCAAGCCGCAGGAGCATTTAACCAAAAGGAAGCCAGGCCCTGCCAAAGGCGCCATAGGAAGCTTCGCCCGACCCAGGGCTCGGACTCGGGCTAAGCCCCGGAAGACGACGAACTCCGCTCCGCCCGACCCAGGGCTCGGACTCGGGCTAAGGCCCCGGAAGACGACGAACTCCGCTCCGCCCGACCCAGGGCTCGGACTCGGGCTAAGCCCCGGAAGACGGCGAACTCCGCTCCGCCCGACCCAGGGCTCGGACTCGGGCTAAGGTCCCGGAAGACGACGAACTCCGCTCCGCCCGACCCAGGGCTCGGACTCGGGCTAAGCCCCGGAAGACGGCGAACTCCGCTCCGCCCGACCCAGGGCTCGAACTCGGGCTAATCCCCGGAAGACGGCGAACTCCGCTCCGCCCGACCCAGGGCTCGGACTCGGGCTAAGGCCCCGGAAGACGACGAACTCCGCTTCGCCCGACCCAGGGGCTCGGACTCGGCCTCGGCCATGGAAGACAGACTCGACCCCGGCTTCGGAGGAGCCGCCACGTCGCCCAACCTAGGGCACAGGCCAGCCACGTCGACAGGAAGCGCCATCATCACCCTACCCCGAGCCGACTCGGGCCGCAGAGAACAAGACCGGTGTCCCATCTGGCTAGCTTCGCCAGATAGGCAATGATGGCGCCCCGCTAGCCCCATGACGACGGCGGCTCTAAGCTCTCTTACGAAAGCAGGGCGACGTCAGCAAGGACACAACCGTTCCAACAGCTGTCCCTCCGCCAGGCTCCGTTGCTCCTCCAACAGCCACGACATCACGCCAGCAGGGTGCCAAGATCTCTCCGACTGCCACATTGGCATGTACTTAGGGCACTAGCTCTCCCCCCCGCTAGACACGTAGCACTCTGCTACACCCCCATTGTACACCTGGATCCTCTCCTTACGCCTATAAAAGGAAGGACCAGGGCCTTCTTAGAGAAGGTTGGCCGCGCGGGGACGAGGACGGGGACAGGCGCTCTCTTGGGGCCGCTCGCTTCCCTCACCCGCGTGGACGCTTGTAACCCCCTACTGCAAGCGCACCCGACCTGGGCGCGGGACGAACACGAAGGCCGCGGGATTTCCACCTCTCTCACGTCCGTCTCCAGCCACCTCGCTTTCCCCCCTTCGCGCTCGCCCACGCGCTCGACCCATCTGGGCTGGGGCACGCGGCACACTCACTCGTCGGCTTAGGGACCCCCCGGTCTCGGAACGCCGACAGTTGGCGCGCCAGGTAGGGGCCTGCTGCGTGTTGACGAGCAGCTTCCCATCAAGCTCCAGATGGGCAGTCTCCAACAACCTCTCCAACCCGGGACGGTGCTCCGTTTCGGGAGTCTTGAGTTCATGTCCCTCGACGGCAGCTACGACATGATACTCCTTCCACCGCCGCGCGACAACAACAATGGCGGCCGACGACCCGCCCGCCGGTGGCAGAATCGACGACATCTTCCCCGCGTGGTGGAAGAACGACATTCGAGCTCGCCCCGTCCTCTCCCCCGGCAACGGAGGAGGAGGCGGGGCAACCAAGGCCAAACGGGAGGCCGCGCTTCGTCGGCTATCGAGCGAATCGACGTCCCCAGCGCCCCAACGGGGGGCGCGTCGGGCATCGACCTCGCGTTCGAGACGAAGGCGAGCGCCGTCCCCCCGCGACATGCCGATCTCGAGCAAGTGGACGACGCCAGCGAGCTTGCGGAGGGCCTGCAGGACGTCGCCCTCGTACCCAAGACGACGGCGCAATCAGTCCCCGACGTGACTATGTCGCTCCTCGTCGACCAAAAGGTACTGACCGATTCCCATCCTACATTATTTCGACCCGGCCTCAACCCGCTTAGCGACCTCGCTTTGGCGGGCGCTCTCGTTGAGGCGGGTGCAACCCCTCTGGGGTTTCGTATGCGGTCGCCTTGGGACCGATTGACGGACGTCTCGACCTACGGGCCCTCTGGGTCCGAGGAAGATGACGACCCCAACATCTGTTGGGATTTCTCTGGATTTGGCAACCCCAGTGCCATGCGGGACTTTATGACCGCATGTGACTACTGCCTCTCCGACTGTTCCGATGGTAGTCGCAGCCTTGACGACAAGGACTGCGGCCCAAGCCGCGAATGTTTCCACGTCGAGCTAGGGGATCCCTCCGAAGGCAACCACCTCGGCAAGCCGAAGGACGGTGATCTCCCTAGGCCGGCGCCTCGCGCCGACATCCCGCGGGAGCTAGCTGTGGTCCCCGTTCCGGCGGGGGGTCACGACCCACAGCTCGAGCAAGTCCGCGGGGCGCAGGCCAGGCTTGACGAGGGAGCAGGAGCACTTGAGTCGATCCGCCGGGACGTCGGGCAGGTATGGGCGGGTCAGCCCCCGGCCGGAGAAATACGTCACCTGCCCTAGGGTCTCCAGCACCGCGTCGCCAACGACGTCAGGGTCACGCCGCCTCCCGCGTCCAGCGGGGTCGGTCAGAACCTGGCAGCCGCAGCAATGCTCATCCGCGCGATGCTGGAGCCATCAACCACCAAGGGTCTGCGAATCCAGGGAGAGCTCAAGAATCTCCTGGAAGGCGCTGCGGCCCGACGGGCCGAGAGCTCTGCCTCCCGAAGGCAGGGATACCCCTCGGAGCCTCATGCTGCGACTTCCCGATTCATACGGGAAGCCTCGGTCTACACCGGGCGCACGCGCAACACCACGCCTGCGGCCCCGGGCTACTTCGGCAACGAGCACCATCGTCGCGACCGTCGAGCCCACCTCGACGAAAGGGTGCGCCGAGGCTACCACCCCAGGCGCGGGGGACGCTACGACAGCGGGGAGGATCGGAGTCCCTCGCCCGAGCCACCCGGTCCGCAGGCCTTCAGCCGGGCCATCCGGCGGGCACCGTTCCCGACCCGTTTCCGACCCCCAGCTACTATCACAAAGTACTCGGGGGAAACGAGGCCAGAACTGTGGCTTGCGGATTACCGCCTGGCCTGCCAATTGGGTGGAACGGACGACGACAACCTCATCATCCGCAACCTCCCTTTGTTCCTCTCCGACACCGCTCGCGCCTGGTTGGAGCACCTGCCTCCGGGGCAGATCTCCAACTGGGATGATTTGGTCCAAGCCTTCGCCGACAATTTCCAGGGCACGTACGTGCGCCCCGGGAATTCCTGGGACCTCCGAAGCTGCCAGCAACAGCCGGGAGAGTCTCTTCGGGACTACATCCGGCGATTCTCAAAGCAGCGCACCGAGCTGCCCAACATCACTGACTCAGATGTCATCGGTGCGTTCCTCGCCGGCACCACCTGCCGCGACCTGGTGAGCAAGTTGGGTCGCAAGACTCCCACCAGGGCAAGCGAGCTGATGGACATCGCCACCAAGTTCGCCTCTGGCCAGGAGGCGGTCGAGGCCATCTTCCGAAAGGACAAGCAGCCCCAGGGCCGCCCGTCGGAAGAAATTCCCGAGGCGTCTACTCCGCACGACGCCAAGAAGAAAGGCAAGAAGAAGTCGCAAGCGAAACGCGACGCCGCCGACGCGGACCTTGTCGCCGCAGCCGAGTACAAGAACCCTCGGAAGCCCCCTGGAGGTGCCAACCTCTTCGACAAGATGCTCAAGGAGCCGTGCCCCTATCATCAGGGGCCCGTCAAGCACACCCTCGAGGAGTGCGTCATGCTTCGGCGCCACTTCCACAGGGCCGGGCCACCCACAGAGGGTGGTAGGGCCCGCGACGACGACAAAAAGGAAGATCACCAAGCAGGAGAGTTCCCCGAGGTCCGTGACTGCTTCATGATCTACGGTGGGCATGCGGCGAATGCCTCGGCTCGGCATCGCAAGCAAGAGCGCCGGGAGGTCTGCTCGGTGAAGGTGGCGGCGCCAGTCTACCTAGACTGGTCCGACAAGCCCATCACCTTCGACCAAGCTGACCACCCCAACCACGTGCCGAGCCTGGGGAAATACCCGCTCGTCGTCGACCCCATCGTCGGCGACGTCAGGCTCACCAAGGTCCTGATGGATGGGGGCAGCTGCCTCAACATCATCTACGCCGAGACCCTCAGGCTCCTGCGCGTCGATCTGTCCTCCGTCCGAGCAGGCGCTGCGCCTTTCCACGGGATCATTCCTGGGAAGCGCGTCCAGCCCCTCGGACGGCTCGACCTTCCCGTCTGCTTCGGAACGCCCTCCAATTTCCGAAGAGAGACTCTGACGTTCGAGGTGGTCGGGTTCCGAGGAACCTACCACGCGATATTGGGGAGGCCATGCTACGCGAAGTTCATGGCCGTCCCCAACTACACCTACCTAAAGCTCAAAATGCCGGGCCCCAACGGGGTCATCACCGTCGGCCCCACGTACAAACACGCGTTCGAATGCGACGTGGAGTGCGTGGAGTACGCCGAGGCCCTCGCCGAGTCCGAGGCCCTCATCGCCGACCTGAAGAACCTCTCCAAAGAGGTGCCAGACGTGAAGCGACATGCCGGCAACTTCGAGCCAGCGGAGACGGTTAAGGCCGTCCCTCTCGACCACAGTGGCGACACCTCCAAGCAGATCCGGATCGGTTCCGGGCTCGACCCCAAATAGGAAGCAGTGCTCGTCGACTTTCTCCGCGCAAACGCTGACGTTTTTGCGTGGAGTCCCTCGGACATGCCCGGCATACCGAGGGAAGTCGCCGAGCACTCGCTGGATATTCGGGCCGGGGCCCGACCGGACAGGCAGCCTCTGCGCCGATTCGACGAGGAGAAGCGCAGAGTGATAGGCGAAGCAGACCCACCTGCCCGCTCAGGCTCTGCAGACGATACCTATCACCTGGCCCTTTGCTGTGTGGGGACTGGACCTCGTTGATCCCTTGCAGAAGGCGCCCGGGGGCTACACGCACCTGCTGGTCGCCGTCGACAAATTCTCCAAGTGGATCGAGGTCCGACCCCTGAACAGCATCAGGTCCGAGCAGGCGGTGGCGTTCTTCACCAACATCATCCATCGCTTCGGGGTCCCAAACTCCATCATCACCGACAACGGCACCCAGTTCACCGGCAAAAAATTCTTAGATTTTTGCGAGGGTCACCACATCCGGGTGGACTGGGCCGCCGTGGCTCATCCCATGTCGAATGGGCAGGTAGAGCGTGCCAACAGCATGATTCTACAAGGGCTCAAGCCTCGGATTCACAACGACCTCAACAAGTTCGGCAAGCGATGGATGAAGGAACTCCCCTCGGTGGTCTGGAGCCTGAGGACAACACCAAGCTGGGCCACGGGTTTCACGCCGTTCTTTCTGGTCTACGGGGCCGAGGCCGTCTTGCCCACTGACCTAGAATACGGCTCCCCGAGGACAAGGGCCTACGACGAGCAAAGCAACCAAGCTAGCCGAGAAGACTCGTTGGACCAGCTGGGAGAGGCTCGGGACAGGGCCTTACTACACTCGGCGCGGTATCAGCAATCCCTGCGACGCTACCACGCCCGAGGGGTCCGACCCCGGGACCTCCAGGTGGGCGACCTGGTGCTTCGGCTGCGGCAAGACGCCCGAGGGAGGCACAAGCTCACACCCCCCTGGGAGGGGCCATTCGTCATCGCCAAAGTTCTGAAGCCCGGAACGTACAGGCTGGCCAACAGCCAAGGCAAGGTCTACGGCAACGCTTGGAACATCCAACAGCTACGTCACTTTTACCCTTAAGATGTTTTCAAGTCGTTCATAAACCTCGCACCCACGCAAAGTTTAGTCAACAAGGAAGGGTCAGCCTCGCCTCGGCAAAGCCCGACCCTCCCTCGGGGGCTAAAAGGGGGGGGAAACCCCCTCTGCGTCAAAATTTTCCTCGAAAAAAGATCTCTTTCACCAGAATATCTTTCGTGCTTTTTGACTACTTCCAAAAGTGGGTCCTGGAAACGACGGAGTACACGTAAGCAGCCAAGGCTGACCGAGTCGAGGGACTCCTACGCCTCCAGGATACGGATACCTCACTCATCACCTTCTGCAATAAGTAACTCGCGTTCGGATAAAGTGGCTCCGTGGATCAGACAAGTCTTTACGTTCGGAAGCCCTTCTGCCGAAGCGATCCTTCGAGCCTTCTCGACCGAGTCGGTGACAGGGCCTCGCGGACATGTGAAAGTACGCGTAAGCGGCAAGGCCGACCGAGCCGAGGGACTCCCACGCCTCCGGGATACGGATACCTCACTCATCACCTTCCGCGAGAAGCAACTTTCGCTCGCACAAACATCCCTGTTACCGACAAAAAGTCCAGATACTCGAAACAAGAGGAAAAGAGACGCAGCTTTACAACGCAGCGAGGGTGTGTGTTCCGGCCTCGGCGGCCGCACAAGGCACACGCTACAAGACACTTTGACCCTGCAGGCTCGGGTCCTGACGCTGGAAGGAGGCGGCAACAACCTCGGCATCGACGACACCTCCGACGAGGCCCGACCTAGCCTCGGACGGCGACGCGGTCCGAGGTTCTCCGCTCCGAAGGACGACGTCATCGCCACGCCCGGGCAATCGCTGCCAGGGACTTCCCCGGGAATCCGGCCCGAGCAGGCGGCTCGGCCGGTCGCCCCTGGGGCCTCGGCCGACCATCTCCCGAGGGCGCCAGCCCGACCTGAGGCCTCGGCTGATCAACTCCGGCATCAGTCCCGCTGACGGACAACTCGACTAGGCTCCGGCCAACCAGGTTTCATTTTCGAACCGACTCTGCCTCTGTTCATACTGACATCGCTACCCCTGGCCTCGGCCCGTCGAAGAGCGGCCGAGGGGTCTCTTTAACTAAGATAGAGGAGCCTCGGACAGCAAGGCCGACCGAGCCGAGGGATTCCTACGCCTTCGGGATACGGATACCTCACTCGTCACCTTGACACGGGGCGACTCATGCTTGGTGAAGCGATTCAGATAATCAACAGACGAGTCTTAGCACTCGAACATGAGGAAAAAACGCGGCTCTGTGCCGTAATTACATACACGTTCAGGCCCCGAAAGCCGCAATGAACAAAACATCGGCATTCAAGATGCCATCACAAACGGAACTCCGGTCCCGTCCCCACGGGTATGGACAACCTCCACGCCGGGGAAGCCCGTGGAGCGACAAGCTCTGGGTGAATCACCAGCAAACGCGGGTCGCCCCCAAGCGCACCGGCAGATCCTCGCTGCCGTCCTCGCCGCAACTACGAGGAAGAGGGCGGAATGTTGCATCTTAGCTGGGTAGCAACAGTTTGCCTTCCCCAGCATGGCTGGAGGACGTCTCCGCCTCAGGGCTGGAGGGCGATTGCCACCACCAGAAGCTGGAAGAGGAGGTGGTCCGCCGGCCCACGCAGGAGGTAGAGCCCCGGCTCGCCTCGCTCCCCGCCTCAGCGAGGATGGCGAACACCCTCAACACTGAGGGCGAGATCGGGGTCACAGCCCGGTTTGCCTCTCCCCATCCAGGAGCTGGAGGTCACCGTCTTGGGTGACCACCGGCGGAGGGGAGCAACTGGGCTGCATGATGAAAATCCTTGAAGCCGAACGATGGCTGAAAGGTACCAACTCCCATGGAGTTGCTTTCCTCCAACGATGAGGCGAAAAGACGGCGGTCTCCCCCCATCCGGGGGTTTGGAAGGTGGAAAGGCGCGGCGCATAAGGGAGTGAGAAGACATGGTCGCCTTACGAAAGGGGTCGCCCTCCTTTTAAAGGCGACTCTCCCTGCTTGCGCTCCCAACCGTCACGGGCTAAGTCTTCTCCAACACGCTTCAAAGCCCTCCCCTGCGGCGCGGGGGCTGGGTCCTGCATGTCATGCAGACCGGCTCCGAGCAGGAGAAGCCAAACCGCCGTGCGTGATGCGCGCAACCGCCCAGCGGTTACAAGTGATCCTCCACCTTTGCCCAGACCAACGGGCGAAAGAGGCGGGCAGCCATGCAGGCGGCATGCAACCGCGCCAAGTGGACGCACTTCTCCGACTCCCGACACGCCAGCATGGAGGCCCAGGCCCACGCGTCGCGCAACCGGCACGCCAGATGCTGCATGCAAGCAACTGCCTCGCCTGCGCCACCACCGCGCCTCCTCGATTGCGGAACCAACACCGCGACTCGAGGCGACCCAGCGCGCGACCCAGCGGCGCCAGCCTGACGCGGCGGCCAACGCGGCCAAAGGAGGGCCGGCAGTAATGACGGTGGCAGGCGCGCGGGAGCAGCGGTCACGTCGTCAGCCAAGCTCACGTCCCATCCGGGGGCAGCGAGAGAGCCCCCTCTCACGGCGTGAAGACAACGCGCCTGTGATCCGTTCCTCGAACGGCCCGCGCACGCGCAACGGCAGCCCCGCCAGCTACTCGCCCCATCGCATTAACTCCGCGGCGGGACAGGCGGCGCTTCTGGCAGGAAAAGCGGACGACGCTTCGCCTTCGCCGAAACAACCGCGCCAAAAAAGGTACGCCGCGTCGTTCGGTTTCGTATCCTTTTTTCTTCCTTCCTCTTTCTCTATCTCTTGCAACAGGGACCAGGAAAGGGGGATACCCCAAAAGGGATCCTTCCCCATGAAGGAACCAGGCTCCGAGCCTCCTTACTGGTCAGGGGTTCGAAGGCTGGCCCCCCGAAGGGTTCAACAGCCGCCTCAGATCGCGTGGGCCCTACACCCACTACTGGTCAGAGGTTCGAAGGCCGGCCCCCCGAAGGGTTCCACGGCCGCCTCAGGCTACTCGGGCTCCGTGCCCATTACTGATCAGGGGTTCGAAGGCTGGCCCCCGAAGGGTTCACAGTCGCCCCAGACGCCGAGCGAGGGATGACCAGGGGTACGTTCGATACATAACCAAGGCTCGGGCTGCGCTCCCGAGGTACCCTAGGACATTTCCGAGACCAGCGGGAGCGATCTTGCAACGTCCACTCGGATTACCCGCTTGCAGCTCACCGGAGACACCATGTTCGGTGCCCATCGAGGGTAGCATGGCACTCTCCCCCCCTCCTCCTTGCGGAAAGGCGACGTAGGGGCATACGTAAAAAAGTCGAGTCTGTCCCTGATCGTCCTCTCGCCCTGTGCAGAGGCTCGGGGGCTGCTCTCGCAGACCCGGCTCCGGCCAAATCGTTGACAGCATCAACATACCAGCCCGAGAACTTGGGCCCCGACCGTGCACCCGGGCTACGGCCAGTTTGCATGAGGGAACAACCAGACCTGCTGAAGCGTTACGCAAGGCATTAAGACCTCGAAGGAGTGAAACCACTCCTCCGAGGCCTCGGGGGCTACACCCGGCGGGTGCGCTCGCGCGCACCCACCGGAACAGAACACAACCGAGAAAGGCTGGTCCCCTTGCAAAAAAGTGCGACAAAAGCCTCCAAGCGAGTGCTAACACTCCCTTCGAGGCTCGGGGGCTACTGTCGGGGACCATAATTAGGGGTACCCTCAAGACGCCTAATTCTCAGCTGGTAACCCCCATCAGCATAAAGCTGCAGAGGCCTGATGGGTGCGATTAAGTCAGGGATCAGTCCGTACGAGCGACTCGATCACGCCTCGCCCGAGCCTAGCCTCGGGCAACGGCAGCCGACCCCGAGGGGTTTCTGTCTCGCCCGAGGCCCAACTTTAACGGCGAACACGTCTCCGGCTCGCCCGAGGCCTTGCCTACGCTAAGAAGCAACCCTGACTAAATCGCCGCACCGACCGGCCAAGCTGCAGGAGCATTTAACGCAAAGGAAGCCAGGCCCTGCCAAAGGCACCATAGGAAGCTTCGCCCGACCCAGGGCTCGGACTCGGGCTAAGCCCCGGAAGACGACGAACTCCGCTCCGCCCGACCCAGGGCTCGGACTCGGGCTAAGGCCCCGGAAGACGACGAACTCCGCTCCGCCCGACCCAGGGCTCGGACTCGGGCTAAGCCCCGGAAGACGGCGAACTCCGCTCCGCCCGACCCAGGGCTCGGACTCGGGCTAAGGTCCCGGAAGACGACGAACTCCGCTCCGCCCGACCCAGGGCTCGGACTCGGGCTAAGCCCCGGAAGACGGCGAACTCCGCTCCGCCCGACCCAGGGCTCGGACTCGGGCTAAGCCCCGGAAGACGGCGAACTCCGCTCCGCCCGACCCAGGGCTCGGACTCGGGCTAAAGCCCAGGAAGACGACGAACTCCGCTTCGCCCGACCCAGGGGCTCGGACTCGGCCTCGGCCATGGAAGACAGACTCGACCCCGGCTTCGGAGGAGCCTCCACGTCGCCCAACCTAGGGCACAGGCCAGCCACGTCGACAGGAAGCGCCATCATCACCCTACCCCGAGCCGACTCGGGCCGCAGAGAACAAGACCGGTGTCCCATCTGGCTAGCTCCGCCAGATAGGCAATGATGGCGCCCCGCTAGCCCCGTGACGACGGCGGCTCTCAGCTCTCTTACGAAAGCAGGGCGACGTCAGCAAGGACACAACCGTTCCAACAGCTGTCCCTCCGCCAGGCTCCGTTGCTCCTCCGACAGCCACGACATCACGCCAGCAGGGTGCCAAGATCTCTCCGGCTGCCACATTGGCATGTACTTAGGGCACTAGCTCTCCCCCCCGCTAGACACGTAGCACTCTGCTACACCCCCATTGTACACCTGGATCCTCTCCTTACGCCTATAAAAGGAAGGACCAGGGCCTTCTTAGAGAAGGTTGGCCGCGCGGGGACGAGGACGGGGACATGCGCTCTCTTGGGGCCGCTCGCTTCCCTCACCCGCGTGGACGCTTGTAACCCCCTACTGCAAGCGCACCCGACCTGGGCGCGGGACGAACACGAAGGCCGCGGGATTTCCACCTCTCTCATGTCCGTCTCTGACCACCTCGCTTTCCCCCCTTCGCGCTCGCCCACGCGCTCGACCCATCTGGGCTGGGGCACGCGGCACACTCACTCGTCGGCTTAGGGACCCCCCGGTCTCGAAACGCCGACATCATTAGACACTGCTGGGGCTGAGGCTGAGTGGCTTCATGATTTCCTATTGGACTTACCGGTAGTTGAAAAACCTATACCGGCTATTTCCATGAACTGTGACAACCAAACGGTGATTACAAAGGTTAACAGTTCTAGGAATAACATGAAGTCTACAAGGCATGTTAAGAGGAGATTGAAATCTGTCAGAAAGTTGAAAAACTCAGGAGTTATAACTGTGGATTATGTCCACACATCGAATAATCTGGCAGATCAATTCACTAAGGGTCTATCACGCAATGTGATAGAAAGTGCATCGAGGGAAATGGGTATGAGACCCATGTGAGATCTACTCTAGTGGTAACCTACTCTATGTGATCGGAGATCCCGTGAAGTAGAGTGGTGAAACAAGCTAGGAGTAGATTGTGAGGAAAGATCCCTTCTTTAACTCATTTCTGATGCACATCTTTCCTATCTGTAAGGCAGGATGGTTTTTACCTTAATGTATTCCAAGAGTCTTATAAAGGTGAGATGTTGTCCTACAGAACATCTTTTGAGGAATACACCTATATGAGTCAGACTGCTGGTCACAGTCTATGGGACTTGGGTAATCCCTAAATACTCATGAAAGACACTGAAGTGTGACTTATATGCTTCTAAACAGCGGGAATACCCTTTTGCAGCCTAGTATCAGCAAAGGATTTGAGTGAATCTTATTTCGCACAAAACTGTCAATTCAAGGCATAGTCCATTGTTCAGTTGTGAATGAGTGAAACTCTTATTCTAGATGGATGTTCAACTTAGCAGTCTCCATCGAAACACTGGTATATCAAAGGATTGTGATTCTGATACTTCATCATTACAAACCCTAGAGTTTGGTGGGGATTGTTGGATCTTTTATGGGCTTAGCCCATTTATTGAATAAACTCTAAGATGTGTAATGGTGGAGAATACCAATAGTACCACATTGGAAGTCCAAGGGTCTTTTGGCTTGACTTATATGGTGGGATTTATTCCACTTAACTTGATAAGTCAAGAAATGGACAAGGGCGTGCCACGCGCGCGCGTCGCCGCCGCCGCCGGCCGGGCCGGGCGTGGCGTGGCGTAGCGTGGCGAGGCGGGCAGGCGAGCGGGCGTGGTGTGGTGTGGTTGTGTTAATTTTTAGCACTCACTAACCGCGTTAACCTTTCAGTTGCCTGTCTCTTCGTCAGCCGAGTTACCCTGTCTCTTCGTCAGCCAGCCGAGTGACCCTTCTCCTTCAGTTGGCTGACTCATGGCATGACTCGGCGAGTGCTGGCCGACTCATGGCATGACTCGGCGAGAGCTGGCCGACTCTTGGCGTGACTCGGCGACCTTTCTCCTTCAACTTCCCTCTGCGAGAGGTTAAATAGAGGAGCACCCCTGTCACTCGGTACACGCGAGAAACACTTTCAGTCTCACAGTCCAGCCGCCGAGTGAGGGTATTTCCATCTCGTGACTCTGCGCGCGCAGAGAAGCGAGAGGGCAGGTGCCTCCGAAGCCGGTGCCGTTCGAGACCTTGCACGGGGGATCGGCAATTAGGTTTTTGGGAGCGTCTACGCGACTGCCCAAAACATCTTCAACATGACAAAGGAAGCTGGCCAAGGATCTGGATCATCAGAGCGCATGGGAGGGTATGATCAGTTTATTTACTTACTGTTTTGTGTTCTGGAGATTATATATGTTTCATATATTCATCTATGCTGTTTCATATTTACGAATGATTTTATCTTATCTGTTCTGTCTTATTATAATATGATAGATCTGTCTGTTTTAATTTTACAGTCATGCTATTTATGTTTCTATCTGTTTATTTTCATTTGTTCAGTCAGTATACATGTTTATCGTATTTATATGATTTATATAATTCACATGCTCTATGTTCTCTTGATTCATATTGGTATGGATCAATTTAAGATCACAATTTCTATGATTAATTATTTATTATATGTCATCATCATAATGTTAATTTATGGAATTAAAATAATACAGAAAATGCCTATAACTCTAACATCGGCTCGACCATTGTACGAATTAACTCAAGAATGAGGTTGGCTCGACTCAAAGTTGGCTCAAGAGGCGCACCTTGATAAATATTATTGTATTATAAAATAATTAAAAATATATAAATATGTAATATAAAATCATCATTCAATACTGTGAGTAATCTAAATTATGAAATGTCATAAATTCATCACCAAAAGCAAAGAAACGACCCTATTATCCAATATTCATTGTTATTTTATAGATTAATTAATTTGGCATAGTTCGCGAGCGGGCTCGCGAGCCTGAGCGGCTCGGCTCGCTCATTCGACGAGCTCAAAAAATAGGCTCGGCTCCCTCGAGGCTCACGAGCCGCTTCGAACCGCTACGAGCTCGAGCCGGCTCGTGAGTCTCGAGCTTTTTTCCAGCCCTAATAGGCCCTTCCTTGCCCGGATCATAGATCGATCCCCGTGGATCACTCATACCTAGAATGAATCCCGATCCATAGAAAAATGAGTGTTTGGTTAAGCCCCGCGTGAGCTGCATACCGGTCGATCCCGACCTTTATTTCCTCGTTGCCTCGGTCTTGAAACGACGACCCACCTCTGCTGGGTGGAAATATTCTCGTCGTCGACGTACACGAAGGACACACAGGGAACCGCGCGTGAAGGGCAAGCAACAACTTTGGAAATGATGTAGATTATTGTACTAGTATGGAACTTTGAAGGGTCTATTCACTTCATACCTAAGTACATGTGAGAAATCCTAGACAAGTTTACCATACTGTTGTCACACATGCAATCTAACAATAGCATGAGCGTCGCCCACCTTCACATCGAGCAACAACAGTCAGCAACTACACATCCAACATTGTTGAGATGTCGAAACTCGAAACACCTAGATAGCTCAACCATCATTCTGTGATCAGGGATCCATCGCAACCATGCCCTCCCTTGTTGATCCATTCGTTTTTCATTGTTGATCTGACCAACTCTGTGATTTATTAATAATAGTTAGTAGGTGCCATACTAGAATGTAAAATCTTTAAATGCTTACTCAAGATTATGTTAGCATAGATTGAGATATTACAGTTTAACACTAATGGCATTTAAGGGAATCATGTTTTCTAGGTGGCAGCTGGGGAATATAGGTTTGGATGAGTGGCTCGTAAGGGTTTTTCTCAAAAATCACCTTCTCCAGAAATCATTTAGAGTTAAATAGACAATGTCAATATCTAGAAAACAATTTTCATTAGTGATCTCTTAAAAGATGCCCTAGAAATGATGCCATTTTTAGACTCGGGTTTGTTGAGGCACAGTCTCTAGAGATTAATTTATAGCGACACACACTTAACTAAGAGTATTGCCTTTGTTAAAAAATCATAATGTTCTCATATCAGATCTTTTCAAGGTAAGTTTTATATCAAAACAGTATAGCTATATATGCGAGCTACTCATTTTAATCTACATATAAATTTTTATTTAGAATATATCATTTAGAGGCTACAATGTTTGTTACAATTTTTCCATATTTTAAAATATCTTTTTCGAACGGTCTCTAATACGAGGATGGTCTAGGCCAAGCTATAGAGATTAACTAATATGATCTACAATTTTGTGGCTGACATTTTTATTTGAGAATATTTAGATGCCAAAATATTCATTTTGAATTTTCAAACAACCTAGGATGTTCACATGGTTTATCCTAAAGTTGTAGTTTTCAATATGATCTATGGAATTATATTTGAGACTGTTCAAAGGCCCAAGTGTTCATTACAACCTTTCATATCTATTAATAATATTTTCATTGTTTTATCTAATTTAATAACATGCTCTTATGAGGTCTATCTCTGAAAATTGTTCCGAGGCTAATAAAAGGAAGGTGGTTTTGGCCACCGCTGCCTCTCAACATGGCTCATTTAGACAAACTATTTGTTCTGGGCGGTTGGGTCTTTGAATGTAGTTTTTGGTGTTTGTCTACCTCTAGTTTTTTAAGTCATGATATATACCCTCTTCATTTTATGGAAATATTGTTGTTTTCTCCTTTGGTACAAGAACGCAGAAACTAGCTATATAAAATGACTATCTCAACCTTAGTTAGGCCACCACAAATGGCTTGTTCTAAGCTAATATTTAAAGCCACATAAAGGAGAGATGTGAAAAACCTTTGAGCTCGCCGGAATATAAGAGCTAGGCTCTTTTCTACATGTCCTAATGTAAGACAGACATTACTCCTCTTTGAGAATATGTGAATGTAAATGACCTTACATATGTCATATATGACTAGGTATATGCCCGTGCGTTGCAACGGGTAATACTAATGCAGGCATAGGTCATTGTTTAGTGAGGTAATCAACCGGCAGGGTGATACTTGTGTCTGTATAGATCATTGTTTAGTGATGTTATCAACCAAACTTTATGCGTCGGGTTGACATGCGAGGGAGGTGACATTGGGAGGCAGGCTCGGGGGGCGGGGCGTCGGGTGTGTGTGAGAGCACCTAGAGGGGGGGGTGAATAGGTGATCCTGTAAAAGCTTAAACTTATAGCCACAAAACTTTGATTAAGCGTTAGCACAGTTTATGCCAAGTGGCTAGAGAGGAGTCAAAAACACAATAACCACAAGAATTCAATCACAGAGATGACACGGTGGTTATCCCGTGGTTCGGCCAAGTACAAAACTTGCCTACTCCACGTTGTGGCGTCCCAACGGACGAGAGTTGCACTCAACTCCTCTCAAGTGATCCAATGATCAACTTGAATACCACGGTGTTCTTGCTTTTCTTTTCTCAATCCCGTTTGCGAGGAATCTCCACAGCTTGGAGCCTCTCGCCCTTACAAAAGATGTTCACAGAGAATCACGGAGCAAGGGAGGGAATGAGCAACGCACACAAGACTTCAAAAGATCAGAGCAACACGCACACAAGCAGCAATAAGAGCTCGCAACACAACTCAAAGAGTACACAACTCCACAAGAGCTCTATATGCTATCACAATGAATCGAATGCGCTAGATCAATGTCTTGGTGCTTAGAAAGGTTGTAGGAATGCTTGGTATCCTCCTCCATGCGCCTAGGGGTCCCTTTTATAGCCCCAAGGCAGCTGGGAGCCGTTGAGAACAAATCTGGAAGGCCATCCTTGCCTTCTGTCGTCGGGCGCACCGGACAGTCCGGTGCACACCGGACACTGTCCGGTGCCCGATTTCTTTCCTTAACAGGTGCAGCCGACTGTTGCCGACCGTTGCAGATCTGGCGCACCGGACAGTCCGGTGCACACCGGACAGTCCGGTGCCTCCTTCCGACCGTTGGCCAGACCACGTGTCACGCGCAGATTCCGTGGCCGACCGTTGGCTCGGCCGACCGTTGGCTCACCGGACAGTCCGGTGCACACCGGACAGTCCGGTGAATTTTAGCCGTACGCCGTCAGCAAATTCCCGAGAGCGGCCTCTTCGGCCGAGGCAGCCTGGCGCACCGGACACTGTCCGGTGCACCACCGGACACTGTCCGGTGCACCACCGGACAGTCCGGTGCCCCAGACCGAAACAGCCTCTTGGCTGTACACAGCCAAGTCTTCTCTTCTCTTCTTCTTTCTGTTTCTAACACTTAGACAAATATATTAGTACACAAAACCAATGTACTAAGGTTTAGAAACATACCTTTGCTCTAGATTTGCACTTTGTTCATCCATGGGTATTGATTCACATTTAAGCACTTGTGTTGACACTCAATCACCAAAATACTTAGAAATGGCCCAAGGGCACATTTCCCTTTCAATCTCCCCCTTTTTGGTGATTTATGCCAACACAACATAAAGCAACTAGAACAAGTGCAAAATCACTTCAAATAAAATAAATTTGAGTTTTATTCAATTTTGGCATATATGGATCATCCTTTGCCACCACTTGGTTTGTTTTTGCAAATCAAACTCAAATCTCTATCTCTAAGTCAAACACACATGTTGAAGCATAAAGAGAGTCATTCCAAAAGAGATTGATCAAAGATTTCAAAAACTCCCCCTATTTCCCATAGTCAAAACTTCTCCCCACAAGAAGCCAACTTTTGACGAAAGAGACAATGCAAGAGTTTTGAATAAACCAAAAGCTCTATTCTACTATTTTCAAAATCTCTCAAGTGGTAGCTGATCCATTTTTCACTTTGGCCTTTATTTTCTCCCCCTTTGGCATCAAGCACCAAAACGGGATCAACTTTGGCCCTTTAACCCCATTGCCTCACCAAAATCTTCAATTAAGAGCAAATGGCAATAAGAGTTCATGAGATGAACTTGGAATAAGTTACCCTCTCATCGCAGTGCAGTGGAAGTCTTTCATGGTCCAAGTTCACCTTTTCCCTTTTAATTTTCCTTCGAGACTAAATCAAGCAACTCAAGCATATGGTTAGTCTCAAAGGGTCAAGTTGTAACACATCTCCCCCTAAACATGTGCATCACTTTGCAATGGACTTGTGAGGTCCAGGGAGTGTTTGTACAACTTGAGCACCACAATAAGCAACAAAATGCAGAATGAACATGATCAAAGGCATAAACACATGTATGCTTCCATTCAATCCAAGTTCCGCGAATCTAAGACATTTAGCTCACTACGCAGCCTTCAAAAGGTCTTCTCATCTAGAGGCTTGGTAAAGATATCGGCTAGCTGGTTCTCGGTGCTAACATGAAACACTTCGATATCTCCCTTTTGTTGGTGGTCTCTCAAAAAGTGATGCCGGATGTCTATGTGCTTTGTGCGGCTGTGCTCAACAGGATTCTCCGCCATGCGGATAGCACTCTCATTATCACATAGGAGTGGGACTTTGCTCAGATTGTAGCCAAAGTCCCGGAGAGTTTGCCTCATCCAAAGTAGTTGCGCGCAACACTGTCCTGCGGCAACGTACTCGGCCTCAGCGGTGGATAGGGCAACGGAAGTTTGTTTCTTAGAGTTCCACGACACCAGGGACCTTCCTAAGAATTGGCACATCCCCGATGTGCTCTTCCTATCGACCTTACATCCAGCATAGTCGGAGTCTGAGTATCCAACCAAGTCAAAGGTAGACCCCTTTGGATACCAGAGCCCGAAGCAAGGCGTAGCAACTAAATATCTCAGAATTCGCTTCACCGCCACTAAGTGACACTCCTTAGGATCGGATTGAAATCTAGCACACATGCATACGCTAAGCATAATATCCGGTCTACTAGCACATAAGTAAAGTAATGACCCTATCATTGACCGGTATGCTTTTTGATCAACGGACTTACCTCCTTTGTTGAGGTCGGTGTGTCCGTCGGTTCCCATCGGAGTCTTTGCGGGCTTGGCGTCCTTCATCCCAAACCGCTTCAGCAGATCTTGCGTGTACTTCGTTTGAGAGATGAAGGTGCCGTCCTTGAGTTGCTTCACTTGGAACCCAAGGAAGTAGTTCAACTCGCCCATCATTGACATCTTGAATTTCTGCGTCATCACCCTGCTAAACTCTTCACAAGACTTTTTATTAGTAGAACCAAATATTATGTCATCGACATAAATTTGGCACACAAACAAATCACCATCACATGTCTTAGTGAAAAGAGTTGGATCGGCTTTCCCAACCTCGAAAGCATTAGCAATCAAGAAATATCTAAGGCATTCATACCATGCTCTTGGGGCTTGCTTAAGTCCATAGAGCGCCTTAGAGAGCTTACACACGTGGTCGGGGTACCGTTCATCCTCGAAGCCAGGGGGTTGCTCCACGTACACCTCCTCCTTTATTGGCCCGTTGAGGAAAGCGCTCTTCACATCCATTTGGAACAACCTGAAAGAATGGTGAGCGGCATATGCTAGCAAGATACGAATTGATTCTAGCCTAGCCACAGGAGCAAAAGTCTCCTCAAAGTCCAAACCTGCGACTTGGGCATAACCTTTTGCCACAAGTCGAGCTTTGTTTCTCGTCACCACCCCGTGCTCGTCCTGTTTGTTGCGAAATACCCACTTGGTTCCCACAACATTTTGCTTGGGACGAGGCACCAGCGTCCAAACTTCATTGCGCTTGAAGTTGTTAAGTTCCTCCTGCATGGCCAACACCCAATCCGGATCTAGCAAGGCCTCCTCTACCCTGAAAGGCTCAATAGAAGAGACAAAGGAGTAATGTTCACAAAAATTAACTAATCGAGACCGAGTAGTTACTCCGTTGCTAATGTCACCCAAAATTTGGTCGACGGGATGATCCCTTTGAATCATCGCTCGAACTTGGGTAGGAGGTGTCGGTTCCGCTTCTTCCTCCATAACATGATCATCTTGTGCTCCCCCTTGATCACATGCCTCCTGTTGATGAACCTGTTCATCGTCTTGAGTTGGGGGATGCACTGTTGTTGAGGAAGAAGGTTGATCTCGTTCAACTTGTTCCTGTGGCCGAACTTCTCCAATCGCCATGGTTCGTATAGCGGCCGTCGGAACATCTTCTTCATCTACATCATCACAATCAACAACTTGCTCTCTTGGAGAGCCATTAGTCTCATCAAATACAACGTCGCTAGAGACTTCAACCAAACCCGATGATTTGTTGAAGACTCTATACGCCTTTGTATTTGAGTCATAACCTAACAAAAACCCTTCTACAGCTTTGGGAGCAAACTTAGAATTTCTACCTTTCTTCACTAGAATGTAGCACTTGCTCCCAAATACACGAAAGTAAGATACATTGGGTTTGTTACCGGTTAGTAGCTCATACGACGTCTTCTTGAGGAGGCGATGAAGATAGACCCTGTTGATGGCGTGGCAAGCCGTGTTCACGGCTTCCGTCCAAAAGCACTCGGGGGTCTTGAACTCTCCTAGCATCGTCCTCGCCATATCGATGAGCGTCCTGTTCTTCCTCTCTACCACACCATTTTGTTGTGGTGTGTAGGGAGCGGAGAACTCATGCTTGATCCCTTCTTCTTCAAGGAATTCCTCCACTTGAAGATTCTTGAACTCGGACCCGTTGTCGCTCCTTATCTTCTTCACTTTGAGCTCAAACTCATTTTGAGCTCTCCTGAGGAAGCGCTTGAGGGTCCCTTGGTTTTCAGACTTATCCTGCAAAAAGAACACCCAAGTGAAGCGGGAAAAGTCATCAACAATAACCAGACCATACTTACTTCCTCCTATGCTCAGATAGGCGACGGGTCCGAAGAGATCCATATGCAACAGCTCCAGAGGTCTTGAAGTGGTCATCACATTCTTGCTGTGATGCGCTCCTCCCACCTGTTTACCTGCTTGACAAGCTGCACAAGGTCTATCTTTTTCGAATTGCACGTTAGTCAAACCTATCACGTGTTCTCCCTTTAGAAGCTTGTGAAGGTTCTTCATCCCCACATGTGCTAAGCGGCGATGCCACAGCCAGCCCATGCTAGTCTTAGCTATTAAGCATGCATCTAGACCAGCCTCTTCTTTTGCAAAATCAACTAAATAAAGTTTGCCGTCTAATACACCCTTAAAAGCTAGTGAACCATCACTTCTTCTAAAGACAGACACATCTACATTTGTAAATAGACAGTTGTACCCCATGTTGCATAATTGACTAACTGATAGCAAATTGTATCCCAAAGACTCAACTAAAAACACATTAGAAATTGAGTGCTCATTAGAAATTGCAATTTTACCTAACCCTTTTACCTTGCCTTGATTCCCATCACCGAATATAATTGAATCTTGGGAATCCTTATTCTTGACGTAGGAGGTGAACATCTTCTTCTCCCCCGTCATATGGTTTGTGCATCCGCTATCAATAATCCAGCTTGAACCCCCGGATGCATAAACCTGCAAGGCAAATTTAGGCTTGGGACTTAGGTACCCAACTCTTGTTGGGTCCTACAAGGTTAGTGCAAATATCCTTAGGGACCCAAATGCAAGTTTTGTCTCCCTTGCATTTTGCCCCTAACTTCCTAGCAACAATTTTCTTATCCTTTCTACAAATGGCAAAAGAAGCATTTAAAGCACAATAAATTGTAGAAGGTCCATTTACTACTTTCCTAGGAGCATTATGAACTACATTTCTCCTAGGCATTTGATGTATATTTTTCCTAGGCATATTTCTATTATGCACATAAGAAGAACTAGAAGCAACCATGACATGAGCATCAAAATCATCATAAGCATTATAACCCTTATAAGCACTTCTAGTTTGTCTTCTATCATGATACAAAAAAGCATGGTTCTTTTTAGTGCTACTAGCCATAGGAGCCTTCCCTCTCTCCTTGGCGAAGATAGGAGCCTTATGGCTTGTCAAGTTCTTGACTTCTCTTTTGAAGCCAAGCCCATCCTTAATTGAGGGGTGTCTACCAACCGTGTAGGCATCCCTAGCAAATTTTAGTTTATCAAAATTACTCTTGCTAGTCTTAAGTTGAGCATTAAGACTAGCTAATTCATCATTCAATTTTGAAATAGAAACTAAGTGTTCGCTACAAGCATTAATATCAATATCCTTACACCTAGTGCAAATTTCAACATATTCAACACAAGAGTTGGATTTATTTGCTTCTACTAGTTTAGCATTTAAATCATCGTTTATGCTCTTTAAGTTAGAAATAGAATCATGGCATGTTGACACTTCACAAGCAAGCATTTCATTCCTCTTAATTTCTAATGCAAGGGATTTTTGAGCCTCTACAAACTTATCATGTTCTTCATACAACAAATCTTCTTGCTTTTCTAAAAGTATATTCTTTTCATTCAAGGCATCAATTAATTCATTAATTTTGTCTATCTTAGATCTATCTAAGCCCTTGAACAAACATGAATAATCTACTTCATCCTCATCACTAGATTCGTCCTCACTTGAAGAAGCATAGGTAGAGTTGCGAGTACATACCTTCTTCTCCCTTGCCATAAGGCATGTGTGACGCTCGTTGGGGAAAAGGGTTGATTTGTTGAAGGCGGTGGCGGCGAGTCCTTCATTGTCGGAGTCGGAAGAGGAGCAATCCGAGTCCCACTCCTTGCCTAGATGCGCCTCGCCCTTTGCCTTCTTGTAATGCTTCTTCTTTTCCCTCTTGTTTCCCTTTTCCTGGTCACTATCATTATCGGGGCAGTTAGCGATAAAATGACCAATCTTACCGCACTTGAAGCATGAGCGCTTCCCCTTCGTCTTGGTCTTGCTTGGCTGCCCCTTGTGACCCTTTAGCACCGTCTTGAAACGTTTTATGATGAGAGCCATCTCTTCATCATTAAGTCCGACCGCCTCAATTTGTGCCACCTTGCTAGGTAGCACCTCCTTGCTTCTTGTTGCTTTGAGAGCAAAAGGTTGTGGTTCGTTGATCGGTCCATTCAAGGCGTCGTCCACGTACCTTGCCTCCTTGATCATCATTCGCCCGCTGACGAATTTTCCTAAGACTTCTTCAGGCGACATTTTGGTGTACCTGGGATTCTCACGAATATTATTCACCAAATGAGGATCAAGAACGGTAAAGGACCTTAGCATTAGTCGGACGACATCGTGGTCCGTCCATCGCGTGCTTCCGTAGCTCCTTATTTTGTTGATAAGGGTCTTGAGCCGGTTGTATGTTTGAGTTGGCTCCTCGCCCCTTATCATCGCGAACCGTCCAAGCTCGCCCTCTACCAACTCCATTTTGGTGAGCAAGGTAGCGTCATTTCCCTCATGAGAGATCTTGAGGGTATCCCAGATTTGCTTGGCGTTATCCAAGCCACTCACTTTGTTATATTCATCCCTGCACAATGAAGCTAGAAGAACAGTAGTAGCTTGTGCATTCTTATGGATTTGCTCATTAATGAATATAGGACTATCCGAACTATTAAAGTGCATTCCACTATCTACAATCTCCCATATACTAGGATGGAGAGAGAATAGGTGACTACGCATTTTGTGGCTCCAAAATCCGTAGTCCTCCCCATCAAAGTGTGGGGGCTTGCCGAGTGGAATGGAAAGCAAATGTGAATTTGAACTTTGCGGAATACGAGAGTAGTCAAAGGAAAAGTTAGAATTAACCGGTTTCCTTTGCTCGTAGTCGTTGTGGTCGTCATCCCTTTGGGAAGAAGAGGATTCGTCGCTGTCGTAGTAGACGATCTCCTTGATGCGCCTTGTCTTCTTCTTCTTCCCATCTTTACGTCTGTGGCCCGAGCCAGAGTCGTTGGATTTGTCATCTTTTGGCTCGTTGACGAAGGACTCCTTTTCCTTGTCGTTGATCACGATTCCCTTCCCCTTAGGATCCATCTCTTCGGGCGGTTAGTCCCTTTCTTGAAGAGAACGGCTTCGATACCAATTGAGAGCACCTAGAGGGGGGGGGTGAATAGGTGATCCTGTAAAAGCTTAAACTTATAGCCACAAAACTTTGATTAAGCGTTAGCACAGTTTATGCCAAGTGGCTAGAGAGGAGTCAAAAACACAATAACCACAAGAATTCAATCACAGAGATGACACAGTGGTTATCCCGTGGTTCGGCCAAGTACAAAACTTGCCTACTCCACGTTGTGGCGTCCCAACGGACGAGAGTTGCACTCAACTCCTCTCAAGTGATCCAATGATCAACTTGAATACCACGGTGTTCTTGCTTTTCTTTTCTCAATCCCGTTTGCGAGGAATCTCCACAGCTTGGAGCCTCTCGCCCTTACAAAAGATGTTCACAGAGAATCACGGAGCAAGGGAGGGAATGAGCAACGCACACAAGACTTCAAAAGATCAGAGCAACACGCACACAAGCAGCAATAAGAGCTCGCAACACAACTCAAAGAGTACACAACTCCACAAGAGCTCTATATGCTATCACAATGAATCGAATGCGCTAGATCAATGTCTTGGTGCTTAGAAAGGTTGTAGGAATGCTTGGTATCCTCCTCCATGCGCCTAGGGGTCCCTTTTATAGCCCCAAGGCAGCTGGGAGCCGTTGAAAACAAATCTGGAAGGCCATCCTTGCCTTCTGTCGTCGGGCGCACCGGACAGTCCGGTGCACACCGGACACTGTCCGGTGCCCGATTTCTTTCCTTAACAGGTGCAGCCGACCGTTGCCGACCGTTGCAGATCTGGCGCACCGGACAGTCCGGTGCACACCGGACAGTCCGGTGCCTCCTTCCGACCGTTGGCCAGACCACGTGTCACGCGCAGATTCCGTGGCCGACCGTTGGCTCGGCCGACCGTTGGCTCACCGGACAGTCCGGTGCACACCGGACAGTCCGGTGAATTTTAGCCGTACGCCGTCAGCAAATTCCCGAGAGCGGCCTCTTCGGCCGAGGCAGCCTGGCGCACCGGACACTGTCCGGTGCACCACCGGACACTGTCCGGTGCACCACCGGACAGTCCGGTGCCCCAGACCGAAACAGCCTCTTGGCTGTACACAGCCAAGTCTTCTCTTCTTCTTTCTGTTTCTAACACTTAGACAAATATATTAGTACACAAAACCAATGTACTAAGGTTTAGAAACATACCTTTGCTCTAGATTTGCACTTTGTTCATCCATGGGTATTGATTCACATTTAAGCACTTGTGTTGACACTCAATCACCAAAATACTTAGAAATGGCCCAAGGGCACATTTCCCTTTCAGTGTGGGACCGCGAATTGCGTCGGGAGGCAGATTGGAGGGCGTTAGGTGGATGGAGGCCGCGACATGTGGAACGTGGCGCGGTTAGAGCGAGAGGCGAGAAGAGGTGGAGGAGGTCGGGTGCAGACAGTTCTGCCAAAGTGGCCTTAGGCGAGTCGTGACTGCGTCTGCTACCCGAGCTTGGCCTTAGATGAGTCGTGACCGCGTCTGCTGCCCGGGCTTGGCCTCGGATGAGTCGTGACTGCCTGTCCTGCCCGGGCTTGGCCTCAGACGAGTCGTGATTATGTCTCCCGCTCGAGGGTGTCCTCAGGCAAGTCGTGACTGCGTCTCCCGCCGGGCTTGGCCTTGGGTGATTCTTGACAGCCTCTCCCGCCCGAGAGTGGTCTCGAGCGAGTCATGACTGCGTATCCCACCGGAGGATGGCCTCGGGCGAGTTGTGACTACTTGTCTTGCCGGAGGTTGGCCTTGGGCCAGTCGTGACTGTCTATCCCACTCGCAGATGGCCTCGAGCGAGTCATTACTGCCTGTCCCGCCCACGGATGGCCTCAGGCGAGTTGTGACTATCTGTCCCACCTGAGGATGGCCACGGACGAGTCGTGACTACGTCTCCCGCCAGGGGTTGCCCTTGGGCGAGTCATGACTGCATGTCCCACCCGAGGGTGGCCTCAGGCGAGTCGTGACTGACTGTCTTGCCAGGGCTTGGCCTCGGTTGAGTCGTGATTGCGTCTCCCGTTGGGGGTTGGCCTCGGGTGAGTCGTGACTGCTTGTCTCGCCCGAGAATGGCCTCAGGTGAGTCGTGGTTGCCTGTCTCGCTCAGGCTTGGCCTCAGACGAGTCGTGATTGTGTCTCCCGCCTGAGGGTGGCCTCGGGCGAGTCGTGACTGCCTCTCCTCCCGAGGATGGCCTCGAGTGAATCGTGACTGCCTCTCCCACCCAGGGTTGCCCTCGGGCGAATCATTATTGCCTTTCCTGCCTGGGGTTGCCTCGGGCGAGTCATTACTGCCAGTATCGCACGGGGTTGTCCTCGGGCGAGTCATGTCTGCTTGTCCCGCCCAAGGGTGGCCACAGGAGAGTCGTGGCTGCTTGTCCCACCTGGGCATGGCCTTGGGTGACTTGTGTCTATGTCTCCTACCCAAGAGTGTCCTAGGACAAGTCGTGACTATTTGTCCCGTGTAGGCTTGGCCTCAAGCGAGTCGTCACTGCCTCTCCCACCCGAGAGTGGCCTCGGCCAAGTCGTGATTGCGTCTCTCGCCTGGGCTTGGTCTCGGGCGACTTGTGACTGCCTGTCCCATCTGGGCATGGCCTTGAGCGAGTCATGATTGCGTCTCACGCCCAAAGGTGGCCTCGGGCGAGTCGTGACTGCGTCTCCTGCCCGGGCTTGGCCTCGGACGAGTCATGATTGTGTCTCTCGCCCGAGGTTGGCCTCGGGCGAGTCGTGACTGCATCTCCCATCCGGGCTTGGCCTTGGGCGATTCTTGACAGCCTCTCCCGCTCGAGAATGGCCTCGAGCGAGTCGTGACTACGTATCCCGCCGGGGGTTGGCCTCGGGCGAGTGGTGACTACCTGTCCCGCCTGATGATGGCCACGGGCGAGTCGCGACTACTTCTCCCACCCCGGGTTGTCCTCGGGCGAGTCGTGACTGCCTATCCCACCCGAGGATGGCCTCAGGTGAGTCGTGGCTAACTGTCCAGCCAGGGCTTCGTCTCGGGTGAGTCGTGACTGTGTCTCCTGTCGGGGGTTGGCTTCTGGTAAGTCGTGACTGCCTATCTCGCCAGAGGATGGCCTCGGGCTAGTCGTGGCTGCCTGTCCTGCCTGGGCTTGGCTTCGGGCGAGTCGTGACTGCCTCTCCCACCCGAGGGTTGCCTCGGGCGGACTGCCTGTTCTGTCTTGCCTTGGCCTCGGGCGAGTTGTAACTTTGTATCCCACCGGGGTTGGCCTCAGGCAAGCTGTAACTGTGTATCCCACCCGGGGGTTGGCGTTGGGCGAGTCGTGACTGTCTGTCCCGCCCGCGGATGACCTTAGGCGAGTCGTTATTGCCTGTCCCGCCTAGGCTTGGCCTCGGACGAGTCGTGACTGTGTCTCCCGCGCCGAGAGTGGTCTAGGAAGAGTCGTGACTACCTGTCCTATTTTGGCTTTGCCTCGGGCAAGTCATAACTGGCCTTCCACCGAGGGTTGGCCTCGGGCGAGTCGTTACTGCCTCTCCCACTCGATGGTGGTGGTGCACGCAGGGACGACGGAGGTAGGCCAATCGTGGGGGCGGTGCGCTCATCTCCTCGAGGAAGCTATCACCGCAGGAGGAGAGGGAGACAAGGAGGCACTACATATTTGTGACATGTCTTTAATTGGATACACCTACAAAACAATTATAAATATTGCATAAAAAATAAAATACATGCAAACAATAACCGTGTAAATTTCAAACTCATATTTACCATGTCATGGTCTATGTAAAGTAAAAACCCTTCATTCCGCACTACATATTTGTGACATGTCTTTAATTGGATATAGCTTGTCTGTTTTAGTTTCAACATCACCGTCTCGCTTTAGAAAGTTGAACTGAAAAGCATTTTCTATGTGGACACGACCTCCAGATTGGCACTTTAGATGATCTTGAGATTTTATTAAATTTATGCAATAGTCTATCACCTGCAAGTGTGTAAGTTGTTGTTAAAAATATCTATCACAATTATGAGACATATATCACATCATATACTACGACCTAACGACCCTAATGTTGCAATACAACTCAAGCTTTTCCTTGACTGTTGTGAATGGCAAGGAAAAAACATGCCCTCCATTATTGACTATAGAGGACAAAGGACGTAGTCCTCCAAGTAGACGATTTCAGACAATTTTTTGGTAAAATGCAGAAAATTAAGCTTCAATGGGGTATATTTTTGGCTTTATCATAAATCGATTTTTTTCTAAAATTTCTGCATTTCGAAGGAGCCTAAACATATAATACTACCATGTAATTAATCCACATTTTTCCTCTTGCGTTTTTTTTCATGTGAACTAAACCACCTTTTCGAGTAAAATTTCCATGTGAACTAATCCACGTTTTTTTCCTGTCGCGCAAGTTTGTCATGTGAACTATTTTTTATAATGCTCAATTTTCTATGTGAACTATGCCCCTGATGCGTAATTTTTGAGATTTTATTAAATTTATACAATAGTCTATCACCTGCAAGTGTGTAAGTTGTTGTAAAAAATACCATAGTGGGTAAAAAAAATATACCAGGGTCACCAAATGAAAAACTAAACATGAATTATCTTATTACTTAGATATCGTAGTTGATGTTGAACATAAACCAACATGAGTCGAGTTGGCTAGTGGGTGGGAGCTTAGGCATTTTGCTCAAGGCATCCAGGGTTCGATTCCTAAGTCTGGTAGCAATTTTTTTTGCTGCGACAATAACGGACGGGGGAGGGCAGAACGAGGGAGGGGCAGAACGGGGTGGCAGCCTACCCCCTTACATTCTTCATAGTAGTAGAGATACGATAAGAGATAGTAGCTGGTTCTTAGGGTCTGTTTGCGAATGTATTACCATCTCTACATTGGAGCAGCTCTAAAAAACATTGTTTCTAGGGTACCCTTTTAGGTGGTTCACAAATAATTTTTTTTCAGGAGAACTAATCGAGCTCGATGATGCCTATCTGGCTAGAGAAGTCGGAAGAAAAGTTAGGGGATGTTTGGCCTTACTTCAGAACAAAGCTCAAACAAAGAGCTGGTTAAAGCTAGCCAAATACTATAACTCCAGAATTACAAACTCTATAGACTTTTAAGAGTCGTAATTCGAATTTTTGGAGTTCATCTTTTGCTGCTCTTAAATAATTAAAAACAACATCTATGTGGAGTTTGATGGTATTTATCTGCCATTGTAACTAGTTATGAAAAGGCAATCTTAACTCTGGAGCAAAGCTGCTCCGCCTAGAGTCACAACAGTAAGTGTTACCTAAAAATGAGTTATGCCTGACGGCTATAGTGACAGCCGTCAGAGATAAGGCTTATGCCCAACGGCTATCAGTATAGCTGTCGGACATAATAGTTACTTTCGACGACCACTAGATGTCGTCGGAAATAACGTAATTGCCGACGGTTCTCTACAATGCCGTCGAAAATTTCGGGGCTGTCGGACCTTTCTCGTTTTCTGTTGTGAGTTTTGGGACATAGTTGTTTTATAGTGGAGCAGAGCCATGCCAAACACCCCATTAATCTAGACCACGAGTGGCATGGAACCATGCCCCCGCCCCACGCCTATAGAAAAATAGTCAAAATTATTGCGTAGGGGAGGGGGATCGAACCCGTGCACCCTGGTAGAGGCAGCGGATGACCCTGGCCGTGCTTAACTTGCCACATGAGCCCAAGCAAGTTTGTGTCTAATAGTCAATAGGTGTTATAAATACGTGTAGACTGAGTTTTCAAAATAATGAAAAAATAATCATGTTAGGCCGGGCTGGCACAACGGGACGAGACAACGGCCCAAGCATGGTACGCCTCTCGAGTTGGGCTGGCACGAGCCCCAATTTAATAGTGTCGGACCGGGCCACGACACTATTAAATGGACCATGACTTGGACCAGCCCACTAGGCACGAGTGCACGACCCAGTTGGCCATCTATACCGACTCCCTCTCCGCGCCATAGTTGGTCGCAAGCCCCACACATCCCGCGCTCCTCGCCTCCTCTGCGCCCGCGCCAAACGCCCACCATCCTCGCCTCCCTCCACTCCAGCCCCCGCCTGCGCCTGCCCCCACGTGTTGCCCTTGCCTCCCCACCCCCTGCCCCGCCGCGACATATCCCCTTGGTTCCCTCCCTCACCTTTGCCCTACGCCTCCTCCTCGACGCTCGCGCCTCCATCAAGGATCTCAAGGGTTTCATGGCCAGCGTCGAGGTGCTCAATAATCCATCCAGGGCCACAACCGACTGTCTTATCCATAACCGCGCTACTTCACGAGAGGTGGACGATGAGTTGACGTGTAGCCTGATCTAGGTCAAAGTTGAGGGCGTCACGCGGGTCACACATGTTGTGTTTCCATGCATGGTTGAGACTCGAGAGTAAGTGTGACGCCATTGTCAACATCGGCTCCAGTGCCACCTCTGATGTGCCTTCCTATTTGCTCTATTCTATCTACGCCGCCACCAAAGCCACAATACTAATAAGAGTTTTCCTCGCATCTCTCTAGCTAAATCGATAAGGGCATGTTCGTTTGATCCGGAATTCACCCTAGAATTGTTCTAGTTGATCAAACCCTATATAAATTAGACAAATAATCTGGCTAGGAATGGTTATGGATGACCATTCCTTAGGAACCAAACATGCCCTAAATGTATTGGTAGGTATACCATAAAATCAGAAAAATCTACCGGCATTCCACCACGACTACGCATTTTAAGGACATGAAACCCAGGTGCCCAGACAATATAGAACAACAATGCGCAAATTCATTACTATGGATCCACTTCACAAGCAAATTAGAAGAATCCACATATCATATTTAGATAAAACTTCCTTGAGTTCATCCTCTATGCATGTATGTCCCATCTCTACTACCTATTAAGATGATAGTGCAGACCATGGGTGGAACCCTTCCCCCACGCCGACGCCTATAGGAAAATCGTCCAAAATTATTGCGCTGGGGAGGGGGATCGAACCCATACATGTGCCCTGGTAGAGGCAGCGGACGACCCTGGCTGTGCTTTGCTAGCCACTTGAGACCAAGCAAGTTTGTGTCTAATAGTCAATATGTGTTATAAATATGTGTAGATTGGGTTTTCAAAATAATAAAAAAAATAATCATGTTAGGTCGGGCCGGCACTACGGGACGATACAACGGCCTAAGCATAGCATGCACTACACCATGACACAATATTGCCAACGGATTGTCTGATGGTAAAACACCTAAATAGCGTCGCACAGTCCGTCGGTAAAGAGCTTTGCCGACAGATAATGTGTGTCGGCGAAAGTCCTGTCGGCAATAACCTTTACCGGCAGACATAGATCTACCGACAGACTACCTGTCGGTAATGTTTATATTATTGTCGACAGACATATCTTTGCTGTCAGACAAATTTGTGCCGACAGATTCTTGTGCCAACAGCTTGTGTGTCGCTAAAAGTCTATATACCGACAGATTGTCTGATGTTATTCCCTATGTGCAGTTAAAAAAAAACATGTATACAAATATATGCTAATGAAACAAATAATAAACTGATTATGATGCACATTACAGGACAACTTGAATAATATGTAGCTCAGAATATATGAAATTTGATTACTAAAAGAAAGAGATCAATCTTTGACTTTGAATTCCAACGTATATTGTTTTGGAACACAATTTGTGTGATGAACATATAAAAAAATAATAGCATACATGTTTTCTAAATTTTGAAGTGATATTTCAGTTCAATTACATGCAAAGTCTAAAGATTCATCTAGCTAGCAAACTAAAATCTCTCCATCAGCTGGGTGATGTTACGCCAACGGCTTAGCATGCATGCGAGTAATCATTTTTTCACACACTTCAAGCACTCCTGATCCTTGCTTCCAGCACCTCCCCTACAACATATTTTGATAATTTGTCAATTACTATATATATCAACAGGTCTATAAACTCCCAACAGAAAATTCAAACTGAAAGTTTAATAAAAGTATTAAATTGCAAAAAGTTCGGTGATACTGCTGATGAAAGTAAATCACAAAGTTCGGTGTACTGTAGATGAAAGTTTAAGGGTGAATGGAGAGTGGAGTTTTATGAAGTCATTTAGGTGGGCACATACTATACCTTGACAACAGCAGCATGCGTACTTTGTCGGTATTAGCAAAGATGGGCCAAAAGATCACCGAATAAGTTCTGAAGAGGACAAAACAGAGACATGAATTTGGACATTAAAAATTAAGACAAAATAGAGACAGCATGCAGAAAATATATGAAGAAAATAGTATGAAATTTATGGAATTTCTATGTAAGGACGTCGCTTCAGTTAGCTCACTCATCCAGATCAAACAACTGAACTTTGGTTCCTCTAGAACCTCCTTCACAGATTTTGGAGATTTAGGAGACAGGGGGCGATCTGGCTCAAAGAGGCATGCTCACTGTTGGACACAAAATAGAGCCTCTCGAGCATGACAAGGGACTCCTATATATCCATAGTGCCTCTCAGGAGTATGACAACAGTTAGCTCACTCATCCAAAAGCTATGGTCACGTTTGGTTAGCTCTACCAAGGACAACTAGGCTCCTCCGGTGCAAGCACACATGATTGGTTGGGTGCGCTTGCAATCTAGCCAGGCTGAGCATGTGCAGAACGTTCCGCCGGGCCTGGCTCTCTCTGTGCAAGATTTTTATCCGTTTCTATGGAGCCTGGCTGATCATGGGAACCAAACAAAGACTCTGTCAGACCAAGCTAATAGTGTATGAGAAAGCAAACAGATTCTTTGCACGAGCCAGGAAGAATTGCAAACGATAAAATGTGGCAGAATTGCTTCAAGAAAAGGCAGAATTGCTTCTCTATCCATTATCCTCGTTCTGAGGCTATGCTTCCATCCAACACAGAGCACCAATCCTTTCAGGTTCTAAACTTTATAAAAGATCGATCCCAGGAAGGCTGAGTTACAAATCTTGATAAAATAGAACCCAGGAAGATCGATCCCAGGTACATTGATGGCTAAAACATCAAAAGAGAAAAGAAACTAACCTAGGTCTAGTCAGGAATTTTGACTTAGACTAAGTAACTTGGACATGGACCCCTAGACTTGGAAGACCGACTCAGACTTAGCTAGGTTCAAGAAAGTTTGGTCCACACATCATGATCAGAACAAGTGGCGCCTTCACTAAAAATACAAGTCTAAAACTAAACTATAAACTGTAAACTATTTACCTGCTGTAAACTAGATGTCATTTATTTCAAGAGTCTGAAAACATATTTTCAGGCAAAATATTTACCTGCTGCTGTAGAACCTTGGGTCAATGTTGATTTTTTGTTACGACCCATCTAAAAATACAGAACATTAGAAGCTTGTTCCATTAATTACATAAATAAAAGACAAGGTTGTAGTATTACCTTGTTTGTTGGCCATGCAACGGGCATAAAAAGAGCATCCCCCATACTCTCTACACCTAAGTATGGTCGTGGCAGAGTACTTTCCCTTTTTAGCACGCGAGTCACAAAAACCTGTGTGAACTCCCTTCCAAGAGGAACATCTGCAACCTTAGTGGTTGGGTCGGTTGAGATAATATTTGCTATTGCAACAGGAACTTCTGATCTCATCATAGAATATAATATGACTTCTTTACCAACCTAATAAAATATGCGAAGTAAGATTACAAAGTTCAAATAATGAAACATAAATATGAAGTGATAGATGAGAAATTACATGATTATCGTCTGCATTTTGAGGTGATCCATGATTTCTTTGAGGTACCATTGTTGCAATATCTCGCCTGCGACTTTGCTCTTCAATAGTATTAACATCTTCACGATTCCTTAGACGACCCACAGTGCTTGCAACTCGCCTAGTAAGCTGCAAGTCATCTTCAACCATATTTTGTGAATAGTCATTACCATTGTAATCATGTGCCACCTCATCTGACCGATGCACCCTTGAGTTCTAAAGAAAAATAAAAAGGGAAAAAGTGTTAGTGAGATAAAGGAAACAAGCCTAATTAACTGGATAGACGGCGAACTGCTCGATATATGCTACACTGACTAAACATATGCAATATTATATCACCTGTCGAGAATTAGACCCATGTTGTGATGGGCTTTCTATATGTTTCACCCCTTGAGCTGCTACCATCATTTGATAAATTTGATCCATTTTTTCTTTCATTTGATTCATATCCTGTCTTAAGGCTCTAACCTCTTGCTCAGACTGACTGCGAGCTTGCAATGCCATTTAAAGCTTTGTTGATATTTTCATTTGAGTTCCAGGGGTGCCTACATCTTGTGGAGTTGGTCCTAAGCCTAAACCACGAATACGACCTCTTGGTTCTTTCTCTCCAAAAACATGTGCATATAAATCACCATCTTCAATACTTCTGTCCTTCAGTTCTGGGTTCTCAGCAACAGCTTCTTCAAATTTATTCTTAAGAGGACCACACATATGTTATATTTTGTTCACTTATATTTTAATTATTACATAAATCAAAAATATGTGTACTCACAATGAATATTTCTGCTCCAGGTAGAGGCACAATATCCCCTTCTTTGTTCTTACGCGTGTGTGTTCTAACATATATTTCATCTCTTCTCGCAGGGCGTCCTTATTGCTCGGCCTACAAGAAAAAATGATTTGGTCCAGTAATTGACTAGATTTTTCATAAATTAAACTAATGATTATACAAACTAGTGATTATAATTTTTTTACCAGTTCATGCCCCACACGAGCATAATTCTTGCTGCCAGCTGCATGCGACATAGTCAGCTTTGAACGGTTATCTTTACCTCTGTTTGTACGAACCTACAACATAAATATGAATATATCAAAACAATAATACAAATTCATTCATACAAAAGTTTAATGAAGGTTTATATCTCAAAAAAGAATTAAAAACAAATCAGCATGTACCTCGGCTTCTGGAGACATCCAATAAGTTATCAACCACTCCCAATCAGATTCTTTCACCCTTTCATCCCTTTTAGCAATAAGCTCTTCAAAACTCAATGTTTCATCAAAATATTTGTTCTTTAGGTCAGCCTTAAACTCTCTGCACTTTTTTGCTGCAGATGTTATAACATAATCTATACCAGATTCATCCACTTCATAGTATTCCTGTTTCAACAAAAATGTAGTTGCTTACCAAATCTACTGACAATAAGCTAAGACAAATTATCTCACTAAATCAGATTACCTTCACTTTTGTCCATAACTCAAACTTCTTTTTAGAATCAACTAGTCTCCAATCCTCACAAGAAACCGGGATATTTTTCCTCACCAAAGTTCCTATGAAATTACCAAACTCTTTGCTGTTCCTACCAACTGGTTGTCCATATTCATTAAGGGTAATGCAGATTTTAGGCCCACCACTACTTGAATATATGTTCTTCTTCAAGGTTGGGCCCCTTCCTTTCTTTATATTTCGATGCCCAATAGGTTGCTCTGCTTATTACAGGAGATAAAACAGATGAAAACCTTTGTTCATAACTATTTTCAAAATTGCTACAATAAATTTAAAGTTTGTTTGATTTTTACCTTCATCATTGATGGGGTTTTCAGATTCTTCGTAACTATTTTCAGATTCTTCATCAACAATATCCCTTTCAGTCCTTGATCGCAAAGTAGGTCCATTAGTTGAAGCTGCTAATGTCCTTGTCTACACTCAAAGAAATGAAAACATTAAAACTTAAGGTTCAGAAATTAAAGCAGTCAACCAATTGCCAGTGAAGCAACAGAAATTTCAAGCAGTAATATAGCTGTAATATAAACTACCCACACAACAGTAATATTAAGTGCCAGCAGTGCATGGCTGACCCACACGGCAAACATGGGTCTTTAGAGAAAACAAACTACCCAAGCTCAAGAAACTGAGCAATTCGACATCAGGGGAATTGTAAATGAGTTTAAGAATACTATTTGTGCATATCAACACCGGAAAGAAGGAATGGACATTGAAGTGTCCCATGTAAAAAGAAAAGAAATCCCTTTGTTTGTTTTTCCTGGTGGAGTGCGTCCTTCTCGTACTTCTAGAACAACGCACAAGAACAGCCGTGCCATTCCAACACGTGATGTTTCAGCTGATGATCAAGTGGGAAACCTATTGGGCGTTGCCAGTTGTAGTGATGCTCAACATGTACCAGGTAAAGGCAGTTATATGAAACAACCAGAACCAGATTTTGCTGGAGGCTTTCAGTTGCCAGGAAGTATTTCTCTGTTGCCCCTAGCTTACCCAATAAAGTAGTTCTGAATGGGTCTGCTAATTTTCATGCAGAATCTATTGAGAGTGAACATCCAGAACACTATCAGGAAAGTAAGTTTGCGGTTGTGCAGAATACCGTGTGCCTTGTAGTCAAGCAACCTAACAGTTTGCTCCCAAATTCAAACAACGATTCACAATTGTATGGATCTGATTCCTCTCTTAACAGTTCAAAAAGGGAATGTGCAGGCAGTGCTGCAAACAACTTGCTGAAGTTATCCCCAGCTATTCCAGCCACACCTGATGAACTTGATGAGCTGGTATCCTATCAAACTAATCAGAAAGATGTAAATGCTGAAAATAACTTGGAGATCGGTTCTGAAAATAACTTGGAACAAATATGCAGTCTGAGGCCCCAAGAATCTAATAATAATCTGAAGCGTAAAGTCAATCAAGAGCTCGAGGTATGATATTCTCCGACAAACCAATACCTGATTTTTCTCTGCCCTTCCCTATGAGCTGTGACCTTGCATTTTTCTATAGTTTCAGTTAGAATGCCCAGTTACTGTGATATAGTGGCAATTAATAAAATGTAAATACAATCTGTTTACATGGTTTCATTTTCCAATTACATGCATACCTACATGTTAGAACAGGAATTGGATGAGTCGAAAAAAGAGTAGTACTGGAAAATTCCTGTTCTGTCTCCGCAGTAAGAGGTAATCTGCCGTCATGTTGATCTGTCTCCGCCGTAAGAGGTAATCTGACGTTCTGGTGATCGGTTCCGTAGCAGTACTGGAAATTTTCGTCGTGATGCTTCTATAACTGAACTGGGAGTGATGTGACTTCTACGAGTAGTTGCTTATTAGCCTACAGAAATATAGGGATCCGGAGACTGGTTATGTCTCATGGCAGTTTTTGTTTCACCAATATCGTTTTATGGCGCTGACATAAAAACAGATATTCGTGCAACTGAAGAACGATGTGACTTCTGGTTTATGTTACTGCTACGGCACGACCTCGTGTCCCTTTTTTGACCTAATAATGGCCCATCCTCTGCTGATGAGTGCGCTACTTCGCTTACTTGAAATTACTTGATGTCTTGGTGATGCTTTCTACATTGTGTGATTGGTGGGTGAATTCATAAAATTAACTCAGCAGTTGCCATGTATTGCATCTGATTACAATTGTATATACTAGGTTTGTTTATGAGTTATGCTTCTTGATGCCTTCACCACTTATGTTCCTCTGCTTAGGCACTGTTTGGTCAATTAGAGGTGTGCTCCGTGTTTTTGTTTGTGCACTAGCAATATTTATCTTCTTTTACTACACCCCTCCTCGATTTCAGTCGTCTGGACATCTATTCAGTCAACTGCAGTTAGTGGTGGTGCGATTTTTCCTGGTGAGATACTGTCAATCATCAGCGCCATAAAAAAACTGTTTAGCATAGTAGGGTTGGCGTAGGCAGACTTGAGGATAGCATCACTGTCGGGGATGGGGCGATCTCAGGATGGAGGGGCTGCAATGTTTTGGCTGACAATGGGTTGAAGAACACAGGGTGAAAGAACAGTAGCGCTGTTAATCTGAACAGTTGGCAGAACGTCAGATTACCTCTTACGGCGGAGACAGAACAGGAATTACACGGTCGTCTTACGCAAAAAGAGCAGGAATTGGATGAGTCAAAAAAATGAACTTTGAGTTATGCAAAACAGTGGAGTTCCTTGAGGTAAAACTAGTTAGTAAATTGGCTATGTCATCTTCAACAAAGCAAATCAGCAACTGAGTCATCTTCAAGGAACATGCCCCACACTTATCTCCTCTCTGCACTCAGGGTAGTTAAAAAATATTTCCAATACTCCACTTTCGAATCCCAAGTTAACTCTATCTACAAGCTGCCCAGAATCTGCTAGAAAGGATAAGGGATCAGGATATTCTTCAGACATTTTGAAAAAGAAAAACTAGAATCTCATCAATCGACTGAAATATTAATTTCCTCCCCACTTCCCTTCGAATTCCACATAAGGACAGACCTTGCCCATTACACCAAACTTGTTCACCAAGTATTGGTCTTCCACTTTGCTATAACATTACATATCTAATAATACATGAATTTTGTGTTACATTGCCCCAAAGTCAAGCATCCTGCCCTGGTTTTTATTTCTGTTATCTGAAACCAACTCCATCTGCACAGTCTGACAGGGCAAATTGGGAATCACTTTCCTCACATTTTGTGTAGCACCAAGCCATACAACCTATAAGAAGGTCTATGGTCTACCAACTTACTACAGAAGCTTCAGCCAAAAACTGCATGGTTTGAGTACCAAAGAGCCCCAATCTAGGTGCCACATGCAGTCCTATGGTTCTTCAGCGACTGAATAACCCTCAGTTGCCACTACCTGTCAGTCCATATGAGCATTGATTTTCTTTTAAATTTTTTATGTAGTGCCAGGCTTAATTACCTCAGTCCCCTTATTCTTCTTGAATTAAGCTACCACTTACCAAAGATACCTTTGCCCAAATCCCTACAACTAAGCTACAGGAACTCTCCAAGGTTTGAGTCAAACACTGAAATTGGCACTGACTGCTATTTATCATCTGAAAATCCCAAGGGCCTAACAGCCCATTTTCAATGGTCACTGGTGAATTTATGTGGCTATGGCAGAAAAATCTAGTTACTTGTGACTGGTGAATTTCAATGGTCACTGGTGAATTCAATGGTCACTGAGTCTGAAATTACAAGCAGTGAAGCAGCAGAAATGAAAGTCTGAAATTGGAATGGAAATATAGCAGTAGCAGCAGAACTGAAAGTCTGAAACTGAAATATTGGAAAGAAAGTACAAGCAGTATTAAATAGATTGTGGTACTATTAAATTAAATGTAAAAAACATGAACTTATTAAATAGGGAAATACATTAACCTTATGTTTCTTATTGGCTTGATGTGATCCATTTGCTTCTTCACTAACCATAGTACTAGGTACATGGAGATTAAGAGATCTCATCCGCTTCAAATTTTCTTTTATGTTGGCAGCCCTTTGTAGTTCATATTCATTGACCTCCGTTTCTTTACCCATTCCTCTTCCTCTTACAAACTTTCCTCCTAAATCAAGACATAAAGAGATTACAATCAAGATTCAAGACAAAGAGATTACAACGTAAAATGAAACATTTTTGCGTAAACAGATATAAACATATCTTACTTGCTAGGTTGGTTTTCAGCAACCATTATTCCATCTATATCAGTCCTAACACAACTACCACCGATAGAGACATTCACTTGCGTGTTTGCATCCAAATCTGGCAAGAAAGAACCTATTTCTGTACTATTGTCTAGCCTTTCTTCCATATCATACATGTCACGTTGTTTTGACTTTAAAACAGCAAACCAATCAGCATCAATAGGATCTTGCACATAGTAAACTTGAGTTGCCTGAGATGCAAAAATAAATGGCTCATCTAATTCCTTGTCACCGGTATTGAATAAATGCTTGAAGTTGACCATTGTCACCCCAAACTTGTCTATTTTGACCCATTTGTCTCGTACTCGGTTATCAATCCAATCACATTTGAACAATACTATTTTTCCCTGGTGATGGTAGTTCAGCTCAAGAATGTCTTTTATAACACCATAATAAGTTTTGCTCATTGATACTGGGTTATTATTGTTTGTCCCATCAAAACTTGTTGCATGTGCAACTAGGGCTACACCACTACACTGCACTGACCTACCCACATCATAAGAATGTGTATGGAAATTTATCCCATTTATAGAATAACTATCATAAGAATGTGCAACCATGTTAGGCTCCTTAGCTAATATTGTTATCTCCTCAGGTACTTCCTCACTCGTTGTTTCCACCTGATGATATTGAAGATTGTTATTGCACTAAAAAAATAATGTGGAACTATACTCTATATAAACAGTTTCCTAGATACTTACATGTGACTTAAACCACTCGTGAAAAGTCTCATAGTGTAAACGACTGATTGCTCTTTGATTTTGATGACCAGCAGAGTAAAGGTATTCTATATGTTTACTAAACAAACATTATAATTTAGTAATCATGAAATAAATGGATGATATTGATTATAAAATATAATGTTCAACTTACTTCAAGTAAGGCTCTATATGGTCATAGTTGAACAAGACATATCTATGTGCTTGAAGCCATGTTTTGTGGTCTAATGTGACACTACGCTTACCAACCAATCCACGACCTATGTTATGGAAGAAAGGGGTGGTATTGATTAAATGAACATTGAAGCCATCATCATTTCTTTTTTTCCGGTTAAATCTAGTTTCACCATGTAAATAGCGAGAACAGAATGTGAGACTCTCATCAAATAGATAACTTTCTGCAATTGACCCCTCTGGGTGACTCCTAGTGCGAACATGGCCCTTACATCTCATTAAAAACCTATAAAGGAGAAATGGCATATATGTTAAACCTTCCTTTGAGTAAAACTAAGTTTAATTTATTGCTAAAATATTTTAAAATTTACCTCTCCACTGGGTACATATTACGAAATTGAATAGGGCCAGCAATTCTGACTTGAGTAGGGAGATGAACCATTAAGTGTACCATAATATCAAAAAAGGATGGCAAGAATATAGTCTCAAGAATGCTTAGAGTCTCAGCTATTTCTGACTCTAGCTTATGCATATCGCTTATACGAATAACTGGCGAATAGATTTGCTTGAAAAAATTGCTCACACGAATAAGTGCAGCACTAACTATTTCTGGTAAAATCCTTCTCACAGCAAGTGGGAGTAAATACTGTATCAAAACATGGTTATCATGGCTCTTTAGCCCAACAAGCTTCTTCTCCTTCACATCCACATTGTTTCTTATATCTGATGCATATCCATCTGGAAATTTTACTCCTTTCAGTACCTCACAAAATAACGTCTTCTCGGACGCACTCATTGTATATGATGCTGGTGGTAAATATAACTTGTCACCCACTGGAATAGGATGAAGCTCAGTTCGAATGCCTAGGGACTGAAGATCCAAACGATATTTCAAGTTATCCTTGGACTTTCGTTGAATGCCTAGGAGGGTGTTGACAATGTTATCACACACATTCTTCTCGATATGCATGACATCTAAATTATGTCGTAACATTAAATCCTTCCAATATGGAAGCCTAAAAAATAGACCTCCTTTTCCATATGATAGTAGGCTCCCCTTCCTTCTTTTTTGCTTTCTTTTTATGTTGGCAACCTTTCCCATGCACTGTGTGCATATTCTCTGTTTGCAATAAAACTTCCTCTCCAGAAAGTGGTCTAGGCGCTGGCCTGTCCTCAACTTTACCATCAAACGAATCTAGATCAAATCTATATGGATGGTTTGGGCCCAGGAATCTACGGTGTCCCATATAACAATTTTTTGTACCTTGTTTCAATCGTAGTGAACATGTATATGAGTGGCATTCAATACATGCTACTTCACCTGATGTAGTACATGCTGCAATGTACCCTAGGCCTGGATAATCAGATATGGTCCATATTATTGCAGCACGTAATTGAAAATACTCATGCTTTGCAGAATCGTATGTTCTCACCCCTTCAACAAACATATCTAGCAGATCATCAATTAGTGGCTCAAAATAAACATCTATATCACTACCAGGAGATCTACGGCCCGGAATCAACAATGAGATAATGAAATTTGTTTGCTTCATACACAACCATGGTGCAAAGTTATATGGGATGAGAATAACAGGCCAAATGCTATAGCTAACATTCATGGACCTAAACGGATTAAAACCATCTGTAGCTAAAGCAAGTCTAATGTTGCGACTGTCAGAAGCAAACACTGGGTGCTTTTGGTCAAAATCCTTCCAGAGAGGTGAATCTGCAGGATGCCTTAGTAATCCATCTTGTATACGCTCCTCATCGTGCCACCTCATGTCACTTGCTATCTTAGATGATAGAAATAACCTCTGAAGCCTTCTTTTTATTGGAAAATAGCAAAGAACTTTGCATGGAACCTTGTGTACACGTTTTCCATTTAAACTTCTCCTTTTTGATTTCCAGCGTGACCTTTCACATGTGGGACATGCATCACAATTAGCATACTCCTTCCTAAACAAAATGCAATCATTTTCACATGCATCAATTTTGATATACCTGAGTCCTAGACACTTAATTACTTTCTTTGCTTCATTGAAATTTTTTGGCAATGCCAAGCCATCAGGGAAAGCCTCCATTAGTAGATCTAGTAGCATATCAAAACTTTTATCTGTCCACCCTCCAAGCAATTTCAAGTGAAGAATTCTTATTAAGAAATGCAACTTTGAGAACTTCTTACACCCTGGGTATAGCTCTTGGGTATTATCTTTCACTAACTGATTGATGGCTTCTAAATCTACATCAGTTTCATCTAAACCATCAGATACTTCAAAATCCCCTTTATCATCTAGACCACCAGCCATGTCTTGAACCAAATTGGCTATGTCATCTTCATCTGAATTGTTTGCAGCCTCTATATCACTATAGTCATGACTATTAATAGGCATAGAGTTTGTTTCTCCATGATAAGTCCACCTTTTGTATCCCTCTTGAAAGCCATCACATATCAAGTGCGCACGAACTTCATTTTCATCTTTCCATAGAGAATTAACACATTTTCTACAAGGACATAGAATTCTATTTCCACCTATAGAATTGCTAAACGCAAACTCAATAAATCCAGCTATCCCATCTATGTAGACCTTCGTGTGCCTATAAATATTAGGTACAAAAATGATATGTTGGTCAAAGGTGATTACTACAAAATAATGGTTTATAGAACATTGTCAGAAATATACCTAGGTTCATTCATCCACCTTTTATCCATGTTGTACCTTAACAAATAATAAGATGAAATATACCCTTCCCAGCTTCACAATATTTGTGCAAAAAGGCTGGAAAAGGGGGAATCATTACAAGTATCAAAGATAAAAGCCGAATTTGTGACAAATAGTGTGATGGTAATATTTTAGCTTTCAATTTCAGTTCAATAAAGATATGAAGAGTCAAAAGAGACCAAGAACAACACTTCATCGTTTCTTTAAGCCAGTTGATTCTAGCACTTTGGTAGCTGCTGATGTCCATGCTGACTTGACATGTGGGCTAGTTAAGACAGGTAAAAGTGCTTCTTATCCAATGGTGGAAAGGTTGCTAAGATTAGTCATAACTCTTACAGTATCAACAACGACCACCAAAAGAGCTTTTTCAGCTATGAATAAAATTGGAGATGCCTTTCTCCGCGATTACTTGGTTGTTTACATTGAAAAAGAGTTGGCTGCGACTATCAGTTCTGATGACATCATTGATTCCTATGATCTTGCTAGTTCTCGGAAAGCTAAATTCAAGTTAATAAATATGTAATTTATTGGATAGAAGCTGGAACATATTGAACAGGTGTCTTTTTATCTCAAAACATATATTGGCATATTTTTACTTTTGTCAAGGCATTAAATAGTTCTATATATCTTGGCACTGCATCATTTTGCACTATGTTGTTTTAGACATTTTTATGTTGATAGTTGATATTCGAAGGATTGGTCTCGTCCCCGTCCCGCTGTTCGGCCTGTCCCCCCCCCCAATCCAAAATCCTAATTTGCGCCTACCTACAGACTACAACAGAGCACACTACAGAAAACAGGGAGACCGGAGACTCGACCCTGTACCTGCACGCCGGCTACTGGCGCCGCCACGCCGGAGATGGAGGAGGGGCCGAGGGGGACGATGTCGCTGTATCCCCGTCACCGATAGCGCGCCGCCGTCTACTGTTCCGCGCGCTAGGGCTCCTCCCTCGGCAGCTGGTTGCCGCCGCGCCGGAGATGGAGTTCCATCACATTATACAACCCTACTAATAATGATAAAACCAGGTATCCAATCGCAACCAACACACAAGCAAAATTTCAGGGAGCTAACACTAGTAGGCTACCTCTCAATCGCCGCCGCCTGCTTGCCCGCGCCGGCATTCCAACTAAACAAACGGGGCCTAACAGTTGTCTTCTTCGAGTTTTTTTTGCTATTATAATATTTGTTTTAACAGGCTTCTCTATTAGAGTACTCCGAACTCCATCGTCTCACTAATAGTATTTAGAAGTGATATCGTCATTCTTAATAGCAGTCTAATATTTTTTAAAATTATTTCAATTATCTCCTACTCCTTTCCCTTCGTCTTCTCAGCTGACCACATTGCCCCTGCAATCTATCCATCGATACGTCTTTCCATCGCAGAGTTGAGATTTCCTGTTCACTGCCGCCAATCGAAGATCGCCTTCCTCGCCACCGCCACAACAGGTTCGTCTCCCTCCCGCCACTGCAAAGTTCTTGTTGGTCTGCTTCATGGACGTGTTTTCCTGCTCGCTATACATACACCATGCGTCTCTCATGCGAAACTTTGCTGCCATCACAAGCCATCACATCTCCCCATGCGAAACTTTCGCTGGAGTCTGGAGAGGTTGCTTCTCTAAGAAAGGACAAGAACACTTTGACGAACACCTAGCGGGCGTGCATCGCAAGGAACGACCACACTACATGCCGGCCAATGACAAACACAGAGATACGAAAAACTGGGGAGCAGCTTACGGAGTCGAGGAGGGAGAGCGCCTCGCGGGTGGTCTGGTGCTCGCGGCCGCCGTCGCAGGTGATGAAGAAGCCTGCACGCCGGGGCGCAGTCGCTGCTGTTAGGTCTAGGGACGCACGCACGGGTGACGGCGCGCCGGTCTGCTCGCCCGCCAGCCTGCTCGCCCGCGCCGGCCTCGGCCCTCTCAACCGCCATCGCCTAGTCGTCCGTGCAGGCCTCGTGCGCGACCTTAATCGGCGCCGCCTGTTGCTAGAGTCGCGCGGGACACGTACGGCGCCAGGTTTTTTACTGGGCCAATGTGTTGTATCCCCTTCAATAACTAACGTGTACATGTTTATAAAAAACAATACCGAAAGCAGATTGAATAATCATCACTAGTTCAATGGTTCTTGAAAGTCGCCTAGAGGGGGTGGATAGGCGAAACCTGAAAATTAAAACTTTATCCCCCAACTAGATCCTTTGATTAGTGGTTAGAACAAGATGAACAATTATCGGAGTATAAAAACTAAGTTCTTGCTGGTAAAGAGTATAGCTTTCAAATAAAGCGGAAGTGATAAATCAATACAACTAATAATTCTATGATAACAAAGCAAGAAAGCTTAGATGAAAAAGAGCACTAACTCAAGTTCTTTTCTTGCGGAGTGTTGCTTCACTTAAATGAGATTTTAACTTGAAGCAACACCAAATGATATGAGCAAAGAATAGTGCAAGAGAACTTAGAGTAAGGGAAAGCAAACAAATCACAAGCAAAAGCACAATGAACACGGGTGATTTGTTTTACCGAGGTTCGGCCCTCGAAGGCCTAGTCCCCGTTGAGGAGTCCACTTAAGGACGGGTCTTTTTCAACCCTTTCCCTCTCTCCCGATCACACAAGGATCGGCGAGCTCTTCTTCTTCTCAAGGATCACTCTCGATCCCACAAGGACCACCACAATCTTTGGTGTCTCTTGCTAGCTTTTACAAGCCTCCAACACTTTGGAGGAAGTTTGAATGGGAGTCAAAACTCCACGCGCAAATGAACACAAAGATGAAGCATACACTATCTCTCAATGAATCTCACAAGGCACTAGGGCTAAACTCAATTGAGTAGCTCTCAATTGCTCGCTCTCTCTTTTGTGGCACTTGTGTTGGTTGTAGTGGGCTAGATCTTGTGTATAGGATGTATCAATGAATATATGTGGTTGGGAGGGCTTGAGTATGTCAACTAGATGACTTGGAATGTTGCTTGGACTCCCACACCTTGAAGTGGCCGGTTGGGGTGGTATTTATAGCCACCATCCAAAAACTAGCCGTTGATGAAGTCTGCTGGCGATGGGCGCACCGGACAGTCCGGTGCACACCGGACATGTCCGGTGCCCCAGCCACGTCATCTTATCCGTTGGGGTTGGAGCTGGTCGACCGTTGGAGGCTTTTGTCCACATGTGGCACCGGACAGTCCGGTGCACACCGGACAGTCCGGTGCCTCTCTGATCCTCTGCTCTGACTTCTGCCGCGTGTACTGTTCTGCACTGTTTACTGTCAGAGTCGACCGTTGGGCGCAAATGACCGTTGCTCCGCTGGCACACCGGACAGTCCGGTGCACACCGGACAGTCCGGTGAATTTTAGCGGAGCAGACTTCGTGAAATCCCGAGGCTGCCGAGTTCCTGAGGCCGCGTTCCGTTGGAGCACCGGACACTGTCCGGTGTACACCGGACAGTCCGGTGAATTATAGCGCGCCGGCCCTAGACTTTCCCGAAGGTGGCGAGATTGAGTCTGAGTCCCCTGGTGCACCGGACAGGTACTGTTCACTGTCCGGTGGCACACCGGACAGTCCGGTGCGCCAGACCAGGGGTGCCTTCGGTTGCCCCTTTGCTCCTTTATTTTGACTCTTGTCTTATTCTTTTTATTGGTTTTATGTTGAATCTTTGGCACCTGTAGAACATATAATCTAGAGCAAACTAATTAGTCCAATTGTTTGTGTTGGACATTCAATCACCAAAATCATTTAGGAAAAGGTTTAAAGCCTATTTCCCTTTCAATCTCCCCCTTTTTGGTGATTGATGCCAACACAAACCAAAGCAAATATATAAGAGAATAATTGAACTAGTTTGCATAGAATAGGTGCAAAGATTACTTGGAATTAAAACCAATATTGATTTCATAAGATATGCATGAATGGTTCTTTCTTATTTAGTATTTTGGACCACGATTGCACCACATGTTTTGTTTTTGCAAATTCTTTTTGTAAATCCATTTCAAAGATCTTTTGCAAATAGTCAAGGGTAAATGAATAAGAGTTTGTAAAGCATTTTCAAGATTTGAAATATTCTCCCCCTGTTTCAAATGCTTTTCCTTTGACTTAACAAAACTCCCCCTAAAAGAGATCCACCTCTTAGTGTTCAAGAGGGTTTTGATATACCATTTTTGAAATACTACTTTTTCCCTTTTTTTTTTGAACATAATAGGATACCAAATGATAAATACTTTTGGAAAGCACTAAGTTTTTGAATTTGGCGGTGGTGGTGCGGTCCTTTTGCTTTGGGCTCATTTCTCCCCCTTTTTGGCATGAATCGCCAAAAACGGAATCATTAGAGCCCTTGAAGTGCTATCTTCCCCTTTGGGCATAAATAAATGAGTTAAGATTATACTAAAGGCGAGGTTCGGTCTTTTAGCTTTGGGCTCTTACTCTCTTCCAGAGACGAAGTCCTTTTCTTTGATGCTCATTTCTCCCCCAAAGAATAGAGAGTTGCTTGGAGTGATGGCGAAGTATGATATACGGAGTGGAAGCCTTTGTTTTCGCCGAAGACTCCATTTCCCTTTCAATCTACGACTTAGCATAGAAATATACTTGGAAACATATTAGTCGTAGTCATGGTACGGGAATAATAGGATATATGCATTTGTACCAAAATGAAAGAGATATGATCAAGAGATATGTCAATTAAGCATGATCATAGTTCTATACAATATAGATTTCTCCCCCTAAATATGTGCCTTGAGAGGAATACATATTTTGGCCTTAAATGTCAAGGGCACATAATTAGGTTAATGAGAGCAAGTCTATATCATAGAGAAAGTGAAGTGCATTGTGTCATAGTATATGTGTGATGCTCAAGACAGTTTATGCACTTATGAAAGCATGTTGCAACCATTTTAAGCATTTTCCTTTAAAGATTTCAAAGAGACTTAAGGACCATCCACCTTTGGAACAAAGGTAGCTTATCCTCGTTACAAGGTTAAGCTTTAAGCTCTTTGACAATAGAATCACTTCATCTAGTTTTAGCAAAGATGCAATAATGCATGAGTGAAATTTTAAGAGGTTAAACTAGGTAAGAAGCAGGGATAAATGCAAAGGACATGCTTTCTCTTCCTTATGTATAAGATATGCAAAGAATGTATATAAGAGGAAGATTTTAGGTACATATGTAAATGATAGGAATAAGTTTTACCCGTTTTGTACCTTTACTTGTAGACGCTCTCTTCATTGTGCTTTTGTCCTTAGTCTTGTTTGCTTAAGACCTATGCTCAATGACAATGTGTGGAAATACTTTGCACAAGAGAGAGTTCTACAACTAGTGATCTTTTTCAAGTTATTGTTAGCATATATCAAATGGATCACAAGTTGCATAAATGAATCATGAATTCTCCTTTTTCCTTAGTGCATATCAAGATAGATGTCAGTTAAGATTACAATTGAAATCAAATTCAAATTACATAAGGCACTAAGGAGCATAAGTGACAATTGAAGTTGTTCAATGATCAACCAATATGAGATCAAGAAAACAACAAAGGCATTAAATTAACAAGTTGGATTGATGTGAAGTAGCATACTATATGAGAAACATTATTCTCATGCAAGAGACTATATGAAATTACTAAGATAAAGCAATAGTCTCAACATAATCAAAATATAATAATGGACTCCCCCTAAAGATATGCATCAAGTAATTTTAAAGAAATGATTTCGATGCATTTACTTTAAAGAACATAAAGGGAGAAGCATTATACATTTTGATCAAGGCTCATAAATTTAGCAATAGACAACTTAAGCCTTGTAATCTCATAATGAAAAAGAATTTAGAATGCTTACAACCACACCATTGATTATTGCGAAGACCTTATTGTCCAAGTAGGTGTTGTTATCCTTGATGTTTTTCCCTTTTCATTTGAGTGTCCTCCCTTTGTATTTGTCTCTTTTTCCTTCCAAACTTATTGAAAATACTCAAGAGACATGTTAATAGCGCAAGGGAGTATATGGTGAAGGATGATTACTTTAGATAATTAGCATACAAAATTCATCATCCACAAGTCACACAGACATGAAGTAAAATCCTTAACATTAGTGCATTTTATTTGAGAAATATGGGAGAGCACCTTTTAAGCTTTTTAATAATCATTGGAGATTTTACTTTATCATATTGAATTTAGTTAATCATTACTTGGAAGTAAAACAATATGATAACATATATATAGATATCGCAAAGGCATTAAATAGATTCTAATGGACATGAGCATTAAGAAAATGATATTTGAAAGCACACTTAGTTAATTTCGGTCCAATAGCGAATCTATTCCTCACAAGGGTAGAATATGATAATTTAGATTAAATACCCATTGAGATGGGAACCAAACTTAAGAGAATGAGTTCCCATACCTTTGCTTTTACCTTTCTTCCTTTGGGTGAAGATCAACCCATGAGGCTTGTGCACTTTCTTTCTTGTAGATTTTCATAATTTGAACTTAAGAGAAATGTTAGTAGCAACACAAGCACTAGTTTCCTTTTAGTAATCATTTTGATAGGGAATGAAAAGGTGAATTACTAAAGCATGGAAACTTTATAATATGAACTAGATTATTCCATGAAGTATGCCTAGTTTTAACTCATAAAACAAGCATGGTTAAATTCTTGAGACTTAAGGGAATAAATCTAATTCATGACATGGAGAGCGATAAATGTAGAAGAATCATATCCAATTAAGCAATAAGAGATACAACATGAATTATTGGATAGAATTTCCTAGACATGATGAGATACGCATTTCCATAGAGAAACTTATTCTCTACAAGTGAGACTACTTAAATTACTTTAGATAAAAACATCAGTCTCACTTTTCTAGTTATAGAGAGAACTTTCCTTTTATAAGTGTCCTAAGTATTTGAATTCCTTACATGACACCTTATTCTTTTAAGAACATGAAATATCTCTCTATATCTAGAACATGGCAATAATAATTAATGTAAAAACATGCCATGAAAAATTGCAACAATTTAAAACATGTAGATTGTCATAATATAGAATTGATAAATACACAATCTACCATATGAAAGGAATTTCTTCAAAGAATGATGACCTAATTTTAAAACATCCTTAAGTGCTTTCTATTTCTATGTGACTACACAAGACACATGACAAATTAAGATAATTGCACTTAAGAATATAAATGTTACCATCCTTTGACTTTCCTCCATGTTGTAGGCTTTGAAATTCCGCACATGATAATTCTTTAATTCCTACAACATCAATATCTTCCCCGAGATGATATGGGTTTTGAATAACATATTGAAACAACCTTGGGTCAATCTTGAATATGTAGATCATTTGAAGATTGATAGCTTGAGTTGATAAGAATTGAATTAACTTCCTCAAACACCCCAAAGGTTCATATCATCTCCTTCTCCTACAAATCTTGTCAAGCACATTTTGGTACCCATCGCTTGATGGGTCCGTTAAGGTTAGTAAACAAAGATCTAGGAACCCAAGTGTCCTTTGTGCTAGCGCTTGGTAAACTTGTTACCTTTCTAGCACAAGTTGCAATTTTGGGTTGCCTAGTTACATGAAAATTAATTGACAAGCTAGGAGTGGAATTGTTACCAATGGGACAATCCTTGCATTGATGTCCCTTTCTTCGGCATGTGTAGCATAGGCGTTTTTCAAGTTTTGAAGTTTTCTTCTTTCCTTGCTTGTTGCCTGCTACATGGTTAGTAAAAACTTTCTTTTCTAACCCTATGCCTTTTTGTTTTAAATGGGGACAAGATCTAAGCAAGTGTCCTTTCTTAGAGCATTTAAAACAAAGTCTATCATCCTTGTTAATAATCAAGCCATTAATATAGGGACATGACCTAATCAAGTGCCCCATTTCAAAGCATTCACTACACCTCTTAATGTGAAGTGTGGCTTGATCATTACCTTGGATGTTACCTTTTGTGGAGGCGTGGTTGAGGCTTTTGGAGGAGGTGTTGAATTTCATTTTTTGTTTCCTCCTCATGGCAATCCTCAAATCCTTGACATTTTCTTCAAGGGATGTAGTGCATGCCACGGTTGTTCCCGTCTCAAGCTTCTTCACCATGTGATCATGGTTATCTTGAGAAGGTTGGGCAATGCATTTCCCTTTTAGTTGTGTCAAGCTCTTCTTTAGCCTCTCATTTTCTTCTTTGAGCTTTTGATATGAATCATCATTTGTTCCTGCAAATTCTAGCTCAAAGGAAGATTTGCTTGTTGACAAACAACAAGCATTAGCACATGGTAATATAGTATCAATTTGAATACATGTGCATGAGTGAGGTTGTTGGGATTTTAGATTTTCTATCACAACCTCATGAGCAATGTTTAATATGATATGATCATCTATAAGATTTTCATGAGAACATAGAAGCATATCATATTTATTTTGAAAAGCTAGATTTTCAACTTTTAGCTTTTCTATTTGGTCCTTAAGCAAGGTATTCCTATTTACTAATTGAGCGATACAATGTAAAGCGTTATCTTGCTCAATTGAAATAGTTTCATACCTTTGGACCAAATCAACATGAGAGCACTTTAGCTCCTCATGTTCTTTAGTCAACTCGTCAAAGTGTTGCATCTTTATGGAGAGAATATCTTCTAGCCTTTGACGAGCTTCGCTTTGTTCTCTCGCTCTTTCTAGAAGTTTGAGCATGACCGCCTTATCTTCTTGGCTTAGGCGAGCGTAGAGATGCACAAAGCTTCTTTCTTCCTCCTCATCCTCGTTTGCGCTTCCGCTATCATTTTCATTAGCTACACAACACATGTGGGAATCGAAATGGGAAGACAAACCTTTTGGAGAGGTGGATTCATCGTTTGGTCTCCATCGTTCATTTTCTCCTTCTTCCTTGCAAGGGTTAGTATCACAAAAACTAAAGGAAGTTGAGGCATTAAATGAACTATTATGTTTGGACTCATCAAACTTGATTTTAATTCTAGTCCAAATATCATGCGCATCGGGAATGGATTCGTCATAGTTTGATATGAAGGCACGATAATCTTCTTTGCTAAGAGAATTGTTTAAGATGTCAAAAGCTAGGTAGTTTAAGCGATAACATCTTTGATCCTCCTCGGAATTAATTTTTCCATTAAAACTAGAGGGGAAAATACTCTTGTCAATAATTTGTTCTAATTGAGGATGTATGGTTCTAAAGGCATTTATCACACTAGTAGACCATGAATCATAATTAGAACAATCATCAAATAATATCTCAAGAGTTACCTCCTTTTGAGTTGCGTTCGTTGGAGGAGTCTTCTTGTTCTTTTGGGATCTTCTACGAGCCATCACTTCGAGTTGTTAGACTCAAGATGAAGTGCCTAGCTCTGATACCAATTGAAAGTCGCCTAGAGGGGGGGTGGATAGGCGAAACCTGAAAATTAAAACTTTATCCCCCAACTAGATCCTTTGATTAGTGGTTAGAACAAGATGAACAATTATCGGAGTATAAAAACTAAGTTCTTGCTGGTAAAGAGTATAGCTTTCAAATAAAGCGGAAGTGATAAATCAATACAACTAATAATTCTATGATAACAAAGCAAGAAAGCTTAGATGAAAAAGAGCACTAACTCAAGTTCTTTTCTTGCGGAGTGTTGCTTCACTTAAATGAGATTTTAACTTGAAGCAACACCAAATGATATGAGCAAAGAATAGTGCAAGAGAACTTAGAGTAAGGGAAAGCAAACAAATCACAAGCAAAAGCACAATGAACACGGGTGATTTGTTTTACCGAGGTTCGGCCCTCGAAGGCCTAGTCCCCGTTGAGGAGTCCACTTAAGGACGGGTCTTTTTCAACCCTTTCCCTCTCTCCCGATCACACAAGGATCGGCGAGCTCTTCTTCTTCTCAAGGATCACTCTCGATCCCACAAGGACCACCACAATCTTTGGTGTCTCTTGCTAGCTTTTACAAGCCTCCAACACTTTGGAGGAAGTTTGAATGGGAGTCAAAACTCCACGCGCAAATGAACACAAAGATGAAGCATACACTATCTCTCAATGAATCTCACAAGGCACTAGGGCTAAACTCAATTGAGTAGCTCTCAATTGCTCGCTCTCTCTTTTGTGGCACTTGTGTTGGTTGTAGTGGGCTAGATCTTGTGTATAGGATGTATCAATGAATATATGTGGTTGGGAGGGCTTGAGTATGTCAACTAGATGACTTGGAATGTTGCTTGGACTCCCACACCTTGAAGTGGCCGGTTGGGGTGGTATTTATAGCCACCATCCAAAAACTAGCCGTTGATGAAGTCTGCTGGCGATGGGCGCACCGGACAGTCCGGTGCACACCGGACATGTCCGGTGCCCCAGCCACGTCATCTTATCCGTTGGGGTTGGAGCTGGTCGACCGTTGGAGGCTTTTGTCCACATGTGCACACCGGACAGTCCGGTGCACACCGGACAGTCCGGTGCCTCTCTGATCCTCTGCTCTGACTTCTGCCGCGTGTACTGTTCTGCACTGTTTACTGTCAGAGTCGACCGTTGGGCGCAAATGACCGTTGCTCCGCTGGCACACCGGACAGTCCGGTGCACACCGGACAGTCCGGTGAATTTTAGCGGAGCAGACTTCGTGAAATCCCGAGGCTGCCGAGTTCCTGAGGCCGCGTTCCGTTGGAGCACCGGACACTGTCCGGTGTACACCGGACAGTCCGGTGAATTATAGCGCGCCGGCCCTAGACTTTCCCGAAGGTGGCGAGATTGAGTCTGAGTCCCCTGGTGCACCGGACAGGTACTGTTCACTGTCCGGTGGCACACCGGACAGTCCGGTGCGCCAGACCAGGGGTGCCTTCGGTTGCCCCTTTGCTCCTTTATTTTGACTCTTGTCTTATTCTTTTTATTGGTTTTATGTTGAATCTTTGGCACCTGTAGAACATATAATCTAGAGCAAACTAATTAGTCCAATTGTTTGTGTTGGACATTCAATCACCAAAATCATTTAGGAAAAGGTTTAAAGCCTATTTCCCTTTCAGTTCTGTGTCTTCTCTTTTTGCAAAGGGTCACGGGTTCGATTCCTGATTCCTACATACGTACTCATGCTCGTTTATTTTTTTCCTATAGGATCATGACATCCATTTACCGACAAACGATCTGATGCTACTTTTTTCCGACAGACTGTGCGCCACGCATAATCAGTTTTACCGACAGATGGACTGCCACAATAACTCGACATTATTGCCGACAGATTTGTTGACTCCAATACAATAAATACCGACAGATAGTGTGATGGTAATATTTTGTGACACACTGTCTGTCGCAAAACGTCTATTTTTACCGTCAGATGTTTGACGCTAAAATTGTGTCATGGTGTAGTGACGCCTCTCGGGTCGGGCTGGCATGAGCCCCATTTTAATAGTGTCGGGCATGGCCACAACACTATTAAATGGGTCGTGCCTCGGGTCGGCTCGTTAGGCATGACCCATTTGGCCATCTACACCAACACCCCCTCCGCGTCATCGTCAGCCGCAAGCCTCACACATCTCATGTTCCCCGCACCGTTGCACATCCCGTGCTCCTCGCTGTGCCCATGCCAAATACCTACCTTCCTCGCCTCCTCTGTGCCCATGCCAAACACCTACCTTCCTCGCCTCCTTCCACTCTAGTCCCCGTCTGCACCTGCCTCTGCGTGTTGCCCTTGCCTCACTGGTCCCCTACCCCACCGCTATAGACCCCCACTTGGTCCCTTCCCTCACCTTCGCCCTTCACCTCCTCCTCGACGCCCGTGCCTCCGGTAAGGATCTCGAGAGGCTCGTGGCCGGCATTGAGGCGCTCAAGACTCCATCCAGGGCCACGATGGGTTGTCTTATCCATATGCGTGCTACTTCCACGAGGTGGATGAGGAGCGATGTGCAACCCAATCTAGGTCAACGTCGAGAGCATCACGTGAGTCACGGATGATGTGCTGTCATACATGGTCGAGCGTCCTGCTCTCGATAAACGTGGTCGTTACCGAGAGTAGGACTTTGTCGAGTGCGGCGCTCGACAAAGAATTCTTTGCCGAGTGCCCGACAAAAAGCACTCGGTAAATCGCCGAGCACTCGACAAAGAGCCGGTTTCCGGTAGTGATCCGTACCTTCACACCCCTACATGTAGCGTCGTACTTATAAGTATATAGCACTTGGCAGGTATCCACAACCATAGCGATGAATGAAAAACAGTAAAAAAGATAAATAATGGCTAGTTTGGAAACTTAAATCTGTTTTAGGATTTCTAGTGTTTGAGTAGGAAAATGAGTTAATTTTTCACTCAATTTTTGAAGCTCGAAGAGTATTTAAAATTTTAAAATTGCCCTAAAGAACATTCTCTACGCCGAAAAGGCCCAGAAAACATTGTGCTTTTTTATATAAAAAAGAAAAGGGACATTCTTTGTAGTAGGCCCGGTCCGGTTGGCCCACATGAAATTTTATTCCGACACTAGCCCAGCAGCACCAAACCCTAGGTAGGCAGGGGATAGTACTAGGGCAGTCAGAGCGAGTCAGAGCCTAGTCTTCCGGTCAGTCACTCAGTCCCAGTCAGTCCTGCTGCTTAACGCGATTCCCCATTCCTGACTCCCTCATCCCGACTCCGCCAGCCGCCAGTCCACCATGATTCCAGCACGATGTTGCCTCAGATTCCTCCCTCCACCGCCATTCACCCACGCTGCCCAGCCCGACGCCGCCGCAGTCTGCTTCCCGCCCCCCGAAACCAGTGAGGACCGCATTAGTCAGCTCCCACCGGATGTCCAGCGCACAATCGTCTCCAAGCTACCAGTTAAAGACGGAGTGGCTACCGCCGTGCTTTCCTCTAGGTGGCGCTGGATCTGGTCCTCGATCCCGCTCGTCCTGGACGATGCCCAGCTCCGGCCCGCCGGAGCGTACGAGCTCGACGACGACGAGGACGAGGATGAGGACACGGAAGCTGCCGAATACCTATCGAGAGCCGTGGTCGGGGATAAGGTCTCGGATATCCTCCGGAGCCACCCGGGCCCCTTCCGGTCGGTTCGCCTCACCTCGTCTCCGGCGAGTTCTCTCAGGGACTGGCTCCTGACCATGGCCGAAAAGGGCGTGGAGGAGCTCGTCGTCCTCAACTGCGAGTGGCCGACAGCCTTGATGGTCCTCTCGGTCGAGCTTCTCCGGTGCGAATCCCTGAAGCGCCTGCACCTCGCGCTCTGCCAGATGCCGCGCCTGGCCGTGCCCGGCTGGCCGGGGCAACGGCGCGCTGTCCGTTTTCCCAACCTGCAGCAGCTCGTCCTGTGCCACGCCTTCGTCCCAATATCTGACATCGGCGGCTTCCTGGCCGGCTGCCCCGCTCTGGAGGTGCTCGCTTTCGTGGAAAGCTGTGGGGTGCCGCAGTACATCGACGCCTTCTGCCCCATGCTCAAATGCTTGCTGTTCTGGCAGTTCAAGCCGGTGAAGCTCACCGTGGACGCGCCGCGCCTTGAGCGTGTCATTCTGTGGCGAACCAACCAGTTCTTCATCCCTCCACGGACGAGGGTAATAATACGACGAGCCCCCAACCTTAGGATGATTGGTTACCTTGAACCCAAGCTCCATGTCCTCGAGAGCGGGGACACAGTCATCAAGGTATATATATCGTGGTCAAGTACGTAGCTGCTTGCCACAGTTCTTTGCAGCCATGTCTTTATATAAGCTAATTTTCTCTCTCTCTCTTTCTCCTTGCAAAACAAGTACAAGCTGGCTGATGAAGTCCTAGCTTCATGGACCGGCCAGATAAATTTGAGATCTTGTGCCAAATTTAAAGCAGCGTAATATATATTTTTATTAAAAATCAGTAATAACAATCTGCAAGTTACAGTAATATATATTGCAATAGAATATCTAAAGAAATATATCTATTTTATTTGAATAACATCGTTTTTTGTGGGTTTTAAAGAAAATCTTGTACAATATGCTTATGTTCTATCTTCTCTAAAGCTTCACTCTTGAGTGCTATTGTGGCTAAATAATGTCTTTTTTTACCATAGTAGAACACAAATATGAATTTAGTAGCTTTAATTTAGAGAATTTCGTTCACGCGGATAAACATGTTAAGATTCTATGAAGATTCATTCTTTAGTGCAGCGCTCGGTAGTTTTGTTTCAACGTAGCGGTATAGGTAGAGAGGAAAATATGTGCTACATATTAACATATATTGTAGAAGATCATATATAAAACTAGAATACATCTGTTAAGTTCTAGACCCTTAATTTTTGGAGACCCTCGCACAGCTCGCACATGCCTAGACCCGGCCCTACCTAGCTTTGCATCGCCATTACATTTTCATTCACCAATTGTACATATATTATGCAGGAGGGGACAAGGCCCAATCCGGACGCCATGCTTCCTAGCGTTGAGATCCTGGCAGTAAAGATACGGTTTGGCGTACGGGAGGATGAAAGGACGCTCATGTCTTACCTCAGAGTTTTTCCTAACATTAGAACCTTGCACATTCAGGTACTAATAACCGTACGTACCCTACAATACTTTGTGTCAATAATCATTGCGCGACCGATTTCATTAGTGAATAACCCGTTGCCTCTATATATATGCATGCCTACTGCCTACATTTTTGCAGTCGGCTCCAGGTCCATTACATCTAGAAGATGAGGATGCTGGTGGCGCTTTCTGGATCGATGGCATTTTTAGCTCGATCAAATGCATTTCCAAAATTAAGAAATTCTCATTTTACGACTTCTACGACATGGGCAACGACAGCGAGCTCTTGTTCATTAAGAGCATTGCACAGGCATGTAGCTCGCTGGAGCACATGCTTATTGCCATCAGTGCAAGTATTATGGAACCGCCCAGTTGGTTGAAGTCCAGGTTAATGGACGCTATGTCTGAGGTTGAATGGGCTAGTGAAGCAAGTATGTTGGATATCGTCACTGGTAATCACAAGGAGTGGGAGTACGGGACAGCATCTGATCAGTCGCTTAGTGATCCTTTTGAGTACATTTGAAGTCCCTAGCTCTACTTCTTAATGCATGATCCTTGCATTGCAAGTGATAATAATGTACCATTCTCTACTGGATTTCTGACATGCAATATGGATCTATTATAGTGTTTGTTTCTTAGTCCTTGTCGTAGCTTCTCCCAAAAACTGTGGTTGGCTAGAAAAATATTTGTAAGGAAAAAAATGGGGTTTAGGAATCAATGGTATCAAGAAAATGAACATTAGTAGCTTAATATTGGAAATAGTTAGTGTGGTGGAAGATTGAACATGTGCATTGTCTTTGGTAGTACATTGTCCAGACTAAGGTCTCTTTGTGTGTAAAACATTTTTACAGTTTCTATCCAATACCATGTTTTGCGCCATACCGTTGTATTTTATGTCATGATGTGTTTGGTTGCATTCCTGAAAAGTATGTTTTCAAAACCATGTTATTCTAGATATCATAGTATTTTTGGAGTATTGGAAACTCCACTCCAACCCGAAGTTTTCATGGTATGGCTAGCTTTTTCCTACAATGTTGTATCTTTCTCAAAACCATGGTATTTTTACAAACAATGTTTCTCAAAACCATGGTATTTTTAGAGCTGTCAAAACTGCGGTATTGTCATGACAATTGCAAAATTTAGTATTGTAAAGCCATGGTTTTGAGAAAAAATATTGCCAAATAGGCCCTAAATATTTACAGCACACAATACTGTTAGCTCTGTAAAATGTAGGAATATATGGAGACACTTCTGTAAGGAGAAACCTTATTAAGGTTAAACCTATTTACTTTCAAGGTAGAAAATAAAATAAAATCATGAATGGAACAAACATTCTTTTTTCGTACCAATGTTTAGATGCGTGAAAACCCAATTTGTCTCTATCTCTTATCAAATTCTCTTTGCTTGAGCTGTGTGACAACGAAGTTATTATGGTTAAAACAATGTCTTGATATGAACTAATGTAACCTGATCTTTCAAAAAAAAACTAATGTAACCTTACCTTTAGAAGATGTCTCCCGGTTGGCCCCATGATTTATACGGAGCACAATGGTCTGAAGTTAAGAACATCCATGGTGATTATGTCAATTCCTCTATTGGATTTCTCTGTGTGAACAGTTCTTGACCCCCACTGAAAAGGCTGTTCATTTCTTCACGTACGGAAATAAATATTCCCAATATATAGATTTAAAATATTCATGTAGTTGATTGAGCAAAATTCTACTAGAAGATTATCTTCTATCAAGAAACAAATGGCTTGGCGACCCTCTACTCATGTTATTTGTACAGTAGTCGTGAAACTATATATCCAACACTTATTTGGTGGAAAACAAAAATAATAATAGACCTCTTGTGACCTGCAACTATACAATTTGCTGGGTAATGTTCTGCACACTGAGTCTTTCTACTATTTGCTGGGTAACATAGAAAAATACAATTACTCTAATCACGCATCCTTGCGGGATATTTTGTATATTTGCTGGGTATGCACAGGAAGCGGTAAGGGAAGGGGGGCAAAAGTCATTCTCAAGGCAGCCATCAAATAAAGTTGGCGACTCAAGGCCTGTCAGGTCACCACCAGGTGATCAGACCTACTGAGAAAGGATGTAGTAGATGAAGATGATGCATAGAAGTAAATCTGTGTTACCAAGGATGTGTTGGCATGCAAATGAAAGCTTAAATTTCTACATGTAATAACAATGGTAGTGGCACTCTATCTCTGGTGCCTTTAATTAAACTCTGATCTCTGTCGGAAGGTCTAGCTAGCTGTAGCATCTTGAGTCAGGTCTAATAGGCATATATGATCTAGATCAATAATAGTGAACACAATGAACATACAAGTTTTTTTTCTTTTATTATTCTGAGATGTCAGCATTTCCTCCGCTTATTCTTTGTTACCAGTAAATGCTTATTTCCCAGAAACCAAATAATATGATTTAGTAGAGACTTGCTAATCAACAGTGTGTTTACTGTGTTCATATGTTTTGGTTCCTATAGCTACTCCTTACAGCCCTATTAGCTGGATATGTTACTGGTAGCAGTCTTCATCAGACTGCATTAGTATCTCATCTTATATCTATCCCGACTTGCATGTTTCATCTAATAAAGCTACATAGAGATTTACGTCTCTTTTGGTAAATGGTAAATCTTTAAAAATTATTGCTAGAAACAAAGTTAAACATGCTCTGTATAATATCCATTTCCAAGATAAATGCAATTTAGCATATAATACAGCATTCAACATTTTAGGTAATAATGTTTTCCACATTTTCTTATTTTTTGATAAAACAGAACGAACTGCAACCACAGTTTAAGATGTCACTTATTGTTTTTTATTAACTGCCACTAATTTCCGCACACCACCTATTAGCTATCGATTATGGATTATTAACCAGTTCACGGGCATGCGTCTATCTCTTGAACAAACTTCTATTCTTCGCGCTCTTACTAGGAATCACCGTCTTCTGATATGATCCACTAGGTTTTGACCGGTATGTGATGATTGTTGATTGGATGTTTGCATAGATTTATTACTGGGAAAAGTTATGAAAAATGTTGTTTGCAGGAAGTATAAATTATTGGACAGCAAGTTGGCATAAGGAGCATCATACCTTCTACTAACAAGCACAACAACACTGTACATGATTTTCGGCGGCCACTGTTATTTTCGGCGGCTAAGGGGTGGCCGACGAAAATAATGGCTAATTTTCACATCCTTCTATCTTTTGATATGGCCTCTTTATTTAAAACCCTACAAATTGTTCTTGAATTGCTGCTATCCTTTCCACGAACGAGTACTTCCTCTTTCATCCTTATTACCTATCATTTGCCAATAGCATTAATAAAAAGTGTTACTGCATTGAACTAAAAGCCAAGATACTTTAATTTATTATTAGAAAATAAACATCAATATTGTACAAAATATTGATTTACCTCGATATCTTTGGCCACTGACATATTACCTACGAATGTATGAATAAATTTACAAACGTAATAACCACAAAGGTTGGTCCCTATCTCTAGTACCAAACACTAAAATCAAGAAAAAGTTATAAATTATTGTTAGCAAATAACTTGAGGTATCTGGAAGCTACAAACATACCAAAAATTTTGCCTAAATTTAAGATTTTCTTTTAGGCTGACATGCTTTTTACGTAGCTGACTCCATGCACTAAATAATTAATCAAAATTATAAGTCCTTCATGCATGCATAATTTAATCATTTAGAGGTTTAGATAGTTAGGTATGAATATTATTGTTTAAGAAGGTCTACAATTTCCTTTAAGTCCTCAATCGTCTTTCTCAAGGAGTCAAGGATAATTACAGTGTCGTCTTCCATTGACACCACAAGAAGTACCTAATGAAAGCTATAGAAAGGTTATAAACATGTAAAGCAAATTAGAATACACATTTAGTCTGAGTAGGTATGAATACGAAAAGGTAATGGACACTTACTTAAAAATATACGAGATGAGTATGTATTACATATAGTTTTGCTTGTCAATGCAATTATGCAATATTTTTAGGGTCTCTAACCGAAACTGTTGGATTTTTCTTTGGTTTATTAACACTGGGTCTGTGATGCCGATATTGTAAATTTCTTCTTTACGGCATCGTTAGATCTCCATCCTTCAGGAACATAGTAGGTGTAAGAGAAGCTTTAGTTACCATTGAATATATATGAATCAGTAGCACACAAAAGAGAAGGTCAACACTTATAGAACCTAGGTGTTGATAAGAGAGAGATCGATCACATCCCGCTGGTATATCTTAAATATATCATAAAATGGGAGCCACATCACATTAATGTCATTGAAGTAGTCTTGTACATACATACCAATGCTTTCCCTACCATCGATTAATTCCTTCATATACCAGTCGTGGAATCTACGCAATTGGGTTGTAAGTTCAGGAACCTCTTAGTCGGACTAAAGGCTAATCATGCTTGTACTTCCATGCAAACTAATTTGATGACACTTCCCCTTTGTAGGTTTATTCATTTGTTTTCCAAGTATACATTCATAGTCAGAGGTAGGTTGCTTCTTTCTCGGCATGGTCATCTTTATAAAGAAAGCTTTTGTTGAAGGGTCTATTGGTGGCTCCTTCTCTCAAACTTCCTTCTTGAAATGTTCCTTCACCTTAGCTCCTCGACTATCATTTCGTAGTGTAGTTTTTTGGATGCAGACTTATGTAAAGAGTCACTATGTGTTCTCTTACTCCTTTTATTAGGGAGTTTAGATGGAGAATGAGGTGAAGGGCTCCTTCAAGTAGGTGCAGCAAGTGAAGGGCTCCTTCTAGTAGGTGCAGAAGGTGTAGGATCCTTCGAGGAAGTGGAGAGCCATCGGCTATTTTAATGTATTTTTTGTCAAAAACAAATCCATGCAGGACTTGTGAAAGCACGGTTTCATCGTAACCCTCTTTGATGTCCAGCTCTAGATCTTCGTAACTGTTGGCGACTTGTTCTCAAATGCTATGAATTAAGAACAAGTCAACACAAAAATAGATTAATGGTTAATGTCCTTCGTCCTTCGAAGCATTATTTCCCTTAGGATATAACGATCTTCGGACGAAGGTTATGAAGGACGTACCTTCATCATCACAATGTATATATTTTGAAGAGAGATGAAGCATATAAAACATGAGAAAGTAACATGGATAATCATATGACATCATAATATATTTTTATTATATAATCATGAATGAATAAGAACAATATTGAATTACATTTGTACCTTTGGCTTGACAGAAGGCAAGAAGTACAAGAGTGACGCGCGAGCGAGTACAAGTCGGCGTGAACAGTACGAGGATACTGTTCATCTATTTATAGGCATATGACACAACCTGTGTAAAATTACATTCATGCCCTTCATATTCTCTATTGACTTAAGAACAAACTGTCGAGGACTAGATAGCCTTTTCCTCCTTAAGTCGGTTCCTTTTCCTGCTACTGAGCCGAAGCTTCCTTGCGCGCACTTCAATTCGGCGCTGGTTCAACCTTCGTTCCCTCCATGCTTTCCATATTGTGTACAGCTTCATCCCGAGTCCGAAGATTCCTGTTCATATATTATACTTGGGAAACATTGTTAATCATGTTTTTGAGGACCTTCGGAAAACGAAGGCCCCCAACAGTAGCCCCTCACAGTATTAATTTGTTATATAATAATGAATTCAAACTGCGACATGAACGAAGGCCTTAAGCCGAAGGTTCGAAAAAACACCTTCCCTTTGCTAGAATAGCAACAATCAATGACAGACGGGGCCCTCCAAGTTGCAGCGTGCTAAGCGTATAAATATGAACTCACGCCGGCTGCATTTGGTACACTGTTTCTGCCATTTGCATTATTTTCTCAATCTTTTAGCTCCTGCTCACTAGCGCTTGCTAGATTTTCAAGCTCTCTGAGCTTCGGTTAAAAGACGCGTTTTCACCATGTCTGGAGAAAAAATGTCCCAGGAAAAGAAGGTTGTTGTGGAGACGAAGCTGACTGAAGAGGCGAAGCTGTTTGAGGAGAAGAAGGCTGTAGATCCTTATGTTGTTGGATTTATTGAATCGATGGCAAAGATAGACACAGAGAAGATTTCTAAAGAAATACTGGAAGGTTTATCTGAAGATACTGGTGACAGCGATAGCTATGATGTGGAAAGTGGGGATGAAGATTCTGAGGATCGACCCTGGCGGCCAAGCCATTCTGTCTTCGGAAAATTGACCATTAAACAGAGTCATCTTGAGAACATGAAAGGAAGGTACTTTCGAGACATGTCTATTGTGAGGGCTGGCGGAGACAACAACGTCCCTGCTCCTGAGGAAAATGAAGTTGTAATTTATCGAAGCTTCTTCAAGGCTGGACTTCGATTCTCTTTAAGCAAGTTTGTAGTTAAAGTGTTGAAAACCTACCAGATCTTCCTCCATCGATCAGACAACCCCGAAGCCATAATAAGGATGGAAATTTTTGTCTGGGCAGTAAGGAGTCAAGGGCTAGAGCCAAGCGGGAAGTGCTTCTGCAATATGCACAAACTTTTATATGAGACGAAGGCCATTGGTAAAGAACAATACCACAACAACTTCGGTTGTTACGGATTTATCGCTCGCCCCAACGCAAGCCACCCGGTGCCAATATTTTGGAGGAGATGGCCCGGAGCCTGGATGGAAGAATGGTTTTATATGAAGAATGATTTAAAGGCAAGGGAAGATATTAAAGAAATCATCATGCGCCCCATCTGGTCCCGCTTCGGCCTTCGAAGGTCGAAGGTAGAAATTGATGACGCCGCCGAAGCGTGTCAGAAGGCCTTCAACACTGTTTGCTCCTTCATTGGTAAAAGAGATTTGATTCAAGAACACATAGCCTTCAGGGTATGGCCGCTTGTGGAAAGCTGGGAAATGCCGAAGGAGACCATCAGTGACTCCGGTGAGGGTAATTTAGTCCGACTGAAGTATACCTTCAGGTTTGGGGATAAGTTTGATGAGCCAAATGATGACTGGCTGAAGTGCATTGAAGCTACTAGCGATGAGCTACTTGGGGCATACTCCAAGATCGAGGACAATGCCTTGTCCGCAGCTTTCGAGGGTCGGAGTAAGAAAAGATTGAACAGAGTATTCGGTGCTATTGTCTTCGTATACCCTGATTATTGCTACCCGCTGCGAGGGCAAGGGGTAAAAAGAAAAATTGCTGCTTCGGGAAAAGTTGCTGCTTCGGCCATCACAGCTGAGCTGAAGGGCAAGAAGATGAAGGTTCTGACTCACCGGCCGCGTTACATTAAACCGGTCGTGATACCTGAATTTGGCAAAGGGACCTCTTCGTCTGCTGAAGCGAAAGAAACTGTCCCGACTGCACAGAGCTCTAAAGATCCGACTATAGTGACGAAGGTACTAATAGTCGAGCCAGTTGATAGGAAGATTGAAGAGCCAAAAATTGAAGAAATAATGAAAGTGCCAGAAATTTTGAATCATTCAACAGAGATAAAACCGCCGAAGGTGCAAAAGGCTTCTGCCGCAACTCCCAAGAGAAGAAGGATGGCAAACGTACTGGATGTTGTGCTGGAAACGACGAAGGCCTTGAGTCCTGCTCTCGCAAAGAAAGTCGCTCCAACTAAAACCAAGTCGCAGGCCGAAGCCGAAACTAGACATGCAGAAGCCGAAGTTGCGCAAATTCAAGCTAAAGCCGAAGCTGGGCCTTCAGTGCCCACCGAGACAGAGCCTGTCGTACTTGAAGAAAAGGCAACAGAGCAAATTGCAACTGAAAAGATCGAAAATCCTGTTCCCGAAGCTTCGAACAAAAGCATTGAATACATTATTCGTCATGCTTCGGGAAAAGAATTATCCCAAGAAGAAGTGCTAGAAGCACGACATTATGCCCAAAAACTGAAATATCCGAAGGGGGCGTTAGTGTTCAAAGGTAGTGGCGAAGAAGACTTTTTTACTGTCTCCCAAATAACAAAGAAATATCCGTTTGCCGGGAGATAGGTAAAAGCATCGATTTCCGAAGCTGGAAGACGGCCTTTCGATTTTATCGAAGGATGAACTGGCTGACAGCCTAGCATACAATAGCATAAAGGTATAAAAGTTAAATTTGAATTTGAAAATGAGGTACTTCATTTATCATACTTAATCCTTTCCTCCTCTTGCAGGGCTTGATTCTCAGTAATGCCCTTAGGGCACATAAAAATATTGAGGACGAAAGCTATACAATGGCCCTGAACAACCTTCGTTCAGAGGTGATCGAATTAAGAAACAAAGGTCTTGAAAAATACAAAATCTTACTTTCTCTGGTTAACAAAGTGAAAGAAAATGAAGTTAATTTCAAAGCTCAGGCCAAAGCCCAAAAAATTGAAACTGAAGACCTTCGGAGGCAACTGGCCGAAGCTAAGGAAAATGCGCACTCGCAGAAGCTAACCGAGAAATCAGCGAATATTGAAAAAATCATTTGGAAAAAATGTTGAAGAACTTCGCACATCCAAGGAAAGATGCTTTGAAAAATCCTTGGACTGCGTGAAGAAAATAAAAGCTAGTTTCGCCAACGTGGGTGCCTACTCTACCGAAGAAAACTTTATACGAGGCGACCCCAAAGGTGTTATTGAATGGATAAGTGGTGATGCCGAGACCTTTGAAGAAATCTTAAGTGATCGTGGGGATGTTTGTGCATTTTCCGGTGCGCGGGGTATTTCAGCTATCTTGGAGAAGGCGGGATGCGACCATATTAAAACCATGGCCCAGACCGAAGCTGCCTTTTCCATAAATGATACGAAGGATCCTTCAGCTGAAGCAACCTTGATGGGTGGGAAATTTTTCAATGATGTCTGGGTGAACGGTGGCCGAGAGATGGCCCATGAAATTATAAAGAAAGTGAAAAAGATACCCATGATGCTCCAGCAGAAGCAAGGCGAGTTGAAGAAGTTGCAGAGCGTGAAAAACGTATAGGTATTGCTTTTTGTCTTTTAGCTTCGGGGTTTATTTTTGTTGCTTCGGACTGATTAACTTTTCCTACTTCAGCTGAATTATCTCCACCGCCGGAACCATTCGATCCCCTAGCGGATCCAGAAATGAAGGAAGCACTGGACATTATAAACATGGCAGAATCCGTTGTTGATGAAGTTGTTGACAAATTACTGCACGAAGTTGCAGAGAAAGTCCTTAAAGAGGAATAGCTATTATTGTAAAAACATTTTGAAATGGACAATGTATGAGACAGTAGAATGGACATTGTACTTTTATTGTAACAAGGTTGTAATATTTGATGTGTGTAGCTTTGAATCGAATATGTAAATTATTGTAATTTATTTCTTTGCGATGCATGAAACTTTACATACATACCGTTTTTGAGCCTTCGACGAAAAAACACCTTCCCTTCTTTTCATGCTTTGTAAAGAAAAAAATCCATGCTTCGTAAAAATATCCATGCTTTGTAAAAAAAAAGATCCCTTCTTTTGTGACAAGGCTGATGAAGTTGTATTCCCCGAAGCTTACTTCGTGCCTTAGCACATTTTTATTTTTACGAAGCATTCGCCGAAGATCAGTTCTGTATTCAATTCTCGTGCCATTAATGTGATATGATGCATGATGTGATGTTATGCGAAATGATATGATGCAAAATGATGAAGATGCCGAGGACACACACCCATACGCCCACACTGGAACACACAAGCTCTGCATCCCCTTAGGAACGACTTTGGAGCTTTCTTCACCGTTTATTTTTCGGTGTTCACCGCTTATTTTTTGGTGTAAGTTCTGCATCCCCTTAGGAACGTCTTTTGAACTTCTTTGCCTTCTATTTCGGCGGTATAAGTTCTGCATCCTCTTAGGAACGTCTTTTGAACTTCTTCGCCTTATATTTCGGCGGTATTTGGCTCTGCATTCCCTTTGGAACGAATTTTGAGCAGAAAACTTACGCTGCGCTCCCTTAGGAACGACTTTCTGTAGCTTCGGCAATTTTAGCTCTACATTCCCTTAGGAATGACTTTTGAGTTTCACAACCTTTGAGCTTCGTAAGTCTGTGAAGAAGATATATTCCATTCTGATAGAAGCAAGATCATTACAAAAAAATAAAACTAAATTTACATTGCTTGTTCCTTATTAAAAAACAAATGACATAGAACATAAAAGTATTTCAGAGACAGGATATCGCTCAATATATGTGCTTTGATTCTGGCACAGTACTGTTGACTGTGCTTCGGATTCCTCCCTGAATTCACGTTGCTGTTGAGAGTGCTGGCGCCCTTCTAGCTGCTGGCTTCGGGAATAGGTAGGTTGCAGTGGTGGTGGCGGTGGAAGCTGAGGCCAAGAAGCCTGTGAATGGCTAGCCGAAGCAACAGAAGCTGCAGGATGATTGCCCACAAATTCTGGTATGTAGGGAGAGTGGCACGAAGCAATGTGCAAGACCTGCTTCAGCTGATTCTGCCGAGCTTCGGCTTCTGCAATCTCCTTTTGCTTCAAAATAGTGATTTGGCACATTCTTGTAGTATGGCCCTTGTCCTCACCACAGAATAAGCAATAGATTTTCCTGGGCTGATCCCCATATCTTCCTCCGAAGCCCATGGCGCCTCTGCCCCTTGGAGCTGGCGGCCTGAAGGAGCTTTGCTGCTGCCTCGAAGACTGTGAAGTGTACTGTGGCCTCTGAAGCTGGCTTCCTTTGTCATCATTCTGACTGGAGCTATGGATTGATCTGACATGCCTAGGGTGGATTCTTCCTCCAAAGCCCCTAGTCATCTCAGAGAACCTGTAAGCTTCCTCCCTTCTTTGGAGGAAGTCGTTGTCAACCCGGATGTATTCATCCATTTTCTGAAGCAGCTTCTCCAGAGTTTGGGGGGCTTCCTGGCGAAGTATTGAGCCGTAGGTCCTGGCCGAAGACCCTTGATCATGGCCTCAATGACAATTTCATTGGGCACTGTGGGCACTTGTGCTCTCAGTCGCAAGAACCTTCAGACATACGCCTGAAGGTATTCCTCATGGTCTTGCGTGCACTGGAACAAGGCCTGAGCTGTGACTGGCTTCATCTGAAAGCCTTGGAAACTAGTAACCAGCATGTCTTTGAGCTTTTGCCACGACGTGATTGTCTCTGGCCGAAGGGAAGAATACCATGTCTAGGCTACATTTCGGACTGCCATGACGAAGGACTTTTCCATGACAGCTGCATTGCCTCCGTATGAGGATATTGTTGCCTCATAGCTCAACAAGAATTGCTTTGGGTCCGAGTGTCCATCGTACATGGGTAGCTGAGGTGGCTTGTAGGATTGTGGCCATGGGATAGCCTGCAATTCTGCTGCCAAAAGGGAGAAACATCATCAAAAGTAAAGGTATCATGATTAAAAACATCATACCATCCATCTTCATTGAACAAGCCCTCTTGATGAAGCTCCCCTATGTTGGGGCCTTCGGTCTTGATCATCTTGAGCAAGATGACACACTTCCTCAGTAGCTTCATCGATCTTCCTTTGAAGATCGGCCAGCCGAGCCATTTTCTCCTTTTTCCTCTGCACCTGTTGGTGGATGATTTCTATGTCCCTGATCTCCTGGTCCAACTCCTCCTCCTAGAATCTTGGACTAGTGGCCTTTCTCTTCTGGCTTCGAGCCTCTCGGAGAGAGAGAGTCTCCTGGTTTGTGTCCAGTGGCTGCAGTGCAGCCCCTGGCGCTGTTATCTTCTTCGGCGGCATGACGAAGGTCGATGCTTTGCCGAAGGTTGTGGAAGTGAGTACACCGGAGGTGGGCGCCAATGTTGGCGACTTGTTCTCAAATGCTATGAATTAAGAACAAGGCAACACAAAAAGAGATTAATGGTTAATGTCCTTCGTCCTTCGAAGCATTATTTCCCTTAGCCCCTTAGGATATAACGATCTTCGGACGAAGGTTATGAAGGACGTACCTTCATCATCACAATGTATATATTTTGAAGAGAGACAAAGCTTATAAAACATGAGAAAGTAACATGGATAATAATATGACATCATAATATATTTTTATTATATAATCATGAATTAATAAGAACAATATTGAATTACATTTGTACCTTCGGCTTGACAGAAGGCAAGAAGTACAAGAGTGACGCGCGAGTGAGTACAAGTCAGCGTGAACAGTATGGGGTACTGTTCATCTCTTTATAGGCACAGGACACAGCCTGTGTAAAATTACATTCATGCCCTTCATATTCTCTATTGACTTAAGAACAAACTATCGAGGACTAGATAGCCTTTTCCTCCTTAAGTCGGTTCCTTTTCCTCCTACTAAGCCGAAGCTTCCTTGCGCGCAGCTTCGGCGCTGGTTCAACCTTCGTTCCGTCCATGCTTTCCATATTGTGTACAACTTCATCCTGAGTCCGAAGATTCCTGTTCATATATTATGCTTGGGAAACATTGTTAATCATGTTTTTGAGGACCTTCGGAAGACGAAGGCCCCCAACAGTAACTGTCACAGATCTGTTCAACGGATACCACCGAATACCCAATTGGAATTTCAGCAATGTGGTATGTTCGCCTTAGTATGGTGGAGATGCCATACCATAAGCAACCTTAGATGTCAGGTTTCTTATGCCTATATGTAGCTCACAAGCCATTGGATATGTAACATAATCCATAGTGAATATTTGTCCTTTAGGGATTTATGTGGACGTGCAGCTACTACATTGACTTCTAGGGCTGACTATATCCGTAGGAGGAAGCATTAACCCATGATGAGTTAGCTGCCTAATAGCAATTGCCACCAGACGCTGAACCTTGTATGGAACAGATGCTTTGGTCATGGCAAGTTCTTCCTTTGGGTTTCTAACTTTATCCACATCCTTATCTTTTTGTCTCTAGCGATTTTCTATAGGTATCGATGCTATCTGGAAATCCAAACTTCCATGGGATACTCTTGTATCCTCTTGTACGACTCAAATGCTCTGGTTTGTTTATTACTACAGTAAGCTCATCGTTCTCTCTACCAGGGACAAATTCTCCATTAGATGCTTTATACACAACATCTTTTATATTTTCTGTAGCTTCTTTAATGTTGTACGTGTATGCTAAGGTGTTGTCATCACATATATGGCCCCATGGATGTAGAACCAACATTTTGCATGGTCTGGACAATCATGATTTCTAGAAATGACTCCCTTAAGTAATAATTTAACATCTATTTTCCCATATCTTCTCAACTTGTTTTTAACCTCCAGGTCCAAGTCTATGGAAATATTCCTTCTGGCTAGCGTTGGCTTTATTTATTGCTTCTTAGCCTGCTCCTCTTTGGTTGTCTTATACGCAAGGAACTATTCCTAATGACCTCTGTAATTTGGAAACTTCTTAAAATTTGGTGCCTATCTAGTCTTCTTAAAGGTTCAGTATAAACCCTTCTTGTTGTGTTGAAATAAACCATCTTCTTCGTGGCCCATTATTTGACTAACTGCTCGCTTTCGTTGTTGATTATGAACTTACCTTTAATTTCTATCCACAACATTTCCTTTTGAGCTTCATTCACCGTATTCACATCATCGGTTCTACTTGATTTCCATCTCTAAATGCTAATCGACACATGCTCGCTAATGAGAATCCACAATAATTTACGATTCTAGTTGAAGCTTTTTTTGAATCTATATGTTCCATGTCTGCCACAATTTTGTTTATTATCATTCGGCCTTCAAAATTCTTGGCCCCAGTAGAACCTTGAAGCTTATGAACCTTGCCCGATCCTGATTTGGATGGCTAATAGAAATGAAACATTTAAAATCAATAACAATAATGTTAAGTATATATTTTTATTAAAAGTAGATGAATCAGAGTTATTTTATTTACATTAGGTGCATCCATGAATGTGTTTGTAGGATCTTCTTCTAAATTTAGGTACAAGTGCTCAGACGTTTGCCGAGTGCTAAGACGTTTTCCGAGTGCAATATCACGAGCACTCGACAAACAACATATTTGTCGAGGGCCAAACACTCGGCACAAAAACAAGACAAAAGGCTCAGGATAGATCCCGTTGATGGCAAACCCATTGGAGGTCTGGAGGTGCACCTGACCAATCTGGTGCACCAGCGGGGCTATAAATACCTCTCCCATCAACCATGTAAAGCACCCAAGTCACTCAAGAGCTAAAGATTCATTCCTAAGCATTAGAGCAACACGCCAAAGTGATCCAAGCGCTCATATTCGTGAGAATAGTCTAGAGAGATCTGTGCTGCAGTTGTGCGCTTGTGTTCTTCATTCTTGGTGGTGGTGTTGTGCTCTTGTGTGCATTCTTTCTCCCTCTTGCTTACATTGCAGTTCTGACTCCCATTCATTGTGTACGGCTAGCAAGATTATCCAATCTCTGTGGAGTACATTATGAGAAAGAGAATCAAACTAAAGGAATCGAGGGCTCAAATTGATCGATGGATCACTTGAAAAGGTTGAGAGAGACCAAGTCCGGTGGTACTCCTCAAGGGGACGTAGGTTATTCAGAGCCAAACTCCAGGAAACAAATTGTTGTGTCTTGTGTTCTTTACTTTCTGTAATTTGTTCTTCCTCTCTCTGCCTAAGTTCTTGCTATAATTTTCACTTGAGATACTGCTCTTGTATAATTCTCAATCAAGAAGAGCATCGAGTGCCAGAACTCCCCTCTTCCCTTATTCTTTTGGATCTAGATTTTGATCTAACATCCAATTTGGGTTTCAAGTTTGTTTTAAGTTGTGAAATTTCAGGTGTTGCCTATTCACCCCTCTAGAAAATCACCATTGGTATCGGAGCCTGGCACTTTATTTAAGAGTCTAACAACAAGAAGCGATGTTAGGAGACGAATCCCAAAAGTTGAAGGGGGAGGAGTTGGACAACAACAACAAATAAAAGGAAATAGAGGAGCCACAAGACAATACTGAGAAATCCTCTAGCTCGAACCACAAGAAGGATGGTAAAAAGAAAAGAATGAAGAAGGTTGTCTACTACATGATGGACTCATCTACATCACCATCCACTTCTAGTTATAATCACACTCCATTTAAATATTCTTGCATTCCTCATAATTCCCATGCCCAATTACTTTCTATTCCACTTGGTAAACCACATCATTTTGATTGTGAGGATTATTTTGGTGGAGTTATAAAATAAAGAGTCATCTATGCTCACCCAACCAAAGAATTTGGGATATTGTTAGAATAGGAATAGAGATCTCCGATGTTGGCGACGAGAATTACAACCTTGTGGAGGTGGAGGAGATCATACATCACATTCCCAAGCCGCCACGGTACTAATTGCTTCTTTATGCAAAGAAGACTACAATAAAGTGAATGGCTTGGAAAGCTCCAAAGATATAAGGTACACTCTAAAGACAGTGCATGAAGGTGACAAGATCATCAAAAGGGAGCTCCTAGAAGGGAAGCTTGGGAGATTTGCCATGCTTAAGGGAGAAGACATGCAAGAAATGTACAACTGCCTTAAAATCCTGGTGAATCAAGTATGCAACCTAAGGAGCAAGAAATGGTTGGACCATGAAGTGGTAAGACTTATGTACAGATAATTTACTTCTCACAGTGCTACTCTTGTATCTTTGGTTCGTGAGAATCCTAGGTACAAGAAAATGACTCATGTGGAAGTGCTTGGAATGTTACTTAGCCATGAGATGATGGTGAGGTACTCCAAGTACATTGAAGACTTGACACAAGGGAACATCTCCTCCTACGACGAACCACAACTCGTTGCCTTCATGGCGACAAATGACAAGAAGGAGACCCCAATCATGGTGGCGCAAGTCTAGGCGACTGGCCTCAATGACGAAGAAATATCACTTTTCATCAAAAGGCTCAAACAAGTATTGAAGTGCCAAAAGAATAATGCTAACATGCTAAGGGGAAGCGTACATGGTTCAAATGTGGTAAGACTAGTCACTTTATAGCTAATGTCCAAGTAATGATAATGATGACCAGGAAAAGGACAAGAAAGATAACAATGTAAAGAAGAAAAAATCTACAAGAAGAAGAAAGGTTAAGCCCACATCAGCTATGAGTGGGATTCAAAATGTTGCTCCCCTGACTCCAACGATGAAGGCCTCGCCATAATCGCCTCCAACAAATCTTCTCTCTTCCCCAAGGTCAACCACACTTGCTTGATGGTGAAGGAGAAAAAGGTATATCTTAAAGATATTCCTAATTATAATTCCTCTAGTGATGATGATGAGGAGGAAGATATAAGTATGCTTTTTACATGGTTGTCAAAGGCCCTGACTGGTATTACTGCTAGACTGCGGGGTGATACTGTGCTCTAATTCGCATAGTAGTTTGGTCTTTTTCTTGCTTATGCCTTCTACTTTTGGATGAGAGTGGCTCTTTTTCTCATGCATATAGGGTTGAGTAGATCATCTTGTTGTTCAACCGATTCAGATCCTCCCTAATCTGTGGGATGTTTTGAGGGAGCAAGGGTATGAGTACATTGATTGACAATTTGGACTCGATAATGTTCTGAGTTGGTGTGGCGTGGATGATTTGGCCTAAAAGGTTGACCATCCTGATGAATTCCAAAACATATTGTTCGTGCATACAAGACCTGCTCATCTCTTCCTGTATGAAAATACGCGGGTCGAATTGCCCGAGATCTCATCTAGTAGTGCAATTCCTTTGACTCATCCCAGGGTTGACTAGCCTCTTGCCACCGATCCTGTCCAGGATAGGCCTACTCTTGATGTGATTGATTTTATGGTGTCTCCGCCTTATTCTAGCTACAACATTGCTTCTTGGTGTAGCCAACTCTGTCTTGGGGCTGGTTACTTGTTGGTCACTGACAACTTGTTCGGGATTGTATTATGCTTTCGAATGTTGAGTTACTGCATCGGCTTATAGCACGCCACCACATGGGTTTGTGATAGGTTCTGAGGGTTTTGCTAAAATATCATTAGAGTCAAAATTGGAATCTAAACTTAGGTCAAAGCTGATGTCGTATTCTAGGTCCGACTCCATGGTGTCATCGAGCCCAAGTTGGGGTTGAGGTGAGACTTCGTTCCTAGTGGAGATCCTTGGGTCTTGGTTTTCTTTAGTTCGATCTTGGCTTAATCTCATCAGGTTCCGAGTTGTCATTGTCATGATATGGCCCGACGCCTTCAAGCCTTGATCATCACCTTGATCTCCTTATGCTTCATTGGTGGATGCCATCAAATCTATTATGACTAGTGCTTCCCCTACCTAGCACACCAACTATCGAGGATTTCTTGATAGTGTTTAGTGAATCTGTTGCGATTATGCATGTGATACAAGATCTAAAGGTAAAGGCATGGGATATACAAGATTTATACTAGTGCATCTCCTGGGAGATAATACCCTACCTCTAGTTTGTCGGTGACTATCTTATCCTTGGGATCCTCCCCCTTTAGGGGAGCCTTGTCCTTCCTTTTATAATCGAATGAAAGAGTTGGCTACAAAAAATATTAGAATAGAGTCCTTATCTAGATTACAAGATCTACTTTTATCCCTTATACATCAGGCATTTAAAGCAATATTCCTATCGTCTAGATCTTTTTCAGATAACCCTGTCCAAATTCGAGTTGTTGGGTAGATTTGGATTATAGACAACAACTAAGTTGGACCCACAATCATCCTTGAATACTGGTGTGCTCATGATACCCTTGGTATACAACCTTTATAGATTGTAGTCTCATATTAAATGATGGATGTAAAGCCCATCAATGCTTTAAAGGTGATTGTTGATGCTATAATGAAGGACTTGTCTATCTTGTAGTCCTCCACATCATAAGATCCTCCACACTGATCATTAATGATCATGATGTGCAGAATGATATATGCATGCATGATCACATTGAGTACATAGAGGGAAAAGAATCGACCTAGGCTAGTGATAATGTGGAAACAAGATTTAATGACCCTCCAAATATTCTCACTATATCCTTCTGTGCGGCCTCCTAGCTTGCAGAAAATATAGGCTGCTTCGGAGTATGTGGGAGGGTAATGGTCTTCATAAATAGCAGTCACTGAAGGTAGATATCATCAACAAGGTAGTACCCTTGGTTGTACACGTGGCCACACTATGAAGTTCACATTTGGTGCTTCTCACTTGAGCATGTTAGTGAAAAATGATGATTGGTTGAACACATTGACGTCATTGTTTTACCCCGCTACCCAAAGAAGCATACTAATCCACAAGTCATATGAGGCAACTGCCTCAAGCATGATGGTCCAAGACCCAATGTTCACTCTTATAAATTATCCTCTCCATCCAATGAGACAGTTCCCCCCACTTCTAATACATGCCCTCTATACTTCCTATCAAACCAGGAAATCCTCTCTACTCTCCCTTAGCTAACAATTAGGGGTATAGAAAATACTCATGGCTCATTGGCTTGCTCGACTCGTAGTCAGCTTGGCTCATCTGAGATTGTTTCGATTCTTTCATGAGCTAAGCTTGCATCTTAGCTCGGTCTGTTAACAAGCTGCTCGAGCTAAGCTCAAGAGCTACCTCACGAGCTTGAACGAGCTAGCATTTGTCAGCAAAATTGATTGGTGGAGATGTTCTAAGGGGAGATGTTCTAAAGGAGGACAAGAAGTGGTTGTTGTTAGCCTAATTTTTGGCTACTTTCTTTGGCATGTTTCATGGACTAGTGTTTAAAATTCTGTATACAAGGCTATTGTGTTATGTTACATAGTATTTACATGTGAACTAATGAACTTGTATGTGCTTGTGGCCCATGGGTTAAATCGATGATTGATGAACTATGTACTAAATTGATATGTGTGATTGTGCTTGTAGGTTGAACTGATGAACATGTGTGTTGCGTACTTGTGCTACATGAACTGACAAGTGCTAAAGTGTGTTAATTTGATGATGAATTGATGTGGTATGTGAAAAATGTAAGCATTAGAAATTGATTATGTTGTTAAATATATATATATATATATATTACATTTTTGTGGTTCGCGAGCTAAACGAGCCAGGTCGAGCTCGCAAAGAATCGAGCCGAGCTAGTTCTCTGGTTTGGTTACTTAACGAGTTGGTCTAGCTCATTATCTTAATGAGCTATCTCGAACTCAGCAATCCGAGCTAAGCTGGCTCGATATACATCCATACTAAAAGGCACCTAAGATTGTCAATAGTGGGACGACGACTATACTCATCACCAAAACATGAAATAACACTCCTATAGAATTGTTCGAGGCACTCTATGCCAATTTTTTTTTTCTCATTTTGATATACTCATTAATGGAATTATAAATGCTACCATAGGCGAGCATGTGTACGACAATGATGCATTTTTGGTAAGGGAGAAACCATTGTGGTTCAGTGCATCGGTTCGAAAAGTGAAGTAAGGGGAATGCTCACTTAATCTCTACATGATTTGAAGAAAGAGACTCCTTCGCATGTAGTATCTTTGATAAAAGTAGAGTGGAGGGTAGATGCATGGGTAATTAAAGTCACCTTGCATCAACTAGTCATGAGTGGCTTCACGATCCTAGTCGATGTAGCTCTAATGTTGTATCCTTCGCCTCGTATTCATGGAAGACATAGATGCAAGCTTCATCGTCGCATACATCATAGTTTGATGCAGCAAATCAAGCACCTTATCTTTAGTCATCTCAATGTTCAAGCTCGACGAAGACATTAGGGAAATGACCAAGTGGAGTGAAACAAGAGTGAGATGATTGAATTATGAGGTGGTAGTGCAATTTGAATAGTTAGAAGTGTGAATGAACTCAAACACCCCATATTTGTACACCAGATTTCAAGATTTTTTGAATTTTTGGTTTTTCAAATTTTTTGAAATTCAAAATGGTGCAACCCAATAAGAAAGTGTCACGTGACAATAGACGGTTGGTACTGACTAGGTCTCTAATTGGTGGGTTGGTACTGACTGGTGTGGTTATAATGTGGTTGGTACCAAATGTCCGATCGATAGCCTAGCCAACCGCTTTGCCAAGCTGACCGATGATTGTGATGTGGCAACCGGTACCGACGGCGCATGAGGCTAGGTCATCGGCCAGTAACCACTAGCGCTAGAACTAACCTTATATGACTTAGTACTAGTTGCATGAGTCTTTATGGTCCATCTCTTAGCGCGCTTACTTATAATCCAACTCTCTTCTCTTTTCTCCATATCAAGATAAAGCTTACTTACAACATGTTATTATACTTGCTCTTAGCTTGCCTAACCTTTACAATCTTGCAAATGATACACACAAGGGCAACAGTAAAACTAGAAATTGTAGAGGGCTACGATGGGTGGGGTGGTTGCCATGGTCTAGGGCGATGGAGTAGACAATGATGATAGCATTGAAATAACTTAGATGGCTGAAGGAGAATATTGTAAAAATCGCTCTACAAAGTGAAAAAATAGTTGAGCAAAGTCATTCGTACAATATGAGCTAGAAAAACTACTGAATTGTACTAACAAGACAAAAACAAGCCCCTACACAATATAGTAGCTTGGTCTCTAGTCTATGTCACATAAACAAATAAGCTACCAACTAGCAAAACTAGCTACAACTAGCAAGAGCTACTAATAAAAAAAGCAACTACAACTAGTTACAACCAAAACAACTACTACTCTAGGCTAGACAAGCAACTAGCTGACATGGTTAGAGGATTGACTGGTCTGGTGCGCAAAGTTTGCGATAAACACAAACCAATCTTTTGAGAAGTAGGAGTTTGAGTTTGAGTCGAGGTCAGTATCTAAGTCAGAGCGAGATGTGAGTCTGGATTGGTATCGAGGTGGAGTTTCAGTCGAAGTACAGGTTGAATCTACTAGAGCATGGGTGAGAGATATCAGAATTATCAAGGTATCTAGGGCAAGCCCAAGATTCTCGAGCACGTCGGTGATGAATCTGAAGGCCCCAAAGAAGACCTCATCTCCTTGTGCAATACCCATGGTTGCCATAAAATCTAAAATAGTCCGCGCAATAACCCCTACTTGGCACGTCAATTCTTGAGTAATATTTGACAGTGAATTTATGGGGGTGGATCTTAAAATTGAGAACTGAAGGTAAATGCATAGGGGCCTCAAGGATTTACACATGTTCGAACTCTCAATTTGAAATAATACCCTACGTTTTGTATGTGTCAGTGTCTATTGCCTATGCAATATGATCAGATGATCTGCCCTTTTGCCCCCTTTATAGTCCAAGGAGAGGCAGTGGTTATAGGAAGGTTATCTAGCCGATCGCCAGATAAGGTCAGAAGGATATGGATAGGTCCAACTGAGTATATTTCTAAATGTAAGGATAGTTTTCTCTATCTTTACATGAAGATTACCCTTATCTGAGTTATGCCATATTTGTAGAGATGTCGATCTTATCTTCTAGTCCAGAAGGATCATGCATAGTTATCTTCTCTTATCTGCTCCTGGTGGGTCAATCTACTCGTTGACATGTCGATTCCCTAAGCACCATGGTCGATCCCTCGGACCCACCTATTAGGGTCTCATTTGTTGAGTTTCTCTTGGATACCCTTGGTATATATCTTTAACAAGTGTGTATAAACATCAATGGTTGTTGAAATAAGTGTTACTAGAATCCTAGCGAATATAATGTTAGGGGGCATATTCAAGTCATCGATGACACATTGTTGATGATAGATGGAACAAATTGATCAATTATAGGTTTTAAGGTGACTTATATTGTTTTGAGTGGAGGCCTGTGCAGAGAATTAATGATCACAAAAGCATGGTTCAAGCATTTAGCATGGGGAAGAAAAGAGAAATAAGATGTGCTAATGTGCTCAGATATAATTTAGGAGAACTTCCTTTGACGTACCTAGATATCATTATATCTAATGGGCAACTTGGTATTTCTACATTCATGGGTTTGCCTAACATGGCAATGAAGAGATTGGTCCTTAGAAAGGAAAACACAAGTCATCAACAAGGAGGTTGATTCTCATAACCTCAAGTCTAAGTAGTTTGCCAACATACATAATGGGCTTCCATCTCTTACCTAAAGGAATTCATGATAAGATGAATCTCATTAAGAGCCAAATTATTATGGAAAGGAGCTAGTAAAGACTTGCAATACCATATGGCTAAATGGTATACAATGGGTAGACCAAAAGACCAAGGAGGTTTGGGGTTATCAACACAAGAATAATGAATGGTTGCTTGATGACAAGATAGATTTGGAAGACAGTAAAAGACTCTAATGAAGGACACACATATTAAAGACAAAGTATATGGAGAACAAATTGTTCTTTCTTTAATAACAAAGAGCCTTCAAAATTTTACATAAAGCTAAACATTTATACCGTGGGAGCAATTTACAAGGCTGGAAATAAAGATTCGATTCAATTATGGAATGATATTTGAGTTGGGAACAACCCTAATGAGTATCCAGTTCCCACATTTTTACTACAAGTTTTCCCTACATCTCATCTATGTGAAACAGACGTATGGAGGGGGAAGTTGGGACATTCAGTTTTTGGAGGTGTTTATATGGAGAAGAAATTCGGGAGCGGGAATCTATGTTGCAAATGGTCAAGCAAATACAAGCTGACCCAAATAAACATGATGATGTTCTCTAGTTGTTGGATAAATCCAATTCCTTTACAATCAAGTCCCTTTAGGGCTTGTTCGATTCGATTAGGGGTAGATTGAAGTGAATTAGAGGGAATTAAATCTCTTCTTAGTAAAAAATGAATAGAAGGGGATTTAATCCCATTGGATCCAGATGCACCTGAACAAAGCTTTATAGGTTTTTATCCAATGGATTTGAAGGGTTATTGACAATCAAGCAAAAACCATTTAGCAGATATAGTATAACCAGTTGCAATCATCAATGACACTAAAGAATAGGGCATGGGGTGGAAGTCTGACATGCTGTATTTGAAGCAATTTGGAATTTATTGATCATATGTTCTTTGGGTATCTAATGGCGAGAATGGTTTATGTTACTAGCAGGGGTTTGCAGCAATGTCCACCTATGACTTTTGGAGGGAAAATTAGATTCGCAACAGAGAGAGTATAAAAGAACTTGGTCGGTAGGAACACCCCCACGGTATTATATTAAGAAGAAGCTCAATAAAAGCTCTGAGTGAGAATGGTTACGGAAGTTGCTCCCCGTGCAACGTGAGGATCCGCCCTTATTGATGCCGATCTAGGCGCCAAACACCAGAGATGGACCGCCTGGTGGTTTTCTCTACAGAGGAGCGAATGGTCCATGGCCCTGGCTCGAACGGTCCGCGACCTGGGCGGAGGAGTGGCTCCTTCTGTGCGTACGTTCAAACAATCCACGCCTGGGGCTCAACCGATCTGTGATGGCACAGAGGGTCGTCTTCTTAACAGTAGACCTAGATCTCGCCTCCGGCAGGCCACCCAAGACTCCTCTAGTCGACGTAGAGCTAAAGAGAGATGAAGATTCAAGGTAGAGGAAGGCTAAACTAGGGCTACTCCTAATGCATAAGGCAAAAACGATAAGTAGAGTTGATTGGATCGATTGTTGGGGGTTCAATCGGTCGTAACCCTTCATCTATCTAAAGGGGAGAGGTCTTGACCCGTTGCAAGTCAGTTCTTGAGTTAATCCCGTAGGTTTAGCTAAGAAATCTCGTAAGAAAATCTAGAACCCTAAATGATTCTACGCATGCGCGGACCATCTGTATCACCACCACGGACTGTCCGACCTTTAGGGTCGGACCGTCCGGTGGTTATTTTGGTTCTCAACATATGCCCCCTGGCTTTTGGTGGAGGTTTACGGACTAAAAGCATATGTACTTCTAGCACTCTTTGGAAAACAATAAATCTCACAAGTCATCTTGTTCTCGAAGTATAAACTAAACCTGGTGCAATTCACTGGCTTTTCAATCCAATAGGGTGATCATTCAATAGAGCTCTAATGCATAAAGGTCGTTTCGGATTGCATCTTTCCTAGCCATGACCATCTGATCAAAGGATCAAAAGGTATAGAATGGAGGTGCCCTCCATCCTGAATAGGCAAAGGGACTATGCATGTACCACGGGTTCATCGCCATACCATTCCACATTTGCATAGCACAATATATCGGTGATGAGTAGGCGGGTGGAAAGTACCATGGTATCATCCAGTCATTTTGTTTTAGCAGGTGACCGAGGTTTCTTTGTTGGTCGATCGCATAGAACGACCTTCTTGCTAGCGTATTTGGAGAGCAATTGATCAAAAGTAGGGCCAGCTTTGACCAGCCGACCATGTGTGTTATATGTGCTTTGCTCCTACGTTTCTTTTTTGTATTGTGTGGAGGCCGACGCCTCTGGCCATGGATGAACTGTCCGGCTGAGTCAGCCGAACCGTCTGCTTGAGCACCGGACCGTCCGGGCGCAGGTGCTGGACCGTCCGCGATGCTCGATTCAGGGAGCTTTGCTAGGTTGCTCGATTGAGCCTGCCCCTGGTTATAGATGTCCAAATGGGCCACCCGGCACGGACCCGGCCCGAACCCGTTTCAGCCCGGTACGAATAGGGCCGGGCCGGGCACGGCCCGTTGATGCTTCGGGCCGGGTCGGACTGGCCCACGTGCCTAGGGACATGCCCAAACCCGGCACGCACAGGGAAAAATCGTGCCAGGCCGGCCCGTTGGCCCGGTGGGCCTCAACGGACCGAGCCGGGTACTGGCCCGAACCAACAGTAGAACGGTATATAAATACATATATTTAACAGAATTAATCATATATAATAACATATTATTTATATATATTAAGACAACAAAATATTTATGTATGCATTTTATATTTATGTATGCATTTTATATATGGTTGCCCGCGTATTTAGTATTTATATACTATGAGAGAATTAAATGTATTTACATATTTAGTATTTACATAATTATGCGGGCCGCCGTCGGGCCGACCCATTTATCGGGCCGGGCCGGGCCAAAGCACGCGGGCCGCCGTATCTGCCCATACCCGGCCCGCTAAACGGGCCGTGCCGGCCCGGGCCCGTAACCGACCGTGCCGGGCCGTGTTTGGACCGGGCTAAATTCGTGCCGTGCCACGGGCCAAACGGGCGGCCCGCACTGTTTGGACATCTATACCCCTGGTGCCTCTGGACTTGTTAGTTTTTCTGTCTAGAGCTTTCCGAGTAATTCCTCCTTGTGTCATATTTGACGTGTGAGGATCACTAATGATGATGTGTTTTCCTTTGCCTTTGCCGGCCACTTTCGGCCAAACCAAGACTTTTTTGCTTGCTAGTTCTATTACATTAACAAGAAATGGTTACATGTCCACTTGCATATCCTGAAAACTCAACAGGCCCTCATTTATGGCCGATTGTGTCTGTCGACAAAAAATGTTACAATCATTGGTATGGGAAAAGGAATTATGCCACTTACAGTAAGCACATCTCTTTAATTCATCTAGAGGAGGCAGTTTATGAGTTACTTTAATGTTGCCACTTTTCACTAGTTCATCAAATACTTTATCACACTTAGTAACATTAAAAGTAAATGTAACTTCTTCTTGCTGATTCTTTTGAACTGGTTGTAAAGAAGAACAAGGTGAAGGTTTGACCTTTGTTGGCCAAACAAGTTCAGCAGTACATATATATGTGGATTCGTCATCCGAATTATCGCGCTCCACTAGATGTATAGTACAGCCGACCGATTTTGATGTCTCTTTACATCAATTTTCACAGGCTAAAGCCCGCTGATATAGCTGAGCTACTGAAAAGAACTTAGTGCCATCCAATTTGTCTCTTAAGTAGGATAGCAACCCATTAAAAGCTAGCCCTGCTAGCTCTTTGTCTGTGACATGGATTTGAAAGCCTCGATTTCTAGTGTCTCGAAACTTTTGGATATAATCATAAACCAGTTCTTCACGTCCTTGTCAGACTAAGGCCAAATCAGTCAATCCTAATTCATATATCCCTGGAAAAGAAATGCTCATGAAACTTACTTTCAAAATCATTCTAGGAATAAATGGACTTAGGAGGCAGGGCGACGTACCATGCTGAAAGTCGCCTAGAGGGGGGGGGGGTGAATAGGCGAAATGTGAAAATTATAAACTTAAGCACACAGTACAAGTCGAGGTTAGTGTTTGTTGGGGACTTGTTCTCAAATGCTATGAGTTAAGAACAAGGCAACACAAAAAATGTTAAACGTTAAAGTCCTTCGTCCTTCGAAGCATTATTTCCCTTGGGACATAATGATTTTTGGACGAAGGTTATGAAGGACATATCTTCATAAGCATAAGATATAATGAAGAAGGAATCATATGAAGTATAAGAGATAACATAAACAATTATGTATTGTTATCAACTCATTTCTATTTTATTATTATGGAAAAATGGAAATGATATGAAATTACAAATGTACCTTCGGCTTGAAAGAAGGTAAAAGTACAAGCGTGACACAAAAGCAAATGCCAAGTCAGCGTGAACAGTACGAGAGCACTGTTCATCTATTTATAGGCACGGGACGCAGCCCATGTAAAATTACACCCATGCCCTTTACATTTGCTAATGACTCTATAGTAACCCATCGAGGTCTGAATAGCCTTTTCCTTTTTAAGTCGGTTTCCTTTTCTGCTATAGTGCCGAAGCTCTCCTGCACATAGCTTCGGCTCTGCGCCAACCTTCGTATTCTTTGTGCTTCTTCATACTGTGGTTCTGATCCGAGTCCGAAGATACCTGTTCATGTATTATACTCCAAAAACATTGTTAAATCGTGTTTTTGAGGACCTTCGGAAGCCGAAGGCCCCTAACAATAACCTTCGTCCGAAAATCATTATGTCGCAAGGGAAATAATGCTTCGAAGAACGAAGGACTTTAACGTTTAACATTTTTTGTGTTGCCTTGTTCTCAACTCATAGCATTTGAGAACAAGTCCCCAACATTGGCGCCCACCTCCGGTGAACTCTTTTCGACCACCTTCGGCAAGCATTGACCTTCGTCATGCCACCGAAGAAAGCTTCAGCGACAGGGGCTGCCACTCTGCAGCCGCTGGACCCGAACCAGGAGACCCTTTCTCTTCGAGAGGCCCGAAGCCAGAAGAGGAAGGCCACTAGTCCAACACCCCAGGAGGACGAGTTGGACTAAGAAATCAGGAACATGGAGATGCTTCATCAACAAGTACAAAGGAAGAAGGAGAAGATGGCTCGACTAGCTGACCTTCAGAGGAAGATTGACGAAGCTACTGAAGAAGTATGCCATCTCGCCCAAGATGAGCAAGAGCGAAGGCCCCAACATAGGGAGCTTCATCAAGAAGGCTTCTTCAATGAGGATGAATGGTATGAGAATTTCCATCATGGAAATTTTGCTTTTGATGATGCTTCTCCTTTATCAGTAGAACTGCAGGCTACACCTTGGCCCCCATCTTACAAGCCACCCTAGCTCCCCATGTATGACGGGCACTCAGATCCGAAGCAGTTTCTGATGAGCTACGAAGCAACCATATCATCGTATGGAGGCAATACCGCAGTCATGGCGAAATCTTTCGTCATGGCAGTCAAGAATGTTGCGCAAACCTGGTACTCCTCTCTTCGGCCAGGAACAATCACATCATGGCAGAAGTTGAAGGACATGTTGATCACCAGTTTCCAAGGGTTTCAGAAGAAGCCGGTTACCGCTCAAGCTTTGTTCCAGTGCACGCAAGATCACGAAGAATACCTTCAGGCGTATGTCCGAAGGTTCTTGTGTCTGAGGGCACAAGCGCCAACGGTGCCCAATGAAATTGTCATTGAGGCCATGATCAAGGGGCTTCGGCCAGGACCTACGGCCCAATACTTCGCCAGGAAACCCCCTCAGACCCTGGAGAAATTGCTTCAAAAGATGGATGAATACGTCCACGCTGATAATGACTTTTGTCAAAGAAGGGAGGAAGCCTACAGGTTCTCTGAGATGACCAGGGGCTTCGGAGGGAGAATCCACCCAAGGCATGTCAGATCAATCGACTCCTCCCAGAATGACGACATAGGAAGTCAGCAACAGAGGCCACAGTATTCCTCACAAGCTTCGGGGCAGCAACAAAGCTATCTTCGGCCGCCAGCTCCAAGGGGCAGAGGCGCCAGGGGCTTCGGAGGAAGGTTTGGGGATCAGCCCAGGAAAATTTATTGCTTATTCTGTGGTGAGGACAAGGGCCATACTACGAGGATGTGCCATGTCACCATTTAGAAACAGAAGGAAATAGCAGAAGCTGCAGCTCAGCAGAACCAGCCGAATCAGGTCATGCATACTGCTTCATATCACTCGCCCTACATACCAGAGTATGTGGATAACCATCCTGCAGCGTCTGTTTCTTCGGCCAGTCAGCCACAGGCATCCTGGCCACAGCCGCCACCTCCGCCACCAATACAACCTGCATATTCGCACGGTCAACAGCCAGAAGGGAGTCAACAGACCCATCAGCAGAGAGACTTCAGGGAGGAGTCCGAAGCTCGCACAGTCAACAGTACTGTGCCAGAGTCGAAGCATATCTACTAAGAGATATCCTACCCCTGAATCAGTTTTTACATTTATTGTCATTCTCTTTCTTACTAAAGAACAGTTGTTGAAAACTTAGTTTTCTTGGTGTTTTTAATTCCTTGTAATAGCTTCGTTTTGCCATAGTGAAAATATATCTTCTCCACAGACTTAGGGAGTCCAAAAAGTCGCCGAGGCAAAAAAGCTGTTGCTAAGGCACAAATATCTTCGAAGCTACAAAAAGTCGTTCTACGGAACGCAGCATAAGTTTGCCAAAGCTACAAAAAGTCGTTCCTAAGAGAGCGCAGTGTAAGTTTTCTGCTCAAAAGTCGTTCCAAAGGGAATGCAGAGCCAAATACCGCTGAAATATAAGGCGAAGCGCGAAAAGTCAACGCGAATACCGCCGAAATAGAAGGTGAAGAAGTTCAAAAGACGTTCCTAAGGGAATGCAGAACTTACAGCGAAAAGTCAGCACTGATACACCGAAAAATAAGCGGTGAAGCCGAAAAATAAACGGCAAAGAGATTGTGTATTCCAATATGGGGATGTGAGTGTGTGTCTTCGGCACAAAGTATCATTTTCGCATAGCATAACATCATCACATCATTTTGCATAACATAACATCATACATCATATTGCATCAATGGCACAAGGGGACATAATGTTGATCTTCGGAGAATGCTTCGAAAAAGTGAAATTGTGCTAAGGCACAAAATAAGTTTTGAAGAGATACGATTTTATCAGCTCTAAAGTGGAGGAGAAAGTCTTTTACTGACGAAGTATCAGTGTTATGGCGACGCTTGGAGCATTTCTATAAACCACTTTGATATCAAGGAAGAAAGTCTATTACTAACGAAGCATTAATGTTTCTGCGATGATTGGAGGATTTCTCACGAAGCATAAAAACTCTTCTTTACGAAGCACGAAAAGAAGGGAAGGTGTTTTTTCGCCGAAGGCTCAAAAACGGTATGTACAATAAAATTTCATGCATCGCAAAGAAATAGATTACAAAGTCATTTACACATTACATTAAGAACTCATGAGTACCAAATATTACAAGCATAGTCCAGCAAATGTTACATTAATATTTTGGCAATGTCTACTCTTCTTCTCTCAAAACTTTGTCTGCAGCTTCGGTCAGCAGTTGAGTAACAACTTCGTCCATAATGGTTTCAGCCATACTAATAATTTCTGATGATGCTTTTGTCTCTGCTTCGGCCAGTGGCTCGAAGGGCTCCGGGGGAGGAGATAGTTCGGCTGCGGTAGAAAATATAAATAAGTTCGGAGTCACAAAAATAAAAAATAAAGTTAAAACCTATTAAGCAATACCTATCCGCCTTTCGAGTTCTGCAGCTCTTTCAGCTGCCTTCGTTGCTTCCTTAGCATCGTGAGTGTCTTTCTCACTTTTCTTTATTATTTCGTGAGCTGTCCCTCGGCCGCCATTTTCCCATATGTCAGTAAAGAATTTCCCACCAACTAAGCTTGCTTCGGCCGAGGGATCCTTCGTGTCATCAATAGAGAAAGCAGCTTCGGCTTGGGCCAGAATTTTCACATGTTCGCACCCCGCTTTCTCCAAAATAGCTGCGACCCCTCTTGCACCAGAAAAGGCACAGACATCCCCGCGACCATTCAAAATCTCCTCAAAGGCATCGGCCTCGCCGCTGATCCATTCAATTGGACCTTCGGGATCGCCCAGTACAAAGTTGTCTTCACTAGAATATGCGCCAACATTGGCGAAGCTAGTTTTCATCTTTTTTACACATGCTACAGATTTTTCATAGCATCTTTCTTTTAAAGATCGAAGCTCTACAACTGTTTTTTCCCAGTAATTTTTCCAGTAGCCACTGGCGTCTCGGTCAGCTTCAGCAATAGCAAATTTCAATTTTGCTTCAGCCAGCTGTTTTCGAAGATCTTCAATTTCGCATTTCTGAGCTTCAGCTTGGGTTTTGATAGTAACTTCGTCTTATTTTATTTTGTTCACCAATGAATTTAGGATTTTATCTTTTTTAAGACCTTCGTTCCTTAGTTCAATTACTTCAGAATGAAGGTTGTTTAGAGCTATAGTACATCCTTCGTCTTTGGTATTTTTCTGAGCCCTGAGAGCATTGCTAAGAATCAGGCCCTGCAAAAAGAAGTGTGGTATTAAGTATAAGCAAATAAAACAATTTTTTGTTTTTAAATACAAAAAAATCATTCTCATGCCTTTAAACTATTATATGCTAAGCTGTCCGCCAGTTCATCTTTCGATAGCACCAAAAGCCAATCTTCTAGTGTCGGGAATCCGAAGCTTTTGCCTATTTCCCGGCAGATAGAAATCTCCTTGCTGTCTGGGAGACAAAACAAGAAATCTTCTTCTCCGCTGTCGTTGAATATCAATGCCCCCTTTGGATATTTCAATTTCTAGGCATAATGTTGAGCTTCTCGTTTTTCTTCTTCAGATAACCTTTTTCCCGAAGCGTGTCATACAATATAATCAGGTACTTCGGAAGATGCTTCGAGAGTTGAAGTGACAGTTTTTTCAGGCAGAATTTGTGTTGCAGCTTCTTTTTCCATTTCTTTTTCTCCGGTTTCCAAGGATTTCTCCTTGGCAGGCTTTGAAGGCCCACCTTCAGTCCTGGCCTGGCTCTTTGCAGCCTCGGCTTCAGTTAGTTTTGTCTCAGCCTGTGTTTTTGAAGCTTCAACAGTTTTCCCTGGAGTAGAGCTCGAATTCTTTATAGTCTCCAGTACATCTAGTACATTGACCATCCTTTTCCTCTTGGGGGTCGCTATAAGATCTTTTTGTGCCTTCGACACTGTCACTTCTGCCGAAGGGCTCAGAACTGATATTTTTGTTTCTTTGATTCTAGGTTCTTCAATTTTGTTAACCTTCGGCATTGTAGCCGGTTCTTCAATCCTCTGTGTGAGGGCAGGTTCTTCGACTTTAGTAGCCGAAGATGATTCACCGCCGAACTTAGGCACTGTGGCCGGTTCAATGTAATGCGGTCGGTGAGTAAGTACCTTTACTTTTCTCCTCTTCGGCGCGGGCTCACTCGGAGCAGCTGAAGTAATATCCTTCCCAGAAGTTGCACTTTTTCTCTTTTGCCCCTTCGGCGGGTAGCGGTAGTCAGGATACATAAATCCGATGGCATCAAAAACTCTATTTGGCCTCTTCTTTTTCCGGCACCCGAAGGCCGCAGATAACGCATTATCTTCTGCTTTGGAGTACGGCCCAAGCAGTTCATCACTTGTAGCTTCGATACATTTCAGCCAGTCATCATTTGGCTCATCAAATTTATCTCCATATTTGAAGCTGTATTTCAGTCGAACCAGCTCTCCTTCGCCAGTTTTAGTAACAGTCTCCTTCGGCATTTCCGACTTCTCTAAAAGTGGCCACACTCTGAAGGCTATATGCTCCTGAATTAGGTCCCTTGTCCCGATGAAAGAGCAAATCGTGCCAAAGGCCCTTCGGCATCCTTCGGCTGCCTCATCAATCTCTACCTTCGATTTTCGGAGGCCGAAATGCTGCCACATGGGGCGCAAGATGATGTCTTTAATATCTTCTCTCGTCTTTAAGTCATTTTTCACGTAGTACCATTCCTTCATCCAGTCTCTAGGCCACCTCTTCCGAAAGGTTGGTGAAAGGGAATTAGGCTTACACCTAGTCCCTAATTAATTTTGGTGGTTGAATTGCCCAACACAAATAATTGGACTAACTAGTTTGCCCAAGTGTATAGATTATACAGGTGTAAAAGGTTCACACTCAGCCAATAAAAAGACCAAGTTTTGAATTCAACAAAGGAGCAAAGGGGCAACCGAAGGCATCCCTGGTCTGGCGCACCGGACTGTCCGGTGTGCCACCGGACATGTCCGGTGCACCAGGGGGACTCAAACTCAAACTCGCCACCTTCGGGAATTTCCAGAGGCGACTCGGCTATAATTCACCGGACTGTCCGGTGTACACCGGACAGTGTCCGGTGCGCCAAGGGAGGTCGGCCTCAGGAACTCGCCAGCTTCGGGAAACTCCAACGGCTAGTCCACTATAATTCACCGGACTGTCCGGTGTGCACCGGACTGTCCGGTGCGACTCCGGTGCAACGGCTATCTCCGCGCCAACGGCTCTCTGCCGCGCAATAAATGCGCGCTCTGCGCGCGCAGATGGCAGGCGTGCCCATACTGGCACACCGGACAAGGAACAGTACCTGTCCGGTGTGCACCGGACACCCAGGCGGGCCCACAAGTCAGAAGCTCCAACGGTCAGAATCCAACGGCAGTGATGACGTGGCAAGGGGCACCGGACTGTCCGGTGTGCACCGGACTGTCCGGTGCGCCATCGAGCAGACAGCCTCCCAACGGCCACTTTTGGTGGTTGGGGCTATAAATACCCCAACCACCCCACCATTCATTGCATCCAAGTTTTCCACTTCCCAACTACTACAAGAGCTCTAGCATTCAATTTTAGACACACCAAAGAGATCAAATCCTCTCCAAATTCCACACAACGCCATAGTGACTAGAGAGAGTGATTTGCTTGTGTTCTTTCGAGCTCTTGCACTTGGATTGCTTTCTTCTTTCTTGGTTCTTTCATTGCGATCAAGCTCACTTGTAATTGAGGCAAGAGACACCAAACTTGTGGTGGTCCTTGTGGGAACTTTGTGTTCCAAGTGATTGAGAAGAGAAAGCTCACTCGATCCGCGGGATCGTTTGAGAGAGGGAAGGGTTGAAAGAGACCCGGCCTTTGTGGCCTCCTCAACGGGGAGTAGGTTTGAGAGAACCGAACCTCGGTAAAACAAATCCGCGTGTCTCACTTCATTATTCGCTTGCGATTTGTTTTGCGCCCTCTCTCGCGGACTCCATTATATTTCTAACGCTAACCCGGCTTGTAGTTGTGATTATTTTTGAAAATTTCAGTTTCGCCCTATTCACCCCCCCTCTAGGCGACTTTCAATTGGTATCAGAACCCGGTGCTTCATTAGAGCCTAACCGCTCGAAGTGATGTCGGGAGATCACGCCAAGAAGGAGATGGAGACCGGCGAAAAGCCCACTACAAGCCACGGGAGCACTTCATCGGAAGAGTCCCACACCAAGAGGAAGGAGAAGAAGAAGGACTCCTCCAAACGAAAGGAGAAAAAGTCTTCCTCTTCTCACCACAAAGAGAAGAAGGAAAAATCTTCTTCCCACAAGCCGCATCGGAAAGGCGACAAGCACAAGAGGATGAGGAAAGTGGTCTACTACGAGACCGACACTTCATCAACATCGACCTCCGACTCCGATGCGCCCTCCGTCACTTCTAAGCGCCAAGAGCGCAAGAAGTATAGTAAGATCCCCCTACACTACCCTCGCATTTCCAAACATACACCTTTACTTTCCGTCCCATTAGGCAAACCACCAACTTTTGATGGTGAAGATTACGCTAGGTGGAGCGATTTAATGCGATTTCATCTAACCTCGCTCCACAAAGGTATATGGGATATTGTTGAGTTTGGTGCACAGGTACCGTCGGTAGGGGATGAGAACTATGATGAGGATGAGGTGGCCCAAATCGAGCACTTCAACTCTCAAGCAACAACAATACTCCTCGCCTCTCTAAGTAGAGAGGAGTATAACAAAGTACAAGGGTTGAAGAGCGCCAAGGAGATTTGGGATGTGCTCAAAACCGCACACGAGGGAGACGAGCTCACCAAGATCACCAAGCGGGAAACGATCGAGGGGGAGCTCGGTCGGTTCCGGCTTCGCAAAGGGGAGGAGCCACAACACATGTACAACCGGCTCAAGACCTTGGTGAATCAAGTACGCAACCTCGGGAGCGTAAAGTGGGATGACCACGAGATGGTTAAGGTTATTCTAAGATCTCTTATTTTCCTTAACCCTACTCAAGTTCAATTAATCCGTGGTAATCCTAGATATACTAAAATGACCCCCGAGGAAGTTATCGGGAATTTTGTGAGTTTTGAGTGCATGATTGAAGGCTCGAGGAAGATCAACGAGCTTGATGATGCCACCACATCCGAAGCTCAACCCGTTGCATTCAAGGCAACGGAAGAGAAGAAGGAGGAAGCTACACCAAGTCGACAACCAATAGACGCCTCCAAGCTCGACAATGAGGAAATGGCACTCGTCATCAAGAGCTTCCGCCAAATCCTCAATCAAAGGAGGGGGAAGGATTACAAGTCCCGCTCCAAGAAGGTTTGCTACAAGTGTGGTAAGCCCGGTCACTTTATTGCTAAATGTCCATTATCAAGTGACAGTGACAGGGATAACGACAAGAAGGGCAAGAGGAGAGAAAAGAAGAGATACTACAAGAAGAAGGGCGGCGATGCCCATGTTTGTCGGGAGTGGGACTCCGATGAAAGCTCTAGCGACTCCTCCGACGACGAGGACGCCGCCAACATCGCCGTCACCAAGGGACTCCTCTTTCCCAACGTCGGCCACAAGTGTCTCATGGCGAAGGACGGCAAACGAAAGAAGGTTTATGCATCCGGGGGCTCAAGTTGGATACTCGACAGCGGGTGCACAAACCACATGACAGGGGAGAAAAGGATGTTCTCCTCATATGAGAAAAACCAAGATCCCCAAAGAGCGATCACATTCGGGGATGGAAATCAAGGCTTGGTCAAAGGTTTGGGTAAAATTGCTATATCTCCTGACCATTCCATTTCAAATGTTTTTCTTGTTGATTCACTAGATTACAATTTGCTTTCCGTATCCCAATTATGTCAAATGGGCTACAACTGTCTATTTACTGATGTAGGTGTTACTGTCTTTAGAAGAAGTGATGATTCAATAGCATTTAAGGGAGTGTTAGAGGGTCAGCTATACTTGGTAGATTTTGATAGAGCTGAACTCGACACTTGCTTGGTTGCTAAGACTAACTTGGGTTGGCTCTGGCACCGCCGACTAGGCCATGTTGGGATGAAGAATCTTCACAAGCTTCTAAAGGGAGAACACATTTTGGGACTAACCAATGTTCATTTTGAGAAAGACAGGATTTGTAGCGCATGCCAAGCCGGGAAGCAAGTTGGCACCCATCATCCACACAAGAACATCATGACGACCGACAGGCCGCTTGAGCTACTTCACATGGATCTATTCGGCCCGATTGCTTACATAAGCATCGGCGGGAGTAAGTATTGTCTTGTAATAGTGGATGATTATTCTCGCTTCACTTGGGTATTCTTTTTACAGGAAAAATCTCAAACCCAAGAGACCTTAAAGGGATTCTTGAGACGGGCTCAAAATGAGTTCGGCTTAAGGATCAAGAAAATAAGAAGCGACAACGGGACGGAGTTCAAGAACTCACAAATTGAAGGCTTTCTTGAGGAGGAGGGCATCAAGCATGAGTTCTCTTCTCCCTACACCCCTCAACAAAATGGTGTAGTGGAGAGGAAGAATCGAACTCTATTGGACATGGCAAGAACCATGCTTGATGAGTACAAGACACCGGACCGGTTTTGGGCCGAAGCGGTCAACACCGCCTGCTACGCCATCAACCGGTTATATCTTCACCGAATCCTCAAGAAGACATCATATGAACTCCTAGCCGGTAAAAAGCCCAACATTTCATACTTTAGAGTTTTTGGTAGCAAATGCTTTATTCTTGTTAAAAGAGGTAGAAAATCTAAATTTGCTCCTAAAACTGTAGAAGGCTTTTTACTTGGTTATGACTCAAACACAAGGGCATATAGGGTCTTTAACAAGTCCACTGGACTAGTTGAAGTCTCATGTGACGTTGTGTTTGATGAAACTAACGGCTCTCAAGTAGAGCAAGTTGATCTTGATGAGATAGGTAATGAAGAGGCTCCATGCATAGCGCTAAGGAACATGTCCATTGGGGATGTGTGTCCTAAGGAACCCGAAGAGTCTCCAAGAACACAAGATCAACCGTCCTCCTCCACGCAAGCATCTCCACCAACACAAAATGAGGATGAAGCTCAAGTTGATGAAGTAGAAGATCAAGCAAATGAGCCACCTCAAGATAATAGCAATGATCAAGGGGGAGATGCAAATGAGGAAGACAAGGAGGAAGAGGAACCAAGACCGCCACACCCAAGAGTCCACCAAGCAATACAACGAGATCACCCCGTCGACACCATCCTCGGCGACATTCATAAGGGGGTAACCACTCGATCTTGTGTTGCACATTTTTGTGAACATTACTCTTTTGTTTCCTCTATTGAGCCACACAGGGTAGAGGAAGCACTTCAAGATTCGGATTGGGTGGTGGCGATGCAAGAGGAGCTCAACAATTTCACAAGGAATGAGGTATGGCATTTAGTTCCACGTCCTAATCAAAATGTTGTAGGAACCAAGTGGGTCTTCCGCAACAAGCAAGACGAGCATGGTGTGGTAACAAGGAACAAAGCTCGACTCGTGGCCAAGGGATATTCACAAGTCGAAGGTTTGGATTTTGGTGAAACCTATGCACCCGTAGCTAGGCTTGAGTCAATTCGCATATTATTGGCCTATGCTACTTACCATGGCTTCAAGCTTTATCAAATGGACGTGAAGAGTGCCTTCCTCAATGGACCAATCAAAGAGGAGGTCTATGTTGAGCAACCTCCCGGCTTTGAAGACAGTGAGTACCCTAACCATGTTTATAGGCTCTCTAAGGCGCTTTATGGGCTCAAGCAAGCCCCAAGAGCATGGTATGAATGCCTTAGAGATTTCCTTATTTCAAATGGCTTCAAAGTCGGAAAAGCCGATCCTACACTCTTTACTAAAACTCTTGAAAATGACTTGTTTGTATGCCAAATTTATGTTGATGATATTATATTTGGGTCTACTAACAAGTCTACATGTGAGGAGTTTAGTAGGATCATGACACAGAAATTCGAGATGTCGATGATGGGGGAGTTGAAGTATTTTCTAGGATTTCAAGTCAAACAACTCCAAGAGGGCACATTCATTTGCCAAACAAAGTACACTCAAGACATTCTAAGTAAGTTTGGAATGAAGGATGCCAAGCCCATCAAGACTCCCATGGGAACGAATGGGCATCTCGACCTCGACACGGGAGGTAAGTCCGTGGATCAAAAGGTATACCGGTCGATGATTGGTTCATTGCTTTATTTATGTGCATCTCAACCGGACATTATGCTTTCCGTTTGCATGTGTGCAAGATTCCAATCCGACCCTAAGGAATCCCACCTTACGGCCGTAAAACGAATCTTGAGATACTTGGCTTATACTCCTAAGTTTGGGCTTTGGTACCCTCGGGGATCCACTTTTGATTTAATTGGTTATTCGGATGCCGATTGGGCGGGGTGCAAAATTAATAGGAAGAGCACATCGGGGACTTGCCAGTTCTTGGGAAGATCCTTGGTGTCTTGGGCTTCAAAGAAGCAAAATTCGGTCGCTCTTTCCACCGCCGAAGCCGAGTACATTGCCGCAGGTCATTGTTGCGCGCAATTGCTTTGGATGAGGCAAACCCTGCGGGACTACGGTTACAAATTAACCAAAGTCCCTTTGCTATGTGATAATGAGGGTGCAATCAAAATGGCCGACAACCCCGTCGAGCATAGCCGCACTAAGCACATAGCCATTCGGTATCATTTTCTTAGGGATCACCAACAAAAGGGAGATATCGAGATTTCTTACATTAATACTAAAGATCAATTAGCCGATATCTTTACCAAGCCACTTGATGAACAATCTTTTACCAGACTTAGGCATGAGCTCAATATTCTTGATTCTAGAAATTTCTTTTGCTAGCTTGCACACATAGCTCATGAATGTACCTTTGATCATGTCTCTTTCATATGCTATGACTAATGTGTTTTTCAAGTCTGTTTCAAACCAAGTCATAGGTATATTGAAAGGGAATTGGAGTCTTCGGCGAAGACAAAGGCTTCCACTCCGTAACTCATCCTTCGTCGTCGCTTCAAGCAACTCTCTATTCTTTGGGGAGAAATGAGCATTAAAGAAAAGGACTTCGTCTTTGGTATAATCTTAACTCATTTATTTATGACCAAAGGGGAAGAAAAGCACTTCAAGGGCTCTAATGATTCCGTTTTTGGCGATTCATGCCAAAAAGGGGGAGAAAGTATGAGCCCAAAGCAAAAGGACCGCACCACCACCAATTTCAAAAACTTAGTACTTTCCAAAAGTATCTTTCAATTGGTATCCTATTGTGTTCAAAAGGGGGAGAAAGTAGTATTTCAAAAATGGTATATCAAAACCCTCTTGAACACTAAGAGGTGGATCTCCTTTAGGGGGAGTTTTGTTTAGTCAAAGGAAAAGCATTTGAAACAGGGGGAGAAAATTTCAAATCTTGAAAATGCTTTGCAAAATCTTATTCATTTACCTTTGACTATTTGCAAAAGATCTTTGAAATGGATTTATAAAAGAATTTGCAAAAACAAAACATGTGGTGCAAAAGTGGTCCAAAATGTTAAAAATGAAAGAAACAATCCATGCATATCTTGTAAGTATTTAATATTGGCTCAATTCCAAGCAACCTTTACACTTACGTTATGTAAACTAGTTCAATTATGCACTTCTATATTTGCTTTGGTTTGTGTTGGCATCAATCACCAAAAAGGGGGAGATTGAAAGGGAATTAGGCTTACACCTAGTCCCTAATTAATTTTGGTGGTTGAATTGCCCAACACAAATAATTGGACTAACTAGTTTGCCCAAGTGTATAGATTATACAGGTGTAAAAGGTTCACACTCAGCCAATAAAAAGACCAAGTTTTGAATTCAACAAAGGAGCAAAGGGGCAACCGAAGGCATCCCTGGTCTGGCGCACCGGACTGTCCGGTGTGCCACCGGACATGTCCGGTGCACCAGGGGGACTCAAACTCAAACTCGCCACCTTCGGGAATTTCCAGAGGCGACTCGGCTATAATTCACCGGACTGTCCGGTGTACACCGGACAGTGTCTGGTGCGCCAAGGGAGGTCGGCCTCAGGAACTCGCCAGCTTCGGGAAACTCCAACGGCTAGTCCACTATAATTCACCGGACTGTCCGGTGTGCGACTCCGGTGCAACGGCTATCTCCGCGCCAACGGCTCTCTGCCGCACAATAAATGCGCGCTCTGCGCGCGCAGATGGCAGGCGTGCCCATACTGGCACACCGGACAAGGAACAGTACCTGTCCGGTGTGCACCGGACACCCAGGCGGGCCCACAAGTCAGAAGCTCCAACGGTCAGAATCCAACGGCAGTGATGACGTGGCAAGGGGCACCGGACTGTCCGGTGTGCACCGGACTGTCCGGTGCGCCATCGAGCAGACAGCCTCCCAACGGCCACTTTTGGTGGTTGGGGCTATAAATACCCCAACCACCCCACCATTCATTGCATCCAAGTTTTCCACTTCCCAACTACTACAAGAGCTCTAGCATTCAATTCTAGACACACCAAAGAGATCAAATCCTCTCCAAATTCCACACAACGCCATAGTGACTAGAGAGAGTGATTTGCTTGTGTTCTTTCGAGCTCTTGCACTTGGATTGCTTTCTTCTTTCTTGGTTCTTTCATTGCGATCAAGCTCACTTGTAATTGAGGCAAGAGACACCAAACTTGTGGTGGTCCTTGTGGGAACTTTGTGTTCCAAGTGATTGAGAAGAGAAAGCTCACTCGATCCGCGGGATCGTTTGAGAGAGGGAAGGGTTGAAAGAGACCCGGCCTTTGTGGCCTCCTCAATGGGGAGTAGGTTTGAGAGAACCGAACCTCGGTAAAACAAATCCGCGTGTCTCACTTCATTATTCGCTTGCGATTTGTTTTGCGCCCTCTCTCGCGGACTCCATTATATTTCTAACGCTAACCCGGCTTGTAGTTGTGATTATTTTTGAAAATTTCAGTTTCGCCCTATTCACCCCCCCCTCTAGGCGACTTTCAGTTGGCACTGGGCAGCTTGAGCCTGAACGAGCAATGAAGCTATAGCAACCAAAATTGTTATGATATTGCTCCTTACCTCAGGGCTTCGTCTCATATAAAAGCTCGTGCATACTGCAGAAACTTTTTGCACTTGGCTCCAAGCCCTGACTCCTCACGGCCCAGACGAAGATTCCCATTCTTATGATTGCTTCGGGGGTAATTTGGTGAAGGAAAATCTGGTATATCTTTAAAACTTCAACCACAAATCTGCTTAAAGGGAGCCGAAGCCCAGCTTTGAAAAAGCTTCGGAAGATCACGACTTCATTCTCTTCGGGAGTAGGAGCAGTCTTGTCTCCGTTGTCAGCCCTCATGATAGACATATCTTGAAAATATCTTCCCCTCATATTATCGAGATGACTCTGTTTAATAGTTGATTTTCCGAAAATTGCATGACTTGGTCGCCAGGGTCGATCTTCGGAGTCTTCGCCGCCACTTTCCACATCATAACTGTCGCTGTCACCGGTGTCTTCAGATAAGCCTTCTAAAATCTCCCTAGTAATCTTTTCTGTATTTGTTTTTGCTATTGATTCAATAAAGCTAGCATTCTTCTCCTCAGAAAGCTTCTCCTCCTCGCTCAGCTTCGTTTCAGCAACAACTTTCTTATCTTGAGACATCTCTTCAGAAATGGTGAAAATGTGCTCCTAAAGCCGAAGCTTAGAAAATCTAAAAAACCAAGCAAGCGTTGGTAGGCAAGAGTTAAAAATTGAGCAAGCAGAGCAGATGGCAAAAAGCGTGCCAAATGAGCTCGTGGTGTGCTCCTATTTATACGCCTAGTGCGTTGCAGGATGGAGGGCCCCGCTTGTCATTGACTGTTGCTATTCTAGCAAAGGGAAGGTATTTTTTCGGACCTTCGGCTTAGGGCCTTCGTCCATATCGCAATTTGAATTTATCATTCTAACAAATTAATATTGCGAGGGGCTACTGTTGGGGGCCTTCGGTTTCCGAAGGTCCTCAAAAACACGATTTAACAATGTTTTTGGAGTATAATACATGAACAGGTATCTTTGTACTCGGATCAGAACCACAGTATGAAGAAGCACAAAGAACACGAAGGTTGGCGCAGAGCCGAAGCTATGTGCAGGAGAGCTTCGGCACTATAGCAGAAAAGGAAACCGTCTTCAAAAGGAAAAGTCTATTCAGACCTCGATGGGTTACTATAGAGTCATTAGCAAATGTAAAGGGCATGGGTGTAATTTTACATGGGCTGCGTCCCGTGCCTATAAATAGATGAACAGTGCTCTCGTACTGTTCACGCTGACTTGGCATTTGCTTTTGCGTCACGCTTGTACTTTTACCTTCTTTCAAGCCAAAGGTACATTTGTAATTTCATATCATTTCCATTTTTCCATAATAATAAAATAGAAATAAGTTGATAACAATACATAATTGTTTATGTTATCTCTTATACTTCATATGATTCCTTCTTCATTATATCTTATGCTTATGAAGATATGTCCTTCATAACCTTCGTCCGAAAATCATTATGTCCCAAGGGAAATAATGCTTCGAAGGACGAAGGACTTTAACGTTTAACATTTTTTGTGTTGCCTTGTTCTTAACTCATAGCATTTGAGAACAAGTCCCCAACAGTGTTAGAAATGAATTCGAGTCCGAAAGAGAAGGAAAACAAATCAACCAAGAAATAAAGCGGGTGAACACGATGATTTGTTTTACCGAGGTTCGGTTCTAAAGAACCTAGTCTCCGTTGAGGTGGTCACAAGGACCGGGTGTCTTTCAACCCTTTCCCTCTCTCAAACGGTCTCCTAGACCGAGTGAGCTTTCTCCTTAATCAAATGGGTCATTTAGACCCCGCAAGGACCACCACACACTTGGTGTCTCTTGCCTTGATTACAAGTCACTTGAGAACAAGAATGAGGAAGGAAAAAAGCGATCCATGAAACAAGAGCGCAAAGAACACGAACAAACTCTCTCTCAAGTCACTAGGTGAGTGGAATGTATTTGGGACTTGGAGAGGCTTTGATTCTATTGAAATTGTGTCTTGGAGTGAATGCACTAGCTCCTGTATTGAATGTGAAGTGCTGGAAACTTGGATGCTTGGAGTGGTGGTGGTTGGGGGTATTTATAGCCCTCAACCACCACATAGCCGTTGGGGATGGCTGCTATCGATGAGCGCATCGGACAGTCTGGTGTGCCAGCTATGTCACCCAACCGTTAGGGTTCCAGAGCAGTTAAGCGTTGGAGGCTTGTCTTCAAGCGGCACCAGACAGTCCAGTGCCGCACCGGACACGCACTGTTCACTGTCCTATGCGCCTCTGACTTCTGTGCTTTGACTCTACGTGCACTGTTCTTCACTGTTCAACGGTCAGCGCGGCTTTTGCAGTCGACCGTTGCGCGAGTAGCCGTTGCTCCGCTGGTGCACCGGACAGTCTGGTGAATTATAGCAGAGCGCGCCCTAAGAAACCCGAGAGTGGAGAATTGGACGTTGTACGGCCCTGGTGCACCGAACAATGTCCGGTGGCACACCGAACAGTCCGGTGCGCCAGACTAGGGCATACTCGGTTTCTTTGCTCCTTTGAATTTGATCCCTAACTTCAATCTTTTATTGGTTTGTGTTGAACCTTTATGCACCTGTAGAATATATAATCTAAAGCAAACTAGTTAGTCCAATATTTGTGTTGGGTATTCAACCACCAAAATTATTTATTGGAAAAAGTTAAACCCTATTTCCCTTTCAATCTCTCCCTTTTTGGTGATTGATGCCAACACAAACCAAAGCAAATATATAAGTGCAGAATTGAACTAGTTTGCATAAGGTAAGTGCATAGGTTACTTGGAATTAAACCAATTTATAATTTCACTTGATATGCGTGGATTGCTTTCTTTTATTTAACATTTTGGACCACATTTGCACCATTTGTTTTGTTTTTGCAAATCCTTTTTTGAAAATCTTTTCAAAGTCTTTTTGCAAATAGTCAAAGGTATATGAATAAGATTGCAAGAAGCATTTTCATGTTTTGAAATTTCTCCCCCTGTTTCAAATGATTTTCCTTTGACTAAACAAAACTCCCCCTGAATGAAATTCTCCTCTTATCTTTCAAGAGGGTTTTAATAAATATCAATTGGAAATATGTAATTTATTCCAATTTTGAAAAATACCAATTTGAAAGTAAACATACCAATTTGAAATATATTAATTAAAAAAATTTCGAAGGATGGTGGTGCGGTCCTTTTGCTTTGGGCTAATACTTTCTCCCCCTTTGGCATTAATCACCAAAAACGGAGACTTTGTGAGCCCTCTTTACTTTCTCCCCCATTGGTAAATGAAATGTGAGTGAAAGATTATACCAATGTGAGAGTGATGTGGAGTGACGGCGAAGGTTAAATGATACCGATAGAGTGGAGTGGAAGCCTTGTCTTCGCCGAAAAACTCCATTTCCCTTACATTAGTCGTAGTCATGAAAGAGATATGATCAAAGGTATATAAATGAGCTATGTGTGCAATGTTTCAATCAAAGTTCCAAGAATCATGAATATTTAGCTCATTCCTAAGTTTGCTAAAGGTTTTCTCATCTAAAGGCTTGGTAAAGATGTCGGTTAATTGTTCTTTGGTGCTAACATAAGCTATCTCGATATCCCCATTTTGTTGGTGATCCCTCAAAAAGTGATACTGAATGTCTATGTGCTTAGTGCGGCTGTGTTCAACGGGATTGTCCGCCATGCGGATTGCACTCTCATTGTCACATAGGAGAGGGACATTGCTCAATTTGTAGCCATAGTCCCTGAGGGTTTGCCTCATCCAAAGTAATTGTGCACAGCAATGGCCTACGGCAATGTATTCGGCTTCGGCGGTAGAAAGAGGTACTGAGTTTTGTTTCTTTGAAACCCAAGACACCAGGGATCTTCCTAGAAACTGACAAGTCCCTGATGTGCTCTTCCTATCAATTTTACACCCTGCCCAATCGGCATCGGAATATCCTATTAAATCAAAAGTGAATCCCTTGGGGTACCAAAGTCCAAACTTAGGAGTGTAAACTAAATATCTCATGATCCTTTTCACGGCCCTAAGGTGAACTTCCTTAGGATCGGCTTGGAACCTTGCACACACGCATACGGAAAGCATAATATCCGGTCGAGATGCACATAAATAGAGTAAAGAACCTATCATCGACCGGTATACCTTTTGATCTACGGACTTACCTCCCGTGTCGAGGTCGAGATGCACATTGGTTCCCATGGGTGTCTTGATGGGTTTGGCATCCTTTATTCCAAACTTGGTAAGTATGTCTTGTATGTATTTTGTTTGGCTGATGAAGGTGCCATCTTTGAGTTGCTTGACTTGAAATCCTAGGAAATACTTCAACTCCCCCATCATAGACATCTCGAATTTCTGTATTATGATCCTACTAAACTATTCACAATTAGATTTGTTAGTAGACCCAAATATGATATCATCAACATAAATTTGGCATACAAACAAATCTTTTGCAATAGTTTTAGTAAAGAGTGTAGGATCGACTTTTCCGACTTTGAAGCCATTAGTGATAAGAAAATCTCGTAGGCATTCATATCATGCTCTTGGGGCTTGCTTGAGCCCATAAAGCGCCTTTGAGAGTTTATACACATGGTTAGGGTACTCACTAACTTCAAAGCCGGGAGGTTGCTCAACATAGACATCTTCCTTGATCGGTCCATTTAGGAAGGCACTTTTCACGTCCATTTGATAAAGCTTAAAGCCATGGTAAGTAGCATAGGCAAGTAATATGCGAAATGACTCAAGTCTAGCTATGGGTGCATAGGTTTCACCGAAATCCAAACCTTCAACTTGTGAATATCTCTTGGCCACAAGTCGGGCTTTGTTCCTTGTCACCACACCATGCTCATCTTGCTTGTTGCGGAATACCCACGTGGTACCTACAACATTTTTGTTAGGACATAGAACTAAATGCCATACCTCATTCCTCGTGAAGTTGTTGAGCTCCTCTTGCATAGCCATCACCCAATCCGAATCTCTTAGTGCATCCTCCACCCTGTATGGCTCAATAGAGGACATAAAAGAGTAATGTTCATAGAAATGAGCAACTCGAGTTCTAGTGGTTACCCCCTTATGAATGTCACCGAGGATGGAGTTCACGGGGTGATCTCGTTGAATTGCTTGGTGGACTCTTGGGGTGGCGGTCTTTGACCCTGAATCTCTTGCTCATCTTCCTTGTTCTCATTGACTTGATCTCCCTCTTGATCATTGTCCTCCTCTTGAGGTGGCTCATCCTCTTGATCTTCATCATCTTGAGCATGTTCCTCATCTTGAGTTGGTGGAGATACTTGCATGGAAGATGACGGTTGATCTTGTGCTTGTGTGGGCTCTTCGGATTCCTTAGGACACACATCCCCAATGGACATGTTCCTTAGCGCGACACATGGATCCTCTTCATCATCTAATTCATCAAGATCAACTTGATCTACTTGAGAGCCATTAGTCTCATAAAACACAATGTCACAAGAAACTTCAACTAATCCAGTGGATTTGTTGAAGACTCTATATGCCCTTGTGTTTGAGTCATATCCTAGTAAAAAGCCTTCTACAGCCTAAGGAGCAAATTTTGATTTTCTACCTCTTTTAACAAGAATAAAACATTTGCTACCAAAGACTCTAAAATATGAAACATTAGGCTTTTTACCGGTGAGGAGTTCATATGATGTCTTCTTGAGGATTTAGTGAAGATAGAGCTGGTTGATGGATTAGCAGGTGGTGTTAATCGCCTCAGCCCAAAACCGGTCCGGAGTCTTGTACCCATCAAGCATGGTCCTTGCCATGTCCAGTACAGTTCTATTCTTCCTCTCCACTACACCATTTTGTTGAGGTGTGTAGGGAGAAGAGAACTAATGCTTGATGCCCTCATCCTCAAGAAATCCTTCTATTTGTGAGTTCTTGAACTCCATCCCATTGTCGCTTCTTATCTTTTTTATCCTTAATCGGAACTCGTTTTGAGCCCGTCTTAAGAATCCCTTTAAGGTCTTTTGGGTTTGAGATTTTTCCTGTAAAAAGAATACCCAAGTGAAGCGAGAATAATCATCCACAATTACTAGACAGTACTTGCTCCCGCCGATGATTATGTAGGCAATCGGGTTGAATAGATCCATGTGGAGTAGCTCGAGTGGCCTGTCAGTCGTCATAATGTTTTTGTGTGGATGATGTACGCCAACTTACTTTCCTGCTTGACATGCTCTACAAACCCTATCTTTCTCAAAATAAACATTTGTTAGTCCTAAAATGTGCTCTCCCTTTAGAAGCTTGTGAAGATTTTTCATCCCTACATGGGCTAGTCGGCAATGCCAGAGCCAACCCATATTAGTCTTAGCAATTAAGCAAGTATCAAGTTCAGTTTTGTTAAAATCAACTAGGTATAAGTGACCCTCTAATACTCCCTTTAATGCTACTGAATCATCAATTCTTCTAAAGACAGTAACACCTATATGTGTAAATAGACAGTTGTAGCCTATTTTGCATAATTGAGATACAGAAAGCAAATTATAATCTAAAGAATCTACAAGAAAAATGTTGGAAATTGTGGTAGAACCTCCCAAGATATTGGGCCCACATGCACCTGTTCTTGTCTCAAAGACCTCAGACGGCTATGCATGTGCACCAAATAACTTAACAGGATCCGTCTGAGTGCCCCAAGGACCTCGGATAAACCACTTACAACCAGAACCGCGGGATTAAGTAACACAAATCACACACACAACATTTTTGCAGCGGAAATCTTAGTACCAAATTTTACAGGTTACAAAAATTTTACATTGTACATGACCGGGGTGATTACAAAGGTGATTCAAAGAAATAACTTTAAACTGTTATAAATTATTTATAAGTTTAAAATATATGCTAGCTCAAGTGACCATCCTCAATAAGAAGATAAAGATGGGGTATACTTATATAAGAAGGCCGAGCCCACCGGCACTTAACACCATCAACAGCAGCACAAAACTATAACCTGAAAAACAACAGGGAATAAAACCCTGAGTATGGAATTACTCAGCAAGACTTACCCGACTAAAGAAAAGACTCTCAAGGATATGCTGGATTTGGGAATCAAGGAGAGGCTTTAGCAAGAATCAACTTAGATACTTTTGCAGAACTAGCTTACTAAAGTGAGTCCTTACTTTCAATATTTTAACGCCAGATTAAATATTAATAGACTCTATTTGCATCTGGTCTAATTTCACCATCTCATCAATACAACATCATTTTTATTCATAATGTTTACAACCTGACTTAGGTTGTAGGTCGGAGATCAAGTCTCCACTCTCCGGGGATATAACGGCGATCCGAATCGATTTACTCAGCTGAGGATCTCTAACCACACGACATATGTAGCACTTAACCCTTGCATATGTCAACCGTTCCCACGGATCCTCCACTACATGAACAGGTCCACGCCACCCGAGAGCACACCACCCCTTTTAGGCGATCCTTTGCCAGGAGGGTACGTGCCACTCTCGCCATCTCTCCACTCCCAGTGCGCGATTGTCTTTTCATGTATGGAATAGCCGGGTTCAAGCTTACCCTGTCCCATTTCTAGGGCATGTGGCTAGTTAAGATAGTCCTTGATCAACAGGCCTACATACGCATCCAATCCTTAACTAACCTGGGTAGAACATCACCTGTTCCTAGCCCAAGTCCCGATTTAAGTACTTTCATCCTTAGGATTGTTTATGTTCCTAGGATGAAAAGAGCATCAAAGGGAACTTTGCAGTAAGATCCCACCATGCTCTCAATGAAAATATTCTTGCAGGTAGAAGTCATCTTTCCTCAGGATAACCCCTGAGCTAGGCAGTATTGCAAAAGACAACCTCTATCCACAAGATCTAAGCAGGGCTAAGCATTTTTGAAAATCATATTTTGATACTTCACCAGAAGTATCTATAAAGGTATGGATATCAAGGAAGGCAATGCATCAAAGGGTTTCAAGCAACTCCTATAAACCTAATGCACATTTCACTAGACTTAAAGTGTGCAAAAATTATTTAAAAACACAAGGAAGGGGTTGCATGCACCGGGGCTTGCCTTTGTTGCAGTGAAGAGGTCTAGATCCCTCTACAAGCTACCCAGTTAGATGGCTCCTCCACTTGATCAGCAGCCACTGGAGTAGATTCCTCTTCAGTCACCACTTCAGCTTGAATCTTCAGTCCTCGTGCTGGGAGTTCTATATGAAATAACATGATCATGGATGTTTATGCTTATGCAACTTGAAAAGAAAATACTAAGAAGCATCACAGGACTTACACCTCTCTAAAGGTGCATACAAAAACTAACAAAACCTTAAGAGAGCTAAATACTCTAATATCACAACTCAATTCACCAACCAAACTAGGAAACCTTGCCTCCATAACCAACCAAGTACTTTATTTATGCATTAAGCAAGGATCCAAACTGCATGTACTACAATTTATAGTGTCCAAGAATCAGCCACAATTCATTGAACCTATTTTCAGTTCTCTGAATTCATCTTTTAGTGCTCCATTCCTCTCTCTCTGTTCAGTGCTTTGTAACTCACAAATTCCCTCAACAACAAACACAACTCATTTACTCCAAGTTATTCTCTAGACATAGCTCTACTACTTTGGCATAGCATCCCCAGACTGAAACCATACTAATCAAAAGTTATGATGCCACAAAATAGAGCAAAATCACAAAAAAGTTCAGTTTCAGTGAACTGAAACAGCACTGCACCCACTCTGGCAGAGAAGTTTGGGACACCTTTTTACTGCCAACTTATACAGTAGCAAGCCCATTCTTTGAATGAAACTTGTTGTCCTTGATGTGGTCTTTTATCTGGATGTGGAATCCCTAACCCATTTCCCCTTGGAGTAATTACCACAAGGCTCCAAAGTTGGGTAAAAACTAACTCAAACTGCCAGCAATAGTTAACTAAATTTACATATCTCCAGTCGGACAGCACAACTTGGAGCCACTTTAACTCCTCTTTTTGTGTAGCACCAAGTCCAACCCTCTTTAGGGAATTTGTTCTCCTATATATGTCCTTTCAGTTTGCTAAAGAATTCCTAACCCAATTTGCCTTGCACTAATTACCATAGGGCTCCAAACTAGACACCCTTGTGCTGAATTTCAGTTCACAGTGGACTGAATACAATTCAGTTTCAGCCGCCAGACAGTCTAGATTTGAGCAGCTGTTACTCCAATTTTCATATAACATCCAACAAGACTGTCTTAAGGAGATTTGTTCATCATCATATGAGCTTCACTATCTGATGTAGAGCACAAAACATGTATAGCTCGGCTAAGGAAACTTTGAAAGTTACCTGGTCACGGCGAGGTGGACTAACTGCTGACGATGGTCACCACCTAGGGACTGGGCAAACTTGGGAAGGGGAGATGTGAACACTGGTGTGGACAGAAGATTTACCACCCTCACACACGCTGCAACCTGGCTGGAGCTTGAGGATAGGGAGGAAAACTTCCCTGGACCAAGTTTTATAGCCACAGATGAAGGACAGATGTCACTAAACCTGTGCAGTGCATGGAGGTGAAGAGTTCCCAGAGATGCCAGCACAACCTGGGCTCCAATACGTGGCTTTCATGCATCAAATACTCACAAACTGACAGGCACAATATAGACACTGAATCTGGACAGCTAGCACACAAATATCCCTTGTGGATATGCTCTAACAGCCCAAAATATCAACCTTATTCAGTGAACACAGACAGGCAGGCGTGTGGCTGAGAACACCACTTGTGGCTAAGCACAAAGATGTCCAAGACTTGATATTTCTAATGGGGTAGCCACTAGAGTTACTTTGCTGCCCAGCTCAATCCATCCAAGGCTAACAGATAAAGTCTCCCTGTTCACTGCCTTCAAACAGTCCAAAACTGGATATTCTTCAGTACAGAGTGAGCCCCAAACTTCTAAGCTGTGCATTTAATCCTTATCTCTACCCCTTCACTCAAATATAAACACAACAAGGAAGACAGATCTTCTTCAGTTACTTGAACAGAATCTGAACCCAATTCTGAATCAGCCTCATCAGCTCTATTGTCTTGTTGCGTACCTCCCTGTTAACCCCCTTCAACTTCTCAATTTCTCGTAATAACAGGGAGAGCAAGTTAAATAAAACTTGTCCACCAAACAACCCTCTACGATTCCTCCACAGAACCCTTAAGCTTTTACCCCTTGGATCAACCATCAACTAGCTCCAAAGTCTAAAGAAAAACACTGAAAATTCAGTTTCAGAGGTCTGAAACGGCATACACTAATTCTGACAGGGCAAGTTTGGGAGCAATTTTACTCACAACCTTGTACAGTACCAGGCCCACTCACTTCAAGAGACATGTTCCCCTTCATATGGACTTTGACTTTACTACAGAACGCTTAACCAAAATCTCCGTAGATTAATTATCATAGAGCTCCAAACTGGGCAACTTGCTGCCATTCAGGGTTCAGAACTGAATAAAAATTCAGTTATTAACCAACCTGACAATCCAATCTTTGAGCAACTATTTCTACACTTTTTGTATGGGATCAGGTCCACCACCCTATAAGAAAGTTGTTCCACATTATATGGTCTTCACTTATTTTACAAACACCATAACACAAAACCTTATAGAGTAGCCACAAATAGGCTTCAAAACTGCTATCAAAACACTGAAACTCAGTTTCAGTTACTGTTTCCAATCTGAAAATTCAGAAGTAAAGCAGCACCACTTGGAACCACTCTTTTTTCTGGGTTCCAAATGTTTTTAGGGTCAAGTTTCTTAATAAAGTTTATACTCCTCTAGTTCCTCTACAAGTTTGATTTAGTGACCATTAACCAAAACCTCTTAAATTCCAAACTACAATAGCCCAAAGTTTGCTCCAATTGCTGAAATTCAGAATCTGAATTTCACTAAGTCTGAAATCCACAATTTTTGACAGCTTTACTTTGGACCAGTTTTACTCAAAGTTCCATATAGTTTTAGAGCTATATGACTTAACCAAACTTAAACTCCTCATGTAGCTCTATAACTTTGTTATAATGATCATCTTCAAAATGGTTCTAGATCAAAAGTTACAAGAGTCCAAAGTTGTCTAGTTTATATTATTTTCAGCAATTCTAAAATGAACCCAAAACTGAATTTTTGTACTTAACTCCAAATTCTTCCACACAACTTAGGAATCTCCAAATAAGAAACATATCCACTTTTCCAAGCTCCACAACTTTGATATATGGACTTTTGTCAAATTATTTCCAGATTTTTGAATTCCTCTTTTGGGCTAGTTTTAGGATTTCAAATGAGTTTCATTTGTATTTCAGCTTCTTCCAGGGATTCATCCCTTTGATCCATCCATCAGAAACAAGGTTACTCTCTAGTCTAAGATCCAATCTTTGATACACATAGCTCATATCCAAAATGTTCTGGTTTAGAATTTCCTTTACTTAACCATCTATTCCAAGCAAAGCTCAAGTTAAGGTTTGGAGTTATTCCAGCTTCTTAAGCGCTTCTTCCACTTGACCATCATTCCAAAACAAGTCTACTCTAGGCTCTAAGACTTACCTTTAACATTTAAGACTCCAAGTCAACTTGTTACTTGCTTAAGAGATGACCTACCCCTGTTTAGCTTAAGCCAAGTCCTTAGACTAAACTCTAAACCCAACACACAACATCCCACTTTTGAAAAAGTTTAACCTAGTGAATGCATTCTAGGTGTAACAAGCACATTAATGCAGATGCTTATGATGACATGTCAGAGTTTTAGTTTACGTAACACCAGGGGTGTTACAGCCTTCCCCCCTAAAAACAAATCTCGTCCCGAGATTTAAAACTCTAGGCTAGATAATGGAAAAGGAAATGCGTCACTGGCTTATTTCCCCATTACTCCTACAAAGCAGGGGTGTGCCCCTATTGGTTCATACCAAAGACAAACTACACAAATCCTAGGACTTACGAGAACCTAGGAACTCAGGAAAATGTTTTTCTAAATACTCCTCCGATTCCCATATGGTTTATCTTCCGGGTGTTGGTTCCACTGTAGCTTACAAAACTTGATAAATTTTCTTCGAGTGACCCGATCCTTTAGATCCAACACCTTTATGTGATATTCCAAGTAGGTTAAATCTGGTCCAAGGTTAACATCTGCAATCTCAATAACATGCTTGAGGACTCGAAAACATTTCTTTAACTGGGACACGTAGAACATGTTGTGCACTGTTGACAAATTCTTTGGCAACTGTACCTTATAAACTACAGGTCCACGAAATGAACTGAGTCTCAAGGCTTCACGAATAGGAAAAGGTAGTATAGAAAAGCAAAGATAGATAGCATGAATAGGATGGATGAAACATGTACTAAGCTACTACATAGGGGGTTTAACTTAAAATTGTATGTCATGATGCATGCTCGTCTTATTCGTCCTCACAATTCTTGCCAACATATAGTGGCTATCACGTTCTATGACGGTGGCATACCTACTCACTCCGTCATTGAACACTAGTCGTACTTTCCTAGGGTTTAGTTAGTGTACCTGCAGAAAGTTGCATTATAGTTGTGGATTAGTGGTTAGCATCCTAAACTAAGCCACCTTATAGTCCTTAACTTAGGGCTTAACAGAGGATGTCGCTAGCATTATAGTTTTTCAAAACTGTTTTTCAAAGCCAAACAATGTGTTTAGTTGAAAATAGGTTTTTCAAAACCAAAACTTTTGTTTTAAAAATACGTATGTGACCGTATATACTTAATCCAGCTCCGATACCAGCTGTGGCAGAACCTCCCAAGCTATTGGGCCCACATGCACCTGTCCTTGTCTCAAAGACCTCAGACGGCTATGCATGTGCACCAAATAACTTAACAGGATCCGTCTGAGTGCCCCAAGGACCTCGGATAAACCACTTACAACCAGAACCGCGGGATTAAGTAACACAAATCACACACACAACATTTTTGCAGCGGAAATCTTAGTACCAAATTTTACAGGTTACAAAAATTTTACATTGTACATGACCGGGGTGATTACAAAGGTGATTCAAAGAAATAACTTTAAACTGTTATAAATTATTTATAAGTTTAAAATATATGCTAGCTCAAGTGACCATCCTCAATAAGAAGATAAAGATGGGGTATACTTATATAAGAAGACCGAGCCCACCGGCACTTAACACCATCAACAGCAGCACAAAACTATAACCTGAAAAACAACAGGGAATAAAACCCTGAGTATGGAATTACTCAGCAAGACTTACCCGACTAAAGAAAAGACTCTCAAGGATATGCTGGATTTGGGAATCAAGGAGAGGCTTTAGCAAGAATCAACTTAGATACTTTTGCAGAAATAGCTTACTAAAGTGAGTCCTTACTTTCAATATTTTAACGCCAGATTAAATATTAATAGACTCTATTTGCATCTGGTCTAATTTCACCATCTCATCAATACAACATCATTTTTATTCATAATGTTTACAACCTGACTTAGGTTGTAGGTCGGAGATCAAGTCTCCACTCTCCGGGGATACAACGGCGATCCGAATCGATTTACTCAGCTGAGGATCTCTAACCACACGACATATGTAGCACTTAACCCTTGCATATGTCAACCGTTCCCACGGATCCTCCACTACATGAACAGGTCCACGCCACCCGAGAGCACACCACCCCTTTTAGGCGATCCTTTGCCAGGAGGGTACGTGCCACTCTCGCCATCTCTCCACTCCCAGTGCGCGATTGTCTTTTCATGTATGGAATAGCCGGGTTCAAGCTTACCCTGTCCCATTTCTAGGGCATGTGGCTAGTTAAGATAGTCCTTGATCAACAGGCCTACATACGCATCCAATCCTTAACTAACCTGGATAGAACATCACCTGTTCCTAGCCCAAGTCCCGATTTAAGTACTTTCATCCTTAGGATTGTTTATGTTCCTAGGATGAAAAGAGCATCAAAGGGAACTTTGCAGTAAGATCCCACCACGCTCTCAATGAAAATATTCTTGCAGGTAGAAGTCATCTTTCCTCAGGATAACCCCTGAGCTAGGCAGTATTGCAAAAGACAACCTCTATCCACAAGATCTAAGCAGGGCTAAGCATTTTTGAAAATCATATTTTGATACTTCACCAGAAGTATCTATAAAGGTATGGATATCAAGGAAGGCAATGCATCAAAGGGTTTCAAGCAACTCCTATAAACCTAATGCACATTTCACTAGACTTAAAGTGTGCAAAAATTATTTAAAAACACAAGGAAGGGGTTGCATGCACCGGGGCTTGCCTTTGTTGCAGTGAAGAGGTCTAGATCCCTCTACAAGCTACCCAGTTAGATGGCTCCTCCACTTGATCAGCAGCCACTGGAGTAGATTCCTCTTCAGTCACCACTTCAGCTTGAATCTTCAGTCCTCGTGCTGGGAGTTCTATATGAAATAACATGATCATGGATGTTTATGCTTATGCAACTTGAAAAGAAAATACTAAGAAGCATCACAGGACTTACACCTCTCTAAAGGTGCATACAAAAACTAAGAAAACCTTAAGAGAGCTAAATAATCTAATATCACAACTCAATTCACCAACCAAACTAGGAAACCTTGCCTTCATAACCAACCAAGTACTTTATTTATGCATTAAGCAAGGATCCAAACTGCATGTACTACAATTTATAGTGTCCAAGAATCAGCCACAATTCATTGAACCTATTTTCAGTTCTCTGAATTCATCTTTTAGTGCTCCATTCCTCTCTCTCTGTTCAGTGCTTTGTAACTCACAAATTCCCTCAACAACAAACACAACTCATTTACTCCAAGTTATTCTCTAGACATAGCTCTACTACTTTGGCATAGCATCCCCAGACTGAAACCATACTAATCAAAAGTTATGATGCCACAAAATAGAGCAAAATCACAAAAAAGTTCAGTTTCAGTGAACTGAAACAGCACTGCACCCACTCTGGCAGAGAAGTTTGGGACACCTTTTTACTGCCAACTTATACAGTAGCAAGCCCATTCTTTGAATGAAACTTGTTGTCCTTGATGTGGTCTTTTATCTGGATGTGGAATCCCTAACCCATTTCCCCTTGGAGTAATTACCACAAGGCTCCAAAGTTGGGTAAAAACTAACTCAAACTGCCAGCAATAGTTAACTAAATTTACATATCTCCAGTCGGACAGCACAACTTGGAGCCACTTTAACTCCTCTTTTTGTGTAGCACCAAGTCCAACCCTCTTTAGGGAATTTGTTCTCCTATATATGTCCTTTCAGTTTGCTAAAGAATTCCTAACCCAATTTGCCTTGCACTAATTACCATAGGGCTCCAAACTAGACACCCTTGTGCTGAATTTCAGTTCACAGTGGACTGAATACAATTCAGTTTCAGCCGCCAGACAGTCTAGATTTGAGCAGCTGTTACTCCAATTTTCATATAACATCCAACAAGACTGTCTTAAGGAGATTTGTTCATCATCATATGAGCTTCACTATCTGATGTAGAGCACAAAACATGTATAGCTCGGCTAAGGAAACTTTGAAAGTTACCTGGTCACGGCGAGGTGGACTAACTGCTGACGATGGTCACCACCTAGGGACTGGGCAAACTTGGGAAGGGGAGATGTGAACACTGGTGTGGACAGAAGATTTACCACCCTCACACACGCTGCAACCTGGCTGGAGCTTGAGGATAGGGAGGAAAACTTCCCTGGACCAAGTTTTATAGCCACAGATGAAGGACAGATGTCACTAAACCTGTGCAGTGCATGGAGGTGAAGAGTTCCCAGAGATGCCAGCACAACCTGGGCTCCAATACGTGGCTTTCATGCATCAAATACTCACAAACTGACAGGCACAATGTAGACACTGAATCTGGACAGCTAGCACACAAATATCCCTTGTGGATATGCTCTAACAGCCCAAAATATCAACCTTATTCAGTGAACACAGACAGGCAGGCGTGTGGCTGAGAACACCACTTGTGGCTAAGCACAAAGATGTCCAAGACTTGATATTTCTAATGGGGTAGCCACTAGAGTTACTTTGCTGCCCAGCTCAATCCATCCAAGGCTAACAGATAAAGTCTCCCTGTTCACTGCCTTCAAACAGTCCAAAACTGGATATTCTTCAGTACAGAGTGAGCCCCAAACTTCTAAGCTGTGCATTTAATCCTTATCTCTACCCCTTCACTCAAATATAAACACAACAAGGAAGACAGATCTTCTTCAGTTACTTGAACAGAATCTGAACCCAATTCTGAATCAGCCTCATCAGCTCTATTGTCTTGTTGCGTACCTCCCTGTTAACCCCCTTCAACTTCTCAATTTCTCGTAATAACAGGGAGAGCAAGTTAAATAAAACTTGTCCACCAAACAACCCTCTACGATTCCTCCACAGAACCCTTAAGCTTTTACCCCTTGGATCAACCATCAACTAGCTCCAAAGTCTAAAGAAAAACACTGAAAATTCAGTTTCAGAGGTCTGAAACGGCATACACTAATTCTAACAGGGCAAGTTTGGGAGCAATTTTACTCACAACCTTGTACAGTACCAGGCCCACTCACTTCAAGAGACATGTTCCCCTTCATATGGACTTTGACTTTACTACAGAACGCTTAACCAAAATCTCCGTAGATTAATTATCATAGAGCTCCAAACTGGGCAACTTGCTGCCATTCAGGGTTCAGAACTGAATAAAAATTCAGTTATTAACCAACCTGACAATCCAATCTTTGAGCAACTATTTCTACACTTTTTGTATGGGATCAGGTCCACCACCCTATAAGAAAGTTGTTCCACATTATATGGTCTTCACTTATTTTACAAACACCATAACACAAAACCTTATAGAGTAGCCACAAATAGGCTTCAAAACTGCTATCAAAACACTGAAACTCAGTTTCAGTTACTGTTTCCAATCTGAAAATTCAGAAGTAAAGCAGCACCACTTGGAACCACTCTTTTTTCTGGGTTCCAAATGTTTTTAGGGTCAAGTTTCTTAATAAAGTTTATACTCCTCTAGTTCCTCTACAAGTTTGATTTAGTGACCATTAACCAAAACCTCTTAAATTCCAAACTACAATAGCCCAAAGTTTGCTCCAATTGCTGAAATTCAGAATCTGAATTTCACTAAGTCTGAAATCCACAATTTTTGACAGCTTTACTTTGGACCAGTTTTACTCAAAGTTCCATATAGTTTTAGAGCTATATGACTTAACCAAACTTAAACTCCTCATGTAGCTCTATAACTTTGTTATAATGATCATCTTCAAAATGGTTCTAGATCAAAAGTTACAAGAGTCCAAAGTTGTCTAGTTTATATTATTTTCAGCAATTCTAAAATGAACCCAAAACTGAATTTTTGTACTTAACTCCAAATTCTTCCACACAACTTAGGAATCTCCAAATAAGAAACATATCCACTTTTCCAAGCTCCACAACTTTGATATATGGACTTTTGTCAAATTATTTCCAGATTTTTGAATTCCTCTTTTGGGCTAGTTTTAGGATTTCAAATGAGTTTCATTTGTATTTCAGCTTCTTCCAGGGATTCATCCCTTTGATCCATCCATCAGAAACAAGGTTACTCTCTAGTCTAAGATCCAATCTTTGATACACATAGCTCATATCCAAAATGTTCTGGTTTAGAATTTCCTTTACTTAACCATCTATTCCAAGCAAAGCTCAAGTTAAGGTTTGGAGTTATTCCAGCTTCTTAAGCGCTTCTTCCACTTGACCATCATTCCAAAACAAGTCTACTCTAGGCTCTAAGACTTACCTTTAACATTTAAGACTCCAAGTCAACTTGTTACTTGCTTAAGAGATGACCTACCCCTGTTTAGCTTAAGCCAAGTCCTTAGACTAAACTCTAAACCCAACACACAACATCACACTTTTGAAAAAGTTTAACCTAGTGAATGCATTCTAGGTGTAACAAGCACATTAATGCAGATGCTTATGATGACATGTCAGATTTTTAGTTTACGTAACACCAGGGGTGTTACAGAAATAGAATGGTCAGGTGATATAACAATTTTACCAAGTCACTTGACCAAACCTTGATTTCCATCCCCGAATGTAATAGCTCTTTGGGGATCTTCGTTTTTCTCGTAGGAGGAGAACATCATTTTCTCCCCTGTCATGTGGTTTGTGCACCCGCTATCAATTATCCAACTTGAGCCCCCGGATGCATAAACCTGCAAAACAATTTAGGCCTTGTTCTTAGGTACCCAAATAGTCTTGGGTTCTTTGATGTTAGAAACAAGCACCTTGGGTACCCAAACACAAGTCTTGGAGCCCTTGTGTTTGCCCCCAATATATTTGGCAACTACTTTGCCTGATTTGTTAGTGAGCACATAGAAAGCATCAAAAGTTTTGAATGAAATATTATGATCATTTGATGCAGTAGGAGTTTTCTTTTAGGCATTTTAACATGTGTAGAATGCCTAGAGCTAGATGCCTCATTCTTATACATAAAAGCATGGTTAGAAACAGAATGAGATTTCTTAGCATGAATTCTCCTAATTTTGTGCTCAGGATAATTAGCAGGATATAAAATGTAACCTTCATTATCTTGAACCATGGGAGCTTTGCCCTTAACAAAATTAGACAATCTTTTAGGGGCATTAAGTTTGACATTGCTTCCCTATTGGAAACCAATGCCATCCTTGATGCCAGGGCATCTCCCACTATAGAGCATGCTCCTAGCAAATTTAAATTTCTCATTTTCAATTTCATGCTCATTAATTTTAGCAGTTAATTGAGCTATATGATCATTTTGTTGTTTAATTAAAGCAAGGTGATCATTTATAGCATCAATATTAACATATGTACATCTAGTACAAATAGTGACATGATCACTAGTAGATGTAGAGGGTTTGCAAACATTTAATTCATCTATCTTAGCATGTAATATGGCATTCTCATTTCTAAGAAAGGATACAGAATCATTGCAAACATTTAGCTCTTTAATCTTAGAAACTAAATTGTCATTTTCAGTTCTAAGACTAGCAATTGAATCATTACAAGCATTTAATTTTTCAACCTTAGCAATTAAACTAGCATTCTTAGTTCTAAGGTTTGAAATAGTGTCATGGCAAATGCTAAGCTCTTTAGACAATTTTTCACATTTCTCAACTTTCAGAGCATAAGCATTTTTTACTTTAACATGCTTCTTGTTTTCTTTAACGAGGAATTCCTCTTGACTATCCAAGAGTTCATCCTTCTCATTAATGGCTCCTATTAATTCATTTAATTTTTCCTTTTGTTGCATGTTAAGATTGGCAAAAAGAGTAAGCAAATCATCTTCATCATCACTAGAACTACCCTCATCACTAGGTGTAGTATACTTGGAGTGGTTCTAGATTGTATCTTCTTCTTTTTGCCGTCCTTTGCCATGAAGCACTTGTGGCCGACGTTGGGGAAGAGAAGTCCCTTGGTGACGGCGATGTTGGCGGCATCCTCGTCGGAGGAGGAGTCGGTGGAGCTCTCGTCGGAGTCCCATTCCCGACACATGTGGGCATCACCGCCCTTCTTCTTGTAGTATCTCTTCTTCTCCTTCTTCTTTCCTCTCTTGTCGTCGCCCATGTCACTATCACTAGACATAGGACATTTAGCAATGAAATAACCGGGCTTACCACATTTGTAGCTCACCCTCTTGGAGCGGGGTTTGTAGTCCTTCCCCCTCCTTTGCTTGAGGATTTGGCGAAAGCTTTTGATGATAAGCGTCATCTCCTCATTGTCGAGCTTGGAGGCGTCGATGGGGAGCCTACTTGATGTAGACTCTTCTTTCTTCTCTTCCGTCGCTTTGAATGTGACGGGTTCCACCTCGGGTGTTGAGGTGGCGCCTTGCTCCAAATTGACAATGTGTTTGGAGTCTTTGATCATAAGTTCAAAGCTCACAAACTTGCCAATTACTTCCTCGGGAGACATCTATTTATATCTAGGGTCTCCAAGGATTAGTTGCACTTGAGTGGGATTACGAAAAACAAGTGATCTAAGAATAACCTTGACCATTTCATGGTCATCCCACTTTGTGCTCCCGAGGTTGCGCACTTGATTGACCAAGGTCTTGAGCCAGTTGTACGTCGCTTGTGGCTCCTCTCCTTGGTTGAGGACGAATCGACCGAGCTCTCCCTCGATCGTCTCCCGCTTGGAGATCTTGGTCACCTCATCTCCTTCGTGCGCGGTCTTTAGGACGTCCCAAATCTCCTTGGCACTCTTTAACCCTTGCACCTTATTATACTCTCTCGACATAAAGAGGCGAGGAGTATAGTGGTTGCTTGGGAGTTAAAGTGTCGTATTTGGGCGACCTCATTCGAGTCATAGCCCTCGTCTCCCGTCGTAGGTACCTGCGCTCTTCAACAATGTCCCATATGCTTGCGTGGAGTGAGGTTAGGTGATGCCTCAATTTATCACTCCACATGCAATAATACTCACCATCAAAATATGGTGGTTTGCCTAATGGAACGGAGAGTAGAGGAGCACGCTTAGAAATACGGGGATAACGAAGTGGCATCTTACTATACTTTTTGCGCTCATGGCGCTTAGAAGTGACGGACGCCACGTCAGAGCCGGATGTGGAGGGTGACGAAGAGTCGGTCTCGTAGTAGACCACTTTCTTCATCTTCTTCTTCTTATCACCACTCCGATGTGACTTGACACGGGGAGGGGATTCCTCCTTTCCTTTGGCGCTGGACTCCCTTAATGGAGCCTTCCCGTGGCTTGTGGCCTTCTCGCTGGTTTCCATCTCCCTCTTGGCGGATCCTCCCGACATCACTTCGAGTTGTTAGACTCTAATGAAGCATCGGGCTCTGATACCAATTGAAAGTCGCCTAGTGGGGGGTGAATAGGCAGAATCTGAAAATTATAAACTTAAGCACACACAATAAACCGAGGTTAGTGTTAGAAATGAATTCGAGTCCAAAAGAGAGGGAAAACAAATCAACCAAGAAATAAAGCGGGTGAACATGGTGATTTGTTTTACCGAGGTTCGGTTCTAAAGAACCTAGTCCCAGTTGAGGTGGTCACAAAGACCGGGTCTCTTTCAAACCTTTCCCTCTCTCAAACGGTCACCTAGACCGAGTGAGCTTTCTCCTTAATCAAACGGGTCACTTAGACACCGCAAGGACCACCACACACTTGGTGTCTCTTGCCTTGATTACAAGTCACTTGAGAACAAGAATGAGGAAGGGAAAAAGCGATTCAAGAAACAAGAGCGCAAAGAACACGAACAAACTCTCTCTCAAGTCACTAGGTGAGTTGAATGTATTTGGGACTTGGAGAGGCTTTGATTCTATTGAAAATGTGTCTTGGAGTGAATGCACTAGCTCTTGTATTGAATGTGAAGTGTTGGAAACTTGGATGCTTGGAGTGGTGGTGGTTGGGGGGTATTTATAGCCCTCAACCACCACATAGTCGTTGGGGACGGCTGCTGTCGATGGGCGCACCGGACTGTTAACCGTTAGGGTTCGGGAGCAGTTAACCGTTAGAGGCTTGTCTTCATGCGGCACCGGACAGTCCGGTGCCGCACCGGACACGTACTGTTCACTGTCTGGTGCACCTCTGACTTCTGCGCTCTGACTCTGCGCGCACTGTTCTTCACTGTTCAGCGGTCAGCGCGGCTTTTGCAGTCGACCGTTGCGCGAGTAGTCGTTGCTCCGCTGGTGCACTGGACAGTCCGGTGGCACACCAGACAGTCCGGTGAATTATAGCGGAGCGCGCCCTGAGAAACCCGAGAGTGGAGAGTTGGACATTGTACGGTCCTGGTGCACCGGACAGTCCGGTGCGCCAGACCAGGACATACTCGGTTTCTTTGCTCCTTTGAATTTGATCCCTAACTTCAATATTTTATTGGTTTGTGTTGAACCTTTATGCACCTGTAGAATATATAATCTAGAGCAAACTAGTTAGTCCAATATTTGTGTTGGGCATTCAACCACCAAAATTATTTATAGGAAAAAGTTAAACCCTATTTCCCTTTCACATGCAAAAGCGATACAAGTAAGGATAAAAAAATAACACAAAAGGCTTCCCCATCAATTCGCTTAGGTGTGCTAGGAACTAGCCTACATATTCGTGTGTGCTTCTACCACCTTCACCAGAAAATTTGGAGAACTCTGGTATCCTTGCCCCTTGCGGGTATGGGACTGTGTCGAACTGGTGATCACATAACTTTTGCTATGTTTGCCCTACTTTGGCTATACTAACTTCGAGCCTATCTCGAAATAGTTCAGTCATCTCTTCCCTAATTTTCTCCAATGCGCCATGTGGCAGACCACCAGACCCTGGTAGGGCTGACAATGGGCTATAAATTTTGCACTATAAGATTTAAGGATCGAAGCGGGTTAGGATCGGGCTCTATTTCTAGTCATTTTTGAACTATAATTTATTTAGGGCCTTGACATTTTGTGAAAAACTATTTGGATCATGATCCATTACCACCCTTAGACCCTGGGCTATGGGGTACATTCGGTCGGGTGTTGCTATGCCGACCTTCTTGTCGTGACCGATTTATGACGTTGATCGGCCTGTGATCATACGGTGCGCTATGGTTTAAATAGGTAGGGGGACGAACATACAGATGTTGTGGTGTGTAGTAAATTGGTGCATAGTGTGCAACACTAGGTTCTACGTATGCGTATTCGGACTGTCTGGCCCAGGCGGTCGGACGGTTCGACACGATGGTGGACTATCCGATGGTAAATCCGGACTATCGAATGGTAAATCCGGACTGTCTGGTTGTGTTCGCTACTATCGGGGCGCCACGTGGTGCTCATGGTGCAGTCCCGGACTGTCCGACAGGGAAAGTTGGACAGTCTGCGTAAGGCTTGGACGGTCCGACCGTTTCTAAGGGCACCGATCTGCCAAGAACGGATGGCAGTGGTGGTATTTGCCCTAGATATGAATTCATCAGCATACCATATAATGGTTGGAGCTGCGAATCCCCATTTGTTGCCGATGTACTAGACATAGACATCCTGTTACTAGTGTTGGAAAACTAGGAGCAATAGTTTTCTTCGATGAACGTGTTAATTTTCTAATTGATTATTCAAACCCTCCAATCTGTTGTTTCATTTGATTCTGCTGCTAATCTACATACTGTTTAATAGATTGGATGTCGTCGGGTTTACTTACGTTGGGGATTTGAAGCGAAGATAGAAGAGATGCGACATCAGTCTCTCCATGTTTGGCAACCTTCTGGTGGCGATCCACCGTGAATTGTGACAAGAATTTCTCCTTCGCTTGACGCATGTAGTCTTCGTACTACTGTTGCTCATCGGTCGTTAGGCTTTCAACAACCGACTTCAGGATATTGTCTGGGAAGATATCGGTGTGTCCTTTAGAACCGACCATTTGAGGGTCTGATTTTTAGTAGATCTAGACACCTGTTCCTTAGCGGAGTCACCAAAAAGTGTGTTGACGCCGATCTGGACACTAAACGTCGGAGATGGACCGCCTGGCGGTGCTCTCTGCGGAGGCACGAACGGACCGCGACCCTGGCTAGATGGTCCACAACCTAGGCGCAGGAGCGGCTCCTCTGTGCGTACGTCCAGACGGTCCATGCCTAGGGCTCGGACGATCCGCGATGGTGCAGAGGGTCATCTTCTTCACAGCAGTCCTATATCTTGCCTCACGAGAGGTACCCCGTCAGAGAGAAAAGATTCTAGTGTGTGTCTTGGCGTCGGCAGGCCACCCAAGATGCCTCTAGTTAACGTAGAGCCAAAGTGAAGTGAAGATTCAAGGTAGAGAAAGGCTAAACTAGGGCTTACTCCTAATACATAAGGTAACAACGATAAGTGGAGTTGATTAGATCGATTGTCGAGGGTTCAATCGGATGTAACCTGTCAGGGACCATAATTAGGGGTACCCCCAAGACTCCTAATCTCAGCTGGTAACCCCCATCAGCACAAAGCTGCAAAGGCCTGATGGGTGCGATTAAGTCAAGGCTCGGTCCGCTCAAGGGACACGATCTCGCCTCGCCCGAGCCCAGCCTCGGGCAAGGGCAGCCGACCCCGGAGGATTTACGTCACGCCCGAGGGCCCCCTCAAGCAACGGACACACCTTCGGCTCGCCCAAGGCCCAGCCTTCGCCAAGAAGCAACCTTGGCCAAATCGCCACGACGACCGACCGTATCACAAGAGCATTTAATGCAAGGAAGGCCTGACACCTTTACCTGACGCGCGCCCTTCAGTCGACAGAGCCGAAGTGACCGCAGTCACTTCGCCGCTCCACTGACCGGCCTGACAAGAGGACAGTGCCGCCTGCGCTGCTCCGACTGCTGTGCCACTCGACAGAGTGAGGCTGACAGCAGCCAAGTCCGGCCTCGGGCGCCATAGGAAACTCCGCCTCGCCCGACCCCAGGGCTTGGACTCGGCCTCGACCCCGGAAGACGACGAACTCTGCCTCGCCCGACCCCAGGGCTCGGACTCGACCTCGGCCCGGAAGACGACGAACTCCGCCTCGCCCGACCCCAGGGCTCGGACTCGGCCTTGGCCCCGGAAGACGACGAACTCCGCCTCGCCCGACCCTAGGGCTCGGACTCGGCCTCGGCCCCGGAAGACGACGAACTCTGCCTCGCCCGACCCCAGGGCTCGGACTCAGCCCTGGCCTCAGCCGACGGTCTCCGCCTCGCCGATCCAAGGGCTCGGACTCGACCTCGACCTCGGAAGACAGACTCGACCTCGACCTCGGAGGAGCCTCCGCCTCGCCCTACCCAGGGCTCGGACTGACCACATCACAGGAGGGGCCATCATTACCCTACCCCTAGCTAGCTCTGGCTACGGGGAACAAGACCGGCGTCCCATCTGGCTCGCCCCAGTAAAACAAATAATGATGGCGCCCCGCGTGCTCCATGACGACGGCGGCTCTCAGCCCCCTTACGGAAGCAAGGAGACGTCAGCAAGGACTCGACAGCTCCGACAGCTGTCCTTCCGCAAGGCTCCAACGCTCCTCCGACGGCCACGACATCACACGAACAGGGTGCCAAAACCTCTCCGGCTGCCACGACGGCATGTACTTAGGGCACTAGCTCTTCTCTACTAGACACGTTAGCACACTGCTACATCTCCCATTGTACACCTGGACCCTCTCCTTACGCCTATAAAAGGAAGGTCCAGGGCCCTCTTACAGAAGGTTGGCCGCGCGGGGAAGGACGGGACGGCGCGCGCATAGGCCTCTCGCTCCCTCCCGTGCGGACGCTTGTAACCCCCTACTGCAAGCGCACCCGACATGGGCTTGGGACAAACACGAAGGCCGTGGGTTTCCCCTTTTACGCCTGTCTCCCTCCGATTTTCCCCCCTTCGCGCTCCGTATCGCGCCGACCCATCTGGGCTGGGGCACGCGGCGACAATTTACTCGTCGGTCCAGGGACCCCCCGGGGTCGAAACGCCGACAGTTGGCGCGCCAGGTAGGGGTCTGCTGCGTGTTGACGAACAGCTTCCCGTCAAACTCCAGATGAGTAGTCTCCAGCAACCTTTCCAGCCCGGAACGGTGCTCCGTTTCGGGAGTCTTGAGTTCATGTCCCTCGACGGCAGCTACGACATGATACTCCTTCCCCCGCCGCGCGACAGCGACAATGGCGGTCGACAACCCGCCCGCCAGCGGCGGAATCGACGATGTCTTCCCCACGTGGCGGAAGAACAACATTCGGGTTTGTCCCGTCGCCTCCCCCGCCGACGGAGGAGGAGGCGGGGCAACCAAGGCCAAGCAGGAGGCGGCACCTCGTCGGCTGTCGAGCGAGTCGACGGCGCCAGCGCCCCAATGGGGGACACGTCGGGCATCGACCTCGCGTATGAGACGAAGACGAGCGCCGTTTCCCCGCAACGCGCCAACTCCAAGCGGACGGACGACGCCAGCACGCTCGCAAAGGACTTGCTGGGCGTCACCTTCGTACCTGAGACGACGGTGCAGTCTGCCCCTGACGTGACTTCGTCACCGCCCGTCGACCAAGAGGTACCGACCGATTCCCATCTCGTGCCTTTTGGATTCAGCCTCGACTCACCAAGCAACTTCGCTTCGGTGGACGCTTTCATAGAGGCGAGTCCAAACCCTCCGGGGTACGGTATGCGGTCACCCTGGGACCGGCTGACAGCCGTCTCGACCTACGGGACCTCGGGTTCCGAGGAAGATGACGAGCCCGACTTTTGTTGGGATTTCTCCGGACTTGGTAACCCCAGTGCCATGCGGGACTTCATGACCGCATGCGACTACTGCCTTTCCGATTGTTCCGACGGTAGCCGCAGCTTCGGCGACGAGGACTGCGGCCCAAGTCGTGAATGTTTCCACATCGATCTAGGGGGTCCCGGCGAAGGCAACCATCTTGGTATACCGGAAAACGGTGATCCCCCTAGGCCTGCGCCTCGCGTTGACATCCTTCGGGAGCTAGCTATGGTCCCAGTCCCTGCGGGGGTCAGGACTCACAGCTCGAGCAACTCCGCGAGATGCAGGCCAGGCTCGACGAGGGAGCAGGAACACTTGAGCCGTTCCGCCGGGACATCGGTCAGGAATGGGCAGGCCAACCTCCGGCCGGAGAGGCGCGTCATCCACCCCAGGGCATCCAGCACCGCATCGCCGACGATGTAAGGGCAAGGCTGCCACCGGCTTCCAGCGGGGTCGGCCAGAACCTGGCTGCAGCGGCAATACTTCTCCGCGCGATGCCGGAACCATCAACCACCGAGGGGCCCGTCAAGCACACCCTTGAGGAGTGCGTCATGCTTCGGCGCCATTTTCACAAGGTCGGGCCACCTGCGGAGGGTGGCAGGGCCCACGACGATAAGGAGGATCACAAGGCAGGAGAGTTCCCCGAGGTCCAGGACTGCTTCATGATCTACGGTGGGCAAGTGGCGAACGCCTCGGCTCGGCACCGCAAGCAAGAGCGTCGGGAGGTCTGCTCGGTACAGGTGGCGGCGCCAGTCTACCTAGACTGGTCCGACAAGCCCATCACCTTCGACTAGGGCGACCACCCCGACCGCGTTCCGAGCCCGGGGAAATACCCGCTCGTTGTCGACCCCGTCGTCGGCAACGTTAGGCTCACCAAGGTCCTCATGGATGGAGGCAGCAGCCTCAACATCATCTACGCCGAGACCCTCGGGCTCCTGCGGATCGATCTGTCCTCGGTCTAGGCAGGGTTTAGGGTTTAGGGTTTAGGGATTATCCCCGAGAAACGTGTCCAGTCCCTCGGACAACTCGATCTACCCGTCTGCTTCGGGACTCCCTCCAACTTCCGAAGGGAAACCCTCACGTTCGAGGTGGTCGGGTTCTGAGGGACCTACCACGCAGTGTTGGGGAGGCCATGCTACGCCAAGTTCATGGCCGCCCCCAACTACACCTACCTCAAGCTCAAGATGTTGGGCCCCAACGGGGTCATCACCGTCGGCCCCACGTACCGACACGCGTACGAATGCGACGTGGAGTGCGTGGAGTACGCCGAGGCCCTCGCCGAATCCGAGGCCCTCATCACCGACCTGGAGAGCCTCTCCAAGGAGGCGCCAGACGTGAAGCGCCATGCCGGCAACTTCGAGCCAGCGGAGACGGTCAAATCCGTCCCTCTCGATCCCAGCAACGACGCCTCCAAGCAGATTCGGATCGGCTCCGAGCTCGACCCCAAATAGGAAGCAGTGCTCGTCGACTTTCTCCGCGCAAACACCAACGTTTTCGCGTGGAGTCCCTCGGACATGCCCGGCATACCGAGGGTTGTCGCCGAGCACTCGCTGGATATCCGAGCTGGAGCCCGACCCGTGAAGCAGCCTCTGCGCCGATTCGACGAAGAAAAGCGCAGAGCCATAGGCGAGGAGATCCACAAGCTAATGGCGGCAGGGTTCATCAAAGAGGTATTCCATCCCGAATGGCTTGCCAACCCTGTGCTTGTGAGAAAGAAAAGAGGGAAATGGCGGATGTGTGTAGACTACACTGGTCTAAACAAAGCATGTCCCTACCCTCTGCCTCGCATCGATCAAATCGTGGATTCCACTGCTGGGTGCGAAACCCTGTCTTTCCTCGATGCCTACTTAGGGTATCACCAAATCAGGATGAAAGAGTCCGACCAGCTCGCATCTTCTTTCATCACGCCTTTCGGCATGTACTGCTATGTTACCATGTCGTCTGGTTTGAGGAATGCGGGTGCGACATACCAAAGGTGCATGAACCACGTGTTCGGCGAACGCATTGGTCGAACGGTCGAGGCTTACGTCGATGACATCGTAATCAAGACGAGGAAAGCCTCCGACCTCCTTTCCGACCTTGAAACGACATTCCGGTGTCTCAAGGCGAAAGGCGTAAAACTCAATCCTGAGAAGTGCGTCTCTGGAGTCCCCCGAGGCATGCTCTTGGGGTTCATCGTCTCCGAGCGGGGCATCGAGGCCAACCCGGAGAAAATCGCGGCCATCACCAACATGGGGCCCATCAAGGACTTGAAAGGCGTACAGAGGGTCATGGGATGCCTTGCGGCTCTGAGCCGTTTCATCTCGCGCCTCGGCGAAAGAGGCATGCCTCTGTACCGCCTCTTAAGAAAGGCCGAGTGCTTCACTTGGACCCCTGAGGCCGAGGAAGCCCTCGGGAACCTGAAGGCGCTCCTCACGAACGCGCCCATCTTGGTGCCCTCCGCTGCCAGAGAAGCCCTCTTGATCTACGTCACCGCTACCACTTAGGTGGTCAGCGCCGCGATCGTGGTTGAGAGACGGGAAGAGGGGCATGCATTGCCCGTTCAGAGGCCAGTCTACTTCACCAGTGAGGTACTGTCCGAGACCAAGACCCGCTACCCACAAATTCAGAAGCTGATGTACGCGGTGATCCTGACGCGACGGAAGTTGCGACACTACTTCGAGTCTCATCCGGTGACTGTGGTGTCATCCTTCCCCCTAGGGGAGATCATCCAGTGCCGAGAGGCCTCGGGTAGGATTGCAAAGTGGGCGGTGGAAATCATGGGCGAGACAATCTCATTCGCCCCTCGGAAGGCCATCAAGTCCCAAGTCTTGGCAGACTTTGTGGCTGAGTGGGTCGACACCAAGCTCCCAACAGCCCCGATCCAACCGGAACTCTGGACCATGTTTTTCGACGGGTCGCTGATGAAGACAGGGGCGGGCGCAGGCCTGCTCTTCATCTCGCCCCTCGGGAAGCACCTACGCTATGTGCTACGTCTCCACTTCCCGGCGTCCAACAATGTGGTCGAGTACGAGGCTCTGGTCAACGGGTTGCGCATCGCCATCGAGCTAGGGGTCCGACGCCTCGACGCTCGCGGTGACTCGCAGCTCGTCATTGACCAAGTCATGAAGAACTCCCACTGCGGTGACCCGAAGATGGAAGCCTACTGCGATGAGGTTCGACGCCTGGAGGACAAGTTCTACGGGCTCGAGCTCAACCACATCGCCCGACGATACAACGAGACTGCGGACGAGCTGGCTAAGATAGCCTCGGGGTGGACAACGGTTCCCCCGGACGTCTTCTCCCGAGACCTGCATCAACCCTCCGTCAAGACCGACGACACGCCCGAGGCACCCTCGGCTCAGCCCGAGGCACCCTCGGCCCCCGAGGGTGAGGCACTACGCGTCGAGGAGGAGTGGAGCGGGGTCACGCCTAATCAAAACTGGTAGACCCCGTACCTGCAATATCTCCACCGAGGAGAGCTACCCCTCGACCGAGCCGAAGCTCGGCGGTTGGCGCGGCGCGCCAAGTCGTTCGTCTTGCTGGGGGACGGGAAGGAGCTCTACCACCGCAGCCCCTCAGGCATCCTCCAGCGATGCATATCCATCGCCGAAGGCCAGGAGCTTTTACAAGAAATACACTCGGGGGCTTGCGGTCATCACGCAGCGCCTCGAGCCCTTGTTGGAAACGCCTTCCGACAAGGTTTCTACTGGCCGACCTCGGTGGCCGACGCCACTAGAATTGTCCGCACCTGCCAAGGGTGTCAATTCTACGCAAGACAGACCCACCTGCCCACTCAGGCTCTGCAGACAATACCCATCACCTGGCCGTTTGTTGTGTGGGGTTTGGACCTCGTCGGCCCCTTGCAGAAGGCACCCGGGGGCTACACGCACCTACTGGTCGCCATCGACAAATTCTCCAAGTGGATCGAGGTCCGACCCCTAAACAGCATCAGGTCCGAGCAGGCGGTGGCGTTCTTCACCAACATCATCCATCGCTTTGGGGTCCCGAACTCCATCATCACCGACAACGGCACCCAGTTCACCGGCAGAAAGTTCCTGGACTTCTGCGAGGATCACCACATCTGGGTGGACTGGGCCGCCATGGCTCACCCCATGACGAATGGGCAAGTAGAGCGTGCCAACGACATGATTCTGCAAGGACTCAAGCCACGGATCTACAACGACCTCAACAAGTTCGGCAAGCGATGGATGAAGGAGCTCCCCTCGGTGGTCTGGAGTCTGAGGACAACGCCGAGCCGAGCCACGGGCTTCACACCGTTCTTTCTAGTCTATGGGGTCGAGGTCATCTTGCCCACAGACTTAGAATACGGTTCCCCGAGGACGAGGGCCTACGACGACCAAAGCAATCGAGCTGACCGAGAAGACTCACTGGACCAGCTGGAAGAGGCTCGGGACATGGCCTTACTACACTCGGCGCGGTACCAGCAGTCCCTGCGACGCTACCACGCCCGAGGGGTTCGGTCCCGAGACCTCTAGGTGGGCGACTTGGTGCTTCGGCTGCGGCAAGACGCCCGAGGGCGGCACAAGCTCATGCCTCCCTGGGAAGGGCAGTTCGTCATCGCCAAAGTTCTGAAGCCCGGGACGTACAAGCTGGCCAACAGTCATGGCGAGGTCTACAACAACGCTTGGAACATCCGACAGCTACGTCGCTTCTATCCCTAAGATGCTTTCAAGTCGTTCCTACACCTCATTCACACACAAAGTCTAACCATCAAGGAAGGGTCAGCCTTGCCTCGGTAAAGCTCGACCCTCCCTCGAGGGCTAGAAGGGGGGAACCCCCTCTGTGTCAAGATTTTCCTCGGAAAAGATCTTTTCTGCCAGAACGTCTTTCGTGCTTTTCGACTACTTCGAAAGTGGGATCCTGAAAACGACGGAGTACACGTAAGCAGCCAAGGCCGACCGAGCCGAGGGACTCCTACGCCTCCGGGATACGGATACCTCACTCGTCACCTTCGCACGAGGCAACTCACACTTGGTTAAGCGGTTCAGTTAGCCGACAGGCGAAGTCCTAGTGCTCGAAATGAGGAAAAAACACTGCTCCGTGCCGAAAATACATACATGTTCAGGCCCCGACAGCCACAATGAACAGACACCAGCACTCAAGGTGCCATTACAAACGGAACTCCGGTTCCGCCTCCGCGGGTACGAACAACCCCCCACATTGGAGGGCCCGCGGGGCGATAAAGGCTCCGGGTGGCTCACCGCCGCCCGCTCCAGCAACAGTGACAACGACCTCCACTCCAGGTGGCCAAACTGCAGCGGCGATGGCCTCAGGACTGACACCGCTGCGACAATTCCTTCGCCCGCGTCTCCGCTCGAGGGGCGAGGACAAGCTATCAAAGCCAAAGAGCCTGAGGCCCGGAGCGCGGATGGTGGCGGTGATCCCATCAGCGACGAGGACTTCTTCAGCCGCCACCACCTCGGTGCAGACGACGGAAGCCATCTGCCCGCCGGCAGATCCCCACTCGGATCCTCCCGGACGAGCGGAGCACCGACCTCCGCGCAGAGGCGCCGTACCGGGGCAAAGGCAGGACAGCCCTAGAACACGAACGCCGCCCTAGCAGCGCGCGACGTCTTGGGCGGTCCTCCGGTGCGCGCGGCGCGACAACCGCTCTTGCGGCGGGAGGGGGCACCGGGAGCCGAGCCAGAGCCAGCTGAGCCAGCAAGCCCAACGCGCTGAAGCTGACGACGCTCGCCGCCGACCAGCCCCGCGTTGTCGAAGTCCGACCCTCCCGCTAGGCCGCTGAGCGCCCTCTCCCTTGAATGCTGAGGGAGAAGGTGACCCACGAACCCGCGCGGGAGGTAGAGCTCCGGCTCAGCCCGGCCTCCGCCCCAGCCAGGATGATGAAGATCCTTGAAGCTGAGGGCGGGACCAAGATCGCAGCCCGGCTCGCTTCTCCCCACCATCGAGCTGGTGGTCACCGTCTTGGGTGACCACCAACGAGGGGATGCGGCCGGGCTGCCTGATGAAAATCCTTGAAGCCGAACGATGGCTGAAAGGTACCAACTTCCGCGAAGTTGTGTTCCTCCAACGACAAGGCGGAAGGATTGCGAGTGTTCCCCATCCGGGGGCTCGGAAGGTGGAAAGACGCGATGCATAAGGGGAGCGCGAAGACATGGTTGCCTTTCAAGGGGGTCACCCTCCTTTTAAAGGCAACTCTCCCCACTTGCGTCCTCAGCCATCGCGGGCTGAGTCTTCTCCAACACGCTCCAAGGTCCTCCCCCTACGACACGGGGGCTGGGTCCCACGCGTCATGCAAGCTGGCCCAGGGCAGAAGAAGCCAAACCGCCACGCGTGGTGCGCGCAACTGCCCAGCGGTTACGAGCATTCCTCCACTTTCGCCCAGACCAGCGGGTGAAAGGGCGGACCGCCATGCAGGCGGCATGCAACCGCACCAAGGGGGTGCACCCTTTCGACTTCGACGCGTCCAGCATGGAGGCCCAGGCCCACACGTCATGTAACCAGCGCGCCGGTTGCTACGCGCAAGAAACTGCACCGCCACTCGCGCCACTACCGTGCCTCCTCGACTGCGGAACCAGTACCGCGACTCGAGGCAACCCTGCGCATGACCCAACAGTGCAAACCAGGCACATCGGTCATGGGTCAGTCAGCCGCGGGAGAAGGCGCGACGGTCGATACGGCCAGAAATGGGTCGGTAGTAATGGCGGTGGCAGGCGGGCGGAAGCAGCGGTCACGTCGTCAGCCAAGCTCACGTCCCCTCCTGGGGCAGCGAGAGAACCCTATCCCATGGCGTGAAGACGGCGCGCCCGTGTTCCGTTCCTCGAACGGCTCGCGCATGCGCAACGGCTGCCCCGCGAACCACTCGTCCCGTCGCATTAACTCTGCGGCAGGACAGGCGGCACGTTTGGCGGCAGAAGTAGGCGACGCTTCACTTCCGCCATAATGACCGCGTCAAAAAAGGTGCGCCACGTCATTCGATTTCGTATCCTTTTCCTTTTCCTCTTTCTCTCTCTTACAACAGGGACCGGGAAAGGGGATACCTCGAATGGGATCCTTCTCCGCGAAGGAAGCGGGCCCCGAGCCCCCCTACTGATCAGAGGTTCGAAGGTTGGCCCCTCGGAAGGGTTCAACAGCCGCCTCAGAGCACTCGGGCTCCGCGCCCACTACTGGTCAGAGGTTCGAAGGCCGGCCTCTCGGAAGGGTTCAACGGCCGCCTCAGGCCACTCGGGCTCCGCGCCCACTACTGATCAGGGGTTCGTAGGCTGGCCCTTGAAGGGTTCGACAGCCGCCTCAGACGCAGAGCGAGGGATGACCCTGGGTACGTTCGATACATAACCAAGGCTCGGGCTACGCTCTCGAGGTACCCTAGGACATTTCCGAGACCAACGGGAACGATTTTGTAACGGAATCCCATCAGAGGGAGGCATCGAGCCCTCGGACCCCGTCAAAAGGGGACCGGGTCCGGCAAATCACCCGCAGATACTTTTGGAGCGCGCCTCCGGGCCACTAGCCGACCCCTAACAAATGGGGCACGGGCGTCTACTCGGATTACCCGTTAACAGCTCACTGGAGACACCATGTTTGGCGCCCTCTAAGGGCAACATGGCGCTTCCCCCCCTCCTCCTTGCGGAAAGGCGACGTAGGGGCGTATGTAAAAAAGTTGCGTCTGTCCTTGACCGTCCTCTCGCTCTGTGCGGAGGCTCGGGGGCTGCTCTCACAAACCCGGCTCCGGCCAAACCGTTGACAGCGTCAACATACCAGCCCAAGAACTTGGGACCCGACCGTGCACCCGGGCTACGGCCAGCTCGCATGAGTGAACAACCAGACCGGCCGAAGCATCACGAAACACATTAAGACCTCGAAGGAGTCAAACCACTCCTCCGAGGCCTCGGGGGCTACACCCGGCGGGTGCGCTCGCGCGCACCCACCGGAACAAAACGAAACCGAGAAAGGCCGGTCCCCTTGCAAAAAAGTGCGACAAAAGCCTCCAAGCGAGTATTAACACTCCCTTCGAGGCTCGGGGGCTACTGTCGGGGACCATAATTAGGGGTACTCCCAAGACTCCTAATCTCAGCTGGTAACCCCCATCAGCACAAAGCTGCAAAGGCCTGATGGGTGCGATTAAGTCAAGGCTCGGTCCGCTCAAGGGACACGATCTCGCCTCGCCCGAGCCCAGCCTCGGGCAAGGGCAGCCGACCCCGGAGGATTTACGTCTCGCCCGAGGGCCCCCTCAAGCAACGGACACACCTTCGGCTCGCCCGAGGCCCAGCCTTCGCCAAGAAGCAACCTTGGCCAAATCGCCACGACGACCGACCGTATCACAGGAGCATTTAATGCAAGGAAGGCCTGACACCTTTTCCTGACGCGCGCCCTTCAGTCGACAGAGCCGAAGTGACCGCAGTCACTTCGCCGCTCCACTGACCGGCCTGACAAGAGGACAGCGCCGCCTGCGCCGCTCCGACTGCTGTGCCACTCGACAAAGTGAGGCTGACAGCAGCCAAGTCCGGCCTCGGGCGCCATAGGAAACTCCGCCTCGCCCGACCCCAGGGCTCGGACTCGGCCTCGACCCCGGAAGACGACGAACTCCGCCTCGCCCGACCCCAGGGCTCGGAGTCGGCCTCGGCCCCGGAAGACGACGAACTCTGCCTCACCCGACCCCTGGGCTCGGACTCGGCCTCGGCCCCGAAAGACGACGAACTCCGCCTCGCCCGACCCCAGGGCTCGGACTCGGCCTCGGCCCCGGAAGACGACGAACTCCGCCTCGCCCGACCCCAGGGCTCGGACTCAGCCCTGGCCTTAGCCGACGGTCTCCGCCTCGCCCGACCCAAGGGCTCGGACTCGACCTCGACCTCGGAGGAGCCTCCGCCTCGCCCTACCTAGGGCTCGGACCGACCACGTCACAGGAGGGGCCATCATTACCCTACCCCTAGCTAGCTCTGGCTACGGGGAACAAGACCGGTGTCCCATCTGGCTCGCCTCGGTAAAACAAATAATGATGGTGCCTCGCGTGCTCCATGACGACGGTGGCTCTCAGCCCCCTTACGGAAGCAAGGAGACGTCAGTAAGGACTCGACAGCTCCGACAGCTGTCCTTCCGCAAGGCTCCAGCGCTCCTCCGACGGCCACGACATCACACGAACAGGGTGCCAAAACCTCTCCGGCTGCCACGACGACATGTACTTAGGGCACTAGATTTTCTCTGTTAGACACGTTAGCACACTGCTACATCTCCCATTGTACACCTGGACCCTCTCCTTACGCCTATAAAAGGAAGGTTCAGGGCCCTCTTACATAAGGTTGGTCGCGCGGGGAAGGACGGGACGGCGCGCGCATAGGCCTCTCGCTCCATCCCGCGCGGACGCTTGTAACCCCCTACTGCAAGCGCACCCGACCTGGGCGCGGGACAAACACGAAGGCCGTGGGTTTCCCCTTTTACGCCTGTCTCCCTCCGGTTTTCCCCCCCTTCGCGCTCCGTCTCGCGCCGATCCATCCGGGCTGGGGCACGCGGCGACAATTTACTCATCGGTCCAGGGACCCCCCGGGGTCGAAACGCCGACATAACCGTTCATCTATATTAAGGGAGAGGTCTAGACCCGTTATAAGTCGGTTATCGAGTTAATCCCACAGATTTAGTTAACAAATCCCACAAAAAATCTGGAACCATAACTGATTCTGCGCACGCACGGACCGTTCGCGTCTCCACCGTGGACCGTCCGATGGTTATTTTGGTTCTCAACAACCTCCCACAAGCTAGATCTTTACATTTGTTTTGAGCCCTCTCATCCCTTACACGAGGATCCACTGTCCATAGGTCAATCCATCTCATATGGACACAATCACAGGAATCAGTGAGTGCCTTTTTTAAAACCTTAACTTGGAATTCACTTCCGTTGAGATTCAAACTCAGGAACTGAGAAGTGTTACTCAAACCACCTAATTAGCTCAGCTAGAGGGCACAACAACTCAACATATAACAATCCCTCACTCAGTACTAAAATAGACAAATGTTAGTAAGATATCGGTTGTACAGTTTTCATTAACACCAAGCTGCAAGATTGTCGATGTTCTGCTAACTTCAGCCATTACAGCTTGTCATGATATATGCTACTAGAGGACTCCCTATCTATCTACATGCCCTAGTGTTAAGACAGTGGCATATGCATGCAGATACTGCAATGAACAGACTAGAGAACACCATAACCAATTGCCGAGAAAGCTAGCTTGGATCACGAGACACCCAGATGGCCATACCGAGCTCAGTAGCAGTACTCAAAAGGGTCAATAACACAAGGATCAGATGCCACCTGGCAGCTCCAAGACGAACTTCCTCTAGAATTAGAACTCTCCAAGACCTCCACATTGCAGTTCTGACTGGCCCGTTTAACACAGGTGAGATCCTTCGTCACTTTGGCGGCAGCCTCGTCCCACGAAGAGAAACTACCATTGACACACACAATCGCCATCTCCTGCAGTGCATCCGCGTTCTCCAGGATGAACTTAATGAAGGCAAGCTCGCTTCTTTTCCCCCGGTACTCGTGGAAAACGATCTCCTTGATGTGTGACTGCACGCATTCAGCACGAGCGTTCTCCTGCCAGAACTTGCGACTCAGTGTGCCAGTCGGTTGGTCAGCTTTCCTAGACTGAAAATTAAATCAATCGGTTGTTCATCAGTTAGCTACTAGCTACAGATCATTCAGTTAGCATATGAATCAGATGCTAGTGACAATTAGCATGAGTACCAAACTAACAAAGCAATCGGGATCGACGACTCACCTCAATATGCAATGTCTCGATGTTAGGAAAGCATCTGAGGAAGCTAGGGAGCATCTTGGCTTCGTTGCGGACTCCGAAACGCACCTTCAACGCCAATATCTTGACGCTTGGAATCATGGTATTTGCGCTTGCCTTTGTCCCAATCTGTAATGTATGCCATTTTCCAATGAAAAGGTCGTATACGCAGAGAGCAGACGTGTGCACACCTCAAGAATGTGTACTCCAAATGCGGAGATAAATGGGAGGAGAGCATAGCACCTTGATGACAGTGTCGCCGACCTCAAGAACATGTACTCCAGGCTCCAGAAAGCCCACTAAGCGCAGACAGGGGGCACGCCCAATCTTGATCCTGGTGCGGACTCTGTCACTGGAGAAAGCAGAAATGGTCTCCCACAGGAAGAGCCGCTCCAGTCGCGGGGCGTCCACGACCGCGACGTGATGGACGACGCACATGCACAGCTGCACGGACCACAGGCTGCTGCTGCTGATTCCGAGGTTCACTTGCCCCTGGCTCGTGTAGAGCACGAGGGTCTCCAGGACTGGACTCCTGGCCAGGACGAAGTCGAGGTCCTCGTCATCCATGGCCATGCAGCCGAGACGGAGCTCCTGGAGTCTGGGGAAGGCAACGCCACGGGAGAGTAGTGCCGCGGTGTTGGGGAACCGCCAGACGCCGAGGTGGAGGCGCCTGATGAACGGCAGGCTGAAGATCGCGACGGGGAGGGGCACGTCGAGCGGCCAGGGCCGGTTCACGAAGATGAGCTCCTCTACGCCCTTGGTGGCGAGGAGGTAGAACCAGCGCACGAGTTCGGCGTGGTGTGCGGCCATGGAGTTGCTGGTGAGGTCGACGCAGCGGAAGGGGCCCGGGTGTGCCTCCAGGACCTGAGACACCACGGCGGTCACCGCGCCGGATAGGGCGTTCCCGCCGTGACCAGCGCTCGGAACTACAAGGGCGTCGATGAGGACGAGCGGCGTGGAGCGCCAGAGCGGGAGCCAGCGCGACGAGAGCAAGGTGGTGCGCGCGGCGTCCTTGACGGGAAGACGTGAGACGATGCCGCGTAGGATACTTTCCGGGAGCGCGCTGATTCGATCCTCGGCGACGTCGCTCCCGCCGGCGGGGGACGAGAAATCGGCGGAGAGGAGGGCGCCGGCATAGACGAGCGGGTCCGGGAGCCAGGAGCTCAGGACGTCCCGTATGGTGCCCATGGCGTGGTACATCATCAGGTGCTCGTTCATCCCTTGCCTCTCCATCTAGCTAGGGAAGCATACCATCCATGGTTACACCGGCCGGAAGGGACACGGGAGAGCGGTGATGAGGGTTTTGGGGAATTCTGGAGTGGGGGCGATCGATGGGCGATGGTGACGAACTGACGCATCAGGCCGCTACTATTTGTTGCAAACTGAAAAAATGGAAAGGATACGTGTTCAATTAATTGACCACCTTTGCTGCTAAGCAATCGATTTCAAAAATCATAAGAATCTGGCTTCTGCATAGACTGTTCTAGTTCTGGCTTCTTTGGAAAAGCAGATCCTATAGTGTTTAGGACTACTTCAGATTCCAGCCTATAGTTTATAATATAAATTTGAATAATTTAAAATATATTTTTATCTAAATAATAAATAAAATGACTTATCTAAATATCTTATAAAGATTCGTAATTCCAGCTCTCTAATTTTTTGGAGCATTTTTAAAAATGGCTTGCTCTGTCAACTTTACCATTTTTTGGGAGTTGGAGCAGTTTCAAATAGAGCCGGTAACCAAGCTGATTTTTTTCTTTTGTAAAATAAGATGAAAAAGGTCAAATATCTAAATTATACCTGTCTTTAGTTGTGCATGGGAGGCATTTGGCCTGTAATTCTTATGAATTTCATTACCAATTCCACATTTATGAACGTGGGCTCCAGAAAATGCCATGGAAAGTCACGTTTGTACGATTTGGGCTTCTAAACCTAAAATGGCTTCAGCTTCTCGTCTTTTCGGATTCAGAAGCCGTTTCGTATACAACGTTGATACAATTTCTAATTAAGGTTAATGTCATTGGATCGGCTACATACACAAACAAAATATTACTCCCTCCATTCTTTTTTTTGTTATATTTTATTAGTTCAAAAATGAATTAGTCGACGATAAATATTCAAGAACGAATGCAGTATTTTATTTTTTTATTATAGATTGTATTGTGATTAAAATGAAAGACAGATAAAAATGACTAGTGATGTATGCCTAAAAAATAGGTGCAAAAGTTATGCCAAAAAGCCAGGTTTTCCGTCACGCTACCTCTATCGGTGTGATAAGGATATGGTCTGGTTACTCATAACTGTAGCCAAAATTATTGTGATTTAGGCTACTTATTATACTCCACCTAACAATAAAACATATCTACAATATTGGATCAAACAATATTGCTTATATCTAGATTATTAGTCTTTTCTACAATACAAATTACTACCTCACTATTTCAACTTATAAATCGTTTTAGCTTTTCCAAATCCATTTCAACTTGGAAAAGCGGATTCTACCAAGACCAAGCTGGCTTCTTTTACAAAAATAAAGGATGGAAAAGGTCAAATATCCAAAGTATACTTGTCTTTAGTTTTGCATGGGAGTGGCATTTTCCTGTAATTCTTGTGAACTTCATCACTGTTTCCATATTTATGAAAATGGGCTCAAAAAAATGCCAATGGACACGTTTGTGCGGCTTGGGCTTCTAAACATGAATGGCTTCAGCTTCTATATAGATCAACAAAATAATATTTTACATGGATTATATAAAAATGAAATGAAAGATAGAGATAAACGACTAGTGATGTAAGCCTAAATAAAAAAGCCGGTCCAAAAATTGTGCCAAAAAGCCAGGTTTTTCGTCACGCTACCTCTACCGGTGTGATAAGGATGCAGTGTCGTTATTGGTAACGGAAGCCAAAACTATTGTGACAGCATGTGATTTAGCTGCACATATATACTCCACCTAACAATGAAACATATCTATAATATATAGAATCAAACAATCTTGATTATATCTAGATTATTATAATCCCATCTACAATATATATAGATTACTACTCCATTCATTTCAACTTACTAGATGAGTGTTCGTGCGTTGCAACGGGAACATATAATAACATGATAACTTATATACAAAATATGTCTTATATTGTTATAAAAAATGTTTCATAATCCATTTGTAATCCTGGTCATACATAAATTTTGTTATTATTTAGCTGTTTCACTACTACATTGCAACCATCAGTATCATGCAGACTTCGATATATGCCACGATTTGCATGGTCTCATCATTGAAGAGCACGTGCCACACCTATCGGTACAAGTTCCCTCGTACATTGTTAGTCATCAGGTACGCACCATACACGCTTGCTTAAACAAAAAAGATAAGTGTATGTGTCTGCGAAAAGAATTAAAGGCAGGCCGGCACAAAAGCTACCCTGACGATGGCAAGTGGTCATTTCTGTCGGTCCTCCTCTCCGTCACCTCTGGCGCCAAGATGACGCCACATACCTTGATATAGTAGTCATCGAACGCGCACGACATGGCGAGTACCGATGACTCTTGGCTGGGCTGCCAAACGAAGTGCACCCCAGGCTCATCAGCGAGGTAGTACACCTAGTCATTGCACCACTGGATGTGCTACTCCTCTACATACATCTTGTTCGAGGACACTCACACAACGTCAGCAACGACCGTCGTCCCAGCGCACAAGAATTTATGGCTGGCCAGTAGTGACTTACGTGGCAGGTTGAGCTTCAGATGGATGATGAGCTGGACGGCGTGACAGCGCCGTCGTCGGATGTGGTGCCTAGAACAACCCGAGAGTCGCCAGCGTTGGGGACGACCATGAGGTCCCCATGTTTGAAGATGGACAGCGCGGTGCAGCCGCTCTGGACCATGTCCAAGCGGCGGCTGCGCCAAAGCTTGCCGAACACAGCAGCGCATGCGGACACGTATGACTGCTTCCAGGTCGAACTGGAAGTCACCAAGCTTCTTCTCGTCGTCGATGAGCAACGCCAACGCGAGCGCCTCCTACCAGTGGTGTTTGTTTGGGGTTTCCAAGTAAGAAACATGGATTCATCTTTGGCGTTGGTTTACGAAAATGACTTACAAGTCAGATCCATGGAAAAAATATTACAAAGAATAAATGTCACACATATAAAAAAGGAATTTAAGTTGAAAATATTATAAAAACAAAAGAAATTGCATGCAAGGCTCTTCTTTAAATACTACTGCCTCCGTCCAAAAATATAATTCAGTAATTTCGTTGATAATTATCTACTACTACACATTGTGCAAGGGTAGCAGGTGGGATTTGGGAGAGATGTAGTAGATATTTTTACTGTAACAAATATTGACATAAACACACATGTGGTGTAGTGGTAGCTACGAGCACTTTTGCTTGAGGGGTCGTGGGTTCGAATCCTATTGGGGCCATATTTGTGTTTTTTTAATTTAATTTTAGCTAGGTGTGGGATGCACATGAGAATGAGAATGAGCTTTGTGGGAGGCGGAATGAGAAAGACAGTGCGGGGAGGACGGAATGGGAATGACATAACACAGAATTGCAGCCGGGAATGGGAATGGGGGAATGGGAATGACATAACACAGAATTGCAGCCGGGAATGGGAATGGGGGAATGGGAATGACAGAACACAGAATGGCAGCCGGGAATGGGAATGGGCTTTACAGGGAGGGCGGAATGGGAATGGCAGAACACGGAATGGCAGCCTACCCCTTACCGTCTTAATAAGTAGTAGAGATAAGTCCTTTTCGCTTTTCCATATATATTATTTTTGCTATGTGCTTAGATACACATTATATCTACATATGTAAGTATGTGAATGATTGATTGTATTCCAATACTGGGAATAGGAGTACATATATACAGCGCACAGGTAGCATGCAAGGCAACCGTAGATAGCGCAATTACATCCACAAATCAAGGCCTGATTACATCATGCTAACACTCCCCCGCAGTCTAATCTGGAGCATCGCTAACAGTTAGGCTGGACCAAAACTCCTGGAACAACGAAGTAGGAAGACCCTTGGTGAAGACGTCGGCGTAATGTCGTAGGGACATGGAGAACTCGAACGTGACCGAGGGCGACCTTCTCTCGAACGAAGTGAAGATCGATCTCAACATGTTTTGTCCGCTGATGTTGCACAGGATTGCTGGAGAGATATACAGCACTAATGTTGTCACAATATACCAAAGTGGCATGGCGAGGAGGGTGTTGAAGGTCGAGAAGCAACTGTCGTAGCCTATTCGTGTCAGCGACACCGTTTGCAACAGCTGAGAGCACCTAGAGGGGGGGTGAATAGGTGATCCTGTAAAACTTGAAACTTAAGCCACAAAAACTTGGTTAAGCGTTAGCACAATAATCGCCAAGTGGCTAGAGAGGAGTCTTAACAAAACACAATAACCACAAGAGATCAATCACAGAGATAGCACAGTGGTTTATCCCGTGGTTCGGCCAAGACCAACGCTTGCCTACTCCACGTTGTGGCGTCCCAACGGACGAGGGTTGCAATCAACCCCTCTCAAGCGGTCCAAAGACCAACTTGAATACCACGGTGTTTTGCCTTGCTTTTCTATATCCCGTTCGCGAGGAATCTCCACAACTTGGAGTCTCTCGCCCTTACACTTGAAGTTCACAAAGAAGCACGGAGTAAGGGAGGGATGAGCAACGCACACAAGACACAAAATCAGAATGTCAACACGCACACAAGTCGCAACAAGAGCTCGCAACACACCCCGATGAGTTCACAACTCTAATAGAGCTCAAGATGCTATCACGAAGAAACAAATGTGTGGAATCGAAGTCTTGGTGCTTAGGAATGCTTTGAGTATGCTTGGTGTGCTCCTCCATGCGCCTAGGGGTCCCTTTTATAGCCTCAAGGCAGCTAGAAGTCGTTGAGAGCATTCCAGGAAGGCTGATCTTGCCTTCTGTCGCCTGGCGCACCGGACAGTCCGGTGCACCACAGGACACTGTCCGGTGCGGATTTCTTTCCTTCTATGGCGCAGTCGACCGTTGAAGATCCAGAGCCGTTGGCGCACCGGACACTGTCCGGTGCACACCGGACAGTCCGGTGCACCAATGTGACCGTTGGCCCGGCCACGCGTCACGCGCGGAATCCTCGGCCGACCGTTGCCCTGGCTGACCATTGGCTCACTGGACAGTCCGGTGCACACCGGACAGTTCGGTGAATTATAGCCGTACGCCGTTGATGGCTTCCCGAGGGCGACGAGTTCGCCTGTGAACGGCTCACCGGACAGTCCGGTGCACCACCAGACAGTCCGGTGATTTATAGCCGTACACCGCCGTTGAACTCCCGAGAGCAGCAAGTTCGCCAGAGCCAGTCTGGCACACCGGACACTATCCGGTGCACCACCGGACAGTCCGGTGCACCCAGACTGAGCAGACTTTGGCTGAACAAAGCCATCTCATTTCTAACTCGATTTTTCCTGTTTCCAGCACTTAGACACAATACATTAGTCCATAAAACAATGTACTAAGTCTAGAAACATACCTTTGACATGATTTGCACTTTGTCCACCACTTTGCATAGATTAACACAAAACACTTGTGTTGGCACTCAATCACCAAAATACTTAGAAATGGCCCAAGGGCACATTTCCCTTTCAACAGCGCGGTACTCGGCCTCGGCGCTGGACCGTGAGACCGTGTGTTGTCGCTTGGAGGACCATGACACCAGGTTATCTCAAGGAACACAGCATGGCCAGAAGTCGACCGTCGAGTGTCGGGACATCCAGCCCAGTCGGCATCCGTGTAGACAACCAGCTCCGATGGGGGAGAACGACGCATAGTCAAACCAAAGTCCGTGGTGCCTTGAAGATATCTCAGAATGCACTTAAGAGCAGCAAGGTGAGGCTCCCTGGGATCATGCATATAGAGGCAAATCTGCTGAACTACAAAAGCAATTTCAGGACGTGTAAAGGTTAGGTACTGAAGAGCTCCTGCCAGACTGTGGTACTGAGTAGCATCACCAATAGGAGGTCCATCTGCAGATAGTTTGGAGTGGAGATCAACAGGCGTGCTACAAGGTTTGCACGCACTCATCCCGGCGCACTCCAAAATATCCTGAGTGTACTGCCGTTGAGAAAGAAACAGGCCATGCGTTGAGCATGTGACAGAGATGCCCAAGAAATGGTGAAGCTGACCCATGTCTGTCATTGCAAACTCATGCTGGAGAGCCCCAATAACTTGACGAAGAAACTCGGTAGAGGAGGCAGTGAGGACGATGTCGTCCATGTAGAGCAACAAATAAGCAGTGTCGGACCCTCGGCGACAAATAAACAAAGAACTATCCGACTTGGTTTCAATAAACCCAATGGAGGAGAGATATGAGGCGAACCTGTGATGCCATGCACGAGGAGCCTGCTTCAGTCCATACAGAGATTTGTTTAGCTGACAAACCAAATCTGAGCGAGAGGAGTCCACAAACCCAGAAGGCTGCACACGGTACACTATCTCGGCGAGGGTGCCATGTAGGAATGCATTCTTCACATCTAATTGATGGATGGGCCAGTCCTGAGAGAGAGCCAGAGAGAGAACAACGTGAACTGTCGCTGGCTTAACAACTGGGCTGAATGTCTCATCATAATCAAGACCAGGTCATTGTGTAAACCCCTCAAGAACCCAACAAGCCTTGTAGCGATCGAGAGACCCATCTGCATGAAGTTTGTGCCGGAAAATCCACTTGCCAGTAATCAGATTGACGCCATGAGGACGTGGTACCAAACTCCAGGTGTCATTAGCCATGAGGGCATCATATTCAGCTTGCATAGCTGAGCGCCAATTTGGATCCGCAAGGGCATCCCGAACGGAGCGAGGCAATGGCGACATTGGCACAGCGTGGAGGTTGAGACGATCCACAAGATGTGTAATGCTGGATTTGCCACGGGTGCGCATGGAGTGTTGTTGACGATGGGGGCGATGGAGACCGGCTTGGTGAAGACCGTGCACCCGGTGGCCGTGGCACTACTGGCAATGACCTGTGCAAGGGGCATAGGGGCAGCAGCACCGGGCAGGGGCACAGGGGGTGCGCTGCTGGGGGCAGCGCTGGTGGACGGCCCGACGAGGCTGGGCGCCCCATGCCCAACACGCGGCTGTGGTGACCGCGGGGCAGCGCTCGGTGGCGAGCGAGGGGGCGCAAGAGCCTCAACCGCCCTATCAGCAGTACCTGCACGGGCAAACGTTGCTCCAGGAAGAGGAGCGGTGAGATCACTGTCATCTAGAAGAAAATCCAAGGCGGAGGATGTTAGGGGTGAGGTAGACATGTTGGCGAAGGGAAAGGAGGATTCGTCAAAAACAACATGTCTAGAGGTGAGAATGCGATTCGACTCAAGCTCGAGACACCGATAGCCTTTATGCTCTGAGGAGTAGACGAGGAAGACGCATAGAGATGAACGAGGAGCGAGTTTATGGGCTGCTGTAGAGGACATGTTTGGGTAACAAGCACAACCGAAAACTTTGAGGTGTTCATAGAAAGGTGTAGTGGTGTGGAGGTGGAAGAAAGGGGTGGAGGAGGCGAGGGTTTTGGTGGGGAGTTGGTTGACAAGGTATGTGGCAGTTTGGAGTGCCTCAACCCAGTAGACCGGAGGAAGACTCGCCTGAAATAAGAGTGAGCGTGAGGTGTTATTAATGATACGAAGAGAGCGCTCAGCTTTGCCATTTTGCTAGGATGTATAAGGGCACGACATGCGAAGGGCAACATTGTTGGGAAGAAAGAACGTGCGGGCCAGATAATTATCAAATTCATGGCCATTGTCGCACTGGACGCTTTTGATGGTGGTGCCAAACTGCGTGCGGACATAAGAAAAAAAGTGAGAGAGAGTGGCAAACATGTCGGATTTTAGGCGAAGCGAGAAAGTCCAAATGTAGTGTGAGCAATCATCTAAAATGACAAGATAATATTTGTAGCCCGACACACTAACAATAGGAGACGTCCAAAGATCACAATGTATTAAATCGAAATTATTGTAGCTCGAGAATTTGAGGAACCAAAAGGAAGTCTAGTGTGTCGACCGAACTGACACACATGACATAAATGGTGACTATCATCTTTATTACACGACATGGCTTTGGAACTAATGAGTTTGGACAAAACTTCATGCCCAAGACGACGATGCCATAGCAAGGTGGGTGCAACGAGGAATGTGGAGGTGCTGGTGGATGGAGGAAAAAACGGGTAGAGGTCGCCAGAGATATTGCACCTGGCAATCACGTTCCTGGTTTCCAAATCCTTCACAGAAAGACCAAACGGATCAAATTTGATGGAGCAATTTATTGTCGGTGGTAAAACGATGAATGGAAATCAAGTTCTTAATAATGTGAGGTGAAACTAAGACATTGTTAAGAACTAGATTGCGATGTGGAAAAGAAAAAGTATGTGATCTGATGGCAGTGACAGGAAGTAAAGCACCATTGCCCACAATGATAGACGAAGGTGTGGAGAATGTGGGCGAGGATAGGGTGGAAATTTTACCAGCATCCGCAGTCATATGCGAGCCGGCACCAGAGTCGGCGTACCACTCCGATGGTGCCGGGGGGGTGAGCGTCATGGTGTTGAAGTTCTGCACGAGGGAGTCCTGGTTCCATGCACCTCCATGTGCGGGATTCCAGGGGGCAACCGGCAGCTGGTATGATGCCCCATGAAACATCGGCGTCGAGGGTGCACCTCCTCCACCATAGACATACGGGTGGCCGGGGCCGTTGCCGTAGAGGTTGCCGCTGGGGCCACCACCGAAGGGTGCCCTGTACTGGGGAACAACGGCGAAGGTCGGTGGTGCCGGAGGCGGACGCCCGTAGGGCCACATCTAGAGCGTGTCGGCCCATGGGTGTGCAAAGGAGGGGTGCACGACACCCTGACCAGCCGGTGCGTCGTGGCCGTGCGTAGTCAGGGCGCCGTGGCCGCCCGTAGGAGGACCGTGGCCACCTTGGCCAGCGCCAGGATGGCTGCCCTGCCCGGGGCCACCCTTGCCGTGACGGCAGCCGTTTCGTTGGCCTCCTGGCTAGCTGGGTTGACCGGAGCGCGGTGGAGCAGAGGCCTGCACATGGCGGCCCTGGCCACCAGCAGGCATCATGGGCGACGAGGCGATGAGGGCCGCAGGCGGGGACGGTGGGAGGGCGTCGACGTCGACCTCCTCAAGGAGCAGGTGCGTGCGGGCCTCGGCGAACGTCGGAAACGGATGCTGCATCTTCAAAATAGACACCATGTGACGGAATTTACCACTGAGTCCGCGAAGGAGGGTGAGCACCATCCGGCGGTCACCGATGGGATCGCCGAATTCGGCGAGAGACGCAGCCATGGTCTCCAACTTGCGGCAAAAGTCGGTGATCGTCATGGAGTCTTGTCAAAGGTTGCGGAACTGTGTTTCCAGGAGAAGGGCACGAGACTCCTTCTGGCCGAGGAATTCGTCCTCAAGGTAGCACACGCGGGAGTCGCGTCGTCGTCGTCCGCCATGGGAGCGGTCGTGTGCTGGTGCACACGCGGCTGCTCCCCTCTGAATCTCTGACGCGCCTGAGCATGGTGATGCAGGCAGGAATGGGTCCCGACTCCCGACGGATCAGGGAAATCGCCGACGAGTAGAACAACAATGGAGCGTCATCGACCAGTTAGTCGGTCATGGGCGGAGTTTAAATGCCAACGGAGCAGCGGCGGCGCAGCGGTGGAGAGACGACGACAGCACAGCACGCGACTGCTCGCTTAGTTGAGGACACGCCCAGACGTCCTTCGCGCGATAGAAGCGGAGGCAGTGCTCGGGTGAGGACGCGCCCGCGGTTCCGGCTCGAGACGACGACGGAAGCCCTGCGCGCGATGACGGCGGCGTAAATTCTGTGCGCGATTCGGCACGGGACGGCGACGGAAGAGCTGCGCGCTATTGGAAGCGGAGGCAGCGGCGGCCGGGAGTCCTGGGCGCTCGGGTGAGACGCGCTCGCGCGCAGACGGCACGGGACGGACGCGGTCGGGAGTCCTGCGCGGCGTACAGTGGACGCAGGAACGGATCAGCAGCGCGGGCGATGAGACCGGCGACACACCCGGCGACGTGTGGTCAGCGACGGTGGTGGCGATCGGATCGGCGGCTGGCGCTGGTTAGGGTTGCGGAAGCGTAGCGGATCGGAACCGTGATAGATACCATATAAGTATGTGAATGATTGATTGTATTCCAATACTGGGAATAGGAGTACATATATACAGCGCACAGGTAGCATGCAAGGCAGCCGTAGATAGCGCAATTACATCCACAAATCAAGGCCTAATTACATCATGCTAATAACATACATTAAAATAATATATAAAAGTCCAAATAATTTACAATTTAGAATAAATAGAGCATTAGTATAATTGGGGTTCTCCAAAATTAAGGAACTGAAATAACTATTCCTCCTTTCAAAAATTATAATATTATCCTACATGCATGATGCATCTATATACAAATGAATTTGGCTTCTCCAAAAACGGTTCTAGTTGTGGCTTCTTTGGAAAAGTAGATTCAAAGATCAAGATGGCATCTTTTTTTAAAAAAAAAGAATGGAAGTAGTCAAATATCCAAAGTATACTTCTCTTTAGTTGTGCATGGGAGTAGATCTCGGTGGCATTTTTCCTGTAATTCGTATGAACTTCATCTCTATTTCCACATTTATGAAAGTGGGCTCGAAAAAATGCCGAGGAAAGTTAAGTTTATGCGGCTTGGGCTTCTAAACGTGAAATGGCTTCGATCAGCTTCTACATGGACCAACAATTTTTTTGTACTATACGTTGTATTAAAATTAAAATGAAAGCTAGAGTAAAAAAAAAATAGTGATATAAGTCTTAAAAAAACGGTGCAAAACTTGTGCCAAAAAACCATGTTTTCCGTCACGCTACCTCTACCGGTGTGATAAGGATGTGGTGCCGTTACGTACCTGTACAAATAGTTATTGTAGCAACAATTGGTATATTTGGTTCACTTGATTGCCTGCCTGCCTGCCATATTGAGAAACAAGTTTGTACATAATCAAAATGCCTTGCTATTCGGCTCAGCCAATCAATTTTGCGCCCAAGTAATAAAGAATATTGCACAATCAAACACTTGCATATAATCAGCTATACCATTTTAAGAATGCTGCACAACCAAACACTCTCCTTTCTAGGATGCTTGTGGCCAAAATGCAGATAAAAAGTGACATGAACCACAAGCTTGCAAAATTATTGAGCACATTGCAGAACAAATATGTGGCCCAATAAATATCAGGAAGTTCCAATAAATATGTGGCCCAATAAATATGGGGCAACATTATCTCACGTTCCAGGAAGTTCATGTTCTTCCCATCAAACATCAGGCTGGCAACATTATTATTCAGTACATCGCTTTTTTACTGTCACATAACAGAACTTCCAAAGATAATGGAGATGCAAATTAGTGGCCCCATGAATGGACTCAACGTAAAGTAGCTTATATGTTAATTAAATAAAAATATCTATTCTCAGTGAAAGAAAATAGTATTGTCCTTACATCTATGAGTGTACTCAGTGAAACAAAATAATAGAGTAGCATCTACGATCTGGCCAAAAATTTAAAAACAAATACAACTAATTCATGTGGCGTGCAACAATATCAGACTACAAGCAACAATATCAGACTACAAGCACATATATATAGTGCCTTTCATAGTAGTGAGGTCCTGTTGGGGGTTTTCTCTTCCGAAGTTACTAAAAAATATGACTAACAATTTGTTTCTAGCATAATGTTGATTATTGCAGGAGCTTCGTCATAAACAAAGATTCATGATAGGAGTGTTATCCTCCACCGAAGGTCTTTAAGATGGAGACATAACCTGAAAATGACAACAACTAACGTCGAAGCTATAAGCCGAAGAGAAACAGCTTCGACTTAAAGCGGTGTTGAAGACCAAACATGGTGCTACGCGAAAAAGGAAAGGACTAGCTAGTCTCTAATGATTTATATTACAGTTATGAACAAATATTAATGTCATAAATGTATTTTTATCCGGACTGCGTCTCGTGCCTATAAATAGGTGAACAGTACACTCGTACTGTTCACGCTGGATTGTAATTGCTCTCGCGTCAACACCTTCGAACAAGCTGAAGGTATCAATGTAATAGAGATCTTGTTAATATTCATATATGTTCATCATGAAATAAATAGAAGGATTGACATTTGAATACATGAATAATATTTGTCATCTCTATGAGTTATTATTCTTTCGAATGATGAAGGTGCTTCCTTCATGACCTTCGTCTGAAGATCATTATATCCAAAAGGAGATAATGCTTCGTAGGACAAAGGTCCCTAATATTTAACAATTGTGTTGTCTTGTTCTTGATTCACAACATTTGAGAACAAGTGACCAACATTGGCGCCCACCTCTAGTAAACTCAAACGACCACCTTCGACAACATCTCAAGCATTCACCTTCGTCGTGCCGCCAAAGAAGGCAATAGCGCCAGGGGCTGCCCTTGCGCAGCTGGACATCAACCAAGAGGGGCTCTCTGAGAGAAGCCCAAAACCAGAAAAGGAAGGCGACCAGCCCAACACCGCAGGAGGAGGAGCTAGACCAAGAGATCAGAGACCTAGAGACCATCCACCAATAAGTGCAGAGAAAAAGGGAGAAGATGCTTCGGCTAGCTGAACTTCAGAAGAAGATTGATGGAGCTGTCAAAGAAATGTGCCATATCACGCAAGACGAGCAAGGACGAAGGCCACATCAGAGAGAGCTTCGGCAAGAAAGTCCAAGCTATGATGATGTATGGTATGATGATTTCCATCATGGTAACTTTGCTTTTGATGATGCTTATCCTCTAGCAGTAGAGTTGCAGGCTACCCCATGACCACCATCCTACAAACCACCACAACTTCCCATGTATGATGGTCATTCTGATCTGAAGCAGTTCCTTATGAGCTATGAGGAACACATATCATCATATGGTGGCAATAGCAAGATTCCCTTAGGCATTGCCAATACGCGGCAAAGAATTTGAACGTCTAACAACCTTAGGTAACCGTGGCAAAAATATGTGGCAATTTCTAGCACCTTAAGTATACAACCAAACAAGCCATAAGTGCCTCATGGCACGAGGGATCCCGGGAGCCTCGACTATCATGTACTTCGTGGCATGAGAAGATCCTAGAACTTATACTGTTAGGTGCCGCGTGGAGGGACACGAGGGCCTAGACTGTCGGTACTCTAGGACTCGAGGGGCCCTAAGGCTTAGATTGTTGGGGGCATAGGGCACGAGGGTCCTGAAAGGGAATTAGGCTTACACCTAGTTCCTAAATAATTTTGGTGGTTGAATTGCCCAACACAAATAATTGGACTAACTAGTTTGCTCTAGTGTATAAGTTATACAGGTGTAAAAGGTTCACACTTAGCCAATAAAAAGATCAAATATTGGATTCAACAAAGGAGCAAAGGGACAATCGAAGGCACCTCTGGTCTGGAGCACCGGACTGTCCGGTGTACACCGTACAGTGTCCGGTGAACCACCGGACAGTGTCCGGTGCACCAGAGGACTCCAACTCGAACTAGCCACCTTCGGGAATTTCCAGAGGCACTCGCGCTATAATTCACCGGACTGTCCGGTGTAGACCGGACAGTGTCCGGTGCTCCTCTGAAGAGCTGCCTCAGGAACTCGCCAGCCTCGGGAAATCAGAACGGCTGCTCCGCTATAATTCACCGGACATGTCCGGTGTACACCGGACTGTCCGGTGAACCAGCAGAGCAACAGATACTTCGCGCCAACGGTCACCTGCAGGTGCATTCAATGCGCGCCAGAAGCGCGCAGAAGTCAGGCACGCCCATACTGGCGCACCGGACATTAAACAGTACATGTCCGGTGTGCACCGGACATCCAGGCGGGCCCAATAGTCAGAACTCCAACGGTCGGAATCCAACGACATTGATGACGTGGCGGGGGCACCGGACATGTCCGGTGTGCACCGGACTGTCCGGTGCACCATACGACAGACAGCCTCCACCAACGGTCATGTTTGGTGGTTGGGGCTATAAATACCCCAACCACCCCACCATTCATTGCATCCAAGTTTTCCAGCTTCCAACCACTATACAAGAGCTAGCATTCATTGCAAAGCACACCAAAAGAGATCAAATCCTCTCCCAACTCCACACAAAGCCTTAGTGACTAGAGAGAGTGATTTGTAGTGTTCATTTGAGCTCTTCCGCTTGGATCGCTTCTTTTTTCTTTGGCATTCTTTCTTGTGATCAAACACTCACTTGTAATTGAGGCAAGAGACACCAATCGTGTGGTGGTCCTTGCGGGAGGTTTGATTTCCAAGTGTTTTGAGAAAGAGAAGCTCACTCGGTCTGAGGGACCGTTTGAGAGAGGGAAGGGTTGAAAGAGACCCGGCCTTTGTGGCCTCCTCAACGGGGAGTAGGTTTGCGAGAACCGAACCTCGGTAAAACAAATCCGCGTGTCACACTCCTTATTCTCTTGCGATTTGTTTTGCGCCCTCTCTCGCGGACTCGATTATATTTCTAACGCTAACCCGGCTTGTAGTTGTGATTATTTTTGAGAATTTCAGTTTCGCCCTATTCACCCCCCCTCTAGGCGACTTTCAATTGGTATCAGAGCCAGGTTCTTCATTAGAGCCTAACCGCTCGAAGTGATGTTGGGAGATCACGCCAAGAAGGAGATGGAGACCGGCGAAAAGCCCACTACAAGCCACGGGAGCACTTCATCGGAAGAGTCCCGCACCAAGAGGAAGGAGAAGAAGAATAGCTCCTCCAACAAAGGGAAGGAGAAGAAATCTTCTTCTCACCACAAAGAGAAGAAGGAAAAATCTTCTTCCCACAAGCCGCATCGGAGTGGGGACAAGCACAAGAGGATGAGGAAAGTGGTCTACTACGAGACCGACACTTCATCAACATCGACCTCCGGCTCCGATGCGCCCTCTGTAACTTCTAAACGCCAAGAGCGTAAGAAGTTTAGTAAGATCCCCTTACACTATCCTCGTACATCTAGACATACTCCATTACTTTCTGTTCCATTAGGCAAACCGCCAACCTTTAACGGTAAAGATTATGCTATGTGGAGTGATTTAATGAAATTTCATCTAACCTCACTCCACAAAAGTATATGGAATGTTGTTGAGTTTGGAGCACAGATGCCATCCGTAGGGGATGAGGATTATGATGAGGACGAGGCGGCCCAAATCGAGCACTTCAACTCTCAAGCTACAACCATACTCCTTGCTTCTCTAAGTAAGGAGGAATACAACAAGGTGCAAGGGTTGAAGAATGCGAAGGAGATTTGGGACCTCCTCAAGACCGCGCACGAGGGTGATGAACTAACAAAGATCACCAAGCGGGAAACGATCGAGAGGGAGCTCGGTCGCTTTCGACTTCGCCAAGGGGAAGAGCCACAAGACATGTACAACCGGCTCAAGACCTTGGTGAACCAAGTGCGCAACCTCGGGAGCAAGAAGTGGGACGACCACGAGGTGGTTAAGGTTATTTTAAGATCGCTCATTTTCCTTAACCCCACTCAAGTTCAATTAATTCGTGGTAATCCTAGATATACTCAAATGACCCCCGAGGAAGTTATCGGGAATTTTGTGAGCTTTGAATGCATGATCAAAGGCTCCAAGAAGATTAACGAGCTTGATGATCACTCCACGTCTGAAGCACAACCGGTGGCATTTAAGGCGATGGAGGAGAAGAAGGAGGAGTCTACACCGAGTAGACAACCAATAGACGCCTCCAAGCTCGACAACGAGGAGATGGCTTTAATCATCAAAAGCTTTCGCCAAATCCTCAAGCAACGGAAGGGGAAGGATTACAAATCCCGTTCCAAGAAGGTTTGCTACAAGTGTGGTAAGCCCGGTCACTTTATCGCTAAATGTCCATTATCAAGTGACAGTGACAGGGATAACGACAAGAAGGGCAAGAGAAGAGAGAAGAAGAGGTACCACAAGAAGAGGGGCGGCGATGCCCACGTGTGCCGCGAGTGGGACTCCGACGAGAGCTCCATCGAGTCCTCCTCCGACGAGGACGCCGCCAACGTCACCGTCACCAAGGGACTTCTCTTCCCCAACGTCGACCACAAGTGCCTCATGGCAAAAGACGGCAAAAGGAAGAAGGTAAAATCAAGATCCTCCACTAAATATGAAACCTCTAGTGATGAGGATGATGCTAGCAATGAGGAGGATAACTTGCGCGTTCTTTTTGCCAACCTTAACATGGAACAAAAGGAAAAACTAAATGAGCTAATTAGTGCCATCCATGAAAAGGATGACCTCTTGGACTCCCAAGAGGACTTCCTAATCAAGGAAAATAAAAAGCATGTTAAGGTTAAAAATGCTTATGCTCTAGAGGTAGAAAAATGTGAGAAATTATCTAGTGAGCTAAGTACTTGCCATGACACTATTACCAACCTTAGAAATGAAAATGCTAGTTTAAATGCTAAGGTTGATTCACATGTTTGTAATGTTTCAATTCCCAATCTTAGAAATGATAATGATGATTTGCTTGCTAAGATTGAAGAATTGAACATTTCTCTTGCTAGCCTTAGAGTAGAAAATGAAAATTTAATTGCTAAGGCTAAAGAACTAGATGTTTGCAATGTTACAATTTCCGATCAGAGATAATAATGATATCTTGCGTGCTAAGATCGTTGAACTTAATTCATGCAAACCCTCTACATCTAGTGTTGGGCATGTTTCCATTTGTACCAGATGTAGAGATGTTGATATTAATGTTATTCATGATCACATGACTTTAATTAAACAACAAAATGATCATATAGCAGTATTAGATGCAAAAATTGCCGAGCATAATTTAGAAAATGAAAAGTTTAAATTTGCTAGAAGTATGCTCTATAATGGGAGACACCCTGGCATTAAGGATGGCATTGGCTACCAAAGGGGAGACAATGTCAAACTTAGTGCCCCTCCTAAAAGATTGTCCAATTTTGTTAAGGGCAAGGCTCCCATGCCTCAGGATAACGAGAGTTACATTTTATACCCTGCCGGTTATCCTGAGAGCAAAATTAGGAAAATTCATTCTAGGAAGTCTCACTCTGGCCCTAATCATGCATTTATGTATAAGGGTGAGACATCTAGCTCTAGGCAACCAACCCGTGCTAAGTTGCCTAAGAAGAAAACCCCTAGTGCATCAAGTGAACATAGCATTTCATTCAAGACTTTTGATGCATCTTATGTTTTGACTAACAAATCCGGCAAGATCGTTGCCAAGTTTGTTGGGGGCAAACACAAGGGCTCCAAGACTTGTGTTTGGATACCCAAAGTTCTTGTATCTAATGCCAAAGGACCCAAAACCGTTTGGGTACCTAAAGTCAAGAACTAAACTTGTTTTGTAGGTTTATGCATCCGGGGGCTCAAGTTGGATACTCGACAGCAGGTGCACAAACCACATGACAGGGGAGAAGAAGATGTTCTCCTCATATGAGAAAAACCAAGATCCCCAACGAGCTATCACATTCGGGGATGGAAACCAAGGTTTGGTCAAAGGATTGGGTAAAATTGCTATATCATCTGACCATACTATTTCCAATGTTTTTCTTGTAGACTCTTTAGATTACAATTTGCTTTCTGTATCTCAATTATGTCAAATGGGCTACAACTGTCTCTTTACTGATGTAGGTGTCACTGTCTTTAGAAGAAGTGATGATTCAATAGCATTTAAGGGTGTGTTAGAGGGTCAGCTATACTTGGTAGATTTTAATAGAGCTGAACTCGACACATGCTTAATTGCTAAGACTAACATGGGTTGGCTCTGGCATCACCGACTAGCCCACGTTGGGATGAAGAATCTTCATAAGCTTCTAAAGGGAGAGCACATTTTAGGACTAACAAATGTTCATTTTGAGAAAGACAGGATTTGCAGCGCATGCCAAGCAGGAAAGCAAGTTGGGTCCCATCATCCACACAAGAACATCATGACAAGTGACAGGCCACTGGAGCTCCTTCACATGGATTTATTCGGCCCGATCGCTTACATAAGCATCGGCGGGAGTAAGTACTGTCTAGTTATTGTGGATGATTATTCTCGTTTCACTTGGGTGTTCTTTTTGCAGGAAAAATCCCATACCCAAGAGACCTTAAAGGGATTCTTGAGACGGGCTCAAAATGAGTTCGGCTTAAGGATCAAGAAAATTAGAAGCGACAACGGGACGGAGTTCAAGAACTCTCAAATTGAAGGCTTCCTTGAGGAGGAGGGCATCAAGCATGAGTTCTCTTCTCCCTACACCCCACAACAAAATGGTGTGGTGGAGAGGAAGAATCGAACTCTATTGGACATGGCAAGAACCATGCTTGATGAATACAAGACACCGGATCGGTTTTGGGCCGAGGCGGTCAACACCGCCTGCTACGCCATCAACCGGTTATATCTACACCAAATCCTCAAGAAGACATCCTATGAACTCCTAACCGGTAAAAAGCCCAATATTTCATATTTTAGAGTTTTTGGTAGCAAATGCTTTATTCTTGTTAAAAGAGGTAGAAAATCTAAATTTGCTCCTAAAACTGTAGAAGGCTTTTTACTAGGATATGACTCAAACACAAGGGCATATAGAGTCTTTAACAAGTCCTCAGGACTAGTTGAAGTTTCTTGTGACGTTGTGTGTGATGAGACTAACAGCTCTCAAGTAGAGCAAGTTGATCTTGATGAGATAGGTGAAGAACAGGCTCCATGCATAGCGCTAAAGAACATGTCCATTGGGGATGTGTGTCCTAATGAATCCGAAGAGCCTCCACATGCACAAGATCAACCATCCTCCTCCACGCAAGCATCTCCACCAACTCAAAATGAGGATGAAGCTCAAGTTGATGAAATAGAAGATCAAGCAAATAAGCCACCTCAAGATGACGACAATGATCAAGAGGGAGATGCAAATGATCAAGACAAGGAGGATGAAGAACAAAGGCCGCCACATCCAAGAGTCCACCAAGCAATCCAACGAGATCACCCCGTCGACACCATCCTAGGCGACATTCATAAGGGAGTAACCACTAGATCTCGTGTTGCACATTTTTGTGAGCATTACTCTTTTGTTTCCTCTATTGAGCCACACAGGGTAGAGGAAGCACTACAAGATTCGGATTGGGTGGTGGCGATGCAAGAGGAGCTCAACAATTTCACTAGGAATGAGGTATGGCATTTAGTTCCACGTCCTAACCAAAATGTTGTAGGAACCAAATGGGTCTTCCGCAACAAGCAAGACGAGCATGGTGTGGTGACAAGGAACAAAGCTCGACTTGTGGCCAAGGGATACTCCCAAGTCGAAGGTTTGGATTTCGGTGAAACCTATGCACCCGTAGCTAGGCTTGAGTCAATTCGCATAATATTAGCCTATGCTACTTACCATGGCTTTAAGCTTTATCAAATGGACGTGAAAAGTGCCTTCCTCAATGGACCAATCAAGGAAGAGGTCTATGTTGAGCAACCTCCCGGCTTTGAAGATAGTGAGTACCCTAACCATGTTTATAGGCTCTCTAAGGCGCTTTATGGGCTCAAGCAAGCCCCAAGAGCGTGGTATGAATGCCTTAGAGATTTCCTTGTTGCTAATGGCTTCAAAGTCGGCAAGGCCGATCCTACTTTATTCACTAAAACTCTTGACAATGATTTGTTTGTATGCCAAATTTATGTTGATGATATCATATTTGGGTCTACTAACGAATCTACATGTGAAGAATTTAGTAGGATCATGGCAAAGAAATTCGAGATGTCGATGATGGGGGAGTTGAAGTATTTTCTAGGATTCCAAGTCAAGCAACTCCAAGAGGGCACCTTCATTAGCCAAACGAAGTACACTCAAGACATTCTAACCAAGTTTGGAATGAAGGATGCCAAACCCATCAAGACACCCATGGGAACAAATGGGCATCTCGACCTCGACACGGGAGGTAAGTCCATGGATCAAAAGGTATACCGATCGATGATTGGTTCATTGCTTTATTTATGTGCATCTCGACCGGACATTATGCTTTCCGTTTGCATGTGTGCAAGATTCCAATCCGACCCTAAGGAATCCCACCTTACGGCCGTAAAACGAATCTTGAGATATTTGGCTTATACTCCTAAGTTTGGACTTTGGTACCCTCGGGGATTCACATTTGATTTGATTGGTTATTCGGATGCCGATTGGGCAGGGTGTAAGATTAATAGGAAGAGCACATCGGGGACTTGCCAGTTCTTGGGAAGATCCTTGGTGTCTTGGGCTTCAAAGAAGCAAAATTTGGTCGCTCTTTCTACCGCCGAAGCCGAGTATATTGCCGCAGGCCATTGTTGCGCGCAATTGCTTTGGATGAGGCAAACCCTGCGGGACTATGGTTACAAATTAACCAAAGTTCCTCTTCTATGTGATAATGAGAGTGCAATCCGCATGGCGGATAATCCCGTTGAGCATAGCCGCACTAAACACATAGCCATTCGGTATCATTTTCTTAGGGATCACCAACAAAAGGGGGATATCGAGATTTCATACATTAACACTAAAGATCAATTAGCCGATATCTTTACCAAGCCACTTGATGAACAATCTTTTACCACACTTAGGCATGAGCTCAATATTATTGATTCCAGGAACTTCTTTTGCTAATTTGCACACATAGCACACAAGTATACCTTTGATCATGTCTCTTTTATATATGCTATGACTAATATGTTTTCAAGTGCCTTCAAACCAAGTCATAAGTATATTGAAAGGGAATTGGAGTCTTCGGCGAAGACAAAGGCTTCCACTCCACTCTACTACTCATCCTTCGCCGTCACTCCGAGCATCTCTCCAACTTTGGTATAATCTTCACTCATTTATTTTATAACCAAAGGAGGAGAAAGTATTTCGTCGGGCTCTAATGATTCCGTTTTTGGCGATTCATGCCAAAGGGGGAGAAAATATGAGCCCAAAGCAAAAGGACCGCACCACCACCTAATTTTAAAAATTTGGAGATTTTCAATTGGTCAATTTCAAATTGGTATCTTATTGTGTTCAAAAGGGGGAGAAAGTAGTATTTCAAAATGATATATCAAAACCCTCTTGAACACTAAGAGGAGGATCTCATTTAGGGGGAGTTTTTGTTTAGTCAAAGAAAAAGCATTTGGAACAAGGGGAGAAAATTTCAAATCTTGAAAATGCTTTACAAAATCTTATTCATTTACCTTTGACTATTTGCAAAAGAACTTTGAAAAGGATTTACAAAAGAATTTGCAAAAACAAAACATGTGGTGCAAGCGTGGTCCAAAATGTTAAAAACGAAGAAACGATCCATGCATATCTTGTAAGTATTTATATTGGCTCAATTCCAAGCAACCTTTGCACTTACATTATGCAAACTAGTTCAACTATGCACGTCTATATTTACTTTGGTTTGTGTTGGCATCAATCACCAAAAAGGGGGAGATTGAAAGGGAATTAGGGTTACACCTAGTTCCTAAATAATTTTGGTGGTTGAATTGCCCAACACAAATAATTGGACTAACTAGTTTGCTCTAGTGTATAAGTTATACAGGTGTAAAAGGTTCACACTTAGCCAATAAAAAGATCAAATATTGGATTCAACAAAGGAGCAAAGGGACAATCGAAGGCACCTCTGGTCTGGAGCACCGGACTGTCCGGTGAACCACCGGACAGTGTCCGGTGCACCAGAGGACTCCAACTCAAACTAGCCACCTTCGGGAATTTCCAGAGGCACTCGCGCTATAATTCACCAGACTGTCTGGTGTACACCGGACAGTGTCCGGTGCTCCTCTGAAGAGCTGCCTCAGGAACTCGCCAGCCTCGGGAAATCAGAACGGTTGCTCCGCTATAATTCACCGGACATGTCCGGTGTACACCGGACTGTCCGGTGAACCAGCAGAGCAACGGATACTTAGCGCCAACGGTCACCTGCAGGCGCATTCAATGCGCGCCAGAAGCGCGCAGAAGTCAGGCACGCCCATACTGGCGCACCGGACATTAAACAGTACATGTCCGGTGTGCACCGGACATCCAAGCGGGCCCAATAGTCAGAACTCCAACGGTCGGAATCCAACGGTATTGATGACGTGGCGGGGGCACCGGACATGTTCGGTGTGCACCGGACTGTCCGGTGCACCATACGACAGACAGCCTCCACCAACGGTCATGTTTGGTGGTTGGGGCTATAAATACCCCAACCACCCCACCATTCATTGCATCCAAGTTTTCCAGCTTCCAACCACTATACAAGAGCTAGCATTCATTGCAAAGCACACCAAAAGAGATCAAATCCTCTCCCAACTCCACACAAAGCCTTAGTGACTAGAGAGAGTGATTTGTAGTGTTCATTTGAGCTCTTCCGCTTGGATCGCTTCTTTTTTCTTTGGCATTCTTTCTTGTGATCAAACACTCACTTGTAATTGAGGCAAGAGACACCAATCGTGTGGTGGTCCTTGCGGGAGGTTTGATTTCCAAGTGTTTTGAGAAAGAGAAGCTCACTCGGTCCGAGGGACCGTTTGAGAGAGGGAAGGGTTGAAAGAGATCCGGCCTTTGTGGCCTCCTCAACGGGGAGTAGGTTTGCGAGAACCGAACCTCGGTAAAACAAATCCGCGTGTCACACTCCTTATTCTCTTGCGATTTGTTTTGCGCCCTCTCTCGCGGACTCGATTATATTTCTAACGCTAACCCGGCTTGTAGTTGTGATTATTTTTGAGAATTTCAGTTTCGCCCTATTCACCCCCCCCCCCTCTAGGCGACTTTCAGGTCCCCACGGTCTTAGATTGTCGGGTGCCCAGTGCGTGACGGTCCTAGGGGCTTACTCCTATCCTCCATGTTATGCGGTCTCGTATGATTAGTCATGAGTGCCTTTATATAAACCGATGTTAGTACAAAAATTCTTCAGTGATAAAGACTAAGGGTGGTCCTTTGTAGGGGTGGAAACGAATGTTTATTCGAATCTTAGATTTTTTTTATCATTTTTCTTTGATTACGAACAAATAAGATATAGAATTTATTATGTAAATGTGTAGCCTTGTTTTTAACATTGACCTTATAAACATTAAAACAACTAAACCTCAAATTTATCGTATATATTTAAGTGATAGATATAAAAATTTGAATACGGATACAGATTCAAATGTTTTTTCACTTTTTCCATTGTAGGGAGCAAATAATACATAAACATTGTACAGAATCTTATTCTTACGTGTAATAATATGCTTGATAATATCAAATTTGTTCTAAGGATTCGGATGTCTAGTTCCACCCCTAGTCCTTTGGTTATAAGGTATCAAGAGTGGCGACCCTTTTAATATGGGCCTAGAAATCAATCTCCTAGGTAAGGATATTTATGCGTGTATTGGCAACAATCAGGATATGTTTTTTGGGAACACTAATGAATGGTGTTGACCCTCTGGATCAAAAACCAAAAATGAAATTAAGACATCACTACGTCAAAATCGCCTAGAGGAGATAAGACTGTATATGATACTAGCTAAAAACATGTCACTATTTTTTCACAGTGACGACTTCTAAAAACATGTCACTAACGGTTGTGCACAGGCCTCCATTCCAATTATCTTTGTGACGTCTATTATACAAATGTGTCACTAGCAAAACATCGTGTTAATTCAATAACATCCTTTATTTTCCATATCTCTACTACGATCTGTTTATTGACGTGTAATTAAAGCAAGGTCACTAATATATATATATATATATATATATATATATATATATATATATATATATATATATATATATATATATATATATATATATATATATATATATATATATACTAGGTGAATGCCCGTGCGTTGCAACGGAAACATATAATATCAAAATAACTTATGTACAAATGTGTGTTATATTGTTGTGAGAAAACGTTTCGTAATCGATTTATGGTAATCGATTTATGATCCAGACATATATAAATTGTTATTTTAATCTAGCTATTCAACACTACACAGTATTATACGGACTTCTATATGATTTTAATAATGTCATGTCAATTGCATCATTTAAATGTTAAGACTATCATAAAAAACTACAAACTTATACAAATCTTCAGAAAATATTTAGGTGCCTTGAAACGATATACAAAATATTTGACAAATGTTAGTGTACAACGATTACATACATTGATCACTCTCCTGCTTACTGGATTCACATTGCAATATATATCATCGACGCTAGCCAAATGTTCGGCCAACAACGATAGCCGGTTACGACATTACACCCGACATCAAAGAAGCTTGGAGTAGCAGAGGATTCAAGAGCAACAACAAAGCAATTTGGTTTATTGTATTCGAAGTTAAACTTATGTTTTATGTGTTTGTTTGACATTTTGAGTGATTGACACATTAGAATTTTATAATTTTCTAGCAGGTATGGGTAATCCGACGGATAAATTTACCTACGCGCGAGTACGAGTATAGGTAAGATTATATACCCGCGACCTTATACGGATAACTCGATGGATAGAATTTTTTTGACAGGTACGGATATGGGATGATACTATCCGACTGGTACATACCCGTTACCATCTCTAAGTAGAAGTTAGTTGTACCAAATTGACTACTGCTGGGCCGAGAATTGAAATGTATCAGGCACATATCACCTGCTCGCCGTAGCCTAGCAGACGTTTGGCTGATAGGACCGTGGCGTCGTTTCATTTCCTTTTTGTTTTCTTTGATCACGTTCTGAACATAAGCATATCTTGGGTTTATCACCTTTTTAGCTTCAGATGACACTTTTGAGCGAATGATTTACTCAGTGGAACTAAACCACCGAAGACAGCACAACCACTTAAGGACTTGTTCGGTTTGAAATGAAGTAGTAAGATCTGGGGAGATTAAATCCATTTATATATATAAATTTATATAGAACGGGATCTAATCACCTTCAATCTCTCTCAATCTACTTCTAACCAAACAAGTGTAAAGGTTTAGGGTAGAGTAGAACACTTGCTATGTCTAGAGCACCTGTAAAAACGGGAAAAAAATTATATTGGTATCATCTTATGACCTTGAATACTCCTTGGCTCATCCCACAAATTAAGGTGGTGTTTGATTCACCGAAAAATAGATTTACAAAAGGTAGTGAAGACTAATACTTTTGTTTGGTTGAGCTCTTTCAGGTACTATCCACTATAATTACAGACAGTAACCATTACCATCTGTAAGAGATCCTATTACCAATCCTGTTACAAGGCCCGAACCAAACAACACTTAATATAAGTATGACAGACTCGTTCCCGCGGCTACTTCTTTGTCTAGCAATTCCTGCACATACTCAATAGCTTTAAGGATTTATTTCTCATATCTAACAGTTTTCAAACCGAAATAGTGGAATAAATCATTCAAACCGCATGTGTTAGTAGTATCGAAACAAAGCAATTAGCTATACAGAATTTAGAAGGAAACTGTTCTTCATTTTCCTTTATTTGGATGTGTAGTGTACATAACAACAGTTTGACACCATAGGACATTGGTTCTATCAGGCTACCCTCCTCTGATCAGCCATTCAAGATCACGAAACTTCTCAGTAAGCCATAGGACTGAGTTTGGAAAAATGTGATTTTCTAACCCACGGCAATGGTACAAAATTTACACATGAAAATAAGAACTTCTAGCAAAAAGGCAAATAAAGAAATCACAAGAAGGTTTGTCACGGCAGTAGGAACAAAAACAAGCGGCGGCGCCGGCTATCTGGAGAAGAGATTGAAGGCCCCGCAGAACAACGACTTGCTCTTGCTCCCCATCCCCGGACAGCCACCCATCTTCTTCTTCCCCGGACCTTGTCGTCGTCCGTGTTCGCCCTCTCCCACTCCCAGAACGGTCACCGACGCCCACCGCTCGCAGTGCTCCAGTTCGTACAGCGCCAGAGTGTGGCCGAGCCTGTCGTATTCTTGCGCTCGCCACAAATAAGATGAATCAAGCAGATCGTGCTTAACCGGGGAAGATATGAGCCAGAGCCCTGTACCTTGAACTCGCAGGCCATGCCGAGTCCCCGCAGGAACTTGACCCCGTCTCGCCCTTCCTGGACCGGGATCAGCGAGTCGGCCCCAGTGGATCCGCGCTTGGGGGAGCACAGGGGGGGTGCGCAGGGGATCGCGGAGCAGAGGTAACGGAGGGCGCGATGGGGGCGTTGATGGCGGCGCGGATGATGGGCGGCGTGTCAGGGGCGTTGTGTTGCCGTACAGAGACTCGGCCACACTCTCGGCATAGGGGATCGTGGAGCAGAGGTGAGGCGGGCAGGCGAACCTGATGCCTGCTCGGCACAGAGGAGGAAGCCGCCCCAGAGGCCTGCAGAGCCATCCCCTCCACTGGGCCCAAACTCGCCGAGACCCTCGCCTCACCTCTGCCGCCGAAGGCGACGGCTCCTGCCGCCCTTGCGCAGGCATCTTGGCGTCCATCATCAGGAGCGCCGCGGGTTCCTCGCCGCGGCGCGCCGCCGTCCGCACCGCCGTCCACCTGACGCGCCACTCCCCTGGCCCGATCGCCCCGTTCCAACCACTCAGGTCGACCCCGAACAGGAACAGCCCCGCGGAATTCTCGATGTGGGCGGCCTTGTCCGCGGCTACCAGGAAGGACAGCGTGCTGTCGCCGCCGGCCGTGACGACGTCGACGGCGAACGAGACGTCCGCGAGGGCGAGGCGCGGGGCAGGGAGCGCGCGGCAGCGGACGGACGCGGAGCGGAACAGCTTGAACAGGCGTCGGTGGGGTGAGGAGGAGCACCGCCGGTCGCTGTCGGTGTCGGGGAGGAGGCCCAGCGCGGAGGGGAAGTGCTACGCGCAGAGCCGCGCCCAGAGGTCGTCCGCGGCGAAGGCGGTATGCCACGAGGTGGACACACAGGACGCCGCCGCGAGGGATGCGGCGTCGAGGAACGGCGCGACGAGGTGGAGCGCCTCCCACGGGGGTGGCGACGGATCCGGCCGTTGCGCCGTTGATGGTGCGGCCGCGAGATGGAAGTGGGATCCGGCCGTTGCGCGAACTGGATGCGGCCGTTGCGGGATGGAAGAACTGGATTGCGCCGCGGGATGGAATTGGGATGCGGCCGCATCTCGCGGGAGGGACTGGATTGATTCTTGCGGCGTTAATGGTGCGGGAGCGGGATGCGGGAGGGAGGTGGATTGATTCTTGCGGCGTTAATGGTGCGGGAGCGGGATGCGGGAGGGAGGCGGCCGCGGGCGGGGCGGGTTGCGGGAGGCAGAACGTGCACCACCCCACGGGTGTGCACGCCTACGGTAGAATCATAATAGTAGTAGAGATATATATATATATATATATGACATGTATATATAAACATGTCACTGGCTTTAGACGTCTTTTATTTTGCATGTCTCTACTTTGATCAGTTTATTGACAGGTATTTAAATTAAGATCGCTACTACATATACATTAGTGACGTGTATATATATAAACACGTCACTGCTTCAACCTTCACGGCCCAGTTAAAATTTGAATTTTAAATGACCTTGGATAGAAAACCCAATCAAAATAAAAGTTATAGGTCTTGAAAAGTTATGAAACTTTGTATTTGACAACTCTTTGATTTGAAATCACCTTGTCACATAAAAATATGTTTAAGTTTTCAAATTTGAAAATTAAAATTTGTAAACGACCTCGAATGAAGAAACTGCCAAAATAAAAGTTATAGATCTCGAAAAGTTATGCAACTTTGTAGTTGATAAGTTTTTCATTTAAAATGATTTAGTGCCTCAAACAATTAATTTATAGTCGGTTTGTTATAATATATAGTAAAGAAAAACATAATATTGTGGTTCCAGAAACCAGGGGACAATAAGGTTTGTGTTCGACATGGATGCTAACGCAGACTCACTCTCAATGGTGAATCGATGGGACTCGAATGATGAACTAGGACCCGAGGTTATATTGGTCCATGCTAGAGCCATAGTCCAATGTAGTGTTGATCGTTGTATTGCGATGGAACATGTTACAACTTGTGTGCTTGTGTTTTTGAGAAGGATGGGGCCTTCTCTTTTATATCTCAAAGGTAGGACATTACAGTGGGATTTGTATTCTACTTGAGAGAGAGAGAGAGAGATTGAAATCTGCTCTCCGAGTTGGCGTGATAGGTCCTTCATAGGGTCGTGCGTAGACATACTTCTGGCATGGCGTCATCCTTTCCCGCTGCTCTGGCTCTTGTAGCGAGTCCATCACTGACGTCTTTGTAATGGGTTCCACAGATCAGTCTCAAAGTGCAGTCGTACGGGGGCGTGGCTTCTCCTGTCGTCATGGGCCCTTTGTCACCTGCCAACGTGTGCAGGGCACACTTGGTATGGCACGTTGTTCCGTCCTTTCGATGTACGGGTCATTGTAGAGACCCTAATACCATTCAGTGTGTTGTGCGCATATCCGGACGTGGCTTGATGGTGACGTGTCCCATCGTAGTTGATGTGGATCAGTAGCACTGGACTTAGATCTCTGCCTCACCGGGTTGCTCGACGGGGAATTGGTCAGCTGGAGCTGATTGTTAGAGAGTTGGTCGTCAGAGTTGGTCATCGGAGTGTTAGTTATCATCGCAGAGTTGATCATCATCCGAGAGTTGGTCATCATCGGAGAGTTGGTCATCACCGGAGAGCTGGTCATCATTTGAGAGTTGGTCATCATCGTAGAGTTGGTAATCCGTTCCGTCTCGTAGAGTTGGTCGACGGAGTTGGTCATCGGAGAGTTGGTCGTCATCCGAGAGTTGGTCATCACCGGAGAGTTAATCATCACCGGTCGTCATCGGAGAGTTGGCCATCACTGGAGAGTTGGTCATCTGGTCCATCTCGTAGAGTTGGTCGGCGGAGTTGGTCATCACCGAAGAGTTGGTCATCACTGGAGAGTTAGTCATCACCGGAGAGTTAGTCATCTGGTCCGTCTCGTAGAGTTGGTCATCATCGGAAAGTTGGTCATCTACGAAGAGTTGGTCATCATCCGAGAGTTGGTCATCACCGAAGAGTTGGTCATCACTGGAGAGTTAGTCATCACCGGAGAGTTAGTCATCTGGTCCGTCTCGTAGAGTTGGTCATCATCGGAAAGTTGGTCATCTACGAAGAGTTGGTCATCATCCGAGAGTTGGTCATCCGATCTGTCTCACAGAGTTAATCGGCGGAGTGAGCCATTTTTGAAGGGCCTATTTCGGGTTCCATATTTACCGAGTACTCGACACATAATATCGACACAAATGAGATAGATGTAGTGATAGAGGAGGTCATATGCGACAGAACGTCAAGAGTTCGAATCTCGGTTTATAAATACATGTTACTAAAGTAGTTCTATTATTAGTGATGTCGTTTGCGCGTCACTATCAGCTTCAATATCAGTGATATAAAATCTGAGATGTGTTTTATACGTATCACTAATTAACTGAAAAATGTCACAAATGGCATGATTCTGACGTATTGCATCCAAATGCATAAATGGGAATATTTACCAAAATAAATAAATAATTCTAGGAAGCCAGAATCCTACAAGGCTGCAAACCACGTCATTTACAATGCTTTAACACTCAAGTGTTTCATTTAATTCAATCCATGAAATATTTTCCAAAAAAATAAATAATTCTAGGAAGCTAGAATCCTGCAAGGCTGCAAACCATGCATGTCATTTACAATGCTTTAACACTCAGTGTTTCATTTAATTCAATCCATGATCAAACCAATAATACACGCAGTTTGGGTGACGTGATGGCTAAAAATTCCGAACGAACCATGGTAATGTTTCTACGCATTAGAAAATCCAAAAGCGCAATAATGTAAGTTAAACGTGTGGAGTGTGGACCGAAGCAAATCAACTGAGACCAGCACAAGAGCCAGCCAAGGCTGATAGATCGAGACTTCGAGAGGGATGTTGCACCAGAGCAGCAGGAGCACTATGTCGCCACGTCGATACGGCCCTTGGACTCCAGCGCATCGGCAACACCACCAGAGGATACGACCTCGCTACTCGTCGTCTCGGTCTTGGCGGCAGCCGCCGCCGCCGCGGTAGTCTCCTCCTCTTGGGAAGCAGCGGAGCCGACGAGAATGCGGTCGAGTATCCTGAGCATCTCGTCGGGCGTGACGAGCTGCGGGAAGTGTCCCACCGAGTCGATGGTATACATGGAGGCGGTGCGCATGCGGGCCTGCATGTAGCGCCCGACGCAGGGGGGCGCCGCGAAGTCGCCGGAGACGTGCACCAGCGTGCACGGCACGGCCACGTCACCCAGCAGCTCGCGCTGGTCGCCCAGGAAGATCATGCGCGCCAGGCCGTGCGCCACGCGCGGGTCCATGGCGAAGAAGCTCCGCGCCAGCAGCTCCGCCGCCGAGGGTTGGTCGTCCGCGCTGCCGCCGATGGCGAGCGGCACGAAGCCCTCGGCCCAGCCGCGGAAGTCCGACGAGATCCTCGACAGCATCGCCTTGATGTCGAGCTCGTCGAACCCGCCCTCGTAGTCCTCCGAGTTCATGTACCTGCAAAATCAATATACCGTTGATTAACGTAAAACTCTGTGCAAATTAAGGCCCTGTTTGGGAACAAAGTTTTTGAAAACCACAGTTTTTGAAATACTATATTATACTTTAGTTATGACAATACCGTAGTTTATAATACCGTAGTTTTGAAAACTGAGATCCAGAGCTAAGTTTAGAATGCCTTAAAACAGCTATAGTATTTGCAATACTTCAGTTTTGAAAACAGAGATTTTACCCAGCTTGCCAAACACCATTATGTATATAATACTGCAGTATTTGAGAATACTGCAGTATTCTTCCAAAACTGCAGAAAAACTTTGTTCCCAAACACCCCCTAAGTTCGACAATTATTGTATAAGACACTGTCAGTTTCAATTGCATGTATAGCAACTCTCAGCAAGCATGTCCTTTTCATCTATATAAGAGCAAATTGATGATAATGGTTCAGGGGTGAGAGTGATCTTCGTTCCATCAGTTATTTATGAGATCATTTCTCTGATTGATCAGTACAGCAAGTTAACCATACTAAACCAATTTATATTTAATGTACGTTGTACTCCGTGGATCCGTACTCTATTCTTCAAGACAAATTTTTGAAGAGGAAAATGTCTTAAAATTGTGACCATTTAGTTTTCTTCAGTATATTATCAACTGCCACAAATCAGTATCATATTAAATAGTTTTTGTAGTTTTTTGTGCGCTAAACAAGTTTAAACCATGATAATTAAGTGCAAGTCAATAATTATAAAGTTTCCATCTTGTTTAAAACAAAATTCTCCTTGAAATTGTGGACTGGCCAAGGAAATACCAAACGAACCAATTGTATACTTTCTCAGTTCCAAATTATAAGTTATTCTTATTTTTCAAAGAGTCAAATCATCATTTTTTTTAAAAACAAATATTTATGACAACGATATTTACATTATAATAATATCAAATATTCATGATAACGATATTTACATTATAAAAAAATAATTAATAAAAAACTAATAATTCGTCCATCCTAATTTATAATTCGTTTAATTTTTTAAAATCCTAACTTTTACCACTCGGCTTATTCAAAAGTTTGTGAAAAAGGTAAAAAAAACATTTCACTGTGATTTTGTTTATTATCAAATATATTTATATGTGACTTATTTATTTATTTTATCATGAATATTTTGAATAAGCCGAGTGATTAAGGTTGATGTTGAAAAAAATCAAACGAATGATGACATTTTGAAACGGAGGGAGTAGTATTTAGTTGGTATCATAATGTTATTATTTATTATATAGATTTTTATTGTGTAGATTTGATCAGCTTAAAATAACTTGTAGTATAGTATATATGTGTGAATAGAACCTGCCCTAGCTACGACGAAGAACGCAGACGAAGAATGAACGCGATTGGCTACCTCTTAGATTACGTCCACTTGATCCCTTGAATTTCGGCGGTACGGTGGTGCTATGACTACTACATTTCCGGATTTATTATGACAGAGAACCGGCAGCTAATCCTCACCAATATAAAAAGTTGTTGATAGCAACATAATAAATAATGAAATATGACAAAAAGGGATAACTTGAATGTATAGCATAAACAATATAGTGTTTCCTCTGTCTCTAAAAGAAACTCATTCTAATTTTATTCTAAGTCAAACCATGTTAATCTTTTGAAACAAAAACTAACCATCAATATTTATTATTAAAATATATTTACATAATAGTATACTTGTTTTATTACATAAATATCATGTACCACTTTTATGAAAGTCGTCTCTTTATTAGACTCGATACTAAAGACTTAGGGCAAAAACTAGAATGCTTTTTTGTTGTAAAAGATGCATTATTGCTGTAAATAACTTTTAGAAGTTGCATATTTCGATTCATCGCTATATGAACAGCAGTAGTCACTATTCTGTCATATACTATTATATAGTATCATCATAGTGCCATCCATGTGCTTCCCCATTCGCTTGTAACAGGAATATAGCAGCACATATAAATCAAGGATATGTCGTAAATAAAAAGAAAATAGTAGAGCATATAAATCAAGGTTATGTACGTAGATGGAACTACCAAAATCCGGTAGACGCTTTCCAACCACATAATTAATTTGGCATACAGTTCCAACAGGAAATAGAAAGCTTGCAAAAGACAAGTTATTATTGTATAGGAATTTATGTTTATTAAAAGAACATTTCTGTATGCACAACGGGTGTGCCTGGATAATTTTGAAGATAATAATAGAACAAAACTAACATCCGACAGAGCCTCTACACCTGAGGATGTACCCAGCCGAGGATGTATGGACCTTATATACACTCCATGCATAGACGATGAACCAAAATGAATCAGTATATATACTAGAAATTAATTAGCACTAACTCTGTAAGATGATACAACTCTCAGGATCTTTTTTTTTACCATTATGAAAAGAGCCTGGCTAATGGCATATACATACCTCAACAATTATTGACAAACAAAAAGGAGAAGGGAAGGATTTCAAAGGAAAACTAATACGCAATCAGGGCGGCCTGTATAGGCAGCTAGCTAGTAGCCCCGGCCGCTGTGTAGGGCGCGGTGTGCATGTTCGCTCACCTCGGGGATGCGCCGACGAGGACGAGGTGGGTGAAGAGGTCGGGGCGCGTGATGGACGCAATGCAGCCGACCATGCCGGCCATGGAGTGCCCCACGTACACGGCGCCGCTCAGCTTCATCTTGTCCATGAGCGCCACCAGCTCTTCGGCGAACCTCGAGAACGTGTAGCAGCTGTGCTCCGCGTCCTCCTCTTCTCCGGCGGCGGCGGCGGTACTCGAGAAGTCCCAGTCGAAGAGTAGTACCTGTGTTAGTATCTCATCTCATCATCAATCATATAAATATTATGTGTTGATCGATGCATGGATCAGATCATCATCCAATATAATAAGCGAGAATCAGCAGATGGATCGATCGAGCTCATCGCTGCCATAGATGCACGCGTTGACGACGCACCTTGTTCGTCCGTGAGAGGTGCGGCAGCACCTTGTCCCAGATAGCCTGGCTGCCTCCATAGCCATGGGAGAGAACCAGTGTCCTCTCCCCAGAGCCTACGATTCTTGGGTTCAGGTACATGACGCCTCTCCCTCTCCCAAGTCCCAAACACTTACTATTAATTCCCAAAGGATGGAGAGCTACCTCTAGCTAGCCTAAGCTTAGGAAAGAGCTAGCCAGAGAGGATGGGAAAGATGGCTACTGTGCCTGTCGTACGTGTTGCCTTCTTCTTCTTTGCTCGCTCTCCTGAGTCCTGATTATTATTATTAGCAAAGCAGTACTACCACACAAGCAAGCATGCATTTATAGGCCGGCAGAGCCCTTCATGTCATGCGGGTCATCAACTCATCATGCATGTGTGTGTGTGTGCGCGCCATTATTGTCCTCTGCAGCTTTTTCCTTTTCAAATACTATATATATATATATATATATATATATATATATATATATATATATATATATATATATATATATATATATATATATCCATGACAGGTGTCATTTTAAATTCAGTTTAAAGCGAAACACTACAGGAGACGCCTAAATTTTCGTAGGCCGATATATTTTCGTCGGCCGGCCCACGAAAATAGAAGGTTATTTTCGTCGGCCTTTGGGACCGACGAAAATGAAGCCTATTTTCGTGGGCCCGAGCATATGTTCGTCGGCAGGCCCACGAAAATAAGGACGCTATTTTCGTCGGCCTAGTAACCGACGAAAATAGGTGTTATTTACGTGGGCCGGGGCTGTGCCGACGAAAATACGCCATCCATTTTCGTCGGCTTTAGGGGGGCCGACGAAAATACGGCATTTATTTTCGTCGGCCTCAATGCGGCCGACGAAAATAGACGCCCTAAATCGCGCGACCGCACCTTCTCTCTCCCTCTCTCTCCTTTCGCTCGTTTCTCTGTTTTGAGCGCCGCCGCACTCCGTCCGTCGCGCGCGCCGTCACCTGCCCTCGCCGTCCGTCGCGCGCGCGCTCGCCGCCGCACTCGCCTGCCCTCGCCGCCGCACTGCCCGAGGTCTCCTGCCCGCGCGCGCTCGCCGCCCGCGCGCGCTCGCAGCCCGCGCGCCCTCGCCGGCCGCGCGCGCTCGTCCGCCGTCCTCCCTCGCCGGAACGCCGGAACGCCGCAACGCCGCCCGCCGTGCCGCGCGCCCGTCGCTCTGCGCGCGCGCCCGTCGCTCTGCGCGCCCGCCGCGCTCCACCGACGGGAATTCGACGCCATCTCTGTCACTGCCTCCACCGCCATTGAGGTATCCTTCATCTTGTCCACCTTCATCTTCGCATTCTCTAGCACCTAGCTGAACACGTGATTAGGTAGAAGTGGGAGCTTAATTGCTCGTCAGTGCATGGGCGGCGTCACCACCCCGCCACCAAAAACTGTTTTGTCTTGACTGAGGGAGAAGCACAAACCTATTTGCCTTGGCATAGCTGCCTGAGAAGGAGCTACACAGCATGAGCTATGATTTCCTTTTTGTCATTTTAGGCCCTCCACATAACCTAATACTGATACTTAAATTTGCACACGCAATGGAAAGCTAACTGACAGGATAGATGGTTCTGGTTCAATGGATTTAATGTGGACAATGACTAAAGAAGAAACAGAAACCTAATTGACTAGACTAGCACACCAATCCTTAAACGGTCTGGAGAAGGGATAAACCAAGACTACGTATCATGCCGGCCTGCCCTTCAGAATTGAATGCTCTATGTTTTTTAGTTTATATATGTGCTATACTACAATCTACAGAATAGACTCCACAACTGGAGTAACAATGAACACCTTTTTGTGGGAACAGATAGTATTGCACAAGCAGAGCATTCGACAATACAATACATTCGACAATACAATACAATACAATACATACACAGCTATTCACTGTTTCCCAGGCTCCCACTTCTGTTGGCCGCACCTCCTTGCTTGGACCTTCAACTGTTTCAGTGCTATAATATACTGGTCAACATATTGTTTAGTATATACTGGTCAGCATATTGTTTATTATGTAGCTATCATGTAGTTTTCTTGGCAACCATCGTGTTGTCGTTTATTTGCAGGTTTTAGAAACATCACTTTATAGGGGAGGTGCTGCCGAATTTTTTATTGACAATAATATTTTTTGTATATAGGTGTTCTTCCGACTTGACCTTCTCCACCGTTAGCTAGACTCGTACATTATTCTCAGGTATACATTGTTTTCGTAATTTATCATGTATACATTATTCTCAGTTTTAATCGTTAACCGTAGCGAACCTTATGCGTCACCCGTTCGGGAACGGCGAACGTCACATTGGCTTGTGAGGTTCGCCGTTCCGGAATTGTCCACGTATTTTGGACAGCCTGAGAGTGTAAGCCGATGCTTGTGATTTGTGACATGTGCCTTACGATTGACGCGGAATTTCGGTTGTGTAACCCAGTTGTTCTCCAACACACCATGTTCAGGCGTGTGCTTGGAGAGCAGCGGGGTTATGCTGCCAAAATTTCACGGCAATCGTAGGCTACACGTCACAAATCACAAGCATCGGCCTACACTCTTGGGTGGGTTTAGGGCCTTTACCTAATAGGGAGTTCACCTAAGCCACGGACGATCGTTGATGTTATTTGTCTTTTGTTTAATTAGCCTTTGAAATGGACGGTGATCGGAGGGTGATGTATGACGGGTGGAGAAAGGATGGGGCACATTCGAATGAATGGATGGTTGTAACAAAGGCTTTTCTTGAGCATGCTTTCAAAGACGCAACTGGTCGTCTAGTGAAGTGTCCTTGCAATCGTTGCGAGAACAAGTGGCCTCAGAAGAAGGAAGAAATGGAGAAACACCTTTGCAAAAGTGGGTTTATGCCGAACTACCTTGTATGGTACTGGCATGGAGAGTGTATTAGACACGTTGACGCAGAGGTGGAACTTGATGATGATCATGATAGGATGGACGCAATATATGGCTTCTTATTTTCAGGTAATCCGTCTATCTCATCACGTGTCGTCTTTGAATTCAAAGTATAATGTTGCGATTCTAACGTTGCATCCATTTGCAGGAAATGACTACTCGACTCGGCCCTGATATGAACTTGCCCGCTTTTCGCCCTCCCCAGGTAACACTATCTGAACACTTCAATTCCATAGCAACTCTTTCTTTATTATCAAAAATGGCTCGCAGGCACAAGGATGGGGACAGTGGCCAGGACAAGCTCCAGCGTCGCAGCCACAGTGGACCGGTGTTGGGTGGACGCAGCCACCTCCAGGCACTTGGACGCCTCCACCCCAAGGATCGCAGCCAGTCCCGGGATGGGTGCCACCGGTCTCGCAGCCACCGGCGGGCTCGCAGCCACCGGCGGGCTCTCAGCCATTTCAAGCGTGGATGGCACCGCCACCGATGGGGTGGGTGCCACCACCTATGGGGTGGCCAGCACAACAGTACCCGTGGATGCATGGACAACCTCCTCCTCACCATGGATCACAGGTGACGTTCCATGTTTAGTTTTATGCAAATATTGACCAAACACAGCAATGTATATGTATACAGCCTTATTTGAATGATTGATGAATTGCAGGGTTCAGCGTCACATGCTCATGGATCAGAGGGTGGTGTCAACGTCCAAGACTTCCTCGTCCATGGTGCTGGAGGGAGTGGCCACCTTCCTGGTGGCGGAGGAGGGAGTGGCCAAAACTCCCACAGCCCGCCGGAGTGATCATTGAGGAGTGAGTAGCGAGTAGTTAGTAGCTTATGGACTTATGGACTCTAGACTTATGGACTAGAGTTTTGTGAATTGTGTATTTGAATGGACAATGGACTTTTGGACTTATGGATACTCTGTGAATGTGTCTAGACTTATGGACTCTAGACTTATGTATATGTGAATGTGTTTTGTGAATTATGTATTAGGCTTGTGAATCTGTATATGTGAATTGTGATATTGTGTATATTGCTGTGAATTATTAATAGGTGCAGAAAAATCTGTTTTGGGGGGGGAACCATCAATTTTCGTCGGCCTAGATGGTGGCCGACGAAAATATGTTCCCAGGCTATTTTCGTCGGCCACCATTCAGGCCGACGAAAATATGTTCCAGGGTATTTTCGTCGGCCACCACCTATGCCGACGAAAATATCCTGAGCTATTTTCGTCGGCCACCTAGGCCGACGAAAATAAATGGTCGCCTCACTATTTTCGTCGGTTTGCTCAATGCCGACGAAAATAGGTGATTTTCGTCGGTACCGACGAAAATAGATGCCTATTTTCGTCGAAATTATTTTCGGCGGCTATTTTCGTCGGCCTGCCGACGAAAATACTGTATGTTCGTCAGTTTAGGCCTATTTTCGTGGGTTTTTGGCCCACGAAAATTTAGGCGTTTCCTGTAGTGAAAAGTTTCATACCATGCAATCAGTATGGGGCACCAGAAATTATCACATCAGTCGGCTGTAGACGTGGAGTGCTACGCTATACTAGACAACAAAAAAGATAGTTTTTTTGTCAATGCAAGGACCACTATATGTGCTATATATTATTGTGGAGAGAAGTGCCCACACTAATAGCTTTATCTTTGATGTTTGATACTCTCTTTGTCTTCTATATGTCATATTTAGTTTGTTCTAATAAGGTAAACCATATTAAAGACCACATATTGAACAAATTTAAAGGAGGGGGCAGATATTTGTGTAGCAACATATATATTAAAGACCATATATACTGATAAGAAAATGTGACACAAGCATGGTTTACACTGTCTGTGTGCATCATGACTTTTCTCAAGATATATATATGGTCATGCATGGATGACAACAAAAACAAGGAAGACATTATAACACACACATGTACAATTCAAAGATTCATAGAATGTACATTAGGTGAGACCCAAACACAACAAGCCACAATCTTTTTTCTTGCCGTGACATGAACGCAACCATTTTTTTTCTCATTGAATACTGTAATTAAAAAAAATTGGAGTGGATTAGCTAAAAGGGATCCAACCAATGATAACAAACAAAACATATATATTTATTTATGCGTGTGACACTTCTTCTATTACTATATGTTTATTAGAGGCTGACCTTCTAGTAGGAGCTTAATTAATAATAAGATTTGAGAGATTCCCAGCGCCCCATAGTTTTCAATGAACAGATATTGTTTATATGGCTACTGGCTTGGGAGGAAAAGTGGTAGTTTGTCCTCTGGCGGGGAAGGCTCCACTGAGGAGTCCAAGGTACGATGAATTGGTACTCGATCGTGTATAAGAAAAGGGAGCTAGCAGTCCACATGCATCAGTGATCATTGGTGTATAGGCCAAGCTTGATTACGCTTAACAGTTTCGATCTCCAACCCCTAGCCACAGCCAACACTATGCTGATTAATTAATTAAGCTTCCCTTAGTTTGGAGCTGAATGCTGAAGGCGTGCTGCCTATTCGGTTGCGATAGGGGTAGTATAGTTTGATCTAATTAAAATAGTAATTCACGCATCGTACATGCTACATACACTACTTGCTTTACTTGCATTTTTCAAAGAGTTTATGGTGTATAAATTTAAGTTCGCGGGTATTAGTAGTCAAAAGGTGTACTGTTCCTATGTCTAACATAGCTTCACATTACTACACTACAGGTCTCCATGTCATTTTCGAAGCGGACAAGGCGCCTGTCATCGATTAAGGGCTTGTTTATTTAGGATTATAATATATCTAAATTATATAATATAACTTATTTTAAACTAACATTTAATTTAAAAAAAATTAAATTATATAATCTAAGTATATTATAATCTCAAACAAACAGCATCTAAGTACCCACGTTAATAGGTACCAAGGCGACTACACCGTTAACGGGTTAGCAGACACGACAACCATTTATAAGGTGTTCATCTTCCTTTACTAGTATCGTATCCGTTCCAACTATAAATAAATTATTTAATAAAATGTTAGAGAATAAGGATTACATGAAACAAACAACACATATTACCATTGACCTTAACTCACAAATTATTTGCCAGCAATCAATACAAAATTAAACTGGTATAAATGAAATTATATTATGATGTAAATATCATAAAAATAAAGTCTAAGAAGCTGAGAAAATTCTAAAGGCGCACACGCATAAAACATAGTTTGCTAGGATTCATTAGGCTTTAGATTGGTATACACCATTTATTTGTTAGCGAGATAAGCTAGTCATTTTATAATGAATAATTCGACATTATGAAACTAAAATCCTTTTCTAAGCAACTTCTAGATACTTAGAGTCTATCCACACAGCCATAGACAAAATGAACCAACTCTTAGAATTTTGATCTGACAGCCACGTACTCTTCGCTAAGTTGCTTCGTCTTGAAGCACCCTCCATAATGACATCATATGCCGCCTTTGATTCCCTCTAGAACCGTGCCACCGGGTTTTGAGGCTCAAACCCAGCGAGACCCGAACTGTCACACTGGGTGGTTTTGAGGCTCAGGTAGAGTACACCATACTTGTTTCTCACATCTTAGACTTGTGTCCCTCGATTCGCAACCGCGTAGGGGACATGATCCGCTCTCCCATGTCATTGCTCCTATCAGTGTCCCTAGTTAGCCACCGTGACTAATTATCCGTCTTCTCGAGTCTCTTGGTCAAGACTCAGCGGTCGTGTTTCGCCGCTATCGGTCTATCGGCATGAAATCGTGTGATCTTCAGCTTTGTCGTCAGTCATCGTCTCCTTACTCCCCACCTGCGCACCACAAGCCAAGCGACATGTTGCAAAAACGCACGCACGCACATGTTAGCTAGTCCGCACGACTCAGCTCAAGACTCTACACTTGTAGACAACCACTCATCAGAATCCGAACCATAAAGTCACGTATGAACCTTGTGTTCACATTTAGAGTTATATATTACTAAATGCTTCGACCCACTAATCAGCAATACAACAGGCATAAGTATATGTGCGTCAACAGGGAAAGAATGGTCCCTACCTAGACCTAGTGGCAATAGTGGACGACGTGTTCCTAATTCTCTACCTCATCCCTTCATCGTGATGTTGAAAACAGCTTCTCTACAGTATGGTGTGAGCGCGCGCCACCTCATCATGATCTCAGCTCCAAACAAGATATATATACACCGACGACTTTGTGGTTGCATTGTGGCGCATATACAGTAGTATATCTTAGCTAATGGCGTTGCTCACGCAGACGGTCTAATCAAATAGGCGGGGCCGAAAAGGTCACCCGGCCCCGACGGATGATGGACGGAGCCGCATACCACGCAAGGTCTAATCAAATAGCTGCGATCGGTTTTACATGTGGACGACAGCCTGTTCCGCTGGCGGATGCTTCCAAAACTCAACTTTTCGCGGATCAAAACGGGGCCCGCCCGGCCTTGCTTGGCTAGCTTGCTTGCTCTCTCCGTCTCTCCTCTGTCTCTGTCGCTGCCTCGCGTGACTCATATGCCTATTCATGTATCAGCTAGCTAGCTGTACTACCAAACTTGGATTAGTTTTGTGCCACTGCAGTCGCAATCGCTATCTGCTAGCGAAGAGCAAGCCCGCCGGTCAGGTCAATAATACACATGAGTTTGCCGACCGTATGGCTATGGCCATGGCCATGGCCATGACCATGACACATCCTCCAGTGGTAGGCGCCACACCACACCAAGTATTTAGTTGAGCAGCAACTAGCTTTTAACGAAATCGACGATCAGCAAATCTCATATGTCATCCATGACCCTCCTTATTCAACTTCTTTTTTCTTTTCTCAGTTCCACTCGTCAGCTTCTTCTTCCTAGAAAAGGGGAAAAAATAAATCAATATCTTATAACCTGTGGTAGGTGGATATTTTTTTTAAGTTATCCACCTCCACGACAGATAAAACCATGAGAAAGGTTGTTGTAGGATTTGTACTAGAGTAAAACTTGTTTGTTTGAGTCGGCTACACCCCTTTTGTCTGCCTTTGGCTTTTTTGAGAGAGCAAAAACAGGTTGGAAACTTCACCAAAAGAGGCCTTAGTGCGTTATTATTGGACAGGCTAAGCTTATTAAGAGTAGGCCCAACCAAAGCTACCAACATCATCATGTGCCAGAGCTACAAGGTGCGCAGAGCACATTCAAAGAACATATGCTCCACCTTCTATATTATTAAACTTGCTCTTATTTATGTTGTCGTCTCTTAAAACACTGTTAACCAAATGAACCGAGTTATATGAGCCGGCAGGAGGCATGACCATTTTAGCACGACACGACACGATAAAAACTATGCCCGGGCCGACACGAGGCCCATCATGGGCTATGCTTGGGCTTAGGTACAAGCCCATCAGGTGGCACATGTACGACCTGTTTACTGTCGATCCATTTAGTCCGATGCTAGACACGAATAGCCCATCAGGACGAACATGACCTAGCACGACCCATTTGGTGCTCAACCTTACTCACCCCAATCTAGCCCATCATATATACAACTATGACCAACTCGATCCCACTTTTAAGATATTTTCGAGTTCTATTACAAAAAATAGAGAAAACAATCAATGAAAATAGAAAAAATAAATTATTTTAGCTATGTTACAAGGCGGACACTGGGCCGCCCGGCACGTCCTATTTAAAACTAGTTGGGTCGTGCTTGGGCCAGACTTTGATCCACGAACAGGCACGGCACGGCTCGCCATTTATCCGTGTCGTGCCTCGGCCCGACTCGTGACAAGCTCGGGTTGTCATGCCCAGCACGGTCCATTGGTCACGTATATATGTGAAGCTATGAAAGAATCATAGCCTGAGGTTGCATCGAGGATTAATACAAAAAAGAATCACCCTGAGACCAGCCGGGTTGCCAAGTTGTCATCACTCGGGAAACCAAGTTGCTAATTTTATTTTTACAAGCGGTCATAACCGCTTATAAAAAACATGTATTGTTAAGAGCGGTTTCTTAAGAGAACTGCTTGAATAAAAAAGACAAGCGCAACAGCTCACTAAAAGGCCCATTGCAAATATAAAATCAACCAACGATGTCGCCTCTCTTGTAACCCTAGTTCAAAATTCTTCACACTGTCGCCTCTTCCCGTTCTTATCTTCTTCTCCCTGGCAACTCGTGCAAGTCAGAATGTCTAGGGGGTCTCCTCACTGCGGATGGTGATGCAGCACACACTAGGTCATCCTACGTGGCTTGAATGTCCACTCCCTCCAGCGAAGCTTCTAACTCAGCGCGGGATCATCTTCTTGGTGATGGTAACGACATCGACTCGACGAAGGTGGTCTCAATCCGCATGACAGCAACCATCGCTCAATGATGTCGGCCTTGATCCAGGCAGTGACAACTATGGCTCGACGACGTCGGATTCGGTCCGAGCGACAGTTGTCCCGATTCATCGATAACAACCTCGACTTGGCAGTGGCCATGGCTAGCTCTCTCATGGGTTTGAGAGTCCTAACTAGAGATCTAAAGGGTGGCTTTCTCTTATACAAGAGTTCACTCTACATAGAGGGTAGCGATAAAGATGGATTAGTACCATTAGACTAGAACTCACACCACAACTAAGAGGTTAGGGGAGCTAGAAGGTCATAATGCTCAGTTGTGTTTGGGCCTGTAAGCTTCTTTACCTTGTGTACATTAATCAATGAGTAGCAACTAGACATAGGGTATTATACATAATGCAATTCAAATCTCTCTAACTGTATTGGTGTTGGCTCCTAGTTGTAATACTTAGGTTCATGACACCACTAGCCTACACTCCGCTCTCTTCTAAAATTTTCTTTTTCGGTATTTTACGTACCCTAGTGTTATTTCATAATGATATGTGCCTTTAGCACCGATTGATGGCTCCAACCGATACTAAAAGGGGTTAAGTGACCATAGTGGAGACACACTCTAGACATCTCTTTAGTACTGGTTCTAGCCATCGGCCAGTACTAAAATGAGTTACATAGCCATAGAGGATCCATACTCTAGTCCCCTTAAGTACCGGTTATAGCCACCAACCAGTACTAACAAGTTCTTTAATACTGGTTTAATAGTAATATGTATGTTACCTTGGTCTTGTTATTTAGAAAATTCCTATAAATGAGGTCAAACTTCTTTTTAAAAAGAGAGAGAGAAGTCACGTGATCATTTTAAAAATAATTTGGTTGAGAACAATGGAAAATGCGTGCATAATTACTTTGCAAAATACTCCCTCTTGTTTAAAATATAGCTACATAAATGGTGCTAAACAACACATATGCTTGCTTTGAGTTAATTTACTATATATATGAGGCCATGTTTGTTTACCCTATAGATTATATAATACAGCTTAAATAAGTTGAGAGGTAAACAAACAACACAAATTATTAGGTGGATTATGTAATCTAGATATCTAGATTGCGATAATCCATAAGCATATCAATAGATGCTTATATAATCTATAAGCTAGATTATTGAAAGGGAAATGTGTCTTTGGACCATTTCTATAATGTTTTGGTGAATAAGTGTCCAACACATAGTAAGTGAGTTGCTATGTGCCAAACAAGCAAAAAGTGCAAATCATATAACAAGGTATGTTTCTGGACTTAGTAATTGTTTTGAGTACTAACATATTTTGTCTAAGTGCTAGAAACAGGAAGAAAAGAATTGGAAAAAGACTTGGCTCTATGCAGCCAACTCCAGCTCGGCTTGGCACACTGGACTGTCCGATGGTGCACCGGACAGTGTCCGGTGCGCCAGGCTAGTCCGCGTGAAAAGGCCGCTCTCGAGACTCGATGGTGGCATGCGACTATAATTCACTGGACGGTCAGGTGGTGCACCGGACTGTCTGGTGAGTCATCCGCGGCGAACTCGTCGCCCTCGGGAAAAGCAAAGGGGCGACGTGGCTAAAATTCACCGGACTGTCCGGTGATGCACCAGACTGTCCGATGAGCCAACGGTCGCCTGCGCCAACGGTCAGCCACGCAATCTTCGCACGACGCGTGGCAGCTCCAACGGTCGGCGGGGGGCACCGGACTGTCCGGTGTGCACCGGATAGTGTCCGGTGCGCCAACGGGCCCGGAGTTGCAACGGTCGGATGTGCCTGATTTGAAAGGCAATCGCGCACAGGACAGCTACAGGGACTGTCCGGTGGTGCACCGGACTGTCCGGTGCACCACCCGACAGAAGGCAAGTTTGGCCTTCCAAGTTGGCCTCCAACGGCTCCTAGCTGCCTTGGGCTATAAAAGGGACCCCTAGGCGCATGGAGGAGTCACTCAAGCATTCACTAAGTATTCTAAGGCATCCAGACTCTGCTCCCGCGCATTTGCTTCGCTGTGTTAGAGATTTGAGCTCTATTCGAGTTCAGGACTCCCTGTGTTGTCATTTGAGCTCTAGTCTTCACTTGTGCACGTGTGTGTGCTACGTATTTGGGTCTTGTGAGTGTTGCTCTTCCCAACCTTACTCTGTACATTCTTTGTGATATCTATTGTAAGGGAGAGAGACTCCAAGTTGTGAAGATTCCTCACAAACGGGATAAGACTCTAAAGGAAGAAAGTCGTGGTATTCAAGTTGATCATTAGATCGCTTGAAAGGGGTTGAGTGCAACCCTCATCCATTAAGACGCCACATGGAAGTAGGCAAGTATTACTTGGCCGAACCACGGGATAAAATCGCGTGTCTCTTATGATTGCTGTCTCTGTGATTATTTGTGTTTGCAAGAGCTCGCCTCATAGACTTGATTAACTTGCGCTAATATCTCTATAATCAAGCTTGTTGGAATTTAGTGTTGAATTTTACAGGATCACCTATTCACCCCCCCCTCTAGGTGCTCTCAATTGGTATTGGAGCCGTACTCTTCATCTAAGGGACTAATCGCCCAAAGATATGGATCCTAAGGGAAAGGGGATGGTGGTCAACGACAAAGAAAAGGAGTCCTTCCTCAACGAGCCTAGAGACGACAAGCCAACTGACTCTAGCTCGAGTCACAAGAAGAAGGATGGGAAGAAGAAGAGGCGCATCAAGAAGATCATCTACTACGACAGTGATGCATCTTTTTCTTCACCAAGAGATGACGATGATGATGATTCTTCGTCAAAGAAAAAGACGGTTAATCAAAATTACTCTTTTGACTGTTCTTGCATGTCGTACAATTCGAATGCACATTTACTTTCTATTCCACTAGGAAAACCTCCACACTTTGATGGAGAGGACTACTCATTTTGGAGTCATAAAATGCGTAGTCATCTATTTTCTCTCCATCCTAGCATTTGGGAAATAGTGGAAAATGGGATGAATTTTGATAGCACTGATAACCCTGTATTCATTAATGAACAAATTCATAAGAATGCCCAAGCTACTACTATCTTTTTAGCTTTGCTTTGCAGGGATGAATACAATAAAGTAAGTGGCTTGGACAACGCCAAGCAAATTTGGGACACCCTCAAGATCTCACATGAGGGAAACGATGCTACAATGATCACCAAAATGGAGTTGGTAGAAGGCGAGTTGGGAAGATTTGCCATGATCAGGGGAGAAGAGCCAACACAAACCTACAACAGGCTCAAGACCCTGGTCAACAAGATTAGAAGCTATGGAAGCACAAGATGGATGGACCACGACGTCGTCTGACTCATGCTCAGGTCCTTTACCATTATTGACCCCCATCTTGTGAATCTTATCCGTGAAAATCCTAGGTACACAAAGATGACGCTCGAGGAGATACTCGGAAAATTCGTGAGTGGACGCATGATGGTAAAGGAGGCACGATATGTGGATGACGCCTTGAATGGTCCACAACCCGTCTACGAGCCACAGCCCGTTGCGCTCAAGGCAACAAGCAGCAAGGAGGCGCTACCAAGAAAGGTAACACAAGTAGAGGCTGTCGGGCTCAACGAGAATGAAATGACGCTTATCATCAAGCGCTTCAAGACCGCTCTCAAAGGACACAAAGAACATCCCTCCAAGAGTAAAACAAAGGGAAAGCGCTCCTGCTTCAAATGCGGTAAGGCTGGTCACTTCATTGCAAATTGTCCCGATAATGATAGTGACCAGGGGCAAGAAAAAAGCGGGAAGAAGGAGAAAAAGAAGAGCTACAAGAAAGCGAAGGGCGAGGCACACCTTGGAAAGGAATGGGACTCGGACTGCTCTTCTTCCAACTTCGACGACGAAGGATTCGCTGCCTTGGCCTTCAACAAGTCTTCTCTCTTCCTCAACGAACGTCATACATGTCTTATGGCCAAGGAAAAGAAGGTACAGGTTTGAGATACCCCTAAGTACACTACTTCTAGCGATGATGATTCTTCCGATGATGAAGTAGATTACTCTAGCTTATTTAAAGGTTTAGATAGAGCTAAAATAGAGAAAATTAATGAATTAATTGATGCTCTAAATGAAAAAGATAGATTGCTAGAAAAGCAAGAAGATATTTTGTATGAAGAGCATGACAAATTTATTAGTGTTCAAAAATCTCTTGCGTTAGAAACTAAGAGGAATGAAATGCTATCTTCTGAGTTATCTGCTTGCCATAAAACTGTATCTAGTTTAAAGAGTTTAAATGATGAATTAACTGCTAAGCTAGAAGAAGTTAGTAAAATAAATTCATGTGTAGAGCATGTTAGTGTTTGTAATAGATGCAAGGACTTTGATGTTAATTCTTGTGATGAACACCTTATTTCTATTGCTAAACTAAATGATGAGGTGGTAAGTCTTAATGCTCAACTTAAGACTTGCAAAATTGATTTTGATAAGTTAAAATTTGCTAGGGATGCCTACACTGTTGGTAGACACCCCTCAATTAAGGATGGGCTTGGTTTTCGAAAGGAAGCCAAGAACTTAACAAGCCAAAGGGCTTCCATTCTCAACAAGGAGAAAGGGAAGGCCCCTATGGCTAGTAGTACTCAAAGGAATCATGCTTTCATTTATAATAGGAAAATTGCTAGTCATTCCAATTATAATAGGAATTATGATCATGATGCTTTTGATTCACATGCTATGTTTGCCTCTAGTTCTACTTTTGTGCATGGTAGAAATAGGCCTAGGAGAAATCATGTTGTGTCTCATACTCCTAGAAAAATGTACAATGGACCTTCTACTATTTACCATGCTTGTAATGCTCCTTTTGTTCTTTCATGTAAGAATGCAAAAGTAGTGGCTAGGAAATTGGGATCCAAATGCAAGGGAGACAAGACTTGTATTTGGGTTCCAAAAACTATTGTGACTAACCTTGTAAGACCCAACAAGAGTTGGGTACCTAAAACCCAAGCTTAAATTCCTTGCAGGTTTATGCATCCGGAGGCTCTAGCTGGATAATCGATAGTGGATGCACAAACCACATGACGGGGGAGAAGAAGATGTTCACCTCCTACGTCAAGAACAAGGACTCCCAGGATACAATCATATTTGGAGATGGGAATCAAGGCAAGGTCAAAGGTTTGGGAAAGATAGCCATCACAAGCGAGCACTCTATTTCAAATGTATTTTTAGTAGAGTCATTAGGATACAACCTCCTGTCTGTAAGTCAATTGTGCCACATGGGCTACAATTGTTTGTTTACAAATGTTGATGTATTTGTCTTTAGAAGGAGTGATGGTTCATTAGCATTTAAGGGTGTATTAGACGGCAAGCTCTATTTAGTTGATTTTTCGAAAGAGAATGTCGATCTAGATGCATGCTTAATGGCTAAGACTAGTATGGGTTGGCTCTGGCATCACCGTCTAGCACATGTTGGGATGAAGAACCTTCATAAGCTTCTAAAGGGAGATCATGTGTTAGGACTAACCGATGTCTGTTTTGAGAAAGACAGACCTTGTGCAGCATGTCAGGCAGGAAAACAGGTGGGAAGCACTCATCACAGCAAGAATGTGATGACAACATCAAGACCACTGGATCTTCTTTACATGGATCTTTTTGGACCCGTTGCCTACCTTAGCATCGGGGGAAGTAAGTATGGTCTTATTATTGTTGATGATTTTTCCCGCTTCACTTGGGTGTTCTTTTTGCAGGTTAAATCAAAAACCCAAGGGACCCTAAAGCGCTTTCTAAGGAGGGCTCAAAACGAATTTGAGCTCAAGGTGAAAAGGATAAGAAGCAACAACGGGTCCGAGTTCAAGAATCTGCAAGTGGAGGAGTATCTTGAGGAGGAAGGCGTCAAGCACGAGTTCTCCGCTCCCTACACACCACAGCAAAATGGTGTGATAGAGAGGAAGAATAGGACGCTTATCGACATGGCAAGAACGATGCTTGGAGAATTTAAGACGCTCGAGCGGTTTTGATTGGAAGCTATGAACACAGCTTGCCACACCATAAACCGGCTCTACCTACATCGCCTTCTCAAGAAGACCTCGTATGAACTTCTTACCAGTAACAAACCCAATGTTTCTTACTTTCGTGTATTTGGGAGCAAATGTTACACTCTAGTGAAGAAAGGTAGAAATTCTAAATTTGCTCCCAAGGCAGTAGAAGGGTTTTTACTAGGGTATGACTCAAATACAAAGGCGTATAGAGTCTTCAACAAATCATCGGGTTTGGTAGAAGTCTCTAGCGACGTTGTATTTGATGAAACTAATGGCTCTCCAAGAGAGCAAGTTGATCTTGATAACATAGATGAAGATGATGTTTCGACGGCCGCAATGCGCACGATGGCGATAGGTGATGTGCGACCACAGGAACAACAAGAGCAAGATCAGCCATCTTCCTCTACAATGGTGCATCCTCCAACTCAAGACGGTGAACAGGTACCTCAAGAAGAGGCACAGGATCAAGGGGGAGCACAAGAAGAACAAGTGATAGAGGAAGAAGCACCACGTGCACCTCCAACCCAAATCCGAGCGATGATCCAACGACATCACCCCGTTGACCAGATTCTAGGTGACATATGCAAGGGAGTAACTACTCGCTCAAGATTAGCTAACTTTTGTGAGCATTACTCGTTTGTCTCTTCTATTGAGCCTTTCAGGGTAGAAGAGGCCTTGTAGGATCCGGACTGGGTGTTGGCCATGCAGGAAGAGCTCAACAACTTCAAGAGAAATGAAGTTTGGAGCCTGGTGCCACGTCCAAAGCAAAATGTTGTGGGAACCAAATGGGTGTTCCGCAACAAGCAAGACGAGCACGGGGTGGTGACACGAAACAAGGCCCGACTTGTGGCAAAAGGTTATGCCTAAGTCGCAAGTTTGGATTTCGAGGAGACTTTTGCTCCTGTGGCTAGGCTAGAGTCTATTCGAATTCTATTAGCCTACGCCGCTCACCACTCGTTCAGGTTGTTTCAAATGGATGTGAAGAGCGCTTTCCTCAACGGGCCAATCAAGGAGGAGGTATACGTGGAACAACCCCCTGGCTTTGAGGATGATAGGTACCCCGACCATGTGTTCAAACTCTCTAAGGCGCTCTATGGACTTAAACAAGCCCCTAGAGCATGGTATGAATGCCTTAGAGATTTCTTAATTGCTAATGCTTTCAAGGTTGGGAAAGCCGATCCCACTCTTTTCACTAAGACTTGTGATGGTGATCTTTTTGTGTGCCAAATTTATGTCGATGACATAATATTTGGTTCTACTAATCAAAAGTCTTGTGAGGAGTTTAGCAGGGTGATGACACAAAAGTTCGAGATGTCGATGATGGGTGAGTTGACCTACTTCCTTGGGTTCCAAGTGAACCAACTCAAGGGCGGCACCTTCCTCTCCCAAACGAAGTACACTCAAGATCTTCTCAAGAGGTTTGGGATGAAGGACGCCAAGCCCGCGAAGACACCGATGGGAATCGACGGGCATGTCGACCTCAACAAAGGAGGTAAGTCCGTTGATCAAAAGGCATACCAATCTATGATAGGTTCCTTGCTTTATTTATGTGCTAGTAGACCGGACATTATGCTTAGTGTATGCATGTGTGCTAGATTTCAATCCGACCCCAAGGAATGTCACCTTGTGGCTGTTAAGCGAATTCTTAGGTATTTAGTTGCTACGCCTTGCTTCGAGATCTGGTATCCAAAGGGGTCCACCTTTGACTTGATTGGATATTCAGACTCTGATTATGCCGAGTGCAAGGTTGATAGGAAGAGCACATCTGGGACGTGTCAATTCCTAGGAAGGTCTCTGGTGTCCTGGAGTTCAAAGAAACAAACATTTGTTGCCCTATCCACCGCTGAGGCCGAGTATGTTGCCGCAGGACAGTGTTGCGCGCAACTACTTTGGATGAGGCAAACCCTCCGGGACTTTGGCTACAATTTTAGCAAAGTCCCACTCCTATGTGACAATGAAAGTGCAATCCGCTTGGTGGATAATCCTGTTGAACACAGCCGCACTAAGCACATAGACATCCGGCATCACTTTCTGAGAGACCACCAACAAAAGGGAGATATCTAAGTGTACCATATTAGCACCGAGAACTAGCTAGCCGATATATTTACCAAGCCGTTGGATGAGAAAACTTTTTGCAGGTTGCGTAGTGAGCTAAATGTCTTAGATTCGTGTAACTTGGATTGATCTATAGCATACATGTGTTCTATGCCTTTGATCATGTTACTTTGAAGCATTTACTTGTTATATATTTGTGGTGCTCAAGTTGTACAAGACCTCCCCGGACCTCACAAATCCATATGCAAATGGTGCACATATTTAGGGGGAGACATGCTACAACTTGACCCTTTGAAGACTAACCTTTGTGTTTGAGTATTCTTGATGTAGTCTCAAAGGTGCATTGAAAGGGAAAATGGACTTGGACGTTGCAAAAGACTTCCACTACACTCCGGTATTGGTGTATTTCATTCCAAGTTCATTCTTACGCTCTATTTGTCGTTTGCTCTTAATTGACATTTTTGGTGAGGCAATGGGGTTAAAGGGCCAAGAATGATCCTATTTTGGTGCTTAATGCCAAAGGGGGAGAAATTGAGGCCAAAAGCAAATGGATCAGCTACCACTTGTGAATTTTGAAAACAATAGAGTTAGAACTTTTTATTTGTCCAAAATACTCTTATTGAAAAATTTAGTCTCTTGTGGGGAGAATTTTTTATTATGGGAAAAAGGGGGAGTTTTTGGTACTTGATCAATTTTTTCCATTGGAATATCTCTCTTTGTACCTAAACAAGTGTGTTTGACTTAGAGATAGGAAAATGAATTTGATTTGCAAAAACAAACCAAGTGGTGGCAAAGGATGATCCAAATATACTAAATTATAGTCAAAAACAATTTGGTCCTCATTTGCATTGATGTTGCACTTATTTTGGTTGCTTTTTAATGTGTTGGCATAAATCACCAAAAAGGGGGAGATTGAAAGGGAAATGTGTCTTTGGGCCATTTCTATAATGTTTTGGTGATTAAGTGTCCAACACATAGTAAGTGAGTTGCTATGTGCCAAACAAGCAAAAAGTGCAAATCATATAACAAGGTATGTTTTTAGACTTAGTACATTGTTTTGAGTACTAACATATCTTGTCTAAGTGCTAGAAACAGGAAGAAAAGAATTGGAAAAAGACTTGGCTCTGTGCAGCCAACTCCAGCTCGGCTTGGCACACCAGACTGTCCGGTGGTGCACCGGACAGTGTCTGGTGCGCCAGGCTAGTCCGCGTGAAAAGGCCGCTCTCGGGACTCGACGGCGGCGTATGGCTATAATTCATTGGACGGTCCGGTGGTGCACCGGACTGTCCGGTGAGTCATCCGTGGCGAACTCGTCGCCCTCGAGAAAAGCAAAGGGGCGACGTGGCTAAAATTCACCGGACTATCCGGTGGTGCACCAGACTGTCCGGCGAGCCAACGGTCGCCAGCGCCAACGGTCGGCCGCGCAATCTTCGCACGACGCGTGGCAGCTCCAACGGTCGGCGGGGGGCACCGGACTGTCCGGTGTGTACCGGACAGTGTCCGGTGCACCAACGTGCCCAGAGTTGCAACGGACGGATGTGCCTGATTTGGAAGGCAATCGCGCACCGGACAACTATAGGGACTGTCTAGTGGTGCACCAGACTGTTTGGTGCACCACCCGACATAAGGCAAGTTTGGCCTTCTAAGTTGGCCTCTAACGGGCTCCTAGCTGCCTTGGGGCTATAAAAGGGACCCCTAGGCGCATGAAGGAGTCACCCAAGCATTCACTAAGTATTCTAAGGAATCCAGACTCTGCTCCCGCGCATTTGCTTCACTGTGTTAGAGATTTGAGCTCTATTCGAGTCAAGGACTCCCTGTGTTGTCATTTGAGCTCTAGTCTTCACTTGTGCGCATGTGTGTGCTGCGTATTTGGGTCTTGTGAGTGTTGCTCTTCCCAACCTTACTCTATGCATTCTTTGTGATATCTATTGTAAGGGCGAGAGACTCCAAGTTGTGGAGATTCGTCGCAAACGGGATAAGACTCTAAAGGAAGAAAGTCATGGTATTCAAGTTGATCATTGGATCGCTTGAAAGGGGTTGAGTGCAACCCTCGTCCATTGGGACGCCACAACGTGGAAGTAGGCAAGTATTACTTGGCCGAACCACGGGATAAAATCGCGTGTCTCTTGTGATTGCTCTCTCTGTGATTATTTCTGTTTGCAAGAGCTCGCCTCATAGACTTGATTAACTTGCGCTAATATCTCTTTAATCAAGCTTGTTGGAATTTAGTGTTGAATTTTACAGGATCACCTATTCACCCCCTCTAGGTGCTCTCAATTATATAATCCTAGAAGAAAACAAAACAGGGCCTTGGAGTTGAATTTTTATGTGCCTTAAGTCCTAGCTATTTAGATTTGTTGTAGCTAAATCTTAGCCAGCTAAAAATTAGGTGGGACATTTTGGATCCTCTAGCTAAAGAGTTTAGCTGGATTAGCTAAGTTGAAATAGCTAAATGGATAATATACGTTTAAGCATTCAACTAGAGTTTAGCTAGCTGCCTCTACTTCTAAAGTTTAGCTGGTGAATTTGAACGGACCTTGTGAGCTGTGCAAGTGCGATTGGTTGTGTCATGGTCAAGTGACCCACAGGATTGGCGAGGCACTACCAAGCACTCGGCAAAGCCTTAAAAACACTCGACAAAGTCTTTGCCGAGTGTCGCACTCGGCAAAGAGGGCTCGGCACACAGTGCATCGACAAAGCCTTCTTTGCCAAGTACTTTTTCTCGGGCACTCGGCAAAAAAAGGCAGACGTTACGGCGCCGGGTGACGGAGACGGCGTTTTTGCCGAGTGTCCCAGGTGACACTCGGCAAAGGAGCCATCTTTGCAGAGTGCCTGCCTGACAGCACTCGATAAAGAATCTGTCAGAGGGGTCCCCATGTCAGGTACTTTGTCGAGTGCTTGGTATGGCACTCGGCAAAGCGTGCTTCTTTGTGAAAGGGAAATAGGCTTACACCTATTTCCTAAATTGATTTTGGTGGTTGAATTGCCCAACACAAATAAGTGGACTAACTAGTTTGCTCTAGTCTATAAGTTCTACAGGTGCCAAAGGTTCACAAATAGTCAATAAAATGACCAAGAATAAGGGTTCAAACAAAAGAGCAAAGGGACAACCGAAGGCTCCCAGGTCTGGCGCACCGGACAGTGTCCAGTGCACCAGAGGACTCCAAGCTGAACTCTTCGCCTTCGGGAAACCTCAGAGGCGCTTCGCTATAATTCACCGGACTGTCCGGTGTACCACTGGACAGTGCCCGGTGCTCCAGGGGAGAGCGACTCTGAACTCGCCAGCTTCGGGAATCCGCTCCGCTATAATTCACCGGACTGTCCGGTGAGTCACCGGACAGTGTCCGGTGCACACCGGACTATCCGGTGTGACAGTGGAGCAACAGCTACTTCGCGCTCAACGGTCGACTGCAACGCATTAAATGCGCGCCAGCGAGCGCAGAGGAGCAGTGCACGCGCGGGTGGCACACCGGACAGCCAGGCGGGCCCACAAGTCAGGGCTCCAACGGTCGGAACCCAACGGCCGGATGACGTGGCGGCACACCGGACATTGTCCGGTGGTGCACCGAACATTGTTCGGTGGCACACCGGACTGTCCGGTGCGCCCATCGCCAGCAGACTTCTCCAACGGCTACAATTTGGTTGGTGGCTATAAATACCACCCCAACCGGCCACTTCAAGGGGTGGGAGTCCAAGCAACATTCCAAGTCATCTAGTTGACATACTCAAGCCCTCCCAACCACATACATTCATTGATACATCCTATACACAAGATTTAGGCCACTACAACCAACACAAGTGCCACAAAAGAGAGAGCAAGCAAGAGAGAGCTTCTCATTTGAGTTTAGCACTAGTGCCTTGTGAGATTCATTGAGAGATAGCGTGCGCTACATCTTTGTGTTCATTTGTGCGTGGAGTTTTGACTCCCATCGAACTTCCTCCAAAGTTTTGGAGGCTTGTAAAAGCTAGCAAGAGACACCAAAGAGTGGTGGTCCTTGCGGGATCAAGAGTGATCCTTGAGAAGAAGAAGAGCTCGCCGATCCTTGGGTGATCGGTGGAGAGAGGGAAAGGGTTGAAAAAGACCCGTTGAGGGACTAGGCCTTCGAGGACCGAACCTCGGTAAAACAAATCACCCATGTCTCGTGTGCTTATTGCTTGTGATTTGTTTGCCTTTTCCCTTTCTTGGTTCCTCTTGCACTGCTCTTTGCTAATTCTATTTGGTGTTGCTTTAAGTTAAAATCTCTTTTAGTGAAGCAACTCATTGCAAGAGAGAACTTGTGTTATTACTCTTCTTATCTAAGCCTTCTTGCTTTATTCTCATAAACTTGTTAGTAGTATTGATTTATCACTTCCGCATTATTTAAGCGCAATACTCTTTACAAGCAAGAACTTAGTTTTTATACTCCGATATTTGTATATCTTGTTCTAACCACTAATCAAGGGATCTAGTTGGGGGATAAAGTTTTAATTTTCAGGTTTCGCCTATCCACCCCCCCTCTAGGCGACTTTCAATTGATATCGGAGCTAGGCACTTCATCTTGAGTCTAACAACTCGAAGTGATGGCTCGAAGAAGATCCCAAAAGAACAAGAAGTCCAAGGAGAAGAAGGAGGTAACTCTTGAAATATTACTTCCCGATTGTTCTAATTATGATTCGTGGTCTACTAGGGTGATAAATGCTTTTAGAACGGTAGATCCACAATTAGAACAAATTTTAGACAAGAGTATTATTCCTCCTAACTATGCTAGGGAAAATGCCTCCGAAGAAGATTTAAGATGTATACGCTTAAACTATCTAGCTTATGACATCTTAAGTAAATCCCTTAGCAAAGAAGATTATCATGCCTTCATAATAAAATGTGACAAACCTATTTGTGTTGTGCATGATATTTGGACTAGAATTAAAAGCAAATTTGATGAGTCCAAACATGATAGTTCATTGTGTGCTTCTGCTTCCTTTGGTCTTTGTGATACTAACCCTTGCAAGGAAGAAGAAGAAAATGAACGATGGAGACCAAACGATGAATCCACCTCTCCAAGAGGTTTGTCTTCCCATTTCGATTCCCACATATGTTGTGTGGCTAATGAAAATGATAGCGGAAGCACAAATGAGGATGAGGAAGAAGAAAGAAGCTTCATGCAACTCTACGCTCGCCTAAGCCAAGAAGATAAGGCGGTCATGCTCAAACTTCTAGAAAGAGCAAGAGAGCAAGGCGAAGCTCGTCAAAGGCTAGAAAGTATTCTCTCCATGAAGATGCAATGCTTTGACGAGTTGACTAAAGAACATGAGGAGCTAAAGTGCTCTCATGTTGATTTGGTCCAAAGGTATGAAACTATTTCAATTGAGCAAGATAACGCTTTACATTGTATCGCTCAATTAGTAAATAAGAATACCTTGCTTAAGGACCAAGTAGAAAAGCTAAAAAATGAAAATATAGCTTTTCAAGAAAAATATGATATGCTTCTATGTTCTCATGAAAATCTTATGGATAATCATATCATATTGAATATTGCTCATGAGGTTGTGATAGAAAACTTAAAATCCCAACAACCTCACTCATGCACATGTATTCAAATTGATACTATATTATCATGTGATAATGCTTGTTGTCCGTCGACAAGCAAATCTTCTTTTGAGCTAGAATTTGCAGGAACAAAAGATAATACATATCAAAAGCTCAAAGAAGAGAATGAGAGGCTAAAGATGAGCTTGACACAACTTAAAGGGAAATGTGTTGCTCAACCTTCTCAAGATAACCGTGACCACATGGTGAAGAAGCTTGAGAATGAAACAACCGAAGCATGCACTAAATCCCTTGAAGAAAATGTCAAGGACTTGAGGATTGCCAAGAAGAGGAAACAAAAGAAGAAAATTAATACCTCTTCCAAAAGCCTCAACCATGCCTCCATACAAGGTAACATCCAAGGTAATGATCAAGCCACACTTCATACTAAGAAAAAATAAGAAGTGTAGTGAATGCTTTGAAGAGGGACACTTGATTAGGTCATGTCCCTACATTAAAAATGGCTTGATTATTAACAAGGATGATAGACTTTGTTTTAAATGCTCAAAGAAAGGACACTTATTTAGATCTTGTCCCCATTTAAAACAAAAAGGCATAAGGTTAGAAAAGAAAATATTCACTAACCATGTAGCAAGCAAGAAACAAGGAAGGAAGAAATCTTCAAGGCTTGAAGATCGCCTATGCTACATATGCCGAAAGAAGGGACATCAATGCAAAGATTGTCCCATTGGTAACACTCCCACTCCTAGCTTGTCAATTAATTCTCATGTAACTAGGCAACCCAAAATTGCAACTTGTGCTAGAAAGGTAATGAGTTTACCTAGTGCTAACACAAAGGACATTTGGGTTCCTAGATCTTTGTTGACTAACCTCGATGGACCCATCAAGCGATGGGTACCAAAATATGCTTGACAAGCTTTGCAGGAGAAAGAGATGATATGAAGCTTTGGGGTGCTTAAGAGAGTCCACTCAATTCTTATCAACTCAAGCTATCAATCTTCAATGATCTATATCCGTGATTGACCCATGGTTATTCTTTAAATTACTATGTCTTAAACTCATATCATCTCGAGGAAGACATTAATGTTGTAGGAAATAAAAGAATTATCATGTGTGAAAAATCAAGGCCTACAACATGGAGGAAAGTCAAAGGATGGTAACTTCTATGCTTTTAAGTACAAGTATTTTAAAATATCATCTCTTAGGTGTCTTGTGTAGTCACATAGAAATGTGTAGCACTTCAAATGTCTTTAAATTTATATTACCATTCTTTGAAGAATTTCCTCTCATATGGTAGATTGCATACTCATCATTTCCATCCTATGGCAATCTACATGCTTTAAATTATTGCAAGTCTAATGGCATGTTTTTCGCTAGTCATCCTATTATTGCCATGATTCTAGATATAGAGAGATATTTTCAAAGTCCTTAAAAGAATAAGGTGTCATGTAAGGAATTCAAATCCTTAGGACACTTATAAAAGGAAAACTCTCTCTATAACTAGAATAGTGAGTCTAATGAGTAACCCAAGTAGTCTCACTTATAGAGAATAAGTTTCTCTTTGGAAATGTGTAATCTAACATGAAAAGAAAAATCAATCCAATGATTTGTGATGTGTTTCTATTTGCTTAAATTGGATTTGATTCTTACACATTTATCGCTTTCCATATCATGAATTAGATTTATACCCGTAATCTTAAAGGATTACTTGTGCTTATTTTATGAGTTAAAATTAAGCATAACATCATCTATGGATAATCTAGTTCATGCTATGAAGTTTCCATGTTTTAGTAATCTAGCTTTTCATTCCTTATCAAAAATGGAAACTAGTGCTTGTGTTACTAACAAAGTATCTCTTGAGCCTACGTATGAATATCTACAAAAGAGAAAGTGCACAAGCCTCATGGGTTGCTCTTCACCCAAAAGAAGAAAGGTAGAAGCAAAGGTATGGGAACTCATCTTCTTAATCAAATTTAGTTCCCACCTCAATGGCTATTTAACCTAAATTATGATATTAAAGTTCAATATTAAGAAGTAAAATTCCTATGATTGACTATAATTGTCTAAAAGGTGCATATCCCACGTTTCTAATAATGTGCACTAATATTAAGGATTTTACCTCATGTCTATATAACTTGTGGATGATGAATTGTTTATACTTCTTATCTAAAAGAAATCATCATCTATCATATACTCCCTTGTGCTACTAACATCTCTCTTGAGTAATTTCAATGAGTTTGAAAAGAAAAAGAGACAACTACCAAGGAAGGACACTCAAGTGAAAAAGGAAGACATCAAGAGCAACAACACCTACTTGGATCAATGATGTGGTTGTAAGTATTCTAAATCCTTCTTCATTATGAGAAATGCAAGGCGCAAGTTATTTATTGCAAATTTTATAAGCCTTGATCAAGATGTATTGTGCTTCTCCCCATTTACCTTATCTCACTCAAAAGCTTGATGCATATGTTTAGGGGGAGCCTATTTCTATATCTTGATTATGTTGAGACTATCATTTTATCTTAGTATCTCATATAGTTTCATGTATAAGGATGAGTCTCTCATGAAGTATGCTACTATTTGTCAATCCAACTTGGTTAAATAATGTCATCTTTATCAAGGATTGTAGCTTTCTTTTTTTAAAAGTAGCATATTTACTGGGTTCTCCTATAAAGCTTTTGATAATCTAATGCATATGTTGTTTTCTTGATCACATCTGTTGTTTATTTGATCATTGAATAACATCAATTTATGCATATGCCTCTTAGTGCCTCATATTCTTTCAATCAATATCTCTCTTGATATGCACTAAGTTAAAAGGAGAATTCATGATTCATTTATACAATTGGTGATCCACTTGTTATATGCTAACCATGAATTAGAAAAGGATCACTAGTTGTAAGAACTCTCTCTTGTGCAAAATATTTTCATTCATTGTCATTGAGTATAGGTCTTAAGCAAACAAGACTAAGGACAAAGCACAATGAAGAAAGCATCTCCAAGTAAAGGTACAAAAAGGGTAAAACTACTTCCTTTCATTCAAACATGTACCTAAATCTTCCTCTTATAAGCATTCTTTGCATATCTTATATAAAAGGAAGAGAAAGCATGTCCTTTGCATTTTTCCCTGCTTCATACCTAGTTTGACCTCTCAAATATTTCATTCCCGCATTTATGCATCTTTGTTAAAACTGGGTGAAGTAATTTTATTGTCAAAGAGCTTAAAGCTTAACCTTGTAACGAGGATAAGCTGCCTTTGTCCCAAAGGTGGATGGTCCTTAAGCCTCTTTGAAGTCCTTAAGGGAAAATGCTTAAGATATTTATAACATGCTTTCATAAGTGCATAAACTGTCATAAACATCACACTTATACTATGACACAATGCACTCTGTATGGTATAGATATGTTCTCATTTACCTCATTATGTGCAATTGGCATTTCAAGGCCCAAATATGGATTCCTATCAAGGCACATATTTAGGGGGACCAATCTATATTGTATAGAACTATGATCATTCTTAATTGACATATCTCTTGATCATATCTCTTTATGTCTATGACTAATGTGCTTTCAAGTGATCTCTATGCTAAAGTCGTAGATTGAAAGGGAAATGGAGTCTTCGGCGAAGACAAGGCTTCCACTCAACTCTATCGGTATTATCTACCCTTCGCCATCACTCCACACGGTCTCTCCACATTGGTATAATCTTTCACTCATATATTGTTTGCCAAAGGGGGATAACTCTTATAAAAGGGCTTATATCTCACTCTAAGTATCTGTTTTTGGCGATTCATGCCAAAGGGGGAGAAAGTATTGGCCCAAAGCAAAAGGACCGCACCACCACCTAATTTTAAAAACTCATGATTTTCAAATTGGTATCTCTTTGTGTGCAAAAGGGGGAGAAAGTAGTATTTTCAAAATTGATGTCTTAAAACCCTCTTGAACACTAAGAGGAAGTTTTTATTGAGGGAGAGTTTTGTTTAGTCAAAGGAAAAGCATTTGAAACAAGGGGAGAAAATTTCAAATCTTGAAAATGCTTCGCAAAATCTTATTCATTTAACTTTGACTATTTGCAAAAGGACTTTGAAAAGGATTTACAAAAAGAATTTGCAAAAACAAAACATGTGGTGCAAGCGTGGTCCAAAATGTTAAAAATATAGAAACAATCCATGCATATCTAGTAAGTAATATTTATTGGCTCAATTCTAAGTAACATTTGCACTTACATTTTACAAACTAGTTCAATTATGCACTTCTATACTTGCTTTGGTTTGTGTTGGCATCAATCACCAAAAAGGGGGAGATTGAAAGGGAATTAGGCTTACACCTATTTCCTAAATTGATTTTGGTGGTTGAATTGCCCAACACAAATAAGTGGACTAACTAGTTTGCTCTAGTCTATAAGTTCTACAGGTGCCAAAGGTTCACAAAAAGTCAATAAAATGACCAAGAAAAAGGGTTCAAACAAAAGAGCAAAGGGACAACCGAAGGCTCCCTGGTCTGGCGCACCGGACTGTCCGGTGTGCCACCGGACAGTGTCCGGTGCACCAGGGGACTCCAAGTTGAACTCTTCACCTTCGGGAAACCTCAGAGGCACTTCGCTATAATTCACCGGACTGTCCGGTGCTCCAGGGGAGAGCGACTTTGAACTCGCCAACTTCGGGAATCCGCTCCGCTATAATTCACCGGACTGTCCGGTGCACACCGGACTGTCCGGTGTGACAGCGGAGCAACGGCTACTTCGCGCTAAACAGTCGACTGTAACGCATTAAATGCGCGCCAGCGCGCGCAGAGGTGCGGTGCACGCGTGGGTGGCACACCGGACAGCCTACAGGGCCTGTACGGTGCACCACCGGACAGCCAGGCGGGCCCACAAGTCAGGGCTCCAATGGTCGGAACCCAATGGCCGGATGACGTGGCGGCACACCGGACACTGTCCGGTGGCGCACTGGACTGTCCGGTGCGCCCATCGCCAGCAGACTTCTCCAACGGCTACAATTTGGTTGGTGGCTATAAATACCACCCCAACCGGCCACTTCAAGGGGTGAGAGTCCAAGCAACATTCCAAGTCATCTAGTTGACATACTCAAGCCCTCCCAACCACATACATTCATTGATACATCCTATACACAAGATTTAGGCCACTACAACCAACACAAGTGCCACAAAAGAGAGAGCAAGCAAGAGAGAGCTTCTCATTTGAGTTTAGCACTAGTGCCTTGTGAGATTCATTGAGAGATAGTGTGCGCTACATCTTTGTGTTCATTTGTGCATGGAGTTTTGACTCCCATCGAACTTCCTCCAAAGTTTTGGAGGCTTGTAAAAGCTAGCAAGAGACACCAAAGAGTGGTGGTCCTTGCGGGATCAAGAGTGATCCTTGAGAAGAAGAAGAGCTCGCCGATCCTTGGGTGATCGGTGGAGAGAGGGAAAGGGTTGAAAAAGACTCGTCCTTAGTGGACTCCTCAACGGGGACTAGGCCTTCGAGGGCCGAACCTCGGTAAAACAAATCACCCGTGTCTCGTGTGCTTATTGCTTGTGATTTGTTTGCCTTTTTCCTTTCTTGGTTCCTCTTGCACTACTCTTTGCTAATTCTATTTGGTGTTGCTTTAAGTTAAAATCTCTTTTAGTGAAGCAACTCATTGCAAGAGAGAACTTGTGTTATTACTCTTCTTATCTAAGCCTTCTTGCTTTATTCTCATAAACTTGTTAGTAGTATTGATTTATCACTTCCGCATTATTTAAGCGCAATACTCTTTACAAGCAAGAACTTAGTTTTTATACTCCGATATTTGTATATCTTGTTCTAAACACTAATCAAGGGATCTAGTTGGGGGATAAAGTTTTAATTTTCAGGTTTCGCCTATCCACCCCCCCTCTAGGCGACTTTCACTTTGCCGAGTGCCAGAGCCATTACACTCGGCAAAGAACCTATATCGGTGCCCAGGTCTTGATTCTTTGCCGAGTGCTATGGTCCTGACACTCGGCAAAGCACCTCTTTACCGAGTGTAACACTCGGCAAAGTGACCAGTACACACCTTTTTTATTTGCTTTCCCTATTCCATCCAAACAAACAAAAGATATTTCACATATATACATCACAGATCATCACAGACATATATAGCCAACACAAACAGTATTAACACAAATTCTGACATAAGTTACGACCGATTTCATGAGAGAATCGGAAACTTCGAGCACCATGCTCATTCAACATGGCTGTGAACTTGCCATCCAGCAGTTTAAAAATTGTATAAAACACAAACAAAGTAAAAAAATCATGAAACTTGTCCACGTGTCATGATATCATATGTAGAGGCTATGATAAAAATTTGAGAATGTTTTGAGAAAGTTGTGACGTACTATGTGTAGAAACCTAGGAGAACTATATTAAAACTCTATGATTTCATGTGTGGTTCTCCTAGGTTTCTACACATAGTGCATCACGGTTTTCTCGAAACTTTTTCAAATTTTTATCACAGCCTCTACATATGATATCATGACACGTGGACAAGTTTTATGATTTTTTGACTTTATTTGTGTTTTATACAATTTTTAAACACATGGATGGCAAGTTCACGGCCATGTTTAGTGAGCATGTTGCTCGAAGTTTCCGGTCCGCTCCTGAAATCGGTCGTAACTTGTGTTAAATAATATCTGTATCATTTTTGCATGCACGATTATCCAAGTTTCGAGTGACTTGCAATTCAAATCTAAATGTTTCGAAAAAATTCAAATAAACGAACTAAATCTACTAGCTATTGAAAACACTGTTAGAATTGTCCCAAAATAATACATGTAGGTCTACATAGTGTAGGAACATACCATAAAAAGTTTGGTTGCCAAAATTAAAAAAATAAAAATATGCTCTTTGGACACTCGGTAAAGACCTCCTTTGCCGAGTGTCAGCTATTTGGATCTTGGCAAAGAATCCTCTTTGCCGAGTGCCGACCTTCGGCCCTCGGCAAAGGATGACGGCCGTCAGCTTTAGACGACCGCTAACGGCCCTTTGCCGAGAGCCATCTTTGCCGAGTGTTTGCCGCTCGGCAAAGCAGTCTTTGCTGAGTGTCCCGTACTCGGTAAACAAGCTCTTTACCGAGCGCAGGACTTTGTCGAGTGCGGCTCTCGGTAAATCCTTCTTTGTCGAGTGTCCGATAAAAAGCATTCGACACAGAGCCTGGCACTCGGCAAAGGCCCGGATTCCGGTAGTGAGAGCTGCTGAAATATCACACAACGTTCAGCAATAACAAAGATTCTTCGACTATCGATAAAGGCATTTGTATTCAGCTACTTGTACTATTCACAATGGCATTTGTATTCAGCAACTAGAGGTCTTGCACCTTAATTTTCTTTTTAGGCTATCTCCGACAGTCTCTCTATCTCACTTCCTATTTCGGACTTCACTCTGTAAACAATAGTCACATTGCAAAACAATAATTTGCATGTTCATATACACGCTATGCTATGCTGAAGATGGCATGCCTTATGCCATGTAGCCTTATACAGCTGAAGCTGATCTTAACAAGGACGATAAATACAAGCATAGCTTTTCAAACCATGACGTAGGAGGGCATTCCTAATGAAATGCAAGAACTGCTGTCGTGATCCCGGATTTTTAGCCTGTATAAAGGCGTTTATCGATCCAGTCTTTGCCCTATGCATCTATTATAAATTTATTATACATTTACATTACAATGAAGACAGATGGAATTAAAAAAAACGCTGATGTGTGCTTGCCGTTCAACTGCCCTTCAATTCTAGGATGTCACGTACTACCATGGAACATGCGGCAGGATACCTGGAAAACAAATGGACACCTTCACTAGATTAATCATTGTAAGATAGAAGCATTTAAAAGATCATGAGCAACATTGTTCTTGTACCAAGTGGTTAATGGTTGCGTTAGCTATTAGAGGCCGTAACAAGTGGTTGATAGCTGGGTTAACTTAAAAATCAGGATGCCAGACTGATCTTTAGTCTAGATGTCCCAGTGGCCACATCTCAAGTACCGAAATTCGTTCCAGCACTACTGTTGAACAACTGTTTGAATTTCATGATGTTTTCAATCAACAAGCTATAACACATTACACCCACTGGTCACTTCCAACTCACCTCTTCCAACCTGATTTTTTTTTTTTGGCAAGAAGCATGGTGCATCACTTGTGAGGTTGGTGTTCTTCAATTTCTGCTTATAATTCAAACAAAGTGAAATAAAATGCGAGCAAATAAAAAAAAAATATAGATCGTAAAGAAATAAAACTACTCATCGTTATTATCCTCCTCCTCCATCTCTTCCTCATTTTCTTTCTCTTTTAGAGCTAGTTTGGCAACCCCATTTTTTCAAGAGATTTTTATTTTCCTAAAGGAAATTAGTTCATTTTCCCTTAGGAAAATGAGAATCTCTTGGGAAAATGGTATTGCCAAACTAGCCCTTAATCTTAATTATTTGATCAATATTTTTATGGCCAACTCGTGTGCCCTTCTCATATCATGGTCCATTTCGGTGATATACTAATCCAGCAATTTGGTGAAGTGATCAAACTATTTTGATTGATTTTATCTTCTCACTGCCCTTATAGAACTTCTTTACTATGTTCTTCGATTTGACATCGCTACTACTTATTGCTAGCCTCTTACCCTTGTGTTGCGCTCTTGCCCTATCACGACCAATGGGTGTGATGGTTAGACACTATTCAGTGATGTGGAGCTATAATCGCCCTCTATGTTAAGGTGGGGTCGTTTGCTCGCGTTCCTGGAGTTGGAGTCACCATGTCGTACACACCAATTGGCCGATGACAAAGAGCACACCACGTGTGCTCCATCTAGAAGTCTGTTTCAACTAGCTTGATGCAGAAGCTCTCCTTTGCTACTTTAAGCAGCATAGCATCATCTTATTCGCTTGACCGGGTCGTGGATAAGCGGTTGTAGATGCCATTGAAGAGGGTGAAATTTCGGCTGCTCATGGACCACTGATCCTTAAGTTGTTTGCTGGTATGATGGCGAGAAGGTTCAATGGTGAAGTTGTGCTAGGCCACATACGATGAGCTCTACCCATAAATTGGTGAACTCACAAACTATTCTTGACTTAAAAAGTGTGAAACTCGTAAATATTTATGTATACTTACAAGTCTTTCATCCTTTCTCTTAGTCTAATCCCTTCAGCGTTAGAATTGCAATACATCAAAGTACGCAAACTAATTGGACGATGCATCATTGTTGTTTCTTGGTGGCACTACCATGCCTAAGGAAGGACGAAAAGGAGTATGACCACCATATGTGGGAGGAGCACAATAAGGACGAGCATATAAAGGATCACCATACGATTTATAAGGACAGGACTATATGGATATTTGTATGGTACGGAGAAGGATATGGATAAGAAAAAGGTTGTGGAGGAGGAGCATTGGTGGAAGGGCTTTAATGGTATGAGAAGCATCGGTCGTTGGAGGCTCAGTAGTTGAATGAGGAGCATTAGCACTTGATCGATATGGATATAGAGGAGGAGGATACAGATAAGGAAAGAGAGTTATGGAGTTAGAGAGCATAGAAAGACCATCGAAGAATATTTGTCTCGCACCAGTAGGGGTCTCAAGACGTTATAAAGGTTGCTCGTTGAAGTATGTGAACGTATTAATGTTGGAACTACACCTTAGATCCATTAGAGAGAAATGTGTGTGAACCCAAACACCCTCTCTATTGTATGATGGATTAAAAAGTAGATTTTTTAAAAGTTCAAACAGATAAAATAGCACTAACCAATCAGATAATGTCATGTTAGCTATCGATAGCTGATACCAACCATGTCTAATCAGTAACAATGCATGCTCCAACGCTACAATCAATATTGATCGAGTCGATCCCACCACAACCAGTACGAACCACGCCAACCACCCGACCCAATTTGACCACCAATGAAGCCACGCTATACCATGGCCAGTACCAGCCACACCATCCAACCGACCTAAGCGAACGCTATACCATGGCCAGTACTGAGAGCACCTAGAGGGGGGTGAATAGGTGATCCTGTAAAACTTGAAACTTAAGCCACAAAAACTTGGTTAAGCGTTAGCACAATAATCGCCAAGTGGCTAGAGAGGAGTCTCAACAAAACACAATAACCACAAGAGATCAATCACAGAGATAGCACAGTGGTTTATCCCGTGGTTCGGCCAAGACCAACGCTTGCCTACTCCACGTTGTGGCGTCCCAACGGACGAGGGTTGCAATCAACCCCTCTCAAGCGGTCCAAAGACCCACTTGAATACCACAGTGTTTTGCTTTGCTTTTCTTTATCCCGTTTGCGAGGAATCTCCACAACTTGGAGTCTCTCGCCCTTACACTTGAAGTTCACAAAGAAGCACGGAGTAAGGGAGGGATGAGCAACGCACACAAGACACAAAATCAGAATGTCAACACGCGCACAAGTCGTAACAAGAGCTCGCAACACAACCCGACGAGTTCACAACTCAACTAGAGCTCTAGATGCTATCACGAAGAAACAAATGCGTGGAATCGAAGTCTCGGTGCTTAGGAATGCTTTGAGTATGCTTGGTGTACTCCTCCATGTGCCTAGGGGTCCCTTTTATAGCCCCAAGGCAGCTAGGAGCCAGAGCATTCCAGGAAGGCAGATCTTGCCTTCTGTCGCCTGGCGCACCGGACAGTCCGGTGCACCACCGGACACTGTCCGGTGCGAATTTCTTTCCTTCTTTGGCAAAGCCGACCGTTGCAGATTGAGAGCCGTTGGCGCACCGGACACTGTCCGGTGCCCCAATGTGACTGTTGGCTCGGCCATGCGTCACGCGCGAAATCCTCGGCTGACCGTTGCCCCGGCTGACCGTTGGCTCACCAGACAGTCCGGTGCACCACCGGATAGTCCGGTGAATTATAGTCGTACGCCGTTAATCATCTCCCGAGAGCGACGAGTTCGCCTATGAACGGCTCACCGGACAGTCCGGTGCACCACCGGACAGTCCGGTGAATTATAGCCGTACACCGTCGTCGAAGTCCCGAGGGCAGCAAGTTCGCTAGAGCCAGTCTGCACCACCGGACAGTCCGGTGAACCCAGACCGAGCTGACTTTGGCTGAACAGAGCCATCTCATTTCCAATTCAATTTTTCCTGTTTCCAGCACTTAGACACAATACATTAGTCCATAAAACAATGTACTAAGTCTAGAAACATACCTTTTGACATGATTTGCATTTTATCCACCACTTTGCATAGATTAACACAAAAGCACTTGTGTTGGCACTCAATCACCAAAATACTTAGAAATGGCCTAAGGGCACATTTCCCTTTCAATCTCAATGCAAATAGAACAAGTTCAATATCAATGCAAATGAAAACTCAAAGTTGTTTTGAATCAAATTTGGCATATATGGATCATACTTTGCCACCACTTGGTTTGTTTTTGCAAATCAAACTCAATTTCCTATCTCTAAGTCAAACTCACTTGTAGAGACATAAAGAGAGGTATTCCAAAAGAAATTGATCAAGGATTTCAAAAACTCCCCCTTTTTCCCATAATCAACACTTCTCCCCACAAGAGGCCAACTTTTGACAAAAGAGACAATAGAAGAGTTTTGACAAACCAAAAGCTCTATTCTACTATTTTCAAAATTTCTCAAGTGGTAGCTGATCCATTTATTGCTTTGGCCTTTATTTTCTCCCCCTTTGGCATCAAGCACCAAAACGGGATTAATCTTGGCCCCTTAACCCCATTGCCTCACCAAAATCTTCAAATAAGAATATAACGGAAATAGGAGTACATGAGATGAACTTGGAATAAGTTACCCTCTCATCGGAGTGCAGTGGAAGTTTTTCATGGTCCAAGTCCACCTTTTCCCTTTCAAACTTCCCTTGAGACTAAATCAAGCAAACTCAAGCACACGGTTAGTCTCAAAGGGTCAAGTTGTAGCACTTCTCCCCCTAAATATGTGCATCACGTCCAAGAGGACTTGTGAGGTCCGGGGAGTGTATGTACAACTTGAGCACCACAAGTAAGCAACAAAATGCATAAGGAACATGATCAAAGGCATAAACACATGTATGTTATAAATCAATCCAAGTTCTGCGAATCTAAGACATTTAGCTCACTACGCAACCTGCAAAAGGTCTTCTCATCTAAAGGCTTGGTAAAGATATCGGCTAGCTAGTTCTCGATGCTAACATGAAACACTTCGATATCTCCCTTTTGCTGGTGGTCTCTCAAAAAGTGATGCCGGATGTCAATGTGCTTTGTGCGGCTGTGCTCAACAGGATTTTCCGCTATTCGGATAGCGCTCTCATTGTCACATAGGAGTGGGACTTTGCTCAGATTGTAGCCAAAGTCCCGGAGGGTTTGCCTCATCCAAAGTAGTTGCGCGCAACACTGTCCTGCGGCAACATACTCGGCCTCAGCGGTGGATAGGGCAACGGAAGTTTGTTTCTTAGAGTTCCACGACACCAAGGACCTTCCTAAGAATTGGCACGTCCCCGATGTACTCTTCCTATCGACCTTACATCCAGCATAGTCGGAATCTGAATATCCAATCAAGTCAAAGTTAGACCCCTTTGGATACCAGATCCCGAAGCAAGGCGTAGCGACTAAATATCTAAGAATTCGCTTCACAGCCACTAAGTGACACTCCCTTGGATCGGATTGAAATCTAGCACACATGCATATGCTAAGCATAATATCCGGTCTACTAGCACACAAATAAAGTAAAGACCCTATCATAGACAGATATGCCTTTTGATCAACGGACTTACCTCCTTTGTTGAGGTCGGTGTGTCCGTCGGTTCCCATCGGCGTCTTTGCGGGCTTGGCGTCCTTCATCCCAAACCGCTTTAGCAAGTCTTGCGTGTACTTCGTTTGGGAGATGAAGGTGCCGTCCTTGAGTTGCTTCACTTGGAACCCAAGGAAGTAGTTCAACTCGCCCATCATCGACATCTCGAATTTCTGCGTCATCACCCTGCTGAACTCTTCACAAGACTTTTGATTAGTAGAACCAAATATTATGTCATCGACATAAATTTGGCACACAAAAAGATCACCATCGCAAATCTTAGTAAAAAGTGTTGGATCGGCTTTCCCAACCTTGAAAGCATTAGCAATTAAAAAGTCTCTAAGGCATTCATACCATGCTCTTGGGGCTTGCTTAAGTCCATAGAGCGCCTTAGAGAGCTTACACACGTGGTCGGGGTACCGTTCATCCTCGAAGCCAGGGGGTTGCTCCATGTACACCTCCTCCTTGATCGGCCCATTGAGGAAGGCGCTCTTCACATCCATTTGGAACAACCTGAAAGAATGGTGAGCGGCATATGCTAGCAAAATACGAATTGATTCTAGCCTAGCCACAGGAGCGAAGGTCTCCTCAAAGTCCAAACCTGCGACTTGGGCATAACCTTTTGCCACAAGTCAAGCCTTGTTCCTCGTCACCACCCCGTGCTCGTCCTGTTTGTTGTGGAACACCCACTTGGTTCCCACAACGTTTTGCTTGGGACGAGGCACCAGTGTCCAAACTTCATTACGCTTGAAGTTGTTGAGCTCTTCCTGCATGGCCAACACCCAGTCCGGATCTAGCAAGGCCTCTTCTACCCTGAAAGGCTCAATAGAAGAGACAAAAGAGTAATGCTCACAAAAATTCACCAATCTAGAGCGAGTAGTTACTCCCTTGCTAATATCGCCCAAAATTTGGTCGACGGGATGATCCTTTGAATCGTCGCTCGAACTTGGGTTGAAGGTGCCTGAGGTGCTTCTTCCTCTTCAACTTGAACATCCTGTGCTCCCCCTTGATCATGCGCCTCCACTTGAGGTACCTGTTCGTCATCTTGGGTTGGGGGATGCACCATTGTTGAGGAAGAAGGTTGATCTTGCTCCAATTGTTCCTGTGGTCGCACATCGCCATGGTGCGCATAGCGGCCGTTGGAACGTCTTCTTCATCTACATCATTAAGATCAACAACTTGCTCTCTTGGAGAGCCATTAGTCTCATCAAATACAACGTCGCTAGAGACTTCAACCAAACCCGATGATTTGTTGAAGACCCTATACGCCTTTGTATTTGAGTCATAACCTAATAAAAACCCTTCTACAGCTTTGGGAGCAAATTTTGAAGTTCTACCTTTCTTCACAAGAATATAACACTTGCTCCCAAATACACGAAAATAAGACACATTGGGTTTGTTACCGGTTAGTAGCTCATACGAAGTCTTCTTGAGGAGGCGGTGAAGGTAGACTCGGTTGATGGCGTGGCAAGCCGTGTTCATGGCTTCCGACCAAAACCGCTCGGGGGTCTTGAATTCTCCAAGCATCGTCCTCGCCATGTCTATGAGCGTCCTGTTCTTCCTCTCTACCACACCATTTTGTTGTGGTGTGTAGGGAGCGAAGAACTCGTGCTTGATCCCCTCCTCCTCAAGGAACTCCTCCACTTGAAGGTTCTTGAATTCAGACCTGTTGTCGCTCCTTATCTTCTTCACCTTGAGCTCAAACTCATTTTGAGCTCTCCTGAGGAAGCGCTTGAGGGTCCCTTGGGTTTCAGATTTATCCTGCAAAAAGAATACCCAAGTGAAGCGGGAAAAATCATCAACTATAACAAGACCATACTTACTTCCTCCTATGCTTAGATAGGCGACAGGTCCGAAGAGGTCCATATGAAGCATCTCCAAGGGTTTTGATGTGGTCATCACATTTTTGGTGTGATGAGAGCTTCCCACCTGTTTCCCTGCTTGACAAGCTGCACAAGGTCTATCTTTTTCGAAATGCACATTAGTTAGACCTATCACGTGTTCTCCCTTTAGAAGTTTGTGGAGGTTCTTCATCCCCACATGTGCTAAGCGGCGATGCCACAGCCAGCCCATGCAAGTCTTAGCAATTAAGCATGCATCTAGACCGGCCTCTTCTTTTGCAAAATCAACCAAATAAAGTTTGCCGTCTAGTACACCCTTAAAAGCTAGTGAACCATCACACCTTCTAAAGACAGACACATCTACATTTGTGAATAGACAATTATATCCCATATTGCATAATTGACTAACAGATAACAAATTATATCCAAGAGACTCAACTAAAAACACATTAGATATAGAATGCTCGGATGAAATAGCAATTTTACCTAACCCTTTTACCTTGCCTTGGTTCCCATCACCGAAAATTATTGAATCTTGGGAATCCTTGTTTTTGACGTAGGAGGTGAACATCTTCTTCTCCCCCGTCATATGGTTTGTGCATCCGCTATCGATAATCCAGCTTGAACCCCCGGATGCATAAACCTGCAAGGCAAATTTAGGCTTGGGTCTTAGGTACCCAACTCTTGTTGGGTCCTACAAGGTTAGTCACAATTGTCTTAGGGACCCAAATGCAAGTCTTGTCTCCCTTACATTTGGCCCCTAACTTCCTAGCGATTACCTTCTTATCCTTTCTACAAATAGCAAAGGAAGCATTGCAAGAATAATAAATTGTAGAAGGTTCATTAACTTTCCTAGGAACATTAACAACATTTCTCCTAGGCATATTATGAACAACATTTCTCCTAGCAACATGGGAGCTAGAAGCAGTCATAGCATGAAAATCAAAAGCATCATAACTTCTAAAGGCATTCTTAGAATGTCTCCTATCATGATACATGAAAGCATGATTCTTTTGCACACTACTAGCCATAGGGGCCTTCCCTTTCTCCTTGGCGGAGATGGGAGCCTTATGGCTTGTTAAGTTCTTGGCTTCCCTCTTGAAGCCAAGACCATCCTTAATTGAGGGGTGTCTACCAATCGTGTAGGCATCCCTTGCAAATTTTAGTTTGTCAAATTCACTTTTGCTAGTCTTAAGTTGGGCATTAAGACTAGCCAATTCATCATTTAATTTGGAAATTGAAACTAGGTGTTCACTACAAGCATCAATGTCAAAATCTTTACACCTATTGCAAATCCTAACATGTTCTACACAAGAGTTAGATTTACTTGCTACTTCTAGTTTAGCATTTAAATCATCATTTACACCTTTTAAAGTAGAAATGGTTTCATGACAAGTAGATAGTTCATAAGAAAGCATTTCATTTCTTTTAACTTCTAAAGCATGAGATCTTTGTGCCTCTACAAATTTATCATGTTCTTCATACAACAAATCTTCTTGCTTTTCTAGTAGCCTATTCTTGTCATTCAAGGCATCAATTAACTCATTAATTTTGCCAATTTTAATTCTATCTAAACCTTTAAATAAACTAGAATAGTCTATTTCATCGTCATCACTAGAATCATCATCACTTGAAGAAGCATAAGTGGTATCCCGAGTACACACCTTCTTCTCCTTCGCCATGAGGCATGTGTGATGTTCGTTGGGGAAGAGGGATGACTTGTTGAAGGCGGTGGCGGCGAGTCCTTCATTGTCGGAGTCGGAGGAGGAGCAATCTGAATCCCACTCCTTTCCGATATGTGCCTCGCCCTTGGCCTTCTTGTAATTCTTCTTCTTTTCCCTTTTGTTCCCTTTTTCCTGGTCACTTTCATTATCGGGACAGTTAGCAATAAAATGACCAATCTTACCACATTTGAAGCATGAGCGCCTCCCCTTTGTCTTGGTCTTGCTTGGTTGTCCCTTGCGACCCTTTAGCGTCGTCTTGAAGCGCTTGATGATGAGGGCCATCTCTTCATCATTGAGCCCGGCCGCCTCAACTTGCGCCACCTTGCTAGGTAGCGTCTCCTTGCTCCTCGTTGCCTTGAGAGCAATGGGTTGAGGCTCATGGATTGGACCGTTCAACGCGTCGTCCACGTATCTCGCCTCCTTGATCATCATTCGCCCGCTCACGAACTTCCCAAGGACTTCTTCGGGCGACATCTTAGTGTACCTAGGATTTTCACGAATATTGTTCACCAAATGTGGATCAAGTACAGTAAAGGACCTTAGCATCAGGCGAATGACGTCGTGGTCCATCCATCGCGTGCTTCCGTAGCTCCTTATTCTGTTGATAAGGGTCTTGAGCCGGTTGTATGTTTGGGTTGGCTCCTCGCCCCTTATCATCGCGAATCTTCCAAGCTCGCCCTCTACCAACTCCATCTTGGTGAGCAAGGTGACATCGTTCCCCTCATGAGAGATCTTGAGGGTGTCCCAGATCTGCTTGGCATTGTCCAAGCCGCTCACCTTATGGTACTTGTCCCTGCACAAAGAGGCTAACAACACAGTAGTAGCTTGTGCATTTTTATGTATCTGTTCATTAATAAATATAGGACTATCCGAGCTATCAAATTTCATTCCATTCTCAACAATCTCCCATATGCTTGGATGGAGAGAGAACAGGTGACTACGCATTTTGTGACTCCAAAATCCGTAGTCCTCCCCATCAAAGTGTGGAGGTTTGCCAAGAGGGATGGAAAGCAAATGAGCATTTGAACTCTGAGGAATACGAGAGTAATCGAAAGAAAAATTCGAATTAACCGTCTTTTGTTTCTCGTAGTCGTAGTCATCCTTTTGGGAAGAAGTGGACTCATTGCTATCGTCGTAGTAGACGATCTCCTTGATGCGTCTCGTCTTCTTCTTCTTCCCATCTTTGCGTTTGTGGCCCGAGCCCGAGTCGGTAGGCTTGTCATTCTTCGGCTCGTTGACGAAGGACTCCTTCTCCTTATTGTTGATCACGATTCCCTTCCCCTTAGGATCCATCTCTTCGGGCGATTAGTCCCTTTGTGAAGAGAACGGCTCCGATACCAATTGAGAGCACCTAGAGGGGGGGTGAATAGGTGATCCTGTAAAACTTGAAACTTAAGCCACAAAAACTTGGTTAAGCGTTAGCACAATAATCGCCAAGTGGCTAGAGAGGAGTCTCAACAAAACACAATAACCACAAGAGATCAATCACAGAGATAGCACAGTGGTTTATCCCGTGGTTTGGCCAAGACCAACGCTTGCCTACTCCACGTTGTGGCGTCCCAACGGACGAGGGTTGCAATCAACCCCTCTCAAGCGGTCCAAAGACCCACTTGAATATCACAGTGTTTTGCTTTGCTTTTCTTTATCCCGTTTGCGAGGAATCTCCACAACTTGGAGTCTCTCGCCCTTACACTTGAAGTTCACAAAGAAGCACGGAGTAAGGGAGGGATGAGCAACGCACACAAGACACATAATCAGAATGTCAACACGCGCACAAGTCGCAACAAGAGCTCGCAACACAACCCGACGAGTTCACAACTCAACTAGAGCTCTAGATGCTATCACGAAGAAACAAATGTGTGGAATCGAAGTCTCGGTGCTTAGGAATGCTTTGAGTATGCTTGGTGTACTCCTCCATGCGCCTAGGGGTCCCTTTTATAGCCTCAAGACAGCTAGGAGCCGTTAAGAGCATTCCAGGAAGGCAGATCTTGCCTTCTGTCGCCTGGCGCACCGGACAGTCCGGTGCACCACCGGACACTGTCCGATGCGAATTTCTTTCCTTCTTTGGCAAAGCCGACCGTTGCAGATTGAGAGTCGTTGGCGCACCGGACACTGTCCGGTGCACACCGGACAGTCCGGTGCCCCAATGTGACTGTTGGCTCGGCCATGCGTCACGCGCGAAATCCTCGGCCGACCGTTGCCCCGGCTGACCGTTGGCTCACCGGACAGTCCGGTGCACCACCGGATAGTCAGGTGAATTATAGTCGTACGCCATTAATCATCTCCCGAGAGCGACGAGTTCGCCTATGAATGGCTCACCGGACAGTCCGGTGCACCACCGGACAGTCCGGTGAATTATAGCCGTACACCGCCGTCGAAGTCCTGAGGGCAGCAAGTTCGCTAGAGCCAGTCTGCACCACCGGACAGTCCGGTGAACCCAGACCGAGCTGACTTTGGCTGAACAGAGCCATCTCATTTCCAATTCAATTTTTCCTGTTTCCAGCACTTAGACACAATACATTAGTCCATAAAACAATGTACTAAGTCTAGAAACATACCTTTTGACATGATTTGCATTTTGTCCACCACTTTGCATAGATTAACACAAAAGCACTTGTGTTGGCACTCAATCACCAAAATACTTAGAAATGGCCTAAGGGCACATTTCCCTTTCAATCTCAATGCAAATAGAACAAGTTCAATATCAATGCAAATGAAAACTCAAAGTTGTTTTGAATCAAATTTGGCATATATGGATCATACTTTGCCACCACTTGGTTTGTTTTTGCAAATCAAACTCAATTTCCTATCTCTAAGTCAAACTCACTTGTAGAGACATAAAGAGAGGTATTCCAAAAGAAATTGATCAAGGACTTCAAAAACTCCCCCTTTTTTCCCATAATCAACACTTCTCCCCACAAGAGGCCAACTTTTGACAAAAGAGACAATAGAAGAGTTTTGACAAACCAAAAGCTCTATTCTACTATTTTCAAAATTTCTCAAGTGGTAGCTGATCCATTTATTGCTTTGGCCTTTATTTTCTCCCCCTTTGGCATCAAGCACCAAAACGGGATTAATCTTGGCCCCTTAACCCCATTGCCTCACCAAAATCTTCAAATAAGAATATAACGGCAATAGGAGTACATGAGATGAACTTGGAATAAGTTACCCTCTCATCGGAGTGCAGTGGAAGTTTTTCATGGTCCAAGTCCACCTTTTCCCTTTCAAACTTCCCTTGAGACTAAATCAAGCAAACTCAAGCACACGGTTAGTCTCAAAGGGTCAAGTTGTAGCACTTCTCCCCCTAAATATGTGCATCACGTGCAAGAGGACTTGTGAGGTCCGGGGAGTGTATGTACAACTTGAGCACCACAAGTAAGCAACAAAATGCATAAGGAACATGATCAAAGGCATAAACACATGTATGCTATAAATCAATCTAAGTTCCGCGAATCTAAGACATTTAGCTCACTACGCAGCCTGCAAAAGGTCTTCTCATCTAAAGGCTTGGTAAAGATATCGGCTAGCTAGTTCTCGGTGCTAACATGAAACACTTCGATATCTCCCTTTTGATGGTGGTCTCTCAAAAAGTGTCTGGTGCCCCAATGTGACTGTTGGCTCGGCCATGCGTCACGCGCGGAATCCTCGGCCGACCGTTGCCCGGGCTGACCGTTGGCTCACCGGACAGTCCGGTGCACCACCGGATAGTCCGGTGAATTATAGCCGTACGCCGTTAATCATCTTGAAAGGGAAATGTGCCTTTGGGCCATTTCTAAGTATTTTGGTGATTGAGTGCAAACACAAGTGCTTAAATGTGAAAATATGCCCAAGGATGAACAAAGTGCAAATCACAAGATAAGGTATGTTTCTAAGCCTTAGTACATTGGTTTGTGTACTAATATTCTTGTCTAAGTGTTAGAAACAGGAAGAAGAAGAAAAGAAAGGAAGTGGAGAGTGGCTGTGTAAAGCCAAAGGCTGCTTCGGGCTGGGGCACCGGACTGTCCGGTGTGCACCGGACAGTGTCCGGTGCGCCAGACCAGCGCGGAGCAAAACAGCCGCTCTCGGGTTTTTCTCCGGCGACTTCGGCTAAAATTCACCGGACTGTCCGGTGTACACCGGACTGTCCGGTGAGCCAACGGTCGACCGGGCCAACGGTCGGCCGCGTGATCGGCGCGCGACACGTGGCCGAGCCAACGGTCGGAAGGAGGCACCGGACTGTCCGGTGTGCACCGGACTGTCCGGTGCGCCAGATCTGCAACGGTCGGCAACGGTCGGCTGCGCTGTTTATGGAAATAAATCGGGCACCGGACTGTCCGGTGCGCCCGACGACAGAAGGCAAGGATAGCCTTCCAGATGTGCTCTCAACGGCTCCTAGCTGCCTTGGGGCTATAAAAGGGACCCCTAGGCGCATGGAGGAGACAACCAAGCATTCCTTGAGCACTCTTGATCACTCACACATCAATCTCGCGCACTTGTTCGACATTCTAGTGATTTGAGCTCTGTTCTAGTGTGCTAGTCTTTTGAGCTCAAGTCTGGGTCTTGTGTGTGCGTATTCGCTGTGATCTTTGTGTCGTGTGTGAGTTGCTAATCCCTCCCTTGCTCTGTGATTCTCTGTGAACATCTTTTGTAAGGGCGAGAGGCTCCAAGTTGTGGAGATTCCTCGCAAACGGGATAGAGAAAAGAAAAGCAAGAACACCGTGGTATTCAAGTTGATCATTGGATCACTTGAGAGGAGTTGAGTGCAACTCTCGTCCGTTGGGACGCCACAACGTGGAGTAGGCAAGTTTTGTACTTGGCCGAACCACGGGATAACCACCGTGTCATCTCTGTGATTGAATTCTTGTTGTTATTGTGTTTTGACTCCTCTCTAGCCACTTGGCCATAATTGTGCTAACACTTGACAAGTTTTTGTGGCTTAAGTTTTGAAGTTTTACAGGATCACCTATTCACCCCCCCCTCTAGGTGCTTTCAATTGGTATCAGAACCGTTCTCTTCAAGAAAGGGACTAACCGCCCGAAGAGATGGATCCTAAGGGGAAGGGAATTGTGATCAACGACAAGGAGAAGGAGTCCTTCGTCAACGAGCCAAGGGATGACAAGTCCAATGACTCGGGCTCGGGCCACAAGCGAAAAGATGGGAAGAAGAAGAAGACAAGACGCATCAAGGAGATCGTCTACTACGACAGCGATGAGTCCTCTTCTTCCCAAAAGGACGACGACCACGACAAACAAAAGACGGTTAACTCAAACTTTTCTTTTGATTATTCGCGCATTCCATATAGCTCAAATGCTCATTTGCTCCCCATTCCACTTGGCAAGCCTCCTCACTTTGATGGAGAGGACTACGGATTTTGGAGTCACAAAATGCGTACTCACCTATTTTCTCTCCATCCAAGCATTTGGGAGATTGTGGAAAGTGGAATGAAATTTGATAGCTCGGATAGCCCTTCATTCATTAATGAGCAAATCCATAAGAATGCACAAGCTACCACTGTTCTTCTAGCTTCATTGTGCAGGGATGAATATAACAAAGTGAGCGGCTTGGATAACGCCAAGCAGATCTGGGACACCCTCAAGATCTCTCATGAAGGGAATGACGTTACCTTGCTCACCAAAACGGAGTTGGTGGAAGGCGAGCTTGGACGGTTCGCGATGATAAGGGGCGAGGAGCCAACTCAGACATACAACCGGCTCAAGACCCTTATCAACAAAATAAGGAGCTACGGAAGCACGCGATGGACGGACCACGACGTCGTCCGACTAATGCTCAGGTCCTTTACCGTTCTTGATCCTCATTTGGTGAATAATATTCGTGAGAATCCCAGGTACACCAAAATGTCGCCCGAAGAAGTCCTAGGAAAATTCGTCAGCGGGCGAATGATGATCAAGGAGGCAAGGTATGTGGATGACGCCTTGAATGGACCGATCAACGAGCCGCAACCTTTTGCTCTCAAAGCCACAAGGAACAAGGAGGCGCTACCCAGCAAGGTGGCGCAAATTGAGGCGGCCGGTCTTAATGATGAAGAAATGGCCCTCATTATCAAGAGATTCAAGACGGTGCTAAAGGGTCGCAATGGACAGCCGAGCAAGACTAAGACCAAGGGGAAGCGATCATGCTTCAAATGCGGTAAGCTTGGTCATTTTATTGCTAACTGTCCTGATAATGAAAGTGACCAGGAAAAGGGGAACAAAAGGGAGAAGAAGAAGCACTATAAAAAGGCCAAGGGCGAGGCGCATATAGGCAAGGAGTGGGATTCGGATTGCTCCTCCTCCGACTCCGACAATGAGGGACTCGCCGCCACCGCCTTCAACAAATCGGCCCTCTTCCCCAACGAGCGTCACACGTGTCTCATGGCTAAGGAGAAGAAAGTAAGTACTCGAAACTCTACTTATGCTTCTTCTAGTGGTGATGATTCTAGTGACGATGATGAAATAGACTATTCTAGTTTATTTAAAGGTCTAGATAGAATCACGATTGGCAAAATTAATGAATTAATTGATGCATTGAATGAGAAGGATAAACTCTTAGAGAAACAAGAGGATTTATTGTATGAAGAGCATGATAAATTTTTAGAAGCTCAAAAATCTCATGCTCTAGAAGTTAAAAGAAATGAAATGCTTACTTGTGAATTATCTTCATGCCATGAGACAATTTCAAAATTAAAGAGCATTAACGATGAGTTGAATGCTAAGATAGAAATAGCTAGTAAATCAACAACTTGTGTAGAAAATGTTGTTATTTGCAATAGATGTAAAGACTTTGATATTGATGCTTGTAGTGAACACATAGCTTCTATTGCAAAGTTAAATAATGAAGTGGCTAGTCTTAATGCCCAACTTAAGACTAGCAAAAGTGAATTTGATAAGTTAAAATTTGCAAGGGATGCTTACACAATAGGAAGACATCCCTCAATTAAGGATGGGCTTGGCTTCAAGAGGGAAGCCAAGAACTTAACAACCCATAAGACTCCCATCTCCACCAAGGAGAAAGGGAAGGCTCCTATGGCTAATAGTGTTAAGAAGAATCATGCTTTCATGTACTATGATAGGAGATATTCTAGAAATGCTTTTAGAGGTCATGATGTTTTTGATTCACATGCTTATGACTCTTATGCTATGACTGCTTCTAGTTCTCATGTTATGCATGGTAGAAATGGGCTTAGAAGAAATGTTGTTCATCAAATGCCTAGGAGAAATGTTGTTAGGAAAGTAGTGAATGAACCTTCTACGATTTATTGTGCTTTGAATGCTTCCTTTGCAATTTGTAGAAAGGATAAGAAAATTGTTGCTAGGAAGCTAGGGGCAAAATGCAAGGGAGACAAAACTTGCATTTGGGTCCCTAAGGAAATTTGTACTAACCTTGTAGGACCCAACAAGAGTTGGGTACCTAAGTCCCAAGCCTAAATTTGCCTTGCAGGTTTATGCATCCGGGGGATCAAGCTGGATTATCGACAGCGGATGCACAAACCATATGACGGGGGAGAAGAAGATGTTCACTTCCTACGTCAAGAATAAGGATTCCCAGGATTCAATTATATTTGGTGATGGGAATCAAGGCAAGGTAAAAGGGTTAGGTAAAATTGCAATTTCTAATGAGCATTCTATCTCTAATGTATTTTTAGTAGAGAGTCTTGGATATAATTTGCTATCTGTTAGTCAATTATGTCACATGGGGTATAACTGTCTATTTACAAATGTAGATGTGTCTGTCTTTAGAAGAAGTGATGGTTCACTAGCTTTTAAGGGTGTATTAGACGGCAAACTTTATTTAGTTGATTTTGCAAAAGAAGAGGCCGGTCTAGATGCATGCTTAATAGCTAAGACTAGCATGGGCTGGCTGTGGCATCGCCGCTTAGCACATGTGGGGATGAAGAACCTTCAAAAGCTTCTAAAGGGAGAACACGTGATAGGTTTGACTAACGTGCATTTCGAAAAAGATAGACCTTGTGCAGCTTGTCAAGCAGGTAAACAAGTGGGAGGAGCGCATCACGGCAAGAACGTGATGACCACTTCAAGACCCCTGGAGCTGCTGCATATGGACCTCTTCGGACCCGTCGCCTATCTAAGCATAGGAGGGAGTAAGTATGGTCTAGTTATTGTTGATGACTTTTCCCGCTTCACTTGGGTGTTCTTTTTGCAGGATAAGTCTGAAACCCAAGGGACCCTCAAGCGCTTCCTCAGGAGAGCTCAAAATGAGTTTGAGCTCAAAGTGAAGAAGATAAGGAGCGACAACGGATCCGAGTTCAAGAACCTTCAAGTGGAGGAGTTCCTTGAAGAGGAAGGGATCAAGCACGAGTTCTCCGCTCCCTACACACCACAGCAAAATGGTGTGGTAGAGAGGAAGAACAGGACGCTCATCGATATGGCGAGGACGATGCTAGGAGAGTTCAAGACCCCCGAGTGCTTTTGGACGGAAGCCGTTAACACTGCTTGCCACGCCAACAACAGGGTCTACCTTCATCGCCTCCTCAAGAAGACGTCGTATGAGCTACTAACCGGTAACAAACCCAATGTATCGTACTTTCGTGTATTTGGGAGTAAATGCTACATTCTAGTGAAGAAGGGTAGAAATTCTAAGTTTGCTCCCAAAGCTGTAGAAGGGTTTTTATTAGGTTATGACTCAAATACAAAGGCGTATAGAGTCTTCAACAAATCATCGGGTTTGGTTGAAGTCTCTAGCGACGTTGTATTTGATGAGACTAATGGCTCTCCTAGAGAGCAAGTTGTTGATTGTGTTGATGTAGATGAAGAAGATGTTCCGACGGCCGCTATACGGACCATGGCGATTGGAGAAGTACGGCCACAGGAACAAGATGAACGAGATCAACCTTCTTCCTCAACTATGGTGCATTCCCCAACCGAAGATGACGAACAGGTACCTCAAGTAGAGGCGCTTGATCAAGGGGGAGCACAAGGTGATCAAGTGATGGAGGAAGAAGCGCTACCGGCACCTCCAACCCAAGTTCGAGCGATGATTCAAAGGGATCATCCCGTCGACCAAATTCTGGGTGACATTAGCAAGGGAGTAACTACTCGATCTCGACTAGTTAATTTTTGTGAGCATTACTCCTTTGTCTCTTCTATTGAGCCTTTCAGGGTAGAGGAGGCCTTGCTAGATCCGGACTGGGTGTTGGCCATGCAAGAGGAGCTAAACAACTTCAAGCGCAATGAAGTTTGGACACTAGTGCCTCGTCCCAAGCAAAATGTTGTGGGAACCAAGTGGGTGTTCCGCAACAAACAGGACGAGCACGGGGTGGTGACGAGAAACAAGGCTCGACTTGTGGCAAAAGGTTATGCCCAAGTCGCAGGTTTGGATTTCGAGGAGACTTTTGCTCCTGTGGCTAGGCTAGAATCAATTCGTATCTTGCTAGCATATGCCGCTCACCATTCTTTCAGGTTGTTCCAAATGGATGTGAAGAGCGCGTTCCTCAACGGACCAATCAAGGAGGAGGTGTACGTGGAGCAACCCCCTGGCTTCGGGGATGAACGGTATCCCGACCATGTGTGTAAGCTCTCTAAGGCGCTCTATGGACTTAAGCAAGCCCCAAGAGCATGGTATGAATGCCTTAGAGACTTTTTAATTGCTAATGCTTTCAAGGTTGGGAAAGCCGATCCAACTCTTTTTACAAATACATGTTATGGTGATTTGTTTGTGTGCCAAATTTATGTCGATGACATAATATTTGGTTCTACTAACCAAAAGTCTTGTGAAGAGTTTAGCAGGGTGATGACGCAGAAATTCGAGATGTCGATGATGGGCGAGTTGAACTACTTCCTTGGGTTCCAAGTGAAGCAACTCAAGGACGGCACCTTCATCTCCCAAACGAAGTACACGCAAGATCTGCTAAAGCGGTTTGGAATGAAGGACGCCAAGCCCGCCAAGACTCCGATGGGGACCGACGGACACACCGACCTCAACAAAGGAGGTAAGTCCGTTGATCAAAAAACATACCGGTCAATGATAGGTTCTTTGCTTTACTTATGTGCTAGTAGACCGGATATTATGCTTAGCGTATGCATGTGTGCTAGATTTCAATCCGATCCTAAGGAGTGTCACTTAGTGGCGGTGAAGCGAATTCTTAGATATTTGGTTGCTACGCCTTGCTTCGGGCTCTGGTATCCAAAGGGGTCTACCTTTGACCTAGTTGGATACTCAGACTCCGACTATGCTGGATGTAAGGTCGATAGGAAGAGCACATCGGGGACGTGCCAATTCTTAGGAAGGTCCCTGGTGTCATGGAACTTTAAGAAACAAACCTCTGTTGCCCTATCCACCGCTGAGGCCGAGTATGTTGCCGCAGGACAGTGTTGCGCGCAACTACTTTGGATGAGGCAAACCCTCAGGGACTTTGGCTACAATCTGAGCAAAGTCCCACTCCTATGTGATAATGAGAGTGCTATCCGCATGGCAGAAAATCCTGTTGAACACAGCCGCACAAAGCACATAGACATCCGGCATCACTTTTTGAGAGACCACCAGCAAAAGGGAGATATCGAAGTGTTTCATGTTAGCACCGAGAACCAGCTAGCCGATATCTTTACCAAGCCTCTAGATGAGAAGACCTTTTGCAGGCTGCGTAGTGAGCTAAATGTCTTAGATTCGCGGAACTTGGATTGAATTGTAGCATACATGTGTTTATGCCCTTGATCATGTTCATTCTGCATTTTGTTGCTTATTATGGTGCTCAAGTTGTACAAACACTCCCTGGACCTCACAAGTCCGTTGCAAAGTAATGCACATGTTTAGGGGGAGATGTGTTACAACTTGACCCTTTGAGACTAACCATGTGCTTGAGTTTGGTAATTTAGTCTCGAAGGAGGATTGAAAGGGAAAAGGTGGACTTGGACCATGAAAGACTTCCACTGCTCTCCGATGAGAGGGTAACTAATTCCAAGTTCATCTCATGAAATCTTATTGCCATTTGCTTTTAATTGAAGACTTTGGTGAGGCAATGGGGTTAAAAGGTCAAGATTAATCCCGTTTTGGTGCTTGATGCCAAAGGGGGAGAAAATAAAGGCCAAAGTGATAAATGGATCAGCTACCACTTGAGAGATTTTGAAAATAGTAGAATAGAGTTTTTGTGTTGTTAAACTCTTTTATTGTCTCTCTTGTCAAAAGTTGGCTTCTTGTGGGGAGAAGTATTGATTATGGGAAATAGGGGGAGTTTTTGAAATCTTTGATCAATCTCTTTTGGAATGACTCTCTTTATGCTTCAACATGTGTGTTTGACTTAGAGATAGAGATTTGAGTTTGATTTGCAAAAACAAACCAAGTGGTGGCAAAGGATGATCCATATATGCCAAAATTGAATAAAACTCAAAGTTAGTTTTTATTTGAAGTAGTTTTGCACTTGTTCTAGTTGCTTTATGTTGTGTTGGCATAAATCACCAAAAAGGGGGAGATTGAAAGGGAAATGTGCCTTTGGGCCATTTCTAAGTATTTTGGTGATTGAGTGCAAACACAAGTGCTTAAATGTGAAAATATGCCCAAGGATGAACAAAGTGCAAATCACAAGATAAGGTATGTTTCTAAGCCTTAGTACATTGGTTTGTGTACTAATATTCTTGTCTAAGTGTTAGAAACAGGAAGAAGAAGAAAAGAAAGGAAGTGGAGAGTGGCTGTGTAAAGCCAAAGGCTGCTTCGGGCTGGGGCACCGGACTGTCCGGTGTGCACCGGACAGTGTCCGGTGCGCCAGACCAGCGCGGAGCAAAACAGTCGCTCTCGGGTTTTTCTCCGGCGACTTCGGCTAAAATTCACCGGACTGTCCGGTGTACACCGGACTGTCCGGTGAGCCAACGGTCGACCGGGCCAACGGTCGGCCGCGTGATCGGCGCGCGACACGTGGCCGAGCCAACGGTCGGAAGGAGGCACCGGACTGTCCGGTGTGCACCGGACTGTCCGGTGCGCCAGATCTGCAACGGTCGGCAACGGTCGGCTGCGCTGTTTATGGAAATAAATCGGGCACCGGACAGTGTCCGGTGTGCACCGGACTGTCCGGTGCGCCCGACGACAGAAGGCAAGGATAGCCTTCCAGATGTGCTCTCAACGGCTCCTAGCTGCCTTGGGGCTATAAAAGGGACCCCTAGGCGCATGGAGGAGACAACCAAGCATTCCTTGAGCACTCTTGATCACTCACACATCAATCTCGCGCACTTGTTCGACATTCTAGTGATTTGAGCTCTGTTCTAGTGTGCTAGTCTTTTGAGCTCAAGTCTGGGTCTTGTGTGTGCGTATTCGCTGTGATCTTTGTGTCGTGTGTGAGTTGCTAATCCCTCCCTTGCTCTGTGATTCTCTGTGAACATCTTTTGTAAGGGCGAGAGGCTCCAAGTTGTGGAGATTCCTCGCAAACGGGATAGAGAAAAGAAAAGCAAGAACACCGTGGTATTCAAGTTGATCATTGGATCACTTGAGAGGAGTTGAGTGCAACTCTCGTCCGTTGGGACGCCACAACGTGGAGTAGGCAAGTTTTGTACTTGGCCGAACCACGGGATAACCACCGTGTCATCTCTGTGATTGAATTCTTGTGGTTATTGTGTTTTGACTCCTCTCTAGCCACTTGGCCATAATTGTGCTAACACTTGACAAGTTTTTGTGGCTTAAGTTTTGAAGTTTTACAGGATCACCTATTCACCCCCCCCCCTCTAGGTGCTTTCACATCTCCCGAGAGCGACGAGTTCGCCTGTGAACGGCTCACCGGACAGTCCGGTGCACCACCGGACAGTCCGGTGAATTATAGCCGTACACCGTCGTCGAAGTCCCGAGGGCAGCAAGTTCGCCAGAGCCAGTCTGGCGCACCGGACACTATCCGGTGCACCACTGGACATTGTCCGGTGCACCTAGACCGAGCTGACTTTGGCTGAACAGAGCCATCTCATTTCCAATTCAATTTTTCCTGTTTCCAACACTTAGACACAATACATTAGTCCATAACACAATGTACTAAGTCTAGAAACATACCTTTTGACATGATTTGCATTTTGTCCACCACTTTGCATAGATTAACACAAAAGCACTTGTGTTGGCACTCAATCACCAAAATACTTAGAAATGGCCCAAGGGCACATTTTCCTTTCAAGTACCAGCCACACCATCCAACCGACCTAAGCGACCGACGTTCAAGCCCCGCTTGTCACTATCGACCACCGATCATCGAATCCACGCTAGTCAATATTGATCACCGGTCACGTTAGTAGACAATGCCCACCAACGCTGGATCCAGAGTCCAAACTACCAAATTAAGGGATGATTGGTCCCCACCTCCTAAACTTTAGTTCACTAAAGTTTAATCACTTTTAGGAAATGTTTGAATGTATTAGAGCTAATAGTTAGTTAACTACAAAGTTATCAGTGGAATTAGCTAGCTAACTACTAATTAATTTGCTAAAAATAGCTAATAGGTGAGCTAGATTGATTGGAAACTAATTTTAGTAGTTAACTACTAGGTGAGTACCCGTGCGTTGCCACGAAAGTTAAAAATTAGTATAAAGCATAGATACAAAACGACAAACATTACTATGGTATACAAAACCACGAGGCAAGATATCATCATAACACTAAGCTAGCAGCTAGCAGCTAGCAGTGGTGCTCGACAAACTGTCGTCGAATTCAATTTTACAGATTTAGGGAAACATGTTCACAGGTTCATATTAACAGCTTCATCATTTGCAAAGGGCTGTCAATCTCAGTTTTCAGACTGAATCACAGGTTCACACTCACTAATTTCAGACTCACATGTTCATCATTTGCCATCTTCAGCATTTGCCAGGTTAAGATTTCAGATTTCAAACTCACATGTTCAGGCTCACTTTAGATTTCAGACTCACAGATTCAGACCCACAGATGTTAGGCTCAAGTTCATCATTTATCAGGCTCACAAAGAGGTTCATAAAACCAGATTCAGATTTTACAAAAACAAGCTCACATATTCACGACTTCAGATTTTACAGGTTTACAGATAGAGGTTCACAAAACAAGTTCAAAAAAATACAAACAGGTTCACAAACACAAAACAGGAGGTCTTCTTTTGATTATGTGCCATCTTCTTTTTTATCATACGAACGCTTGAGCATGTTATCACGTGGGTTTCAGAAGTTGCAACTACTCCACCTCGCAAATTTGCCTTGGACTGCTAGGAGGTCCTATGATTGCTCCATCCTGGCTAGCAGGACCTGTGACTGCAGCCCCTTGGCTCCTGTGACTGCTCCAACATGGCAAATTTGCCTTGGACTGCTCTCCCCTGGCAACCATGCTCCGGTATCGGGACTGCGAGAGCAACGACGAATGACGGCGAGGAGGCAGTGTGCACAGGATAGGAATGACAATCATGTCTCCTGCCATAGGGACAACAAAACAGTTCAAGCAGCGACTAGGATTTGAGATAATATTATACGCACACTTTCATCAAATGAATAACCTGCTTCAACTCCAGTTCACATACCAATGTTGGTGAAAATTACCTGCTTCAACTCCAACCCACATACCAATGCGTGGCACATTCATGTGCACAACCTCCAGTAAATCATGCACCAGTAAGTGCATTGCAGAGACCCTTGACAAAGTGGCCTTGGAGCTTCTCCTAGTCATTTGTCTGGGTTCGATCCAATCACGTTGAAGTATCTAATTTATAAAGAGCGAGAAACATGTTAGAACTATTCCATGGGTTACAATTTAATATAGGTTATTGAAAACAAACCTTAGATCATGACAGCCATGTCTGGTTGCTCCTTTGATTTTGTAAAATCTAGGATGATGTCCACTGTAATTTTCTTTGCCTTGCCATATGGGTTGATAGGATTCTATGGTGGTTTAGAAAAATAATTAGAATCATGATAGCATCTATAAAATTAAGGAAAGTAAAAGCTCATGCATTTAGAGGATAACCTGGGCATTCCATGGATACTCACCAAAATTATACGATCACGATACTCATTAATCTTGATACGAGATTACACATAGTAGAGAACCTGAGATAAAATACCTCTATTTTTAGTTGGTACAAGACAACGCAGTAGAAAGAAGCACAAGGCTACAAAATAAGATAAAGTTAGTTGAATAAGATCATTATTTAGGTCACTAACTGATTGTGTACTACAGTAAAAGCTTATATCAACCTCTCAAAGATAAAAGAGTTTCATGATTGTGTACTACAGTAAAAGCTTATATCAACCTCAAACGATGCATGGGGACCTTCAAGAACCCTGCAACCACATCGTAATCGGATGATTAGTCGCAAAGAAGAAACACATGCTCTGCATTTGTGCCCGTGCTAGCCCAATCGTTCAGTTGAAGTGAATTGCTGTGGGACAGAGATGTTACTTGTAGCGTCGTCTTTCTGTAATGAACAGAAGTTGTATCCTCTCCCAGAACTGATTCCCTGGTAGACTGTCAATGGCCATGTAGGCAAAGTAACCCCAGAGGACCGATGTGGGTATCATCCTGATGACTGGCATAGCTCCAACACACCCACCAACCAGTATGGACTGCAGCAGATTGCTCAGTCTCTATTCGTTCACTCGAACAGGCAAGTGGGCTTCTATATGTTTGCGAGGGTCAAATTCTCTAGCCAATCTCCCTTCTCCGTTGCCTTCTTGCAGAATAGCATCCTTGAAGTTCTTCAACTCCCTGTCAACAGAATCAGTCTGAAAAGACAACATGTTGAGCATTACCATTATTTTACTGGTAAGTTCTCCATAAAGAATAACATGGACAACATTTAGGTGGTAGTTAGGTACGGGACAAAAATTAAGGAGAACCCATATCTAATTGGCAAACGCAAATTGTTGTAAGATTCAAAAGCTTTGTTTTTTGTTGGCACATATAAATAAGTCAAGTAACAAGGAGTCAAAAGGCTCACATTCTCTTCGCTATCCATTTTGATGAAAACTTCTTCCATCTTGCCATATATTTCCAAACTGGTAGCACTTCCTCCTATGCTCTCCTTGGCAGTATCAACCATCTTTTTGCTTAGCAACTGAACTTAAGAGATGGAAATGTATGAGGAAAGCTGATTAGGTTAGCAAACCACATGAATCGATTTGAATTTCACCAACCTGCCTCTTAAGGACAGCAAGACTTTTTGTGTGCATGGGCGACTGAGGAAGCACTCCATTAGATGGAGGGATACCAAGCAAACCGCAGAGCAGGACCTGGCATTTAATACCGTGAGAAAAGAAACTAACTAAACAACCATAATATCTAAACTAAAAACGCAGACCAAACGTCTGTATCATTTCTATACTATAGTTGGAAGACAAATAGATTGTCACACTTGGTCTGACGAATGTGATTGAGATCCCAAGAAACTGAGGTTAAACTTACAACCAAATGAACACTCTAAATAAACAATTTGTATGACAGACTCATGTGCCACATACCACGAATCCAAGGACCAAAATGTTATAGTGGTAGGCAGAAGGCTTCTACAAATTATACTCTTTTTGCTGTGCCAACTGTGAATCTACGCTGTGATCAAAGAAGTAAAGTCCTGCGACCATAAAAGCAGGCAGAATGGCTCCAAATATATATATGCTGGAGAGACAGAAGAGGAAGCATTCAGAATCATGACATGCAGGAAACCTCTACGAATGTTAGAATTTTTTTCATCTAGAAGGGATATAATCAGACTGTATGGTTAGATGAATTTGAAAGTAGTAAATACTATTTTTGGAAAATATGTGAACAATGATAATAGATGAACATGTCTTTAGCTGTATTATGTCCACCACCATAATAATTGTTTTCAACATTTTAGTGCTCTAGTAGCAGTTCTTGAGATATATATACATGCATCTCTGGAAGCTAAATAGTACATGGAAGCAAAACAATGAAACGGTGACAACTTTTTTTTGGAGGGATACATAGTCTCCTTGCAGGAGTAAACATCATGGAATACCTTCCCTCTTCGTAACATTTCGGACTTCTTAAGCTATTTCATTGCATACACATTGGATGTAGTTTTTTCTCTACAAAGTCTCACCTGCAAAATATTATAATGGGGTAAGTTGCAGGCAGACACAGAAAACAGACATTGTCTCTTTAGAGACCTGCATGTATTTCACAAGAAAACTAAGATCTCTCGAAGTATTGAGTAAATTGTTGTTCATTACAGAACACCCAACTATATATTGTATCAAAGAGGATGACTCAAATATTTGTTACCTCCCCAAACGCACCTCTCCTAATAATGGTGAGCAATTCAAAGTCATCAACGCCCATTTTATGCCTTCGTAGGCGCATGTATTTTGCCTCCTTTTTTCTAAATCTTTCAGTATATTATTTTGCTCTTCTTCAAATACATCTGCATCTGCTAGTTTCCTCTCCAACATCCAATGCCTAGAATATTGGTTGATATCAACATGGGTTGCAGCAAACTTAGCCAGAACTCAACAATGTATAGCAGAAGAATGATCCCAAAAAATATATACAACAGCAGTTTAATAAGGCCTACAGAAGTCCTAAAGAAGAAGAGTTCTCAAGTGTAACTTATGGGCAAAAGAGAAATGTGAATAGTCAAGAAAATAAGTCGATCGATCGACCCTGCAAGAATGTGGTGCTAAGACCCATACGAATACAGATAGAACATCTATATTCATACCAAAGTACTGAAGCAGACTGCAATGTGTACTTACTTCCATAATCCATAATTCTATATGAAGTTGTATCTGCTAACAGTGCTCATGCAGACTAATGGGGGCACTAAAATAAAGTTGGGGCTGATTTCATCAGTCAACTGGTTACAATTTATTCCCTTCTCTATGGGAAGATTTTATCCTCATTCTTGACCATATAAGTTGATAATTATGTATGGTATGTTCCACCTTGTTGGGTTAACCTGTTTTCTCATTGCAAAAGAAAATAATGAGACTAAAATAGAGGGACTAATCTTTAGTCCCTGGAACCAAACAGACCATTAGCAGTTTTGTAAGTATTTGCAAACAGATAAAATGTTAATAGGCCTACAGAACCCGGCTCCCCTAAAAATGGCATAGACAAGCTGATAATAGTAAATGATGAATGATCACTTAGCAATTAATAGAAGACCGAGGCCAACTGCCCATCTCAAAGTTACATCACTTGATAAATATAGCGATTTGCCAACACTGAGTCCCCCTCAAATCACCCAGGCACACGCGCATTGCCATCACACCAGGAAGGAAAGTGGAGTGGAGTGGATTGGACTGACCTCTCCTTGTGCTCCTGAAGCGACTTCATCTGCGACTTGTAGTGTTTCTCGATGTACTGCTTTGTCGCCGCCACCTTCTGCTTGGTGGTGCTAGACAGCGCCTCCTCCCCCGCCGCGGCGGCCATCCTCACGGAGCCGCCGGCGCCACCGTCTGCGTGGACGCCACTGAGGACGAGCTCTTCCGCCTCACCACCAAGGAGGGGAAGCTCACCGTGGAGCGCGAGAAGGTGAAGATCGAGATGCAGCCCTTCTCCCCCGTGGTGCAGTTCGAGCAGGACCCCGTGCAGATCCTGGACGCGCTGCTCCTGCTCTACCTCAACAGCCAGCTCCTCCGTGCCCTGCAGGAGTCGCTCGCTAGCGAGCTCGCCGCCCGGATGAGCGCCATGAGCAGCGCCACCGACAATGCCATCGAGCTCCGCAAGAACCTCTCCCGCAGATCGATCCTGCTGTTGGGTCGATCTCGTCGACACGGCTATCGTTGCTCTGTTTCTTGGAGAAGAGTGTGGAGGGTTGGGGAAAATGGATCTGGGTGCGGCGACGACTATCGGGGGGAGGGAGGGGGTCACCGCGAGCAGGGCGGGCGCAGCGGCCGTGCGTCCTCTGTCGAGGCGAAGGCTGTGGCTGGGGGAAGACGGGGGCGGGGGCGTCGGGGCGAGTGGAAGCGAACGTCGATTGCGGTGGGGATTCCGCTCTCCATGTTAGATTCCGGTCCAATCTTGTGGAGGCGAAGGCGCTGATTGCGGGGGCAGGGGCATCGGGGCGAGTGGAGGCGAAGGCTGCGGCTGGGGGAAGACGCTGATTGCGGATGGAGGCGCTGATTGCTCGTTCCTAGATCCAGAGCGTGGGGATTGCAGGATGCTGGCCACGTACCAGCCTGTATCGCGCCATGGAGCGGAGGTGGAGGCGAAGGCGCTGGGTCTGCGGCGAGTGGAGAGGAGAGCGGGGGCACGGAGATGGCGACCAGAGAGCGCGCAGATGGTGGGTGAGAGAGACAGCAGAGAGGAGAGTTCCATGGAACCACGCGGACCTTCCAAATTCTCCTTCCATGATGGCAGGCGAGAGAGCGAGGGACGAGAGAGGAGAGCAAGGGCGCCGGCACCAAAAAAAATATGGACACCTACACTAGTAACTTAAGTAGTAGTAGAGATTAGCTCCGGTGCATTCAAATATGGTCTTAGTCCCTAAACTACCAAACGTTATAACTAAATATGGCTTCCCATATAAATTTTAGGGACTAAAGTTTAGAAGGGTTAAGTAATTAAACACCCCCTACAGCATATCACGTCGAAGGTTTTGATTCGTTTCTAGCTCCGGTAAGATAGAATGTAGTTCATTCCACATCACAGAATAGAACATTGTTCTTTGAAACTTTTAACCATGAAATAAATTTTCTATCACCCGGGGGGAAACGACGGGCGGATTATTCTGTTGGCTTTTCTTGCAGGTAACCGAAAAATCCATGTTGGGCACGCTCATTTAAGCTGAAAGTAGTCAAACCGCACGCACATTTCAACGGATTCCAAAAGATACAAGCTGCGGCAATGAAGCCGCTTGGTCTTCAGCAGAGTAGACCGACACCAACCGGATTCACTAACAAGGTGTACTTAAAAAATACTCTTAACTTTATCAGCCCAACCAGACCAATATTTTCAAGCTCTCCTCAACAACCGTGCACATCTTCAGACGCAGCAACAACCAACAAATTTGGCATTTCCTGACGCAACACAACCGAGCAATACCTGAAATTTCATGATGGCATCAGTCACATTGCTGTAGAAACTGAAACTAGACTTCATAGTAGGGTTCATGGGACCAAAATGCTTACTACAATTCAAGTAACAAATGCCACCCCTCCTTTGCTGTGAAGTGACCCATCAGATAACTCCAGCACGAACAGGCATAAGACCTGGTAGATGTAAGCGCTAACAGTTATGCACGAAGTACATCCAACTATCAAACATGTAACCATATCTCAACTGCCAGTCAAAATGCGTATACGAATATTTACGGAACACAGCAGTGCAAGTCTAAGTTTGATACAATTGTAGCTTCATTAGGAAAATCCATCATTTTAAGACTGGCTCCAGCAAGGTCCGCTAAAGTGGGCCTGTTCGCTACGTATAGCGGATGCTGGCCTCGGGTACGCCTCCAGCAAGGGCTGTTATAGGCTCCTGTAAATTTAGCGCATGCTGCCAGAGACGCCAAATGTAGGGTTCCTCAGCCGTCCGCTATACGTTCGCCCCTCTCGCTCCCACGCTGGCTCGGAGTTTTCTCCTCCACGATTGGCTTGCTCTCCCTACCATCTCGCCGTCATTTGGAGAGAGGACAGCTGATAGTTTCACTGTCGTGAAACTAGGATTGAGGGCAGCCATGGCTTCCAAGGAAGGGTGGGATTGATTGAAGCCTCCGACCACAGACACTCAACGGAATCTGGGATTTGGGCATCTGTTTGGATCTTCATCAAGTTTTTATCTTTCTTCTATGCGCTCTCTCCGAAATTAAAATAATTTATTTTAAATGCATACTTAATTACAATTGAGAAACAATTCAATTTTGAAGGAAAACAAAGGGGAAGAAGAATTATGTTATCACTGTACATATAGAGGACACTGCTGGAGATAGAGAAGATATAGAGGATGTAATTTTTTAGAGAGTGCTGCAAAGGACAGGGTATATTCCTTTAGAGGATGGAATTTTGGGGACGTTGTTGGAGACAGTCTAACTTTCCTAAACCACTTGTCACCTCCAAACACTAAGGGCTAGTTTGGAAACTCGAACTCCACTCCAGGATTAGAGGGGATTGAGAGAGAAATGAACAATCTCCAAGAGACTCTATCACACCTCCTATTTCAAACTTCACTCTATAAAGAGAAGAGTCTACAGTACAAAACAGTGTTTTGCACGGCTATATGCACGATCTGTTGAGCACAGCCCAACAAGTACAAACCCCCGTAACCTCAAGCTGTCACACTGACCAACATGACCACAATCATGACTGAGAGTGTTATCGATATCTTATACAATATGTTCCAAGCAAGGCCAAATAACCCCCAATGAGTAGTAATGTATCTGACAATGATGTTTTCTTCCTAATCCCTTCTAGTCATTGAATGATGCTTCAACAAAGTAAAAATATATCTCAGAAAGAAAGTAACGAATGTGATTTAAAAGAGAGAAAAACAAGAAGCTGGATGGTGAGCACAATGATGTTGTATTTCAAACTAAGCCCTGTGAACAACCACAATGATGTTGTATTTCAAACTAAGCACAGTGAACAACGGAATCAGACATTCCTCAGTTGAAATACATGCATTTTCTTATAAGCTCCAAACATGTATAAAAGCAGTACATTACCTAACATAAGTAAGGATACCAAAGCCACCCAAAGTGCTCCAGATCAGAACTGGAGATCACAAAGGGCCTAAATAGGGCCTGCATATTAGAAAAGCTACAGATAAGTTTAACCACAGAAAAAAAAGAAGTTAGACAATATAAGAAACATGTAACTAACCATAAGCAGCTTATTCAGATGCAGTTCACCTTACAAGATGCTTCACTGGCTGAAGTTCATCTCTGAGTATCTGCAGCACAAGAGTGCACATCATGCATAAGATTGTTAGAGTAACAAATACAAAAGTGATTTGCAAGTCAAAAATGTTGAAAATTTTTCTTACCTCCTAGGTTTGTTCTGGCGCTGATCAAGCTCCTCATTTCCAATATCTGCAGTTCAATTTTTTTTCAAATATTAGTGAAGCAGTATAAAATTGTAGCATGAGCTAGAACTGTTCTCAATGCATAATAAACGCGCAGGTACAGCTCACCATTTCGAGGAGGAGATTTAGACCCTCTATTAGCACTAGGTTCCCTGTAAGAATAATAGACTCAGAATCCTTTGTCAAGGGAACAGTTTGTGGATAATGTAATAAAAACATGGTGCAATACTGCAATCAGACAATGGGGCAGAGGACAAGAATGTAACAAACTACAAATAGTTTCCCCTAAAATAAAATAAGGAACTACAGGAGAACGGGTTTCAAGCACTGCAAACATTGCTGAAGGAACTATTCAATACAGATAGGGGGACATGTTTCAAGCTTCTCATGAAAGAAAAATGTATACCCACCCCTGAGTTCTTACGCCATCGCAAAAAAAGGTCCCAAGCGGGTGTTAGATGCCTATGCATGTCCTTGTAAGTATTCGGTCCCATATATAGTCCTTGTTGCACATGGTCTCTATCTTGTATCGGTACATATATTAAAGCCTAGTGCCCTCATACTGAATACAAGTGCTATTCATAACAACAGGGTCGTAGGCATCCCCAGGGCCGGGAGAAAGGGGGGCCAAGCCACAGCAATATACCCACCACAAGCAATTCCATCCGGTGCCCATTGCAAACATCCCTCTGGTGTGGCGATGGCAATCTAGAATGGGACCAGCTCAAGCAACCCGATCTTGAAGGAGACGGCAGCAGCAAACACCGAGGGGGAATGCATATACTATAGGAGGGGAAGGCGTCCAGGCAGACCTAGCACTCGCCTGGATGCCTAGTCGCCTTTTAAACACTGCCATTTATATGGTATAAAAAAGCATGGCTGCCTGACAATTATACAAATTGTATGGTTGCCCAGGTCAAATTTTAATATTTCACCTGGATGGAACTGATGATGATGTCTGTCCTGGAGACCTGGAGTAAAAACTCGGATCAAGAGTTATATATGGTGGATATGATGCTCCAAAAGCACCAGCAGCACCAGCCAATAATGGCAACCTGTACCAATTTTAAGCATTGTAAGCTATAAACAAAGAATATTATGCAGAGATATGAGCACCAATCCCAGCCGATATATCATGTCAGAGAGGAAAATCATTTATGTCAACATATTAGAAGTGCTGTAGAATACATGACAGGTCTAAACATTTTCAATAAGATTTTTCTTTTTACAATGCGGGAGAGCTGTGCCATTTCATTAAGAGAGAAACAAGATACAAAGGGAATATCAAAAACTAACCCCTCCCAAACACATTCCACACAGCAGTATTTTAGGGGAACGAGCATACCACTTTACAATCAATAAACGACCATAAAAAGCCTAAGACCTCCAAGGATCTAGGCCAGCAATCCCACATCTTCAATATATAAACTAACCCATCCGTACTATTTAAGTGCATGAAAGTGAAAGCATTGCTGCAATGTGAACAACATAAACATTTTTAGGCCAAATAAAAAGTAATCAGAAACTAGACGGACACAATCACAGCCACAGGATATTGATGCAAATACTTTTGTTGCTTTCCCATTTTGCTGTCTTATTAGGGAACCGATGCAGTTAGTGTTACTTCCAATAAACATGAATATACAACAGCAACATAGCACTAGACAGTAGACACAATCAATTATAAAACAGCAACATGTCAACACAACTGAAACACTGGTAATAGCAAGACATAATGAACATACCATGCCATTTCATTGTTTCCCATTCCCATCTGCTGTTGAGATACATAGCCAGGGAGGGCCATACCAACAGTAGGAACTCCAAGACCACCAGGATGCTGACCCCCAAATTGCATCACTGCATTAGATTACAGAAGAAATAGGTGATGGATCAATTAAAGTGGTTATAAGAAAACTGAAAATAATGATCAAAACAGTTAAGAAAAATAAGGTCAACCGAATGAAGGAAGCAAACCTGGCAGCAAAGCTGGAGTGCCAGGAAAATTTTGATCTCCCTGGGAAAGACCAGCAGCCCCAATAACTTGGGCACCACCATACATCAATGAATCCATTCCAGTTTCCTGGCTATTGGCTTTTACCACTGCAGAAGCTGTCTTTGAATTGTTCAGACTAGGGTATGAACCATTCTCGCCACTTTCTGTTGATTTAACAGATAGATGCTGAGCTGCTGGTAATGAATTGTTAGTCCGATGGCTCAATTGCTGAGTTGGAATTCTTGCTGCAGACTGATTCTGCACTTGCATTGACTTCTGGTGCATCACTGGTCCATGACTTTGTGGATGTGTAGAAATCCTTGACGTTTGGTGAAGCGATGAAGTAGGCTGATTATTTGAAGATATTCCAATGTTTGAATTGCCCCCTGAAGCCCGGACAATAGTGGATTGGCTAGGATTTACCAATGATGATGTAAATCCTGAATTCAGTGACGCCGTTGGCACCCTTCCAAGGGATGACCTAACAGGACCATCAGCATGAAACCTATCACGCCCACCATAATCCATGGCTGTTCTCCCTCTAACCATTGAACCAGATTGTAATATTGAGTTATCATCCATCTTCATGGAAGATGGAGGAATCTTATTAGAACCTCCTGTTTGTATGTCTCTCCTCTGAGTTGCTACCGGAAAATCTTGACAAGCTGCACCAGAGGGATAAAATGGAGGGGATGCAGAATTCAGGCTTGAGCTGATGACATTCTTTTTGGGAGGAGCAGCCTCTTGTTGTGCATGTGAAACTTGACCAGAATTTCTGGCTGCTGCAGCATTTGGAACAGGCTCTCGAAATCTAGCTGCTCTGAACAAACAATCAGAAAACTGTGTAAGAGAACACAAGCAAAAGTGCAGCAGTGAGCCAGTGACAAAATATTTACGTCCCAAGATAGTTATTACTCACTGCTTTCGTTGGGATCCAACAACCTCTCTGCTGCTCCTTGCAACAGCTTCATAACGTCGAGGTCCCCTCCCTCTCACTACCTTTGGGGGGCGGTTTTGGGTGTTGCCATCTTCATGGTAATTGGGCTGCTTCCCACCTCTGGGAAAACCACGGCCACCACCTCTTGCTTTACCTCGACCACCACGACCTCTAAAACGACCTCTAGACATCCGCTGGTCCTGCAATAAAAGATTTTTGCACCCTTGAGATTTGTTTAGCAGCAAAAGATGATCTTGGTTTTGCATACTAAGGGATTTGACCAATTACTTCATAGCGATCATCATGCAAGTTCATCTCCTCAAATCTGTCATGCACCCAAGCTTGATCATCTTTAGCATCCCATAACTTCCTTGCACCAAACATTCGCCTGTTTAGAGGGGCAAGAAGCAGTCAGTACATGTGCATATAAATATGAAGCATTAAATATTACCATCCACTGGCAGGTGGCATTATGACAAAAGCATGTTAGCACTAGAAAACGGAACCTACAGCACCAAAACATCCATGCAGTGGTAGAACACGCTAGGGCATGCTGAGTTGCTCATTGCATTGTAAGCCATAAGCAGGCAATTTTTTGCTCAATCTCTCTGAGAAATGTTGTGTGATAATGTTCACAACTACAATTTCATCACTCAACCCAACCAAAAGAGAATAACGATTCACAGCCCAAAACATTACCGAAGTCTACTACTTCCAGGCTGGAAGCCAACCATCATCAAAAGCACAAATAATGTCACAGCTGCCACCACAGTCTATCACACAGTAATTGAATATTCATACAAGAGACGAGACATACTTAACACCGAACTAGTTAGATGCATGTGCATTACTACGGTTTCTGTATATCAAATAGGTAGACCTTGATTAAATGAGATAGTTGTTCAAACACATTCCAAACCATTACAATAAGCATCCAAAAGTCATGTGCGGCTTGCGAGGATGGTGGTGCGAAGTCCTACTCGCGTCCTCACGACTTCAAGCCTCGCAGGCGTGAAGGGCCGCGGCGCCACGACGGGTGCCTGCGCTGGCGCCACTCACCTCCTCAATCAAACAACTACAATCTCGAATCAGGCCTAACTAATCCCAAAATTACTAAATCGAAAACTCATGTATCTCAATCGATGACCTGACAGCTTTGCTGCGTAGACACGTGGTAGCCAATTGGAATATCCTATTCTCTTTGTCATTTCGATCGAAGCTGCCAGGTGTTCAACCGGACCCAACTGTTTAGTAGATGTTTCAAATCTGAAATTTATGAATATCCTATTCTCTTTGTCATTTCGATGCATTTGAACTCAAGTTGTTGCTGTTCTAGACATTGATATGGTTCGATTACGTAATCTGGAGTTTTAGACCAATTTACTTGGTTGTTGGCTGCTTGGTCATATGGTTTAATCCTTATTTACTTGGCTGCTTTGGTCATATAGTTCAATTATCTAATTTTGCTTCATTGTGGTTGCTGCACTGCCACCTCTTACTCATTTAATCTTTGTTTCAGGTACAAGAGCTGCAACTCAGCAAGATTGGGAATAGGACAGCCAGCCACCACACCTTTATTACCTATCAAAATTCACAAGTAAGCACTAGAAATTGACCATCATTATAAATTGTGTGATATTATACTGTTATAGTGCTATACAGTGTACAACTATACACTATATAAGTGTATATATGTCAGCCCTGGAGGAGGTAGGAAGATTAACTGTCGACTAGGATCAGCTAGGGGCAACTAGCCACCCTAGTCGTCCTAGTTGAACTTATTATCGCCCCTGATATGACTAGGGTCGACTAGACGATTTAAAAACATTGGTGCTAGGGAGGTGTTCAGGTTAGCAGCACATAGTCAGACGGCCCTAGATAATTGTACTTTCTCTAGACAGCTCGAGTGATGTCAGGTTAGCTAGAAAAAATATGTCATAATAGTTAAAACAATGAATTTGACATTATCAGGTAAACAAGTTCCATGACCACAGTTCATCTTCCTACGTCTCCCATTTGTCCCACACTCCCACCCTCACATGGGATAAAGCCATAAACCATTCTAAGCAGCAAAACACCTAGACAAAATGCCTATGTAGTCCACGAAGCGGCGCTGTTCTGCCTTTTGAAACAAAGGACAGAGATTGTATAAGCAAAACCAGATATTATGGCGGACGATATTAATGCCCTCGGCCCTCGCTTTCTCAAATTCTGTTTTTTCTATTCACCTAAGTCAGGAAAAGCTGTAACTTTTCATGCCAAGCTTTTGAGTTCAGAACTCCAGGCAATATCAGCCTAATACTAACCCTAATTTTACATTAGGGTCCTGTCCTCATCCAATAGCCTTTGGACCCTTTAACTGAAATATATCACCATTTTATTTAGTACTAATGAGAGACAAAGGCTTGTTAACAAAATATTGCAGACTTCGATTAAAGTTTTTCAGCATTTAGTTTAACGTAATTATCAGTTTTAGGTGCTGAGCAGACAATTTGGTTGTGCCTGTTTTGATAAAGCCGGACTCAGTGCAAACAGGCCAGAGGTTGTCCCAGTTAAAATTAAGTGGCAATAAGTGTGATTATTCAGAAAGTACGAGCTAGAACCGAATGTGCAGTTTAAAGCGATCCACACACACCTGCGCCTGCCGCGGTTCTCCTCCTGAAACCGGTCATCGTGCATGTAGAAGGCGCCGGAAGTGGGCACGGCGAAGGGCTCCTGCTCCTTCTCTTCTCCCTCGCCCTTGGCCTCCCCCTCCGGCAATCCCTCCTCTCCAGCCACGCCATCCTCTCCGCGCGAGACTTGGCCGCCGCCGCCGCCGCCGCCGTCCTCCATGGGAGGTGCCGCGCGCCCTTCGTACTCCTCGAATCCCTCTCCCAGGTCCTCCTCTTCCTCGTCGTAGTACTCCTCATCCTCCTCGTCCACCTCGTCGTCGTACGCCTCGGGGCCCCCCTGGCCGTCGTCGTCCTGGTCAGGGCCGATCCGCGCCCTGGGCCTCCCGTCCTCGGACCCCTCGTCGTCGCTGGCCTCTCGACGACGCATCGTAGGAAACGGCTCATCGTTGGGATCGCTCACGTACTCATCATCCTCCACCTCATACGCTGACCCATCCGCCGCCGCAGCGGCGTCCAGCTTCGGCGTGGGCGGCGCCGCGAGGGGCTTCTCGACCGTGGCGTCCTCGGCAGGGTCATTGGAAGCAGCAGCGGCGGCGGGCGCCTGCTCCGGCTGTGCGTCGGAGGCCGGCGGGTCGGCCATGGTCAAAAAGGAACCCTAGATTTGGGAGCGGCGCGTTGCGGTATGGTGAGATTTTTCCCTTTTCTTGTACGCTGCGGTTTTTGTTTTGAGAGAGTTCGTAGAGGAGGGGGGGCGGGGGAGCAGCGGACAACAGGCAGCCAGAGCCCAGAGACTCGTGGAGCGAAAGTACGAAACGGGAGGGGAGGACGCGGATGAGGCGGACGGGGCCGTGCAACTGGTACGGCACGGGGCACTGCAACCGCAAATGCCCGGCCTGTACAGTTTGGTTGTCGTCCATGGAGTAGGTTAGGCTGAATGCAATTTTTCTGAGCATACTAGTATAAAGGCTTGTTTGCTCAAAATATTAAAGTTTAGCACTATATTTTTAATAAATTTCAGCATTTATAGATCCAAACATGAGTGCTAAAAGATGTCAAAGATAAGAGCATGTCCACTAGTTTCATAAATAAAGACTAACCTCAAATTTAATAAGTTGCTAAATATATTGAGAACAAAATCAATTTTATTCTCCAACGGTTTTCAATTCTTAAGTTATTAAATATTTTTAAATTAACTCAGCTTTTCTAGCAACTTCAAATTTAGTTTCGTTTGTATGATAAAGTTCAATGATCATCGCTCTTCCCTTTATTAATATTTTCTTTCTGTATGCACCGTGTTTTGTCATTTTTCTCTAATTTTTTAGATGAAGACATCTTCAGACTTATCAAACGAGGATGTTGAATTAATCCTTTCCATAGCTCCAATTATTCAAAGTGTGTCGCTTGTACATTGGTGCAGACTTAATGGGGGGCAAATGTGTTTTACAGTGTGATTGACATGCGAAATAGGCTATAGGGAGTACACAAGAGGTCCCTAAGTCTAGGGACTAAATATGGATATTTAGAAAGTTAGTATATTTTTGGACAAGATGATGTTAGTTAATGACACCCTAAATTAATTTTAGGGACTTCTTCTGGTAACTAGTGGAGATGCTCTAAAGTGCTAAAGTTTAGCACTCATTAGCACTTTAGGGTGCTAAAGTTTAGCATGTGGGATCCAATCAGGCCCTAAGTTAGTCAGATTACTTAGAACCATTTACGAGCAACAGAGTACTAATAACATAGACAAGTAAGGCGAGTACTATAGAAACTCATCTATATCATCAGCGTTAACTATTCGAACGACCGGGTCGAAATACTTAGGACACACACTCACTGTCGTTGGGTGGGACTACCATGCAAATTTGCATGGGATAGAACAACCAGCCACTAGCAAAACACTAAACCTAAACATCACGTCTAAGCAAAGGTTTTATTGTTACTCTGGATGTAAGTCAGAGTAACACGCAAGCACTTATACAATTTAATTATAAACATGCACTAGGGTTTCTGTAATCGACTAAGCAGAGTAACTAAGTATGAAAGCAAGACAGGTAGTATAGAAGCAGTGGTATAACAAGGATCTTTACTCAAGCCTAGAGAGTTGAATATCCTTTCTTAGAGAATACAAGCTCGGAGATAGAAAATCAACGCTTCGTTTGGATGTCGATATTGGAGGGCATGAATTGAATCGTGTTCAATATCAAATCAACCATGGTATTGAAATGATATATAATTCCAATTCTATTATTTGGATGTCACTGGATTGAAGCTTGGAATTGTTGTGGTGTAATTCACCCGATACAGAGGGGGTGCTCGGTATTAGGAGATGTGGTTTCTAGTTATAGTCCAATTCCAATGAATTGGGTCTTTGATTTCAAATCTCAATTCCATGTGCAACCGAACGACATGTTTTAGGAAAGTTGATTCCAATTCCCAATTTCATGCTTCAATATCTACGTCCAAACGGGGTACAAGAGAAATTCTAGCTCCTTCACTCTTTTTCTCACTCTTCATCCTTGATACAATCAAGCACGCTCACTTCACAAAACTAAAGGTAGTTTCAAAATATTTCCACACTCTACCAGGGGTTTTATAGCTAAAACTGAGCTGGGGATACTTATAGGTGAGCTAGGTCAGTAAAGGGAGAAAGTCAGTAGTTGGGTGGACACGTGTTAGTCTGGGCAGCCAAGGCATGGCTGGCTGACCCCTTCGATGCATCGCCTCACTTGATCAACGCTCCATATTGACTCTCAAGATCGATTTACAATTAATTTAGTTGGCCACGCGACTTGGTGAGCTCAGCAATCCATGTAAGTGACGAGGTGACTTCCTTTTGACCCTTGAGGGCTTGTTCGTTTCGCCGTTAATCCATGTAGATTGGGTGGTATTGAGTTGGTTTAAATCCATAGCAAGTCAAAATTCATTATAATTCATCTCAATACACACAATCCATATGGAATTGAAATAACCGAATAAGACCTGAATGGTCCATGTGTTTAAATCCATAGTTGTATCTCATCACAAATGTGTTTGTTTGCATGCCTTGGAACAATATACATGAAAGGGGACATGGGCATGGTCTGGTGGTTAAGGCTTGGTTGGGCGGCCTTGGCTACGTCGAGCGGTCATGTGTTGGCCAGTCGACCATAATGTTGGCCAGTCGAGCTTCTTCTCCCATGATCTCATCTCCATGTATTTGGTATTGTCATACATGAAAACTTTGTACACGGCTCATGGAATTTTGCACGTATGCATGCAACGCATGCATGTTTTCTGGTCATTGTGCTGGGGTAAAGCAGGAGAGGACTCTTTTTTTTAATCATCGCGGGAGCATTCAGATTAGCTTGTGTAGCACCTGATTAGTCTCCAATCTCTTTAGGGGGTGTTTTTCTAGAGACTAATTTTTAGTCTCTCCTTTTTAATCTCTAAATTGTCAAATACAATGACTAAAATAAAAATAATCTCTCTTTTAATCAGCGTGTTTAACAATTTAGGGACTAAAAGACACTAAAACGAAAGGACTAAAAATTAATCATAAGAAATCAAACACCTCCTAGTCTGTGTGTTTGGGTATTTCAATCGGTGTATATTGACCTGCAAATTCTGTGCATTTTGCTGTCGCCCTGTACTGAACATTTTTTTGGCTCTACCTGAAAGAGGATGTCTAATAAAAATCAGACAGGTATGCTGCCACTGCTATTGCCAGGAACAAGAAAAGCATGAATCTATCCGCGCGGATTTCACTCACTCGCTCTGCTCAGCGCTTACTCCGTTTCCCGTGCGCGTATCAGCCCGGGCCGTTGGACATCGCGGCCTCACGCGTTCGACGTGCGCGCGTGCGTTACTCGTCGTCGTCGGGCCGCGGCGCTTGTTGCATCACACTGTAGTATATAGAACGAGCCATCCACGCACATAAAGCTACAGCATCTGCTCGATCGTCTAGCTTGGACGGTGGACCGAGAGACCAGCCAGCTAGATGGCGCGCAGGGCGGTCGGCGTTCTACTGGCCGTGGCCGCGCTCCTCGCGGCGGCGACGGCGAGGGCGGCGGACGACGACGACAAGACGCAGCCCTGGCAGTGCTTCAAGTCATGCTCCAGAGGCTGCCACCACCACCACGACCACGACCACGACAACGGCGCTGCTGCCGTGGCGGACTTCCTCTCCGGGGCCGCCGCCAAGGTCTCCGCCGCCGTCACCCGCGAGTGCAAGAACAACAGCTGCCATGACAACGCGTGCTTCAAGGACCTGCCGGCCATCACCTACCCGCAGTGCGCCATCGCCACCTGCCTCAGCCATCCGCACCGTACGTGCACGGTCAAACGCCCCATCAAAACAATCGAGGAGCAGAGCAGCACGCGATATTATACTGTACTATAGTATGGTTGTCTGATTAATGCCTCTCTTCTGTTCATGTGTTGGGCCCGTTTTGTTTGTTTCACTGTTACAGATAGCAGAAAGAAAACGGCGTGCTTGAAGGACTGCTGCGAGAAGTGCTTCATCAATGGCCCACCTGCGCCTGGCCCACCTGCGCCTGGCCCGCCTGTGCCTGGCCCACCTGCGCCTGGCCCGCCTGCTCCTGGTCCCAGCCCGACGCCACCATCTCCGCCAAATTAAGCCCATGTTGCATGGATGCTCTTGGTACACATGCATGAAGTAGTAGAGAGCAACGGTCAACTTACTCCTTATATTCCCATAATAATAAAATACTTAGGAGTACTTACTTCAAAAAAAGAAGGATCTCATGACTGTAACCGAAGTGACATTTTCTCTTGAGTTGGGGTGTAACATAAACCCAGCACCAAAGCTATTTGCCATCTCATTCCAGTTTCAATATATTAAGACCTAGTTTGGGTAATACTAGAAGTGGTTTGGAGGGATTGAAGAGTGTATAAATCCTTAATAGATCAAAAACTCTCATAATACATCTCAATCCACTTAAATCCCTTTTATTACTAGATTACTTCAATATCTTTTATTACTAGATTATCCAAACTAGGCCTAATTAATAAACGAGCTTGTTGGAACAAGAAAGTGAGACTGCTCAGTGCTGCACAGGACGGAGTAACCACACCGCGTCATCAAGCGTAGACAATTTGTACAGAGCAACTGAGGGAGCAAGTCTGATTGCTGGGCCAATTCTTCTTAATCGTGACCAATTTTTTCTCAAGTATTTCGTTTCAAAAAGAATCTCGACTATATTTTTTTGTAGGTAACGGATGAGAGCCCACGGCTTCGTTCTCTTAAAAAAAATCCGATCCACCATTACTAAAATGAAATACAGTAGCTAACCCTGTGCTCAAGCGTAACCAAGAAAAAAAAGTTCAACACTATTGACTAATTCGAGAAATCATTTTCCATTCATCGCATGATACAAACTGTATAGTTAATACTACCTCGGCTTAGCGTCAGGGTTATAATATAGCCTATAGATGAATTTATGATAATGCCATATCATATAGCCAACTAAAAGCTTAGTTATATTATAACTTTCTCACGATATAAATTGTATATTTAATACTACCTCTATTCTCGAACTAGTTCATTTTTTGATCTAAAATGTGACAAACAAAAAAGAACGAAAAGAGGTATTTGGTCTATCTCTTTCACCTACAAAGTGCCTTGGAGTTCATGATCCGTCACTTTTAGCTGGCTACTAGTGATTAGCTTGTTTTCTTTATTTCTCTATTTCTCTTTTTTCATCCTACCACAAATCTGGTGTGTCATCTCTTACAACATGTATACCTTACCTTATTATGTCTATATCTGTACTACTTATTAAGTAAGCAATAGTAGTCTGCCTCCCTCTCGTTCTGCCGTTCTGCCGTTCTGCCTTTAATCGATCTCGACCGTCCGTTGTCACGGTAGTCGCTCCGCTCGCGATCCATCCGCCCACGTGTGTCCATCCGCCCACGCGATCCATCTCTGGAACCGACGCCACGAGCGACCTCTCCCTCTCTGGAACCGACGCCGCCGCCCTCTCCCCCTCCTTCTCTCTCCGTCCCTCTCGTCTCGCTTCTTCCCCAACCTGCTCGGCTTCACCAGATCGCGCCGGACACGGTCGTTGGGCCGCCACCATGATCTCGACGCGGCTCTCTCTCGGCCACTCGGGTTGGTGGTGGTGAGAGGTCCACAGCCACGTCCTAACTCCACCACTTCTCTCCTCTACGACGCGAGCAAGGGCGGAGCCGACTGCGGCGTCGGTGGGAACTGGGCCTCGGCCTCCCCATCTCTCTGGTACGCGTCTTCTTTTGTCTCGCTCTGCGCTCGTCTCTACCATGGAGATTAGGGTCTAGGGTTTGGTGGCGCAGCCGCCTACATCACCGACATCCTCAACGTCGCTGTCCTTGCTCTCGCGTTATCCTCATGCCCACCAGTAGCCCTCGGCCTCTACCTCGTTAGGGCTAGGATTGTCTCTGTGTATTGACTGTGGTTTGGGACAAGGCTCACACCCGTTGCTAATCTGTTGATTTGTTTGCTGCATCAGTGTTGGGGTTTGATTTTTGTGGATTTGATCTGTGATTGATTACTGACAACAGTAGACCAAGTTGCTGGTGCGCGCGAGAATGGGATAGACGGGGCAGTAAGGGTTCCATGCCTATTTCTAATTAGGCATACTTGGATTGGATGTGAAGGTTCTATATAGCATGCAAAATCCTGTTATTTCCATTGTCACATCACAAGTTCTTTAAAAAATCCCCTGTGTACAAATCCATTATTGAATAACTAAATGATAAGGAGGATATACTTGTCCTGTTTATGCGTCATGTGAATTCTATTTAGTCTAAAATTCCATCTTTTAGATGTGTGACCTTTAGAATTCGAAAACCTATGCGTGTGAATTCAGTATTGAATACCTGAATGATATAGAGGGGATACTTATCCTATCTATGTGTCATATGAATTTATTTAGTCTAAAAGCCCATCTTTTAGATGTGTGGCACTGTGACCTTTAGAATTCGATTTAATATGAATGATATTGAGGTACTTATCCTATCTATCCATTATTGAAGCATTTTTAGAGTGGGATAGATGATGCCTTTGCATGATGACACTTGTTAGGAACCTATTTTAGATGTGTGTAAATGATTAGGGGTAGCATTTCCTAGAAAATAGTTGCACAAAAGCATACTTTGGCTTTGTATTTCATAGAAGTATATAATTACAAGCAATGACAGAGCTTAGACCTAAACCCACCAGAGGCTAATCATCGAAGAACGGCGACAGCTGCAAGTACGGCAACAACCTTTGACCGTGCACAAGCGTCGTGGTCGCGGATGCCACCGCTTCCTCCTTTGTCGTCGTCAACCTCCTGACCTCGCGCCAGGAAATCTAGGCCACCGTCGTCGAGGCATCCATGTTGTGCGCGCTCCAACGTGTGCTGCTCCACGTCGTGAGGTCGGCCGGGCTGCCGCCGAGACCTTCCTACGCACGAGCCTACTCCATGATTAAAGGATTCTATGTTCCTAAGGTACAAGTAGTTGTTTATGTACGGACTGATTAGATATACACCATGCTTCCTTTCCTGATTACATTTATAGTTAATCTTATCTACTGTTATTAGTACGAAATATTTGGACAAATTATTATCACCTACGACTCTCTGTTCCGGTTTATACTTATCTAAAGAAATCTGATAATATTGGAGTTCTTATTTTTGTTCCTATTGTGTATGTTTATCTAAATATCCAATTTTGCAGGAAAGAGCTAAGCATCAAGCCATCTATACAATCAAGCCCTAGCCATATTCTGGTCATCATCCAGGAGAACGAATCTGCAGGTGATGTTTATTCGATGGGAAACGTTAATTTTGTGGAGATATGCTCATTTTGGCACATATTTCATAGTTTTGATCGAATATGGATCTTCTTAATATTATCCTTACAGGTTAGTTGCTCTTCTGTTTGTGCTTTCTATCTATTAAACATTATCATCCCCTTAATTCAACATATTACATATTAGTGATGTTTAAGATTTCGTATAAGTTATTTTAAGACTTCACATGGCTTGAAATTATCTCATAAAAATTCTGGTTCTTTTGGCAATAAAAAGAATCCCATTTAATATCATGGCATGGTTTTGTTGTATATGTTCCCTGTTTTTTGATAAATAGGTTTTTAAGTGTATTTACCGGTTCTTTCTTAAATTGGGATTGGAATGAACAGCCATCTGTTGGAACATAGAGTATATTTGTTGAATGACAATGACTTCTTTCCTTCTTAATCCTTGGTTGAATTGGTCAATTTTACAGGGAACTAAGTGCTTTTGGATTTGTCAAATTTTGCTACCTTGAGGATGCTACAGTTGCCAAGCGCGAGATGAATCATCAAGTCATTGGTGGTCGAGAAATTTCAATAGTTTATGCGAGGAGAATCGAAAAACGCCACAAGAAATGTGCATGAGAACAAGAAGGTTCATTATTTGTTTCTTTATCCTTTGATATATGCTCTTGGTTGTCCTTAGCAACATTGTATGAAAAACTAAATAGAAATAAATTTGTGCTTTCATAGATGTAGTGGTAGGTACATGAATGAAAGAACACAGGACGATCACTATCAAGATCTCAAAGGTCTCGATCCCACTGTAAGTGTGAAACGATTTGTAAAAACTAAATGTTAAATTATTTTGTTTTGTAACATACTTGGCATGTGAAATATAAAGACACTTAGTCTGAGATTCTTCACTATTGGATTTGTTTTTCCAGATTTTCAGTTATACTAGCAATTCTGAACACATACAACTTAACACTACTATTTTCTCATAATTTTAAATAAAACTGACAAAACAGACTAAGCTCATTTCACTAACTATAGGTGCTCATTTGTTATGCTGTTTTGGTACATTTGATATGACTGTTGGACCACTGCATTAGGAGTTGCGACCTATTTGATTGTTAGGCACTTATTGGTTTAGGACTTAAGGGTTCTGTTCTGATATAGATTGGAATGTATGGACATAGCTGGCTCTTTGATGTTGTATATCATTTTCTTATATGTTTGCAGATGATTTTAATCAGTTTCCAAAGTATTGACTTTACTAATCAGTACCAGTTCGATGTTGGTTTAGATTCCCTTTTTGCTTTAGTGCATTTAAATTGTAACCACTATACCTTCTTGACTTCTATGGATACTTTTTTTAAAAAAATACATGTGATTTTTTAAACTCTATTCTATTGTTTCTTTTAAACAACTAATTGCACTTGATAGGGGTGCATTAATTGTTGGTGCCAAATATCGTGGAGAGTTTGAGGATAGACCCAAGGTTGTTCTCCAAGAAGTTACAGATTCTGATGGGCAGACCATTCTTTTCATTGATGAGATTCACAAAGTTGTTGGAGCAGGTAACTATGAAGGATGCTCTTTTCTCAACTTCTACAGTGCATATAAGAGAAGGGCTCCGAGAGGTACCATACGCCCATCTCTTATTGCGGGTACCACACTAGCACTTTTCAAATTGTCGATGCACCTCTTTACAGTTCTTTTAGGTTATGTGCCAATTTCTCGAGGCTTATAAGGACATTTCTACTCTATATCTAGAATCTACTCCTTCCATTTGTCTGAGTACTGAATTTAGTGCTACCAATCCCGGCCAGTGGTAGGTTTAGTATACAAGGCTATCTCTGTTGTTGTTATAGTTATTACACTATAGATTTGATTGTGCCTATGGTTAACATCTCTCTGAGCATGGTTTCCAGTCTGATAATCAAGTGTGCGCTCTAATTTGTATTTTCTTAGCTTGTTTAGTTTGCATATTATATGCACTCATATGGTGTATACTAATGTTTCTATGGAATTCATTGAAAATTCATCTACTTACCCTTTCCTACCCTCAAGTACATCAAGAGTGCAAAGCTACTATTAACCTTTTGTTTCTATGGAAAGGACTAACTTTCAACTGAGTACGCTAACTGGTTGCTCTGATCAAATCTGAAAGTCATGTTCCTTCATTTGTATCACTACAGTTTGTTGTTAATTGTTTCTGAACCTGTAGTGTGGCAACAAACATTTAGACTGTGCTAGAAGAAACCCAGCTGAAATTTGAGGAGGAAAGGTATTTGGTATTCGAACCACACTCAATTTTTCCGAATTAACATACTAAGAGTCTCGGAGCATCTGAAGCCAGTTATAGCTTATAGGGAGCTAAACAAAAGTATACATCTTCAATGAGCACACACTAATCCATGTTCCTATCTGTGCATGCAGACAAAATTTGCTAAAAGTACTACCTAACAATTCCAAAGAGGTACTCATAAGAATTTGTACTCCAAGGTTTTGTTTTCTTCTAAAATGACACAGATTTGTACTTTAGCTGTGTGAGAATTTGTAATTCTGAAGTTGAGTGTTCGGAGAGTTTGTGAGGGCTGTGGAATGTCGAAGGTGAAGAACAATAATGGTTATCATGGAGTCACTGAGCCAATCTCGCTGAGTGGGCCGACTGAGAAGTACCTTATGCAGACAGCTGAGGTTGAAAAGGTTGGGGATTTGTATATCTGATAAACCAAAAGCTCTTCCACATTTTTTTTATTTTCCTCATATTCATGCTATTTGTTTTAACATCGTGGTTCTATTTGTGTTGATCAGTACCTTTCAGATGCACCACTCTATGAGAGGCAAGATGAGGCTATTTGCGAGAAGAGGTTTTAGGCAAGCTGGACCAGGTTGAACAATATCCATGGATGCCCCTCCATTTTGGATTATCATTCACTTAGGCATCTACTGATTTGAAGATGTTGGATGTTGTGGCAGACTGTGAAAGCTTGGATTAAGAAGGCTACTAGGATCAGCAGGTATGGGGAGCAATTTGTGCATGAAGCAAATGCAAAGATCTTTACATTTGGTTCATACCGTCTTAGGGTAATCCACCTTACTGTTTATCAAATATCTTTATATATATATTATTAAAAAAATTATAAACTGTTATTGTACACTGTGGTCTCAGTTGGTTGATGCCTTTCCGTGCTCCGCCAAGTAGTTGGCTGACCAAATTAAGGCGACCCAGGAATCGGCTGGGCATCAGCCTTACCATGACATTACTCTACCACTGAGTTAAAATGGCTTTTTATTCAATAATTAGCCACTTTCATTTACCATTATGGGTCTCCTGCATAATGTACATATTACATGTATATATTAAACATTGTGTGTATGGATTTTATGTTTCATTTTCCCCATGTACGATCTTAAAATTTCAGTTAGGTACAGATCTTTGATTATTGCTTCTATCATGCTGTTTATCACAGTGGCTTAAAGGAACTGCTCTGAATATGGTGTGTAATCTATTGTACAGGTACATGGCCCTGGTGCCGACATTGACACCCTATGTGTTGGTCCAAGACATGCAACTCGAAACGTAAGAGGGGCTCCCTTTGAAATCCCAGAGTTATTGTATCACTATGATGCCAAATGAACCTTTTAATTTTTCCCTCCATAGGAGTACTTCTTCAGATGGCTTCATGACATCCTAGCTGAGATGCCAGAAGTTTCTGAGTTACATCCAGTACCAGATGCTCATGTGCCTGTTCTGGGATTCAAAATTAATGGGGTCTCAATTGACCTTTTGTATGCTAATCTTGCTCATGCAGTGATTCCTGAGGTAAGTTTGTCTTACTGCACTGCTGTTTGAACAAACTTTTGAATTTTCATACTTTGTTGGTAAAGGCCATAGAAGTATATCACCATGAATCTATCCCCTTCCTTTTGTGAATCTTTTACTATTATTTTTATAAGGCCATTCTAGATGCTTTTACCTATGTTACTGGTAACAATGATGAATGTTTTGCTGCGTGCTTTAAAATGACCGACAATAGGTGCTTATGAACATAAGGAGTATTTAATATGTTTTTTCAGTAGATTGTCCACATTCCATTGTGATTGGTGAAAACTGTTTTAATGCCAGTGATCAGGGTATGTCCATTTCAGTTACACATCTTATGTGATTTCATACTGTAAGATGTCCTTTTCTAAACTATTATAGTATTGGAGTTTTTTTTTGAATTTTCATATTTTGTTGGTGAAGACCATAGAAGCATATCAGCATGAACCCATCCCCTTTTTTTGTGAATCTTTACTATTATTTTTATAAGGCCATTCTAGATGCTTTTACTTATGTTACTGGTAACAACTATGAATGTTTTGCTGCGTGCTTTAAAATGACAGAAGGCAGGTGCTTATGAACATCAGGACTGCCACCGGATGCGCGCCCGTGCCGTCAATGGAGCGCGAGAGGAGGACGAGGCAGGGCGGCGAATCCGAGGCGGAGGCACCCACGCCGTCAACGGACGTATCGAGCCCGCGGTGGTGCGCACCCGCGCCGAGGCGAGAGCAGTCCAATGCGTACAAGGTGCTGTTTTTCTCTTCTTTTTTCGATCTCGAGTTCCTTCGCCATTGCTGGCTGCCGGCGAGGAGGCGCACACCTCGCCTCTCCACGAGATCGAGTTCCGCTGCATGCGCTGAAGCAAGAACTCAGTCTGGGCAAGCGATGATTTATACATCTTCAATGAGCACACACTAATCCATGTTCCTATCTGTGCATGCAGACAAAATTTGTGGTTAGTGATTTCCTCTCTTCTTACCACCAGGACAGAGCAGCTTCAATACCTTCTTGACACACCCATATCCTTGAAGATATCATTTGAAGGTTAATCCAAAGTTATATAGTACTGCAGTCTGCTCTCCATTTCCCCCTACATCCATTTTTGCGTTTGGTTTTGATGTGTGTTTCAAATATTCAAATATCCAAACCTCATTTGGAGTTGTGATACCAGCAACCGTTGACATGGATTCAAGATGCTACTGGAGTGTTATTCGTGTGAGTGTTATTTAGTACATGATCCAACTGGTAAGAAACTTTATGATACTAGCATATGTGTGTAATAATGAGATTACTAGAAATAGCCCATTTTACTGAATATAGAAATTTTAGTTCTATTGTTTTTACACAAATTTGTTTGTGATGCTTCAAACCGCTAATTTATTTTTTAAAAAAAGTTGTGCAATGAGCATATCACATAATAAATGAGATTCTTAGGAATATCCCAAGTTGCTAATGAGTAAAATTTCAGCTTTGCTTTTTTAAAAAATATGGGTTTAAGTTGTTCCTAACATTCGGACATCCGTCAAATCAGATGCCACTGCACAAATGGACGTTATAGTGACCACACTGTCACGTGAGCTAAGCAAACTACAGCCTGCAAGAGCTACACGTGGTAGCCTATATTCCTGCCTTGCTATAATTTTATTATTTTTCTTTTGTTAATGAGTGTAGTTTCTCTGGCTAATGGTAAAAATAATCTGTTCTACAGGCATGCTTGACCACATCATGGTGGAGAATGCAAGTGTTAAAGTTGCATTGAATCGCATTGCCGTTGTTTCTATCCTAGATGCACATACCCTGTCAGTGATGTCTTATGAAGTTTGGAGGCTCATACATCCGTTTCTATTGGCTCTCTCTAGCTATATGCATAGTGGAGCTGCTAATATGCATGAAGTTTGGGCTAGGTGAGCTTCCTCTTTCACTTGTCAAATCAGTATAGGTATTGACCGGTGTCAAGAAGAGAAGGCCGACGGCGAGAGGACGACAACGTGCAAGAAGAGAAGGCCCATGTTAGGCGCAATTATAGGTATTGGCCTCGCGTGTCCCTCTGCTTGATGTGTTCTCTTTGCAAAACCCACCCAACTATCATCACCATCATATAGGTGCAATTAAAGAACTTTTATTTAGAACAAAACTAAACCAACAAATTTTAGAATGGAGTAATTGATAAAATAGAGACCTATCTTTTTATCCCAAAATCAACCAGGAAATTCGTTTTTTGGTTATTTTCGGGGCTAAATTTTGCTACATGGTTCTCCAAGACATTATCTGATTTATATGGGCTCATTCAGTCCATGTTTCTCCAAGTGTTTATCTCTAACATAGACACCTAATTTGATTGATGCATGGTTTGCCTGCTTAATCTCATTCAGTTTATGGTCTGAATCTGTTGTTCCTCTTCTTCAGGGAAGGTCAATCAGTTGTGGTCACACTTTTCCATTTTTACGTTTAGCTAAACTGACTCCCCTGTCTCATGGTGTGCCAGCCCCCATGTTCCTCTTCTTTGTTTTATCCATTGTTTTTGCTTTGATGAGACTAGGAGTAGAATTACCATTTCCATAGATGAACTCAAACATATCCTGGAAGCAAGTAAACTAGGAGTAGAATTATCCTTATCTAGGATTCCATACATAAAAATACATTACCTTTTTTTACTATAGATGCATTATGTATTGCTCCTTTACTTATTCAAGGAATAACTCTAGCATGTACGTGTTCATGCATTGGAAGCAGTGATGAGTTACTGGGAGCTACAATAATCTTTACAAAACCTATCAGGTAGATTATTTTTCTTTTTTAAATCTTTTGTTAATTCAGAAATGTGGTTGAATCCTTTAGATATACATTTGTTTTTACCATTGTAGCCTTACCGTGGTTGAACACGTACAGATCTAAAACTGAACATCCCTGCACTGCACAAGAAGATGAAGTACATGCGGAGGATTGGGTGGAGGAGTGGCCATGGTCTAACTGTTCTACATAACAAGTGTTGTAGATATATGGTTTCTGAAAACAGTTTCAAATGACACTGACATAATCAAGTTCTCATACTGCCTGAGACCCAGTTCAACCATCTTACAACGATTGTGTTTCTTGTGTCCTTTGATTTGGTACTTTGCCCCCATATATACAACAAGGATCCACGAGAACGCCCTTGTCTAGCTGCATCAGTTGTTGCGGTTCGTCCTAAACCTTGTACATGTTACTTCCCATTATGAATAAAATAAATGTCTGATGTGTTTCCCTCTGCAAGTATAATTGTATAGTTGTTTTTGTTTATTTCTTAGGAAGAAAAGAGAAATAGCCTCAATATTCCTAATGAAACCATTGATTAGTAAAAACTGTCACTCCTATCAACTGGTGTCAGATCACAACAAGCACCGATGAAATTTTCCCTAATACAGGTTGCCAATTTCCTTGTGCGATTCAAGTCCATTCGCAGCATAGCGGAGCTTGATAGCTTGAAGGTTTCTGGTGACGTCTGGTTTGGCCCTGGAATTACACTCAAGGTAAACTTTGTTCTGGTACTACAATGTTTCATTTCCTTCATAGTTGTGCTTTTTGTCACAGCTGTAGGAATTATTCTACCATGTAAATAGGAGAGGTCGCTTTGTAGATTGTGGCTGAAATGTATTGAGTATGGCTGCGTAGAAGCAAAAAGGTGGCACATATGAGTGTGAATACATGCAATTTGCTTATTGCTTCCTGTTTCTTGATTTTATTGCTAGCTGTTTACGTACAACTATGTGAATAAGGTGTCATCACTGTAAGTTTGTGTAATGCTGTATCAGTGTTAGTTAAACTACACTATTTCGACTTAGCATTTAGTGTGAATAAGTTGCTGCCGCCCTGTTCTACAGGCATGCTTGACCACATCATGGTGGAACCAGCACGGCCTGGGCGGCGACAACGTGTTCGGTAGCTGCCGCCCTCTCCATAACGGGCTCGTCAGCCTCATGCACTGGTCTGGGAAGGGCAAGCCATGGGACCGTCTCGACGCCGGCAAGCCTTGCGCACTGGACCACACCTGGAAGGCGTACGACCTCTACATTGGCGAGAATGATTCATCATCAGCATCAGCTTCATCGGGGTAAGCCTGCCTCTCTCTTGCCCTTCCTCCAACGCCGAAGCGGGAGTATGCATGGTCGTTGGAGGCCTGATTTGTTTGGTCTGCACTCTGTGATGCTCGGTAGCTGAAGCCTGGTGCCGACGGCTCCTTCCCGGTGGACCGGGCGGAGGCAACCAGCGGCGAGAAGCTCCTCTGTGACGTCATGAACGAGAACAAGATCGAGCTCTACGCCGCATACGTGGGCTCTGCTTTTCTTCTTCTTCATTTGTGTTGTGCTGTAGCCTGCCTGACAAAGCCTGGTCTTGCTGTATCGCTCGCAGGGCAAGGTGATGAACTGCGGTGGCGGCGGAAGTTGTGGCACTTGCATCGTCGAGGTATTTCCTCTCCACCCCAATCTACAACACCGAATGTCTGCAGTGCAGCTAAAAATTGGGGAGTGGACACACTCCCAACAATATTTTTTTTGATATAAGATAAAAATAATATTTTTTTTGAATAAGACGAGCCAGTTAAATTTAGTGTAACTTTGACAAGGATCTGCCTCTGGACAAATAATAAATTTACCCTAGAACGTGTATTGTCAAACTATTTTGATGTTGACGACGATATCTTTGTACATATCTGGGTTGATATATGAGTAGTATGAGTACATTTTGGAGACCGGCAATGTGCAGAGAAACACTTACCATTATTTGGACCTTAAGTTAGTATGATGAGTGTATCACTTGTTTTTCTTTGTCTTTTGAAATAAATTCTACTAGATCTTCACTTCTCAGCACCATGGATGGTTTATTGGGAACTTCAGTTCACAATGCATTCTGAATTGTCAAAAGCAAAGTAACACATACTTTTTGTAATTTAGGTATGACTATGGTGCTGGATTTTGGGGGTGTCTTTGGACAAGAATGTAGAGGCATCATACCAGTAAGTCGAACTTTCTACATGTTCATATTTTCTCGAGCGTTGTCTATTTCCGGTCATCACACACTATTGTTCGTTCCTTGCAGCCATTTATAAAATAATTCAACTATCTGATGCCCAAGAATTGCACTGGTGGTAGCACTAGAGTCTTTGTAAATGGGAGAGAGCTCCACTAGAAAGATTTTGATTTGCTTGTAGGGAGAGAGCTCTCTCGAATGCCTGGAAAGTCGTATTATATCGAGATATCAGGAAGTGTGGTCGATGATACGACTGACGCTAAGGTTCGTCGTCTTGGAAAACTTGCTCCCACGTAGGTTGCTTGACACTATAAATATATATAGCCGTTTTCTACTTTCTTGTAGGAAATGTGCAGTAATAAATGCATGATATCAGGAAACATTTAGCTTATGATGCGACTTATTTTCTTCAGCAAAACAAAATATTTTATGCTCAGTTGACAAAACCTTGGAAAAAGTTGTTCCCAAATAGGTTGTTTCCTGTATTTATCTTTTTTTAAAACAGTCTTGTATTTATCTAATGCTACAATATATAGCAAAACTACAAAGGCATTAACCATTTGTTTACCAATGAGGTTTAGTATAAACTATAAGCATAGAAAGGGTCACTAATCCTCACATTTAGTTCCTGTATTACTCTAATGTCACAATCACCAGGTAAGCTAATCACTTCTTTTCTATTAAGGATCTTCCCGCACTGTACTGGAACATTAAAAATACCTGATCGCCAACCTTATCTTGATAAAGTTTCTTAATCTGGTTGGAATCTCATATACTAATCATTTTTTAACATTTAATTTCTTAGAATCGAGAAAATGAAACGTGGCTTTGCCATGCACATCCCGAAGAGACGAAGTAGCTGTATGGGTATTTTGTTGCTGCTTCTGCTAAAGTTTTACACCTAGAAGCTGCCAATGGGAGTCCAAGTGACAACCGAAGAAAGGCTTTCATGTCTTGAAGCTTGACAGCAATGCATCTAGGCTTTCATCATGTGTCGGAGAGCCCCATAATCTTAAAGGAGTTGGGACATTCATGGTCGACCACATCCACTGCCTAATTTCAAGGGGACTAAATTCTTGCAGATCAATAGAAGCTACAAGATCGCAACTAATAAACGGGGCATCCAAACCAGGGAATCGAGGAGATTAATAGAATAGAGCCCCCTCACCTTTATTATTATCTAGCATAGTCTCAATGTCTTCCAATAATTGTTCTTTTTTTGTACTGGCCACAGGTTCTTCGACATTTGTCAACAGTTCATCCCCACAGTTTGTAGTGCTTTCAGTCATTGTGAAAGCCTCTGGCCTGTCATCACTGCAGGCAAGTTTAGCAGGTTGCTCGGCATCACCAAAAGAATTGGCTTAGATCTATTTTTGGGTGCGACAAACAAACCATTTGAAAATTCTTTATAAATAGTTTGTGTGATATTATAATGTTTGTTCGACGTCAGTTCATTATATTTGAGTCACAATATTTATAATAATAGTGTTACCGTGATATTTTGGTACACGGATTTTATGTATTATAATTATGTTTGTCATTCCATATCTATGTCTCCCGTGGCAACGCACGGGCATATACCTAGTCTATATATACAAATCTATTAAGAATCTAAGGTGGGCACGGTGCTACCACGACTTCACCCTAAAAATAGAGCAAAGCGAGCACACGAACTCACAACCCAACTCTTTGGGGGTAAACTCTAATGTGGGCACCCAGTGCTACCACGGCTTCACCCTCCGCGCTACCACACCGCGAAAAAATAGTGCAAAGTGAGCACTCGAACCCACAACCTTTTTGCTCCAAACATTTGGAGTAACCACCAGACTACACATACTTTAGTGTTTATAAATAAACAATAATTATATTTAATAAATATATCAATATTCTATATTAAGAACCTAACGTGATCACCTGGTGCTACCACAACTTCACCCTCCACGTTAACACTCTGGGCCCGCCTCACGCGTCCTCGCTAGTTCTCGCGTCCCTCTCTTAGGTACAAAAAAAAAAGTGCAGAGCAAGCACTCGAACTCACACCCCGAGCTCCATAAATTTGAGGCTAACCATTAGATCACACGTGCCTTAGTGTTTAAAAATAAATAATAATTATATTTAAATAAATATCTTAATACCTATTTATATGATATAACCGTAGTAAAGCACGGAAAACTGGCTAGTTTACTCTTAAGAGAACAACACGCTTATTTATGACTTCACGTCTACGCAATTACGTTTCCCTATAAACGTAGAAAAGATTTTTATGGCATTTGTCAAATCGCACTATGAATCAGTCCCAATTTCCATGTTAGCCTTGCTCGAAAACACTTGGAGGTACCTACATGCGCATTGGCGTTCCCTCCATTGGAAGTAGGTGCGAAAAGCAAGTGAAATTTAGGCTTGATGATGCGTTGTAGTGGTCTTGTTACATGCTACCACCCTATAGTAAGCCAGTATGTTATTTAGTACTTTAGGTTGAGCCTCACCTATACTATAATATGTTTGGTTGCAATGATGGAATGAGATGTGATGGGACTAATCTTTCGATAAAGTTGTTTGGTTCAAAGTTAGGGATTAATATAATACCATCCAAGTGTCTTTTCCACTTGTGCGTCAAAATTGGACCTCCCTCAGGGATGCCGGGGATGTGGTTATCCCGACTATCCTGCAACCAAACACACCTTAGAAGAACTTGTTCCATGCGTTCAACCAGACCAACTTCTAGCCAGCACAAACATCAGTTTTCTAGTACCATTAGATAACATAATAGGTTTTTTGAATCCTAACTTAAATCTCCTTTATGATTCTCGGGGATTGAGGGGAAAATTAGCTTAATTTCTCTCTCGATCCCCCCTCAATCCCCGGAAATCCCGGAAGGTAGTTTCGGAACCCTAATTTTCCAAGGTTTTTTTTATTTTGCCAAGGAAAATTAGTTCATTTTTCTTTGGAAAAATAGGAATTCCTTAAGAAAATGGGGATCCCAAACTAGCCCTAAATAACTGTTATCCACTGCTCATGCTGCCTAACTGAACCCCTCTCGTAAGGCTATCTCTAGTAATTCCCCTATTCAATCTCCTATCTCATCCCCTATTTCAAACTTTACTCTAAGTGTCACACTATGTCATCTATAGTTTCATGTCCCCTATTTTACGCGAACCACTATGGACGATCTAACACACCCACCGACACCATGGGCATGTGTACGCGCACTTACTTGCCAACATCGCCTTACGTCACCACTAGTCTATTGCTACACTCGCTTAGAGCAAATATAATAAAATGGATACAAACAAGCTAAATGATGAGGGGAGAGAATAAGAGATAGAGGAGAAGCGGGCTATAAATTTACAACCAACTTAGACATACTACTTGACAAAAGAGCTACTTCAACAACTACTTATCCGGTCTGCTTTCGGTTTAAAGTTCTTTAGTTAGAACTTTTTGGGCATGCACAAAGATCACGTGAACTCAATGGTGTGCGTAGGGTAACTAAAGAAGCACTAAAAGAAGGCAAGAGCATGCCTCACTCACTAAGCACAATGCCCTACCTACCATCTCGATTCTCAACGAATTAGATGCTCACCACATATTTAGTATATGGGTGTATGCTTGCGAAACCTACTTCACTCCCACCCACCTCTGATTGCATTAGCCTGCTGATTGATCCCGGCAAGGAATGTGGTTCGGCAAAGGATAATTTCAATATTATTTCTTTGGATTTACTTTTTATGAAAGCGATGATTCCATCTAATTTTCATTCTCCCTTCCTTTTTTTCAGACTTATAATCAACAAGTTTTGTAGGTGAGACGAACAATCATTAATATTGAAGAGCTAACTAGTATATGGATGAACTAAGAACAAATATAATAAGATGATGTAGGTGGGATGTAAGACATGTTCCATTAGATTTATAGTGACGTAGAAGAGAGAGAAATGGAGAGATAAAGAAAGTGGGTTGCTTAGTAGTAATAACTAGCTAAAAGCAGGCTGCTCACAGACTCCAACATAGTTTGTGAGAGAAATAAAAGTGACTAATCATTAAATATATAGCCTTTATTGTTATTTGACGTGGCAACATTATAAAACCCGCTATAAGCTATATTATTAATCTTTCTCTAAGTGGTAGATTGCAAAGATCCTTACACCTAACAATCAACTATATTATCAACCTTCCTCATCGTGCATGTCAGCCTTTAAATCTCATACCCTCTTAAAGCCGTCGAGAAAAGAAGCAACCTAGTAACCCTAAACCATACACGGCCACTTTTTATTTTTGACAAAAAAATATAAGGTGTGCTCTCTGTAGACATAAGTACATTGATATAATAGTACTAATATTGATAGAGAGATTAAATATGTTTCTTGGTCTTTAAATTAGAGGTGGTTACACCTTACAACATGTACAACCCTGAGACGGTGGAACAAATTTCTAAGTATAAGAGACAACAAAAAAACTGCATGGTGCAACCGTGAGCCATTGAATCATAAATACAGTTTAGAGATAATGCATATGGAGAATCGTGTTGAGACGAGCTTTTCGCAAAGAGCTCGTCTCTTATATTTTTTTTCAATTAACCTTTTTAAAGACCCCTCGAGAGACCCCTATTAAATGGGGTTGTACATGCCCTTATATATTGGGACAAAGGGAGTACAATCTTAGCCCAAATAGCTCCCAGTGGCACTGAGTTAGGATGCCTGAACTGGTGGCAATGATTAGAGGATTTCTAGGTAGGAGGCAAAAGAGAACGAGTCAAGGCAACATGAAATGCATAATGTACAATCTAATGATCCTAAGCACTATAAGTGTCAATTATTTTCTTTAAGGTCTGGTTTGGTGACAAGAGAATTAAGTAGGATTATAGGATTTTGAGAGGGAAATTAGTTTCATTTCCCCCTCAATCCCCTCTAGTCCCCTTGTCATCAAACCAACCCTAATTGGAACAATTCTATTTTCAAAGTAAGAAAATTGATATTATTGGTAAAATAAGGAGGAGAAATAGATATCCTTATGATGATAGAGTGGTTAATTTGCACTGTGAAATGCAAATCTTGAATATATAATTTGTCGTCGTGGGTAGACACTAGGGCAAGTCAAGTACCACAAAGAAGAGAGTTATCAGAGAGAGTGGGGGCAAAGGAGAGCTATGTGTTGAACCTGGGCACAACCGATAACTAGCACACAAGCAATTTAAAGAGGTCCAAGTTGTAGTATTCATAGTACCCTACGCCCACTTACTACTAATTGATCGATGAACACAAAAGTGAAAAAAGAATACAAGCTTAAGAACCAGCTAAGCACATTGACCTTGTAGCTCTCCTTTCCATTTGGTTTTGGTGGGACTTCTAGCCTATTGGTCCGCAGCTCACCTTTGTGTCTCCCAATATATATTGTGTATGTGTTCGATCTAGGAGAAAATATCCTACCTGGATGAACCCTATTATGATTAGTTTGCTCCCTTATTTTATATTCAAGGTAGCAGATCAGAGGTTTACATCAGCTGGACCATGGGTTCAGTGAGCTAAGGCCCAACAATCCTACTATTATTTTGTTTATAAAGTTGTATGTAGCATCATGCCTTCTGTCATGGCACAATGTTAGGTGAAAGGAATGTCGATGCCTCAGGAGAGTGAACTAGGACAAATATTTTCGCTAATCTAGTCCTTTATTTTTTCACTTAAATAAAACCTATGTGGATAACCAAGCTAGCTAGTGCTACTAAGATTTTTTTCTAAGTGTTGCTATCTCTACTGCAAGATGGAGTTATGCAACATAGGTTTCAGATCAACCAACTAGCCTATAACTAATTAAGCTAGGATAGAAAAAACACATAAGCAAAGGAGTCAATATAAAGCATAAGCTTAAAAGTGATAGAGATGCAAACTCCCGTAGACGCACCAATATTTTTATTTACTAATCCTCGTTGGTGCCCCTCTATAAAGGGAAGCTCATGCGAGGGCCTATCACCCGATCACATAACTCCATAGTTACTCGTGGACCTTCTCCATGTGCAAGTGATGCTCTTCTAATCTCACTTGAATACTCCACGCCGTCTCCACTATTGAGCTTCCAGATGAAACATCGTGGGCGTTGTCCCCTCCGGTACATGGTAGTGACCACACCACAAACGTGGCTGGTGTGATCTCGCAAGACACTCGCCCACTCAACACAATTACAATGATAAGCGAAAATAACGAGGGTTACAATGGTGCACACAAGAACTAATGATTTGGAGCTGTCTATTCTGCACTTCTCTCACTAGGGGTTAACCTAGAACAAGTGCTATGGAAACAATCTAACTAATCAAAACACTTCACAAATCACATATGCTAATCATCGATTGATTCTATTAAGCACTTGAGTATCTAAGAGCTATGTAATGAAGTCTTAACCTTTTGGCAATTTATCTGAGCTCCCACACTTGAAATGGCCAGTTGAGCTGGTATTTATGACCCCCACACTCAAAAGAGACATCGAAAACTGGAACACTTTTCTGTGTATTACCAGGCATGTTCGATGCTCCATCAGTGTGTCACTAGACATACGGTGCCTTCTACACCTGCTAGCCATTGGGAATTATTAGCCGCTGTCGACCATTGAGCCTTCTGGGTATCTGGTGTTCCACTGATGACAGATATACGAGACATCTCTGGTGCCTTACACCTAGCTCGGCCGCATTTTGCAACCTCTTTGAGTGCCGCATCCAGTATGGAGTCCGATGTTGCATCGGATATGTGTAGTGCCCTTTAACTACCATGGCCACTTCTACAGTCCTCTTTGTACGTCCTGTCCGATGATTTTTGTCCAGTGTACACTCTAGTGTCTGGTGCACCCAGTCTTCAAGGCAGGTTTTAACCGTCGACTTAAACAAGAACTCGAAGGAGTTTGAAAAATGACTAAAAATGAGTTTAATAAGAAACTACAGAATATGACATAGAGTAGAACGGAGGTTGCTTTGTACAAAGCTCGGACAATCGATCATATTGTGAGACGAGACGAGGCAAGGAATCTGGGATGACCCCATACCAATTTCGGGTAAGTTCAATCACTCGTGTTTGTTGTATTGAATAGTATTATTTGTGTGGTTGTCTTAAGACATCTGCTTGCAAATGATGGTCTTTACAAATGGTTCTAAATGCTCATAAGCATATAAACGGACTTATCCTCTGCTTAAATATAGGTGTATCATTTTAGGGCTGCCCGTAAAAACGTTTTTCTATAGTAGTGATGGTACAAAATCTATCATTATCAGTTGTTTGTATGATATATATATTCACGTACTCCTACCAATCATTTATGCTACTCAAATTTGTCTGTGTTTCCATAGCAAATGCACCAATTACCAATATATTAACCTCGTTTTCATAATTTTTTTTTCCATAGAAAGATTATATATATATATAGTTTATATATTAAGAGCCCTGTGTTTCGAATAACTAGAGGAAGCCCAGGTTGGACGGTGCAATCCGGTCGAGCCGGACCAGATTCAGACGTCTATAAAACAGGACTCAGAGTGGTAGGGTTCAGTTTTTTACGCTCCACCACGATTCATTAGCGACGCCTCGTGCGACGATGGTATAAATACCTACACTGTGTAGTATAATTTGTGTCAGTATATATCATAAACTAGTTTTAATGTGTTTAGTTGCATAGCTGTTGGAGAGATCATATATTTATGAAGAAAATAAAATATTAAATACGATTTTTTGTTTCTATGCGTGCAATTCATTTCCTTTCATTGCACATTCTTTCGATCATAAATTCATGCGCATACAACTGATAACAGATTTTTATGTAGTATACCGAATTGCATAATTATCTACACAGTATAGCATATTTAGTATCAATATATATCATAAAATGGTCATTACGAGTCTAGCTGCATGACTATTGCAGCGATCCTAAATTTATGGAGGAAATAAAGCATTTAAAAATACAAAACCGTCACACATACCTTTCCTAAATTTACGCGTGCAAGGGAACGTGTTTGACTCATGCATGCATTTTGCCATAATTTTTGGATCTGTATAAAATTAGAAACCGCATGCATGCGGCTGCCATGTTTTTCGGATCTGCCATCAAAATAGGATCATAATAACAACATACTAGAGCTACCAACCTCTCACATTGGCTCAATATTTACGCTTATAATTGAGGGATTTTATGCTCAAAACTTAAGGTTTTTAAGCTCCAACCCGGAGATGCGTCCACCAGTGAATAACATGCCAGATTTTTTACGCAGTGTACCGAATTGCATAAATACCAACACAGTGTAGTATAATTTGTGTCAGTATATATCTGTCAGGGACCGTAATTAGGGGTACCCCCAATGCTCCTTAATCCGGTTGGAAAACATCTTCAGAACAAACCATAAACGACTGATAAAGCGCAGGCCTCGTCTAACAAGGGACGCGACCCTATCCGAGCCCAGCCTCGGCCTCGGGCGGGAACAGTAGTCCCGAACGGATTCACGCCTCGCCCGAGGGCCTCCTCAGGTAGTGGGCACACCCTCGGCTCGCCCAAAGCCTAGCTTGGGCAAACTTTGTCGTGCAGCGACCTCGATCAGATCGCCTTACCAACCGACCGTATCGCATGCGCATTTAATGCGGGGATCGCCTGACACCTTATCCTGACACGCGTGCCTTAGTCGGCAAGGTCGAAGTGACCACAGTCATTTCGCCCCTTTACTTACTGTTCTGACAGGAAAACAGCGCTATTCACCCCGTTCCGACTACTGTGCCAACCAGCAGGGTAAAACTGACGACAGCAGGTCTCGACCTCCCCCGAGTTCAACCTCGGCGCAACAAGGAGCTCCGCCTCGCCCGACCCCAGGCCTCGGCCTCGGCCTCGGAAGAAGGTCTCCGCTTCGCCCGACCCCAGGCCTCGGCCTCAGGAGAAGTCTCTGCCTCGCCCGACCCCGGTCTCGGACCGACTACGCTACAGGGGATACATCATTACCCTACTCCTAGCTAGCCGCCTCAGGCTATGAAAGAACAAGACCGGTGACCCATCTAAGGTCACTCCGGTAACAGGTAATGATGGTTCCCCGCGTGCGCTCATGACGTCGGTTGCTCTCAACCCCCTACGGAAGCAAGAAAACGTCAGCAGGATCCATGCCGCACCGCCAGCTATGCTTCTACAAGGCTCAAGGCACTTATCCGACGGCCACGTTAGCGCACGTACAGGGCTCAAGGCACTTCTCCGCCAGCCACGTTAGCACATAGCTACACCATTGTACAGCTGGGCATCTCCTTGTATCTATAAAAGGGGATGTCCAGGGCCTTCCTAAGGCACGTTCACACGGGGGAACACACACACAACAACGGAGACATAACACAGACGGACACACGCAGGGACGAGACGAGCGAAGAGAGGCAGGCAGAGTAGGAGAGACGCGATGAAGGCTAACTCAGACGCCTCACTTCAGGGCTAAACTCCCTCCCTCTCCCTCTCTCTCTCTCTCTCTCGCTCTCTCGCAACGCTTGTAACCCCTACTATGAGCACTCCGGTGCAAGATAATATAAGCCTCATTCCCCTCTTGTGTTCCATCTTGCATCAACTCATCTGGGCAGGGACACGCAACAATAAATTCACTAGTCGGTTGACGGTCCTCGTGGGTCCGAAACGCCGACAATATCTTAAACTAGTTCTAATGTGTTTAGTTGCATGTCTGTTGGAGAGATCCTATATTTATGAAGAAAATAAAATATTAAATACGATTTTTTGTTTCTATGCGTGCAATTCATTTCCTTTCATTGCACATTCTTTCGATCATAAATTCGTGTGCATGCAGCTGGTAACAGATTTTTATGCAGTATACCGAATTGCATAATTATCTACACAGTGTAGCATATTTAGTATCAGTATATATCATAAAATGGTCATTACGAGTCTAGCTGTATGGTTGTTGCAGCGATCCTAAATTTATGGAGGAAATTAAGCATTTAAAAATAGAAACCGTCACACATATCTTTCCTAAATTTACGCGCATGCAAGGGAACGTGTTTGACTCATGCATGCATTTTATCGTAATTTTTGGATCTGTATAAAATTAGAAACCACATGCATGGGGCTGCCATGTTTTTTGAATATGCCATCAAAATAGGATCATAATAACAACATAATAAAGCTATCAACCACTCACATTGGCTCGATATTTACGCTTATAATTGAGGGATTTTATGCTCAAAACTTAAGGTTTTTACGCTCCAACCCGACGATGCGTCCACCAGTGAACAACATGCCAGATTTTTTACGCAGTGTACCAAATTGCATAAATACCTACACCGTGTAGTATAATTCGTGTCAGTATATATCATAAACTAGTTCTAATGTGTTTAGTTGCATAGCTGTTGGAGAGATCCTATATTTATGAAGAAAATAAAACATTAAATACGATTTTTTGTTTCTATACGTGCAATTCATTTCCTTTCATTGCACATTCTTTCGATCATAAATTCATGCGCATACAGCTGATAACAGATTTTTATGCAGTATACCGAATTGCATAATTATCTACATAGTGTAGCATATTTAGTATCAATATATATCATAAAATGGTCATTACGAGTCTAGCTGCATGGCTATTGCAGCGATCCTAAATTTATGGAGGAAATAAAGCATTTAAAAATAGAAACCGTCACACATATCTTTCCTAAATTTACGCGTGCAAGGGAACATGTTTGACTCATGCATGCATTCTGCCATAATTTTTGGATTTGTATAAAATTAGAAACCGCATGCATGCGGCTGCCATGTTTTTCGGATCTGCCATCAATATAGGATCATAATAACAACATACTAGAGCTATCAACCTCTCACATTGGCTCGATATTTACGCTTATAATTGAGGAATTTTATGCTCAAAACTTAAGGTTTTTAAGCTCCAACCCGGAGATGCGTCCATCAGTGAATAACATGCCAGATTTTTTACGCAGTGTACCGAATTGCATAAATACCTACACAGTGTAGTATAATTTGTGTCAGTATATATCTGTCGGGGACCGTAATTAGGGTTTCCCCCAATGCTCCTTAATCCGGCTGGAAAACATCTTCAGAACAAACCATAAACGACTGATAAAGCGCAGGCCTCGTCTACCAAGGGACGCGACCCCATCCGAGCCCAGCCTCGGCCTCGGCCGGAAACAGTAGTCCTGGACGGATTCACGCCTCGCCCGAGGGCCTCCTCAGGTAGTGGGCACACCCTCGGCTCGCCCGAAACCTAGCTTGGGCAAACTTTGTCGTGCAGCGACCTCGGCCAAATCGCCTTACCAACCGACCGTATCGCATGCGCATTTAATGCGGGGATCGCCTGACACCTTATCCTGATACGCGTGCCTCAGTCGGCAAGGTCGAAGTGACCATAGTCATTTCGCCCCTTTACTGACCGTTCTGACAGGAAAACAACGCTATTCACCCCGTTCCGACTATTGTGCCAACCAGCAGGGTAAAACTGACGACAGCAGGTCTCGACCTCCCCCGAGTTCAACCTCGGCGCAACAAGGAGCTCCGCCTCGCCCGACCCCAGGCCTCGGCCTCGGCCTCGGAAGAAGGTCTCCGCTTCGCCCAACCCCAGGCCTCGGCCTCAGGAGAAGTCTCCGCCTCGCCTGACCCCGGTCTCGGACTGACTACGCTATAGGGGATACATCATTACCCTACTCCTAGCTAGCCGCCTCAGGCTATGAAGGAACAAGACCGGTGTCCCATCTAAGGTCACTCCGGTAACAGGTAATGATGGTTCCCCACGTGCGCTCATGACGTCGGTTGCTCTCAACCCCCTACGAAAGCAAGAAAACGTCAGGAGGATCCATGCCGCACCGCCAGCTATGCTTCTACAGGGCTCAAGACACTTCTCCGACGGCCACGTTAGCTCACGTATAGGGCTCAAGGCACTTCTCCGCCAGCCACGTTAGCACATAGCTACACCATTGTACAGCTGGGCATCTCCTTGTATCTATAAAAGGGGATGTCCATGGCCTTCCTAAGGCACGTTCACACGGGGGAACACACACACAACAACGGAGACATAACACAGACGGACACACGCAGGGACGAGACGAGCGAAGAGAGGCAGGCAGAGTAGGAGAGACGCGGTGAATGCTAACTCAGACGCCTCACTTCAGGGCTAGACTCCCTCTCTCTCTCTCTCTCTCGCTCTCTCGCAACGCTTGTAACTCCTACTACGAGCACTCCGGTGCAAGATAATATAAGCCTCATTCCCCTCTTGTGTTCCATGTTGCATCAACTCATCTGGGCAGGGACACGCAACAATAAATTCACTAGTCGGTTGACGGTCCTCGTGGGTCCGAAACACCGACAATATCTTAAACTAGTTCTAATATGTTTAGTTGCATGTCTGTTGGAGAGATCCTATATTTATGAAGAAAATAAAACATTAAATACGATTTTTTGTTTCTATGCGTGCAATTCATTTTTTTCATTGCACATTCTTTCGATCATAAATTCGTGCGCATGCAGCTGGTAACAGATTTTTATGCAGTATACCAAATTGCATAATTATCTACACATTGTAGCATATTTAGTATCAGTATATATCATAAAATGGTCATTACGAGTCTAGCTGTATGGCTGTTGCAGCGATCCTAAATTTATGGAGGAAATAAAGCATTTAAAAATAGAAACTGTCACACATATCTTTCCTAAATTTACGCGCATGCAAGGGAACATGTTTGACTCATGCATGCATTTTATCATAATTTTTGGATCTGTATAAAATTAGAAACCACATGCATGGGGCTACCATGTTTTTTGGATTTGCCATCAAAATAGGATCATAATAACAATATAATAGAGCTATCAATCACTCACATTGGCTCGATATTTACGCTTATAATTGAGGGATTTTATGCTCAAAACTTAAGATTTTTACGCTCCAACCTGGCGATGCGTCCACCAGTGAACATGTCAGATTTTTTACGCAGTGTACCGAGTTGCATAAATACCTACACCGTGTAGTATAATTTGTGTTAGTATATATCATAAACTAGTTCTAATGTGTTTAGTTGCATAGTTGTTGGAGAGATCCTATATTTATGAAGAAAATAAAACATTAAATACGATTTTTTGTTTCTATGCGTGCTATTCATTTTCTTTCATTGCACATTCTTTCGATCATAAATTCATGCGCATACAACTGATAACAGATTTTTATGCAGTATACCAAATTGCATAATTATCTACACAGTGTAGCATATTTAGTATCAATATATATCATAAAATGGTCATTACGAGTCTAGCTGCATGGCTATTGCAGCGATCCTAAATTTATGGAGGAAATAAAGCATTTAAAAATAGAAACTGTCACACATATCTTTCCTAAATTTACGCGTGTGCAAGGGAACGTGTTTGACTCATGCATGCATTTTATCATAATTTTTGGATCTGTATAAAATTAGAAACCACATGCATGTGGCTGCCATGTTTTTTTGGATCTGCCATCAAAATAGGATCATAATAACAACATAATAGAGCTATCAACCACTCACATTGGCTCGATATTTACGCTTATAATTGAGAGATTTTATGCTCAAAACTTAAGGTTTTTACGCTCCAACCCGGCGATGCGTCCACCAGTGAACAACATGCCAGATTTTTTACGCAGTGTACCGAATTGCATAAATACCTACACCGTGTAGTATAATTTGTGTCAGTATATCATAAACTAGTTCTAATGTATTTAGTTGCATAGCTGTTGGAGAGATCTGTGGGGGACAGATATCCCCCGGGTCCACTGTAAGGATAAAAGACCTCACGAAAGGCCCAAGGGCCCAATAATCCGTGAGGTCACTCCTTCTTGGGCCTAGTGAGGAACGACCAGTGAAGCAGATCGACATAAGGCCGGGTTGGCGCAAACCCGGACGGTCCCACAGCGTTGAGCAAGCGACCGCAACAGAAGATCCGACTTTCACGCGCTGGAGCCCCGTACGACGGAACCAAGCGAGGATAAGTCGGCAGAATCATAGGAAGATAGACAAAAACGGTTCACTATCTTTTAGGTGCATATCCACATGTATTGCCTCACGGTCGAATATATAAGGCCTAGGGGGCACCCCTTCAGAACGATCGATCCCATTATTACTCAGCCATTCACCTCATCTCTCTAAGCTCTAACTTCAAAGAGCTACCTTGTAACCCATTGCACAAAGCATACTCGCCAGGACGTAGGGTGTTACGCATCTCAAAGCGGCCCGAACCTGTAAACACTGTCCATTGTTCCTCGTGCATCTGGCACGAACCATTTAGCTACAGTCGGCGACACTGTCCTACTCCTAAAACACCTTGAGGGGCAACCCCGGGTGTGCGGTCGGACCCAAAACACCGACAGCTGGTGCGCCAGGTAGGGGGTGTGTCGCTGATCTAAGCTAGCTCAATGGCCCTCACCTTCCACTGCAAGATCACCCTCCGTCCCGGATCCGTGTTCTGCTTTGGAACGATCTCATCCATAGCAGATGATAAGGGAACTCTACACCGCATCGCCGATCCGCCAAAGGAGAAGTCCACTCCAACACGCTCCGAGAATGTCAGGGTGAGGAAGGAAAAAGCGCAACCTCCAGCGCTCCGAAAAAAGATCGCCTTCGGCAAGCCAGGGGCCGAGGGCCCGCTGACCCGAAGAACTCCACTGTCCACTTCCTCGACGAAAGAATGGACGCAAATCGCAAGAAAGAAGGAGGCAAACAAGACCGGGAGGAAGCAAGTTGTTCTTTCCGTTCCTCCGCTCTCAAAGGAGAACGGGAAGAAGATCGCCACGACCGCCGCACCATTCTACCCCGACATCCTCTTCATCGGGAGAGTGGAGTCGCCCCCCGTCTCTGACGACGAGCCGACCACGCCCGGAGAAGAACCACCTCAGCGGGAATCCCGCCGGCGGAGAAACCGGCGCCGAAATATTCGGTGACATCACGAGGCCGGAGAACGGGATCCGGAGCAACCTGTTTCGCGGGACGAGGTCTCGGAGATAGGAGAGACTCCGGAGGAACGTGTCTTCAGAGAACGAAGGAATTCTCACCGACGTGATCGCCGACGAGCTCAGGAACAAGCCGAGCAAGACGCGAGACAGCGCCGGGAAAATCCACTCTTCGGGCGCAACCTGAATCCCGACTTCACCCGAGCCATGAACACGCCGAGTGAAGTCGGAGGGGTACTAGCTCGGATAGCTGATGGACTCCCTCAGACTCCCGACGCCGAGGGCTATCGACGACTATTCACCCAGGCAGCCAACCATCTTCTACCGCTCGCTCACCCGCCGAACGATCTACGACACACCATCAACAGTCACCGGGACGCGCGAAGCTCCATCAACGCTTCGCGTGAACGACGGCATGAGAACGGGATCCGCCGCTGGGAGGAGTACGACAGGGATCATGGCATCCCAGCTCGGAGTCAGGCAACCAGAACCGAGTCGGCAACGGCCTCGACTGGCGGTACTACCCGGGGACGGTCGAGGAATCACAACAACTACTCCCCTCCCTGGGACAGACATCATCCCCAACGACAGGAGGACACGTGTGGAGTAACAGCCCTTACTCCACGCCTTAGGGCCATTCAGTGGCCCCCTAACTTCAAGGTATCCAATGTCGACAAATACGAACCTAAGCAGGATCCAGGAGGCTGGCTGGCCGTCTACACCACTGCCGCCCGAGCCGCCGGAGCATCCGAGGACGTGATGACTGCGTACTTACCCATTGTCCTCGGGCAAGACGCACTACAATGGCTGCGACATCTACCTCGACACTGCATCGACGACTGGAGCAACTTCAGTCGATGCTTCACCGCCAACTTTCAGTCCCTCTCCGACAAACCAGCGCAACCATGGGACCTCAAATCCATCAAGCGCCGGGGGGACGAAACTCTCCGGTCGTACCTCAAAAGGTTCTAGACCATGAGAAATCGTATCCCCGAGGTCACGGAGGTGGCCGTGATCGAGGACTTCTATAGAGGATCCAATGACTCGGCCTTTGTCCGAGCCATACTGCAGAAAGCGCCGACTACCTCCGAGCAGCTGTTCCGGGAAGCCGACCTCTACATCACCGCCGACGAGCGAGCTTAAGACCTCATCGGGGGAGCGAAGCCTGCACCGGCAGCGCCACGTCGCGATGCAAACCAGCAACCCGACAAACGCTGGGAGAAAAGACCTTGCGAAGAGGTGCACGCCGCCGGACCACCTGCCTCTCGCGCCCGGGGAGGACCTCGCGGAGGCGAGCGCACGCTAGACGACATCCTCGACGCCTAGTGCCCGTACCACAAGGACATGCGCCACACCCTGCGGAACTGCAGGGACTTCAAGCACTCCATCGGACACGGCCGACCTTTCCAACCTCTACCTCCTCCTCCGCCGCGGGGAGGACCAGAAGAACCACGACAACCCCAGCAGCAGGAGGAGGGGGAAGGAGGAGCCTTCCCACGCGTTGACAAGGAGGTCAACGTCATCTTCGGCGGACACGGGTCGCAGGAGAACAGAAGACAACAAAAGCTCAACGATCGCCAGATATTGGTGGCGACCACTGGTCCTCCCGCTCCGTACCGGTGGTCGGAGCACCCGATCACCTTCACTCGGGCCAACCAATGGCTCAACTTCGACCACCCAGACAAATACCCGCTCCTCGTCGATCCGGTGATTCGAGAGAGCAGGGTGAAGAAAGTGTTAGTGAATGGCCGGGGAGCAACATCAACGTCACCTTCCCTCGGACACTCCAAGGCTTGGGAGTTCACCTCAAAGAGCTCCGCGAGTCAGACACGCCTTTCTTCGGCATCGTGCCGACTGAAGGGGAATACCCGCTGGGCCACATCTACATGCCCGTCACCTTCGGAACTCCGGAGAACTACAGAACCGAGTTCCTGAGGTTCGAGGTGGCGAACTTCGACTATGGGTACAACGCCATCATCGGGAGGCCGGGATTGGCAAAGTTCATGGCCATCCCGCATTACACGTACATGATATTGAAGATGCCAGGACCACAAGGAATCATAACTATGCGCGCTGACCTCCAAGGCACCGCAGAATGTTTCCGAGTGGCCATCCAAGCGGCGCTCACCATCAAACCGTCGGCGACTTCTTCAGCGCAGGCGAACTCTAAGCCTGAGGAAGACCTTACAGCACCGGCGAACGAAGCTCAAGTCGTGACCTCTATGCGGCCGACTGAAGAAACTAAAAGGATCAACCTGGGATTTGCTGATGAACGCAATACTACCATCATCAGCTCCAGCCTGGACGATAAATAGGAAGGCACGCTCGTCCGGTTTCTGCAAGACAACCGAGACGTATTCGCATGGCAACCTGCGAATATGTCGGGAGTCCCGAGAGAACTGGCCGAGCACAAACTGAAGGTCTACCCCCAGGCAAGGCCGATCCGGCAAAAACTACGTCGCTTCACGCCCGACAAAAGAGAGGTCATTCGCGCTGAGTTGGCTCGCTTGGTCGCGGCTGGGTTTATTAGAGAGGTGTTACATCCCGAGTGGTTAGCCAACCCTGTTATTGTACTCAAAAAGAATAAATTGGATTGGTGCATGTGCGTCGACTATACAGATCTCAACAAACATTGCCCAAAGAATCCCTTCGGGCTCCCTAGGATAGATCAGGTGGTAGAATCCACCGCGGGTGTTCTGTGCTGTCTTTTCTGGACTGCTATTCCGGATACCATCAGATCAGTCTGGCAAAGGAAGACGAGGAAAAAACAGCGTTCATCACTCCATTCGGTGCTTTCTGCTATACCTCCATGTCGTTTGGCCTCAAAAACGCTGGAGCGACTTATCAGAGAGCCATTCAAACATGCTTAGCCGATCACTGGGGCAAGCGTGTGGAAGCGTACGTGGATGACGTGGTAATCAAAACAGAGAACTCGGAAAACTTCATCGAAGACTTACAGCTGGTTTACAACAGTCTACGGCGATATCGATGGAAGCTTAATCCCGAAAAATGTGTCTTTGGGGTACCAGCAGGAAAGCTACTCGGATTTATTGTCAGCCACCGGGGAATTGAAGCTAATCCGGATAAGATTGAAGCTATCATGAAAATGGAGGCACCACGATCGCAAAAGAAGGTTCAGCGACTTACCGGATGTATGACATCCCTGAGCAGATTTATATCCAGGCTGGGAGAAAAAGGCTTACCATTTTACAAGCTACTCAAGAAAGTGGATATGTTTCAGTGGACTTCAGAAGCACAGGAGGCCCTAGATGCACTGAAGAAATTCTTGACAACCCCACCAGTACTGAAGCCGCCACCGCGAGCCACATCAACTCAACCAGCTAAAGATCTGCTGCTGTATATCTCTTGCACGACTCACGTGGTAAGCACCGCATTGGTAGTCGAGCGAGCAGAAGAAAGACATGCCTATCCAGTGCAACACCCTGTTTATTTCATCAGTGAAGTTTTGGGTCCCTCGAAGAAAAGGTATCCTCAAGTTCAGAAGCTATTATACGCAGTACTTCTAACTGCCCGCAAGCTACGTCACTACTTTGATGACCACAAAGTCATAGTAGTCACTGGTTTTCCGATAGGGGACATCCTTCACAACAAGGAAGTCATTGGCCGAATAGCCAAGTGGGCCTGTGAACTAGGATCTCATGACATTGAATTTCGACCTCGCACTGCCATCAAAACTCAAGCATTGGTTGACTTCGTATCAGAATGGACTGAACAACAAGTACCAGAGAACCCAAAAACTGCGGAAGTATGGCGGATGTATTTTGATGGCTCGCTGAAGCTGCAGGGAGCAGGCGCGGGAATTCTCTTCATCGCACCTGGAGGCGAGCACCTCAAATATGCCCTCCAGTTGCTATTTCCAGCCTCTAACAATGCAGCCGAGTATGAAGCTCTGATCCATGGACTGAACATCGCTATATCATTAGGCATCAAGAGACTAATGGTATACAGAGATTCTTTGGCAGTCATAAGCCAGATAAACAAAGAATGAGACTGTTCGAATAATTCAATGGGAAAATACTGCACTGCCGTCCGAAAACTAGAAGATAAATTTGAAGGTATGGAATTTCATCATGTAGAAAGAGATCGAAACACGGCAGTCGATGTATTGTCCAAACTGGGATCCAGTCGAACTCAAGTCCCACCCGGAGTCTTTGTACAAGAAATACCACAGCCAAGCATCTCAATGGATCAAGCAGAAGAGTGTAATATCGTGAATCAACCAGAGTCAGGCTCTGATGACTGGAGAAGGCCGATTATCAGATATATAAAGAATGAAGAGAAACCAGACGATAAAAATGCAGCTGAGCGCATCGCTAGACAGTCAGCTCACTACACACTCATTGGGGAGACACTATACAGAAGGGGCGCATCAGACGTCTTCATAAAGTGCATTCTCTCATCTACTGGGAAGCGACTTCTAGACGAGGTCCATGCTGGACAATATGGAATACACGCAGCGTCCAAGACACTAGTCGGGAAAGTCTTCAGGTCGGGATTCTATTGGCCAACAGCGAAAAGTGATGCAGTCGAGTTAGTTCGGAGGTGCGAAGCTTGCCAGTACTTGTCAAAGCAACAACATCTACCAGCACAGCAACTGCAGACCATACCGGTGACTTGGCCCTTTGCATGCTGGGGGCTAGATATGATTGGACCTTTCAAGAAAGCTCAAGGAGGATATACTCATGTACTGGTAGCAATCGACAAGTTCACTAAATGGATAGAGTTCAAACCCATTGCTTCTTTGACCTCAGCTAAAGCCGTGGAATTCATACAAGACATAATATTCAGGTTCGGAATACCGAACAGTATCATAACCGACCTGGGATCCAACTTCACAAGTTCAGAGTTCTTTGATTTCTACGAGCAAAAAAGCATTCAGGTCAAGTATGCTTCGGTAGCACACCCGAGAGCCAACGGGCAGGTTGAACGAGCTAACGGGATGATATTGGAGGCACTCAGGAAAAAGGTTTTCGATAAAAATGAAAAGTTCGCAGGAAAGTGGATAAGGGAATTGCCCTACGTCGTTTGGAGCCTAAGAACCCAACCTAGCCGAGCTCTACATGGAAACACTCCTTTCTTCATGGTCTATGGGTCAGAGGCAGTACTGCCTGCTGATCTCAAGTTTGGGGCACCAAGGTTGACCTTTGAAAGCATAGCAGAGGCCGAAGCAACCAGGCTGGAAAATGTCGATGTACTCGAAGAAGAGCGGTTGAACGCAGTAATTCAATCGGCACGGTACTGAAAGGGAAATGTGCCTTTGGGCCATTTCTAAGTATTTTGGTGATTGAGTGCAAACACAAGTGCTTAAATGTGAAAATATGCCCAAGGATGAACAAAGTGCAAATCACAAGTTAAGGTATGTTTCTAAGCCTTAGTACATTGGTTTTGTGTACTAATATATTTGTCTAAGTGTTAGAAACAGATAGAAGAAGAGAAGAGAAGACTTGGCTGTGTACAGCCAAGGGGCTGCTTCGGTCTGGGGCACCGGACTGTCCGGTGGTGCACCGGACAGTGTCCGGTGGTGCACCGGACAGTGTCCGGTGCGCCAGGCTGCCTCGGCCGAAGAGGCCGCTCTCGAGTTTTTCTCCGGCGACTTCGGCTAAAATTCACTGGACTGTCCGGTGTGCACCGGACTGTCCGGTGAGCCAACGGTCGGCCGGGCCAACGGTCGGCCGCGCGATCGGCGCGCGACACGTGGCCGAGCCAACGGTCGGAAGGAAGCACCGGACTGTCCGGTGTGCACCGGACTGTCCGGTGCGCCAGATCTGCAACGGTCGGCAACGGTCGGCTTCGCCATTTAAGGAAACAAATCGGGCACCGGACAGTGTCCGGTGTGCACCGGACTGTCCGGTGCGCCACGAGACAGAAGGCAAAGATGGCCTTCCAGATTTGTTCCCAACGGCTCCTAGCTGCCTTGGGGCTATAAAAGGGACCCCTAGGCGCATGGAGGAAAACACCAAGCATTCCTTGAGCACTCTTGATCACTCACACATCAATCTCGCGCACTTGTTCGACATTCTAGTGATTTGAGCTCCGTTCTAGTGTGCTAGTCTTTTGAGCTCAAGTCTGGGTCTTGTGTGTGCGTATTCGCTGTGATCTTTGTGTCGTGTGTGAGTTGCTAATCCCTCCCTTGCTCTGTGATTCTCTGTGAACATCTTTTGTAAGGGTGAGAGGCTCCAAGTTGTGGAGATTCCTCGCAAACGGGATTAAGAAAAGAAAAGCAAGAACACCGTGGTATTCAAGTTGATCATTGGATCACTTGAGAGGAGTTGAGTGCAACTCTCGTCCGTTGGGACGCCACAACGTGGAGTAGGCAAGTTTTGTACTTGGCCGAACCACGGGATAACCACTGTGTCATCTCTGTGATTGGATTCTTGTGGTTATTGTGTTTTGACTCCTCTCTAGCCACTTGGCATAAACTGTGCTAACACTTAACAAGTTTTTGTGGCTTAAGTTTTGAAGTTTTTACAGGATCACCTATTCACCCCCCCTCTAGGTGCTTTCAATTGGTATCAGAGCCGTTCTCTTCAAGAAAGGGACTAACCGCCCGAAGAGATGGATCCTAAGGGGAAGGGAATTGTGATCAACGACAAGGAGAAGGAGTCCTTCGTCAACGAGCCAAGGGATGACAAGTCCAATGACTCGGGCTCGGGCCACAAGCGAAAAGATGGGAAGAAGAAGAAGACAAGACGCATCAAGGAGATCGTCTACTACGACAGCGATGAGTCCTCTTCTTCCCAAAAGGACGACGACCACGACAAACAAAAGACGGTTAACTCAAACTTTTCTTTTGATTATTCGCGCATTCCATATAGCTCAAATGCTCATTTGCTCCCCATTCCACTTGGCAAGCCTCCTCACTTTGATGGAGAGGACTACGGATTTTGGAGTCACATAATGCGTACTCACCTATTTTCTCTCCATCCAAGCATTTGGGAGATTGTGGAAAGTGGAATGAAATTTGATAGCTCGGATAGCCCTTCATTCATTAATGAGCAAATCCATAAGAATGCACAAGCTACCACTGTTCTTCTAGCTTCATTATGCAGGGATGAATATAACAAAGTGAGCGGCTTGGATAACGCCAAGCAGATCTGGGACACCCTCAAGATTTCTCATGAGGGGAATGACGTTACCTTGCTCACCAAAATGGAGTTGGTGGAAGGCGAGCTTGGACGATTCGCGATGATAAGGGGCGAGGAGCCAACTCAGACATACAACCGGCTCAAGACCCTTATCAACAAAATAAGGAGCTACGGAAGCACGCGATGGACGGACCACGACGTCGTCCGACTAATGCTCAGGTCCTTTACCGTTCTTGATCCTCATTTGGTGAATAATATTCGTGAGAATCCCAGGTACACCAAAATGTCGCCCGAAGAAGTCCTAGGAAAATTCGTCAGCGGGCGAATGATGATCAAGGAGGCAAGGTATGTGGACGACGCCTTGAATGGACCGATCAACGAACCGCAACCTTTTGCTCTCAAAGCCACAAGGAGCAAGGAGGCACTACCCAGCAAGGTGGCGCAAATTGAGGCAGCCGGTCTTAATGATGAAGAAATGGCCCTCATCATCAAGAGATTCAAGACGGTGCTAAAGGGTCGCAATGGACAGCCGAGCAAGACTAAGACCAAGGGGAAGCGATCATGCTTCAAATGCGGTAAGCTTGGTCATTTTATTGCTAACTGTCCTGATAATGAAAGTGACCAGGAAAAGGGGAACAAAAGGGAGAAGAAGAAGCACTACAAGAAAGCCAAGGGCGAGGCGCATCTAGGCAAGGAGTGGGATTCGGATTGCTCCTCCTCCGACTCCGACAATGAGGGACTCGCCGCCACCACCTTCAACAAATCGGCCCTCTTCCCCAACGAGCGTCACACGTGTCTCATGGCTAAGGAGAAGAAAGTAAGTACTCGAAACTCTACTTATGCTTCTTCTAGTGATAATGATTCCAGTGACGATGATGAAATAGACTATTCTAGTGTATTTAAAGGTCTAGATAGAATTACAATTGGCAAAATTAATGAATTAATTGATGCATTGAATGAGAAGGATAAACTCTTAGAGAAACAAGAGGATTTATTGTATGAAGAGCATGATAAATTTTTAGAAGCTCAAAAATCTCATGCTCTAGAAGTTAAAAGAAATGAGATGCTTACTTGTGAATTATCTTCATGCCATGAAACAATTTCTAAATTAAAGAGCATTAACGATGAGTTGAATGTTAAGATAGAAATAGCTAGTAAATCAACAACTTGTGTAGAAAATGTTGCTATTTGCAATAGATGTAAAGAATTTGATATTGATGCTTGTAGTGAACACATAGCCTCTATTGCAAGGTTAAATAATGAAGTGGCTAGTCTTAATGACCAACTTAAGACTAGCAAAAGTGAATTTGATAAGTTAAAATTTGCAAGGGATGCTTACACAATAGGAAGACATCCCTCAATTAAGGATGGGCTTGGCTTCAAGAGGGAAGCCAAGAACTTAACAAGCCATAAGACTCCCATCTCCACCAAGGAGAAAGGGAAGGCTCCTATGGCTAATAGTGTTAAGAAGAATCATGCTTTCATGTACTATGATAGGATATATTCTAGAAATGCTTTTAGAGGTCATGATGTTTTTGATTCACATGCTTATGACTCTTATGCTATGACTGCTTCTAGCTCTCATGTTATGCATGGTAGAAATGGGCTTAGAAGAAATGTTGTTCATCAAATGCCTAGAAGAAATGTTGTTAGGAAAGTAGTGAATGAACCTTCTACAATTTATTGTGCTTTGAATGCTTCCTTTGAAATTTGTAGAAAGGATAAGAAAATTGTTGCTAGAAAGTTAGGGGCAAAATGCAAAGGTGATAAAACTTGCATTTGGGTCCCTAAGGAAATTGTGACTAACCTTGTAGGACCCAACAAGAGTTGGGTACCTAAGTCCCAAGCCTAAATTTGCCTTGCAGGTTTATGCATCCGGGGGTTCAAGCTGGATTATCGACAGCGGATGCACAAACCATATGACGGGGGAGAAGAAGATGTTCACCTCCTACGTCAAGAATAAAGATTCCCAAGATTCAATTGTATTCGGTGATGGGAATCAAGGCAAGGTAAAAGGTTTAGGTAAAATTGCAATTTCTAATGAGCACTCCATATCTAATGTATTTTTAGTAGAGAGTCTTGGATATAATTTGCTATCTGTTAGTCAATTATGTCATATGGGGTATAACTGTCTATTTACAAATGTAGATGTGTCTGTCTTTAGAAGAAGTGATGGTTCACTAGCTTTTAAGGGTGTATTAGACGACAAACTTTATTTAGTTGATTTTGCAAAAGAAGAGGCCGGTCTAGATGCATGCTTAATAGCTAAGACTAGCATGGGCTGGCTGTGGCATCGCCGCTTAGCACATGTGGGGATGAAGAACCTCCACAAACTTCTAAAGGGAGAACATGTGATAGGTCTAACCAATGTTCATTTCGAAAAAGATAGACCTTGTGCAGCTTGTCAAGCAGGGAAACAGGTGGGAGGAGCACATCACAGCAAGAATGTGATGACCACTTCAAGACCCCTGGAGCTGCTGCATATGGACCTCTTCGGACCCGTCGCCTATCTGAGCATAGGAGGGAGTAAGTATGGTTTAGTTATTGTTGATGACTTTTCCCGCTTCACTTGGGTGTTCTTTTTGCAGGATAAGTCTGAAACCCAAGGGACCCTCAAGCGCTTTCTCAGGAGAGCTCAAAATGAGTTTGAGCTCAAGGTGAAGAAGATAAGGAGCGACAACGGGTCCGAGTTCAAGAACCTTCAAGTGGAGGAGTTCCTTGAAGATGAAGGAATCAAGCACGAGTTCTCCGCTCCCTACACACCACAGCAAAATGGTGTGGTAGAGAGGAAGAACAGGACGCTCATCGACATGGCGAGGACGATGCTAGGAGAGTTCAAGACCCCCGAGTGCTTTTGGACGGAAGCCGTTAACACTGCTTGCCACGCCATCAACAGGGTCTACCTTCATCGCCTCCTCAAGAAGACGTCGTATGAGCTACTAACCGGTAACAAACCCAATGTATCGTACTTTCGTGTATTTGGGAGTAAATGCTACATTCTAGTGAAGAAGGGTAGAAATTCTAAGTTTGCTCCCAAAGCTGTAGAAGGGTTTTTATTAGGTTATGACTCAAATACAAAGGCGTATAGAGTCTTCAACAAATCATCGGGTTTGGTTGAAGTCTCTAGCGACGTTGTATTTGATGAGACTAATGGCTCTTCAAGAGAGCAAGTTGTTGATTGTGATGATGTAGATGAAGAAGATGTTCCGACAGCCGCTATACGAACCATGGCGATTGGAGAAGTGCGGCCACAGGAACAAGATGAGCAAGATCAACCCTCTTCCTCAATTATGGTGCATCCCCCGACTCAAGACGATGAACAGGTTCATCATAAGGAGGCGTGTGATCAAGGGGGAGCACAAGATGATAACGTGATGGAGGAAGAAGCGCAACCGGCACCTCCAACCCAAGTTCGAGCGATGATTCAAAGGGATCATCCCGTCGACCAAATTCTGGGTGACATTAGCAAGGGAGTAACTACTCGATCTCGATTAGTTAATTTTTGTGAGCATTACTCCTTTGTCTCTTCTATTGAGCCTTTCAGGGTAGAAGAGGCCTTGCTAGATCCGGACTGGGTGTTGGCCATGCAAGAGGAGTTAAACAACTTCAAGCGCAATGAAGTTTGGACACTGGTGCCTCGTCCGAAGCAAAATGTTGTGGGAACCAAGTGGGTGTTCCGCAACAAACAGGACGAGCACGGGGTGGTGACGAGGAACAAGGCTCGACTTGTGGCAAAAGGTTATGCCCAAGTCGCAGGTTTGGATTTCGAGGAGACCTTTGCTCCTGTGGCTAGGCTAGAGTCAATTCGAATCTTGCTAGCATATGCCGCTCACCATTCTTTCAGGTTGTACCAAATGGATGTGAAGAGCGCTTTCCTCAACGGGCCAATCAAGGAGGAGGTGTACGTGGAGCAACCCCCGGGCTTTGAGGATGAACGGTACCCCGACCATGTGTGTAAGCTCTCTAAGGCGCTCTATGGACTTAAGCAAGCCCCAAGAGCATGGTATGAATGCCTTAGAGATTTCTTAATTGCTAATGCTTTCAAGGTTGGGAAAGCCGATCCAACTCTTTTTACTAAGACTTGTGATGGTGATTTGTTTGTGTGCCAAATTTATGTCGATGACATAATATTTGGTTCTACTAACCAAAAGTCTTGTGAAGAGTTTAGCAGGGTGATGACGCAGAAATTCGAGATGTCAATGATGGGCGAGTTAAACTACTTCCTTGGGTTCCAAGTGAAGCAACTCAAGGACGGCACCTTCATCTCTCAAACGAAGTACACGCAAGATCTGCTAAAGCGGTTTGGGATGAAGGACGCCAAGCCCGCAAAGACGCCGATGGGAACCGACGGACACACCGACCTCAACAAAGGAGGTAAGTCCGTTGATCAAAAAGCATACCGGTCAATGATAGGTTCTTTGCTTTATTTATGTGCTAGTAGACCGGACATTATGCTTAGTGTATGCATGTGTGCTAGATTTCAATCCGATCCTAAGGAGTGTCACTTAGTGGCGGTGAAGCGAATTCTTAGATATTTGGTTGCTACGCCTTGCTTCGGGCTCTGGTATCCAAAGGGGTCTACCTTTGACTTAGTTGGATACTCAGACTCCGACTATGCTGGATGTAAGGTCGATAGGAAGAGTACATCGGGGACGTGCCAATTCTTAGGAAGGTCCCTGGTGTCATGGAACTCTAAGAAACAAACATCCGTTGCCCTATCCACCGCTGAGGCCGAGTACGTTGCCGCAGGTCAGTGTTGCGCGCAACTACTTTGGATGAGGCAAACCCTCCGGGACTTTGGCTACAATCTGAGCAAAGTCCCACTCCTATGTGACAATGAGAGTGCTATCCGCATGGCGGAGAATCCTGTTGAGCACAGCCGCACAAAGCACATAGACATCCGGCATCACTTTTTGAGAGACCACCAGCAAAAGGGAGATATCGAAGTGTTTCATGTTAGCACCGAGAACCAGCTAGCCGATATCTTCACTAAGCCTCTAGATGAGAAGACCTTTTGCAGGTTGCGTAGTGAGCTAAATGTCTTAGATTCGCGGAACTTGGATTGAATTGTAGCATACATGTGTTTATACATTTGATCAGGTTCATTCTGCATTTTGTTGCTTATTGTGGTGCTCAAGTTGTACCAACACTCCCTGGACCTCACAAGTCCGTTGCAAAGTGATGCACATGTTTAGGGGGAGATGTGTTACAACTTGACCCTTTGAGACTAACCATTTGCTTGAGTTTGCTTGATTTAGTCTCGAAGGAGGATTGAAAGGGAAAAGGTGGACTTGGACCATGAAAGACTTCCACTGCACTCCGATGAGAGGGTAACTAATTCCAAGTTCATCTCATGAAATCTTATTGCCATTTGCTCTTAATTGAAGACTTTGGTGAGGCAATGGGGTTAAAAGGCCAAGATTGATCCCGTTTTGGTGCTTGATGCCAAAGGGGGAGAAAATAAAGGCCAAAGCGATAAATGGATCAGCTACCACTTGAGAGATTTTGAAAATAGTAGAATAGAGTTTTTGTTGTGTCAAAAGCTTTTATTGTCTTTTATTGTCTCTATTGTCAAAAGTTGGCTTCTTGTGGGGAGAAGTATTGATTATGGGAAATAGGGGGAGTTTTTGAAATCTTTGATCAATCTCTTTTGGAATGACTCTCTTTATACTTCAACATGTGTGTTTGACTTAGAGATAGAGATTTGAGTTTGATTTGCAAAAACAAACCAAGTGGTGGCAAAGGATGATCCATATATGCCAAAATTGAATAAAACCAATTTGAGTTTTTATTTGAAGTGATTTTGCACTTGTGCTATCTACTTTATGTTGTGTTGGCATAAATCACCAAAAAGGGGGAGATTGAAAGGGAAATGTGCCTTTGGGCCATTTCTAAGTATTTTGGTGATTGAGTGCAAACACAAGTGCTTAAATGTGAAAATATGCCCAAGGATGAACAAAGTGCAAATCACAAGTTAAGGTATGTTTCTAAGCCTTAGTACATTGGTTTTGTGTACTAATATATTTGTCTAAGTGTTAGAAACAGATAGAAGAAGAGAAGAGAAGACTTGGCTGTGTACAGCCAAGGGGCTGCTTCGGTCTGGGGCACCGGACTGTCCGGTGGTGCACCGGACTGTCCGGTGGTGCACCGGACAGTGTCCGGTGCGCCAGGCTGCCTCGGCCGAAGAGGCCGCTCTCGGGTTTTTCTCCGGCGACTTCGGCTAAAATTCACCGGACTGTCCGGTGTGCACCGGACTGTCCGGTGAGCCAACGGTCGGCCGGGCCAACGGTCGGCCGCGCGATCGGCGCGCGACACGTGGCCGAGCCAACGGTCGGAAGGAAGCACCGGACTGTCCGGTGTGCACCGGACTGTCCGGTGCGCCAGATCTGCAACGGTCGGCAACGGTCGGCTTCGCCATTTAAGGAAACAAATCGGGCACCGGACAGTGTCCGGTGTGCACCGGACTGTCCGGTGCGCCACGAGACAGAAGGCAAAGATGGCCTTCCAGATTTGTTCCCAACGGCTCCTAGCTGCCTTGGGGCTATAAAAGGGACCCCTAGGCGCATGGAGGAAAACACCAAGCATTCCTTGAGCACTCTTGATCACTCACACATCAATCTCACGCACTTGTTCGACATTCTAGTGATTTGAGCTCCGTTCTAGTGTGCTAGTCTTTTGAGCTCAAGTCTGGGTCTTGTGTGTGCGTATTCGCTGTGATCTTTGTGTCGTGTGTGAGTTGCTAATCCCTCCCTTGCTCTGTGATTCTCTGTGAACATCTTTTGTAAGGGCGAGAGGCTCCAAGTTGTGGAGATTCCTCGCAAACGGGATTAAGAAAAGAAAAGCAAGAACACCGTGGTATTCAAGTTGATCATTGGATCACTTGAGAGGAGTTGAGTGCAACTCTCGTCCGTTGGGACGCCACAACGTGGAGTAGGCAAGTTTTGTACTTGGCCGAACCACGGGATAACCACTGTGTCATCTCTGTGATTGGATTCTTGTGGTTATTGTGTTTTGACTCCTCTCTAGCCACTTGGCATAAACTGTGCTAACACTTAACAAGTTTTTGTGGCTTAAGTTTTGAAGTTTTTACAGGATCACCTATTCACCCCCCCCTCTAGGTGCTTTCAGGTACCAGCAGACTCTGAGACGCTATCACGACAAGGCCGTGCGACAACGATCCTTTTCAGTAGGAGATCTCATCCTCCACCGAATTCTAACGGGGGAGGGACGGAACAAGTTATCGCCCTTATGGGAAGGACCATTCATAGTAGCAGAAGTCACTCGGCCGGGATCATATCGTCTCACTCAAATGGATGGCACAGAAATTGGGAACTCCTGGAATATAGAACACCTTAGGAAGTTTTATCCCTAGCTGTATTTCAAAAGCTATCGGGACGACGATGTACTCTGTAAAACGGGAAATATGTCATCAATAAAAAAGGGGGCTTCAAAGATACTCAGTTTGTTCATGATTGACTTGCATTCAACATGCTCGCGCTTACTTAACTCGGGGTGACCACTATGCCCTGCTAACGGAGCAATCGGCTTAAGTCGGCAACAACTTAAGGCGGTGCAACATGCTCGTGCTTACTTAACTCGGGGTGACCACTATGCCCTGCTAACGGAGCAATCGGCTTAAGTCGGCAACGACTTAAGGCGGTGCAACATGCTCGCGCTTACTTAACTCGGGGTGACCACTATGCCCTGCTAACGGAGCAATCGGCTTAAGTCAGCAACGACTTAAGGCGGTGCAACATGCTCGCGCTTACTTAACTCGGGGTGACCACTATGCCCTGCTAACGGAGCAATCGGCTTAAGTCGGCAACGACTTAAGGCGGTGCAACATGCTCGCGCTTACTTAACTCAGGGTGACCACTATGCCCTGCTAACGGAGCAATCGACTTAAGTCGGCAACGACTTAAGGCGGTGCAACATGCTCGCGCTTACTTAACTCGGGGTGACCACTATGCCCTGCTAACGGAGCAATCGGCTTAAGTCGGCAACGACTTAAGGCGGTGCAACATGCTCGCGCTTACTTAACTCGGGGTGACCACTATGCCCTGCTAACGGAGCAATCGGCTTAAGTCGGCAACGACTTAAGGCGGTGCAACATGCTCGCGCTAACTTAACTCGGGGTGACCACTATGCCCTGCTAATGGAGCAATCGGCTTAAGTCGGCAACGACTTAAGGTGGTGCAACATGCTCGCGCTTACTTAACTCGGGGTGACCACTATGCCCTGCTAACGGAGCAATCGGTTTAAGTCGGCAACGACTTAAGGCGGTGCAACATGCTCGCGCTTACCTAACTCAGGGTGACCACTATGCCCTGCTAACGGAGCAATCGGCTTAAGTCGGCAACGACTTAAGGCGGTGCAACATGCTCGCGCTTACTTAACTCGGGGTGACCACTATGCCCTGCTAACGGAGCAATCGGCTTAAGTCGGCAACGACTTAAGGCGGTGCAACATGCTCGCGCTTACTCAACTCAGGGTGACCACTATGCCCTACTAACAAAAGCAATCAATTTAAGTCAGCAACGACTTAAGGCGATTTCACATGCTCATGTAGGGGTGACTTCTATATCCCGTAAACAAGTTTCAAAACCATCACACAACATTTTACTACTGCAAATCTACGTACTGTTGAATTCTAAAACAATCACCGGTGTCCTCTAACAAATATTCGATCATGCTAACCGCGCGCTCAAAGCACGCAAAATATTTCTATATTTCGCAATATCTTTCTCAGGAGCAACCGACGAAGAAGGGCGACTTGAGGAATCAGGAGCAGCGTTCACGTCAGCCCTTATGTCTTCAGGAACAACCACGCCGGGTCTCCTCATCAAGATTCGCCCCGCGCGAATGGCTTTATCCATGGCTCTATCGCGCTGGGCCCTCAGAGTAATGGAAGTTTCTTCAGCAACTTTGACAGCCAATTGAGCGGTCTCTAGCTCCTAGGCGATGGATTTCTTGGAAGCACGGAGTTCTTTGATAGCAGCATCCTTAGCCGATATCAACTGCCTGAGATGGATCACATCATCCGTGGATTCCTGCAGCTTACAACGATGATTGTCTAACTCCTCCATGGTAAAGCGATGGCTTCTCTCCAGGATGGTCAATGAGTTGCTAGAATCACGATACAGTCTGTCAAGATTGTCGTGAGAAGCGACAAGGGCACTTTTTTCTTCCTGCAAACAAGAATCAACTCCTTCAAACATCAGACGAGCAATAAAAACACAGCAATACAAGGCACAGTTTCATAAGTCACCTTTTCAGAATCAAGCTGAACGCGAAGAGTAGAGTTCAGCGTCTTAGCATCATTTAGAGCAGCAGAGACCTGGGCCAGCTCAGTCTGGCTTTGAGAATACTTTTCCTCAAAATCAGAACACCGCTGGACCAGTTCAGCCTGACCTTGAGAATGTTTTTCTTCAAGAACGGAAATCTGCCGAGCCATATCTAGCAAGAGACAATCAAGCAAAAAGAGTCAAAATGTAAAGCAGTTCAATGAGATAGACAAAGAGAAGCAAAAGAGTACTAACCAGCATTCGTCGCCTCCAAATTAGAGACGCGATGTTGGAGCAACACCGGATTCCAACGTGCCAAAGATGAAGCTCCTTCTGGAACAAAAGCACCTTGCAACCTCAGCTGACTAGCCATCCCGTCCACCAATGCCTGATATAGAGAACAGATGAGCGTGTTGACAGCAGTTCGTACGTGTAAAAGCCAGGCCAGAATATATCACAATACCTGGAGATTGGAGAAGAATGAAGGGACTCCCAAATCGTGAGAGATCAATTGATGACCTGGCATAGGGTCGCCACCCGAAGCAGCTTGCAATGAACCAGCAGGGACCAACTCGGCACCATCAACAGAGCCCAAAGCTTGGTCAGCGGGAACGCTAGCCTCTAAAGCGACTCCCTGTCCCAAAGCTTGGGCTATCACCATGCAACCGGAGCGTGGAGAAGATCCTGCGTGAACATCCATGGAAGTACAAGAGGGAGACCCCGCTCAGACACCCTCGGGGGCTGGGCTATAGTTTACGCTACCCACTTGAGCTGGATCATCTCCGGCAGTACCCTCGGGGGCTGGGCAGTGGCTTGCGTCCCCCACCTGAGCCGAGTCATCCCCGGCAACATCCTCGGGGGCTGGGCAAGTGTCAGCACCATCCTTGAGGACCAAGTTCTCTGCAGTAGCCACCTCTAAGGCTGAGGGTCCCTCAATTACTTCCATGGGGGAAAGACGATCCAAGTCAGTTTCCCAACCCTCAAGACCGCGCTCTAAGGTCGATGAGACGCGGGACGCTGCCCGGGACGATCCCAACCCGGCGTCGAGCACATCAGCACAAACCTCCATCACACCATCATCCACTGGCTCTGATAACAGGTCTTCTGGAACCATATCTTCAAGAGTCTGATCAAAGTTTGCAAGAGACAATTCTTGTAGACCAATGAGGGCAGACAAAGCAGGAGAAGGAACTCCACTACTTTCCCCACTGGCGACATACTGCCGACTGTTCTTCCGAGTCAAAGGGACCTCATCCTCTCCCTCCTCGTCGTTTTCATCAGCAACACAGACAACACACCCATTGGGGTCAGCGGCAGGTGGAGCACACCCATTGGGGTCAGCAGCAGGTGGAGCACATCCATTGGGGTCAGCAGCAGGTGGAGCACCCCCATTGGGGTCAGCGTCAGTAAATTCAGGAACATGCACTTCTTCAGCAGCAGGAACCAAAGGACCAACATCCTGATCCAAGCTAGATACTCGCCGGAGACGTCTCTTTTTCTTTTTCTGCTCATCAGCAGGAGGATCAAGTTGATTAGCTCGGGAAGGGCGTCTTGGGCGAACACTGACAGGCTTCTGAATATCCGAGTTTATACCAGCTTCTGGGAGAGGCGCCACCACCAATGTCCCAGTAGGAGCAGCATCAGAAGAGTCCTCAGCCAGCATATCGAGCATATCACTTATCTCTGCATCACTGGGATCCAAAGGCACCTCAAAGTGGACCTGCCGTTCATCATAAGGAATTTCCCCGAGCGAGGCAACTAAGGCGCTAACTTCTTCAGCAGAGGGTCGCACTCTAAGGCCCAAACTGCCATCAGCGACAGGTGGATTCGACACAAAAAGAGTGAAGGCCTTGGGAGGAGGTAGGTTCCAGGCTTAGTATGCCACTGGGGCACCAACATTTGATACCTTGCCTTTAAGAATCATCTCAAGTCGGTTCACCAAGTCTACAGAGGGAATCCTTCTGTTGGTAACCCGAGTCGAGTCAGCTAGGCCTCTGTACAGATAAGCCGGGTAAGCCATGTCCTTCAACGGCTGAATGTTCTTGAAAACAAAATCAGCAACCACAGCCTCTACAGTCAGACCCCTCTCTTTCAGCAGTCCAACTTCAGCTAGCAAAGCCCCAGCCTCAGCCACCTCTTGATCTGTGGGGGACTCGGTCCAACTCGGGGTACGAACGTCCGACTGTCTCCCCGACCGTGGGGGGAGAGAATTTCCGTGGTTCTCAACGATAAACCACTCCAAACGCCATCCCTTAATACTGTCCTTGAGAGGGATTTCAAGATAATCAGACTTCCTCCCACGGCGCATCTCTAAACTAGCACCCCCAACCAGCTGACGCTGCCCCCCGGCCATTCCAAGGCGACAGTGATACAGATACTTCCACAGTCCAAAATGTGGCAAGACGCCAAGAAAAGCTTCGCACAAATGAATGTAAATGGAAATTTGCAGAATAGAATTGGGATTCAGATGGGTCAAGTTGAGGCGATAGAAATCAAGGAGGCCGCGGAAGAAGGGAGAAATAGGGAGAGCGAGACCGCGGAGAAGAAAAGGAACGTAAATCACGGATTCATGGGTATCCTCTGTCGGGACAGTGACCCCATGACAAATCCGCCAAGAACAAAGCTCCCTCGGGGGAAGGACCCCGATGGATACGAGGTGGAGAAGGTCAGGCTCGGAGACAACAGACATATGGTTACCTGCGAAAGGCAACTGGTTGTTGGGGTCGATGGGAGGAATCACCGCAGCGGATGAACTCGAGGCCTTTCTCTTGGGCGCCATCTCAACTCTACTGGTAAACAGAAGCAGGAGCCGAATTGCAGAGAAGATCTTGAGGCAGGAAAAGCAAGAACTAGGGCACAGAAAGCAGAGGCGGCTGAAAGCGCAGTATATGCGGGATATTCCCGAGTCAGATACCGTTTCCAAAAGCGCCCAGTCAGCACCCGGCAGTTACTTCTAAAACGCCGGCGTGCCACGTCATCACCCGGCAGTTACTTCTAAAACACCGGCGTGCCACATCGTCACTCGGCTATTATCCTCAAAAGTGGCCGACACGGCCCGTTCTAACTCGGCTGATATTTCTAAAACACCGATGTTATCACCAGTCACTCGACATTTATCCCTAAAGCGCCGACGATGTCTTAAGTCGCTCGGCGGCTATCTCTAAAGCGCCGACGACGTCTCCAGTCGCTCGGCATTTATCTCTAAAGCGCCGACGATGTCTCCAGTCGCTCGGCATTTATCTCTAAAGTGCCGACGATGTCTTCAGTCGCCCGACGGCTACCTTTAAAGCGCCCACGATGTCCTCAGTCGCTCGGCGGTTATCTCTAAAAAACGCTGGCGTCGTTACAAGTCACTCGGCTGTCACCTCTAAGATAGCCGACGTGGTCAAACTGTCATCCCGACGCTGACATGGTTTCGTCATCACTCGGACTCTAATGCAAATGCATAAATGGTGACAATAATAGCTCGGCCATCACCCCTAAAGCGGCGATATGATGCCCGAGTTATTTAGATACTATTCCGAATGAATCAACTTCACAAATAAGAGATCAACTTACTATGAAGCAAAGTAATTGGCACAGGAGGAGACAAAGTTATTCTTCATTAAGGGAAGTAACAGTACTTACAAATCAACTCATTATGAGTTGATACTTCCCTACTACTACTACTACTACTACGCTACACTATACTACTCTACACTACTAATACTACTACATTATTTCACTATACTACTTCTAATCTATACTAATATCTAAAAACCAGTGGCATTCAGCCACTGGCCTTGTTGCTGCCCTTGCTGCTGCCGCCGCCACCGCTGCCCCTGCTGCTGTCGCCGTTGCCGCCCCTGCTGCTGCCATTGCCGCTCCTGCCGCCGCCGTCACCGTCGTCGCTGCCGTCGCCTCCGTTGTCGTCGTCGTCGTCACCTTCGTCGTCCTCCTCGGGCGAGTCCTCCTCGTCCGAGGAGTACTCCGACTCATCCGAGCCCTCGAGCCCGGAGCGCTCGACGACCCGGATGTAAGTCCAGACCTCCGCGGCAATCCCCTGAGAGTCGTCCGAGTCATCGGACGACGCTGGGGGAGATACAGGAGCTGGAGACCCCTCAGACTCAGAGGAGAACTCCTCCTCTGAGTATTCCGAGTCACCAAAGTCCTCTGATGGAGGAGTCAGCTCGCGCTTGCGTTTGTTGTTCTTGCCCATGGTGGAAATGCAAGGAGAGGAAGAAAGCAAGCAGCGGAGAACAACAAGAGATGTGAAAAAACCAGAGAGGCAAAAGCACTATTTATAGAAGAAGAAGGCAACCGCTCACCTCCAACCACGGTCACTGAACAGTCGCGAAGCATTCAATACACACTTCAACCCGTCTGAAGACACGTCAGGCGGCTGACGCCGTTTCACGCAACGCAACACCCATTGGGACACCAGTCAACAGCGCAGATGATATGATTACGCCCGCCGTCACATCACATTACTACTCAGAAGCAGCCGGCTAAAACACTCAGCGTACCAAGTCGTCCCTTGCCCACACCCATTGGAGGGACGCCCAGGAATTATCAGTATATTTTTCAAAACTGTCACGTCCGTGCAGGGCATGCAATGAATACCTCAAGACAAAAATGAGATATCAGTAAGGATCAAAGGAAAGCCAAATATAGCCGGTGAAGTACAAAATCTGACCGACAGAAGCGACGTGAAGACTAGCCAGGGAACGTCCATCAAATGTCCAATCAGTCGCAGAGCAAATAAATTGCACCACCTAGCAAGATATGGGCGGATCACGAACTCGGCTGCAAAAGACAAAATACATGCTGACCTCTAAAGCATAATATTGATGACATAATGCTGACCTCTAAAGCATAATATAGATGACATAATGCCGACTTCTAAGGCATTAGAAAAAAAAGAAAAGATGACCCTCAGCAAAAATACACGAAATGAAGACCTTCGAGTGGATTATCTTCAAAAATCCACTCGAAGCTCGGGGGCTACACCCATTGGGTGCACCTCCGGTGCACCCAATGAATCACCATTTCAAGAGAAGACGACACCAACTTCTAAGGCATAAGGCAAGATTGAAGACAAGATTGACCCTCAACCAAAGTGCAAGTGGAAAATAAAAATAATTTCTGATGAAGACCTTCGAGTGGATTATTTTCCAAAGTCCACTCGAAGCTCGGGGGCTACACCCATTGGGTGCACCTCCGGTGCACCCAATGAAGTTCAGGGTCTTACAATATGAAATGCCGACCTCTAAGGCACAAGCATGAAACAAGGCTCCAGTTTACGAGTGATCAAAGCAGAAGGAGACAGTAAAAAATCATTTTTACCAGACTGCTTGGAAAGCATTTTCTTATCATAAACAAAGACTACAAGCTGGACCTAGGATCTTTGGGCTGATTATCTCAAAATCAGCCCGAAGATCGGGGGCTTGTGGTGGACAGATATCCCCCGGGTCCACTAGAAGGATAAAAGACCTCACGAAAGGCCCAAGGGCCCAATAATCCGTGAGGTCACTCCTTCATGGGCCTGGGGAGGAACGACCAGTGAAGCAGATCGACATAAGGCCGGGTTGGCGCAAACCCGGACGGTCCCACAGCGTTGAGCAAGCGACCGCAACAGAAGATCCGACTTTCACGCGCTGGAGCCCCGTACGATGGAACCAGGCGAGGATAAGTCGGCAGAATCATAGGAAGATAGACAAAAACGGTTCACTAACTTTTAGGTGCATATCCACATGTATTACCTCACGGTCGAATATATAAGGCCTAGGGGGCACCCCTTCAGAACGATCGATCCCATTATTACTCAGCCATTCACCTCATCTCTCTAAGCTCTAACTTCAAAGAGCTACCTTGTAACCCATTGCACAAAGCATACTCGCCAGGACGTAGGGTGTTACGCATCTCAAAGCGGCCCGAACCTGTAAACACTGTCCATTGTTCCTCGTGCATCTGGCACGAACCATTTAGCTACAGTCGGCGACACCATCCTACTCCTAAAACACATTGAGGGGCAACCCCGGGTGTGCGGTCGGACCCAAAACACCGACAAGATCCTATATTTATGAAGAAAATAAAACATTAAATACGATTTTTTGTTTCTATGCGCGCAATTCATTTCCTTTCATTGCACATTCTTTCGATCATAAATTCATGCGCATACAGCTGATAACAGATTTTTATGCAGTATACCGAATTGCATAATTATCTACACAGTGTAGCATATTTAGTATCAATATATATCATAAAATGGTCATTACGAGTCTAGCTACATGACTATTGCAGCGATCCTAAATTTATGGAGGAAATAAAGCATTTAAAAATAGAAACCGTCACACATATCTTTCCTAAATTTACGCGTGCAAGGGAACGTGTTTGACTCATGCATGCATTTTGCCATAATTTTTGGATCTGTATAAAATTAGAAACCGCATGCATGCGGCTGCCATGTTTTTCGAATCTGCCATCAAAATAGGATCATAATAACAACATACTAGAGCTATCAACCTCTCACATTGGCTCGATATTTACGCTTATAATTGAGGGATTTTATGCTCAAAACTTAAGGTTTTTAAGCTCCAACGCGGAGATGCGTCCACCAGTGAATTACATGCCAGATTTTTTACGCAGTGTACCGAATTGCATAAATACCTACACAGTGTAGTATAATTTGTGTCAGTATATATCTGTCGGGGACCGTAATTAGGGGTACCCCCAATGCTCCTTAATCCGGCTGGAAAGCATCTTCAGAACAAACCATAAACGACCGATAAAGTGCATGCCTCGTCTACCAAGGGACGCGACCCCATCCGAACCCAGCCTCGGCCTCGGGCGGGAACAGTAGTCCCGGACGGATTCACGCCTCGCCCGAGGGCCTCCTCAGGTAGTGGGCACACCCTCGGCTCGCTCGAAGCCTAGCTTGGGCAAACTTTGTCGTGCAGCGACCTCGGCCAGATCGCCTTACCAACCGACCATATCGCATGCGCATTTAATGCGGGGATCGCCTGACACCTTATCCTAACACGCGTGCCTTAGTCGGCAAGGTCGAAGTGACCACAGTCATTTCGCCCATTTACTGACCGTTCTGATAGGAAAACAGCGCTATTCACCCCGTTCCGACTACTGTGCCAACCAGCAGGGTAAAACTGACGACAGCAGGTCTCGACCTCCCCCGAGTTCAACCTCGGCGCAACAAGGAGCTCCGCCTCGCCCGACCCCAGGCCTCGGCCTCGGAAGAAGGTCTCCGCTTCGCCCGACCCCAGGCCTCGACCTTAGGAGAAGTCTCCGCCTCGCCCGACCCCGGTCTCGGACCGACTACGCTACAGGGGATACATCATTACCCTACTCCTAACTAGCCGCCTCAGGCTATGAAGGAACAAGACCGGTGTCCCATCTAAGGTCACTCCGGTAACAGGTAATGATGGTTCCTCGTGTGCGCTCATGATGTCGGTTGCTCTCAACCCCCTACGGAAGCAAGGAAACGTCAGTAGGATCCATGCCGCACCGCCAGCTATGCTTCTACAGGGCTCAAGGCACTTCTCCGACGGCCACGTTAGCGCACGTACAGGGCTCAAAGCACTTCTCCGCCAGCCAAGTTAGCACATAGCTACACCATTGTACAGCTGGGCATCTCCTTGTATCTATAAAAGGGGATGTCCAGAGCCTTCCTAAAGCACGTTCACACGGGGGAACACACACACAACAACGGAGACATAACACAGACGGACACACGCAGGGACGAGACGAGCGAAGAGAGGCAGGCAGAGTAGGAGAGACACGGTGAAGGCTAACTCAGACGCCTCACTTCAGGGCTAGACTCCCTCCCTCTCTCTCTCTCTCAACGCTTGTAACCCCTACTACGAGCACTCCGGTGCAAGATAATATAGGCCTCATTCCCCTCTTGTGTTCCATCTTGCATCAACTCATCTGGGCAGGGACACGCAACAATAAATTCACTAGTCGGTTGACGGTCCTCGTGGGTCCGAAACGCCGACAATATCTTAAACTAATTCTAATGTGTTTAGTTGCATGTCTGTTGGAGAGATCCTATATTTATGAAGAAAATAAAACATTAAATACAATTTTTTGTTTCTATGCGTGCAATTCATTTCCTTTCGTTGCACATTCTTTCGATCATAAATTCGTGCGCATGCAGCTGGTAACAGATTTTTATGCAGTATATCGAATTGCATAATTATCTACACAGTGTAGCATATTTAGTATCAGTATATATCATAAAATGGTCATTACGAGTCTAGTTGTATGGCTGTTGCAGCGATCCTAAATTTATGGAGAAAATAAAGCATTTAAAAATAGAAACCGTCACACATATCTTTCCTAAATTTACGCGCATGCAAGAGAACATGTTTGACTCATGCATGCATTTTATCATAATTTTTGGATCTGTATAAAATTAGAAACCACATGCATGGGGCTGCCATGTTTTTTTGGATCTGCCATCAAAATAGGATCATAATAACAACATAATAGAGCTATCAACCACTCATATTGGCTCGATATTTACGCTTATAATTGAGGGATTTTATGCTCAAAACTTAAGGTTTTTACGCTCCAACCCGGCGATGCGTCCACCAGTGAACAACATGCCAGATTTTTTACGCAGTGTACCGAATTGCATAAATACCTACACGGTGTAGTATAATTTGTGTTAGTATATATCATAAACTAGTTCTAATGTGTTTAGTTGCATAGCTGTTGGAGAGATCCTATATTTATGAAGGAAATAAAATATTAAATACGAGTTTTTGTTTCTATGCGTGCAATTCATTTCCTTTCATTGCACAATCTTTCGATCATAAATTCGTGCGCATGCAGCTGGTAACAGATTTTTATGCAGTATACCGAATTGCATAATTATCTACACAGTGTAGCATATTTAATATCGTATATATCATAAAATGGTCCTTACGAGTCTATCTGTATGGCTGTTGCAGCGATCCTAAATTTATGGAGGAAATAAAACATTTAAAAATAGAAACCGTCACACATATATTTTCTAAATTTACGCGCATGCAAGGGAACGTGTTTGACTCATGCATGCATTCCTTTTTTGCACGCATGGGGCGGGTGGCGCACCCGACAGACTGGTTGAGTCGGCGCGCTAGGTTGAAGCACGTTGCAGGGTGGTCGACCTGGACTTTTTTTTAACTATTGGAAGCCCAGAGCTCCCGTTATACCTGCTATATATATATATATATATATATATATATATATATATATATATTCTTTTTAGTTTTTACTCAGACATGTATCAATATCAACTAATCAGCAAACGAAGCACAGGCAGAGTTGAGACAAGTTTACAAGCTTGTTTGGTTCGCTGTTTAACTTGTCACACTTTATCTAACTTTTCTATCTAAAGTTAGTTTTTTAATTCGAACGACTAACCTTAGTCAAAATCTGGTATAGTTAGCCAAAAAAAACCAAACAGGCTCTACATCAGCCACCTCAGCTGAGGAGCAGTGACGGAAAGCACACGGACGCGCAAGGCATGCGAACCGCAAAGCAGCCAAGCAAGCGTGGCAAGAACAAGGAAAGCATGAATCCGCGCGGATGCCGGATGCGGATCGGCCCACGTCGTGCACTCCGCAGTCCGCTATAGCTCCAACCGTCTCATCGGTTCCCTGTTTTCCGTGCACGCTTCAGGCCGCGAGCTGAAGCTGAGCCGGCCGGCCTCACGCTTTCAGTGTGCACGTCGCTCACGCACGGCCGCACACACAGCAAGCAGCGGCAGCGCCACAGCATGCATATATATAGGGCCCCAAGTGAAGAACGCCATGCATCCCATCTCCATCCCCATCCATAGAGCTGCAGGCGGCCTGCGCTGCAGCCAACAAGCTCATCAGCTCACCGTACCTAGGAGGACGACCGAGCAGCTAAGGTAGTAGTAGCTAGCTAGCCAGTGATGGCGGGCTACAAAGCGCAGGGCGGGGCGCTCGGCGTCGTCCTGGCTGTCGCCGCGCTCTTCGCGGCGGCAGCGATGGCGATGGCGGTGGACGACGAGCACATGTACCACTGGAAGTGCTTCAAGTCGTGCACGGGGAACTGCCGCGACGAGGACGCCTTTGACGACGTCGTCGCCCGCCACTCCGAGGGCTCCTCCCACGTCGTCGTCGCTGCCGTCTCCGGCGGCAAGTGCAAGGACAGGTGCCTCAGCGAGTGCTTCGAGGACCTGCCGGCCCTCTGCTACCACCAGTGCGTCGCCACCAACTGCCTCTGCTACCCACCCTGTATGTGCTAGCTCTGCTGCATGGTCAAGCAGCTGATAAGACCCATGGATCGTATACAATTTTGTTTCTGGAATGAGTCTTATTATCTGGAATCCTAATGATCTCTCTCCCTGTCATGCCCTGTCCTGTCCATGTGTTGCTTTACTTCTGTACATGCAATCGATTTTATTTGCAGTTAGCAACGAGAAAGTGATGTGCCTGAAGAGCTGCTGCAACAAGTGCTTCCACCACGGCCCGCCTGCCCCGAAGCCGAGGCCGCCAATGCCTGGTCCTCCGAAGCCGCCTGCCCCGGCGAAGCCCAAGCCACCGCCGACGCCGACGCCGACGCCGACGCCGAGGCCGCCAGCGCCAAAGCCACCGACGCCCAGGGCGCCGCCACCGCCAAAGAAGCCGTGTCCCTGCCCCCCCGGCAGCGACGAGGTCGAGGCCAGCGAAAACAACTGATACGTACGATGGATCGGCCAGTCGTCGTCGTCTCAGAATAACTCCATATACTATACCACTTGACTTCGCAAGTGTACGTGTGTGGGTACGTCGGCACATCAAGTAGGCCCCACTATACGACGCGACGCATATATGTACGCAACGTACTTAATTGCTGCTACCAAGGAAAAGGAAGGAAAGCAATTCTAGCTCCGTTGTTGTAAATGATGCATGTACTGAAATTTATCTTCTATAGAGTGCGCAGAGGCACATTGCGCACTTAGTATTATGTATAGCATACATCGAATGTTCAAGTTTACTGAAAAACAAATCGGTGCGAGTGCAAAAGACATGCAATGACACGGTGTCCTGTTTGGCCAAAAAGAGGGTATATACCGCATGCTCCGGATTTAGGCTAACCGCAGTCGAGGACTGTAAAATCCCCCAATAAAGCCTTTAGAGTCATCGTGACACCAGCAGCAGACGACTGTTTCAACTTTTTTCAGCTTCTGACCACGAGAAACGCTATTACAGATTGCCGAACATCTAGCTTTTCAGCCTGCTAGTATAAGAATCACTTTAGTCAAAACTATCTAACATCGACGTGAACAAAATTGGTCGAGTTATGGCGATAGTAGAAAACTGTTACTTTATATATCCTAAACTCTATGGACTCTTTTATCTTTATTCTTATAAGAATAATCTCCACGATACTCAGGATCTCTCCATAGCTAGATTTTTAGAAAAGTCCATCGGAAATAAATTGAACCATACAGACCCTACATACGGGGCTACACTATCACCGAGGCATCCTCCAACCTTAAATATGGCGTGGATGCGCACACGACTCTATTCCGCCTCTCTCCTCTACTATCCGTAGTGGGTGTGCTCCACGCACACAGGGTGCTACACGTACGAGCGCGTACAGCAAAGCAAGTGAAGTGGAAAAAATAATATAATATATGGTAGTTAGTATAGAGTTAAGATATAAGTAAATATGACCATAGATGATTATGGTATAGAGTACATAGTTTTGCTGATGAGGATAGAATATTATTTTTAGGGCAAGTTTGGAAACCTCATTTTCACAAGGATTTTCATTTTCTCAAGGAAAATTAGTTCATTTTCCTTAGAAAATTAGAAATCTCTTAGAAAAATGGAGTTTCCCAAACTAGCCCTTAGAGTACAAATTTAGATTAGTGTGAGTGTGGTTAGCCTTAGTTGGGCCCATCCACCTATCATGATGGGCCATCACCTAGGGCTACTTAAATCACTCCATGATTCACGAAGATTGAGAGAAAAAATAGCTAATTTCTCACTTAATTTCTAGAAATCTCGGAGCGGATTTAAGTTTTCAAACTAGTCATAATAAGTGAATTAGAGGAGATTGAGAGGAGAAACTCCTCGCTATTCAAATTTAAATAGCAAAGGATTTCATCCCCTCATTCTTCTATAATTCCCTAACACCAAACTAGTCCTAGACTGGCGATTTAGCCGGCTTACGCGGCAGCGGAGAAGAATAGAAAAAGTAAAAACCTAATTAAGTAAATATGAGGTCCCATGGTTTCTTTAAATAATCAAAACAGGTACAATTGCACAAAATATGCGCCAGTTATTAATCATGTATAACAAAAATTTTTTTGCTTCCTGGGAAAACAAAAACAAAACAAAGCTGTACACTATATACAATCTACATATATATACAAGGATCGGCGTTACGTCAAATTCCCTATAGAGGCCTTATTGGGCATATAGCGTGAAGCTGTCCGAATTGGGGGTCAATCCTCCGCGCCATCTTGGGAACCAGATCCCTGTCACGGTTGTTACATGCCCATGTCTGATGTCTGTCTGGATGCAGTGCAACATGCATGTTTCTGCAGCACCATAATGTATGGCTTTTCCAGTGTGATGTGGTTGTTTACTCGATCAGGTTGACATGTTGAGTTCTGCATGCTATGTTTAATTCTTGAGACCATCAAATGAACTTTTGATTGGCCAACTCCTCATAGTTCTATTACTCCATGAGTCCCAAAATAAAATTTCGTTTTAGAGATTTATTGTATTCACACAATACTATATTGATGTATGTGTTTTATATATGTGTCTAGATTTATCTTCATTCATTTAAATATAGACATATAAATTAAGAGCTAAAATAACTACTATTTTAGAACGGATGGAGCATTCGCTTTAGCTCTTAGTTTTATGTCTATATTCAAATAAATGATGATAAATCTGGACACATATAAAATACATACATCAAGTATTGACGAATACATTAATTATCTGGAACGAATTTTAATTTGGAGCGGGGGTATATTTGTTAGTCACATCAGATGTGTTTCAGTTTGTTCCCTTTTTTTTTGTTTATTTCTCTTGCTACTGCACTTGACCAGAAACTAATGTTTTGATAACTGCTCTTTCGGCAGCTGTAAGTTTGATTTGATAAGCTGTGTAACCAGCTGGTTCTGCAAAGACAGTTTTTTTTTATTAGTCTGCAAAGACAGAGTTACCATGCCCAAGAGAAGAAACTAGAGCTGCAGATTTGATAGAATGGATTCAAATAACGACAGAGATGGATAGCATTTATATAGACATGTGCTGATAATATAATTCATTCAAAGATGCGGCAAAGATGGATAGAGGTGTCAAGGTAATAAGAGGAAGAGAATGTCAGTTGTCCCAGTCTGTATCTCGGAACTGCTACACAGTTGACACACTTCCTGCATGCTACAATACTGCAGCCTCATGCGTTTCAGACGCGCGTAAATGGCGCTGCCTATACAACGGCAGCGGCACACAGGCGATAGGCACAGCCGCACAGGCGCTGCATGCTACGGCTACCAATAGCTAGTTCTGGGGCAGTACAAATGCGAGCAACTCGGTGCGAAACCACACCACCCATCGCCACCACCAATCAATCCATCACGTTAGCTGCACCTGCGCCTCTCCTTGAGGTCGCGCAGCCAGCAATGGCGTGCTCCAAAGCGGTGCTGCTCGCCGCGCTCCTAGCCGTCGCAGGAGCGCTCTCCTCCGCTGCGGTGTGGGAGGACTACGACCACCACATGTACCACAAGTGCTACAGGTCCTGCATGAGGAAGTGCGACGACGACGATGCCGATGATGCCTTGAAGAATAGCATCAGCCCCGTTGTCACCTCTGTGTCCGATGATCACGACCATGACGACGATCACGACCACCACGATGATCACAACCACGACCACGACGACCACCATGATGATCACGACCACGACCACCATCACGATGATCACGACCACGACCATGATGATCACGACCACGACCATAATGACAACCACGGCGAACACCATGACGACGACGATGAGGATGACGATTACAACTATTGCCGGGTGGAGTGCATCGAGGACTGCATCGACTACGTGCCCGGCATTTGTTACCGCCACTGCGTCTCCTACTCCTGCCTCTACCTGCCACCGTGTACGTTCTGTGCTTAGATATATACTTATCAATCAAGTCCTTAACTCTATTAATGCATTTGTTGTGTTTCTATATGCCAACAGATAGCTACCGGAGAGCAGCTTGCTTCCGGCGATGCGGCCACAGATGCTATCACCATGACCATCATCGTCATCACCACCATCACCACCACCACCATGAAGATGACCATGACGATGACGATAACGATGACCACCACGATGGCCCAACGCCAAGCCCACCTAAACCTGAACCCAAGCCGCAACCACCAAAGCCAGGGCCGACGCCCAAGCCGCCGATGCCTAGTCCAACGCCAGAGCCACCGCCCCCATACAACAGAAGCCAAGTACACGCCGAAACTGCCGCAAAAGCCGTCTTCGTCTAGTACACCACGCACCGATGCCGCCCAATACTCTGCAGTCACCACCAAAACAGGCATCGTCCACTGAACCGAGGAACCAAAACTAGCACTGGCACCTCAAGCTACCCACAACAGTTGATGGATAACTCATAACTCATTCATGCATGATTAGAATACACGAGGATTATCTAGCTCAACTGGTAGATGTAGTCTGTAGATTGGGCATAAATAAATCTGATATAATAAGCCTAGTTCTATAGATCCATGTCTGCATGATGTACTTACTGATCGAATGGCCATAATATAGTGTAAGAATTCCATAATTCTATGTTCTCGATCTTCTATATTCTCGATCTTTTATCTCACTACGAGGAGGGAGTATATGTAACTTCATATCCAGCCTAGCATCCGCGTCTACTCATAGTCCTGGTTACTGTTCATCCGACTTGGTTTTAACCCTGCCTGACCGACGTCATATCAGCTATCGATCGTATTATCGATTTTCTATTGATAATCGTCAATTCTTATCTGATGCCGTGGTTCAATACAGTCTTTATCATTACGCTACAGTCATCTCATCACATCATATATTTTCTTTTACAAACATTTAGTTAAAATAAAAAAGTGTTTTTATTAAAATATAAATTCATCCAAGTATATAATTATGCAAATAAAATCTACATAATTCATAAAAATAACTAAAGTATAAAAACGTTAAAATAAAAAAATCACATAGTTTATAAAAAATACTGATACACTGCTACTCCTATTTAGTGTTTGTCTTCTTATTCCGGCTCTTCTGCCTCTTCTTATCTAATTCCAGTTGCTTTGTTAACTTTTCTAAGGCCAACTTATGAGCTATTTTCGTGTCTTTGTCCATATCGGATGGAGCGATCTAGCTATTTATTAAATTTCTCAAACAATAGTTTGAGTAATCCATAGTTAGCCTTGTACCACTTCTTTAACATCATTTTCTTCTTTAATAGGGACTCATTGCTACTTGTTATTGGCCTCTTCTCCTTCCAATGGGCTCTTGCCCAATTGTGGCCAATAGAGCATGGTGTGTCCATATTTCCCTATGATACAGAGCTCATCTTCCTAGTTAAGATGAGACCTTTTGCTCCCATCATTAGAATCATTATCATCATGCGTCGCAAACTACTTGGGATGATGGTGAAGAATGCCCGATGTGCGCCAACTTAAAGTCAGTTTTGTCGAGCTTATTGTGAAAGCTCTCCTTGGTTACTTCAAGAAGCATAACGACATTCGCTCCATTCGATCGGGTCGCGTACAAGCGGTTGTAGATGCCATTAAAGGGGGTGGTCTTTTGATTGCTCGTACCAATCCTTCAGTTACTTGGGGGTACAGAGGTGAGAAGCTTCCATGATGGAGTTGTAGGTGCCGGCTATTTAGCCCTAAAAGGTTGATCCCTTCTTCATGTCACCATCAACAGGGTCCATAGAGTTTAGTAGTCACATTTGAACCTACAAATCTATGGACTCAAAATTTATATTAATCTAAAAAATATGTGGAGTTAATAAAAATATCTATGTACTTATCCGTCTTTCATCTTCCATCTTTATTTAGTGTCTTAGTCGTTGGAATTGAGGGAGCACTGAGGTAAGTAGCTATTGTACTGCTGGGTAGTGCTTACATATACCCGTACCCGCGAGATAAAATCATACCCATAAAAAACACATACCCACTCGCGGGTATAAAATTGTACTCATGTCGCACCCACATGGGAAAAAATCGTTGGATAACCCACACTCGATAAGATACCCACTAAACAAACAAACACACACACACACACACACACACACACACACACACACACACACATATATATATATATATATATATATATATATATATATATATATATATATATAGTTTTGAGGCGGGTATAAATTACCCATGTGTACGCGGGTATGTGTAGTACATATCCATACCCGCACTTGTCTACCAGATGGGTATAACATTGTGCCCATTAACGTGCCCATGGGCCATAGGTAAAGAATTTATTCCATACCCACCCTTATGTCGGGTAAAACCCATCAGTTATACGGGTTTTGGGTACCCATTATCATCTCTACTCACATATAATTACTAGAGATCATATCTGATTGCATATGAGAGGTACCAGGGTTAAAACCCCTAGGCCCCAACGCCCATGGGTCACAATGAGTAAAGTCGCTCTAAAAATGCATGAACAAGGCCCAACTAACCCTCGAGCGTGTATGGACCGTTGTCGACTCTATGGGGGTGACGTCTGACTCTAGCCCTGGTGCAAAGCAGGAGCACCTAGGGCTCGGATGATACGTAAGGGGTCAGATGAACCCAACACCGATCAAAAGGTCAGGTGAATCACACCTAGGGATGAAAACGGACGGAAAAAACTCGTTTCGTCTGGTACCGTTGTCGGCGTTTCGAGACCGGGGGGTCCCTGGGCCGACGAGTGAATGTCGCCGCGTGCCCCAGCCCAGATGGGTCGGCGCGAGGCCGAGCGCGAAGGGGGGAAGTGAGGTGGCCGGAGATGGGTGTGAGAGAGGTGGAAATCCCGCGGCCTTCGTGTTCGTCCTGCGCCCAGGTCGGGTGCGCTTGCAGTAGGGGGTTACAAGCGTCCACACGGGAGGGGGAGCGAGCGGCCTCACGTGAGCGCCTGTCTCGTCCTCGTCCCCGCGCGGCCAACCCTCTCTAAGGGGTCCCTGGTCCTTCCTTTTATAGGCGTAAGGAGAGGATCCAGGTGTACAATGGGAGGTGTAGCAGAGTGCTACGTGTCTAGCGGAGGAGAGCTAGCGCCCTGAGTACACGCCATCGTGGCGGCCGGAGAGGCTTTGGCGCCCGGTTCGTGTGATGTCGTGGCCGTCGGAGGAGCGCTGGAGCCTGGCGGAGGGACAGCTGTCGGGGCTGTCGAGTCCTTGCTGACGTCCTCTTGCTTCCGTAAGGGGGCGGAGAGCTGCCGTCGTCAGGGAGCGTGCGGGGCGCCATCATTGCCTATCTGGCGGAGCGAGCCAGATGGGACGCCGGTCTTGTTCCCCGTAGCCTGAGTCAGCTTGGGGCAGGGTAATGATGGCGCCTCCCGTTGACGTGGCCGGTCCGCGCCCTAGGTTGGGCGATGTGGAGGCTCCTCTGAGGTCGAGGTCGAGTCTGTCTTCCGTGGCCGTGGTCGAGTCCGAGCCCCTGGGTCGGGCGAGGCGGAGACCGTCGGCTGAGGCTAGGGCTGAGTCCGAGCCCTGGGGTCGGGCGAAGCGGAGTTCGTCGTCTTCTGGGGCTGAGCCTAAGTCCGAGCCCTGGGTCGGGCGGAGCGGAGTTCGTCGTCTTCTGGGGCTTAGCCCGAGTCCGAGCCCTGGGTCGGGCGAAGCGGAGTTCGCCGTCTTCCAGGGCTGAGCCCAAGTCCGAGCCCTGGGTCAGGCGGAGCAAAGTTCGTCGTCTTCAGGGGCTGAGCCCAAGTCCGAGCCCTAGGTCGGGCGGAGCGGAGCTTCCTATGGTGCTTGAGGTCGGGCCTGACTGCCTGTCAGCCTCACTCTGTCAGGTGGCACTGCAGTCGGTGCGGCGCAGGCGGCGCTATCCTTCTGTCAGGTCGGTCAGTGGAGCGGCGAAGTGACTGCGGTCACTTCGGCTCTGTCGACTGAAGGGCGCGCGTCAGGATAATGGTGTTAGGCCACCTTTGCATTAAATGCTCCTGCGATTTGGTCAGTCGGCGCGGCGATTTGGTTAGGGTCGCTTCTTAGCGAAGACAGGGCCTCGGGCGAGCCGGAAATGTGTTCGTCGCTGGAGGGGGGCCTCGGGCGAGACGGAGTTCCTCCGGGGTCGGCTGCCCTTGTCCGAGGCTAGGCTCGGGCGAGGCGTGATCGAGTCCCTCGAATGGACCGATCCCTGACTTAATCGCACCCATCAGGCCTTTGCAGCTTTATGCTGATGGGGGTTACCAGCTGAGAATTAGGAGCCTTGAGGGTACCCCTAATTATGGTTCCCGACAGTAGCCCCCGAGCCTCGAAGGGAGTGTTAACACTCGCTTGGAGGCTTTTGTCGCACTTTTTTGCAAGGGGACCAGCCTTTCTCGATTGCGTTTTGTTCCGGTGGGTGCGCGAGAGCGCACCCGCCGGGTGTAGCCCCCGAGGCCTCGGAGGAGTGGTTTGACTCCTCCGAGGTCTTAATGCCTCGCGTAATGCTTTGGCTGGTCTGGTCGTTCCCTCATGCGAGCTGGCCGTAGCCCGGGTGCATGGTCGGGTCCCAAGTTCTCGGGCTGGTATGTTGACGCTGTCAACGGTTTGGCCGGAGCCAGGTTTGCGAGAGCAGCCCCCGAGCCTCTGCACAGGGCGAGAGGACGATCAGGGACAGACTCGACTTTTTTACATACGCCCCTGCGTTGCCTTTCCGCAAGGAGGAGGGGGGGAAGCGCCATGTTGCCCTCGGTGGGCGCCGAACATGGTGTCTCCGGTGAGCTGTTGGCGGGTAATCCGAGCGGACGTTCGTGCCCCATTTGCTAGGGGTCGGCTAGAGGCCTAGAGGCGCGTCCAAAAGTACCTGCGGGTGATCTGCCGGACCCGGTCCCCTGTCGACGGGGTCCAAGGGCTCGATGCCTCCCTCTGATGGGATTCCGTTACAAGATCGTTCCTGCTGGTCTCAGAAATGTCCTAGGGTACCTCGGGAGCGCAGCCCGAGCCTTGGTTATGTATCGAATGTACCCATGGTCATCCCTCGCTCTGCGTCTGAGGCGGCTGTGAACCCTTCAAGGGCCAGCCTTCGAACCCCTGATCAGTAGTGGGCGCGGAGCCCGAGTAGCCTGAGGCGGTCATTGAACCCTTCCGAGGGGCCGACCTTCGAACCTCTGACCAGTAGTGGGTGTGGAGCCCACGCGCTTTGAGGCGGCTGTTGAACCCCTCCGAGGGGCCAGCCTTCGAACCTCTGATTAGTAGGGAGGCTCGGAGCCTGGTTCCTTCACGGGGAAGGATCCTTTTTGGGGTATCCCCCTTTCCCGGTCCCTGTTGTAAGAGAAAGAAAGAGGAAAAAAGAAAAGGATTCGAAATCGAATGACGTGGCGTACCTTTTTTGACGCGGTCATTATGACGAAGGCAAAGCGTCGCTCGCTTCCCCTGCCAGAGGCGCCGCCTTTCCCGCCGCGGAGTTAATGCGATGGGGCGTGCGGTTCGCGGGGCGGCTGTCGGTGTTTTGGGTCCGACCGCACACCCGGGGTTGCCCCTCAAGGTGTTTTTAGGAGTAGGACGGTGTCAACGACTGTAGCAAAATGGTTCGTGCCGGTCGCACGAGGGACAGTGGACAAGATTTGCAGGTTCGGGCCACTTAGAAGTGCGTAACACCCTACGTCCTGGTGAGTATATGAGCGTGGTTACAAGAGGGTTCTCCGGATAGAGGACGCAGAGAGTTTATGTGGGTGGCTAAGTAGAACAGGGTCGATCGTTCTGAAGGGGTGCCCCCTAGGCCTTATATACTCGACCGTGGGGCAGTACACGTGAGTATGATAACAACAAGTAGCTAAAAGATAGTGAACCTCTTGAGTTTATCCCTATGTAACCCTCGCCGACTTATCCTCGCATGGCTCTGTTGCATGGGGGCTTCAGCGCGGGAAAGTCGGGTCTCTGTTGCGATTCATTCGTTCGACGTTGTGGGCCGTCTGGGTTTGCACTAATCAGTCTCACGTCTTCTTTTCTTTGTTGGTTGTCTTTCCCTAGGCCCACGAAAGAATGACCTTACGAATTATTGGGCCCTTGGGCCTTTCGTGAGGCCTTTTACTTCTTTAGTGGACCCAGGGGATATCTATCCCCCACAAGCCCCCGATCTTTGGGTTGATTTAGAGGTAATCAACTCAAAGATCTAAGGTCCAAAAAATGACTTCCTGTTGTCTTCTCTAGCTCTGATCACTCGTTCGACCAAAGTTTGGTTTTGTGCTTGTGCCTTAGAGGTCGGCATTTTGGATTGTAAGACTCTGGACTTCATTGGGTGCACCGGAGGTGCACCCAATGGGTGTAGCCCCCGACCTTTGAGTAGATTTTAGAAGATAATCTACTCGAAGGTCTTCTTCCCAAGGTTATCTCCATTCGCGCTCCTGCATCTCGGTTGAGGATTGGTCTTTTCAATCTTGCTCTACGCCTTAGAAGTCGGCGCTATATCGGTTTAGAATAATACTCCATGGGGTGCACCGGAGGTGCACCCAATGGGTGTAGCCCCCGACCTTCAAATGGATTTTTTAAGGATAATCCATTCGAAGGTCTTCCTTTCGCTTGTGGAAACTGGCATGAAGCTATTTTGCATTATGCTTTGGAGGTCAGCATTATGTCATCAATATTTTGCTGCAAAGGTCAGCGTATATTTTGTCTTTAGCAGCCGAGTTTGCAATCCATCCATATCTTGCTAGGTAGTGCAATTTATTTGCTTCTGCGATTGATTGGACGTTTGACGGACGTTCTCTGTCTAGTCTTCACGTCGCTTCTGTCGGCCATATCTTGTACTTTGCTGGCTATATTTGGCTTTCCTCTGATCCTTACTGATATCTCATTTTTGTCTTGAGGTATTCACTGCATGCCCTGCACGGATGTGACCGTTTTGAAAAATATACTGATAATTCCTGGGCGTCCCCCCCCCCAATGGGTGTGGGCAAGGGACGGCTTGGTACGCTGAGTGTTTTAGCCGGTTGCCTCTGAGTAGTAATGCGATGGGACGGCTAGTGTAATCATATCCTTTGCGCTGTTGACTGGAGTCCCAATGGGTGTAGTGTTGCATGAAACGGCGTCCGCCGTCTGACGTGTCTTCAGATGGGTGGAAGTGCTTATTGAATGCCTTGCGACTGTTCAGTGACCGCGGTTAGAAGTGAGCGGTTGCCTTTCCCTTCTATAAATAACCCCTTTACTTCTCTGGTTTCTTCACATCTCTTCGCTGCTCCTTACTGCCTTCTTTTCCTCCCCTCTGTCTGCTTCCACCATGGGCAAGAACAACAAGCGCAAGCGCGAGCCGACTCCTCCATCGGAGGATTTCGGTGACTCGGAATACTCGGAGGAGGAGTTCTCCTCCGAGTCCGAGGGGTCTCCGGCTCCCGTCTCTCCCCCGGCGTCGTCCGATGACTCGGACGACTCCCAGGGGATAGCCGCGGAGGTCTGGACGTACATCCGGGCCGTCGAGCGCTCCGGGCTCAAGGGCTCGGATGAGTCGGAGTACTCCTCGGATGAGGAGGACTCGGACGGCGGCGACGAGGATGAGGACGACGACGACGACGACGACGACGACGGCGACGGTGACGGCAGCGGCAGTGGCAGGGGCGGCGGCGACGGCAGCAGGGGCAGCACCAAGGGCGACAGCAGCAAAGGCAGGGCCAGTGGCTAGATGCCACTGGTCTTCTTAGATGTTAGTATAGTTTAGTATAGCTAGAATAATGTAGTAGTAATTAGTGTAGTTTAGTAGTAGTAATAATGTAGAGTAGTATAGTGTAGTTTAGTAGTAGTAGTAATGTAGAGTAGAAGTAGGGAAGTACCAACTCGTGAAGAGTTGGTTTGTAAACTCGTTAACTTCCCTTTAACGAAGAACTGTCGTTGATCCCCCCTTTTCGATGACTTGTCATTGCTTTTCCTGAATGTTGAACTGATTCTTTTGATATAGTAGAAACAACGTCGAGCGATGTGGAGGTTGACATCAGCGTTTTAGAAGTAACACCAAGCAATCGAACACAAGACCCGCGTTTTAGAGGCAATGCCAAATGATAGAAGGTCGGCATCGGCATTTTAGAAGTAATGCCGAGCGACAGAATACGGGGTCGGCGTTTTAGAAACAACGCCGAGTGATTGAAGGTCGGCGTCGGCATTTTTAGAAGTAATGCCGAGCGATTGAACACGTGGTCGGCGTGTTAGAGGACACGCCGAGTGATTGAAGGTCGGCGTCGGCATTTTAGAAGTAATGCCGAGCGATTGAACACATGGCCGGCGTGTTAGAGGACACGCCGAGTGATTGAAGGTTGACGTCGGCATTTTAGAAGTAATGCCGAGCGATTGAACACGTGGCCGGCGTTTTAGAGGCAACGCCGAGTGATTGAAGGTTGGCGTCGGCATTTTAGAAGTAATGCCGAGCGATTGAACACGTGGTCGGCGTTTTAGAGGCAACGCCGAGTGATAGCCAGCTTTACAAGTTACTTTGAGGAAAATAACCGAATGATGAGGTGGCACGTCGGCTTTCTTGGAAATAACTGTCGGATATCCACGTGGCATGCTGGGATTTCGGAGATGACCGCCGGGTGATGACTGGGCGCTTTTTGAAAGGGTATCTGGCTCAAGAATATCCCTTAAGAGTCGCGCTTTTAGCCGCCTTTGCTTTCCGTGCCCTAGTTCTTGCATTTTCGCATCTGAATCTTCTCTGCCACTCGCCTCCTACTCTGTTTCGCCAGTGAGAAGCAAGATGGCGCCCAAGAGAAAAACTGCGAACTCGTCTGCTGCAGTGATCCCCGCAATCGACCCCAACAGCCAGTTACCCTTCGCAGGTAACCACATGTCTGTAATTTCTGAAGCTGAGCTTCTCCGCCTTGTCTCCATCGGGGTTCTTCCTCCGCGGGAACTCTTTCTTGGCGGGTTTGCCACGGGACTACTGTCCCAACCGAAGATACCCACGAGTCAGTAGTTTACACTCCTTTCCTTCTTCGCGGCCTCGGCCTTCCCATATCTCCTTTTTTCCGTGGCATCCTTGATTTTTATCACATCAACCTGACTCATTTGAACCCTAATTCCATTCTCCAAATCTCTATTTTCGTTCACCTTTGCGAAGCTTATCTCGGCGTGCTGCCGCATTTTGGCTTATGGAAATATCTGTATCACTGCCGTCCTGGGATGGCCGGGGGGCAACATCAGTTGGTCGGAGGTGCCAGTTTGGAGATGCGCCGTGGGCGGAAGACCGAGTATCTCGAGATACCCCTCAAAGACAGCATTAAAGGTTGGCGTCTGGAGTGGTTTATAATTGATAATTATGGAAATTCTCTCCCTTCCCGTTCAGGAAGACAGCCAGACGTTCGTACTCCGAGTTGGACTGAGTCTCCCACGGATCAAGAAGTGGCCGAGGCAGGCGTGTTGCTTACTGAAGTCGGATTACTGAAAGAGAGAGGTCTGACTGCCGAAGCTGTGGTCACAGATTTTGTTTTCAAAAACATTCAGCCGCTGAAAGACAGGGCCTATCCGGCATATCTTTACCGAGGGCTGGCCGACTCAACCCGAGTTACCAATAGGAGAATTCCTTCTGTTGATTTGGTAAGCCGACTCGAAATGATCCTCAGGGGTAAAGTTTCAAACGTTGGTGCTCCAGTGGCATACTCGGCTTGGAACCTACCTTCTCCCAAAGCTTTCACCCTTTTTGTGTCCAATCCGCCCGTGACTGATAGCAATTTGGGTCTTAGAGTGCGACCCTCTGCTGAAGAGGTCCGTTCCTTAGTTGCTTCGCTCGGGGAGATACTTGATGATGAACGGCAGATTTATTTTGAAGTGCCCCTGAACCCTAGTGATGCAGACATAAATGATATGCTCGATCTGCTAGCTAAGGATTCATCTGATGCTGCTCCTGATGGTACATTGGCAGTGGTGCCCCTTCCAGAGGTTGATGCGACCTTGGATGTCCCGAAACCTGTCAGTACTCGCCCGAGGCGCCCTAGCCGAACCAGTCAGCCCGAGCCTTCTGCTGATGAGCAGAAGAAGAAGAGAAGACGCCTCCGGCGAGTATCCAGCTTTGACGAGGATGCCAGTACCTTAGCTCCTGCTGCCGAAGAAATGACTGCAACTGGCCTTGCTGACATTGATCCCAATGGGTGTGCTCCGCCTGCTGCTGACCCCAATGAGGATGCTGTTTGTGCTGTTACTGTGGAAGATGAGGAGGAAGAAAATGAAACTCCATTAACTCGGAAAAACAGTCGGCAGTTCGTCGCTAGCGGTGGAATTAGTGGAGTTCCTTCTCCTGCCTTGTCTGCCCTTATTGGTCTGCAAGAACTGTCCATGGCCAATTTTGATCAAGCTCTAGAGGATATGGTCCCTGAGAACTTGTTGTTGGAACCTGCAGATGCTGATGCTACAGAAACTTGTGCAGCCGTGCCAGATGCTGGGTTGAGGTCATCCCGTGCCTCGTCGACCTTAGAGCATGATCTCGAGGGTCGGGATGCTGACCTGGATCGTCCTGATCCCATGGAAGTAGCTGAAGGCCCGTCAACCTTAGAGGTGGTCACGGTAGAGAGCTTGGATCCCTTGAATAGTGCTGACACGTGCCCAGCCCCCGAGGATGTCGCCGGGGAGGACTCAGCTCGGGTGAGGAGTGTAGGCCACTACCCAGCCCCCGAGGGTGTTGCCGGGGATGACCCGGCTCGAGTGGGCAGTGCCAACCTTGACCCAGCCCCCGAGGGTGTCCGAGCGAGGTCTCCTTCCTGCACTTCCATGGATGTTCATGTGGGTTCACCTCCACACTCTGGCGGCATGGTGGTGGCTCAAACTCCGGATCAGGGGGTCGCTTTAGAGGGCAGCATCCCCACTGGTCTGGCGTTAGGCTCTGCTGAATGTACTGAGCTCGTTCCTGCTGGTCTGCTGCAAGCTGCTTTGGGTGGTGGTCTGGCACCTGGTCATCAGCTGATTTCTCCTGACTTGGGGATCCCTTCGCTTTTTTCCAACCTCCAGGTGCTGTGCTGTGCTTTAGTTTGATTTTTATGTTGCATGAATTGTTGCCATTATGTTCATCCGCTCTTCTTATCAGGCTTTGGTGGATGGAGTGGTCGGCCAGCTGAAGTCGCAGGGTGCTTCCATCCCGGAGGTGGCTTCATCTCTTGAGCGTTGGAATCCGGTGTTGCTTCGGGGTCGTGTATCTGAGTTGGAGGCAACTAATGCTGGTTAGTGTCCTTTCTTCTTCTTCTTTGTTCTTGTCACTGGATTGTTTTACCTTCTGACCTCATTTTGTTTGAATACCTCTTGATAGGGATGACTCGGCAGATCACAGTTCTTGAAGAAAAAAAAAATTCCCAAGATCAAGCTGAAATGGCTCGACGATGCGCTGACTTCGAGGAGAAGTATTCTCAGAGTCAGATCGAGTTGAGTCAGGTCTCTGCGGCTTTGGATGATGCCAACGCTCTGAGTTCTTCTCTTCATGCTCAGCTTGACTCTGAGAAGGTAGCTTACGAACCCGTGCTTCGCCTTATCATGCTCTTGGATTCTGAATGAGTTGATTTTTGCTTGTAGGAAGAAAAACACATCCTTGCTGCTTCTCGCGACAACCTGGACAGATTGTACTGAGATTCCAGCAACTCGCTGACCATCTTGGAGAGGAGCCACCGTTTTACGATGGAGGAGCTGGACAATCAGCGTCGTCAGCTGCAAGAATCCTCGGACGAAGTGACCCGCCTTACACAGTTGCTATCAGCAAAGGATACCACCATCAAGGGACTCCGAGCTTCTAAGAAATCCATTGCTCAGGAGTTAGAAACTGCCCAGCAGGCTGTTAAAGTTGCCGAAGAAGCTGCTGTCACTTTCAAAGCTCAGCGCGATAAGGCCCTGGACAAGGCCATTCGGGCGGGACGAATCTTGATGAGAAGACCCGGCGTGGTTGTCCCTGAAGATATAAGAGCCGATGTGAATGCTGCCCCTGATTCCTCGAATCGCCCTTCTTCGTCAGTCGTTCCTGAGAAAGACATTGGAAAATAAAGAAACAGTTCGCGTGCTCTGAGCGCGCAGTTAGCATGACCAAGTACTCGTTAGAGGTTATCGGCTTATCATTCGAATGACATCATCACTTTCTTATTTTATCCGAATTTCGAATTTGTGGTAACGCTACATGATGATTATGAAGTTTGTTTGTGGGATATGGAAATCATCCCCTGAACTGCATAAGCGCGAGTATGCTATACCGGTTTAAGCCGTAAATGACTTTTAGCCGATAACTCCGTTAGTAGGGTATAGTGGTCCCCCTAGGTAAAGTAAGCGTGAGCATGTTGCACCGCCTTAAGTCGTTGCCGACTTAAGTCGATTGCTCCGTTTGTAGGGCATAGTGGTCACCCCGAGTTAAGTAAGCGTGAGCATGTTGCACCGCCTTAAGTCGTTGCCGACTTAAGTCGATTGCTCCGTTTGTAGGGCATAGTGGTCACCCCGAGTTAAGTAAGCGTGAGCATGTTGCACCGCCTTAAGTCGTTGCCGACTTAAGTCGATTGCTCCGTTTGTAGGGCATAGTGGTCACCCCGAGTTAAGTAAGCGTGAGCATGTTGCACCGCCTTAAGTCGTTGCCGACTTAAGTCGATTGCTCCGTTTGTAGGGCATAGTGGTCACCCCGAGTTAAGTAAGCGTGAGCATGTTGCACCGCCTTAAGTCGTTGCCGACTTAAGTCGATTGCTCCGTTTGTAGGGCATAGTGGTCACCCCGAGTTAAGTAAGCGTGAGCATGTTGCACCGCCTTAAGTCGTTGCCGACTTAAGTCGATTGCTCCGTTTGTAGGGCATAGTGGTCACCCCGAATTAAGTAAGAATGCAAGTCAATCATAAATGAGCCAAGTATCTTTGAAATCTCTCTTTATTGATGACATATTTCCATTATGCAGAATACATGGTTGCCCCGGCTGTTTTGAGATACAGCTAGGGGTAAAACTTTCGGAGGTGCTCTATGTTCCAGGAGTTCCCAACTTCTGTGCCATCCATCTGGGTGAGGCGATATGATCCGGGACGAGTGACCTCTGCTACTATGAAAGGTCCTTCCCATAAGGGTGATAACTTGTGCCGTCCCTCCCCCGTTAGAATTCGGCGGAGGACGAGGTCTCCCATCGAAAAGAAACGTCGCCGCACAGCTTTGTCGTGGTAGCGCCTTAGAGTCTGCTGGTATCGTGCTGATTGAATCACTGCATTCAGTCGTTGTAACACCCACTTTGTAATTGGTTAGGAATAATACCAATAGAGAAACAGTTTCTCTTTATGTGGGTTTGATCTTTGTGCATCATCATATGTGAACACCATGCCCAAAAACAATTAATAAAAAGATATGCTACTAAATCCTTGCATCATGCTGAATATTTTATTTTTGTGTGCATTTTGTAACAAGAAAATAATAAAGACCAAAAAGGGGAAAATTAAATCCTAAAAGAAATTCTTGAAAATAGAGAAGAGAAAGGAATATTATTCAATACAAATAAAATTATCATTAAAATTACTTCATCACAGTTGATATGTTCAAAACAAACAACTAATGTGAAATAGTATTTGTCACAAAGAAATTTGAATTTAAACTTAGAAGATGATTTGAATTTTGAATAGGAAAGAAGGCAAAAAGGAAAAATAAGAAAAAGAAAAAGAGACCTAACCATCACTGGGCCGGCGGCCACCAAATCGGCCCATATGACCAACTTCCGCGCAGCCCAACTAGGTTATGGCGCCGACAATTGGGCCCTGCCCGTCGGCCTCCCACGCGCCTGCGCACCTCTCCGTTACACAGACGTGCGGGCCCCGTTGATCAGTCGCTTGATGCCAGGAAGGGGCGCGCGCGACTCACTGAGTTGTGGACCCGCTTGGTCAGCCTGTATCTCGCCCAGCCGTTCCCTGTGACTCGCGCGAAGTGTTACGCTGTTAGGTGGGCCCCGCATGCCAGGATCGCCTCCTTCCTCGGCTGGTCGTTGCGCCCACCTCGCGAGAAAAACGGGAGCGGACCTTGCGACCGTGGCATAAAAACCTTCTGGGTGCCCGGTCGTGCTACCCTAGCATCCGCAGTCAATACCAAAAGCCAACGCTACCTCGAATTGCGCGGAGAACCTGCGCCGCCATTGTAGGAGAGAGTGCCGCCGCCAGTGAGGAACCCATAGTTGCCGCCGCACTAGAATCTCGAGCTCTACGCGACCGTACTCACGTCGAGTGTCCAATTGGGTTCGCCCGGTCTCGGGAAGGGTGGTCAACTACTTTCCGTGGACGAATCGTGCTCCGACGCCTCGGAATTTCTCACCGGACTTCGTTCGGCGGCGACCGTCCGCCCCACGCCGTGGCCGGCCCCCTTCGCGACCCAATCAACAGGTAATACCTATCCTAATTGATTCACCGCTTCGTCCCGTAGGTATTCCTATCGTCGTTGCGCGTGTTAGGGCATCGGGTGGGGGATGGGACCCTGTAATTCCGCCGCCGCCGCGGTAGACCGGCTGCGTCGCCGTGCCATTTGTGCGGGGGAGGGTGATGTGGGGTGTGCCGTTGGATTCATGCCCAACGGTGTAGATTAGATGGGGTGATAACGTTTCGGTGGATTGGATCCGGACCATCCATCCAGATCGGACGGGTGAAAATCCTCCACCTGTTGACACCGATCAAGTGATTGCAACCCAAAGGCTGGTAATACAACAATTGACAGACATGGTGACTGAAATGCAAAACCAGATAAGACAAGAACGCGAGGAAATACGTCAGGTCCGTCTGGAGATACAACAAGAAAGAAGGCAATCACGGTTGGAGAGACAACAACAACAACCACCATCTCCACCACCACCAGCTCCACCAAGCTACATAAACATATATATAAATTACTACTATTTGTAAGATCTACATGTTCCTTTAGTTAGTATTCGGTATGATACTATTTTACGAGGAATAAAAAGGTCTATTTGACCCCATGAGTTGCTAATAAAATTGTGCGTCATGCTGAGATTTTGGTTTGTGCACATGTGTTGGACAATATGAGAAAACCCATGGGAGTAATTACACCTAAAGGGCCTGTTGAGGCGAATCAAATGACACGTAGATTGACATTGACCATTATGGGTAGAGAATTTGGAGCTACTGCTATAATATTGGAGTCAAGCAGCATAGATCTGATCCTTGGTATGTCATGGCTAAGAAAGGCAAAGGCCGTTATAGCATGTGGTAGAGGTACCGTAGAACTCACTACTACTAAGGGAGAAAGATTTCAAGTTAATATTGCAGTAACCTCCTCACCCATGCGTGCAATGTTCTTTATACCGGAGGAGTTTGTTGGTGACAACATCCGGGTGGTTAGAGATTTTCCGGATGTCTTTCCAGAGGAGTTACCAGGGATGCCACCTGAGAGAGAAGTCAAGTTTGTTATTGACCTCTTACCTGGAACCGCCCCTATTTCTAAACGGCCATATAGGATGTCCGTAGAAGAACTAAAGGAACTTAAGAAGCAGTTAACTGAGTTACAAGAGGCTGGGTACATTCGTCCGAGTTCCTCACCTTGGGGAGCACCGGTCTTGTTTGTACAGAAGAAGGATGGATCGCAGCGGATGTGTGTGGATTATAGATCACTTAATGATGTTACAGTAAAGAACAAGTATCCGTTGCCCCGTATTGAGGATTTATTTGATCAGATGCGAGGTGCTAGAATATTCTCGAAGATTGATCTCCGATCGGGATACCATCAGATGAGGATTAGACCATCGGATATTCCCAAGACAGCATTCTCGACTCGATATGGATTATATGAGTTCACTGTTATGTCGTTTGGATTAACCAATGCACCCGCTTATTTTATGAACTTGATGAATAAGGTGTTTATGGAGTACTTGGACAGATTCGTCGTGGTTTTCATCGACGATATTCTTATCTATTTTAAGAGTGATAGCGATCATGAGGAACATCTGAGATTGGTGCTACAGAAGCTACGAGATAACCAGCTATATGCTAAGTTTAGCAAGTGCGAGTTTTGGATTGGCGAGGTGCCATTTCTTGGTCATATTATTTCTAATGGAGGAATTTCAGTGGATCCTGCTAAGGTTAAGGAGATAATGGAGTGGAGAGTACCCACTACAGTTACTGAGATTCGGAGTTTCTTGGGATTAGCAGGCTATTATCGGAGATTTATTGAAGGATTTTTTTAGATTGCTAAACCTATGACTTCACTTTCACTTTTGGAGAAAGGAAGAGAATTTAAGTGGGACGAGAAGTGCCAAGACAGCTTTGATCAATTGAAGAAAAGATTGATGTCGCCACCAGTATTGGTTATGCTAGACCTACAGAAAGGATTTGATATCTATTGTGATGCGTGTGGCCAAGGCTTAGGATGCGTGCTCATGCAAGAAGGACATGTGATCGCCTATGCGTCGTGTCAGTTACGAAAACATGAATTGAACTACCCCACTCATGACTTGGAATTGGCAGCTGTTGTGCATGCGCTTAAGATTTGGAGACATTATATCATGGGGACCTAGTGTTAAGTATATACGGATCATAAGAGTTTGAAGTATATATTCACTCAGAAGGATCTCAACCTTAGGCAATGCCGTTGGTTGGAGCTTATTAAGGATTATGATTTGGAGATTCACTATCACCCGGGCAAGACGAATTTGGTTGCAGATGCCTTGAGTCGAAAGGAGCATGTTCATTCAACTATTGTTGCCCAGCTAACCGACGAGATTGTTGAGGATTTCAGGAGACTTAACCTGGGGATAGTTGCTCATACTGAAGGAGTTACTATTGATGTGGAACCTACTTTGGAGCAAGAGATCCGCAAAGGACAAGTTGGTGATGCTAAAATAAAAGAGATCAAGGATCTGATTACTGAAGGTCGAGTTCCGGAATTTACGGAAGATGAGCAAGGCACCGTATGGTTCAAGGACATGATGTGTGTTCCTGATATTGAAAGCCTTCGAGAGACTATTTTAAAGGAGGCCCATGACTCGGATTGTTCTATTCATCCTGGTAGTATTAAGATGTATCAGGATTTGAAGCGGAAGTATTGGTGGTATGGATTGAAGAGAGATGTGGCTGCACATGTGGCTATGTGCGATGTATGTCAAAGAGTTAAGGCTGAACATCAGAGGCCAGCTGGACTACTTCACCCACTGAAGATACCCGAGTGGAAGTGGGAAGAGATTGGTATGGATTTCATTACTGGATTGCCTCGCACCCAGAAAGGATATGATGCTATATGGGTGATTGTGGATAGATTGACTAAAGTGGCTCACTTTATTCCGGTGAAGACTACTTATAAAGGTTCTCAGCTAGCAGAGTTATATATGGCTCGGATTGTGTGTTTGCATGGAGTACCAAAGAAGATCGTGTCTGATCGAGGTTCACAGTCTACCTCAAGATTTTGGAGAAGCTTTCATGAGAACATGAGTACAAAGTTGAATTTTAGTACAGCTTATCACCCTCAGACTGATGGACAGACTGAAAGGACTAATCAAGTATTGGAAGATATGTTGAGAGCATGTGCCCTTCAACATGGAGGAAGTTGGGATAAAAGTCTACCTTATGCTGAATTCGCATATAATAATGGTTATCAGGCCAGTCTGAAGATGTCACCTTTTGAAGCTTTATATGGGAGGAAGTGCATGACTCCTCTATATTGGGATCAGACTGGAGAAAGATAGTTCTTTGGGCCTAAACTGATTCTAGAAGCAGAAGAATAAGTCCGTATAATTCGGGAGAATTTGAGGGTAGCTCAGAACAGGCAAAAGAGCTACGCTGATAATAGAATAAGACCACTGGAGTTTGAGGAAGGTGATCATGTGTACCTCAAAGTGTCACCACTTCGTGGAATGAGGACATTTAAAGTTAAGGGCAAATTGTCCCCTCGCTATATTGGACCATTCCTGATCTTTAGAAGAGTTGGGGAGATGGCATACCAACTCGAGTTACCTGCTATTCTATCGGATGTGCATAATGTGTTCCACGTATCTCAACTGAAGAAATGCCTCCGTGTCCCTGAGGATCAGTTACCAATGGAAGAGCTCAGTGTTTAGGGTGGTTTGATTTACATGGAGTATCCCGTCAAGCTTTTTGATACATTGACTCGAGTTACAAGGAATAAAGTGACAAAGATGTGCAAAGTGCAATGGAGTCACCATGAAGAGAGAAGAAGAGCTTCACATAGATTTTCCCCACCTTTTCCCTAGATCTTCTTAATCTCGAGGACGAGATTATTTTTAAGGGGGGTAGGATTTGTAACACCCACTTTGTAATTGGTTAGGAATAATACCAATAGAGAAACAGTTTCTCTTTATGTGGGTTTGATCTTTGTGCATCATCATATGTGAACACCATGCCCAAAAACAATTAATAAAAAGATATGCTACTAAATCCTTGCATCATGCTGAATATTTTATTTTTGTGTGCATTTTGTAACAAGAAAATAATAAAGACCAAAAAGGGGAAAATTAAATCCTAAAAGAAATTCTTGAAAATAGAGAAGAGAAAGGAATATTATTCAATACAAATAAAATTATCATTAAAATTACTTCATCACAGTTGATATGTTCAAAACAAACAACTAATGTGAAATAGTATTTGTCACAAAGAAATTTGAATTTAAACTTAGAAGATGATTTGAATTTTGAATAGGAAAGAAGGCAAAAAGGAAAAATAAGAAAAAGAAAAAGAGACCTAACCATCACTGGGCCGGCGGCCACCAAATCGGCCCATATGACCAACTTCCGCGCAGCCCAACTAGGTTATGGCGCCGACAATTGGGCCCTGCCCGTCGGCCTCCCACGCGCCTGCGCACCTCTCCGTTACACAGACGTGCGGGCCCCGTTGATCAGTCGCTTGATGCCAGGAAGGGGCGCGCGCGACTCACTGAGTTGTGGACCCGCTTGGTCAGCCTGTATCTCGCCCAGCCGTTCCCTGTGACTCGCGCGAAGTGTTACGCTGTTAGGTGGGCCCCGCATGCCAGGATCGCCTCCTTCCTCGGCTGGTCGTTGCGCCCACCTCGCGAGAAAAACGGGAGCGGACCTTGCGACCGTGGCATAAAAACCTTCTGGGTGCCCGGTCGTGCTACCCTAGCATCCGCAGTCAATACCAAAAGCCAACGCTACCTCGAATTGCGCGGAGAACCTGCGCCGCCATTGTAGGAGAGAGTGCCGCCGCCAGTGAGGAACCCATAGTTGCCGCCGCACTAGAATCTCGAGCTCTACGCGACCGTACTCACGTCGAGTGTCCAATTGGGTTCGCCCGGTCTCGGGAAGGGTGGTCAACTACTTTCCGTGGACGAATCGTGCTCCGACGCCTCGGAATTTCTCACCGGACTTCGTTCGGCGGCGACCGTCCGCCCCACGCCGTGGCCGGCCCCCTTCGCGACCCAATCAACAGGTAATACCTATCCTAATTGATTCACCGCTTCGTCCCGTAGGTATTCCTATCGTCGTTGCGCGTGTTAGGGCATCGGGTGGGGGATGGGACCCTGTAATTCCGCCGCCGCCGCGGTAGACCGGCTGCGTCGCCGTGCCATTTGTGCGGGGGAGGGTGATGTGGGGTGTGCCGTTGGATTCATGCCCAACGGTGTAGATTAGATGGGGTGATAACGTTTCGGTGGATTGGATCCGGACCATCCATCCAGATCGGACGGGTGAAAAGCAATCGCGGGACTTTAAAATCGGGCCCGTTCAACTTTGATCCAATGGCTGCCAGTGCGTACCGATTCGATGAATCCTAAGTCTAATCTCTGCCGTCGGATGTTGATCGGGCGGACCTGGGCCACCCGTACCCCTTTGCGGTGCCATTTAGCTAAAGAGTCCCTCCACTTGCCAGAATTAGAACCCGCCATCCTCTGGCACTATGCGCTGGGTCTCTGGATTCTTACCCCGAGCCCCCTGCGTTTCACATTAATTGAGGCCCAGTCCAGAGCATAATAAAACCAGAGAAAATGATTATTAAATAGATTTTTAATAGAAAAATAATTGCTAGAACTTTATAAATTCATAGAAAATTCATACTAACTCCAAATTGAGCCATTCCACTTTCTAAATTTTTGTAATTTAATTATCTATCACCTAGAGCCTCTGTTATGTCATGAAAATAGTAAGAAAATTTATTTCACACTTAATCCTATTTTAAACACATAAAGCCTTTGAAAATCCATAACTTAAAATCTATAACTCCAAAAATTATGATTCCTGTTCCTAGGATTTTATTTTAATATGTAGAATATTTCTGTATATTTTGTTTACATGCTTGGTGTAATGTTAATTTTCCCTATATCCTGTGCTTGTTTGTATTGTGGCGAGTAGAAGAGCCCGTTGCTGAGGATCCTGGTGAGCAGCAGGTTGAAGTAGCTGAGCAGGAGCTCATTGAAGGCAAGTTGTGCCCTTGACCACTTTTTACCCAATAATGTCCTTTAATATCACTTATCCATGCATAGGTTAATTTTGATGGGACCCAATAGGTCACCCTAGATTGTTTACCTCATTACCTTGTTTACCCCTGTATCACCTGGGTAGTTTGCTATTGCTTTATATGGTTTTGGGATAATCATTTATTACCTCTATGTTCCAATTCTTTTTGTTATTCTATTTATGTTCATGTTAAGATCATTAATGTTAATTGGAACATAGAGCTTAACTTGAGAACCACGTGCCACCACAAGGGTTTAATGGGACGCCCTTGGCTGACTAATTAGGAAAGCTAGTGGAAGACTACCTTACCCGAAAGGGGCAAGGGCAGTAGGGGAGTGGTCAGTGTAGGGAGGTCCCTGGTTGATTTTGCTGCGATGGCGGTCAGCCAGGAACCCTGCATTGGAACTTCCTATAACTGTAGCGGGTTTTCGGAAGCTAGTGGAACTTTGTAAAGGCCTCGTAGTGTTGCCCTGTCGCGCTTCCTAGGTAGAGGTGTATGGGATTCGCGACCCCTTGGCAGATGGGTAACATGACTTGTGGGTAAAGGGTACAACCTCTGCAGAGTGTAAAACTGGTATACTAGCCGAGCTCACGGTCATGAGCAGCTCAGGACTCTCTGATGTTTAAATTATGGAACTTAAATTCAATTTTGTCATTTGCATATGCATGGGTTTATATTTAATTTGTTCTATTACTTTATTTAAGGTTTGGTATTTACTTACATCTAGTAATTGCTAATAAAAGTTTGACGAACATTAAAAGCAATGCTCAGCTTTAACCATTCTCTTTGATAAGCCTTACACTCCATGAGCTCCCACCTTTGGTGAGTTCATGTCACATTATTCCCCACAACTTGTTGAGCGATGATCATGTGTGAGCTCACCCTTGCTGTCTCACACCCCCCCACAGGACAAGTACAGGTGGTTCAGGAGGAGCCACAAGGCGAGGAGTTTGATTTGATCTAGGTGGCGTTTCCTAGTCGACATTGGCGCCGACGATCCTTAGTTCGTTTTATCTTCATTACTTTATTTTGTAATAAGTCTTCCGCTATGTAATAAATACTCTGATGTTTTATGACATTTATCTCTATACACTCTGTTATTATATATGTTGTCTTCTTGGCGCATGTATGAGATGCACCTGGCTTTGTTCCTTAAAGCCGGGTGTGACAGAAGTGGTATCAGAGGAAATGTTGACTGTAGGACGAAACCTAGATAGAAATGGACAAACCCTTATCTACTTATCTTACTCTGATTCTTTCTATACTTATCTTATCTTGATCTTGTCTCACCTTTTGCTATTCTACTCTGATTAATCTTATCTTTTCTACTCTAAGACAAGAGGGATTTCACACCTTGGAATCCTACCACTATGATCTTTTTAAGATATAGGAAGCCTAAGACAAAATTAAAACTATTTTCTTTAAAAAAATGTTGTTTGATTGTGCTGATGCTAAATGCCTGATTTGCTTCTTTGATTGATTGAATTTTAGATGGACATCTTAGCATGTACCAACATAAGGTGTTGAATTAGCTTTAGTAGGTAAAATATTAATCTACTTAGCTAATAAAGTTCCCCAAAGTAACCTGCTTTGTAAATACCTGCCTTGTCTACTATTCTCTTACCATATGTATCTAACTCAGAGGGTCAATACCAGGAAAGGAAAGATTATCACGCAACAGCAAACAGAAATGAATTCTCCAAATCCTCCACCTGTTGACACCGATCAAGTGATTGCAACCCAAAGGCTGGTAATACAACAATTGACAGACATGGTGACTGAAATGCAAAACCAGATAAGACAAGAACGCGAGGAAATACGTCAGGTCCGTCTGGAGATACAACAAGAAAGAAGGCAATCACGGTTGGAGAGACAACAACAACAACCACCATCTCCACCACCACCAGCTCCACCAAGCTACATAAACATATATATAAATTACTACTATTTGTAAGATCTACATGTTCCTTTAGTTAGTATTCGGTATGATACTATTTTACGAGGAATAAAAAGGTCTATTTGACCCCATGAGTTGCTAATAAAATTGTGCGTCATGCTGAGATTTTGGTTTGTGCACATGTGTTGGACAATATGAGAAAACCCATGGGAGTAATTACACCTAAAGGGCCTGTTGAGGCGAATCAAATGACACGTAGATTGACATTGACCATTATGGGTAGAGAATTTGGAGCTACTGCTATAATATTGGAGTCAAGCAGCATAGATCTGATCCTTGGTATGTCATGGCTAAGAAAGGCAAAGGCCGTTATAGCATGTGGTAGAGGTACCGTAGAACTCACTACTACTAAGGGAGAAAGATTTCAAGTTAATATTGCAGTAACCTCCTCACCCATGCGTGCAATGTTCTTTATACCGGAGGAGTTTGTTGGTGACAACATCCGGGTGGTTAGAGATTTTCCGGATGTCTTTCCAGAGGAGTTACCAGGGATGCCACCTGAGAGAGAAGTCGAGTTTGTTATTGACCTCTTACCTGGAACCGCCCCTATTTCTAAACGGCCATATAGGATGTCCGTAGAAGAACTAAAGGAACTTAAGAAGCAGTTAACTGAGTTACAAGAGGCTGGGTACATTCGTCCGAGTTCCTCACCTTGGGGAGCACCGGTCTTGTTTGTACAGAAGAAGGATGGATCGCAGCGGATGTGTGTGGATTATAGATCACTTAATGATGTTACAGTAAAGAACAAGTATCCGTTGCCCCGTATTGAGGATTTATTTGATCAGATGCGAGGTGCTAGAGTATTCTCGAAGATTGATCTCCGATCGGGATACCATCAGATGAGGATTAGACCATCGGATATTCCCAAGACAGCATTCTCGACTCGATATGGATTATATGAGTTCACTGTTATGTCGTTTGGATTAACCAATGCACCCGCTTATTTTATGAACTTGATGAATAAGGTGTTTATGGAGTACTTGGACAGATTCGTCGTGGTTTTCATCGACGATATTCTTATCTATTTTAAGAGTGATAGCGATCATGAGGAACATCTGAGATTGGTGCTACAGAAGCTACGAGATAACCAGCTATATGCTAAGTTTAGCAAGTGCGAGTTTTGGATTGGCGAGGTGCCATTTCTTGGTCATATTATTTCTAATGGAGGAATTTCAGTGGATCCTGCTAAGGTTAAGGAGATAATGGAGTGGAGAGTACCCACTACAGTTACTGAGATTCGGAGTTTCTTGGGATTAGCAGGCTATTATCGGAGATTTATTGAAGGATTTTTTTAGATTGCTAAACCTATGACTTCACTTTCACTTTTGGAGAAAGGAAGAGAATTTAAGTGGGACGAGAAGTGCCAAGACAGCTTTGATCAATTGAAGAAAAGATTGATGTCGCCACCAGTATTGGTTATGCTAGACCTACAGAAAGGATTTGATATCTATTGTGATGCGTGTGGCCAAGGCTTAGGATGCGTGCTCATGCAAGAAGGACATGTGATCGCCTATGCGTCGTGTCAGTTACGAAAACATGAATTGAACTACCCCACTCATGACTTGGAATTGGCAGCTGTTGTGCATGCGCTTAAGATTTGGAGACATTATATCATGGGGACCTAGTGTTAAGTATATACGGATCATAAGAGTTTGAAGTATATATTCACTCAGAAGGATCTCAACCTTAGGCAACGCCGTTGGTTGGAGCTTATTAAGGATTATGATTTGGAGATTCACTATCACCCGGGCAAGACGAATTTGGTTGCAGATGCCTTGAGTCGAAAGGAGCATGTTCATTCAACTATTGTTGCCCAGCTAACCGACGAGATTGTTGAGGATTTCAGGAGACTTAACCTGGGGATAGTTGCTCATACTGAAGGAGTTACTATTGATGTGGAACCTACTTTGGAGCAAGAGATCCGCAAAGGACAAGTTGGTGATGCTAAAATAAAAGAGATCAAGGATCTGATTACTGAAGGTCGAGTTCCGGAATTTACGGAAGATGAGCAAGGCACCGTATGGTTCAAGGACATGATGTGTGTTCCTGATATTGAAAGCCTTCGAGAGACTATTTTAAAGGAGGCCCATGACTCGGATTGTTCTATTCATCCTGGTAGTATTAAGATGTATCAGGATTTGAAGCGGAAGTATTGGTGGTATGGATTGAAGAGAGATGTGGCTGCACATGTGGCTATGTGCGATGTATGTCAAAGAGTTAAGGCTGAACATCAGAGGCCAGCTGGACTACTTCACCCACTGAAGATACCCGAGTGGAAGTGGGAAGAGATTGGTATGGATTTCATTACTGGATTGCCTCGCACCCAGAAAGGATATGATGCTATATGGGTGATTGTGGATAGATTGACTAAAGTGGCTCACTTTATTCCGGTGAAGACTACTTATAAAGGTTCTCAGCTAGCAGAGTTATATATGGCTCGGATTGTGTGTTTGCATGGAGTACCAAAGAAGATCGTGTCTGATCGAGGTTCACAGTCTACCTCAAGATTTTGGAGAAGCTTTCATGAGAACATGAGTACAAAGTTGAATTTTAGTACAGCTTATCACCCTCAGACTGATGGACAGACTGAAAGGACTAATCAAGTATTGGAAGATATGTTGAGAGCATGTGCCCTTCAACATGGAGGAAGTTGGGATAAAAGTCTACCTTATGCTGAATTCGCATATAATAATGGTTATCAGGCCAGTCTGAAGATGTCACCTTTTGAAGCTTTATATGGGAGGAAGTGCATGACTCCTCTATATTGGGATCAGACTGGAGAAAGATAGTTCTTTGGGCCTGAACTAATTCTAGAAGCAGAAGAATAAGTCCGTATAATTCGGGAGAATTTGAGGGTAGCTCAGAACAGGCAAAAGAGCTACGCTGATAATAGAATAAGACCACTGGAGTTTGAGGAAGGTGATCATGTGTACCTCAAAGTGTCACCACTTCGTGGAATGAGGACATTTAAAGTTAAGGGCAAATTGTCCCCTCGCTATATTGGACCATTCCTGATCTTTAGAAGAGTTGGGGAGATGGCATACCAACTCGAGTTACCTGCTATTCTATCGGATGTGCATAATGTGTTCCACGTATCTCAACTGAAGAAATGCCTCCGTGTCCCTGAGGATCAGTTACCAATGGAAGAGCTCAGTGTTTAGGGTGGTTTGATTTACATGGAGTATCCCGTCAAGCTTTTTGATACATTGACTCGAGTTACAAGGAATAAAGTGACAAAGATGTGCAAAGCGCAATGGAGTCACCATGAAGAGAGAAGAAGAGCTTCACATAGATTTTCCCCACCTTTTCCCTAGATCTTCTTAATCTCGAGGACGAGATTATTTTTAAGGGGGGTAGGATTTGTAACACCCACTTTGTAATTGGTTAGGAATAATACCAATAGAGAAACAGTTTCTCTTTATGTGGGTTTGATCTTTGTGCATCATCATATGTGAACACCATGCCCAAAAACAATTAATAAAAAGATATGCTACTAAATCCTTGCATCATGCTGAATATTTTATTTTTGTGTGCATTTTGTAACAAGAAAATAATAAAGACCAAAAAGGGGAAAATTAAATCCTAAAAGAAATTCTTGAAAATAGAGAAGAGAAAGGAATATTATTCAATACAAATAAAATTATCATTAAAATTACTTCATCACAGTTGATATGTTCAAAACAAACAACTAATGTGAAATAGTATTTGTCACAAAGAAATTTGAATTTAAACTTAGAAGATGATTTGAATTTTGAATAGGAAAGAAGGCAAAAAGGAAAAATAAGAAAAAGAAAAAGAGACCTAACCATCACTGGGCCGGCGGCCACCAAATCGGCCCATATGACCAACTTCCGCGCAGCCCAACTAGGTTATGGCGCCGACAATTGGGCCCTGCCCGTCGGCCTCCCACGCGCCTGCGCACCTCTCCGTTACACAGACGTGCGGGCCCCGTTGATCAGTCGCTTGATGCCAGGAAGGGGCGCGCGCGACTCACTGAGTTGTGGACCCGCTTGGTCAGCCTGTATCTCGCCCAGCCGTTCCCTGTGACTCGCGCGAAGTGTTACGCTGTTAGGTGGGCCCCGCATGCCAGGATCGCCTCCTTCCTCGGCTGGTCGTTGCGCCCACCTCGCGAGAAAAACGGGAGCGGACCTTGCGACCGTGGCATAAAAACCTTCTGGGTGCCCGGTCGTGCTACCCTAGCATCCGCAGTCAATACCAAAAGCCAACGCTACCTCGAATTGCGCGGAGAACCTGCGCCGCCATTGTAGGAGAGAGTGCCGCCGCCAGTGAGGAACCCATAGTTGCCGCCGCACTAGAATCTCGAGCTCTACGCGACCGTACTCACGTCGAGTGTCCAATTGGGTTCGCCCGGTCTCGGGAAGGGTGGTCAACTACTTTCCGTGGACGAATCGTGCTCCGACGCCTCGGAATTTCTCACCGGACTTCGTTCGGCGGCGACCGTCCGCCCCATGCCATGGCCGGCCCCCTTCGCGACCCAATCAACAGGTAATACCTATCCTAATTGATTCACCGCTTCGTCCCGTAGGTATTCCTATCGTCGTTGCGCGTGTTAGGGCATCGGGTGGGGGATGGGACCCTGTAATTCCGCCGCCGCCGCGGTAGACCGGCTGCGTCGCCGTGCCATTTGTGCGGGGGAGGGTGATGTGGGGTGTGCCGTTGGATTCATGCCCAACGGTGTAGATTAGATGGGGTGATAACGTTTCGGTGGATTGGATCCGGACCATCCATCCAGATCGGACGGGTGAAAAGCAATCGCGGGACTTTAAAATCGGGCCCGTTCAACTTTGATCCAATGGCTGCCAGTGCGTACCGATTCGATGAATCCTAAGTCTAATCTCTGCCGTCGGATGTTGATCGGGCGGACCTGGGCCACCCGTACCCCTTTGCGGTGCCATTTAGCTAAAGAGTCCCTCCACTTGCCAGAATTAGAACCCGCCATCCTCTGGCACTATGCGCTGGGTCTCTGGATTCTTACCCCGAGCCCCCTGCGTTTCACATTAATTGAGGCCCAGTCCAGAGCATAATAAAACCAGAGAAAATGATTATTAAATAGATTTTTAATAGAAAAATAATTGCTAGAACTTTATAAATTCATAGAAAATTCATACTAACTCCAAATTGAGCCATTCCACTTTCTAAATTTTTGTAATTTAATTATCTATCACCTAGAGCCTCTGTTATGTCATGAAAATAGTAAGAAAATTTATTTCACACTTAATCCTATTTTAAACACATAAAGCCTTTGAAAATCCATAACTTAAAATCTATAACTCCAAAAATTATGATTCCTGTTCCTAGGATTTTATTTTAATATGTAGAATATTTCTGTATATTTTGTTTACATGCTTGGTGTAATGTTAATTTTCCCTATATCCTGTGCTTGTTTGTATTGTGGCGAGTAGAAGAGCCCGTTGCTGAGGATCCTGGTGAGCAGCAGGTTGAAGTAGCTGAGCAGGAGCTCATTGAAGGCAAGTTGTGCCCTTGACCACTTTTTACCCAATAATGTCCTTTAATATCACTTATCCATGCATAGGTTAATTTTGATGGGACCCAATAGGTCACCCTAGATTGTTTACCTCATTACCTTGTTTACCCCTGTATCACCTGGGTAGTTTGCTATTGCTTTATATGGTTTTGGGATAATCATTTATTACCTCTATGTTCCAATTCTTTTTGTTATTCTATTTATGTTCATGTTAAGATCATTAATGTTAATTGGAACATAGAGCTTAACTTGAGAACCACGTGCCACCACAAGGGTTTAATGGGACGCCCTTGGCTGACTAATTAGGAAAGCTAGTGGAAGACTACCTTACCCGAAAGGGGCAAGGGCAGTAGGGGAGTGGTCAGTGTAGGGAGGTCCCTGGTTGATTTTGCTGCGATGGCGGTCAGCCAGGAACCCTGCATTGGAACTTCCTATAACTGTAGCGGGTTTTCGGAAGCTAGTGGAACTTTGTAAAGGCCTCGTAGTGTTGCCCTGCCGCGCTTCCTAGGTAGAGGTGTATGGGATTCGCGACCCCTTGGCAGATGGGTAACATGACTTGTGGGTAAAGGGTACAACCTCTGCAGAGTGTAAAACTGGTATACTAGCCGAGCTCACGGTCATGAGCAGCTCAGGACTCTCTGATGTTTAAATTATGGAACTTAAATTCAATTTTGTCATTTGCATATGCATGGGTTTATATTTAATTTGTTCTATTACTTTATTTAAGGTTTGGTATTTACTTACATCTAGTAATTGCTAATAAAAGTTTGACGAACATTAAAAGCAATGCTCAGCTTTAACCATTCTCTTTGATAAGCCTTACACTCCATGAGCTCCCACCTTTGGTGAGTTCATGTCACATTATTCCCCACAACTTGTTGAGCGATGATCATGTGTGAGCTCACCCTTGCTGTCTCACACCCCCCCACAGGACAAGTACAGGTGGTTCAGGAGGAGCCACAAGGCGAGGAGTTTGATTTGATCTAGGTGGCGTTTCCTAGTCGACATTGGCGCCGACGATCCTTAGTTCGTTTTATCTTCATTACTTTATTTTGTAATAAGTCTTCCGCTATGTAATAAATACTCTGATGTTTTATGACATTTATCTCTATACACTCTGTTATTATATATGTTGTCTTCTTGGCGCATGTATGAGATGCACCTGGCTTTGTTCCTTAAAGCCGGGTGTGACAGTCGTTCTTCCTCAAGTACGTCAATATCCTCCAGCCTAGTGGCTTCGGCTTCTGCTATGCTTTCGAAGATCAATCTTGGCGCCCCAAACTTGAGATCAGCAGGTAGCACTGCCTCCGACCCATAGACCATGAAGAAAGGAGTGTTTCCATGCAGGGCCCGGCTAGGTTGGGTTCTCAAGCTCCAAACAACATAAGGCAATTCTCTTATCCATTTTCCTGCGAATTTTTCGTTTTTATCAAAGACCCTTTTTCTAAGTGCCTCCAATATCATTCCGTTGGCTCGCTCAACCTGCCCGTTGGCTCTCGGATGGGCTACAGATGCATACTTGATCTGAATGCTTTTTTGCTCGCAGAAGTCAAAGAATTCTGAACTGGTGAAGTTGGATCCCAAGTCAGTGATGATACTGTTTGGTATCCCAAATCTGAATATTATGCTTTGTATGAATTCCACAGCTTTAGCAGAGGTTAAAGAGGCAATGGGCTGGAACTCTATCCATTTAGTGAATTTGTCAATTGCCACCAATACATGGGTGTATCCTCCTTGAGCTTTCTTGAAAGGTCCAATCATATCCAATCCCCAGCATGCGAAAGGCCAAGTTACTGGTATGGTCTGTAGCTGCTGTGCTGGCATGTGCTGTTGCTTTGACAGGTATTGGCAAGCTTCGCATCTCTGAACTAACTCGGCTGCGTCGTTCTTCGCCGTCGGCCAATAGAATCCTGACCTGAAAACCTTCCCGACTAATGTTCTGGATGCTGCATGTACTCCACACTGCCCTACATGGACTTCCTCCAGAAGTTGCTTCCCGGTGGACGGGAGAACGCACTTCATGAGGACGCCTGACGCGCCCCTCCTGTATAATACCTCCCTAATGAGTGTATAGTGAGCTGATTGTCTGGCAATGCGCTCTGCCGAGTTCTTGTCATCTGGTTCTTCTTCATTCTTTATATACTTAATAATCGGTTGCCTCCAGTCATCAGAGTCTGACTCAGGTTGATCTATGATGTTGCACTCTTCTATTTGATCCGTCGAGATGCTCGGCTGGAGAATTCCTTGCACAAAGATTCCGGGCGGGACCTGAGTCCGACCGGATCCGAGCTTGGACAGTACATCGGCCGCCGTGTTCTGATCTCTTTCTATATGATGAAACTCCAGACCCTCGAATTTATCTTCTAGCTTCCGGACGACGGCGCAGTATTTTCCCATTGAATCACTTGAACAATCCCATTCCTTGTTTATCTGACTGATGACTATCAGAGAATCTCCATACACCATCAGTCTCTTGACACCCAGTGATATGGCGATGTTTAATCCGTGTATCAAAGCTTCATACTCAGCTGCGTTGTTAGAGGCCGGGAATAGCAGCTGGAGAGCATACTTGAGGTGCTCGCCTCCAGGTGCAGTGAAGAGAATTCCTGCTCCTGCTCCCTGCAGTTTCAGCGAGCCATCAAAATACATTCGCCATACTTCTGCGGTTTCTGGATTATCCGGTACTTGCTGTTCTATCCACTCTGATACGAAATCAACCAGTGCTTGAGTTTTGATGGCTGTGCGAGGTCGGAACTCGATATCATGGGATCCCAACTCGCAAGCCCACTTGGCTATTCGGCCAATGGCTTCCTTGTTGTGAAGAATGTCCCCTATTGGAAAACCAGTAACTACTATGACTTTGTGGTCGTCAAAGTAGTGGCGCAGCTTGCGGGCAGTTAGAAGTACTGCATATAATAGCTTCTGAACTTGAGGATACTTTTTCTTCGATGGACCTAGAACCTCACTGATGAAGTAGACAGGATGTTGTACCGGATAGGCATGCCCTTCTTCCACTCGCTCGACTACCAACGCAGTGCTTACCACGTGAGTCGTGCAAGAGATATATAGCAGCAAATCTTCAGCTGGTTGAGTCGGCGTAGCTCGCCGGGGCGGCTTTAGTACTGGTGGTGTTGTCAGGAATTTCTTCAGTGCGTCTAGAGCTTCTTGTGCTTCTGACGTCCATTGAAACTTATCCACCTTCTTGAGCAGTTTGTAAAATGGCAGACCTTTTTCTCCTAGCCTGGATATGAATCTGCTCAGGGCTGCCATACATCCAGTGAGTCGCTGAACCTTCTTTTGCGACCGAGGGGCTTCCATCTTCATGATAGCTTCAATCTTATCTGGATTAGCTTCAATTCCCCGGTGGCTGACAATAAATCCGAGTAACTTTCCTGCTGGTACCCCGAAGACGCATTTCTCAGGATTGAGCTTCCATCTATATCTTCTCAGGCTGTTGAAAACCAGCTGTAAGTCTTCGATGAAGTTTTCCGGATTCTCCGTTTTAATCACCACGTCGTCTACGTAAGCCTCCACACGCTTGCCCCAGTGATCGGCTAAGCATGTTTGAATGGCTCTCTGATAAGTCGCTCCAGCGTTTTTGAGGCCGAACGGCATGGAGGTATAACAGAAAGCACCAAACGGGGTAATGAACGCCGTTTTTTCCTCGTCTTCTTTTGCCAAACTAATCTGATGATACCCGGAATAGCAATCTAAGAAAGACAGCACAGAACATCCAGCGGTGGAATCCACCACCTGATCTATCCTCGGGAGCCCGAAGGGATCCTTCGGACAGTGTTTGTTGAGATCAGTATAGTCGACGCACATGCGCCAATCCACTTTATTCTTTTTGAGTACAAGAACAGGGTTGGCTAACCACTCGGGGTGTAATACTTCTCTAATAAATCCGGCCGCGACCAAGCGAGCTAACTCGGCACGAATGGCCTCTCTCTTGTCGGGCGTGAAACGACGCAGCTTTTGCCGGATCGGCCTCGCCTGAGGATAGACTTTCAATTTGTGCTCGGCCAACTCCCTCGGGACTCCCGGCATATCCGCAGGTTGCCATGCGAATACGTCTCGGTTATCTTGCAGGAACTGGACAAGCGCGCTTTCCTATTTGTCATTCAAACTGGAGCTGATGATGGCCGCCTTGCGCTCATCGGCAAACCCCAGGTTGATCCGCTTGGTTTCTTCAGTCGGCCGCATAGAGGTCGCGGCCTGAGCTTCGTTTGCTGGCACGGCGAGGTCTTCCTCAGGCTTAGAGTTCGCCGGTGTAGAAGGAACCGTTGACGGCTTGGTGGTGAGGGCTGCTTGGATGGCCACTCGGAAACATTCTGCGGCGCCTTGGAAGTCGGCGCGCACAGTTATGATTCCTTGCGGTCCTGGCATCTTCAGTATCATGTAGGTATAGTGCGGGATGGCCATGAATTTGGCTAGCCCCGGCCTTCCGATGATGGCGTTGTAACCGCAGTCGAAGTTCGCCACCTCGAACCTCAGGAACTCGGTTCTGTAGTTATCCGGAGTCCCGAAGGTGACCGGCATGTAGATGTGGCCCAGCGGGTATTCCCCTTCCGTCGGCACGATGCCGAAGAAGGGAGTGTCTGACTCGTGGAGCTCTTTGAGGTGAACTCCCAAGCCTTGGAGCGTACGGGGGAAGGTGACGTTGATGCTGCTCCCCCCGTCCACTAGCACCTTCTTTACCCGGCTCTCTCGGATCACCGGATCGACGAGGAGCGGGTATTTGCCTGGATGGTCAAAGTTGAGCCATTGATCCTCCCGAGTGAAAGTGATTGGGTGCTCCGACCACCGGTACGGGGCGGGAGGGCCGGTGGTCGCCACCAGTATCTGGCGGTCGTTGAGCTTTTGTTGTCTTTTGTTCTCCTGCGACCCATGTCCGCCGAAGATGACGTTGACCTCCCTGTCAACGCGCGGGAAAGCTCCTCCTCCCCCCTCCTCCGGCTGATGGGGCTGTCGTGGTTCACCTGGTCCTCCCCTCGGCGGAGGAGGCGGTAGGGGTTGGAAGGGTCGACCATGTCCGACGGAGTGCTTGAAGTCCCGGCAGTTACGTAGAGTATGGCGCATGTCCTTGTGGTACGGGCACTGGGCGTCGAGGATGTCGTCCAGCGTGCGCTCGCCTCCGCGAGGTCCTCCTCGGGCGCGAGAGGCAGGCGGTCCGGCGGCGTGTACTTCTTCGCGAGGCCTCTTCTCCCAGCGTTTGTCGGGTGGCTGGTTCGCGTCGCGTCGTGGTGCTGTCGGTGCGGGTTTTGCTCCTCCGATGAGGTCCCGGGCCCGCTCGTCGGCGGTGATGTAGAGGTCGGCTTCCCGGAACAGCTCCTCAGAGGTAGTCGGCACCTTTTGTAGTATGGCTCGGACGAAAGCCGAGTCGTTAGATCCTCTGTAGAAGTCCTCGATCACGGCCGCCTCCGTGACCTCGGGGATGCGGTTTCTCATGGTCTGGAACCTCTTAAGGTATGACCGGAGAGTCTCGTCTCCCCGGTGCTTGATGGATTTGAGGTCCCATGGTTGCGCTGGCTTGTCGGAGAGAGACTGGAAGTTGGCGGTGAAGCGTCGACTGAAGTCTCCCCAGTCGTCGATGCAGTGTCGGGGTAGATGTCGTAGCCACTGCAGCGCATCTTGCCCAAGGACGATGGGCAGGTACGCGGTCATAACGTCTTCGGATGCTCCGGCAGCCCGAGCAGCGGTGGTGTAAACGGCTAACCAACCCCCTGGATCCTGCTTAGGTTCATATTTGTCGACATTGGATACCTTGAAGTTGGGAGGCCATTGGATGGCCCTAAGGCGCGGAGTAAGGGCGGATACTCCGCACGTGTCCTCCTGTCGTCGGGGATGACGTCTGTCCCGGGGAGGGGAGTGGCGGTGGTGGTTCCTCGACCGTCCCCGGGTGGTACCACCAGTTGAAGCTGTTGCCGACTCAGTCCGGGTGGCCTGGCTTTGAGTCGGGAAGCCATGATCTCGGTCATACTCCTCCCGACGGCGAATTTCGTTCTCGTGCCGCCGTTCGCGCGAAGCATTGATAGAGCTTCGCGCGTCTCGGCGACTGTTGATGGCGTGTCGCAAATCGTTCGGCGGGTGAGCGAGCGGTAGAAGATGGTTGACTGCCTGAGTGAACAGGCGTCGGTATCCCTCGGCGTCGGGAGTCCGAGGAAGTCCGTCAGCTATCCGAGCTAGAACGCCTCCGACTTCGCTCGGCGTGTTCATAGCTCGGGCGAAGTCGGGGTTCAAGTTGCGCCCGAAGAGCGGATTCTCGCGTCGTTGCCTTGCATCTTGCTCGGCTTGCTCCTGAGTCCGACGGCGATCACGTCGTCGGGAGTTCCTTCGTTCCCTGAAGACGCGTTCTTCCGGAGTTTCTCCTATCTCTGAGACCTCGTCTCGCGAGACAGGCTGCTCCGGATCCCTTTCCCTAGCTGCGTGATGTCGTCGAACGTTCCTGCGTCGGTTCCTTCGTCGGCGGGATTCTCGCTGAGGCGGTTCTTCTCCAGGCGCGGTCGGTTCATCGTCGGAGACGGCGGGCGACTCTGCTCTCCCGATGAAGAGGACGTCGGGGTAGAACGGTATTGCTGCCGCGGCGACTTTCTTTCCGTTCTCCTTTGAGGTCGGGAAGAACGACTTGCCTCTCCCTGGTCTCCTTCTTTCTCACGACCCGTGTCCATTCTTTCGTCGGGGAAGTAGACAGCGGAGTCTTCCGGGTCAGCGAGCTTCTAGCTCCAGCCTCCCCGGAGACGATCTTTTTCCGAAGAGCCGGAGGTAGCGTCTTTCCAGCATTTTCGGAGTTTGTTGGAGGAGACTTCTGTTCCGGCAGATCTGCGAGGCGGTGTAGAATTCCTTCTTCGTCCGCTACGGATGAGATTGTCCCGAAGCAGAATATAGATCCGGGACGCACGGCGATCTTGCTGTGGAAGGTGACGGCCATTGAGCTAGCTTGGATCGTCGACACAGCCCCTACCTGGCGCGCCAGCTGTCGGTGTTTTGGGTCCGACCGCACACCCGGGGTTGCCCCTCAAGGTGTTTTTAGGAGTAGGACGGTGTCAACGACTGTAGCAAAATGGTTCGTGCCGGTCGCACGAGGGACAGTGGACAAGATTTGCAGGTTCGGGCCGCTTAGAAGTGCGTAACACCCTACGTCCTGGTGAGTATATGAGCGTGGTTACAAGAGGGTTCTCCGGATAGAGGACGCAGAGAGTTTATGTGGGTGGCTAAGTAGAACAGGGTCGATCGTTCTGAAGGGGTGCCCCCTAGGCCTTATATACTCGACCGTGGGGCAGTACACGTGAGTATGATAACAACAAGTAGCTAAAAGATAGTGAACCTCTTGAGTTTATCCCTACGTAACCCTCGCCGACTTATCCCCGCATGGCTCTGTTGCATGGGGGCTTCAGCGCGGGAAAGTCGGGTCTCTGTTGCGATTCATTCGTTTGACGTTGTGGGCCGTCTGGGTTTGCACTAATCAGTCTCACGTCTTCTTTTCTTTGTTGGTTGTCTTTCCCTAGGCCCACGGAAGAATGACCTTACGAATTATTGGGCCCTTGGGCCTTTCGTGAGGCCTTTTACTTCTTTAGTGGACCCAGGGGATATCTATCCCCCACAGCGGCCGTTGCGCGTGCGCGAGCCGTTTTGAGGAACGGAACACGGGCGCGTCGTCTTCACGCCGTGAGAGAGGGTTCTCTCGCTGCCCCCGGATGGGACGTAAGCTTGGCTGACGACGTGACCGCTGCTCCTGCCCGCCTGCCACCGCCATTACTGTCGGCCCATTTTTGGCCGTATTGACCGTCGCGCCAGGCTGGCGCTGCCGGGTCGTGTGCTGGGTCGCCTCGAGTCGCGGCATTGGTTCTGCAGTCGAGGAGGCACGGTAGTGGCGGTGCAGTCGATCGCACGCAGCATCCGGCGCGCCGGTTGCATGACGCGTGGGCCTGGGCCTCCATGCTGGGCGCGTTGGAAGTCGGAGAAGTGCGCCCACTTGGCGCGGTTGCATGCCACCTGCATGGCTACCCGCCCTTTCACCCGCTGGTCTGGGCGAAAGTGGAGGGCCGCTTGTAACCGCTGGGCGGTTGCATGCACCGCGCGCGGCGGTTTGGCTTCTTCTGCTCTGGGCCGGCTTGCATGACGTGTGGGACCCAGCCCCCGTGCCGTACGGGGAGGACCTTGGAGCGTGTTGGAGAAGACTCATCCCGTGACGGCTGGGGACGCAAGTAGGGAGAGTCGCCTTTAAAAGGAGGGTGACCCCCTTAAAAGGTGACCATGTCTTCGCGCTCCCTTATGCATCGTGTCTTTCCACCTTCTGAGCCCCCGGATGGGGGATGCCCGCAGTCCTTCCGCCTTGTCGTTGGGGGGGAACACAACTCCGTGGGCGTTGGTACCTTTCAGCCATCGTTCGGCTTCAAGGATTTTCATCATGCAGCCCGGCTGCACCCCTCCGCCGGCGGTCACCCAAGATGGTGACCTCCAGTTCGATGGCGGGGGAAAGCAAGCCGGGCTGTGGCCTCTGCCCCTCCCTCAGCCTCAAGGATTTTCATCACCAGGGCTGGGGAGGGGGGTGTGCCGAGTTGGGGTCGGCCCCTGCGTGGGCGGTGGCCCGCTCCTTCCCTTAGTGATCGGGGGGAAGGGCGGTTGCTGTCCGTGGCGCTGGCAGCTGCCGCGTGCCTGGCTCTCGGACCCGAGTGGCTTCGGAGCCGTTCTCAGCGCCGGCTCCCGCCACGGCAGCTGGAAGAGGTTCTTCCGCCGACGAGATAGCCGGGGCCGCCTATGGACCGACCTCCAACTCTACGGCCTTCTGCCTGTCCTTGCCTCACGAGTTTGGGCATGGGCGGGGGCCTCCTGGCAGCGGCATCCGCCCTGAGGTCATCGCTGCCGTTGTTTGGCCCCCCGGAGCAGAAGTCGTCGTCGTCGCCGCTGCTGGAGCAGGTGACGGTGCGCCGTTCGTCGGTCTTCTGTTGCTCCGCAGCCCCCCCCCATCGAGTGGGGTTGTTCGTACCTGCGGAGGTGGAACTGGAGTTCCGTTTGTAATGGCACTGTGAATGCCAGTGTTTTTGTTCATTGTGGCTGTCGAGGCCTGAACATGTATGTAATTTTGGGCACGGAGCCGTGTTTTTCCTCATTTTCGAGGCCTGAACCCCTCGGCCGCTCTTCGATGAACCGAGGCCAGGGGTAGCGGTGTCAGCACGGGCAGAGGCAGAGTTGGCTCGAAAAGAAGACTTGGTCAGCTGGAGCCTAGCTGGGTCGTCCGTTAGCGGGACCGACGCCGGAGTTGATCTGCTGAGGCCTCGGGCTGGGCTGATGTCTGCGGGGGACAGCTGGCCGAGGCCTCGGGGTGGCCAGCCGAGCCGCCTGCTCGGGCCGGGTTCTCGGAGAAGACCCGAGCGGCGATGGCCCGGGCGTGATGACGAAGTCGTGCTTCGGAGTGGAGACCCTCGGACTGCGTCGCCGTCCGAGGCCAGGTCGGACCTCGCCGAAGGTGTAGCTGACGCCGAGGGTGCTGCTGCTCCCTTCAACCGTCAAGATCCGAGCCTGCAGGATCGGATTATCTTGTAGTGTGTGTTTTCTGCGGCCGCCGAGGCCCAAACACACCCTCGCCGTGTTGTAAAGCTGCGTTTCTTTTCCTCTTGTTTTGAGTATCTGGACTTTTTCGTCAAGTAACAGAATTGTCTGTGTGAGCGAGAGTTGCTTCTCGCGGAAGATGATGAGTGAGGTATCCGTATCCCAGAGGCGTAGGAGTCCCTCGGCTCGGTCGGCCTTGCCGCTTACGCGCACTCTTACCCGTCCATAGGGTTCTGTCACCGACGCAGTCGAGAAGGCTCGAAGAATCGCTTCGGCAGAGGAGCTTTCGAACGTGAAGACTTGTTCGGTCCGCGGAATCACTTATCCGAACGTGAGTTACTTATCGCAGAAGGTGATGAGTGAGGTATCCGTATCCCGAAGGCGTAGGAGTCCCTCGGCTCGGTCAGCCTTGGCTGCTTACGTGTACTCCGTCGTTTTCGAGATCCACTTTCGAAGTAGTCGAAAAGCACGAAAGACATTCTGGCAGAAAGGATCTTTTTTCGAGGAAAAAATTCGACGCAGAGGGGGTTCCCCCCTTTTAGCCCCCGAGGGAGGGTCGGGCTTTGCCGAGGCAAGCTGACCCTTCCTTGATGACTAAACTTTGCGTGGGAGTGAGGTATATGAACAACTTGAAAACATCTTAAGGGTAGAAGCGACGTAGCTGTTGGATGTTCCAAGCGTTGCTGTAGACCTCGCCTTGACTGTTGGCCAGCTTGTACGTTCCGGGCTTCAGAACTTTGGCGATGACGAACGGCCCCTCCTAGGGGGGGCGTGAGCTTGTGCCGCCCTCGGGCGTCTTGTCGCAGCCGAAGCACCAGGTCGCCCACCTGGAGGTCTCGGGACCGGACCCCTCGGGCGTGGTAGCGTCGCAGGGACTGCTGGTACCGCGCCGAGTGCAGCAAGGCCTTGTCCCGAGCCTCTTTCAGCTGGTCCAGCGAGTCTTCTCGATTAACTTGGTTGCTTTGGTCAGCATAGGCCCTCATCCTCGGGGAACCGTATTCCAGGTCTGTGGGCAACATGGCCTCGGCCCCATAGACTAGAAAGAACGGCGTGAAGCCCATGGCCCGGCTCGGTGTTGTCCTCAGGCTCCAGACCACCGAGGGGAGTTCCTTCATCCATCGCTTGCCGAACTTGTTGAGGTCGTTGTAGATCCGAGGCTTGAGTCCTTGTAGAATCATGTCGTTGGCACGCTCTACTTGCCCATTCGACATGGGGTGAGCCACGGCGGCCCAGTCCACCCGGATGTGGTGATCCTCGCAGAAGTCCAGGAACTTCCTGCCAGTGAACTGGGTGCCGTTGTCGGTGATGATGGAGTTCGGGACCCCGAAGCGATGGATGATGTTGGTGAAGAACGCCACCGCCTGCTCGGACCTGATGCTGTTCAGGGGTCGGACCTCGATCCACTCGGAGAATTTGTCGATGGCGACCAACAGGTGCGTGTAGCCCCCGGGTGCCTTCTGCAAGGGGCCGACGAGGTCCAGACCCCACACGGCAAAAGGCCAGGTGATGGGTATCGTCTGCAGAGCCTGAGCAGGCAGGTGGGTCTGCCTTGCGTAGAACTGACACCCTTCGCAGGTGCGGACAGTTCTAGTGGCGTCAGCCACCGCCGTTGGCCAGTAGAAACCTTGCCGGAAAGCGTTTCCGACAAGGGCTCGAGGCGCTGCGTGATGGCCGCAAGCCCCCGAGTGTATCTCTCGTAGGAGTTCCTGACCTTCGGCGATGGAGATGCATCGCTGGAGGATGCCTGAGGGGCTGCGGTGGTAGAGCTCCTTCCCATCTCCCAGCAAGACGAACGACTTGGCGCGCCGCGCCAACCGCCGAGCTTCGGCTCGGTCGGGGGGTAGCTCTCCTTGGTGGAGATATTGCAGGTACGGGGTCTGCCAGTTTTGATCAGGCGTGACCCCGCTTCGCTCCCCCCCGACGTGCAGTGTCTCGCCCTCGGGGGCCAAGGGTACCTCGGGCTGAACCGAGGGTGCCTCGGGCCGAGCCGAGGGTGCCTCGGACTGAGCCGAGGGTGCCTCGGGCTCGGGCGTGTCGTCGATCTTGACGGTGGGTTGATGCAGGTCTCGGGAGAAGACGTCCAGGGGAACCGTTGTTTGCCCCGAGGCTATTTTAGCCAGCTCATCCGCAGTCTCGTTGTAGCGCCGGGCGATGTGGTTGAGCTCGAGCCCGTAGAACTTGTCCTCCAGGCGTCGAACCTCATCGCAGTAGGCCTCCATCTTCGGGTCGCGGCAGTGGGAGTTCTTCATGACTTGGTCGATGACGAGCTGCGAGTCACCGCGAGCGTCGAGGCGTCGGACCCCTAGCTCGATGGTGATCTGCAACCCGTTGACCAGAGCCTCGTACTCAGCCACATTGTTGGACGCCGGGAAATGGAGGCGTAGCACGTAGCGTAGGTGCTTCCCGAGGGGCGAGATGAAGAGTAGGCCTGCGCCGGCTCCTGTCTTCATCAGCGACCCGTCGAAGAACATGGTCCAGAGCTCCGGTTGGATCGGAGCTGTTGGGAGCTCAGTGTCGACCCATTCAGCCACGAAGTCCGCCAGGACCTGGGACTTGATGGCCTTCCGAGGGGCGAACGAGATTGCTTCGCCCATAATTTCCACCGCCCACTTTGCGATTCTACCCGAGGCCTCTCGGCACTGGATGATCTCCCCCAGGGGGAAGGATGACACCACAGTTACCGGATGAGACTCGAAGTAGTGTCGCAGCTTCTGCCGCGTCAGGATCACCGTGTACAGCAGCTTCTGAACTTGTGGGTAGCGGATCTTGGTTTCGGACAGTACCTCGCTGACGAAGTAGACTGGCCTCTGAATGGGCAATGCATGCCCCTCTTCTTGCCTCTCGACCACAATCGCGGCGCTAACCACCTGAGTAGTCGCGGCGACGTAGATCAAGAGGGCTTCTCCGGCAGCTGGGGGCACCAAGATAGGCGCATTCATGAGGAGCGCCTTCAGGTTCCCGAGGGCTTCCTCGGCCTCAGGGGTCCAAGTGAAGCACTCGACCTTCCTTAAGAGGCGGTACAGAGGCAGACCTCTTTCGCCGAGGCGTGAGATGAAGCGACTCAGAGCCGCGAGACATCCCATGACCCTCTGTACGCCCTTCAAGTCCTTGATGGGCCCCATGCTGGTGATGGCTGCGATCTTCTCCGGGTTGGCTTCGATGCCCCGCTCGGAGACGATGAACCCCAAGAGCATGCCTCGGGGTACCCCGAAGACACACTTTTCGGGATTGAGCTTCACGCCTTTCGCCTTGAGACATCGGAATGTCACTTCAAGGTCGGAAAGGAGGTTGGAGGCTTTCCTCGTCTTGACTACGATGTCATCGATGTAGGCCTCGACCGTCCGGCCAATGTGTTCGCCGAACACATGGTTCATGCACCGCTGGTACGTCGCACCCGCATTCCTCAAGCCGAACGGTATGGTGACATAGCAGTACATGCCGATGGGTGTGATGAAAGAAGTCGCGAGCTGGTCGGACTCTTTCATCCTGATTTGGTGATACCCGGAGTAGGCATCGAGGAAAGACATGGTTTCGCACCCAGCAGTGGAATCCACGATTTGATCGATGCGAGGCAGAGGGTAGGGAACCTTCGGACATGCTTTGTTTAGACCAGTGTAGTCTACACACATCCGCCATTTCCCTCCTTTCTTTCTCACAAGCACAGGGTTGGCAAGCCATTCGGGATGGAATACCTCTTTGATGAACCCTGCCGCCATTAGCTTGTGGATCTCCTCGCCTATGGCTCTGCGCTTCTCTTCGTTGAATCGACGCAGAGGCTGCTTGACGGGTCGGGCTCCGGCTCGGATGTCCAGCGAGTGCTCGGCGACATCCCTCGGTATGTCGGGCATGTCCGAGGGACTCCACGCGAAGACGTCGGCGTTCGCGTGGAGAAAGTCGACGAGCACTTCTTCCTATTTGGGATCGAGCTCGGAGCCGATCCGGACTTGCTTGGAGGCGTCGCTGCTGGGGTCGAGGGGGACGGACTTAACCATCTCCGCTGGCTCGAAGTTGCCGGCATGACGCTTCACGTCTGGCACCTCCTTAGAGAGGCTCTCCAGGTCGGCGATGAGGGCCTCGGACTTGGCGAGGGCCTCGACGTACTCCACGCACTCCACGTCGCATTCGAACGTGTTTTGTACGTGGGGCCGACGATGATGACCCCGTTGGGGCTCGACATCTTGAGGTTGAGGTAGGTGTAGTTGGGGACGGCCATGAACTTCGCGTAGCATGGCCTTCCCAGTACCGCGTGGTAGGTTCCTCGGAACCCGACCACCTCGAACGTCAGGGTCTCCCTTTGGAAGTTGGAGGGTGTTCCGAAGCAGACGGGAAGGTCGAGTTGTCCGAGGGGCTGGACGCGCTTCCCGGGGATGATCCCATGGAAAGGCGTAGCGCCTGCCCGGACCGAGGATAGCTCGACACGCAGGAGCCCGAGGGTCTCGGCGTAGATGATGTTGAGGCTGCTGCCTCCGTCCATGAGGACCTTGGTGAGCCTGACGTCGCCGATGACGGGGTCGACAACGAGCGGGTATTTCCCCGGGCTCGGCACGTGGTCGGGGTGGTCGGCTTGGTCGAAGGTGATGGGCTTGTCGGACCAGTCTAGGTAGACTGGCGCCGCCACCTTCACCGAATAGACCTCCCGACGCTCTTGCTTACGGTGTCGAGCCGAGGCGTTCGCCGCTTGCCCACCGTAGATCATGAAGCAGTCACGGACCTCGGGGAACTCTCCTGCTTGGTGATCTTCCTTCTTGTCGTCATCGTCGTGAGCCCTGCCACCCTCCGCGGGTGGCCCGGCCCTGTGGAAGTGGCGCCGAAGCATGGCGCACTCCTCAAGGGTGTGCTTGACGGGCCCCTGGTGATAGGGGCACGACTCCTTGAGCATCTTGTCGAAGAGGTTGGCACCTCCGGGGGGTTTCTGAGGGTTCTTGTACTCGGCGGCGGCGACAAGGTCCACGTCGGCGGCGTCGCGTTTCGCTTGCGACTTCTTCTTGCCCTTCTTCTTGGTACCGCGCTGAGTTGACGCCTCGGGGGTATCTTCCGGTGGGCGGCCCTGGGGCTGCTTGTCCTTCCGGAAGATAGCCTCGACCGCCTCCTGGCCAGAGGCGAACTTGGTGGCAATGTCCATCAGCTCGCTCGCCCTGGTGGGGGTCTTGCGACCCAGCTTGCTCACCAGGTCGCGGCAGGTGGTGCCGGCGAGGAACGCGCCGATGACATCCGAGTCGGTGATGTTGGGCAGCTCGGTGCGCTGCTTCGAGAATCGCCGGATGTAGTCCCGGAGAGACTCTCACGGCTGCTGTCGGCAGCTTCGGAGGTCCCATGAATTCCCAGGGCGCACGTACGTGCCCTGGAAATTACCGGCGAAGGCTTGGACCAGGTCGTCCCAGTTAGAGATCTGCCCCGGAGGCAGGTGCTCCAACCAGGCGCGAGAGGTGTCGGAGAGGAACAGGGGGAGGTTGCGGATGATGAGGTTGTCATCGTCCGTTCCACCCAGTTGGCAGGCCAGCCGGTAGTCCGCGAGCCACAGCTCCGGTCTCGTCTCCCCCGAGTACTTTGTGATGGTAGTCGGGGGTCGGAACCGGGTCGGGAACGGCGCCCGTCGTATGGCCCGGCTGAAAGCCTGTGGACCGGGTGGTTCGGGCGAGGGACTCCGATCCTCCCCGCTGTCGTAGCGTCCCCCACGCCTGGGGTGGTAGCCTCGGCGCACCCTCTCGTCGAGGTGGGCCCGACGGTCGCGGTGATGGTGCTCGTTGCTGAGGCGACCCGGGGCCGCAGGCGCTGTGTTGCGCGTGCGCCCGGTGTGGAACGAGGCTTCCCGCATGAATCGGGAAGTCGCGACATGATGTTCCGAGGGGTACCCCTGCCTTCGGGAGGCGGAGCTCTCGGCCCATCGGACCGCGGCGCCTTCCAGGAGATTCTTGAGCTCTCCCTGGATTCGCCGCCCCTCGGTGGTTGATGGCTCTGGCATCGCACGGAGGAGCATTGCTGCTGCAGCCAGGTTCTGGCCGACCCCACTGGAAGCGGGTGGCGGCCTCATCCTGACATCGTCAGCGATGTGGTGCTGGAAGCCCTGGGGTAGATGACGCATTTCTCCGGCCGGAGGTTGGCCCGCCCATTCCTGCCCGACGTCCCGGCGAATCGGCTCAAGCGCTCCTGCTCCCTCGTCGATCCTGGCCTGCACCCCGCGGATTTGCTCGAGCTGTGGGTCATGGCCCCCCGCCTGAACGGGGACCACAGCTAGCTCCCGTGGGATGTCAACGCGAGGCACCGGCCTAGGGAGATCACCGTCCTCCGGCATGCCGAGATGGTTGCCTTCAGAGGGACCCCCTAGATCGACGTGGAAACATTCGCGGCTTGGGCCGCAGTCCTCGTCGCCGAGGCTGCGGGTACCGTCGGAACAGTCGGAAAGGCAGTAGTCGCATGCGGTCATGAAGTCCCGCATGGCACTGGGGTTGCCAAGTCCAGAGAAATCCCAACAGAAATCGGGCACGTCGTCTTCTTCGGACCTAGAGGGCCCGTAGGTCGAGACGTCCGTCAGCCGGTCCCAAGGTGACCGCATACGAAACCCCAGAGAGTTTGGACTCGCCTCTATGAGAGCGCCCGCCAAAGTGAAGTCGCTTGGCGGGTCGAGGCTGAATCCAGGGGGCGTGAGATGGGAATCGGTCGGTACCTCTTGGTCGACGGGCGGTGATGAAGTCACGTCGGGGACTGACCGCACCGTCATCTCAGGTACGAGGGTGACGTCCAGCAAGCCTTTCGCGAGCGTGCCGGCGTCGTCCGTTTGCTCGGAATCGGCGTGTTGCGGGGAGACGGCGCTCGTCTTCGTCTCAAACGCGAGGTCGATGCCCGACGCGCCCCCCGTTGGGGCGCTGGCGCCGTCGACTCGCTTGACAGCCGACGAGGCGCTGCCTCCTGCTTGGCCTTGGTTGCCCCGCCTCCTCCTCCGTCGGCGGGGGAGAGGACGGGGTGAGCTCGAATGTTGTTCTTCCACCACGCGGGGAAGACGTCGTCGATTCCGCCGCCAGCAGGCGGGCTGTCGGCCGCCATTGTCGCTGTCGCACGGCGGGGGAAGGAGTATCATGTCGTAGTTGCCGTCGAGAGAGATGAACTCAAGACTCCCGAAACGGAGCACCGTCCCGGGCTGGAGAGGTTGCTGGAGACTGCCCATCTGGAGCTTGACGGGAAGCTGTTCGTCAACACGCAGCAGGCCCCTACCTGGCGCGCCAACTGTCGGCGTTTCGAGACCGGGGGGTCCCTGGGCCGACGAGTGAAATGTCGCCGCGTGCCCCAGCCCAGATGGGTCGGCGCGAGGCCGAGCGCGAAGGGGGGAGAAAGGTGGCGGGAGACGGGCGTGAGAGAGGTGGAAATCCCGCGGCCTTCATGTTCGTCCCGCGCCCAGGTCGGGTGCGCTTGCAGTAGGGGATTACAAGCGTCCACACGGGAGGGGGAGCGAGCGGCCTCACGTGAGCACTTGTCTCGTCCTCGTCCCCGCGCAGCCAACCCTCTCTAAGAGGGCCCTGGTCCTTCCTTTTATAGGCATAAGGAGAGGATCCAGGTGTACAATGGGAGGTGTAGCAGAGTGCTACGTGTCTAGCGGAGGAGAGCTAGCGCCCTGAGTACATGCCGTCGTGGCGGCCGGAGAGGCTTTGGCGCCCGGTTCGTGTGATGTCGTGGCCGTCGGAGGAGCGCTGGAGCCTGGCGGAGGGACAGCTGTCGGGGCTGTCGAGTCCTTGTTGACGTCCTCTTGCTTCCGTAAGGGGGCGGAGAGCTACCGTCGTCAGGGAGCGTGCGGGGCGCCATCATTGCCTATCTGGCAGAGCGAGCCAGATGGGACGCCGGTCTTGTTCCTCGTAGCCTGAGTCAGCTTGGGGCAGGGTAATGATGGCGCCTCCCGTTGACGTGGCCGGCCCGCGCCCTAGGTTGGGCGATGTGGAGGCTCCTCCGAGGTCGAGGTCGAGTCTGTCTTCCGTGGCCGTGGTCGAGTCCGAGCCCCTGGGTCGGGCGAGGCGGAGACCGTCGGCTGAGGCCAGGGCTGAGTCCGAGCCCTGGGGTCGGGCGAAGCGGAGTTCGTCGTCTTCTGGGGCTGAGCCTGAGTCCGAGCCCTAGGTCGGGCGGAGCGGAGTTCGTCGTCTTCCGGGGCTTAGCCCGAGTCCGAGCCCTGGGTCGGGCGGAGCGGAGTTCGCCGTCTTCCAGGGCTGAGCCCGAGTCCGAGCCCTGGGTCGGGCGGAGCGGAGTTCGCCGTCTTCAGGGGCTGAGCCCAAGTCCGAGCCCTGGGTCGGGCGGAGCGGAGCTTCCTATGGCGCCTGAGGTCGGGTCTGACTGCCTGTCAGCCTCACTCTGTCAGGTGGCACTGCAGTCGGTGCGGTGCAGGCGACGCTGTCCTTCTGTCAGGTCGGTCAGTGGAGCGGCGAAGTGATTGCGGTCACTTCGGCTCTGTCGACTGAAGGGCGCGCGTCAGGATAATGGTGTCAGGCCACCTTTGCATTAAATGCTCCTGCGATTTGGTCAGTCGGCGCGGCGATTTGGTCAGGGTCGCTTCTTAGCGAAGACAGGGCCTCGGGCGAGCCGGAAATGTGTTCGTCGCTGGAGGGGGGCCTCGGGCGAGACGGAGATCCTCCGGGGTCGGCTGCCCTTGTCCGAGGCTAGGCTCGGGCGAGGCGTGATCGAGTCCCTCGAATGGACCGATCCCTGACTTAATCGCACCCATCAGACCTTTGCAGCTTTATGCTGATGGGGGTTACCAGCTGAGAATTATGAGCCTTGAGGGTACCCCTAATTATGGTCCCCGACAACCGTATTCCGTTTTTACCCGTACCATTTTCATATTTACGGGAAAAAACGGGAACAAGTTGGAAACGAGATGGTATATTGCGGGAACAGGAGCGAAAATAGTTCAGTGTTTTTCGTCCGTATGTCTAAAATCCCATTTTTACTGGGATATTCCTGTTTTTCACGTTTCCATGATGTAGCACAAAAACAATGTATAAAAAAGTATTGTATTAGCCTACTCGATATGACATGCTTGCATAATCTTTGATGCTGTCATGTTAGCATCTTACAACCGTATAAGGTAATCCTTCTTATCTTATGTATCCACAAGTTTGGGGTTCATGATTGAAGAATGTTAACAAAAAATGTTGCTTTTGTGTAAGCTATTGATCTTTAAAATACATGTTTTTGTGCCAACTTTTAAACTTATGAAGTTGTAATTTATATTGTCCTAAACTCTTAATATTATAGTTTGTTGAGTGATCGTACAATATTACATATTCCGGACAAAGTTTTTGGTTACCGTTCGTTTCTGTTGCATATCCGTTCGTTTTAATCCGTTTTCGTGTAACCGTATATCTGCAACCGTTTCCGTTTCCGGCTATACCGCTATTGCTTCCGTTTTCAGTAAAAAAATGGTAACAGGATTGAGAGATGGGTTTTTCCGACCGTTTCCATTTGTTTTCATCCCTAATCACACCCGGCCCAAAGGGTATACGAATCGGACACGACCGATCTAATGGTCAGTCAAATCACACTTGGAGGACACTGTTAGTTTGACTAATTGTTTCATGCAGGACATCTCTTTTTGTACATATTTAATTATCAATTGGCAATTTTGGATTATTTTTGTATAAAAAAGTTGACTGAAATTGCTTGATCGTTATCTGAATTAGTAGAATGATAATGCCATCTTATCTCATCATTTTTGAACAAATTAATTTCCTCCATGTCTAATTGGAAAAGAATTTATTCTCGAATATTTGTCGTGTGCTAGTTTATTTTTGAACTAAAATACGATAAATAAAAACCGAAGGGATACTTTTGAAGAGGCATAGGTGTCATCTATATATTTTTATTTAACCAAATATATGACTTGTACGTATATGATGTCCTAATATAAGAACTACTTTAAAGTTGAACCGAGATTTTTTTTGGTTGAACTGATTTCAAACATGCATACTTGTCTCCCGTTGCAACCCACTCTAGGGCTCACATAGCAGAAGGCCAGAAGATCGAAGAATGGGATTCTATTGCTCCAACCGCTGCCGACCAGTGTGCGCCCAGGCAACCGCACGCTAGCCGTTGAACACAACAACACAGCATGCACGCCTACGACGCTGCTGCCCCGCGTGCTCACAGCCTCACGCACAACTCGTCCGCACGCTTGCGCGCACGCTTGTAACTCCCTGTCGGCTGTCTCCCTCCTCCCTCACGCTCCCGGCGTGACACACAGGGCTGGCTCGCTTGCCGGCCGGCCGGCATATAAGAGCGCGCTAGGACGCAAACGAATCTGCAGTAGCCAGTGCGAGTGGAGTGAGCGGCCCGGACGAGCGGAGGAGGAAGACAGGATGGCTGCCGGACGAGCGGTTGCGGTGGCTATGGTGGCGGCGGCGGCGCTGCCGCTGCTCGTGGGTGGCGCGTACGCGGACTGCTACAACTACTGCTTCAACGACTGCATGAACAAGGACAAGTCCATGAGAGACTACTGCAGCTACGCCTGCGACAAGACCTGCGCGCCCGACGCGGCGCCCCGGCGCCCCGTCGCCGGACTCCCCATAAACTGCCAGCTCGCCTGCGTCAGGGACTCCTGCCGCCGTCGCCGTGCAGGTAATCTTTGCGCCATGCACGTGAAGTGTGTAGTGTGTCTGATTTGGGAGCGACTTCAGTTTGAGTACGCATGTGTTTACTTGTGCAACATCGCATGATCTGACGACGGCAAGGATAACCGTACGTGTTCGTCGAACGGTCGGTTTGCAGATGCCAACGACATGAAGGCCTGCTACGGGCAGTGCTACGACCGCTGCGAGACCAAGGCCGGCCTGCCGAGGCCTCTCCGCGCAGGCGGCGGCGTTGGCATTGTCTGGCCGGCGGCGTTGCCGGACCACCCATTCCACAAGAAGCAGGACGCTGTCTGGCCGGCGGCGTTGCCTGACCACCCATTCCACAAGAAGCAGGACACTGGCGGGCCTGCGGCGGAATTGCCGGACCACCCATTCCACAAGAAGCAGGACGCTGTCTGGCCGGCGGCGTTGCCCGACCATCCATTCCACGAGAAGCAGGACGTTGTCTGGCCGGCGGCGTTGCCTGACCACCCATTCCACAAGAAGCAGGACACTGGCGGGCCTGCGGCGGCATTGCCGGACCACCCATTCCACAAGAAGCAGGGCGCTGTCTGGCCGGCGGCGTTGCCCGACCATCCATTCCACAAGAAGCAGGACGTTGTCTGGCCTGCGGCGTTGCCTGACCATCCATTCCACAAGAAGCAGGACACTGGCGGGCCTGTGGCGGCATTGCCGGACCACTCATTCCACAAGACGAAGCAGGGCGCTGTCTGGCCGGCGGCGTTGCCCGACCATCCATTCCACGAGAAGCAGGACGCTGTCTGGCCGGCGGCGCTACCGGATCACCCGTTCCACAAGAAGCAGGACGCTGTCTGGCCGGCGGCGTTGCCTGACCATCCATTCCACAAGAAGCAGGACACTGGCGGGCCTGCGGCGGCATTGCCGGACCACTCATTCCACAAGACGAAGCAGGGCGCTGTCTGGCCGGCGGCGTTGCCTGACCATCCATTCCACAAGAAGCAGGACACTGGTGGGCCTACGGCGGCATTGCCAGACCACTCATTCCACAAGACGAAGCAGGGCGCTGTCTGGCCGGCGGCGTTGCCCGACCACCCATTCCACGAGAAGCACGACGCTGTCTGGCCAGCAGCGTTGCCCGACCACCCGTTCCACAAGAAGGAGGATGCTGTCGGGCCGGCGGCGTTGCAGGTGGACCACAAGATGCACGACGCGGTCAAGCGGGCAGGGGAGCCGGATCCCGGATACGTCATGTATCCGGCATGGAGCCCCGTCCGCCCCTAATCGTCGATTCGTTGTTGGAGAACGACGACGCTCCGCCGGCAACGGCGAATGCCACATGCATACATGCTCGTGGCTCCCATGCGATATTAAGCACTAGTAGAGGAAGTGTGTGATGTGTCAACGTGCTACTGCTATACTGTATATGCATGCCTACTGTATATGCATGCCTATTCTCACGTTTATGCATATGGGCATTAGTGTTCCAACAGACACAGGAATGCCGACTGAAGAGAGCAGAGCTTTGTTCTACAAGTGGCACCAAGGGAGCAAGTGGCGGTAGATGCTAAGCGTGCCAACGAACTCATCTCCTCCTGTCCTAGCTAGTTGGCTGCTTCAATTCATGTGTCTTCTAATCTCCGCGATTCTGGTGTACTGCAAGAAGGGCGGGGTGACGGGCGACCTATGCCAGAAAACTAAACGCTCTACGTTTATTTTACTAGAACATGGGTCAACTCCAGGATCATAAGAGTATTCAAGGCAGTACAATTACAACTACACCATTAACAAGTACAAATAGTACCAAGCAGCAATTAATGAGATGAATGCCATTTGAATTGGCACACTTTTCAAAGATAATTATTTCAACAAGCTAGTAGATAAGGCCTGTCAAGGCAGTAAGAACACTGGATAACAAATAAGCACAAAATCTTACTGTTGCACTTTGCAAGTCCCAAAAAACAGTATAGCATATCTAATAAGATTATTACAGTTTGATTGTGCTGCGATACCAGCAGCAAATCCAGCTGGAAGATGTAGGTTTTCTTTCTTCCCAATTATATTAATTCTAGAACTTGGACAATCTGGGAAATGAAGAATGGTGTCAGACTTTAAGGATTTGTATAGTCTGCCTTACCCTGTCAATATTTTGGACTGAGGGAGCAAAGCATTAGGAAATGGTAACAGTGCTTTTCAAAAATGATATGACATGTCGTGGAGTCAATCAACAGCCAAGACAATGAGGCAACATATGAAGTAACATAAATGTTAAGTGAAAGTTCGAAGCATCAATCACCAACCAGATATCTGCTAAAAAGTGTTTTACTAAAAAACATGCTGATGTACATTTATCTCAGGATCATAGGTTCAGTTTGTTATTCATATATCAACAATCCGATAACCAACACTTGCAATAGTACAACTCAAAGATTTAACCCTGATTGATTATCCTTGTTGTTGGGGTCTGCTTCGAAGCCGAAGGTCCTGTAAAAAAACACATTCGGAAGATCATCACGAAAATAACGCCGAAGCTACCTTACAGAGAACTTCGGCATAGCAACATACCTAAGACGAAGGGTTGCACCGACTTAAAGATGAAAAGACAGATTGACCCATGATAGTTTGTGTCATGAATGTAGTCAATTGTAGAGAGTATAAATGTAATTTCACACAGGCTGCGTCCTGTGCCTATAAATAGATGAACAGTACCCCCGTACTGTTCACGCTGATTTGTGCTCACTCGTGTATCACGCTTGTACTATCTCCTTCTGTCAAGCCGAAGGTACAAATGTAATTCTATATTATTTCTGTTTATTCGTAATAATATAATAAAAAATGAGTTAATAATGTTACATAATCATCCATGTTGTTTTTTGTGTTTCATATGCTTCTTCTTTCACTAATGTATACTGCGATGATGAAGGTATGTCCTTCATAACCTTCGTCCGAAGATCATTATATCTTAAGGGAAATAATGCTTCGAAGGACGAAGGGCCTTAACCTTTAACATTCTGTGTTGCCTTGTTCTTAATTCATAGCATTTGAGAACAAGTTCTCAACATTGGCGCCCACCTCCGGTGAACTCATTTTCACTCTTGAGTTGATGGCTTCGTTCAGCAACCAAGCCGAAGCATCTTCGACTACGAAGCTGGTGCTGTCGATAACAGGCGGCTCAGGTTCAGAGCCGGCTAACAAGAAGCAGAAGAAGGAGGCACAGAGAAGGGTGCAGCATGTTGGGGTGCAGGGACCCTTCATCAAGTCAAAATGGTCCCACAACCCAATCACCTTCTCCCAGGAGGACCTTCAGCTCAAAGATTACCCTCATAATGATGCTATGGTCATATCTTGTGTCATTAAGGGATTTCTTGTCCATAATGTTCTGGTTGATACAGGCAGTGCAACGAATATCATATTTGCTAAGGCATTCAGACAGATGCAAGAGCTAGAAGATAAGATTCATGATGCTACACATCCTTTATGTGGCTTTGGAGGAAGGCAAATTGTAGCACTTGGCAAAATCACAATGCCAGTAACCTTCGACTTTGTTCATAATACAAGGACTGAACAGGTTGTGTTTGACATTGTTGACATAGAGTACCCCTACAATGCAATCATTGGTCGTGGAACACTTAATGCTTTCGAAGCAATACTTCATCCAGCATATCTATGCATGAAGATACCTTCGGAACAAGGGCCCATTGCTGTTCATGGCAGTCAAAAGCTGCCAGGAAGGCCGAAGGAAACTGGACAGATTCAAAGGCAATCCATAACATAGATGGAGCCGAAGCCTGTGAGTAGTATCGATACAAAAGAGAGAAGGCTGCTTCAGCGGATCAGCCGAAGCCTATGCTTCTATGTGAAGATATAGCAGAACAAAAGGTACTGCTGGGGTCTCATTTATCTGAAGAACAGGAAAAGAATTTGCTAAGATTTCTATTCAACAACAAAGATGTCTTTGCTTGGTCAGCCAATGATCTTTGTAGTGTCAACAGAGATGTCATTGAGCATTCACTCAATGTGGATCCATCTTTCAGGCCAAGAAAACAAAGGCTTTAGAAAATGTCTGATGACAAAGTTGAAGGTGCTCAGAACGAAGTAAAGAGGCTTCTTAGCGCTGGAGTTATCAGAGAGGTCAAATACCCAGAGTGTCTAGCTAATACTGTTATGGTGAAGAAGGCCAATGGTAAATGGAGAATGTTTATTGATTTTACATATCTTAACAAAGCTTGTCCAAAAGATGAGTTCTCATTGCCAAGGATAGATTCTCTAGTAGATGCAGCAGCTTTGTCAGAGCTCATGAGTCTACTAGATTGTTACTCATGCTACCACCAAATCTGGATGAAGAAGGAAGATGAGCCTAAAACTAGCTTCATAACCCCCAGTGGCACATATTGCTATCTTTGGATGCCTGAGGGGCTCAAAAATGCTGGAGGAAGCTTCAGCAGAATGACAGACAGAGTCCTCCATTCTCAAATAGGCAGGAATGTGTTGACTTGTGTTGATGATATCATAGTTAAGAGCACAAAGCAAGAAAATCACATTGCTGATTTGCAAGAGACATTTGCTAATTTCAGGCAAGCTGGTTTGAAATTAAATCCAGAAAAATGTGTTTTGGGGGTAAAGAAGGGCAAGTTCCTTGGCTGTCTAGTATCAACGAAGGGAATTGAAGCTAACCCAAGCAAAATTGAAGTTATCCTTCGTATGGAACCGCCAAGCGTAAAGAAAGGAGCTCAACGGCTGGCAGGTAGATTAGCATCATTGAACAGATTTATATCCAGATCAGCAGAAAGAAATCTGCCTTTCTTTGAAATACTAAAGTCAGTCGAAGTCTTCCAATGGGGTCCGGCTCAGCAAAAGGCCTTCGAAGAGTTGAAGCAATATTTGATTGACTTAACAACGTTAACTCCACCTTTGCTAGGGCTCCATTGCTCTTATATGTTGCAGCCTCACATTCTGCAGTAAGTGCGGCACTTGTACAGGAGAAGCTAGATGGCCAAGTTAAAAAGCAAGCTCCAGTGTACTTTGTCTCCGGAGTTTTGAGTCCGTCAAAGAAAAACTACACAAAATTGGAAAAGGTGCTATATGCTGTGTTAATGGCCTCCAGAAAGCTTCGGCATTATTTTCAAGCATATCACATAATTGTTCCTTCGTCACAACCTTTGAAGGATATTATGAGGAACAGAGAAGCTACTGGAAGAATTGGGAAATGGGCTGCAGAACTTAATGAATTCACCATTGATTATGTGCATAGATCCTCAATCCAGTCCCAAGCGTTAGCAGACTTCATCGCTGATTGGACACCAGGGGCTCACAAAGAAGAAGTAAACAAAGATGTCGAAGCTTAGACAGTGTTCTACGATGGTTCTTGGGGAACCTTCGGTGCAGGAGCGGCTGCAGTCCTAGTGGCACCTTCAAAAGTCAAAACATGTTATGCAGCCAAGCTTGATTTCAGTTTCACAAATAATATTGCTGAGTACGAAGCACTTCTGTTGGGGCTTTGGAAGTTAAGGGCAATAGAAACAAGAAGGGCCATTCTGAAAACTGATTCTCAAGTTATTTCTGGCCATGTGGACAAAAGTAGCAAGGCAAGAGATCCGAAGCTTGAAAGATATCTGGATACAGTTCAAAGGTTGGAGGCTTCTTTCGAAGGTTTTTCTGTTAAGAATATCCCAAGAGGTGAAAATGAGCATGCAGATTTACTAGCCAAATCAGTGGCTCAGGGGCTCCCTCTACCTTCGGAAGTATTTTTTAAAACAATAAAGGCACCTTCGGTTGAACTCTTGGAGAGAGCAGTGCTTACTATTTCTCCGCTACATAGTGAAGATTGGAGGATTGAAATTATATCTTTCCTCCAAGGTAATTGTCTTTCAGATGACGAAGCTTATAATAAGAGAATGGAGGCAAGAACAAGACCATATGTGATAATAGAAGGGGAGTTATACAAACATGGTGTCTGCTCTCCACTTCTCAAGTGTTTATCCAGAACCGAAGGTATAGAGCTGATGAAGGAAATAAATGCAGGTTTGTGTGGATCTCACATTGGGTCTAGGCCTTTGCTGGGGAAAGTCTTCAGACAAGGATTTTATTGGCCGAAGGCAGCTTCGGATGCAGTAGATCTGGTTCAAAAGTGCGAAAATTGTCAAAAATGTGCAAGAGACCAGAAACAACCTTCGTCGCTAACCCAGTTAATACAACCAACCTGGCCATTGCAAAGATGGGGCCTGGATTTGTTAGGTCCAGTTCCACCTGCACAAGGCAATTTAAGATATGTTGTGTTAGCTATAGAATATTTTTCCAAGTGGATTGAAGCGAAGCCTTTGGCCACAATAACTTCGGTCACAGTCTAGAAATTCTTCTGGCAAAACATTGTTTGTCGCTTCGGCGTGCCGAAGGCTATAACTGTGGACAACAGAACACAGTTTGATGCCGAAGCTTTCAAGGAATTTTGTGATCAAATTGGCACGAAGATTCATTTTGCGTCAGTCAGACATCCAGAGTCAAATGGACTTGTCGAAAGAGCAAATGGTATTATGATGACAGGAATAATGAAGCTAATCTTTAATCAGCCCAAAGGAAAGTGGCTAGATGAGTTGATTAAAGTGGTGTGGAGCCACAATACAACCATATCAAGATCAACAGGTTTTACGCCATTCAAGTTATTATTTGGTGATGAAGTTATAACCTCAGAAGAAGCTAAAGCGGGGTCAATAAGAATAACAGCTTCGACCGAAGATGAAGCTGATTACCACGTGGCAAAAGACACTATAGAAGGGACCATACTTCAGGCTGTGGAAAATATCAATAAATATCAAGCCGAAACAATAAAATAGCGCGACAGAAAAGTCCGACTGAAAAATATCAAGCCAGGACATTTGGTGCTTCGGAGAGTGGCTAATCCGGACACAGTATGCAAACTACAGCTGAAGTGGGAAGGACCTTTTTTAGTGGTATCTTCGTCAAGGCCCGGTTCTTACAGGTTAAAGGATATGGACGACAATGACATTCCTAGATCTTGGAATGCGGATGAGCTTCGACGATATTATGTGTAATCTGATATAATCTTTTTTTTCATTTTTTCTATGGCACCCTTTTCCTTTCCAAAGGGGAGAAAGGTTTTTAATGGGGCCATAGCTTTTAATTTTTCCTTTCTTATTCAGCTCTACGAGAGCAAAGTCCCCCAAAACATGTAAAATGTAAAATCTGAGCAGGCACCATCGAGTGCAGAGAGAGAAAAAAGGGAAAAGCTCGAAAGTTGTCCCTAAGGGGATGCAGAGCACGGCGAAGCTACAAAAAGTCGTTCCCAAGGGAGCGCATCGTAAGTTTTCTGCTCAAAAGTCGTTCCTAAGGGAATGCAGAGCCAAATACCGCCGAAATATAAGGCGAAGAAGTTCAAAAGATGTTCCTAAGGGGATGCAGAACTTACACCGAAAAATCAACGGTGATACCGCTGAAATAGAAGGCGAAGAAGTTCAAAAGATGTTCCTAAGGGGATGCAGAACTTACACCGCAAAATAAGCGGTGAAGCCGAAAAATAAACGGTAGAGATTTCAGTCATTCCTGAGGGAATGCAGGGTCTGGATGTGGCTTCGTATGCGTGTGTTTGGACATTCATTTGCATATTACATCACATCATATATTGCATTCATATGTATTGCCCACATATTTTGGTATGTAGGGAGAGTGGCACAAAGCAGTGTGTAAGACCTGCTTCGGCTGATTTTGCCGAGCTTCGGCTTCAGCGATCTCCTTTTGCTTCAGAATAGTGATTTAGCACATTCTTGTAGTATGGCCCTTGTCCTCACCACAGAATAAGCAATAGATTTTCCTAGGCTGATCCCCATATCTTCCTTCGAAGCCCCTGCCACCTCTGCCCCTTGGAGCTGGTGGCCTGAAGGAGCTTTGCTGCTGTCCCGAAGACTATGAGGTGTGTTGTGGTCTCTGAAGCTGGCTTCCTTTGTCATCATTCTGACTGGAGTTGTGGATTGATCTGACATGCCTAGGGTGGATTCTTCCTCCAAAGCCCCTAGTCATCTCAGAGAATCTGTAAGCTTCTTCCTTTCTTTGGCGAAAGTCGTTGTCCGCCCGGATGTACTCATCCATTTTCTGAAGCAACTTCTCCAGGGTCTGAGGGGGTTTCCTGGCGAAGTATTGGGCCGTAGGCCCTGGCTGAAGACCCTTGATGATTGCCTCAATGAAAATCTCATTGGGTATTGTGGGTGCTTGTGCTCTGAGTCACAAAAACCTTCGGACATACGCCTAAAGGTATTCTTCATGGTCTTGTGTGCACTGGAACAAGACCTAAGCTGTGACTGGTTTCGTTTGAAAGCCTTGAAAACTGGTGACCAGCATGTCCTTTAGCTTTTGCCATGACATGATCATCTCTGGCCAAAGAGAAGAGTACCATGTCTAGGCCATGCTTCGGACTGCCATGATGAAAGATTTTGCCATGACTATAGTGTTACCTCCATACGAAGATATAGTTGCTTCGTAGCTCATCAGAAACTGCTTCAGATCTGAGTGCCCATCATACATGGGGAGCTGAGGTGGCTTGTATGATGGGGGCTATGTTGTAGCCTGCAGTTCTGCTGATAGGGGAGAAGCATCATCAAAAGCAAAATTTCCATGATGGAAATCTTCATACCAATCATCATCATTGTAGCAATTGTCTTGATGAAGCTCTCTTTGTGGAGGTCTTCGGTTCTGGTCATCTTGAGTGAGATGACGCATTTCCTCAGTAGCTTCATCAATCTTCCTCTGTAATTCAGAGAGGCGAAGCATCTTCTCCTTTTTTCTCTGAACCTGTTGATGAATAGCTTCGAGGTCCCTTATCTCCTGATCCAGCTCATCCTCTTAGGGGGTTGGACTTGTAGCCTTCCTCTTTTGAGTTTGGGCTTTGCGCAACGTGTCCCGGTTGACGTCTAGTGGCTGCAGTGTAGCCCCTAGCCCTGAAGCTTTCTTCAGCGGCATGACGAAGGTCACAACTTGCCGAAGGTGGTCGAATGAGTTCACCGGAGGTAGGCGCCAATGTTGTGGACTTGTTCTCAAATGCTATGAGTTAAGAACAAGGAAACACAAAAAGAAAGTTAATAATTAATGGCCTTCGTCCTTTGAAACATTATCTCCCTTAGGATATAACAATCTTCGGACGAAGGTCATGAAGGACATACATTCATCATCACAGTTCACATTGATGAGAGGAGAAGCACACGAAACATGAGAAATAGCATGAATAATTATATGAAGTTATCTATATATCCTTATTATATAATCATAAATGAATAAGAACAATATCGAATTATATTTGTACCTTCGGCTTGATAGAAGACAAGAGTACAAATGTGACGCACGAGCGAGTACAAGTCAGCGTGAACAGTACGGGGTACTGTTCATCTATTTATAGGCACAGGATGCAACCTGCGTAAAATTGTATTCATGTCCTTCATATTCACTATCGACTTAATAACAATCTGTCGAAGACTAGATAGCCTTTTTCTCCTTAAGTCGGTTTCTCTTTCTGCTACTGAGCCGAAGCTTCCTTGCGCGTAGCTTCGGCGCTGGTTCAACCTTCGTTCTAATCCTGCTTTCCATATTGTGTACAGCTTCATCCCGGGTCCGAAGGTTCCTGTACATATATTATACTTGGGAAACATTGTTAATCATGTTTTTGAGGACCTTCAGAAGACGAAGGCCCCCAACATGGGGAAAGATGTACAACCTCTGTAGAGTGTTTAAACTGTTATAAGAGTCGTGCTCGTGGTTATGGGTGGCATAGACTCCTTATTGGATAGTTAACTGAATGAACATGGATGAATGGAAAGAGATTGATGATTTATTTATGGATTTATGCTATATATTTTTTTATTTTTGTATATGATCATGTGATTATGTGGAATATTAGAACTAAGCAAAATTTGATTTTATTAATGTTAAAAGATGACTTAATAAAATGTTAATTCTAGTAAACATGTGCTATATCCTTTTGAGCCTCACAAACCATGTGTTATATTTGTTAAGTATGAGAGTACTTATGCTTGTTTATTTTTAATACTTTAGAAAAAAATCATAGATATGTATCAAATAGTGGACCTAGTCAATTTTCTGAAAAGTTTTATAAGTGTTAAGGCGTATATACCCCTAGTCTACTCTCCCTATGAAGATAAGTTTAGTAATCGTTATGCTATATTCTAATAAGTAAAAGTTAAATATATGTTTTTTCTATAGAATATTATTTTTTGATATACTCTATTTCTGTGTTGTATGTGTAGACTTCTTGGACACACATATATCGAGCCCAATTTGTTTTAATAATTGGGTATGACATGTAGGAAGACAAAAAGATAGAGTAATCATCGTAATGTACATCCATTACCACATATATTATAGGTATATTACATCTCTATCAATTTGACTATTATTTTCTCCATTAACTAGTCCAAGTGACAAAACAAATACACCTACATAGGACAGTTATGGATAATTCTACGACAACCTTGAATGGCTCCAACACCCCTATGGCCTCAAGGGCCTCGAATGTCCCGAGGGCCTCAACACTACTAATGCCCATCGAGGGCACAAGATATCCTGATGGCCCCAAGGGAACCTAAGGCCCCCAAATGGTTCTAAGACGGCAAGATCCCTAAGGGCTCGTTTGGTGATAAGGGAATTAGAGGGGATCCATGGTGGAGGACGTCCCTTGATATTCAAAATTAGCCCTAAGAGAGCCTTTGAACGAACCTAAGGGGCTCAAAAGAGTCTAGGAGTATCCAAAAGAGTCTCATGGCTCCAGATATTTAATATGTAACTAGAATTTGTTTTATTTAGTAAAATATAAGTCATGTCTATATTAAATCTAACAACATATATGGATAGATACATATAAAATACTTGCGGTTATATGTGGGAGCAACATATACTCATACTACTCTTCTTACCTGATGGGTAGAGGGGTTTTTAGATAAAGGAAGCTTATATTGAAGATACCAAGTCATTACATCAAAACGATACAAATCCTTGGTATAGAACTTCCGCCCTCTTCCTAATGTACATAGCCAACTACAAAAAACTAAAATAACATAGATCTAATGATAACCAATCCGAAGTCTAGATCTTGAGTCGTGCGTCCAGGAGAAAAACGCCATGGCCACCCTCACCAAGGTTTGTGAAAGTCGCCTAGAGGGGGGGGGTGGATAGGCGAAACCTGAAAATTAAAACTTTATCCCCCAACTAGATCCTTTGATTAGTGGTTAGAACAAGATGAACAATTATCGGAGTATAAAAACTAAGTTCTTGCTAGTAAAGAGTATAGCTTTCAAATAATGCGGAAGTGATAAATCAATACAACTAATAATTCTATGATAACAAAGTAAAAAAGCTTAGATGAAAAAAGAGCACTGACTCAAGTTCTTTTCTTGCGGAGTGTTGCTTCACTTAAATGAGATTTTAACTTGAAGCAACACCAAATGATATGAGCAAAGAATAGTGCAAGAGAACTTAGAGTAAGGGAAGGCAAACAAATCACAAGCAAAAGCACAATGAACACGGGTGATTTGTTTTACCGAGGTTCGGCCCTCGAAGGCCTAGTCCCCGTTGAGGAGTCCACTTAAGGACGGGTCTTTTTCAACCCTTTCCCTCTCTCCCGATCACACAAGGATCGGCGAGCTCTTCTTCTTCTCAAGGATCACTCTCGATCCCACAAGGACCACCACAATCTTTGGTGTCTCTTGCTAGCTTTTACAAGCCTCCAACACTTTGGAGGAAGTTCGAATGGGAGTCAAAAACTCCACGCGCAAATGAACACAAAGATGTAGCACACACTATCTCTCAATGAATCTCACAAGGCGCTAGGGCTAAACTCAATTGAGTAGCTCTCAATTGCTTGCTCTCTCTTTTGTGGCACTTGTGTTGGTTGTAGTGGACTAAATCTTGTGTATAGGATGGATCAATGAATATAGGTGGTTGGGAGGGCTTGAGTATGTCAACTAGATGACTTGGAATGTTGCTTGGACTCCCACACCTTGAAGTGGCCGGTTGAGGTGGTATTTATAGCCACCATCCAAAAACTAGCCGTTGGAGAAGTTGCTGGTCGATGGGCGCACCGGACAGTCCGGTGCACACCGGACATGTCCGGTGCGCCAGCCACGTCATCCTAGCCGTTGAGATTGGAGCTGGTCGACCGTTGGAGGCTTTGTCCTCATGTGGCACCGGACAGTCCGGTGCACACCGGACAGTCCGGTGCCTCTCTGATCCTCTGCTCTGACTTCTGCCGCGTGTACTGTTCTGCACTGTTTACTGTCAGAGTCGACCGTTGGGCGCAGATGACCGTTGCTCCGCTGGCACACCGGACAGTCCGGTGTACACCGGACAGTCCGGTGAATTTTAGCGGAGCGGCTACCACGCGAACCCGAGGCTGGCGAGTTCCGGAGACCGCGTTTCCTTGGAGCACCGGACATGTCCGGTGCACACCGGACAGTCCGGTGAATTATAGCGCGCCGGCTTCCGAGAAATCCCGAGGGTGAAGAGTTTGAGTCTGAGTCCCCTGGTGCACCGGACAGGTACTGTTCACTGTCCGGTGGCACACCGGACAGTCCGGTGCGCCAGACCAGGGGTGCCTTCGGTTGCCCCTTTGCTCCTTTCTCTTGACTCTTGTCTTGTTCTTTTTATTGGTTTTATGTTGAATCTTTGGCACCTGTAGAACATATAATCTAGAGCAAACTAATTAGTCCAATTGTTTGTGTTGGACATTCAATCACCAAAATCATTTAGGAAAAGGTTTAAAGCCTATTTCCCTTTCAATCTCCCCCTTTTTGGAGATTGATGCCAACACAAACCAAAGCAAAAATATAAGAGCATAATTGAACTAGTTTGCCTACGGTAAGTGCAAAGATTGCTTGGAATTTAAACCAATATTGATTTCATAAGATATGCATGAATGGTTCTTTCTTTATCTAGCATTTTGGACCACGCTTGCACCACATGTTTTGTTTTTGCAAAATCTTTTGTAAATCTTTTCAAAGTTCTTTTTGCAAATAGTCAAAGGTAAATGAATAAGAGTTTACAAAGCATTTTCAAGTTTTGAAATTTTCTCCCCCTGTTTCAAATGCTTTCCCTTTTTCAAGTTTTGAAATTTTCTCCCCCTGTTTCAAATGCTTTCCCTTTGACTTCAACAAAACTCCCCCTAAAAGAGATCCACCTCTTAGTGTTCAAGAGGGTTTTGATATACCTTTTGAAATACTCCTTTCTCCCCCTTTTTGAACACAATAGGATACCAAATGATAAATACTTTTGGAAAGCACTAAGTTTTTGAATTTGGTGGTGGTGGTGCGGTCCATTTGCTTTGGGCTCATTTCTCCCCCTTTTTGGCATGAATCGCCAAAAATGGAATCATTAGAGCCCTCGAAGTGCTATCTTCCCCTTTGGGCATAAATAAATGAGTTAAGATTATACCAAAGGCGAAGTCCGGTCTTTTAGCTTTGGGCTCTTACTCTCTTCCAGAGACGAAGTCCTTTTCTTTGATGCTCATTTCTCCCCCAAAGAATAGAGAGTTGCTTGGAGTGATGGCGAAGTATGATATACGGAGTGGAAGCCTTTGTTTTTGCCGAAGACTCCATTTCCCTTTCAATCTACGACTTAGCATAGTAATATACTTGGAAACATATTAGTCGTAGTCATGGTACGGGAATAATAGGATATATGCATTTGTACCAAAATGAAAGAGATATGATCAAGAGATATGTCAATTAAGCATGATCATAGTTCTATATAATATAGATTTCTCCCCCTAAATATGTGCCTTGAGAGGAATACATATTTTGGCCTTAAATGCCAAGTGCACATAATTAGGTTAATGAGAACAAGTCTATATCATAGAGAAAGTGAAGTGCATTGTGTCATAGTATATGAGTGATGCTCAAGACAGTTTATGCACTTATGAAAGCATGTTGCAAACATTTTAAGCATTTTCCTTTAAGGATTTCAAAGAGACTTAAGGACCATCCACCTTTGGAACAAAGGTAGCTTATCCTCGTTACAAGGTTAAGCTTTAAGCTCTTTGACAATAGAATCACTTCATCTAGTTTTAGCAAAGATGCAATAATGCATGAGTGAAATTTTAAGAGGTTAAACTAGGTATGAAGCAGGGATAAATGCAAAGGACATGCTTTCTCTTCCTTATGTATAAGATATGCAAAGAATGCTTATAAGAGGAAGATTTAGGTACAAGTTTAAATGAAAGGAAGTGGTTTTACCCTTTTGTACCTTCTCATAGAGACGCTCTCTTCATTGTGCTTTGTCCTTAGTCTTAGTTGCTTAAGACCTATACTCAATGACAATATGTGGAAATACTTTGCACAAGAGAGAGTTTTACAACTAGTGATCTTTTTCAAGTTAGTGTTAGCATATATCAAATGGATCACAAGTTGTAAAAATGAATCATGAATTCTCCTTTTTCCTTAGTGCATATCAAGATAGATGTCAGTTAAAATTACAATTGAAATCAAATTCAAATTACATGAGGCACTAAGAAGCATAAGTGATAATTGAAGTTGTTCAATGATCAACCAACATGCGATCAAGAAAACAACAAAGGCATTAAATTTTCAATCAAGCTTAAAAATAGGAGAATCCAATAAGCATGCTATTTTTTAAAAATGAAAGCAATAATCCTTGATAAAAGCGATATTACTTTAACAAGTTTGATTGATGTGAAGTAGCATACTATATGAGAAACATTATTCTCATGCAAGAGACTATATGAAATTACTAAGAAAAAGCAATAGTCTCAACATAATCAAAATATAAGAATGGACTCCCCCTAAAGATATGCATCAAGTAATTGAAAGAATTGATTTCGATGCATTCACTTTTAAGGACATAAAGGGAGAAGCATTATACATTTTGATCAAGGCTCATAAATTTAGCAATAAACAACTTAAGCCTTGTAAACTCATAATGAAAAAGAATTTAGAATGCTTACAATCACACCATTGATTGTTGTGAAGACCTTATTGTTCAAGTAGGTGTTGTTGTCTTTGATGTTCTTCTTTTTCATTTGAGTGTCCTCCCTTTATATTTGTCTCTTTTTCCTTCCAAACTTATTGAAAATACTCAAGAGACATGTTAATAGCGCAAGGGAGTATATGATGAAGGATGATTACTTTAGATAATTAGCATACAAAATTCATCATCCACAAGTCACACAGACATGAAGTAAAATCCTTAACATTAGTGCATTTCATTTGAGAAAAATGAGTGAGCACCTTTTAAGCATTTTAATAATCATTGGAGATTTTACTTTATCATATTGAGGTTAGTTAATCATCACTTGGAAGCAAATCAATATGATAACATATATATAAATATCGCAAAGGCATTAAATAGATTCTAATGGACATGAGCATTAAGAAAATGATATTTGAATGCACACTTAGTTAATTTCGGTCTAATAGCGAATCTATTCCTCACAAGGGTAGAATATGATAATTTAGATTAAATACCCATTGAGATGAGAACTAAACTTAATTAATAAGATGAGTTCCCATACCTTTGCTTTTACCTTTCTTCTTTTGGGTGAAGATCAACCCATGAGGCTTGTGTACTTTCCCTTCTATGCATATTTATAAGTAAGCTTAAGAGATACGTTAGCAACACAAGCACTAGTTTCCATTTAGTAATCATTTTGATAAAGAATGAAAAGTGAATTACTATTGGCATGGAAACTTTATAATATGAACTAGATTATTCCATGAAGTATGCCTAGTTTTAACTCATAAAACAAGCATGGTTAAATTCTTGAGACTTAAGGGAATAAATCTTAATTCATAACATGGAGAGCGATAAATGTAGAAGAATCATATCCAATTTAAGCAATAAAACATACAACCTAAATTATTGGATTGGTTTTCCTTGTCATGATGGATTACGCATTTCCATAGAGAAATTTATCTCTACAAGTGAGACTACTTAAATTACTTAGATAAAAACATTAGTCTCACTTTTCTAGCTATAGAGAGAATTTTTCCTTTTATAAGAGTCCTAAGTATTTGAATTTCTTACATGACACCTTATTCTTTTAAGAACATGAAATATCTCTCTATATCTAGATCATGGCAATAATAGAATAATTAAAGTAAGGACATGCCATGAGAACTTGCAACAATTTAAAAAACATGTAGATTGTCATAATATAGAGTTTGATAAATACACAATCTACCATATGAGAGGAATTTCTTCAAAGAATGATGACATAATTTTAAAACATCCTTAAGTGCTTTCTATTTCTATGTGACTACACAAGACACATGACAAATTAAGATAATTGCACTTAAGAATATAAATGTTACCATCCCTTGACTTTCCTCCATGTTGTAGGCTTTGATATTCCGCACATGATGATTCTTTATTTCCTACAACATTAATATTTTCCCGAGATGATATGAGTTTTGAGTACAATAAACTGAAGTAACCTTGGGTCAATCTTGAATATGTAGATCATTTGAAGATTGATAGCTTGAGTTGATAAGAATTGAATTAACTCCCTCAAGCACCCCAAAGGTTCATACCATCTCCTTCTCCTACAAGGCTTGTCAAGCATATTTTGGTACCCATCGCTTAATGGGTCCATCACGATTAGTCAACAAAGATCTAGCAACCCAAAAATCCTTTGTGTTAGTACTAGGTAAACTCATTACCTTTCTAGCACAAGTTGCAATTTTGGGTTGCCTAGTTATATGAGAATCAATTGACAAGTTAGGAGTGAAATTGTTACCAATGGGACAATCCTTGCATTGATGTCCCTTTTCTCGGCATGTGTAGCATAGGCGTTTTCCAAGTTTTGAAACTTTCTTCCTTCCTTGTTTGTTGCTTGCTACATGGTTAGTAAAAATTTTCTTTTCTAACCCTATGCCTTTTTGTTTTAAATGGGGACAAGATCTAAGCAAGTGTCCCTTCTTGGAGCATTTAAAACAAAGTCTATCATCCTTGTTAATAATCAAGCCATTTTTAATGTAGGGACACGACCTAATCAAGTGCCCCTCTTTAAAGCATTCACTACACCTCTTAATGTGAAGTGTGGCTTGATCATTACCTTGGATGTTACCTTTTGTGGAGGCGTGGTTGAGGCTTTTGGAGGAGGTGTTGAATTTCTTCTTTTGTTTCTTCCCCTTGGCAATCCTCAAATCCTTGACATTTTCTTCAAGGGATGTAGTGCATGCCACAGTTGTTCCCGTCTCAAGCTTCTTCACCATGTGATCACGGTTATCTTGAGAAGGTTGAGCGATGCATTTCCCTTTAAGTTGTGTCAAGCTCATCTTTAGCCTCTCATTTTCTTCTTTGAGCTTTTGATATGTATCATCATTTGTTCCTGCAAATTTTAGCTCAAAGGAAGATTTGCTTGTTGACAAACAACAAGCATTAGCACATGGTAATATAGTATCAATTTGAATACATGTGCACGAATGAGGTTGTTGGGATTTTAAGTTCTCTATCACAACCTCATGAGCAATGTTTAATATGATATGATTATCCATAAGATTTTCATGAGAACATAGAAGCATATCATATTTATCTTGAAAAGCTAGATTTTCAACTTTTAGCTTTTCTACTTGGTCCTTGAGCAAGGTATTCCTATTTACTAATTGAGCGATACAATGTGAAGTGTTATCTTGCTCAATTGAAATAGTTTCATACCTTTGGACCAAGTCAACATGAGAGCACTTTAGCTCCTCATGTTCTTTAGTCAACTCGTCAAAGTGTAGCATTTTCATGGAGAGAATATCTTCTACCCTTTGACGAGCTTCGCTTTGCTCTCTTGCTCTTTCTAGAAGTCTGAGCATGACCGCCTTATCTTCTTGGCTTAGGCGAGCGTAGAGATGCACAAAGCTTCTTTCTTCCTCCTCATCCTCATTTGTGCTTCCGCTATCATTTTCATTAGCCACACAACACATGTGGGAATCGAAATGGGAAGACAAACCTTTTGGAGAGGTGGATTCATCGTTTGGTCTCCATCGTTCATTTTCTTCTTCTTCCTTGCAAGGGTTAGTATCACAAATACCAAAGGAAGTAGAGACACAAAATGAACTATCATGTTTGGACTCATCAAATTTGCTTCTAATTCTAGTCCAAATATCATGCGCATCATGAATGGATTCGTCATAGTTTGATATGAAGGCACGATAATCTTCTTTGCTAAGAGAATTGTTTAAAATGTCAAAAGCTAGGTAGTTTAAGCGATAACATCTTTGATCCTCCTCGGAATTAATTTTTCCATTAAAACTAGAGGGAAAAATACTCTTGTCAATAATTTGTTCTAATTGAGGATGTATGGTTCTAAAGGCATTTATCACACTAGTAGACCATGAATCATAATTAGAACAATCATCACATAATATCTCAAGAGTTACCTCCTTTTGAGTTGCGTTCGTTGGAGGAGTCTTCTTGTTCTTTTGGGATCTTCTACGAGCCATCACTTCGAGTTGTTAGACTCAAGATGAAGTGCCTAGCTCCGATACCAATTGAAAGTCGCCTAGAGGGGGGGTGGATAGGCGAAACCTGAAAATTAAAACTTTATCCCCCAACTAGATCCTTTGATTAGTGGTTAGAACAAGATGAACAATTATCGGAGTATAAAAACTAAGTTCTTGCTAGTAAAGAGTATAGCTTTCAAATAATGCGGAAGTGATAAATCAATACAACTAATAATTCTATGATAACAAAGTAAGAAAGCTTAGATGAAAAAAGAGCACTGACTCAAGTTCTTTTCTTGCGGAGTGTTGCTTCACTTAAATGAGATTTTAACTTGAAGCAACACCAAATGATATGAGCAAAGAATAGTGCAAGAGAACTTAGAGTAAGGGAAGGCAAACAAATCACAAGCAAAAGCACAATGAACACGGGTGATTTGTTTTACCGAGGTTCGGCCCTCGAAGGCCTAGTCCCCGTTGAGGAGTCCACTTAAGGACGGGTCTTTTTCAACCCTTTCCCTCTCTCCCGATCACACAAGGATCGGCGAGCTCTTCTTCTTCTCAAGGATCACTCTCGATCCCACAAGGACCACCACAATCTTTGGTGTCTCTTGCTAGCTTTTACAAGCCTCCAACACTTTGGAGGAAGTTCGAATGGGAGTCAAAAACTCCACGCGCAAATGAACACAAAGATGTAGCACACACTATCTCTCAATGAATCTCACAAGGCGCTAGGGCTAAACTCAATTGAGTAGCTCTCAATTGCTTGCTCTCTCTTTTGTGGCACTTGTGTTGGTTGTAGTGGACTAAATCTTGTGTATAGGATGGATCAATGAATATAGGTGGTTGGGAGGGCTTGAGTATGTCAACTAGATGACTTGGAATGTTGCTTGGACTCCCACACCTTGAAGTGGCCGGTTGAGGTGGTATTTATAGCCACCATCCAAAAACTAGCCGTTGGAGAAGTTGCTGGTCGATGGGCGCACCGGACAGTCCGGTGCACACCGGACATGTCCGGTGCGCCAGCCACGTCATCCTAGCCGTTGAGATTGGAGCTGGTCGACCGTTGGAGGCTTTGTCCTCATGTGGCACCGGACAGTCCGGTGCACACCGGACAGTCCGGTGCCTCTCTGATCCTCTGCTCTGACTTCTGCCGCGTGTACTGTTCTGCACTGTTTACTGTCAGAGTCGACCGTTGGGCGCAGATGACCGTTGCTCCGCTGGCACACCGGACAGTCCGGTGTACACCGGACAGTCCGGTGAATTTTAGCGGAGCGGCTACCACGCGAACCCGAGGCTGGCGAGTTCCGGAGACCGCGTTTCCTTGGAGCACCGGACATGTCCGGTGCACACCGGACAGTCCGGTGAATTATAGCGCGCCGGCTTCCGAGAAATCCCGAGGGTGAAGAGTTTGAGTCTGAGTCCCCTGGTGCACCGGACAGGTACTGTTCACTGTCCGGTGGCACACCGGACAGTCCGGTGCGCCAGACCAGGGGTGCCTTCGGTTGCCCCTTTGCTCCTTTCTCTTGACTCTTGTCTTGTTCTTTTTATTGGTTTTATGTTGAATCTTTGGCACCTGTAGAACATATAATCTAGAGCAAACTAATTAGTCCAATTGTTTGTGTTGGACATTCAATCACCAAAATCATTTAGGAAAAGGTTTAAAGCCTATTTCCCTTTCAGTTTGCGATCCCCTTACAACCATAGGTCGAACCTCCTCCCTCTGTAGAATAGCCCAACGTGAAAGCCAATGTGTCACCGAAAGGATAACCTGCAAAGGAGAACAATAGAGTTTTTTCTCAAACACTAAATCGTTTCTACAAGTCTAAAGAGCCCAGCACAAGACTGTCGCTCCAAGTAGAAACACGTATTTCAGTATTTTATTAAGGCCCTGAAGCCATCCCCAAACATATGTTCCACATTATGCAGTGAATTGAAGCCAGTTGCTATCTGTACAATATTCTAGACTGGTCGAGCGGCACTCAAAGAAAAGGTGGTTGATGGTCTCTTCCTTATGGCAGAGAGCACAAGTTAAACTTCCATGCCAGTTTTGTTTGGATAGATTATCTTTTGTGAAAATTACTCCCTTTTGTAGATACCTTAAAAATTAATTTTTAAGGGGACCTTCATCTTCCACATGTCTCTGTTTATATTAGGGGTAGTACTAAACTTTAAGGTTGTGTAATACGATTTTACTGAGAACTTCCCATTAGGGGTGAGGTTCCAATAAAATGTATCATGCTCCTAGGACAACTCCAAACCCTCTATGCGTGACAGCAAGGAAATCCAATCCACCAAGTTGGATCCATAAAGTTGTCTTCGCTAGAAAAAGTTAGAGGGGAAGGAGCTCATAACTTCTGCTAGTTATGGATTTGGGTCTTGTAATGTTATACAAGGAGTGATATTGATCTTTCAGTGGGGCCCCGTCCAGCCAGTTATCCTCCCACTTGACATCCGCCTTTGACCAGAATGGTTCCAAAGTGTAGAAAGTCTTGCTTTACCTTTATTAGGCAAGACCAAAAGTGGGAGTCACCAATTTTCCATTCCACTTGAGCCAGTGATTTTGAACCTATGTATTTATTATGGAGCAATTGTTGCCACATACCACCAGAGGTCAGTAGTTTTTTTAGAAAAGGGAATATATAATTCTAGACGCTGCATGTAAATATGCATGAAGCTGTCCAACAAACAACGATTAAGAAAGGTACTCCCAACAGCAGCGACAAAACAAGTGATACACCCAGCCCAGGTGGGGTTGGCCGAGGCCCAACAAATTAGGATTGCTCGGAGCCCAACAGTTTATTAAGCACACTCAACTTAGGGAAAGGCCCAATCGCCCCAAAAGACTAGTCCAATGGGGGAAGGGTGGCTCTCCCTTTTAAAGTGGCTTCCTCCTCCCAAGTTAAGCGAGGTAGGATAATTCTGAGGCTCACACGGTCGCCGTCCGACTACAATTGGGCCAACTGGGCCAATTGCGTCTTTGCCAACGGGTAATAGTGGAGGATGTCCTCATCATTCCCACCTTCTTAAAATGGGCCCTAGCTCTAATACCAGATGATGCACCCAGCCTAGGTGGGGTTGGCCGAGGCCCAACAAATTAGGGTTGTCCAGAGCCCAACAGTTCATTAAGCACACCCAACTCAGGGAAAGGCCCAATTGCCCCAAAAGACTAGTCCAATGGGGGAAGGGTGGCTCTCCCTTTTAAAGTGGCTTCCTCCTCCCAAGTTAAGCGAGGTAGGATAATTCTGAGGCTCACACGATCGCCGTCTGACTACAATTGGGCCAACTGGGCCAATTGCGTCTTTGCCAACGGGTAATAGTGGAGGATGTCCTCATCAACAAGGATAATGCTAACAACACAAACATAACATGCGAGTCCAAGGCAGAGGCAAAACACAAGCTACTATAATGGGATCCTGCTAGAACAATTCCATCCATTGGAAGCGAAAATCTGCATCATGGTCGTTTCAAGCAAACGACATCCCAGCTTTATTTGTGGTTCGTCTTCTCCCTTTAGCAGTATTGCCCACTCCCTCATTCAGTACGTTCCCCTGAAGACTACCTGCAAAGGAGTAGGCACTTGTGCATTGTAAAAACGACATCATTTTTGCATAACCAAATTGCCCAGCAAAAGGCACAAGTTCCAACCAAATCTTGTTCCTAAGGTTCCCCTCTACCCCTTCCATCCACCTTCCAAACATATGATGTATGCTTCTAGGTGGTAAGATATTAAAGGAGACCTGAACACACCGCCATACACATCTAGAAATATAGCAATAAAAAAAGGTGTTGAATGGATTCATCCAAAATACATGCAACACACTTTAAATGTCCTTTCCATTGCTTTTTTGCTAGGTTGTCTTTGGTAAAAACTATGTTCTTGATAAGATACCACATAAAAACCTTAATCTTTAGAGGAATCCTAAGTTTTCATATAGGATGTCTTCTAGTTGCAATATGCAGCATTATAAGGGCTCGGTACATTGACTGAACCGTGAACTGGCCATTGACCATTCAGATGTAGAGACCACTCGAATGTGTCTCTCTGATCAGTTAGTTGAGTATTCATAATCATGATTGTAAGTTGCAGCCACGCCACTAAGTTATTACCAACCAAAGACCTTCGAAAAGCCACATTTAGTTGTGTAGTTCTGAAAACATCCGAAACAGTCGCTTTCTTCTTTCTGAGAATGGCGTAAAGGTTAGGATATAAGTATTTGAAAGCTATATTACCACATCATATATCTTCCCAAAATCTAATTTGCGTCCCATCCTCGAGCTTGAAACGCCCTAAACCCAAGAACATATGTTTAACCTTCATTAGACCTACCCAAAAGTGAGAATCACCATGCATATGTTCTACTTGGGTAAAGGTTTTTCCTCTCATATATTTATTTTGCAGGATTGTTTGCCATAGACCATCCTCATTAATCTGCTTAAAAATCCATTTACTCAATAAGCACTTATTCTGAGGTCAAGATCTATGACCCCAAACCTCCCAAGTCTTTTGGGCAGCAGACTATGTTCCACTTTGTAAGTCGGTATTTCCTTTTGTGACCCTCCCCGTCCCAAAAAAATGGGATCTAATTTTATCCAGTCCGGCGAGTACATCTCTAGGTACCTCAAAAAAGGATAGCATATATAAACATCATAAGACTCATCAAGATCGAATTAACGAGGACCAAACACCCCCCAGTGGACAAAAGTTTTCATTTCCAGCCATTTAGCCTTTTCTTAAACCTTTCCTCAATTACCATCCAGTCTGCATTGTTAAGCTTTCTATGATGCATAAGAATTCCAAGGTACTTAAAAGGAAGTTGTCCCTTATCGCACCCAAAAAATTTGTGAGTACTCTATTTTTGAGCCGTTTGTTGAACCGTAGCAAAATATTTCACTCTTATTGAAATTAATTTTTAATCCTGAGAGCTGCTCAAAAGCCGTAAACAGTAATTTCAGGTTCTTAGCTCCTTCCAGATCATTGTCCAAAAATATGATAGTATCATCTGCATATTGAAGGACCCCGTTCACAAGATGCGGAATTACCCCCTAAAGAGGTCGGCATCCTTAGCTCTACTAATTAGTATGGCCAGCATATCCACAACTATATTAAAAAGGATAGGCGAAAGGGGATCACCTTCCCTCTGTACAACCATTTGCTAAGAAGGGTTCTATTATTCATAGTGTTCAAATCTAGGATACCAATCCCCCCTTTGGTCTTTTGGTTGACAAAGAACAGACCATTATTACTCAAGTTTGAAGGAGCCATTGTTATCTTTATCAAGAACTGTAGTAAAATGATAAATTGTTGCCGTATCCCTGTGTTCATAATTGTTAAAATAGCTTATGCATGCATGTCTTGTTACCAGATAGACTACTTGGTACAAACCCAAGAAAAGGCTGAGACAAATTTCAAGTTCACAGATAATAATGGTCAGTGCACATGGTGCTCGTACTGCACATGGTGCTCCGACTGCAAATTCTGGCGCACATGTAACACACCAGACACCTCCATGCTGATACGCCAAAAGACCGACCCAGGCCGGGTAATAATAAGAACCACGACCAAATGAGGAGACGACCGCGGCGAGTGCATAAAGTCAGAGCGAATCGAGCCCTGCACGTGCACGCTCCACGCGGCTGGGCCTGGGCCTGGGCCCTTGCTTGCTGATTACTGCTGGTAACCACCTCAAAATTAATCGCAACGCGGTCTCTGCGCCAAATCAGTATTTAGAACATGCGTCTCTTTAGCGTCCAGTGCCGAACTCTAAGATATGCCGGTACACTCGCTCCATTTGAAATTGTAAGGTATTTTAGCTTTTTTAAGTATGTTTCAATATCTAGTCAAGTATAAAATGATAAATGTGGCATTGGATTTCCTACCAAAAATTACGTTAAGCATGTCTTTTGAAGGAGTTGTTTAACCAATTTGCTGGAGGGACCTGTTTCTACCATTTTGTTAGATAAACGAAACCAGAAATTCATTTACAAAGCCTACACTTTTAGAACCGCCTACTCTTGCCGTCGTTGCAGTTTACAGAAAAGCCCGAACTCGTAAAAAAATATATAAAAAAAGAGGCGTCATCCGACGTGTTGGAGTGAACTCCAACTCATCTCGTTGGCTCGCAAAAGGTGGGTAGCGACCACTCTACCTGCTGACGGCCGAGAAGGTTCGGTGCACGTTGCCGTTGGTGCCAACGTGAACGCATACTGCGGCGCAAGACGTGGGTTTAAGGGCCTGTTTGTTTACCCCCATATTATATAATCTGGATTAAATAATCCTAAGAGACAAACAAACAGTCTAGCTTATTTGCCCAGATTATATAATCTAACCCCTTAGATTATGATAATCCATAAGCAAGTGAGGAGGTACTTATTTCAGATTATTTTTTTCCTACTTCCTCACTACCCTTTCAAGTTTCCTAGAAATTACCCACCATTGCCATTATAATCTACCGAATCGTTTTTGCGCCTATCGGATCGGAGAAGCCCGCCGCCCAACAGAAACACACCAGATAATCTGGTTAAACAAACATGACTACTCAGATTATATAATCCAAATTATATAATCCAGATTATATAATCCTCTAAAATAATCCAGATTATATAATTTATTGGGGTAAACAAACAGGCCCTAAGTCAAACGTTGCAAGCCGTTTCTATTAAAGGGATTTGCAAAAAAAAATGGAGCCGTCTCTATGTAAAGAGACGAGTCTGGCTCATAACTCAAGTAACAACGGATGTCTCACCTTATACCGTGCGGATCCGTCATTTGTTCTATCGATCTAATAATGTACAAATGTATTTGCTTCTGTATTTATTAATATACTATATTTATACATACTTTATTGTGTAATAAAGTCTATTAGTTGTCTCTTGTGTTTGAAAAATCGTTTTGATGTCTCTCCACTGATAAATGCAATAAAAATAAAAAATAAATACTACATCTTGAGCTGGCCGCAGAAAGAGCCCGTCCAGCTAGCGAGATGCCCGGGCGGTGCGCATTTCCAGGAAATTTGCTCTCTGCCTGCGAATGAATCCTGTCTGTCTTTCCGTGCGCTCCATGCATGTCAACCGCGTCCCAAAGCAGCTGTGTACTTCTGCCCAGTCTGCACTTGTGCCGTCGTACGCTGCTGCTGCAGATGAATGTTGCCGTTGCCTTGCCAACCGCGACTCGAGATGACGCGTTCCGTTCGCCTGCCTGCTGTCCTGGTGTGCTGTCTCCAGCTGACTTTCCTCCAGCTACTACCGCCGGTGCCAGTAGAGCAATACTAGCTTTTGGCAGATTGCGTGGCTCCAGCAGATTCTGCCGCGTTCAAAGCTCAAACCAATGCGGCGGCAAGTAGCATCTCACCAAGCGGGACTCCATTCGACTCTACTACTCTACGATCACTCTCGAGTCTCCACTGAATTGCCATCTGTTTTTACCATTTCGTAACTTGTTTTGTTGCGCATGTACATAACACATTTCTAAACGTGCCTCTCGACGAACCAAACTGCTAATGCGAGTACCGAAGCAAACAACTAGTAAGAAGATCGAATGTCAATTTGTAGTAAATTTATGTATACTCCATAGCTTAATTAATCCAAAGTTGCAATTTGGAGAATTTGCAGCGGACCCGCGAACCAGATCAATCATCATCGTCATCAGTAGCGAAAAGATCCAAGAAGAAAATTTTAGATACAAGAGGAGGAAATGAAACAAAGGATCAATTCAGTATCATCTTCTTTTTACCACAACAAATTAAAACAATGTATGATCACAAGGGACGGAAAATCTCCTCGAACGAATCAATTTTTTTTTTCACTACGGTGTCCAGGCGGCCGCTGGCGGTGGCGGCGACGAGTAGTCATACACAGGCAGCTTGGGCAATGCCCGTGGCGGCGGCGGAGGTGACGGGTACCGCTCCTCAGGTGACACCTCCGAGTACGGCGGGGAAGAAGGCGGTGGAGGCGACGAGTAGTCGTATTTGGGCAAGCTAGCCGGGGATGGTGGTGGCGGCGGCGAGAGGTACCGGTCCTCCGGAGACACTTCGTAGTAGGGTGGAGGTGGCGGGTCGTGGTGGATGGGAGGTGGCGACTCCTGGTGCGCTGGTGGAGGCGGCGAGAGGTAACGCTCCTCCGGTGACACCTCGTAGTAGGGCGGCGGCGGGACCTCGGTGTAGGCCGGAGGCGGCGGGGAGAGGTACCGTTCCTCTGGTGACACCTCGTAGTAGGGAGGTGGCGGCGATGGAGATGGTGGAGGTGGCGACGGCGGTGGGGGAGAAGGAGGAGGAGGTGATGGGGATGGAGGTGGAGGAGACGGCGGTGGGGGAGAAGGAGGAGGAGGGGATGGGGACGGGGGTGGAGGAGACGGCGGAGGAGGTGAAGGTGGTGGAGGAGATGGTGGAGGAGGCGAAGGTGGGGGAGGGGATGGTGATGGCGGAGGAGGGGATGGTGGGGGAGGCGAAGGCGGCGGTGGAGACGGCGACGGTGGAGGAGGAGACGGCGGAGGAGGTGAAGGTGGTGGCGGCAGGGGTGGCGACGGCAGGATGAACTTCTTGCACTTGAAGGCATCGCAGTTGACGTGGTGGTGGTTCCTGAAGAAGTTGCATTGCTCTGGCGACCTCTGGTCGGGGCGGTAGGGGATGCAGTTCCGGCGGTCGTCAAGGCTCTTGACGTGCAGGCAGACGGGCGGCTCGCCGGTGATGAAGTTGTAGGAATAGGTGAAGTTCTGGAGGTGCGGCAGGCGGCAGATCTCCTCCGGCACGTCGCCGACGAGGCGGTTGTGGCCGAGGTCGAGCTGCTCGATGCTGTGGAGGCGCGCGAGCTCGTCGGGGATGGCGCCCATCAGCTTGTTGAAGCTGAGGTCGAGCACGGTGAGGCCCATGAGCGCGCCGAGCTCCGGCGGCACGCAGGACTTGAGCCCCGTGTTCATGAGGATGATCTCGTTGAGCGTGGACGACATGTTGGCGACGGAGGCCGGGAGGCAGCCGCCGAAGTCGTTGTTGGCGAGCACGAGCACGGAGGCCGGCGAGTTGCCGAAGTTGTCGGGGATCTGGAAACGGAATCGGTTGGAGTTGATGAAGATGGCGTCGAGCGGTCGGTCGAAGAGCTCGCTGGGCACGGGTCCCTCGAAGTCGTTGAAGCGCAGGTCGAGGTATCTGAGGCTGGGCAGGCGGAGCACGACGTCGGGGAAGGCGCCGACGAGGCGGTTGTTGCTGAGGTCGAGCTCGTGGAGCGCGTGGAGCTTGTCCAGCGACCGGGGCACGAGGCCGCAGAAGCGGTTGGAGTTGAGGTGGAGAACGGCGAGGTCAGCGAGCAGGCCCAGCTCCTCCGGGAGGTGTCCGGCGAGGTCGGCGTGGTTGAGGTCGACGGAGGCGACGACGGTGAGGTCGGGGTCCTGCGGCGAGGGCGCGCAGTAGACGCCGGCGTAGGCGCACACGTCGGGGCCCGTCCACGAGCCCGTCACGTTGTGCGGGTCGGAGAGGATGGCGCGCCTCCACGCCTGCAGCGCCACGTACGCGTCGCGGAGGCGCGGGTTCGGGAACGCGTAGGACGGGTCGACGACCACGCCGCTGCCATTGCCGGCGCCGCCGCCGTGGTACTGCAGCAGCTGGCGCCTCCGGATGTGGGCGGCGTCGGACGCGCTGAGGCCGCGGCTAGCAAACGCCGGCGCTGTGGCGAGGAGGTGCGGCGCGAGCAGGAGGAGGACAAGGAGGACGGGGAGGGTCGCGTTGCGCGGTGGCGTCGTCATCGCGGCGCGCGCATTGGGAGTGGCGCGGAGTGGAATGGGAAAAAACACCGGAAGGGGAGCGGCTATATGATATCGCGGCCTCGCGGGATTGAGGGAGGCGCGCGGGAATAGATCAATAGAATAGTGCGGTGCAGGGCGGAGGGGATGGACGGCTGCGATGCAGGGTGGGTTGGTTGCGTGTCCGCGTGATCGGCGGCCAGCGTCACCCATTGACTGGCGTCTGCCGGACAGGAGTTGGCTTCCACGACCTGGATTGAGCTGGGTGTTTTGAAGTAGCGAATGATTGGCATCCATTTTCATACGGCGAATGCATGTACTCCTCGGTTCCAAAATGTTCTTCCTTCCCATTTTTCGAAAAGTCATTTTTAACTTTAACCAAACATATAAGAAAATGTTAATATTTATAGTACACAATTAGTATTAGATAAATATTTGAATCTATTTTTAGTGAAATTATTTGGAGATACAAATGTTGCTAATATTCTCTATAATTATAGTTAAATTTGAGAAAATTTGAACGACCTGCATACCATAGCGACAAATATTTTGGGACGGAGGGTGTATTTTTTTATTTGAACTCTTTTTAAAATATTTTAAAAATAATATCAGAGATTTTTTTAGAAATAAACTGTTTTACCGTGTCAACCTCTCTGGCACAACCAAATCGAATTGTCACATTGATCCGTCTAGTGTGGTTGTTTAGCCGACCAGTCGCGCCCCTAGTCGGTAGTGTGGTACCCCTTGTCGTCTCACCGACTTAGACACGCTAACTATCGTATTTGGCGTGGCAAGTGAATGTAGAGTCATTTTCATCTTCACCCCCTCCTTTCTTTCTTTTCTCTCCCTCTCCTTTCTTCTTGTCGACTGACATCTTACTTGACCGCATCATTCATCGGGACAAGAAGTTGACCCCCAATTTTTTGTAAGTATAGGCAAGGTAATGGCACTCTTATTTCTTATTTCTAAGGTGGATTTGAAGATTACCATTAATTGTTATGGTTTAAAGAGAATATATTTGGATAGAGATGTAAAGGAGTCTAAGTAGTTTGAATACGTCACAAAGCTTTAGTTGAATATAATTGCATGTGCTTTATGTGTAGGTTAGTCATATCATTAGAAATTTAAGTTGGCACGTTATCTTTAGGTTAAATTTGGTCATTATCTTTAGATTTTTTAGTTTGTAAGTAATAATCTTTGGGTTTAAATTTAGCTTTAGTTTAATTATCTTGTTAGTATATTAGGTTATACATCTATATTAATTTGAAACCTTTAGATTGTTGTATAAGGTAAAGATATTTGTTTCCTTAAAACCAATGTTTTTAATAACAAGAAAAGGAGTTTATCCCCCACACTTCCAAAAAGTGCAAATATCGAGATATATCGTGATATAGCTGGATGTACAGGGATATATCGAGCTAAACAGTGTAACTTTTCGCTGTTAAAAGGATATATCGGGATACGCTATAGCTGGCTATTTTAAACTTTGCTTAAACCCCTCTATTTTCATAGATGTCAGACATGTGGTACGAACAAAAGTAGCAAAAACAGGGGTGTGTACCAAACATTTGTACTCGAATGTGCTTTGCAAGGATGCATTTGTTTGTCCTAAGCTATTGGTGAGCGTCCATATGTCTCAATTGAGGCATCCAAAGACAAGTGTTTGTTGATTCTACACATACAATCATTTTAACATAAGTAATTGTTTGTAAATATTTTAATTGTTGTTCCTTTATATATGTTATTAAGTTACTCATAAATATTGGGAAAGATCAATATACATGCATATCTACTCAAGATGACTCCTCATCAAACAAGAACAAAGACCTAGATCTCATGGCCAACCATGAGGAGAAGGGCAAGATTTTGAGAGCTAAAGTGATGATGGAAGATAATGATGTGAAGCTAGCAGTCTAGTTGAAGAAGGCAACTAAGATGGTAAATAAGCTCAACAAAGAAGGCATCAAGTTCAATTCAAGGGAAAAATATTCACTAGTAGCAAAAGGAAGGGCATCTCAAATATGAATTGGTTCAGTTATGATGAACTTGATCCGAAGATGGCCGCCGTTGCCATCAGAGTCTGGCACAGGGCACCAGTACCCATTCGGGGGTTTTGAGAGGGAGCAAAGGAGCGAGGGATAGACCCAAGAGACGAGGGAGGAGACAGATGGGTGGACGATGACGTAGCGTGCAGGGGCAGGCCCATGTAGAAGCAAGGGTATTCAATTGAATACCCATTATTTTTTGGCAACAAAATTTGTGTATATATATACATATTATATCTATGCACTGAAATATTGTAAAAACATAAAATAACACCGTTTTACAGCTATTTGGCCCAAGCTTAGCTTTTTGATGGTCTTTTTCATTTCCCTACCATGTGACTAGGGATAGCAATCACGTGGTTGGGACACGAATATATAGTTTACAAATCCATAATTACGAGACAAAATTCAATCCATACCTATACTCATATACGTTCGTAGGTATAGATTTGTACTCATGTCATATACCTATCGAGTAACAGTTATGGATACGGAATATCCATATCCATGAAAAATTTACCAATAGATATCTTATTATATTAATACTCATATCTGTGGATAACAAATTATATTATATATGGATAATTATCCGTACCCCATAAATAACAAATTTAAGCTATTAAAAAAATATGTCCACTAAAATTCTGAATACCCATCCTCCATTTCCTGGACCCGTCGCTGTAGTGTGGCTAGAGGAAGAAGAGAGGAGGTTGTTACGCGGCTCTCTGCGACGCTGCCTCACCCAAGCCAATAGCGTGGAGGGGTGCCACGTCACATGTCAACGCGCGGCTAGCCTTCTCTAGTTGGTAGGCGACCAGCGGTAGATAAAGGCGATGCTGCAGTTCGGTTTAGCCATACCATACCATAAAGATTGATGCGGTTAATTAAACAGGTTATGTTTTTTTAAATCTAGTGTTAATTTTAGAAATACTTTTAAAAAAACTAAAATAAAATTCAATGCATGATGCAACTATTCTTCTTCTTCTTGTTTTTTTTTGGGTTCTTTTACAAGGACAGACTACAACTATCGGGGACGAATACGCGTTGTAGGGATGCACGGTTTTGCTGGACCGTACCGGTGGTATACCGAAAACGAACAGCTGGAGTGCGATATCGACGACGTGCAGGCAACAACCGATCTCCTAGCTCGTCTGCATGCATTCCAGTATTGCTCACGCGCATAGTGGGAATCCACACCCTCTTTGCTCTCTCTAGTTTCCTCGATCAACTAATTTATGTCTCAAAGTTTCAAATACAATCATTTGCCCTAAATCAATCGTAGAAGTAGTAGAAATCAGTATAAATTAAAGTCAAGCAAACATGCCGGCCAGCTCAACATATGATCATTAGTAGGAGTATTATATTACTAGCTGTATGCCCGTACGTTGTTACGGCGGCAACATATTATAATAAAATTCATTAATATGCAGAAACATTAATCATCATTCTACATATTACATCATTTCACTTCAATTAGCCTAATTTAGGGCTAAATCCAATCTGCATCACTGCCAAGAGTAACAAGTCATCAAATGCTAGTGCAGGAGTGCAGCAAAACCCTCCAATTCAGTGCTTTCTACTCAGATTTAACGCACCATGGAGAATGTGTTGTGCTGTATTGTAGCTGGAAACAACTTAAGCTTATTGTGCAATTGTTAGCTGGAAACAACCAGAAGAGCCCACAGATTGCTAGTTGCAGAGCAGTGCAATTGTGCAGAAGGCTAACAGTGATATTGGCCAATTAAGCACCCTTATAAGCGATCCTGTTTCCCATAACTGAAGTTACTTCCACAGTATATCACCCAAAAAATTGTGAGCCAGAACACCTCTAATCTCCATGTCCACAAGAGGTGCTTGGATAATATTCAAACCTTTTAACTCTAGGCCAGTCCGTATCATATCCAATGCATGCGTTTGATCCTGCGTGAAGAAAATAAGATGCATAACTTTTCCTGCAGGCTAGTGGTTTTTACAAGAACCAGGTATTAACTGAAAATTTAAACTGTCGGTGCCATATCATTTGTACCTTTCTTTTTATAGCACAGAATCTACAGTCCGATGTTGAAGGTGGCAGAACTTGGTTCACAATGAGTCTCCTTATAGGAACACTTTCCTTTTGCAACGAAGAATGCAATCTTGATGACTCACTGATTGCCATCACCTGAAAAATACCAGTGCAAAAGATAGCGGTAAAATATTACCTTCAAGGGAGTACATATTCTAGGGGGTGGGGAGCTAAGAACACAATAATTACCGTTGGGATTGTCACGATTATAAACTCTGTTGATTCTGTGTCGCGGAAAACACATTGATATGTAAAAAATATCGTGTTTTATAATATTGACTCCGTAGCAACGCACGAGCATATACCTAGTAATTTAATAAAGAAAGTAAATGCTGCAGCGGGCGATTGGTTATTTCTCGGCCTCATCGTCGTCTTCTCCGATCCCACCCTCCTTCCCTCCCCCCCAAGTCCCAATTCCCAACCCCGTCACCCCGTGCTCCAAACCCTAGCAAGCAGCAATAGAGCGGAACCCATGCAATCCTAATCGTTTCGCTGCCTAATCCTCTCCCTTTCTCATCTCATGACCTGTGCCTCATCGCCGCCGCCGTCGCCACGGGCTATGAAGCGCGAGCTCGCCTTCGCGCTCTAGTCCCTGTCCGAGATCTCGGCCTCCCCCGGCCGCACGCGCTCCGGCCGCCCCATCTCTTCCCTTCCGAACCCATTGGCATCAGCATCTCCCAAGAGGCGCAAGAGATCCGCCCCCCTCGGCCTCGCCTCCGCAGCCGATCTCATCTCCCCGCCCATGCCGCCTATCGACGCCGAGCCGCCTAACCAGCCCCTCTGTGACATCATCCAACCGCTCCATGGATCTAATCCTCCCACTGCCTCTGACCACCGATCCGATTCCAATGCCGATCAAGAGCTCATCCCACAAACGATGCTGGAATCCCCCAACCATCGCACTCTGAGACTGCAATAGGGTGTGCAACAGCAACAGAGGTCTCGACAGTGAAAGTGATCGCCAACCCGAATCTGCTCGCATCAGAAAATAGTGCAGCAGATGACTCCACAATGGAAGTGATTGCAAAGCCGAATGTGGCCACAAAGGATGGTGCATCAAAGTTCAATGTGGGCATGGAGGATACAACATCAAAGCTGACTGTGGCTGATACTGCAGCAGTAGAACCAACTTTGCTGGAAACCAGCATTGCAGCTGGATCAACCGTTGTAGCTGGAAATGAACAGTGTGATAACTCAAACTCAAGTGGAGCAAGTCTACAGCAGCAAGCCATTGACAATGTATTGATGTCCACTGTTATGCTAGCTGAGGACATTGCCACACCTGTGGCTACTGCCGAGCTCAAGCCTGCAAGACGCTTCACTCGATTGCTGCTCAAGAATCATGAGCCAAACAAAGAAGAGTCTGCAGCTTGTGAAAGTCAGGCAACACCAGATGGCAGCAAGGATACCTCATTTGATTTTGCTTTGCTCCTGGAGAAGCCTCAGAGAAGGTTTACAAGGTCGTTGCTCAAGACAAAGGTTGAGAGCAATTTGGTTGGATCTGACGATGCGCTGGACAGTGCATCTGATGCCCGTCCATCAGTGAAGAAGATGGAGATGAAAATGTCAGCACACTTGATGAAAGCAGAAGCTCTTAGCATATCCTGTTGTTTGCCTTCCCAAAGAGAACCTATCCATCTCCAGAATGTATGAACTGTATGAAATGGATGATATGCATTTTAAGCATGTGATGGTTAGTGATAAAACTTTGCTATCTGCCAATAGTACCTTGTTTGAAAAGAATAATACATCTAAAACTCAATTAACACGCAACCACCTGAATCCGCCCCTGCTAAAATTCAATTATCACGCAAAATAGCACAAAGAGGACAAAAGACCAAGTGTGCTCACCTCATACATCTAAGTAATAATGTTTATTGTGAAGTAATACATCATCAAACAAATTGAAGGGGGGCTAAGCTTGAAGCCATGAACTAACAGCTGGTACTCCCTTACACCATCTGATGTATCTACCTCGATACCTCGTTACTACACAAACTACTACATCCTTGATTGTGGTTCCCATTCCATTCAACCTCCCGATCGTGAAACGAACTAAACACGCCAGTAAGCTCATCCACAACAGCCTCCAGGGCGGTTGTTTCACCGGGCTTACTCGCCGTCAACAAATAAACCAAAGAACTTGTTGCAAAACTGACTCTGCAATGGACACATGATCATACGAAAGAGAAGCTATGTACAAAGGAAAACTGGTGCCGTCCAGTGGAAAGTTCAAAGGGCGCTTTCATGCTGCCGTGCTGTTGCCGCCCACCTCGCTGTCGCACTTCCACACAACATCCTTCAGCTGGGTCGACAGGCTTCTGTAGAACTGTTTTACAATTACAATACAGTTAATTTTGGGTATTAGTACAATGTGCCAATGTTAAATCATACAGAGAACCGTCGTGTGGCAGGATTAGTAGAGACCGTACCTTTTGGAACTCAGAGTGTCCCCCTTCGCCTTCTTTAGCTCGACTACATGTAGGGATGGGGCTATTTGGAAGACCTAAGAGTTGGCATGCACAAACAGAAAGGAATTGAGTTATTCTCTTTCGATGCTTCAGCAATCTTGATATTTGTCAAGTTGATGTTTTCAGCTACCTCAGTTGCAACATTCAGATTGCCCTTTCTACCTACTTTCGGGTTCTCCATCCGCATCTGGAAAGAGCAGACACAGCCTTATTCAGATCTAAGGTGTGTGGAAGATGGCAGTAAGAGTTCTACTTACTATCTAGATATTCCAGCCAAAATTTTACAACATAGGTCGAAAGCAACAAGATGAATATTGTACATAACAAACTTCAGTAGGAAATACCTTGTATTTTTTCTTCTGAACATCAAAGCCAAGCGGCTTTGCAGCTTCTTCGATCTTTGTGATTATCTCTTTTGTGATTATCTTTGTGATTATCTTCTTCGTGTGTCACGGACGAGCGCCTGCGCGGAATCTTCTAGGAGACGGAGGCGGCGAAGGCGGAGATGGCGGCCATCAGCGACGCACTCGATTGCCTTGGCGGTGTTGGCGGCCACAGACCGACGGCGTGACACGTTGATGTGCGAGGAGGTGGAGGAGTTGGTTGTACTGGTGAGCGGAGAGGCGGGGAACGACGTCGGCGTCAGCATCGACGGCGACGTCGAAAGCACACTATTCCTCTCCCTCGGTTCCAACGCCACCGCGGCGGCCCACCAACGCGCGCTCACCCTCCGCCCCCACGTTGCTGGCATCGAGGCCAACGCGGCCGCCGCCCGCTACGTGCTCCACGCCTTCTCCTCCCTCTCCTTCCCAGCACACATCACCCCTTACTCGGTTCTCCTCTCCTACCCCGTCCACACCGCTCCCTCTCCCTCGCCGCGGCACCCGGCCTTGCCGCCAGGCCGTTCCCCTTGGTGCATGAGACCTATAAAGGTGACCCGTACGCTGAGGCCTCCGCGGAGGTCCTCCCGACGTACTTCGCCTACTCGGGATCCGGCTCCGACAACGCCGAGGTCGTCTACGCCAACTACGGCCACAACGAGGATTATGCTTACCTCGCCTCCCGCGGGGTCGACGTCGCGGGCAAGGTCACGCTCGTGCGGTACAGTGACATCCACTGCGAGAACATGGCGGGCGGGCGGGGATTGCGCGTTCGTGGCGGCGATTGCGGTGCGCGGGCGGATCGCTGGCGCGGGCGTGCGCCATTGCGAGCGCTGGCATGGGCGTGCTGGAGCTGGATTCGCGGCGGCTGCGGCGCGCGGGCATGAGGTGCGGGAGGCGGTTGCGGGGGGATTTTTGCTGGCGCGTGCGGTAGGGAGCGGGGGCAGTCTACACTGCCCCCTTAATAGTTAGTAGAGATAGAGATATAGGGTCCACCCAATCTGACGCGTTAAGCCGTTTCGCCCGTTAATTGAGGCCCGTCCTGCCTTGAAACACGGGAGGGGAGGCGTTGCACCGCCAGCCTGTGCTGTGCGGCTGTGCCTACTCACTGCTTAATTAATAAAGCAGCTAGGTATGGTTGGCAAAATGCTCCACGGCTCAAACATACTGGAGTGTGTTTGTCTGTATAAACGCATGGATTCACGGACGCTAGTCTACGCGGTACGTAGTCCACCCTTAGGTATGGTTGCCAATTATACTCGTACTAACAACCAAGAAACTGAACAAGTTTATTGGCAAGCAATGGGATAATATAATAATGGAGCGCACATCAGATACTACCACGCACCTGGTTCGATGCTGCCAGCCGGTGGTGGTGTGCTGATCATTATAGGAGTAGTAATCTCTACTATCTACTAGTTCGGTGACCGTGCGTTGCGACGGTCTACAAAATATTCGATAAAATGTCAGTATTCTTATGTTTGTTTGTTTTTGTGTTCGATGATATATTAAGAGAAAAAGTATAAAAAGAAGTAGGGACATAGTAAAATAGTGATGGATGCAAGTGCACCGTAAAAAGCATACAATGTGTATAACAGTCACGATGCAAATAACTTCCCCTATAGAATGTTGAAGTCATTACAACCTGCATTCTTAAGAGCATCTCCAAAAGTTCTCCAGAAAATGACTCCTCAAAATCAGTTTTAAGGGACATCTAAATAATTAGTAGGGGTAAATTTTAAACATTTCTCTAACAGATCCCTTAAAGCGGCAGTTTGTTTCTGGGAAGCCCAAAAACCTCTCATTTGTATCTACAAATGAGAGAGTTTTAAGGACTATAAAAAAGTTGGGAGCGCTTTAGGGGACTGTTGGAGACACGTTTTTGTGGTTTTCCCAAAAAACTGATTTATGGGAGACTTCTAGGGAGCTCTTGGAGATGCTCTAGGAGAGTAAACACAGGAAGGACACGTAATAACCTCTGCATTGGGGAAGATGGTCTCTCCGTCCTTCCGGCCATTTGATAGGTACATCAACGGTGGCAATGCGATGGCCACCCTTCTCAACATCTGTTTGGCCGACCAGCTTCTGGTGAAGCCTGTCGGCAAGGACGACCAGCCTCTCTTTGTCGTTATAGCCAAGCCGAGTCACCGGAATACCCGTCCACCGACTCATCACCTGCAAGATTACATTACCAAGAGACGATTTGGTATTGCTTTGAATTTTTTTTGTGGTGGTGAACAAGAGTATACCTCTGCAATTTGTTCAAGGCCGACAATTTCGGTGAGCATCAGGTTCTCCCCTGTTTCGCTCTCCAGCTTGGAGATCGCGACATCGATCATCGTGGTCCACATGTAACTCCTATTATTTCCGGTGCCCATTCAAGGATATCAAGCATCGTGGTCCACTGACTAAATATGAGTACTCTATTACCATAATTTGCTAGAGAAGGTAAAAACTCCACTAAGTCATGAACACAGAGTGGAGGGGTATAAGAATGAAAGCGTGACTAATTTTAAAAATAGCTTAGAGTAGTGCATCAAATATGGATGCCTCTGCTTAGAACATTATTGCAAAATTAAACTCAACATTTCCACTTTTTCTATAAATAAAACAACAGCACATATCAAAACAGATGCTGGAGGAAGAAATATACCTGAAAATAATAGCTGCAAGTTAACGAATAAATAAATAATCTATAGAGCTAAATACAAGATTGGCATGTTTGGTAGAGCTCCTAGAGTGTTGTCGTAGGGTTGATTCTCTAGAATGAACTAAAATGTTAGGAGCTTAACTAATTTCTTCGACTGATTCACTTCCTCCAAAGAGTTTATTCGTACAGAATCACTTTTAGACAATTATCAGGGGCAAGGGGAGCTCTACCAAACAGACCCTAAGACAATAGTGCGTTTCTCAAAATCAAATTCATTCTTTGCCCATAATCATCAACCCCCTAATCATCATAGTGTTTTCTGTAATCGGAGGATGGTGGACCGATGCTACCTCTGATTGCGATTTGTCCTGACATGGCATTGTTTATTACTACGAGTGTTGGTCTCCACGCTTTGCCTCGTAGACGGTTTGGTTCTTCCTTCACAATTATCTTTATCCTGCTCTTCTTTTGACTTTCCAATTCCCACGGTGGTACTGGTACGATTATTCATTTTCCTATTTCCTTTCCAGATTATCACATACACACAGTGGTATACTATCATCATACATACAGTACATGATACATGGCTGCCTGGAACGTTACGCAGCAGCGAAAGGCCAGGAGCCCATAGCATCGCGGCCCACGATCTACAGCCCATCCGGATTGTCCTGCTCCGTCTCGACGACGATGCTGAACATGACCATGTCCCTGGGCCGGCCCTTGAGCAGGACGTACTTCCGCAGCACGCCCTCCCTGGCGAACCCGGCCTTCTCCAGCACGCGCTGCGACGCCGGGTTGTCCACGTCCGCCACGGCCTCCAGCCGCAGCAGCCAGGGCCACGCCGTGAAAACGGCCGCGGCCGCCGCTCGCACCGCGCGCGTCGCGATGCCCCGCCCCCAGTGCGCGTGCGCCAGGCGGTACCCCACGGACGCCCTGAACAGCCGCCCGTCCTCGGCGGGCCCGGCCTTCACTGAGATGGAACCCACCACGGGGAGGGGCGCGCCCGCGCCGGCGCAGATGGCGCGGTACCACGGGTGCGGCAGGACGTGGTCGGCGATGTAGCGGCGGGCCTGGTCCACGTGCTCGTAGGCGTCGCGGCGCTGGAAGCGGACCACGCGAGGGTCGGACGCCCACGACATGAACGCCTCCGCGTCCGCGTCCGACAGGGTGAACTCGCGGAGGGAGACCTCCAGCTCCGCCGCAGGGGCAGGGGATCCTCTCTGCTGGACCTGGACCTCCATGCTCTCGTCGTCACCGGCTCGAGCTGTATCGTGTATATGTAGCCGGTCTTGGTATGGGTCTTGGCCACAAACAAAGGAGTAAAGGACGCAGGTGCAGTGTACAAAGTCCATGCTGTTGACTTGAGCATTCCGAGACCATGCGCCGCCGCATCCAAACAATCCATTGTGTATGACCATCCTTGTGCCCCCCGCCTCCCTGCGAAAGCCGCCTCGGCGCATGCCCAGTGCTGCCTGCCCTCCCCTGTATGCCGCGCTCTGCCTTGTGGGGCTCGCGCTCTTACCCTGGTGTTTTTTTAAAACACCCTGGCCAACTGGCTCCTGGCTTCTCCACCGGAGCGAGCGATCGCCACCGGCCGCCCTTGCCCCTTGGTCGTTGTCGCCGCTGCCCGCCCTTGATCTTGCTCTGCATCTGGCGCATCTCACTTCACTCGCTGCCCGCCCCTCCCCACGGTGTTCAGGGACTACCCCTCACCCTCAATGCACACCTCAGGTGCCCTTGGCCAGCACCTTCCTGCCTGCGTGGCCCTCCTCCCTAACACTGGCCACGTCTCCACCCTTCGTTGCCTGAGTGTTGCGGTACATACAAGCAAGCCATCGCAGATACAGGTACAGGTTTCAGATACAAGCCAACTGAAACTTACAGGTATAGCAACCATCGCGTATATATGATAACTGAATTTGCTGCTTCGCATGTTTCAGGTTGAATGCAACTGTGTGTATCCGTGTGTCCTATAATGCTACTCCCTTAAGTCATGTTAAAGTATCCCATATGTGAAAATGCAGTTTACAATTTAGGATATTTTGCACCTGGTTTACCCTTCAACCCCTTGCTTCTCATTTTGCATACTTTGTATTTTTATGGGGTGTTTGGTTTGAGGAATCACTTCATCCAAAATGTAGTGGTGCATCATGGGTCCATTTCTCAAATTTGGTGGGATGACCTCATTCCTAATATTAGTACTAACTAAATAACTATAAGGAATGAGGTGATGATGGATCAACTCAATCCATTCCACAAACCAAACAAAAAAGTGACGAGTGAGAAGACGATGGACTAGATCATTCCTCAAACCAAACAGCTTATTAATGTCCCTGCATAAGTTTAACACTTGATGTTCACAATTGTTGAAAGCATCCTCACAAATGGCACGCCGGAAGAAGAAAAAAGATTAAAAAAAATAATGCAAGTAACTTCAACCAGTGGATTATTTAACCAGACCAAGCAATGCAAGTAGGGGTAGCATGGTAATAATTTATAATCATTACTATGGAAGCATGGTGCTAGAATTTGAGGCCCTCTAGACCAGTCCCGCTTAAGCTCCATGTTCAACGTCTTCAGATAGTCTTCATCATCTTCCACGCCTTTCGTCGTCAAGGTTGCCTGACCCTGTGCTACATTCAGTACTTTAACGCTTATATGTTCACCAACTGTACTCCGTTGTACTCCTCACGGTGCCATTCAGAGATTGCCCTAGTGCATACTTTGACTCGACTGTCTCCCTTGCTTTTGTTTGCTCTAGTGAGCCTTTAGGAAACGCCATGGCAGGGGATTTCCGAGAAGCTAGGAGCCAGGGGGTTTCGAAGCAGGAAGTGAGGGAGATGGGACGGGATTTTTTTAAAAAGTGAGGAGAGAAAGGTAGACCGTAGGAGAGACGCTGGATGATAAATGATGGGGCTGGATTTAATATGTGCACCAAGTGCTAATGTGCATAGGATACATTGCCAAGTTATATAAGCTCTTGTTGCATCCATTTTTGGTAATATCCTCAATTTATTATATTTTAGCTTTCAACATTTAATCAAGCTACTGCTATTTTTCATACATGTTTACTGTTAAAATTCTAATACTTATTGCATCGTATATCCAATTTCAACTCTAACAATAAACTTCTGTCTATGTAATTCATCCTTTCTCATGCGAACGGAATTCGTCTCCTTTTTCGACTAAAATTTACATTAACAAGTGCTAATTCTTCCACCTGTTTGTGAAACTCTTTGGCTCTAATTGGCCTTGTGTTCTATGACTATGATTGATTTCACACAAACTCTAGACTGGCATAAAGATATACCAGTAAAAAGGTTTTGGAAAGCAGTTCTTCTTAATTCATTGTTGGATTTTGTTCTAAATAAGGTCTACATATATAGAAATGGTAGCCATCATAATGGTATGACTGAATTAATAGATGATTGAATTAATGGTATGACTGAATTAACCGAGATTTTGTTCTAACAATAATGGTATGACTGAAGCTTCACTTGAAAGGACCAAATTGATGGGTACTGCATGCAGCCATGCATCAACCATGAATCGGCTTCACAGTGAAACAGTAAAAATTTCAGGTTCGCCGTCCTACGCTTGCCTTCGGAGTCTAATTTTGATTAAAATTTCGTCGTGCGTATACCAGTGTATGTATCCGCGCTCAGTTTGCTCTCAAGTTTCAGGTCGATGGGCAGCAGATATGCTAAGGCTGAGACTGTCTCCAGCAGCGTCCCCTAAATTCCGTTCTCTAAAGGAATATTCTCTGTCCTTTACAGAATACTCTAAAAGATTTCACCCTCTAAAATTTCTTCATCTCCAGCAACGTTCTCTAAATTTCGTCCTCTATATCTACAGTATTAAAAGAATCCATAAACTACAATATTATTCAATGTTTTTCTTTTATTTCACTAGGATTAATCGTGCAAAGACGTAATTAATTTTATTTTCTCAGTATCTACTCGAACCCACTAGAATGAGTGAGGACCATCATCTAACATCGTGCCAGAGGAGAAAAGACCAATGAAAAAAAGAATAGAGTAGCGCTAGGCTGGCTGAGCATATCGTCGAGCACCATCTGCGTGTCGTACTCGGCATCGCCTGCGTTGCCTGCTACACGAGAGCTGATTCAAACACGAGTACGAGGATGGAGCAGGGGATGGAAGCTCCAGCATGACCTCGACGGCGAGCGGCGGTGCCTGCATGGCCCTGGGCATCCCCGCCGGCGGGCAGGGAAGAGCAGCATGACGAGCGTGTTCCATACTGCCTTGAGCTCGTGTTCGGCGACTCAACGAAGTGCACGGTCGCGGAGGAGACGGCTGGCGAATGGTGGTCGAAAGGGTACAGTGCGAGCTCGAGCATCGGCGCGGAGGCGCTTCTCACGGGCATGGTGGTGGATAGAGGATGAACAGAAAATCTCTACATGTAGCGGCTCCTGGCAACGAACGCTATTTTACAGAACTCTTTAGCAGATGTTGTTGGAGAGGTTGCAGACGTATCAAAACGCTAAATATAGGGTACAGGAGGGTATACCGAACCTTGCTAGAGAGAGTCTGAGTCCAGCAAGACCAGGATCGCATCGCGGGCGTGGGGTTTTCGCGACGTGGGGGGACTGTTGCTTCTTGCAACATATCAGTTGTGGCTGTGGAAAAAACGAAGATCGCGGTACTCCTCGCCAACTTCCGCATCCTTTCTCCTCGTGAGCAACCGTGATAGAAATATGAACCTGCTGGAATCACTGCACTCGTGTTCGTCAGGAAAAAAAGAATTTTTTTCCTGCTATCAGAACTTGTATGCTTGTACTTAATCGTAGCAACGCATTCTTGTTTTTTTTGATAGGACAGGAGGGGCGAGCCCCTACTGAAATTTTATTAAAACTTTAAAACGACAGAGTTAAAATTGTCGAATCGAATCGTAGCATACAGGAAGATAAATTACAAAAGGTTAAAATTGGCGGAAACTACTGCCAATGTTGAAGCCATTCAGGTATTGTCGAATCGAATCTCCCTTTAGCTCTAAGCGTGACCAGGTGTAATTCTTTTGCGAACTCATTTTTACAATGTTGCACTGTTGGGTCCTTATCCTGAAAAAGCCAGGCATTACGGCACTTCCAAATGCTCCAAGTCATGAGAATGACGATTTCCATGGAGAAGGAAACATTGAGCTGCTGCTTTAGATTTACTGCAGCGTCCACAGGATTAGTAATTCTTGGGGGCGTCAAACCAATAGAATTCCAGCAAGCCTTCGCGAAGTTACATTTGAGGAAAAGATGATAAAGGGTTTCCTCCTTTTGCCAGATGCAGTTCTCACAGGTGTAAGACTCAAGAGTCATGTTTTTCCTCCTCAGCATATCCCTTGTATTGAGTCTGTTCTTTAACCAAAGCCAAAAAAAGATCTTATGTTTTGGTTGACACTTATTTTTCCAAAGTGATCTGAAGATCTGATGAACTTGAGTCTGACCCATCAAGTGTCTATAAGTTTTCTTTGTAGAGAAATTATCAGCTCCACAAATGAGTTTCCAAGCATCCTTTGTGTTGGTCACCGTGATTTGCCCCCAAGTTTCGTCTAAGTCAAGAAATTGTTCATAGGCTTGCACCGGCTCGTATGCTTGTACTTGCTGCCAGCCAACACAGAGATTGTTACTTAATTGAACCAAGGTTGCCTTCCTACATATGTTGCTTATTTTTCAAACCAAACTCATCATCTATTTTTTTATTCTCCAATTGACAGTTGGTTCAAAACAGCCTGCTTTTTCGTCTCCTTCCTGTCTTATCGTGTATTTATAATAAGATTATATATTTATATCGTTAATATAATATTAGTGTTATGGTGATATTATGTTACATGGATTTTACATTTTATTTACGTTTTATACTAATTATTTTTACTTCTGTGGCAAGGTCATATACATAGTAATAATAATATCATTATTAGCCTGCTGCATGTGAGTGGGGCCCGATGTATGTTCCCACCGTGGCCATGGCGTACGACCAAACCATGTGTGCCCGTGTTTCTGTTCTTCTCTAGGATCGAGAACAATATTGGCACTTCCAGCCACCTCCACTCCAACAAACCAAAACCATGCGTGCCCGTGTTTCTGTTCTTCTCTGCGATCGAGAACAATATTAGCACTTGCAGCCACCTCCACTCCATCGTGGCCCAAGCTCCGCGAGCCAAAACCTCCATGGCCCAAATCCCACCCGATGAAAATCATGCCAGGACACCAGCAAGCCCAAAACCTATGATGGTTTGTTTGGGAGCATTCAATAGAAAGAGATTTTTAGCCAAACACGGGTATGTTCAATGCTCCCATAGCGAGCTATGAAACAATGATTGTTTTAGTAGGAGATACCATAGCATTGATGAAATCATTCATCGCGGTCGTCGAAGGCATCACACATGATTGGTATAATTCCTTGAAACCACTTTCAATATGATCATGGGATCAAATCAAGGATTAACTACTCATTACATTTCAAAAGGCATCATCTCAAAACCAAAACAAACAAGGATATCATAAACTCTATACAGCAAGATAACAACCCACTATATATCTGATTACCTAAATGGATTCATCCAACTCAAGGCACATGCATCCAATGTGAGAGGGAAATGTCTTTTAACCATAGTCTCTAATTAATTTCGGTGCTTGATGACCATCATGACCTTATGTATTGACTAGTTTGCCTAGTTAATTGATTCACGGGTGCATAAGTCCATTCATCTCGATTCTAAGTCGACTGTCCGGAATAACGTAGATTATTCTGGATAAGAGCTCTTTTTTGGAAAACTCATATATGTGTGAACCGTTATTGACCATGTTAGCACCCACAAACAATTACCTGATATCTTCACCGAACTCTTAGATGAAAAGATATTATGTGAGCTTAGGAATGAATTGAATGTCTTATTGTATTCTCGAAACATTGATTGAAAGATTGCACACATTTCTTATTTCATACCTTTGATCATGGCATGTCTCTTTCATTTGGTACAATTACATATTTCTTATTCTTCTTGTGCCAAGATTAAGACTAATGTGATTCCAAGTGTATTTTCATACTTAGTCTTAGATTGTAAGGGAAATAGAGTTGCAGGTAAAGCTTCCACCACATATTCATTCGGTATCAAACATTCTTTGCCCAACTCATGTTCTTTCATTCATATTTATCTTGTAAAGGCCTCAGATTTCTTTGTTTTTGGCGCTTAATGTCAAAGGGGGAGAAATTAATAGGCCAAAGCAAAAACAAAAGGACCGCACGACCACCCTATTTTGAAAACCTTTTAATCTTCCAATTTGGTATTTCTGCTTCTGCATTTGCAAAAACCCTCTTGACAGCTAAGAGGAGAATACCTATTTATGCCAAAAAAAGGGAGAACTTATTCAGGTGGAGCTTTTATTTGGCTAAAGGAAAAGCATTATCTGTTAAACTTGGAAAATGCTTTTGAAAATTCTATTCTTACACCTTAGGCCAATTTCAAATGAATTTGAAAAGATTTTACCAAAAGATTTGCAAAAACGATCTAAGTGGTGCAAATGTGGTCCAAAATTTTATCTATGTCAAAAACATACATATGTACTTAGAACTGCTTTCACTTCAGTAACTTATGCACATTTGTCAAATTCGCAAACTAGTTATAGTTCTCCAATTTATATTTGCTTTGGTTTGTGTTGGCATCAATCACCAAAAAGGGAAAGATTAGAAGGAAAATGACCTTAACTATATTCTCTAATTAATTTTGGTGCTTGATGACCATCACACCCTTATGAACTAACTAGTTTTCCTAGTTAATTGATTCACAGGTGCATAACTCCATCCATCTTGATTCTAAGTCGATTGTCTAGAATAACGTAGATTATTTCGGACAGGAGCTCTTTTTTTGGAAAAATTCACATACGCGCAAATCGTCCGGGTCCTTCCGGCGGATCGTCTGCGACACCTCGAACAAGAACTATGTTGAAAACCACATTTCTACCACGGACTATCCGAAGGAGAGAAGAGCACCATCCAGGACCAAGCGTGGACAGTCCGGCCCTCAGGCGCGGGTCGTTCGCCCATTGAAAACCAAAAAACCTGAAGGTGCTAGGTTCGGTAAAATTGATTTATAGCGTCCTCGCAGACCATACGGGGTGCACGATCGGGCCTTCCATGACTGCTTTATCTGACATCTAACGACACATTTAATGCATTTATAGTCGTTGATATAGCCATTACTGTTGGCCGTTGCGATTTCAGCCGTTGTTGTGTAGGGCGGACCGTCCGTATGTGACAGGAAAGTTGACAATGGCTATGTGGTGGTTGAGGGCTATAAATACAACCCCAACCACCCCCATTCATTAATCTCAAGCCTCTACAACTCCCGTTCATTGCTAAGAGCAAGTTCTTCACTTCATACACATTCAAAGCATCAAAGTCTTCTCTAAGTGCCATAATTGTGTTTGAAGATCATTAGTGATTAGTGCTTTGGAGAGACTCAAGAGGGTGTGACATTGTCAAGAGGGTGTGACATTGTGATTTTGTTGTTGCTCTTTTGGCTTGGTTTCTTGATCATGCTTTCTTCATCTCCTTCTAAACTCTTAGTGACTTGTAAAGCTAGCAAGAGACACCTAATTGTGTGGTGATCCTTGCGGGGTTTAAGTAACCCTAGATATTAAGGAGAAGCACTCAATCGGTCTAAGTGACCATTTGAGAGAGGGAAAAGGTTGAAAGAGACATGGCCTACGTGGCCTCCTCAATGGGGAGTAAGTTCTTCGGAACCGAACCTCAGGAAACAAATCACCCATGTCTTTGTGTTAATCTTTTGCGATTTGATTCTTCCACTCCCCCCCTCTCTCTAAGTTCTCTTGCTTGTGATCATTTTGAGTTAGCTCCAAAGTAGTCTACACATTTATTGAGCAACTCATGGCAAGAAGAACTATCTTTAGCACTCCGATTTCATTTATACTCATTCTAACGCTAAACTTCGGTGAAGTTCATGTTCAAAGTTTATAATTTTTAGGTTTCACCTATTCACCCCCCTCTAGGCAACTTTCACAATGTCCTAGAGGTAGCCGTCATCATAGTAGCTATCGAGGGCCTATCCACTAGCCAATATGCCACTAGAATATATAAGCGAATTTCTTGAAGTTGTGAACGAATACACCAAATCAGACGCGAATTACAAGAGGTATAAGGTATCACGTAACTCAACTAGGCAAGACACAAAGGTACCCAAGCAAACACAACCCCTAGTCTAGTGAAATGTAAGACACTTACGCATAATCAACAACCTCCAAGAAGAAACAACATGATCTATTTAAAACCAAGTCAAACCTAGTACAACTCTTTAGAAGCATCTCGACACTACAACATCGAGCAATCATCACACAAAGGTAGAGGAGGATATGGTTTTCATGACGGTCACAAAGGTTATGAAAAAGGAAGAGGCCAATGTGTAGCATATTATTTTGTATATAATGAAAATGTAGGCCATGTCACCAAAGAGTGTAGATACAATAAACTAGTGAAGGAGCTCAAATAAAAAGATGACACACCTAAATGATCCATCGAAACACATGTATTATACTACATTTCCGCTCCACCTTATAAGCCTTGCATAATCTTTGCAGTCTTTTAAATTTTCTCTTTCAGTACTTTAAGTTTCATTCCCCATCGTCGTAGGTGATCCTCCTTATTACGCCTATTGCAACACGTTTTTCAGTCTCGATATGGATGATCGTGAGCAGAGGTCGATGGGCTCGGCGATGTCTCTTTATACATCTCTTATGCTTTTGGTTAATGGATATAAAACTGGCAATATTTGAACCTATGTTAGTGTAAGACTTTTAAAGTTACATTGTTTGAACTATCATATTTGTACTCATAATGTACTAGCTACGTATGAATTCTATGTATGGATGTATAATGTTACTTAATCATATATGATCTTGGTTGTATATGTTGATTATTCAACATCTTTCGTAATACTCGACCGACTACCAAATTTATATGGCCTCAAGTGCAAGAAATTGATTGTCTCTATAATAGCCATTGTACTTAATGTTCTTATAAATAAGAAATTTATGTTACAATGATCAAGGGTGTAATTTGGCATGCACTTGCAATGCAATGCATAAAAAGAGGGGGGGCAAAATTACATTTTAAAAGGTAGTGAACCTATGCGACCAAGAGGCAAAAAAATAAAGGACCTATAATTTATTTTACTCTTCAATGAAGTATTTTGGATGGCCGAATATTTTTCAAATGGTTGATATGTTTAAATCTAAGATGTACTCTCTCCATTACAAGTTCCAACTCTTGAGAGTCAAACTATCTCAAGTTCAAGCAAAGTTACTGAGAGAACTATAAAGGTTTACGACATTAAATAGGTACACCATAAAAATATAACTAATAAAGATACTAATGGTACTTAGTTGGTATAATAAATATTATCATTTTATTATATAAGTTTGGTAAATTTTACGATGACTCAAATTTAAAATTTGAACTTATAATTTAATGCGGAGGGAAGGTAGCAGTTTGCACTAGGGCTTTTGATTTTTTGCTACGTTCACAGATAGCGCCTTAACCTCAGTCAAGGACATAGACACATAGTATTGACATAGCATTTTATTTGCCATTCACCCCAAAATGATGGCAACAGGTTAATTGTTTCATTTAAAAAAAATTAGGAGCCCTTTCTTTAACCTGTTGGGCTTGGCCGTTGCTCTAGCCAAGCCATCACTTCTCTTGTTTGTTGGCTTTTTTTCTGTTCTTGTTTTTTGTATATATAAGGCTCGGTACCTTTATCGGCTGTTTTGGATCTTCTTGTTTTTTATAATGTTCTGCTGCTTCTTTGTTTGTCTCTGGAGTTTATGCATTGCTGGAACATCCTAAATCCCGGACATAGATTAAGGGTTAGTTTCGTATTTTTCTTAGAAAAAATGAACTAATTTCTCTTGGAAAAATGAAAAACCCCTAGGTAGTGTTTGGTTCCATACCAGACAGCGGCTCAGTCTAAGAGATTTTGGAGAGCCGGGTGGTTCAACACTTTACATATTTTTTTTCTTTTTTAGAGTCTTTCTATCCTATACAGAACCAGTTCAAACAACAATAAATTAAGAGTGGAGCGGCTCCATTTCCATCCTATTATACCCCAGAACCAAACGGTAACAAATTGACCACCACTAGTAGCAAATTGACATTGTATCTAGCCACATAGGTTTTGAATAATTGATTGGTTTAACCTTGTTTATATAAGAACTTGTTTATATAAGAACATGACAAATACTCCCTCTGTTTCTTTTCAGTTGTTGTTGAATAGTTCAATTTTGCACTATCCAGCGACAAAAAAAAAAAGAGGGAGTACATTTATATGGATAAATCAAAGACGCTACTTCTACTTTGACCGGTAAAGACTGGTTTAATTAGTGATCCAGTAACCTAACCTTCGATCCCCAATCGAGCTCTTTTTTCTTTGGGCTGAAAGCGGTCCTTTATTGCCATTTTTTCACACGAGCACAGCTGTGCATATCGTCCATCAAAAGGACGGGGTAGATCACAACTCTCCTAGCAAAGCATGGATTAGCATATAACACTAGATATATTATTTGCAAGATACATCTAGACAAGAGTCCATGAGTGCATTAAGAAGTAAGAACAATATATCACTAAAGAATGCACATGTTGATATCTAGTCATACGTTGTCAAGCAGCGAGCTGTCACTAGAACATAGGCAAGGGAGGAACACTTCTTTTCATAAGAGGCAGGGCAGGCTTTTTTTCATAAAGAGGACTTGAATGAATGATTTAGAAACTGAGGTGCCATTTCCGTTGGTGGGAACTCTGAGACCAATCAGTTTATCATGGCCTACTGGGAGATTGGGTATCAGATGAACGCTCTATGGGAAGTTTGCTAAGTATCAAATTGCAAACCACGGAACAAGGCATTCATTGTATTCCTTAAGTAACATATTAACAAACACCTCCAGGGGCAACACAATTTGAAACACCTGTACTCTTTTACCATGTGAGATTAAACACCTGCACAAAAGAAACAAACCAATCAGCAGATGAAAAGGTTAAAATACAGTATTAAAATTTGATTTAATTTCAAAGAAAAGAATCATGGAAGGAAAGCAATAATAAACACTTGTTCCGATTCAAAATAGTCGATCAATTTAAAGATACCTTTACCCTAACAAATGACATTTTTCAACCACTAACCATGTTAAAATTTATAGCAGGGGTAGATAAGAACTTAGGGCTGATTTGGTGGATATGGATCACGAGGGGATCCATGGGTGAGGAATCCCCTTGCTATTTAAAATTGAATAGAAGGGGATTTCTCCCCATGGATCCCCTCGTGAATCCTGTCCACCAAATCAGCCCTAACATTATTGTTTTCCCCAATGGACAACTGGGTTGAAATGGAGACAACACGCATTTCAGTATCACATTTTTTTACTATGTTTACTATGATAATTGGCAGGAAAACACTTGGGCACTCAACCAGATCAAATATCAAATTTGTTTTATATGCATATACTGTTTCAGATCCAGAAGGTGATGAACCAGTAATGATGCATGACAGCATTTGTTCCGATTGGCAGACTATAGCTTCTAAATTTAAATACAAAAGTTGATCCCAAGTGGCATATGCCTCAGTGCTGCAGTGATCAATATAAAATCCAAACCCTGACACCGAAAGCTTATCAGAATCTAGACCAGGGACCCATAGTTGTTCCCACTTTTTCCCCCCTCTCCCAGCTAAGTCCCCGATGGTTTTAGCCATGCTAGCTTTGTAGCCTAAAAGCCCAAGTATTGGATAGTATACCAATTGAATGTAAATTGGTATGAGTTGCCAATGTACAGCGAAAAGGGCCTCTAGCTGAGTTGGTTAGGGCCCTGTTTGTTTCGGCTTCTGGCAGCTTCTAGCCGCCAAAAGCTGCTGCGGACTGCCAAACACTCAGCTTTTCAGTCAGCTTCTATAAAATTCGTTAGAGCAAAAACCATAAAAAATTAACATAAACACATAATCGGTTGAGTCGTTATAATAGTATGAATCCGTCACTTTCTAGATCCTGAGCCCTATGAACAACTTTATCTTCCTACACACGTAATCGTAATGATACTTAGATTCTCTCCACAGCCAGATTCTCCCCACAGCTAGATTTTCAGAAAAGCTGGTCAGAAAAAAGCTGAACCAAACAGGCCCTAGGTGGTCTGAGTAGCACTCCTCAGATCCTAGGTTCGACTCCCCGTAGGAGCGAATTTCAGGCTGTGGTTAAAAAAAATCCCCTCGTTTGTCCCACGCCAAAGCACAGGTCTAAGGCTCAGCCCCGGTCGTGGTCGTTCTCACATGGGCTTCGATGCCGCTGTGTATGGATGGGGCAGGGGTTCGGTGGTTTTCTCGACCTGTGTGAGGTCTTCTTAATACAATGCCCGGGAGTTGTCTTTCCCCTGCAGGTCGAGTTGCCAATGTGCACAACCTAGACAGGACTAGGGAAAAGGCTAGAAGCTCTTATTTTTCACAAAGTGACCTGTTTGGATCATATTATCAGAATTTCCAGAAGAGCACTGCTATGCGTACAAACATTTAAATACAACTTGAGTGTTACACAAGATACAAACTTTCAGATCACTTGGATGGAAACCTCATAAGTGATTAGTGCATTTGTTGTTCCGAAATTTTCTATAGGGATTTATCCTTCAAAGTTCCTCCATTTTTCCTTTGTTGTTCCAAAGGAGGCCTTAATCAGAGCATTTCCATTTTCAGGAGAACCACTCAGGAGAAGAACCTTAACTCGGCAAATGGCTAGGAACTACTCTCCCTCCCCCGCCCCCCCCCCCCCCCCCCCCCCCCAAAGTACAGCTTGTCAGAACATTCAGGAGAACCACTCAGGTAAGCAGCAGAAATTGTGATTATAAAAATTATCAACGGAAATGACAGTTAAACTTAAAAAAACTCAACCTACCAGGGAAGCAGCCCCTGATCATTGTATTAAGAAGACCTCATGCAAGTCGAGAAACCCTGAACCCCTTCCCCACCCATACACAGAGACAGCGTAGCTCATGTGAGAACGACCGCAACTAGGACCGGGTCTTAGATTTGTGTTTTGTCGTGGTACAGGCAAGGGAATTTCTTCGACCCCATCCTAAAATTCACTTCCACGGGGAATCAAACTCAGGACCTAAAAAGTACTATTCAGACCACCTAACAAACTCAGCTAGAGCCCCTTTCGCACACCTATGGTTTGATGAAGATTACTGCATTTGTCATAAAATGAGAAAGAAAGAAGCAACATTTTAAATGCCAGAGCAGGAATAGCATTATACTGCAAGTCTGCAACCAGTGATTAAATAAGAAGTTGACCCGAACAAGAAAATAAGGTCCTCACTCATGTCACTGATTTCAAACTAAACTACACCCATACTAATGACGAGGATCAGGAGACAAGTTGTCAGTACTGACTTGATGCCACTGGCAACTTGCCATACATTTGACATTAGCGGAACAGCCTATATGGCACATAAAATGTAATGGCATTAGCCAAATAAACTTGGTATGTCTCTCTATTTGAACTTTATGCACTCCCATCTCTATAGGTCCATCAGTGAAATAATCAGGCCAGAAATATTTTCACTATGTTACATTACATTATACTGACACAATGTCTCACCACTACAATAGTACATTGAGGTATTTTAGTGGCCATCAAAAGTATAGGTAAATGATAGATCAAGTATTTGAACAGAGTTAAGTTGCAACATTAATGTTGCTAGAAAATTGGTGTAATAAAACATTATTAAGAAAATAATGTAAAGTGTTCATTGCTTCAGAGTTCATTGTAACCACATGTTAACTTTCAATTCAACAAAAAAAATCTTGCTGAACCAGACTCTTGCGCACAGAAAAACAAGTGAGAGGCTAACCTAGGTAAGCAAATACATCAGAATGGAATCTACATGCACAAAGTATCCAAAGGAAACAAAAAGGAAGTTAATATGAATGAATCGCTTACTTGCACGAAGCCGTGATATTGGAATTTCTTTCAACTCCCGCCGGATGCATAGGTATTCACCTAGGAGAGCCATGATTGCCAAACCAGTGATATTAACAACCCACCATGTAATGGAAGCTGGCCATCCACCATAAACAATGCAAATGAAGAGATGGATTATGTAGAGTGTTGCTGCAAAGTCCAGGCACTTCTTGGCTCTCTCAATCACATAAAGCATGAACCCAGCACTGCTTACCCAAAAGCATGGAAGCAAGATTAGCAATAAATCATTTCTCACCAATTGTGCAATATGTGCATATCAGCATATGGCCTTCTTATTCCCATTCATCAAAAATGTATTCAACAAATGTGCAATATGTTGTCGGCATTTTTTGGGTTTTCTTCAAAAATGCCACTCAAAATTTGCAAAATTAGATAGCTAGTTCATTTGGATGCCACTTTATTTTTTATATAAACAAGTAATGGTGTATGAATCAAGAATAAGCAATCAACAAGAAAATTAAGGTGTTTGCTACTCTGGAGCCCAGTAGAACAACTTGGAGTATTTCATAATACATATGGCAGCTACTAAACAATGGACGGCAAAATGAATAGTGCTCATGACACTAATACCGAAACCTTTAAACGTACTGTTTTCCACACTATGAATTGACTAGTATGTCAATACCAATTGCTCCAGTGTTACAGGAATGTCTGATACTGCAGGTTCGATACCTCTGAGCTCTTGCACTTAACTGGTGTTTAATAAAGAAATAACAATTTATAAACAAGTTGGTTGAAATTTCCAAGTCAAAGTGTGCCCTAAACGTATAGATCTGGCCATCTGGGAACACACACGCTGCTTAACTTTCAATTGACAGTCGTAGCTCTCGCAACCGGAAGCGATAAGGCAACACACGCGCGCGACAGGCATATTTCGCGTTTTGACTACTACCAGAAGATACCGTTCCAGTTTCAGACGAACCAAGTGGATGAGAGTGAGGTTAGGGAGCTGCGGCGTACCCTGCGACAGCGGCAAGAATGAATGATGCGATGGCGCACCAACCCGTGGGGGTGCGCGGGGTGAGCGTGGCGAAGTCGAAGAAGTAGAGAAGGGTGAGTCGCGGGACGCGGGTGCCGACGAGGAGCGCCATGGCGACGCCCAGCGACAGGTAGTAGAGGCACTGCAGGCACACGATCTGCGACACGATCAGCCACGGATCCCAAACCATGGCCCCATAGAACATCTTCGATCCCGGTCCCCGGCGACCACCGGAGGGAAGGAGGAATGGAGGATTCGCTCCCCGTCCCCGGCAACCACCGGAGGGAAGGAGGGAGGGAGGCTTATTCGCTCCCCGTCCCCGGCGACCAACGGAGGAAAGGAGGGATGGAGGCTTCTTCGCTCCCCGTCCCCGGCGGCCACCGGAGGAAAGGAGGGCCGAAGGGGGCCGCGGCCGAGAAGCGGTGGTTGAGCGCGGGATCTCTCTTCGCGGCTGCTTGGGGGGGAGTTGGGGGAAAGGGGATCGGTCCCTATAGGCTGCCTGTGATCAACAGTTTGCGGGAACAATAATATTATCGGGTGTTTCTGTTAATTTCATTCAGTTCACAAAGTTTGAACTATTTTTTTAGGATACATTGGTATTCGTTGGCAAAAAGAAACAAGAATACAACGTGGAGAAGGAGCATTAAAAACTTAATCATTTTGGTAAATTGATGATTATCTCAATTAAATAAAAATAAAGAGAGACCTCTATCTCTATCTTGGGAACATATCTGATACAAACCAGCCCCTCCGTGCAACCCTGTAAACTTCTAATCTAGCCCACATGATGTTGATCGAAGGGACACATGGACGTGGATAATTTTACACTTAACCATCCGCTGCTAATCACACTTTTTTCAAATCTCCCTCCCACTCCACCGCACGCCCACTTGGATCAACATCATGTGGTTCAGATTAAAAGTTTCCAAAAGTTTCCAAATCGTTTTTTGTCTTTTTTTCAAGTTGAAAAAACAGCTCTTGCAATCATTGGAAAATCGATCCAATCATGTAGAAATATGCAAATGCATGACAATCCAAAGGTGGAAGAACATGAAGAAAAATAAATAATAGGACATAATTTCTAATACAAACATAGAAGAATGAAAGCAAAATTATAAAATAGTTATAGTGATTTAAAATATTCTAGACTTTTCCTTTAAAACAGGAGTAGGTGAAAGCTACATGTATCCTTTGATAACTAATGTAGTAAAATAAACGCACTAACATATGTTATAGTAGTGATCTCCCATGAACAGGTCGACACAACCGTCAACGATGTTTTCTTCGATCAGACATCACACCACCACCAAACAACATATACATCATATGAGGAAGTCGAGGATTTCTCTGTTAATGAACTCTGCATCTTCCGAGTTATTCTACACCACAACATCATTACTGGATTTTTCCAAGTTAAATGACGACATACCTTAATATGTTTTCAGTAGTCCTTTAGAGCATCTCCAACAACGTGACCTATAAAATGACCTATAATTTGAAAATAAGTATATTTTATAGAATTTAGGGCACCAACAAAACACTCCGCTCCAACAGTAAAGCCCTAAATCTAGATTATAGGGCAGCCCACTACGGTGTAATATATTTGAGTCACTTGAGAGGGTGCCCTATAGTATTTTGACAAAATTTTATGAAATGGGGCACTGTTGGAGTAGTTTTTCCTGTATAGAGCCCTATATTTCAATTTGAGGCACTAGTTTGAGGCATTGTTGGAGATGCTCTAAAAACATAAATAGGTTACATACCCTCCCACAAAATGGTAATAAGGAATCGTGCAAATCCTATGATATTGTGCACAGTACTCAAACAAAAATCTCCTTAAAGCTTATATGGTCAATACTTGACCGATGGAGTATCATTGAATAGAAAACGTTGTATTCAACTTTGAGATCTATTTTTTGTGATCACATTTTTCTCCATAACAACATTCAACGATGTACTTAAGGATGCATCAACCTTCTTCGACATCCACGTAAATGGTGTACTGGATGATCCAATCATATTCCACCTGATTGGATGCCTGAGCACGCCGAGCCACGCTCGCAGAAGCTTGGCCGATCGGGTACGCCAGATTCCGCCGTCTGCGTAGATGCACCTAAATAGTCTCAAAATGACTTATTTTATATCTGCTCATATAGGTTAGGTCTTCCTTATACAGCCAACCAAACACACGCTTGCACAAAGTCAACGCATATAGTGGTCCAGGACAAGACGTTGCGAGCAACCAATCAAGCCAATTGTGTTTAAACCCCCCTCTACCTAATTATGTGTAACAAACCTTTAATACAAATATGATTTCAATTTCATGGTCTATACTACTATATCGTGTGCAATGCTAAAAACAAGAAATGAAAATGTACTAAATACTTAAGCAAGTCAAGGTGGTACAAATGTAAAATGCTACACACGATAGAGAGGAAGGTGACCTACCGCCTCTTGGGAGGCAGGGGCCAGCTGCCCCCATCGAGCAACAAGGTTGTTTTAGATTGAAAAAAAATATTTTTTGTTATGGTTCGATGATTGCTCCATTTCTTGGTGGAAGTTTAAGTTCGCCTATGAAGATGGCGTTGACTTGTCGATGAATGTGGACCGCAAGATTCAGTGGTGGCTTTACAATGGTTGGTACACATACGATTTGAATGGCAATGTGGTCTAAGCAGTTATGCGGGTTCAGAGGTATCTGAGCAAAAGTTCTGCTAGATTAGTTTATTGAACAAGATAATGACGCCGCTTGGTTGAATGTTGTTCGTGTGGTTATGTTTTTTTTCGGTGAACTTTGATCTAGTTGTAGAAAACATGAGATTGGCCAATAAACTAGGACACTTACTTTAAGTGAGTTCACTGTTTGCATTATGATAGTTCTGGAACTGCCTGATCTGTGCCATCCATATTCAATTGGCAATTCTCCCGTTAAGCCATGCCTTATGCAAGAGGATCCGTTTTTATAGTACGAGCTGCAATTTCAGTTCTTTGTTCTTTGAGCAATCATTATTTGCTGAGTATGATTTCGAATTGTTTGGTTGCCCACTGTCTATCTTGGCCTTCTTTAGGTGACGGCTGATCCGATATACTCCTATGTTGCACTATATAACTTTTTTTTCAATTGTTGCCCAAGAAGTCACATGAATATGTTTTTTTCATTACTTCTATACACACTACCAGAATTGCAACGCTGACTAATATGGAATCTATTGGGACATTCACTGCATGCAGGCACTGATGAAGCGCTGAATATCACGTTTATGAGAGCACCTTCTTCTGCGCTTCTCAAAATAGATGTTCCTCTAATGTTCATTGGAGAGGATGCCTCACCTGGTCTCAGGAAAAAGGTATGTAGAATGTTATGATGATGCATCGATTCGCACAAATTGAACATCGAATGGGAAGCCTTTGATTTTAGAAGCTCACGTTTTCTTTCTGTACTTTTTATCTTGAGTGGAACAGAACCATTAAAAGAATACATGGGTTACTTGTAAACATTTCTCTTGAACTGTGCCAAAGAGAAGTAAAGAGCGCATTTCATGTTTAGCTATTTTTGTATTGTCTTGTGGTTTGTTGCTATATGAGATGTTCTGTTTGAATCACTAATCCAGATACACTGAACATTCCATTGGGTGTTCTGTTTTATCTGAAGGAATGTTTTGAGCAGGCACTTGCAAAGGTTTCCAACATATGGTCTTGTAGGGCGTGATTGGTTGGTTGCCGGTTGCCCGCATCAGGGTTCGTACAGGTCCAATGGTTGCACCTCCACGTGATTGGTAGCCACTAGCCAGCCTGGTTTGGGTGTGCGGCCATGCTCAGCGCATCCACCTACGCCCGCGAGCCAGGACGGAGGCAAAAGTGAGAGGCGAGAGGTTCGCTCTTCAGCTTGGCTGAGGCGCGTGCGCATGGAGATGGTTGCAGCCAGATGCGGTTCGAGGTGCGCCCCCTTATGCGGGTAACCAATCACGCCCGTAGTGTTCACAGAAGTGTATGTTGTGGTGAGCATTGTTTAAAAATTAAGTCCCGTTGTTTGCAATCTAATTTAGCATTACATATTTACTATATTATTTAGATAGTATAAGTTTGTAAGGATGAACAAGAAAAAAAATGCTCTTATCTTTTGCCATTGCAACGGCTAAAGCTTTGTATATGTGATCACCTTGTAAGGCTATTCGACCTTGTATATGACCATACAAAACAATGTTTTAAAATTTAGACCAGGGGAGATTGAAACAAGAAATGGAATAGGAGAAGCAGAAGAAAATGTTTGACTATGTTATATCTAGGTCTATGTTACCGATCTTAACATGAGCGATTCATTTATGCTGTTATGTAATTTTGGGACTAATATGAACTCTGGACGTATTTATATCACGCAAAGGACGTAAGCAACGTGCTCGTTAAGGGTGTGTAAAAAAATCCTGACCAAAGTGCTCGTTAAACGTAGCCATGAACTGAGAGCAAATGACAGTACTGACTACGGACTACCGCACATTATCAATCTTAGCGCATGTACAGCCTAAAGATTCTAAAATGGTTTTCTAAATACAAAAAATAGCTAAAAGACTATGATACTCCCTCCGTTTCTTTTTAGTTGTCGCTTGATAGTTTAATTTTGCACTATCCAGCGACAACTAAAATGAAACGGAGAGAGTATAACCTTAAGACTCTGGATCATATCTATACTACCTATTAAGGCTGCAAGGGGTAGGCTGCCTCCCCTGGTTCTGCCTTCGGTGAATCTACACCGTCCAATCGCTTCTGTAAATCTACACCGTCCGCCCCTGCTTACGCCCACGTTCGTCCTCGTCTCCACGCCCACGTTCGTCCCCCGCCTCCCCCTCTCCCTCCCCGCGTGAGCCGCCGCCCCTGCTCCCCCTGTTCGCACCCGCCGCCCCTGCTCCCCCTGTCCCGCGCCGCGGTGACAGGATCCGAGAACACCCCTGCGGATGCGTCCAGGATTCAAGGCCTCCCCCTCCCTTCCCCTGCCCTCACCCCCCTCGGCGATGCCCGGATTCATGGTGGCGCAGGCGCTGGAGGCGTCCACAGGGGGCGACACCGTGACCCTGCCCCCGTTCGACATCAGCGCTCCTCCCCCCGACCACCGTCGATTTGTAGAAGCTCCTCGCCCGTGCTTAAGGACGCAGTGAGGGCGTCCACACCACCGTGCCCCCGCCTGCCGAGATGTCGTGCGCGTCTTCCTTCCCCGGCTGCCGAGATGCCGCGCACGACCCCCCACCAACGGCGCCCTTCCTCCCCAAATGCTGCCGAGTCCCCACCAACGGCGCCCTTCCTTCCCCGGCTGTCGAGATGCCGCGCGGCCTTCAACGCCGGATCTCGCCCCATGGCCACCAACGACGCCCTTCCTTCCCCGGCTGCAAGGATGCGACTACCCCACCAACGGCAACGACGCCCTTCCTCCCCCACATGCTACATGCTACGCGCGGCCGAGATCCCGCGCGGCTCCCCCACCAACGGTGCCCTTCCTTCCCCCGGCTGCCGAGGTGCCGCGCGGCCTTCAACGCCGGATCTCGCCCCATGGCCTCCAACGACGCCCTTCCTTCCCCGACTGCCGAGATGCGACCACTGCCGCTCCCCGAGGAGGTGGTGCCGATGTACCTACGACCTGCTCCTTCCACCTCCCCGCCTTTCTATGAGAACGCCGCCAACCTGCTCAACCTGGCACCGCCGCCTCCATATCAGCCATCTCCCGCATGGTGTCTCGACGTCGTCCCTCGCTGAGCACCCCCTCGTGCTTGGCCATGAGCGGCGGCGTGCTGAACTCCCGTTCGTTCGGTTCGTCGCTCGGTGGAAGCGCTGTGGCGGAGCTCGGCAGTAGACCTCACCGTGGACTCAGGAGACCGACATCCCCAATCATAGCGAGAGGGACGACCAGCAGGACACAGTCCAAGCGGCAAGGCTTCCCCATGGTAGATACGAGACGATTTCTAGAGTTCAGTTATCCTGAGGTATGGATCTTGCTCCATTCATCCTCGATTTGGAAATCAGCATGGTTATCCAACTAGAATCAAAGCCTTCAACCCTAACTGTGTTGGCTCGATTAGTCCTCTATGCATTTAGGGTTAGCTTGATACATATTAGATTTAAGTTTTGGAAATGTTTTTGGAAAAGTAAGAATACAAAATGCATGACCATATTGTTAATCTGTTTTTGTGATTTTGCAAGAAGCATATGTTGTCGATTTAATTTAAAATTAACACGACCGAATAATATAGACAACAAAGGTGATAAATGTGCTGCTGCAGAGCATGTCATCATACCTGAAACAATATCAAACCAGATTCAACAAAACGTCTTCCAATTAGTCCTGTCAAGAACAAAGATGGTTCTGGTGAACGTTATAAAAAGCAATCTAGAACAAATGATATGGTGACACGTGCTATTAAGAGTATTAAGTATAGATTTTAATTTTATTTTTCGTTATTTGGCCTTGATGACCAAGCACTACTATTTATCACATGAAAGGCCCCAGTTAAGCATTCCTTTATTTGACCAGAAATTGATATAAGTAATTTCTATTGCATTATGAATTCAAACAGTTTTTAGAGTTAAAACATTAGTACCTTTAGATATTGTAATTCTTTTGGAGCTTACTCTCCCAGTCTAAAGTGAATTTTGAAGATTTAATCATTACAAGTCTCGTGGAAATGTGGAATACCATTGTGGGTTGCACCTTCTCACGTAGAAGGAAACCATGGCCCCAAATTACCCAGGTAGCATGGGCATGATGATAAGCTTCTATGCTAATTATTAAAGATTGTTACGGCTAGCCTATATAGAAGGTTGTAAATACATTGCTTTCTTTTAACAAGAAACATACCTGAAGTTTCCCTATGCAAGGGATCTGTGTCCAGAGCCTCCTCCGTGGCTTATGGCTTTATCAAGTCCAACTGAGTTGAGTGGCATCTAACCTACCTTGAGCCTCTATTCATATTAAAAAGTTGTACAAACTTCATTTTGAATACTGTAAAAAGATTCTTACTTCAGGCCTTATTGTTTGATTATTGAATAGTATGCATTTTGATTGCTTTTTTATAAAGTTCTCTGACAGTTCCAATGTAGATTTTCTCCAAAAAGGGCATCACTAGCAAATTCTGGTTGTACTGTTCAACTTTCGTCTTTCTCTTTACAAGATGTAAATTAGTAATCACTGGTTCATTTTAATGTCAAATGCAGTCTGGGAAGCAGTGCCACTGCAGATATACTCTCCCTAATGAATTGAGAAATGGTTTCTTTTCAAATCATGAGCTAAATTCAGATATTTAAGATACTTACTTTGATTTGAAGATCACAAACATAGCTGATGCTGTTGAAGGCCGTATAAATGTGACATGCAGTAATGGCTTGGTAGGATGTTCGTGTACTTTGTCCTTATGTGTCATAGTTTACTCCACATATTATTGGTTTATAACTGTCTTTGTTCCTTTCTTTTTGACAACTATGCCGTTGACAAAGGGTGTGATACGTTGGGGTTGTGTTTTGATCTTTTGTTCTATATTGGCTCTGTGTTTGTTGTGCTCATTTTTTATTATTTTATATGGTTCATAGTCAAATTAAATAACAAATAGGAAAATGCTATTGCTTGGTTTTATATTTTTTGCATGTTGCTCATTGACTAATCTATTATTCTATCCAGATTAATCATAACTTCCTGATGTGATATATTCTGAAAATATTAATCGAGAAACCTATTTTGCTTAACTCTACAAAAACTAAAGTTAGATGTCCTTTTCAATTGTGCTCCTTTTCTCACTGCAACTTTCAATTTTAGTCTACTTTGATATGTAGCCTTCGGTTGATCTTATTGCAATTTTGTCCATTTACTTTTTTCCAGATGCTCAGATGTTTGCTGCGCGAAAATCTTCCTCTCCTTTCAAGCTCTCAGGTTGATTCAGAACGGGAATTTTTTAGTCGTGGTATAAAAAGAGTTTGTACAAAGTATGTTCTAACTTTATCAACTAAATCACTCACTTTGCCAAGTAAAGCTTGGGACTTCCTGATCAATAGTAAATACCATTCCTAATACTGCAAAAGGGCACTATCGCCTTCCAATTCTTTTTTGCATGTGACATATAATACATGCAAAACTGTTTTTAATCCATTTCTCTATGATGGCAGTTAAAATGTGTATAATATTCGATTCATGAGAGAAACATTGGAGATATTCCGGTGTGCTTTTATATGGAATGACCCGACCTGCAGCACAACTGTCTAATAGTCTCATAGTTCATTTCTGCTATATTTACATTTTTAGTATTTCTTATTTCATTTGTAGTTCAGTTTGTTTGTCCATAAAACTAGATCCTAGACTGCTTTGCACTCAGCTCAGACCAAAGCCCCACTCTACATGGACCAGTGTGTAATCTTTCTGTATGCATCATCTCTCTCTCATGTAATTTATCTCTATCACACATGTAGGTTGTAGTTACGCAACCCATATGGTTAGTGCATTATCCTGGAGTTGCAGAATTTATGCAGTAGTTTCATGAGATGTTAATCAGATCAAAAGAATTAAAGAGTTTGTTTATCCTGATTCCCGAGTTCATTACTAATTACACTAGCAATTCCTTGTCCAATATCCAATTAACTACTTTTCCCCCTGCCTCCTCTACTAGAGAAGGAGAACTTTTGTTGATGAACTTAATATACGGAGCATCTTTGAAGAAAATGATGTTATCTGTGTCAGTGTGATACTTGCTCTATTTATTTCAAGCAGTTATTTTGTCTTAGTGCTGGAGTCAACATTTGGGGTATAGTGACTTCAAATCTGTTTTTACTTAGGGTGTTGAGCTGACACTTTTTGCTTCTATATGACTGTATCTATAATGCCAGCACATCACAAACAAATGCACGATCAATGTGGCAGTGCCCAATTTTTGTCATTATTATATGTCAAGGAATAATCTTATTTGCTTGTGCTTCCCTGTTTGCAAATGCCGGGGTCCTGGAGCAAGTCTTCCACCCCCGAACCCTCACGCCACCGCCGCAGCTGTCTTCGGTCTCCCGTGCTTCCCTTCGAGAGATCAAGGTGCGTGTCCTCTCCTTCTCCAAGCAGACTCCATCCCCACGCAGTCGCTGATCTGTTGCTTATCCATCCTCGCGCATGTGCCTGATTATTCGGCAAGGGCTCCTGTCGTTTTGTTTGTTGCTACCTGAGAACACATCGTTTTGTTTTCTGCTACCTGCTAACATATAAACTAGCATGATTTTGAGCCTATCTAAATGCCCTTTGGATTCTTGAAATTATATTAAAAAAATCCTTATCGTCGCCTCCAAACTTGATCGACCCACGCCAGTGACGCTTGCTGTCAAAGGTGACTGACCCATTTTTATTGCACAGTCTGGTGCTTTCTCTAATCAAAATAGACTCACTCGCATCAAAGTTGGCTCCATATGAGGCTAATACATCAACAACTGAATTAGAAGCCCTATGGCATTTAGAGATTTTACAACAAGAGAAATCAAAGTTGATTCTAGATGTTTGCTAATAGCTCTATATTCTGTATCCAACTATTACTTAAATGGAAATATTCAGCCAAATAAATAAATTTTCCCTACAATCACCTATCCGGGAACAATTGACATTTTACGCTAAATAGGTCGAAACTTAATCAATATGAAGTACTGTTTACAAAATTTTCAGTTAGTTTCGTCAGAAAATCAAATTATGAATTAGGACGCCCTTGAAAGAATAGAAATATAACACACTAAACTTTATGGCATTGAAGTGCACTTACATTACTTGCACCGCAGAGATGGTACCTAGGGAGATTGGAATGTTGCCCTTTATGATATTGCCACTCAAGTTTCTGTTCACAAGATCTGCAGTTACTTCTGTCAGAATAGCCAAAAGTGCTAGCACTTCCTTTTGAGTAATGACAGTAACTCCATTTATATTTGGTAAAAATGTTGAGCATCACATTATATGTGTTCTTAGGATATTGAGGTCTAAATGACTACTTCAATCTGGAATCAGATTTAATATGTTGCTGGGTTGATGAGATGAGAAAAAATGTCTACTATACTGTTTAGCAATATTTTCACTCTTTAAATGGCATGTAAGTCTGTGACCAAGAGCTGCATGGTAGGATTACTGTGATTTTAATAATATCCTCACCCTTCAAGTGTCTTGTGACTAATAGTTGCACATTAGGATTAGCCAGGTAGTAGTAGTATGTGATTAATGGAGACATTTCCCACGTCAGTTTAATTGTGCATTACTGAATACATGAACACAATCTCTACTAACTATTAAGCGCTTAGTGTAGACTGCCCCCGCTACCGCGCCCGCCTCCGCCCGCCCAACCTCCGGAATCCTCGCCACCGCAAACCGCCCGCCAACCCCGCCTCCGCCCGCCCGACCTCCGGAATCTATTTTCGGCGGTTTTAGCCTTATTTTCTGTGGTTTCTCGCCGCAAGAAAAAATCAGCTAAAAATAAATCTTTATTTTCGGCGGTCAGGTACCAGCCGCCGAAAATAAGCTATTTTCGGTGGCCAACATGCTAGCCGCCGAAAATAAAAGATTATTTTCGGCGGCCAGACTGCGCCGCCGAAAACAGCAGCCGCTTATTTTCGTTTGCGTTCCTTTGTCCTCCATCTTTTACCTCTTGTAGTTACACAAGAACAACTTGATTATGCTAAAGAGGCAATCAAATCTACAGTTCTGATGAACTTGGAATCAAGGGTACATTATTCTTGCTCCTGATATAACACTAAGCTGGATTGTTGATTTTTTTATCACTTCGTTTCTAGATAGTAGTAGTTCTGATTAAAAGTGAGTTATGCCATAGTGTTTTGAGTCTAAAATAACTTATGTGTAATAAATATAAATATTTAGTTTCTTTAATAAACATGTGTTACATATCACTTCTGCCATAGTTACAATTGAATTTGATACGAGCTGCAGATGATCTACCATATCTTTTCAACTTGGCATAATGATTTCTCTATCTTTGTAAACAGGCTAAAGTAACCTGTCTCTGTTTGGTCATTATGCTCTAGGATCCTTCAACTTGACATCACAGCAATCGTTGAGGAGGTAACCAACTTTTCTAGACTGCATTGAGATTGTTTTTGTACCAAACTGCAATGTGTGCTTATCTTTGTGCTTCAATAAATGGTGTATCTATTAGGCTCTTGTTCAGTTAGTACGTCTCGGTTCTCTTAAAAAAGTGATGTTAGTACATAATCTAAATTGTGTACGCCCTTGTTCAAACAATTAATATAGCTGACTGGTTTTTTTAATATTATCATTTAACAGAGCCTAGACTTTTCAACGGAGGTTATGGATTTGGCAGCAGAGGAACTCTTGGAGATTGTGCCTCTTGGAAAAGGCTTCTTTCTTGCCAACTATCCTATTTCAAATTTGGATTGACCATTATCGTTCGTTCCTTTGTTCTCCATCTTTTACCTCTTGTAGTTACACAAGAACAACTTGATTGTGCTAAAGAGGCAATCAAATCTACAGTTCTGATGAACTTGGAATCAAGGGTACATTATTCTTGCTCCTGATATAACGCTAAGCTGGATTGTTGATTTTTTTATCACTTCGTTTCTAGATAGTAGTAGTTCTGATTAAAAGTGAGTTATGCCATAGTGTTTTGAGTATAAAATAACTTATGTGTAATAAATATAAATATTTAGTTTCTTTAATAAACATGTGTTACATATCACTTCTGCCATAGTTACAATTGAATTTGATACGAGCTGCAGATGATCTACCATATCTTTTCAACTTGGCATAATGATTTCTCTATCTTTGTAAACAGGCTAAAATAACCTGTCTCTGTTTGGTCATTATGCTCTAGGATCCTTCAACTTGACATCACAGCAAACGTTGAGGAGGTAACCAACTTTTCTAGACTGCATTGAGATTGTTTTTGTACCAAACTGCAATGTGTGCTTATCTTTGTGCTTCAATAAATGGTGTATCTATTAGGCTCTTGTTCAGTTAGTACGTCTCGGTTCTCTTAAAATGGTGATGTTAGTGTCTTGTGAGTAGGTGGAGATGTTCTGGGGTCAGGGGTGGTGATCTGTGCTTTTCTTTTAAATTATCTCAAGCATAACCACACAAAAGATGTTCCAGAGTTTGCCACAAGAAAGTATACATGCTTTTTCTGTTAAGTGATGATTAATGACATGCTTTTCTATGATGAGCATAGAAACTATGGATTATTCTAGGCCAAATTCAATAGAGGTTCTAGAGTCTAACATAGGCTATCATTTTGGAATGCTTTTGGACACTCGGTGTAGATGTTATTTTAGTGTAGCAGTATATTGTGTATTGATGCCCTTCAATATTGGATTATGAGTGATGATAACAAACTGAACATAAGTCATTCATTGCTTCTGTTTGACCTGATAGTAAATTCTGTGCGTATATTTTAGCTCGATCAGTATATTGTGTACCATATTTTAGCTGACAGAATATATAGGCATGTTGTTAACTGAACCTTTTCATGCAATCACAATGAAGGTACCAATATACTGCTATCTATTGTCTTGTTACTGATTTCTTCTTATTTGTTGTCCAATTACATAGAGAAAGATCTGTTCTTGTTGCGTCAGTTACTTAGTCATTGTTGTGGTCAAAGCAATAAAGTAGTGCAGTTTTTAAAACATGAACATCAGTCAAAATAAAGCACATCTCTGAAAACGATGTATAGTACATGCCTTCATTGTTAACCGATCCTGCGTCAGTTACTTAGTTAATCCCGTTTCATCGTCTGACTGGGCTTTCTTTCTTTCTAATGACTTTCAGTGTAACCAGCAACCTCAGCTCTGAAAGAACCCTAGAGTAAACACTCACATCAAGACACTCCATTGTTCACTCTTGGGCTGCTCCTACCAATGAAGCAAGAGCATCTCCACCTCGCAATGGTCCACTCGTTGTATTCATCACTAAGTTAGCTTGATTCCACCAATGGGTGTTCATGCTGTAAGTATTGTCACAAGTAGTCCATTTATATTATCCTGGCTATCGATTGCTTATATGGCATCGACCTTGCTGCCATTTCAACCTATGGTGTCGCCATCTCTTGCAGGTTGGATGGCAAGTGACAACCCCTCTTTGCATCCTGCAGTGTTTCACCTTTCTAATATTTCTGTTTGCTCCCAGTGGCTTGAACCCCTACAAGTGCACCTGGCATTGGTTACCAATCTGCAGATTCATAACATCTCATGAAAAGGATGCGTGTTGGACAACCAGATAAGGTATTACAGAGAATATGAATAATCTGGAGGTTCTGCTGATGCATGTAAATTATGGAATTATGGTTTCAATTCTAGATTATTTGAGAATGGCACCTCTATATGCTCATTGGGCAATGATCAGAAAGTTGGAGATCATAGAAATACTGAGAACGCTGTATCTTGTTTACATTTATGGGCACTTTTGAAAAGAAATTATTTTGTATGGTAGTATTGTTGAAAAGATCAATAATTTAGAGGATTTGATGATCACTGTGGATCGCTGTGCATGGGATAAGCGGAGCTACTCATAGCTTCTACTATCACGGAAGAATATATATTGCTAACCCCACTCTTAGCAGCTGCCAGGTTTATTTCCCCTCTTCCGATCTCCTTCCCTTATACGTGAATTCATTTCATCTTCCCAATATTTGTTTCCCCGATCGACTGACTTATTTCTTCTCTTGCACGCCATTAATGGCAGCAGTGATCTCTTTCCCCGACGCCCTCGCCTCTCTCTGCTCTATAAATTGTAGGATCACGACCTTCTTCGCCCACCACAACCGAGCCACATCTGTTGCTTGCTTCTCCTTTTTGCATCGCTTGTTCCCTGATGCCAGCTCGACGTGTGCCCTTTGTTCGCGATGTCAAAAGTTTTGTCGAGCTCGTTGCTCGTGTGCGCCCTCTGTTCACGACGCTAGAAAGTCGTTGCCATCGTCCAAGTTCGTCGTCATCACTCACTGTTGCGTGGTCAAGCCGTGTGCGCCTGACGTCCGAAGTTGTGTCGAGTGTCGCTTCTTCGTACGTTGCTCCGCGTCAAGTTCGCCTGCGCTGTGATCTTCTCCCTGTCGTGCTTGTCGTCGCGACCCCGTGGTTGAAGCCCCGACGTGCTCCTCTGCCCTGCTGATATTATCAAGATTGGCAAGTAAACTCTCCCTGCTGCTCGCAACAAATTCTTCTCCTGCATATCGTCATCAACGAATTCGTCTCCTGCATATCGTTGTTCCGTTTCTATATTTCATACAATTTTAATACTCACGTCGCAACGCACGTGCATCTACCTAGTATGCAATTAAGAGACAATAAATATAGAAAGTCAGACTCTATGATACAACCTAAGACTCTAGATCATATATGCAATTAAGAGACAATAAGTATAGAAAATCAGACTCTATGATACAACTTTAAGACTCTAGATCATATATGTAATTAAGATACAGTAAGTATAGAAAGTCGTAAAAAAATCTGTCTTTTGATTTTGCCATCAACTAAGAAACTTGTCAAGAGACGCCTTATTTAATAATGTAGGCCCCATATCGTGAAATCAAGTGACACAAGTCACACAACAAGTAACATAAAACTTTATTCTTTACCATTTCATTTCAGAAAATATCAAAACATAGGTTCAGATACATGATATTAATAAGAGGCGTCCACATATGAGTGAGCCACTGAAAATGCGGTCGAAGCAAACAACTCAAGTTGAGACGCGAGGACACACACACACACTCATCTCCGATCAAGATAATATTATGACCGGAGGTAGTCATTTTTTGGACTCCTCCAAAAATTCGAGGATCCAAGTACGCAAAACAAAAGAAATCAATAGGTGAGGTAAATTCATCAGTGCCGCGACAAACAAAATCTCCGGGCAACAACTACTGCAAACATGATCACATCCATGGCTGCAACTTATTAACCTCAGACAGCACTTCAGATATGACCATATCGAGTTGTTACTGATGCTGACTCAACGGATCAGTTGGAAAATCCGACCACCGTCAGAGGGTGGGCTCCTAGGAGACGCAGGATGATATGCTTCTTCCATCTCATAATCTACCATGAAATTTTCCCTGCACTCCACGCTGCAAAAGGATTTGTCACCCCTGCAATCGACACACAGGATGCCAAACATCAAACAACCATCCATAGAACGGCAGGCCTATGCAAGAATGAAAAAAAACAACAACATCCATAGCAGTGATTCATCTACTAAATTGGATCACTTACTGATAGATGTAGATGTCTTCCGCTTCTTTGAGCTTCTCACTGCAAAAATAACAGAAGCTCATCAGACCGTCTTCCACAGGAGACGTACTCTGATCGACCTTACTCTCAACAGGCATCAGCTGCTCAGCTTGAAGCTCAAAAACACGATCTCCAAAAAAGTGGGTAGTCCTAGGATTAGGGCCACGGGAGACAACACGAGTGTAATCCTCTGAGTTGATGATGTCACCAAGGGACATGGCACTGCCCATCAGTCCGTCAGACATATTATCATCCTTCTGTTCAACTTCCCCAGCTTGATCAGGAGCGGTGGAGCTGTTCTTGCGAGACAGGTTATCAATAATCCTCATCTCAGATCCAAGAAAAAGAACCTTTCTACCACCTAGTGGTGCGGGGTTGTCATCAGTGAGGGAATCCACAAGTCCAAGCCCAACCCTGTCACCAAGCAAGATCTTCTGGTTCTGGCTGGCGTCACCGGGTGATTTGTTGCCAAGGCCAGTGAAAAACTTGAGGTCCAAGGGCGATGTTGGGCTGCGAACCACATCCAGATCGCTCAAACATTTGGCGCTCAGTTTTACAAGAAGGTCAGGGACTCTGAAGAACCCCATCTTTTGCGCAATCGACTCAGAGGAAGCCTGCAGAGCTGAGGAATCAGTTGCCATTTGGTCTCCCCTCTCGGCTTTCTTCGCTGCATTAATTTGGAGTTAATAACTTAGACATGTGGCATCGCCTTTAAATTTCTACTAACTTGGTAAAGTTTGACTTATTTACCACTACTAGTTTGAACATCCACAATTCTGGAGACAAGTTAACTCATGCTATCAGTTTCAGAACAAGATCTTGACCGTATCAAAACAGAATTAAATGAATCATTTTTTCCCTTATGGATAGGAAATCATTTCACAAGCAGCAGCAATCGATACTACGCAATCAACAGACGGACTGATAGGGTTTAATGAACTCGCAGCATCTTCTCTATTTTTGTTTTAATAATAGATTTCTTCGCTTGTAAGCAACATATATTAATTCAGTGAACAAAGCATGAGAGGAGTAGGAAGCAATTCATATGGGCAGTCATCACTCAGAGAATCCAAGCAAAACAAAAGGGCAAGGCAGGCCTTAGTGATTAATCAATCATCATCCCATTCTCACCTTCGCCTCACCAGTTGTTCTTGACTCGCAGAGTTGTCTCACGGCACACTCCTCATGAAGCACTGGGGAGAAAAAAACAGAAACAAAAATTAACATGATCAGTATATGTCCCTAGTTGGGGAAAAAAAGCAACAACAGAGATTAAAACCCTCACAGAAAAGAAAAATCCAGAAACAAAAAATAAAAATCGAAGAAACAACTACGTCGCACCCGAAGAATCGATCGAGAAACTCACGAGCGGCCGGTAGACAAAACCGAAGAACCAGAAGCAGATTAATAAAACCCCCCGGGACCGTAACGAACGCGTCCGAACCAGTCCTCTCCCGGAGCCGGAGGGGAATGCAGGTCTGAGAAGCCCGAAGGAATCGAACAAGACGGGGGAGAGGACTCACCGTCCGCCCGTCGCTGGTCTTCCTCCGCCTGCAGAGCGCGGCACCGGGTCCGGGTGGGTGGGTGTGGGGACTGGGGATGGGGAGGAGGAGGGGGGGACTTGAGGTCCTGGGAGGACGAGAAGAAATAGAGGCAGAGGCGCAGAGGAGAGAGACTAGAGAGAGAGAAAAGAGAAAGGTTTATGTGATGTGAGAACTTTAGGCTGGCTATTCGAGCAGTTGTTGGACCCTACACCCTACTCCTACAGCTCTGTCTGTCAGCTTGGCCCCACACTCCCCACTTCCTCTTTCTAGGGGCGGGGCATGGCCTGGCCTGCTGCCCTGCTCCCTCTTCTGTACTTAACTCCGCGCTTTTCTAGAGAGAGATAGAGCGGGCGTGTGAGGGGAGATATTCTCTCTCCTCTCCTCTGCTTGAGATAAAAAAAAAGTGGGTAAAATAATTCAGACGGGGAATGATGGAAATGGCATGTAGCTTAGCTGCTGGCAAGGCCAACAACAAGTGGCCGTTGATTGACATGATGGCTTGTTGGGATCCTCCCCCATGGCCTCTTTTTCTAGAACGCTGTATTGTTTTTAGTTTTTTTATGTGAGAGAAAAGGTATATATATAAATTAAATAAAGTGGGAATAAAGGTGGTGTGTGCTTGGGATTATGACGTCATGCGTGTCTCTTGATGTGGAGATTTGATTTGTCATGTTGCTGGTCAGCAGAGATAGACAGAGGAGGGAGAGTCATCATGAAAAAAAAGGTCACGAGAGAGAGAGAGAAAAAAGGATGCTATGCTATGCGTGCTGCCTGCGCGCAAATGTGACTTTTTGCGTGTGGGACCAGAATTTTCCGCGAGGCGAGTTTTTAAATATATTTTATACCCTATAGTACTAGAGTAATCTATTGTTCTTTGTTGGAGAGGGATGCAGGCGGTGGTGGTGGAGTTGCCAAAGAACTAGTATGCTGTCAAAATCCGTCTTTTTGACTTGGTTTGCTGTTGGGGTCACTGTCGCAGATTGTGCTTGCCAGACAAACCCGTTTGAAAGCGCGAAACAGCTTGCCTAGGATAATTTTGTTAAAGGAACACACAGATTTTGTCTCAAAAGACAGAGCAGGAGACTGCGTTAGTGGGAGACTGATGACCTAATACTATTTGGATCAGTAGCAGTATTATTTGATGCAATACAACTGATAAATCGTGGATCAACTTTTCTTTTCAAATCATAGAACAAACAAAAAATAGCCTATATTTGTGATAATAAATACATTTTTTCAAACACAAGAGTGGGTCGAATAAAATGTCTATACGATCACTTATTGTGCGATTATCTAAATGACATGCGAGTGTTGGCTCTGATTTGGAGCCAAACACTAGGGGTCGGTGTAAATTTCTGGCGGTGCTCTATGTGGGAAGCGCGGATGGTCCACGACCTCGCTCCAGAAGCGTCTCCTTTCTATGTCACCTTAGACGGTCCGCACGCAGGGCTCGGATGGTCCGCAATGGTGCAGAGCGTCTTTTGATGGTGTAGAACCCTAGATCTTAAGGGGTGTTCCAGGTTCGGTAGGCCACCCGGGGTGTCCCTAGGCATTGTAAAGTCGCCTAGAGATGAAATAATAGGTCGATGAAGATTAATATTAGGCTAATTACTGTTACTCATAGGGCAGGAAAGTAGAGAAAATGATATGTAGATTGATTGGTTCGATTGTTGGTGTGTGCAATCGGTCGTACCCTTCATATCTACATAGTAAAATGTATGTGTGTTGCAACAACACATCAATTATATTTAGGGCTCAATCGGAAGACAGGATCATGGACTCACTCAAAAAAAATTAACATGAACTCTTCCCTTATTTTTTTAAAAATTAAATTGGACATATGACCCACATACCAGACATTAAACTGCAGATATTAGATTTAATCTTAGCCAAAAGGCCGAGAAATATATAAGTTAAAAAATCGATCTATCCCTTTTTATAGCTAATTTGGACGTTCTGTTCGTCATCCTTTGTCTAGCGATGTGGTACTATCTGAGAGCACTACGCAACGTGCGGTTTCATGTCGTTTTGGACATGAGTTTTCTCACGACTAGTGACGCACGACCATGGTAGACCTCAGGTTAAATAAGTATAAAAACTTTTTATTAAAAAGAACCTTGGCGAAAATTATAGAAACCAGTGCTTTTTAGGAGCAGCGATAGATATATAGATATTACTTTTTTTTGCGTAGACTCTCCAAAGATGTTTTAGTGATACCTTTAATTGGCGGCCGATAAAACGGCTTAACCATCAATCGCACTTTAAGGCTCTCCGCGTCGAGTACTAGCATTGTTTTCAAAAGGCCCTTTTGAATTACTTCTGGTTGCTCAAGGCACAAGCAACACACAGTCATACACTCGTACTATGTTGGAAGGCCGATGAAAGCAAGGTGAGACTGGTAAAAGTAAAAACGTATCCTGTGCTCAAGCTCAAAGTTGTTCAAAGATGAGACCCCTACACATTAAAAGCACCACTAGTAGCATAGTGCCACGATGAAAACAGTCGAAAACGGTGATTATTCGGTTATCAGTTTTTTGGTCGTTTTTTATTGCAAATAAATAGTATACATAATCTGCTCTACAAATTTATATTCTTACTAGGTGAGTACCCGTGCGTTGCAACGGGAACATATAATACCATGATAACTTATATACAAAATGTGTCTTATATTGTTATAAGAAAATGTTTCATAATCTATTTGTGATCCTAGCCATACATAAATTTTATTATTTTAATTTAGTTGTTTCACTACTATATTGCAACCATCAGTATCATGCAGACTTTGATATATGTCATGATTTGCATGGTCTCATCATTGGAGAGCACGTGCCACACCTATCGGTAGAAGTTCCATCGTACACCTTTAGTCACCAGGCACGCACCACCATACACGTTTACTTAAACAAAAAGGCAAGTGTGTGTTTGCGAAGAGAATTAAAGGCAGACCGGCATAAAAGCTACCCCGACGATGGCAAGTGGTCATTGTTGTCGGTCCTCCTCTGCTCACCTCCGGTGCCGAGATGACGCCACAATCCTTGATATATAGTAGTCGTCGAACGCGCGCGACATGGTGAGTACCAATGACTCTTGGCTGGGCTGCCAAATGAAGTACACCCCGGGCTCATCAGCGAGGTAGTACAACTGGTCGTTGCACCACTGGATGTGCTACTCCTCTACATACATCTTGTTCGAGGACACTCACAGAACAACAACAATGGTCGTCATCCCAGCGCACAAGAATTCATGGCCAGTTAGTAGCGACTTACGTCGCAGGTTGAGCTTCTGGTTGATGATGAGCTAGACGGCGTGATGGCGTCGTCGTGGATTGCGGTGCCCAGAACAACCCGAGAGTCGTCGGCATTGGCAACGACCATGAGGTCCCCCTGTTTGACGATGGACAGCGCGGTGCAGCCGCTCTGGACCGCGTCCAAGCGGTGGCTGCGCCGGAGCTTACCGTACACAGCGGCGCATGGGCCACGTAGGACTGCTTCCAGGGGTCGAACTGGCAGTCGCCAAGCTTCTTCTCGTCGTCGATGAGCGACGCCAACGCGAGCGCCTCGTGCTAGTGGTGTTTGTTCGGGGTTTACAAGTAAGAAACATGGATTCATCTTTGGCATTGGTTTATGAAAATAATTTATAAGTCAGATCCATGGAAAAATACTACGAAGAATAAATGTCACACATGCAAAAAAGGAATTTAAGTTAAAAACATTATTCAAACAAAAGAAATTGCATGCAAGGCTCTTCTTTAAATACTACTCCCTCAATCCAAAAAATATAATTTAATAATCTCGGTGGTACTTATCTACTACTACACATTGTGCAAGGGTAGCAGGTGGGCTTCGGGAGAGATGTAGTATATGTTTTTACTATAATAGATGTCGACATAAACACACATGTGGTGTAGTGGTATCTACAAGCACATTTGCTTGAGGGGTCGTGGGTTCGAATCCCCTTGGGGCCTGTTTTTTTAATTTAAATTTAGCTAGGCGTGGAATGTACGTGGGAATAGGAATGGGCTTTATGGGGAAGGGAGAATGAGAAAGGAAACAGGGAATGGTGATCGAACATGAGACTGTGCAGGGGAGGGGGGAATCGGAAAGACAGAACAGGGAATGGTGAGAATGGACTGTGCGGGGAGGGGGGATCGGAAAGGCAAAACAGGGAATGGGAATGACAGAACACGGAATGACAGCCTACCCCTTACTGTCTTAATAAGTGGAACCATATTCTTCTCCAATCTGAGTTTTGCTCAAGTCTCGAATAAACTCAAGGACATATTCGAAGAAATTCTGACCATCGGTCGGGATGGTTTGTGGATTTCGAACAGCTATGATAACTGAACCTAGCAAAATAGTAATTACGACCCAAGAAGTGATGAGCACTTGGGCATGAATTTGGAAACCTCCTATTTGCCAATAGAAGTGTTGCGTGTCAGGGCCTAAGGAGGCCCACTGAGGGGCTGCGACAGCAACAGCCATGGGCCCTCCAAGGGGGATTAGATAAGGATAATTAGAGATAAGATTAGAAGATTAGTTGAGATTATTTAGGAGATTAGTTGAGATTATCTAGGAAGGTTATCAGTTAGTAGTTTGTTGAGAGTTTTTAGGAGATAAGGATCTCTAGCTAGATAGGGGCGGCCAACCGGCCTATTTATGTAATCAATGGATGAGAAATAAAGCAGGCAAGAATTAGAAGGGAGAAACCCTCCTCTTGCTCGGCTGTGGGCAGAGGCCCCCGGCCAGCGTTCTCTGCCCATCAATATCCCTCTCCAATCCCTCCATTCCATAACATGAATCCATCCATCCGTTCCTTAAAAATATATCCCTCGGTATTTAAAATCTATGCTGAAAATAAATGTATATTATATAGAACACCTATTTTAAGAGATGTTTAAATATACTAAAACTTATAATTAGTCGACTGAAAAAAGCTCTAAAGGCTAAAAGCTGAAAGGGAAATGTGCCTTTGGGCCATTTCTAAGTATTTTGGTGATTGAGTGCCAACACAAGTGCTTTTGTGCCAATCTATGCAAAATGGTGGACAAAGTGCAAATTATATCAAAAGGTATGTTTCTAGACTTAGTACATTGTTTTATGGACTAATGTATTGTGTCTAAGTGCTGGAAACAGGAAAGATTGAATTAGAAATGAGATGGCTTTGTTCAGCCAAAGTCTGCTCAGTCTGGGTGCACCGGACAGTATCCGGTGGTGCACCGGACAGTGTCCGGTGCGCCAGGCTGACTCTGGCAAACAGGCTGCTCTCGGGACTTCGACGGCGGTGTACGGCTATAATTCACCGGTCGGTCCGGTGGCGCACCGGACTGTTCGGTGAGCCGTTCACAGGCCAACTCGTCGCTCTCGGGAGATAATTAACGGCGTACGGCTAAAATTCACCGGTCTGTCCGGTGGTGCACCGGACTGTCCGGTGAGTCAACGGTCAGCCGGGGCAACGGTCGGCCGAGGATTCCGTGCGTGATGCGTGGCCGAGCCAACGGTCACATTGGTGCACCGAACTGTCCGGTGTGCACCGGACAGTGTCCGGTGTGCCAACGGCTCTGAGAGCACCTAGAGGGGGGGTGAATAGGTGATCCTGTGAAACTTGAAAACTTAAGCCACAAAACACGGTTAATCATTAGCACAATAATTGCCAAGTGGCTAAAGAGATGTCTTAGCAAAACACAATAACCACAAGAGAACAATCACAGAGATGACACAGTGGTTTATCCCGTGGTTCGGCCAAGACCAACGCTTGCCTACTCCAAGTTGTGGCGTCCCAACGGACGAGAGTTGCACTCAACTCCTCTCAAGTGATCCAATGATCAACTTGAATACCACGGTGTTTTGCTTTTCTTTTCTTATCCCGTTCGCGAGGAATCTCCACAACTTGGAGCCTTCGCCCTTACACTTTTGATGTTCACAAAGAATCACGGAGTAAGGGAGGGATGAGCAACTCACACAAGACTCACAAATCAGAGCAACAACACGCACACAAGTCGCAACAAGAGCTCGCAACACAACCCAATGAGTTCACAACTCCACAAGAGCTCTATATGCTATCACAAAGAAAACAAATGCGCGAAATCGATGACTTGGTGCTTAGGAATGTTGTAAGTATGCTTGGTGTCCTCCTCCGTGCGCCTAGGGGTCCCTTTTATAGCCCCAAGGCAGCTAGGAGTCGTTGAGTGCAATCTAGGAAGGCTGATCTTGCCTTCTGTCGACTGGCGCACCGGACAGTCCGGTGCACACCGGACACTGTCCGGTGCCCGATTTCCTTCCATAAATGGCGCAGTCGACCGTTGGCAGCCTGAGAGCCGTTGGCGCACCGGACATGTCCGGTGCACACCGGACAGTCCGGTGCCCCCTTCTAGCCGTTGGCCCGGCCACGTGTCCCACACAGATCGCGCGGCCGACCGTTGGCTCACCGGACAGTCCGGTGCACACCGGACAGTCTGGTGAATTATAGTCGTACGTCGCCGGTGAATTCCCGAGAGCAGCCACTTTGCTCGAGCCAGCCTGGCGCACCGGACACTGTCCGGTGCATCACCGGACACTGTCCGGTGCACCACCGGACAGTCCGGTGCTCCCAGACTCAGCAAAGTCTTGGCTGTTCGAGCCAAGGCATTTTCAATTGGATTTTTCATGTTTCCAGCACTTAGACACAATACATTAGTCCATAAAACAATGTACTAAGTCTGAGAAACATACCTTTATCCTTGATTTGTACTTTGTCCACCTTTTACACTTAGGCACTTGTGTTGGACACTAAATCACCAAAATACTTAGAAATGGCCCAAGGGCACATTTCCCTTTCAATCTCCCCCTTTTTGGTGATTTATGCCAACACAACATAAAGCAAGTAGAACAAGTACAAAATCAATTCAAATAAGAACTCAAAATTATTTTGATTCAATTTTGACATATATGGATCACTCTATGCCACCACTTGGTTTGTTTTTGCAAATCAAACTCAAATTCCTATCTCTAAGTCAAATCCACTTGTAGAGGCATAAAGAGAGGTTTTCCAGAGAAATTTGATCAAGGATTTCAAAAACTCCCCCCTTTTCCCATAATCAAACACTTCTCCCCACAAGAAGCCAACTTTTGACAAGAGAGACAATAAAAGAGTTTTGACAAACAAAAGCTCTTATTCTACTATTCAAAATCTCTCAAGTGGTAGCTGATCCATTTATTGCTTTGGCCTTTATTTTCTCCCACTTTGGCATCAAGCACCAAAACGGGATCAATCTTGGCCCTTTAACCCCATTGCCTCACCAAAATCTTCAAATAAGAACACAAAGGCAATAAGAGTACATGAGATGAACTTGGAATAAGTTACCCTCTCATCGGAGTGCAGTGGAAGTCTTTCATGGTCCAAGTCCACCTTTTCCCTTTCAAACCTCCTTTGAGACTAAAACAAGCAATCTCAAGCACATGATTAGTCTCAAAGGGTCAAGTTGTAGCACAGCTCCCCCTAAACATGTGCATCACTTTGCAACGGACTTGTGAGGTCCAGGGAGTGTTTATACAACTTGAGCACCATTATTAAGCAACAAAATGCATAAGAAACATGATCAAAGGCATAAACACATGTATGCTATAAATCAATCCAGATTCCGCGAATCTAAGACATTTAGCTCACTACGCAACCTGCAAAAGGTCTTCTCATCTAGAGGCTTGGTAAAGATATCGGCTAGCTGGTTCTCGGAGCTAACATGAAACACTTCGATATCACCCTTTTTCTGGTGGTCTCTCAAAAAGTGATGCCGGATGTCAATGTGCTTTGTGCGGCTGTGCTCAACAGGATTTTCCGCCATGCGGATAGCACTCTCATTATCACATAGGAGTGGGACTTTGCTCAGATTGTAGCCAAAGTCCCTGAGGGTTTGCCTCATCCAAAGTAGTTGCGCGCAACACTGTCCTGCGGCAACATACTCGGCCTCAGCGGTGGATAGGGCAACAGAAGTTTGTTTCTTAGAGTTCCATGACACCAGGGACCTTCCTAAGAATTGGCATGTCCCCGATGTACTCTTCCTATCGACCTTACATCTAGCATAGTCGGAATCTGAATATCCAATTAGGTCAAAGGTAGACCCCTTTGGATACCAGAGTCTGAAGCAAGGCGTAGCAACTAAATATCTAAGGATTCGCTTCACTGCCACTAAGTGACACTCCTTAGGATCGGATTGAAATCTAGCACACATGCATACGCTTAGTATAATATCCAGTCTACTAGCACATAAATAAAGTAAAGACCCTATCATTGACCGGTATGCCTTTTGATCAACAGACTTACCTCCTTTGTTGAGGTCTGTGTGTCCGTCGGTCCCCATCGGAGTCTTTGCGGGCTTGGCGTCTTTCATCCCAAACCGCTTCAGCAAGTCTTGCGTGTACTTCGTTTGAGAGATGAAGGTGCCATCCTTGAGTTGCTTCACTTGGAACCCAAGGAAGTAGTTCAACTCGCCCATCATCGACATCTCGAATTTCTGCGTCATCACCCTGCTAAACTCTTCACAAGACTGTTTATTAGTAGAACCAAATATTATGTCGTCGACATAAATTTGGCACACAAAAAGATCACCGTTACAAGTCTTAGTGAAAAGAGTTGGATCGGCTTTCCCAACCTTGAAAGCATTAGCAATTAAGAAATCTCTAAGGCATTCATACCATGCTCTTGGGGCTTGCTTGAGTCCATAGAGCGCCTTAGAGAGCTTACACACGTGGTCGGGGTACCGTTCATCCTCGAAGCCAGGGGGTTGCTCCACGTACACCTCCTCCTTGATCGGCCTGTTGGGGGCCTTCGGCTTCCGAAGGTCCTCAAAAACATGATTTAACAATGTTTCTGGAGTATAATGTGTGAACAGGTATCTTCGGACTCAAATCGGTATCACAGTGGGAGAAGCCCAAAGAATACGAAGGTTGACACAGCGCCGAAGCTGTGAGCAGGAAAGCTTCGGCGTGATAGCAGAAAAGGAAACCGACTTAAAGATGAAAAGGCTATTCAGACCTCGGTGGATTACTATAGAATTACTACCAAATGTAAAGGGCATGGATGTAATTTTACATGAGCTATGTCCCGTGCCTATAAATATGTGAACAGTGCCCCCGTACTGTTCACGCTGACTTGGCATTTACTTTTGCATCACGCTTGTATTTTTACCTTCTTTCAAGCCGAAGGTACATTTGTAATTCGATGTCATTTCTATTTTTCCATAATGATAATATAGAAATGAGTTGATAATTATACATAATTGTTTATGTTATATTCCATATGATTCCTTCTTCATTATTTTATGTTGTGTTGATGAAGGTATATCTTTCATAACCTTCGTCCGAAAATCATTATATCCCAAGGGGAAATAATGTTCCGAAGGACGAAGGACTTTAACGTTTAACATTTTTTGTGTTGCCTTGTTCTTAACTTATAGCATTTGAGAACAAGTCTCCAACACGGCCCATTGAGGAAAGCGCTCTTCACATCCATTTGGTACAACCTGAAAGAATGGTGAGCGGCATATGCTAGCAAGATACGAATGGACTCTAGCCTAGCCACAGGAGCAAAAGTCTCCTCAAATTCCAAACCTGCGACTTGGGCATAACCTTTTGCCACAAGTCGAGCCTTGTTCCTTGTCACCACTCCGTGCTCGTCTTGTTTGTTGCGGAACACCCACTTGGTTCCCACAACATTCTGCTTAGGACGAGGCACCAGTGTCCAAACTTCATTCCTCTTGAAGTTATTGAGTTCCTCTTGCATGGCCAACACCCAGTCCGGATCTAGCAAGGCCTCTTCTACCCTGAAAGGCTCAATAGAAGAGACAAAGGAGTAATGCTCACAAAAATTAACTAATCGAGATCGAGTAGTTACTCCCTTGCTAATATCACCCAGAATTTGATCGACGGGATGATCCCTTTGAATCATCGCTCGAACTTGGGTTGGAGGTGCCGGTTGCGCTTCTTCCTCCATCACATGATTATCTTGTGCTCCCCCTTGGTCACACGCCTCCTGTTGATGAACCTGTTCATCATCTTGAGTTGGGGGATGCACCATAGATGAGGAAGAAGGTTGATCTTGCTCATTTTGTTCCTGTGGTCGCACCTCTCCAATCGCCATGGTGCATATAGCGGCCGTCGAAACATCTTCTTCATCTACATCATCAAGATCAACAACTTGCTCTCTTGGAGAGCCATTAGTCTCATCAAATACAACGTCGCTAGAGGCTTCAACCAAACCCGATGATTTGTTGAAGACCCTATATGCCTTTGTATTTGAATCATAACCTAACAAAAACCCTTCTACAGCTTTGGGAGCAAACTTAGAATTTCTACCCTTCTTCACTAGAATGTAGCATTTGCTCCCAAATACACGAAAGTAAGATACATTGGGTTTGTTACCGGTTAGCAGCTCATACGACGTCTTCTTGAGGAGGCGATGAAGGTAGACCCTGTTGATGGCGTGGCAAGTCGTGTTTACGGCTTCCGACCAAAAGCATTCGGGGGTCTTGAACTCTCCAAGCATCGTCCTCGCCATATCGATAAGCGTCCTGTTCTTCCTCTCTACCACACCATTTTGTTGTGGTGTGTAGGGAGCGGAGAACTCGTGCTTGATCCCTTCCTCCTTAAGAAACTCCTCCACTTGAAGGTTCTTGAACTCGGACCCGTTGTCGCTCCTTATCTTCTTTACCTTGAGCTCAAACTCATTTTGAGCTCTCCTTAGGAAGCGCTTGAGGGTCCCTTGGGTTTCAGACTTATCCTGCAAAAAGAACACCCAAGTGAAGCGGGAAAAGTCATCAACAATAACTAGACCATACTTACTTCCTCCTATGCTTAGATAGGCGACGGGTCCGAAGAGGTCCATATGTAGCAGCTCCAAGGGTCTTGATGTGGTCATCACATTCTTGCTGTGATGCGCTCCTCCAACTTGTTTACCTGCTTGACAAGCTGCACAAGGTCTATCTTTTTCGAATTGCACGTTAGTCAAACCTATCACGTGTTCTCCCTTTAGAAGCTTGTGAAGGTTCTTCATCCCTACATGTGCTAAGCGGCGATGCCACAGCCAGCCCATGCTAGTCTTAGCTATTAAGCATGCATCTAGACCGGCCTCTTCTTTTGCAAAATCAACTAAGTAAAGTTTGTCGTCTAATACACCCTTAAAAGCTAGTGAACCATCACTTCTCCTAAAGACAGACACATCTATGTTTGTGAATAAACAATTGTATCCCATATTGCATAATTAACTAACAGATAGTAAATTATATCTCAGAGACTCAACTAAAAACACATTAGAAATAGAGTGCTCATTTGAGATTGCAATTTTACCTAACCCTTTTACCTTGCCTTGGTTCCCATCACCGAAAATTATTGAATCTTGGGAATCCTTATTCTTGACGTAGGAGGTGAACATCTTCTTCTCCCCCGTCATATGGTTTGTGCATCCGCTGTCGATAATCCAGCTTGAACCTCCAGATGCATAAACCTGCAAGGCAAATTTAGGCTTGGGTCTTAGGTACCCAACTCTTGTTGGGTCCTACAAGGTTAGTCACAATTGTCTTAGGGACCCAAATGCAAGTTTTATCACCCTTGCATTTTGCCCCTAATTTCCTAGCAACTATCTTCCTATCCTTTCTACAAATAGCAAAGGAAGCATTTAAAGCATGATAAATTGTAGAAGGACCATCCATAACTTTCCTAGCAACATGAACAATATTCTTTCTAGGCATATGATGAACAACATTTCTTCTAAACACATTTCTACCATGCATATAGGAAGAACTAGAAGCAAACATGGCATGAGAGTCAAAAGCATTATAAGCATTACAACTCCTATCATCATGAACATTTCTAGAAAATTTTCTATCATGGTACATGAAGGCATGGTTCTTTTTAGCATTACTCACCATAGGGGCCTTCCCTTTCTCCTTTGTGGAGATGGAAGCCTTATGGCTTGTTAAGTTCTTGACTTCTCTCTTGAAGCCAAGACCATCCTTAATTGAGGGGTGTCTACCAATTGTGTAGGCATCCCTTGCAAATTTTAATTTGTCAAATTCACTTTTGCTAGTCTTAAGTTGGGCATTAAGACTAGCAACTTCATCATTTAATTTTGCAATAGAGGCTATGTGTTCACTACAAGCATCAATATCAATATCTTTACACCTATTGCAAGTTTCAACAATTTCTACACAAGATGTTGATTTACTAGCTGTTTCTAACTTAGCATTCAAATCATCATTAATGCTCCTTAAGCTAGAAATTGTCTCATGGCAAGAAGATAATTCACAAGAAGGCATTTCATTTCTTTTAACTTCTAGAGCATGAGATTTTTGTGCTTCTACAAATTTGTCATGTTCTTCATACAACAAATCCTCTTGTTTTTCTAAAAGCCTATTCTTATCATTCAAGGCATCAATCAATTCATTAATTTTATCTACCTTGGTTCTATCTAGTCCCTTAAATAAACATGAATAATCTATTTCATCCTCATCACTAGATTCGTCCTCACTTGAAGAAGCATAAGTAGAGTTTTGAGTACATACCTTCTTCTCCCTTGCCATAAGGCATGTGTGACGCTCGTTGGGGAAGAGGGATGACTTTTTGAAGGCGGTGGCGGCGAGTCCTTCATTGTCGGAGTCGGAAGAGGAGCAATCCGAATCCCACTCCTTGCCTAGATGCGCCTCGCCCTTTGCCTTCTTATAGTTCTTCTTCTTCTCCCTCTTGTTCCCTTGATCCTGATCACTATCATTGTCGGGACAGTTAGCAATAAAATGACCAATCTTACCACATTTGAAGCATGAGTGCTTCCCCTTTGTCTTGGTCTTGCTTGGCTGCCCCTTGCGACCTTTTAGCGCCGTCTTGAATCTCTTGATGATAAGAGCCATCTCTTCATCATTAAGTCCGGCAGCCTCAATTTGTGCCACCTTGCTAGGTACCTTCTCCTTGCTTCTTGTTGCCTTGAGAGCAAGAGGTTGAGGCTCATTGATTGGACCATTCAATGCGTCGTCCACGTATCTTGCTTCCTTGATCATCATTCGCCCGCTCACGAACTTTCCAAGTATCTCCTCGGGCGTCATCTTGGTGTACCTAGGATTCTCACGAATATTGTTCACAAGATGAGGATCAAGAACAGTAAAAGACCTTAGCATTAGGCGGACGACGTCGTGGTCCGTCCATCGCGTGCTTCCATAGCTTCTTATCTTGTTGACAAGGGTCTTGAGCCGGTTGTACGTTTGAGTTGGCTCTTCTCCCCTTATCATAGCGAATCTCCTGAGTTCGCCTTCCACCAACTCCATCTTGGTGAGCATTGTGACATCATTCCCCTCATGAGAGATCTTGAGGGTGTCCCAAATTTGCTTGGTGTTATCCAAGCCGCTCACTTTGTGGTATTCATCCCTGCACAAGGAAGCTAGAAGAACAGTAGTAGCTTGTGCATTTTTATGAATTTGCTCATTGATAAACATGGGACTATCACTACTATCAAAATGCATTCCATTCTCAACTATCTCCCATATGCTTGGATGGAGAGAGAACAAATGACTACACATTTTGTGACTCCAAAATCCGTAGTCCTCTCCATCAAAATGAGGAGGTTTACCAAGTGGAATAGATAATAAATGAGCATTTGTACTTTGAGGAATACGAGAGTAATCAAAAGAAAAGTTCGAATTGACCATTTTCTTTTTCTCGTAGTCGTCGTCGTCCTTTTGGGAAGAGGAAGATTTGTCGCTGTCTTAGTAGACGATCTCCTTGATGCGCCTTGTCTTCTTCTTCTTCCCGTCTTTGCGCTTGTGGCCCGAGCCCGAGTCGGTAGGCTTGTCATCCTTCGGCTCGTTGACAAGGGACTCCTTCTCCTTGTCGTTGATCACGATTCCCTTCCCCTTAGGATCCATCTCTTCGGGCGGTTAGTCCCTTTCTTGAAGAGAACGGCTCTGATACCAATTGAGAGCACCTAGAGGGGGGGTGAATAGGTGATCCTGTGAAACTTGAAAACTTAAGCCACAAAACACGGTTAATCGTTAGCACAATAATTGCCAAGTGGCTAAAGAGATGTCTTAGCAAAACACAATAACCACAAGAGAACAATCACAGAGATGACACAGTGGTTTATCCCGTGGTTCGGCCAAGACCAACGCTTGCCTACTCCACGTTGTGGCGTCCCAACGGACGAGAGTTGCACTCAACTCCTCTCAAGTGATCCAATGATCAACTTGAATACCACGGTGTTTTGCTTTTCTTTTCTTATCCCGTTCGCGAGGAATCTCCACAACTTGGAGCCTCTCGCCCTTACACTTTTGATGTTCACAAAGAATCACGGAGTAAGGGAGGGATGAGCAACTCACACAAGACTCACAAATCAGAGCAACAACACGCACACAAGTCACAACAAGAGCTCGCAACACAACCCAATGAGTTCACAACTCCACAAGAGCTCTATATGCTATCACAAAGAAAACAAATGCGCGGAATCGATGACTTGGTGCTTAGGAATGTTGTAAGTATGCTTGGTGTCCTCTTCCATGCGCCTAGGGGTCCCTTTTATAGCCCCAAGGCAGCTAGGAGCCGTTGAGTGCAATCTAGGAAGGCTGATCTTGCCTTCTGTCGACTGGCGCACCGGACAGTCCGGTGCACACCGGACACTGTCCGGTGCCCGATTTCCTTCCATAAATGGCACAGTCGACCGTTGGCAGCCTGAGAGCCGTTGGCGCACCGGACATGTCCGGTGCACACCGGACAGTCCGGTGCCCCCTTCTAGCCGTTGGCCCGGCCACGTGTCCCACGCAGATTGCGCGGCCGACCGTTGGCTCACCGGACAGTCCGGTGCACACCGGATAGTCCGGTGAATTATAGTCGTACGTCGCCGGTGAATTCCCGAGAGCAGCCACTTCGCTCGAGCCAGCCTGGCGCACCGGACAGTCCGGTGCTCCCAGACTCAGCAAAGTCTTGGCTGTTCGAGCCAAGGCATTTTCAATTGGATTTTTCCTGTTTCCAGCACTTAGACACATTACATTAGTCCATAAAACAATGTACTAAGTCTGAGTAACATACCTTTATCCTTGATTTGTACTTTGTCCACCTTTTACACTTAGGCACTTGTGTTGGACACTAAATCACCAAAATACTTAGAAATGGCCCAAGGGCACATTTCCCTTTCAGGCTCTCAGACTCCAACGGTCGGCTTCGCCAAATAAGGAAGGATATCTGCACCGGACTGTCCGGTGCGCCAGTCGACAAAAGGCAAGATCTGCCTTCCAGGATTGCTCTCAACGGCTCCTAGCTGCCTTGGGGCTATAAAAGGGACCCCTAGGCGCATGGAGGAGGCAACCAAGCATTCCAAAAGCACTCTTGATCACTCACACTCCATTCTTGCGCACTTGTTCGACATTCTAGTGATTTGAGCTTCGTTCTAGTGTGCTAGTCTTTTGAGCTTAAGTCTGGGTCTTATGTGTGTGTGTATTTGCTGTGATCTTAGTGTCTTGTGTGAGTTGCTAATCCCTCCCTTACTCCGTGCTTCTTTGTGAACTTCAAGTGTAAGGGCGAGAGACTCCAAGTGTGGAGATTCCTCGCAAACGGGATTAAGAAAAGCAAGCAAAACACCGTGGTATTCAAGTGGGTCTTTGGACCGCTTGAGAGGGGTTGATTGCAACCCTCGTCCGTTGGACGCCACAACGTGGAGTAGGCAAGCGTTGGTCTTGGCCGAACCACGGGATAACCATCGTGCCATCTCTATGATTGATCTCTTGTGGTTATTGTGTTTTGTTGAGACTCCTCTCTAGCCACTTGGCGATTATTGTGCTAACACTTAACCAATTTTTTGTGGCTTAAGTTTCAAGTGTTACAGGATCACCTATTCACCCCCCCTCTAGGTGCTCTCAATTGGTATCGGAGCCGTTCTCTTCACAAAGGGACTAATCGCCCGAAGAGATGGATCCTAAGGGGAAGGGAATTGTGATCAACGACAAGGAGAAGGAGTCCTTCGTCAACGAGCCGAAGAATGACAAGCCTACCGACTCGGGCTCGGGCCACAAACGCAAAGATGGGAAGAAGAAGAAGACGAGACGCATCAAGGAGATCGTCTACTACGACGACAGCGATGAGTCCACTTCTTCCCAAAAGGATGACTACGACTACGAGAAACAAAAGACGGTTAATTCAAATTTTTCTTTCGATTATTCTCGTATTCCTCAAAGTTCAAATTCACATTTGCTCTCCATTCCTCTCAGCAAGCCTCCACACTTTGATGGGGAGGACTACGGATTTTGGAGCCACAAAATGCGTAGTCACCTGTTCTCTCTCCATCCAAGCATATGGGAGATTGTTGAGAATGGAATGAAATTTGATAGCTCGGATAGTCCTATTTTTATTAATGAACAGATTTATAGAAATGCACAAGCTACTACTGTGTTGTTAGCCTCCTTGTGCAGGGACGAGTACTATAAGGTGAGCGGCTTGGACAATGCCAAGCAAATCTGGGACACCCTCAAGATCTCTGATGAGGGGAATGACGTCACCTTGCTCACCAAGATGGAGTTGGTAGAAGGCGAGCTCGGAAGATTTGCGATGATAAGGGGCGAGGAGCCAACCCAAACATACAACCGGCTCAAGACCCTTATCAACAAAATAAGGAGCTACGGAAGCACGCGATGGACGGACCACGACGTCGTCCGCCTAATGCTAAGGTCCTTTACCGTTCTTGATCCACATTTGGTGAATAATATTCGTGAGAATCCCAGGTACACCAAAATGTCGCCCGAAGAAGTCCTTGGAAAATTCGTAAGCGGGCGAATGATGATCAAGGAGGCGAGGTATGTGGACGACACACTGAATGGTCCAATCAATGAGCCTCAACCCGTTGCTCTCAAGGCAACGAGAAGCAAGGAGGCGTTACCTAGCAAGGTGGCGCAAGTTGAGGCGGCATGGCTCAATGATGAAGAGATGGCCCTCATCATCAAGCGCTTCAAGACGACGCTTAAGGATCGCAAGGGACAGCCAAGCAAGACCAAGACAAAGGGGAAGCACTCATGCTTCAAATGTGGTAAGCTTGGTCATTTTATTGCTAACTGTCCCGATAATGATAGTGACCAGGAAAAAGGAAACAAGAGGGAGAAGAAGAAGAATTACAAGAAGGCCAAGGGCGAGGCACATATCGGAAAGGAGTGGGATTCAGATTGCTCCTCCTCCGACTCCGACAATGAAGGACTCGCCGCCACTGCCTTCAACAAGTCATCCCTCTTCCCCAACGAGCATCACACATGCCTCATGGCGAAGGAGAAGAAGGTATGTACTCGGGATACCACTTATGCTTCTTCAAGTGATGATGATTCTAGTGATGACGATGAGATAGACTATTCTAGTTTATTTAAAGGTTTGGATAGAATTAATATTGGCAAAATTAATGAGTTAATTGATGCCTTGAATGACAAGAATAGGTTACTAGAAAAGCAAGATGATTTGTTGTATGAAGAGCATGATAAACTTGTTAGTGCACAAAATTCACTTGCTTTAGAAGTTAAACGAAATGATATGCTTTCTTGTGAAATATCTACTTGCCATGAGACAATTTCTAGCTTAAAGAGCATAAATGATGATTTAAATGCTAAGCTAGAAAAATCTAGCAAATTAACATCTTGTGTAGAACATGTTGTGATTTGCACTAGGTGTAAAGATTTTAATGTTGATGCTTGTAGTGAACACCTAGATTGCATCTCTAAATTAAATGATGAAGTAGCTAGTCTTAATGCCCAACTTAAGACTAGCAAAAGTGAATTTGACAAATTAAAATTTGCAAGGGATGCCTACACGATTGGTAGACACCCCTCAATTAAGGATGGTCTTGGCTTCAAGAGAGAAGCCAAGAACTTGACAAGCCATAAGGCTCCCATCTCCGCCAAGGAGAAAGGGAAGGCCCCTATGGCTAGTAGTGTGCAAAAGAACCATGCTTTTATGTACCATGATAGGAGACAATATAGAAATACTTATAGGAGTTGTAATGCATATGATGCTTTTGATTCTCATGCCATGTTTGCTTCTAGTTCTTCCTATGTGCATGATAGAAATGTTGGTAGGAGAAATGTTGTTCATAATATGCCTAGGAGAAATGTTGTTAATGTTCCTAGGAAAGTTAATGAACCTTCTACAATTTATTATGCTTGCAATGCTTCTTTTGCCATTTGTAGAAAGGATAAGAAGGTAATTGCTAGGAAGTTAGGGGCAAGATGTAAGGGAGATAAAACTTGCATTTGGGTCTCTAAGACAATTGTGACTAACCTTGTAGGACCCAACAAGAGTTGGGTACCTAAGACCCAAGCCTAAATTTGCCTTGCAGGTTTATGCATCCGGGGGTTCAAGCTGGATTATCGACAGCGGATGCACAAACCATATGACGGGGGAGAAGAAGATGTTCACCTCCTACGTCAAAAATAAGGATTCCCAAGATTCAATAATATTCGGTGATGGGAACCAAGGCAAGGTAAAAGGGTTAGGTAAAATTGCTATTTCATCCGAGCACTCTATTTCTAATGTGTTTTTAGTTGAGTCTCTTGGATATAATTTGTTGTCTGTCAGTCAATTATGCAAAATGGGATATAATTGTCTATTCACAAATGTAGATGTGTATGTCTTTAGAAGATGTGATGGTTCACTAGCTTTTAAGGGTGTACTAGACGACAAACTTTATTTGGTTGATTTTGCAAAAGAAGAGGCCGGTCTAGATGCATGCTTAATTGCTAAGACTTGCATGGGCTGGCTGTGGCATCGCCGCTTAGCACATGTGGGGATGAAGAACCTCCACAAGCTTCTAAAGGGAGAACACATGATAGGTCTAACTAATGTACATTTCGAAAAAGATAGACCTTGTGCAGCTTGTCAAGCAGGGAAACAGGTGGGAAGCTCTCATCACAACAAAAATGTGATGACCACATCAAGACCCTTGGAGATGCTTCATATGGACCTCTTCGGACCCGTCGCCTATCTAAGCATAGGAGGAAGTAAGTATGGTCTTGTTATAGTTGATGATTTTTCCCGCTTCACTTGGGTATTCTTTTTGCAGGATAAATCTGAAACCCAAGGGACCCTCAAGCGCTTCCTCAGGAGAGCTCAAAATGAGTTTGAGCTCAAAGTGAAGAAGATAAGGAGCGACAACGGGTCCGAGTTCAAGAACCTTCAAGTGGAGGAGTTTCTTGAGGAGGAGGGGATCAAGCACGAGTTCTCCGCTCCCTACACACCACAACAAAATGGTGTGGTAGAGAGGAAGAACAGGACGCTCATCGATATGGCGAGGACAATGCTTGGAGAGTTCAAGACCCCCGAGCACTTTTGGTCGGAAGCCATGAACACGGCTTGCCATGTCATCAACCGGGTCTACCTTCACCGCCTCCTTAAGAAGACTTCGTATGAGCTGCTAACTGGTAACAAACCCACTGTGTCTTATTTTCGTGTATTTGGGAGCAAGTGTTACATTCTTGTGAAGAAAGGTAGAACTTCTAAATTTGCTCCCAAAGCTGTAGAAGGGTTTTTATTAGGTTACGACTCAAATACAAAGGCGTATAGGGTCTTCAACAAATCATCGGGTTTGGTTGAAGTCTCTAGCGACGTTGTATTTGATGAGACTAATGGCTCTCCAAGAGAGCAAGTTGTTGATCTTGATGATGTAGATGAAGAAGACGTTCCAACGGCCGCAATGCGCACCATGGCGATTGGCGATGTGCGACCACAAGAACAATTGGAGCAAGATCAACCATCTTCCTCAACAATGGTGCATCCCCAACCCAAGATGACGAACAGGTACCTCAAGTGGAGGCGCATGATCAAGGGGGAGCACAGGTTGTTCAAAGTGAAGAGGAAGAAGCACCTCAGACACCTCCAACCCAAGTTCGAGCAATGATTCAAAGGAATCATCCCGTCGACCAAATTTTGGGTGATATTAGCAAGGGAGTAACTACTCGTTCAAGATTAGTTAATTTTTGTGAGCATTACTCCTTTGTCTCTTCTATTGAGCCTTTCAGGGTAGAAGAGGCCTTGCTAGATCCGGACTGGGTGTTGGCCATGCAGGAGGAACTCAACAACTTCAAGCGCAATGAAGTTTGGACACTGGTGCCTCGTCCCAAGCAAAATGTTGTGGGAACCAAGTGGGTGTTCCGCAACAAACAGGACGAGCACGGGGTGGTGACAAGGAACAAGGCTCGACTTGTGGCAAAAGGTTATGCCCAAGTCGCAGGTTTGGACTTTGAGGAGACGTTTGCTCCTATGGCTAGGCTAGAATCAATTCGTATTTTGCTAGCATATGCCGCTCACCATTCTTTCAGGTTGTACCAAATGGATGTGAAGAGCGCTTTCCTCAACGGGCCGATCAAGGAGGAGGTGTACGTGGAGCAACCCCCTGGCTTCGAGGATGAACGGTACCCCGACCACGTGTGTAAGCTCTCTAAGGCGCTCTATGGACTTAAGCAAGCCCCAAGAGCATGGTATGAATGCCTTAGAGACTTTTTAATTGCTAATGCTTTCAAGGTTGGGAAAGCCGATCCAACTCTTTTCACTAAGACTTGCGATGGTGATCTTTTTGTGTGCCAAATTTATGTCGATGACATAATATTTGGTTCTACTAACCAAAAGTCTTGTGAAGAGTTTAGCAGGGTGATGACACAGAAATTCGAGATGTCGATGATGGGTGAGTTGAACTACTTCCTTGGGTTCCAAGTGAAGCAACTCAAGGATGACACCTTCATCTCCCAAAAGAAGTACATGCAAGACTTGCTAAAGCGGTTTGGGATAAAGGACGCCAAGCCCGCAAAGACGCCGATGGGAACCGACGGACACACCGACCTCAACAAAGGAGGTAAGTCCGTTGATCAAAAGGCATACCGGTCTATGATAGGGTCTTTACTTTATTTATGTGCTAGCAGACCGGATATTATGCTTAGCGTATGCATATGTGCTAGATTTCAATCCGATCCAAGAGAGTGTCACTTAGTGGCTGTGAAGCGAATTCTTAGATATTTAGTCGCTACGCCTTGCTTCGGGATCTGGTATCCAAAGGGGTCTAACTTTGACTTGATTGGATATTCAGATTCCGACTATGCTGGATGTAAGGTCGATAGGAAGAGTACATCGGGGACGTGCCAATTCTTAGGAAGGTCCCTGGTGTCGTGGAACTCTAAGAAACAAACTTCCGTTGCCCTATCCACCGCTGAGGCCGAGTATGTTGCCGCAGGACAGTGTTGCGCGCAACTACTTTGGATGAGGCAAACCCTCCGGGACTTTGACTACAATCTGAGCAAAGTCCCACTCCTATGTGACAATGAGAGTGCTATCCGAATAGCGGAAAATCCTGTTGAGCACAGCCGCACAAAGCACATTGATATCCGGCATCACTTTTTGAGAGACCACCAGCAAAAGGGAGATATCGAAGTGTTTCATGTTAGCACCGAGAACCATCTAGCCGATATCTTCACTAAGCCTTTAGATGAAAAGACTTTTTGCAGGCTGCGTAGTGAGCTAAATGTCCTAGATTCGCGGAACTTGGATTGATTTGTAGCATACATGTGTTTATACCTTTGATCATGTTCCTTCTGCATTTTGTTGCTTACTTGTGGTGCTCAAGTTGTACAAACACTCCCCGGACCTCACAAGTCCTTGTGCAAGTGATGCACATATCTAGGGGGAGTTGTGCTACAACTTGACCCTTTGAGACTAACCGTGTGCTTGAGTTTGCTTGTTTTAGTCTCAAAGGAGGTTTGAAAAGGGAAAAGGTGGACTTGGACCATGAAAGACTTCCACTGCACTCCGATGAGAGGGTAACTTATTCCAAGTTCATCTCATGTCCTCCTATTGCCTTTATACTCTTATTTGAAGATTTTGGTGAGGCAATGGGGTTAAAGGGCCAAGATTGATCCCGTTTTGGTGCTTGATGCCAAAGGGGGAGAAAATAAAGGCCAAAGCAATAAATGGATCAGCTACCACTTGAGAAATTTTGAAAATAGTAGAATAGAGCTTTTGGTTTGTCAAAACTCTTTTATTGTCTCTTTTGTCAAAAGTTGGTCTCTTGTGGGGAGAAGTGTTGATTATGAGAAAAAGGGGGAGTTTTTGAAATCCTTGATCAATTTCTGTTGGAATACCTCTTTTTATGTCTCTACAAGTGAATTTGACTTAGAGATAGGAATTCGAGTTTGATTTGCAAAAACAAACCAAGTGGTGGCAAAGTATGATCCATATATGTCAAAATTGAATCAAAACAATTTTGAGTGTTCATTTGCATTGATATTGCACTTGTTCTAGTTGCTTTATGTTGTGTTGGCATAAATCACCAAAAAGGGGGAGATTGAAAGGGAAATGTGCCTTTGGGCCATTTCTAAGTATTTTGGTGATTGAGTGCCAACACAAGTGCTTTTGTGCCAATCTATGCAAAATGGTGGACAAAGTGCAAATCATATCAAAAGGTATGTTTCTAGACTTAGTACATTGTTTTATGGACTAATGTATTGTGTCTATGTGCTGGAAATAGGAAAGATTGAATTGGAAATGAGATGGTTTTGTTCAGCCAAAGTCTGCTCAGTCTGGGTGCACCGGACAGTGTCCGGTGCGCCAGGCTGACTCTGGCGAACAGGCTGCTCTCGGGACTTCGACGGCGATGTACGGCTATAATTCACCGGTCGGTTCGGTGGCGCACCGGACTGTCCGGTGAGCCGTTCACAGGCGAACTCGTCGCTCTCGGGAGATGATTAACGGCATACGGCTAAAATTCACCGGTCTGTCCGGTGGTGCATCGGACTGTCCGGTAAGTCAACGGTCAGCCAGGGCAACGGTCGGCCGAGGATTCCGTGCGTGATGCGTGGCCGAGCCAACGGTCACATTGGTGCACCGGACTGTCCGGTGTGCACCGGACAGTGTCCGGTGTGCCAACGGCTCTCAGACTCCAACGGTCGGCTTTGCCAAATAAGGAAGGATATCTGCACCGGACAGTGTCCGGTGGTGCACCGGACTGTCCGGTGCGCCAGTCGACAGAAGGCAAGATCTACCTTCCAGGATTGCTCTCAACGGCTCCTAGCTGCCTTGGGGCTATAAAAGGGACCCCTAGGCGCATGGAGGAGGCAACCAAGCATTCCAAAAGCACTCATGATCACTCACACTCCATTCTTGCGCACTTGTTCGACATTCTAGTGATTTGAGCTCCGTTCTAGTGTGCTAGTCTTTTGAGCTTAAGTCTGGGTCTTGTGTGTGTATTTGCTGTGATCTTAGTGTCTTGTGTGAGTTGTTAATCCCTCCCTTACTCCGTGCTTCTTTGTGAACTTCAAGTGTAAGGGCGAGAGACTCCAAGTTGTGGAGATTCATCACAAACGGGATTAAGAAAAGCAAGCAAAACACCGTGGTATTCAAGTGGGTCTTTGGACCGCTTGAGAGGGGTTGATTGCAACCCTCGTCCGTTGGGACGCCACAACGTGGAGTAGGCAAGCGTTGGTCTTGGCCGAACCACGGGATAACCATCGTGCCATCTCTGTGATTGATCTCTTGTGGTTATTGTGTTTTGTTGAGACTCCTCTCTAGCCACTTGGCGATTATTGTGCTAACACTTAACCAATTTTTTGTGGCTTAAGTTTCAAGTGTTATAGGATCACCTATTCACCCCCTCTAGGTGCTCTCAAAAGCCCTAGAGGCTAAGAGGACCCTGAGCTCTAGTCCCGTGATGTTTGGATCCTTTTCCTTTTTTTCTTCGGAAAATTCGTTCAATAGCACTCCATAACTCGACCATCTAGAAAATGCCCCTCACTAGTAACACGTCTAGGAAATGCCTAGCATCAGACATGGCATTTAGAATTAATATTAGAATCCTTTTCATTGTTAAGTTTGTACCCTTAACATCATGAATGTCTCGTCTAAAGTACCATAAGTTTTTCATTTTTAGAAGTTGGTCAGACATGACATTTAGAATTAATATTAGAATCCTTTTTCTTGGCGATGGAAATAGGATCGATCTTTGAGTTTGTTGTTCATGGTATAGATGTGAATGATGTCAAAAGCTACTCGTTGCCTAATTTGTTAGATGATTTGTCAGTTGAAGACATTTTTAAATTAATTTAAGATTAAAAATGAAAAGAAATATGACTAATTAGACAAGGTGCTATAATATGAAGAGAATCGCATTAGCGAGTGGCGTTTCCTAGATGTGTTACTAGCGGAGGTATTTTCTAGATGCCAAGCTATGGTGTGCTATTGAACGGATTTTCCCTTCTACTTGTGAGTCCAGTGCTATACTGCAGCCTAGTGCTGGGAATATGTGCTGGGCTTTTTGGGCCAGCACGAGCATGACCCAAAAATAGGAGTCCAAAGCACGGTCCAGCACGAAATAATATGGGCCGGGCTAGCATGGCCCGAAGTCGGGCTTGGGCCGGGTCTTAAATTCCGACCCGTCGGGCCCCCAGTACGGCCCGCACAGATGGACCGGGCTTGGGCCGGCACGACCTAATTAAACCCAATTTGTTTAATTTCTTCAATTTAGTAAGATATCGACTTTATATTGTTGTGGTATTTGGAGTTTATGTGATCAAATCTCTATCTACTCTTTGCCGGTATTCCACATAATTGTCCACTTTGGTATAATCTTCACTTATATTTTAATTATTTGCCAAAGGGGGAGAGAAAGTAAAGGGCTTACTTATATTTCACTCAAGCATCCGTTTTTGGCGATTCATGCCAAAGGGGGAGAGAGTATTAGTCCAAAGCAAAAGGACCGCACCACCACCAATTTCAAAAATGTAGTCTTTTAATTGGTGTTAAAAGAAGTTTTTCAATTGGTATCTTATTTTGATATAATTTCAAAAACTCTCTTGAACACTAAGAGGAGGATTTCATTAAGGGGAGTTTTGTTTAGTCAAAGGAAAAGCATTTGAACCATGGGGAGAAAATTTCAAAACTTGAAAATGCTTCTCAAAATCTTATTCATTTACCTTTGACTATTTGCAAAAGAACTTTGAAAAGAATTTCCAAAACATTTTGCAAAACAAAACATGTGGCGCAAGCGTGGTCCAAAATTTTTAAGAAGAAAAACCATCCACGCATATCTATTGAAATAAGTATATTGGCTTAACTCCAAGCAACCTTTGCACTTACTTTATACAAACTAGTTCAATTCTGCATTTATATATTTGCTTTGATTTGTGTTGGCATCAATCACCAAAAAGGGGGAGATTGAAAGGGAAATAGGCTTTAAACCTTTTCCTAAATGATTTTGGTGGTTGAAATGCCCAACACAAATAATTGGACTAACTAGTTTGCTCTAGAGTTTATGTTCCACAGGAACCAAAGGTTCAACTCAAAGCCAATACAAAGATTAAAAAGGGTTCAAGAAGAAAGGAGCAAAGGAAACCGAAGTGCTCCCTAATCTGGCGCATCGGACTGTCCGGTGTGCCACCGGACAGTGTCCGGTGCACCAGGGAAGATCGACTTCAAACTCTTCACCTTTGGGTTTCCCAGGCGCACCTCCGCTATAATTCACCGGACTGTCGATGTGCCACCGGACTGTCCGGTGCGCCAGCAGAGCAACGGTCATCTGCGCAACGGTCGACTCTACAAAGCAAACAGTGCAAATCAGATGTCAGAGCAGCGGTCAGAGGGGCACCGGACTGTCCGGTGTCGCACCGGACTGTCCGGTGCCACATGAGGACAAAGCCTCCAACGGTCGACCAGCTCCAAGCCCTAACGGGAGGATGACGTGGCGGCGCACTGGACTGTCCGGTGCGCCCTTCGCCAGCACTCTTCTCCAATGGCTACATTTTGGATGGTGGCTATAAATACCACCCCAACCGGCCACTTCAAGGGGAGGGAGCCCAAGCAACATTCCAAGTCATCTAGTTGACATACTCAAGCCCTCCCAACCACATATATTCATTGATCCATCTTATACACAAGATTTAGACCACTACAACCAACACAAGTGCCACAAAAGATAGAGCAAGCAAGAGAGAGCTACTCATTTGAGTTTAGCACTAGTGCCTTGTGAGATTCATTGAGAGATAGTGTGTGCTACTTCTTTGTGTTCATTTGTGCGTGGAGTTTTGACTCCCATTGAACTTCCTCCAAAGTGTTGGAGGCTTGTAAAGCTAGCAAGAGACACCAAAGAGTGTGGTGATCCTTGTGGGGTCTTAAGTGATCCTTGAGAAGAAGAAGAGCTCTCCGGTCTTTGGTGATCGGTGGAGAAAGAGGGAAAGGGTTGAAAGAGACCCGTCCTTAGTGGACTCCTCAACGGGGACTAGGCCTTCGAGGGCCGAACCTCGGTAAAACAAATCACCCGTGTCTCGTGTGCTTATTGCTTGTGATTTGTTTGTTCTTTTCCTTTCTAAGTTTTTCTTGCACTATTCTTTGATAATAATATTTGGTGTTGCTTTAAGTTAAATTCTCATTTAGTGAAGCAACACTTTGCAAGAAAGAACTTGTGCTATTGCTCTTCTTATCTAAGCCCTCTTGCTTTATTTTCATAGACCTATTAGTTGTATTGATTTATCAATTCCGCATTATTTGAAAGCAATACTCCTCTCAAGCAAGGACTTAGTTTTTATACTCCGATAATTGTATATCTTGTTCTAACCACTAATCAAGGGATCTAGTTGCAAGGACTTAGTTTTTATACTCCGATAATTGTATATCTTGTTCTAACCACTAATCAAGGGATCTAGTTGGAGGATAAAGTTTTAATTTTCAGGTTTTGCCTATTCACCCCCTCTAGGCGACTTTCAATTGGTATCAAAGGTAGGCACTTCATATTGGGTCTAACAACTCGAAGTGATGGCTCATAGAAGATCCCAAAAGAACAAGAAGACAACTCCGAAGGAGAACAAGGAGGTAACTCTTGAGATATTACTTTCTGATTGTTCTAATTATGATTCTTGGTCTACTAGGGTGATAAATGCCTTTAGAACTGTAGATCCTCAATTAGAACAAATTATAAACAAGAGTATCTTCCCCTCTAATTATAATAGGAAAAATATTTCCGAGGAGGATCAAAGATGTTTTTGCTTAAACTACCTAGCTTATGACATCTTAAGTAATTCTCTTAGCAATGAAGATTATCATGCCTTCGTATCTAATTATAATGAATCCATTCATGATGCGCATGATATTTGGACTAGAATTAAAAGCAAATTTGATGAGTCCAAACATGATAGTTCATTTTGTGCCTCTACTTCCTTTGGTATTTGTGAAACTAACTCTTTGAAGGAAGAAGAAGAAAATGAACGATGGAGACCAAACGAAGAATCCACCTCTCCAAAAGGTTTGTCTTCCCATTTCGATTCCCACATATGTTGTGTGGCTAATAAAAATGATAGCGGAAGCGCAAATGAGGATGAGGAGGAAGAAAGAAGCTTCATGCAACTCTACGCTCGCCTAAGCCAAGAAGATAAGGCGGTCATGCTCAAACTTCTAAAAAGAGCAAGAGAGCAAAGCGAAGCTCGTCAAAGGCTAGAAGATATTCTCTCCATGAAAATGCTAAGCTTTGACGAGTTGACTAAAGAACATGAGGAGCTAAAGTGCTCACATGTTGATTTGGTTCAAAGGTATGAAACTATTTCAATTGAGCAAGATAACGCTTTACATTGTATCGCTCAATTAGTAAATAGGGATACTGAAAGGGAAATAGGCTTTAAACCTTTTCCTAAATAATTTTGGTGATTGAATGTCCAACACAAACAATTGGACTAATTAGTTTGCTCTAGATTATATGTTCTACAGGTGCCAAAGATTCAACATAAAACCAATAAAAAGAACAAGACAAGAGTCAAAATAAAGGAGCAAAGGGGCAACCGTAGGCACCCTGGTCTGGCGCACCGGACTGTCCGGTGTGCCACCGGACAGTGAACAGTACCTGTCCGGTGCACCAGGGAACTCAAACTCCAACTCGCCACCTTCGGGAAAGTCCAGGGCTGGCGCACTATAATTCACCGGACTGTCCGGTGTACACCGGACAGTGTCCGGTGCTCCAACGGAACGCGGCCTCAGGAACTCGGCAGCCTCGGGATTTCACGAAGACTGCTCCGCTAAAATTCACCGGACTGTCCGGTGTACACCGGACTGTCCGGTGTGCCAGCGGAGCAACGGTCATCTTCGCGCCAACGGTCGACTCTGACAGTAAACAGTGCAGAACAGTACACGCGGCAGAAGTCAGAGCAGAGGATCAGAGAGGCACCGGACTGTCCGGTGTGCACCGGACTGTCCGGTGCCACATGAGGACAAAGCCTCCAACGGTCGACCAGCTCCAATCTCAACGGATAGGATGACGTGGCTGGCGCACCGGACATGTCCGGTGTGCACCGGACTGTCCGGTGCGCCCTTCGCCAGCAGCTTCTCCAACGGCTACAAAATTGGATGGTGGCTATAAATACCACCCCAACCGGCCACTTCAAGTGTGGGAGTCCAAGCAACATTCCAAGTCATCTAGTTGACATACTCAAGCCCTCCCAACCACCTATATTCATTGATCCATCCTATACACAAGATTTAGTCCACTACAACCAACACAAGTGCCACAAAAGAGAGAGCAAGCAATTGAGAGCTACTCAATTGAGTTTAGCCCTAGCGCCTTGTGAGATTCATTGAGAGATAGTGTGTGCTACATCTTTGTGTTCATTTGCGCGTGGAGTTTTTGACTCCCATTCGAACTTCCTCCAAAGTGTTGGAGGCTTGTAAAAGCTAGCAAGAGACACCAAAGATTGTGGTGGTCCTTGTGGGATCGAGAGTGATCCTTGAGAAGAAGAAGAGCTCGCCGATCCTTGTGTGATCGGGAGAGAGGGAAAGGGTTGAAAAAGACCCGTCCTTAAGTGGACTCCTCAACGGGGACTAGGCCTTCGAGGGCCGAACCTCGGTAAAACAAATCACCCGTGTTCATTGTGCTTTTGCTTGTGATTTGTTTGCTTTCCCTTACTCTAAGTTCTCTTGCACCATTCTTTGCTCATATCTTTTGGTGTTGCTTCAAGTCAAAATCTCATTTAAGTGAAGCAACACTCCGCAAGAAAAGAACTTGAGTTAGTGCTCTTTTTCATCTAAGCTTTCTTGCTTCGTTATCATAGAATTATTAGTTGTATTGATTTATCACTTCCGCATTATTTGAAAGCTATACTCTTACTAGCAAGAACTTAGTTTTTATACTTCAATAATTGTTCATCTTGTTCTAACCACTAATCAAAGGATCTAGTTGGGGGATAAAGTTTTAATTTTCAGGTTTCGCCTATCCACCCCCCCTCTAGGCGACTTTCAATTGGTATCAAAGCTAGGCACTTCATCTTGAGTCTAACAACTCGAAGTGATGGCTCATAGAAGATCCCAAAAGAACAAGAAGACTCCTCCAACGAATGCAACTCAAAAGGAGGTAACTCTTGAGATATTATTTGATGATTGTTCTAATTATGACTCTTGGTCTACTAGTGTGATAAATGCCTTTAGAACCATACATCCACAATTAGAACAAATTATTGACAAGAGTATTTTCCCCTCTAGTTTTAATGGAAAAATTAATTCCGAGGAGGATCAAAGATGTTATCGCTTAAACTACCTAGCTTTTGACATCTTAAACAATTCTCTTAGCAAAGAAGATTATCGTGCCTTCATATCAAACTATGACGAATCCATTCCCGATGCGCATGATATTTGGACTAGAATTAAAATCAAGTTTGATGAGTCCAAACATGATAGTTCATTTTGTGTCTCTACTTCCTTTGGTATTTGTGATACTAACCCTTGCAAGGAAGAAGAAGAAAATGAACGATGGAGACCAAACGATGAATCCACCTCTCCAAAAAGTTTGTCTTCCCATTTCGATTCCCACATGTGTTGTGTGGCTAATGAAAATGATAACGGAAGCACAAATGAGGATGAGGAGGAAGAAAGAAGCTTTGTGCATCTCTACGCTCGCCTAAGCCAAGAAGATAAGGCGGTCATGCTCAAACTTCTAGAAAGAGCGAGAGAACAAAGCGAAGCTCGTCAAAGGCTAGAAGATATTCTCTCCATAAAGATGCAACACTTTGACGAATTGACTAAAGAACATGAGGAGCTAAAGTGCTCTCATGTTGATTTGGTCCAAAGGTATGAAACTATTTCAATTGAGCAAGATAACGCTTCACATTGTATCGCTCAATTAGTAAATAGGAATACTTTGCTCAAGGACCAAGTAGAAAAGCTAAAAGTTGAAAATCTAGCTTTTCAAGATAAATATGATATGCTTTTATGTTCTCATGAAAATCTTATGGATAATCATATCATATTAAACATTGCTCATGAGGTTGTGATAGAGAACTTAAAATCCCAACAACCTCACTCATGCACATGTATTCAAATTGATACTATATTACCATGTGCTAATGCTTGTTGTTTGTCAACAAGCAAATCTTCCTTTGAGATAGAATTTGCAGGAACAAATGATGATTCATATCAAAAGCTCAAAGAAGAAAATGAGAGGCTCAAAAGGAGCTTGACACAACTTAAAGGGAAATGCATCGCTCAACCTTCTCAAGATAACCGTGATCACATGGTGAAGAAGCTTGAGACAGGAACAACCGTGGCATGCACTACATCCCTTGAAGAAAATGTCAAGGATTTGAGGATTGCCAAGAGGAAGAAACAAAAGATGAAATTCAACACCTCCTCCAAAAGTCTCAACCACGCCTTCACAAAAGGTAACATCCAAGGTAATGATCAAGCCACACTTCACATTAAGAGGTGTAGTGAATGCTTTGAAGTGGGGCACTTGATTAGGTCATGTCCCTATATTAATGGCTTGATTATTAACAAGGATGATAGACTTTGTTTTAAATGCTCCAAGAAGGGACACTTACTTAGATCTTGTCCCCATTTAAAACAAAGAGGCATAGGGTTAGAAAAGAAAATTTTTACTAACCATGTAGCAAGCAACAAACAAGGAAAGAAGAAATCTTCAAAACTTGGAAAACGCCTATGCTACACATGCCGAAAGAAGGGACATCAATGCAAAGATTGTCCCATTGGTAAAAATCTCACTCCTAACTTGTCATTTGATTCATATATAACTAGGCAACCCAAGATTGCAACTTGTGCTAGAAAGGTAACAAGTTTACCAAGCGCTAGCACAAAGGACACTTGGGTTCCTAGATCTTTGTTTACTAACCTTAACGGATCCATCAAGCGATGGGTACCAAAATATGCTTGACAAGATTTGTAGGAGAAGGAGATGGTATGAACCTTTGGGGTGCTTGAGGGAGTTAATTCAATTCTTATCAACTCAAGCTATCAATCTTCAAATGATCTACATATTCAAGATTGACCCAAGGTTACTTCAGTTTATTGTATTCAAAACTCATATCATCTCGGGAAGATATTAATGTTGTAGGAAATAAAGAATCATCATGTGCGAAATATCAAAGCCTACAACATGGAGGAAAGTCAAGGGATGGTAACTTTTATATTCTTAAGTGCAATTATCTTAATTTGTCATGTGTCTTGTGTAGTCACATAGAAATAGAAAGCACTTAAGGATGTTTTAAAATTATGTCATCATTCTTTGAAGAAATTCCTCTCATATGGTAGATTGTGTATTTATCAAACTCTATATTATGACAATCTACATGTTTTTAAATTGTTGCAAGTTCACATGGCATGTCCTTACTTTAATTATTCTATTATTGCCATGTTCTAGATATAGAGAGATTTCATGATAAGGTGTCATGTAAGAAATTCAAATACTTAGGACACTTATAAAAGGAAAAATTCTCTCTATAGCTAGAAAAGTGAGACTAATGTTTTTATCTAAGTAATTTAAGTAGTCTCACTTGTAGAGATAAAATTCTCTTTGGAAATGCGTAATCCATCATGACAAGGAAAATCAATCCAATAATTTATGTTGTATGTTTTATTGCTTAAATTGGATATGATTCTTCTACATTTATCGCTCTCCATATTATGAATTAGATTTATTCCCTTAAGTCTCAAGAATTTAACCATGCTTGTTTTATGAGTTAAAACTAGGCATACTTCATGGAATAATCTAGTTCATATTATAAAGTTTCCATGCCAATAGTAATTCACTTTTCATTCTTTATCAAAATGATTACTAAATGGAAACTAGTGCTTGTGTTGCTAACGTATCTCTTGAGCTTACTTATAAATATGCATAGAAGGGAAAGTACACAAGCCTCATGGGTTGATCTTCACCCAAAAGAAGAAAGGTAAAAGCAAAGGTATGGGAACTCATCTTCTTAATTAAGTTTAGTTCCCATCTCAATGGGTATTTAATCTAAATTATCATATTCTACCCTTGAGAGGAATAGATTCGCTATTGGACCAAAATTGACTAAGTGTGCATTCAAATATCATTTTCTTAATGCTCATGTCCATTAGAATCTATTTAATGCCTTTGCGATATTTATATATATGTTATCATATTGATTTGCTTCCAAGTGATGATTAACTAACTTCAATATGATAAAGTAAAATCTCCAATGATTATTAAAAAAAATGCCTAAAAGGTGCTCACTCATTTTTCTCAAATGAAATGCACTAATGTTAAGGATTTTACTTCATGTCTGTGTGACTTGTGGATGATGAATTTTTGTATGCTAAATATCTAAAGTAATCACCCTTCACCATATACTCCCTTGCGCTATTAACATGTCTCTTGAGTATTTTCAATAAGTTTGGAAGGAAAAAGAGACAAATATAAAGGGAGGACACTCAAATGAAAAAGAAAGAACATCAAGGGCAACAACACCTTCTTGGACAATAAGGTTTTCACAACAATCAATGGTGTGGTTGTAAGCATTCTAAATCCTTTTTCATTATGGGGTTACCAGGCTTAAGTTATTTGTTGCAAAATTTATGAGCCTTGATCAAAATGTATAATGCTTCTCCCTTTATGTTCTTAAAAGTGAATGCATCGAAGTCAATTCTTTCAATTACTTGATGCATATCTTTAGGGGGAGTCCATTCTTATATTTTGATTATGTTGAGACTATTGCTTTATCTTAATAATTTCATATAGTCTCTTGCATGAGAATAATGTTTCTCATATAGTATGCTACTTCACATCAATCCAACTTGTTAAAATAATGTCGCTTTTATCAAGGATTGTTGCTTTCATTTCTAAAGTAGCATGCTTATTGGATTCTCCTATTTTTAAGCTTGATTGAAAATTTAATGCCTTTGTTGTTTTCTTGATCTCATATTGGTTGATCATTGAACAACTTCGATTATCACTTATGTTTCTTAGTGCCTCATGTAATTTCAATTTGATCTCAATTGGTAATTTTAATTGACATCTATCTTGATATGCACTAAGGAAAAAGGAGAATTCATGATTCATTTATGCAACTTGTGATCCATTTGATATATGCTAACAATAACTTGAAAAAGATCACTAGTTGTAGAACTCTCTCTTGTGCAAAGTATTTCCATATATTGTCATTGAGTATAGGTCTTAAGCAACTAAGACTAAGGACAAAGCACAATGAAGAGAGAGTCTCTATGTGAAGGTACAAAAGGGTAAAACCACTTCCTTTCATTCAAACTTGTACCTAAATCTTCCTTTTTCTATACTCTCTTTACATATCTTGTTTAAAAGGAAGAGAAAGCATGACCTTTGCATTTATCCCTGCTTCATACCTAGTTTAACCTCTTAAAATTTCACTCATGCATTATTGCATCTTTGCTAAAACTAGATGAAGTGGTTCTATTGTCAAAAAGCTTAAAGCTTAACCTTGTAACGAGGATAAGCTACCTTTGTTCCAAAGGTGGATGGTCCTTAAGTCTCTTTGAAATCCTTAAAGGAAAATGCTTAAAATGTTTGCTACATGCTTTCATAAGTGCATAAACTGTCTTGAGCATCACTCATATACTATGACACAATGCACTTCACTTTCTCTATGATATAGACTTGTTCTCATTAACCTAATTATGTGCACTTGGCATTTAAGGCCAAAATATGTATTCCTCTCAAGGCACATATTTAGGGGGAGAAATCTATATTATATAGAACTATGATCATGCTTAATTGACATATCTCTTGATCATATCTCTTTCATTTTGGTACAAATGCATATATCCTATTATTCCCGTACCATGACTACGACTAATATGTTTCCAAGTATATTACTATGCTAAGTCGTAGATTGAAAGGGAAATGGAGTCTTCGGCGAAAACAAAGGCTTCCACTCCGTATATCATACTTCGCCATCACTCCAAGCAACTCTCTATTCTTTGGGGGAAAAATGAGCATCAAAGAAAAGGACTTCGTCTTTGGAGAGAGCAAGAGCCCAAAGCTAAAAGACCGGACTTCGCCTTTGGTATCATCTTAACTCATTTATTTATGCCCAAAGGGGAAGATAGCACTTCGAGGGCTCTAATGATTCCGTTTTTGGCGATTCATGCCAAAAAGGGGGAGAAATGAGCCCAAAGCAAAAGGACCGCACCACCACCACCAAATTCAAAAACTTAGTGCTTTCCAAAAGTATTTATCATTTGGTATCCTATTTGTTCAAAAAGGGGGAGAAAGTAGTATTTCAAAAATGGTATATCAAAACCCTCTTGAACACCAAGAGGTGGATCTCTTTTAGGGGGAGTTTTGTTAAGTCAAAAGAAAAGCATTTGAAACAGGGGGAGAAAATTTCAAATCTTGAAAATGCTTTACAAACTCTTATTCATTTACCTTTGACTATTTGCAAAAGATCTTTGAAATGGATTTACAAAAAGAATTTGCAAAAACAAAACATGTGGTGCAAGCGTGGTCCAAAATACTAAATAAAGAAAGAAAGCATCTGTGCATATTTTATGAAATGAATATTGGTTTAATTCCAAGTAATCTTTGCACCTATTTTATGCAAACTAGTTCAATTATTCTCTTATATATTTGCTTTAGTTTGTGTTGGCATCAATCACCAAAAAGGGGGAGATTGAAAGGGAAATAGGCTTTAAACCTTTTCCTAAATAATTTTGGTGATTGAATGTCCAACACAAACAATTGGACTAATTAGTTTGCTCTAGATTATATGTTCTACAGGTGCCAAAGATTCAACATAAAACCAATAAAAAGAACAAGACAAGAGTCAAAATAAAGGAGCAAAGGGGCAACCGTAGGCACCCTGGTCTGGCGCACCGGACTGTCCGGTGTGCCACCGGACAGTGAACAGTACCTGTCCGGTGCACCAGGGAACTCAAACTCCAACTCGCCACCTTCGGGAAAGTCCAGGGCTGGCGCGCTATAATTCACCGGACTGTCCGGTGTACACCGGACAGTGTCCGGTGCTCCAACGGAACGCGGCCTCAGGAACTCGGCAGCCTCGGGATTTCACGAAGACTGCTCCGCTAAAATTCACCGGACTGTCCGGTGTACACCGGACTGTCCGGTGTGCCAGCGGAGCAACGGTCATCTTCACGCCAACGGTCGACTCTGACAGTAAACAGTGCAGAACAGTACACGCGGCAGAAGTCAGAGCAGAGGATCAGAGAGGCACCGGACTGTCCGGTGTGCACCGGACTGTCCGGTGCCACATGAGGACAAAGCCTCCAACGGTCGACCAGCTCCAATCTCAACGGATAGGATGACGTGGCTGGCGCACCGGACATGTCCGGTGTGCACCGGACTGTCCGGTGCGCCCTTCGCCAGCAGCTTCTCCAACGGCTACAAAATTGGATGGTGGCTATAAATACCACCCCAACCGGCCACTTCAAGTGTGGGAGTCCAAGCAACATTTCAAGTCATCTAGTTGACATACTCAAGCCCTCCCAACCACCTATATTCATTGATCCATCCTATACACAAGATTTAGTCCACTACAACCAACACAAGTGCCACAAAAGAGAGAGCAAGCAATTGAGAGCTACTCAATTGAGTTTAGCCCTAGCGCCTTGTGAGATTCATTGAGAGATAGTGTGTGCTACATCTTTGTGTTCATTTGCGCGTGGAGTTTTTGACTCCCATTCGAACTTCCTCCAAAGTGTTGGAGGCTTGTAAAAGCTAGCAAGAGACACCAAAGATTGTGGTGGTCCTTGTGGGATCGAGAGTGATCCTTGAGAAGAAGAAGAGCTCGCTGATCCTTGTGTGATCGGGAGAGAGGGAAAGGGTTGAAAAAGACCCGTCCTTAAGTGGACTCCTCAACGGGGACTAGGCCTTCGAGGGCCGAACCTCGGTAAAACAAATCACCCGTGTTCATTGTGCTTTTGCTTGTGATTTGTTTGCTTTCCCTTACTCTAAGTTCTCTTGCACCATTCTTTGCTCATATCTTTTGGTGTTGCTTCAAGTCAAAATCTCATTTAAGTGAAGCAACACTCCGCAAGAAAAGAACTTGAGTTAGTGCTCTTTTTCATCTAAGCTTTCTTGCTTCGTTATCATAGAATTATTAGTTGTATTGATTTATCACTTCCGCATTATTTGAAAGCTATACTCTTACTAGCAAGAACTTAGTTTTTATACTTCAATAATTGTTCATCTTGTTCTAACCACTAATCAAAGGATCTAGTTGGGGGATAAAGTTTTAATTTTCAGGTTTCGCCTATCCACCCCCCCTCTAGGCGACTTTCAGATACCTTGCTTAAGAACCAAGTAGAAAAGCTAAAAGATGAAAATCTAGCTTTTTAAGAAAAATATGGTATGCTCCTATGTTTTAATGAAAATCTTATGGATGATCTTATCATATTAAATATTGCACATGAGGTTGTGATAGAAAACTTAAAATCCCAACAACCTCACTCGTGCACATGTATTCAAATTGAAACTATATTACCATGTGCTAATGCTTGTTGTCCGTCGACAAGCAAATCTTCCTTTGAGCTAGAATTTGCAGGAACAAAAGATGATGCACATCAAAAGCTCAAAGAAGAAAATGAGAGGCTAAAAATGAGCTTGACACAACTAAAAGGGAAGTGCATTGCTCAACCTTCTCAAGATAACCGTGATCATATGGTGAAGAAGCTTGAGACGGGAAAAACCGTAGCATGCACTAAACCCCTTGAAGGAAATGTCAAGGACTTGAGGATTGCCAAGAGGGAGGAACAAAAGAAGAAAATCAACACCTCTTCCAAAAGCCTCAACCACGCCTCAATAAAAGGTAACATCCAAGGTAATAATCAAGTCACACTTCACACTAAGAGAAGTAAGAAGTGTAGTGAATGCTTTGAAAAAGGGCACTCTATTAGATCATGTCCCTATATTAAAAATGACTTGATTATTAACAAGGATGATAAACTTTGTTTTAAATGCTCAAAGAAGGGACACTTAGTTAAACCTTGTCCCTATTTAAAACAAAAAGGCATTATGTTAGAAAAGAAAATATTCACTAACCATGTAGCAAGCAAGAAATAAGGAAAGAAGAAATCTTCAAGACTTGAAGATCGCCTATGCTACATATGCCAAAAGAAGGGACATCAATGCAAGGATTGTCCCATTAGTAACAATCCCTCTCCTAGCTTGTCAATTAATTCTCATATAACTAGGCAACCCAAAATTGCAACTTGTGCTAGAAAGGTAATGAATTTACCTAGTGCTAACACAAAGGACTTTTGGGTTCCTAGATCTTTGTTGACTAACCATGATGGACCCATCAAGCGATGGGTACCAAAATATGCTTGACAAGCTTTGCAGGAGAAGGAGATGATATGAAGCTTTGGGGTGCTTGAGAGAGTTCGTTCAATTCTTATTAACTCAATCTATCAATCTTCAATGATCTATATCCGTGATTGACCCAGGGTTATTCTTCAAATTACCATGTCTTTAACTCATATCATCTCGAGGAAGACATTGATGTTGTAGGAAATAAAAGAATTATCATGTGTGAAAAATCAAGGCCTACAACATGGAGGAAAGTCAAAGGATGGTAACTTCTATGCTTTTAAGTGCAAGTATTTTAAATTATCATTTCTTATGTGTCTTATGTAGTCACATAGAAATGTGTAGCTCTTCAAATGTCTTTAAATTTATATTACCCTTCTTTGAAAAATTTCCTCTCATATGGTAGATTGCATATTCATCATTTCTACTCTATGGCAATCTACATGCTTTAAATTGTTGCAAGTATCTCATGGCATGTTTTTCGCTAGTCATTCTATTATTGCCATGATTCTAGATATAAAGAGATTTTTCAAGTTCTTAAAAGAATAAGGTGTCATGAAAGGAAGTCAAATCCTTAGGACACTTATAGAAGGAAAACTCTCTCTATAACTAGAATAGTGAGACTAATGATTTTATTTAAGTAACCCAAGTAGTCTCACTTGTAGAGAATAAGTTTCTCTTTGGAAATGTGTAATCTAACATGAAAAGAACAATCAATCCAATGATTTATGATGTGTTTCTACTTGCTTAAATTGGATTTGATTCTTTCACATTTATCATTTTCCATATCATGAATTAGATTTATTCCTATAATCTTAAGGGATTATTTATGCTTGTTTTACGAGTTAAAATTGAGCATAATATCATCTATAGGATAATCTAGTTCATGCTATGAAGTTTCCATGTTTTAGTAATCCATCTTTTCATTCCTTATCAAAAATGATTACAAAAATGGAAACTAGTGCTTGTGTTACTAATGACGTATCTCTTGAGCTTACTTATAAATATCTACAAAAGAGAAAGTGCACAAGCCTCTAGGGTTGCTCTTCACCCTAAGGAAGAGAGGTAAAAGCAAAGGTATGGGAACTCATCTTCTTAATCAAATATAGTTCCCATCAATAGTTATTTACTCTAAATTATCTTATTCTACCTATGAGAAGAATAGATTCTTGTTGGGACTTAATTTTTGCAAGGTGTGCATTCAATCTCATTCTCATAAATGCACTAGTCCATTAGAATCTATTTTATGCCTTTGCTATACATATTCTCATATTGATTTGCTTCCAAGTAATAATTGCTAAATTCAATATGAAGAAGTAAAATTCCTATGATTGATCAAAATATTTAAAAGGTGCATATTCCCTCTCTAATAATATGCTCTAACGTTGAGGATTTTACTTCATGTCTATGTGACTTATGGATGATGAATTGTTTATATTTCTTATCTAAAGAAGTCATCCTTCATCATATGCTCCCTTGTGCTATTAACATCTTTCTTGAGTATTTTCAATAAGTTTGACAGGAAAAAGAAACAACTACAAAGGGAGGACACTCACATGAAAGAGAAGGACATCAAGAACAACAACATCCACTTGGATAATAAGATCCTCAAAATAATCAATGGTGTGGTTGTAAGCATTCTAAACCTTTTTCATTGTGAGAATACCAGGCCTAAGTTGTTTATTGCAAATTTTATGAGCCTTGATCAAGATGTATAATGCTTCTCCCTATTTGTCTTTAAAGTAAATGCATCCAATTCATTCAAATTCTTGATGCATATCTTTAGGGGGAGTCTCTTTCTATATCTTGATTATGTTGAGACTATCACTTTATGTTGGTAATTTCATATAGTCTCTTGCATGAGAATGAGTTTCTCATGATGTATGCTACTATTTTTCAATTATTATCTTTCACTCTAAAGTAGCATATTTGCTGGATTCTCGTATTTCAAGCTTATCTAATGCATATGTTGTTCTTTTGATCACATCTGTTATTTGTTTGATCATTGAATGACTTCAATTAACAATCATGTTTCTTAGTGCCGTATATACTATCAATCGATATCTCTCTTGATATGCACTAAGTTAAAAGGAGAATTCATGATACATTTATGCAATTTGTGATCTATGCTAACAATATCTTGGAAAAAGATCACTAGTTGTAGAACTCTCCCTTGTGCAAAATACTTCCATATATTGTCTTAAGTATAGGTCTTAAGCAACTAAGACAAAGGGCAAAGCACAATGAAGAGAGTGTCTCTATGCGAAGGTACAAAAGGGTAAAACTATCTCCTTCCATTTAAACTTGTACCTAAATCTTCCTCTTATATACATTTCTTGCATATCTTGTATAAAAGGAAGAGAAAGCATGTCCATGTACTAACCCTGCTTCATACCTAGTTTAACTTCTCAAAATCTCACTTCTGCATTAATGCATCTTTGTTTAAACTAGATGAAGTGATTTAATTGTCAAAGAGCTTAAAGCTTAACCTTGTAACGAGGATAAGCTACCTTTGTTCCAAAGGAGGATGGTCCTTAAGTCTCTTTGAAATCCTTAAGGGTAAATGCTCAAGATGTTTATAACATGCTTTCATAAGTGCATAAACTGTCATGAGCATCACACTTATACTATGACACAATGCACTTCACGTTCTGTATGATGTATGTATGTTCTCATTAACCTAATTATGTGCAATTGGCATTTAAGGCCAAAATATGTGTTTCTCTCCATGCACATATATAGGGGGAGCAAACTATATTATATAGAACTATGATCATGCTTAATTGATATATCTTGTGATCATATCTCCTTCATTTGCTATGACTAATGTGTTTTGCAAGTGTACTTCATGCTAAGTCATATATTGAAAGGGAAATGAAATATTCGGTAAAGACGACGCTTCCACTCAACTCCATCGATATTATCTACTCTTTGCCAGTATTCCGCATAATTGTCCACTTTGGTATAATCTTCACTCATATTTTAATTATTTGCCAAAGGGGGAGAGAAAGTAAAGGGCTTACTTATATTTCACTCAAGCATCCGTTTTTGGCGATTCATGCCAAAGGGGGAGAGAGTATTAGCCCAAAGCAAAAGGACCGCACCACCACCAATTTCAAAAATGTAGTCTTTTAATTGGTGTTAAAAGAAGTTTTTCAATTGGTATCTTATTTTGATATAATTTCTCATTGGTATACCCTCTTCAAAATTAATATCTAAAACCCTCTTGAACACTAAGAGGAGGATTTCATTAAGGGGGAGTTTTGTTTAGTCAAAGGAAAAGCATTTGAACCAGGGGGAGAAAATTTCAAAACTTGAAAATGCTTCTCAAAATCTTATTCATTTACCTTTGACTATTTGCAAAAGAACTTTGAAAAGAATTTCCAAAACATTTTGCAAAACAAAACATGTGGTGCAAGCGTGGTCCAAAATTTTTAAGAAGAAAAACCATCCATGCATATCTATTGAAATAAGTATATTGGCTTAACTCCAAGCAACCTTTGCACTTACTTTATGCAAACTAGTTCAATTCTGCATTTATATATTTGCTTTGATTTGTGTTGGCATCAATCAGCAAAAAGGGGGAGATTGAAAGGGAAATAGGCTTTAAACCTTTTCCTAAATGATTTTGGTGGTTGAAATGCCCAACACAAATAATTGGACTAACTAGTTTGCTCTAGAGTTTATGTTCCATAGGTACCAAAGGTTCAACTCAAAGCCAATACAAATATTAAAAAGGGTTCAAGAAGAAAGGAGCAAAGGAAACCGAAGTGCTCCCTGGTCTGGCGCACCGGACTGTCCGGTGTGCCACCGGACAGTGTCCGGTTCACCACCGGACAGTGTCCGGTGCACCAGGGAAGATCGACTTCAAACTCTTCACCTTCGGGTTTCCTAGGCGCACCTCCGCTATAATTCACCGGACTGTGCGGTGTGCCACCGGACTGTCCGGTGTGCCAGCGGAGCAACAGTCATCTGCGCGCAACGGTCGACTCTGCAAAGCAAACAGTGCAAATCAGATGTCAGAGCAGTGGTCAGAGGGGCACCGGACTGTCCGGTGTCGCACCGGACTGTCCGGTGCCACATGAGGACAAAGCCTCCAACGGTCGACCAGCTCCAAGCCCTAACGGGAGGATGACGTGGCGGCGCACTGGACTGTCCGGTGCGCCCTTCGCCAGCACTCTTCTCCAACGGCTACATTTTGGATGGTGGCTATAAATACCACCCCAACCGGCCACTTCAAGGGGAGGGAGCCCAAGCAACATCCCAAGTCATCTAGTTGACATACTCAAGCCCTCCCAACCACATATATTCATTGATCCATCCTATACACAAGATTTAGGCCACTACAACCAACACAAGTGCCACAAAAGATAGAGCAAGCAAGAGAGAGCTACTCATTTGAGTTTAGCACTAGTGCCTTGTGAGATTCATTGAGAGATAGTGTGTGCTACTTCTTTGTGTTCATTTGCACGTGGAGTTTTGACTCCCATTGAACTTCCTCCAAAGTGTTGGAGGCTTGTAAAGCTAGCAAGAGACACCAAAGAGTGTGGTGATCCTTGTGGGGTCTTAAGTGATCCTTGAGAAGAAGAAGAGCTCTCCGGTCTTTGGTGATCGATGGAGAAAGAGGAAAAGGGTTGAAAGAGACCCGTCCTTAGTGGACTCCTCAACGGGGACTAGGCCTTCGAGGGCCGAACCTCGGTAAAACAAATCACCCGTGTCTCGTGTGCTTATTGCTTGTGATTTGTTTGTTCTTTCCCTTTCTAAGTTTTTCTTGCACTATTCTTTGCTAATAATATTTGGTGTTGCTTTAAGTTAAATTCTCATTTAGTGAAGCAACACCTTACAAGAAAGAACTTGTGCTATTGCTCTTCTTATCTAAGCCCTCTTGCTTTATTTTCATAGACCTATTAGTTGTATTGATTTATCAATTCCGCATTATTTGAAAGCAATACTCCTCTCAAGGAAGGACTTAGTTTTTATATTCCGATAATTGTATATCTTGTTCTAACCACTAATCAAGGGATCTAGTTGGGGGATAAAGTTTTAATTTTCAGGTTTTGCCTATTCAGCCCCCCTAGGCGACTTTCAATTCTCCCTTGCCCGCAAAGCCTATTCCCATTCCCGGTTGTCATTCCGTGTTCTGCTTAGGGTTTAGGGTTTAGGGTCTAGAGTTTATGTTCCATAGGTACCAAAGGTTCAACTCAAAGCCAATACAAAGATTAAAAAGGGTTCAAGAAGAAAGGAGCAAAGGAAACCGAAGTGCTCCCTGGTCTGGCGCACCGGACTGTCCGGTGCACCAGGGAAGATCGACTTCAAACTCTTCACCTTCGGGTTTCCTAGGCGCACCTCCGCTATAATTCACCGGACTGTGCGGTGTGCCACCGGACTGTCCAGTGCGCCAGCGGAGCAACGGTCATCTGCGCGCAACGGTCGACTCTGCAAAGCAAACAGTGCAAATCAGATGTCAGAGCAGTGGTCAGAGGGGCACCGGACTGTCCGGTGTCGCACCGGACTGTCCGGTGCCACATGAGGACAAAGCCTCCAACGGTCGACCAGCTCCAAGCCCTAACGGGAGGATGACGTGGCGGCGCACTGGACTGTCCGGTGCGCCCTTCGCCAGCACTCTTCTCCAACGGCTACATTTTGGATGGTGGCTATAAATACCACCCCAACCGGCCACTTCAAGGGGAGGGAGCCCAAGCAACATTTCAAGTCATCTAGTTGACATACTCAAGCCCTCCCAACCACATATATTCATTGATCCATCCTATACACAAGATTTAGACCACTACAACCAACACAAGTGCCACAAAAGATAGAGCAAGCAAGAGAGAGCTACTCATTTGAGTTTAGCACTAGTGCCTTGTGAGATTCATTGAGAGATAGTGTGTGCTACTTCTTTGTGTTCATTTGCACGTGGAGTTTTGACTCCCATTGAACTTCCTCCAAAGTGTTGGAGGCTTGTAAAGCTAGCAAGAGACACCAAAGAGTGTGGTGATCCTTGTGGGGTCTTAAGTGATCCTTGAGAAGAAGAAGAGCTCTCCAGTCTTTGGTGATCGATGGATAAAGAGGAAAAGGGTTGAAAGAGACCCGTCCTTAGTGGACTCCTCAACGGGGACTAGGCCTTCGAGGGCCGAACCTCGGTAAAACAAATCACCCGTGTCTCGTGTGCTTATTGCTTGTGATTTGTTTGTTCTTTCCCTTTCTAAGTTTTTCTTGCACTATTCTTTGCTAATAATATTTGGTGTTGCTTTAAGTTAAATTCTCATTTAGTGAAGCAACACCTTACAAGAAAGAACTTGTGCTATTGCTCTTCTTATCTAAGCCCTCTTGCTTTATTTTCATAGACCTATTAGTTGTATTGATTTATCAATTCCACATTATTTGAAAGCAATACTCCTCTCAAGCAAGGACTTAGTTTTTATATTCCGATAATTGTATATCTTGTTCTAACCACTAATCAAGGGATCTAGTTGGGGGATAAAGTTTTAATTTTCAGGTTTTGCCTATTCAGCCCCCTAGGCGACTTTCAATTCTCCCTTGCCCGCAAAGCCTATTCCCATTCCCGGTTGTCATTCCGTGTTCTGCCAGTGTTCTGTCATTCCCATTCCCCTCTCCCCGCAAAGTCCATTCCCATTCCCACGTGTATCCCATGCCTAGCTAAAATTAAATTTAAAAAACACAAATATGGTCCCATTAGGATTTGAACCTACGACCTCAAACAAATGTGCTTATAGCTACCACTACACCACATGTATGTTTATGTCAATATCTGTTACAGTAAAAATATCTACTACATCTCTCCCAAAGTCTACCTGCTACCTTTGCACAATGTGTAGTAGTAGATAATTATCAACGAGATTCCTGAATTATATTTTTGGATGGAGGGAGTAGTATTTAAAGAAGAGCCTTGCATGCAATTTCTTTTGTTTGAATAATCTTTTCAACTTAAATTCTTTTTTATATGTGTGACATTTATTCTCCGTAATATTTTTTCCATGGATCTGACTTGTGAGTCATTTTCATAAACCAACGCTAAAGATGAATCCATGTTTCTTACTTGGAAACCCCGAACAAACACCACTGGCAGGAGGCGTTCGCGTAGGCGTCGCTCATCGACGACGAGAAGAAGCTTGGCGACTGCCAGTTCGACCTCTGGAAGTAGTACTACGTGGCCGCATGCGTTGCTGTGTTCGTCAAGCTCTACCGCAGCCGCCGCTTGGACGCAGTCCAGAGCGGCTGCACCGCGCTGTCCATCTCAAACAGGGTGGCCTCATGGTCGTCACCAACGTCGGCGACTCTTGGGTTGTTCTGGGCACCGCATTCGACAACGGTGTTGTCACACCGTCTAGCTCTTCATCACCTGAAGCTCAACCTGCCACGTAAGTCACTACTGACCGGCCATGAATTCTTGTACGCTGGGACGACGGTCGTTGCTGATATTGTGTGACTGTCCTCGAACAAGATGTATGTAGAGGAGTAGCACATTCGGTGGTGCAACGGCTAGGTGTACTACCTCGCTGATGAGATCGGGGTGCACTTCGTTTGGCAGCCCAACCAAGAGTCATCGGTACTCGCCATGTCGTGCACGTTCGACGACTACTATATCAAGGACTATGGCGTCATCTTGGCGCCAGAGGTGACGCAGAGGAGGACCGACAGCAATGACCACTCGCCATCGTTGGGGTAGCTTTTGTGCCGGCCTGCCTTTAATTCTCTTCGCAAACACATACACTTGCTTTTTTTGTTTAAGCAAGCGCGTATGGTGGTTGTCAGACCCGGTTTTAGAAGGCAAACCGAATGCGAACCATGTACGTGCCAGGATCAGCAATTCACGTACACAACAGTTACATAACATGGACATCAACACACAGTGCTCAAATAGTATTACAAAGGGAAATAATAGTCGATTACATCGTGTGTCTGAGACATCCACATAGTCTTTACAATAATCAAAGTGCGAAAACGAAACGTAGATAACCGCGGCCTTCACAGGCAGCCGACTGGGGGTTGCCGCTAACCCACACCTAGAACTTGTCGTAGTCTTGGAACTCCTGGAAGTCTCCTTCCACAGCTTCATCTTCTCCTGAGCAGTGGTTGCAATGTTGACAACCTGGGGATGGGGGGGTTTGGTGTGTAGAGCAAGAGTGAGTACACATCAACATACTCAGCAAGTATCCCGTTTGGCTGTAGTGGACTAGCTTTATGTGGGGGGGGGGTAAGTCAAGCAGTTGCTTTTAGTTGGTCAGATTATTACTTACTAGTAGAAAGCCAGATTTTAGCATTAACCCAAGTTATTAGCCCGATGTACCCTTTCCAAACGGAAAGAATACCACTTACCAGCACCATAGTCATAACCAAAACCATCAGTCTCATTGCCACCTGTAAACCAAAATGTCTCTGATCAAGTACCACTAATCATTGGAGCTCCCTTGGCCGCTCATAACCGCGAGCACGACTGATATATCAGTTTTCAAACACTCTGCAGAGGTTGTGCAATAATAATCCGACCCAAGTAGGTAAACAAGGACATGGATAACAAAACCTAGTCAATCCTTAAGTATAAATTTGTAATGTGGGAGGTGAATTAAAGAATGAATAGGACAGAGATAGGTCAAAGGACACTTGCCTCCACCAACCGACTGCTGCTCAGGGGCTTCTCCTGTGAGTTCCTCGGGCTCTTCGACCGGATCGTTCTCTATGCGAGCGCAAACATACATACATCCACATATTTAATACAAAAGAACAGTACACCATACAATAGAATGCAGTAAGTAAACAGACGTCCCACGCGGGCTCGCAATTACGGTTAAGAGGGAAAGAGAAACAAACAGTCGAGAAACGATCACGTTACATCATTATGAATTAACCACTCGTTTAATAGAAGGGAATTAATTTGGACTCTACGCTCAGCATAAAGTAAAGTCATGTTTCATGTTTAATCATTATAAGCAGATGAATATAATTAAAAAGGACTGTCGCGCAGCGAGACGCACGACATAGCACCTTAAATCCAATTAAGAAATCAATGACTCGTCGCGCGACCGAGCGCACAACGAGACACTTTGCATTAATTATAAAGAGACGTTAAGCATCGCGCGACGAAGCGCACGACGGCATATGTCAACAGAGCTGAGTTTAAAGTGGAACGTCGCGCGTCTGGACGCGCGACGTCGCACCTTAAACAACCTGAAATTAAAATAGATCGTCGCGCGACGAAGCGCGCGACACAACACTTTAATAAATTTAAACTAAAAGAATCGTCGCGCGACGAAGCGCGCGACGCAGCACATTGATAGAATCTGAAATTAAACAAATTCGTCGCGCGACGAAGCGCGCGACGCAGCACGTTAACTAACGGAGTTTGAGAATTAACTACAACCAAAAAAATCACCGCACGTGTGGGTTTTGCGCGCGCGGGAACGCGCTAGGGGCCAACAAGGCCACGCGAGCCGCGACGGGGCCGGGATGCCGCGCGCAGGGGCCGAAGGCCGCGCGCACGCGCCGAGGCCGCGGGCAAGCCGCGCCGGGCCACGGGCAGGCGAACCGCGCCGCCGCGCCAAGGCCGCGGGCGAGCCACGCCGGGGCTGCGCGCACGCGCAGGGGCCGCGCCGGGGGCCGCGCCGGGGCCGAGCCGCTGGGGGCCGCGCCGGGGGCCACGCCGGGCGAGCAGGGGGCGGGGCCGGGGCGCCGCCGTGCGGGCAGGGGCGGGGTCGCCGCCGCGGAACGGGGTGGGGGCGGGCGCCGCCGCGTCGAGGGTCGGGGTGGGGGCGGGGGGCACCGCCGGACGGGGAGGAGGGGGGGCGAGCGCCGCCGCGGGGGGAGGCCGGGGCGGGCGAGCGCCGCCGCGCGCAGGGGAGGGGCGGGGCGGGCCGCGCCGCCGGCGAGCGGGGAAGGGCAGGGGCGCGCGCGAGCAGGGGAAAGGGAGGGCGCGCGCGGGGGAGGAAGAAGAGGAGGGAGAGGGAGAGGATGAGGGGAGGGGAGCTCACCTCGGGGTCCAAATTTCGGTGATCGCCGTCTCCAATTCCTAGGGCACCACAGGGAGAGAGAGGTGGAAGAGGGAGAGGGAAGTTGTTGCGCGGGAGATCCAAATCGCGAACCGAAAACCGAGACAGAGCGAGACGGAGAGAGAGGTGGAAGAGGAGGGGGGCATGGGGGGTGTGGGCACCAGGGGCGCGCAGGGCCGGACCGAGCCGGGTTGGGTTGGGCCGGGCCAGTTCGCGGATCGAAACCCACGACGCGCACAACCCAAACCGAGACGCACGACACGGGCTCCAATCGCGAACCGAAAACCGAGACAGAGCGAGACGGACACGCGATATCAGACAAAGAAATGCGCCTCAGCATGATGCAACACCCATGACACTTAGGTTTTGGTTTATACATGACACGGACACCATCACTATACGGGTTTGAAATTGGGAGGAAGGAGCGAAACAGAAAAGAGAAAAGAGAGTAACGCCCGAATTTGGTGAGAGAAAAGAAGAAAAAATTCTACCCCCAAATTCAGGGCGTTACAAACCTATCCCCCTTAAAAGAATCTCGCCCTCGAGATTCAGGGTTGGCTAGCAAAGAGCTCTGGGTATTTAGCCAACAGATCATCTTCACGCTCCCAGGTTGCTTCTTCCTCTGAATGGTGATTCCACCTGACTTTGCACATTCTGATGGTCTTCCTTTGGGTGACTCTGTCTGCAACCTCAAGGATTTGCACTGGCTTCTCAACGTAGGTCAAGTCCTCCTGGACTTCAAGACCTTCCACTGGCAACTGCTCTTCTGGCACACGCAAGCACTTCTTCAACTGAGACACATGAAAAACATCATGCACAGCAGACAAATTCTCTAGCAGGCTGAGCTGATAGGCCACTTCTCCACGCCTTGAGAGAATTTGGTACGGACCAATGTAGCGGGGTGCTAGCTTGCCTTTGACTCCGAACCTTCTAACTCCTCTGATCGGTGACACTTTCAGATAGACGAAGTCTCCGACTTCGAAACTCAGCTCTCTTCTTCTTGTGTCTGCATAGCTTCGCTGCCTTGATTGCGCTATCTTCAGGTTCTCTCGAACCATCTTGATGTTCTCTTCGGCTTCAAGCAAAATGTCTGGCCCGAACACTTGCTTTTCCCCAGGCTGATCCCATTGCAACGGAGTTCTACAACTCCTCCCATAGAGCGCTTGAAATGGTGACATCTTCAAATTGGCATGGTAACTCTTGTTATAGGAAAACTCTGCATAAGGCAATCGCTTATCCCATCCGGACTGATCTTGCAGCGCACAGGCTCTCAACATATCTTCAAGAATTTGATTGGTCCTTTCAGTCTGACCATCTGTCTGTGGATGATAAGCTGAACTAAAATTCAGATGTGTGCCCAAGGCCTCATGCAACTGCTGCCAGAAATGAGAGGTGAACTGCGTTCCTCTGTCTGACACTATCTTCTTTGGCACACCATGAAGACAAACGATCCGAGACATATACAATTCTGCCAACACTGCACTGCTGTAGTTGGTCTTGACAGGTATGAAGTGGGCTGACTTGGTCAAACGGTCCACTACTACCCAAATGGAATCGTAGCCGGCTCGAGTGCGAGGCAATCCGACTATGAAATCCATACCAATTTCATCCCATTTCCACTGAGGAATTTGCAACGGTTGCAACTATCCAGCTGGTCTCTGGTGCTCTACCTTAATTCTTCGACAACTATCGCACATAGCCACATGCTCTGCGATTTCCCTCTTCATTCCGTACCACCAGAATTTCTTCTTCAGATCCTGATACATCTTCTCACTACTAGGGTGAATCGAATAAGCAGTCTCATGAGCTTCCTTGAGAATCAACTCCCGAATGGATTGGACATTGGGAACGCACAAGCGGTCTTTGAACCATATCACACCTTCTGCATCTTTACGAAAATCTTTGCCTCTGCCATCTAGAATCAGTCGCCGAATCTCACTGATCTTTTCATCATTCTTCTGCGCTTCTTTGATTTCTCGCTCCAAGGTAGGTTCCAACTCAACTGTGACTCCTCGCGAATTGTTCAGGAATCCGAGACTCAACCTGTCAAACTCTTTGGCCAACTCATAAGGCATCGGACGAGCGACCATCAGATTGATCTGACTCTTCCTGCTCAAAGCATCTGCCACTACGTTCGCTTTACCTGGATGGTAGTGAATCTCCAACTCATAGTCTTTGATCAACTCTAACCATCTTCGCTGCCTCATATTCAACTCTGACTGAGTGAATATGTACTTCAGACTCTTGTGGTCTGTGTAAACATCACATTTCTGTCCATACAGATAGTGTCTCCATGTCTTCAGTGCGTGAACCACTGCTGCCAATTCTAGATCATGGATTGGGTAATTCTTCTCATGAATCTTCAGCTGTCGGGACGAGTAAGCCACAACTCTTCCCTCTTGCATCAATACGCATCCCAAACCTATGTAACAAGCATCACAGTACACAGAGAAGGGCTTGTGCACATCAGGCAAGACTAGGACAGGCGCTGTTGTCAACTTCTCTTTCAGTGCTTCAAAGGCCTCTTGACATTTCTGGGTCCACTTGAACTCAACCTTGTTGCCTAGCAACGCTGTCATTGGTTTCGCAATCTTCGAAAACCCTTCAATGAATCGCCGATAATATCCAGCCATTCCAATGAAGCTCTTGATTCCTCGAGCATCCGTTGGCGCTTTCTAGTTCAGAATGTCTGCCACTTTCTTTGGATCCACAGTCAATCCTTCTTTGTTGATTATGTGACCCAAGAACAGGACTTCATTGATCCAGAATTCACATTTGCTCAACTTTGCATACAATTGGTGCTCTCGCAATCTCTGCAATACCATCCTCAAATGATCTGCATGTTCTTCTTCGCTTTGAGAATAAACCAGAATGTCATCGATGAATACCACCACAAACTTGTCGAGATAGTCCATGAATACATTATTCATCAGATTCATAAAGAAGGCCGGTGCATTTGTCAAACCAAAAGACATCACAGTGAACTCATACAAACCATACTTGGTAATGAATGCCGTCTTCGGAATGTCCAAAGGTCGAATCCTGAGCTGATGATAACCCGACCTCAGATCAATCTTGGAGAACACACTGGCTCTAGGGCTGGAAAAAAAGCTCGAGGCTCGCGAGCCGGCTCGGGCTCGATCAGGCTCGGCTCGGCTCGGTGAGGCTCGCGAGCCTAAACGAGCCCGAGCCGAGCCTAATTCTGCGGCTCGCTACACTAACGAGCCGAGCCGAGCCGGCTCGGTGAGGCTCGCGAGCCGGCTCGAGGCTCGGTCCAAACTACTGCTTACTCGAATCTCCGTTGACCAGTGTGTAATTGTGCTGTTTTGGTCACAACTCACAAGGAACTAGAGTGAAGGGACATAATTTTTTATTACATGGAACATATTGTGCTTCAAATTTGAGCTAATGACTATAATTAATGTTGTTGAGTACTTGAGTGTACAGGCTCGCGAGCCGAGCCGAGCCGGCTCGCGAGCCTATACCGAGCCGAGCCGAGCCTCATTACCGAGCTCGCTAAGTGACCGAGCCGAGCCTAGCTCGGCTCGCTATTCCACCGAGCCTCACCGAGCCGAGCCGAGCCTGGCTCGGCTCGGCTCGTTTCCAGCCCTAACTGGCTCCTCTCAACTGGTCGAACAGATCTTCTATTCTGGGCAAAGGGTACTTATTCTTGATCGTGACTTCATTCAAAGCTCGATAATCGATACACATCCTTTTGGTGCCATCTTTCTTTTCCACAAATAGGACAGGGGCGGCCCAAGGCGAGGTGCTTGGCCGGATGTAACCTTTCTCTGACAGTTCGTCAATCTGCTTCTTAAGCTCAACCAACTCTGGTCCGTATATTCTGTAAGCTCTCTTAAAGATAGGGGCGGTTCCAGGAAGAAGCTCTATGGCAAACTCAACTTTTCGCTCTGGTGGCATACCCGGTAAATCCTTTGGAAACACATCTGGAAATTCAGACACAACCTTGATACTCTCAATTGGGTCTGCTTCACTGCTATCGACAGCCATCTGATAACAACTTCCTCTCTTTGGCTCAGGCGGGACTAACTCGGTCACCACTTCCTCTCCTAGTGGGGACACCAACTTGATTGTCCTTTTATCACAACTGATAACTGCCTGATACTTATCTAGCCAATTCATCCCTAGGATGACATCTATTCCCTGAGTACCCATTACTATAAGGTTAACGGGAAACGCTATCCCCCTTATTTCCACACTTACATTCAAACAAATGCTATCGGCTCGAATTCTACCACCGGCTGAGTCAATTTGAATGGGGGTTGACATGGTAGTAATTGGAAGATTGTGTGCTTCTACCCATGATGCAGTAATGAAAGAATGCGTTGCTCCAGTATCAAATAACACTTCTGCAATATGGGAGTCGACTGGGAACGTACCTACTATCATGCCGGGGGTCTCCTGAACTGCTTCAGCCTCCAAGTGGTTCAGTCTTCCATGATTGTAACGTGGCTGAGAGCGGTTGCCTGCTCCAGGCTGAGACACATTCTGCTTTGCTGGGGCATTGGGGCCTGACTGCTGCTGGGCTGCCTTCTTCGGACATTGCATCACCCAGTGGCCTTGCTCTCCACAGTGGAAACATGCTCTGTTTCCAACCTGAGCTGGTGCTGCCTGATTGTTCTGCTGGCTTGCTGGGGCAGGAAGACGAGGTGCCTGCTGATTCTGCCTCTGAAACTGACCTCCTGACTGATTGCTCTGACGGTTCTAATACTGGTGCTGAGGGTACTGCCTTTGGAACTGCTGACGATGCTGAGGTGGACGCTGGTTCTGCCTGAACTGCTGAGGTTGGTTGCTTGAGAAACGAGGGCGGCTGCTGCTTCCAGGCTGGGGTCCACTGATCTTGCGCTTACGATCCTCCATCTCCTTAGCTTTCTTTCTGTCATGATTGCTCTATCAATCAGGTGCTGTAATGTCGGGAAGGTGTGATTCATCAGCTGATAGTGCAGAGGGTCAACCAAGCCTCTCAAGAAACGGTATTGTCGCTTGGCATCGGTGTTGACATCTTCAGGAGCATAGCGAGACAACTGCAGAAACCTGTCCCGGTACTCACTAACAGATGATGACCCTTGTTTGAGGGTCAGGAACTCCTCCTTCTTCACTGTCATCAGACCTGCGGGAACATGGTACTGACGAAAGCTACCTCTGAACTCTTCCTAAGTGATAGCGTCGGGGTTGGCATGGGTGGCGAGATAAGACTCCCACCATGACTGAGCTGCTCCTCTCAACAGGCGGGGACCATACAGAACTTTCTCTCTGTCATCGCACTGAGCGGTATGCAACTCCCACTCCACAGTGCGCAGCCAGTCTTCAGCATCCATGGGGTCAGAAGAGTGAGCGAACGTTGGGGGATGACCTCTCATGAATTCAGCACGCTTGTCTCTGGGCATCTGAGGCATCTGAGGCTGAGGTGGAGCCTGCTGCTGTTGCTGCTGCTGCTGCTGCTGAATGGCGGCCAGAGTCTGACCGATGGCTTGAACTGCCTGAGTCTGCATCAGAAACATCTGCTCGATGGACATCGGGGGCGGGGGTGGCAGGTGCTGCTGCTGGGGCACCTCATCCTGCGGAGCGGCTCGCTCCTGCTGAGCACGCCTTCCTCCTCTGCGCCTGTTCTCTGACATCTGCAGAATGCAACCACACATCAGAACTGATCTGGCAAATCTTGCAGCATAAGAAAAGAGTATAGAATTCTTCAACAGCACTGAACAGATGAGCATCTTCACTGATCTCCAACACAGACCACACAGCTTCTCAGATAAAGAGGAAAGTGGAATAAAAAGTTTCCCAACTATATAACTAACTCCATTAACATAATAGGTAAACCAAAATGCAGGGGATACCCACACTCTGGTGACAGTCATTACAAAGATCCAAACCAAACATAGTTCATCATGACAAACATAAATGCACAGGATATAGCAAACTACCCTGTCTAACTAAGACTAACTAAAAGCGAGACTAACGCTAAGATTGTAACTTCTACGTATATATTTTGTATTAATTACAAGATCCGACTCTAGCGATCTATGGTTCTAGATTTATCTTGGTCTTGCAGTCGGGATTGCCATAAGACTGGCGTCCACGCCGAGGTGAGCGGTACGGGTGCTGAGTCCCAACGGGAGCGGGGGAACCATCATCCAGGTGACGACGTTCCGCGCGCTCAGCCCGCAACAGGGCGATCTCAGCATGAGCCCTACTCAGATCGTCTAGTGCATGGTCCAGCTCCGTGTTTAGCACGGCGGCTAGGTTGACTGTGCTGCTCAACCTAGGATTGTCCTCGCCAGCAGGTGAAACAATCACGCCTCCTATGCTGCCAGATGGACGGCGGGGGTAATACTTCAGGTCGAGACCGTCAGCTACCCCACCGAGAACCGAGCAGTAGTGCGAAAGCGCATGCCGTGCAGCATCTTGCATGGCTGCCTCAGCTGAGTCCCGCTCAGAGATAGAATAGTGCTCTGAGCAGGCCTCTGCACCCTGAAGACTGTTCTCCGGACGGCGCACCAAGCAGGTCGCCTCCCAGCGGTCTGGGTAAACCCCGCGACTATGCTGGTAGACCACACAACGATACTCGATGGACCAAGTACGCCGGTTAAGTGCCCGACGTAGCAGGGTGTCGAGCGCATCATGGAAGTGACACCCGCGAGCAGCGTCGCGAGTGATAGGTCGAGCGACCCATCCTTCCGGCTCCTGGTTAGCAGGGAAGTCGGCGTCGTGGCTCGAGCTGTCGTCGCCACCTCCGTCGTCTGGGTCTCCTCCAGCAGCTATTCCAGAGGCTGGGGCGCCCAGTGGTGGTGCAGGGGGCGCCTCCAGGGGAAGCACAGGAGAGCAGCTCCTCATAGACTCTATCTCCTGCTGGAGCGAGAAAGAAGAGCCCTGCTGCTCCTATCGTCGACGTTCCTGCTCCTCGTGTAGGCGGTGGTGCAGTCTCTCCAAGTGGCTGGACTGACCGGCCACGGGACGGCGAAGCGGATGCTCAGCAAGGCGGGAGGGTAAGAAGGGGATGACGGACTTTCGTGCAGTGTGTCTAAGTCGAGCCATCTACAAAAGACACCGCAAGCAAAAGAGTGAGAACAGAATTAATATGACCAGCAAATAATGAATCATAAATAAATGAAGGATTAGAATAAAACAAAATTTTCAGCAAGGTATAATATATAGTAGAACATAGGTTTGGTCGATATGACCAACTTTTGAAGGGGTACCAAAGTCAAGGCAGGGACAGAGGTCTATAGCCCTTAGAACGACCATTCTACTCTAGGTTAGTGGTCCTACAGTCAGCACGGCTTTGATACCAGCTATGTCACACCCGGTTTTAGAAGGCAAACCGAATGCGAACCATGTACGTGCCAGGATCAGCAATTCACGTACACAACAGTTACATAACATGGACATCATCACACAGTGCTCAAATAGTATTACAAAGGGAAATAATAGTCGATTACATCGTGTGTCTGAGACATCCACATAGTCTTTACAATAATCAAAGTGCGAAAACGAAACGTAGATAATTGCGGCCTTCACAGGCAGCCGACTGGGGGTTGCCGCTAACCCACACCTAGAACTCGTCGTAGTCTTGGAACTCCTGGAAGTCTCCTTCCACAGCTTCATCTTCTCCTGAGCAGTGGTTGCAATGCTGACAACCTGGGGATGGGGGGGTTTGGTGTGTAGAGCAAGAGTGAGTACACATCAACATACTCAGCAAGTATCCCGTTTGGCTGTAGTGGACTAGCTTTATGTGGGGGGGGGGGGGGGGTAAGTCAAGCAGTTGCTTTTAGTTGGTTAGATTATTACTTACTAGTAGAAAGCCAGGTTTTAGCATTAACCCAAGTTATTAGCCCGATGTACCCTTTCCAAACGGAAAGAATACCACTTACCAGCACCATAGTCATAACCAAAACCATCAGTCTCATTGCCACCTGTAAACCAAAATGTCTCTGATCAAGTACCACTAATCATTGGAGCTCCCTTGGCCGCTCATAACCGCGAGCACGGCTGATATATCAGTTTTCAAACACTCTGCAGAGGTTGTGCACTTTACCCACAAGCCGTGATTCCCTCTTGCCTCGGGCCGATCAAACCCTTAAACACTACCAAGGTGTATAGGCAGGGTTTCACTACGTAGCCTTTACAAAGATTCCCCGGGGCTGTAGCCGCCCGTTAGGTTTCCTAAATGTACCGCACTCCTCCCCAAGGGACAAATCAACCTTGGCAGAGCGAGCCGCATACACCGAGCCCCATTGACGGCACAACGGCTAAGCGAACTACACCCCGGTTCCTCTAATTATTCAGCTAAGGGCGTCCCACTCCACCCTCATGGTTGCAGTGTTTTCCCAGGCGGTCATCCATAGAACAGGTCCTTACGGAGAGGCACTCGAGAAACCGCTCGAGCCCCCTTGAAGGTCACAAGTATAACATCTTAATAAAATAGGGGAAAACAGCGTATCATAAATAATTCTCATCATGTTCATTGATTAATGTTCAGCAATAGCATAAAGCTAACCAATAATAATCCGACCCAAGTAGGTAAACAAGGACATGGATAACAAAAGCTAGTCAATCCTTAAGCATAAATGTGTAATGCGGGAGGTGAATTAAAGAATGAATAGGACAGAGATAGGTCAAAGGACACTTGCCTCCACCAACCGACTGCTGCTCAGGGGCTTCTCCTGTGAGTTCCTCGGGCTCTTCGACCGGATCGTTCTCTATGCGAGCGCAAACATACATACATCCACATATTTAATACAAAAGAACAGTACACCATACAATAGAATGCAGTAAGTAAACAGACGTCCCACGCGGGCTCGCAATTACGGTTAAGAGGGAAAGAGAAACAAACAGTCGAGAAACGATCACGTTACATCATTATGAATTAACCACTCGTTTAATAGAAGGGAATTAATTTGGACTCTACGCTCAGCATAAAGTAAAGTCATGTTTCATGTTTAATCATTATAAGCAGATGAATATAATTAAAAAGGACTGTCGCGCGGCGAGACGCACGACATAACACCTTAAATCGAATTAAGAAATCAATGACTCGTCGTGCGACCGAGCGCACAATGAGACACTTTGCATTAATTATAAAGAGACGTTAAGCATCGCGCCACGAAGCGCACGACGACATATGTCAATAGAGCTGAGTTTAAAGTGGAACGTCGCGCGTCTGGACGCGCGACGTCGCACCTTAAATAACCTGAAATTAAAATAGATCGTCGCGCGACGAAGCGCGCGACACAACACTTTAATAAATTTAAACCAAAAGAATCGTCGCACGACGAAGCGCGCGACGCGACACATTAATAGAATCTGAAATTAGACAAATTCGTCGCGCGACGAAGCGCGCGACGCAGCACATTAACTAACGGAGTTTGAGAATTAACTACAACAAAAAATCACCGCGCGCGTGGGTTTTGCGCGCGTGGGAACGCGCTAGGGGCCAACAAAGCCACGCGAGCCGCGACGGGGCCGGGATGCCGCGCGCAGGGGTCGAAGGCCGCGGGCGAGCCGCGCCAAGGCCGGAGGCCGCGCCGTGGGCCGCGCCGGGCGAGCAGAGGGCGGGGCCGGGGCGCCGCCGCGCGGGCAGGGGCGGGGTCGCCGCCGCGGGACGGGGTGGGGGCGGCCGCCGCCGTGCCGAGGGCCGGGGTGGGGGCGGGGGGCGCCGCCGGACGGGGAGGAGGGGGGGGGGCGAGCGCCGCCGCGGGGGAGGCCGGGGCGGGCGAGCGCCGCCGCGCGCAGGGGAGGGGCGGGGCGGGCCGCGCCGCCAGCGAGCGGGGAAGGGCAGGGGCGCGCGCGAGCAGGGGAAAGGGAGGGCGCGCGCGGGGTAGGAAGAAGAGGAGGTTGAGGGAGATAGAGAGGAGGAGGGGAGGGGAGCTCACCTCGGGGTCCAAATTCCGGTGATCGCCGTCTCCAATTCCTAGGGCACCACGGGGAGAGAGAGGTGGAAGAGGGAGAGGGAAGTTGTTGCGCGGGAGATCCAAATGAGAGAGAGAGAGGAGGGGGGCGCATTGGGGGGGGGGGGGGGGGGGGTGGGCGCCAGGGGCGCGCAGGGCCGGACCGGGCCGGGTTGGGTTGGGCTGGGCCACTTCGCAGATCGAAACCCACGACGCGCACAACCCAAACCGAGACGCACGACACGGGCTCCAATCGTGAACCGAAAACCGAGACAGAGCGAGACGGACACGCGATACCAGACAAAGAAATGCGCCTCAGCATGATGCAACACCCATGACACTTAGGTTTTGGTTTATACATGACACGGACACCGTCACTATACGGGTTTGAAATTGGGAGGAAGGAGCGAAACAGAAAAGAGAAAAGAGAGTAACGCCCGAATTTGGTGAGAGAAAAGAAGAAAAAATTCTACCCCCAAATTCAGGGCGTTACAGTGGTGCGTACCTGATGACTGACAATGTACGAGGGAACTTCTATCGGTAGGTGTTAGGGGTGAAAAGGGTCGGGTATACCCATCGGGTACCGGATACACGTAGTGCTAATACCCGTTTTTCGGACACGGATTCAGATAGTTTTATATTCGGGACGGATACTGATAATACCCGGATACTGTAGCTTTGGATTTGGGTCGGATACGGAGCAAGAACTACCCGGAAAATACCCTTATATTCGGGTCGGATACAGGTACCCGGAATTCAGGTACCCATTTTTCCTTTTTCTACATAATATAGTTATAAAATCATAACTTTTACATACGAAATCGGATGAAGATAAAGTTTAAATGAAAATTGTAGAGCTTGAAGAGATCTATAAGTTTGTAATACATCAATTTTTTGTTTAAACATATCTTTAGACCAAAATCATTGAAATAATGTCCAAATTTATATCAAATTAATAGACTTTACCATTTTTATGTGTGGGCTTAAAGTTATCTCCACATGGGAACTTAAGGTTATCTTTTTATTGACTATTTATTAGTATTGATAACTTATTTGTATTTTTCGGTCGATACTACAATATTTTAATGATTTAATTGTATTTTGATGATTTTCTATGACAAGAAATTAATAATACATAAATAGCCTCAAAAATCGTGAAATTTTACGGAGACACAACATATGTCCATATATAACAATAAAAAATGTTTGGATCATAAGATCTATAAGATGCCCGCGTTTATTCTATTTCACTTTCACTTATTTGTATGAGTTACATGTCAAATCAGTGTAAATATAAAAGTTTCAACATAATCAGTACTTTACTTTATCATTTTCATGAGGACTTGAGTTATCTTTGTATAAAATGTTTATTAGTTTTTGTAACTTATTTGCAAATTTTGAGTGAAACTAGAATATTTTATGAATTTTAAATATTGCGGTGTTGGTTCTACAATGTCCTTGTGATAAGTAACTTTGAACTGCATGATGTCAATTTTATCGGTTTCCTTTCTTACATTTGATCCATCATATACATGATTATATATTGCTTAACTTATGTGTTTGTTGGATGGTTGGACAATTAATATCATCGGACGAACTACCCGATAATTATCCGGTACCTATCGAGTAGTATCCGTTATCCGTTTCTTACCCGTCTGGATTATTACCCGGTCTCATCCTGTATCCGTCCCGAATCTTAACTACCCGTATCCGGTCCCGTATCCGAGAGAAATACATTAGGGTAGGATACGGGATGACCCTGTATCCGGCTGTATCCGTCCCGTTTTCATCCCTAGGCAGGTGTGGCACGTGCTCTTCAATGATGAGACCATGCAAATCGTGACATATATCGAAGTCTGCATGATACTGATGGTTGCAATGTAGAAGTGAAATAGCTAAATTAAAATAACAAAAATTATGTATGGCTAGGATTACAAATGGATTATGAAACATTTTCTTGTAACAATATAAGACACATTTTGTATATAAGTTATTATGTTATTATATGTTCCCGTTGCAACGCACGTGCACTCACCTAGTGATGATAGGATTGTTTGATACCTTTAATTTAGTAAGCTATGGACTTTATGCGGTTGTAATATTTTGATATTATGCGGTCAAATATACGGGTCAGGTTTGGGCCGGTACGGCCCAATCAAAGCACGGCGTGGTTTAGGGCTGGGCTGGACCACTGTTTTTACACTTCGGGCTGGCACGACACGGCCCAAAAGTTTTTTGGGCTTTACTGGCCCGAATCCGTTTAGCACGAAGCACGATGGGTTTGGACCGGGCTAGCCCGGCCCAGCCCAATTCCCAGCACTACTCTAGTCGCTAACCATAAGTATATATAATCGAGCTTAAAGTTAGTTAATCTTTAAAATCGAGAGTTTTTTTGACGAGTAGTTGGATATGGGCTATATAAGATGCTTCCTCCTTCATGTACTCAGAGCAAGAATAATAGGGTGATATAGCTGAGCTCTAATACATGTTACATCAGATTTATGGTGACATGGAAGAGGGAGAAATGGAGAGAGAGAGGAGGAAAGTGGATTGCTCAAAATCCCATACAATACCACGGACGCACGGTCTATGAGAGAAAGAGATGAGGCCAGGCATTAAACACACAACATGCATTGTTATATTATTAGACTTTTAATTGGTTATATATATATATATATATATATATATATATATATATATATATATATATATATATATATATATATATATATATATATATATATATATATATATATATATATATATATATAGGGAAGAGGTAATGGAAGCTCTGGGCTTCCCCTACTAATGGAAGCCCCAGCCAGGACGCGGTCAACCCAGCACCCGCGCAGCCATGCAGTCAACAGCCAGGAATCCTGAACGATAAGCGCGTAAGGCAATATACGAATGCATATATATATATGGATAAAGATGCGTAAACCATGCATAAAGGAATCTTTTGACGCCCGAAACACGTGGAATGAATATGACACTGTGGACAACGTTTACGACTGCATAATGACATGTACTTGACAACATAAATCATGCAGTATGTGGTTCTGGTTCTGGCTCGGGCGGATTCCAGCGTAAACCGTGAGCTAAAACAGCGTAAATGAGTTCGAAATTTAGCATAAATCCTATTTTTGTTTTGTAACAGCAAACGAGGCCTAAAATTACGGCGTGAAAATCGCGTGCAACCGATCGTGCGCGGGTCCTTGCTCGGACCGATTCCAGCGTAAACCGTGAGCTAAAACAGCGTAAATGAGTACAGAATTTAGCGTAAATCTTATATATGTTTTGTAACAGCAAATGAAGCCTAAAATTACGGCGTGAAAATTGTGTGCAGCCGATCGTGCACGGGTTATGGCTCGGGCGGATTCCAGCGTAAAACGTGAGCTAAAACAACGTAAATTAATACGAAATTTAGCGTAAATCATTTATCTGTTTCGTAACAACAAATAGGTCCCGAGATTACGACGTGAAAATTATGTGCGGCCGAGTGCGCAGGTTCTGGCTCGAATGGATTTTAGAGTAAACGTGAACCTAAACATCGTAAATTAGTACGAATGTTAGCGTAAATCGTATATCTGTTTCGTAATGGCGAATGGAGCCGAAATTTACGGCGCGAAAATCACGCGTCACCGGACGTACGCGGGTTTTGGCTCGGACGGATTTATGCGTAAAACGTGAACCAAAACAACGTAAATGAGTACGAATTTTAGCGTAAATCATTCATCTGTTTCATAATAACGAATGTAGACCGAATATATCTCTCTACGCACGAGGTTGTCATAAAATGCATCAAGAAATATCGTAAATTGGAGTAAATACAACAAGAAGTGATCTGAGGTAATTGTGGCGTAAAATGCAAGCTAACCATCTACAGGAGAACTGTTTTAGATTTTACAATAAGATATAAGAGATAATTATTCCTGTACTCAACTATGATAATGTCGTGTTTACATTTTAGTTGTTGGTACATACACGCAAAACTATGTTCCACCGTAACACCATTGTTAGCAAAAAAGTGAGTTCAAAAGGCTCTTCCAGCTTTCCTAATGTGGAGAAAACCATCGAGGTCCATATCTGCAAACGTAACATGAACTGTTAATATGATATTTCCTTGTTAATATGATCATCTTTTCTAGCTTGTTATGACTAACATAACCTACAGTCTAAACTGAATGCACACTTGAGTTAGAAGATCAGATTACCAAAAGAAAAATCTCTTGAGTTAGAAGATCAGATTACGACGAAAAGGTGCAAATATACACACCCTGCTACATTAAAACTCAGCTCTCTTTTCATCTAAATCCTTAATCTAAAGCCATGCTACACTGAATCTCCTGCTTACCTAAGTTCACTTCAGTTTTAGACTATGCAAACAAACAGATGCATATGGCTATAAGCCCCTCTCCATCCTATTACTTGAAAAACGGTTTCATTTTTATGCAATATTGAGTTATAGAAATCAATGAAGGCCCTCTCAAATTCCAGCAAAGAAATGTTTAGAAAATTAGAATCAGGCAGTGATCATAAATAGTAGTAATTGGTAAAAGTCTATCTACTATAGCATACGACACTGACGATCACAACTAAAAATAGTATTGATAATTGAACCTGTACACATACATGAAAGATGCAAAAGTCTATTAGGAGAGGCAATAATTCCTCAAAATTGATCAAATTAGGTTACACCATGCTAATAAAAGTTTGAACAATTATTCCGATTCCAGAAAACCAAGAAACCATTCAAGCATCTTCAAAACACATTATCATAACTGATAGAGGGTCGCGACAACTGAGCTGATTGAAAGTGTGGATGTACACACAGACTACCCAAATCAGAGTTATAGCCGATACAGAATTGGGGTGCCTATATCTTTTTTATATAAATCATGTAGTTGCTCCTAGGTTTGTCCACTTTATTTAGGGGAAATATAACTTGGATCTACGTATTTACCAAAAGAACATAAAAATGATATAGAACTGGTGGTCTACGTGTTTATAATGCGGAGCGTACACGAGATCTGGTAATTGAGCATAATAACACATTCAAATTAGCATAAAAGACGTATTTAGGAATAAAAATCACAAGAGCAGGGCGAGTTGAGTAAAGAATGCACCAGAACCAGGAGGGGCACTTGGCGAGGAGGTTGTCGCCGGCGAGGATGAACCCGGGGATGGAGAGGAAGCCCTTCTCGAGGAAGACAGAAACGGTGTACGGGCCCGTGACGGGAAGTTCGTAGGGCGCGGAGGCGGCGCGGGCGTGGTCCAGAGCGGGCGAGGGCGTGGATGGATCGCTGGTTGTCGGCGGCTGGCCGGGCGAGTCCGGAGGGGGCGAGGGTGCGAACGGGTCGCCGGTGCCCGGCGGCTGGGCAAGCCCGGAGGGGGCAAGGACGCGGACGCATCACCGGTGCCCGTCGGCTGGGCGAGTTCAGAGGGGGCGAGGACGCAGACGGATCTGAGCGAGGATGGAGGTGGTGGCCGGCGGCTGGGCAAGGACGCAGACGCTAGGGTTCGGCCGCCGCGAGAGTTACGGGAGAGATGAGCTGAAAAAATGAGTGCTCGGTTCCTTGATTCGTGGGCCCGATAGACATAAGCTGCCCAGATTGCGGGGACACGATCTTTTCGTGGGCCCGGATGCCGCGAAACATGCGCACACCAAAAGTGTGTAAAACGTAACAAGATTGAGCATAACGCGTAGTTATAATTGACGTAACTAGGTGGTACAGTCAGCCAAAAAAGCGTGCGCGCCTGGTCGGTACGGTGCGGTCAGCGCACCTGGTCGGGGCTTCCATTAGTTAGAGAGAGCCTAGGGCTCTAAATACTATATATATATATATATATATATATATATATATATATATATATATATATATATATATATCGGCACTAAAATCCATCCATATGTATTTTAGTTTATGGATGCACAAACCCCAAGACTCCCTGTCCGGACGTCCCCGGCTCTGTTTCCTGTGCTTGTTTTCTTTTTTTTTTCCTGCTATGCTTCGATGCTCGTTTCTTCTCGAATTCCATTTTTTATCTCTCCCCTTTTCCCCCTCGTGGACGAAGCAAAGCAAGCAAGACGACCTTGCATCTGAGAATGTACTGTTTCTCTTGCCATTGAGTTTTTTCCCCCAAGATTCCTTTTTGGCTGTCATTGTTCAGGCCGACAGCACTCGCCCGCTGCATCCATTTCAGCACTAATGTAAACAAAATGATTGCAACTGCTGGTGTGTTGTAATTGCAACTGCTGGTGTGGTGTGGATGCAATTGCTGAGTTGGTCTGATGTGATTGCAAGTACTGAATAACTCTGGAAAATTTTGTTAAAAAAATATGATTGCAACTGCTGGTCTGGTGTGATTGCAACTTCTATATAACTATGTCCAAAAATCTGTTAAACAAACAATGATTGCAACTGCTGTCTGGTGTAATTACAACTGCAGGTCTGGTGTGATTGCAACTTCTATATAACTATGTCCAAAAATATGTTAAACAAACAATGATTGCAACTGCTGTCTGGTGTAATTACAACTGCAGGTCTGGTGTGATTGCAACTTCTATATAACTATGTCCAAAAATATGTTAAACAAACAATGATTGCAACTGCTGTCTGGTGTAATTACAACTGCAGGTCTGGTGTGATTGCAACTTCTATATAACTATGTCCAAAAATATGTTAAACAAAACAATGATTGCAACTGCGCGTCGGTTCGGCCTGGGTGGGACGGTTGGCTCGGTCCAGGTGCTCCTGGCGCGTAGGTTCGGCCTGGGTGCATTCTCTATATTGAATGCACCAGATGTAATATATATATATATATATATATATATATATATATATATATATATATATATATATATATATATATATATATATATAGGGAAGAGGTAATGGAAGCCCTGGGCTTCCGTTAGTGGGGGAAGCCCCAGCCAGGACACCAACCAGGTCGCGGTCGGCCCACTGTACGCGAGCATGCATGCGTCAGTCATGCATATGATAGCCACGAATCCTGGATGAGACGTGACAGGCGATATACGCATGCATAAATATAAGTATAAATGTGTATAAATCATGCATAGAAGGAATCTTTTGGGCCACGAATCACGGGAACGAATATTACCATGTGTACACCGTTTACGACTGCATAACGTTGTGTAATATGATAGCGTAAACCATGCAACATTTAAATATCCACCGGTTTGAGATAAGGAAAGACGTGCCCCACGTTCGCGTAAATAAAAGGCACAGTTACGGGAGGAAACAAATTCTCATTTACAGCTGCTCGTCCACGTTCGTATCTGTGATATTGGCGGCGGTTAACGACTGCATAACGATGCGTAAAATAAACCGTTTACGACTGCATAACGATGTGTAACATGATAGCATAAACCATACATTATATAAATCTTGACCGGTTTGATATAAGGAAAGACGTGCTGCATAATCGCGTAAATAAAGGGACAGTTACGGTTTGAGAGTATTAGTAGAAGAAAATAAATTTTAATTTACAGCCGCAGTTCGCGGGTTCTGCTCGAGCGGATTCCAGCGTAAAACATGAGCTAAAACAGCGTAAATGAGTACGAAATTTAGCGTAAAACATATATCTGTTTTGTAACATCAAATGGGGTCCGAAAATTACGGCGTGAAAATTGATCACGTTCGATCGTGCACGGATTTTGGCTTGGTCAAATTTCAGCGTAAAACGTGAACCAAACAACGTAAATGGGTACAAATTTTGTCGTACATCATCAATCTATTTCGTAACGACGAATGTGGCCTAAGTTACGACGTGAAAATCGCGCTCCGATCGTGCTCGGGTTCTAGGTCAGGTGGATTTAAGCGTAAAACGTGATCCGAAACAGCGTAAATGGATACAAATTTTAGCGTAAATCAATGATCTGTTTTAAAACGACGAATGTGGCACTTGCTTTTTAGTGGAAGCGTAAAATGCAATAAGAAAGAACCCAAGACAAAATCTTTTTTTGCCGACCTATACATGCGACATGGGGGTGAATTAATAACTGAACGAACCCAAGACAAGAAAGAAAACGATTAAGCCATTTGCTGTTCCTGAATCTTGATCCGTCACGCTCACGCCCGGCCATGGAACTGAGGTCAGAAGAGTAGCCACTAGACAATACAGAGGGCACGGCGGTCAGAAGAACAAGAACTTGGACTTGGAGCTGCATTTGAAGGGGAGTACGGTGCCGTTGGGCCAGAAGAAGCGGAGCTGGCACGCCAGGCGCGTCCACTGGTCGACACTGACGATCCCCGCGACCTTCCATCGCGTCCGGGCCTCCCCCTCCACCCGGAACGGCACCACGCCGTCGCGGAGCGCGGTCTCCATGGCGGCGCTGCCGGCGTCGCCCTGCGCGTGCGCCACGTACGCCAGCGGGAGGACGCCCCTGGCGGGCACGCGGAACGGGTAGGCGCGGAGCACCGCCAGCGTCGCGCCTGCAAACGCGAGGCGGCACTCGAGGCGCGAGAAGTAGGCCGCCGAGTGCGCGTTGCCGTTGCGGGCCTCCACCCGGACCGTGACCTGCACGTCGTCCAGCGCCCCCGTCTGCCCGTACACCAGCGCGTACAGGCTCGCCGCCCGCACCGCCACGTACGGCGCGTGGGGCTGCACCACCACCACCACCACAAGGACGGCCACGACGCCCAGCAGCACCACGACCGCCAGCACCTTGAACAGCACCACCGCCGCCCACTCCGCCGCGCCCGACCGGTGCCTCCTGAAGCTGTACCGCCGCGGACGCTGAGGCTCCTCCTCCTCGCGCCCCCTCCACGTCCGCCAATCCGCCGGCTGGAGAGTGCCGCGGCGGCCGGGGCTCTCCTGCTCACGGGCGCCTGCTCGCACGCCCGAGGGAACCGCCACCGCCGGTAAAACCTAATTCCTGGCGGCGTGGGGGTATTTTTATAGTGACGGCGTGGGCACGATTCACGTAATATGCGCATACTATATTTGCATAAACTCATACACACATCAGCATAACTCGTATTATAATTTAGTGTAAGCACAAGTAGGTACAATAAGACAAAAAGGATCCGGTGTGGTCTGCACACCTGGTCGGGGCTTCCTGTAGTTAAATAGAGCACATGACTTTAAATACTATATATATAACTATATATATATATATATATATATATATATATATATATATATATATATATATATATATATATATATATATAATGACAAGATAACTTTATACAGCTTGCTGTGAGGTCTATATTGATCTCACGGATGTGTTTGTGGGAAGCAGGTCGGCATTTACTTTGGAGTCACGAGATTTGATAAGCGGGCAGCCTCCAAATGTAGGTCGCTTCCAAGGCTATTATAACACCCTGTCAAGCGAAGCTATTAGATAGATAGATAGCACCGCTAACTTTGATTACGAGAAAAGAAAGGGTGAACGAACGAGACAGGCGTTTGATTGACATGGTTCAAATTCCCGACGGAAGATTGGTATCATCACAGGGAACGTTTAATACTAATGTGCAGGTGCAGCGTATGTACTCCTATGCAGCAGGCCACGGGACGGCCGTCAATCAATCGACCAATCCATCCGTTTGCTTCTTTTTTTTTTCTTTATTATTCTTTATTAGATGGACAGATCATTATTCGTCGGTGCAACGCTCGATGGGACATGAGGATCTTGTGCGTACGCCTGGCTGAGGACAAGCAGATGGGAACAAACTTGTAGTTACGCTTATTATGATATACTCCTCCTAATCCTAAATTAATTACGGTAGTTGGTACTAGGAAAGCAAACAAAGCAAGCAGCTCTGTACTGTACCCCCTGCTCTTGCTCTGCTTTGTTTTGGTGGGATTTGACGCGGCCTGATGGCGACCCGCCCGCGGCTGCTCCTGTGCTTCTGCTTGCTATTGCCTGCCTGCTGTTCGGCCTCGGCAACCCGCACAACGGCACAGCCAGTAGGCAGCAGCCCCCCACGCGTCCCGTTCCCGTCGGTGGCCTGCGCCGCTTTTCCCTGTCCTCCTCACCCGTGATCGGCCTCGGCGCGTGGGGTAGTTGGCGGCGTGTCTGCGTCTGTCGGCGTGCAGTGTAGCTGTTACTTACCATTGCTGCCACTGGGTGCCGTGGAAGCGATACATACGTATAAACAAACGGATGGATGGGGAACGCGACCAGACCAGACCAGCATACATATACGCATACGTACGAAGACGAGCGAGGGCAGCTACTGCCGCCGCTCTGCGTACGCCGCCCTCCCCCCGTCGTCCCACCGACCTCACGTGTTCCGGTGCGACGCAGCTGCTCGATGTGGTGCGGTGCGGATCGTCCGTCAAAGAAGACAAACTCCCACCACTCTGGAAGCTTCGTATTCACCGCCGGAAAAGAAAAAAAAGGAAAAAAATAAAGAAGGGAAACCTTTTGCCGTGCGGTGGTGGTGGTGGTGCTCGGTCCTCTCTCTTTCGAGATGCACCGGACGTTCAGAGAGGTGAGCCTAAGGTAAAGTCGCCACGGACGGACGGACGGCCGGCCGATGCTTTTTTTTTTAGTCCACCACCACCACCACCACCACGACCTCCGCAATTAGATAGTGGCGCACTACACGTCTACGCTCAGCACCACGTACGGCAGGGCAGATCATTATCACATCCAGTCCAGACCCTCGCACCACCCCAGGCAGCAGCGGAATCGCGCGCCTTTCGTCCCGCACGCAACTCTGCTCGCTCGCGGAACTACCTACCGTGCGGGTGCAGCGGAACGCAACTGCGGATTCCCATCTCCTCTTTACAGTCACAAGGGCTCTGGACTCTGGAGTGAGTTTGGTTTGCTACCGCCGCCCATGGCCAACGCCACGACAAATCAAAATCTGTCGACGATAAAAACAAAAAAACAAATTGTCACTCGACTCGAGTGGTCGGATTGGTCAGCCGCCTGCATAAATTTACTTGGTATTTAGTTGGCTGACCGTGCAGGTTTTGCTCCATTCGGTTGGCACACTGTATTCTTCTCGAAAACGGGCCTAGTTAGCAACAGTTGCCGATCCTCAGACAAAAAAGCATACTGGCCAATACGAAGGGGGTCAGCTACTAGTATTATCATGCTTATTAGGGCCCAACCTCAACGGGCCACGAGACCCAGTCCGAGCAACACACGGCGCATCCAACCTCATGTTTGCGCTGGCACTGACTGTTTTGTGGGCTGCCAAGCGCTCACAATTAAACAGTCTCACTGGATGGACAAGTAATGAAATTACAAAGCTTTACAACACTAAATTATAAAACGTTTTGATTTTTCTACGTACATTATTTTTTACTATATATTTAGATACAATGTATATTTAAATACATAACAAAAAGCTATAAATCTAGAAAATATTTTATAATTTAGGACCGAGGGAGCAGCAAAGACCAAAGAATGCAATAGGATAGTATAACGAATATGCCCTTAAAGAGGCATATACACATGGAGGCATTGTGCTGCACGAAGTGGAAAGCGGAAAGAAGTTGAAATGGGATATGAGGATTGAACACCAGCTTTCAGATGGTTCCTTGCTTTGATTACTTGTGACATGTTTGGTTTAAGGATTAAGATAGTCTATCATCTTCTCACCTCTCACTTTCTTTTTTAGTTTGTTGAATATAATAAATTGATTCATCAGCATTTCATTCATCATAAGCTCATAATTAGTAATAATATGGAGAACGAATTTATTCCACCAAATTTATAAAATAAACTTATGATACACAACATCATCTAAAATAGATTGACTCTTCAAACCAAATGCCCCTTAGTTTTTCTGTCTTCACGTGAGAACTCTCTCAGCAAGTATCTATGGTATCACATGTACTGCGCGAGCCATTGCTTACACATATCAAGCACTGTCAATGCATTTGCATGTAATGCCTGCAAAAAAAGAGAGAGTAATATGGACTCAACACAGAACCAAATAAAGATACTGAGGTGAAGAGAGGGAAAGGGTATAAGTACTGAAATCACGTAAAGTCCTCAATATGTATCACATCGTGCTCATATGTCTTGTACGCCCATGGGAAGTCATGTTTTTTTTGTCATTCAACATCGAGGGAAGATATACCTCAGTCCTAAACTTATGTGTAATATGTTTAGACTTAAATCAAACTTCTAGATATTTGAGCAACAATCTGAGAGATGTCCTCTTTGTGACCAAATGGAGGAGACTATGCCACATCTTTTAGTGTCTTGTGTATTTGCTAGACAAATTTGGTGGCATGTTTTTCCCCAATGGGCTAGCAAGTCTTGACTCCTCAACCTCATGTTTTCCAAGACCGGTGGAGGAATGTGTGATAGTAGGTGGATAAAAGTCAGCGCAGATGTTTCAATTGAACTGTAATCTTAGTCGCTAGGTGGCTGTAGAAACATTGGAACACTTGTGTGTTCGAGGGGCAGTTTGTGTGTGCCCAGCATTGTTGCAGTTCATCCGGGATGACGCCGTTAGATGGTCTCTAGCAGGAGCCGCTGGGTTGGCAGACATTTGGCCTCAATAGGAGTAGTTGTAGGCTAGTTCTACCTTATGAAAGTTTTTATGTATTTTTGTTTCTGTCCTCCGTAAGAAGGCTTATATTGTGTCTGCAGTTGTTGGTCTATTTTGGATCCTTCTTCCTCTTATTATAATGATGTGTAGCTTTCTCGTGCGTTCGAGAAAAAAAGGAAAAAAAAAGAAATAGATGATGGCCTTTCTTGTGTCGTTGTTTCAATTACTCAAGAAAACTTCAGACCATTTTCTAATCGGGGGCCAACGACATTTCTCATGTATGTGATCAATGGCACGATTCTTAAAGTTCACAGACCAAACAAATAACTAGAAAAGGTTCAGACTTGACCCTGCCCATTAAGGGGCCAAAGTGCCAAACCAGATACTATAGGGCCAAACCATACTATAGCAACTGATGAGTTGAAGATATTCAATTTATTCCCCGTGTTCCAAATTATAGTTCGCTTTTACATTTATACTAAGTCAAACTTCTCTAACTTTGACCAAATTTATAGAAAATTGAATTAACACCTATAATATCAAATTAGTTTCATTAAATCTCTACTTTTAAGCATGAGTTTCGTGCGTCGTGCGTCACACGCAAAACCCGTAGAACAGATCTGTTTTCCTCCCCCACGTCTCATCTAACAACCAGACCATTAGCTCCCAGATGGACTGTGAGAAAAAACGTAAGCTCAACATGACACAAAGCCACACACAGTGTAATATTCCCTAGATATTACCACCTCCCTAGCTGAATGAGGACAAGTTACCGACCGAACTATAAAAAAGGGATAAGTCTCTTTTTCAATCTAACTTTCTCGGCCTTTTAGCTAAGATAAGTGCAGTATTTGCAGTTTAAAATCTAGTATGTGGGCCATATATCCACTTCAATTTTAAATTATTTTTATGGGGAGGGTTAACTTTAACTTTAATTTTATTTTTTATGGGGATGATTCATCCCACTGGCTTGAACACTCAGCCACTGAACACTCAGGTCGTAAAACTGTTGATGTATCGTCATATGCACGGCATTATACTAGTTAGTAGTTATACATGAAATATGCCTGCGTGAGTTTATTTGAAGTCATAGATGCTAATATATTTTTCTAAATAAAAATTTGGTCAAAGTTTTGACTTACTCCCTCCCTCCCAAATTTACTGTCGTTTTAGGATTCGAGGCGCATACCATGAAAGAAGCAAAATGACCTTCACACTCCTACAACTACAACGTCCTAATCTCTACATCTAGTGCGAAGTTAATGGACATGCTTTATACGCCCTGTCATTGATACAGCCACAAAGGCCAACGGCGCAGCAACTGATGCATTGCAGCAACTTTTTCATCCCAAAAGATGCACTTCCATAGAGTTTTTTTTCCCTTGAACAAATGAACCAGGACACTTTCTGAGGACATGCTTCATTAATTGCTCCTATGTCCTGTCATTGTTATAACTGATTCCAATAGGCACAGGACTTCCGTAGCTAGCGAAACGACACTCTTTGTGGGACATACTTTCAAAGCTAAAATGACAGTAATTTTAGGATAGGGAGTAGTACAAAGCTGAACTATAGTTTTGAAGAGGGGCAGGGGGCTACAAGTCATTGATGGTAGTAGAAAGATGCAACATAAAATTCATTCGATTATTAATAAGCAGCAAACATCTGTAAATTTGTGAAGATAACTGACCTGATGGGCAACATATTGAACATCAGCGACACTTCCACTTCGTGCGGCTATTTGGAATGCACTTTTTAGACGTCCACAGACAACACAAGCAAGTACTTTCCTGCAAATTTATAAATTATTTAGAAAAACACATGATCAGAAAAGGAATTCATTATAAGCACCAATGCTCACTGACAGTAAGCACCATCCAGGCATGAAACATTGAGATCAGTGCTTCGTTGTCCACAGACAACAAAATGCTGCAATTTAGGTAATAAAATCATCTGTAACACTAATTAAAATTTTGTTTCTGTTAGCAGTAGCTACCTGTGATTGCTGATTAGCATGTCGATAAGGCGATCTGGTCTTTCTTTATGCTTGTTGGCATAAACATTTATAGCAGCACCAATAACCTAGCAAGTTAACAAATATATCAGTAATTCAACCAGTTAGAACATCAAAGGCAGACCCAGGGTCATGAATAGTAAGGGATTGTAGCCCCCTCAATATCTTTACTCCTAAAAGAATATAATTTTAATGAGAATGTTCATATCATTTCTTGGTTTAAATCCTACAAGGTAAATTTGAGACTGTAAAAAATGAAAGCACTTATAACCTGATCCCATTCATCATCATCTATAGTCCCCCTTATATTCTTCAAGAACTCTGTCAACTGGCCCCCTTTTTTCCTTTCTGCGAGGGATGCAGCTACCCCAGCATAAATATCAACAGCTAAACCAAAGCAGACAATAAGTTAACTGAGGTAAAAGACATACTTCAGAACATGTTAAAAAAACATCAATTCTAAGTATCAAATGAACAAGGACATAATGAATCCAATATTTATACCTGGGAGATCAAACTCATGAAGCATTCTGAAAGCTAAATCAAAATGCTTTTCAGCCAGAGTTTCAACAACCATGCACCTTCGCCTGCAAAATAATAAGCGTACAATTTTGAAAAGTAGTTTCAACAAATGATAAAGTCAAGGACAAGTTGGCTAAGTGCGGTGAACTTTTTTTTCTCAAACGCGCAAGAGAACTAGACATCATACATCATTATATTATTAAGAAGAAAATATGAGGGTGTAAGACAAGTGGCTGAATAGAATTAATGTATTAGATGGTGAAGGGATTACAATATATAGCCAAGGAGGGTGGCGCACTAAGGGAAGTGCAACAACCTGTGGCAATCATACCCTGATTGCCATAGATGGCAGATCCTGAACTAAGGAAGCTGATCCTAGGTACCATATAGGACAGCACAACCTGCTAAGCCTGACCAGGTATCCATACCTGTCCTCACGCAGGAGGAGGATGGAAGGCAGCCTAGGTAAAGGAAAGTACATATGTATGGAAATATTCTAACAACCCCCCCCCTCCCCTAGTCAAAACATCTAGTCGTGGACTTGAACTCAAGAAACACTGATGACGGAAGCCCTTTCGTGAAGATGTCAGCAAACTGAGACGTGGTTGGAACATGTAAAACTCGGACATCACCAATAGCAATCCGTTCTCGAACAAAGTGGAGATCAATTTCAACATGCTTCGTATGGTGATGTTGAACCGGATTGGTGGATAAATAGACAACGTTGATGTTGTTACAATAGACAAGACTGCTCCTTTGAAGGGCGGCGAAGTTCCAACAAGAGCAAAGTGGAGATCAATTTCAACATGCTTCGTATGGTGATGTTGAACCGGATTGGTGGATAAATAGACAACGCTGATGTTGTTACAATAGACAAGACTGCTCCTTTGAAGGGGGCGGCGAAGTTCCAACAAGAGCTGACGTAACCAACTGGCCTTGGCAACACCATTAGCAACTGCACGATATTCGACTTCAACACTGGAACGAGAAACAACATTCTGATGCTTGGAGGACCAGGAGACAAGGTTTCCACTGAGGAAAACTGCATCGCCAGAGGTAGAACACCGAGTGTCAGGACAACCCGCCCAATCTGCATCAATATATACCACAAGCTCGGTGATAGATGAGGAACGATGAAGGAGAAGACCATGGTCAACAGTCCCATAAAGGTAACGAATGATACGCTTCAGAGCAGTCATTTGTGGTTCCCAGGGGTCATGCATATGGAGACAGACTTGCTGAACGACATAGGCAATGTCAGGACGGGTGAACGTCAAGTACTGAAGAGCACCGATCAAACTCCGGAACTGAGTAGCATCCGAAACTACTGGACTAGAGTCTGCAGGCAGCTTGGACTGAAGATCAACAAGTGTAGAGCAGGGTTTACAACCGGTCATACCCGTACGGTCAATGATATCCAGAGCATAAGTACGCTGCTAAAGAAAAAGACCATCCGATCTGCGCTCTACTGCAATGCCAAGGAAATGATGAAGAGGCCCCAGATCCTTCATAGGAAAATAATTCTGAAGAGCTGCAATCACTCGTTGTAAGAGGACCATGCTGGTGACGGTGAGGATGATATCATCAACATAAAGTAACAAGTAGACTGTTTTCGTGCCATGGTGAAAGATGAACAGAGAAGTATCACCTTTGGCTTCAACAAAACCCAGAGACTTCACATGAGATGCAAATCGACTGTACCAGACACGCGGAGCTTGCTTCAGACCATAAAGAGACTTGTTAAGATGACAAACATAATCAAGACGAGTTGAATCAACAAAGCCTGCCGGTTGACTGCAATAAACTGTCTCAGAGAGTGTACAATGAAGAAAGGTATTCTTCACATCGAGTAAGTGAATAGGCTAGTCCTGGCTCCTGAGAGAGCCAAAGTGAGAACTATGCGAACCGTGGCGGGTTTGACCACAGGACTGAAAGTCTCATCATAATCCACACTCGGACGCTGAGTGAAACCCCGACATACCCACCGCGCCTTGTAGCGCTCAAGAGTACCATCTGCATGAAACTTGTGACGGAAGTGCCACTTGCCAGTGATGATATGAGTACCAAGAGGATGAGGAACAAGATACCATGTGTTGTTGGAGACCAAGGCCTAAAATTCCTCTTCCATGGCACGACGCCAGAGAGGATCAGGAAGCCCCTGATGAACTGAAGTCGGCTCAGGGAAGACGGCTGCAGTGGAGAAAATAGCTGGCACCCGAAAACTAGCCTTGGCCCTGGTGGTCATGGGATGGTCATTGACCACCACAGGCATAGGGACAGTGCCAGAAGGTAGAGTTGGAGCCGAGGAAGTTGGTGCAGGTTCCGCTGTAGTCGTCGCAGAGGTACCAAAGGGGCCCGCTGTGAGGCCCGACATAGAAGGAGCCCAATGTCAACGGCGAGTGTACACGCGCATGGGCTCAGGTGGAGCTGGTAAAGGGTCATGTACCTCCTATACAGGTGACAGATAAGGAGGTATAGGAGACGCAAGGTCCTGTACCTCCTAGACATGCGAAGTCGCTGGAGGAGGACCCAAATGGGGCTCCTGACCCGACCCAGATGTGAGTGGCCGAGGTATGGCACGGATGGTCTTGGTGGGAAGGCGATTAAGAAGGTATGTGGTAGTGTGAAGACCTTCCACCCAAAAGTGGGCAGAGAGGGATGCTTGAAAGAGTAAGAAGCGAATGATATTGTTGGTGGTGCAGATAACACGCTCAGCCTTACCATTCTGGGGGAGGTGTAGGGACATGACATTCGAAGAAGAGTGCCATGGGTGAGGAGGGAACGAGTGGTGGAGTTGTCAAATTCACGTCCATTATCACATTGTAAGTGCTTAATAGGCAGCCCAAACTAAGTCCGTTATCACATTGTAATTATCCTGAGGTTTGTCCTTTATGTGATCAAGATTCGGAGAATATCCAACACCTCCTTTGCACTTGCATTTTTGCGCGGCAATTTTGGTATTACATTCTCTCTTCATTGGGACTAGCTAATCTTTCCCCTGCCTCTAATGAGTCCGCCTTTGCTGACTGGTGGGAGAAGGTGTGTAAGCAAGTGCACAAATCCAAAAGAAGAGGCTTTAACAGTATCATCATCTTGGGGGCTTGGTGTTTATGGCTTCATCGTAATAAGGCGGTTTTTGATGGCGTCATACCTTCCATTCATGGAATAAAATCAGTTTTTTTGGATGAGTTTGAGTGTTGGAGGCTTGCCGGTGCTAGACATCTTGAGGCTTTGGGTCCTGGTGATGCAATTTTCAGATCAAGGGTTCTATTGGGTGCTTAGTGAAGAGCAGTTTTGTGGGTGTGTGGCCTGCTGGCACTTTTGCTGTTGTTCTTCTTTTGCGTGCTGTTGTTTTCATGTGCAGAAGGAGGCTGCAGTTCTGTGCGTAGCAGGAATTGGTGGTCTTGTGTTTGGCCTATTTTGGCATTATACTTTGGTCCATTTTGGACTGTTTTCTTCTCTTAATTTAATGATGCGCAGCTCTCCTGCGCGTTCACGAAAAAAATAGGCAGCCCAAACTGAGTGGTAGTGTAACGGAAGAAAGATGATAACACATCAGAAGTATTAGACTTGAGGCGCAATGGAAAAGTCCACAAATAGTGAGTGTAATCATCAAGTATGACAAGATAGTATTTATAACCAGACACACTGACAACAGGAGATGTCCACAAGTCACAGTGAATAATATCAAAAGGTTGCGATGCACGGGAGGTGGAGCTAGAAAAAGTTAAACGAGTGTGGCGACCTAGTTGGCAAGCATGACATAACTCAGTGGAGCTGCGAGGACAACTAATGACAGTGGCATTGCGAAGTTGGGACAACACATCAGAGCCAGGGTGACCAAGACGCTGGTGCCACGTAGGTGCAGGGACAGCAGCCAGAGCACAAGTCGCCGATGAGGATGAGTTGGGAAGACACAGAGTGTAGAGGGGACCAACACTATTGGATCTGATGATCATGTTCCCGGAGTTGAGATCCTTCACAAAAACACCAAGCGGATCAAATTCAAGAGAGCAGCAGTTGCCAGTAGTAAAACGACGAACAGAGAGTAAATTGTGGAGTATGTGAGAAGTATGAAGAATAGTATTAAGGTACCAAGGGCCGGGAAGAACCGTATCACCTCTGAGGTGACCGGAAGAGCCGCTCCATTTCCAACAATGACAGAAGAGGATAGGTGGAATCAGGAGGACCAAAATTACTAAGGGTGTGTTTGGTTCCCACCTCCTAAACTTTGGTGACTAAAGTTTAGTCACTTTTAGTCCTTAAACTGCCAAACAGTACGACTAAATGAGGCCTCCCAAATTGAAATTCTAGGGACTAAAGTTTAATTCCTAAAGTTTGGGAGGGTGATTAAAAGAACCAAACGCCCCCTAAGTGTTATGGGCCTAGAACTCAGCCCATGTACAACACATTAGGGTTAGAAGGGAAACCCCACTAGTGGCTCCCAGCACATCCAAACATGCCACTTTGGCTAAGCTTAAGTAATCGTTCAGTATATATATATGAACAATAAGAGGACAGACTTCGTGTACTACTCATTGCAATGAACACTGGAAACAGCTTAATAATGGTGCGTTTAATCTAAACCATGATCTGGAAGATGTAAATCCAACTTTGCCACAGTTGATGTTGGGAATGTAGTTGTCCTCTAGAACATTTCTAAAGGATTCAACCTTATAAGGCAAATACATAATACAAACCTCAGAGTTTCAGGGTCTGTTGGATTCCCAAAAAGGGAAGTTTTCCACTGAGAGCCATCTATACTATTGAGGGCCTTCACCACATCCATCTACAACGCCAACATGTGCAATTAGGTTAGCCATCTGAGCCAAAATTTGCAGAGTTACATTGAATATAGAGCATTAGAGTTAACAGTCACGTGGGCCCCCAAGAAAATCAGTCCCATAAATTCATAATCAATGTCTTTTTTTTCCCTGGATGTGCAAGATAGCTGAACATATTTTATATTATGGCGAGAAAAACGGGATTAAGAGTGTGTTTGGTTGGAGTCAATTAGAATGGAAGGGCTCCATTCCAGGTTTTGAGAATTGAGCCGTTCTATTATGCATTTGGCAAGCAGAACAGAGCCGCTCCATTTTTTTTTGGTTGAAGAGTAGAATAGAGCGGAGCCGGTCTGTTCTCCGTTTGGTTGGAGAGCCATATGAGTATATAGGGGAGGAGAGCGCTCGCATCCGATCGTTTTGGTGGAGCAGGAGCAATCCAACTACTTATGGCAAATTTCTATATGGAGACTCCAGGAGCCGCACCGCTCCTCTTTTTGTTAGAAACCAAACATCCAGAAAATAAGAATGGAGTCGTTCCATTCTCCTCTACTCTTCAACCAAACACACCCTAAGAGCAGCAACCACTTCAGTGTCCTCCGCGAGACCAAATAAGGTTGCAAAATAGAAATACAACCAATACTAATTGCTGATATAAAAAAACAACAATCACCAATAACAAAAACAATGACAACCTCAGCAGAAGCCCAGAACCAGTCTGCTACTCAAACCAACCCCTCTACCCGATTCATGACCAGCTCCTAGAGCTTTGAAGCTCCAGCCAAGCACCAGAGCAAAAGACAGAAACTGACAGTTCCCTCACCTGATAGGAAACACGAGTGGAATATTTCATTATCGTTTCCCTGGTCATTTTTCCAGGTGCACCCTTATTCCGAGCAGACCGCAATACCAACTTAGTAGCCTCGATTGTTCTATCTCGTACAGATAAGGCTTCTTCGAAATGTGTCTGCAATCATAAGAAACTAAACATAAGACAAAACAACCAAATAGTTATTTTTGTAACGAACCATGGTCCATGTTATTTTTCTTGATTCGTCATGTCCGAATTTTCATTGTTGTGATAGTCTAAACAAATATCACATTTTGGAACCTGAAATTATATGTAGGTAAATAAAAATTGAGAAAACATTATGGAACTTTCAGGACTCCACTCACGTTGATTTTATGCCCTGACTGTTTTTATGACACATACAATTGGTATATCCACAATGTTAGAGATATGTATAGGTTGTTATATTTGTACTTATCCATTGTACCGACTTTGACTTGTACTCCAAACCATACGGCCTATGTAATGAAAGGTCACCCCCAAACAATGGGTGTGAGGTATTTTCCTCTTCTCTACATGGTATCATGAGACCGGGCCTAGCCCTAGCCTATACCCCTCCACTGCCACCCCACTTCCAACCCCTTACGCCCCAACCCTAGGCCGCAGCTGGACCTAACCCTAGGGCACCACCAGCTACGAACCTAGGGCCTCGATGGTTCCTATTTCCCAGGGCGCGTCCCCAACACCTCCTCTTCTGCCACCGATGACGTCGCCTCCAACACCACCGACAATTAGCTGCTAGTGATCATGGTGCATCCCAAGTTCCCAACGTCACCGTTTTTGTCAAATCCCATGTTCCCATGACGCTGGAGATTAAGAATTCCAACTACAAGTGGGCGTCCCACTTCAAATCCTTGTGCAAAATTTGGCCTCAAGTCGCATATCGATGGAACGCTCCTGCTAATCCCGCCGACACGAATTGGGACCAGGCGGACTGTTCCGTCAAAAGTTGGATCTTCAGCTCCGTCGACAACTCCGTTCTCGACCTCGCAATGGAGGACGACGACCAATCTGCTCGCGATCTTTGGGTCGCCATTGAGAACATCCTCCGCGCCAACAAAGAGCCATGTGCCATCTTTCTCAACCACGAGCCCCTGACCATCTTCTGCAACTCCAGCATCGACTCCTAATGCCAGCACTCGAAGACCACCGCCGACGCCCTCCGTGATGTCGGTCACCCCGTGAAGGACTCCGAAGTCGTCCTCAACCACCTTCGCGGTCTCAACCATCGATTCTCCAACACACATGACATCATCGCGAACGCCATCGCCCGCCCCACCTTCGCCGCGGCGCACACCATGCTCATCCTCAAGGAACTGCGCCTCGCCAACGACGACAAGGTCGCTGCCAGCACTACCCTCGTCACCACCGGCTGTACCAGTCTATGCGGGTGTCGCGGCACCTCCACCCCCACCTAGGTCATCGTCCTTGTTGCCCTTACGGCTCTTGCCTCCCGACCCCCTGATGAGAAGCCCAAGGGCAATGACTGTTGGCGCTAGACGAAGGGCAATGGGGCAGCATTGGACAGGGTATGTCGGCCCCAACGAACCTTGGATATGCTTCAACCCTGGACCTTGGATGCCTAGCGGGGGGGGGGGGGCAGGGGCGCCCTCCATCGGTCGGCCTACTGGGGCCTAAGCCTCAGGCTCACACCGCCTTCGCTCCTCTCCAAGTTTACCAGCCCTCTCAGGCTTGGATCAGGCGGAGGCTGATTGCTGCCCTAAATCAGCTCTCCTTCCAGAACCCCAGGCCATGGGTAATGGACTCTGGCACCTCCACCCAAATGATGTCTGATGATGGTATACTCCTCCCCCGCCACTTACCCTCTCAGACTATCCCCAGCAGACTCCCTATGTCACTCCCTATCTCACTCTCTATTTCAAACTCCAATCTGCAAATAGTGCAATATACAGTGCAATACAGTACTTTACACGACCCTTTACATGCCCCGCTGGAGATGGCCACATCCGTCCATCATAGTTGATAATGGTGCCTCCCTCCCTATCACCCACCATGGCTCATCTGCACTCCACACAAATTCTTCCACATTTCATCTAAACAATGTCCTAGTTGTTCCATCCCACATTCACAATCTTCTTTCTGTCCGCCAATTTACACGTGACAACCTTTGTTCCACACAGTTTGGTGCCTTTGGTTTTTCTGTTAAGGATATCAGGACCCGACATGTGATTCTTCCCAGCAATAGTTCGGGCAACCTCTACACCATACCGCAGCACCATCGGCCAGTTTGTTTCGTCTTTTTTCTTACGAGCATTTCTGAGAATTTGGCTGTGGGGAGAATATGAGTATTACAGGGGTACGTACGGAGGAAGATGAAGGGGTTCATAGGGTTTAAGATCTAGGAAGTGATGGATTCCTCCTATCGTGGCGGCTTGACCGATTGTGTATTCACGTTGATTTTGAACGATTTTCACCAAAGCGATTCTCATAGAAGCGGACTGAAAAGCTGAGCGTTTGGCAGTCCACAGCAGCTTCTGGCAACCAAAATCAACAAAAAAGCTGAAACGAACAGGGCCCATGTCACCCCTCAGGCTGCCTTAGCCACCTCCTCCACATTGTGGCGTCATCGTCATGGTCATCCTAGCAGTTCCGCCATCACCACTCTTAGGAAAAATTCATATATTTTCATATAATAAAGTAGCGTCCACCTTCCTCTGTCATGCTTGCCAGCTAGGGAAACATGTACGTCTACATTTTCGTAGGTCATCATCACATACCTCTACTTTCGAGTTAATTCATTGCGATGTTTGGACATCCATTGTGATGTTTGGACATCTCCTATTCTTAGTGTCTTTGGCGGCCATTACTATTTGGTATAATTGATGATTTTTCGCACTATTGCTATTCCCACATAAATCCAAATTTGATGTGTCAACACAGACGATTTTCTAGCCTACACTAAGAACCAATGCCAGCTTTCTGTCAAAACCATTCAAGTAGACAACGGACGTGACTTTATCAACCACGCCCTCACCTCCCTTCTAAACTCCTCCGACATCCTCCTTCGTCTCTCAAGCAGGCCACAATCTGCGTCTCCTCAACATTGCAGTTTCACGTGGAAGGCCAATCCATCAGTTGGACGTGAAGAACACATGTCTTCACGGCCACCTGGACGAAACAGTATACTATCCGGCTGTCAGCAGCCTCCTGCTTCATCGACTCGTCTACTCCTGATTATGTTTGCCTTCTCCAGAAGTATCATTATGGTATAAAGCAGGCACCTCGGGCATGGTGCCAAAGGTTCGCCACGTGCATACGAGTATACGACATCTCAACTTCAGGTCTGCTATCTCGGACACCTCCCACTTTGTTTACATGGAGCTGAAGCTGAGATGTATACTCGTATGTCGACAACATCGTCACCATGCCCGGATGCTGACTGGGGCGGATGTCCAGACTCCAGCCGCTCCACATCCGGCCACTGTGTCTACCTTGGGACAACCTAGTCTCCTGGTCGTCCAAGCGACAGACCACTGTCTCACGCTCCACTGCCAAGTTTGAGTACCGTGTTGTTGCCTATGTTGTCACCGAATGCTGCTGGCTCCGGCAGCTTCTCTAGGAGCTCCATATCTCGATTGCTCATGTGAGATTGTTGTTTATTGTGACAATGTGAGTGTTGTCTACATGACGGCCAATCCAGTTCATCGCCGGAGCAACAAGCATATCGAGATTGACATTCTCTTCGTCCGCGAGAAGGTCGCTCTAGGCAAAATCCGAGTACTTCATGTTCCATCTTCTCACCAACACACATATATCATGACCAAAGGCTTGCCTACACAGTTGTTTACTGATTTTAGGTCCAATCTCTATGTTCGGGATCCTACCGCTACGACTGCGGGCAAGTGTTAGACAAATGTATAGGTTGTTATATTTGTACTTATCCATTGTACCAACTTGTACTCCAAGCCATACAACCTATATAATGAAAGGTCACCCCCATAATGCTGTGAGGTGTTTTCCTATTCTCTACACACAAGACTCATTCTCCAAAATACATGCCAACAACACACATGGTTGGCATAAATGTATTCAGAAGTGCATTATAATAGTAAAGACAATGAACATAAGATGTAATTATACCTTGGCATGTCCCAAATGCCTCAAAGCCTCCTCTTGAGACATTGAATTCATAAATAATTGAATACAACAAAGGCCAGAAGCAACATGGTCATCTTTTAGAACCTGACACATCACACCATTGTAATGATAAATTGCCTCAAAATCGGTGAACCTATGGAATCCAAAGAGAAATGCAAATGGATATTGATAGTACCAGGAAGTTGTAGAGATAATTAAAATGCCTGTGTGTTTCACAATAGTTGCAAATGCGGGTGATAATAGTGTTCATGTACTGAATCATGTGTGCCTCATGATATGTGGGCGATTGTGTTATTGTCCGTATTGTATTCTCCAAAACAGCCATGGCACCATATCCAAGACAGAGATCACACAAGTCATCAATTGTCCCATAATCAGTTGTTAAAGGATCACTCCATGGAGCTGAAGACAAAGATGTTTCCCCTTCCGTGGTTGGTTGACTGAATGGGAAGAACAGAGAGCATGCTTCAGTGTAATGGCCATGCCTGAACATGAAAGCAAGCATTTGTGGCCGAGCATACTGCACAAATCCAGGAGAATCGTTATTAACAAAAAAACAATATAAACTGATAAATTATCGAATCAGATCCAACTTCTAAAATTGCAATCGAAAGAAGTAAACAGGACCAAAAGTTAAATAGGCTACAAGATTGTGGCTCAGATTGCCAAGGTTCTGTAGGCAATCAGTCACTCCAGATGAGAACGGTGAGAAGGAACGGATACATGATTCAGGTGTTCATATGCAAGGTGGAACTGGGGACTCTAGAAAGTGAAAAGAAAGCTCTAGGGCAACCCTACAGGATAAAATCTGATTGACTAAACAAAAAGTAGCATACATATTAATGGGTACAAATCTTACATCTTGCAAGTAATGAATACACTCAGCATATCGGACACTATCAAGATTGCTGCGAGGGCCATCTTCAAGGTAGGAACTAGCAGTCCTGAATTGGCTGTCTACATGACCTCTGGACTGTCGGGACCTCTCAGATCGTGGAAATGTCGATGGCATGTACAGAACATTCAGATAAGCATCAGCAGAAAGGGAATCATCAAAGATGGTCGCCGCACTCTTTGCCAAATGCTCATACCTGCAATGCAAGTTCAATAGCAGAATTACCCAAAAAGAAGGAACAAAATGCAACAATGGTGTGCCAACTGAGATTGGAAATGCAAAAAACCATATGCAGATTAATCTCAGAAAGTACTGTAGTATTACAAATCTCACTGGGTTTTGTAAACATATTACTGTGTAAATTAGCTGTCAAAGTTGTTTTTCGAAGCAGTATTGACATTCAAAACTGTAAAAGTAGGTAGTACAAAGTAAATCCAAATTAAAACTGAGGGCAGATTTCGTATCCACAGGCTCAGGCATCACTGTGTAATTCAGCATGTCAGTGTTCCAAATAGTAATGAAATATGTGGCACACATTTGTCAGGTAAACCTGCAAAATATAGCTCCTAATCCATCGTAGATGTCAAGAATCCAAGTACACAAGCAGTCAACCCATATCGGTCATCACGTAACAATTGGCGCTCGTGTTCATCACGTACTAGCAAGCACTTGTGTTTTTTTAATCTCAGTAACTGTAGAATGGGAAAAACCCTAACCCTATACTAGGGTGGGCCTGTATATTAATAGATTGAGAGTTGGGCCTGACCCATTACAAACAGAGGGGTGAGATGGTAAATGTACAGAGAAGACCCCCTAAACCCTAATACAGTTCTAACACCCCCCCCGCAGTCGCAACTCTATCTTGTACAGATGTTGAGACTGGACCGAAAGTCTAGGAATACACTCATCGATAGCCCCTTGGTGAATATGTCGGCGAACTGCAGCGTAGTGGGGACGTTGAGGACCTGAACGTCACCGGCAGCGACACACTCGCGGACGAAGTGCGGGTCGATTTCCACATGCTTCGTGCACTGATGCCGCACACAGGGTTGGTGGAGAGGTAGACAGCGTTGACGTTGTCGCAGTAGACCAGGGTGGCGCGCTGGAGGGGGCTGTGGAGCTCGTGTAGAAGCTGGCACATCCAGGATGCTTCGGTCACGCCGTTGGCCACAGCGCGATACTCGGCCTCAGCGCTGCAGCGGGAGACGACGGGCTGTCGCCTGGCGGCCCAAGAGACGAGGTTGGCGCCGAGGAACACGGCATAGCCGAAGGTGGACCGGCGCGTGTCGGGGCAGCCGGCCCAGTCAGCGTCGGTGTAGACCACAAGTTCCGACGTCGAGGATGGTCGGAGGAGGAGGCCGAAGTCGAGGGAGCCCCTGAGGTAGCGCAGAATCCGCTTGAGAGCGGTGAGATGGGGCTCCCGTGGGGTGTGCATATGAAGGGTTGAAGGCATACCTGTTGAACGACTTAGGCGATGTCTGGCCGGGAGAAAGTAAGGTACTGGAGCACGCCTGTCAGGCTCCGGTAAGACGTCGCGTCGGCGACTGGGGGCCCGTCATCCTCAGAGAGCTTCGTCTGAGTGTCAACAAGAGTGGAGCAGGGCTTGTAGTCGGACATGCCAGCCTGCTCCAGAATGTCGATGGCGTACTGTTTCTAGTGCAGGAAGAGATCCTGGGGCCGGCGTTCGGCAGTGATGGAGAGGCCCCAGGTCCTTCATCGCAAACTCTTGCTGGAGGGCAGTGATCGTGCACTGTAGGAGATCGGCGGTGGATACTGTGAGCACAATGTCGTCGACGTAGAGCAGGAGGTAGACGGTGTCCTCGCCCCACCGGTAGATGAAGAGTGATGTGTCCGACTTGGCCTCGACAAAACCGATGGAGGCCAGGTAGGTGGCTAAGTGGCTGTACCAGGCCCGTGGGCCTGCTTGAGGCCGTAGAGGGAGCGGTTCAAGCGGCAAACCCGGTCCGGCTGAGCGGTGTCGACGAAGCCGGTGGGCTGGCTGCAGTAGACAGTCTTCGTCGGAGTGCCATGGAGGAAGGCGTTCTTGACGTCGAGCTGGTGGATCGCCCAGTTCCGGGAGAGGGCGAGGGAGAGGACGGCACGGACGGTGGCGAACTTGACGACGGGGCTGAAGGTCTCATCATAGTCCACTTCGAGGCGTTGGGTGAAGCCCCGAAGGACCCAGCGGGCCTTGTAGCGGTCGAGGGAGCCGTCCAAAGTCAACTTGTGGCGAAAGAGCCACTTGCCGGTGACCACATTGGTGTCGGGTGGACGCGGCACCAGGTCCCACGTGTGGTTGGCCATCAAGGCCACGTACTCCTCCATGGTCCGACGCCAGTGGGGGTCGGCGAGGGTGGTGCGAACGGAGGAGGGGACCGACAAGGCGTCCGGTGGAGTAGTTATCGTATCCGCGGCCAGGATCAGTCTGTCGATAGGCCGAAGAACTCCAGCGGCGCGGCGAGTCACCATCAGGTGAATGTGCCCGGGGTCGCGGTGAATGGCGATCGGATGGTACACCGACGACTCAGGGGCCAGAGGCGTGGCCGGCCCACGGCGATGATACACGACGGCGGGGTCGGTGAAGCAGGTCGCGCTCGTCGAGGGGCCCGGGTCCGGTAGCGCCGATGACTCAGGGGCGCTCCCGCGGTGGTGGTAGACGAGGGAAGGATCGGCGAAGCGGTTCCCGCGCATTGACGGGGCCGGAGTCGTCGGGGCCTTACGTGGCGCAGGCGCGATCGACGGGGCCGCGCGTGGTGCCGGCGGGGTCGACAGGGCCGCGCGTGGCACATGCAAGGTCGACGGGGCCGCGCGTGGTGCAGGCAGGGTCGTCGGGGCCGTGCGTGGCACACGCGGGGTTGGCGGGGCCACGGGTGACGTAGGCGTGGTCGGTGGGGCCGCACGAGGCACAGACGGGGCCGCGCGTGGCGCAGGTAGACGTGCGAGCGGGGGCGCCGAGGCTACATGTGGCATGGACAGGGTCGACGGGGCCGCGCGCGAGTGCGGTGAACCTGCGCGAGGTGGCAGCAACGGTGCGAGGCGAGGTGTCTGGGAAGGATGGGTACTCGGATCAGTCTCGAGAAGGGAGTCGAGATTGGTGGGTGGGGAGGAGCTAGCAAGGGGAAACACATCTTCGTCGAAAACGACGTGACGGGAGATGATGCGATGGGAGGTGAGGTCAAGGCAACGATACCCCTTGTGGTCAGGAGAGTAGCCAAGGAAGAGGAAGCGAATGGAGCATGGAGACAACTTATGGAGAGCAGTAGCGGAAGTGTTAGGGTAGCAGGCACATCCGAACACGCGGAGGTGGTCGCAAGAGTGGGTTGTGCCGTACAGGGCGAAGTAGGGGGTGGGGTGGTGCACCGCCTTCGACGGTAGGCGATTGAGGAGGTGGGTGGCGGTGTGCAGGGCCTCTGCCCAATAGCTGGCAGGGAGAGACGCCTGGAAGAGAAGGCAGCGGATCATGTTGGTGGTGGTGCGAATCATGCGCTCTGCCCGACCATTCTGGGCGGTGTAGGGGCACGAGAGACGCAAATGAATGCCAACGGTGAGCAAGAATGACCGAGGCGTGGTTGTCGAACTCGCAGCCGTTGTCGCACTGCAGTGCACGGACTGGGCGACGGAACTGGGTGGATACCCAGGCAAAGAAGTGAGGGTGGTAAACGTGTCGGACTTCAGCGGAAGGGGGAAAGTCCAAAGAAAATGGGAGTAGTCGTCCAGAATGACCAGGTAGTATTTGTAGCCAGAGAGGCTAAGGACAGGAGACGTCCAGAGATCACAGTGGACAAGATCAAAGGCCTGAACAGCCCTGGACGTGGAAGTGGAAAAAGGAAGACGAGAGTGACGACCGAGCTGACAAGCATGACAGAGGCGCTCAGAAGAGCCCCGAGTATAGGATATGTCTGAGTGGCTGGAAAGCTGGGACATGACGTCAGGTCCAGGGTGCCCGAGGCGACGGTGCCAAATGGCGGAGGAGGTGGTTGTAGTAGCAAGAGCATGTGATGTGGTGGTGGTAGTAAGTGTAGGAGATGAGGCTACTCTGGTGGGGGGAGTGGAGGGCAAGTGAAGAGAATAGAGGGGGCCGAAGCTATCACAGCGAGCGATCACAGCATGTGTGGGAAGGTGGTGTATGGTGAGACCCTAGGGGTCGAACTCCATAGAGCAGTGATTGTCACTAGTGAAGCGACGAACCGAGAGGAGGGGATGAGTCAGACCGGGAGCAACAAGGACGTCGTTAAGGCAGAATGGTCCTGGAAGAACTAATGCACCTACTGAGGTGACCGGGAGGGTGGAACCGTTGCCTACGACGATGGAGGAAGGATGTGAGGGGTGTGGTGGATGGGAGTGGAATAACGAACTAGTTGTGGGAGTAGTGTGGAAGGAGGCCCCAGAGTTGACCACCCGATCGGTGGGAGAGGGAGACAATGGGGAGGCCGTAAGGTGCGTGGAAAGAGCCAGAGGAGGAGCTCTGACGTGGTTACTAGGGGAAAGGGAGACAACAGGGGCTCGATTGCCAGGGAGGCGATCACTGTACGAGGGAAGACAAGGCGTCCGGACACGTGACGGCCGGCCTTGGGGTGGATTTCGACACAGTCACGAAGGACAGGGCTCATGGCGCGATCGAAGGCCACGAAGGTGCCCTGGACAAGCTGACCATCATAGAGGAGGACACACACGGTGAGCCCATCGAAAGGGGGTGAAGCCATGAGAGAGCGGAGAAGTGAATGGCAAATGGAGTAGCAGAGGGATGCACGGCGTCCAGCGACGAGGGGACACGCGCGCGGGAGAGGAGGGGTAGACATCGCGGCGTTGAGGTGCTCCACGAAGGCATGGAGGACAGCGTGTATGCTGTCGTGCTGCGGGGAGCAGTCCCACTGCGACGAGAAGATGCCGAAGCAGACGAAGCACTGGCGACACGGACGAGGATGGCGGCCGGGAGCAGGCGCGGGTGATGACAGTGGCGTTGTCCTCAGCCTCCGGCATAATGACATAGCACAACCTTGTGGTACTCGTCGCCGACGAAGTGCCCTAATACGACCTGGCCACCTGACGTAGGGCGGCAGCGACGGTCCCAAGACGTTGCCACTTCACGAGGGGGGGACTGGGGAGCGCGGCTCCCGCCGCCGCACGCTGGGCCGGCGCAGACCGGCGGCGCGACGCAGTCCGGCAGGCGCGGGATGGTGGCGCGGCGCGGATCCCTAGGGTCGTCGCAGTCCAGCGCAACCGGCTGGCGTGGGATGGCAGCGCAGCGCGGATGTCGGGTGGGCGCGCCGTCCGGTGGCGCGGAAGCCGGGGTGGGCGTCGCGCCGTCCACGAGCAGGGGGTGGGAGGGCAGGGGCCCGCGGGGCAGCAGCTAGGGCTACGGCCTGCGCGACAAGCTTGGGGGAGGTGAAGCGGCGGCCAGGCCTAGGGGAGGAGGCCAGCGACGGCTGGAGGAGGGAGAGAGGAAAAACTATTGTGGTTCTGATACCATGTAGAATGGGAAAACCCTAACCCTACACTAGGGTGGGCCTGTATATTAATAGATTGATAGTTGGGCCTGGCCCATTATAAACAGAGGGGTGAGATGGTAAATGTACAGGGAAGACCCCCTAAACCCTAATACAGTTCTAACAGTAACAAATATGATTGTGAAATTGAACTTTTTGTACGTTTATTTAATACTCCCTCCGTACCAAAATATAATTCATTTTTAATTAAATATACATTCATTAATTAACCTATAAATGTAGTTTATATGCATGTCTATATTCATTGTCAATTATTTGAATGTGGATAGAAAACAAGAGAGCTAGAAAGAACTATATTTTGGGACGGAGGGAGTATACATGATCTTTTTGTGAAAATTTTAAAATAATGCAACATATCAATCTAAGCATATTTTGGTGATGGGAACACCGGTTCCCCAGGGCCAACAAATTGAAGAACCTAAAAAGAGTAAACACGGAAACATTAATGTCGATGACTTACATGGAACGGACAGAAGAAACATCAACTGGAGGCCCTCCTTCAATTGTGTTGATTATTTCAGTAACAACAGAAGTTGCATCGCCTTTGTATTGTTGAAGTGCTTGCCTGGAAAAAAACGCAAATGTTACAGAAAGTAATGAAAAGCACAACCTACGCTCACAAATTAAATGAAATCCTCAAGTTAATAAATATATGAAAATCAGTGTTTCTTGAGATCAGATTTGCAACCCTCTCCTTTTTGACAGTGGCTACTGAACAAATTCACTCATTGTATCTGCATTGCAACTTTTTCAGCAATCTTAGCTCAGTGGCAAATTAAGTTGAAGTAGAATAAAAAGATTTCATCATGTTCCTATAAACAAACAGGAAAAACAATAACAGTGGAAAATCCATGTACACTTATTGAGAGGTTGACTACACAGAAACTGTTCTTAACATGCATTCTTTTTTTTTCTCGAGCGCTTAGAAGAACTGCGCATCATTATATTGAGAGAGGAAGGTCCAGAGTGGACCGAAATACAACGCCCTGAGGGCAGAAAAAAAACAAAATAAACCAAGACCTAACACCCAAGCCTCCTCTCCAACACCCAAGAAGGTGAAACAAAGGAGAGGGCTGACAAGCCCTACTAGACCCTATTTAAGGTGACAATAAGCCCCAGACTGTCTAAATGCTTTACTCCCGCCTTATTCCAACTGATCAATTCATCTAAAAACAACCTTTTAATCGAGCTAATGGAAGGGCTCACTCCATCAAAAACAGCCTTATTACAAGTGAGCCATAAGCACCAAGCCCCAAGAATTATGACACTATTGAAACTCTTCCTCTTGCACCTTTGCACTTTTTAAAAAGCCTTCCCCCACCACTGAGCAAAGGATTGTTCAGCAACAAACGGAGTGAGGTCACCAAGCTCGATGGACGACAAAATGAGATGCCAAAATTGTCTAGTAAAACTGCAGGTGCAGAGGATATGCTGGACTGTTTCCTGTTCTTGATCACATAGGGGACAACACACCGGGTATTGCAATCCTCTCCTTTGGAGCTTGTCAGCAGTCCAACATTTATTCCGTATTGCTAACCAAAGGAAAAACTTGCATTTAGGGGGAGCCCAAGTCTACCACAATCTTTTCCATGGCTCAAAGGAGATGGACCCCATGAAGAAGGCTCTGTGGACTGGTCATCCATGCTGCACCAACGGCGCTGTTTAATTATCGTTGCGCCCTCGTCGAACGCCAATTGGCAGGTCGCGATGGTCGATGAGTACAAGGCTCTTTGCACCAACGACACCTTGCATATAGTTCCACATCCGATTGGTGCCAAAGTCGTGGCAAGCAAGTGGATCTACAAGCACAAGTTCCACGTTGATGGCTCTCTTGCCCACCACAAGGCATGCTAGGTCGTCTGCAGCTTCTTCCTGTAGCACAACATCAATTACGATGAGATGTTTAGCCTGGTGGTCAAGCCGACCACCATTCGAGTCGTACTCAGCATTGCCACCTCTCGGTCTTGACCCATACGCCAGTTGGACATGAAGAATGTTTTTTCTTCATGGTCACCTGGATGAGATGGTCTAATGCCAGCAACCTCCAATCTTCGTCGACCTCGCAACTCCTAATCATGATTGTCTTCTGTAGAAGACACTATGATCTTAAGCAGGCACCTAGTGTGTGGTACTAGCGATTCGCCACATACATTTGAGGTGTTGGGTTTGCAGCTTTCGCTTTGGACACATCTCTCTTTGAATGGAAAGAGGGTTCTGCCACTACTTACCAGCTCCTATACGTCGATGACATCATCCTCACGGCTTCCTCAACTGATCTCCTCCAGCATGTCACGGTTCTTCTCCATTCGAAGTTTGCCATGATCGACATCAGCAACCTGCATCACTTCCTCGGCATCTCCGCCACACGCTCTTCGACTGACTTGTTCCTCTCTTAGTATGTCGTGGATCTAGTCCAGCGTGCAGGCATGGCCAAGTGTGACTGTATAGCGAGCCACGTTGTCCGCGACAAACGGCCCTCCTGTTGCTGACCCCTCTAAGCACAGGAGTCTTGCAGGTGATCTTCAGTATTTGACCCTGACTCACTCGGACCTGGTATATGCTGTGCAGCTGGTGTGCTTGTTTATGAACAATCCCACGAGTCTCGCCGAGCCTTGATAAATTGTATCCTGCATTATGTCGAAGGCACACTTTCGAATGGTTTCCACATGGCGTCTTGTCACCTCAGTCCACACGGTCCACCTCAAGCTAATGTGTCTTTCTCGGCGGCATCTTGGTCGCTTGGTCCTCCAAGCGTCAAATCATAGTTTCTAGCTCCAGTGCTGAGGCCGAGTATTGTGGTGTTGCACATGCCGTCGCCGAGTGTTGCTGGCTTCATCAACTTCTACAAGAACTTCTCATCCTGATTGCTTCTACGATTGTCATGTATTATACCAATTGCTTCTACGACTGTCATGTAATGCAATAATGTCTACATGACTACTAATCCGGTGCATCATCGTCGCACTAAACACATCGAGATTGATATTCACTTTGTCCGCAAGAAGGTTGCTTTAGGACAGGTTCGGGTGCTTCATGTTCCATCTTCGCATCAGTTCACGGACATAATGGTGCAAGGCTTACCTGTACAAAGTTGTTTACTAAGTATCGGTCTAGTCTTTATGACCGAGATCCTCTTGCTATGACTATAGGATAAGATTAAGATATGTTTCTGTTATTAGAAAAGGATGAGGATAAGATTTGTTTCTGTAACTTCCTTGTACAGCAAGCCTATACATATATATATATATACTCTATTCATCAGCTAGGGTGATGGACCCAACGGTCCATCACCTAGACCACCTGGCTCACACCCCCCCCCCACGTGGCTCGCGTCCTGCACGGCTCCTCCCCCCGCTCGGCTCGTTTCTAGCCCCATTAAGTCATTCTAGTAAATATTAAGTCATTTAAAAAACATTTAGTTATTTATTGTTTTCAAACATTTTTGTGGGTTTTCTCAGACATTTCTTATGTTATTGGTTCAGTCAATTTAGAAAATATTAAGCCATTCTAGCGTCCAGACAACATTTAAGTCATTCTAGGTAACTTTAAGTCATTCCAAAGCCTAGGTAACATAAATATTAAGTCATTTTTAGAAAACATTAAGTTATTATCGTTTCAGCAATTTTTTCTGGGTTTTCTTAGACATTTTTATGTTATTGGTTCAGTCATCCCAAAAAATATTAAGTTATTCTAGTGTACAAACAACGTTTAAGTCATTATATGTAACTTTAAGTCATTCCAAAATCTAGGTAACATTTAAGTCATTTTAGACTACATTAAGTCATTTTAGGTGAGATGGCTCGGCTCGCAGTGGCTTGGCTCGACTCTTGCGCGGAGGCGGCTAGGCAGGCTGGCTCGGTCAGCTTGTTGGACGAGAGCAGGAGAGCCGCGTGGGGGTGGCGAAGCTACGCGCGTTGGGCGGGCGGGTGGGCGCACTAGGGTGGTCCAGGTGATGGACCATTGGGTCCATCACCTTCACCTAGGGTGATGAATAGATCTGCCCCAAGGTGCTAAATAGTTATTTGGCACTAACATGTCTCCACGCACCTTCCTTCCGAGTGCACTTCTCGCGGACAGACGAACGACCTTACACGGTTACATCAACCAGCTTGCTACCACCGACACCAAACCAATGCCCCATCGTCCCACCGAACGGAGACGCACCTTGTCAGCACAATTTTTTCATTTGTATGTTCACATCAATCAATCGACCAGCTAGTAGTCTTGTCATTTATTATTAACAACTCTCTCGTCCAAAAAACACAAACCCATGTCGCCCTTCCCTAGCGAAGGTGTGCCCGTCCTCGGCACGCACACGCTCGCGCCACAGATCCCAACTGCGTCGGTGCCGCCCCCTCCCTCGGCGCCCCTACTTCCTTGGTCATGACCCTTCTCTTTCTCACCGTTGTCGGCTCCCCTCCTCCCTGCGCAGCCATGCCGACTGTTAGAGTGTATGGCCCATGTACGAATACTGTATAGCCACCCTCTAGGGTTGGCCCAATTATGCATTCCACTCTCTCCAACATGGTATCAAAGCGGATGCGCAGCCCTGGGCTTACTGTTGTTGTGCGCGAGGTCGACTGGCGACGAAGGGACAACGCCTCTGCCCTCCTTCCGCGACTGGGCCGGTCGTTTAGCGCGGCGCCCCGTCGTTCGGAGGTGACGAGGCCGCCGTGCAGTGCAACAGGGCTCGTCCATGGCGGGATCTGGCGCGTGCTGGGGACGGAGGGAGCAGCGGCTGCTGCGTCTCGGCTGGCTACCTGCTGCCAGGGGAGGAGGCTCGGCAGCCGTGGCAGAGGGCCTGGAGCGCCTGCTCCGGGCGCGCGCTCCAAGGCGGCCGCGGATCCGCATGCGCGTCGGATGTTGCCGCTACTCCCCTGCGCTAGAACAGAGATGATGTGGAGGGCGCCATCTGCCTGTCCGAGCTGGAAGGCGGCGAGCGCGTCCGCGTGCTCTTGGCGTGCGGCCACGGGTTCCACGGTGCCTGCGTGGAGGGCTAGCTCGCCGTCCCGCCGGACCCGGGCAAGGCACCGGGCCGGGAGTAGTACCGACAGGCGGCGAGCGAGTACCTACAGAGAGAGGAAGTATAGGTGGCTCGACCACCGCATCAGTCGGAAAGAGAGTGAAGAGGTCAAGGTCAAGGTCGGAGGAGGGTGGTGTGGTGGTGGTGGAGTAGGGAAACACGGACTCATCAAACACCACATGGCAAGAGATGAGGACCCGGCGAGAGGAGAGGTCAAAGCAGCGGTAGCCCTTGTGGTCCGGGGAGTACCCGAGAAACACACAGAGGGTGGAACGGGGGGCTAGCTTGTGAGGAGCAGTGGCAGCGGTGTTCGGGTAGCAAGCACACCCAAAGACACGGAGGTGGTCATAGCACAGAGGGGTACCGAAGAGTGCCTAGTGAGGAGTGGGGGCCGAGCACGCAGTGGAAGGGAGACGGTTGAGGAGGTAGGTAGAGGTGTGGAGGCCCTCGGCCCAGAAGCGTGCTGGTAGGTGCGCCTGGAGAAGAAGAGTGCGGATGGTGTCGTTGGTCGTGCGGATCATGCGCTCAGCCTTACCGTTCTGGGAGGAGGTATACGAGCAAGACAACCGCAACTGCATCCCGTGGAAGAGAAAGAAGTCACGGGAGGTGGAGTTATTGAACTCCCGACCATTGTCACACTGAACGGCCTTAATGGTGAGGCCGAACTGAGTGGACACCCAGGCAAAGAAGTGGCGGAGGGTGGGGAAAGCCTCAGACTTGGCACGCAAAGGAAAAGTCCACACATAATGAGAAAAATCATCAAGCACCACAAGATAGTATTTGTAGCCTGACATACTGGTAATAGGTGAAGTCCACAAATCGCAGTGTACAAGATCAAAAGCATGAGTAGCATGCGAAGAAGAAGAAAAAGGAAGACGAACATGGCGGCCTAACTGGCACGCATGACAAAGATGCTCATCATGTGATCTAGTACATGGGATAGTGGCACTACGATGAGACCTTCAGCCCGGTTGTGAAGCCGGTCACCATCCGCACGGTGCTCTCATTGGCCCTTGCTCGCTCCTGGCCAGTCCACCAGCTCGACGTCAAGAACGCCTTCCTGCACGACGCCCTCACCGAGACCGTCTACTGCTGTCAGCAAGCGGGGTTCGTGGACTCCTCTCGCCCTGACATGGTCTGTCGGCTTAATAGGTCCCTCTACGGTCTCAAGCAGGCCCCCCGGGCGTGGCACTCAAGACTGGCTACGTTCCTGGTGTCACTGGGCTTCGTGGAGGCCAAGTCAGACACGTCTCTGTTTGTCCACCATCATGGAGCAGAGACTACCTACTTGCTTCTCTACGTGGATGACATCGTCCTCACCGCCTCCAGTCAGTCACTTCTTCGCCGCCTCATCGACGCGCTTTAGCGGGAGTTTCCGGTCAAGGATCTGGGCGTGCTTCACCATTTCCTGGGGGTCACTGCTGAGCCTCGCCCCTCAGGACTCCTTCACCAGCGGCAGTACACTCTTGACATTCTGGAGTGAGCCAAGATGATTGACTGCAAGCCCTGCTCCACCCTAGTCGACACGCAGGCGAAGCTCTCTGATGCAGAGGGTGACCTAGTCGAGGACCCCACCGGGTACAGGAGTCTTGCCGGTGCCCTACAGTACCTCACCTTCACCAGGCCAGACATCTCCTATGTCGTGTAGCATGTCTGTCTCTATATGCACGACCCCCGGGAGCCCCACCTCGTGGCTCTCAAGCGCCTCCTCCGCTACCTCCAGGGCACTGTAGACTACGAGCTGCTTCTTCACCAGTCCACCTCCTCCGAGCTGGTCGTCTAAACCGGCGATGACTGGGTCGGGTGCCTGGACACTTGGCGCTCCACCTCCGGCTACGCCGTCTTCTTAGGCGGCAACCTGGTGTCCTAGGCGTCGAAGCGCCAGCCGGTCGTCTCCCGCTCGAGCGCCGAGGCGGAGTACCGTGCCGTGGCAAACGGCATGGCGGAGGCTGCGTGGCTCCGCCAGCTCCTCGCCGAGCTCCACAGTCCCCTCTCCAGGAGCACGTTGGTCTACTGCGACAACGTCAGCGCCGTCTACCTCTCCACCAACCCGGTGCAGCACCAGCGGACCAAGCATGTGAAGATCGATCTTCACTTCGTCCGAGATCGCGTCGCCGTCGGCGATGTTCGGGTACTCCACGTGCCGACCACCTCCCAGTTTGCCGACATCTTCACCAAGGGTCTTCCATCCTCGACCTTCGCCGAGTTTCGCTCCAGCCTCAACATCACTAGTGGCTAGTTGAGTCTGTGGGGGGATCCTATGGTGTGATGTACTTCTTCTCTTCGAGTCCAATCTGTGAACTCCGCTACGACGGAAGTTCAGACTGCGGGGGGTGTTAGAGTGTATGGCCCATGTATGGCCCATGTACGAATAATGTATAGCCACCCTCTAGGGTTGGCCCAATTATGCATTCCACTCTCTCCAACATCGACGCTCACCCAGGTCTATTCGCACCCCTGTGTCGCAGATGCATCGCCCCTGCCGTTGTCGGGGCCCTCTCTGTGCCAACACATGCCCCCACAGCCAGCACGGTGGGCCTCCCTACGACAGTTGTCTCCTTCCCTCCCATCGCGCCCACCTCCTCCTCCCTCTTCAGTGCCCCTGACCTGTTCCCCGCCTGTGACAGCAGGTGGGCACACCCACCTCCTGCTCCACCTGCGCCCGCCAACCCTATCTCCAGGACCTGCTAGCCCCGCATTGCCCCCTCTACTTCCGTCAACAGCGCCAGGCTATCCTCCCTACGTGCTGGTCTTGTGTTGGCCGACGCCGCTTCCATTGTCGTGAGCAATCTCAACCTCTTTGCTATGACCACCCTGCCATCAATCCCTTCTCGGGCGTTGCTTCCTACACTGTGGGGCCTGCCTCCGTCGCATGTGTACTATGGCCCAACACAGTCCACACACTCCTCAAGCTCTGTTGCCCCCCTCCACGTCGCTCTCAGTCGTCCCCTTCCTCCCTCAACGCTCGTCCTTTGCTCCGCAGCGGCCCCCGTTCCTCCCTACCGTGTGCGTGTATCCCTTCATAATGGGCAATCTCCCGGGGCATGTTTGTGTCCTGTGATCAGGCCATGAACACGGTTCTCCGTGACTGCGTCAAGCTATAGCATCCTCCGACCTCCGTCCATCCTCAGGAGGACCGCCACGCTACCGGCCTGTTTGTGTTCCGCAGTGCCGAGATTGTCTCCATGATGATAGAGGCCTTGCCATCTCCATTGCACATACTCAATGTCAGCCTACTCACCGCTAGTGGACCCAGCGCTCCTCATAGTTGTTGTGTGGGGGTGCCTCCCCTGGCTCTCTCCTCGTTCCCCATGCCATCACAGCCCACTCCTACCACCAACTGGGTGGCTGACTTCGGTGCCTCGTACCAAACCACTCCTGACACCAATACCGTTTCTTTACCTCATCCCCCTAACCCCACCTCCCCTTCTTCCATCATTGTCGATAATGGGTCGACTCTGCCTGCCACCTCAGTAGGCGACATGGTTCTTACTGGCCCTCAATACCTCAACATCCCTGTTGCCCCAACATCATATAGAAGCTTCTCTCGAATCATCGCTTCACCACTAACAACCACCGTTCTATTGAGTTCGATCCCTGAGGGCTCACCATACAACACCTTACCACTCGTGTCGTGATCGCCCGGTGCGTCTGGTCCCCTATACTCTATTAGCTTCCCCAACCACCTCCCTCATACTTTGTTGCCACACCCTACGCTCTCGACACCGCTCCCTCTACCTCCATTTCTGTCAACTTGGGTGTCACACTCGCTTACCCTATCCTTCTTCCATGTCCCGAGCCGCTCGCCCCTTCGACCTTGTCGACTTTGACCTTTGGACATCACCAATATCGAGCATTTTCGGCTACAAGTACTATCTGATTATATTAGATGACTTCTCTCACTACCTGTGGACCTTTCCCCTCTGCCGTAAGTCTAACACCTTCCTCGGTCTATCTCACTTGTTCGTGTGGGTGTCGACTCAATTTGGTTGCACCATCCGAGGTGTTCAGTGCGATAACAGGCAGGAGTTTGATAACTTCGTGTCCCGTACCTTCTTTCTCTCACAAGGCGTATAGCTGCGGATGTCGTGTCCTCACACCTCTCCTCAGGACGGCTGGGTCGAGCTCATGATTCGCAACACCACCAATATGTTGTGTTGCCTCCTCTTCCAGGCTTCTCTTCTCACCCGCTGCTGGGTTGAGGCACTGAACACTGCCACCTACCTCCTCAATCGCCTTCCCTCAAAGGCGGCCAGCCATCTCACTCCGTTCTTTGCCCTCTTCAGCACCAACCCCACCTATGAGCACCTTTGCGTCTTTGGGTGTGCCTACTATCACAACACCTCCGCTATCACTCCCCACAAACTTGCACCCTGTTCCACTCGTTGTCTTTTTCTTGGGTGCTCCTTTGATTACAAGGGGTATCGGTGCCTCAATCTTCTCACCCATCGCATCGTCATCTCTCGTCATGTTGTCTTCGATGAGGATGTTTTCCCCCTTGCTAGCTCCTCCCCACCCCTCGACCTCAATTCCATCCTTGATATCGATTACGTCGACATACCTTGTCTTCCCCTGCCCTCTTCAGCACCATGTGTGGCCACGTTGCCTCTGGCCGTGCCGTCACCGGTCACCTCTGCCTGCGCCACGTGTTGCCCTGTCGCCTACACCATGCGCGGCCACATTGCCTCTGCTGGTGCCGCCCGTGGCCCCATCGCCTCCGCCTATGTCATAGGCTGCCCCATCGCATCTGCCCCTACCGCATGTGGCCCCGTCGCCTCCACCCGCGTCTATCAACGGCTTGATCCATCGGTTCCCTACGATGGCGGCCCACACCTTGCCCCGACCCGCTCCCATGACGAGTCGTCGGTGTACCAACCGGGCGCCATCCACGCAACCAAGTCGGACACATCCTCGTTCATCCTTCAATGCGGCGACGATGATGTCTACCTCCTCTATGTCGAGACATCGTGCTCACGGCGTCCAGTGTCGCCCTCCTCCAGCGCACGATCGCCGCCCTGCAGCACTAGTTCATGATGAAGGACCTCAGTTCTCTCAACCACTTCCTCGAGATCACTGTGGAGCGTCGTCCCCAAGGTTTCGTCCGCGAGCGTGTCGCCATCGGCGATGTCCGTGTCCTCCACGTCCCGACCACTTCGCAGTTCGATGATATCTTCACCAAGGACCTCCCATCCACGGTGTTCTCAGAGTTTCGGTCCAGTTTCAACATCTAACATGCTAGAGTTGTGACTGTGGAGGGTATTAGATGATTGTGTGTTTATCTCTATTGTAATGGGCTTGGCCCAAACTATGTACTGCCACTATATATATATACACCCCCTACCCAATTAGTTAGGGTTTTCTGTTCTTCCAACAGTATTTATGTATTTCCATAAAATATCTTTTCTTTTATTTTTGTACCAAGTAAAAGTAAAACAAGAAATACAGAAGAATTCTCCCTTACTTGAACTTCACACGAGCTTGAGCATAGTGCTCCATTCGAACTAATGCATGGCCCCATGCAACCCATACTGGTACAGCATCAATCTGAAAATCGATCACAACATTAAATTGCCTTACTATCCGGTATTAAGCATTAAGAATCACAAACACATTGTAAGTTCAATACCTTGCACTTTCTACAAGTATATACAGCCATGCTGTACCGTTCATCGTTGACCAATCTGTCACGTAGTCTACTTGAAGATTCTTTGTCAGCTATATCATCCAGCGAGGCAATAATACCTGATCCCAGCAGGCTTTGAAGAAGCTCTGCACGCCCTAACCACATGTCTGCTTGAGTTAGGAAATCAGACAGCTCATCCAGATACTGGCTCCCAGTGCTTGAACTGCCAGTGTCCACAGAAACATCATCAACTTCCTTACTTCTTTCAGAGCCACTTGACAAATCACTACTACCAACGAGCTTTTTAAATAGATTCTTAGCATAAGAGAGTGCCTGGAAATATACATTAGTGAGTCTCAGTTGATCTACTAGTTATGAACTATAGAGTGCCAACAGTTTGTCATTCTCCAAACCTGTACATAAGTTTCCGTTGCATGATAAGCCCGGGCTATGTTGTCCATAGAGGCATCAAGAGGCAACTGTTGGGAGCTTAGCACAACCTTCATCTGAGTCATACACAATTCAAGTGCACCTTTTGCAGCTACTGACTCATTGGTGCACAAGGATATCAATGCCTACAAAGAGATTTGCAAAACCTTGATGAAATAGATCATAAGAGATGAATTTTGCAATGCATACAATCTTGCTAACAGTTTAACAACACAAGATAAGGCTGAATCACATGCGAGTTAGCTAACCTACTCCATACAGGCACATTGACCAACTTAGCTTTGTAAGATAATTAACAGGCACTGCCACATGTGCCCACTCATAAAACTTGTGTACAAAAAGAAGTACCGCTATATACTACCTTTTTTCTAAACTTTTCAACTACCTGTTAGAAAAGTAATGTATAGTTGCTCAGTTATCTGAAAGAACACCAAGTTGTAAACCCAGATATAAAAACTGTGGAGATCCATAATGAAACCAATGAAATAATTAAACAATTCAAAGTAAAGTCTCTGCATCTATTAGCACCTACGGTCCTTATCTTACCTTGTCTAATTAGAGACTTTCAGGAATAGCAACTGCAAACTGTACAGCCACTTTAAACCATTAATCATATCCAATCATGTTATGACAATTAGACTCAAGATATACTTCAGATTATCCTCTCTTACACATATTTGTACATCAGAAGCAAAAAGGCCTCTAGCTGAGTTGGTTAGGTGGTCTGATTAACACTCCTCAAGTACTGAGTTCGACTCTCTGTGGGAGCAAATTTCAAGTTGGGGTTAAAAAAATCTCCTCGTATGTCCAATGACAAAGCACAAGTCTAAGTCCCGGCTCTAGTCGTGGTCGTTCTCATATGAGCTACTTGTTTTATAAAGCCATAAATAATAAGAGAAAAGGTTTCTTGTGGAAGGTACAGGAGCCAATGGGAATGAGGAAGATAAAGCCAATGGTGGAAATTGCTTGGTATCATGGGCTAAGGTACAAAGACCTTATGTATATGGCGGCCTTGGTGTATATGATCTAGAAAGAATGAGTTCAGCATTACGCATCCGCTAGTTGTGGTCTCTTACTGCTGATCCATCCAAGCCTTAGGCTGATCTTGCTATTCATATTCCTAAACAAGCCCAAGCTTTATTTAAAATGGTTGTCATAGTTAAGTAGTTAACATTGGGAATGAGGAAGATACAAAGTTCTGGACTAACAAGTGGTTGCAGGGCAACAGTGTGGCTGATTTAGCTCCTAATCTTTTTCTGATCATCCTTAAGAGGATTTCCAAAAGGCGTGCAATGGGCCAGGCACTCTTAAACAGGGTTTGGGTTTCAGATATCCAGGGTGCGCTAATTGTTCAGGTTCTAGCTGAATTTCTCAGAATCTGGGAGCTTGTCGAGGGTACAATCTTGCACCCGGATGTCCCAGATCAGATTTGTTGGAAGCTATCTTCTACCGGACAGTACAGCAGCAAATCGTCCTATGATTCAATGATTATTGGTTCCATTAGATTCTCACCCCACCCTGGAAGAGGATTTGGAAAACTTGGGCTCCTAGTGTAGGGTTTTTTTTTCATTTGGTTGGCCATCAATGGTCGCTGCTGGACTGCAGATTGCTTGGCCAAAAAGAGGGCTTCCACATCATGCCGCTTGCCCTCTTTGTAATCAACATATGGAAAATATCAGCCATGTTCTAGTTTCCTGTGTTTTTGCCAGGAAAGTCTGGACTATTATGCTTCAGGCTTATTGTAGTTGTGAGAACTCCCACTGCTACTAGCTTCTTTAATTCCTGGTGGTACCGTGCAGCCAGATCTTTGCCCAAAATGGAGAGAAAAGGATTTAATTCCCTAGTAATCCTAGTGACTTGGGAGCTTTAAAAGTATAGGAATGCCAATGTTTTTCAAGGTGTTAGGCCAGATGTCCAAAGTGTTGTGTCTATGGTGATTACTAAAGGACAAATGTGGTGCTTGGCTGGGGCTTCGGCCCTCCAGAACCTGGCCCTTAAGGCTGGACCACTTGGGGTCGAAATGGGGCCCAATAGTTTTTAAGTGTGGGTTGTATTCCACCCCCCCCCCCCCTCCGGGGGTTGGGTAATCCATCGGGGATTCCTTTTTCTTTCTTAATAAAATGGCGTGCATCTCTCCTGCGTGGTTCGAGAGGAAAATAACAAAACACACTTGCACAAAACCATACAAGAACAATTGAAACAAATATAACTAAAAACTGTTTTTCACAAGAATAAATAAAACCAAGTTCAATTTAGCAAAACATTAATGTAGATTGAAGCAATACAACCTAACAAGAAGTCAGAATAGTTAGATTAGACTGCTAGAAAGCTAACTAGATAGATCCTTAATGCCTAACAAGAAAAAGAAAACTGCAGGCAGACAATTTAGACCAGTGCAAGTTTTAGAGAGAGAAAAAGAGCAGTGCAAGTAAAATTAACGAAGATTGTTAGCATTTGTGGCACATAAAAGCTTGACAGTTGACACAGATATGGAATGAAAGATCTACCTTGAACAGTGTGATATCAGGAGAGGTTTCATATTTATGGGATGAACGAGTTGCATCATCCTTGTCAGGATCTCCCGTCAGCACCCACTCATCAGGAGCAGAGACAAAAGGAAGTCTTTCTTGCGCCTCAGAAGGATATACAGGTGTCCGCTCCTCCTGTAAACCAGGCATTGCTTCCCAAGAGGATCTATCACCTCCAGAGCCTGAACTCTTTCTTTTCCGAAGGATATCTTTTGGGGGTGTTTTAGTGCCACTATCACGGGGGACCCATGAGAATGCTTTGCGTGCTTCTCTCTGAAAGTTACCAAAACTTTGCACAAAATTTGTTTTAGCTGGAGTTGTAGCCTTTTTTTGTTTTGCCCTTGATGCAGAGATATTCGATCGACGTTCCCTAGGAGCTGAGCTAACGTTAATTGAGATTGCTTTTTTAGCATACGCAATAATTAACTTATCATCCCTCAAGGAAGAAAATTCTTTCAAAATCTGCAGCCACAAAATAAGAAACCTTCCATTAGCACAGCAGCATAAACAAGTGAAAACAGACAAGTAAAACAGCTGTTAATGGCTCAGTGCAGAAATAAGATAAATGTTTTTCAAGATTTAATAGAGATGAGGGCAAACACAATAAGAATAGTCAAGTTGGTATACCAAAGAAGCAGACTGGAGTTGTTTCATCATCAACAGTACTTCTACGATCAACTGAGGGTGTTCGTGCAGAGAAGAACAACGCTGTTGTGATGGCAATGGCAATAAGGAAAGAACACGGAGACCTAATGCCCACAAATTAAGCCGTGCAATCTCAGCATCTGATAGATTCCCAACTGTACGCTTGAGGAAGAAATGCACCTGAAACAGAATTCACCAGTGTCATCTCAGGACATGTTTTAGTGCATTTACAAATGTGACCAGGTCTGGCAACATACAAGAAGCTGCTTTGAACGCAGGTCAGGTAATAAATTCATAGCACCAATGGCTACAGGAAGAGCATCATTGGAATCCCTTAAAGTTGACAGAAATCTTGAAGCTGCAGCTGGGCCTCCGCCATTAAGTGGATCAGTGATTAGCAGTTTGACAAGCTGACGGCCTTGCAACTCCCTCCGCAAATCAATTGATAAAGAGGCACTTTCAGCAACCTCCAAAGCAGCGGAAACAGCTCCTTTGGCAGCAAGACGGAGTGCCAAGCCCTCTGGGTCATCTTCACAATCAGCTTCCACCTAACAACATTCAACATTTTTGAGTTAAAAGAATAATTTATGATGAGAAAGACCTGTTCAGAAAAAAAATGCCTTTATGATAAGAAAACAAATTTATATTCCCAATGATGCAGCTAAAGAACATATCATCGGGTTACCTCTTGCCATCTAGTGTAGTGCTCATCAGCACTCATGATATGGCCATACCTCTGTAAAGATTGCTTCATGTGCAACACCTGTTACAAAATGATGCAAACAAAATTATAAAGAAATAAAATAGCTTCCCTATGGCGTGACAGATCTTTACAGCACTCAACCACAGATTGTAATGTGAAATACTATAATTAGCTAGATAAGCCATTTCAGCTATATGTATTGGAACATCTTTAGCTGGCATGTATAATCATGGTTCAATCAGACAGAGGATTTTCAGATGTTTTTTTAACTTCAAATATGAATAAATGCAAGTGAAACTACCTCACTGCGCATAGGATCATTCTCAGGTAAGTGGCACATGCACATAGTTAGAACATTGGTTGCAGCATCAAGGTCCCAGCTGTGCAAGTACTTTAGAGCGAGCTGAGCTGCAACTTTTTTGTCTCTCAGCCTCAAGCAGTACTGAGAAGTATCATTCCCAAGACTGTGAGATCCATATGGATGAATTTGTCCTGTGCCTGGACCTTTTTCTTCCTTCTGTTCGATGAGCAACTGAAGCAAATTATCAGATGCTCCATTGCGCAAACAACGATCAGACACAGCAAGAGCATCACTTAATTTTCCTTCACTAATTAACCTGCAGACACACATTACAACCGATCATCACATGCAGATTATCATGGATAGCCTTTTCAGTGTGCTGAAAGTGTTGGAAAAATCTTTTGTTATCTTTCTTTAAATGTCATATTCACGAACGGATGACCCCTATACAGAAAATGCATGATAGCCAAATGTTACAAATACAATTGACATGATTTATATAGGTGCAGTGTGCCAGTGTTATGACCGGCGTCACCAATAGACGTCGGGCAGTTAGGGCAAAATGCCAAAGATTTTATTAGATATTTTGCATTGTTTCCATAAAATAAGATCATGAATTCATGATTGATTCTCGATAAGGAGGTTTTCATAAAAATAAAGATAGCTTGCTCAGGGGTCAAATAAGCCTCTTTATATAAGGAGAGGAGATATATCAAGCTAATTAAGCAACGCAGTTATCTTGCCTAGACTCAAGGGCCATCTTCCACGTCTCTCTCGGTCGCTTGGAGAGGAGATATATCAAGCTAATTAAGCAACGCAGTTATCTTGCCTAGACTCAAGGGCCATCTTCCACGTCTCTCTCGGTCGCTTACTCCCTGTGCGCTATCGCGGCTCATGTGCGATGCCGGAGGTACGCATCCCAATCATCAATCTTCTACCCGTACAACTTACGCAGCCACAATAGGATTTCGGATCCTATCAATCTGGTATAGGAGATGGCGGGTGACGATGAGTCCGAGCAAATATTGTTGATCACACCATCACCGACCACCGACGCCACCACGAAGGTCCTGGAAGACATCGCCACATAGCCGACCAATCTCTCCACCCACATGTCATTGCCAGAGCACCAGCAAGCATCTTCCTCTATGAGCGCCATGCCCTTGGGTTTCCCTTGCGGGATGCTAGGGTACGGGGTGACGGAGTTCCCGTCCTTCACTGCTACCACTGTGTCGCCCTCCACCAACCTAACCACCGCTCCTCCCCCACCCCCACCGTCTAGTGTACAACATCAGCAACAGTTACCCGTCCACCCCTCTTCCCATCCACCGGATCAATTTTCCCTCCTCGATATCCCCACTGCCAACGTTTCCGTGGGAGCCATTGTTCTCCACTATCGGCATTGCTGGTGTGCTCGGTGGTTTGGGCGTTCCCCGCTTCAGCAAGCTCGACTTCACCTACGACGACAAGGGCCCCTAGAACTGGCTCGACCATTGCGAGCAATTCTTCCGTGTGCAGCGTACGCTTGCCTCGAATCGGGTGTGCCTCGCCTCATACCACCTCGCGAGCACAGCCCGACATGGTACTATGCCCTAGAGCAAGATGAGGACATGACGTCATGGGAGCGATTCGAGAATATTTGCCATCTGCGGTTCGGCACGGCCATCCATAGCAATTGGCTCACCGAACTAGCGAAGCTCCCCTTCCACGCCACGGTCTAGGACTACCAGGAGCGCTTCAATGCGCTAGTGTGCCACACACTGAATCTTCCGTCGATCCAAAAGGTAGACCTCTTTGTCGATGATCTTCCAGAGCACATTCGGGTCAACATGGAGCTCCGGGAACTCCAGGACATGTAGACAACCATGAACCTGGCACGGGCCTACAAGCATCGTGTCACGGCCACTAGGCCAGCCGGTGTTGCGGGCCGCCCAGCCTCCCCATCACCTGTCGTTGGCACTACTTGCCCCACCGCGCGCAACTCTTATGGACGTGCTTGCATCACCTCCAATGGTGGCCCTGGCTGCTCCCTCACGCCAGTTCCACCGCCTCACTCCGGTCGAGATGACTGAGCACCATCGCCAAGGGTTGTGTTACAACTGCAACAAACCAAACGTGTGGTGCCACTAGTGCCAAACTCTACTCTATCTTGAGGTCATCGATTACCTGCTCGATGAGGCACCTTAGGACGAGGGCGCCAAAGGACCCCTTAGGATGGGCCTGATGCCCTAGTCCCCTCCCTCCCACGTCGTCGGCAACATAAACATCTAGGACACCATGCACATCCGCGCCAACATCCATGGTCATTAGCTCCTTGACCTCCTGGGCAATGGCTCGACCCAAAACTTCGTCAATGTCGGGGTCATGCATCCCATCGACCTAGTGACGCTGATAGCACCAACATGCAGATCACGGTGGCCAATGGTGACCGCTTCCCTGCAAGAGCATGGCACATAATGCAGCCATGTGCATCGGTGAAAAGGACTTCACGATCAACTGCTTCAGCATTGACCTAGGTGAGTTCAACCTCATCCTGGGCATCGACTACCTTTGAACCTTGGGGCCCATCCTGTGGGTATTCGAGGGCCTCTGCACAACATTCTAGAGTGGCAATCACCGCATCCTCTGGAAGGGCTCCCCACGCGATAACACACCACAATCGGCGTTGCGACCACCAACAGCCATTGTTGAACCACTGCCTCTATGACATGATCTTTGACGAGCCCAACGGGCTACCACCAGTGCACCCCTATGATCATCGGATCCACCTGCTGTCAGGTACAATGCCAGTGGTCGTCCACCTTTACTGATACCCGCAACTAGAGAAGGATGATCTCGAGCGACAGCGCGCTGCCATGCTAGAGCAGGGCATCATCCAACCAAGGACTTCTTCGTTCTCGACATTGATGCTTAGTCAAGAATGTAGAAGGCTACTAAAGGTTCTACATTGACTACTGTGCACTAAACCATAAAACGTCCAAGGACAAATTCCCCATCCCTATTGTTGATGAGCTCCGTGGCGTCAAGTACTTCACCAAGCTAGAATTGTGGGGCTACGATCTACCACCAGGTGTCGATCCATCCTGAGGACATCAAGAATACGGTGTTCCGTACCGGCCACGTCCATTTCGAGTTCCTTGTCATGCCCTTCGGCCTCTCCAATGCGCTGGCACATTCTAGGCTCTCATGAACAACATCCTTCGGCCCTTCCTCCGCAAGTTTGTGCTGGTCTTCTTCGGTGACATTTTGATCTGCAGCTCGCCATGGCCCGAGCACCTTCAACACGTTTGTCTCGTCCTTGATGCCCTCCACACACATGGCATCCACTTGAATCGGTCAAAATGCTCCTTTAGTGTGCCGTTCGTCGCCTACCTCGGCCATGTTATCTCCTCTGACGTTGTCGCCATGGACAGCGACAAGGTGGAACTAGTCTCATCCTCACCAGAGCCCTGCCTGCCCCAGGGCGTGCGCAGCTTCATGACGCTGGCTGGCTACTACCGAAAGTTCGTATGAGACTTTGGCACAATTGTCGTGCCCTGACACGACTGTTGTGCAAGAATGCCTTGGCACGATTGTCCTACAAATGCCAGACTTTGACTGGCAATTTGTCGTCGACTGCGACGCTTCCGACGTAGGTTTTGGTGCCCTTCTCCACCAGGGGTCCAGTCCCTTGATCCTCTTCGATCGACCTTTCGTCGTCCATCACAAGTTGGCAGCATACGAGCCTAAATCGGCATATAGTCCAGGCTATGCAGCATTGGCGGCCATACCTCTGGGCTCGTCGCTTCCTCGCTCGCATCGACCACTACATCCTCAAGTTTCTCTTAGACCAGCAATTATCAATTGTTCCTCAACACCGATGGATCACCAAGTTGTTTGGCTTTGATTTCATGGTCGAGTATTGTCCTAATCACATCACCTCAATGGCGGACACCCTCTTGCGATGCGACACCGGCACCACCACAAACTCCGAGTTGCACACCCTATTGGGACCCTCGTTCCACCTACTTGACAAGATATATGCCACAACCACAGACGATGAGGCAGCCCACCTCTGCTAACAACTACAAGATGCATCTCTCGAGGCGCTAAGGCAGACTGTCGCAGCTTCATACTCCACAGTAAGCAAGTCTTTGTGCCAGGGCAGCCCGAGTTGCGCTAGTAGGTCCTTGCGCTAGCTTATACTAGTGGCCATGAGGGGATACAAAAGACCCTCCAACAACAACGCGTGGATTTTTTACATGCCCAATGACCAATCATCAAAGATTATGTTTGTGCGTGCGTCCCGTGCCAGCTCAACAAGACGTCGACCCTACAACCAGCTAGTCTCCTTCAGTCGCTCGACATCTCATCCCAGGTGTGGGCCGACATCTCCATGGACTTCATCGACGGCCTCCCTAAGGCCCACTGTAAGTCCATTATCATCGTCGTCGACCACTTCTCCAAGTATGCACACTTTATCGCCCTCAGTCACCCATACATTATTGCATTAGTCGCACGTGCCTTCTTCGAGGGCGTTGTTCACCTAAACAGCTTCCCATCTCTATAGTCACCAACCGCAACCCAGTCTTCATCAGTCACGTGGCGCGACCTCTTCAAGATGACCAGCGCGAAGGTACGCTTAAGCATGGCGTTCCACCCTCAGACTAACGGACAGTTAGAGGTCGTCAATATGGTGATCACCATGTACCATCGTTGCACCATGGGGGACCATCTGCGCACCTGGGTTGACTGGCTTCCTTGGGCAAAGTGTTGCTATAATACTTTGTTCCACATGGCGCTCTCCACCACTCCCTTCCAGGTGTACGGCCAACCCCCATCGCCTTTTCTTTCGAACGCCGCAGGGGCATCTCAAACGGTGGCGGTGGATGCCATCCTGCATGACTGCAACGCCTTCCTCGCATAGGTTCACAAGCATCTTCTCTAGGCCTAGTAGTATGCCAACCGCTACTACGACAACCGCAATCAGGAACTTGAGTTCGTAGTAGGCGAAACAGAGTGTGGCTCCATCTCCTCCACTGACTGACACACTCGCTAGAGTCTCATCCCAAGGGTACGCTTAGGCCACGCTATACCAGTACCTTCCAAGTGCTAGAACGCGTCGAACATGTGGCCTATTGCCTTCAGCTTCTAAGGTTATCTCCAGCAGTCTCTCATATCCTATCTCTTATTTCAAACTCCACTCTATAAACAGTGCAGTTTACAGTGCAAACCAGTGTTCTGCACAGCCATATGTGCAACCTGTTGTAAATGGCCTAAAGGGTGCTCGTCTCCATGATGTGTTCCACATGGGGCTGCTCAAGCCATTCCACGGGGACCCCCAATGACTCCATCTATGCCACCCATACAGGATGGTGACCATTGCCTGAGTCAGAGCGTGTTTTGCGCACCCAACTACGTCAGGGCTCCTAGAACGTCCTAGTTCAATGGCATTGTCTGCCCAACAATGAAACCACTTGAGAGCTATTTCAGCAATTGAAGGACCTCTATCATGACGTCAAACTCAAGGACGAGTTCTATGAAGAGACGGGAAGATATGTTATGACTGAGGTCAACTAAAGGCACCGAGCAGTTATAGACGAAATGCCAAACATTTTCCTTATTTAGATATTTTGCATTGTTTTTTCTCTTTTTTTCTCGAATACGTAGGAGAGATGCATATCATTATATTAAGAAAAGGGGGAGGGTAAAGACCCTATTACAAAGAGGACACACGCAATTGTCACCTGATACAATCAAACACTACCACGACCAACACACTAAAAGCCTAACCACTGACCTAAAGAGAGGAGAGAGCTTTAGCGTCGGCCATAGACCAGTACAGAAGCTCCTCCTCAACCACTATATAAGAGCAGAAATAACAATAGGACGACACTTATCAAACACACACTTATTCCTATGCTTCAGAATGATCCAAGCGCCCAAGATGACCATGGAGTTGAGACAATTCTTGAGGTGAACTGCAACTCTAGAACAACTATTCCTCCACCAGGTTTCAAAGGAGAGATCAACTTGTTGGGGAGACAGATCCTGCAGATTCGCTAGCCTGAGGAACACAAACCAAAATTGTTTGGCAAAGACACAAACCACCAACAAGTGATTGACGGTCTCGAAAGCTTGATGACAAAGAGGACATCGCTCTAAATGAGACAGACCTCTCATGGCCAGCCTATCTGCAGTCCAACATCTGTTATGCTCAACAGGCCAAATGAAGTAGATCATAGCACGCTAGGCCGAGCTAGCAGTGTAAGATCCGGAGGTGTTAAACCTCCATGTGTGCTTATCTTGCACCCCATGATGAAGAAATATGTTAGAAAGCGATTCGCATAGATCCAAGAATTCTGCCAACACCGTTACAGTGAGAGCACCTTTTAAATCAGCGACCCACTGAAAATTGGGCAGGGCCTCACTAGTCACTAACGAACCTTTTACTAACTAGTCGGGTAGGCACCAACTAAAACAACAAAGGCGCCACATCCTTGACACATTTGCCTGACATAAACCAATCTTTTTTTTCGAATGCGCAGGAGAATTGGGCATCATTATATTAAGAAAAGAAAAGTCCAAAATGGACTAGAATAACACAGACACAAAGCCAACTTACGGAGGCCAAAATCAAAAATACACGAATAGATCCATAACACCTAACGACCCACAAAGACCTAGAGACCAGGAATGGGGGTTGTTGTGAATCATCTAGGCCCCTTAGTGATGTTTTGGTAATTAATGACAACCATTTGTTGACTAACAATTCTTAGAGAAATAAGAATGCAGGTGGACCACAGAGAAAAGTATGTCTTGGAGACTTAAAGCATTGATGGTGGATCAAGTGAAGGCAAAGGTATAACATAGGTTTTATTTCTGCCGGTCACCAGGTGTTTAGAGAAGGAATTGACCGAATTAGTAGGCTAGATAGACGTACTATAAAGAGGGATCACTGACTTTGGTCTGTGTAAAACTTAGTGCCTCATAGAGCATCTAGTAGTTGCATTTGCATGAGGACTAACGGCGCTTCCGATTTCGAGAGTTAAAATCTTTTCAAAAACGTGTTTGGAAAGTGGGTATGATTTGTGGTTGGTGGACCGACCGGGCTAGGAGGCCGGATCGTCCACGTCTCACTCAAAGAGGTCCGAAGCTTAGTAACCGAGAACGGGAAACGTGGCCAAGTCCCTCGTTCCGGGAACGTGGGAACAATCTCGTGTTCCCGTAGTGTTAAAACCTAGTTTTAGTAGCGTACTGTGTACCACGTTCCCGTTCCTCGATCCCATCGATCCAGGAACCTGGTTACTAAGGTCCGAAGTAGGTTCATTTCGTAATGGTCCGAAATATTTATACTGCGAACGGTACGGGCCTTGGGGCCGGACCGTCCGCGGTCTAGACCAGAGAGGGTCTGAGTTTGCACAAGTCCTTGTGTGCTTGTGCGGACCGCCCGCAGGTGCCAAAACAGATTTGGGCAAGGACTGTGTGTTTTTGGTCGAATGTACTACAGACTACCCGGGGTTTGAGCCCACTGACTCCCTGGTGGCGGACTGTCTGATCTTAAAGGGCGAACGGTCCGCCCGTGTAAATCAACTTGGTCAGTGCTCGAGTGCTTTAAGTTGCCAGGTCTCGGATCGTCCGGACTTGCCTTTTTTTGACAGCACTGACAGGTTTCAAACGGGAAAACTAGTCGTTACTGGTACGGCGGATTGTCCGGCCATAGGGCGTGGACCGTCCGCGTGTGTGCAGAAGGTGTGCTACTTGCACATAACGGCTAGTAAAGAGTGGAGAGCTATAAATAGAAGTGGAGCTCGTGTGTGCGTACTCTTTTTGGCCATTCCTAGCACACATTGAGCTCATTTGTGATCCTCTAACTCATTCTCTCACACTCTTTGCTTGGGATTGCATTCTAGTGAGAGATTGAGAGCTCCTAGTGCATTTGCATCATTTGGTGATTTTTGAGCCACTAGGTGGTACACGGAGCAAGTGTCATCAGCTTGTTACTCTTGGAGGTTGCCGCCTCCTAGACGGCTTGGATGTTATTTCCGTCGAGCTCTCCGTGAAGATTGTGGAGGAGCCACAGTGTTGATTGTGAGGGGTTCGCGCCTACCTCGCCAGAGCGGCAAAGGCGACACTAGTGGAATCGAGGTATTGAGTGATTCCTTGTCCACTTGGCTCAAAGATTAAGTCGTGTCTTGATAGAGGAGCAAGTGAGAGCTTGAAGTCCACCTCAACGTGGATTAGGAGTGATCGGCAAATCATCGATACCACGAGATAAAATTCGGTGTCATTCTCTTCACTCATTACTTATTACTTTGCAAGTAGTTAGTAATTTGTGTATTGCTTCTTATTACTAGCATTACTATAGTTGTTTCTCATAGATAGCTTACTTGTTGTAACTAGAGAATTTATATATCTTGTCGTATTGATTAAATTTCTCTAGTGTTTGTGATTTTAGTCAAAACCGTCTATTCATCCCCTCTAGCCGGTGTCCAAGATCCTACAGCTGCGAGGAGCGAAAGATCCCTAGCCCCAGCACGACTCCACATCTCCTTTTCAAGAAACCGACCTTTCCAAAATAGGGTGTTAGAAACATCCCCGATTTGAGTAAGAACTACCACGGTAAACAAATTTCAAACCTCCTTACAAGCCTGAATAGGATAGTCAGTCCATGGCTTGTTCAAGTCGGTTTTTTGGAGCCACAACCAGCGAACTCTCAAAGCCCAGCCATGAAATTGAAGGTCAAGCAAGCCTAAACCGCCTAGGTCTTTTGGCCGAGTCACCTTAGGCCATTCAAGAAGGCAATGTCCTCCTCTAGAATTTTTCCTTCCTTTCCAAAAGAACCCTTCGAAGCTTATCAATAGCTTTGATGGCCCACGTTGGAAGGTCTAGAGCAGTAGCTGCATAAATCAGTTTTGATGTCATCACAAACTGAACATGAACAGACCTCCCAACCCTTGACATAAGCTCCACTTTCCAGCTAGGCAAGAGAGAGGCTACCTGGTCAACAATAGCTTGAACTTGGTCTCTAGATAGCTTCTTAATTGAGAGAGGCAAACCAAGATATTTGCAAGGAAAACTCAAAATGGAACATGGCAACAACTCTTGGACACATGCCAGATTATCATCATTACAACGAATAGGGAGCACATTACTTTTTTCCATGTTAGTCTTAAGGCACGAGGTCGTGCCAAAGAGAGTAAGAATGTCCAAGACTAAGTTTATATCCGAGGCAACTGGCTTTAGAAACAACATTGCATCGTACGCATAGAGGGAGAGCCGATATTGCATACTCCTAGAAGACAAAGGCTGCAACAGCCCCTCTGCTAAGGCACGCATGATCAGCCTGTTGAGGACATCCATAACCAATATAAAAAGCATGGGTGAGAGAGGATCACCTTGTCTAAGGCCCCTATCATGGAAAATACAAGCACCAGGTAGCCCATTCAACAGAATCTGAGTGGATGAAGTTCTTAGCAAACCACTGATAATATCGCACCAAATTTTCCCGAAGCCAAGCTTCCTTAATACTACAAGAAGAAAGGCCCAAGACACCGAGTCAAACGCTTTGGAGATTGAGAAGAATGCAAGCTTGATTCTGGCGGAGCAAAAAACGAGTTGTTTGTTGGACCAACATAAAATTATCCAAGATGAACCTCTTCTTGATGAAGGTCGTCTGATTATGCAGGACCATTTTCTCAAGCCGACACGCAAGCCGATTGGCCAAAACCTTGGTCACAAGATTGGCAAAGCTATGCACAAGACTTATCGGACGAAAATCCTTCACAAGGGAAGTCACTTCCTTTTTAGGCAGCAATGTGATATAAGCTGAGTTCAACCCAAAATTCCTAAATGTCCGGGCCCAACACATGACAAGGCAGTCATGACATCCTGCTTGATTATAGGCCAGCAGCTCTTATAGAATCTGCTAGTAAAACAATCAGGCCCCGGAGCCTTATCAGAAGGCAAACTCTTGACGGTGTCCCATACTTCCTTTTCTGAGAAAGGTGCTTCAAGCTCCGCAAGATCAAAAGAGGGAACACTCAATGCCTCTAGATCTACGGAAGCATCCCTTTCACACGCAGTACCGAGCAGACCCTAATAGTAGTCAAAAAAGGCATCTTCCTTATCCTCGTGGGCAGTCAGGAGGCGCCCATCATCATCATTAACAACAGCAATAAAATTCTTCTTTTTCCGGAACCTAGAGTGAGCATGAAACAGCTTGGTGTTTGCATCACCTTCTCTCAACCAACCTATTCGAGATCTCACCCGAGCCATAGTACGCATGAAAGAATAGGATCATGATTGATTCTTGATTAGGAGGTTTCCATAAAAATAAGGATAGTTTGCTTAGGGGTCAAGTAAGCCTCTCTATATGAGAGATGTATCAATCTAATCAAGCAAGATAATTATCTTGCCTGACCTCAAAGGCCATCTTTCACGTCTCTCGCTCAAGTGTGACCACGGCTCCTGTGAGCCGTCAGGGTACCCACCCTGACCATCGATCTCTTCCCCGTACAACTTACTCAGGCACGGTAGGATTCCAGAACCTATCATGCAGCTTGTTTCATAGGCAATTCACAAAAGGCTATTTTCAGAGTTCCATTCCATAATAACAAAAAACGGCATCCATAAAGGTAAAATGGAAATATACCCTTACAGGTGAAACATCGATACAGAACAAAAGCTTATATGCATATGCACAACAGTAGCAAGTATCTACCCTGCAAATGAGAAAATCTCAACATGCAGAACAGAACAGATGATAGAAAAAAACACATGAAACCCTGTTACCTCTCAACAGCTTTTTCATATGGTGCTTCATTCTCCCAATCAAATGAAATAAAAGTTGTTGGCTCTAGCCTAGCGTCTTCATGTTTAGTGGATTCTAGTGAACTTGAACTGGTGTTCCCGCTTATGACATTCTCTTCAAGCTCTGATTCACCATCACTGTCAGACTCACGGGTTCGCTTCATACAAAACTTTCCCTTGGATTGATGCAAAGAGACTTCGGATTTATCTGTTATAGAAGACTCGGATACTCGATGAAGATTAGACTGCATCTGTATCCACCGGTTCAAGGTTGGATATCTACAAACAACTTATTGGATTGTTAAAACATGAAATAGGTTAGCATGTGATAGTTTAAAATGCCTAATCATTACCTCTCTGATTGCTCAAGAGCAAATTCAAAAAATGATCTCTCAGTTTCTGGAGCTTGTGTTGAATCTTTCACATGAGTAAAAGATGATTCATTGTCCCCAGATAGTATGCTGCTTCCAAATACACAGGCCAAAACTGCTCTTACTGAAGATAACTGGGCTAAATGCTTCACTAAATTTAATTGGAGAGGATAGAGGGGTTCTTGACGAGAAGACAAGGACGAATCATGTGCACTCCATCCTTGAGCAGGAGAAGACTTGGTGCATAGTCTGTTTTCTGAACTAATATTACAAATGGTAGGTATGACAGGAATGCAAGCCCATCCTTGTCCTGTTCGTGGAGGTAAAACAGGTGGCACACATGCTGATATAATCTCATGCACAAAATCAACACTCATTGTGTCAGCAACCTTTGCTGCTGCATCAGTGCTTCCACGCTCAAAAACCAGACGAGTTAATAGCTGCATGCCAAAACAAACTTGTTAGAGAACTGACACTGTATGCATAAAGACGATAAATACAATAATGCAAATGAAGTTATTATCGATTCATCGTCTTGACACTACAACAAAATAAGAGTTCATTTCATGTACAAATGCAAATCCATTTAATGTCTTCGCAGACACATCTTTGTTTATGTGTGGCATCTTATTAAGTTATTTATATTTCTTTTCAGATATATTTTAAATACTGCTGAATTAAGACATGCACCATGATACTTGTCAGTTATTATTTAACTCTGATGAACAAAATTTATGGTCAAACATGAAACCATGCAACTGAGCCAGGCTTGCCAATGCCACGTTCCATTGAATGTTATCTTTTTTTTTCTCGAACACGCAGGAGAGCTGTGTATCATTTCATTAGAAGAAGGATGGTATTTACAAAGACCTAACACACCACACACACACACAAACAACAAGAGGAATAACCGCCTCCTAGCCGGGGTTGAATACAAAAGCAGGTCCAAAAGACGGGTCAAGCCTTTGGCCCCCGCAAAACACCACATATTGAACTCCTCACTGGCTGAGGTAAGCAATCCAGCTATAGAAGGCTGAGCACCATTGAAAACACAGTCATTGCGATGTCTCCATATAGTCCAAGCCCCCAGGATCACCAAGGAGTTAAAGCCATCTCTGAGGTCCTTAGGAGTAACCTCAGCCGATCTACTCCACCAAGCTTAAAAATTGATATCTTCCATCCCGGGGGCAAGGGCGGACAGGCCGACACGTTGGAGGAGAAGATACCAAAATTGCCTCGCGAGGACACAGGAAACAAGCAAGTGATCAATAGACTCTCCTTCCTGGTCACATAAGGGGCAAGAACTAAGATGGGGAAGACCCCTCTTAGCGAGCCGGTCAGCCGTCCAACATTTATTATGTAGGACCAACCAGAGGAAAAACTGACACTTAGGCGGCGCCCAGGTGCTCCACACTCTTTCAAAGCCCGCCAGGGAGGTAGAACCACAGAACATTATCTCATAAGCAGATTTGGCCGAATAGATACCATTGGAAGAGAACCTCCAATAATGTTTATCTGGAACTCCCGATTGAAGATCAACGTCAGCCACAACATCTGCCAGCAAAATGAAGTCAGCAATGACCTCCCATGTTACCACTCCCCTTAAATCCCCAATCCATGATGAGCTACACAGAGCATCAGCCACTGTCCTTCGCTTCACCAGCCTTTTAGTAACCAAACTAAAAACATGAGGGGCCATGTCTGCAATCCTTTGACCCAAGATCCATCTGTCATGCCAAAAAAGAGTGGACTGCCCATCCCCCACTATGGAGACCATTGCCAAGGAGCACAAGCTATCCAAGAACCGGTTTGATTGGAACGGCAAATCAGTCCACGGTTTGGAAGAATCAGTTTTTTGGAGCCAAATCCATCTTACACGTAGGGCCCTATTTAAGCATTGAAGATCAGAGATACCAAGTCCCCCCAACTCTTTGGGGCGTGTTACCTTGCCCCAGGCCACCAAACAATGGCCACCATTAGCCACTTTACGCCCTCTCCACAAGAACCCGCGGCAGATTTTATCAATTGCTTTAATAGCCCACTTAGGTAAATCCAGAGCCATCATTTGGTAAATAACAGTAGCAGTGAGCACAAATTGCACCTGGGTAGCTCTACCAGCACGGGTCATCAGGTCAGCTTTCCAAGCCGGTAAGAGATCAGCCAGCTTGTCAATAAGAGGCTGAAGCTGAGCTTTAGATAACTTCTTCAGGGAGAGAGGGAGACCCAAGTATTTAAATGGAAAAGTTTCAAATCTGCAGGGAAGGAGTTGTTGGACCAAATTCAAATCAGCATGTGTGCAACGGATGGGTACAATACTGCTCTTTGCTATATTAGTTCTCAACCCTGAAGCATCCCCGAACAGATCCAAAATCCTCACAGCAGTGTTTAGGTCCCTGGGCTCTGGTTTTAGGAAGAGAGCCATGTCGTCTGCATAGAGCGAGATCCGGTGCTGAAAGGAATTAGAAGAAATGGGCTGCAGGAACCCATGCTCCTCAGCCTTGATAAAAAGCGCAGTGAGGACATCCATAACAATTATAAAAAGTAACGGAGACAAGGGGTCACCTTGCCGCAAGCCCCTTCTATGAGAAATGAACCTTCCAGGCACCCCATTGAGCAGGATCTAGGTGGAAGTGGTCATAAGAAAACCACTTATCACATCCCTCCACACGGGACCAAAGCCTAATTTTTCCAGAACTTCAAGAAGGAAAGGCCAAGAGACTGAGTCGAAGGCCTTGGAAATGTCCAGCTTCAAGAGAATTCTGGGCTGATTTTTAGCATGAAGAGATCTTGCCGTCTGCTGGACAAGCATAAAATTGTCTTGTATGAAGTGACCTTTGATGAAGGCGCTTTGAGCTTTAGAGACCAGCCCCTCCATATGGCACCTCAACCTATTTGCAAGAACCTTAGTCACCAACTTGGCGAAACTGTGGATCAAACTAATGGGTCTGAAATCCTTGGCAGCAATAGCATCGTTATGTTTTGGCAGCAGCGTAATGAAAGTTGTGTTAAGAAATCTGAAATTCCTGAAGTCTCTCCCCCAAATAGTTGAGAAATAGCTGCCAGAATGTCATCTTTTATAATAGGCCAGCAACATTTATAAAACTGCCCAGTGAACCCATCGGGGCCAGGAGCCTTGTCCAAGGGGAGTTGCTTGATAGTGTTCAAGATCTCCTCCTCAGTAATTAAAAACTCAAGAGTCTGAAGATCATGTTGCTGCAATCCCAAGGCATCAAGGTTGATAGTTTGGTTTCTCTGCACTTCACTGCCAATTAGATTCATACAAAAATCCCAGAAAACCTCAGCCTTCCCATCATGGGAGGTGATCAGCTGGTCTCCATCCCTTATTGAAGCAATAAAGTTCTTCCTCTTGCGAAATCTTGAGCAAGCATGAAATAACTTGGTGTTGGCATCGCCGACCTTGAGCCAAGACAGCCGAGATCTGGTCATAGCCACCGTCCTGAGCATGGAAGCAAGAAACAGGCAATGTTTCTTCAATTGCTGTAGCAGCCAGCATTCGAGATCAGTAAGAGATCTACCATCCCTAGCTGATTCTAGCTGCAACATCACTTCTCTAGCCAACTCGAGTTGTAACTTGAAGTTGCCCACCTTTCTGTCACTCCATCGCTGTAGCCCCCTGGCTGTAGCCTTGAACTTGAGGGAGAGAGATTTAAGGGGGCAAGCATTATTCTGGACAGAGTTCCAAGCATTAGAAACTACATCTTGAAAGCCCTCAAATGTTATCTAGATAGTGACCCACATAAGCTGCTAGCAGAAAACCAGGAGTACCAAAAAAATTTAATGCACATTTACCACTGCATATTATGCGGGTAAGGCTTGACGCTTAAAGATACCCTTCCCCGGACCCCGCACAATGCGGTAAGCCTACGGCACTGGGTAGTGAGTACGCCCTTTTTACCATTTGTTAAGTACGCCCTTTTTACCATTTGTTATGTTACACAAGATGGTTTAGTCTGAGGTTACAAATTCACTCAAGGGTCAGGACAAAAAGGTACTCAATATCTGAAACCCTAGAAAATTATTCATCCATTGACATATGGATCCCCTAATAACAGCTGAAAATTGATTGGTAAATATGTTTTACTTTTCATATTGTCGATTACAGATCAAAGCCAAGCGTTCAATTACAATAGAAACAGGACAAACAAAATATTCAATATCTGAAAACACAGTCTTGTTCATTCATTGAGACAGGAACCCCTACAAAAGCTCTGACCTGTTTTGTACCAAGTTTTCCAAATGCGCTCATAGGAGCCAGAGACACCAAGCCACAAGTATTCTGCATTTATTAGAGGCTATCACAGCCTGATTTGTAGCTCATGTTGGCTATATTAGCAGAAGAGAAACCAGAAAAGGCTAACTGGCTAAGTCATTCCAGCCACTAAAACACTTGTGCTGTGCTCGTGTGTGTTCTTGACTGTATTCCTGTGACCTGTTGGAGGCTTTAGGCCTATCAATAAATGCTTCATGGTCTATTAAGCAGATGTTTCATCTTTTAGCTGGGGTGTTAAGGAAATTATATCCTGTGGCCATCCAGGTGAAAGATGTCCAGTCTTCTGTTGTTGCATTGTTGCCACCCTTTGGATGTCAATGGACGCACAAAGGATGTGTGAATTCAACAAGGAAAGCAGGAAGAGAAAAAACTGGCAATGGCTCCAAGTGTAGGAGAGAAGAAAGCACCATGTTAGTGGAACCTCCCAAACGCTACTCTTTTTTTCGTAGTCAATAGGCTTGGTGGTCGAAGACCAGGTTTATTACTAGAGGGGGTTAAGTGAATGAGCAATACCTGAGGGGGTCAAGTAGGCTTGTTCCCATTACAACTATAACAGGTAAATATCAATATGAATTTGCAAATATGTTAAATACTACTCACTTCGTTCTTTTTTATTTGCCGCGGTTTAGTTAAAAAATAAACTAACATGCGACAAATATTCGAGAACAGAGATAGTATCATTCAACGTAGTATGAATATAAGAAAATAATCAAATGGAGGGCACAGATTTGAGCTTACACCTTTTGGCCATTCTATAAATGAGATGCATTTGAAACCATTGAATATCAATTTAAATTTGTGAATATGTTGATTCTCATTCAAGATTCAACGTATGAATACAAGAAAAAAAACATCGAATAGAAGGTACAGAATACATCTTACATCTTTTGGCCATTCATAGACTAACGAGAAATAGTTGAAATCATGAGTTGTGTCAGTTCCATCAACTATGTCACCAATGGTTGCAGTATATATTATGAAGTTTGATAAATATGTTGACGGCTTGGTAGATAGAGGGCCCAGATATCTGTTTGCAGAACCTTTGTGTTCTGGACCACTATCCACAACATTTGAAGATGCAAGGTCACTCCTAGATGCTTGTTTTAGAATTCTAAGCCCGTGACCAAGGAGTATGCCTTTTTCAGAGCTCAAAATATCCTTCTTTTCTAAGTTGACACCTTCTTTCGAATAAACAGTATCAAAGTCCTCATCAACAATAGCTCTAGCAACATTGTGAAGCTTACCTAAAATAAAATGTTAAATTGTGAGCCAGAACATCACCACAAAATGACTTAACATTCATATGTATCAACTGAGATGTTACCACTCAAGAACTGTCGCTTTCCTTTGAAGGCGTCATCAATCATTTGGTGCAGAAGCCCAAGAGGACGTTGCTTTTGTCCAACTCTGCTACATTCCGTTGACGAAGAGATGCTCATCTCAGTAAAGAACACTTGAAGAGATGGAAGAGTATCCTAGATGAGAACAAAATGTATCTCAGTATTTAAAAGTGCATGGCTGTTTAATGTATTAGATGCTGAAAGATAGGAATCAAAGACACAAATATAATTAATTATCCACTCATATATAGAAACTGTCATTGGATTAATGTTACCAATAACCATGTAAAGAAGCCAGAGGCCCTTAATATATGGTTGGGTGCCAAAATGACAAATAACATCAGTTACCACTTTCCTAGAGGCACAACAGAGAAAAGCTAAAGGGGCAGAAGTCAAGCAAAGTGATCGGAGCACAGTTTACAAATGTCTAGTTTGTTATTTTCAAAATAAAAGCTTACCAGATCCAAGATGTCATGCAGACGCTGAAGTATGCGCTTTATCACTGATATGGTAGCAAGTTCTTGGATCTGATCCCAGTAAGTTGGTCCTACTTTGGGGGACCTTCCTGGAAATATTTCAGATAACATGCTTGTTGCCTGTATGAGGAAAAATAATGTCAACTCATGTATGTCGTGCCAAAAGCAATGAAGCAATATAACTGCAAATGGCCATATTGTACAACACTCTAATTGGGATCACTGACTGACAGAGAAAAATTGTGCAAAAGGAATTCAAGCACCAAACTAAGGGAAAAAAGAAAATGAAGGGAAACTGATAGTTAGAATGCCCTTCAGCAGAAAACACTTGAAGTTGAGCACAGTAGGTTTCAATGCTAACAACTGAAATCTATTGACTCAGATCATTGTCCCTTGATCTTGGGCCTTCATGATAATATCTCAGGAAAAAGAAGATTTCATTTTGAAGCCTTCTGGATTAAATTGGAGGGGTTCCACGATGTTGTTCAGACCGCCTGGGATTCTGTTGATGGGGAGATGTGTCCTTTCCAATCCTTTTTTCTGAAGTTAAAGAAGACAGCTAAAAGTCTTATTTCCTGGAGTAATAATAATCAGGTGGGACACATCAGGTTCCAATTAGCCATGGCTAAGGAAATCCTTCATAGGTTGGAGATTGCTCAGGATGACAGGATCCTTTCCATGAATGAACTATGGCTAAAGAATAAGTTAAAGAAGCATACCCTGCTGCTTTCTTCCTTGAGAAGGATCATGGCCAGACTGCGATCAAGAATTTCGTGGCTCAAGGATGGATATGCAAACTCTAAGATATTCCATTTGCATGCCAGACACCGTAAAAGGAAGAACATTGTAACCTCTCTAAGGGAAGGGGATGTCACCTTAACTGGGCATGATGAGAAGGTTGTAGCAGTGGATCATTTCTTCTTCAACCTGATTGGTACAAATGTGGGCAGAGATAGAATCATTGATTTAGATGCTCTTGATATTCCCAGTCATGAACTCTCTGAGTTGGATGCACCTTTTTCTGAAAAAGAGGTATGGGACACTATTGTAAGTCTGCCCCCTGATAAGGCACCTGGACCTGATGGTTTTACTGGACGATTCTACAGAGTCTGTTGGCACATAATCAAACATGATTTCATGAAAGTGGTGTCAGCAGTTTGGGGCAGAAAATTCAACAACTTTGGCAAACTCAATTCAACATACATCACTTTGATCCTTAAAAAGGAGGGTGTTGCCCAGGTTACAGATTTTAGGCCTATAAGTTTGGTTCGTAGTGTTGCTAAGCTCATCACTAAAATCCTCGCCAATCGATTGGCTACAAGGCTTCATGAGATGGTCTCTCCCAATCAAAGTGCTTTCATAAAGGGGCAATTTATTCAGGATAACTTCATGTTGGTACAGCAGACCTCGCGGCTACTTCATCATCAGAAAAAGGTCAGTCTTCTCCTTAAGTTGGATATCACTAAGGCTTTCGATTCGGTCTCTTGGCCTTTTTCAATGAAACACCTCGGTTTTGGTCAAATTTGGAGGGATATTATCTGTGGGCTGCTCTCCTCTTCTTCCACTCGAGTACTTCTTAACGGTTTTCCCAGAAAGTGCATTATCCATCGAAGGGGTTTTAGGCAAGGAGATCCACTTTCTCCCATGCTTGACTGCTTGTTATTCTTTCCATGGACATTCTGGGTTTGTTATTTGCTAGAGCAGAAGATGCAGGACTTTTACAACCTTTGTCACCATCACAAAGACTGCATCGGGTCTCTATGTATGCTGACGATGTGGCATTATTCCTGCACCCGGTGGCGGATGATATCCTAGCAGCTTTGGAGATTTTGCATTTGTTTGGTGCCTCCTCGGGCCTTCAGAATGATGAAAGCAAGTCTAATGTCTATCCTATCCAATGCTCTGTGGAGGATATTACGGTTACTCAAAATCTGTTGCTTTGTGCGCTGTCAGTGTTTCCCTGTCAGTATCTTGGTCTTCCTCTCTCTCTAGTCAAGCTTACTAAAGACCAAGTACAACCTTTTGTGGATAAAATTGCAAGGCAGCTCCCTAACTGGAAGGCTGATCTATTGACAAGAGCGGTTAGAAGGATTCAGGTTCAGCATGTTTTTTTTCTCGAACGCGCAGGAGGACTGCACGTCATTATATTAAGAAAGGAAAAGGTCCAAGAGGACCAAAGTACAATGCCCGTAGGGCAAACAGAACACTTGACCACACTCTAGACCCTACTCATAATAGCAGGAAGACCAAAACTTGCTAGCTGCTTAGCCCCAGCCCTCTCCCAACAACTTAACTCATTCAGAAATAAGCTTTTAACAAAACACATGGAAGGGTTTACACCATCAAAAACAGCTTTGTTTCTAGTCAGCCATATGCACCAAGACCCCAAAATAATGAGACTGTTGAAGCCTTTCTTTCTGAATTTGGGCACCTTCTTAAGCGCCTTCCTCTACCAATCAGCAAATGAGATTTCATCAACAGCAGGAATGAGATCCCCAAGACACAAGGGAACAAGAATAGCATGCCAAAATTGCCTGGCAAAACTGCAAGTACACAAAAGATGTTGCACTGTTTCCTGCTCTTGGTCACAAAGAACACAAACAGCCGGATGTTGCAGCCCTCTCCTCCTTAGTCTATCAGCAGTCCAACACTTATTCCTTATCGCCAGCCAGAGGAAGAACTTGCATTTTGGGGGAGCCCAGGATTTCCACAAACGTTTCCATGGCTCAAACGAAATTGAACCCATGAAAAAAGCCTTATAGCAGGACTTTGAGGAGAACATCCCAGAAGAAGAGTGCATCCAAACATGTCTGTCAGCATCATGAGAGAGCCTAACGTCCCCCAAAGTATCCCATAACAACAGATATTGCTGCAACCCACTCAAGGAAAGAGCACCACGAATATCACTGACCCAATGCCAATTATCCAGAGCCTGTGCCACCGTTCTGGAAGAATACGCCTTGCGGCCAACCATACCCACCACCTCAGGGCAATGTCCTGGATAGTATTTCCATGAATCCATCTATCCGACCAGAAGAGAGTAGTAGCCCCATTCCCTAAAATGGTAAAAACCGACAAATCAAAGAACTGTCTAACCTGACGTTGCACTGGGAGGGACAACCCACGCCAAGGTCTGCTCTGATCCGTCTTTTCCAACCATAACCATTTTGCCTGCAATGCCCAGCTTTTGAGCTTAAGGTTAGGGATCCCAAGCCCACCAAGCCTCAGAGGCCTCGTGACAACTTCCCATGGAACAAGACAACTACCACCATTAACCTCCTTTCTTCCTCTCCAAAGAAATCCTCGCCGAATTTTATCAATTGATTTAATAACCCACTGAGGGACATTGATTGCAATAAGAAGATAAGTCGGAATGGCCGATAGAACAAACTTCACCAACGCAGTCCGCCCAGCCAGGTTGAGCAACCGAGCCTTCCAGTTAGGCAGTCGATCTGCGATCTTCTCAATCCATAACTTAAGGTCACATTTCCTCAATTTTTTATCAGAAATGGACAGCCCCAGATACCTGCAAGGAAACGCAGCGGGACTGCAATGCAGCACACTGCAACCAGCAAGCACCTGCTGATCATCACATCTAATTGGAATAGCACTGCTCTTGAGCATATTGGTTACCAGACCAGAAGCCGAACCAAAACAGTTTAGCATTATCTTAGCACAATTCAGATCTGCTTCAATTGGCTTTATGAAAAGGACCACATCATCCGCATAGATGGAGACACGACTGCGAACATCAGCTCCCCCAAGGCCCTGCAACAAGCCTCTATTTTCAGCAACCCGGAACAAGCTGCTAAGCACATCCATAACCATCACAAATAACATGGGAGAAAGAGGATCTCCCTGGCGAAGACCTCTCCGATGAAAAATAGGGTTACCAGGCGAGCCATTCAAAAGCACCTGAGTAGAAGAAGTGAATAACAAGTTGGAGATCAGATTACGCCAAACAGGACCAAACCCCAAATGTGTCAAAATCTCCAACAAAAACGCCCACGAGACTGAGTCGAAAGCCTTGGAAATATCCAGTTTCAGCAGCAAACTAGAGATCTTCCTCTTATGAAGGAAGACATGCTGGGACATCATTAAGGTCGACATAATGGCTGCTCTTAATTCCCTTTACCATGGAAATGCCTATAAACTTGATTTGCTGAACTCAGCGTATCTCATTCTTCTTCCAAAGAGGGAAGATGCTTCCTCAGCTGGTGATTTTCGACCAATTAGCTTGATTCATAGTTTTGCTAAGCTGGTCACTAAGATCCTCGCTAATCGTTTGGGACCATACCTTCAAGACCTAGTGGCAGCTAACCAGAGTGCTTTTATTAGAGGAAGGTCAATTCACGACAATTTCATGCTAGTGCAGGTTCAGCATGTTTTGACTGGAATGATGGTTTATTTAGCAATGGCTATCGATTTCCCTTCTTGGGCCTGGGAAGCCATTGACAAAATCAGAAAAGGCTTTCTTTGGAGAGGTCGCAAAGAGGCCAAGGGTGGTCATTGTCTTGTGTCCTGGGGGAGAGTTTGTCGCCCTCTCAGGCTTGGTGGCCTGGGCATCTCCAGTCTGCCCGAGATGTGTTGGGCTCTTCGTATGAGATGGCTGTGGTTGCACAAAACTAATCCATCTCGTCCCTGGGCGCAGCTCCCTTTTCATGTGCCGAATAAGGTTCGGGCTTTCTTCTCCACTGTTCTAGTTTCAGAAGTTGGCAATGGTGCCAACACCCTTTTCTAGACTGATAAATGGATCTCAGGGCAGAGAATTTGTGATATTGCTCCAAGGATTTTTCAGTGTATTCCCAAGAGGGTCACAAAAAGAAGAACTGTGCAAGAGGCTCTCCTAAATAGAAGATGGATCTTAGATATTAAGGGCGCCCTCTCGGTGGGAGTTTTGGTGGAATACCTTCAGATTTGGAACCTTATGTCTGTGATAGTGCTGCAGCCTACTATTGAAGACAAACATATTTTCAGTATTGCCCCAGACGGTATCTATTCAGCAAAAGTGGCTTACGAAGGATTCTTCATGGGATCTACCTTTTTCAGCCACTATTCCAGGGTGTGGAGAACTTGGGCCCCGCCTAAATGCAGATTTTTTCTTTGGCTTGTTGCGCACAACAGGTGTTGGACCGCTGACAGATTAGCTAGAAGAGGGCTGGATCACCCTCCGTTATGCCCTCCGTGTGATCAAGAGGAGTAAACCTTAGACCATCTCCTGGTTTCCTGTGTTTTCTCAAGGATTTTCTAGTTTCAGCTTCTGAGGACTTTCGACCTTCATAGGCTCGCCCCTCAGTTTGGTTTGACCTCCTTCGTGAGCTGGTGGGAGAAAGCCTCTTCTTCGGTCAGTGGTCTGGTTAGAAAGGGGTTGAATTCTCCGATTGCGTTGGGAGCTTACATTATTTGGAACCACCGCAACAGATGTGTCTTTGATAACTGGATTCCTAATGTGACTTTAGCCATTAGGATGGCTATGGAGGAAAGATGGATGTGGGAAATGGCTGGAGCTAAAGGGCTTTCCTATCTGTCTGCCCCCGTTCTTGAGGTTTAGCCTCGTTGGACGTTTTTTCTTCAGTAGTTTATTTCTGTCCCAGATGGACTATTTTGGTTTTTTAGTTTTTCGACCTCCGTAAGGAAGTCGGTCGTTTTGTATCTGGTCTGCTTAAACCTTGTTTTTTTCTTCTTAATATAATGAGGCACAGTTCTCCTGCGTTTTTCGAAAAAAAAAGAAATCATTCACAATCAGGCAACTTCATTCTGTAGGAGTTTACATTATTTTCAAGCCAGCTTTTTGCTAGCTGCCCACAGAAATAGCTTGTTGGAGAAGCTGATTCTGAAAAAAGCCAGATGTTCTCTACTGCTTGTTCACGCTGACATGTGGGACCCACATGTCAGCGACTGTAATCTGAGCTGCCTCTGCCTGCCGTGCCACGCTGTCATCTTCTCCACAGCACCACACCCCCCTTAGCCATCACCGCCCCAGTGCCATGCCTCCCTTTCGCTATCGCAGCTGCTTGGCTCCTTTCACCACTGCTATGGAGGTCAGCATGTGGAGGAGATCTCAGCCAGCAGAGAATGGCGAAACAGGTGGGGGCTAAGGGTGGCATGGCATGTGGAGGAATCTCAATCAGTGGTGCCACCTCGGGTGCGGCAGGCAGCTCATGCAGCGGAGGACGGTGTGGTAGGCTGAGGGGCCCTGCATAGTGGTAGAGAGAAACGAAAAGCTGCGAGAAGCTGGTATTTCCCTTCCAGAAAAAGATTACCTCCAGTAAATTTTGGAGGAGCACTGCCAGGTTAGGCTCCACTCGTTTGGTACATGGTTGACTTATTTTTAAGCAAAATCTGGCTGAGAAGCAAAATGTCAAACAGGGCCTATGACTTGCAAAACCATGTATCAATGGGGTAGGTGTTAAATATAATCCTGTAGATGGTAAGTATCATGAAATAATCAAATCCACAACTGATAGGGGAGCGATTATCCCTGTTTAGTGGTGCATTCAGTCATCTATATGCTCAATCTTCCAATAAAACAAAACTTAGATATGGGTATATGACTGAACAAGCATATATGGATATACCTCTAATTTATAGCTTTCCTATTTTTTATAAACTTAAGGCACCATGCATCAGTGGCCTTTTGGCCATGTACCACAGACTACAAATACCTTGTTTGACAAAAAGAAAAGGAGACAAGGCAGTATAGTGCACTAAGGAAGCACCAAAGCAAGAGTAAAATTAGCAGCAACCCAATCTATTTGTGCACTAGATAATGCCTGTATCGGTACAGAGTAGAAACCATACACACAAAAATATGATATAGCAGCGATTGTTTCCAACAATATCTGCAAGAGTGTGGAGATGCAGAATGCACAACTGATAATGCTTACCTCATCGAGAAGAAATCGGCACATATGAACTGACTTAGCAGATGTTGCAGCAACATCAACACAAAGCAGAATCTGAAAGATCAAATGAACTCTTCAGATCAAATATCACGAATGGGTATCATTAATAATACTCAATGGAGACAAAAGCGTAAGCTCCTAACTGTAGTTAAAGAACCAAGCTGCGTGCGTAATGACAAAATATCCAATTCATGTGCTGCATTTGTATTATCTGTGACACGATTAACAGCATCCTCAACCTGAAAAAAATAGATAACAAAATTAAGAAACTAAGAAGCATTAGCCTGGATACCAAATTCACTTTTTTCTCAAACGCGACCAAATTCACATATGTTTGCTATAAATTTATCATGTTCAACTGTCCTGCAGTTATTTTTGAAATGTCAACTAAACACCTGGAAATTAAAATTCATAAATTTTATTCTAATATTAACTACCGCAGTCAAGTCTCCAAAGCACGGCACCACATATCCATAGTATAGCTCATTAAAAAAAAGAACTAAGGCATTATCTACAGCACAGTGTGTATAGCATGATGTATGCATGAATACACAAGAAATATTTGCATTGCATGCCATGATGGCATGAATACCACAAGAAATATCTGCATCCCATGATGGATGAAGCACTGAACATGACATGCATCGAACAGATGAATATCAAGCATTCAAGGTAGTGGTTAGTTTTGTCATTTTTAAGAAGAAACAGGTTGCCTTGTAAGCAGGTGGTCAACTTATATTTTAATCTTACAACCTCTTCTTACCTCCTGGATGAGGTAAAATGGATGAATGTGTTAAGTGTATAAAGACCCATATGGCCCATGAGGCTCTCTACATATAGTCATCTCCACTTGTGGAGTGGTCATCTTCTGAGATCCCCAAAGTTAGTAGCATGGTACCAAAGCCATAAGCAGCGGAAGGGAAGCCCTCGCCCTAACGATATGATGACGAAAGGCATGGCAACTATAGCTCTGTTCGGGGGGAGGTTATACCAACTCCATAGGTTAGAGTGTCCCCTCCCTATCGGAATGGCCTCCACTCGGGCTTGACCTCGTTCCGGTCTTACCCTCCCTCGAGTCCGATCTCGGGAGGGCGCTTAGGCAGGTTACTACTATTGTCCATATTTATAGAGGGATTAACCTCTATAATGCGGGCTTAACCCAATCAAAGAATTAGGGTTAGGATTAGAATAATTATTCCACCCATGATCCATTTTGCCCTTGGGAGTTGGGATCCTTCTTCATTCTTCTACTTCGTGTGGTCCGTCGCTGCAGCTTGCCTCTAATATGTGCGGCCTATCATCGCGCCAGACATTCTTCCTCTTCGTGTGGTCCGCCGCGCGTGTGGATCCTTCTACTCGTGGCACGTTGCCGCTCCGATCTTCTGTCCCGCGTGCGTGACCCATCATTGTGCGCAGGTCTTTGTCTTCACGTCGGTTCATGTGTGGCCATCCGCTTCGTTCTTGCACAGTCTTCGTGTTGGATTCCATGTGCAGTCGTCATGCACGGACGTGGTGGAACTGTATGGATCCTCTCCACACGCAAGATTCCTCACATGGTCTTCTTCCCACATCAAATACGCGATCTTATCCTCGTGCGGCATGTGCAACCTTCTCCATGTGCACCTTTTCACGGCCAGCGCATGTGTGCTCGTCCACTTGTCAACCGCACAAGCTTGTTGCTGCCTATAGTTAAGGCCCATGCTACCCCTATGACCTACTGGCTATATATATTCTATAGTCCCCTATGGACTCTTTCGTCAATGTCAATGTTAGTAACATGGTAACAGAGGATGTTAGGGTTAGGGTTAGCTCTAATCACGTCACCTAATCCCATCTTGTTTCTTGGCCGCCATTGAAGTCCATTCTTCACTTCCGTAGTGGCCAAGGTTGACGTCGCGTCGCCCATCGAGGTCGCAATCCGCGTCTGTCCGTCCGCGCGCGTCCTCGGTCGTGGTCCACGCACGTCCAGCTGTGCGCTCCATCAGCTACCCACGTCACCTCCTCTGCTCCCACTCAACCACGTGTGTTCATCCGCGAGCACACCTCCACTCGTTGTGCGTGCGCACGTACCTCTTCTGCCTCCGCTCCTCGCTGGACTCCGCACCCAGTGTGTCTCCTCCGTCTCTGCGTGCGTCATCTTCATCCAGCATGTAGTGGCCTCGTGGGCCTAACAACATTGTCTTCTTCCCCGTTGCTCATCGTGCCTCGACTAGACGACGCATCGGGGACAGCGCATCTAGTCCCTCTGGTCTAGACCACTTCCCTGCGGCAACTCCTCTGCTGCTACTTGGGACGGTACATCTGGTTCCTGAACCCCGGTTCCATCATGTTCATTGCTCTTCATATCCATTCACTATGTCAGTCAATGCTATTGTTGTTAATATTGTGCTTGATTGTGAGAACTACCCCAATTGGGGGTTTTGTGTTCAAGCTGCATTGAGAGGTCATGGTTTACTCTTTCATCTAACTGAAGCTCCACCAACCAATGATTTCAAGTCGTCCGACTAATCACGATTAGTCGGGTTGGTCGCCTGTTTGTGTTCGATTAGATAGACGACTTGACTAGACAGGCTGGTCATCCTAGTCGTCCGACTAATCGCCGATTAGGGCGACTAATCGTCCACTTATTGTTTCCTGGTCGCCTGGCTAGGGTTTTGGTATTGGGCCATTTTCAGCCCATCTACAACATCCTTTAGTCTGGCCTATCCTCTCCTCTGCCAATACTCAGCGGGTCAACTGCCAAAACCAACCGCCAAAACCATCTACAGCATCCTTTAGTCTCCTCACCTGCGCCCCCTGCTGGCCTGCTCCACCGGCACCTCTGCCTGCTCAGCTCCTGTCCTGCACCACTGACGCCTCTGCCTGCTCGACAACAAGTGCTAGTCGCCTAATCTCTGTTATTTTGTTTATCCTAGTTGTTTGTTCTAATTTATATAATGTATACAGGTATTTATATATATATATATATACCTATATAAGTATAACTACTAGTCTAAAAGGACTAGGATGACCAGGGACCGACTAGGACCGAGTAGGGGTCGACTAATCGCCCTGGTTGTCGCCTAATCGCGACTAGTCGCCTGGTCGGTCCCAAGGTTCGACCAGGCGATCAAGCGACTTGAGATCATTGCCACCAACTCTTGCTGATGATCGGAGCAATGTTGTTGCAATTAAAACATGGCAAATTTATGAAGGCAAGGTTATGGATGCAATGGCCATTAGCACCAAACCATCCATGTAATGAGTTTGTTACAATTCACAAATGTTAAGGCTATCTAGTCTCATTTGAAGGAATTTTGTTCAAGGCAACGATGATCATGTCATTGAGCAACAAGATATGTCTATTGATGAGTATTACTCGGCTTTTGATCATCTAATGGGTGCATTGACGCCGGACATGGTGGTTGATGTGTCGTGTGTCTCCTGTTGAAGTGTATAAGTGGATTGGCTACCTTCTCTCATAAGCTTAAGCTTTTGGGTTGAACTGGTTAGTGTGTCCACTCTAACATGGTATCAGAGCTAGAGGTCTCGAGTTCGAATCCTTGCTACGGTTTTATTTATGCCTCCATCCATTTATTTCCACGTTTGTGCCTTTCTCTCTAGCTGCACGTGAGTGGGGGTGTTGAAGTGTATAAATGGATTGGCTACCTTCTCTCATAAGCTTAAGCATTTGGTTTGAACTAGTTAGTGTGTCCACTCTAACATCTCCGATACCAAATTGATGGGGCTTATGTGGATTTGGCTGGGCTTTGGAGGGGTGCAGCAAGAGGAGTAGAATAGCAGGTTGGATTGAGAAGAAGAACGCAAGGCACATGGACTCCGGCGAGGAGCACAGCGACCTTGATCACCGGGACTGCACAGAGGGTCTGTCACGGTGACCTAGGAGTTGCACCACACCAGTACAAGTTCTTGGATAATCTCCCTAGTACAAACTAAGGTCTCCTTTTATAGTGCAGGTGGCCTAACTTCCATCTACTAAACTTAAGGGGTAAGCCTAATCTAAATTGTAACAAACTCAGTAGATGAAAGTGCATTCATCCTTTTTGTGGGTTTTGGTGATTTGGATAACAACACGTTTAAAGGTCTAACAAGTTTGCTAAGTGTTGAACAGAAAATTCAGTATGATGAACTTGGGTTTTCTCTCTGAACCTCTCTGGTTAAAACCGATTGAACCGGCCCTAGGGGCGGTTCAACCAGAGTCAGGGTCAGAAGACCGTTCTGACATCTGTCTGCCAATCTGACTAGCAGACTGTCTGTAAGGCTGACAGGCCAGGCAGTTGAACCGGCCCTAGGGGCGGTTCAACCGGTTTGGACTTTTGACTCTAGTCGAACTAGATTTTTTGAACTTGGTTTGGTTGTGGTCAAAACTAGTTCAACTGGTCTTGGGGCAGGTTCAACCGGGGTCTGAGACCAATTCAACCGGCCACCATGCAGAAAGTCCGAACCGGCTAGTTTTGGAGCCTCGCCTATAGATACTAACTTCTACCTCTCTCCTCCACACAAGAGCACGCCTTGAACTCCATTTCTAACCTGAGAAACACTCCCCACTCTCTCTCTCTCACCTCTTGCCTCTCCCATTTCAAATCTTTGGAGAGAAATCTTTGAGTGAGATTGAAGAGTTACAGGTTTTTGTGCTTCATCTCCAAACCCTTCTTGCTCTTCTTGATTCGAGCTCTGGTACTACATCGAATTCTTTGTGGATTCATTACTCTTGGAGCTTCTAGCTCCTAGACGACTAGGTGTCCCTTGTGAGTCTCTAAATTTTATGGAAGACCACAAGAAAGTTTGTATTACCCGCTCGTGTGAGCAAAGGTTAGTGTGTGGGCTTGACCTTTGTGGTCGGTGGAGGATTAAGGTTGAAAGAGACCCGGCTCTTCATGGGTGCCTCAACGAGAAAGTAGGGTAGCTTTGTGGTGTAATCGAACCTCGGGATAAATCTTGTCTCTTGTGTTCTTGCACATTGTGTTTGTTCGTGTTCTTCGTTCTCTCACCATTCCGTGGAAGAATTGTCCATATCTTTTTGGTGTGTAGATTTTGAGAAGTGCTCTTCTCAGATCTACTACGTTGAACCATGTGATCATCTAGAACATCCCATTTGCAAAGTTAACTGGGTGAATTTCGAGATCAATTCAGTTTTATATCTCATTCTTTAGTTGAGCTCATGCACACCTGTTGAACCGGTTATGACACCAGTTGAGCCGGTTTTACCCAGTTCGTTTCTAGTTTTTGTTGAAAAAAAATTCCGCTTGCATATTCACCCTCCCCCTCTAGGCAACTTTTAGGAGATAAGGTAATAAACTCAGGAAATAAGCTCTTGCTAACTAATCTAGGCGCCTGGCCTATTGCCGCAGCCCCTAGCTATTACTTTTTTTTCTCGAAAAACACAGGAGAATTGCGCCTTTTTATATATTGAGAAGAAAGGTAACAAGGTCTTAAAGAAGACCGAAACAAATACAAGGCACTCATTACGGAGGCCAAAAACATGCATACAAAAAGGAGTCCATAGAGTCCTGAACCGCCACTGCTACTCCAAAGATAGCATCCCTTAGGTATCAGGCAAGGAAGTTGCCAGATAGGCTAGCCCCTTGGCCCCTGCAAGTTCCCTCATTCTCCTCTGTTCATCCGCAAGCCTAAGGATTAGAGGCAAGCTGGGCATCCAGTTATCAAAAACACATCTATTACGGTGTTTCTAAATCATCCAGGACCCTAAAATGATGAGGGAGTGAAGACCCTTCCTGACAGGCTCATTCATCGCCTCTGATACTTTTTCCCACCACTCAAGAAAGGATGTGGCACCTGGTTGTGGGGCTAAAGAATGCATGCCAAGCTTCCTCAATATCATGTACCAAAATGATCTTGCAAATGTGCATGACACAAGCAAATGGTTTATAGTTTCAGCTTCCTGGTCACATAAAGTGCATTTGCTTGGATGATTCAGACCTCCGTTAGCCAGTCTGTCCATCCTCCATCACCTGTTTTGGGCAACCAGCCAAATGAAGAATTGACATTTTGATGGGGCCCAAAATCTCCACACCCTTCTGTAATGTCCAAAGGAGCTTGATCCCAGGAAAAGACTTATAAGCAACCTTTGCAGAGTATCTTCCATCTGAAGCAAAGCTGAAAATATGCTTATCCTCTATATTGGGTTGCGGGTCAATATCTGAAAGCTTCCCAAAGATGAAGATAGTCAATTAGAGCTCCAACTGTGAGGGCCCCTTTAATATCTGAAATCCATCTCCTATTTGATAAGGCGTCTTGGACAGTTCTCTTGTTGAGGACTCTCTTTGGTATTAGGTCATACAATCGAGGTGCCAAATCAGAAATTCTTCTCCCATGAAGCCACTTATCTCTCCAGAACATGGTGTTTGCTCCATCCCCAACCTCAGAAATCAAAGCCCTGGAAAAGAAGACTCGAGCCTTACTAGGAACATGGATAGGTAAGCCAGACCAAGAGCGATCAGGGTCAGTTTTTTGCAACCAAAGCCATCTCATCTTGAGAGCCCAGCAGAGCTCCTGGAGATTAGAAATACCCAATCCACCCAGCTGTAAAGGTCGGCACACCTTTCCCCATGACACCAAACAGTGACCTCTTCTTGCTTCCTTTCGACCTCTCCAGAGGAAACCTCTCCTAATCTTATCAATAGCATCCAAAGACCCATTGGGGGATGTCAACAGCCATCGCTACATAGATGGTCATGCCTGTGAGGATATGCTGCACATGAATCCTTCTTCCTGCCATGGTCATTAAATCAGCCTTCCAGTTTGGAAGCTGGTCAGCAATCTTTTCCACAAAAGGCTGAAAATGTTGCATGCTCAACTTACGTAATGATAATGGGAGCCCTAAATAATGGCAAGGGAATGCTGCAATCCCACACGGCAGCAAGATCTGCACCTCCAGTAATGTCTCCTCGTGGCGCTTGATTGGAAAGATGTTGGATTTCTATGCATTATTATAAAGGCCAGAAGCATCACCAAAGAGCTGGAGGATGTCCAGGGTCACAGAGATATCCGACGTTGTTGGATGCAAAAATAAGACCACATCATCTGCGTACATAGAGATCCGATGTAGCATTTTTCTTCTTGATAGCTGCTGGAGCAGACCTGCATCCTCTGCCTTGTTGAACATAATCCCTAGAATATGCATTACAAGAATGAATAACATCGGGGAGAGCAGGTCTCCCTGCCGGAGTCCTCTCCTATAACTGATGTACTCACCTGGGAACCCATTGAGTAGGACTTGAATTGAAGAAGAAGCCAACAAACCACTAATTATATCTCTCCAAATCTGTCCAAAACCCATCTGCTCCATGACTTCTAATAGGAAGGGCCAGGAAACCGAATCGAAAGCCTTGGTTATGTCTAATTTGGATCTCAAGGACTTTTCTTCTATTTGTAGAATAGTGTAATGGATGTATTGAATAGAGAATGGGTTACAATATATAGACTCAACCCTAACCCTAATGGGCCGGCAGCCCAACAGTGGTGCCGGCCCACACACACACTCACACACACAGTCTAACATCCCCCCACAGTCGCAACGGGGGCACCACACACGATGATACTGGAGTAGAGGCCGAAGGTAGGAGCCGACGGGTTGAAATCCCCCCGCAGTCGCAGCGTCATGATGGTGCGAATGATGCGACTGAAGTAGAGACCGGTGTGTGCTCCAAGAAGACGATAGCCCCTAGATGCCGAGGTAGCCGAAGTCGAGGTGGTTGCGGTCGGGAGACACAGCAGAAGCCTGATCTTCGGGAGGGGTCGACGTTCGAGCGTCAACGATCGGCAGGGCGACACAGCAAAAGGGCACCGGCAGGCTGACCTTCCTGCTTCTTCGATCGTCCGGGCGTCAAGGAGCCCCGCCAGGGAGGCCGACAGCAGCGCACGCGTCTGCGCTGGTCATGGTGTCCGCGCCCGCGGCAGAATAGAAGGGGAACGGAAGATCTGGCCGAGAAGGCCACGGCAGCGACGGATCCAGCCGGGAAAACGCGATCCGGCCAAAGGGATGGCAGATCAAGCCGGGAAGGTCGTAGCAACGGGGATCCGGTCGGGAAGGCCGCGGCAGCGACGGATCCAGCGAAGGCGATGAAGGGGGTGGGCGACGGGGTGGGTCCAGCCGGGCAGGGGCCTGCGTCGGACCTGGCAGGGGATGGGTGACGCCGGTGACAAGAGAAGCGTGAGGAGGCACTGCTCGGTGACGGCGCAGTCAGAGGACGCAGTGGCGGCGCGGATCCGGGCGACGCTGTAGAGCCTCAGGAGGGAGGGGTGAGCAGCGCAGGCGCCTGCTCGGACATGGACGGGGAGTCGACAGCGTATAAGGAGAGCGAGCCGCTGCCAGGGGCGCCTGCTGCGGTGGCAGATCAGGTGGCCAGCGGGGCAGCAGAGCCGACGGCGGGGACTGGACCTGGCAGGGTCGGTCCGGGGCTGCGAGGAAGGCGAGGAAGCGAGGTGGCCTGTGGCGAGGGGCTGTCGCGCCGTGGCCGGGGAAGCGCACTAGCGCCGAGGAGAACTTGATCTGCAGCGTGCCCGACGCCATGCGGTGGAGCTCGAACGGGCGGCCGGCGGCGGGCTTCTTGCCAGACGCGGAGGAAGCGGTGGTGGAGAGCAGCAGCAGCAGCGAGGACGTGAGGGAGACGAAGGAGAGGACGGAGCAGAACAGGTGCGCGGGCAGCAGGAAGTAGGCCTCCCCGGGCTGCAGCTCCTCGGCCGCCGCCACGGCCGGGATCCTCTCCCCGATGAGCAGCGCGTCGGCGCGGCACACCAGGTGCCGCAGGTGCTCCTGCATCAGCTCCCGCGTCGTCACGGGCGGGGCGTACGCGGGCACGCGCCCGTCGCACCCCACCAGCCGCACTGCCAGAGCCGCACCGGCCTGCGACGGTGGCGCCGGCAGCAGGTCCGTCTCCTCGTCGTCCCCCCTGGGCGGCGACGGCGGCGGCGGGTGCGGGAAGCAGGACGCGACGGGGCCGTGCAGGTGCAGCGCCGGGACCAGGGACTTCCACTGCCTCATGGCTGGCTGCCTGCCTACCCGCGAGCTGCGGCGAAGGCTGGGACGGGATGCCGGAAGAGAGGGGGGTGATTAGAGTGGAAGCTGGCCGGCCGGAGAAGGGGATAGAGGCAGCCGGAGGGAGCCCGAGCTCACCGACTGGGGGTGGCGGTGGCCAGAGGCTGGCGGCCGGCTGGGGAAAGGGTGGGGGTGCGGCTGCCTGCCCAGGGAGACAGCAGCGACAGCTGGGAGGAAGGAGGCCGCCCCCGGGAGGGAAGGTTGGGCCTCCCGGGGGCAGCGATGGCAGGCGGCGGCTAGGTGGGAGAGAGCCGTCGGCGGCTACAGTGGGAGGAGAGGAAAAACCCTAAAACTAACCCTCTGATACCATGTAGAATAGTGTAATGGATGTATTGCATAGAGAATGGGTTACAATATATAGACTCAACCCTAACCCTATGGGCCGGCAGCCCAACAGTGGTGTCGGCCCACACATACACTCACACACACAGTCTAACACTATTACATGAAAGTCCAAGAAGCAAGCAGTTGTATCTCATTCTAGTACAGGGGACGAACTTCGAGCCCTTGTTACTGGCTTACTGCTACTGCAAAGATTGTAATTGTATAGCTTCGATGGTTGTTAGCTGATTTTGGCATTTCATGTGATGTTGCACACCTCTTCTTTGTGAAGATACAAGAGACATAGAAATTGCCAATGATCTTGCGAAGCATGAACTTAAAAAGTATATTGGTGTGGGTGCCTTCTTTACACGGTCTCATTGTCATCAGAAAACTATTTCTCTTCAGTATGTTTCAGAGTTGCAATTGGCTGACTTTTTTACTAAAGCACAAACTTGAGGGCAACATCGGCTTCACTTGATCAAACTCAATGCTTCAAATCATTTGCTTCTACCTTGAGTTTGAAGGGGATGTTAAGTGCATAAAGGTCCATATACTATAGGCCCATATGCGCCATGAGGCTCTCTATATATACTTATATAGTCATCTCCACTTGTGGAGTGATCATCTTCTCAGTTCCCTAGGATTAGTAATAGAATGTATGGGGTCTTCCTTTTTCTCTCTCTTTAATATACAGATATGCAGCTCAGCAGCCCTACTATGTGTTCGAGGGAGGGACTCCAAAAATACATGGTATCCAAGGCCCTTAATAGATTTTAAGCATACTATGATAGCGATTAGTGGTCAGTGAGCATTCTGGAAACCATGTACTGGGGTCTATTTTGGACCCTCCTTTCCTTCTACTTAATATAATGATGCGCAGTTCTACTGCGCTTTCGAGAAAAAAATGTAGATGTCCAAAATGTCACTTTTTGAGATTGGAACCAAGGTAGCATATGTCATCTTCCCCATACTTAACCTCCGACTGTTTGAAAGAGAAACTTCCAGCGAACAAGGCTGATATGAAACAGCAGAATTCTGTGTGATGTACATCAACGAAAACAAAAATCAAGCACTTGGCATGACTACATGAGTAAGCATACCAGTGCTCTTTTATATGCACCAGCTACCCATTCAGCTAGTTCAAGGGAAGCTTTATCCTCAGCAGGTAAAGAAAATCGTTGCACAGCTTCTTCTCCTATATCATAGTTTTCCCTTTGCATGCATCTGTCAAGAATTTGAATGGTGAGCAGTAAGTATATATCATAACATATTGAAGCATGCATGCTCACATGATATGTGTGTGGCGCACACACGCGCACACAAATTCATAAAATACTAATAAAATTTTACAAAATTACAATTGTACAAGAGTAAGTTACATGATAGGTCAAAAATATGAAAGTATTAAGCATTTACTGATGTCAAAAAAAACGAGACGAAAACTCAAATCCTGGAGATCGATATAATATCCATCCAGTATGTTTTTCAATATATAATATTCATCCAGTATGTTTTTCAATGGGATAATGCTTCAATCATATCAGTATATGAACTGTTCTTGATGAATTGAGACGGTCTCAGTAGCATTGACCAATGGAAAGTAAGCTACTCACAAAATTGAGCAGGACTGCCCATGACAAATTGGAGACGAGGACATAACAGTTCTTGTGTTTCAGCTGAGATTATACATGTCTGAGGAAACAAGTGCCAGTCAACTGTGCAATGAGAAGTGACATGTCCACAAGCCTAAATATTACACGAACTTCAACTGATGTGTATGGGAAACTACTTTGGAATGGTAAAAACAACAAGGCAGGGCCACAGAACAGTCAGGGACGTTGAGCTCCGTGGGACCCACTGACCTTACAATTTTTAAGCTAAACATGTAAATATTTCTAGCCCAAAAGAATTTCAACCAATAATTCTTTGGTAAAGCATTTTTTCTTGAACACACAAGAGAGTTGTGCACCATTTCAATAGAGAAAAGAGGAACAGTACAAAGAAGGGAGAAGAGCCCCCTTCCGATGGGAATACTAGAAACTTTGGTAAAGCACAAAATGTAAATACAACAGAATATAGCAGGAGGACAAATTACATCATAGAAAAACTCACAGATTCAGTAATTTCGAAGGAGCAGCACGTAGAAGAACTAATGCCTCCTTCCAACTCCATTGCCGCTCAGACAGAGGTGGAAGACGTTTTAGAACAGATAGACGCCAATCCAGGTCTTCAATAGAATGTTTGGCATGTTTGAGCCTCCATTCTAACGCTTGTCTACCAGCAGGCGACAGACCAGTACTTGAAAGGTGATCCGTATCAGAGCCTTTTGATTCGAGATTATGACGAAGTATATCAAGTAAAAGCCCAACAAAATATACCACCACGTTCTTTCCCTCAGATTCGATATTTATATCATGGCATTCATGACTAACATAGCACTCAGAAGGGACAGATTGAGACAATTTGGCACAATCATCCATGTGTAACAAGGATAAAATAATGCTAACCATGAAAATCTGCAAAGTAACATAGAAAAATGAAGCTTAATAGCATACGTAAGGAACCCCGTTGAATTCTTATCTGTACAATACTTTTGAACAGTGAACGTGATATCATACAGGAATAACTTGCATTAACAATTTAAAATCAATTGTAACACTACCAAAAAAAGCTTCAAAAAGTTTAATCTTGCATTAATAAAATCCATTTAATAGTTTTATATTTATGATCTGTGTAGGGTGAGTAGTGTTGGTGTTTTTAGTGCTGTAAGGCTATATAAGCCTTTTTTTCTCCTGTCTTAATGCAATGATGCGCAGTTCTGCGCATTCCAGGTTTTTTTTTTGAAGGGGGAGTTCCAGATATTTTTTTCTTGAATACGTAGAACTGCGCATTTTTGTATTAAGAAAGAATAGGGGAAAGATCCCCAGTACACAAACAGTTACCGAAAGAACACCGGTAACAAGGGAGAGCAGACCCCGACCACACCACCTAACACTAGGCCACTGATGGAGTTATGTCTTTAAACCAGACAGAGCTTTACCACATAGCCTCCTCCCTAGCTGCCCGAAAAGCAGCAGCTAAATTAAGATTACAGCCATCAAATACACACTTGTTCCTGTGTTTCCAAATAGACCAAGCACCCATGATCACCAGCGAATTGAAGCCCTTTTTCAGATGATTAGCCACCTTGGTAGAGCAGATCCACCACCAATCCTCAAAACAATTATCATCAACCGTTGGGCACAACATCTGCAGTCCTCCATTCTTTAGAAGTTGAAACCAGAACTGTCTAGAGAACACACAGGAGACTAACAAATGATTAATGGACTCATCATCTTGATCACAAAGCGGACAGTGATCTGGGTGATCCAATCCGCGTTTCTCAAACCTATCAGCAGTCCAACATCTATTATGCTCCACAAGCCAAACAAAGAATTTACATTTCCGAGGAGCCCAAGATTTCCACACCCTCTCTGCTGGCTCAAACCCAATTGACCCATGAAAAAGAGCCCTGTACACGGAGCTAGCTGAGTAATCTCCAGAAGCACAAAATTTTCAAATATGTCGGTCTGAAATACCGGGCTGAATCTCCATATCTTCCAAAACCTCACACAGATCCATAAGCTCACCAATTACTCTAACAGTGAGATATCCATGCAGATCAGCCATCCAGTGGAAATTGGGCAAGAGATCCTTGACCAGCCTCCTGTTAGCAAGCTGAATGGGCACCAAATCAGCCACTGATGGAGTTATGTCTTTAAAACATCTACCATCCAGCGACCTGTCCTTCCAAAAAAGGGTATTAGCACCATCCCCAATCTTAGTAACAACAGATGCAGCAAGCGAATTCTGCACTACAGCACACACTTTAATTGAGAATTCGGACCAAGGCTTTGAATGGTCAGTTTTTTGCAGCCACGGCCATCAAACCCGCAAGACCCAACCAAGGTTCCAGAGATCACTGATCCCTAGACCACCCATCTCCTTGGCCGGGTAACTTTGGACCATGCCAAGAGACAGTGACCACCCTTCCCTTCTTTTCTGCCTCACCACAAAAAAATCCATCGAAATTTATCAATTGCTTTGATGACCCAAGTCGGAAGATCCAAATCCATATTATATTAGCATAAATCATCTTAGCTGTTAAAACAAACTGAACATGAATGGCTCTATCAGCCCAAGACATAAGATCCGCTTTCCATCCCGGCAACAGAATGGCTACCCGATCAACAATGGCCTGAAACTGATACCTTGGAAGCTTCCAGAGTGAAAGAGGCAATCCGAGATACTTATACGGAAAAACTGAAATGGGACAGGGAAGAAGCTCTTGAAGACAATTAAGCTCCTCTTCACCACAACGAATTGGGAATACACTACTCTTTTGGATATTGACCTGTAACCCTGAAGCCGCACCAAACAACCGAAGAACGGCCAGAGCCATGTTGATGTCCGAAGCTACCGGCCTAAAAAACAATACAGCATCGTCTTCATACAGAGAGATTCGGTGCTACAAATTTGCAAGTCCTGCCCCCCCCCCCCCCCCCAAAAAAAAGTGCCGCTTCCCATAACAAATGTTGGACATTGGATATGTTGGCCAAGAAAGGCCTCAATCACCCAGAGCGTTGTCTGTTATGTGATCAAGAGGTGGAAATCATTGACCATTTGCTAGTTGGTTGTGTGTTTTCAAGGCAATTTTGGTTTCCTTGGTTCAGACAAGAGGGACTGCAGGATTTCGTCCCCTAGGTGGCGGAGAGAAGCTTCATGGATTGGTGGAGAAGAATCAACGGTTTGCTAGGAGTGATCAGACAGGGGGTTAACTCCTTGGTTATCTTGGGAGCGTGGGTCATTTGAAATCATAGAAACCAGTGTGTGTTTTCAATATCACTCCTAATCTAGCTGCAGTTTTCTTGGGAGCCTTTCACGTATTTTTGCTTTTGGCCACCGTGAGGAGGCTGATGTTTTCTGTAGTTGTACTTCGTTTCTCTTCTTCTTAATATAATGATGCGCAGTTCTCATGCGCGTTCGAGAAAAAAAAAAGATTTCGAAACTAAAATTTTACTATCAAGTCCTCATATGGTATATTGTTCATATATACATGAAGTTGTTTCATATACGAATCCTATGATAAAAAGCTTTGTATCACAAGGCCGGCATATTATTCAATTAGTTATTAATAAAAATGATAAAATCTGAATCTTGACAAGCATACACTCATTGTAAAAGAAACATAGCAAGTATTAGGTTGCTCCTAATAGTTCATTGAACTGATAGCTCCACAACTTTGCTACTTCGAGGAACAATAAAATGTCTTCGCCAACAAAAAGTGCACCTGAATAAGAACATATCACAGAAGAGCCAACCTTTCTTGGAGAACTTTTGATAGCCTCCATAAAATTTTGCATCTCCCTGAGATATGACAATGCTTTATGATAATAACACTCATTCTCATCACCTGTACACTTTTCCATCTCTCCTAGAGCAAGCGCAACTGACTGAAGAGAATATCGCATGTGCATCAGTTCAATATCATGCATCCTGTCACATGAAACAAACTAATCATTAGAATATGATGTCCAGCATAAGTTACAATATATAAAGGATCCTTTTCTTTTGTCCTGTATAGCAATATATTACGTGTCACAAATATTAGGGACTGAATTGAATGATTGTGCATGAGTAACACAAAGAGGGAAACCCTAGTCTAGGAGATTGCACTAATACCCTTGACTTTATACATTAGCTATTATGAAATCTTCTAACATGCGTCAAAACATTAGCAAGACAAATGGTAGCTTGACTATTCAGCACAGAGACAATATGGAAGATATATATGCAACAGGGGCATTACACATACTAATTGATATTGTAGGATCAAAGAATAAACCAAAAAAGAAAAAATATAACATTAGTAGCAAATAGAATGTCACAGCAGAGATGGTTATGAACCTCTTCCAAGCGGCAGTTGTTGAAGGAAGTGGCTGCATACCAACAAGCTCGATCGCATCTTGAAATTTTATTCCTGGGACTACGTCAAATAGCACCTGTTTGAAAGTTGAAAGTGATTTCAAAAGAACATCAAGACATCAACTAGAAAGTGAAAGGTTCCTTTTGAGCACAATGGCAGTGATTGTCATATATGCAAATATGTGTGAAACATGTGGAGCTTAAGTATGAGATCCACTTGTTCCCCTAAGACGAGGACACATGCATGACCTGCAGTGCACATTTCTGCCCACTATTGCTACTGTGCTAGATGAGAGAGAGAGAGTAGGACTCACTCTCATGGGACTCTGAACAGCTAACCGCTCAAGTATCAAGTTCTCGACAAAAGGGTCTAATATTTCTGCATTGTTAACATCTGAACCTTGCTCTTGTTGGGTAAACAACAATGAATTCCTCAAATTCCACAAACAGCCAGAATTAACACTTGAAACAAAACGTGCAAGGTCCAGATGGAAGCATAGAAGATCACACAAGTACTCTTCACAGGATGTCTGCCAAAAGAAACTGTCACAATCCACATATATTTTTTATGCACACAACCACAGAAGACGAAAATTCAGCAACAAAAGGGGTACCTCATCTGTCGGGCTACGGTAATGTGAATATTCCTGTAGTCGTAGACCTTGGGATTTGCTTGTCCAGAACAGCTGCATTAGCTTTCTCCGCAGACCTGTTTTACCCTTCAAAATATCCCATCCCAAGACAGCAACCAGTGGGTGGAGAAGGGGGAACAACGAAACAACCTGCAGAAAACCACTTTCCAGAAGATAAATCAATGAGTCAACAGACTAGTGGAATTTGTTATGGAATGCTCCTACCACCAGGGAAAAAACACAGTATCATCCTTGAAAATTGACATACATCAACAGCCTCAAGAAGCTGCTCCCTCTTAATTGATGATAGAGCAGTTTCCAAGACTACTTCAAGCATGTGCTTTCCAGACAATCGGCAATAATGGTACAGATCTTTTTTGCAGGACGTTATAGCCGCATCCAACAAGACCTTGTCATCTGAGTCAGTATCCCTCTCCAACAACAATGTTTCGAGAAATTTTTCGAAAGGAAGAGGCATCCCATTAGCATCAGAGACATCATGATCTTCAATTTCTTCAGAAAGAATGTTATCCAGAATGAGCTAGAAAATATACAAAGAATTAGCGCTATCGAAGATTAAACATGCAAAAAATCTAATATAGAAGGTTTTTTTCTTGAACGCGTGGGAGAGCTACGCATCATTATATTAAGATAGGAAAAAAAGGTCCAAAATGGACCAGAGTACAAAACCCATAGGGTGGAAAACAACTGGACCAAAGCAAAACTATCCTAGCACCCCTGCCTCCTCTACAGCAACACAAGAGAAGAGACGGAAGCAAGGGTGCAGGCAGGCCCCACTAGACTAGACTGCAGCACTAATACTAGCCAAGGCCCTATTTAAAGCAGCTGCAAGCCCAAGATTTTCAAGGTGTTTGGCACCAGCCTTCTCCCAACAGATCAACTCATCTAAAAACAGTCTTTTGACAATGCCAATGGAAGGATTCACTTTCTCAAAAACAGCCTTGTTACGAACAAGCCATAAGCACCAAGCCCCAAAAATTATGATGCTATTGAAACCTTTTCTCATGTTCTTGTTCACTTTTTTAAAAACCTTTCCCCACCACTCAGCAAAAGAAATCTCATCAATAGCAGGAGTGAGGACACCCAGCCTAATGAGCCATAAGATATCATGCCAAAATTGTCTGGCAAAGCTGCAAGTGCAAAGGAGGTGTTGGGCTGTTTAATGCAGAAGGTAAACAGTGTAAATGTGTCAGGTGCTGTGATGTTCAAGAATAAATTCAAACTGTGGCCGTCTACATCTAAATCTTTGACCTAAATTGCAAATAAATACAGGATATGTGACATTCAAGGACTAAAGTTTTTGTGTATATCGTATGAAAATGTTGAATCAAATTTCCATTGAAAAAGGGAGAACAGCATGGTTTTCTGACATGAGGTGCAGTTTCTAAACCAGTAAAGGAAAAACTGGAAACAAATTGAACAGGCCAAGAAGTTCATAGCTAAGCACTTCAATGAGAGAAGAATGCCAGCAAGAAACAGAGAATTTTGTAATTACCTGAACAAGTTGCACGAGCTCGGGACTAGTAGATTGAAGAGCTGCTCCATATAATTTAGTTATCCTATTCTGCAACTCAGACCATGTTCCACCATAATTGGATGTTTTTGCCCATCCCTTTCTGAGAAGCTCTGCTATGACAACCCTGTAAGGAATCAATTTCAGTAATGTATTGCGTGTACTCAGATTCCAAGTCCAGAGCTGAACTGAGATCAATATGCATAACATAAGAATTAGTTGACCGTTTGCATGCGTTAGCGTTAATCTGAAATCAATTGAAAATGTTTGATCTGAAAACAGGAACTTGAATATGATGGTGCTATCTCCAAACATACAATTGATCACATAATCCTGCTTCACAAAGCGCTAGATGTTACCAGTTTATGTATGTTGCTACTATTGACCGTAAAACAACATTAAATCCTGCCCTTACTATTCCACAAACGATCGACTTGTTTATTAAATGGCTCAGGTTGCAACGCTAGTTAATGTCCCAGGTCAGATGTTGAAATAGTATCAAACAAAGATGTGCAATCCACTAAACCCTTACTTGTACTCATCCTTCTCCAGTCCATGGTCAAGGCAAAGAAACCGAAGATGGCCAGGAGCAGCATCCAGATCACCTTCCGTGACAAGAGTCTTCACGGCATCCAAATGGGCAAGTTGCACGTTCCGCCGCAGCCATAGGAGCACATCCACACCGAAACCCCTGTCCAAGGCGATCTGCCTCGAGACGCCTATGCACAACGCATCAAACACAAAGGCGTTGTCGAGGAACACTTCCCATAGCCCTCTCAGATCCTTCACGGAGGCTTCCTCGGCACTAGCACCTGCGTCCCCTCCGCCTTCGACCTCGAGCTTCAACCTCGTCACCCCCAAATCCAGCAGTTTCGTGAGGATTTCTCTGGCCTCGGCGCCAATGGCGGGGTCGTCAGCGATGGGCTGGAGGAGGACCAGGAACTCTGCCTTCAGGCGCAGCGCCTCGGGATTGGGAGTGGAGGGGAGGGCGGCGAGTTCGAGCACGGCAAGCCAGGCGAGGTGGGATGGGGACGGGCAGGCAGGGGGAGCGGACCAGAGCACGCCCGGGACGCGGCCGCCCGCAGCGGCGACCGCGCGGAGGAAGTCCGCACATAGCACCGGGTCACGGCGGCGGAGGCTGAGGAGCACCGCACGCAGGGGCTCGAACTGCGCGAGAAAGAGGTGGTTCGCTGCCACGCGTGTGAGGAGCGCGGCCTCCCGCTCCGACGCCGCCATGGAGAGGAACGTCGGTGAGCGCCTAGCCAGCTAGTGCGTTGGGGATCACGAGGGGGATAGCGGGCATGGCGATGCCCGCGCGGGATAGGAGCCGCCGTGCTTTCGCGGTGTGGCGAAGTACCGGAGTGTTCGATTGCAGCCTTTGGCTTCCAGGCCTTGCTGCTTGGGTGCGAGCCATTGACAATTTTGGCATTACGAAGACTTCACCGATATAATATTGGACTCATAAATTATAGACACATATGATCAAATTAGTCATAGATACGAGATGACATAATAAAATAAAGCCAAAACTAAGTGTCGGTGTTTTGGACCCGGGGATCCCTGGACCGACGAGTGAGATTGTCGCTGCGTGTCCCTGCCCAGATGGGTTGGCGCGGGATGGAACACAAGATGCGGGGCAAGCATTGTATTATCCTGCACCAGGGGTGCCGCTCGTAGTAGGGGTTACAAGCACGTCGCGAGAGGGAGAGAGGGAGAGAGGGAGCCCATTCGTTCGCTCCTTTCCCCCGCGCGAACCCTCCTTCAGGATGGCCCTGGACCTCCCTTTTATAGACGCAAGGAGAGGGTCCAAACGTACAATGGGGTGTAGCTATGTGCTAACGTGTCCGGCAGAGAAGTGCCTAAACCTTGTGTACATGCCAACGTGGCCGTCGGGGGAGAGCTTGAGCCCTGTACACGTGATAGCGTGGCCGTCGGAGGAGTGCTTGAGTCCTGTAGGAGCACAGCTGGCAGTGCGGCAAGGATCCTGCTGACGTCTCCTTGCTGCCGTAAGGGGCTGAGAGTCACCGGCGTCATGGTGCACGCGGGGCACCATCATTACCCGTCGTCGGGGTAAGCCAGATGGGACGTCGATCTTGTTCTTTGTAGCCTGAGCTGGCTAGGGATAGGGTAATGATGTATCTCCTGTTGGCGCGGTCGGTCCGAGCCCAAGGTCGGGCGAGACGGAGACTTCTCTTGAGGCCGAGGCCGGGTCGGGCGAGGACGCGATTCCTCCCGAGACCGAGGTCGAGGCCGAGTTCGGGGGTCGGGCGAGGCGGAGACCTCCTCCCGAGGCCGGAGCCTGAGGTCGGGCGAGGCGGAGCTTCCTATTGCGCCCGAGGCCGAACTCGGTGGTTGATCGTGACTTGTTGTCAGTCTTCGCCTGGGTGGTTGGCACGGCAGTCGGAGCGGGGCGAGCGGCGCTGTTTTCCCGTCACATCGGACAGTAAAGAAGAGGGGCGAAGTGACTGCGGTCACTTCGGCCTGGCCGACTGAGGCGCGTGTGTCAGGATGCGGCGTCAGGCGTCCCCTGCATTGAATGCGCCTGCGAAGCGGTCGATTGGTGAGGCGGTCTGGCCAAGGTTGCTTCACAACGAAGCCTGCCCGAGTCGGGCTTCGGGAGAGCCGAGGGGGTGCCCGCTGCCTGAGACGGCCCTCGGGCAAGGCGTGAACTCGTCTGGGACTACTGCTCCAGCCCGAGGCTGGGCTTGGGTGAGGTCGCGTCCCTTGGGTAGACGAAGCCTTGACTTGAACCGTGCCCGTCAGTTGGTCTGAGGGTGTTTATCAACCGTGATTAGGAGTGTTGGGGGTACCCCTAATTATGGTACCCGACAGTAGCCCCCGAGCCTCGAAGGGAGTGTTGGTACTCGCTTGAAGGCTTTTGCCGCATTTTCGGTGAGGGGACCGGCCTTTCTCGGATTTTGCTTTGTTCTGATAGGTGCTCGCGAGCGCACCCGCCGGGTGTAGCCCCCGATAGGGATGAAAACGGTCGAAAACGATCGAAAAAACATTGATATTGGTTTTGGTTTTGTTTTATAACAACGGTACGAAAACGAAAACGGAAAGTTTTGGATCGGTATACGGTATCGAAATTACCGATCATTCGAAAACGAAAAATTCAAAACGAAGATACGTCGAAAACGATCGATATATGAAACTTGAGTCGGTAATTAACAAAAACAAACAATAAACTGAATGACTTAATTCAAACACTAATATATATTAAGTTCATAGCATCAACATAAACACATAGTGACATTATTTGAGTGAGAAATTATATCTACACTCATGTCACATACAAGCATACTGATAGTTTGACGTTATGGCACAGATCACATGCCCGTGAAATATGTACAAAAAGCTGTCAGGGACAACGGACATTCGGTTTAACCAAAAGTGAAACCTATACCTATCACATGCTTGTTCTGCGTGGAGAGGAACATCTAAAGTCCAAACGCAGTCAACGCATTATGCACTGAAGCAGTGAAGCAAAGCAAGCCGTGGTGTAATGGTGGCCACGATCGAGCACAAGGCAGCCAGGCAGGAGCTAACCGAGGTCCGGCGGTCCGCGACGCGAGGGGCAGAGGGCGAGCCGGCGTCCGGCGAGGCGGCCGCGACTGGCGCAGTGGCGCCTGGCGGCTGCGGCTAGCAGGCAGCAGCTGGGCAGCAGGGCAGGGACGCAGGGTGGCAACTGGCACTAGCAACTGCCAACCCGGTCAGGTATTAGGGATTTAGGGTTTTCACGTTTTATGTGTTCAACTTGGGCCTTGGGCTGGAATCTGGAATTCTGGATCGCTGGAAGAGTGGAAGACAAAAACTAAAAGGCCCAGAACCGAATAGCCTAAACGGTATGAAAAACGGGATTTTCCCGAATCAAAACGGTAACCGCAAAAACGAACGAAAAAACAGTCTGCTCGTTTTTGATACCGTTACCGAAGACCGTCTACCCGTTTTCGTCCCGAAACCGAAAAATAACCGAAGTATACGAAAACGATCCGAAAAAACCGGTAGTCGGAACGGGGCGGTACGGGATTTTTCCGTACCGTTTTCATCCCTAGCCCCCGAGGCCTCGGAGGAGTGGTTTGACTCCTCTAAGGTCTGAATGCTTTTCGTGGTGCCTCGGCCGGTCTGATCGTTCCCTCATGCGGCCTGGCCGTAGCCCGGGTGCATGGTTAGGTTCCAAGTTATCAAGCTGGTTTGTTGACGCTGTCAACAGTTTGGCCGTAGCTGGGTGCGAGAGCAGCCCCCGAGCCTCTGCATGGAGCGAGAGGACGATCAAGGACTTTCCCAACTTTTATCATACGCCCCTGCGTCGCCTTTCCATAAGGAGGAGGGGGGAAAGCGCCATGTTGCCCTCGGAGGGCGTCGAACATGGTGTTTCCAGTGAGCTGCTAACGGGTAATCCGAGTGGACGCCCGTGCCCCGTTCGTTAGGGGTCGGCTGGTGGCCCAGAGGCATGCTCCAAAAGTACCTGCGGGTGATTCGCCGGACCCAGACCCCTTCGACAGGGTCCGAGGGCTCGATGCCTCCCTCCGGTGGGATTCCGTTACAAATCGTTCCCGCCGGTCTCGAAAATGTCCTAGGGTACCTCGAGAGTGTAGCCTGAGCCTCGGCCATGTATCGGACGTACCCAGAGTCATCCCTCACTATGCGTGTTCTGGGGCGACTGTCGAACCCTTCCGAGGGGTCAGCCTACGAACCCCTGATCAGTAATGGGCACGGAGCCCGAGCGCTCTGGGGCGGTTGTCGAACCCTTCCGAGGGGCCAGCCTTCGAACCCCTGATCAGTAATGGGCTTGAAGCCCGAGTGCTCTGGGGCGGCTATCGAAACCCTTCCGAGGGGCCAGCCTTCGAACCCCTGATCAGTAGGAGGGCTCGGGGCCCGCTTCCTTCGCCGAGAAGGATCCTTTCCACAACATCCCCTTTTCCGGTCCCTGTAGCAAGAGAGAGAGGAGGAGGAAGGGAAGGATATGAATTTAAATAAGGTGGCGCACCTTTTTTGACGCGGTCATCATGGCGGAGGCGAAGCGACGCCCGCCTCGCCTGCTATAGGTGTCGCCTGCTCCGCCGGGGAGTTAATGCGATGGGACGGGCGATTCGCGTGGCGCCCATTGCGCGTGCGAGCCGTTTGAGGAACGGAGCACGGGTGCGTCATCTTCACGTTGTGGGAGAGGGCTCTCCCGTCGCTTCAGGAGGGGACGCGAGCCTACTGGCGATTTGACTGCTGCTTCCGCTCGTCTGCCGCTGCAGTTACTGATGGCCCACTTTTGGCCATGCCAACCGTCGTGCCTTCCCCCGCGGCTGACTGACCCATGGCCGTCGCCTCTAATTGGCACTGTTGGGTCATGTGCAGGGCTGCCTCGAGTCGCGGTACTGGTTCCACAGTCGAGGAGGCGTGGCATTCGGCGGAAGTGGCGGTGCGGCTCTTTGCATGTCGTAATCGGCGCGCCGGTTACATGACACGTGGGCCCGCTTCCTTTGCGCTGGTCCACCGGGTGTGGTCGAAGCCGAAAGGGCGCATAGTTGCGGTGCAGTTGGGTGCCTATCGCGTGGTAGTCCACCCTTTCGACCACTGGTTTCTGCGAAGATGGGAGAGCGCTTGTAACCGCGGGGCGGTTGCATGCCTCGCGTGCGGCGGTTCGCCTTCTTCGCGCTTCGGATCAGCTCGTATGACGTGTGGGACCCAGCCCCCGTGTCGTAGGGGGAGAACCCTGGAGTATGTCAGTGGAGACTTTGCCCGTGACGCTAAGGGGTGCAAGTGAGGAGGTCTGCGTATAAAAGGGGATCAATCCCCCGGGCAGTGGCCATGCCTTTGTTCTCCCCTCATGCATCGCGCCCTTCCACCTTTCGAGCCCCCGGATGGGGTGCACCAGCGTCGCTTTGCTCTTGCTGTCATTGGAGGAGCGCGGCCTCGTGGAGATCGGCGCTCTTCAGCCATCGCTCGGCTTCAAGGATTTTGGTCGTGCAGCCCGGCTACATTCCCTCACTAATGGTCAGTTTGGTGGGGAGAAGCAAGCTGGGCTGCGGCCTCCGCCCCGCCCTCAGCTTCAAGGATCTTCATCATCCTTGCTAAGGCGGAGGGCGAGCTGAGCCAGGGTTCTACCTCCTGCATGGGCCGGCAGGCCGTCTCTTCCTTCAGCATTCAGGGGAGAAGGCGCTCACCGGCCTTACGGAGGGGACGAACTTCAGCAACGCGGGGCCGGTCGGCTGCAAGCGTCGTCAGCTCCAGCGTGCCTGGCTCGCTGGCTCAGCTGGCTCTGTCGCGGCCTCCGACGCTGCCTCCTGCCGCTTGATCCGGGCGTGGCCGTCTGTCCATCGCGCGGGCGACTGTTGCGTCGTGCACACCGGGGGATCGTCCAAGACGTCGTATGCCGCATGGGCGGCGTTCGTGTTCTTGGATTGTCTTGTCCTCACTCCGGCACGATGCCTCCGCGCGGTGGTCGGGACCTGCCCGTCTGCGAGGACTTGAGTGGGGATCTGCCGGTGCAGGCTAGGGCATCCGTCATTCGTCGGCGTGGCGCTGGCGCACAGGTGGCCGCTGTCGTCGGTGCTGAGGTGGTGGCAGCCAGAGAAGGTTTCTCCGCCGACGAGACCATCGACGCCATCTGTGGCCGGACCCCCGGCTCTTTGGCTTTGATGGCTTGTCCTCGCCCCTCGAGCGGAGACGTGGGCGAGGGCCTCGTCACAGCAACGTTTGCCCTGAGGTCATCGCTGCTGCTGTTTAGCCGCCCGAAGCGGGGGTCGTTGTCGCTGCTGGCGTAGTGGTCGCCGGCGAGCCACCTGGAGTTTGTTGTCCCACAGGCCCTCTGGTGTGGAGGTTGTTCATACCCGCGGGAGCGAAACTGGAGTCCCGTTTGTAAGGGAATATACTGGGTTTTTGCCGGAGCAAAATGTAACTGCTTCAAGGACCTAGACATTTGTCGTGGGTCGGGAGAACCGCCGAGGGTTCTGCCGACGCCTATGTCTGTGTAGCATAGTTACCCCAAGTATGTGTTTGTTCTTTGTGGCTGTCGAGGCCTGAACATTTGGGTATTCGAGTAGAAAGTTGTGTTTCTTTCTCATTTCGAGCACTGGGACTTGCCTGTTGGCCAGCCGAACCACTTAACCGAGTGTGAGTTGCCTTGCGCGGAAGGTGACGAGTGAGGTATGTGTATCCCGGAGGCGTAGGAGTCCCTCGGCTCGGTCGGCCTTGCCGCTCTAGGCCTCTCTTGCTCAGCTTTTTGAACCCTCAGCTGCTCTGCGATGAGCCAGAGCCAGAGGCAGCGGTGTTGGCGTGGACAGAGGCGGAGTCGGCTCGAAAAGAGACTTCGTCGGCCCGGGAGCTGGTGGCTTCCCAGGCCGAGGAAGATGTGGCAGCAGCAGCTGGAGCTTGGCCAAGACATCCGCTGGCGCGGTTCTAGCGTCCTCCCTTGGGTGGAGGTCCTTTCGCCCGGGTCGCCGTCCGAGGCCGGGCCAGGTTCCGCCGAGGGTGGAAACAACGCCGAGGGTGCTGCTGCTCCCCCTGCCGATGCCTGAACCTGCAGGAACAGTTTGTCTGTAGCATGCGCATGTTTTTTCGCGGCTGCCGAGGCCTAAACACTTTATCGTCGTGTTAAAAAGTTGCATCTTCTTTCCTCTCGTTTCGAGCATCACGACTTGTCTGTCAATAGCAGAATCGTTTATCCAAGCGAGAGTTACTTTTCGCGGAAGGTGATGAGTGAGGTACCCGTATCTCGGAGGCGTAGGAGTTCCTCGGCTCGGTCGGCCTTGCCGCTTACGTGCACTCTCATTTGGTTGTCGAATTCCGTTATTGATACAGTCGAGAAGGCACGAAAGTCGTTTTCTACCCGAGTGTTTGGACTTGTTCGGTAGCAGGATTGCTTATCCAAGTGTGAGTTACTTCTCGCGGAAAGTGACGAGTGAGGTATCCGTATCCCGGAGGCGTAGGAGTTCCTCGGCTCGGTCGGCCTTGCCGCTTACATGTACTCTCGTCGTTCTCAGGATCCCGCTATCGATACGGAAGTCGAAAGCACAAAGGTCATTTTGATAGAAAATTTTTCCGAGGAAAATTTTGACGCAGAGTGGGTTCCCCCTTCTAGCCCCCGAGGGAGGGTCGGGCTTTGCTGAGGCAAGGCCGACCCTTCCTTGACGGTTAGACTTTATGTATGTAAAGAGAGTGTGGTAATGAACGACTTAAAACATCTTAAGGGTAGAAGCGACGTAGATGTTGGATGTTCCAAGCGTTGTTGTAGACCTCGCCTTGGTCGTTGGCCAGCTTGTATGTTCCGGGCTTCAAAATCTTGGCGATGATGAAGGGCCCTTCCCAGGGAGGAGTGAGCTTGTGGCGCCCTCAGGCGTCCTGTCGCAGACGAAGCACCAAGTCTCCCACTTGGAATCCTCGGGCCGAACGCTTCGGGCGTGGTAGCGTCGCAGCGACTGCTGGTACCGTGCCGAATGTAGTAAGGCGACGTCCCGAGCCTCCTCAAGCTGGTCCAGCGAGTCCTCTCGGCTGGTCTGGTTGCTTCGGTCGTCGTACGCCCTGGTCCTCGGGGAGCCGTATTCTAAGTCCGTGGGGAGGACGGCCTCGACCCCATAGGCTAGAAAAAACAGCGAGAAACCTGTGGCCCGGCTCGGCGTCGTCCTCAGACTCCAGACTACTGAGAGTAGCTCTTTCATCCACCGCTTGCCGAACTTGTTGAGGTTGCTGTAGATCCTCGGTTTGAGTCCCTGTAAAATCACACCGTTGGCACGCTCCACCTGCCCATTCGTCATGGGGTGAGCTACGGCGGCCCAGTCCACACGGATGTGGTGGTCGTCGCAGAAGTCCAGGAACTTTTTTCCGGTGAACTGCGTGCCATTGTTGGTGATGATGGAGTTTGGGACCCCAAATCGATGGATGATGTTGGTGAAGAACGCCACCGCCTGCTCGAACCTGATGCTGGTTAAGGGTCGGACCTCGATCCACTTGGAGAATTTGTCGATGGCGACCAGCAGGTGTGAGAAGCCCCCGGGTGCCTTCTGTAAGGGACCGACGAGGTCCAGACCCCACACATCAAACGACCAAGTGATGGGTATCGTCTGCAGGGCCTGAGCGGGCAGGCGTGTCTGCTTTGCGTAGAATTGACACCCCCGGAAGGAGCGAACAATCCTAGCGGCATCGGCCACCACGGTTGGCCAGTAGAAACCTTGTCGGAAGGCATTTCCCACGAGGGCTCGAGGTGCTGCATGGTGGCCGCAAGCCCCTGAGTGTATTTCTCGCAACAGCTCTTGTCCTTGGGCGATGGATATGCATCGTTGGAGGATGCCCGAGGGGTTGTGGTGATAGAGCTCCTTTTCATCACCCAGCAAGATGAATGGCTTGGCGCCCCTAGCCAGCCGCCGAGCTTTGGCCTTGTCGAGGGGAAGCTCTCCTCGGAGGAGATATTCCAGGTACGGGGTCTGCCAGTTCGGATTTGGTGTGACCCCATTTTGTTCACCCTCGATGGGCAAGGCCTCCTTGATGGCCGAGGGTACCTCGGGTTCGGCCGAGGCCTCCTCGGGCGATGGCGCGTCGTCGATCTTGACGGATGGTTGATGTAGGTCTCTGGAGAAGACGTTTGGGGGAACCATCGTCCGCCCCGAGGCTATCTTCGCTAGCTCGTCAGCAGTCTCGTTGTACCGTCCGGCGATGTGGTTGAGCTCCAGCCCGTAGAACTTGTCTTCCAGGCGCCGGACTTCGTCGCAGCAGGCTTCCATCCTCCGGTCGCGACAGTGGGAGTTCTTCATGACTTGGTCGATGACAAGCTGTGAGTCGCCACGAGCGTCAAGGTGTCGAACCCCTAGCTCGATGGCGATGCGCAGCCCGTTAACCAGAGCCTCATACTCAGCCACGTTGTTTGATGCCGGAAAATGGAGGCGAATGACGTAGCGAAGATGCTTTCTGAGGGGTGAAACGAAGAGCAAGCCAGCGCCTGCTCCTGTTTTCATGAGTGACCCATCGAAGTACATGGTCTAGAGCTCGGGTTGGATTGGAGTTGTCGGTAACTGGGTGTCAGTCCACTCAGCCAGGAAGTCTGCCAAGACCTGGGATTTTATGGCCTTCCGAGGAGCGAATGATAGCGTTTCGCCCATGAGCTACACCGCCCACTTTGCTATCCTACCCGAGGCCTCACGGCACTGGATGATCTCCCCCAGGGGGAAGGATGACACTACAGTCATCGGATGAGACTCAAAGTAGTGTCGCAAGTTTCGCCGTGTCAGAATCACTGCGTAGAGCAGCTTCTGGATCTGTGGCTAGCGAACTTTGGTCTCAGAAAGCACTGCGCTGATGAAGTAGACTGGCCTCTGGATGAGCAGTGCATGCCCTTCTTCTCGTCTCTCGACTACGACGGCGCTGACCACCTGAGTGGTCGCGGCTATGTAGATCAAGAGGGCTTCTCCTGCTGCGGGGGGCACCAGGATGGGTGTATTTGTAAGGAGCGCCTTAAGGTTTCCGAGGGCTTCCTTGGCCTCGGGGGTCCAAGTGAAGCGCTCGGCCTTCCTTAAGAGGCGGTACAGAGGCAAGCCTTTTTCGCCAAGGCGTGAGATGAAGCGGCTTAGAGCCGCAAGGCATCCCATGACCCTTTGTACTCCTTTCAAATCTTTGATTGGTCCCATGTTGGTGATGGCCGCGATTTTCTCCGTATTGGCCTCGATACCCCGCTCAGAGACGATGAATCCCAGGAGCATGCCTCGGGGGACTCTGAAGACACACTTCTCTGGATTGAGTTTCACGCCTTTTGCTCTCAGACACTTGAATGTCGTTTCAAGGTCAGAGAGGAGGTCGGAGGCTTTCTTCGTCTTGACAACGATGTCATCGACGTAAACCTCGACCGTTTCGCTGATGTGTTCTCCGAACACGTGGTTCATGCACCTCTGGTAGGTGGTGCCTGCATTACTCAAACCAAATGGCATTGTAGTGTAACAGTACATGCCAAAAGGTGTGATAAAAGAAGTCGCGAGCTGGTCGGACTCTTTCATCTTGATTTGGTGATAGCCTGAGTAGGCATTGAGGAATGACAGGGTTTCGCACCCAGCAGTGGAGTCCACAATTTGATCGATGCGAGGTAGAGGGTAGGGAACTTTCGGACATGCTTTGTTTAGACCAGTGTAGTCTACACACATCCTCCATCTCTTATGCTTTTTTCTTACAAGAACAGGGTTAGCTAACCATTCGGGATGGAATACCTCTTTGATGAACCCTGCCGCGAGTAGCTTGTGGATCTCCTCGCCTATGGCCCTGCCTTTTCTTCGTCAAAACGGCGCAAGGTTTGCTTCACGGGTCGGGCTCCAGCTTTGATGTCCAGTGAGTGCTCGGCGACATCCCTCGGTATGCCGGGCATGTCCGAGGGACTCCACGCAAAGACTTCGGCGTTTGCGCGGAGAAAGTCGACGAGCACTGCTTCCTATTTGGGGTCGAGCTCGGAGCTGATCCGGACTTTCTTGATGGCGTCGTTGCTGGGGTCGAGAGAGACGGACTTGACCGCCTCAACTGGTTTGAAGTTGCCGGCGTGCCGCTTCGCGTCGGGCGCCTCCTTGGAGAGGCGTTCCAAGTCGGCGATGAGGGCCTCAGCGTACTCCACGCACTCCACGTCGCATTCGTACGCGTGGCGGTACGTGGATCCGACGGTGATGATTCCGTTCGGGCCCGACATCTTGAGCTTGAGGTAGGTGTAGTTGGGGACGACCATGAACTTGGCGTAGCACGGCCTTCCCAACACCGCATGGTAGGTTCCTCGGAACCCGACGACCTCGAAGGTGAGAGCTTCCTTTCGGAAGTTGGAGGGAGTCCCGAAGCAGAAGGGTAAGTCGATCCGTCCGAGGTGCAGGATTCGCTTCCCGGGCACGATCCCATGGAAGGGTACCGCACCGGCCCGGACCTCGGACCTATCAACCCCCAAGAGTTCTAGGGTCTCGGCGTAGATGATGTTAAGGTTGCTGCCTCCGTCCATGAGGACTTTGGAGAGCCTAACGTTGCCGATGATCGGATCAACGACGAGCGGGTACCTTCCTGGGCTTGGCACGAAGTCAGGGTGGTCGCCTCGGTCGAAGGTGATAGGCTTGTCGGACCAGTCTAGGTAGACTGGCGTTGCCACCTTCACCAAGCAGACCTCCTGGCGCTCCTGCTTGCGGTGCCAAGCCGAGGCGTTCGCCGCCTGCCCGCCGTAGACCATGAAGCAGTTGTGGACCTCCGGGAACTCCTCTTCCTTGTCGCCCTCCTTCTTGTTGTTGTCATGGCTCTTGCCATCTTCCGCCGGGGGCCCGGTCTTATGGAAGTAGCGCCGGAGCATGACACAGTCTTCAAGGGTGTGCTTTACGGGACCCTAGTGATAGGGGCACGACTCCTTGAGCATCTTATCGAACGCACCGGCCCCTCCAGGAGGTCTCCGAGGGTTCCTGTGCTCGGCCGCAGCGACGAGATTCGCGTCAGCGGCGTCGCGCTTCGCTTGCGACTTGTTCTTGGCCTTCTTCTTCGTGCCCCGCTGGGCGGACGCCTCGGGGGCGTCTTTCTTCGGCTCTCCCTGAGGCTGCTTATCTTTTCGGAAGATGGCTTCGACCGCCTCTTGACCCGAGGCGAACTTGGTGGCGACGTCCATCAGTTCGCTCGCACGGGTGGGAGTCTTGCGCCCCAGTTTGCTCACCAGGTCTCGGCAAGTCGTGTCGGCAAGGAAAGCCCCGATGACATCTGAGTCGGTAACGTTGGGCAGCTCGGTGCGCTGCTTCGAAAACCACCGAATGTACTCTCGGAGGGACTCCCCTGGCTGCTGGCGGTAGCTTCGGAGATCCCATGAGTTCCCAGGGCGCACGTATGTGCCTTGGAAGTTTCCCGCGAAAGCCTTGACCATATCGTCCCAGTCGGAGATCTGCGCAGGAGGCAGATGCTCCAGCCAGGCTCGGGCGGCGTCAGAGAGGAAAATGGGTAGATTACGGATGATGAGGTTGTCATCATCCGCCTCTCCCAACTAGCATGCCAGTCAGTAGTCTGCGAGCCACAGCTCTGACCTCGTCTCCCCCGAGTACTTGGTGATGGTAGTCGAGGCTCGGAAACAGGCAGGGAACGGCGCTCGTCGTATGGCCCGGCTGAAGACTCGCGAACCGGGTGGTTCGGGTGAGGGGCTGCGATCCTCCTCGTTGTCGCAGCGTCCCCCACACCTGGGATGGTAGCCTTGGCGCACCTTCTCGTCGAGGCGGGTTCGACGGTCGAGATGGTGGTGCTCGTTGCCAAGGCGATCCCGGGCGGCAGGCGCCTCGTCCCGCGTGCGCTCAAGATGGACCGAGGCTTCCCGCATGCGTCGGGAGGACACCGCGTGACGCTCCGAGGGGTCAGCTCGCCTCCGGGAGGCAGAGCTCTCGGCTCGTCGAACTGCGGCGCCTTCCAGGAGATCCTTGAGTTCGCCCTGGATACGCCGTACCTCGGTGGTGGATGGCTCCGGCATGGCTCGAAGTAGCATCGCCGCTGCAGCTAGGTCCTGGCCAGACCCGCTGACAGCCGGGGGCAGCGCTACCCTGGCATTGTCGACGATGCGGCGCCGGATGTCTTGGGCCCGATGACAGGCTTCTCCGGCGAGTGTTCGGCCTGCCCACTCCTGTTAGATGTTCTGTCGAAGCTGCACAAGCCGGCCTGCTTCCCCGTCGACCCGGGCCTGCATCTCGCGGATTTGCTCGAGCTGTGTGTCCCGACCCCCCGCAGGGACTGGGACCACAGCTAGCTCCCGCGGGATGTCAACGCGAGATGCGGGCCCAAGGGGATCGTCAACCTCCAGCATACCGAGGTGGTTGCCTTCGTTGTGATCTCCTTGATCGACATGGAAACATTCGCGACTTGGGCCGTAACCCTCGTCATTAAGGTCATAGCCATCGTCAGAACAACCGGAGAGGCAGTGGTCACATGCGAACATGAAGTCCCGCATGGCACCGAGGTCATTGAGGCCAGAGAAATCCCAACCGGAGTCGGGGTCGTCCTCTTCCTCGGAACCCACCGGTCCAAAGGTTGAGACGGCTGTCAGTCGGTCCTAGGTCGACCACATGTGGTACCCCGGAAGGTTTGGATACGCCTTTACGAAGGCGCTCACCGTAGCGGGGTCGCTAGGTGGATCGAAGCTGAATCGAAAGGGTACGGGATGGAAAACGGACGGTACCTCTTGGTCGATGGACGGTGGTGAAGTCGCGTCGGGGGCGGAGCACACCGTCATCTCAGGTACGAGGGTAACGCCCAGCAGATCCTTTGCGAGGGTGCTGGCGTCATCAGTCCGCCTGGGGCTAACACGTCGCGGGGAAGTGACACCCGCTGTCGTCTCAGGTGCGAGGACAATGCCCGACATGTCCCCCGGGGGAGTGCCGGCGTCGTCGACTCGCTCTGGTGCGACAGCCGATAAGGTGCCGCCTCCTGCGTGGCCATGGTTGCCCCGTCTCCGCCTCCTCCGGCGAGGAGGGTGGCGGGGACGACCAGAGTGCCCCTCTTCTGCCGCGGGGAGATGCTATCGCCGAGCTCGCCGCCGCCGGGCGAGTTGAAGACCGTCATTGTCGTCGCGCTGCGGGGGGCGGAGTACCATGTCGTAGCTGCCGTCGAGGGACATGAACTCGAGACTCCCGAAGTGGAGCACCGTCCCGGGCTGAAGAGGTTGCTGAGGACTCCCCATCTGGAACTCAATGGGAAGGTGTTCGTTAACACGCAGCAGGCCCCTACCTGGCGCGCCAATTGTCGGCGTTTTGGACCCAGGGGGTCCCTGGACCGACGAGTGAGATTGTCGATGCGTGTCCCTGCCCAGATGGGTTGGCACGGGATGGAACACAAGATGCGGGGCAAGCCTTGTATTATCCTGCACCAGGGGTGCCGCTCGTAGTAGGGGTTACAAGCACGTCGCGAGAGGGAGAGAGAGAGAGAGAGGGAGCCCGTTCGTTCGCTCCTTTCCCCGCGCGAACCCCCCTTCAGGATGGCCCTGGACCTCCCTTTTATAGACGCAAGGAGAGGGTCCAGACATACAATGGGGGTGTAGCTATGCGCTAACGTGTCCGGCAGAGAAGTGCCTAAGCCTTGTGTACATGCCAACGTGGCCGTCGGGGGAGAGCTTGAGCCCTGTACACGTGATAGCGTGGCCGTCGGAGGAGTGCCTGAGTCCTGTAGGAGCACAGCTGGCAGTGCGGCAAGGATCCTGCTGACGTCTCCTTGCTGCCGTAAGGGGCTGAGAGCCACCGGCGTCATGGTGCACGCGGGGCACCATCATTACCCGTCGCCGGGGTAAGCCAGATGGGACACCGGTCTTGTTCCTTGTAGCCTGAGCTGGCTATGGATAGGGTAATGATGTATCCCCTATTGGTGCGGTCGGTTCGAGCCCAAGGTCGGGCGAGGCGGAGACTTCTCTTGAGGCCGAGGCCGGGTCGAGCGAGGACGCGATTCCTTCCGAGACCGAGGTCGAGGCCGAGTCCGGGGGTCGAGCGAGGCAGAGACCTCCTCCCGAGGCTGGAGCCTGAGGTCGGGCGAGGCGGAGCTTCCTGTTGCGCCCGAGGCCAAACTCGGTGGTTGATCGTGACTTGTTGTCAGTCTTCGCCTGGGTGGTTGGCACGGCAGTCGGAGCGAGGCGAGCGGCGCTGTTTTCCCGTCACATCGGACAGTAAAGAAGAGGGGCGAAGTGACTGCGGTCACTTTGGCCTGGCCGACTGAGGCACGTGTGTTAGGATGCGGCGTCAGGCGTCCCCTGCATTGAATGCGCCTGCGAAGCGGTCGGTTGGTGAGGCGGTCTGGCCAAGGTTGCTTCACAATGAAGCCTGTCCGAGCCGGGCTTCGGGAGAGCCGAGGGGGTGCCCGCTGCCTGAGACGGCCCTCGGGCGAGGCGTGAACTCGTCTGGGACTACTGCTCCAGCCCGAGGCTGGGCTTGGGTGAGGTCGCGTCCCTTGGGTAGACGAAGCCTTGACTTGAACCGCGCCCGTCAGTTGGTCTGAGGGTGTTTACCAGTCGTGATTAGGAGTGTTGGGGGTACCCCTAATTATGGTACCCGACACTAAGAGTGGCAAAATTACAAATTTCTCCTTGTGTGTGGTTGTGCCAAACATTTTGGGGTTGGGGACGATCAGACAACGAAAAAGGCGATAGCCGAGCCAAAGCCCACGACAGCAAAAACCTACCAAGTACAAGAGAAGGTGAAGTCCAGTAGGAGCCAAAGCGACGCGTCCGTCGGCTCAACACCAAAGTGACGAGTCCCGAGTGGGTGAATTGAGTTTCGGCCTAGGAACGACCTCTAATAGAATGCTACGATATAACCTAGCGAGGGGATATTCCGAAGATTAAGAAGGAAAACACTATTGCTCTGCCTACTCTTCGTCTTCCATCTCGATTCCTTCTCATCCTTCCTCAGATCTTCCTCCCTATTCGGTACCCTAGGGTGCTGACAATTGGTATCAAAGGAACCGGTTCCAGGGCTGGCGCAGATCCACTACACTCGTCGCGCCAAGCAGTCAGGAGTGATGGAGCCCAATCTGAGGATGGCTATCGAAGAATAATCGAAGATACTACGCGACATCAATGAGTGCAGCGCATGTTGGTGCAGGGCGCCCGTTGGCGCACCCTGGAATCCTCAGTGGCGCACAACACGGCTTCGATCCACAATCTAGAGGCCGCAGCGGTCACTCCAGCGTTGTTGCGCGCCCAGATCGACACCCAGGTCGCAGAAAACACCGAGCGCCTGGACGTGGTGGAAACCGTCGCCACGCTCGTGTCGGCGCCCTAAAGTCGGCGGTCGTCGTGTTTGAGGACTAGAAACCCTTCATGGAGGCCGCCGTCGACGACATCAAGTACTCTGTGGAGTCCTAAAAGGGAAATAGGGTCAAACCTTTTCCTAAATGAATTTTGGTGGTTGAATTGCCCAACACAAATCATTGAACTAACTAGTTTGCTCTAGATTATGAGTTCTACAGGTGCCAAAGGTTCAATACAAACCAATAAAAAGTCCAAGAAAGGGTTCAAATAAAAAGAGCAAAAGACAACCAAAGGCTGCCCTGGTTTGGCGCACCAGACTGTCCGGTGTGCCACCGGACAGTGTCCGATGCACCACCGGACAGTGTCCGATGCACTAGGGTGGATCAACTCTGAACTGCTCAGCTTCGGGAATTTGGGGAGCCACTCCGCTATAATTCACTGGACTGTCCGGTGTAACACCGGACTGTTCGGTGTGCCAGCGGAGCAATGGCTATCTGCGCCAACGACCGTCTGCAAAAGTGAACAGTGAACAGTGCGAACAGTGCGCGCAGAGTTAGAACAGGCACCAAAAGGCGCACCGGACAGTGAACAAGACCTGTTCGGTGCACCACCGGACTGTCCGGTGGCCCCACATGTCAGAGCTCCAACGGTCGAACCCTAACGGTTGGGTGACGTGGCTGGCGCACCGGACTGTCCGGTGCGCCATTCGACAGCAGCCATCCCCAACGGCCACTTTGGTGGTTGGGGCTATAAATACCCCCCAACCACTAACACTTCAAGGCATCCAAGTTTTCAGCCAACACATTCAATACAAGAGCTATATCATTCAATACAAGACACAATTAGCGTGAATCAAAATCTCTCCAAGTCTCAATTCCACTCAAAGCAATAGTGACTAGAAGAGAGAGTTTTGTCGTGTTCATTTGAGCTCTTGCGCTTGGATCGCTTTTCTTCTTCCTTCTTTCTTGTTCCCAACTCAGTTGTAATCAAGCAAGAGACACCAATTGTGTGGTGGTCCTTGTGGGGACTTAGTGTCCCGATTGATTGAGAAGAGAAGCTCACTCGGTCTAGGTGACCGTTTGAGAGAGGGAAAGGGTTGAAAGAGACCTGGTCTTTGTGACCACCTCAACGAGGAGTAGGTTTGCAAGAACTGAACCTTGGTAAAACAAATCACCGCGTCACACTCTTCATTTGCTTGTGATTTGTTTTCGCCCTCTCTTTCGGACTCGATTATATTTCTAACGCTAACCCCGGCTTGTAGTTGTGCTTAAGTTTATAATTTTCAGATTCCGCCTATTCACCCCCCTCTAGGCGACTTTCAATTGGTATCAAAGCTCGGTACTTCATTAGAGCCTAACCGCTCGAAGTGATGTCGGGAGATCACGCCAAGAAGGAGGTCATGACCGGCGAGAAGCCCGCTACAAGCCACAGGAAGGCTCCATCAAGGGAGTCCGGCTCCAAAGGAAAGGGAGAGTCAACCTCCCACAACAAGTCGCATCGGAGTGGCGACAAGAAGAAGAAGATGAAGAAGGTGGTCTACTGTGAGACCGATTCTTCGTCGCCATCCACTTCCGGCTCCGACGCGCCGTCCGTAACTTCTAAGCGCCATGAGCACAAGAAGTTTAGTAAGATCCCCCTATGCTATCCTCGCATTTCAAAACGTACTCCTTTACTTTCCGTCCCACTAGGCAAACCACCCGTTTTTAGGGTGAAGATTATAACATGTGGAGTGATAAAATGAGGCATCACCTAACCTCACTCCACGCTAGTATTTGGTACGTTGTTGAGTTTGGAGTGCAGGTACCATCACCGGGGGATGAAGATTATGATTCGGACGAGGTTGCCCAAATTCGGCACTTCAACTCCTAAGCCACTACTATACTCCTCGCCTCTCTAAGTCGAGAGGAGTATAATAAGGTGCAAGGGTTGAAGAGCGCCAAGGAAATTTGGGACGTGCTCAAGACCGCGCACGAAGGAGACGAGGTGACCAAGATCACCAAGAGGGAAACGATCAAGGGGGAGCTCGGTCGTTTTATGCTAAACCAAGGAGAAGACCCTCAAGCCATGTACAACCGGCTAAAGACCTTGGTGAACCAAGTGCGCAACCTCAGGAGTACAAAATAGGATGACCATGAAATGGTCAAGGTTATTCTTAGATCACTTGTTTTTCTTAACCCTACTCAAGTTCAATTAATTCGTGGTGATCCTAGATATAAACTAATGTCTCCCGAGGAAGTGATAGGAAAATTTGTGAGATTTGAATTGATGATCAAAGGCTCCAAGAAAATCATCGAGCAAGGCGCCACCTCAACATCCGAGGTGCAACCCGTCGCATTCGAGGAGACGGAAGAAGAAAAGAAAGACTCTACACCAAGTAGGGTCCCCATCGATGCCTCCAAGCTCGACAACGAGGAAATGGCGCTCATCATCAAGAGCTTCCGCCAAATCCTCAAACAAAGGAGGGGGAAGGATTACAAGTCCCGCTCCAAGAAGGTTTGCTACAAGTGTGGTAAGCCCGGTCACTTTATAGCAAAATGTCCTATTTCTAGTGACAGTGATAGGGGCGACGACAAGAGGGGGAAGAAGAAGGAGAAGAAGAGGTACTACAAGAAGAAGGGTGGCGATGCCCATGTTTGCCGGGAGTGGGACTCCGACGAGAGCTCCACCGACTCCTCCAACGACAAGGACGCCGCCAACATCGCCATCAACAAGGGCCTCCTCTTCCCCAACGTCGGTCACAAGTGTCTCATGGCAAAGGACGGCAAAAAGAAGAAGGTAAAATCTAGGTCCTCCACTAAGTATGCAACTTCTAGTGATGAGGATAATTCTAGTGACGATGAGGATAACTTGCTCACTCTTTTTGCCAACCTAAACATGCAACAAAAAGAAAAATTGAATGAATTGATTAGTGCTATTCATGAGAAGGATAAAGTCTTGGATAGCCAAGAGGACTTCCTTATTAAGGAAAACAAGAAGCATGTTAAGGTTAAAAATGCTTATACTCTAGAGGTAGAAAAATGTGAAAAATTAACTAGTGAGCTAAGCACTTGCCATGAGACCATTTCTAACATTAGAATTGAGAATGTTAATTTGATTGCTAAGGTTGAGAAATCAAATATATGTGATGATTCAATTGCCAATCTTAGAGATGATAATGCTAGCTTGATTGCTAAGATTGATAAATTGAATGCCTTTCTTGCTAGCCTTAAGAGTGAAAATGAAAAATTATTTGCTAAGGCTAAGGAATTAGATGTTTGTAATGATGTTATTTCCAATCTTAGAAATGAAAATGCCATGTTACATGCTAAGATTGATGAACTAAATGTTTGCAAACCCTCTACTTCTAGTGTTGATCATGTTTCTATTTGTACTAGATGTAGAGATATTAATGTTGATGTTATTCATGATCACCTTGCTATGATTAAACAACAAAATGATCATATAGCTAAATTAGATGCTAAAATTGCCGAGCATGAACTAGAAAATGAGAAATTTAAATTTGCTAGAACCATGCTCTATAGTGGGAGACGCCCTGACATTAAGGATGACATTGGCTTCCAACAGGGAGACAACGTCAAGCTTAATGCCCCTCTTAAAAGATTGTCTAATTTTGTTAAGGGCAAGGCTCCCATGCCTCAGGATAACGAGGGCTATATTTTATATCCTGCTGGTTATCCTGAGGATAAGATTAGGAGAATTCATGCAAAGAAGACTCATTCTGTTCCTCACCATGCTTTTATTTATAAGAATGAGGCTTCTAGCTCTAGGAGTTCTACCCATGTTAAAATGCCTAAGAAGAAATCTCCTATTGCATCTAATGATCATAACATTTTATTTAAGACCTTTGATGCTTCATATGTGCTTACTAATAAATCAGGCAAAGTAGTTGCCAAATATGTTGGGGGCAAACACAAGGGCTCCAAGACTTGTGTTTGGGTACCCAAGGTGCTTGTTTCTAATGTGAAAGGACCCAAGACTATTTGGGTACCTAAGAACAAGGCCTAAATTTGTTTTGTAGGTTTATGCATCCGGGGGCTCAAGTTGGATCATTGATAGCGGGTGCACAAACCACATGACTCGGGAGAAAAGAATGTTCTCCTCCTATGAGAAAAACCAAGATCCCCAAAGTGCTATCACATTCGGGGATGGAAATCAAGGTTTGGTCAAAGGACTTGGTAAAATTGCTATATCACCTGACCATTCTATTTCCAATGTTTTTCTTGTAGATTCTTTAGATTACAACTTGCTTTCTGTTTCTCAATTATGTAAAATGGGCTACAATTGTCTCTTTACGGATGTAGGTGTTACTGTCTTTAGAAGAAGTGATGATTCAATAACATTTAAGGGAGTGTTAGAGGGTCAGCTATACTTAGTTGATTTTAATAGAGCTGAACTTGACACTTGCTTAATTGCTAAGACTAATATGGGTTGGCTCTAGCATCGCTGACTAGCCCACGTTGGGATGAAGAATCTTCACAAGCAGGGAAGCAAGTTGGTGTTCATCATCCACACAAAAACATCATGACGACTGACAGACCGCTGGAGCTACTCCACACGGATTTATTCGGCCCGATAACTTACATAAGCATCGGCGGGAGTAAGTACTATCTAGTTATTGTGGATGATTATTCTCGCTTCACTTGGGTGTTCTTTTTGCAGGAAAAATCACAAACCCAAGAGACCTTAAAGGGATTCTTGAGACAGGCTCAAAATGAGTTTGGCTTAAGGATCAAGAAGATAAGAAGCGACAATGGAACGGTGTTCAAGAACTCACAAATCGAAGGCTTCCTTGAGGAGGAGGGCATCAAGCATGAGCTCTCTTCTCCCTACACGCCACAACAAAATGGTGTAGTGGAGAGTAAGAATAGAACTCTACTTGACATGGCGAGGACCATGCTTGATGAGTACAAGACACTGGATCGGTTTTGGGCTGAGGCGATTAACACCGGCTGCTACTCCATCAACCGGTTATATCTTCACCGAATCCTCAAGAAGACATCATATGAACTCCTTACCGGTAAAAAGCCCAATGTTTCATATTTTAGAGTCTTTGGTAGCAAATGCTTTATTCTTGTTAAAAGAGGTAGAAAATCTAAATTTGCTCCTAAGGCTGTAGAAGGCTTTTTACTTGGTTATGATTCAAACATAAGGGCATATAGAGTCTTTAACAAGTCCACTGGACTAGTTGAAGTTTCTTGTGACATTGTGTTTGATGAGACTAACGACTCTCAAGTAGAGCAAGTTGATCTTGATGAGCTAGATGATGAAGAGGCTCCGTGCGTCGCGCTAAGGAACATGTCCATTGGGGATGTGTGTCCTAAGCAATCTGAAGAGCCTCCTCAAGCACAAGATCAACAACCATCATCTTCCACACAAGCATCTCCACCAACTCAAGATGAGGATCAAGCTCAAGAGGATGAAAATAAAGATCAAGAAGATGAGCCACCTCAAGAGGAGGACATTGATCAAGGGGGAGATGCCAATGATCAAGACAAGGAAGATGATGAGGGTCCAAGACCGCCACACCCAAGAGTCCATCAGGCGATTCAAAGAGATCACCCCGTGAACACCATCCTCGGCGATATTCATAAGGGGGTAACAACTCGATCTCGAGTCGCTCATTTTTGTGAACATTACTCTTTTGTTTCCTCTATTGAGCCACACAGGGTAGAGGAAGCACTTCAAGATTCGGATTGGGTGCTGGCGATGCAAGAGGAACTCAACAACTTCACGAGGAATGAGGTATGACATTTAGTTCCACGTCCTAACCAAAATGTTGTAGGAACCAAGTGGGTATTCCGCAACAAGTAAGATGAGCATGGTGTGGTGACAAGGAACAAAGCACGACTTGTGGCCAAGGGATATTCACAAGTCGAAGTTTTGGATTTTGGTGAAACCTATGCACCCATAGCTAGGCTTGAGTCAATTCGTATATTACTTGCCTATGCTACTTACCATGGCTTTAAGCTTTACCAAATGGACGTGAAGAGTGCCTTCCTCAATGGACCAATCAAGGAAGAGGTCTATGTTGAGCAACCTCCCGGCTTTGAAGATAGTGAGTACCCTAATCATGTTTATATACTCTCTAAGGCGCTTTATGGGCTCAAGCAAGCCCCAAGGGCATGGTATGAATGCCTAAGAGATTTCCTTCTCACTAATGGCTTTAAAGTCGGCAAGGACGATCCTACTCTCTTTACTAAAACCATTGCAAATGATTTGTTTGTATGCTAAATTTATGTTGATGATATTATATTTGGGTCTACTAACAAATCTATTTGTGAAGAGTTTAGTAGGATCATGATACAGAAATTTGAGATGTCTATGATGGGGGAGTTGAAGTATTTCTTAGGATTTCAAGTGAAGCAACTCTAAGAGGGCACCTTCATCAGCCAAACAAAATACATTCAAGATATACTCACCAAGTTGGAATGAAGGATGCCAAGCCCATCAAAACACCCATGGGAACCAATGGGCATCTTGACCTCGACACGGGAGGTAAATCCGTAGATTAAAAGGTATACCGGTCGATGATATGATCTTTACTCTATTTATGTGCATCTCGACCGGACATTATGCTTTCTGTATGTATGTGTGCAAGGTTCCAAGCCGATCCTAAGGAAGTTCACCTTAGGGCTGTGAAGCGAATCTTGAGATATTTAGTTCATACACCTAAGTTTGGCCTTTGGTACCGTAAGGGATCCTCTTTTGATTTATTAGGATATTCCAATGCTGATTGGGCAGGGTGTAAAGTTGATAGGAAGAGCACATCAGGGACTTGTCAGTTTCTGGGGAGATCCCTGGTGTCTTGGGCTTCAAATAAACAAAACTTAGTAGCTCTTTCTACCGCCGAAGCCGAGTACATTGCCGCAGGCCATTGTTGCGCACAATTACTTTGGATGAGGCAAACCCTTAGGGACTATGGCTACAAATTTAGCAAAGTCCCTCTCCTATGTGATAATGAGAGTGCAATCCGCATGGCGGATAATCCCGTTGAACACAGCCGCACTAAGCACATAGACATTCGGTATCACTTTTTGAGAGATCACCAACAAAGGGGGGTGTCGGCGTTTCGAGACCGGGGGGGTCCCTGAGCCGACGAGTGAAGTGTCGCCGCGTGCCCCAGCCCAGATGGGTCGACGCGAGGCCGAGCGCGAAGGGGGGAAGTGAGGTGGCCGGAGATGGGCGTGAGAGAGGTGGAAATCCCGCGGCCTTCGTGTTCGTCCCGCGCCCAGGTCGGGTGCGCTTGCAGTAGGGGGTTACAAGCGTCCACACGGGGGAGGGAGCGAGCGGCCTCACGCGAGCGCCTGTCTCGTCCTCGTCCCCGCGCGGCCAACCCTCTCTAAGAGGGCCCTGGTCCTTCCTTTTATAGGCGTAAGGAGAGGATCCAGGTGTACAATGGGGGGTGTAGCAGAGTGCTACGTGTCTAGCGGAGGAGAGCTAGCGCCCTAAGTACACGCCATCGTGGCGGCCGGAGAGATTTTGGCGCCCGGTTCGTGTGATGTCGTGGCCGTCGGAGGAGCGCCGGAGCCTGGCGGAGGGACAACTATCGGGGCCGTCGAGTCCTTGCTGACGTCCTCTTGCTTCCGTAAGGGCGCCGAGAGCCGCCATCGTCAGGGAGCGTGCGGGGCGCCATCATTGCCTATCTGGCGGAGCGAGCCAGATGGGACGCCGTTCTTGTTCCCCGTAGCCTGAGTCGGTGTTGGAACTTGCTCTCCGGTGCAAGGGGATCCAACAAGGGTGAAAGTGACGTCAACAGGGCACACGCGCTAGATGGCAAAAGCTCTGTTAATCTCGCCTCTCACGGGCACTGTGCAGGGGTATTTATAGGTACCTGAGCGCGCAGCGCCTTGAGCTAAGGACGCATGTGCCCTCAGCTACCTAGGTTATCCCGAGAATATTCCCATAAAGTGGGGTTACAGACCGTAATTATAGGGATGCCTTTACAGATTAGGCCCGTAACGCACGGCGGCCACGCGGGGCCCGTTACGATGGGCCGGAACGCACGTGGGCCTCTGAGCTGGACGAGGCCGCACTGTGGGATGCCCTTCGTCGCCAGTCTTCGTCTGGTGCGGTACACGCGAAGGGTGTCCCTGCCTGTTTTGTCTCTGTTAGCTCAGCTGCTGCAGCGAAGGCTTCGAGCGAAGGGTGGCGCCTTTGCCTTCGCCCCAACATTTGCCCTCCGAGGGACCAGTTCGACAAAGTCACCTGGTGCCGAAGACGTCGCTAGATGGCGGAGACGCTGCCCTCGCTCGAAGTGGTTCCGCGGGGGGTTTTTGATATGACCGTTGATTGACGGCGTACTGTTGGATTGCGGGTTTCCCGAAGCGCCGCACCCTGTTGGATTGCGGGTTTCCCGAAGAGCCGCGCCCTGCCTATAAAAGGGGGGCGGGGGTCGGCGCTTTTTGAACTTCACCTTCCGCGCTCCGCGAAAACCCTAGCCGCCCTTTCCGCCGTCTTGCTGCTCGTCTGCCCGCCGCGCTCTTGTTCGCCGGAGATCTGGCTCGAGTGAAGCAAACCGCCCGACGCCGCCGACGGTACATAGCGATGCCGTCCTCGTCTTCTTCCGCTGCCGCTACACCGCCGACTGTTCCCTCGCCGCTGGCCGCCGCCTCGTCTGAGGAGACGCTGAGTAGTTTAATGGCGGAGGAGTTGCGCGGCGGCGATTCTGTTGATTTTGGCGTATCGCGGATGTCGTCGGTCCGCGTGCAAGACATGCAGCGGTTGGGTTACTTCGGCGGCGGAGTTGCTCGAGTCCCGAGGACGGAGGAGGTCCCCGAGCCGGAGGGCGAGTTGGTTGTTTTCGAGGCGTTCTTCGCCGCCGGACTCCGCTTGCCTGCGCACCGATTTGTTGGCGAAGTCCTGCGCAAGTTCAACGTTCAAATACATCAGCTGACACCGAATGCCATAGTGGCTCTGTCGAAGTATGTCTGGGCGACGACTTCGTATGGCGGACAGCCATCGGTCAAAGTTTTTGCGAAGTATTATTGTTTGCACTGGCAGAAGAGGATGATTGGGGATGAAGTCGCTCAGTTTGGGTCCTGCACATTCACGCCGAAGACCGGCAAAACCACGATGCAGGTAGTCGAGTTGGTTCCTTGCGCCCGCAACAAGTGGGGCAACTGGAATGAATTTTGGTTTTACGTTGCTGAGGGCACCGTCGAAGGCCATGAGGGACTCCCCGTGTCCGAGATGTGTTCTCATTTTTACTCAGCGTACCCGCCCTTTGAAGTGGCGGAGGAGGATGTGGACGAAGGGGCCCTTCGGTGCGCCGCCGGCCTGAGCAGTGGGCGCGACTTGGTTGAAGAATTCGTGGCGTACGGGGTATGGCCCTTGGCGCATGGCTGGGCGTTGGGCGAAGTGTGCCCTCGCCAGATGCCTTTCCATGGCGGTAGGGTGGTGCGGAGTCCCGCCTTCGCCCTGAATCTGCAAAACCGCGATCCGGCCGCCTTTGTGCGTGAGGCGGAGGATGGGGCGGTGCGGCTCGTTGGACGTTACGTGCCGAGGACAGAGGGCCAGCGCAGCTGGGATATCCGCGGGTCAAATGACCGTTTGAACAGGGTTTTTGAATTAAATCAATTGCCATATGACGGCTACCCTGGTCAAGACGATGTGGACCGCTGTGGGAAGAAACCGGCGGTGGACACTGGAGACGACCCTGCGCCGGCGGCCGCCCCATCCTCTAAAAAGAGAAAGTTAGGTACTGCTATGGGAGGACTTGGGGTTTCTGATGGTTTTGCTAGAGAGTTGATGAGGACGTGCGCGGCCCCGGGGGAAAGGATGTCTTCGCCCGAGCTCCGGGAGTCTTCGGCTCGGATGCTGAGGGTTGCCGGGGGTTGTTGGCCTAGGAATGTTCCTATCCCCCGCGCGGCTGGCAGGGACTTTTTTACATCTCGCATGGTTCGTGAATGGAGGGTTTTTCCTTACGGGCGGAATATTGCTGCTGTTGTGTCAGCAGTGATGGACAAGGATCGCCAGGGGGCTGCACAGAAGCGCCAGGCGGCTGTCAGGCTCGTTGAAGCCAGGCCGAAGAGGCAGTGGGGGGGCTGCGAAGGCTGCGGCCCCCGGCGGAGGCCGGCCATCGCCGGCGGCGAAGTCGGGCGTCCCTGCATCTAGCAAGGCGCCGGAGGCAACAGCAGGCGCCGGAGGCTCGAAATCGGCGAAGGCGGTGCCGCCGTCCGGCGGAGTGGCGGAGGTCGCGAAGGCGGCCCGAGCGTTGCCGTTGTCGGGCAAACGTGTCGCCGACTTCGCCACCGATATTAGTGTGGAGGACTATCTTGGTGGTAAGTCGTTGGCTCTGTTTATTTATTATTATATTTTTTTTCTTTTTTCTTCCTCTCTTTTTTTTTTAATTTATTCGTTGGTACGTCGCAGGGTCGGGCGAAGGCCAACTTGCTATGGTTGCGCCTGCCGCGGCGACCACGACGGCTGCCGCAGCGCCGAAGGCGAAGGGCGGGGCTCTTAGCGCCGGAGGCGAGGTGTCGGCCCTCGCGGTTGTCATGGATGAGGCGGGCGCTGCGTCCCGTCGGCTGAGGGAGGTGACGGAGGCGCTAAGTCAGGTCCGTTGAGCTGGACTTCGTCCTCTTTTTTTTATCGGTTTGCTGGGGCCGCGGTCTTACGATTGCTCTGCAGGTGGCTGACTTCGCCGGCCGCACTGCGTTGGGGGCCCTCACGGCAGCTATGGCTGCCGAAGTCGAGAGACTTCGGACACAACATGCTGACGCCGTCCGTGAGAAATCGGCCGCCGACAGCAAGTGTCGCAAGCTGGCGGACAAGGTGGCCACGCTGGAGGGAGAGAAGGCTGACCTCCGGCGCCAGTTGGCGGGGGAGAGGAGGGAGACCAACGAGGCTCTTGTCAAGGCGCAGGCTTCGCAGGCGGAGGCTAACCTGGCACGGGCGGAGGGCAATCTTGCCAGGGAGCGCGCCGAGCAGCTGCAGGAGCGGCTCACCGCCCTGGAGAGCCGCGTGGAGAGGGCCGAGGCCATGTCGCGCGCGGAGGCGGAGCGGACGCGCCAGCTGCTTGTAGATACATACCGTGGGCTGGGCGCGGGGACCGGTGATTTCGAAGTGCCGGACCGAGAGCCCGGACTTTGCTGCCTGGAGTGGGTGCAGGAGGAGTTGCAAGCGCTCCCCACTGTCGTGGAGGGGTTTATGGCGTATGCCTCCCTGGTCACCTGCGAAGGGGCGATGAACGCGCTCTCCCGCGAAGGGTGCCGGCACTTCGAGGTCTTCGACCAAGCCGATGAAGATTTTGAGCGAGATATCTTTAAGGTTGAGGACCCCGTAGTGAAGGAATCCGCCGGAGCCCTCTACGACCGGATGTGGGGTCTGCACGGTCGCGAGGTGGTCAGGGAGCGGGCCGAAACGGCGAGGGCGCAGGTAACGTTTTCGTTTGTTTGGTGTTTGCTGGATGTGGGCTGTGTGTGTGTTTGCTGAATTTTGGGTGTTTTGTCTTAGGCGGCGCGTGGCGAGAGGGTGGACGACTTCGGGACGTTGAACAGCATGCTGTCTGACCCGGAGCCGACCTCGGCGAAGGCCGTATCTGGGGTCGCCCTGGAGCCGACCCCGGAGACTACGGAAGACGCGCCGGGTGCCCCCGCAGCTGCTGCGGCCGGCGAAGACCTGCCCCCGGAGGTCGCCGAAGGCGTGCCTGATGCCCTCGCAGCTGCTGCGCCGAGTGCTGAAGATCCCGCAGCGGTGGCGGCGGCAACGACGGCGGAAGCAACGGCGGAGGCTCCCGCAGCGTCAGGGCCGTCGCAGGTGGCGTAGTGGGTGTAGAGGGTTAGGGAAATTTGTATATGTTGCTGATTTTTGGTTGCTGCGCAGGTTCAAGATTTTGGGCCTGCGCACACAACCGCTACTACTAAATTTTTGGCGGCTTCGACCGCGGAAGATGGTAATGAATGTGGTGGATCTGCATCTGAGTTTTTTGATTGTGCTGACTCTGGGAGCTCGGTTGAGTGGACTGAGGAGTCGTCGGAGGAGGACTTGGACTATTTTGCGGCCTTGGATGTGGCTGCGGCGGAGGCTTCGCCGCACGTCGCGGGCGCAGGAGATGTGGCAGGTCCTAGCACCGGGCGACGACGACGAAGGGCGATTGCGAAACGTAGAGTTAGTGGGGCGGAGGGGGCTCGGCTTCATGTGAGTGGGGCTGGCCGGCAGGAACTGTTGTCTTTGCCGGCCGCCGTGAATACAGGTGAAGGGGAACTGCGAAGTCTTTTTGCGGGTGAGGAGCTTAGGATAATGTTATTTAATTATAGGGAGATGGGAATTATTCCTAAGGTTGAGCCGATGTAGAGTGTGGTGCCCTCGCTTGTATATGTAGAGGCTTGTATGATGAAGTTGTGTGCCCTCGCTTGTGTGCGAAGGCGTTATGTACTTTGTCTGGTTTGTCTTGTTGTGCTGTTGTGATTATAGTTGGTCTTGTCGCGGACGGTTTGATGTTGTCGTTTCTGCTTTTGTTGTGCTAGTCCGGTTGCACCCTTAGGTGTCTTCTGCGCGGACAGTCTTCGCGGTAGGCTTCGGTTTTTTCGCACTTGTTGTGCTAGTCCGGCTGCACCCTTAGGCGACTTCTGCGCGGATAGTCTTCGCGGTAGACTTTGATTTTTTCGCACTTGTTGTGCTAGTCCGGCTGCACCCTTGGGCGACTTCTGCGCGGATAGTCGTCGCGATAGACTTTGATTTTTTCGCACTTGTTGTGCTAGTCCGGCTGCACCCTTAGGCGACTTCTGCGCGGATAGTCTTCGCGGTAGACTTTGATTTTTTGCGCACTTGTTGTGCTGGTCCGGCTGCACCCTTAGGCGACTTTTGCGCGGATAGTCTTCGCGGTAGACTTTGATTTTTTGCGCACTTGTTGTGCTGGTCCGGCTGCACCCTTAGGCGACTTCTGCGCGGATTTGTCGCACGCGAGGGTGGCTAGCGCTTAGCCTCGCGGTGACCTCGTGTTGGTCGAATGTCGAAGACCGTCGTCGCGGTCTTCTTTCGACGCATGTTTTTGCGGGGGATTTTTCACACATATATTACATGGCTCCGCCTCGTTAAAAACCTCACCCCCGGGAGGAAAAGAGTGCGGGCCGGTACAAGATTGTTTTTGCGAATTACAAGGGCGAAATCAGCCCTGAGGAGTCAAACAAAAAATTTACGGAGGTTGTCGATGTTCCAGGAGTGCTCCAGGTCCTCGCCGTTTGGCGTTGTGAGCCTGTAAGCACTGGAGGAAGCTTTAGTCTTGACTATAAAGGGGCCCTCCGACCTGGGCTCCAGCTTGCCCTTGGACTCCGTCCGAGCTGTTCGGACGAGTACGAGGTCCCCCTCGCTGAACTCCCTCGGGATGACTGAGTGGTCGCGCCATGCTTTGGTCTGGGCTTGGTATTTGTTTAGGGCCTGTAGGGCGAAGACTCGGTCTCCGTCAATGAGATCCTTTGAAGTTGGCTCGTCCACGTCGGGGATGGCTGACGGAACTGTTCGCGGGGACCCATGCTTTATTTCTTGCGGGGTCATGGCCTCCGATCCGTATAGAAGGCGGAAGGGAGTAAACCCGGTCGCCCTGCACTCAGTCGTGTTTAGTGCCCAGACTGCCTCAGGTAACAAATCGGTCCATCTGCCCTTCTTTTCATCAAGGAGCATTTTCTTGACAGCTGTGAAGATTTTCCCGTTGGCGCGTTCCACGACCCCGTTGGACTGCGGATGATAGACTGAGGCGAAAGCAAGCTTGGTGCCAATGGAGAAACAAAAATCCTTGAAGTCTTGATTGTCAAACTGCTTGCCATTGTCAACTGTTAGTTCGGACGGTACGCCGAAGCGGCAAACGATGTTCTACCAGAAGAATTTTTGGGCAGTCTTTGATGTTATTGTAGAAACAGCCCGCGCCTCGATCCATTTGGTGAAGTACTCGACAGCGACGAAGGCGAACTTAAGGTTCCCCTGAGCGGTGGGCAGGGGCCCGACAATGTCCAGGCCCCAGCGCTGGAGAGGCCATGTATGGGCGATCAGCTTTGTATACTGCGAGGGGCTGCCTGACCGAGGAGAAAACTTCTGGCAGGCTTCGCAGGACCGTGTGACCCGATTTGCGGCGCAGATCATTGCGGGCCAGTAAAAACCCTGGCGGATCACCTTAGCAGCTAGGGCCCTTGGCCCTGCGTGTGAGCCGCACGTGCCACTGTGGACTTCACATAGGATCTGCATGCCTTCGGCTTCGGTGACGCACTTAAGCATTGGCTGACTGACCCCTTTTTTGTAGAGTTGGCCTTCAATCAATGCGAAGTCTCGGCTTCGATGTTTGAGGCACTTGGCCTCACTCATGTCGGCTGGATGATAATACCCCTGTAGGAACAGGGTTATTGGTGCCCGCCAGTCTTCGGTCATGATAAGGTTGACTATGCGGTGGCCCTCGCTGTCATTGGTTATTTGGAGCCCTTCGAGGCTCCGGACGGCTGGCGTGCCGATGACATGAAAGAACACGTCGGAGGGCAGAGTTTCGCCCCTGGCGGCGGCCTTGGACAATGCGTCGGCCTCTTCATTTTTGGCCCGATCCACATGCTGCAAGGTGAACCCCTTGAATTGCCTCTCGAGACTTCGGATGGCCGCGAGGTACTGCATGAGCGCGGGGTCCTTTGCTGCATAATCTTTCTCGACTTGGCCGGCAACTACCTTGGAGTCTGTTTTGATGATGCAGGTGGTGACTCCGAGGGCCCTTAGCTTGCGGAGGCCGAGGATGACTGCTTCGTATTCTGCTATATTATTTGTGCATCTGTCGGATTCCAGATTGAAGCTGAGTCGTGCTGCATATCTGTGCTTGACGCCGACTGGTGAGGTGATGACTGCAGCGACGCCTGCCCCCGCATGGCACCATGCGCCGTTGCAATGGATCGTCCAAACCTTCTCTGCGGATGGGTCTGGCTGTGTTGTTGGCCCAGTCCAGTCGACGACGAAGTCTGCCAGGACTTGAGACTTGATAGCTGTCCTGGGCTCGAAGCAGATGTGGTAGCCGGAGAGTTCGGCCGCCCACTTGGCAATCCTCACCGACGCCTCCGGGTTTCTGAATAATTCGCCGAGTCCCCTGTTTGAGGTGACTCGGACCTTGAATGCTTCGAAGTAATGGCGCAGTTTGCGCGACGACATGACGACTGCGTAGGCAATCTTCTCCAGCTCTGTCATGTTGCACTTGGACGGTGTCAGCACTTCGGAGACATAGTATACGGGGCACTGCCGGACCACGCCCTCGACAGTCTGCTCCTGCACTAGTGCCGCGCTGACCGCATGTGGCGAAGCCACGACGTAGAGCAGCAGGGGGAGCGAGGGGTCGGGGCTGGTAAGGACGGCCAACTCCGTCAGGTACTGTTTTAATGAGGCGAAGGCCGCCGCCTGCTCTGGTCCCCAGGCGAAGTCTTTTGCACCACGGAGTGTCTTGAGGAAGGGGAGACTTCGCTCGGCGGACCTGGAGATGAATCTGTTGAGAGCGGCCAATCTGCCTGTCAGGCGCTGGACGTCCCTGACGGACTGCGGAGGCGTCATGTCTAAGATGGCCTGAATCTTGGTTGGGTTGGCCTCGATGCCGCGGTGTGATACCAGGTAGCCCAATATTTTGCCTTGGCGAACGCCGAAGACGCACTTGTCCGGGTTTAGGCGGAGTTGTGCGTCTCGCATGTTCGCGAATGTTTCGGCGAGGTCGGCGAGGTGGTCCTCCTTGCTCTTGCTGGCGACGACAATGTCGTCTACATATGTGAATATGTTTCTGCCAACTTGCCCTTCGAGCACTGTTTTGGTAAGCCTGGAGAAGGTGGACCCGGCGTTCTTGAGTCCCTCCGGCATTCTGGTGAAGCAATATGTGCCGAAGGGTGTTATAAAGCTGGTGCTAGCCTTGTCTTCTTCCTTCATGTATATCTGGTGGTAACCGGAGAAGCAATCGAGGAGGGATATGACCTCGCATCCGGCCGCGCTATCGACTATTTTGTCGATCCGCGGCAACGGGAAATTGTCCTTTGGGCAGGCTTTATTGAGACTGGTGAAGTCGATGCACATTCGCCACTTCCCGCTCTTTTTCTGCACCATCACGACATTGGAGAGCCATGTGGGGTAAGCCACCGGCTCGATGAATTTGGCTTCCAGGAGGCGGTGCACTTCTGCCTTGGCGGCCTCCGTCTTCTCGTCGGACATCTTGCGAAGCCGCTGCTTTTTCGGCCGTACCGAAGGGTCGATTCCCAGACTGTGCTCAATTATTGAACGGCTAACCCCGACCAGATCGAGGGCCGACCAGGCGAAAACATCTTTGTTCTTGGACAGGCAGGAGAGGAGCTTCTCTTCTTCATGCGAAGTAAGGTCTTCGCTGATAATGACTGTCTGCTTGGGCGTGGCCTGGTCGAGGGGGACAGTTTTGGTCCCATCGTTGCTCTGCAGCTGTGCCTTGTCGTGCTGCTTATTGGTTGGGCTGGCGGGCGCAGGGACCTCGCGTTGGGCCGTGAGGCAGTGCACGTTTCTCTGACCGGGCACGAAGTCCCGCTCTATGTTGCGCGCAGTCTGTTGATTGCCGAAGACTGTGATGACGCCTAACGGACCTGGTATCTTCATACATAGATACAGTCCGTGAATGGCTGCTTCGAACTTATTGATGGAGCCCCGACCCATGATGGCATTGTAAGGATATACCATGTCCACAATGTCAAAGGTTATTTGCTCGCTTCGGGCATTGGGTGCTACACCGAAGGAGAGAGGCAGCTCTATTTTGCCGACGGGGAAGGTGCCCTTGCCGCCGAAGCCATACAACGGGTTGTCCGAAGGCTTAAGCAGGCTGTGGCTTATGCCCATGCGATCGAAGGCGTGGAGGAAGATGATGTCCGCCTGACTGCCATTGTCAACTAGGACTTTGTGCAGGTCCCAGCCTGCCACGCTGCAATTGATAACCATGGCGTCGCAGTGGGGGGCGCTGCGCAGGTCGACGTCCCGTGCGTCGAAGGTTAACGGTATGTGGGACCACTTTGTCTGCACGACTGGGCCCGTGACGGCGACATGGTTGATGCTGCAGTAGTGGTCCCGCTTCTGCCGCTTGGTGTCGAAGTCAGTGCTGGACCCCCCAGTTATCATGTGGATGACTCCGCGATATGGTTGATCGGCGAAGTCTTCCTGCTTTGGGGCATGGGGGATGTTTTGATGTTGCTGGTGTGGTGGTGGGGGTGGAGGAGGTACGTTTTGTACTTCCTGATGGTGTTGGTAAGCGTGGTGCGGTGGATGCGGAGCGGGAGCGTGGATATATGGTGGAGGGGGTTGCTGGTAATTGTGCGCGACAATTCTGGGGTTGTCGGCTGGCTGCGCCCGTGCCATTCTGTCTCTGGTAGCCTTCGTTTCGGGGCAGTCTTTGGTTTGGTGGGCGCAGCCTTCGCCATGGAAGAGGCAGTAGAATCGGCGCGGCGGCTGCGCACGCCCTCGGCCCCTACCACGAGTGCCATTTCCGCGGCCCTGGGGGGGATATTCCTGGCGGCGAGGGGGTCAGCAGCGGGATGCTGGTTGGCGATGCTGTGCACTTGCTGCTGATTGCGGTCGTCTCGACCGGAGTCTGGCTGCGGAGTCCTTGTCCACGTGCGGCTGGACTGTGGAGCATCTTTTGGCTTCCTTTGGGACTCGATCTTGCGCTGGTGGAGCTCTTCGGATCTGGCGTACTTTTCAAACAACTGATATAACTCCTGGAGGTTCTTTGGCGGATCTCTGATACAGTGGCTGTAAAGGACGCCGGCGCGAAGGCCACTGATAGCATAGTGGATGGCAATCTGGTCATCGACTGAGGGCAGCTGTGATTTGAGTGTTAAAAATTTGCGGTAATACTCCCTCAGAGTCTCCTTTTCCAGCTGCTTGCAGAGCGAGAGCTCGGCCAGGGCGTCGGTGTCTGGGCGATACCCTTGGAAGTTGAGCAGGAACTTGTCCCGGAGACTTCTCCAGGAATCAATGGACAGCGGAGGCAACCTGGTGAACCAGGTGAGTGCCGAGCCCTCGAGGGCGATGATGAAAGACTACGCCATTGTGGCGTCGTCCCCTCCGGAAGATGCAACGGCGACCTGATAGCTCATTATGTATTGGGCCGGGTCGGTGCTGCCGTTGTACTTGGGATAGGTCCCTGCCCGGAAGTTAGCTGGCCAAGGCGTCACTTGCAGGTGTGGCGCCAGGGGACTTCGCTCATCGAGATAGTTGACCCCTTGGAATGGCGTGGCGTGCGGGAAGGTGTGGTCGCGCTAGGGGAAACGCGGGTCCTACGGTTGCGCGCGGTGTTGCGGGGGTGGCCCATGCTGCAGGCCGAGGTGGCCTTCGCGCGTGTCTTCGAGTTGTGCGCGGTGTTGGAGGGGTGCCTCGTGCTGTAGGCCGAGGTGGCCTTCGCGCTGCATCAGCGCAATCTCCCGCTCGAGTTCCTGGGCCTTGTGCTCTTCGTCGCGTATCATTTGCCGCACTTTGGCTAGTGCGGACACACGCTGGCGCTTGGCCTCCAGTATCTCCTTCTGCCTTTGGAGATTGCGGTTCTTGAGGCGCAGGGCGCGCAGCTGTAGCTGTTCTTCTGCTGAGACGCCGAGGACTTCACCGTCCTCGGTGAGGTCCGCGCCCTCCGGTGGTGCGAAGCCTGAGGATTGCTGCGGTTGTCCCTCAGGGTCGCAGGTGCGGAGGGTGTCGTCTTCGCAGGCGCGAGGAACATCGTGTTCAGTGGTGTCGGGGACCATAATTAGGGGTACCCTCAAGACGCCTAATTCTCAGCTGGTAACCCCCATCAGCATAAAGCTGCAAAGGCCTGATGGGCATGATTAAGTCAGGGATCAGTCCACACGAGTGACTCGATCATGCTTCACCCGAGCCTAGCCTCGGCCGAAGGCAGCCGACCTCGAGAGACTTCCGTCTCGCCCGAGGCCCCCTTTTTATGGCGGACACATCACCGGCTCGCCCAAGGCCTTGGCTTCGCTCAGAAGCAACCTTGACTAAATCACCACACCGACTGACCAAATTGCAGGGGCATTTAACGCACAGGAGGCCTGACACCTCTATCCTGACACGCGCCTCCGGCAGAGCCGAGGTGACCGCCGTCACTCCACCGCTCCACTGGCCAGTCTGACAGAAGGACAGCGCCGCCTGCGCCACTCCGACTGCAGCGCCACTCGACAGAGTAAGTCTGATAGGCAGTCAGGCCTCGCCAAAGGCGCCACGGCGAACTCCGCTCCGCCCGACCCCAGGGCTCGGACTCGGGCTAAGACCCGGAAGACGGCGAACTCCGCTCCGCCCGACCCCAGGGCTCGGACTCGGGCTAAGACCCGGAAGACGGCGAACTCCGCTCCGCCCGACCCCAGGGCTCGGACTCGGGCTAAGACCCGGAAGACGGCGAACTCCGCTCCGCCCGACCCCAGGGCTCGGACTCGGGCTAAGACCCGGAAGACGGCGAACTCCGCTCCGCCCGACCCCAGGGCTCGGACTCGGGCTAAGACCCGGAAGACGACGAAACTCCGCCTCGCCCGACCCCAGGGCTCGGACTCCGCCCTGGCCTCGGCCGAACGACTTCCGCCTCGACCGACCCCTTGGCTCGGGCTCGGCCTCGGCAACGGAAGACAGATTCGACCCCAGTTTCGGAGGAGCCCCCACGTCGCCCGGCCTCGGGCGCGGGCCCGCCACATCAACAGGGAGCGCCATCACCACTCTACCCCGAGCCGACTCGGGCCGCAGAGAACAAGACCGGTGTCCCATCTGACCAGCTCCGCCAGATAGGCAATGATGGCGCCTCCCAAGCTCCATGACGGCGGCGGCTCTCAGCTTTCTTATGGAAGCAGGTGGACGTCAGCAAGGACTCGACCGCTCCGACAGCTGTCCTTCCACCAAGCTCCGTTGCTCCTCCGACAGCCACGACATCACGCCAGCAGGGTGCCAAGATCTCTCCAGCTGCCACATTGGCATGTACTTAGGGCGCTAGCTCTCCCTCCGCTAGACACGTAGCACTCTGCTACACCCCTCATTGTACACCTGGATCCTCTCCTTACGACTATAAAAGGAAGGACCAGGGCCTTCTCAGAGAAGGTTGGCCGCGCGGGACCGAGGACGGGACAGGCGCTCTCTTGGGGCCGCTCGCTTCCCTCACCCGCGTGGACGCTTGTAACCCCCCTACTGCAAGCGCACCTGACCTGGGCGCGGGACGAACACGAAGGCCGCGGGACTTCCACCTCTCTCACGCTCGGCTCCGGCCGCCTCGCCTCTCCCCCCGTCGCGCTCGCCCACGCGCTCGACCCATCTGGGCTGGGGCACGCAGCACACTCACTCGTCGGCTTAGGGACCCCCCTGTCTCGAAACGCCGACAGTTGGCGCGCCAGGTAGGGGCACGCTGCGTGCTGACGAACAGCTCCCCGTCAAGCTCCAGATGGGCAGTCTCCAGCAACTTCTCCGGCCCGGGACGGTGCTTCGTTTCGGGACTCTTGAGTTCATGTCCTTCGACGGCAGCTACGACATGACACTTCTTCCACCGCCGCGCAACTACGACAATGGCGGCCGACAACCCGCCCGCCGGCGGCGGAATCGACGACGTCTACCCCGTGTGGTGGAAGAGCAACATTCGGGCTCGCTCCGTTCTCTCCCCCGCCAACGGAGGAGGAGGCGGGGCCGTCAAGGCCAGACGGGAGGCCACGCTTCGCCGGCCGTCGAGCGAATCGACGCCCCCGACGCCCCGACGGAAGGCACGCCGGACGTCGACCTCGCGTTCGAGACGGAGGCAAGCGCCGTCCCCCCGCGGCACGCTGACCCCGAGCAAGAAGACGACGCCGGCGCGCTCGCGGAAAGCCTGCAGGACGTCGCCCTCGAACCAGAGATGACGGCGCAACCAGTCCCCGATGTGACTACGTCGCTCCACGTCGACCAAAAGGTAACGACTAACTCCCATCTTGCGTCATTTCGACTCGGCCTCAACCCGCCAAACGACCTCGTTTTGGCGGGCGCTCTCATTGAGGCGAGTGCAACCCCACTGAGGTTCTGTATGCGGTCGCCTTGGGACCGACTGACGGACGTCTCGACCTACGGGCCCTCCGGGTCCGAGGAAGATGACGATCCCAGCATCGGTTGGGATTTCTCCGGACATGGCAACCCCAGTGCCATGCGGGACTTCATGACCGCATGTGACTACTGTCTATCCGACCGTTCCGACGGAAGCCGCAGCCTCGGTGACGAGAGCTGCGGCCCAAGCCGCGAATGTTTCCACATCGAGCTAGGGGATCCCACCGAAGGCAACCATCTTGGCATGCCGGAGGATGGTGATCTCCCTAGGCCGGTGCCTCGCGCCGACATCCCACGGGAGCTAGCTGTGGTCCCCGCTCCGGCGGGGGGTTACGACCCACAACTCGAGCAAGTCCGCGAGGCGCAGGCCAGGCTCAACGAGGGAACAGGGGCGCTTGAGCCGATCCGTCGGGACGCCGGACAGGCATGGGTGGGCCAACCCCTGGCCGGAGAAATACGTCATTTGCCCCAAGGTCTCCAGCACCGCGTCGCCAACGACGTCAGGATCAGGCCGCCGCCCGCATCCAGCGGGGTCGGTCAGAACCTGGCGACCGCAGCGATGCTCATCCGCGCGATGCCGGAGCCGTCAACCACCGAGGGGCGGCGAATACAGGGAGAACTCAAGAATCTCCTGGAAGGCGCTGCGGCCCGGCGGGCCGAGAGCACTGCATCCCGGAGGCAAGGATATCCCTCGGAACCTCATGCCGCGACTTCCCGATTCATGCGGGAGGCCTCGGTCTACACCGGGCGCACGCGCAACACCGCGCCTGCGGCCCCGGGCCACCTCGGCAACGAGCACCATCGACGCGACCGTCGGGCTCACCTCGACGAAAGGGTGCGCCAAGGCTACCACCCCAGGCGTGGGGGGGCGCTACGACAGCGGGGAGGATCGGAGTCCTTCGCCCGAACCACCCGGTCCGCAGGCCTTCAGTCGAGCCATCCGACGGGCGCCATTCCCGACCCGGTTCCGACCCCCAACTACTATCACAAAGTACTCGGGGGAAACGAGACCGGAACTGTGGCTCGCGGACTACCGCCTTGCCTGCCAACTGGGCGGAACGGACGACGACAACCTCGTCATCCGCAACCTCCCCCTGTTCCTCTCCGACACTGCTCGCGCCTGGTTGGAGCACCTGCCTCCGGGGCAGATTTCCAACTGGGACGACTTGGTCCAAGCCTTCGCTGGCAATTTCCAGGGCACATACGTGCGCCCCGGGAACTCCTGGGACCTTCGAAGCTGCCGGCAACAGCCGGGGGAGTCGCTCCGGGACTACATCCGGCGATTCTCGAAGCAGCACACCGAGCTGCCCAACATCACCGACTCGGATGTCATCGGCGCGTTCCTCGCCGGCACCACTTGCCGCGACCTGGTGAGCAAGCTGGGTCGCAAAACCCCCACCAGGGCGAGCGAGCTGATGGACATCGCCACCAAGTTCGCCTCCGGCCAGGAGGCGGTCGAGGCTATCTTCCGAAAGGACAAGCAGCCCCAGGGCCGCCCGTCGGAAGAAGCTCCCGAGGCGTCTGCTCCGCGCGGCGCCAAGAAGAAAGGCAAGAAGAAGTCGCAATCGAAACGCGACGCCGCAGACGCGGACCTTGTCGCCGCCGCCGAGTATAAGAACCCTCGGAAGCCCCCCGGAGGTGCAAACCTCTTCGACAAGATGCTCAAGGAGCCGTGCCCCTACCATCAGGGGCCCGTCAAGCACACCCTCGAGGAGTGCGTTATGCTTCGGCGTCATTTCCACAGGGCCGGGCCACCCGCCGAGGGTGGCAGGGCCCACGACGACGACAAGAACGAAGAACACCCAGCAGGGGGGTTCCCCGAGGTTCGCGACTGCTTCATGATCTATGGAGGGCATACGGCGAATACCTCGGCTCGGCACCGCAAGCAAGAGCGCCGGGAGGTCTGCTCGGTGAAGGTGGCGGCGCCAGTCTACCTAGACTGGTCCGACAAGCCCATCACTTTCGACCGGGCCGACCACCCCGACCATGTGCCGAGCCCGGGGAAATACCCGCTCGTCGTCGACCCCGTTGTCGGCGATGTCAGGCTCACCAAGGTCCTGATGGACGGGGGCAGCTGCCTCAACATCATCTACGCCGAGACCCTCAAGCTTCTGCGCGTCGATCCGTCCTCCGTCCGAGCAGGTGCTGCGCCCTTCCACGGGATCATCCCTGGGAAGCGCGTCCAGCCCCTCGGGCGACTCGACCTCCCAGTCTGCTTCGGGACACCCTCCAACTTCCGAAGGGAGACCCTGACGTTCGAAGTGGTCGGGTTCCGAGGAACCTACCACGCCGTGTTAGAGAGGCCATGCTACGCGAAGTTCATGGCCGTCCCCAACTACACCTACCTGAAGCTCAAGATGCCGGGCCCCAACGGGGTCATCACCGTCGGCCCCACGTACAAACACGCGTTCGAATGCGACGTGGAGTGCGTGGAGTACGCCGAGGCCCTCGCCGAGTCCGAGGCCCTCATCGCCGACCTGGAGAACCTCTCCAAGGAGATCCCAGACGTGAAGCGCCATGCCGGCAACTTCGAGCCAGCGGAGACGGTCAAGGCCGTCCCCCTCGACCCCAGCGGCGACACCACCAAGCAGATCCGGATCGGTTCCGGGCTCGACCCCAAATAGGAAGCAGTGCTCGTCGACTTTCTCCGCGCAAACGCCGACGTCTTTGCGTGGAGTCCCTCGGACATGCCCGGCATACCGAGGGATGTCGCCGAGCACTCGCTGGATATTCGGGCCGGAGCCCGACCCGTCAGGCAGCCTCTGCGCCGATTCGACGAGGAGAAGCGCAGAGCGATTGGCGAAGAGATCCACAAGCTAATGGTGGCAGGGTTCATCAAAGAGGTATCCCATCCCGAATGGCTTGCCAACCCTGTGCTTGTGAGGAAGAAAGGGGGGAAATGGCGGATGTGTGTAGACTACACTGGTCTCAACAAAGCATGTCCGAAGGTTCCCTACCCTCTGCCTCGCATCGACCAAATCGTGGATTCCACTGCTGGGTGCGAAACCCTGTCCTTCCTCGATGCCTACTCGGGGTATCACCAGATCCGGATGAAAGAGTCCGACCAGCTCGCGACTTCTTTCATCACGCCGTTCGGCATGTACTGCTACGTCACCATGCCGTTCGGCCCGAGGAATGCAGGCGCGACGTACCAGCGGTGCATGAACCATGTGTTCGGCGAACACATCGGTCGCACAGTCGAGGCCTACGTCGATGACATCGTGGTCAAGACACGGAAGGCTCCCAACCTCCTCTCCGACCTTGAAGTGACATTCCGGTGTCTCAAGGCGAAAGGAGTCAAGCTTAATCCTGAGAAGTGTGTCTTCGGGGTGCCCCGAGGCATGCTCCTAGGGTTCATCGTCTCTGAGCGAGGCATCGAGGCCAACCCGGAGAAGATTGCGGCCATCACCAGCATGGGGCCCATCAAGGACTTAAAAGGGGTACAGAGGGTCATGGGATGCCTCGCGGCCCTGAGCCGCTTCATCTCACGCCTCGGCGAAAGAGGTCTGCCTCTGTACCGCCTCTTAAGGAAGGCCGAGTGTTTCGTTTGGACCCCTGAGGCCGAGGAAGCCCTCGGCAACCTGAAGGCGCTCCTTACAAAGGCGCCAGTCTTGGTGCCGCCGGCGGACGGAGAAACCCTCTTGGTCTACGTCGCCGCGACCACTCAGGTGGTTAGCGCCGCGATTGTGGTCGAAAGGCAGGAGGAAGGGCATACATTGCCCGTTCAGAGGCCGGTCTACTTCATCAGCGAAGTGCTGTCCGAGACTAAGATCCGCTACCCACAAGTTCAAAAGCTGCTGTATGCTGTGATCCTGACGAGGCGGAAGCTACGGCACTACTTCGAGTCCCATCCGGTAACTGTGGTGTCATCCTTCCCCCTGGGGGAGATCATCCAGTGCCGAGAGGCCTCGGGCAGGATCGCAAAGTGGGCAGTGGAGATCATGGGCGAAACGATCTCGTTCGCCCCTCGGAAGGCCATCAAGTCCCAAGTGTTGGCGGATTTCGTGGCTGAATGGGTCGACACCCAACTACCAACGACTCCGATCCAACCGGAGCTCTGGACCATGTTTTTCGACGGGTCGCTGATGAAGACGGGGGCCGGTGCGGGCCTTCTCTTCATCTCGCCCCTCGGAAAGCACTTGCGCTACGTGCTGCGCCTCCACTTCCCGGCGTCCAACAATGTGGCCGAGTACGAAGCTCTGGTCAACGGATTGCGGATCGCCATCGAGCTAGGGGTCAGACGCCTCGACGCCCGCGGTGACTCGCGGCTCATCATCGACCAAGTCATGAAGAACTCCCACTGCCGCGACCCAAAGATGGAGGCCTACTGCGACGAGGTTCGGCGCCTGGAAGACAAGTTCTTCGGGCTCGAGCTCAGCCACATCGCTCGGCGCTACAACGAAACCGCAGACGAGCTGGCCAAGATAGCCTCGGGGCGAACGACAGTCCCCCCGGACGTCTTCTCCCGGGATCTACATCAACCCTCCGTCAAGCTCGACGACGCGCCCGAGCCTGAGGTACCCTCGGCTCAGCCCGAGGTACCCTCGGCTCAGCCCGAGGTACCCTCGGCTCAGCCCGAGGTACCCTCGGCCCCCGAGGGCGGGGCGTTGAACGTCGAGGAAGGGCAGAGCGGGGCCATGCCAGACCAAGATTGGCAGGCCCCATACCTGCAATATCTCCGTCGAGGAGAGCTACCCCTCGACCAAGTCGAGGCTCGGCGGGTAGCGCGACGCGCCAAGTCATTCGTCTTGCTGGGCGACGAAGAGGAACTCTACCATCGCAGCCCCTCGGGCATCCTCCAGCGATGCATCCCCATCGCCGAAGGTCGGGAACTGCTGCAAGAAGTACACTCGGGGGCTTGCGGCCACCACGCAGCACCCCGAGCCCTTGTTGGAAATGCCTTCCGGCAAGGCTTCTACTGGCCAACGGCGGTGGCTGACGCCACTAGAATTGTCCGCACCTGCGAAGGGTGCCAATTCTATGCGAAGCGGACACACCTGCCCGCTCAGGCTCTGCAGACAATACCCATCACCTGGCCCTTCGCTGTATGGGGTCTGGACCTCGTCGGTCCCTTGCAGAAGGCGCCCGGGGGCTACACGCACCTGCTGGTCGCCATCGACAAATTCTCCAAGTGGATCGAGGTCCGACCCCTGAACAGCATCAGGTCCGAGCAGGCGGTGGCATTCTTCACCAACATCATCCATCGCTTCGGGGTCCCGAACTCCATCATCACCGACAACGGCACCCAGTTCACCGGCAAAAAATTCTTGGATTTTTGCGAAGATCACCATATCCGGGTGGACTGGGCCGCCGTGGCTCATCCCATGTCGAATGGGCAGGTAGAGCGTGCCAACGGCATGATTCTACAAGGGCTCAAGCCTCGGATCTACAACGACCTCAACAAGTTCGGCAGGCGATGGATGAAGGAACTCCCCTCGGTGGTCTGGAGCCTAAGGACGACGCCGAGTCGTGCCACGGGCTTCACGCCGTTTTTCCTGGTCTACGGGGCTGAAGCTATCTTGCCCACTGACCTGGAATACGGCTCCCCAAGGGCGAGGGCCTGCACCGAACAAAGCAACCAAGCCAGCCGAGAGGAATCGCTGGACCAGTTGGAGGAAGCTCGGGACAGGGCCTTACTACACTCGGCGCGGTACCAACAGTCCCTGCGACGCTACCACGCCCGAGGGGTCCGGTCCCGAGAACTCCAGGTGGGCGACCTGGTGCTTCGGCTGCGACAAGACGCCCGAGGGAGGCACAAGCTCACGCCCCCCTGGGAAGGGCCATTCGTCATCGCCAAAGTTCTGAAGCCCGGAACATACAAGCTGGCCAGCAATCAAGGCGAGATCTACGGCAACGCTTGGAACATCAAACAGCTACGTCGCTTCTATCCTTAAGATGTTTTCAAGTTGTTCATATACCTCGCACCTACGCAAAGTTTAGTTGTCAAGGAAGGGTCGGCCTAGCCTCGGCAAAACCCGACCCTCCCTCGGGGGCTAAAAGGGGGGAGACCCCCTCTGCGTCGAATTTTTCCTCGAAAAAGGATCTCTTTTTAGCAGGATTTCTTTCGTGCTTCTTGACTACTTCGGAAAGCGGATCCTGGAAACGACGAGGTACACGTAAGCAGCCAAGGCTGACCGAGCCGAGGGACTCCTACGCCTCCGGGATACGGATACCTCACTCGTCCCCTTCTGCGATAAGTAACTTGCGCTCGGATAAAGCGACTCCGTGGACCGAACGAGTCATCACGTTCGGAAGCTCTCCTGCCGAAGCAGTCCTTCAAGCTTTCTCGACTAAGTCGGGGACAGGGCCTCATGGACGGGTGAAAGTACGCGTAAGCGGCAAGGCCGACCGAGCCGAGGGATTCCCACGCCTCTGGGATACGGATACCTCACTCGTCCCTTCCGCGAAAAGCAGCTCTTGCTCACACAAACATCCCTGTTACCGGCAAAGTCCAGATGCTCGAAACAGGAGGAAAAAAGGCGCAGCTTCGCAAGTGCAGCGAGGGTGTTTTCTTCTGGCCTCGGCGGCCGCAGGAAGCACACGCTACAAGATGATCGGATCCTGCAGGCTCGGGTCTTCACGCCGAAGGGAGCTGTAGCACCCTCGGCATCGACGACGTCTTCAGCAAAGCCTGACCCAGCCTCGGGCGGCGCCGCGGTCTAGGGGTTCCTCCGGGAATCCGGCCCGAGCAGGCGGCTCAACCGGTTACCCCTGGGGCCTCGGTCAACCGGCTCCCAAGGGCGCCAGCCCGATCCGAGGCCTCGACTGATCGACTTTGGCGTCGGCCCCGCTGACGGACAACACGGCTAGGCTCCGGCCAACCAGGTTCCCATTCTCGAGCCAACTCCGCCTCTGTTCATACTGATATCGCAACCCCCGGCCTCGGTCCACCGAAGGGCGGCCGAGCGGTCTCTTCAACTAAGCTAGAGGAACCCCAGGCAACAAGGCCGAGCGGGCTGAGGGATTCCTACGCCTCCGGGATACGGATACCTCACCCGTCACTTTGGCACGGGGCAACTCATGCTTGGTAAAGCGGTTCAGATAATCAAACAGGCGAGACCTAGTGCTCGAAAATGAGGAAAGAACACGGCTCAGTGCCGAAATTACATACACGTTCAGGCCTCGACAGCCACAATGAACGAACAACCCCCCTCCGAAGGGGAAGGCCTGCGGAGTAGCTGAAGAACGATGGGCGGCTCGCTGCCGCCCGTTCCAACCGCGACGGCCACCCCCCCTGCCCCAGACAGCGAAGCAGCGTAAGCAGCAGCCTTGGGGGAGGTGTCACGGCAGAAGGGCTCCCCCCCCCGCTGAGGACGAGAACCAGCCATTCAGGCAGGGAGATGGGGACCCAGGGCCCCTAGCGCCCTGCATATCCTGGCATGGCTGGAGGAAGTCTCCGTGGGGCTCAAGGACGCCCTTCACCCCCGGGCGCAGGGGGAAGAAAGGGGCAGCCGACCCACGCGGAGGCGGCCCCCCGACTCGCCTCGTCTTCCATCTTGGCCTGGATGACGAAAATCCTTGAGGCCGGGAGAGGGGTAGAAGCCGCGGCCTGGCCCGTTTTCCCCACCGTCGAACTAGAGGTCACCATCTTGGGTGACCGCCGGTGGCGGGGTATGGCCAGGCTGCGTGATGAAAATCCTTGAAGCCGAACGATGGCTGAGAGGTACCAGCTCCCATGGAGTTGCGTTCCTCCAACGAGGAGGCGGAAAGGCGGCGGATACCCCCCATCCGGGGGCTTGGAAGACGGGAAGACCCGACGCTTAAGGGAGGAAGAAGACATGGTTGCCTTACGAAGGGAGCCTCCCTCCTTTTAAAGGCAACTCCCCCTACGTGCGCCCCCAAGCGCCGCGGGCCGAGTCTTCTCCAACACGCTCCAAGGCCCTCCCCTGCGACTCGGGGGCTGGGTCCCGCATGTCATGCAAGCCGGCTCAGGGCAGAAGAAGCCAAACCGCCGCGCATGGTGCGCACGACCGTCCAGCGGTTACAGGCGACCCCCCATTTTCGCCCAGACCAACGGGCGGAAGGGGCGGACAGCCATGCAGGCGGCATGCAACCGCGCCAGGTGGACGCGCTTCTCCGACTTCTGACACGCCAGCCTGGAACCCAGGACCACGCGTCGAGCAACCGGCACGCCAGTTGCTGCATGCAAGCAACCGCACCGCCACTTGTGCCACCATCGCGCCTCTTCGGTTGCGAAGCCTGTGCCACGACTCGAGGCAACCCAACAGCAGTAATAGCGGTGGCAGGCGGGCGGGCACAGCAGTCACGTCGTCAGCCAGGCTCACGTCCCATCCTGAGACAGCAAGGGAGCCTCCTCTCACGGCGTGAAGACGGTGCACCCGTGACCCATTCCTCGAACGGATCGCACGCGCGCAACGGCCGCCCCGCCAACCACTCACCCCGTCGCATTAACTCCGCGGCGAGACACGCGGCACTTCTGGCAGGAGGAGCGCGCGACGCTTCACCTTCGCCGTAATAACCGCGTCAGAAAAGGTACGCCACGTCGTCCGATTTCGTATCCTTTTCCGTTTTCCTCTTTCTCTATCTCTTGCAACAGGGACCGGGAAAGGGGGATACCCCGAAAGGGATCCTTCTCCGTGAAGGAACCGGGCTCCGAGCCCCCCATTACTGATCAGGGGTTCGAAGGCTGGCCCCCCGAGGGTTCAACAGTCGCCTCAGATCGCGTGGGCCCGACACCCACTACTGGTCAGGGGTTCGAAGGCCAGCCCCCCGAAGGGCTTCATGGCCGCCTCAGGCTACTCGGGCTCCGCGCCCATTACTGATCAGGGGTTCGAAGGCTGGCCCCCGAAGGGTTCACAGTCGCCTCAGACACCGAGCGAGGGATGACCAGGGGTACGTTCGATACATAACCGAGGCTCGGGCTGCGCTCCCGAGGTACCCTAGGACATTTCCGAGACCAGTGGGAACGATCTTGTAACGGAATCCCATCGGAGGGAGGCATCGAGCCCTCGGACCCCGTCGCCAGGGGACCGGGTCCGGCAAATCACCCGCAGGTACTTTTGGGCGTGCCTCTGGGCCCCTAGCCGACCCCAACGAACGGGGCACGGACGTCCACTCGGATTACCCGCTTGCAGCTCACCGGAGACACCATGTTCGGTGCCCATCGAGGGTAACATGGCGCACTCCCCCCCTCCTCCTTGCGGAAAGGCGACGTAGGGGCGTATGTAAAAAGCCGAGTCTGTCCCTGATCGTCCTCTCGCCCTGTGCAGAGGCTCGGGGGCTGCTCTCGCAAAAACCGGCTCCGGCCAAATCGTTGACAGCGTCAACATACCAGCCCGAGAGCTTGGGCCCCGACCGCGCACCCGGGCTACGGCCAGTTCGCATGAGGGAACAACCAGACCAGCCAAAGTATTAAGACCTCGAAGGAGTGTAACCACTCCTCCGAGGCCTCGGGGGCTACACCCGGCGGGTGCGCTCGCGCGCACCCACCGGAACGAAATGCAACCGAGAAAGGCTGGTCCCCTTGCAAAAAAGTGCGACAAAAGCCTCCAAGCGAGTGCTAACACTCCCTTCGAGGCTCGGGGGCTACTGTCGGGGACCATAATTAGGGGTACCCTCAAGACGCCTAATTCTCAGCTGCTAACCCCCATCAGCATAAAGCTGCAAAGGCCTGATGGGCATGATTAAGTCAGGGATCAGTCCACACGAGTGACTCGATCACGCTTCACCCGAGCCTAGCCTCGGCCGAAGGCAGCCGACCTCGAGAGACTTCCGTCTCGCCCGAGGCCCCCTTTTTATGGCGGACACATCACCGGCTCGCCCAAGGCCTTGGCTTCGCTCAGAAGCAACCTTGACTAAATCACCACACCGACTGACCAAATTGCAGGGGCATTTAACGCACAGGAGGCCTGACACCTCTATCCTGACACGCGCCTCCGGCAGAGCCGAGGTGACCGCCGTCACTCCACCGCTCCACTGGCCAGTCTGACAGAAGGACAGCGCCGCCTGCGCCACTCCGACTGCAGCGCCACTCGACAGAGTAAGTCTGACAGGCAGTCAGGCCTCGCCAAAGGCGCCACGGCGAACTCCGCTCCGCCCGACCCCAGGGCTCGGACTCGGGCTAAGACCCGGAAGACGGCGAACTCCGCTCCGCCCGACCCCAGGGCTCGGACTCGGGCTAAGACCCGGAAGACGGCGAACTCCGCTCCCCCCGACCCCAGGGCTCGGACTCGGGCTAAGACCCGGAAGACGGCGAACTCCGCTCCGCCCGACCCTAGGGCTCGGACTCGGGCTAAGACCCGGAAGACGGCGAACTCCGCTCCGCCCGACCCCAGGGCTCGGACTCGGGCTAAGACCCGGAAGACGACGAAACTCCGCCTCGCCCGATCCCAGGGCTCGGACTCCGCCCTGGCCTCGGCCGAACGACTTCCGCCTCGACCGACCCCTTGGCTCGGGCTCGGCCTCGGCAACGGAAGACAGATTCGACCCCAGTTTCGGAGGAGCCCCCACGTCGCCCGGCCTCGGGCGCGGGCCCGCCACGTCAACAGGGAGCGCCATCACCACTCTACCCCGAGCCGACTCGGGCCGCAGAGAACAAGACCGGTGTCCCATCTGACCAGCTCCGCCAGATAGGCAATGATGGCGCCTCCCAAGCTCCATGACGGCGGCGGCTCTCAGCTTTCTTACGGAAGCAGGTGGACGTCAGCAAGGACTCGACCGCTCCGACATCTGTCCTTCCACCAAGCTCCGTTGCTCCTCCGACAGCCACGACATCACGCCAGCAGGGTGCCAAGATCTCTCCGGCTGCCACATTGGCATGTACTTAGGGCGCTAGCTCTCCCTCCGCTAGACACGTAGCACTCTGCTACACCCCTCATTGTACACCTGGATCCTCTCCTTACGACTATAAAAGGAAGGACCAGGGCCTTCTCAGAGAAGGTTGGCCGCGTGGGACCGAGGACGGGACAGGCGCTCTCTTGGGGCCGCTCGCTTCCCTCACCCGCGTGGACGCTTGTAACCCCCCTACTGCAAGCGCACCTGACCTGGGCGCGGGACGAACACGAAGGCCGCGGGACTTCCACCTCTCTCACGCTCGGCTCCGGCCGCCTCGCCTCTCCCCCCGTCGCGCTCGCCCACGCGCTCGACCCATCTGGGCTGGGGCACGCAGCACACTCACTCGTCGGCTTAGGGACCCCCCTGTCTCGAAACGCCGACAAGTGGCCTCTTGGAGGGTGGAGTGGGTGAGGGCGAGGGCCTTGCCCTTTTTTGCGGCGAGCAGTGCTGCCTTCGCAGCCTCGTCAGCCTTCGGGTTAGTTCTCTTGGGTGCCATCGCGGGTGGTTTTCTCGTAGCACGAACGGTGGGCGCCAAATGTTGGAACTTGCTCTCCGGTGCAAGGGGATCCAACAAGGGTGAACAGTGATGTCAACAGGGCACACGCGCTAGATGGCAAAAGCTCTGTTAATCTCGCCTCTCACGGGCACTGTGCAGGGGTATTTATAGGTACCTGAGCGTGCAGCGCCTTGAGCTAAGGACGCATGTGCCCTCAGCTACCTAGGTTATCCCCAGAATATTCCCATAAAGTGGGGTTACAGACCGTAATTATAGGGATGCCTTTACAGATTAGGCCCGTAACGCACGGCGGCCACGCGGGGCCCGTTACGATGGGCCGGAACGCACGTGGGCCTCTGAGCTGGACGAGGCCACACTGTGGGATGCCCTTCGTCGCCAGTCTTCGTCTGGTGCGGTACACGCGAAGGGTGTCCCTGCCTGTTTTGTCTCTGTTAGCTCAGCTGCTGCAGCGAAGGCTTCGAGCGAAGGGTGGCGCCTTTGCCTTCGCCCCAACAGTCAGCTTGGAGTAGGGTAATGATGGCGCCTCCTGTTGACGTGGCCGGTCCGCGCCCTAGGTTGGGCGATGTAGAGGCTCCTCCGAGGTCGAGGTTGAGTCCGTCTCCCATGGCCGAGGCCGAGTCCGAGCCCCTAGGTCGGGCGAGGCGGAGGCCGTTGGCTGAGGCCAGGGCGGAATTTGAGTCCTGGGGTCGGGCGAAGCGGAGTTCGTCGTCTTCTAGGGCTGAGCCCAAGTCCGAGCCCTGGGTCGGGCGGAGCGGAGTTCGCCGTCTTCTGGGGCTTAGCCCGAGTCCGAGCCCTGGGTCGGGCGGAGCGGAGTTCGCCGTCTTTCGGGGCTTAGCCCGAGTCCGAGCCCTGGGTTGGGCGGAGCGGAGTTCGCCGTCTTCCGGGGCTTAGCCCGAGTCCGAGCCCTTGGTCGGGCGGAGCGGAGCTTCCTATGGTGCGTGCGGCCGGGCCTGACTGCCTGTTAGCCTCACTCTATCAAGTGGCACCGCAGTCGGAGAGGTGCAGGCGGCGCTGTCTTTCTGTCAGACCGGTCAGTGGAGCGGCGAAATGACGGCGGTCACTTCGGCTCTGCCGGCTGAGGGGCGCGCGTCAGGATAAAGGTGTCAGGCCACCTTTGCATTAAATGCTCCTGCGATTTGGTCGGTCGGTGCGGCGATTTGGTCAGGGTTGCTTCTTGGCGAAGACAGGGCCTCGGGCGAACCGGAAATATGTTCGCCGCTGGAGGGGGGCCTCGGGCGAGGCGGAGATCCTCCGGGGTCGGCTGCCCTTGTCCGAGGCTAGGCTCGGGCGAGGCGTGATCGAGTCCCTCGAATGGACTGATCCCTGACTTAATCACACCCATCAGGCCTTTGCAGCTTTATGCTGATGGGGGTTAGCAGCTGAGAATTAGGAGCCTTGAGGGTACCCCTAATTATGGTCCCCGACAGTAGCCCCCGAGCCTCAAAGGGAGTGTTAGCACTCGCTTGGAGGCTTTCGTCGCACTTTTTTGCAAGGGGACCAGCCTTTCTCGGTTGCGTTTTGTTCCAGTGGGTGCGCGCGAGCGCACCCGCCGGGTGTAGCCCCCGAGGCCTCGGAGGAGTGGTTTGACTCCTCCGAGGTCTTAACGCCTCGCGCAATGCTTCGGCTGGTCTGGTCGTTCCCTCATGCGAGCTGGCCGTAGCCCGGGTGTACGGTCGAGTCCCAAGTTCTCGGGCTGGTATGTTGACGCTGTCAACGGTTTGGCCGGAGCCGGGTTTGCGAGAGCAGCCCTTGAGCCTCTGCACAGGGCGAGAGGGCGATCAGGGACAGACTCGACTTTTTTACATACGCCCCTGCGTCGCCTTTCCGCAAGGAGGAGGGGGGAGAGCGCCATGTTGCCCTCGGTAGGCGCCGAACATGGTGTCTCCGGTGAGTAGCAGACGGGTGATCCGAGCGGACGTTCGTGCCCCATTCGTTAGGGGTCGGCTAGAGGCCTAGAGGCGCGCCCAAAAGTACCTGCGGGTGATCTGCCGGACCCGGTCCCCTGGCGACGGGGTCCGAGGGCTCGATGCCTCCCTCTGATGGGATTCCGTTACAAGATCGTTCTCGCTGGTCTCGGAAATGTCCTAGGGTACCTCGGGAGCGCAACCCGAGCCTTGGTTATGTATCGAACGTACCCATGGTCATCCCTCGCTCTGTGTCTGAGTCGGTTGTGAACCTTTCGGGGGCCAGCCTTCGAACCCCTGATCAGTAGTGGGCGCGAAGCCCGAGTAGCCTGAGGCGGCCGTTGAACCCTTCCGAGGGGCCGGCCTTCGAACCTCTGACCAGTAGTGGGTGTGGAGCCCACGTGCTCTGAGGCGGCTGTTGAACCCTTCCGAGGGGCCAGCCTTCGAACCTCTGATCAGTAGGGAGGCTCGGAGCCTGGTTCCTTCACGGGGAAGGATCCTTTTCGGGGTATCCCCCTTTCCCGGTCCTTGTTGCAAGAGAGAGAAAGAGGAAAAAAGGAAAAGGATACGAAATCGAACGACGCGGCGTACCTTTTTTGACGCGGTCATTATGGTGAAGGCGAAGCGTCACTCGCTTCTCCTACCAGAGGCGCCGCCTGTCCCGCCGCGGAGTTAATGCGACGAGGCGAGTGGTTCGTGGGGCAGCCGTTGCGCGTGCGCGAGCCGTTCGAGGAACGGGACACGGGCGCGTTGTCTTCGCGCCGTGAGAGAGGGTTCTCTCGCTGCCCCCCGGATGGGACGTAAGCTTGGCTGACGACGTGACCGCTGCTCCTGCCCGCCTGCCACCACCATTACTGCCGGCCCATTTTTGGCCGCATTGACCGTCGCGCCAGGCTGGCGCCGCTGGGTCGTGCGCTGGGTCGCCTCGAGTCGCGGTATTGGTTCCGCAGTCGAGGAGGCGCGGTGGTGGCGCAAGTGGCGGTGCAGTTGCATGCACGAAGCATTCGGCGCGCCGGTTGCATGACACGTGGGCCTGGGCCTCCATGCCGGGCGTGTTGGGAGTCGGAGAAGCGCGCCCACTTGGCGCGGTTGCATGCCGCCTGCATGGCTGCCCGCCCTTTCGCCCGCTGGTCTGGGCAAAAGTGGAGAGCCGCTTGTAACCGCTGGGCGGTTGCACACACCGCGCACGGCTGTTTGGCTTCTTCTGCTCTGGGCCGGCTTGCATGACGTTTGGGACCCAGCCCCCGCGCCGTAGGGGAGGACCTTAGAGCGTGTTGGAGAAGACTCAGCCCACGACGGCTGGGGACGCAAGTAGGGAGAGTCGCCTTTAAAAGGAGGGTGACCCTCTTGGAAGGCGACCATGTCTTCGCGCTCCCTTATGCATCGTGTCTTTCCACCTTCCAAGCCCCCAGATGGGGGATATCCGCCGTCTTTCCGCTTCGTCGTTGGAGGAACGCAACTCCGCGGGAGTTGGTACCTTTCAGCCATCGTTCGGCTTCAAGGATTTTCATCATGCAGCCCGGTCGCACCCCTCCACCGGCGGTCACCTAAGATGGTGACCTCCAGTTCGATGGCGGGGGAGAGCGAACCGGGCCGCAGCCTCTGCCCCTCCCTCAGCCTCAAGGATTTCCATCACCAGGGCTGGGGAGGGGAGTGTGCCGAGTTGGGGTCGGCCCCTGCGTGGGCGGTGGCCCGCTCCTTCCCTCAGTGATCGGGGGGAAGGGCGGTAGTCGTCCGTGGCGCTGGCGGCTGCCGCGTGCCTGGCTCTCGGACCCGAGTGGCTTCGGAGCCGTTCTCGGCGCCGGCTTCCGCCACGGCAGCTGGAAGAGGTTCCTCTGCCGACGAGATAGCCAGGGCCGCCCACGGACCGACCTCCAACTCTACGGCCTTCTGCCTGTCCTTGCCTCACGAGTTTGGGCATAAGTGGGGGCCTCCTGGCAGCAGCATCCGCCCTGAGGTAATCGCTGCCGCTGTTCGGCCCCCCGGAGCAGAAGTCGTCGTCGCCGCTGCCGGAGCGGGTGGCGGCGCGCCGTTCATCGGTCTTCTGTTGCTCCGCAGGCCCCTCCCCCATCGAGTGGGGTTGCTCGTACCTACGGAGGTGGAACCGGAGTTCCGTTTGTAATGGCACCTCGAGTGCCGGTGTTTCGTTCAATGCGGCTGTCGAGGCCTGAACGTATATGTAATTTCGGCACGGAGCCGTGTTTTTTCCTCATTTTCGAGCACTAAGACCCGCCTGTTGGTTGTCTGAACCGCTTCACCGAGCGTGAGTCGCCCCGTGTAAAGGTGACGAGTGAGGTATCCGTATCCCGGAGGAGTAGGAGTCCCTCGGCTCGGTCAGCCTTGTTGTCCGAGGCTTCCCTTGCTTAGTTAGAGGAACCCCTCGGCCGCTCTTCGATGAGCCGAGGCCAGGGGTAGCGGTGTCAGCGCGAACAGAGGCAGAGTTGGCTCGAAAAGAAGACCTGGTCGGCCGGAGCCTGGCCGGGTCGTCTCTTAGCGGGACCGACGCCGGAATTGATCTGCCGAGGCCTCGGGCCGGGCTGATGTCCTTGGGGGACAGCTGGCCGAGGCCCTGGGGTGACCGGCCGAGCCGCCTGCTCGGGCCGGATTCTTGGAGAAGACCCTGACGGCGATGGCCCGGGCTTGGTGATGACGTTGTCCCTCAGAGCGGAGACCCTTGGACCGCGTCGCCGTCCGAGGCTAGGTCGGACCTCGCCGAAGGTGTTGTCGACGCCGAGGGTGCTGCTGCTCCCTTTAGCCGTCAAGATCCGAGCCTACAGGATCAGATCATCTTGTAGCGTGTGTTTTCTGCGGCCGCCGAGGCCAAAACACACCCTCGCCGTGTTGTAAAGCCGCGTCTCCTTTCCTCTTGTTTCGAGTATCTGGACTTTTTTGTCGGTAACAGAATTGTTTGTGCGAGCGAGAGTTGCTTCTCACGGAAGGTGATGAGTGAGGTATCCGTATCCCGGAGGCGTAGGAGTCCCTCGGCTCGGTCGGCCTTGCCGCTTACGCGCACTCTTACCTGTCCATGGGGTTCTGTCACCGACGCAGTCGAGAAGGCTCGAAGAATTGCTCTGGCAGAAGAGCTTCCGAACGTGAAGACTTGTTCGGTCTGTGGAATCACTTATCCGAACGTGAGTTACTTATCACAGAAGGTGATGAGTGAGGTATCCGTATCCCAGAGGCGTAGGAGTCCCTCGGCTCGGTCAGCCTTGTCTGCTTACGTGTACTCCGTCGTTTTCAGGATCCACTTTCGAAGTAGTCGAAAAGCACGAAAGACATTCTGGCAGAAAAGATCTTTTTTCGAGGAAAATTTTGACGCAGAGGGGGTTCCCCCCTTTTAGCCCCCGAGGGAGGGTCGGGCTTTGCCAAGGCAAGGCTGACCTTCCTTGATGACTAAACTTTTGCGTGGGAGCGAGGTATATGAACAACTTGAAAACATCTTAAGGGTAGAAGCGACGTAGCTGTTGGATGTTCCAAGCGTTGCTGTAGACCTCGCCTTGACTGTTGGCCAGCTTGTACGTTCTAGGCTTCAGAACTTTGGCGATGACGAACGGCCCCTCCCAGGGGGCGTGAGCTTGTGTCGACCTCGGGCATCTTGTCATAGCCGAAGCACCAGGTCGCCCACGTGGAGGTCTCGGGACCGGACCCCTCGGGCGTGGTAGCGTCGCATGGACTACTGGTACCGCGCCGAGTGTAGTAAGGCCTTGTCCCGAGCCTCTTCCAGCTGGTCCAGCGAGTCTTCTCGACTAGCTTGGTTGCTTTGGTCGGCATAGGCCCTCGTCCTCGGGGAACCGTATTCCAGGTCTGTGGGCAAGATGGCCTCGGCCCCATAGACTAGAAAAAACGGCGTGAAGCCCGTGGCTCGGCTCGGTGTCGTCCTCAGGCTCCAGACCACCGAGGGGAGTTCCTTCATCCATCGCTTGCCAAACTTGTTGAGGTCGTTGTAAATCCGAGGCTTGAGTCCTTGTAGAATCATGCCGTTGGCACGCTCTACTTGCCCATTCGTCATGGGATGAGCCACGGCGGCCCAGTCCACCCGGATGTGGTGATCCTCGCAGAAGTCCAGGAACTTTCTGCCGGTGAACTGGGTGCCGTTGTCGGTGATGATGGAGTTCGGGACCCCGAAACGATGGATGATGTTGGTGAAGAACGCCACCGCCTGCTCGGACCTGATGCTGTTTAGGGGTCGGACCTCGATCCACTTGGAGAATTTGTCGATGGCGACCAACAGGTGCGTGTAGCCCCTGGGTGCCTTCTGCAAGGGGCCGATGAGGTCCAGACCCCACACAGCAAAAGGCCAGGTGATGGGTATCGTCTGCAGAGCCTGAGCGGGCAGGCGGGTCTGCCTTGCGTAGAACTGACACCCTTCGCAGGCGCGGACAATTCTAGTGGCGTCGGTCACCGCCGTTGGTCAGTAGAAACCTTGTCGGAAAGCATTTTCGACAAGGGCTCGAGGTGCTGCGTGGTGGCCGCAAGCCCCCGAGTGTATTTCTCGGAGGAGTTCCTGACCTTCGGTGGTGGAGATGCATCACTGGAGGATGCCTGAAGGGCTGCGGTGGTAGAGCTCCTTCCCTTCTCCCAGCAAGACGAACGACTTGGCGCACCGCGCCAACCGCCGAGCTTTGGCTCGGTCGAGGGGTAGCTCTCCTCGGTCGAGATATTGCAGGTACGGGGTCTGCCAGTTTTGATCAGGCATGACCCCGCTTTGCTCCCCCTCGACGTGCAGCGTCTCGCCCTCGGGGGCCGAGGGTACCTCGAGCCGAACCGAGGGTGCCTCGGGCCGAGCTGAGGGTGCCTCGGACTGTGCCGAGGGTACCTCGGGCTGGGCCGAGGGTGCCTCAGGCTCGGGCGTGTCGTCGATCTTGACGGAGGGTTGATGCAGATCTCGGGAGAAGACGTCCGGGGGAACCGTTGTTCGCCCCGAGGCTATTTTAGCCAGCTCGTCCACAGTCTCGTTGTAGCGCCGAGTGATGTGGTTGAGCTCGAGCCCGTAGAACTTGTCTTCCAGGCGCCGAACCTCATCGCAGTAGGCCTCCATCTTCGGGTCGTGGTAGTGGGAGTTCTTCATGACTTGGTCGATGACGAGCTGCGAGTCATCGCGAGCATCGAGGCGTCGGACCCCTAGCTCGACGGCAATCCGCAACCCGTTGACCAGAGCCTCGTACTCAGCTACATTGTTGGACGCCGGGAAATGGAGGCGTAGCACGTAGCGTAGGTGCTTCCCGAGGGGCGAGATGGAGAGTAAGCCTGCGTCGGCTCCTGTCTTCATCAGCGACCCATCGAAGAACATGGTCCAGAGCTCCGGTTGGATCGGAGCTGTTGGTAGCTAGGTGTCGACCCATTCAGCCACGAAGTCCACCAAGACCTGTGATTTGATGGCCTTCCGAGGGGCGAACGAGATTGTTTCGCCCATGATTTCCACCGCCCACTTTGCAATCCTACCCGAGGCCTCTCGGCAATGGATGATCTCCCCCAGGGGGAAGGATGACACCACAGTTACCGGATGAGACTCGAAGTAGTGTCGCAACTTCCGCCGTGTCAGGATCACCGCGTACAGCAGCTTCTAAACTTGTGGGTAGCGGATCTTGGTTTCGGACAGTACCTTGCTGACGAAGTAGACTGGCCTCTGAACGGGCAATGCATGCCCCTCTTCTTGCCTTTCGACCACAATCGCGGCGCTGACCACCTGAGTGGTCGCGGCGACGTAGACCAAGAGGGCTTCTCCGGCAGCTGGGGGCACCAAGATAGGCGCCTTCGTGAGGAGCGCCTTCAGGTTCCCGAGGGCTTCCTCGGCCTCAGGGGTCCAAGTGAAGCACTCGACCTTCCTTAAGAGGCGGTACAGAGGTAGACCTCTTTCGCCGAGGCGTGAGATGAAGCGGCTCAAAGCCACGAGACATCCCATGACCCTCTGTACGCCTTTCAAGTCCTTGATGGGCCCCATGCTGGTGATGGCTACGATCTTCTCCGGGTTGGCTTCGATGCCCCGCTCGGAGATGATGAACCCCAAGAGCATGCCTCGGGGCACCCCGAAGACACACTTTTCGGGATTGAGCTTGACGCCTTTCGCCTTGAGACATCGGAATGTCACTTCAAGGTCGGAAAGGAGGTCGGAGGCTTTCCTCGTCTTGACTACGATGTCATCGACGTAGGCCTCGACCGTGCGGCCAATGTGTTCGCCGAACACATGGTTCATGCACCGCTGGTACGTCGCGCCCGCATTACTCAAGCCGAACGGCATGGTGACATAGCAGTACATGCCGAAGGGTGTGATGAAAGAAGTCGCGAGCTGGTCGGACTCTTTCATCCTGATTTGGTGATACCCTGAGTAGGCATCGAGGAAAGACAGGGTTTCGCACCCAGCAGTGGAATCCACGATTTGATCGATGTGAGGCAGAGGGTAGGGAACCTTCGGACATGCTTTGTTCAGACCAGTGTAGTCTACACACATCCACCATTTCCCCCCTTTCTTTCTCACAAGCACAGGGTTGGCAAGCCATTCAGGATGGAATACCTCTTTGATGAACCCTGCCGCCATTAGCTTGTGGATCTCCTCGCCTATGGCTCTGCGCTTCTCCTCGTCGAATCAGCGCAGAGGCTGCTTGACGGGTCGGGCTCCGGCTCGGATGTCCAGCGAGTGCTCGGCGACATCCCTCGGTATGCCGGGCATGTCCGAGGGACTCCATGCGAAGACGTCGGCGTTCGCGCGGAGAAAGTCGACGAGCACTGCTTCCTATTTGGGATCGAGCCCGGAGCCGATCCGGACTTGCTTGGAGGCGTCGCTGCTGGGGTCGAGGGGGACAGACTTAACCGTCTCCGCTGGCTCGAAGTTGCCGGCATGACGCTTCACGTCTGGCACCTCCTTAGAGAGGCTCTCCAAGTCGGCGATGAGGGCCTCGGACTCGGCAAGGGCCTCGGCGTACTCCACGCACTCCACGTCGCATTCGAACGCGTGTTTGTACGTGGGGCCGACGGTGATGACCCCATTGGGGCCCGACATCTTGAGCTTGAGGTAGGTGTAGTTGGGGACGACCATGAACTTCGCGTAGCATGGCCTCCCCAATACCGCGTGGTAGGTTCCTCAGAACTTGACCACCTCGAACGTCATGGTCTCCCTTCGGAAGTTGGAGGGTGTTCCGGAGCAGACGGAAAGATCGAGTTGTCCGAGGGGCTGGACGCGCTTCCCGGGAATGATCCCATGGAAAGGCGCAGCGCCCGCACGGATCGAGGACAGATCGATACGCAGAAGCCCGAGGGTCTCGACGTAGATGATGTTGAGGCTGCTGCCTCCGTCCATGAGGACCTTGGTGAGCCTGACGTCGCCGATGACGGGGTCGACGACGAGCGGGTATTTCCCCGGGCTCAGCACATGGTCGGGGTGGTCGGCTTGGTCGAAGGTGATGGGCTTGTCGGACCAGTCTAGGTAGACTGGCGCCGCCGCCTTCACCGAACAGACCTCCCGGTGCTCTTGCTTGCGGTGCCGAGCCGAGGCGTTCGCCGCTTGCCCGCCGTAGATCATGAAGCAGTCGCGGACCTCGGGGAACTCTCCTGCCTGGTGATCTTCCTTCTTGTCGTCGTCGCGGGCCCTGCCACCCTCTGCGGGTGGCCCGGCCCTGTGGAAGTGGCGCCGAAGCATGACGCACTCCTCAAGGGTGTGCTTGACGGGCCCCTGGTGGTAGGGGCACGGCTCCTTCAACATCTTGTCGAAGAGGTTGGCACCTCCGAGGGGTTTCCGAGGGTTCTTGTACTCGGCGGCGGCGACAAGGTCCGCGTCGGCGGCGTCGCGTTTCGCTTGCGACTTCTTCTTGCCCTTCTTCCTGGCGCCGCGCTGAGTTGACGCCTCGGGGGCATCTTCCGATGGGCGGCCCTGGGGCTGCTTGTCCTTCCGGAAGATAGCCTCGACCGCCTCCTGGCCGGAGGCGAACTTGGTGGCGATGTCCATCAGCTCGCTCGCCCTGGTGGGGGTCTTGCGACCTAGCTTGCTCACTAGGTCGCGGCAGGTGGTGCCGGCGAGGAACGCGCCGATGACATCCGAGTTGGTGATGTTGGGCAGCTCGGTGCGCTGCTTCGAGAATCGTCGGATGTAGTCCCGGAGAGACTCTCCCGGCTGCTGTCGGCAGCTTCGGAGGTCCTAGGAATTCCCGGGGCGCACGTACGTGCCCTGGAAATTGCCAGCGAAAGCTTGGACTAGGTCGTCCCAGTTGGAGATCTGCCCTGGAGGCAGGTGCTCCAACCAGGCGCGAGCGGTGTCGGAGAGGAACAGGGGGAGGTTGTGGATGATGAGGTTGTCATCGTCCGTTCCACCCAGTTGGCAGGCCAGACGGTAGTCCGCGAGCCACAGTTCCGGTCTCGTCTCCCCCGAGTACTTTGTGATAGTAGTCGGGGGTCGGAACCGGGCCGGGAACGGCGCCCGTCGTATGGCCCGGCTGAAGGCCTGCGGACCGGGTGGTTCGGGCGAGGGACTCCGATCCTCCCCGCTGTCGTAGCGTCCCCCACGCCTGGGGTGGTAGCCTCGGCGCACCCTCTCGTCGAGGTGGGCCCGACGGTCGCGGTGATGGTGCTCGTTGCCGAGGCGACCCGGGGCCGCAGGCGCTGTGTTGCGCGTGCGCCCGGTGTAGACCGAGGCTTTTCGCATGAATCGGGAAGTCGCGGCATGATGTTCCGAGGGGTACCCCTGCCTTCGGGAGGCGGAGCTCTCGGCCCGCCGGACCGCGGCGCCTTCCAGGAGATCCTTGAGCTCTCCCTGGATTCGCCGCCCCTCGGTGGTTGATGGCTCCGGCATCGCGCGGAGGAGCATTGCTACCGCAGCCAGGTTCTGGCCGACCCCACTGGATGCAGGTGGCGGCCTGACACTGACATCGTCGGCGATGCGGTGCTGGAAGCCCTGGGGTAGATGACGCATTTCTCCGGCCGGAGGTTGGCCCGCCCATGCCTGCCCGACGTCCCGGCGGATTGGCTCAAGCGCTCCTGCTCCCTCGTCGAGCCTGGCCTGCACCCCGCGGATTTGCCCGAGTTGTGGGTCGTGACCCCCCACCGGAACGGGGACCACAGCTAGCTCCCGCGGGATGTCAACGCGAGGCACCGGCCTAGGGAGATCAGCGTCCTCCGGCATGCCGAGATGGTTGCCTTCGGGGGGACCCCCTAGATCGACGTGGAAACATTCGCGGCTCGGGCCGCAGTCCTCGTCGCCGAGGCTACGGCTACCGTCGGAACAGTCGGAAAGGCAGTAGTCGCATGCGGTCATGAAGTCCTGCATGGCACTGGGGTTGCCAAGTCCGGAGAAATCCCAATAGAAGCTGGGCTCGTCGTCTTCCTCGGACCCAGAGGGCCCGTAGGTCGAGACGTCCGTCAACCGGTCCCAAGGTGACCGCATACAAAACCCCAGAGGGTTCAGACTCGCCTCTGCGAGAGCGTCCGCCAAAGCGGAGCCGCTAGGTGGGTCGAGGCTGAATCCGAAAGGCGTGGGATGGGAATCGGTCGGTACCTCTTGGTCGACGGGCGATGATGAAGTCACGTCGAGGACTGACTGCACCGTCGTCTCAGGTACGAGGGTGACACCCAGCAAGCCTTCCGCGAGCGTGCTGGCGTCATCCGTTTGCTCGGGATTGGCGTGTCGCGGGGAGACAACGCTCGTCTTCGTCTCAAGCGCGAGGTCGATGCCCGGCGCACCCCCCGTTGGGGTGCTGGCGTTGTCGACTCGCTCGACGGCCGACGAGGCCCCGCCTCCTGCTTGGCCTCGGTTGCCCCGCCTCCTCCTCCGTCGGCGGGGAAGAGGACGGGGCGAGCTCAAAGGTTGTTCTTCCACCACGCGGGGAAGACGTCGTCGATCCCGCCGCCGGCGGGCGGACTGTCGGCCGCCATTGTCGCTGTCGCCCGGCGGTGGAAAGAGTATCATGTCGTAGCTGCCGTCGAGGGACATGAACTCGAGGCTCCCGAAACGGAGTACCGTCCCGGGCCGGAGAGGTTGCTGGAGACTGCCCATCTGGAGCTTGACGGGAAGCTGTTCGTCAACACGCAGCAGGCCCCTACCTGGCGCGCCAACTGTCGGCGTTTCGAGACCGGGGGGTCCCTGAGCCGACGACTGAAGTGTCGCCGCGTGCCCCAGCCCAGATGGGTCGACGCGAGGCCGAGCGCGAAGGGGGGAAGTGAGGTGGTCGGAGATGGACGTGAGAGAGGTGGAAATCCCGCGGCCTTCGTGTTCGTCCCGCGCCCAGGTCGGGTGCGCTTGCAGTAGGGGGTTACAAGCGTCCACACGGGGGAGGGAGCGAGCGGCCTCACACGAGCGCCTGTCTCGTCCTCGTCCCCGCGCGGCCAACCCTCTCTAAGAGGGCCCTGGTCCTTCCTTTTATAGGCGTAAGGAGAGGATCCAGGTGTACAATGGGGGGGTGTAGCAGAGTGCTACGTGTCTAGCGGAGGAGAGCCAGTGCCCTAAGTACACGCCATCGTGGCGGCCGGAGAGATTTTGGCGCCCGGTTCATGTGATGTCATGGTCGTCGGAGGAGCGCCGGAGCCTGGCGGAGGGACAGCTGTCGGGGCCGTCGAGTCCTTGCTGACGTCCTCTTGCTTCCGTAAGGGGGCCGAGAGCCGCCATCGTCAGGGAGCGTGCGGGGTGCCATCATTGCCTATCTGGCGGAGCGAGCCAGATGGGACGCCGGTCTTGTTCCCCGTAGCCTGAGTCAGCTTGGAGTAGGGTAATGATGGCGCCTCCTGTTGACGTGGCCGGTCCGCGCCCTAGGTTGGGCGATTGTAACACCCTGAATTTGGGGGTATAAAATTTCTTTGCTCATATTCACAAATTCAGGTGTTACTTCCCTTTTCTCATCCTTCCTTATTCTTTTCTTTTTCATTTCTATAGGAGAAAAGTGCTTATTTTATTTGTAATTATAGTTTAATATGGTTAAACCCTAAGGGAGTATGAGTTGTTGCATCATGTTGAACCCTAGATTTCACTTTTGCTTGGTGCATAATTCTTGGAAAGTCTAATTTGAATTTGTGGCTTATTTGGATTTGAATCAAATAGAGAAAATAAAAAGAAAAGAGAAAACAATTCCAGAATAAAAGAAAAAAGGAAAGAAGCCCACTCCCCCGCCCCCCTCAGCCTTTCGGCCCAGCTAGGCCCATCCCCCGCGCGCGCGCCTCTCCCCCCCGCTCTCTCTGCCCTGGCGGGCCCGCCCGTCAGCGCGGCCGCCTTCCGCGCGCCCGCCCCCGCTTTCCCCTCTCTCTCTGCTCGCGGGCCCGGGCTGTCAGCCCCGTCGTCCTCGCGTAACCGCCGCCCGGGCTGCGCGCGGCCGCCTTCTCCGCGCCCACGTCGCGCGTGGAGCTCGCAACCGCCCCGCCCCTGGCCACTTGAGCCCCGAGCCCCACTCGCCCTCTCCCCCTCCCCCATTTGCGCTCCAGCAGACCCCTCTTCCACCTCTCCCTCGCTGCGCGCACGCCAGAGCACCGCCGCCACAAATCCCCGCCGTCCCGAGCTTGTTTCCCGGCCGCCGTTGGAGCTCCGCTGTGTCCGTTGCCACGGTGAGCTTCGCCCCGGCGTCCGCAACCCGGGACGCGCCCCAATTCCCTCTCCCCCTCCCTATTTCTCTCTGCCCGCGCTCACCCGCCGTTCCCCGTGCAGCCGCGGAGGTCCGCCACCGCCGCCCCGGGCCACCGTCGCGCCATTGCCGCCGCCGAGGAGTCCCCGGAGCCCGCCTTGAGGTAAAGAACCTCTCCCGCCCCTATCGACCCGTGTATTGCCTTCTGCCGTGTGTAATTCCTCGCCGGAGTAGATTTATGCCGCCGCCGAGCCGCTCCGCCGTGGACCGCCCCCCTCCGGTGCCCCTGCCCCGACCCAGACCCCACCAGAGGACTCCCCGTGCCCTCCCCAACCTTCCCGGCCGCTCAGGTCGCCCCAGACACCCGCCAAACGCCCGCGCCCCTCGTCTCCGGCGAGTCCTCCGCCGCGGGGACGAGCGCCGCCGCCCCAGCTAGCCGAAGGAGAAGCCCAGGCCGGCCACCCGATCCCCACCGTCCGTCCCAGATCGGGCGGTCCCGTTTTAATTAGGTCAAGCCTAATCCTGGCCGTCCGCCGGAGATCCAGCGGCCCAGGCCCGCTTCCCCCACACCCCGTCTCCCTGCCGTTTGGGTCCCGCCTGTCAGCCCGCCCGCGCGCTCGCTCTGCCCGCCGGCCCCGCCTGTCAGCCCGCCGCGCGCTCGCTCTGCCCGCCGGCCCCGCCTGTCAGCCTGCCTGCGCCCCGCGCTGCCCGCCCGGTCCCGCCTGTCAGCCGCCCAGGCTGCCGCGCGCTCGCGCGCCCGCCCGCAGGATCTAATCCTGGCCGTTCGCTTTAGATCTGACGGCCGTAGTAGCCCGATACCCCTTCGCCCGCGCGTTTTCTTAAAGAGACCCCCGGTTTTCTGGAATTTGAACCCGCCGTCCCTGGTTTCTCTCAGTTAGGTCCCTGGGCCTTTTATTTAATTCGAAATAGGTATTTAGGGTATATTTTTTAATCCCCAAACTTGTAAAATTCATAACTTTGTCATATGAACTCCAAATTGGGTGCTTCAAATTGCAAAATGCTCATGATGTTTTTGCCTATCTATTTAAACAATGTTTCCCTGCTGTTTCCATGTACCAATTAATGATTAATCATTAGGATAGGATTAAGGTTATTGGAACCCTATTTGTGATAATCAGAAGTTGGTAGACTTTAATAAAAGTTGGAGTACTTAAGTTTATGGACTTAAACACCTAGGTTTAGGAACTTAAAACCATGTAATGATTTAATCCCACCCCTGACTTAAACCTGATTAGTGGATAATGAATCACTTTGTATAGTCCTCTACCCCAGACCTAGGGAACACCAGATTACCAATCCTTTTCTACTGTGAACTTGTGATCTCTCTCTGCTGCATATGTTTGGTATGTTGCTTTCTGTTTGTTATGTTCCCAAGTGCATAGTGTGAATGATTACTTTACGTAGACAACGAGCAGTCTGTGTTTCCCGAGGAAGTTGCAGAGGAAGTCCCTGATCAGCAGTTTGGTGAAGGCAAGTGTCCTCTGTCCCATTATGTCCTATTCATTTATAACTTACTACCCCGCATTACTTACTTGAAACCTAAGGATTGACTAGCTTTACACTTTACTTTATCCTTGATGACCTTATGGGCTGTTATGGTTAGCACTCTGCTATTGCCTTAACTTAATCAATGAACATGATGTGACTATTTATGATACTGTTATCCTGATGATGTTGATGATCTTGTGATACTCTAGGGGGCTCAGGCTGTTTCCTGAGTACCTCTCCGTAAGGACTTGTTCGTTGAGAGACCACCCGGGATAACAGTGCAACCATGAGGGTGAAATGGGATGCCCTTAGCTGATTAATTGGATGAACTAGAGGTGTAGTTGCTTAGCCATCGTGCCGTCAATGGGGTCCAGGCACAGTGCTTGCTCTGCCGAGGCTGAGTGCCGAGGTTCTTTCGTTTTGCTCTTTGTTAGTCACTCTCCTGCGGGGAGGGGTACTATGTTTATCAAACTGGAGAAACCTAACGGGCAGCTATGATCTCTGGGGAATCTTTGTAAAAGCTACGTAGTGATGCCCTGCCGGACCACCTAGGTAGTGGTCAATGGGGATTAGCTCTCCCCGGGTAGAAAGGGAATCATGACTCATGGGTAAAGTGTGCGACCTCTGCAGAGGGTAGTGAAACTGATATATCAGCCGTGCTCACGGTTAAGAGCAGCCTTGGGATCCTCTTTGATTAGAGATACAGATGGTTCGAGATACAAGGATTATGTTATGGTTTTGGTTCGACTATGATGGTGTTGTTCCTCGAGGAGGAAATGGTCTACGGGTTGGTTAATGCTAAAATCTGGCTTCTACTAATGATAAATACTTGACCAACTAAAAGCAACTGCTTGAGCCTAACCCCACATAAAGCTAGTCCACTTCAGCCAAACGGGACATTTGCTGAGTACGTTGATGTGTACTCATCCTTGCTTTACCACCAAACACCAGGTTGTCCGCATTGTAACCACTGCTCCGAAGAAGGTGAAGCCGTGGAAGGAGACTTCCAGGAGTTCCAGGATTACGACGAATTCTAGGTGTGGGTTGGCGGCAACCCCCAGTCAGCTGCCTGTGGAGGCCTTACCTTTACTGCGTTTCGCTAGTACTTTGATTTACCTGTTAAGACAATGACTATGTGGATGTCTATGACTCTGTGATGTAATAAGTTATTACTCTTTTATGTTATTATTCGAGCATTGTGCGATGATGTTCATTTATGTAATCGCTGTGTACGTGAGTTCTGATCCTGGCACGTACATAGTTCGCATTCGGTTTGCCTTCCAAAACCGGGTGTGACAGCGATGTGGAGGCTCCTCCGAGGTCGAGGTCGAGTCCGTCTCCCGTGGCCGAGGCCGAGTCCGAGCCCCTAGGTCGGGCGAGGCGGAGGCCGTTGGCTGAGGCCAGGGCTGAATTTGAGTCCTGGGGTCGGGCGAAGCGGAGTTCGTCGTCTTCTGGGGCTGAGCCCAAGTCCGAGCCCTGGGTCGGGCAGAGCGGAGTTCGCCGTCTTCCGGGGCTTAGCCCGAGTCCGAGCCCTGGGTCGGGCGGAGCGGAGTTCGCCGTCTTCTGGGGCTTAGCCCGAGTCCGAGCCCTGGGTCGGGCGGAGCGGAGTTCGCCGTCTTCCGGGGCTTAGCCCGAGTCCGAGCCCTGGGTCGGGCGGAGCGGAGTTCGCCGTCTTCCGGGGCTTAGCCTGAGTCCGAGCCCTGGGTCGGGCGGAGCGGAGCTTCCTATGGTGCGTGCGGCCGGGCCTGACTGCCTGTCAGCCTCACCCTGTCAAGTGGCACCGCAGTCGGAGCGGCGCAGGCGGCGCTGTCTTTCTGTCAGACCGGTCAGTGGAGCGGCGAAATGACGGCGGTCACTTCGGCTCTGTCGGCTGAGGGGCGCGCGTCAGGATAAAGGTGTCAGGCCACCTTTGCATTAAATGCTCCTGCGATTTGGTCGGTCGGTGCGGCGACTTGGTCAGGGTTGCTTCTTGGCGAAGACAGGGCCTCGAGCGAGCCGGAAATATGTTCGCCGCTGGAGGGGGGCCTCGGGTGAGGCGGAGATCCTCCGGGGTCGGCTGCCCTTGTCCGAGGCTAGGCTCGGGCGAGGCGTGATCGAGTCCCTCGAATGGACTGATCCCTAACTTAATCGCACCCATCAGGCCTTTGCAGCTTTATGCTGATGGGGGTTACCAGCTGAGAATTAGGAGCCTTGAGGGTACCCCTAATTATGGTCCCCGACAGGGGGATATCGAGATAGCCTATATTAACACCAAAGACCAATTGACCGATATCTTTACCAAGCCTTTAGATGAGAAAGCCTTTACAAACTTAGGAATGAGCTAAACATTCTTGATTCTCGGAATTTTGAGTGATACTTTGCACACATAGCTCATTTATATACCTTTGATCATATCTCTTTTATGTCTATGACTAATGTGTTTTCAAGTGTAATCTTATGATTAGTCATAGAATTGAAAGGGAAATGGAGTATTCGGCAAAGACAACGCTTCCACTCAACTCCATCGGTATTCTTTACTCATTGCCGGTATTCCACGTTGTTCTCCACTTTGGTATAATCTTCACTCATATTTATTTGTTTGCCATTGGGGAGAAAGTAAAAGGGCTTATATTTGTAACACCTAAAATCTTGTTTTGAAAGTTTAGTAAAAGTTCTCGGAGGATTGTGATATTAGAATTCCGTCCACTAAAATTTTCTTACATTTGATGCAACGTCACCTAAAATAAACACGTTCCTAATAAAGAATTAAATAAAAGAATCTCTATATGAATTTGTTACCCTTGGTTGAAATGAATATTTATTCTCTAAAGAACTTTATATTAGAAAATACATTTCTTAAAATGCCCATTCTCTATGTTAGTGTGTATGAATTTTATATTTGAAAGCATTTGATTAAATAATATAATAAATTAATTAATTAAACAAGTTATATTCATGCTGGAGTTCTTGAACTGTGCATTCTAAATAAATTTATAATTCAAAACTGCATTTGAATGGATTTGAGGATGGAAAATAGAAAGGAAAATAAATATATAAAAAAAACAAAATTCCGCCACACGGGCCGAATTCCAGGAAGTGGCCCATCTAACTTTTCTCTCCCGCTGCGCGCTATACCAGCCTCTGTGCCACTGTGCTTGGGGACCAGGATGTCAGCAACCGAATCACATAGACGTGCACGCGCTTGACTCGGACCGCCGCGTGGTGGGACCCATCCGTCAGCTCTATCCTTTTCCCCAACCATCTCTCCGCGTAACGCCATTGTCGGGCTGGTGAAACGGCCGGCAAACCGTGCGGATATTGCGGGCAGGCGTGGCTCCCTGTGTCCATGAAATGGAGAGGGCCTCCGCGGCCTGCGCGCTCGCCTCACCTGAATTGGCTCTTCCGAGTCCACCGCGCTAGGAGTGCTTCGGTTACAGCCACCGATAGGTGAGAGAGAAAATAAAAGGGAGGGGTCGCAGGGTCGGGCTCATGGCCTAGAAGCTCCGCCGTGCTGCCCTGGGTTCCTCCATGGCTGGGGAAACACCTGGGAGGCCGTGAACCCATCGCCGGGTCTCCATCTTCTCCGTGATTCCGCCCTCAGATTCCACTGCATCGACGCCAAGCTCTCCCCGCCGCTCCTCGTGGCACCCACAGTCCTCTTGGTGGCTTCCACGAATACTGTGATTCTGGCGGCATCAATGGAGGAAGCAGGGGTGTTGGCGGGAGAGGAAATGGATTCTCCTGGCCTTGGGAATGGTGGGAGCGGTGGCCCCAGGCACCCGGAGTCCTTCCTCCTATTCCTGCTTCTCTAGCCCGGCACCGCATCCACGCTCGTTGAGGCCCTCAGCGCTTCCACTGATGATGCGGGGACACATGGGAGGTGAGGGGGCGGCAAGCGCACTTGCCTCATGCCGGACCTAATCTTGGCCTGGACCTCCTCTCTTATTGCTGGGGACGACGGAGCAAAGCTGGAGGACGGGGATGAAATGGTGGGAAGCATCTTCTGGCGCTCCATAGCGGGTAACACACTTAAATCCTGTTTCGCCTTGATCATCATCGCGGGTTGGATCGATCGATGCTTGATTTGGTTCATGGGGCGCCCTGCCCGTTAATGGCGCGTCGCCGCGGGTGGCCTTCCATCGCCTTGGGTGCTCGTGCGCCGTTCGGGCTCGGTGACGGGAGCTGGACGACATGCGGTGACCGCTCGTTCTCTGATGAACGGCTGTGGTGGGTTATGGGCTGATGGCCATAGATTGGCCAGCGGATGGCTTGGATTAAATCACCTGCGTACCCCTTCGTCTCTTTTGTCGTATGCCGTTAGATCTTGATCCAACGTGCGCGATCAGTTATCAGCTCAAGCTCTTTTGGTTGCCGTCCAGATCTAATCCTACGGCCGAAAATCCTAGATACCCCTTCGACCGACAGCTTTGCAAAAGAGCCCCTGACGATGTTAATAAACAACCCGCCGTCCATTATAGCTGTGCACTGTGTCTTGAGATTCTTACCCCGAGGCCCCTGTAGTTTGCAGAATTTGAGGCCCAGTCCAGAGGATTAGAAAATCAGAGAATTTAATTTAGAAATAGATTTTTAACAGTAAATTAATTACAGAAACTTGTTTAATTCATAGAAATTGCATATGAACTCCAAATTGATCCATTTCAGTTCCTAAATTTTTATAATATTATTGTCTACCCAATAGTACCACTGTTTTTACATGAAATACACATTAAAATTTATTTCTCACTTAACCCTATATTAAATGCATAAAATCTTTGGAATTTCATAACTTAATATATATAACTCCAAATTTAATGATTCCAGTTCTGGTGATCATATTTTAATGTCTAGTTTATTACTGTATATTCCATTGGCATGGTTGATGTGATGTTGATTTATGCTATGCTATGTATGTATTGTGTTGATGCGAGTAGACGAGCAAGCACCGAGGGATCCTAAGGTTCAGCTGGTAGAGACTGCTGAGCAGGAGCTCGTTGAAGGCAAGTTGTGCCCTTGATCACTTACTTTTCCCAGCCATGTTCTTATTAATTTTAATGATCTGCATAGTTTAATTTTGATGGGAGCCTTTATGTTACCCTAGTTTTGATTACCTCTATACCTTGTTCACCCCTGAAATATTTTTGGGTAGTACTTGCTATTGCTTTATGTGGATTGGGTATGGAGTTACACTACACATGATTATTCTGTTATTATCTTGTTATTATTACTGTTCATGTTAAGATCATTAAATTAATGGGAACATGGAGCGACCACCCGGGAAAACAGTGCTACCACAAGGGTATAATGGGACGCCCTTGGCTGATTAACTAGGAAAGCTAGTGGAGGTCTTCCTTACCCGAAAGGGGCAAGGGCAGTAGGGGAGTGGTCAGTGTAGGGAGGTCCTTGGGTTGATTTTGCTGCGATGGCGGTCAGGCAAGAACCCTGCACTGGAGCTTCCTATAAACTGTAGCGGGATTTCTGAAGCTAGTGGAACTTTGTAAAGGCCTCGTAGTGTTACCCTGCCTCGCCTCCTCGGTAGAGGTGTATGGGATTGGCCATCTCTTGGCAGATGGGTAACATGACTTGTGGGTAAAGATGTGCAACCTCTGCAGAGTGTAAAACTAGTATACTAGCCGTGCTCACGGTCATGAGCGGCTCGGACCCTCACATGATTAATTTATGGAACTTAAATTTAATTTGACATTTGCATCGCATTTGGGATTATTTTACTATTACTGTTCTTTATTATTATTAAGGTTTGGTATTTACTTACACTTAGTAATTGCTAATAAAATTTTGACCAACTTATAAAAGCAATGCTCAGCCTCAGCCTCTATTTCATTGATCAGCCTTACACTTCATGAACTCCCACCTTTGGTGAGTTCATGCCACATTATTCCCCACGACTTGTTGAGCGATGAACGTATGCGAGCTCACTCTTGCTGTCTCACACCCCCCCACAGGAGAAGAACATGTGGTTGAAGAGGAGCCGTATAACACTGAGGAGTTCGATCTGATCTAGGTGGCGTTTCTCAGTTGACATTGGCGCCGATGATCCTTAGTTCGTTTTACATTTATTCCTTTATTTTGTAATAAGTCTTCCGCTATGTAATAATTACTCTGATGTTTTATGACATTTATCTCTATACACTCTGTTATTATATATGTTGTCTTCTTGGCGCATGTATGAGATGCACCCGGCTTTGTTCCTTAAAACCGGGTGTGACAGAAGTGGTATCAGAGGAATGTTGACTGTAGGACGAAACCTAGATAGAACTGGATAAAACCCTTACCTACTTATCTTATTCTGATTCATTCTACACTTACCTTACTCTGATTCTTTCTATACTTATCTTGATCCAGTCTCATCTTCTACTGTTCTACTCTGATCATTCTTACCTTTTCTACTCTTAGTCAAGATTGATTTCACACCTTGGAATCCCTACCCCTATGACATTTTTAAGAGATAGGAAGCCTAAGACGAAATCAAAACTATTTTCTATATTTAAAAATGTTGTTTGATTGTGCTGATGATCAATGCCTGATTTGCTTCTTTGATTGATTGAAATAGTATAGACGGGCATCTTAGCATGTACCACCATAAGGTTATGAGTTAGCTTTAGTAGGTGACACACTTAGCTAATAAATCCCCCAAAGTAACATGATTCGTAATTACTCGCCTTGTCTACAATTCTTCCTTTCTTACCCTATGTTTCTAACCCATATGAGCTACCCCTATACTGTTAGAAGAGAGCAGTATAGACTTGATCCTTGGTATGTCATGGTTAAGAAAGGCAAAGACAGTTTATACATTGTGCTAAGGGAACCATAGAACTCACCAGTTCCAAAGGAGAAAGATTTGAAGTTGGAATTGCAATAACTACCACCATCAGACTAGCGGCATTCTTAGTAGATGGGAAGTTTTTTGGTGTCAACATCCGTGTGGTTAGAGATTTTTTGGATGTCTTCCCAGAAGAGTTACCAGGGATGCAACTGGATAGGGAAGTTGAGTTTGTTATTGATCTCTTACCTGGGACTGCTCCTACTTTCAAACGGCCATACAGGATGTTCGTAGATAAACTAAAGGAACTTAAGAAGCAGTTAACAGAATTACAAGAGGTTGGGTACATTCGTCTGAGTTCCTCACCTTGTGGAGCGCCAATTCTAATTGTACAGAAGAAAGAAGGATCGCAAGGGGTGTACGTGGATTATAGGTCCCTTAACGATGTCACTGTGAAGAACAAGTGTCCATTACCCCGTATTGAGGATTTATTTGATCAGATGAGAGGTGCTAGAGTATTCTCGAAGATTGATCTCCGATCGGGTTACCATCAGATGAGGATTAGACCATCGGATATTCCTAAGACAGCATTCTCGACCCGATATGGATTATATGAGTTTACTGTTATGTCATTTGGATTAACCAATGCACTGGCTTATTTTATGAATTTGATGAATAAGGTGTTTATGGAGTATTTGGACAGATTCGTCGTGGTGTTTATCGACGATATTCTTATCTATTCTAAGAATGAAAGTGATCATGAACAACATCTAAGGTTGGTGCTACAGAAGTTACGAGATAATCAACTCTACGCTAAGTTCAGCAAGTGCGAGTTCTGGATTGACGAGGTGTCATTCCTTGGACACATCATTTCTAATGGAGGAATAGCAGTGGATCCTACTAAAGTGAAGGAAATAATGGAGTGGAGAGTGCCCACTACAGTTACTAAGATTCGGAGTTTCTTGGTGCTTGCAGGATATTATCGGAGATTTATCGAAGGATTCTCTAAGATTGCCAAGCCTATGACCTCACTGCTGGAGAAAGGAAAAGAATTTAAGTGGGACGAGAAATGTCAAGAGAGCTTTGATCAATTGAAGGAAAGATTGATGTCACCTCCAGTGTTGGTTATGCCTGACTTACAGAAGGGATTTGACATTTATTGTGATGCATGTGGCCAAGGACTTGGATGTGTGCTCATGCAAGAAGGACATGTGATTGCCTATGCATCTCGTCAGTTGCGGAAGCATGAACTGAACTACCCCACTCATGACTTGGAACCGGCTGCCGTTGTGCATGCACTTAAGATTTGGAGACACTACATCATGGGAACTAAGTGCCAAGTATACACGGATCATAAGAGCTTGAAGTACATATTCACTCAGAAGGATCTCAACCTTAGTCAACGTCGTTGGTTGGAGCTCATTAAGGATTATGATTTGGAGATTCACTATCACCCGGGCAAGGCAAATTTGGTTGTAGATGCCTTGAGTCGAAAGGAGCATGTTCACTCCGCTTTCGCTATCCAGTTACCTGATGAATTAGCAAAGAATTTTGAGAGGCTCAACCTAGGGATTGTTACATATACGGAAGGAATTACCATTGAATTAGAACCTACCTTAGAGCAGGAAATTCGTAAAGGTCAGGTTGGTGATGCTAAAATCCAGGAGATCAAGGATCTGATAACAGAGGGTAGAGGCCCGGAATTCACAGGAGATGAGCAAGGCACTATATGGTTCAAGAATCGGATTTGTGTTCCCGATATCGATAGTCTTCGGGAAACCATATTGAAGGAGACACATGATTCAGTTTATTCTGTTCATCCTGGGAGTACTAAGATGTATCAGGATTTGAAGCAAAAATATTGGTGGTATGGATTGAAGAGAGATGTGGCTGCACATGTGGCTATGTGCGATGTATGCCAAAGAGTTAAGGCTGAACACCAGAGGCCAGCCGGACTACTACATCCACTGAAGATACCTGAGTGGAAATGGGAAGAGATTGGCATGGATTTCATTGTTGGATTACCCCGCACGTCTGCTGGATATGATTCTATATGGGTGATTGTGGACAGGCTAACTAAAGTAGCCCACTTTATTCCAGTGAAGACCACATATTCAGGAGCTAAGTTGGCAGAGTTGTACATGGCACGAATTGTCTGCCTGCATGGTGTGCCAAAGAAGATTGTATCAGACCGGGGATCACAGTTTACCTCTCGGTATTGGAAGAAGTTACATGAGTCATTGGATACGAGATTGAATTTTAGCTCGGCTTACCACCCCCAGACTGATGGGCAGACAGAAAGGACTAACCAAGTGCTGGAAGATATGTTAAGAGCTTGTGCTCTTAAGCATGGTGGTAGTTGGGATAAGAGTTTGCCGTATGCGGAGTTCTCATATAATAATAGCTATCAGGCCAGTTTGAAGATGTCACCGTTTGAGGCTCTATATGGCAGAAAGTGCAGGACTCCACTGTATTGGGATCAAACTGGTGAAAGGCAGTTGTTTGGACCTGAGATTATACAGGAAGCAGAAGAACAAGTCCAGCAAATAAGGGAGAATTTGAGAACTGCGCAGTCAAGACAGAAAAGTTATGCTGATACCCGGAGAAGACTGCTTGAGTTTAAGGAGGGAGATTATGTCTATTTGAAGGTGTCACCACTCCGGGGTATGAGAAGATTCAAAGTCAAAGGAAAGTTGTCCACTCGCTTTATTGGACCCTTCTTAATCTTAAAGCGAGTGGGAGAAGTTGCATATCAATTGGAGTTACCGGACCATCTTGCGGAGGTTCATGATGTATTTCATGTATCTCAGCTGAAGAAATGTCTCAGGGTACCTAAGGAACAATTACCAATGGAGGACCTTAGTGTTCAAGAGGATCTGACTTATGATGAGTACCCCATCAAGATTTTGGATATATTGACTCGAGTTACAAGAAATAAGGTTATAAAGATGTGCAAAGTGCAATGGAGCCACCACGGTGAAGATGAAGCAACTTGAGAAAGGGAAGAAGAGCTTTGTATAGATTTTCCCCATTTTTTTCCCCTCGTTCTTCTTAAATCTCGAGGACGAGATTATTTTTAAGGGGGTAGGATTTGTAACACCTAAAATCTTGTTTTGAAAGTTTAGTAAAAGTTCTCGGAGGATTGTGATATTAGAATTCCGTCCACTAAAATTTTCTTACATTTGATGCAACGTCACCTAAAATAAACACGTTCCTAATAAAGAATTAAATAAAAGAATCTCTATATGAATTTGTTACCCTTGGTTGAAATGAATATTTATTCTCTAAAGAACTTTATATTAGAAAATACATTTCTTAAAATGCCCATTCTCTATGTTAGTGTGTATGAATTTTATATTTGAAAGCATTTGATTAAATAATATAATAAATAAATTAATTAAACAAGTTATATTCATGCTGGAGTTCTTGAACTGTGCATTCTAAATAAATTTATAATTCAAAACTGCATTTGAATGGATTTGAGGATGGAAAATAGAAAGGAAAATAAATATATAAAAAAAAACAAAATTCCGCCACACGGGCCGAATTCCAGGAAGTGGCCCATCTAACTTTTCTCTCCCGCTGCGCGCTATACCAGCCTCTGTGCCACTGTGCTTGGGGACCAGGATGTCAGCAACCGAATCACATGGACGTGCACGCGCTTGACTCGGACCGCCGCGTGGTGGGACCCATCCGTCAGCTCTATCCTTTTCCCCAACCATCTCTCCGCGTAACGCCATTGTCGGGCTGGTGAAACGGCCGGCAAACCGTGCGGATATTGCGGGCAGGCGTGGCTCCCTGTGTCCATGAAATGGAGAGGGCCTCCGCGGCCTGCGCGCTCGCCTCACCTGAAACGGCTCTTCCGAGTCCACCGCGCTAGGAGTGCTTCGGTTACAGCCACCGATAGGTGAGAGAGAAAATAAAAGGGAGGGGTCGCAGGGTCGGGCTCATGGCCTAGAAGCTCCGCCGTGCTGCCCTGGGTTCCTCCATGGCTGGGGAAACACCTGGGAGGCCGTGAACCCATCGCCGGGTCTCCATCTTCTCCGTGATTCCGCCCTCAGATTCCACTGCATCGACGCCAAGCTCTCCCCGCCGCTCCTCGTGGCACCCACAGTCCTCTTGGTGGCTTCCACGAATACTGTGATTCTGGCGGCATCAATGGAGGAAGCAGGGGTGTTGGCGGGAGAGGAAATGGATTCTCCTGGCCTTGGGAATGGTGGGAGCGGTGGCCCCAGGCACCCGGAGTCCTTCCTCCTATTCCTGCTTCTCTAGCCCGGCACCGCATCCACGCTCGTTGAGGCCCTCAGCGCTTCCACTGATGATGCGGGGACGCATGGGAGGTGAGGGGGCGGCAAGCGCACTTGCCTCATGCCGGACCTAATCTGGGCCTGGACCTCCTCTCTTATTGCTGGGGACGACGGAGCAAAGCTGGAGGACGGGGATGAAATGGTGGGAAGCATCTTCTGGCGCTCCATAGCGGGTAACACACTTAAATCCTGTTTCGCCTTGATCATCATCGCGGGTTGGATCGATCGATGCTTGATTTGGTTCATGGGGCGCCCTGCCCGTTAATGGCGCGTCGCCGCGGGTGGCCTTCCATCGCCTTGGGTGCTCGTGCGCCGTTCGGGCTCGGTGACGGGAGCTGGACGACATGCGGTGACCGCTCGTTCTCTGATGAACGGCTGTGGTGGGTTATGGGCTGATGGCCATAGATTGGCCAGCGGATGGCTTGGATTAAATCACCTGCGTACCCCTTCGTCTCTTTTGTCGTATGCCGTTAGATCTTGATCCAACGTGCGCGATCAGTTATCAGCTCAAGCTCTTTTGGTTGCCGTCCAGATCTAATCCTACGGCCGAAAATCCTAGATACCCCTTCGACCGACAGCTTTGCAAAAGAGCCCCTGACGATGTTAATAAACAACCCGCCGTCCATTATAGCTGTGCACTGTGTCTTGAGATTCTTACCCCGAGGCCCCTGTAGTTTGCAGAATTTGAGGCCCAGTCCAGAGGATTAGAAAATCAGAGAATTTAATTTAGAAATAGATTTTTAACATTAAATTAATTACAGAAACTTGTTTAATTCATAGAAATTGCATATGAACTCCAAATTGATCCATTTCAGTTCCTAAATTTTTATAATATTATTGTCTACCCAATAGTACCACTGTTTTTACATGAAATACACATTAAAATTTATTTCTCACTTAACCCTATATTAAATGCATAAAATCTTTGGAATTTCATAACTTAATATATATAACTCCAAATTTAATGATTCCAGTTCTGGTGATCATATTTTAATGTCTAGTTTATTACTGTATATTCCATTGGCATGGTTGATGTGATGTTGATTTATGCTATGCTATGTATGTATTGTGTTGATGCGAGTAGACGAGCAAGCACCGAGGGATCCTAAGGTTCAGCTGGTAGAGACTGCTGAGCAGGAGCTCGTTGAAGGCAAGTTGTGCCCTTGATCACTTACTTTTCCCAGCCATGTTCTTATTAATTTTAATGATCTGCATAGGTTAATTTTGATGGGAGCCTTTATGTTACCCCAGTTTTGATTACCTCTATACCTTGTTCACCCCTGAAATATTTTTGGGTAGTACTTGCTATTGCTTTATGTGGATTGGGTATGGAGTTACACTACACATGATTATTCTGTTATTATCTTGTTATTATTACTGTTCATGTTAAGATCATTAAATTAATGGGAACATGGAGCGACCACCCGGGAAAACAGTGCTACCACAAGGGTATAATGGGACGCCCTTGGCTGATTAACTAGGAAAGCTAGTGGAGGTCTTCCTTACCCGAAAGGGGCAAGGGCAGTAGGGGAGTGGTCAGTGTAGGGAGGTCCTTGGGTTGATTTTGCTGCGATGGCTGTGGCAGAACCTCCCAAGTTATTGGGCCCACATGCACCTGTCCTTGTCTCAAAGACCTTAGACAGCTATGCATGTGCACTAAATAACTTAACAGGATCCGTCCGATTGCCCCAAGGACACCGGATAAACCACTTACAACCAGAACCGCGGGATTAAGTAACACAAATCACACACACCAATATTTTTGCAGTGAAAATCTTATTACCAAATTTTACAAGTTACAAAAATTTTATATTATTTTATCGGAGTGATTACAAAAGTATAAGTTTAAAATATATGCTAGCTCAAATGACCATCCTCAGTAAGAAGATAAAGACGGGTTATACTTATATAAGAAGGCCGAGCCCACCGGCACTTAACACCATCAAAAGCAGCACAAAGTTAGAACCTGAAAAACAACAGGGAATAAAACCCTGAGTATGGAATTACTCAGCAAGACTTACCCGACTAAAGAAAAGACTCTCAAGGGTATGCTGGATTTGGGAATCAAGGAGAGGCTTTAGCAAGAATCAACTTAGATACTTTTGCAGAAATAGCTTACTAAAGTGAGTCCTTACTTTCAATATTTTAACGCCAGATTAAATATTAATAGACTCTATTTGCATCTGGTCTAATTTCACCATCTCATCAATACAACATCATTTTTATTCATGAGGTTCACATCCTGACTTAGGTTGCAGGTCAGTGATCAAGTCTCCACTCTCCGGGGATATAACGGCGATCCGAATCGATTTACTCAGCTGAGGATCTCTAACCACACGACATATGTAGCACTTAACCCTTGCATATGTCAACCGTTCCCACAGATCCTCCACAACGTGAACCGGTCCGCGCAACCCGGGAGCACAGTACTCCTCCATCCAGCCTCTAGCCAGGAGGGCACACGCTACTCCCACCATCTCCCACGCCCAGTGCGCGGTTGTCTTTTCACGTATGGAATAGCCGGGTTCAAGCTTACCCTGTCCCATTTCCAGGGCATGTGGCCAGTTAAGATAGTCCTTGATCTATCAGGCCTACATACGCATCCAATCCTTAATTGACCCGGGCGGAGCATCACCTGTTCCTAGCCCAAGTCCCGATTTAAGTACTTCCACCCTTAGGATTGTTTGTATTCCTTAGGATGAAAAGAGCATCAAAGGGAACTTTGCAGTAAGATCCCACCATTGCTCCCAATGAAAATATTCTTGCAGGCAGAAGCCATCCTTCCTCAGGATAACCCCTGAGCTAGGCATTAACGCAAAGGACAACCTCTATCCACAAGATTTACCTCTAAGCAAGGCTAAGCAAATTTTGTAAATCATATTTTGATACTTCATCAGAAGTATCTATAAAGGTATGGATATCAAGGAAGGCAATGCATCAAAGGGTTCCAAGCAACTCCTATAAACTTAATGCACATTTCACTAGACTTAAAGTGTGTAAAAATTATTTAAAAATACAAGGAAGGGGTTGCATGCACCGGGGCTTGCCTGGGTAACACTAGGTTAGTGTTGTTAGGTGACGTCCACTTGACGATCATCCTTGTCCTAGCACTTGATCAGGCAGGTTCGTTCATCAGCATCTCCATGCGGAGTAGCCGCGCTTGGGGTCGACTTGGGTCATCTTCCGCATCACGTGATTAATTATCGTACCTGAATGGAATGCATTATGCACATGAATGCATATAGACCGAAATATTTCAAACCTAAATAGTACTACGCGATAGCGAATTAAACACCTAGCGGCGAGGCGTTGCACTATTTTATCCGAAAACACTAGTTATTGACGTACGACTGAGCGCAATAATTACGCTTCTCTAGATTAACCGAATCTAACGCAAACATTACGAAATACAAACAATACATATTTAACATAATTAGCCTAAACACAACTTATTAGTTAATTAATTAGAACACTAAACCTACCCTACTCATCACCTACACATCCCATATGTATATATATATATATATATATATATATATATATATATATATATATATATATATAAACCAATACACTATATACGATGAAGCATTTTAATAAACAATTTATACAACCACGACGCACGGTTACTACCGTCTAGAGAACTGATCCAAGTCTTGAACTAATATTAAAAACTAGCGAATCCAGTGTATTATTACTAGTCGATACAAAATTCATGAGAACGACAATGTTTCCGGTTCAGACTATCCATCAAACATTAAGCATGCGATGAACAACGTCCTTCCCGTCATCGCCCAACAGCTAGAATTCCACTTCTATCATCGACCCTATAACATCACACAACCTAACGACATAATAACGGATCTAGCCATAATTACCAAGCGCACACCTCGCATTACTGGTATTTCTAACTTAATAGTATACTTATACAAAGCGTCTTATTTTACGATCATAAAACCGAGAGTAAAAATAGCGAATCGGCTCACCACATCACAACTCGATTTGGTAGTTGCCTGAACAACGACGGCCTTCAGCTTGACGACGAGATCGAATAGAGAATGGTGAGCGTGAGGATTTCACAGCAAGGATGAGCAACATCTTGGATTCTTGGTCCGACGTTTAATCGAACACACCGGAAGCGAGGCACAGCAGGAATGGCAGTGAGGCTTAACGGCGAACGTCGTGACGACGAACGACGAGGTTGACGACGCGATTGGGGATTAAAGTCGAGCGAAGAAAATTCGCGCGCGTGACTAGAAGGAATTGAGAAGCCACGACGCTAGAGGAACTTCACGGTGCGAAAACACCCGAGAACTCGACGGCGACGCGCGCAGGAAAATTCGCGGCGGGTCACAGCAGGGGATGGGGCCTCGGCTGAACGCGCACACGAGAGAGCTCACGGTCGGAAAGAACTTGACCGGCCCGGAGAAATAGGGGGCGCGGCCAACAGGAATCCGAGCAGAGGCCACAGCTGCGTGGTCGGGAGATACAGTCGGGCGTGACGAGCTGAACAACAGGGAAATCCCGAGATGAGAGCACGGCGCGTGCGCAGGAAAAAGCTCCAGGGAGCGAGCAGGGCGCAGGAGCGTTTTGGTCGGATGCGGCTGGGGCAGGGAGGAGCAGAGATGGGAGGACGCAGACGTCCACGCCATGGAGATGCGGGACTTGGCAGAAGGTAAGCCGCGACCCGCAGGAAATCTAAACGTCGAGCGCCATGAACGAGCAAGGAGCTAGGTACACGGCGGTCGGAACCAAGAAGCAGGGAACGGAGAGGGACCGAGATGCACTGGAGATGGCCGGCGGCCAAGCAGACTCGGCCCGGCAGCTCGACGACCAGGGCCATGGAGGCGAGCAGGGAGATTCACTGGGAGAGGATCATGACCGGAGTGGATGAAGCCGACTGTGGCCGAGAGGAGACGAGGGGCACCTGAGAGAGAAGTATGCGGCACGCGTGTGAGGAAGAAGCTTGTATGCGGTGGCCACCAGGAATATCAAGCGAGAGGGCGGCGTAGGATAGGGATGGCTGGAAAAAAATCTGCGAAGCTAGGCAGCAGAAAAATCAAACGACGAAGGCGGCAGATTTTTCTTCCAAGTACTGAGCGGCGATTGCAGATAACGAAGAGAAATTTTTTTTACCAAATGAACAGCTATTGGATGAGAGAGATGAACAGATAGAGCCTCCAGGTGCAGAGCGGTGCGAGGATAAGGAGAGAAAATGTGCGTGCTAGATGAAGATGTATAGGATTTTTTTTCTCCAGGAATTTGGACACAGCATAATAGAAAATATCGGCTGGGAGATATAAGAGTTCGCGAGCAAAAAAAAATCCTAGACTCCAGGGAATATGGCGGTGATTGGTGCTCCACGGAATAGATGGATAAAGTGACGAGAACGCCTGAAGGAAAATGCGAGAACATATTTTCTTTTTTTTTACCAAGGCACACGCATAAATATGAGACAAGTGAAAACGATTTTACTTTTTCTCTCATCTTATTATTTACTTGACTTTGAAATAGGAAACAAAATCGGCTAACAATCCGAATACTTGATTATCGACTTGCGCACGATTTCTCTCAGACAAAACGAGATCCCAATTATTTTGCACTGAGTATTTTAATCATCGAATTATAATTAATTTATTTGGAATATGGGTCACAACGGTGGATCGAGCTTCCAAATTCGTATTCGCGCGAGCGATGAATTTTAAATAATCACCGGACGCACCGATTTTCGGAATAACTATGTTCCGAACATCACGAAAATTTAGGAAGAGCCCAGATAAATAAAAACAATGTCGAACTCACGACAAATGAAACAGATGCGATATTAAAATCGCGATAGACAAAGATGTTTAAAATTTAGCATCCGTTTTATCCACTGATATTACGTGTTAAAGTCCGCACTCGTGGTCGAGCAGACGATAAACACCTGGGGTGTTACAACCCTCCCCCCTTAAAAGAATCTCGTCCCGAGATTCAGAACGAAAGACTTCTAAGAGTAGAGAAGCATGTAACCCATGTCCATATCAGCGATAATCGTGAGACATTTCCAAATAAAGGCGAGTGTCTCAGGATGTCGTTTCTCTAGTGGACATAACATGTATCGCCTTAGGCTAATTTAGAGATGTCCACCAGTAGAGACGATGTCTGCCAGAGGAACACATAAGGTTCCATGTGTGCAGTTTGCTTTTTCTGATGACACTATACTATCTGAGTCTGTTGAGCGAGCGACTAATACGTGATTTCACCCACACAGAACCAGATGCAACCTCTTGGGTAAAACACACAGAAAGAGGTTTACCAACAAGTGGTCACGGTAAGTTCATAGCACACGAGACGGGTGTGAATGTCGAATAACATCACATTTAACTCGTGGCTAGCTAGAAAATCCAAGTCCAAGAAAATGATAGACTCGCAAAATCACCAGCGAAGGGATAGGCAGATACTGCCTTCGTAACCAATCCATTTTATCAATCACTGGGCATGGCTCGACTTGATCACACATGCTGGAAAAGCACACGTGAGGCGTTCGAGGCATGACTAGAGCGATCATTAGGTGGTTATCAGTCGATTTAACTTGATTTTTTATAAACACTTCCTTAAGAGGGGTTGTACAAAAGTGAGTTTAGACAACTTGATAAAACGATCTCTAAACTCAACCTTTGTTCATTGGGCAATTACAAGTTAGTAAAACCAACTTGTTGAACTACTTTTGACCTTGAGCAAATTCTCTCAGTACCTTCGGTAAGCCAAGGGTTGAGAGTTCACTCTTGTTAGCAAAAGGTCATGCATTTGGGTAGAATCCATTTGGTCAGGTTGTTCATCCATTTCTTCAGGCAAGATGATCGAATTTGGTTAGGGAATACATGGATTAATTAAGAGAGCGAATGAACAAACTCCTGCATTTCAGCAGCAGGGGAAACCAACAATCTTCATTTTGAGAACTAATCAGTTGTCTTCCAACACTAAAAAGTTCCCAGGCTTCACCTTTACACAAAGGATGTAAAGGGAACTTGTATGAGTAGTCACTACCAAGATCAAAAGAAAAGAGACCACACATGAAAGTGGTATGCCCTTTTGATCCAACAAAGATGATAGATGTTGCTTGATCACTTGACAAACAACATAGAAATTGTTTCAAGGGAGGACTCCACGAAAGATCACACATCAGTGTAGTTCCACAATGGATCATGACTAGAGACATCGATACCAGCATGCGCCAAGCAGCATAACCTTGCGTGTACATTCACAAGGGGCTCTCAGTTTCGCTGCGGCACCATAAGTCGTTAATCGTGACACCATTACCGAACTGGCACCAATAATGAATCTCACATGGTAAGAACAATTTGTGACAAGATAACACATTGATATAGTCTCATAATGGATTATAACTACTAACCGTGATACCAGCGCGTGCCGAGTAGCGCAACCATGTGTATGCATCCACAGGAGGCCCTCGGTTTCATTGCGGCACCATCAGTTTTAGTCACAACACCATTATCAGACTTAACCAATAACAAATCTCGCACGACACAAATAGACTGAGTCTGAATGGCAATATTCAAAAGAGACTCCACCTGTAAGAATGGTTACAAGTAGAGAGCCAAATAGATCATGGCCCAATGAAATGAACAAGGCATGGCCATAACCTAAACTTGATGAAAGGAGTATGATGGGAGACTATTAATTCAGCCCCAAACATATTTCTATGCCCATCATAGGGATTACAAGGTCAAGGATTTGTATCTATTAGATACGGAGGGAAAACAATTAGAAGATTAAGTTGGTATGCCTTCGAGAGATATGAGGAAACCAAAGGCATCAAACTTAAGAAAATGATCGGACATGTCTTTTCTAGGTTAGGTTGATAAAGCAACATGGCGATCCTTAAAAACAGGCAAACTGGATAAGGTACATCAGCTTGCACCAACCAAACAAGGACATGGTTTTGGAAGGAGATATAACTCGAGATTCTTGTTTTAAGTCCGGGTACAATTTATGTCCAACAAGGTAATTATCTAGGCATTTATTTTTTTATGTGTTTGGTCATGGAGTGATGACGGAAAAATCAACTTTGGGTCATGACTCACTAGACAAGAACATAGCCTAGTTTTGGGTTTAGGTAACCAAACTACTAACCTTCTATCGACATATCAAGCACAAGAGCAAACACATATAACACCTAAATAGATTACCTAAAGAACGGAGGACAGCTATTACATCGAAGTTTATAATTCAACATTACACCAGATTATCTACAATCACTGGTTTCTGGAATAAGGATGAGAGAAGCATTTTGGATGTATAGGTGACAAACATGATGCAACAATCTGGATGCATGCTCGTCCTACACGTCCTCACTGATTTTGCCAACATAATGTGGCAATAACGTTCTATACCGGTGGCATACGTTCTCTCTCGGTATTTTGCTAGTCGTCAACTACACATACGTTTTCGAGGTTAGTGTACCTGCAGAAAATTTCATCACAACCCAATTTCCCAATGATGCAATTCACACATGACAGTTTATCACAGTTTATACTCCATATATTGCTATATGGAGGCCAGCTCATCATTAAGCGCTGAGCCACGCATAGGCGCCGTTGCCACACTTTAACCATAGGGCAACTCATTATGGTAACTCACCTTCTTACCTGAGCGTAGGTGCGTCGTTACAAGTACAATACATTTCTCAGTATTCCCATGTCTGTATACCCATACACATCCATGGGGTACTGAATTCCCGGAAAAGTAAATACTCCACATCGCAGCCTTCATATATACATATATGGAACATGTATATAATCAAGCGCTTTTTATACTCTTCCCTAGACCGACGTTTGTTCGGTCATGCTCTCACATCTCACCTTACCTGAGCATCGATCCATTCAAAACTGAATGGCCTCAAAAATAACAATACACATGTATGCAATATCCACCCAGTTATGGTTTTCAACTAAGCCACCTGATAGTCCTTAATTTAGGGCTTAATAGAGGATGTCGCTAGCATTATAGTTTTTCAAAACTGTTTTTCAAAGCCAAACAATGTGTTTAGTTGAAAATAGGTTTTCCAAAACCAAAACTTTTGTTTTGAAAATATGTATGTGACCGTATATACTTAATCCTGCTCCGATACCAGCTGTGGCAGAACCTCCCAAGTTATTGGGCCCACATGCACCTGTCCTTGTCTCAAAGACCTTAGACAACTATGCATGTGCACTAAATAACTTAACAGGATCCGTCCGATTGCCCCAAGGACACCGGATAAACCACTTACAACCAGAACCGCGGGATTAAGTAACACAAATCACACACACCAATATTTTTGCAGTGGAAATCTTATTACCAAATTTTACAAGTTACAAAAATTTTATATTATTTTATCGGAGTGATTACAAAAGTATAAGTTTGAAATATATGCTAGCTCAAATGACCATCCTCAGTAAGAAGATAAAGACGGGTTATACTTATATAAGAAGGCCGAGCCCACCGGCACTTAACACCATCAAAAGCAGCACAAAGTTAGAACCTGAAAAACAACAGGGAATAAAACCCTGAGTATGGAATTACTCAGCAAGACTTACCCGACTAAAGAAAAGACTCTCAAGGGTATGCTGGATTTGGGAATCAAGGAGAGGCTTTAGCAAGAATCAACTTAGATACTTTTGCAGAAATAGCTTACTAAAGTGAGTCCTTACTTTCAATATTTTAACGCCAGATTAAATATTAATAGACTCTATTTGCATCTGGTCTAATTTCACCATCTCATCAATACAACATCATTTTTATTCATGAGGTTCACATCCTGACTTAGGTTGCAGGTCAGTGATCAAGTCTCCACTCTCCGGGGATATAACGGCGATCCGAATCGATTTACTCAGCTGAGGATCTCTAACCACACGACATATGTAGCACTTAACCCTTGCATATGTCAACCGTTCCCACAGATCCTCCACAACGTGAACCGGTCCGCGCTACCCGGGAGCACAGTACTCCTCCATCCAGCCTCTAGCCAGGAGGGCACACGCTACTCCCACCATCTCCCACGCCCAGTGCGCGGTTGTCTTTTCACGTATGGAATAGCCGGGTTCAAGCTTACCCTGTCCCATTTCCAGGGCATGTGGCCAGTTAAGATAGTCCTTGATCTATCAGGCCTACATACGCATCCAATCCTTAATTGACCCGGGCGGAGCATCACCTGTTCCTAGCCCAAGTCCCGATTTAAGTACTTCCACCCTTAGGATTGTTTGTATTCCTCAGGATGAAAAGAGCATCAAAGGGAACTTTGCAGTAAGATCCCACCATTGCTCCCAATGAAAATATTCTTGCAGGCAGAAGCCATCCTTCCTCAGGATAACCCCTGAGCTAGGCATTAACGCAAAGGACAACCTCTATCCACAAGATTTACCTCTAAGCAAGGCTAAGCAAATTTTGTAAATCATATTTTGATACTTCATCAGAAGTATCTATAAAGGTATGGATATCAAGGAAGGCAATGCATCAAAGGGTTCCAAGCAACTCCTATAAACTTAATGCACATTTCACTAGACTTAAAGTGTGTAAAAATTATTTAAAAATACAAGGAAGGGGTTGCATGCACTGGGGCTTGCCTGGGTAACACTAGGTTAGTGTTGTTAGGTGACGTCCACTTGACGATCATCCTTGTCCTAGCACTTGATCAGGCAGGTTCGTTCATCAGCATCTCCATGCGGAGTAGCCGCGCTTGGGGTCGACTTGGGTCATCTTCCGCATCACGTGATTAATTATCGTACCTGAATGGAATGCATTATGCACATGAATGCATATAGACCGAAATATTTCAAACCTAAATAGTACTACGCGATAGCGAATTAAACACCTAGCGGCGAGGCGTTGCACTATTTTATCCGAAAACACTAGTTATTGACGTACGACTGAGCGCAATAATTACGCTTCTCTAGATTAACCGAATCTAACGCAAACATTACGAAATACAAACAATACATATTTAACATAATTAGCCTAAACACAACTTATTAGTTAATTAATTAGAACACTAAACCTACCCTACTCATCACCTACACATCCCATATGTATATATATATATATATATATATATATATATATATAAACCAATACACTATATACGATGAAGCATTTTAATAAACAATTTATACAACCACGACGCACGGTTACTACCGTCTAGAGAACTGACACAACTAATATAACTAATTAATCCAAGTCTTGAACTAATATTAAAAACTAGCGAATCCAGTGTATTATTACTAGTCGATACAAAATTCATGAGAACGACAATGTTTCCGGTTCAGACTATCCATCAAACATTAAGCATGCGATGAACAACGTCCTTCCCGTCATCGCCCAACAGCTAGAATTCCACTTCTATCATCGACCCTATAACATCACACAACCTAACGACATAATAACGGATCTAGCCATAATTACCAAGCGCACACCTCACATTACTGGTATTTCTAACTTAATAGTATACTTATACAAAGCGTCTTATTTTACGATCATAAAACCGAGAGTAAAAATAGCGAATCGGCTCACCACATCACAACTCGATTTGGTAGTTGCCTGAACAACGACGGCCTTCAGCTTGACGACGAGATCGAATAGAGAATGGTGAGCGTGAGGATTTCACAGCAAGGATGGGCAACATCTTGGATTCTTGGTCCGACGTTTAATCGAACACACCGGAAGCGAGGCACAGCAGGAATGGCAGTGAGGCTTAACGGCGAACGTCGTGACGACGAACGACGAGGTTGACGACGCGATTGGGGATTAAAGTCGAGCGAAGAAAATTCGCGCGCGTGACTAGAAGGAATTGAGAAGCCACGACGCTAGAGGAACTTCACGGTGCGAAAACACCCGAGAACTCGACGGCGACGCGCGCAGGAAAATTCGCGGCGGGTCACAGCAGGGGATGGGGCCTCGGCTGAACGCGCACACGAGAGAGCTCACGGTCGGAAAGAACTTGACCGGCCCGGAGAAATAGGGGGCGCGGCCAACAGGAATCCGAGCAGAGGCCACAGCTGCGTGGTCGGGAGATACAGTCGGGCGTGACGAGCTGAACAACAGGGAAATCCCGAGATGAGAGCACGGCGCGTGCGCAGGAAAAAGCTCCAGGGAGCGAGCAGGGCGCAGGAGCGTTTTGGTCGGATGCGGCTGGGGCAGGGAGGAGCAGAGATGGGAGGACGCAGACGTCCACGCCATGGAGATGCGGGACTTGGCAGAAGGTAAGCCGCGACCCGCAGGAAATCTAAACGTCGAGCGCCATGAACGAGCAAGGAGCTAGGTACACGGCGGTCGGAACCAAGAAGCAGGGAACGGAGAGGGACCGAGATGCACTGGAGATGGCCGGCGGCCAAGCAGACTCGGCCCGGCAGCTCGACGACCAGGGCCATGGAGGCGAGCAGGGAGATTCACTGGGAGAGGATCATGACCGGAGTGGATGAAGCCGACTGTGGCCGAGAGGAGACGAGGGGCACCTGAGAGAGAAGTGTGCGGCACGCGTGTGAGGAAGAAGCTTGTATGCGGTGGCCACCAGGAATATCAAGCGAGAGGGCGGCGTAGGATAGGGATGGCTGGAAAAAAATCTGCGAAGCTAGGCAGCAGAAAAATCAAACGACGAAGGCGGCAGATTTTTCTTCCAAGTACTGAGCGGCGATTGCAGATAACGAAGAGAATTTTTTTTTACCAAATGAACAGCTATTGGATGAGAGAGATGAACAGATAGAGCCTCCAGGTGCAGAGCGGTGCGAGGATAAGGAGAGAAAATGTGCGTGCTAGATGAAGATGTATAGGATTTTTTTTCTCCAGGAATTTGGACACAGCATAATAGAAAATATCGGCTGGGAGATATAAGAGTTCGCGAGCAAAAAAAAATCCTAGACTCCAGGGAATATGGCGGTGATTGGTGCTCCACGGAATAGATGGATAAAGTGACGAGAACGCCTGAAGGAAAATGCGAGAACATATTTTCTTTTTTTTACCAAGGCACACGCATAAATATGAGACAAGTGAAAACGATTTTACTTTTTCTCTCATCTTATTATTTACTTGACTTTGAAATAGGAAACAAAATCGGCTAACAATCCGAATACTTGATTATCGACTTGCGCACGATTTCTCTCAGACAAAACGAGATCCCAATTATTTTGCACTGAGTATTTTAATCATCGAATTATAATTAATTTATTTGGAATATGGGTCACAACGGTGGATCGAGCTTCCAAATTCGTATTCGTGCGAGCGATGAATTTTAAATAATCACCGGACGCACCGATTTTCGGAATAACTATGTTCCGAACATCACGAAAATTTAGGAAGAGCCCAGATAAATAAAAACAATGTCGAACTCACGACAAATGAAACAGATGCGATATTAAAATCGCGATAGACAAAGATGTTTAAAATTTAGCATCCGTTTTATCCACTGATATTACGTGTTAAAGTCCGCACTCGTGGTCGAGCAGACGATAAACACCTGGGGTGTTACAATGGCGGTCAGGCAAGAACCCTGCACTGGAGCTTCCTATAAACTGTAGCGGGATTTCTGAAGCTAGTGGAACTTTGTAAAGGCCTCGTAGTGTTACCCTGCCTCGCCTCCTCGGTAGAGGTGTATGGGATTGGCCATCTCTTGGCAGATGGGTAACATGACTTGTGGGTAAAGATGTGCAACCTCTGCAGAGTGTAAAACTAGTATACTAGCCGTGCTCACGGTCATGAGCGGCTCGGACCCTCACATGATTAATTTATGGAACTTAAATTTAATTTGACATTTGCATCGCATTTGGGATTATTTTACTATTACTGTTCTTTATTATTATTAAGGTTTGGTATTTACTTACACTTAGTAATTGCTAATAAAATTTTGACCAACTTATAAAAGCAATGCTCAGCCTCAGCCTCTATTTCATTGATCAGCCTTACACTTCATGAACTCCCACCTTTGGTGAGTTCATGCCACATTATTCCCCACGACTTGTCGAGCGATGAACGTATGTGAGCTCACTCTTGCTGTCTCACACCCCAGCACAGGAGAAGAACAGGTGGTTGAAGAGGAGCCGTATAACACTAAGGAGTTCGATCTGATCTAGGTGGCGTTTCTCAGTTGACATTGGCGTCGACGATCCTTAGTTCGTTTTACATTTATTCCTTTATTTTGTAATAAGTCTTCCGCTATGTAATAATTACTCTGATGTTTTATGACATTTATCTCTATACACTCTGTTATTATATATGTTGTCTTCTTGGCGCATGTATGAGATGCACCCGGCTTTGTTCCTTAAAACCGGGTGTGACAATATTTCACTCACAAGTATCCGTTTTTGGCGATTCATGCCAAAGGGGGAGAAAGTATGAGCCCAAAGCAAAAGGACTGCACCACCACTGAATTTTAAAAATAAAGTTTTCAAATTAGTATCTTAATGTGTTTTCAAAAGGGGAGAAAGTTCTAGTATCTTCAAAAATTTGTAAAACCCTCTTGAACATTAAGAGGAGAATTTCATTGAGGGGGAGTTTTGTTTAAGTCAAAGGAAAAGCATTTGAAACAGGAGGAGAAAATTTCAAATCTTGAAGATGCTTCTTTCAATCTTACTCATATACCTTTGACTATTTGCAAAAAGGATTTTGAAAAGAATTTACAAAAGAATTTGCAAAAACAAAACTCGTGGTGCAAATGTGGTCCAAAATTTTAAATAAGAAGAAAACCATCCATGCATATCTAGTAGAAATAATTATTGGTTTCATTCCAAGCAACCTTTGCACTTACCTTATGCAAACTAGTTCAATTCTGCACTTTTATATTTGCTTTGGTTTGTGTTGGCATCAATCACCAAAAAGGGGAGATTGAAAGGGAAATAGGGTCAAACCTTTTCCTAAATGAATTTTGGTGGTTGAATTGCGCAACACAAATCATTGGACTAACTAGTTTGCTCTAGATTATGAGTTCTACAGGTGTCAAAGGTTCAACACAAGCAATAAAAAGTCCAAGAAAGGGTTCAAATAAAAAGAGCAAAAGACAACCAAAGGCTGCCCTGGTTTGGCGCACTGGACTGTCCGGTAAGCCACCAGACAGTGTCCGGTGCACCAGGGTGGATCAACTCTGAACTGCTCAGCTTCGGGAATTTGGGGAGCCACTCCGCTATAATTCACCAGACTATCCGGTGTAACACCAGACTATCTGGTGTGCCAGCGGAGCAACAGCTATCTGCGCCAACGGTCGTCTGCAAAAGTGAACAGTGAGCAGTGCGAACTACACGCGCAGAGTCAGAGCAGGCGCCAGAAGGCGCACCGGATAGTGAACAGGACCTGTCCGGTGCACCACCGGATAGTGAACAGGACCTGTCCGGTGCACCACCGGACTGTCCGGTGGCCCCACATGTCAGAGCTCTAACGGTCGAACCCTAACGGTTGGGTGACGTGGCTGGCGCACTGGACAGTGTCCGGTGGCGCACCGGACTGTCCGGTGTGCCATTCGACATCAACCATCCCCAACGACCACTTTGGTGGTTGGGGCTATAAATACCCCCCAACCACCAACACTTCAAGGCATCCAAGTTTTCAGCCAACACATTCAATACAAGAGCTATAACATTCAATACAAGACACAATTAGAGTGAATCAAAATCTCTCCAAGTCCCAATTCCACTCAAAGCAATAGTGACTAGAAGAGAGAGTTTTGCCATGTTCATTTGAGCTCTTGTGCTTGGATCGCTTTTCTTCTTCCTTCTTTCTTGTTCCCAACTCAGTTGTAATCAAGGAAGGAGACACCAATTGTGTGGTGGTCCTTGTGGGGACTTAGTGTCCCGATTGATTGAGAAGAGAAGCTCACTCAGTCTAGGTGACCGTTTGAGAGAGGGAAAGGGTTAAAAGAGACCCGGTCTTTGTGACCACCTCAACGGGGAGTAGGTTTGCAAGAACCGAACCTCGGTAAAACAAATCACTGTGTCACACTCTTCATTTGCTTGTGATTTGTAGTTGTGCTTAAGTTTATAATTTTCAAATTCCGCCTATTCACCCCCCTCTAGGCGACTTTCAATTCCCTTCACGCGGATTTCACCAAGTGGTTGTCTCCAACCTTCCGTCCAACGCTTGGTCTAGTACATCCTGTGGTCGGCATGCTCGGCCCCTCACCTTCGGTTGCGGAGCGTCCATCGACTGCCTCGTTCCGGAATGATGGCCCCAATAGGCACCGCCTTGTTAACAACTGTTGGGAGAATGGGTTTAGGCATGTATTTACCCACACTCACCTCATGTCCAATGGTAAGCATGAATTTTTGTTTCATTCCCCATTTGGTCGTTGGGATCCACCTCCTGATAGCGCGGGGCAACACATTCCTATGCACACTGATTACTCAGACCTAGGCAAATTACCCTGTGTCAACTTCCCTAGTTTTGATGGTGAAAATTACAAGTTATGGCAGAAGCGTTGCATAGATTTCTTTGATATGTATGATGTCCATCCTAGTGTGTGGATTAAGGTGTCGACAATGCATTTTACTGGGGCAGCTGCTAGGTGGTTACAATCTGTAGAACACAAACTTCCACAACTCTCATGGTCAGAATTTGGCACCATGATTAAAGAGCGATTTGGTAAAGATCAACATGCCCTGCTATTTTGTTAATTATTTCACATTAGGCAAGTGGGGATGTCGATCAGTTTGCCCAACTTGTCGACCAGCTTAATAGTTACCAGGAGATGAACGATCCATTATATTACACTACATTGTTCCTAGATGGTCTAAGACATGATATTAAATCCATTGTAATGATACAACGCCCCAAGGATCTCGATACTGCCTTTGTGCTTACCCAATTGTAGGAGGAGAATGTGGAGGTATCCAAGAACTAAGAATTCAAGAAATTTGATGTTACTTCAACAGGTAGGAGTTATTCTTGAGGTCCTCTTCCTCTTCCACCGCCACCTATCACCAATATGGTCACACCAGTGTTGCCTGCCCAGAAATCAATACCCCCCAAACGTCCAATTATGGAAGATTGTTTGTCCTCACCCTTCATGGAGGCCGCCGTCGACGACACCAAGTACTCAGTGGAGTCCCTTCACACGGATTTTGCCAAGTGGTCGTCTCCAACCTTCTGTCCAATGCCTGGTCCAGTACATCCTGTGGTCGGTGTGCTCGACCCCTCACCTTCAGTTGCAGAGCGTCCACCGGCTGCCGCGTTTCGGAATGATGGCCCCAATGGGCACCGCCTTGTCAACAATCGTTGGGAGAATGGGTTTGGGCATGTATTTACCCACACTCACCTCCTGCCCAATGGTACGCATGAATTTTTGTTTCGTTCTCCATTTGGTCGTTGGGATCCACCTCCTGATAGTGCGGGGCAACACATTCCTATGCACACTAATTACTCAGACCTAGACAAGTTACCCCGTGTCAACTTCCCTAGTTTTGATGGTGAAAATTACAAGTTATGGTAGAAGCGTTGCATAGATTACTTTGATATGTATGTTGTCCATCCTAGTGTGTGGATTAAGGTGTCGACAATACATTTTACTAGGGCAACTGCTAGGTGGTTACAGTTTGTAGAACACAAAGTTCCATAGCTCTCGTGGTCAGAATTTGGCACCATGATTAAAGAGCGATTTGGTAAAGATCAACATGCCCTGCTAGTTCGTCAATTATTTCACATTAGGCAAGTGGGGTCTGTAGCTGAATATGTCGATCAGTTTGCCCAACTTGTCGACCAGCTTAATAGTTACCAGGAGATGAAGGATCCATTATATTACACTACATGGTTCCTAGATGGTCTAAGACATGATATTAAATCCACTGTAATGATACAACGCCCCAAGGATCTCGATACTGCCTTTGTGCTTGCCCAATTGTAGGAGGAGATTGTGGAGGTATCCAAGAACCAGGAATTCAAGAAATCTAATGTTACTTTGACAGGTAGGAGTTATTCTCAAGGTCCTCTTCCTCTTCCACCGCTACCTGTCGCCAATACGGTCACACCAGTGCTGCCTGCCCAGAAATCAGTACCCCAAAGGTCTAGTTATGGAATATCGTTTGTCCTAAGTTTATGCTTATTGCAAAGCCCAGGGACATTGCTACAAGTGTGGGTTATTGTTGGGGACTTGTTCTCAAATGCTATGAGATAAGAACAAGGCAACACAAAATATTAATGGTTAAAGACCTTCGTCCTTCGAAGCATTATCTCCCTTAGGATATAATGATCTTCAGACGAAGGTCATGAAGGACGTACCTTCATCATCTCAGTGTTATAATAATGAAAGTAGAAGCATATGAAACATGGAAAATAACATGAATAATCATATGACATCATTAAGATATTTTTTATTATATCATCATGAACAAATATGAACAATATCAAATTACATATGTACCTTCGGCTTGGCAGAAGGTGAAAATCCAGGTGACGTGCGAATGAATACCAATCAGCGTGAACAATACGGGGGTACCGTTCATCTATTTGTAGGCACATGACGCAGCCTGTGTGAATTTACATTTGTGTCCTTTACAACCAGTTACAATCATAACACAAATTATCATGGGCCAATTGGTCTTTTCATCTTTAAGTCGGTGTCGCCCTTCGTCTCGAGATGTGTTACTATGCCGAAGCTCTCCGGATGGTGGCTTCGGCTTTGTGTCACACCCGGTTCCAGGGGTAGAACCGAGCGCATACCATATGTGTGCTAGGATCCATTTCCACACATATGTTGACGTCACAAGTGTAATATATCAAAAGACAATGCAATAAAGGCATAAAGGGAGTTAATACTTTATTACATTATCTGAAACATTGTATCTTTAACAAGTATCACATCAAAGTAAAGCGGAATTTAAATAACAGGGGCAATCTCCCACAGGAAGATGACCGGCGCATCGTTAAACTTAGAATTCATCGTCGTCGATAAAATCTCCATCAAAGTCTCCAGCATCACCCTCTGATCAAAATATTAGCAAGGGTGAGCTCACTTATGGTCGGAGCTCAGCAAGTGGGGGGAAAATTAATGCAGGTATAACAAGGTGAGGCCAAGGTTGAGCAGTAAGCATTTTAGTTGGTCAACATTTTATTAACAACACCTGTCTTACTAATAAGAGTGAATCCCAAATATCCCATTTAAACAAAGGAATATAAATATAACAAAAATACTTAAGTGAAAACCACTTAAGCAAATTATTGGCACATCATCGGATCTCAATTTAATTCCATCTTCAAGTTCAATTATCATGAGAGGAGTCCAGGTCGCTCATAACCGGGAGCACGGCTAATATATCAGTTTTATACTCTGCAGAGGTGTCGGCGTTCCAAGACCGGGGGGGTCCCTGAGCCGACGAGTGAATGTCGCCGCGTGCCCCAGCCCAGATGGGTCGAGCGCGAGGGCGAGCGCGAAGGGGGGAGAGCGAGGCGGCCGGAGACCGGCGTGAGAGAGGTGGGAATCCCGCGGCCTTCGTGTTCGTCCCGCGCCCAGGTCGGGTGCGCTTGCAGTAGGGGGTTACAAGCGTCCACGCGGGAGAGGGAGCGAGCGGCCTCCAGCGAGCGCCTGTCTCGTCCTCGTCCCCGCGCGGCCAACCCTCTCTAAGAGGGCCTTGGTCCTACCTTTTATAGGCGCAAGGAGAGGATCCAGGTGTACAATGGGGGGTGTAGCAGAGTGCTACGTGTCTAGCGGAGGAGAGCTAGCGCCCTAAGTACATGCCGTTGTGGCAGCCGGAGAGATTTTGGCACCCAGCTGGTGTGATGTCGTGGCCGTCGGAGGAGCGATGGAGCCTGGCGGAGGGATAGCTGTCGGAGCGGTTGAATCCTTGCTGACGTCCTCTTGCTTCCGTAAGGGGGCTGAGAGTCACCGTCGTCACAGAGTATGCAGGGCGCCATCATTGCCTATCTGGCGGAGCGAGCCAGATGGGACGCCGGTCTTGTTCCCTGCGGCCCGAGTCAGCTCGGGGTAGGGTGATGATGGCGCCTCCTGTTGACGTGACTGGCCTGCGCCCTAGGTTGGGCGATGTGGAAGCTCCTCCGAAGCCGAGATCGAGTCTGTCTTCCGTGGCCGAGGTCGGGTCCGAGCCCCAGGTTTGGGCGAGGCGGAGATCGCCGGCTGGTGCCGGGGCGGAGTTCGAGCCCTGGGGTCGGGCGAAGCGGAGTTCGTCGTCTTCTGGGGCCGAGCCAAAGTCCGAGCCCTGGGTAGGGCGAGGCGGAGATCGTCGTCTTCTGGGACTTAGCCCGAGTCCGAGCCCTAGGTCGGGCGGAGTTCGCCGTCTTCTGGGACTTAGCCTGAGTCCGAGCCCTGGGTCGAGCGGAGTTCGCCGTCTTCCGGGACTTAGCCCGAGTCCGAGCCCTAGGTCGGGCGGAGTTCGCCGTCTTCCGGGACTCAGCCCGAGTCCGAGCCCTGAGTCGGGCGGAGTTCGTCGTCTTCTGGGACTTAGCCCGAGTCCGAGCCCTGGGTCGGGCGGAGTTCGCCGTCTGCCGGGACTTGCCGGAGTCCGAGCCCTGGGTCGGGCGGAGTTCGTCGTCTTTCGGGACTTAGCCCGAGTCCGAGCCCTGGGTCGGGCGGAGCGGAGTTCGCCGTCTTCCGGGACTTAGCCCGAGTCCGAGCCCTGGGGTCGAGCGAAGCGGAGCTTCCTATGGTGCCTTCGGCAGGGCCTGACTGCCTGTCAGTCTCACTCTGTCAAGTGGCACCGCAGTCGGAGTGGCGCAGGCGGCGCTGTCCTTCTGTCAGGCCGGTCAGTGGAGCGGCGAAGTGACGGTGGTCACTTCGGCTCTGTTGGCTGGGGGGCGCGCGTCAGGATAAAGGTGTCAGACCACCTTTGCATTAAATGCTCCTGCGACTTGGTCGGTCGGTGCGGCGATTTGGTCAGGGTTGCTTCTTAGCGAAGGCAGGGCCTCGGGCGAGCCGGGAACACATTCGCCGTTGGAGGGGGGCCTCGGGCGAGACGGAGATCCTCAGGGGTCGGCTGCCCTTGTCCGAGGCTAGGCTCGGGCGAGGCGTGATCGAGTCCCTCGTATGGACCGATCCCTGACTTAATCGCACCCATCAGGCCTTTGCAACTTTATGCTGATGGGGGTTACCAGCTGAGAATTAGGAGCCTTGAGGGTACCCCTAATTATGGTCCCCGACAGTAGCCCCCGAGCCTCAAAGGGAGTGTTAGCACTCGCTTGGAGGCTTTCGTCGCACTTTTTTGCAAGGGGACCAGCCTTTCTCGGTTGCGTTTTGTTCCGGTGGGTGCGTGCGAGCGCACCCGCCGGGTGTAGCCCCCGAGGCCTCGGAGGAGTGGTTTCACTCCTCCGAGGTCTTAATGCCTCGCGTAATGCTTCGGCTGGTCTGGTCGTCCCTCATGCGAGCTGGCCGTAGCCCGGGTGTACGGTCGGGTCCCAAGTTCTCGGGCTGGTATGTTGACGCTGTCAACGGTTTGGCAGGAGCCGGGTTTGCGAGAGCAGCCCCCGAGCCTCTGCACAGGGCGAGAGGACGATCAGGGACAGACTCGACTTTTTTACATATGCCCCTGCGTCGCCTTTCCGCAAGGAGGAGGGGGGGAAAGCACCATGTTGCCCTCGATGGGCGCCGAACATGGTGTCTCCGGTGAGCTGCAAGCGGGTAATCCGAGTGGACGTCCGTGCCCCATTCGTTGGGGGTCGGCTAGGGGCCCAGGGGCACACCCAAAAGTACCTGCGGGTGATCTGCCGGACCCGGTCCCCTGCGACGGGGTCCGAGGGCTCGATGCCTCCCTCCGATGGGATTCCGTTACAAGATCGTTCCCGCTGGTCTCGGAAATGTCCTAGGGTACCTCAGGAGCGCAGCCCGAGCCTCGGCTATGTATCGAACGTACCCATGGTCATCCCTCGCTCGGCGTCTGAGGCAGCTGTGAACCCTTCGGGGGCCAGCCTTCAAACCCCTGATCAGTAATGGGCGCGGAGCCCGAGTAGCCTGAGGCGGTCGTGGAACCCTTTCGAGGGGCCGACCTTCGAACCTCTGACCAGTAGAGGGTGTAGGGCCCACGCGATCTGAGGCGGCTGTCGAACCCTTCCGGGGGGCCAGCCTTCGAACCTCTGATCAGTAGGGGGGCTCGGAGCCCGGTTCCTTCTCGGGGAAGGATCCTTTTCGGGGTATCCCCCTTTCCCGGTCCCTGTTGCAAGAGAGAGAAAGAGGAAAAAAAGGAAAAGGATACGAAATCGAACGACGCGACGTACCTTTTTCGACGTGGTCATTATGGCGAAGGCGAAGCGCCGCCCGCTTCTCCTGCCAGAGGCGCCGCCTGTCCTGCCGCGGAGTTAATGTGACGGGGCGAGTGGTTCGCGGGGCGGCCGTTGCGCGTGCGCGAGCCGTTCGGGGAACGGCTGTTTCGCTCTGCGTTTTCGAATCCCGCGTCCGGTCCAGGCGGAACGTTTGAACCGGTATCGCCTTGGTCTTTATATACTCGGGAGAGGGTCTGGCGGTGGTTCTTTGCTCCGCTTCCTGCCTCCCTTTTGGGTTTTTGCAACCCGAGAGACTTAGCCAGAGAAGAGGAAACCGCCCTCCCTGCCCCTTGCGCCTCCACCCCTTCCGCTCGGTGATGGCTGACCGGGTGACCATCATCTCGCCGCGCGACCCATGGCCTTTTTCCACGGTGACGACGAGTGATCTGGAGGATCTTGTTGGCGAGGGTTTACTTCGCCCTCTCACCGATGAGCAGCGACCGGAATGGATTCCCCCCGTGGGCGGAGCCGCTCCATCCCCACCGCCGGGGTACATCATGAGCTTCGTCTCCTTCCACGAGCGGGGATTTGGTGTGCCGGCGAGCCGCTTCATGCGGGCGATCCTGCACCACTACGGGGTGGAGTTGCACAACCTCAGCCCCAACTCCATCTCGCAGGCCGCCATCTTCGTAGCGGTGTGCGAGGGGTACTTGAGGATTGCCCCCCATTGGGATTTGTGGACCCATCTCTTTTTCGCGGAGCTTTTTGCCTCGCCGACGGGGGAGAGGAAGGTCCACGCAGCGGTGCGGGCCGGCGGCTGCACCCTCCTGCTGAGGCAGTCGCGGGCGTCGCTGTATATTCCCGCCATCCTCGCGTCCTCGAACAAGGGGTGGCAGCGCCGGTGGTTCTACCTCCGGAATGACGACGAGTTGCTCCCGCCGTTCTCTCAGCGAGTAGTCACCACCGCCGCTGATGCTTGGCGCCACGGGACCCCGCACGAAAGACAAAAGAACCTCGAACCCCTTCTCAAGGCCTTGGAGGCGTTGCGGAAGGGGGGACTCACCGCTGCGGGAGTGGTTGCCGCCATCCACCGTCGGAGGGTGCTTCCCTTGGCGGAGCGACGGCTGTCGCTTTGGGAGATGACACCGGAGGTTGACTTGGAGGGCTCGTGGATGTCCTCTGATCCCCTTCCCTTCGACGTCCTCCACGGGCGGGTGTCCGTCGCGTTGGGGAAACCGGACCCCAGCGCCTTCTCCCAGCTTTTGATGCGCCCAGACCAAGGGTGCGTGACTCTGGTGAGTGGCCGCTTTTTCCTTTCTCTTGCATCGGGTTGCTCCTGGTTCTTACGATTGGGATTTTTCCCCCTTCTTCAGGAGGTGGGGTGGCACAAGCCTTCCCTGCCACGGGTCCCGCAGGATGCGGTGGACCGAGTAGCGCGACGGGTTGCCGCGGAGGAGAGGAAGAAAAAGAAGGACACGGAGAAGGCCCGGGCCCGCGAGTGGAGGCGGCCGAGACGCCTTGGAGAAGCTTCGTTGCCGGCAGGAGAGGGAGGGGCTCCCGAGGGAGCCATCGCCGGAAACGCCCGACGACGACGACGATGATGAAGATGATGACGAGGAAGACGACATGGCTGCCCGCCTTGGCCTCGATCCCGGCTTGGGGTTAGGCCAGGGGCCGTCAAGCCAGCCCCCGAGCGGGCTGATGCCGTCAGTCCCCGGGGTCGGGACGCCGGGGTCCCGGCCCGAGGGGTGGGGGCAATCCGAGAGGGTACTTGACCCCTCGGCTAGAGGAGCTGAGGCGACCCCGGGGAGCCAGGCCGAGGTGTCTGCTCCCCGAGAGCCGCCGCCCGCGCCGGCAGCGCAGGGGAGCGACCCTTAGGTCGCCGTGGCAGTGCCTGGGTAGTCCGCCCCCCGAGCGTCCAGGGCGCCCAAAGCAAGGGTGGTGCCGAAGCTGCCGGCGAAGCGGACCTCGGCGGCGGTTCCGGGGGTCGAGATCCAAGAGACCTCCCCCAGGCACGGTTGATCATGTCCCGGAGCGGGTAAGTATCTTAGAATGTCTTCGTCCTGGCGTTTCATTCATATGTCCCGGCCGTGATTTTTCTTTTTCCCTCAGCAAGCGAAGCCATGGCCTGACTGACCTGGCACCCCGGAAGGCCCTTAAGACGGCGCCGGCTTGCGCGGCCAGCGCCGCTCCGGGCCTTGCCGTTCAGATGACCTCCTCGCAAGGTGCTCCACAGCAGGGGGCTCAGGCGGCACCAGTCGCCGTGGAGCAGGTTCCCGAGGCTGGCTCTTCTGCTGAGGCGGCCATTGTGATAGGGGAGACGGCTGACACGGACGTGGCCCCGTGCCCACCAGACGTGCCGGCGATGCCGGCACCTGTCGCTACTGAAGTCGCCGCCGTCCCAGTCGGGGAGCGACCGGTCGCTGCCGACGTTGAGACGGCTGAGGCGTCGGCGCTCGGTGCCTCGGAAGAGGGGGGCGTGGAGACGCGATCTGTCCCGCCGGGCGGCAGCCTCGTCGCTGTGCGGCGGAGCTCCGAGGGCCGGCGCCAGTTGCTCCGGTTCCGGACCCGTGAGGCCTCAGAGCCCGTCTTCGTTCTCGACGATGAACGAGAGGACCAGTCTTGGGACGAGCTCCGCGAGTGTGCCGAAGCAACGGTGGGGTCGCTCCGGTCGTCGCTGGAGGTTTTATGCAGGGATGTCCCCAAAATCCTCCAGGTAATGGTTTCAGGCATACCTTCTTTCTTTTGTGACCAAGGCGTCTTTCGTGACGCCCCGCTTCCTTCCCTCAGGATCTGACGGATCGGAGCGCCGCCAAGTCGTCGTTCATCCACCGCGAGGTCGACGTCTGGGGCTCGCTGCGATCCCTGAGGACCTCGCTCGCCGGGGCTACTGTGCGCCTCTCTCAGCAGGGTGCCGAGGTGGCGGACCTTCGGTTGCTCTGTACCGATCTGAGAGCCGAGGCGGCAGCGGCGCGCGCGGAGGCGGCCGCGGTGCGCGCAGAAGCGCAACGACAGCAGTCGGAGTTCGACCGGGTCGTCAAGGAGCGGGACCAATCTCGGGGCCGGGCTGCCAAGGCCGAAAGCCGGGCCGAAACCCTTGCAGCCGACCTAGCCGTAGCCCAGGTCGCAGCCTCGGAGCAGCGTGCCCGAACCGGAGGTACGCCTTGGCCATCTTCGGCTTTCGTTCCTGCTTGTTTCCTCTGCTTGTGTTTGAGATCTTTCCTTTGGCTGTTCGCAGAGCTCGAGTCCTCCCTCGATGAGTCCGCCAAGGCGCTTGCCGAGGCGCTTGCCGGGGCGGCCGAGCAGAGGGAGACCGACCACGCGGCCATGTCCGAGGCCGTCTCGGACGTTTACCGGGTCCTTGGCTCCGGCGACGTCCCCTCAGGAAGCTCCCCTCAAAGTCGCCTTCAAGTCTTGGGCGATCATGTGCGCGGCAGACTCCGCGAGGCGTTACACCACGGCGTCAGGCGGGCCTTCGCCGTGCTCGCTTCCCACTACGTTGTGGACCTGGAGCGGGTTAGCGAGGGGTATTGCCTTCCCGACGAAGATGAAGCCGCCCTGACAGAAGTCCAGAGGCTCGATGCGGCCGCCGCAGGTCCGAGCGCAGTGCTGGCGACCACCTTTGAGGCAAAGATCCTCCCACCTGCGCCGTCGCCGGAAGCCGGGATGGACTTTGCCGATGGTGGGGACGAAGCCGAAGGCGCGGCTCCTTCCTAAGGCGACGCCTAACTCTATTGGAACAGTTTCTGTTGGATGCACGTGTGTCTTTCTGCGACCGCTGAGGCCTGAACACTTTGTTACCGTTGCATGAAGTCATACTCCTTTCCTTTTTATTTTGCGTGTCCGGCTTCGCCTGTTAGTAACAGGGTGGCTTCCCCAAGTAGGGGTCACTTTTCGCGGCGGGTGACGAGTGAGGTGTCCCTAACCCGGAGGCATAGGAGTCCCTCGGCTCAGTCGGCCTTGCCACTTACATGCACCCGCATTCGCTCCTTGGGGCCTTGCTTCTGACATAGCCGGGGGAACGCAAAAGCCTTTTTGATTGAAAATTTTGGACGCAAAGAGGTTCCCCAATCTTGACGCAGAGGGGTTCCCTCCTTTCTAGCCCCCGAGGGAGGGTCGGGCTCTGCCGAGGCAAGGCTGACCCTTCCTTCACGACTAAGACTTGCATGGGAGCGAGGTATACGAACAACTTGAAAACATCTTAAGGGTAGAAGCGACGTAGCTATTGGATGTTCCAAGCGTTGCCGTAGACCTCGCCTTGACTGTTGGCCAGCTTGTACGTTCCGGGCTTCAGAACTTTGGCGATGACAAGCGGCCCTTCCCAGGGGTGCGTGTAGCCCCTGGGTGCCCCCAACAAGGGCTCGGGGTGCTGCGCGATGGTTGCGATCTTCTCCGGGTTGGCTTCGATGCCCCGCTTGGAGACGATGAACCCCAAGAACATGCCCTGGGGCTCCCCGAAGACCCACCTTTCGGGATTGAGCTTGACGCTTTTCGCCTCTTTGATGAACCCCTGCCGCCATTAGCTTGTGGATCTCCTCGCCTATGGCTCTGCGCTTCTCTTCGTCGAATCAGCGCAGTGGCTGCTTGACGGGTCGGGCTTCGGCTCGGGTGTCCAGCGAGTGCTCGGCGACATCCCTCGGTATGCCGTGCATGTTCGAGGGACTCCACGCGAAGACATCGGCGTTCGCGCGGAGAAAGTCGACGAGCACTGCTTCCTATTTGGGATCGAGCCCGGAGCCGATCCGGATCTGCTTGGAGGCATCGCCGCTGGGGTCGAGGGGGACGGACTTAACCGTCTCCGCTGGTTCAAAGTTGCCGGCATGACGCTTCACGTCTGGCACCTCCTTAGAGAGGCTCTCCAAGTCGGCGATGAGGGCCTCGGACTCGGCGAGGTCCTCGGCGTACTCCACGCACTCCACGTCGCATTCGAACGCGTGTTTATACGTGGGGCCGACGGTGATGACCCCGTTGGGGCCCGACATCTTGAGCTTCAGGTAGGTGTAGTTGGGGACGACCATGAACTTCGCGTAGCATGGCCTCCCCAGTACCGCGTGGTAGGTTCCTCGGAACCCAACCACCTCGAACGTCAGGGTCTCCCTTCGGAAGTTGGAGGGTGTTCCGAAGCAGACGGGAAGGTCGAGCCATCCGAGGGGCTGGACGCGCTTCCCGGGAATGATCCCATGGAAGGGCGCAGCGCCTGCCCGGATGGAGGACAGATCGACACGCAGGAGCCCGAGGGTGTCGGCGTAGATGATGTTGAGGCTGCTGCCTCCGTCCATGAGGACCTTGGTGAGCCTGACGTCGCCGATGACGGGGTCGACGACGAGCGGGTATTTCCCCGGGCTCGGCACATGGTCGGGGTGATCGTCTCGGTCGAAGGTGATGGGCTTGTCGGACTAGTCTAGATAGACTGGCGCCGCCACCTTCACCGAGCAGACCTCCCGGCGCTCTTGCTTGCGGTGCCGAGCCGAGGCGTTCGCCGCTTGCCCACCATAGATCATGAAGCAGTCGCGGACCTCGGGGAACTCTCCTGCCCGGTGATCTTCCTTTTTGTCGTCATCGCGGGCCTTGCCACCCTCTGCGGGTGGCCCGGCCCTGTGGAAGTGGCGCCGAAGCATGACGCACTGCTCAAGGGTGTGCCTGAAGGGCCCCTGGTGATAGAGGCACGAGTCCTTGAGCATCTTGTCGAAGAGGTTGGCACCTCCGGGGAGTTTCCGAGGGTTCTTGTACTCGGCAGCGGCGACAAGGTCCGCGTCGGCGGCGTCGCGTTTCGCTTGTGACTTCTTCTTGCCCTTCTTCTTGGCGCCGCGCTGAGTTGACGCCTCGGGAGTATCTTCCGATGGGCGGCCCTGGGGCTGCTTGTCCTTTTGGAAGATAGCCTCGACCGCCTCCTGGCCGGAGGCGAACTTGGTGGCGATGTCCATCAGCTCGCTCGCCCTGGTGGGGGTCTTGCGACCCAGCTTGCTCACCAGGTCGCGGCAGGTGGTGCCAGCGAGGAACGCGCCGATGACATCCGAGTCGGTGATGTCGGCAGCTTCGGAGGTCCAAGGAATTCCCGAGGCGCACGTACGTGCCCTGGAAATTGCCGGCGAAAGCTTGGACTAGGTCGTCCCAGTTGGAGATCTGCCCCGGAGGCAGGTGCTCCAACCAGGCGCGAGCGGTGTCGGAGAGGAACAGGAGGAGGTTGCGGATGATGAGGTTGTCATCGTCCGTTGCACCCAGTTGGCAGGCCAGACGGTAGTCCGCGAGCCACAGTTCCGGTCTCGTCTCCCCCGAGTACTTTGTGATAGTAGTCGGGGGTCGGAACCGGGTCGGGAAAGGCGCCCGTCGGATGGCTCGGCTGAAGGCTTGCGGACCGGGTGGTTCGGGCGAGGGACTCCGATCCTCCCCGCTGTCGTAGCGTCCCCCACGCCTGGGGTGGTAGCCTCGGCGCACCCTCTCATCGAGGTGGGCCCGACGGTCGCGGTGATGGTGCTCGTTGCTGAGGCGACCCGGGGCCGCAGGCGCGGTGTTGCGCGTGCGCCCGGTGTAGACCGAGGCGTCCCGCATGAATCAGAAAGTCGCGGCATGAGGTTCCGAGGGGTACCCCTGCCTTCGGGAGGCGGAGATCTCGGCCTGTCGGACCGCGGCGCCTTCCAGGAGATTCTTGAGCTCTCCCTGGATTCGCTGCCCCTCGGTGGTTGATGGCTCCGGCATCGCGCGAAGAAGCATTGCTGCTGCCACCAGGTTCTGGCCGACCCCACTAGATGCGGGTGGTGGCCTGACCCTGACGTCGTCGGTGATGCGATGCTGGAAGCCCTAGGGTAGATGACGTATTTCCCCGGCCGGAGGTTGGCCCGCCCATGCCTGCCCGACGTCCCGACGGATCGGCTCAAGCGCTCCTGCCCCCTCGTCGAGCCTGGCCTGCACCCCGCGGATTTGCTCGAGCTGTGGGTCATGGCCCCCCGCCTGAACGGGGACCACAGCTAGCTCCCGTGGGATGTCAACGTGAGGCACCGGCCTAGGGAGGTCACCGTCCTCCGGCATGCCGAGATGGTTGCCTTCGGAGGGACCCCCTAGATCGACGTGGAAGCATTCGCGACTTGGGCCGCAGTCCTCGTCGCCGAGGCTACGGCTACCGTCGGAACAGTCGGAAAGGCAGTAGTCGCATGCGGTCATGAAGTCCCGCATGGCACTGGGGTTGCCAAGTCCAGAGAAATCCCAACAGATGCTGGGTTCACCGTCTTCCTCGGACCCAGAGGGCCCGTAGGTCGAGACGTCTGTCAGCCGGTCCCAAGGTGACCGCATACGAAACCCCAGAGGGTTTGGACTCGCCTCTACAAGAGCGCCCGCCAAAGCGGGGCCGCTAGGCGGGTCGAGGCTGAATCCGAAAGACGTGGGATGGGAATCGGTCGGTACCTTTTGGTCGACGGGCGGCGATGAGGTCACGTCGGGGACTGACTGCGCCGTCGTCTTAGGTACGAGGGTGACGTCCAGCAAGCTTTTCGCGAGCGTGCCGGCGTCGTCCGCTTGCTCGGGATTGGCGTGTCGCGGGGAGACGGCGCTCGGCTTCGTCTCAAACGCGAGGTCGACGCCCGGTGCGCCCCCCGTTGGGGCGCTGGGGCCGTCGACTCGCTCGACAGCCGACGAGGCGCTGTCTCCTGCTTGGCCTTGGTTGCCCCGCCTCCTCCTCCGTCGGCGGGGGAGAGGACGGGGTGAGCTCGAAGGTTGTTCTTCCACCATGCGGGGAAGACGTCGCCGATTCCGCCGCCGGCGGGCGGGTTGTCGGCCGCCACTGTCGTTGTCGCACGGCGGTGGAAGGAGTATCACGTCGTAGCTGCCGTCGAGGGACATGAACTCAAGACTCCCGAAACGGAGCACCATCCCGGGTTGGAGAGGTTGCTGGAGACTGCCCATCTGGAGCTTGACGGGAAGCTGTTCGTCAACACGCAGCAGGCCCCTACCTGGCGCGCCAACTGTCGGCGTTCCGAGACCGGGGGGTCCCTGAGCCGACGAGTGAATGTCGCCGCGTGCCCCAGCCCAGATGGGTCGAGCGCGAGGGCGAGCGAGAAGGGGGGAGAGCGAGGCGGCCGGAGACCGGCGTGAGAGAGGTGGGAATCCCGCGGCCTTCGTGTTCGTCCTGCGGCCAGGTCGGGTGCGCTTGCAGTAGGGGGTTACAAGCGTCCACGCGGGAGAGGGAGCGGGCGGCCTCCAGCGAGCGCCTGTCTCGTCCTCGTCCCCGCGCGGCCAACCCTCTCTAAGAGGGCCCTGGTCCTCCCTTTTATAGGCGCAAGGAGAGGATCCAGGTGTACAATGGGGGGTGTAGCAGAGTGCTACGTGTCTAGCGGAGGAGAGCTAGCGCCCTAAGTACATGCCGTTGTGGCAGCCGGAGAGATTTTGGCACCCAGCTGGTGTGATGTTGTGGCCGTCGGAGGAGCGATGGAGCCTGGCGGAGGGACAGCTGTCGGAGCGGTTGAATCCTTGCTGACGTCCTCTTGCTTCCGTAAGGGGGCTGAGAGCCGCCGTCGTCACAGAGTATGCAGGGCGCCATCATTGCCTATCTGGCGGAGCGAGCCAGATGGGACGCCGGTCTTGTTCCCTGCGGCCCGAGTCAGCTCGGGGTAGGGTGATGATGGCGCCTCCTGTTGATGTGGCTGGCATGCGCCCTAGGTTGGGCGATGTGGAAGCTCCTCCGAAGCCGAGGTCGAGTCTGTCTTCCGTGGCCAAGGTCGGGTCCGAGCCCCAGGTTCGGGCGAGGCGGAGATCGCCGGCTGGTGCCGGGGCGGAGTCCGAGCCCTGGGGTCGGGCGAAGCGGAGTTCGTCATCTTCTGGGGCCGAGCCCAAGTCCGACCCTGGGTCGGGCGAGGCGGAGATCGTCGTCTTCTGGGACTTAGCCCGAGTCCAAGCCCTAGGTTGGGCGGAGTTCGCCGTCTTCTGGGACTTAGCCCGAGTTCGAGCCCTGGGTCGGGCGGAGTTCGCCGTCTTCCGGGACTTAGCCCGAGTCCGAGCCTTGGGTCGGGCGGAGTTCGCCGTCTTCCGGGACTTAGCCCGAGTCCGAGCCCTGGGTCTGGCGGAGTTCGCCATCTTCCGGGACTCAGCCCGAGTCCGAGCCCTGGGTCTGGTGGAGTTCGTCGTCTTCCGGGACTTAGCCCGAGTCCGAGCCCTGGGTCGGGCGGAGTTCGCCGTCTTCCGGGACTTAGCCGGAGTCCGAGCCCTGGGTCGGGCGGAGTTCGTCGTCTTCCGGGACTTAGCCCGAGTCCGAGCCCTGGGTCGGGCGGAGCGGAGTTCGCCATCTTCCGGGACTTAGCCCGAGTCCGAGCCCTGGGGTCGGGCGAAGCGGAGCTTCCTATGGTGCATTCGGCAGGGCCTGACTGCCTGTCAGTCTCACTCTGTTAAGTGGCACCGCAGTCGGAGTGGCGCAGGCGGCGCTGTCCATCTGTCAGGCCGGTCAGTGGAGCGGCGAAGTGACGGCGGTCACTTCGGCTCTGCCGGCTGGGGCGCGCGCGTCAGGATAAAGGTGTCAGGCCACCTTTGCATTAAATGCTCCTGCGACTTGGTCGGTCGGTGCGGCGATTTGGTCAGGGTTGCTTCTTAGCGAAGGCAGGGCCTCGGGCGAGCCGGGAACACATTCGCCGTTGGAGGGGGGCCTCGGGCGAGACGGAGATCCTCCGGGGTCGGCTGCCCTTGTCCGATGCTAGGCTCGGGCGAGGCGTGATCGAGTCCCTCGTATGGACCGATCCCTGACTTAATCGCACCCATCAGGCCTTTGCAGCTTTATGCTGATGGGGGTTACCAGCTGAGAATTAGGAGCCTTGAGGGTACCCCTAATTATGGTCCCCAACAAGAGGTGGTACATCTTTACCCACAAGCCATGTATCCCATCTAGCCCGGGTTGATCGGACCCTTAAACACTGCCGAGGTGAATGGCTAGGGATCCATTATGAGGCTTTCACAAAATACACTTAATACGAAGCAACCCGCTAAGGTTTCTAAAGACGATGGTGGTGGCCCCTGGGTGAGGTACCTTAGACAAGAATACGTCCCCATGTTAACGTGGGCTGCCAGCACCTACCGCTCCCCCTCTTGCCCATATTTCAGGTAAGGTTGTCAGGCACTAAGCATATAAAGCTGATTACCAAAGCCAGAGTCATGATAGCACTCGTGGTTGCACTGTTATCCTGGGTGGTCACTCCATGTTCCAATTAATTTGAAATAATGTTATCTTAACCATCGGGTTAATGCCATAATTGCCAATTAAATTTTTGGAACATTAATACCAATTGATGAGTGACATTAAAAATCATTAAGTTGAGCGGTAGCATAAATCTTGCAAAACTTAATAATTTTTCCAGGTTAAACAAGAAATACAGGTAGTAAATCTAGGAAATCCTTAATTAGGTTAACCCATCAAATTATGCAATATATAAAAAAGTAAACATTATTATATATGCAATGAGTAGGTACAAACAGAATATGCAGAGGGAGAATCCACTTACCTTGCTCAAATGCGTTCTGCGGATCGTCTTCGAATGAATTCGGTTCGTCTACCGCAGAGTCGGCTTCTAATAGAGTCGCATAGCGCATATACAAAAATAAAACATACACAAATAAATAAAAATGCACCATTACATAAACATACACCATTACATACATATTAACATATCGCACTAATCACATCTTAAATTCGTCCTAATTACGTAAATACTTATTAATTCAATTTTAGTTATTATTGTGAGTCCTAATGATGAATTCATGAATGGGTGCAATAAATACAGTTTTAACTAGTATTAATATATTTTAACATCATCAATGAAATTAAATGATAATTATCGTCTTTAATACTAATAACTAAATTAATACCTTTTATCCTTTTTTATTTCTAACTCAAATTATTGAGTATAGCCAAAAATTAATATAACATTCTAAAAATCCTTATAAACTACTAATTGAACATTTTCTAACACAAGCGAGGTTATTTTGACATAAACTAATATTTTGCTTACTCTTAAAAATCAAAGTGCTCAATTTACGAACATGTTTATTTGACTTGCAAAAATCTATTTTCCATTCTACTAATGATATTTTCTCCTTTCTTTATAAAAAGAAGATGTTAATAAAATAATTAGATAAATCATCTAAAAATCCTATATTATTCATGTGACATGAGTTCTATACCATTTTCTAAATCCATTAAAATGCACCTATGACTATAATTCTCCAACTAGTTTCTAAAGTTTATTGTGACCAAATTTGTCTACAAAGTTTCCTATCTAGTATTTTTATCACCAACGTGTGACTACTAAATCTATGTCATATTTCTCTAATCCAAAAATCAACGCCACGACTAACATGAAATATAACGGTGTACTAACGATCGCATATCTCTACCAAGAATTCCACAACGCACATACACATAAATTACGAATCACACGTGTTCATATTACAACAAACAAAATATACAAGTCATGAATAGAATCAAAAAGTACTTTTATAAAATACACAAAATAATTTGGGTCGTCTTCAACCTTGGGTTCGTGCGTGCGACGGGGAGGACTCGACGGGGTTTCGGCCAGGTGAAGAGCAGGGCTCAACTACGGACGGCGGATGGCGATTGCGTGGCTCCGGCGACGAACTGCGGGCTTTGGTGAACTCCGGCGACGAACGACACTAACGATGAGTGAGGAGAGCTAGAGAGAGAGACGAGTTTGGGTAGGAGGGAGAAGGGAGAGGGGCTCTGCTGCCTTTTATAGGAGCAGGACGGAGAGGAGAGATCGCTGGTTCTTCATGGACCATCAATGGCGTTCTTCACTGGGAGAGTCAATGGGAGAGGGAAACGAAAGAAATCAAGCTCCATAACGCGATATTCAAACGGATGTGCCGTCGGACGGTTGGGCTTCGGTTCAGACGCGTCGGGTGCAGGGACCGTCGTGGCATCGCAGTCGGGCGCGCGCGCAGCGTCGATTCGTGGTCGGCTGCAGGCAGGGCGGGGTCGCGGTCGAGCTCGGCCGGATGCGCGCAGGGGCGCGCGGCTTCACGCCGACTTCCTGGCGAGTCGCGGGTCGGCGCGCTCGGACCGAGGGCGCGTCGGGTCGTGCGGTGCTGAGGCCGGTTCAGCTGGCGCGCGCGGCTCGAGCTCCTGGCGTGCAGGGCGCGTGTCTGGTTGCCTGGCGTGGCCACGGGGAGAGAAGAGAGAGAGTGGGGAGGGAGAGAGAGGAGTACAGGGGCGGCGGCGGCGGCTTGGAAGCCAGGGAGAGGGCGCACGGCTGTAGTATAAATGGGCCCCTAGTGGGCCGGTTAGGGTTAGAGGTTTAGTTTTTTTAATTCCGAAATGTATTTTTAGATAGCTCAAAAATCCCTAAAAATTCACCAAAGTTATCTATAAATGAAATACTTGTTTTTAGACTAATAATTATTATATTATTTAATTATATTAATTACTAGGTTTTTCTTTAAAAAGGATTGATAATAAACATCCGATAAACAATCAAGCGCATACAAAGAAAATGATCAAAATGCAAATAAATAATTAAACACTTAAATAAAATTATTACCCTAATTAATATAATAACTAAATTCATTATTTTTTTTAATTGATGGCTTTTATGGTGTTACAAACCTACCCCTCTTAAAAAGAATCTCGTCCTCGAGATTAAGAAACTTCCGAGAATAACTTGGGAAATTCTACTCTGAGCTCGTCTTCTCTTTCCCAAGTGGCCTCATCTTCCGAATGATGACTCCACTGAACTTTGCACATGTTAATAACTTTACTCCATGTAATTCTGCGAGATGTTTCCAGAATTCTGATAGGGTACTCCGAATAGGTCAAATCTTCATTGACATTCAATTGTTCCATGGGTAATTGTTCTTCTGGTACTCTTAAGCACTTCTTGAGTTGTGATACGTGAAATACGTCATGCACATCCGATAATCTATCGGGTAGTTCCAACTGGTAGGCTACTTCACCTTTTCTTTCCAAAATCTTGAATGGGCCAATATAGCGAGGTGATAATTTTCCCTTAACCTTAAACCTTTTCATTCCTCTCATCGGTGAAACTTTAAGGTAGACAAAGTCTCCGACTTCAAACATCAATTCTCTTCTTCTATTATCAGCATAACTTTTCTGTCTTGACTGTGCTGACTTCAAATTTTCTCTGATAATCTGCACTTACTTTTCGGCTTCTTGGAGAATTTCTGGACCGAATACTTGACTTTCTCCAGTCTGATTCCAATAAAGCGGTGTTCTACATTTTCGTCCATAAAGTGCTTCAAATGGTGCCATTTTTAGACTTGCCTAATAACTGTTGTTATACGAGAATTCCGCATAAGGCAAACTTTTATCCCAGCTTCTACCATGCTTTAGAGCGCAGACTCTTAGCATATCTTCCAACACTTGGTTTGTTCTTTCTGTTTGCCCGTCCGTTTGCGGATGATAAGCTGAACTAAAATTTAGCTTGGTATCCATGGACTCATGAAGTCTTTTCCAAAAGCGCGAGGTAAATTGGGTTCCTCGATCTGATACGATCTTCTTCGATACTCCATGCAGACAAACAATCCTCGACATGTATAACTTTGCTAACTGGGCTCCTGAGTAAGTTGTCTTCACAGGGATAAAGTGTGCTACTTTAGTCAACCTGTCTACTATGACCCATATTGAATCATAGCCATCTCGAGTACGGGGTAGTCCAACTATGAAATCCATACTGATTTCTTCCCATTTCCATTCAGGTACCTTGAGAGGTTGTAGTAATCCTGCTGGTCTTTGATGTTCGGCTTTAACTCGCTGACACACGTTACATAATGCAACATGAGTAGCAACATCTCTTTTCAAACCGTACTACCAATACTTTTCCTTAAGATCCTGGTACATCTTTGTACTTCCAGGGTGAATAGAGTAAGCTGAATCATGAGCTTCTCTCAAAATAAGTAGGCGCAAGTGCTCGATTTCGGGTACACAAATTCTCTTCTTAAACCATACCGTGCCTTGTTCATCTTCCGTGAAATCTGGGGCTTTACCCAAACCAATCAAAGCTTTAATTTCCTTAATCTTCTCATCGGACTCTTGTCCTTTACGAATCTCTTCTTCCAAAGTAGATTCAACTTCCATAACTGTTGCTTCTACATTATAAAGCGTACCAAGGTTGAGTTGTTCCATTTCCCAGCACAATTCTTGTGACATCAAATGAGTAGTGATGTTTGAAAGGGAAATGTGCCCTTGGGCCATTTCTAAGTATTTTGGTGATTGAGTGTCAACACAAGTGCTTAAATGTGAATCAATACCCATGGATGAACAAAGTGCAAATCTAGAGCAAAGGTATGTTTCTAAGTCTTAGTACATTGGTTTTGTGTACTAATATACTTGTCTAAGTATTAGAAACAGGAAGAAGAAGAAGAGAAGAAAGGTTGTTTCGGTCTGGGGCACCGGACTGTCCGGTGGTGCACCGGACAGTGTCCGGTGCGCCAGGCTATCTCGGCCGAAGAGGCCGCTCTCGGGAATTTGCTGACGGCGTACGGCTAAAATTCACCGGACTGTCCGGTGTGCACCGGACTGTCCGGTGAGCCAACGGTCGGCCAGGACCAACGGTCGGCCGCGCGATCAGCGCAGGACACGTGGCCGAGCCAACGGTCGGAAGGGGGCACCGGACTGTCCGGTGTGCACCGGACATGTCCGGTGCGCCAGCGGCTCCCGCATCTACAACGGTCGGCTTCGCCATTTAAGGAAAGGAATCGGGCACCGGACACTGTCCGGTGTGCACCGGACTGTCCGGTGCGCCCGACGACAGAAGGCAAAGATGGCCTTCCAGATTTGTTCTCAACGGCTCCTAGCTGCCTTGGGGCTATAAAAGGGACCCCTAGGCGCATGGAGGAGAACACCAAGCAACTCTTGAGCATACTTGATCATCCACACTCAGTCTTTGCGCATCCGTTTGTGATTCTAAGTGATTCGAGCTCTGTTCTTGTGAGAAACTGTGAGATAGTCTTTGAGCTCGATTCTTGGCCGTGAGTGTGCGCGTTTCACTGTGGATTTGTGTGTGTTGCTTCCCTCCCTTACTCCGTATTTCTTGTTGAATCTCAAGTGTAAGGGCGAGAGACTCCAAGTTGTGGAGATTCCTCGCAAACGGGAAATTGAAAGGAAAAGCATAACACTGTGGTATTCAAGTTGATCATTGGATCACATGAGAGGAGTTGAGTGCAACTCTCGTCCGTTGGGACGCCACAACGTGGAGTAGGCAAGTTTTGTACTTGGCCGAACCACGGGATAAATCACCGTGTCTCCTCTGTGTTGAATTCTCTGTGATTGTCATATTGTGCAAGATCTCCTCTTTAGCCACTTGGCAATTATTGTGCTAACTCCTAACAAGTTTTGTGGCTATAAGTTAAGTTTTTACAGGATCACCTATTCACCCCCCCCTCTAGGTGCTCTCAATTGGTATCAGAGCAGTTCTCTTCAAAGAAAGGGACTAACCGCCCGAAGAGATGGATCCTAAGGGGAAGGGAATCGTGATCAACGACAAGGAGAAGGAGTCCTTCGTCAACGAGCCAAAGGATGACAAGTCCAACGACTCGGGCTCAGGCCATAGACGAAAAGATGGGAAGAAGAAGAAGACAAGGCGCATCAAGGAGATTGTCTACTACGACAGCGACGAATCTTCCTCTTCCCAAAAGGACGACGACAACGACTACAGGAAGACGGTTAATTCAAACTTTTCATTTGATTATTCTCGTATTCCAAATAGTTCGAATTCGCATTTGCTTTCCATTCCTCTTGGCAAACCTCCACACTTCGATGGGGAGGACTACGGATTTTGGAGTCACAAAATGCGTAGTCACTTATTCTCTCTCCATCCAAGCATATGGGAGATTGTAGAGAATGGAATGAAATTTGATAGCTCGGATAGTCCTATGCTTATAAATGAACAAATCCATAGAAATGCACAAGCTACTACTGTTCTCTTAGCATCTTTGTGCAGGGAAGAATACAATAAGGTGAGCGGCTTGGACAATGCCAAGCAGATATGGGACACCCTCAAAATCTCTCACGAGGGCAACGACGTCACCATGCTCACCAAGATGGAGTTGGTGGAAGGGGAACTTGGGAGATTCGCTATGATAAGGGGAGAGGAGCCAACCCAAACATACAACCGGCTCAAGACCCTTGTCAACAAGATAAGGAGCTATGGAAGCACGCGATGGACGGACCATGACGTCGTCTGCCTAATGCTAAGGTCCTTTACCGTTCTTGATCCTCATTTGGTGAATAATATTCGTGAGAATCCCAGGTACACCAAAATGTCGCCCGAAGAAATTCTTGGAAAATTTGTAAGCGGGCGGATGATGATCAAGGAGGCGAGGTACGTCGATGACGCGTTGAACGGTCCAATCCACGAGCCTCAACCCATTGCTCTCAAGGCATCGAGAAGCAAGGAGGCACTACCAAGCAAGGTGGCGCAAATTGAGGCGGCCGGGCTTAATGATGAAGAAATGGCTCTCATCATTAAGCGCTTCAAGACGGCGTTAAGGGGTCGCAAGGAGCATCCCAACAAGACCAAGACGAAGGGGAAACGCTCATGCTTCAAGTGTGGTAAGATTGGTCACTTTATCGCTAATTGTCCCGATAATGATAGTGACCAGGAAAAGAAGAGTGGAAAATGGGAAAAGAAGAAGAATTACAAGAAGGCAAAGGGCGAGGCTCATATTGGAAAGGAGTGGGATTCGGATTGCTCCTCGTCCGACTCCGACAACGAAGGACTCGCCGCCACCGCCTTCAACAAGTCAACCCTCTTCCCCAACGAGCATCACACGTGCCTCATGGCTAAGGAGAAGAAAGTTTATGCATCCGGGGGTTCAAGCTGGATTATTGATAGCGGATGCACAAACCATATGACGGGGGAAAAGAAGATGTTCACCTCCTACGTCAAGAATAAGGATTCCCAAGATTCAATCATATTCGGTGATGGGAATCAAGGCAAGGTAAAAGGGTTAGGTAAAATTGCAATTTCTAATGAGCACTCTATCTCTAATGTGTTTTTAGTAGAGTCTCTAGGTTATAATTTGCTATCTGTTAGTCAGTTATGCAACATGGGGTACAACTGTCTATTTACAAATATAGATGTGTCTGTCTTTAGAAGAAGTGATGGTTCACTAGCTTTTAAGGGTGTATTAGACGACAAACTTTATTTAGTTGATTTTGCAAAAGAAGAGGCCGGTCTAGATGCATGCTTAATAGCTAAGACTAGCATGGGCTGGCTGTGGCATCGCCGCTTAGCACATGTGGGGATGAAGAACCTTCACAAGCTTCTAAAGGGAGAACACGTGATAGGTTTAACTAACGTGCATTTCGAAAAAGATAGACCTTGTGCAGCTTGTCAAGCAGGTAAACAAGTGGGAGGAGCACATCACAGCAAGAATGTGATGACCACTTCAAGACCCCTGGAGCTGCTGCATATGGACCTCTTCGGACCCGTCGCATATCTGAGCATAGGAGGGAGTAAGTATGGTCTAGTTATTGTTGATGACTTTTCCCGCTTCACTTGGGTGTTCTTTTTGCAGGATAAGTCTGAAACCCAAGGGACCCTCAAGCGCTTCCTCAGGAGAGCTCAAAATGAGTTTGAGCTCAAGGTAAAGAAGATAAGGAGCGACAACGGGTCCGAGTTCAAGAACCTTCAAGTGGAGGAGTTCCTTGAGGAGGAAGGGATCAAGCATGAGTTCTCTGCTCCCTACACACCACAGCAAAATGGTGTGGTAGAGAGGAAGAACAGGACGCTAATCGACATGGCGAGGACTATGCTTGGAGAGTTCAAGACCCCCGAGCGTTTTTGGTCGGAAGCCGTGAACACGGCGTGCCACGCCATCAACAGGGTCTACCTTCACCGCCTCCTCAAGAAGACGCCGTATGAGCTTCTAACCGGTAACAAACCCAATGTATCTTACTTTCGTGTATTTGGGAGCAAGTGCTACATTCTAGTGAAGAAGGGTAGAAATTCTAAGTTTGCTCCCAAAGCTGTAGAAGGGTTTTTATTAGGTTATGACTCAAATACAAAGGCGTATAGAGTCTTCAACAAATCATCGGGTTTGGTTGAAGTCTCTAGCGACGTTGTATTTGATGAGACTAATGGCTCTCCAAGAGAGCAAGTTGTTGATTGTGATGATATAGATGAAGAAGATGTTCCGACGGCCGCTATACGAACCATGGCGATTGGAGAAGTGCGACCACAGGAACAAGATGAACGAGATCAACCATCTTCCTCAACTATGGTGCTACCCCCAACTCAAGACGATGAACAGGTTCATCAACAGGAGGCGTGTGATCAAGGGGAGCACAAGATGATCGTGTGATGGAGGAAGATGCGCAACCAGCACCTCCAACCCAAGTTCGAGCAATGATTCAAAGGGATCATCCCGTCGACCAAATTCTGGGTGACATTAGCAAGGGAGTAACTACTCGATCTCGATTAGTTAATTTTTGTGAGCATTACTCCTTTGTCTCTTCTATTGAGCCTTTCAGGGTAGAGGAGGCCTTGCTAGATCCGGACTGGGTGTTGGCCATGCAGGAGGAGCTCAACAACTTTAAGAGAAATGAAGTTTGGACGCTGGTGCCTCGTCCGAAGCAAAATGTTGTGGGAACCAAGTGGGTGTTCCGCAACAAACAGGACGAACACGGGGTGGTGACAAGAAACAAGGCTCGACTTGTGGCAAAAGGTTATGCCCAAGTCGCAGGTTTGGATTTCGAGGAGACTTTTGCTCCTGTGGCTAGGCTAGAGTCTATTCGTATCCTGCTAGCATATGCCGCTCACCATTCTTTCAGGCTGTTCCAAATGGATGTGAAGAGCGCTTTCCTCAACGGGCCGATCAAGGAGGAGGTGTACGTGGAGCAACCCCCTGGCTTCGAGGATGAACGGTACCCCAACCACGTGTGTAAGCTCTCTAAGGCGCTCTATGGACTTAAGCAAGCCCCAAGAGCATGGTATGAATGCCTTAGAGACTTTCTAATTGCTAATGCTTTCAAGGTTGGGAAAGCCGATCCAACTCTTTTTACTAAGACATGTGATGGTGATCTGTTTGTGTGCCAAATTTATGTCGATGACATAATATTTGGTTCTACTAACCAAAAGTCTTGTGAAGAGTTTAGCAGGGTGATGACGCAGAAATTCGAGATGTCGATGATGGGCGAGTTGAACTACTTCCTTGGGTTCCAAGTGAAGCAACTCAAGGACGGCACCTTCATCTCCCAAACGAAGTACACGCAAGATCTGCTAAAGCGGTTTGGGATGAAGGACGCCAAGCCCGCAAAGACTCCGATGGGGACCGACGGACACACCGACCTCAACAAAGGAGGTAAGTCCGTTGATCAAAAAGCATACCGGTCAATGAGAGGTTCTTTGCTTTACTTATGTGCTAGTAGACCGGATATTATGCTTAGCGTATGCATGTGTGCTAGATTTCAATCCGATCCTAAGGAGTGTCACTTAGTGGCAGTGAAGCGAATTCTTAGATATTTGGTTGCTACGCCTTGCTTCGGACTCTGGTATCCAAAGGGGTCTACCTTTGACTTAGTTGGATACTCAGATTCTGACTATGCTGGATGTAAGGTCGATAGGAAGAGTACATCAGGGACGTGCCAATTCTTAGGAAGGTCCCTGGTGTCATGGAACTCTAAGAAACAAACCTCCGTTGCCCTATCCACCGCTGAGGCCGAGTACGTTGCCGCAGGTCAGTGTTGCGCGCAACTACTTTGGATGAGGCAAACCCTCCAGGACTTTGGCTACAATCTGAGCAAAGTCCCACTCCTATGTGACAATGAGAGTGCTATCCGCATGGCGGAAAATCCTGTTGAGCACAGCCGCACAAAGCACATAGACATCCGGCATCACTTTTTGAGAGACCACCAGCAAAAGGGGGATATCGAAGTGTTTCATGTTAGCACCGAGAACCAGCTAGCCGATATCTTTACCAAGCCTCTAGATGAGAAGACCTTTTGCAGGCTGCGTAGTGAGCTAAATGTCTTAGATTCGCGGAACTTGGATTGAATTATAGCATACATGTGTTTATGCCTTTAATCAGGTTCATTCTGCATTTTGTTGCTTATTATGGTGCTCAAGTTGTACAAACACTCCCTGGACCTCACAAGTCCGTTGCAAAGTGATGCACATGTTTAGGGGGAGATGTGTTACAACTTGACCCCTTGAGACTAACCATGTGCTTGAGTTTGATAATTTAGTCTCGAAGGAGGATTGAAAGGGAAAAGGTGGACTTGGACCATGAAAGACTTCCACTGCACTCCGATGAGAGGGTAACTTATTCCAAGTTCATCTTTAGACTCTTATTGCCTCTTTGTACTCTTATTGAAGATTTTGGTGAGGCAATGGGGTTAAAGGGCCAAGATTGATCCCGTTTTGGTGCTTGATGCCAAAGGGGGAGAAAATAAAGGCCAAAGAAATAAATGGATCAGCTGCCACTTGAGAGATTTTGAAAATAGTAGAATAGAGCTTTTTGTTTTAACAAAATTCTTTTATTGTGTCTCTTGTCAAAAGTTGGCTTCTTGTGGGGAGAAGTGGTGATTATGGGAAATAGGGGGAGTTTCTGAAATACTTTGATCAATCTCTTTTGGAATAACTCTCTATATGCTTTAACATGTGTGTTTGACTTAGAGATAGAGATTTGAGTTTGATTTCAAAAACAAACCAAGTGGTGGCAAAGGATGATCCATATATGCCAAACATGAATCAAAATAAATTTAAGTGTTTATTTGAAGTGGTTTTGCACTTGTTCTAGTTGCTTTATGTTGTGTTGGCATAAATCACCAAAAAGGGGGAGATTGAAAGGGAAATGTGCCCTTGAGCCATTTCTAAGTATTTTGGTGATTGAGTGTCAACACAAGTGCTTAAATGTGAATCAATACCCATGGATGAACAAAGTGCAAATCTAGAGCAAAGGTATGTTTCTAAGTCTTAGTACATTGGTTTTGTGTACTAATATACTTGTCTAAGTATTAGAAACAGGAAGAAGAAGAAGAGAAGAAAGGCTGTTTCGGTCTGGGGCACCGGACTGTCCGGTGGTGCACCGGACAGTGTCCGGTGGTGCACCGGACAGTGTCCGGTGCGCCAGGCTATCTCGGCCGAAGAGGCCGCTCTCGGGAATTTGCTGACGGCGTACGGCTAAAATTCACCGGACTGTCCGGTGTGCACCGGACTGTCCGGTGAGCCAACGGTCGGCCAGGACCAACGGTCGGCCGCGCGATCAGCGCAGGACACGTGGCCGAGCCAACGGTCGGAAGGGGGCACCGGACTGTCCGGTGTGCACCGGACATGTCCGGTGCGCCAACGGCTCCCGCATCTGCAACGGTCGGCTTCGCCATTTAAGGAAAGGAATCGGGCACCGGACACTGTCCGGTGTGCACCGGACTGTCCGGTGCGCCCGACGACAGAAGGCAAAGATGGCCTTCCAGATTTGTTCTCAACGGCTCCTAGCTGCCTTGGGGCTATAAAAGGGACCCCTAGGCGCATGGAGGAGAACACCAAGCAACTCTTGAGCATACTTGATCATCCACACTCAGTCTTTGCGCATCCGTTTGTGATTCTAAGTGATTCGAGCTCTGTTCTTGTGAGAAACTGTGAGATAGTCTTTGAGCTCGATTCTTGGCCGTGAGTGTGCGCGTTTCACTGTGGATTTGTGTGTGTTGCTTCCCTCCCTTACTCCGTATTTCTTGTTGAATCTCAAGTGTAAGGGCGAGAGACTCCAAGTTGTGGAGATTCCTCGCAAACGGGAAATTGAAAGGAAAAGCATAACACTGTGGTATTCAAGTTGATCATTGGATCACTTGAGAGGAGTTGAGTGCAACTCTCGTCCGTTGGGACGCCACAACGTGGAGTAGGCAAGTTTTGTACTTGGCCGAACCACGGGATAAATCACCGTGTCTCCTCTGTGTTGAATTCTCTGTGATTGTCATATTGTGCAAGATCTCCTCTTTAGCCACTTGGCAATTATTGTGCTAACTCCTAACAAGTTTTGTGGCTATAAGTTAAGTTTTTACAGGATCACCTATTCACCCCCCCCCTCTAGGTGCTCTCAATGTTGTTCACTTGACCCTTACGGCTCAAAGCATCAGCTACTATGTTTGCTTTTCCTGGGTGATATTGTATTTCCAAATCATAGTCCTTAATCAACTCAAGCCATCTTCTCTGTCTTAGGTTGAGTTCTTTCTGAGTGAATATATATTTCAAGCTTTTGTGATCCGTGAAGATTTTGCACTTGTTTCCAATCATATAGTGCCTCCAAATCTTCAAAGCATGCACTACGGCAGCTAGTTCCAAATCATGCGTAGGATAATTCTTCTCATGCTTCCTCAACTGTCTTGAAGCATAAGCTATCACTTTTCCTTCTTGCATTAGCACACATCCAAGTCCAAGGTGTGATGCGTCGCAATACACATCAAATCCCTTGTGGATGTCTGGCATTACCAATATTGGTGCAGTGGTTAACCTTTTCTTGAGTTCTTCAAAACAATTCTGGCAAGCTTCATCCCATTTGAACTCTTTACCTTTCTCCAGTAGAGAGGTAAGAGGTTTCACTAACTTGAAAAAACCTTCAATAAATCTTCTATAGTATCCAGCTAATCCAAGAAAACTTCTGATCTTGGACGCATCCTTTGGTTGCTTCCAATCTAGTATCTCACTTATCTTTCCTGGGTCCACTTTAATTCCACCATCGGTAACGATATATCCTAAGAAAGCAACTTCCTTCAACCAAAAATCACACTTCGAGAACTTTGCATATAGTTGGTTGTCACGAAGCTTTTGTAGGACTAGCCTTAGATGATCTTCATGTGTTTCTTCATTCGGAGAATATATCAGTATGTCGTCAATGAATACGACCACAAACTGATCCAGATATTCCTTGAATACTTTATTCATCAAGTTCATAAAGTATGATGGTGCATTAGTCAGTCCAAACGACATGACCAAAACTCATATAATCCGTATCTCGTCGTGAAGGCTGTCTTGGGTACATCTTCTGCTCGAATCTTTAACTGATGATATCCCGATCTCAGATCTATCTTCGAGAATATCTTAGCTCCTTTCATCTGATCGAATAAGTCTTCAATCCGAGGTAGTGGGTATTTATTCTTGATGGTTACTTCATTCAAACTTCTATAATCAACACACATTCTCCTCGAACCATCCTTCTTGTTCACAAATAGCACTGGGGCTCCCTAAGGGGATGAACTTGGGTGAATGAAACCTTTTTCTAGTAATTCTTCTATTTGTTTCTTCAGTTCTACTAAATCTTTGACATCCATTCTATATGGTCTTTTCGAGATAGGTGCGGTTCCGGGTAATAATTCAATAGAAAACTCTATATCACGGTCAGGTGGCATACCTAGTAATTCCTCCGGAAATACGTCTGGGAATTCGCACACTACTTTGATATTTTCCAAGGGCTTTTCTTCCAAGTGATTGATCACTGTTTTCCCTTTTTCATCTGTTGACTTGTCTATGTTAACTTGGATTATTTCACCTTGAGGGCTTGTCAACATAATTGTTCCATTGGCACACTGTATCACTCCATCACAACTTTTCAACCAATTGCATCCAAGAATCACATCAATACCGTTGGATCCTAGGACCACTGGGTTGACTGAAAAATCTATTCCTTGAATCTTGATGTTAACATGGGGGCATGAGTGTGTGGCCTTCATGTCACCTCCCGGTGAACTAATGTGTAACATCTTCTTAAGAGGGTACTTCGGTATGTTATGTTTTTCCACAAATGACTCAGTTATAAACGAATGAGATGCTCCAGAGTCAAATAAAACTGAGAGCACCTAGAGGGGGGGGGTGAATAGGTGATCCTGTAAAACTTAAACTTAAGCCACAAAAACTTGATTAAGCGTTAGCACAATAATTGCCAAGTGGCTAGAGAGGAGTCTAGGCAAGACACGATAACCACAAGAAGATCAACACAGATAGACACAGTGGTTTATCCCGTGGTTCGGCCAAGTACAAAACTTGCCTACTCCACGTTGTGGCGTCCCAACAGATGAGGGTTGCAATCAACCCCTCTCAAGCGGTCCAAAGACCCACTTGAATACCACAGTGTTTTGCTTTGCTTTACTATATCCCGATCGCGAGGAATCTCCACAACTTGGAGTCTCTCGCCCTTACAAATATGTTCACAAAGAAGCATGGAGTAAAAGAGGGATGAGCAACTCACACAAGACACAAAAATCATAGCAAATACGCACACACAAGACCCAGACTTGAGCTCAAAAGACTATCACGAGGTTCTCATTAGAACGGAGCTCAAATCACTAAGAATGTCGAACAAGTGCGCAAGAATGAAGTGTGAGTGATCAACAATGCTCTAAGGATGCTTGATGTTCTCCTCCACGCGCCTAGGGCCCCTTTTATAGCCCCAAGGCAGCTAGGAGCCGTTGAGAGCATTCCAGGAAGGCAGATCTTGCCTTCTGTCGCCTGGCGCACCGGACAGTCCGGTGCACCACCGGACACTGTCCGGTGCGGATTTCTTTCCTTATTTGGCGAAGCCGACCGTTGAAGATTCAGAGCCGTTGGCGCACCAGACACTGTCCGGTGCACACCGGACAGTCCGGTGCACCAATGTGACCGTTGGCTCGGCCACGCGTCACGCGTGGAATCCTCGGCCGACCGTTGGCCCGGCTGACCGTTGGCTCACTGGACAGTCCGGTGCACCACCGGACAGTCCAGTGATTTTTAGCCGTACACCGTTAATCACTTCCTGAGAACGACGACTTCGCCTGTGAACGGCTCACCGGACAGTCTGGTGCACCACCGGACAGTCTGGTGCACCACCGGACAGTCTGGTGCACCACCGGACAGTCCGGTGATTTATAGTCGTACACCGCCGTCGAGGTCCCGAGAGCAGCAAGTTCGCCAGAGCCAGCCTGGTGCACCGGACACTGTCCGGTGCACCACCGGACAGTCCGGTGCACCCAGACTGAGCAGACTTTGGTTGAACAAAGCCATCTCTTTTCCAACTTGATTTTTCCTGTTTCCAGCACTTAGACACAATACATTAGACCATAAAACAATGTACTAAGTCTAGAAACATACCTTTACTTTTGATTTGCACTTTGTCCATCACTTGGGATACTTTAACACTTAAGCACTTGTGTTGGCACTCAATCACCAAAATACTTAGAAATGGCTCAAGGGCACATTTCCCTTTCAATCTCCCCTTTTTGGTGATTTCTGCCAACACAACATAAAGCAACTAGAACAAGTGCAATATCAATGCAAATGAAAACTCAATATTGTTTTGATTCAAATTTGGCATATATGGATCACTCTTTCCCACCACTTGGTTTGTTTTTGCAAATCAAACTCAATTTTCTATCTCTAAGTCAACTTCACTTGTAGAGACATAAAGAGAGGTATTCCAAGAGAAATTGATCAAAGATTTCAAAAACTCCCCCTTTTCCCATAATCAACATTTCTCCCCACAAGAGGCCAACTTTTGACAAGAGAGTTTTGACAAACCAAAAGCAAACCCAAAAGCTCTATTCTACTATTTTCAAAATTTCTCAAGTGGTAGCTGATCCATTTATTGCTTTGGCCTTATTTTCTCCCCCTTTGGCATCAAGCACCAAAACGGGATCAATCTTGGCCCTAGAACCCCATTGCCTCACCAAAATCTTCAAATAAGAATACAAAGGCAATAAGAGTACATGAGATGAACTTGGAATAAGTTACTGTTGGGACCATGCTTCGTCGCCGAAGGTCCTGTAGAGCTGCGGCTGAAGCTGCTCGTGCGTGATGACGAAGGTATCATTCGTGAAGCTTCGGGGTTATAACATATCCGAAATTGAGGGGTCGAACCGACTTAAAGATAGAATGACCTTTTAGCCTGTAGGGGTCTGAGTCATTGTTGTAAACTTTTATGAAGGGCATGATTGTAATTCCTCATAGGCTGTGTCCTGTGCCTATAAATAGTGAACAGTATTCCTTTACTGTTCACACATTTTTCCTGTAATTGCAAGAGCATCACTCGGGAATTATTGCTTGTCAAGGCAAAGGTATAAGCATACCTTGAACATTGTATTCAAACATTTTAGATTCAGATAGTAAATATGTGAACGGTGCCATTTATCTCCAACATATTTATCTTTAATATTCTACATTTCGCATCGTTTTATATTATTTTTATTACCTTCGTAATGTTATGTTTGTGACCTTCGTCCGAAGTTCATTAAACCCCCGAGGAGATAATGCTTCAGCGGACGAAGGGTATTTAATATTTAACATCTTTGTGTTGCCTTGTTCTTGATTCCTAGCATTTGAGAACAAGTCCCCAACAGTTACCCTCTCATCGGAGTGCAGTGGAAGTCTTCCGAAGAACAGGAGAAAACCTTGATAAGGTTTTTGTTCAACAATAAATATGTATTTGCTTGGTCAGCTAATGATCTTTGTGGAGTTAACAGGGATGTTATTGAACACTCCCTTAATGTTGATCCATCATTCAGACCCAGGAAGCAGAGGCTTCGGAAGATGTCTGATGATAAGGCTGAAGGTGCTCGGAATGAAGTAAAAAGACTCCTCAGTGCCGGAGTTATCAGAGAGGTAAAGTACCCAGAGTGGCTGGCTAACACTGTCATGGTAAAGAAGGCCAATGGTAAATGGAGGATGTGTATCGACTTTACTAATCTTAATAAGGCTTGCCCGAAGGATGAGTTTCCATTGCCAAGGATAGATTCCTTAGTTGATGCAGCAGCTTCATCAGAGCTCATGAGTCTGTTGGATTGTTATTCAGGCTATCATCAAATCTGGATGAAGAAGGAGGATGAGCCGAAGACAAGCTTCATAACCCCTAGTGGAACATATTGTTATCTTCGGATGCCTAAAGGGCTTAAAAATGCTGGAGGAAGCTTCAACAGAATGACAGCGAAGGTTCTCCATTCTCAGATAGGTAGAAATGTGCTAACTTATGTTGATGATATCATTGTGAAAAGCACGAAGCAAGATAATCACATTGATGATCTGCAAGAGACCTTCGCCAATTTCAGACAGGCTGGTTTAAAGCTGAATCCAAAAAAATGTGTCTTCGGAGTGAAGAAGGGGAAATTTCTTGGTTGTCTAGTTTCAACAAAAGGAATTGAGGCTAATCCAAGCAAAATCGAAGCTATCCTTCGAATGGAACCACCAAGTACAAAGAAGGGGGCTCAAAGATTGACAGGAAGATTGACATCTCTCAACAGATTCATATCTAGATCAGCAGAGAGAAATTTGCCATTTTTCGAAGTGCTGAAGTCAGCCGAAGTTTTTCAATGGGGACCAGTCCAGCAAAAAGCCTTCGAAGAGCTGAAGCAATATTTAATAGATCTAACAACACTAACTCCACCAACGCCAGGGGCTCCTCTGTTATTATATGTGGCAGCTTCGCACTCAGCGGTAAGTGCAGCATTTGTTCAGGAGAAGCTGGAAGGCCAAGTCAAAAAGCAAGCCCCAATATACTTTGTATCCGAAGTTCTTAGTTTATCAAAGAAAAATTACACAGAATTGGAGAAGGTACTGTATGCTGTTCTGATGGCCTCCAGGAAGCTTCGGCATTATTTTCAAGCTTATAATATAATTGTTCCTTCTTCACAACCGTTGAAGGATATTATGAGAAACCGAGAAGCTACTGGAAGGATCGGAAAATGGGCTGCAGAGCTCAATGAATTTTGTATTGATTATGTGCATAGATCTTCGATTCAGTCCCAAGCGTTGGCAGACTTCATTGCTGACTGGACGCTAGGGGCTCAGGAGGAAGAAACGAATAAGGATGCCAAAGCATGGATAGTGTTTTGCGATGGGTCTTGGGGAACCTTCGGAGCAGGAGCAGCTACTGTGTTGGTTTCACCTTCCAAAGTTAAAACTTGTTATGCGGCAAGACTTGATTTCAGTTGCACAAACAATATTGCTGAGTACGAAGCTCTGCTCTTGGGTCTTCAAAAGTTAAAGGCAATAGGAATCAGAAGGGCCATTCTTAAAACTGATTCCCAAGTTATTTATGGTCATATTGACAAAAGCTATAAAGCAAGAGATTTGAAACTTGAAAAATATTTAGATACAGTCCGAAGGATTGAGGCTTCCTTTGAAGGATTCTCTGTTAAAAACATTCCTCGTGGAGAAAATGAACATGCTGATCTGTTGGCCAAGTCAGCAGCACAGGGGCTGCCTTTACCTTCAGAAGTATTTTTCTAAACAATAAAAGCACCTTCGGTCGAGCTTCTTGAAAGAGCGGTCCTCAACATATCCCCTGTCTATAGTGAAGATTGGAGAACTGAAATCATCTCTTTTCTTCAGGGTAATTCTCTTTCAGATGACAAAGCTTATAACAGGAGGATAGAAGCAAGATCCCGACCATATGTCATTATAGAAGGGGAATTATACAAGCGTGGGGTCTGTTCCCTGTTGCTCAAGTGTTTATCCAGAGCCGAAGGCATAGAATTGATGAAAGAAATACATGCAGGCCTGTGTGGATCTCATATTGGATCTAGGCCTTTGTTGGGAAAAGTTTTTCGACAAGGATTTTATTGGCCAAAAGCAGCTTCGGATGCAGCCGAACTAGTACAAAAGTGCGAAGGTTGTCAGAAATGTGCAAGAGATCAGAAACAACCTTCGTCTTTAACTCAGTTAATACAACCCACTTGGCCGTTGCAAAGGTGGGGCCTTGATTTTTTAGGACCGCTACCACAAGCACAAGGAAATTTAAGATATGTTGTAGTGGAAGTGGAATATTTTTCTAAATGGATTGAGGCAAAGCCTTTAGCCACAATAACTTCGGTCACTGTCCAAAAGTTTTTCTGGCAAAATATTGTTTGTCGCTTCGGAGTGCCGAAGGCCATTACTGTGGACAATGGAACTCAGTTTGACTCCGAAGTTTTTAAAGAGTTTTGTGACCAAATTGGCACGAAGATCCATTTCGCGTCAGTTCGACATCCAGAATCAAATGGATTAGTCGAAAGAGCTAATGGGATCATAATGACAGGAATAATGAAGTCAATCTTCAATCAGCCCAGGGGAAAGTGGCCAGAAGAATTAATCAAAGTGGTGTGGAGCCATAACACAACAGCGTCAAGATCAACAGGCTTTACGCCATTCAAACTATTGTTTGGTGACGAAGCAATAACCCCGGAAGAAGCCAAAGCAGGGTCAATAAGAACAATAGCTTCGGCAAAAGGCGAAGATGAAGCTGACTGCTCTGTGGAAAAGGATGCTATAGAAGGGATCAGGCTTCAGGCTGTGGAAAACATCAATAAATACCAAGCCGAAACAATAAAATGGCGTGATAGAAAGGTCCGCTTGAAGAACATTAAGCCAGGACATTTGGTGCTTCGAAGAGTGGCTAACCCAAACACAGTAGGCAAACTACAGCTGAAGTGGGAAGGCCCTTTTTTGGTAGTATCTTCGTCAAGACCCGGTTCCTACAGATTGAAGGATATGGACGACAACGACATCCCTAGATCGTGGAATGCGGATGAGCTTCGGCGATATTATGTTTAGCTTGATGTAATTTTTTCTATTCTTTTTTGTGGCACCCTTTTCCTTTCCAAAGGGGAGAAAGGTTTTTAATGGGGCCACATCATGTAATTTCCCTTATTTCAATTCTATAAGAATGATATCCCCCAAAAATGTAAATGTAAATGCGAAGGAAAAAGAAAAGAATTCAGAGAGAAGCTCAAAAGTCATTCTTAAGGGAATGCAGAGCTTACAGCGAAAAGTCAACGCTGATTCCGCTGAAAGTAGAAGGCGAAGAAGCTCCTAAGGGACGCTTACAGCGAAAAGTCAACGCTGATTTCGCTGAAAGTAAAAGGCAAAGAAGCTCTTAAGGGAGGCTTACAGCGAAAAGTCAACGCTGATACACCGAAAAGTAAACAGTGAAGCCGAAAAGTAAACGGCAAAAAGATTTGAATCATTCCCAAGGGGATGAAAGGCTATAATTATGGTGTTTGAATATATGTTCCGCTATTCATTTGCATGATACATTACATCATGTCATTTGCATTCATAAACATTCATTTAGACATATAGAATCATCATCATACCATACATAAAAGACAGATGCTTCGGCAATCAGGAAAAGCTTTGTAGAAAAGAGGAAGTTTTCATGCTTCGTTGTGTACGAAAAGAAGGGAAGATGTTTTTCGCCTTCGGCTCAAAAGGAGAAGTTTCGTCCACAGCAAAGCAGAATGCACACGGATAAAGGAGACAGAATATATTACAAGGTATGTACAAATTTACATAAGTTTTTTCCATAATGATATTACAAAGACCCCTCCAGAATTTTTTATAGGAAAGACTATTCTAGCAACTATCAAGCTTCAGCTTCGTCATACTTCAGCTTCGTCGTCCTGCACATATCAAGGAGCAGAATAAGAAAGGTGCAAATTTCAAGGAGAAGGTAAAAGTAACAAATATAAGTTTCTTATCGGCTTAAGGTGACTTCGAGCTTCGTCACCAGCCATCCTTCGCCCGCCATTTACCCAAATCTGGGTCATAAATCTATTCCCGATACTTCGGGCTAGGCTTGGGATATCGATCAAGTCTGCTGCTGACAAGCTAAAGTTTGGTCTATTCACGATTTTTCCATGAGTGCAGCCGGCCTTCAGAAAAGCGGCAGCTGTGCCTCGAGAAGCTACCAGGGCGCAGAAATCAGCATGCCCCCCAATAACTTCGTCAAGAGCATCAACCTCGCCTTCAATATGTTCCAAGGTGCTGGGCAAGTTTTTGGCTGAAGGTGAAAACTTTTCAGAGCTGGCTCCGATAGAGTGAAATACCTCCTTCAGCCGCTGCACGCATCGGCTGCCGAAATTTAGACATTTCTCTTGAAGATCTTTCAATGATTCTTGCAAATTTGAATTTTTCTCGAGTGCAGTCTTAAGACTTGCTTCAAGCTTCTCTTTTTCTTGCTCATATTTTTCCGACTTTTTGAGTAGTTCATTCTTTAAACTGTCATTTTTGGCTTGAACCTCGGCCAAGGAGCCTTCCATAGACTGAATAATAAAGTCTTTCTTTTCTAAAGCACCTTCGTGTTCTTTAGCCATAATTTCAAGATCTTGAATGGCGAAGTCCTTCTTCAGAACAACTTCGTAATTTTCAATTTTTTCTTCAAAATCTTTGATGATAGCCTTGTTCTTCTCCTCTTCAAGATCTTGTTGTATTTTCAGCACTTTACTTAACAATATGCTCTGCCAAAACAACTTTCGTCAGAGAAAGACATAAAAATAACAATAATAAAATAATAATAATATTTTTTACCTTAAAATTCGCATAAAGCAGGCTGCCAGCGACATGATGTCGCTGGTATCTGCAGAGGTCTGCTTCTATCTTCGGCAAGACAATGCTTTTTGAGAGGGTCCTAACAATTTTGGCCTCGGTACGGTTCCGAAGGCACCTTAACTTCCCTTCGTTGACCCCACCAAATAGCATAGCTCCTGATTTATATCCGCAAGATATGGCATGTTTTTTCAATTCTTCTTTTTCGATGTATGTTAGCTCTTGTCCAAGCAAATCTTGAAAGTTAAAATCTTCTTCCTCCGAAATTTCACCAATTTGCTCTTTCCCCTTTTCAGTTGTCGTGTTCACCGCAGCCATAACAGCTTCTTCTTCAGCCATTTTCAGAAGTATATTGTCAATAACATCAAGTGTGGTTTCCAGGTTCGACTCTTCGGTGGTCCCGGCTTTGGCCCCGGTAGCTTCGGCTTCGGCCTCGGTAACTTCGGCTTCGCCGACTTCAGCTTCAGTGGTTTTCCCTCCGGTAGCTTCGGCTGCTGAAGCGTCCCCAATCCTCTGGGACTCAAATGTGATACAATTACTAGTCCCAGGAGGCTAGCAAACACATTTATACATCAGATGATACCAAATCTGCTTAAACGAGACAAACCTATAAAGGTGGCGGTCAACTTTAAGAGTTGGTCCACAACTCGAGACATATCATCAGAGTGGGGCTGAAGCAGCCCGATATACGCAGCGAAGCAAGTCAGCGGTCCAACAGCCACAGGCAAGGTTGGGAACAGTCGTAACTCTTACCCGATCTCCTTTTTCTGAAAAACAACAAATAAGCAAGGGTGAGTACAAACGTACTCAGCAGCCCACCTTCACCCGCGGAATGGGGAAATCAGATATAATGCATGGAATATGTGGAGCTCGGGATATTTTGCAGAAACAACAATATTTAATGCAGAGTTGTTTTGAAAAATATTTTGTATTTTTGCAAAGCGCATCCTCTCCAAAAGGAGCAGGAAGTTTTTCAGTATTATAACAAAATCCCCTGGACTAAACCATCCAGGCATCTCAGCAGTTTCCCACTGGTTTTCCTTTTCAAAAACCGCTACTGGACTTCCCGTCCACCATAGCTCACGGCTCAACCGCCGAACCTTTTTAAAAACCACTTTTCTCAAAACCATCTCTTTTTTTGGAAAACAAAACATTAATTGCCATACCATACCAGACTCTTCCATTCCTGTGGACACAGACTATTCAAATAGGTTTTCAAACTCTGCGCAGAGGTGTACACTTTACCCACTAGTCCGGCTCTGCGATCTCATGATCAATGAGATCCGAATCCGAATCTCTTTCTTTCCCCGCACATCCTAACCTTAACGGTTATCCGGAAGGAGTCAGGCCACCACCATGTCCAAACCGGACAAAACTTTCCCCCTCCTTATCCTCCCGGTGCTCCCCAGCCTTCATAACCCTGGGGTTGGACCGTACGAGTTCAGATTGAGTGACTGCCCACACAGTCTCGAGTGGTTGTACTATTAAAGAGTACAGGTAGTGAAGATGACAAACCGGTCCTTATATGAGGGGACAATCCTTCTGCTCACGCCTAAACCAGCTGAGCCAACACCTTAGGCCCTCCCCTAAACCAGGGAGTCCCTGATTATCCCACTCACAAGGTGATAAGGGTGAAAACCCTTCATCACACACATTTTGAAAAGCATTTTCTTTTGAAAACTCACACCTGTTCTCAAATCATTTGGAACATATATATCAGGGATTGATTGCGGCAAGCGGCTGGGTGGCCATAATAACTTGTCTTAAAATCATATCATGCATAAAATAACAGGCTGAGGGTTGTGGTTGAAAAATCATAGGTAATTTATGCATCAAAGGGATCCAGTGAGCTTGCCGTGCTTATTCGGCGAAGGGGGAAGGGGAGCTCGCGGAACTGGCTTCTGGCTCCACTGCCTGGCGCAGACTTGCAGATCTGGCCTCCACGAGATGGCACGAACGCTCCGATAACTATGCAACATGAACAAGCAAACATACAAACCAGCAAGTATACCAACAAATATTTAGTATAGTGGTCAGAAAAGCGATATATGGATGGGTAGAGTCTTGAGTAGAATCTATGTCATGTGGTGCTGTGATATTACTGGTGGTGGAGCGGAGGTGCTTACCAGGAGGGTGGACTGGAGGCAAAGCGACACTATGCGTGTAGCCGGCAGAGCGGAGTAACTGAGTGGGTGGGGTGTTTGCCTTGGCTGAGGGTGTTGAGTGTGTGTGGAGAGGGAGAGGGTAGCTGGGTGTATTTATAGCTGGGTGTATGTGGTGTAGCACAGTGAAGTTCACTGTTGGTGAGAATAGTGACGAATGAATCGTCTGACTTAGTATGAACAGGAGAGTTATAGGCAGAATATGGGACAAGAGTATTTTGGGAGTTTTCTGGAATATGGGCCATGCTTAAGGGATGACATGGTTGGATAGGGAATAGTTTGATAAGAATTTAGAAACGAGAATTATTGGAATCTGAGTTTGGGAGCCTGGTTCGAAGGAATCTCAAAGTTAAGCGTGCTCAACTTGGAGAAACCTGGGATGGGTGACCAGATGGGAAGTTCTCACTGGAAGGAAAATCACAGTCACCGGAGTTCGTATGACTGGAATATGGGTCTGGCTGGTCTTAGGTGGACTGGACAGCATGATGGATGAGTAGTTGAAATTTGGGATGACTAGATGACCGATGAATAGTAACGATGATTAGTAACGATGAATAGTGGCGATGGAAAAGTAATTATAGATATCATCGATGAATAGTAACGATGATGAATAGTAATGATAAATAGTAACGATAATGAATAGTGTATGTGAATAGTAACGATGAATAGTAATGGTGAATAGTGATAGTGAATAGTTCGTATGAACGAACGATGAACGATGAATAGGAACTATGAACGAACGGACGAACGATCGAATGATCGGACGAACGAACGATCGGAATTTCGGCAGCATAACGGCAGGAAAAGATTATTTGGACGAACGAACGGACGAACGATCGAATGATCGTACGAACGAACGATCGGAATTTCGGCAGCATAACGGCAGGACAAAGATTATCTGGAAGAACGATGAATAGGGACTATGAACGAACGATGAACGATGAATAGGAACTATGAACGAACGATGAACGATCGAATGATCGAATGAACGAACGATCGGAATTTCGGCAGCATAACGGTAGGAAAAAGATTATTTGGACGAACGAACGGACGAACGATCGGACGAACGGACGAACGAACCATGAACGATCGGACGAACGATCGAACGATCGGACGAACGAACGAACAAACTAAGAACAGGGGACGAACGATCGAAGAACGATCGAACGATCCTTGTGCTAGTGTGTGCTTGTGTGGAACATGGAGTGGGTGTGTGTGTGGGGGGGGAAGAGAGTTGCCATGAAATGGCTTGGGGTGGGATGAGAGGAGGCCCTTGCCCCTCTATTTATAGCCATGGTGGGGGGATTAGGGGGAGGGATGAGAGGATTAGTGGGAGGATGAGAGGATTAGTGGGAGGTTAGCATGTATTTGTCTTGTATAAGTGAGATTAGCTTGTAGAGCTCACCGTATGACACTGGAGGCATACGTATACGTATGAGCATGAGGAAAATTATGAAGAAAATATTTATAGGGACTTGAAAAATGATTCTGAAGATATTTCTCAAGAGGAAAATACTTGGAGATATATCTGTGGAATATTTGGACAGTATTTCTGGACAGAACTTGAAGGGGGTTACTCGAGAAATATCTAGGCGGTATTTCTGGAAAGAAATTGAGGGGGATCACTGGAGAAACATTTGTAGGATATTTGAGGAGGATTTTGGAGAGAATATAGACCACTATACTTTATTTGTTGATATCAACTCGCAAACAAACATTTTGAAATGAAATTTGAAATTCATTTTGAATTTAGAGCGAGTTTGAGAAAATTTCAGGATTTGAATTTTTGGGATGCTACAAATCTACCCCACTTAAAATGAATCTCGTCCTCGAGATTCGGCTTAGAAGGGTTATGGGTATAGCTTTACTTCAGCTACATATCTTCACTTTGCAGACTCTTCGAGGAGATGGAACTTCAACGAATTCTGGCCTTTGAGGAGCATCTGGTTGCCGATTGCAAACGCTGATTCTGGCTACTCAAAGATCATCTTCAGGCTTCTAGGTTTCGCTTGGCAGCAAGCTTATTGAGGAAGCATCGATGCCAACACGCAAACCTTTCTCTTGCGAACTCCCACATGGATTCCTTCCTTGATTGGTCTTCTGGTGCTTCATCAACAAAACTTGGGTGACCACTTCTCATCTAGAAACTTATATGCTTTGATGATCTGGTCCTCCACAAGCTTGCTACAAGTCTTTTCCTTTTTTTTCTCTATAGCAGGAACCTTACTGGAACACTACCCCACTTAAAAAGAATGAGGGTAGAACTCTTGAACCTTGGGGATTTGAATTCCTTGAAGTACCACATAACAAGGGTGTTACGGGTCCTTCTGCTGCTGTTGCTGCTTGAGCAGGCTGCGGAGGGATGACTGGCACAGGGTTGATTCTGGGAGAACCTTCTTCTTATCTTCTCTTCACTATCTTCTTTTCTCTTCTCACTTTTCACTTTTCACTGCCTCTTTCTTTCTCTTTGCTCTTCCCACTGGAGGATTCTATCGATGAGTATTACCATCATACAGAGGAGGAAACCAAAGACTATGAACCATGTGCAACAGTCTTCAACCCAAGAATCACCAAGCATTGTGATCTTAGGGGCGAGGGAGTGGAAAATGGAGTTGCTTGCGATTTGGCAGAGGGGATTTATCTGGAGTGTGCTTTGAGCGAGTTGGGAGTTGAGGGAGCTGGTGGGGGGTTTATAGGCGAGCGTTGGTGTTCGGTTGCGGAGTAGTGGTGATGGAGTAGGTGCTACGTGGCAACAGGTGCGACGGAGGGGAAGGGGGGCCTGGTGTTGCCGGCGACGATGGCGGTGGGTGCGCTGCAAAAGGGGGCGTGGGTGGCGGTAGTGCGCTGCAAAGGGGGCGTAGGGCGGTGGTAAAGTGCATGGAGGCGGGCACGCGTGCAGGGGGGCACGGGTGAGTGGTGGGGTCGACGACCGTGATGTTTGTGGTCTCTGGTTCCAAGAATCTTTGCCTCTCTGTATGGTAATAACTCCTTTTGTCCTCTTTTCCTGTTTACTTTGACTCAGGGGCAGTGCTTTGATTCTCACGGTCGGTCCTTTTGACTGAGCGACTGGATAGGCTCCTCTGTAGCTTATTCCAGGCTTCAAGGGTAAGCTTCCCGGTATCTTCTTGGGTAAGGCACTTTTCTCTTCAGATGGGTTAAGATGAGAATGGAAGCATAAGGTAAGGATTAGCTCTAATTTGTGATCTATGTTTTTAGAGAAAACCTTTTTAAGAAAAACGAAAAGAAAAAACACAAGCTCAGCAATGATAAGCACAAACAAATCAAATGTTTTGAATAAGGGTAGAATAGAGTTTTTCCAAAGCACGAGCTACTCAGATTCGGGGGCTAAGCATAACTACTATTGCTTGGCTCCTGAATTGAGAACTATGCTAAATGCAACTTATGAGCACTAACGTTAAAGCATCACATATGCACTCAAAAGGGGAGAAAACATCAAGTGAAATTCATTTTGAAATGCCCTAGGGGGCCACACAATTAGAGTTTTGCAAAACACGAGTCTACACAATTACCTTTCATACATGCAGGGCTCTAGCCAAAGTGAAGAAAAACTTCACTACCCAATGCATGCAGAGGACTGGGCATAACTAACTCAGATCTAGCAGCTTCTCTTCTGGCAAGGCTGACGCACAACTTCAATCTGAGATATCTCCTGGATGGGTCAACAGGGAGCTGATGTTGATGACTTCTTCTGGCGGCGACTGAGATGGCAAGACATGGTCGAACTCTTCTTCAAGCTGGACTGGCTCTTGTAGCTCCTCTGAGGGCGGTGGTGCTGGCGGGGTGCTTGCAGCTTCTTCCTTGACCTCAAGGGACGGTGCTAGAATCTTCTTCATGGCGAGGGGCTCAAACAACTCTGGCGGGGGATCTTGGGAGGATTCAGGGTGCTCTTGTTTATCCATAGCCTTAGGGGAGACTGGAATTCCTTCCAAGACTATGGTTCCTTCCGGGAGTTCCCAAGCCTTCTTCTCTCCTCTGATAGAGACCGGGTGACCTTCAAGAATCTGGGAATCTTCAGCTCTCCTGGGTTGAACTGGGTTGGATGGAGCGGGCTCTTGGATCCGCAGGGCTCTACGTTGGTTATGGGTTACCAAGTAGGCCTCCATCAGCTTCTGGACATGCTCATCCTTGGCTTGCTTCAGGGCTTCAACAGCAATGACTTCACGACTTTCTAAGGCAGCTACACGGGCTTGAGCTGTGGTGAGATCCACATGGAGCTTACGGTTGAGCTTCTCTGCATCTTCTGCTCGGGTAATCATCTGACGGTGGTGTCGGGCCAAGAAATCATACTGGGCATCCAGGGTGAGTAGGTATGCAGTGAGGTACACGACTGTGGGGTCGTCCTCAAGCAGCTGCTGCTCTTCCAATGCACGCATCCTGGCCATCCAAACTGGACGGTCTCTCTGAAAGGGCGGAAAGAATCTGAGCGGGGTGTCGGCCACTTCTTCTTCATAGATCTGACACAAGGCCCTCAATGCCTTGCGAGCGACGACTTGGCAGTTGTCTTTGAATCTGTGCCCAGCAGTAGTGACACTCCATTCCGCATGGTGCGGACTGGATCCAATGTATACAGTCACGACACACTTCTCTGTGCCATGCTCGATGAATTCACGACCATCATACTCTGGCTGACTCCTGATTCTGAGGCGGACTGTGCATGCTCTCAGCAACTTGGGGAAACCACCTTCATTCTGGCAGAAGCTGGTTTGGCACCGAACCACCATCTGACTTCTGAGAGAAGGAAAGGGAGAAAACATTTTTGAAATGAAGGGATGAGAGTAAGAATTTTTTTTAGAAAATAGTTTTGACTCAAAAACTTTTGATCAGGCTAAGGGTTACGTCCTGCGGCCAACCTAACAGCTCTGATACCACCTGAAGCGTCCCTAATCCTTTGGGACTCAAATGTGATACAATTACTAGTCCCAGGAGGCTAGCAAACACATTTATACATCAGATGATACCAAATCTGCTTAAACGAGACAAACCTATAAAGGTGGCGGTCAACTTTAAGAGTTGGTCCACAACTCGAGACATATCATCAGAGTGGGGCTGAAGCAGCCCGATATACGCAGCGAAGCAAGTCAGCGGTCCAACAGCCACAGGCAAGGTTGGGAACAGTCGTAACTCTTACCCGATCTCCTTTTTCTGAAAAACAACAAATAAGCAAGGGTGAGTACAAACGTACTCAGCAGCCCACCTTCACCCGCGGAATGGGGAAATCAGATATAATGCATGGAATATGTGGAGCTCGGGATATTTTGCAGAAACAACAATATTTAATGCAGAGTTGTTTTGAAAAATATTTTGTATTTTTGCAAAGCGCATCCTCTCCAAAAGGAGCAGGAAGTTTTTCAGTATTATAACAAAATCCCCTGGACTAAACCATCCAGGCATCTCAGCAGTTTCCCATTGGTTTTCCTTTTCAAAAACCGCTACTGGACTTCCCGTCCACCATAGCTCACGGCTCAACCGCCGAACCTTTTTAAAAACCACTTTTCTCAAAACCATCTCTTTTTTTGGAAAACAAAACATTAATTGCCATACCATACCAGACTCGTCCATTCCTGTGGACACAGACTATTCAAATAGGTTTTCAAACTCTGCGCAGAGGTGTACACTTTACCCACTAGTCCGGCTCTGCGATCTCATGATCAATGAGATCCGAATCCGAATCTCTTTCTTTCCCCGCACATCCTAACCTTAACGGTTATCCGGAAGGAGTCAGGCCACCACCATGTCCAAACCGGACAAAACTTTCCCCCTCCTTATCCTCCCGGTGCTCCCCAGCCTTCATAACCCTGGGGTTGGACCGTACGAGTTCAGATTGAGTGACTGCCCACACAGTCTCGAGTGGTTGTACTATTAAAGAGTACAGGTAGTGAAGATGACAAACCGGTCCTTATATGAGGGGACAATCCTTCTGCTCACGCCTAAACCAGCTGAGCCAACACCTTAGGCCCTCCCCTAAACCAGGGAGTCCCTGATTATCCCACTCACAAGGTGATAAGGGTGAAAACCCTTCATCACACACATTTTGAAAAGCATTTTCTTTTGAAAACTCACACCTGTTCTCAAATCATTTGGAACATATATATCAGGGATTGATTGCGGCAAGCGGCTGGGTGGCCATAATAACTTGTCTTAAAATCATATCATGCATAAAATAACAGGCTGAGGGTTGTGGTTGAAAAATCATAGGTAATTTATGCATCAAAGGGATCCAGTGAGCTTGCCGTGCTTATTCGGCGAAGGGGGAAGGGGAGCTCGCGGAACTGGCTTCTGGCTCCACTGCCTGGCGCAGACTTGCAGATCTGGCCTCCACGAGATGGCACGAACGCTCCGATAACTATGCAACATGAACAAGCAAACATACAAACCAGCAAGTATACCAACAAATATTTAGTATAGTGGTCAGAAAAGCGATATATGGATGGGTAGAGTCTTGAGTAGAATCTATGTCATGTGGTGCTGTGATATTACTGGTGGTGGAGCGGAGGTGCTTACCAGGAGGGTGGACTGGAGGCAAAGCGACACTATGCGTGTAGCCGGCAGAGCGGAGTAACTGAGTGGGTGGGGTGTTTGCCTTGGCTGAGGGTGTTGAGTGTGTGTGGAGAGGGAGAGGGTAGCTGGGTGTATTTATAGCTGGGTGTATGTGGTGTAGCACAGTGAAGTTCACTGTTGGTGAGAATAGTGACGAATGAATCGTCTGACTTAGTATGAACAGGAGAGTTATAGGCAGAATATGGGACAAGAGTATTTTGGGAGTTTTCTGGAATATGGGCCATGCTTAAGGGATGACATGGTTGGATAGGGAATAGTTTGATAAGAATTTAGAAACAAGAATTATTGGAATCTGAGTTTGGGAGCCTGGTTCGAAGGAATCTCAAAGTTAAGCGTGCTCAACTTGGAGAAACCTGGGATGGGTGACCAGATGGGAAGTTCCCACTGGAAGGAAAATCACAGTCACCGGAGTTCGTATGACTGGAATATGGGTCTGGCTGGTCTTAGGTGGACTGGACAGCATGATGGATGAGTAGTTGAAATTTGGGATGACTAGATGACCGATGAATAGTAACGATGCTTAGTAACGATGAATAGTGGCGATGGAAAAGTAATTATAGATATCATCGATGAATAGTAACGATGATGAATAGTAATGATAAATAGTAACGATAATGAATAGTGAAAGGGAATTAGGCTTACACCTAGTCCCTAATTAATTTTGGTGGTTGAATTACCCAACACAAATCTATTGGACTAACCAGTTTGCCCAAGTGTATAGATTATACAGGTGTTAAAGGTTCACACTCAGCCAATAAAAAGATCAGATTTTGGATTCAACAAAGGAGCAAAGGGCCAACCGAAGGCACCTCTGGTTTGGCGCACCGGACTGTCCGGTGTGCCACCGGACAGTGTCCGGTGCACCACCGGACATGTCCGGTGCACCAGAGGACTCCAACACCAACTCGCCACCTTCGGGAATTTCCAGAGGCACTCGCGCTATAATTCACCGGACTGTCCGGTGTACACCAGACAGTGTCCGGTGCGCCATGGAGAAGCGGCCTCAGGAACTCGCCAGCTTCGGGAAACTCCAACGGCTAGTCCGCTAAAATTCACCGGACTGTCCGGTGTACACCGGACTGTCTGGTGCGACTCCGGAGCAACGGCTATCTCCGCGCCAACGGCTCTCTGCCGCGCATTTAATGCGAGCTCTGCGCGCGCAGAAGTCAGGCGCGCCCATACTGGCACACCGGACAGCAAACAGTACCTGTCCGGTGTGCACCGGACACCCAGGCGGGCCCACAAGTCAGAAGCTCCAACGGTCAGAATTCAACGGCAGTGATGACGTGGCAGGGGGCACCGGACTGTCCGGTGTGCACCGGACTGTCCGGTGCGCCATCGAGCAGACAGCCTCCCAACGGCCACTTTTGGTGGTTGGGGCTATAAATACCCCAACCACCCCACCATTCATTGCATCCAAGTTCTCTACTTCCCAACTACTACAAGAGCTCTAGTATTCAATTCTAGACACACCAAAGAGATCAAATCCTCTCCAAATTCCACACAACGGCATAGTGACTAGAGAGAGTGATTTGCTTGTGTTCTTTCGAGCTCTTGCGCTTGGATTGCTTCCTTCTTTCTTGATTCTTTCTTGTGATCAAACACTCACTTGTAATTAAGGCAAGAGGCACCAATTGTGTGGTGGCCCTTGCGGGAAGTTTGATTCCCAAGTGATTTGAGAAGAGAAGCTCACTCGGTCCGAGGGACCGATTGAGAGAGGGAAGGGTTGAAAGAGACCCGGCCTTTGTGGCCTCCTCAACGGGGAGTAGGTTTGCAAGAACCGAACCTCGGTAAAACAAATCCGCGTGTCACACTCTTCATTTGCTTGTGATTTGTTTTGCTCCCTCTCTCACGGACTCGTTTATATTTCTAACGCTAACCCGGCTTGTAGTTGTGATTATTTTTAAGAATTTCAGTTTTGCCCTATTCACCCCCCCTCTAGGCGACTTTCAATTGGTATCAGAGCCCGGTGCTTCATTAGAGCCTAACCGCTCGAAGTGATGTCGGGAGATCATGCCAAGAAGGAGATGGAGACCGGCGAAAAGCCCACTACAAGCCACGGGAGCACTTCATCGGAAGAGTCCCGCACCAAGAGGAAGGAGAAGAAGAAGATCTCCTCCAACAAAGGGAAGGAGAAGAAATCTTCTTCTCACCACAAAGAGAAGAAGGAAAAATCTTCTTCCCACAAGCCGTGTCGGAGTGGGGACAAGCACAAGAGGATGAGGAAAGTGGTCTACTACGAGACCGACACTTCATCAACATCGACCTCCGACTCCGATGCGCCCTCCGTCACTTCTAAGCGCCAAGAGCGCAAGAAGTATAGTAAGATCCCCCTACGCTACCCTCGCATTTCCAAACATACACCTTTATTTTCCGTCCCATTAGGCAAACCACCAACTTTTGATGGTGAAGATTACGCTAGGTGGAGCGATTTAATGCGATTTCATCTAACCTCGCTCCACAAAGGTATATGGGATGTTGTTGAGTTTGGTGCACAGGTACCGTCGGTAGGGGATGAGAACTATGATGAGGATGAGGTGGCCCAAATCGAGCACTTCAACTCTCAAGCAACAACAATACTCCTCGCCTCTCTAAGTAGAGAGGAGTATAACAAAGTACAAGGGTTGAAGAGCGCCAAGGAGATTTGGGATGTGCTCAAAACCGCGCACGAGGGAGACGAGCTCACTAAGATCACCAAGCGGGAAACGATCGAGGGGGAGCTCGGTCGGTTCCGGCTTTGCAAAGGGGAGGAGCCACAACACATGTACAACCGGCTCAAGACATTGGTGAATCAAGTGCGCAACCTCGAGAGCGTAAAGTGGGATGACCACGAGATGGTTAAGGTTATTCTAAGATCTCTTATTTTCCTTAATCCTACTCAAGTTCAATTGATTCGTGGTAATCCTAGATATACTAAAATGACCCCCGAGGAAGTTATCGGGAATTTTGTGAGTTTTGAGTGCATGATCGAAGGCTCGAGGAAGATCAACGAGCTTGATGATGCCACCACATCCGAAGCTCAACCCGTTGCATTCAAGGCAACGGAGGAGAAGAAGGAGGAGTCTACACCAAGTCGACAACCAATAGACGCCTCCAAGCTCGACAATGAGGAAATGGCGCTCGTCATCAAGAGCTTCCGCCAAATCCTCAAGCAAAGGAGAGGGAAAGACTACAAGTCCCGCTCCAAGAAGGTTTGCTACAAATGTGGTAAGCCCGGTCACTTTATTGCTAAATGTCCATTATCAAGTGATAGTGACAGGGGCGACGACAAGAAGGGGAGAAGAAAGGAGAAGAAGAGGTACTACAAGAAGAAGGGCGGCGATGCCCATGTTTGTCGGGAGTGGGACTCCGACGAAAGCTCTAGCGACTCCTCCGACGACGAGGACGCCGCCAACATCGCCGTCACCAAGGGACTCCTCTTCCCCAACGTCGGCCACAAGTGCCTCATGGCAAAGGACGGCAAAAGGAAGAAGGTTAAATCCAACTCCTCCACCAAATATGAATCGTCTAGTGATGATAATGCTAGTGGTGAGGAAGATAATTTGCGTATCCTTTTTGCCAATCTTAACATGGAACAAAAAGAAAAATTAAATGAGCTAATTAGTGCCATCCATGAAAAGGATGATCTCTTGGACTCCCAAGAGGACTTCCTAATCAAGGAAAATAAGAAACATGTTAAGGTTAAAAATGCTTACGCTCTACAAGTTGAAAAATGTGAAAAAATGTCTAGTGAGCTAAGCACTTGCCGTGAGATGATTGACAACCTTAGAAATGAAAATGCTAGTTTAAATGCTAAGGTTGATTCTCATGTTTGTAATGTTTCAATTCCCAATCCTAGAGATAATAATGATGATTTGCTTGCTAAGATTGAAGAATTAAACATTTCTCTTGCTAGCCTTAGATTAGAGAATGAAAATTTGATTGCTAAGGCTAAAGATTTTGATGTTTGCAAAGTTACAATTGCCGATCTTAGAGATAAAAATGATATACTTCGTGCTAAGAGTGTTGAACTTAATTCTTGCAAACCATCTACATCTACCATTGAGCATGTCACTATTTGTACTAGATGTAGAAATGTTATATTGATGCTATTCATGATCATATGGCTTTAATTAAACAACAAAATGATCATATAGCAAAACTAGATGCTAAAATTGCCGAGCACAACTTAGAAAATGAGAAATTTAAATTTGCTCGTAGCATGCTTTATAATGGGAGACGCCCTGGCATTAAGGATGGCATTGGCTACCAAAGGGGAGACAATGTCAAACTTAGTGCCCCTCCTAAAAGATTGTCAAATTTTGTTAAGGGCAAGGCTCCCATGCCTCAGGATAACGAGGGTTACATTTTGTACCCTGCCGGTTATCCCGAGAGCAAAATTAGGAGAATTCACTCTAGGAAGTCTCACTCTGGCCCTAATCATGCTTTTATGTATAAGGGTGAGACATCTAGCTCTAGGCAACCAACCCGTGCTAAGTTGCCTAAGAAGAAAACTCCTAATGCATCAAATGATCATGCTATTTCATTTAGAACTTTTGATGCTTCATATGTGCTTACTAACAAATCCGGCAAGGTAGTTGCCAAGTTTGTTGGGGGCAAACACAAGGGCTCTAAGACTTGTGTTTGGGTACCCAAAGTTCTTGTGTCTAATGCCAAAGGACCCAAAACCGTTTGGGTACCTAAAGTCAAGAACTAAAATTGTTTTGTAGGTTTATGCATCCGGGGGCTCAAGTTGGATACTCGACAGCGGGTGCACAAACCACATGACAGGGGAGAAGAAGATGTTCTCCTCCTTCGAGAAAAACCAAGATCCCCAACGAGCTATCACATTCGGGGATGGAAAACAAGGTTTGGTCAAAGGATTGGGTAAAATTGCTATATCACCTGACCATACTATTTCCAATGTTTTTCTTGTAGATTCTTTAGATTACAATTTGCTTTCCGTTTCACAATTATGTCAAATGGGCTACAACTGTCTATTTACTGATGTAGGTGTCACTGTCTTTAGAAGAAGTGATGATTCAATAGCATTTAAGGGTGTGTTGGAGGGTCAGCTATACTTGGTAGATTTTGATAGAGCTGAACTCGACACTTGCTTAATCGCTAAGACTAACATGGGTTGGCTCTGGCACCGCCGACTAGCCCATGTTGGAATGAAGAATCTTCATAAGCTTCTAAAGGGAGAACACATTTTAGGATTAACAAATGTTCATTTTGAGAAAGACAGGATTTGTAGCGCATGCCAGGCAGGGAAGCAAGTTGGTACCCATCATCCACACAAAAACATCATGACGACCGACAGGCCACTGGAGCTCCTACACATGGACCTATTCGGCCCGATTGCTTACATAAGCATCGGCGGGAGTAAGTACTGTCTAGTTATTGTGGATGATTATTCTCGCTTCACTTGGGTGTTCTTTTTGCAGGAAAAATCTCATACCCAAGAAACCTTAAAGGGATTCTTGAGACGGGCTCAAAATGAGTTCGGCTTAAGAATCAAGAAAATTAGAAGCGACAATGGGACGGAGTTCAAGAACTCTCAAATTGAAGGCTTCCTTGAGGAGGGAATCAAGCATGAGTTCTCTTCTCCCTACACCCCTCAACAAAATGGTGTAGTGGAGAGGAAGAATCGAATTCTTTTGGACATAGCAAGGACCATGCTTGATGAGTACAAGACTTCGGATCGGTTTTGGGCCGAGGCGGTCAACACCGCTTGCTACGCCATCAACCGGTTATATCTTCACCGAATCCTCAAGAAGACATCATATGAACTCCTAACCGGTAAAAAGCCCAACATTTCATACTTTAGAGTTTTTGGTAGCAAATGCTTTATTCTTGTTAAAAGAGGTAGAAAATCTAAATTTGCTCCTAAAACTGTAGAAGGTTTTTTACTTGGTTATGACTCAAACACAAGGGCATATAGGGTCTTTAACAAGTCCACTGGACTAGTTGAAGTCTCATGTGACGTTGTGTTTGATGAAACTAACGGCTCTCAAGTAGAGCAAGTTGATCTTGATGAGATAGGTAATGAAGAGGCTCCATGCATAGCGCTAAGGAACATGTCCATTGGGGATGTGTGTCCTAAGGAATCCGAAGAGCCTCCAAGTGCACAAGATCAACCATCCTCCACCACGCAAGCATCTCCACCAACTCAAAATGAGGATGAGGCTCACGTTGATGAAGGGCAAAATCAAGAAGATGAGCCACCTCAAGATGATGGCAATAATCAAGGGGGAGATGCAAAAGATCAAGAAAAGGAGGATGAGGAAGAACCAAGGCCGCCACACCCAAGAGTCCACCAAGCAATCCAATGAGATCACCCCGTCGACACCATCCTCGGCGACATTCATAAGGGGTAACTACTAGATCTCGGGTTGCTCATTTTTGTGAACATTACTCTTTTGTTTCCTCTATTGAGCCACACAGGGTAGAGGAAGCTCTCCAAGACTCGGATTGGGTGGTGGCGATGCAAGAGGAGCTCAACAACTTCACTAGAAATGAGGTATGGCATTTGGTTCCACGTCCTAACCAAAATGTTGTAGGAACCAAATGGGTCTTCCGCAACAAGCAAGATGAGCATGGTGTGGTGACAAGGAACAAAGCACGACTTGTGGCCAAGGGATACTCCCAAGTCGAAGGTTTGGATTTCGGTGAAACCTATGCACCCGTAGCTAGGCTTGAGTCAATTCGCATATTATTGGCCTATGCTACTTACCATGGCTTTAAGCTTTATCAAATGGACGTGAAAAGTGCCTTCCTCAACGGACCAATCAAGGAAGAGGTCTATGTTGAGCAACCTCCCGGCTTTGAAGACAATGAGTACCCTAACCATGTTTATAGGCTCTCTAAGGCGCTTTATGGGCTCAAGCAAGCCCCAAGAGCATGGTATGAATGCCTTAGAGATTTCCTTATTGCAAATGGCTTCAAAGTCGGCAAGGCCGATCCTACTCTCTTTACTAAAACTCTTGAAAATGATTTGTTCGTATGCCAAATTTATGTTGATGATATTATATTTGGGTCTACTAACGAATCTACATGTGAAGAATTTAGTAGGATCATGACAAAGAAATTTGAGATGTCTATGATGGGGGAGTTGAAGTATTTCTTAGGATTTCAAGTGAAGCAACTCCAAGAGGGCACCTTCCTTAGCCAAACGAAGTATACTCAAGATATTCTAAGCAAGTTTGGGATGAAGGATGCCAAGCCCATCAAGACACCCATGGGAACCAATGGGCATCTCGACCTCGACACGGGAGGTAAGTCCGTGGATCAAAAGGTATACCGGTCGATGATAGGTTCCTTACTCTATTTATGTGCTTCTCGACCGGACATTATGCTTTCCGTATGCATGTGTGCAAGATTCCAATCCGACCCTAAGGAATCCCACCTTACGGCCGTAAAACGAATCTTGAGATATTTGGCTTAGACTCCTAAGTTTGGGCTTTGGTACCCTCGGGGATCCACTTTTGATTTAATTTGTTATTCCGATGCTGATTGGGCGGGGTGTAAGATTAACAGAAAGAGCACATCGGGGACTTGCCAGTTCTTGGGAAGATCCTTGGTGTCTTGGGCTTCAAAGAAGCAAAATTCGGTCGCTCTTTCAACCGCCGAAGCCGAGTACATTGCCGCAGGTCATTGTTGCGCGCAATTACTTTGGATGAGGCAAACCCTGCGGGACTACGGTTACAAATTAACCAAAGTTCCTTTGCTATGTGATAATGAGAGTGCAATCAAAATGGCCGACAATCCTGTCGAGCATAGCCGCACTAAACACATAGCCATTCGGTATCATTTTCTTAGGGATCACCAACAAAAGGGGGATATCGAGATTTCATACATTAACACTAAAGATCAATTAGCCGATATCTTTACCAAGCCACTTGATGAACAAACTTTTACCAAACTTAGGCATGAGCTCAATATTCTTGATTCTAGAAATTTCTTTTGCTAGTTTGCACACATAGCTCATTTTATCTACCTTTGATCATATCTCTTTTATATATGCTATGACTAATGTGTTTTCAAGAGTATTTCAAACCAAGTCATAGGTATATTGAAAGGGAATTGGAGTCTTCGGCGAAGACAAAGGCTTCCACTCCGTAACTCATACTTCGCCATCACTCCAAGCAACTCTCTATTTTTTGGGGAGAAATGAGCATCAAAGAAAAGGACTTCGTCTTTGGGAGAGAGTAAGAGCCCAAAGCTAAAGGACCGGACTTCGCCTTTGGTATAATCTTAACTCATTTATTTATGACCAAAGGGGAAGATAGCACTTCGAGGGCTCTAATGATTCCGTTTTTGGCGATTCATGCCAAAAAGGGGGAGAAATGAGCCCAAAGCAAAAGGACCGCACCACCACCGATTTCAAAAACTTAGTGTTGAATATTTATCAATTAATTTTCCTATTGTGTTCAAAAAAGGGGGAGAAAGTAGTATTTCAAAATGATATATCAAAACCCTCTTGAACACTAAGAGGTGGATCTCTTCTAGGGGGAGTTTTGTTTAGTCAAAGGAGAAGCATTTGAAACAGGGGGAGAAAATTTCAAATCTTGAAAATGCTTTGCAAACTCTTATTCATTTACCTTTGACTATTTGCAAAAGATCTTTGAAAAGGACTTACAAAAGAATTTGCAAAAACAAAACATGTGGTGCAAGCGTGGTCCAAAATGTTAAATAAGAAAGAAACAATCCATGCATATCTTGTAAGTATTAACATTGGCTCAATTCCAAGCAACCTTTACACTTACATTATGCAAACTAGTTCAATTATGCACTTCTATATTTTCTTTGGTTTGTGTTGGCATCAATCACCAAAAAGGAGGAGATTGAAAGGGAATTAGGCTTACACCTAGTCCCTAATTAATTTTGGTGGTTGAATTACCCAACACAAATCTATTGGACTAACCAGTTTGCCCAAGTGTATAGATTATACAGGTGTTAAAGGTTCACACTCAGCCAATAAAAAGATCAGATTTTGGATTCAACAAAGGAGCGAAGGGCCAACCGAAGGCACCTCTGGTTTGGCGCACCGGACTGTCCGGTGTGCCACCGGACAGTGTCCGGTGCACCACCGGACATGTCCGGTGCACCAGAGGACTCCAACACCAACTCGCCACCTTCGGGAATTTCCAGAGGCACTCACGCTATAATTCACCGGACTGTCCGGTGTACACCGGACAGTGTCCGGTGCGCCATGGAGAAGCGGCCTCAGGAACTCGCCAGCTTCGGGAAACTCCAACGGCTAGTCCGCTAAAATTCACCGGACTGTCCGGTGTACATCGGACTGTCCGGTGCGACTCCGGAGCAACGGCTATCTCCGCGCCAACGGCTCTCTGCCGCGCATTTAATGCGAGCTCTGCGCGCGCAGAAGTCAGGCGCGCCCATACTAGCACACCGGACAGCAAACAGTACCTGTCCGGTGTGCACCGGACACCCAGGCGGGCCCACAAGTCAGAAGCTCCAACGGTCAGAATTCAACGGCAGTGATGACGTGGCAGGGGGCACCGGACTGTCCGGTGTGCACCGGACTGTCCGGTGCGCCATCGAGCAGACAGCCTCCCAACGGCCACTTTTGGTGGTTGGGGCTATAAATACCCCAACCACCCCACCATTCATTGCATCCAAGTTCTCTACTTCCCAACTACTACAAGAGCTCTAGTATTCAATTCTAGACACACCAAAGAGATCAAATCCTCTCCAAATTCCACACAACGCCATAGTGACTAGAGAGAGTGATTTGCTTGTGTTCTTTCGAGCTCTTGCGCTTGGATTGCTTCCTTCTTTCTTGATTCTTTCTTGTGATCAAACACTCACTTGTAATTAAGGCAAGAGGCACCAATTGTGTGGTGGCCCTTGCGGGAAGTTTGATTCCCAAGTGATTTGAGAAGAGAAGCTCACTCGGTCCGAGGGACCGATTGAGAGAGGGAAGGGTTGAAAGAGACCCGGCCTTTGTGGCCTCCTCAATGGGGAGTAGGTTTGCAAGAACCGAACCTCGGTAAAACAAATCCGCGTGTCACACTCTTCATTTGCTTGTGATTTGTTTTGCTCCCTCTCTCACGGACTCGTTTATATTTCTAACGCTAACCCGGCTTGTAGTTGTGATTATTTTTAAGAATTTCAGTTTCGCCCTATTCACCCCCCCTCTAGGCGACTTTCAAATAGTGTATGTGAATAGTAACGATGAATAGTAATGGTGAATAGTGATAGTGAATAGTTCGTATGAACGAACGATGAACGATGAATAGGAACTATGAACGAACGGACGAACGATCGAATGATCGGACGAACGAACGATCGGAATTTCGGCAGCATAACGGCAGGAAAAGATTATTTGGACGAACGAACGGACGAACGATCGAATGATCATACGAACGAACGATCGGAATTTCGGCAGCATAACGGCAGGACAAAGATTATCTGGAAGAACGATGAATAGGGACTATGAACGAACGATGAACGATGAATAGAAACTATGAACGAACGATGAACGATCGAATGATCGAACGAACGAACGATCGGAATTTCGGCAGCATAACGGTAGGAAAAAGATTATTTGGACGAACGAACGGACGAACGATCGAACGATCGGACGAACGAACCATGAACGATCGGACGAACGATCGAATGATCGGACGAACGAACGAACAAACTAAGAACAGGGGACGAACGATCGAAGAACGATCGAACGATCCTTGTGCTAGTGTGTGCTTGTGTGGAACATGGAGTGGGTGTGTGTGGGGGGGGGAAGAGAGTTGCCATGAAATGGCTTGGGGTGGGATGAGAGGAGGCCCTTGCCCCTCTATTTATAGCCATGGTGGGGGGATTAGGGGGAGGGATGAGAGGATTAGTGGGAGGTTAGCATGTATTTGTCTTGCATAAGTGAGATTAGCTTGTAGAGCTCACCGTATGACACTGGAGGCATACGTATACGTATGAGCATGAGGAAAGTTATGAAGAAAATATTTATAGGGACTTGAAAAATGATTCTGAAGATATTTCTCAAGAGGAAAATACTTGGAGATATATCTGTGGAATATTTGGACAGTATTTCTGGACAGAACTTGAAGGGGGTTACTCGAGAAATATCTAGGCGGTATTTCTGGAAAGAAATTGAGGGGGATCACTGGAGAAACATTTGTAGGATATTTGAGGAGGATTTTGGAGAGAATATAGACCACTATACTTTATTTGTTGATATCAACTCGCAAACAAACATTTTGAAATGAAATTTGAAATTCATTTTGAATTTAGAGCGAGTTTGAGAAAATTTCAGGATTTGAATTTTTGGGATGCTACAGCTGCGGTGTCTTCGGCTTCGGCAGTCTCTGCAAAGGCAATTTTTGACATCGTCGCCGGTGGCGGCGTCTGATGAATCACATCTGTCACTTGAATGATTCTCCGTTTTTTCGGCTTCGCAGGACTTTCTGCTGCCGAAGGTTTTTCGTCCTTCTGAAAAAACTTTGTGAGTTCCGGTGCTAGCGGACTTAGCTTGACGGGCAAAGATTCAGTCATTACCTTCAAAATTTCTTCTACTTCGGCAGCAGAAGGTGTCACAGACATTTCCTCATCTCGGATTAATGTCTCTGGTTCTGGAGACGCAGGCTTCGGAGATGCAGCTTTTCTCTTTCTTGGAACAACTGCTTTCGGTTCAAGCTTTTCTTTCTTCTTTTTTGGTTGATCTTCGTCGTCTTTAGTTAAAGTGCTAGCCACTCGTTTTCTTTTCTGCCCTTCGGCACCCTTGTCTAATCGCTCGTAGTCAGGGTATTCAAAGCCTATAGCATCAAGCACTCTGTTCAGCCTTCGTTTCGGCCGGGTGCCGAAGGCTGCCGTCATCAATTGATCTTCTTTTTTAGAATAATTCCCAAGAATTTCAGTACTCATTACTTTGATTGTTTCGAGCCATTCTTGGCAGGGTTCTTTAAAATATTTCTTGAACTTGTAGTGGTAGGGCAGGCGGACAAGTTCCCCCTCTTTCTTCTCTTTTTCGAGCTTCGACATAGCCCATTCCTTCATAGTTGGAAATATTTTGAACGACAGAAATTCCTGCACAAGATCTCTAGTGCCAATGTGCTCAGCAATAGTCCTGAATTCAGCCAACGCGATTTGAGTTGGACCATCTGGTGACATATTGCAGTGGGGCCTGGTCTCTCCGAAGATCAGTTCAAGCGGGCTCTGTACTAGCTTCTCCTTGTCATCGTCAACTTTGACGTAGAACCATTCCGATTTCCAGCCTGCCGGCCACTTGCTTCGGTAGCTGATCACAGGGAATTTTGTAGTCTTCCGATAGGCAAAATTATAACAACCAAAATTTTCATGTAACCCATCTTTTCTGGCCTTAGTTTGATAATGCAGCTCGTGTACCCGGCAGAAACCTTCGGCAAATGGCTCCACCCCTTGGCTTCGGAGAGCCCAAATATAAACACTAAGTCTGACAATAGCATTAGGAGTTAGTTGATGAAAATAGATACCAAACTTCTTCAGCACATCGGCAATCATCCTATTCAAAGGAAATCTCAAACCAGCTTTGAGGAAGCTCTTGAAAATCACTATTTCATCTTTCTGTGGCTTCGGGGTAGTTTCTTCTCCACCGAAGCGAACCACCTTCTTCTCATCTTCGCTAAAGTAGCCCGATTTTACCATCTTCGAGAAATCAGCCTTGGAGATGGTTGACTTTCCGAAGTCCAGGTGGCTAGGCTTGCTTGGTATTGCGATATTGTGATCATCTTCAGAATCAGTCTCTTCAATATCTGCTTGTTCTGCTTCGGCAGCAGGGGTGTTCTCCGATGTCACCAACCCACTTCGCCTCATTGCTTCCGAAACAGGGACAGTTTCCGCAGCTTCAGTTTCGTCTCCTTCGCGCTCAGCCCTAGCAGTAGAGCGCACCCTGGCCATTTGATTTTGAATATCTTGAAAATTGCTCAGAAATTAATAACCTTTTTCCCGAAGCTCTTCTTCTGACGAAGCAGATGCTAAACTAGAGCTTCGTTCGAATGCGAAAGTCAAGCTTCGGCTATGGTTAAAAATTTTGGCAGCAAAACAGTGCAATAGCAATGAATGTTGTGGTAACTTTACACCTACCAGTCTGTTTATATAGTGTTGCAGGAAAGAAGGTGAATCGTCGGGAATTTTTACACCAAGCAAACGGTTGCTCGCACCCGCTGAACGGTGGACCGCAAAAACCAGAATAGTGAACTCGCATGGTGGAATCGCTACGCGCTCGAAAACTGTATCGTTTCTCGACAACGAGCTCAGGGAAGGTGTTTTTCGGACCTTCGGCTTCCTGAAGCCTGAGAGACTTTTTTCACGGATCAAGCTCGTTACGAAAAACGATCTAGTACCACGAAGGGGCTACTGTTGGGACCATGCTTCGTCGCCGAAGGTCCTGTAGAGCTGCGGCTGAAGTTGCTCGTGCGTGATGACGAAGGTATCATTCGTGAAGCTTCAGGGTTATAACATATCCGAAGATGAGGGGTCGAACCGACTTAAAGATAGAATGACCTTTTAGCCTGTAGGGGTCTGAGTCATTGTTGTAAACTTTTATGAAGGGCATGATTGTAATTCCTCACAGGTTGTGTCCTGTGCCTATAAATAGTGAACAATATTCCTTTACTGTTCACGCATTTTTCCTGTAATTGCAAGAGCATCACTCGGGAATTATTGCTTGTCAAGGCAAAGGTATAAGCATACCTTGAACATTGTATTCAAACATTTTAGATTCAGATAGTAAATATGTGAACGGTGCCATTTATCTCCAACATATTTATCTTTAATATTCTACATTTCGCATCATTTTATATTATTTTTATTACCTTTGTAATGTTATGTTTGTGACCTTCGTCTGAAGTTCATTAAACCCCCGAGGAGATAATGCTTCAGCGGACGAAGGGTATTTAATATTTAACATCTTTGTGTTGCCTTGTTCTTGATTCCTAGCATTTGAGAACAAGTCCCCAATAGTTACCCTCTCATCGGAGTGCAGTGGAAGTCTTTCATGGTCCAAGTCCACCTTTTCCCTTTCAAACCTCCTTTGAGACTAAATTAAGAAAACTCAAGCACATGGTTAGTCTCAAAGGGTCAAGTTGTAGCACATCTCCCCCTAAATATGTGCATCACTTGCAAAAGGACTTGTGAGGTCTGGGGAGTGTTTGTACAACTTGAGCACCACAAGTAAACAACAAAATGCATAAGGAACATGATCAAGGCATAAACACATGTATGCTATAAGTCAATCCAAGTTCCGCGAATCTAAGACATTTAGCTCACTACGCAGCCTGCAAAAGGTCTTCTCATTTGAAGGCTTAGTGAAGATATCGGCTAGCTGGTTCTCGGTGCTAACATAAAACACTTCGATATCTCCCTTTTGCTGGTGGTCTCTCAAAAAGTGATGTCGGATGTCAATGTGCTTTGTGCGGCTGTGCTCAACAGAATTTTCCGCTATGCGAATAGCACTCTCATTGTCACATAGGAGTGGGACTTTGCTCAGATTGTAGCCAAAGTCCTGGAGGGTTTGCCTCATCCAAAGTAGTTGCGCGCAACACTGTCCTGCGGCAACATACTCGGCCTCAGCGGTGGATAGGGCAACGGAAGTTTGTTTCTTAGAATTCCATGACACCAGGGACCTTCCTAAGAATTGGCACGTCCCCGATGTACTCTTCCTATCGACCTTACATCCAGCATAGTCGGAGTCTGAATATCCAATCAAGTCAAAGTTAGACCCCTTTGGATACCAGATCCCGAAGCAAGGCGTAGCGACTAAATATCTAAGAATTCGCTTCACGGCCACTAAGTTACACTCCCTTGGATCGGATTGAAATCTAGCACACTTGCATACGCTTAGCATAATATCTGGTCTACTAGCACATAAATAAAGTAAAGACCCTAACATGGACCGGTATGCCTTTTGATCAACGGACTTACCTCCTTTGTTAAGGTCGGTGTGTCCGTCGGTTCCCATCGGAGTCTTTGCGGGCTTGGCGTCCTTCATCCCAAACCGCTTTAGCAAGTCTTGCGTGTACTTCGTTTGGGAGATGAAGGTGTCGTCCTTGAGTTGCTTCACTTGGAACCCAAGGAAGTAGTTCAACTCGCCCATCATCGACATCTCGAATTTTTGTGTCATCACCCTGCTAAACTCTTCACAAGACTTTTGGTTAGTAGAACCAAATATTATGTCATCGACATAAATTTGGCACACAAAAAGATCACCATCGCAAGTCTTAGTGAAAAGAGTTGGATCGGCTTTCCCAACCTTGAAGGCATTAGCAATTAAAAAGTCTCTAAGGCATTCATACCATGCTCTTGGGGCTTGCTTAAGTCCATAGAGCGCCTTAGAGAGCTTACACACGTGGTCGGGGTACCGTTCATCCTCGAAGCCAGGGGGTTGCTCTACGTACACCTCCTCCTTGATTGGCCCGTTGAGGAAGGCGCTCTTCACATCCATTTGGAACAACCTAAAAGAATGGTGAGCGGCATATGCTAGCAAAATACGAATGGACTCTAGCCTAGCCACAGGAGCAAAAGTCTCCTCAAAGTCCAAACCTGCGACTTGGGCATAACCTTTTGCCACAAGTCGAGCCTTGTTCCTTGTCACCACCCCGTGCTCGTCTTGTTTGTTGCGGAACACCCACTTGGTTCCCACAACGTTTTGCTTGGGACGAGGCACCAGTGTCCAAACTTCATTCCTCTTGAAATTATTGAGCTCCTCCTGCATGGCCAACACCCAGTCCGGATCTAGCAAGGCCTCTTTTACCCTGAAAGGCTCAATAGAAGAGACAAAGGAGTAATGCTCACAAAAATTAACTAATCTAGAATGAGTAGTTACTCCCTTGCTAATATCACCCAAAATTTGGTCGACGGGATGATTCCTTTGAATCGTCGCTCGAACTTGGGTTGAAGGTGCCGGTTGTGCTTCTTCCTCCATCACATGATCATCTTGTACTCTCCCTTGATCACACGCCTCCTTTTGATGAACCAGTTCATCATCTTGAGTTGGGGGATTCACCATTGTTGAGGAAGAAGGTTGATCTTGCTCCAATTGTTCCTGTGGTCGCACATCGCCAATTGCCATGGTGCGCATTGCGGCCGTTGGAACGTCTTCTTCATCTACATCATCAAGATCAACAACTTGATCTCTTGGAGAGCCATTAGTCTCATCAAATACAACGTCGCTAGAGACTTCAACCAAACCCGATGATTTGTTGAAGACCCTATACGCCTTTGTATTTGAGTCATAACCTAATAAAAACCCTTCTACAGCTTTGGGAGCAAATTTAGAAGTTCTACCTTTCTTCACAAGAATATAACACTTGCTCCCAAATACATGAAAGTAAGACACATTGGGTTTGTTACCGGTTAGAAGCTCATACGAAGTCTTCTTGAGGAGGCGGTGAAGGTAGACCCAGTTGATGGCGTGGCCAGCCGTGTTCACGGCTTCTGACCAAAAGCGCTCGGGGGTCTTGAACTCTCCAAGCATCATCCTCGCCATATCGATGAGCGTCCTGTTCTTCCTCTCTACCACACCATTTTGCTGTGGTGTGTAGGGAGCGGAGAATTCGTGCTTGATCCCTTCCTCCTCAAGGTTGTCACACCCGGTTTTGGAAGGTAAACCGAATGCGAACCATGTACGTGCCAGGATCAGAACTCACGTACACAGCGATTACATAAATGAACATCATCGCACAATGCTCGAATAATAACATAAAAGAGTATTAACTTATTACACCACAGAGTCATAGACATCCACATAGTCATCAACTTAACAGTTAAATCAAAGTGCTAGCGAAACGCAGTAAAGTTAAGGCCTTCACAGGCAGCTGACTGGGGGTTGCCGCCAACCCACACCTAGAATTCGTCGTAATCTTGGAACTCCTGGAAGTCTCCTTCCACGACTTCGCCTTCTCCTGAGCAGTGGTTGCAATGCGGACAACCTGGTGTTTTGTGGTAAAGCAAGGATGAGTACACATCAACGTACTCAGCAAATGCCCCGTTTGGCTGAAGTGGACTAGCTTTATGTGGGGTTAGGCTCAAGCAGTTGCTTTTAGTTGGTCAAGTATTTATTATTAGTAGGAGCCAAGTTTTATCATAAAACCCAAGTTAAAATCCCAAAAAGTACTTCCTCAGAGAAGAAATACTAGAAAACATAATTAAAGTCACCATCGTTAACCATCATCATTAAAGTCATCATCTGAAGTGTATACGGAGTATCTCTAATCAAAGAGGATCCCAAGGCTGCTCTTAACCGTGAGCACGACTGATATACCAGTTTCACTACCCTCTGCAGAGGTCGCACACTTTACCCATGAGCCGTGATTCCCTCTCCAGCCCGGGCTTGCAAGACCCTTATTCACTCCCGAGGTGAATGGCCAGGGATTCACTACGAAGCCTTTACAAAGATTCCCTAGAGGTCATAGCTGTCTGTTAGGTTTCTCCAGTTTGATAAACACAGTACCTCTCCCCGCAGGAGGGTGACTAAAAAGCAAAACGAAAGAACCTCGGCACCCAGCCTCGGCAGAGCAAGCACTGTGCCTGGACCCCATTGACGGCACGACGGCGAAGCAACTACACTTCTAGTTCCTCTAATTAATTAGCTAAGGGCACCCCATTCCACCCTCATGGTTGTACTGTTATCCCGGGTGGTCTCTCAACGAACAGGTCCTTACGGAGAGGTACTCAGGAAACAGCCTGAGCCCCCTAGAGTATCACAAGATCAACAATATAATCAGGATAACAGTATCATAAATAGTCACATCATGTTCATTGATTAAGTTAAGGCAATAGCAGAATGCTAACCATAACAGCCCATAAGGTCAGCAAGGATAAAGTAAAGTGTAAAGCTAGTCAATCCTTAGGTTTCAAGTAAGTAATGCGGGATGGTAAGTTATAAGTGGATAGGACATAATGGGTCAGAGGACACTTGCCTTCACCAAATAGATGCTCAGGATCTTCAGCCTCGTAGAACTCGAAGAGTTCGATCTCTTGGTCGCCGAAGCTTGACTGTCGATTCCTCGAAGCTCGGAAATGGATCGCAGTCTATTCGCGACGCGCAACGAATACAAACAGGCACAAACAAACATATACTTGCATAAGAACATTACACCATACAAGAAATATTATAGAGCGAGCAATATAAAATAGAGAGCGCTTCTACAGTTATGCGAGGAAAAGAACCGCGATAGTCGAAGCTACGGTCGAGGGGTTAGCGTGTTTACACTGAGAAAGTATTAATTAGAATATTAATCTAATAAATATTAGTCGAGCAAACCTTAAGTTAATTGTCTAAAATATGTGACCAGACGAATTAACGTTATTAACATGAGTGTTTATAAGCGAAAACAATTTATTATCACGCGCAGACGCCGCGCGACACACGTGAAAATGGCATGCGCGGCACACGAGAATGACGTGTGAGGACGCGCGACACTGTGCAAAACAGTGCGCGGATGACGTGTGAAACAACGTATACGACAGTGCGCGACACGCGCGAGTCAACGCGACTACGCGCGCGAACAGCACGCGCGACACTCGCGAACGACACGCGACGACGTGCGTGAAACAACGTGTGGCCGGCACACGAAACAACGCACGCGATAGCGAGCAAACGCCGTGCTCGAACAGCACGACAACAAGCACGTCATGCGAGGATCGCTAACAAATATCGCGCACAAACTAAGCGAGTACTAATTAAGAATATTTGAGTTAGCATTAATCACAATAATATGTATTTATAAAGCGCAAGTAAAAAAAACTATAATTTAGTTTTAATTGGAAAGCCATTTTAGTGACTATCAAATAAACAATTAATTAATTAATTATAACACGGGTCGTGGCAAAATAATGCTACTAACACGTAATCGACATTATTATAAAGCTAACGCGACTGAAACGTGTCGAAACGGGTCTGCGACCCAACGTATATCGTCTATCTAATAGCCTGTGGAATTGCGACGACGTGGCACATTTCTATTGGCCCGAAACAAAGCCACGCGACGGGCCACAAAGAGCATGGCTGCTGAAAATCGTTCACAGCTAGGCCTATGGGACACTGACACATGACGAGATGGTTTTTTTTCTAAAGCATAGTGCATGTATGGTGATGGGATCGTGGGGCCCATGCAGTTCTCTTTTCCAGCCTATTCGCTCGGCGTTTGAACGTGGTCAGTTTTTCTTTCTTCTGCAACCTATACGCACATAGAGAAGAAGGCCGTTCGTCGGCTGTCGCGGCGTCTCACCGGAGGGGAGCAGGAATAAGCAAGGAAGGGCGGCGCGGCGCAGGGGCTAGCTCACCGGGCAGGGCGAGCACGGGCTGGGCAAATCCGGTGGCCAGAGAGCGCTCGCCAGGGTCGGGCGGAGCTCGCGCAACGGGGCTTCGTCCGGCCAGGTGGGCACACTAGCAAGGGGCAGGTTCAGGGGATCTTCAGGCGAGCTCCACGCAGGGGAAGGGAGCCACCGGGGCGCTGTGTCGCTCGGCCTCTGGCCAGGACGCACGCATCCACGGGAGGGAGCAGGCCGCTATGGCGGGATTCGCAGGGAGCTAGGAGCCCGCGGGGGTTGAAGACGACGAAGTCTTACCTTGCGACGACGCACAGCAGGAAGAATCTTCCGTGGCGGTTCTCAACAGCGAACTCGGCGGGGCTCCCAACGCGCAGCGAGCTCAAGTCTAGGCACGACGTATGACGAGGTGTTGGGCAGCAGCAATGGTGGAGCTCCAGCGCGGTGAGACGCTGCGCAACGGCCATCGCAGATTCGCAGTGAGAGGATTTGGGAGAGAGAGGGTGTAGATGACGAGGGTCAATGTATTTTGAACAGGAGCGGCTTGGGCGGACGGTTTAGCGAGCGAGCCACGACGTGGGGCGGTTCAGGCGGGGCTGAGGCAGTTGTGAGGAAGGAAAAAAAAACAGCTGACGCGTGGGTCCCAGTCTGTAGGGACAAGGCACGGCGAGCAAGCCTCTTGCTGGGCCAGCCCCGGTACCGGGACGGGTGGGAAAAGAATGTGTTTTTTCATTCCTTATACATAAATATAAATAGGTATATATATATATGTAAATATGAATGTATTTATTTATTTATATTAGGTCATCCAAATTTAATATTTCCTTTTTTGAACGAAAACACCACCAAGACTATTTTTTAGCAACCAAGAAAATGTGTTTCGGCATGCAATACAACACACAAATATTTTCGAGTTTCCAAAATTTTATAGTTTTTCTCAAATACTAAATTTTAGGTATTTAATTAATATTAGAAAAACTAAAATTCATATTTAATACTCGAAGAGACGTTCCGAAGATTTGAAAAACTCTTGGAAACATCCTCGAGATACTTTAACCTGTTACGATAACATTTTGCACTCATAAACCCTTTGCATCGGCATGAATGCAAAAGTTCTTATAGAAATTTAGTTTATTAGGATTACACCTATATATAAAATAACTCTTCATCATTTAGAAAGAAAGATAAGAAAAGGAAGGAAAAGAGAGGGTAACACCTGAATTTGGTGAATATTAGAAAAGAAATTTTATACCCCCAAATTCAGGGCGTTACAAATCTAACCCCCTTAACAGGAATCTCGCCCCCGAGATTCAAGGAGAAGCTAGCAAGAAAACAAGGTTGGTTCATAGGCTGTTCACAACTTTCTTGAGTTGACTTTGAATCTGCAAGCTTAACTTGTGGATTGGTTGCTTTGACCTTCGGATGCTCGCGACCAATTGATGTAATTCTTGAGGATCCCTTGGGCCTATGGGTTAGGACCCACACACGCTTTCGCTGCGCCACTTCAATCTTGTTGGTTGATGTTGATCACATTGTCTTCATTGGGGTTAGCGGCTAACCCCCTTAACAGGAGCATTGATACGCACTTGGTGAAGATGCTGCCAACTCTGATCTTGACTGATTAAGAGAGGTTGGAGGTTGCCAACCAGACAGGTGCAAGAGGAAAGGGTGCAAATAGAAAAGGTAAGCATAGATGGATTAAAGAGAGAAAAGAGAGAGAGAGAGAGCACCCAACTACCTAACTCTATGGCACTCAGCTAGTAAACTGATGTCATTGCGGACCAAGGGCCACAACACATCAACATTCATCACAAAGAAGCAAATCAGTCATCACACAAAGACAAACAACACAAGCATACAACAATAAACATCTCATTGCTACACGTTCCTTTTAATTAAATGGTGGTCTTTCTTAAAAAGGGAATAACTACTCTCTAAGGTTGTTGAAGGACAAGGAGAAGAACAAAACGTGTAGGATAGGGACACGAGCACAATAAGGGATGGAGTTAAAGCAAGGATTGTAATCTACAAGGGAGAAAATGCAACCAAGGGCAGGGTAGGTAAACACCATTCTCAAATCGATATGGGAAAGATGATAATTCAAAAGGTAGGCATAAGATGAGCATCATGGAAAGATCTAGTGATTACAAGGGTACATGAGGTAACAGGCAAAAGCACACCAAAAGATCAGGTAAGACAAGACCTGCAACGTAACAGAGGAATATGGAACGAACAAGAGCGGGGAGGGGTAAGACAACACTATTGAGCTGAAATGGGAGAGGAAGCTTTAAAATATGGGTGCATGATAAGCATCAAGGTAAAGATCAACGAATGACAAGAATTAAGGTGATAACAATCAAACACACAATAAAGGATGTATTTTAGACAAGACTTGCAAGGTGTCAAAGAAGGGGAAGCAGTCAATGATGAAATAGAGGAGGCATTATCCCCGGACAGGGATGGAAAAGGGAAGGCTTCAAAGGGTAGGTTCAAGGTAAGCAGGAAGGCAAGGGCATAGATATCACGACGGTTTTAAAGGTAATAACGGGCAAGGATGTAGGAGAGGAGGTAAATAGACATAAGACAAATGATATAAGAACCAAAAAGGATGGAGTTAAGACATGACCTACAAATGGAAAAGGAGAGGGTGCGTCCAAGGGCCAGATAGGTAAACTGCCACTCTCAAATTGAGGTGGAAGAGAGGAGTTTTTTTTAAGAGTAGGATTAGAGATGTGTACCAAGGCAAGATCTATGGACGACAAGGTGAGGGTGATAGCAAAATAAAAAATACAGGTAGGGATGGAATTAACACAAAACTTGTAAGGCGACAAGAAGTGAAAACAAATCAGGGAAGGGATAGGTAACTCGCAACTCTCAACTGGGTAGAAAGAAAGGGGAGGTTTTAAAAGGATAAGTTTAAGGTGAGAATTTAGGTAGAAGACAAAAATATCGCAAGTGCCAGAGGCGATAACAGACAAGGGTGTGAGAGAGAAGATGAAGGCATTGAAGAGACAATGGTATGATTACAACAAATAATGAAGTTGCACCCAAGCTTACACGCGGTAAAGAAGAGGATACAACCAAGGGTGAGGTAAGTAAAACACCGCTCTCAAATTGGAATATGAAGTTGGAGATTTTAGATAACAAACATAACGTAATCACCAAGGTAAGATCGAGGGATGAGAAAGGTAAAGGTAATAGCAAACAAAAGTAGGCAAAGGATGGAGTTAAGGCAAAACTCGCAAAATGGAGAAATGGAGAAGACAATCGTGGGTAAGGTAGGTAAGGTTCCAACAGAATGGTTGAAGTAAAAGAAATTATTACCGAGGGAAGTTATATGGAAACGATGAGATCATTAAGGATGTGAGGAATAGAACGATCGCTCATGGATCATGAAGAAACAAAGGTGGTCAAGAGCATGTAAACTGAAATGTCTTAAACAGACATTGGGGTACAAAGATTAGCATTTATATAAAAAGTAAGAGTATGCAAGATTCCGAAGGTGCGAGCATACCAAGACCAAGGGAGTATGAATTACTAAAAGATAGCGACGTAACAATAGAAGAGGAAAGGCTCTCAAAAGACAGGAAGGTCAGGAACATATAAACTGAAATGTCTAAGTAGGTAGTAGAAATTTAGAGGCAAGTATTTGAAACAAGGGCATTAAAGGGGTACAAGCATGTCAATACCAAAGGACTAGAGTTCGCCAGATGGTGGCAATTTAATGACAAAAGAGGAAAGAATCCCAAAAAGACAAGAAAGTTATGGTCAGTGGGCATCTACAAAGATGTCGCAAGCACAAGAGTGAGATCAGATCTAATAGATTGAGAGAAGTATAGATCATACTTGAATAAAATACTTTTGGCAAGGGGCATATAGGAGCACAACATAGAATTAGTCGAGGTGACTAATATTTTGAAGCAGAATCAAGGACGAGGTAAAGTAATAATCGATAAGTCCTTAAAACGACCAATGCTACTCTAGGTCAGCGGTCCTACAGTCAGCACGGCTTTGATACCACTTATGTCACACCCGGTTTTGGAAGGTAAACCGAATGCGAACCATGTACGTGTCAGGATCAGAACTCACGTACACAGCGATTACATAAATGAACATCATCGCACAATGCTCGAATAATAACATAAAAGAGTATTAACTTATTACACCACAGAGTCATAGACATCCACATAGTCATCAACTTAACAGTTAAATCAAAGTGCTAGCGAAACGCAGTAAAGTTAAGGCCTTCACAGGCAGCTGACTGGGGGTTGCCGCCAACCCACACCTAGAATTCGTCGTAATCTTGGAACTCCTGGAAGTCTCCTTCCACGACTTCGCCTTCTCCTGAGCAGTGGTTGCAATGCGGACAACCTGGTGTTTTGTGGTAAAGCAAGGATGAGTACACATCAACGTACTCAGCAAATGCCCCGTTTGGCTGAAGTGGACTAGCTTTATGTGGGGTTAGGCTCAAGCAGTTGCTTTTAGTTGGTCAAGTATTTATTATTAGTAGGAGCCAAGTTTTATCATAAAACCCAAGTTAAAATCCCAAAAAGTACTTCCTCAGAGAAGAAATACTAGAAAACATAATTAAAGTCACCATCGTTAACCATCATCATTAAAGTCATCATCTGAAGTGTATCCGGAGTATCTCTAATCAAAGAGGATCCCAATGCTGCTCTTAACCGTGAGCACGGCTGATATACCAGTTTCACTACCCTCTGCAGAGGTCGCACACTTTACCCATGAGTCGTGATTCCCTCTCCAGCCCGGGCTTGCAAGACCCTTATTCACTCCCGAGGTGAATGGCCAGGGATTCACTACGAAGCCTTTACAAAGATTCCCTAGAGGTCATAGCTGCCCGTTAGGTTTCTCCAGTTTGATAAACACAGTACCTCTCCCCGCAGGAGGGTGACTAAAAAGCAAAACGAAAGAACCTCGGCACCCAGCCTCGGCAGAGCAAGCACTGTGCCTGGACCCCATTGACGGCACGACGGCGAAGCAACTACACTTCTAGTTCCTCTAATTAATTAGCTAAGGGCACCCCATTCCACCCTCATGGTTGTACTGTTATCCCGGGTGGTCTCTCAACGAACAGGTCCTTACGGAGAGGTACTCAGGAAACAGCCTGAGCCCCCTAGAGTATCACAAGATCAACAATATAATCAGGATAACAGTATCATAAATAGTCACATCATGTTCATTGATTAAGTTAAGGCAATAGCAGAATGCTAACCATAACAGCCCATAAGGTCAGCAAGGATAAAGTAAAGTGTAAAGCTAGTCAATCCTTAGGTTTCAAGTAAGTAATGCGGGATGGTAAGTTATAAGTGGATAGGACATAATGGGTCAGAGGACACTTGCCTTCACCAAATAGATGCTCAGGATCTTCAGCCTCGTAGAACTCGAAGAGTTCGATCTCTTGGTCGCCGAAGCTTGACTGTCGATTCCTCGAAGCTCGGAAATGGATCGCAGTCTATTCGCGACGCGCAACGAATACAAACAGGCACAAACAAACATATACTTGCATAAGAACATTACACCATACAAGAAATGTTATAGAGCGAGCAATATAAAATAGAGAGCGCTTCTACAGTTATGCGAGGAAAAGAACCGCGATAGTCGAAGCTACGGTCGAGGGGTTAGCGTGTTTACACTGAGAAAGTATTAATTAGAATATTAATCTAATAAATATTAGTCGAGCAAACCTTAAGTTAATTGTCTAAAATATGTGACCAGACTAATTAACGTTATTAACATGAGTGTTTATAAGCGAAAACAATTTATTATCACGCGCAGACGCCGCACGACACACGTGAAAATGGCATGCGCGGCACACGAGAATGACGTGTGAGGACGCGCGACACTGTGCAAAACAGTGCGCGGATGACGTGTGAAACAACGTACACGACAGTGCGCGACACGCGCGAGTCAACGCGACTACGCGCGCGAACAGCACGCGCGACACTCGCGAACAACACGCGACGACGTGCGTGAAACAACGTGTGGCCGGCACACGAAACAATGCACGCGATAGCGCGCGAACGCCGTGCTCGAACAGCACGACAACAAGCACGTCATGCGAGGATCGCTAACAAATATCGCGCACAAACTAAGTGTCGGGGACCATAATTAGGGGTACCCTCAAGACGCCTAATTCTCAGCTGGTAACCCCCATCAGCATAAAGCTGCAAAGGCCTGATGGGTACGATTAAGTCAGGGATCAGTCCACACGAGTGACTCGATCACGCTTCACCCGAGCCTAGCCTCGGCCAAGGGCAGCCGACCTCGAGAGACTTCCGTCTTGCCCGAGGCCCCCTTTTTATGGCGGACACATCACCGGCTCGCCCGAGGCCTTGGCTTCGCTCAGAAGCAACCTTGACTAAATCGCCGCACCGACTGACCAAATTGCAGGGGCATTTAACGCAAAGGTGGCCTGACACCTTTATCCTGACACGCGCCCCCGGCAGAGCCGAAGTGACCGCCGTCACTCCACCGCTCCACTGGCCAGTCTGACAGAAGGACAGCGCCGCCTGCGCCACTCCGACTGCAGTGCCACTCGACAGAGTGAGTCTGACAGGCAGCCAGGCCTTGCCAAAGGCGCCACGGCGAACTCCGCTCCGCCCGACCCCAGGGCTCGGACTCGGGCTAAGACCCGGAAGACGGCGAACTCCGCTCCGCCCGACCCCAGGGCTCGGACTCGGGCTAAGACCCGGAAGACGGCGAACTCCGCTCCGCCCGACCCTAGGGCTCGGACTCGGGCTAAGACCCGGAAGACGGCGAACTCCGCTCCGCCCGACCCCAGGGCTCGGACTCGGGCTAAGACCCGGAAGACGGCGAACTCCGCTCCGCCCGACCCCAGGGCTCGGACTCGGGCTAAGACCCGGAAGACGGCGAACTCCGCTCCGCCCGACCCCAGGGCTCGGACTCGGGCTAAGACCCGGAAGACGGCGAACTCCGCTCCGCCCGACCCCAGGGCTCGGACACGGGCTAAGACCCGGAAGACGGCGAACTCCGCTCCGCCCGACCCCAGGGCTCGGACTCGGGCTAAGACCCGGAAGACGACGAAACTCCGCCTCGCCCGACCCCAGGGCTCGGACTCCGCCCTGGCCTCGGCCGAACGACTTCCGCCTCGCCCGACCCCATGGCTCGGGCTCGGCCACGGCAACGGAAGGCAGACTCAACCTCGGCTTCGGAGGAACCCCCACGTCGCCCTGCCTAGAGCACAGACCGCCACGTCAACAGGAAGCGCCATCATCATCCTACCCCGAATCGACTCGGGACACGGAGAACAAGACCGGCGTCCCATCCGGCCAGCCCCGCCGGAGGGGCAATGATGGCGCTCCACAAGCTCTATGACGACGGCGGCCCCCAGCTCTCTTACGGAAGCAGGACGACGTCAGCAGGGACTCGACCGCTCCAACAGCTGTCCCTCCGCCAGGCTCCGCCGCACCTCCGACAGCCACGACATCACGCCAGCAGGGTGCCCAGATCTCTCCGGCTGCCACATTGGCATGTACCTAGGGCGCTAGCTCTCCCTCCGCTAGACACGTAGCACTCTGCTACACCCCCCATTGTACACCTGGATCCTCTCCTTACGACTATAAAAGGGAGGACCAGGGCCTTCTTAGAGAAGGTTGGCCGCGCGGGACCGAGGACGGGACAGGCGCTCTCTTGGGGCCGCTCGCTTCCCTCACCCGCGTGGACGCTTGTAACCCCCCTACTGCAAGCGCACCTGACCTGGGCGCGGGACGAACACGAAGGCCGCGGGACTTCCACCTCTCTCACGCTCGGCTCCGGCCACCTCGCCTCTCCCCCCTTCGCGCTCGCCCACGCGCTCGACCCATCTGGGCTGGGGCACGCAGCACACTCACTCGTCGGCTTAGGGACCCCCCTGTCTCGAAACGCCGACAGTTGGCGCGCCAGGTAGGGGCCTGCTGCGTGCTGACGAACAGCTCCCCGTCAAGCTCCAGATGGGCAGTCTCCAGCAACCTCTCCGGCCCGGGACGGTGCTTCGTTTCGGGACTCTTGAGTTCATGTCCTTCGACGGCAGCTACGACATGATACTTCTTCCACCGCCGCGCGACTACGACAATGGCGGCCGACGACCCGCCCGCCGGCGGCGGAATCGACGACGTCTTCCCCGCGTGGTGGAAGGGCAACATTCGGGCTCGCTCCGTTCTCTCCCCCGCCAACGGAGGAGGAGGCGGGGCCGTCAAGGCCAGGTGGGAGGCCGCGCTTCGTCGGCCGTCGAGCGAATCGACGCCCCCGACGCCCCGACGGAAGGCACGCCGGACGTCGACCTCGCGTTCAAGACGGAGGCAAGCGCCGTCCCCCCGCGGCACGCTGACCCCGAGCAAGAAGACGACGCCGGCGCGCTCGCGGAAAGCCTGCAGGACGTCGCCCTCGAACCAGAGTTGACGGTGGAACCAGTCCCCGATGTGACTACGTCGCTCCTCGTCGACAAAAAGGTACCGACTAACTCCCATCTTGCGTCATTTCGACTAGGCCTCAACCCGCCAAACGACCTCGTTTTGGCGGGCGCCCTCATTGAGGCGAGTGCAACCCCACTGAGGTTCCGTATGCGGTCGCCTTGGGACCGACTGACGGACGTCTCGACCTACGGGCCCTCTGGGTCCGAGGAAGATGACGATCCCAGCATCGCTTGGGATTTCTCCGGACTTGGCAACCCCAGTGCCGTGCGGGACTTCATGACCGCATGTGACTACTGCCTATCCGACTGTTCCGATGGAAGCCGCAGCCTTGGCGACGAGAGCTGCGGCCCAAGCCGCGAATGTTTCCACATCGAGCTAGGGAATCCCTCCGAAGGCAACCATCTTGGCATGCCGGAGGACGGTGATCTCCCTAGGCCGGTGCCTCGCGCCGACATCCCACGGGAGCTAGCTGTGGTCCCCGCTCCGGTGGGGGGTTACGACCCACAACTCGAGCAAGTCCGCGAGGCGCAGGCCAGGCTCAACGAGGGAACAGGAGCGCTTGAGCCGATCCGTCGGGACGTCGGACAGGCGTGGGCGGGCCAACCCCTGGCCGGAGAAATACGTCACTTGCCCCAAGGTCTCCAGCACCGCGTCGCCAACGATGTCAGGATCAGGCCGCCGCCCGCATCCAGCGGGGTTGGTCAGAACCTGGCAACCGCAGCAATGCTCATCCGCGCGATGCCGGAGCCGTCAACCACCGAGGGTCGGCAAATCCAGGGAGAACTCAAGAATCTCCTGGAAGGCGCTGCGGCCCGGCGGGCCGAGAGCACTGCCTCCCGAAGGCAAGGTTATCCCTCGGAACCTCATGCCGCGACTTCCCGATTCATGCGGGAAGCCTCGGTCTACACCGGGCGCACGCGCAACACCGCGCCTGCGGCCCCAGGCCACCTCGGCAACGAGCACCATCGACGCGACCGTCGGGCTCACCTCGACGAAAGGGTGCGCCGAGGCTACCACCCCAGGCGTGGGGGGCGCTACGACAGCGGGGAGGATCGGAGTCCCTCGCCCGAACCACCCGGTCCGCAGGCCTTCAGTCGGGCCATCCGACGGGCGCCATTCCCGACCCGGTTCCGACCCCCGACTACTATCACAAAGTACTCGGGGGAAACGAGACCGGAACTGTGGCTCGCGGACTACCGCCTTGCCTGCCAACTGGGTGGAACGGACGACGACAACCTCATCATCCGTAACCTCCCCATGTTCCTCTCCGACACTGCTCGCGCCTGGTTGGAGCACCTGCCTCTGGGGCAGATCTCCAACTGGGACGACTTGGTCCAAGCCTTCGCTGGCAATTTCCAGGGCACATACGTGCGCCCCGGGAATTCTTGGGACCTTCGAAGCTGCCGGCAACAGCCGGGGGAGCCGCTTCGGGACTACATCCGGCGATTCTCGAAGCAGCGCACCGAGCTGCCCAACATCACCGACTCGGATGTCATCGGCGCGTTCCTCGCCGGCACCACTTGCCGCGACCTGGTGAGCAAGCTGGGTCGCAAAACCCCCACCAGGGCGAGCGAGCTGATGGACATCGCCACCAAGTTCGCCTCTGGCCAGGAGGCGGTCGAGGCTATCTTCCGAAAGGACAAGCAGCCCCAGGGCCGCCCATCGGAAGAAGCTCCCGAGGCGTCTGCTCCGCGCGGCGCCAAGAAGAAAGGCAAGAAGAAGTCGCAATCGAAACGCGACGCCGCTGACGCGGACCTTGTCGCCGCCGCCGAGTATAGGAACCCTCGGAAGCCCCCCGGAGGTGCAAACCTCTTCGACAAGATGCTCAAGGAGCCGTGCCCCTACCATCAGGGGCCCGTCAAGCACACCCTCGAGGAGTGCGTTATGCTTCGGCGTCACTTCCATAGGGCCGGGCCACCCGCCGAGGGTGGCAGGACCCGCGACGACGACAAGAACGAAGATCACCTAGCAGGAGAATTCCCCGAGGTCCGCGACTGCTTCATGATCTATGGAGGGCATGCGGCGAATACCTCGGCTCGGCACCGCAAGCAAGAGCGCCGGGAGGTCTGCTCGGTGAAGGTGGTGGCGCCAGTCTACCTAGACTGGTCCGACAAGCCCATCACTTTCGACCAGGCCGACCACCCCGATCATGTGCCGAGCCTGGGGAAATACCCGCTCGTCGTCAACCCCGTTGTCGGCGATGTCAGGCTCACCAAAGTCCTGATGGATGGGGGCAGCTGCCTCAACATCATCTACGCCGAGACCCTCAAGCTCCTGCGCGTCGATCTGCCCTCCGTCCGAGCAGGCGCTGCGCCCTTCCACGGGATCATCCCTGGGAAGCGCGTCCAGCCCCTCGGGCGACTCGACCTCCCCGTCTGCTTCGGGACACCCTCCAACTTCCGAAGGGAGACCCTGACGTTCGAGGTGGTCGGGTTCCGAGGAACCTACCACGCCGTGCTAGGGAGGCCATGCTACGCGAAGTTCATGGCCGTCCCCAACTACACCTACTTGAAGCTCAAGATGTCGGGCCCCAACGGGGTCATCACCGTCGGCCCCACGTACAAACACGCGTTCGAATGCGACGTGGAGTGCGTGGAGTACGCCGAGGCCCTCGCCGAGTCCGAGGCCCTCATCGCCGACCTGGAGAACCTCTCCGAGGAGGTGCCAGACGTGAAGCGCCATGCCGGCAACTTCGAGCCAGCGGAGACGGTCAAGGCCGTCCCTCTCGACCCCAGTGGCGACACCACCAAGCAGGTCCGGATTGGTTCCGGGCTCGACCCCAAATAGGAAGCAGTGCTCGTCGACTTTCTCCGTGCAAACGCCGACGTCTTTGCGCGGAGTCCCTCGGACATGCCCGACATACCGAGGGATGTCGCCAAACACTCGCTGGATATTCGGGCCGGGGCCCGATCCGTCAGGCAGCCTCTGCGCCTCGATCATCAAGGAAGGGTCGGCCTCGCCTTGGCGGAGCCCGACCCTCCCTCGGGGGCTAAAAAGGGGGAACCCCTCTGCGTCAAGATCTTTTTAAATCAAAAAAGGGGCCTCTTGCGTTCTCCCAGCTACGTTCTCCCGGCTATGTCAGAAGCCGGGTCTCGAGGAGCGAACGCGGGTACATGAAAATGGCAAGGCCGATTGAGCCGAGGAACCCCCGTACCTCCGGGTTAGGGATACCTCACTCATCACCTGCCACGAAAAATGGCCCGACTCGAGAAGCCACCCTATTATTGACGAGCCAGGACGAACATGCAGATGGAAAGAAAGGAGAGTACGACTCCATGCAAGAAAGACAAAAGTGTTCAGGCCTCAGCAGCCGTGGTGATACGCACGTTCAACAAGAAACTGTTCAAACGAGAATCAGGCGCCGCCTTGGGAAGGAGCCGCGCCTTCAGCTCCACCCCCGCCATCGGTGGGGTCCACCTCGGCCTCCGGTGACGTCGCAGGAGGAAGGACCTCCGCCTCAAAGGTGGTCGCCAGCACCGCGCTCGGACCCGCGGCGACCGCGTCAAGCCGCTGCACCTCCGCCAGAGCAGCATCGTCCTCGTCAGGAAGACAGTACCCCTCACTAACCCGCTCCAGGTCCACAACGTAGTGAGAAGCGAGCACGGCGAAGGCCCGCCTGACGCCGTGGTGTAGCGCTTCGCGGACTCTGCCGCGGGCGTGGCCACCTAAGGCTCGAAGGCGGCTCTGAGGGGAGCTTCCTGAAGGGACGTCGCCGGAGCCGAGGACACGATAAAAGTCCGAGACGGCCTCGGACATGGCCGCGAGGTCCGCCTCCCTCTGCTCGGCGGCTCCGGCAAGCGCCTCAGCAAGCGCCTTGGCGGACTCGTCGAGGGCGGACTCAAGCTCTGCAAGTAGCCAGGAGAAATACCTCAAGCACAAGCAAGGGAAACGGACAAGAAAAAGAACTAGGGAGGACCAAGACGTACTTCCGGCTCGGGCACGGTGCTCCGAGGCCGCGACCTGGGTCGCGGCTAGGTCAGCCGCGAGGGTCTCGGCTCGGCTTTCGGCCTCGGCAGCCCGGCCCTGAAGTCGGTTCCGTTCCTCGACGACCTGGACGAGCTCCGATCGCTGCTGTTGCGCCTCCGCACGCGCTGCTGCCGCCTCGGCTCTCAGGTCGGCGCAGAGCAGCTGGAGGTCCGCCACCTTGGCATCCTGCTGAGAAAGGCGCGTGGTAGCCCTGGCAAGCGAAGACCTCACGGATCGCAGCGAGCCCCAGACATCAACCTCACGGCGGATGAACGACGACTTGGCGGCGCTCCGGTCCGTCAGATCCTGGGGAAAGGAAACAGGGCGTCACAGCGAGTATCTCACAGATGGGAAAAAGGTATGCCCGAAACCGCTACCTGGAGGATTTTGGGGACGTCTCTGCAGAAAACCTCCAGCGACGCCCGGAGCGACCCCACCGTTGCCTCTGCGCACTCGCGGAGCTCACCCCAGGACTGGTCCTCCTGCTCATCATCAAGAACGAAGACGGGGTCCGAGGCCTCGCGGGTCCGGAATCGGAGCAACGGGCGCCGGGCCTCGGGGCTCCGCCGCACAGCGATGAGGCTGTCACCCGGCTGGACGGATTGCGCGACCGCGCCCACCTCTTCTGAGGTCTCGGGCGCCGACGCATCAGCCACCCCGGCGCTGGCGGCAACTGGACGCCCTTCGACAGGGACGGCGGCAACCTCGGCGGTGGCAGGCGCCGGCATGACCGACACGACAGGCGAACTCAGAGCCGCGTGGGCGTCAGCCGCCTCCTCAACCACGATCGCCGCCTCGGCTGAAGAGCCGGCCTCGGGAGCCTGCTCCTCCGAGATCGGCGACGCCCGAGCCCCCGACGTCGGAGTACCCCGCGAAAGGGTCGGCTGAATGGCGCTGGCCGCACAGTTCGGCGCCGTCTTGAGGGCCTTCCGGGGTGCCAGGTCGGTCTGGCCATGACTTCGCTTGCTGGATGAAAAAGAAAGGGGATCACAACCGAGACATACGAATGGGAGGCCAAGACGAAGACGTTCCGAGGTACTCACCCACTCCGGGCCATGATCCACCGCGCCTGGGGAGAGCCTTCTTGGATCCCGGCTCTCGGAACGGCCGCCGAGGTCCGCTTCACCGGCGCTTGGGGCGCCTGGGAGGCAGATTCCCCGGGCACGGCCGCGACGACCTGAGGGTCACCCCCATGCGCCACCGACACAAGCGGCGGCCCCTGGGGAACAGACGCCTTGGCCTGGACCTCCGGAACTACTTCAGCTCCTCCGGCTGAGGGGTCAGGTGACCTCTCGGTTCGCCCCCGCGCCTCGGGTCGGGAGCCCGACGCCCCGACTTCGGGGGCTGACGGAGTCGGCTCGCTCGGGGGCTGGCTCGACGGCTCCTGGCCACACCCTGGGCCGAGGCTGAGGCCGAGACGGGCGGCCATGTCGTCATCATTATCATCGTCATCGTCGTCATCGTCGTCGGGCGTCTCCGGCGACGGCTCCCTTGGGAGTCCGTCCCGCTCCTGCTGGCGGCGGCGCTTCTCCAAGGCGTCCCGAGCCCGCCTCCGCTCGCGGGCCCGGGCCTTCTCCGCGTCCTTCTTTTTCTTCTTCTCCTCCGCGGCGACCCGCCGCGCTGCACGGTCCACCGCGTCCTCCGGGACCCGTGGCAGGGAGGGTTTGTGACACCCCACATCCTAAAAGGAGGGGAGAAAAGAACTCGATCATAAGGACCCGGAGCGACCAGATATACGAAGAAGGGAGGAGCAAACGCTCACCAAAGTCACGCACCCCTGGTCGGGGCGCATCCGAAGCTGGGAATATGCGTGGGGGTCCGGCTTCCCCATCGCGGCCGACACCCGCCATTGGAGGGCGTTGAAGGGGAGAGGATCAGGGGACATTCGTGAGCCCTCCCAGTCAGTTTCCGGGGTCATCTCCCAGAGCGGCAGCCGCCGCTCCGCCAATGGGAGCACCCTCCGACGGTGGATAGCGGCGATCACTCCCGCAGCGGTAAGTCCCCCCTCCCGCAACTCCTTCAGGGCCTGGAGAAGGGGCTCGAGATTTTTCTGCCTCTCGTGCGGGGTCCCATGGCGCCAGGCGTCGGTGGCAGCCGTAACTACTCGCTGGGAAAACGGTGGGAGCAACTCACCGTCATTCCGGAGGTAGAACCACCGGCGCTGCCACCCCTTGTTCGAAGACGCAAGAATGGCAGGAATGTACTGCAACGCCCGCGACTGCCTCAACAAGAGAATGCAGCCGCCGGCCCGCACCGCTGCGCGGATCCTCCTCTCCCCCGTCGACAAGGCGAAAGGCTCGGCGAGAAAGAAGTAAGTCCACAAATCCCAATGAGGAGCGATCCCCAAGTACCCTTCGCATAACGCTACGAAAATAGCGGCCTGCGAGATGGAGTTGGGGGAGAGGTTGTGCAACTCCACCCCGTAGTGGAATAGGATGGCCCGCATAAAGCGGCCCGCCGGCACACCAAATCCCCGCTCATGGAAGGAGACGAAGCTCACGACATACCCCGGCGGTGGGGACGGAGCGGCTCCGCCCACGGGAGGAATCCACTCTGGCCGCTGCTTGTCGGTGAGGGGGCGGAGCAAACCTTCGCCGACCAGCTCCTCCAGATCACTCGCCGTCACCGTGGAGAAGGGCCACGGATCGCGCGGGGGGATTATAGTCACTCGATCCGCCATCACCAAGATGGAGAAGATGGCGGCACGGGGGGCAGGAAGGGCGGTTTCTCTCTCCTCCGACTAAAGTTTCCCGGGTTGCGAAAACCTAAAGGGAAAAGAAGGGAGCAGAGCGAAGAACCGTCACCGGACGCCCTCTCAAGTATATGAAGGCCAGGGCGAAACCGTTTCCAGCACGCCGCCTGGACCGGACGCAAGATTCGAAAAGCGCGAAACGGCTCGCACACGCGTAACGGCCGCCTCGCCAACCACTCGCCCCGTCGCATTAACTCCGCGGCGGGACACGCGGCGCCTCTGACGGGAGGAGCGCGCGACGCTTCACCTTCGCCGTAATAACCGCGTCAGAAAAGGTACGCCACGTCGTCCGATTTCGTATCCTTTTCCGTTTTCCTCTTTCTCTATCTCTTGCAACAGGGACCGGGGAAGGGGGATACCCCGAAAGGGATCCTTCTCCGCGAAGGAACCGGGCTCCGAGCCCCCCACTACTGATCAGGGGTTCGAAGGCTGGCCCTCCGAAGGGTTCAATAGCCGCCTCAGATCGCGTGGGCCCGACACCCACTACTGGTCAGGGGTTCGAAGGCCAGCCCCCCGAAGGGTTCCATGGCCGCCTCAGGCTACTCGGGCTCCGCGCCCATTACTGATCAGGGGTTCGAAGGCTGGCCCCCGAAGGGTTCACAGTCGCCTCAGACACCGAGCAAGGGATGACCAGGGGTACGTTCGATACATAACCGAGGCTCGGGCTGCGCTCCCGAGGTACCCTAGGACATTTCCGAGACCAGCGGGAACGATCTTGTAACGGAATCCCATCGGAGGGAGGCATCGAGCCCTCGGACCCCGTCGCCAGGGGACCGGGTCCGGCAAATCACCCGCAGGTACTTTTGGGCATGCCTCTGGGCCCCTAGCCGACCCCCAACGAACGGGGCACGGACGTCCACTCGGATTACCCGCTTACAGCTCACCGGAGACACCATGTTCGGTGCCCATCGAGGGTAACATGGCGCACTCCCCCCCTCCTCCTTGCGGAAAGGCGACGTAGGGGCGTATGTAAAAAGTCGAGTCTGTCCCTGATCGCCCTCTCGCCCTGTGCAGAGGCTCGGGGGCTGCTCTCGCAAAAACCGGCTCCGGCCAAATCGTTGACAGCGTCAACATACCAGCCCGAGAGCTTGGACCCCGACCGTGCACCCGGGCTACGGCCAGTTCGCATGAGGGAACGACCAGACCAGCCGAAGCATTGCGCGAGGTATTAAGACCTCGAAGGAGTGTAACCACTCCTCCGAGGCCTCGGGGGCTACACCCGGCGGGTGCGCTCGCGCGCACCCACCGGAACGAAATGCAACCGAGAAAGGCTGGTCTCCTTGCAAAAAAGTGCGAGGAAAGCCTCCAAGCGAGTGCTAACACTCCCTTCGAGGCTCGGGGGCTACTGTCGGGGACCATAATTAGGGGTACCCTCAAGACACCTAATTCTCAGCTGGTAACCCCCATCAGCATAAAGCTGCAAAGGCCTGATGGGTACGATTAAGTCAGGGATCAGTCCACACGAGTGACTCGATCACGCTTCACCCGAGCCTAGCCTCGGCCAAGGGCAGCCGACCTCGAGAGACTTCCGTCTCGCCCGAGGCCCCCTTTTTATGGCGGACACATCACCGGCTCGCCCGAGGCCTTGGCTTCGCTCAGAAGCAACCTTGACTAAATCGCCGCACCGACTGACCAAATTGCAGGGGCATTTAACGCAAAGGTGGCCTGGCACCTTTATCCTGACACGCGCCCCCGGCAGAGCCGAAGTGACCGCCGTCACTCCACCGCTCCACTGGCCAGTCTGACAGAAGGACAGCGCCGCCTGCGCCACTCCGACTGCAGTGCCACTCGACAGAGTGAGTCTGACAGGCAGCCAGGCCTTGCCAAAGGCGCCACGGCGAACTCCGCTCCGCCCGACCCCAGGGCTCGGACTCGGGCTAAGACCCGGAAGACGGCGAACTCCGCTCCGCCCGACCCCAGGGCTCGGACTCGGGCTAAGACCCGGAAGACGGCGAACTCCGCTCCGCCCGACCCTAGGGCTCGGACTCGGGCTAAGACCCGGAAGACGGCGAACTCCGCTCCGCCCGACCCCAGGGCTCGGACTCGGGCTAAGACCCGGAAGACGGCGAACTCCGCTCCGCCCGACCCCAGGGCTCGGACTCGGGCTAAGACCCGGAAGACGGCGAACTCCGCTCCGCCCGACCCCAGGGCTCGGACTCGGGCTAAGACCCGGAAGACGGCGAACTCCGCTCCGCCCGACCCCAGGGCTCGGACACGGGCTAAGACCCGGAAGACGGCGAACTCCGCTCCGCCCGACCCTAGGGCTCGGACTCGGGCTAAGACCCGGAAGACGACGAAACTCCGCCTCGCCCGACCCCAGGGCTTGGACTCCGCCCTGGCCTCGGCCGAACGACTTCCGCCTCGCCCGACCCCATGGCTCGGGCTCGGCCACGGCAACGGAAGGCAGACTCAACCTCGGCTTCGGAGGAACCCCCACGTCGCCCTGCCTAGAGCACAGACCGCCACGTCCACAGGAAGCGCCATCATCATCCTACCCCGAATCGACTCGGGACACAGAGAACAAGACCGGCGTCCCATCCGGCCAGCCCCGCCGGAGGGGCAATGATGGCGCTCCACAAGCTCTATGACGACGGCGGCCCCCAGCTCTCTTACGGAAGCAGGACGACGTCAGCAGGGACTCGACCGCTCCAACAGCTGTCCCTCCGCCAGGCTCCGCCGCACCTCCGACAGCCACGACATCACGCCAGCAGGGTGCCCAGATCTCTCCGGCTGCCACATTGGCATGTACCTAGGGCGCTAGCTCTCCCTCCGCTAGACACGTAGCACTCTGCTACACCCCCATTGTACACCTGGATCCTCTCCTTACGACTATAAAAGGGAGGACCAGGGCCTTCTTAGAGAAGGTTGGCCGCGCGGGACCGAGGACGGGACATGCGCTCTCTTGGGGCCGCTCGCTTCCCTCACCCGCGTGGACGCTTGTAACCCCCCTACTGCAAGCGCACCTGACCTGGGCGCGGGACGAACACGAAGGCCGCGGGACTTCCACCTCTCTCACGCTCGGCTCCGGCCACCTCGCCTCTCCCCCCTTCGCGCTCGCCCACGCGCTCGACCCATCTGGGCTGGGGCACGCAGCACACTCACTCGTCGGCTTAGGGACCCCCCCTGTCTCGAAACGTCGACACTAAGCGAGTACTAATTAAGAATATTTGAGTTAGCATTAATCACAATAATATGTATTTATAAAGCGCAAGTAAAAAAAACTATAATTTAGTTTTAATTGGAAAGCCATTTTAGTGACTATCAAATAAACAATTAATTAATTAATTATAACACGGGTCGTGGCAAAATAATGCTACTAACACGTAATCGACATTATTATAAAGCTAACGCGACTGAAACGTGTCGAAACGGGTCTGCGACCCAACGTATATCGTCTATCTAATAGCCTGTGGAATTGCGACGACGTGGCACATTTCTATTGGCCCGAAACAAAGCCACGCGACGGGCCACAAAGAGCATGGCTGCTGAAAATCGTTCACAGCTAGGCCTATGGGACACTGACACATGACGAGATGGTTTTTTTTCTAAAGCATAGTGCATGTATGGTGATGGGATCGTGGGGCCCATGCAGTTCTCTTTTCCAGCCTATTCGCTCGGCGTTTGAACGTGGTCAGTTTTTCTTTCTTCTCGTCTCACCGGAGGGGAGCAGGAATAAGCAAGGAAGGGCGGCGCGGCGCAGGGGCTAGCTCACCGGGCAGGGCGAGCACGGGCTGGGCAAATCCGGTGGCCAGAGAGCGCTCGCCAGGGTCGGGCGGAGCTCGCGCAACGGGGCTTCGTCCGGCCAGGTGGGCACACTAGCAGCGCTGGCTGCGGCTGAGCGCTGGGCTGGCAAGGGGCAGGTTCAGGGGATCTTCAGGCGAGCTCCACGCAGGGGAAGGGAGCCACCGGGGCGCTGTGTCGCTCGGCCTCTGGCCAGGACGCACGCATCCACGGGAGGGAGCAGGCCGCTATGGCGGGATTCGCAGGGAGCTAGGAGCCCGCGGGGGTTGAAGACGACGAAGTCTTACCTTGCGACGACGCACAGCAGGAAGAATCTTCCGTGGCGGTTCTCAACAGCGAACTCGGCGGGGCTCCCAGCGCGCAGCGAGCTCAAGTCTAGGCGCGACGTATGACGAGGTGTTGGGCAGCAGCAATGGTGGAGCTCCAGCGCGGTGAGACGCTGCGCAACGGCCATCGCAGATTCGCAGTGAGAGGATTTGGGAGAGAGAGGGTGTAGATGACGAGGGTCAATGTATTTTGAACAGGAGCGGCTTGGGCGGACGGTTTAGCGAGCGAGCCACGACGTGGGGCGGTTCAGGCGGGGCTGAGGCAGTTGTGAGGAAGGAAAAAAAACAGCTGACGCGTGGGTCCCAGTCTGTAGGGACAAGGCACGGCGAGCAAGCCTCTTGCTGGGCCAGCCCCGGTACCGGGACGGGTGGGAAAAGAATGTGTTTTTTCATTCCTTATACATAAATATAAATAGGTATATATATATATATATATATGTAAATATGAATGTATTTATTTATTTATATTAGGTCATCCAAATTTAATATTTCCTTTTTTGAACGAAAACACCACCAAGACTATTTTTTAGCAACCAAGAAAATGTGTTTCGGCATGCAATACAACACACAAATATTTTCGAGTTTCCAAAATTTTATAGTTTTTCTCAAATACTAAATTTTAGGTATTTAATTAATATTAGAAAAACTAAAATTCATATTTAATACTCGAAGAGACGTTCCGAAGATTTGAAAAACTCTTGGAAACATCCTCGAGATACTTTAACCTGTTACGATAACATTTTGCACTCATAAACCCTTTGCATCGGCATGAATGCAAAAGTTCTTATAGAAATTTAGTTTATTAGGATTACACCTATATATAAAATAACTCTTCATCATTTAGAAAGAAAGATAAGAAAAGGAAGGAAAAGAGAGGGTAACACCTGAATTTGGTGAATATTAGAAAAGAAATTTTATACCCCCAAATTCAGGGCGTTACAAAGGTACTCCTCCACTTGAAGGTTCTTGAACTCGGACCCGTTGTCACTCCTTATCTTTTTCACCTTGAGCTCAAACTCATTTTGAGCTCTCCTTAGGAAGCGCTTGAGGGTCTCTTGGGTTTCAGATTTGTCCTGCAAAAAGAATACCCAAGTGAAGCGGGAAAAATCATCAACTATAACAAGACCATACTTACTTCCTCCTATACTTAGATAGGCGACGGGTCCGAAGAGGTCCATATGAAGCATCTCCAAAGGTCTTGATGTGGTCATCACATTTTTGGTGTGATGAGAGCTTCCCACCTGTTTGCCTGCTTGACAAGCTGCACAAGGTCTATCTTTTTCAAAATGCACATTAGTTAGACCTATCACGTGTTCTCCCTTTAGAAGCTTGTGAAGATTCTTCATCCCCACATGTGCTAAACGGCGATGCCACAGCCAGCCCATGCAAGTCTTAGCAATTAAGCATGCATCTAGACCGGCCTCTTCTTTTGCAAAATCAACTAAATAAAGTTTGCCGTCTAGTACACCCTTAAAATCTAGTGAACCATCACACCTTCTAAAGACAGACACATCTACATTTGTGAATAGACAATTATATCCCATATTACAAAGTTGACTTACAGATAACAAATTATATCCAAGTGACTCAACTAAAAACACATTAGAAATAGAGTGCTCGGATGAAATAGCAATCTTCCCTAACCCTTTCACCTTGCCTTGGTTCCCATCACCGAATATGATTGAATCTTGGGAATCCTTGTTCTTGACGTAGGAGGTGAACATCTTCTTCTCCCTCGTCATGTGGTTTGTGCATCCGTTGTCAATAATCCAGCTTGAACCCCCGGATGCATAAACCTGCAAGGCAAATTTAGGCTTGGGTCTTAGGTACCCAACTCTTGTTGGGTCCTACAAGGTTAGTCACAATAGTCTTAGGGACCCAAATGCAAGTTTTGTCTTCCTTACATTTGGCCCCTAACTTCCTAGCAATTACCTTCTTATCCTTTCTACAAATAGCAAAGGAAGCATTGCAAGCATGATAAATTGTAGAAGGTTCATTAATCTTCCTAGGAACATGAGCAACATCTCTCCTAGGCATATGATGAATGATATTTCTCCTAGGCATATCTCTATCATGCATATAGGAAGAACTTGAAGCAAACATTGCATTTGAATCATAAGTATTATAACTCCTATAGGCATTTCTAGAATGTCTCATATCATGGTACATAAAAGCATGGTTCCTTTGAACACTACTAGCCACAGGGGCCTTCCCTTTCTCCTTGGTGGAGATGGAAGCCTTATGGCTTGTTAAGTTCTTGACTTCCCTCTTGAAGCCAAGACCATCCTTAATTGAGGGGTGTCTACCAATCGTGTAGGCATCCCTTGCAAATTTTTTTTATCAATTTCACTCTTGCTAGTCTTAAGTTGGGCATTAAGACTAGCCAATTCATCATTCAATTTAGAAATTGAAACTAGGTGATCACTACAAGCATCAACATCAAAATCTTTACACCTATTACAAATTGTAACATGTTCTACACAAGATGTTGATTTATTTGCTATTTCTAACTTAGCATTCAAATCATCATTTATGCTCTTTAAGATAGAAATAGAGTCATGGCATGTAGACAATTCACTAGAAAGCATTTCATTCCTTTTAATTTCTAAAGCAAGAGATTTTTGTGCCTCTACAAATTTATCATGTTCTTCATACAACAAATCCTCTTGCTTTTCTAATAACCTATTCTTATCATTCAAGGCATCAATTAATTCATTAATTTTATCAATTTTAGTTCTATCCAGTCCCTTGAACAAACTAGAGTAATCTATTTCATCATCATCACTGGACTCATCATCACTCGAAGAAGCATAAGTGGTATTGTTTCGAGTACATACCTTCTTATCCTTCGCCATGAGGCATGTGTTACGCTCGTTGAGGAAGAGGGATGATTTGTCGAAAGCTGAGGCGGCAAGTCCTTCGTCGTCGGATGAAGAGCAATCCGAGTCCCACTCCTTGCCAAGATGTGCCTCGCCCTTAGCCTTCTTGTACTTCTTCTTCTTCTCCCTTTTCTTCTCTTGTTCCTGGTCACTATCATTATCGGGACAGTTAGCGATAAGATGACCAATCTTACCGCACTTGAAGCAGGAGCGCTTTCCCTTCGTCTTGTTCTTCTTGGGATGCTCCTTGCGGCCCTTTAGCGTCGTCTTGAAGCGCTTGATGATGAGGGCCATCTCTTCATCATTGAGCCCGGCTGCCTCAACTTGTGCCACCTTGTTAGGTAGCGTCTCCTTACTTCTCGTTGCTTTGAGGGCGATGGTTTGAGGCTCATGGATTGGGCCATTTAGCGCATCATCCACGTACCTCGCCTCCTTGATCATCATTCGCCCACTTACGAACTTCCCAAGAACTTCTTCGGGCGACATCTTGGTGTACCTAGGATTTTCACGAATATTGTTCACCAGATGTGGATCAAGTACAGTAAAGGACCTTAGCATTAGGCGAACGACGTCGTGGTCCGTCCATCGCGTGCTTCCGTAGCTCCTTATCTTGTTGATGAGGGTCTTGAGCCGGTTGTATGTTTGGGTTGGCTCCTCTCCCCTTATCATTGCGAATCTTCCGAGCTCGCCCTCCAACAACTCCATTTTGGTGAGCATGGTGACGTCGTTCCCCTCATGTGAGATCCTGAGTGTGTCCCAGATCTGCTTGGCATTGTCCAAGCCGCTCACCTTATTGTACTCTTCCCTGCACAAAGATGCTAAAAGGACAGTAATAGCTTGTGCATTTCTATGGATTTGTTCATTTATAAACATGGGACTATCCGAGCTATCAAATTTCATTCCACTTTCTACAATCTCCCATATGCTTGGATGGAGAGAGAACAAGTGACTATGCATTTTGTGACTCCAAAATCCGTAGTCCTCCCCATCAAAGTGTGGAGGTTTGCCAAGTGGAATAGAGAGTAAATGAGCATTGGTACTTTGCGGAATACGAGAATAATCAAAGGAAAAGTTTGAATTAACCGTCTTCCTTCTCTCGTAGTCGTTGTCGTCGTCCTTTTGGGAAGAGGAAGATTCGTCGCTGTCGTAGTAGATTATCTCCTTGATGCGCCTCGTCTTCTTCTTCTTCCCATCTTTTCGTTTGTAGCCCGAGCCCGAGTCGGTAGGCTTGTCATCCTTTGGCTCGTTGATGAAGGACTCCTTCTCCTTATCACTGATCATAATCCCCTTGCCCTTAGGATCCATCTCTTCGGGCGATTAGTCCCTTTGTGAAGAGAACGAGTCTGATACCAATTGAGAGCACCTAGAGGGGGGTGAATAGGTGATCCTGTAAAACTTAAACTTAAGCCACAAAAACTTGATTAAGCGTTAGCACAATAATTGCCAAGTGGCTAGAGAGGAGTCTAGGCAAGACACGATAACCACAAGAAGATCAACACAGATAGACACAGTGGTTTATCCCGTGGTTCGGCCAAGTACAAAACTTGCCTACTCCACGTTGTGGCGTCCCAACGGACGAGGGTTGCAATCAACCCCTCTCAAGCGGTCCAAAGACCCACTTGAATACCACGGTGTTTTGCTTTGCTTTACTATATCCCGATCGCGAGGAATCTCCACAACTTGGAGTCTCTCGCCCTTACAAAGATGTTCACAAAGTAGCACGGAGTAAGGGAGGGATGAGCAACTCACACAAGACACAAAAATCACAGCAAATACGCACACACAAGACCCAGACTTGAGCTCAAAAGACTATCACGAGGTTCTCACTAGAACGGAGCTCAAATCACTAAGAATGTCGAACAAGTGCGCAAGAATGAAGTGTGAGTGATCAACAATGCTCTAAGGATGCTTGATGTTCTCCTCCATGCGCCTAGGGGCCCCTTTTATAGCCCCAAGGCAGCTAGGAGCCGTTGAGAGCATTCCAGGAAGGCAGATCTTGCCTTCTGTCGCCTGGCGCACCGGACAGTCCGGTGCACCACCGGACACTGTCCGGTGCGGATTTCTTTCCTTATTTGGCGAAGCCGACCGTTGAAGATTCAGAGCCGTTGGCGCACCGGACAGTCCGGTGCACCAATGTGACCGTTGGCTCGGCCACGCGTCACGCGCAGAATCCTCGGCCGACCGTTGGCCCGGCTGATCGTTGGCTCACCGGACAGTCCGGTGCACCACCGGACAGACCGGTGATTTTTAGCCGTACGCCGTTAATCACTTCCCGAGAGCGACGACTTCGCCTGTGAACGGCTCACCGGACAGTCCGGTGCACCACCGGACAGTCCTGTGATTTATAGTCGTACACCGCCGTCGAGGTCCTGAGAGCAGCAAGTTCGCCAGAGCCAGCCTGGTGCACCCAAATTGAGCAGACTTTGGTTGAACAAAGCCATCTCTTTTCCAACTTGATTTTTCCTGTTTCCAGCACTTAGACACAATACATTAGACCATAAAACAATGTACTAAGTCTAGAAACATATCTTTACTTTTGATTTGCACTTTGTCCATCACTTGGGATACTTTAACACTTAAGCACTTGCGTTGGCACTCAATCACCAAAATACTTAGAAATGGCCCAAGGGCACATTTCCTTTTCAAAAACTGATGCAGGTATGGAGTTAACAAGGAACATACCATACACTATGTCGGCATCCTCAGGTACTGATTATGCGGTGACGTGATTGACCCTTCCTCTGCTCTGGTTCTGCGGAGTCTTGTTCTGAGCATATCCACGAGCGGGGGTGTTCTGGTCATTTTTCTGGGTATTGCTCTTTTGGGGTGTCTGCTGGTTGCGCCTTGGGCAGTTGTTGGCATAGTGGCCTAGCTCACCGCACTTGAAGCAGCCATTGGGTTGGACAGGTGCGTTGCTTCTGGCCTGCGTGTTACTGGCGCCACCTTGATGGTTCTGTGAACTCCCACCAGACCTCTGGTTGGTCTGGGAGTTGCTCCTTTGCTGGTTCTGACTCTGATTATTTCTCTGGCCTTGCTATCCAGAGTGTTGCACTTGATAATTGTTTCCGCCTTGATTTCCAGAGCGAAACTGCGAACCTTGAGCGTTATTAGGGCGGGTGTTCCTGCTTGGCTGACCTTGAAATTTCCTTTTGTGGTCAGATAACTCCTTTCTTTTACTCTCAAGGCCAATTGTCTTGTTCAACAGTGTCTGGAAGTTGGGAAATGTATGACTCTGAAGTTGGTAATTTAGAGGTCCAATTAGTCCTTCCAGGAAACGCTCTTGGCACTTCTCATTCGTGTCCACTTCTTCCGGTGCGTAGCGTGAAAGCTGAGTAAAGTGATCACGATACTCACTAACAGTCATTTTCCCTTGAGTAAGGGAAAGGAACTCCTTCTTCTTCAACTTCATAATTCTAGAGGGGATGAGATGAGCGCGGAAGTTCTCTTGAAATTCCTGCAAGTTATAGTATCCGCGTTGGGATGTGCCACTCTGAAGGCATCCCACCAGTCGGACGCGGAACCCTCGAGTCTTCCCGAGGCGTACAAGACCTTTTCCCGGTCGTTGCACTGAGTGATGTCAAGTTTCTTTCCAATGACCTTGAGCCAGTCATCGGCATCCAGAGGATCAATCGCATGAGAAAATGTCGGCGGGTGATGACTCATGAAATCCCGGTGCTTATCTCTGGCCGGAGGTGCATACTGCTGTTGCTGCTGATGCTACTGGTTCTGTTGAATTTGTTGAACAACCACAGTGAGTCCTTGCAGAATCTGCATCTGGGCGGCAATGAACTGCTCCATGTTGGGATTCGGTGGGGGTGGTGGTACTTGTTGACCACGCTGGTTCCGGTTGTTGTTGGGTCCTTGACGAGCGTTCACCATCTGATTGGTTAGGAAGTGAACATCTTAGAGGAGTAGAAAAGATTCTAGAGGGGAACATCCTAAGTTTATTATTATTTTTTTATATGATCTTATGGCCATCATTCCATAAGACCATGGCACTCAAACAAAGATCCAAATCAAACATTTCAACCAATCACCATCACATGGTTGTTATTTATTAATATGATAACTTAAAAAGGTGTTCAATGTCTAACGCGAAGACTAACTTATTACATCATAGCTCAAAATACTTAAAGCAGCCTAGTGACGGATCCGAGCTCTCCATAGCGCAGCCTCTTGCGGGCAGGAGACAATGCCATGGCGGGGACCTGAGCTTCGGGCGGATCCAGTCCTTGCAGATGGGCTTCCAGGGCTGCAATCCTGGCGTGGGCATTCTCCAGCTCCAAGTGCACCCTGTAGAGATCCAGGGTGGCACTGTCCAGGTCGGTGTTGAGACCAGCCACTACACCAGCTAGGGTGTTGAGGCAATCCTCACCAGCTTCATCTGGGATGATGCTGGTCTGACTTCCTCCACGCAAACGCTGAGGAAGATGCCTGAACCTCGTGTTCTGCAGATGCTGTCGGTAGGTGTGGCTGAGCGACCACAGAGTCCGACGGGCAGCATCGCTGACCGAGGCAGCGTAGGTGGACAGTGGTGTTAGGGACTCGTGAGCAGACAGATTCCTGAATCCCCTGTCACCTGCATCCATCACCCTAACGTGAATGCGAGTTATGTAGTAGCAAGCCCGGGGAGGCTCGCTCACTCGCCTTGTTTCGTACAGGAGGCGGACGTAGGTGCCTAGCGCATGCAGCACTTCTTGCAGCAGGTTGGGGAAGTGCCCCGTCTCGAACATTGATGTATAATGTTCGACAACAGGACCAAACCCCATGAAGTTGTCCTGTTGGGCGTAGTCAGCTTCCTCGTGAACGTGTTCGTCTCCACCTTCTTTTTCGTCGTCATCCTCGTCATCGTCGTCTCTGGAGTCGTCGGGGTCGTCTCCTCCGGGTGCAGGTGCTTGGAAGGCTGGTGCAGGCGGTGCTGACGTCGATGACCCAGCTGCGAAGGCCAGGGACTCTGCCAACGGGGTGGGCGTCGACAGCTGTTCCTCCGAGCTGTCCTCCAGGTTGACTACATTATCCACTCGGATGGGAGGGAGATCCGCCGGAACTTCCTCGACTACCACTGGGTAGACCAGGATCTACCGGGGCTGAGGGGCGTAGCTGGTGTTGATGCGGGTAGTTTGGAGAGTACGAACCATCTACAAGAGAAGAGTCAACTCAGTTGAAATTTTTAAAAGGTAAGGCTGATAAAATAATTTATAAGAGTGAAATTAGCAAGTTTTGAATAACTAGGCTTTCCATTTCTAACTAGTCTAACGACCTAGGGTCAACATTGCTTTGATACCACTTCTGTCACACCCGGTTCCAGGGGGTAGAACCGAGCGCATACCATATGTGTGCCAGGATCCATTTCCACACATATGTTGACGTCACAAGTGTAATATATCAAAAGACAATGCAATAAAGGTGTAAAGAGAGTATAATACTTTATTACATTATCTGAAACATTGTATCTTTAACAAGTATCACATCAAAGTAAAGCGGAATTTAAATAACAGGGGCAATCTCTCACCGGAAGATGACCGGCGTATCGTTAGACTTAGAATTCATCGTCGTCGATAAAATCTCCATCAAAGTCTCCAGCATCACCCTCTGATTAAAATATTAGCAAGGGTGAGCTCACTTATGGTCGGGGCTCAGCAAGTGGGGGGAAAATTAATGCAGGTATAACAAGGTGAGGCCAAGGTTGAGCAGTAAGCGTTTTAGTTGGTCAACATTTTATTAACAACACCTGTCTTACTAATAAGAGTTAATCCCAAATATCCCATTTAAACAAAGGAATATAAATATAACAAAAACACTTAAGTGAAAACCACTTAAGCAAATTATTGGCAGATCATCGGATCTCAATTTAATTCCATCTTCAAGTTCAATTATCATGTGAGGAGTCCAGGTCGCTCATAACCGGGAGCACGGCTGATATATCAGTTTTATACTCTGCAGAGGTGGTACATCTTTACCCACAAGCCATGTATCCCATCTAGCCCGGGTTGATCGGACCCTTAAACACTGCCGAGGTGAATGGCTAGGGATCCATTATGAGGCTTTCACAAAATACACTTAATACGAAGCAACCCGCTAAGGTTTCTAAAGACGATGGTGGTGGCCCCTGGGTGAGATACCTTAGACAAGAATACGTCTCCATGTTAACGTGGGCTGCCAGCACCTATCGCTCCCCCTCTTGCCCATATTTCAGGTAAGGTTGCCAGGAACTAAGCATATAAAGCTAATTACCAAAGCCAGAGCCATGATAGCACTCGTGGTTGCACTGTTATCCTGGGTGGTCACTCCATGTTCCAATTAATTTGAAATAATGTTATCTTAACCATCGGGTTAATGCCATAATTGCCAATTAAATTTTTGGAACATTAATACCAATTGATGAGTGACATTAAAAATCATTAAGTTGAGCAGTAGCATAAATCTTGCAAAGCTTAATAATTTTTCTAGGTTAAACAAGGAATACAGGTAGTAAATCTAGGAAATCCTTAATTAGGTTAACCCATCAAATTATGCAATATATCAAAAAGTAAACATTATTATATGCAATGAGTAGGTACAAACAGAATATGCAGAGGGTGTCGGTGTTTTGGGTCCGACCGCACACCCGGGGTTGCCCCTCGAGATGTTTTTAGGAGTAGGACGGTGTCAACGACTGTAGCAAAATGGTTCGTGCCGATCGCACGAGGGACAGTAGACAAGATTTGCAGGTTCGGGCCGCTTAGAGATGCGTAATACCCTACGTCCTGGTGAGTATACGAGTGTGGTTACAAGAGGGCTCTCTGGATTGAAGGCACAGAGAGTTAATGAGGATGGCTAAGTAAAAGTAGGGTCGATCCATCTGAAGGGATGCCCCCTAGGCCTTATATACTCGACCGTGGGGCAGTACATGTGGATATGATAACAACAAGTAGCTAAAAGGTAGTGAACCTCCCGAGTTTATCCCTACGTAACCTTCGCCGACTTATCCTTGCATGGCTCCGCAGCATGAGGGCTCCAGCGCGGGAAAGTCGGCTCTCCGTTGCGATTTACTCGCTCGACGTTGTGGGCCGTCCGGGTTTGCATCAATCTGGTCTTATGTCTTCTCTGCTTTGTTGGTCGTTTCTCCTCAGGCCCACGAAGGAATGATCTTTGCGATTTATTGGGCCCTTGGGCCTTTCGTGAGGTCTTTTACTCCTTTAGTGGACCTAGGGGATATCTATCCCCCACAAGCCCCCGATCTTTGGGTTAATTTAGAGGTAATCAACCCAAAGATCCAAGGTCCATAAAATGACTTCCTGCTGTCTTCTCTTGCCCCGATCACTCGTTTGACCAAAGCTTAATTTCATGTTTGTGCCTTAGAGGTCGGCATTTCGACTTGTAGGATTCTGAACTTCATTGGGTGCGCCGGAGGTGCACCCAATGGGTGTAGCCCCCGACCTTTGAGTAGATTTTAGAAAACAATCTACTCGAAGGTCTTTCCTGGAAATTATCTCCATTTGTGCTCCTGCATCCTGGTTGAGGGTTGGTCCTTTAATCTTGTCCTTCGCTTTAGAGGTCGGCACTATCTCGACTTGGAATGATAATCCATGGGGTGCACCGGAGGTGCACCCAATGGGTGTAGCCCCCGACCTTCAAATGGATTTTTTAAGGATAATCCATTCGAAGGTCTTCCTTTCGCTTGTAAAAATTGGTATGAGGCTATTTGCATTATGCTTTGGAGGTCAGCATTATGTCATCAATATTCTGCTGCAGAGGTCAGCATATATTTTGTCTTTAGTAGCCGAGTTTGCAATCCATCCATATCTTGCTAGGTGATGCAATTTATTTGCTTCTGCGACTTGATTGGACGTTTGATGGACGTTCTCTGTCTAGTCATTGCATCGCTTCTGTCGGCCACATCTTGTACTTTGCTGGCTTTATTTGGCTTTCCTCTGATCCTTACTGGTATCTCATTTTTGTCTTGAGGTATTCACTGCGTGCTCTGCACGGATGTGACCGTTTTGAAAAATATACTGATAATTCCTGGGCGTCCCCCCCAATGGGTGTGGGCAAGGGATGGCTTGGTGCGCTGAGTGTTTTAGTCGGCTGCTTCTGAGTAGTAATGTGATGGGACGGCTAGTGTAATCACATCCTTTGCGCTGTTGACTGGAGTCCCAATGGGTGTAGTGTTGCATGAAACGGCGTCAGCCGTCTGACGTGTCTTCAGATGGGTGGGAGTGCTTATTGAATGCTTTGCGACTGTTCAGTGACCGCGGTTGGAAGTGAGCGGTTGCCTTTCCCTTCTATAAATAACGCCCTTGCTCCTCTGGTTTTTTCACATCTCTTCGCTGTTCTTTACTGCATCCTTCTCCTCCCTTCTATCTGCTTTCGCCATGGGCAAGGGTCACAAACGCAAGCGTGAGCCGACTCCTCCGTCGGAGGATTTCGGCGACTCGGAATACTCGGAGGAGGAGTTCTCCTCCGAGTCCGAGGGATCTCCGGCTCCCGTCTCTCCCCCGGCGTCGTCTGATGATTCAGACGACTCCCAGGGGATTGCCGCGGAGGTCTGGACGTACATCCGGGCCGTCGAGCGCTCCGGGCTCGAGGGCTCGGATGAGTCCGAGTTCTCCTCGGACGAGGAGGACTCGGACGGCGGCGAGGACGAAGATGACGACGACGACGACGACGACGACGGCGACGACGACGACGACGGTGGCGACGGCGACGGTGACGGCAGCAACGGCGGCGGGGGCAGCGGCGGCAAGGGCAGCACCAGAGGCGGCAGCAGCACGGGCAGCACCAGAGGCGGCAGCAGCACGGGCAGCACCAGGGGCTGCGGCGGCAAGGGCAGCAGCAGCAAGGCCAGTGGCTAAACGCCACTGGTCTTTAGATATTAGTATAGTGTAGTTAGAATAATGTAGTAGTAATGTAGAGTAGTATAGTGTAGTTTAGTAGTAGTAGTAATGTAGAGTAGTAGTAGGGAAGCACCAACTCATGAAGAGTTGGTTTGTAAGCTTTTATCTTCTCTTTAATGAAAAAATAACGTTTGCCCCTTATCAATGACTTGCTTTTCCTTATTATAGAACTGATTCTTTTGAGACAGTAGATGACTCGCCGAACGATTGAAGGTCGACGTCAGCATTTTAGAAATAATACCGAGCAATCGAACGCGAGGTCAGCGCTTTAGAGGCAACGCCAAGTGAGTGAAGTTTGATGCCGGCATTTCAGAAGTAATGCTGAGCGATTGAATACGAGGTCAGCGTTTTTAGGGGCAACGCCGAGTGATTGAAGGTTGGCGTCGGCATTTTAGAAGTAATGTCGAGCGATTGAACACGAGGTCAGCGTTTTAGAGGCAACGCCGAGTGATTGAAAGTCAGCGTCGGCATTTTAGAAGTAATGCCGAGCGATTGAACACGGGGTCAGCGTTTTAGAGGCAACGCTGAGTGATTGAAAGTCAGCGTCGGCATTTTAGAAGTAATGCCGAGCGATTGAACACGAGGTCAGCGTTTTAGAGGCAACGCCGAGTGATTGAAAGTCAGCGTCGGCATTTTAGAAGTGATGCCGAGCGATTGAACACGGGGTCAGCGTTTTAGAGGCAACGCCGAGTTATAGCCGGTCGCACGAGTTATTTTGAGGATAATAACCGAGTGATGAAGTGGCACGTCGGCCTTTTTGGAAATGACTGCCAGATGGCCACATGGCATGCTGGGGTTTCGGAAATATCCGCCGGGTGATGACTGGGCACTTTTTGAAACGGTATCTGGCTCAGGAATATCCCATAAGAGTTGCGCTTTTAGCCGCCTTTGCTTTCCGTGCCCTAGTTCTTGCATTCCCGCATCTGAATCTTCTCTGCCACTCGCAACCTACTCTGTTCGCCGGTGAAAAGCAAGATGGCGCCCAAGAGGAAAACTGCGAACTCGCCTGCTGCGGTGATCCCTGCAATCGACCCCAACAGTCAGTTACCCTTCGCAGGTAACCATATGTCCGTTATTTCCGAAGCTGAGCTTCTCCGCCTCGTCTCCATCGGGGTTCTTCTTCCGCGGGAACTCTGTTCTTGGCGGATTTGCCACGGGACTACTGTCCCAACAGAGGATACCCACGAGTCTGTAGTTTACGTTCCTTTTCTTCTCCGCGGCCTCGGTCTTCCCATCTCTCCTTTTTTCCGCAACCTCCTTGATTTCTATCACATCAACTTGACCCATTTGAACCCTAATTCCATTCTGCAAATCTCCATTTTCGTTCACCTATGTGAAGCCTATCTCGGCATGCTGCCGCATTTCGGTTTATGGAAGTATCTGTACCATTGTCGCCCTGGGATGGCCGGGGGACAACATCAGTTGGTCGGAGGTGCCAGTTTGGAGATGCGCCGTGGGCGGAAGACTGAGTACCTTGAGATTCCCCTCAAAGATAGCATTAAGGGGTGGCGTCTAGAGTGGTTTATAGTTGATAATTATGGAAATTCTCTCCCCTCCCGGTCGGGAAGACAGCCAGACGTTCGCACCCCGAGTTGGACTGAGTCTCCCACAGATCAGGAAGTGGCTGAGGCAGGTGTATTGCTAGCTGAAGTCGGACTGCTGAAAGAAAGAGGTCTAACTGCTGAAGCTGTGGTCACTGACTTTGTTTTCAAGAACATTCAGCCTCTGAAAGACAGGGCCTACCCAGCTTATCTGTATCGAGGGTTAGGCGACTCAACTCGGGTTACCAATAGGAGAATTCCTCCTGCAGACTTGGTGAGCCGACTTGAAATGGTCCTTAGGGGCAAGGTGTCAAATGTTGGTGCCCCAGTGGCATACTCGGCCTGGAACCTGCCTCCTCCCAAAGCATTCACCCCCTTTGTGTCAAATCCACCTGTTACCGATGGCAGTTTGGGCCTTAGAGTGCGACCCTCTGCTGAAGAAGTCAGTGCTTTGGTTGCTTCGCTTGGGGAGATTCCAGATGATGAACGGCAAGTCCATTTTGAGGTGCCCCTGAACCCTAGCGATGCAGATATAAATGCCATGCTTGATCTGCTAGCTGAGGATTCTTCTGACGCTGCTCCTGCTGGTATTTTGGCTGTGGTGCCCTTTCCAGAGGTTGATACAACTTTGGATGTTCAGAAACCTGTCAGCACTCGCCCGAGGCGCCCTAACCGAACCAATCAGCCTGAGCCTTCTGCTGATGAGCAGAAGAAGAAGAGAAGACGCCTCCGGCGAGTATCCAGTTTTGATGAAGACGCTGGTACCTCAGTTCCTGCCGCTGAAGAAGTGCCTGCGACTGGAGCTACCAGCGCTGATCCCAATGGGTGTACCCAGACTGCTACTGATCCCAATGGGGGTGTTGCTTGTGTTGTCACTGTGGAGGATGAGGAGGAAGAGGATGAAGTTCCTTTGACTCGGAAAAACAGTCGGCAGCTCATTGCCGGCGGTGAGAGTAGTGGAGTTCCTTCTCCTGCTCTGTCTGCCCTCATTGATCTGCAAGAACTGTCTCTGGCCAATTTCGATCAAACTCTTGAGGATATGGTCCCAGAAGACTTGTTATCAGAGCCAGTGGGTGATGATGCAACAGAGGCTTGTGCTGCTGTGCCTGATGCTGGGTTGAGGTCATCCCGTGCCTCGTCGACCTTAGAGCGCGATCTCGAGGGTCGGGAGACTGACTTGGATCGTCCTGGTCCCATGGAAGTAGTTGAGGGCCCATCAACCTTAGAAGTGGTTACTGCAGAGAGCCTGGACCTCAAGAATGGTGCTAGCGCATGCCCAGCCCCCGAGGATGTCGCCGGGGATGACTTAGCTCGGGCGAAGAATATAAGCCACTGCCTAGCCCCCGAGGGTGCTGCCGGGGATGATCCGGCTCAAGTGGGCAGCGCCAGCTATGACCCAGCCCCCGAGGGTGCCCGAGCAGGGTCTCCTTCCTGTACTTCCATGGACGTTCATGCGGGATCTCCTCCACACTCTGGCTGTATGGTAGTAGCCCAGAATTTGGATCAGGGAGTCGCTTTAGAAGGCAGCGCCCCTGCTGACCGAGTGTTGGGCTCTATTGAAGGTGCTGAATTGGTCTTTGCTGGCTCGTTGCAAGCTACTCCGGGTGGTGTCCTTACGTCTGATTATCCACTGATCTCTCCTGATTTGGGAATACCTTCGTTCTTCTCCAACCTCCAGGTATTTGTGCTGTATTGTAGCTTGATCCCTACATTGCATGAACTGTTGCCATTATACTCATCTGTTCTTCTCATCAGGCTTTGGTGAATGGGATGGCCAGCCAGCTGAGATTGCAGGGTGCTTCTGTCCCGGAAGTGGCTTCGTCTCTTGCGTGCTGGAATCCAGTGTCGCTTCAACGTCGTGTATCCGAGTTGGAGGCAACGAATGCTGGTTAGCGCCTTTTTCTTCTCTTTGCCCTTTGTTGTGGACTGTTTTATCTTCTGACCTTGTTTTTTTTGATTACCTCTTGCTAGGAATGACTCTGCAGATTGCAACTCTTGAGGAAAAACACTCCCGAGATCAGGCTGAAATGGCTCGACGGTGCGCCGACTTCGAGGAGAAGTATTTTCAGAGCCAAACTGAGTTGAATCAGGTCTCTGCTGCCTTGGATGACGCCAATGCTCTGAGTTCTTCTCTCCATGCTCGGCTCGACTCTGAGAAGGTGACATACAAAACTGTGCCTTGCCTTGCTGTGTTCCTATCACTTGTTTAGTTCCTGAAAGGGTTGATTTTTGTTTGCAGGAAGAAAAGCGTATCCTTGCTGCTTCTCGCGACAATCTTGACAGATTGTATCGTGATTCCAGTAACTCGTTAACCATCTTGGAGAGGAGTCACCGCTTCACAATGGAGGAGTTGGACAATCAGCGTTGTAGGCTGCAGGAATCTTCAGATGAGGTGACTCGCCTCAAGCAGTTGATATCAGCAAAGGATGCTACTATCAAAGAGCTCCGAGCTTCCAAGAAGTCCATCGCCCAGGAGTTAGAGACCGCCCGACTGGCTGCTAAAGTTGCTGAGGAGACTGCTGTTACTCTCAAAGCCCAGCGCGACAAAGCCATGGACAAGGCTATTCGGGCAGGACGAATCTTGATGAGGAGACCCGGCGTGGTTGTTCCTGAGGACATAAGGGCTGACGTGATCGCTGCCCCTGATTCCTCAAGTCGCCCTTCTTCGTCGGTCGCTCCTGAGAAGGACATTGCCAAATAGAAAACATTTTGCGTGCTTTGAGCGCGCGGTTAGCATAATCAAGTATCTGTTAGAGGACATCAGCTCAGCATTCGAATGATATAATTACTCTCTTATTGTATCAGAATTCATTAGTTCATAAATTTGCAGTAATGAAAACGACGCACGATGATTATGAGATTTTTTTGCGGGATATAGAAGTCATCCCCTTAATTGCATGGGCATGAGCATGTTGCGCCGGCTTAAGTCGTTGCCGACTTAAGTCGACTGCTCCGTTAACAGGGCATAGTGGTCACCCCGAGTTAAGTAAGCGTGAGCATGTGGCACCGCCTTAAGTCGTCGTCGACTTAAGTCGATTGCTCCGTTAGCAGGGCATAGTGGTCACCCCGAGTTAAGTAAGCGTGAGCATGTTGCATCGCCTTAAGTCATCGCCGACTTAAGTCGATTGCTCTGTTAGCAGGGCATAGTGGCCACCCTGAGTTAAGTAAGCGTGAGCATGTTGCACCGCCTTAAGTCGTCGCCGACTTAAGTCGATTGCTCCGTTAGCAGGGCATAGTGGTCACCCCAAGTTAAGTAAGAGTGCAAGTCAATCGTAGATGAACTGAGTATCTTTGAAAACCTCTTTTTTATTGATGACATATTTCCACTTTACAGATTACATCGTTATCCCAGCAGTTTTGAGATACAGCTAGGGATAAAACTTCCTGAGGTGTTCTATATTCCAGGAGTTCCCAATTTCTGTGCCATCCATCTGAGTGAGACGATACGATCCGGGCCGAGTGACTTCTGCTACCATGAAAGGTCCTTCCCATAAGGGTGATAACTTGTGCCGTCCTTCCCCCGTTAGAATTCGGCGGAGGACGAGATCTCCTACTGAGAAGAATCGTTGCCGCACGACCTTGTCGTGATAGCGTCTTAGAGTCTGCTGGTACCGTGCTGATTGGATCACTGCATTTAGCCGTTCCTCCTCGAGTACATCAATATCCTCTAATCTAGTGGCTTCAGCTTCTGCTATACTGTCGAAGATCAACCTTGGCGCCCCGAACTTGAGATCAGCAGGTAGCACTGCCTCCGACCCATAGACCATGAAGAAAGGGGTGTTCCCATGCAGGGCTCGGCTAGGTTGGGTTCTTAAGCTCCAAACAACATAAGGCAATTCCCTTATCCACTTTCCTGCGAATTTTTCATTCTTATCAAAGACTTTTTTCCTGAGTGCCTCCAATATCATTCCGTTGGCTCGCTCAACCTGCCCGTTGGCTCTTGGATGTGCTACAGATGCATACTTGATCTGAATGCTCTTTTGCTCGCAGAAGTCGAAGAATTCTGAACTGGTGAAGTTGGATCCTAAGTCAGTGATGATGCTGTTTGGTATCCCGAATCTGAATATTATGTCTTGTATGAATTCCACGGCTTTAGCAGAGGTTAAAGAAGCAATGAGCTTGAACTCTATCCATTTAGTGAATTTGTCAATCGCCACCAATACATGAGTATATCCCCCTTGAGCTTTCTTGAAAGGTCCAATCATATCCAGTCCCCAGCATGCGAAAGGCCAGGTTACTGGTATGGTCTGTAGTTGCTGTGTGGGCATGTGCTGTTGCTTTGACAAGTATTGGCAAGCTTCACACCTCTGAACTAACTCGGCTGCATCATTCTTCGCTGTCGGCCAATAGAATCCTGACCTGAAGACCTTCCCAACTAGTGTTCTGGAGGCTGCATGTATTCCACATTGCCCAGCATGGACCTCCTCCAGAAGTTGCTTCCCAGTGGACGGGAGAACGCACTTCATGAGGACGCCCGATGCACCCCTTCTGTATAATGTCTCCCCAATGAGTGTATAGTGAGCCGACTGCCTGGCAATTCGCTCTGCCGAGTTCTTGTCGTCTGGTTCTTCTTCATTCTTTATATACTTAATGATCGGCCTTCTCCAGTCATCAGAGTCTGACTCGGGTTGATCTATGATGTTGCACTCTTCTGTTTGATCCATTGAGATACTCGGCTGCAGAATTTCTTGCACGAAGACTCCGGGTGGGACCTGAGTTTGACTGGATCCGAGCTTGGACAGTACATCAGCTGTTGTGTTACGATCTCTTTCCACATGATGAAATTCCAGACCCTCGAATTTATCTTCCAGCTTTCGGACGGCAGCACAGTATTTTCCCATTGAATCATTTGAACAATCCCATTCCTTGTTTATCTGGCTGATGACTACCAGAGAATCTCCGTATACCATCAATCTCTTGACGCCTAGTGATATGGCGATGTTCAATCCATGCATCAGAGCTTCATACTCGGCTGCATTGTTAGAGGCCGGGAATAGCAACTGAAGAGCGTACTTGAGGTGTTCGCCTCCAGGTGCAGTGAAGAGAATCCCTGCTCCTGCTCCCTACAGCTTCAGCGAGCCATCAAAATACATTCGCCATACTTCTGTCGTTTCTGGATTGTCTGGTACTTGCTGTTCTGTCCACTCTGATACGAAGTCAACCAGTGCTTGAGTTTTGATGGCAGTGCGAGGCCGGAACTCGATATCATGGGATCCCAACTCGCAAGCCCATTTGGCTATTCGGCCAATGGCTTCCTTGTTGTGAAGAATGTCCCCTATTGGAAAACCAGTGACTACCATGACTTTGTGGTCGTCAAAGTAGTGACGCAGCTTGCGGGCAGTTAGAAGTACTGCGTATAATAACTTCTGAACTTGAGGATACTTTTTCTTTGAGGGGCCCAGAACTTCACGGATGAAGTAAACAGGATGTTGTACCGGGTAGGCATGTCCTTCTTCTACTCGCTCGACTACCAACGCGGTGCTTACCACGTGAGTCGTGCAAGAGATGTACAATAGCAAATCTTCAGTCGGTTGAGTTGATGTAGCTCGCCGGGGTGGTTTCAGTACTGGTGGTGTTGTCAAGAATTTTTTCAATGCATCTAGAGCTTCTTGTGCTTCTGAAGTCCATTGAAACTTATCCACCTTCTTGAGCAGCTTGTAAAACGGCAAGCCTTTCTCCCCCAGCCTGGATATAAATCTGCTTAGAGCCGCCATACATCCAGTAAGTCGCTGCACCTTCTTTTGTGATCGAGGAGCTTCCATTTTCATGATAGCCTCAATCTTATCTGGATTAGCTTCAATTCCCCGGTGGCTGACGATAAACCCGAGCAACTTTCCTGCTGGTACCCCGAAAACACATTTTTCGGGATTGAGCTTCCATCTATATCGTCTTAGGCTGTTGAAAACCAGCTGCAAGTCTTCGATGAAGTTTTTCGAATTCTCTGTTTTGATTACCACATCATCTACGTAGGCCTCCACACGCTTGCCCCAGTGATCGGCTAAGCATGTTTGAATGGCTCTCTGATAAGTTGCTCCAGCGTTTTTGAGGCCGAACGGCATGGAGGTATAACAGAAAGCACCAAACGGAGTAATGAACGCCGTTTTTTCCTCGTCTTCTTTTGCCAAACTAATCTGATGATACCCGGAATAGCAATCTAAGAAAGACAGCACAGAACATCCAGCGGTGGAATCCACCACCTGATCTATCCTCGGGAGCCCGAAGGGATCCTTCGGACAGTGTTTGTTGAGGTCGGTATAGTCGACGCACATGCGCCAATCCACTTTATTCTTTTTGAGTACAAGAACAGGATTGGCTAACCACTCAGGGTGTAACACTTCTCTAATAAATCCAGCCGCGACCAGGCGAGCTAATTCGGCGCGAATGGCCTCTCTCTTATCGGGCGTGAAGCGACGTAGCTTTTGTCGAATCGGCCTCGCCTGGGGGTAGACTTTCAGTTTGTGCTCGGCCAGTTCTCTTGGGACTCCCGGCATATCCGCAGGTTGCCATGCGAATACGTCTCGGTTATCTTGCAGAAACTGGACGAGCGTGCTTTCCTATTTGTCGTCCAAGCTGGAGCTGATGATAGCCGTCTTGCGCTCGTCAGCGAACCCCAGGTTGATTCTTTTGGTTTCTTCAGTCGGCCGCATAGAGGTCGCAGCCTGAGCTTCATTTGCCGGTACTGTGAGGTCCTCCTCAGGCTTAGAGTTCGCTGGTGTAGAAGGAACCGTCGACGGCTTGGTGGTGAGGGCTGCTTGAATGGCCACTCGGAAACACTCTGCGGCGCCTTGGAAGTCGGCGCGCACAGTTATGATTCCTCGCGGTCCTGGCATCTTCAGTATCATATATATGTAATGTGGAATGGCCATGAACTTGGCCAATCCCAGCCTTCCGATGATGGCGTTGTACCCGCAGTCGAAGTTCGCCACTTCAAACCTCAGGAACTCGGTTCTGTAGTTCTCCGGAGTTCCAAAGGTGACCGGCATGTAAATGTGGCCCAGCGGGTATTCCCCTTCAGTCGGCACGATGCCGAAGAAAGGGGTGTCTGACTTGTGAAGCTCTTTGAGGTGAGCTCCCAAGCCTTGGAGTGTCCGGGGGAAGGTGACGTTGATGCTGCTCCCCCCATCCACTAGCACCTTCTTCACCCGGCTCTCTCGGATCACCGGATCGACGAGGAGCGGGTATTTGCCGGGATGGTCGAAGTTGAGCCATTGATCCTCCCGAGTGAAAGTGATCGGGTGCTCCGACCACCGGTATGGGGCGGGAGGACCGGTGGTCGCCACCAGTATCTGACGGTCGTTGAGCTTTTGTTGTCTTTTGTTCTCCTGCGACCCATGTCCGCCGAAGATGACGTTGACCTCCCTGTCAACACGCGAGAAAGCTCCTCCTCCTCCCTCCTCCTGCTGATGGGGTTGTCGTGGTTCATCTGGTCCTCCCCTCGGCGGAGGAGGAGGTAGAGGTTGGAAGGGTCGGCCGTGCCCGACAGAGTGCTTGAAGTCCCGGTAGTTGCGAAGAGTGTGGCGCATGTCCTTGTGGTACGGGCACTGGGCGTCGAGGATGTCGTCCAGCGTGCGCTCGCCTCCACGAGGTCCTCCTCGGGCGCGAGAGGCGGGTGGTCCAGCGGCGTGTACTTCTTCACGAGGTCTCTTCTCCCAGCGTTTGTCGGGTGGTTGGTTTGCGTCACGTCGTGGCGCTGCTGGTGCAGGCTTTGCTCCTCCGATGAGATCCTGGGCCCGCTCGTCGGCGGTGATGTAGAGGTCGGCTTCCCGGAACAGCTCCTCGGAGGTAGTCGGCGCCTTTTGTAGTATGGCTCGGACGAAAGCCGAGTCATTGGATCCTCTATAGAAGTCCTCAATCACGGCCGCTTCCGTGACCTTGGGGATGCGATTTCTCATGGTCTGGAACCTTTTGAGGTACGACCGGAGAGTCTCATCCCCTCGGCGCTTGATGGATTTGAGGTCCCATGGTTGCGCCGGTTTGTCGGAGAGGGACTGGAAGTTGGCGGTGAAGCGTCGACTGAAGTCTCCCCAGTCGTCGATGCAGTGTCGGGGTAAGTGTCGTAGCCACTGCAGCGCATCTTGCCCAAGGACGATGGGCAAATACGCGGTCATGACGTCCTCGGATGCTCCGGCAGCTCGAGCAGCGGTGGTGTAGACAGCCAGCCAACCCCCTGGATCCTTCTTAGGTTCATATTTGTCAACGTTGGATACCTTGAAGTTGGGAGGCCACTGAATGGCCCTAAGGCGCGGAGTAAGAGCGGACACTTCGCACGTGTCCTCCTGTCGTCGGGGACGATGTCTGTCCCGGGGAGGGGAGTTGTGATTGTAGTTCCTCGACCGTCCCCGGGTGGTACCGCCAGTTGAAGCTGTTGCCGACTGAGTCCTGGTGGCCTGGCTCTGAGTCGGGATGCCATGATCCCTGGCATACTCCTCCCGACGGCGAATCTCATTCTCATGCCGCCGTTCGCGCGAAGCATTGATGGAGCTTCGCGCGCCCCGGCGGCTGTTGATGGCGTGTCGCAGATCGTTCGGCGGATGAGCAAGCGGTAGAAGATGGTTGGCTGCTTGGGTGAACAAGCGTCGGTAGCCCTCAGCGTCGGGAGTCCGAGGAAGTCCATCTGCTATCCGAGCTAGTACCCCTCCGACTTCGCTTGGCGTGTTCATAGCTCGGGCGAAGTCGGGATTCAGGTTGCGTCCGAAGAGTGGATTCTCCCGGCGTTGCCTTGCATCTTGCTCGGCTTGTTCCTGAGCTCGCCGGCGATCACGTCGTCGAGAGTTCCTTCGTTCTCTGAAGACGCGTTCTTCCGGAGTTTCTCCTATCTCTGAGACCTCGTCTCGCGAGACAGGCTGCTCCGGATCTCGCTCTCCGGCTGCGTGATGTCATCGAACGTTTCTGCGTTGGTTCCTCCGTCGGCGGGATTCTCGTTGAGGTGGTTCTTCTCCGGGTGCGGTTGGTTCGTCGTCGGAGACGGCAGGCGACTCCACCCTCCCGATGAAGAGGACGTCGGGGTACAATGGCGTTGCTGTCGTGGCGACTTTCTTTCCGTTCTCCTTTGAGGTCGGAGGAACAGAAAGAACGGCTTGCTTCTCCCCAGTCTTCTTCTTCCTCGCAATCCATGTCCATTCTGTTGTCGAAGAGGTAGACAGTGGAGTCCTCCGGTTCAGCGGGCCCTCGGCTCCTGACCTTCTGGAGGCGATCTTTTTCCGAAGAGCAGGAGGTTGCGCTTTTCCGGCATTTTCGGGGTTTGTTGGAGGAGACTTCTTTTCCGGCGGATCCGCGATACGGTGTAGAATTCCCTCTTCATCCGCTACAGACGAGATCGTCCCAAAGCGGAACACGGATCCGGGACGCATGTTGATCTTGCTGTAGAAGGTGACGGCCATTGATCTAGCTTGGATCGTCGACACACCCCCTACCTAGCGCGCCAGCTGTCGGTGTTTTGGGTCCGACCGCACACCCGGGGTTGCCCCTCGAGATGTTTTTAGGAGTAGGACGGTGTCAACGACTGTAGCAAAATGGTTCGTGCCGATCGCACGAGGGACAGTACACAAGATTTGCAGGTTCGGGCCGCTTAGAGATGCGTAATACCCTACGTCCTGGTGAGTATACGAGTGTGGTTACAAGAGGGCTCTCTGGATTGAAGGCACAGAGAGTTAATGAGGATGGCTAAGTAAAAGTAGGGTCGATCCATCTGAAGGGATGCCCCCTAGGCCTTATATACTCGACCGTGGGGCAGTACATGTGGATATGATAACAACAAGTAGCTAAAAGGTAGTGAACCTCCCGAGTTTATCCCTACGTAACCTTCGCCGACTTATCCTTGCATGGCTCCGCAGCATGAGGGCTCCAGCGCGGGAAAGTCGGCTCTCCGTTGCGATTTGCTCGCTCGACGTTGTGGGCCGTCCGGGTTTGCATCAATCCGGTCTTATGTCTTCTCTGCTTTGTTGGTCGTTTCTCCTCAGGCCCACGAAGGAATGATCTTTGCGATTTATTGGGCCCTTGGGCCTTTCGTGAGGTCTTTTACTCCTTTAGTGGACCTAGGGGATATCTATCCCCCACAGAGGGAGAATCCACTTGCCTTGCTCAAATGCGTCCTGCGGATCGTCTTCGAACGAATTCGGTTTGTCTACCGCACAGTCGGCTTCTAATAGAGTTGCATAGTGCACATACAAAAATAAAACATACACAAATAAATAAACATGCACCATTACATAAACATACACCATTACATACATATTAACATATCACACTAATCACATCTTAAATTCGTCCTAATCGCGTAAATACTTATTAATTCAATTTTAGTTATTATTGTGAGTCCTAATGATGAATTCATGAATGGGTGCAATAAATACAGTTTTAACTAGTATTAATATATTTTAACATCATCAATGAAATTAAATGATAATTATCGTCTTTAATACTAATAAATAAATTAATACCTTCTATCTTTTTTGTTTCTAACTAAAATTATTGAGTATAGCCAAAATGAATATAATATTCTAAAAATCCTTATAAACTACTAATTGAACATTTTCTAACACAAGCGAGGTTATTTTGACATAAACTAATATTTTGCTTACTCTTAAAATCTAAGTGCTCAATTTGCGAACATGTTTATTTGACTAGCAAAAATCTATTTTCCATCCTACTAATGATATTTTCTCCTTTCTTTATAAAAAGAAAATGTTAAAAAAATAATTAGATAAATCATCTAAAAATCCTATATTATTCATGTGACATGAGTTCTATACCATTTTCTAAATCCATTAAAATGCACCTATGACTATAATTCTCCAACTAGTTTCTAAAGTTTATTGTGACCAAATTTGTCTACAAAGTTTCCTATCTAGTATTTTTATCACCAACGTGTGACTACTAAATCTACGTCATATTTCTCTAATCCAAAAATCAACGCCACGACTAACATGAAATATAACGGTGTACTAACGATCGCATATCTCTACCAAGAATTCCACAACGCACATACACATAAATTGCGAATCACACGTGTTCATATTACAACGAACAAAATATACAACTCATGAATCGAATCAAAAAGTACTTTTATAAAATACACAAAATAATTTGGGTCGTCTTCAACCTTGGGTTCGTGCGTGCGACGGGGAGGACTCGACGGGGTTTCGGCCGGGTGAAGAGCAGGGCTCGACTACGGACGACGGATGGCGATTGCGTGGCTCCGGCGACGAACTGTGGGCTTCGGTGAACTCCGGCGACGAACGACAAACGACAATAGCGATGAGCGAGGAGAGCTAGAGAGAGAGAGGCGAGTTTGGGTAGGAGGGAGAAGGGAGAGGGGCTCTGCTGCCTTTTATAGGGAGCAGGAGGGAGAGGATAGGTCGCTGGTTCTTCATGGACCATCAATGGCGTTCTTCACTGGGAGAGTCAATGGGAGAGGAAAACGGACGAAATCAAGCTCCATAACGCGATATTCAAACGGATGCGCGGTCGGACGGTTGGGCTTCGGTTCAGACGCGTCGGGTGCAGGGACCGTCGCGGCATCGCAGTCGGGCGCGCGTGCAGCGTCGATTTGCGGTCGGCTGCAGGCAGGGCGTGGTCGCGGTCGAGCTCGGCCGGATGCACGCAGGGGCGCGCGGCTTCACGTCGACTTCCTGGCGAGTCGCGGGTCAGCGCGCTCGGACCGAGGGTGCGTCGGGTCGCACGGTGCTGAGGCCGGTTCAGCTGGCGCGCGCGGCTCGGGCTCCTGGCGTGCAGGGCGCGTGGCTGGTTGCCTGGCATGGCCGCGGGGAGAGAACAGGGAGAGAAGAGAGAGAGTGGGGCGGGAGAGAGAGGAGTATAGGGCGGCGGCGGTGGCTTGGAAGCCAGGGAGAGGGCGCGCGACTGTAGTATAAATGGGCCCCTAGTGGGTCGGCTAGGGTTAGAGGTTTAGTTTTTTTAATTCCGAAATGCATTTTTAGATAGCTCAAAAATCCCTAAAAATTCACCAAAGTTATCTATAAATGAAATACTTGTTTTTAGACTAATAATTATTATATTATTTAATTATATTAATTACTAGGTTTTTCTTTAAAAAGGATTGATAATAAACATCCGATAAACAATCAAGCGCGTACAAAGAAAATGATCAAAATGCAAATAAATAATTAAACACTTAAAAAATTATTACCCTAATTAATATAATAACTAAATTTATTATTTTTTAATTGATGGCTTTTATGGTGTTACACTTTGCCTCTGTGTTGATCTTCCGAAGGTGTTTCTTCTTATAGGACCTTCGGCGACGAACAGACCCCCAACAGTAGCCCCATCACAGTGCCAAATCGTTTTTCGTAACGAGCTCGACCCGTGAAAATTCTTTTAGGCTTCGGAATGCCGAAGGTCCGAAAAACACCTTCCCTGGGCTCGTTGTCGAGAAACAATTAAATATTCCGAGTACAAGGTGGCCCCACCATACGACGGGTACGCGCGATCTGGTGATTCACCCTTCTCACGCACAATGGTCCATCGTTCAATGGTTGTGGGCGACTGTTCAGTGTGTGCGAGCGGCTTGGCGATTCACCTTCCCACCTACAGCACTATATAAACAGACGGGTAGGTGTGAAGTTAACACAACATTTATTACTATTGCACTGTTGTGCTGATGAAAAATTTGACCATAGCCGAAGCTTATTCATCGTATTCTCAATCAAAGCATTGTCTTGTTTTAACTTTGTCATAAGAGGGGGCTTCAACAAAATTGCAAAAAGTCATCAACTTCGTCAAAACCGTGAGAAATTCAGTATCAAATGGCCAGAGTGTGTTCAACAGCTAGAATTACGCGCGACGGTGAGGAGGCCGAAGCTGCTGAGACTGCCCCAATCTCCGAAATGATAAAACAATCGAGAATGGTTGTGACAGAGATGGGTGCTGAGGAAGGTGCATCTGCTGCCGAAGCTGAATATGCTGACATTGAAGAAGATGTTGTTGATGAAGAAGAAGAAGATTATAAGCCATCCAAACCTAGTCACTTGGACTTTGGAAAATCTACCATTTCTGAGGCTGATATGCCTATGATGATAAAGTTGGGGTACTTCGGAGAAGCTGAGAAGAAGCTGATTTGCTTTGGCAGAGAAGAAACCACTCCGACACCGGAAAAAGATGAGGTGGTAGTTTTCAGGAGCTTCTTCAGAGCAGGATTGAGGTTTCCGTTGAATGAAATGATTGGAGAAGTTTTGGAAAACTACGAGATCTATCTGCATCAGCTGACTCCTAACGCTATCGTTAGGCTCAGCGTCTTCATCTGGGCTCTCCGAAGCCAAGGAAGAGATCCGAATGCTGAAGCCTTCTGCCGAGTGCACGAGCTTCATTATCAGACAAAGGCCAGAGAAGATGGTCTTCATGAGAACTTTGGCTGCTACAATGTTGCCTACCGCAAATATATGAAGACTCCTGTAGTTAGTTATCGCACCAAGTGGCCAACTGGTTGGAAGAATGAGTGGTTTTATGTGAAGGCTGGTGAGAAGAAAAGGGAGAAGCTTAAACGCTAGTACTGAGCCCTCTGAGCTTAAGCTTTGGGCTGACTAGGCCACTGTGCCGCATGGAGCCGGGGTCACCATGCCAACAGGCTATGGCAGAATTTTGAGTTGTGTCTGAGTAGATCGGTACTAGAGATTTGGTGCAAGAATACTTAGCCAATAGAGTATTTCCGACGTTAAGTGAATGGAATATGCCGAAGCTTTAGGGAGAAAAGAAAAAGAACGAACTTGTTCGACTACCCTATCATTTCAAGTTTAAGAAACATTTCAAAGAGCATTGCAAAGAATGGTTGGAGATGATTGAGGCTATGTGCAATGAGATCTTGGGTAACTATACTAAGAAAGAGGATCAATTGATGACCGCGGCCTTTGGCACCCGGCCAAAACGAAGGTTGAACCGAGTAATGGATGTGTTGAAATTTAAATACCCGGACTATAAACGATTAAGCAAGGGTGCCGAAAGGCCAAAGCAAAAAAGAGTTGTCAGTGTTATGAACAGACAAGCTGCTAGAATGATAAAAGAAGACGAAAAGTTACTGAAAAAGAGAAAAACCAGCCCTGAGCCGAAGGTGGCTGTTCCGAAGAAGAGAAAAGCTATAGCTCCAAGGCCAGAAACAACTGATACAGAGGAAGAAGCTTCTTCAACACCTTCCACCACTGACGTGGAAGAAATTTTAAAGGTAATGGCTGAATCCTTGCCTATCAAGCTAAGTCCACTGGGGCCACATCTAACGAAGCTTTTACAGAAAGAGGAGCCTTCGGCAGCAAAGAAGTCTGCTGGGCCAAAAAAACGAAGGATTGTTACTGTAATCGAAGCCATTGAAGAAATGCCACCATCGGTGCCAGCATCAAGAACACCAGCTGCCGAAGAAGCTACAGTTACCAAAGTTGTTGCCACCAAAGCTACAACTTCTGAAGCTGCTGCGGCCGAAACCACAAATCTGGAGAGCACTTTTTCTGATATTGATAAGATGCTTTTGAACATGGCTACGGAAGAAGCTGCTGCAGTTGCTGAAGAGACTCTGGCCCCAGCGCCCGGGAAAGAGAAGGGGGATGAGAAGGAGATTGCCGAAGATACTTTGGAGGAAAAGGATTTTAATTTTCAAAACATACTTGGGCAAAAGTTGTCTAAGGCTGAGAAGGAAGAGCTGAGGGATTATGCAATATCATGTGGCTATCAACCAGGAGCATTGCTCTTCGGTGGCGTTGACGAAGAGACCTTAGGATGTCTCCGAGACCAGACTGGAGCGAAGGTTGTCAGCACTCTATCGAAGAGTGTTGGCTTTCCGAAGCTTGAGACCGACCTCAGCAGATACCGACGGCAACATATCGTCGGTAGCTTGTTTTATTCTAATTTTATGGTAAAATTCCTACCTTAACTTTTTATTATTTTTGAGATGAAGGTTGCTTCTGATGAAGGTTATTTTTTTCAGAGTCTACTACTAAGTAAAACCTTGAGGATGCAACAAGACCTCGAGGACAAGAAAAATGAGATTATAATTGAGGGCTTAGAGGCCAAAATTAAAGATCACGAAGCTGCTCTGGAGAAGAAGGATTACGTGATCCAAACAATGGAGGGTTCGCTGGCAGAAGCCCAAGCCGAGATTGCTAGATTAAACAGTGAACTCTCCACGAAATCAAAAAGCTTCGAACAAGAGAAGAAGGATTTTGATGCAAAGCTTGAAGCTGAAGTTGCAAAGAGTTTGAACTTGCAAAAGTCATTGAAGGAACTTCAAGATAGATGTCTGAACTTCGGCAACCGGTGCGTGCAACGACTGAAGCAGGTCTTCAACTCAGTTGGAGCCAGTTCTGAAAAGTTTAAACCTTCAGCTGAAGACCTGTTAGGCATCTTCGATCATATTGAAGGCGAAGTTGATGCTCTTGATGAAGTCATAGCTGGGCATGGTGACTTCTGCGCTCTGTTAGCTTCTCGTGGCACAACTGTTGCTTTTATGAAGGCTGGTTGCACGCACGGGAATATTGTAAACAGACCGAACTTCAGCTTATCACCACCGGACTTGAATGACATCCCCGGCCTGGCCTGAAGCATTGGGAACAGATTCGTAACTCAAATTTGGGCGAAGGGTGGACGAAGCTTGGCTGGTGACGAAGCTCGAAGTCACCTCAAACCGGTAATAAACTCATACCTTGTGCTTACCTTTTCCTTGAAACTTGAATTTACCTTATAACGCTTTGTTATATATAGGATGACGAAGCCGAAGAGCAATGACCCGAAGATGGTGGATGATCCGAAGCTTAACGGATGGTGATGAAGCCAAAGAGCAATGACCCGAAGCTTGGTGGATGATCCGAAGCTTAGCGGATGGTGATGAAGCCGAAGACATTGCTATGAAAAACTTTAGAAAAACTTTTGAATTATCCTTGTAAAAAAATATTATAATTTAAGAATCAAATACTACTTTGTAAATTTTTCCATACCTTGTAATATATTTTTACCTTTCCGTCCATGTATAAACTGCTTTGATGTGGATGAAACTTGTACTTTTGAGCCGAAGGCGAAAAACACCTTCCCTTCTTTTCGTACACCACGAAGCATAAATCTGCTTCTTTTCCTTTCGCCGAAGGTTTATCATTAGAGCCGAAGCAACTGTCTGTATTTGTATGATATGATGATAATGATCCTATGTATGTCTAAATGAATGTATATGAATGCAATGAATGATGTGATGTATTGTGCAAATGAATGGCCAGACACATGCTTACGAAGCCACATCAAAACTCTTCATTCCCTTAGGAATAGCTAAAATCTCTTTGCCGTTTATTTTTCGGCTGCACTGCTTATTTTTCGGTGTAAGTTCTGCATCCCCTTAGAAACGTCTTTTGAACTTCTTCGCCTTCTATTTCGGCGGTATCACCATTGACTTTTCGGTGTAAGTTCTGCATTCCCTTAGGAACGTCTTTTGAACTTCTTCGCCTTATATTTCAGCGGTATTTGGCTCTACATTCCCTTAGGAACGACTTTTGAGCAGAAAACTTACGTTGCGCTCCCTTAGGAACGACTTTTTGTAGCTTCATCGTGCTCTGCATCCCCTTAGGGATGACTTTGGAGCTTCTCCCTGTTTTTTTTCCTTTTTCTGCACTCGATGGTGCATGCTCAAATTTTACATTTTACATGTTTTGTGGGATTTTGCTCTCATGGAGCTGAATAAGAAAAGAAAAATTACAATCTATGGCCCCATTAAAAACCTTTCTCCCCCTTTGGAAAGAAAAAGGGTGCCATAGGAAAAAATGAAAAAAAGTTACATCAGGCTACACATAATATCGTCGAAGCTCATCCGCATTCTTGATCTAGGAATGTCGTTGTCGTCCATATCCTTCAACCTGTAAGAACCGAGCCTTGACGAAGATACCACTAGAAAAGGTTCTTCCCACTTCAGCTGTAGTTTGCCTACTGTGTCCGGATTAGCCACTCTCCGAAGCACCAAATGCCCTGGCTTGATATTTTTCAGCCGAACTTTTCTGTCGCGCCATTTTATTGTTTCGGCTTGATATTTATTGATATTTTCCATAGCCTGAAGTCTGGTCCCTTCTATAGTGTCTTTTGCCACGTGATAATCAGCTTCATCTTCTATCGAAGCTGCTGTTCTTATTGACCCTGCTTTAGCTTCTTCTGGGGTTATAGCTTCGTCACCAAATAATAACTTAAATGGCGTAAAACCTGTTGATCTTGATACAGTCATATTGTGGCTCCACACCACTTTAATCAACTCATCTGGCCACTTTCCTCTAGGCTGATTAAAGATTAGCTTCATTATTCCTGTCATTATGATACCATTTGCTCTTTCAACAAGTCCATTTGACTCTGGATGTCTGACCAACGCAAAATGAATCTTCGTGCCAATTTGATCGCAAAATTCCTTGAAATCTTTGGCATCAAACTGTATTTTGTTGTCCACAGTTATAGCCTTCGGCACACCGAAGCGACAAACAATATTTTGCCAAAAGAATTTCTGGACTGTGACTGAAGTTATCGAGGCCAAAGGCTTCGCTTCAATCCACTTAGAAAAATATTCTACAGCCACCACGACATATCTTAAATTTCCTTGTGCTGGTGGAAGTGGACCCAACAACTCCAAGCCCCATCTTTCAATGGCCAGGTTGGCTGTATTAAGTGGGTTAACGACGAAGGTTGTTTCTGGTCTCTTGCACATCTTTGAGAATTTTCGCACTTTTGAACCAGATCCACTGCATCCGAAGCTGCCTTCGGCCAATAAAATCCTTGTTTGAAAACCTTCCCCGGGAAAGGCCTAGACCCAATGTGAGATCCACACAAACCTGCATGTATTTCCTTCATGAGCTCTATACCTGTCGTCGTTTCGAGACCGGAGGGTCCCTGAGCCGACGAGTGAAGTGTTGCCGCGTGCCCCAGCCCAGATGGGTCGACGCGAGGCCGAGCGCGAAGGGGGGAAGTGAGGTGGCCGAAGATGGGCGTGAGAGAGGTGGAAATCCCGCGGCCTTCGTGTTCGTCCCGCGCCCAGGTCGGGTGCGCTTGCAGTAGGGGGTTACAAGCGTCCACACGGGGGAAGGAGCGAGCGGCCTCACGCGAGCGCCCGTCCCGTCCTCGTTCCCGTGCGGCCAACCCTCTCTAAGAGGGCCCTGGTCCTTCCTTTTATAGGCGTAAGGAGAGGGTCTAGGTGTACAATGGGGGGTGTAGCAGAGTACTACGTGTCTAGCGGAGGAGAGCTAGCGCCCTAAGTACACGCCATCGTGGCGGCCGGAGAGATTTTGGCGCCCGGTTTGTGTGATGTCGTGGCCGTCGGAGGAGCGCTGGAGCCTGGCGGAGGGACAGCTGTCGGGGCCGTCGAGTCCTTGCTGACGTCCTCTTGCTTCCGTAAGGGGGCCAAGAGCCGCCATCGTCAGGGAGCGTGCGGGGCACCATCATCACCTATCTGGCGGAGCGAGCTAGATGGGACGCCGGTCTTGTTCCCCGTAGCCTGAGTCAGCTTGGAGTAGGGTAATGATGGCGCCTCCTGTTGACGTGGTCGGTCCGCGCCCTAGGTTGGGCGATGTGGAGGCTCCTCCGAGGTCGAGGTCGAGTCCGTCTTCCATGGCCGAGGCCGAGGCCGAGCCCCTAGGTCGGGCGAGGCGGAGGCCGTTAGCTGAGGCTAGGGCGGAATTTGAGTCCTGGGGTCGGGCGAAGCGGAGTTTGTCGTCTTCTAGGGCTGTGCCCAAGTCCGAGCCCTGGGTCGGGCGGAGCGGAGTTCGCCGTCTTCCGGGGCTTTGCCCAAGTCCGAGCCCTGGGTCGGGCGGAGCGGAGTTCGCCGTCTTCCGGGGCTTAGCCCGAGTCTGAGCCCTGGGTCGGGCGAAGCGGAGTTCGCCGTCTTCCGGGGCTTAGCCCGAGTCCGAGCCCTAGGTCGGGCGGAGCGGAGTTCGCCGTCTTCCGGGGCTTGGCCCGAGTCCGAGCCCTGGGTCGGGCGGAGCGGAGTTCGCCGTCTTCCGGGGCTTAGCCTGAGTCCGAGCCCTGGGTCGGGCGGAGCGGAGCTTCCTATGGAGTGCGGTCGGGCCTGACTGCCTGTCAGCCTCACTCTGTCAAGTGGCACCGCAGTCGGAGCGGCGCAGGCGGCGCTGTCTTTCTATCAGACCGGTCAGTGGAGCGGCAAAGTGACGGCGGTCACTTCGGCTCTGTCAGCTGAGGGGCGCGCGTCAGGATAAAGGTGTCAGGCCACCTTTGCATTAAATGCTCCTGCGATTTGGTCAGGGTTGCTTCTTGGCGAAGACTGGGCCTCGGGCGAGCCGAGAACGTGTTCGCCGCTGGAGGGGGGCCTCGGGCGAGGCGGAGATCCTCCGGGGTCGGCTGCCCTTGTCCGAGGCTAGGCTCGGGCGAGGCATGATCGAGTCCCTCGAATGGACTGATCCCTGACTTGATCGCACCCATCAGGCCTTTGCAGCTTTATGCTGATGGGGGTCACCAGCTGAGAATTAGGAGCCTTGAGGGTACCCCTAATTATGGTCCCCGACAGTAGCCCCCGAGCCTCGAAGGGAGTGTTAGCACTTGCTTGGAGGCTTTCGTCGCACTTTTTTGCAAGGGGACCAGCCTTTCTCGGTTGCGTTTTGTTCTGGTGGGTGCGCATGAGCGCACCCGCCGGGTGTAGCCCTCGAGGCCTCGGAGGAGTGGTTTGACTCCTCCGAGGTCTTAACGCCTCGCGCAATGCTTCGGCTGGTCTGGTCGTTCCCTCATGCGAGCTGGCCGTAGCCCGGGTGTACGGTCGGGTCCCAAGTTCTCGGGCTGGTATGTTGACGCTGTCAACGGTTTGGCCGGAGCCGGGTTTGCGAGAGCAGCCCCCGAGCCTCTGCACAGGGCGAGAGGGCGATCAGGGACAGACTCGACTTTTTTACATACGCCACTGTGTCGCCTTTCCGCAAGGAGGGGGGAGAGCGCCATGTTGCCCTCGGTGGGCGCCGAACATGGTGTCTCCGGTGAGCTGCAGGCGGGTGATCCGAGCGGACGTCCGTGCCCCATTCGTTAGGGGTCGGCTAGAGGCCCAGAGGTGCGCCCAAAAGTACCTGCGGGTGATCTGCCGGACCCAGTCCCCTGGTGACGGGGTCCGAGGGCTTGATGCCTCCCTCTGATGGGATTCCGTTACAAGATCGTTCCCGCTGGTCTCGGAAATGTCCTAGGGTACCTCGGGAGCGCAGCCCGAGCCTTGGTTATGTATCGAACGTACCCATGGTCATCCCTCGCTCTGTGTCTGAGGCGGCTGTGAACCCTTCGGGGGCCAGCCTTCGAACCCCTGATCAGTAGTGGGCGCGGAGCCCGAGTAGCCTGAGGCGGCCGTTGAACCCTTCCGAGGGGCCGGCCTTTGAACCTCTGACCAGTAGTGGGTGTGGAGCACACGTGCTCTGAGGCAGCTGTTGAACCCTTCCGAGGGGCCAGCCTTCGAACCTCTGATCAGTAGGGAGGCTCGGAGCCTGGTTCCTTCACGGGGAAGGATCCCTTCCGGGGTATCCCCCTTTCCCGGTCCCTGTTGCAAGAGATAGAAAGAGGAAAAAAAGGAAAAGGATACAAAATCGAACGACGCGGCGTACCTTTTTTGACGCGGTCATTATGGCGAAGGCGAAGCGTCGCTCGCTTCTCCTGCCAGAGGCGCCGCTTGTCCCGCCGTGGAGTTAATGCGACGAGGCGAGTGGTTCGCAGGGCAGCCGTTGCGCGTGCGCGAGCCGTTCGAGGAACGGAACACGGACGCGTTGTCTTCACGCCGTGGGAGAGGGTTCTCTCGCTACCCCCGGATGGGACGTAAGCTTGGTTGACGACGTGACCACTGCTCCTGCCCGCCTGCCACCACCATTACTGCCGGTCCATTTTTGGCCGCATTGACCGTCGTGCCAGGCTGGCGCCGCTGGGTCGTGCGCTGGGTCGCCTCGAGTCGCAGTATTGGTTCCGCAGTCGAGAAGGCGTGGTGGGGGCGCAAGTGGCGGTGCAGTTGCATGCACGAAGCATTCGGCGCGCCGGTTGCATGACGCGTGGGCCTGGGCCTCCATGCTGGGCGTGTTGGGAGTCGAAGAAGTGCGCCCACTTGGCGCGGTTGCATGCCGCCTGCATGGCTGCCCGCCCTTTCGCCCGCTGGTCTGGGCAAAAGTGGAGAGCCGCTTGTAACCGCTGGGCGGTTGCACGCACCGCGCACGGCGGTTTGGCCTCTTCTGCTCTGGGCCGGCTTGCATGACGTGTGGGACCCAGCCCCCGCGCCGTAGGGGAGGACCTTGGAGTGTGTTGGAGAAGACTCAGCCCACGACGGCTGGGGACGCAAGTAGGGAGAGTCGCCTTTAAAAGGAGGGTGACCCTCTTGGAAGGCGACCGTGTCTTCGCGCTCCCTTATGCATCGTGTCTTTCCACCTTCCAAGCCCCCAGATGGGGGATACCCGCCGTCTTTCCGCTTCGTCGTTGGAGGAACGCAACTCTGCGGGAGTTGGTACCTTTCAGCCGTCGTTCGACTTCAAGGATTTTCATCATGCAGCCCGGTCGCACCCCTTCGCCAGTGGTCACCCAAGATGGTGACCTCCAGTTCGATGGCGGGGGAGAGCAAACCGGGCCGCGGCCTCTGCCCCTCCCTCAGCCTCAAGGATTTTCATCACCAGGGCTGGGGAGGGGAGTGTGCCGAGTTGGGGTCGGCCCCTGCGTGTGCGGTGGCCCGCTCCTTCCCTCAGTGATCGGGGGGAAGGGCGGGAGTCGTCCGTGGCGCTGGCAGCTGCATCGTGCCCGGCTCTCTGAGCCGAGCGGCTTCGGAGCCGCTCCCGGTGCCGCCTCCCGCCACGGCAGCTGGAAGAGGTTCCGCCGCCGACGAGCTCACCGGCGCCACCCGCGGACCGACCTCCAACTCTACGGCCTTCTGCCCGTCCTTGCCTCACGAGTTTGGGCACGAGCGGGGGGCCTCCTGGCAGCAGCATCCGCCCTGAGGTCATCGCTGCTGCTGTTCGGCCCACTGCTGGGGCAGGCGACGGCGAGCCGTTCGTCGGTCTTCTGTTGCTCCGCAGGCCCCTCCCCCATCGAGTGGGGTTGTTCGTACCTGCGGAGGTGGAACCGGAGTTCCGTTTGTAATGGCACTTCGAATGCCAGTGTTTTTGTTCACTGTGGCTGTCGAGGCCTGAACATGTATGTAAATTCGGCACGGAGCCGTGTTTATCCCCATTTTCGAGCACTAAGACTCGCCTGTTGGTTGTCTGAACCGCTTCACCAAGCGTGAGTCGCCCCGTGTAAAGGTGACGAGTGAGGTATCCGTATCCTGGAGGCGTAGGAGTCCCTCGGCTTGATCGGCCTTGTTGTCCGAGGCTTCCCTTGCTTAGTTAGAGGAAACCCTCGGCCGCTCTTCGATGAGCCGAGGCCAGGGGTAGCGGTGCCAGCGTGAACAGAGGCATAGTTGGCTCGAAAAGAAGACCAGGTCGGCCGGAGCCTGGCCGGGTCGTCCGTTAGCGGGACTGACGCCGGAATTGACCTGCCGAGGCCTCGGGGTGACCGGCCGAGCCGCCTGCTCGGGCCGGATTCTTGGAGAAGACCCTGGCGGCGATGGCCCGGGCTTGGTGATGACGTTGTCCTTCAGAGCGGAGACCCTTGGACAGCGTCGCCGTCCGAGGCTAGGTCGGACCTCGCCAGAGGTGTTGTCGACGCCGAGGGTGCTGCTGCTCCCTTTAGCCGTCAAGATCCGAGCCTGCAGGATCGGATCCTCTTGTAGCGTGTGTTTTCTTCGGCCACCGAGGCCGAAACACACCCTCGCCGTATTGTAAAGCCGCGTCTCCTTTCCTCTTGTTTCGAGTATCTGGACTTTTTTGTCGGTAATAGAACTGTTTGTGCGAGCGAGAGTTGCTTCTCACGGAAGGTGATGAGTGAGGTATCCGTATCCCGGAGGCGTAGGAGTCCCTCGGCTCGGTCGGCCTTGCCGCTTACGCGCACTCTTACCCGTCCATGGGGTTCTGTCACCGACGCAGTCGAGAAGGCTCGAAGAATCGCTCCGGCAGAAGAGCTTCCGAGCGTGAAGACTTGTTCGGTCCGCAGAATCACTTATCCGAACGTGAGTTACTTATGGCAGAAGGTGATGAGTGAGGTATCCGTATCCCGAAGGCGTAGGAGTCCCTCGGCTCGGTCAGCCTTGGCTGCTTACGTGTACTCCGTCGTTTTCAGGATCCACTTTCGAAGTAGTCGAAAAGCACGAAAGACATTCTGGCAGAAAAGATCTTTTTTTGAGGAAAATTTCGACGCAGAGGGGGTTCCCCCCTTTTAGCCCTCGAGGGAGGGTCGGGCTTTGGCGAGGCAAGGCTGACCCTTCCTTGATGACTAAACTTTGCGTGGGAGCGAGGTATATGAACAACTTGAGAACATCTTAAGGGTAGAAGCGACGTAGTTGTTGGATGTTCCAAGCGTTGCTGTAGACCTCGCCTTGACTGTTGGCCAGCTTGTATGTTCCGGGTTTTAGAACTTTGGCGATGACGAACGGCCCCTCCCAGGGGGGCGTGAGCTTGTGTCGACCTCGGGCGTCTTGTCGCAACCGAAGCACCAGGTCGCCCACCTGGAGGTCTCGGGACCGGACCCCTCGGGCGTGGTAGCGTCGCATGGACTGCTGGTACCGCGCCGAGTGTAGTAAGGCCTTGTCCCGAGCCTCTTCCAGCTGGTCTAGTGAGTCTTCTCGACTAGCTTGGTTGCTTTGGTCGTCATAGGCCCTCGTCCTCGGGGAACCGTATTCCAAGTCTGTGGGCAAGATGGCCTCGGCCCCATAGACTAGAAAGAACGGCGTGAAGCCCGTGGCTCGGCTCGGTGTCGTTCTCAGGCTCCAGACCACCGAGGGGAGTTCCTTCATCCATCGCTTGCCGAACTTGTTGAGGTCGTTGTAAATCCGAGGCTTGAGTCCTTGTAGAATCATGTCGTTGGCACGCTCTACTTGCCCATTCGTCATGGGATGAGCCACGGCGGCCCAGTCCACCCGGATGTGGTGATCCTCGCAGAAGTCCAGGAACTTTCTGCCGGTGAACTGGGTGCCGTTGTCGGTGATGATGGAGTTCGGGACCCCGAAACGATGGATGATGTTGGTGAAGAACGCCACCGCCTGCTCGGACCTGATGCTGTTCAGGGGTCGGACCTCGATCCACTTGGAAAATTTGTCGATGGCGACCAACAGGTGCGTGTAGCCCCCGGGTGCCTTCTGCAAGGGGCCGACGAGGTCCTGAGAGCACCTAGAGGGGGGTGAATAGGTGATCCTGTAAAAACTTAAACTTATAGCCACAAAAACTTGTTAAGTGTTAGCACAATGATTGCCAAGTGGCTAGAAAGGAGTCTCAACAAAACACAATACCACAGGAGATCAAACACAGAGATGACACAGTGGTTTATCCCGTGGTTCGGCCAAGACCAACGCTTGCCTACTCCACGTTGTGGCGTCCCAACGGACGAGGGTTGCAATCAACCCCTCTCAAGCGGTCCAAAGACCAACTTGAATACCACGGTGTTTTGCTTTGCCTTTCAATATCCCGTTTGCGAGGAATCTCCACAACTTGGAGCCTCTCGCCCTTACACTTAAGATTCACAAAGAAATACGGAGTAAGGGAGAAACTAGCAACGCACACAAGACTCAAAATCAGAGCAACAGCACGCACACAAGTCGCAACAAGAGCTCGCAACACAACTCAATGAGTCCACAACTCAACAAGAGCTCTAGATACTATCACAATGAACCAAATGCGTGGAATCGATGTCTTGGTGCTTAGGAATGTTGTAGGAATGCTTGGTATGCTTCTCCATGCGCCAAGGGGTCCCTTTTATAGCCCCAAGGCAGCTAGGAGCCGTTGAGAGCAATTCTGGAAGGCTGATCTTGCCTTCTGTCATCGGGCGCACCGGACAGTCCGGTGCACACCGGACACTGTCCGGTGCCAGATTTCTTTCCTTAAATGGCGAAGCCGACCGTTGCAGATCTGGGAGCCGTTGGCGCACCGGACAGTCCGATGCACACCGGACAGTCCGGTGCCCCCTTCCGACCGTTGGCTTGGCCACGTGTCGCGCGCAGAATCCGCGGCGGACCGTTGGCTCGGCCGACCGTTGGCTCACCGGACAGTCCGGTGCACACCGGACAGTCCGGTGAATTTTAGCCGTACGCCGTCAGCAAATTCCCGAGAGCGGCCTCTTCGGCCGAGGCAGCCTGGCGCACCGGACACTGTCCGGTGCACCACCGGACAGTCCGGTGCTCCAGATCGAAGCAGCCTTCTGGCTATACACAGCCAATTCTTTTCTTTTCTTTTTCTTCCTGTTTCCAATACTTAGACAAGTATATTAGTACACAAAACCAATGTACTAAGACTTAGAAACATACCTTTGCTCTTGATTTGCACTTTATTCATCCATGGCATAAGTTCACATTTAAGCACTTGAGTTGACACTCAATCACCAAAATACTTAGAAATGGCCCAAGGGCACATTTCCCTTTCAATCTCCCCCTTTTTGGTGATTTATGCCAACACAACATAAAGCAACTAGAACAAGTGCAAAATCACTTCAAATAAAACTCAAATTCATTTTGATTCAATTTTGGCATATATGGATCATCCTTTTCCACCACTTGGTTTGTTTTTGCAAATCAAACTCAAAATCCTATCTCTAAGTCAAATCCACTTGTAGAGACATCAAGAGAGGTTTTCCAAAGAAAATTGATTCAAGATTCCAAAAACTCCCCCTATTTCCCATAATCAATACTTCTCCCCACAAGAAGTCAACGTTTGACAAGAGAGACAACAAAAGAGTTTTGAAAAAGCTCTATTCTACTATTTTCAAAATCTCTATTTTCAAAATTTCTCAAGTGGTAGCTGATCCATTTATCGCTTTGGCCTTTATTTTCTCCCCCTTTGGCATCAAGCACCAAAACGGGATCAATCTTGGCCCTTTAACCTCATTGCCTCACCAAATTCTTCAATTAAGAGCAAAATAGGCAATAAGAATTTAAAGATGAACTTGGAAAAGTTACTCTTTTCATCGGAGTGCAGTGGAAGTCTTGCATGGTCCAAGTCCACCTTTTCCCTTTCAATCCTTCTTTAAGACTAAAGCATCAAACTCAAGCACAGGGTTAGTCTCAAAGGGTCAAGTTGTAACTCATCTCCCCCTAAACATGTGCATCACTTTGCAACGGACTTGTGAGGTCCAGGGAGTGTTTGTACAACTTGAGCACCAATATTAAGCAACAAAATGCATAAGGAATATGATCAAAGGCATAAACACATGTATGCTACAAATCAATCCAAGTTCCGCGAATCTAAGACATTTAGCTCACTACGCAACCTGCAAAAGGTCTTCTCATCTAGAGGCTTGGTAAAGATATCGGCTAGCTGGTTCTCGGTGCTAACATGAAACACTTCGATATCTCCCTTTTGCTGGTGGTCTCTCAAAAAGTGATGCCGGATGTCTATGTGCTTTGTGCGGCTGTGCTCAACAGGATTTTCCGCCATGCGGATAGCACTCTCATTGTCACATAGGAGTGGGACTTTGCTCAGATTGTAGCCAAAGTCCCGGAGGGTTTGCCTCATCCAAAGTAGTTGCGCGCAACACTGTCCTGCGGCAACATACTCGGCCTCAGCGGTGGATAGGGCAACGGAGGTTTGTTTCTTAGAGTTCCATGACACCAGGGACCTTCCTAAGAATTGGCACGTCCCTGATGTACTCTTCCTATCGACCTTACATCCAGCATAGTCGGAATCTGAGTATCCAACCAAGTCAAAGGTAGACCCCTTTAGATACCAGAGCCCGAAGCAAGGCGTAGCAACCAAATATCTTAGAATTCGCTTCACCGCCACTAAGTGACACTCCTTAGGATCGGATTGAAATCTAGCACACATGCATACGCTAAGCATAATATCCGGTCTACTAGCACATAAATAAAGTAAAGACCCTATCATTGACCGGTATGCTTTTTGATCAACGGACTTACCTCCTTTGTTGAGGTCGGTGTGTCCGTCGGTTCCCATCGGAGTCTTTGCGGGCTTGGCGTCCTTCATCCCAAACCGCTTTAGCAGATCTTGCGTGTACTTCGTTTGGGAGATGAAGGTGCCGTCCTTGAGTTGCTTCACTTGGAACCCAAGGAAGTAGTTCAACTCGCCCATCATCGACATCTCGAATTTCTGAGTCATTACCCTGCTAAACTCTTCACAAGACTTTTGGTTAGTAGAACCAAATATTATGTCATCGACATAAATTTGGCACACAAACAAATCACCATCACATGTCTTAGAAAAGAGAGTTGGATCGGCTTTCCCAATCTTGAAAGCATTAACAATTAGAAAGTCTCTAAGGCATTCATACCATGCTCTTGGGGCTTGCTTAAGTCCATAGAGCGCCTTAGAGAGCTTACACATGTGGTCGGGGTACCGTTCATCCTCGAAGCCAGGGGGTTGGTCCACGTACACCTCCTCCTTGATTGGCCCGTTGAGGAAAGCGCTCTTCACATCCATTTGGAACAACCTGAAAGAATGGTGAGCGGCATATGCTAGCAAGATACGAATTGATTCTAGCCTAGCCACAGGAGCAAATGTCTCCTCAAAGTCCAAACCTGCGACTTGGGCATAGCCTTTTGCCACAAGTCGAGCCTTGTTCCTCGTCACCACCCCGTGCTCGTCCTGTTTGTTGCGGAATACCCACTTGGTTCCCACAACGTTTTGCTTGGGACGAGGCACCAGTGTCCAAACTTCATTGCGCTTGAAGTTGTTTAGTTCCTCCTGCATGGCCAACACCCAGTCCGGATCTAGCAAGGCCTCCTCTACCCTGAAAGGCTCAATAGAAGAGACAAAGGAGTAATGCTCACAAAAATTAACTAATCGAGATCGAGTTGTTACTCCCTTGCTAATATCACCCAGAATTTGATCGACGGGATGATCCCTTTGAATCATTGCTCGAACTTGGGTTGGAGGTGCCAGTTGCGCTTCTTCCTCCATCACATGATCATCTTGTGCTCCCCCTTGATCACACGCCTCCTGTTGATGAACCTGTTCATCGTCTTGAGTTGGGGGATGCACCATAGTTGAGGAAGAAGGTTGATCTTGCTCCAAATGTTCTTGAGGCCGTACATCTCCAATCGCCATGGTTCGTATCGCGGCCGTTGGAACGTCTTCTTCATCTACATCATCAAGATCAACAACTTGCTCTCTTGGAGAGCCATTAGTCTCATCAAATACAACGTCGCTAGAGACTTCAACTAAACCCGATGATTTGTTGAAGACCCTATATGCCTTTGTATTTGAATCATAACCTAATAAAAACCCTTCTACGGCTTTGGGAGCAAATTTGGAATTCCTACCCTTCTTCACTAGAATGTAGCACTTGCTCCCAAATACACGAAAGTAAGATACATTGGGTTTGTTACCGGTTAGTAGCTCATACGAAGTCTTCTTGAGGAGGCGATGAAGGTAGACCCTGTTGATGGCGTGACAAGCTGTGTTCACGGCTTCCGACCAGAAACACTCGGGGGTCTTGAATTCTCCAAGCATCGTCCTCGCCATATCGATTAGCGTCCTGTTCTTCCTCTCTACCACACCATTTTGCTGTGGTGTGTAGGGAGCGGAGAACTCGTGCTTGATCCCTTCCTCCTCAAGGAACTCCTCCACTTGAAGGTTCTTGAACTCGGACCCGTTGTCGCTCCTTATCTTCTTCACCTTGAGCTCAAACTCATTTTGAGCTCTCCTAAGGAAGCGCTTGAGGGTCCCTTGGGTTTCAGACTTATCCTGCAAAAAGAACACCCAAGTGAAGCGGGAAAAGTCATCAACAATAACTAGACCATACTTACTCCCTCCTATGCTCAGATAGGCGACAGGTCCGAAGAGGTCCATATGCAGTAGCTCCAGGGGTCTTGAAGTGGTCATCACATTCTTGCTGTGATGCGCTCCTCCCACTTGTTTACCTGCTTGACAAGCTGCACAAGGTCTATCTTTTTTCGAATTGCACGTTAGTTAAACCTATCACGTGTTCTCCCTTTAGAAGCTTGTGAAGGTTCTTCATCCTCACATGTGCTAAGCGGCGATGCCACAGCCAGCCCATGCTAGTCTTAGCAATTAAGCATGCATCTAGACCGGCCTCTTCTTTTGCAAAATCAACTAAATAAAGTTTGCCGTCTAATACACCCTTAAAAGCTAGTGAACCATCACTTCTTCTAAAGACAGACACATCTACATTTGTAAAAAGACAATTATATCCCATATTGCATAGTTGGCTAACAGATAGCAAATTGTAGCCAAGAGACTCAACTAAAAACACATTAGAGATAGAGTGCTCATTAGAAATTGCAATTTTACCTAACCCTTTTACCTTGCCTTGATTCCCATCACCGAATATAATTGAATCTTGGGAATCTTTATTCTTGACATAGGAGGTGAACATCTTCTTCTCCCCTGTCATATGGTTTGTGCATCCGCTGTCAATAATCCAGCTTGAACCCCCGGATGCATAAACCTGCAAGGCAAATTTAGGCTTGGGTCTTAGGTACCCAACTCATGTTGGGTCCTACAAGGTTAGTGCAAATATCCTTAGGGACCCAAATGCAAGTTTTGTCTCCCTTGCATTTTGCCCCTAACTTCCTAGCAACTATTTTCCTATCCTTTCTACAAATAGCAAAGGAAGCATTTAAAGCACAATAAATTGTAGAAGGTTCATTCACTACTTTCCTAGGAGCATGAATAATATTCTTTCTAGGCACATGATGAATAGTATTTCTTCTAGACATATTTCTATCATGCATATAGGAAGAACTAGAAGCAACCATGGCATGAGAGTTAAAGTCATCATAAGCATTATAACTCCTATAAGCATTTCTAGGTTGTCTTCTATCATAGTACATAAAGGCATGGTTCTTTTGCACACTACTAGCCATAGGGGCCTTCCCTTTCTCCTTGGCGGAGATGGGAGCCTTATGGCTTGTCAAGTTCTTGGCTTCCCTTTTGTAGCCAAGTCCATCCTTAATTGAGGGATGTCTACCAATCGTATAGGCATCCCTTGCAAATTTTAATTTATCAAATTCGCTTTTGCTAGTCTTAAGTTGGGCATTAAGACTAGCCACTTCATCATTCAATTTAGAAATTGAAACTAGGTGTTCACTACAAGCATCAACATTAAAATCTTTACACCTAGTGCAAACCATAACATGTTCTACACAAGAGTTAGATTTACTAGCCACTTCTAGTTTAGCATTTAAATCATTATTAACACCTTTTAAAGTAGCAATGGTTTCATGACAAGAAGATAATTCACTAGAAAGCACTTCATTTCTTTTAATTTCTAGAGCAAGAGAATTTTGTGCACTAACAAATTTATCATGCTCCTCATATAAAAGATCCTCTTGTTTTTCTAGTAATCTATTCTTATCATTCAAAGCATCAATCAACTCATTAATTTTATCTATCTTAGATCTATCTAAGCCCTTGAACAAGCATGAGTAATCTATCTCATCATCACTAGACTCATCATCACTGGAAGAATCATAAGTGACATTGTTTTGATTACATACCTTCTTCTCCCTTGCCATAAGGCATGTGTGACGCTCGTTGGGGAAGAGAGATGACTTGTTGAAGGCAGTGGCGGCGAGTCCTTCATTGTCGGAATCGGAGGAGGAGCAATCCGAATCCCACTCCTTTCCGACATGTGCCTCGCCCTTGGCCTTCTTGTAATGCTTCTTCTTTTCCCTCTTGCTCCCGTGTTCCTGGTCACTATCATTGTCGGGACAGTTAGCAATAAAATGACCAAGCTTACCGCATTTGAAGCATGATCGCTTTCCCTTGGTCTTAGTCTTGCTTGGCTGTCCCTTGCGACCCTTTAGCGCCGTCTTGAATCTTTTGATGATGAGGGCCATCTCTTCATCATTAAGACCGGTCGCCTCAATTTGCGCCACCTTGCTGGGTAGCGCCTCCTTGCTCCTTGTTGCCTTGAGAGCAATGGGTTGAGGCTCATGGATTGGGCTATTCAACGCGTCGTCCACGTACCTTGCCTCTTTGATCATCATTCGCCCGCTTACAAATTTTCCAAGAATTTCTTCGGGCGACATCTTGATGTACCTAGGATTTTCATGAATATTGTTTACCAAGTGAGGATCAAGAACGGTAAATGACCTTAGCATTAGGCGGACGACGTCGTGATCCGTCCATCGCGTGCTTCCGTAGCTCCTTATTTTGTTGATAAGGATCTTGAGCCGGTTGTATGTTTGTGTCGGCTCCTCGCCCCTTATCATCGCGAATCGTCCGAGCTCGCCTTCCACCAACTCCATCTTGGTGAGTAAGGTGACATCATTCCCCTCATGAGAGATCTTGAGGGTGTCCCAAATCTGCTTGGCATTGTCCAAGCCGCTCACCTTGTGATACTCGTCCCTGCACAAAGAGGCTAGCAACACAGTAGTAGCTTGTGCATTTTTATGGATCTGTTCATTAATAAACGAAGGGCTATCTGAGCTATCAAATTTCATTCCACTTTCCACAATCTCCCAAATGCTTGGATGGAGAGAAAATAGGTGAGTACGCATTTTGTGACTCCAAAATCCGTAGTCCTCTCCATCAAAGTGAGGAGGCTTGCCAAGTGGAATGGGGAGCAAATGAGCATTTGAGCTATGCGGAATGCGCGAATAATCAAAAGAAAAGTTTGAGTTAACCGTCTTTTGTTTATCATAGTCGTTGTCGTCGTTGTCCTTTTAGGAAGAGGAAGATTTGTCGCTGTCGTCGTAGTAGACGATCTCCTTGATGCGCCTTGTCTTCTTCTTCTTCCCTTCCTTTCGTCTATGGCCCGAGCCGGTGTCGGTAGGCTTGTCATCTTTGGGCTCGTTGACGAAGGACTCCTTCTCCTTGTCGTTGATCACGATTCCCTTCCCCTTAGGATCCATCTCTTCGGGCGATTAGTCCCTTCTTGAAGAGAACGGCTCCGATACCAATTGAGAGCACCTAGAGGGGGGGTGAATAGGTGATCCTGTAAAAACTTAAACTTATAGCCACAAAAACTTGTTAAGTGTTAGCACAATGATTGCCAAGTGGCTAGAAAGGAGTCTCAACAAAACACAATACCACAGGAGATCAAACACAGAGATGACACAGTGGTTTATCCCGTGGTTCGGCCAAGACCAACGCTTGCCTACTCCATGTTGTGGCGTCCCAATGGACGAGGGTTGCAATCAACCCCTCTCAAGCGGTCCAAAGACCAACTTGAATACCACGATGTTTTGCTTTGCCTTTCAATATCCCGTTTGCGAGGAATCTCCACAACTTGGAGCCTCTCGCCCTTACACTTAAGATTCACAAAGAAATACGGAGTAAGGGAGAAACTAGCAACGCACACAAGACTCAAAATCAGAGCAACAGCACGCACACAAGTCGCAACAAGAGCTCGCAACACAACTCAATGAGTCCACAACTCAACAAGAGCTCTAGATGCTATCACAATGAACCAAATGCGTGGAATCGATGTCTTGGTGCTTAGGAATGTTGTAGGAATGCTTGGTATGCTTCTCCATGCGCCAAGGGGTCCCTTTTATAGCCCCAAGGCAGCTAGGAGCCGTTGAGAGCAATTCTGGAAGGCTGATCTTGCCTTCTGTCATCGGGCGCACCGGACAGTCCGGTGCACACCGGACACTGTCCGGTGCCAGATTTCTTTCCTTAAATGGCGAAGCCGACCGTTGCAGATCTGGGAGCCGTTGGCGCACCGGACAGTCCGGTGCACACCGGACAGTCCGGTGCCCCCTTCCGACCGTTGGCTTGGCCACGTGTCGCGCGCAGAATCCGCGGCGGACCGTTGGCTCGGCCGACCGTTGGCTCACCGGACAGTCCGGTGCACACCGGACAGTCCGGTGAATTTTAGCCGTACGCCGTCAGCAAATTCCCAAGAGCGGCCTCTTCGGCCGAGGCAGCCTGGCGCACCGGACACTGTCCGGTGCACCACCGGACAGTCCGGTGCTCCAGACCGAAGCAGCCTTCTGGCTATACACAGCCAATTCTTTTCTTTTCTTTTTCTTCCTGTTTCCAATACTTAGACAAGTATATTAGTACACAAAACCAATGTACTAAGACTTAGAAACATACCTTTGCTCTTGATTTGCACTTTATTCATCCATGGCATAAGTTCACATTTAAGCACTTGAGTTGACACTCAATCACCAAAATACTTAGAAATGGCCCAAGGGCACATTTCCCTTTCAGGTCCAGACCCCACACAGCAAAAGGCCATGTGATGGGTATCGTCTGCAGAGCCTGAGCGGGCAGGTGGGTCTGCCTTGCATAGAACTGACACCCTTCGCAGGCGCGGACAATTCTAGTGGCGTCGGCCACCGCCGTTGGCCAGTAGAAACCTTGTCGGAAAGCATTTCCGACAAGGGCTCGAGGTGCTGCGTGGTGGCCGCAAGCCCCCGAGTGTATTTCTTGGAGGAGTTCCTGACCTTCGGTGGTGGAGATGCATCGCTGGAGGATGCCTGAAGGGCTGCGGTGGTAGAGCTCCTTCCCTTCTCCCAGCAAGACGAACGACTTGGCGCGCCGTGCCAACCACCGAGCTTCGGCTCGGTCAAGGGGTAGCTCTCCTTGGTGGAGATATTGCAGGTACGGGGTCTGCTAGTTTTGATCAGGCGCGACCCCGCTTTGCTCCCCCTCGACGCGCAACGTTTTGCCCTCGGGGGCCGAGGGTACCTCGGGCCGAACCGAGGGTGCCTCGGGCCGAGCCGAGGGTGCCTCGGACTATGCCGAGGGTACCTCGGGCTGGGCCGAGGGTGCCTCAGGCTCGGGCGCGTCGTCGATCTTGACGGAGGGTTGATGTAGATCTCGGGAGAAGACGTCCGGGGGAACCATCGTTCGCCCCGAGGCTATTTTAGCCAGCTCGTCCGCAGTCTCGTTGTAGCGCCGAGCGATGTGGTTGAGCTCGAGCCCGTAGAACTTGTCTTCCAGGCGCCGAACCTCATCGCAGTAGGCCTCCATCTTCGGGTCACGGCAGTGGGAGTTCTTCATGACTTGGTCGATGACGAGCTGCGAGTCACCGCGAGCGTCGAGGCGTCGGACCCCTAGCTCGACGGCAATCCGCAACCCGTTGACCAGAGCCTCGTACTCAGCTACATTGTTGGACGCCGGGAAGTGGAGGCGTAGCACGTAGCGTAGGTGCTTCCCGAGGGGCGAGATGAAGAGTAGGCCTGCGCCGGCTCCTGTCTTCATCAGCGACCCATCGAAGAACATGGTCCAGAGCTCCGGTTGGATCGAAGCTGTTGGTAGCTGGGTGTCGACCCATTCAGCCACGAAGTCCGCCAAGACCTGGGATTTGATGGCCTTCCGAGGGGCGAACGAGATTGTTTCGCCCATGATTTCCACCGCCCACTTTGCAATCCTACCCGAGGCCTCTTGGCAATGGATGATCTCCCCCAGGGGGAAGGATGACACCACAGTTACCGGATGAGACTCGAAGTAGTGTCGCAACTTCCGCCGTGTCAGGATCACCGCGTACAGCAGCTTCTGAACTTGTGGGTAGCGGATTTTGGTTTCGGACAGTACCTCGCTGACAAAGTAGACTGGCCTTTGAACGGGCAATGCATGTCCCTCTTCTTGCCTCTCGACCACAATCGCGGCGCTAACCACCTGAGTGGTCGCGGCGACGTAGACCAAGAGGGCTTCTCCGACAGCTGGGGGCACCAGGATAGGCGCCTTCGTGAGGAGCGCCTTCATGTTCCCGAGGGCTTCCTCGGCCTCAGGGGTCCAAGTGAAGCACTCAGCCTTCCTTAAGAGGCGGTACACAGGTAGACCTCTTTCGCCGAGGCGTGAGATGAAGCGGCTCAGAGCCGCGAGACATCCCATGACCCTCTGTACGCCTTTCAAGTCCTTGATGGGCCCCATGCTGGTGATGGCTGCGATCTTCTCCGGGTTGGCTTCGATGCCCCGCTCGGAGACGATGAACCCCAAGAGCATGCCTCGGGGCACCCCGAAGACACACTTTTCGTGATTGAGCTTGACGCCTTTCGCCTTGAGACATCGGAATGTCACTTCAAGGTCGGAAAGGAGGTCGGAGGCTTTCCTCGTCTTGACTACGATGTCATCGACGTAGGCCTCGACCGTGCGGCCAATGTGTTCGCCGAACACATGGTTCATGCACCGCTGGTACGTCGCGCCCGCATTCCTCAAGCCGAACGGCATGGTGACATAGCAGTACATGCCGAAGGGTGTAATCAAAGAAGTCGCGAGCTGGTCGGACTCTTTCATCCTGATTTGGTGATACCCTGAGTAGGCATCGAGGAAAGACAGGGTTTCGCACCCAGCAGTGGAATCCACGATCTGATCGATGCGAGGCAGAGGGTAGGGAACCTTCGGACATGCTTTGTTCAGACCAGTGTAGTCTACACACATCCGCCATTTCCCCCCTTTCTTTCTCACAAGCACAGGGTTGGCAAGCAATTCGGGATGGAATACCTCTTTGATGAACCCTGCCGCCATTAGCTTGTGGATCTCCTCGCCTATGGCTCTGCGCTTCTCCTTGTCGAATCGGCGCAGAGGCTGCTTGACGGTTCGGGCCCCGGCTCGGATGTCCAGCGAGTGCTCGGCGACATCCCTCGGTATGCCGGGCATGTCCGAGGGACTCCACGCGAAGACGTCGGCGTTCGCGCGGAGAAAGTCGATGAGCACTGCTTTCTATTTGGGATCGAGCCCGGAGCCGATCCGGACTTGCTTGGAGGCGTCGCTGCTGGGGTCGAGGGGGACGGACTTAACCGTCTCCACTGGCTCGAAGTTGCCGGCATGACGCTTCACGTCTAGCACCTCCTTAGAGAGGCTCTCCAGGTTGGCGATGAGGGCCTCGGACTCGGCGAGGGCCTCGACGTACTCCACACACTCCACGTCGCATTCGAACGCGTGTTTGTACGTGGGGCCGACGGTGATGACCCCGTTGGGGCCAGGCATCTTGAGCTTGAGGTAGGTGTAGTTGGGGACGGCCATGAACTTCTCGTAGCAGGGCCTCCCCAACACCGCGTGGTAGGTTCCTCGAAACCCGACCACCTCGAACGTCAGGGTCTCCCTTCGGAAGTTGGAGGGTGTTCCGAAGCAGAAGGGAAGATCGAGTTGTCCGAGGGGCTGGACGCGCTTCCCAAGGATGATCCCATGAAAAGGCGCAGCGCCCGCCCGGACTAAGGACAGATCGATACGCAGAAGCCCGAGGGTCTCGGTGTAGATGATGTTGAGGCTGCTGCCTCCGACCATGAGGACCTTGGTGAGCCTGACGTCGCCGATGATGGGGTCGACGACGAGCGGGTATTTCCCCGGGCTCGGCACATGGTCGGGGTCGTCGGCTTGGTCGAAGGTGATGGGCTTGTCGGACCAGTCTAGGTAGACTGGCGCCGCCACCTTCACCGAACAGACCTCCTGGCGCTCTTGCTTGCGGTGCGGAGCCGAGGCGTTCGCCGCTTGCCCGCCGTAGATCATGAAGCAGTCGCGGACCTCGGGAAACTCTCCTGCCTGGTGATCTTTCTTCTTGTCATCGTCGCGGGCCCTGACACCCTCCGCGGGTGGCCCGGCCCTGTGGAAGTGGCGCCGAAGCATGACGCACTCCTCAAGGGTGTGTTTGACGGGCCCCTGGTGATAGGGGCACGGCTCCTTGAGCATCTTGTCGAAGAGGTTGGGACCTCCAGGGGGTTTCCGAGGGTTCTTGTACTCGGCGGCGGCGACAAGGTCCGCGTCGGCGGCGTCGCGTTTCGCTTGCGACTTCTTCTTGCCCTTCTTCCTGGCGCCGCGCTAAGCTGACGCCTCGGGGGCATCTTCCGATGGGCGACCCTGGGGCTGTTTGTCCTTCCGGAAGATAGCCTCGACCGCCTCCTGGCCGGAGGCAAACTTGGTGGCGATGTCCATCAGCTCGCTCGCCCTGGTGGGGGTCTTGCGACCCAGCTTGCTCACCAGGTCGCGGCAGGTGGTGCCGGCGAGGAACACGCCGATGACGTCCGAGTCGGTGATGTTGGGCAGCTCGGTGCACTGCTTCGAGAATCGCCGGATGTAGTCCCGGAGAGACTCTCCCGGCTGCTGTCGGCAGCTTCGGAGGTCCCAGGAATTACCGGGGCGCACGTACGTGCCCTAGAAATTGCCGACGAAAGCTTGGACTAGGTCGTCCTAGTTGGAGATCTGCCCCGGAGGCAGGTGCTCCAACCAGGCGCGAGCGGTGTCGGAGAGGAACAGGGGGAGGTTGTGGATGATGAGGTTGTCATCGTCCGTTCCACCCAGTTGGTAGGCCAGACGGTAGTCCGCGAGCCACAGTTCCGGTCTCGTCTCCCCCGAGTACTTTGTGATAGTAGTCGGGGGTCGGAACCGGATCGGGAACGGCGCCCGTCGTATGGCCCGGCTGAAGGCCTGCGGACCGGGTGGTTCGGACGAGGGACTCCGATCCTCCCCGCTGTCGTAGCATCCCCCACGCCTGGTGTGGTAGCCTCGGCGCACCCTCTCGTCGAGGTGGGCCCGACGATCGCGGTGATGGTGCTCGTTGCCGAGGCGACCCGAGGCCACAGGCGCTGTGTTGTGCGTGCGCCCGGTGCAGACCGAGGCTTCCCGCATGAATCGGGAAGTCGCGGCATGATGTTCCGAGGGGTACCCCTGCCTTCGGGAGGCGGAGCTCTCGGCCCACCGGACCGCGGCGCCTTCCAGGAGATCTTTGAGCTCTCCCTGGATTCGCCGCCCCTCGGTGGTTGATGGCTCCGGCATCGCGCGGAGGAGCATTGCTGCTGCAGCCAGGTTTTGGCCGACCCCATTGGATGCGGGTGGCGGCCTGACCCCGACATCGTCGGCGATACGGTGCTGGAAGCCCTAGGGTAGATGACGCATTTCTCCGGCCGGAGGTTGGCCCGCCCATGCCTGCCCGACGTCCCGGCGGATTGGCTCAAGCGCTCCTGCTCCCTCGTCGAGCCTAGCCTGCACCCCGCGGATTTGCTCGAGTTGTGGGTCGTGACCCCCCGCCGGAACAGGGACCATAGCTAGCTCCCGCGAGATGTCAACGCGAGGCACCGGCCTAGGGAGATCACCGTCCTCCGGCATGCCGAGATGGTTGCCTTCGGAGGGACCCCCTAGATCGACATGGAAACATTCGCGGCTCGGGCCGTAGTCCTCGTCGCCGAGGCTACGGCTACCGTCGGAACAGTCGAAAAGGCAGTAGTCACATGTGGTCATGAGGTCCCGCATGGCACTGGGGTTGCCAAGTCCAGAGAAATCCTAATGGAAGCTGGGCTCGTCGTCTTCCTCGGACCCGGAGGGCCCGTAGGTCGAGACGTCCGTCAGCCGGTCCCAAGGTGACCGCATACGAAACCCCAGAGGGTTCGGATTTGCCTCTATGAAAGCGTCCGCCAAAGCGGAGCCGCTAGGTGGGTCGAGGCTAAATCCGAGAGGCGTGGGATGGGAATCGGTCGGTACCTCTTGGTCGACGGGCGGTGATGAGGTCACATCGGGGACTGATTGCACCGTCGTCTCAGGTACGAGGGCGACACCCAGCAAGCCTTTCGCGAGCGTGCTGGCGTCGTCCGTTTGCTCGGGATTGACGCGTCGCGGGGTGACAGCGCTCGTCTTCATCTCAAGCGCGAAGCCGATGCCCGGCGCGCCCCCCGTTGGAGTGCTGGCGTTGTCGACTCGCTCGACGGCCGACGAGGCGCCACCTCCTGCTTGGCCTTGGTTGCCCCGCCTCCTCCTCCTCCGTCGACGGGGAAGAGGACGGGGCGAGCTCGAAGGTTGTTCTTCCACCACGCGGGGAAGACGTCGTCGATCCCGCCGCCGGCGGGCGGACTGTCGGCCGCCACTATCGCTGTCGCCCGGCGGTGGAAAGAGTATCATGTCGTAGCTGCCGTCGAGGGACATGAACTCAAGGCTCCCGAAACGGAGCACCGTCCCAGGCCAGAGAGGTTGCTGGAGACTACCCATCTGGAGCTTGACGGGAAGTTGTTCGTCAACACGCAGCAGGCCCCTACCTGGCGCGCCAACTGTCAGTGTTTCGAGACCGGGGGGTCCCTGAGCCGACGAGTGAAGTGTTGCCGCGTGCCCCAGCCCAGATGGGTCGACGCGAGGTCGAGCGCGAAGGGGGGAAGTGAGGTGGCCGGAGATGGGCATGAGAGAGGTGGAAATCCGGCGGCCTTCGTGTTCGTCCCGCGCCCAGGTCGGGTGCGCTTGCAGTAGGGGGTTACAAGCGTCCACACGGGGGAAGGAGCGAGCGGCCTCACGCGAGCGCCCGTCCCGTCCTCGTTCCCGTGCGGCCAACCCTCTCTAAGAGGGCCCTGGTCCTTCCTTTTATAGGCGTAAGGAGAGGGTCCAGGTGTACAATGGGGGGTGTAGCAGAGTACTACGTGTCTAGCGGAGGAGAGCTAGCGCCCTAAGTACACGCCATCGTGGCGGCCGGAGAGATTTTGGCGCCCGGTTTGTGTGATGTCGTGGCCGTCGGAGGAGCGCTGGAGCCTGGCGGAGGGACAGCTGTCGGGGCCGTTGAGTCCTTGCTGACGTCCTCTTGCTTCCGTAAGGGGGCCGAGAGCCGCCATCGTCAGGGAGCGTGCGGGGCACCATCATCGCCTATCTGGCGGAGCGAGCCAGATGGGACGCCGGTCTTGTTCCCCGTAGCCTGAGTCAGCTTGGAGTAGGGTAATGATGGCGCCTCCTGTTGACGTGGCCGGTCCGCGCCCTAGGTGAAAGGGAATTAGGCTTATACCTAGTCCCTAGTTAATTTTGGTGGTTGAATTGCCCAACACAAATATTGGACTAACTAGTTTGCTCTAGTGTATAAGTTATACAGGTGCCAAAGGTTCACACTTAGCCAATAAAAAGACCAAGTATAGGGTTCAAATAAAGGAGCAAGGGTCAACCGAAGGCACCTCTGGTCTGGCGCACCGGACTGTCCGGTGTGCCACCGGACATGTCCGGTGCACCAGAGGACTCCAACTCCAACTCGTCACCTTCGGGAAATTCCAGAGGTGACTCCGCTATAATTCACCGGACTTTCCGGTGTACACCGGACAGTGTCCGGTGCTCCAACGAAGAGCGGCCTCAGGAACTCACCAGCCTCGGGAATTCATTTCGGCTGCTTCGCTATAATTCACCGGACATGTCCGGTGTACACCGGACTGTCCGGTGTAACTGCGGAGCAACGGCTACTTCGGAGCCAATAGTCACCTGCCAGCGCATTTAATGCGCACCAGAGCGCGCAGAAGTCAGGCACGCGCGTCATGGCGCACCGGACACTCTACAGTACATGTCCGGTGCGCCACCGGACATCAAGGCGGGCCCAGCAGTCAGAGCTCCAACGGTCAGAACCCTAACGACCGGGTGACGTGGCTGTGGCACTGGACATGTCCGATGTGCACCGGACTGTCCGGTGCACCATGCGACAGACAGCCTTCACCAACGGCTAGTTTTTGGTTGGTGGCTATAAATATCACCCCAACCGGCCACTTCAAGGAGTGGGAGCCCAAGCAACATTCCAAGTCATCTAGTTGACATACTCAAGCCCTCCCAACCACATATATTCATTGTCCATCCTATACACAAGATTTAGTCCACTACAACCAACACAAGTGCCACAAAAGAGAGAGCAAGCAATTGAGAGCTACTCAATTGAGTTTAGCCCTAGCGCCTTGTGAGATTCATTGAGAGATAGTGTGTGCTACATCTTCATGTTCATTTGTGCGTGGAGTATTGACTCCCATCGAACTTCCTCCAAAGTTTTGGAGGCTTGTAAAAGCTAGCAAGAGACACCAAAGAGTGTGGTGGTCCTTGTGGGATCGAGAGTGATCCTTGAGAAGAAGAAGAGCTCACCGATCCTTGTGTGATCGGGGGAGAGAGGGAAAGGGTTGAAAAAGACCCGTCCTTAAGTGGACTCCTCAACGGGGACTAGGCCTTCGAGGGCCAAACCTCGGTAAAACAAATCACCCGTGTCCATTGTGTTTATTGCTTGTGATTTGTTTGTTTTCCCTTGCTCTAAGTTTTCTTGCACCTTTATTTGCTAATATCATTTGGTGTTGCTTCAAGTTAAATTCCCATTTAGTGAAGCAACACGTTGCAAGAAAGAACTTGACCTAGTGCTCTTCTCATCTAAGGCCTCTTGCTTTGTTATTTTATAACTTATTAATTGTATTGATTTATCACTCCCGCATTATTTAGCATTACTCTTTTCAAGCAAGAACTTAGTTTGTGTACTCCTATTTTTGTATATCTTGTTCTAACCACTAATCAAGGGATCTAGTTGGGGGATAAAGTTTTAATTTTCAGGTTTCGCCTATCCACCCCCCCTTTAGGCGACTTTCAATTGGTATCAGAGCTAGGCACTTCATCTTGAGTCTAACAACTCGAAGTGATGGCTCATAGAAGATCCCAAAAGAACAAAAAGACCCAGGAGAACAAGGAGGTAACTCTTGAGATATTACTTTCCGATTGTTCTAATTATGATTCATGGTCTACTAGAGTAATAAATGCTTTTAGAGCGGTAGATCCTCAATTAGAACAAATTTTAGTCAAGAGTATTATTCCTCCTAACTATGCTAGGGAAAATGTCTCCGAAGAAGATTTAAGATGTATACAGTTAAATTATCTAGCTTATGACATCTTAAGTAAATCCCTTAGCAAAGAAGATTATCATGCCTTCATAATAAAATATGACAAACCCATTTGTGATGTGCACGATATTTGGATTAGAATTAAAAGCAAATTTAATAAGTCCAAACATGGTAGTTCATTTTGTGCTTCTACTTCCTTTGGTCTTTGTGATACTAACCCTTGCAAGGAAGAAGAAGAAAATGATCGATGGAGACCAAACGATGAATCCACCTCTCCAAAAGGTTTGTCTTCCCATTTCAATTCCCACATGTGTTGTGTGGCTAATACAAATGATAGCGGAAGCACAAATGAGGATGAGGAGGAAGAAAGAAGCTTTGTGCAACTCTACGCTCGCTTAAGCCAAGAAGATAAGGCGGTCATGCTCAAACTTGTAGAAAGAGCGAGAGAGCAAGGCGAAGCTCGTCAAAGGCTAGAAAGTATTCTCTCCATGAAGATGCAACACTTTGACGAGTTGACTAAAGAACATGAGGAGCTAAAGTGCTCTCATGTTGATTTGGTCCAAAGGTATGAAACTATTTCAATTGAGCAAGATAACGCTTTACATTGTATCGCTCAATTAGTAAATAGGAATACCTTGCTTAAGGACCAAGTAGAAAAGCTAAAAATTGAAAATCTAGCTTTTCAAGAAAAATATGATATGCTCCTATGCTCTCATGAAAATCTTAGAGATGATCATATCATATTAGACATTGCTCATGAGGTTGTGATAGAAAACTTAAAATCCCAACAACCTCACTCATGCACATGTATTCAAATTGATACTATATTACCATGTGCTAATGCTTGTTGTCCGTCAACAAGCATATCTTCTTTTGAGCTAGAACTTGCAGGAACAAAAGATGATACATATCAAAAGCTCAAAGAAGAGAATGAGAGGCTAAAGATGAGCTTGACACAACTAAAAGGGAAATGTATTGCTCAACCTTCTCAAGATAACCGTAATCACATGGTGAAGAAGCTTGAGACGGGAACAATCGTGGCATGCACCACATCCCTTGAAAAAATGTCAAGGATTTGAGGATTTCCAAGAGGAAGAAACAAAAAATGAAATTCAACACCTCCTCCAAAAGCCTCAACCACGCTTCCACAAAAGGTAACATCCAAGGTAATGATCAAGCCACTCTTCACTTTAAGAGGTGTAGTGAATGCTTTGAAGAGGGGCACTTGATTAGGTCTTGTCCCTACATTAAAAATGGCTTGATTATTAACAAGGATGATAGACTTTGTTTTAAATGCTCCAAGAAGGGACACTTGCTTAGATCTTGTCCCCATTTAAAACAAAAAGGCATAGGGTTAGAAAAGAAAGTTTTTACTAACCATGTAGCAAGCAACAAACAAGGAAAGAAGAAAACTTCAAAACTTGAAAAACGCTTATGCTACACATGCCAAAAGAAGGGACATCAATGCAAGGATTGTCCCATTGGTAACAATTCCACTCCTAGCTTGTCAATTAATTCTCATGTAACTAGGCAACCCAAAATTGCAACTTGTGCTAGAAAGGTAATGAGTTTACCTAGTGCTAACACAAAGGACTTTTGGGTTCCTAGATCTTTGTTGGCTAAACATGATGGACCCATCAAGCGATGGGTACCAAAATATGCTTGACAAGCTTTGCAGGAGAAGGAGATGATATGAAGCCTTGGGGTGCTTGAGAGAGTCCATTCAATTCTTATCACTCAAGCTATCAATCCTCAATGATCTATATACATGATTGAACCAAGGTTTTTTTTCAAGTTGCTATATCTTAAACTCATATCATCTCGAGGAAGTTATTGATGTTGTAGGAAATAAAGAATTATCTTATGCGGAAAAATCAAGGCCTACAACATGGAGGAAAGTCAAAGGATGGTAACCTCTATGCTTTTAAAGTGCAAGTATTTTATTATGTGTCTTGTGTAGTCACATAAGAAATGTGTAGCGCTTCAAATGTCTTTAAAATTCATATCACCATTCTTTGAAGAATTTCCTCTCATATGGTAGATTGCATACTCATCATTTCCATCCCATGGCAATCTACATGCTTTAAAATGTTGCAAGTATCTCATGGCATGTTTTTCACTAAGTTGTTTTATTATTGCCATGATTCTAGATATAGAGAGATATTTCATATTCTTAAAAGGATAAGGTGTCATGTAAGGAATTCAAATCCTTAGGACACTTATAAAAGGAAAACTCTCTCTATAACTAGAATAGTGAGACTATTGATCTTATTTAATTAACCCAAGTAGTCTCACTTGTAGAGGATAAGTTTCTCTTTGGAAATGTGCAATCTAACATGTAAAGAAAAATCAATCCAATAATTTATGATGTGTTGTCACTTGCTTAAATTGGATTTGATTCTTTCATATTTATCGCTTTCCATTTCATGAATTAGATTTATTCCTATAATCTTAAGAGATTATTTATGCTTGTTGAGCATAACATCATCTAGGATAATCTAGTTCATGCTATGAAGTTTCCATGTTTTAGTAATCTAGCTTTTCATTCCTTATCAAAATGAGTACAAAAATGGAAACTAGTGCTTGTGTTACTAACAAAGCATCTCTTGAGCTTACTTTTGAATATCTACAAAAGAAAGTGCACAAGCCTCATGGGTTGCTCTTCACCCAAAGGAAGAAAGGTAAAAAGCAAAGGTATGAGAACTCATCTTCTTAATCAAATATAGTTCACATCAATGGTTATCTTATTCTACCTATGTGACAAATAGATTCTTTTTGGACTTAATTTTTGCTAGGTGTGCATTCAATCTCATTCTCATAAATGCACTAGTCCATTAGAATCTATTTCATGCCTTTGCTATACGTATTCTCATATTGATTTACTTCCAAGTAATGATTAATAAACTCAATATGAAGAAATAAAATTCCTTTGATTGATCAAATTATTAAATAGTGCATGTTTCTCTTTTCAAGTAAAAGTGCACTAATGTTAAGGACTTTACTTCATGTCTGTGTGACTTATGGATGATGAATTGTGCTTACTTTCTATCTAAAAGAAATCATCCTTCATTATATACTCCCTTGTGTTACTAACATCCTTCTTGAGTATTTTCAATAAGTTTGAAAGGAAAAAGAAGCCACTGCAAAGGGAGGACTCTCAAATGAAAGAAGAGAACATCAAGAACAACATAATCATGGTGTGGTTGTGAGTATTCTAAATCCTTTCATAATGAGAATACTAGGCTCAAGTTGATTATTGCAAAATTAGTGAGCCTTGATAAAGATGTATAATGCTTCCCTCTATTTGTCTTTAAAAGTAAATGCATCTATTCATCTCATTCAAATTCTTGATGCATATCTTTAGGGGAGTCTATTTCTATATCTTGATTATGTGAGACTATTGCTTCTTCTTAAGTAGTTTCATATAGCCTCTTGCATGAGAATGAGTCTCTCATAAAGTATGCTACTATTTTTAAATTCCTGTCTTTCACACTAAAGTAGCATATTTGTTGGATTCTCCTACTCTAAGCCTAATTGATAATTTTTTTGTGTATGTTGTTCTTTTGATCACATATGTTATTTGTTTGATCATTGAATGACTTCAATCAACAATCATGCTTCTTAGTGTCGTATATACTATCAATCGATATCTCTCTTGATATGCACTAAGTTAAAAGGAGAATTCATGATACATTTATGCAACTTGTGATCCATTTGATATATGCTAACAATAAACTTGAAAAATCACTAGTTGTAGAACTCTCTCTTGTGCAAAATATTTCCATATATTGTCATTGAGTACAGGTCTTAAGCATCTAAAGGCTAAGGACAAAGCACAATGAAGAGAGCGTCCCTATGTAAAGGTACAAAAAGGTAAAACTATCTCCTTTCATTTTAAACTTGTACCTAAATCTTCCTTTTCTATACTCTCTTTACATATCTTGTATAAAAGGAAGAGAAAGCATGTCCATGTATTATCCCTGCTTCATACCTAGTTTAATTTCCCAAGATTCATTCCTGCTTTAGTGCATCTCTGGTAAAACTAGATGAAGTACTTTCTTGTCAAAGAGCTTAAAGCTTAACCTTGTAACGAGGATAAGTTGCCTTTGCTTCAAAGGTGGATGGTCCTTAAGTCTCTTTGAAATCCTTAAGGGAAAATGCTTAAATTGTTTACAACATGCTTTCATAAGTGCATAAATTGTCATGAGCATCACACTTATACTATGACACAATGCACTTCACATTCTGTATGATATAGATATGTTCTCATTTACCTAATTATGTGCAATTGGCATTTGAGGCCAAAAATATGTTTTCCTCTCGCACATATTTAGGGGGAGCAATCTATGTTATATAGAACTATGATCATGCTTAATTTAATATATCCTCTTGATCATATCTCTTTTATATACTATGACTAATGTGTTTTCAAGTGAATTTCAAACCAAGTCATAGGTACATTGAAAGGGAATTGGAGTCTTCGGCGAAGACAAAGCTTCCACTCTACTCTATCGATATTATCTACCCTTCGCCATCACTCCACAATGTCTCTCCATCTTTGGTATAATCTTCACTCATATGTTTTATTTGCCAAAGGGGAGAAAATAGTTAGGAAAAGGGCCTATATTTCATTCTAAGTATCTGTTTTTGGCGATTCATGCCAAAGGGGGAGAAAGTATTGGCCCAAAGCAAAAGGACCGCACCACCACCCTAATTTTAAAATTGATGATTTTTCATTGGTAAATTTCAAATTGGTATCTCTTTGTGTTCTAAAGGGGGAGAAAGTAGTATTTTCAAAATTGATATCTTAAAACCCTCTTGAACACTAAGAGGAGAATTTATTGAGGGGGAGTTTTGTTTAGTCAAAGGAAAAGCATTTGAAACAAAGGAACAAAATTTTAAATCTTGAAAATGCTTCGCAAAATCTTGTTCATTTACCTTTGACTATTTTGCAAAAAGACTTTGAAACGGTTCTACAAAAAGAATTTGCAAAAACAAAACATGTGGTGCAAGCGTGGTCCAAAATGTTAAAAATGAAGAAACAATCCATGCATATCTTGTAAGTATTTATATTGGCTCAATTCCAAGCAACCTTTGCACTTACATTATGCAAACTAGTTCAATTATGCACTTTTATATTTACTTTGGTTTGTGTTGGCATCAATCACCAAAAAGGGGGAGATTGAAAGGGAATTAGGCTTATACCTAGTCCCTAGTTAATTTTGGTGGTTGAATTGCCCAACACAAATATTGGACTAACTAGTTTGCTCTAGTGTATAAGTTATACAGGTGCCAAAGGTTCACACTTAGCCAATAAAAAGACCAAGTATTGGGTTCAAATAAAGGAGCAAGGGTCAACCGAAGGCACCTCTGGTCTGGCGCACCGGACTGTCCGGTGTGCCACCGGACATGTCCGGTGCACCAGAGGACTCCAACTCCAACTCGTCACCTTCGAGAAATTCCAGAGGCGACTCCGCTATAATTCACCGGACTGTCCGGTGTACACCGGACAATGTCCGGTGCTCCAACAAAGAGCGGCCTCAGGAACTCACCAGCCTCGGGAATTCATTTCGGCTGCTTCGCTATAATTCACCGGACTGTCCGGTGTAACTGCGGAGCAACGGCTACTTTGGAGCCAATGGTCACCTGCCAGCGCATTTAATGCGCACCAGAGCGCGCAGAAGTCAGGCATGCGCGTCATGGCGCACCGGACACTCTACAGTACATGTCCGGTGCGCCACCGGACATCAAGGCGGGCCCAGCAGTCAGAGCTCCAACGGTCAGAACCCTAACGGCCGGGTGACGTGGCTGTGGCACCGGACATGTCCGGTGTGCACCGGACTGTCCGGTGCACCATGCGACAGACAGCCTTCACCAACGGCTAGTTTTTGGTTGGTGGCTATAAATACCACCCCAACCAGCCACTTCAAGGAGTGGGAGCCCAAGCAACATTCCAAGTCATCTAGTTGACATACTCAAGCCCTCCCAACCACATATATTCATTGATCCATCCTATACACAAGATTTAGTCCACTACAACCAACACAAGTGCCACAAAAGAGAGAGCAAGCAATTGAGAGCTACTCAATTGAGTTTAGCCCTAGCGCCTTGTGAGATTCATTGAGAGATAGTGTGTGCTACATCTTCGTGTTCATTTGTGCGTGGAGTATTGACTCCCATCGAACTTCCTCCAAAGTTTTGGAGGCTTGTAAAAGCTAGCAAGAGACACCAAAGAGTGTGGTGGTCCTTGTGGGATCGAGAGTGATCCTTGAGAAGAAGAAGAGCTCACCGATCCTTGTGTGATCGGGGGAGAGAGGGAAAGGGTTGAAAAAGTGTGGGGGATAGATATCCCCTAGGTCAGTAAAAGACCTCACGAAAGGCCCAAGGGCCTAATAAATCGCAAAGATCATTCCTTCGTGGGCCTGAGGAGAAACGACCAACAAAGCAGAGAAGACATAAGACCGGATTGATGCAAACCCGGACGGCCCACAACGTCGAGCGAGTAAATCGCAACGGAGAGCCGACTTTCCCGCGCTGGAGCCCTCATGCTGCGGAGCCATGCAAGGATAAGTCGGCGAAGGTTACGTAGGGATAAACTCGGGAGGTTCACTACCTTTTAGCTACTTGTTGTTATCATATCCACATGTACTGCCCCACGGTCGAGTATATAAGGCCTAGGGGGCATCCCTTCAGATGGATCGACCCTACTTTTACTTAGCCATCCTCATTAACTCTCTGTGCCTTCAATCCAGAGAGCCCTCTTGTAACCACACTCGTATACTCACCAGGACGTAGGGTATTACGCATCTCTAAGCGGCCCGAACCTGCAAATCTTGTCTACTGTCCCTCGTGCGATCGGCACGAACCATTTTGCTACAGTCGTTGACACCGTCCTACTCCTAAAAACAACTCGAGGGGCAACCCCGGGTGTGCGGTCGGACCCAAAACACCGACAGCTGGCGCGCCAGGTAGGGGGTGTGTTGACGATCCAAGCTAGCTCAATGGCCGTCACCTTCTACAGCAAGATCAACATGCGTCCCGGATCCGTGTTCCGCTTTGGGACGATCTCGTCTGTAGCGGATGAAGAGGGAATTCTACACCGTATCGCGGATCCGCCGGAAAAGAAGTCTCCTCCAACAAACCCCGAAAATGCCGGAAAAGCGCAACCTCCTGCTCTTCGGAAAAAGATCGCCTCCGGAAGGTCAGGAGTCGAGGGCCCGCTGAACCGGAGGACTCCACTGTCTACCTCTCCGACAACAGAATGGACACGGATTGCGAGGAAGAAGAAGACTGGGGAGAAGCAAGCCGTTCTTTCTGTTCCTCCGACCTCAAAGGAGAACAGAAAGAAAGTCGCCACGACAGCAACGCCATTCTACCCCGACGTCCTCTTCATCGGGAGGGTGGAGTCGCCTGCCGTCTCCGACGACAAACCAACCGCACCCGGAGAAGAACCACCTCAACGAGAATCCCGCCGACGGAGGAACCGGCGCAGGAACGTTCGACGACATCACGCAGCCGGAGAGCGAGATCCGGAGCAGCCTGTCTCGTGAGACGAGGTCTCAGAGATAGGAGAAACTCCGGAAGAACGCGTCTTCAGAGAACGAAGGAACTCTCGACGACGTGATCGCCAGCGAGCTCAGGAACAAGCCGAGCAAGATGGAAGGCAACGCCGGGAGAATCCACTCTTCGGACGCAACCTGAATCCCGACTTCGCCCGAGCTATGAACACGCCAAGCGAAGTCGGAGGGGTACTAGCTCGGATAGCATATGGACTTCCTCGGACTCCCGACGCTGAGGGCTACCGACGCTTGTTCACCCAAGCAGCCAACCATCTTCTACCGCTTGCTCATCCGCCGAACGATCTGCGACACGCCATCAACAGCCGCCGGGACGCGCGAAGCTCCATCAATGCTTCGCGCGAACGGCGGCATGAGAATGAGATTCGCCGTCGGGAGGAGTATGACAGGGATCATGGCATCCCGACTCAGAGCCAGGCCACCAGGACTGAGTCGGCAACAGCTTCAACTGGCGGTACCACCCAGGGACGGTCGAGGAACTACAATCACAACTCCCCTCCCCGGGACAGACATCGTCCCCGACGACAGGAGGACACGTGCGGAGTGTCCGCTCTTACTCCGCGCCTTAGGGCCATTCAGTGGCCTCCCAACTTCAAGGTATCCAATGTTGACAAATATGAACCTAAGCAGGATCCAGGGGGTTGGCTGGCTGTCTACACCACCGCTTGATCGCGTATTTGCCCATCGTCCTTGGGCAAGATGCGCTGCAGTGGCTACGACACTTACCCCGACACTGCATCGACGACTGGGGAGACTTCAGTCGACGCTTCACCGCCAACTTCCAGTCCCTCTCCGACAAACCGGCGCAACCATGGGACCTCAAATCCATCAAGCGCCGAGGGGATGAGACTCTCCGGTCGTACCTCAAAAGGTTCCAGACCATGAGAAATCGCATCCCCGAGGTCACGGAAGCGGCCGTGATTGAGGACTTCTATAGAGGATCCAATGACTCGGCTTTCGTCCGAGCCATACTACAAAAGGCGCCGACTACCTCCGAGGAGCTGTTCCGGGAAGCCGACCTCTACATCACCGCCGACGAGCGGGCCCAGGATCTCATCAGAGGAGCAAAGCCTGCACCAGCAGCGCCACGACGTGACGCAAACCAACCACCCGACAAACGCTGGGAGAAGAGACCTCGTGAAGAAGTACACGCCGCTGGACCACCCGCCTCTCGCGCCCGAGGAGGACCTCGTGGAGGCGAGCGCACGCTGGACGACATCCTCGACGCCCAGTGCCCGTACCACAAGGACATGCGCCACACTCTTCGCAACTGCCGGGACTTCAAGCACTCCGTCGGGCACGGCCGACCCTTCCAACCTCTACCTCCTCCTCCGCCGAGGGGAGGACCAGATGAACCACGACAACCCCATCAGCAGGAGGAGGGAGGAGGAGGAGCTTTCCCGCGTGTTGACAGGGAGGTCAACGTCATCTTCGGCGGACATGGGTCGCAGGAGAACAAAAGACAACAAAAGCTCAACGACCGTCAGATACTGGTGGCGACCACCGGTCCTCCCGCCCCATACCGGTGGTCGGAGCACCCGATCACTTTCACTCGGGAGGATCAATGGCTCAACTTCGACCATCCCGGCAAATACCCGCTCCTCGTCGATCCGGTGATCCGAGAGAGCCGGGTGAAGAAGGTGCTAGTGGACGGGGGGAGCAGCATCAACGTCACCTTCCCCCGGACACTCCAAGGCTTGGGAGCTCACCTCAAAGAGCTTCACAAGTCAGACACCCCTTTCTTCGGCATCGTGCCGACTGAAGGGGAATACCCGCTGGGCCACATTTACATGCCGGTCACCTTTGGAACTCCGGAGAACTACAGAACTGAGTTCCTGAGGTTTGAAGTGGCGAACTTCGACTGCGGGTACAACGCCATCATCGGAAGGCCGGGATTGGCCAAGTTCATGGCCATTCCACATTACACATATATGATACTGAAGATGCCAGGACCGTGAGGAATCATAACTGTGCGCGCCGACTTCCAAGGCGCCGCAGAGTGTTTCCGAGTGGCCATTCAAGCAGCCCTCACCACCAAGTCGTCGACGGTTCCTTCTACACCAGCGAACTCTAAGCCTGAGGAGGACCTCACAGTACCGGCGAATGAAGCTCAGGCTGCGACCTCTATGCGGCCGACTGAAGAAACCAAAAGAATCAACCTGGGGTTCGCTGACGAGCGCAAGACGGCTATCATCAGCTCCAGCTTGGACGACAAATAGGAAAGCGCGCTCGTCCAGTTTCTGCAAGATAACCGAGACGTATTCGCATGGCAACCTGCGGATATGCCGGGAGTCCCAAGAGAACTGGCCGAGCACAAACTGAAAGTCTACCCCCAGGCGAGGCCGATTTGACAAAAGCTACGTCGCTTCACGCCCGATAAGAGAGAGGCCATTCACGCCGAATTAGCTCGCCTGGTCGCGGCTGGATTTATTAGAGAAGTGTTACACCCTGAGTGGTTAGCCAATCCTGTTCTTGTACTCAAAAAGAATAAAGTGGATTGGCGCATGTGCGTCGACTATACCGACCTCAACAAACACTGTCCGAAGGATCCCTTCGGGCTCCCGAGGATAGATCAGGTGGTGGATTCCACCGTTGGATGTTCTGTGCTGTCTTTCTTAGATTGCTATTCCGGGTATCATCAGATTAGTTTGGCAAAAGAAGACGAGGAAAAAACGGCGTTCATTACTCCGTTTGGTGCTTTCTGTTATACCTCCATGTCGTTCGGCCTCAAAAACGCTGGAGCAACTTATCAGAGAGCCATTCAAACATGCTTAGCCGATCACTGGGGCAAGCGTGTGGAGGCCTACGTAGATGATGTGGTAATCAAAATAGAGAATTCGGAAAACTTCATCGAAGACTTGCAGCTGGTTTTCAACAGCCTAAGACGATATAGATGGAAGCTCAATCCCGAAAAATGTGTTTTCGGGGTACCAGTAGGAAAGTTGCTCGGGTTTATCGTCAGCCACCGGGGAATTGAAGCTAATCCAGATAAGATTGAGGCTATCATGAAAATGGAAGCTCCTCGATCACAAAAGAAGGTGCAGCGACTTACTGGATGTATGGCGGCTCTAAGCAGATTTATATCCAGGCTGGGGGAGAAAGGCTTGCCGTTTTACAAGCTGCTCAAGAAGGTGGATAAGTTTCAATGGACTTCAGAAGCACAAGAAGCTCTAGATGCATTGAAAAAATTCTTGACAACACCACTAGTACTGAAACCACCCCGGCGAGCTACATCAACTCAACCGGCTGAAGATTTGCTATTGTACATCTCTTGCACGACTCACGTGGTAAGCACCGCGTTGGTAGTCGAGCGAGTAGAAGAAGGACATGCCTACCCGGTACAACATCCTGTTTACTTCATCAGTGAAGTTTTGGGCCCCTCAAAGAAAAAGTATCCTCAAGTTCAGAAGTTATTATACGCAGTACTTCTAACTGCCCGCAAGCTGCGTCACTACTTTGACGACCACAAAGTCATGGTAGTCACTGGTTTTCCAATAGGGGACATTCTTCACAACAAGGAAGCCATTGGCCGAATAGCCAAATGGGCTTGCGAGTTGGGATCCCATGATATCGAGTTCCGGCCTCGCACTGCCATCAAAACTCAAGCACTGGTTGACTTCGTATCAGAGTGGACAGAACAGCAAGTACCAGACAATCCAGAAACGGCAGAAGTATGGCGAATGTATTTTGATGGCTCGCTGAAGCTGCAGGGAGCAGGAGCAGGGATTCTCTTCACTGCACCTGGAGGCGAACACCTCAAGTACGCTCTTCAGTTGCTATTCCCGGCCTCTAACAATGCAGCCGAGTATGAAGCTCTGATACATGGATTGAACATCGCCATATCACTAGGCGTCAAGAGATTGATGGTATACGGAGATTCTCTGGTAGTCATCAGCCAGATAAACAAGGAATGGGATTGTTCAAATGATTCAATGGGAAAATATTGTGCTGCCGTCCGAAAGCTGGAAGATAAATTCGAGGGTCTGGAATTTCATCATGTGGAAAGAGATCGTAACACAGCAGCTGATGTACTGTCCAAGCTCGGATCTAGTCGAACTCAGGTCCCACCCGGAGTCTTCGTGCAAGAAATTCTGCAGCCGAGTATCTCAATGGATCAAACAGAAGAGTGCAACATCATAGATCAACCCGAGTCAGACTCTGATGACTGGAGAAGGCCGATCATTAAGTATATAAAGAATGAAGAAGAACCAGACGACAAGAACTCGGAGAGCGAATTGCCAGGCAGTCGGCTCACTATACACTCATTGGGGAGACATTATACAGAAGGGGTGCATCGGGCGTCCTCATGAAGTGCGTTCTCCCGTCCACTGGGAAGCAACTTCTGGAGGAGGTCCATGCTGGGCAATGTGGAATACATGCAGCCTCCAGAACACTAGTTGGGAAGGTCTTCAGGTCAGGATTCTATTGGCCGACAGCGAAGAATGATGCAGCCGAGTTAGTTCAGAGGTGTGAAGCTTGCCAATACTTGTCAAAGCAACAGCACATGCCCGCACAGCAACTACAGACCATACCAGTAACCTGGCCTTTCGCATGCTGGGGACTGGATATGATTGGACCTTACAAGAAAGCTCAAGGGGGATATACTCATGTATTGGTGGCGATTGACAAATTCACTAAATGGATAGAGTTCAAGCTCATTGCTTCTTTAACCTCTGCTAAAGCCGTGGAATTCATACAAGACATAATATTCAGATTCGGGATACCAAACAGCATCATCACTGACTTAGGATCCAACTTCACCAGTTCAGAATTCTTCAACTTCTGCGAGCAAAAGAGCATTCAGATCAAGTATGCATCTGTAGCACATCCAAGAGCCAACAGGCAGGTTGAGCGAGCCAACGGAATGATATTGGAGGCACTCAGGAAAAAAGTCTTTGATAAGAATGAAAAATTCGCAGGAAAGTGGATAAGGGAATTGCCTTATGTTGTTTGGAGCTTAAGAACCCAACCTAGCCGAGCCCTGCATGGGAACACCCCTTTCTTCATGGTCTATGGGTCGGAGGCAGTGCTACCTGCTTATCTCAAGTTCGGGGCGCCAAGGTTGATCTTCGACAGTATAGCAGAAGCTGAAGCCACCAGATTAGAGGATATTGATGTACTCGAGGAGGAACGGCTAAATGCAGTGATCCAATCAGCACGGTACCAGTAGACTCTAAGACGCTATCACGACAAGGCCGTGCGGCAACGATTCTTCTCAGTAGGAGATCTCGTCCTCCGCCGAATTCTAACGGGGGAAGGACGACACAAGTTATCACCCTTATAGGAAGGACCTTTCATGGTAGCAGAAGTCACTCGGCCCGGACCGTATCGTCTCACTCAGATGGATGGCACAGAAATTGGGAACTCCTGGAATATAGAACACCTCAGGAAGTTTTATCCCTAGCTGTATCTCAAAACTGCTGGGATAACGATGTAATCTGTAAAGTGGAAATATGTCATCAATAAAAAAGAGGTTTTCAAAGATACTCAGTTCATCTACGATTGACTTGCACTCTTACTTAACTTGGGGTGACCACTATGCCCTGCTAACGGAGCAATCGATTTAAGTCGGCGACGACTTAAGGCGGTGCAACATGCTCACGCTTACTTAACTCGGGGTGGCCACTATGCCCTGCTAACAGAGCAATCGACTTAAGTCGGCGACGACTTAAGGCAATGTAACATGCTCACGCTTACTTAACTCGGGGTGACCACTATGCCCTGCTAACGGAGCAATCGACTTAAGTCGACGACGACTTAAGGCGGTGCCACATGCTCACGCTTACTTAACTCGGGGTGACCACTATGCCCTGTTAACGGAGCAGTCGACTTAAGTCGGCAACGACTTAAGCCGGCGCAACATGCTCATGCCCATGCAATTAAGGGGATGACTTCTATATCCCGCAAACAAATCTCATAATCATCGTGCGTCATTTTCATTACTGCAAATTTATGAACTAATGAATTCTGATACAATAAGAGAGTAATTATATCATTCGAATGCTGAGCTGATGTCCTCTAACAGATACTTGATTATGCTAACCGCGCGCTCAAAGCACGCAAAATGTTTTCTATTTGGCAATGTCCTTCTCAGGAGCGACCGACGAAGAAGGGCGACTTGAGGAATCAGGGGCAGCGATCACGTCAGCCCTTATGTCCTCAGGAACAACCACGCCGGGTCTCCTCATCAAGATTCGTCCTGCCCGAATAGCCTTGTCCATGGCTTTGTCGCGCTGGGCTTTGAGAGTAACAGCAGTCTCCTCAGCAACTTTAGCAGCCAGTCGGGCGGTCTCTAACTCCTGGGCGATGGACTTCTTGGAAGCTCGGAGCTCTTTGATAGTAGCATCCTTTGCTGATATCAACTGCTTGAGGCGAGTCACCTCATCTGAAGATTCCTGCAGCCTACAACGCTGATTGTCCAACTCCTCCATTGTGAAGCGGTGACTCCTCTCCAAGATGGTTAACGAGTTACTGGAATCACGATACAATCTGTCAAGGTTGTCGCGAGAAGCAGCAAGGATACGCTTTTCTTCCTGCAAACAAAAATCAACCCTTTCAGGAACTAAACAAGTGATAGGAACACAGCAAGGCAAGGCACAGTTTTGTATGTCACCTTCTCAGAGTCGAGCCGAGCATGGAGAGAAGAACTCAGAGCATTGGCGTCATCCAAGGCAGCAGAGACCTGATTCAACTCAGTTTGGCTCTGAAAATACTTCTCCTCGAAGTCGGCGCACCGTCGAGCCATTTCAGCCTGATCTCGGGAGTGTTTTTCCTCAAGAGTTGCAATCTGCAGAGTCATTCCTAGCAAGAGGTAATCAAACAAAACAAGGTCAGAAGATAAAACAGTCCACAACAAAGGGCAAAGAGAAGAAAAAGGCGCTAACCAGCATTCGTTGCCTCCAACTCGGATACACGACGTTGAAGCGACACTGGATTCCAGCACGCAAGAGACGAAGCCACTTCCGAGACAGAAGCACCCTGCAATCTCAGCTGGCTGGCCATCCCATTCACCAAAGCCTGATGAGAAGAACAGATGAGTATAATGGCAACAGTTCATGCAATGTAGGGATCAAGCTACAATACAGCACAAATACCTGGAGGTTGGAGAAGAACGAAGGTATTCCCAAATCAGGAGAGATCAGTGGATAATCAGACGTAAGGACACCACCCGGAGTAGCTTGCAACGAGCCAGCAAAGACCAATTCATCACCTTCAACAGAGCCCAACACTCGGTCAGCAGGGGCGCTGCCTTCTAAAGCGACTCCCTGATCCAAATTCTGGGCTACTACCATACAGCCAGAGTGTGGAGGAGATCCCGCGTGAACGTCCATGGAAGTACAGGAAGGAGACCCTGCTCGGGCACCCTCGGGGGCTGGGTCATAGCTGGCGCTGCCCACTTGAGCCGGATCATCCCCGGCAGCACCCTCGGGGGCTGGGCATTGGCTTATATTCTTCGCCCGAGCTAAGTCATCCCTGGCGACATCCTCGGGGGCTGGGCATGCGCTAGCACCATTCTTGAGGTCCAGGCTCTCTGCAGTAACCACTTCTAAGGTTGATGGGCCCTCAACTACTTCCATGGGACCAGGACGATCCAAGTCAGTCTCCCGACCCTCGAGATCGCGCTCTAAGGTCGACGAGGCACGGGATGACCTCAACCCAGCATCAGGCACAGCAGCACAAGCCTCTGTTGCATCATCACCCACTGGCTCTGATAACAAGTCTTCTGGGACCATATCCTCAAGAGTTTGATCGAAATTGGCCAGAGACAGTTCTTGCAGATCAATGAGGGCAGACAGAGTAGGAGAAGGAACTCCACTACTCTCACCGCCGGCGATGAGCTGCCGACTGTTTTTCCGAGTCAAAGGAACTTCATCCTCTTCCTCCTCATCCTCCACAGTGACAACACAAGCAACACCCCCATTGGGATCAGTAGCAGTCTGGGTACACCCATTGGGATCAGCGCCGGTAGCTCCAGTCGTAGGCACTTCTTCAGCGGCAGGAACTGAGGTACCAGCGTCTTCATCAAAACTGGATACTCGCCGGAGGCGTCTTCTCTTCTTCTTTTGCTCATCAGCAGAAGGCTCAGGCTGATTGGTTCGGTTAGGGCGCCTCGGGCGAGTGCTGACAGGTTTCTGAACATCCAAAGTTGTATCAACCTCTGGAAAGGGCACCACAGCCAAAATACCAGCAGGAGCAGCGTCAGAAGAATCCTCAGCTAGCAGATCAAGCATGGCATTTATATCTGCATCGCTAGGGTTCAGGGGCACCTCAAAATGGACTTGCCGTTCATCATCTGGAATCTCCCCAAACGAAGCAACCAAAGCACTGACTTCTTCAGCAGAGGGTCGCACTCTAAGGCCCAAACTGCCATCGGTAACAGGTGGGTTTGACACAAAGGGGGTGAATGCTTTGGGAGGAGGCAGGTTCCAGGCCGAGTATGCCACTGGGGCACCAACATTTGACACCTTGCCCCTGAGGATCATTTCAAGTCGGCTCACCAAGTCTGCAGGAGGAATTCTCCTATTGGTAACCCGAGTTGAGTCGCCTAACCCTCGATACAGATAAGCTGGGTAGGCCCTGTCTTTCAGAGGCTGAATGTTCTTGAAAACAAAGTCAGTGACCACAGCTTCAGCAGTTAGACCTCTTTCTTTCAACAGTCCGACTTCAGCTAGCAATACACCTGCCTCAGCCACTTCCTGATCTGTGGGAGACTCAGTCCAACTCGGGGTGCGAACGTCTGGCTGTCTTCCCGACCGGGAGGGGAGAGAATTTCCATAATTATCAACTATAAACCACTCTAGACGCCACCCCTTAATGCTATCTTTGAGGGGAATCTCAAGGTACTCAGTCTTCCGCCCACGGCGCATCTCCAAACTGGCACCTCCGACCAACTGATGTTGTCCCCCGGCCATCCCAGGGCGACAATGGTACAGATACTTCCATAAACCGAAATGCGGCAGCATGCCGAGATAGGCTTCGCATAGGTGAACGAAAATGGAGATTTGCAGAATGGAATTAGGGTTCAAATGGGTCAAGTTGATGTGATAGAAATCAAGGAGGCCGCGGAAAAAAGGAGAGATGGGAAGACCGAGGCCGCGGAGAAGAAAAGGAACGTAAACTACAGACTCGTGGGTATCCTCTGTTGGGACAGTAGTCCCGTGGCAAATCCGCCAAGAACAGAGTTCCCGCGGAAGAAGAACCCCGATGGAGACGAGGCGGAGAAGCTCAGCTTCGGAAATAACGGACATATGGTTACCTGCGAAGGGTAACTGACTGTTGGGGTCGATTGCAGGGATCACCGCAGCAGGCGAGTTCGCAGTTTTCCTCTTGGGCGCCATCTTGCTTTTCACCGGCGAACAGAGTAGGAGGCGAGTGGCAGAGAAGATTCAGATGCGGGAATGCAAGAACTAGGGCACAGAAAGCAAAGGCGGCTAAAAGCGCAACTCTTATGGGATATTCCCGAGCCAGATACCGTTTCAAAAAGTGCCCAGTCATCACCCAGCGGATATTTCCGAAACCCCAGCATGCCATGTGGCCATCTGGCAGTCATTTCCAAAAAGGCCGGCGTGCCACTTCATCACTCGGTTATTATCCTCAAAATAACTCGTGCGACCGGCTATAACTCGGCGTTGCCTCTAAAACGCTGACCCCGTGTTCAATCGCTCGGCATCACTTCTAAAATGCCGACGCTGACTTTCAATCACTCGGCGTTGCCTCTAAAACGCTGACCTCGTGTTCAATCGCTCGGCATTACTTCTAAAATGCCGACGCTGACTTTCAATCACTCGGCGTTGCCTCTAAAACGCTGACCCCGTGTTCAATCGCTCGGCATTACTTCTAAAATGCCGACGCTGACTTTCAATCACTCGGCGTTGCCTCTAAAACGCTGACCTCGTGTTCAATCGCTCGGCATTACTTCTAAAATGCCGACGCCAACCTTCAATCACTCGGCGTTGCCCCTAAAAACACTAACCTCGTATTCAATCGCTCAGCATTACTTCTGAAATGCCGGCATCAAACTTCACTCACTTGGCGTTGCCTCTAAAGCGCTGACCTCGCGTTCGATTGCTCGGTATTATTTCTAAAATGCTGACGTCGACCTTCAATCGTTCGGCGAGTCATCTACTGTCTCAAAAGAATCAGTTCTATAATAAGGAAAAGCAAGTCATTGATAAGGGGCAAACGTCATTTTTTCATTAAAGAGAAGATAAAAGCTTACAAACCAACTCTTCACGAGTTGGTGCTTCCCTACTACTACTCTACATTACTACTACTACTAAACTACACTATGCTACTCTACATTACTACTACATTATTCTAACTACACTATACTAATATCTAAAGACCAGTGGCGTTTAGCCACTGGCCTTGCTGCTGCTGCCCTTGCCGCCGCCGCCCCTGGTGCTGCCCGTGCTGCTGCCGCCTCTGGTGCTGCCCGTGCTGCTGCCGCCTCTGGTGCTGCCCTTGCCGCCGATGCCCCCGCCGCCGTTGCTGCCGTCACCGTCGCCGTCGCCACCGTCGTCGTCGTCGCCGTCGTCGTCGTCGTCGTCATCTTCGTCCTCGCCGCCGTCCGAGGAGAACTCGGACTCATCCGAGCCCTCGAGCCCGGAGCGCTCGACGGCCCGGATGTACGTCCAGACCTCCGCGGCAATCCCCTGGGAGTCGTCTGAATCATCAGACGACGCCGGGGGAGAGACGGGAGCCGGAGATCCCTCGGACTCGGAGGAGAACTCCTCCTCCGAGTATTCCGAGTCGCCGAAATCCTCCGACGGAGGAGTCGGCTCACGCTTGCGTTTGTGACCCTTGCCCATGGCAAAAGCAGATAGAAGGGAGGAGAAGGATGCAGTAAAGAACAGCGAAGAGATGTGAAAAAACCAGAGGAGCAAGGGCGTTATTTATAGAAGGGAAAGGCAACCGCTCACTTCCAACCGCGATCACTGAACAGTCGCAAAGCATTCAATAAGCACTCCCACCCATCTGAAGACACGTCAGATGGCTGACGCCGTTTCATGCAACACTACACCCATTGGGACTCCAGTCAACAGCGCAAAGGATGTGATTACACTAGCCGTCCCATCACATTACTACTCAGAAGCAGCCGGCTAAAACACTCAGCGCACCAAGCCGTCTCTTGCCCACACCCATTGGGGGGGACGCCCAGGAATTATCAGTATATTTTTCAAAACGGTCACATCCGTGCAGAGCACGCAGTGAATACCTCAAGACAAAAATGAGATACCAGTAAGGATCAGAGGAAAGCCAAATATAGCCAGCAAAGTACAAGATGTGGCCGACAGAAGCGATGCAATGACTAGACAGAGAACGTCCATCAAACGTCCAATCAAGTCGCAGAAGCAAATAAATTGCATCACCTAGCAAGATATGGATGGATTGCAAACTCGGCTACTAAAGACAAAATATATGCTGACCTCTGCAGCAGAATATTGATGACATAATGCTGACCTCCAAAGCATAATGCAAATAGCCTCATACCAATTTTTACAAGCGAAAGGAAGACCTTCGAATGGATTATCCTTAAAAAATCCATTTGAAGGTCGGGGGCTACACCCATTGGGTGCACCTCCGGTGCACCCCATGGATTATCATTCCAAGTCGAGATAGTGCCGACCTCTAAAGCGAAGGACAAGATTAAAGGACCAACCCTCAACCAGGATGCAGGAGCACAAATGGAGATAATTTCCGGGAAAGACCTTCGAGTAGATTGTTTTCTAAAATCTACTCAAAGGTCGGGGGCTACACCCATTGGGTGCACCTCCGGCGCACCCAATGAAGTTCAGAATCCTACAAGTCGAAATGCCGACCTCTAAGGCACAAACATGAAATTAAGCTTTGGTCAAACGAGTGATCGGGGCAAGAGAAGACAGCAGGAAGTCATTTTTTGGACCTTGGATCTTTGGGTTGATTACCTCCAAATTAACCCAAAGATCGGGGGCTTGTGGGGGATAGATATCCCCTAGGTCCACTAAAGGAGTAAAAGACCTCACGAAAGGCCCAAGGGCCCAATAAATCGCAAAGATCATTCCTTCGTGGGCCTGAGGAGAAACGACCAACAAAGCAGAGAAGACATAAGACCGGATTGATGCAAACCCGGACGGCCCACAACGTCGAGCGAGTAAATCGCAACGGAGAGCCGACTTTCCCGCGCTGGAGCCCTCATGCTGCGGAGCCATGCAAGGATAAGTCGGCGAAGGTTACGTAGGGATAAACTCGGGAGGTTCACTACCTTTTAGCTACTTGTTGTTATCATATCCACATGTACTGCCCCACGGTCGAGTATATAAGGCCTAGGGGGCATCCCTTCAGATGGATCGACCCTACTTTTACTTAGCCATCCTCATTAACTCTCTGTGCCTTCAATCCAGAGAGCCCTCTTGTAACCACACTCGTATACTCACCAGGACGTAGGGTATTACGCATCTCTAAGCGGCCCGAACCTGCAAATCTTGTCTACTGTCCCTCGTGCGATCGGCACGAACCATTTTGCTACAGTCGTTGACACCGTCCTACTCCTAAAAACATCTCGAGGGGCAACCCCGGGTGTGCGGTCGGACCCAAAACACCGACAGAATATGCCTCACTAATGGTTGTTGGTGTGTCTTCCACAAGGTACACTATAAAGTCATTACCAAAGGATTTTGCAAACCTTTGTCTCTTGCTCTTTCGAGTGACTATAGTGTCATCCTCCTCAGGGATGTGCACGTGAGAATCCTCAGCATGATCTATAGGAATCGACAGTTCGTGCTCATGGGGAATTATAGTCTCATGACTTATATCACTAGGTGTATTCTTCATAGGAAACTCATTCTCAAAAAATGTTGCGTCTCTTGATTCCATGATAGTATCAATATACATATCAGGCACATCAGATTATATAATTAAGAACCTATACCCAGTGCTGTGAAAAGAGTACCCAAGGAATACACAATCAACAGTTTTAGGCCCAAGTTTACGCTTTTTGTTGATTGGCACATTCACTTTAGCCAAGCAACCCCAAGTGCGCAAATATGAGAGATTTAATCTTCTCTTTTCCCATTCCTCGAATGGTGTGATCTGTTTGTTCTTTGTTGGAACTCTATTCAGGACATGACATGCTGTCAAAATCGCCTCACCCCACCATGCCTTGGATAATCCCGCTGTACTCAACATGGCATTCACCAAATCTGTTAGAGTGCGGTTTTTCCTTTCAGCAATCCCATTGGATTGTGGTGAGAATGGCGGTGTCCTCTCATGAATAATACCATGTTCCACGCAGAACTCATCGAACACATTAGAGAAATATTCTCCACCTCGGTCGGACCTTAAACGTTTTATTTTCCTCTCAAGTTGGTTCTCAACTTCAGCTTTATAGGCCTTAAAATAATTGAACGCTTCATCTTTTGTTTTTAAGAGATACACAAAACAAAATCTAGTGGAGTCATCTATAAAAGTGAGAAAGTATCTTTTACCACCTTTGGTCAAAATTCCATTCATCTCGCACAGATCAGAATGAACAAGTTCTAGAGGTGCCAAACTCCTCGCCTCAGCAGCCTTGTGAGGCTTGCGGGGTTGTTTTGATTCAACACACACATGGCACTTAGACTTTTTGACCAAGTTAAATTTAGGAATTAGATTTAGATTTGCTAACCGCATAAGACAGCCAAAGCTTGCATGACAAAAACGTGAATGCCATAAATCTGACTCATCAGAAAAATTAACAGAATTCACCAGTTTATTACACACATCATGCAGTGATAAGCGGAACAAGCCTCCGCAGTCATATCCTTTACCAACAAAAATACCATGTTTAGACACAACACATTTATTAGACTCAAGAACAACTTTGTATCCATCTCGACATAGCATAGAAGCGCTAACGAGATTCTTCTTGATAGAGGGCACATGCTGCACGCTCTTCAATGGCACCGTCTTTCCCGAAGTAAACTTCAGAATGACCGTACCAACACCAAGAACATGAGCACGCGACCCATTTCCCATCAACAAGGCGCCAGACCTCCCGACCTGGTAGGAATTGAACATAGAGGCATCAGCACACACATGAATGTTTGCACCACTGTCCATCCACCACTCAGGTGAATTACAGACTGAAAGAACAAATGGTAAAGAATTACCATACCCAGATGTTCCTCCTTCAGTTTCAGTGGTTACAACATTAGTTGATTTCTTGTCTTGAGTGAACTTGCGATCAGGGCACTCTCTTGCCCAATGTTGATCACTGCCACAGACAAAGCATCCTCCCTTTCCCTTGTTATTGTTGTTCTTCTTTTTAAACTGTGCTGGTTGAACAGGTTTATTCGCGTTCTCTGGTTTGTTCTGGTTTTTCTTCTTGTTAAACTTGCGGAAGTTTCTCTTCTGCACCACATTAGCAGTAGAGGTCTCCACACCTTTTCCATTGTCCTTTGATCTAGCTCTTTCCTATCAAGAGTACCAATGAGCTCCTCCACATTGAACTCTTGTCTCTTATGTTTGAGAGAGGTAGCAAAGTCTTTCCAAGAAGGTGGTAACTTGGCGATTATACCGCCAGCCACAAACTTGTCAGGCAAAGGACAAGGAAAGAGTTCGAGTTCCTTAGCTAGTGCCTGAAACTCATGAGCCTGTTCCACTACAGATCGGTTCTCAACCATCTTGTAGTCATACAGCTGCTCCATGAGGTACAGCTCGCTACCAGCGTCAGTAACTCCAAACTTTCCGACAAGTGCATCCCACAGTTCTTTCCCTGTAGGAAGGATGATATAGCTTTTCTAGAATTTAGTATCCAGTGCGCTAATTACTGCTCCTCGAAAGAGGTTGTCTTCAGCCTTAAACTTAGCCTCATCCTCAGTAGGTAAGTTGGCAGGCTTGCCCTCAGCGGCATGAAAACAAGACATTGCAGTTAGCCACAATTCTATTTTAGCTTTCCATATCAAGAAGTTTTTACCATCAAAAGGATCAGGCTTTAGCACAGCAGCAAAACCTCTGACAGAAAAATGCCTAACATTAGGTTTTTGGATTGTTAGAAATATAGGCATTTTCCGTATTATTTTAATTCCATAAATCAACATTATGATGATGACATATAACAAATAATTAACCATATAAATTGTGATCTCAAATTGATCCATACCAGTATGAATCAAGAGAACATAGAGCATGTGAATTATATAAATCATATAAATACGATAAACATGTATACTGACTAAACAAATGAAAGTAAACAGATAGAAACATAAATAGCATGACCGAAAAATTAAAACAGACAGATCTATCATATTATAATAAGACAGAACAGATAAGATAAAATCATTCGTAACTATGAAACAGCATAGATGAAAATATGAAACATATATAATCTCCAGAACACAAAACAGTAAGTAAATAAACTGATCATACCCTCCTATGCGCTCTGATGATCCAGATCCTTGGCCAGCTTCCTTTGTCATGTTGAAGATGTTTTGGGCAGTCGCGTAGACGCTCCCCAAAAACCTAATTGACGATCCCCCGTGCAAGGTCTCGAACGGCACCGGCTTCGGAGGCACCTGCCCTCTCGCTACTCTGTGCGCGCAGAGTCACGAGATAGAAATACCCTCACTCGGCGGCTGGATTGTGAGACTGAAAGTGTTTCTCGCGTGTACCGAGTGACAGGGATGCTCCTCTATTTAACCTCTCGCAGAGGGAAGCTGAAGGAGAAAGGTCGCCGAGTCACGCCAAGAGTCGGCCAGCTCTGCCGAGTTATGCCATGAGTCGGCCAGCTCTCGCCGAGTCACGCCATAAGTCGGCAGCTGAAGGAGAAGGGTCACTCGGCTGGCTGACGAAGAGACAGGGTCACTCGGCAGACGAAGAGACAGGGTCACTCTGCTGGCGTACGCGGTTAGTGAGTGCTAAAAATTAATAGTGAGTGCTAAAAATTAACACAACCACACCACGCTCGCCTCGCCACGCCCGGCCCGGCCGGCGGCGGCGGCGCGCGCGCGCGTGTGGCACGCCCTTGTCCATTTCCTGACTTCTCAAGTTAAGTGGAATAAATCTCACCATATAAGTCAAGGCAAAAGACCCTTGGACTTCCAATGTGGTACTATTGGTATTCTCCACCATTACACACCTTAGAGTTTATTCAATAAATGAGCCAAGCCCATAAAAGATCCAACACCAGTTGTCCTTAGTCAAGAGTTGTAACACCGACTCGAGGTGAAGCAAATGATTGGCGCATGTGTCACTGTAAACTAGGATATCATCGAAGAACACTAAGTCACACTTGCATACCAATGGTTGGAGGGTAGTGTTAATCGCCCCTTGGAAGGTTGCTGATGCATCGGTTAGACCAAACTCCATGACATGGAATTGAAAATGTTTGTGGTGAGTTTGAAAGGAAGTCTTGTGCTGGTCATTAGGATCCATACGGATTTGATGGAATCCGTCTCATAAGTCAAGTGTGGAAAACCAAGCTGCACCATATAATTCGCCGAGAAACTCATCAATGATAGACACAGGATATTTGGTCTTAGCTGTTATGGTTATGGCATTGAGATGTCGATAACCCACACAAAAGCAGTAAGTATTATCCTTTTTTCTTGACCAAAATTACCGATGCGGCAAAGGGGCTGCGACTGTGTTGAATTAAAACCGATTCCAACATTTCTGCGACTTGTTTCTCAATTTCGATCTTCAACGCTGGAGCATAACGACATGGCCGCATTTGCACCGGACGGGCACCAAGAATCTGTGGGATTTGGTGATCACCGGACGGGCACCAGATTGGAGGCAGACCCTGGGGCAAATACAGAAGTCTATCTATCAATGAGTTGTTGCAGTTCGACAGGAACAGTTTGAATAACAGTCTGATCCTTCTCCAGGAGGCTGACAATGCTACATAGTTGTACGAATACACCCTGGGTAGCTGTTGTCTTCACCCCACAGAGTTTCACCAAGGATGAACCATAAGGAAGAGACAACCATTTATCTGCCCAGTGAATGACCATATGACTGTGTGATCGAGAGCCAATCCATACCAACAATGATGTCATAAGACTGAAGATCAATAACCTTAAAGGTAGTGACAAACTCATGACCTTGAATAAACCAGACAACATTGACGATTTGCAAATTACAGACCATAGTATTGCCATTAGCTACCAGCACACGCAATGGCGGATCAAGCACCGACACCGTAGAACATTGTTTTGCTAGAGTTGAACTAATAAAAGAGGCAGAGCTGCCTGAATCCAGGAGTATTAGCACTCAAAGACAAGCAAAATCTCCCATAAACCACATAGATTTAGTACCTCACGTGTCCGCCAACATGGTCTGTGATATAGTAATGCAATTGAGCTCGACCACACTTGAGGTGGAGTGAATGTCATCCGAATGTTCCTAAAATTGTTGCCAAAGTTCCTCCACCAGGTGCAACTAAACGACGGCTGGGCATTGATGTCCTCAAATATACTGTAACTATTGGGGGTCTGCTTTGTCGCCGAAGGTCCTGTAAGAAAAAACAACTTCGGAAGATCAATACAGAGGCAAAGCCGAAGCTACCATCCGGAGAGCTTCGGCATAGTAACACATCTCGAGACGAAGGGCGACACTGACTTAAAGATGAAAAGACCAATTAGCTCGTGATAATTTGTGTTATGGTTGTAACTGGTTGTAAAGGACACAAATGTAAATCCACACAGGCTGGCAGGCTACGCCCTGTGCCTATAAATAGATACAGTACCCCGTACTGTTCACGCTGACTGGTATTCATTCGCACGTCACCTGGATTTTCACCTTCTGCCAAGCCGAAGGTACATATGTAATTTAATATTGTTCATATTTGTTCATGATGATATAATAAAAAATATCTTAATGATGTCATATGATTATTCATGTTTCATATGCTTCTACTTTCATTATTATAATACTGAGATGATGAAGGTACGTCCTTCATGACCTTCGTCTGAAGATCATTATATCCTAAGGGAGATAATGCTTTGAAGGACGAAGGTATTTAACTATTAATATTTTGTGTTGCCTTGTTTTTATCTCATAGCATTTAAGAACAAGTCTCCAACATTGGCGCCCACCTCCGGTGAACTCACTTCCACTGTTGAACTGATGGCTTTGTTCAACAACCAAGCTGAAGTACCTTCGGCTACGAAGCTGGTGCTTCCGATAACAGGTGGTTCAAGTTTGGAACCGGCTAACAAGAAGCAGAAGAAGGAAACACAGAGAAGGGTGCAGCATGTTGGGGTGCAGAGACCCTTCATCAAATCGAAATGGTCCCACATCCCAATCACCTTCTCTCAGGAGGATTTTCAGCTTAAAGATTACCCTCATAATGATGTTATGGCCATATCTTATGTCATCAAGAGATTTCTGGTCCATAATGTTCTGGTTGATACAGGCAGTGCAGCGAATATCATATTTGCTAAGACCTTCAGACAAATGCAAGAGCCAGAAGATAAAATTCATGATGCTACACACTCTCTATGTGGCTTCGGGGGAAGACAGATTGTAGCACTCGGCAAAATTACAATGCCAATTACCTTTGGCTTTGTTCATAACACAAGGACCGAACATGTTGTCTTTGATATTGTTGATATGGAGTACCCATATAATGCAATTATTGGTCGTGGAACACTTAATGCCTTTGAAGCAATACTTCATCCAGCATACCTATGCAAGAAGATACCTTCGGAATAAGGACCCATTGCTGTTCATGGGAGTCAAGAAGCCACCAGAAAGGCCAAAGGAAATTGGACAGACTCAAAAGCAATCCACAATATAGATGGAACTAAAGCATGTGAACAGTACAAATACAAAAGAGAAAAGGCTGCTTCGGCGGATCAGCCGAAGCCTATGCTTCTATGTGAAGACATAGCAGAGCAAAAGGTACTGCTGGGGTCTCAGCTATCTGAAGAGCAAGAGAAAGCTTTGATAAGTTTTTTATTCAACAACAAAGATGTCTTTGCTTGGTCAGCCAATGATCTCTGTGGTGTCAACAGAGATGTCATTGAACATTCACTCAATGTGGACCCATTCTTCAAGCCAAGAAAGCAAAGGCTTTAGAAAATGTCTGATGATAAAGCCGAAGGTGCTCGGAATGAAGTGAAAAGGCTTCTCAGTGTTGGTGTCATCAGAGAGGTAAAATACCTAGAGTGGTTAGCCAATACTGTCATGGTGAAGAGGGCCAATGGCAAATGGAGAATGTGCATTGACTTCACAGATCTTAACAAGGCATGCCCAAAAGACGAATTCCCGCTACCAAGAATAGACTCTCTTGTATACGCAGCAGCTTCTTCAGAGCTCATGAGTCTATTGGATTGTTATTCAGGCTATCATCAAATCTGGATGAAGAAGGAAGATGAGACGAAGACTAGCTTCATAACTCCCAGTGGCACCTATTGCTATCTTCGGATGCCTGAGGGGCTCAAGAATGCTGGAGGAAGCTTCAGCAGAATGACAGCCAAGGTCCTTCATTCTCAGATAGGCAGAAATGTGCTGACTTATGTTGATGATATCATAGTGAAAAGCACGAAGCAAGAAAATCATATTGCTGATTTGCAGGAAACATTTGCCAATTTCAGGCAAGCTGGCCTGAAATTAAATCCAAAAAATGTGTTTTTGGAGTGAAGAAAGGCAAGCTCCTTGGTTGTCTGGTATCAACGAAAGGAATTGAAGCTAACCCAAGGAAGATCGAAGCTATCCTTCGGATGGAGCCACCAAGCACGAAGAAAGGGGCTCAACGGCTGGCAGGAAGATTAGCATCATTAAACAGATTCATATCTAGATCGGCGGAAAGAAATCTGCCATTTTTTGAAATACTGAAGTCAGCCGAAGTCTTTCAATGGGGCCCGGCACAACAAAAATCTTTTGAAGAGTTGAAACAGTATTTGATTGATTTAACAACATTAACTCCACCCGCGCCAGGGGCTCCATTGCTCTTATATGTGGCAGCTTCACATTCTGCAGTGAGTGCGGCACTGGTACAGGAGAAGCTAGATGGTCAGGCTAAAAAGCAAGCTCCAATATACTTCGTCTCTGAAGTTCTAAGTCCATCAAAGAAAAAATACATAGAATTGGAGAAGTTATTATATGCTGTGTTAATGGCTTCCAGAAAGCTTTGGCATTATTTTCAAGCATACCACATAATTGTTCCTTCGTCACAACCTCTAAAGGACATCATGAGGAACAGAGAAGCTACTGGAAGGATTGGAAAATGGGTTGTAGAGCTTAATGAATTCACCATTGATTATGTGCATAGATCTTCAGTTCAGTCCCAGACGTTAGCAGACTTCATCGCTGACTGGACGCCAGGGGCTCAGGAAGAAGAAATAAATAAAGATGTCGAAGCTTGGATAGTGTTCTGCGATGGTTCTTGGGGAACCTTCGACGCAGGAGCAGCTGCTGTTCTAGTGGCACCATCAAAAGTCAGAACATGTTATACAGCCAAGCTTGACTTTAGTTGTACAAATAATATTGCCGAATACAAAGCACTTCTGTTGGGGCTTTGGAAGTTAAGGGCAATGGGAATAAGAAGGGCCATTCTGAAAGCTGATTCTCAAGTTATTTCTGGCCATGTGGACAAAAGTAGCAAGGTAAGAGATCCGAAGCTTGAAAGATATTTGGATACAGTCCGAAGGTTGGAGGCTTCTTTCGAAGGTTTTTCTGTTAAGAATATTCCAAGAGGTGAAAATGAGCATGCAGATTTACTAGCCAAATCGACGCCCCAAGGGCTCCCTCTACCTTCGGAAGTATTTTTTGAAATAATAAAGGCACATTCGGTTGAACTCATGGAGAGAGCGGTGCTTGCCATTTCTCCAGTACATAGTGAAGATTGGAGGATTGAAATCATATCTTTCCTCCAAGGTAATTGTCTTTCAGATGAGAAGCTTATAATAAGAGAATGGAGGCAAGAACAAGACCATATGTGATAATAGAAGGGGAGTTATACAAACATGGAGTCTGCTCTCCACTTCTCAAGTGTTTATTTAGAACCGAAGGTATTGTCGGGGACCATAATTAGGGGTACCCTCAAGGCTCCTAATTCTCAGCTGGTAACCCCCATCAGCATAAAGCTGCAAAGGCCTGATGGGTGCGATCAAGTCAGGGATCAGTCCATTCGAGGGACTCGATCACGCCTCACCCGAGCCTAGCCTCGGACAAGGGTCAGCCGACCCCGGAGGATCTCCGCCTCGCCCGAGGCCCCCCTCCAGCGGCGAACACGTTCTCGGCTCGCCCGAGGCCCTGTCTTCGCCAAGAAGCAACCCCGACCAAATCGCAGGAGCATTTAATGCAAAGGTGACCTGACACCTTTATCCTGAGGTGCGCCCCTCAGCTGACAGAGCCGAAGTGACCGCCGTCACTTCGCCGCTCCACTGACCGGTCTGATAGAAAGACAGCGCCGCATGCGCCGCTCCGACTGCGGTGCCACTTGACAGAGTGAGGCTGACAGGCAGTCAGGCCCGGCTGCACACCATAGGAAGCTCCGCTCCGCCCGACCCAGGGCTCGGACTCGGGCTAAGCCCCGGAAGACGGCGAACTCCGCTCCGCCCGACCCAGGGCTCGGACTCGGGCTAAGCCCCGGAAGACGGCGAACTCCGCTCCGCCCGACCCAGGGCTCGGACTCGGGCTAAGCCCCGAAAGACGGCGAACTCCGCTCCGCCCGACCCAGGGCTCGGACTCGGGCTAAGCCCTGGAAGACGGCGAACTCCGCTCCGCCCGACCCAGGGCTCGGACTCGGGCTAAGCCCCGGAAGGCGGCGAACTCCGCTCCGCCCGACCCAGGGCTCGGACTCGGGCAAAGCCCCGGAAGACGGCGAACTCCGCTCCGCCCGACCCAGGGCTCGGACTTGGGCTCAGCCCCAGAAGACGACGAACTCCGCTTCGCCCGACCCCAGGACTCAAATTCCGCCCTGGCCTCAGCCAACGGCCTCCGCCTCGCCCGACCTAGGGGCTCGGACTCGGCCTCGGCCACGGAAGACGGACTCGACCTCGACCTCGGAGGAGCCTCCACATCGCCCAACCTAGTGAAAGTCGCCTAGAGGGGGGGTGGATAGGCGAAACCTAAAAATTAAAACTTTATCCCCCAACTAGATCCCTTAATTAGTGGTTAGAACAAGATATACAAAAATAGGAGTACACAAACTGAGTTCTTGCTTGAAAAGAGTAATGCTAAATAATGCGGGAGTTATAAATCAATACAATTAATAAGTTATAAAATAACAAAGCAAGAGGCCTTAGATGAGAAGAGCACTAGGTCAAGTTCTTTCTTGCAACGTGTTGCTTCACTAAATGGGAATTTAACTTGAAGCAACACCAAATGATATTAGCAAATAAAGGTGCAAGAAAACTTAGAGCAAGGGAAAACAAACAAATCACAAGCAATAAACACAATGGACACGGGTGATTTGTTTTACCGAGGTTCGGCCCTCGAAGGCCTAGTCCCCGTTGAGGAGTCCACTTAAGGACGGGTCTTTTTGTCGGTGTTTTGGGTCCGACCGCACACCCGGGGTTGCCCCTCGAGATGTTTTTAGGAGTAGGACGGTGTCAACGACTGTAGCAAAATGGTTCGTGCCGATCGCACGAGGGACAGTAGACAAGATTTGCAGGTTCGGGCCGCTTAGAGATGCGTAATACCCTACGTCCTGGTGAGTATACGAGTGTGGTTACAAGAGGACTCTCTGGATTGAAGGCACAGAGAGTTAATGAGGATGGCTAAGTAAAAGTAGGGTCGATCCATCTGAAGGGATGCCCCCTAGGCCTTATATACTCGACCGTGGGGCAGTACATGTGGATATGATAACAAGTAGCTAAAAGGTAGTGAACCTCCCGAGTTTATCCCTACGTAACCTTCGCCGACTTATCCTTGCATGGCTCCGTAGCATGAGGGCTCCAGCGCGGGAAAGTCGGCTCTCCGTTGCGATTTACTCGCTCGACGTTGTGGGCCGTCCGGGTTTGCATCAATCCGGTCTTATGTCTTCTCTGCTTTGTTGGTCGTTTCTCCTCAGGCCCACGAAGGAATGATCTTTGCGATTTATTGGGCCCTTGGGCCTTTCGTGAGGTCTTTTACTCCTTTAGTGGACCTAGGGGATATCTATCCCCCACAAGCCCCCGATCTTTGGGTTAATTTGGAGGTAATCAACCCAAAGATCCAAGGTCCAAAAAATGACTTCCTGCTGTCTTCTCTTGCCCCGATCACTCGTTTGACCAAAGCTTAATTTCATGTTTGTGCCTTAGAGGTCGGCATTTCGACTTGTAGGATTCTGAACTTCATTGGGTGCGCCGGAGGTGCACCCAATGGGTGTAGCCCCCGACCTTTGAGTAGATTTTAGAAAACAATCTACTCGAAGGTCTTTCCCGGAAATTATCTCCATTTGTGCTCCTGCATCCTGGTTGAGGGTTGGTCCTTTAATCTTGTCCTTCGCTTTAGAGGTCGGCACTATCTCGACTTGGAATGATAATCCATGGGGTGCACCGGAGGTGAACCCAATGGGTGTAGCCCCCGACCTTCAAATGGATTTTTTAAGGATAATCCATTCGAAGGTCTTCCTTTCGCTTGTAAAAATTGGTATGAGGCTATTTGCATTATGCTTTGGAGGTCAGCATTATGTCATCAATATTCTGCTGCAGAGGTCAGCATATATTTTGTCTTTAGTAGCCGAGTTTGCAATCCATCCATATCTTGCTAGGTGATGCAATTTATTTGCTTCTGCGACTTGATTGGACGTTTGATGGACGTTCTCTGTCTAGTCATTGCATCGCTTCTGTCGGCCACATCTTGTACTTTGCTGGCTATATTTGGCTTTCCTCTGATCCTTACTGGTATCTCATTTTTGTCTTGAGGTATTCACTGCGTGCTCTGCACGGATGTGACCGTTTTGAAAAATATACTGATAATTCCTGGGCGTCCCCCCCAATGGGTGTGGGCAAGGGACGGCTTGGTGCGCTGAGTGTTTTAGCCGGCTGCTTCTGAGTAGTAATGTGATGGGACAGCTAGTGTAATCACATCCTTTGCGCTGTTGACTGGAGTCCCAATGGGTGTAGTGTTGCATGAAACGGCGTCAGCCGTCTGACGTGTCTTCAGATGGGTGGGAGTGCTTATTGAATGCTTTGCGACTGTTCAGTGACCGCGGTTGGAAGTGAGCGGTTGCCTTTCCCTTCTATAAATAACGCCCTTGCTCCTCTGGTTTTTTCACATCTCTTCGCTGTTCTTTACTGCATCCTTCTCCTCCCTTCTATCTTCTTTCGCCATGGGCAAGGGTCACAAACGCAAGCGTGAGCCGACTCCTCTGTCGGAGGATTTCGGCGACTCGGAATACTCGGAGGAGGAGTTCTCCTCCGAGTCCGAGGGATCTCCGGCTCCCGTCTCTCCCCCGGCGTCGTCTGATGATTCAGACGACTCCCAGGGGATTGCCGCGGAGGTCTGGACGTACATCCGGGTCGTCGAGCGCTCCGGGCTCGAGGGCTCGGATGAGTCCGAGTTCTCCTCGGACGAGGAGGACTCGGACGGCGGTGAGGACGAAGATGACGACGACGACGGCGACGACGACGACGGTGGCGACGGCGACGGTGACGGCAGCAACGGCGGCGGGGGCAGCGGCCGCAAGGGCAGCACCAGAGGCGGCAGCAGCACGGGCAGCACCAGAGGCGGCAGCAGCACGGGCAGCACCAGGGGCGGCGACGGCAAGGGCAGCAGCAAGGCCAGTGGCTAAACGCCACTGGTCTTTAGATATTAGTATAGTGTAGTTAGAATAATGTAGTAGTAATGTAGATTAGTATAGTGTAGTTTAGTAGTAGTAGTAATGTAGAGTAGTAGTAGGGAAGCACCAACTCGTGAAGAGTTGGTTTGTAAGCTTTTATCTTCTCTTTAATGAAAAAATGACGTTTGCCCCTTATCAATGACTTGCTTTTCCTTATTATAGAACTGATTCTTTTGAGACAGTAGATGACTCGCCGAACGATTGAAGGTCGACGTCAGCATTTTAGAAATAATACCGAGCAATCGAACGCGAGGTCAGCGCTTTAGAGGCAACGCCAAGTGAGTGAAGTTTGATGCCGGCATTTCAAAAGTAATGCTGAGCGATTGAATACGAGGTCAGCGTTTTTAGGGGCAACGCCGAGTGATTGAAGGTTGGCGTCGGCATTTTAGAAGTAATGCCGAGCGATTGAACACGAGGTCAGCGTTTTAGAGGCAACGCCGAGTGATTGAAAGTCAGCGTCGGCATTTTAGAAGTAATGCCGAGCGATTGAACACGGGGTCAGCGTTTTAGAGGCAACGCCGAGTGATTGAAAGTCAGCGTCGGCATTTTAGAAGTAATGCCGAGCGATTGAACACGAGGTCAGCGTTTTAGAGGCAACGCCGAGTGATTGAAAGTCAGCGTCGGCATTTTAGAAGTGATGTCGAGCGATTGAACACGGGGTCAGCGTTTTAGAGGCAACGCCGAGTTATAGCCGGTCGCACGAGTTATTTTGAGGATAATAACCGAGTGATGAAGTGGCACGTCGGCCTTTTTGGAAATGACTGCCAGATGGCCACATGGCATGCTGGGGTTTCGGAAATATCCGCCGGGTGATGACTGGGCACTTTTTGAAACGGTATCTGGCTCGGGAATATCCCATAAGAGTTGCGCTTTTAGCCGCCTTTGCTTTCTGTGCCCTAGTTCTTGCATTCCCGCATCTGAATCTTCTCTGCCACTCGCCTCCTACTCTGTTCGCCGGTGAAAAGCAAGATGGCGCCCAAGAGGAAAACTGCGAACTCGCCTGCTGCGGTGATCCCTGCAATCGACCCCAACAGTCAGTTACCCTTCGCAGGTAACCATATGTCCGTTATTTCCGAAGCTGAGCTTCTCTGCCTCGTCTCCATCGGGGTTCTTCTTCCGCGGGAACTCTGTTCTTGGCGGATTTGCCACGGGACTACTGTCCCAACAGAGGATACCCACGAGTCTGTAGTTTACGTTCCTTTTCTTCTCCGCGGCCTCGGTCTTCCCATCTCTCCTTTTTTGCGCGGCCTCCTTGATTTCTATCACATCAACTTGACCCATTTGAACCCTAATTCCATTCTGCAAATCTCCATTTTCGTTCACCTATGCGAAGCCTATCTCGGCATGCTGCCGCATTTCGGTTTATGGAAGTATCTGTACCATTGTCGCCCTGGGATGGCCGGGGGACAACATCAGTTGGTCGGAGGTGCCAGTTTGGAGATGCGCCGTGGGCGGAAGACTGAGTACCTTGAGATTCCCCTCAAAGATAGCATTAAGGGGTGGCGTCTAGAGTGGTTTATAGTTGATAATTATGGAAATTCTCTCCCCTCCCGGTCGGGAAGACAGCCAGACGTTCGCACCCCGAGTTGGACTGAGTCTCCCACAGATCAGGAAGTGGCTGAGGCAGGTGTATTGCTAGCTGAAGTCGGACTGCTGAAAGAAAGAGGTCTAACTACTGAAGGTGTGGTCACTGACTTTGTTTTCAAGAACATTCAGCCTCTGAAAGACAGGGCCTACCCAGCTTATCTGTATCGAGGGTTAGGCGACTCAACTCGGGTTACCAATAGGAGAATTCCTCCTGCAGACTTGGTGAGCCGACTTGAAATGATCCTCAGGGGCAAGGTGTCAAATGTTGGTGCCCCAGTGGCATACTCGGCCTGGAACCTGCCTCCTCCCAAAGCATTCACCCCCTTTGTGTCAAATCCACCTGTTACCGATGGCAGTTTGGGCCTTAGAGTGCGACCCTCTGCTGAAGAAGTCAGTGCTTTTGGTTGCTTCGTTTGGGGAGATTCCAGATGATGAACGGCAAGTCCATTTTGAGGTGCCCCTGAACCCTAGCGATGCAGATATAAATGCCATGCTTGATCTGCTAGCTGAGGATTCTTCTGACGCTGCTCCTGCTGGTATTTTGGCTGTGGTGCCCTTTCCAGAGGTTGATACAACTTTGGATGTTCAGAAACCTGTCAGCACTCGCCCGAGGCGCCCTAACCGAACCAATCAGCCTGAGCCTTCTGCTGATGAGCAGAAGAAGAAGAGAAGACGCCTCCGGCGAGTATCCAGTTTTGATGAAGACGCTGGTACCTCAGTTCCTGCCGCTGAAGAAGTGCCTGCGACTGGAGCTACCGGCGCTGATCCCAATGGGTGTACCCAGACTGCTACTGATCCCAATGGGGGTGTTGCTTGTGTTGTCACTGTGGAGGATGAGGAGGAAGAGGATGAAGTTCCTTTGACTCGGAAAAACAGTCGGCAGCTCATCGCCAGCAGTGAGAGTAGTGGAGTTCCTTCTCCTGCTCTGTCTGCCCTCATTGATCTGCAAGAACTGTCTCTGGCCAATTTCGATCAAACTCTTGAGGATATGGTCCCAGAAGACTTGTTATCAGAGCCAGTGGGTGATGATGCAACAGAGGCTTGTGCTGCTGTGCCTGATGCTGGGTTGAGGTCATCCCGTGCCTCGTCGACCTTAGAGCGCGATCTCGAGGGTCGGGAGACTGACTTGGATCGTCCTGGTCCCATGGAAGTAGTTGAGGGCCCATCAACCTTAGAAGTGGTTACTGCAGAGAGCCTGGACCTCAAGAATGGTGCTAGCGCATGCCCAGCCCCCGAGGATGTCGCCGGGGATGACTTAGCTCGGGCGAAGAATATAAGCCAATGCCCAGCCCCCGAGGGTGCTGCCGGGGATGATCCGGCTCAAGTGGGCAGCGCCAGCTATGACCCAGCCCCCGAGGGTGCCCGAGCAGGGTCTCCTTCCTGTACTTCCATGGACGTTCACGCGGGATCTCCTCCACACTCTGGCTGTATGGTAGTAGCCCAGAATTTGGATCAGGGAGTCGCTTTAGAAGGCAGCGCCCCTGCTGACCGAGTGTTGGGCTCTGTTGAAGGTGATGAATTGTTCTTTGCTGGCTCGTTGCAAGCTACTCCGGGTGGTGTCCTTACGTCTGATTATCCACTGATCTCTCCTGATTTGGGAATACCTTCGTTCTTCTCCAACCTCCAGGTATTTGTGCTGTATTGTAGCTTGATCCCTACATTGCATGAACTGTTGCCATTATACTCATCTGTTCTTCTCATCAGGCTTTGGTGAATGGGATGGCCAGCCAGCTGAGATTGCAGGGTGCTTCTGTCCCGGAAGTGGCTTCGTCTCTTGCGTGCTGGAATCCAGTGTCGCTTCAACGTCGTGTATCCGAGTTGGAGGCAACGAATGCTGGTTAGCGCCTTTTTCTTCTCTTTGCCCTTTGTTGTGGACTGTTTTATCTTCTGACCTTGTTTTGTTTGATTACCTCTTGCTAGGAATGACTCTGCAAATTGCAACTCTTGAGGAAAAACACTCCCGAGATCAGGCTGAAATGGCTCGACGGTGCGCCGACTTCGAGGAGAAGTATTTTCAGAGCCAAACTGAGTTGAATCAGGTCTCTGCTGCCTTGGATGACGCCAATGCTCTGAGTTCTTCTCTCCATGCTCGGCTCGACTCTGAGAAGGTGACATACAAAACTGTGCCTTGCCTTGCTGTGTTCCTATCACTTGTTTAGTTCCTGAAAGGGTTGATTTTTGTTTGCAGGAAGAAAAGCGTATCCTTGCTGCTTCTCGCGACAATCTTGACAGATTGTATCGTGATTCCAGTAACTCGTTAACCATCTTAGAGAGGAGTCACCGCTTCACAATGGAGGAGTTGGACAATCAGCGTTGTAGGCTGCAGGAATCTTCAGATGAGGTGACTCGCCTCAAGCAGTTGATATCAGCAAAGGATGCTACTATCAAAGAGCTCCGAGCTTCCAAGAAGTCCATCGCCCAGGAGTTAGAGACCGCCCGACTGGCTGCTAAAGTTGCTGAGGAGACTGCTGTTACTCTCAAAGCCCAGCGCGACAAAGCCATGGACAAGGCTATTCGGGCAGGACGAATCTTGATGAGGAGACCCGGCGTGGTTGTTCCTGAGGACATAAGGGCTGACGTGATCGCTGCCCCTGATTCCTCAAGTCGCCCTTCTTCGTCGGTCGCTCCTGAGAAGGACATTGCCAAATAGAAAACATTTTGCGTGCTTTGAGCGCGCGGTTAGCATAATCAAGTATCTGTTAGAGGACATCAGCTCAGCATTCGAATGATATAATTACTCTCTTATTGTATCAGAATTCATTAGTTCATAAATTTGCAGTAATGAAAACGACGCACGATGATTATGAGATTTGTTTGCGGGATATAGAAGTCATCCCCTTAATTGCATGGGCATGAGCATGTTGCGCCGGCTTAAGTCGTTGCCGACTTAAGTCGACTGCTCCGTTAACAGGGCATAGTGGTCACCCCGAGTTAAGTAAGCGTGAGCATGTGGCACCGCCTTAAGTCGTCGTCGACTTAAGTCGATTGCTCCGTTAGCAGGGCATAGTGGTCACCCCGAGTTAAGTAAGCGTGAGCATGTTGCATCGCCTTATGTCGTCGCCGACTTAAGTCGATTGCTCTGTTAGCAGGGCATAGTGGCCACCCCGAGTTAAGTAAGCGTGAGCATGTTGCACCGCCTTAAGTCGTCGCCGACTTAAGTCGATTGCTCCGTTAGCAGGGCATAGTGGTCACCCCAAGTTAAGTAAGCGTGAGCATGTTGCATCGCCTTAAGTCGTCGTCGACTTAAGTCGATTGCTCTATTAGCAGGGCATAGTGGCCACCCCGAGTTAAGTAAGCGTGAGCATGTTGCACTGCCTTAAGTCGTCGCCGACTTAAGTCGATTGCTCCGTTAGCAGGGCATAGTGGTCACCCCAAGTTAAGTGAGCGTGAGCATGTTGCACCGCCTTAAGTCGTCGTCGACTTAAGTCGATTGCTCCGTTAGCAGGGCATAGTGATCACCCCGAGTTAAGTAAGAATGCAAGTCAATCGTAGATGAACTGAGTATCTTTGAAAACCTCCTTTTTATTGATGACATATTTCCACTTTACAGATTACATCGTTATCCCAGCAGTTTTGAGATACAGCTAGGGATAAAACTTCCTGAGGTGTTCTATATTGCAGGAGTTCCCAATTTCTGTGCCATCCATCTGAGTGAGACGATACGATCCGGGCCGAGTGACTTCTGCTACCATGAAAGGTCCTTCCCATAAGGGTGATAACTTGTGCCGTCCTTCCCCCGTTAGAATTCGGCGGAGGACGAGATCTCCTACTGAGAAGAATCGTTGCCGCACGGCCTTGTCGTGATAGCGTCTTAGAGTCTGCTGGTACCGTGCTGATTGGATCACTGCATTTAGCCGTTCCTCCTCGAGTACATCAATATCCTCTAATCTGGTGGCTTCAGCTTCTGCTATACTGTCGAAGATCAACCTTGGCGCCCCGAACTTGAGATCAGCAGGTAGCACTGCCTCCGACCCATAGACCATGAAGAAAGGGGTGTTCCCATGCAGGGCTCGGCTAGGTTGGGTTCTTAAGCTCCACACAACATAAGGCAATTCCCTTATCCACTTTCCTGCGAATTTTTCATTCTTATCAAAGACTTTTTTCCTGAGTGCCTCCAATATCATTCTGTTGGCTCGCTCAACCTGCCTGTTGGCTCTTGGATGTGCTACAGATGCATACTTGATCTGAATGCTCTTTTGCTCGCAGAAGTCGAAGAATTCTGAACTAGTGAAGTTGGATCCTAAGTCAGTGATGATGATGTTTGGTATCCCGAATCTGAATATTATGTCTTGTATGAATTCCACGGCTTTAGCAGAGGTTAAAGAAGCAATGAGCTTGAACTCTATCCATTTAGTGAATTTGTCAATCGCCACCAATACATGAGTATATCCCCCTTGAGCTTTCTTGAAAGGTCCAATCATATCCAGTCCCCAGCATGCGAAAGGCCAGGTTACTGGTATGGTCTGTAGTTACTGTGCGGGCATGTGTTGTTGCTTTGACAAGTATTGGCAAGCTTCACACCTCTAAACTAACTCGGCTGCATCATTCTTCGCTGTCGGCCAATAGAATCCTGACCTGAAGACCTTCCCAACTAGTGTTCTGGAGGCTGCATGTATTCCACATTGCCCAGCATGGACCTCCTCCAGAAGTTGCTTCCCAGTGGACGGGAGAACGCACTTCATGAGGACGCCCGATGCACCCCTTCTATATAATGTCTCCCCAATGAGTGTATAGTGAGCCGACTGCCTGGCAATTCGCTCTGCCGAGTTCTTGTCGTCTGGTTCTTCTTCATTCTTTATATACTTAATGATCGGCCTTCTCCAGTCATGAGAGTCTAACTCGGGTTGATCTATGATGTTGCACTCTTCTGTTTGATCCATTGAGATACTCGGCTGCAGAATTTCTTGCACGAAGACTCCGGGTGGGACCTGAGTTCGACTGGATCCGAGCTTGGACAGTACATCAGCTGTTGTGTTACGATCTCTTTCCACATGATGAAATTCCAGACCCTCGAATTTATCTTACAGCTTTCGGACGGCAGCACAATATTTTCTCATTGAATCATTTGAACAATCTCATTCCTTGTTTATCTGGCTGATGACTACCAGAGAATCTCCGTATACCATCAATCTCTTGACGCCTAGTGATATGGCGATGTTCAATCCATGTATCAGAGCTTCATACTCGGCTGCATTGTTAGAGGCCGGGAATAGCAACTGAAGAGCGTACTTGAGGTGTTCGCCTCCAGGTGCAGTGAAGAGAATCCCTGCTCCTGCTCCCTGCAGCTTCAGCGAGCCATCAAAATACATTCGCCATACTTCTGCCGTTTCTGGATTGTCTGGTACTTGCTGTTCTGTCCACTCTGATACGAAGTCAACCAGTGCTTGAGTTTTGATGGCAGTGCGAGGCCGGAACTCGATATCATGGGATCCCAACTCGCAAGCCCATTTGGCTATTCGGCCAATGGCTTCCTTGTTGTGAAGAATGTCCCCTATTGGAAAACCAGTGACTACCATGACTTTGTGGTCGTCAAAGTAGTGACGCAGCTTGCGGGCAGTTAGAAGTACTGCGTATAATAACTTCTGAACTTGAGGATACTTTTTCTTTGAGGGGCCCAGAACTTCACTGATGAAGTAAACAGGATGTTGTACCGGGTAGGCATGTCCTTCTTCTACTCGCTCGACTACCAACGCGGTGCTTACCACGTGAGTCGTGCAAGAGATGTACAATAGCAAATCTTCAGCCGGTTGAGTTGATGTAGCTCGCCGGGGTGGTTTCAGTACTGGTGGTGTTGTCAAGAATTTTTTCAATGCATCTAGAGCTTCTTGTGCTTCTGAAGTCCATTGAAACTTATCCACCTTCTTGAGCAGCTTGTAAAACGACAAGCCTTTCTCCCCCAGCCTGGATATAAATCTGCTTAGAGCCGCCATACATCCAGTAAGTCGCTGCACCTTCTTTTGTGATCGAGGAGCTTCCATTTTCATGATAGCCTCAATCTTATCTGGATTAGCTTCAATTCCCCGGTGGCTGACGATAAACCCGAGCAACTTTCCTGCTGGTACCCCGAAAACACATTTTTCAGGATTGAGCTTCCATCTATATCGTCTTAGGCTGTTGAAAACCAGCTGCAAGTCTTCGATGAAGTTTTCCGAATTCTCTGTTTTGATTACCACATCATCTACGTAGGCCTCCACACGCTTGCCCCAGTGATCGGCTAAGCATGTTTGAATGGCTCTCTGATAAGTTGCTCCAGCGTTTTTGAGGCCGAACGGCATGGAAGTATAACAGAAAGCACCAAACGGAGTAATGAACGCCGTTTTTTCCTCGTCTTCTTTTGCCAAACTAATCTGATGATACCCGGAATAGCAATCTAAGAAAGACAGCACAGAACATCCAGCGGTGGAATCCACCACCTGATCTATCCTCGGGAGCCCGAAGGGATCCTTCAGACAGTGTTTGTTGAGGTCGGTATAGTCGACGCACATGCACCAATCCACTTTATTCTTTTTTAGTACAAGAACAGGATTGGCTAACCACTCAGGGTGTAACACTTCTCTAATAAATCCAGCCGCGACCAGGCGAGCTAATTCGGCGCGAATGGCCTCTCTCTTATCGGGCGTGAAGCGACGTAGCTTTTGTCGAATCGGCCTCGCCTGGGGGTAGACTTTCAGTTTGTGCTCGGCCAGTTCTCTTGGGACTCCCGGCATATCCGCAGGTTGCCATGCGAATACGTCTCGGTTATCTTGCAGAAACTGGACGAGCGCGCTTTCCTATTTGTCATCCAAGCTGGAGCTGATGATAGCCGTCTTGCGCTCGTCAGCGAACCCCAGGTTGATTCTTTTGGTTTCTTCAGTCGGCCGCATAGAGGTCGCAGCCTGAGCTTCATTCGCCGGTACTGTGAGGTCCTCCTCAGGCTTAGAGTTCGCTGGTGTAGAAGGAACCGTCGATGGCTTGGTGGTGAGGGCTGCTTGAATGGCCACTCGGAAACACTCTGCGGCGCCTTGGAAGTCGGCGCGCACAGTTATGATTCCTCGCGGTCCTGGCATCTTCAGTATCATATATGTGTAATGTGGAATGGCCATGAACTTGGCCAATCCCGGCCTTCCGATGATGGCGTTGTACCCGCAGTCGAAGTTCGCCACTTCAAACCTCAGGAACTCGGTTCTGTAGTTCTCCAGAGTTCCAAAGGTGACCGGCATGTAAATGTGGCCCAGCGGGTATTCCCCTTCAATCGGCACGATGCCGAAGAAAGGGGTGTCTGACTTGTGAAGCTCTTTGAGGTGAGCTCCCAAGCCTTGGAGTGTCTGGGGGAAGGTGACGTTGATGCTGCTCCCCCCGTCCACTAGCACCTTCTTCACCCGGCTCTCTCGGATCACCGGATCGACGAGGAGCGGGTATTTGCCGGGATGGTCGAAGTTGAGCCATTTATCCTCCCGAGTGAAAGTGATCGGGTGCTCCGACCACCGGTATGGGGCGGGAGGACCGGTGGTCGCCACCAGTATCTGACGGTCGTTGAGCTTTTGTTGTCTTTTGTTCTCCTACGACCCATGTCCGCCGAAGATGACGTTGACCTCCCTGTCAACACGCGGGAAAGCTCCTCCTCCTCCCTCCTCCTGCTGATGGGGTTGTCGTGGTTCATCTGGTCCTCCCCTCGGCGGAGGAGGAGGTAGAGGTTGGAAGGGTCGGCCGTGCCCGACGGAGTGCTTGAAGTCCCGGCAGTTGCGAAGAGTGTGGCGCATGTCCTTGTGGTACGGGCACTGGGTGTCGAGGATGTCGTCCAGCGTGCGCTCGCCTCCACGAGGTCCTCCTCGGGCGCGAGAGGCGGGTGGTCCAGCGGCGTGTACTTCTTCACGAGGTCTCTTCTCCCAGCGTTTGTCGGGTGGTTGGTTTGCGTCACGTCGTGGCGCTGCTGGTGCAGGCTTTGCTCCTCCGATGAGATCCTAGGCCCGCTCGTCGGCGGTGATGTAGAGGTCGGCTTCTCGGAACAGCTCCTCGGAGGTAGTCGACGCCTTTTGTAGTATGGCTCGGACGAAAGCCGAGTCATTGGATCCTCTATAGAAGTCCTCAATCACGGCCGCTTCCGTGACCTCGGGGATGTGATTTCTCATGGTCTGGAACCTTTTGAGGTACGACCGGAGAGTCTCATCCCCTCGGCGCTTGATGGATTTGAGGTCCCATGGTTGCGCCGGTTTGTCGGAGAGGGACTGGAAGTTGGCGGTGAAGCGTCGACTGAAGTCTCCCCAGTCGTCGATGCAGTGTCGGGGTAAGTGTCGTAGCCACTGCAGCGCATCTTGCCCAAGGATGATGGGCAAATACGCGGTCATGACGTCCTCGGATGCTCCGGCAGCTCGAGCAGCGGTGGTGTAGACAGCCAGCCAACCCCCTGGATCCTGCTTAGGTTCATATTTGTCAACGTTGGATACCTTGAAGTTGGGAGGCCACTGAATGGCCCTAAGGCGCGGAGTAAGAGCGGACACTCCGCACGTGTCCTCCTGTCGTCGGGGACGATGTCTGTCCCGGGGAGGGGAGTTGTGATTGTAGTTCCTCGACCGTCCCCGGGTGGTACCGCCAGTTGAAGCTGTTGCCGACTCAGTCCTGGTGGCCTAGCTCTGAGTAGGGATGCCATGATCCCTGTCATACTCCTCCCAACGGCGAATCTCATTCTCATGCCGCTGTTCGCGCGAAGCATTGATGGAGCTTCGCGCGTCCCGGCGGCTGTTGATGGCGTGTCGCAGATCGTTCGGCGGATGAGCAAGCGGTAGAAGATGGTTGGCTGCTTGGGTGAACAAGCGTCGGTAGCCCTCAGCGTCGGGAGTCCGAGGAAGTCCATCTGCTATCCGAGCTAGTACCCCTCCGACTTCGCTTGGCGTGTTCATAGCTCGGGCGAAGTCGGGATTCAGGTTGCGTCCAAAGAGTGGATTCTCCCGGCGTTGCCTTGCATCTTGCTCGGCTTGTTCCTGAGCTCGCCGGCGATCACGTCGTCGAGAGTTCCTTCGTTCTCTGAAGACGCGTTCTTCCGGAGTTTCTCCTATCTCTGAGACCTCGTCTCGCGAGACAGGCTGCTCCGGATCTCGCTCTCCGGCTGCGTGATGTCGTCGAACGTTCCTGCGCCGGTTCCTCCGTCGGCGGGATTCTCGTTGAGGTGGTTCTTCTCCGGGTGTGGTTGGTTCGTCGTCGGAGACGGCAGACGACTCCACCCTCCCGATGAAGAGGACGTCGGGGTAGAATGGCGTTGCTGTCGTGGCGACTTTCTTTCCGTTCTCCTTTGAGGTCGGAGGAACAGAAAGAACGACTTGCTTCTCCCCAGTCTTCTTCTTCCTCGCAATCCGTGTCCATTCTGTTGTCGGAGAAGTAGACAGTGGAGTCCTCCGGTTCAGCGGGCCCTCGGCTCCTGACCTTCCGGAGGCGATCTTTTTCCGAAGAGCAGGAGGTTGCGCTTTTCCGGCATTTTCGGGGTTTGTTGGAGGAGACTTCTTTTCCGGCGGATCCTCGATACGGTGTAGAATTCCCTCTTCATCCGCTACAGACAAGATCGTCCCAAAGCAGAACACGGATCCGGGACGCATGTTGATCTTGCTGTAGAAGGTGACGGCTGTTGGAACTTGCTCTCAGCAGCAAGGAGGCCAACAAGGGTGAACGGTGGTGACAACAGGGTTACGTGCACGGGGGCAATAGCTCTGTTGATCTAGCCTCTCACGGGCACTTTGCGGGGGTATTTATAGGTATCTGAGTGCCCAGCGCCTTGTGTTAAGGACACATGTGCCCTCAGACACCTAGTTTATCCCCAGAATATTCCCATAAAGCGGGGTTATAAGCCGTAATTACAAGAATGCCTTTACAAACTAGGCCCGTAACACAAAGGCGGCCACGCGGGGCCCGTTACAATGGGCCAGATCACACGTGGGCCTCAGAGCAGGACAAGGCCGTCCAACGGGGAGACGTCACCGCAGGCCTTCGTCTTGTGCTGAATAAAGCGAAGGGTGTCCCTGCCCGTTTTGTCTTCGTCAAACCAGCGACTGCAGCGAGAGACGACGAGCGAAGGGTGGCGTCTTTGCCTTCGCCCCAACATTTGCCCTCCGAGGGACCAGTTCGACAAAGTCACCTGGTGCCGAAGACGTCGCTAGATGGCGGAGACGCTGCCCTCGCTCGAAGTGGTTCCGCGGGGGTTTCTGATGTGACCGTTGATGGACGGCGTACTGTTGGATTGCGGGTTTCCCGAAGCGTCGCGCCCTGTCGGATTGCGGGCTTCCCGAAGAGCCGCGCCCTGCCTATAAAAGGGGGCGGGGGCCGGCGCCGTTTGAACTTTGCCTTCCGCGCTCCGTGAAAACCCTAGCCTCCCGCCGCCTTGCTGCTCTTCTTCTTCCGCTGCTCTTTTTGCTCGCCGGAGTGCTGGCTCGAGTGAAGCAAACCGCCCGCCGCCGCCGACGGTACGTAGCAATGCCGTCCTCTTCTTCTTCCTCCGACACCACGCCGCCGGCCGCCGCCTCGTCTGAGGAGACGTTGAGTAGCGTGATGGTGGAGGAGTTGCGCGCCGGCGACTCCGTTGATTTTGGTGTGTCACGGATGACGTCAGCCCGTGTTGAAGATATGCAGCGGTTGGGCTACTTTGGCGGCGGAGTTGCTCGTGCTCCGGGGACGGAGGAAGTCCCCGAGCCGGAGGGTGAGTTGGTCGTTTTCGAGGCGTTCTTCGCCGCCGGTCTTCGCTTGCCTGCGCACCGGTTTGTCGGTGAAGTCCTGCGTAGATTCAATGTTCAGATACATCAGCTGACACCGAATGCCATGGTGGCGCTGGTGAAGTATGTCTGGGCGACGACTTCGTATGGCGGGCAGCCGTCTGTTGAGGTTTTTGCGAAGAATTATTGTTTGCATTGGCAGAAGAGGATGGTTGGTGACGGAGTTGCCCAGTTCGGGTCATGCACATTCACGCCGAAGACCGGCAAGACCACAATGCCAGTAGTGGAGTTGGTTCCGTGCGCCCGCAACAAGTGGGGCAATTGGAATGAATTTTGGTTTTATGTTGCGGAGGGTACTGTCGAAGGCCATAAAGGACTCCCTGTGTCTGAGATGTGCTCTCATTATTATTCTGCGTATCCGCCTTTTGAAGTGGCAGAAGAGGATGCAGACGAAGGGGCCCTCCGATGCGCCGCCGGTCAGAGCAGTGGGCGTGATTTAGTTGAGGAGTTCGTGGCATACGGGGTCTGGCCCTTGGCGCACGGCTGGGCGTTGGGCGAAGTGTGCCCTCGCCAGATGCCTTTTCACGGTGGAAGGGTGGTGCGAAGTCCTGCCTTCGCACTGAACTTGCGAAATCGTGACCCGGCCGCCTTTGTGCGTGATGCGGAGGACTTGGCGGTGCGGCTCGTGGGACGTTACGTGCCGAGGACTGAAGGCCAGCGCAGCTTTGATATCCGCGGGTCAAATGAGCGCTTGAACAGGGTCTTCGAATTAAATCAATTGTCGTACGACGGCTATCCTGGTCAAGACAAAGCGGACCGCCGTGGGAAGAAACCGGCGGTGGAGACTGGAGGCGACCCTGCGCTGGCGGCCGCCCCCTCCTCAAAAAAGAGAAAATTAGGTACTGCGATGGGGGGACTTGGGGTGTCTGATAGTTTTGCTAGAGAGTTAATGAGGACGTGTGCGGCCCCGGGGGAAAGGATGTCTTCGCCCGAGCTCCGGGAGTCTTCGGCTCGGATGCTGAGGGTTACCGGGGGTTGTTGGCCGAAAAATGTTCCTATCCCCTGCGCGGCTGAGGAGGACTGTTTTACATCTCGTATGGTTCATCAGTGGAGAGTTTTTCCTTACGGGCGAAATATCGGTGTTGTTGTGTGGGCAGTGATGGACAAGGATCGCCAAGGGGCGGCGCAGAAACGCCAGGCGACTGTCAGGATTCACGAAGCCCGGGCGAAAAGGCAGCGGGGAAATGCGAAGGCTGCGGCCTCCGGCGGAGGCAAGCCGCCGCTGGCGGCAAAGGCGGGCGCCTCTGCGCCTAGCAAGGCGCCGGAGGCAACGGCGGGCGCCGGAGGCTCCAGACCGACGAAGGTGGTGCCGGCGGCCAGCGGAGTGGCGGAGGCTTCGAAGGCGGCCCGAACGTCGCTGCCGCCGGGCAAACGCGTTGCCGACTTCGGCACCGATATTACTGTGGATGACTATCTTGGTGGTAAGTCGCTGGTCTATTATTGTTTGTTTTTTTTTAAAATTTGTGGATGTGTTGCAGGGCCGGACGAGGGCCAGCTTGCTATAGTTGCGCCTGGCGCGGCGATCGCGACGGCCGCCAAGGCGCCGAAGGCGGGGGGCGAGGCGCTTGGCGCCGGAGGCGAGGTGTCGGTCCTCGCGCTGGTTAGGGACGAGGAGGGCGCGGCGACCCGCCGGCTGAAGGTGGTGACGGAGGCGCTGAGTCAGGCGACGGAGGCGCTGAGTCAGGTCCGCTGATCTATACTCCCCCCCTCCGGGTGGCTGATTTCCTTATGTGTGCTTTGCAGGTGGCTGATTTCACCAGCCGTACTGCGTCGGGGGCCCTTACGGCGGCTTTGTCTGCCGAAGTCGAGAGACTTCGGACGCAACACGCTGACGCTGTCCGAGAGAAATCGGCCTCCGACAGCAAGTGCCGCAATCTGACAGACAAGGTGGCCGCCCTGGAGAGGGAGAAAGTTGACCTCCGGCGCCAACTGGCGGCGGAGAGGAGGGAAGCCAACAAAGCCATCGCCAAGGAACAGGCCACGCAGGCGGATGCCAAGCTGGCGCGGGCGGAGGGCAATCTTGCCAAGGAGCTCGCCGAACAACTGCAAGGGTGGCTCACCGCCCTGGAGAGCCGCGCGAAGGAGGCCGAGGCCACGATGCGTGCGGAGGTCGAACGGACGCGCACGCAGCTTATGGATACATATCGTGAGCTTGGTGCGCGGACCGGTGACTTCGAGGTGCCGGACCGAGAGCCCGGGCTTCGCTGTCTGCAGTGGGCGCAGGAGGAGCTGCTGGAACTTCCAACCGTTGTGGGGGGGTTGATGTCGTACGCCTCCCTGGTCACCTGCGAGGGTGCGATGAACGCGCTCTCCCGCGAAGGGTGCCGGCACTTCGAGGCCTTCGACCAGGTGGATGAAGATTTTGAGCGAGACATCTATAAGGTCGAAGACCCCGTAGTGAAGGAGTCCGTCGGGGCCCTTTACGACCGGATGTGGGGTCTGTACGGTCGCGAGGTGGTCAGGGAGCGCGCCGAGGCTGCGAGGGCTCAGGTAACGTTGTTGTTTGTTTGGCGTTTGCTGTATGCGGGCTGTGTGAGTGTTTGCTGAATCTGTGTGTCTTGTCCTAGGCGGATCGCGGCGAGCGGGTGGACGACTTCGGGGCTCTGGACAGCGCGCTGCCAGACCTGGGGTCGACCCCCGCAGAGGCTGTGACCGGGGTCGTCCTGGAGCCAACCCCGGAGACCGCAGCGATCGCGACTGCTGCCCCCCCGTCCGCTGCGACTGGCGAAGTCGGCGCTGACGCCCCCGCAGCCGCTACGCCGAGTGCTGAAGGTTCCGCGGCGGAGGCGGCGGAAACTGCAGCGGAGGCAGTGGCGGGGCCTACGGCGGAACTGAAAGTCGCCTAGAGGGGGGGTGGATAGGCGAAACCTGAAAATTAAAACTTTATCCCCTAACTAGATCCTTTGATTAGTGGTTAGAACAAGATGAACAATTATCGGAGTATAAAAACTAAGTTCTTGCTGGTAAAGAGTATAGCTTTCAAATAAAGCGGAAGTGATAAATCAATACAACTAATAATTCTATGATAACAAAGCAAGAAAGCTTAGATGAAAAAGAGCACTAACTCAAGTTCTTTTCTTGCGGAGTGTTGCTTCACTTAAATGAGATTTTAACTTGAAGCAACACCAAATGATATGAGCAAAGAATAGTGCAAGAGAACTTAGAGTAAGGGAAAGCAAACAAATCACAAGCAAAAGCACAATGAACACGGGTGATTTGTTTTACCGAGGTTCGGCCCTCGAAGGCCTAGTCCCCGTTGAGGAGTCCACTTAAGGACGGGTCTTTTTCAACCCTTTCCCTCTCTCCCGATCACACAAGGATCGGCGAGCTCTTCTTCTTCTCAAGGATCACTCTCGATCCCACAAGGACCACCACAATCTTTGGTGTCTCTTGCTAGCTTTTACAAGCCTCCAACACTTTGGAGGAAGTTCGAATGGGAGACGAAAACTCCACGCGCAAATGAACACAAAGATGTAGCACACACTATCTCTCAATGAATCTCACAAGGCGCTAGTGCTAAACTCAATTGAGTAGCTCTCAATTGCTTGCTCTCTCTTTTGTGGCACTTGTGTTGGTTGTAGTGGACTAAATCTTGTGTATAGGATGGATCAATGAATATAGGTGGTTGGGAGGGCTTGAGTATGTCAACTAGATGACTTGGAATGTTGCTTGGACTCCCACACCTTGAAGTGGCCGGTTGGGGTGGTATTTATAGCCACCATCCAATTTTGTAGCCGTTGGAGAAGTTGCTGGCGATGGGCGCACCGGACAGTCCGGTGCACACCGGACATGTCCGGTGCGCCAGCCACGTCATCCTAGCCGTTGAGATTGGAGCTGGTCGACCGTTGGAGGCTTTGTCCTCATGTGGCACCGGACAGTCCGGTGCACACCGGACAGTCCGGTGCCTCTCTGATCCTCTGCTCTGACTTCTGCCGCGTGTACTGTTCTGCACTGTTTACTGTCAGAGTCGACCGTTGGCGCGAAGATGACCGTTGCTCCGCTGGCACACCGGACAGTCCGGTGCACACCGGACAGTCCGGTGAATTATAGCGGAGCGGCTGTCGTGCAAACCCGAGGATGACGAGTTCCGGAGGCCGCGTTCCGTTGGAGCACCGGACACTGTCCGGTGTACACCGGACAGTCCGGTGAATTATAGCGCGCCGGCCCTGGACTTTCCCGAAGGTGGCGAGATTGAGTCTGAGTCCCCTGGTGCACCGGACAGGTACTGTTCACTGTCCGGTGGCACACCGGACAGTCCGGTGCGCCAGACCAGGGGTGCCTTCGGTTGCCCCTTTGCTCCTTTATTTTGACTCTTGTCTTATTCTTTTTATTGGTTTTATGTTGAATCTTTGGCACCTGTAGAACATATAATCTAGAGCAAACTAATTAGTCCAATTGTTTGTGTTGGACATTCAATCACCAAAATCATTTAGGAAAAGGTTTAAAGCCTATTTCCCTTTCAATCTCCCCCTTTTTGGTGATTGATGCCAACACAAACCAAAGCAAATATATAAGAGAATAATTGAACTAGTTTGCATAGAATAGGTGCAAAGATTACTTGGAATTAAACCAATATTCATAAAATATGCACGGATGCTTTCTTTCTTTATTTTATTTAGTATTTTGGACCACGCTTGCACCACATGTTTTGTTTTTGCAAATTCTTTTTGTAAATCCATTTCAAAGATCTTTTGCAAATAGTCAAAGGTAAATGAACAAGAGTTTGTAAAGCATTTTCAAGATTTTAAATTTTCTCCCCCTGTTTCAAATGCTTTTCTTTTGACTTAACAAAACTCCCCCTAAAAGAGATCCACCTCTTAGTGTTCAAGAGGGTTTTGATATACCATTTTTGAAATACTACTTTCTCCCCCTTTTGAACACAATAGGATACCAAATGATAAATACTTTTGGAAAGCACTAAGTTTTTGAATTTGGTGGTGGTGGTGCGGTCCTTTTGCTTTGGGCTCATTTCTCCCCCTTTTTGGCATGAATCGCCAAAAACGGAATCATTAGAGCCCTTGAAGTGCTATCTTCCCCTTTGGGCATAAATAAATGAGTTAAGATTATACCAAAGGCGAAGTCCGGTCTTTTAGCTTTGGGCTCTTACTCTCTTCCAGAGACGAAGTCCTTTTCTTTGATGCTCATTTCTCCCCCAAAGAATAGAGAGTTGCTTGGAGTGATGGCGAAGTATGATATACGGAGTGGAAGCCTTTGTTTTCGCCGAAGACTCCATTTCCCTTTCAATCTACGACTTAGCATAGTAATATACTTGGAAACATATTAGTCGTAGTCATGGTACGGGAATAATAGGATATATGCATTTGTACCAAAATGAAAAGAGATATGATCAAGAGATATGTCAATTAAGCATGATCATAGTTCTATATAACATAGATTTCTCCCCCTAAGTATGTGCATGGAGAGGAATACATATTATGGCCTTAAATGCCAATTGCACATAATTAGGTTAATGAGAACATATCTATATTATACAGAATGTGAAGTGCATTGTGTCATAGTATGTGAGTGATGCTCAAGACAGTTTATGCACTTATGAAAGCATGTTGCAAACATTTTAAGCATTTTCCTTTAAGGATTTCAAAGAGACTTAAGGACCATCCACCTTTGGAACAAAGGTAGCTTATCCTCGTTACAAGGTTAAGCTTTAAGCTCTTTGACAATAGAATCACTTCATCTAGTTTTAGCAAAGATGCAATAATGCATGAGTGAAATTTTAAGAGGTTAAACTAGGTATGAAGCAGGGATAAATGCAAAGGACATGCTTTCTCTTCCTTATATATAAGATATGCAAAGAATGTTTATAAGAGGAAGATTTAGGTACAAGTTTAAATGAAAGGAAGTGGTTTTACCCTTTTGTACCTTCTCATAGAGACGCTTTCTTCATTGTGCTTTGTCCTTAGTCTTAGTTGCTTAAGACCTATACTCAATGACAATATATGGAAATACTTTGCACAAGAGAGAGATCTACAACTAGTGATCTTTTTCAAGTTATTGTTAGCATATATCAAAAGGATCACAAGTTGCATAAATGAATCATGAATTCTCCTTTTTCTTTAGTGCATATCAAGATAGATGTCAATTAAAATTACTAATTGAAATCAAATTGAAATTACATGAGGCACTAAGAAGTATCAGTGATAATTGAAGTTGTTCAATGATCAACCAATCGATGCGATCAAGAGAACAACATAGGCATTAGATTTACAATCAAGCTTAAAAATAGGAGAATCCAATAAGCATGCTACTTTAGAAGTGAAAGCAACAATCCTTGATACAAGCGACATTATTTTAACAAGTTGGATTGATATGAAGTAGCACACTATAAGAGAAACATTATTCTCATGCAAGAGACTATATGAAATTATTAAGATAAAGCAATAGTCTCAACATAATCAAAATGTAAGAATGGACTCCCCCTAAAGATATGCATCAAGAAATTGAGAGAATTGATTTCAATGCATTCAATTTTAAGGACATAAAGGGAGAATCATTATACATCTTGATCAAGGGCTCATAAATTTAGCAATAAACAACTTGAGCCTGGTAATCTTATAATGAAAAAGGATTTAGAATGCTTACAACCACACCATTGATTGTTGTAAAGATCTTTTTGTCCAAGTAGATGTTGTTGTCCTTGATGTTCTTCCTTTTTCATTTGAGTGTCCTCCCTTTGTATTTGTCTCTTTTTCCTTCCAAACTTATTGAAAATACTCAAGAGACATGTTAGTAGCGCAAGGGAGCATATGATGAAAGATGATTACTTTAGATGATTAGCGTACATAATTCATCATTCACAAGTCACATAGACATGAAGTAAAATCCTTAACATTAGTGCATTTTATTTGAGAAAAATGACTGAGCGCCTTTTAAGCATTTTAATAATCATTGGAGATTTTACTTTATCATATTGAAGTTAGTTAATCATCACTTGGAGGCAAATCAATATGATAACATATATATAAATATCGCAAAGGCATTAAATAGATTCTAATGGACATGAGCTTTTAAAAGAATGAGATTGAATGCACATCTAGTTGAATTGAGTCCAATAAAGAATCTATTTCTCACATGGGTAGAATATGATAATTTAGATTAAATAGTCATTGAGATGAGAACTAAATTTAACTAAGAAGATGAGTTCCCATACCTTTGCTTTTACCTCTCTTCCTTTGGGTGAAGAGCAACCCATGTGGCTTGTGGCATTAAACTTGCACTTACTCTCTTGTAGATTTTCATAAGTAAGCTCAAGAGAGATGTTAAGAACAACACAAGCACTAGTTTCCCTTTTTGTAATCATTTTTGATAAAGAATGAAAAGGTGAATTACTAAAGCATGGAAACTTTATAATATGAACTAGATTATTCCATGAAGTATGCCTAGTTTTAACTCATAAAACAAGCATGGTTAAATTTTTGAGACTTACGGGAATAAATCTAATTCATAACATGGAGAGCGATAAATGTAGAAGAATCATATCCAATTTAAGCAATAAAGCATACAACATAAATTATTGAATTGATTTTCCTTGCCAAGATGGATTACACATTTCCATAGAGAATTTTATCTCTACAAGTGAGACTACTTAAATTACTTAGATAAAAACACTAGTCTCACTTTTCTAGCTATAGAGAGAATTTTTCCTTTTATAAGTGTCCTAAGTATTTGAATTCCTTACATGACACTTTATTCTTTTAAGAACATGAAATATCTCTCTATATCTAGAACATGGCAATAATAGAATAATTAATGTAAAAACATGCCATGAGAACTTGCAACAATTTAAAGCATGTAGATTGTCATAATATAGAATTGATAAATACACAATCTACCATATGAGAGGAATTTCTTCAAAGAATGATGACATAGTTTTTAAAACATGCTTAAGTGCTTTCTATTTCTATGTGACTACACAAGACACACGACAATTTAAGATAATTGCACTTAAGAATATAAATGTTACCATCCTTTGACTTTCCTCCATGTTGTAGGCTTTGATATTCCGCACATGATAATTCTTTAATTCCTGCAACATCAATATCTTCCCCGAGATGATATGGGTTTTGAATAACATATTGAAATAACCTTGGGTCAATCTTGAATATGTAGATTATTTGAAGATAGCTTGAGTTGATAAGAATTGAATTAACTCCCTCAAGCACCCCAAAGGTTCATACCATCTCCTCCTATAAATCTTGTCAAGCACATTTTGGTACCCATCGCTTGATGGGTCCGTTAAGGTTAGTAAACAAAGATCTAGGGACCCAAGTGTCCTTTGTGCTAGCGCTTGGTAAACTTGTTACCTTTCTAGCACAAGTTGCAATCTTGGGTTGCCTAGTTATATATGAATCAAATGACAAGTTAGGAGTGAGATTTTTACCAATGGGACAATCTTTGCATTGATGTCCCTTCTTTCGGCATGTGTAGCATAGGCGTTTTCCAAATTTTGAAGATTTCTTCTTTCCTTGTTTATTGCTTGCTACATGGTTAGCAAAAATTTTCTTTTCTAACCCTATGCCTCTTTGTTTTAAATGGGGACAAGATCTAAGCAAGTGTCCCTTCTTGGAGCATTTAAAACAAAGTCTATCATCCTTGTTAACAATCAAGCCATTTTTAATGTAGGGACATGACCTAATCAAGTGCCCCTCTTTAAAGCATTCACTACACCTCTTAATGTGAAGTGTGGCTTGATCATTACCTTGGATGTTACCTTTTGTGGAGGCGTGGTTGAGGCTTTTGGAGGAGGTGTTGAATTTCATGTTTTGTTCCCTCCTCATTGCAATCCTCAAATCCTTGACATTTTCTTCAAGGGATGTAGTGCATGCCACGGTTGTTCCCGTCTCAAGCTTCTTCACCATGTGATCATGGTTATCTTGAGAAGGTTGAGCAATGCATTTCCCTTTTGGTTGTGTCAAGCTCTTCTTTAGCCTCTCATTTTCTTCTTTGAGCTTTTGATATGAATCATCATTTGTTCCTGCAAATTCTAGCTCAAAGGAAGATTTGCTTGTTGACAAACAACAAGCATTAGCACATGGTAATATAGTATCAATTTGAATACATGTGCATGAGTGAGGTTGTTGGGATTTTAAATTTTCTAACACAACCTCATGAGCAATGTTTAATATGATATGATCATCTCTAAGATTTTCATGAGAGCATAGGAGCATATCATATTTTTCCTGAAAAGCTAGATTTTCAATTTTTAGCTTTTCTACTTGGTCTTTTAGCAAGGTATTCTTATTTGCTAATTGAGCGATACAATGTAACGCGTTATCTTGCTCAATTGAAATAGTTTCATACCTTTGGACCAAATCATCATGAGAGCACTTTAGCTCCTCATGCTCTTTAGTCAACTCGTCAAAGTGTTGCATCTTTATGGAGAGAATATCTTCTAGCCTTTGACGAGCTTCGCTTTGCTCTCTCGCTCTTTCTAACAGTTTGAGCATGACCGCCTTATCTTCTTGGCTTAGGCGAGCGTAGAGATGTACAAAGCTTCTTTCTTCCTCCTCATCCTCATTTGTGCTCCCGCTATCATTTTCATTAGCCACACAACACATGTGGGAATCGAAATGGGAAGACAAATCTTTTGGAGAGGTGGATTCATCGTTTGGTCTCCATTGTTCATTTTCTTCTTCTTCCTTGCAAGGGTTAGTATCACAAATACCAAAGGAAGTAGAAGCACAAAATGAACTATCATTTTTGGACTCATCAAATTTGCTTCTAATTCTAGTCCAAATATCATGCGCATCATGGACGGATTCATCATAGTTTGATATGAAGGCACGATAATCTTCTTTGCTAAGAGAATTGTTTAAGATGTCAAAAGCTAGGTAGTTTAAGCGATAACATCTTTGATCCTCCTCGGAATTAATTTTTCCATTAAAACTAGAGGGAAAAATACTCTTGTCAATAATTTGTTCTAATTGAGGATGTATGGTTCTAAAGGCATTTATCACACTAGTAGACCATGAATCATAATTAGAACAATCATCAAGTAATATCTCAAGAGTTACCTCCTTTTGAGTTGCGTTCGTTGGAGGAGTCTTCTTGTTCTTTTGGGATCTTCTACGAGCCATCACTTCGAGTTGTTAGACTCAAGATGAAGTGCCTGGCTCTGATACCAATTGAAAGTCGCCTAGAGGGGGGGTGGATAGGCGAAACCTGAAAATTAAAACTTTATCCCCTAACTAGATCCTTTGATTAGTGGTTAGAACAAGATGAACAATTATCGGAGTATAAAAACTAAGTTCTTGCTGGTAAAGAGTATAGCTTTCAAATAAAGCGGAAGTGATAAATCAATACAACTAATAATTCTATGATAACAAAGCAAGAAAGCTTAGATGAAAAAGAGCACTAACTCAAGTTCTTTTCTTGCGGAGTGTTGCTTCACTTAAATGAGATTTTAACTTGAAGCAACACCAAATGATATGAGCAAAGAATAGTGCAAGAGAACTTAGAGTAAGGGAAAGCAAACAAATCACAAGCAAAAGCACAATGAACACGGGTGATTTGTTTTACCGAGGTTCGGCCCTCGAAGGCCTAGTCCCCGTTGAGGAGTCCACTTAAGGACGGGTCTTTTTCAACCCTTTCCCTCTCTCCCGATCACACAAGGATCGGCGAGCTCTTCTTCTTCTCAAGGATCACTCTCGATCCCACAAGGACCACCACAATCTTTGGTGTCTCTTGCTAGCTTTTACAAGCCTCCAACACTTTGGAGGAAGTTCGAATGGGAGACGAAAACTCCACGCGCAAATGAACACAAAGATGTAGCACACACTATCTCTCAATGAATCTCACAAGGCGCTAGTGCTAAACTCAATTGAGTAGCTCTCAATTGCTTGCTCTCTCTTTTGTGGCACTTGTGTTGGTTGTAGTGGACTAAATCTTGTGTATAGGATGGATCAATGAATATAGGTGGTTGGGAGGGCTTGAGTATGTCAACTAGATGACTTGGAATGTTGCTTGGACTCCCACACCTTGAAGTGGCCGGTTGGGGTGGTATTTATAGCCACCATCCAATTTTGTAGCCGTTGGAGAAGTTGCTGGCGATGGGCGCACCGGACAGTCCGGTGCACACCGGACATGTCCGGTGCGCCAGCCACGTCATCCTAGCCGTTGAGATTGGAGCTGGTCGACCGTTGGAGGCTTTGTCCTCATGTGGCACCGGACAGTCCGGTGCACACCGGACAGTCCGGTGCCTCTCTGATCCTCTGCTCTGACTTCTGCCGCGTGTACTGTTCTGCACTGTTTACTGTCAGAGTCGACCGTTGGCGCGAAGATGACCGTTGCTCCGCTGGCACACCGGACAGTCCGGTGCACACCGGACAGTCCGGTGAATTATAGCGGAGCGGCTGTCGTGCAAACCCGAGGATGACGAGTTCCGGAGGCCGCGTTCCGTTGGAGCACCGGACACTGTCCGGTGTACACCGGACAGTCCGGTGAATTATAGCGCGCCGGCCCTGGACTTTCCCGAAGGTGGCGAGATTGAGTCTGAGTCCCCTGGTGCACCGGACAGGTACTGTTCACTGTCCGGTGGCACACCGGACAGTCCGGTGCGCCAGACCAGGGGTGCCTTCGGTTGCCCCTTTGCTCCTTTATTTTGACTCTTGTCTTATTCTTTTTATTGGTTTTATGTTGAATCTTTGGCACCTGTAGAACATATAATCTAGAGCAAACTAATTAGTCCAATTGTTTGTGTTGGACATTCAATCACCAAAATCATTTAGGAAAAGGTTTAAAGCCTATTTCCCTTTCAGGAACCAACGGTGGAGGCTTCCGCAGCGCCAGGGCCTTCGCAGGTGGCGTAGTGGGTGTTTAGGGTTTGGGAATTTTTGGATGTTGTGCTGAATTCTGGTTGCTGCGCAGGTTCAAGAATTTGGGCCTGCGCACGCAACCGCTACTACTGAGTTTTTGGCGGCTTCGACCGCGGAAGGTGGAAATGAATATGGTGGGTCTGTATCTGAGTTTTTTGATTTTACTGACTCTGGGAGCTCGGTTGAGTGGAGTGAGGAGTCGTCGGAGGAGGACTTGGATTATTTCGCGGCCTTGGACGTGGCTGCGGCGGAGGCTTCGCCACACGCTGCGGACGCGCCAGACGTGCCGGGTCCTAGCACCGGGCGCCGACGACGAAGGGCGGTTGCAAAGCGTAGGGTTAGCGCGGAGGAAGGGGCTCGGCTTCGCGTGAGTAGGGTTGGTCGGCAGGAACTGTTGTCTTTGCCGGCCGCCGCGAGCACAGGGGAAGGGGAACTGCGAAGTCTTTTTGCGGGTGAGGAGCTTAGGATAATGTTATTTAATTATAGGGAGATGGGGATTATTCCTAAGGTGGAGCCGATGTAGAGTGTGGTGCCCTCGCTTGTATATGTGTAACGGGTTGTAAGATGAAGTTGTGTGCCCTCGCGTGCCTGTGCCTGCGAGGGCGCTATGTACTTTGTGTGGCATGGTTGGCTATGCTGTGCTGGTGTGATTATAGTCGGTCTTAGCGCAGATGGTTTGATGCTGTCGCTTCTGTTTTTGCTGTACTGGTCTGACCGCGCCCTGAGGCGGCTTCGGCGCGGAGTCTTTGTGAGAGACATCGGAATTTCTCGCACTTGTTGTGCTAAGTGCGGCTGCACCCTTAGGCGACGTCTGCGCGGAGGGTCTTCGCGATAGACGTCGGTATTTTTCGCACTTGTTGTGCTAAGTCCGGCTGCACCCTTAGGCGACTTCTGCGCGGATAGTCTTCGCGATAGACATCGGAATTGTTTCGCACTTGTTGTGCTAAGTCCGGCTGCACCCTTAGGCGACTTCTGCGCGGATAGTCTTCGCGATAGACGTCGGAATTGTTTCGCACTTGTTGTGCTAAGTCCGGCTGCACCCTTAGGCGACTTCTGCGCGGATAGTCTTCGCGATAGACGTCGGAATTTTTTCGCACTTGTTGTGCTAAGTCCGGCTGCACCCTTAGGCGACTTCTGCGCGGATAGTCTTCGCGATAGACATCGGAATTGTTTCGCACTTGTTGTGCTAAGTCCGGCTGCACCCTTAGGCGACTTCTGCGCGGATAGTCTTCGCGATAGACATCGGAATTGTTTCGCACTTGTTGTGCTAAGTCCGGCTGCACCCTTAGGCGACTTCTGCGCGGATAGTCTTCGCGATAGACATCGGAATTGTTTCGCACTTGTTGTGCTAAGTCCGGCTGCACCCTTAGGCGACTTCTGCGCGGACTTGTCGCACGCGAGGGTGGCTAGCGCTTAGCCTCGCGGTGACTTCGAATTGGTCGAATGCCGAAGACCGGTGTCGCGGTCTTTTTTCGACACGTGTTTTTGCGAGGGATTTTTCTCACATATATTACATGGCTCCGCCTCGTTAAAAACCTCACCCCCCGGGAGGAAAAGAGTGTGGGCCGGTACAAGAGTGTTTGCAGTGAATTACAAGGGCGAAATCAGCCCTAAGTGGATCAAACAAAAAATTTGCGAAGGTTGTCGATGTTCCAGGAGTGCTCCAGGTCCTCGCCATTTGGCGTTGTGAGCCTGTAGGCGCTAGGGGAAGCTTTTGTTTTGACTATGAAAGGGCCCTCCCACTTGGGCTCCAGCTTGCCCTTGGACTCCGTCCGAGCTGTTCGGATGAGTACGAGGTCCCCCTCGCTGAACTCCCTCGGGATGACTGCGCGGTCACGCCATGCTTTGGTCTGGGCTTGATATTTGTTTAGGGCCTGTAGGGCGAAGACCCGGTCTCCGTCAATGAGATCTTTTGAAGTTGGCTCATCCACGTCGGGGACGGCTGACGGAACTGTACGCGGGGACCCATGCTTAATTTCTTGCGGGGTCATTGCCTCCGATCCGTATAGAAGGCGGAAAGGAGTGAACCCGGTCGCCCTGCACTCGGTTGTGTTTAGCGCCCAGACTGCCTCCGGTAATAAATCGGTCCATCTGCCTTTTCTTTCATCGAGGAGCATCTTTTTGACAGCTGCGAATATTTTCCCATTGGCGCGCTCCACGACCCCGTTGGACTGCGGATGATAGACTGAAGCGAAGGCAAGCTTGGTGCCGATGGAGAAACAAAAATCCTTGAAATCTTGGCTGCCGAACTGCTTGCCGTTGTCAACTGTTAGCTCGGACGGTACTCCGAAGCGGCAAACGATGTTCTGCCAGAAGAATTTTTGGGCAGTCTTTGATGTGATTGTGGAGACAGCCCTCGCTTCAATCCATTTGGTGAAGTATTCGACGGCTACGAAGGCGAACTTAAGGTTCCCCTGAGCGGTGGGCAGGGGCCCGACGATGTCCAGGCCCCAGCGCTGGAGAGGCCATGTATGGGCAATCAGCTTTGTATATTGCGAGGGGTTGCCTGACCGAGGGGAGAACTTCTGGCAGGCTTCGCAGGACCTCGTGACCCGATTTGCGGCGCAGATCATTGCGGGCCAGTAAAACCCTTGTCGGATCACCTTGGCAGCCAGGGCCCTTGGCCCTGCGTGCGAGCCGCACGTGCCACTGTGGACTTCGCGTAGGATCTGTATGCCTTCGGTTTCGGTGACGCATTTGAGCATTGGCTGACTGACCCCTTTCTTGTATAGTTGGCCCTCGATCAGAGCGAAGTCCCGGCTTCGATGTCTGAGGCGCTTTGCCTCACTGACGTCGGCTGGATGATAGTACCCCTGTAGGAACAGGGTTATTGGTGCCCTCCAGTCTTCGGTCATGATTAGGTTGACTATGCGGTGGCCTTCGCTATCATTAGTTATCTGGAGCCCTTCGGGGCTCCGGACGGCTGGAGTGTCGATGGTGTGGAAAAACACGTCGGAGGGCAGGGGCTCGCCCCTGGCGGCGGCCTTGGCTAAGGCATCGGCCTCCTCGTTCTTGGCCCTGTCCACATGCTGCAGGGTGAATCCCTTGAATTGTCTCTCGAGACTTCGGATAGCCGCGAGGTATTGCATGAGGGCGGGGTCTTTTGCTGCATAGTCTTTCTCGACCTGTCCGGCAACTATCTTGGAGTCTGTCTTGATGATACATGTGGTGACTCCGAGGGCCCTTAGCTTGCGGAGGCCGAGGATAACCGCTTCATACTCTGCTATATTGTTTGTACATTTGTCGGATTCCAGAGCGAAGTTGAGGCGTGCTGCATATCTGTGTTTGACTCCGGCAGGTGAGGTGACGACTGCAGCGACGCCTGCCCCCGCATGGCACCATGCACCATCGCAATGGATGGTCCAGATCTTCTCTGTGGACGGGTCCGGCTGTGTTGCTGGCCCAGTCCAGTCGACGACGAAGTCTGCCAGGACTTGCGACTTAATGGCTGTCCTGGGCTCGAAGCTGATGTGGTAGCCGGAGAGTTCGGCTGCCCACTTGGCAATCCTCACCGATGCCTCCGGGTTTCTGAATAGTTCGCCGAGCCCTCTGTCAGAGGTGACTCGGACCTTGAATGCTTCGAAGTAATGGCGCAGTTTGCGCGAGGACATGACAACTGCGTAGGCGATCTTCTCCAGCTCTGTCATGTTGCATTTGGACGGTGTCAGGACTTCGGAGACATAGTAAACAGGGCACTGTCTGACTGCGCCTTCGACTGACTGCTCCTGCACTAGTGCCGCGCTGACCGCGTGCGGCGAAGCCGCGACATAGAGCAATAGGGGGAGCGAGGAGTCGGGGCTGGTGAGGATGGCCAGCTCCGACAGGTACTGTTTGAGTGAGGCGAAGGCCGCTGCTTGCTCCGGTCCCCAGGCGAAGTCTTTCGCGCCGCAGAGTGTTTTGAGGAAGGGGAGACTTCGCTCGGCGGACCTGGAGATGAATCTGTTGAGAGCGGCCAGCCTGCCTGTCAGACGCTGGACGTCCCTGACGGACTGCGGAGGCGACATGTCGACGATGGCCTGGATCTTGGTTGGGTTGGCCTCGATGCCGCGGTGTGACACCAGGTAACCCAATATCTTGCCCTGGCGAACACCGAAGACGCACTTTTCCGGGTTCAGGCGGAGTCGTGCATCTCGCATGTTCGCGAATGTCTCGGCGAGGTCGGCGAGGTGGTCCTCCTTATTCTTGCTGGCGACGACGATGTCGTCCACATATGTAAATATGTTTCTACCGACCTGCCCTTCGAGTACTGTCCTGGTGAGTCTGGAGAAAGTGGACCCCGCATTCTTGAGTCCCTCCGGCATCCTGATGAAGCAATAAGTGCCGAAGGGTGTTATAAAACTGGTGCTAGCCTTGTCTTCCTCCCTCATGTATATCTAGTGATAGCCGGAGAAGCAGTCGAGGAGTGACATGACCTCGCATCCGGCCGCGCTATCGACTATCTTGTCGATCCGCGGCAACGGGAAATTGTCCTTCGGGCAGGCCTTATTGAGACTGGTGAAGTCTATGCACATTCGCCATTTTCCGCTTTTTTTCTGCACCATTACGACATTGGAGAGCCACGTGGGGTAAGCCACTGGCTCGATGAAATTAGCTTCTAGGAGGCGGTGCACTTCCGCCTTGGCGGCCTCTGTCTTTTCGTCGGACATTTTGCGGAGCCTTTGCTTTTTTGGTCGCACCGAAGGGTCAATTCCCAAGCTGTGCTCAATTATGGATCGGCTGACTCCGACCAGGTCTAGGGCGGACCAGGCGAAGACATCTTTATTCTTGGCCAGGCAGCAGAGAAGCTTCTCTTCTTCATGTGACGTGAGTTCTTCGCTGATAGTGACTGTCTGCTTGGGCGTGGCCTGATCAAGGGGAACAGTCTTGGTTCCGTCTTGGCTCTGCAACTGTGCCTTCTCGTGCTGCTTGTCGGCTGGGCTGGCGGGCGCGGGGACCTCGCGCTGGGTCGTGAGGCAGTGTACGTTCCTCTGACCAGGCACGAAGTCCCGCTCTATGTTGCGCGCCGTCTGCTGGTTGTCGTAGATTGTAATGGCGCCTAGCGGACCTGGTATCTTCATACATAGGTACAACCCGTGGATGGCAGCTTCAAACTTATTGATGGAGCCCCGGCCCATGATGGCGTTGTATGGATATACCATGTCGACAATGTCGAAGGTTACTTGCTCACTTCGGGCATTGGGTGCTACACCGAAGGAGAGGGGCAACTCTATCTTGCCAACTGGAAAGGTGCCCTTGCCGCCGAAACCATACAGGGGGTTGTCCGAAGGCTTCTCGCTGTGGCTTATACCCATGCGGTCGAAGGCATGGAGGAAGATGATGTCCGCCTGACTGCCGTTGTCGACTAGGACTTTGTGTAAGTCCCAGCCTGCCACGCTGCAATTGATGACCATAGCGTCGATGTGGGGGGCGCTGCGCAGGTCGACATCTCGTGCATCGAAGGTTAGCGGTATGTGGGACCACTTCGTCTGCACGACTGGGCCGGTGACCGCGACATGATTGATGCTGCGGTAGTGGTCCCGCTTCTGCCGCTTGGTGTCGAAGTCAGTGCTGGACCCCCCTGTTATCATGTGGATGACTCCGCGATATGGTTGATCGGCGAAGTCTTCCTGCTTTGGGGCATGGGGGATGTTTTGGTGTTGCTGGTGTGGTGGTGGGGGTGGAGGAGGTACGATTTGTACTTCCTGATGGTGTTGGTAAGCGTGGTGCGGTGGGTGCGGAGCGGGAGCGTGGATATATGGTGGAGGGGGTGGTTGGTAATTGTGCGCGACAATCCTAGGGTTGTCGGCTGGCTGCGCCCGCGCCATTCTGTCTCTGGTGGCCTTCGTTTCGGGGCAGTCTTTGGTTTGGTGGGCGCAGTCTTCGCCGTGGAAAAGGCAGTAGAACCGGCGCGGCGGCTGCGCGCGCCCCCGGCCCCTGCCGCGAGTTCCGTTTCCGCGGCCCTGGGGGGGATACTCCTGGCGACGAGGGGGTCAGCGGTAGGCTGCTGGTTGGCGATGTTGTGCACTTGCTGTTGACTGCGGCCACCTCGACCGGAGTCTGGTTGCGGAGTCCTCGTCCACGTGCGGCTGGACTGCGGCGCATCTTTGGGCTTCCGCTGCGACTCAATCTTGCGCTGGTGGAGCTCTTCGGATTTGGCATATTTTTCAAAGAGCTGATATAGCTCCTGGAGGTTTTTGGGTGGATCTCTGATACAATGACTGTAGAGGACGCCGGCGCGAAGGCCACTGATGGCGTAGTGGATGGCGATCTGATCATCGACGGAGGGCAGCTGTGACTTGAGTGTTAGGAATTTGCGGTAATACTCCCGCAGAGTCTCCTTTTCCAGCTGCTTGCAAAGCGAGAGCTCGGCCAGGGCGTCGGTGTCTGGGCGGTACCCTTGGAAGTTGAGCAGGAACTTGTCTCTGAGACTTCTCCATGAATCAATGGACAGCGGAGGCAATCTGGTGAACCAGGTGAGTGCTGGGCCCTCTAGGGCGATGATGAAAGACTTCGCCATTGTGGCGTCGTCCCCTCCGGCGGATGCAACGGCGACTTGATAACTCATTATGTATTGCGCCGGATCGGTGCTGCCGTTGTACTTGGGATATGCCCCTGCTCGGAAGTTAGCTGGCCAAGGCGTCACTTGCAGGTGTGGCGCCAGGGGACTTCGCTCATCGAGGTAGTTGACCCCTTGAAATGGCGCGCCGTGCTGGAAGGCGTAGTCATGTTGGGGGAAACGCGGGTTCTCCTGCTGCGCCCGGTGTTGCAGGGGTGGGCCATGCTGCAGGCCGAGGTGGCCTTCGCGCGTGTCCTCCGGTTGCGCGCGCTGCTGGAGGGGTGGCTCTTGCTGTAGACCGAGGTGGCCTTCGCGCTGCATCAGCGCGATCTCGCGCTCGAGGTCTTGGGCCTTCTGCTCCTCGTCGCGTATCATCTGCCGCACCTTGGCTAGTGCGGACACACGTTGGCGCTTGGCTTCCAGTATCTCTTTCTGCCTTTGGAGATTGCGGTTCTTGAGGCGCAGGGCGCGCAGCTGTAACTGTTCTTCTGTTGAGACGCCGAGGACCTCGCCGTCCTCGGTGAGATCCGCGCCCTCCACTGGGGCGAAGCCTGGGGGCGGCTGCGATTGTCCTTCGGGCCCGCAGGTGCGGAAGGTGTCGTCTTCGCAGGTGCGGGGAATGTTGTCTTCGGTGGGCTCTTGGTGGGTGGATTGGGTGAGGACGAGGGCCTTGCCCTTTCTCGCGGCCAGCAGTGCTGCCTTCGCAGCCTCGTCAGCCTTCGGGTTAGCTCTCTTGGGTGCCATCGCGGGTGGTCTTGTCGTAGCACGAACGGTGGGCGCCAAATGTTGGAACTTGCTCTCAGCAGCAAGGAGGCCAACAAGGGTGAACGGTGGTGACAACAGGGTTACGTGCACGGGGGCAATAGCTCTGTTGATCTAGCCTCTCACGGGCACTGTGCGGGGGTATTTATAGGTATCTGAGTGCCCAGCGCCTTGTGTTAAGGACGCATGTGCCCTCAGACACCTAGTTTATCCCCAGAATATTCCCATAAAGCGGGGTTACAAGCCGTAATTACAAGAATGCCTTTACAAACTAGGCCCGTAACACAAAGGCGGCCACGCGGGGCCCGTTACAATGGGCCAGATCACACGTGGGCCTCAGAGCAGGACGAGGCCGTCCAACGGGGAGACATCACCGCAGGCCTTCGTCTTGTGCTGAATAAAGCGAAGGGTGTCCCTGCCCGTTTTGTCTTCGTCAAACCAGCGACTGCAGCGAGAGACGACGAGCGAAGGGTGGCGTCTTTGCCTTCGCCCCAACAACGGCCATTGAGCTAGCTTGGATCGTCAACACACCCCCTACCTGGCGCGCCAACTGTCGGTGTTTTGGGTCCGACCGCACACCCGGGGTTGCCCCTCGAGATGTTTTTAGGAGTAGGACGGTGTCAACGACTGTAGCAAAATGGTTCGTGCCGATCGCACGAGGGACAGTAGACAAGATTTGCAGGTTCGGGTCGCTTAGAGATGCGTAATACCCTACGTCCTGGTGAGTATACGAGTGTGGTTACAAGAGGGCTCTCTGGATTGAAGGCACAGAGAGTTAATGAGGATGGCTAAGTAAAAGTAGGGTCGATCCATCTGAAGGGATGCCCCCTAGGCCTTATATACTCGACCATGGGGCAGTACATGTGGATATGATAACAACAAGTAGCTAAAAGGTAGTGAACCTCCCGAGTTTATCCCTACATAACCTTCGCCGACTTATCCTTGCATGGCTCCGCAGCATGAGGGCTCCAGCGCGGGAAAGTCGGCTCTCCGTTGCGATTTACTCGCTCAACGTTGTGGGCCGTCCGGGTTTGCATCAATCCGGTCTTATGTCTTCTCTGCTTGTTGGTCGTTTCTCCTCAGGCCCACGAAGGAATGATCTTTGCGATTTATTAGGCCCTTGGGCCTTTCGTGAGGTCTTTTACTCCTTTAGTGGACCTAGGGGATATCTATCCCCCACATATTCCTCTCCTGATGCTGACTTATGGAAGGAAGCAGTAAGGAGTGAGATGGAATCTATTATGTCTAATGGAACTTGGGAGGTCGTTGACCGTCCTTATGGTTGTCAACCTATAGGTTGCAAATGGATCTTCAAGAAAAAGCTTAGGCCTGATGGTACAATTGAGAGGTACAAAGCAAGGCTTGTGGCCAAAGGATATACCCAAAAGGAGGGTGAAGATTTCTTTGATACCTACTCACCAGTGGCTCGATTGACTACAATTCGCACATTAATAGCCGTGGCAGCCTCTTATGGTCTTATCATTCATCAGATGGATGTTAAGACAGCTTTCCTAAATGGAGAGTTGGATGAGGAGATCTATATGGATCAGCCAGAAGGGTTTATTGCGGATGGTCAAGAGAACAAGGTGTGCAGGTTGATAAAATCATTGTATGGCCTAAAACAAGCACCTAAGCAATGGCATGAAAAGTTTGATAATACTCTTACAGCAGCTGGCTTTGTTGTAAATGAATCTGACACCTGTGTATACTATCGGTATGGTGGGGGTGAGTCTGTTATGCTGTGCCTTTATGTTGATGACATTTTGATCTTTGGATCAAATCTCAATGTGATTGAGGAAGTTAAAAGTCTTCTATCGAGCAATTTCGAGATGAAAGATTTGGGAGAGGCTGATGTCATTCTAAACATCAAGCTTGTTAGAAAAGCTGATGGTGGGGTAAATTTGTTACAATCCCATTATGTGGAAAAGGTATTGAGTCGCTTTGGTTTTAGTGACTGTGATCCTGCTCCAACACCTTATGATCCTAGTGTGCTATTAAGAAAGAATCGGAGAATAGCAAGGGATCAATTGACATACTCCCAGATCATTGGCTCGCTCATGTACCTTGCAAGTGCAACAAGGCCAGACATCTCTTATGCTGTGAGTAAGCTAAGTCGGTTTGTGTCGAAACCAGGAGATGATCACTGGCGTGCTCTTGAGAGAGTGTTGCGGTATTTGAAAGGTACTATGACATACGGTATTCATTATACCGGAAACCCAAAAGTGCTGGAAGGCTATTGTGATGCCAACTGGATTTCTGATGCTGATGAGCTTTATGCCACAAGCGGATATGTGTTTCTGTTTGGAGGTGGCGCTGTTTCCTGGAAGTCTTGCAAGCAGACTATCTTAACGAAGTCTACAATGGAAGCAGAACTCGCAGCATTAGACACTGCTGGGGCTGAGGCCGAGTGGCTTCGTGATTTCCTATTGGACTTACCGGTAGTTGAAAAACCGATACCGACTATTTCCATGAACTGTGACAACCAAACGGTGATAACAAAGGTTAACAGTTCTAGGAATAACATGAAGTCTACAAGGCATGTTAAGAGGAGATTGAAATCTGTCAGAAAGTTGAAAAACTCCGGAGTTATAACAGTGGATTATGTCCACACATCAAATAATCTGGCAGATCAATTCACTAAGGGTCTATCACGCAATGTGATAGAAAGTGCATCGAGGGAAATGGGTATGAGACCCATGTGAGATCTACTCTAGTGGTAACCTGCTCTATGTGATCGGAGATCCCGTGAAGTAGAGTGGAGAAACAAGCTAGGAGTAGATTGTGAGGAAAGATCCCTTCTTTAACTCATTTCTGATGCACATCTTTCCTATCTGTAAGGCAGGATGGTTTTTACCTTAATGTATTCCAAGAGTCTTATAAAGGTGAGATGTTGTCCTACAGAACATCTTCTGAGGAATACACCTATATGAGTCAGACTGCTAGTCACAGTCTATGGGACTTGGGTAATCCCTAAATACTCATGAAAGGCACTGAAGTGTGACTTATATGCTTCTAATCAGCGGGAATACCCTTTTGCAGCCTAGTATCAGCAAAGGATTTGAGTGAATCTTATTTCGCACAAAACTGTCAATTCAAGGCATAGTCCATTGTTCAGTTGTGAATGAGTGAAACTTTTATTCTAGATGGATGTTCAACTTAACAGTCTCCATCGAAACACTGGTATATCAAAGGATTGTGATTCTGATACTTCATCATTACAAACCCTAGAGTTTGGTGGGGATTGTTGGATCTTTTATGGGCTTGGCCCATTTATTGAATAAACTCTAAGGTGTGTAATGGTGGAGAATACCAATAGTACCACATTGGAAGTCCAAGGGTCTTTTGCCTTGACTTATATGGTGAGATTTATTCCACTTAACTTGAGAAGTCAGGAAATGGACAAGGGCGTGCCACACGCGCGCGCGCGCCGCCGCCGCCGCCGGCCGGGCCGGGCGTGGCGTGGCGAGGCGAGGCGAGGCAGGCAGACAGGCAGGCAGGCAGGCAGGCGAGCGGGCGGGCGTGGTGTGGTGTGGTTGTGTTAATTTTTAGCACTCACTAACCGCGTACGCCAGCCGAGTGACCCTGTCTCTTAGCCAGCCGAGTGACCCTTCTCCTTCAGCTGCCGACTTATGGCGTGACTCGGCGAGAGCTGGCCGACTCATGGCATAACTCGGCAGAGCTGGCCGACTCTTGGCGTGACTCGGCGACCTTTCTCCTTCAGCTTCCCTCTGCGAGAGGTTAAATAGAGGAGCATCCCTGTCACTCGGTACACGCGAGAAACACTTTCAGTCTCACAATCCAGCCGCCGAGTGAGGGTATTTCCATCTCGTGACTCTGCGCGCACAGAGTAGCGAGAGGGCAGGTGCCTCCGAAGCCGGTGCCGTTCGAGACCTTGCACGGGGGATCGGCAATTAGGTTTTTGGGGAGCGTCTACGCGACTGCCCAAAACATCTTCAACATGACAAAGGAAGCTGGCCAAGGATCTGGATCATCAGAGCGCATAGGAGGGTATGATCAGTTTATTTACTTACTGTTTTGTGTTCTGGAGATTATATATGTTTCATATTTTCATCTATGCTGTTTCATAGTTACGAATGATTTTATCTTATCTGTTCTGTCTTATTATAATATGATAGATCTGTCTGTTTTAATTTTTCAGTCATGCTATTTATGTTTCTATCTGTTTACTTTCATTTGTTTAGTCAGTATACATGTTTATCGTATTTATATGATTTATATAATTCACATGCTCTATGTTCTCTTGATTCATACTGGTATGGATCAATTTGAGATCACAATTTCTATGGTTAATTATTTGTTATATGTCATCATCATAATGTTGATTTATGTAATTAAAATAATACGAAAAATGCCTATATTTCTAACAACTGGCATATCAAGTTGAGCAAATGTTCCTTTGCCAAACAGGAGATCTCATATCTTGGTCATATTACCAGTCGCTCTGATGTAGCTACTGACCCTGCCAAAGTGGAAACTGTTGCTACTTGGCCTCAACCAGAAAATTGTAGAGAGTTACACGGATTTCTGGGTTTAGCCGGCTATTACCTGAAATTTGTAAAGAATTTTGGTATTCTGGCCAAACCTCTCACCAGTTTGCTCAAGAAAACACAATTTTCGTCTGGACTTCAGAGTACAGTACTTCTTTCACTGTTCTCAAATCAGCACTGACATCAGCACCTGTATTGGCTCTTCCAAATTTCAACTGTCCCTTTGCCATTGAGACCGATGCATCAGGTGATGGCGTTGGGGCTGTGTTGCTGCAAGATGACCATCCATTGGCCTATGTAAGTAAACCGTTGGGCATCAAAAGCATGGGTTTATCAGCTTACGAGGAGTACATGGCCATATTGCTAGCAGTGGACCATTGGCGGTCTTACCTTCAGCATGGCATGTTCACTATCTTCACAGATCACTTTCAAGAGCATGATCACCTTCAGCCCAGGAATAGTTTTCTGCTTCAGAACCATCTCTGCAGAAATGGAAGGGACTCTGCATCGCATAGAAGTTCCACTCGGGAGGGAGCCTCCCTTGGGATCGCCAAAGGAAGCCATGGGAGACCGCAAACTACACCAACGATAACCCCGCCATTGGAGCAACAGGGCGTGGTCCCACACAAGGCCAAGCCCGGGACCCCCCGGTTAGCTGAAGCTCGATCGGCCATGGCCTCCCCGACGCGATGAACTCCGTTGTCCACCTCGCCCACTAAGGTGTGGACACTGATCGCTCGACGGAGAGAAACGAGTGCTCCAAACAGGGGCCAGGGAGCACCGCCGACAATCATTCTGGCTACTCTGCCCGCAAGGGAGAACGAGAAAGGATGCATCGCCACTCCCACCCTCTTTTTTCTCGGGTGCCCTCTTCATCCAGGGGAGAGTGGAAACGACACCCATCTCCAACGACGAACTCACCATGCTGGGGGAGGAGCCACCCAGCGCGATGCGGGACGACGATGAAACATGCGCCATAACGTACGGCGTCACCACGAAGCTGGAGAGCGCGATCTGGCTCAGCCCATCTCTCAGGACGAAGTTTCTGAGATGGGGGAAACCCCTGATGAAAGAACACACCGAGAACGCCGCAACTCCCACCACCGTGATCGCCGCCACGCTCAAGAACGCGAGCGAGAGCAGACCGAGTAGGATGTCAGGCTTCGACGCGAAAACCCGCTCCTGACTCGGAACCTATACCCTGACTTAACTCGAGCACTAAACACACCGAGCAAGGTTGGAGGGGTCCTGGCGCAGATTGTAAATGGCCTACCACACACCATAGGTGTGGAGGGCTAACGACAAGTGCTCACCCAGGCGACAAATCACCTTCTACCTCTCACCCACCCGCCGAACGACCTACGTCACGTCATCAATAGCCGGCGAGATGTGCGAAGCAACATCAACGCTTTGCGTGACCGCCGACATGAGGACAAGATAAGGTGACGAGAGGAGTATGACCGGGATCACGAAGCACCAGTGCGTAGCCGTGCGACCAAGATCGAGTCAGCGGCAGCTTCCACCAGCAGCCCGGCCCCGGAACAATCAAGGTGACATGATGCTCGCTCGCCTCCCTGAGACCGACGACACGATCATCGACGAGAAGATAGGGGGACGTGTGGAGTCTCTGCACTCACCCCTCGACTCCATGCAATGCGCTGGCCTCCAAAATTTCATGTCCTTCCGAGGTGCCGGCAGTGCGGGCTTCATACCTCTGATGAGGTCTTGAGCCTCCTCGTCCGCAGTGGTGTAGATGTCAGCCTGCCTGAACAATTGTTCAGAGGTGGTGGGCACCTTTGAAGGATGGCTTGGACGAAAGCTGAGTCACAGGATCTCCGATAGAAATCCTCGATCACGGCTGCCTCCGCGACCTCAGGAATGCGGCTCCTCATCGTTTGAAATCTTCTAAGGAACGAGCAAAGATTCTCGTTGCTTTGGCGTTTGATGGATTTGAGATCCCATGGCTGCGCCGGTTTGTCAGAAAGGGATTGGAAGTTCTCGACAAACTAGCGGCTGGAATCTTCCTAATCGTCGATGCGTTGTCGCGACAGATGTCGAAGCCATTGCAGTGCATCCTGCCCAAGGACAATGTGTAGGTACGCTATCATGACGTCTTTCGTTGCCCCAGCGGTCTAGGCGACGACCGTATAGACAACCAACCAACCCCCCGCTCTTGCTTGGGCTCATGCTTGTCGACGTTGGAAACTTTGAAGTTAGGAGGCCATTGGATTGCTCAAATTTGACGGGTGAGCACGGAGACCCCGCACGTTTCCCTTTCCTCCTATCGGTGATCATGTCGCCGATTTCGGGGAGGAGGTGAGCGAGTCTCATGTCGCCTCGACCGTCCTAGGGCCGGACAGATGGTAGAGGCTGCCACAGACTCGGTCCTAGCCACACGGCTGCGTGCTGGTGCACCATGTTCCCAGTCGTATTGTTCTCGGCGCCTTATCTCATTTTCATGTTTGCGATCGTGCGAAGCGCTGATGTTGCTTCGCGCGTCTCGTCGGCTATTGATGGCGTGATGCAGATCGTTCGGCGGGTGGGCGAGAGGTAAAAGATGATTAGTCGCCTGAGTGAGTACTCGTCGATAGCCTTCCGCGTCTGGGGTTCGTGGCATGCCGTTGGCTATTTGCGACAGGACCCCTCCAACCTCGTTTGGCGTGTTTAGCGCCCGAGCAAAGTCAGGGTATAGGTTCCGGGCGAGGAGCGGGTTCTCACGACGGAGCCTAGCATCTTGTTCTGCCTGCTCCTACTCGCGTTCCTGAGCTTGGCGACGATCATGGCGGTGAGAGTTGCCCCATTCTCGGCGCGTTCTTTCGTCAAGGGTCTCCCTCGTTTCCAAAGCTTCGTCCCGAGAGACGGACTGAGCCGGATCTCGTTCTCCGGCTTCGTGGTGTCATCATACGTTTCGATGTCTGTTTCGCCGTCGTCGCGCATCGTGCCGAGGAGGCTCTTCCCCCTGCGTGGTGGGTTCGTCGTCGAAGATAGACGATGTTTCTAGTCTCCCCTGAATGAAGAGGATGTCTGGGAAGAAATGCGTGGGCGTAGCGATGCGTTCCTTCCCGCTCTCACTTGAGGGCAAAGCAATCGGGACGACAGGCTGCAGCGCTGCCCTGCCCCGGTTTGAAGCGTTCATCTCCTTTTGTCGGGTGATCCGTGTCCACGCCTTGGTGGGCTAGGTGGACAACGGAGTCCATCGAGTTGGGGAGGCCATGGTAGATCGACCTTCAACCCTTTAGGGGATCCTGAGCCTGGCGCGGTTTGTGGTCTCGCCGCGGCTTCCTTTGGGGATCTCGAGGGAGATTTCCTCTCGGGTGAAGTCACTATGCGACACAGAATCCCTTCCACGTCCGCCACACTAGAGATGATTCCAAAGCAGAAGACTGCTCCTAGGCTGAAGGTGATCATGCTCTTGAAAACGATGGCCATGGAGTCAGCATTGATCGACGACGCACCCCTACCTGGCGCGCCAGATGTCAGTGTTTGTTGTCCGACCGCACACCCCGGGTTTACCCTCATGGTGCTTTTGAGTAGGACGATGTCATTGATTGTGACTCGATGGTTCGTGCATTAGCACGATGAGAGAAACACTCGGGTTTGAACAGGTTCAGGTCGCTTCGAGAGGCGTAATACCCTACATCCTATAGTGGTTTTCTGTATTGAGATGAGTTATAGGTTGTGGCTATGAGAATGATGGGTTGAGGGTGAGATGAAAATGGTAGGGGTGCCTCTTGGCCTTATATACATGACCAGAGAGGGCACCCCCTACAGATGTCGATCACAATCTCCTTGCTTATATCCTGATTTGTAGCGGACAATCTCCTTTATCCTGGGGAAATCTTATGCTCCCGCGTCCGAGTTACCGCCGGTGGTTCAGTCTATCGGGTGGGCGCAACAAACCCAACCTAACATACCCGCGCTCATGCAACACCTAACTCGGATGTGGGCCTTTTTCATATCAAAACTGTTTGCCTCAGCTGGTTTCCTTTATTCGGCCCACCACAAAGACGCCCCAGGAGGGCGCCTGTTGGATGGCCCCGGACGTTTTTTTGTGCTCGTGTGGACCCGGGATATCCATCTCCCACAAACGTAACACCAATTTCTAGGATGCTGATTGATGAAGGAGCAACCGTCATTTTAATGCCTTACTCCATGTATCGAAAGTATAATGTTTTTTTTTGCAAAAGAGACCTCGTGGAAACCAGAAAACTGATGCTTTTACAATAGTAGAAATTCGGAATGCAAAAATTTTATAGGAGACAGACAAAAAATTTACATGAATTAGTCCTATTTCAAGAAAAACAAAAAACGCGTCTTCCAAACACTGCCCTTTTCTTATACCTAATAAAATTTTGAAGAATAAAATGGATGAAACAACTTTGACATTAAAATGATTTTTATTCCAGTAGGGGAAGGATAGGTTGTATAGTTTTGAAGTTTGATAAAGAAAGTGATATAATGCATCGATAGTTATGGTCTTATGGAGATAAAAAAAGAAACCTTTTGGATTTGCAACGTGTCAATCAAGCGGCCCAGCACAACCACATTAGAGTATTAGACACAACGTCTATGGGGTGTTTGGTTGCTCCTGCTAAAGTTTAGCCCGGGTCACATCAAACGTTTGACTTTTAAATAGGAGTATGAAATATAGACCCAACCAACTGAACTAGATTCGTCTCGTCTTTTAATTTTCGGCTGACAAATTAGTTTTATAATCCGACTACATTTAATACCCGGAACGGAGGTTCAAACATTCGATGGGACATGGCTAAATTTTAGCGGGTTGTGCGATACGGCCCAAGTGTGGTTCAGCAACGCCGAAGAAAAATCAGACAAGAAGCCCCTCCGGCCCTCGCCCTCCCTAGTCCCTATTCGCCGCGCCCGCGCCCGCGCCGTCTCGAGGTCCGCCGGTCTCCTTCCGCCGCAAGCTTTGCTCCATTCCACCGCCGCCTCTTCCGCCTCCGTCGGCAAAATGCCGGTCTACAGCATCCGCGGCGTCAACGTCGACTTCCCCTTCGACGCCTACGACTGCCAGATCACCTACATGGACCGCGTCATCGAGTCCCTGCAACAGGTGACCAGAGTTCCCCGCTCCTCCAACCCCGCGTGCTAAACCCTACCCTCACTGCGACGTTCACGTGCCCAAAGTTTTGCTCGGTTTTGAGTTTTGACTGCTTCGCGTTTGCGTTGCCTCGGCGTATCGATGGACAGGGGAAGAACGCGCTGCTGGAGAGTCCTACGGGTACGGGGAAGACACTGTGCCTGCTGTGTGCGTCGCTCGCGTGGCGCCGCACTTTCGGCGAGTTCCTGCGGGTCGGGCGTGGGGGCGGTGGGACTAAGCAGTTGCCCTACGGGAGTCAGCCGTCCGCTAGCCAGCAGTCAGAGGACTCTACGTCTCAGAAGCAGCAGCAGTCGCGGTACCCAGTCATCATCTACGCCTCACGGACCCACAGCCAGCTTCGGCAGGTTATCAAGGAGCTCAAGGCTACCAGCTACAGGTCGGTAACCGAACTTGTACCCCAGTACCTTGTTTTTATTTGAGAGCTGATTGTGCTGAACTGTGCTGTTGAGTAACATCTCATGAATGCTATGGTGCTGAGGGCTGGATATGTCTTCAGTAGCTGCAGTTGCAGATTGACTCATCCCAGAGTCTCTGATGGTTCGGATGGTGTTACACAGGCCGAAGATGGCAGTGCTAGGTTCCCGTGAGCAGATGTGCATCCACGACGAAGTGAGCAAACTCCATGGAAGAGCACAGAACAATGCCTGTCACTTCCTCTGCAAGAAACGACGGTGCCCTCATAATAACCATGTTGCTGGTAATTGCAATAGAATTGTTTTTTGTTTGATAAGTCTTAAAATTGGCCCTGCAGACAAAAATAAACAACAACCTAAAAGGAAAATGCATACACAAATTCTGACCATTATTTATTATTTTATTCTTGCAATTGGTGCCCTCATAATAACCTCGAGCTGCTTTGGTTGATACAAAGTTTTGTATCTCTGAATGCCATGATTTATTATTTTATTCTTGCAAATGGCTCTTCAAGTTGAGGGCCTTCCCTAGTGCCTTAAAAACAACATTGGTTCAATACTGGTTGAATACTTCTGTTTTATCTTACTTTTTCTTTATATTTCAAATAAATTTCTATTATCAATAACACAGATATCACACATGAATGACATTTCCTGCAGAGTTCATAAAAAACAAACCTGAGCTTGGGAATGAGCCTTTTGATATAGAAGATTTGATAAATATTGGGAGGCATAAGGGCCCGTAAGTTTCAAATGTTTTCTCCCTATTTTTTCATTTTTAGAGAAATAGCAAGCATGCCTATAGATTTTTGACCCACAAATGACATTCTTTTCTTTATCACTTGAGGTGCCCATATTACATCTCCCGGGAACTTTCAAAGTCGGTTGATATTTTGTTTGCCCCTTACAACTATCTTATTGATCCGGGAAACCGTCGTTCCCTAAATGGCATACCATGGGACAATGCAGTACTTATATTTGACGAAGCACACAACTTGGTAAGGAGCTTCGTCTAGTTGATTTAGTACATGAACTCTCAATACTATATGGCTCTAAGCTGAGCATCCAGATGTAAAAGAAGTTACACTTTTCTTACACTTGAATTTGCCATAACTCTTTTATGTAGGAGAGTATATGTGCAGATGCAGCCTCTTTTGATTTATTTCCGAATAACCTCACAGCTTGCATAGCGGAAGCTCATGAATGCATCAAACTGTGTTCAGCAAAGAGGTCCATTGAAAATTCTGCTGATAAACAATTTGATCCTGAAAACTATGCAATCCTCAAAGGTGAACTAACATTCTCTCCACTTCTCAGTTGCATTCAGATCCATACTGTCCTATACTTCTGTATGCCTCTTTCGTTCATATGTGGAAAGTTTGCACCTTAACTTTGATTTTGAGAGTGATCTCGTGGTAATGTTGGAACATTCTTTCCAGCTCTTTTAATGGCACTTGAGAAAAAAATTGCTGAGCTGTTAATTGGATCCGAGTTGGGCTACACAAAAGCTGGGAGTTACATATACGATTTTCTCTCTGAACTGAACATTACATCAGACACATCCAAAAAACTGATTGAGACAATTGATTGTGCTTCTTTGCTACTAGAGGAAGGTAACTGATTTTTTTGTTATTATTATTTCATTGTAATACACTAATATTCTTGATAATTAGGTAGATCAAAGCTGTCCATTTTTTGCAGCTCGATTGTGTTGAACACAATAACTTTTACTAAATATCTGGATGGTCAGTGCAAAGTAGTTCAATAACTATTTTTTTCTCAAACACACAGGAGAACTATGTATTGTATTAAGAAGGAAAACACCCACCCACAAACCCTTCATTAAAAAAAAACATACACGCCCTTTTCGTCCAACAAACATGGCCTTGGCCAAAACTACAAACTAAACACCTATTTGTTGTTGGCCATGCCCTTTTCGTACAACAAACACGACCTTGACCAAGACTAGAAACTAAACATCTATTGGTTACTGGCCAGCTCCAGGGCAAGAAGGAAAGATAAGCTTTGACCCCCACCAATCATCCCTACAAATGCAGACAAGGCTCCATTCAAGTTGGGAGACATGCCATCACACATCAACTGTGATAATTCCAAATCATCCAAGCTCTAATTATTATTACCGAATTCAGCCCCTTCCTAGCCATGTCAGCCACTCCCAACTCCACTTTAGCCTATCAATCGTCAAAGGAGATTTCATCTTGTTGCAGAGAAAGATCGTTTGGTCCAATTTTGTGCAAAAGATGAACCTTGCCGAGCAAAGCTGGAAGAGACGAGCAGACGATTAATCGTCTCCTCCTGGTTACAAAGGGGTTAGCCAGCTGGATGCAGGAGACCATGGTGTGCCAACCGATGAGTGATCCAGCATCTATTATGGCAACAACCACATGAATAAGTGACAAATCCTGAGTGCTCATGCTTTCCAAATCTGTTCCCATGAACTGTAATTGATAGAGCCAAGGAAGAAGCCCATGCAAGCTGATTTAGCTGAGTACTGTTCAAAGGATGAAAAGCGGCAGACCCCTGTTTTCAAGTCGTCGACTAGTCGGCGACTAGTCGTCCAGTCGGTCCTGGGAGCTCGACTTTTCTAGCAAGTCGGGTGACTTGTCAACGACTGGAAATTCTCAGTCGACTAGTCGTCGACTTGGTCTGCCAAGTCGACCGACTTGTGCCCCAGTTCAGCCCAAACAGCCCAAAGGTCCATTACACAACATTTTTTCTTGATTTGGGAGAAAATGCAATGGATGATCTTGATTTGGGAGATATTTAGGGTATCTACTATGATACTATCTAGTATCTATCTAGCTGCAGCAGCAGCTTAGCTATCTAATGGAGCTTATTTCCTTTCAAGTTTGAACTATATTTTTTTGCTATTTGTTTTCCAATTTGAACTATATGGCTGTTATGACTTATGAGTTTATGACTTATCACTTATGTGGCTGATTTGGTTCAGTTTGAGGCTTCAAATGAGGTAAGACTTGCTATTTATTTCAATTTCGTTCAATTTCAGGCTTCACATGAGGTAAAACATGCTCTTTCTTCATATATAAATGCTATATTGTCTATATGAAGCCATTATATAGGCAAAACAGCCACTATATTGGCAAGTCGACGACTAGTCGACTGACTTATCGACTAGTCACCAAGTCGGTACCTTGTCGACTCGACTCGACTTATCGACTTGAAAACCTTCAGACATAGGAAATCCTCCACACTAGGCGGCAAGACAACCTCCGCAAGAATATCCTGCAATTTCATAAATTCAGCAATAACACCTGTTAGTTTCCTGGATATCAGAAGTTCAGCCATGACTGGTGAGGGTCAGTCCTCTTGTTTCCCCTAGTGGCGGATCTAGAAAAATTTACTAGGGGGTTAGGCGCTGAGCTTACAAAGGCATTAGAGGCTTTGTCCTTCTCGCAAGTGCAAAAACTCACGGAGCAAGATGAGCAACTTGCTGCCCATGTATCCATCTATCTGTCCAAAAAATTGTAGTAGCACCATCTCCAATTTCTGAAAATATTGCTATGGAAAAGAAGGCCTTTACTGAGTTATGAACTTGGATAGGAAACACTAACTGTTCTATTCTCAATTTTTGGTAAGCAGTTAAGCACAACCATCTCATATGAAAGGTCTGTTTGGTTCTGCCGTGAGTTGTAAAAAATCTGCTGATATGTGCTGTGGGAAAACTGTAAGCTATTTGGTTGAAACAACTATGAATACTACCCCTTCTATCTCCCTTGAAACAGCTGTGAAACGTCTCTCTATTTCCACCCATTTGGAAAAGCAGAAAGCCAAAAGTAGGGTCCAAAATGTTGCAAAAATTATACTACGCAAAATAAGCCGCTTCTGAAAAGCAGCTTCAGGTTCAGCTTGTTTGGTTGGCATTCTGCTTTTCGGCAGCTCCAGAAGCTGAACCAAACATAGCTGGAGTGCCCATCCAAGTATTTGCAAGTAAGAGATATTGAGCACACCATACTCTTGGAGGACAGAAGACTTTTGTCCATGCCATCAAACAATGGCCATCCTTTGCATCCTTACGCCCTTTCCCAAGAGAGCTTCTTGTAATCTTATAAATGGCCTAAGCCCATGGTGGGAGGTCTAAAGCCATTGCAAGATAGATCAAAGTGGAAGTGAGCACAAACTGAACAAAAATACGTCTCCCAGCCTGTCTTGATAGTTTGCCCTCTAGCCGGTAGAAGGCAAGCAATTTTATCAATTAGAGGCTGTAATTGTGCTCTGGTTGATTTCCTCAAAGATAAGGGAATACCAAGGTACCTACAAGTTACAAGGGAAATTGAGCACCTCACATGGCTGCTTTTCTTTCACAACAAGAATATCCAATTTCGAGCTCTGGATAGGAAACACATTGCTCTTCTACACATTGGTTTTGAGAACAGATGCTTCACCAAAATAAACAAATGATGTCCACGGTTATCTCTATCTGGCTGTGGGCAGGAGGAAAACAACAAAGTCATCTTTATATAGAGAAATCCTATGCGGTAAGGCATGTGCAGCAAGGGGTTGTAGGCTCCCCTGACTGGAAGCCAAAGGCCAAAGTCACCATATGCCCAAGGATTTCGATTACAAGAGTAAATAACATAGGTGATAATGGATCACCTTGCCGCAATGCTTGCTGGTGTAAGATAACATCAACATGGATCCCATTCTGTAGCACCTATGTTGAAGATGATGCTAAAAGCCCACTGTTAATATAACACCAAATAACCCCAAAACTGAGCTTTCTCAATATTTCAAGGAGGAAGGGCCAAGACATTGAACCGAACGCCTTTGTGATGTCTTAACTTCAGGAGAAGGTGGGGCTGTTTTTGCTGATGAGAAACTTGCTTATAGGCCGCCTAAAGTCCTTGACACGTCCTATCCTTCTAGACAGAAGAGTGACATTTGCTGTGTTAAGTGCTTCCATCGTCCTGAATTTTCTGCTCCAAACTGCTGAAATGCAGCCATACTATTCTGTTTTAACTTTTGTTCTGTTCCTGCATATTTAGGAAATTCTGCTCAAACTGGGCCAGGGGTCCAGGCAAAGGCTGCAGTGTCTAGATTGGAGTCAATTAGGGACATGTTAGACATAATTTTTAGGGGTGGTGGTCAAAACCATGCAAAATATTATCGAGTAAGTTTCTCATCATTTACATTTCGCGGTTCATATCCATCGAGTATTTAAGTATCTCTCTAATTGCATTTCTATGTTTGCTTTCATTGGGTGTTTATCCATTACTATAGTTATTTCCATGCCTCTCAATAATTCCGACTTCCCTCTTATTATCGCCATTCAACCCTCTTTACATATTTGCAGCATAAGCTTGCATTCTTTACTGTACTCTTACAACAACACTCGATGTTTTCAGTTTCATGTGAACGAATCTCAACAAACACATGGAGATGCATTGAAATTTTTGGGTAAGTTCAAAGTCAATTCCTGACTATATATGTTCTTTATATGAAGGAAAAAACCAACTTCTCCCAAAGTTTGGTTTGTTTCCTGAACTCTAGTTAACCCCCTAAACTAACATTTGGTTTAATTTACTCCCTCCAACCATTTCAATGGGTTTAATTTACAGTTGGAATGGGAAACCCTAACCCTAACCGGGTTGGGAGTGCAAATATATAAGCTGAGTAATTGGGCCAAGCCCATTACACCGAGGGTATGTAAGTAATTACACAGAGACTAACACCAAAACCTTAACAATACTTTAACACCCCCACATTCTCAACTCTATCCTGTACAGATGTTGAGACTGGATCGAAAGTCGGCGAAGACACTCGACGACAGTCCCTTGGTGAAGATGTCTGCGAACTGCAGCGTGGTGGGGACGCTGAGAACCCGAATGTCAATGGCGGTGACCCGCTCGCGGACAAAAGTGCAGGTCGATCTACACGTGCTTCGTGCGCTGATGCTGCACGAGATTGGTGGAGAGGTAGACCGCGTTGACGTTGTCGCAGTAGACGAGGCTGGCGTGCTGGAGGGGTCCGTGGAGTTCGTGGAGAAGCTGGCGCAGCCAGGAGGCCTTTGCCACGCTATTGGCCACAATGCGGTACTCGACCTCTGCGTTGGAGCGGGAGATAACGGGCTGCCGCTTGGTGGCCCAAAAAACGAGGTTTGCGCCCAAGAACACGGCATAGCCGGAAGTGGACCGACGCTTGGGATAGCCAGCCCAGTCAACGTCGGTGTACACCACGAGCTCCGACGTCGGGGAGGGGGAGGGTCGGAGTAGAAGGTCGTAGTCGAGGGAGTCGCAGAGGTAGCGCAGGATCCGCTTGAGAGCGGTGAGATGGGGCTTCCGCGGGGTGTGCATATGCACCACACCTGCTGGACGACGTAGGTGATGTCGGATCTGGAGAAGGTAACGTACTGGATGGCGTCAGTCAGGCTCCGGTACGACATCACGTCGATGACCGGGGGCCCGTCGTTCTCAGAGAGCTTCACCTGACTGTCGACAGACGAGGAGCAGGGCTTGCAGTTGGACATGCTAGCCCGTTCCAGGATGTCGATGGCGTACTGGCGTTGGTGGAGGAAGAGACCCTGGGGTCGACGTTCGACGGTGATGCCAAGGAAGTGCTGAAGGGGCCCCAGGTCCTTCATCACGAACTTCCGCTGAAGGGCGGCAATTGTGCGTTGTAGGAGGTTGGCGGTGGATGCCGTGAGCACAATGTCGTCGACGTAGAGCAGGAGGTAGACGGTGTCGTCGCCGCACTGGTAGATGAACAAGGATGTGTCCGACTTGGCCTCGACGAAGCCGATGGAGGCCAAGTAGGAGGCGAAGCGACTGTACCATGCCCGCGACGCCTGCTTGAGGCCTTACAGGGACTGGTTCAGCCAACAGAACAAATCCGGACGAGCGGCGTTGACGAAGCCGGTGGGCTGGCTGCAGTAGACAGTCTTCGTCAGAGTGTCGTGGAGGAAGACATTCTTAACGTCGAGCTGATGTATCACCCAGTCCCGAAGGACCCAACGAGCCTTGCGGTTGAGGGACGTTCGAGGTCAGCTAGTGGCGAAAGAGCCACTTGTCGATGACCACGTTGGTGCCTGGTGGACGCGGCACCATGTCCCAGGTGTGGTTGGCCAACAGGGCCGCGTATTCCTCCATATCGCTGCGCCAGTGGGGGTCGACGAGGGCGGCACAAACGAAGGAGGGGACCGGGGAGGCATTCGAAGGAGTGGCAGTTGTGTCAGCCGCCAGGATCAGTCGGTCGACGGGGCGGAGAACGCCGACTACGTGGCGATTCACCATTGGGTGGACATGCCCAGGGTCGCGGTGGCGATCGAGTGGTACACGGGAGGCTCAGTGCTAGGGGTGGGCACTTTTTTACCGTAAACCGAAAACCGAACCGTACCGAAATTTCGGTTTTTTCGGTAATTCGGTTTGGTTTCGGTTTTTGTATCTCAGAAGTTCGGTTTTCGGTATCGTAATCGGTTTTCACCGTATACCGAACCGAAATACCAAAAAAACCGAAAACCAAACTTTATCAATTCTAAAATTTGACTATTCGATTATGTGAACAAAATGTGTGAAGCAATTAAATTGTTATTCATTGATTTATATGTGATGTATGATGTATCTCTAAATATTTGTACCTATATAATTTTTACTTTTTAAAATTATTTGAAATCTATCATGTAAACTTGTTGTATGTGTTGTCTTGGGTATAAGTTTGGTATTCGGTTTTTACCGAAAACCGAAGTAAAAACCGAAACCGAACTTCTCGGTTTTTCATTTTCGAGAAAACCGATCGGTCTCTAATGTTTAGAAAACCGAAGTTTTTTAAAAACCGAAAAACCGAACCGAAGTTTCAAAAAAAACCGAATGCCCAGCCCTACTCGGTGCTGGTCGACGAGGCGCCGGGAGCCGAGGGCGTGGCCCGCTCGCGGTGGTGGTAGACTAGGGTGGGGTTGGCAAAGCGAGTCGCTCTTGTCGGCGGGGCTGGGTCAGCAGGAGTCGAGGGAGTGGTTTGCCCGTGGCGGTGGTTGACGAGGGCGAGGTCGGCGAAGCGGGCCACGCTCGTCGACGGGGCTGCGCGTGGCGCGGGTAGAGGCATGAGTGAAGGCGTCGTGGCCGTGCGTGGCGCGAGCAACGGCGCCAGGCGGGGCACCTGGGGTGGAGGGGAAACCGGATCAGACTCAAGGAGAGAGTCGAGATCAGTGGGTGGGGAGGAGCCAGCAAGGGGAAACACATCTTCATCGAAAACAACGTGACGAGAGATGAGTATGCGGTGGGAGACGAGGTCAAGACAACGATACCCCTTGTGGTCAGGGGAGTAACCGAGGAAGAGGCAGCGAGTGGAGTGGGGAGATAGTTTATGGGGAGCAGTATAAAAAGTGTTGGGACAACAGGCACAACCGAGCATGCGAAGGTGGTCGTAGGAGGGGGATGTGCTATACAGAGCGAAGTGGGGAGTGGGGTGGCTCACCACCTTCGAGGGGAGGCGGTTGAGGAGATGTGTGGCTGTGTTCAGGGCCTCTGCCCAGTAGTTGGTAGGGAGAGACGCTTGAAAGAGAAGGCATCAGATCATGTTGGTGGTGGTGCGAATGATGCGTTCGGCCCGACCGTTCTGGGGAGAGGTGTAGGGACACAAGAGACGCAACTTGACGCCATGGGTGAGGAAGAAGGAATGAGAGGCGTTGTTGTCGTACTCACGACCATTATCACACTGGAGGGCACGGACCGGGCGACGGAACTGGGTAGAGACCTAGGTGAAGAAGTGGGCGAGAGTGGCGAACGTGTCAGACTTCAGCCGAAGAGGAAAAGTCCACATAAAATGAGAGAAGTCATCTAGAATGACCAGGTAGTATTTGTAACCAGAGAGGCTGAGGACAGGAGAAGTCCAGAGATCACAATGAAGAAGATCAAAGGTCTGAGCAGCTATGGACATGGAAGTGGAAAAAGGAAGACAAGAGTGACGGTCGAGCTGACATGCATGACAGAGGCACTTAGAGGAGCCCCGGGTATAGGAGATATCTGAGCGGCTGGAAAGCTGGTACATCACGTCAGGTCCAGGGTGCCCAAGACGACGATGCCAAATGGAGGAGGTGGTGGTAGTAGCAAGAGCATGGGGGAGGCTACACTGGTGGAGGGAGTGGATGGCAATTGGCAAGTGAATAGAGTAGAGGGGACCGGAGCTGTCGCAGCGAGGAGCATGACACGAGTGGGAAGGTGGCGTATGGTGAGCCCCCAAGGATCGAACTCCATAGAACAATGTTTGTCACTAGTGAAGCGACGAACCAAGAGAAGGGGATGAGTCAGACCGAGAGCAACAAGGATGTCGTTAAGGTAGAATGGTCCCGGAAGAACCGATGTACCTACTGAGGTGACCGGGAGGGTGGAACCGTTGCCCACAAAAATAGAGGGAGGACGTGAGGAGTGTCGAAAAGCAGCGGGAAAGGGGTCAGGGCAACGATGGTGAGGCCGAACATGATCGGGGTGGGGTGGAGACCGAACGACGTGGAGGAGGGGGCGCCGAGGGGCGCGTTGGTGGTCACTAGCGCTGCGACGAGCGTAGCGGAGGGCAGCTGGCCGGAGGGTAGAGCGCCGGAGCCAAGCAGGGCCGTGGGGTCGACGGTGCCATCTTGGCGAAGGCACGCTGGTGCAAGGGGTCGCGCCATGGGGAGAGGAGCGATGGCGCAAAGGCGAGAGAATCTCCCGGACGCCGTGTGGCGCGAACGAGGAGGGGCTAGTCCGGCGCGCGGAAGCAGAGGAGCCGACGACCAGGGAACGACGAGCCTGAAGAGAGGGGGCACACCGACGACCGACTGGTGAGGCGGCGCACGCGGCGTGGCCGAGAGCGGGGCGACCAAGCACAGTCGGGGAGGAGGCCGGGCGAGGGTGTCGGGCCTGGCAGAGGGCCGGCGGCGTCCGCGTGTGTCAGCAGCGACGAGGGAGGCCGTATGGGAAGCGACCGACGGCGACGACGGGGCAGAATCTTCGGCTGCTAGGGTTGGGGACACACGCCGGCAAAAGGAGGCCCAACGGGAAGAGCGCCGACAACCTGAGAGAAGGGGCCGACGGTCAGGAGCGAGCGCCGGCGGGCTAGGCGCGCCGTGCCAGGGAGGGACAACGTGGATTCATGGCTGTCGGTGGAGGCGCGGCCGGCTCCTGCTTGCAGACGCAGCCGACGGTGGCTGCAGGAGAGGTGGACGCCGCCGCCGACTGTAGGAGCGGCTGGGCACCGGCAGGGCTCCGACGCGCCGGCGGCGACTGCAGGAGCGGCTGAGCACCAGCAGGGCTCCGACGCGCTGGCGGTGCGCGCAGCTGGGCGCGAGCAAACTGGTGGGCGTCGCAGGCCGTGTCCGGGGGAAGGGCGCCCGCCACCAAGGAGAAAGACGACCACCAGGGAGGAAGACGGCGGTGGCCGGAGAGAGAGAGGAGGCCGGGCGACTGAGGGGTGGGAGGGAGGGAAGAGAAGATTGGCTTGGGTACCAAGTTGGAATGGAAAACCCTAACCTTAACTGGGTTGGGAGTGCATATATATATAAGCTGAGTAATTGGGCCAAGCCCATTACACTGAGGGTATGCAAGTAATTACACATGGACTATCCCCGAAACCCTAACATTACTCTAACATTTACATCTTAAGAAGGGCGGACCTGATGCAGTGGTTGGGGGTTGTCTTATTGAGTCACTAGGTCGTGGGTAGCTTCTCCGCAATTGGGGGGGGGAGGGGAGGATTGCCTCGATTTATCCCTTCTCAGACCCCACTCATCTGTCATTGGATCTCTTTTTTTTAAATGTACACCTTACAAATATTTTCTTATTTGTTTCTCTATGTACACATTGAGTTTTAGTTTTAATTTTTTTGAGGTGATAGAGTACAAAATGGTTTACAAATGCCAAACTTGAGGGTAGTAATTTGGACCTTTTCCTTTATATGAAGGGGAAAGTCGGTAATCCCTGATACAGTCACTAGTACTATAAACCACATGGATTGTTGATTATTTAAAGGGGAAAACACAACTGACACTTGGTACAGTCATTCTACTACCCACATGCTTTGAATAGTTACACCAACTCCCTTCAGGTATGGTGCCGTCGAACAAAAAATAATTGAAACATAAAAGATTTACATAATTCCAATGTACACGTCAGTTAGTTCATTCTCAGCTACCGAATAAGTAGAATAACTACATCTTTATTGATTATCTACAGGTTTCTTGCATTTTCAGGTAAGTCTTCAAGGACCCTTAGTTGGTGGTGTTTCAACCCGGGGCTGGCGATGGAAGAATTTCTCAAGTTGGGTGTGCGCTCTATCATATTAACCTCAGGCACCTTGTCTCCGTTGGATTCACTAGCCATGGAACTAAACCTGTAAGTAAATCTACATTCATTTCATTTACTTAGTCATTGAACTGTAGCTTTATTGGTTGCTTATTGATATTGGCTTCTCTGCTTTATGTTGATTGCCGAGATAATATTTTTTTCCCCATGAATCCAGTGAATTCCCAGTTAGACTAGAAAATCCGCATGTCATTTCTTCAGACCAAGTCTGGGTTGGAGTTGTGCCTGTCGGCCCTTCGGGACATGCTCTTAATTCTTCTTATCGTACGCGTAATACTATACAATATAAACAAGAGTTGGGCACTGCAATAGGTAGGCCAATACTAACAATATATGCAGCTGCTTTTGTTCTGGTACAGTTTTGCTGACATATGTGCTCATTTTATAGTAAATTTCGCACGCATTGTGCCAGACGGACTCCTTGTTTTCTTCCCTTCATATTCTATGATGGACATGTGTGTTGACTTCTGGAAAAATAGGGTATTCATTGGTTCTGGAAAAGTAGTTCTTATCATTTGAGGTGTTTACAAAATTAGAAATTTTATAACTTAAATCTCTTACAGAACCATTCAAATTCAGCGTCTGAGAACACAATTTGGCAGCGGATCTGTAAGCACAAGCAGCCAGTTATAGAGCCTAGGCAGTCATCAAACTTTCAGAGTGCAATTGAGGTTTGAAATATTTTATTAGATGTCACTTGAATGATAACACTTCATATTCCCGTAACTATGAACCATTTGATTTGCAGGATTATAGAGCCAAATTACACGATTCTTCTTCTGGGGCAATATTTTTTGCAGTTTGTCGTGGCAAAGTTTGTTCCTGTTCTTTGTAACCTTTGCTATCTATTATCACCACTTTTTTTATATCCAGTCTCAATGATCTTGAGCTAAATGCTTCTTTTGCCAGGTCTGTAACATGCTAATCAATTTATTAACCATTATGTGTACCCTTTTTTGCGCTGAAAGATAAAACATGCTTAGTGGCATATGGGTCCTGTCTGGCATGGCTTTTCTCCCAGATTCCCATCAGAAAAAGCGATGCAGCTGCCAAATGCTCGTCTTGCTTCTTTCCTAATTGCTTCTATGAACGAGCTTAAAAGCGATAAGCCATAGTTGAGGTGTTTTTCCCAACTTCTTTGCCTGTCGCACGTACGCCCCCTCCTCTGCCTAGTTCGCTCTCTGGCGCAGCTGCTGCCCTTGTGTGATCCCTGATGTGACATGCAACGGCGCTGCTCCTCACTGGTCTTGACTGTGCAACGATTCTCGGCCTGACATGTGATCGCGCACGGGGCATGTCAGTTTCTGGCTGTGAGACAATCTGGGGTACATCTGTCTTGGCAGCTTGATGACCTGGGACTGTGCCACAGTACCTTCCAGTTGTCGACGTGTGTTGCAGCGCAGGAGCCACCAGTTTTCTCACGTGCCGGAGCTCGCCTGGAAGACAAGCCCCAGCAGAGTGGGCCTTGGGCTTGGACTTCAGGGAGAGTGTGGGGATTCACAGGATTCATGGCTGCAAGCCATTCATTGGAAGGGGTGGAGATGAGAAGTGATTGGATTCAAATGGGAAGATTCTCCTTTTACAAAAGCTGGCTCATTGTAAAAGCTGACTTATTCACCTCCAAACAGGGTCACAGTAGCTGTATGAGTGCTGCAATGTTAATATAAACATTGTACGTTTATAAAGCAGTTTCATGAATGCTCTGCGAAAAGCAGGTATACATGGTCATGATCATGATTACATGAATGACTTGTTTCTGCTGTAAAATTACATTTCATTGCGCCATAGAAGTAACCATTGGCTGGGCAAGAAAAGAATTGATGCCAGGGGCCAAGCAGGGTACTACGGGACAGAGTCTATAGATTCGATGGTTCTAGACTTCTAGTGCCAAATTGTGAAGCATGGGTGGTCCTGTGATTAAAAATTAAGTGAACAAATCAATGGGTCATTAAGAGGACATGTACTAATAAGTTGGGAGTACCATTTCCAAAATGTTGCCTTTTCACTAATCTCTGAGTTTTGCCCCCTCATTTATTCATTGTTATACTTGTGCAGGTTAGTGAGGGTCTTGATTTTGCTGATCGTGCTGGGAGGGCAGTAATAGTTACTGGAATGCCCTTTGCTACTCCAACTGATGCCAAGGTTTGTTTCTATGTGTATGATGTGTAGTGTTCTCCTTTATTACTAAAAGTAACAATGTCTCCTTTTGTTTTGCTCCGGTTCTTGCTTTGGAACTGACAATTTTGTACCAATATATTGAGTTTTACTGGCTTGTTATGTTGAGCTGGGTTCATACGTGGATATTCACACATTTTCAATTGTAACATTGGATAGTTCAATTCTTCTGTGGCAAGTCTGGTTTTCTTTTCTTCTTTGTTTTTTGACCTGCATGATTTTATTACCATATTGCACAAACTACTAGCTCTTGGACTTCTGGCAAGAGTAATTGGTTTATTCCTTTAGCTAATCTTCAATTTTACTTTATGTATGTTCCAGGTTCGGCTCAAGCGCGAGTATTTGGATAAGCAGGGGACACCATCTAATAAAAACACAAAGGTTCAGCAATTTCATAGTAAATTGTTAAGCATAAATTTGCTGGTCAATTTTACAAAAAAGGTTTTGTGATTGTTTTGTAGATGTTGACAGGAGAAGAATGGTATGTGCAACAAGCAGCACGGGCTGTCAATCAGGCTGTTGGACGTGTTATCAGACATCGCCATGACTATGGAGCTATTATTTATTGTGATGAAAGGTCTAAACCTAATCATTGTCCTCTTAAGTAAAAAATCTAAGCATTGTTGCTTTTGTGCTGAATTTCCTGTGGAAATATATTATTTATTGTCTGGGCTGTCAATTATTTCTTCATCTTCCATGCTATAGTAGACATTAACATTATCATACATAGTCATACCCACCATTATTATCTTGATTATTTTTATATAATAGTAGATACATAGAACACCGTGAAGAGAGTCATAATGAAACCACTTCGTTTCTTCTGTTATTCATGCATGCTGTAATCAGTATACTGCCATTTTGGGCTCCATGAGTTCATATTATAATCCTTAGAGTGTAACCAGAAAAGGAGGATCAACACTTTGATTTTTTTTTTTTGCATTTTGTGAGCTTAGGTCAAAGTAAACTAATATATGCAGTTTTAAGGATCATGAGACTGTGGACTAGGTTTTGCATCTTGAACCAGATTTCTTGTTTCGGTCAAACTTCTCCAGAACAGCTGACATTTAACAGAGCTGCTTCACATTGGATGTTGGTTATAGGTTTGTGTGGCCAAATTATCAATCTCAGATGTCATATTGGCTCCGACCTCATATAAAGGTACATTTGTTTGCCGTCTTCCTAAAATGCTCTTTTCTGGTATCTTCACTGTGCTGATATTCCTTTTGCAGTGCTACTCAAAGTATGGGGAAGTAGTCCAAGGATTGACCCGATTTTTTCGAGATAAAGCTTCTTCAGATCCTTTGACACTAGAGCCAACAGATTGTAATAGTAAGTCTGGTTTTGAATATTGTGATGAACTTCTTTTATATGCCTTTTCCTATCTATTTATATGCAAGTTTATGCATATTTAATTATTTTTTGAAACTTAATCTGGTGTACTTGTTTTTCTAGAAAAATCCAGTGTACTTGTTAATGATACATGTCCTGCTGTGAATATGGTTTTTTTTTCACAGCTTATGTGTTAGCTGGCATATTGATGCTAGTTGATGTCAAATTTTTCTTAGAAGTCCCAGGGGATAAGGGAATAGTTGATTCATTGGGCCACCAAATTGATGACCCTGTGGGCTTTACACCGCCAAGGCATGGAGAATCTGCTAGTGCATCATTACAATCGAAATGCCATTTGTAGTTCTTCATGATGTGCTCATTATGGAAAAGGAAATTGTGCAAATGTAAATATATTTTGAACTATTCAAATTCATTTGTAGCTTTGAAATTATGATTCAAGCTGTGACTATTAAAATTAGAAGGAACTATGGAAGAATAATACTCTCTCCATCTCATTGATTAAGGTGTATAAATTTTTGGCACGGTCTTTAAAGCAAAACTACCATTCATATCTTTCAAAATATATCATCAAGAAATACAAAAATACCATTATGTTAAAGTACTTTTGTATATGAATTCAAATATACAACATGCATATACTCTATATATATATATATATATATATATATATATATGGTAAATTATTAATCAAAGATTTAAAAGGTTGACTTTTCCAAATACACGCACACCTTAATCAATGGGATGGAGGGAGCAGCACATTAGTATACACTAGTACAATGCCCGTGTGTTACGACGATATACGAATCATATTTGATGGTATAATGCGACAGACGACACCCAACGGTCCAGTGGCAAGCCAGTGTGATGGACCCACCCCACAAAAATAAATTTAAAATTAAAGTGGACCCTCCCCACAAAAATAAATTTAAATTTAAAGTGGACATATGACCCACATACCAGATATTAAACTATAAATACTGCATTTTGCCAAAAGGTTGAGAAAGGTACGAGTTTAAAAGGAGACCCCCTTTTCTAATAGCTTGCTCAGTCGGTCGTCCTTTTTTCTCTCGAAAAGAGCGCAGGAGAACTGCGCACCCATATATTAAAGTAGATGGGAAAAAGGGCCGTAAAGACCCATGTACAAATTACTCCTTATGGAGGCCAGAAGCAGGCATACACAAAAGTATCCATAAATTTTTTGACTAAGAAACTACAACCCTAGGAGCTAGGAAGTTTGGCCGGCCAAAAAGGAAAGCCCTTTGGCACCAACCAGCTGCCACATCTCCCTTTCCTCACCAGCAGCCTAAAGTAGGAAGGAGATAGAAGGGGTCCTTCCATCAAACACCACCTTGTTCCTATGATTCCAGATCAACCGGGCCCGTAAGGCAATAAGAGAGTCCAGTCCTTTCTTTCTCATACTGAGGACATGAGCCAAGGATTTCTCCCACCAACCAAAGAAGGAAGTCTCCACTTGCTGAGGGGATAAGCTGTGCAACCCAAACTTTCTCAAAAGGTTGTACCAGAACACTCTTGAGAACACACAGGAAACTAGCAGGTGATCAATGCTTTCAGATTCTTGATCACATAGAGGGCACCTAACCGTGTGGTTGATGCCTCTTTTTTCCAGCCTATCAGCAGTCCAACATTTGTTGTGTGCCACCAGCCACAGGAAGAAATGGCACTTGAGTGGCATCCAGGATTTCCAGATCCTTTTGTGGTGATCAAAGGAGCACGAACCCTGGAAGAGACCAACATAAGCAGTTTTAGCCGAGTAATTACCATCTGGCGCTATGGAGAAAATGTGCCTGTCTTCAATATCAGGATGCAACGGTGAATCTGTTAGAGCTTCCTAGAGGTGCAGAAAATCAATCAAGGCCCCTGCTGATAGAGCGCCCCTAATATCACCAATCCATCTCCTATTGACCATAGCCTCTTGCACTGTTCTTTTGTTGATAATCCTTTTAGATATGGTGCAGATCAGCCTTGGTGCGATGTCAGCTACCTTTTTTTCCATTAATCCATTTATCAACCCAAAAAAGAGTATTCACACCATTACCAACTTCCGACACCAGCACTGCAGAGAAGAAGGACCTGGCAATGCTTGGGACCTGAATGTGTAGGTCCACCCATGGCCTGGAAGAATCAGTTTTTTTCAGCCACAACCATCTCATTCTAAGAGCCCAACAAAGCTTAGGTAGGCTAGAAATCCCTAGGCCTCCCATATGGAGAGGCCTTCATACCTTTTCCTAGGCCACCATACAATGGCCTCCTTTAGCATCCTTCCTGCCTTGCCATAAGAAACCCCTTCTAATTTGTCAATTGCATCCAATGCCCACTTAGGGAAATCAATAGCCATTGCGGTATAAATTGTCATACTAGTGAGGACATGCTGCACTAGAATTCTTCTGCCATCTTTGTTCAACAGCTCTGCCTTCCAGCTTGGGAGAAGATCTGCAATTCTCTCAATAAAGGGCAGAAACTGCTGCTTGGTCAGTTTGTGGAGGGAAAGAGGGAGACCCAAATATTTGCAAGGGAGGGACGCCATCCCACAAGGTAACAAGCTTTGAACCTCTAGGATGGTCTACTCCGAACATCTGATAGGATAGATACTGGATTTCTGAAAATTGTTGCGGAGACCAGAGGCATTCCCAAAAATGTTGAGAATGTCAAACAGATTAGAGCAGATCTTGGCATGGCTTGACTATACCCATTCAGCAACATGTTAAAGATCTTTTTGCAGCGTCTCTGATTTCCCATGTGGGAAATGGCTCTAATACCTTATTCTGGACAGATAAGTGGCTAAATGGATGTTCCATCAGAGATCTTGCTCCAGTAGTGGCGTCCAAGGTGTCTAAACGAGCTCTTACCTCATTGACAGTGAGTTAGGCTCTTGTAAACAGGCAATGGATAGCACATATTAAACCCCCCTTTCCTTAATTGGAATTCAACAATTTCTTCTCTTATGGGATACTTTAGGGGACATGCAGCTTTCTCAGGAGGAAGACCGCCATGTTTGGAGGCACGAGGCATCAGAGCTGTTCTCTTCTAAATCCTGCTACAATGTCCTTCTCTTTGGCTCTACTGTTTTTGAGCCTTGGAAGAGATTATGGAAGACCTGGGCTCCTAAATGCAAGTTCTTCCTTTGGTTGGCTATAAGGAACAAATGTTGGACAGCCGACAGATTACAGTTGAGGGGAATGCCACACCCAGATGTTTGCCCCATGTGTGATCAAGCCCAAGAGACAATTCAGCACCTACTTACTGCGTGCATTTTTGCCCGGCAATTTTGGCACACAATTCTTGCTGCTATTGGTTTGGGGCACCTCACTCCAACAGCTGATGAGGAGAATTTTGCAGACTGGTGGGGAAAGGCAAGCCTTCGGGTTGTCAAGACGAGACAAAAGGGGCTTAACTCTCTAATCATCCTGGGGGCTTGGTGTCTATGGCTTCAGAGAAACAGAGCAGTGTTCCATGGGGAGGCTCCCTCATTACCCAGGATTTTCCGGTGTTTCTCGGATGAATACGTTTGCTAGGTAATAGCAGGAGCTAAGGAGTTTGGGAGCTTGGGCTCAGCTGCTGCCCTGGGCGTGATCGGGTCAAGTTTCAGCAACAATCTGTAATCTCTTTCGGGTTTATAAGGGGAGAGTTGCTCAGCAACATCTCCTCTATTGTAATATGTTTTTTTTCCTCTCTAATATATAAGATGCGCAGTTCTCCTGCGCGTTCTAGAAAAAAGAGAATGTCAAGAGTAGTGGATATGCCATTCTGAGTTGGGAGCAGGAAGAGGGCCACATCGTCAGCGTAAATAGAAATCCTATGAAGTTTCTTTCTGTTGGACAATTGTTGCAGCAACCCAGTCTCTTCAGCTTTGGAAAAGAGAAGGCAAAGGACTCCATGACTAGAATGAATAACATGGGGGAGAGGGGATCTCCTTGCCTAAGCCCCCTGCTATGTTGGATTGTATTGCCAGGACAGCCATTGAGCAAGACTTGAGTAGTAGAGGAACCAAGTAACCCACTTATAATATCTCTCCAGACCTGGCCAAAACCCAATGCCTGCAGCACCTCAACCAGAAAAGGCCATGAAACCGAGTCAAAGGCTTTTGTGATGTCGAGCTTGAAAAGTAGACATGCCCTATTTTGCTGATGCAAAAATCTCGAAGTCTGCTGAATTAGCATAAAATTGTCCTGAATAAATCTTCCTTTGATGAAGGCACTCTGATTTGGGGAGACCATCTCGTTTAGTTTGCTAGCAAGCCTATTGGCCAGGATCTTGGTTACCAATTTTGCAAAGCTGTGCACAAGACTGATAGGTCTGAAATCTTTCACCTGATCAGCCCCATCAAACTTTGGGACCATAGTAATATATGGAGAATTTACTTTGTCCAAGTTAATGAAGTTCCTACACCATATTGCTGAAATTGCATTGAGCACCTCCACTTTGATGATGTTCCAACAAACCTTATAAAATCTCCCGGTGAACCCATCTGGCCCAGGGGCCTTATCGGCAGGTAGATTCGAAACAGTTTCCCAAACCTCCTGCTCAGTGAAAGGGCCGTCCAAAGTAGAGAGGTTATGAGCTGGGAGACAAGAGCTTCTAAGTCAATGGTGCTTTCCCTGAACACAGACTGACCAATAAGATTGGAATAGAACTGGTCCACTAGATTAGCTTTGTCAGCCTGGCTAGTAACAATATTATCACCATCTTTCAGCAAGGTCACCAGATTTTTCCTTTTCCGATATCTAGCATGCATATGGAAATATTTAGTGTTTGCATCCCCATCCTTAATCCTTGTTATTCTTGATCTTAATCTTGCCATCGTTCGCTTGAAGGAGGCCAACAACAGGGACTGTTTCTTGAGCCTATTTTTAAGCCAGCTTTCGGCCGGAGCGAGGGTCATGTGATCTTGAGCGATTTCAAGTTTATGCAGCAACTTCTTTGCCAGACAAAGCTGAGAGACAATATGCCCTACCTGCTTATCACTCCAGGTGCGTGATCTCTTGGCTGTCTCCTTGAGTTTCCTATCCAGGGTGATAAAGGGACATCTGGCCGGATGCACAGAATTCCAAGCCTCCAGCACCACATCCTGAAAACCCTCCATTCTGGTCCAGAAGGATTCAAAATGGAACCTTCTCTTGCCAACCGTATTGTCTTCCTCCTTCACCTAGTGAGGTGGTACTATCTGGGAGCACCGCTCTGCGTGTGGTTTCGTGTTATGTTGGGCTTGTGTGTTTTCTCATGGCCTATCTGGGAGGTAAAGACATGTTTGTTAGATGAGACGTGGGGGGAGAAAAACAAATCTACTCTACGCGCATGACACATGACGAACGGAACTCGTGTTTTAAAGGAGTAGAGATATTATCATGACTGATACTTCTTTTGGTTTCTTACATTTATGACTACTGAAAGGGTTGCTATACAGCCTAGTTTTATTTATATTTATAGAATATGATAGTCAAGGTCAAGCAGCGTAATGCCAGCTCTCTTCCACTGAATGGTTTAATTTCGTTGAGGCAATGCAGTACAAAACTTTTGGCCTTTAAATTACTACACTTGTGTGCTGTTTCTTTTATTTCTCTTAGCAATTGTTATTTATTTACAGCTCATTGCATAATGTTCTTGCATGCAGATTGTATAGCACCACCAGCAAACAAACACATGCTTAAAGAGAAGCTATCAGATTTGGTACATCCTTTGCATTGACATAGCTGATCGAGATTTAAGTTTAATGCATCTGGAGCTTACGGATGCTGCCTTCCTTCTGCTAGGCTGCCAGTGCACAAGATGAGTGCCCACAAATCACATTATCAGGAAATTCAACCATGAGAAGAAGTAACTTCATGAAGTTGGCTCAGATCACTCCTGCTAATCGTTCAACCCTTACTACAAAACACAACTTTGTGTCTACATCTACGAAGCACAACCTCCCAGAAGACCAGCTGTCACAGGATACCAATGTTGATATTACTGTTGACTTGGCAATACAAGGGCATTTGAAGGAACATACCTTCAAGTCTTTAGGGCTTAAGAAAGCTAAAACAATGGACAGATCCAAAGATGCTGTTGTTTTAGATGACGTCTCTTCAAAATTGCCTCAAAATATAGGGTCAAGAGCTTTGGCCAGATACCAATGTGGTGGACCTACACCTGAATCAAAGAAAAGCACTATAGCAACAGCATGCGGAAAGAATGATGGGGCCTGTGAAAAAACTGAAGGCCAGGAATCTAACTCAGGGCCAGCCTTCTTGAAGCTGGTATGTTGTTATTTCACTGTAGTTTGATCCCATTTCACGCTTTGCAGAATCAGCAATTTGTTATATGTAAATCTTTTCACTATGCATGGGATAATTGTACTCCTTCAATGTTTGCTAGGTTCAAGAAAAGCTTAGTCCTGCAGAGTACTGTAGTTTGATCCCATTTCACGCTTTGCAGAATCAGTGCAATTCGTTAATATGTAAATCTTTTCACTATGCATGAAATAATTGTACTCCTTCAATGTTTGCTAGGTTCAAGAAAAGCTTAGTCCTGCAGAGTACACAGAGTTTGTTGAATACATGAAGGCCTTAAAATTGAAAACTATGCATACCAAGGACTCACTTGAAGCAATAACTAAGCTTTTTTCGTCCCCAGGAAGACTTCCACTTCTTGAAGGGTAACATTACACTTGTTGGCAATTTGATGCGTTTTTTGGTTTTTCCTTTGCTGTTTGTTCCAATGTTTTAAAGTCGACAAGTCGATTCAAGTCGCTTGAGCAGCGATAAGGTGAATAATTGTGATTAGTCGTTGACATGCTCGATTAGTCAATGTTCCAATACAGAGAATAGAAACCCTAGCTACAGTAACGGGTACAAAATATAGAACCCTAATGGGCCAGCACACATACGGCCCATAATACTCTAACTGTTAGGAAATAGAATATGCCGCAGCTCCTTACCATATGCTGCGGCATATCATAGCCATAATCAGTAGATTAGTTGCTATAGTTAGCAGATGTAAATCAGGGATTAGTTGCCATAACCAGCAAATGCAAATCAGGGATTAGTTGCTATAGTTAGCAGATGTAAATCACGGAAATTATCCTTGCCTTGTAAAGCAAGGCCAGCCGGCCCTATATAATAGAAGGCGCCCCCTCCAATTGAGGTGTGGCCAATTGGCCCAAATTCTAATCTTCTACATGGTACCACGAGCTCAGGTCCCGATCCCGATCTAATCTCGCGATCTCTCCCCTCAGCCCCTCCCCTCCCCATGGCAACCGAATCAGCCCCTGCCCCCGTGATCTGCCCCTTCGCCACCATCAACATCAAGCTCCACGTCCCCATGACCCTTGAGTTGAAGCCCTCTAACTTCACCAAGTGGTCGACGGCGTTCCAGGCCACCTGTGGAAAATTCGGGCTGCTACATCAGCTCGCCACCGCCTCCACCTCAAACTCCGACGAGACCTGGCTGCAGACTGACTTCTGCGTCCGTGGATGGATGTACAACACCGTCTCCGACGCTGTCCTCAACCTCGCCATGACCAACGACAAGCAGACGGCGAGTGCCCTTTGGGCGGCCATCGGCGACGTGTTCCAGGCGAACAAAGCTCCTCGCGTCATCTTCTTGAATCACGAGTTCCACTCGATGACTCAAGGGGATCTGTCCATTGACGCCTACTGCGTTCGCATGAAGGAGAATGCCGACGAACTGCGCGACGTTGGGCAGCCCGTCTCTGAACCCAACCTTGTCCTCAACCTGCTGCGAGGGCTCAACGAGGTCTACTCCAACGTCGCCGACAACATCGTCGGTACGCAGCCCGGCACCAGCTCCTCAAAGAACTGCGCCTGAAAAACGAGGAAAAAGTGCGCGCCACCACCGCCCTCCTGGCTGCTGCCTCCTCTCTTGGCGGTCACAAACAGCAGCAGCTGCAGGGCGGCCGACGTCCTAACACCAAGAAGAGTGGCCATCAGCCTTCCCCAACTCCTTCGGTGGCACCTCCAGCAGCACCAGCACCTACAAACGCGTTCCCTGGGGCTTGAATCCCTGGACCGGCGAACGTGTGGCCCTTGGAGAGCGCTTCACCCGTCCTGGTCAGCACCGTCAGGGCAGTTCTGGTGCCCCTAGAGGTCCTGGTGCCTAGGCTGGACGCAACCCAGGTATACTAGGGCCTTCCCCGCAGGCCAATACCGCCTTTGCTCCGCTCCAGGCCTCCTCAAGCGGCTCCAACACCTCCAGCACCTGGAATGCAGCCGGCCTCATCGCTGCTCTGCAGAACATGGGATTGCAGGGCGACTGGATTGTTGACTCCGGCGCCTCCACGCACATGACATCCTCGTCTGATATGCTTACCCAACGCCTTCCCCCCTCAATCTCCTCAATAACAGTAGGTAATGGCACTAGTATTCCTGTTACGTCTAGAGGTCACTTCGTCCTTCCGACACCTACCACAAATTTCGCTCTTAATAATATTCTTGTCGCACCATCCATAGTCCGCAACCTGCTATCCGTCCGTCAATTCACTCGCGACAATAGTTGTTCCTTTGAATTTGACGCACAAGGTTTTTCTGTCAAGGATCTCAGGGTGGGACGCGTGATTCTCCGCTGTAACTGCGACAGGGACCTATACACCATGCCTGCCTCCACACCTGTCGCTCCACCTCATGCTCTCCTGACTGCTTCCTCCTCTCTGTGGCATCAACGTCTCGGTCACCCTGCACCCGCCACTCTAGAACGCCTTAATAAACTGCGTGTTGTTTCCTGTAATAAAGTAGACCGCTCCCTATGTCACTCGTGTCAGATAGGCAAGCATACACGTCTACCTTTCAGCGTTTCGCAGTCCATAACTCATGGCCCTTTCGAACTGGTTCACTGCGATGTTTGGACCTCACCCATCAACAGTCTGTCTGGTTTTTCATATTATTTGGTATGTTTGGATGATTATAGCCACTAATGTTGGGTTTTTCCGCTTAAAAAAAATCAGAGGTCCACCAACACTTAGTTGAGCTTGCTGCGCTCGCCAAAACACAATTCAGCTCTCCCATAAAATGTTTTCAGGCTGACAACGGGGCTGAATTCATCAACACTGCCACCACCAAATTCTTCGCTGCTCAAGGCACTCACCTCCGCTCCTCCTGTCCCTACACATCACCCCAAAATAGCAAAGCCGAACGCATCATCCGCACACTCAACAATTCCATTCGCACCATGCTTCTCCATGCCTCCCTATCCCCCGCATATTCGGCCGAGGGACTCCTGACGGCCTGCTACCTTCATAATAGGCGCCCATCCTCCTCCATTCAGCATGACATTCCATACACTCGTCTACATAATCAGCCACCAACCTATAACCATCTGCGTGTTTTTGGGTGCCTCTGTTACCCCAACATGCAAGCAACCTCCAAACATAAGCTCACCCCTCGCTCCACGACATGCGTCTTCCTCGGATATCCCCCCTCGCACAAAGGTTACCGTTGCCTCGATCTATCGACATGTCGCATCATCATTTCTCGCCATGTCATATTCGACGAGACCACTTTCCCCTTTGCAGCCACCTCAGACGCCTCCTCCCACGCCTCCCATGACTTTCTCCTCGACGACGATATGGTTTCGGTGCCTTGCTCTACTGTTGTTGCAGGTGGGACTTCCTCCTCGCTACCCGTGGTCACTCCATCCCACTCCGGTGATGACCAGCCACCCCCCGACGTTGCGACATCACATGGATCACCTCCTTCGACACCAGACGAGCATGGTCACGTGCCCCCGCCTGAACCCAGCGTGGTCCATTTACCACGAGTCTACGTCTGCTGCCCCCGCCCCGAGCCGTCCGGAGCGGCGGCAGCCCCTCCTGATGCCTCGACACCACCGACGGCGCCCTCACCGGCACCGGCGGCATCGCCTGCTCCGCCGCCACCACCACTGCCGCCACGTACCACCCGCACCATGACGGGTGCCATCCCTCGCGTTCGCTATGAAGGGCTGGCGGCCACTACATCCTCACCATCGTCGATTCCGATGAACTACCGCAGCGCGCTGGCCGACGCCAACTGGCGTACCACGATGATGGATGAGTACCAGGCCCTCGTCGGCAACAACACCTGGCAGCTCGTTTCACGCCCCCCTGGCGCCAACATCGTGACGGGGAAGTGGATCTTCCAGCACAATTTCCATGCCGATGGGTCCCTCGCTCGCCACAAGGCTCGCTGGGTTGTCCGAGGCTTCTCCCAGCGCGAGGGCGTCGACTACGACGAGACCTTCAGCCCGGTCGTCAAACCGGCCACCATACGGTCTGTACTTAGCATCGCCGCGTCCTGCACCTGGCCGATTCACCAGCTGGACGTGAAGAACGCCTTTCTTCACGGCCACCTCGAGGAGACCGTCTACTGTCAGCAGCCGCCAGGATTCGTCGACCCTGGTGCCCCAGAACACGTCCGCCGTCTGCAGAAGTCCTTGTATGGACTGAAGCAAGCTCCGCGGGCCTGGTACAGCGCTTCGCCACCTTCATCCGGCAGCTCGGCTTCGTCGCTTCCACCTCCGACACGTCCCTTTTCATTTTTCGAGAGGGGACGAGCCTCGCCTACCTACTGCTGTACGTCGACGACATCGTTCTCACCGCCTCGTCCTCGGCCCTCCTTCAGCGCATTATGGCTCGGCTGAGCTCCGAGTTCGCCATGACAGATCTTGGCGCCTTCCACCACTTCCTCGGCATCGTTGTCACACGCTCCTCAGATGGCCTCTTCCTCTCCCAGCAACAGTACGCTGTCGAGCTTCTTCAGCGCGCGGACATGGCTGAGTGTCATTCGACACTGACACCAGTTGACACTCACGCCAAGCTATCCGCGACCGACGGGGTTCTTCTGTCAGAGAAGGACACATATGAGTACAGGAGCCTGGCGGGGGCTCTTCAGTACCTGACGCTGACTCGTCCTGATCTGGCCTATGCTGTTCAGCAGGTGTGCCTCTTCATGCATGCCCCGCGCGAGCCTCACCGTGCGCTTATCAAGCACATCCTACGCTTCGTCCAGGGGACTCTCTCCTTAGGTCTTCACATTGGCACCGGATCTGTCGACACGTTGACTGCCTACTCTGACGCTGACTGGGCAGGCTGTCCAGACTCTCGACGGTCCACCTCTGGCTTCTGCGTCTATCTCGGCGACAATCTGGTTTCCCAGTCCTCCAAGCGCCAGACCACGGTGTCCCGCTCCAGCGCCGAGGCAGAATATCGGGTTGTGGCTCATGTTGTGGCCGAGTGTTGCTGGCGTCGACAGTTACTCCAGGAGCTCCACATCCAGCTACCCTCCGCCACTGTTGTCTTCTGCGACAACGTCAGTGCAGTCTACATGACGGCCAACCCCGTCCACCACAAGCGAACGAAGCACATCGAGATCGACATTCACTTCGTCCGCGAAAAGGTGGCCCTTGGTGAGATTCGGGTTCTCCATGTGCCCTTCTCTTACCAGTTCGCCGACATCATGACTAATGGGCTTCCGACAACACTCTTTCGAGAATTTCGATCCAGCCTTTGCGTCCGGGAGCCTCCCGCTTTGACTGCGGGCGGGTGTTAGGAAATAGAATATGCCGCTGCTCCTTACCATATGCTGTGGCATATCGTAGCCATAATCAGCAGATTAGTTGCTATAGTTAGCAGATGTAAATCAGGGATTAGTTGCCATAATCAGCAGATGCAAATCAGGGATTAGTTGCTATAGTTAGCAGATGTAAATCAAGGAAATTATCCTTGCCATGTAAAGCAAGGCCAGCCGGCCCTATATAATAGAAGGCACCCCCTCCAATTGAGGTATGGCCAATTGCCCCAAATTCTAATCTTCTACACTAACACCCCCCGCAGTCGAAACTCTAGCCACTGCAGATGTTGAGACTGGACCGAAACTTCGTAAATACGGTCGTCGGAAGCCCCTTGGTGAAGATGTTGGCAATCTGGGAGGTGGTCGGGACATGGAGGACACGAACATCTTCACAGGCGACCCTCTCGCGGATAGCTGGCTGTAGACGGTCGTGCCAATGGCGTCACCGGGGAAAAACCAGGGGCAACAACAGGCGTCGTCGTGGCCGAGCACGGTGGTCTGGGACGCGTGAGGAAGGGAGATCGGCGCGGGACAGACACCGGCAAAGCCGGAGCCGGTCGGACCCGCCAGCGGCGCGGGCGAAGGAATTGCCGGCGGCGCAGGAAGCGCGGGAGAGGTGCCAGCGGGCTGGGGGTGGGCAGACTCGGCGGCGGCGCGGGGTTCCCGGCCATGAGGGCTAGCCCCGCGGGTGGTGGCGTGGCCAACGCTGGTCGGGCGCCGGATCCGGCGGAGGGTGGCGGGGCACGGGATGCCTGGCCATGGGGGCCATCCCCGGAGTCGCGCCGCACGTGGGAGTAGGGGGCGCGGCCAACGCAGCCTTGTAGGAGAGGGAGAGGAGGGAAGAGCTCTCCGGAGCAGGGGAGAGGGGGCCGTTCAGCCATGGGGGCGGCGGCGGCTGTGGGAAGGGAGGGGTGGCGGCGGCGGCTGGGAACAGGGTCAAGGCTCTGGTACCATGTTGCAATACAGAGAATAGAAACCCTAGCTACAGTAACGGGTACAAAATATAGAACCCTAATGGGCCAGCACACATACGTCCCATAATACTCTATCAGTCAAGCCTAGTCGTCCACCTATAACAGGACCATGTATATGCTAGACATCATCTTGTTCTATGATTCATAAACAATTAAATGCTAGACATCATCTTGTTCTAGTGCTGTTGACCATTGCAGCCATTACCTTGCCATCATTAATCTGCCAAGTCTTGATGCCAGCAGCATTGCTTCTATCGGCTGCTAAAACTGGAGAATCTTCAGTCAAATGAAATAGTAACCCGTGACCTCTTAATGCAGTCTGGACACAAAAAGCCCATTCTGGATAATTCTGCCCATCAAGCATAATATTGACAACAATGGCGCTCGCCGACATATTGAAGAGCAATAAAATACTGAAGATTAACAGATCTGAAAAAGAACTGGCTTGATGGTACCGAGAGTCCGAGACCGTGGGAAGTCACAGTACAGCAGCAGATCTGGTCTGTGCTGCACGCCGCACAAACAGGTGTGATGCAGCGACGGACGGAGCAGGAGATCTGGCCTGTGCTGCACGCCGCACAAACAGGTGCGATGCAGCGACGGACGGAGCAGGAGGACGGATTCCGGCAACGTCGCAGAAGGGCAGGACAGCAGCGCAGAAGATCCGCCCTGCGCGAAGTCCTGCAGGAGCAGGAGGGCGCAGATCGGGCGGTGCAGCAATGGCGGCGCAGATCCGACGGCGCACGGCTGACGGTGCAGATTCCGACGGCGCGTAGGGGTGGTCAGCAACGGCAGCGCAGATCCGACGGCGCAGATTTCGACGGCGGGGCGCGCAGATTTGACGGCAGGGCGCGCAGATCCGACGGCAGGAGGGCGCAGATCGGGCGGTGGGGCGCGCAGAACCGACGGCGCGGCTGGCGGCGGACGGAGCAGGGGACGGGGTGCGCAGAACCGACGGCGCGGCTGGCGGCGGACGGAGCAGGGGCGTGCAGATCCGACGGCGCAGCTGACGGTGGACGGTGTAGGGGCGGTGCAGGGCGCAGCGGCTGGCGGGTGGGGGAAAATCGCGACGACGGCCGAGGAGAGAAGGGGGAAAGTCGCGACGGCGGCTGAGGAGAGGCCGCGAAGGCGGTTGAGGGGAGGTAGAAGGCCGCGACGGCGGCTGAGGACGGTGGAAGGCCGCGATGGCGGCTAGAAAACCCTAATCGTAATCTGCTCTGATACCATGTTACTAACCTTAGGATTGACAATTGATAATTAGTCCCTATGGACTATATAATATATATAGGCAGTAGACACCTGGGCCTAATGGGCCTTAACAGTGCTAATCAAACATATCATATCATTAGCTAGTTCAAAGCTCCTTCCATCTTCAGTGGATGCAGCAAAAAGTTTTTTTCTCCTTGTTCTTGCATTTCTTCATCAGAATCAGATTCACCAGATTGTGGAGGAAGAGAAACAACACGCTTGCTTGTTCTAGAGTATGTTTGGTTAACAGCTCTAGCGAGATTTCTACCCTTTAGATGTTCAGTTGCACCAACAGCTTTATCAACAACCCCCGAAAGAGAATTTTCATCATTATTGTCCTCAAAATGTTCACCAACCCACTCATTTTTCCATTGGAACTCTTGTAGGATCAAGGGGTTGCTTTTCTTTCCCTTTGAGTTGAGCTTCCTAATCCATTGAAATCTATTTGCCATCTTTCGGTTGTAGCTAACATACACCATTCTGTTCAACCTTTTATGTTCTAAACAATCTCTTTTCTTAGTATGGACCTTCATAACAACAAACAGGAAACCTAAGTACCTAATATATGGACTGGACGACAACTTTGAGAAGAAAAAACTAGGCAAATAGGTGGTGGGAAGATGCACATACATGAGCAAATGCACTCCAACTGCACTCACAGCCAGAAGCCGAGTAGCAAAGGTTCACAATTCTCTTTGCTAGACATCGGAGCTCGAATCTATTACCACCATATGATCCCCACCAGTTAACTGGAAGTAATTAAAATTAATTTTTTTGACTCCTTATCCTTATTTGTGAGATGCTCAATAGTAGTTTGAGAACACTTGGAGTTATTTCTTTCTTTTTGTGGTTTAACTGGCCAGAAACCATGAAGGACTGGATATCATTTTGAGCAAATTTCCTCTTCACTTTCCCTCCTATTGTGCCATAATTTGGTACAGGGATTGCACCACCATCTTTCTGTGCATCTCCTTGTCCCTCTTCTACATCCTCCTCTTCATTATCTAACAACAGAATCTTATTCCTTGCATTCTTCTTCAAATAGTCCGTCATCTCCTTCGTAACTAGTTCAGACGCTCTTGGGCACTTCCCTACATCACCAAACCCCCTAGCAATATGTTGCTTGATCCTTTTGATTTCTGCAGGGACAACTTTTTGGCAAAAAAATACACTAAACCATCTCCTTTTCAACATTTGGCCAGAATCCATAATTTCACCCTGGGTCTGAAGATCGAGCCTCTCTTAGGATCCTTAGCCATCTCAGCCATTTCTGGGGGGTAGTGCAGCAATTGCTTTCTCTTTTATGGAAGAACCAGTTGAAGCTGCAACATTAGATGAAGCTGATGCAACTGATTCATGCGCTCTGTGGTAACATAGATTCTAGAAAGATCACTTCTACATCATTACACCGGCTCCTATCCCCTTCTGTAGCGGCGCAGCACAAGCAAATGGCTACTGAAGAGGAGGCAGGGATAGAACAATCGAACAAGCAAAGGAACAGAGAAACAGAGAAGGCAGGGATTACCATCTAAAGAGGTGCTCATTTTTAGGAGGCGGGCGGCACAGAGCGTGACACGGGTGGCGGCAGGAGGGGGTGGCACATGGGCTGTGGCAGGAGGGCCGCACAGGGGCGGCAGCGGGAGGACTGAGCAGGTGGTGATAGGAGGAAAGCCGCGAACTGGAGCCGTCGGCTGTAGGTACATGATACGTTCGTATCCTAGGGCAGACAGGGTTTTGTCAAGAGAAAATAAAAAAACCTTACCCACTGTGGTCCGGCCCAAAAAAAAAGTCAGGCGGCTCAGGTTAGTGGGTTGAACTCCTAGTCCGATGACTAATCACCGTTTAATCATGATTAGTCAGACGATCCGAGTTCTAATCACCCTAGTCGTGTCGTACAGCCTAATCCTAATCGTGCTGCAATAAGGTTGAGTAATCACGATTAGTCGGGCAACTTTAAAACATTGGTTTAGTGGTTTGTTCCCTTGTGTTATTGCACCTTTATTTATGCTTAATTGTCCTTCTCATTTGCTTTACAGGTTCAGGGTTTTTGTTGCAAAGAACCATCTTCCATTATATGAGCAGCTTGTTCGAAGACACAATAATGTTTCTAGTACATGACAACCACTTCTGCTATGTTCGCAGGCATATTCAGTTTTTTTGTTTGTGCCATGTATTTCATTAAGTGATAAGTACAGTTTTGGTTGTTTTCAACACTTAACTGTTTATCAACGGAACATTAGCAGATTCTTGGGTGCATGCAATTACTTTTGGAATGTGTTATGGTGCTTCTGTAATCTAAGGAAAAGAAATGGACCTGAAAAAAAAAACTCTATTTAAGCTTGCTAATCATATAAGTAGAGTACCTATTGATCATTTCAAATACATTGAACATTTCTTTATTTGGAAACAAAATCCGGACTACTATACCATTTATAGTTACACTGTTAATCTCTAGCTGCCATTGGGCCTGACCAGTGCTCGACACTGTTTAGCAATCCTTCATGTTTATGCCAGCATGAACTTCAACTTTTCCCCTGTTTTTCCTGAAAAATAAAGGTCTATCAAATCCCTTTGGCAAAAAGGCATCCTGTTTTTTCTAAGTTTTTGATAACCGTAGGGTTTCTTTGGATTTTTTTTCATATGATAAAATCATGAAACTTAATAGTGGCTGGGTTTAGCTTACTGAATATAGATGATAAAATTTCCAGAAGCAGTGCTGTATTTGCTTAGATGTTACTAATTTGTGGCTGTATTACCTTCTCTTTATAAATTAGAATTATGCCTTAGGTAATAGAAGTACACCATTTTATGTCACTCAAGAAACAACAGAAGTACACCGTTTGGCGCGTCACTCAAGAAAGGACACTCCGTGTTAGATTATTTAAATGATGAACAGGTATGCCGGACAATTGTTAGGAGAGTTAACTAAATAGGTTCCTCTTTTTTATCCCCATGTTGCTCTAACAATTCGTAGTATAATCCGTCTCTATTGATTATTATCTTCTATAGTATGGCAAGGTAGTATAATCCGTCTCTATTGATTATTATCTTCTATAGCATGGCAAGGTTCCCCCATCACATGTGCAGAACCGGCTTGTGACACTATAAAAACCATAAACTAAAATAATGTATTTAGATTATTAATGGTAATTATGGTAATAAATTTTCTTCATAATATTTAATTTTTATTTGCATCTAAAATAATTTTTGTTTGCTCATATTCGATTTTTGGATGTTTAGTAGAATTTCTTTCTTAACGAAAATCCGATTGATTAATATAGAAATAATGATCCAAAAATAAATAATTTTAGTTATAAATAATTTTGGTATAATTATTATAATTTTTAAATTAATTTAAAAAATATATTTATATTTTTAAAATAGAAAAGAAAAGGAAAGAAAAAAAAGACACAAACCCTAGCCGTCGGCCCACTAACCGGCCCAGCCGGCCCCTCTTTCCCATTTCCCCCATCGCTCTCTTTATGGCGCGTGGGCCCCACCCGACAGGGCCTCGCGGCCCCTTCTCTTCCACCCAACGACGCCGCTTAGCCGTGCGCGCGCCGCGCCCCGCGTCGAGCACCCGCGTCCCCTCCTCTTCCCTGCACCAGTAACCGCCGCCGCCACCTCCCCCGCTCCCTCCCCCACTTAATCTCTTAATTAGTGAAGAAATGGTTGCCATCAACGTTGAGGTAATGGCCGCCTCCATTAATGGCCGACCGACCGTTTTCTCTCCCCCTGGCGCCCTCTGTCTCTCCCCCTTTCCCTCTCTATAAAAGGATTTGGCCGAGCTCTCCTCTCTCTCCCTCCCTACCCGCGCTCCCTGTCTCTCTCCCCTGCTCGCGCCGTCGTCGGAGCCGCGCCCTGCTCGCCGCTGGAACTCACCGTCGTGCCTCGTCGTTCGGTCGCCAAAGACGTGCCCGAGCCTCGTTCGAGCCCCGCCGAACCTAGCCGTGCCCTCGCAGTCCACCGTCGACCGCGTCGTGCTCGCACCGTGCCCCCGTGCCTCGCCACCGTCTGTTCGTCTAAGGTTGAAGACAACCCAAAATTTTGATTTATTTTTCAAAACGTGTTTTGAATTAGTCTATGAATTTGTAATTATTATGTTGTAATATGAGAATGTTGTGATTCGGAATTCATGCGCATGTGAACTATTGTTTTTTGGTATTTATGCGATGAATTAGTGGATTGTTATTAGAAATGATATTGGTTTACGATTTCTTTACAATTTGGGATTGGAATGAAATATGACAAAATTGGTAGACATATGTTGGTAATAAAAACACTAGATAAGTAATTTTATAGTTAATTTTGTTTACGATGAATTTTAGAATTTATCTAGAAGTTTATAATCATAGGTTCATTTGAACCCACTAAATAGATAATAGAAGCTTTTCTTAACATAGAATTAGTAAGTGGAATAGAATTTATAGCAATACAAATATTATAGTCTAATCAATGGTTTAATTTATTATTAGATGTTTGGACCTCTGATTATTATAATGACATTTTCTTTTAGAAAGGATAAGATTAAAAGGATATGTTTATTCATAATAGAAATAATTAATTGGTAATTAATTTATTTCTGTAGAATTGGTTAAGTCATTTCATCTAAGTTATATAAAATACTTTCATAATCGCATGTCCATGTAACTTTCACGAGTAGTGATCCAAAGTAGGAGTTAAAATTCATATATGTCAGTACATGTAGACTAATGCTATGAATACAAATTTGGTTTTATTCTAGGCACTATTATACGTATAGGTTATGTGGTGTATGCTTGTTCATGCAATGGTGAATGTTATTCATGTGATGGTGTATGTTATTTATTTGACGTACGTATTCTTTTTGTATGTACGATACACAAATCGATGCTAGAAGTTGACTGTGGGGTAGACGAACCAAACTCGTTCGAGGACGACTCACAGGACACTTACGAGCAAGGCAAGTGGATTCTTCCTCTGCATATTCTATTTGTACCCAATTAATGCATATAATAATGTTTACTTTCTGGATATATTGCATAATTTGATGGGATTTACCTAATTAAGGATTTCCTTGATTTACCAACTTTATTCCTTGATTACCCTGGGAAAATACTATGCTTTGCAAATTTGTGCTACCACTCAACTTGATAATTTTGATGTCACTCATTATTGAAATTAATGTTCCGGAAATGAAATTGGTATTATGGTGTTAACCCGATGGTTAAACAAGATTATTTCATATTAATTGGAACATGGAGTGACCACCCAGGATAACAGTGCATCCACGAGTGCTATCATGGCTCTGGCTTTGGTAATTAGCTTTATATGCTTAGTATCTAGCAACCTTACCTGAAATATGGGAAGAGGAGGAGCAGCAGTGGTGGCAGCTCATGTTAACATGGGGGCATATTCTTGGCTAAGGTACCTCGCCTAGAGGGCCTCCACACCGACTTGGAAACCTTAGCAGGTTGCTTTGTATTAAGTGTATTCTGTGAAAACCTCAGTGGATCCCTAGCCATTCACCTCGGCAGTGTTTAAGAGTCCGTACAACCCAAGCTAGATGGGATACACGTCTTGTGGGTAAAGTTGTACCACCTCTGCAGAGTGTAAAACTGATATGTCAGCCGTGCTCACGGTTAAGAGCAACCTGAACCCTCATATGATAATTGAACTTAAAGATGGACAATAAATCGAGATCTGATGATCTGCCAATGGTTTGCTTAAGTGGTTTCACTTAAGTGTTTTTGATATACTCTTATACCTTTGTTTAATTGGGATACTTGGGATACACACTTATTAGTAAGACAGGTGTTACTAATAAAATATTGATCAACTAAAATGCTTACCGCTTAATCTTAGCCTTACCTTGTTAAACTTGTATTAATTTCCCCCCACTTGCTGAGCTCCGACCATAAGTGAGCTCACCCTTGCTAATATTTTGATCAGAGGGTGATGAAGAAGACCTTGATGGAGATTTCGATGAATATTGAGTCTAACGATGCGCCGGTCATCTTCCTGTGGTAGATTACCCATGTTATTTCCGCTATACTTTGATGATACCGTTTAAGATACTATTATCTGGATGTTGTAATAAAGGCTACTCTACTCTCTTTATGCCTTTATTGTATTGTCTTTTGATATACTACACTTGTGACGTCAACATATGTGTGGAAAATGGATCTTGGCACACATATGCTATGCATTCAGTTTTGCCCCCAAAACCGGGTGTGACACGACTTTGCAAGATGCTCAAAATATCATCCAATGTGCTACGATCTCTTTCCCTTGCTCTTATTTAGGTCTGCCTAGTTCTAATGTGAAATTGAGAGTCGAGTGTAAGAGCCTAGATTGATAAATTTGCAGACCATCTCCCAAGTTGGAAGGTTTCCCTTATTAACCTTCTTGGCCAGATTGTTTTGGTTTAGTCTGTTTTATCGGACATCCTGATTTATCTTCTCATTGCTATACATGTCCCGAAATGGGTAATCAAAGCCATTAACAAGATCAAAAGGGGATTTTTATGGACAAGGAAATTTGCTAATGGAGAGAACTGTTTAGTGGCTTGGGTTAAGGTGACCAGTCCTTTGAATTGGTGTGTGTGTGGGGGGGGATTGGGCATTCCTAACCTATAATTCATGGGTTGGGCCTTTCACTTAAGGCCTAGTTTGGGTACTCTAGTAATGAGTGCGATTAGAGTGGATTGAGAGAGTATTTGATCTATTAGGGATTTACACCCTCTCCAATCCCTCCAAAACACTCGAATCCCAAAGTATCCAAACTAGGCCTAAGGTGGTTATGGTTGTTGAAAACAAACAAACCCTTATAGTCCCTAGTTTGGCCTTGACTTCCCTGTCCAATCTCAGGTTAAAAACTTCTTTGTGATATTAGTGGATTTTTTGTTGGTAATGGGAGGAATACCCTCTTCTGGACTGATAGATTCGTTAATGGCCCTTCTATCATTAACACTACTCTAGAGGTGGTCGCTTGTGTGCATAAGAAAGCTGTTCCTTCTAGGATGTGGCCTAGGCGTTGGATGCCAAGGATTGGGTGAGAGAGATCACCACTCTCTCTGCAAGGAATATATCAACCCCACATACTTTGTGATATCATGGAAGAGGTGATGCTTTCTCGAGAGGACCACCACATGTGGAGGCATGAGGCTTCAGGAAGGTTTTCTTCTAAATCCTGCTACAAGTCATTTTCCAAAGGCTCCATCATATTTGAACCTTAGAGGAGGACATAGAAATCTTGGGCACCTCTCAAATGCAAGTTTTTCTTGTGGTTGGCCATTAAGAATAAGTGCTTGACAACAGACAAGATGTTGGCGTGGGATGAACCATCCAGTGGCTTGCCTTTTTTGTGATCAAGAAGATGGGACGATCCAACATATCCTAACTAGTTATGTCTTTGCTTGTCAATTTTGACATGGCCTACTGGCTCCCCTTGGCCTTGCTGTGCTTGCCCCCAAGTTGATGATGTCTTCGGGGAATGGTGGAGAAAAGTGGCTAAAGAGTTCATAAGGAGGAAAGGCATCATCAGTGTCGTCATTCTTGGTGTTTGGAGTCTCTGGCTTCATAGAAATAGGTGTGTTTGAGGGGGCTCAGCCTAGCTTGCCCAAGCTAAAGCAAGACTTCTTTGATGAGGTTGTTTGCTGGGTATTGGCTAGGGCTAAGCATCTCCTTGAGTTGGGTTTAGCTTTTGATTCAGGTTGACTAGTTGGTTTGTGTATGTGGTGTGTTTTAGGAGTGTTCTTGACCTCATGAAGGCCTTGTAGATGGGTCCCTTTCTTCTCTCTATTATATAAAAGATGTACAATTCTCTTATACGTTCAAGAAAAATAGTGTGGAAAGGTTTTCTTGAGTGTTTGGTTACCTTTTGCACTTGCATATGAAGTCCTAAAACTTCAATGGCAAAATGCAGCATGCTGCTTGTTTCGGATCTATGTACTCTTGAAGACAAATCACAAAACACTAAGGGGGTGTTTGGTTTGAGGAATGAGATAGTCCATCATCTTCTCACTCCTCACTTTTTTTGTTTCGTTTGTGGAATAGAATGAGTTGATCCATCACCATTTCATTCCCCATAAGCTAATAACTAGTAATAATATGAGGAATGAGTTCATTCCACCAAATTTGTGGAATGGACTCATGATGCATCACCTTATCTAGAATGGATTAATTCTTCAAGCCAAGCACCCCATAAACAGATGATATCAAGTAGAACCATGGGAGACATCAAAGATAAATGAGACCCAATCAGAAGGATCTTTGTGTGATATGAGACACATTAAGGTGTTTTGGAGAAGTTTTTGGTCTGAAAACTAATTTGATTAAAAGTTCAGCCATACCAATCCAATGCTCCGATGAAGATATTGGGAGAACATTGGCAATTCTTTCTTGTTCCATTGGAAGCTTACCTTGTTCGTATTTGGGTATTCCTCTTTCTATTCATAAACCTTCAAAGGCTATTCTAACACCTCTAATTGACAAGATTGCTAATAAATTTCTAGGATGGAAAGCCCCCTCCTAAGCAAGGCTGGCATGTTGGTTGTTGTCAAATCTGTAAATTCAGCAACACCCATTCACCGAATGCTCGCCCTGAATCTACCCAAATAGTTCAAGGTTATAAATACCGCACCAACCGACCATTTGAAGGGATGGGAGCCCAAGCAACATACCTGTCACACCCGGTTTTGGAAGGCAAACCGAATGCGAACCATGTACGTGCCAGGATCAGAAACTCACGTACACAACGATTACATAATTGGACATCATCACACAATGCTCAAAATAAATAGCGGAAAGATACTTTAATCACATCAAGATGTCAGAGACATCCACAGAGTCTAATACATAACCATTGTCTTTAACATAACTATCAAAGTGCGGAAATACGAAACGTAGATGCTAAGTCTACACAGGCAGCCGACTGGGGGTTTGCCACTAAGAAAGAACTAGAACTCGTCATATTCCTGGAACTCCTCGAAGTCATCCATGTTGCCAGCATCACCTCCTGAGCATTGAGTACATTGGGGACAACCTGGGGTGGGGGTGGTGTGTAAAGCAAGGGTGAGTACACATCAACGTACTCAGCAAATGTCCCGTTTGGCTAAAGTGGACTAGCTGTATATGAAGTTGAGGTTAAACAGTTGCTTTTAGTTGGTCAAGTATTTATTACTATTAGTAGAGCCAAGTTTTAGTAATAAATTCAGTTATTACTCAGTAGTACCTCCTCAAAAGAGGAAATACCAGAGATCAGATTTATAACATCATTATTAACCATCATCATAAAAGTATCCAAAGTTCTTCTAATCAAAGAGGATCCCAAGGCTGCTCTTAATCGTGAGCTCGGCTGATATACCAGTTTTTAACACTCTGTAGAGGTTGTACACTTTACCCACAAGTCGTGATCCCTTTCCAGCCTGGGTTGTACAGACCCGTTCTTCACTACCGAGGTGAATGGCCAGGGATACACTACGTAGCCTTTACAAAGACTCCCCTGGTGCATAGCTGCTCGTTAGGTTTCGCCAGTCATACAAACGCAGTACACCTCCCCAAGGTGGGTGACTAACAAAACCAAATCGAAAGAACCTCTGCACCCCAACCTTGGCAGAGCGAGCACTATGCCCCGGCCCCATTGACGGCCCTCCGGCAAAGCCAACTACACCCCCAGGTTCATCTAATTAATCAGCTAAGGGCGTCCCATTCCACCCTCATGGTTGTACTGTTATCCTAGATGGTCACTCCACGAACAGGTCCTTACGGAGAGCTACTCAGGAAAAAGGCCTGAGCCCCCTAAGGTATCACAAGATCATCCACATAATCAGGATAACAACATCGTATCATAAATGTTTACATCATGTTCATTGATTAAGTTAAGGCAATAGCAACATGCTAACCATGATAACGCAAAAGGTAAACAAGGGTAAGGTAAATAGAGACTAGTCAATCCTTAGGTTTCATAAAGTAATGCGGGAAAGTGAATCATAAAGTATGTAGGACATAATAGGTCAGAGGACACTTGCCTTCACCAGGTTGTTGCTTAGGGAGGTCTCCAACAACACACTCAGGAACCTCAGACTGCTCGTTGTCTAAATAAAGCGAGCATGCATTCAATACATTTGGAAAGTACAAATGAACATCACACCAAACATGTACAACCATTGGAACACATCTTAAAAGGACACAATACTACATAAGGGATAATGAATTCAAAACATAACATGAACTATAACATAAGTTAACTTCATTTGGAAATAGATTATTATTTCTCTAAGTCTTATTTACAAGTACATAATCATAGATCAATTTATTTTATTGTGACCTAAAATTTAGAACACAGATGAACTCATGTAATACACATTATTAATCTCACAACCTTAAACATGTTTAAATCTCTAAGGTTCTCCTTTTATTTATTTTGTTAAATAAATTTAAAATACATCTACATTAGTTCATATTCAATCTAAAAAATTAGAATGTGCAGACAGTAGGTGAAACCATTTTATTTAAACAGAGAATAATTCTATGAACATTTTGCAATTTGAATCACTAAATCTGGAGTTCATATGCAAAAGTTATGAAATAAACAAGTTTGGGAATTCAAAATATGAAATTAGGTCTAATTCTGTGAATATTTAAAAGTCTAGGGCTAAATCTGCAAGATTACAGGGGCCTGCGCATGAAAACCAGGGACCGCGGGTTGATTCTAAACAAACCGAGGGTCTCTTTATAAAACCAACGCACGAAGCGGTATCGGGTGAATCTAACCGTCAGATCTAAAACCAACGGCTGAGATTAGATCTGCGGCCGAGGGCGCGCGCGCGGGCGGGCGAGCACTGACAAGCGGGCCAGGGGCGTCAGCAACAGAGGGGGAGGGCGCACTGACCGAGCGGGCCCAGCGCCAGAGGGCTTGGGCGCTGACAGGCGGGCCAGAGCGTCAGGCGCGCGTGCGCGAAGCGGTATCCCACGATCTGAGCCGTGCGATCTGAATCGGACGGAGGGGATCAGACCGGGGAGGACGAACGGCTGCGGGTGGCGTTGCTCTTCTCTGCGGCGGCGAGGTCGCCGGAGTTGAGGCTGGCACGAGCTAGAGTGGCTTCGGGGTCGCCGGAGTTGAGCACAGAGGGAGAGAACGCCACAGCGAACTCAATGGCGGGGAAGAGGCCATGAATCCACGGGCAAAGAGGGGAGAACGACGGTGAGAAGGTCTCGGGCGGGCCAGAGTAACTCCGGTGAGGCATTCCGGCCACGAGGAGGGGACTTAAGGCACGCTAAGGCATTGGCTAACTTCAGCAGAGGCAGATGCACCTTAGCGACAAACGCCGGGGAACTAGACCGGGCTAAATCGGCCGGCCACCGTGCGAGCACGGCGGTCCGCCGCGGCCGAGCACCGGCGAAGGCGAAATTGGCCGAGCATAGGGCGCAATAGGGAAAATTAGGCATGGGGACGGGTGTCTCACCTCGGGGCGGAGCTCGGGGAGGCTTGGAGCGGTCTCCGGCGAGCTGGATGGCCGGGAACGCGGGCGCGGGTCTCTGGCGGCGGCTGGCGGCGTGGGCAGAGCGTGAGAGAGGGTGAAGCTGTGCGAAATGATGCGAGGGGCGTGCACGAGGCACCGGCGGGCTCTAAGAAGAGAGCTGGGCGCGTGGGCGGGCGTCGTGGCCGAGAAACTGAAAGGGAAATGTGCCCTTTAGCCATTTCTAAGTATTTTGGTGATTGAGTGCCAACACAAGTGCTTTTGTGTTAATCTATGCAAAGTGGTGGACAAAGTGCAAATCATGTCAAAAGGTATGTTTCTAGACTTAGTACATTGTTTTATGGACTAATGTATTGTGTCTAAGTGCTGGAAACAGGAGAAATCGAATTGGAAAAGAGATGGCTTTGTTCAGCCAAAGTCTGCGCAGTCTGGGTGCACCGGACTGTCTGGTGGTGCACCAGACAGTGTCCGGTGCGCCAGGCTGGCTCTGGCGAACTTGCTGCTCTCGGACTGTCCAAGGATTCCGCGCGTGACGTGTGGCCGAGCCAATAGTCACATTGGTGCACCGGACTGTCCGGTGCGCGAGGCGACAGAAGGCAAGATCTGCCTTCCTGGAATGCTCTCAACGGCTCCTAGCTGCCTTGGGGCTATAAAAGGGACCCCTAGGCGTATGGAGGAGCACATCAAGCATACTCAAAGCATTCCTAAGCACAAAGACCTCGATTCCGCGTATTTGATTCTTTGTGATAGCAATTAGAGCTCCATTTGAGTTGTGAACTCGTCGGGTTGTGTTGCGAGCTCTTGTTGCGACTTGTGTGCGTATTGTCACTTGGATTTTGTGTCTTAAGTGCGTTGCTCATCCCTCCCTTACTCCGTGCTTCTTTGTGAACTTCAAGTGTAAGGGCGAGAGACTCCAAGTTGTGGAGATTCCTCGCGAACGGGATATAGAAAAGCAAAGCAAAACACCGTGGTATTCAAGTGGGTCTTTGGACCGCTTGAGAGGGGTTGATTGCAACCCTCGTCCGTTGGGATGCCACAACGTGGAGTAGGCAAGCGTTGGTCTTGGCCGAACCACGGGATAAACCATTATGCCATCTCTGTGTTGATCTCTTGTGGTTATTGTGTTTTGTTGAGACTCCTCTATAGCCACTTGGCATAATTGTGCTAACGCCTAACCAAGTTTTGTGGCATTAAGTTTTCAAGTTTTACAGGATCACCTATTCACCCTCCCTCTAGGTGCTCTCAATTGGTATCGTAGCCGTTCTCTTCACGAAGGGACTAATCGCCCGAAGAGATGGATCCTAAGGGGAAGGGAATTGTGATCAATGATAAGGAGAAGGAGTCCTTCGTCAACGAGCCAAAGGATGACAAGCCTACCGACTCGGGCTCGGGCCACAAACGCAAAGATGGGAAGAAGAAGAAGACGAGACGCATCAAGGAGATCGTCTACTACGACGACAGCGATGAGTCCACTTCTTCCCAAAAGGACAACGACGACAACGACTACGACAAAAGAAAGACGATTAATTCGAACTTTTCTTTCGATTACTCTCGTATTCCGCAAAGTTCAAATGCACATTTGCTTTCCATCCCTCTTGGCAAACCTCCACACTTTGATGGGGAGGACTACAGATTTTGGCGTCACAAAATGCGTAGTCACTTGTTCTCTCTCCATCCAAGCATATGGGAGATTGTTGAGAATGGAATGAAATTTGATAGCTCGGATAGTCCTATATTTATTAATGAACAGATTCATAAAAATGCACAAGCTACTACTGTGTTGTCTCTTTGTGCAGGGATGAGTACCATAATGTGAGCGGCTTGGACAATGCCAAGCAGATCTGGGACACCCTCAAGATCTCTCATGAGGGGAACGACGTCACCTTGCTCACCAAGATGGAGTTGGTGGAGGGCGAGCTTGGAAGATTCGCGATGATAAGGGGTGAGGAGCCAACCCAAACATACAACCGGCTCAAGACCCTCATCAATAAAATAAGGAGCTACGGAAGCACGCGATGGACGGACCACGACGTCGTTCGTCTAATGCTAAGGTCCTTTACTGTACTTGATCCACATCTGGTGAACAGTATTCGTGAAAATCCTAGGTACACCAAGATGTCGCCCGAAGAAGTTCTTGGGAAGTTCGTAAGCAGGCGAATGATGATCAAGGAGGCGAGATACGTCGACGATGCACTAAATGGACCAATCCAAGAGCCTCAAACTATTGCTCTCAAGGCAACGAGGAGCAAGGAGACGCTACCTAGCAAGGTGGCGCAAGTAGAGGCGGCCGGGCTCAATGATGAAGAGATGACCCTCATCATCAAGCGCTTCAAGACGGCGCTAAAGGGTCGCAAGGGACAGCCAAGCAAGACCAAGACAAAGGGGAAGCACTCATGCTTCAAATGTGGTAAGATTGGTCATTTTATCGCTAACTGTCCCAATAATGGTAGTGACCAGGAACAAGGGAACAAGAGGGAGAAAAAGAAAACTTACAAGAAGGCTAAGGGCGAGGCACACCTTGGCAAGGAGTGGGACTCGGATTGTTCGTCGTCCGACTCCGACAACGAAGGACTTGCCGCCACTGCCTTCAACAAATCGGCCCTCTTCCCCAACGACCGTCACAGATGCCTCATGGCGAAGGAGAAGAAGGTATGTACTCGAAATACTGCTTATGCTTCTTCAAGTGATGATGAGTCTAGTGATGATGATGAAATAGACTATTCTAGTTTATTTAAAGGTTTAGATAGAAATAAAATTGATAAAATAAATGAATTGATTGATGCTTTAAATGATAAGAATAGGTTATTAGAAAAGCAAGAGGATCTTTTATATGAAGAGCATGATAAATTTGTTAGTGCACAAAATTCACTTGCTCTAGAAGTTAAAAGGAATGAAATGCTTTCTTGTGAACTATCTACTTGTCATGAAACCATTTCTACTTTAAAGGGTGTTAATGATAATTTAAATGCTAAACTAGAAGTAGCAAGTAAATCTAACTCTTGTGTAGAACATGTTATGATTTGCAATAGGTGCAAAGATTTTAATGTTGATGCTTGTAGTGAACACCTAGTTTGCATTTCTAAATTAAATGATGAAGTGGCTAGTCTTAATGCCCAACTTAAGACTAGCAAGAATGAATTTGACAAGCTAAAATTTGCAAGGGATGCCTACACGATTGGTAGACACCCCTCAATTAAGGATGGACTTGGCTTCAAGAGGGAAGCCAAGGACTTAACAATCCATAAGGCTCCCATCTCCGCCAAGGAGAAAGGGAAGGCCCCTATGGCTAGTAGTGCTAAAAAGAACCATGCTTTCATGTATTATGATAGGAGACATTCTAGGAATGCCTATAGAAGTTATGATGCTTTTGATTCTCATGCCATGTTTGCTTCTAGTTCTTCCTATATGCATGGTAGAGATATGTCTAGGAGAAATGTTGTTCATCATATACCTAGGAGAAATGTTGTTAATGTTCCTAGGAAAGTTAATGAACCTTCTACAATATATCATGCTTGCAATGCTTCATTTGCCATTTGTAGAAAGAATAAGAAGGTGATTGCTAGGAAGTTAGGGGCAAGATGCAAGGGAGATAAAACTTGCATTTGGGTCCCTAAGACCATTGTGACTAACCTTGTAGGACCCAACAAGAGTTGGGTACCTAAGACCCAAGCCTAAATTTGCCTTGCAGGTTTATGCATCCGGGGGTTCAAGCTGGATTATCGACAGCAGATGCACAAACCATATGACAGGGGAGAAGATGTTCACCTCCTACGTCAAGAACAAGGATTCCCAAGATTCAATCATATTTGGTGATGGGAACCAAGGCAAGGTAAAAGGGTTAGGGAAGATTGCTATTTCATCCGAGCACTCTATTTCTAATGTGTTTTTAGTTGAGTCGCTTGGATATAATCTGTTATCCGTTAGTCAACTTTGTAAAATGGGATATAATTGTTTATTCACAAATGTAGATGTGTCTGTATTTAGAAGGTGTGATGGTTCACTAGCTTTTAAAGGTGTACTAGACGGCAAACTTTATTTAGTTGACTTTGCAAAAGAGGAGGCCGGTCTAGATGCATGCTTAATTGCTAAGACTTGCATGGGCTGGCTGTGACATCGCCGTCTAGCACATGTGGGGATGAAGAACCTCCACAAGCTTCTAAAGGGAGAACACGTGATAGGTCTAACTAATGTGCATTTCGAAAAAGATAGACCTTATGCAGCTTGTCAAGCAGGCAAACAGGTGGGAAGCTCTCATCACACCAAAAATGTGATGACCACATCAAGACCTTTGGAGATGCTTCATATGGACCTCTTCGGACCCGTCGCCTATCTAAGTATAGGAGGAAGTAAGTATGGTCTTGTTATAGTTGATGATTTTTCCCGCTTCACTTGGGTATTCTTTTTGCAGGATAAATCTGAAACCCAAGGGACCCTCAAGCGCTTCCTAAGGAGAGCTCAAAATGAGTTTGAGCTCAAGGTGAAAAAGATAAGGAGCAACAACGGGTTCGAGTTCAAGAACCTTCAAGTGGAGGAGTACCTTGAGGAGGAAGGGATCAAGCACGAGTTCTCCGCTCCCTACACACCACAACAAAATGGTGTGGTAGAGAGGAAGAACAGGACGCTCATCGATATGGCGAGGACGATGCTTGGAGAGTTCAAGACCCCCGAGCGCTTTTGGTCGGAAGCCGTGAACACGGCTTGCCACGCCATCAACCGGGTCTACCTTCACCGCCTCCTCAAGAAGACTTCGTATGAGATTCTAACCGTAACAAACCCAATGTGTCTTACTTTCGTGTATTTGGGAGCAAGTGTTATATTCTTGTGAAGAAAGGTAGAACTTCTAAATTTGCTCCCAAAGCTGTAGAAGGGTTTTTATTAGGTTATGACTCAAATACAAAGGCGTATGGGGTCTTCAACAAATCATCGGGTTTGGTTGAAATCTCTAGCGACGTTGTATTTGATGAGACTAATGGCTCTCCAAGAGAGCAAGTTGTTGATCTTGATGATGTAGATGAAGAAGACGTTCCAACGGCCGCAATGCGCACCATGGCGATTGGCGATGTGCGACCACAGGAACAATTGGAGCAAGATCAACCTTCTTCCTCAACAATGGTGCATCCCCCAACTCAAGACGATGAACACGTTCATCAGGAGGAGGTGTGTGATCAAGGGGGAGCACAAGATGATCATGTGAGGGAGGAAGAAGCACAACCAGCACCTCCAACCCAAGTTCGAGCGACGATTCAAAGGAATCATCCCGTCGACCAAATTTTGGGTGACATTAGCAAGGGAGTAACTACTCGTTCTAGATTAGTTAATTTTTGTGAGCATTACTTCTTTGTCTCTTCTATTGAGCCTTTCAGGGTAGAAGAGGCCTTGCTAGATCCGGACTAGGTGTTGGCCATGCAGGAAGAGCTCAACAACTTCAAGAGGAATGAAGTTTGGACACTGGTGCCTCGTCCCAAGCAAAATGTTGTGGGAACCAAGTGGGTGTTCCGCAACAAACAGGACAAGCACGGGGTGGTGACAAGGAACAAGGCTCGACTTGTGGCAAAAGGTTATGCCCAAGTCGCAGGTTTGGACTTTGAGGAGACTTTTGCTCCTGTGGCTAGGCTAGAGTCCATTCGTATTTTGCTAGCATATGCCGCTCACCATTCTTTCAGGTTGTTCCAAATGGATGTGAAGAGCGCTTTCCTCAACGGGCCAATCAAGGAGGAGGTGTACGTGGAGCAACCCCCTGGCTTCGAGGATGAACGGTACCCCGACCACGTGTGTAAGCTCTCTAAGGCGCTCTATGGACTTAAGCAAGCCCCAAGAGCATGGTATAAATGCCTTAGAGACTTTTTAATTGCTAATGCTTTCAAGGTTGGGAAAGCCGATCCAACTCTTTTCATTAAGACTTGCGATGGCGATCTTTTTGTGTGCCAAATTTATGTCGATGACATAATATTTGGTTCTACTAATCAAAAGTCTTGTGAAGAGTTTAGCAGGGTGATGACGCAAAAATTCAAGATGTCGATGATGGGCGAGTTGAACTACTTCCTTGGGTTCCAAGTGAAGCAACTCAAGGACGGCACCTTCATCTCCCAAACGAAGTACACGCAAGACTTGCTAAAGCGGTTTGGGATGAAGGACGCCAAGCCCGCAAAGACGCCGATGGGAACTGACGGACACACCGACCTCAACAAAGGAGGTAAGTCCGTTGATCAAAAAGCATACCGGTCCATGATAGGTTCTTTGCTTTAGTTATGTGCTAGTAGACCGGATATTATGCTTAGCGTATGCATGTGTGCTTGATTTCAATCTGATCCAAGGGAGTGTCACCTTGTGGCTGTGAAGCGAATCCTTAGATATTTAGTAGCTACGCCTTGCTTCGGGATCTGGTATCTAAAGGGGTCTAACTTTGACTTGATTGGATATTCAGACTCCGACTATGCTGGATGTAAGGTCGATAGGAAGAGTACATCGGGGACGTGCCAATTCTTAGGAAGGTCCCTGGTGTCATGGAACTCTAAGAAACAAACTTCCGTTGCCCTATCCACCGCTGAGGCCGAGTACATTGCCGCAGGACAGTGTTGCGCGCAACTACTTTGGATGAGGCAAACCCTCCGGGAATTTGGCTACAATCTGAGCAAAGTCCCACTCCTATGTGACAATGAGAGTGCTATCCGCATAGCGGAAAATCCTGTTGAGCACAGCCGCACAAAGCACATTGACATCCGGCATCACTTTTTGAGAGATCACCAGCAAAAGGGAGATATCAAAGTGTTTTATGTTAGCACCGAGAACCAGCTAGCCGATATCTTTACCAAGCCTTTAGATGAGAAGACCTTTTGCAGGCTGCGTAGTGAGCTAAATGTCTTAGATTCGTGGAACTTGGATTGATTTATAGCATACATGTGTTTATGCCTTTGATCATGTTCCTTATGCATTTTGTTGTTTACTTGTGGTGCTCAAGTTGTACAAACACTCCCCGGACCTCACAAGTCCTTTTGCAAGTGATGCACATTTTTAGGGGGAGTTGTGCTACAACTTGACCCTTTGAGACTAACCTTGTGCTTGAGTTTGCTTGATTTAGTCTCAAAGGAGGTTTGAAAGGGAAAAGGTGGACTTGGACCATGAAAGACTTCCACTGCACTCCGATGAGAGGGTAACTTATTCCAAGTTCATCTCATATACTCCTTATTGTCTTTGTACTCTTATGTGAAGATTTTGGTGAGGCAATAAGGTTAAAGGGCCAAAATTGATCCCGTTTTGGTGCTTGATGCCAAAGGGGGAGAAAATAAGGCCAAAGCAATAAATGGATCAGCTACCACTTGAGAAATTTTGAAAATAGTAGAATAGAGCTTTTGTTTTGTCAAAATACTCTTATTGGCTCTTTTTGTCAAAAGTTGGTCTCTTGTGGGGAGAATGATTGATTATGGGAAATAGGGGGAGTTTTTGATACTTTGATCAATTTCTCTTGGAATACCTCTCTTTATGTCTCTACAAGTGAATTGACTTAGAGATAGAAAATTGAGTTTGATTTGCAAAAACAAACCAAGTGGTGGCAAAGAGTGATCCATATATGCCAAATTTGAATCAAAACAATTTTGAGTTTTCATTTGCATTGATATTGCACTTGTTCTAGTTGCTTTTTGTTGTGTTGGCATAAATCACCAAAAAGGGGGAGATTGAAAGGGAAATGTGCCCTTTGGCCATTTCTAAGTATTTTGGTGATTGAGTGCCAACACAAGTGCTTTTGTGTTAATCTATGCAAAGTGGTGGACAAAGTGCAAATCATGTCAAAAGGTATGTTTCTAGACTTAGTACATTGTTTCATGGACTAATGTATTGTGTCTAAGTGCTGGAAACAGGAGAAATCGAATTGGAAAAGAGATGGCTTTGTTAAGCCAAAGTCTGCGCAGTCTGGGTGCACCGGACAGTGTCCGGTGCGCCAGGCTGGCTCTGGCGAACTTGCTGCTCTCGGGACTTCGACGGCGGTGTACGGTATAAATCACCGGACTGTCCGGTGGTGCACCGGACTGTCCGGTGAGCCGTTCACAGGCGAAGTCGTCGGCCTCGGGAAGCCATCAACGGTGTACGGCTATAATTCACCGGACTGTCAGGTGAGGCACCGGACTGTCCGGTGAGCCAACGGTCAGCCGGGGCAACGGTCGGCCGAGGATTCCGCGCGTGACGCGTGGCCGAGCCAACGGTCACATTGGTGCACCGGACTGTCCGGTGTGCACCGGACAATGTCCGTTGCGCCAACGGCTCTGAATCTGCAACGGTCGGCTTCGCCAAATAAGGAAACAAATCCGCACCGGACAGTGTCCGGTGGTGCACCGGTCTGTCCGGTGCGCTAGGCAACAGAAGGCAAGATCTGCCTTCCTGGAATGCTCTCAACGGCTCCTAGCTGCCTTGGGGCTATAAAAGGGACCCCTAGGCGCATGGAGGAGCACATGAAGCATACTCAAAGCATTCCTAAGCACCAAGACCTCGATTCCGCGCATTTGATTCTTTGTGATAGCAATTAGAGCTCCATTTGAGTTGTGAACTCGTCGGGTTGTGTTGCGAGCTCTTGTTGCGACTTGTGTGCGTATTGTCACTTGGATTTTGTGTCTTGAGTGCGTTGCTCATCCCTCCCTTACTCCGTGCTTCTTTGTGAACTTCAAGTGTAAGGGCGAGAGACTCCAAGTTGTGGAGATTCCTCGCGAACGGGATATAGAAAAGCAAAGCAAAACACCGTGGTATTCAAGTGGGTCTTTGGACCGCTTGAGAGGGGTTGATTGCAACCCTTGTCCGTTGGGACGCCACAACGTGGAGTAGGCAAGCGTTGGTCTTGGCCGAACCATAGGATAAACCACTGTGCCATCTCTGTGTTGATCTCTTGTGGTTATTGTGTTTTGTTGAGACTCCTCTATAGCCACTTGGCATTATTGCGCTAACGCCTAACCAAGTTTTGTGGCATTAAGTTTTCAAGTTTTACAGGATCACCTATTCACCCTCCCTCTAGGTGCTCTTAGAAACCCGGTGACGTGCGCGAGTGCGCACTCGCCGGTCCACGGCGAGAGCGGGGAAGGCGGAACTGACAAGGCAGGCCCACGGCGCAGAGAGAGAAAAGGGGACGCGCGGGGGCAACGGCGAAGTAACTGGCGAACCGGGCCCGCGAGACAGAGAGAGAGGGAGCGCGCGGGTGAAGGAAACTGGCGCCGACAGGTTGGCCCCAGTGGGAAGAGAGCGAGAGAGAGAGAGAGAGAGAGAGCGCGCGTGGGAGAGGGGAACTTCCGTTGACAGGCGGGGTCCGCCTGTCAGGCGGCGCGGGCGCGCTGGGCTGGTTTGGGCTGCTTTCTCCTTTTCTTTTTCTCTGGATTTTCTAATTCCTTTTCCATTTCTTTTCTATAGGGTTTTCAAATCCAAATTCAAACTAGGTTTCAATTTCAAATAAATTCAAACATGTGCAACACTTCAAAGAGTATTTTAAGCTCAGCATGATGCAACATGTCATAACTCATAATGTTTTGGCAAAAATAAATAATTAAATCCCCCTACTTTAAGCTATTTCTAATCAAAAAGGAAAAAGGGAGAAATAATTTAGAGAGAGGAAACCTAGAGTGAGAAAAAGAAGAGTAACACATGATTTTGGGTGATAATTAGAAAGAAATTTTATAGCCCCAAAATCAGTGTGTTACAGACCTATCCCCCTTAAAATAATCTCGCCCTCGAGATTCAGGGCTGGCTAGAAAAGAGCTCAGGGTACTTGGCTTTCAAATCATCTTCTCTTTCCTAGGTGGCTTCTTCTTCTGAGTGGTGACCCCATTTGACTTTGCACATCCTGATGGTACTTCTCCGAGTGACCCGGTCTGCTGTCTCCAGAATTTGAGTTGGCTTCTCAATATAAGTCAGATCCTCTTGAACTTCAAGATCCTCTGCTGGCAACTGCTCTTCTAGCACTCTCAAGCATTTCTTCAACTGATACACATGGAACACATCGTGCACAGCGGACAGAGTCTCTGGTAAACTGAGTTGATAAGCCACTTCTCCACGTCTTGATTGAATCTGATACGACCCAATATATTGGGGTGCTAGCTTGCCTTTGACTCCAAACCTTTTGGTTCCTCTGATGGGTGACACCTTCAAGTAGACATAGTCTCCCACTTCGAAACTGAGTTCCCTCCTTCTGGTGTCAGCATAGCTTCATTGTCTGGACTGCGCTGCCTTCAAATTCTCTCGGACCATTATGATGTTCTCTTCGGCTTCAAGCAGAATATCTGGTCCGAACACCTGTCTTTCACTAGGTTGGTCCCTATGCAATGGAGTTCTACAATTCCTCCCATAGAGCACTTCAAATGTTGACATCTTCAAACTGGCTTGGTAGCTGTTGTTGTAAGAGAATTCCGCATATGGTAATCTCTTGTCCCAACCTATCTTGTCTTGCAAAGCACAAGCTCTCAACATGTCCTTCATAATCTGATTGGTTCTGTCTGTTTGACCATCGGTCTGCGGGTGGTAAGCTGAACTGAACTTGAAGTGTGTGCCCAAAGCTTCATGCAACCGCTGCCAAAAATGAGAGGTGAACTGGGTGCCTCTATATGATACTATCTTCTTCGGAACGCCATGCAAGCACACAATCCGAGCCATGTATAGTTCGGCCAACACCGCACTGTTGTAGGTGGTCTTGACTTGTATGAAATGGGCCGCCTTTGTCAAACGATCTACTACTACCCAGATGGAGTCATAACCAGTACGAGTGCGGGGCAAACCGACTATGAAATCCATTCCGATCTCATCCCATTTCCACTGAGGAATCTGCAACGATTGCAACAACCCTGTAGGTCTCTGATGTTCTGCTTTAATCCTCTGACAACTATCACATATAGCCACATACTCTGTTATCTCCCTTTTCATACCGTACCACCAGAATCTTTTCTTCAGGTCTTGGTACATCTTCTCACTACCAGGATGTATAGAGTATGCTGTCTCATGAGCTTCCTTGAGAATCAGTTCCCGGATCGATTTGATATCAGAAACACACAATCTGTCCTTGAACCATACCACTCCTTCCGCATCTTCACGGAAATCCTTGCCTTTTTCATCTATGATCAGCTGTCGGATCTCGTTGATTTTCTCATCATCCTTCTGACCTTTCCTGATATCTTGCTCTAGAGTGGGTTCCAACTCAATTGTCACTCCTTGGGTGTTGTTCAGAAATCCGAGACTCAATCTATCGAACTCCTTTGCTAGCTCATACGGCATCGGGTGAGCTGCCAACATATTGACTTGACTCTTTCTACTTAGAGCATCTGCAACCACATTTGCTTTGCCTGGATGATAATGAATCTCCAGCTCATAATCTTTGATCAACTCTAGCCATCTTCGTTGTCTCATGTTTAGCTCTGACTGAGTGAATATGTACTTGAGGCTCTTGTGATCCGTGTAGATATCACACTTCTGCCCATAAAGATAATGTCTCTAGGTCTTCAATGCATGAACCACGGCTGCTAATTCCAGATCATGAGTAGGATAATTCTTCTCATGAATCTTCAACTGTCGGGACGAGTATGCCACTACTCTCCCTTCCTGCATCAACACACATCCCAGTCCGGTATACGAAGCATCACAATACACTGAGAATGGCTTGTGAACATCTGGAAAAATCAGTACTGGTGCCGTTGTCAACTTCTCCTTCAATGTCTCAAAGGACTTCTGGCATGCTGCGGTCCACTTGAACTCAACCTTCTTTGCCAACAAAGCTGTCATTGGTCTGGCAATCTTGGAGAAACCTTCAATGAAACGCCGATAATAACCGGCCATTCCGATGAAACTCTTGATTCCTCGGACATCTTTTGGTGCTTTCCAGTCCAAGATAGCTGTTACCTTCTTCGGATCTACAACCAATCCTTCTCGGTTTATAATGTGACCCAAGAATAGGACTTCACTGATCCAGAACTCACACTTGCTAAGCTTGGCATACAGCTGACAATCTCGTAGTCTCTAAAGTACCTTCCTCAAATACTCCTCATGCTCTTGCTCATTGTGGGAATATATAAGAATATCATCAATGAACACTACTACGAACTTATCGAGGTAGTCCATGAACACACTGTTCATCAAGTACATGAAGTAAGCTGGCGCATTCGTCAAACCGAATGACATGACCATGAACTCATATAGTCCATACTTGGTGATGAATGCTGTCTTCGGTATATCCGAAGATCCGATTCTAAGCTGACGGTAGCCTGACCTCAGATCTATCTTCGAGAACACACTGGCTCCTCTCAACTGATCGAATAAATCTTCAATTCTGGGCAGGGAGTACTTGTTCTTGATAGTAACTTCATTCAAGGATCTGTAGTCAATGCACATCCTCTTTGTTCCATCCTTTTTCTCCACAAACAATACTGGGGCTACCCAAGGCGAGGTACTTGGTCTGATATAACCTTTCTCTAACAACTCATCAATCTGCTTCTTGAGTTCCACCAACTCTGGTCCGGACACTCGATAGGCTCTCTTGGAAATAGGGGCGGTGCCTGGTATAAGCTCTATGGCAAATTCAACCTTCCTTTCAGGTGGCATACCTAGTAACTCCTCGGGAAACACATCTGGGAATTCTGATACTACATTGATAGCCTCTGATGGTTTAATCTCCTCAATACAGGCGGTGACTTGGTGACAACTCCCTTTCCTTGGTCCTGACAAGACCAACTCTACTAACACTTCTTCTCCTCATAAGGACACTAGCTTCACCGTTCTCTTGTCACAGCTAAGACTGGCTTGATACTTGGTTAACCAATTCATGCCTAGGATGGCATCTATAGTTGTATCCTGGTTACCCATAACTATTAAATAAGCGGGGAACTGTATCCCCCTTATTTGAACCTTTGCACTAGGGAAAAATCTATCAGTTTGGGTCCTTCCACCAACTAAACTAACTCTCATAGGTGGGTACATGGGTGCTACTGGTATATTATGTGATTCTACCCATGATGCGGTCACAAAAGAATGTGTTGCTTCAGTATCAAATAAGATATTTGCAGAATGGTACTCGACTGAAAACGTACCTAGTGCCACTCCTGGAGTCTCCTGGACTGTGTCGGCCTCCAAGTGGTTCGCCTTTCCATACTGGGCACGAGGTTGCCCACGGTTGTTGCCTCCTTGCTGCATTGCATTCTGTTTGACTGGGGCATTGGGAGCTGGCTGCTCTGAGCTGCTTTCTTTGGGCAATGATTCGCCCAATGGCCTTGTTCCCCACAGTGGAAACATGCACGACTTCCTCCTTGAGCTGGCGCTGCTTGATTGTTCTGGTTGGTTGCTGGGGCAGGAAGACGGGCTGCCTTGTTGCTCTGACGCTGGTATTGATTTCCTCCTTGCTGGTTGTTCTGACGGTACTGCTGCTGCTGAGGAAACTGCCTCTGGTACTGCTGCTGCTGGTTCTGATGCTGATGCTGATGCTAGTGACCTTGCTTGAATTGCTGAGGTGGGTTGCCTGAGTAGCGAGGACGGCTGCTACTCCCAACCTGAGGTCCACCAATCTTGCGTTTCCTGTCCTCCATCTCCCGACACTTCCTTTCTGTCATGATTGCTCTGTCTATCAGATGCTAGAAGGTAGGGAAAGTGTGGTTCATCAGTTGATAGTGGAGGGGATCAACCAATCCTCTCAAGAAGTGGTACTGCCTCTTGGCATCCGTGTTGACATCCTCTGGGGCATAACGCGACAGCTGCAGAAACTTGTCCCTGTACTCGCTGACGGACAGGGGACCTTGCTTCAGGGCGAGAAACTCCTCCTTCCTCACTATCATCAGTCCCTCGGGCACATGGTAGCGACGGAAGTTATCCCTGAACTCCTCCCAAGTGATAGCTTCAGGGTTGGCATGGGTGGCGAGGTAAGACTCCCACCAAGACTGTGCTGCTCCCCTCAGCTGTCGGGGACCATACAACACCTTCTCATGATCGTTGCACTGGGTAGTGTGCAACTCACGCTCCACGGTACGCAGCCAATCTTCAGCGTCCATGGGATCAGCAGAGTGGGCAAAGACTAGGGGATGTCCCCTCATGAACTCTGCCCGCTTGTCTTTGGGAACTTGTGGCATCTAGACTTGCACTGGAGGCTAAGGAGGTGGTGGCTGCTGCTGCACTTGCTGCATGACTGCTAAGGTCTGACCAATTGCCTGGACTGCTTGGGTCTGCATCAAGAACATTTGCTCAATGGTCATCGGGGGTGGCGGTGGCAATTGCTATTGTGGGGCTGCCTCCTCTTGGGGTGCCTGCTGTTCAGGCTGAGCACGTCTCGCACCTCTGCGCCTGTTCTCAGACATCTGTAGAAATCACACACACATATCAAATATGACTCTACAGTCTTTCAACATAAGAAAAATGTATAGAAAATCTTCATAGAACTGAACAATTGACCATCTTCACTGACAGCTTCTCAGATAAAGAGGAAAGTGGAAATAAATGGATTACCCAACTAAATAACTGACTTTATTAATAACTACACCAAGTTGCAGGGGATACCCACACCTTGGTGACAATCATTACAAAGATCCAACTTCAGAACATGTCCATCATAACAAGCATCCAACATAAAATAAGCAAACTAACTCTAACTAGACTGACTAGACTGAGACACTGAACTAAGAATTATTACAGACTTCGACTCTGTCGATCTAGGAATCCAAATCTATCTGGGTCCTGCAGTCTGGGGTACCATAGTCGAAGCGACCACGGGGCGGTGAACGGTAAGGGTGCTGAATCCCGACAGGGACGGGAGAACCACCATCCAGATAGTGGTGTGCTGCGCACTCAGCACGCAGTCCCGCAACCTTCGCCCGAACCTTGCCCAACTCATCAAGGGCGTGGTCCAACTCTGTGTTGAGCACGGCGGCCAAGTTGACCATGTTGTTCAGCCTGGGATTGCCCTCACCAACTGGCGAGGCAATCACACCTCCAGCACTGCCGGTTAAACGGCGAGGATAGTACTTCAGGTCAAGGCCATCAGCTACCCCACTGAACAACAAGCAATACTGAGAAAGTGCCGTCGTGCTGCATCTTGCATGTCTGCCTCGACAGTATCCCTCTCAGTAATAGAATAGTGCTATGAGAAGGCTTCTGCACCCCAGAGATCATCGTCTGTGTAACACCTTAGGTGTTACCATGGCTAGAGCACACCTTGGTACTAAGGAATATGATCACATGTGGTAGAAACTTAAGGAGAACATCAGAACCTTGGAGACCCTATGCTAATCAAGATTTGTCAATGACCTAAGAGCATCACTCAAGCTTTTGTGCACTTACTACCTTGGGCAAGAGGAGGGAGAACCCTAGACCTCTCTTAAACCCTACTTTCCAAGCCATGGTTGAAAGGGGGAGAGAATAAGCATTTGGGCAAATCAAGAGTTATTCTTTAACCAAACTTAAGTAACTTCATAACCAGCAATTATGGGGAGGAAATATTGCAAAAAGACCCCTGGAGAAACCCCAAATCAAATCTCCAAGTAGAGTGAGAGCTAGAGCTCTCTAATTTTCTCTAAGTCAAAAACTATGCCTATACTAAAGATCAACCGTGTTCACCTTGAAGATGGCACCAAAACCACCTATGTTCTATACAAAAAATGTGGCATACCACCTAGGGCACCCACTGGAAAAAGTTGAGCCCGAGACCCTGACGTTTGACATGCCTTGGCATGGCTTTTGTTGCGAGGTGGGCAGAATGACATACCTGATTTGGCGACCGAAGATCTCCCTACCTAGGCCATATCTGCCATGGCAACTCACGGATGAGAGACAGCCCTAGGTGCCAGGAAAAGACTCGCGCCAGATTTTTGCCAAGATTCGCACGTTTGCGACTTGGGTGAGTTGTGGAACAAGGGCAGAAGAAAACTTACACGTGTTCGACGCGCTCTGCGCACGCCAGAGCACGCCCGCGCCCGACCCCGCGCCGCGCCGAGCCGCGCCCGTGTCCCCTGTGTGCGTCGCGCCTATAAAACCCACTCAAGCGTCGACCACACTTCTCCGCGCACGCCCAAACCTCACCGGAGCTCAACTCACCGCCGTTTGCCCGTGCACGGCGTGTCCGCGGCCACCCGAGCCCCTGCCGTCGTGGACCGGCCAGCCTAGCCTTTCCCAACCCCGTCCAACCCTCGGAGACGAGTGAGCACACCTCGGTGAAGCTCCCCAAGCGAGGAATCGAAGCCTGCTTCGCCGGATAGGCCAGTCCACGGTCGCCGGAGTTCACAACCCCGCTGGAGTGCGTGGACCGGGTAATCCACTGAACCATTTTCCGATTCCTTGTGCACGCAGCCCCTACATCACCCCGTGAAGCTCACCGTGCCATTGGATTGCATTAGATCGCCGTGGTTTGGCCGGCACACCCGCCGCCGACGAGGACACCCGCCTGCGCACGTCGACCGAGCGATTCCGGCCATCCCCGCCGTCGAGCCGTACATCGCTGTGACCGCTAGAGCCTCCCCGAGCCAACCCCGCCCCTCGCCGGACCTATCTCGCCGCCGGTAAGCCGCGCCACCCTTTTCTTTCTTGCGGGCACTGTTTAAACCTAGGGAAGGACCGCAGGGGAGAAGGAAAGAAGTCTGGGGGGTTTTGTGAAATGTCAGAGACCCAAATGAATAGAAGCGTGGGGTATAACTGAGAGAGTTAGTTTGGAAATACCCGAGGGTCCTCGGTGTAAACTGCTTTTCCAGAAAACCTTTATTAAATCTGATTTTAAATTTGAACATAACTTTAATAATTCATAACTCCTGTTTTATTCATCCAAATTTGGTCAAACCAATTTTGTCAGACTTTACATAATGTAAACTGCTTAGGAAAAATATAAAACCCTTAAGTACTACAAAAAACTATAAGGTTCTGATTTAATTACTATTTTGACTAAAAGCTAAATAATAGGGATAAAAATAGTTACACTATTTGACTAGGGCTATAAAACTTTGGAGAAGTTTATATCCACCTACTGACCTGTTTAAAAATGCTAAACTTCTCTGTCCAACCCATTAAGTTAGCTTTTGCCATTTATTTTATAATATGCTTAAGGTTAAGAAAAATAGAAAAGGTGATTAAAATGATGAACCAGAGGGCACTCCTATTTTTGTTAGGATACTTACTTAAAATAATTCACTAGAAAAATCTATGATACCCTGGTTTAGTATAAAATAATTGGGATACCTCTGATTTTAAGAAAACAAGGCAACCTTAGAAAAACCCTAGAAAAATAACCCCAAGGCAAAAACACCCCAAACCTTGGGATAACAAATGCCTTGTTATTCTGAACATAGGAAAAATACAAAATCTGTTGTTTGATATTTTTCAAATGACAAGTTAGTTATAAGCACCTTTTTGGCATTAAACTTTAGAAAATCACAACTAAATAACCACCAATTAACCTTCTGTGATTTTTGGCACAGAAGCTTATTATTATTGTTAGATGCCAACAAAAATAACCCTTAGGGCAGAACCTACTCCTAGTTAAGAGTTGTAGTACAAAGTGGCCCATTTACCCAACTTTTGTTATTTTTGTCTAAGGCATAGCCTTCTTAGTTTGAACCTCAATTTCCTAGAACAGTCTATATTGACCAATGGCAAGCCACTGTAATTTTTGCAGAATTTTTAGAAAAAGTTAATTCACTATTGTAGTTCAAACCTACACTAGAATTCATAAATAGAAAATGCAAAAAAGGGAAAGTGAATAATGGAGAATTGTGTCAACCTAAAACCCTTGATTAATGGTCCACTGAAAGGTATAAGGGAAATACGAATCCACTATGCCTATCCTTACCAAAACCTAAACCTAGAGTGATAAGCCTAAACCACTAAAAGCCCCACAGGACCAAGAAAACCCTAAGTTACTAACTAACTTAATTTATCTTCTCTTAGCATAATGTTATTAAATCCTGCATAATCTTGACATGCATGTTCATTGCATTTCGATAGACTGTAACCTTGCTGACGGAGAGTACGTCCTCGTGCCGGAGCAAGGAGCTGCTCAGGAGGTAGCCCCGGATCCAGCACCCGAGCCTGCACCAGAGGATCTGCCTGCCCCAGCTTTGGAAGGCAAGCCCCGGTTTTATGCATAACCGTTTATGTATACTATTTTACTACACTTAATGTTTGTAGGCTTGTACTGTGCACTTAAGTGTAGGAGTTGTCTGAAACCCTAGTTGCATGAACTCAGGATTCCTTTTGAGATGGATACTAGTATGCTAGGTCGAGTAGCTGCTTTACTAATTAGGGATCTCGGTAGAAGTTGAGTGATTTTTCCAGCACTCGCGCGAGGTCAGGAATTGATTGTACCCACTTTCATATCATACTGAGGTTGGTCTGTGGACACGGATCCCGGGGGATGCGTGGTCTACGAGATAAAATTTAAAATAAGGATTAACGTGCGGATACCTGTGTCAAGCGTTTGAATGTACTAAGCACATACCGAGAAATATGGTAAATCGGTAAGCCTAGTACCTGATTGAACCTGCCAGTGGACTTTACCCCTCACGCGACCTGAGACGTGGTCTCCCATGCCGGTTATGGTGGGTACAAGTGCGGTCACTGCACGACGGCAGTCGGGGTCAGTGAGGCATTGTACGCCAAGGCGGTGAGCCCTAATCTGCTGTCAGGGAATCGACGGGGACGATTGATGTGTGTGGGGACGGAGTGCCTCGCCACGTCGTGTGTTTAGGTTTACCTTGCAAGGATAAAAACTCAATTCGAATCGTCTGCTTCTCGCAGCTAATGAGACTGCTTGATCCATTGTACTGCATTGAGTAACAAGTGGAAATATGATGAGTTGATATAAGATGTTGATTGCTAATAATGTTTGCTACTATGTATAAGTAGATAGTACACATTTAGCCTTAAGAGAGTCACACTTGAATTGACAAAGTTAAAACTTGACTTAGAAACTCAGCTAGTGCTTTTGGCAACCAAACCCCACGGCCAAACAGCTGCATGTCTAGAGGTAGAGGAGTAGACTCCTCACATCGGGTAAGTCTAGCTGAGTATTAGTATACTCAGCCTTGCTTGTGGCACAATTTTACAGGTTCTCTGGAGGACATGGTTGCAGGAGTGACTTGGCCGTCCATCTTGCCACCGGGTTGGACTGTCGAGTGGGACCCCGCCTCGGCTGAGGAGGATCATGAAGAGTGATGGGATAGGCTTCCCCATCTCTCTGTTTATTTATCGTTAGTTTCATTCCGCTGCACTTCGAACAAGGATGACTACTTTTGCAAAACTCCGATGGTGATGTAATAATTTTAATACTCTTACATGCATGGTTTTATGCCTTATTGTATTTGCTCTGTGACTCACCATCGAGTGAGATTGTGGTACTTGATCCTGTCAGTGGCCGTGTCAGACTAGATTCGAGGGGTTGACAGGTTATTCCCATTTAAGTGTGGTCTAGCCTCTAAGGCGGGGCTTAGGCACTTAAGTTGGAATAATTCGGGCAGTTCCGCCACAGCTGGTATCGGAGCTTGTACCACCACAGAGGAATCAATAAGATATAAATACCATCCTTTTCCGAAGTAAAATTTGATAGAAACAATGTTGGATAGATAATACGATGAGCAGGATAGACCTAGGACGTGAAGCCTTAGGATGATAGAAGGGTAGCTAGGTGGCTAAGTTATTAGGCCCCTCAGGCCACTTTACAAGATGGGAGTTCTTCCCTATTCTCTTTTCATTAATGTGAGGTCGTTTAGGGTGAGCATGCATGCATTCTTAATTAAGCAAATGGATAATTGAGTAAAGATTTAAAAACAAAATGATGACCAGCTGAGTATCCTAATACCATTTTTTTAATCAGAGAGAAGCAGAGTTCTATTTCTTGTTCTTTTTATAATTCTTTTCTTTTACTTACGCTTAACCGTACACAGATGGCTTCCCACGGATCCTCAGATGACGGGAATGCACTGTCCCACACTGACGGGCTTGCACGAGAGGGTTTTCCCCGCATTTTGTGGGAGGTACTTCAGGGGGCCGGATACATGACACCCCCTCAATACGCGGTGCAGCAGTTCGAGAAGCACCGGGTGCCCCGCTGTAGGGTGAGGATGACCTTGGAGCATCATCCCCTGCAGCCAGGCTGGCGTTCACTGGACTCTGAGTCCTTTGGATACCGGGCTGAGGACACGATCGAGGCGATCGCTCTGCACGGGTTGACTACTTTCTGCGGATTTCACCCCTTGGAGCTTTCCACCCACCCCATTGGCTTGTTCCCCGCTGAGAAGGAGGACGACCCGATGTGGAAGGATCGGGTGGAGCATGCCAAGGATATCTGGGCTATCTACCCGGGACAGACTGCTCATTTGACAGTGCGGTGCATGAATGCCTTGTACCGTCTGCAAGTGATGCGCGGCGAGGCAATGTCCCATCTGATGGCATTGTTGGAGGCAACCAAGATCACCCTGGACAACAGGGAGGAGCTTGTGGTTGACTTGTCCCAGGAGATGGTGGAAAAGGACTTACAAGTGGAACAGTTGTCCGATGAGATCCATGAGCTGGAGGAATTGGTGGGGACCAGGGAGAACACCATCGAGGTTCTCGAAGATCAGCTCATCAACACCCAGCAGAAGCTTGCTGAGGCTAATGAGCACCTAGATATGCATCACCAGGAGATCCAGGATGTGGAGGCTAATGAGGACGTCGACATTGAGGGAGGGGAGGAGCCTGCCTCCAGTGTGGACACTGCTGGCTCAGGGAGGCCACCTTCCCCCGAGTCGAGTGTTGCCTCGTTCGCTCACTAGGTGTCAGGGATAGCATTAGAAGTTGGTGATGGTAGGACTCCTCGCCGCTAGCTTAGCTTTTGCACCCTTAGGGTACTAGGCTAGGTAGAGTTGAGTCTTTTTGGGACCATTGATGTAACCGTGATAAACTCTTTTGGAAGTTTGGTTGATGGATGATGTCAAATTTAAATTTGGACGGAAGGTTTATGCTTTTTGGTTTATGTCGGAATCTATCAATCTGCTTTTGACTATTTTGCCGCGATTAAACCTTGAAATTGGAGATATGGTGTTAAGTATATATATGTGATTTTTCAGATGGCTGGGAGAGCGCGTCGTGGCCAGAATGAGCGCATTCCTCCACCGTCGCCACCGCCTCCCACTCTGCAGGAGCTAATGGCTCAGCAGAATGAGATCTTGAGGCAGCTAGCTCAGCGTCAGCCACCACCTCAGCACTATGGTGGTGGAGATCATCAGCGTCACCCCGCAGTGGCCACTTACCAGGAGTTCCTCAGTACTCAGCCGCCGTTGTTCACCAGGGCGGAGGATCCACTTGATGCTGATGTATAGCTGAGGGTAGTGGAATCTAAATTCCCACTACTCAATGGAGTTTGTTCCGAGGTGACTAAGGTCAGGTTCGCCACCCAGCAGCTTCGCGGACCCGCGCGGACGTGGTGGGACCACTATCTTGCTATGCAACCAGCTGACCATGAAGTGGATTGGAGAGAGTTCAAGGCAGCTTTCAGAGGACACCATATCCCAGCTGGCATTATGGACCGTAAGCTCAACGAGTTTCTGGCACTCACTCAGGGCAACAGGATAGTGTTGCAGTATGCTCAGGCTTTTAATGACCTATGCCAGTATGCTGGGTACCATGCAGATACGGATGAGAAGAAGAGAAACAGGTTCAGAAGGGGGCTCAGCACTAAGCTCCGTGACCGTCTCAACACCGTCAGAGCCAACAGCTACAATGAGTTAGTCAACATGGCTATCTCCCAGGAGGACTGCATTACAGCTCGACAGGCAGAAAAGAAGAGGAAGACCCCTGTGGCAGGACCCTCAGCTCAGCCACAACGCTTCAGGATTGTGTCCGACACTCAGAACAGGGGACCCCAGCAGCAGCAAGGGAGATGGGTGATCCGACCACAGCAGCAGCAGCAGGCCCCCAACCGTACCCAGTTTCCAGCTCAGAGGAACAATCAACAGCAGCAGCAGTATCGCCAGGCAAATGACAACAGGTGTTTCACTTGCGGCAGCACCGGACACTATGCCAAGAATTGCCCCAGGAACCAGCAGAGGCAGGGGCAGAATGTTAATCAGAATCAAGGCAAGAGACAGAAGGTGCAAGTGAGGCAGGGCAAGCTGAACTTTACCACCATGGCTGATATTCCAGAGGGAGCACCCGTCATGACTGGTATCTTTACAGTTTTGAATTGTCCTGCTATTATTCGTTTTGATTCTGGTGCATCACATAGCTTTGTTAGTGCCAAATTTAGTGCCAAGTGTCAATTGCCCTTTCATCACACCCATGGGGGTATCACAATTTCAACACCAGGAGGCAGGATTGCCACTAATCAAATCAGCAGGCATGTGCCCATAAAGTTTGGTAGTCTAATAATTAAAACCACCCTCCTCATATTGGGTTTGGACAGCGTGGATATCATATTGGGAACTGACTGGTTAACAAGGCATCGGGCAGTTATTGACATTGCAGCTAGGGCCATTGAAGTGCACTCACCGACCTGTGGTGAAACCACATTATATTTGCCCGATCAGGGTTGCACCCGTTCTTGTGCCTTGTTATGATAGAATCCCCAGTGGAAAAGATCCCAGTAGTCTGTGACTACCCAGATATTTTTCCGGATGAATTGCCAGGAATGCCACCTGACAGAGACATTGAGTTTGCAATTGAATTGCAACCCGGGACTGCTCCTATCTCTAAGAGACCCTATAGGATGCCTCCCGCGGAACTGGCAGAACTGAAGAAACAACTGCAAGAATTGTTGGACAAGGGGTTCATTCGCCCAAGTACTTCACCTTGGGGATGTCCTGCCTTATTCGTGAAGAAAAAGGATGAGAGCTTGAGAATGTGCGTTGATTACCGCCCTCTCAATGCGGTGACTATCAAGAACAAATACCCACTACCCCGTATTGATGTCTTGTTTGATCAATTGGTGGGAGCCAAGGTATTCTCCAAGATAGACCTTCGTTCGGGCTACCATCAAATCAAGATCCGTGCCAGTGATATTCCAAAGACGGCCTTCTCCACCAGATATGGGCTTTATGAGTTTTTGGTGATGTCTTTTGGGCTGCCCAATGCCCCGGCTTATTTTATGTACTTAATGAACTCAGTGTTCATGCCAGAGTTAGACAAATTCGTGGTCGTTTTCATTGATGCTATTCTGGTTTATTCCAAGAATGAGGCCGAGCACACCAAGCATTTGCATACTGTACTTCAGAGACTGCGTGACCATCGGTTGTATGCCAAGTTGTCTAAATGTGAATTCTGGCTGAAGGAGATTAAATTCTTGGGTCACACAATTTCTCAAGATGGGATATCAGTTGATCCTGAGAAAGTACAAGAGGTGATGGATTGGAAACCCCCGACTACAGTGAGGCAAATTCGGAGTTTTCTGGGATTGGCAGGGTACTATCGACGATTCATTCCGGATTTCTCCAGGATTGCCAAACCCATGGTTATTAAAACGGTAAAACGTTAAAACGTTATGAACCAACTTTTCAACGTTTAAACGTTTAAACGGATGTTGAAACGTCTTTTCAGACTTGACATAGAATTTCAAATATAGAATAAGTTCATACATAAGTTGAGTTCACAAACCAAATAGCATTAGCATAAAAAGAAACAGATCAAGTTCAACAACACAAGTTCAACCACACAACACAAGTTACAACTTTCATGCATGATTAGTAACCATCATCGAACTCATCAGTATTAAGACCATGAGCATCCACGCCTTGATCATCACCATCGTTTCCACTATTGCTTCCTTCAATTTCATCTTCCACATCAAGATCATCAAGAATATATTCCTCATCCTCGTCATCTTCATTTGCTAAATTAGTCTCCTCTTCCTCAAGGTCTTCATTCCTTCTCACACACCCACCAGCAGCTCTCCTAGGAAAATTACGACCTCTGAAATGTGCAGATGCACCAATAGCTTCATCAACTTGGTCCCACGATAAATTGAAATCATCTCCAAGAGCATTGCTAACATGTGAAGAATTAGCTAATGGATCAACCCATTCATTGTCCCAATCAAAGTCTTCTAAAATCAAAGGATCAAAGTTTTTTCCTTCCTCACGTATTTTTTGAAACCTATCAGCCATCTTTCTGTTGTATGAAACATATACCAAGTCATTCAACCTTTTGTGCTCCAACCTATTCCTCTTTTTGGTATGCATCTACAAGTGCAAATAAAAGCAACCATTTAACCAATGAAGAACTAAGGATAAACGTAGTGGCGAAATGGGATTGAATAATTTGACTAGCTCACTTACAAATTCAAATGTACTCCAATTCCGCTCACAACCGGATGATGAAGCACAAAGACTAACAATCCGTCTTGCAAACTTATATAGTTCAATAGTACGACCACCATATGCAAGCCACCAATCAACTAAAATGGCAAGAACAAAGATTATATGTTTAGTGCTGAAAATGAATGGGAGGCTATCAATTTTAGAATACTTACGTGGATTCCTTGTTTGTGCATTTTTTATAGCCATTGGATTTGCAAATGCCTCTCTTTGGTTCTCATAAAGAACAGCTTGGGCATCAATCTTCTCTCTAAGATCCTCATCTACCACCATTTTGACAAGCACGTCATTAAAGCAACCCCTTAGCTCTCCAACATAGCCTTCATCATCACCTGCTTTGATATTGTAGAATTTTCCAGGGTTCAAATATAGTGCTGCTCCATATAATGGGGTATCCATTTGGTTCGCCCAACGTCGATCCACAATGCTCATGATACGTTTCAGACATGCTTTCTTGTTTTGAGTAGAAAATGAGGAGGTAATCTTATTCTTTGCTATAGTCATGGCTGCAGCAACCTCAGCCATGGCTGGCTTCTCATCACCATCAACCAATCTTAGCACGACAAGAAGCGGTAAAGAAGCTCTAAGACAATCCTCAATTGAATTCCAAAATTCTTGAGAGAAAACGATGTCATATGCTTTTTTACCTGCCTCTATTTTGGATACCTTGGATTGAGTGAAAACATCACTTGAAAATAGACCTTTCAATGAGTTCTTGTGCTTGTGCAAACTCTTCATGGTAAGGAAGGCAGTAGCAAATCTAGTAGCAGCAGGTCTCACAAGATACATCCCATTTGTATGCACCCTCATTTCACTAAGTATCCTCCCATGTCTATAAATAAAAGTGGTGACATGACGAGCACGAGCAATAGGCTTCTTAAAATCCTTCAGCTTTCCTATGTCCTCCAACATAAGGTCCAAGCAATGTGCCACACAAGGAGTCCAGAACAATGTAGGAATCCTCTCCATCAAAATCTTACCTACTGCCTTATAATTAGCACCATTATCAGTGACAATCTGAGTAACGTTTTGCTTACCAATCCCCTCAATTCTCTTTTCTAACAAGTCTGCAAGCATCACTGCACTGTGTGACTCATTTGATGCATCAACTGACTCCAAGAAGAATGTTCCTTGAGGGCTGTTAACAAGGAAATTGATCAAATGGCGACCTCTTTTGTCTGTCCAACCATCAGACATGAGTGTGCAACCATATTGGCTCCATGCATCCTCATGCTTCTTCCTCTCATCATCTATGTCTTTGACAGCCCTAGCAAGTAAAGGCTCACGTAGCTCATGGAAAGTAGGAGGCTTGAACCCAGATCCATATTGAGCAATAGCCTCCACAGCTACCTCAAATTGCCTTGAGTTCGCAGCATTGAATGGTATACCACACTCATAGAAAAACTTGGCTATCTCCAAACAAACAGAATTTCTTTCTTCCTTAGGCTTCATGGTAGCACTTATGGTAGTTTGAGCAGGTCCCTTTGCATGTCTCTCTGCTACAACCTCTTGAGGTGTACGTCGAATCATAGATGCAATGGACTTCTTTGGAGCTGCAATTGGGTGGGGCTTCAATTGGAAAATTGCTTTGTTTCTTTTGGCAGCTGTTCCAGAACTTGGCACAGTACACGAGGAAGCCTTGGATGATGCTGACATTGACCTGCTTCCCATAACTTGGACATCATCTTCTTGTTCTGCTTCATCTTCCATTACATCGTCATCTAGGTACAACGGCCTAGCCCGCTTCCCATTATTCAAAGCTTCATTCATCTCTTTAGCAATCTCTCTAGTAGTGTTAGGACACTTGACAATGTCTCCATAGCCACCAGCTAGATGTTGTTTCACCCTCTTGATACCTCCTTTTATTTGTTTGGGGCACAAAGCACATTGAATCAGCTCTCGCTTTCCCGCCTCAACATAGTATGCATATTTCCATCCTGGATCATTTGACTTTGGCCTTCGTGACTGATCTTTGAGTGGGTCATAGGAGTCATTAGCCTCGCTATTTGTTGCCATTGAAATTGAAATTCACTGCCACACTTTAGCCTACAACACACAGTAGAATGATATTAATATATTATACATTTAGCTTGCAACACACAGTCACACAGTAGCTGGAGCATTGGCTCACTATGCACTGCTGGTGGCTGCTTCACTGCACTGCACTGGCCACTAGAACACTGGGTATTGCCACTGGAACACTGGGTATGGCGCTGCAGTAGGACTGGGTATGGCGCACTGCACTGGGACTGGGTCTGGGAACCGGGACCTGGAGCAACGAGGAGCAATGGCGCCTGGAGCCCGGGACCAGGAGCAATGGGCAATGGCGCTGGCGCACCTGGCTCTGGCGGCTCTGCCGGGTTGGAGCCTGTAGGTGTAGCCTGTAGGGAAGAGGGAAGAGGGAGGAGGGAGGAGGGGCCGGCGGCGTACCTGGCTCTGACGGCTGGCGGCTCTGGGCGCGACGGCGTCTGGTCGTCTGGCGGCTGGGCGCGATGTCCTCCGGCGGCTGGGCGCAGGTGGCCGGGCGCGATGGCGTTGAGCGGCTGGGCGCAGGCCCATTAAGGCCCACGAACGGTATGCGCATAGAACGTCCCTAAAACGTATTAAACGTCCAGAACGTGCTTTCCGACGTTTAAACGCCGTTGAAACGTCCAGAACGGACGTTCTACGCAGTATTAGTAAAACATTTGGACGTTCTAGCTGCTAAACGCGTTTTAGCGTTTAAACGACGCTTAAACGTCGTTTAAACGACGTTTTAATAACCATGGCCAAACCAATAACTGAACTATTAAAGAAGGGAGTCAAGTATGATTGGAGCCAAAAGTGCGAAGATGCCTTTCATACTTTGAGGCAACATTTGACAACAGCCCCAGTATTGGCTCAACCTGATAACACCAAGCCATTTGAAGTCTATTGTGATGCTTCCGGTACTGGATTGGGATGTGTCTTGATGCAAGATAACAGAGTGATTGCTTATGCTTCCCGAGCACTCAAACCCCATGAGCAGAACTACCCTACACATGATCTGGAATTAGCAGCTATGGTTCATGCTCTTAAGATATGGAGACACTACTTGATGGGAGCTCACTGTAACATCTACACTGATCACAAGAGTCTCAAATACATCTTCACTCAGGCAGATCTGAACATGAGGCAGAGGAGATGGTTGGAGTTAATCAAGGACTATGATTTGGAAGTGCATTACCATCCAGGCAAGGCCAATGTTGTGGCAGATGCCTTGAGCAGAAAGGCCCAGTGCAACTGCATGAGCATGGATGCAAGAGTTACCACCCTGTGCGATGAATTGTGCAAGCTGAACCTGGAAGTTGTTTCTTCTGGTGACCTAAACTATATCTCGGTGGAGCCCACATTGCAAGAGCAAATAGTCCAGGCACAGATTGGGGATAAAGGTGTTCAGGTTATCAAAGACATGATCAAGCAGAAGGCAGAAAAATACAAGTGCTTCCGTCAGGACAGTAAGGGAATTTTATGGTTTGGAGATCGATTGGTTGTTCCCAAGGACCCTGAGCTCAGAAAGAAGATACTGGATGAAGCTCACCTTTCAAAATTCTCCATGCACCCTGGGAGCAACAAGATGTATCATGATCTCAGATCTTTATACTGGTGGACCAGAATGAAGAGGGAACTTGCCAAGTATATATCCGAGTGTGACACCTGCCAAAGGATTAAAGCCAGTCATTTGAAGGTGGCAGGCCCTTTGCAACCCCTTCCCATACCATCCTGGAAATGGGAGGACATTTGCATGGACTTTATCGTAGGATTGCCCAATACCTCCAGGCACCATGATTCCATTTGGGTTATTGTGGACAGGCTGACCAAGACTGCACATTTCTTGCCAGTGCATACCACCCACAAGACAGAGAAGTATGCAGAAATTTATGTTGACCAAATAGTGCGATTGCATGGTATTCCAAAGACCATTGTATCCGATAGGGGAGCACTGTTTGTGGCACGCTTTTGGGAGCAGCTCCAAGAGTCACTTGGGACCCATGTCATACGAAGCTCAGCATACCATCCCCAAACAGATGGCCAGACAGAAAGGGTAAATCAGATTCTGGAAGATATGTTAAGGGCATGTGCACTACACTACGGAAAGGATTGGGACAAGTGTCTGTCTTTGGCAGAGTTTTCTTACAATAACAACTATCAGTCCAGTCTAAAGATGACACCTTTTGAAGCTTTGTATGGAAGAAGATGCAGGACCCCGCTGAATTGGTCTCAAGCAAGAGAAAGGGAAATATTTGGGCCAGATTTGGTACTTGAGGCAGAAGAAAAGGTCAGGGTTATTTCAAGGAACCTAGAAGCTGCCCAGGCCAGGCAAAAGAGCTATCATGACAAGAGGCGGAAGCCTCTGCAGTTTGAAGTGGGAGATCATGTTTATCTTAAGGTATCACTGAAAGGGAAATGTGCCCTTGGGCCATTTCTAAGTATTTTGGTGATTGAGTGCCAACACAAGTGCTTAAATGTGAATTCATGCCTATGGATTAATAAAGTGCAAATCAAGAGCAAAGGTATGTTTCTAAGTCTTAGTACATTGATTTTGTGTACTAATATACTTGTCTAAGTATTGGAAACAGGAAGAAAAAGAAAAGGAAAGAGGTGGCTGTGTACAGCCAAGGGGCTGTTTCGGTCTGGGGCACCGGACTGTCCGGTGGTGCACCGGACAGTGTCCGGTGCGCCAGGCTGCCTCGGCCAAAGTAGCCGCTCTCGGGAATTCGCCGACGGCGTACGGCTAAAATTCACCGGACTGTCCGGTGTACACTGGACTGTCCGGTGAGCCAACGGTCGGCTAGGGTCAACGGTCGGCCGCGGATTCTGCGCGCGACACGTGGCCAAGCCAACGGTCGGAAAGGGGCACCGAACTGTCCGGTGTGCACCGGACATGTCCGGTGCGCCAACGGCTCCCAGATCTGCAACGGTCGACTGCGCTGTTTAAGGAAGGAAATCGGGCACCGGACAGTGTCCGGTGTGCACCGGACTGTCCGGTGCGCCCGATGACAGAAGGCAAGGATGGCCTTCCAGATTTGTTCTCAACGGCTCCTAGCTGCCTTGGGGCTATAAAAGGGACCCCTAGGCGCATGGAGGAGAACAATAAGAAACCTTAGAGCATTCTTGATCATCCACACTCAGTCTTTGCGCATTCGTTTGTCATTCTAAGTGATTCGAGCTCCGTTCTAGTGAGAACTTTGAGATAGTCTTTTGAGCTCGATTCTTGACCGTGTGTGTGCGCATTTTGCTGTGGATTTGTGTGTGTTGCTTCTCTCCCTTACTCCGTATTTCTTTGTGAATCTCAAGTGTAAGGGTGAGAGACTCCAAGTTGTGGAGATTCCTCGCAAACAGGATATTGAAAGGAAAAGCATAACACTGTGGTATTCAAGTTGATCATTGGATCACTTGAGAGGAGTTGAGTGCAACTCCCGTCCGTTGGGACGCCACAACGTGGAGTAGGCAAGTTTTGTACTTGGCCGAACCACGGGATAAATTACTGTGTCTTCTCTGTGTTGAACTCCTTGTAATTATCATATTGTGCAAGATCTTCTCTCCAGCCACTTGGCATTAACTGTGCTAACACTTAATCAAAGTTTTGTGGCTTAAGTTTTGAAGTTTACAGGATCACCTATTCACCCCCCTCTAGGTGCTCACAATTGGTATCAGAGCCGTTCTCTTCAAGAAAGGGACTAATCGCCCGAAGAGATGGATCCTAAGGGGAAGGGAATCGTGATCAACGACAAGGAAAAGGAGTCCTTCGTCAACGAGCCAAAAGATGACAAATCCAACGACTCTGGCTCGGGCCACAAGCGCAAAGATGGGAAGAAGAAGAAGAAAAGGCGCATCAAGGAGATCGTCTACTACGACAGCGACGAATCCTCTTCTTCTCAAAAGGACGACGACAACGACTACAGGAAGACGGTCAATTCGAATTTTTCATTTGATTATTCTCGTATTCCACATAGTTCGAATTCGCATTTGCTTTCCATTCCTCTTGGCAAACCTCCACACTTTGATGGGGAGGACTACGGATTTTGGAGTCACAAAATGCGTAGTCATTTATTCTCTCTCCATCCAAGCATATGGGAGATTGTAGAGAATGGAATGAAATTTGATAGCTCGGATAGCCCTATGTTTATTAATGAACAAATTCATAAAAATGCACAAGCTACTACTGTGTTGCTAGCCTCTTTGTGCAGGGACGAGTACAATAAGGTGAGCGGCTTGGACAATGCCAAGCAGATATGGGACACCCTCAAGATTTCTCACGAGGGGAACGACATCACCATGCTCACTAAAATGGAGTTGGTGGAGGGCGAGCTTGGAAGGTTTGCAATGATAAGGGGCGAGGAGCCAACCCAAACATACAACCGGCTCAAGACCCTTATCAACAAAATAAGGAGCTACGGAAGCACGCGATGGACGGATCACGACGTCGTCCGCCTAATGCTAAGGTCATTTACCATTCTTGATCCTCATCTCGTGAACAATGTTCGTGAGAATCCCAGGTACACGAAGATGACGCCCGAGGAGGTACTCGGAAAATTCGTAAGCGGGCGGATGATGATCAAGGAGGCAAGATACGTGGACGACGCCTTGAATGGACCAATCAACGAGCATCAACCCCTTGCTCTCAAGGCAACAAGAAGCAAGGAGGCGCTACCTAGCAAGGTGGCACAAATTGAGGCGGCCGGACTTAATGATGAAGAGATGGCTCTCATCATCAAACGCTTCAAGACGGTGCTAAAAGGTCACAAGGGGCAGCCAAGCAAGACCAAGACAAAGGGGAAGCGCTCATGCTTCAAGTGCGGTAAGATTGGTCATTTTATCGCTAACTGCCCCGATAACGATAGTGACCAGGAACAGGGGAACAAGAGGGAAAAGAAGAAGAATTACAAGAAGGCCAAGGGCGAGGCACACATCGGAAAGGAGTGGGATTCGGATTGCTCCTCCGACTCCGACAATGAAGGACTCGCCGCCACCGCCTTCAACAAGTCATCCCTCTTCCCCAATGAGCGTCACACATGCCTTATGGCAAGGGAGAAGAAGGTGAGTACTCGAGACTCCACTTATGCTTCTTCTAGTGATAATGAGTCTAGTGATGATGATGACATAGACTATTCATGCTTATTCAAGGGCTTAGATAGATCTAAGATAGACAAAATCAATGAATTGATTGATGCCTTGAATGATAAGAATGTGCTTTTAGAAAAGCAAGAGGATTTGTTGTATGAAGAACATGACAAGTTTGTAGAAGCACAAAAATCACTTGCATTAGAGATTAAGAGAAATGAAATGCTTTCTTATGAGTTGTCTACATGTCATGATTCAATTGCTAGTTTAAAGAGCATAAATGATGATTTAAATGCTAAACTAGAAAAATCTAGTAAATCAACATCTTGTGTAGAACATGTTAAGATTTGCACTAGGTGTAAAGATTTCGATGTTGATGCCTGTAGTGATCATTTAGTTTCAATTTCCAAACTAACTGAGGAATTGGCTAGTCTTAATACCCAACTTAAGACTAGCAAGAATGATTTCAATAAACTAAAATTTGCAAGGGATGCCTACACGATTGGTAGACACCCCTCAATTAAGGATGGACTTGGCTTCAAAAGGGAAGCCAAGAACTTAACAAGCCATAAGGCTCCCATTCCCGCTAAGGAGAAAGGGAAGGCCCCTATGGCTACTAGTGCTAAAAAGAACCATGCCTTTTTGTATCATGATAGGAAAAATTCTAGAAATGCTTTTAGAAGTTATGATGCTTTTGATTCACATGCTTATGATTCTTATGCCATGACTGCTTCTAGTTCTTCCTATATGCATGGTAGAAGTATGACTAGGAGAAATGCTATTCATCACGTGCCTAGAAAGAATACTATTCATGCTCCTAGGAAAGTAGTAAATGAACCTTCTACAATTTATTGTGCTTTAAATGCTTCCTTTGCTATTTGTAGAAAGGATAGGAAGATAGTTGCTAGGAAGTTAGGGGCAAAATGCAAGGGAGACAAAACTTGCATTTGGGTCCCTAAGGATATTTGCACTAACCTTGTAGGACCCAACAAGAGTTGGGTACCTAAGTCCCAAGCCTAAATTTGCCTTGCAGGTTTATGCATCCGGGGGTTCAAGCTGGATTATCGACAGCGGATGCACAAACCATATGACGGGGGAGAAGAAAATGTTCACCTCCTACGTCAAGAATAAGGATTCCCAAGATTCAATTATATTCGGTGATGGGAATCAAGGCAAGGTAAAAGGGTTAGGTAAAATTGCAATTTCTAATGAGCACTCTATCTCTAATGTGTTTTTAGTTGAGTCTCTTGGTTATAATTTGCTATCTGTTAGTCAATTATGCAACATGGGGTATAACTGTCTATTTACAAATGTAGATGTGTCTGTCTTTAGAAGAAGTGATGGTTCACTAGCTTTTAAGGGTGTATTAGACGGCAAACTTTATTTAGTTGATTTTGCAAAAGAAGAGGCCGGTCTAGATGCATGCTTAATAGCTAAGACTAGCATGGGCTGGCTATGGCATCGCCGCTTAGCACATGTGGGGATGAAGAACCTTCACAAGCTTCTAAAGGGAGAACACGTGATAGGTTTGACTAACGTGCAATTCGAAAAAGATAGACCTTGTGCAGCTTGTCAAGCAGGTAAACAAGTGGGAGGAGCACATCACAGCAAGAATGTGATGACCACTTCAAGACCCCTGGAGCTGCTGCATATGGACCTCTTCGGACCCGTCGCCTATCTGAGCATAGGAGGGAGTAAGTATGGTCTAGTTATTGTTGATGACTTTTCCCGCTTCACTTGGGTGTTCTTTTTGCAGGATAAGTCTGAAACCCAAGGGACCCTCAAGCGCTTCCTCAGGAGAGCTCAAAATGAGTTTGAGCTCAAGGTGAAGAAGATAAGGAGCGACAACAGGTCCGAGTTCAAGAACCTTCAAGTGGAGGAGTTCCTTGAGGAGGAAGGGATCAAGCACGAGTTCTCCGCTCCCTATACACCACAGCAAAATGGTGTGGTAGAGAGGAAGAACAGGACGCTAATCGACATGGCGAGGACTATGCTTGGAGAGTTCAAGACCCCCGAGCGTTTTTGGTCGGAAGCCGTGAACACGGCTTGCCACGCCATCAACAGGGTCTACCTTCATCGCCTCCTCAAGAAGACGTCGTATGAGCTTCTAACCGGTAACAAACCCAATGTATCTTACTTTCGTGTATTTGGGAGCAAGTGCTACATTCTAGTGAAGAAGGGTAGAAATTCTAAGTTTGCTCCCAAAGCTGTAGAAGGGTTTTTATTAGGTTATGACTCAAATACAAAGGTGTATAGAGTCTTCAACAAATCATCGGGTTTGGTTGAAGTTTCTAGCGACGTTGTATTTGATGAGACTAATGGCTCTCCAAGAGAGCAAGTTGTTGATTGTGATGATGTAGATGAAGAAGATGTTCCGACGGCCGCTATACGAACCATGGCGATTGGAGAAGTACGGCCACAGGAACAAGATGAACGAGATCAACCATCTTCCTCAACTATGGTGCTACCCCCAACTCAAGACGATGAACAGGTTCATCAACAGGAGGCGGATGATCAAGGGGGAGCACAAGATGATCAGGTGATGGAGGAAGATGCGCAACCGGCACCTCCAACCCAAGTTCGAGCGATGATTCAAAGGGATCATCCCGTTGACCAAATTCTGGGTGACATTAGCAAGGGAGTAACTACTCGTTCTCGATTAGTTAATTTTTGTGAGCATTACTCCTTTGTCTCTTCTATTGAGCCTTTCAGGGTAGAGGAGGCCTTGCTAGATCCGGACTGGGTGCTGGCCATGCAGGAGGAGCTCAACAACTTCAAGAGAAATGAAGTTTGGACGCTGATGCCTCGTCCGAAGCAAAATGTTGTGGGAACCAAGTGGGTGTTCCGCAACAAACAGGACGAGCACGGGGTGGTGACGAGAAACAAGGCTCGACTTGTGGCAAAAGGTTATGCCCAAGTCGCAGGTTTGGATTTCGAGGAGACTTTTGCTCCTGTGGCTAGGCTAGAGTCAATTCGAATCTTGCTAGCATATGCCGCTCACCATTCTTTCAGGTTGTACCAAATGGATGTGAAGAGCGCTTTCCTCAACGGGCCGATCAAGGAGGAGGTGTACGTAGAGCAACCCCCTGGCTTCGAGGATGATCGGTTCCCCGACCATGTGTGTAAGCTCTCTAAGGCGCTCTATGGACTTAAGCAAGCCCCAAGAGCATGGTATGAATGCCTTAGAGATTTCTTAGTTGCTAATGCTTTCAAGGTTGGGAAAGCCGATCCAACTCTTTTTACTAAGACTTGTAATGGTGATTTGTTTGTGTGCCAAATTTATGTCGATGACATAATATTTGGTTCTACTAACCAAAATTCTTGTGAAGAGTTTAGCAGGGTGATGACGCAGAAATTCGAGATGTCGATGATGGGCGAGCTGAACTACTTCCTTGGGTTCCAAGTGAAGCAACTCAAGGATGGCACCTTCATCTCCCAAACGAAGTACACGCAAGACTTGCTAAAGAGGTTTGGGATGAAGGACGCCAAGCCCGCAAAGACGCCGATGGGAACCGACGGACACACAGACCTCAACAAAGGAGGTAAGTCCGTTGATCAAAAAGCATACCGGTCAATGATAGGGTCTTTACTCTATTTGTGTGCTAGTAGACCGGATATTATGCTTAGCGTATGCATGTGTGCTAGATTTCAATCCGATCCTAAGGAGTGTCACTTAGTGGCGGTGAAGCGAATTCTTAGATATTTAGTTGCTACGCCTTGCTTCGGACTCTGGTATCCAAAGGGGTCTACCTTTGACTTGGTTGGATACTCAGATTCCGACTATGCTGGATGTAAGGTCGATAGGAAGAGTACATCAGGGACGTGCCAATTCTTAGGAAGGTCCCTGGTGTCGTGGAACTCTAAGAAACAAACCTCCGTTGCCCTATCCACCGCTGAGGCCGAGTATGTTGCCGCAGGACAGTGTTGCGCGCAACTACTTTGGATGAGGCAAACCCTCCGGGACTTTGGCTACAATCTGAGCAAAGTCCCACTCCTATGTGATAATGAGAGTGCTATCCGCATGGCGGAAAATCCTGTTGAACACAGCCACACAAAGCACATTGACATCCGACATCACTTTCTGAGAGACCACCAGCAAAAGGGAGATATCGAAGTGTTTCATGTTAGCACCGAGAACCAGCTAGCCGATATCTTTACCAAGCCTCTAGATGAGAAGACCTTTTGCAGGCTGCGTAGTGAGCTAAATGTCTTAGATTCGCGGAACTTGGATTGAATTGTAGCATACATGTGTTTATGCCCTTGATCAGGTTCATTCTGCATTTTGTTGCTTATTGTGGTGCTCAAGTTGTACAAACACTCCCTGGACCTCACAAGCCCGTTGCAAAGTGATGCACATGTTTAGGGGGAGATGTGTTACAACTTGACCCTTTGAGACTAACCATTTGCTTGAGTTTGCTTGATTTAGTCTCGAAGGTGGATTGAAAGGGAAAGGTGAACTTGGACCATGCAAGACTTCCACTGCACTCCGATGAGAGGGTAACTTATTCCAAGTTCATCTCTATGATCTTATTGCCTTTGTACTCTTAATTGAAGATTTTGGTGAGGCAATGGGGTTAAAGAGCCAAGATTGATCCCGTTTTGGTGCTTGATGCCAAAGGGGGAGAAAATAAAGGCCAAAGCGATAAATGGATCAGCTACCACTTGAGAGATTTTGAAAATAGTAGAATAGAGCTTTTTGTTTTGGCAAAACTCTTTTATTGTGTCTCTTATCAAAAGTTGGCTTCTTGTGGGGAGAAGTTGTAATTATGGGAAATAGGGGAAGTTTTTGAAATCTTTGATCAATCTCTTTTGGAATGACTCTCTTTATGCTTCAACATGTGTGTTTGACTTAGAGATAGAGAATTGAGTTTGATTTGCAAAAACAAACCAAGTGGTGGCAAAGGATGATCCATATATGCCGAAAATGAATTTGAAGTGATTTTGCACTTGTTCTAGTTGCTTTATGTTGTGTTGGCATAAATCACCAAAAAGGGGGAGATTGAAAGGGAAATGTGCCCTTGGGCCATTTCTAAGTATTTTGGTGATTGAGTGCCAACACAAGTGCTTAAATGTGAATTCATGCCTATGGATTAATAAAGTGCAAATCAAGAGCAAAGGTATGTTTCTAAGTCTTAGTACATTGATTTTGTATACTAATATACTTGTCTAAGTATTGGAAACAGGAAGAAAAAGAAAAGGAAAGAGGTGGCTGTGTACAGCCAAGGGGCTGTTTCGGTCTGGGGCACCGGACTGTCCGGTGGTGCACCGGACAGTGTCCGGTGCGCCAGGCTGCCTCGGCCGAAGTAGCCGCTCTCGGGAATTCGCCGACGGCGTACGGCTAAAATTCATCGGACTGTCCGGTGTACACCGGACTGTCCGGTGAGCCAACGGTCGGCTAGGGTCAACGGTCGGTCGCGGATTCTGCGCGCGACACGTGGCCAAGCCAACGGTCGGAAAGGGGCACCGGACTGTCCGGTGTGCACCGGACTGTCCGGTGTGCACCGGACATGTCCGGTGCGCCAACGGCTCCCAGATCAGCAACGGTCGACTGCGCTGTTTAAGGAAGGAAATCGGGCACCGGACAGTGTCCAGTGTGCACCGGACTGTCCGGTGCGCCCGATGACAGAAGGCAAGGATGGCCTTCCAGATTTGTTCTCAACGGCTCCTAGCTGCCTTGGGGCTATAAAAGGGACCCCTAGGCGCATGGAGGAGAACAATAAGCAACCTTAGAGCATTCTTGATCATCCACACTCAGTCTTTGCGCATTCGTTTGTCATTCTAAGTGATTCGATCTCCGTTCTAGTGAGAACTTTGAGATAGTCTTTTGAGCTCGATTCTTGACCGTGTGTGTGCGCATTTTGCTGTGGATTTGTGTGTGTTGCTTCTCTCCCTTACTCCGTATTTCTTTGTGAATCTCAAGTGTAAGGGTGAGAGACTCCAAGTTGTGGAGATTCCTCGCAAACAGGATATTGAAAGGAAAAGCATAACACTGTGGTATTCAAGTTGATCATTGGATCACTTGAGAGGAGTTGAGTGCAACTCCCGTCCGTTGGGACGCCACAACGTGGAGTAGGCAAGTTTTGTACTTGGCCGAACCACGGGATAAATTACTGTGTCTTCTCTGTGTTGAACTCCTTGTAATTATCATATTGTGCAAGATCTTCTTTCCAGCCACTTGGCATTAACTGTGCTAACACTTAATCAAAGTTTTGTGGCTTAAGTTTTGAAGTTTACAGGATCACCTATTCTCCCCCCCTCTAGGTGCTCACAATCACCCACTAAGGGTGTCCAGAGATTCGGAATCAAGGGCAAGTTAGCTCCTCGCTACATTGGACCCTATGAGATAAAAGCAAGTTGTGGACCTGTGGCTTATCAATTGGAATTGCCACCTCACATGTCAACAGTTCACAATGTGTTCCATGTATCTCAGCTACGAAAATGTGTTCGCCTACCCACTGAAGTGCTACCGGAACCAGACATTGAGATAGAGCCATACTTGTCCTATCAAGAGTACCCCGTCAAAGTGTTAGATCAGAAGGAGAGATCAATACGGGCACGGTCAATCAGAATGTATAAAGTTCAGTGGAGTCACCATTCAGCAGAAGAAGCTACATGGGAGACTGAGGATTTTCTACGCTCTCGCTTCCCCGACTTTCTACCCAAAGGAGTCGGTATGTAGCCCAAAACCCCACCCCCACCTGCCCTTTGAAAACAATTATAAGAAAAACTTAGATAGTAAGGGTAGTCTAAGTTGTGGTTTTAACTTAAAAACGACTTCCTTCTGAAGTTGCAAAGAGGATGACATTCGAAGAACAGTTAACTAGAGAGACTCAAGGAAAAGCAGAAACCACACACCAGTACACCTTCATAGCACCCCTCTAGAGGACTCTGCCTGAAAATCTCGGGACGAGATTCCTTTAAGGGGGAGGGCTGTAACACCTTAGGTGTTACCATGGCTAGAGCACACCTTGGTACTAAGGAATATGATCACATGTGGTAGAAACTTAAGGAGAACATCAGAACCTTGGAGACCCTGTGCTAATCAAGATTTGTCAATGACATAAGAGCATCACTCAAGCTTTTGTGCACTTACTACCTTGGGCAAGAGGAGGGAGAACCCTAGACCTCTCTTAATCCCTACTTTCCAAGCCATGGTTGAAAGGGGGAGAGAATAAGCATTTGGGCAAATCAAGAGTTAATCTTTAACCAAACTTAAGTAACTTCATAACCAGCAATTATGGGGAGGAAATATTGCAAAAAGACCCCTGGAGAAACCCCAAATCAAATCTCCAAGTAGAGTGAGAGCTAGAGCTCTCTAATTTTCTCTAAGTCAAAAACTATGCCTACACTAAAGATCAACCGTGTTCAACTTGAAGATGGCACCAAAACCACCTATGTTCTATACCAAAAATGTGGCATACCACCTAGGGCACCCACTGGAAAAAGTTGAGCCCGAGACCCTGACGTTTGACATGCCTTGGCATGGCTTTTGTCGCGAGGTGGGCAGAGTGACATACCTGATTTGGCGACCGAAGATCTCCCTACCTAGGCCATATCTGCCATGGCAACTCACGGATGAGAGACAACCCTAGGTGCCAGGAAAAGACTCGCGCTGGATTTTTGCCAAGATTCGCACGTTTGCGACTTGGGTGAGCTGTGGAACAAGGGCAGAAGAAAACTTACACGTGTTCGACGCGCTCTGCGCACGCCAGAGCACGCCCGCGCCCGACCCCGCGCCGCGCCGAGCCACGCCCGTGTCCCCTGTGTGCGTCGCTCCTATAAAACCCACTCAAGCGTCGACCACACTTCTCCGCGCACGCCCAAACCTCACCGGAGCTCAACTCACCGCCGTTTGCCCGTGCACGGCGTGTCCGCGGCCACCCGAGCCCCTGCCGTCGTGGACCGGCCAGCCTAGCCTTTCCCAACCTCGTCCAACCCTCGGAGACGAGTGAGCACACCTCGGTGAAGCTCCCCAAGCGAGGAATCGAAGCCTGCTTCGCCGGATAGGCCAGTCCACAGTCGCCGGAGTTCACAACCCCGCCGGAGTGCGTGGACCGGGTAATCCACTGAACCATTTTTCGATTCCTTGTGCACACAACCCCTACATCACCCCGTGAAGCTCACCGTGCCATTGGATTGCATTAGATCGCCGTGGTTTGGCCGGCACACCCGCCGCCGATGAGGACACCCGCCTGCGCACGTCGACCGAGCGATTCCGGCCATCCCCGCCGTCGAGCCGTACATCGCTGTGACCGCTAGAGCCTCCCCGAGCCAACCCCGCCCCTCGCCGGACCTATCTCGCCGCCGGTAAGCCGCGCCACCCTTTTCTTTCTTGCGGGCACTGTTTAAACCTAGGGAAGGACCGCGGGGGAGAAGGAAAGAAGTCTGGGGGGGTTTTGTGAAATGTCAGAGACCCAAATGAATAGTAGCGCGGGGGTATAACTGAGAGAGTTAGTTTGGAAATACCCGAGGGTCCTCGGTGTAAACTACTTTTCCAGAAAACCTTTATTAAATCTGATTTTAAATTTGAACAGAACTTTAATAATTCATAACTCCTGTTTTATTCATCCAAATTTGGTCAAACCAATTTTGTCAGACTTTACATAATGTAAACTGCTTAGGAAAAATATAAAACCCTTAAGTACTACAAAAAACTATAAGGTTCTGATTTAATTACTATTTTGACTAAAAGCTAAATAATAGGGATAAAAATAGTTACACTATTTGACTAGGGCTATAAAACTTTGGAGAAGTTTATATCCACCTACTGACCTGTTTAAAAATGCTAAACTTCTCTGTCCAACCCATTAAGTTAGCTTTTGCCATTTATTTTATAATATGCTTAAGGTTAAGAAAAATAGAAAAGGTGATTAAAATGATGAACCAGAGGGCACTCCTATTTTTGTTAGGATACTTACTTAAAATAATTCACTAGAAAAATCTATGATACCCTGGTTTAGTATAAAATAATTGGGATACCTCTGATTTTAAGAAAACAAGGCAACCTTAGAAAAACCCTAGAAAAATAACCCCAAGGCAAAAACACCCCAAACCTTGGGATAACAAATGCCTTGTTATTCTGAACATAGGAAAAATACAAAATCTGTTATTTGATATTTTTCAAATGACAAGTTAGTTATAAGCACCTTTTTGGCATTAAACTTTAGAAAATCACAACTAAATAACCACCAATTAACCTTCTGTGATTTTTGGCACAGAAGCTTATTATTACTGTTAGATGCCAACAAAAATAACCCTTAGGGCAGAACCTACTCCTAGTTAAGAGTTGTAGTACAAAGTGGCCCATTTACCCAACTTTTGTTATTTTTGTCTAAGGCATAGCCTTCTTAGTTTGAACCTCAATTTCCTAGAACAGTCTATATTGATCAATGGCAAGCCACTGTAATTTTTGCAGAATTTTTAGAAAAAGTTAATTCACTATTGTAGTTCAAACCTACACTAGAATTCATAAATAGAAAATGCAAAAAAGGGAAAGTGAATAATGGAGACTTGTGTCAACCTAAAACCCTTGATTAATGGTCCACTGAAAGGTATAAGGGAAATACGAATCCACTATGCCTATCCTTACCAAAACCTAAACCTAGAGTGATAAGCCTAAACCACTAAAAGCCCCACAGAACCAAGAAAACCCTAAGTTACTAACTAACTTAATTTATCTTCTCTTAGCATAATGTTATTAAATCCTGCATAATCTTGACATGCATGTTCATTGCATTTCGATAGACTGTAACCTTGCTGACGGAGAGTACGTCCTCGTGCCGAAGCAAGGAGCTGCTCAGGAGGTAGCCCCGGATCCAGCACTCGAGCCTGCACCAGAGGATCTGCCTGCCCCAGCTTTGGAAGACAAGCCCCGGTTTTATGCATAACCGTTTATGTATACTATTTTACTATACTTAATGTTTGTAGGCTTATACTGTGCACTTAAGTGTAGGAGTTGTCTGAAACCCTAGTTGCATGAACTCAGGATTCTTTTTGAGATGGATACTAGTATGCTAGGTCGAGTAGCTGCTTTACTAATTAGGGATCTCGGTAGAAGTCGAGTGATTTTTCCAGCACTCGCGCGAGGTCAGGAATTGATTGTACCCACTTTCATATCATACTGAGGTTGGTCTGTGGACACGGATCCCGGGGGATGCGTGGTCTACGAGATAAAATTTGAAATAAGGATTAACGTGCGGATACCTGTGTCAAGCGTTTGAATGTACTAAGCACATACCGAGAAATATGGTAAATCGGTAAGCCTAGTACCTGATTGAACCTGCCAGTGGACTTTACCCCTCACGCGACCTGAGACATGGTCTCCCATGCCGATTATGGTGGGTACAAGTGCGGTCACTGCACGACGGCAGTCGGGGTCAGTGAGGCATTGTACGCCAAGGCGGTGAGCCCTGATCTGCTGCCAGGGAATCGACGGGGACGGTTGATGTGTGTGGGGACGGAGTGCCTCGCCACGTCGTGTGTTTAGGTTTACCTTGCAAGGATAAAAACTCGATTCGAATCGTCTGCTTCTCGCAGCTAATGAGACTGCTTGATCCATTTTACTGCATTGAGTAACAAGTGGAAATATGATGAGTTGATATAAGATGTTGATTGCTAATAATGTTTGCTACTATGTATGAGTAGATAGTACACATTTAGCCTTAAGAGAGTGACACTTGAATTGACAAAGTTAAAACTTGACTTAGAAACTCAGCTAGTGCTTTTGGCAACCAAACCCCACGGCCAAACAGCTGCATGTCTAGAGGTAGAGGAGTAGACTCCTCACATCGGGTAAGTCTAGCTGAGTATTAGTATACTCAGCCTTGCTTGTGGCACAATTTTACAGGTTCTCTGGAGGACATGGTTGCGGGAGTGACTTGGCCGTCCATCTTGCCACCGGGTTGGACTGTCGAGTGGGACCCCGCCTCGGCTGAGGAGGAGCATGAAGAGTGATGGGACAGGCTTCCCCATCTCTCTGTTTATTTATCATTAGTTTCATTCCGCTGCACTTCGAACAAGGATGACTACTTTTGCAAAACTCCGATGGTGATGTAATAATTTTAATACTCTTACATGCATGGTTTTATGTGAAAGGGAATTAGGCTTACACCTAGTTCCTAAATAATTTTGGTGGTTGAATTGCCCAACACAAATCTTTGGACTAACTAGTTTGCCTAAGTGTATAGATTATACAGGTGTAAAAGGTTCACACTCAGCCAATAAAAAGACCAAGTTTTGGATTCAATAAAGGAGCAAAGGGGCAACCGAAGGCACCCCTGGTCTGGCGCACCGGACTGTCCGGTGTGCCACCGGACAGTGAACAGTACCTGTCCGGTGCACCAGGGGACTCAGACTCAATCTCTTCGCCCTCGGGAATTCTCGGAAGCCGACGCGCTATAATTCACCGGACTGTCCGGTGTGCACCGGACATGTCCGGTGCTCCAAGGAAGCGCGGTCTCCAGAACTCACCAGCCTCGGGTTCGCGCGGCAGCCGCTCCGCTAAAATTCACCGGACTGTCCGGTGTGCACCGGACTGTCCGGTGTGCACCGGACTGTCCGGTGTGCCAGCGGAGCAACGGCTCCCTGCGGCGCCAACGACTCCCTGCGCTACATTTAATGCGCGCACAGCGCGCGCAGAAGTCAGAATCGCCCATGCCGGTGCACCGGACATCAAACAGTACATGTCCGGTGTGCACCGGACACCCAGGCGGGCCCACAAGTCAGAAGCTCCAACGGTCAGAATCCAACGGCAGTGATGACGTGGCAGGGGCACCGGACTGTCCGGTGTGCACCGGATTGTCCGGTGCGCCATCGAGCAGACGCCTCCAGCCAACGGTCAAGTTTGGTGGTTGGGGCTATAAATACCCCAACCACCCCACCATTCATTGCATCCAAGTTTTCCACTTCTCAACTACTACAAGAGCTCTAGCATTCAATTCTAGACACACTAAAGAGATCAAATCCTCTCCAATTCCACACAAAGCCCTAGTGACTAGTGAGAGTGATTTGCCGTGTTCATTTGAGCTCTTGCGCTTGGATTGCTTCTTTTCTTTCTCACTTGTTCTTGAGATCACAACTCCATTGTAATCAAGGCAAGAGGCACCAATTGTGTGGTGGCCCTTGCGGGGAAGTTTTGTTCCCGGCTTTGATTAGAGAAGAGAAGCTCACTCGGTCCGAGGGACCGTTTGAGAGAGGGAAGGGTTGAAAGAGACCCGGCCTTTGTGGCCTCCTCAACGGGGAGTAGGTTTGCAAGAACCGAACCTCGGTAAAACAAATCTCCGTGTCTCACTTGCTTATTCGCTTGGGATTTGTTTTGCGCCCTCTCTCTCGGACTCGTTTATATTTCTAACGCTAACCCGGCTTGTAGTTGTGTTTATATTTGTAAATTTCAGTTTCGCCCTATTCACCCCCCTCTAGGCGACTATCAATTGGTATCAGAGCCCGGTGCTTCATTAGAGCCTAACCGCTCGAAGTGATGTCGGGAGATCACGCCAAGAAGGAGATGGAGACCGGCGAAAAGCCCACTACAAGCCACGGGAGCACTTCATCGGAAGAGTCCCGCACCAAAAGGAGGGAGAAGAAGAAGAGCTCCTCCAACAAAGGGAAGGAGAAGAAATCTTCTTCTCATCACAAAGAGAAGAAGGAAAAATCTTCTTCCCACAAGCCGCATCGGAAAGGCGACAAGCACAAGAGGATGAGGAAGGTGGTCTACTACGAGACCGACACTTCATCAACATCGACCTCCGACTCCGATACGCCCTCCGTCACTTCTAAGCGCCAAGAGCGCAAGAAGTATAGTAAGATTCCCCTACGCTACCCTCGCATTTCCAAACATACACCTTTACTTTCCGTCCCACTAGGCAAACCACCAACTTTTGATGGTGAAGATTACGCTAGGTGGAGCGATTTAATGCGATTTCATCTAATCTCGCTCCACAAAAGCATATGGGATGTTGTTGAGTTTGGTGCGCAGGTACCATCCGTAGGGGATGAGAACTATGATGAGGATGAGGTAGCCCAAATCGAGCACTTCAACTCACAAGCCACAACAATTCTCCTCGCCTCACTAAGTAAAGAGGAATATAACAAAGTACAAGGGTTGAAGAACGCCAAGGAGGTTTGGGATGTACTCAAAACCGCGCACGAGGGAGATGAGCTCACCAAGATCACCAAGCGGGAAACAATCGAGGGAGAGCTCGGTCGGTTCCGGCTTCACAAAGGGGAGGAGCCACAACACATGTACAACCGGCTCAAGACTTTGGTAAACCAAGTGCGCAACCTCGGGAGCAAGAAGTGGGACGACCACGAAGTGGTAAATGTTATTTTAAGATCTCTCATTTTTCTAAATCCCACTCAAGTTCAATTGATTCGTGGTAATCCTAGATACACTAAAATGACCCCCGAGGAAGTTATCGGGCATTTTGTAAGTTTTGAGTGCATGATAGAAGGCTCGAGGAAAATCAACGAGCTTGGCGACACATCCGAAGCTCAACCCGTTGCATTCAAGGCGACGGAAGAAAAGAAGGAGGAGTCTACACCAAGTCGACAACCAATAGACGCCTCCAAGCTTGACAATGAGGAGATGGCGCTCGTCATCAAGAGCTTCCGCCAAATCCTCAAACAAAGGAGGGGAAAAGACTACAAGTCCCGCTCCAAGAAGGTTTGCTACAAATGTGGTAAGCCCGGTCATTTTATTGCTAAATGTCCTATGTCTAGTGACAGTGACCGAGGCGACGACAAGAAGGGGAGAAGAAAGGAGAAGAAGAGGTACTACAGGAAGAAGGGCGGCGATGCCCATGTTTGTCGCGAGTGGGACTCCGACGAGAGCTCAAGCGACTCCTCCGACGACGAGGACGCCGCCAACATCGCCGTCACCAAGGGACTTCTCTTCCCCAACGTCGGCCACAAGTGCCTCATGGCAAAGGACGGCAAAAAGAAGAAGGTTAAATCCAACTCCTCCACTAAATATGAATCGTCTAGTGATGATAATGCTAGTGATGAGGAGGATAATTTGCGTTCCCTTTTTGCCAACCTTAACATAGCTCAAAAAGAAAAATTAAATGAATTAGTTAGTGCTATTCATGAAAAGGATGACCTTTTGGACTCCCAAGAGGATTGTCTAATTAAAGAAAACAAGAAACATGTTAAGGTTAAAAAGGCTTATGCTCTAGAGGTAGAAAAATGTGAAAAATTATCTAGTAAGCTAAGCACTTGCCGTGAGATGATTGACAACCTTAGAAATGAAAATGCTAGTTTAAATGCTAAGGTTGATTCTCATGTTTGTAATATTTCAATTCCCAATCCTAGAGATAATAATGATGATTTGCTTGCTAGGATTGAAGAATTAAATATTTCTCTTGCTAGCCTTAGATTAGAGAATGAAAATTTGATTGCTAAGGCTAAAGATTTTGATGTTTGCAAATTTACAATTGCCGATCTTAGAGATAAGAATGATATACTTCGTGCTAAGATTGTTGAACTTAATTCTTGCAAACCATCTACATCTACCATTGAGCATGTCACTATTTGTACTAGATGTAGAAATGTTGATATTGATGCTATTCATGATCATATGGCTTTAATTAAACAACAAAATGATCATATAGCAAAACTAGATGCTAAAATTGCCGAGCATAACTTAGAAAATGAAAAATTTAAATTTGCTAGAAGTATGCTCTATAATGGGAGACGCCCGGGCATCAAGGATGGCATTGGCTTCCAAAGGGGAGACAATGTCAAACTTAATGCCCCTCCTAAGAACTTGTCTAACTTTGTTAAGGGCAAGGCTCCCATGCCTCAGGATAACGAGGGCTACATTTTGTACCCTGCCGGCTATCCTGAGAACAAAATTAGGAAAATTCATTCTAGGAAGTCTCACTCTGGCCCTAATCATGCTTTTATGTGTAAGGGTGAGACATCTAGTTCTAGGCAACCAACCCGTGCTAAGTTGCCTAAGAAGAAAATTCCTAATGCATCAAATGATCATGCCATTTCATTTAAAACTCTTGATGCATCTTATGTGCTTACTAGCAAATCCGGCAAGGTAGTTGCCAAATTTGTTGGGGGCAAACACAAGGGTTCCAAGACTTGTGTTTGGGTACCCAAAGTTCTTGTATCTAATGCCAAAGGACCCAAAACAGTTTGGGTACCTAAAGTCAAGAACTAAATTTGTTTTGTAGGTTTATGCATCCGGGGGCTCAAGTTGGATACTCGACAGCGGGTGCACAAACCACATGACAGGGGAGAAAAGGATGTTCTCCTCATATGAGAAAAACCAAGATCCCCAACGAGCTATCACATTCGGGGATGGAAATCAAGGTTTGGTCAAAGGATTGGGTAAAATTGCTATATCTCCTGACCATTCTATTTCCAATGTTTTTCTTGTTGATTCCTTAGACTACAACTTGCTTTCAGTTTCCCAATTATGTCAAATGGGCTACAACTGTCTTTTTACTAATACAGGTGTCACTGTCTTTAGAAGAAGTGATGATTCAATAGCATTTAAGGGTGTGTTAGAGGGTCAGCTATACTTAGTGGATTTTGATAGAGCTGAACTCGACACATGCTTAATTGCTAAGACTAACATGGGTTGGCTCTGGCACCGCCGACTAGCCCATGTTGGGATGAAGAATCTTCACAAGCTTCTAAAGGGAGAGCACATTTTAGGATTAACAAATGTTCATTTTGAGAAAGACAGGATTTGTAGCGCATGCCAGGCGGGGAAGCAAGTTGGAGTCCATCATCCACACAAGAACATCATGACAACCGACAGGCCGCTTGAGCTACTCCACATGGATCTATTCGGCCCGATTGCTTACATAAGCATCGGCGGGAGTAAGTATTGTCTTGTAATAGTGGATGATTATTCTCGCTTCACTTGGGTATTCTTTTTACAGGAAAAATCTCAAACCCAAGAGACCTTAAAGGGATTCTTGAGACGGGCTCAAAATGAGTTCGCCTTAAGGATCAAGAAAATAAGAAGCGACAACGGGACGGAGTTCAAGAACTCTCAAATTGAAAGCTTCCTTGAGGAGGAGGGCATCAAGCATGAGTTCTCTTCTCCCTACACGCCTCAACAAAATGGTGTAGTAGAGAGGAAGAATCGAACTCTTTTGGACATGGCAAGAACCATGCTTGATGAGTACAAGACACCGGACCGGTTTTGGGCCGAAGCGGTCAACACCGCCTGCTACGCCATCAACCGGTTATATCTTCACCGAATCCTCAAGAAGACATCATATGAACTCCTAACCGGTAAAAAGCCCAACATTTCATATTTTAGAGTTTTTGGTAGCAAATGCTTTATTCTTGTTAAAAGAGGTAGAAAATCTAAATTTGCTCCTAAAACTGTAGAAGGCTTTTTACTTGGTTATGACTCAAACACAAGGGCATATAGGGTCTTTAACAAGTCCACTGGACTAGTTGAAGTCTCATGTGACGTTGTGTTTGATGAAACTAACGGCTCTCAAGTAGAGCAAGTTGATCTTGATGAAGTAGGTGAAGAACAGGCTCCATGCATAGCGCTTAGGAACATGTCCATTGGGGATGTGTGTCCTAGGGAATCCGAAGAGCCTCCAAATGCACAAGATCAACCATCCTCCTCCATGCAAGCATCTCCACCAACTCAAAATGAGTATGAGGCTCAAGTTGATGAAGGGCAAAATCAAGAAGATGAGCCACCTCAAGATAATGGCAATGATCAAGGGGGAGATGCAAATGATCAAGAAAAGGAGGATGAGGAAGAGCCAAGACCGCCACACCCAAGAGTCCACCAAGCAATCCAACGAGATCACCCCGTCGACACCATCCTCGGCGACATTCATAAGGGGGTAACTACTCGATCTCGGGTTGCACATTTCTGTGAGCATTACTCTTTCGTTTCCTCTATTGAGCCACACAGGGTGGAGGAAGCACTTCAAGATTTGGATTGGGTGGTGGCAATGCAAGAGGAGCTCAACAATTTCACAAGAAACGAGGTATGGCATTTAGTTCCACGTCCTAACCAAAATGTTGTAGGAACCAAATGGGTCTTCCGCAACAAGCAAGATGAGCATGGTGTGGTGACAAGGAACAAAGCTCGACTCGTGGCCAAAGGGTATTCACAAGTCGAAGGTTTGGATTTCGGTGAAACCTATGCACCCGTAGCTAGGCTTGAGTCAATTCGCATACTATTGGCCTATGCTACTTACCATGGCTTTAAGCTCTATCAAATTGACGTGAAAAGTGCCTTCCTCAACGGACCAATCAAGGAAGAGGTCTATGTTGAGCAACCTCCCGGCTTTGAAGACAGTGAGTACCCTAATCATGTCTATAGGCTCTCTAAGGCGCTTTATGGGCTCAAGCAAGCCCCAAGAGCATGGTATGAATGCCTAAGAGATTTCCTTATTTCTAATGGCTTCAAAGTTGGCAAGGCCGATCCTACACTCTTTACTAAAACTCTTGAAAATGACTTGTTTGTATGCCAAATTTATGTTGATGATATTATATTTGGGTCTACTAACGAGTCTACATGTGAAGAGTTTAGTAGGATCATGACACAGAAATTCGAGATGTCGATGATGGGGGAGTTGAAGTATTTTCTAGGATTCCAAGTCAAGCAACTCCAAGAGGGCACCTTCATTTGCCAAACGAAGTACACTCAAGACATTCTAACCAAGTTTGGAATGAAGGATGCCAAGCCCATCAAGACTCCCATGGGAACCAATGGGCATCTCGACCTCGACACGGGAGGTAAGTCCATGGATCAAAAGGTATACCGGTCGATGATTGGTTCATTGCTTTATTTATGTGCATCTCGACCGGACATTATGCTCTCCGTTTGCATGTGTGCAAGATTCCAATCCGACCCTAAGGAATCCCACCTTACGGCCGTAAAGCGAATCTTGAGATATTTGGCTTACACACCTAAGTTTGGGCTTTGGTACCCTCGGGGATCCACATTTGATTTGATTGGTTATTCGGATGCCGATTGGGCGGGGTGCAAAATTAATAGGAAGAGCACATCGGGGACTTGTCAGTTCTTGGGAAGATCCTTGGTGTCTTGGGCTTCAAAGAAGCAAAATTCGGTCGCTCTTTCCACCGCCGAAGCCGAGTACATTGCCGCAGGTCATTGTTGCGCGCAATTGCTTTGGATGAGGCAAACCCTGCGGGACTACGGTTACAAATTAACCAAAGTCCCTTTGCTATGTGATAATGAGAGTGCAATCAAAATGGCCGACAATCCCGTCGAGCATAGCCGCACTAAGCACATAGCCATTCGGTATCATTTTCTTAGGGATCACCAACAAAAGGGGGATATCGAGATTTCTTACATTAACACTAAAGATCAATTAGCCGATATCTTTACCAAGCCTCTTGATGAACAAACTTTTACCAAACTTAGGCATGAGCTCAATATTCTTGATTCTAGAAATTTCTTTTGCTAGCTTGCACACATAGCACTTTTGAATACCTTTGATTATATCTCTTTTATGTACTATGACTAATGTGTTTTCAAGTCTATTTCAAACCAAGTCATAGGTATATTAAAAGGGAATTAGAGTCTTCAGCGAAGACAAAGGCTTCCACTCCGTAACTCATACTTCGCCATCACTCCGAGCAACTCTCTATTCTTTGGGGGAGAAATGAGCATCAAAGAAAAGAACTTCATCCCTGGGGGAGAGAGTAAAAGCTCAAAAGCTAAAGGACCGGACTTCGCTTTTGGTATAATCTTAACTCATTTATTTTATGACCAAAGGGGAAGATAGCACTTCGAGGGCTCTAATGATTCCGTTTTTGGCGATTCATGCCAAAAAGGGGGAGAAATGAGCCCAAAGCAAAAGGACCGCAACCACCACCACCAAATTCAAAAACTTAGTGCTTTCCAAAAGTATTTATCATTTGGTATCCTATTGTGTTCAAAAGGGGGAGAAAGTAGTATTTCAAAAATGGTATATCAAAACCCTCTTGAACACTAAGAGGTGGATCTCTTTTAGGGGGAGTTTTATTAAGTCAAAAAAAGAGCATTTGAAACAGGGGGAGACAATTTCAAATCTTGAAAATGCTTTGCAAACTCTTATTCATTTACCTTTGACTATTTGCAAAAGAACTTTGAAAAGGATTTACAAAAGAATTTGCAAAAACAAAACTCGTGGTGCAAACGTGGTCCAAAATGTTACATAAGAAAGAAACACTCCATGCATATCTTGTAAGTAGTTATATTGGCCCAATTCCAAGCAACCTTTACACTTACATTATGCAAACTAGTTCAATTATGCACTTCTCTATTTGCTTTGGTTTGTGTTGGCATCAATCACCAAAAAGGGGGAGATTGAAAGGGAATTAGGCTTACACCTAGTTCCTAAATAATTTTGGTGGTTGAATTGCCCAACACAAATCTTTGGACTAACTAGTTTGCCCAAGTGTATAGATTATACAGGTGTAAAAGGTTCACACTCAGCCAATAAAAAGACCAAGTTTTGGATTCAATAAAGGAGCAAAGGGGCAACCGAAGGCACCCCTGGTCTGGCGCACCGGACTGTCCGGTGTGCCACCGGACAGTGAACAGTACCTGTCCGGTGCACCAGGGGACTCAGACTCAATCTCTTCGCCCTCGGGAATTCTCGGAAGCCGGCGCGCTATAATTCACCGGACTGTCCGGTGTGCACCGGACATGTCCGGTGCTCCAAGGAAGCGCGGTCTCCAGAACTCACCAGCCTCGGGTTCGCGCGGCAGCCGCTCCGCTAAAATTCACCGGACTGTCCGGTGTGCACCGGACTGTCCGGTGTGCCAGCGGAGCAACGGCTCCCTGCGGCGCCAACGGCTCCCTGCGCTACATTTAATGCGCGCACAGCGCGCGCAGAAGTCAGAATCGCCCATGCCGGTGCACCGGACATCAAACAGTACATGTCCGGTGTGCACCGGACACCCAGGCGGGCCCACAAGTCAGAAGCTCCAACGGTCAGAATCCAACGGCAGTGATGACGTGGCAGGGGCACCGGACTGTCCGGTGCGCCATCGAGCAGACGCCTCCAGCCAACGGTCAAGTTTGGTGGTTGGGGCTATAAATACCCCAACCACCCCACCATTCATTGCATCCAAGTTTTCCACTTCTCAACTACTACAAGAGCTCTAGCATTCAATTCTAGACACACTAAAGAGATCAAATCCTCTCCAATTCCACACAAAGCCCTAGTGACTAGTGAGAGTGATTTGCCGTGTTCATTTGAGCTCTTGCGCTTGGATTGCTTCTTTTCTTTCTCACTTGTTCTTGAGATCACAACTCCATTGTAATCAAGGCAAGAGGCACCAATTGTGTGGTGGCCCTTGCGGGGAAGTTTTGTTCCCGGCTTTGATTAGAGAAGAGAAGCTCACTCGGTCCGAGGGACCGTTTGAGAGAGGGAAGGGTTGAAAGAGACCCGGCCTTTGTGGCCTCCTCAACGGGGAGTAGGTTTGCAAGAACCGAACCTCGGTAAAACAAATCTCCGTGTCTCACTTGCTTATTCGCTTGGGATTTGTTTTGCACCCTCTCTCTCGGACTCGTTTATATTTCTAACGCTAACCCGGCTTGTAGTTGTGTTTATATTTGTAAATTTCAGTTTCGCCCTATTCACCCCCCCTCTAGGCGACTATCATTATGCCTTATTGTATTTGCTCTGTGACTCACCATCGAGTGAGATTTTGGTACTTGATCCTGTCAGTGGCCGTGTCGGACTAGATACGAGGGATTGACGGGTTATTCCCATTTAAGTGTGGTCTAGCCTCTAAGGCGGTGCTTAGGCACTTAAGTTGGAATAATTCGGGCAGTTCCGCCACAGTCTGGACGGCGTACCAAGCAAGTAGCCTCCCATTGGTCCGGGTATAGCCCGCGACGATGCTGGTAGACTACACAACGGTACTCGATAGACCATGTGTGTCGGTCGAAGGCCCGACGCAACAAGGTATCGAGAGCATCGTGGAAGTGACACCCACGAGCGGTGTCACGAGTGATAGGTCTAGCAATCCTTCCCTCTGGCTCTGGCTCCTCCGAGAGCTCCGTGCCGAACTGCCACCGGCGTCGTCGTCGTCTCTGTCTCCGTCAGGGTCTCCTCCAGCAGCCGGGATGCCCTGAGGTGGTGCAGGGGGCATCTCTTGCTGAGGTGCAGGGGAAGGCAGCCTCTCAGACTCCACCTCCTGCTGAGGCGAGGGGGAAGAGTCCTGCAGCTCCTGCTCCTACTCCTGGCATCGGCGCTCCTGCTCCTCATGCAAGCGACGATGCAGTCTCTCCAGGTGACTGGACTGACCTGGCACCGTGCGACGTAATGGACGCTCCGCTAGGCGAGAAGGCAAAAAGGGGATCACAGACTTACGTGCAGTGCACCTAAGACGAGCCATCTACAGAAGACATCGTAAGCACAAGAGTAAGAGTAGAACTATTAGACCAGAAAGTAAACAGAAAGAAAAGTGAGAAAAAACTTTTGAGATAAGTAAATAACATAGAGTTGGTAAATGAAAGGGAAATAGGCTTACACCTTTTCCTAAATTGATTTTGGTGGTTGAATTGCCCAACACAAATAATTGGACTAACTAGTTTGCACTAGTCTATAAGTTTTACAGGTGCCAAAGGTTCACAATAAGCCAATAAAAAGACCAAGAAAGGGTTCAAACAAAGAGAGCAAAAGACATCCCAAAGGCACCCTGGTCTGGCGCACCGGACTGTCCGGTGCACCACCGGACAGTGTCCGGTGCACCAGGGAACTCGAAGCTGAACTTGCCACCTTCGGGAAAATGGGAGGCCGCTCCGCTATAATTCACCAGACTATCCGGTGTGCCAGTGGAGCAACGGCTACTTCGCGCGCAACGGTCGACTGCAACGCATTTAATGCGCGCCTGCGCGCGCAGAGGTCAGAGCACGCGCAGACGGCACACCGGACAGTCTACAGGACCTGTCCGGTGCACCACCGAATAGCCCAGAGGCCCCACCTGTCAGAGCTCCAACGGTTAGAACCTAACGGCCGGTTGACGTGGCTGGCGCACCGGACAGTGTCCGGTGGTGTACCGGACTGTCCGGTGCGCCATGCGACAGACAGCCTCCCAACGACCACTTTTGGTGGTTGGGGCTATAAATACCCCAACCACACCACATTCAATGGCATCCAAGTTTTCTACCTTCAACACATTACAAGAGCTATAGCATTCAATTCTAGACACAACCAAAGAGATCAAATCCTCTCCCAAGTCTGAAATCACTCCAAATCAAATAGTGACTAGAGAGAGCGACATTTGTGTTCATTTGAGCTCTTGCGCTTGGATTGCTTCTTTTCTTTCTCATACTTTCTTGTGATCAAACTCAATTATAACCGAGGCAAGAGACACCAATTGTGTGGTGGTCCTTGCGGGAACTTTGTGTTCTGTTTGATTGAGAAGAGAAGCTCACTCGGTCTAAGTGACCGTTTGAGAGAGGGAAAGGGTTGAAAGAGACCCGGTCTTTGTGACCACCTCAATGGGGAGTAGGTTTGCAAGAACCGAACCTCGGTAAAACAAATCATCGTGTCTCACTCTTTATTTGCTCGCGATTTGTTTTTCACCCTCTCTCTCGGTCTCGTTGATATTTCTAACGCTAACCCGGCTTATAGTCGTGCTTAAGTTTATAAATTTCAGATTCACCCTATTCACCCCCCTCTAGGCGACTTTCAATTGGTATCAGAGCACGATGCTTCATTAGAGACTAACCGCTCGAAGTGATGTCGGGAGCATCCGCCAAGAGGGAGATCGGGACCGGCGAGAAGCCCGCCACAAGCCATGGGAGGGCTCCATTCGGGGAGTCCGCCAACAAGGTGAAGGGATCCCCTTCACACGACAAGTCGCGTCGGAGCAGTGACAAGAAAAAGAAGATGAGGAAGGTGGTCTACTACGAGACCGACTCTTCGTCCTCATCCACCTCCGGCTCCGACACGTCGTCCGTAACTTCTAAGCGCCATGAGCGCAAGAAGTTTAGTAAGATCCCCCTACGCTACCCTCGCATTTCCAAACGTACTCCATTAATTTCAGTCCCATTAGGCAAACCACCTATGTTTGATGGTGAAGATTACAATATGTGGAGTGATAAAATGAGGCATCATCTAACCTCACTCCACACTAGCATTTGGGATATTGTTGAGATTGGAGTACAGGTACCATCACCGGGGGATGAAGACTATGATTCGGACGAGGTCGCCCAAATCCGACATTTCAACTCCCAAGCCACCACTATACTTCTCGCCTCTCTAAGTCGAGAGGAGTATAACAAGGTGCAAGGGTTAAAGAGCGCCAAGGATATTTGGGACGTACTCAAGACCGCGCACAAAGGAGATGAGGTGACCAAAATCACCAAGCGGGAGACGGTCGAGGGGGAGCTCGGTCGGTTCCAACTCAACCAAGGCGAGTACCCTCAAGCCATGTACAACCGCTTGAAGACCTTGGTGAACCAAGTGCAACCTCGGGAGCACAAAATGGGATGACCATGAAATGGTCAAGGTTATTCTTAGATCACTTGTTTTTCTTAACCCTACGCAAGTACAATTAATTCGTGGTAATCCTAGATACACACAAATGACTCCTGAAGAAGTGATAGGAAATTTTGTGAGCTTTGAGTTGATGATCAAAGGCTCAAAGAAAATCATCGAGCTAGATGGTACCTCCACGCCCGAAGCACAACCGGTCGCATTCAAGGCAACAGAGGAGAAGAAGGAGGAGTCTACATCAAGTAGACAACCCATCGATGCCTCTAAGCTCGACAATGAGGAGATGGCGCTCATCATCAAGAGCTTCCGCCAAATCCTCAAGCAAAGGAGGGGGAAAGATTACAAGCCCTGATCCAAGAAAGTTTGCTACAAGTGTGGTAAGCCCGGTCATTTTATTGCAAAATGTCCACTATCTAGTGACAGTGACAAGGGGCGATGACAAGAAGGGCAAGAGGAGAGAAAAGAAGAGGTACCACAAGAAGAGGGGCGGCGATGCCCATGTGTGCCGCGAGTGGGACTCCGACGAGAGCTCCACCGACTCCTCCTCCGACGAGGACGCCGCCAACATCGCCGTCACCAAGGGCCTCCTCTTCCCCAACATAGGCCACAAGTGCCTCATGGCAAAGGACGGCAAAAGGAAAAAGGTAAAATCAAGATCCTCCACTAAATATGCAACCTCTAGTGATGAGGATAATTGTAGTGATGAGGAGGATAATTTACGCACCCTTTTTGCCAACCTAAACATGCAACAAAAGGAAAATTAAATGAATTAATTAGTGCTATTCATGAGAAGGATGAACTCTTGGACTCTCAAGAGGACTTCCTAATTAAGGAAAATAAGAAGCATGTTAAGGTTAAGAATGCTTATACTCTAGAAGTAGAAAAATGTGAAAAATTATCTAGTGAGCTAAGCACTTGCCATGATGTTATTACCAACCTTAGAAATGAGAATGCTAGTTTAATTGCTAAGGTTGATTCAAATGTTTGTGATGCTTCAATTTCCAATCTTAGAGATGATAATGTTAAATTACTTGCTAAGATTGAAGAATTAAATGTTTCTTTTGCTAGCCTTAGAAATGAAAATGAAAAATTAATTGCTAAGGCTAAAAATTTAGATGTTTGCAATGTTACAAATTCCAATCTTAGAAGTGAAAATGATATTTTACATGCTAAGATCGTTGAACTAAAATCTTGCAAACCCTCTACATCTACCGTTGAGCATGTTTCTATTTGCACTAGATGTAGAGATATTAATGTTGATGCTATTCATGATCACCTAGCCTTAATTAAGAAACAAAATGATCACATAGCTCAACTTAATGCCAAAATTAATGAGCATGACTTAGAAAATGAAAATTTTAAATTTGCTAGAAGTATGCTCTATAGTGGGAGACGCCCTGGCATCAAGGATGGCATTGGCTTTCAAAAGGGAGACAATGTCAAACTTAATGCTCCTTCTAAAAGATTGTCTAACTTTGTTAAGGGCAAGGCTTCCATGCCTCAGGATAACGAGGGTTACATTTTGTACCCTGCCGATTATCCCGAGCACAAAATTAGGAGAATTCATTCTAGGAAGTCTCACTCTGGCCCTAATCATGCTTTTATGTATAAGGGTGAGACATCTAGCTCTAGACAATCAACCCGTGCTAAATTGCCTAAGAAGAAAACTCCTATTGCATCAAATGATTCTAACATTTCATTTAAAACTTTTGATGCATCTTATGTTTTAACTAATAAATCCGACAAGGTAGTTGCCAAGTATGTTGGGGGCAAGCACAAGGGGTCAAAGACTTGTGTTTGGGTACCCAAGGTTCTTGTATCTAATGTCAAAGGACCCAAAACCGTTTGGGTACCTAAAATCAAGAACTAAATTTGTTTTGTAGGTTTATGCATCCGGGGGCTCAAGTTGGATCATCAACAGCGGGTGCACAAACCACATGACATGGGAGAAGAAGATGTTCTCCTCCTATGAGAAAAACCAAGATCCCCAACGAGCTATCACATTCGGGGATGGAAATCAAGGTTTGGTCAAAGGGTTGGGTAAAATTGCTATATCTCCTGACCACTCCATTTCCAATGTTTTTCTTGTAGATTCTTTAGATTACAACTTGCTTTCAGTTTCGCAATTATGTAAAATGGGTTACAACTGTCTTTTTACGAATACATGTGTTATTGTCTTTAGAAGAAGTGATGATTCAATAGCATTTAAGGGAGTGTTAGAGGGTCAGCTATACTTAGTAGATTTTGATAAAGCTGAACTCGACACTTGCTTAATTGCTAAGACTAACATGTGCTGGCTCTGGCATCGCCGACTAGCACATGTTGGAATGAAGAATCTTCACAAGCTTCTAAAGGGGAACACATTTTGGGACTAACAAATGTTCATTTTGAGAAAGACAGGATTTGTAGCGCATGTCAGGCAGGGAAGCAAGTTGGTGTTCATCATCCACACAAAAACATCATGACGACTGACAGGCCACTCGAGCTCCTACACATGGATCTATTCAACCCGATAGCTTACATAAGCATCGGCGGGAGTAAGTACTGTCTAGTTATTGTGGATGACTATTCTCGCTTCAGTTGGGTGTTCTTTTTGCAGGAAAAATCTCATACCCAAGAGACCTTAAAGGGATTCTTGAGGCGGGCTCAAAATGAGTTCGGCTTAAGGATCAAAAAGATTAGAAGCGATAACGGGACGGAGTTCAAGAACTCACAAATCGAAGGCTTACTTGAGGAGGAGGGCATCAAGCATGAGTTCTCTTCTCCCTACACCCCACAACAAAATGGTGTAGTGGAGAGGAAGAATAGAACTCTACTGGACATGGCAAGAACCATGCTTGATGAGTACAAGACTTCGGATCGGTTTTGGGCCGAAGCGGTCAACACCGCTTGCTACGCCATCAACCAGTTATATCTACACCGAATCCTCAAGAAGACATCATATAAACTCCTAACCGGTAAAAAGCCCAATGTCTCATATTTTAGAGTCTTTGGTAGCAAATGCTTTATTCTTGTTAAAAGAGGTAGAAAATCCAAATTTGCTCCTAAGGCTGTAGAAGGCTTTTACTAGGATATGATTCAAACACAAGGGCATATAGAGTCTTTAACAAGTCCTCGGGACTAGTTGAAGTTTCTTGTGACATTATGTTTGATGAGACTAACGGCTCTCAAGTAGAGCAAGTTGATCTTGATGAGCCAGATAATGAAGAGGCTCTGTGCGTTGCGCTAAGGAACATGTCCATTGGGGATGTGTGTCCTAAGGAATCCGAAGAGCCTCCACAAGCACAAGATCAACCATCTTCCTCCACACAAACATCTCCACCAACTCAAGATGAGGATCAGGCTCAAAATGATGAAGGAGAAGATCAAGAAGTTGAGCCACCTCAAGAGGAGAGCAATGATCAAGGGGGAGATGCACATAATCAATATGAGGAAGATGAACAAGCTACAAGACCGCCACACCCAAGAGTCCACCAAGCAATACAACGAGATCACCCCGTGAACACCATTCTCGGTGATATACAAAAGGGGGTAACTACTAGATCTCGTGTTGCTCATTTTTGTGAACATTACTCTTTTGTTTCCTCTATTGAGCCACATAAGGTAGAGGAGGCACTTCAAGATTCGGGTTGGGTGGTGGCGATGCAAGAGGAGCTCAACAACTTCACTAGGAATGAGGTATGGCATTTAGTTCCACGTCCTAACCAAAATGTTGTAGGAACCAAGTGGGTCTTCCGCAACAAACAAGATGAGCATGGTGTGGTGACAAGGAACAAAGCCTGACTTGTGGCCAAGGGATATTCACAAGTCGAAGGTTTGGATTTCGGTGAAACCTATACACCCGTAGCTAGGCTAGAATCAATTCGCATTTTACTTGCCTATGCTACTTACCATGGCTTCAAGATTTATTAAATGGACGTGAAAAGTGCTTTCCTCAATGGACCAATCAAGGAAGAGGTCTATGTTGAGCAACCTCTCAGCTTTGAAGATAGTGAGTACCCTAACCACGTATATAAACTCTCTAAGGCGCTTTATGGGCTCAAGCAAGCCCCAAGAGCATGGTATGAATGCCTAAGAGATTTTCTTATCGCTAATGGCTTCAAAGTCAGAAAGTCCGATCCCACTCTATTTACTAAAACTCTTGAAAATGATTTGTTTGTATGCCAAATTTATGTTGATGATATTATATTTGGGTCTACTAACGAATCTACATGTGAGGAATTTAGTAGGATCATGACACAAAAATTCGAGATGCCAATGATGGGGGAGTTGAAGTACTTCTTGGGATTTCAAGTGAAGCAACTCCAAGAGGGCACCTTCATTAGCCAAATGAAGTATATTCAAGACATTCTAAACAAGTTTGGGATGAAGGATCCCAAACCCATCAAGACACCCATGGGAACCAATGGGCATCTCGACCTCGACACGGGAGGTAAATCCGTAGATCAAAAGGTATACCGGTCGATGATAGGTTCTTTACTCTATTTATGTGCATCTCGACCGGACATTATGCTTTCCATATGCATGTGTGCAATATTCCAAGCCAACCCTAAGAAAGCTCACCTTACGGCCGTGAAACGAATCTTGAGATATTTAGTTTATACTCCTAAGTTTGGGCTTTGGTACCCTCGGGGATCCACATTCGATTTAACTGGTTATTCGGATGCCGACTGGGCAGGGTGTAAAATTAATAGAAAGAGCACATCGTGGACTTGCCAGTTCTTGGGAAGGTCCCTGGTGTCTTGGGTTTCAAAGAAGCAAAATGTCGTAGCTCTTTCTACCGCCGAAGCCGAGTATATTGCCGCAGGCCATTGTTGCGCGCAATTGCTTTGGATGAGGCAAACCCTTAGGGACTATGGTTACAAATTAACCAAAGTTCCTCTTCTATGTGATAATGAGAGTGCAATCCGCATGGCGGATAATCCCGTTGAGCATAGCCACACTAAACACATAGACATTCGATATCATTTTCTTAGGGATCACCAACAAAAGGGGGATATCGAGATTGCATATATTAACACCAAAGAACAATTAGCCGATATCTTTACCAAGCCACTAGATGAACAAACCTTTAACAAACTTAGGCATGAGCTAAATATTCTTGTCTCTCGGAATTTCTTTTAATGTTTTGCACACGTAGCTCATAAATATATCTTTGATCATGTCTCTTTTATATATGACTAATGTGTTTTCAAGTGTATTTCAAACCAAGTCATAGATTGAAAGGGAATTGGAGTCTTCGGCGAAGACAAAGGCTTCCACTCCACTCCATCAAAATACTCATCCTTCGCCGTCGCTCCGAGTCACTCTCCAACTTTGGTATAATCTTCACTCATATATTATTCGCCAAAGGGGGAAAAAGTAGTTAAAAGGGCTTATATTTCACTCAAATATCCATTTTTGGCGATTCATGCCAAAGGGGGAGAAAAGTATTAGCCCAAAGCAAAAGGACCGCACCACCACCAATTTTCAAAATTTGAGTTAAGAAAAGATTTTTGAAATAATGAATTTTTCAATTGGTATCTTATTTTTGATAGAATTTCAAATTGGAACACCCTCTTCAAAAACTAACATCTAAAACCCTCTTGAACACTAAGAGGAGGATTTTATTGAGGGGAAGTTTTGTTTAGTCAAAGGAAAGGCATTTGAAGCAGGGGGAGAAAAATTCGAATATTAAAAATGCTTCTAAAAATCTTATTCATTTACCTTTGACTATTTGCAAAAGGACTTCGAAAAGAATTTACAAAATAATTTGCAAAAACAAAACATGTGGTGCAAGCGTGGTCCAAAATATTAAAGAAACAATCCATGCATATCTTATAAGAATTTATATTGGTTTCATTCCAAGCAACCTTTGCACTTACAATTATGCAAACTAGTTCAATTATGCATTTCTATATTTGCTTTGGTATGTGTTGGCATCAATCACCAAAAAGGGGGAGATTGAAAGGGAAATAGGCTTACACCTTTTCCTAAATTGATTTTGGTGGTTGAATTGCCCAACACAAATAATTGGACTAACTAGTTTGCTCTAGTCTATAAGTTTTACAGGTGCCAAAGGTTCATAATAAGCCAATAAAAAGACCAAGAAAGGGTTCAAACAAAGAGAGCAAAAGACATCCCAAAGGCACCCTGGTCTGGCGCATCGGACTGTCCGGTGTGCCACCGGACAGTGTCCGGTGCACCAGGGAACTCGAAGCTGAACTTGCCACCTTCGGGAAAATGGGAGGCTGCTCCGCTATAATTCACCAGACTGTCCGGTGTCACACCGGACTGTCTGGTGTGCCAGCGGAGCAACGGCTAATCAAATAGATCCTCTCCCAAAGAGCTATAGCATTCAATTCTAGACACAACCAAAGAGATCAAATCCTCTCCCAAGTCCGGAATCACTCCAAATCAAATAGTGACTAGAGAGAGCGACATTTGTGTTCATTTGAGCTCTTGCGCTTGGATTGCTTCTTTTCTTTCTCATACTTTCTTGTGATCAAAATCAATTGTAACCGAGGCAAGAGACACCAATTGTGTGGTGGTCCTTGCGGGAACTTTGTGTTCCGTTTGATTGAGAAGAGAAGCTCACTCGGTCTAAGTGACCGTTTGAGAGAGGGAAAGGGTTGAAAGAGACCCGGTCTTTGTGACCACCTCAACGGGGAGTAGGTTTGCAAGAACCGAACCTCGGTAAAACAAATAATCATGTCTCACTCTTTATTTGCTCGCGATTTGTTTTTCACCCTCTCTCTCGGTCTCGTTGATATTTCTAAAGCTAACCCGGCTTGTAGTCGTGCTTAAGTTTATAAATTTCAGATTCGCCCTATTCACCCCCTCTAGGCGACTTTCAGTAAAGATGACCAACTTTTGAAAAGACTCCAAGGTCAAGGGAAGAGTAGGGGTCTATAGTCCTTAGGTCAACCATTCTAGTCTAGGTTAGCGGTCCTACAGTCAGCAAGGCTTTGATACCACTTATGTCACACCCGGTTTTGGAAGGCAAACCGAATGCGAACCATGTACGTGCCAGGATCAGAAACCAACGTACACAGCTATTACATAATTGGACATCATCACACAATGCTCGAAATAAATAGCGGAAAGGTACTTTAATTACATCAAGATGTCATAGACATCCACAGAGTCTAATACATAACCATTGTCTTTAACACACAGATAGCCGACTGGGGGTTTGCCACTAAGAAAGAACTAGAACTCGTCATATTCTTGGAACTCCTCGAAGTCATCCATGTTGCCAGCATCACCTTCTGAGCATTGAGTACATTGGGGACAACCTGGGGTGGGGGTGGTGTGTAAAGCAAGGGTGAGTACACATCAACGTACTCAACAAATGTCCCGTTTGGCTAAAGTGGACTAGCTGTATATGGAGTTGAGGTTAAACAGTTGCTTTTAGTTGGTCAAGTATTTATTACTATTAGTAGAGCGAAGTTTTAGTAATAAACTCAGTTATTACTCAGTAGTACCTCCTCAAAAGAGGAAATACCAGAGATCAGATTTATAACATCATTATTAACCATCATCATAAAAGTATCCAAAGTTCTTCTAATCAAAGAGGATCCCAGGCTGCTCTTAACCATGAGCTCGGCTGATATACCAGTTTTTAACACTCTGCAGAGGTTGTACACTTTACCCACAAGTCGTGATCCCTTTCCAGCCAGGGTTGTACATACCCGTTCTTCACTACCAAGGTGAATGGCCAGGGATACACTACGTAGCCTTTATAAAGACTCCCTTGGTGCATAGCTACTCGTTAGGTTTCGCCAGTCATAGAAACGCAGTACACCTCCCTAAGGTGGGTGACTAACAAAACCAAATCGAAAGAACCTTGTTGGGGCGAAGGCAAAGACGCCACCCTTCGCTCGAGGCCTTCGCCGTAGTCGTTGGCCCAACGGAGACAAGACAACGGGCAGGGACACCCTTCGCCCCATACAACGTCAGACGAAGACCCGCGACGAGGTCATCCCACCATGCGGCCTCGTCCAGCACGGAGGCCCACGTGTGATTCGGCCCATTGTAACGGGCCCTGCGTGGCCGCCGCGTGTTACGGGCCTAATTTGTAAAGGTGTCCCTGTAATTACAGTCTGTAACCCCGCTTTATAGGAATATTCCGGGGATAACCTAGGTGTCTGAGGGCACATGCGTCCTTAACACGGGACGCTGGGCACCCGGACACCTATAAATACCCCCGCACAGTGCCCTTAAGAGGCTAGATGAACAGAGCTTTTGCCATCACGTGCTGAAACCCTGTTTGCGCTATTACTCCCCCCCGTTGGATCAACTTGCGCCTGTGACCAAGTTCCAACATTTGGCGCCCACCGTTCGTGCTACGAAGAAACCACCCGCGATGGCACCCAAGAAAGCTAGCTCGAAGGCTGACGAGGCTGCGAAGGCAACACTGCTGGCCGCAAGAAAGGGCAAGGCCCTTGCACTCACCCACTCCACCCACCAAGGGGCTGCCGAAGACGATGTTCCCTGCACCTGCGAAGACGACGCTCTCCGCACCTGCAGCCCTGAAGGACAACCGCAGCCTCCCCCAGGCTTCGCCCCACCGGAGGGCGCGGACCTTACCGAGGACGGTGAAGTCCTCGGCTTCGCCCCACCGGAGGGCGCGGACCTCACCGAGGACGGTGAAGTCCTCAGCGTTTCAGCGGAAGAACAGCTACAGCTGTGCGCCCTGCGCCTCAAGAACCGCAATCTCCAGAGGCAAAAAGAGATACTGGAGGCCAAGCGCCAGCGCGTGTCTGCACTAGCCAAGGTGCGGCAAATGATACACAACGAAGAGCAGAAGGCCCAGGACCTCGAGCGGGAGATCGCGCTGATGCAGCGCGAAGGCCACCTCGGCTTGCAGCACAGGCCACCCCTGCAACAGCGCGCGCAAGTGGAAGACCCGCACTTCCCCCAGCGCGACTACACCTTTCCACACGCTGCGCCATTTCAAGGGGTCAACTACCTCGACGAGCGAAGTCCCCTGGCGCCACATCTGCAAGTGACACCCTGGCCTGCCAACTTCCGGGCAGGGACCTATCCCAAGTACAACGGCAGCACGGACCCAACACAGTACATCATGAGTTATCAGGTCGCCGTTGCATCTTCCGGAGGGGACAACGCCACAATGGCCAAGTCCTTCATCATCGCCCTCGAAGGCTCAGCTCTCACCTGGTTCACCAGGTTGCCCCGCTGTCCATTGACTCCTGGAGAAGCCTAAGGGACAAATTCCTGCTCAACTTCCAAGGGTACCGCCCAGACACCGACGCCTTGGCCGAACTCTCAATCTGCAAGCAGCTGGAAAAAGAGACTCTGCAGGAGTATTACCGCAAGTTTCTAACACTCAAGTCACAGCTGCCCTCAGTTGATGACCAGATCGCCATTCACTACGCCATCAGTGGCCTTCGCGCTGGCGTCCTTTACAGCCACTGCATCAGGGACCTGCCCAAGAACCTCCAGGAATTATATCAACTATTTGAAAAATATGCCAAATCCGAAGAGCTCCACCAGCGCAAGGTTGAGTCTCAGAGGAAACCCAAAGATGCTCCACAGTCCAGCCGCACGTGGACGAGGACTCCGCAGCCAGACTCCGGTCGAGACAGCCGTAATCACCAGCAGGTGCACAACATCGCCAACCAGCACCCCGCTGGTGATGCCCCTCGCCGCCAGGAATATCCCCCCAGGGTCGCAGAAGTGGAACTCGCGGTAGGGGCCAGGGACGCACGCAGCCGCCGCGCCGATTCTACTGTCTCTTCCACGGCGAAGACTGCGCCCACCAAACCAAAGACTGCCCAGAGACGAAGGCCACCAGAGACAGGATGGCACGGGCGCAACCGGCCGACAACCCAAGAGTCGTCGCGCACACTTATCAGCAACACCCTCCACCATACATCCACGCCCCCGCCCCGCATCCACCGCACCACGCTTACGAACACCATCAGGAAGTACAAATCGTACCTCCCCCACCCCCACCTCCCCACCAGCAACAACAAAACATCCCCCACCCCCACGCCCCAAGCAAGAAGACTTCACCGATCAGCCGTATCGCGGAGTCATTCATATGATCACTGGGGGGTCCAGTGTCGACTTCAACACCAAGCGACAGAAGCGGGACCACTACCGCAGCATCAACCACGTCGCCATCACCGGTCCAGTCGTGCAGACGAAGTGGTCCCATGTACCGCTAACTTTCGACGCCCGAGACGTCGACCTGCGCAGCGCCCCCCATGTCGACGCTATGGTCATCAACTGCAGCGTGGCAGGCTGGGACCTGCACAAAGTCCTCGTTGATAATGGCAGTCAGGCAGACATCATTTTCCTCCATGCCTTCGACCGCATGGGCATAAGCCACAACTTGCTCAAGCCTTCGGACAATCCGTTGTACGGCTTCGGCGGCAAGGGCACTTTTCCTATCGGCAAAATAGAGTTGCCTCTCTCCTTCGGTGTAGCGCCCAATGCCCGAAGTGAGCAAATAACCTTTGACATCGTCGACATGGTGTACCCGTACAACACCATCATGGGCCGGGGCTCCATCAACAAGTTTGAAGCAGCCATTCACGGATTGTACCTATGCATGAAGATATCAGGTCCGTTAGGCGCCATCTCGGTCTATGGCAATCAGCAAACTGCGCGCAATATAGAGTGGGACTTCGCCCCCGGGCAAAGAAATGTCCACTGCCTTACAGCCCAGCGCGAGGTCCCAGCGCCCGCCAGCCCAACTGAAAAACAACACAAGGCGCAGCTGCAAAGCAACGACAGGACCAAGATTGTTCCCCTCGACCAGGCCACGCCCAAGCAAACAGTCACGATCAGCGAAGACCTCACTTCGCATGACGAGGAAAAACTCATGTGCTGCTTGTCCAAGAACAAGGACGTCTTCGCTTGGTCAGCCCTCGACCTGGTCGAGGTCAGCCGATCCATAATTGAGCACAGCTTGGGAATCGGCCCCTCGGTGAGACCGAAAAAACAGCGGCTTCGCAAAATGTCCGACGAGAAGACAGAAGCCGCCAAGGCAGAGGTACACCGCCTCCTGGAAGCCAAATTTATCGAGCCAGTGGCTTACCCCACGTGGCTCTCCAACGTGGTAATGGTGCAGAAAAAGAGCGGCAAGTGGCGAATGTGCATAGACTTCACCAGCCTCAACAAGGCCTGCCCAAAGGACAACTTCCCGTTGCCCCGGATCGACAAAATAGTCGATAGCGCGGCCGGGTGCGAGGTCATGTCACTCCTCGACTGCTTCTCCGGTTATCATTAAATATACATGAAGGACGAAGACAAGGCCAGCACCAGCTTCATAACACCCTTCGGCACATATTGCTTTATCAGAATGCCGGAGGGACTCAAGAACGCCGGGTCCACCTTCTCCCGGCTCACTAAAATAGTGTTCGACGGGCAAGTCGGCAGAAACGTATTCACATACGTGGATGACATTGTCGTCGCCAGCAGGAATAAAGAGGACCATCTCACAGACCTCGCCGAGACATTCGCGAACATGCGGGACGCACGACTTCGCCTGAACCCCGATAAGTGTGTCTTCGGTGTTCGACAGGGGAAAATATTGGGTTATCTGGTATCACACCGCGGCATCGAGGCCAACCCTACCAAAATTCAGGCCATTATCAACATGAAGCCCCCGCAGTCAGCCTGAGAGGTCTAGCGTCTGACGGGCAGAATGGCCGCCCTCAACAGGTTCATTTCCAAATCTGCCGAGCGAAGTCTTCCCTTCCTCAAAACACTCCGCGGCACAAAAGACTTCGCTTGGGGACCAGAGCAGGCGGCGGCCTTCGCCTCACTAAAACGGTACCTGATGGAGTTGGCCGTTCTTACGAGCCCCGACTCTTTGCTACCACTGTTGCTTTACGTTGCGGCTTCGCCGCACGCGGTCAGTGCGGCACTGGTTCAGGAGAAGACAGTAGAGGGCGTGATCAGGCAGTGCCCAGTATATTATGTCTCCGAAGTGCTCACACCGTCAAAATGTAACATGACGGAGCTCGAAAAGATTGCATATGCAGTTGTTATGTCTTCGCAAATTGCGCCACTACTTTGAAGCATTTAAGGTCCGCGTCACCTCGGATAGGGGACTCAGCGAATTATTCATAAACCCGGAGGCATCAGTACGGATCGCCAAATGGGCGGCCGAACTCTCCGGCTACCACATCACTTTCGAGCCCAGGACAACGATCAAGTCACAAGTTCTAGCAGACTTCGTCGTCGACTGCACCGGGCCAATAACACAGCCGGATCCATCCGCAGAGAAGGTTTGGACAATCCACTGCGACGGCACTTGGTGCCATGCGGGGGCAGGTGCTGCTGCAGTCATCACCTCACCCGCCGGGGTCAGGCACAGATACGCGGCACGCTTAAGCTTCGCTCTGAAATCTGACAGATGCACAAACAACATAGCAGAATACGAAGTTGTCATCCTCGGCCTCCGCAAATTAAGAGCCCTCGGCGTCACCACCTGTATAGTCCGAACAGACTCCAAGGTAGTCGCCGGCCAAGTCGAGAAAGACTATGCAGCAAAGGACCCTGCACTTATGCAGTACCTCGCGGCCATCCGAAGTCTCGAGAAACAATTCAAGGGATTCACGTTGCAGCATGTGGACCAGGCCAAGAATGAAGAAGCTGACGCATTGGCCAAGGCAGCCGCCAGGGGTGAAGCCCTACCCTCCGACGTGTTCTATCACGTCATCGGCACGCCAGCCATCCGCAGCCCTGAAGGGCTCCAAATAACCAACGACAGCGAGGGCCACCGCATGATCAATCTTATCATGACCGAAGACTGGCGGGCGCCAATAACCCTGTACCTGCAGGGGTACTATCACCCAGTCAACAGCAACGAGGCCAAGCGCCTCCACCACCAAAGCCGGGACTTCGCATTGATCGAGGGCCAACTTTACAAAAAGGGGGTCAGTCAGCCGATGCTTAAGTGCGTCACCGAGACCGAAGGCGTTCAAATCCTGCGCGAAGTCCACAGGGGGACCTGCGGCTCCCACGTAGGCCCCAGGGCCCTAGCGGCAAAGGTGATACGCCAAGGTTTCTACTGGCCCGCCATCATCTGCGCCGCAAATCGGGTTGTCAGATCCTGCGAGGCCTGTCAGAAGTTTTCCCCACGCTCGGGATGCCCCTCGCAGTTCACGAAGCTGATCGCCCACACGTGGCCCCTTCAGCGCTGGGGCCTAGACATTGTCGGGTCCCTGCCCACGGCTCAGGGGAACCTCAAGTTCACCTTTGTAGCCGTTGAATACTTCACCAAATGGATTGAAGCGAGGGCAGTATCCACCATCACATCGAAGACGACCCAGAAATTCTTCTAGCAAAATATTGTTTGCCGCTTCGGAGTACCATCCGAACTCACGGTCGACAACGGCAAGCAGTTCGACAACCAAGATTTCAAAGACTTCTGCTTCTCCATCGGCACCAAGCTTGCCTTCGCCTCCGTGTACCACCCCCAGTCCAATGGAGTCGTGGAGCGCACCAACGACAAAATTTTCACAGCTGTCAAGAAAATGCTCCTCGACGACAAAAAAGGCAAGTGGCCCGACCTGTTACCCGAAGTGGTCTGGGCACTGAATACAACTGAGTGCAGGGCGACTGGGTTTACCCCCTTCCGCCTATTATACGGATCGGAGGCCATGACTCCGCAAGAAATAAAGCATAGGTCGCCTCGGACAGCCGCGTCGGCCGTCCCAGACGTAGATGAGCCGACTTCGAAGGATCTCATCGACGGAGACCGCGTCTTCGCCCTACAGGCTCTGGACAAATACCAAGCCCAGACAAAAGCATGGCGTGACCAGGCAGTCATCCCAAGGGAATTCAGCGAAGGGGACCTCGTCCTCGTCCGGACAGCTCGAACGGAGTCCAGAGGCAAGCTGGAGCCCATGTGGGAGGGCCCTTACATTGTCAAGTCGAAGGCCTCCCCCAGCGCATACAGGCTTGCAACGCCAAACGGCGAAGACTTAGAGCATTCCTGGAACATTGATAATCTGCGCAAATTTTTTGTTTGACTCATCAGGGCCAGCCCGCCCTTGTAATTTGCAAAAACAATTTTGTTCTGGCCCGCACTCTTTTCCTCCCGGGGGGTGAGGTTTTTAACGAGGCGGAGTCATGTAATATACAAGAGAAAAATCCCCCGCAAAATCCACGTCGAAACAAGACCGCACAGACGGTCTTCGACATTCGACTAATACAAAGTCACCGCGAGGTCCAGCGGCAGCCGCCCTCGCATGCGACAACTCCGCGCAGAAGTCGCCTAAGGGTGCAGCCGGACTAGCACAACAAGTGCGAAAAATCGAAGTCTTCCACGAAGACTATCCGCGCAGAAGTCGCCTAAGGGTGCAGCCGGACTAGCACAACAAGCGCGAAAAATTGAAGTCTTCCACGAAGACTATCCGCGCAGAAGTCGCCTAAGGGTGCAGCCGGACTAGCACAACAAGTGCGAAAAATCGAAGTCTTCCACGAAGACTATCCGCGCAGAAGTCGCCTAAGGGTGCAGCCGGACTAGCACAACAAGTGCGAAAAATCGAAGTCTTCCACGAAGACTATCCTCGCAGAAGTCGCCTAAGGGTGCAGCCGGACTAGCACAATAAGTGCGAAAAATCCTAGTTTTCCGCGAAGACTATCCCTGCAGAAGTCGCCTCAGGGTGCAGCAGGGACAGCGCAACAAGTGCGACGAATCGACTACAATAGTACAGCCGGACGAAGCCTAACGAGTGCAAAAACGGCTACACCAAACTGTCCGCACAAGGACCGACTACATGCGCACCAGACCAACATAACAAATACACCAGACCAAGCACATAACACCCTCGCGAACATAGCCGAGTGTGCGAAGGCACATAACCTCATCATACAAGCCATTACACATGTACAAGCGAGGGCATCACACTCTACATCGGCTCAACCTTCGGAATAATTCCCATCTCCCTATAGTTAAATAACATCATCCTAAGCTCTTCACCCGCAAAAAGGCTTCGCAATTCCCCCTCACCTGCACTCACAGCGGCCGGCAAGGACAACAGTTCCTGCCTGCCAGCCCCACTCACACGAAGCCGACCGACGTCCGCCCCACTCACTCTACGCTTTGCAACCGCCCTTCGCCGCCTACGCCCAGTACTCGGACCAGGCACAACTTCAGCATCCGCAGCTTGCGGCGAAGCCTCCGCCGCTGCCACATCCAAGGCCGCAAAGTAGTCCAAGTCCTCATCTGACGAGTCCTCAGTCCACTCAACCGAGCTCCCAGAGTCACCAAAATCAGAAAACTTAGATGCAGACCCGGCCGATTTATTCCCATCATCCACAGTCGAAGCCGCCAAACAATTAGTAGTAGCGGTTGCGTGCGCAAGCCCAAAATCTTGAACCTGCGCAGCAACCAAGGTTCAGCAACAATATCCAAAATTTCCTAACTACCCACACCCACTAGGCCACCTGCGAAGACCCAGCCGTCGCGGGAGCCTCCGCCGTCGCCTCCGCCGCCACCGTCACAGGATCTTCAGCCCTCGGCGCAGCAGTTGGCGGCGGGCCTCCGCCGGCCGCAGCGGCTGCAGGGGCTTCAGGAACGCCTTCGGCGGTCTCTGGGGGCGGGCCTCCGCCGGCCGCAGCGGCTGCGGGGGCATCAGGAGCGCCTTCGGTGGTTTCCGGGAGCAGCTCCAGGGCGACCTCGGACGCAGTCGCCGCCGGGTTCGACTCCGGGTCAGGCAGCGCGCTGTTCAAAGCCCCGAAATCATCCACCCTCTCGCCGCGCGCCACCTGAAACACAGCACACAAATTCAGCAAACCCATACATAGCCCACACTCAACAAACACCAAACAAAAGCCAAACAATTATCTGACCCCTCGCCGTCTCGGCCCGCTCTCTGACCACCTCTCGACCGTGGGGGCCCCACATCCGGTCGTAGAGGGCTCCGGCGGATTCCTTCACTATAGGGTCCTCAACCTTGTAGATATCACGCTCGAAATCCTCATCAGCTTGGTCGAAGACCACATAGTGCCGGCACCCTTCGCGAGAGAGCGCGTTCATCGCCCCCTCGCAGGTGACCAGGGAGGCATAAGACATAAACCCCTCCACGATGGTGGGGAGCGCCTGCAGCTCCTCCTGTACCCACTCAAGGCAGCGAAGTCCGGGCTCTCGGTCCGGCACTTCAAATTTAGCGGTCCGCGCGCCCAGCTCATGGTATGAATCCATAAGCTGTTTGTGTGTCCGCTCAGCCTCCGTGCGCGTCGAGGCCTCGGCCCTCTCCACACGACTCTGCAGAGCGCTGAGCCGCTCCTCCAACTGCTCGGCGCGCTGCCTGGCAAGACTGCCCTCCACCCGCACCAAATTGGCCTCCGCCTGCGCAGCCTGCGCCTTGGCGAGGGCCTCATTAGCCTCCTTCCTCTCCTCCGCCAATTGGCGCCGGAGGTCAGCCTTCTCACCCTCCAGCACAGCCACCTTATCCGCCAGCTTGCGGCATTTGCTGTCGGCGGCCGACTTCTCCCGGACGGCGTCAGCATGTTGCATCCGAAGTCTCTCGACTTTGGCAGACACAACTGCCGTCAGGGCTCCCGACGCCGTGCGGTCAGTGAAGTCAGTCGCCTACAAGACACACATAAGACCACAGCCCCAGCAAAGCCGGTAAAAAACCGAAGTCCAGCTCCACGTACCTGACTTAGTGCCTCCTTCAGCTCCTTCAGCCGGCGGGACACAGCACCCGCCTCGTCCCTGACTGCAGCGAGCGCCGGAATCTCGCCACCGGCACTAAACGCACCACCCTTCGCCCCGGCAGGCGGAGCAACAACAAGTTGGCCTTCGTCCGACCCTGCAACATATCAACTTATTAACAAAAAAATCGAGACAGCGACTTACCAACAAGATAATCTTCCACACTAATGTCGGTGGCGAAGTCGGCGATGCGCTTGCCCGGCGGCGGCAACTCTCGGGCCGCCTTTGTAGCCTCCGGCACCCCGCTGGGCACAGGGGCGGCCTTCACAGACTTGGAACCACCGGCGGCAGCCGCCTTCGCAGCCTCCGGCGCCCTGCTGGATACAGGGACGGCCGACTTCGCCGCCAGCGGCGGCTGGCCTCCGCCGGGAGCAGTAGCCTTCCCAGCCCCCCGCTGCCTCTTCGGCCTGGCTTCATGAAGCCTGACGACCGCCTGGCGCTTCTGTGCAGCTCCCTGGCGATCCTTGTCCATCACTGCCGACACAACAGCAGCAATATTCCGCCCGTAAGGAAACACTTTCCAATCACGAACCATGCAAGATGTAAAAAAGTCTTCGCCGGTCGCGCGGGGGACAGGAACATTCTTAGGCCACCAACCCCCGGTAACCCTCAGCATCCGTGCCGAAGACTCCCGGAGCTCGGGCGAAGACATCCTTCCCCCCGGGGCCACGCATGTCCTCATCAATTCTCTAGCAAAACCATCAGAAACCCCAAGTCCTCCCACAGCAGTACCTAGTTTCCTCTTCTTAGAGGACGGGGCGGCCGCCGGCGCGGGGTCGTCTCCAGACTCTACCACCGGTTTATTCCCGCGACGATCCACATCGTCTTGGCCGGGATAACCGCCATACGGCAGACGATTCAACTCAAAAACCCTATTCAAGCGGTCATTTGACCCGCGAATGTCCCAGCTACGCTGGCCCTATGTCCTCGGCACGTACCGACCAACGATCCGCACCGCCCCATCTTCCGCCTCACGCACAAAGGCGGCCGGATCGCGGCTATGCAGATCCAGCGCGAAGGCAGGACTTCGCACCAGTTTCCCACCATGGGAAGGCATCTGGCGAGGGCACACTTCGCCCAGCGCCCAGCCATGCGCCAAAGGCCATACCCCGTACGCCACAAACTCCTCAACCAAATCGCGCCCGCTGCTCAGGCCGGCGGCGCACCGAAGGGCCCCTTCGTCCGCATCCTCCTTCGCCACTTCAAAAGGCGGGAATGCTGAGTAAAAATGCGAGCACATCTCGGACACGGGGAGCCCCGGATGGTCTTCGACTATACCCTCCGCGACGTAGAACCAAAAATCATGCCAATTGCCCCACTTGTTGCGGGCGCAAGGAACCAACTCAACTACCTCCATCGTGGTCTTGCCGGTCTTCGGCGTAAATGTACAGGACCCAAACTGAGCAACTTCATTTCCAATCATCCTCTTCTGCCAGTGCAGGCAATAGTACTTCGCGAAGACTTCGACTGATGGTTGTCCGTCGTACGAAGTCGTCGCCCAGACATATTTCGACAGAGCCACCACGACATTCGGAGTCAGCTGATGGATCTGAACGTTAAATCTGCGCAGGACTTCTCCAACAAATCGGTGCGCAGGCAGGCGGAGACCAGCGGCAAAGAACGCCTCGAACACAACCAACTCGCCTTCCGGCTCGGGGACTTCCTCCGTCCCCGGGACACGAGCGACTCTGCCGCCAAAGTAACCAAGCCGCTGCATATCTTTTGCACGCGGACCGACGACATCCGCGACACACCAAAATCCACCGTATCGCCGGCGCGCAACTCCTCTGCCGCCACAGTACTCAGCGTTTCCTCAGACGACGCGTCGGCCGGCGGCGTAGCGGCAGCAGAAGAAGAAGAGGTCTGCATCGCTACGTACCGTCAGCGGCGGCAGGCGGTCTGCTTCACTCGAGCCAGATCTCCGGCGAACAAGAGCAAGGAGGGCAGACGAGCAGCAAAGACGGTGGAAAAAGTGGCTAGGGTTTTCACAGAGCGCGGGAGGATAAAGTTCAAAACGCGCCGCCCCCCGCCCCCTTTTATACACAGGGCGTGGCGCTTCGGGAAACCCGCAGTCCAACAGTACGATGTCAATCAACGGTCATGTCAAAAACCCCCGCGGAACCACTTCGAGCGAAGGCAGCGTCTCCGCCATCTAGCGACGTCTTCGGCACCAGATGACTTAGTCGAACTGGTCCCTCGGAGGGCAAATGTTGGGGAGAAGGCAAAGACGCCACCCTTCGCTCGAGGCCTTCGCCGTAGTCGTTGGTCCAACGGAGACAAGACAACGGGCAGGGACACCCTTCGCCCCATACAACATCGGACGAAGACCCGCGACGAGGTCATCCCACCGTGCGGCCTCGTCCAGCACGGAGGCCCACGTGTGATTCGGCCCATTGTAACCGGCCCTGCGTGGCCGCCGCGTGTTACGGGCCTAATTTGTAAAGGTGTCCCTGTAATTACAGTCTGTAACCCCGCTTTATAGGAATATTCCGGGGATAACCTAGGTGTCTGAGGGCACATGCGTCCTTAACACGGGACGCTGGGCACCTGGACACCTATAAATACCCCCGCACAGTGCCCTTAAGAGGCTAGATGAACAGAGCTTTTGTCATCACGTGCTGAAACCCTGTTTGCGCTATTACTCCCCCCCCGTTGGATCAACTTGCACCCCAACCTTGGCAGAGCGAGCACTACGCCCTGGCCCCCATTGACGGCCCTCCGGCAAAGCCAACTACACCCCAGGTTCATCTAATTAATCAGCTAAGGGCGTCCCAGTCCACCCTCATGGTTATACTGTTATCCCGGTTGGTCACTCCACGAACAGGTCCTTATGGAGAGGTACTCAGGAAAAAGGCCTGAGCCCCCTAAGGTATCATAAATGTTCACATCATGTTCATTGATTAAGTTAAGGCAATAGCAACATGCTAACCATGATAACCCAAAAGGTAAACAAGGGTAAGGTAAATACAGACTAGTCAATCCTTAGGTTTCATAAAGTAATGTGGGACAGTGAATCATAAAGTATGTAGGACATAATAGGTCAGATGACACTTGCCTTCACCAGGTTGTTGCTCAGGGAGGTCTCCAACAACACACTCAGGAACCTCGGACTGCTCGTTGTCTAAATAAAGCGAGCATGCATTCAATACATTTGGAAAGTACAAATGAACATCACACCAAACATGTACAACCATTGGAACACATCTTAAAAGGACATAATACTACATAAGGGATAATGAATTCAAAATATAACATGAACTATAACATAAGTTAACTTCATTTGGAAATAGATTATTATTTCCCTAAGTGTTATTTACAAGTACATAATCATAGATCAATTTATTTTTTGTGACCTAAAAATTAGAACAGAGATGAACTCATGTAATACACATTATTAATCTCACAATCTTAAACATGTTTAAATTTCTAAGGTTCTCCTTTTATTTATTTTGTTAAATAAATAAAAAGTACATCTACATTAGTTCATATTCAATCCTAAAAATTAGAATGTGCATACAGTAGGTGAAACCATTTTATTTAAACAAAGAATAATTCTATGAACATTTTGCAATTTGAATCACTAAATCTGGAGTTCATATGCAAAAGTTATGAAATAAACAAGTTTAGGAATTCAAAATATGAAATTAGGTCTAATTCTGTGAATATTTAAAAGTCCAGGGCTAAATCTACAAGATTACAGGGGCCTGCGCGCGAAAACCAGGGACGACATGTTGATTCTAAACAAACCGAGGGTCTCTTTAATAAAACTACCCCACGAAGGGGTATCTGGTGAATCTAACCGTCAGATCTAAAACCAACAGCTGAGATTAGATCTGCGGCCGAGGGCGCGCGCGCGGGCGGGCGAGCACTGACAAGCGGGCTAGGGGCGTCAGCGGCAGAGGGGAGGGCGCACTGACCGTGCGGGCCCAGCACCAGAGGGCTTGGGCGCTGATAGGTGGGCCAGGGCGTCAGGCGCGCGTGCGCGAAGCGGTATCCCGCGATCTGAGCCGTGCGATCTGAATCAGACAAAGGGGATCAGACCGGGGAGGATGAACGGTTGCGGGCGGCATTGCTCTCCTCCGCGGCGGCGAGGTCACCGGAGTTGAGGCTGGCGCGAGCTAGGGTGGCTCTGGGCCGCCGGAGTTGAGCAGAGAGGGAAAGAACGCCACAGCGAACTCAATGGCGGGGAAGAGGCCATGAATCCACGGGCAGAGAGGGGAGAACAACGATGAGAAGGTCTTGGGCGGGCCAGAGTAACTCCGGTGAGGCATTCCGGCCACGGGGAGTGGACTTAAGGCGCGCTAAGGCTTTGGCTAACTTCAGTAGAGGCAGATGCACCTTAGGTACTAACGTCGAGGAACTAGACCAGGCTAAATCGGCCAGCCACCGCGAGAGCACGGCGGTCCGTCGCGGCCGAGCACCAGCGAAGGCCAAATTGGCCGAGCACAGGGCGCAATAGGGAAAATTGGGCGTGGGGACGGGTGTCTCACCTCGGGGCGGAGCTCGGGGAGGCTTGGAGCGGTCTCCGGCGAGCTGGATGGCCAAAAACGCGGGCGCGGGTCTCCGGCGGCGGCTGGCGGCATGGGCAGAGCGCGAGAGAGGGTGAAGCTGTGCGAAATGAGGCGAGAGGCATGCACGAGGCACTGGCGGGGCTCTAAGAAGGGAGCTGGGCGCGTGGGTGGGCGTCGTGGCCGAGAAACCTGGCGACGTGCGCGAGTGCGCACTCGCCGATCCACGACGAGAGCAGGGAAGGCAGAACTGACTAAGCAGGCCCACGACGTAGAGAGAGAAAAGGGGACGCACGGGGGTAACGGCTCGGCAACAGGCGAACCGGGCCCGCGAGACACACAGAGAGAGAGAGGGAGCGCGCGGGTGAAGGAAACTGGCGCCGACAGGTTGGTCCCAGCGGGCAGAGAGCGAGAGAGAGAGCGCGCGCGGGAGAGGGGAACTGCCGCTGACAGGTGGAGTCCGCCTGTCAGGCGGCACGGGCGCGCGGGCGCGCGGCCTGGCTGGGCCGGTTTGGGCTGCTTTCTCCTTTTCTTTTTCTCTGGATTTTCTAATTCCTTTTCCATTTCTTTTCTATAGGGTTTTCAAATCCAAATTCAAACTAGGTTTCAATTTCAAATAAATTCAAACATGTGCAACACTTCAAAGAGTATTTTAAGCTCAGCATGATGCTACATGTCATGACTCATAATGTTTTTGGCAAAAATAAATAATTAAATCCTCCTACTTTAAGCTATTTCTAATCAAAAAGGAAAAAGGAAGAAAGAATTTAGAGAGAGAGGAAACCTAGAGTGAGAAAAAGAAGAGTAACACATGATTTTGTGTGATAATTAGAAAGAAATTTTATACCCCTAAAATCAGGGTGTTACAATACCAAGACATATTGTAGACATTTCCAAGTGCTCAAACACCCAAGTGATTAATAGAATCACTCGATGATTAGCGTAGGTGCTTTGTGAAGTGCTTAGGTTAGTTAGACCGCTTATGCGCTTGATCTAGGTAAATCCTAGTTAGTTGAGTGAGTTTAGAAAAACCACAGTCGGCTCTTGTGTGAGCCATTGTAATTGTACCGAGTGGGGCGAGAGTCTTGCGAGACCGTGACAACCGAGTTTGTGTCACGACCACCACCATATATAGGTGGGAGCGAGGCCCTACAGTGTTTCGGCCAGAAGCTCGATAGTGAAGACGACAGGGAGCGCCCGAGAGGAGCCAGAAGCGGAGCACCACTTTTGCGTGGAGAAGGCCTGCGCCTCTCTACGGAGTTACTCGACCGAGGTGCTTGGCCCTCGTGTGGGCTACCCTTTGCGTAAGGACACCAACGAGGATTAGTCGGGACCTTGCGTGGTTCCGGATACCTCGGTAAAAACACCGGTGTCATCCACAAGAGTTTGCATCTCTACCTTGCTCTTTACCTTCCGCATGTATATTGAGTAATTAAGTTTTAATCTTCTCTTTCTATTTAGAATGATTAGGATTGAAACTTAAGCTTTGCAGTAGAGATAGCAACACTTAGACAAAACCTAGTTTGCATATTCTAGATTATTTATTTGCATAGGTTTTTCTCTAGGGATTCAATTGTGGCCTAGTTTAGAGAAAGAAGTTTTAGAAGTCCTAATTCACCCCCTCTTAGGTGTCACCGTTTCCTTCATAGGGGTACACCATATCGACTATGTCGAAAATTATGTGTTATGTCTTCAGGTTGGGAGCGACTCTGAAGGATAGTGATAGTGTTATCTTCTTTATGGGAAGGGTGGTCCTTCCACCAAACCCATAAAGTGGTTCTTTGCCTATTGCAACTAGTTGTGGTTGATGCCCATGTTGTTGAAGGCATACATGAACATGATGTCTATCTAGTTTCCATTGTCAATGGGGGCCTTATGCTTGTTCCAGTCTGCTATGTTGCAGTTGATGACCATGGCGTCTGCATGTGGGGCACTTTGAAGGTCCATGTCACTTATATTGAAGGTTAGGGGGACATGTGACCACTTTGTTTTCATGATGGATCTGGTGACTTTGATGTGGTTTATATCCAGCAATAGTCTTTTCATTATCTTTTGTTCTCAACGTCTATGTTGGATCCACTAGATATCATGTTTATTATGTTGTGGACTAGCGACTAAGGTAAGTGGTCTTTGTCTTTGTGAGCTAGTGAGGGAAGCTGATGGGAGGGGTATGATTTGGGGTGGAGAGGGAGTTGTAGCCTTTCTTGGTGGAGTAATTATGGTTGGCAGTTTGGGAGGATGTGGGTAAGGTTGGTGGATATTTTGGTAGTCAGGGCATTGTTGCTGGTATGTGTGCGTTATTGCCTTTATTGATTGGTTAGGAATCAACCTTGCCATTCTTTCTTTGTCCTCTTTTATGATGGGACAATCTTTGGTTGAGTGCCCGACAACTTCTTCGTGTAAGACGTAATATGACCTTCGCTCCTGACTTGATTCCCTGTCACGACCATGACCTCTATCAGTCCTCACCCCCTTGCGGGGTGCTAGGTGTGATCTTGGTGTAAGGGGGGCCTTCAACATGCTGTTGTTGATTGGTGATGCTGTTGACCTGGGATTGTTGGTGGTCTTACCGTTATTGGTTTTTTGCCCAAGGTCGGATGCTAGTGTGTGAAGTGTCCTTTGGCTTCCACCGTGACTCCAGCTTCCTGTAATGCTACTCTTCAAAACATGCAATTTTTTGAAGAACTGATAGAGCTCCTAGAGTGAGATGGTGGGTCCTTAGTGCAGTGATTGTACATGTGTCCTTCTCGAAGACTACTTATGGCATAATGGATTGCAATGCAGTCTTCGACTGATGGTAACTAGGACATGAACTTGTTGGCTTTCTTTCTCAAATTTCTTGTAGAGGGATTGTTCTGTGAGGGCATCCATTTTGGTCTGTAGCCTTGGAAGTTGAGTAAAAATTTGTCCTAAAGAGCCCACCATGTGTCGATGGGTTGTGGTGGTAGTCTTGAGTACCATGTTAACTCTAGCCCTTCCAAGACTATGATGAACGACATCACCATTGCATTGCCATCTCCTGATGACACCACTATCACCTGGTAGCTCATGATATTCTACTAAGGGTCCGAGTTGCCGTTATATTTGGGCCAATTGCATGGGCGGTAGTTGTGTGGCCAAGTTGTGAATTATAGCCTGGCGAAGAGTGGGAACCTTTTGTCCATGAAGTTGAAGTTTTGGAAGGTGCCAGGTTGTTGTGCTTGCCATGCATTTTCTTTGAAGTCATATTGATGACAACCTCTTGATAGGGACTACAGGGTATATTCTTGGACTCTTGGTGATGTAGGTCTGTTATTTCTTACTGGATGGCCTTGGAGCTCTCTCTTTCCTCTTGGATTACACGTTGCACCTTCGCTTGGACTTGAGTGCAGTGTCATTTGGCCGCTAGGGTCTCTTTCTGCTTCTACTAGTGTTTGTTTCTCATGCGCAGGCTCCTGAGTAGTAGCAGATCTTCATTGTTCACATCGAGGCCCTCCTCTAGGTAACTTACAAGGTCATCCTCGATGCTGAGATGCGGGGGCATATGACTCTTGTGTCATTCTTGAGTTGTCGACGGTCTAGGGAATGAACACGTGAATTGATATTCAACTGGGTGGGGGTCTATGATTGGCCTTGAGATAAACTGGGCTAGATTTTGGCTTAGTAGGGGTGGTTCTAGGGGTGAATGGAGTGTGGCGAGGGGTCTCTGAGCTGTTGGTGTGGAAACTCCACTTCAGAATGGGGTCGATGGATGGCTCTTTGTGGTGGGGGAAAGGGGACCTCACTCTTGTTGGCTTGTTAGGGATGATGGGGGCTACCTTTGCATGGGCTGATGGAGTTTGATTGGCCAAGGCCACTTTCACTTTTCCTGCATTGTCGATGGATACTGCCTTCGTCATTGCAGACTTGGGGCCAAGCTACGATTAGGTGTTCTTCTTAGGAGGCATCGTGGGCTTGGTTTTTAGAGCGGTCATAGTGGGCACCAAATGTTGGGTTCAAACAAGTGGGAACCAAACAATTGCGAGCATTCAAGGCAAAAAGGTGAGACAAACTAGGAGAAATGTCTCTAATATGCCTTGTTGAGCATGTCCTCTCCCCAATCCGAACGAGGGTAACTAAGGGGTAGGGTCTCAATTATAGTCTCGACTCTCAAAAAGTCTCCTGCTTACACCTGAGTTAGTTGGGGTATGTTCTTGAGCCCACCTTGGTCTCCGATGTTAGGGATTGGAGCCAACCTCTGAAATTTCCCTAGTCCTCAACGATAGGACAAGGACGAAGGAGGGCATCGACCCGTTCGGAGGGCACGACCTAAATGAAGCCCCCTTTGGTCCATATTTAGGGTTTTTGGACCCTAAGTTCACAACAATGGGTTAATGTGTTGTAGGTTATGGCTAACTTGGTGTATGATTGAGGTCTATCTTCAACCTTCTCCTCAATAGATTATTGAAAATAAAATTTCCACCACCAGCTACTAATGAAAGGAATTCACATAGAGATCAAGGTGCAACAAACCTCAATGCTTCCACCCATCCTTCTTTGATATTGTCACCAAAAGATGTTAATTTAAATGAACTTCTTTAAAATATTGTTGATAGAAAGAGATTGATAGAATATCCTATCATTAAGCTACAAGATTAGATAAGGAAAAGATATTTGGTTAGCGGTCCTTATAGACCACAACATGGTTTCAATTATCCTCAAACAATCATAGGCAAAAATCCACGACAATTTAACCCTGATTGGTTTGAAGAATATGAGTGGCTAGAATATAGTGAAAATGTGGATAAAGAATTTTGCATATACTGCTATCTGTTTAGTTATTGTATTGATGGTTAAGCTATAAATGATGCATTTGTAAAAAAAGGTTTCTTGGATGGAACAATAAACAAAGATTAGACACTCGTGTGGGAGGATAACTAGCTATCATAATGCAAATGTCAAAATATGTGACAATTTGTTGAAGTCTGGCCAATCCATTGAGTTGTCTCTTAAGAAGTAACGTGAAACTACAAAAGTGGAGTACTTTATTCGATTAAGCAATTCGATAAATGTTGTTAGGTATTTGTTGCATCAAGGATTAGCTTTGTGTGGCCATAACGAGTCATAAAATCTGATAATAAAGGGAATTTATTAAGTTAGTGAAGCTTTTGGTAGAGCAAAATGAAAAGATAAAGAGGGTTGGTTTGAGAAATGCTCCTGGGAATCATAAGACGATAGCTCTAGAAATTCAAAAGGATATTGTTAACTGCTTTGCAGAGGTAAGATGGAGCATGAAATTCAAAATTTAGAGTTCAAGATTATGATGGATCATGTAATATGATAGGTGAGTTCAATGGATTAAGAGCTTTGATTATGAGAGAGCATGGGTCAACTTATTATGTCCATTTCTTTGCCCATCAACTTCAGCTAGTCATATTGGCAATTGCTAAAAAGAATGATTATACCAGTGATTTCTTTGAGATGGTATCTCATACTTACTATGGTTTAAATTTCTTGCAAAAGAAAAGACATGATATGACAAAGTCAACAAGATGGAGTAAAAAAGCAATTGACAGTGTATAAATTAGTGTTGGAATAGGATGGAACCAAAAACAATCTCTTCAAAGACCTAAAAACACAAGGTGGTGCTCTCACTACGGGACACATAAAGTCTTCACAACTTGTTCTCTTCTGTTATTGAAGTTCTTGAACATGTGGAAAAAATGGCCCAAATGACAAGAAGAAACGTCAAGCCCATGTGCTACTAGATTATCTCAAATACTTTCATTTCATGTTTCATTTACAATTGATGTTGATGATCTTAGGATATGCAAATCCTCTATCACTTTGTTTGTAAAGAAAAGATAATGATATATTGGAGGCTATGTTAGAGATAAAATCAACTAAACAAAATTTTCAACAAATACGCGATGATGGCTGGGAATCTTTATTGGAGAGAATATATTACTTTTACGAGGAACATGCATTCCTAAGTTGGATATAGAATAAGAGTATGTTGATCACAATAAATCAAGGAAAAAGTCAATCCAAACTAATTACCAGCACTACATGTGGGATTGTTTAAAGATTAGTTGTTGACTTGTACTTATAGAGTTTAATGACCGCTTTGGTGAAACAAATTCTAATTTGCTTACTTATATGGCAGCTCTTAACCCCAAAAATCTTTTAGTCACTTCAAATTGGAGAGCTTTATAGAATTATCTAAGCTCTATCTAGATGATTTCAGTTCAAACCAATTGAAGGATCATGGTCTTCCTATTTACATTGACAATATACAAGCTAACGAAAGATTTTCTAACCTAAACACTATTACTAAACTTGCTAAACTGATGGTGTACACAAAGAAGGATCATGTTTCTAATCTTAAAGCCATTACTAAACTTGCTCAACTGATGGTGCACACAAAGAAGGACCATGCTTTTCCTTTGACCTATCGACTTTTAAAGCTAGTACTTGTTTTCTGGTTGATACCACATCTATTGGGAGATGCTTCTCAGCAAAGAAAATTGTGAAGATGATATTGTGTAATCATATTATTGATAATTTTATTAAGTTGCATGCACCAACCAGTTGAACCCAAAATCTTATGCTGATAGGAAGAGGTGGGCAATTCACTTATATTATATTCCAATGCTTCCTTTCATGTTGAAGCTCTCTTAGCTCTCAAACGCGATATAGGAGAGTAACAATTATTTAATTTAATTGCGCTAATCATGATTCGAACTTAAAACCTCTAGCTCTAATACCATATTAAGTTGCATGAACCAACTAGTTCAACCTAAAAACTTAAGCTGTCAGGAAAAGATGAGCAATTCACTTATATAATATTCCAACAAAGTTTATGAATGATTATATCATTTGCTTTGGTGAGCCAGCCTTTCTAGCTACAATCCCTGATAATGTTGTAATAGATTGGTTTCAAACACACATTCGGCTTTCTTAATTGCCCAACACTTTGCATTCTTGCTATCTACAAATAATTCCCTTTGAATAGAGACAACATAGTGAACTATTGTCAGCCGTGTTATAATGCATATTTCACCAAAAGCCTAAAAAATCTAATATTAGCTTGTTAAAATCAAAACCCTACCCGTTTGGATGGCGATACACATACTGATCATACCCTAGATTCAAAATCTGCCCTAGAAAGCAGTAGAGTGAAATTAGAATCTCGAGGCAGACGCTTAGAAATCAGTAGAAATGTTTTCTTCCCCTGGCTCAACATTTAGGGGGTGTTTGAATGTACTAGAACTAATAGTTAGCTGCTAAAATTAGTTGAGACATCAAAACAACCTAGCTAATAGTTCAACTATTAGCAATTTTTAGCAAATTAGTTAATAGTTAGCTAGCTATTTTTTAGCTAGCTAATTTCAATATCAATTTTTAGCCAACTAACTATTATCTCTAGTGCATTCAAACACCCTCTTAAAAACATAAACTTGTCAAACATTTTAGTATGTTAATTATCTAATGCTAGAGAACCACGCTACAACATACTTGAGGTATCTGGATGATGGTTTGCCTAGGTGGAGATTACATATATACAATTAGATTGGCAAGAGTTTCAACATCCTTTGCATCCTATAATAATAAAAAATAGATCTACACCATTATGCATCACCAAGGAAAATGGAAATAAAAAACAAATTTCATAAGGTTCAGAGCTCTCATTGCTACAAAGGAGTGTAATCATTGCAAACCTTGTTCAGTGCTTCAAGCAATAGAGTTCCAACCTCCTTAAAGCTTCCCATGTGCACACAGAAGATTCAAAGTTCTGAACCAAAAAAACATAGAAGTACCAGGATGCAAAATGGTTGGATAGTACTCCTTGACCAGGTATATAGGAAATAATATCAATATTTGTATCTCATAATAAGTCTATTATGGAAGTATATTCCATGACCAATGTAATAATACTTGTTATGCATCATAAATATTACTATATTTTTGAATATACTTAGTCGACTTAAAAAAGGCTCGACTTCTGGATAAGCAAGATGTGCACTTATTTTGGCATGAAGTACTCAAAGTTGGATTGAGCATTTTATCTAGAACAAAATTACTAATGGAAGGATAGAAGAAGTTTTTTCATAGTAACATGCCACATAGTAACAAGGCACAGAGAAACCAACTAACACCACACAATACTACTTCCAATCCATACAACTCAACAAATGTTTAACTTTGAGTTCCCAATGTTATCATAGTAGATTTTTTTGCAAGAATGTTATCATAATATCATTGACCGAAGTTCAAAATTCCTAGTAAGTTGGATCGATTTTGCTAAAATATCAAATAAGGCTATGAGGTCAGCTGAATCCACATGATCAAAAGTGTTAGTGCTAAAGATTTTCAGCTGAAAGAATGAAAGAAATCCAAATTTGGTCCATATATCCTTAATATTTAGAACTAAACTAAATAACATCAAGTCCATGATTTGATACTACATATTAAAGACACCCCCTTGCAGCTTGTTCGGTTGATCTCCTCCCAACTGGGATTGGAGAGTATTGGATATGGCATTTAGTCCCTCCAGATTGGAGGTCTTTAAATCCCCTGGCATACCCTCCAGTACATAGTTTTTTCCAAATGAGCAAGCCCTTATATAGCTAAAATTATATTAATCCATTCATGTTAGAGTCATTAATCATTTCATGGCATACAAATTAGCACATGACCATAAGTGCATATTAAGTATCTTGTATCAGCTCAAGGAAAATTTATTTACTGTATTATTAGTTTTAGTTCTATAAAACATATTGAAATTAAAAGATTATATTTCTTGTTGTTATCATAGAGCATGTACATACCAAGATTTTAGCACTGTCAAAGTCACAAACCTTGACTTGGTGGGAAAGAACAAGAAAAGGAGAAGGCCAACATTTTCCAACTAAACATCATGAGAAAGAGTTGCAACTTGTTGCCAAAAGTTACAAAAACGTCAGCGCTGGATTTAAAATCACAGCAAAGTTCCATGCTGGGTTCAAAATTCTAGTGACCCCAACGACACCTGCCGCCTCACCTTGTCCAGATTGCTCTCCGTGTACCAAACCCTCTATAAACTCCCTAGCTGTAGCCCTAGGATTTTGGGTGGCATGTGCTTTCACCCTAAGCTGAGTACTATTATCTGTTATTTCAGCAAGCGTGACTTTAGTTGCTTGCTCTTACTGCCATAGAACTGTAGTGGCAAACAGTACTACAATTAAGCATGATTAAAAAGACTAAAGGGAGTCCTTTGTTTAGCATGGACATGCCAAATGCCACTTTGTTGCCATAGACATATTTAATGGTAAAATCCTAAAGATATACATTCAGATTGTATACTTCTTAGAAACTTTTTAGATTGTACACATATTCAGATTGTATCCAATAATAGGGGTATACATGGGACATGAATATTAATACGAATTTGCAACACATAGTCATATTCAGACTGGCATTACAGTTTACAGGGCACCAACACAACGGATTTTTTAACACTTCTTAAAAACATGATTGCATAACACACTAAGTCATCAATTCACTGTCACTTCTGATAATAATATTATGATCTTTTGTTACAAATACTAACTATATGTGTACAACCAAATTAATATTAGGAGGCATAACACATGTATACTCTGTACTGGATAGCTTGGTCGAATATTGTTCAGATGGCAACTGGCTTCAATTCACCGTGGCGGTCTTGTGCTGGGCTCTTTGTTTGAGATAACATATGTTTTGGGATACTACAGGGCCTTAATAAAATACTGAAATCTGTGTTTCTACTTGGAGCGACGGTCTTGTGCTGGGCTCTTTGTTTGGGAAAAAACTCTATTGTTCTCCTTTGCAGGTTATCCTGTCGGCGACACATTGGCTTTCACGTTGGGCTATTCTACAGAGGAAGGAGGTACGACCTATGGTTGCAATGGGATCACGAACCTTGGTGAGGGTGGCCATGGCGTTTTTCTCCCGGATGCACGGGTGGCGATCTATACTTCAGATTGGTTATCATTAGATCTGTGTTATTTTGGTTTTTTGTAGTTGGCTATGTGCATTCTCAGCGGCCGGAAGTTCTGTACCAATGATTTGTATCATGTTGATGTAATGACTTGGTATCTTCAATATAAGCTTCCTTTATCCAAAAAACTGGATAAGATCCACATTAGTACTGAAAGGTCAAGACATTCAAATTGTTAATACGGAAATAGTTCAAAAACTTTATTAACAACTACTAAAACAACGAAAACAATCCTATCACTATAGCAGCAAAATGGCAGTGGCGAGTGTTAGAGTAGAAACCCTAACCCTAAACGGGGTCTGGGTGTTGTATTTAGGATAGAGTTGATGGGCCTAAGTCCGTTACACAAGAGCCCATTACAAGGAATGCACAAATACTCTAATACCCCCATAGTCAAAACTCTAGCCACATGAGATGTTGAGACTAGACTGAAACTCCTCAAACACCAACGTAGGGAGGCCCTTGGTGAAGATGTCGACAAATTGAGAAGTGGTCGGGACATGAAGAACCTGCACTTCTCCGACGGCAACCCGTTCGCGAGCGAAGTGGAGGTCGAGCTCGACATGCTTCGTTTGCTGATGCTAGACAGGATTGGTGGAGAGGTACATGGTGCTGATGTTGTCACAATAGACAAGGGTGCTCCGTGTCAGCGGACTGTGTAGTTCCTGGAGCAGCTGACGAAGCCATGCCCCCTCGGTGACGTCATTCGTTAGAGTGCGGTACTCGTCCTCGACGCTGGAGCGGAAGACGATGAGCTGCCGCTTCGAAGACTAGGAGGCAAGGTCGTCGCCAAGAAAAACGGCGAAACCGGAAGTGGACCGACGGGTATCGAGAGAACCACCCCAATCGGTGTCGGTGTAGATGACGAGGTCGGTGTTCGCAGATCGACGAAGAAGGCCGAAGTCAGTGGTGCCTCGGAGGTACCGAAGCATTCGCTTCATAGCGGTGAGATGCGGCTCCCGCGGGGCGTGCATATGAAGGCACACCTGCTGAACGACGTAGGTTATATCGAGGCGAGTGAAGACGAGGTACTGCAAAGCCTCGGTAAGACTCCGATAGCTGGTCAGATCAGTCACCAGAGAGCCAGCATCGGTGGCGACCTTGCCCCGAGTGTCCACGGAGTCGAGTAGGGCTTACAATTAGCCATGCCAGCCCGCTCGAGGATGTCGATGGAGACCAGCGCCCGAATATGGGAAGTCCCCGCCTGAGCATGGAGACTAGCGATGATCGACGAGTCGGGAGCATCGTCATCGACATCATGCACGAAGTAGGAGACATCACCTTGGACACCAACGAGCGGATGAGGGGCCCGAGAAGCTGGCACTCTAGGGCATCGGCAGCCGCACATTCCTGCTCCCAGGCATGGGCGGCAGCCTGCGCGCGCTGACGGGCAGCGGCGAGGGCGACAGTGACGTCGGTAGCACGAGGACGCTGAGTAGTGGTGAGTGTCGTATCAGCTAGGTTTAGACTTCTCCCCACCCGTCTACGCACCGCCGCCATGGTAGGTTGTGACCTCCACCCCTGTCCTGGCGCATGGGGGCCGCCGAGGTTCGTCCTCACCACCGTCGGCGCCCCGGCCTCCGCCGCCAACGCGCCCCGGCCTCTTCCGCCGAGGTTTAGCGTGTGGCTAGGGTTTGGCAATTGGCATGCGGGGCGAGCGACTGGGTTGACCTAATGACGAGCTCGTCATCGTTGCACACACACCCACGACTGACAACAGGTCTAGACATATATTAGGTCCCACCAGTCATTCACTATCGTCGTGTGCCACGTGATCGAAGCACACCGGTCACGCGCCCACGGGCCTGTGCCTCCACGCGTCACGCAGTGAAGGCTCTCGGGCGCGAGGAGCGTAGCAAAACGGGTCACCTTTTAATAACTATGATATGATATGCATATTTATCCAAATTGGCATGCACAATACACCATCTGAAATTGTATTTTTTTCTATGCATTGTTTGTCTTGTGATTTGTGACATCATTGAAAAACAAAATCTTAAATCTGCCCCTGCCTATCTCTAAGCTCTAAAGCTCTCGATAGTTGATTCGTGGTGCAAGTTAATTTAAATAAACATTCCGAACTACCACCCACAACTTGTAGGCTTCAGCATAACTGGTGCGTTGAAGCTTTTTTGTGCAGCTCTGTTTGCATGCTGCTACGTTTGTCAGAGGATCTGATTACCTAACCTGGTCTCGCGAACATTTGTTCTCTTGCTTGGAGCTGTACACTTTTATGGAGTAACACTTCTCCCATCCTAGCAGTTTTTCCTACTTCTACGGTTCTTGTCAGCCCGCTGGGCATTTCCAGCTGCTGAACTGGCCATGTGAGTTCCGGCAGTCAGGTCAGCGAAGGCTCTGAGAATGTGCTTGTGCACAGCCTTGTCATTGAGCTGCAGGTACAGAAAGAGCAGCTCCTCCAGGAAGTCCCAATCCAATGGCTGACATGCGCAACCATGGTGCAACTTTATCATGTTCTGCATGGATCTCCGGAAGTCTGTGTAAGGGTCCATGGAGAACAGCACTACGGCCGCGCCTGCGCTGTCGCCGCCCTCCTCGCCTGGCCCAGCTTCCTTGTCTTCTGAGCCTGATTCTGAGGAAGGTGACGACGTCTCCGCAGCCGGCGGTGTATCGTTGACGACTGATGTCGACGTGCCTGCGCCCGACGACGATGGATCGTCGCTGTCGTGTATATAGAGGGACCGGAAGTTCTCGAAGAGGAAGCGGTCGACGTCGGAGAGCGTCGCTGCCTGGTCGTCCTTGCTGTTGTCGTCCGCACCGGCGGCGGCGTGGTCGCCGTCCAAGTCCAGCGACGGGGTTCTCGGCAACCTGCAGGAGGAGAGGAGGCGCGCGCTGGTGATGTTAGCGGGGATGGCTGAGCTGGGGATGTGGATTGGAGGGATCTTCTTGAGCGTCCTGGAGACGTAGAGCTGCAAGGATTTGCGCAGCCTAGTTCTTTTCCTGTCGTCCTCCATTTCCACACCTCACTGACTCTCTTCCTAGCTCCCGGAGAGCCTAGCATGCTAGTAAAAGGTACAGCCAGAGATATGGAAACTGCAAACAAGAGAGTCGCGAACGGTAACGCCCTTCTTGTTTTTATTGTGCTAGTAGGAGTTACGACGGGGTTGAAGGAGGATTAAGGCCTTGTTCGTTTGTGCCGGATTGGTGGGTCGGAACGATTCCTAACCAGATTGATTCTCTAATTTATATAAACTTTGATTACCTGGAACGATTGCGGGTGCAATCCGACACAAACGAACAAGCCCTAAATGTGCAGGAGGTGTTCATCTATAATGACCCGGCTTTGTTCCCGCCCGATATAACACTATAATTATTTGTACCAACTAAAAAATGCGCTGCCGCTCGTTGCTCGTATGCTTCGGTAGGGGTGGACACTTTTTTTTACCATAAACCGAAAACCGAACCGAAATTTCGGTTTTTTTAGTTCGGTTTGGTTTTGGTCTGTATCTCAGAAGTTAGTTTTTTGATATCGTAATCGGTTTTCACCGTATACCGAACTGAAATAGCAAAAAAAAACAAATACCAAACTTTATCCATTCTAAAATTTGACTATTCGATCATGTGAACTAAATGGGTGAAACAATTAAATTGTTATTCACTTATTTATATGTGATGTATGATGTATCTCTAAATATTTGTACCTATATAATTTTTACTTTTTAAAATTTTATGTAATCTATCATATAAACTTGTTGTATATGTTGTCTTGAGTATAAGCTTTGTATTCGGTTTTTACCGGAAAACCGAAGTAAAAAATCGAAATCGAACTTCTCGGTTTTTCATTTTCTAGAAAACCGATCAGTTTCTAATGTCTAAAAAACCGAAGTTTTTTAAAACCAAAAAATCAAATCGAAGTTTAAAAAAAAACCGAATGTCCAGCTCTATGCTTCGGCTCGCGCTCGCCGCCGAACTATGGGGCTGGGCTGCTTGTGCAGATCATGCGTGTTGCTGGGCTGGCTCCAGTTCTTGAATCAGATGTTTATAAGATCAGTCTCAACATAGAAATTAGCATGATTTTTGAGAATATGATTTTTTAATGTCTATACAACTTGACAAGTATATAAACCATCGCATAGTTTTTGTTAGGACTGTCCTAATGCCGCAAGAAACTTAGTCAAAGAAGTGTAACGTGTTTGTGAACATATACCATTTATCAGCTCTTCACTCGATGCAACATCTTTTTATAAAAAGAGGAGATAAGCTACTGTTTTTCGCTGGGCATAGAAATTTGGAGTTTGGAGACCAAAGAGCAACACTTCCGCGCGGCCGGTTGTAGTTAGTAAGTTCTTGACCTTTTCTGTTCTCTCCGTTTCAAACTATATTTTTTGACTTTTCTACATATACATATTTTACTACATGCACTTAGACATACTATATCTAGATACATAGTAAAAAAACAATATTGTTCTTATCATTCAATACTAATGCTATCAGATTTCACTTTTGTTCCATACATATATCATGTAAAGTTGTGTAGAGCAAAACCATATCAAATAATGTTGTGAACTCAAGGATCGTCATCTGAGACAACCAAGAACAACCTCCCAGAACAATCAAAACTTCACTCATACACTAGTACTTCTAGAAAACTAGAACTAATAGGACAAGAATGCAAATGAAATATTCACACTATGTAACAAGAGATCACATGAAGGAGCTCCAAAGGTAGTCTCACTACTCTCGGCGACACCTTCCCTTAACCAATGGTCTCGTTGCCATGACGATTACTCTCATCCCTTATTCCTCTGCATCTATGCCCTAGACCATCCCTCTCCACATCCAAATACCCTCTTGTCCCTATTGTTCTAGCTACATCTCATTCTCTCACGATGTCGTTGATCATGTTGCTTGGTGAGGACAACATGGCAGAGGTTGTTCATGTGATCCCCATAGCCAGTCACTACTCATAGTATTGGTTCAAGATCTAAGGAACTAGTTCTTTCTATCCCTTTAGTGGGCAAGCTTTGGCGATAAAGATATCCTTTCTCTTACATTGGATATGAGTATATTGATTTTCCCTATTCCTTTGGCATTCATTTGATTGCATCTTTCCAAGAGAAGAGAAAGAAAGCTTGTAGTATCAAGGTTTTTTAGTTAGATCAGGATCAACTAGCTTTTGTCTCCTTGAGCATTTGGTCTTTGCTCTTTGTCGGCGTTTCGAGACAGGGGGGTCCCTAAGCCGACGAGTGAGTGTGCTGCGTGCCCCAGCCTAGATGGGTCGAGCGCGTGGGCGAGCGCGAAGGGGGGAGAGGCGAGGTGGCCGGAGTCGAGTGTGAGAGAGGTGGAAGTCCCGCGGCCTTCGTGTTCGTCCCGCGCCCAGGTCGGGTGCGCTTGCAGTAGGGGGGTTACAAGCGTCCACGCGGGTGAGGGAAGCGAGCGGCCCCAAGAGAGCGCCTGTCCCGTCCTCGGTCCCGCGCGGCCAACCTTCTCTGAGAAGGCCCTGGTCCTCCCTTTTATAGTCGTAAGGAGAGGATCCAGGTGTACAATGGGGGGTGTAGCAGAGTGCTACGTGTCTAGCGGAGGGAGAGCTAGCGCCCTAGGTACATGCCAATGTGGCAGCCGGAGAGATCTGGGCACCCTGCTGGCGTGATGTCGTGGCTGTCGGAGGTGCGGCGGAGCCTGGCGGAGGGACAGCTGTTGGAGCGGTCGAGTCCCTGCTGACGTCGTCCTGCTTCCGTAAGAGAGCTGGGGGCCGCCGTCGTCATAGAGCTTGTGGAGCGCCATCATTGCCCCTCCGGCGGAGCTGGCCGGACGGGACGCCGGTCTTGTCCTCCGTGACCCGAGTCGATTCGGGGTAGGATGATGATGATGGCGCTTCCCGTTGACGTGGCGGTCTGTGCCCTAGGTAGGGCGACGTGGGGGTTCCTCCGAAGCCGAGGTCGAGTCTGCCTCCCGTTGCCGTGGCCGAGCCCGAGCCAAGGGGTCGGGCGATGCAGAAGTCGTTCGGCCGAGGCCAGGGCGGAGTCCGAGCCCTGGGGTCGGGCGAAGCGGAGTTTCGTCGTCTTCCGGGTGTTAGCCCGAGTCCGAGCCCTGGGGTCGGGCGGAGCGGAGTTCGCCGTCTTCCGGGTCTTAGCCCGAGTCCGAGCCCTGGGGTCGGGCGGAGCGGAGTTCGCCGTCTTCCGGGTCTTAGCCCGAGTCCGAGCCCTGGGGTCGGGCGGAGCGGAGTTCGCCGTCTTCCGGGTCTTAGCCCGAGTCCGAGCCCTGGGGTCGGGCGGAGCGGAGTTCGCCGTCTTCCGGGTCTTAGCCCGAGTCCGAGCCCTGGGGTCGGGCGGAGCGGAGTTCACCGTCTTCCGGGTCTTAGCCCGAGTCCAAGCCCTGGGGTCGGGCGGAGCGGAGTTCGCCGTGGCGCCTTTGGCAAGGCCTGACTGCCTGTCAAACTCACTCTGTCGAGTGGCGCTGCAGTCGGGGTGGCGCAGGCGGCGCTGTCCTTCTGTCAGACTGGCCAGTGGAGCGGTGGAGTGACGGCGGTCACTTCGGCTCTGCCGGGGGCACGTGTCAGGATAAAGGTGTCAGGCCACCTTTGTGTTAAATGCCCCTACAATTTGGTCAGTCGGTGTGGCGATTTAGTCAAGGTTGCTTCTGAGCGAAGCCAAGGCCTCGGGCGAGCCGGTGATGTGTCCGCCATAAAAAAGGGGGCCTCGGGCGAGACGGAAGTCTCTCGAGGTCGGCTGCCCTTGGCCGAGGCTAGGCTCGGGTGAAGCGCGATCGAGTCGCTCGTGTGGACTGATCCCTGACTTAATCGTACCCATCAGGCCTTTGCAGCTTTATGCTGATGGGGGTTACCAGCTGAGAATTAGGCGTCTTGAGGGTACCCCTAATTATGGTCCCCGACAGTAGCCCCCGAGCCTCGAAGGGAGTGTTAGCACTCGCTTGGAGGCTCTTGTCGCACTTTTTTGCAAGGGGACCAGCCTTTCTCGGTTGCATTTCGTTCCGGTGGGTGCGCGCGAGCGCACCCGCCGGGTGTAGCCCCCGAGGCCTCGGAGGAGTGGTTACACTCCTTCGAGGTCTTAATACTTCGCGTAACGCTTCGGCTGGTCTGGTCGTTCCCTCATGCGGACTGGCCGTAGCCCGGGTGCACGGTCGGGGCCCAAGCTCTCGGGCTGGTATGTTGACGCCGTCAACGATTTGGCCGGAGCCGGTTTTTGCGAGAGCAGCCCCCGAGCCTCTGCACAGGGCGAGAGGACGATCAGGGACAGACTCGACTTTTTACATACGCCCCTACGTCGCCTTTCCGCAAGGAGGAGGGGGGGAGTGCGCCATGTTACCCTCGATGGGCACCGAACATGGTGTCTCCGGTGAGCTGCAAGCGGGTAATCCGAGTGGACGTCCGTGCCCCGTTCGTTGGGGGTCGGCTAGGGGCCCAGAGGCACGCCCAAAAGTACCTGCGGGTGATTTACCGGACCCGGTCCCCTGGCGACGGGGTCCGAGGGCTCGATGCCTCCCTCCGATGGGATTCCGTTACAAGATCGTTCCCGCTGGTCTCGGAAATGTCCTAGGGTACCTCGGGAGCACAGCCCGAGCCTCGGTTATGTATCGAACGTACCCCTGGTCATCCCTCGCTCAGTGTCTGAGGCGACTGTGAACCCTTCGGGGGCCAGCCTTCGAACCCCTGATCAGTAGTGGGCGCGGAGCCCGAGTAGCCTGAGGCGGCCATGGAACCCTTCGGGGGGCTGGCCTTCGAACCCCTGACCAGTAGTGGGTGTCGGGCCCACGCGATCTGAGGCGACTGTTGAACCCTCCGGAGGGCCAGCCTTCGAACCCCTGATCAGTAGAGGGGGGCTCGGAGCCCGGTTCCTTCGCGGAGAAGGATCCCTTTCGGGGTATCCCCCTTTCCCGGTCCCTGTTGCAAGAGATAGAGAAAGAGGAAAACGGAAAAGGATACGAAATCGGACGACGTGGCGTACCTTTTCTGACGCGGTTATTACGGCGAAGGTGAAGCGTCGCGCGCTCCTCCTGCCAGAGGCGCCGCGTGTCCCGCCGCGGAGTTAATGCGACGGGGCGAGTGGTTGGCGGGGCGGCCGTTGCGCGTGCGCGATCCGTTCGAGGAACGGGTCACGGGTGCACCGTCTCCACGCCGTGAGAGGAGGCTCTCTTGCTGTCCCAGGATGGGACGTGAGCCTGGCTGACGACGTGACCGCTGCGCCCGCCCGCCTGCCACCGCTATTACTGCCGGCCCACTTTCGGTCGCTTTGACCGACGCACCAGGCTGGCGCTGTTGGGTCGCCTCGAGTCGCGGCATAGGCTCCGCAACCGAAGAGGCGTGATGGTGGCACAAGTGGCGGTGCGGTTGCTTGCATGCAGCAACTGGCGCGCCGGTTGCCCGACGCGCGGGCCTGGGCTCCCAAGCCGGCGTGTCAGAAGTCGGAGAAGCACGTCCATCTGGCGCGGTTGCATGCCACCTGCATGGCTGCCCGCCCCTTCTGCCCGTTGGTCTGGGCGAAAATGGGGGGTCGCTTGTAACCGCTGGACGGTCGCGCGTACCACGCGCGGCGGTTTGGCTTCTTCTGCCCTGAGCCGGCTTGCATGACATGCGGGACCCAGCCCCCGAGTCGCAGGGGAGGGCCTTGGAGCGTGTTGGAGAAGACTCAGCCCGCGGCGCCTGGGGGCGCACGTAGGGAGAGTTGCCTTTAAAAGGAGGGGGACTCCTTTCGGAAGGCAACCATGTCTTCTTCCTCCCTTAAGCGTCGTGTCTTCCCATCTTCCAAGCCCCCGGATGGGGGGTATCCGCCGCCTTTCCGCCTCCTCGTTGGAGGAACGCAACTCCATGGGAGTTGGTACCTCTCAGCCATCGTTCGGCTTCAAGGATTTTCATCACGCAGCCTGGCCACACCCCGCCACCGGCGGTCACCCAAGATGGTGACCTCTAGTTCGACGGTGGGGAAAGCGGGCCAGGCCGCGGCCTCTACTCCTCCCTCGGCCTCGAGGATTTTCGTCATCCAGGCCAAGATGGAAGATGAGGCGAGTCGGGGGGGCCGCCCCCGCATGGGTCGGCTGCCCTTTTCTTCCCCCCGCGCCCGGGGGTGAAGGGCGTCCTTGAGCCCCATGGAGACTTCCTCCAGCCATGCCGGGATATGCAGGGCGCCAGTGGCCCTGGGTCTCCGTCTCCCTGCCTGAATGGCTGGTTCTCGTCCTCAGCGGGGGAGAGCCCTCCCGCCATGACACCTGCCCCAAAGCTGCTGCCCTAGCCGCTTCGCTGTCTAGGGCAGGGGTGGTTGTCGTCGCGGTTGGAGCGGGCGGCAGCGAGCCGCTCATCGTTCTTCTATTACTCGCAGGCCTTCCCCGTCGGAGTGGGGTTGTTCGTTCCTGCGGAGGGGGGAACCAAAGTTCCGTTGGTAGTGGCATCTCGAATGCCAGTGTTTTTTGTTCATCGCGGCCGTCGGGGCCTGAACATGTATGTAATTTCGGCGCAGAGCCGTGTTTTTTCCTCATTTTCGAGCACTAAGTCTCGCCTGTTGATTATCTGAACCGCTTTACCAAGCATGAGTCGCCCCGTGTCAAGGCGACGGGTGAGGTATCCGTATCCCGGAGGCGTAGGAATCCCTCGGCCCGTTCGGCCTTGTTGTCTGGGGCTCCTCTAGCTTAGTTAAAGAGACCCCTCGGCCGCCCTTCGGTGGACCGAGGCCAGGGGTAGCGATATCAGTATGAACAGAGGCGGAGTTGGCTCGAGAACGGGAACCTGGTTGGCCGGAGCCTAGCCGTGTTGTCCGTCAGCGGAGCCGACGCCAAAGTCGATCAGTCGAGGCCTCGGGTCGGGCTGGCGCCCTTAGAAGCCGGTTGATCGAGGCCTCAGGGGTAGCCAGTTGAGCCGCCTGCTCGGGCCGGATTCCCGGAGGAGTCCCTGGACCGCGTCGCCGCCCGAGGCTGGGTCGGACTTTGCTGAAGACGTCGTCGATGCCGAGGGTGCTACGGCTCCCTTCAGCGTGGAGACCCGAGCCTGCAGGATCAGATCATCTTGTAGCGTGTGCTTTCTGCGGCCGCCGAGGCCAGAAAAAACACACCCTCGCCGCGCTTGCGAAGCTGCGTCCTTTTTCCTCTTGTTTCGAGCATCTGGACTCTGTCGGTAACAGGGATGTTTGTGTGAGCGAGAGTTGCTTTTCGCGGAAGGGACGAGTGAGGTATCCGTATCCCAGAGGCGTGGGAATCCCTCGGCTCGGTCGGCCTTGCCGCTTACGCGTACTTTCACCCGTCCATGAGGCCCTGTCCCCGACTTAGTCGAGAAAGCTTGAAGGACTGCTTCGGCAGGAGAGCTTCCGAACGTGATGACTTGTTCAGTCCACGGAGTCGCTTTATCCGAGCGCAAGTTACTTATCGCAGAAGGTGATGAGTGAGGTATCCGTATCCCGGAGGCGTAGGAGTCCCTCGGCTCGGTCAGCCTTGGCTGCTTACGTGTACCTCGTCGTTTCCAGGATCCGCTTTCCGAAGTAGTCAAGAAGCACGAAAGAAATCCTGCTAAAAAGAGATCCTTTTTCGAGGAAAAATTCGATGCAGAGGGGGTCTCCCCCCTTTTAGCCCCCGAGGGAGGGTCGGGCTTTGCCGAGGCTAGGCCGACCCTTCCTTGACGACTAAACTTCGCGTAGGTGCGAGGTATATGAACAACTTGAAAACATCTTAAGGGTAGAAGCGACGTAGCTGTTTAATGTTCCAAGCGTTGCCGTAGATCTCGCCTTGATTGTTGGCCAGCTTGTATGTTCCGGGCTTCAGAACTTTGGCGATGACGAATGGCCCTTCCCAGGGGGGCGTGAGCTTGTGCCTCCCTCGGGCGTCTTGCCGCAGCCGAAGCACCAGGTCGCCCACCTGGAGTTCTCGGGACCAGACCCCTCGGGCGTGGTAGCGTCGCAGGGACTGTTGGTACCGCGCCGAGTGTAGTAAGGCCCTGTCCCGAGCTTCCTCCAGCTGGTCCAGCGATTCCTCTCGGCTAGCTTGGTTGCTTTGTTCGGTGTAGGCCCTCGCCCTCGGGGAGCCGTATTCAAGGTCTATGGGCAAGATAGCTTCAGCCCCGTAGACCAGGAAAAACGGCGTGAAGCCCGTGGCACGACTCGGCGTCGTCCTTAGGCTCCAGACCACCGAGGGGAGTTCCTTCATCCATCGCTTGCCGAACTTGTTGAGGTCGTTGTAGATCCGAGGCTTGAGCCCTTGTAGAATCATGCCGTTGGCACGCTCTACTTGCCCATTCGACATGGGATGAGCCACGGCAGCCCAGTCCACCCGGATATGGTGATCCTCGCAAAAATCCAAGAATTTTTTGCCGGTGAACTGGGTGCCGTTGTCGGTGATGATGGAGTTTGGGACCCCGAAGCGATGGATGATGTTGGTGAAGAATGCCACCGCCTGCTCGGACCTGATGCTGTTCAGGGGTCGGACCTCGATCCACTTGGAGAATTTGTCGATGGCGACCAGCAGGTGCGTGTAGCCCCCGGGCGCCTTCTGCAAGGGACCGACGAGGTCCAGACCCCATACAGCGAAGGGCCAGGTGATGGGTATTGTCTGCAGAGCCTGAGCGGGCAGGTGTGTCTGCTTCGCATAGAATTGGCACCCTTCGCAGGTGCGGACAATTCTAGTGGCGTCAGCCACCGCCGTTGGCCAGTAGAAGCCTTGCCGGAAAGCATTTCCGACAAGGGCTCGAGGCGCTGCGTGGTGGCCGCAAGCCCCCGAGTGTATTTCTTGCAGCAGTTCCCGACCTTCGGCGACGGAGATGCATCGCTGGAGGATGCCCGAGGGGCTGCGATGGTAGAGCTCCGCTTCGTCGCCCAGCAAGACGAATGACTTGGCGCGTCGTGCCACCCGCCGAGCCTCGACTTGGTCGAGGGGTAGCTCTCCTTGACGGAGATATTGCAGGTACGGGGCCTGCCAATCTTGATCTGGCGTGGCCCCGCTCTGCCCTTCCTCGACGTTCAGTGCCTCGCCTTCGGGGGCCGAGGGTACCTCGGGCTGTGCCGAGGGTACCTCGGGCTGAGCCGAGGGTACCTCGGGCTGAGCCGAGGGTACCTCGGGCTCGGGCGCGTCGTCGAGCTTGACGGAGGGTTGATGCAGATCCCGGGAGAAGACGTCCGGGGGGACTGTAGTTCGCCTCGAGGCTATCTTAGCCAGCTCGTCTGCGGTTTCGTTGTAGCGCCGAGCGATGTGGTTGAGCTCGAGCCCGAAGAACTTGTCTTCCAGGCGCCGAACCTCGTCGCAGTAGGCCTCCATCTTCGGGTCGCGGCAGTGGGAGTTCTTCATGACTTGGTCGATGACGAGCTGCGAATCACCGCGGGCGTCGAGGCGTCTGACCCCTAGCTCGATGGCGATCCGCAATCCGTTGACCAGAGCTTCGTACTCGGCCACATTGTTGGACGCCGGGAAATGGAGGCGCAGCACGTAGCGCAAGTGCTTTCCGAGGGGCGAGATGAAGAGCAGGCCCGCGCCGGCCCCCGTCTTCATCAGCGACCCGTCGAAAAACATGGTCCAGAGCTCCGGTTGGATCAGAGTCGTTGGCAGCTGGGTGTCGACCCATTCGGCCACGAAATCCGCCAACACCTGGGACTTGATGGCCTTCTGAGGGGCGAACGAGATCGTTTCGCCCATAATTTCCACCGCCCACTTCGCGATCCTGTCCGAGGCCTCTCGGCACTGGATGATCTCCCCCAGGGGGAAGGATGACACCACAGTTACCGGATGAGACTCGAAGTAGTGTCGCAGCTTCCGCCTTGTCAGGATCACAGCATACAGCAGCTTTTGAACTTGTGGGTAGCGGATCTTAGTCTCGGACAGCACCTCGCTGACGAAGTAGACCGGCCTCTGAACGGGCAATGCATGCCCTTCCTCTTGCCTTTCGACCACAATCGCGGCGCTAACCACCTGAGTGGTCGCGGCGACGTAGACCAAGAGGGCTTCTCCGTCCGCCGGGGGCACCAAGACAGGCGCCTTTGTAAGGAGCGCCTTCAGGTTGCCGAGGGCTTCCTCGGCCTCAGGGGTCCAAGCGAAACACTCGGCCTTCCTTAAGAGGCGGTACAGAGGCAGACCTCTTTCGCCGAGGCGTGAGATGAAGCGGCTCAGGGCCGCGAGGCATCCCATGACCCTCTGTACCCCTTTTAAGTCCTTGATGGGTCCCATGCTGGTGATGGCCGCGATCTTCTCCGGGTTGGCTTCGATGCCTCGCTCGGAGACGATGAACCCTAGGAGCATGCCTCGGGGCACCCCGAAGACACACTTCTCAGGATTAAGCTTGACTTCTTTCGCCTTGAGACACCGGAATGTCACTTCAAGGTCGGAGAGGAGGTCGGAAGCCTTCCTTGTCTTGACTACGATGTCATCGACGTAGGCCTCGACTGTGCGACCGATGTGTTCGCCGAACACATGGTTCATGCACCGCTGGTACGTCGCGCCCGCATTCCTCAAACCGAACGGCATGGTGACATAGCAGTACATGCCGAACGGCGTGATGAAAGAAGTCGCGAGCTGGTCGGACTCTTTCATCCGGATCTGGTGATACCCTGAGTAGGCATCGAGGAAGGACAGGGTTTCGCACCCAGCGGTGGAATCCACGATTTGGTCGATGCGAGGCAGAGGGTAGGGAACCTTCGGACATGCTTTGTTGAGACCAGTGTAGTCTACACACATCCGCCATTTCCCCCCTTTCTTCCTCACAAGCACAGGGTTGGCAAGCCATTCGGGATGGAATACCTCTTTGATGAACCCTGCTGCCATTAGCTTGTGGATCTCTTCGCCAATCACTCTGCGCTTCTCTTCGTCAAATCGGCGCAGAGGCTGCCTGACGGGTCGGGCTCCGGCCCGAATATCCAGCGAGTGCTCGGCGACATCCCTCGGTATGCCGGGCATGTCCGAGGGACTCCACGCAAAGACGTCGGCGTTTGCGCGGAGAAAGTCGACGAGCACTGCTTCCTATTTGGGGTCGAGCCCGGAACCGATCCGGACCTGCTTGGTGGTGTCGCCACTGGGGTCGAGAGGGACGGCCTTGACCGTCTCCGCTGGCTCGAAGTTGCCGGCATGGCGCTTCACGTCCGGCACCTCCTTGGAGAGGTTCTCCAGGTCGGCGATGAGGGCCTCGGACTCGGCGAGGGCCTCGGCGTACTCCACGCACTCCACGTCGCATTCGAACGCGTGTTTGTACGTGGGGCCGACGGTGATGACCCCGTTGGGGCCCGGCATCTTGAGCTTCAAGTAGGTGTAGTTGGGGACGGCCATGAACTTCGCGTAGCATGGCCTCCCTAGCACGGCGTGGTAGGTTCCTCGGAACCCGACCACTTCGAACATCAGGGTCTCCCTTCGGAAGTTGGAGGGTATCCCGAAGCAGACGGGGAGGTTGAGTCGCCCGAGGGGCTGGACGCGCTTCCCAGGGATGATCCCGTGGAAGGGCGCAGCGCCTGCTCGGGCGGAGGATAGACCGACGCGCAGGAGCTTGAGGGTCTCGGCGTAGATGATGTTGAGGCAGCTGCCCCCATCCATCAGGACCTTGGTGAGCCTGACATCGCCAACAACGGGGTTGACGACGAGCGGGTATTTCCCCGGGCTCGGCACATGGTCGTGGTGGTCGGCCTGGTCGAAAGTGATGGGCTTGTCGGACCAGTCTAGGTAGACTGGCGCCGCCACCTTCACCGAGCAGACCTCCCGGCGCTCTTGCTTGCGGTGCCGAGCCGAGGTATTCGCCGCATGCCCTCCATAGATCATGAAGCAGTCGCGGACCTCGGGGAACTCTCCTGCTGGGCGATCTTCGTTCTTGTCGTCTTCGCGGGCCCTGCCTCCCTCGGCGGGTGGCCCGGCCCTGTGGAAGTGGCGCCGAAGCATAACGCACTCCTCGAGGGTGTGCTTGACGGGCCCCTGATGGTAGGGGCATGGCTCCTTGAGCATCTTGTCGAAGAGGTTTGCACCTCCGGGGGGCTTCCGAGGGTTCTTATACTCGGCGGCGGCGACAAGGTCCGCGTCAGCGGCGTCGCGTTTCGATTGCGACTTCTTCTTGCCTTTCTTCTTGGCGCCGCGCGGAGCAGACGCCTCGGGAGCCTCTTCCGATGGGCGGCCCTGGGGCTGCTTGTCCTTTCGGAAGATAGCCTCGACCGCCTCTTGGCCAGAGGCGAACTTGGTGGCGATGTCCATCAGCTCGCTCGCCCTGGTGGGGGTTTTGCGACCCAGCTTGCTCACCAGGTCGCGGCAAGTGGTGCCGGCGAGGAACGCGCCGATGACATCCGAGTCGGTGATGTTGGGCAGCTCGGTGCGCTGCTTCGAGAATCGCCGGATGTAGTCCCGGAGCGACTCCCCCGGCTGTTGCCGGCAGCTTCGAAGGTCCCAGGAATTCCCGGGGCGCACGTATGTGCCCTGGAAATTGCCAGCGAAGGCTTGGACCAAGTCGTCCCAATTGGAGATCTGCCCCGGAGGCAGGTGCTCCAACCAGGCGTGAGCAGTGTCAGAGAGGAACAGGGTGAGGTTACGGATGATGAGGTTGTCGTCGTCCGTTCCACCCAGTTGGCAGGCAAGGCGGTAGTCCGCGAGCCACAGTTCCGGTCTCGTTTCCCCCGAGTACTTTGTGATAGTAGTCGGGGGTCGGAACCGGGTCGGGAATGGCGCCCGTCGGATGGCCCGACTGAAGGCCTGCGGACCGGGCGGTTCGGGCGAAGGACTCCGATCCTCCCCGCTGTCGTAGCGCCCCCCACGCCTGGGGTGGTAGCCTCGGCGCACCCTTTCGTCGAGGTGAGCCCGACGGTCGCGTCGATGGTGCTCGTTGCCGAGGTGGCCCGGGGCCGCAGGCGCGGTGTTGCGCGTGCGCCCGGTGTAGACCGAGGCTTCCCGCATGAATCGGGAAGTCGCGGCATGAGGTTCCGAGGGATATCCTTGCCTTCAGGAAGCAGTGCTCTCGGCCCGCCGGGCCGCAGCGCCTTCCAGGAGATTCTTGAGTTCTCCCTGGATTCGCCGTCCCTCGGTGGTTGACGGCTCCGGCATCGCGCGGATGAGCATTGCTGCGGTTGCCAGGTTTTGACCAACCCCGCTGGATGCGGGCGGCGGCCTGATCCTGACATTGTTGGCGACGCGGTGCTGGAGACCTTGGGGCAGATGACGTATTTCTCCGGCCAGGGGTTGGCCTACCCATGCCTGTCCGACGTCCCGACGGATCGGCTCGAGCGCTCCTGTTCCCTCGTTGAGCCTGGCCTGCGCCTCGCGGACTTGCTCGAGTTGTGGGTCGTAACCCCCCGCCGGAGCGGGGACCACAGCTAGCTCCCGTTGGATGTCGGCGCGAGGCACTGGCCTAGGGAGATCACCGTCCTCCGGCATGCCAAGATGGTTGCCTTCGGTAGGATCCCCTAGCTCAATGTGGAAACATTCGCGGCTTGGGCCGCAGCTCTCGTCGCCAAGGCTGCGGCTTCCATCGGAACAGTCGGATAGGCAGTAGTCACATGCGGTCATGAAGTCCCGCACGGCACTGGGGTTGCCAAGTCCGGAGAAATCCCAACCGATGCTGGGATCGTCATCTTCCTCGGACCCAGAGGGCCCGTAGGTCGAGACGTCCGTCAGTCGGTCCCAAGGCGACCGCATACGGAACCTCAGTGGGGTTGCACTCGCCTCAATGAGAGCGCCCGCCAAAACGAGGTCGTTTGGCGGGTTGAGGCCGAGTCGAAATGACGCAAGATGGGAGTTAGTCGGTACCTTTTGGTCGACGAGGAGCGACGTAGTCACATCGGGGACTGGTTGCACCGTCATCTCTGGTTCGAGGGCGACGTCCTGCAGGCTTTCCGCGAGCGCGCCGGCGTCGTCCTCTTGCTCGGGGTCAGCGTGCCGCGGGGGGACGGCGCTTGCCTCCGTCTTGAACGCGAGGTCGACGTCCGGCGTGCCTTCCGTCGGGGCGTCGGGGGCGTCGATTCGCTCGACGGCCGACGAAGCGCAGCCTCCCACCTGGCCTTGACGGCCCCGCCTCCTCCTCCGTTGGTGGGGGAGAGAACGGAGCGAGCCCGAATGTTGCCCTTCCACCACGCGGGGAAGACGTCGTCGATTCCGCCGCCGGCGGGCGGGTTGTCGGCCGCCATTGTCGTAGTCGCGCGGCGGTGGAAGAAGTATCATGTCGTAGCTGCCGTCGAGGGACATGAATTCAAGAGTCCCGAAACGAAGCACCGTCCCGGGCCGGAGAGGTTGCTGGAGACTGCCCATCTGGAGCTTGACGGGGAGCTGTTCGTCAGCACGCAGCAGGCCCCTACCTGGCGCGCCAACTGTCGGCGTTTCGAGACAGGGGGTCCCTAAGCCGACGAGTGAGTGTGCTGCGTGCCCCAGCCCAGATGGGTCGAGCGCGTGGGCGAGCGCGAAGGGGGGAGAGGCGAGGTGGCCGGAGTCGAGTGTGAGAGAGGTGGAAGTCCCGCGGCCTTCGTGTTCGTCCCACGCCCAGGTCGGGTGCGCTTGCAGTAGGGGGGTTACAAGCGTCCACGCGGGTGAGGGAAGCGAGCGGCCCCAAGAGAGCGCCTGTCCCGTCCTCGGTCCCGCGTGGCCAACCTTCTCTGAGAAGGCCCTGGTCCTCCCTTTTATAGTCGTAAGGAGAGGATCCAGGTGTACAATGGGGGGTGTAGCAGAGTGCTACGTGTCTAGCGGAGGGAGAGCTAGCGCCCTAGGTACATGCCAATGTGGCAGCCGGAGAGATCTGGGCACCCTGCTGGCGTGATGTCGTGGCTGTCGGAGGTGCGGCGGAGCCTGGCGGAGGGACAGCTGTTGGAGCGGTCGAGTCCCTGCTGACGTCGTCCTGCTTCCATAAGAGAGCTGGGGGCCGCCGTCGTCATAGAGCTTGTGGAGCGCCATCATTGCCCCTCCGGCGGAGCTGGCCGGACGGGACGCCGGTCTTGTCCTCCGTGACTGTAACGCCCCGAATTTTGCAGTTGAATTTTTTCTTTTCTTTACTCGCCAAATTCGGGCGTTACCTTTTCTTTTTCTTTTTGCCCTCGCTAGACCTTGACTTTTTCCAAAGCTAGCGGGATTCGGTTTGGAATTCCCGTGTAAAGAAAAACTCTAAAAAAAATACTTTATGTTGTTTGATGCACCATGCCGAGCTATGCATTCTTTGATTGTTTGAAAGTGCAAATGCATTCATCTAGGAAGATCGGATTTCGAAAACAGGGAAATAATCTTTTCTTTTTTCTTTCTCTTTCTTTCTCTCTCCCTCTTCCCCTTTCCCTCTCTCCCGCGCCATGGGCTCCTTGGCCGGCCCAGCCGCCCCTTGGCCGGCCCAAGCCCCCTGCGCGCCCCCCCTCTTGGGCCTTGGCAGGCCCAGCCGCCCCCCCACCTCCCCTTTTTTTCCCCAATTCCCTCTCCCTCTCTCTCTCCCTCTCATTTTCCCTCTCTCTCCCTAAGCCGCCGCCCCTACCCCTCTGCCCTAACCGCCGCCGCCCCCTGCTCGGCCGCCGCCCATCGCCGGTGAGCCCCCCCTTTCCCTCTCCTCCCTCCCTCTCCCCTCTCCCCTCCTCCCTCCCCTTGGCAGCCCAGCCGCCGGCCGCGCCCTGGCCCCAGCCGCGCCTGGCCAGCCTCGGCCGCGCCCTGGCCGGCCCCGGCCGCGCCCAGCCGCGCCCCCGGCCCGCCCTGGCCGCGCCCTCGGCCGCCCCTGGTCCCTGGCCGCCCGCCAGCCGCCCCCTGGCCGCTGGTTCGGCCGCGCCCCTGGCCGGCCCAGCCGCTCGCCCAGCCGGCCGGTTCAACCGCCCTAGGGCCGGTTCAACCGCCCCCCCTGTTTTTTTTTATTTTTTTTATTTTATTTTATTTACTTTCTGTGATCATAATTACCTTATTTTGGGTAGACTAATCATGGTTCATGCTATGGAAATGAGAAGTTTAATTTAGAATTTCGTTGCGCTAGTTGATTCATTTAGTTAATTGTTTATCCCGTGCAATGTTAATCAACTTAAAATGATTAGGTTCCCACTAGTGCATATAACAGAATTCTTTTGTTAGGAACCTATTGAAATTAGAGTGCATAATTTAACTAATCATTAGTGCATAAACTTTAACCCCCCTGCGAGACCCTTTTCCCGTTTCTTTCTAACCATAACAAATGCAATGTCAAATGTCATACTTGATGCATATTCGCTTTATTTGTTCCCTTGTATGGTGTACTGTTCTTTTGTATTAAATATGTGGATGGATGTATGTATGTTTGCGCTCGCATAGAGAACGATCCGGTCGAAGAGCCCGAGGAATTCGCAGGAGAAGCCCCTGAGCAGCAGTCGGTTGGTGGAGGCAAGTGTCCTTTGACCTATCTCTGTCCTAATCATTCTTTAATTCACCTCCCGCATCACACATTTATACCTAAGGATTGACTAGCTTTTTGTTATCCATGTCCTTGTTTGCCTATTTGGGTCGGATTATTACTGCTTAGTTTGATGCTATTGCTCAACTTTAATCAATGAACATGATGTGGTTATCTATGATACGCTGTTTTCCCGTTCTTATTTATGATTATACTTGTGGCATTTAAGGGGACTCGAGCGGTTTCTCGAGTGCCTCTCCGTAAGGACCTGTTCAATGGATGACCGCCCGGGAAAACAGTGCAACCATGAGGGTGGAATGGGGTGCCCTTAGCTGAATAATTAGAGGATCCGGGGTGTAGTTCGCTTCGCCGTCGTGCCGTCAATGGGGCTCGGTGTATGCGGCTCGCTCTGCCAAGGTTGATTTGTCCCTTGGGGAGGAGTGCGGTACATTTAGGAAACCTAACGGGTGGCTACAGCCCCGGGGAATCTTTGTAAAGGCTTCGTAGTGAATCCTTGGCCATTCACCTCGGGAGTGAATAAGGGTCTTGCAAGCCCGGGCCAGAGAGGGAATCACGGCTTGTGGGTAAAGTGCACAACCTCTGCAGAGTGTTATGAAACTGATATATCAGCCGTGCTCGCGGTTATGAGCGGCCAAGGGAGCTCCAGAGATTAGTGATACTTGATCAGAGATACTTTGGTACAGGTGACAATGAGATTGATGGTTCTGATTACGATTATGGTATTGGTAAGTGGTGTTCTTTCCGTTTGGAAAGGATACATTGGGCTAATAACTTGGGTTAATGTTAAAACCTGGCTTTCTACTAGTAAGTAATAACCTGACCAACTAAAAGCAACTGCTTGACTTATCCCCACATAAAGCTAGTCCACTACAGCCAAACAAGATACTTGCTGAGTATGTTGATGTGTACTCACCCTTGCTCTACACACCAAACCCCCCCCAGGTTGTCAGCATTGCAACCACTGCTCAGGCGAAGATGAAGCTGTGGAAGGAGACTTCCAGGAGTTCCAAGACTACGACGAGTTCTAGGTGTGGGTTAGCGGCAACCCCCCCAGTCGGCTGCCTGTGAAGGCCGCGTTATCTACGTTTCTTTTCCGCACTTTGATTTATTGTAAGAATTATATGGACGTCTCAGACGTATGATGTAACCGACTATTTCCCTTATTAATACTATTTTGAGCACTATGTGATGATGTCCATATTATGTAACTGCTGTGTACGTGAATAACTGATCCTGACACGTACATGGTTCGCATTCGGTTTGCCTTCTAAAACCGGGTGTGACATAAGTGGTATCAAAGTCGTGCTGACTGTAGGACCGCTAACCTAGAGTAGAATGGTCGTTCTAAGGATTATAGACCTCTGTCCCTACCTTGACTTTGATATCTCTTCAAAAGTTGGTCCTACCGACCAAACCTATGTTCTACTATATATTATACCTTGCTAAAAAAATTGTGTTTCATTCTGATCCTTCATTTACTTATTACTTGCTGGTCATATTAATTATGTTCTCACCCTTTTGCTTGCGATGTCTTTTGTAGATGGCTCGACTTAGACACACTGCACGAAAGTCCGTCATCCCCTTCTTACCATCCCGCCTTGCTGAGCGTCCGCTTCGCCGTCCCGTGGCCGGACAGTCCAGCCACTTGGAGAGACTACACCACCGCCTGCGTGAGGAGCAGGAACGTCGACGACAGGAGCAGCAGGGCTCTTCTTTCTCGCTCCACCAGGAGATAGAGTCTGTGAGGAGCTGCTCTCCTGTGCTTCCTCTGGAGGCGCCCCCTGCACCACCACTGGGCGCCCCAGCTTCTGGAGTAGCTGCTGGAGGAGACCCAGACGACGGAGATGGCGACGACAGCTCGAGCCACGACACCGACTTCTCTGCTAACCCTGAGCCGGAAGGATGGGTTGCTCGACCCATCACTCGCGACGCTGCTCGCGGGTGTCACTTCCACGATGCGCTCGACACCCTGCTACGTCGGGCATTTGACCGGCATACTTGGTCCGTCGAGTATCGCTGTGTGGTCTACCAGCATAGTCGCGGGGTCTACCCGGACCGCTGGGAGGCGACTTGCTTGGTGCGCTGCCCGGAGGACAGTCTCTAGGGTGCAGAGGCCTGCTCATAGCACTATTCTATCTCTGAACGGGACTCAGCTGAGGCAGCCATGCAAGATGCTGCACGGCGTGCGCTTTCGCACTACTGCTCGGTTTTCGGTGGGGCAGCTGACGGTCTTGACCTGAGGTATTACCCCCGCCGTCCATCTGGCAGCACAGGAGGCGTGATTGTCTCACCTGTCGGTGAGGGCAATCCTAGGTTGAGCAGCACAGTCAACCTAGCCGCCGTGCTAAACACGGAGCTGGACCATGCATTAGACGAGCTGAGTAGGGCTCGTGCTGAGATCGCCCTGCTGCGGGCTGAGCGCGCGGAACGTCGTCATCTGGATGGTGGTTCCCCCGCTCCCGTCGGGACTCAGCACCCGTACCGCTCACCTCAGCGTGGACACCAGCCTTATGGCAATCCCGACTGCAAGACCAAGATAAATCTAGAACCATAGATCGCTAGAGTTGGATCTTGTAATTAATACGAAATATATGCATAGAAGCTTCAGTCTTAGCGTTAATCTCGGTCTTAGTTAGTCTTAGTTAGACAGGGTAGTTTGCTATATCCTGTGCATTTATGTTTGTCATGATGAACTATGTTTGGTTTGGATCTTTGTAATGATTGTCACCAGAGTGTGGGTATCCCCTGCATTTTGGTTTACATATTATGTTAATGGAGTTAGTTATATAGTTGGGAAACCTTTTATTCCACTTTCCTCTTGATCTGAGAAGCTGTGTGGTCTGTGTTGGAGATCAGTGAAGATGCTCATCTGTTCAGTGCTGTTGAAGGATTCTATACTCTTTTCTCATGCTGCAAGATTTGTCAGATCAGTTCTGATGTGTGGTTGCATTCTGCAGATGTCAGAGAACATGCGCAGAGGAGGAAGGCGTGCTCAGCAGGAGCAAGCCGGTCAACAAGATGAGGCGCCCCAGCAGCAGCAGCTGCCACCCCCGCCCCCGATGTCGATCGAGCAGATGTTTCTGATGCAGACTCAGGCAGTTCAGGCCATCGGTCAGACTTTGGCCGCCATTCAGCAGCAGCAGCAGCAGCAACAGCAGCAAGCACCACCCCAGCCTCAGATGCCTCAGATGCCCAGAGACAAGCGTGCTGAATTCATGAGAGGTCATCCCCCAACGTTCGCTCACTCTTCTGACCCCATGGATGCTGAAGATTGGCTGCGCACTGTGGAGCGGGAGTTGCATACCGCTCAGTGTGATGACAGGGAGAAAGTCTTGTATGGTCCCCGTCTGTTGAGAGGAGCAGCCCAATCATGGTGGGAGTCTTACCTCGCCACCCATGCCAACCCCGACACCATCACCTGGGAAGAATTCAGAGGTAGCTTTCGTCAGTACCACGTGCCTGCAGGTCTGATGACAGTGAAGAAGGAGGAGTTCCTGGCCCTTAAGCAAGGGTCATCATCTGTCAGTGAGTATCGAGACAGGTTTCTGCAGTTGTCTCGCTATGCTCCTGAGGATGTCAACACTGACGCCAAGCGACAATACCGTTTTCTGAGAGGCTTGGTCGACCCCCTGCAGTATCAACTGATGAATCACACCTTCCCGACATTCCAGCACCTGATTGATAGAGCGATCATGACAGAAAGGAAGCGTAAGGAGATGGAAGATCGTAAGCGCAAGATCAGTGGACCCCAGCCTGGAAGCAGCAGCCGCCCTCGTTTTTCAGGCAATCAACCTCAGCAGTTCAGGCAGAACCAGCGTCCACCTCAGCAGCGTCAGCAGCATCAGCAGTTCCAAAGGCAGTATCCTCAGCATCAGTACCAGAACCGTCAGAGCAATCAGTCAGGAGGTCAGTTTCAAAGGCAGAATCAGCAAGCACCCCGTCTTCCTGCCCCAGCAAACCAGCAGAACAGTCAGGCAGCACCAGCTCAGGTTGGAAACAGGGCATGTTTCCACTGTGGAGAGCAGGGCCATTGGGTGATGCAATGTCCGAAGAAGGCAGCCCAGCAGCAGTCAGGCCCCAATGCCCCAGCAAAGCAGAATGTGTCTCAGCCTGGAGCAGGCAACCGCCCTCAACAGCGCTATAATCATGGAAGATTGAATCACTTGGAGGCCGAAGCAGTTCAGGAGACCCCCGGCATGATAGTAGGTATGTTCCCAGTCGACTCCCATATTGCAGAAGTGTTATTTGATACTGGAGCAACGCATTCTTTCATTACTGCATCATGGGTAGAAGCACATAATCTTCCAACTACTACCATGTCAACCCCCATTCAAATTGACTCAGCTGGTGGTAGAATTCGAGCTGATAGCATTTGTTTAAATATAAGTGTGGAAATAAGGGGGATAGCGTTTCCCGCCAACCTTATAGTAATGGGTACTCAGGGAATAGATGTCATCCTAGGGATGAATTGGTTAGATAAGTATCAGGCAGTTATCAGTTGTGATAAAAGGACAATCAAGTTGGTGTCCCCACTAGGAAAGGAAGTGGTGACCGAGTTAGTCCCACCTGAGCCGAAGAAAGGAAGTTGTTATCAGATGGCTGTCGATAGCAGTGAAGCAGATCCAGTTGAGAGTATCAAGGTTGTGTCTGAATTCCCAGATGTGTTTCCAAAGGATTTACCGGGTATGCCACCAGAGCGGAAAGTTGAGTTTGCCATAGAGCTTCTTCCTGGAACTGCCCCCATCTTTAAGAGAGCTTACAGAATATCCGGACCAGAGTTGGTTGAGCTTAAGAAGCAGATTGATGAGCTGTCAGAGAAAGGTTACACCCGGCCAAGCACCTCGCCTTGGGCCGCCCCTGTCTTATTTGTGGAAAAGAAAGATGGCACCAAGAGGATGTGCATCGATTATCGAGCTTTGAATGAGGTCACGATCAAGAACAAGTATCCCTTGCCCAGAATAGAAGATCTGTTCGACCAGTTGAGAGGAGCCAGTGTGTTCTCCAAGATTGATCTGAGGTCAGGTTATCATCAGCTCAGGATCCGACCTTCGGACATTCCGAAGACGGCATTCATTACCAAGTATGGTTTGTATGAGTTCACAGTGATGTCTTTTGGTTTGACCAATGCACCAGCGTTCTTCATGAATCTGATGAACAGTGTATTCATGGATTACCTTGATAAGTTTGTGGTGGTATTCATTGATGACATTCTGATTTATTCCCAAAGCGAAGAAGAGCACGCAGATCATTTGAGGATGGTATTGCAGAGATTGCGAGAGCACCAGTTGTACGCAAAGTTGAGCAAGTGTGAGTTCTGGATCAGCGAAGTCCTGTTCTTGGGTCACATAATCAACAAGGAAGGATTGGCTGTGGATCCGAAGAAAGTGGCAGACATTCTGAACTGGAAAGCGCCAACAGATGCTAGAGGAATCAAGAGCTTCATTGGAATGGCCGGATACTATCGGCGATTCATTGAAGGGTTTTCGAAGATTGCGAAGCCAATGACAGCGTTGCTAGGCAACAAGGTTGAGTTCAAATGGACCCAGAAATGTCAAGAGGCCTTTGAAGCGCTGAAAGAGAAGTTGACTACATCGCCTGTCCTAATCTTGCCTGATGTGCACAAGCCCTTCTCGGTGTATTGTGATGCTTGTTACACAGGTTTGGGATGCGTGTTGATGCAAGAGGGAAGAGTTGTGGCTTACTCGTCCCGACAGCTGAAGGTTCATGAGAAGAACTACCCAATCCATGATCTAGAGTTGGCAGCAGTGGTTCACGCACTGAAGACATGGAGGCACTATCTGTATGGACAGAAATGCGATGTTTACACAGATCACAAGAGTCTGAAGTACATATTCACTCAGACAGAGCTGAACATGAGGCAACGAAGATGGTTAGAGCTGATCAAAGACTATGAGTTGGAGATTCATTACCATCCAGGCAAAGCAAACGTAGTGGCAGATGCTTTGAGCAGAAAGAGTCAAGTCAATCTGATGGTCGCTCGCCCGATGCCTTATGAGTTGGCCAAGGAGTTCGATAGGTTGAGTCTCGGATTTCTGAACAATTCGCGAGGAGTCACAGTTGAGTTGGAACCTACCTTGGAGCGAGAAATCAAAGAAGCGCAGAAGAATGATGAAAAGATCAGTGAGATTCGGCGATCGATTCTAGATGGCAGAGGCAAAGATTTTCGAGAAGATGCTGAAGGCGTGATATGGTTCAAAGACCGCTTATGTGTTCCCAATGTCCAGTCTATTCGAGAGTTGATCCTCAAGGAAGCTCATGAGACAGCCTATTCGATTCACCCTGGTAGTGAGAAGATGTATCAGGATCTGAAGAAGAAATTCTGGTGGTACGGAATGAAGAGGGAAATCGCAGAGCATGTGGCTAAGTGCGATAGTTGTCGAAGAATTAAGGCAGAGCACCAGAGACCAGCTGGATTGTTGCAACCGTTGCAGATCCCTCAGTGGAAATGGGATGAAATTGGTATGGATTTCATAGTCGGATTGCCTCGCACTCGAGCCGGCTACGATTCTATTTGGGTAGTGGTGGACCGTTTGACCAAGTCAGCCCACTTCATACCTGTCAAGACCAGCTACAACAGTGCAGTATTGGCAGAGTTGTATATGTCTCGGATCGTTTGTCTTCATGGTGTGCCAAAGAAGATAGTGTCAGACAGAGGAACGCAGTTCACCTCTCATTTCTGGCAGCAGTTGCATGAAGCCTTGGGCACACATCTGAATTTCAGTTCAGCTTATCACCCGCAGACAGATGGCCAGACTGAAAGGACCAATCAAATTCTCGAAGATATGTTGAGAGCCTGTGCGTTGCAAGATCAGTCCGGATGGGACAAGCGATTGCCTTATGCAGAGTTTTCCTATAACAACAGTTACCAGGCCAGTTTGAAGATGTCACCGTTTCAGGCGCTTTATGGAAGGAGTTGTAGAACTCCGTTGCAATGGGATCAGCCTGGAGAGAAGCAAGTGTTTGGGCCAGACATTCTGCTTGAAGCCGAAGAGAACATCAAGATGGTCCGAGAGAATCTGAAGATAGCGCAATCGAGGCAGCGAAGCTATGCAGACACAAGAAGAAGAGAGCTGAGTTTTGAAGTCGGAGACTTTGTCTATCTGAAAGTGTCACCGATCAGAGGAGTCAGAAGATTCGGAGTGAAAGGCAAGCTAGCACCCCGCTACATTGGTCCGTACCAGATCCTCTCAAAGCGTGGAGAAGTGGCTTATCAGCTCAGCCTGCCAGAGAATTTGTCTGCTGTGCATGATGTCTTTCATGTGTCTCAGTTGAAGAAGTGCTTGCGTGTGCCAGAAGAGCAGTTGCCAGTGGAAGGTCTTGAGGTCCAGGAGGACTTGACCTATGTTGAGAAGCCAGCTCAGATCCTTGAGATTGCAGACAGAGTCACCCGAAGGAAGACCATCAGAATGTGCAAAGTCAGATGGAATCACCACTCTGAGGAAGAAGCAACCTGGGAGCGTGAAGATGATCTAGTGGCCAAGTACCCAGAGCTCTTTGCTAGCCAGCCCTTAATCTCGAGGGCGAGATTCTTTTAAGGGGGATAGGTTTGTAACGCCCCGAATTTTGCAGTTGAATTTTTTCTTTTCTTTACTCGCCAAATTCGGGCGTTACCTTTTCTTTTTCTTTTTGCCCTCGCTAGACCTTGACTTTTTCCAAAGCTAGCGGGATTCGGTTTGGAATTCCCGTGTAAAGAAAAACTCTAAAAAAATACTTTATGTTGTTTGATGCACCATGCCGAGCTATGCATTCTTTGATTGTTTGAAAGTGCAAATGCATTCATCTAGGAAGATCGGATTTCGAAAACAGGGAAATAATCTTTTCTTTTTTCTTTCTCTTTCTTTCTCTCTCCCTCTTCCCCTTTCCCTCTCTCCCGCGCCATGGGCTCCTTGGCCGGCCAAGCCGCCCCTTGGCCGGCCTAAGCCCCCTGCGCGCCCCCCCTCTTGGGCCTTGGCAGGCCTAGCCGCCCCCCCACCTCCCCTTTTTTTCCCCAATTCCCTCTCCCTCTCTCTCTCCCTCTCATTTTCCCTCTCTCTCCCTAAGCCGCCGCCCCTACCCCTCTGCCCTAACCGCCGCCGCCCCCTGCTCGGCCGCCGCCCTCACCGTCGGCCGCCCATCGCCGGTGAGCCCCACCCCTTTCCCTCTCCTCCCTCCCTCTCCCCTCTCCCCTCCTCCCTCCCCTTGGCAGCCCAGCCGCCCGGCCACCCCTGGCCGCGCCCCTGGCCGCCCCCAGCCCAGCCGCCGGCCGCGCCCTGGCCCCAGCCGCGCCTGGCCAGCCTCGGCCGCGCCCTGGCCGGCCCCGGCCGCGCCCAGCCGCGCCCCCGGCCCGCCCTGGCCGCGCCCTCGGCCGCCCCTGGTCCCTGGCCGCCCGCCAGCCGCCCCCTGCCCGCTGGTTCGGTCGCGCCCCTGGCCGGCCCAGCCGCTCGCCCAGCCGACCGGTTCAACCGCCCTAGGGCCGGTTCAACCGCCCCCCCTGTTTTTTTATTTTTTTTATTTTATTTTATTTACTTTCTGTGATCATAATTACCTTATTTTGGGTAGACTAATCATGGTTCATGCTATGGAAATGAGAAGTTTAATTTAGAATTTCGTTGCGCTAGTTGATTCATTTAGTTAATTGTTTATCCCGTGCAATGTTAATCAACTTAAAATGATTAGGTTCCCACTAGTGCATATAACAGAATTCTTTTGTTAGGAACCTATTGAAATTAGAGTGCATAATTTAACTAATCATTAGTGCATAAACTTTAACCCCCCTGCGAGACCCTTTTCCCGTTTCTTTCTAACCATAACAAATGCAATGTCAAATGTCATACTTGATGCATATTCGCTTTATTTGTTCCCTTGTATGGTGTACTGTTCTTTTGTATTAAATATGTGGATGGATGTATGTATGTTTGCGCTCGCATAGAGAACGATCCGGTCGAAGAGCCCGAGGAATTCGCAGGAGAAGCCCCTGAGCAGCAGTCGGTTGGTGGAGGCAAGTGTCCTTTGACCTATCTCTGTCCTAATCATTCTTTAATTCACCTCCCGCATCACACATTTATACCTAAGGATTGACTAGCTTTTTGTTATCCATGTCCTTGTTTGCCTATTTGGGTCGGATTATTACTGCTTAGTTTGATGCTATTGCTCAACTTTAATCAATGAACATGATGTGGTTATCTATGATACGCTGTTTTCCCGTTCTTATTTATGATTATACTTGTGGCATTTAAGGGGACTCGAGCGGTTTCTCGAGTGCCTCTCCGTAAGGACCTGTTCAATGGATGACCGCCCGGGAAAACAGTGCAACCATGAGGGTGGAATGGGGTGCCCTTAGCTGAATAATTAGAGGATCCGGGGTGTAGTTCGCTTCGCCGTCGTGCCGTCAATGGGGCTCGGTGTATGCGGCTCGCTCTGCCAAGGTTGATTTGTCCCTTGGGGAGGAGTGCGGTACATTTAGGAAACCTAACGGGTGGCTACAGCCCCGGGGAATCTTTGTAAAGGCTTCGTAGTGAATCCTTGGCCATTCACCTCGGGAGTGAATAAGGGTCTTGCAAGCCCGGGCCAGAGAGGGAATCACGGCTTGTGGGTAAAGTGCACAACCTCTGCAGAGTGTTATGAAACTGATATATCAGCCGTGCTCGCGGTTATGAGCGGCCAAGGGAGCTCCAGAGATTAGTGATACTTGATCAGAGATACTTTGGTACAGGTGACAATGAGATTGATGGTTCTGATTACGATTATGGTATTGGTAAGTGGTGTTCTTTCCGTTTGGAAAGGATACATTGGGCTAATAACTTGGGTTAATGTTAAAACCTGGCTTTCTACTAGTAAGTAATAACCTGACCAACTAAAAGCAACTGCTTGACTTATCCCCACATAAAGCTAGTCCACTACAGCCAAACAGGATACTTGCTGAGTATGTTGATGTGTACTCACCCTTGCTCTACACACCAAACCCCCCCCCCCAGGTTGTCAGCATTGCAACCACTGCTCAGGCGAAGATGAAGCTGTGGAAGGAGACTTCCAGGAGTTACAAGACTACGACGAGTTCTAGGTGTGGGTTAGCGGCAACCCCCCCAGTCGGCTGCCTGTGAAGGCCGCGTTATCTACGTTTCTTTTCCGCACTTTGATTTATTGTAAGAATTATATGGACGTCTCAGACGTATGATGTAACCGACTATTTCCCTTATTAATACTATTTTGAGCACTGTGTGATGATGTCCATATTATGTAACTGCTGTGTACGTGAATAACTGATCCTGGCACGTACATGGTTCGCATTCGGTTTGCCTTCTAAAACCGGGTGTGACAGTGACCCGAGTCGATTCGGGGTAGGATGATGATGATGGCGCTTCCCGTTGACGTGGCGGTCTGTGCCCTAGGTAGGGCGACGTGGGGGTTCCTCCGAAGCCGAGGTCGAGTCTGCCTCCCGTTGCCGTGGCCGAGCCCGAGCCAAGGGGTCGGGCGAGGCGGAAGTCGTTCGGCCGAGGCCAGGGCGGAGTCCGAGCCCTGGGGTCGGGCGAAGCGGAGTTTCGTCGTCTTCCGGGTGTTAGCCCGAGTCCGAGCCCTGGGGTCGGGCGGAGCGGAGTTCGCCGTCTTCCGGGTCTTAGCCCGAGTCCGAGCCCTGGGGTCGGGCGGAGCGGAGTTCGCCGTCTTCCGGGTCTTAGCCCGAGTCTGAGCCCTGGGGTCGGGCGGAGCGGAGTTCGCCGTCTTCCGGGTCTTAGCCCGAGTCCGAGCCCTGGGGTCGGGCGGAGCGGAGTTCGCCGTCTTCCGGGTCTTAGCCCGAGTCCGAGCCCTGGGGTCGGGCGGAGCGGAGTTCACCGTCTTCTGGGTCTTAGCCCGAGTCCGAGCCCTGGGGTCGGGCGGAGCGGAGTTCGCCGTGGCGCCTTTGGCAAGGCCTGACTGCCTGTCAAACTCACTCTGTCGAGTGGCGCTGCAGTCGGGGTGGCGCAGGCGGCGCTGTCCTTCTGTCAGACTGGCCAGTGGAGCGATGGAGTGACGGCGGTCACTTCGGCTCTACCGGGGGCGCGTGTCAGGATAAAGGTGTCAGGCCACCTTTGCGTTAAATGCCCCTGCAATTTGGTCAGTCGGTGTGGCGATTTAGTCAAGGTTGCTTCTGAGCGAAGCCAAGGCCTCGGGCGAGCCGGTGATGTGTCCGCCATAAAAAAGGGGGCCTCGGGCGAGACGGAAGTCTCTCGAGGTCGGCTGCCCTTGGCCGAGGCTAGGCTCGGGTGAAGCGCGATCGAGTCGCTCGTGTGGACTGATCCCTGACTTAATCGTACCCATCAGGCCTTTGCAGCTTTATGCTGATGGGGGTTACCAGCTGAGAATTAGGCGTCTTGAGGGTACCCCTAATTATGGTCCCCGACACTCTTATCAACGCCTATCAACCCTTAATATCTTCTCATTTATGCAAGCAAACCATCATTGAGAGTTATCCTTATCAGTTACCTTATCTCATTTTTCTTCCCTTTTGTTCATTGATAATGATTATTGCAAATAAGCCTATTGAAAGGATCTAGATGGATAGAGGGGGAGGGGTGAACAACCTATAAAATTTTCTACAAAAACACAACACTAGATGCAAGACTAGTGCCACAAGATGCAAAGTCGCTGATGCAAATGCACTTGAGACTCTGCAATCTCACCCAAATGTGATTTCCAAAGGTGCAAGTCAGTGGAGTGTGTTTCTCAACTCTCCAAGGGTGTGTACAAGTGTATGGAGTTCCAAGAGAGTGGCCAAGGCCATCCACAAATTCTATTTACAACCACACAAGACAATATAATTGTTACTCCCTTGGAGTAGCTATAGTAGGGGTATTAGACCTATCTGGTGGCACATATGACCTATCCACCAGATGGCCCAATGATTAAATTCCAATGAATCCAAAAAGTAGTCATTGACCATCATAGAGAGTCTGGTTACCTATCCAATGTCACCGCAGATATGTCTGGTAAAGTTTATTACTCAATTTCCCAAAAAAACAAACTCATTGGAACCCCTACCCGGTGTGGCATCTGATGCCCACAACAAACATGTCTAGTGAGAGTTGAAGTCATCGCTCAAGAATTTAATCTATGCATGAACAATGCTCATTGACTGAGTGTCCGGTGCATCCCGGATGCTAAGGTGCTCCGTTGAAATGTTTCTAAGTCAAAACAAGGACCAACATGTCTAGTGCCATGTATGATGCCACACTAAATGCGTCTGGTGTATAAAAATTGTTGTACTAAGAGCACAACTCCCTCTCTTCACAAGCGTGCTAACTCTCAAATGTTTTGCCAAACATCTAAGTCATTAGTTAGTATTTTTTCGAAGTGTTTTTTAAAATGTTTTTGCTTGCTCATCGTTATGTCACTTAGGACTAAATGCAAATCCATATAGATCAAACACCTAGTAGCACTAGATAACCATATTCGCTAATTAGAGCTCCGGAAGCACTATGTTTGTTTTTGGTAATTGAGACAATTAGTAGACTAACCTCTACTGTAGTGTTGTGATTGAGACAGGTTAAGTCCACACCAAGGTTGAGTAAGGATGCCACTCGTGGAGGTTATGATGGTGTTCACAAGTGATGATCAAGTGCTCAACTATCGAAAAAGAAGAAAAAACCAAATACAAAATGTTTGGGATCAAAGCAAAGGTATAAACTTGGGCATTTTGTTTTTCTGGACAAGACACACTAGATTGCGTGATCAGGTTTAGGATAAATAGCCATACTCGTTAATGCCTCTTGTTGTCCTGGACCCCCAAATCATGCATCAGATGGGCATGACCGGCACATGGCCTAGTCAATGTTGTCATGCAGTTTTCTAGCGCTGCCACTTCCTGAAGGTTTCTACGTACAAGCAAAGGGCCGATCGATGTATTCATGACTTGGCATCCAAAGAGAAATCACACGGTATGATATGAACTGGACTGACGCAGATGAGGAGCCAGGGACGGGGGGTAAAAAATGAACGGCTGAGATAGCATATATGACGATGATCCAGACGAGATGTTTCAAGTGTCAAGTCAATCCTGCCGAGCCAGACAAACGGATTGACCGAGTCATAGTTTCAAATTCTCCTCAAAAGTCCTGATCAAACAAGGCATGCAGCTCGATGGCCACTCTTTTCCAGCATCCACTATAAATACGTGTAGCCACCGATTCATCTGCATCGCCACAAGCTAGCATCAGAGAGCACATTCTTCACTAGTAGCTATTCAAGGATCAGAGTTGAGAAGCTGCGACTGCGATACACATCTCTCACTCTTTCAGGCAGCCGCTTCAGAAACTCTAGCTAATTAATACACAGGGATATATATAGAATTAGATGGCGTCCCTGAAGGCGTACGTGCTTTTGTTCACGGCCTTTTTCTTCTCCGGGCTCATGCAGCTGTCCATGGCGGCGCACGACAAGCAGCCGGCGACGACGGCGCGGGTGGTGGTCGACGCAAAGGCGATCGATCAGGCTGTTGCGTACCTGCTCATGTTCGCTGCGCTCTTTGTCACCTATTTCGCTCACTCACGATCGGTAGTATAGTTTTGTGTCTGCGCTTAAAGGCTGCAGACAAGCTCGTTGTGTATGATGTAATGCCAGCCGGCCGTCGTTCCGTTTCCAGCCAGTGTCCTCCTGACTGCATTCATGTGTCGATTCAGTTAGGAGTATTTCTGATCAGTTTCTTGTCTATTTCTCGACATACAATTTATGCGTCCATGTCCATGACGATGTATCATGCTGATATGTTCAGAATATTGTGTTTTTAGAAAATTCTCAACTACATTATATACGACATATATTACTGTCGTTCTTGCATGAATGTACATACTCTACTAATTAGTTTACCTTGGTTAGTTAGAGCGTGGCGCAATATTCTTTTGTGAAAATCGTATTACCTTTGAGGCAGTATATTAACTAACATCCACTAGAAAATTAACCAAGACTCCAAGAGCTTTATCTCTACCAACACTCTGGCCACAAATATATTTTCATATAGTCACATTGTTTTAGTTCATGCACAATTTCCATGTTCACGCTTCATGCACACATCAAGCGTGGATGCAAGCCTGAACGTACTACGTACTAAAATAGAAGGGGCGAGCTACTGTAGAATCCAGATGTAGGAGGAGGTCAGTCCACCAACTGTTAAAAAAAACTAAGAATTATTATATTTTAGTTAGCTGAATCAGACAACAATATTATACAATCAACTAGTACAATTAAAAGCACAAATTCATAAAGAGATCATTCATATTTTTCTAATCTTATTTATCATCTTCCAAATGATCCAACAAGTTGCATTGTAATCACTATTTCTCTGAAGATCGAACTACCAAAGCTTGTTCTAGCTTCAATAATCATATCCAAATGATGCAAATTTGAATGCCAATGAATATTAAGTGAGTCCGAGCAATCTTGGCTAAAGGGTCGTCCAAAAAATAGATGTAAGATGGTTTCTTCACTCCCACTACTGCAAAGAGCACAGCTGTAATCTTCCAGGTCTTTATTTTTTTTCTGTTAAGCAAGTTCCTAGTGTTGAGCCTATCGCTAAGTAGAGGCCAGAAAAACTTGTGCTTACCTCGGTTACTTGAAGACCAAAGCCATGACAGAAGTGGGGAGGCTTCCATAGTTCCTAAAAGCTAGGAGTATACTTTACAAGTGTTGAAGGAACCTTAGCCTCAATTGTATTTCTCTACATCATGAGCCTCTTCATGCAACTTTTTTCCTTGAATAAGCAGTTGTAACTTTGCTAGTTGGTTTGCTGCTTGTCTGGACAGAGGTAGACTAAAGATTCTACTAATATTTGAATCTAGGAGGTTCTTGTTGCTTGCAGAGTAATAATTCTGTAAGAGCATCAGTGTCCGACCCATAGCCCTAAAAGTTGAGTAAGAACCTGCCGTAAAGGGTTCGCTATGATTGAGAGCAGGTGGCAGTCTTGTGTACCATGTTAACGCTAGACATGTTAAGGCAATGATGAAGGACTTCACCATTGTGTTATCATCCCTGTTAGATGAGGCCACGACCACTTGGTAACTCATAATATATCGCGAGGGGTCTGTGCTGCCATTGTATTTCGGCCAATTTTCTAAGCAATTCCCGTGCATCGCAACGATTTCTATATATCATATGGGTAGATATTGTTTAAATAAGATAGTTATTCAAACACGATCCAAACTTATAAATTAGTTGAGTGTGAATGGATAGGTATGTGGTGTGGAGTCAGACAAGATAAAAATTTATTCTCTCGCTTTTTACATGCTCACGAGATCAGAAACGATGAATGAGGATGTATTGAACTATAGATGACCAAATAAGTTGGCCGATACGATTTAAAGTGGGCCTGTGTGACTGTGTCGTGTCTGGGCCATGTTCTCAGCCCATAGTATCGGCTTGGTCCGGCATGATTTATTTATTTTGTAGGGGTTAGAAAGCTGGTAGTTTATTACTTATGACCTGGGTTCAAACCCTAGTGAACATGCATTTTTTTATATTTTTTCACAGATACGTGGAGAGAAATTATTTTAAATGCCACTGTCCGGCTCCGGCAGGCACTCCATTTGGACATGTATAACTGCGATCGTGTGCATGGATTAATCCCATTATTTTAAATGCACTTTTAACTTAGTACAAGTATTTTTCGTATACGATCTTCTCTGGACCCTCCAAATTCAAATGAGGTACTGATCAGCATGAGGTATCTAGATCGCATCGATGTTCGGGCAGGTCCGGCTCCAGTCAACATTGTTCTGCTGCTTTAACTTGTCCGTTGCTACATACGTACTGAAGATTTCAACGAAAACATTTGTATTCATAATAAGTTCAAAAATCCTGCCGAGATGGAAACATTCAGCACATTTATATGGCGACCAAGGTAGTCAATCCTGCCGAGCCAGAAAGACCACACAGACTGACCGAGTCATCTTGTCTTCATAATAAGTTCAAAATCTTCTCCAGTCCTGATCAAACGAAGCACACTGAGAGTTTTGCCCGCTACCGCTATATTTTTTTTTGAAGATTCGCTACCGCTATATATTACGCAATATGCCCTGCAATTCCTTTGCATCTCCAAACAAATCACAGAGCCTTTTCGGGTTCACAGTCACAGGGCATTAATTCGCATTTCATCTTCTTCGGCTCCTTCAGCAGCTGTGAATAATTGATGGCATCCGTGATGGCGTACGTGCTCCTGTTCACGGCCTTCTTCTCCTCCGGGCTCATGCAGCTGTCCATGGCAGCGCAGGAGAAGCCGGCGACCGCCATGGCGACAGCGCGGGCGGTGGTCGACGCCAAGGCGATAGATCAGGCGATCGCGTACCTGCTCATGTTGGCTGCGCTGTTCATCACGTATCTCGCGCACTGATACACCTATCGGTGTCGCGGTGTCGGTGCCTGTTATTTGTTCGCACTCGTGCATCAGTTCAATTATTCGTTCTGATCAGTTGTTTTGTTCAAAACATGGTGATGTATCCGAATTACTCCAGGGTTCCATCTATCAGCAGAGATTTCAGATTTCAATGTATATGCCTTCCATGTGTACCAGGTAGGCTCCCACAAAAAAAGGCACCATACTAGAGACCATGAGGAAAACAAAATTCTTGGTATGTCAAAAATGTCTTCCAGCAAGTTCTTGGTATGTATTGGTTATGATAAAAATCACCATTGTTTATACAAAATTATATATTTATTATATCAGATTTGAACTGAAAGGAGAAATAGTATTCTCATCAAACATCTTCCAGTATATGTCTGGATCTAGCTAGATATTTAGTCTTTTTCCAGAGCATGAGCAATATTTTGCACTGCAAAAGAACATTCATGTGTCATTAGTAATGAAACAAATGCAAGCCGCAAGTATAATTTGTAAGGCATCGCTGGGTAATTATTCCCGTCTTGTAAGATAGCAACGATGCCACAAGATTTTCATCACTACAGTTTCCAAATATGAAGTCTGGAGTACCACCGCCATAGAGTGCCTTGTAATTGTGTAGCAATTTCACAACCAACATCATCGTCCAACAATCATGCAATGCAGTAGCAAATAAGCACTTCAAGCCAATGTATAGACCCAAGCAACTATCACAGTGGTGGCCCTGAGGGTAGGGTGGGGCAGAGGGGCGGTCGCCCCGGGGCCCCGAATTCATAGAGCCCAATTCTAGTTATGTGATCAAATATTAGAAAAAAAAATTCAAAATAATACTATAATATATATCCTTTTATTTACTTATTATTTGATATAAATATTTTTAGATGTATTTTGAGTCTTTAATTAGTAACATTTATATATTAAAAATAATTTAAAAGGCATCTATTTGAAACCTTGTCTTGGGCCCCTAAAATGTTATGACCGCCTTCTGCAACCATGGCTGCTTCACTGGACAAAAGAAAATGAAAACTCTACACGATATATATGAAATGACTTGTTCCCATCGAAAGCTCGGCTAAATTAATCTAATACGATGTTCATCTCCATGGAAATTTGTTTGGGTTATATCCTAGAAAATAGCTTCAAGAGTTGCATGTGGCAAGAACGTTTACATGCAGTACGTAGTAGCTGGCTTCAGCAAGTGAAACATTTTTCCTTTTCATGCACCTAATGAGTAACGAAATAGTAACCAGAGACCACACATTTCCTTTTAGAAATGTACATGCAAACAACAGTTTTGATAACTTCTACCACTAATAAATTATACTCCCTCCGTTCCAGAATATTGTTCGTTTTAACTTCTCGTTTTTGTGTCCATATTCAAATGAATGATAGTAAATCTAGACAATATCTCCATAGAACAAGCTAGGGGTGAAAGTGGATATCCAAATTGTTAAGATAAATTTAATATTTTAAAATAGATATGTATGAAATTTGATATTGATCTTTTCTAATATTATCAAACACATTATTATAAATAAGAATAAAATTTTACATAAATTGTTTTATACATTATTTGCTCCCTACAACAAAAAGGTAAAAAAAATCCATATCTATATCCGAATTTTACTTCTATCATTTAAGAAAATATATGGTAAATTTAAGGTTTACCTTTACAAGTTCAATGCTAAAAACAAGAATATAAATTTACAGATTCTATATCCTAATTATTCACAATTAAAAAAGCCAAAAAATTGATACCTAAATAAGTATCCGTTTTCATCCCTATAGCAAGCCTAGTCCAATTTACAAGACCATGTGTCTGAATACTAACACCACAAAGCCACTAATGGTGGTACCAAATAACTATAAGAAAATGAACCACACAGGATTGACTGAACACTGAAATTGATCCAAGAGAAATATGGACAGACATCAATCATTTATAAAATGAGGTCAATTGCCATCAACATCCCCTTACATAGTGCAGGTTTCTGAACCGTGCAATTGGTAAGCCCAATTACACAAATTAGCAGCTGCTAAATAACTAGATACTAGGTTAAGTAAACATTTATATATCAGCTAACTTTCTGCCACCCAAAAAGTTCAAGATGCCGAGCAAATTCCAGATGAGAGCTTGTCCAACGCAACTGCCTCATAACTGAGTGAAGGAACAAGGAAACATGTTCACATCAGGACAGCTATTCACCATCCTCAAAATTGTGTACCTTCAGTAATTTCTACAGGACAGTCAGAAGTGAAACAAGGAGAGTCACTTGCAATGGATGTACAGTAAGTTTTAGAAACAAACATCTCTTGGTTCAACTGTAGACATGTCAAATAAAGAATAAGAAGACAATGTGCCAAGCTATCAGAGCTTCCAACAACAGCTACGACAATATGCCTTCAACAAACAATTATCCTACTAAAATTTCTGAAAAAGTACTATTTTACCCAAAAAATACAGAAATGAAATTGTGTAGACTACTACTAGGAACCTACAAGAGAAAGGTGGAGCACAGAGTTCATGTACCAATGAAACGAAATGTATCTGGAAAGGAGAAGGCAATGGTACAACAAAAAAAAAATCTACATCAGTCGAAAGAGTCACCATACCATCTAGTACTTGCTCAGTTCATGCATTCGCCTATCAAACATTGGTCAAATAGCTTGGACAAAAGGAAGCCATCCACCCAAAATATATTGGCTTTGCAATGTGAGATCAAGATAACCTCACTGGACCCACGTTGGGCTTAGCGGGGGCACAGGCCCCCACTCAATTTTCTAGTTTCAGTGGACATTTTAGTGTAGCTACAAAGGTCTAGTAGTCATTTAGCCTCTATTTAGGCCCCCACTCAAATGTTGGACTGGGTCCGCCCCTGCTCACTGAAGCAGCATAGGCCCTTGTATTTTCATAATTAATGGAAGTGAGATTATAAACATTGATGTTTAGCGATCAAAAAGCTGAAAGTTCAAACCCAATATGGAAATGGGAGAATTTGCACCCTCCGAAAAAAAACAGAAGTATGAAACTCTTATTCAACCATTTTAAACAATGAAGGTCAAGTTTTACCCGTGCTCCAATAACCATATTAGAAGCTACTAGTTTCATCAGTGATCACTTTCGAAGTACAAAGTTGCTCGAATTATGTAGACCTGCAACACTTGCACAAGAGAAATTGCTTGGTCAGCATTATTATAATCATAGATTCCTCCAACTTAGTCCTTAAGAAAAACAGATGTTACTGGAACATGATAGATAAGAAGCCATGATAACAACTGATCTGATAACTGGAAACAATTGAAGTAAATTTGTACAAAGACCAAGTTTGAAACAAGACATTTTTATTTCTTTCTAAAGGATATTTGATTCTGTAAATTTCAGTTATTGTTATTCAGTTCCCTTTAATAATCAGCGGCCATGCAAGTTCTATAGATGATTCATACACGTTATTGCAATGCAAAATAGATCTCAATCACCTTGAACTTTGTCCGCTCAATCAGTTGGAAGACCAAGCAATCTCCATCAAGCAGCTTGTGCTGGATGGCGAACTCTTTCCATCCAGTGCTGAGGCCAGCCTGCATTGCAAGGTAGAACGTGTCTGACTCGTCATCCTCCTCATCCACCAAGGTGATCGTCTCATCACTCTTAGGCAGGTGCTCCCGGCAGAAATGCTTCGGGAGGCCCTGCGTTTTCACAAGCCCACCAAATAAGAATTTACCTCGATGTGGGGTGAATTAACAATCGAAAACAACAGGACGTGCCGAACTGAAGCCTCCTCTACTTTACCAGCCAGAAGCCTCCGGAGACATGGGACAGTGTCATGGGCTGGGTGAAGATGGGGAAGCTGGAGCCCAGCTCTTGCACCAGCTCCTCAGCCTTAGAGATGGCGTAGCTCCTCTCCTCGTCCGAATCCTGGATCAGATTGTTTTCAAAACCGCGATGTGTTCTACGAAGTACAGGGAGAGAAGATGAAAAAATTAGTAATTTCTATGAAGCTGACCCTTTGACACTGACCTCGTGGTACATGGGCTTCTTGGGGAGGTTGGCGAGTCGGTCGGACCACCGTAGTGGCTCCACCACCACGGAGTTGGCAGCGTCCAGCGGCACCCGCGCATTGGACTTGCTGCCCTCCGGAAATGGCAAGTTCACCCTGACCTCGCGGTACATTGGCTTCTCAGGGAGGTTGGCGAGTCGGTCGGACCGCCTTGGCGGCTCCGTGGCGGCGTCCCGCGGCACCGGCGCCTTCCGCTTCTTGGCCTGCAGAAAAAGCAGATTTGAACCCAGAGAATGACAAGAAAAGAAGGCATCGAGCGACACAAGAAACAGCCCGGCCATCGTGGCTATCGGTCAAGCAACCGGGACACACCGACGAGGGTTTGGCAGCGGCGGCGGCCTCTCTGACGGCGGCGGAGAGGTGGTGGAGCTGCAGCTCCTCCAGCTTCCGCTTGTTCATTTCTATCTGCCTCCGCCGTTGCTCCTCGTACGCCACCGCCACCGCCTCCGCCATCTCCCTTCTCTCTTGTCTGTTCCCCACTTCGATTTGTTTTAGTAGTTTCGGGGAGCAGATCAGAACAGAAGCGGCGGTTTAGAGAAAGGAGAATAGGAAGATGAAGAGGCCTTCTATATTTATGGACCCCATCCAGGTGCACACGAACGGCAGAAGGGTTCGAAAATTGAAAATTTGAATTCTGCCGACCCCGCATTGCTAGAATGCATCTTTTATAATGAAAATATGAATTCCGGATTTAGCAATGATAATACGTACAGCCAATACAAATTAATTATTACAATCGAAAACAGTTGTATGAATAGTGATACTAACTTAAAGAAACAAAATTATAAGACTATGACTAACACTAACTATACTCAATTTTTGTATTTGGCCCTATTTTAGAGGGAGGTATAAATAAAAGTATGAAAAGGACGTGCTTCCACATCATTAACATGATCAAACAGCTACGTATTTGGTTGATTTTGGGAAAGGCAATTTCTCGTTTCCATCTGATTAGGTTAGAGTATCTGTGAGAGTTACCAAAACGTTCTTCCAGTTCAGAATTTATGATAAAAATTAAAACAAAAACACATCTTCAACACCTTCCAATTAACCACACTTCTCAATAGTTTAGCATTTAAAAAAAATAGACACTCACAAGCGGAAATACACACACGTTCGCTGTCCAGCAGATCCTGCTCGTGGCGGGGTTTCTCGAGCCTTTTGATCCTACTATTAATCTATATGATTATGATGGCAAAATTAATATAGAAAATGGTTTAAGACCATTTTGCTTTCAGCAGCTCAGCGTCGGCAAGTCTGGGCAGGGTGGGTCGGATGGTCACAAGCATCCAGCACAAAGAACCTCGTGCGTTTGGTGGGGTCAGGTGCTGCTCCCAGGGGGTCGCAGCGGCTGCTGGTGTAAGCCTAACAAGAGCTTGGACAAGGTACTATTCGGTAATCATGCATGACTTTGAAGATTCACCTGAATGTCCGTTGTCCATAGCTCACTTGCTGCTGACATGCTTGCTCCGTGCTCCTCCTAACCATCTGAACTGGAGAACTAGGCACCAAATCATTATCGGCGTCGCACGGGGCTTGCAGTACCTCCACGAGGAGTCAAACCTGAGGATCATCGTTCACCGCGACAAGGCTGGGGGCGGTAGGGTCACGCGGGAGGAAGATGGGAAAGGACGAGGGTCGATGATCTAAATAATTTTATTAATTAAATTTGAGTAAGAGGAGAATAGTTAGTTTTAATGATGTATTAAATTTGAATATAATTTATTTAGTGGATTTAGTAGAGGTTATGGTGTGTGGGTGATTTGATTGAGTGTGTTTCATACAATTTAAACGGTTGGATTGTATAGTGATATAGATGCGCCAAACATGAGCATAGCTAGGTTTTTTATAGAGAGAGGTAAACACTATTTAATAGATTACATGTCTGATTTCAATTTAAATTTTAACTTAATAGACTATATGTTTTTATCAAACACACAAACAAATAAATAACTAATATTTATTGAATCGACCGTTGTTTTTATGTACTTAACTACTTAAAAATTACTTAGCAGCTACTAATTAGTAATAGTCGAGACTTTAGCAGCCGCCCCCACCTTATTGCATCAGCTTGCTTGCAATAGGAGGAGCCGAGGAGGTCTCACCATGGATGCAAGCCAGGATGTGTGGGACTGGGTGGTCCTGCCAGAACACAGGAGGTTCTACATGAGCCATGGCAGCAAGAATCTTGATGGTAAGGATCGCTTATTGTTTCACGTATGTAATTTTGTTCACAACCGCCTAAGCAAGTTTAATAATAAAGCCAACTGTTGGCTGTAAAAATCCTTGTAGGCTAACATTTATCTCACCCGTGTAATGGTTAGCTCTTTAGTATTAATATAGGGCCTCATTTTTCTCTCAGCTTCTTGGTTCTTATGTCCAAGACTCAAGCCGATATAAGTTTATAGGCTGATTTTCTTCTCTCATCTTCTCTCTCCACCTCAGCATTTAGTCACCTCTTATTGTACTTGCTCTTAAATAGCATCTGAATCTCTTCAGATTGGCACGACGCGTGCAAGGGCATCAACGGTCGTGCCGGATTAGACCTGCAAATCCGCCGTGCCTAGTTGTCGATCCGAAAAGGCGATCCGGAGCCCTGATACCAAGGAGTCCGCCACCGCCGCCGACAACTTTGCTCAAGAGGAGGTAGAAGAAGGTATCAAAAAGGACGACTACGACGACAAGACGTGGCCGCAACCGCAATGCCCGGTGTTCAGCGTGGGGAAGCTGAAGGTGAACGTGATCCGCGCTGTGCTCGTTTGGGGTAGCAGCCGCCACCGCCTGCATATTTCTCATTGGCGGCAGGCTGCATCGTCACCACCGGCAGCAGCAGAAAATCCAGCTGCAGTTCTACGGCGATGATAAAGTTGGATGTATGACCCATACACCGTTGTCTTTCTGCCCTCAAAATAATCCATCCGTGATCTCTGTTTCCATGAGGATTTTTCTTGACCTTGTAATTAACTAGAATATAAAGGCGCCTTATCGAAACTCAGAAAAAAAAATCAGCAATTCATAAAAGTTTATAGGTTATACAAACTCTTGATTCAGCAATTCTGATTCATTGTAATAACATCGATCTTGTTTAGAATAAAGATTACACTGGGATATAGAATACACAGTCACCTTGTGTCCTTCGAGTGTAAATAATTTCTGTCCATGCATATCCCAAACATAAAAATGAAAATGAAGTTCAAGTAGATAAACCAAGTAAAAAAGTTTATTAATTTTCCATACAAGTCACATCTCATACCTTAATCAGTTTATCATCTCCCAGGTGACATCAAAAGGTTGCTTATTTGGTCGAGAGACTGCTATATCATTTAGGCCACCAGAATGAGCCTCAATCTGACATGAAGAAAAATGATAACAACACAGTTTATGTTATATGTGCTATGGCATTTCTAATTATTTATAAGAGTTTGTTGCGGTACCTTTAGAACATGTTGCGTCTCATCTGGCGGTTGATATGCATGTAGATGGATCAAATGTTTCATGAATGCAACTCCTAAAACCCCAAAAATGCAAGTTTAAATGAAAATTGTTGCTCAACAAAGTATTACTTAGTTTATTTTCTCAGCCAATGTATTAGCTGAAAAGGTACAACGATTCTAAGCAAAACTGAATGGCCCTTGGAATATAATTTTAGCACTAACGATATTTATCTTCAATAAGCACTGCTATTTGAATTAGCCACGCTATAATTTTAGCACCTCTAATTCAGAAACATTCTAAAGACTAATATGGCAAAGCCGCCCCAGACTGTTATAACCAGCTCTGAAGAACGGAGTCCTTGCCTCTCTTGCAACATACATGGCTTTATAAGACTGTTCCGTATGTAAAACAGAATGAAGTACTATGTGAAAATCTTGAATCTTCTGTAGATTTTTATAAAGAACAAGTAGCATAAAGCTCCCTTGAATGTACCCAGAAACAACTTGATTTGAATACTACCCTTATTGATCTTATTTTTGAAGCAATAATCACTATAACGATAAAAAGAATCATATATAAAACTCAAGTGACCTGACCGACAATTGGTTGCTTCCAAGAGACAGATCAGAATCTAGAAGTTCTTACCTTTTTCCTGGCATCAGCCTTGTCCTTCTTTGCTTCCAAAGCTTTATGTTTCTCCTCTAATTTTGTGTAGAACTGGGTAAGTAACAACACTGTCACTACCAGACCCTTTTTGGAATAGTAGTGCTTGCTAGTTGTGAATAATCAGCATGAATTAAGCAATTTTCTGGAAATAAAGCAAGAAAACTATATACAAACCTCCTTCCTCTTGCCAGCACGGTTAGCACATTTTCTGTAGATGGCTTACCAATGGATCTGACAAAATTTAACATTTGAGTTGCATTGATTTGTGGTTATTATTTGGAGTGGAGTAATAATGTATCACTCTTTAAATAATTTTAAGCAGAGCAAAAGAGCACAAACAAATCATGAGACATAAAGGTTGTTTCAGCATTTCAGGGTGCTCATGTATCAAGAAGTATGATAAAATTTCAGACCTGTGACTTGGGATCAGAACCATCGCCGAACACACAGATGCAATAGAATATGCAAGATCCCAAGCTGCTTCAATATGTGAAACACAGTGCCTGCATACCCATATAGGAGAGAAAATATGAGACTGAACTAAAGTAGAGATGATAATGGACATAAATAGAAAGTGCACAATGGTGTTCATGCTTCTACAAATATACAACCACAATATTTTGAAATATAACTGAATAACAAACAGTTGCCTGAATCCAAAACAGAATACAAGTTATTAGAACAAAGACATACCAATCACACTTGTCAAAAACAGGAGGGTTGGATTTGTCAGGAAAAGAAAATACAACATAAAATAACCCCAAATCACGGATGTCACACATTGCTTTAACAGGGTGTTTGTCTGACATCATGGGATCAATCTGCAAAACAAACAAAGAAAATTGATGAGAAGGGTTTTGCATGCACTAGGCTTGTAAAAAATGAGAACCAATGTGTGACATTTTGCTAAGTTCGTGAAAGGGTTTTTTTTGACATCATGAGAACCAACTACTATTTTGACATCTTAGTTAGTTCTCACGAAAGGGTTTTTGCATACAAACAAAGAAATTTTGCTAAGTTCGTCAAAAATGACAAAGAAATGGACAAATAGTAGTTGGTTCTAAGTGGTATATGCGTCCAACATCATCTGTGTATCGCAGTTTGTGATAGAGTTCATATCTCTCACGAAGTCCTCTTAAGATCTGTACTGTTTCATCAACAGTAGGCTCTGGAACTTTAACTGGTTCAAACCTTCTTTCCAAGGCAGGATCTTTCTCTATATGCTTCCTATACTCATCCAATTGTAAGAATCACATCCATATAGCAATAATATAGTTTCAAACTTATAGACCAAAGCAACACTATTTTCTAGTATTTTCTAGTATTTTCCAAGCAGCACTGTTTCTTCTTATTATGATAAGCAGCTCTCCCCTGTGTTTCCAGGAACAAAATATACAAAAGTGAATCTTCGCACCATGCGCAGAAGTCAACACCAGTACACAATGGATGCTGTTATGTTTAGCAACTGACATTAAGATATTTAGCAGGAGAACACTGTATCAAATAAGATAATTCCACGAATCCACGGGAAAGAAAGATTTACAGTGTAAAGGCTGGAAAGCAAAAAATATATCAGATATGTAAGGCAGGGCCTATGAATTATTGCTAGCAACCAGAAACATAAAAGCATCAAAGCCCACTAACTCTGCAGACTACACACCTACATCAAATATCATCTTTCGTCACATTGGCCAACCAGAAAAAACAAGTATATGGCCAGGTCGCGTTGCCACTTAGAGTAGAAGGACATGCTACAATCGTTGGTGATTTAAACACTTGAAAACAACTCCCAAGCTCTGATTGATCACATTTATAACACCAACTCTTTGAATATGACAAGTGAAAAGACGGGAGTGTTGGGGTCGTTTGTGTCTGTGTGGTGTGTGCTTTGTAAGGGTAAGTGTGTGTTTGTGTTTAGAGTGTGTGTTTGTGTTGTGTGTGTTCTGTTTGTCCCGGGCCACAGGCCCTTTTTCCCTCTACTTTAATTTAATGATACGCAGCCCTCCTGCGTATTCGAAAAAAAAAGAAAGTGTGTTCGGTTTTCTGAAAGATAGAATGCAGATGCATTTTAGCCATGAATTAGTCATTTTCATGTTACTTCATTCACTTCTGAATTTACAATATATAAGCCATAAAAAGGGACTGATTACAACCTCATATTCAACTAAATTTGTTTTGGATTTCACTCAGATTCTGGACCAATAGATAACTGGCATGTCATTATGTACAAAAAATGACTATACTTCCTAAAAGCATTTCAGCTGGGTTTTCAGATCTCACCAACAATCTCAATTGTTACCAAAAAAATAAATAACCCAAGCCATGAATCAGCATGCAATCTGACCATTCTACCTATTAATATAATAACTCACAAATCTCCTGCATGTTTGAGAAAAAAAGTATGAGCGCAGTAAATCTTAGGTAGTGTTTGGTTGAGGAGCCAAGTAGAACGGAGTTGTTCCATCCCTGATTCTAGGAACAGAGTCGCTCTGTTCTGTGTTTGGTGATCTGGAACGGAGCGGCTCTGTTTTTTGTTTGGTTGCAGAGTGAATGGAACGGAGCGTGACTGTGAGAGCGGGATGAGAACGGAGCGGCTCCGTCCGGTTGATTTTTTGGAGCGGAATGGTTCCGGATCAGAGGAGAATATTCCCTAATTGGAGTCATTCCGTTCTAGTTACTTTGTAACCAAACATCAACAAAACTAGGACAGAACGGTTCCGTTCTACTTGGCTCTTCAACCAAACACTACCTTACATAGCAGGAAAAATTATAGCAGAAAAGGGTAGATTCCTTTCTATGTCCATCAACTACTTTTACCAATTACAGAAAAAAAAAACAAGTCCTTTGCTTCAACATTTTTTCTCGAACGCGCAAGAGAGTTGTGCATCATTATATTAAGAAGAAAAAAGAGGTCCATAGACCGAAACAAAATAAAAAGGAGGTCCTTTGCTTCAACATACTATATCCGTGTTCAAATATATGACATTTAGGTCATATATTAAAAAAACATAGTACTATCTAATTCTGCAGATTAGTGATTATTTGTTTTGGTAACTATTTGCAAGAACCCGACTATAGAACATCAATATCAAAAGCATGTCATCCCAAATAAAGAGGAAGCAATAGCGAAAAGATTATAACTCCTACGAGGTAACTAATGACTATATAAAGTAGAGGCACACTTACAACCAGCAAAATAAAGAATCAGGCACAAAAAAAAATAAAGAGCATCTTGGCCCAAGGTTTAATAGGATTGATAGAATACTTATACCAATAAAGTGCATCTTTTTTCGGAAGTCTATCTCGAAAGAACCTCTAGGTTAAACGTGCTTGGCCTAAAGAGATTTTGGTATAGGTTGTTAAGGCCCATATGGCCCATATTAGTTGTGCCTATATATATTCTACCAAGTCCTAAGGACTAAGTGCTCTCTCTAATCCAATAGTGATACGGTACCAAAGCAGGTTAGGGCCTAATCTCTTCTTTTTTTTCCCTGCCACCGTCGCGGTCAACCTTCTCAGGCCGTCGTCGTGGCCAACCTTCTCCAGCCTCCACATCTCAGGCCGTTGTCGCGGTCTCCACGTCCGGGGGAGCCACGTCTTCGCTTGTCTCCAGCCCGTGTTGTGTCGGCATTGTCCGCGCAGGCCTCTCGCCGACGCCATTATCATCTCCGCACCGACGTCCGTCCACGCGGGGCCCTTCCGACCCGGATCCGCCCACCTCCAGCCAGCACCATCCGTTGTTCCGCGCCGGATCCGCCTTCATCATCTCCGCGCCCTCAGCGCTAAGATCCGTCGGGACCCGCCCGTCTCCAGTCAGTGTCGTCTGTCGTCCACGCAGGACCACCCCGCCTGGGTTCAGCCCCTCCGCACAGTGCTGCTCTCCAGCCAGCGCTGTCACTGGTTGGGGACCAGTCACGTACTCCAGGCTGACCAGATCCGAGCCCCTCCGCTTAGTGGTGCTCTTCTGGTTGCTCCTAGAATTTGTTCCCGCCAAAGGATCAGGTTTCAGACAGCGAAGGTTATCTCTTCATTGGTTTGCATTATTCATTGGTCTGCATTCTTTGTTCATCACATCAATCGATCATCATGTCAGTCAAATGCTATTGTGGTCAATATCATCCTTGATGGTCAGAATTATCCAGAGTGCGCTTTCTGTGGTCAAACTGCTCTACGTGGTCATGGTCTGCTTTCATTTAACTGAAGATCCTCCTGCTTTACGTGAGGATCGTACCAATGCTGCAAAAGTTAAAACTTGGCAGATCAATGATGGCAAGGTGATGGCTGCTATGGTTAATAGTACTAAACCATCCATGATTATGAGCTTGTCCAAGTTCACCACTGTTAAAACTATTTGGTCTCATTTGAAGGGTCGGTTTGTTCAAGACAGTGGTGCTCTCTTACACACTATTATGCAGCAAACACGTGTTATTGAGCAGAATGATATGACTATGATGAGCATTATTCTGCTTTTGATCGTTTGATGAGTTCTTTGCTATCTATGGTGCCAGCCTGTGCAACTAATCCATGTCCGGCTCATCAGTTTACTGAAAAGTTCTTCACATACAGATTTGTTATGGGGGTTTGGGCTGAATATGACTCTCTTCGTGCACGACTACTCCACAGTTCTGATACTCTCACAATGGCAAAGGCATTGTTTGATCTGCTTGCTGAAGAGACTCGCATCAAAGCCTTGTCTTCTGCTACTGGTTCTAGCTCTCATAGTGTGTTGCTCTGATCAGCCACGGTTAGTCTCTTCTACACCTGTCACAGAAGATGCCTCTGTTCAGACCGCAGATGGTACTTTATGTCATATAACCCACAAGGGTTCTCTTTGCACTCCTCAGTTTACCGTTCCTAATATATTTTTTGTCCCTGAATTGTCCATGAATCTTCTCTCAGTTGGACAAATTACATACCACAATTATTTTGTTGGATTTGATGACTCATCTTGTTTTGTACAGGATCGTCGCACAGGGGCTATAATTGGGATTGGCCATCGCCGTAGCACTGCTCCTCACCTCTACATCCTCGACAGCTTGCACCTCCCTTCATCCACTTCATCATCTTCGGCCCATGTGCTTTCTGCAGCTTCAGTTCGTGCCCCAATGGCATCATCGTCTAGGTCATTTGTGTGGCTCGCGTTTGTCCACCTTAATAAAATCAGGTTGTTTAGGTCGTACGTCATCTGAGTCTAGTTTTCATTGTAAGGGTTGTCATCTTGGAAAATAAATACAACTTCCTTACTTTACCAGTGATTCTCATTCTGCTAAACCATTTGATCTTGTTCACTCTGATGTTTGGGGCCTAGCTCCTTGGTTTCAAAAGGTGGAAATAAATATTATGTTATTTTTGTTGATGATAATTCTCGTTATACTTGGATTTATTTCATGAAACGTCGTTATGTGTTGCTTTCTATCTATAAGTCTTTTGCTCGCATGATTCACACCCAGTTTTTTGCTCTTATTAAAAATGTCCGCTCTGATTCTGGTCGTGAATATTTATCTTATTCTTTTCGACAATTTCTAACTTCAGAGGGTACTCTTCCTCAGCTTTCGTGCCCTGGTGCACATGCCCAAAATGGTGTTGCTAAACGCAAGCATCGTCATGTCATAGAAACTGCATGCACCCTTTTGATATCTTCGTTTGTTCCCTCACATTTTTGGTGTGAAGCAGTGTCTACCGCCGTTTACCTCATCAATAGACAACCCTCATCAAAACTCTCAGAAAAAACTCCTGGTGAAGTTCTTTTTTGCACTCCTCGCTATGACCATCTTAGAGTTTTTGGATGTACATGCTACGTGTTGTTAGCCTCTCGTGAACGGACTAAATTAACTGCTCAATCTGTTGAGTGTGTTTTTCTTGGATATAGTCTGGAGCACAAAGGCTATAGATGTTATGATCCTTCAGCACGTCGCATTCGTATTTCTCGTGATGTGAGTTATAATGAAAATTGACCTTTCTTTTATAACTTACTCACACATTCATCTTCTTTTTCTACAGAGTCCACCTCTTTTATGTGCCTTCCTCCCATCCATGCTCCTTCATTTGGGTCTTCATCTTCCACTACACCATCGTCTACCACATCCTCAACTAATGTTCTCATTCCCATTACAAGTCTTTCTACCTCAATGCCCACTTCACACTTTGCTTCTAAACCACCAGTTACCAAAACCTACATTCGTCGTCCTCGCACTAGTCCCACGGCCAGTCCTGATGGCGAACCTGTTGTTGATGTTTGTACTAACAATGATGAGCCTGCCGTTGTTTCTAGTGATCTACAGATTGTTGATGGGTCATAGTTTGTTGATGCATTACCAAATCACCAGGGATATCATCTTCATGATCGTAGTACAATTGAACATCTAGATTGCTATGGATTTCCTAGTGCTGCTGCAATAATTGTTGAACCATCTAATTATAATGAAGCTTCTGGTATTCGTGAATGGTGGCTTGCTATGCAAAAGGAGTTGGACGCTCTTGATCGAACGGGTACTTGGGTTCCTTTACCATCATATGTAGTCCCTATAACATGTAAATGGGTCTTTAAGATTAAGACCAAATCTGATGGTTCAGTTGAGCGATATAAAGCTCGTCTTGTGGCCAGAGGTTTTCAACAGACTTAGGGACTAGCTTATGATGAAACCTTTGCACCGATTGCACATATGATGGCTATTCGTACTTTGATTGTTGTTGTAGCATCTTCTTCATGGACTATCTTTCAGATGGATGTCAAAAATGTTTTTCTTCATGGTGATTTACATAAAGAAGTTTATATGCACCCACCACCAGGAGTTGATATTCCTTTCGGACATGTCTGTCGTCTGCGTAAAGCTTTATATGGATTGAAACAGGCCCCTCGTGCTTGGTTTCAAAGGTTCTTCGTTGTCATAAGGGCTGCTGGTTTTACCCCTAGTGACCATGATCCCGCTTTATTTCTTTATTCCTCTTCACGAGGGCGCACCTTGCTTCTATTATATGTTGATGACATGTTGATTACGGGTGATGATCCAGAACATATTTCTCAAGTAAAACAACATCTTAGTGAGCAGTTTAAGATGTTTGATTTAGGCCCTCTTGGATATTTCCTGGGTATTGAGGTATTACAATCTACAAAGGGCTATTATCTCTCACAGTATAAATACATCCAATACCTTATTGCTCGCTCTAGTCTGACTGATAATCGTACGGCTGCAACACCCATAGATATTCACTTACAACTTTGTCTGAATGATGGTTCACCACTACAGGATCCATCTAGATATCGACATATAGTTGGCAATCTAGTCTACCTCACTATCACTCGACCGGATATTGCACATGTTGTTCATATTCTGAGTCAGTTTATCTCTGCGCCTACTTTAGTCCATTATGGTCACTTGCTTCATGTACTGAGATATTTACGGGGAACCACATCTCGAGGCTTATTCTATGATTGTAATAGTCCTCTTCGGCTTCATGCCTACTCTAATGCCACTTGGGCGAGTGATCGCACTAATCACTGCTCTATTACAGGTTATTGTATTTTCTTTGGTTCCTTTCCTATTGTATGGAAATCAAAGAAGCAAGTTGTTGTATCAAGGTCCAGTGCTGAAGCGGAACTTTGAGCTCTTGTTACCACTACTACCAAGATTATATGGCTACGATAGTTATTGGCTGATCTTGGTGTCTCTTGTGATACTCCTACACCTCTTCTGTGCGACAGTACTAGAGCCATTCAAATTGCAAATGATCTTTTGAATCATGAAATTACAAAACTAATGCCCTTCAACATGTGCCATCAGAAATGCAAGTTGCTAACTTCTTCACAAAAGCACAAACAAGAGAACAACATTGTCTCAACTTGTTCAAACTCAATGCTTCAGATCCTCCGCTTCCACCTTGAGTTTGAAGGGGGGTGTTAAGGCCCATATGGCCCATATTAGTTGTGCCTATATATATTCTACCAAGTCCTAAGGACTAAGTGCACTCTTTAATCCAAGGTTAGTGACATAGGTGACCGACCGGGAAGTTTTCCCGGATACGCATTAGGACAAAGTGCACATAAAAGACTCGTGTTGGTATGTGTGGATGGTCTATGATCTTATTGGGCTACCAGGAGTAAGTACCGTTGGTCTAGAAGTGATTGGGGTGTTACAAAGACCTTAACTGACTCTGATTAAAGATAGGATAGAATCAAGTTTGATCAATCCTAGAGGTAGCAAAGTTAGAATAGGAGTCACTTAAGGTAGTTGTATCCGAGCTAGGCTCTCTATCATGTTGTAATCCTGATGGCAGTATTCTGCTATATATTCAGCCTCCCTCGGTCTAATAGGTCAGGGCGAACAGGTTAAAACTGGTGTCGTGTTTTCTTACAAGGGGTCCAGTTATATTTTTCATAGTTGAAACGTATAAGATATGTATTTGGGCGTTTTGATACAATCTGAAGGAAGCACAATGAAACAAATAGCAGAAACAAATAGCAGTGGATATCTAAGTATGAATACAATTTTCTTAGATTATTTTTAACTAACAAAACAACAAGGCCATGTGGTTCCATTCATCGCTTGTAGCTAGTATAGAAGCAAGTGGGACCATTGTTTTGGGCTTGGGGCAAAAGGTGCTATACTATTTAGAAACTTGGTCCTGAGCTATCGTCAAATCCATTCTCTACTGTCTACCACTCTACCTTCATTAATACCTAAGAAGGTTGATACATTAGATCACTGAGTGGATATGGCCCACAACACCTCTGGAACAATATTGCAAAGAAATACCAAATAACAATTATGATTCACAAGTTACTAATGGCGCTAAGGGCCTATTTGTTTGGGATTATAATCTGCCCAGATTATAAAATCTACTTATTTTGAACTAAGAATGTATATAATCTAGGCAGATTATGATCTTAATCTTAAACAAACAGGCCCTAAGTTATAGAAGATAGATGTTACAAGTACCTATGAAGGCACCATTTTAGTTAGAGATTCACAAAATCATAATTCTACTATTTATGTATTTAGGTGCGTGTACAACTGAAAAACAATCATTTTGGTTTTTTTTCTTCTAATTCCTCCTTTTGGTTGAAATAATCGGAGTAATAATCTTTTTTACCTCTTGCGAACTCAGTAATATGTTGTTGATATCAATTCCATTTGTTCACCTTCATGAGAATCTCCTAGTTCATCCTTTTCGTCATCAAACAGGAAACACTCTTCGTCCTTCATATGCTTCGCTAGCCTTATCAACTCTACATTTATATTTTCCGCTTCAGGATGTTGTTGTTCCCCAACAACAAACACATGAACTCGGTTGTAGAGCTCAACCCAGCTACACCCCAGATCTTTGCTAACACCTCGGAGTCTCATCAAATGTCTCACCCGCTCAACATCATTCCACTTCCGCTGGGCAGCATAGATGTTTGATAACAGTATATAAGCAGATGAGTCCTCAGTACCTAACTCCATCAGCTGCTCACCTGCATATGCTCCAACATCAAAATCACGTAAACTGCGACATGCCCCTAGGACTATACGCCATAGGCATGTACCATGGTCAATAGTTATCGAATCTATGAAGTCCTTTGCTTCTTTTAACTGGCCTGCACGGCTAAGAATATCAACCATGCAAGCATAGTGATCAAGTGTAGGAATTAAATTATAGTCTTTGGTCATTGCCCTAAAATAAAACCAGCCTCTGTCAACTAAGCCCATGTGGCTACAAGCAGATAGCAAATTAATGAATGTTATATGATCTGGTGCCGTTCCCTCTAGCTTCATCTCCTCAAACATGTCAAGTGCATCACTTCCACGCCCATGTTGTGAAAAAACAGAAATAATTGAGTTCCATGAAATAACATCCCTATCAGGCATCCTTCTGAAGACAACCATGCTATCTTCAAGGTTTCCACACTTCGAATACATAGTGGACAGAGCTGTTCCAACAGAACCCCCCAAGCTAAATCTACACTTCAATATTTGTGCATGCAATTGCTTCCCAAGGTCCAGTGCTGCAAGGCATGCACAGGCTCTAAGTACACTAGTTACAGTTAAATAACTGGGTATAATGCCCTGTTTGTCCATCCTGGAATACAACATCAGGGCTTCCTCATGCTCCCCATTCTGCACATGTCCGGTAATCATTGCTGTCCAAAGGACAACATCATCAACATCATATAATTGATGAAACCCATCTTTTGCATCACCAATACAACCACACTTGGCATACATGTCCACCAGTGCACTCTTCACATAAACCTGCGTTTCAAACCCAAGCTTCACCATCAAACAATGTGTCTGCTTCCCAACCACTAATGCGCCCATGTCACTGCATGCGTTCAGTACCCCAACAAAGGTGAATTCAGTTGGCGTAAATCCTGACGAATGCATCTGTAGGAACATCCTAGCTGCACAATTGGCTTCTCCATTCTGAGCATACCCTGTGATCATTGCTGACCATGTGATGGAGTTCCTCTCCTTAGATGACCCAAACACCCTCATTGCTGCATCCATACACTCAGCCTTTGCATACATTGTGACAAGCGAATTCTCAACAGACACAAATCCCACCAAACCATCCTTTAATACCAGCCCATGCAACTGCGTCCCCATAAGCAAACCCAGTGGCACGCTAACTGCGCTAAGAACTGCTGTGGTTACAAACTCATTTTTCTCCAATGGGCACTTCTGAAGCATCAGCCGGAAGAGCTCAAAGGCCTCCTCAGAACACTTCCCAGTGGCATAACCTGACACCATGGCAGCCCAGGACACTGCATTGCGATGTAGCATTCCATCAAACACTCTCTTGGCATCAGAAACAGCTCCCAGCTTGCAGTACATGTTTAGAAGGGCGGTCGAGACGAAGACATTATTGGAGCCGCAGGAGGATGGCAGCTTGCACGCGAGCGCGTGCGTGACGGCGCCAGCGGACGCAGAGGGCACACGGGCGGCGGCAGTGAACGCGGCAGCGAAGGAGTGCGGCGAGGGGAGAACGGCCTCGGGGGAGGACATCATGGAGCGGAAATGGGAGAGCGCGGAGACGGGGTGGTGGCGGGAGAGCGGGTTGAGGAGGGAGTTCCACGAGGCGACGTCGCGCAAGGCGGCGGGGATGTCGGCGAAGACGACGTAGGCTGCGCCGAGTAGAGGCCGCGGGAGGGAACAGTAGAAGGTGATGAGAGAGTTGGAGACAGGCGCGTGGGAGGCTGCGCCGGACTTGAGCGCCCAGCCGTGAAGAGCCTCGCCGGTGCGAGGGGTGCGGTCGGACGAGGCCGCGCAGCGAAGGTGCTCGATGAATTGCGCGTGGGACATGCGCAGGGCGCGCGGCACCGCACTTGCCATATTGTGTGTTGGTCTGCAATGGGTTTGGGTCGATTTGGAACGGGATGAGTCGATGCTCGCGGCACCGGCAGGCTCGACAGGGCGGCGGCGCACAGGAACCGTCGCTGCCGAGAAATTTAGAATTCTGTTATTATAATAAGTGACTAGAGCATCAGGTGCCCTTTATCAGGTCCTACCAAAGAACTAGTGGAAAGATATACAACGTTGATCCTAAAATATAATTTGTTTTAGATTAAACAAATATTAATTAATTAATATAGTTTGTATGTATGTAAATGTTGATGAAAAAAAGAGTCCTAAAATATAATTCGTTTTAGACTAAACAAGTATTATGTATATTTAATTGTAATAGAACATGAATATGGAGTTATTTACACTTCGTGTGCAACAATAACGTTCAAAGATATGGTCCTAAAAACGGTTTAAAGATCCACGCCTTAAATGCTAGTCCGGTAAAAAGAGGTCACGTAAGGTGTTATCCACCAAAACGTATGTTTTTTGCCTCTGGTATGTTTGTTACCAACTGATACGCTATGTCTCCTTCGAACGGCGGTAATCGATCTACGTCGTCGCCACCGTTGCCTGGTGAAATCGTCGCTGCAACGATGATCGCCCTGACCCCGAGAGGGTGGGGCCCCTATGGCGTCGGATAGGGAGAACTATGATGTAGGGCGGCTGAAGACATCGAAGCGAAGGGTCCAAGAGATGGAGGAGTTGGGGTATTTCCCAGTGAGAGCTAGCAGGGCTGTGGGGTTAGAAACTGTGGCGGATGGATATCCCCTAGGTACTCAAGACACGAATATGCCTCATGGGCCACCTATGAGACCCCCGACGAGTCGTCCATGGAACACATCGTGGTCCTCAGAAGGAGGCACAGAAGAAGATTGAAGTAGTCATATGTCGAGTCAAAGGAATCCTCAAAGAAGTGTCCCATATATGCGGTCGTATGCAAGCTTCGTGGGACGCTAACCGAATTCCGGTGGACGTGGGACATTTATAGCAAATGTGGTAGATACGTAGAGAATTACGATCTATACAAGGTTATCTCTTCGGTCGGCTATATAAGGCCGAGGGGTACCCCTACAAAAACTTTAGACACCCCCAAGAAACTCAATTAGACCTAGCTAGATTCACTCATCGATTTCATCTTCAACCTTTAGCAACCATCTGTAATTCTCGTACTCAGAGCAATACAACCACCAGAAACTCAGGACGTAGGGTATTACGCCTCTCGACGGCCCGAACCTGTATAATTCACTATGTTCCGTCTTGCTCTGCACGAACCATTAAGCTATGATCGACATCACTGTCCTCCCAAAAGCACTGCGTAGTGCGTCGTCGGTACCAAACACCGATAGCTGGCGCGCCAGGCAGGGGGTGCAATGTCGATTCCCGACAGCTCCATGGTCGTCGTCTTCAACTTCACCACCGGGGAGATCTTCCACTTTGGATCCCTTGCCCGCGTTGCGAACGTAGAGAAAGACGCTTCAAGGTCTTGCATTGTCAGTTTCACGGAAAAGAGGCCCTCATCGAGATTCGGGACAACCCCATTGACATAAGTAACTAAACCCTGGTGAATCGCGACTTGACTTGCGCCGACACATCCCTGAATTTTGAGGCCCCGACTCAACCATGCGTTGTGTCAAGCCGCCCCCGCACCGATATCATGCACGACCTCCTCAGCACCACCGCCGTGACCAGCCATCACGATGATCCCGACGCGGTGAACCCCGTTATCCACCTCATCGACCCAGGCATGTACCCAAATCACTCGGAGGAGAGACGGGACCAAGGTCCCCGCCGCTCCTAGGTTCGGCAGGACACAACTGACTAAATCCGCGAGTGCTCGTCCCCAAGTAGCAGTCGCTGCCCCTACAGTGTCGAGATCCCTGCTCCATTACATCGATGTCATCTACATCAACGCAGTGGTGGAGATCGGCCATGCCTCAAATGATGAACTGATAGTACAGGAGGAGGAGACCCCGCAACGCGAGGCGCATCGTTGCTGATACCGCCACCGCAACATCTGGTGTCACCATGCCACCAAGGAACAGCACCCGACTTAACCTGTTTCCTAGGGCGAGGCATCCGAGGTCAGGGAGACACCTGATGAGTGAGGTTTTCGCCTACAAAGGAATTCTCGCCATCAAAGTTGCCGCCTCGCCTAGGAGCCTGAACGTTAAGCGGCCTAACGTAGGCCCTCTCGCAAACATTTACCCCTTCCCCACGACCTGTAACCTGAGTTCGCCTAGGCCAAGCAGACTCCAAATCAGGTCAGAGGTGCACTGGCATAGATGGCGAACAATCTACCTCGCACGCCTGAGAACGAGTGCTCCTGGCAGGTCCTCACTCAGGCGGCGAACCATCTCCTTCCGCCGACTCACCCCAACGACAACATCTATCACCACATCAATAGTCGACGTGACACACGTGCCAGCATTGAGGGGTCGCGCACTTGTCGACACAAAGAAGAACTGAGACACCGAGAGGAGTACAAGCAGGACCATGGCATCTCACGGCGGCTAGCCATATACCAAGCCAACTCCATCATTGTATCGACGAATAGCCCGAGGCTATGCCGATCTGCTCGAGACCGGCTGAAAGATCCATGTTGCCCGTCACCACCACATGACCACTGCTGCGACCATGACCACAATGACCATCCCGAAGCCCTAGGAGTGTTCAGGGTCTCGGCCTTCACTCCTCAGCCTTGGGCGGTCTAGTGGCTGCCTAACTTCAAGGTCTCCAACGTCGATAAGTACGAGGCCAAGCTAGACCCCGGTCGCTGCTGACCGTCTACTCGACGGTAGCCCACACCACCGGGGCATCGGAGGACGTCATGGCGGTATATCTCCCATCGTACTAGGGCAAGACGTGCTCTAGTGGCTTCGTCATCTTCCTGGCACTTCATCGACAACTGGGTTGACTTCTGCAACCACTTCGTCGCCAACTATCATTTACTCTCTAACAAGCCTGCCTAGCCGTGGGACCGCAAGTCAATCTGGCGTAATAACAACAAGTCCCTCCGCTCGTTCCTCATGTGTTTCCAGTTCATGAGAAATTACATCCCTCGACATCGTTGAGACGGCGATGATCAAGGACTTCTATCGGGGTCCCGCGACGGGGCGTTCGTTCGGGCTATTCTTCAAAAAGACTCGATGACCTCCAAACAACTCTTACGAGAGGCTGACATCTACATCACCACTGACGAGCGGGCTTGCGACCTCATCGAGTAACCGAGGGCTCCGCCCTAGAAGAAGGAGGGGAACCCACCACAAGACAAGTGCTAGGACAAGAGGCCGAGAGATAAAGTCCATGCGACGGGGCCGCCATTGACTCGTGCGCATGACGCCCCCTGCAACCACAATCCATGGACGTTGGACAAGATTCTTGATGGCACGTGTCCTTACCACCAGGAGATGCGTAACTGCAAAGACTTCAAGAATTCAATTGGCGACGGCTGGCCCTTCCAACCGCTCCCTCCTCCGCCCTAGCAGGACCAAGGTTTGCAACCTCAGTAGCAAGGGGCGGGGGAAGGGAGTTCCCTTGAGTCGACAGGGAGGTCAACATCATTTATGGGGGTCATGGCTCCCAAGAGAACAAGAGGCCACAGATCTCACCGATCTATAGGTCTTGGTGGTCGCGACAGGTCCACCGACGTTGTACAGATGGTTGGAGATGTCGATCACCTTCAGTCGGGCTAACCAATGGCTCAACTTTGATCACTTGGGCAAGTACCCTCTGTTTGTTAGCCCGATGAACAAAGACAATTGGGTGAAGAAGGTCCTAATGGACGGGGGAAGCGGCGTCAATGTCACATTCCCTCGGACACTCGTCGCACCCGAGATCTCCCTCACTAATCTACATCAATCAGACACTCCATTCTTTGGCATCGTCCCGACCAAAGGGGAGTACCCCTAGGTCACACCTTCTTGCTCGTGATGTTCGTCATGTCGGACAACTACCGCACCATGTACCTTCATTTCAAGGTGGCTTGGTTCAAATGCGCCTACAACACCATCATGGGGAGACCGAGGCTGGCCAAATTCACGGTTGTCCCCTGAAAGGGAATTAGGCTTACACCTAGTTCCTAATTAATTTTGGTGGTTGAATTGCCCAACACAAATAATTGGACTAACTAGTTTGCTCTAGATTATATGTTCTACAGGTGTCAAAGGTTCATCTACAACTATACTAAATCGACTGTCCGGAATACCGTAGATTATTCCGGACAGGAGAAGCTTTTTGGAAAAACAGGCCAAGCGCGGACCGTCCGGACCCTTGCGGCGGACCGTCCGCAACACCAGGATGACACTCGGACAGAACCAATGCAAAAATCCAAGTATGCACTACGGACCGTCCGAAGGAAAAGCAAGGACCGTCCGAGACCGTGCGCGGACCGTCCGGGCTCAGGCGCGGACCGTCCGGTAGGTGAGAAACCGAAAAACCCGAAGGTAACGGGTTCGGAAAAATGAATTATAGCGGCCTCGCGGACCGTCCGGGGTGCACGACCGGACCATCCGCGACTGGCTTTATCTGACATCTGACGACGCATTAAATGCAATATAGTCGTTGATATAGCCGTTACTGCTGACCGTTGCGTTTTCAGCCGTTGATCTACAGGCGCGGACCGTCCGGACCAGGCGGGTGGACCGTCCGCGGTCGGCAGAATGGAGCAACGGCTAGGAAGTGGTTGGTGGCTATAAATACAACCCCAACCACCTCCATTCACTTCACCCAAGCATTCCAACCTTCAACATTCAATACAAGAGCTAGCAATCCATTCCAAGACACATTCAAAGCCTCCATCTCTCCAAGTTTCACAATTGAGAAAAGAGATCATTAGTGATTAGTGACTTGAGAGAGAAAGTGATCTGTGTGTTATTTGTCGCTCTTGTCGCTTGGCTTTTGCAATCGTGCTTTCTTTCAATCTTCATTGCGATCAAACTCACTTGTAATTGAGGCAAGAGACACCAATCTTGTGGTGGTCCTTGTGGGAACTTTGTGTTCCAAGCATTTGAGAAGAGAAAGCTCACTCAGTCCGAGGGACCGTTTGAGAGAGGGAAAGGGTTGAAAGAGACCCGGTCTTTGTGACCACCTCAACGGGGAGTAGGTTTGCGAGAACCGAACCTCGGTAAAACAAATCCACGTGTCTCACTCCTTCTTCGCTTGCGAGTTGTTTTGCACCCTTTCTCGCGGACTCGATTATATTTCTAACGCTAACCCGACTTGTAGTTGTGATTATTCTTGAGAATTTCAGTTTCGCCCTATTCACCCCCCCTCTAGGCGACTTTCAATTGGTATCAGAGCCCGGTGCTTCATTAGAGCCTAACCGCTCGAAGTGATGTCGGGAGATCACACCAAGAGGGAGATGGAGACCGGCGACAAGCCCACTACGAGTCACGGGAGCACTTCATCGGAAGAGTCCCGCACCAAGAGGAAGGAGAAGAAGAAGGACTCCTCCAAAGGGAAGAAGTCTTCTTCACACTCCAAAGGGAAGGAGAAGAAATCCTCTTCTCACCACAAAGAGAAGAAGGAGAAATCTTCTTCCCACAAGCCGCATCGGAGTGGGGACAAGAAGAAAAGGATGAGGAAGGTGGTCTACTACGAGACCGATTCTTCATCAACATCCACCTCCGGCTCCGACGCGGCATCCGTCACTTCTAAGCGCCAAGAGCGTAAGAAGTATAGTAAGATCCCCCTACGCTACCCTCGCATTTCTAAACATACACCTTTACTTTCCGTCCCATTAGGCAAACCACCAACTTTTGATGGTGAAGATTACGCTAGATGGAGTGATTTAATGCGATTTCATCTAACCTCGCTCCACAAAAGTATATGGGATGTTGTTGAGTTTGGTGCACAGGTACCATCCGTAGGGGATGAAAATTATGATGAGGACGAGGTGACCCAAATCGAGCACTTCAACTCTCAAGCGACAACCATACTCCTCGCCTCTCTAAGCAAGGAGGAATACAACAAGGTGCAAGGGTTGAAGAATGCAAAGGAGATTTGGGACCTACTCAAGACCGCGCACGAGGGTGATGAACTCACCAAGATCACCAAGCAGGAAACGATCGAGGGGGAGCTCGGTCGCTTCCGTCTTCGCCAAGGGGAGGAGCCACAAGATATGTACAACCGGCTCAAAACCTTGGTGAACCAAGTGCGCAACCTCGGGAGCAAGAAATGGGATGACCACGAGGTGGTTAAGGTTATTTTAAGATCACTTATTTTCCTTAACCCTACTCAAGTACAATTAATTCGTGGTAATCCAAGATATACACTAATGACTCCCGAGGAAGTAATCAGGAATTTTGTGAGCTTTGAATGTATGATTAAAGGCTCAAAGAAGATCAACGAGCTTGACGAACCCTCCACGTCCGAAGCACAACCGGTGGCATTTAAGGCAACGAAGGAGAAGAAGGAGGAGTCTACACCAAGTAGACAACCAATTGACGCCTCCAAGCTCGACAATGAGGAGATGGCTTTAATCATCAAAAGCTTTCGCCAAATCCTCAAGCAACGGAAGGGGAAGGATTACAAATCCCGTTCCAAGAAAGTTTGCTACAAGTGTGGTAAGCCCGGTCATTTCATTGCAAAATGTCCTATATCTAGTGACAGTGACACGGGCGATGACAAGAAGGGAAAGAGGAGAGAAAAGAAGAGGTACTACAAGAAGAAGGGCGGCGATGCCCATGTTTGCCGGGAGTGGGACTCGGACGAGAGCTCCACCGACTCCTCCGACGAGGACGCCGCCAACATCGCCGTCACCAAGGGACTCCTCTTCCCCAACGTCGGCCACAAGTGCCTCATGGCAAAGGACGGCAAAAAGAAGGTTAAATCTAAAGCCTCCACTAGATATGAGTCTTCCAGTGATGAAAATGCTAGTGATGAAGAGGATAATTTGCGTACCCTTTTTGCCAACCTTAACATGGAACAAAAGGAAAAATTAAATGAATTGATTAGTGCTATTCATGAAAAGGATGATCTCTTGGACTCTCAAGAGGACTTCCTTATTAAGGAAAACAAAAAGCATGTTAAGGTTAAGAATGCTTATGCTCTACAAGTTGAAAAATGTGAAAAATTGTCTAGTGAGCTAAGCACTTGCCATGAGACCATTGACAACCTTAGAAATGAAAATGCTAAATTAATTGCTAAGGTTGATTCCCATGTTTGTATTGATTCAATTTCCAATCCTAGAGATGATAATGTTGATTTGCTTGCTAGGATTGATGAATTGAATATTTCTCTTGATAGCCTTAGGATTGAAAATGAAAAGTTAATTGCTAAGGCTAAAGATTTTGATGTTTGCAATACTACTATTTCCGACCTTAGAACTAAGAATGATATGTTGCATGCTAAGGTTGTAGAATTAAAATCTTGCAAATCCTCTACATCTACCGTTGAGCACACTTCTATTTGTACTAGATGTAGAGATGTTGATATCAATGCTATTCATGATCACATGGCTTTAATTAAACAACAAAATGATCATATAGCAATATTAGATGCTAAAATTGCCGAGCATAACTTAGAAAATGAAAAGTTTAAATTTGCTAGAAGTATGCTCTACAATGGGAGACGACCTGGCATCAAGGATGGCATTGGCTTCCAAAGGGGAGACAATGTCAAACTTAATGCCCCTCCTAAAAATTTGTCTAACTTTGTTAAGGGCAAGGCTCCCATGCCTCAGGATTACGAGGGTTACATTTTGTACCCTGCCGGTTATCCCGAGAGCAAAATTAGGAGAATTCATTCTAGGAAGTCTCACTCTGGCCCTAACCATGCTTTTATGTATAAGGGTGAGACATCTAGTTCTAGGCAACCAACCCGTGCTAAGTTGCCTAAAAAGAAAACTCCTAATGCATCAAATGATCATGACATTTCATTCAAAACTTTTGATGCATCATATGTGCTTACTAACAAATCCGGCAAGGTAGTTGCCAAGTTTGTTGGGGGCAAACACAAGGGTTCCAAGACTTGTGTTTGGGTACCCAAAGTTCTTGTTTCTAATGCCAAAGGACCCAAAACCGTTTGGGTACCTAAAATCAAGAACTAAACTTGTTTTGTAGGTTTATGCATCCGGGGGCTCAAGTTGGATCGTCGATAGCGGGTGCACAAACCACATGACTGGGGAGAAAAAGATGTTCTCCTCCTACGAGAAAAACCAATATCCCCAACGAGCTATCACATTCGGGGATGGAAATCAAGGTTTGGTCAAAGGATTGGGTAAAATAGCTATATCTCCTGACCACTCCATTTCCAATGTTTTTCTTGTAGATTCTTTAGATTACAATTTGCTTTCCGTGTCTCAATTATGTCAAATGGGCTACAACTGTCTATTCACTGATGTAGGTGTCACTGTCTTTAGAAGAAGTGATGATTCAATAGCATTTAAGGGAGTGTTAGAGGGTCAGCTATACTTGGTAGATTTTGATAGAGCTAAACTCAACACTTGCTTAATTGCTAAGACTAACTTGGGTTGGCTCTGGCATCGCTGACTAGCCCACGTTGGGATGAAGAATCTTCATAAGCTTCTAAAGGGAGAGCACATTTTAGGATTAACCAATGTTCATTTTGAGAAAGACAGGGTTTGCAGCGCATGCCAAGCAGGAAAGCAAGTTGGCACTCATCATCCACACAAGAACATCATGACAAGCGATAGGCCACTGGAGCTCCTACACATGGATTTATTCGGTCCGAACGCTTACATAAGCATCGGCGGGAGTAAGTACTATCTAGTTATTGTGGATGATTATTCTCGCTTCACTTGGGTATTCTTTTTGCAGGAAAAATCTCATACCTAAGAGACCTTAAAGGAATTCTTGAGACGGGCTCAAAACGAGTTCGGCTTAAGGATCAAGAAAATTAGAAGCGACAACGGGACGGAGTTCAAGAACTCACAAATAGAAGGCTTCCTTGAGGAGGAGGGCATCAAGCATGAGTTCTCTTCTCCCTACACCCCACAACAAAATGGTGTAGTAGAGAGGAAGAATCGAACTCTATTGGACATGGCAAGAACCGTGCTTGATGAGTACAAGACACCGGATCGGTTTTGGGCCGAGGCGGTCAACACCGCCTGCTACGCCATCAACCGGTTATATCTACACCGAATCCTCAAGAAGACATCATACGAACTCCTCACCGGTAAAAAGCCAAATATTTCATATTTTAGAGTCTTTGGTAGCAAATGCTTTATTCTTGTTAAAAGAGGTAGAAAATCAAAATTTGCTCCTAAGACTGTAGAAGGCTTTTTACTAGGATATGATTCAAACACAAGGGCATATAGAGTCTTTAACAAGTCCTCTGGACAAGTTGAAGTTTCTTGTGACGTTGTGTTTGATGAGACTAACGGCTCTCAAGTAGAGCAAGTTGATCTTGATGAGATAGGTAATGAAGAGGCTCCATGCATCGCGCTAAGGAACATGTCCCTTGGGGATGTGTGTCCTAAGGAATCCGAAGAGCCTCCAAATGAACAAGATCAACCATCCTCCTCCACGCAAGCATCTCCACCGACTCAAAATGAGGATGAAGCTCAAGTTGATGAAATAGAAGATCAAGCAAATGAGCCACCTCAAGATGACGGTAATGATCAAGGGGGAGATGCAAATGATCAAGACAAGGAGGATGAAGAACAAAGGCCGCCACACCCAAGAGTCCACCAAGCAATTCAACGAGATCACCCCGTCGACACCATCCTCGGCGACATTCATAAGGGGGTAACCACTAGATCTCGGGTTGCACATTTTTGTGAGCATTACTCTTTTGTTTCCTCTATTGAGCCACACAGGGTAGAGGAAGCACTTCAAGATTCGAATTGGGTGGTGGCGATGCAAGAGGAGCTCAACAACTTCACTAGGAATGAGGTATGGCATTTGGTTCCACGCCCTAATCAAAATGTTGTAGGAACCAAGTGGGTCTTCCGCAACAAGCAAGACGAGCATGGTGTGGTGACAAGGAACAAAGCTCGACTTGTGGCTAAGGGATACTCCCAAGTCGAAGGTTTGGATTTCGGTGAAACCTATGCACCCGTAGCTAGGCTTGAGTCAATTCGTATATTATTGGCCTATGCTACTTACCATGGCTTCAAGCTTTATCAAATGGACGTGAAAAGTGCCTTCCTCAACGGACCAATCAAGGAAGAGGTCTATGTTGAGCAACCTCCCGGCTTTGAAGATAGTGAGTACCCTAACCATGTGTATAAACTCTCTAAGGCGCTTTATGGGCTCAAGCAAGCCCCAAGAGCATGGTATGAATGCCTTAGAGATTTCCTTATTGCAAATGGATTCAAAGTCGGAAAAGCCAATCCTACACTCTTTACCAAAACACTTGAAAATGATTTGTTTGTATGCCAAATTTATGTTGATGATATCATATTTGGGTCTACTAACGAATCTACATGTGAAGAGTTTAGTAGGATCATGACACAGAAATTCGAGATGTCTATGATGGGGGAGTTGAAGTACTTCTTAGGATTTCAAGTGAAGCAACTCCAAGAGGGCACCTTCATCAGCCAAACAAAGTATACTCAAGACATTCTAAACAAGTTTGGGATGAAGGACGCCAAACCCATCAAGACACCCATGGGAACCAATGGGCATCTCGACCTCGACACGGGAGGTAAATCCGTCGATCAAAAGGTATACCAGTCGATGATAGGCTCATTACTCTATTTATGTGCATCTCGACCGGACATTATGCTTTCCGTATGCATGTGTGCAAGATTCCAAGCCGACCCTAAGGAAGCTCACCTTACGGCCGTAAAACGAATCTTGAGATATTTGGCTTACACTCCTAAGTTTGGGCTTTGGTATCCTAAGGGATCCACATTTGATTTGATTGGTTATTCGGATGCCGATTGGGCGGGGTGTAAGATTAATAGAAAGAGCACATCGGGGACTTGCCAGTTCTTGGGGAGATCCTTGGTGTCTTGGGCTTCAAAGAAGCAAAATTCAGTAGCTCTTTCTACCGCCGAAGCCGAGTATATTGCCGCAGGCACTGTTGCGCGCAATTACTTTGGATGAGGCAAACCCTGCGGGACTACGGTTACAAATTAACCAAAGTTCCTTTGCTATGTGATAATGAGAGTGCAATCAAAATGGCGGATAATCCCGTCGAGCATAGCCGCACTAAACACATAGCCATTCGGTATCATTTTCTTAGGGATCACCAACAAAAGGGAGATATCGAGATTTCATACATTAATACTAAAGATCAATTAGCCGATATCTTTACCAAGCCACTCGATGAACAAACTTTTAACAAACTTAGGCATGAGCTAAATATTCTTGATTCTAGGAACTTCTTTTGTTGATTTGCACACATAGCTCTTTTATATACCTTTGATCATGTTTCTTTCATATGCTATGACTAATGTGTTTTCAAGTCTATTTCAAACCAAGTCATAGGTGTATTGAAAGGAAATTGGAGTCTTCGGCGAAGACAAAGGCTTCCACTCCGTAACTCATCCTTCGCCGTCACTCCGAGCAACTCTCCATCTTTGGGGGAGAAAAGGACTCCTTCTTTGGTATAACCTTCACTCATTTATTTATGACCAAAGGGGGATAAAGTAATTCAAAGGGCTCTAATGACTCCATTTTTGGCGATTCATGCCAAAGGGGGAGAGAATATTAGCCCAAAGCAAAAGGACCGCACCACCACCTAAATTTAAAATGATTTTCAATTGGAAATTTCAAATTGGTATCTTATTATGATCAAAAGGGGGAGAAAGTAGTATTTCAAAATTGATATATCAAACCCTCTTGAACACTAAGAGGAGAATTTCATTTAGGGGGAGTTTTGTTTTAGCCAAAGGAAAAGCATTTGAAACAGGGGGAGAAAATTTCAAATCTTGAAAGATGCTTCGCAAAATCTTATTCATTTACCTTTGACTATTTTGCAAAAGGCCTTTGAAAAGGATTTACAAAAGAATTTGCAAAAACAAAACAAGTGGTGCAGGCGTGGTCCAAAATGTTAAAAATAAAGAAACAATCCATGCAAGAATTTATATTGGCGCAATTCTAAGTAACCTTTACACTGACATTATGCAAACTAGTTCAATTATGCACTTCTCTACTTGCTTTGGTTTGTGTTGGCATCAATCACCAAAAAGGGGGAGATTGAAAGGGAATTAGGCTTACACCTAGTTCCTAATTAATTTTGGTGGTTGAATTGCCCAACACAAATAATTGGACTAACTAGTTTGCTCTAGATTATATGTTCTACAGGTGTCAAAGGTTCATCTACAACTATACTAAATCGACTGTCCGGAATACCGTAGATTATTCCGGACAGGAGAAGCTTTTTGGAAAAACAGGCCAAGCGCGGACCGTCCGGACCCTTGCGGCGGACCGTCCGCAACACCAGGATGACACTCGGACAGAACCAATGCAAAAATCCAAGTATGCACTACGGACCGTCCGAAGGAAAAGCAAGGACCGTCCGAGACCGTGCGCGGACCGTCCGGGCTCAGGCGCGGACCGTCCGGTAGGTGAGAAACCGAAAAACCCGAAGGTAACGGGTTCGGAAAAATGAATTATAGCGGCCTCGCGGACCGTCCGGGGTGCACGACCGGACCGTCCGCGACTGGCTTTATCTGACATCTGACGACACATTAAATGCAATATAGCCGTTGATATAGCCGTTACTGCTGACCGTTGTGTTTTCAGCCGTTGATCTACAGGCGCGGACCGTCCGGACCAGGCGGGTGGACCGTCCGCGGTCGGCAGAATGGAGCAACGGCTAGGAAGTGGTTGGTGGCTATAAATACAACCCCAACCACCTCCATTCACTTCACCCAAGCATTCCAACCTTCAACATTCAATACAAGAGCTAGCAATCCATTCCAAGACACATTCAAAGCCTCCATCTCTCCAAGTTTCACAATTGAGAAAAGAGATCATTAGTGATTAGTGACTTGAGAGAGAAAGTGATCCGTGTGTTATTTGTCGCTCTTGTCGCTTGGCTTTTGCAATCGTGCTTTCTTTCAATCTTCATTGCGATCAAACTCACTTGTAATTGAGGCAAGAGACACCAATCTTGTGGTGGTCCTTGTGGGAACTTTGTGTTCCAAGCATTTGAGAAGAGAAAGCTCACTCGGTCCGAGGGACCGTTTGAGAGAGGGAAAGGGTTGAAAGAGACCCGGTCTTTGTGACCACCTCAACGGGGAGTAGGTTTGCGAGAACCGAACCTCGGTAAAACAAATCCACGTGTCTCACTCCTTATTTGCTTGCGAGTTGTTTTGCACCCTCTCTCGCGGACGCGATTATATTTCTAACGCTAACCCGACTTGTAGTTGTGATTATTCTTGAGAATTTCAGTTTCGCCCTATTCACCCCCCTCTAGGCGACTTTCATCCCCCACTACTCCTACATGATGCTCAAGATGTCGGGACCGCAAGGCATCATCACAGTGAAGGCCGACTTCCATGCCTCGATGGAGTGCTACCGAGGTGCTATCCAGACGGCTCTTGCTTCAAGCACCTCGGTAGCACAAAAGCACATGATAATAGAGGCGAACATGCTCCCGCAGGATGACCTCCCGATCCCAGCGACTGAAGCAACTCTGACCCCGGTAATGCGGCCAACCGAGGAGACCAAGAAGGCCAACCATGGCCTCCTAGACGCGCGCAAGACAGCGATCATCAGTTCAAGCCTCACCCCTAAATAGGAAGGCGTGCTCGTCCGATTCCTGTAGGATAACCAGGACGTGTTTTGTATGGTAGCCTGCTGACATGCCCAAAGTTCCCAGGGAACTGGCCGAGCATAAATTGAAGGTTTATTCGCAAGCGAAGCTGATCCGGCAGAAGCTGCGTCGTTTCACGCCAGATAAGAGAGAGGCCATCCAAGTAGAGTTAGCTTGGCTAGTAGCAGCATGTTTCATTAGAGAAGTCCTACACCCCGAGTGGCTTGCAAATCCAGTTCTTGTACTAAAAAGAATAAAGTAGATTGGCTATATAATCCATAAACAGGTCATTAGGTGCTTATATAATCTATAAGGTGGATTATATAATCCTGGAATGAAACAAACATGGCCTAAATCAAGATATCCTTATTACGATCAAGGCACACAGACGAGAAAATTGTATTTTTGGGACTCCAAACAATGTGCTTCACGCTTTTACTATTAATCAGATTAACCTCGCAAAGACATTACTCGAGACATATCACACTTGGTTCCAATACCGTTTTAGGTATTTTTACTATTTTGTGTGACCTACATATGTCTTAGATATTGAAGGGCGCAGAAAAGAAAAAATGTTCAAAAAAGCATTGAAAACAAATGTAATATGTGTCATGGTTTTTGAAAGTCACCTAGAGAGGGTGAATAGGCAAATCTGATATTTATAAAGTTTAAGCACAACTACAAGCCGAGGTTAGTGTTAGAAATATAATCGAGTCCGAAAGAGAGGGCGAAAAACAAATCACAAGCAAATAGCGAGAGTGACACGATGATTTGTTTTACCGAGGTTCGGTTCTTGCAAACCTACTCCCCGTTGAGGTGGTCACAAAGACCGGGTCTCTTTCAACCCTTTCCCTCTCTCAAACGGTCACTTAGACCGAGTGAGCTTCTCTTCTCAATCAATTGGGACACTTAGTCCCCACAAGGACCACCACACAATTGGTGTCTCTTGTTTTGATTACAAATGTCTTGGGAACAAGAAATGGGGAAGAAGAAAAGCGATCAAAGCGCAAGAGCTCAAAAGAACACGACAAAACTCTCTCTTCTAGTCACTAATTGCTTTGAGTGGAATTGGGACTTGGAGAGATTTTGATTCAATCTATTTGTGTCTTGAATTGAATGCACTAGCTCTTGTATTGAATGAGTTGGCTGAAAAACTTGGATGCCTTTAAGTGTGGTGGTTGGGGGGTATTTATAGCCCCAACCACCAAAATGGCCGTTGGGAGGGGCTACTGTCGAAGGGCGCACCGGACAGTCCGGTGCGCCAGCCACGTCACCCAACCGTTGGGGTTCGACCATTGGAGCTCTGACATGTGGGGCCATCGGACAGTCTGGTGGTGCACCGGACAGTCACTGTTCACTGTCCGGTGCGCCTTCTAGCGCCTGCTCTGACTCTGCGCGCGCTGTCCGCGCACTGTTCACGCACTGTTCACTTTTGCAAACGACCGTTGGCGCTGATAGCCGTTGCTCCGCATGGCACACCGGACAGTCTGGTGCTACACCGGACAGTCCGGTGAATTATAGCGGAGTGGCTCCCCAAATTCCCGAAGCTGAGCAGTTCAGAGTGGATCCACCCTGGTGCACCGGACACTGTCCGGTGCGCCAGACCAGGGCAGCCTTCGGTTTTCTTTGCTCCTTTGATTTGAACCCTTTCTTTTATCTTTGTATTGGTTTGTTGTGAATCTTTGGCACCTGTAGAACTTATAATCTAGAGCAAACTAGTTAGTCCAATTATTTGTGTTGGGCAATTCAACCACCAAAATCATTTAGTAAAAGGTTTGACCCTATTTTCCTTTCAATCTCCCCCTTTTTGGTGATTGATGCCAACACAAACCAAAGCAAATATATAAGTGTAGTAATTGAACTATTTTGCAAAAGGTAAGTGCAAATGTTACTTGGAATTGAACCAATTTATACATTCATAGGATATGCATGGATTGCTTTCTTTCTTTTACCATTTTGGACCACGCATGCACCACTTGTTTTGTTTCTGCAAATTCTTTGTGATTTTTTTTTTCAAAAACTTTTTGCAAATAGTCAAAGGTATATGAATAAGATTGAAAGAAGCATTTTCAAGATTTGAAATTTTCTCCCCCTGTTTCAAATGTTTTTCCTTTGACTAAACAAAACTCCCCCTCAAGGAAATTCTCCTCTTAATGTTCAAGAGGGTTTTAGATATTAATTTTGAAAGAGGTCATACCAATTTGAATCTATATCAAAAAATAAGATATCAATTGAAAAACTTCTTTAATACCAATTGAAAGACTGCATTTGAACATTTTTGAAATTGGTGGTGGTGCGGTCCTTTTGCTTTGGGCTAATACTTTCTCCCCTTTGGCATGAATCACCAAAACAGATACTTGAGTGAAATATGAGCCCTTTTTTTAAACTCTCTCCCCCTTTGGCAAATAATATATGAGTGAAGGATTATACCAAAGTGAAGAGCGATGCAGAGTGACGGCGAAGGGTAAATAACATGATGGAGTGGAGTGGAAGCCTTGTCTTCGCCGAAGACTCCATTTCCCTTTCAATCTATGACTCGTCATGAAATACACTTGAAAACACATGAGTCATAGCACATGAAAGAGGTATGATCAAAGGTATATAAATGAGCTATGTGTGCAAGGTATCAATCAAAATTCCTAGACAACACTTGCAGTTTATCTATACCACTATATAATCCACAAGTTTAAACTTTCAAAAACATACCCAACCAAATCACCTGCACACCTATAACCTCCACTAAATCCACCAAACAAATTACACCCAGACATAACACACCATCAAAACTATTGGCACTAACACGCGGCTGCGCTGTCAGGTGGACCCAAACACTCAAGTAGAAAGTGAGAGCTCAAGTGCACAATGAAACAAACTGCGGGAAACTATAGCTTCTTGTTATGTATGTCTCATCCTGCTACAGGACGATGGTATTTATAGGACTATCTGGGGGTAGGTGATCCAAAGTATGTCTCTACCTCCGGCTACCAACTATATTTGATGGATATCTCGTGTAATGGAGTAATTACAATGCTGCATGTAAAATAATTCGCACACACTAGACATCACACCCACACACTACGCTTACGGGTGGGCCCTTGGCGATGTCTTCAGGTGCAACGGGGGAGTACAGGGTCGACCTGTAGCCTCTGCTCCGAGAGCCTTCGCGTCAATGTTCCCCTTGGTTGCGACTGGCTGGGTGAGTCTTTTAGTGATGTGAGATGAAGGCCTCGGCTATCGATGACTTGTTGTGGTTGCCCGCCGGATCGAAGACCCCTCCGCTTGTGATCCTGTGTATGGTCAGTACAAGACAAGAAATATGGTCTTCGCTCTATGATCGAGGCCGTGTTTGGTCTTCGGTTGCTCGGCCATCTTGAGGTCTCCGCATGATGTAATCCCTCCGCGACATTCTGTTAGAGCGAAGGATGCCTTCGCTGATTGCCCCTTCGCTCACGAATCTGCGAAAACCGTTAGGATAGAATCAGGGTCTTGGTCCGGTTGGTTGAGGGTGTGTTCGGCCTCCGCCCATCAAAAACGAACGGTTCAGATCGCTGGATAACCCTGTTTCATTTACTCTCTCAAATCTAATAGACAATATTATTTGGATCGTTCATCATATCTCTCCCTCCCTTGTGACCTCGTCGCCCCTAGCCTCCTCCCTCATCCTCCATCTCACTCGCGCAACCCCCTCCCCTCCCCCTCTCCGGTATTGTAGCGTTAGCATGAGATATATATTAGTTAACTACTAGTACAATGTTTGTGTGTTGTGATGGTGCATAAATTATTCTATGTACAACAATTACATGTAAACAAACAACAATACAAACTTGCCTATTGACATGAACCCCAAGCATGTCATGAATCTCAAACAAATATGATGAACACTAATTTTTCGAGATATTGACATATTAACATTTTATTTATTAAATCAGAAAAGTTACAGAAGCAAATGAACACGAAATAGCGATGTACCTTGTGACCAATTCGGAAGAGTTCAAAAAGATCGTGAAATTGTCCATAAATGTCACCGCAAATAGTAACAGGACTCTCTACATGCTGCAGCAATGATGACATCAAATTGTCCTCTAGGTCAAATAACATGACCAAATAAGAGCTGCATAAGTGAATCCAACATCTAAATGATATAAATTGTCTGAAAGCATCCATCTTCGACAATAGATTTTTTTGTACCTCGTATCTTTGTTATTACCAAACTAAAATTTAGCCCGTGTCTTATTAGATATTTGAATGACAATTACGAGTATTAAATATATTCTAATTATAAAACTAATTATACAAATCAACGACGAGACAAATTTATTAAACCCAATTAGAACTATATTTAATACTCATAATTGATATTCAAACATCCGATATGACACACGCTAAACTTTAATAATAAATTATAAGGGTAAAAACTAAAATAAGTACTCCAACAGTTGCCCCATTTTAAAACTTTTTTTGTCAAAAATTATAGCGCAGATTTAAATGTATCTCAAATATACATTATTTGGGCCAGCCCTATCCGACCGCGGCCTACCCAGAAACTTCACGTACAGGTGCAGATCAGCAGGTACAGAGCACAGAGGCACGTCCTGGTTGTTGTCGGCGTCAGGTGCCTACGGCGGCGTCAAATGATGGGGAGGCAACCTGCGGCAACAAAGCAGAGGGCACACTGTTGGATTGGAGGTTAGGATTTTGTTTGTCCGTTTTTATAATTAAGGGCGCGATTACGAGGAACTATCTTAGAGTTGCTCTTAGTAATAGTCAGGACTTTAGCAGCCGCCTCCACCCGTTCTAATTTGCAGCTAATTAGTAATAGTCAGGACTTTAGCAGCCGCCCTCACCTCACCCTTTTGTATAAGGCTATCAGCTTGCTTGCAATGCAATACGAGGAGCAGAGCAGGTGTCTCCATGGATGCAAGCCAGGATGTGTTGGACTGGGACTGGGAGGTGGTCATGCCAGACCACAGGAGCTTCTCCACGAGCCAAAGCCATGGCAGCAAGAATCTTGACGGTAAGGATGATCACTTGTTGTGTTTCACGTACGTAATTTTGGTTACGACCTTCTTAAATTGCATGCCAGACAAAGAAACAGAGGAGCATGATCTGCTGTCTCCGTCGGGAAACTTTGATGATGTGCAAGTCGAGTGCAAGGACATCGGCGTCGTGCTGGATGAGACCTGCAAATCCGTCGTGCCTAGTGTTGTCGATCCGATAATGGCTCCTGACGGTGGCGAGGAAGAGAAGGCGATCCAGAGCCCTGATCCGATAATGGCTCCCGACGGCAAGTTTGCTCAAGAGGAGGAGGAGGATGAAGAAGATATCAAGGACGGCGACGATAAGGTTGGAGCCCTGATCGGCGCGCTGTGCTCGTTTGGGGTCGCAGCCGCCACCGCCTGCGTCTTTCTCATCGGCGGCAGGCTGCATCATCACCACACGCAGCACCACAAATTTCAGCTGCAGTTCTTCGGCGATGATAAGGTTGGATGCATGGCTCATTCAACTCAAAATAACCCATCCGTAATCTCTCTTTTCCAGTAGGATTTTCTTTGACCTTGTAATTAATTGGATAGGATACCGTGATACTGATAACTGTGATGCCTGCCTGATTTGGTTTCTTGATCTGCGTGCAGAGGATCCAGCAAGTTGTGCGCCAGACGTCAAGGCTGAACCAGAAGGCCATGTCGTTTGCGATGGGGGCAGGAGCGTCACGACATTTTGGAAGGGCACGTGTAAAACGTAGCAAAAACATTAATTACTAATATGTATATATATGTAATATGTATATACATAATAATATATATATTGTTCGTCACCCTAAATAAAACTTCATCAGAGCGTCTTCAGTAATTACCGGTAATAACTAAATATTGTTCAGTCATTACCGGTAATAACTAAATATTGTTCAGTCATTACCGGTAATCTACCTTTACCTCTATATAAAGCAACACTTCAAACTTTTAAATAAATGCACTCAAAATCTTCACAACTTTAAAACAAGGATGAGACCAGTCAAAATCTCTTCTTTCTCTTTCTTCTCACACAAATCCAATGGTCTAGTTTATTTGGATAATCCTCCCTCATTAATCATGCTTTCGCATGCGATCCCCTCACAGGGTCGAGGGTGTCAAGTCCGCATTTGACGGTGCCGCATTTGACGGTGTCGTACGGGTTGGAGGTGGCACGGATAGCATCAACCATCAAGTAGAGTGCGCTGGCTCGTGGTGGACTCAGGGCTCGGCCCCCTCAGCTAACGTTGTTACCAATGGTGAGGATGTTGGGGAAGTTCCTGTCGACAGCGGCGACGGTGATGACCCATGGCGCGGCGTTGATGACTGTCATCATAGGGGCTGAAATTGCCGCTGGAGTATACAACGGAGACACCATGGATGGCGGCGTGGAGGGAGCCAAGCGTGACGGGCTCATGGAAGAAGGACTTGGTATCGTAAGCGAGAGACGCGTCCTGGCCGAAGGAGACGAAGATGACATCAGTACCGTCATAGATGGCAGACTCGAAGCCCACGAGGACGCCGACGGCGGCAACGCACTCCGCCGAGCAGCAGACCTTTTAGGCCGCGACACGCGTCCGTGGCGTGCCGCTTTTGGCGGTGACAGTGGCGTATCCGAAGAGGCTGGCACGGGGCACAGAGCTGTCGACAGTGATGGAGAGCGTGTGGGTGCCGTGGCCCTCGGTGTCATACGTCCAGTTAGCGCCATGGTCGATTTGCTGAGTAGCATTTCTTTGTTGAAGAACCAGGTGCCGATGATCTTGCGGTTGCAGGCAAAACCATGCTTCACGGAGTCATGGTAGGAGTTCTTCCAGTGGGCTGGCACTTAGGCTTCATGTCTTAGTATTGGATGAACATTTTTTACTGGTTACTGGAAACTATAGATGTCCAATAAGCACGAGGCCCGCGAGCCCGGCACAAAGCCCGCTGTTTGGGCCCGGTCCGAGCCCGGCACGGCCCGGTTATATGCGGGCCCGGGCCGGCCCGGTACGAATAAGCGGGCCGGGCTCGGACAGAAAATTAGGCACGGTGGGCTAGCCCGGCACGGCCCGTTTAGCTCTAAGCCCGTTAAGCCCGCTTTTTTTTACACTAAAACGTACTTTTCGGCCCGCATAGCCCGCTTTTCGGCCCGCTTTTTTCGTGCTAAACGGGCCGGCCCGGCCCATTTAGGCCCGTTGCGGGCCGGGCTCGGACAGAAAATTGAGCCCGCGTGCTTAGCCGGCCCGGCCCGGTTTTCTAATCGTGCCTGGCGGGCCGGGCCCAAAACGGGCCGGGCCGCCCGTTTGGACATCTCTACTGGAAACACGTTCAGTTTAATTGCTGGCTATGTGAAACTTCACCTAGAATGAAAAATAGCACCGCCCCACATAATAACATAATAATGACTAAATATTGCATCTTTTACATAATCTTCTTTCGAAATATTATTCTCTTTTAGTGCTCTTTAAATAAGAACTTCAATGACATTCTCGTATTCAATGCAGCAAGCTTTTTTTTGTCTTCATAGAACTTAAATTGGACTTCAATAACTTGCATGATCCACTTCGATTACCTGCTTGCTTGTGAGTAAACAAGCAGGGAGTTTCTTACGAACAATACTTGTATTTCATTAATTACTAATACAATACACGTTTGTTACGACGCTATACAAATTATTCGATAAAATAATAATGTATAACGATTATATCAAACGAACAACACATATTATCAAATTTGACTGGCTGATCTTATTAAAAAATTTAGGAAAAAATTCAAAGACACACTTAAAGCATATTATATGCTCAACGACATCACAATTATTATTATTATTATTATTATTATTATTATTATTATTATTATTATTATTATTATTATTATTATTATTATTATTATTATTATCATTATTATTATTATTATTTAAATAAGATGAGCCGGTCAAATTTGGTGTAAAAAATCAAATAAATTATAAATTGAAACGGAGGAAGTATATTAATCAAAGAGACGACTAAAAAGAGCGTAATAGGGGCGGCGACTAATGTCCGATTATTACCATTTTTTGAAAATGTCAAAATTACTAATTACTAGATATATTAAATCTTGTAAGAGTGGCATTTAAGTGATTACAATTTTGTAAGAATGACATTTAGAGGATTATAATTTTGACTTCGGAATTATAAAGTTAGTTTCATCATTTTACATTGACCTTTAAGTTAATTGTGACATTCTATCCTATCCGTCACGGTCAAAATAACTATGGACTGAAGACGGCGGCATGAAATAATAATAATTATATCTGAGAGGCATAGAAGGGACTAGAACATTTACAATAGCAAATAAGATACTAGATAAAATTACATAGACATAAGAGAATTCTCTCTTATTTATATCATGCACACACCTAAAGGCATGTCCTATTGGAAAATAGCTAGACCTGCTATTTTGTACGGTGCATAATGTTGGTCTACAAAAAGACGACATGATCAACAATTAAATATTGTGAAAAGGCGTATGTTGCTTTGGATTTATAGCCATACAAGAAGAGATCGAATTCAGAATGATGATATACGTGATAGGCTATGGGTAGCAACAATTTAAGAAAAGAATATCCAACATCAATTGAGATGGTTTAGACATGTCCAACGGCTAGAGGCACCAGTGTAATAGTGTTCCAACTTGAATTATATATAAGGATAGAAAACTAAAAAAAGGTACTCCAACAGTTGCCTCATTTATTTTTTTGTAAAAAATATAGTGCATGTCCAATTGTGTCTAAAAAACACAACATTACTAGTACAATTTCCACACGATACGACGACACACAATCATGTAATAATGCAACGGCTAGGCGACATGCGAGGCCACATTAGTAAGCCAGTGTGGTAGACCCTCTCCATAAAAATATCCATAACAATTAAATATCAAGGCGGACATATGATTCACATTCTAGATATTACACTGATAAAAGCAAAACTACACTTTATTCTATCCAAAAGCCAAGAAAGATACAAGTTAAAAAAGAATGGTTGGGCTTAAATGGTTTATTACGCTCCATTGTTAGAGAAGGAATGGAGGAACTATGTTTGATATGTCACGCACGACACATGATACACGAAACTCATGCTTTAAAAAATAGCAAAGATTTGAGCCTGCACTATAGAATCCCACGGTCCCTACCGAGAAACTTCACGCTAACCACCCCTCTTTCTGTCCCAGGTGCGCCGTCCTTCCTACCAGCTGCCCCGCCCTATTGGCAGATATGGATATGGCTGGACGAGAGAGACCCAAATCCTGTCGGTTTTCCGTTGAATGCTGCCATACGACAGAGAATAAACAAAATACGGAAGAGAATGAAAAGCGGCATGTCCTTGTAGTTGTTGCCGGCGTCAAACAATGAAGAGCACACACTATTGGATGTTAGGATTTTGTTTGGGATCTATTTTCTGTCCGTTTTTAAAATTAGGGACGCAATTACAAGGAACTATCGTGGAGTTGCTCAAAGTAACAACCATGACTTTAGCAGCCTCCACACTTGAGCAGCCGCCTCCACCCATGATCCTAGTACACATGTGAGTCGCGCCCGAGTTTGGTCCCCTAAATCCGGGTGTGACAGACCCCATCAGGTAGGAGGGGCTCTAGGGTTGCTTTGTAGACATCAGACCACCCAAAGCGCCACATGTCGAAGTAGAATGTAGGTGAAGATTAGGGTTGGAAAGCTACAACTAGGGCTAAAACTAGATCTAACCTAAGAACAAGAAAGTAAATAAAAGATAATTGGTGTTTGGTTTGATTGATTGTGTTTCACTCAGTCATACCCCTTTATATATATGAGTAGGAGGTGTCGTCCCTTTCCTAGGCGAACTCTAACAAAATCCCATAAGAAATTGGATGAATCTCACAAGAAATCAGGATTCCAACCTAAATTGATATAATCCCGGATGGTCCAGGCTAACACGCGCGAACTGCGTAGACCGTTCGACCTACTATGCCGGATCGTCCATGGGGCCTATCAAATTAGGTTTTCCATTCAGCCGTACCTTTTCATATATATAAAGGGGAGGGAGCCTAGACCCATTTCTATGTGAACTCCAACAAAATACCCTAAGAAACCAGATGAAACTCGCAAGAAATCAGGACTCCAACCCAAATTGATCTAAAAAGCATGGATTGCCTAGGGCGCGTACTGTCTGGGCTACTACGCTGGACCGTTCATAGGTCCTGTCAAATTAGGTGTTCAACACATGCCCCTTTGCCTTTTGACGGGTTCAGCGAGCCAAAAGCACATGTACGCCTCACATATTTTGGAGATCAAGACAAGCATACGCTAACATATATTTTCTCAAAGTAAGACTCGACGTGAGAACATCGATCTCCAAAGCATCTTGCTAAATAGTAGGAATAGTAATACCTCTAGCCTAAACACACTAGGTATTGTACCCACAAAGGAGGCTGATAGGTGGGCCTATGAGGGCCACCCCATGGGGGCAGCTCCAAGTCTTCCACGCCTGCGTCCTAGGAGACTTCGTCTTGGGGGTCTTCGCTCCGTCTATCGCTCGGTCTTCGGGAACAGTGGGCTAGTCCATCCAATTTTCGTCGTGAAGGGGTTGTTGGCCTTCATGCTTCTTTGGTGCCCTTTAGTACGAGTATGCCTCTACGCCGAGTCAAAGCCTTCGAGCTGGTGCAGCCCCCTTTTGCCCCTGTTGACTGCGTCGTCTCTAGGGATGAGGACACCATTCGATCGATGCGCTTGTGATCATGTTTGGTTTGTGGTTAGTTGTTGGATGTCAAGAGTTATCGAGGTCTAGTTCAGCCCTCGTCCCAACATCTTAATCTCTTTTATACCACTCAGATTCAATTTTTCCACTATCATGCCATCGCTGTAACTCCACAGTTACTTTCACCCAAAGGGACCGGGTAAAATGATGAAATTACCCTTGTTGTTCTGAAGTCAAAATTACAAACCCTTAAAAGAAATTGTAATTTCTTTCGCTGCATGATTCTCTAGCTCCGAGAGCTTATTCTATAGTAGAGTGATTTCGAGTGATTCTCTAGCAAGAGTGAATCTATTTGATGAAAAAACATTTGGCAAACAGTTTGTGAAGTCATTTATGAGGGGTTGGAGAATTGGTAACTGGTTTGGGAGTGGGGGGGCAAGTTTCTTTGCTCCCACTCTCTAGTACACAATGTAGACTATATTCACTCTACTCTCACAAGAATTTTGCAATTTGGCTGCGCGGGAATGATTCTCGCTGGAAGTGGAGTTGCGGGAGCTCTGCCAAACGCTCCCTGAATTTCAGTCTTACGAAATTTAACACGTCCAACAATTTTAACATATCCAGTACTTCGTAATAATCATGACATTGAACAGTCAAAATATTGTCATCCCTTAGTAATTAGCAGATAATAAGATCAAGTTCAACGGTGCCTTAAAATAGTGTTCCAACTTGAATTACAAGAAAAGAAAACTAAAAAGATACTCCAACAGTTGCCTCATTTTAAATCTTTTTTGTCAAAAATTACGGTGCATGTCCAATTGTATCCCAAATATACAACATTACTAGTATAATTTTCGTGTGTTGCGATGACACACGATCATGTAACAATTCAACGGATGGGCAACATGCGAGGGCACGGTAGCAAGTCAGTGTGGTGAACCATCTTCATAAAAATATCCATAAAAAATTCAATATCAAAACCGTCATATGATTCAAATTCTAGATACTAAACTGATAAAAACAAAACTATATTTTAGCTAAAAGCCAAGAAAGACAGACAACGACTGCTATGCAAACAGTGCTTCTGTGCAAGCAAACAATATGATCCATTAGATCGTGATCCAACCGTAAGGCACATTTAACACTTAAACCCTTCCACCGCCAGCTCAATAATCTTTATAAAAAAAACTTCTAACAAACCATAATTGTATCTGTGGTTGGATCGTAATCTAATAGATCAGATGTTTTGCTTGCATACTTGCATAAAAGCACTGCTTGCATAGCCGTTGTTGCCAGAAAGACATAAGTTAAAGAGTATCGTTGGACTTAAATAGTTTATTGCGACCCATTGTTAAAAAAGGAGCGAAGGAATGAAGGATTACGTTGAACGCGTCACGCATCACCCACGACGTACCAAACTCATGCTTTAAAAAAAGAGCAAAGATTCATTATCACAGCGCGCCCTACCCAGAAACTTCACGCTAATCACCCTTCCTTCCACAGTTCCACCCAGGTGCGCCGTCCTTTCCTACCCAGCTGCCTGCTGCCCCTCCCCATCGGCAGATATGGATATAGTTGGACGACACAGACCCAAATCCTGCCAGTTTTCCGTTGAATGCTGCCATACGACATACGGCTTGTTCGCTGCGGCTTGCTGCGGCTGCAATCCGGCTGCGGCTGCGGCTTCTACAGTATTTTTCTCTCTATGGATTGCAGCTGCAGCAGTCCAAACAGCTGCAACAGTGTCGGCTTGTAGCCAGCCGAACACGCCCATAGAATAAACAAAGCATACGGAAGAGAATGAAAGGCGGCATGTCCTTGTAGTTGTTGCCGGCGTCAAACAATGCAGAGCGCACACTGTTGGATGTTAGGATTTTGTTTGGGACCTGTCCCTTTTTAAAATTAGGGGCGCAATTACAAGGAACTATCGTGGAGTTGCTCATAGTAACACTTGAGCAATTTGCAGCTAATTTGTAATAGTCAGGACTTTAGCAGCCGCCCTCACCTCGCCCTTATGTATCAGGCTATCAGCTTGCTTGCAATGCAATACGAGGAGGAGCAGAGCAGGTCTCTCCATGGATGCGAGCCAGGATGTGTGGGACTGGGACTGGGAGGTGGTCATGCCAGATCACAGGAGCTTCTCCACGAGCCATGGCAGCAAGAATCTTGATGGTAAGGAGCTTCTCCCTGATCCATGGCGGCAAGAATCTTGATGGTAAGGATGATCACTTGTTGTTTCACGTATGTAATTTTGATTACGACCGTCTTAAATTGCACTCCAGATAAAGAAACAGAGGAGCATTATCTGCTGCCACCGTCAGGAGACGTTGACGTGCACGACGACTGCAAGGGCATCGGCGTCGTGCTGGATGAGACCTGCAAATCCGCCGTGCCTAGTGTTGCCGATCCGATTATGGCTTCTGAGGGTGGCAAGGAAGAGAAGGCGATCCAGAGCCCTGATGCCGAGGAGTCCGTCACCACCGACAGCAACTTTGCTCAAGAAGAGGAGGAGGAGGAAGAAGATATCAAGAAGGACGGCAACGATAAGGTTGGAGCCCTGATCGGCGCGCTGTGCTCGTTTGGGGTCGCAGCCGCCACCGCCTGCGTCTTTCTCATCGGCGGCAGGCTGCATCATCACCACATGCAGCAGCACAAAATTCAGCTGCAGTTCTTCGGCGATGATAAGGTTGGATGCATGGCTCATTCAACTCAAAATAACCCATCCGTAATCTCTCTTTTCCAGGAGGATTTTCTTCGACCTTGTAATTAATTGGATAGGATACCGTGATACTGATAACTTTGATGCCTGCCTGACTTGGTTTCTTGATCTGCATGCAGAGCATCCAGCAAGTTGTGCGCCAGACGTCAAGGCTGAACCAGAAGGCCATGTCGTTTGCGATGGGGGCAGGAGCGTCACGACATTTTGGAAGGGCACGTGTAAAACGTAGCAAAAACATTAATTACTAATATGTATATATATGTAATATGTATATATATATATACACATAATAATATATATGTTGTTCGTCACCCTAAGGGCTAGTTTATTCTCATTTCCCAAGGGAAATTAGTTCATTTTCCCTTGGGAAAATGAGAATCCCGTGGGAAATTAGGGTTTCCAAACTAGCCCTAAGTAAAACTTCATCAGAGCATCAGAGCGTCTTCAGTAATTACCGGTAATAACTAAATATTGTTCAGTCATTACCGGTAATCTATCTTTACCTCTATATAAAGCAACACTTCAAACTTTTAAATAAATGCACCCAAAATCATCACAACTTTAAAACCAAGGATGAGACTAGTCAAAATCTCTTCTTTCTCTTTCTTCTCACACAAATCCAATGGTCTAGTTTATTTGGATAATCCTCCCTCATTAATCATGCTTTCGCCTGCGATCCCCTCATAGGGTCGAGGGTGTCAAGTCCGCATTTGACAGTGCCGTACGGGTTGGAGGTGGCACGGGTAGCATCAACCATCAAGTAGAGCGCGCTGGCTCGTGGTGGACTTAGGGCTCTGCCCTCTCAGCTAACGTTGTTGCCAAGGGTGAGGATGTTGGGGAAGTCCCTGTCGACGGTGACAGCAGCGACGGTGATGACCCATGGCACGGCGTTGATGACTGTGTCATCATAGAGGCTGGAATTGCCGCTAGAGTATACGACGGAGACACCATAGATGGCGGCGTGGAGGGAGCCAAGCATGACGAGCTCATGGAAGAAGGACTTGGTATCAGCGAGAGACGCGTCCTGGCCGAAGGAGACGAAGATGACCTCAGTACCGTCATGGATGGCGGACTCGAAGCCCACGAAGACGCCGGCATCGGCAACTCACTCCACCGACTAGCAGACCTTCTAGGCCGCGACACGCGTCCGTGGTGTGCCGCTTTTGGCTGTGACAGTGGCGTATCCGAAGAGGCTGGCACGGGGCACGTAGCTGTCGACAGTGATGGAGAGCGTGTGGGTGTCGTGGCCCTCGGTGTCACATGTCCAGTTAGCGCCATGGTCGGTTTGCTGAGTAGCATTTCTTTGTTGAAGAACTAGACGCCGATGATCTTGCGGTTGCAGGCAAAACCGTGCTTCACGGAGTCATGGTAGGAGCTGTCGACAGTCACGTCTTAGTATTGGATAAACATTTTTTACTAGTTACTCGAAAAACGTTCAATTTAATTGTTGGCTGTGTGAAACTTCACCTAGGATGAAAAATAGCACTGCCCACATAATAATATAACTAGGTATATTGTAAAGCCCTAAAATTTATATAAGGCAAAAAATACATGGATTTACATAAAAGCGTTTTGGGAATTAAGTGTTTTCCCTTTTCTTTGTGCATACTCACTTAAGTTTGCTCAAGAGGAGGAGGAGGAGGGGGAGGAAGAAGATATCAAAAAGGACGGCGACGATAAGGTTGGAGCCCTGATCGGCGCGCTGTGCTCGTTTGGGGTCGCAGCCGCCACCGCCTGCGTCTTTCTCATCGGCGGCAGGCTGCATCATCACCACACGCAGCAGCACAAAATTCAGCTGCAGTTCTTCGGCGATGATAAGGTTGGATGCATGACTCATTCAGCTCAAAATAACCCATCCGTAATCTCTCTGTTTCGAGGAGGATTTTTTGACCTTGTAATTAATTGGATAGGATACCGATATAACTGTCTTGGTTTCTTGATCTGCATGCAGAGGATCCAGCAAGTTGTCCGCCAGACGTCAAGGCTGAACCAGAAGGCCATGTCGTTTGCGATGGGGGCAGGAGCGTCACGACATTTTGGAAGGCCACGTGTAAAACGTAGCAAAAAACATTAATTACTAATATGTATATATATGTAATATATATATATATATATATATATATACACATAATAATATATATGCTGTTTGTCACCCTAAGTAAAACTTCATTAGACCGTCTTCAGTAATTACAGGTAATAACTAAATATTGTTCAGTCATTACTGGTAATCTATCTTTACCTCTATATAAAACATCACTTCAAACTTTTAAATAAATGCACCCAGAATCATCAGAACTATAAAACCAAGGATGAGACAAGTCAAAATCTCTTCTTTCTCTTTCTTCTCACTCAAATCCAATGGTCTAGTTTATTTGGATAATCCTCCCTCATTAATCATGCTTTCGCCCGCGATCCCCTCATAGGGTCGAGGGTGTCAAGTCCACATTTGAATGTGTCGTACGGGTTAGAGGTGGCATCAACCATCAAGTAGAGCGCGCTGGCTCGTGGTGGACTCAAGGCTCGGCCCCCTCAGCTCACGCTGTTGCCAAGGGTGAGGATGTTGGGGAAGTCCCTGTTGATGGTGGCGGCGACGACGGTGATGACCCATGGCGCGGCGTTGATGACTGTGTCATCATAGGGGCTGGAATTGTCGCTGGAGTATACGGCGGAGACATTATGGATGGCGGCGTGGAGGGAGCCAAGCGTGACGGGCTCATGGAAGAAGGACTTTGTATCGTCAGCGAGAGACGTGTCCTGGCCGAAGGAGACGAAGATGACATCAGTACCGTCATAGATGGTAGACTCGAAGCCCACGAGGACGCCGGCGGCGGCAATGCACTCCGCCGACCAGCAGACCTTCTAGGCCGCGACACGCGTCCTTGGCGTGCCACTTTTGGCGGTGACAGTGGCGTATCCGAAGAGGCTGGCACGGGGCACGGAGCTGTCGACTGTGATGGACAGCGTGTGGGTGTCGTGGCCCTCGGTGTCGCACGCCCAGTTAGCGCCATGGTCGTTTTGCTGAGTAGCATTTCTTTGTTGAAGAACCAGGCGCCGATGATCTTGGGGTTGCAGGCAAAACCGTGCTTCACAGAGTCATGGTAGGAGTTCTTCTAGTGGGCTGGCACCTAGGCATCATGTCTTAGTATTGGATGAACATTTTTTTACTAGTTACTGGAAAAATGTTCAGTTTAATTGCTGGTTGTGTGAAACTTCACCTAGGATGAAAAATAGCAACCCCACATAATAATATAATAATGACTAAATATTGCATCGTTTACATAATCTTCTTCCAAAATATTATTCTTTTAGTGCTCTTTAAATAAGAACTTCAATGACATTCTCGTATTCAATGCAGCAAGCTTTTTTTTATCTTCATAGAACTTAAATTGGACTTCAATAACTTGCATCATCCACTTCGATTACCTGCTTGCTTGTGAGTAAACAAGCATGGAGTTTCTTGCGAACAACACTTGTATCTTATTAATTACTAGTACAATGCACATGCGTTGCGATGCTATATAAATTATTCGACAAAATAATAGTGCACAATGATTATATCAAAACGAACAACACATATTATCAAATTTGACCGGCTGATCTTATTAAAAATTTTGGGGGAAAATTCAAAGCCACACTTAAAGCATATTATATGCTCAACGACATAACAAATAATAATAACAATAATATATTATTATTATTTAAATAAGATGAGCCGGTTAAACTTGGTGTAAAAAGTCAAATGAATTATAAATTGAAACGGAGGGAGTATATTAATCAAAGAGACGACTAAAAAGAGCATAACAGGGGCGGCGACTAATGTTCAATTATTACTAATTATTGAAAATGTCAAAATTACTAATTATTACTAGATATATTAAATCTTGTAAGAGTGACATTTAAGTGATTACAATTTTGTAAGAATGTCATTTAGAGGATTATAATTTTGACTCCAGAGTTATATAGTTAGTTTCATCATTTTACCTTGACCTTCAAGTTAATTGTGTCATTCTATCCTATCCGTCAAGGTCAAAATAACTATGGACTAAAGACGGCGACATGAAATAATAATAATTATATCTGAGAGGCATAGAAGGGACTAGAACATTTACAATAGCAAATAAGATATTGGATAAAATTACAGAGAAATAAGAGAATTCACTCTTATTTATATCATGCACACACCTAAAGGCAAGTCCTATTGGAAAACAGTTAGACCTGCTATGTTGTACGGTACATAATGTTGGTCTAAAAAAGACGACATGGTCAACGGTTAAATATTGTGAAAAGGCGCATGTTGCTTTAGATTTATAGCCATATAAGAAGAGATCGAATTCGGAATGATGATATACGTGATAGGCTAGGGGTAGCAACAATTGAAGAAAAGAATGTCCAACATCAATTGAGATGGTTTAGACATGTCCAACGGCTAGAGGCACCCGTGTATAGTGGAATCCTAAGGCGCGATAGCAACGAGAAGAGAGAAAGATAATGACTAAAGTTGACAGGGGAAGAAGCACTAAAAGGAGATTTAAAATAATGTCTTAGTAATTAGCAGATAATTATATTAACTTCAACAATGCCTTAAAGGTGTTCCAACTTGAATTATAAGGAAAGAAAACTAAATAAGGTACTCCAACCGTTGCCTCATTTATTTTTTTAAAAAATATAGTGCACGTCCAATTGTATATCAAAAATACAACATTACTAGTAAAATTTCCACACGATACAACGACACACAATCGTGTAACAATACAACGGCTAGGCGACATGCAAGGCCAAGTGTGGTGGACCATCTCCACAAAAATATCTATAAAAATTAAATATCAAGGCGGACATGTGATTCACATTCTAGATATTACACTGATAAAAGCAAAACTACACTTTATTCTTTCCAAAAGCCAAGAAAGATACAAGTTAAAAAGAATGGTTGGGCTTAAATGGTTTATTATGCCCCATTGCTAGAGAAGGAATGAAGGAACACGTTTGATGTGTCACGCACGACACATGATACATAAAACTCATGCTTTAAAAAATAGCAAAGATTTGAGCCTGCACTGTAGAATCCCACCGCGCCCTACCGAGAAATTTCACGCTAACCACCCCTCTTTCTGTCCCAGGTGCGCCGTCCTGAGAGCACCTAGAGGGGGGGGGGGGGGTGAATAGGTGATCCTGTAAAAACTTCAAACTTAAGCCACAAAAACTTGTTAAGTGTTAGCACGATTATTGCCAAGTGGCTAAGGTGAAGTCTCAACAAAACACAGTACCACAAGAGAATCAAGCACAGAGTGACACAGTGGTTTTATCCCGTGGTTCGGCCAAGACCAACGCTTGCCTACTCCACGTTGTGGCGTCCCAACGGACGAGGGTTGCAATCAACCCCTCTCAAGCGGTCCAAAGACCCACTTGAATACCACGGTGTTTTGTTTTCCTTTCACTATCCCGTTTGCAAGGAATCTCCACAAATTGGAGTCTCTTGCCCTTACAAGTATATGATCACAAATGAAACACAGAGTAAGGAAGGGAAGCAACACACACAAATCCACAGCAAAAGCGCACACACACGGCCAAGAATCGAGCTCACAAGACTATCTCAGAGTTCTCACTTAGAACAGAGCTCGAATCACTTAGAAACACAAACAAATGCGCAGAGACTTAGTGTGGATGATCAAGAATGCTCAAAGGTTGCTTGTGTGTCTCCTCCATGCGCCTAGGGGCTCCTTTTATAGCCCCAAGGCAGCTAGGAGCCGTTGAGAGCAAATCCGGAAGGCCATCCTTGCCTTCTGTCGTCGGGGGCACCGGACAGTCCGGTGCACACCGGACACTGTCCGGTGCCCGATTTGTTTCCTTAAACGGCGAAGACGACCGTTGCAGACCTTTGGCAGATCTGGCGCTGTTGGCGCACCGGACATGTCCGGTGCACACCGGACAGTCCGGTGCCGTCTTCCGACCGTTGGCTCGGCCACGTGTCCCGCGCGGATTGCGCGGCCGACCGTTGGCCCTGGCCGACCGTTGGCTCACCGGACAGTCCGGTGCACACCGGACAGTCCGGTGAATTTTAGCCGTACGCCGCCGGCCAATTTCCCGAGAGCGGCCAGTTCGAGTCGCGCCAGCCTGGCGCACCGGACACTGTCCGGTGCACACCGGACAGTCCGGTGCTCCAGACCGAGCTGGATCTTGGCAGCACACAGCCAAGTCCCTTCTCCTTTTCTCTATTCTTCTTCTTTCTGTTTCTAACACTTAGACAAATATATTAGTACTTAAAACCAATGTACTAAGGCTTTAGAAACATACCTTTACTTCATGATTTTCACCTTGTTCATCCATGTACATAAATTCCCAATTAAGCACATGTGTTGGCACTCAATCACCAAAATACATAGAAATGGCCCAAGGGCACATTTCCCTTTCAATCTCCCCCTTTTTGGTGATTTATGCCAACACAACATAAAGCAACTAGAACAAGTGCAAACTCACTTCAAATAAAATAAATTTAAGTTTTATTCAATTTTGGCATATATGGATCATCCTTTGCCACCACTTGGTTTGTTTTTGCAAATCAAACTCAAATCTCTATCTCTAAGTCAAACACACATGTTGAAGTATAAAGAGAGTCATTCCAAAAGAGATTGATCAAAGATTTCAAAAACTCCCCCTATTTCCCATAATCAATACTTCTCCCCACAAGAAGCCAACTTTTGACAAGAGAGACAATAAAAGCTTTTGACACAACAAAAACTCTATTCTACTATTTTCAAAATCTCTCAAGTGGTAGCTGATCCATTTATCGCTTTGGCCTTTATTTTCTCCCCCTTTGGCATCAAGCACCAAAACGGGATCAATCTTGGCCTTTTAACCTCATTGCCTCACCAAAGTCTTCAATTAAGAGCAAATGGCAATAAGATTTCATGAGATGAACTTGGAATTAGTTACCCTCTCATCGGAGTGCAGTGGAAGTCTTTCATGGTCCAAGTCCACCTTTTCCCTTTCAATCCTCCTTCGAGACTAAATTATCAAACTCAAGCACAAGGTTAGTCTCAAAGGGTCAAGTTGTAACACATCTCCCCCTAAACATGTGCATCACTTTGCAACGGACTTGTGAGGTCCAGGGAGGGTTTGTACAACTTGAGCACCACAATAAGCAACAAAATGCAGAATGAACCTGATCAAATGCATAAACACATGTATGCTACAATTCAATCCAAGTTCCGCGAATCTAAGACATTTAGCTCACTACGCAGCCTGCAAAAGGTCTTCTCATCTAGAGGCTTGGTAAAGATATCGGCTAGCTGGTTCTCGGTGCTAACATGAAACACTTCGATATCTCCCTTTTGCTGGTGGTCTCTCAAAAAGTGATGCCGGATGTCTATGTGCTTTGTGCGGCTGTGTTCAACAGGATTCTCCGCCATGCGGATAGCACTCTCATTGTCACATAGGAGTGGGACTTTGCTCAGATTGTAGCCAAAGTCCCGGAGAGTTTGCCTCATCCAAAGTAGTTGCGCGCAACACTGACCTGCGGCAACGTACTCGGCCTCAGCGGTGGATAGGGCAACGGATGTTTGTTTCTTAGAGTTCCATGACACCAGGGACCTTCCTAAGAATTGGCACGTCCCCGATGTACTCTTCCTATCGACCTTACATCCAGCATAGTCGGAGTCTGAGTATCCAACTAAGTCAAAGGTAGACCCCTTTGGATACCAGAGCCCGAAGCAAGGCGTAGCAACCAAATATCTAAGAATTCGCTTCACCGCCACTAAGTGACACTCCTTAGGATCGGATTGAAATCTAGCACACATGCACACGCTAAGCATAATATCCGGTCTACTAGCACATAAGTAAAGCAACGAACCTATCATTGACCGGTATGCTTTTTGATCAACGGACTTACCTCCTTTGTTGAGGTCGGTGTGTCCGTCGGTCCCCATTGGCGTCTTTGCGGGCTTGGCGTCCTTCATCCCAAACCGCTTTAGCAGATCTTGCGTGTACTTCGTTTGGGAGATGAAGGTGCCTTCCTTGAGTTGCTTCACTTGGAACCCAAGGAAGTAGTTCAACTCGCCCATCATCGACATCTCGAATTTCTGCGTCATCACCCTGCTAAACTCTTCACAAGACTTTTGGTTAGTAGAACCAAATATTATGTCATCGACATAAATTTGGCACACAAACAAATCACCATCACATGTCTTTGTAAAAAGAGTTGGATCGGCCTTCCCAACCTTGAAAGCATTAGCAAGTAAAAAGTCTCTAAGGCATTCATACCATGCTCTTGGGGCTTGCTTAAGTCCATAGAGCGCCTTAGAGAGCTTACACACATGGTCGGGGTACCGTTCATCCTCGAAGCCAGGGGGTTGCTCCACGTACACCTCCTCCTTGATTGGCCCGTTGAGGAAGGCGCTCTTCACATCCATTTGAAACAACCTGAAAGAATGGTGAGCGGCATATGCTAGCAAGATACGAATTGATTCTAGCCTAGCCACAGGAGCAAAAGTCTCCTCGAAATCCAAACCTGCGACTTGGGCATAACCTTTTGCCACAAGTCGAGCCTTGTTTCTCGTCACCACCCCGTGCTCGTCCTGTTTGTTGCGGAACACCCACTTGGTTCCCACAACATTTTGCTTCGGACGAGGCACCAGTGTCCAAACTTCATTGCGCTTGAAATTGTTTAACTCCTCTTGCATGGCCAACACCCAGTCCGGATCTAGCAAGGCCTCTTCTACCCTGAAAGGCTCAATAGAAGAGACAAAGGAGTAATGCTCACAAAAATTAACTAATCGAGATCGAGTAGTTACTCCCTTGCTAATGTCACCCAGAATTTGGTCGACGGGATGATCCCTTTGAATCATCGCTCGAACTTGGGTTGGAGGTGCCGGTTGCGCTTCTTCCTCCGTCACTTGATCATCTTGTGCTCCCCCTTGATCAAGCGCCTCCACTTGGTGTACCTGTTCGTCATCTTTGGTTGGGGAATGCACCATAGTTGAGGAAGAAGGTTGATCTCGTTCATCTTGTTCCTGTGGCCGTATTTCTCCAATCGCCATGGTCCGTATAGCGGCCGTCGGAACATCTTCTTCATCTACATCATCACAATCAACAACTTGCTCTCTTGGAGAGCCATTAGTCTCATCAAATACAACGTCGCTAGAGACTTCAACCAAACCCGATGATTTGTTGAAGACTCTATACGCCTTTGTATTTGAGTCATAACCTAATAAAAACCCTTCTACAGCTTTGGGAGCAAACTTAGAATTTCTACCCTTCTTCACTAGAATGTAGCATTTACTCCCAAATACACGAAAGTACGATACATTGGGTTTGTTACCGGTTAGTAGCTCATACGACGTCTTCTTAAGGAGGCGATGAAGGTAGACCCTGTTGATGGCGTGGCAAGCAGTGTTAACGGCTTCCGTCCAAAAGCACTCGGGGGTCTTGAACTCTCCTAGCATCGTCCTTGCCATGTCGATGAGCGTCCTGTTCTTCCTCTCTACCACACCATTTTGCTGTGGTGTGTAGGGAGCGGAGAACTCGTGCTTGATCCCTTCCTCTTCAAGGAACTCCTCCACTTGAAGGTTCTTGAACTCGGACCCGTTGTCGCTCCTTATCTTTTTCACTTTGAGCTCAAACTCATTTTGAGCTTTCCTGAGGAAGCGCTTGAGGGTCCCTTGGGTTTCAGACTTATCCTGCAAAAAGAACACCCAAGTGAAGCGGGAAAAGTCATCAACAATAACTAGACCATACTTACTTCCCCCTATGCTTAGATAGGCGACGGGTCCGAAGAGGTCCATATGCAGCAGCTCCAGGGGTCTTGAAGTGGTCATCACATTCTTGCTGTGATGCGCTCCTCCCACCTGTTTCCCTGCTTGACAAGCTGCACAAGGTCTATCTTTTTCGAATTGAACATTGGTTAGACCTATCACGTGTTCTCCCTTTAGAAGCTTGTGAAGGTTCTTCATCCCCACATGTGCTAAGCGGCGATGCCACAGCCAGCCCATGCAAGTCTTAGCCATTAAGCATGCATCTAGACCGGCCTCTTCTTTTGCAAAATCAACTAAATAAAGTTTGCCGTCTAATACACCCTTAAAAGCTAGTGAACCATCACTTCTTCTAAAGACAGACACATCTATATTTGTAAACAGACAGTTATATCCCATATTGCACAATTGACTAACAGATAGTAAATTATATCCTAGTGACTCTACTAAAAACACATTAGAGATAGAGTGCTCATTAGAAATTGCAATTTTACCTAACCCTTTTACCTTGCCTTGATTCCCATCACCGAATATAATTGAATCTTGGGAATCCTTATTTTTGACGTAGGAGGTGAACATCTTCTTCTCCCCCGTCATATGGTTTGTGCATCCGCTGTCAATAATCCAGCTTGAACCCCCGGATGCATAAACCTGCAAGGCAAATTTAGGCTTGGGTCTTAGGTACCCAACTCATGTTGGGTCCTGCAAGGTTAGCACAAATGTCCTTAGGGACCCAAATGCAAGTCCTGTCTCCCTTGCATTTTGCCCCTAACTTCCTAGCAACTATTTTCCTATCCTTTCTACAAATAGCAAAGGAAGTGTTTAAAGCACAATAAATTATAGAAGGTTCATTCACTACTTTCCTAGGAGCATGAATAACATTCTTTCTAGGCACATGAGCAATATTTCTCCTAGGCATATCCCTATCATGCTTATAAGAAGAACTAGAGGCAAACATGGCATGAGAATCATAAACATGTGAATCAAAATCATTATAAGCATTTCTAGCATTTCTCCTATCATAATACATAAAAGCATGGTTCTTTTTAGCATTACTAGCCATAGGGACCTTCCCTTTCTCCTTGACGAAGATGGGAGCCTTATGGCTTGTTAAGTTCTTGGCCTCTCTCTTGAAGCCAAGACCATCCTTAATTGAGGGGTGTCTACCAACCGTATAGGCATCCCTTGCAAATTTTATTTTATCAACTTCATTCTTGCTAGTCTTAAGTTGGGCATTAAGACTAGCCACTTCCTCATTTAATTTGGAAATTAAAACTAGATGTTCACTACAGGCATCAACATCGAAATCCTTACACCTAGTGCAAATCTTAACATGTTCTACACAAGAATTAGATTTATTTGCTACTTCTAACTTAGCATTTAAATCATTGTTAACACCTTGTAAAGTAGAAATGGTTTCATGACAAGTAGATAGTTCATAAGAAAGCATTTCATTTCTTTTTACTTCTAAAGCATATGATTTTTGTGCCTCTACAAATTTATCATGTTCATCATACAATAAATCCTCCTGCTTTTCTAAAAGTATATTCTTTTCATTCAAGGCATCAATTAATTCATTAATTTTGTCTATCTTAGATCTATCTAAGCCCTTGAACAAACATGAATAATCTACTTCATCCTCATCACTAGATTCGTCCTCACTTGAAGAAGCATAGGTAGAGTTGCGAGTACATACCTTCTTCTCTCTTGCCATAAGGCATGTGTGACGCTCGTTGGGGAAGAGGGTTGATTTGTTGAAGGCGGTGGCGGCGAGTCCTTCATTGTCGGAGTCGGACGAGGAGCAATCCGAGTCCCACTCCTTGCCTAGATGCGCCTCGCCCTTTGCCTTCTTGTAATGCTTCTTCTTTTCTCTCTTGTTCCCCTTTTCCTGGTCACTATCATTATCAGGACAGTTAGCAATAAAATGACCAAGCTTACCGCATTTGAAGCATGATCGCTTCCCCTTGGTCTTAGTCTTGCTCGGCTGTCCATTGCGACCCTTTAGCACCGTCTTGAATCTCTTGATAATGAGGGCCATTTCTTCTTCATTAAGACCGGCCGCCTCAATTTGCGCCACCTTGCTGAGTAGCGCCTCCTTGCTTCGTGTTGCCTTGAGAGCGAGAGGTTGCGGCTCGTTGATCGGACCATTCAAGGCGTCGTCCACATATCTCGCCTCCTTGATCATCATTCGCCCGCTAACAAATTTCCCAAGAACTTCTTCGGGCGACATCTTGGTGTACCTGGGATTTTCACGTATATTGTTCACCAAGTGAGGATCAAGAACGGTAAATGACCTTAGCATTAGGCGGACGACGTCGTGGTCCGTCCATCGCGTGCTCCCGTAGCTTCTTATCTTGTTGATAAGGGTCTTGAGCCGATTGTATGTTTGCGTTGGCTCCTCGCCCCTTATCATTGCGAACCGTCCAAGCTCGCCCTCCACCAACTCCATCTTGGTGAGTAAGGTGACGTCGTTCCCCTCATGAGAAATCTTGAGGGTGTCCCAGATTTGCTTGGCGTTATCCAAGCCGCTCACCTTATGGTATTCATTCCTGCACAAGGAAGCTAGAAGAACAGTAGTAGCTTGTGCATTCTTATGAATTTGTTCATTAATGAACATGGGACTATCCGAACTATCAAAATGCATTCCACTCTCTACAATCTCCCATATACTAGGATGGAGAGAGAATAGGTGACTACACATTTTGTGGCTCCAAAATCCGTAGTCCTCTCCATCAAAGTGTGGGGGCTTGCCGAGTGGAATGGAGAGCAAATGAGAATGTGAACTTTGCGGAATACGAGAGTAATCAAAAGAAAAGTTCGAATTAACCGGTTTTCTTCTCTCGTAGTCGTTGTGGTCCTCGTCCTTTTGGGAAGAAGTAGACTCGTCGCTGTCGTAGTAGACGATCTCCTTGATGCGCCTGGTCTTCTTCTTCCTTCCTTCCTTCCGTCTTTGGCCCGAGCCGGAGTCGGTAGGCTTATCGTCCTTCGGCTCGTTGACGAAGGATTCCTTCTCTTTGTCGTTGATCACTATACCCTTCCCCTTAGGATCCATCTCTTCGGGCGGTTAGTCCCTTTGTGAAGAGAACGGCTCTGATACCAATTGAGAGCACCTAGAGGGGGGGGGGTGAATAGGTGATCCTGTAAAAACTTCAAACTTAAGCCACAAAAACTTGTTAAGTGTTAGCACGATTATTGCCAAGTGGCTAAGGTGAAGTCTCAACAAAACACAGTACCACAAGAGAATCAAGCACAGAGTGACACAGTGGTTTTATCCCGTGGTTCGGCCAAGACCAACGCTTGCCTACTCCACGTTGTGGCGTCCCAACGGACGAGGGTTGCAATCAACCCCTCTCAAGCGGTCCAAAGACCCACTTGAATACCACGGTGTTTTGTTTTCCTTTCACTATCCCGTTTGCAAGGAATCTCCACAAATTGGAGTCTCTTGCCCTTACAAGTATATGATCACAAATGAAACACAGAGTAAGGAAGGGAAGCAACACACACAAATCCACAGCAAAAGCGCACACACACGGCCAAGAATCGAGCTCACAAGACTATCTCAGAGTTCTCACTTAGAACAGAGCTCGAATCACTTAGAAACACAAACAAATGCGCAGAGACTTAGTGTGGATGATCAAGAATGCTCAAAGGTTGCTTGTGTGTCTCCTCCATGCGCCTAGGGGCTCCTTTTATAGCCCCAAGGCAGCTAGGAGCCGTTGAGAGCAAATCCGGAAGGCCATCCTTGCCTTCTGTCGTCGGGGGCACCGGACAGTCCGGTGCACACCGGACACTGTCCGGTGCCCGATTTGTTTCCTTAAACGGCGAAGACGACCGTTGCAGACCGTTGGCAGATCTGGCGCTGTTGGCGCACCGGACATGTCCGGTGCACACCGGACAGTCCGGTGCCGTCTTCCGACCGTTGGCTCGGCCACGTGTCCCGCGCGGATTGCGCGGCCGACCGTTGGCTCACCGGACAGTCCGGTGCACACCGGACAGTCCGGTGAATTTTAGCCGTACGCCGCCGGCCAATTTCCCGAGAGCGGCCAGTTCGAGTCGCGCCAGCCTGGCGCACCGGACACTGTCCGGTGCACACCGGACAGTCCGGTGCTCCAGACCGAGCTGGATCTTGGCAGCACACAGCCAAGTCCCTTCTCCTTTTCTCTATTCTTCTTCTTTCTGTTTCTAACACTTAGACAAATATATTAGTACTTAAAACCAATGTACTAAGGCTTTAGAAACATACCTTTACTTCATGATTTTCACCTTGTTCATCCATGTACATAAATTCCCAATTAAGCACATGTGTTGGCACTCAATCACCAAAATACATAGAAATGGCCCAAGGGCACATTTCCCTTTCACGTCCTTCCTACCAGCTGCCCCTCCCCATTGGCAGATATGGATATGGTTGGACGAGAGAGACCCAAATCCTGCCGGTTTTCCGTTGAATGCTGCCATACGAGTATACGACAGAGAATAAACAAAGCATACGGAAGAGAATAAAAAGCGGCATGTCATTGTAGTTGTTGCCGGCGTCAAACAATGCAGAGCGCACACTGTTGGATGTTAGGATTTTGTTTGGGACCTATTTTCTGTCCGTTTTTAAAATTAGGGGCGCAATTACAAGGAACTATCGTGGAGTTGCTCAAAGTAATAGCCATGAATTTAGCAGCCTCCACACTTAGCAGCCGTCTCCACCCTTGATCCTAGCACACATGTGAATCGCGTCCGCGTTTGGCCTCCTAAATCTAGGTGTGACAGACCCTTGTTCGGTTATTTTCAATCAATATGGATTGGAGGGGATTGATACGAATTGGGAGAGATTTTGACTTACTAGGGTTGAAACCCTCTCAATCCCCCTCAATCCATATGGATTGGGATAGAACCGAACAAGCCCTGAAGGAGGAGGGGCTCTAGGGTTGCTATGTAGAATCAGACCACCCAAAGCGCCACATGTCGAAGTAGAACCGAAGACAGGTGAAGATTAGGGTTGGGAAGCTACAACTAGGGGTAAAGCTAGATCTAACCTAAGAACAAGAAAGTAAATAAAAGATATTGGTGTTTGGTTTGAATGATTGTGTTTCACTCAGTTGTACCCCTTTATATATATATATATATATATATATATATATATATATATATATATATATATATATATATATAGGCAATGTATACTGTGTAAAAGCACCTCCTGTGCTAACGTGTTAAAAAGTGTTAACAGCCTTTAGATCCAAAACCAACGGATAATCTTAATCCCACCTTCTAATCTAGATCTTTTTCTAAAGAACCCCTCCTCTCTCTGATGTTTCTATCCCCGGACAATTTTCTTTTCCAAACAAACATGCACATTTCCTTAGCAGCCACGAATGGTGGCACGTCTAACGCCGCTGGCCCGTCTCTCCCGTTGATGTTGCCTCCATCGAACGTCAATCCGTTGATCGCTGCCAGTCTGGCCCGATCCTCTCCGAAAGCTGCCATGGTCAACACCATTCCATCACAATCTTCTTCGACGCTTGCCATGCTTGACGTCGACCCGCCCCGATGTTCTCAGTGTGCTACCAGTTATTAGGTTGAGTCACCACTCCACCACCAATACTGAAGAAAACCAAAGCAACAACAAGTAGTACCAGGTTATTTGGTCCAGCCTAGGCGAAAGCATTAGCAGTTATCTGACTGCAGTTTTGCCTTTGCGTTTCTCTGAAACGTGTTTATCCTGTGTAAAAGGATTTCTTGTGAAACCGTCAATTGTTGACGCTGAATCATACCTGCTCAGAAATGAATTTGCAAGAAAGCTCTTTGACTGATGTACTAAAGTTTGATCAACTATGGTAGGTTCCAGCCCTCCATTGTTGTTTTCTTTGGCTTTGTTTTCTTTTTCGACAGCACTGGTGCCATCATCCTTGTTTTCTTTGTTCTTGTTTTCCGTTTCCACAGCACGGGTACCATTTACAACTTCTTTGATTCCTTGAGCTTGCTTGCTAGCATCCCATCTTTTAGTGTTCACCAGAAGATATGACTTCTCATCAATCTTTTTTTGCAGCTCTTCAGCTGCCATGTGCACTTCGAACAGAATACCTGAAGAACTCAGCTTGGTCATTGTCTTAACTCTGCTTCCAAGCTCACGCAATACTTTAGCTCCTTCCTGTCCCACTCTTTGAATCTCTGCAGAAAATACTCTTCTGCTTTCTGGTGGTGCCTAATGTCCATAATATATTTGTTTAGAAAAAATGAAGAATCTCAACAGTTTGTTGTTGACATTAAATGGACAAACCTGAATTTCTGAAAGAATGCAACCATGTAATGCCATTACAGCAAAGGAACAGTGCCTCAATGCTCCACTAACTTTGGTGAAGCTCCTCCAAGGATAGTTCATTGTTTTGTAAGGCCCATGGGATGGCTCCCATATAGCAAAGCCAAGCTGAAAACATACTAGAAATTAGCTAATCATATTCATCAAAATACACATGGCAGACTGTTGATTGTTGAATATGGAACAAGCACAAACCACGGTTTCTTCCTATGCTGATGCATCAACAGCTACCCTGTACCCACTATATACAGGATCATCAGATGCTTGATACACAAGTATTTTTGAAGGAATCCTTTCATATTCTCAACTGATGAATATTTTTTAAGAAAAAAAATGAAGTTTTGAAAACATATATTGCAGAATCAATATCTCAAGCAAGCAACCATGTACAAAGATTCAGGGCTGTCATTTTTTGAGCGCCTGATGAGTTGCTACAGTAGTTCAAAAAACACAACTTTACATGGCCTAAATTCCATCTGTACAATGTGCTATCTGAACCAGAGGACTGCTATCTGAACTCATCAGCGTTCTATTTTACCCATATATGCACATGAACATGATATTCATCCCTGGGCTCTGAACTGTGCTAGCTGATGACTCTTGATCTATGAACATGATATTCATCACTGGGTTGGATTATTCTTTAAAGGACAATTTCGAGCATCATGATAGTCTACTTGCTTGCAACACCTGCACATACGAGGAACTTTCTGTTTCTTCTCCACATTGTCACCGAGCTTCTTTACTTTCTGACCAGGTTTTATTCATTTGCACCTACCCACAGATTTGACTTCATTAGGTGGCTGTATAATAACATGGCTAGGGATTGAACAACCAACAAAGGACTCGATCTCTTGAACTTGACTTGTCATTCTCTCCGGTAGCAATATGGAAAGATCTTCACCAAATGCAACAATACTATCCCGAAGTGTTTGTAACCCATTGTTTGATCCTTCATCACGGTAAATTAATTCTTCAATCTTGCTTCTAATTTGAGATGCCAACTTTGCATTAGTTGTTTCTACAGCATCCTTTGGAACTTCTTTCAACATGTTTCCCTCTCCATCGAAGACATCATCCTTAGTCACTAGTTTAGTCCATCTCTTCAAAACAAACTGATCTGGAATATTTTTAAGTGATGGACATTGTAAAACACGAATTAGATGGCAACAAGGAATATCATACATCTCAAAGAACATACAGCGCAGTGCCCATCGTTTGTTGTAATATTGACACAGACCTCTCTCATCTTTTTTCTTTCATCATTAACTGTTGATATTTTGTAGTCTCCCTCGCTTACAATTGTCTCTATGACACAATTATCCCGAGCATTAATAATTTGTTTTTGTAGTTCAGAGAAAACATTGAAAGTGAACACCTCACTCCCATGCCTTTCTAATGCCCAACTAGTCTGCAACACGGGTGATGTATGCAGACTGGCATTATCATTTTCCAATTCTTGATGCCTCTGTTCATCAATTGCATTAACAAACCTGATCCAAAATTCAACCAATGTATTTTTGTAACCAATGAAACGGTTGAAAAATGAGTTGGTACTTTCTGATCTTGAGGTTGTGTTAAGGATTCCAGCTAAAAACACATGTCTAAAGAAAACTGGGACCCATGATGCACGGATTTCATAACGGGTTCTCAACCAATCATGACCTTGTAAACCAAATTCAGAAATAATAGAAGCCCATTGATGCTCAAATTCCTCTCGAGTTTCAGATGCCCATACACATAAGTTGATGCGTTGATAAAGTAACTTGTTTTCCCTCATTTGCGGTGGTAACTTTGCAGGAAGCTTTTGCAAAATATGCCACATGCATAATCTATGTGTGCTGCTAGGAAACACTATAGATATTGCATTCCTCATGCTATTGGCTTCATCTGTTATGATGAATCGTGGTGCAACCCCTCCCATTGCTCTCAAGAACGTACGAAACAACCATGTGTATGCCTCAGTTGTCTCGTTGCTTAACAATGCAGCACCAAACAAAACACATGACTTATGATGATTGATACCTGTGAATGGTGTGAATATCATGTTGTAGTGGTTGGTGTTGTATGTTGAATCAAATGAGAGAAGATCACCGAAATGTGAGAAATTCTTTCTGCATGTGGGATCTGCCCAAAAAACATGTACAAGCCTTCCCTTTTCATCAACCACATAGTCACAATAAAATGTAGGATTTAATTCATTTTTTGAGGCAACGTTGTCAATGAACATTTGAGCATCTGATGATGTGATACAACTTCTCAACTGCTTATGATAGTTTTGCAAATCCTTCTTGTTGCACCCCACATTCTCAAATCCACCTTCGCTAATACGAAGATATCTGTATGCCCCACTTGTACCGATGCCTCCCTTGTGGCATGCCACTAATGCACGCTTAGCCTTCTCATTAACTTCTCTGTTCGACCTAATCAAGTGGACCTTGTCTGGTGAAACAAGACTATGTGTATGTGATTCCACAAATATCTCCACCCGAAACTTATTATCTTCAATCACCTTGACAGCTAGAACTGCTTCACAACCACACCTAGAAATCTTTTGAATACGTTTCGGTTTGCTGTCTACCTTTTTCTCAGACCTATATCCCTGTTTAGAACAGAACCATCTTTGCCATCTTCTAACACCATTCAAATCTGTATGTGGACCAATACGAACTCCAAAACGAGCCTCTTTTGCATATCTTCTATAAAAATCCTCTGCATCTTGCAATCTTTCAAAAATTTGTCCAACAAATGGCTTCATAGATTCATGTACTTCAGGAACATGAGTAGCATACTACAGCATTGAAAAGTTATTATCAATTAATTGCCACATAGAACGTGTCGAGATATGCCACAATTAAATTTGTAAAAAAATTGCTCACCATCAAGGGGGACATGACTGTATTCTTTTTAGGTGTTCCAAAAGTTGAAATGAGATGTGTGGTTCCTGCGGACGGGATCCATGTGGTTGTGCTTGATGGGGTCAGGACCCATGGGGCTATGCTCGTTTGGGGCGGATCAATGTCAATCATGGCATCACAGGTAGAAGATTGAGGTAGGTCGGCGTGAACCATCGCATCACAGCTACAGGATCGAGGCGAGTTGGCGTCAACCATGGCATGCGGCGGAGAAGATTGGGGTCGTGCTGTGTCGACCATGGCAGGCGTGGTAGAAGATCGAGGTAGGTCGGCGTCGACCATGGCATGCGCCTGTGAAGATTGGGGCAGGCCGGCGTCGACCATGGCAGACACCTGAGAAGATGGGGGCGGGGCTGTGTCGACCGTAGCAGGCGATGGAGAAGATCGAGGTAGGCCAGCGGCGTTGGACGGAGGTGGCACCATCCGTGGCTGTTGAGATGTGCGTGTCTGTTTGGAATAGTAAACGGTTTGGAGGAGATAGAAACATTAGATAAAGGAGGGGTTCTTTAGAAAAAATATCTAGATTAGGAGGTGGGATTAAGATTATATGTTGATTTTAGATCTAAAGGCTGTTAACACTTTTTAACACGTTAGCATATGGGGCACTTTTACACAGTATACGTTGCCATATATATATATATATATATATATATATATATATATATATATATATATATATATATATATATATATGAGTAGGAGGTGTCGTCCCTTTCCTAGGCGAACTCTAACAAAATCCCATAAGAAATCGGATGAATCTCGCAAGAAATCAGGATTCCAACCTGAATTGATGTAATCCCGGATGGTCCAGGCTAACACGCGCGAACTGCATAGACCGTTCGACCTACTATGTCGGATCGTCCATGGGGCCTATCAAATTAGGTTTTCAAATCAGTTGTACCTTTTTATATATATAAAGGGAAGGGGTCTGGACCCATTTCTATGTGAACTCCAACAAAATCCCGTAAGAAATCGGATGAATCTCGCAAGAAATCAGAACTCCAACCCAAATTGATCTAACACGCATGGACTGTCTAGGGTGCGTACTGTCTGGCTACTGTGCTGGACCGTTCATAGGTCCTGTCAAATTAGGTGTTCAACACATGCCCCTTTGCCTTTTGACGGGTTCAGCGAGCCAAAAGCACATGTACGCCTCACATATTTTGGAGATCAAGACAAGCATACACTGACATATATTTTCTCAAAGTAAGACTCGACGTGAGAACATCGATCTCCAAAGCATCTTGCCAAATAGTAGGAATAGTAACACCTCTAGCCTAAACACACTAGGTATTGTACCCACAAAGGAGGCTGATAGGTGGGCCTATGAGGCCCACCCCCTGGGGGCAGTTCGTCGCAGCTCCAAGTCTTCCACGCCTGTGTCCTAGGAGTCTTCATCTTGGGGGTCTTCGCTCCGTCTGCCGCTAGGTCTTCGGGAACAGTGGGCTAGGCCATCCAATTTTCGCCGTGAAGGGGTTGTTGGCCTTCACGCTTCTTTGGTGCCCTTTAGTACGAGTATGCCTCTACGCCGAGTCAAAGCCTTCAAGCTGATGCAGCCCCCCTTTTGCCTCTGTTGACTGTGTCGTCTCTAGGGATGAGGACACCATTCGATCCATGCGCTTGTGATCATGTTTGGTTTGTGGTTATTTGCTGGATGCCAAGAGTGGTCGAGGTCTAGTTCAACCCTCGTCCCAACATCTTAATCTCTTTTATACCACTTTGATTCAATTTTTACACTATCATGCCACCGCTGTGACTCCACAGTTACTTTCACCCAAAGGGACTGGGTAAAATGATGAAATTACCCTTGTTGTTCTGAAGTCAAAATTACAAACCCTTAAAAGAAATTGTAATTTCTTCCGCTGCATGATTCTCTAGCTCTGAGAGCTTATTCTCTAGTAGAGTGATTTCGAGTGATTCTCTAGCAAAAGTGAATCTATTTGACGAAAAAACATTTGGCAAACAGTTTGTGATATCATTCCTGAGGGGTTGGAGAGTGGGTAACTGGTTTGGGAGTGGTGGGGGGCAAGTTTCTTTGCTCACACTCTCTAGTAGAAAAATGTAGACTATATTCACTCTACTCTCACAAGAATTTTGCAGTTTGGCTGCGTGAGAGTGATTCTCGCTGGAAGTGCAGTTGTGGGAGCTCTGCCAAACGCACCCTGAATTTCAATGTTACGAAATATAACACATCCAACAATTTTAACATATCCATTACTTCGTAATAATCATAACATTGAACATTCAAAATATTGTCATCCCTTAGTAATTAGCAGATAATAAGATCAACTTCAACGGTGCCTTAAAATAGTGTCCCAACTTGAATTACAAGAAAAAAAATTAAAAAGGTACTCAAATAGTTGCCTCATTTTAAATCTTTTTTTTTGTCAAAAATTACGGTGCATGTCCAATTGTACCTCAAATATACAACATTACTAGTACAATTTTCATGCGTTGCGACGGCACACGATCATGTAACAGTGCAACGGCTGGACAACATGCGAGGGCTCGGTAGCAAGTCAGTGTGGTGGACCCTCTCTATAAAAACATCCATAAACTTGCCACCCACGACGTACCAAACTCATGCTTTAAAAAAGAGCAAAGATTCATTATCACACACACCGCGCCCTACCTTCCTTCCGCCCAGGTGCGCCGTCCTTTCCTACCCAGCTGCCCCTCCCCATCGGCAGATATGGATATGGCTGGACGAGAGACCCAAATCCTGCCGGTTTTCCGTTGAATGCTGCCATACGACAGAGAATAAACAAAGCATACGGGGAAGAGAATGAAAAGCGGCATGTCCTTGTAGTTGTTGCCGGCGTCAAACAATGCAGAGCGCACACTGTTGGATGTTTGGATTTTGTTTGGGACCTATTTTCTGTCGGTTTTTAAAATTAGGGGCGTAATTACAAGGAACTATCGTGGAGTCGCTCATAGTAACAGCCAGGACTTTAGCAGCCTCCACCCTTGAGCAATTTGCAGCTAATTTGTAATAGTCAGGACTTTAGCAGCCGCCCTCACCTCACCCTTTTGTATCAGGCTGTCAGCCTGCTTGCAATGCAATACGAGGAGGAGCAGAGCAGCAGGTGTCTCCATGGATGCAAGCCAGGATGTGTGGGACTGGGACTGGGAGCTGGTCCTGCCAGACCACAGGAGCTTCTCCCTGAGCAATGGCGGCAAGAATCTTGATGGTAAGGAGCTTCTCCCTGAGCCATGGCGGCAAGAATCTTGATGGTAAGGATGATCACTTGCTGTTTCACGTATGTAATTTTGATTACGACCGTCTTAATTTACACTCCAGATAAAGAAACAGTCGAGCATGATCTGCTGCCCCCATCAGGAGACGTTGACGTGCACGACGAGTGCAAGGGCATCGGCGTGCTGGATGAGACCTGCAAATCCGCCGTGCCTAGTGTTGCCGATCCGATAATGAATTCTGAGGGTGGCGAGGAAGAGAAGGCAATCCAGAGACCTGATGCCGAGGAGTCCGTCACCGCCGACAGCAAGTTTGCTCAAGAGGAGGAGGAGGAAGAAGAAGATATCAAGAAGGACGGCGACGATAAGGTTGGAGCCCTGATCGGCGCGCTGTGCTCGTTTGGGGTCGCAGCCGCCACCGCCTGCGTCTTTCTCATCGGCGGCAGGCTGCATCATCACCACACGCAGCAGCACAAAATTCAGCTGCAGTTCTTCGGCGATGATAAGGTTGGATGCATGACTCATTCAGCTCAAAATAACCCATCCGTAATCTCTCTGTTTCCAGGAGGATTTTTTTGACCTTGTAATTAATTGGATAGGATACCCATATAACTGTGATGCCTGCCTGCCTTGGTTTCTTGATCTGCATGCAGAGGATCCAGCAAGTTGTGCGCCAGACGTCAAGGCTGAACCAGAAGGCCATGTCGTTTGCGACGGGGGCAGGAGCGTCACGACATTTTGGAAGGGCACGTGTGAAACGTAGCAAAAACATTAATTACTAATATGTTTATATATGTAATATGTATATATATATACACATAATAATATATATATTGTTCGTCACCCTAAGTAAAACTTCATCAGAGCGTCTTCAGTAATTACCGGTAATAACTAAATATTGTTCAGTCATTACCGGTAATCTATCTTTACCTCTATATAAAGCAACACTTCAAACTTTTAAATAAATGCACCCAAAATCTTCACAACTTTAAAACCAAGGATGAGACCAGTCAAAATCTCTTTTTTCTCTTTCTTCTCACACAAATCCAATGGTCTAGTTTATTTGGATAATCCTCCCTCATTAATCATGCTTTCGCACGCGATCCCCTCACTGGGTCGAGGGTGTGAAGTCCGCATTTGACGGTGTCGTACGGGTTGGAGGTGGCACGTATAGCATCAACCATCAAGTAGAGCGTGCTGGCTTGTGGTGGACTCATGGCTCGGCCCCCTCAGCTAACGTTGTTACCAAGGGTGAGGATGTTGGGGAAGTCCCTGTCGACGACGACGGCGGCGATGACCCATGGCACGACGTTGATGACTGTGTCATCATAGGGGCTGAAATTGCCGCTGGAGTATACGACGGAGACACCATGCATGGCGGCGTGGAGGGAGCCAAGCGTGACGGGCTCATGGAAGAAGGACTTGGTATCGTAAGCGAGAGACGCGTCCAAGCCGAAGGAGACGAAGATGACATCAGTACCGTCATGGATGTAGGACTCGAAGCCAGGGAGGACGCCGACGGCGGCAACGCACTCCGCCGACCAGCAGACCTTCTAGGCCGCGACACGTGTCCGTGGCGTGCCGCTTTTGGCGGTGACAGTGGCGTATCCGAAGAGGCTGGCACGGGGTACAGAGCTGTCGACAGTGATGGAGAGCGTGTGGGTGCCGCGGCCCTCGGTGTCGTACGTCCAGTTAGCGCCATGGTCGATTTGCTGAGTAGCATTTCTTTGTTGAAGAACCAGGTGCCGATGATCTTGCGGTTGTAGGCAAAACCGTGCTTCACGGAGTCATGGTAGGAGTTCTTCCAGTGGGCTGGCACCTAGGCTTCATGTCTTGGTATTGGATGAACATTTTTTACTAGTTACTGGAAACACGTTCAGTTTAATTGCTGGCTACGTGATACTTCACCTAGGATGAAAAATAGCACCGCCCCACATAATAACATAATAATGACTAAATATTGCATCTTTTACATAATCTTCTTTTGAAATATTATTCTCTTTTAGTGCTCTTTAAATAAGAACTTCAATGACATTCTCGTATTCAATGCAGCAAGCTTTTTTTGTCTTCATAGAACTTAAATTGGACTTCAATAACTTGCATGATCCACTTCGATTACCTGCTTGCTTGTGAGTAAACAAGCAGGGAGTTTCTTGCGAACAACACTTGTATTTCAGCGTTGCGACGCTATACAAATTATTCGATAAAATAATAATGTACAACGATTATATCAAACGAACAACACATATTATCAAATTTGACCGGTTGATCTTATTAAAAATTTTGGGGAAAATTTCAAAGCCACACTTAAAGCATATTATATGCTCAACGACATCACAAATATTATATTATTATTATTATTATTATTATTATTATTATTATTATTATTATTATTATTATTTAAATAAGATGAGCCGGTCAAACTTGGTGTAAAAAATCAAACAAATTATAAATTGAAACGGAGGGAGTATATTAATCAAAGAGACGACTAAAAAGAACGTAATAGGAGCGGCGACTAATGTCCGATTATTACCATTTTTTGAAAATGTCAAAATTACTAATTACTAGATATATTAAATCTTGTAAGAGTGGCATTTAAGTGATTACAATCTTGTAAGAATGACATTTAGAGGATTATATTTTTGACTTCGGAATTATAAAGTTAGTTTCATCATTTTACCTTGACCTTTAAGTTAATTGTGACATTCTATCCTATCCGTCACAGTCAAAATAACTATGGACTGAAGACGGCGGCATGAAATAATAATAATTATATCTGAGAGGCATAGAAGGGACTAGAACATTTACAATAGCAAATAAGATACTAGATAAAATTACATAGACATAAGAGAATTCTCTCTTATTTATATCATGCACACACCTAAAGGCAAGTCCTATTGGAAAATAGTTAGACCGGCTATTTTGTGCGGTGCATAATGTTGGTCTACAAAAAGACGACATGGTCAACAATTAAATGTTGTGAAAAGGTGTATGTTGCTTTGGATTTATAGCCATACAAGAAGAGATCGAATTCGGAATGATAATATACGTGATAGGCTATGGGTAGCAACAATTGAAGAAAAGAATATCTAACATCAATTGAGATGGTTTAGACATGTCCAACGGCTAGAGGCACCAGTGTAATAGTGTTCCAACTTGAATTATATATAAGGATAGAAAACTAAAAAAGGTACTCCAACAGTTGCCTCATTTATTTTTTGTAAAAAATATAGTGCATGTCCAATTGTGTCTAAAAAACACAACATTACTAGTACAATTTCCACACGATACGACGACACACAATCATGTAACAATGCAACGGCTAGGCGACATGCGAGGCCACATTAGCAAGCCAGTGTGGTAGACCCTCTCCATAAAAATATCCATAACAATTAAATATCAAGGCGGACATATGATTCACATTCTAGATATTACACCGATAAAAGCAAAACTACACTTTATTCTATCCAAAAGCTAAGAAAGATACAAGTTAAAAAAGAATGTTTGGGCTTAAATGGTTTATTACACTTCATTGTTAGAGAAGGAATGGAGGAACTATGTTTGATATGTCACGCACGACACATGATACACGAAACTCATGCTTTAAAAAATAGCAAAGATTTGAGCCTGCACTATAGAATCCCACGGTCCCTACCGACAAACTTCATGCTAACCACCCCTCTTTCCGTACCAGGTGCGTCGTCCTTCCTACCAGCTGCCCCGCCCTATTGGCAGATATGGATATGGCTGGACGAGAGAGACCCAAATCCTGTTGGTTTTCCGTTGAATGCTGCCATACGACAGAGAATAAACAAAATACGAAAGAGAATGAAAAGCGGCATGTCCTTGTAGTTGTTGCCGGCGTCAAACAATGCAGAACACACACTGTTGGATGTTAGGATTTTGTTTGGGACCTATTTTCTGTCCGTTTTTAAAATTAGGGGCGCAATTACAAGGAACTATCGTGGAGTTGCTCAAAGTAACAGCCATGACTTTAGCAGCCTCCACACTTGAGCAGCCGCCTCCACCCTTGATCCTAGTACACATGTGAGTCGCACTCGGGTTTGGCCCCCCTAAATCCGGGTGTGACAGACCCCATCAGGTAGGAGGGGCTCTAGGGTTTCTTTGTAGACATCAGACCACCCAAAGCGCCACATGTCGAAGTAGAATATAGGTGAAGATTAGGGTTGGAAAGCTACAACTAGGGCTAAAACGAGATCTAACCTAAGAACAAGAAAGTAAATAAAAGATAATTGGTGTTTGGTTTGATTGATTGTGTTTCACTCAGTCATACCCCTTTATATATATATGAGTAGGAGGTGTCGTCCCTTTCCTAGGCGAACTCTAACAAAATCCCATAAGAAATTGGATGAATCTCGCAAGAAATCAGGATTCCAACCTAATTGATATAATCCCGGATGGTCCAGGCTAACACGCACGAACTGCGTAGACCGTTCGACCTACTATGCTGGATCGTCCATGGGGCCTATCAAATTAGGTTTTCCATTCAGCCGTACCTTTTCATATATATAAAGGGGAGGGAGTCTAGACCCATTTCTATGTGAACTCCAACAAAATCCCCTAAGAAACCAGATGAAACTCGCAAGAAATCAGGACTCCAACCCAAGTTGACCTAAAACGCATGGATTGCCTAGGGCGCGTACTGTCTCGGCTACTACGCTGGACCGTTCATAGGTCCTGTCAAATTAGGTGTTCAACACATGCCCCTTTGCCTTTTGACGGGTTCAGCGAGCCAAAAGCACATGTACGCCTCACATATTTTGGAGATCAAGACAAGCATACACTAACATATATTTTCTCAAAGTAAGACTCGACGTGAGAACATCGATCTCCAAAGCATCTTGCCAAATAGTAGTGTCGGCGTTTCGAGACCGGGGGGTCCCTGGGCCGACGAGTGAAATGTCGCCGCGTGCCCCAGCCCAGATGGGTCGGCGCGAGACGGAGCGCGAAGGGGGGAAAAAGGCAGCCGGAGCGAGAGAGAGGTGGAAATCTGAGAGCACCTAAAGGGGGGGGTGAATAGGTGATCCTGTAACACTTAAAACTTAGGCCACAAAAAACTTGGTTAAGTGTTAGCACAATAACTGCCAAGTGGCTAGAGAGGAATCTTCAACAAAACACAATAACCAACAAGATCAATCACAGAGATGGCACGGTGGTTATCCCGTGGTTCGGCCAAGACCAACGCTTGCTTACTCCACGTTGTGGCGTCCCAACGGACGAGGGTTGCAATCAACCCCTCTCAAGCGGTCCAAAGACCCACTTGAATACCACAGTGTTTTGCTTGCTTTTTCTCAATCCCGTTTGTGAGGAATCTCCACAACTTGGAGCCTCTCGCCCTTACACTTGAAATTCACAAAGAAACACGGAGCAAGAGAGGGATTAGCAACACACTCAAGACAAGAAATCACAGCAACACCACGCACACAAGTCGCAATGAGAGCTCACAACACAACTCAATGAGTTCACTACTCAACTAGAGCTCTAATTGCTATCGCAAAGAATCAAAGGCGCGGAATTGATGTCTTGGTGCTTAGGAATGTTGTAGGAATGCTTGGTATACTCCTCCATGCGCCTAGGGGTCCCTTTTATAGCCCCAAGGCAGCTAGGAGCCGTTGAGAGCAATCTAGGAAGGCTGATCTTGCCTTCTGTCGATTGGCGCACCGGACAGTCCGGTGCACACCGGACACTGTCCGGTGCCCGATTCCTTTCCATAAATGGCGCAGTCGACCGTTGGCAGGCTGAGAGCCGTTGGCGCACCGGACATGTCCGGTGCACACCGGACAGTCCGGTGCCTTCTTCTAGCCGTTGGCTCGGCCACGTGTCCCGCGCAGATTGCGCGGCCGACCATTGGCCCGGCCGACCGTTGGCTCACCGGACAGTCCGGTGCACACCGGACAGTCCGGTGAATTATAGCCGTACGTCGCCGATGAATTCCCGAGAGCGACGAGTTCGCCTGTGAACGGCCCACCGGACAGTCCGGTGCACCACCGGACAGTCCGGTGAATTATAGTCGTACACCGCCGTCGAAGTCCCGAGAGCAGCCATTTTGCTCGAGCCATCCTGGCGCACCGGACACTGTCCGGTGCACCACCGGACAGTCCGGTGCTCCCAGACTGAGCAGATTCTTGGCTGCTCGAGCCAAGACATTTCCAATTGGATTTTTCCTGTTTCCAGCACTTAGACACAATACATTAGTCTCTAAAACAATGTACTAAGTCTGAGAAACATACCTTTATCCTTGATTTGCACTTTGTCCACCATTTTACACTTAGGCACTTGTGTTGGACACTAAATCACCAAAATACTTAGAAATGGCCCAAGGACACATTTCCCTTTCAATCTCCCCCTTTTTGGTGATTTATGCCAACACAACATAAAGCAAGTAGAACAAGTACAAAATCAATTCAAATGAGAACTCAAATTGTTTTGATTCAAATTTGACATATATGGATCATCCTTTGCCACCACTTGGTTTGTTTTTGCAAATTAAACTCAAATTTCTATCTCTACGTCAAGCACACATGTTAAGACATAAAGAGAGTCATTCCAAGAGAAATTGATTCAAGATTTCAAAAAAACTCCCCTTTTCCCATGATCAACACTTCTCCCCATAAGAAGCCAACTTTTGACAAGAGAGACAATAAAAGAGTTTTGACAAACCAAAAGCTCTATTCTACTATTTTCAAAATCTCTCAATTGGTAGCTGATCCATTTATCGCTTTGGCCTTTATTTTCTCCCCCTTTGGCATCAAGCACCAAAACGGGATCAATCTTGGCCCTTTAACCCCATTGCCTCACCAAAATCTTCAACTAAGAGCAAATAGGCAATAAGAGTATAAAGATGAACTTGGAAAAGTTACTCTTTTCATCGGAGTGCAGTGGAAGTCTTGCATGATCCAAGTCCACCTTTTCCCTTCCAATTCTCCTTGGAGACTAAAACAACTAAACTCAAGTACATGGTTAGTCTCAAAGGGTCAAGTTGTAGCACAGCTCCCCCTAAATATGTGCATCACTTGCAAAAAGGACTTGTGAGGTCCAGGGAGTGTTTGTACAACTTGAGCACCACAATAAGCAACAAAATACAGAATAAACATGATCAAGGGCATAAACACATGTATGCTACAATTCAATCCTAGTTCCGCGAATCTAAGATATTGAGCTCACTACGCAGCCTGCAAAAGGTCTTCTCATCTAGAGGCTTGGTAAAGATATCAGCTAGCTGGTTCTCGGTGCTAACATGAAACACTTCGATATCTCCCTTTTGCTGGTGGTCTCTCAAAAAGTGATGCCGGATGTCAATGTGTTTTGTGCGACTGTGCTCAACAGGATTTTCCGCTATTCGGATAGCACTCTCATTATCACATAGGAGTGGGACTTTGCTCAGATTGTAGCCAAAGTCCCGGAGGGTTTGCCTCATCCAAAGCACTTGCGCACAACACTGTCCTGCGGCAACGTACTCGGCCTCAGCGGTGGATAGGGCAACGGAAGTTTGTTTCTTAGAGTTCCACGACACCAGGGACCTTCCTAAGAATTGGCACGTCCCCGATGTACTCTTCCTATCGACCTTACATCCAGCATAGTCGGAGTCTGAATATCCAATCAAGTCAAAGTTAGACCCCTTTGGATACCAGATCCCGAAGCAAGGCGTAGCGACTAAATATCTCAAAATTCGCTTCACAGCCACTAAGTGACACTCCTTTGGATCGGATTGAAATCTAGCACACATGCATATAGGCCTGGGCATAAAAACCGAAAACCGAACACCGAAACCGAAAAAACCGGAACCGAAACCGAAAAAACCGGAACCGATCAAACCGTTATATTTTTCGGTTACCATTCTTCAGAAACCGAAATTTAGTTCGGTTTTCGGTTTTTAGTTCGGTTTAAACCGAAAAACCGAACTGTTAGCCCATCAGCCTATAATCCCATTTCAGCCCAAGTCTTCAGAAACGCGGCTTGCTGTCTTGGGCCTTCTCCGGCTCTCAGCCCCTCACGCTGCCTGGGCCCAGGTGCAGGCACCCTTGCTCAATCCCGTCGGCATGCAGAATAGCAATTCAGAATTCCTTGTATTATTCTATGTAGGCATGCAGCACTGGCAATCGGTCAGTAGCAATAGCACTGGCATAGCAAATTAGCAATAGCAGGCGATCAGGCCTTGGAGTCGTCCGAGTGCTGGGACGGAAGCCGTGTAGGCGTGTACTATGCAGCACATAGCTATTTGTTTTTTTCGGACTACACAGCCAGCTAGCCGGCAGACAGGGTACTGAAAGTCTGAAACACAGCACAGCCTAGTTCGGTTTTTTCGGTTAAACCGAAAACCGAACCGAACTATACGGTTAACCGGAGGTCCGGTTTTTCCTTTTCTAAAGATAATTTCGGTTGGCATTTTTCAAAAACCGAACTTTAAAAAAAACCAAAAAACCGAACCGAAAAATTTCGGTTAACCGAGTGCCCAGTCCTACATGCATACGCTAAGCATAATATCCGGTCTACTAGCACACAAATAAAGTAAGGACCCTATCATAGACCGGTATGCTTTTTGATCAATGGACTTACCTCCTTTGTTGAGGTCAGTGTGTCCGTCAGTTCCCATTGGCGTCTTCGCGGGCTTGGCGTCCTTCATCCCAAACCTCTTTAGCAAATCTTGTGTGTACTTCGTTTGGGAGATGAAAGTGCCGTCCTTGAGTTGCTTCACTTGGAACCCAAGGAAGTAGTTCAACTCGCCCATCATCGACATCTCGAATTTCTGCGTCATAACCCTGCTAAACTCTTCACAAGACTTTTGATTAGTAGAACCAAATATTATGTCATCGACATAAATTTGGCACACAAAAAGATCACCATCGCAAGTCTTAGTAAAAAGAGTTGGATCGGCTTTCCCAACCTTGAAAGCATTAGCAATTAAAAAGTCTCTAAGGCATTCATACCATGCTCTTGGGGCTTGCTTAAGTCCATAGAGCGCCTTAGAGAGCTTACACACGTGGTCGGGGTACCGTTCATCCTCGAAGCCAGGGGGTTGCTCTACGTACACCTCCTTGATCGGCCCGTTGAGGAAAGCGCTCTTCACATCCATTTGGTACAACCTGAAAGAATGGTGAGCGGCATATGCTAGCAAGATACGAATTGATTCTAGCCTAGCCACAGGAGCAAAAGTCTCCTCAAAGTCCAAACCTGCGACTTGGGCATAACCTTTTGCCACAAGTCGAGCCTTGTTCCTCATCACTACCCCGTGCTCGTCCTGTTTGTTGCGGAACACCCACTTGGTTCCCACAACATTTTGCTTGGGACGAGGCACCAGTGTCCAAACTTCATTGCGCTTGAAATTGTTGAGTTCCTCCTGCATGGCCAACACCCAGTCCGGATCTAGCAAGGCCTCTTCTACCCTGAAAGGCTCAATAGAAGAGACAAAGGAGTAATGCTCACAAAAATTAACTAATCTCGAGCGAGTAGTTACTCCCTTGCTAATATCACCCAATATCTGGTCGACGGGATGATCCCTTTGAATCGTCGCTCGAACTTGGGTTGGAGGTGCCTGAGATGCTTCTTCCTCTTCAACTTGAACATCCTGTGCTCCCCCTTGATCATGCGCCTCCACTTGAGGTACCTGTTCGTCATCTTGGGATGGGGGATGCACCATAGTTGAGGAAGACGGTTGATCTTGCCCCAAATGTTCCTGAGGCCGTACATCTCCAATCGTCATGGTGCGTATCACGGCCGTTGGAACGTCTTCTTCATCTATATCATCAAGATCAACAACTTGCTCTCTTGGAGAGCCATTAGTCTCATCAAATACAACGTCACTAGAGACTTCAACCAAACCCGATGATTTGTTGAAGACCCTATACGCCTTTGTATTTGAATCATAACCTAATAAAAACCCTTCTACAGCTTTGGGAGCAAATTTAGAGGTTCTACCTTTCTTCACAAGAATATAACACTTGCTCCCAAATACACGAAAATAAGATACATTGGGTTTGTTACCAGTCAGCAGCTCGTATGAAGTCTTCTTGAGGAGGCGGTGAAGGTAGACCCTGTTGATGGCGTGGCAAGCCGTGTTCACGGCTTCCGACCAAAAGCGCTCGGGGGTCTTGAACTCTCCAAGCATAGTCCTCGCCATATCTATGAGTGTCCTGTTCTTCCTCTCTACCACACCATTTTGCTGAGGTGTGTAGGGAGCGGAGAACTCGTGCTTGATCCCCTCCTCCTCAAGGAACTCCTCCACTTGAAGATTCTTGAATTCGGACCCGTTGTCGCTTCTTATCTTCTTCACCTTGAGCTCAAACTCATTTTGAGCTCTCCTGAGGAAGCGCTTGAGGGTCCCTTGGGTTTCAGACTTATCCTGCAAAAAAGAACACCCAAGTAAAGCGGGAAAAGTCATCAACAATAACTAGACCATACTTACTTCCTCCTATGCTCAGATAGGCGACGGGTCCGAAGAGGTCCATATGCAGCAGCTCCAGAGGTCTTGAAGTGGTCATCACATTCTTGCTGTGATGTGCTCCTCCCACTTGTTTACCTGCTTGACAAGCTGCACAAGGTCTATCTTTTTCGAAATGTACATTGGTTAGACCTATCACGTGTTCTCCCTTTAGAAGCTTGTGGAGGTTCTTCATCCCCACATGTGCTAAGCGGCGATGCCACAACCAGCCCATGCAAGTCTTAGCCATTAAGCATGCATCTAGACCGACCTCTTCTTTTGCAAAATCAACTAAATAAAGTTTGCCGTCTAGTACACCCTTAAAAGCTAGTGAACCATCACATCTTCTAAAGACAGACACATCTACATTTGTAAATAGACAATTATATCCCATATTACATAATTGACTGACAGATAGTAAATTATATCCAAGAGACTCAACTGAAAACACATTAGAGATAGAGTGCTCATTAGATAATGCAATCTTGCCTAAACCTTTCACCTTGCCTTGGTTCCCATCACCGAATATGATTGAATCTTGGGAATCCTTATTCTTGACGTAGGAGGTGAACATCTTCTTCTCCCCCGTCATATGGTTTGTGCATCCGCTGTCGATAATCCAGCTTGAACCCCTGGATGCATAAACCTTCTTCTCCCTTGCCATAAGGCATGTGTGACGCTCGTTGGGGAAGAGGGACGACTTGTTGAAGGCGGTGGCGGCGAGTCCTTCATTGTCGGAGTCGGACGAGGAGCAATCCGAATCCCACTCCTTGCCAAGATGTGCCTCGCACTTTGCCTTCTTATAGTTCTTCTTCTTCTCCCTCTTGTTCCCTTGATCCTGGTCACTATCATTGTCGGGACAGTTAGCAATAAAATGACCAAGCTTACCACATTTGAAGCATGAGCGCTTCCCCTTTGTCTTGGTGATGAGGGCCATCTCTTGCGACCCTTTAGCGCCGTCTTGAATCTCTTGATGATGAGGGCCATCTCTTCATCATTAAGTCCGGCCGCCTCAATTTGTGCCACCTTGCTAGGTAGCGCCTCCTTGCTTCTTGTTGCCTTGAGAGCAAGGGGTTGAGGCTCGTTGATTGGACCATTCAACGCGTCGTCCACGTACCTCGCCTCCTTGATCATCATTCGCCCGCTTACAAATTTCCCAAGGACTTCTTCAGGCGACATTTTGGTGTACCTGGGATTCTCACGAATATTATTCACCAAATGAGGATCAAGAACGGTAAAGGACCTTAGCATCAGTCGGACGACGTCGTGGTCCGTCCATCGCGTGCTTCCGTAGCTCCTTATTTTGTTGATAAGGGTCTTGAGCCGGTTGTATGTTTGGGTTGGCTCCTCGCCCCTTATCATCGCGAATCAACCAAGCTCGCCCTCCACCAATTCCATCTTGGTGAGCAAGGTGACGTCGTTCCCCTCATGAGAAATCTTGAGGGTGTCCCATATTGGCTTGGCGTTATCCAAGCCGCTCACTTTGTGGTATTCATCCCTGCACAATGAAGCTAGAAGAACAGTAGTAGCTTGTGCATTCTTATGAATTTTCTCATTAATGAACATGGGACTATCCATACTATCAAAGTGCATTCCACTCTCTACAATCTCCCATATACTAGGATGGAGAGAGAAAAGGTGACTACGCATTTTGTGGCTCCAAAATCCGTAGTCCTCCCCATCAAAGTGTGGAGGCTTGCCGAGAGGAATGGATAATAAATGAGCATTTGTACTTTGAGGAATACGAGAGTAATCAAAAGAAAAGTTTGAATTGACCGGTTTCCTTCTCTCATAGTCGTTGTGGTCGTCGTCCTTTTGGGAAGAAGTAGACTCATCGCTGTCGTCGTAGTAGACAATTTCCTTGATGCGCCTTGTCTTCTTCTTCTTCCCGTCTTTCCGTCTATAGCCCGAGCCGGAGTCTGTGGGCTTGTCATCCTTCGGCTCGTTGACGAAGGATTCCTTCTCTTTGTCGTTAATCACGATTTCCTTCCCCTTAGGATCCATCTCTTTGGGCGGTTAGTCCCTTTGTGAAGAGAATGGCTCTGATACCAATTCAGAGCACCTAGAGGGGGGGGTGAATAGGTGATCCTGTAACACTTAAAACTTAGGCCACAAAAAACGTGGTTAAGTGTTAGCACAATAACTGCCAAGTGGCTAGAGAGGAATCTTCAACAAAACACAATAACCAACAAGATCAATCACAGAGATGGCACGGTGGTTATCCCGTGGTTCGGCCAAGACCAACGCTTGCCTACTCCACGTTGTGGCGTCCCAACGGACGAGGGTTGCAATCAACCCCTCTCAAGCGGTCCAAAGACCCACTTGAATACCACGGTGTTTTGCTTGCTTTTTCTCAATCCCGTTTGCGAGGAATCTCCACAACTTGGAGCCTCTCGCCCTTACACTTGAAATTCACAAAGAAACACGGAGCAAGAGAGGGATTAGCAACACACTCAAGACAAGAAATCACAGCAACACCACGCACACAAGTCGCAATGAGAGCTCACAACACAACTCAATGAGTTCACTACTCAACTAGAGCTCTAATTGCTATCGCAAAGAATCAAAGGCGCGAAATTGATGTCTTGGTGCTTAGGAATGTTGTAGGAATGCTTGGTCTACTCCTCCATGCGCCTAGGGGTCCCTTTTATAGCCCCAAGGCAGCTAGGAGCCGTTGAGAGCAATCTAGGAAGGCTGATCTTGCCTTCTGTCGACTGGCGCACCGGACAGTCCGGTGCACACCGGACACTGTCCGGTGCCCGATTCCTTTCCATAAATGGCGCAGTTGACCGTTGGCAGGCTGAGAGCCGTTGGCGCACCGGACATGTCCGGTGCACACCGGACAGTCCGGTGCCTTCTTCTAGCCGTTGGCTCGGCCACGTGTCCCGCGTAGATTGCGCGGCCGACCGTTGGCCCGGCCGACCGTTGGCTCACCGGACAGTCCGGTGAATTATAGCCGTACGTCGCCGATGAATTCCCGAGAGCGACGAGTTCGCCTGTGAACGGCCCACCGGACAGTCCGGTGCACCACCGGACAGTCCGGTGAATTATAGCCGTACACCGCCGTCGAAGTCCCGAGAGCAGCCATTTTGCTCGAGCCATCCTGGCGCACCGGACACTGCCCGGTGCACCATCGAACAGTCCGGTGCTCCCAGACTGAGCAGATTCTTGGCTGCTCGAGCCAAGACATTTCCAATTGGATATTTCCTGTTTCCAGCACTTAGACACAATACATTAGTCTCTAAAACAATGTACTAAGTCTGAGAAACATACCTTTATCCTTGATTTGCACTTTGTCCACCATTTTACACTTAGGCACTTGTGTTGGACACTAAATCACCAAAATACTTAGAAATGGCCCAAGGGCACATTTCCCTTTCAAAATCCCGCGGCCTTCGTGTTTGTCCCGCGCCTAGGTCGGGTGCGCTTGCAGTAGGGGGTTACAAGCGTCCACGCGGGAGGGGAGCGAGCGGCCTCACGCGAGCGCCTGTCCCGTCCTCTTCCCTGCGCGGCCAACACTTTGTAAGGGGGCCCTGGTCCTTCCTTTTATAGGGGTAAGGAGAGGATCCAGGTGTACAATGGGGGTGTAGCAGAGTGCTACCGTGTCTAGCAGAGGAGAGCTAGCGCCCTAAGTACATGCCATCGTGGCAGCCGGAGAGGTTTTGGCACCCGGTTCGTGTGGTGTCGTGGCCGTCGGAGGAGCGCTGGAGCCTAGCGGAAGGACAGCTGTCGGGGCTGTCGAGTCCTTGCTGACGTCCTCTCGCTTCCGTAAGGGGGCTGAGAGCCGCCATCGTCATAGAGCGTGCGAGGCGCCATCATTACTTGTCTGGTGGAGCGAGCCAGATGGGACGCTGGTCTTGTTCCCCGTAGCCTGAGTCAGCTTGGGGTAGGGTAATGATGGCGCCTCCTATTGACGTGGTCTGTCCGTGCCCTAGGTTGGGCGATGTGGAGGCTCCTCCGAGGTCGAGGTCGAGTCCGTCTTCCGAGGCCGAGGTCGAGTCCGAGCCCCTGGGTCGAGCGAGGCGGAGACCGTCGGCGGAGGCCAGGGCTGAGTCCGAGCCCTGGGGTCGGGCGAAGCGGAGTTCGTCGTCTTCAGGGGCCGAGCCCGAGTCCGAGCCCTGGGGTCGGGCGGAGCGGAGTTCGCCGTCTTCCGGGGCTGACCTGAGTCCGAGCCCTGGGGTCGGGCGGAGCGGAGTTCATCGTCTTCCGGGGCTGAGCCCGAGTCCGAGCCCTGGGTCGGGCGGAGCGGAGTTCGCCATCTTCCGGGGCTGAGCCCGAGTCCGAGCCCTGGGTCGGGCGGAGCGGAGTTCGCCGTCTTCTGGGGCTGAGCCCGAGTCCGAGCCCTGGGTCGGGCGGAGCGGAGTTCGCCGTCTTCCGGGGCTGAGCCCGAGTCCGAGCCCTGGGTCGGGCGGAGCGGAGTTTCCTATGGTGCCTGAGGCTGGGCCTGGCTGCCTGTCAGCCTCACTCTGTCGAGTGGCACAGCAGTCGGAGCGGCGCAGGCGACGTTGTCCTTCTGTCAGGCCGGTCAGTGGAGCGGCGAAGTGACTGCGGTCACTTCGGCTCTGTCGACTGGAGGACGTGCGTCAGGATAAAGGTGTCAGGCCACCTTTGCATTAAATGCCCCTGCGATTTGGTCGGTTGGCGTGGCGATTTGGCCAGGGTTGCTTCTTGGCAAAGACTGGGCCTCGGGCGAGCCGGAAGTATGTTCGTCGCTGGAGGGGGGCCTCGGGCGAGACGTAGATCCTCCGGGGTCGGCTGCCCTTGCCCGAGGCTGGGCTTGAGCGAGGCGTGATCGAGTCCCTCGAATGGACCGATCCCTGACTTAGTCGCACCCATCAGGCCTTTGCAGCTTTGTGCTGATGGGGGTTACCAGCTGAGAATTAGGAGTCTTGAGGGTACCCCTAATTTTGGTCCCCGACAGTAGCCCCCGAGCCTCGAAGGGAGTGTTAACACTCGCTTGGAGGCTTTTATCACACTTTTTTGCAAGGGGACCAGCCTTTCTCGGTTGCGTTTTGTTCCGGTGGGTGCGCGCGAGCGCACCCGCGGGTGTAGCCCCCGAGGCCTCGGAGGAGTGGTTTGACTCCTCCGAGGTCTTAATGCCTCGTGTAATGCTTCGGCTGGTCTGGTCGTTCCCTCATGCGAGCTGGCCGTAGCCCGGATGCACGGTCGAGTCCCAAGTCCTCGGGCTGGTATGTTGACGCTGTCAACGGTTTGGCTGGAGCCGGGTTTGCGAGAGCAGCCTCCGAGCCTCTGCACAGGGCGAGAGGACGGTCAAGGGCAGACTCGACTTTTTTACATACGCCCCTGCGTCGCCTTTCCGCAAGGAGGAGGGGGGAAAGCGCCATGTTGCCCTCGAAGGGCGCCGAACATGGTGTCTCCGGTGAGCTGCTGGCGGGTAATCCGAGTGGACGCCCGTGCCCCATTTGTTAGGGGTCGGCTAGAGGCCCGGAGGCGCGCTCAAAAGTACCTGCGGGTGATCTGCCGGACCCGGTCCCCTGTCGACGGGGTCCGAGGGCTCGATGCCTCCCTCTGATGGGATTCCGTTACAAGATCGTTCCCGCTGGTCTCAGAAATGTCCTAGGGTACCTCGGGAGCGTAGCCCGAGCCTTGGTTATGTATCGAACGTACCCAGGGTCATCCCTCGCTCTGTATCTGAGGCGGCTGTGAACCCTTCGAGGGCCAGCCTACGAACCCCTGATCAGTAGTGGGCGCGGAGCCCGAGTAGCCTGAGGCGGCCGTTGAACCCTTCCGAGGGGCTGGCCTTCGAACCTCTGACCAGTAGTGGGTGTGGGGCCCATGCACTCTGAGGCGGCTATTAAACCCCTCCGAGGGGCCAGCCTTTGAACCTCTGATCAGTAGGGAGGCTCGGAGCCTGTTTCCTTCACGGAGAAGGATCCTTTTCGGGGTATCCCCCTTTCCCGGTCCCTGTTGTAAGAGAGAGAAAGAGGAAAAAGAAAAGGATACGAAATCGTGTCGTGGCGCACCTCTGTGGACACGGTCATTATGGCGAAGGCGAAGCATCGCTTGCTTCTCCTGCCAGAGGCGCCGCCTGTCCCGCCGTGGAGTTAATGCGATGGGGCGAGTAGTTCGTGGGGCGGCCGTTGCGCGTGCGCGAGCCGTTCGAGGAACGGAACACGGGCGCGCCGTCTTCACGCCGTGAGAGAGGGTTCTCTCACTGCCCCAGGATGGGACGTAGGCTTGGCTGACGACGTGACCGCTGCTCCCGCCCGCCTGCCACCGCCATTACTGCCTGCCCATTTTTGGCCGTATTGACCGTCGCGCTTGGCTGGCACTGCTGGGTCGTACGCAGGGTTGCCTCGAGTCGCAGTACTGGTTCCGCAGTCGAGGAGGCGTGGCAGTGGTGCGAGTGGCGGTGCAGTTGCTTGCACGTAGCGACCGGCGCGCCAGTTGCATGACGCGTGGGCGTGGGCCCCCATGCTGGGTGCGTTGGAAGTCGGAGGGGCGCGCCCACTTGGCGCGGTTGCATGCCGCCTGCATGGCTGCCCGCCCTTTCGCCCGCTGGTCTGGGCGAAAGCGGAGGAATGCTCGTAACCGCTGGGCGGTTGCATGCTCCGCGCGCGGTGGTTTGGCTTCTTCTGCTCTGGGCCAGCTTGCATGACGCGTGGGACCCAGCCCCCGCACCGTATGGGGAGGACTTTGGAGCGTGTTGGAGAAGACTTAGCCCACGACGGCTGGGGACGCAAGTAGGGAGGGTCGCCTTTAAAAGGAGGGTGACCCCCTTGAAAGGCGACCATGTCTTCGCGCTCCCTTATGCATCGTGTCTTTCCACCTTCCGAGCCCCCGGATGGGGGACACCCGCAATCCTTCCGCCTTGTCGTTGGAGGAACGCAACTCCGTGGGAGTTGGTACCTTTCAGCCATCGTTCGGCTTCAAGGATTTTCATCATACAGCCCGGCTGCACCCCTCCGCCGGCGGTCACCCAAGACGGTGACCTCCAGCTCGATGGCGGGGGAAAGCAAGCCGGGCTGCGGCCTCTGCCCCTCCCTCAGCCTCAAGGATTTTCATCATCAGTGCTGGGGAGGGGAGTGTGCCGAGTTGGGGTCGGTCTTCTGTTGCTCCGTAGGCCCCCCAATCGTGTGGGGTTGTTCGTACCTGCGGAGGTGGAACCGGAGTTCCATTTGTAATGGCACCTTGAATGCCGGTCTTTTGTTCATTGTGGCTGTCGGGGCTTGAACGTGTATGTATTTTTGGCGCGGAGCCATGTTTTTTCCTCATTTTCGAGCACTAAGACTCGCCTGTTGGTTGTCTGAACCGCTTCACCAAGTGTGAGTCGCCCCGTGCAAAGGTGACGAGTGAGGTATCCGTATCCCGGAGGCGTAGGAGTCCCTCGGCTCGGTCGGCCTTGTTGTCCGAGGTTTCTCTTGCTTAGTTAAAGAAACCCCTCGGCCGCTCTTCGATGAGCCGAAGCCAGGGGTAGCGGTGTCAGCACGGACAGAGGCAGAGTTGGCTCAAAAAGAAGACTTGGTCGACCGGAGTCTGGCCGGGTCGTCCGTTAGCGGGACCGACGCCGGAGTTGAGTTGCCGAGGCCTCGGGCCGAGCTGATGTCTTTGGGGGACAGCTGGCCGAGGCCTCGGGGTGACCAGCCGAGCCGCCTGCTCGAGCCGGATTCTTGGAGGAGACCCTGGCGGCGATGGCCCGGGCGTGATGATGACGTCGTCCTTCAGAGTGGAGATCCTCGGACCGCGTCGCCGTCCGAGGCTAGGTCGGACCTCGCCGAAGGTGTAGTCGACGTCGAGGGTGCTGCTGCTCCCTTCAGCTATCGAGATCCGAGCCTGCAGGATCGGATTATCTTGTAGCGTGTGTTTTCTGCGGCCGCCGAGGCCCAAACACGTCATTGCCGTGTTGTAAAGCTGCGTTTCTTTTCCTCTTGTTTCGAGTATCTGGTCTTTTTCGTCAGTAACAGATTTGTCTGTGCGAGCGAGAGTTGCTTTTCACGGAAGGTGATGAGTGAGGTATCCGTATCCCGGAGGTGTAGGAATCCCTCGGCTCGGTCGGCCTTGCCGCTTACGCGTGCTCTTGCTCGTCCATAGGGGTCTTTCACCGACGCAGTCGAGAAGGCCCGAAAAATCGCTTCGGCAGAGGAGCTTTCGAGCGCGAAGACTTGTTCGGTCCGCGGAATCACTTATCCGAACGCGAGTTACTTATCGCAGAAGGTGATGAGTGAGGTATCCGTATCCCGGAGGCGTAGGAGTCCCTCGGCTCGGCCAGCCTTGGCTGCTTACGTGTACTCCGTCGTTTTCAGGATTCACTTTCGAAGTAGTCGAAAAGCACGAAAGACATTCTGGCAGAAAGGATCTTTTTTCGAGGAAAATTTCGACGCAGAGGGGGTTCCCCCCTTTTAGCCCCCGAGGGAGGGTCGGGCTTTGCCGAGGCAAGGCTGACCCTTCCTTGATGACTAAACTTTGCGTGGGAGCGAAGTATATGAACAACTTGAAAGCATCTTAAGGGTAGAAGCGACGTAGCTGTTGGATGTTCCAAGCGTTGCTGTAGACCTCGCCTTGACTGTTGGCCAGCTTGTACGTTCCGGGCTTCATAACTTTAGCGATGACGAACGGCCCTTCCGAGGGAGGCATGAGTTTGTGCTGCCCACGGGCGTCCTGTCGCAGCCGAAGCACCAGGTCGCCCACCTGGAGGTCTCGGGACCGGACCCCTCGGGCGTGGTAGCGTCGCAGGGACTGCTGATACCGCGCCGAGTGTAGTACGGCCATGTCCCGAGCCTCTTCCAGCTGGTCCAGCGAGTCTTCTCGACTAGCTTGGTTGCTTTGGTCGGTGTAGGCCCTCGTCCTCGGGGAGCCGTATTCTAAGTCTGTGGGCAAGATGGCCTCGGCCCCATAGACTAGAAAGAACGGCGTGAAGCCCGTGGCTCGGCTCGGCGTTGTCCTCAGGCTCTAGACCACCAAGGGGAGTTCCTTCATCCATCGCTTGCCGAACTTGTTGAGGTCGTTGTAGATCCGAGGCTTGAGTCCTTGTAGAATCATGCCGTTGGCACGCTCTACTTGCCCATTCGTCATGGGGTGAGCCACGGCGGCCCAGTCCACCCGGATGTGGTGATCCTCGCAGAAGTCCAGGAACTTTCTGCCGGTGAACTGGGTGCCGTTGTCGGTGATGATGGAGTTCGGGACCCCAAAATGATGGATGATGTTGGTGAAGAACGCCACCGCCTGTTCGGACTTGATGCTGTTTAGGGGTCGGACCTCGATCCACTTGGAGAATTTGTCGATGGCGACCAACAGGTGCGTGTAGCCCCCGGGTGCCTTCTGCAAGGGGCCGACGAGGTCCAGACCCCACACAGCAAAAGGCCAGGTGATGGGTATCGTCTGCAGAGCCTGAGCGAGCAGGTGGGTCTGCCTCGCGTAGAACTGACACCCTTCGCAGGTGCGGACAATTCTAGTGGCGTCGGCCACCGCCGTCGGCCAGTAGAAACCTTGTCGAAAGGCGTTTCCAACAAGGGCTCGAGGTGCTGCGTGATGGCCGCAAGCCCCCGAGTGTATCTCTCGTAGGAGCTCCTGACCTTCGGCGATGGGGATGCATCGCTGGAGGATGCCTGAGGGGCTACGGTGGTAGAGCTCCTTCCCATCCCCCAGCAAGACGAACGACTTGGCGCGTCGCGCCAACCGCCGAGCTTCGGCTCGGTCGAGGGGTAACTCTCCTCGGTGGAGATATCGCAGGTACGGGGTCTGCTAGTTTCGATTAGGCGTGACCCCGCTTCGCTCCTCCTCGATGCGCAGTGCCTCACCCTCGGGGGCCGAGGGTACCTCGGGCTGAACCGAGGGTGCCTCGGGCCGAGCTGAGGGTGCCTCGGGCCGAGCCGAGGGTGCCTCGGACTGAGCCGAGGGTACCTCGGGCTGGGCCGAGGGTGCCTCGGGCTCGGGCGTGTCGTCGATCTTGACGGAGGGTTGATGCAGGTCTCGGGAGAAGACGTCCGGGGGAACCGTTGTTCGCACCGAGGCTATTTTAGCCAGCTCGTCCGCAGTCTCGTTGTAGCGCCGGGCGATGTGGTTGAGCTCGAGCCCGTAGAACTTGTCTTCCAGGCGCCGAACCTCATCGCAGTAGGCCTCCATCTTCGGGTCGCGGCAGTGGGAGTTCTTCATGACTTGGTCGATGACGAGTTGCGAGTCACCGCGAGCGTCGAGGCATCAGACCCCTAGCTCGATGGCGATGCGCAACCCGTTGACCAGAGCCTCGTACTCTGCCACATTGTTGGACACCGGGAAGTGGAGGCGTAGCACGTAGTGTAGATGCTTTCCGAGGGGCGAGATGAAGAGCAGGCCTGCGCCTGCTCCTGTCTTCATCAGCGACCCGTCGAAGAACATGGTCCAGAGTTCCAGTTGGATCGGAACTGTTGGGAGCTGGGTGTCGACCCATTCAGCCACGAAATCTGCCAAGACCTGGGACTTGATGGCCTTCCGAGGGGCGAACGAGATCGCTTCGCCCATAATTTCCACCGCCCACTTTGCGATTCTACCCGAGGCCTCTCGGCACTGGATGATCTCCCCCAGGGGGAAGGATGATACCACAGTTATCGGATGAGACTCGAAGTAGTGTCGCAACTTCTACCGCGTCAGGATCACCGCGTACAACAACTTCTGAATTTGTGGGTAGCGGATCTTGGTCTCAGACAGTACCTCGCTGATGAAGTAGACTGGCCTCTGGACGGGCAATGCATGCCCCTCTTCTCGCCTCTCAACCACAATCGCGGCGCTAACCACCTGAGTGGTCGCGGCGACGTAGATCAAGAGGGCTTCTCCGGCAGCGGGAGGCACCAAGATGGGCGCGTTGGTGAGGAGCGCCTTTAGGTTCCCGAGGGCTTCCTCGGCCTCAGGGGTCCAAGTGAAGCACTCGGCCTTCCTTAAGAGGTGGTACAGAGGCAGGCCTCTTTCACCGAGGCGTGAGATGAAGCGGCTCAGAGCCGCAAGACATCCCATGACTCTCTGTACACCTTTCAAGTCCTTGATGGACCCCATGCTGGTGATGGCCGCGATCTTCTCCGGGTTGGCCTTGATGCCCCGCTCAGAGACAATGAACCCCAAGAGCATGCCTCGGGGAACCCCAAAGACACACTTCTCGGGATTAAGCTTCACGCCTTTCGCCTTGAGACATCGGAATGTCACTTCAAGGTCGGAAAGGAGGTCGGAGGCTTTCCTTGTCTTGACTACAATGTCATCGACGTAGGTCTCGACCGTCCGGCCAATGTGTTCACCGAACACATGGTTCATGCACCGCTGGTATGTCGCACCCGCATTCCTCAAGCCGAACGACATGGTGACATAGCAGTACATGCCGAAGGGTGTGATGAAAGAAGTCGCGAGCTGGTCGGACTCTTTCATCCTGATTTGGTGATACCCTGAGTAGGCATCGAGGAAAGACAGGGTTTCACACCCAGCAGTGGAATCCACGATTTGATCGATGCGAGGCAGAGGGTAGGGAACCTTCGGACATGCTTTGTTTAGACCAGTGTAGTCTACACACATCCGCCATCTCCCTCCTTTCTTTCTCACAAGCACAGGGTTGGCAAGCCATTCGGGATGGAATACCTCTTTGATGAACCCTGCCGCCATTAGCTTGTGGATCTCCTCGCCTATGGCTCTGCGCTTTTCTTCGTCGAATCGGCGCAGAGGCTGCTTGACGGGTCGGGCTCCAGCTCGGATATCTAGCGAGTGCTCGGCGACATCCCTCGGTATGCCAGGCATGTCCGAGGGACTCCACGCGAAAATGTCGGCGTTTGCGCGGAGAAAGTCGACGAGCACTGCTTCCTATTTGGGATCGAGCTCGGAGCCGATCCGGATCTGCTTGGAAGCGTCGCTGCTGGGGTCGAGGGGGACGGACTTAACCGTCTCCGCTGGCTCGAAGTTGCCGGCGTGGCGCTTCACGTCTGGCACCTCCTTAGAGAGGCTCTCCAGGTCGGCGATGAGGGCCTCGGACTCGGCGAGGGCCTCGGCGTACTCTACGCACTCGACGTCGCATTCGAACGCGTGTCGGTACGTGGGGCCGACGGTGATGACCCCGTTGGGGCCCGGCATCTTGAGCTTGGGGTAGGTGTAGTTGGGGATGGCCATGAACTTCGCGTAGCATGGCCTCCCCAATACTGCGTGGTAGGTTCCTCGGAACCCGACCACCTCGAATGTGAGGGTCTCCCTTCGGAAGTTGGAGGGTGTTTGGAAGCAGATGGGAAGGTCGAGTTGTCCGAGGGGCTGGACGCGCTTCCCGGGGATGATCCCGTGGAAAGGCGCAGCGCCTGCCCGGACCGAGGACAGATCAACACGCAGGAGCCCGAGGGTCTCGGCATAGACGATGTTGAGGCTGCTGCCTCCGTCCATGAGGACCTTGGTGAGCCTGACGTCGCGCGATGATGGGGTCGACAACGAGCGGGTATTTCCCCAGGCTCGGCACGTGGTCGGGGTGGTCGGCTTGGTCGAAGGTGATGGGCTTGTCGGGCCAGTCTAGGTAGACTGGTGCCGCCACCTTTACCGAACAGACCTCCCGACGCTCTTGCTTGCGGTGCCGAGCCGAGGCGTTCTCCGCTTGCCCACCGTAGATCATGAAGCAATCGCAGACCTCGGGGAACTCTCCTGCCTGGTGATCTTCCTTCTTGTCGTCGTCGCGAGCCCTGCCACCCTCCGCGGGTGGCCCGGCCCTGTGGAAGTGGCGCCGAAGCATAGCGCACTCCTCAAGGGTGTGCTTGACGGGCCCCTGATGATAGGGGCACAGCTCCTTGAGCATCTTGTCGAAGAGGTTGGCACCTCCGGGGGGTTTTCGAGGGTTCTTGTACTCAGCGGCGGCGACAAGGTCCGCGTCGGCGGCGTCGCGTTTCGCTTGCGACTTCTTCTTGCCCTTCTTCTTGGCGCCGCGCTGAGTTGATGCCTCGGGGGCATCTTCCGGTGGGCGGCCCTAGGGCTGCTTGTCCTTCCGGAAGATAGCCTCAACCGCCTCCTGGCCAAAGGCGAACTTGGTAGCGATGTCCATCAGCTCGCTCGCCCTGGTGGGGGTCTTTCGACCCAGCTTGCTGACCAGGTCGCGGCAAGTGGTGCCGGCGAGGAACGCGCCGATGACATCTGAATCGGTGATGTTGGGCAGCTCGGTGCGTTGCTTCGAGAATCGCCGGATGTAGTCCCGGAGAGACTCTCCCGGCTGCTGTCGGCAGCTTCGGAGGTCCCAGGAGTTCCTAGGGCGCACGTACGTGCCCTGGAAATTGCCGGTGAAGGCTTGGATTAGGTCGTCCCAGTTGGAGATCTGCCCCGGAGGCAGGTGCTCCAACCAGGCGCGAGCGGTGTCGGAGAGGAACAGGGGGAGGTTGCGGATGATGAGGTTGTCATCGTCCGTTCCACCTAGTTGGCAGGCCAGCCGGTAGTCCGCGAGCCACAGTTCCGGTCTCGTCTCCCCCGAGTACTTTGTGATAGTAGTCGGGGGTCGGAACCGGGTCGGGAACGGCGCCCGTCGTATGGCGCGGCTGAAAGCCTATGGACCGGGTGGCTCGGGCGAGGGACTCCGATCCTCCCCGCTGTCGTAGCGTCCCCCACGCCTGGGGTGGTAGCCTCGGCACACCCTTTCGTCGAGGTGGGCCCGACGGTTGCGGTGATGGTGCTCGTTGCCGAGGCGACCCGGGGCCGCAGGCGCTGTGTCGCGCGTGCGCCCGGTGTGGGCCGAGGCTTCCCGCATGAATCGTGAAGTCGCGGCGCGATGTTCCGAGGGGTACCCCTGCCTTTGGGAGGCGGAGCTCTCAGCCCGTCGGACCGCGGCGCCCTCCAGGAGATTCTTGAGCTCTCCCTGGATTCGCCGCCCCTCGGTGGTTGATGGCTCCGGCATAGCGCGGAGAAGCATTGCCGCTGCAGCCAGGTTCTGGCCGACTCCACTGGAAGCGGGTGGCGGCCTCACCCTGACATCGTCGGCGATGCGGTGCTGGATACCCTGGGGTAGATGGCACACTTCTCCGGCCGGAGGTTGGCCCGCCCATTCCTGCCCGATGTCCCGGCGGATCGGCTCAAGTGTTCCTGCTCCCTCGTCGAGCCTGGCCTGCACCCCGCGGATTTGCTCGAGCTATGGGTCATGACCCCCTGCCTGAACGGGGACCACAGCTAGCTCCCATAGGATGTCAACGCGAGGCACAGGCCTAGGGAGATCACCGTTCTCTGGCATACCAAGATGGTTGCCTTCGGAGGGACCCCCTAGATCGACGTGGAAACATTCACGACTTGGGCCGCAGTCCTCGTCGCCGAGGCTACGGCTACCGTCGGAACAGTCGGAAAGGCAGTAGTCACATGCGGTCATGAAGTCCCGCCTGGCACTGGGGTTACCAAGTCCGGAGAAATCCCAACAGAAGTCGGACACGTCATCTTCCTCGGACCCCGAGGGCCCATAGGTCGAGACGTCCGCCAGCCGGTCCTAGGGTGACCGCATACGAAACTCCAGAGGGTTTGGACTCGCCTCTACGAGAGCGTCTGCCAAAGCGAAGTCGCTTGGCGGGTCGAGGCTGAATCCAAAGGGTGTGAGATGGGAATCGGTGGGTACCTCTTGGTCGACGGGCGGTGATGAAGTCACGTCAGGGACTGATTGCACCGTCGTCTCAGGTACGAGGGTGACGCCCAACAAGCCTTTCGCGAGCATGCTGGCGTCGTCCGTTTGCTTGGAATTGGCGTGTTGCAGGGAGTCGGCGCTCGTCTTCGTCTCAAATGCGAGGTCGATGCCCGACGTGCCCCCCGTTGGGGCGCCGGCGCCGTCGGCTCGCTCGACAGCCGACGAGGTGCCGCCTCCTGCCTGGCCTTGGTTGCCCCGCCTCCTCCTCCGTTGGCGGGGGAGAGGGCGGGGTGAGCTCGAATGTTGTTCTTCCACCACGCGGGGAAGACGTCGTCGGTTCCGCCGCCGGCGGGCGGGCTGTCGGCCGCCATTGTCGCTGTCGCACGGCGGGGGAAGGAGTATCATGTCGTAGTTGCCGTCGAGGGTCATGAACTCAAGACTCCCGAAACGGAGCACCGTCCCGGGCTGGAAAGGTTGTTGGAGACTGCCCATCTGGAGCTTGACGGGAAGCTGTTCGTCAACACGCAGCAGGCCCCTACCTGGCGCGCCAACTGTCGGCGTTTCTAGACCGGGGGGTCCCTAGGCCGACGAGTGAAATGTCGCCGCGTGCCCCAGCCTAGATGGGTCGGCGCGAGACGGAGCGCGAAGGGGGAAAAAAGGCAGCCGGAGCGAGAGAGAGAGGTGGAAATCCCGCGGCCTTCGTGTTTGTCCCGCGCCCAGGTCGGGTGCGCTTGCAGTAGGGGGTTACAAGCGTCCACGCGGGAGGGGAGCGAGCGGCCTCACGCGAGCGCCTGTCCCGTCCTCTTCCCTGCGCGTCCAACCCTCTGTAAGAGGGCCCTGGTCCTTCCTTTTATAGGCGTAAGGAGAGGATCCAGGTGTACAATGGGGGGTGTAGCAGAGTGCTACCGTGTCTAGCAGAGGAGAGCTAGCGCCCTAAGTACATGCCATCGTGGCAGCCGGAGAGGTTTTGGCACCCGGTTCGTGTGGTGTCGTGGCTGTCAGAGGAGCGCTGGAGCCTGGCGGAAGGACAGCTGTCGGGGCTGTCGAGTCCTTGCTGACGTCCTCTCGCTTCCGTAAGGGGGCTGAGAGCCGCCATCATCATAGAGCGTGCGGGGCGCCATCATTACTTGTTTGGCGGAGCGAGCCAGATGGGATGCCGGTCTTGTTCCCCGTAGCCTGAGTTAGCTTGGGGTAGGGTAATGATGGCGCCTCCTGTTGACGTGGTCGGTCCGTGCCCTAGGTTGGGCGATGTGGAGGATCCTCCGAGGTCGAGTCCGTCTTCCGAGGCCGAGGTCGAGTCCGAGCCCCTGGGTCGGGCGAGGCGGAGACCGTCGGCGGAGGCCAGGGCTGAGTCCGAGCCCTGGGGTCGGGCGAAGCGGAGTTCGTCGTCTTCAAGGGCCGAGCCCGAGTCCGAGCCCTGGGGTCGGGCGGAGCGGAGTTCACCGTCTTCCGGGGCTGAGCCCGAGTCCGAGCCCTGGGGTTGGGTGGAGCAGAGTTCGTCGTCTTCCGGGGCTGAGCCCGAGTCCGAGCCCTGGGTCGGGCGGAGCGGAGTTCGCCGTCTTCCGGGGCTGAGCCCATGTCCGAGCCCTGGGTCAGGCGGAGCGGAGTTCGCCATCTTCCGGGGCTGAGCCCGAGTCCGAGCCCTGGGTCGGGCGGAGCGGAGTTTCCTATGGTGCCTGAGGCCGGGCCTGGCTGCCTGTCAGCCTCACTTTGTCGAGTGGCACAGCAGTCGGAGCGGCGCAGGCGGCGCTGTCCTTCTGTCAGGCCGGTCAGTGGAGCGGCGAAGTGACTGCGGTCACTTCGGCTCTATCGACTGGAGGACGTGCGTCAGGATAAAGGTGTCAGGCCACCTTTGCATTAAATGCCCCTACGATTTGGTCGGTTGGCGTGGCGATTTGGCTAGGGTTGCTTCTTGGCGAAGACTGGGCCTCGGGCGAGCCGGAAGTATGTTCGTCGCTGGAGGGGGCCTCGGGCGAGATGTAGATCCTCCGGGGTCGGCTGCCCTTGCCCGAGGCTGGGCTCGGGCGAGGCGTGATCGAGTCCCTCGAATGGACCGATCCCTGACTTAGTCGCACCCATCAGGCCTTTGCAGCTTTGTGCTGATGGGGGTTACCAGCTGAGAATTAGGAGTCTTGAGGGTACCCCTAATTATGGTCCCCGACAAGTAGGAATAGTAATACCTCTAGCCTAAACACACTAGGTTTTGTACCCACAAAGGAGGCTGATAGGTGGGCCTATGAGGGCCACCCCATGGGGGCAGCTCGTCGCAGCTCCAAGTCTTCCACGCCTGCGTCCTAGGAGTCTTCGTCTTGGGGGTCTTCGCTTCGTCTATCGTTTGGTCTTCGGGAACAGTGGGCTAGTCCATCCAATTTTCGCCATGAAGGGGTTGTTGGCCTTCATGCTTCTTTGGTGCCCTTTAGTACAAGTATGCCTCTACGCCGAGTCAAAGCCTTCGAGATCGTGCAACCCCCTTTTGCCCCTATTGACTGCGTCGTCTCTAGGGATGAGGACACCATTCGATCGATGCGCTTATGATCATGTTTGGTTTGTGGTTAGTTGCTGGATGTCAAGAGTTATCGAGGTCTAGTTCATCCCTCGTCCCAACATCTTAATCTCTTTTATACCACTCAGATTCAATTTTTCCACTATCATGCCACTGCTGTAACTCCACATTTACTTTCACCCAAAGGGACCGGGTAAAATGATGAAATTACCCTTGTTGTTCTGAAGTCAAAATTACAAACCCTTAAAAGAAATTGTAATTTCTTTCGCTGCATGATTCTCTAGCTCCGAGAGCTTATTCTATAGTAGAGTGATTTCGAGTGATTCTCTAGCAAGAGTGAATCTATTTGATGAAAAAACATTTGGCAAACAATTTGTGAAGTCATTTCTGAGGGGTTGGAGAATTGGTAACTGGTTTGGGAGCGCGGGGGGGGGGGGGGGGGGGGAGTTTCTTTGCTCCCACTCTCTAGTACAAAATGTCGACTATATTCACTCTACTCTCACAAGAATTTTGCAGTTTGGTTGTGCGGGAATGATTCTCGCTGGAAGTGGAGTTGCGGGAGCTCTGCCAAACGCTCCCTGAATTTCAATCTTACGAAATTTAACCCATCCAACAATTTTAACATATCCAGTACCTCGTAATAATCATGACATTGAACAGTCAAAATATTGTCATCCCTTAGTAATTAGCAGATAATAAGATCAAGTTCAACGGTGCCTTAAAATAGTGTTCCAACTTGAATTACAAGAAAAGAAAACTAAAAAGATACTCCAACAGTTGCCTCATTTTAAATATTTTTTTGTCAAAAATTACGGTGCATGTCCAATTGTATCCTAAATATACAACATTACTAGTATAATTTTCGTGCGTTGCGATGACACATGATCATGTAACAATTCAACGGATGGGCAACATGCGAGGGCACGGTAGCAAGTCAGTGTGGTGAACCATCTCCATAAAAATATCCATAAAAAATTCAATATCAAAGCCGTCATATGATTCAAATTCTAGATACTAAACTGATAAAAACAAAACTATATTTTAGCTAAAAGCCAAGAAAGACAGACAACGACTGCTATGCAAGCAGTGCTTCTGTGCAAGCGTGCAAGCAAACAATCTGATCCATCAGATCGTAATCCAACCGTAAGGCACATTTAACACTTAAACCCTTACACCACTAACTCAATAATCTTTATAAAAAAAATCTAACAAACCATGATTGTATTTGTGGTTGGATAGTAATCTAATGGATCAGATGGTTTGCTTGCACGCTTGCATAGAAGCACTGCTTGCATAGCAGTCGTTGCTAGAAAGATATAAGTTAAAGAGTATCCCTACCCAGAAACTTCACGCTAATCACCCTTCCTTCCACCCAGGTGCGCCGTCCTTTCCTACCCAGCTGCCTGCTGCCCCTCCCCATCGGCAGATATGGATATAGTTGGACGACACAGACCCAAATCCTGCCGGTTTTCCGTTGAATGCTGCCATACGACAGAGAATAAACAAAGCATACGGAAGAGAATGAAAGGCGGCATGTCCTTGTAGTTGTTGCCGGCGTCAAACAATGCAGAGCGCACACTGTTGGATGTTTGGATTTTGTTTGGGACCTATTTTCTGTCCGTTTTTAAAATTAGGGGCTCAATTACAAGGATCTATCGTGGAGTTGCTCATAGTAACAGCCAGGACTTTAGCAGCCTCCACCCTTGAGCAATTTGCAGCTAATTTGTAATAGTCAGGACTTTAGCAGCCGCCCTCACCTCACCCTTATGTATCAGGCTATCAGCTTGCTTGCAATGCAATACGAGGAGGAGCAGAGCAGGTCTCTCCATGGATGCAAGCCAGGATGTGTCGGACTGGGACTGGGAGCTGGTCCTGCCAGACCACAGGAGCTTCTCCCTGAGCAATGGCGGCAAGAATCTTGATGGTAAGGAGCTTCTCCCTGAGCCATGGCGGCAAGAATCTTGATGGTAAGGATGATCACTTGCTGTTTCACGTATGTAATTTTGATTACGACCGTCTTAATTTACACTCCAGATAAAGAAACAGTCGAGCATGATCTGCTGCCCCCATCAGGAGACGTTGACGTGCACGACGAGTGCAAGGGCATCGGCGTCGTGCTGGATGAGACCTGCAAATCCGCCGTGCCTAGTGTTGCCGATCCGATAATGAATCCTGAGGGTGGCGAGGAAGAGAAGGCGATCCAGAGCCCTGATGCCGAGGAGTCCGTCACCGCGGACAGCAAGTTTGCTCAAGAGGAGGAGGAAGAAGAAGATATCAAGAAGGACGGCGACGATAAGGTTGGAGCTCTGATCGGCGCGCTGTGCTCGTTTGGGGTCGCAGCCGCCACCGCCTGCGTCTTTCTCATCGGCGGCAGGCTGCATCATCAGCACACGCAGCAGCACAAAATTCAGCTGCAGTTCTTCGGCGATGATAAGGTTGGATGCATGACTCATTCAGCTCAAAATAACCCATCCGTAATCTCTCTGTTTCCAGGAGGATTTTTTGACCTTGTAATTAATTGGATAGGATACCGATATAACTGTCTTGGTTTCTTGATCTGCATGCAGAGGATCCAGCAAGTTGTGCGCCAGACGTCAAGGCTGAACCAGAAGGCCATGTCGTTTGCGATGGGGGCAGGAGCGTCACGGCATTTTGGAAGGCCACGTGTAAAACGTAGCAAAAAACATTAGTTACTAAAATGTATATATATATGTACACATAATAATATATATGCTATTCATCACCTAAGTTAAACTTCATCCGACCGTCTCCAGTAATTACCGGTAATAACTAAATATCGCTATGTTATCACCGGTAATTTATCTACACCCCTATATAAGGCAAACTTCAAACTTTGCAATAGCAACCTAAACAAATACACTTAGAACTATTCCACCTTTGAAACCAAGAAATAAGACCAGTTTAAATCTCTTCTTTCACTTTATCACTCAAATCCAACGGTCTAGCTTATTTAGATAATCCCTCCCTCATTAATCATGTTTTCATCCGTGATCCCCTCACAATGTCAAGGGTGTCGAGCCCGCTGTTGACGATGTCATTCCGGTTGGAGGTGGCGCAGGAAGCATCGACCATCGAGTAGAGTGCGCTGGTGTGTGGTGGACATAAGGCTCGTCCCCCCTCAGGCGCATGATGTTGCCGAGGGTGAGGATGTTGGGAAAGTCCCTGTCGACGGTAGTGGCAGCGACAGTGATGACCCATGGCACGTCGTTGATGACGGTGTCGTCATAGGGGCTGGAGTTGCCGGTGGAGCATACGATGAGGACACTGTGGATGGCGGTGTGGAGGGAGCCGAACGTGACAGGCTCATGATAGAAGGACTTGGTGTCGTCGGAGAGAGGCGCGTCCTAGCTGAACGAGACGAAGATGACGTCAGCATCGTCATGGATGGTAGACTCGAAGTCCATGAGGATGGCGCTTTGGCGGCGACACACTCCGCCGACCAATAGACCTTCTAGGCGGCGACAGGCGCCCACGGCATGCCGCTTTTGGCGGTGACGGTGGCGTAGCCGAAGAGGGTGGTGTGGGGCACAAAGCTACCGATAGCGGTGGAGAGTGTGGGTGCAGTGGCCCTCGGTGTCGCGCGTCCAGTTAGCGCCATGGTCTGTTTGCTGAGTAGGATGTCCTTATTGAAGAACCTTGCGCCGATGATCTTACGCTTGCAGGCAACACCGTACTTGACGGAGTCATGGTAGGAGTTCTTCCAGTGGGCTGACACCTGGGCATCATTGTCTTAGTATTGTACACACAGTTTTTTACTAGTTACTAAAAAACGTTCAATAATTGCTGGCTATGTGAAACTTCACCTAGGGAGACAAATATCGTTGCCCCATATAATAATATAATAATGACTAAATATTGCATTTGTTACATAATCTTCTTTGGAAGTATTATTCTTTTAGTGTTCTTTAAATTAAAACTTCAATGACATTTTCGTATTCAATGTAGTAAGATTTTTTGTCATTATAGAACGTAAATTGGACTTTAATAACTTGCATGATCCACTTTGATTACCTACTTGCTTGAGAGTAAACAATCAGGGGTTCCTTGTGAACAACACATGTATTTTATTAATTATTAGTATAATAAACGTGAGTTGCGACACTACAAATTATTCGGATTATATCAAAACGAACAACACATATTATTAAATTTGACCGGTTGATCTTATTAAAATTTTTGAGGAAAGATTCAAAGCCAAACTTAAAGTATATTATATGTTAAACGACATCACAAATAATAAACTAAAAATGTTAAAATTACTAATTAGTAAATATGTTAAATTTTGTACGAGTGGCATTTAAGTGATTACAATTTTGTAAGAATGACAGTTAGATGATAGTGAGAGCACCTAGAGGGGGGTGAATAGGTGATCCTGAATAAATCAAATACTTGTAGCCACAAAACTTGATTAAGTGTTAGCTCAATAGAATCAAGCTCTTGTGAAACACAATGGTCACGAAGAAAACAAGCACAAGAGACACGGTGATTTATCCCGTGGTTCGGCCAAGTATAACACTTGCCTACTCCACGTTGTGGCATCCCACTGGACGAGGGTCGCACTCAACCCCTTTCAAGTGATCCAATGATCAACTTGAATACCACGGTATTTTCCTTTCTTTTACTATCTCCCGTTCGCGAGGAATCTCCACAACTTGGAGCCTCTCGCCCTTACAAATGATGATCACAAAGAAGCACGGAAGTAAGGGAGGGGAGAGCAACACACACAAGACTCAAAGCACGAGCACAACCACGCACACAAGCCACAACTTGAGCTCACAACACAATGCGATGAGTTCTCTACTCAAATAGAGCTCAAGTCATTATCACAAAGAATCAAATGCGCGAGAATGGAGTCTTGGTGCTTAGAGATGATCAAAAAATATAATGCTTGGGTGACTCCTCCATGCGCCTAGGGGTCCCTTTTTATAGCCCCAAGGCAGCTAGGAGCCGTTGGAGGCAATCTGGGAAGGCAATTCTTGCCTTCTGTTGGGTGACGCACCGGACAGTCCGGTGCACCACCGGACAGACACTGTTCATGGTCCGGTGCAGATCGCCTTCCTAAAATGGCACAACCGACCGTTGCAGAATTGTAGCCGTTGGCGCACCGGACAGTCCGGTGCCTCCTGCCGACCGTTGGAGCGGACCACGCGTCGCCCGCGGATTTGGCGGCCGACCGTTGCACTAGCGGCCGTTGGCTCACCGGACAGTCCGGTGCACCATCGGACAGTCCGGTGAATTATAGCCGTACACGGCCGACGAATTCCCGAGAGTGGCCAGTTCGCCAGAAGCCAGCCTGGCGCACCGGACACTGTTTGGTGCACCACCGGACAGTCTGGTGTGCCAGACTGCGCTGAGTCTTGGCTGCTCCAGCCAAGTCTTTCCTTTTTCTCTTTTCTCTGATTCTAGCACTTAGACAAACATATTAGTACACAAAAACCAATGTACTAAGTCTAGAATCATACCTTCTTGTTGATTTGCACTTCATCCATCATTTGGCACATAATTACTTACTCAATATGCGTTGGACACTTAATCACCAAAACTATACTAGAAATGGCCCAAGGGCACATTTCCCTTTCAATCTCCCCCTTTTGGTGATTTATGCCAACACATCAAAAAGCAACAAATAGAAGTGCAACATCAATGCAATTGAGAACAAAAATTGTCTTTTACAAGATTTGACATATTTGGATCGTTCTTTGCCACCACTTGGTTTGTTTTTGCAAATCAAATTCATTTTCCTATCTCTAAGTCAAACTCACTTGTTTGGGCATAAAGAGAGATAATCCAAGAGAGAAAATGATCAAGATCCAAAAACTCCCCCTTTTTCCCATAATCATAAATTCTCCCCATAAGAGACCAAGTTTTGACAATAAGAGTATTTTGACAAATCAAAAGTTCTAACTCTACTATTTTCAAAGTTCTCAAGTGGTAGCTGATCCACTTGCTTTGGCCTTAATTTCTCTCCCTTTGGCATTAAGCACCAAAACGGGATCATTATTGGCCCTTAAACCCCATTGCCTCACCAAAATCGTCAATTAAGAGTAAAAAGGCAATGAGAGCATGGAGATGAACTTGGAGTAAATTACCCTCTCATCGGAGTGCAGTGGAAGTCTTGCATGGTCCAAGTTCACCTTTCCCTTTCAATCCACATTTGAGACTAAATTAAGTAAACTCAAGCACACGGTTAGTCTCAAAGGGTCAAGTTGTAGCATTTCTCCCCCTAAATATGTGCATCATTCACACATGGACTTGTGAGGTCCTGGGATCGATTGCACAACTTGAGCACCATAAATAAGCAATAAAATGCATAAAGGAACATGATCAAAGACATAAAACACCTGTATGCTATAGATCAATCCAAGTTACGCGAGTCTAAGACATTTAGCTCACTACGCAGCCTGCAAAAGGTCTTCTCATCTAAAGGCTTGGTAAAGATATCGGCTAGCTGGTTCTCGGTGCTAACATAAAACACTTCGATATCTCCCTTTTGCTGGTGGTCTCTCAAAAAGTGATGTCGGATGTCTATGTGCTTTGTGTGACTGTGTTCAACAGGATTGTCCGCCATGCGGATTGCACTCTCATTATCACATAGGAGTGGGACTTTGCTCAGATTGTAGCCAAAGTCCCGGAGGGTTTGCCTCATCCAAAGTAGTTGCGCGCAACACTGTCCTGCGGCAACATACTCGGCCTCAACGGTGGATAGGGCAACGGAAGTTTGTTTCTTTGAACTCCATGACACCAGGGACCTTCCTAGGAATTGGCACGTCCTTGATGTACTCTTCATATCAACCTTGCATCTGGCATAATCGGAGTCTGAATATCCAATCAAGTCAAAGGTAGACCCCTTTGGTACCAGATCCCGAAACAAGGCGTAGCAACTAAATATCTAAGAATCCGCTTAACGGCCACAAGGTGACATTCCCTTGGGTCGGATTGATATCTAGCACACATGCAAACACTAAGTATAATATCTAGTCTACTAGCACATAAGTAAAGCAAGGAACCTATCATAGACCGGTATGCTTTTTGATCAACGGACTTACCTCCTTTGTTGAGGTCGACATGTCCATCGGTTCCCATTGGAGTCTTTGCGGGCTTGGCATCCTTCATCCCGAACCGCTTGAGCAAGTCTTGCGTGTACTTCGTTTGGGAGATGAAGGTGCCGTCCTTGAGTTGCTTCACTTGGAACACAAGGAAGTAGTTCAACTCGCCCATCATAGACATATCGAATTTCTATGTCATCACCCTGCTAAACTCTTCACGAGACTTTTGGTTAGTAGAACCAAATATTATGTCATCGACATAAATTTGGCACATAAATAGGTCACCATCACAAGTCTTAGTGAAAAGAGTTGGATCGGCTTTCCCAACCTTGAAAGCATTAGCAATTAGAAAATCTCTAAGGCATTCATACCATGCTCTTGGGGCTTGCTTAAGTCCATAGAGCGCCTTAGAGAGCTTACACACATGGTCGGGGTACTGTTCATCCTCAAAGCCAGAGGGTTGTTCTACATACACCTCCTCCTTGATTGGCCCGTTGAGGAAAGCGCTCTTCACGTCCATTTGAAACAACCTGAAAGAGTGGTGAGCGGCATAGGCTAATAGAATGCGAATAGACTCTAGCCTAGCCATAGGGGCAAAAGTCTCCTTGAAATCCAAACCTGCGACTTGGGCATAACCTTTTGCTACAAGTTGAGCCTTGTTTCGTGTCACCACCCCGTGCTCGTCTTGCTTGTTGCGGAACACCCACTTGGTTCCCACAACGTTTTGCTTGGGACATGGCACCAGTGTCCAAACTTCATTTCGCTTGAAGTTGTTGAGCTCTTCCTGCATGGCCAACACCCAGTCCGGATCTAGCAAGGCCTCTTCTACCCTGAAAGGCTCAATAGAAGAGACAAACGAGTAATGCTCACAAAAATTAGCTAGACGTGAGCGAGTAGTTACTCCCTTGCTTATATCACCCAAAATCTGGTCGACGGGATGATTCCTTTGAATCGTCGCTCAAACTTGAGTTGGAGGGGCCCGTGGTGCTTCTTCCTCCACAACTTGGTCTTCTTGTGCTCCCCCTTGATCACACACCTCCTCTTGAGGAACCTGTTCATCATCTTGAGTTGGGGGTGCACCATTGTTGAGGAAGAAGGTTGATCTTGCACTTGGTGCTCCTATGGTCGCACATCTCCAATCGCCATGGTGTGAATTGCATCCGTTGGAACATCGTCTTCATCTATATCATCAAGATCAACTTGCTCTCTTGGAGAGCCATTAGTTTCATCAAATACAACGTTGCTAGAGACTTCAACCAAACCCGATGATTTGTTGAAGACTCTATATGCCTTTGTATTTGAGTCATAACCTAGCAAAAACCCTTCTACAGCTTTGGGAGCAAATTTGGAATTCCTACCTTTCTTCACTAGAATGTAACATTTACTCCCAAATACACGAAAATAAGACACGTTGGGTTTGTTACCGATTAGAAGTTCATACGACGTCTTCTTGAGGAGGCGATGAAGGTAGACCCAGTTTATGGTGTGGCAAGCTGTGTTCACAGCTTCCGACCAAAACCGCTCGGGAGTCTTGAATTCTCCAAGCATTGTCCTCGCCATGTCTATAAGCGTCCTGTTCTTCCTCTCTACCACACTATTTTGCTGTGGTGTATAGGGAGCAGAGAACTCGTGTTTGATTCCTTCCTCCTCAAGGAACTCCTCCACTTGAAGGTTCTTGAACTCGGACCCGTTGTCGCTTCTTATCTTCTTCACCTTGAGCTCAAATTCGTTTTGAGCTCGCCTTAGAAAGCGCTTGAGGGTCCCTTGGGTTTCTGATTTATCCTGCAAAAAGAATACCCAAGTGAAGCACGAAAAATCATCAACAACAACAAGACCATACTTACTTCCCCCGATGCTGAGGTAGGCGACAGGTCCGAAGAGGTCTATATGAAGTAGCTCCAGAGGTCTTGATGTGGTCATCACATTCTTGCTGTGATGAGCGCTTTCCACCTGTTTACCTGCTTGACAAGCTGCACAAGGTCTATCTTTTTCGAAAACCACATTTGTCAGTCCTAACACATGTTCTCCCTTTAGAAGTTTGTAGAGGTTTTTCATCCCAACATGTGCTAGAAGGCAATGCCACAACCAGCCCATGCTAGTCTTAGCTATTAAGCATGTATCTAGATCGGCCTCCTCTTTCGAAAAATCAACTAAATAGAGTTTGCCATCTAGTACACCCATAAATGCTAATGAACCATCACTCCTTCTAAAGACAGACACATCAACATTTGTAAATAAACAATTGTAGCCCATGTGGCACAATTGACTAACAGACAGCAGATTATAGCCTAGCGACTCTACTAGAAATACATTAGAGATAGAGTGCTCATTTGTGATGGCTATCTTGCCTAAGCCTTTGACCTTGCCTTGATTCCCATCTCCAAATATGATTGTATCTTGGGAATCCTTGTTCTTGACGTAGGAGGTGAACATCTTCTTCTCCCCCGTCATGTGGTTTGTGCATCCGCTGTCGATAATCCAGCTTGAGCCCCCGGGTGCATAAACCTGCAAGGCAAATTAGGCTTGGGTTTTAGGTACCCAACTCTTGTTGGGTCCTACAAGGTTAGTTATAATAGTCTTTGGGACCCAAATGCAAGTCTTGTCTCCCTTGCACTTGGCCCCCAACTTCCTAGCAATCACTTTCTTATTCTTACAACAAATTGCAAAAGAAGTGTTGAAAGCATGGTAAACTGTAGAAGGTTCATTACATACTTTCCTAGGCACATGAACAACATTTTTCCTAGGCATATTTCTACCGTGCACAAAAGAAGAACTTGAAGCAATCATAGCATGTGAATCATAAGCATAACTCCTATGAGCACTTCTAGAAAATTTTCTATCACTATAGATGAAAGCATGATTCCTTTGAGCACTATTAGCCATAGGGGCCTTCCCTTTCTCCTTGGCAGAAATGGGAGCCCTTTGACTTGTTAAGTTCTTGGCTTCCTTTCGAAAGCCAAGCCCATCCTTAATAGAGGGGTGTCTACCAATAGTGTAGGCATCCCTTGCAAATTTTAGTTTATCAAAATCCACCTTGCAAGTCTTAAGTTGAGCATTAATACTTGTAACTTCATCATTTAATTTAGTAATGGATGCAAGATGTTCATTACAAGTATTAACATCAAAATCCTTGCACCTATTACAAATTACGACATGTTCCACACATGAACTAGACTTATTAGCTACTTCTAACTTAGCATTTAACTCATCATTAACGCTCTTCAAACTAGAAATAGACTCATGGCAAGCAGAAATTTCAGAAGATAAAATCTCATTCCTTTTAGTTTCTAAAGCAAGAGATTTTTGTACACTAATAAACTTATCATGTTCTTCATACAATATATCCTCTTGCTTTTCTAAGAGTCTATTCTTTTCATTTAAAGCATCAATCAATTCATTGATTTTTTCTACCTTGGCTCTATCTAAACCTTTAAATAAGCTAGAATAGTCTACTTCATCATCACTAGAATCTTCATCGCTAGAAGTAGTATATTTAGGAGTTTATCGAAAGCTTACCTTTTTCTCCTTTGCCATTAGGCAAGTATGACGCTCGTTGGGGAAGAAAGACGATTTGTTGAAGGCCGAGGCGGCGAGTCCTTCGTCGTCGGAGTCGGACAAAGAGCAATCCGAATCCCACTCTTTGCCAAGGTGCGCCTCGCCCTTCGTCTTCTTGTAGGACTTCTTTTTCTCCCTCTTCCCGCTCTTTTCTTGTCCCTGGTCACTATCATTATCGGGACAATTAACAATAAAGTGACCAGTCTTACCACACTTGAAGCAGGAGCGTTTTCCCTTTGTCTTGCTCTTGTTGGGATGCTCCTTGCGTCCTTTTAGCGCCATCTTGAAGCGCTTGATAATGAGGGCCATTTCATCCTTATTTAGCCCGGCCGCCTCAACTTGCGCCACCTTGCTAGGTAGCGCCTCCCTGTTGCTTGTTGCTTTGAGAGCAACGGTTTGAGGCTCGTAGATGGGCATTGGGCCATTCAATGCCTCATCAACTTATCTTGCTTCCTTGATCATTATACGCCCGCTTACAAACTTTCCGAGTATTTCCTCGGGCGTCATCTTTGTGTACCTAGGATTCTCACGGATTGAGTTAACAAGATGAGGATCAAGAACAGTGAAGGACCTAAGCATAAGTCGGACGACGTCGTGGTCCGTCCATCTCGTGCTTCCATAGCTCCTGATCTTGTTGACCAGGGTCTTGAGCCTGTTGTATGTTTGCGTTGGTTCCTCTCCCCTGATCATTGCGAACCTTCCCAGTTCGCCTTCCACCAACTCCATCTTGGTGATCATGGTGGCGTCGTTCCCCTCATGAGAAATCTTGAGGGTGTCCCAAATTTGCTTGGCGTTATCCAAGCCGCTTACCTTGTTGTACTCGTCCCTACACAAGGATGCTAGCAAAACAGTGGTAGCTTGTGCATTTTTATGGATTTGCTCATTAATGAAAACGAGGTTGTCAGTACTATCAAAAAGCATTCCGTTTTCAACAATCTCCCAAATACTTGGATGGAGAGAGAATAGGTGACTACGCATTTTGTGACTCCAAAATGAGTAGTCTTCTCCATCAAAGTGTGGAGGTTTCCCAAGTGGAATTGAAAGTAAATGAGCATTGGAATTAAACGAAATACGAGAATAATCAAAAGAAAAATTGGAATTAACCGATTTCTTTTTCTCGTCGTATTCATCGTCTCTTGGGGAAGAAGAAGACTCGTCGCTATCGTAGTAGACGATCTTCTTAATGCGCCACTTCTTCCCGTCTCTTTTCTTATGACTCGAGCCAGAGTCCGAGGGCTTATCATCTCTTGGCTCGTTGACGATGGACTCCTTTGTCTTGTCGTTGACCACCATCCCCTTTCCCTTAGGATCCATCTCTTCGGGTGATTAGTCCCTTGCATGAAGAGAACGACTCTGATACCAATTGAGAGCACCTAGAGGGGGGTGAATAGGTGATCCTGAATAAATCAAATACTTGTAGCCACAAAACTTGGTTAAGTGTTAGCTCAATAGAATCAAGTGGCAAGGACCAAGCTCTTGTAAAACTCAATGGCCACGAAGAAAACAAGCACAAGAGACACGGTGATTTATCCCGTGGTTCGGCCAAGTATAACACTTGCCTACTCCACGTTGTGTCGTCCCACTGGACGAGGGTCGCACTCAACCCCTTTCAAGTGATCCAATGATCAACTTGAATACCACGGTGTTTTCCTTTCTTTTACTATCTCCCGTTCGCGAGGAATCTCCACAACTTAGAGCCTCTCGCCCTTACAAATGATGATCACAAAGAAGCACGAAAGTAAGGGAGGGGGAGAACAACACACAAGACTCAAAGCACGAGCACAACCACGCATACAAGCCACAACTTTAGCTCACAACACAATGCGAGGAGTTCTCTACTTAAATAGAGCTCAAGTCACTATCACAAAGAATCAAATGCGCGAGAATGGAGTCTTGGTGCTTAGAGATGATCAAAGAATGCTTGGGTTACTCCTCCATGCGCCTAGGGGTCCCTTCTATAGCCCCAAGGCAGCTAGGAGCCATTGGAGGCAATCTGGGAAGGTAATTCTTGCCTTCTGTCGGGTGGCGCACAGGACAGTCCGGTGCACCACCGGACATGCACTGTTCATGGTCCGGTGCAGATCGCCTTCCTAAAATGGCACAACCGACCATTGCAGAATTGTAGCCGTTGGCGTAACGGACACTGTCCGGTGCACACCGGACAGTCCGATGTCTCCTGCCGACCGTTGGAGCGGGCCACGCATCGCCCGCGGATTTGGCGGCCGACCGTTGCGCTGGCGGCTGTTGGCTCACCGGACAGTCCGGTGCACCACCGGACAGTCCGGTGAATTATAGCCATACGCCGCCGCCGAATTCCCGAGAGTGGCCAATTCGCCAGAAGCCAGCCTGGCGCACCGGACACTGTCCGGTGCACCACCGGACAGTCCGGTGTGCTAGACTGCGCTGAGTCTTGGCTGCTCCGGCCAAGTCTTTTCCTTTTTCTCTTTTCTCTGATTCTAGAACTTAGACAAATATATTAGTACACAAAAACCAATGTACTAAGTCTAGAATCATACCTTCTTGTTGATTTGCACTTCATCCATCATTTGGCACATAATTACTTACTCAATATGCGTTGGGCACTTAATCACCAAAACTATACTAGAAATGGCCCAAGGGCACATTTCCCTTTCAGATAGTAATTTTGACATCAGAACTACAAAGTTAGTTTTGCCATTTTACCATGATCCTTAAGTTTTTTTTTTGTCATTTTATCCTATCCATCAGGGTCAAAATAACTATAGACTTACAATGACGTCATAAAATAATAATTATTATATTTGAGAGCCATAGAAGGGACTAGAACATTTACAATAGCAAAGACGACATGTTCAATAATTAAGTGTTTGAAAACGTGTATGTTGTGTTGGATTTGTAGCCATACAAGAAGAGATCGAATTCAGAATGATGATATACGTGATAAGCTAGGGGTAACACCTATTGAAGAAAAGATTGTTCAACATCAGTTGAGATGGTTTAGACATGTCCAACGGAGACCAGAGGCACCAGTGTATAGTGGGATCCTAAGGTGTGATAGCAATGAGAAGAGAGAAAGAGAATGACTAAAGTTGATATGGGAAGAAGCTGTAAAAGGAGATTTAAAATAATGTGATATACCCAATGCTAGCAGCTTTTTAGGCCCAAACACTAGTGGTCCCTAGGCCATGCACGTGGCATTCGTGACCTTGGGATCTTCTATGTTGGTTCACAAACCGTTTGACCCTAATGGCTAGACCGTTTGACACCGTAGACCGTCCACATATAGGCGGCGGACCGTCCACGATGGCGTAGAGAGCTCAAAGAAGAACCTAGAACTGTCGCCTCATAGGAGGGACCCCATCAGGGAGGACAGGTTTTAGGGTTGCTTTGGAGTGAGCAGGCAACCAAAGCACCATAAGTCGATGTACAACCGAAGACATGTGAAGATTAGGGTTGGGAAGCTACAACTAGGGCTAAAACTAGATCTAACCCAAGAACAAGATAGTGAATAAATGATAATTGGTGTTTGGTTTGATTGATTGTGTTCAAATCGATCGTACCCCTTCATACATATCGAATAGGAGGTGCCGGCCCTTTCTAGGCAAACTCTAAAAAAATCCCACAAGAAACCAGATGAATCTCGCTAGAAATCAGGATTCCAACCTAAATTGATATAATCCCGGATGGTCCAGGCTAACACGCGCGAACTGTGTGGGACGTAGACTGTCCGAGCTACTATGCCAGACTATCCATGGGGCCTATCAAATTAGGTGTTCTAATTGGCTGTGTATTTTCATGTATATAAAGGGGAGGAGGTCTAGACCCTTTTCTAAGTGAACTCCAACAAAATCCCGTGAGAAAACAGATGAATCTCATAAGAAATCAGGACTGTAACGTAAACTGATCTAATACCACACTGTCTGGGCTAACACGTGTGGACTGTCTTGGACACTAAGCCGGGCCGTCCATAGGGCCTATCAAATTAGGTGTTTAATACATGCCCCCCTTTGGGTGGAGTTCAGTGAGCCAAAAGCACCTATATTACTCATATATTTTGGAGATCAAGACAAGCATACGCTAACATATATTTTCACAAAGTAAGACTCGATGCAAGAACATCGGTATTCAAACCATCTTCCCAAACAGTATGAATAGTAACACCTCTAGCCTAAACACACTAGGTACTGTACCCACGTAGAAGGCTGATAGGTGGGCCTGTGCGGCCCACCCCCTGGGGGCAGCTTGTCGCAGCACCAAGTCTTCCATGCCTTCGTCCTGGGAGTCTTCATCTTGGGGGGTCTTTGCTCCGTCTGCCGCTAGGTCTTCAGGAACGGTGGGCTAGGCCATCCTAATCTTGTCGTGAGGGGGTTGTTGGCCTTCGCGCTTCCTTGGTGCCCTTTAGTAAGAGTATGACTCTGCTAAGTCGAAGCCTTCGTGCCGATGCAACCCCCTTTTGCCTCCGTTGACTGCGCCGTCTCTAGGGATGAGGACACCATTTGACCCCTAAACTTATGATCATGTTTGGTTTGTGGTTAGTTGCTGGATGTCAAGAGTTATCGAGGTCTAGTTTTGCCCTCGTCCCAACATCTTAATCTCTTTTATGCCACTCAGAATCAATTTTTACACAATCATGCCACCGCTGTGACAATTACTTTCACCCTAAGGGATCGGGTAAAATGATGAAATTACCCTTGTTGCTCTTAAAACCCTTAAAATGAATTGAAATATATTAAGGGTCTGTTTCACAGAGATCCGCTCTATGATTCTCTAGCTCCGAGAGCTAATTCTCCAGTAGAGTGATTCTACAGCAGGATTGAATCTATTTGATGAAAAATGTTTGGCAAACAGTTTGTGAAGTCAATCCTGAGAGGTTGGAGAGCAGGGAACTGGTTTGGAGCGGGGGAGGGGGGGAGTTTTTTTGCTCCCACTGTTTAGTACAGAATGGAGACTAGATTCACTCTACTATCACCATCGAGCAGGTCAGTTTTTTTCGTTTGCTTGCGTAGGAGTGATTCTCGCTGGAAGTGCAGTTGCGGGAGTTTTAGCAAATACCCACTAAATATCACTCTTACGAAATTTAACATATCCAGTACTTAGTAATAATCATAACATTAAACAATCAAGATATTGTAATCCCTTAGTAATTAGCAGATAATTAGATCAACTTCAATAATGCCTTAAAATAGTGTCCCAACTTGAATTATAAGAAAAGAAAACCAAAAAGGTACTCCAACAGTTGCCTCATTTTAAAACTTTTTTGTGAAAAAATCCAATTGTATCTCAAATATACAACATTATTAGTATAATTTCCGTGCGTTGGGATGTCACACAATCATGTAACAGTGCAACAGCTGGGCTCCTCTCCACAAAAATATCTATAAAAAGTTAAATATCAAAGCGGACATATGATTCATATTTTAGATATTAAACAGATAAAAACAAATCTATAGTTTATTTTAGCCAAAAGCTAAAAAAGATACAAGTTAGAAAGAATGGTACTCATTCACTACCGGAATTCGCGCCTTTGCCGAGTGCCGGTGGCTTTGCCGAGTGCTTTTTATCGGGCACTCGGCAAAGCAGACTTTGCCGAGTGCCGCACTCGGCAACGTCCTGCGCTCGGTAAAGAGCTAGTTTACCGAGTGTAGGACACTCGGCACAGCCGAGCACTCGGCAAAGACTTCTTTGCCGAGGGTCAAGCACTCGGCAAACATGACTCTCGGCAAAGGGCCGTTAGCGGCCGTCTACAACTGACGGCCGTCAGTCTTTGCCGAGTGTCAAATATCTGGCACTCGGCAAACATAGTTTTTGCCGAGTGTCCTCTGTAGACACTCGGCAAAGCATATTTTTATTTTTTTTATTTTGGTCACCAAAATTTTTGTGGTATGTTTCTACACTATGTAGACCTACATGTACCATTTTGGGACAATTATAACAGTTTTTTCTATAGCTAGTACATTTAGTTTGTTTATTTGAATTTCTTCGGAAAATTCAGATTTGAACTGCAGGTCACTCGAAACTTGGAAAACCATGAATGCAAAAATGATATCCATGCTACATAGCACAAGTTACGACCGATTTCAGGAGCGAACCGGAAACTTCGAGCACCATGCTCACTCAACATGACCGTAAACTTGCCATCCAGGTGTTTAAAAATTGTATAAAACAGAAACAAAGTCAGAAAATCATGAACCCTGTCCACGTGTCATGATATCATATGTAGAGGTTGTGATAAAAATTTGAAAAAGTTTCGAGAAAGCTGTAACGCACTATGTGTACAAACCTAAGAGATCCACATTGAAACTCTATGATTTCATGTGTGGTTCTCTTAGGTTTCTACACATAGTGTCTCACAACTTTCTCCAAACATTCTAATTTTTTTATCATAAACTCTACATATGATATCATGACATGTGGACAAGTTTCATGATTTTCTAAGTTTGTTTGTGTTTTATAAATTTTTTAAACAGTTGTATGGCAAGTTCACGGCCATGTTGAGTGAGCATGGTGCTCGAAGTTTCCGGTCCGCTCCTGAAATCGGTCGTAACTTGTGCTATGTAGCATGGATATTATTTTTGCATGCACGGTTTTCCAAGTTTCAAGTGACCTGCAGTTCAAATCTGAAATTTCCGAAGAAATTCAAATAAACAAACTAAATGTACTAGCTATAGAAAACACTGTTATAATTGTCCCAAAATAGTACATGTAGGTCTATATAGTGTAGGAACATACCACAAAAATTTTGGTTGGCAAAATAAAAAAAATAAAAATGTACTTTGCCGAGTGTCCAAAGAAGACACTCGGCAAAGACTTCTTTGCCGAGTTCCCCCAGGGTGGCACTCGGCAAAGATGTGTAAGTTAATCTTTGCCGAGTGTCAGATGATAGACACTCGGCAAAGGATCCTTTGCCGAGTGCCACCGATCTGGCACTCGGCAAAGTTTATTTTAAAAATTAAAAAAAACTTTGCCGAGTGCCAGATCACGGGCACTCGGCAAAGAAGGCGAATATACTCGCCCGCGGCTTCCTTCCTCCTCCTTTCTCTGCTCTCGCTGTCTGCTCTCTATCGCGCCCACCGCCGCCTCCCTGCGCGCCCGCCGCCGCTCCGCGCCATCGCCGGCTCGCCGCCCGCCGTGCCGTCGCCGGCCGCGTCCGCCCACGCCAGCGCCCGCCGCGGCCGCCGCCCGCCGTGCCTGCCGCGGCCGCCCTCGCCAGCGCCCGCGCCCGCGCCCGCCGCGGCCTCCCCGCGGGTTCACGGGTTCAGGTATGGGAAGTTTTTACCCAGTTTCCCCTTAGTTCCATATGGATAGTTAATATTGTTTTGCTACATCAATTGGAGCAAAAATTAGATTGCACTTCTTCAGGAATTCAGATTGTCTTGTGCTTCTGTGCACACATTAAAGATTATATTTAATTGCAAAAAGTTAAAGATTATATTGCACTTCAGGAAGTTTAGACTTGTGTTGTATTTTATTGAACAGTTGTAGGAATTATACTTTTATAGTGCATTTTGTGAGGGTGAGCATGCATTTGTTCTGCATTACGTGATGACTTTAGTATATGGATGGCTATGGAATTTTAGTGCAAAGGATTGATGATTGTGTTAAAAAGGGAAAGGCCCTTAGTAAAAAAAAGGTGCATGCAACACATGTCACCCGTTCCTGGTTGAAATTGAATATGAGAATTATACTTCTGCAGCTGTAATGAGTTCAGTAGGTAATCTAAAGAGTAAACTAGACCAGTGGGCACTGCCCCAAACTTGTTTGACAGTGTCATCTAGATCTTTGAAATATTGACCTGCATATTTGGGTCTTAGTTGTGCCACTCTGATTGCCGATGTGGGCATGTGGCTGGCCATCATGGACATCTTAGAGAAAATGATGTTAGGGATGTCATGTGGGTCCCACTGGATCTTTTATTTTTACTGTCAGCTACATTGTTTTCAGATCACTTGATCGTCTGATCGATGCCACTGGGTGATCAGACGATTAGTCGCGATTAGGCGACGATCAGGGCAATTAGTCGCTCGGTCGCCCCTGATCGACCTTAATCGTCACCCTGATCATCATACAACTGAAGTCTGAAACTCTGAACTGAAGTCTGAACCGAACAATGAAGATTGGGAGACTTCAGACGACTTGCTCATCTCCAGACCCTGTGTGTCCGAGCAGCCGGTGTAGAGAGAAGGGTGTTGGAGGGAGAGAGAACGGTGAAGAAGGGATAGGGAAAGGAGCCACCAATCCTGTAGAAAAGTAGTCGTCCTGGGCTCCTGGCCTCCAGAGTTCAGGGTACAGGTAACGCCTGCAGGGATTCCAGGGAAGACGAAGAGGCATGGGGATCTGGGGGGGTGGCTAGCTCTATTAATTATGGACCAGTCAAACACTGTTGGACTATTGACCCTGAGTAATTAACGCGATTGATCGCTAGCCAGACGACTAATCGCTACATATCGCCAACTAGTCAGACGATATGGACGATCAGATCACCTGATCGAATCGAAACCCCTTATTCACACTGAGTACCGATCAGCCCGACTAATCGCGATTAGTCGGACGATCTGAAAACAATGGTCAGCTATCATGTTTGAATGATGAACCGTAAAAAAACGCGCTGAATTGGATGCAGAATAGATGCTAAGTAAGCAAATAAACATTGATTAGAGAGCTCTCTTGACCTAGAGTGAACCACCTAGTAAGTTTAGGGACCCAGATATGCAAATTAATAGTTCAGGGATGTACCTGACACAACCAAACAAATGTGAGAACCGCTGATGTATTTTAATCTATATATAATCACAAAATTGTGCTGGCTAAAATACTGCACCATGATCTGCATCCTTGGCACGTGTCCCTATTCACTTTTCTCAATCTACCAGGAAAGGAGATAGATGCTCTATGCTGAACTCTTCTACTATGTTTTATATATAGGCACACACACACATATCAATTATCAAATAAAAGTCAGACTTGGAATCGAGTGCTGGTGATGTGAATTTTTTGTTGACAGGCATGTATTTTTTGCAGAGGTCTTCCTAGCCGCTGCGGGTCTGCCTGCACCGCGTCGCGTCGCCACTGCACCGACCCGCCACAGCCCCACTAGCCTGACTCCACCGCCACCCTAGGTATAACCTCTATTTCCGCATCATGGTTGTAGATCACGTAACCCAGTTAGGCGTCTCCCGTTCGAAAGAGATACGGTGTAGATATGCAGATCTTTGCATATCTACAAATGTATCAGTTTCGAATTGTCCACGTTTTTTGGACAGCCCGCGGTTGCGTAGATGGTGTTAGTTTCCATGCTCTACTCTGGTCCGAGAAAGAGTTTCGGCGTCACCTCCCTGTTGTTCTCCGGACAGTACACTCTCCCTGCCAGGACGTGTATCCGGAGAACAGCGGGGAGGTGCTGCCGAAATTCTATCTCGGATCGGAGTAGAGCATGGAAACTAACTCCATCTACGTAACCGCGGGTGGGATTAGGACCTATCCTCACCTATTAGAAGGTAGGAACGTAGTGTACATGCATTACATGTCTATATTAAACTATACTCGGTTATATATGTTAGAGGATGGAGGACCGTGAGTGGATGTACACGGGCCGCGTTCGACGTAATGATGTCACCCCAGAATGGATTAGGAAGACCGATGCTTTCGTGGAACGGGCATATGGCGAAGCTGCTAAAGGAGCTAGCCTAGTCCCTTGTCCGTGCAGCAAATGTGACAACCGGAAAAGAAAACCAAAGAAGGCCATGGTAGAACATATTTGGAAGAATGGATTTACGCCAGACTATACTCGGTGGATCTTCCATGGTGAAGCGCATCGCACGAGAGAGGAGGTGGTGAGACAACGCGTCGAGGATTACGATGCTGATGCCGGGGTAGGAGACATGTTGAACGACTATCATGAGGCACAGTTCACCGAAGGACGTACGGAGGACGAGCCAGAGGCGACCGCAAAGACATTCTACGACATGTTTGACGCGGCACAGAAACCCCTTCACGGCAAGACAAAGGTTTCTCAACTAGATGCCATTGGGCGTATAATGGCGTTCAAGTCGCAGTATAGCATGAGTCGAGACGCATTCGATGGTTTGTTGACAGTTATTGGCAGCCTGCTTCCGGAGGATCACGTTCTGCCAAAGAGCATGTACGAGGTACAGAAACTCCTTCGTGCACTCAAGATGACGTATGAGCAGATACATGCTTGTCCGAAGGGCTGCGTCCTATTTAGGAAAGAACACACTGAGGCAAAGTACTGTCCGAAGTGTAAATCATCTAGGTTCATGGAGGTAGACTCTGGTGATGGACAGAAGAGGCAGCTCGACATCCCCGTGACAATCCTACGCCACCTTCCATTCATACCGAGGATCCAGCGTCTATACATGACAGAGGAATCCGCGAAACAGATGACATGGCACAAAAAAGGCAAACGATACAATCCTGACAAGATGGTTCACGCATCCGATGGTGAAGCATGGACCCACTTTGATGCCATTCACCATGAGAAAGCCAAAGAGGCTCGTAATGTTCGTGTTGCGCTGGCCACAGATGGGTTCAATCCCTATGGAATGACCGCTGCCCCATACACATGTTGGCCCGTGTTCGTTATCCCCATCAATCTCCCCCCCGGCGTATGCTTTCAAAGACAGAACATATTCGTGTCGTTGATAATTCCTGGACACCCGGGGAATAAAATGGGCGTGTACATGGAGCCTTTGATTGATGAATTGGTCCGTGCTTGGGAGGAAGGGGTATGGACGTACGACCGAGCTACGAAGACAAACTTCAAAATGCATGTTTGGTACCAGTACTCCATGCATGACTTTCCGGCGTATGGGCTATTTTGCGCCTGGTGTGTTCACGGTAAGTTCCCATGCCCAGTTTGCAAGGAAGCTCTTAGGTTCATTTGGTTGAAGAAGGGTGGCAAATATTCGTCATTCGATAAACATCGACAATTTCTCCCTCCTGACCATGCATTCCGACTAGACATCAAGAACTTTACGAAAGGTGTCGTGGTGACAAACCGCCCACCTGCAATGATGACTGGTGCCGAAGTTCGTGAACAGATAGATGGTCTCGTGGCTAACCCAGAAGGTGGTTTTGTGGGATATGGTGAGCAACATATGTGGACACATAAGTCGGGCTTGACTCGGCTCCCCTATTATGATGACCTGCTCCTTCCACACAACATTGACGTGATGCACACTGAAAAGAATTGGAACTTATCTACCCTGCGAGTCTTAGGGATGAAGAGTCATGACTTCCACATATGGATTGAACGAATTCTTCCGGCGATGGTTCGAGGCTATGTCCCTGAGCATGTCTGGCTAGCGCTTGCAGAGTTGAGCTATTTCTTCCGCCAGCTTTGTGCAAAAGAGTTAGCTCGGACCATGATTGCAGACTTGGAAAGGATGGCACCCGTGTTACTGTGTAAGCTGGAGAAGATCTTTCCACCCGGCTTCTTCAATCCGATGCAGCATTTGATTATTCATCTCCCGTATGAGGCACGAATGGGGGGGCCCGTGCAGGGACGTTGGTGCTATCCAATCGAGAGATGTCTAAAGAGTATCCGAAAGAAATGTAGAAATAAATGCAAAATCGAGGCTTCCATTGCAGAGGCATACATACTGGAGGAGGTGTCAAACTTCACAACAACTTACTATGGTGACAAACTGCCGAGCGTGCATAATCCACCCCCTCGTTACAATGATGGCGGCAATGAATCGAACCTTAGCATTTTTCGAGGGCAACTCGGAAGCGCGAGTGGTTCGACCACCAAGACCCTGAGACATGAAGAGTGGCGCCATATAATGCTATATGTATTGACCAACCTTGAAGAGGTGACGCCATACATGGAGCAATTTCTTCATGAATTCTGGCGTCGATCAAGGGACCCAACTCCACAGGAATATGATACCCTTCTTAGAAAGGGTGCGGGAAATGGATTGCCCGATTTCATTTCCTGGTTTAAACATAAGGTACGTGCTTAGTTTGTTATTCCAAGTTGCTCTTACGTGCGAATAATATAACAATCTAGCGTGTTTGAACTTGCAGGGCCAAAGAGAGCCGTCTATGAGTGCCGAGTTGAGACAAGTAGCCAATGGCTTTGCCTATAGGGTCAGGAAATTTTCTGGGTATGACGTCAATGGATACCGTTTTCGCACAACAAGCTACGACCAAAGTCGGCCCAATCGAAAAACCACGTGTTCTGGAGTCTTTACGCCCGGGCTTGACGAGGTCGAGTATTATGGAAGAATTGAAGAAATATATGAACTCAATTTTTATGGTTCCAAACCTCTTACTCCAGTGATATTCAAATGTCATTGGTTTGACCCTGAAGTTACGAGACGGACACATTCTAATCTTGGGCTAGTCGAAATTCGACAGGATTCCACCTTACCAGGAGACGATGTCTATATTGTGGCCCAACAGGCCACACAAGTGTATTATCTTCCATATGCGTGCCAAACGAAACAACATCTTAAGGGTTGGGATGTTGTGTATAAGGTATCACCGCACGCTAAATTACCTGTTCCAAACGATGAAGATTATAACTTAGACCCGGACACATATGACGGAGAGTTCTTCCAAGAAGATGGGCTCGAAGGGCAATTTGAGATAGACTTAACCGAAGCGATCGGAATGGAAGTAGATATTGAAATGGTTGTTGATGACGAGGATGATGAGGTGCAAAATGAGAATGACTTAGAAATACTTGAAGGCAATGCCAATGACGAAATTGCGCCTTCAGATGATGTTGACTATGAAATGGTTCATAGTGATGATGACACTTATGATCCGGCTAACCCGGACACATATGAAGATTATTTTTAATCGATGTAATGCTATATTTCATTTATTTTGCATATGTTTCTAAATACATATTTTTTTATCTGTGCTTAATTGTTTACTCTTAATTGCAGGTTGTTGGACAAAGATGGTGGGCGGTGGGACGAGGACGAGGAGGGGGAGGGGGAGGGGGAGGAGGAGCACCCGTAGGACGGAGGAGGAGGCGCAGCAGGACGACGCCGTACAGCAGCAGGTGGAGCAGCAAGCCGCTGTCGATGCGGCACAGCAGGACGACGACGATGCGGCGCAGCAGGACGACGACGACGACGCCGCTCAGCAGGACATCTCAGGTTCTGGCTCCTCAGGTTCGAGGAGTATCTACCTGCGAGGTCCCGCGAGCCTACCTAAGCGACCCATACTTCGTGACAGACGTCCGCTGATACGACCCGATGGAGAGAGGTAGGTAACTTTAGATGTTGTTGCTGCTTTTTCATATTATATGTTCAAATTAATAATAGAAACTAATACTTCATCTTAATCACTGCGACAGGTCTTGGATGGTTTTGGAGACTGCAGGGGGTCACGGCCGCAACCCCAATGGCATCCTCGGCCTTCTATGCCGGGAACACTTTCCTGGACTTGTCGAGTACGCCGGAGTGACGAGCCCAGCATACACCTTCGACCACTACGCCGTCGCCCCCGATGCAGTAGATCGGGACGGCAGACAATTCAACAACAAGGCGGAGCGGGTGAAGCAAGAGCTGTGGGTAAGTCTTCCTCGCACTATATTGTTTAATAAGTCGCATTTGTTGCATATTCTTGAAATAATGTATGGATACATCGTCTTTGTATGTAGGATTTCTTCAGGTGCGATGCTGGATACGAGGCCAGGGCGGATGTGGTGTCTACGACGTGCTGTAAGAAGCTCGTCGTGGACATGCACTACGAGGCGCGCATCCAGGCCATCGTCACTTACCACGGCTCCGTCCTTGGGGAGAAGGTGAACAAGAAGGACGCCCGAACCATGTCATTGACTGCGGACCAGTACTTGCAGGTAAATACAAAACTTTATTATTGGTACTAAATATGCTTATTCTTATCTTCTGATATGCGGTGTACTTATATTTTTTTAGATGATTCCTCATTGGTGCGCCGCGCATCCTGAGTGCTGGGAGAAGATGGTGCAGAGGTGGTGCTCGGCTGAGTGGGACGAGGCGCACAACGCTAGCCGGGAACGGCGTTTGCTGATGCAAGGTCCCTCCCACCATCAAGGCAGCCGCAGCCTGGGCAAATACGCGGAAGCATGGGTACGCGCTCTTTTTTATTTAGGTATATAACTTTCGATTAGACATGATTTCTAACCATATCGTTGGTTTTCTCGCAGTCGGCGGCACATGGTGGCGCGCCTTGCTCCACGTTCTCGGCATATGCCATGGCCCACAAGGGGAAGGCGACGTCCGACGTCACCTACAACCCGGATGACGGGCCCGAGGCGTACACCAACCCCGCCATCCACAACCGACTCAGTGAGTACACCGCCATGGCCAAGGAGGTCCATGGGCCAGATTACGATCCGAGGACCGAGGACATCGACGGAGATGTCCTCATGAGGGTCGGAGGAGGCAAGAGGCATGGGCGGTACTGGATTGCCGACGGGGCAATCGACTCGTCCTCCACTCCCACTCTCTCTCAGGTGCGAGCAAGGAGCACGAGCGCGAGCCCAGCCATACGACCTCGGCAGGACACCTCACAGCATCGTATCCAGCAACTCCAGGTTATTCCTTATCTATTCATCGTTCATTGATTTTTATATATCTGTTCTTTGCATTATCGTAACATTAGGGCGAAATATTACAGACTCAGCTAGATGATGAGAGGAGGCAACGTGAGGAGCTGGAGAAGAGGATGGCGGAGATGTTCGCGTACATGCAGAGCCTTGGCGCCGCACAGGGTCATGCTCCACCACCTCCGTTATTCCCTGCAGCTGACCCTACAGAGTTCACTACTCCTGTGAGTATCAAAATTTTAGTACTGCATGATATTTATTCATATGTTCTCACACATACAATCTCTTCTCTGTGCAGGGTCAATCGGTGGCGTCGAACAACCCTCATGCTTCGTCCAGCCCTTCGCCGAACCAGTCCAGATGCCCACCTCGTTGATGATCTGTTTTGTGATGATCCAGACTTACCTTTATGAGTGTTGGTGATGTTAGTTAAACTTTATCTTGTGAGATACTTGGTGATGTTAGTGATGACGCAGACTTATATCTGTTTTGTGATGATCCTTACTTATATTTGTGAGACTTTAGTGAGACTTTGTGATATATATGGTGTCCATGATAAATGTGTTCATTCTATGATGTGATTGATATATAATGTGATGTGAATCATATATATCTTTTTGTTTGTTTGGATGGAACAACAAAAGCAAATAAAAAAGGGACATTCTGGTCACTTTGCCGAGTGTAACACTCGGCAAAGGGGCGCTTTGCCGAGTGCTATGACCATGACACTCGGCAAAGAAGGCAACCTGGGAACCGGTAAAGCCATCTTTGCCGAGTGCTGACAATGGCACTCGGCAAAGAAGAAAACCTGGGAACCGGCAAAAACATCTTTGCCGAGTGCCATTGCCAAGGCACTCGGCAAAGGGACTGGCAAAGGGGCCCACTGGAGGGTTCTTTGCCGAGTACCTGTCCAACAGACACTCGGCAAAGAAGCCTCCTTTGCCGAGTGCCTACTAGAGCTCTCGGCACAGGGACTGGCAGTGGGGCCCACTGGGGCAGTCTTTGCCGAGGGCCTCTCGAGCAAACACTCGGCAACATTGACCTCTTTGCCGAGTGCCGCAGACGGCACTCGGCAAAGGATCCGTCACCGTTACTTGGCGCCGTGACGGTGACTTTTCTTTGCCGAGTGCCATTTGGCACTCGGCAAAGTCTTTGCCGAGTGCCCGACAAATAGTACTCGGCAAAGAGGCCGTTGCCGATGTACAGTTCACCGAGCGTTCTTTGCCGAGTGTTACACTCGGCAAAGCGTTTGCCGAGTGTAAATTTGCCTTTGCCGTGTGTCTGAGACACACGGCAAAGGAGCTGATTCCGGTAGTGATTGTTGGAGAAGTAACGGAGGAACACGTTTGGAACGTCAAGTATAACGCACGACGCCCGAAACTTATGCTTTAAAAAATAGCAAAGGTTTGAGCCCGCACTATAGAATCCCACCGCGCCCTACAGAGAAACTTCACGCTAACCACACCCTCTTTCCGTCCCAGGTGCGTCGTCCTTCCTACCAGCTGCCCCTCCCTGTCGGCAAGATATGGATATGGTTGGACGAGATAGACCCAAATCCTACCGGTTTTCCGTTGGATGCTTAGAATAAACAAAGCATTCGGGGAAGAGAATGAAAAGCGGCATGTCCTTGTAGTTGTTGCCGGCGTCAAACAATGCAGAGCGCACACTGTTGGATGTTTGGATTCTGTCCGTTTTTAAAATTAAGGGCGCAATTACAAGGAACTATCGTGGAGTTGCTCATAGTAACATCCAGGACTTTAGCAGCCTCCACCCTTGAACAATTTGCAGCTAATTAGTAATAGTCAGGACTTTAGCAGCCGCCCTCCCCTCACCCTTATGTATCAGGCTATCAGCTTGCTTGCAATACAATACGAAGAGGAGCAGAGCAGCAGGTCTCTCCATGGATGCAAGCCAGGATTTGTGGGACTGGGACTGGGAGGTGGTCCTGCCAGATCACAGGAGCTTCTCCCTGAGCAATGGCGTTAAGAATCTTGATGGTAAGGACGATCAGTTGTTGTCTCACGTATGTAATTTTGATTACGACCGTCTTAAATTGCATTCCAGATAAAGAAACAGAAACTGAGGAGCAGGATCTGCTGCCCCCGTCAGGAGACGTTGACGTGCACAACGAGTGCAAGGGCATCGGCGTCGTGCTGGATGAGACCTGCAAATCCGCCGTGCCTAGTGTTGCCGATCCGATAATGGCTTCTGAGGGTGGCGTGGAAGAGAAGGCGATCCAGAGCCCTGATGCCGAGGAGTCCGTCACCGCCGACAGCAAGTTTGCTCAAGAGGAGGAGGAGGAAGAAGATATCAAGAAGGACGTCGACGATAAGGTTGGAGCCCTGATTGGCGCGCTGTGCTCGTTTGGGGTCGCAGCCGCGACCGCCTGCGTCTTTCTCATCGGCGGCAGGCTGCATCATCAGCACACGCAGCAGCACAAAATTCAGCTGCAGTTCTTCGGCGATGATAAGGTTGGATGCATGACTCATTCAGCTCAAAATAACCCATCCGTAATCTCTCTGTTTCCAGGAGGATTTTTTGACCTTGTAATTAATTGGATAGGATACCGATATAACTGTCTTGGTTTCTTGATCTGCATGCAGAGGATCCAGCAAGTTGTCCGCCAGGCGTCAAGGCTGAACCAGAAGGCCATGTCGTTTGCGATGGGGGCAGGAGCGTCACGGCATTTTGGAAGGCCACGTGTAAAACGTAGCAAAAAACATTAGTTACTAAAATGTATATATATGTAATATGTATATATATGTACACATAATAATATATATGTTGTTCGTCACCCTAAGTAAAAGTTCATCAGACCATCTTCAGTAATTATCGGTAATAACTAAATATTGTTCAGTCATTACCGGTAATCTATCTTTACCTCTATATAAAGCATCACTTCAAACTTTTAAATAAATGTACCCAAAATCATCACAACTTTAAAACCAAGGATGAGACCAGTCAAAATCTCTTCTTTCTCTTTCTTCTCACTCAAATCCAATGGTCTAGTTTATTTGGATAATCCTCCCTCATTAATAATGCTTTCACCCACGATCCCCTCACAGGGTCGAGGGTGTCAAGTCCGCATTTGACGGTGTCGTACGGGTTGGAGGTGGCATTAGTAGCATCAACCATCAAGTAGAGCGCGCTGGCTCGTGGTGGACTCAAGGCTCGGCCCCCTCAGCTCATGTTATTGCCAAGGGTGAGGATGTTGGGGAAGTCCCTGTCGACGGTGGTGACGACGACGATAATGACCTATGGCGCGGCGTTGATGACTGTGTCATCATAGGAGCTGGAATTGTCGCTGGAGTCTACGGCGGAGACATCATGGATGGCGGCGTGGAGGGAGCCAAGCGTGACGAGCTCATGGAAGAAGGACTTGGTATCGTCAGCGAGAGACGTGTCCTGGCCGAAGGAGACGAAGATGACATCAGTACCGTCATGGATGGTAGACTCGAAGCCCACGAGGACGCCGGCGGCGGCAACACACTCCGCCGACCAGCAGACCTTCTAGGCCACGACACGCGTCCGTGGCAATGCCGCTTTTGGCGGTGACAGTGGCGTATCCGAAGAGGCTAGCACGGGGCACGGAGCTATCGATAGTGATGGAGAGCGTGTGGGTGCCGTGGCCCACTACCGGAATCAATCGCTTTGCCGAGTGCCTGAAGCACTCGGCGAAGCCTTGAAAACACTCGGCAAATGCTTTGCCGAGTGTTACACTCGGCAAAGAAGGCTCGGCGAACAGTGCATCGGCAAAGCCTTCTTTGCCGAGAGCTTTTTCTCGGGCACTCGACAAAGATCTTTGTCGAGTGCCAGACAGCACTCGGCAAAGAAAAGCGGCCGTTACGGCGCCGGGTGACGGAGACGGCGGCTTTGCCGAGTGTCCCTTGTGACACTCGGCAAATAAGTTAGCTTTGCCGAGTGTCTTCCTGGCAGCACTCGGCAAAAAACCCATCTTTGCCGAGTGCCGCGTGGGACACTCGGCAAAGAACCCGCCAGGGAGGGTCCCCATGTCAGGTTCTTTGCCGAGTGTTCTGTGCGGCACTCGGCAAAGACGACCTCTTTGCCGAGTGCCGGCGACATAACACTCGGCAAAGAACCTAAGCCGGTGCCCAGGTCTGTGCTCTTTGCCGAGTGTTATGACCATGACACTCGGCAAAGAGCCTCTTTGCCGAGTGTAACACTCGGCAAAGTGACCAGCATATACCTTTTTAGTTTGTTTTTTGTATTCCATCCACACAAACAGAAGATATCACATATATACATCACAGATATCATCACAGACATAAATAGCCAACACAAACATAAAACCGTCACCACAAACATAAATATCCATCACAAACATAAGTGTTCAACACAAGTATTAAACACAAACATAAGTCTCAAACGTCGCAAGCTCTCACATAAGTATCAAACACAGACATAAGTATTATACATAAGTTCTGAAGTCTAAAACAATGAAAACACAACACTCATGGAGGTGGGCGGTTTGACCGGGGCTGCGTTGGGCTGAACCCTTCCGGAGGGTTGTTGGATGCCGCCCCAGATTGGCCCTGCACAGAGAAGAGATTGCATGTGTTATACCAGATGCATTACAAACATCTAACTACAATTTTGATACTCACAGGAGTGTGGAAGAGAGTAGGGTCAACTGGAGGGAACAATGGAGGTGGCGGAGGGATGCCCTGTGCGGCGCCAAGGCTCTGCATGTACTGGAACATCTCCGCCATCCTCTGATCAGCCGCCGCCCGCTCCGCCATTATCCTCGCCTCCATCTCTTGACGTTCCCTCCTCTCTTCTTCTAGTTGGGTCTGTAATATTACAAGCCAACATTATAGTAACTCAAAGAGAAGGTATATAAATCAAGAAAGGACGAGTTACAGAAGCACTAACCTCGAGTTGCTGTATGCGATGCTGTGAGCTGTCGTGCCGAGGTCGTATGGCTGGACTCGAGCCCATGCTCCTTGCTCTCACCTGAGTCAGAGTGGGAGTGGAGGACGAGTCGATTGCCCCGTCGACAATCCAGTACCGCCCATGTCTCTTGCCTCCTCCGACCCTCATGAGCACATCGGTGTCGATCGGCTCGGTGCTTGGATCATAGTCTGGGCCATGGACCTCCTGCGCCATGGCGGTGTAGTCATGGAGGCGGCTATAGACGGCGGGGTTGGTGTAGGCCTCGGGCCCGTCATCCGGGTTGTAGGTGACGTCGGACGTCGCCTTACCCTTATGGGCCATAGCATAGGCCGAGAAGGTGGAGCAAGGCCTGCCACCATGTGACGCCGACTGCAACGAAAACCAACGAGATAGTTAGAAATAATATCTAACTTAGTGCTATATATCTAAATAAAAAAGGTGGCGTACCCATGCTTCGGCATATTGGCCCAGGCTCCGGCTGCCTTGGTGGTGGGAGGGGCCTTGCATCATCAAACGTCGTTCCCGGCTAGCTGTGTGCGCCTCGTCCCACTCAGCCAAACACCACCTATCCACCATCTGCTCCCAGCACAGAGGATGTGCGGCGCACCAATGTGGAATCATCTGCAAAGTAAACACGTAAAGTGCATATCAGAAGATAAAATAAAATTCATGCATGGAGTACTGGTACCAAACATGCATGACTTTACCTGCAGGTACTGCTCCCTGGTCAACGACATGGTTCGGGCTTGAGTTTTGGTCACCTTCTCCCCAAGGACGGAGCCGTGGTAGGTGATGATGGCCTGGATGCGGGCCTCATAGTGCATGTCCATGACGAGCTTCTTACAGCTCGTGGTGGCCACCACATCCGCCCTAGCCTCATATCCAGCATCGCATCTGAAGAAATCCTGCATACAAAAATGATGTATCCATACATTATTTCAAGAATTTGCAACGAATGCGACATATTTTACATTATACTAAGACTTACCCACAACTCTTGCTTCACCCGCTCCGCCTTGTTATTGAATTCCCTGCCGTCCCGGTCTACTGCATCGGGGGCGACGGCGTAGTGGTCGAAGGTGAAGGCTGGGCCCGTCACTCCGGCGTACTCCACAAGTCCAGGGAAGTGTTCCCTGCACAGCAGGCCGAGGATGTTATTGGGGGGGGGGCGACGATGACCCCCAGCATAATCCAAAACCGTCCAAGACCTGTCCAAGTGATAAATAAAAAGTATTAGTTTACATTATGATTTTGAACACATAATATGAACAAGAATGAAGAACATAAAGTTACATACCTCTCCCCTTCCGGCCGAATCAGCGGCCGTCTGTCCCGAAGTATGGGACGCTGAGGGAGACTCGCGGGGCCTCGCAGGTAGATGCTCCTCGAACTAGAGCCGCCTGAACCTGAGGCGTCCTGCTGCTAGTCGTCGTCGTCCTGAGGCGCCGCCTGCTGCTGCGCTGCCTGCTCTGCCTCGTCCTGCTGCGCTGCCTGCTCTGCATCGTCCGCCGTCCTCCTCCTCCTCCCCCTCCTCCTCCTCAGGAAACCGCCCACCATATTTGTCCAACAACCTGCAATTAAGAGTAAACAAATAAGCACATATAAAAAGATGTATTTAAAAACAGGTGCGAAATAAAAAGTCATATAGCATTACATCGATTAAAAATAATCTTCATATGTGTCGGGGTTAGCCGGATCATAACTCTCATCATCACTATCAAGCATTTCAATCTCCATACCATCGGAAGACGCAAGTTCGTCATTAATGTCATTGCCTTCAAGGATTACTAAGTCATTATCATTTTGCACCTCATCATCCTCCTCATCAACAACCATTTTAATATCTACGTCCATTCCGATAGCTTCGGTTAAGTCTATCTCAAATCGCCCTTCTTGCCCATCTTCTTGGAAGAACTCTCCATCATATGTGTCCGGGTCTAAGTTGTAATCTTCATCGTTAGGAACAGGTAACCTCCCGTGCGGCGATACCTTATACACAACATCCCAACCCTTAAGATGTTCTTTCGTTTGACAGGCATATGGGAGATAATACACTTGTGTGGCCTGTTGGGCAACGATATAGACATCGTCTCCTGCTAAGGTGGAATCTTGTCGAATTTCGACTATCCCAAGATTAGAATGTGTCCGTCTCGTCACTTGAGGGTCAAACCAATGACATTTGAATATCACTGGAGTACTGTGCCTCCTGATAGTCCGGCGTAAATCCTCCCGTGTACTGTGCCTCCTGATAGTCGTTCAATATATCCGCTACCCCCGCATCCGCGTCATAATCCTCGACACGTTGTCTCAGCACCTCCTCTCTCGTACGATGCGCTTCACCATGAAATATCCACCGACTATAGCCCGGCGTAAATCCATTCTTCCAAATATGTTCTACCATGGTCTTCTTTGGTTTTCTTTTCCGGTTGTCACATTTGCTGCACGGGCATGGGACTAGACTCGCTCCTTTAGCAGCTTCGCCATATGCCCGTTCCATGAAATCATCGGTCTTTCTAATCCATTCAGTGGTGACATCATTCCTTCCTCTACGGCCCGTGTACATCCACTCACGGTCCTCCATCCTCTAACATATATAACCGAGTATAGTTTAATATAGACATGTAATGCATGTACACTACATTCCTACCTTCTAATAGGTGATGATAGGTCCTAATCCCACCCGCGGTTGCGTAGATGGAGTTAGTTTCCATGCTCTACTCCGATCCGAGATAGAATTTCGGCAGCACCTCCCCGCTGTTCTCCGCATACACGTCCTGGCAGGGAGAGTGTACTGTCCGGAGAACAACAGGGAGGTGACGCCGAAACTCTATCTCGGACCGGAGTAGAGCATGAAACTAACACCATCTACGCAACCGCGGGCTGTCCAAAAAACATGGACAATTCGAAACTGATACATTTGTAGATATGCAAAGATCTGCATATCTACACCGTATCTCTTTCGAACGGGAGACGCCTAACAGGGTTACGTGATCTACGACCATGATGCGAAAATAAAGGTTATACCTAGGGTGGCGGTGGAGTCAGGCTAGTGGGGCTGTGGCGGGTCGGTGCAGTGGCGACGCGAGGCAGACCCGCAGCGGCTAGGAAGACCTCTGCAAAAAAATAAACAAGTCTGTCAACAAAAAAATTCGGCAGCACCTCCCCTGCACGGGGAGGTTTCCAAAACCTGCAAATAAAAGTAACAACACGATGGCTGACATTCACACATATATCAACGGCACGATGGCCGACAATATATCCACACATATATCCACACATATATCCACACGTTTATGAAATACATAATATATCACATTAATATAAACATGTGTTTATGAAATACATAATATATAAAACATCAATACATTAATCTATAAAACATAAATACATTAATATAAAAAATAATACATAATTTAATAAAATTATACCTTAAGACGACGGTGACGGGCGGGGGAGACGGTGGCGTACGGCAGGACGACGGTGGGGCGGCGCGGCGAGCGGCGCTCGCGGTGGCACGGTGAGCCGGCGGCGCGTGGCGGGCGCGGGCGGGCGCGGCTTGCGCGGGCGGGTGCGGGCGAGCTCGGCACGTCGGCGGCGGCGCAGGGCGCAGTGGGGCAGCGGCGGTGCAGGGCACGACGAGGCAGCGGCGGCGCTCCGGGACGGCGGCGGCGGCGCGGCAAGCGCGCGGCGAGCGCGGGCGCAGGGCCGGGGGCGCGCGCGTGGCCGGCGGCGGCGCGGCAAGCGCGCGGCGAGTGCGGGCGGCGCGCGGGCACGCGGCGAGCGGGCGCGCGGCGAGCGGGCGCGCGGCGAGCGGGCGCGCGGCGAGCGCGGGCGCAGGGCCGGGGGCGCGCGCGTGGCCGGCGGCGAGGGCGGCGCGTGGCCGGCGGCGAGGGCGGGCGCGGGTGCGGGGTCGGCGGCGAGCGCGGGCGGCGGCGTGAGCGCGAGTGAGCGTGAGTGAGAGAGAGAAGAAGGAGAAGCCGTTGGTTTGGTTAAGTTCATGTTCTTTGCCGAGTGCCCGCGATGCGGCACTCGGCAAAGATTTTTTTTTATTTTTAAAATATGGTTTGCCGAGTGCCAGATCGGCGGCACTCGGCAAAGACGTGGTTTGCCGAGTGCCAGATCGGCGGCACTCGGCAAAGGCGCCTTCTTCGCCGAGTGCCACCCAGGGGCACTCGGCAAATATTAATTTACACTTCTTTGCCGAGTGCCACCCAGGGGCACTCGGCAAAGCATACTTTGCCGAGTGTCAACAAGTTGACACTCGGCAAAGTACATTTGTATTTTTTTTATTTTGTCTCCCAAACTTTTTGTGGTATGTTCCTACACTATGTAGACCTACATGTATCATTTTGGGACAATTATAACAGTGTTTGAAATAGCTAGTAGATTTAGTTCGTTTATTTGAATTTCTTCGGAAAATTCAAATTTGAACTGCAGGTCACTCGAAACTTGGAAAACCGTGCATGAAAAAATGATATTCATGTTACTTAGCATAAGTTACGACCGATTCCAGGAGCGGACCGAAAACTTCGAGTAACATGCTCACTAAACATGGCCGTGAACTTGCCATCCACATGTTTAAAAATTGTATAAAACACAAACAAAGTCAGAAAATCATGAAACTTGTCCACTTGTCATGATATCATATGTACAGGTTGTGATAAAAAATTGAGAATGTTTGGACAAAGTTGTGAGACACTATGTGTAGAAACCTAAGAGAACTACACATGAAATCATAGAGTTTCAATGTGGATCTCTTAGGTTTGTACACATAGCGCGTCATAGTTTTCTCGAATTTTTTTCAATTTTTTATCGCAGCCTGTACATATGATATCATGACACGTGGACAAGTTTCAGGATTTTCTGACTTTGTTTGTGTTTTATACAATTTTTAAACATGTGGATGGCAAGTTCACGACCATGTTTAGTGAGCATGTTGCTCGAAGTTTTCGGTCCGCTCCTGGAATCGGTCGTAACTTATGCTAAGTAACATGAATATCATTTTTTTCATGCACGATTTTTCAAGTTTCGAGTGACCTGCAGTTCAAATCTAAATTTTCCGAAGAAATTCAAATAAACGAACTAAATCTACTAACGATTGAAAACTCTGTTAACATTGTTCACAAATGATACATGTAGGTCTACATAGTATAGGAACATACCATAAAAAGTTTGGGAGACAAAATAAAAAAAATAAAAATATACTTTGCCGAGTGTCTAGAGATGACACTCGGCAAAGCCTCCTTTGCCGAGTGCCTACTATGTGGCACTCGGCAAAGAAGCCTCTTTGCCGAGTGTCTAGAGATGACACTCGGCAAAGCCTCTTTTGCCGAGTGTCTACTATGTGGCACTCGGCAAAGAAGCCTCTTTGCCGAGTGCCAGCCGTTGGCTCTCGGCAAAGACTGACGGCCGTCAGCTTTGGGACGGCCGCTGACGGCCCTTTGCCGAGAGCCCCCTTTGCCGAGTGTTAGACACTCGGCAAACTTGTCTTTGCCGAGTGCTGTCCTGTGCCGAGTGTTCAGCACTCGGTAAAGGGGTTCTTTGCCGAGATCCTAACTTTACCGAGTGCGGCACTCGGCAAAGCCTTCTTTGCCGAGTGCCCGACAAAAGGCACTCGGCAAAGAATACAACACTCGGCAAAGCCTGCGATTCCGGTAGTGGCCCTCGGTGTCGCACGTCCAGTTAGCGCCATGGTCGTTTTGGTGAGTAGCATTTCTTTGTTGAAGAACCAGGCGTCGATGATCTTGCGGTTGCAGGCAAAACCGTGCTTCACGGAGTCATGGCAGGAGTTCTTCCAGTGGGCTGGCACCTAGGCATCATGTCTTAGTATTGGATGAACATTTTTTACTAGTTACTGGAAAAATGTTCAGTCTAACTGCTGGCCGTGTGAAACTTCACCTAGGATGAAAAATAGCAACCCCACATAATAATATAATAATGACTAAATATTGCAACTTTTACATAATCTTCTTCCGAAACATTATTCTTTTAGTGCTCTTTAAATAAGAACTTCAATGACATTCTCGTATTCAATGCAGCAAGCTTTTTTTGTCTTCATAGAACTTAAATTGGACTTCAATAACTTGCATGATCCACTTCGATTACCTGCTTGCTTGTGATAAACAAGCAGGAAGTTTCTTGCGAATAACACTTGTATTTTATTAATTACTAGTACAATGCACGTGCGTCGCGACGCTATACAAATTATTCGATAAAATAATAGTGCACAACGATTATATCAAACGAACAACACATATTATCAAATTTGATCGGCTGATCTTATTAAAAATTTTGGGGGAAAATTCAAAGCCACACTTAAAACATATTATATGCTCAACGACATCACAATTATTATTATTATTATTATTATTATTATTATTATTATTATTATTATTATTATTATAAGATGAGCCGATCAAACTTGGTGTAAAAAATCAAACGAATTATAAATTGAAACGGAGAGAGTATATTAATCAAAGAGACGACTAAAAAGAGCATAACAGGGGCGACGACTAATGTCCGATTATTACCAATTATTGAAAATGTCAAAGTTACTAATTACTAGATATATTAAATCTTGTAAGAGTGGCATTTAAATGATTACAATTTTGTAAGAATGTCATTTAGAGGATTATATTTTTGACTTCAGAATTATAAAGTTAGTTAATTGTGTCATTCTATCCTATCCGTCAGGGTCAAAATAACTATGGACTGAAGACGGCGGCATGAAATAATAATAATAATAATTATATCTGAGAGGCATAGAAGGGACTAGAACATTTACAATAGCAAATATGATACGGATAAAATTGCAGAGACATAAGAGAATTCATTCTTATTTATATCATGCACACACCTAAAGGCAAGTCCTATTGAAAAACAGTTAGACCTGCTATGTTGTACGGTACATAATGTTGGTCTATAAAAAGACGACATGGTCAACAATTAAATGTTGTGAAAAGGCGTATGTTGCTTTAGATTTATAGCCATACAAGAGATCGAATTTGGAATGATGATATACGTGATAGGCTAGGGGTAGCAACAATTGAAGAAAAGAATGTCAACATCAATTGAGATGGTTTAGACATGTCCAACGGCTAGAGGCACCTGTGGGATCCTAAGGCGCGATAGCAATGAGAAGAGAGAAAGATAATGACTAAAGTTGACAGGGCAAGAAGCACTAAAAGGAGATTTGAAATAATGTCTTAGTAATTAGCAGATAATTATATTAACTTCAATAATGCCTTAAAAGGTGTTCCAACTTAAAGTATAAGGAAAGAAAACTAAAAAAGGTACTCCAACTGTTGCCTCATTTATTTATTTTTGTAAAAAAATATAGTGCATGTCCAATTGTATATCAAAAATACAACATTACTAGTATAATTTCCACATGATACGATGACACACAATCATGTAACAATACAACGGCTAGGCGACATGCAAGGCCACAGTAGCAAGCCAGTGTGGTAGACAATCTCTACAAAAATATCTATAAAAATTAAATATCAAGGCGGACATATGATTCACATTCTAGATATTACACTGATAAAAGCAAAACTACACTTTATTCTATCCAAAAGCCAAGAAATATACAAATTAAAAAGAATGTTTGGGCTTAAATGGTTTATTATGCCCCATTGCTACAGAAGGAATGAAGGAACACGTTTGATGTGTCACGCACGACACATAATACCACTAGTACAGAGAAGTTCTATAGTGGCGGTTGTAAACCTATTTATAGTGGCGTTTTTCGTAACCGCCTGTGCTAGAGGCCAGTAGAAATCATCATTTTTACAGGCGGGTAACTGAGGACCGCCAGTGAAAATCGATTTTCACTGGCGGTCGACGTAATAAAACCGCCAGTGCAAATCGTTTCCAGGAAACATAAAACGTATTTTAAAAATAGTTAAAAATTTTATTTTTATTAGGGGGGCCTCAGCCCACCCCTTGTTTAAAAATAGTTAAAAAAATTTGAAGTCGTGGCATTTTTCGCGTTAAATTCGCGCGCTACGCGGTTGTTAGTATTCGAACCGTCAACCTCACCCTCACGCGCACCCTCCCCTACCACTCCGTCTATGACATGTCTTGTGTCTAGTTTGTAGTTGTTTTCTCCACATATTACAACCATTTGAGTGTAAATTGCTTATTTGAGACCCTAAACGAATCCAAATAAAAAAGTTGTCAACTACAAAGATAAATAACTTTTGAAGTTCTACAACTTTTATTTTGACACTTTTTTCATCCGAGGTAATTTGCAAAATTTGAATTTTAAATTTGACATACTTAGATTCAATTTTTGAGAACCGAAATGAGTTTAAATAAAAAAGTTGTCAACTACAAAGTTTCATAACTTTTAGAGATCTACAACTTTTATTTTGGTGGTTTTGTCATACGAAGCCGTTTGAAAAACTCGAAAAATTAAGGATAAAAATGATTTCTAGTGACGGTTTCTTAAGAAAACCGCTACTAGAAATCGTATTTCTAGTGGCGGTTCCTTAAGTAAACCGCCACTACAAATCATGGATTTCTACTGGCGGTTTTCTTAAGGAACCGCCAGTAGAAAAACGATTTCTAGTGGCGGTTTTCTTAAGGAACCGCCACTAAAAATAACACAGTCGGTGGATAACCGAATCCGCCTGTAAAAATATATCGTCCCCGCAGGCTTTGAGCCTTTTTCTACTAGTGTACACGAAACTCATGCTTTAAAAAATAGCAAAGATTTGATCCTGCACTATAGAATCCCACCGCGCCCTACCAAGAAACTTCACGCTAACCACCCCTCTTTCCGTCCTAGGTGCGCCGTCCTTCCTACCAGATGCCCCGCCCTATGGGCAGATATGGATATGGCTGGACGAGAGAGACCCAAATCCTGCCGGTCTCCTTTGGATGCTGCCATACGACAGAATAAACAAGGTTATCACCTTAAAACACCCAATAAACAAAGCAGAATGAAAAGCGGCATGTCCTTGTAGTTGTTGCCGGCGTCAAACAATGCAGAGCGCACAATGTTGGATGTTTGGATTTTGTTTGGGACCTATTTTCTGTCCATTTTTAAAATTAGGGGCGCAATTACAAGGAACTATCGTGGAGTTGCTCAAAGTAACAGGCATGACTTTAGCAGCCTCCACACTTGAGCAACCGCCTTCACCCATGATCCTAGCACACATGTAAGTCGTGTCTGGATTTGGCCCCCTAAATCCGGGTGCAACAGACCCCATCAGGGAAATGGGCTCTAGGGTTGCTTTGTAGACATCAGTCCACCCAAAGCGCCACATGTCGAAGTAGAACCGAAGACAGGTGAAGATTAGGGTTGGGAAGCTACAACTAGAGCTAAAACTAGATCTAACCTAAGAACAAGAAAGTAAATAAAAGATAATTGGTGTTTGGTTTGATTGATTGTGTTTCACTCAGTCGTACTCTTTTATATATATGAGTAGGAGATGTCGTCCCTTTCCTAGGCGAACTCTAACAAAATCCCATAAGAAATCGGATGAATCTCGCAAGAAATCAGGATTCCAACCTGAATTGATATAATCCCGAATGGTCCAGGCTAACACGCGCGAACTGCGTAGACCGTTCGACCTACTATGCTAGATCGTCCATAGGGCCTATCAAATTAGGTTTTCAAATCAGTCGTACCTTTTTATATATATAAAGGGGAGGGGGTCTGGACCCATTTCTATGTGAACTCCAACAAAATCCCATAAGAAATCGGATGAATCTCGCAAGTAATCAGGACTCCTACCCAAATTGATCTAACACGCATGGATTGTCTAGGGCGCGTACTGTCTGGGCTACTGTGCCGGACCGTTCATAGGTCCTGTCTAATTAGGTGTTCAACACATGCCCGTTTGCCTTTTGACGGGTTCAGCGAGCCAAAAGCACATGTAGGCCTCACATATTTTGGAGATCAAGACAAGCATACACTGACATATATTTTCTCAAAGTAAGACTCGATGTGATGTAACACCCTCATTTTGGGGGCATAAAATTTCTTTCTAATTATCACCCAAAATCAGGTGTTACTCTTCCTTTTCTCACTCTAGGTTTTCTCTTTCTCTAGACTCCCTCTCCCTTTCTCCCTTTTAAGTAAAATTAGCTTAAGTTAGAGAGATTTAATTATTTATTTTGCTAAAACATTTTGAGTCGTGACATGTTGCATCATGCTGAGCTTAAAATATTCTTTTGAGTGTTGCACATGTTTGAATTAATTTAAATTTGAAACCTAGTTTGAATTTGGATTTGAAACCATATAGAAAAAGAAATAGAGAAGGAATTAGAAAATTCAGAGAAAAGAAAAAGGAGAAAGCAGCCCAGCCGGCCCAGCTAAGCCCAGCCAGGCCGCGCGCCCGCGCCGCCTGACAGGCGGACCCCGCCTATCAGCGGCAGTTCTCCTCTCTCGCGCGCGCCCTCTCTCTCTCGTTGCCCAGTGCGGCTGATCTGTCGGCGCCAGTTTTCCTTCGCCCGCTCGCTCTTTCTCTCTCTGTCTCGTGGGCCCGGATCGCCAGTCGTCGAGCCGTTGCCCCGAGCGTCCCTCTTTTCTCTCTCTGCGCCGTGGGCCAGCCTTGTCAGCTCCGCCCTCTCCGCGCGTCGCCGTGGACCGGCGCATGCGCACTCGCGCACGTCGTCGGGTTTCTCTGCCACGACGCCCGCCCACGCACCCAACTCTCTTCTTATAGCCCCGCCGGTGCCCCGTGCAAACCCCTCTCCTCATTTCGCACACCCTCACCCTCTCTCGCGCTCTGCTCTCACCGCTAGCCGCCGTCGGAGACCCACGCCCACGTCCCCGGCCATCCAGCTCGCTGGAGTCCGCACCGAGCCTCCCCGAGCTCCGCCCCGAGGTGAGACACCCGTCCCTGTGCCCAATTTCCCTTATTGTGCCCTGTGCTCGGCCAATTTCACTGTTGCTGGTGTTCGGCCGTGGTGGTCCGCCGTGCTCGCACGGTGACCGGCCGATTATGCCCGGTTTGGTTCCCAAGAGTTAGTCCCTGAGATGTCCCTGCCTCTGCTGAAGTTAGCCAGAGCCTTAGCACGCCTTAAGCCCCTTCCCCATGGTCGAAATGGCTCACCGGAGTTTCTCCGGCCCGCTCGAGGCCACCTCACCGCCGCTCTCCCCTCTCTGCCCGTGAATTCATGGCCCCTTCCTCGCCATCGAGTACGCCGTGGCACCCTCATCCCCTCTACCCAACTTCGGCGACCCCGGAGCCACCCTAGCTCGCGCCCGCCTCAACTCCGGTGACTTCACCGCCGCGGAGAGGAGCAACGCCGCCCGCAGCCATCTGTTTTCCCTCGGTCTGATTTCCCCTCCGTCCGATTCAGATCGAACGGCCTAGACCGTGGGATATCGCTTCGTGCACGCGCGCCTGACACGCCCTGGCTCGCCTGTCAGCGCCACCCACAGCCGCTCATCCTTTCCCGGTCAGATTTTCCTCTGTCCGATCTTGATCGAATGGCTCGGAATCGCTCGGACCCCCTTCGGACCCGCTCGGACACCTTCGGACCCATTCGGACCCCCTTTAGACCCCCCTCCGTCCGATCTTGATCAAACGGTTCAGACCCCCTCGGACCCCTGCAGCCGCCTGTTAGCGCCCAAGTCCTCTAGCATTGGACCCGCTCGATCAGCGCGCTCTCCCCCTCTGTCGCTGACACTCCTTGGCCCGCTTGTCAGTGCTCGCCCGCCCGCGCGCCCGCGCCCTCGGCCATAGATCTAATCTTGGCCGTTGGTTTTAGATCTGACAGTTAGAATGGCTAGATACCCCTTCACGCTGTAGTTTTATTAAAGAAACCCTCGGTTTATTGGAAATCAACCCGCCATCCCTGGTTTTCACGCGCAGACCCCTGTAATCTTGCAGATTTAGCCCTGGACTTTTAAATATTCACAGATTTAGCCCTAATTTCATATTTCAAACTTCAAAACTTGTTTATTTCATATCTTTTGCATATGAACTCCAAATTTAGTGATTCAAATTGCAAAATGTTTATGGAATTATTCTCTGTTTAAATAAAATGGTTTCATTCATTGTCTGCACATTCTGATTTTTGTGATTGAATATGAACTAATATAGATGTAGTTTTTATTTATTTAATAAAACAAGTAAAAGGAGAAAACTAGTGAGAATAATGATAGGTTTATCTCTGTTCTAAATCATAGGTCACAATAAAATGAATTGATCCATGCTTATGTACTTGTAAATAACAATTAGGGAATAATAATCTATTTTCAAATAAAGTTAATGTAGGCCATAGTTTATGTTATACTTTGAATTCATTATCCCCTATGTAGTATTATGTCTTTTAAGATGTGTTCCATTGTTTGTACATGTTTGGTGTGATGTTCATATGTACTTTCCAAATGTATTGAATGCATGCTCGCTTTACTTAGACAACGAGCAGTTCGAGGTTCCTGAGTGTGTAGTTGGAGACCTCCCTGAGCAACAACCTGGTGAAGGCAAGTGTCCTCAGACCTATCATGTCCTACTTTACTTTATAATTCACTGTCCCGCATTACATTATTGAAACCTAAGGATTGACTAGTCTGTGCTTACCTTACCCTTGTTTACCTTTTTGGGTTAATCATGGTTAGCTTATGCTATTGCTTTAACTTAATCAATGAACATAATGTGATCTTTTATGATACGATGATGTTATCCCGATGAGGTCCTTGTGATTTCTTTAGGGGGCTCAGGCTGTTTCCTGAGTACCTCTCCGTAAGGACCTGTTTGGGGAGTGCCAACCCAGGATAACAGTGCAACCATGAGGGTGGAATGGGACGCCCTTAGCTAATTAATTAGAGGAACCATAGGAGTAGTTGGCTTCGTCGTAGGGCCGTCAATGGGGTCCGGGCACAGTACTTGCTCTACCGAGGTTGGTTGTAGAGGTTCTTTGATTTGGTTTTTGTTAGTCACCCTTCCTTTGGGGAGATGTACTATGTTTATTAAACTAGAGAAACCTAACGGGCGACTATGACCTCTAGGAAATCTATGTAAAGGCTACGTAGTGAGACCCTGCTAGGTCACCTTGGTAGTGATCAATGGGGAGGCTAGAACCCCGGGCAGAATGGGAATCACGGCTTGTGGGTAAAGTGTGCAACCTCTGCAGAGTGTTAGAAACTGGTATATCAGTCGTGCTCACGGTTATGAGCAGCCTTGGGATCCTCTTTGATTAGAAGAACTTTGATTACTTTTATGGTGATGAATAACAATGATAATTATAAATCTGATCTCTGGTATTTCCTCTTGGAGGGAGTGCCTCTGGGTAATAACTGGGTTATTACTAAAATTTGGCTCTACTTATAATAATAAAACTTGACAAACTAAAAGCAACTGCTTAACCTTAACTCCACATACAGCTAGTCCACCTTAGCCAAACGGGACATTTGCTGAGTACGTTGATGTGTACTCACCCTTGCTTTACAAACCACCCCACCCTAGGTTGTCCCCACTGTTCTCAGTGCTCAGGAGGTGATGCTGGAAACATGGAGGATTTTGAGGAGTTCCATGACTACGACCAGTTCTAGTTTACTTTAGTTGCAAACCCCCTAGTCAGCTGCATCGATCGACACCGTAGATTGTCCACATGTAGGCGACGAACTATCTGCGACGACACAAAGAGCTCCAAAAAGAACTTAGACCCCACCTCGTAGGTGGGACCCATCGGGGAGGAGGGGCTCTAGGGTTGCTCTATAGACATTAGACCATCCAAAGCGCCACATGTCGAAGTAGAACCGAAGACAAGTGAAGATTAGGATTGGGAAGCTACAACTAGGGCTAAAACTAGATCTAACCTAAGAACAAGAAAGTAAATAAAAGACAATTGGTGTTTGATTTGATTGATTGTGTGTCACTCAGTCGTACACCTTCATATATATAGAGTAGGAGGTGTCGTCCCTTTCCTAGGCAAACTCTAACAAAATCCCATAAGAAATTGGATGAATCTCGCAAGAAATCAGGATTCGAACCTAAATTGATATAATCTCGAATGGTCCACGTTAACACGCATGGACTGCGTAGATCGTTCGACCTACTATGCCATATTGTCCATGGGGCCTATCAAATTAGGTTTTCCAATCAGTCGTACATTTTCATATATATAAAGGGGAGGGGGTCTGGACCCATTTCTATGTGAACTCCAACAAAATCCCGTAAGAAACCAGATGAATCTCGCAAGAAATTAGGCTGCAACCAAAATTGATCTTACACGCATGGACTGTCTAGGGCGCGTACTGTCTGGGCTACTGCGCCAGATCGTTCATTGGGCTTGTCAAATTAGGTGTTCAACACATGCCCCTTTGCCTTTTGACGGGGTTCAGCGAGCCAAAAGCACATGTACGCCTCACATATTTTGGAGATCAAGACAAAGCATCTTGCCAAATAGTAGGTATAGTAACACATCTAGCCTAAACACACTAGGTATTGTACATACGCAGGAGGCTGATAGGTGGGCCTATGAGGCCCACCCCCTAGGGGCAGCTTGTCGCAACTCCAAGTCTTCCACGCCTGTGTCCTGGAGTATTCGTCTTGGGGGTCTTCGCTCCGTCTGCCGCTAGGTCTTCGGGAACAGTGGGCTAGGCCATCCAAATCTCGTCGTGAAGGGGTTGTTGGCCTTCGCGCTTCTTTGGTGCCCTTTAGTACGAGTATGCCTCTACACCGAGTCAAAGCCTTCGTGTTGATGGAGCCCCCTTTTGCCTCTGTCGACTGCGTCGTCTCTAGGGATGAGGACACCATTCGATCCATGTGCTTGTGATCATGTTTGGTTTGTGGTTAGTTGCTGGATGCCAAGGGTGATCGAGGTCTAGTTCAGCCCTCGTCCCAACATCTTAATCTCTTTTATACTACTCAGATTCAATTTTTACACTATCATGCCATCGCTGTGACTCCATAGTTACTTTCACCCAACGAGACTAGGTAAAATGATGAAATTACCCTTGTTGTTCTGAAGTCAAAATTACAAACCCTTAAAAGAAATTGTTATTTCTTCCGCTCCATCATTCTCTAGCTCTGAGAGCTTATTCTCTAGTAGAGTGATTTCGAGTGATTCTCTAGCAAGAGTGAATCTATTTGACAAAAAAACATTTGGCAAACAGTTTGTGAAGTCATTCCTGAGGGGTTGGAGAGTGAGTAACTGGTTTGGGAGCGGTGGGGGGGCAAGTTTCTTTGCTCCCACTCTCTAGTACAAAATGTAGACTATATTCACTCTACTCTCACAAGAATTTTGCAGTTTGGCTGCATGGGAGTGATTCTCGTTGGACGTGGAGTTGCGAGAGCTGTGCCAAATGCACCCTTAATTTTAGTCTTACAAAATTTAACACATCCAACAATTTTAACATATCCAGTACTTAGTAATAATCATGACATTAAACAGTCAAAATATTGTCATCCCTTAGTAATTAGCCGATAATAACATCAACTTCAACGGTGCCTTAAAATAGTGTCCCAACTTGAATTACAAGACAAAAACTAAAAAGGTACTCCAATAGTTGCCTCATATTAAATTTTTTTGTCAAAAATTGCGGTGCATGTCCAATTGTACCTAAATATACAACATTACTAGTACACCGTGCGTTGCGACGGCACAAGATCATGTAACAGTGCAACGGATGGGCAACATGCGAGGGCACGGTAGCAAGCTGGTGTGGTGGACCCTTTTCACAAAAATATCCATAAAAATTTCAATATCAAAGCCACCATATGATTCACATTCTAGATACTAAAATGATAAAAACAAAACTATATTTTAGCTAAAAGCCAAGAAAGATATAAGTTAAAAAGTATCATTGGACTTAAATAGTTTATTGCGGCCCATTGTTAGAAAAGGAGCAAAGGAACTACATTCAGGCTGCCCGGCTCGGCCCGACCCAATCCCGAAAAGACCCGTATTGTTTGAATTTCGGGTCGGCTCGGCCCATTTTAATTTTGGGCCATGCCGAGCCGGCCCACGGGCCTAGCCCTCGGCCCACGGCCTGGCACGTAATTGTTTAAACGTGCCGGGCTTATTACGGGCGGCCCGAAATTCACATTAGGGTCCGAAATTCAATTTTTGGCCCAAAATTCACACCAGAGCCCGAAATTCAAAACAAATTTAATAAAACAAATAAAAGATAAGACAAATAAATTTTATCAAAAGAAAACTTAATATTTGTACTCAGTTACCAGAGCTATGCAATGATTACCTCTGTCGGTGTTTCAAAACCCGGGGGTCCCTGGACCGACGAGTGAATTATCGCCGCGTGCCCCAGCCCAGATGGGTCGACGCAAGGCGGAACGCGAAGGGGGGAAAGGAGGCAGCCGGAGGGAGGCAGACGTGAGAGACTGGATCCCGCGGCCTTCGTGTTAGCCCCGCGCCTGAGTCGGGTGCGCTTGCAGTAGGGGGATACAAGCGTCCACGCGGGAGTAGGAGCGAGCGACCTTGCGCGAGCGCCGTCCCGTCCTTCTCCGCGCGGGCCTACCCTCTGTAAGAGGGCCCTGGTCCTTCCTTTTATAGGCATAAGGAGAGGATCCAGGTGTACAATGGGGGGTGTAGCAGAGTGCTACGTGTCTAGCGGAGGAGAGCTAGCGCCCTAAGTACATGTCGTTGTGGCAGCCGGAGAGGTTTTGGCACCCGGTTCGTGCGGTGTCGTGGCCGTCGGAGGAGCGCTGGAGCCTGGTGGAAGGACAGCTGTCGGTGCTGTCGAGTCCTTGCTGACGTCCTCTTGCTTCTGTAAGGGGGCCGAGAGCCGCCGTCGTCATAGAGCGTGCGGGGCGCCATCATTGCCTATCTGGCGGAGCGAGCCAGATGGGACGCCGGTCTTGTTTCCCGTAGCCTGAGTTAGCTCAGGGCAGGGTGATGATGGCGCTTCCTGTCGACGTGGTCGGTCCGCGCCCTAGGTTGGGCGATGTGGAGGCTCCTCCGAGGTCGAGGTCGAGTCTGTCTTCCATGGCCGTGGTCGAGTCCGAGCCCCTGGGTCGGGCAAGGCGGAGACCGTCGGCTGAGGCTAGGGTTGAGTCTGAGCCCTGGGGTCGGGCGAAGCGGAGTTTGTCGTCTTCTGGGGTTGGGCCCATGTCCGAGCCCTGGGTCGGGCGGAGCGAAGTTCGTCGTCTTTCGGGGCTGAGCCCGAGTCCGAGCCCTGGGTCGGGCGGAGCGGAGTTCACCGTCTTCCGGGGCTGAGCCCGAGTCCGAGCCCTGGGTCGGGCGGAGCGGAGTTCGCCGTCTTCCGGGGCTGAGCCCGAGTCCGAGCCCTGGGGTCGGGCGAGGCAGAGTTTCTTATGACGCCTGAGGCCGGCCTTGGCTGCTGTCAGACTCACTCTGTCAGGTGGCCCAGCAGTCGGAGCGGCGCGGGCGGCGCTGACCTCTTGTCAGACCGGTCAGTAGAGCGGCGAAGTGACTGTGGTCACTTTGGCTCTGTTGACTGGAGGGCGTGCGTCAGGATAAAGGTGTCAGGCCACCTTTACATTAAACGCCCCTGTGATTTGGTCGGTCGGCGTGGCGATGTGGCCAAGGTTGCTTCTCGGTGAAGACTGGGCCTCGGGCGAGCCGATAGTGTGCCCGTTGCTGGAGGGGGGTCCTCGGGCGAGACGTAGGTTCTCCGGGGTCGGCTTCCCTTGCCCGAGGCTAGGCTCGGGTGAGGCACGATCATGTCCCTTGAATGGACCGATCCTTGACTTAATCGCACCCATCAGGCCTTTGCAGCTTTGTGCTGATGGGGGTTACCAGCTGAGATTTAGGGGTCTTGAGGGTACCCCTAATTATGGTCCCCGACAGTAGCCCCCGAGCCTCTAAGGGAGTACTAATACTCGCTTGGAGGCTTTTGCCGCACTTTTTTGCAAGGGGACCAGCCTTTTTCGGTTGCATTTTGTTCCGGTGGGTGCGCGAGCGCACCCGCCGGGTGTAGCCCCCGAGGCCTCAGAGGAGTAGTTTTACTCCTTCGAGGTCTTAGTGCGTTTTGCAACACTTCGGCTGGTCTAGTGGTTCCCTCATGCGAGCTGGCCGTAGCCCGAGTGCACGGTCGGGTCCCAAGTTCTCGGGCTGGTATGTTGACGCTGTCAACAGTTTGGCCGGAGCCGGGTTTGCGAGAGCAGCCCCCGAGCCTCTGCACAGGGCGAGAGGACGGTCAAGGATAGACTCGTCTTTTTTACATACGCCCCTGCGTCGCCTTTCCGCAAGGAGGAGGTGGGGAAAGCGCCATGTTGCCCTCGGAGGGCGCCGAACATGGTGTTTCCGGTGAGCTGCTGGCGGGTAATCCGAGCGGACGTCCGTGCCCCATTTGTTAGGGGTCGGCTAGAGGCCCAGAGGCGCGCCCAAAAGTACCTGCGGGTGATCTACCGGACCCGGTCCCCTGTCGACGGGGTCCGAGGGCTCGATGCCTCCCTCTGATGGGATTCCGTTACAAGATCGTTCCCGCTGGTCTCGGAAATGTCCTAGGGTACCTCGGGAGCGCAGCCGGAGCCTTGGTTATGTATCGAACGTACCCATGGTCATCCCTCGCTCTGTGTCTGAGGCGACTGTGAACCCTTCGAGGGCCAGCCTACGAACCCCTGATCAGTAGTGGGCGCGGAGCCCGAGTGGCCTGAGGCGGCCGTTGAACCCTTCGAGGGGCCGGCCATCGAACCTCTGACCAGTAGTGGGCGCAGAACCTAATCGATCTGAGGCGGCCGTTGAACCCCTCCGAGGGGCCGGCCTTCGAACCTCTGATCAGTAGGGAAGCACAAAGCCTGTTTCCTTCACGGAGAAGGGTCCTTTTCGGGGTATCCCCCTTTCCCGGTCCCTGTTGTAAGAGAGAGAAAGAGGAAAAGGAAAAGGACACGAAATCGAATGACGCGGCGTACCTTTTTTGACGCGGTCATTATGGCGAAGGCAAAGCGTCGCTTGCTTCTCCCGCCTGAGGCGCCGCCTGTCCCGCCGCGGAGTTAATGCGACGGGGCGAGCGGTTCGCGGGGTGGCCGTTGCGCGTGCGCGAGCCGTTCGAGGAACGGATCACGGGCGCGCTGTCTTCACGCCGTGAGAGAGGGCTCCCCCGCTGCCCCTGGATGGGACGCCAGCTTGGTTGACGACGCGACCGCTGCTTCTGCCCGCCTGTCACCGCCATTACTGCCGGCCCAATTTCGACCGCATTTGACCATCGCGCTTGGCTGGCACTGCAGGGTTGCCCCGAGTCGCGGTATTGACTCCGCAGTCGAGGAGGCGCGGTAGTGGTGTGAGTGGCGGTGCAGTTGCTCACACGTAGCAACCGGCGCGCCGGTTGCATGACGCGTGGGCCTGGACCTCCATGCTGGGCTCGTTGAAGTCGAAGGGGCGCGCCCACTTGGCACGGTTGCATGCCGCCTGCTTGGCTGTCCGCCCTTTCGCCCACTGGTCTGGGCGAAAGTGGAGAACTGCTTGTAACCGCTGTGCGGTTGCATGCACCGCGCGCACGTGGCGGTTTGGCTTCTTCTCCCATGGACCGGCTTGCATGACATGTGGGACCCAGCCCCCACGCCGTGGAGGGGAGGATCTTGGAGCGTGTCGGAGAAGACTCAACCCGCAACGGTTGAGGGCGCAAGTGGGGGGAGAGTCGCCTTTAAAAAGGGGGCGACCCCCTTGGAGGGCAACCATGTCTTCGCGCTCCCCTCATGCATCATGTCTTCCCACCTTTCGAGCCCCCGGGCGGGGGACGCCCGGAGCCTTTCCGTCTTGTCGTCGGAGGAACGCAACTTCGTGGAAGTTGGTACCTTTCAGCCATCGTTCGGCTTCAAGGATTTTCATCAGGCAGCCCGACCACATCCCCTCGCCGGTGGTCACCTAAGACGGTGACCTCCAACTTGACGTCGGGGAGAAGCGAGCCGGGCTGCGATCTTGGTCCCACCCCCAGCCCCAAGGATGTTTATCATCCTTGCTGGGGTGGAGGCCAGGCTGAGCCGGAGCTCTACCTCCCGCGCGGGCCGGCGGGCCACCTCCTCATCCAGCTTCTGGTGGTGGAAACCATCCTCCAGCCTTGCAGAGGAGGCGTCCTCCAGCCATGCCGAGGAAGGCGAACTGTTGCTGTCCAGCTAGGATGCAACATTTCGTCCTTCTCCTCGCTTTCGCGGTGAGGACGGGAGTGAGGACCTGTCGGTGCGCCTCGTCGACCGTCGGCGTTGGTGGAGGGGCAGACGCCGCCGTCCGTGCTGATGTGGTGGCAGCCGGAGGCAGCTCCCCCCCATTGAGGCCGTCGGCGCCGCCCACGGGCCGGCCCCCGGCTCTTTGGCTTTGATGTCTGTTTCGCGTCCCTTGAGTAGGGACGCGAACGAAAGCCTTCCGGTGGCCGCGTCCATACTGGGATCATGGCTGCCGATGTGGGGTTGGAACCGGAGTTCCGTTTGTAATGGCACCTTGAATGCCAGTGTTTTTGTTCATTGCGGCTGTCGAGACCTGAACGTGTGTGTATTTTTGGCACGGAGCCGTGTTTTTTCCTCATTTTCGAGCACTAAGACTCGCCTGTCGGTTGTCTGAACCGCTTCACCAAGCGTGAGTCGCCCCGTGCAAAGGTGACGAGTGAGGTATCCGTATCCCGGAGGCGTAGGAATCCCTCGGCTCGGTCGGCCTTGCTGTCCGAGGCTTCTCTTGCTTAGTTAAAGGAACCCCTCGGCCGCTCTTCGATGAGCCGAAGCCAGGGGTAGCGGTGTCAGCATGGACGGAGGCAGAGTTGGCTTCGAAAAGGAGGTGTAGTTGGCCAGAGCCTGGCCGGGTCATCCACTGGCGGAACCAACACCAGAGTTGAGCTGCCGAGGCCACAAGCCGAGCTGATGTCTTTGGGGGACAGCTGGCCGAGGCCTCGGGGTGGCTGGCCGAGCCGCCTGCTCGGGCCGGACTCTCGAAGAAGACCCTAGCGGCGATGGCCCGGGTGTGGTGCTGATGTCGTCCTTCAGAGTGGGGGCCCTCCGACCGCGTCGCCGTCCGAGGCTAGGTCAGACCCCGCCGAAGGTGTAGTTGATGCCGAGGGTGCTGCTGCCCCCTTTCGGCTGTCGACGTCCGAGCCTGCAGGATCAGGTTGTCTTGTAGTGTGTGTATGTTTTCTGCGGCTGCCGAGGCCTAAACACACCGTCGTCGTGTTGTAAAGCTGCGTTTCTTTTCCTCTTGTTTCGAGTATCCAGACTCATATGTCGGTAACAGAATTGTTTGTGCGGGCGAGAGTTGCTTTTCATGGAAGGCGATGAGTGAGGTATCCGTATCCCGGAGGCGTAGGAATCCCTCGGCTCGGTCGGCCTTGCCGCTTACGCGCGCTCTTACTCGTCCATAGGGTTCTGTTACCGACACAGTCGAGAAGGTCCGAAAAATCATTTCGGCAGAGGAGCTCTCGAGCATGAAGACTTGTTCGGTCCGCAGAGTCACTTATCCGAGCGCGAGTTACTTATCGCAGAAGGTGATGAGTGAGGTATCCGTATCCCGGAGGCGTAGGAGTCCCTCGGCTCGGTCAGCCTTGGCTGCTTACGTGTACTCCGTCATTTTCAGGATCCACTTTTGAAGTAGTCGAAGAGCACGAAAAGCATTCTAGCAGAAAAGATTTTTTTCTTTTTTCGAGGAAAATTTTGACGCAGAGGGGGTTGCCCCCTTCTAGCCCCCGAGGGAGGGTCGGGCTTTGCCGAGGCAAGGCTGACCCTTCCTTGACGACCAGACTTGGTGTGTAAACGAGGTATACGAGCAACTTGAAAGCATCTTAAGGGTAGAAGCAACGTAGCTGTTGAATGTTCCAAGCGTTGCTGTAGACCTCGCCTTGGCTGTTGGCCAGCTTGTACGTTCCGGGCTTCAGGACCTTGGCGATGACGAATGGCCCTTCCCAGGGAGGCGTGAGTTTGTGCCGCCCTCGGGCGTCTCGTCGTAGCCGAAGCACCAGGTCGCCCACCTGGAGGTCTCGGGACCTAACCCCTCGGGCATGGTAGCGTCGCAGGGACTGCTGGTACCGCGCCGAGTGTAGTAGGGCCACGTCCCGAGCCTCCTCCAGCTGGTCCAGTGAGTCTTCTCGATTGGCTCGGTTGCTTTGGTCGGTGTAGGCCCTCGCCCTCGGGGAACCGTATTCCAAGTCTGTGGGCAAGATGGCCTCGGCACCATAGACTAGAAAGAACGGTGTGAAGCCCGTGGCCCGGCTCGGCGTTGTTCTCAGGCTCCAGACCACCGAGGGGAGTTCCTTCATCCACCGCTTACCGAACTTGTTGAGGTCGTTGTAGATCCGAGGCTTGAGTCCTTGCAGGATCATACCGTTAGCCCGCTCCACTTGCCCATTCGTCATGGGGTGAGCCACGGCAGCCCAGTCCACCCGGATGTGGTGATCCTCGCAGAAGTCCAGGAACTTTCTGCCGATGAACTGGGTGCCGTTGTCGGTGATGATGGAGTTCGGGACCCCAAAGCGATGGATGACGTTGGTGAAGAACGCCACCGCCTGTTCGGACCTGATGCTGTTTAGGGGTCGGACCTCGATCCACTTGGAGAATTTGTCGATGGCGACCAACAGGTGCGTGTAGCCCCCGGGTGCCTTCTGCAAGGGGCCGACTAGGTCCAGACCCCACACAGCAAACGACCAGGTGATGGGTATTGTTTGCAGAGCTTGAGCGGGCAGGTGGGTCTGCCTTGCGTAGAATTGACACCCTTCGCAGGTGCGGACGATTCTAGTGGCGTCGGCCACCGCCGTCGGCCAGTAGAATCCTTGTCGGAAAGCGTTTCCAACGAGGGTTCGAGGTGCTGCGTGATGGCCGCAAGCCCCCGAGTGTATCTCTTGCAAGAGCTCATGGCCTTCGGCGATGGAAATGCATCGCTGGAGGATGCCTGAGGGGCTGCGGTGGTAGAGCTCCTTCCCATCTCCCAGCAAGACGAAAGACTTGGCGCGCCGCGCCAACCACCGAGCTTCGGCTTGGTCGAGGGGCAGCTCCCCTCGGTGGAGATATTGCAGGTACAGGGTCTGCCAGCTTTGATTAGGCGTGACCTCGCTCTGTTCCCCCTCGACGCGCAGTGCCTCACTCTCGGGGGCCGAGGGTGCCTCGGACCGTGCCGAGGGTAGCTCGGACTGGGCCGAGGGTACCTCGGACTGAGCCGAGGGTGCCTCGTACCTTGCCGAGGGTAGCTCGGACTGGGCCGAGGGTACCTCAGACTGAGCTGAGGGTGCCTCGGGTGGAGCCGAAGGTGCCTCGGGCTCGGGCGTGTCCTCAGTCTTGACGGAGGGTTGATGCAGTTCTCGGGAGATTACATCCAGGGGAACTGTTGTTCGTCCCGAGGCTATTTTAGCCAGCTCGTCCGCAGTCTCGTTGTAGCGTCGGGCGATGTGGTTGAGCTCGAGCCCGTAGAACTTGTCTTCCAGGCGCCGAACCTCATCGCAGTAGGCTTCCATCTTCGGGTCGCGGCAGTGGGAGTTCTTCATGACTTGGTCGATGACAAGCTGCGAGTCACCACGAGCGTCGAGGCGTCGGACCCCTAGCTCGATGGCGATTCGCAACCCGTTTACCAGAGCCTCGTACTCTGCCACATTGTTGGACGCCGGGAAGTGGAGGCGTAGCACGTAGCGTAGGTGCTTTCCGAGGGGCGAGACGAAGAGGAAGCCTGCGCCGGCCCCCGTCTTCATCAGCGACCCGTCGAAAAACATGGTCCAGAGCTCCGGTTGGATCGGAGCCGTCGGGAGCTGGGTGTCGGCCCATTCAGCCACGAAATTCGCCAAGACCTGGGACTTGATGGCCTTCCGAGGGGTGAACGAGATCGTCTCGCCCATGATCTCCACCGCCCACTTCGCAATTCTACCCGAGGCCTCTCGGGACTGGATGATCTCTCCCAGGGGAAGGATGACACCACAGTCACCGGATGAGACTCGAAGTAGTGTCGCAACTTCCGCCGTGTCAGGATCACCGCGTACAGCAGCTTCTGGATTTGTGGGTAACGGATCTTGGTCTCGGACAGTACCTCACTGATGAAGTAGACTGGCCTCTGGACGGGCAATGCATGCCCTTCTTCTCGTCTCTCAACCACGATCGCGGCGCTAACCACCTGGGTGGTTGCGGCGACGTAGATCAAGAGGGCTTCTCCGGCAGCGGGGGGCACCAAGATGGGCGCGTTCATGAGGAGCGCCTTCAGGTTCCCGAGGGCTTCCTCGGCCTCGGGAGTCTAAATGAAGCACTCGGCCTTCCTTAAGAGGCGGTACAGAGGCAGACCTCTTTCGTCGAGGCACGAGATGAAGCGGCTCAGAGCCGCGAGACATCCCATGACCCTCTGTACGCCTTTCAAGTCCTTGATGGGCCCCATGCTGGTGATGGCTGCAATCTTCTCCGGGTTGGCTTCGATGCCCCGCTCGGAGACGATGAACCCCAAGAGCATGCCTCGGGGGACCCCGAAGACACACTTTTCGGGATTAAGCTTCACGCCTTTCGCCTTGAGACATCGGAATGTCACTTCAAGGTCGGAAAGGAGGTCGGAGGCCTTCCTCGTCTTGACTATGATGTCATCGACGTAGGCCTCGACCGTTCGGCCGATGTGTTCGCCAAACACATGGTTCATGCATCGCTGGTACGTTGCCCCCGCATTCCTCAAACCAAACGGCATTGTAACATAGCAGTACATGCCGAAGGGTGTGATGAATGAAGTAGCGAGCTGGTCGGACTCCTTCATCCTGATCTGGTGATACCCTGAGTAGGCATCGAGGAAAGACAGGGTTTCGCACCCAACAGTGGAATCCACGATCTGGTCGATGCGAGGCAGAGGGTAGGGAACTTTCGGACATGCTTTGTTTAGACCAGTGTAGTCTACACACATCCGCCATTTCCCCCCTTTCTTTCTCACAAGCACAGGGTTGGCAAGCCATTTGGGATGGAATACCTCTTTGATGAACCCTGCCGCCAGTAGCTTGTGGATCTCCTCGCCCATGGCTCTGCGCTTTTCTTCGTCGAATCGGCGCAGAGGTTGCTTCACGGGTCGGGCCCCAGCTCGAATATCCAGAGAGTGCTCGGTGACTTCCCTCGGTATGTCGGGCATGTCCGAGGGACTCCACGCGAAAACGTCGGCGTTTGCGCGGAGAAAGTCGACGAGCACTGCTTCCTATTTGGGGTCGAGCTCGGAACCGATCCGGATCTGCTTGGAGGCGTCGTTGCAAGGGTCGAGAGGGACGAACTTGACCGTCTCCACTGGTTCGAAGTTGCCGGCGTGGCGCTTCACGTCGGGCGCCTCCCTAGAGAGGCTCTCCAGGTCGGCGATGAGGGCCTCGGACTCGGCGAGGGCCTCGGCGTACTCCACGCACTCCACGTCGCATTCGTACGTGTGTCGGTACGTGGGCCCGACGGTGATGACCCCGTTGGGGCCTAGCATCTTGAGCTTGAGGTAGGTGTAGTTGGGGACGGCCATGAACTTGGCGTAGCATGGCCTCCCCAGCACTGCGTGGTAGGTTCCTCGAAACCCGACCACCTCGAACGTGAGGGTCTCCTTTCGAAAGTTGGAGGGCGTCCCGAAGCAGACGGGTAGGTCGAGTTGTCCGAGGGGTTGAACGCGCTTCCCGGGGACGATCCCGTGGAAAGGCGCAGCGCCCGTCCGGACCGAGGACAGATCGATCCACAGAAGCCCGAGGGTATCGGCGTAGATGATGTTGAGGCTGCTTCCTCCGTCCATGAGGACCTTGGTGAGCCTGATGTTGCCGATGATGGGGTCAACAACGAGTGGGTATCTCCCCGGGCTCGGCACGTAGTCTGGATGGTCGGCCTGGTCGAAGGTGATGGGCTTGTCGGACCAGTCTAGGTAGACTGGTGCCGCCACCTTTACCGAGCAGACCTCCCGACGCTCTTGCTTGCGGTGCCGAGCCGAGGTGTTCACCACTTGCCCGCCGTAGATGATAAAGCAGTCGCGGACCTCGGGGAACCCTCCTGCCTTGCGATCTTCCTCCTTTGCATCGTCGAGGGCCTTGCCACCCTCCGCGGGTGTCCCGGCCTTGTGGAAGTGTCGTCGAAGCATGGCACACTTGAAAGGGAAATGTGCCCTTGGGCCATTTCTAAGTGTTTTGGTGATTTAGTGTCCAACACAAGTGTCTAAGTGTAAAAAGATGGACAAAGTACAAATCAAGAATAAAGGTATGTTTCTCAGACTTAGTACATTGTTTTATAGACTAATGTATTGTGTCTAAGTGCTGGAAACAGGAGAAATCCAATTGGAAATGTCTTGGCTCGAGCAGCCAAGAATCTGCTGAGTCTGGGAGCACCGGACTGTCCGGTGGTGCACCGGACAGTGTTCGGTGCGCCAGGCTGGCTCGAGCGAACTGGCCGCTCTCGGGAATTCACCGGCGACGTACGGCTAAAATTCACCGGACTGTCCGGTGTGCACCGGACTGTCCGGTGAGCCAACGGTCGGCCGGGCCAACGGTCGGTCGCGCAATCTACGCGGGACACGTGGCCGAGCCAACGGCTAGAAGATGGCACCGGACTGTCCGGTGTGCACCGGACATGTCCAGTGCGCCAACGGCTCTCAGACTGCCAACGGTCGGCTTCGCTATTTAAGGAAGGAAATCGGTCACCGGACAGTGTCCGGTGTGCACCGGACTGTCCGGTGCCCCCGACGACAGAAGGCAAGAATGGCTTTCCAGTTTTGTGCTCAACGGCTCCTAGCTGCCTTGGGGCTATAAAAGGGACCCCTAGTCGCATGGAGCAATACACCAAGCATCCTTTGAGCATCATTGATCACTCACACCTCATTCTTGCGCACTTGTTCGACATTCTAGTGATTTGAGCTCCGTTCTAGTGTGCTAGTCTCTTGAGCTCAAGTCTGGGTTTTGCGTGTGCGTATTCGCTGTGATCTTTGTGTCGTGTGTGAGTTGCTAATCCCTCCCTTGCTCTGTGATTCTTCGTGAACATCTTGTGTAAGGGCGAGAGGCTCCAAGCTGTGGAGATTCCTCGCAAACGGGATTAAGAGAAGCAAAGCAACACCGTGGTATTCAAGTTGGTCTTTGGACCGCTTGAGAGGGGTTGATTGCAACTCTCGTCCGTTGGGACGCCACAACGTGGAGTAGGCAAGCGTTGGTCTTGGCCGAACCACGGGATAACCACCGTGCCATCTCTGTGATTGATATCTCTTGGTTATTGTGTTGTGTTGAGATACTTCTCTAGCCACTTGGCAAATTACTGTGCTAACAATTAACCAAGTTTTGTGGCTTAAGTTTTTTAAGTTTTACAGGATCACCTATTCACCCCCCCCTCTAGGTGCTCTCAATTGGTATCAGAGCCGTTCTCTTCAAGAAAGGGACTAACCGCCCGAAGAGATGGATCCTAAAGGCAAGGGGATGGTGATCAACGACAAGGAGAAGGAGTCCTTCGTCAACGAGCCCAATGATGATAGGCCCACCGACTCAGGCTCGGGCCACAAAAGAAAAGACGGGAGGAAGAAGAAGACAAGACGTATCAAGGAAATTGTCTACTACGACAGCGACGAATCTTCCTCCTCCTAAAAGGACGACGACGACTATGATAGACGAAAGACGGTTAACTCAAACTTTTCTTTCGATTATTCGCGCATTCCGCATAGCTCTAATGCTCGATTGCTCCCCATTCCACTTGGCAAGCCCCCTCACTTTGATGGAGAGGACTACGGATTTTGGAGCCACAAAATGCGTACTCACCTGTTTTCTCTCCATCCAAGCATTTGGGAGATTGTGGAAAGTGGAATGAAATTTGATAGCTCGGATAGCCCTGTGTTTATTAATGAACAAATTCATAAAAATGCACAAGCTACTACTGTGCTGCTAGCCTCTTTGTGCAGGGACGAGTATCACAAGGTACACCAAGATGTCGCCCGAAGAAGTTCTTGGGAAATTCGTAAGCGGGCGAATGATGATCAAGGAGGAGAGATACGTGGACGACGCGTTGAACGGTCCCATTCATGAGCCTCAACCCATTGCTCTCAAGGCAACAAGGAGCAAGGAGGCGCTACCAAGCAAGGTGGCGCAAGTTGAGGCGGCCAGGCTCAATGATGAGGAGATGGCCCTCATCATTAAGCGCTTCAAGACGGCGCTTAAAGGTCGCAAGGGACAGCCAAGCAAGACCAAAGCCAAGGGGAAGCGCTCATGCTTCAAATGCGGTAAGCTTGGTCATTTTATTGCTAACTGTCCCGACAATGATAGTGATCAGGACCAAGGGAACAAGAGGGAGAAGAAGAAGCATTACAAGAAGGCCAAGGGTGAGGCACATATCGGAAAGGAGTGGGATTCGGATTGCTCCTCCTCCGACTCCGACAATGAAGGACTCGTCGCCACCGCCTTCAACAAGTCATCCCTCTTCCCCAACGAGCGTCACACTTGCCTCATGGCAAGGGAGAAGAAAGTAAGCACTCATAATACTAGTACTTATGCTTCTTCAAGTGAGGATGAGTCTAGTGATGATGAGATAGATTACTCATGCTTATTCAAAGGATTAGATAGAACCAAGGTAGACAAAATTAATGAATTAATTGATGCCTTGAATGATAAGAATATGCTTTTAGAAAAGCAAGAGGATTTGTTGTATGAAGAACATGATAAATTTGTAGAAGCACAGAAATCTCTTGCTCTAGAAATTAAGAGGAATGAAATGCTCTCTAGTGAATTATCTTCTTGTCATGAAACTATTGCTAAGTTAAAAAGTTTTAATGATGATTTAAATGCTAAACTAGAAGTAGCTAGTAAATCTAATTCTTGTGTAGAAATTGTTGAAACTTGTAATAGGTGTAAAGATTTTGACATTGATGCTTGTAGTGATCATTTAGTTTCAATTTCCAAATTAAATGAGGAATTAGCTAGTCTTAATGCCCAACTTAAGACTAGCAAGAATGAATTTGACAAGCTAAAATTTGCAAGGGATGCCTACACGATTGGTAGACACCCCTCAATTAAGGATGGACTTGGCTACAAGAGGGAAGCCAAGAACTTGACAAGCCATAAGGCTCCCATCTCCGCCAAGGAGAAAGGGAAGGCCCCTATGGCTAGTAGTGTGCAAAAGAACCATGCCTTTATGTACCATGATAGAAGACAACCTAGAAATGCTTATAGGAGTTGTAATGCATATAATGCCTTTGAATCTCATGCCATGTTTGCTTCTAGTTCTTCTTATGTGCATGATAGAAATGTTGATAGGAAAAATGTTATTCATAATATGCCTAGGAGAAATATTGTTAATATTCCTAGGAAAGTTAATGAACCTTCTACAATATATCATGCTTTAAATGCCTCTTTTGCTATTTGTAGAAAGGATAGGAAGATAGTTGCTAGAAAATTAGGGGCAAGATGCAAGGGATACAAAACTTGCATTTGGGTCCCTAAGGATATTTGTGCTAACCTTGCAGGACCCAACATGAGTTGGGTACCTAAGACCCAAGCCTAAATTTGCCTTGCAGGTTTATGCATCCGGGGGTTCAAGCTGGATTATTGACAGCGGATGCACAAACCATATGACGGGGGAGAAGAAGATGTTCACCTCCTACGTCAAGAATAAAGATTCCCAAGATTCAATAATATTCGGTGATGGGTATCAAGGCAAGGTAAAAGGGTTAGGTAAAATTGCAATCTCAAATGAGCACTCTATCTCTAATGTGTTTTTAGTAGAGTCTCTTGGATATAATTTGCTATCTGTTAGTCAATTATGCAATATGGGATATAACTGTCTATTCACAAATGTAGATGTGTCTGTCTTTAGAAGATGTGATGGTTCACTAGCTTTTAAGGGTGTACTAGACGGCAAACTTTACTTAGTTGATTTTGCAAAAGAAGAGGCCGGTCTAGATGCATGCTTAATGGATAAGACTTGCATGGGCTGGTTGTGGCATCGCCGCTTAGCACATGTGGGGATGAAGAACCTCCACAAGCTTCTAAAGGGAGAACACGTAGTAGGTCTAACCAATGTACATTTCGAAAAAGATAGACCTTGTGCAGCTTGTCAAGCAAGGAAACAGGTGGGAAGCTCTCATCACACCAAGAATGTGATGACAACATCAAGACCCCTGGAGTTGCTACATATGGACCTCTTCGGACCCGTCGCCTATCTGAGCATAGGAGGAAGTAAGTATGGTCTAGTTATTGTTGATGATTTTTCCCGCTTCACTTGGGTGTTCTTTTTGCAGGACAAGTCTGAAACCCAAGGGACCCTCAAGCGCTTCCTCAGGAGAGCTCAAAATGAGTTTGAGCTCAAGGTGAAGAAGATAAGGAGCGACAACGGGTCCGAATTCAAGAATCTTCAAGTGGAGGAGTTCCTTGAGGAGGAGGGGATCAAGCACGAGTTCTCCGCTCCCTACACACCTCAGCAAAATGGTGTGGTAGAGTGGAAGAACAGGACGCTCATAGATATGGCGAGGACTATGCTTGGAGAGTTCAAGACCCCCGAGTGCTTTTGGTCGGAAGCCGTGAACACAGCTTGCCACGCCATCAACAGGGTCTACCTACACCGCCTCCTCAAGAAGACTTCTTATGAGCTGCTGACTGGTAACAAACCCAATGTATCGTACTTTCGTGTATTTGGGAGTAAATGCTACATTCTAGTGAAGAAGGGTAGGAATTCCAAATTTGCTCCCAAAGCCGTAGAAGGGTTTTTATTAGGTTATGATTCAAATACAAAGGCGTATAGGGTCTTCAACAAATCATCGGGTTTGGTTGAAGTCTCTAGCGATGTTGTATTTGATGAGACTAATGGCTCTCCAAGAGAGCAAGTTGTTGATCTTGATGATGTAGATGAAGAAGACGTTCCAACGGCCGCAATACGCACCATGGCGATTGGAGATGTACGGCCTCAGGAACATTTGGAGCAAGATCAACCGTCTTCCTCAACTATGGTGCATTCCCCAACCCAAGGTGACGAACAGGTACCTCAAGTGGAGGCGCATGATCAAGGGGGAGCACAGGATGTTCAAGTTGAAGAGGAAGAAGCACCTCAGGCACCTCCAACCCAAGTTCGAGCGACGATTCAAAGGGATCATCCCGTTGACCAGATATTGGGTGATATTAGCAAGGGAGTAACTACTCGTTCAAGATTAGTTAATTTTTGTGAGCATTACTCTTTTGTCTCTTCTATTGAGCCTTTCAGGGTAGAAGAGGCCTTGCTAGATCCGGACTGGGTGTTGGCCATGCAGGAGGAACTCAACAACTTCAAGCGCAATGAAGTTTGGACACTGGTGCCTCGTCCCAAGCAAAATGTTGTGGGAACCAAGTGGGTGTTCCGCAACAAACAGGACGAGCACGGGGTGGTGACAAGGAACAAGGCTCGACTTGTGGCAAAAGGTTATGCCCAAGTCGCAGGTTTGGACTTTGAGGAGACTTTTGCTCCCGTGGCTAGGCTAGAATCAATTCGTATCTTGCTAGCATATGCCGCTCACCATTCTTTCAGGTTGTACCAAATGGATGTGAAGAGCGCTTTCCTCAACGGGCCGATCAAGGAGGAGGTGTACGTAGAGCAACCCCCTGGCTTCGAGGATGAACGGTACCCCGACCACGTGTGTAAGCTCTCTAAGGCGCTCTATGGACTTAAGCAAGCCCCAAGAGCATGGTATGAATGCCTTAGAGACTTTTTAATTGCTAATGCTTTCAAGGTTGGGAAAGCCGATCCAACTCTTTTTACTAAGACTTGCGATGGTGATCTGTTTGTGTGCCAAATTTATGTCGATGACATAATATTTGGTTCTACTAATCAAAAGTCTTGTGAAGAGTTTAGCAGGGTGATGACGCAGAAATTCGAGATGTCGATGATGGGCGAGTTGAACTACTTCCTTGGGTTCCAAGTGAAGCAACTCAAGGACGGCACCTTCATCTCCCAAACGAAGTACACGCAAGATTTGCTAGAGAGGTTTGGGATGAAGGACGCCAAGCCCGCAAAGACGCCGATGGGAACCAACGGACACACCGACCTCAACAAAGGAGGTAAGTCCGTTGATCAAAAAGCATACCGGTCCATGATAGGTTCTTTGCTTTATTTATGTGCTAGTAGACCGGATATTATGCTTAGCGTATGCATGTGTGCTAGATTTCAATCCGATCCTAAGGAGTGTCACTTAGTAGCGGTGAAGCGAATTCTTCGATATTTAGTCGCTACGCCTTGCTTCGGGATCTGGTATCCAAAGGGGTCTAACTTTGACTTGATTGGATACTCAGATTCCGACTATGCCGGATGTAAGGTCGATAGGAAGAGTACATCGGGGACGTGCCAATTCTTAGGAAGGTCCCTGGTGTCATGGAACTCTAAGAAACAAACCTCCGTTGCCCTATCCACCGCTGAGGCCGAGTACGTTGCTGCAGGACAGTGTTGTGCGCAACTACTTTGGATGAGGCAAACCCTCAGGGACTTTGGCTACAATCTGAGCAAAGTCCCACTCCTATGTGACAATGAGAGTGCTATCCGAATAGCGGAAAATCCTGTTGAGCACAGCCGCACAAAGCACATTGACATCCGGCATCACTTTTTGAGAGATCACCAGCAAAAGGGAGATATCGAAGTGTTTCATGTTAGCACCGAGAACCAGCTAGCCGATATCTTTACCAAGCCTCTAGATGAGAAGACCTTTTGCAGGCTGCGTAGTGAGCTCAATATCTTAGATTCGCGGAACTTGGATTGAAATGTAGCATACATGTGTTTATGCCTTTGATCATGTTCATTCTGCATTTTGTTGCTTATTGTGGTGCTCAAGTTGTACAAACACTCCCTAGACCTCACAAGTCCTGCACATGTTTAGGGGGAGCTGTGCTACAACTTGACCCTTTGAGACTAACCATGTACTTGAGTTTGGTTGTTTTAGTCGCCAAGAAGAATTGAAAGGGAAAAGGTGGACTTGGACCATGCAAGACTTCCACTGCACTCCGATGAAAAGAGTAACTTCTCCAAGTTCATCTTTATACTCTTATTGCCTTTGTGTTCTTCTTTTGATGATTTTGGTGAGGCAATGAGGTTAAAGGGCCAAGATTGATCCCATTTTGGTGCTTGATGCCAAAGGGGGAGAAAATAAAGGCCAAAGCGATAAATGGATCAGCTACCACTTGAGAGATTTTAAAAACAGTAGAATAGAGCTTTTGGTTTGTCAAAACTCTTTTGTTGTCTCTCTTGTCAAAAGTTGGCTTCTTGTGGGGAGAAGTATTGATTATGGGAAAAAGGGGGAGTTTTTGAAATCTTGAATCAATTTCTCTTGGAATGACTCTCTTTATGTCTTAACATGTGTGTTTGACTTAGAGATAGAAATTTGAGTTGGATTTGCAAAAACAAACCAAGTGGTGGCATAGAGTGATCCATATATGTCTAAATTGAATCAAAACAATTTTGAGTTCTTATTTGATTTGATTTTGTACTTGTTCTACTTGCTTTATGTTGTGTTGGCATAAATCACCAAAAAGGGGGAGATTGAAAGGGAAATGTGCCCTTGGGCCATTTCTAAGTGTTTTGGTGATTTAGTGTCCAACACAAGTGTCTAAGTGTAAAAAGGTGGACAAAGTACAAATCAAGAATAAAGGTATGTTTCTCAGACTTAGTACATTGTTTTATAGACTAATGTATTGTGTCTAAGTGCTGGAAACAGGAGAAATCCAATTGGAAATGTCTTGGCTCGAGCAGCCAAGAATCTGCTGAGTCTGGGAGCACCGGACTGTCCGGTGGTGCACCGGACAGTGTCCGGTGCGCCAGGCTGGCTCGAGCGAACTGGCCGCTCTCGGGAATTCACCGGCGACGTACGGCTAAAATTCACCGGACTGTCCGGTGTGCACCGGACTGTCCGGTGAGCCAACGGTCGGCCGGGCCAACGGTCGGCCGCGCAATCTACGCGGGACACGTGGCCGAGCCAACGGCTAGAAGATGGCACCGGACTGTCCGGTGTGCACCGGACTGTCCGGTGTGCACCGGACATGTCCGGTGCGCCAACGGCTCTCAGACTGCCAACGGTCGGTTTCGCTATTTAAGGAAGGAAATCAGTCACCGGACAGTGTCCGGTGTGCACCGGACTGTCCGGTGCCCCCGACGACAGAAGGCAAGAATGGCTTTCCAGTTTTGTGCTCAACGGCTCCTAGCTCCCTTGGGGCTATAAAAGGGACCCCTAGGCGCATGGAGCAATACACCAAGCATCCTTTGAGCATCATTGATCACTCACACCTCATTCTTGTGCACTTGTTCGACATTCTAGTGATTTGAGCTCCGTTCTAGTGTGCTAGTCTCTTGAGCTCAAGTCTGGGTTTTGCGTGTGCGTATTCGCTGTGATCTTTGTGTCGTGTGTGAGTTGCTAATCCCTCCCTTGCTCTGTGATTCTTCGTGAACATCTTGTGTAAGGGCGAGAGGCTCCAAGCTGTGGAGATTCCTCGCAAACGGGATTAAGAGAAGCAAAGCAACACCGTGGTATTCAAGTTGGTCTTTGGACCGCTTGAGAGGGGTTGATTGCAACCCTCGTCCGTTGGGACGCCACAACGTGGAGTAGGCAAGCGTTGGTCTTGGCCGAACCACGGGATAACCACCGTGCCATCTCTGTGATTGATATCTCTTGGTTATTGTGTTGTGTTGAGATACTTCTCTAGCCACTTGGCAAATTACTGTGCTAACAATTAACCAAGTTTTGTGGCTTAAGTTTTTTAAGTTTTACAGGATCACCTATTCACCCCCCCTCTAGGTGCTCTCAATTGGTATCAGAGTCGTTCTCTTCAAGAAAGGGACTAACCGCCCGAAGAGATGGATCCTAAAGGCAAGGGGATGGTGATCAACGACAAGGAGAAGGAGTCCTTCGTCAACGAGCGCAATGATGACAGACCCACCGACTAAGGCTCGGGCCACAAAAGAAAAGACGGGAGGAAGAAGAAGACAAGGCGTATCAAGGAAATTGTCTACTACGACAGCGACGAATCTTCCTCCTCCCAAAAGGACGACGACGACTATGATAGACGAAAGACGGTTAACTCAAACTTTTCTTTCGATTATTCACGCATTCCGCATAGCTCTAATGCTCAATTGCTCCCCATTCCACTTGGCAAGCCCCCTCACTTTGATGGAGAGGACTACGGATTTTGGAGCCACAAAATGTGTACTCACCTGTTTTCTCTCCATCCAAGCATTTGGGAGATTGTGGAAAGTGGAATGAAATTTGATAGCTCGGATAGCCCTGTGTTTATTAATGAACAGATTCATAAAAATGCACAAGCTACTACTGTGCTGCTAGCCTCTTTGTGCAGGGACGAGTATCACAAGGTACACCAAGATGTCGCCCGAAGAAGTTCTTGGGAAATTCGTAAGCAGGCGAATGATGATCAAGGAGGCGAGATACGTGGACGACGCGTTGAACGGTCCTATTCATGAGCCTCAACCCATTGCTCTCAAGGCAACAAGGAGCAAGGAGGCGCTACCAAGCAAGGTGGCGCAAGTTGAGGCGGCCGGGCTCAATGATGAGGAGATGGCCCTCATCATTAAGCGCTTCAAGACGGCGCTTAAAGGTCGCAAGGGACAGCCAAGCAAGACCAAAGCCAAGGGGAAGCGCTCATCGAGCCTGGCCTGCCTCTCGCGGATTTGCTCGAGCTGTGGGTCAGGACCCCCCGCCGGGACGGGGACCACAGCTAGCTCCCGAAGGATGTCAACGCGAGGCACGGGCCTAGGGGGATCACCGCTTTCTGGCATACCAAGATGGTTGCCTTCGCCGGGACCCCCTAGATCGACGTGGAAACATTCACGACTTGGGCCGCGGTCCTCATTGTCGAGGCCGCGGCTGCCGTCGGAACAGTCGGAAAGGCAGTAGTCACATGCGGTCATGAAGTCCCGCACGACACTGGGGTTACCAAGTCCGGAGAAATCCCAACAGAGGTCGGGCTCGCCATCTTCCTCGGACCCCAAGGACTCGTAGGTCGAGTCGGCCGTCAATCAGTCCCAGGGTGACCGTACACGATACCCCAGAGGGTTTGGACTCGCCTCTAAGAGTGTGCTCACCGAAGCGGAGTCGCTTGGTGGGTCGAGGCCGAATCCAAAAGATGCGAGATGGGAATCGGTCGTTACCTTTCGGTCGACGGTCGGTGACGAGGTCGCGTCTGGGACTGACTGCACCGTTGTCTCAGGTACAAGGGTGATGCCCAGCAAGTCCTTCGCGAGCGTGCTGGCGTCGTGCGTTTGCTTGGGATTGGCGTGTTGCGGGGAGGCGGCGCTCGTCTTCGTCTCAGACGCGAGATCGATGCCCGGCGCGCCCTCCGTTGGGGCGCCAGCGCCGTCGACTCGCTCGACAGCCAACGAGGTGCCGCTTCCCGCTTGGCCTTGGTTGCCCTGCCTCCTCCTCCGTCGACGGGGAGGGGACGGGACAAGCCCGAATGTCGTCCTTCCACCATGTGGGGAAGGCGTCGTCGATTTCCCCGCCGGCGAGCGGGTTGTCGACCGCCATTGTCGCTGTCGCGCGACGGGGGAAGGAGTATCAAGTCGTAGCTGCCGTCGAGGGACATGAACTCAAGATTCCCGAAATGGAGCACCGTCCCGGGCCGGAAAGGTTGCTGGAGACTGCCCATCTGGAGCTTGACGGGAAGCTGTTCGTCAACACGCAGCAGGCCCCTACCTGGCGCGCCAACTGTCAGTGTTTCGAAACCCGGGGGGTCCCTGGACCGACGAGTGAACTGTCGCCGCGTGCCCCAGCCCAGATGGGTCGACGCAAGGCAGAACGCGAAGGGGGGAAAGGAGGCAGCCGGAGGGAGGCAGACGTGAGAGAGCGGATCCCGCGGCCTTCGTGTTAGCCCCGCGCCTGAGTCGGGTGCGCTTGCAGTAGGGGGATACAAGCATCCACGCGGGAGTGGGAGCGAGCGACCTTGCGCGAGCGCCGTCCCGTCCTTCTCCGCGTGGGCCTACCCTCTGTAAGAGGGCCCTGGTCCTTCCTTTTATAGGCGTAAGGAGAGGATCCAGGTGTACAATGGGGGGTGTAGCAGAGTGCTACGTGTCTAGCGGAGGAGAGCTAGCGCCCTAAGTACATGTCGTTGTGGCAGCCGAAGAGGTTTTGGCACCCGGTTCGTGCGGTGTCGTGGCCGTCGGAGGAGCGCTGGAGCCTGGCGGAAGGACAGCTGTCGGTGCTGTCGAGTCCTTGCTGACGTCCTCTTGCTTCTGTAAGGGGGCCGAGAGCCGCCGTCGTCATAGAGCGTGCGGGGCGCCATCATTGCCTATCTGGCGGAGCGAGCCAGATGGGACGCCGGTCTTGTTTCCCGTAGCCTGAGTTAGCTCGGGGCAGGGTGATGATGGCGCTTCCTGTCGACGTGGTCGGTCCGCGCCCTAGGTTGGGCGATGTGGAGGCTCCTCCGAGGTCGAGGTCGAGTCTGTCTTCCGTGGCCGTGGTCGAGTCCGAGCCCCTGGGTCGGGCGAGGCGGAGACCGTCGGCTGAGGCCAGGGTTGAGTCCGAGCCCTGGGGTCGGGCGAAGCGGAGTTTGTCGTCTTCTGGGGTTGGGCCCATGTCCGAGCCCTGGGTCGGGCGGAGTGGAGTTCGTTGTCTTCCGGGGCTGAGCCCGAGTCCGAGCCCTGGGTCGGGTGGAGCGGAGTTCGCCTTCTTCCGGGGCTGAGCCCGAGTCCGAGCCCTGGGTCGGGCGGAGCGGAGTTCGCCGTCTTCCGGGGCTGAGCCCGAGTCCGAGCCCTGGGTCGGGCGGAGCGGAGTTCGCCGTCTTCTGGGGCTGAGCCCGAGTCCGAACCCTGGGGTCGGGCGAGGCGGAGTTTCTTATGACGCCTGAGGCCGGCCTTGGCTGCTGTCAGACTCACTCTGTCAGGTGGCCCAGCAGTCAGAGCGGCGCGGGCGGCGCTGTCCTCTTGTCAGACCGGTCAGTAGAGCGGCGAAGTGACTGCGGTCACTTCGGCTCTGTCGACTGGAGGGCGTGCGTCAGGATAAAGGTGTCAGGCCACCTTTGCATTAAATGCCCCTGCGATTTGGTCGGTCGGCGTGACGATGTGGCCAAGGTTGCTTCTCGGTGAAGACTGGGCCTCGGGCGAGCCGATAGTGTGCCCGTTGCTGGAGGGGGGGTCCTCGGGTGAGACGTAGGTTCTCCGGGGTCGGCTTCCCTTGCCCGAGGCTAGGCTCGGGCGAGGCACGATCATGTCCCTTGAATGGACCGATCCTTGACTTAATCGCACCCATCAGGCCTTTGCAGCTTTGTGCTGATGGGGTTACCAGCTGAGATTTAGGGGTCTTGAGGGTACCCCTAATTATGGTCCCCGACAACCTCGTTTACAAATCATTTTGTTAGAAAGAAAAAGAGTACAATCAGCTCTATATAAAGTTCGTAAGTTCAGTTCATTATCTAATGTTCATAACAAAAATAAAATTACATCAAATACTCTAATTCAAAGTTACAAAAAACATCTAACTAATATTATCCTTAGCTTTGTGTTCTTTATCAAGGGCATTAAAGTGTGGAATGAAGCGTAATTTTAATAAATATATGATCTTTTTCGTGTCTCTATATAGGCCATTTCATACATGCCTTAAACGGGCCGTGCTCATGCCCGCTCATGAGCCACGACCTCGGTCCAAACCTGGTCCGTTATATCGGACCGTATCGGCACGGCACTAAAATATTTCGAAATGTGCCGTGCCTAGGCCATACATTTTTCCGTGCTTCGAGTCGGCTCATCAGACTCAACCCAAATATATACCCATAGAAGGAACACGTTTGATGCGTCCCGCATCACCCGCGACGTACCAAACTCATGCTTTAAAAAAGAGCAAAGATTCATTATCACACCGCGCCCTACCCAGAAACTTCACGCTAATCACCCTTCCTTCCGCCCAGGTGCGCCGTCCTTTCCTACCCAGCTGCCCCTCCCCATCGGCAGATATGGATATAGTTGGACGACACAGACCCAAATCCTGCCGGTTTTCCGTTGAATGCTGCCATACGACAGAGAATAAACAAAGCATACGGGGAAGAGAATGAAAAGCGGCATGTCCTTGTAGCTGTTGCCGGCGTCAAACAATGCAGAGCGCACACTGTTGGATGTTTGGATTTTGTTTGGGACATATTTTCTGTCCGTTTTTAAAATTAGGGGCGTAATTACAAGGAACTATCGTGGATTTGCTCATAGTAACAGCCAGGACTTTAGCAGCCTCCACCCTTGATCAATTTGCAGCTAATTTGTAATAGTCAGGACTTTAGCAGCCGCCCCCACACCTCACCCTTATGTATCAGGCTATCAGCTTGCTTGCAATGCAATACGAGGAGGAGCAGAGCAGATCCCTCCATGGATGCAAGCCAGGATGTGTGGGACTGGGAGGTGGTCCTGCCAGACCACAGGAGCTTCTCCCTGAGCCATGGCGGCAAGAATCTTGATGGTAAGGAGCTTCTCCCTGATCCATGGCGGCAAGAATCTTGATGGTAAGGATGATCACTTGTTGTTTCACGTATGTAATTTTGATTACGACCGTCTTATATTGCACTCCAGATAAAGAAACAGAGGAGCATGATCTGCTGCCCCCGTCAGGAGACGTTGACGTGCACGACGAGTTCAAGGGCATCGGCGTCGTGCTGGATGAGACCTGCAAATCCGCCGTGCCTAGTGTTGCCGATCCGATAATGAATCCTGAGGGTGGCGAGGAAGAGAAGGCGATCCAGAGCCCTGATGCCGAGGAGTCCGTCACCGCCGACAGCAACTTTGCTCAACAGGAGGAGGAGGAGGAAGAAGATATCAAGAAGGACGGCGACGATAAGGTTGGAGCCCTGATCGGCGCGCTGTGCTCGTTTGGGGTCGCAGCCGCCACCGCCTGCGTCTTTCTCATCGGCGGCAGGCTGCATCATCACCACACGCAGCACAACAATATTCAGCTGCAGTTCTTCGGCGATGATAAGGTTGGATGCATGACTCATTCCTCATTCAACTCAAAATAACCCATCCGTAATCTCTCTGTTTCCAGGAGGATTTTCTTTGACCTTGTAATTAATTGGATAGGATACCGTGATACTGATAACTGTGATGTGATGCCTGCCTGACTTGGTTTCTTGATCTGCATGCAGAGGATCCAGCAAGTTGTGCGCCAGACGTCAAGGCTGAACCAGAAGGCCATGTCGTTTGCGATGGGGGCAGGAGCGTCACGGCATTTTGGAAGGCCACGTGTAAAACGTAGCAAAAAACATTAGTTACTAAAATGTATATATATATGTACACATAATAATATATATGTTATTCGTCACCCTAAGTTAAACTTCATCTGACCGTCTCCAGTAATTACCGGTAATAACTGAACATAGCTCGGTTATTACGAGGGGCGTAGGACCTAATGTGGCGAGGTATGGCTCACGCCATACCTTAGCCCGGCCCATTAGCAGCACTAGGTCCAAGACTCATGGCCTTTCTTCCCGTCTGACATTTGTCTAGTTTCTTTGTTGCATCATCGCAAACAGACACAGTTGCTCGCTTCTTCGTCACCCATCTGGCTTCTTGGTTGCGCCGATACTCACACAGGCGGGTGCAATTGCTCGCTTCTCTGTCATCGGCTATCGCTCGCTCGCTTCGCCTCCGCACCTCTAACGACAACCGCTCACCTCTTCTAATCTTTATGCTCGCCTCGGCCCTGTTCTGCGCTCATCTTTACTCTGTTGGCGCCTCGGTCGCTCACCTCTGCTTTGCCGCCGCGAACCGCGGGCGTCGACCGCCGTGCGAAGGAGGAAGACACCGTTCAATTGCAAACAGTAGTTCGTTCCTATTCAGGTAATCCTAAATCAGCAAATCCCCTAGCTAGTTGACCAATTCACATGTTTATTTATACATGTACACAGATTTGTACATTTAGTCATATACAAAATCCGCCATATCTTAAATTCTAGGCGTCCTCCGCCACAGGTTATTACCGGTAATTTATCTACACCCCTATATAAGGCACAACTTCAAACTTTGCAATAGCAACCTAAACAAATACACCTAGAACTGTTCCACCTTTGAAACCAAGAAATAAGATCAGTCTAAATCTCTTCTTTCACTTTATCACTCAAATCCAACGGTCTAGCTTATTTAGAGAATCCCTCCCTCATTAATCATGCTTTCATCCGTGATCCCCTCACAGGGTCGACGGTGTCGTACGGGTTGGAGGTGGCGCAGGAAGCATCGACCATCGAGTAGAGTGCGCTGGCGTGTGGTGGACATAAGGCTCGTCCCCCCGAGGCGCATGATGTTGCCGAGGGTGAGGATGTTGGGAAAGTCCCTGTCGACGGTGGTGGCAACGACAATGATGACCCATGGAGCGGCGTTGATGACAGTGTCGTCATAGGGGCCGGAGTTGCCGGTGGAGCATACGATGGGGTCGCCGTGGATGGCTGTGTGGAGGGAGCTGAACGTGACGGGCTCATGGAAGAAGGACTTGGTGTCGTCGGAGGTAGGCGCGTCCTGGCCGAAGGAGACGAAGATGACGTCACCATCGTCATGGATGGTAGACTCGTAGTCCATGAGGATGGCGCTTTGGCGGCAACGCACTCCGCCGACCAACAGACCTTCTAGGCGGCGACATGCGCCCACGGTGTGCCACTTTTGGCGGTGACTGTGGCGTAGCCGAAGAGGCTGGTGCGGGGCACAAAGCTGCCGATAGCGGTGGAGAGTGTGGGTGCAGTGGCCCTCGGTGTCGCGCGTCCAGTTAGCGCATGATCGGTTTGTTGAGTAGGATGTCCTTATTGAAGAACCTTGCGCCGATGATCTTGCGCTTGCAGGCAACACCGTGCTTGACGGAGTCATGGTAGGAGTTCTTCCAGTGGACTGACACCTGGGCATCATTGTCTTAGGCTGGTGCCAGTGCGGGCGGCAGCGCGGGCGAGAAGAGGCCGCTGCCGCCCGCGCGCGGGCGATAGGCGGGCGAGAGGCCGGCGCCGGGCGATGGCGCTGGCGCCCGGCGAGAGCGGGCGATATCGCCTCGCTCTCGCCCGCGCTGGAGCGCCCGCCCGGGCGAGAGGCGGGCGAGAGGGAGGCGAGAGGGAGGCGAGGCACTGGCGGGGCGAGAGCGCGGGGCGAGAGCGCGGGCGAGAGCGACGTGGCGCGATCTGACTGGTCCACGTGTCGCGATCTGATTGGTCCACGTGTGCTAGCCGTTGCAACTAGCCGTTTTTGACCGTTTGGAGTCCAAAAAATTCGAAAAAAATTGCAAAAAATTACAAATTTCATCCCCAATCCCTCTATATATATCCCTACCCGGGTGGAGCTCATTTCACACACCATTTCATCTCATTTCTCTCTTCCAAACTCGCCTTTTCTACTCATCTTCACGTCATGTCTTCCTCGAGCACAAACTCAAGTGAAGGAGCCGAAGGGGCAATCTGCAATGCATTGCAAGCAGCCATGGAGGAGGCTATGCTCAACCTCAATGAAGAGTCGTCGAGCAGGCCCAAGCGTCGTCGACGCTACATCAATCGTGATCGTGAGTCTGCCCATGATCGGCTTCATCAAGACTACTTCGCCGATGACTGTGTGTATCCTCCAAATTACTTTCGGCGCAGGTATCGCATGAGGCGACAACTTTTTTTGAGTATTATGCTTAGATTAGGTGAATACTCTCCGTATTTCACCCAAAGAGAAGATGCTCTGGGTCGACTCGGGCTCTCTCCCCTACAAAAGTGCACCGCAGCTCTGCGCTTGTTAGCCTATGGATCCGCTGCAGTTTCGATAGATGAGTACTTAAAGCTAGCTAGATCAACTGCATTAGAGTGTCTAGAGAAGTTTTGTGAGGGTATCATTCATTGTTATGAGGAGGAGTTCTGTCGTCGACCAAATGTCGCGGATATTCAGCGTCTACTAGCAAAAGCAGAAGAGCGTGGCTTTCCAGGCATGCTAGGAAGTATCGATTGTATGCATTGGCAGTGGAGGAATTGTCCGGTCGCCCATGCCGGTCAATTCACAAGGGGGGATATCAAACATCCCACCATCATCTTAGAAGCTGTTGCATCGTATGATCGGTGGATCTGGCATGCTTTTTTTGGGGTGGCCGGGTCCAACAATGACATTAACGTACTGAATCAGTCGCCATTATTCAAGGATGTCCTTCAAGGTCAAGCACCCATAGTGAACTTCATGGTTAATGGACATGAACACAATATGGGATACTATCTTGCCGACGGCATCTACCCTTCCTGGCCGGTGTTCATCAAGGGTATTCCGCTTCCACAAAGTGAGAAACATCAGTTATTCACAAATGCTCAAGCAGCATGGCGCAAAGATGTTGAGTGCGCTTTTGGAGTGTTGAAATCTCGGTTCAACATTATAGCAGTTCCTGGACGTTCTTACTCTCAACGTACTCTTGGTTTGATCATGCGTGCATGTGTCATTTTGCACAATATGATCATCGATGACGAGCGTGATGCCGATTTAGACGAGACATATGAGACAGTTGATTCTACAGTCGGCCCGTCGATCTACTACAATGCAACCCCGAGCCTAGCAGCTAGGATTCAAATGGACAACGAGATGACGGACACATCGATGTATACACAACTACTAAATGATTTGGTTGAACATGTATGGGGACATAATAATCATTAGATTTATGTAATTTTCTATTAATTATTATGTATTTTTAAATCGTCATGTAATTTTATTTTAATTATTACGCAATTTGTAATTTTTAATTCAATAAAAATATTATGTTGTGTGTTTTCTGAGCGTTGAAATAAATCCGCGTGAATTACTTAATTCTGAAATAGAAAAGCTGATGTGGCTATAGCCTGAGGCTGTAGCCTGCTGCAGCCTGTGCACTGGAGCAGCAGAGGCGAGAGTGGAGGCGAGAGCTGACGTGGCAGGGGCGAGAGGGAGGCTGTGCACTGGACTCAGCCTTAGTATTGTACGCATCACCAACAACGTACCAAACTCATGCTTTAAAAAAGAGCAAAGATTCATATTATCACACCGCGGCCTACCCAGAAACTTCACGCTAATCACCCTTCCTTCCGCCCAGGCGCGCCGTCCTTTCCTACCCAGCTGCCTGCTGCCCCTCCCCATCGGCAGATATGGATATAGTTGGACGACACAGACCCAAATCCTGCCGGTTTTCCGTTGAATGCTGCCATACGACAGAGAATAAACAAAGCATACGGGGAAGAGAATGAAAGGCGGCATGTCCTTGTAGTTGTTGCCGGCGTCAAACAGAGCGCACACTGTTGGATGTTAGGATTTTGTTTGGGACCTATTTTCTGTCCGTTTTTAAAATTAGGGGCGCAATTACAAGGAACTATCGTGGAGTTGCTCAATGCTCATAGTAACAGCCAGGACTTTAGCAGCCTCCACCCTTGAGCAATTTGCAGCTAATTTGTAATAGTCAGGACTTTAGCAGCCGCCCCCACACCTCACCCTTATGTATCAGGCTATCAGCTTGCTTGCAATGCAATACGAGGAGGAGCAGAGCAGATCCCTCCATGGATGCAAGCCAGGATGTGTGGGACTGGGAGGTGGTCCTGCCAGACCACAGGAGCTTCTCCCTGAGCCATGGCGGCAAGAATCTTGATGGTAAGGAGCTTCTCCCTGATCCATGGCGGCAAGAATCTTGATGGTAAGGATGATCACTTGTTGTTTCACGTATGTAATTTTGATTACGACCGTCTTATATTGCACTCCAGATAAAGAAACAGAGGAGCATGATCTGCTGCCCCCGTCAGGAGACGTTGACGTGCACGACGAGTGCAAGGGCATCGGCGTCGTGCTGGATGAGACCTGCAAATCCGCCGTGCCTAGTGTTGCCGATCCGATAATGAATCCTGAGGGTGGCGAGGAAGAGAAGGCGATCCAGAGCCCTGATGCCGAGGAGTCCGTCACCGCGGACAGCAAGTTTGCTCAAGAGGAGGAGGAAGAAGAAGATATCAAGAAGGACGGCGACGATAAGGTTGGAGCCCTGATCGGCGCGCTGTGCTCGTTTGGGGTCGCAGCCGCCACCGCCTGCGTCTTTCTCATCGGCGGCAGGCTGCATCATCACCACATGCAGCAGCACAAAATTCAGCTGCAGTTCTTCGGCGATGATAAGGTTGGATGCATGGTTCATTCAACTCAAAATAACCCATCCGTAATCTCTCTTTTCCAGGAGGATTTTCTTTGACCTTGTAATTAATTGGATAGGATACCGTGATACTGATAACTGTGATGCCTGCCTGACTTGGTTTCTTGATCTGCATGCAGAGGATCCAGCAAGTTGTGCGCCAGACGTCAAGGCTGAACCAGAAGGCCATGTCGTTTGCGATGGGGGCAGGAGCGTCACGACATTTTGGAAGGGCACGTGTAAAACGTAGCAAAAACATTAATTACTAATATGTTTATATATGTAATATGTATATATCTATATATCTTAACTATTAAGAGAGGACTGTAGACTGCCCCCGCTTCCTAATCCCGTCCGCCCGCTCGTCTGCCACGATCCGCCTGCCGCCATCCCCGCCGCGAACACCGGCCGCCCTGTGCCATCGCGCGATTCCTCCTCCATCCCGATTCCTCCTCCATACCGCGCAGGCGGCAAGATCCGCGGACGCATGCCCCCGCCAGCGATTCCCCTCCCCGCGCCCGCAGCCCCCGCCGCCGTCCTCGCGACCACAGACGAGGACAGCCGCCACGCCCGCACACGGTTCCTTTCCATATCCTCACGTTCTCCATTGTGGTCGAGTTCCCGCGTGAGCTGGAAGATCCGCGCGGCGCAGAGCGTGGGCATCCAGATCCGCCGGCCCCTGCCGTCGACCTTGGTGTGTCGGTCCTTGTTGGAGCTCCGCTTGGGCGCGAGCGGCTGCTGCCTCCTCTCCCCGGGCTGCGCCACCACCTGCAGCTGCTCCTCCTCCTTCCCTCTGCCGCCCCCGTCCTGCTGCGGCGACTGGTGGATTTGGATTTGCAGGTGCTGCGCCGGCTGCTGCTGCTGGTGGTAGTCCTTAGGATCCAGCTGCTGCTGCTGCGCGGTCGAGGTGGTGGTGGTCGTCGCGGTGGTGGGCTCCGTTTTGTTTAGCGGTGGGGGTGGGGGAACTTGGGGTCCATCTCCACACACAGAGACACAGAGGCACCAACTCCCTCCGAGTCTGGGCAACAAAAAGCAAACCAAATCAGGCTTCGTGCTCTCGCTTCCCTTCTTCTGCTTGGTGACCGGCGCCCCTGCCTGCCCTGAGGAGGGAGAAGACCGAGGGTGGCAAAGGGGATGGGGAGAGATGGTGACTGGGCCGAGCCGAGACAGAGGCGCCTGCCCCTTGCGATCGCGCGACCCGCCAGGTGGTCGGCCACCGGAACACCGACCCACCCGTCCAGCCGTTCGCCCCGGGCGATGGGTGGAACACCGACCATGCGATTCCCCGCCCCGTCGGTGCTCGCGGTAGGTGAACGAGACGATGAGAGACCTGCGATGCCCGCAGGCGCACCACCGCCCGCTACACGTCTGCGTGACTCGCTCTGACGCGCGGCACAAGGCCGCGATCTCGGCGGTGCTGACGCTCGTGTGCGGCCACCAGCCCTTTCGCTCTGCCTCTACGGATGAGTAAAAAGCTGTTATCAGCTTGATTGACAGAATCACTTCTTCAGAAATTATCCGTTCACTTTTATATATACACAATCATGGATTATATGATAATATTTTTTTTCATTCTTAAGCCCTGTTTGAAACTTTTAAAGATAATAGTTAGCTATTAAAATTGTGCGGTTGAGTTTTTCTTTTTTGAATTCAGAAGTAGGCTGTTTCTATGTTTCTGTTGTAGCAGAAACTCTCCCTCTTTCCTTCCTTATCCTGCTTGGCTGTCAAAATAGTCTAGCCATACTTCCTCAACCTACCTTTGTGTCAGTTGGCAAATGGGAATGATGCAACACAGTCATTTTGTTGTAGTTGCATCTTTTGTTCTTATTTTACCAGCATCTTAGATCTGTAAATCTATCCACTTTTCCATTGCACGTGCTCATGTTTTCGATATATAGCAACATGGGCTTCTCAAATTACAATTGGCCGACAAATCATGTTGCTATCTGCATACCAACTTATGTGGAGATCTTTTATACACATACCAAATATTCTGAAACTCATTTATTTTTGCAGCTAATATGTAATGTTTTACTGTTGTTTATTCAGATGTGTGTTCTTATCTATGTTGGGACCAACGGTGAGACATTCTTCAACACAACCGCACTTGTTACATGCATACAGAACTTCCCCAAGAGCAGAGGTCAGACAGTGACTCGAAATATGACCACTGCATACCAGGTTCGGTTAGGAAATCATGTTGCAGTGTTTCTTGTTACAACCTGGTAATGTGGATGCTACATTTTAAATCTGAATTCACAGTAATAAACTTAATCATATGCTTTTGAGTCCTAGAAAAAGATAATGGCACCAGGTTCGGATAGTAAGTTAGTTCATTTTTATTTTAGAATTGGTCTCTCTTATTTTTGGTCAAATTCTAGAATGATCAGATGCTCGACAAAGTCATGGTGGTGATGGGAGCTCCTCAAGGCCAACAAAATGGTTTCAAGGAGGCAGCCAACTCGGTGGAGTTCCTAGGTAGGGAGATGCTGGGAATGCAACTGAGGGCTGCCAAGCCTGATACCGATGATTTATATGTTCTGATATTTCTTTTCCTGTGGCAAGAGTAAAATTTTCAGTGTTCAATGCTCTTGGTGACCTAAATTTAAATGCAACCAATTTCATCATTCACACACCTAATCATCACTCTGATGCTTGCTATTTGTTTAGTAGGCTACAACTACAGCCAAAATCATGAAACTCTTTTATCTTTGAGAGGTTGATATAAGCTTTTACTGTAGTACACAATCAGTTAGTGACCTAAATAATGATCTTATTCAACTAACTTTATCTTATTTTGTAGCCTTGTGCTTCTTTCTACTGAGTTGTCTTGTACCAACTAAAAATAGAGGTATTTTATCTCAGGTTCTCTACTATGTGTAATCTCATATCAAGATTAATGAGTATCGTGATCGTATAATTTTGGTGAGTATCCATGGAATGCCCAGGTTATCCTCTAAATGCATGAGCTTTTACTTTCCTTAATTTTATAGATGATATCATGATTCTAATAATTTTTCTAAACCATCGTAGAATCCTATCAACCCATATGGCAAGGCAAAGAAAATGACAGTGGATATCATCCTAGATTTTTCAAAATCAAAGGAGCAACCAGACATGGCTGTCATGATCTAAGGTTTGTTTTCAATAACCTATATTAAATTATAACCCATGGAATAGTTCTAACATGTTTACCGCTCTTTATAAATTAGATACTTCAACGCGATTGGATCGAACCCAGACATATGACTGTTTCTATATTCTGCATATCAATAATCACCGCTACTGATTTTTACACTAATGTTGGATTTGTATACTTTCCTTGTGGTAGAAGATAGAAACAACAGTTAACCAGTTACAGCGTGCATGCCAGGCTTCGGAGGAAAGAAGATTTTATCTACACCACGAACTGTTATTGTTGTTTGAGGTATATGAAACCAATCCCCCTTTTCTCATGTCTCATAATTCCTGATGTTTGCGATATGTATGCTACTCGTGCTATGGATTTGGAAAATAGGTTTGGTAATTAGTATGGCTACCTACTAAGTCAATGATATATTCGGTGATAAAAATTGCATGCATTTGATTTTTGTCTAAGGCATTAATGCTTGTTCCTAATTGTCCTATGCTGCTATCTGAGAAATACTCCATTGTGTTACATATTTTTTTCTATTTAAATCAGCGGCGGTGCCTTGGTACCTTAAACAGATCGCTACACCCATGTTGGTAGAAGTACAGTGATATGATCATCCTTTTTTTGTGTGTTGCTAAGGTCTGATGTTACTTGGTTCGTCTGCTTGGCCATGGAAATCGACGAGAGCCATGGAAGCAGCCTTTGCTCAAGAAGGGTGACATCATGGTCGTGGAGATCTCCAACCTCTATCAGGTGGCTATGCTGGTCAACGATCTATGCAGGTCGAAGAGCGTGAACGACCTATCCTCCCCATCATGCCAAACCCACAAGGATGACGACAACAACAACCTAGAGGACGAGGATGAGTGGCAGGACGGGAAGAAGTTCGATGCGGTGGCCACCTTCAAGATCCTCAGCGAGGTTGAATTTTCTCTTTCTGTATCCTCTATTCCTCTCCAATGGCACAACCAAACCCTGTGCACGACAAGGTGTTTGTGTGGATGTGTTACCCGTGTCTACATGACTCAATTGATGGACTTGGTGCGTCTGCAGATCCTGATGTACCAGCTGTGCAAGGGCGTGGGTTTTGTTCACAGCAGCGGGGTGCTCCACCGTGATCTGAAACCGCACAACCTGCTCATGGACCGCTAGACCATGGCGCTCAAGATCACTGACCTCGGACTCAGCCGTGCCATCATCGTCCCTGTAAAGAAGTACACGCACGAGGTCTGCTTCCCACTGCCACTGGTCTTCATCATCAGCCGTGCATCTTGCGTCTGATTAAATAGTGGAGTCTGAATTGTTTGTGCAGATTCTGACGCTGTGGTACAGGGCGCCCGAGGTTCTTCTTGGCGCCACACACTAATCCACGCTGGTTGACATTTGGTCCGCGGGCTGCATATTTGGTACCATTTCGATGAGCACATATTCTTGTCAAAGCAAACTGCTTCAGAATTCAAACCGACATATACGATTTCTAATTTGGTTGTAAATGGCAGCTGAGTTGGTTACTAATCAGCCGCTTTTCCCTGGCGACTCCGAGTTACAGCGGCTCCTCCACATCTTCAAGTAATGCCTCCAGTGCTTTAGTTCGTTGTTTGCATTCTGAATTCTTGGTGGGTGTCTAATGCTCCATCTTGTTCTTTGGGTGAAAGGTTGCTGGGCACCCCAAATGAGGAGATGTGGCCAGGAGTAGGCAAGCTGCCGAACTGGCACGTGTACCCCCAGTGGAAGCCCACTAAGCTGTCCACTCTTGTCCCTGGTCTTGACTCCGATGGCTATGATTTACTTGAGGTCAGTGAAAAGTTACACCTTGTGCAAGTTTACCAAACATTGCAGAATATGAGGGAAGAAGAGGTTAGAGATTGTGAGGATTGCGTTCTGACTTAATTTGCTGCGGTTGGTGCAGAAAATGCTTGCGTATGAGCCAGGGAAGCGGGTCTCGGCGAAGAAGGCCCTGGAGCACCCGTACTTCAATGATGTTAACAAGGAGGTGTACTGAACAATTAATAGGAATCTGATTTTCTTTATTTTGATCTTGTATTATCAACTTAGGATTTTCTTATTTCGATTAATAGTGTCATTGAACTAAATTTTGATTGTTCGAAATGGCAGACTTCGACATTTGTTATGATTGTTAAGTTGATTCTTGATAGCAACACTAAATAATGATCTATACGTGCACAAGTGCCATCCGTTGCAACGCACGGACATATACCTAGTTACTTATTAAGAACGTAAGGGTAGCCTGCCTCCATCCGTTCTGCCTTCCGTCAATCTCCACCCTTGTTCTGCATTGATCTGGACGGTCTGTGTCGTTCGTCTCCCGCTGCCCACACCCACGTATGTCGCACCCCAGTCCCTCCGCAACCGCCGCCCTGCCTCCCGTCCCCCATCCCCCATCCGCACGAGCCGCCACCGGCCCCTCACCGCTCGTGCCTCCCCCACCATTCCTCCATCCGCAGCACCGGGATCCACCGTACCCCCGCTCTGGCGCCGCGGTTCCCCGCCATGGACTCCCTAGATCTGCCCTGCCACCTGCCCCCGATGCACAACTCCACCGCGCCCTGTCCCCGTCTCCGGCGCCGGTTGCGGGGCCCAGGCTGGCAGCAGTGAGGTCCGGGAGCGAGACCCCCACGACGTCCCCGTCCCCGTCTGCGTCCCCATCCCCATCCGCGCCCGGGACGCCCATGGCCGCGGTCGCATCTCCGGCCGGTTGCGGGGCCTAGGCCGTCGGCAGGGTTTACGGAGAAATCACCGCTTCACCTCGCCGCCTCCCCCACCGCGCGTCTGCAAGAGCAATAGTGGGCTTACGGTGAAGCACCTGTGCCGGTTCTGCAAGGTGGTGAAGCGCCGGGGAATCGTCTTCGTCAAATGCATGGCCAACGCCAAGCACAAGCAGCGCCAGGGCTTCTCCACCATCGCCGAAGCAGCCGTCGTCTCGTGCGTTCACCTGCCTCCGCCGCCGCCCGCTAGCGGTTCCGCCTCTGCCGCAACGTTCGCAGAGTAAGATGATCCTCCACTCTCATGCCTGGATTGTCCTTATTCATTGTATTTTCCCCTGTTGTTAGCGAGTAAGCAGTTCTGGAGTCACTTATGCGCCACCGATTACTGGACGAATTAGGGTTTTGATCTTTTATTGTTACCTGAGTTTAACCATTCACCTCACTCATTTGGGAGCCTCTAGCACTAGGCCTGCTCCTTTTTATATTACAGATCAAAGGTCAGGAATGATCAATTTGACAATGTTAACAGACCTTTTTGACTTCTGTTTTGATTTCCTACCACGCTTCCTACGCCTTCTTTCGCGCCTATGGTCACGCTTTCTTCTTGAATGCTTGCATTTATTTTTCTTTGAGTGTCTCTTTCTGCGCCTTCGCCTGTCATCACTTGAGCTGCTGACATCAGATGAGTCACTAGAGTAAGTATCAGAATCGCTCTCATAATCAGATGATTCAGTCTCTGACTAAGAAGAGCTATCTGATTCCGAATAAGAATATCTCCTCTTCTTCCTTCTCCTTTTTGAAGATTTGTTTACGACATCTCTTGTGTTGTCCTTCATTACTTTCCTCGTCAGAAGTTATATCCCTTGTCAACTTTGATTTGGCAGCCCTCTTTTTATCTGTATGACCATTATTGCATGAGAAGGGCATTCAAAACGTAAAGAAAAGTTCCCTACTTCACTTAAATGCCCCCCAAAAGGCTTAATCCTTATAGATTAAATGGATCAAGAGTGCTGCAAATGTTCCAATCAGTTCATAAGCATTACCAATTTCTATTGACATAGAGCCAATATCTTTGTGTTCAATGAGCTCTCCACAATTTACTATAGTAACTGGAATAACAGGAGTTGAATCAGGGGATTGCACATCTACTTGCTCGATTTTCTTTAGAACATCACTTCCAACAACAAGCTTGCCAAAAACTGTGTGCTTCCTGCAACACAGTAAAATGTCATATTATCAACAGAACTGAGTCAGAAAACCATGGAGTTCACAAATGAAATGAACAAGACATTATAGAGGTTTGCCCAGTTAACAGTTTATGGCACAAGCCTGCAACATTCCTAACATAGTAAAAAGCCAAAAAGCAAAACTAAAATTGTCTCACTCCATCCACATATGCATGTCAAACAGGTTTGCTCCTACTCTCACCTTCTATTTTCACAACCAAAAAAGACATGCATACCATAGGAAACGAATTTCCACAGTGCAAAATTCCACACATAGACAACACAAAATTAATGCAACATGTCAAACCTAATAAATTGGCAAATGGTACTGTAAGAACTGAATCGATTTCACATATAATACAGAACTACCATCAAATTCTTGCAATTCAAGAAGCAGCGTTGCCCATTTTGAATTAGGCAACAATGGAGATCCAAAGACACTACAAGTGAACAACTAAAAGAAGTAGCAGAAAACTATTATGTAGTTCCAATGCTTGTTAAAAATAGATATGTTACCAGGATTCCTTATTCATTGTATTTCCCCCCTCTATCTCTCTCTGAATATGTTACCAGGATTTCTTATTCTTCTTTTTCTAAAGAAATGCAATCTTGATTTGCAGAGGTTTGCAGCTTTCCTATCTCCGCTTACACTTGGTCGAGTAAACATTGCAGTTAACAAATATAGTCAGCTATATGGATATTAGGCAACACAGTTCTGTCTTCTGTTCATCTTGGCAGTTTCCTATCTCCGCTTACACTTGGGCTGATGGCATAAAAGAAATGCAATCAGAAAAAATGTTTTGTTGATGAATTTAACAAATATAGTCCCCCAATCTTGCAGTAAGTTTATTGGAATTGACTCTGCAAAATGTTTATCTGCAGTTTTATAGATTGTTTTGTCCTACTGCCTACTATCTGACTTGAGGAAGTACCAAGGGGTTTCGGTTCCGTCTTCAGTGGCGCAAACAAGGTTGGTGATGGTGGTTTCGGTTCTGTCTTCAGTGACGCAAACAAGATTGGCCAATGTACAAACTTAGTTTATTTGACCTGAAAATTGTGAGACTTATGTTTTGAACTCAATCTTGTGACACTTTTATTTTATTTTCGCAGTCTATCATACGTGGTAATTTGCGATAAACCATATTTTTAGTGGTTCTTCTCTTCTTCAGCCACATAATCTTGCTGACATCTGCTATCGGTAGCCAAGTGATTTCACAACATTTATTTGGTGTAAACCTTCCTTTTTCTAGACATCATCTCCTACTGGAGGTTTTTGCCATAGTTCCTACTCTATACTGGCCAAAAGTTACAGGAGCTGAAGGGATATACCAATTATTGATTATATGCCAGATTATCTAGGCCATGCTCCTTCCATCTTCAGCCATTCCACTTTTTCTTGTTGCTTCGTCAAGATCAATAATAAATACATTAACAGTTTAATTTCATGTAAGAAAGATAATGTAAATATATGTAGCCCATGTTCAAATAATTAAATTCTATCAAATAATAATGCAAATTCATTTGGTCCATTTTTGTTTGCTATGAGGCTAACTAGAATTTAATAGAAGGATCAATATTTGTATAAGTAACGTTATCTGCTCTCTGCACCATCATTTGATCTTGAACTTGTGGACATGTGTTAAAATGATGTATCCTCATGAAAATAATTTCTTATTCCTTTCATATTTTATAGTAGTATAGACTGCATGATATCTCTTGCCAGCTATTTGAGGAAGACACTTAGTTTATGTGCCAAAATTACCTATATATTTTTTTGCACACATAGTTAGGTGGTGGTGCTTACTGTTTTTCTTTGCAATTGAGGAGTATCCTCATGTTTTGTTAATTGTGGTTATTGCTCTAACATTTGGCATGATAAGCAACTAGGTTCCAAGTGTCGGTCTGGTGGGCATTTGTCTTAATCATGTTGGTGCCTCTAAGTTATATAAGTCTCTATTATGCCACTCTCCATTCGAACGACATATTATCTATGGCTGAAGAAGTGAATCATGTATGGTTTCCTAACTTTTGTGAAATGGGGGTGCGTATGCTCTTTTTAAACTATTTAATTTTGACTATATGTATGGAGCTAAGAGTGGCAATAAAGCATATGAATTGTTTAGCTCAATTATGTTCATAAGTTTCTTCAGAAATCAAAAGATTACTTATGAACATAATATGTCATGCAAAATTCATTAATATGTAGGTTATTCTTACTGATTGTGACCCATGTACACTCAGAAACATGAAGGAAAATATGAAAATATGGAACTGAATAGCTTATGCATTGAGCAGGAAGATTCTAGAGCGGCTTAAAGAAAGCAAGAATATGGTAGGTTAGTTTCCTTGCATAACTCAAAGAGTATTGTGCACCGATGGTTTCTCTTACATAATTTGGCATTCTGAATGTTGGATCAGATGGTGCTTCATGAGCATTAGATAAATGCATTATTGTATTATATCTAACTTGGTGATAATGCATTGTGCAATGTAGGTAGAGTGCAAATATCTTTTTTGGGAAGAAGTGTTCGAAAGTGATTTATGCCAAACATAGTGTGAGTATAGAACTTTGCTTTTTCACTGTGTCTACGGTTGTACACAAAATCATAATTATGGGAACTGGGAACCATGCTATTCATCTAGAATTGGAGCCACTGGTAAATGGTAGTCTTTATCTGATTAAGATACTCGACAATATTGCCAAAAAATTTCCTAAAATACATGGACGTGAAATAGATCCTCTACAATAGTATGTATGTACTTGACAATATCTTGGCAACTTGCTAAGAAAACATGCTTTATGTGCAGCCATATCTATTTGCTTATTTTGGCCTTCTCCCGCTTGGTTCGCAGTTTTTTCCAGCTCTATTTGTTTCATCCTGTCCTGATTTGGTGTGCTGACATTTTGGGTGTCATGGGCAGTCAACAGGTCACTATTTTCATTCGCTTTTCCGCTATGGTCACATTCAGTTTGGTCCCTGTCAACAGATGTGCTTTTGTTTTTCCAATAAAAAACAAGTGTACTTTTGTTGATACTCGATGCCATCTGCTTGCGTAGGCTGGCACTAGACTTCTCATAGATTTCACAGCGCTTTAATGCAACCTCTTTTCTGATATCTCTACTACTATGAAGAAGGTAAGAGGTAGTCAACCCCCCTCCCAGTACTTTGGCAGAATTGTTCATGTTACCATTCTGAAAACTAAAATTTATTGAGGTTAGCACTGTTAATTTTGCTGCAGATATCTATTATGTGAAGCCTTATACTCCTGTGATGTGTATGCCACTATGAACTTTTATTGAACAACAAAGAGTAGTGTAATGTTCTATTGTAGTTTCTTTTCGTTCTCTTATGTTTATATTGCAGGCTCTAGGCTGCATAGACAAAAGTGCTGCAATCAGATCTATTCTTAATGGTGACAGTGAACTGAATATATTTTCACAATTAGTCTAGATTTATGGATGTGTGCCTTCATTAATGGTGACAGTAGTACTCATGTGGCTCCATTGCTCATTGAGATATGGTGGCATGTTGAATTATTGACCACCCTACGTTGTATCACATATTCACATCTACTAGCACTGGTAGTTATGAACTTGGATATCAACTCTTTTTATTTTTCGTATTAGCCTTCTTTGAAATGATCATGTAAATATTGATATTTTCACATTGTTTTTTTTGCGATTTTAGCCTTAATTTTCATATAACTAGCTCATATCGTCACTGAATATAAGTCTTTAGGTTGTTATGTTTAGGCTGTCTCTAGCATCCTTTGTATCCCACACCTTATCTCATTCCCTATATCAAACTTCACTATAGTCTACAATGCAAAACAGTATTTTTGCACGGTCATATGCATGCTCTGCTGAGCATGGCCTTAGAGCATCATGCTTCCCAAGTTAACAGTACTCTCATGGCTATATCTTAAATCTGAACATGAAGCTCATTCCAATGTAGATGTTATCAATGAGTAGAGTTCGGTTACTTAAATCATACAGATTAGTAGTACTCTGCTTTATAAACTTTGCTTCAAAGCTTGGTAATCCTTTGTGCATGGAGCTTTTACGTCTGAGAAACTGAGCCTACAAAGACTTCACTTCATTTGGCATGTTATGCTTGTTGCTAGCTGAATGAATTAGAATCCAGCCTTTTATGGTTTATGAGCAAGCGGTAGCTTAAGCACATAGCTGTATATCTTCCTGCTATTTTAAACTGAAGATGTTTGATGTGCTACACTTGGTGTTGGCATATATTTTCAGGTGCTAACATTTGTGATTCTGCTGCAGTAAGACACGTGGTATGGGAGCTAGGCGCAAGCTCAAGACCCACATAAGGAACCAGAGGTGGGCTGACAAAGCCTACAAGAAGAGCCATCTCGGCAACGAGTGGAAGAAACCCTTTGCTGGGTCATCTCACGCAAAGGGAATCATCCTTGCGAAGATGTGAGCTCACAGAACAGTAGATTCCGTTTCTTCTGAACAACAGGCGAGTTAACCAATACATGCACTACTTCATTTCATTTGCAGCGGCTTTGAGGCTAAGCAGCCTAACTTTACTATCCGTAAGTGCGCTCGTGTCCAGCTGGTGAAGAACGGGAAGAAGATTGCTGCCTTTGTGCCAAACGATGGTTGCCTGAACTACATCGAGGAGAACGTAAGTTCTATTTCTCCAGCTCATAGGACTCTTGACCATGGGCAACTCTATTTATCCAGATCATACGACTTTTCACCTTGGGTAACTGATGGTTGTTCCTGCCTGCTGTTCGCTGCTAATTGCCGCCACACTCCGTCTCTCTGCATAGGCATATATGTTAACTACAATGTTGTTCACTAAAGAAAGAAGGATAACTAATGAAACATACAAATGGTATGCCACTGGCACTAATAGTTTCATATATGCCTATGCATTTTTTACAGACTTTGTGTGAGAATATTATTCTCACTTTCTTTGCTTTCTGTTTTTACTCATATATATGCAAACTGGAGTGGAATCTTTGATGCACACCTCTTTCGCCTCAGATTTAAAAATCCCTATTTCTGCAGCATGGGGTGCAAGAGCGGGGAAGGGAGCGACGGTGGTGCATGGTGAATAAGCAGGTGAGAGCTGAGAGGCGATAGAGATGAGCAAACTAGCAGGAACAAGAATGAACAAAGAACTTAATGATTGTGAATTCAATCAGAGAAAAATTTCTTTTTATGGCCATTGTTCCTTTGGAACGACATGCATGTCTCATTACACTTATTTTTCTATTCTTTTTCAGGTATCTTCCTCTAGAATGCTTTGACCTCAGCAAAACACAATTTATTTCATCTAAGGTAATTATATCAAGCAACTGTTCTACCTGTTAATGGGCTAACTGATGAAAATATATATGGCTAGAGTGTTGGTCAGACATCGGTGATGGACCAACACAAAGGTGATAATCCTTTTTAATATAGATTTGTGTATGCGTGTTTTGGATACGGATCCTGGAATGAGAAGATGAGCCGGTTCGCGTTGGCCGTGTCGCCGAACTTGGTGACGCGGCGGACGAAGAGCACCAGGAGGCCCGAGAGGAGGTGACTATCATCGAATAGGCCATAGTTCCGTAGAGCTACCGCTTAAACAAATTTCTATGAAATTTTTATACTCCCTGATCCACGGCCTGCATTTCAAAGAAATTCACAATTCTGGTGAAATCCCTAAGTTTCAAAGACCGCTGAAACTAAAATCAGGAGTGTGCCAACTGCACGTGTCATGTGAATTTCTCAATGTTTCAGTCAGTGATATGCTTATTGGTAGGGTTCGTATTATTTTCAGAAAATGACTGACATATTTACTTTGCAATCATAGATTTTGTGATGCTCCTTTTTGGATGCTTTGTGCTCGTGTAGCTGCTAAGGCACAAGAAAAGAGGTTGGAGTTGTTGTACATTCAGTGTAATCCTAAAAATTGGAAACCTCATTTTTTCACTTAAGTTGTTTCCCATGTTGATGTAGTAATTCTACTCTCTTGTTTCGGATCTGAATATTTGTTTTTTTCAGATTTGTCTGGTTGATGTCTCATTGTAATGTATATCCGTTGTTTTTACATGTTTCTTGGGCAGCAAATGGAGAGGAATTGCGAATTGGCAGGTGCTGCCTCCACCTGGTAACGGTGGGCTGAAATACTATGGTTGTGAGCAGTAAATTCGACCAAATCATCTGCTCCTCAGAAGCCATCTGCGCCTCGATCGAACGGTGACATAGGTGATCCACAGGTATGTGTCGGTGCCATTATACTAGAGACGACAATGAAATGTCAATTTCGATGTGATTAGGGAGTGTAGAGAATGAAACATGAATGTCTCATTCTATCTGTGAATCACCCCTGCACTTTGAATCACTTATGTCATTATTAGCAATCACATAATATTTTTCTTTTGTTTTAGATTTACAGAAACAAGTGACTACATAGCTGCACAGTCTCTCGTCGCTTCCTCAAAATAAAAATTCGTGAGTGGTGCTACACTATTCTGCATTTTAATTGTTGGATATTCACCTTCCGCTGGCAAAAATAGAGTGCAACCATAGATTTGATGAAAAATAGGGGAGCAATTTACTACACCCAATGGTGGTCTGCAATCTATTAATTTGCTCTTTTGAATTTAGTTCATTTAATTCTCTGAATCAAACCAAAACAAGGGCTAGGAGCTGTAGTCCAAGTTCTTGGTTTGTGATTGATTAACATAAAATCAATGTTGAGGACAAGGTGACCCAAAAGCGTACAACCTTGTTTTGTTCCTGGGATTTGGGGGATTTAGAAGTTTGTCTTTTAATAATAAAATGTGAGTCATTTTCTATGTGCACAAGCTCTGATGAGTTAAATGTTTTCTATAGATTGCCACCAGGAGGTCCTCAAGAGCATCAACCTCGACTACTATGCTTGCTGGCCACTGAGAACCCCGACACCTAGCCCAGCCTGTCGGAGTTGGAGGTTTCTCGAATCTTGAAGCCACGGCTTGCGACAGTAGATCACCTGCAATTTCGACTGTACGTCTTTCCCCCATCCCTCGGCTGCATTTCGATTTGGATCCACTGATGGGTGTGTCCCTGCTGCTTACCCTTTCGTGCATTTTTGTGATGTGATTTGGATCCTCTGATGGGCGCATAACTACTGCTTACCCTTTCGGTGCTCCTATGCGAGCAATGCTTATCCCAAGTGAATCGCTGCATTTATGTACTACAGAAGATGATACAAGCAAATCATTAGTGAACGGTGATACATTATTCCTACTTACTCTGTAAAGGTCTGAGACCTCGAGTTGAAACACTTTGTGCAGGACCTGAAGCCCGGCATCCAGATCTCCAAGAACTAGGCCTGTCTCTACCTTACATGCATTTAGGATGCTTGTTATATTTTGATAGAAATCGTGTAGATAAGTATCTGTAGTTACTTGTACATGAGTTATGTTAGGATGCCTGCCTTATTGAGTATTTAGTGTGTCAATCAACTTATTATATGGTATATATTCAACTCCAACAAATGTCCAGTACTACTCTGCATAATTTTTGGTATGTTGAATCTTTAGTGCTAATGCACACAAGAATATGTTTTGGTTAAGATGATTTGTGTGTTGTGGCATAATTTTGTATGATTTCAATTCTGTTCTATCACTTTTCCATTTGTTTTGCATATGCTCCTATTATTCAATCTAAGCTACCCCGATATGCATAGGAGGGGGCTCCACACTCCACTCGTGGACAAGCTCTCCTTTTCCACTCTAGAATTTGAAATTTGTATTTGTCATTTGGCAGTACGATTGGAGACTACATGCTTTTGCTCCTCGGTGCAAATGTTGCACTCCAAACTTATCGATCCTACATAGTATTTGTGTATTAGTGCATATCAATTTCTTTGGCATATGGTGCATTGGCTCATGCAAACCCTGACAGATAACCAGTTTTGCACTTAACTTATATCTGTCCATGTGAGAGATGGGGTTGTGCAGAAAGAAAGAAAGAAAGAGGGTATGCAATTTGTTTTTCCCTGGACCAATATGTTGCTTCCATAGTGGGAGGGAAAGCAGAACCGATCTGGCACCCAAAAAAGTTTGTCTTCGCTTTCCACTGCACTCAAGGGATTACAATGTGGTGCTAAACTGCTAATGTATATGCTAAATGAACAGAGTATTTTTGAGTATGCTGATGTGACATGATCTTAACATGGAATTTTATTCCTATAGAATGAAGTCACATCGTCTGAATAACACTTTGTAAATAATGGGCCAAATTTTGCTATGTAAATATCACCTTAGCCTCCCAATTTATTGAGAGTACCTTTCTACCATAGTGAATATATGTTGTCTGCTCACAGAATCTCCTTCACCCACGTATCTGCTCACATAATCACCATTGCTTTCAATTCACGCGCTTGACGTCTAACCTCAAGAAGCAAGCAAATGACATGCAGCAGGGTTACACATGCCACCCTCAAGGGCTTGATCGTGGTGAAGATCTTCATTGGACTGACCCTGGGTCTAATCGCGGGAGCCACATGCAAGATGCACCACTAGAACAAAGAATAGATACTTCCTACGACATGCTTGACAAGTGTCAGATCAGCGTCATCCGAGTAGTAGTCCCCACATGCCAAATTTGAAGGTTTTTCCTTAGTTATATGGTGTTCGTTTCTATATAATCGTTGTGCACTAACATTTTATTACGTATTATGTATGTTGTTGCAACACACATACATCTAACTATATATATAAAGTCTACATGATGCAATTGACATAACATTATTAAAATTATATATAGAAGTCTGTATGGTGCTGATTGTTGCAATGTAGTGGTGAAATAGGTAGATTAAAATAACAAAGTTTATGTATAGTAGGATCACAAGTGGATTATGGAACCTTTTCTTATAAAAGTATAACACACATTTGTACATAGATTATCGTGGTTTTATATGTTTCCGTTGCAACGCACGGGCACTCTCCTAGTATATATATATACACATAATAATATATATATTGTTCGTCACCCTAAGTAAAACTTCATCAGAGCGTCTTCAGTAATTACCGGTAATAACTAAATATTGTTCAGTCATTACCGGTAATCTATCTTTACCTCTATATAAAGCAACACTTCAAACTTTTAAATAAATGCACCCAAAATCTTCACAACTTTAAAACCAAGGATGAGACTAGTCAAAATCTCTTCTTTCTCTTTCTTCTCACACAAATCCAATGGTCTAGTTTATTTGGATAATCCTCCCTCATTAATCATGCTTTCGCACGCGATCCCCTCATAGGGTCGAGGGTGTCAAGTCCGCATTTGACGGTGTCGTACGGGTTGGAGGTGACACGTATAGCATCAACCATCAAGTAGAGCGCGCTGGCTCGTGGTGGACTCATGGCTCGGCCCCCTCAGCTAACGTTGTAACCAAGGGTGAGGATGTTGGGGAAGTCCCTGTCGACGACGGCGACGGCGATGACCCATGGCACGGCGTTGATGACTGTGTCATTATAGGGGCTGAAATTGCCGCTGGAGTATATGACAGAGACACCATGCATGGCGGCGTGGAGGGAGCCAAGCGTGACGGGCTCATGGAAGAAGGACTTGGTATCGTAAGCGAGAGACGCGTCCTGGCCGAAGGAGACGAAGATGACATCAGTACCATCATGGATGTAGGACTCGAAGCCCACGAGGACGCCGACGGCGGCAACGCACTCCGCCGACCAGCAGACCTTCTAGGCCGCGACACGCGTCCGTGGCGTGCCGCTTTTGGCGATGACAGTGGCGTATCCGAAGAGGCTGGCACTGGGCACAGAGCTGTCGACAGTGATGGAGAGCGTGTGGGTGCCGCGGCCCTCGGTGTCGTACGTCCAGTTAGCGCCATGGTCGATTTGTTGAGTAGCATTTCTTTGTTGAAGAACCAGGTGCCGATGGTCTTGCGGTTGCAGGCAAAACCGTGCTTCACGGAGTCATGGTAGGAGTTCTTCCAGTGGGCTGGCACCTAGGCTTCATGTCTTAGTATTGGATGAACATTTTTTACTAGTTACTGGAAACACGTTCAGTTTAATTGTTGGCTACGTGAAACTTCACCTAGGATGAAAAATAGCACCGCCCCACATAATAACATAATAATGACTAAATATTGCATCTTTTACATAATCTTCTTTCGAAATATTATTCTCTTTTAGTGCTCTTTAAATAAGAACTTCAATGACATTCTCGTATTCAATGCAGTAAGCTTTTTTTGTCTTCATAGAACTTAAATTGGACTTCAATAACTTGCATGATCCACTTCGATTACCTGCTTGCTTGTGAGTAAACAAGCAGGGAGTTTCTTGCGAACAACACTTGTATTTCAGCGTTGCGACGCTATACAAATTATTCGATAAAATAATAATGTAAAACGATTATATCAAACGAACAACACATATTATCAAATTTGACCGGCTGATCTTATTAAAAATTTTGGGGAAAATTCAAAGCCACACTTAAAGCATATTATATGCTCAACGACATCACAATTATTATTATTATTATTATTATTATTATTATTATTTAAATAAGATGAGCCGGTCAAACTTGGTGTAAAAAATCAAACAAATTATAAATTGAAACAGAGGGAGTATATTAATCAAAGAGACGACTAAAAAGAACGTAATAGGGGCGGCAACTAATGTCCGATTATTACCATTTTTTGAAAATGTCAAAATTACTAATTACTAGATATATTAAATCTTGTAAGAGTGGCATTTAAGTGATTACAATTTTGTAAGAATGACATTTAGAGGATTATATTTTTGACTTGGGAATTATAAAGTTAGTTTCATCATTTTACCTTGACCTTTAAGTTAATTGTGACATTCTATCCTATCCGTCACGGTCAAAATAACTATGGACTGAAGACGGCAGTATGAAATAATAATTATTATATCTGAGAGGCATAGAAGGGACTAGAACATTTACAATAGCAAATAAGATACTAGATAAAATTACATAGACATAAGAGAATTCTCTCTTATTTATATCATGCACACACCTAAAGGCAAGTCCTATTGGAAAATAGTTAGACCTGCTATTTTGTGGGGTGCATAATGTTGGTCTACAAAAAGACGACGTGGTCAACAATTAAATGTTGTGAAAAGGTGTATGTTGCTTTGGATTTATAGCCATACAAGAAGAGATCGAATTCGGAATGATGATATACGTGATAGGCTATGGGTAGCAACAATTGAAGAAAAGAATATCTAACATCAATTGAGATGGTTTAGACATGTCCAACGGCTAGAGGCACCAGTGTAATAGTGTTCCAACTTGAATTATATATAAGGATAGAAAACTAAAAAAGGTACTCCAACAGTTGCCTCATTTATTTTTTGTAAAAAATATAGTGCATGTCCAATTGTGTCTAAAAAACACAACATTACTAGTACAATTTCCACACGATACGACGACACACAATCATGTAACAATGCAACGGCTAGGCGACATGCGAGGCCACATTAGCAAGCCAGTGTGGTAGACCTTCTCCATAAAAATATCCATAACAATTAAATATCAAGGCGGACATATGATTCACATTCTAGATATTACACCGATAAAAGCAAAACTACACTTTATTCTATCCAAAAGCCAAGAAAGATATAACTCATCAAGATATATAATTTATATTTTGATCATTTCTTGATATGACAAAATAAAGTAAATTTGTTCATAAAACCTATATCTCGCTCATAATTTATGAAACTACAAGAGAGATGTATAAGATTTGTGAATAATGTTAGAACCATCACCGTGGGATGAACAAATGACCAAATAACCAAAATAAACTTTATAGATCTTGAGAAGTTATCAAATTTTGTAGCTGACAACTTTTTCATTTGAAGTCATCTTTTTTAGAAAACTACGCATGAATTTAAAAATGAAATTTTAAAACGATCTCGAATGGAAAAATCACCAACATGAAAGTTATAGGTCTTGAAAAGTTATGAAAATTAGTAGTTGACAATATTTTGGTTTGAAATCATATTATCATGCAAAACTATGTTTGAATTTTAAAATTTGAATTTTCAAGCTACCTTGGATGGAAAAACCACCAAGACAAAAGTTATAGGTCTTGAAATGTAATGAAATTTTGTAATTAACAATTTTTTGATTTAAAATCATCTTATCATAGAAAAATTTGTGTGAAGTTTTCAAATTTGAAATTCAAATTCTATAAACGGTCTCGGATGTAGAAACTATCAAAATAGAAGTTGTAGATCTTAAAACGTTATGCAACTTTGTAGTTGACAATATTTTCAATTGTATTCATTTAGTTCCTCCAATAATCAAATTACTCTCGGTTTTTTATAATACAGGAGGAAAGAAAACATAATATAGACACAATTGATGTAGTAGTTTAGTGGTAGATGAGGTTGTGCGTGAGAGAGATGTTTTGAGTTCAAATCTCACCATTTACAAAACACGTAAATTTGATTTTAAATAAAAATGGTTGAAAGTCACCTAGAGGGGGGTGAATTGGCGAAACCTGTAAATTATAAACTTTGAACATGAACTTCACCCGGGAATAGGGTTAGAAACAAATTATAATGAATGCGGAGTGCGAAAGAGAGTTCTTCTTGCTATGAGTTGCTCAATCAATACGAATGACTTTGGGAGCTAACTCAAAAGATTGTGAGCAAGAGAACTTAGAGAGAGCGGAGGGGAAGAATCAAATCAAACGGTGATGATCAACATAAATGAACACAACGATTTATTTCCCGAGGTTCGGTTCCAACAAACCTACTCCACGTTGAGGAGGCCACGAAGGCCGGATCTTTTCCAGCCCTTTCCCTCTCTCAATCGATCACTTAGAGAGTTTAGAAGGAGATAAAGAAAGCACGATTAAAAAGCCAAGCAACAAGAGCAACAAATGAAACACGAATCTCACTCTCTCAAGTCACTAATCACTATTGATCACTTGTCTTAATTGTGGCACTTGGAGAGGATTGGAAGCTTTGAATGCGTCTTGGAATAAATTCCTTGCTCTTGTATTGAATGTGGATGTATGAATGCTTGGGTGTGCTGAATGGAAGTGGTTGGGGTATTTATAGGCCCCAACCCCATTTCTAGCCGTTGGACAGAAAGCAGCAGCTTTCTGTCGACGGGCGCACCGGACAGTTCAGTGCACATCGGACAAGGCGTTGTTCACTATCCGGTGCCTGCCACGTCAGCCAACCGTTGGGGTCTGTAGCAGTCGACCGTTGGATCCGACTGTTACATAGACTGTCTGGTGCACACCGGTCAGTCCGGTGCTACAGCCCTGAGTGCGCCTGTCGGAGGGAAAATCCTCCAGTCGGGTGGCGGAATGCACCCGCCCTAATCCTAAGATGAGGAGGGGGCCTAAGCGGTTTCCTGTTTGGAGAATTCGGGATGAACACAAGAGGACACGAAGGATTATAGTGGTTCAGGCCGCCGGAGCGTAATACCCTACCTCCACTGTGTGTAAGTTGTATTGAGTATGTGTTTAAGCGTGTGTGAGTCCGTCCCTTGTCACGTTGTGTGCCTTCCCTTTTATAGTTTAAGGGAGGCACATACAAGGATGCTGAGCCTCGACATGCGGGCCCAGGAGCATAATGGAAGAAATACATTATGTGAATAACTAATGCTGATAGAGTAACGCATGAGTAATCAGCGGAAATGAAAGGGAAATAGGGTCACACCTTTTCCCAAATGATTTTGGTGGTTGAATTGCCCAACACAAATAATTGGACTAACTAGTTTGCTCTAGATCATACATTCTACAGGTGTCAAAGGTTCAACACAAGCCAATAAAAAGAACAAGTTAGGCTTCAAAATAAAGGAGTAAAAAGGAAACTGAAGTGTTCCCTGGTCTGGCGCACCGGACTGTCCGGTGTGCCACCGGACAGTGTCTGGTGCACCAGGGTGAATCACATCTCCACAGCTTCGGGTTTCTCAGGCGCAGCTCCGCTATAATTCACCGGACTGTCCGGTGCACCAGCAGAGCAACGGCTATCTGCGAGCAATGGTCGACTCTGACGGATGAACAATACAGCACAGTGTCGCGGCAGAAGTCAGAGCAGCAGGTCAGAGAGGCACCGAACTGTCCGGTGCCACATGAGGACAGAGCCTCCAACGGTCGACCAGCTCCAAGCCCTAACGACAGGATGACATGGCGGCGCACCGGACACTGTCCGGTGCGCCCATCGCCAGCAGCCTTCTCCAACGGCTACAATTTGGTTGGTGGCTATAAATACCACCCCAACTGGCCACTTCAAGGTGTGGGAGCCCAAGCAACATTCCAAGTCATATAATTGACATATCCAAGCCCTCCCAACCACCTCTATTTATTGATCCATCCTATACACAAGATTTAGACCACTACAAACCACACAAGTGCCACAAAAGAGAGAGCAAGCAAAAGAAAGCCTCTTGTGAGAGTTTAGCTCTAGTGCCTTGTGAGATTCATTGAGAGAAAGTGTGTGCTACATCTTGCGTTCATTTGTGCGTGGAGTTTTGACTCCCATTGAACTTCCTCCAAAGTTTTGGAGGCTTGTAAAGCTAGCAAGAGACACCTAAGTGTGTGGTGATCCTTGTGGGGTCTTAAGTGATCCTTGAGAAGAAGAAGAGCTCGCCGATCCTTGGGATCAGTAGAGAGAGGGAAAGGGTTGAAAGAGACCCGTCCTTAGTGGACTCCTCAACGGGTACTAGGCCTTCGAGGGCCGAACCTCGGTAAAACAAATCACTCGAGTCTCGTGTGTTTATTGCTTGTGATTTGTTTGTTCTCTCCCTTTCTAAGTTCTCTTGCGCTACTCTTTGCTAACATTATTTTGTGTTACTTCAAGTTAAATTCTCATTTAGAGAAGCAACTCCTTGCAAGAAAGAACTTGTGTTCATCTTCTTCTTAGCTAAGCCCTCTTGCATTATTCTCCACTAACATTTCTAATAGTATTGTTATTGATTAAATTCCGCACTCTTTGAAAACAATACTCATTGCAAGCAAAGGTTTTAGTTTTATACTCCGATAATTGTGAATCTTGTTCTAACCACTAATCAAGGGATCTAGTTTGTATTTAGAGCTATAATTTTCAGGTTTCGCCTATCCACCCCCCCCTCTAGGCGACTTTCAATTGGTATCGGAGCCAGGCACTTCATATTGAGTCTAACAACTCGAAGTGATGGCTCGAAGAAGATCCCAAAAGAACAAGAAGACCAAGGAGAACAAGGAGGTAACTCTTGAGATATTACTTTCCGATTGTTCTAATTATGATTCATGGGCTACTAGGGTGCTAAATGCTTTTAGAACTGTAGATCCACGATTAGAACAAATCTTATACAAGAGTATTATACCTCCTAGTTATAATAAGAAAAATACTTCCGAGGAAGATCAAAGATGTATACGCTTAAACTATCTAGCATATGACATCTTAAGTAATTCTCTTAGCAATGAAGATTATCGTGCCTTCATATCGAATTATAATGAATATATTCATGATGCGCATGATATTTGGACTAGAATTAAAATCAAATTTGATGAGTCCAAACATGATAGTTCATTTTGTGCTTCTACTTCCTTTGGTATTTGTGAAACTAACCCTTTGAAGGAAGAAGAAGAAAATGAACGATGGAGACCAAACGATGAATCCACCTCTCCAAAAGGTTTGTCTTCCCATTTCGATTCCCACATATGTTGTGTGGCTTATGAAAATGATAGCTGAAGCACAAATGAGGACGAGGAGGATGAACAAAGCTTCATGCAACTCTACGCTCATCTAAGCCTAGAAGATAAGGTGGTCATGCTCAAACTTCTAAAAAGAGCGAGAGAGCAAAGCGAAGCTCATCAAATGCTAGAATATGTTCTCTCCATGAAAATGCTACGCTTTGACGAGTTGACTAAAGAACATGAGGAGCTAAAGTGCTCTCATGTTGATTTGGTCCAAAGGTATGAAACTATTTCAATTGAGCAAGATAACTCTTTACATTGTACTGCTCAATTAGTAAATAGGAATGCCTTGCTTAAGGACCAAATGGAAAAGCTAAAAAATGAAAATCTAGCTTTTCAAGAAAAATATGATATGCTTCTATATTCTAATGAAATTCTTATGGATGATCATATCATATTAAACATTGCTCATGAGGTTGTAATAGAAAACTTAAAATCCCAACAACCTCACTCATGCACATGTATTCAAATTGAAACTATATTACCATGTGCTAAAGATCTTCCTTTGAGCTAGAATTTGCAGGACAAAAGATGATACATATCAAAAGCTCAAAGAAGAGAATGAGAGGCTAAAGATGAGCTTGACACAACTTAAAGGGAAGTGCATTGCTCAACCTTCTCAAGATAACCGTGATCACATGGTGAAGAAGCTTGAGATGGAGACAACCGTGGCATGCACTAAATCCCTTGAAGAAAATGTCAAGGACTTGAGGATTGCCAAGAGGAGGGAACAAAAGAAGAAAATCAATACCTCTTCTAAAAGCCTCAACCATGCCTCCATACAAGGTAACATCCAAGGTAATGATCAAGCCACACTTCACACTAAGAGAAGTAAAAAGTGTAGTGAATGCTTTGAAAAGGGACACTCGATTAGGTCATGTCCTCATATTAAAAATGGCTTGATTATTAACAAGGATGATAAACTTTGTTTTAAATGCTCAAAGAAGGGACACTTAATTAAGTCTTGTCCCTATTTAAAACAAAAAGGCATAATGTTAGAAAAGAAATTATTAACTAACCATGTAGCAGCAAGAAACAAGGAAAGAAGAAATCTTCAAGACTTGAAGATTGCCTTTGCTACATATGCTGAAAGAAGGGACATCAATGCAAGGATTGTCCCATGGGTAACTATCCCACCTCTAGCTTGTCAATTATTTCTCATGTAACTAGGCAATCCAAAATTGCAACTTGTGCTAGAAAGGTAATGAGTTTACCAAATGCTAACACAAAGGACTCTTGGGTTCCTAGATCTTTGTTGACTAACCTTAATGGACCCATCAAGCGATGGGTACCAAAATATGCTTGACAAGCTTTGCAGGAAAAGGAGATGGTATGAAGCTTTGGGGTGCTTGAGAGAGTTAATTCAATTTTTATTGACTTAAGCTATCAATCTTCAATGATCTATATCCAAGATTGACCCAAAGTTATTTTGAATTGTTATATCTAAAACTCATATCATCTCGGGGAAGATATTGATGTTGTAGGAAATAAAGAATTAATCCTATGCCGAAAAGTCAAGGCCTACAACATGGAGGAAAGCCAAAGGATGATAGCAATTATGCTTTTAAGTGCAAGTATCTTAAATTATCATTTCTTATGTGTCTTGTGTAGTCACATAGAAAAAGAAAGCACTTCAAATGTTTTTAAATTATGTCACCATTCTTTGAAGAAATTCCTCTCATATGGTAGATTGTATATTCATCATTTCTATACCATGGCAATCTACATGCTTTAAATTGTTGTAAGTATCTCATGGCATGCTTTACACTAATCATCCTATTATTACCATGTTCTAGATATAGAGAGATATTCCATGTTCTTAAAAGAATAAAGTGTCACGTAAGGAATTCAATTCCTTAGGACACTTATAAAGGGAATCTCTCTTTATATCTGGAAATCGTGGGACTAATGTTTTTGTCTAAATAACCTAAGTAGTCTCACATGTAGAGAATAAGTTTCTCTTTGGAGATGCGCAATCTAACATGAAAAGAAAAGTCAATCCAATGATTTATGTTGTTTTGCCTCTTGCTTAAGTTGGATATGGTCCTTCTATATTTATCGGTCTCCATGTTATGAATTAGATTTATTCCCATAATCTTAAAGAATTATCTATGCTTGTTTTATAAGCAAAATTAAGCATACATCATGGAAGAACCTAGTTCATATTATAAAGTTTCCATGCTTTAGTAATCTATTTTCCATTCTTTATCAAAATGATTACACAAAGGGAAACTAGTGCTTGTGTTACTAATGAGTAATGACATATCTCTTGAGCTTACTTATGAAAATCTACAAGAGAGTAAGTGCAAGCCGCAAGCCTAAAGGGTTACTCTTCACCCAAAGGAAGAAAGGTAAAAGCAAAGGTATGGGAAATCATCTTCTTAATCAAATATAGTTCCTATCAATGGTTATTTACTCTAAATTCTACCTATGTGAAGAATAGATTCTTTATTAGACTTAAGTCAAGCCAGATGTGCATTCAATTTCATAAAATGCACTTGTTCATTAGAATCTAATTCATGCTTTTGCTATATTTGTTCTTATATTGATATGCTTTTAAGTCATGATAATAAATTCAATATGGAGAAGTAAAATTCCTATGGTTGATCAAGATATTTAAAAGGTGCTTATTCCTCTTTTCTAATAATGTGCACTAATGTTAAGGATTTTACTTCATGTCTGTGTGACTTGTGAATGATGAATTGTTTATATTCCTTATCTAAAAGAAATCATTCTTCATCTTATACTCCCTTGTGCTATTAACATCTCTCTTGAGTATTTTCAATAAGTTTAGAAGGAAAAGGAGTCAACTATAAGGGGAGGACACTCAAATGAAAAAGGAAGACATCAAGAGCAACAACACCTACTTGGATAATGAGATCTTCAAAACATCAATGGTGTGGTTGTGAGCATTCTAAATCTTTTTTATTGTGAGAATACTAGGCATAAATTGCTTATTGCAAATTTTATAAGCATTGATCAAGATAAGTAATGCTTCTCCCTATTTGTCTTTAAAAGTGAGTGCATCTATCCAATTCATTCAATTTCTTGATGCATATCTTTAGGGGGGGCCTATTTCTATATATTGACTATATTGAGACTAACACTTTATCTTAGTAATCTCATATAGTCTCAAGTATGAGAGTAAAGTTTCTCATGAAGTATGCTACTACATATCAATCCATCTTGGTAAAGTAATGTCACCTTTATCAAGGATTGTAGCTTTCATGGTTAAAGTAGCATATTTACTGGATTCTCCTGTTTTAAGCTTGATTGATGATCTAATGCCTATGTTGTTCTTTTGATCGCATCTGTTGTTTGTTTGATCATTGAATAACTTCAGATAACACTTATGTCTCTTAGTGCCTCATATAATTCCAATCAATATCTCTCTTGATATGCACTAAGTTAAAAGGAGAATTCATGATATATTTATGCAATTTGTGATCTACTTGATATATAATAACATGACCTAGAAAAGGATCACTAGTTGTAGAACTCTCTCGTGTGCAAAATATTTCCATACATTGTCTTTATAGGTCTTAAGTAACTAAGACTAAGGTCAAAGCACAATGAAGAGAGCGTCTCTATGTGAAGGTACAAAAGGGTAAAACTACTTCCTCTCATTTATACATGTGCCTAAATCTTCCTTTTCTATATACTTCTTGCATATCTTGTATAAAAGGAAGAGAAAGCATGTCTATGCATATCCCTACTTCATACCTAGTTTAACCTCTCAAAAATTTCATTCTTGCATTAATGCATTTTTGTTAAAACTAGGTGAAGTGATTTTATTGTCAAAGAGCTTAAAACTTAACCTTGTAACGAGGATAAGCTACCTTTGTTTCAAAGGTGGAGGATCCTTAAGTCTCTTTGAAATCCTTAAGGGTAATTGCTTAAAATAATTCCAACATGCTTTCATAAGTGCATAAGTCTGTATGAGCATCACACTTTTTATGACACATTGCACTTCACAGTTTCTATGATGATGATATGTTCTCATTATGTGCACTTGGTATTTAAGGCCAAAATTTGTACTCCTCTCAAGGCACATATTTAGGGGGAGCAATCTACATTATATAGAACTGTTTAAGCTTAATTGAAATATCCTTTTAATCATGTCTCTTTCCTTTGGTACATTTGCATATTTCCAATCTCTATTGTGCCAAGGCTAAGACTAATATGTTTCCATGAGCATCTTGTGTATTAAGTCTTAGATTGAAAGGGAAATGGAGTATTCGGCAAAGACATCGCTTTCACTCTACATCTTCGGCATTATCCTTCCTTGTCGGTACTCCGCCAGCTCTCCAATTTGGTATAATATTCACTCATATATTGTTTGCCAAAGGGGGAGAGAAAGTAATAAGGGCTTATATTTCACTCCCAAGTATCTGTTTTTGGCGATTCATGCCAAAGGGGGAGAAAGTATTAGCCCAAAGCAAAAGGAACGCACCACCACCAATTTCAAAAATGTAGTCTTTCAAATTTGTATTAAAAGAAGATTTTTCAATTGATATCTTATTTTTGATATAATTTCTAATTGGTATAACCTCTTCAAAATTAATATCTAAAACCCTCTTGAAAACTAAGAGGAGAATTTCATTGAGGGGGAGTTTTGTTTAGTCAAAGGAAAAGCATTTGAAACAGGGGGAGAAAATTTCAAATCTTGAAAATGCTTCTTTCAATCTTATTCATTTACCTTTGACTATTTGCAAAAAGACTTTGAAAAGAATTTGCAAAAACAAAACTTGTGGTGCAAGCGTGGTCCAAAATTTTTAAATAAGAAGAAAGCAATTCATGCATATCCTATGAATGTAAATTGGTTTCATTCCAAGCAACCTTTGCACTTGCCTTATGCAAACTAGTTCAATTACGCACTTATATATTTGCTTTGGTTTGTGTTGGCATCAATCACCAAAAAGGGGGAGATTGAAAGGGAAATAGGGTCACACCTTTTCCCAAATGATTTTGGTGGTTGAATTGCCCAACATAAATAATTGTACTAACTAGTTTACTCTAGATCATACATTCTACAGGTGCCAAAGGTTCAACACAAACCAATAAAAAGAACAAGTTAGGCTTCAAAATAAAGGAGCAAAAAGGAAACCGAAGTGTTCCCTGGTCTGGCGCACCGGACTGTCCGGTGTGCCACCGGACAGTGTCCGGTGCACCAGGGTGAATCAACTCCAACTCCGCAGCTTCGGGTTTCCCAGGCGCAGCTCCGCTATAATTCACCGGACTGTCTGGTGTGCCACCGGACTGTCCGGTGCACCAGCGGAGCAACGGCTATCTGCGCGCAACGGTCGACTCTGACGGATGAACAGCGCAGCACAGTGTCACGGTAGAAGTCAGAGCAGCAGGTCAGAGGGGCACCGGACTGTCCGGTGCCACATGAGGATAGAGCCTCCAACGGTCGACCAGCTCCAAGCCCTAACGACAAGATGACGTGGCGGCGCACCGGACACTGTCCGGTGGCGCACTGGACACTGTCCGGTGGTGCACTGGACTGTCTGGTGTGCCCATCGCTAGCAGCCTTCTCCAACGGCTACAATTTGGTTGGTGGCTATAAATACCACCCCAACCGGCCACTTCAAGGTGTGGGAGCCCAAGCAACATTCCAAGTCATATAGTTGACATATCCAAGCCCTCCCAACCACCTCTATTCATTGATCCATCCTATACACAAGATTTAGACCACTATAAACCACACAAGTGCCACAAAAGAGAGAGCAAGCAAAAGAAAGCCTCTTGTGAGAGTTTAGCTCTAGTGCCTTGTGAGATTCATTGAGAGAAAGTGTGTGCTACATCTTGCGTTCATTTGTGCGTAGAGTTTTGACTCCCATTGAACTTCCTCCAAAGTTTTGGAGGCTTGTTGTCGGCGTTTCGAGACCGGGGGGTCCCTAAGCCGACGAGTGAATGTCGCCGCGTGCCCCAGCCCAGATGGGTCGACGCGAGGCCGAGCACGAAGGGGGGAAGTGAGGTGGCCGGAGAGAGGCGTGAGAGAGGTGGAAATCCCGCGGCCTTCGTGTTTGTCCCGCGCCCAGGTTGGGTGCGCTTGCAGTAGGGGGTTACAAGCGTCCACGCGGGAGAGGGAGCGAGCGGCTTCAAGCGAGCGCCTGTCTCGTCCTCGTCCCCGCGCGGCCAACCCTCTCTAAGAGGGCCCTGGTCCTTCCTTTTATAGGCGTAAGGAGAGGATCCAGGTGTACAATGGGGGGTATAGCAGAGTGCTACGTGTCTAGCGGAGGAGAGCTAGCGCCCTAAGTACATGCCGTCGTGGCAGCCGGAGAGATTTTGGCACCCAGCTGGTGTGATGTCGTGGCCGTCGGAGGAGTGCTAGAGCCTGCCGGAGGGACAGCTGTCGGAGCTGTTGAGTCCTTGCTGACGTCCTCTTGCTTCCGTAAGGGGGCTGAGAGCAGCCGTCGTCACAGAGTATGCGGGGCGCCATCATTGCCTATATGGCGGAGCGAGCCAGATGGGACGCCGGTCTTGTTCCCCATGGCCCGAGTCAGTTCGGGGTAGGGTGATGATGGCGCCTCCTGTCGACGTGGCTGGTCTGCGCCCTAGGTTGGGCGATGTGGAAGTTCCTCCGAAGCCGAGGTCGAATCTGTCTTCCGTGGCCGAGGTCGAGTCCGAGCCCCTGGTTCGGGCGAGGCGGAGACCGTCGGCTGAGGCCAGGGCGGAGTCCGAGCCCTGGGGTCGGGCGAAGCGGAGTTCGTCGTCTTCTGGGGCTGAGCCCGAGTCCGAGCCCTGGGTCGGGCGGAGCGGAGTTCGTCGTCTTCCGGGTCTTAGCCCGAGTCCGAGCCCTAGGTCGGGCGGAGCGGAGTTCGTCGTCTTCTGGGGCTGAGCCCGAGTCCGAGCCCTGGGTCGGGCGGAGCGGAGTTCGTCGTCTTCCGGAGCTTAGCCCGAGTCCGAGCCCTGGGTCGGGCGGAGCGGAGTTCGCCGTCTTCCGGGACTTAGCCCGAGTCCGAGCCCTGGGTCGCGCGGAGCGGAGTTCGTCGTCTTCTGGGGCTGAGCCCGAGTCCGAGCCCTGGGTCGGGCGGAGCGGAGTTCGTCGTCTTCCGGGGCTTAGCCCGAGTCCGAGCCCTGGGTCGGGCGGAGCGGAGTTCGCCGTCTTCCGGGGCTTAGCCCGAGTCCAAGCCCTGGGTCGGGCGGAGCGGAGTTCGTCGTCTTCCGGGGCTTAGCCCGAGTCCGAGCCCTGGGTCGGGCGGAGCGGAGTTTCCTATGGTGCCTGCGGCCGGGCCTGACTGCCTGTCAGCCTCACTCTGTCAAGTGGCACCGTAGTCGGAGCGGCGCAGGCGGCGCTGGCTTTCTGTCAGGCCGGTCAGTGGAGCGGCGGAGTGACGGCGGTCACTTCGGCTCTGCCGGCTGGGGGGCGCGCGTTAGGATAAAGGTGTCAGACCACCTTTGCATTAAATGCTCCTGCGATTTGGTCGGTCGGTGCGGCGATTTGGTCAGGGTTGCTTCTTGGCGAAGACAGGGCCTCGGGCGAGCCGGAAATATGTTCGCCGCTGGAGGGGGGCCTCGGGCGAGACGGAAATCCTCCGGGGTCGGCTGCCCTTGTCCGAGGCTAGGCTCGGGCGAGGCGTGATCGAGTCCCTCGAATGGACCGATCCCTGACCTAATCGCACCCATCAGGCCTTTGCAGCTTTATGCTGATGGGGGTTACCAGCTGAGAATTAGGAGCCTTGAGGGTACCCCTAATTATGGTCCCCGACACTTGTAAAGCTAGCAAGATACACCTAAGTGTGTGGTGATCCTTGCGGGGTCTTAAGTGATCCTTGAGAAGAAGAAGAGCTCGCCGATCCTTGGGATCGGTAGAGAGAGGGAAAGGGTTGAAAGAGACCCGTCCTTAGTGGACTCCTCAACGGGGACTAGGCCTTCGAGGACCGAACCTTGGTAAAACAAATCACTCGTGTCTCGTGTGTTTATTGCTTGTGATTTGTTTGTTCTCTCCCTTTCTAAGTTCTCTTGCGCTACTCTTTGCTAACATTATTTTGCGTTGCTTCAAGTTAAATTCTCATTTAGAGAAGCAACTCCTTGCAAGAAAGAACTTGTGTTCATCTTCTTCTTAACTAAGCCCTCTTGCATTATTCTCCACTAACATTTCTAATATTATTGTTATTGATTAAATTCCGCACTCTTTGAAAACAATACTCATTACAAGCAAAGATTTTAGTTTTATACTCCGATAATTGTGAATCTTGTTCTAACCACTAATCAAGGGATCTAGTTTGTATTTAGAGCTATAATTTTCAGGTTTCGCCTATCCACCCCCCCCCCCCCTCTAGGCGACTTTCAGAAAGTCATAATGACTGCAGTCCATGCAGCATTGATAGGCAGTAACCGTACGAGTAATGGTGAGTCATTGCTCTCAATATGGTAACGTGTGAGTAACTGCACGGCCCACGTATCGCGGACTGGGCACGCCGCCTGTCAGTGGAATGGACAGGCGCACGTCCTATCTGTAATGAATGCGAAGGCGCGCGTAGCCCAGAGGCGTCATGCTAGGTTTCGCCCGTTGGCTTATGCCGCGCGCAGTATGCCACGTGGTTGCATCAGGTCTCCGCCTGAGCGGGGAGCAGGAGTGTACGCGGATAGGTCCGGACACGTGTCGGCTCTGGACGCCTACCTGGGCCCTAATTAAGGCCCGGGTGTGTTCTGTCTTGGACCCTTGGGACCCTTTTGTGGGTGGCCTGGACCCCCTACGGGGGGGGTCGGATCCCATTCCAGGTGTCCGGTCCATACACGTGGGGGTCCTGAACCAAACTTGGAGGTCCGGACTGTATATCCAAGGGTCTGGCACTTTCCCATGGGGGTCCAGACTTAGACTAGCTCCAACAAGGAGCTCTAAAGGGTCCTGTACCCTATAATTAGAGGACGAGGACGTCCTCTACTCACTCCAGCAACGTCCTCTAAACGGTCCTCTAAATTTAGAGAACGCTGCTGGTTCCTCTATATGTAGAGTTTTTTTAAACAGTTTTCTGTCTATTTGAATACTTTAAACAACCGATTTAATAAAACTAAAATATGTACAATATATTTGAGAGTATGACAAATACGTATGTACAAAAATTAAAAAATTAAAAATGTCTTTAATATAGGTATTTACATATAGAGAACGTGATTTAAAGGACGTTGTTGGAGAGAAAGCAGATATAGGAGATGAAATCTTTTACAGAAGACTGTAAAGGACGTATATAGAGGATGTATATAGAGGACGTCGCTGGAGACAGTCTTACTGTTGATGTCTTGGTGTATATCACTTTCTCTGGACACGTGACGGCCCTGGACCCGCCTATGTGGTGGGGTCAGGCGTTGTTGCTGGCCAAGAGTAGTCGCCCGAGGTTGGAGCTAGTCATGGCCTGGTCCCACATACAGCTCTTTTACCACGCGACTAAAGATAGTCGCATGGGTACTGCGTCTTTATACAGTAGTAAGGGGTACCCTAGTTTCAGGGTACCGACAGTGGCCCCCGGGCCCACCTCAGTGGAGGATGCGAACCTGCAGGTGGGGCCAAAGCTTGTACTTTGCCTCAACATGGCCTGATTGATGATTGGCGCGCCGTTTCAGCGCGTCTGCTGACGCACCCACCGTCAATCCACCTTCGGTCACGTCAACTGCCATATCTGTCCCCGCGGCTAACTGACCCATGGGCCCCCACGCCTAGTGGTTTCGCCGGGCCATGCGCGGGGCACCTCGTTGCTGCTGCATTGGTTTAAAAATTACCTTTTGTCTTCTGCAGTGGCCCCAAGGAGGCGCACTACAGGCTCACACGGCGGTTCGCTCTTTCCGCACCCAAAGTCCAGCGCACAACCCGTATGACTTGTGGACCCAGGCCCCCGTGTCATAGACTGGGTTTGTCTTTTGCAGCGGCCCCAAGGCAAGGCGATGCGCTATCGCGTGCGGTGGTTCGCTCTTTCCGCACCTGAAATCCAGCGCACAGCCTGTATGACTTGTGGACCCAGGCCCCCGTGTTAGAGACTGGGCTGCTTGGGCGGCGATTCAGAGGTGCGCGGAAGGGTTTCCCTGAACAAGGACTCAGGTTTCCTTGAAAAAGGATTCACCCCGCGTGCAGCAGTTACCCTTTCGCATTCTCTCCCAATCGCTTGCGCCCCTTTGCCTTTTGCTCTTCTGCTCCACGCCCGCGCCGCCGCACACGCCATGGCTTTGCTTGGTAACCCTGACCGCTTTCAGTCTAAGGAAGCGCTTAACCTGGTGTGCGGCCTGCTTGGGTGGAGCGCGTCGGGGCTTGCCGGAAGAATCCATGCTGGTGCTACCCCCCTCGGCGATCTCGCTGTCGGGGAGTTCGTGTTGTTCACCTCCTACATCTCCTGTGGGTTGGTGCTACCGATCTCGCCCTTCTTCTTGCTGCTGCTGGAGGAGTTCGGGCTTCAGGTTCAACACCTCATGCCCCACTCCATCCTCCAGGCAGCCATCTTCGTCCACCTCTGCGAGATGTTTGTAGGTGTCGCTCCTTGTACTTCCCTCTTCCGCTACTTCTTCGTGCTGGTCAAGTCCGGGAAGACTAGGGACCACATCGGTGCCTACTATTTCTAGACGAGGCCAGATCCAGCCGTCGTCTACATCCCACCTTTGGTGGCACGAGGTGGGAAAACTGGCGCAGCGACTGGGTGATTGCCAGCGCCGAGGCCAACGACCGCCTCGTCCTGCCGAGCGATGGGCCAGCGCTCGATCGCAAGCAGTGGAGGTCCAAGCCGTCCCTTTCGCTAGAGTTCCTGCCCGTATTGGACAGGATGAAGGGCTTGGCTATGGGCGGCCTGACGTCGATGCACGTGGTCGGCGACCTCCTGAAGCACCGGATCACGCCGCTGCAGAGGAGACCGCGCCTGTGCTGCTGGTTCACCGGCCCGAACGACATCGGCAGGATCCAGCGTGCGCCGGGCACCAACCTATCCTGGGACGAGCTGGCAGTCCTGGTGGGAAAGATTACTAGGGAAACTTTCGTCCCTGAGTCCCTGATCTTCCCCCAGAACATCTCTGCGCTCTGTGATGACCCAGGCCTGAGGACGGCGATCTTGGCCACGCTGCCGACCCTCGACGAGAGCGGCGTGGCGGTTCGCCAGACCCCCACCGCGGGATCTGGATCTTAGATGCACTGGCTGGAGGTCCCCAGCCCGCCAATGTGGCTCCCAGCGCCAACCCCGCTGTGGCCCCCAGCCCCTTGGACAAGGGTAAAGGGGCTGCGAGCAGTGCCTCCACCCCAGGTGGCTCCAGGGTGTCGAAGGAGGAGAGGCGATGCAGGCTGCGTCGCGCTGACGGGTCACTCGTTTCGGAGCCCCCCAGAAGCGCCAGAGGACTGCAGGCGGGGCCGAGGAGGCCAGCTCCCGGGCCCACGGCGCGCAGAGGCGCGTCAGTCCTCCGGTCCTGCCACCATCACCATCATCTAGGGGTGATCACCCCTAGGGGCACCAGCAGCAGCAACAGCAACAGCAGCCCGCAACAGCAGCAGGATCAGCGATTGCCTCGCTTCCAGGGCCACTGGAAGGTTCAGGGCCCCAAGTAAGTGTAGTCCCTTTTTCTTTGAACCTAATCATCATGCCGAGAGGTCTTAACCCATCATCTGTTTGCCAGGGCTTATTCTCCTCTACTCCCAAGGCCACACCTCCTCCGCCAGATACTAGGCCCACCGACAGGTCTGGCTCTCAGCAGTAGGCATCTGCTGGGAGTGGTGCCAGCGATCCGCCCTTGGCTGCTACCAAAACAGCACCAGCGGCTTCCCATGCTCCAGTCGGGGATCCGGCGGCAGCAGCGCCGGCGTCGGGCGGCGTCGCAGCGGTGGAGGAGGTCCCAGCTGGGGGATCTGCTCCCACTCCCAACACTGGGGGTGACGCAGGGGCGCGTCCAGTTCCATCCCCCCGCCTGCTCCGGAGGAGATGGAGGTGGTGTTTGGGCGGCGCCTTCGGTCAGGTGCCGAGCAAGAAGCGGCGCCAGTCCCCCTCCCTCGCATGTTGTCCCGTGCCCGCCAGGTCCTTAGTGACACTAGGGCAGCAATCTTGTGGGAGTGGGAGACGCTTGAGGCTGAGCTCCAGCGCCTCAGCGACTGGCGCACCCAACTGGAGGAGCGCACCAAGTCGGCGTCCCGACAGTTCCTCTCCGAGCGGTCCCAACTCGAGCGGGACCGCAAGGAGTATAAGGGAGACCTCCAGAAGGTGTGCGCCAGGGAGCTGGAGGCCGCCCGGAGGGAAAAGAAGGTGACCAGGAGGGAGGAGGCCATGTCCCAGCAGGAGGCCCTCACAACAGAGTACCAGGCCAAGCTGAGCGCCCTGGACCAGACTCTGGAAGCCCAGCGGGCCCATCAGGTCAAGGCTGTGGAGAGGCTGCAAAAGTGGCAGCAAGAGCTCGAGGGCAAGGTCAGCGATGCCACCCTCGCCGAGGAGAACCTCAAGGCGAAGGAGCAGTCCTTGGACAGGCGGGAGATGGACCTCGCCAGGAGAGAGACGAATCTCGTCTTCAGGGAAGAAATGCTCACCCGGTGGGGCGAGTTGCTGGCTAAGCATGAGCTCGAGGCAGAGGAGAAAGAGAGGAAGCTGGAGGAGCAGATCTGCCAGTTCAATGCAGCGCAGGCGGCGTCGGGTCCCTAGGCGATGGAGGCCACCAGAAAGGCACTTGAAGATCTCCAAGCGAAGCACTGCGCCGGGGTCCAGCGTATTGCCGCGTGGGCCGTCGAGGCAAGCACGACACTGGTGCCGCTAGGGATGAGCCCCATCCTAGTGTTGGAGCTGCCAGCGTCGATCTTCGATGCGCTCCCGGTGCTGGACTCTGCCGCCGACCGCCTCCGGCACCTGGACCAGATCCTCGAGGCCCGCCTGGAGGCAGAGGGCGGCAAGCTCTGTCGGGCGGTGGTTGAATATGTCTTGACGTGTTTCCGGAGTCATGACCTGGCCATATCCTTGGCGCCGGTGATCACTGGACCGGTAGCCGCCATAGAAGACGCCGCCCGGGAGAGTGTACAAGACGTCGTGGAGCTGGTGGCCGAGCGCTTCTAGCGTGATCCTGCTGACGACCTGTAGAGTCAAAGCGAGGGTTCCGATGGGAAGCGGCTGTAATAACTTTTGATTTTGTAAGATATTCTAAGAACCGCTAATGAGGTAGCATTGGAAGTTAAACTTATTTGTATGTTATTTGTCCTTGCTGTGTGTAGCGTCATCAACTTCCCCTTGGTACTTGGCCCCCTGGGAGGTAGGCTCAACGTGTCGAGGCTGGATACCAGTATACCAAAGATAAAATTGGTGGTCCGACCCCTAGGAGGTAGCCTCTACAGTTTGATACTACCTACTACTGGACGGGGACCTGGACCTGCACACAGCTTCGGCTTTGAAGTGTTAGTAGCACACCAATAGGACCCATCGTCTGGTCTCTGCCATCCTTTGATTCATGCAATAGGACCTGCAGGATTTAGCCTAGGAAGCCAAGCCGTATGCCCGGACCTAGAGGATCACAGTTCCAAATACTAGGGTACCCGTCGCAGAGTGATGAAGTGTGCAGGCTTAGGGTACGGAACCAGGCTAAGCAGCTACACATCTCCGGACCACTCCAGGAGACGAGTGCCCATTCTCTAGAACTGGCCCCGAGGTTGCCAGATCCCCTGTAGCAGTAGAGGGGTCCTGAACTGCAAGCCTAGCTACTCAATTCGGATGTCATCATACCAGCAAGGGTGGGAAACTGTATGGGTGGGTTAGATAAAAAATAATTCTTGTAAATTGAAGTAGAATAAAACCATCACAAAAGCACATCTGGGGGGTAAATCTTTTCCTTATAACTTGATATACATGGGTGTACACCAACAGGTCGGGCTTACGAGGGTGGACCTCACCGGATTGACGTACACATATGCGCAACCTAGTTACAAAGGAAGAAAACTCAACCCTCCTGTTTTGCTTCTATGGGTAGAACTTACGGAGATGCTCTATATTCCAGGGATTGGGAAGAGGCACTCCTTCTGTTGTGGCAAGGCGGACACACTCGGTCGGCATATTTCCGTCACCTTGAAGGGTCCTTCCCAGCTGGGGGAGAGTTTATGGAGCCCTTCTCGGTTCAGTACTCGCCTTAGGACTAGGTCCCCGACCTTGAGCTCCCTACTATGCACAAACCGTTGGTGGTAGCGCCTGAGCGCCTGGTTGTACCGTGCATTTCAGATCGCCGCTTGCCATCTGCGTTCGTCGATGAAGTCCACATCCTCACCCCGTAGCTATTCCTGCATAGACTCATCGAAAGACTGGACTCATGGGGAGCCCATAATGATTTCCGGGGGAAGGCAGGCTTCGGCCCCGTACACCAGGAAGAACGGGGTCTCCCCGGTAGCTCGGCTGGGTGTGGTCCGGTTCCCCCATAGCACGGAAGGAAGCTTGTTGACCCAATTTGCACCGCGCTTCTTTAAGCAGTCATAGGTGCGTGTCTTGAGTCCTCTAAGGAATTCTGCGTTTGCCCTCTCAGCCTGGTCGTTGCTCCTGGGATGAGCCACAGACGCAAAGCAGAGCTGGGTGCCGATGCCCTCGCAATACTCTTGGAAGAGCCGACTTTTGAACTGGGTCCCGTTGTCCGTAATGATACGACTTGGGACCCCAAATCTGCAGACAATCGACTTGAGGAAGGCAACAAAAGCACCTTGGGTGATACTGACCACAGGGGTGGTCTCTGGCCACTTTTTGAATTTGTCGATGGCGACGAAGAGGAAACAGTACCCGCCGACAGCCCTAGGAAATGGTCCTAGGATATCCACCCCCCATACGGCGAATGGCCAGGAGGGTGGAATCATTTGCAGAGCTTGAGTCGGTGTGTGTATCTGCTTTGCATGGAACTGACATGCTTCACAGGACTTTATCAACTCAGCTGCATCCTGGAGAGTAGTTGGCCAGTAGAAGCCATACCGGAAGGCCTTACCAACCAGTGTGCGGGATGATGAATGACTTCCGCACTCTCCTCTATGGATCTTCGCGAGTAGCTCATGGCCCTCCTCCTGGGTGATGCACCGCATGAGAATGTCGTTGGCGCCACGGCGGTATAGATCCCCTTCTACCACCGTGTATCGCTTAGCCAACCGCACTATGCGCTCTGCGGTCACATGGTCTTCAGGAAGGATATTTTCTTTCAGGTAGTCTCAGATCTCAGAGATCCATGCATCAGGACCACTCTGAGCCACTGGCTGTGGCACTTAGAGGTTGGCAGGACCCTCTGTAGCACACATAATCCTTGGTGGGTTCTGCGGATGGAACACCACCGGGACCGCTAGCTTCGAGGTGCTAGTCTCACCCCCTTCACCCAGTTCGGCAGGCTGGGCGGTAGGTCTCAGTAGCCGTCTTTCGAAGAGGCCCTCGGGCACGGTTGCTCAAGTTGATGCCCTCGTGGAGAGTTCATCTGCCGCTGAGTTGTTAGCCCGAGGAACATGTTGCAGTTCCAGGGCAATGAAATCCTTCTCCAGCTTCCTTACATGGAGGAGGTAAGCTACGAGCCTGGGCTCATTGTAGCTACATTCTCCGCGGACCTGCTTGATAATCAGCTGGGAGTCCCCCTTCACGAGGAGCTGGTGGATCCCTAGGGATAGGGCCGCAGACAAGCCGAACATCAGTGCTTCATACTCTGCCATGTTGTTGGTGGCCTTGAATTCAAGGTGCACCATGTACTTCACTTGATCTCCGCTTGGGTCGATGAAGACCAACCAGCGCCGCCACCCTGCTGGCGGGCGGACCCGTCGAAGAAGAGCGTCCAGTGGGGCTCGGTGAAGACCGGAACCCTGGGCTCCGCAGGTGTGGGATCCGAATCGGGACGCGGACCCCTAGGAACGCTCGGGGATGGGGTCCATTCCACGATGAAGTCAGCCAGGACCTGGCTCTTGATTGCGTGGCGAGGCTGTAAGTCCAGTTGGAACTCAGCGAGCTCCGCGGCCCACTTGGCGATGTTGCCTTTGGCGTTAGAGTTGTGGAGGATGGCCCTTAACGGATAGGAGGTCACCACCACGACTCTGTGCGCTTGAAAATAGTGGCGCAATTTCCTGGACGCGACAAATATAGCATAGATAAGCTTGTGCATCTCAAGGTACCTGGCCTTTGCCTCATGGAGGACCTCACTGACGTAGTAGACTGGCTTCTGGATGGTTCGGACCCCTGCGGTTGGTCCTGAGTCCTCAGACTCTTGTCCTTCCGTCAACATCGTGGTGGTTGGACCACCACCTTCTCCTAGGGGAACTTTCTGACTCCCCTGAGGATGTTGTGTCGTCCTTTCGGCGACCAGCACCATGCTCACCACCTCTATAGCCACTGCAATATATAAGTACAACGGCTCCCCTGGCTCCGGAGCTACCAGTATTGGTAGGGACACAAGGTGCTGCTTCAACTCTTGAAAGGCTCATTCTGCCTCTTCGGTCCAAGAAAATGGCCTGGACTTCTGCAATAGCTTGAAGAAGGGTAGCGCCCTCTCAGCCAGTCTTGAGATGAAGCGGCTAAGGGCAGCCAGTGACCCCGTAAGCTTCTGTACGTCCTTGACACGGGCCAGAGGCCTCATTGTCTCAATCGCCTTGATCTTCTCTGGGTTTGCTTCAATGCCCTGGTGTGAAACCAGGAATCCCAGCAACTTCCCTGTAGAGACACCAAAGACGCACTTGTCCGGGTTCAGCTTCGTGTGTGTCGCCCACAGCTTGTCAAAGACCAGGGTTAAGTCTTCCACCAGGGTCGACCCTCTCCTAGTCTTGACCACGATGTCATCAACGTATTCCTCTACCCTGTCCCTAATCAGGTCCCCGAAGTCTTACTCATCGCCCTCACAAATGTTGGCAAGGCATTTTTAGACCGTAAGGCATTACAACATAACAGTAAAGCCCATCCACGATTACAAAAGCGGTATGCTTCCTATCTTGCCTAGACATCTGGATCTAATGGAAACCAGAGTAAGCACCTAGGAAGGACAAGAGGTCGCACCCGGAGGTAGAATCTACGATTTGATCTATTTGTGGGAGTGGATATGGGTCCTTGGGACAAGCCTTATTGAGGCTAGTGTAGTCGATGCACATCTGAAGCTTCCCGTTAGCCTTGGGGATGATGACTGGATTGACCAGCCATACTGGGTGATGGACCTCTTCGATTAAGCCAGCGTCTAGTAGCTACCGGACCTCCTTACGGATGAAGTCCTGCCGCTCAACGGACTGTCTCCGAGGCTTCTGACTCACCGGTTTAGTGTCAGGGTGGATCTTCAGATGGTGCTCGATCACCTCCCTGGGGATCCCAGGCATCTGCGACGGTTCCCATGCAAATACGTCGGCATTTGCCTGGAGGAAGGCGATGAGCGTGATTTCCTATTTTTCCTCCAGATCACCTGCGATGCGAGTGGTCTGGGAGGAATCCGCGCTGAGCCGGATGGTCTTGACAGGGACGCCGTATTCTCCAGCTGGTTGCACCTTAGGCACCTTAGCAGACGTCTTGGTACAGGAAGTTGAGGGGTCCTTCCCCCCGTCATCCGGGTGAGCGGCTTCTGCCGCCAGAGCGTGCAACTTTTTGACAGCTGCAAGCGCAGCGGGACGATTGCCCCACACGATGAGGACCCCTGCAGGGGACGGCATCTTGAGGACCAAATACCCATAATGGGCAATGGCCATGAACTGGTACAGGGCCGGTCTGCCAATGATGGCATTGAAAGGGAGGTTAACCTCCGCCACGTCGAACTGGACGTTCTCAGTGCGGAAGTTTTCCTCGGTACCGAATGTAACCGGGAGTGCGATGCTCCCAAGGGGATACACCGGTTGAGGGCCCACTCCGGAGAACAGACATGAGCGTGCTAGTCGGGATCCTGGGATCTGTAGCTGCTTGAACGCAGCGTGGCTGATGACGTTGAGCCCAGCCCCACCATCAATCAGCACATGATGCAGCTTCATGTTGGCGATGACAGGGGCAGTGATGAGTGGTTTTATACCAGCCCCTGCCATGTTTTCGGGGCAGTCGGATGCCCCGAAGGAGATAGTGGTGCTCCGCCACCGCTAATGTGGGGCTGCCTTCGGGACCCCTGGAGTCGTCGAAAGGACCTCGCGGCGTAGGGACTTCACGTTCCTACGGGAGGTCAGCTCCCAGCTTCCACCATACATAACGTATAGCTTCTTGCGGCGGTCGTTGTCATCACCGGAGTCGGAGTCTCCAGTGAGAATTTCCTTGAGAACTTGCTTAGGGGCCTGATACCTGAGGTCTCGTTCTCCCGTGGTCAGGTCGCCTTCGTCGACCTTCTCCTTGCCAGGCCGACGGCAAGGCGGCGAGCCATCCTTGGAGGCCTGATCACGCCGCTCGCTGATGCGTTTTGCGAGCTTCAGGATCTCCCGGCATTCCGAGGCGCTATGGTGACTGTTGGGGTGGACAGGGCATGACCCACTATCACTTCCCTGTTGTCGTGGGCGCTTACTGCGCTCGTCCCGGTCCCCAGCCGTAGCTGCGGCGACTGGAACACCAGACTGCGGCTTTTCGTAGCCGCGGTTCTTATTCTTCTTCTTGCCACCGCCCTGGGTGGCACCAACTGAGCCACCCATCTGGGTAACCCTGGTCTGCGGTGCCGAGTGCCATGCACGGCCCTCGGCCGCTCTAGCACATTTGTCGGTCAGCATAAAGAGCGTCGTGACGGTTTCCACGTCATGCGTCGCCAATTTATCCAACATCTTATCACGCATCCCCTATCGGAAAGCAGTGATAATGGAGGCATCAGAGATGCGAGGTATAATCCCCCGTACCTTGGTGAAACGGGAGATGGAAGCCTGGAGAGTCTACCCGGGTTCCTGCCTCACTGCATGGAGATGAGCCTCCACGCCATGCTGCTGATAAGCACTAGCGAAGTTTATTGTAAACTGCTGTTGGGGACTTGTTCTCAAATGCTATGAGTTAAGAACAAGGCAACATAGAAAATGTTAATCGTTAAAGTCCTTCGTCCTTCGAAGCATTATTTCCCTTAGGATATAATGGTTTTTTGGACGAAGGTTATGAAGGGCGTACCTTCATAAATTCATTATACAGTGACGAAGGATAAAATGTAGGGAATACAAAAGACAACATAAACAATTATATATTATCATGTATAAACAGAAATATCGTTGAATTATAAATGTACCTTCAACTTGAAAGAGATGACAGTACAAGCGTGACGCAAAAAGCGAATGCCAAGTCAGCCCCCACAGTACGGGGGTACTGTTCATCTATTTATAGGCACGGGACACAACCCATACAAAATTACATTCATGCCCTTTACACTTGATAATAATTCTATAGTAATCTATCGGGGTCTAGATAGCCTTTTCATCTTTAAGTCGGTTTCACTTTTTGCTGCCACGCCGAAGCTTTCCTGCTCACACCTTCGGCGCTGTATCAACCTTCGTATTATTCTGGTCTACTATGATGCCGACTTGAGTCCGAAGATACCTGTTCACACATTATACTCCAGAAATACTGTTAAATCCTGTTTTTGAGGACCTTCGGAAGCCGAAGGTCCCCAACAGTAGCCCCTCGCAATATTAATTTGTTTAAAATAATAAATTTAGATTGCGACATGGACGAAGGTTTTACGCCGAAGGTCCGAAAAAACACCTTCCCTTTGCTAGAATAGCAACATTCCCTGACAAGCGGGGTCTTTCAATTTTCAACGCACTTGGCGTATAAATACGGTCATACCGCAAGCTCATTTGACACGCTCTCTGGCCAACTGCTCCCGCTCACTCAATTTTTAGCTCTTGTGCACTAAGATTTGCTAAGCTTTTAGTTTTGAAGCTTCGGCTTTGAAAATAGTTTTTTAGCGTCTCCGAAGATGTCTGAAGATAAGAAGACTGCTGCTGAGATGAAGCTGAGCCTCGACGAAGAGAAAAACTTGGGGTTTCTTATAGCGATGTCAAAAACCAATACAGAAAAAATCACCAAGGAAATTCTGGAAGGTTTGTCTGAAGATACTGGTGACAGTGACAGTTATGATGTGGACAGTGGTGGTGAAGACTCTGAAGATCGTCCCTGGCGACCAAGCCATTCAGTTTATGGTAAATCAACTATCAAAGAGAATCATCTTGTGAACATGAGAGGAAGGTATTTCCGGGATTTGTCCATTGTGAGGGCCGACGAAGGGGAAAAAACTTGTCCACACCCTGAAGAAAATGAAGTCGTAGTGTACCGAAGCTTTTTGAAAGCTGGACTGCGATTTCCCTTGAGCAGCTTCGTTGTGGAGGTGCTGAAAATCTTCGAAGTCTATCTTCACCAACTTACCCCCGAGGCAATCATAAGGCTGAATATCTTCGTGTGGGCCGTAAGAAGCCAAGGTCTGAAGCCTGATGCAAAAAGCTTCTGCAATATACACGAATTATCATACGAAACAAAACCTTGGGGTAAGGAACAATATCATAATAATTTTGGCTGCTAAAGTTTCGTTTCTCGGTCCGGGTCAAGCTGTCCCGTGCCAACCTTTCGGAAGAGATGGCCCGGAGACTGGATGACAGAATGGTTTTATGTGAAGAATGACCTGTCAGTACGAGAAGATATCAAAGGTGTAATTATGCGCCCTATTTGGCAAAGCTTCGGCCTTCGGAGGCCGAAGGTTGAAATGAATGAAGCTGCCGAAGAATGCCAGAGGGCCTTCGGCGTTATCTGTTCTTTTATTGGAACAAGAGATTTAGTACAAGAGCATATTGCCTTCAGGGTATGGCCGCTCGCGGAGAAATGGGAAATGCCACAAGAAACCATAAAGGAGGCCGACAAAGGTGGACTTATCAGGCTGAAGTACACTTTTAAGTTCGGAGATAAATTCGTTGAGCCAGATGATGACTGGTTAAAAAGTATTGAAAATTTGAGTGATGAACTGCTTGGGGCTTATTCGAAGGCCGAAGATACTGCAATGTCAGCAGCCTTCGGAGGCCGAAAAAAGAAGAGGCTGAATCGGGTATTTGATGCAATTGGGTTCGTCTACCCTGACTATTGCTATCCCATTCGAAGGCAGAAGAGAAAAAACACAACCTCTGCAAAAGAAGAAGCTGCAACTGCTCCTAGCGAGCCAGAACCAAAAAGAAAGAAGATTAAGGTCCTCACACATCGGCCGCGCTATATTGAACCAGCTTCGGTGCCTGAGTTTACCGGAGAAACTTCTTCGGCCACCGAGGCTAAAAAGCCAACCAAACCAACCTTGCTGCCAGAAGTTGCAGAAATGGCCGAAACGCCAAAGAGGATAGAATTGGAAGAACCGAAGATTTCGCTAGTAGAAACCGAAGAAATGGCCGAAGCGCCATCCACAGAAAAAATGGAGAAAGTGAAAGAACCAACTGAAGAAAAAACATCAGAAGTTGTGAGTCCTGCAGCGAATGTTGAGACAGTAAAAAATCAAAAAGTGCCAGTAGTGACTCCGAAAAGAAAGAGAATGGCTAATGTGCTAGATGTACTGGAAACAATCAAATCTTCAAGCACACCTCCGAAGAAGGCTGCTGTCATTCCTGAAACAACAACTAAAATTTCTGATACTAAAACTCCAGAGCAAGAACCTGAAGCCGAAGCTGGGTCCTCAGAGCCCGCAAAGATAAAATCCTTGGAAAGTGAGGCAGAAAAAATAACAAAGCCAACTTTTGTTGAAGAAATCGGTGTCATTGCCCCCGAAGCATCCCCCAAGGTTCGCGATTATATTGTTCGTCATGCTTCGGGGAAAAACTATCAGAAAAAGAAGAGCAAGAGGCCCAGCGCTACGCCCAAAAACTGAAGTATCCAAAGGGGGCGTTAATATTCAATGGCAGCGGAGAAGAAGACTTTTTGTATTGTCTCCCTGACAGCAAAGAAATTTCTGTCTGCCGGGAGATGAGCAAGAGCTTCGGATTCCCAACACTGGAAGACGGGCTCTCAGTGTTATCGAAAAATGATTTGGTCGACAGCCTAGCATATAATAGCTTAAAGGTACAACAAATGGAATCTTTGTAATTTCTTGCTGGGACCAAAATTTTTCCTCTAGTTAAATCTATTGACACACACATATTTCTCTTTGCAGGGCTTGATACTTAGCAATGCCCTCAGGGCACAGAAAGATGCTGAAGACGAAGGGTGTACTATAGCCCTGAGCAACCTTCGTTCCGAAGTAATTGAACTGAGGAACGAAGGTCTCGAAAAAGATAAGATATTACATTCATTGATAAATAAAATAAAAGAAGACGAAGCTGCTTTTAAAAGTCAAGCTGAAGCTCAGAAGCGCGAAATTGAAGATCTTCGGAAACAACTGGCCAGAGCCAAGGAAGAACGCATACTTGAAGAAACAAAGCGAGAACTCAGCGATCAATGGGCAGATCACTTAGAAGGAACTGTTGAAGAGCTTCGGTCGTCCAAGAAGAGATGCTATAACAAATCTATAGAGTGTGTTAAGAAGCTAAAGGCTAGCTTCGCCAGGGTCGGCGCCTTCTCAAGCGAAGAAAACTTTACAAGAGGCAATCCCGAAGGTCCCATCGAATGGATCGACCACGAAGCTGAGGCCTTCGAAGAAATTTTAAATAGCCATGGAGACATATGTGCTTTCTCTGGTGCTAGAGGAATTGCCACCATTTTAGAGAAGAAGGGCTGCGAACATGTAAAAATTTTAGCACAATCCGAAGCTGCTTTGTCCTTTGAAGATGCAAGAGATCCTTCGGTCGAAGCTAGCATGATCGGTGGAAAAATTTTCACCGATATCTGGGATAATGGTGGCCGAGAAATGGCCGGAGAAATTATTCAAAAAAGTGAAAAGGGCATTCACGATGCTAGAGAAGTGGCTGAGGCTGCTGAAAAGAGCGCAGAGCCCGAAGGTCAATTAGGTATTAACTAATAGTTTTTATTGTGTTGTAATTTTAGGTTTTAAAATTCGTTTGCAATTTGTAATAGCAATGTAGCCGTATCCTATCCTACTTCAGATTCTGCTAAAGCGTCTTCGGGCCCTCAGCCGAAAGGAGATGATGAAATAAAAAAGATGGCTAAAGCTATTATGGACGAAGTCGTCAATCGGCTCCTGAACGAGGCTGCAGAAGTCGTTTTGAGAGAGGATTAAGTATTATTGTAAAAACTTCTGAAATGTAATATATTGTAACATTTTGTAACCCTGAATGTAATATACCTGTTTTTATTGCACAATTCTTTACGATGCATGAAACTTTATACGTACCGCTTTTGAGTCTTTGACGAAAAAACACCTTCCCTTCTTTTCATGCTTCGTGAAGAAGAATTTTTCTTTGTCACAACAATGTCCAGTGTTCTGATGAATAATATCCAGGCTTCGTGAAGATATTTCCCGAAGCTACACCTCTGAAGATCAATAATGTATCTCTTTGTGACATTATGATTTTTCCCTTTTTTCAAAACGTTTCCCCTTTCTTCAAAACGTTCTTCTGTAGATTAATATTGTGTCCACCTCTTGTGCCATATGCAACATGATGTATGATGCTTATGCTATGCGAAATGATGCGATGATGTTATGTTATGTGAGGTGATGTTTATTCCGAAGATGTACACGCATCCCTGCAATAAAACACAATCTTTTATAAGCCTCCCTTAGGAGCTTCTTCGCCTTTTACTTCAGCGGAATCAGCGTTTATTTTTCGCTGTAAGCCTCCCTTAGGAGCTTCTTCGCCTTTTACTTTCAGCGGTATTCGCGTTGACTTTTCGCGCTTCGCCTTTTACTTAGGCGGTATCAGCGTTGACTTTTCGTTGTATGCTCTGCATTCCCTTTGGAACGACTTTGGAGCAGAAAACTTACACTGCGCTCCCTTTGGAGCGACTTTTTGTGACTTCGGCAAACTTACTCTGCGTTCCTTAGAACGACTTTTTGTTGCTTCGAAGAATTTTCGATAATCCGAAGGTCCTCTTTGTTATCATAAACCTTTAAACTTCAACAACTTAGGCCTGTGAAGAGAATATATTTTCCTTTTGGCAAACAACGAAACTATATTCATGAAATCTAAACAATGTCCTTTATTACACAGAAAAGAAGACTGAATACGAAAGACTGCTATTTAGGTAGGATATTTGTCAATATATGTGCTTTGACTCTGGCACAGTGCTGTTGACTGTACGAGCTTCGGACTGCTCTCTGAAGTCCCTTTGGTGTGGAGCATACTGACTCCCTTCTGGCTGCTGGCCTTGTTGCAGCGGAGGTGGAGGCGGAGGCTATTGCCAGGAAGCTTGAGGTTGACTCGCCGAAGCAACAGAAACTGCAGGGTGGTTGCCCACATATTCTGGGATGTAAGGTGAATGATACGAAGCAGTATGCATGACCTGCTTCGGTTGAGCTTGCTGTGCTGCGGCTTCGGCTATTTCCTTTTGCTTCTGGATGGTAACATGGCACATCCTGGTGGTATGGCCTTTGTTCTCACCGCAAAACAAGCAAAAAATTCTTCTTAGTTGATCCCCGAATCTTCCGCCGAAGCCCCTGGCGCCTCTGCCTCTTGGGGCTGGTGGTCGGAAGGGCCCTTGCTGTTGCCCCGAAGCCTGTGAGGAACACTGTGGCCTTTGCTGTTGGCTCCCTCGATCATCATTTTGGGCAGAGTTGTGGATTGATCTAACATGCCTCGGATAAAACCTTCCTCCGAAGCCCCTGGTCATCTCAGAAAACCTAAAAGCCTCCTCCCTTCTTTGGCGAAAATCATTATCGGCCCGAATGTACTCGTCCATCTTCTGGAGCAGCTTCTCCAAAGTTTGAGGGGGCTTCCTAGCGAAGTACTGAGCTGACGGTCCTGGCCGAAGCCCCTTGATCATGGCCTCAATGACAATTTCATTGGGCACCGTTGGCGCCTGTGCCCTCAAACGCAAGAACCTCCGGACGTACGCCTGAAGGTATTCTTCGTTATCCTGGGTGCACTGGAAAAGAGCTTGAGCAGTGACCGGCTTCGTCTGAAATCCTTGAAAGCTAGTTAACAGCAAGTCCTTCAGCTTCTGCCATGAAGTGATCGTTCCTGGTCGAAGGGAGGAATACCAGGTTTGAGCAACACTCCTGACAGCCATAACAAAAGATTTGGCCATGACTGCAGCATTGCCACCATACGAAGACACTGTTGCTTCGTAGCTCATCAGAAACTGCTTCGGGTCTGAATGGCCGTCGAATACGGGAAGCTGAGGCGGTTTGTAGGACGAGGGCCAAGGTGTAGCCTGCAGCTCAGCAGACAGAGGAGAAGCATCATCGAAAACAAAATTCCCATGATGGAAATTATCATACCAGTCATCTTCATTGGGGAAACCCTCCTGATGAAGGTCTTGGTGCTGAGGCCTTCGGTGCTGCTCATCCTGAGCAAGATGACGAACTTCTTCAGAGGCTTCGTCTATCTGCCTTTGCAGCTCAGCTAGCCTAGCCATCTTTTCTTTCTTCCTCTGCACTTGTTGATGAAGCATCTCCATGTCTCTGATTTCTTGATCTATCTCGTCCTCTGGCGGTGTCGGGCTGACAGCCTTCCTTTTCTGGCTTCGGGCCTCCCGAAGAGAGACAGTCTCCTGATTGTGGTCCAGCGGTTGAAGGGCTGCAGTGCCAGTTGCTGAAGCTTTCTTCGGCGCCATAACGAAGGTTTATGATCGCCGAAGGAATTCAGAAAACTCAGACTGTGGAAGTGAGTTCACCGGAGGTGGGCGCCAATGTTGGGGACTTGTTCTCAAATGCTATGAGTTAAGAACAAGGCAACATAGAAAATGTTAATCGTTAAAGTCATTCGTCCTTCGAAGCATTATTTCCCTTAGGATATAATGGTTTTTTGGACGAAGGTTATGAAGGGCGTACCTTCATAAATTCATTATACAGTGACGAAGGATAAAATGTAGGGAATACAAAAGACAACATAAACAATTATATATTATCATGTATAAACAGAAATATCGTTGAATTATAAATGTACCTTCAACTTGAAAGAGATGACAGTACAAGCGTGACGCAAAAAGCGAATGCCAAGTCAGCCCCCACAGTACGGGGGTACTGTTCATCTATTTGTAGGCACGGGACACAACCCATACAAAATTACATTCATGCCCTTTACACTTGATAATAATTCTATAGTAATCTATCGGGGTCTAGATAGCCTTTTCATCTTTAAGTCGGTTTCACTTTTTGCTGCCACGCCGAAGCTTTCCTGCTCACACCTTCGGCGCTGTATCAACCTTCGTATTATTCTGGTCTACTATGATGCCGACTTGAGTCCGAAGATACCTGTTCACACATTATACTCCAGAAATACTGTTAAATCCTGTTTTTGAGGACCTTCGGAAGCCGAAGGTCCCCAACAACTGCGCACAGAGCTCTTCCCAGGAGTAGACCAACCCTAGGGTAAGGTTCATGAGCCAGGTCCGGGCCGGTCCGGTCAAGGCTACATGGAAGTAGCTTGCCATTACGGCTGTGTTTCCACCAGTTGTCGTAATGGCGGTGACGTAGACCTGTAAGAATTCCGACGGGTTTGTCGTACCGTCGTACTTCTCCGGCAGGTGTGGCCGGAATTTGGGTGGCCAGGTTTCCGCACGGAGATGATCCGCTAGTGCGGCACAGCCCACACCGACCAACGGGACACCCGCCTAGATTCGAGTGCTCCTTGGGGTGAAGTCTTGGTCGAGGTTGCGACCCTGGAAGTTTTGCTGGCGCTCACGCACTCTCTCCAGAGAGATTCGAGCATCCTCGCCCGCACGCCTGCGGTTGAGTTCTGCCCGCAGATCGTCGGTCTGTGCACCCCTCACTGAGGGTGAGCGCACAGACGCCTACGCCTCGCGTTGACGCCGAAACGATCGTGGCCTAGACCTGGCCGAGCCAGGATGGGTGAAAGGGAAATGTGCCCTTGGGCCATTTCTAAGTATTTTGGTGATTGAGTGTCAACACAAGTGCTTAAATGTGAATCAATGCCCATGGATGAACAAAGTGCAAATCTTCAACAAAGGTATGTTTCTAAGTCTTAGTACATTGGTTTTGTGTACTAATATATTTGTCTAAGTATTAGAAACAGATAGAAGAAGAGAAGAGAAGACTTGGCTGTGTACAGCCAAGGGGCTGTTTCGGTCTGGGGCACCGGACTGTCCGGTGGTGCACCGGACAGTGTCCGGTGCGCCAGGCTCCCTCGGCCGAAGAGCCCGCTCTCGGGAAATTGCTGACGGCGTACGGCTAAAATTCACCGGACTGTCCGGTGTGCACCGAACTGTCCGGTGAGCCAACGGTCGGCCAGGGCCAACGGTCGGCCGCGCGATCAGCGCGGGACACGTGGCCGAGCCAACGGTCGGAAGGGGGCACCGGACTGTCCGGTGTGCACCGGACATGTCCGGTGCGCCAACGGCTCCCGCATCTGCAACGGTCGGCTTCGACAAATAAGGAAAGGAATCGGGCACCGGACACTGTCCGGTGTGCACCGGACTGTCCGGTGCGCCCGACGACAGAAGGCAGAGATGGCCTTCCAGATTTGTTTTAAACGGCTCCTAGCTGCCTTGGGACTATAAAAGGGACCCCTAGGCGCATGGAGGAGAACACCAAGCAACTCTTGAGCATTGTTGATCATCCACACTAAGTTCTTGCGCATTCGTTTGTGTTTCTAAGTGATTCGAGCTCCGTTCTTGTGAGAAACTGTGAGATAGTCTTTGAGCTCGAATCTTGGCCGTGTGTGTGCGCGTTTCGCTGTGGATTTGTGTGTGTTGCTTCCCTCCCTTACTCCGTGCTTCTTTGTGAATCTTAAGTGTAAGGGCGAGAGACTCCAATTTGTGGAGATTCCTCGCAAGTGGGATAAAGATAAGCAAGGCAAAAACACCGTGGTATTCAAGTGGGTCTTTGGACCACTTGAGAGGGGTTGATTGCAACCCTCGTCCATTGGGACGCCACAACGTGGAAGTAGGCAAGTTTTGTACTTGGCCGAACCACGGGATAAATCTCTGTGTCTTCTCTGTGATTGTCATATTGTGCAAGATCTCCTCCTTAGCCACTTGGCAATTATTGTACTAACTCTTAACAAGTTTTTGTGGCTATAAGTTAAGTTTTTACAGGATCACCTATTCACCCCCCCCCCTCTAGGTGCTCTCAATGGGCCATGCCGAGGAGGCGATCGACATCTTCACGCCACTGCCTCAGTGCCCCGGGCGAGGCCATGGAACTTGGTGGGTTACGCAGCAACTCCCTGGCTGCAGACAACGCCCCACCATGTGCAGCCCTCGACGGAGCCCTGGACGTCTGCGTGGGCGTGTGCTGCTGCGCAGCGTGCATAGCATCAGTACCAGGCGCAGGGTGGTGAGAGCCCCGTGGCATGGAAGATGTTGCCCCTTCCTCCATCAGGAAGTCCTCGGGAGACAAGTCACGGTGCTCGATGATCTGAACCATCGTGTCGAACAAGGAAACAAGCAAAAAAACTAAAGCCAAAGCCCCTACCTGGCGCGCCAAATGTCGGAGGGAAAATCCTCCGGACGGGTGGCGGAATGCACCCGCCCTAATCCTAAGATGAGGAGGGGGTCTAAGCGGTTGCCTGTTTGGAGAATTCGGGATGAACACAAGAGGACACGAGGGATTATAGTGGTTCAGGCCGCCGGAGCGTAATACCCTACCTCCACTGTGTGTAAGTTGTATTGAGTATGTGTTTGAGCGTGTGTGAGTCCGTCCCTTATCACGTTGTGTGCCTTCCCTTTTATAGTTTAAGGGAGGCACATACAAGGATGTTGAGCCCCGACATGCGGGCCCAGGAGCATAATGGAAGAAATACATTATGTGAATAACTAATGCTGACAGAGTAATGCATGAGTAATCAGCGGAAGTCATAATGACTACAGTCCATGCAGCATTGATAGGCAGTAACTGTACGAGTAATGGTGAGTCATTGCTCTCGATATGGTAACGTGTGAGTAACTGCACGGCCCACGTATCGTGGACTGGGCACGCCGCCTGTCAGCGGAATGGACAGGCGCACGTCCTATCCGTAATGAATGCGAAGGCGCGCGTAGCCCAGAGACGTCATGCCAGGTTCCGCCCGTTGGCTTATGCCGCGTGCAGTATGCCACGTGGCTACATCGGGTCTCCGCCTGAGCGGGGAACAGGAGTGTATGCGGATAGGTCCGGACACGTGTCGGCTCCAGACCCCTACATGGGCCCTGATTAAGGCCCGGGTGTGTTCTGTCCTGGAATCTTGGGACCCTTCTGTGGGCGCCCTAGACCCTCTACGGGGGAGTCCGGATCCCATTCCAGGGGTCCGGTCCGTACACGTGGGGGTCCTGAACCAAACTTGGAGGTCCGGACTGTATATCCAGGGGTCCAGCACTTTCCCATGGGGTCCGGACTTACTGTTGATGTCTTGGAGTATATCACTTTCTCTGGACACGTGGCGGCCCCGGACCCGCCTATGTGGTGGGGTCAGGCGCTGTTGCTAGCCAAGAGTAGTCGCCCGAGGCTGGAGCGAGTCATGGCCTGGTCCCACATACAGCTCTTTTACCACGCGACTAAAGATAGCCGCGTGGGTACTGCGTCTTTATACAGTAGTAAGGGGTACCCTAGTTTCAGGGTATCGACAGCGCATGTCTGCGGGCCCCTCTGCGTATACAGTTCGGTTGTCCCATCGGACAGTTCATGTTCACTTCAGGTGTGCCACCAGGCGCTAGCTGACTGCCCTTTTTTTGGATTTCTTCGCTGATTCTTTTGGGCTTCTATTCTTCTTGAGTCTTGAACTTCTATGCTTCTTTTTATGTCTTTTCTTTTTGAGGTGTTGCATCCTCATGGCCTTAGTCCAATCCTCTTCGCATCATGTGAACTACAAACATAAACACTAGCACACTCATTAGTCCACAAGCTGTGTTGATCATCAAACACCAAAATCCCTTTAGCCAAATTGCCCGGGGTCCATTTTTCTTACAGATGTATATGAACTTTATGCACCTGAGAAAAGATCAACTAGGCAAACTCATTAGTCTATAAGTTTTGTGATGGTCGTCAAACACCAAAATCGATTATTGGAGATGGTTGAGGTCATTTCACTTTCAATGGTGAAAAATGATAGGGCGATGGGTAGGACAATATGGTTGTGGTTTGCGGAGTTGTTTCTCTAATTTTAAAATATGTTTTGCTATTTTTGTTTTTATTTTTAATTTGCCGAGTGCCTGAAAAAATACTCGGCAAAGAATAATTTGACGATAAAATATTTCCGAATGTTTTTTGTCTGTAACACTCTGCAAATTTTTTGTTGGGTGCAAAATGATCTTTGTCGAGTGTATGGGACACTCGGCTCCATGTTCCATGTGAATGTTAGCAGGCCGACCTATAATCACGAAGGTACACCTCTGAAAATGATCTAGATTTTGAAAGATGGTTCTCTTAAAAGGCTTGTCTTTTTCCATAGACATGAATCTTTTTTTAACCATCTCCATGGTTTAAAGCGTTGTGTTAATTATTTGTGTACCAGTGATAATGGCAAGCCGTGACCAGAAAAAAAAGACTAATGTCACTAAGATATTTTGTTCAAGGCTGAAGGAGTGAAGGCTCCAAGCTAAACTTGAATTTATAAAACAAGAGTTTATATGGTGTACTTAACATACTATTTGCATGTCCGGCAGCTACGTACAGAAGGATAGGGTGCAGACTAACACACATGAGCCACAAACCAGAGACGAACACAAGCACAAAGCAGCAACCCAGCTGTGTGAGCACGCACGCATGACGCATGTACACTGCACAAGAAGAGATCGATGGGGTTCCATCGGTCCCTGGCTCAACTCAGTACCATGGCGAGTCCGGGAGCGCGGTGATGACGCTCTTGACCTGCAGGTACTTGTCCATGGCTGCCAGCCCCTGGTCCCGGCCGAAGCCGCTCATCTTGTACCCGCCGAAGGGCGCGTCCGGGTCGAAGGCGAAGTAGCAGTTCACCCACACGGTGCCGGCGCGCACCGACCGGGACACCCGGTTGGCGACGTCCAGGCTCTTGGTCACGATCCCGGCGGCGAGCCCGTACCTGGTGCAGTTGGCCTTCTCGATCACCTCATCAACCGTCCTGGGGAATGGGGATGCATGGCGGGAGAAGAAATGTGCAAACAACGGCCGTCAGTCATCAGAACCTCAGAATGCAAGAGGCATGAACAATATCAATTTCGATGTTAGTGTATGGTGTACGTACTTGAACTTCATGAGGGACATGACGGGGCCGAAGATCTCTTCCTGCGCGATCTTCATGTCCTCCTGGTCAATCCATCCAGATGATGAGATGAGCATGCGTCAGTGACTCGCCATTGTTTCTAATCGTATGTATTTTTCGTTGTGCTGTGCTTGTCGTTTAACTTACAGTGACATCGACAAAGATGGTGGGCTCAATGTAGTACCCTTTGTCGGCGGCAGGCTTGCCGCCGGTGAGCAGAGTCGCTCCCTCGCTCTTGCCATGCTCAATGTACTTTAGGACCCTCTCAAACTGGTCCTTGTCAACCTAGCACGACCAACAGAGAATTATCCGTTCATTCAGATGCTTCCGCCATGAATGAACTTGACTAGTTTATCCGTCACACACAACAACTCAATGTACTGTACCTGAGGGCCCATGTTGCTGGTGACATCGAACGGGTCTCCAACCTTCCAGCTCCGCGCGGCCTCCACGGCCTTCTTGACGAACTCGTCATAGATCCCTTCCTGCACGTACACGCGCGATCCCGCCACGCAAACCTCTCCCTGGAATATTTGCATGTTCCAGGCATCATCACCGTTTGTACCTGTACAGTGTTGAATGCAATGCCAGCATACCTTGTTGAAGAAGACGGCAAGCCTCGACAGGTTAACGGCCATGTCGACGTCGGCGTCGTCGAAGATGATGAGCGGCGACTTGCCGCCGAGCTCCAGCGAGACCGTCTTGAGGTTGCTCCGCGCGGCCGACTCCATGATGAGGCGACCCACCTCTGTGGAGCCGGTGAAGGCCACCTGACGAAGAACAATGCGATGTGAATTCTTGGTCGATCAGGAACCTAGCTATTGGGCAATTCAGTTCAGCGCGGCGTGCTCACGCTGTCGACGTCCATGTGGGAGGCGAGCGCGGCGCCGGCGGTGGGGCCGAACCCGGGGACGACGTTGATCACTCCGTCGGGGACGCCGGCCATCTTTGCGAGGTGCGCGTAGTAGAGCGCGGAAAGCGGCGTCTGCTCGGCGGGCTTGACGACGACGGTGCAGCCCGCGGCGAGCGCCGGGCTGACCTTGAGGAAGAACATCATGGTGGGGAAGTTCCAGGGGATGATGACGCCCACGACGCCGATAGGCTCCTTGAGCGTGTAGCCCTGGTACCTGCCGGAGACGCGCAGGACGTCGCCGTGGATCTTGTCGGCGGCGCCGGCGTAGTAGCGCAGCATCTGCGTGGCCGCGGGGATGTCGATGATCTTGCCCAGCAGCAGCAGCTTCCCGGCGTCGGCACCGTCCAGCGCCGCCAGCTCCTCCGTGTGCTGCTCCACCAGGTCCGCCAGCTTGCTCATGATCCGCCCGCGCTCCTGTTGCGCGCAACAGCGGCATCGTTATTCTTCGAGTACCACTCCTGGGCGGCGGTCAGTTTGAGCATCGTGGACATGGTGATGGACTTACGTAGCCTGACATGCGGGGCCACTTGCCGTGCTCGAAGGCGTCCCGGGCGGACTTCACCGCCAGGTCCACATCAGCTTTGTCTGCCTCTGCTACGTGGGCCAGCACGTCGCCGGTCCGTGGGTCCCTGGTATCGAATGTCTTGCCTGCGAAATAACAATGTACCTCTTATACATATGATCAATCAGTCCTGCTTGGGACAAAAAAGCAATTATAACATAATACTGGATCAAGCTATTTCAAATTTAACCATTTTTAAAATATATATATATCAACATTTATAATACCAAAATCAGTATGGTTTACAAGATATAGATATCTTATTATACGTACTTGATTAAGTTTTCGAAGGGAAGGAATCACAAAAAACATAGGGAGAATTGTATCATTTTCTCGACACAAGTAAATGCAAACCATGAGTAGTGTGTGTTATGCTGGCTACAGCGCTGCGGCGGCCACCGTTCCATTCTCACTCCCCTACCTTGGAGGAATAGAGGCTATAGGAGGCATTGAGGATTAGTTTGGGAGTCCAAAAACCGGAGATGATTGAAGGAATAAAATTCACTTCTTCTTATTCAAAATTTAATAAGCAGAAGATTTTAGTCCCTACAATCTACTCCAGTTTTATGGATCCCAAACTAGCCCTAAAGGCCGCATCAGTGGCCGCTAATCTTCTCTCTATCATTCTGGGGCCTTCTCTCTGCCGCTGGGAGTAGAGGCACTCTCCGCCCACGTGTTACTTCCTCCGACAAGGCCGCGCACGCCTCCTAGTGACGGCCGCGCGTGTCTCCTTCCTCGGCGACGACCGTGCGTGCCACCTGCTTTCTCGGGGACGGTCGCTGCACCTCCTTCTTCCTCGGCAACAGCCACACGTACCACTTGCTTTCTTGGTGGTGGCCGTCGTGGCTCTTTCGTCGGCGATGCCCGCACACGCCACCTCATTCCTCGGCGACAGTGGTCACGCCTTCTTCTACCTCGGCAACGGCGGTCGCCGCCGCACCTTCATCTTCCTCAGTAGTGGTCGCGCGCGCCACCTGCTTCCTCAGCAATGCCTGCGCAAGCCACCTCATTCCTCGGCGACAGAGGCCACGTCTCCTGCTTACTTGGTCGTCGTCGGTGGCAGCGTTGTTTTTATTTTTCATGTTACTCTGCTATGCAGTTTGCTAGGAGAGGAATGCAGCGATCGAGTGGGGTAGAACAGGGTGGTACAGTTTTCATGTATGAATACTAAGATTTAGTGATAAATGGGGAGAGATGAAGTGTGAACCGTTGCGTGAGAGAGAATATCGGAGGAGAATTTTAGCGGAAACGACTTCGGATAGCCTTAAGGATGATTAAAGTCATTGTCACGGAGGATGTAAGGACGAATAGGGATGGCAATTTAACTGCGGATCTGAAACCCGACAGGTATCCCCGACCCAACAGGTGGGTGCAGGTGCGAGAGAAGATTTTGACCTACGAGTACTCTCACACCCGACCCGAAGTTCTGCAGATATGGGTGCGGATTTTCTATTTGAATCCGCGAGTGGCTAGCATCCGACCCAAAATTTAGTTCATTATATTTTTGTGCAAAAAATGATTAAAGATATAATATTAATTATTTTGAATAAGTAAATTGGCTAATGTTTCATGGAATGTTTTGTTGCTTTTTAACGTGGGAAGTCTTAAAATCGGTAGATATATGACTTAATTATTGTTGGTACTTAATTATTTATAGTTAAATTACTGTTTAAAAGTATACACACCTGCGGGTGGCACGAAACCCACACTGAATCCAATGGGTTCTGCTACGGATTTGGAATTACATCCATAGGTGTGATCACAAACGGATTTAGGTAGACTTCATGTATATGATCCTGAACTGGTTTTTTTGCCCCACCTATTCGAACTCGGCATGCAGAGAATAAAAGGGAAAGTAAAATTCTTGTGGTTTTCAACTCTGTAGCGTGGTATCACAGAAACCAATGACGAAGAGGGAGTGGCTAAAATGCGACAATAGGCCACGACGAACTCATGTTTAGCAAGACGTTGTTATTGATCGATGCGTCGTTGGAGAGCCGAATTAAAGCTGACTAGACAAGAACGCTGAACGCCATATGCGTGTTTGGCTTTGGCACGCGTGTCATCTCATTTCAGGGGAACTTACGGAAATTTTCGTAATGAGTTTATAGAGCTAGCTCTAGGCAAGACCCATTTCGAGATAGCTTTGTTTGAGTGCATGGAATAGGTTTCCGTAATATATTGTATTTTTAGGACTAGTTTAGGGAAATGAAAATCCCTTAAAAATTAAGTTTCCAAACAAGGCTTTATACAAAAAAAAAACTACGGAAAAGTACGGGAATTTGGCATCCTCCCCGGCGAGGACCTCGGCTTTGGACTCATCACTCATGTTCCCTTTCTACAATATATACATATATTTATTTATTTCCGTCGAGGGTAAAAAATATATTTCTTCATCGGTTTGTTCAGTTCAGCTGGATCTCTTGTTCTCTGAGTTTCTTGCTCGTCAATGACAGAAAGTTCTACCGTAATATAGAGATAAAATATAGAAGAATTGTCGAGGGATATTCCAAAGAGGTCACTTGTATCGAAAACGGTTGAAGATGCTCTCTCTCTCTTTTTTATGGTCGGCGATGCAACCAACTTGAATGGACGGGACCGTTCGAGGACGTTCAGATTATGTAATCAACTTATATATCAACTAGATGAGCTACAACCTCTTTGTTTAATTTAGCATTATATAGTTTTTATAATTAATGTTGTTCTATTTAAATAGAGAGTAATAAAAAAATAATAATTAAAGATACAACAAGTTCACAAGTAATTTTGTTGTGCATTGATTACCAACACACCAATTGGTCTATATCCATAATTTTAAAAATTCGGCACCATTATTATTTTTTCATAGAATTGAATTTAAATAAAAAAAATAATGGAGATGCGAGGAGTTGAACCCATGCCTTTTATCATTTAATTATTCATTGATTAACACTCTACCAAATGAGCTACATCCCCTATTTGTCTAAATTAGAACTATAAACTATTTTATAGCTAAACTTTGTTCTATTTGAATAGATAGTAACTAGATGGACGTACACGTTGCTATGGAGTGGACATGTTATGATAAGATATATTGAAATTCAAAAAGATTAGTCAGCTGATGTTTCTTATTTAAAGCTTGCTCGACATGTATAAAGTTTGATAGTACGGCATGTTTGGTGCGCAATGGACGAGACAAGTCTTCAAGCGATATACCACCTTACTTTACTATCTTTATTGAAAATTTGGGACATACATGCACAGAGGACAAACTCAAGGAATTTTATCCAAGTATGATGTGTGGATTCTTCTAATTTGCTTGTGAAGTGGATCTATAGTAATGAAATTGTGAATTGTTGTTCTATATTGTCAGGGCACCTGGATTTCATGTCCTTAAAATACGTAACCGTGGTGGAATGCATGCTTTTTTCAGATTTTACGGTATTACCCACCTATAGCTTCAGGCATGTTCAGTTCCTAAGGAATGGTCACCCATAACCATTCCTAGCCAGATTATTTGTCTAATTTATATAGGGTTTGACCATGCATGGTAGCACAATGTGTGTGACCCGCGTGACGCCCTCGATGTTGACCTAGATCAGGCTACACATCAGCTCCTCGTCCATCTCGTGGAAGTAGCGCGGGTACGGATAAGACAACCCGTCGTGGCACTGGATGGAGTCTTGAGCGCCTCGACGCTGGCCACGAGCCTCTCGAGATCCTTGCTGGAGGCGCGGGCATCGAGGAGGAGGCGAAGGGTAAAGGTGAGTGAGGGGACCAAGGGGGTCTGTCTCGGTGGGACAGGGGGTGGGGAGGCAGGGGCAGGGGCAGGCGTAGGTGGGGACGGAAATAGAGGGAGGCAAGGATGGTGGGTGTTTGGCACGAGTGCGGAGGAGGCAAGAAGCAAGGTATGTGTGGGGCTTGGCCAATGATGACACGAAGGTGGCGTCAGTATAGATGGCCGAATGGGGTCATGTGTAGCGGGCCGGTCTGAGATACGACCAATTATTTTTATTATTATTTAAAAAATCCAGTCTACACATATTTATAACACATATTAATTATTATACACAAACTTGCTTGGACTCAAGTGGCTAGTAGAGCACAACCAATGTCATTTGTTGCCTCTACCATGGCCCACATGTTCAATCCCCCTCCCCATTGCAATAATTTTTGTCTTAATATGTAGTAGAGATTTATAGTTGATCCTCTATGTATCTATCGCATATTCGCATGTAGATAACTCGAACCTAGTGTTAACCAGTTTTTGCGAAGAGCGGTGGAAAAAACGGTGCTAATTGATTCGTCAGGAATTTTAATAATATTTTTTTTTATTAATAAGATATATCGTGGACGGTGGTGTCGCCTTTCCTTTTACCCGTGAAACTCTGGTAGCTTTGTCTCGTCCGGCAGACCCGGTGAGAGCGACGACGACGACTCGGTCGACGTGCGACAAACGGCAACAATGCAAATCGCACATATATGCGTCGTTGGAACAAATTCCCGGTCGGCCCCTAAACAGATGCCATCACGTGTATCCAGCTAGTATATCAGTCTGGTATCTTAACTGACAACGTTGACGAAACCCTACGAATGCGCAGATCCAAGTATCGCGCGTAGCTAGCTAGGAATATAGTCCAAAAGCATATGTACACATGTACAGTCCATATATATGTATGTAAAATGCAAAGCTAATAAGTCTATCTCTACTCTTTAAAAACACAAAGTTCATGCGTCGTACCTCATGCGCATGCGCCAAGAACATAATAGTATATATCTATTTAACTCTCTTATGTCTCTCTTAACAACTATATCGTTATCTCTCAAATAGACAGCGTGAAAACACGCAAGATTAATATGACAGAAAGTCACACGTAGCACAACGTTTCCGGATAGTACTCGCTAGCTACAGGAGGATAAGCGACCGACCGAACGAGCTATAAAAAAAAGCATGTCTCTTTTTTTTAATTCGTATATTTTTCGTCTTTTTGTCTAAGATAAAATACATTATCTGTAGTTTAATATTCAGTATGTAACAGGAGCGGACCCAATAAAAAATTTGAGCGAGGTTGGTCTAATTAGAAAACTATTAACATGTCAGCTATATAACTACAATAAATAAGATAAAATGTTCACTAAATCTAGAAAATTGCTCATTTGGCCTAACGTCGGTTCGTCCCCAGTATGTGGACCATATATTCACTTTAATCTTAAATTTATTGTTTGTTAGAATTTATTTTAGTTTTAAATTTATTTTTTATGAGGATGATCGGGCTTACAACTCATGTGGAGAAACACCGGAGGCATCGAGAGAGTTTAGAGGAGAAAGGGAAAGCTGAAGTAAAAAAAAACGACGCTGACAATGAAATGAAATAAACTTATTCTCAGTGACTGGTCGTCTCGGTCGCGTTCATTCAATTCAGAGCTGGGAATGAGGAAGAAAGAAAGAAAGCAGGGGCGGACTCACCACCCAGACACCGCCGGCGGTGGCCTGGGCTGGCTCGCCGGCTGTAATGGAGGGCAAGGCGCGAGCACAGTGCACGGAAGCAAGCAGCACGTGGCACGAGCACAGACGTGGGGATCACATCGTATTCTCGCCTAGGCTGTCATCAGTTCCTGGGTCCGCTACTGAAAGAAAGAATGGAACGGAACGGAAGGAGCAGAGCAAGGAGCGTGTATGTTTACGTACCGGAGGCGGCGTCGACGAACTCGCCGTTGATGAAGAGCTTGGTGAACTTGATCTCCGGTACCACCACACCCGCCGGAGCCGCCTTGCCGTTGCCGTTGCCGTTGCCGTTGCCGTTGCAGCCGTTGCTCGCCATTGATGTCTGCTTCTGAATTAGATGGTTGCGGGACGGACGGGGAGATGCACAGATCGATCGTTTGGGTACTCTCTGTTTTGTGGCCTCTGCCCCCTCACTCGACTCGTCTCTGATTCTGATGGAGAGGAGTCCTGGAGTTATATCCTATTGACCTCGGACCACTCCCCCTCCCTGTCTCTATCTCCATCTATCTATCTATTTACCTATATATACTCTTTATCACCTAATATAACGAATCAATCCATATATTATCTAGGTAATCAGATCATCTGCAGTACGTCCTGACCACTGCCATGTGGGCGAGAGGCGCGGCCGAGCCCGCAGGCAGTGACTCCGCGGGACGCTACGTTTTCTAGAAGTACAGTAGAGGATCCAACTAAACCAAACAATTAGCCAATTATATTTTAAAATATTCAGTAATATTTAAATATTTATTAATCACATGCAATCTATTTAAGATACTTTAATAATTATTGAAGATATTATCTTTTTCTCAGGCATTCAGTCATTCACTTATTTAAGTCATTCAGTTCACTTATTTAGTCATTCAGTACATATTTTGATGTCACCTATTTTAGTGTCTTTTAAGTCACTCAATATGCTCATCCTTCTCATTTTACATTAAGTCATTCAATTATATTTTAAGACATTCACTAACACTCAAATTAATATTTCTGTTGTGTACCTACGAACAGGGTACCCAAACAAGGCTCCAAGACCTCCAAAAACGGTCTGCCCGCCAAGCAGTTCGGTGGGAAGGCCCAAAAGGCCACCCGAAGACGGCCCACCAAGTTGATCGGCCCATCAAACAAATGTCTGCCGAGCAACCCAACGAGGCGAGGCTGTCGACCAATTTGCTCGTCGAGCAACCCAGCGAGGCGAGGCTACCGACCAACCTGATCACTAAGCAACCCAGCGAGGCGGGATCGCCGACCAACCCAATGAGGTGAGGGCACCGACCAACCCAGCAAGGCTACCGACCAACCAGTCCGCCGAGCAACCCAGCAAGACGACACTCAGTAAGAGTTGACCTAGTACTACCAAACTACGTCGACACGACGAGACATCACTGAACCGTGCCCAGACCATGGAAGTGGCACCGAGGGGTCTCTGTCAAACACAACGACGGATACGTATACCTGTTGACCTGTGGGACCGAACGACCTCGGTCGTAGAAACCTCAGCATCGGGGTACGGTCTCTACAGTGACCCATACACCCGAGAGGACAGGGAAATACACCGTACCAGCCGTGCATCTACCCATGATGAAAGATGACGCTGGGGGATGACAGAAGATGAAGTTGTACTGAAGATATCCCTAAACCACTCCTTGAGTTGACTCAACCAAACCTACCAGGCACCGCCACGTCTAAATCCGAGTAGCTACAGGAAGGCGAACAGGACGCGACGCTATATCAGAGGTACGTCGGTGGACGCACGACTCTACAAGGGCTACGAGGCCCAGAAGCATGACCCAACAGACGAGACCACCATGGCTACGAGGTCCTGAAGTAGGAGGTCAAACTCCACCCCAGTAGAATACTATTACATGTTAATTATACTACCTAAATCTTGGATTTAGGTAGTCAGTCACCAAGTTGAATCTATCATTGCTGATAGTTCCACTTAAACTAGTGACATAATAAATTTTAACGTTTTTAAACCGGTGACATGTGAAATTTTAACATATTTATAAAGTTGAACCATTGGAGGAGATGTTTTTTTTTGTTTCTTATATTATTTGAGGACTTGCTTTTGTTTCTTATATTATTTAAGGACTTGCTAAATCTAAGATTTAGGTAGTATAATTATACATAATTATTGGAGTTGCTCTAACTATTAGCCAATTTGATAAAAAGAGTTAGTAACTGAACTATTAGTGAGAGCACCTAGAGGGGGGTGAATAGGTGATCCTGTAAAATTCAAACACTAATAGCCACAAAACTCAGTTATGAGTGTTAGTATGGCTAAATAACTTGAAGCAAGTTCTTGTGAACACAAATAATCACGGAGAGATCAACACAAGACACGCGTTTTTTATCCCGTGGTTCGGCCAAGTAACACTTGCCTACTTCCATGTTGTGGCGTCCCAATGGACGAGGGTTGCACTCAACCCCTTTCAAGTGATCCGATGATCAACTTGAATACCACGGTTTTTGCTTTAAATGATTATTCCTGTTTGCGAGGAATCTCTACAAGATTGGAGTCTCTCACCCTTACAACAAAGATCACAATGAAAGCATGGAGTAAGGTTGGGATGAGCAACACACAAGACACAAATCGCAGCACACCCACGCACACAAGAGAAGACTTCAGCTCAAATGACAACACACGGAGTCCTTGACTCGAATAGAGCTCAAATCTCTAACACAACGAAACGAATGCGCGAGAACAGAGTCTAGATGCCTTAGGATGCTTAGTGAATGCTTGTGTGTCTCCTCCATGCACCTACGGGTCCCTTTTATAGCCCCAAGGCAGCTAGGAGCCGTTGAAGACAATCTTGGAAGGCTAATCCTACCTTCTGTCATGTGGTGCACCGGACAGTCTGGTGCACCACCGAAGAGTCACAGTAGTTGTCCGGTGCTCGATTGCCTTCTAAATAAGACGCTATCGACCGTTGCAGCTTCGGGCCCTATAGCGCACCGGACAGTCCGGTGCCCCCTGCCGACCGTTGGTGCGGGCCACGCGCCCACGGATTGCGCGGCCGACCGTTGCGCTGACGACCGTTGGCTCACCGGATAGTCCGGTGCACTACCGGACAGTCCGGTGTACCACCGAACAGACACTGTAGTTGTTCGGTGCTCGATTGCCTTCTAAATAAGGCGCAGTCGACCGTTGCAGCTTCTGGCCCTATGGCGCACCGGACAGTCCGGTGCCCCTGCCGACCGTTGGTGCGGGCCACGCGTCTCCCATGGATTGCGCGGCCGACCGTTGCGCTGACGACCGTTGGCTCACCGGACAGTCCGGTGCACCACCAGACAGTCCGGTGCACCACCGAACAGTCACTGTAGCTGTCCGGTGCTCGATTGCCTTCTAAATAAGGCGCAGTCGACCGTTGTAGCTTCGGGCCCTATGGCCCACCGGACAGTCTGGTGCCCCCTGCCGACCGTTGGTGCGGACCACGCGTCTCACGCGGATTGCGCGGCCGACCGTTGCGCTGACGATCGTTGGCTCACCGGACAGTCCGGTGCACCACCAGACAGTCCGGTGCACCACCAGACAGTCCGGTGAATTATAGTCGTACGCCGCTGATTTTTTCCCGAGAGCGGCCTTTTCACCAGAGACAGCCTGGCGCACCGGACAGTCCGGTGTGCCAGACTGAGCTGAGTTTTGGCTGCACCGAGCCAAGTCTTTTCGATTTCTTTTCTTCTTCTTTTCTCATTGTTTCTAGCACTTACATAACTTCATTAGTATTCAAAAACAAATGTACTAAGTCTAGAAACATACCTCATGTCTTGATTTGCACTTTTTCAATCTTTGGCACATTAGGACTTAAAGAATATGTGTTGGGCACTTAATCACCAAAACATTATAGAAATGGCCCAAAGACACATTTCCCTTTCAATTAGTTATACTGTTTGGGTGTCTTCAGTTAATTTTAGCAGCTAACTATTAGTTCTAGTACATTTAAATAGGGCCTTATGAACTAACTATTAGCTAATTTTAGCTGGGTTGCACCAGCTAAAAACTAATGGGTAGCTGAAGGTGTAATTAATAGTTAGTTAGACTATTAGATGAGATGATTGAATGTCTACGACAAAAAATAGTTGAACTATTAGCTTGATTGTTTGGATATCTTAAGTTAATTTTAGCAACTAAGTATTAGTACATCAAACAGGACCTAAATCAAATAACTATATTCAGCAGCGATGACCGTCTCCTATTGAATTTGGATTGAAATATATATATGGACGGTGAGGAGATGAGGACGTTGGAGAGTGATGTGCGGTTAGACGAGCCACCGTTTTTTTTTAAAAAAAAGTGAGAAACACAAAATTTTTCGTTAACTATGAACTACATAAACAAGGCCGTGCTAATCTCTAAACCATTAAAGCTAATTATTAGCCAGCTAATAAGCTTTTTCATTTGTCACGTTTAGTTGAAATATGAATTAGTTAACAACAAATATTCGAGAATATAGGTAATATTATTTTTAGTTTTAGAGGATCGGAGGAGTGGCGCTACGACGTAGCAAAACTTAGGTTTAAACTCATGATAAAAAGTGTGGGGGCGAGAGGCGGCAAGAGAAAATTAAAAGTGAGATATCCGATGCATCACCGCCACGGGGATTTCAACCTCTTGCCGTCTTGCGGTTGGTTATGCCGACGTGGTGCATGCATGTGTACATATATAAATAATGAATGAATATATAGGCGGAGGTCAACTCTGTATCTGCTCAGCTCAGCTCAGCTCAGCATACATGCGCACACGCGTGCTGCGTGTCCAGGACATTTCATCCGCGCTTCCAAGCTTTTTTTACACGCGGCGCGGCGGCTTTGCAGGGCGGCCACGTTCTCATGTTCCTCTATTGCTGCTGCTGCCGCCGGCCGGCCTAGCTGATTCATTCATGAGTATTGTATTCCTCTGAATCTGTTTCCGTTGTTATGTGACGCCGGAAACACGCAGCGCATAGCACCGTTCTTCTAGACAGGCCCTGAACATACATGTCACGCTAACAATGAAGAGCCAGGCGACCGTTTCCATGCCTCGGGCGGGCACAAGATCGATCAGCACAGCTCTTGTGCATTCAGCTGCAACCAAACAAACAAGGTACTCTCTCTCTTGATCGGGTTCAACCCAAAACACATCCTGCAATGCAGTTTTCAGGTCAAGAGAGAGTAGCAGTAGGACGAACACGAAACGATAAAAAGTGTTCTCGAACCGAAATGTTACCCCGTACCCCCGTTGAAAATTAAGCACCCGCTCGTGAGTTTCTGTTGGTTCATTTGCACAGCAGAGATCCAGGCTGGGGGTGGCTGCACCTCACGCCTCCACAACCTCCACAAGTATCACGCGCGCTACAACCACAACATATGATGAACGACGGGGCTCCCGTTCTGGGACTTTAATACCGATTCATTTACAACCGATATCGAATAACAGTTTTAATTGCCGTGTCATCAACATATGATGAACTAATTAATATCGGTTCGAGACACTAACCAGTAACCAATATATGATGAATGCATTCAGCTGTAGCAGGAATTTCAATCCATATCTGTAGAGCATTGTGATTGGGAAGCTAACTAGGTGTGGAGCATAAACTAGATAGGGTAGGATTGGTTTCGAAACACACATGTACTCGAGTCGGTGAACTGGCTAGAATTAAAGTTGGCCTTCTTCAAATTGAGTCATAGCATGTTTAGAGACAACCTATACATTAGGTTATACAATATACTGAACCAACAAAAACCGGCCCAAAGTTCATAAGTTCACAGTACAATTGTAAGATACAATGAAACACTTCCTCTTGTACAACTATAAGATGCAACGAACCATTTCTTCTTGGTTCCCTCACAAAATTAAGTCGCGAATCACTTCACCACAGTGGCTGCAAATTGGCGGCAGCATTTCTGCATTTTACACCAGGCCTCTGAAAAAAAGAGAGAGATCTCCATTACCTATCCATTATCAGCTGGCAGTCAACTTGAACTATCATTGTACTTAGGGGTGGTAATGGACTATAAACTTTACACTGCAAATTTTAAGGATCAAATCGAATTAGGATCGGGCCCTATTCTTATTTATTTTTGAATTAATATTTTTTAAGGGCTTTAACTTTTTGTGAAGAGGCATTTGGATCGTGATCCATTACCACCCATAATTGTACTCCGTATTCGATTGAATAATATTGTTCGCCTGATTTTAATATTGATGAATATAAGTCTTGTGAACAGTCCAAAGAATATCATTCCCAAATCTTGCATAAGCTCACATGCAACTACTTTAGCCTCATTGGGAGCTAGTTGCGACCTTGAGTAAAGAAGATCAGGCACTCCATTATGGAGCGTACTCTGCCGCGTAATGAGATGTTGAATTTGGGAGTGTAATGGGATGTTGACTTTTGGAGCAACCGGAGCCCGGGAGGTCGCTATGGAGCCTAGCCACACGTACGACAGTGAGTTTATCAGCAATTGTATACTGCTGAGCGGTAGAAACAGCAGTGAATTATATATGATATACGTCTATGGTCAAATTCGTTTATGCTTGAACCAATCAGAGAGATTTGACTTTGTTGATTTGCGTATTCTAAATTCTATATAATGGCCAAACAATTTAATCTCGGGTGGAACATGACTATTTACGAGCCGTTAATTTATAGTAGTGTAAATTATCCAAGACTCTGCGGACACGTGGTTGATATTGTTGGAAAATTAACATGACGTAAGGTTAATTTATAATGCAGCATAAAAAGTAAAATTAGATCTACTGAAAGATAGTATCCATGACATTAGAACAGAACATATATGAACTAACTCAATAAGATTAACACATAATAGAAGAATCACCAACGGATCTAACCATAAAATCGTCATCGCAATAAACTGAAAATATAGATTTATTTATAGTGATTTCCACGAGTGTTGGTGAGGAACTCGATCAGATCGTGCGCGAAGCACATAACGTGCACAGGGTTAAGTGGTTCGACTCTAATTATTTAAGTGCTAGTTGGGAATGTGTAATAGTCTTATAAGGATGGAGGATGCTAATCCAACCAGTTTTATCTCGCTAGCACATCATTTCATTTCATCCTTGTAGGTTTTCCCCTTTCTCTAATCTATTATTAAAATCTTTAGATAATTTAGACACTGCAGAAATCATTAAATCTATATAATCTAAATCTGTAGCCAATTAATCTTGTGTCAATGGAGTCCCTTACCTCCTAGGTTTATGGTGGCTCATTTTTTGTGAGTTGTTTGCTTATTTTTTTATTGCTCTTTCCATTTCGGTGTTCGATTTCACTTGTTTTTGGTGTTTTGGTGCTCCAGTTTGCATGGGTATTTTGGGCCAATTTCTTGGACTTCTTTACGTGCTATGAGTACTTGGGATCACATTTGCAAGGTGGTTTAAGAAGATCTCACACAAGCATGAAGTTTTCCTTTTTGTCGGTTGTGGAGAAGACCCCGATCTAGAGAGTGGTTTGATCAATTCACACCGACTCGATGGATGGGACGGGTTAAAATTCTCCACGTATCTTTCTAACCTCCTTGTGAAGCTACATGTCAAGTTTCATTTCAATCCAATTTAAAACGGAGGATTTGGAGATTTTTTTTAGGGATTTTTTCAAGTCTAGTTGTGCCAAAACCAAGATGAGATGCCCTTGCATCTAGACCAGACCAACTTTACAGCCCAGCTAAGCCGACTTTAGTATAACAACTCGGTAGTTCGCCTTTACATATGTCCTAATCAACTTAGGAATTTTTCAAGTCATCAAATCACCGGTCGGTTTGTTTGAGTGATTTGAGTTGTTTTTTACTGTTTTGAGTGTTGCATTGTATTCATTGGTCAACAGAAAAAAAATATATCTAGCCATTGTTTGGCTGGTGAGCTAGTTATTTGTTTTAAATACTTACATGAAGTTTTGGTAAATAAGCCAAGAGATTATATATAGCAGGAATTTTTATTGGCTCTTATTTAACCATCTCTAGTCGTCCGATTCATCGTTATGGTCATCTACATTTAAATAATAAACATGTTAAAATTATACATAAATGGGAATTTGAACAATGGTCACCGGCTCTATTCACACCCACCTAGCCAATAGAACACACAAATTTTTGTATTTTATATTTTATACTTAAACATAAATATAAATCGTAATAATGTACAAACACCTTGTTAGTTTGGTTTATAAGACTTCTATGCTCTCTAGCAGCGACATCACAAAGGATCATCTCCGATGGGAGATCCTGATTTATTTATTAGGAAGAGTTGCCAATTTGCAAGAATTATTTCAACAGAACGTGACTTGCACCTTTATGATGCCGGAAGTTATTCATAAAGCTAAGCAACATGATCCTTACAGTACAGTTTACAAACAGGAATGCACAGGAAGTCAATGGTTGTGAGTTAAATAGCCAGATATACCGTCTTCCTGAGCAGAGCAGACAGAGACAGCAGCGTAGACAAGATGCAGCCCCACAACGACGGCGGTCTCCATCTGCTTATATATACCTCTTTGAAGAAATTCGCCCGTGCATCTCTGCCATATTGGATATGATATGCCAAGCATTATATTGCCATAAGTTCCTATCGCGAAAATAGGCACCAAAAAATGTTCACAAGAAACCAACGCGGTTGTCGGTGAAAAGAAATAGTAATACTGAAACATGCTCTTCAACCGATCAGACACCAGCAGTCCGAAACATGTCTTTATTGTTCTGAATGCTACATTGCACTGCATCATCAATCCATGCAGGTGTAAGAGTACAGGTACAGGCAACCGATCCTTTGGAGGAGTATCTTACAAGACATGTTTCTTCTTGTTTGTGATGTTGAACTGTTCATCGGACAGGATGAGGTCGGTCAGAGCCATGGAGTGTTGTACAGCGGAGTGACGACGGTCTTGGTCTGCAGGTACTTGTCGAGCGCGTCCATGCCCATGTCCTTGCCGAACCCGCTCATCTTGTACCCGCCGAACGGCGCGTCCGGGTCGAACGCGAAGTAGCAGTTGATCCAGATGGCGCCGGCGCGGATGGACCGCGACACGGTGTTGGCGACGTCGATGTTCTTGGTCACGATGCCGGCGGCCAGGCCGTACCGGGTGTTGTTCGCTTTCTGGATCACCTCCTCCACGGTCCTGCAGCGCGTTTGCAGTTGGAGTTGGTTTCATCAGACTCTCTCAGCTCGAGGTGTCAGTCAGACTGAAAGGAAAGAAAAAAAAAGGATGTTGCTTGAGGGAAGGCACGCATGTATATATACACGTACTTGAATTTCATGAGAGCCATCACCGGCCCAAAGATTTCATCCTGTGCGATCGTCATGTCGTCCTGCATATAGTTAAAAATGTTTGGGTTAGTGTTTTGTTTGGAAAAAAATTTGTTGCAGCCGGGCTGCAAACCAGGCCGTTTGCAGCCCCTCACAAAAATGAGGATAGGCCCCATGCATGTCCATTGAAAAAAAAGAAGAATCTGCGAAGCATTTGACCTTGACGTCCGTGAAGATGGTGGGCTCGATGTAGTAGCCCTTGTCGCCGCAGGGCTTCCCTCCGGTGACCAGCGTGGCGCCTTCGCGCTTCCCGATGTCAATGTACCTGAGGACCTTCTCGTACTGGTCCTTGTCAACCTGGTGCATTGCGATTTCACAGCAGTGTTCAGTTGGTCGCCGCACCTTGCAGGGTCCCTGACGTTGCTCATGTCATAGTCATATACCTGGGGGCCTTGGCTGACACTCGGGTTGAACGGGTCTCCGACCACGGACTTGCTGGCGAGCTCGGCGGCCTTCTTCACGAACTCGTCGTAGATCCCTTCCTGCACGTAGATGCGCGTGCCGGCCACACAGATCTCGCCCTGTATGAAAAGAGGCGATAATGAGAAGCTAGCTCGATCTGCTCGGTGCTCGCACTGACTAGATGGTATGTAAGTATACCTTGTTGGTGTAGGTGGCGAAGTTGACGAGGTTAACGGCCATGTCGAGGTCGGCGTCGTCGAAGACGATGACGGGAGACTTGCCGCCCAGCTCGAGCGACACGGGCTTGAGGTTGCTCTCGGCCGCGGCCCTCATGACGAGGCGGCCGACCTCCGTGGACCCGGTGAAGCTGACCTTGTCGACGTCCATGTGGGCGGCGACGGCGGCCCCGGCCGTGGGCCCGAATCCCGGCACGACGTTGAGCACGCCGGCGGGGACGCCGGCCTCCCTGGCGAGGTGCGCGTAGAAGAGCGCGGACAGCGGCGTCTGCTCGGCGGGCTTGACGACGACGGCGCAGCCTGCGGCGAGCGCGGGCCCTACCTTGAAGAAGAACATGGTGGTGGGGTAGTTCCAGGGCACGATGTGGCCCACCACGCCCACGGGCTCCTTGAGCGTGTACCCGTGCATCCGCTGCGCCATCTTGAGCGTCGCGCCGTGCACCTTGTCGGCGGCGCCGGCGTAGTAGCGCAGCAGGTGCGCGGCGCCCGGGATGTCCCGCGCCTTGCCCACGGCGAACAGCTTGCCGGCGTCCACCGTGTCCAGCGCCGCCAGCTCCTCCACGTGCTCGTCGATCAGGTCCGCGAACCTGTGGAGGATCCGACCACGCTCCTGCGGGAAACAAGCGTGTTGAGCATTTGAATAAAACCGAGATGGATGGGGCCGGCTACAAGGCCCTTACGTATCCCGTCATCCTGGGCCAGGGCCCGTTGTCGAAGGCCTCCCGGGCGGCCTTGACGGCGAGGTCGACGTCGGCCTTGCCTCCCTCCGCGATGCTGGCGATCACCTCGCCGGTGCGAGGGTCCCGGGTCTCGAACGTCTTGCCTGCCCGAATCAATCAATGACGATAACCAAATCATGCAATAATCAACTCATCCAATCACAAGCACGCGGATGCAGACAACAAGCTAAGTGATGGACAGTGCGTGGCGCCAAGTTGACAGCCCACGACTGTCGCTTCCTGCGTCGGCGTCTAGACAGACTTGTGCTGTTAATTAATTAGTGCGCAGTTAGTGGTGGCGCACTTTGCAACTCATTGAGCGAGGAGACTCCTGGCCCTGGGAGGGGAATGGCACCGAGAGCCACTCATCAGGTGATCGAGGCTGTTGGCCGATCGGGATATGCAACTGCAGTCTGCACAAGCATGGCGGCTTCTACACATACATACGTCTGGGTGGCTGAGGACGACGGACGCAGACATCCATCCATCCATTAGCTACTAAACTAATTACCACTGACATAAAATGGGACGGAAACAAGTTTGACTCTGTTGGACTGAAATGTTCAACAGAAATAGGTTGGCAGGTCCCGGTGCGGGTAACAACCTTCTTGAGGCAGCCATGTCATCGTCCGCGTGTGTGGTCGTCGATAGTTTGCGCGGAATACCAAACGCTCAGCTTTTCAGCCAGCTTCTATAAAATTCGTTGGGACAAAAACCATCCAAAATCAACATAAACACATAATTGGTTGAGTCGTTGTAATAGTAGGAATCCATCACTTTCTAGATCCTGAGCCCTATGAACAACTTTATCTTCCTCCGCACGTAATCGTAATGATACTCAGATTCTCTCCACAGCCAGATTCTCTCCACAGCCAGATTTTCAGAAAAGCTGGTCAGAAAAAGCTGAACCAAACAGGCCCCATATACTCCCTCCGTTTCGTTTTAGTTGTTGCTGGATAGTGTAAAATTGAACTATCCAGCGACAACTAAAAATAAACGGGGAAATACTAGCCAGCTAGATTAAAGACCGGCCCGCGACGAGCGAGGCCACAGTACAGGACACTGATGCTTTGCTAGCACAATCTGCTTGCTTGTGCCGTTTGGATTTCGACGGCCTCTCGATCGGTGGTCTGCTTGCCCGATCGATTGAATCGAGGAGAAGGACGACGGGTGGTCACTGTCGAGTGTCGTCGTCGTCGGATGTTCATGGGATGATACAAGGTTCCAGCTAGCTAGCTTGCGGTCTTAATTCTATAAGAAACCACTGTAAGTCTTTAATCTAATCTAAATCTAGGCAAAAGAAATAAACATAAGATCTAGTAGGACGAAGGTAGCTAGTAGTAGCCCGTGAAGCTACTGTCCCCGCGAGCAGACGAAAACACGAGTACGCAAAGCTGATGGGTGTCAGCTAGCTCTGTGTACTACTAGTACTTGGTTACTGATTTACCACAACACACACGCGGTCCCAACAGCGAAGCCACATGCGAAGCTAGCTAGCGAGCGATCGAGGCAACTTGTCTTGTCCTTCATGCGCTCCATCGGAGCAGCCAAGATTGGAGCCATCGGATTCTGCACCAGTGAACCTAGCCGTACATATATGGCCGCGGCAGGCCGTGAGCCCGGCCGCCCGCCCGTGACGTGATTCACTAGCAAGAGTGCTGCATGCCGCCGGAGCTAGCTAGCTAGGGAGGCGGGCGTGTGTACGTACCGGAGACGGCGTCGACGAACTTGCCGTCGATGAAGAGCTTGGTGAACCTGACCTCCACCTTGGGCACCTCGAACGGCCCCTTGCTGCTCCCGTTCGCAGTCGCCATGCTGCCGCCACACGCAGGCGGAGAAAGCGCTCGGGAGTCGTGGGAAGGAGGAGGAGGTGGTGGTGATGGATAGATGGATGGCAAGGCCGGCTGGCCGGGGCCGTATTTAAAGGATGAGAGAAGGGCAGGCGCGCGGTGTGCCACGCCGAGACCGGCTAGCCAGACGCCGGCATCGGAGTATCGTATCGGACGACCCAGGAGGATTCGTCTCGCGCGCGCCCGCACTCTTCCAAATTTCCTTATTTATTCGTGATGTATTGTTCCTATTTTTTCCCCCTAAGGGCCCGTTTATTTCGTTGGAATTGAATTCCATTTTAATAATTATAATTTAGACAAAACTAATTAAGTTTATATATTTATATATGTGATATATTTGTATATTATCCTAAACCATATGAGAGAGATATTTATACACTACATTTATGTTATAGAGGCGTAAGTAGAAGAATGTGTTATAAGTTGTACATCGGAAAAATAACATGTAAATCTATAGAATCAATTTCCATATCTCACCCTATGAATTTGAGCTTATATAATAACTTTGGAAAGTGGTGGAATGTCATATTCTAAAAAAATAGCTTATCCCATTAGTAAGATTCCAATTCCTCGAAATGAAAGGAAACAAACGGGGCCTAATTGTAAATCAAGCCAACGGTTCGTGCATATCGTGGTCCACATGTGTACTCTCTGCGCAACTGCACCTAAACAAACATAATAGTAATCTGGAGAGGACTGCCAAGAGGCAAGATAGCTAATTTATTCCGTCGACATGCATCTAGATTAATTAACACGATTTTCCTCGTCGACGGTTGATGAAAATTAATCAATTCTCGTTATCTTTTTTTTCTGGCCAACAACAATTATCTAATTTCGCTCGATTGTCGGTGGCCGATTTGGGCCCGGCCCGCCAGTCACGGTTAGAAAACCGGGCCAGGCCGTCTAAGCCCGCGGGCTCGATTTTCTGTCCGAGTCCGGCCCGTAGCGGGCCTAAACGGGCCGGGCCATGCCGTTTAGCACGAAAAAAGCGGGCCGAAAAGCGGGCTAAGCGGGCCAGTAACATATTTTAGTGAAAAAAGCGGGTTTAACAGGATTAGAGGTAAACGGGTCGGGCTAGCCCGTCGTGCCTAGTTTCCTGTCCGAGTCTGGCCCGCTTATTCGTGTCGGGCCGGCCCGGACCCGCATAGAACCGGGTCGTGCCGGACTCGGACCGGGCCCAAACAACGGGCTTCGTGCTGAGCTCGCGAGCCTCGTGCTTATTGGCCATCTATAGGTCGATGATAGTGGAACGAAACTTTATCCTCCAGTGTTTTGTCGGATAAGACTGGTGACAGGTCTCTAAACTATAATTAAAAGATTGTTTGTTTCTAGGGACTAATTTTTAGCCCCTTTATTTTTATTTTATTTTATTCTCTAAATGGTCAAATGTCAAATAAAATAGAGTGACTAAAAATTATTTATAGAAACCAAACACCCTCTAAAGTAGGTCTCTCAAATAGAAATTTTATCCAAGTCAAGAATGGGATAGAGGTGGGTTTCTATGACTTAGTCCATTTTATTGTACTCTAATCATGTCTATCTAAGTCATATGAAGGTGTTCAAAGTTGGCCAAAGTGAATGGAAGAAGAATCCAAGAAAAAGGAGAAAGGTTGCTACTCTCTGGCGCACAAGATCGATCTGGTGGTGCACCGAACCGCGGGCGCAGAGAGAACACAGAAGGTCTAGGTGGCCTGGCACATCGAACATTGGGTCCTTGTGCACCGGACCGTCTACATGGAAAAGGAAACTATCGGCTATTGGGTTAAAAATCATTGGACCCTAGGTCCAGTGCACCGAACCACCAGGGCCTAACGGCTACCCGAAGGGCTAACAGCTAGCTGGCGTAGACCTCGGTCTGAGGGTGCACCGGATCGGTCCGGTGCCGGCCAGAGAAAGAAGGATCTACTTAGGGAGACAAAGGTGGCTGTTGGAGGTTCGGTGCTCGAGAAACAGCAGCTTCGACATATTTTCAACCATGGCTATTTTGGCACTTGGAGCTATAAATAGACATCATTTCGACCCCAATCAGTACACAACTAAAGTAAGCAAGTAGTATACAAGTGTATTATCATATTATATCCCTCTCTTGTGCATTCTTTGATAGATTAAGTGATTAGAGTGTGTTCTAGTCATAGAGCGAGGTGTGTGTGCTCTAATGTTGCAGAAAGAGCAAGTGTGTGATATTTAGCAAGGAATTCGAGTTGCAATTCTGTCGGAGGGTTACCAAAGCTGTTGTTAGCCTCGGTTCCGGTGTAACTCATATCGATATATAGTGGAAGTATCAGTTTATCACCTTGGTGATAAATTTGAGCAAACGGAGGAAGGAGTTGAAATAGACTCCAAGACAGGTTAGCTAACTCCAACGTGAATATAGGCTAGCATTTGAGGCTTGGCCGAACCGCGGGGAAAAATCGATGTGTCTTGTCTCTTGCACTATTTCTGTTTGCACTTCTATTCTTATATTTGGTATAAGTTTTCTGTGAAGCACAAGTATCTTTTGAGATAAGGACATCATTAGACTCTACAAGTAAATTAAGAAAGTTCAAACAGAGTTTAAGTTTTTTTGTTTGTTAACACCTATTCACCACCACTCTAGGCGACATCCATGTCCTTAGTAACCTCAAAAGGTACTTTTATGTTAACCTCCTCGTGCTCCGTCCTGATATCTTTTTGGAAGATGTTTAAGGTTCTACATGGCCGGAGGAGAAAAAAAACCAGGCTCAATATTGGCATTACCTAACCTCTCGATTGGGGGGTTTTTCCTCTCGATCTGATGTGTTCTTGGTTGTGATGAAAAGTTGTTTGTGGTGATGAATACATGCTGACTTTTACTGGTGTTCAATCTGACGTCTATTTCGATGTGTTAACAGTGTGCATCTCGACGTCAGAGATGGCCCGTTGAACTTAAGCGGGTCGGATGCGCCGCTTTCAACTCGTCGCAACCGCCTTGCGATCGGCGACAGGACATATATACGTGCATACGGCGCGTACGTGACGATGGCACAGACTATGGGCCGGGGAGGAGGAAGGGCAATAATGGAGACGGAGCAGAGAAGATGGGAATGTTAGGGCTTTTGATCTGGGATTATTTCTATTTGCATATATATAATAATAAATAATAAATAATAATAGTCTTATTTACTGGCTGACGATGTCGTTTGTTGAAAAAAAGCTAATTAAAGGTAGCCTGAAACAGCCGGTGTTCAAGGGTTTCAGACGGAATGGGACGTGGTGGAGCTCTGAAACCTTGCGTAACAAGTTCCTGGTTCTCCCTCTTTTTACACGCTCTATAGTCAGTCTCTAGCACAGCGATTGAGTCTTGAGAGGCCATGCATGTCTACTACCTCCACCTCCACGTGTGCGCGCAAGGTCTGCAGTGCTGACGGCGGGCCATTTGGTTCTGCTGGCCGTAATTAAAGTAAGGTCAGCAGCGCGCCAGCGTCACCTGCCGACGCGAGGCGAGGTCCGTCCGTCCGTGTGATCGCGCCGCGCCGGTCGCCGGACGGTGCCTGTGGCGCGTCGCCACCGGCAACAGGGGAAGCAAAGCGACGCCCGCATGACGTGACGTGTCCCTCTCGTGGCCAGGGAACACGAGCAAAGGGCAGGGAACAGCGGAACATATGTGGCTCTGTCGTCACCAGAAGCAGAACACACGAGCTCTCTGAAAGAGAGTAGGGCAGCGCAGCGTCTGCATCAGGACTGTTGCAGGAAAAGTCCATGAACCGGACAACCGGACCTGACCGCCTGCGCCTGGTCCCGGACACGGGCACGGGCACGGCACAGAGAGCTGGAAGCTGGAGCTCTCGTCTAGCGAGACAGACAACAAGCCAATAGCCACTAGCAAGCAGACCCATCCGATGGGGAAATCACTGGAAATAAATAAATAAATAGACAGATGGGGGATGCGGACATGTCAGCCTTTTCCAGGTTCCATCCGTCAACAACGCAATGGACGGAGCTGGAATGCAGGAAACGAACAAGGTCGCCAGCACATGGCCGGCCCACGCTATTCAACGGCACGGCACAGCCGCGCGGACGTTTCAGCTTCAGAGATGGACTTCGGGACGCAGCGCATTGAGAGAGTACTAGTAGTAACGTGATTCTACAAGGATTCGCAGCGACATCCCAACTAACCAATGTAGTAGTACAGGCGTGGCAATGCACACTGCTAGACAAGTAATCTTTTACATGGGGCGGCCTTTTCGGGACGCACTGGAAGAATGTCTTGTCGCAGCGGCTGGCTGTTTGTGTTGGATACCTTGTGGCCGCCAAGACGACAGCAGGCCCCCCACGCCCACGGGACGGCCTGACCGGAAGCACAAGCACCACGAGCTTTTACACGACAACCGCCCGTGGAGACAAGTGACGACGAACCACGCAACAGCGACGCGGGCCATGGCGGTGTGGCACGGCTCGTCTCCTCTCCTCTCCTCTCCTCATGTGTCCATGTCAGGACGAAACAGCACGAGTGAGGGATCCATGAGGTACGATAAGATTCGGTGCCAACATGCAATCGCGGTGCACATGAGCTTCAGAAACATCCCTTACCTAGTATGAAGATACTGTACTTTCTAGCCTATGCGCACTCTCTTTCCACAAGTTGTACTCCATCAACAACAACACTTCACCAGCTACACACAAGTCTCAACAACAGGACACGGCATTTCATGCCCATTCTTCACACCACCCATGCAGTCGGAATGCAACAAATCCCAAACTCGTGACATCACGATACTTGCATCCAACAGACTATTGCAGCTACGGGAGCACAGCTGCGCAGGGATCCCTTCATGCTTGATTTTCAACATCTGCAATTGGATTATGGAACCAGGGCATTGGGACGCAGCTCATAGCGCGTCCCGGTTAACAACATACAGGCACTAAACTCCCTAGGTAAAAAAAAAATGCTAGTGTACATTACATTGGGTGACCAAAGCCATCAGCTTTATCACCACCGCAAGAAGCCTTACTGACAGGCTTACACAAACTCTCTGGTAAAAGAGGAGCAAGATACCCATCAGCTTTGCAATGGACGGCTCTGCCTGCTTCCTCGATACCTTCTTGAAGCAGAGAGTTACACGAGTCAAGCCTGTCCAACAAGTCATGTCGGGTTCCTGAAGAATGGATGCTCCAGAGCTTCTTGCGCTGTCAGACGTTCTGATGGCTCGAACCGGAGGATACTGTATAGCAAGTCTGCCAGCTCTGCCTTCGAATGGCCAGCGTTCCTCGATACCAAGTCCTGAAGTTGTGGTTCGAAATAAGTTCAATCGTCCCGTTTTCACAGCTTCCTTACTCGTTTTGAGTTACACTTCACATCATGTATTAGTTTAAAATTTGACATTCATATTATTTATTAAGAAATTTTGAGGCTAGCACTAGCGATCCACTGAATGAAACAGAGAAACTGAACTCTTATGTTTTCCTATTTGCAACCGACAAGCCAAAGTTATTTTTATGTCTGAGTTAGTTGTAGATTGTTGTTCTCTTCAGGCCTGTTTTACAATGTGTTATTAGGCAAATTGGTGTCTCCCAAAATAAAGTTTGGCATCTTCTAATGGTTTCATAAAGGATAGTGTTTTCTCCATGCACAATTATATTTTAAGTCAATTTTGTTCTTTAGCTACTAATGTTATTATTACATTAATGTAAAAAAAATACTAGCAGGTATAACAAACAATACAGCTAATCACTACAACTAATCACAAGCGTAAGCCCCAACTTCTAACCTTGATCCCTAGCTACCCTTGAAATCCAGGAAACAATATAATCAGACCAAAGACAAGAAAATATTAAAATGTCTTAAGTCAAAGTGTGGTAAGTTGATGGATAAGCACGGCCAAAGCAGCAGAAATGAGGGAACTAAAACCTTTAGTCGATCCAGTTTCTTCACAGCTCTGATGCTTTCTCTTGAAACAGCACCTTCAGGCCAATTTAAACGTGTTGCCCTCCTGAAATATTTCTGAGCAGAAGAACTACATATTCCAGGTGACACATGTAAGCACAATAAAAGAATATTAGAAAATAAATGGAAGAAACAAAAATATATTACAAGAGTTCCCAAGAAATTTCAATGTCGCTGGTTAAATATAACAAGCAGGCAATACACATAGAAGAGATACACACGCAAAACTATCAAAATCAAGGTACAAGAAACAAAAAAAGGGGGAGCAAGCTAGTATTGATAGTGGCCATAAAAAGGCGGTTATTAACCTTGAAAATCAAAGTAGAAAAGCAGCCATTAGCTTTGAAAATTCAAGTGGCAATAAACAAAATAGAATAAAACATATGAGAGTTAAGTACACTGATACTCTGCTAATCATGAAATATAATGAAGGTGTACCAGATTAGAAACATTCAATAAATAAAGAAAATGTCAGTTTCTCAAAATGATTACAAAAATGTAACTCTGATACTCTACTGCAGGCAGAATCGAATGCATCATTTTCTAAAAATGTTTAACAAATAAATGCATAGTAAAACCCAAAATCCCAGCCCCACCAAAAAAAAGAACAAACATCAAGCAAATAAAGATATGCTTATCACAAGCTGATTTGAACACAAATACATTTCGTTCAAAAGATAAAATGATCTACTAAGTTAAGGTTGCAAATAACACACCTTGATTTCCGTATCATATGCTCTGGTAGAGGTCCCAAAACTCTCTCCATCATTGCTAGGTGTTCCAGATTCTCATGTGTCTGAAACAATGCTTCCCCCTAAAAAAAGTGTGATGTTAGAAAAATAATTACCAGACTGGTACTAGGAAAAAAAAGTGAGAAAACTGAGCAGAGATCTAACAGAGCATAGTTCAACAAGAATACAGCCAACACTCCAAATATCACATGGAAAACTCCAGCCTAAACCTGCAATAGAAATATCCAACGTCAGAACTAATGACTTAGAGAATTGAAGAGAAACCTTTAGCAACTATCATGATAGCTGGCATGACCACTAAATAGTATAAAGGGTCTAACTCTTATTACATAAGCATAGAGCTCAGTCAATCAATTTCATCAATATAGTGACAATATAATGCTCACCCATCAACTATAAAACTAAATATGTGCAGAAAGCACCAAACCATCAAAGGGGAAGAAGCACCAACTTTTTCTTTCAGATTTGATTCGGACACATCATTTAGGAGTAAATAAGAGTATGAACTAGGATGCGCCAAGATTTTAGATTATGTGTGTTTTACTCTATCGAGCATATTTAAGAACACAGAAATCTTCACTCTGAATGATCATAGTTCATATCTCACACAAGAAAACTAAATCAAACCTTCAAGAATAACCAAATTACCTAAGATTATTTCAGGTGCCCTGTAATGCCTCGTAGAAACAATCGAGTTATGGTCCTGATTATCAAAGGCGGTACTACCAAAATCTATCAGCTTTATGGCACTGGACTGTGGCAAGCACTTGAAATGCATCTCATCTTGTGAATTCTTCTGTACAACCCCAAGCAATCATTCAAGAAAACTGCAAATACTCTATGCCTAGTAAAGATTTAGCAGATAATCACTAAAAATGGGTAAGAATAGGTACCTTTGTACTTGGAACTTTTATATACTCAGAAGACACAAGTAGTATGTTTTCTGGCTTCAGATCAGTGTGGATAAGCCTCAAGTCATGCATATCTGTTACAAAAAGAAAGGAAGATGGTCAACACTGGCCTTTTGGAGCAATAATAGTGAAGCTGCAGCTACCAAATTAGCTAATAATTGATATGCAGAATCAAGCAATAACTAACACACATGCTACAGATTCCAACAGTTGCCGTCCAAACTCCCGCACAAGTTCCACAGGGAAAGGTCGGTATCTATTTCTCTTTAGAAAATCATACAAGCTTGGCCCAAGCTTCTCAAAAACCTGACAAAATCATCGATATCCATTGAATAAAGTATATTTTAAATTTGGGACCATATGAGGGAACCTTCATGAGTGAAGAACAAAATGATTTTACTGTCAAGCCAATCTAACTACAGGAGAGTTGTGATAGTTTTTATAGATGAGTCTCTCATTCCATACAAGGCGTATTGGGAGGGCCAGTAAGATAAATAATATAAACAACAACACATCCGCAAATCCACAAAAATGAAATGCATTCTCAGAATTGGTAACTGACTTCTAGAAACTAGTATAATTGACCAAAAGCTAGTACTTACAATGCATATATGATTACGATAGTCAAACCATCTCTGTATTTGAACACAGCTGGTAATTGAAGAGGAACTGACGAGTCAGAAACAGAATAGGGTTATACTTTACATAATCAGGTTTCTGAGATACTCACAGAGATCTGTATTTCTCATTTTCTGCAAGGCGATTGAGCACATCTATCTCAATCATTGCAGCATCACGGTACTTGCGGATACTGCGAACAACTTTTATGGCAACATATTCACGTGTTTCACGGTCCCAGCATTCCAAAACACGCCCAAATGTACCTACGAAAACCCAACTCGTAGCCCTCTTCATTAGAATAATAACGAGGATACCCACCAGAAGAGGAGACGACAGATTGCAGAAAACCCGAACCTTCTCCCATTTTGCTCAAGATTTTATCTGCACAACCAAAAAGCAGTGTGTCAATAAACATAACCATATATCAAACTCAATCTAAGTCCAAAAGGATACTGGGAACAACGTGAGCCACATGCATTCATAAAGTTTATTACTATTAAAATCACAAAAACAAAAGATCGGAATGGGAACCCTGCTTCACACATAATAAATAATTAAAAAACAATTTTATACACGAAATCTAACGGACTACTTTATATGGGAGAAGAAATTATCACACCTCGATGACAAAGGAAAACCTAAAAGTATACTAACTGCCAGTTTGCATATGGGGTCATAACAATTAAAAAAACAGATAACAAAAAGATGTTGCCTCTAATTACAAATCATTAGACACAACTAAACGCTATCCATACACCAGGGCTCGAGGAACGGAAGGAGAGAGTCAAAGAGTGGGGCGCTCACATCGGCGGGTCAAGTTCTCGCCGAGATCGAAGACGTAGTGTCCGTCGCGGTCATCCTCCCTCCATGGAGGCGACGCGCCACCCCTCGCTACCTGCGTGCACAGAGTGGCAAAATATGCATCAGCACAACCCCAAACCACACAAATTTGTGAGTACTCACGACCAAAGCGGGCCCTACCACTTCTCGCTCTGGTGGCAGCGCGGCGGCGCAGTCATACGCTTGGCGCGTCCGCTTCCGAGACTGCGATGACTCCATGCGAAGCTCCGGTCCGATGGGGTGGAAATGGAGAGAGAAACCCTAGATGGAGAAAGGCGAGGTCGGAGCAGGCGGGACTGGGAACGGGGATTCGTGGCGGGCTGGGGCCCGCATGGAAGTGAGCAGAATGGGTCGCCGGTGGAGGGGCTGGGATCGGGCGATTCTGTGAGGGCCATCTGGGCTCAACTTGGCTTTGGGGATTTGGGCTCAGGCCATTTTCTTTTTTTTCTTTAACTCAACCATTTTCTGTTACCGCTACACAAGGGGAGAAAACGTCGACGACGTGAGTAAGGGGAAGGGCGTAGCGACGACGTGAGTAAGGGGAAGGGGCGGTAGGGACGAGGAGGAGGGGGAGGCCGGAGGCGGCAGGGTAGCAGGAGAGAGGAGGGTTGAGAGATGATCCAAATAATATTGTTCATTGGATTTGATTCGGTAAGGGAGGGGACTGTCCAACGATCTAAACTGTTAGTTTTGATGGTGTGTTAAGTATGTGTGCAATTTGTTCGGTGGATTTAGTTGAGGTTATAAGTGTGGAGTGATTTGGTTAGGTGAGTTTTATGAAGTGATAATCGCCTAGAGGGGTGAATAGTCGCCTAGCCGGGGTCGTCACTGCCTTCCACCGTAGGAGAGTGTTGTCGTTGGTGGAGCGGCGCCTGCGGCTGGATGAGATGGCGTGTCGAGGCCTCCGTGAAGAGTTCCCGGATGGCCTCGGCTGCCCTCTCCACCGACGAGCTCCTCCGGCGGGTTAAGGGGACGGTGAGAAAGGCAGACTACATTGTCCCTGTCCCGATGCGCCCTAAGCAGGGTTATGTGTCCCTGGTAAGTTCTGAACTTTACTTATACCTTCACCCTTTCTTCTTCATCTCAACCCGTTCTTTTGTTCATCTGTAGGGGCTACGGGGGGCACCGAACCGCCCTGCCCCCGGTCCCAAAGGACGCGGCTGGACGGACGGCGCGCGAGTTGGCCGCAGAGGAGAAGAAGAAGAACGAGGCGAAGAGGCGGGCCCGAGAGAAGAGGGTGACCCACAATGCTATTGAGAAGTGCCGACGTGCACATGAGAGGGAGGGGTTGCCGCTGGAGGCATCCCCCAGCACGGACGACGACGCCAAGGAGGAGGAGGGGAGGAGGTCTGGCTGGGCTTCAGCCCCGAGGTCAGGCTCTAGTAGGAGCCGGTCTCGGCGGGCTCGTCCATGAGTGCGGACGTGCCCGTGCCTGAGTTTGAGGTGTCTGCGCTTCTGCCCGAGACGCGGGCGTTTGCTAAGCCGGGGCATGTCCTCGCAGTCGAGGAGGAGGAGGCGGCGATGGAGAGGACCGTCGAACTCGGGGGCAAAGGGCCCGGGTGATAGTCGCCTAGAGGGGGGTGAATAGGGCGAAACTGAAATTTACAAATATAAACACAACTACAAGCCGGGTTAGCGTTAGAAATAAGGACGAGTCCGAGAGAGGGCGTGAAAACAAATCGCAAGCGAATAATAAAGTGAGACACGTGGATTTGTTTTACCGAGGTTCGGTTCTCTCAAACCTACTCCCCGTTGAGGAGGCCACAAAGGCCGGGTCTCTTTCAACCCTTCCCTCTCTCAAACGGTCCCTCGGACCGAGTGAGCTTCTCTTCTCAAATCACTTGGGAATCAAACTTCCCGCAAGGACCACCACACAATTGGTGTCTCTTGCCTCAATTACAAGTGAGTGTTTGATCACAAGAAAGAATGCGAAAGAAAAGAAGTGATCCAAGCGCAAGAGCTCAAATGAACACTACAAATCACTCTCTCTAGTCACTAAGGCTTTATGTGGAGTTGGGAGATGATTTGATCTCTTTTGGTGTGCTTTGCAATGAATGCTAGCTCTTGTATAGTGGTTGGAAGTTAGAAAACTTGGATGCAATGAATGGTGGGGTGGTTGGGGTATTTATAGCCCCAACCACCAAACTAGCCGTTTGGTGGAGGCTGTCTGTCGTATGGTGCACCGGACATGTCCGGTGCGCCTGCCACTTCACCAATGTCGTTGGGATTCGACTGTTGGAGCTCTGACTTCTGGGCCCGCCTGGATGTCTGGTGCACACCGGACATGTACTGTTCAATGTCCGGTGCGCCAGTATGGGCGTGTCTGACTTCTGCGCGCTTCTGGCGCGCATTGAATGCGCCTGCAGGTGACCGTTGGCGCGAAGTAGCCGTTGCTCCGGAGTTGCACCGGACAGTCCGGTGTACACCGGACATGTCCGGTGAATTATAGCGGAGCAGTCGTTCTGATTTCCCGAGGCTGCCAAGTTCCAGAGCCGCGTTCCTTTGGAGCACCGGACACTGTCCGGTGTACACCGGACAGTCCGGTGAATTATAGCGCGCCGGCTCTGAAAATTCCCGAAGCTGAGGAGTTCAGCGCGGAGTCCCCTGGTGCACCGGACATGTACTGTAGAATGTCCGGTGGTGCACCGGACATGTCCGGTGCGCCAGACCAGGGCACACTTCGGTATGTTTTTAGCTCTTCATTTTGAACCCAACTTTGGTCTTTTAATTGGCTTGTTGTGAACCTTTGACACCTGTATAACTTATACACTAGAGCAAACTAGTTAGTCCAATTGTTTGTGTTGGGCAATTCAACCACCAAAATTATTTAGGGACTAGGTGTAAGCCTAATTCCCTTTCAATCTCCCCCTTTTTGGTGATTGATGCCAACACAAACCAAAGCAAATATAGAAGTGCATAATTGAACTAGTTTGCATAATGTAAGTGCAAAGGTTGCTTGGAATTGAGCCAATATAAATACTTACAAGATATGCATGGATCGTTTCTTCGTTTTTTAACATTTTGGACCATGCTTGCACCACATGTTTTGTTTTTGCAAACTCTTTTGTAAATCCTTTTCAAAGTTCTTTTGCAAATAGTCAAAGGCAAATGAATAAGATTTTGCAAAGCATTTACAAGATTTGAAATTTTCTCCCCCTGTTTCAAATGTTTTTCCTTTGACTAAACAAAACTCCACCTAAATGAGATCCACCTCTTAGTGTTCAAGAGGGTTTTGATATACCATTTTTGAAATACTGCGTTCTCCCCCTTTTGAACACAATAAGATACCAATGGAAAATACTCTTTGAAAAACCAAGTTTTTGAAATTGGTGGTGGTGCGGTCCTTTTGCTTTGGGCTCATACTTTCTCCCCCTTTAGCATGAATCGCCAAAAACGGAATCATTAGAGCCCTTTAAGTGCTTTCTTCCCCTTTGGTCATAAATAAATGAGTTAAGATTATACCAAAGACGAAGTCCTTTTGCTTTCTCCCCCAAAGATGGAGAGCGACTCGGAGCGACGACGAAGGGTGAGTTACGGAGTGGAAGCCTTTGTCTTCGCTGAAGACTCCAATTCCCTTTCAATACACCTATGACTTGGTTTGAAATAGACTTTAAAAGCACATTAGTCATAGCATATGAAAGAGACATGATCAAAGGTATATAGATGAGCTATATGTGCAAGTCAACAAAAGAAGTTCCTAGAATCAAGAATATTTAGCTCATGCCTAAGTTTGTTAAAAGTTTGTTCATCAAGAGGCTTGGTAAAGATATCGGCTAATTGGTCTTTAGTATTAATGTAAGAAATCTCGATATCTCCCTTTTGTTGGTGATCCCTAAGAAAATGATACCGAATGGCTATGTGTTTAGTGCGGCTATGCTCGACGGGATTATCCGCCATCTTGATTGCACTCTCATTATCACATAGCAAAGGGACTTTGGTTAATTTGTAACCATAGTCCCGCAGGGTTTGCCTCATCCAAAGCAATTGCGCGCAACAATGGCTTGCGACAATGTACTCAACTTCGGCGGTGGAAAGAGAGACCGAATTTTGCTTCTTTGAAGCCCAAGACACCAAAGATCTTCCCAAGAACTGGCAAGTCCCCGATGTGCTCTTCCTATTGATTTTACACCCCGCCCAATCGGCATCCGAATATCCAATCAAATCAAATGTGGATCCCCTAGGATACCAAAGCCCAAACTTAGGAGTATAAGCCAAATATCTCAAGATTCGTTTTACGGCCGTAAGGTGAGCTTCCTTAGGGTCGGCTTGGAATCTTGCACACATGCATACGGAAAGCATAATATCCGGTCGTGATGCACATAAATAGAGTAAAGAACCTATCATCGACCGGTATACCTTTTGATCCACGGACTTACCTTCCGTGTCGAGGTCGAGATGCCCATTAGTTCCCATGGGTGTCTTGATGGGCTTGGCATCCTTCATCCCAAACTTGTTTAGAATGTCTTGAGTATACTTCGTTTGGCTAATGAAGGTGCCCTCTTGGAGTTGCTTCACTTGAAATCCCAAGAAGTACTTTAGCTCCCCCATCATAGACATCTCAAACTTTTGTGTCATGATCCTACTAAATTCTTCACATGTAGACTCGTTAGTAGACCCAAATATAATATCATCAACATAAATTTGGCATACGAACAAGTCGTTTTCAAGAGTTTTAGTAAATAAGGTAGGATCGGCTTTTCCGACTTTGAAGCCATTAGCGATAAGGAAATCTCTAAGGCATTCATACCATGCTCTTGGGGCTTGCTTGAGCCCATAAAGCGCCTTAGAGAGTTTATAAACATGGTTAGGGTACTCACTATCTTCAAAGCCGGGAGGTTGCTCAACATAGACCTCTTCCTTGATTGGTCCATTGAGGAAGGCACTTTTTACGTCCATTTGATAAAGCTTAAAGCCATGGTAAGTAGCATAGGCCAATAATATGCGAATTGACTCAAGCCTAGCTACGGGTGCATAGGTTTCACCGAAATCCAAACCTTCGACTTGGGAGTATCCCTTGGCCACAAGTCGAGCTTTGTTCCTTGTCACCACACCATGCTCATCTTGCTTGTTGCGGAAGACCCATTTGGTTCCTACAACATTTTGGTTAAGACGTGGAACTAAATGCCATACCTCATTCCTAGTGAAGTTGTTGAGCTCCTCTTGCATCGCCACCACCCAATCCGAATCTTGGAGTGCTTCCTCCACCCTGTGTGGCTCAATAGAGGAAACAAAGGAGTAATGCTCACAAAAATGTGCAACACGAGATCTAGTAGTTACCCCCTTATGAATGTCGCCGAGGATGGTGTCGACGGGGTGATCTCGTTGGATTGCTTGGTGGACTCTTGGGTGTGGCGGCCTTTGTTGCTCATCTTCCTTGTCTTCCTCATTTGCATCTCCCCCTTGATCATTGCCATCATCTTGAGGTGGCTCATTTGCTTGATCTTCTACTTCATCAACTTGAGCTTCATCCTCATTTTGAGTCGGTGGAGATGCTTGCGTGGAGGAGGACGATTGATCTTGTGCATTTGGAGGCTCTTCGGATTCCTTAGGACACACATCCCCAATCGACATGTTCCTTAGCGCGATGCACGGAGCCTCTTCATCACCTATCTTATCAAGATCAACTTGCTCTACTTGAGAGCCGTTAGTCTCATCAAACACAACGTCACAAGAAACTTCAACTTGTCCAGTGGACTTGTTAAAGACTCTATATGCCCTTGTGTTTGAATCATATCCTAGTAAAAAGCCTTCTACAGTTTTAGGAGCAAATTTGGATTTTCTACCTCTTTTAACAAGAATAAAGCATTTGCTACCAAAAACTCTAAAATATGAAATGTTGGGCTTTTTACCGGTTAGGAGTTCATAGGATGTCTTCTTGAGGATTCGGTGTAGATATAACCGGTTGATGGCGTAGCAAGCGGTGTTGACCGCCTCCGCCCAAAACCGATCCGAGGTCTTGTACTCATCAAGCATGGTTCTAGCCATGTCCAATAGAGTTCGATTCTTCCTCTCCACTACACCATTTTGTTGTGGCGTGTAGGGAGAAGAGAACTCATGCTTGATGCCCTCCTCCTCAAGGAAGTCTTCGATTTGAGAGTTCTTGAACTCCGTCCCGTTGTCGCTTCTAATCTTCTTGATCCTTAAGCCGAACTCATTTTGAGCTCGTCTCAAGAATCCCTTTAAGGTCTCTTGGGTTTGAGATTTTTCCTGTAAAAAGAATACCCAAGTGAAGCGAGAATAATCATCCACTATTACAAGACAATACTTACTCCCGCCGATGCTTATGTAAGCAATCGGGTCGAATAGATCCATGTGGAGTAGCTCAAGTGGCCTGTCGGTCGTCATGATGTTCTTGTGTGGATGATGGGCACCAACTTGCTTTCCTGCTTGACATGCGCTACAAACCCTGTCTTTCTCAAAATGAACATTTGTTAGTCCTAAAATGTGTTCTCCCTTTAGAAGCTTGTGAAGATTCTTCATCCCAACATGTGCTAGTCGGCGATGCCAGAGCCAGCCCATGTTCGTCTTAGCAATTAAGCAAGTGTCGAGTTCAGCTCTATCAAAATCTACCAAGTATAGCTGACCCTCTAACACTCCCTTAAATGCTATTGAATCATCACTTCTTCTAAAGACAGTGACACCTATATCAGTGAAAAGACAGTTGTAGCCCATTTTACATAATTGAGATACAGAAAGCAAATTGTAATCTAAAGAATCTACAAGAAAAACATTGGAAATAGAATGGTCAGGTGATATAGCAATTTTACCCAATCCTTTGACCAAACCTTGATTTCCATCCCCGAATGTGATAGCTCGTTGAGGATCTTGGTTTTTCTCGTAGGAGGAGAACATCTTCTTCTCCCCTGTCATGTGGTTTGTGCACCCGCTGTCGATGATCCAACTTGAGCCCCCGGATGCATAAACCTACAAAACAAGTTTAGTTCTTGACTTTAGGTACCCAAATGGTTTTGGGTCCTTTGGCATTAGATACAAGAACTTTGGGTACCCAAACACAAGTCTTTGACCCCTTGTACTTGCCCCCAACATATTTGGCAACTACTTTGCCGGATTTGTTAGTCAACACATAAGATGCATCAAAAGTTTTAAATGAAAGACTATGCTCATTTGATGCACTAGGAGTTTTCTTCTTAGGCAACTTAGCACGGGTTGGTTGCCTAGAGCTAGATGTCTCACCCTTATACATAAAAGCATGGTTAGGGCCAGAGTGAGACTTCCTAGAATGAATTCTCCTAATTTTGTCCTCGGGATAACCGGCAGGGTATAAAATGTAACCCTCGTTATCCTGTGGCATGGGAGCCTTGCCCTTTACAAAATTTGACAATCTTTTAGGAGGGGCATTAAGTTTGACATTGTCTCTCCTTTGGAAGCCAATGCCATCCTTGATGCGAGGGCGTCTCCCATTATAAAGCATGCTACGAGCAAATTTAAATTTTTCATTCTCTAAGTTATGCTCGGCAATTTTAGCATCTAATTTAGCTATATGATCATTTTGTTGTTTAATTAAAGCCATGTGATCATGTATATATAGCATCAATGTTAACATCTCTACATCTAGTACAAATAGAAGTGTGCTCAACGGTAGATGTAGAGGGTTTGCAAGATTTTAGTTCTACAACCTTAGCATGCAATATTTCATTTTTACTTCTAAGGTCAGAAATAGTAGCATTGCAAACATCAAAATCTTTAGCCTTAGCAAGCAATTTTTCATTTTCATTTCTAAGGCTAGCAAGAGAAATGTTCAATTCTTCAAACCTAGCAAGCAAATCATCATTAACATCTCTAGGATTGGAAGTTGAAACATTACAAACATGAGAATCAACCTTATCTAACAAATTAGCATTTTCATTTCTAAGGTTGTCTATTGTCTCATGGCAAGTACTTAGCTCACTAGATAATTTTTCACATTTTTCTACTTCTAGAGCATAAGCATTTTTAACCTTAACATGCTTCTTATTTTCTTTAATAAGGAAGTCCTCTTGGGTGTCCAAGACATCATCCTTTTCATGAATGGCACTAATCAATTCATTAAGTTTCTCTTTTTGTTGCATGTTGAGGTTGGCAAAAAGAGATCGTAAGTTATCTTCCTCATCACTAACATTTTCATCACTAGAGGATTCATATCTAGTGGAGGATTTGGATTTAACCTTCTTCTTTTTGCCGTCCTTTGCCATGAGGCACTTGTGGCCGACGTTTGGGAAGAGGAGTCCCTTGGTGACGGCGATGTTGGCGGCGTCCTCGTCGTCGGAGGAGTCGGTGGAGCTCTCGTCGGAGTCCCATTCGCGGCACACGTGGGAATCGCCGCCCCTCTTCTTGTGGTACCTCTTCTTTTCTCTTCTCTTGCCCTTCTTGTCGTTATCCCTGTCACTGTCACTTGATAATGGACATTTGGCAATAAAGTGACCGGGCTTACCACACTTGTAGCAAACCTTCTTGGAGCGGGACTTGTAGTCTTTCCCCCTCCTTTGTTTGAGGATTTGGCGGAAGCTCTTGATGACGAGCGCCATTTCCTCATTGTCGAGCTTGGAGGCGTCGATTGGTTGTCTACTTGGTGTAGACTCCTCCTTCTTTTCTTCCGTCGCCTTGAATGCGACGGGTTGAGCTTCGGATGTGGAGGGATCATCAAGCTCGTTGATCTTCCTCGAGCCTTCGATCATGCACTCAAAACTCACAAAATTCCCGATTACTTCCTCGGGGGTCATTAGTGTGTATCTTGGGTTGCCACGAATTAATTGTACTTGAGTAGGGTTAAGAAAAATAAGAGATCTTAAAATAACCTTAACCATTTCGTGGTCATCCCATTTCTTGCTCCCGAGGTTGCGCACTTGATTCACCAAGGTCTTGAGCCGGTTGTACATGTTTTGTGGCTCCTCCCCTTTGCGAAGCCGGAACCGACCGAGCTCCCCCTTGATCGTCTCCCTCTTGGTGATTTTTGTGAGCTCATCTCCTTCGTGTGCGGTTTTGAGCACATCCCAAACCTCCTTGGCGCTCTTCAACCCTTGCACTTTGTTATACTCCTCTCTACTTAGAGAGGCGAGGAGTATTGTTGTTGCTTGAGAGTTGAAGTGCTCGATTTGGACCACCTCATCCTCATCATAGTCTTCATCCCCTACGGATGGTACCTGTGCACCAAACTCAACAACATCCCATATACTTTTGTGGAGTGAGGTTAGATGAAATTGCATTAAATCACTCCATCTAGCATAATCTTCACCATCAAATGTTGGTGGTTTGCCTAATGGGACGGAAAATAAAGGTGTATGTTTGGAAATGCGAGGGTAGCGTAGGGGAATCTTACTATACTTCTTACGCTCTTGGCGCTTAGAAGTGACGGACGCCACGTCGGAGCCGGAGGTGGATGCCGATGACGAATCGGTCTCGTAGTAGACCACCTTCTTCATCCTCTTTTTCTTGTCCCCACTCCGTTGCGGCTTGTGGGAGGAAGACTTCTCCTTCTTCTCTTTGTGTGAAGAAGATTTCTTCTCCTTCCCTTTGGGGGAATCCTTCTTCTTCTCCTTCCCTTTGGAGGAGTCTTTCTTCTCCTTCCTCTTGGTGCGGGACTCTTCCGATGAAGTGCTCCCGTGGCTTGTAGTGGGCTTTTCGCCGGTCTCCATCTCCTTCTTGGCGTGATCTCCCGACATCACTTCGAGCGGTTAGGCTCTAATGAAGCACCGAGCTCTGATACCAATTGATAGTCGCCTAGAGGGGGGGTGAATAGGGCGAAACTGAAATTTACAAATATAAACACAACTACAAGCTGGGTTAGCGTTAGAAATAAGGAGAGTCCGAGAGAGGGCGTGAAAACAAATCGCAAGCGAATAATGAAGTGAGATACGTGGATTTGTTTTACCGAGGTTCGGTTCTCTCAAACCTACTCCCCGTTGAGGAGGCCACAAAGGTCGGGTGTCTTTCAACCCTTCCCTCTCTCAAACGGTCCCTCGGACCGAGTGAGCTTCTCTTCTCAAATCACTTGGGAATCAAACTTCCCGCAAGGACCACCACACAATTGGTGTCTCTTGCCTCAATTACAAGTGAGTGTTTGATCACAAGAAAGAATGCGAAAGAAAAGAAGCGATCCAAGCGCAAGAGCTCAAATGAACACTACAAATCACTCTCTCTAGTCACTAAGGCTTTGTGTGGAGTTGGGGGAGGATTTGATCTCTTTTGGTGTGCTTTGCAATGAATGCTAGCTCTTGTATAGTGGTTGGAAGTTAGAAAACTTGGATGCAATGAATGGTGGGGTGGTTGGGGTATTTATAGCCCCAACCACCAAACTAGCCGTTTGGTGGAGGCTGTCTGTCGTATGGTGCACCGGACAGTCTGGTGTACACCGGACAGTCCGGTGCACACCGGACATGTCCGGTGCGCCTGCCACTTCACCAATGCCGTTGGGATTCGACCGTTGGAGCTCTAACTTCTGGGCCCGCCTGGATGTCCGGTGCACACCGGACATGTACTGTTCAAAGTCCGGTGCGCCAGTATGGGCGTGCCTGACTTCTGCGCGCTTCTGGCGCGCATTGAATGCGCCTGCAGGTGACCGTTGGCGCGAAGTAGCCGTTGCTCCGGAGTTGTACCGGACAGTCCGGTGTACACCGGACATGTCCGTTGAATTATAGCGGAGCAGCCGTTCTGATTTCCCGAGGCTGCCAAGTTCCAGAGCCGCGTTCCTTTGGAGCACCGGACACTGTCCGGTGTACAGTCCGGTGAATTATAGCGCGCCGGCTTTGAAAATTCCCGAAGCTGAGGAGTTCAGCGCGGAGTCCCCTGGTGCACCGGACAGGTACTGTAGAATGTCCGGTGGTGCACCGGACATGTCCGGTGCGCCAGACCAGGGCACACTTCGGTATGCTTTTAGCTCTTCATTTTGAACCCAACTTTGGTCTTTTAATTGGCTTGTTGTGAACCTTTGACACCTGTATACCTTATACACTAGAGCAAACTGGTTAGTCCAATTGTTTGTGTTGGGCAATTCAACCACCAAAATTAATTGGGGACTAGGTGTAAGCCTAATTCCCTTTCACCGGGGACCTAGGGGTTGTGGAGGCTAGGCATGCCCCAATCCGGGTAGGTTATCGAGAGGTAACGAAATTTGATCCTCTTTTTGAGTTCCTTGTGTTATTCTCTGTCTCTTCATGCCTCAGTCTGAAGCGCAAGGCGGGTGCATCGATCTTGACCACCGCAAAGGTCGTGAAGACGTGTGCGGGGTCATCGGCCGGGGCTGCGGCCCACCCAGTCCCCTGGGTCGACGCTGCCCGGGAGGCTCTTCAGCGGGGTGACGAGGCGTCCAGGCTTGCCCTAGAGGGGTAGGCTAGACAGGAGGTCTTTGTTGCCGAGGTGGCTGCGGCGCCCCCGACAATGTCTGTCGAGTTCATCTTAGACCTATCCATGGAGGGCTGGGGGTGGCTGACACGACATGGCGGCGGTGGCGCCAACTCCCTCGGTATCAGTGATCTCTCTCCTCGATTCCCCGGCTTCCGACCGAGGCGAGGGGGTGGCTGACGCCGATGAAGCTGGTCCCTCAATGCGGCCGGAGGTCCTAGTCCTAGAGCACACCGTGCTCTTCCTTGACGATGAGGTGAGCAGCGTCGTTGTCCCCATTGGGAGAATCCCATCGGGTGGGGAGACCCACGCCTTATGTGGCTAGACATCGACTCCCTAGACGATGAGCCAATGTTTGTCCTTGACGAGGAGGAGGAGTAGGAGATGTGGGAGGAATTCTAGAACCTTGGCCGGGTAAGAGGATCGAGCATCTTGCATGGCGACACATCCCCTTTCGTAGGGTGTGTCTTGATGGTGTCAATTTTCCTTTCAAGGTCTCATGGCGAAGACCGCTGCCAAGTCCTTCCTTTGTTGTGAGTGTGGCGTCTAGGACACGCTACGGTGCTAGAGGGGCTTGCTTGATTGGTCAAATGAGCAGCTTGCCCAGAAGAGCGTCGAGGCAGCAGATCTCTAAGCGTTGTGCTCGGAACTTAGGGACGAGGCCGCAGCGGCACAGCGGGAGGTGGCACCCTTGGCCATGAAGGTTCGCTCGCTCAAAGAGCACCTTCAGAGGGTGTCTGGCGAATGGGAGGAGCTTTGGTGTCAGGCTGTCGAAGCCTCTTCCTGAGATAGATCCCTCACCGAGGATCTCAAGGACCAGCAGTCCGAGGCCCAGGGCCTAAGGAACCTAGTGGGAGGTATGTGTTGCTTTCCTATATTTCACCTACCCCAACCATCTTGGTTGTGTCTCAGCATTTTGTCTGATTTTAGAGCTTGAGCGAGACCTCGATGTCTCTATTGAGACGTCCCAAACGCTCTCCCAGACTGTTGACGAGAAGATTGTCGCGCTCAATGCTCTGTCCGAGGCGGTGGCAGACTTTTGCCAAACCTTCGACGCTGAAGACATCCCCTCGGGTGGATCTTTGCCGGGCTATTTACTCATGAGGTTCGGTCATACCATAAAGGTGCCCTGTGTCCCCGTTGAGGAGCCTACGAAGAGCCAGGTCTTTTCCAACCTTAATCCTCCCTTCATCGACCATAAAGATCTAAGTGAAATCACTCAAACTGCTCAACGAGCGGGTAATACAAACTTCTTGAGGTTGTCGACAAGACTGAAGACTCTCAAGCGACTTCTAGCTGTTTAGGAGCTAGAAGCTCCAAGAGAACAAATCCGCACAAGTCAATGTTTGCTCAGAGCTCAACAAGAGAGAGGGAGAGAAATAAAAGTTCAAGAATGGAGAACCAATCTTCACACCAAGTTTTCCTCAAACCTTTGGAGAGGAAGAGAGTTGAGTTGTGAGAGGGATTGGGGGAGTAAATGCCCTTCAAAATGCTTTTTTGTCACAAGTTTGGTTAGAGTTGCATGTGTGGGGTCAATGTGGATAGAGATAGTTGGAGCTATTTATATGGAGGTGTCCATATCTGACCATTGTATTGAAGTCTGCGAGTTATGCGGTTGAACCACATGAAACAACGATTGAGTTGATTTTCTATAGAGAAGTCAATTAAAGTCACTGGTTCAACGATCGAGTCGATTTTCTATAGAGAAGTCAATTAAATATTAAGTCAATTAAATATTAAGTCAATTAAAGTCACCACATGAAACAACCGTTTGAGTCGATTTTCTAATTGTTTAGTACACAATACTTAATATTTAAATATTTAATGTGTGTAAGCTTATATAGTTTAAGGGATATCATTTATTCCTTCTCTTCCAATTTTTAGGAACATATCTAATAATTCAGACACACATCACACATGCCACAGGCTAGCGGGTATAGGTCAAGAGAGAACATACACATCCCACCATACCCGATGGGTATAATAAAGTGCCCAATAAAATACACGTGGGCATCAAAATTCACTATACCCATGCCCTAATGAGGTTTTTACCCATCAAGTATTGGGTATCCATTGCTATCTCTATTGGTAAAGATCAGAACTAGTAATCAAAAATAAAAAAATGTGAAAATAAATGGGTGAACGGCTTGAACTACCCCCTCCCCTTCTATTTTGTACGAGTGCAAGAGTATGATAGTGTATGAGTGCAAAGAGTATGATAGAGTTCCGTTTTTTAAACCGGAGGGATAAAATCACAAAGTTGAAAAACGATAAGTAAAATCACAATTATAAGGCTAAAGAGGGATATAATCACAAATGCCACATTGAGAGCACCTAGAGGGGGGGTGAATAGGTGATCCTGTAAAACTTCAAAACTTAAGCCACAAAAACTTATTAAGTGTTAGCACAATTATGGCCAAGTGGCTAGAGAGGAGTCAAAACACAATAACCACAAGAAATCAATCACAGAGATGACACGGTGGTTATCCCGTGGTTCGGCCAAGTACAAAACTTGCCTACTCCACGTTGTGGCGTCCCAACGGACGAGAGTTGCACTCAACTCCTCTCAAGTGATCCAATGATCAACTTGAATACCACGGTGTTCTTGCTTTTCTTTTCTCAATCCCGTTTGCGAGGAATCTCCACAACTTGGAGCCTCTCGCCCTTACAAAAAGATGTTCACAGAGAATCACGGAGCAAGGGAGGGATTAGCAACTCACACACGACAAAAAATCACAGCAAATACGCACACACAAGACCCAGACTTGAGCTCAAGAGACTAGCACACTAGAACGGAGCTCAAATCACTAGAATGTCGAACAAGTGCGCAAGATTGATGTGTGAGTGATCAAGAGTGCTCAAGGAATGCTTCGTTCTCTCCTCCATGCGCCTAGGGGTCCCTTTTATAGCCCCAAGGCAGCTAGGAGCCGTTGAGAACAAATCTGGAAGGCCATCCTTGCCTTCTGTCGTCGGGCGCACCGGACAGTCCGGTGCACACCGGACACTGTCCGGTGCCCGATTTCTTTCCTTAACAGGCGCAGCCGACCGTTGGAGATCTGGCGCACCGGACAGTCCGGTGCACACCGGACAGTCCGGTGCCTTCTTCCGACCGTTGGCCAGACCACGTGTCGCGCGCAGATTCCGCGGCCGACCGTTGGCTCGGCCGACCGTTGGCTCACCGGACAGTCCGGTGCACACCGGACAGTCCGGTGAATTTTAGCCGTACGCCGTCGGCAAATTCCCGAGAGCGGCCTCTTCGGCCGAGGCAGCCTGGCGCACCGGACACTGTCCGGTGCACCACCGGACAGTCCGGTGCCTCAGACCGAAACAGCCTGTTGGCTGTACACAGCCAACATTCTCCTTTTCTTCTTCTCTCTGTTTCTAACACTTAGACAAATATATTAGTACACAAAACCAATGTACTAAGACTTAGAAACATACCTTTACTTGTGATTTTCACTTTGTTCATCCATGGGCATAGATTCACATTTAAGCACTTGTGTTGGCACTTAATCACCAAAATACTTAGAAATGGCCCAAAGGCACATTTCCCTTTCAATCTCCCCCTTTTTGGTGATTTATGCCAACACAATATAAAGCAACTAGAACAAGTGCAAAATCACTTCAAATAGAATAAATTTGAGTTTTATTCAATTTTGGCATATATGGATCATCCTTTGCCACCACTTGGTTTGTTTTTGCAAATCAAACTCAAATCTCTATCTCTAAGTCAAACACACATGTTGAAGCATAAAGAGAGTCATTCCAAAAGCGATTGATCAAGGATTTCAAAAACTCCCCCTATTTCCCATAGTCAAAAACTTCTCCCCACAAGAAGCCAACTTTTGACGAAAGAGACAATGCAAGAGTTTTGAATAAACCAAAAGCTTTTGAATAAACCAAAAGCTCTATTCTACTATTTTTCAAAATCTCTCAAGTGGTAGCTGATCCATTTTTCACTTTTCACTTTGGCCTTTATTTTCTCCCCCTTTGGCATCAAGCACCAAAACGGGATCAACTTTGGCCCTTTAACCCCATTGCCTCACCAAAATCTTCAATTAAGAGCAAATGGCAATAAGAGTTCATGAGATGAACTTGGAATAAGTTACCCTCTCATCGGAGTGCAGTGGAAGTCTTTCATGGTCCAAGTCCACCTTTTCTCTTTCAATTCTCCTTCGAGACTAAATCAAGCAAACTCAAGCAGATGGTTAGTCTCAAAGGGTCAAGCTGTAACACATCTCCCCCTAAACATGTGCATCACTTTGCAACGGACTTGTGAGGTCCAGGGAGTGTTTGTACAACTTGAGCACCATAATAAGCAACAAAATGCAGAAGGAACATGATCAAAGGCATAAACACATGTATGCTACAATTCAATCCAAGTTCCGCGAATCTAAGACATTTAGCTCACTACGCAGCCTGCAAAAGGTCTTCTCATTTAGAGGTTTGGTAAAGATATCGGCTAGCTGGTTCTCGGTGCTAACATGAAACACTTCGATATCCCCCTTTTGCTGGTGGTCTCTCAAAAAGTGATGCCGGATGTCTATGTGCTTTGTGCGGCTGTGTTCAACAGGATTTTCCGCCATGCAGATCGCACTCTCATTATCACATAGGAGTGGGACTTTGCTCAGATTGTAGCCAAAGTCCCGGAGGGTTTGCCTCATCCAAAGTAGTTGCGCGCAACACTGTCCTGCGGCAACGTACTCGGCCTCAGCGGTGGATAGGGCAACGGAAGTTTGTTTCTTAGAGTTCCACGACACCAGGGACCTTCCTAAGAATTGGCACGTCCCCGATGTGCTCTTCCTATCGACCTTACATCCAGCATAGTCGGAGTCTGAGTATCCAACCAAGTCAAAGGTAGACCCCTTTGGATACCAGAGCCCGAAGCAAGGCGTAGCAACTAAATATCTCAGAATTCGCTTCACCGCCACTAAGTGACATTCCTTAGGATCGGATTGAAATCTAGCACACATGCATACGCTAAGCATAATATCCGGTCTACTAGCACATAAATAAAGCAAAGAACCTATCATGGACCGGTATGCTTTTTGATCAACGGACTTACCTCCTTTGTTGAGGTCAGTGTGTCCGTCGGTTCCCATCGGAGTCTTTGCGGGCTTGGCGTCCTTCATCCCAAACCGCTTTAGCAGATCTTGCGTGTACTTCGTTTGGGAGATGAAGGTGCCGTCCTTGAGTTGCTTCACTTGGAACCCAATGAAGTAGTTCAACTCGCCCATCATCGACATCTCGAATTTCTGCGTCATCACCCTGCTAAACTCTTCACAAGACTTTTGGTTAGTAGAACCAAATATTATGTCATCGACATAAATTTGGCACACAAACAAATCACCATCACATGTCTTTGTAAAAAGAGTTGGATCGGCTTTCCCAACCTTGAAAGCATTAACAATTAGAAAGTCTCTAAGGCATTCATACCATGCTCTTGGGGCTTGCTTAAGTCCATAGAGCGCCTTAGAGAGCTTACACACGTGGTCGGGGTACCGTTCATCCTCGAAACCAGGGGGTTGCTCCACGTACACCTCCTCCTTGATTGGCCCGTTGAGGAAAGCGCTCTTCACATCCATTTGGTACAACCTGAAAGAATGATGAGCGGCATATGCTAGCAAGATACGAATAGACTCTAGCCTAGCCACAGGAGCAAAAGTCTCCTCAAAGTCCAAACCTGCGACTTGGGCATAACCTTTTGCCACAAGTCGAGCCTTGTTCCTTGTCACCACTCCGTGCTCGTCTTGTTTGTTGCGGAACACCCACTTGGTTCCCACAACATTTTGCTTAGGACGAGGCACCAACGTCTAAACTTCATTCCTCTTGAAGTTGTTGAGCTCCTCTTGCATGGCCAACACCCAGTCCGGATCTAGCAAGGCCTCTTCTACCCTGAAAGGCTCAATAGAAGAGACAAAGGAGTAATGTTCACAAAAATTAACTAATCGTGATCGAGTAGTTACTCCCTTGCTAATGTCACCCAGAATTTGGTCGACGGGATGATCCCTTTGAATCATCGCTCGAACTTGGGTTGGAGGTGCCGGTTGCGCATCTTCCTCCATCACATGATCATCTTGTGCTCCCCCTTGATCACACGCCTCCTGTTGATGAACCTGTTCATCGTCTTGAGTTGGGGGTAGCACCATAGTTGAGGAAGATGGTTGATCTCGTTCATCTTGTTCCTGTGGCCGCACTTCTCCAATCGCCATAGTTCGTATAGCGGCCGTCGGAACATCTTCTTCATCTACATCATCACAATCAACAACTTGCTCTCTTGGAGAGCCATTAGTCTCATCAAATACAACGTCGCTAGAGACTTCAACCAAACCTGATGATTTGTTGAAGACTCTATACGCCTTTGTATTTGAGTCATAACCTAACAAAAACCCTTCTACTGCTTTGGGAGCAAATTTAGAATTTCTACCCTTCTTTACTAGAATGTAGCACTTGCTCCCAAATACACGAAAGTACGATACATTGGGTTTGTTACCGGTTAGTAGCTCATACGACGTCTTCTTGAGGAGGCAGTGAAGGTAGACCCTGTTGATGGCGTGGCAAGCCGTGTTCACGGCTTCCGACCAAAATCGCTCGGGGGTCTTGAACTCTCCAAGCATAGTCCTCGCCATATCAATTAGCGTCCTGTTCTTCCTCTCTACCACACCATTTTGCTGTGGTGTGTAGGGAGCGGAGAACTCATGCTTGATCCCTTCCTCCTCAAGGAACTCCTCCACTTGAAGGTTCTTGAACTCGGACCCGTTGTCGCTTCTTATCTTCTTCACCTTGAGCTCAAACTCATTTTGAGCTCTCCTGAGGAAGCGCTTGAGGGTCCCTTGGGTTTCAGACTTATCCTGCAAGAAGAACACCCAAGTGAAGCGGGAAAAGTCATCAACAATAACTAAACCATACTTACTTCCCCCTATGCTTAGATAGGCGACGGGTCCGAAGAGATCCATATGTAGCAGCTCCAGGGGTCTTGATGTGGTCATCACATTCTTGCTGTGATGCGTTCCTCCCACCTGTTTACCTGCCTGACAAGCTGCACAAGGTCTATCTTTTTCGAATTGTACGTTAGTTAAACCTATCACGTATTCTCCCTTTAGAAGCTTGTGAAGGTTCTTCATCCCCACATGTGCTAAGCGGCGATGCCACAGCCAGCCCATGCTAGTCTTAGCTATTAAGCATGCATCTAGACCGGCTTCTTCTTTTGCAAAATCAACTAAATAAAGTTTGCCGTCTAATACACCCTTAAAAGCTAGTGAACCATCACTTCTTCTAAAGACAGACACATCTACATTTGTAAATAGACAGCTATATCCCATATTGCATAATTGACTAACAGATAGTAAATTATATCCTAGAGACTCTACTAAAAACACATTAGAGATAGAATGCTCATTAGAAATTGCAATTTTACCTAACCCTTTTACCTTGCCTTGATTCCCATCACCGAATATGATTGAATCTTGGGAATCCTTATTCTTGACGTAGGAGGTGAACATCTTCTTCTCCCCCGTCATATGGTTTGTGCATCCGCTGTCAATAATCCAGCTTGAACCCCCGGATGCATAAACCTGCAAGGCAAATTTAGGCTTGGGTTTTAGGTACCCAACTCATGTTGGGTCCTACAAGGTTAGCACAAATATTCTTAGGGACCCAAATGCAAGTTTTGTCTCCCTTGCATCTTGCCCCTAACTTCCTAGCAATTACCTTTCTATCCTTTCTACAAATTGCAAAGGAAGCATTCAAAGCATGATATATTGTAGAAGGCTCATTAACTTTCCTAGGAATGTTAACAACATTTCTCCTAGGCATATTATGAACAACATCCCTTCTACCAACATTTCTATTATGCACATATGAAGAACTAGAAGCAAACATAGCATGAGAAAAATCATCGTACTCATTATAACTCCTATAAGCATTGCTAGTTTGTCTCCTATCATGATACAAAAAGGCATGGTTCTTTTTAGCACTAGTAGCCATAGGGGCCTTCCCTTTCTCCTTAGTGGGAATGGGAGCCTTATGGCTTGTTAAGTCCTTGGCTTCCCTTTTTAAGCCAAGCCCATCCTTAATTGAGGGGTGTCTACCAACCGTGTAGGCATCCCTAGCAAATTTTAGTTTATCAAAATTACTCTTGCTAGTCTTAAGTTGAGCATTAAGACTAGCTAATTCATCATTCAATTTTGAAATAGAAGTTAAGTGTTTGCTACAAGCATTAATATCAATATCCTTACACCTAGTGCAAATTTCAACATATTCAACACAAGAGTTGGATTTATTTACTTCTACTAGTTTAGCATTTAAATCATCGTTTATGCTCTTTAAGTTAGAAATAGAATCATGGCATGTTGACACTTCACAAGCAAGCATTTCATTCCTCTTAATTTCTAATGCAAGGGATTTTTGAGCCTCTACAAACTTATCATGTTCTTCATACAACAAATCCTCTTGCTTTTCTAAAAGTATATTCTTTTCATTCAAGGCATCAATTAATTCATTAATTTTGTCTATCTTAGATCTATCTAAGCCTTTGAACAAACATGAATAATCTAATTCATCCTCATCACTAGATTCGTCCTCACTTGAAGAAGCATAGGTAGAGTTGCGAGTACATACCTTCTTCTCCCTTGCCATAAGGCATGTGTGACGCTCGTTTGGGAAGAGGGTTGATTTGTTGAAGGCGGTGGCGGCGAGTCCTTCATTGTTGGAGTCGGAAGAGGAGCAATCTGAGTCCCACTCCTTGCCTAGATGCGCCTCGCCCTTTGCCTTCTTGTAATGCTTCTTCTTTTCCCTCTTGTTTCCCTTTTCCTGGTCACTATCATTATCGGGGCAGTTAGCGATAAAATGACCAATCTTACCGCACTTGAAGCATGAGCGCTTCCCCTTCGTCTTGGTCTTGCTTGGCTGCCCCTTGTGACCCTTTAGCACCGTCTTTGAAGCGTTTGATGATGAGAGCCATCTCTTCATCATTAAGTCCGACCGCCTCAATTTGTGCCACCTTGCTAGGTAGTGCCTCCTTACTTCTTGATGCTTTGAGAGCAAAAGGTTGTGGTTCGTTGATCGGTCCATTCAAGGCGTCGTCCACGTATCTTGCCTCCTTGATCATCATTCGCCCGCTGACGAATTTTCCTAAGACTTCTTCGGGCGACATTTTGGTGTACCTGGGATTCTCACGAATATTATTCACCAAATGAGGATCAAGAACGGTAAAGGACCTTAGCATTAGTCGGACGACGTCGTGGTCCGTCCATCGCGTGCTTCTGTAGCTCCTTATTTTGTTGATAAGGGTCTTGAGCCGGTTGTATGTTTGAGTTGGCTCCTCGCCCCTTATCATCGCGAACCGTCCAAGCTCGCCCTCCACCAACTCCATTTTGGTGAGCAAGGTAGCGTCATTTCCCTCATGAGAGATCTTGAGGGTATCCCAGATTTGCTTGGCGTTATCCAAGCCACTCACTTTGTTATATTCATCCCTGCACAATGAAGCTAGAAGAACAGTAGTAGCTTGTGCATTCTTATGGATTTGCTCATTAATGAATATAGGACTATCCGAACTATTAAAGTGCATTCCACTATCTACAATCTCCCATATACTAGGATGGAGAGAAAATAGGTGACTACACATTTTGTGGCTCCAAAATCCGTAGTCCTCCCCATCAAAGTGTGGGGGCTTGCCGAGTGGAATGGAAAGCAAATGTGAATTTGAGCTTTGCGGAATACGAGAGTAGTCAAAGGAAAAGTTAGAATTAACCGGTTTCCTTTGCTCGTAGTCATTGTGGTCGTCGTCCTTTTGGGAAGAAGTAGACTCATCACTGTCGTCGTAGTAGACGATCTCCTTGATGCGCCTCGTCTTCTTCTTCTTTCCTTCCTTTCGTCTATGACCCGAGCCGGAGTCGGTAGGCTTGTCATCTTTGAGCTCATTGACGAAGGACTCCTTCTCCTTATCGTTGATCACGATTCCCTTCCCCTTAGGATCCATCTCTTCGGGCGGCTAGTCCCTTTCTTGAAGAGAACGACTCTGATACCAATTGAGAGCACCTAGAGGGGGGGGTGAATAGGTGATCCTGTAAAACTTCAAAACTTAAGCCACAAAAACTTATTAAATGTTAGCACAATTATGGCCAAGTGGCTAGAGAGGAGTCAAAACACAATAACCACAAGAAATCAATCACAGAGATGACACGGTGGTTATCCCGTGGTTCGGCCAAGTACAAAACTTGCCTACTCCACGTTGTGGCGTCCCAACGGACGAGAGTTGCACTCAACTCCTCTCAAGTGATCCAATGATCAACTTGAATACCACGGTGTTCTTGCTTTTCTTTTCTCAATCCCGTTTGCGAGGAATCTCCACAACTTGGAGCCTCTCGCCCTTACAAAAAGATGTTCACAGAGAATCACGGAGCAAGGGAGGGATTAGCAACTCACACACGACAAAAAATCACAGCAAATACGCACACACAAGACCCAGACTTGAGCTCAAGAGACTAGCACACTAGAACGGAGCTCAAATCACTAGAATGTCGAACAAGTGCGCAAGATTGATGTGTGAGTGATCAAGAGTGCTCAAGGAATGCTTCGTTCTCTCCTCCATGCGCCTAGGGGTCCCTTTTATAGCCCCAAGGCAGCTAGGAGCCGTTGAGAACAAATCTGGAAGGCCATCCTTGCCTTCTGTCGTCGGGCGCACCGGACAGTCCGGTGCACACCGGACACTGTCCGGTGCCCGATTTCTTTCCTTAACAGGCGCAGCCGACCGTTGGAGATCTGGCGCACCGGACAGTCCGGTGCACACCGGACAGTCCGGTGCCTTCTTCCGACCGTTGGCCAGACCACGTGTCGCGCGCAGATTCCGCGGCCGACCGTTGGCTCGGCCGACCGTTGGCTCACCGGACAGTCCGGTGCACACCGGACAGTCCGGTGAATTTTAGCCGTACGCCGTCGGCAAATTCCCGAGAGCGGCCTCTTCGGCCGAGGCAGCCTGGCGCACCGGACACTGTCCGGTGCACCACCGGACAGTCCGGTGCCTCAGACCGAAACAGCCTGTTGGCTGTACACAGCCAACATTCTCCTTTTCTTCTTCTCTCTGTTTCTAACACTTAGACAAATATATTAGTACACAAAACCAATGTACTAAGACTTAGAAACATACCTTTACTTGTGATTTTCACTTTGTTCATCCATGGGCATAGATTCACATTTAAGCACTTGTGTTGGCACTTAATCACCAAAATACTTAGAAATGGCCCAAAGGCACATTTCCCTTTCACACATAATACAAAAACATTATATAGTCTTTCTCATAAGGTACATATAATGTGTATCTTCTACATTCTCTCAACAATCTACACAATGTTTTTCTAGACAACTCAAGAGATCTAAGCAAATCAAGTAACTATCTCAACAATACCACATGAGAGGATGGACTTTTGATAACCTTTTTCCATTCTTAAATAAGAAAAATCTTCAATACATTCCAAAAAATGGACAACACATCCCCTCTTATTACGTCATGAACACAATTCCTCTCTGTTCTTGGTGCAACCTTAAGGAGAGAGATGATGTATAAAGCAAGTGCATTAATACATGTTAAAGACATCAACCGATACTAATGTGCAATATAGATACACGACAGTTAGAACTGATATATTGATGCTTACATCAATACCAGTTCTAAAGCAATCGATCATGATGTTCTCGAACAGAAGCACATTTTTTATAGTGATCTGTATATCCGGTCTTCTATATATCAAATAACTATATTAAGGACATAGTATACTCCATTTTTGTATGTACGCATTTGTTAAACCCTACATATTTATTTTACCCTAAAATGTTATATATATATATAGTTTTGTTTAATCCGATGTCTATAAATATAAAAATGAATAGTGTCGGGGACCATAATTAGGGGTACCCTCAAGGCTCCTAATTCTCAGCTGGTAACCCCCATCAGCATAAAGCTGCAAAGGCCTGATGGGTGCAATTAAGACAGGAATCAGTCCACTCGAGGGACTCGATCACGCCTCGCCCGAGCCTAGCCTCGGACAAGGGCAGCCGACCCCGGAGGATTTCCGTCTCACCCGAGGCCCCCCTCCAGCGGCGAATATATTTCCGGCTCGCCCGAGGCCCTGTCTTCGCCAAGAAGCAACCCTGACCAAATCGCCGCACCGACCGACCAAATCGCAGTGGCATTTAATGCAAAGGTGGCCTGACACCTTTATCCTGACGCGCGCCCCCCCAGCCGGCAGAGCCGAAGTGACCGCCGTCACTTCGCCGCTCCACTGACCGGCCTGACAGAAGGACAGCGCCGCCTGCGCCACTCCGACTGCGGTGCCACTTGACAGAGTGAGACTGACAAGCAGTCAGGCCCGGCCAAAGGCACCATAGGAAACTCTGCTCCGCCCGACCAAGGGCTCGGACTCGGGCTAAGCCCTGGAAGACGGCGAACTCCGCTCCGCCCGACCCAGGGCTCGGACTCGGGCTAAGCCCCGGAAGACGGCGAACTCCGTTCCGCCCGACCCAGGGCTTGGACTCGGGCTAAGCCCCGGAAGACGACGAACTCCGCTCCGCCCGACCTAGGGCTCGGACTCGGGCTCAGCCCCAGAAGACGACGAACTCCGCTTCGCCCGACCCCAGGGCTCGGACTACACCCTGGCCTCAGCCGACAGTCTCCGCCTCGCCCGACCCAGGGGCTCGGACTCGACCTCGACCACGGAAGGCAGACTCGATCTCGGCTTCGGAGGAGCTTCCACATCGCCCAACCTAGGGCGCAGACCAGCCACGTCGACAGGAGGCGCCATCATCACCCTACCCCGAGCTGACTCGGGCCACGGGGGACAAGACCGGTGTCCCATCTGGCTCGCTCCGCCAGATAGGCAATAATGGCGCCCCGCGTACTCTGTGACGACGACGGCTCTCAACCCCCTTACGGAAGCAAGAGGACGTCAGCAAGGACTCAACAGCTCCGACAGCTGTCCCTCCGCCAGGCTCCATCGCTCCTCCGACGGCCACGACCTCACACCAGCTGGGTGCCAAAATCTCTCCGGCTGCCACAACGGCATGTACTTAGGGCGCTAGCTCTCCTCCGCTAGACACGTAGCACTCTGCTACACCCCCATTGTACACCTGGATCCTCTCCTTACGCCTATAAAAGGAAGGACCAGGGCCCTCTTAGAGAGGGTTGGCCGCGCGGGGACGAGGATGAGACAGGCGCTCGCTCCCTCTCCCACGTGGACGCTTGTAACCCCCTACTGCAAGCGCACCCGACCTGGGCGCGGGACGAACACGAAGGCCGCGGGATTCCCACCTCTCTCACACCGGTCTCCGACCGCCTCGCTTTACCCCCTTCGCGCTCGGCCTCGCGCTCGACCCATCTGGGCTGGGGCACGCGGCGACATTCACTCGTCGGCTCAGGGACCCCCCGGTCTCGAAACGCCGACAGTTGGCGCGCCAGGTAGGGGCCTGCTGCGTGTTGGCGAACAGCTTCCCGTCAAGCTCTAGATGGGCAGTCTCCAGCGACCTCTCCAACCCGGGACGGTGCTCCGTTTCGGGAGTCTCGAGTTCATGTCCCTCGACGGCAGCTACGACATGAAACTCATTCCACCGCCGGGCGGCAGCGGCAACGGCGGCCGACAGCCCGCCCGCCGGCGGCGGAATCGACGACGTCTTCCCCGCGTGGTGGAAGAACAATCTTCGAGCTCATCCCGCCCTCTTCCCCGCCGGCGGCGGGGTAGGCGGGGCAACCAAGGCCAAGCAGGAGGCAGTGCCTCGTCGGCCGTCGAGCGAGTCGACAGCGTCGGCACCCCAACAGGGGGCGCACCGGGTATCGACCTCGCGCTTGAGACGAAGACGAGCGTCGTCTCCCCGCGACACGCCAATCCCGAGCAAGCGGACGACGCCAGCACGCTCGCGAAAAGCTTGCTGGACGTCACCCTCGTACCTGAGACGACGGTGCATTCAGTCCCCGACATGACTTCATCACCGCCCGTCAACCAAGAGGTACCGACCGATTCTCATCCCACGTCATTTGGGTTCAGCCTCAACCCGCCTAGCGGCTTCGCTTTGGCGGGTGCTCTCGTAGAGGCGAGCCCAAACCCTCTGGGGTTTCGTATGCGGTCACCTTGGGACCGGCTGACGGATGTCTCGACCTATGGGCCCTCTCGGTCCGAGGAAGACGACGAGCCCAGCTTCTGTTGGGATTTCTCTGGACTTGGCAACCCCAGTGCCATGCGGGACTTCATGACCGCATGCGACTACTGCCTCTCCGACTGTTCCGACGGTAGCCGTAGCCTCGGCGACGAGGACTGCGGCCCAAGTCGCGAATGCTTCCACGTCGATCTAGGGGGTCCCTCCGAACGTAACCATCTCGGCATGCCGGAGGACGGTGATCTCCCTAGGCCGGTGCCTCGCGTTGACATCCCACGGGAGCTAGCTGTGGTCCCCGTTCAGGCAGGGGGCCATGACCCACAGCTCGAGCAAATCCGCGGGGTGCAGGCCAGGCTCGACGAGGGAGCAGGAGCGCTTGAGCCGATCCGCCGGGACGTCGGGCAGGCATGGGCGGGCCAACCTCCGGACGGAGAAATACGTCATCTACCCCAGGGCTTCCAGCACCGCATCGCCGACGCTGTCAGGGTCAGGCCGCCACCCGCATCTAGTGGGGTCAGCCAGAACCTGGCTGCGGCAGCAATGCTTCTCCGCGCGATGCCGGAGCCATCAACCACCGAGGGACGGCGAATCCAGGGAGAGCTCAAGAATCTCCTGGAAGGCGCCGCGGTCCGACGGGCCGAGAGCTCCGCCTCCCGAAGGCAGGGGTACCCCTCGGAACCTCATGCCGCGACTTCCCGATTCATGCAGGAAGCCTCGGTCTACACCGGGCGCACGCGCAACACCGCGCCTGCGGCCCCGGGTCGCCTCGGCAACGAGCACCATCACCGCGGCCGTCGGGCCCACCTCGACGAGAGGGTGCGCCGAGGCTACCACCCCAGGCATGGGGGACGCTACGACAACGGGGAGGATCGGAGTCCCTCGCCCAAACCACCCGGTCCACAGGCCTTCAACCGGGCCATCCGACGGGCGCCGTTCCCGACCCGGTTCCGACCCCCGACTACTATCACAAAGTACTCGGGGGAGACGAGACCGGAACTATGGCTCGCGGACTACCGTCTGGCCTGCCAGCTGGGTGGAACAGACGATGACAACCTCATCATCCGCAACCTCCCCCTGTTTCTCTCCGACACCGCTCGCGCCTGGTTGGAGCACCTGCCTCCGGGGCAGATCTCCAACTAGGACGACCTAGTCCAAGCTTTCGCCAGCAATTTCCAGGGCACGTACGTGCACCCCGGGAATTCCTGGGACCTCCGAAGCTGCCGACAGTAGCGGGGAGAGTCTCTCCGGGACTACATCTGGCGATTCTCGAAGCAGCGCACCGAGCTGCCCAACATCACCGACTCAGATGTCATCGGCGCGTTCCTCGCCGGCACCACCTGCCGCGACCTGGTGAGCAAGCTGGGTCGCAAGACCCCCACCAGGGCGAGCGAGCTGATGGACATCGCCACCAAGTTCGCCTCCGGCCAGGAGGCGGTCGAGGCTATCTTCCGAAAGGACAAGCAGCCCCAGGGCCGCCCATCGGAAGATGCCCCCGAGGCGTCAACTCAGCGCGGCGCCAAGAAGAAGGGCAAGAAGAAGTCGCAAGCGAAACACGACGCCGCCGACGCGGACCTTGTCGCCGCCGCCGAGTATAAAAACCCTCGGAACCCCCCCCCGGAGGTGCCAACCTCTTCGACAAGATGCTCAAGGAGCCGTGCCCCTATCACCAGGGGCCCGTCAAGCACACCCTTGAGGAGTGAGTCATGCTTCGGCGCCACTTCCACGGGGCCGGGCCACCCGCGGAGGGTGGCAGGGCCCGCGACGACGACAAGAAGGAAGATCACTAGGCAGGAGAGTTCCCCGAGGTCCGCGACTGCTTCATGATCTACGGTGGGCAAGCGGCGAATGCCTCGGCTCTGCACCGTAAGCAAGAGCGCCGGGAGGTATGCTCGGTGAAGGTGGCGGCGCCAGTCTATCTAGACTGGTCCGACAAGCCCATCACCTTCGACCAAGCCGACCACCCCCGACCATGTGCCGAGCCCGGGGAAATACCCGCTCGTCGTCGACCCCGTCATCGGCAACGTCAGGCTCACCAAGGTCCTCATGGACGGAGGCAGCAGCCTCAACATCATCTACGCCGAGACCCTCGGGCTCCTGCGTGTCGATCTGTCCTCCGTCCGAGCAGGCGTTGTGCCCTTCCATGGGATCATTCCCGGGAAGCGCGTCCAGCCCCTCGGACAACTCGACCTTCCCGTCTGCTTCGGAACACCCTCCAACTTCCGAAGGGAAACCCTGACGTTCGAGGTGGTCGGGTTCCAAGGAACCTACCACGCGGTGCTGGGAAGACCATGCTACGCGAAGTTCATGGCCGTCCCTAATTACACCTACCTGAAGCTCAAGATGCCGGGCCCCAACGGGGTCATCACCGTCGGCCCCACGTACAAACACGCGTTCGAATGCGACGTGGAGTGCGTGGAGTACGCCGAGGCCCTCGCCGAGTCCGAGGCCCTCATCGCCGACCTGGAGAGCCTCTCTAAGGAGGTGCCAGACGTGAAGCGACATGCTGGCAACTTTGAGCCAGCGGAGACGGTTAAGTCTATCCCCCTCGACCTCAGCGGCGACACCTCCAAGCAGATCCGGATCGGCTCCGGACTCGATCCCAAATAGGAAGCAGTGCTCGTCGACTTTCTCCGCGCAAACGCCGACGTCTTCGCGTGGAGTCCCTCGGACATGCCCGGCATACCGAGGGATGTCGCCGAGCACTCGCTGGACATCCGAGCCGGAGCCCGACCCGTCAAGCAACCTCTGCGCCGATTCGACGAGGAGAAGCGCAGAGCCATAGGCGAGGAGATCCACAAGCTAATGGCGGCAGGGTTCATCAAAGAGGTATTCCATCCCGAATGGCTTGCCAACCCTGTGCTTGTGAGAAAGAAAGGGGGGAAATGGCGGATGTGTGTAGACTACACTGGTCTAAACAAAGCATGTCCGAAGGTTCCCTACCCTCTGCCTCGCATCGATCAAATCGTGGATTCCACTGCTGGGTGCGAAACCCTGTCTTTCCTCGATGCCTACTCAGGGTATCATCAAATCAGGATGAAAGAGTCCGACCAGCTCGCGACTTCTTTCATCACACCCTTCGGCATGTACTGCTATATCACCATGCCGTTCGGCTTGAGGAATGCGGGCGCGACGTACCAGCGGTGTATGAACCATGTGTTCGGCGAACACATTGGTCGCACGGTCGAGGCCTACGTCGACGACATCATGGTCAAGACGAGGAAAGCCTCCGACCTCCTTTCCGACCTTGAAGTGTCATTCCGATGTCTCAAGGCGAAAGGCGTCAAGCTCAATCCCGAGAAGTGTGTCTTCGGGGTGCCCCGAGGCATGCTCTTGGGGTTCATCGTCTCCGAGCGGGGCATCGAAGCCAACCCGGAGAAGATCGCAGCCATCACCAGCATGGGGCCCATCAAGGACTTGAAAGGCGTACAGAGGGTCATGGGATGTCTCGCGGCTCTGAGCCGCTTCATCTCACGCCTCGGCGAAAGAGGTCTACCTCTGTACTGCCTCTTGAGGAAGGCCGAGTGCTTCACTTGGACCCCTGAGGCCGAGGAAGCCCTCGAGAACCTGAAGGCGCTCCTCACGAAGGCGCCTATCTTGGTGCCCCCAGCTGCCGGAGAATCCCTCTTGGTCTACGTCGCCGCGACCACTCAGGTGGTTAGCGCCGCGATTGTGGTCGAGAGGCAAGAAGAGGGGCATGCATTGCCCGTTCAGAGGCCAGTCTACTTCGTCAGTGAGGTATTGTCCGAAACCAAGATCCGCTACCCACAAGTTCAGAAGCTGCTGTACGCGGTGATCCTAACGCGACGGAAGCTGCGACACTACTTTGAGTCTCATCCGGTAACTGTGGTGTCATCCTTCCCCCCGGGGGAGATCATCCAGTGCCGGGAGGCCTCGGGTAGGATTGCAAAGTGGGCGGTGGAAATCATGGGCGAGGCGATCTCGTTCGCTCCTCGGAAGGCCATCAAGTCCCAGGTCTTGGCGGACTTCGTGGCTGAATGGGTCGACACTCAGCTACCGACAGCTCCGATCCAACCGGAGCTCTGGATCATGTTCTTCGACGGGTCGCTAATGAAGACAGGAGCCGGCGCAGGCCTACTCTTCATCTCGCCCCTCGGGAAGCACCTACGCTATGTGCTACGCCTCCATTTCCCGGCGTCCAACAATGTGGCCGAGTATGAGGCTCTGGTCAACGGGTTGCGGATCGCCATCGAGCTAGGGGTCCGACGCCTCGACGCTCGCGGTGACTCGCAGCTTGTCATCGACCAAGTCATGAAGAACTCCCACTGCCGCGACCCGAAGATGGAGGCCTACTGCGATGAGGTTCGGCGCCTGGAAGACAAGTTCTACGGGCTCGAGCTCAACCACATCGCTCGGCGCTATAACGAGACTGTGGACGAGCTGTCTAAAATAGCCTCGGGGCGAACAACGGTTCCCCCGGACGTCTTCTCCCGGGATCTGCATCAAGATCGATGACACGCCCAACCCCGAGGCACCCTCGGCTCGGCCCGAGGCGCCCTCGGTTCAGCCCGAGGTACCCTCGGCCCCCGAGGGCGAGACGCTGCACGTCGAGGGGGAGCAAAGCGAGGTCATGCCTGATCAAAACTGGCAGACCCCGTACCTGCAATATCTCCACCGAGGAGAGCTACCCCTCGACCGAGCCGAGGCCCGGCGGGTGGCGCGGCGTGCCAAGTCGTTTGTCTTGCTAGGTGATGAGAAGGAGCTCTACCACCGCAGCCCCTCTGGCATCCTCCAGCGATGCATCTCCATCGCCGAAGGTCAGGAACTCCTGCGAGAGATACACTCGGGGGCTTGCGGCCATCACGCAGCGCTTCGAGCCCTTGTCGGGAATGCTTTCCGACAAGGCTTCTACTTGCCCACGGCGGTGGCCGACGCTACCATAATTGTCCGCAGCTGCGAAGGGTGTCAATTCTACGCAAGGCAGACCCACCTGCCCGCTCAGGCTCTGCAGACGATACCCATCACCTGGCCTTTTGCTGTGTGGGGTCTGGACCTCGTCGGCCCCTTGCAGAAGGCACCCGTGGGCTACACGCACCTGTTGGTCGCCATCGACAAATTCTCCAAGTGGATCGAGGTCCGACCCCTAAACAATATCAGGTCCGAGCAGGCGGTGGCGTTCTTCACCAACATCATCCATCGCTTCGGGGTCCCGAACTCCATCATCACCGACAACGGCATCTAGTTCACCGGTAGAAAGTTCCTGGACTTCTGCGAGGATCACCACATCCGGGTGGACTGGGCCTCCGTAGCTCACCCCATGTCAAATGGGCAAGTAGAGCGTGCCAACGGCATGATTCTACAAGGGCTCAAGCCTCGGATCTACAACGACCTCAACAAGTTCGACAAGCGATGGATGAAGGAACTCCCCTCGGTGGTCTGGAGTCTGAGGACAACACCGAGCCGAGCCACGGGCTTCACGCCGTTCTTCCTAGTCTACGGGGCCGAGGCCGTCTTGCCCACAGACCTGGAATACGGCTCCCCGAGGACGAGGGCCTGCACCGACCAAAGCAACCAAGCTAGCCGAGAAGACTCGCTGGACCAGCTGGAGGAGGCTCGGGATAGGGCCTTACTACACTCGGCGCGGTACCAGCAGTCCCTGCGACGCTACCACGCCCAAGGGGTCCAGTCCCGAGACCTCCAGGTGGGCAACCTGGTGCTTCGGCTGCGACTAGACGCCCGAGGGCGACACAAGCTCACGCCCCCCTGGGAGGGGCCGTTCGTCATCGCCAAAGTCCTGAAGCCCGGAACGTACAAGCTGGCCAACAGTCAAGGCGAGGTCTACGACAACGCTTGGAACATCCAACAGCTACGTCGCTTCTACCCTTAAGATGTTTTCAAGTTGTTCATATACCTCGCTCCCACGCAAAGTTTAGTCATCAAGGAAGGGTCGGCCTCGCCTCGGCAAAGCCCGACCCTCCCTCGGGGGCTAAAAGGGGGGAACCCCCTCTGCGTCGAAATTTTCCTCGAAAAAAGATCTTTATCTGCCAGAATGTCTTTCGTGCTTTTTGACTACTTCGAAAGTGGATCCTGAAAACGACGGAGTACACGTAAGCAGCCAAGGCTGACCGAGCCGAGGGACTCCTACGCCTCCGGGATACGGATACCTCACTCATCACCTTCTGCGATAAGTAACTCACGTTCGGATAAGTGATTCTGCAGACCGAACAAGTCTTCACGCTCGGAAGCTCTTCTGCCGGAGCGATTCTTCAAGCCTTCTCGACTGCGTCGGTGACAGAGCCCCATGGACGGGTAAGAGTGCGCGTAAGCGGCAAGGCCGACCGAGCCGAGGGACTCCTACGCCTCCGGGATACGGATACCTCACTCATCACCTTCCGCGAGAAGCAACTCTCGCTCGCACAAACATTTCTGTTACCGACAAAAAAGTCCAGATACTCGAAACAAGAGGAAAAGAGACGCAACTTTACAACACGACGAGGGTGTGTTTTGGCCTCGGCGGCCGCAGGAAACACACGCTACAAGACAATCCGATTCTGCAGGCTCGGATCCTGACGCTTGAAGGGAGCAGCATCGCCCTCGGCGTCGACAACACCTTCGGCGAGGTCCGACCTAGCCTCGGACGGCAACGCGGTCCGAAGATCTCCACTCTGAAGGACGGCGTCATCACTAAGCCCGGGCCATCGCTGCCAGGGTCTTCTCCGGGAATCCGGCTCGGGCAGGCGGCTCGGCTGGTCGCCCCGAGGCCTCGGCCGGCTATCCGCCGCGGACATTAGCCCGACCCGAGGCCTCGGCAGGTCAATTCCGACGTCGGTCCCGCTAACGGGCAACCCGGCCAGGCCCCGGCCGACCAGGTCTTCTTTTCGGGCCAACTCTGCCTTTGTTCATGCTGACACTGCTACCCCCGGCCTCGACTCATCGAAGGGCGGCCGAGGGGTTCCTTTAACCGAGCAAGAGAAGCCTCGAGCAACAAGGCCGACCGAGCCGAGGGACTCCTACGCCTCCGGGATACGGATACCTCACTCGTCACCTTTGCACGGGGCGACTCACACTTGGTGAAGCGGTTCAGACAACCAACAGGCGAGTCTTAATGCTCAAAAATGAGGACAAAACACGACTCCATGCCGAAGTTACATACATGTTTAGGCCTCGACAACCACAATGAACAAAAACACTGGCATTCAAAGTGCCATTACAAACGGAACTCCGGTTCCACCTCCGCAGGTACGAACAACCCCACTCGATGGGGGGGCCTGCGGAGCAACAGAAGACCGACGAACGGCGCGCTGTCGCCCGCTCCAGCAGCGGCGACGACGACGACTTCTGCTCCGGGGGGTCGAACAGCGGCAGCGATGACCTCAGGGCGGATGCTGCTGCCAGGAGGCCCCCGCCCATGCCCAAACTCGTGAGGCAAGGACGGGCAGAAGGCCGTAGAGTTGGAGGTCGGTCCGTGGGCGGCCCTGGCTGTCTCGCTGGCGGGAGAATCTCTTCTAGCTGCCGTGGCAGAAGACGGCGCCGAGAGCGGCTCCGAAGCCACTCGCGTCCGAAGGCCAGGCACGCGGCAGCTGCCGGTGCCACGGACAACAACCGCCCTTCCCCCCGATCACTGAGGGAAGGAGCGGGCCGCCGCCCACGCAGGGGCCGACCCCAACTCGGCACACTCCCCTCCCCAGCCCTGGTGATGAAAATCCTTGAGGCTGAGGGAGGGGCAGAGGCCGCAGCCCAGCTCGCTTTCCCCCACCATCAAACTGGAGGTCACCGTCTTGGGTGACCGCCGACGGTGGGGTGCAACCGGGCTGCATGATGAAAATCCTTGAAGCCAAATGATGGCTAAAAGGTACCAACTCCCACGGAGTTGCGTTCCTCCAACGACGAGGCGGAAAGACGGCGGGTATCCCCCATCCGGGGGCTTGGAAGGTGGAAAGACACGATGCATAAGAGAGCGCGAAGACATGGTCGCCTTCCAAGGGGGTCACCCTCCTTTTAAAGGCGACTCTCCCTACTTGCGTCCCCAGCCGTCGCAGGCTGAGTCTTCTCCAACACGCTCCAAGGTCCTCCCCTGCGGCGCGGGGGCTGGGTCCCACACGTCATGCAAGCCGGCTCAGAGCAGAAGAAGCCAAACCGCCGTGCGCGGTGCGCACGACCGCCCAGCGGTTACAAGCGACTCTCCACTTTTGCCCAGTCCAACGGGCGAAAGGGGCGGGCAGCCATGCAGGCGGCATGCAACCGCGCCAAGTGGGCGCGCTTCTCCGAGTCCCAACACGCCCAGCATGGAGGCCCAGGCCCACGCGTCATGCAACCGGCGCGCCGAATGCTTCGTGCATGCAACTGCACCGCCACTTGCGCCACCACTGCGCCTCCTCGACTGCGGAACCAATACCGCGACTCGAGGCGACCCAGCGCGCGACCCAGCAGCGCCAGCCTGGCGCGACGGTCAATGCGGCCAAAAACGAGCCGGCAGTAATGGCGGTGGCAGGCGGGCAGGAGCAGTGGTCACGTCGCCAGCCAAGCCTACGTCCCATCCGGGGGCAACGAGAGAACCCCCTCTCACGGCGTGAAGACAACGCGCCCGTGTTCCGTTCCTCGAACGACTCGCGCACGCGCAACGGCCGCCCCGCCAACCACTCGCCCCGTCGCATTAACTCCGCGGCGGGACAGGCGGCGCCTCTGGCAGGAGAAGCGGGCGACGCTTCGCCTTCACCATAATGACCGCGTCAGAAAAGGTACGTCGCGTCGTTCGATTTCGTATCCTTTTCCTTTTTCCCTCTTTCTCTCTCTTGTAGCAGGGACCGGGAAAGGGGGATACCCCGAAAAGGATCCTTCCTCGTGAAGGAACCAGGCTCCAAGCCTCCCTACTGATCAGAGGTTCGAAGGCTGGCCCCTCGGAAGGGTTCGACAGCCGCCTCAGGTCGCGTGGGCCCTACACCCACTACTGGTCAGAGGTTCGAAGGCCGGCCCCTTAGAAGGGTTCAACGGCCGCCTCAGGCTACTCGGGCTCCGCGCCCACTACTGATCAGGGGTTCGAAGGCTGGCCCCCGAAGGGTTCACAGCCGCCTCAGACACGGAGCGAGGGATGACCATGGGTACGTTCGATACATAACCGAGGCTCGGGCTGCGCTCCCGAGGTACCCTAGGACATTTCCGAGACCAGCGGGAACGATCTTGTAACGGAATTCCATCAGAGGGAGGCATCGAGCCCTCGGACCCCATCGCCAGGGGACCGGGTCCGGCAGATCACCCGCAGGTACTTTTGGGCGTGCCTCTGGGCCCCTAGCCGACCCCTAACGAATGGGGCACGGACGTCCACTCGGATTACCCGCCTGCAGCTCACCGGAAACACCATGTTCGGCGCCCATCGAGGGCAACATGGCGCTTTCCCCCCTCCTCCTTGCGGAAAGGCGACGCAGGGGCGTATGTAAAAAAGTCGAGTCTGTCCCTGATCGCCCTCTCGCCCTGTGCAGAGGCTCGGGGGCTGCTCTCGCAAACCTGGCTCCGGCCGAACCGTTGATAGCGTCAACATACCAGCCCGAGAACTTGGGACCCGACCGTACACCCGGGCTACGACCAGCTCGCATGAGGGAACGATCAGACCAGCCGAAGCGTTACGCGAGGCATTAAGACCTCGAAGGAGTGAAACCACTCCTCCGAGGCCTCGGGGGCTACACCCGGCGGGTGCACTCACGCGCACCCACCGGAACAAAACGCAACCGAGAAAGGCTGGTCCCCTTGCAAAAAAGTGCGATGAAAGCCTCCAAGCGAGTGCTAACACTCCCTTCGAGGCTCGGGGGCTACTGTCGGGGACCATAATTAGGGGTACCCTCAAGGCTCCTAATTCTCAGCTGGTAACCCCCATCAACATAAAGCTGCAAAGGCCTCATGGGTGAAATTAAGTCAGGAATTAGTCCACTCGAGGGACTCGATCACGCCTCGCCCGAGCCTAGCCTCGGACAAGGGCAGCCGACCCCGGAGGATTTCCGTCTCGCCCGAGGCCCCCCTCCAGCGGCGAATATATTTCCGGCTCGCCCGAGGCCCTGTCTTCGCCAAGAAGCAACCCTGACCAAATCGCCGCACCGACCGACCAAATCGCAGGGGCATTTAATGCAAAGGTGGCCTGACACCTTTATCCTGACGCGCGCCCCCCAGCCGGCAGAGCCGAAGTGACTGCCGTCACTTCACCGCTCCATTGACCGGCCTGACAGAAGGACAGCGCCGCCTGCGCCACTCCGACTGCGGTGCCACTTGACAGAGTGAGACTGACAGGCAGTCAGGCCCGGCCGAAGGCACCATAGGAAACTCCGCTCCGCCCGACCCAGGGCTCGGACTCGGGCTAAGCCCCGGAAGACGGCGAACTACGCTCCGCCCGACCCAGGGCTCGGACTCGGGCTAAGCCCCGGAAGACGGCGAACTCCGCTCCGCCCGACCCAGGGCTCGGACTCGGGCTAAGCCCCAGAAGACGACGAACTCCGCTCCGCCCGACCCAGGGCTCGGACTCGGGCTCAGCCCCAGAAGACGACGAACTCCGCTTCGCCCGACCCTAGGGCTCGGACTACGCCCTGGCCTCAGCCGACGGTCTCCGCCTCGCCCGACCCAGGGGCTCGGACTCGACCTCGGCCACGGAAGGCAGACTCGATCTCGGCTTCGGAGGAGCTTCCACATCGCCCAACCTAGGGCGCAGACCAGCCACGTCGACAGGAGGCGCCATCATCACCCTACCCCGAGCTGACTCGGGCCACGGGGGACAAGACTGGTGTCCCATCTGGCTCGCTCCGCCAGATAGGCAATAATGGCGCCCCGCGTACTCTGTGACGGCGACGGCTCTCAGCCCCCTTACGGAAGCAAGAGGACGTCAGCAAATACTCAACAGCTCCGACAGCTGTCCCTCCGCCAGGCTCCATCGCTCCTCCGACGGCCACGACCTCACACCAGCTGGGTGCCAAAATCTCTCCGGCTGCCACAACAGCATGTACTTAGGGCGCTAGCTCTCCTCCGCTAGACACGTAGCACTCTGCTACACCCCCCATTGTACACCTGGATCCTCTCCTTACGCCTATAAAAGGAAGGACCAGGGCCCTCTTAGAGAGGGTTGGCCGCGCGGGGACGAGGACGAGACAGGTGCTCGCTTGAAGCCGCTCGCTCCCTCTCCTGCGTGGACTCTTGTAACCCCCTACTGCAAGCGCACCCGACTTGGGCGCGGGACGAACACGAAGGCCGCGGGATTCCCACCTCTCTCACGCCGGTCTCCGGCCGCCTCGCTTTCCCCCCTTCGCGCTCGGCCTCGCGCTCGACCCATCTGGGCTGGGGCACGCGGCGACATTCACTCGTCGGCTCAGGGACCCCCCGGTCTCGAAACGCCGACAAATAGAGCATAGGAGAGAGTCTTTTGCATAAGATGGAGTGTCATCCGAGAAGGTTTTAAGAAAGACAACGACTACTATAGAAGCAATCAGGGGCGGACCCAAGTAGAATCGAGTGAGGGCACAGGCTCTCGCTCGTTGCTCTGTTGTAAGTAGTATATTCTAGATTTTCATCATAAGGTTCATTGCTCAGTCCAACTTAGATGTCCTTGTACTGCTATTTTAGTACCCATTCTTATAAATATGCTCTCAAACCTATTTTGTTCTGGGTCCGTCCCTACAAGCAACCATTAGGTGCAAACATATAAGTAGGTCTTTTAGTCCCTTAGTAGTTAGATGTAGATGGCATCGCTTGCATATACAATTAGATCTTAGTAATAGACTAATAGTTGCCCATAGAAAATATTGTTATGGACGAGAAGAAAATCTTTTTATATCTAAGATAAATGAACATATAAAGTGTTCCATGGAAGACAGAGTTATTAGTCGAATCTTTTTTTGTGTAAGAGCAAGTGACCCTGCTCTGTAGCGATGAGGCAACCACCTTGAGCCAGGTTAAACAAAGGTGCTTCGATTTACCGTTGTACGTATTTCACCGATAGCTAGTGCCATACCTCTTCTCATTTCACTCCATGATTTGCTGCTGCATGGCGACATAGTATGCTCTCACACTGGGAGAAAGTTTATCTAAGTCTGCTCCCATGATGCCCAATTCAGCAGTAAGCAGTTGTGCCTCACTTTGTTTGGCCCTTGCTTCTATGTCCTGCTTGGTAAGACTGAGCTGCTCCTCCTTCAACTTGTTCTTAACTTCCATTTCATGCTTCTGCAAGTCAAACATCTTCTCAGTAAGCCTCATTTTATTCCCCTTCAATGTCAGGATCTCTTGCATCTGTTCATCTTGCTTCTCTTCTGTTTTTTCATTCCTCTCTTGCATCTGCTGCAGCACTTCTACAGCAGCACTAGATGATGCAGTGTCTTCCTTGAACCTTCTTTTTTTTGCAGTATCACGACCTTCAGGCCTTGTAATTGCTGCATTTTCAGTGTTGGGTTGTGTACCAACGGGATTACAGGGGCCTTCTGGTTGTTGTGTTTTCCTTGTCGGAGTGTTGTTTAGCTCTAGCACTTTATCATTCCACTTGGGCTCATTATGTAGCAGCTTCCAATAGTGCAAGAATTGGAAAGCTTCCTTCTCCTCGTACATCTTCACAGCATCATCGATCTGTGATGAAATATGAAACATGTCATCAGGTCACAAGCAGACCATGTCTTGTATAGCAAACATAGATGCATGATCAAGGTGCTTACCCTATCCTGTTCATTTTTGCCACTTTCATTTCGCCTATCAACTTTCGATTTGAATGCAGAAAACTTACTAACTGCCTTTTGGATAAGTTGCCACCTTTATGCCAATCTGACTTCTTGTTGAGCGTTCTGGTTTGTTCTCACAGAAAAAATCATACATTCTTTTGTAGTAAGCACATGCGCTTTGATTAACTCCTGCAATGGGATCCTTACTGACATGGAGAAAGGCCGAGCAAATCACAGCATCCTCCTCCTTGGTAAAGGCAGACCCTCTATGGGCAACATTTTTCTGCTTTCCTAGTTTCTTCTGTTCTTTACCTTTTGCTTTCTCGTGGGATGGAAACGTTTGCTGAGAGGTCGTGTCATCCTGTAGAGAATACTACACTTGTTTTAGCTTCATATAACATCAACGTATGTGCAAAGTTTAAATTTGTAGCTCGCGGCAATTAAAAACTATACCTCAAATGTGTTCGCATATTCTGGATTCTCAATGAAAACACCTAAGCTGTCAGCCCAATCATCATGCAAGTATTGTTCGTTCTGTTCTTCAGCCCATTCATTTGACAGCTGCCCATTTTCCATCCTATACAACAAACACATAAGAGTTTCCTAGCTCCCAGTCTACAATTATTATGCAAAATATAGAAATAATTGAGACATGAGCATTCGCAGGAGAGGCAGCATGCTGTGCGGCTGCCTGCCATGGCTGCTACCTGCCGCCTACAGCTACTGCTATTGTGCGGCTTCCTACCCACAGTTGCCCCCTACAGCCAGCGACGGCCCTGAGGGGGGGCGCGCGGGGCGGTCGCCCCGGGCCCCCACGGAATCACGGGCCCCACCCTGACACAAGAGCAGTAGCGCAGTTGAGCAGATCACGAAACCGCTAGCCGCTAGGAGTAGAAACTGGCAAACTGCATCACGGAAACGCTTCGTCTGTTCGTCGCTTCGAGTCCTTCCTCCGGTCTCCAGTACAACCGTACCTAGAGATTTGCAGCCAGAACTTGTAGAGCTCGTCCTTGCTGATCCGCTCCAGGTTCTGCCGCCGCCGCCGCGCCAGCGCGTCGAAGATGCCCACGGCGAACTCCTTGGAGTCCACCATCCCTGCAACGGACGAGTCGTGCACAGGTGCGCTCCCCTGAGCGGCTGAGCCACATGTACACCTCCATTTGGTGGCATGCAAAACCCATGTCTCGTCATGCTTATCCCTCCTACGCCTCCCTCAGTCCCTCTATCTCGCTGCTCGATCTTGCCACTTGCAGGGGAATTGGCCGATTTTAAGGTAATCACATATTTGCCTCCCTCGTTCCTACATGTTAGAAGACAATTTTAAGGTAATCACATATTTGTATTTTTTTTCTTAAGATGAATACTTTTTTAATGTATTTTAAAATTTTTATTACCAATATGTATTATATATATTGTTATAGTAAGGCCTCTATATTAAGTTTGGCCCCGGGCCCCTAATTTGTCAGGACCGTCACTGCCTACAGCTGCTGCTGCCTGCAGCGACGGCCCTGAGGGGGGGCGCGCGGGGCGGTCGCCCCGGGTCCCCACGGAATCACGGGCCCCACCCTGACACAAGAGCAGTAGCGCAGTTGAGCAGATCACGAAACCGCTAGCCGCTAGGAGTAGAAACTGGCAAACTGCATCACGGAAACGCTTCGTCTGTTCGTCGCTTCGAGTCCTTCCTCCGGTCTCCAGTACAACCGTACCTAGAGATTTGCAGCCAGAACTTGTAGAGCTCGTCCTTGCTGATCCGCTCCAGGTTCTGCCGCCGCCGCCGCGCCAGCGCGTCGAAGATGCCCACGGCGAACTCCTTGGAGTCCACCATCCCTGCAACGGACGAGTCGTGCACAGGTGCGCTCCCCTGAGCGGCTGAGCCACATGTACACCTCCATTTGGTGGCATGCAAAACCCATGTCTCGTCATGCTTATCCCTCCTACGCCTCCCTCAGTCCCTCTATCTCGCTGCTCGATCTTGCCACTTGCAGGGGAATTGGCCGATTTTAAGGTAATCACATATTTGCCTCCCTCGGTCCTACATGTTAGAAGACAATTTTAAGGTAATCACATATTTGTATTTTTTTTCTTAAGATGAATACTTTTTTAATGTATTTTAAAATTTTTATTACCAATATGTATTATATATATTGTTATAGTAAGGCCTCTATATTAAGTTTGGCCCCGGGCCCCTAATTTGTCAGGACCGTCACTGGCTGCCTGCCTATAGTCGTTCTCGCAAGATTCACGTGGAGGCGACCACACAAAACAAGGGACGAAAGAGATCCCAATAGGAGGGAGGAAGGACGGTGGCGTACCTTGGTGCCGGCGGCGTGTACCTAGGTTGTAGCGGCCCTCGACTCTTGCCGTCGCCACCGCTTCTTTTTTTTCTATCCTTCGTTCCGTCCCTTTCCGTTGTTTCGAGTATCGCCGTTGGTACCGCGAGACCGATTTGTGTCGCAGAGTCCCGATATATGGGTCATGCACGGGTGAAAGCCCAGAATATGGTCGACTTTAGGTGGTCTGTTGGAGAAAATATGGATCACAAATCGTGTCTATTTACAACCTATTTTGGGTTTAAGTTGGATTTGGATCCTTTGTTGGACTCAGTCTCACGCATCTGTTCCGACACCCATGCACCGGAAGGTAAGGGTGCCGCCATTACCTCACCTCACGCTCCGCTGCGCCTCTTCCTCTTCAGCCGCTGCCTCCGTTTCCCCGCCGCCACCTAGACGCCTCCCTCCTCCCGTCCCACTCTGCGACCTCCTTGCTCACCGTCTCGGGCCTCCTCGCTCGCCGCTCTCACCTCCACCGCCTCGCCCTCACGCCGACCTCCTCCCCCTGCTCCGCCGCGGCGGCGACGCCAACTCTCCGGAAAACCTCCACGTCGAGCTCATCAAGCGGGGCCTCAATCATGACCTCTTCTTATGCAACCATCTCGTCAACTCCTACGCCAAGGGCGCGCGCCTGGCTGCCGCGAGCCAGGTGTTCGACGAAATGCCCGAGCGGAACGCCGTCTCCTGGACCTGCCTCGTCTCCGGGTACGTGCTGCATGGAATCGCCGAAGAGGCCTTCCGGGTGTTCCGCGCCATGCTGAGGGAGGTGCAGGCTGGGTGCAGGCCCACGTCCTTCACCTTCGGGACCTTGCTCCGGGCGTGCCAGGATGGGGGACCCGACCGTCTGGGCTTCGCAGTCCAGGTCCATGGGTTGGTGTCGAAGACGGAGTATGCGTCAAATACTACTGTGTGCAATGCCCTGATCTCAATGTATGGTAGCTGCACTGTTGGCCCGCCGATCCTAGCGCAGCGGGTGTTTGATGGCACGCCGATCAGGGACTTGATCACATGGAACGCATTGATGTCTGTTTATGCTAAGAAAGGTGATGTGGCTTCAACGTTCACACTGTTCAAGGATATGCAGCGAGGTGATTCCAGGATTCAGCTGCGTCCGACAGAGCATACCTTTGGCAGTTTGATCACTGCTGCATCTCTGTCATCAGGCAGCTCGGCTGTGCTTGACCAAGTATTGGTGTGGGTGCTCAAATCTGGCTGTTCTAGTGACCTCTATGTGGGTAGTGCTCTGGTTAGCGCTTTTGCTAGACATGGCTTGACTGATGAAGCTAAGGACATATTTCTCAGTCTGAAACAGAAGAATGCAGTTACCTTAAACGGTTTGATAGTTGGGTTGGTCAGGCAAGACTTCAGTGAAGAAGCAGTGAAGATTTTTGTGGGGACAAGGAATACTGTTGATGTTAACGCAGATACATATGTTGTATTGCTCAGTGCATTAGCTGAGTATTCTATATCTGAAGAAGGGCTGAGGATAGGTAGGGTAGTCCACGGGCATATGCTTAGAACTGGACTTACTGATCTAAAAATCGCTGTTAGTAATGGACTGGTTAATATGTATGCCAAATGTGGTGCCATCGAGAGTGCCTCTAAAATTTTTCAGTTAATGGAAGCAACGGATAGGATTTCCTGGAACACCATCATCTCAGCTCTCGATCAGAATGGTAACTGTGAAGAAGCAGTTATGCATTACTCTCTTATGAGACAAAGTTGCATAAGCCCATCAAATTTTGCACTAATCAGTTCCTTGAGTTCATGTGCAGGTTTGAAACTTTTAACTGCTGGTCAGCAAGTGCATTGTGATGCTGTTAAGTGGGGTCTAGATTTAGATACTTCTGTTTCAAATGTACTGGTTAAAATGTATGGGGAATGTGGAGCTATGTCAGATTACTGGAAGGTTTTCAACTCTATGGCTGAACACGATGAAGTTTCTTGGAACACTATGATGGGTGTCATGGCCAGTTCACAAACACCTATTTCTGAAATTGTCAAAGTTTTCAACAATATGATGAGGGGTGGTTTGATCCCAAATAAAGTAACATTTATAAACTTACTTGCTGCTTTGTCTCCACTGTCCGTTCTTGAATTGGGGAAGCAAGTTCATGCTGCAGTGATGAAGCATGGAGTTATGGAAGATAATGTGGTAGATAATGCCCTCATATCATGCTATGCAAAATCAGGAGATATGGGTTCCTGTGAGCATCTGTTTACTAACATGTCTGACAGAAGGGATGCCATCTCGTGGAATTCTATGATTTCAGGTTACATCTACAATGGCAATCTACAGGAGGCTATGGATTGTGTATGGCTTATGATACACAGTGGCCAAATCATGGATTGTTGCACTTTCTCCATTATACTCAATGCATGTGCTTCTGTGGCAGCATTGGAGCGTGGAATGGAGTTGCATGCTTTTGGTATTAGGTCACACTTGGAATCAGATGTCGTGGTTGAGAGTGCTCTTGTTGATATGTACTCCAAGTGTGGTAGGGTGGATTATGCCTCTAAGCTTTTCAATTCTATGACTCAGAGAAATGAATTTTCATGGAATTCTATGATTTCTGGTTATGCAAGACATGGTCTTGGAAGGAAAGCCATTGAGATATTTGAGGAAATGCTGCGCAGCAGAGAGAGTCCAGACCATGTCACTTTTGTCAGTGTCCTATCTGCCTGCAGTCATGCTGGATTGGTGGAAAGAGGTTTAGAATACTTCGAAATGATGCCGGATCATGGTATACTACCACAGATTGAACATTATTCTTGTGTCATAGACCTTCTCGGTCGAGCTGGTAAGATTGACAAGATAAAGGAGTACATTCAAAGAATGCCAATTGAACCTAACGCTCTCATATGGAGGACTGTTTTAGTTGCTTGTCGACAATCAAAAGACGGGTCTAACATTGATCTGGGGAGAGAAGCTTCAAGGGTGCTTTTGGAAATAGAGCCTCAAAATCCTGTAAACTATGTTCTGGCATCTAACTTTCATGCAGCTACAGGAATGTGGGAAGATACAGCCAAAGCCCGAACTGCAATGAGGCAAGCGACAGAGAAAAAGGAGGCTGGTCGCAGTTGGGTAACCCTAAATGATGGAGTCCATACTTTCATCGCTGGTGATAGATCACATCCAAACACCAAAGAAATATATGAAAAACTGAATTTTTTGATACAGAATATAAGAAATGCTGGTTATGTTCCCCTGACAGAGTATGCCTTGTATGATCTTGAAGAAGAAAACAAAGAAGAGCTGTTGAGCTATCATAGTGAGAAGCTAGCCATTGCCTTTGTTCTGACTCGTTCCTCAAGTGGCCCAATAAGAATAATGAAGAACCTTCGGGTTTGCGGAGATTGTCACATAGCATTTCGATACATTTCTCAGATGATTAGCCGGCAAATCATTTTAAGGGATTCTATCCGATTTCATCATTTCAAAGATGGGAAGTGTTCTTGTGGAGATTACTGGTAACTGATTTGAAAGGTTGGTTTAGCACCAGTTCCTAACATTTCAGGTCATACCACATTGCCAGATGCTAGGTACATGTTTCTTACCTTTCTCTTATTTAAGTCATATATATATATATATATATATATATATATATATATATATATATATATATATAAATTTTTATATATATATATATATAAATTATATATATATATATTCAAATAAAATAACTGTTCGAGTTTCTCCTAAGACATGAATTTACTATTCAATAACTATTATTCCATTTTCCCTCAACCCATAGAATTTGTAAAGAAATAATTGCATCTGTCAAATACTCGAAGCTTACACCTGTAGCATCTAAAATTAAAATTGAATTTATTAATTCGGCTTGCTAATTTATAGGTGTTGTCTTTTCATGACTGTCCTTGGGCTGCCCAACATAGCAGCTTTTGGTCATCACTAGATCAGGCTGGTGCGCTCCAGTGCGCCAGAACAGGCGAGCACCAGAACAGGCGAGCACCAGAACAGGCGAAAAGTACTGGAAAGAGCGATAAACAGCGATCGTTACAGGGAGGCAGTACTGAACACGGCAGGGTCACGTGTCACTCCGCCTAGGCGTCCTAGCACACGTGAAGTTCTTTGTGTTGTCTACAGCCTAGACATGCTGGTGTCTCTGTTGGCAGATGCTTGGAATTTTGAAGTGTTCGGTTCATGAGAAGGTATGACTTTAAAAACATTGTTTTATTTAACATATTCTATTAAATGTATGAAATGAATCATTCCATCTTTTGGCTTTTTAGAATACCTTTATGTCGACAATGTAGTTTCCTATGTCTCACTTTTAACATCGATATTCTTTGTGCAATGACATGAGGAAAAAGCAAATGCAGAGATTGATGAAGAAGATGAATAATTTATCAAATCAATAGCTTTTTGGATAATTTCTCTATCTCTGCATTGCAATGCCGTCGTGCATAACTTGTGCGTGGAGGGTGTTACCTTTTGAAACTGCACCTTTTTAAGTGTTTCCAATTAAAGCATCACCTTTTGAGTTGTGATCCTATTGCTTAATGCTAGATGAACCAGGATGGAATAATAACATATTCACATCACAATGTAGCAAACTAGCAATGCCAATCTACATACCCTGTTATTTATCTGAAAGCATATGTTATTATTGGCATTTGACAACTTGTATTTGTACTAGAGATAAACCTTTTTTGCCCGCACTGGACAGTCTTGACCTTCCCGTATAAATCCAGGTATCTAATCGAAGGAAACTGGAAATTGGGATTAATGTCTATCCAAAAAGGACAGCACAATGAAACTAAGTTGAACAACGTGCAATATGAAATTTTCTATATACCATATCAAGTAAGTACATTACATTTAAAAGACTTGTACATAACGAAAACACCAAAAGTCCACCATTAATCCAAGTCCACAATTCCAAAATTGGAGAGAAGGATCTTCATTTGCTGAACAAAATCCGAGCCTGTTGCATACTCTGTTAGCATCCCTACTGCAAACCCAAACATGGCCCACCTGCAAGATGTGTAGCAAGGTGAATTAGCGCATAGAGACAAGCTGTCTTAACGTACTCAACAACGTGGTGAATCCTTACGTCTACCTATCTTGCATTTTTTAGCATGCTTATTGTAGACTCATGTTACTTATTAGAGCCTTACACGAGTAAATCAAGTAGCATCAAGGGGTAATGAACATACTAGGCCTTGTTCCAAATGGCTTGAAAACATATCAGTTCAACTGATTAATCAATCTCAAGGCCGATGTTTGGTCGATTTATTGGTTGCTAAGGAGCTGGCTGTCTGAAAAGCTCAGGCTAGATCGATTTGCAGTGAAATGTCCCTGATTCAAAAACCTTGAAATGTTTGAAGGCACTAGGAAAAATCTGAAGAACCATATTGGATTATTCAAAAGGCTTTCTGGTTCACAAATTTGATGCATCTTGCAGGGGGGCAAACGTACCTTCCGTTGGAAATCTCATTCTTGGGCAAGAACCCGAAGAACGGACCCTGGTCGGCCTCCTCCAGCTTCTTCTTCTTGAAGTACTCCTGCAGGTCCTTGGCCACCTTCCTCTGGTACTCCAGCGTCATGGCCCCAGCCACCGGCTTCCGCATCTGGGCTGTGGCGTCAACTGGCTTGGGCTCAGGAGAAGGTGGCATCGGCTGCGACGACGTGGGTGGAGCAGCGGGCTTCACGGGCGTCGGAGGCTGCGACAGGGTGGGAGGAGTGGACAGAGCCGGCGTCTTGGGTGGCATCGGCGGCGGTGGCGACAGCGGAGGCGCCGCAGGTCTCCGGATGGGGCCCTCTGCCTTGGAGCTCCTGATCACCGCGAAGGATCGGCATGCGCGGTGTGGAGGAGCGACCGAGACGGCCCCCACCTTCACCTTGATGGAAGGGATGGACGGGGCCAGAGACATTGCTGCGGCGCTTGAGCTTCGCAAGCGCTGTTTGGCTCTTGTTTCTTGGGAGGCTATGAACAGAGAGGAGATGGAGGGAAGGAAGGAACGCGTGGAGAATGTTGGGACACACACCCACGCTCTCGTTGTGGATAAGAGTGTGTGGTGCCAAGTTTCCGTCCGCGAACACAGGGCCCAGGAACGTGTTGTCTCCTAACGGTCAGGTCAGTTCGTGAGGTTTTCAGGAACTCAGCATGGGCGCAGCACATTCAGATATTCTGGTGCTGACCTGCTGCGATTGTCCCTGTCACTTGGGCAGCTTGTTGTAGCGCTCTTGCTTTACAATTACTATCACACATCAAAGCAACCGATTGCTTGACAAATTGAACTGGTATTGGTACGACAATATATAACAACCCTATAACCTATGTAGCCCACCGGATCATTTATATTTGTATAAATCCTCATCCATGAGTTGCATAGTTCCTTCTTGCTTTCGTGAAAGAAAACATACACCATTTTCTACGAATTCTTGTCGATTATTCTAAGCCATAACATCTATTCTGCAGAGAAGACTACCTAAGAATCGGCATAATGTTATTGCAATGTGTTTTTAAGAAATAGCAAAGTCTATTTTGTTCCTGGACGTGTCGCTGAACTTGAAACACGCTTGGAAACTCTAATATCAGACACCATTGTACCTTCTGTCTTTCAGAATCAGATAACATATCATCATTGACTATATTCATAGTGGCTCCTTAGTTGTTTTTGCTGATATGGCAGTGAGACATACGCCATATGGTGTTGTGGACTCTTTCCTAGGGCGCCAGTATACTAGGCGCAACAAGAAGTAGGGAAGGCCCCTGAGCTTATCCCCTCCCTGGGCTTATCCCTTATTCCCTAGTTTATCTCAGTATTGTTGGAGTCGGTTCAGATTAGTCCTGGAGTCTAGCAGATAAGTTCCTTAAGTCTAGGAGATAAGTTGTTAGGCCACCTGAGTTATAAAGGGGCCTTAGTTTGTAACTAGGGTTTCTCATCTAAGAAGTTGATGCCGGCTGGCTCAGCTCTTGGGTCACCCTAGCGAGTTCTTCCCCTCGCCCTGGTGCCCACAGCGGCTGTGTTCATCCCCGGTCTCCCTACCACTTGCGTTCATCCTCCCAATCATCTCTACTCGTGCATTCTTCCTGGTGCACTCCCCTTAAATCCAGCCGATCCCACATAAGCCATATCAATTTGGTATCAGAGGCAAAAGACGCATCGACCACCATGTCCGGCGTCGACGACGATCCTGCCACTCTGACCGATTCTGCCAAACTGGACAGAATTTTGGCGCAGCTCGCCACGCTCAACTCCAGGATGGATTCTCATGACCAGCGGCTAGCACGATTGGAAGGCCAACCCGGAGGCTCTTCACCGACTGGACCACAAGACCCCTCGACGTCCGTCCAGTTGGGCACCGGCCAGATCGGGGGATCGGGATCAGCCCCCCATGGCCGCGGTGCAAACATTGATCATACCAGGAGTGCCAGCAACCGGGAGCGATTTGAAGACGACCCACCCCCCCGTCCCAGAGTCAACTTCCCACAGTATGATGGTGAGTCTGATCCACTGCCTTGGCTCAACAAGTGCGATACATATTTTCGAGGAATGCGGACATGGGAAGACGAGAAAGTATGGCAGGCCTCCCTGCACCTTGAGGGTGTGGCGGCAGAATGGTTTTACACACTGGAACGCGACACAGGCGGTGTTCTTACATGGTCGCGCTTCGCGGACTTCCTCCAAATGAGATTTGGACCTCCTCTGCGGACCAATGGCATGGCTGACCTCAAGGAACTATACAGGACCGGCACTGTTGAGGAGTACCAGCGTCAGTTTCTAAGGTTATTGTGCCGCTGCGATGACATGTCTCAGAAGCAGCAGACCAACATGTTCACCGCCGGCCTAGGGGAGCCGCTCCGCACTGACGTCGAGTTGGAGAGGCCATCCACCCTTCAGCATGCCCTCCACTTGGCCAGAGCGTATGAGCGGCGCTTGGGTACCACACCCAGCCCCGGCAAGACGTCATACACACCTGCAACAGCCTCATCCAGATCATCAGCAGGTTCAGGGGCACGTCCAGCAACTTCAGCGACAAGCCGGCCTCGCCTCCGTCGACTCACACCTGACGAGGTCGCCGCCAAACGTGCCAGCGGGGAATGCTACCATTGCCCGGAAAAGTACACGCCAGATCACAAGTGCACAGGCCGCGGCGTGTTTTTGCTCGAGATGGACGACGAAGGCATTCCAGCCGAGAGTGAGCTACCGGAGGACCTGGGCATTTCTCTGCACGCCATGACTGGGATAGATGTCACAGACACACTCAAGCTTCCGGTCTCCATCAACGGCATAACCCTCACAGCGCTCGTTGACTCTGGATCCACCCATACATTCCTGAGTGATGCTGCTATCTCGCGCCTGGGCTTACAGGTGACACCCTTGGCCGGCCTCTCTGTTAAGGTGGCAAACGGTGAGCGCATAACCAGCAAGGGCCGCGTAACCGCAACCCTCACCATTGGCCAAGAACAGTTTACAACATCCTGCTATTCCCTACCCTTGGATGGACTAGATCTGGTGTTAGGAGTTCAATGGCTACGATCACTGGGGCCCATTGTCTGCAACTTCGACAAGCATACCATGACATTCTGGAGGCAAGGAAGAATGATCCGGTGGACTGGCGTTGGTGGCGCTACCCCTCGCTGCTCATCACTGGATATGAGCCGGGAGTGTCTGGAGGCACTTCTGACCTCATTCTCTGATCTGTTTGAGGAGCCACAGGGACTACCACCATCGCGCCGACATGATCATCACATAAGACTGTTACCTGGAACAGCACCAGTAGCAGTACGACCATACCGATATCCTCAACTCCTCAAAGATGAGATCGAACGCCAGTGTGATCAGATGATGCAGCAAGGAATCATTCGCCAGAGCACGTCCGGATTTTCCTCCCCTGTTCTGCTAGTCAAGAAGGCTGACAATACTTGGCGATTCTGCATTGACTACCGCGAGCTGAATGCAAAAACAGTGAAGGATAAATTCCCAATTCCCGTCGTGGATGAGTTACTGGATGAACTCTGTGGCGCCAGCTTCTTCACCAAGTTGGATCTTCGCAGTGGGTATCACCAAGTCCGAATGCATCCAGAGGACATCCACAAGACAGCTTTTCGAACACATTATGGCCACTTCGAATTCCTGGTAATGCCATTCGGCCTGACTAATGCACCATCCACTTTCCAGGCACTAATGAATGAGATCCTCAAGCCATTCATCCGGAAGTTTGTCCTGGTGTTCTTTGACGACATTTTAATTTATAGCTCATCATGGACACAGCACCTACAGCATGTGAAGCAGGTGTTTCAGTTGCTCCGTGCCAACCAACTCGCCCTCAAGCAACCCAAATGTTCCTTTGGCAAATCTGAAGTTGCATACCTTGGACACATTATTTCAGCAGTAGGAGTAGCCATGGATCCTTCCAAAGTTGATGCAGTGGAATCATGGCCACCTCCCCAGACACTCCGGGCTCTCAGAGGGTTCCTAGGCCTCACCGGGTACTATCGGAAATTCATTGCAGGGTATGGTGCCATCGCTGCCCCTCTCACGGCACTGCTCAAAAAGGAGGCATTCAGATGGACCGTAGAAGCCAATGAGGCGTTCTGTCAGCTGAAACAGGCTCTGACCACAGCACCTCTTCTTCAATTACCAGACTTTGCTCAGCGGTTCTTCATTGATTGTGACGCTTCCGGGGCCGGTTTCGGGGCTGTCTTGCACCAGGGAGACGGCGCCATTGCTTATTTCAGCAGGCCAGTCTCTCCTCACCATCAGAAGTTACCAGCATATGAGAGAGAGTTGATAGGGTTGGTGAAGGCTGTCCGTCACTGGCGACCATACATATGGGGCCGCCCATTCACTGTCAGAACAGACCATTACAGTTTGAAATTCCTATTGGATCAAAGGTTGTCCACAATTCCGCAGCACACTTGGGTTAGCAAGTTGTTTGGTTATGATATTACAGTGGAGTATAGACCAGGTAAACTCAACGGAGCAGCCGACGCCTTATCCCGTCGGGAGGAAGATACTGGGGCTGTTTACAACATCTCATCACCAACTTTTGACCTATTTGATACTCTTAGAGCTGAATCCAGTTCAGATTCTCAGGCAGCAGCAATTCGAGCACAGTTGGCAGCTGGAACAGCCCCACCAGGGTGGGCTGAAACTGATGGTATTCTGCTGTTCCAGGGCAAGGTATTCATTCCTGATTCCTCGTCCCTATGGCCGGCACTGCTTGCTCAAGCACATGACGCGGGGCATGAAGGAGTCCAGAAGACAGTGTGTCGATGGCGTTCCTCTTTTTATAGCCGGATGGCTTTACAACGTGTGAAGGAATTTGTACGCGGCTGTTCTACATGCCAACGCAACAAAACAGACCATCTTCATCCGGCAGGTCTGCTACAGCCATTGCCAATCCCCTCTATGGTATGGGCTGATATTTCAATGGATTTTATTGACGGGTTTCCAAAAGTGGGTGGGAAATCGGTCGTGCTCACAGTGGTTGACCGATTTTCAAAGTATAGTCACTTCATTGCATTGGGACATCCGTATTCGGCAGCCTCAGTGGCCAAAGTTTTTTTTTATGATATTGTGAAACTACATGGCATCCCATGCTCTATTGTAAGTGACCGGGATACAGTCTTTACTAGCTTGTTTTGGACAGAGTTATTCCGGTTAGCGGGAGTCAAGTTGCACATGAGCTCAGCCTTCCACCCCCAGTCTGATGGCCAATCCGAGGTGGTTAACAGAATCATAACCATGTACCTTCGCTGCCTAGCGGGTGATCGGCCCAAGTCATGGCTAAAGTGGCTCCCATGGGCAGAGTTTTGCTATAACTCATCCTATCAGACTGCACTCCAATGTTCCCCCTTCAGAGTGGTCTATGGAAGGGATCCTCCACCCTTGATCCAATATCAGCAGGGCGGTTCAAATGTGGCAGCAGTAGACAAACAGCTCCGGGACAGGGATGACTTCTTGGCAGACATTAAAGATCGTCTCATACAGGCTCAGGTGACCATGAAGCAATACCACGACAAGCGTCGTCGGGAGGTGGAGTTCAATGTGGGAGATTGGGTTTGGCTAAGACTACAGCAGCGCACAGCGGTGGGGGTAACATCAGCAGCTCCTACCAAGTTGAGCCCCAAGTTCTTTGGTCCTTATCAGGTGCTGCAGAAGATTGGGACAGTTTCATACAAACTACAGTTACCCAGGAATGCTCGGATTCATGACGTCTTTCATGTGTCGCTCCTGAAGAGGTTTGAAGGCTCGGCCCCGGACCAGATAGTTCCTCTGCCACCATTGTTACATGGCCGAGTCATTCCAACACCTGAACATGTGCTGCGAGCAAGAATTAACAGAGGCGTTTGGGAAGTATTGGTGAAGTGGCTGGGCCGTTCAGAGACAGATACGGCCTGGGAACAGATGGAAGACTTCAAGCTACACTACCCAGATTTCAAGCTCGAGGACGAGCTTTTTGTCGGGAAGGAGGGAAATGTTGTGGACTCTTTCCTAGGGCGCCAGTATACTAGGCGCAACAAGAAGTAGGGAAGGCCCCTGAGCTTATCCCCTCCCTGGGCTTATCCCTTATTCCCTAGTTTATCTCAGTATTGTTGGAGTCGGTTCAGATTAGTCCTGGAGACTAGCAGATAAGTTCCTTAAGTCTAGGAGATAAGTTGTTAGGCCACCTGAGTTATAAAGGGGCCTTAGTTTGTAACTAGGGTTTCTCATCTAAGAAGTTGATGCCGGCTGGCTCAGCTCTTGGGTCACCCTGGCGAGTTCTTCCCCTCGCCCTGGTGCCCACAGCGGCTGTGTTCATCCCCGGTCTCCCTACCACTTGCGTTCATCCTCCCAATCATCTCTACTCGTGCATTCTTCCTGGTGCACTCCCCCTAAATCCAGCCGATCCCACATAAGCCATATCATATGGACTCTCATGTATATAAAAAAATTTCATCACCTTTTCAAATTAAGTTGGATAAAAACAAACTTTATATGGAAACTGTATAGCCCGACATAATCTGCAAACTAATAGTTGACAACGGTTCAAAAGTGACAAAGAAACATATCTTCGGAGTTCAAGCAATCATGTTCTCCACCCCTTGTGCATGACACTGTACTTCTATTCATAGTGGTGGCTCGGTGTACAATCCGTATGAAATTACAACCATGTCCTAGATTCCTATACACAAACTACGAAATTCATCAAGAGCATAGCTGTCTTTTTCCCTTATAAACGTGTTGAACAAGCCTTCAAAATCTCCCTTCGTCTCATCGTCTGGTCAGCCGAAGACCTCCTTCATCCACCTAGATGAGAGCTTTGTTCATGGATCATGAAACTGAAGCCCCCAAAACCACCTTTGTACGCATCGCTAGGATAAAGATGGCTTCGTTATCCATTCAAAGCACTTGAAACAAACTTAGATATGACTGGTGTCCTTGTGTTTCGAGGACCTTCGACAAGAGTAGGTTCCCAACAACAAGTGGGTCTTGTTTATGGATATGACCAGAATGCCCTGAGAAGCTCTTTGTTGTATCGTCCCGAAGTAGCTCCCCTACTGCCGCTCTCCTTGAGCCATAACTTTCTCATCGCCGCCGTTAATCACGAAGAGCGCCGCCTGCATAGCGGAAATCCCGATATAGGCGTTGTACAGGCTCCGATAAAACTCGCTCTCTCCTCCCTTTTTCTCCCCCACGCGACTCCAATCGCAATTCCAAGTTTCCATCCCTGTCGCCCGACTCCAGTGAGCAACTTTAGCTGGCCTAGTATCAATATCGCTTATAGGTGAAGCTTACTTACACAAGACTAGCAAATTTAGGCTTTGTCCATTACAAAACCTTGAGGAGGTGAATCATGTAATGATGTGTAGCTCAACCCACGGGTCTGCACTATAAAGCTGCTATATGAAAGTGTAGAAATTGAGACAATTATAGACCTTGGCTTTGGTAGGTATTGTTGGAATTGGACCTATCTAAGGCCGCTTGTGGTTGGCCTAATTTATATAAGGAAACCAATGTAGTGTGTAGAGATGTCACAGGGGCTTTAGTTCCGTATTGATTATCTAGGTACGAGATAACCAATATATATATGAGGCATGTATTATTCCTCACATGAGACAAACAAAGGGCTATAGATGCTGCTATAAACTTACCACACGTGCTCGCTCTCATTTCCTATTTTTTCACGAAATTGTTGTGTGACTTGCGATGATGCTCGATTGTGTTATGACATGTTTTGAACATCAGTTTATTTTTGTCTTTTATTATTTGCTCATCGAGTATCACACCTAAACTACCACGTCAACTAGAAGTAATGGGCGCACGTTACGTACATGAACTCCGTGTGATTGCATGTAGAGAGGTTCAATGGGCGATTACTGGAACTTAGCATATTGAATCTGGAGATTGATCTAGTTGACGACACCCTTTATATATTGGAGATATCCAGTAGACGAGTCACACGGGAAAACAACTGGCTCGACTTTTCCTTCTTCGTCTTTGCGTTGTCGCTTTTCTGCTCTGTCGACCCTTCATTTGTCGTGCAACAGATCAAGGGGAGCGATGTCTTCGAACCGTCGTCGACAATCTGATGACCTGCACGGGTGCCAGTGAGTGGTGTCTCCTAACCATCGTCGATGATTTGACGACCTGTATAGGTGTCGACAAATCAGGTTTCTGAGAAGTGTGTCACGCACATCCGCTCGTGTACCTCATCATCACTCGCGGGAAGCACTATAAGTAAATCAGTTGGTCAAGCGATGTTGATATCTTGTTTAGACCTGTTGTTAAATTTTTTGTGCATTTTTATTTATGGATTTGTTTAAGATATGTTTTGTTCTAGCATCGTATGTATTATTTGTTAGTAAATCTGGGGTTTAAATTCTATGTTGCATTATCAAATTATTCTAAGGTCATGTTAATTTTATAACAAGTACAAGCAAATCCAAAAGCACACGTCGTTGGAGTTGGACATTTCCATCGCAGGTGTCCTTGGTGTTCGAGAAGTCGCTGCAGTACGTGAAGCGCTTCAGCCGCTACAAGAATCCCGATGCCATGCTCCAAGTTCACGAGACGCTCAACCGCTCTGCACACTCGGCATCCTCTGCCCCGACACCAGTTGCGAGGCCACCACGCTCGTCCCCTCCCTCAAGTCCGGCGGCAGGCAGAGCCGGTTCTGACATTTTGAGGGTCGTAAGCGAAAATCTATATGAAGGTCTTATATAGAGGTTTGAGTCTGTTATTTTTTTAACTTTTAAATGATATCTGAAAAATAAAAGAAGTTAACAATTTTCATAATTTTATTCAAAATGATATGATTAGAGACACTGTTACAATATTTTGTGAGCCATAAAATTATACAAATTATGTAATATAACTCTGCATTTGTTTTGAGAGCAAATATTTTACTTTTCATTTGTCAAACTAACCTAAACCTTAAAATGCACATTAAACAAAATCTAAACACATTGGAGCAAATTTTCTAAAAACAAAGTTCAGCAAACTAAACTAGGATTAAGCAACGTAGATTATCAGTGTCGGCTCTGAGGTAGGTTAGAATTGAGCAACGCAATAGACACATGTATACAACACCTTCCGTCCTTCCGCGTCAATCAATATTTAGTATTCGTTATCAAGCAGACTATTGCAGACTGTTGCGCGACTAGGGCTGAAAACAAAGCTCGAGGCTCGCGAGCCGGCTCGGGCTCGATCAGGCTCGGTGAGGCTCGCGAGCCTAAACGAGCCCGAGCCGAGCCTAATTCCACGGCTCGCTACACTAACGAGCCGAGCCGGCTCGAGGCTCGGTCCAAACTACTACAGCTATCACTTGTCAGTTGTCAGTTTGTTTATTAGTGTCCAGTCATCTAGATCCAGTGACCAGTGTGTTGTTTTGGTCACAACTCACAAGGAACTAGAGTGCAGGGACATAATTTTTTATTATATGGAACATATTGTGCTTCAAATTTAAGCTAATGACTGTAATTACTGTTGTTGAGTACTTGAGTGTACAGGCTCGTGAGCCTATATCGAGCCGAGCCAAGCCTTATTACCAAGCTTGTGAAGTGACCGAGCCGAGCCTGGCTCGGCTCGCTATTCCACCGAGCCTGGCTCGGCTCGACTCGTTTCCAGTCCTATGTGCGACCTTGAAGAAATGATTACCAGAAAATCAGAGAGATGTAACAAAGAAACAAGAATAGAGATTTATCGGTAACATATATGTATTTGACATAAGCTAGACAAACAGTATCGATCTTGGAGGGTCTGAGCGGTAGCATAGCTGTATACCCTCAGTGCCGACCCTGGCAGCAGGTTTGTCGGTGATCCAGGGAGACACCGAGAAAATGCTCATCGACCCTTTTACCCCGGAGAGTAACAGCTAACAGAGAGCTTCTTAGGGCATTTTGGTCATATCCATAAATGGGACCCACTTGTGAGTCCTCAAAACTATTAGATGGGGTATTTTGGTAAACCAATTTTAACGAGTACAATGAAATGAGACGCGACCTATTTTGAAGAGCAGTAACGAAGAGTAATCTATTTTGACATATTTCTCTGAGTCCAAATTTTTTAGTGAAATGTTAAAAGATTTAAAACCAATGACATGTAGACACGGTATGCTAAGTATGTGCCACATTAATAAAAACAAAATTTAAAACCACTCTAAGCTATTTTAGAGGAGGTAACTTCTCCAATTTTGAGAATTAAGTTGTGTACGCTATCTATTAGAATTTAGGTGGTAGAATTTAAATTCAGCAACAAAGACTTAATTAAACAAAAGAGAACGTAGTCCATATGGCCGCATTTTAATATTTGGTCAACCTTAATGTATTTGGTTTCGCAGAGGCACTACTCTGATTGCAATTAAGTGATGTATTGGGTTCAACTAAATGAGTAATTCAAAATTGTGGTTCCATATCGTTTTTCATGTGTCGACTTTAGAAATTCAAAATTGCAATAATATGAGCAAATTTGTACCAAAATGTAATTGTCTAAACATATACTTTATTTGGTTAAAAATGTAATAAAAACGGTAGTCAAAATATGTGTTTTGCAGACTAGAGAATGTTTAAAACATTACTATTTGTGATTGGAGAGGCTATTACTTTTTTGGAGTTCATCACACTTTGTCTGAATACTAAAGGCACCTAGTGTTAACTTATGACCTAGTTCTGAGTATATTATTTTATATTTTAATATAAAAAAGAAAAACTAACTCTTGATAAAAAAAACTATCCCCATACACATATTTTAAGATCATGCAATGAAGTAATGCATGATTATTCATATTATGAGCTACTCCCTCCGTTTCTTTTTAGTTGTCGCTGGATAGTTCAATTTTACACTATCCAGCGATAACTAAAACGAAACGGAGAGAATATATACTAAAAGCTAATACTATTGAAGTAATCAACTCATACTAGTAAGGAAGTTCTAAAGGCCTGTATATTCGAGCAACAATTTTTGGGGGTTTGGCTCAAAAGCTGGCTTTTTGGTTTTGTCTCTTATCTATTAGCTTTTTGCTATTTTCCTTTATAACAAAAATTTAACTTCTTAGCACACCAAAACCATGAAGAATTGTTTTTATCATGCTTATCAGCATTTAGTTTATTCTATCAAAAACTAACTTTTCTTTGAAGCAAACTCTACTAGGTTGTTTGTTTGCTTAGGCCCGTTTGTTTCAGCATGTGTACAACTTACTACAATTGACTTCTTAGGATCAAACTTTCAGCATCAACTTTTTAGAAAAGCTCCAAAAACTGTAGCTCAAAGAACCAGGACCTTAAGCTTCTAGCTGTTGCTTGGCAGAAGCTAGAACCAAACAAAATCTTAAACAAACAATCACTCAGAATCCACACTCATACAAAGTTGGAACATCATGTATCTAACCAGAGTAGGGCTGAAAACGGACGGAAAAAATCTCGTCCCGACCCACACCATTTTCTACATTTGACCCGACCGTTTCCGTATTTACGGAAAAATATGGAAACATGAGAGTGCTTATTCCGTCCGTTTTTGTGGGATTCCGTTTTTTCCGGATTGAACCCGTATTTATTTCGTATTTGACAAATATGAGACGAGCCTAATATGCATTAGTATATAAACTAAATCATCGTGTATTTAGGTGACAAATTATAGCACAATTGGTCATTGTAACCACCGGCTCTTTTCAAATGACAAGTGATCTAAAGTCTTAAACAACATCGGATGTAGCTAAATGTACACATTTAGCAACCAAACAACAATAGAATGTTGTCTCTCTATATCTATTTGTTTTATGTTATTGTTCTGCCAATCAATCACTAGTCAGACATCAATAACATTTCTATTTGTAGTAAATTATGAGTTCCCGTTAGTATTTCCGTTACCGTTCGTTTTCGCAATTCCGTTTATCTCGCTCCCGTTTTCGTTCCCGACTATTCCGGACCCGATCCCGTTTCCGATGATAAAATGCGGATACGGAAACAGGAGATGGGTTTTTCCGTCCGTTTTCATCCCTAAACCAGAGTGCATTAGAACAGATGACACATATAAAGCTAGAACATGTATCTAACCACAGTATGGAGTGCATTGGAACAGATAACACCAAATTGAATCCTATGACAACACATAATGAAACAAATAACATGATTATTTCATAAAACCCTAGGCCTCAAATCATTTAAGTGGCCACAAAATAAATTGTGCATTCCTTTACAACACGGGCATATTTGCTACTATATTATAATAATATAAAAACTTGTCAAAGGTATAAGATTCAGAAATCAGAATTGATCTTTTGCACTTTGCAACCAATACAGTAGTACATTTTCTCAGAGAAGACATTATTGAACCGTGGAAAAGAAGCGTCTCATCGAAAACACAGTACGCCTGGGCTAAACAACCAAATGTCCCTCGTACGTCACTCCTATGAAGTGAAGAATGAATGTTACCAATTTGGACGAAACTATCAACAAGCCATCACTAAATACGTCAGGAGCAAAACAAAATAAAACAGCATGATGTCAGGGATCCAAAATCCCTGGAGGAGGTAACATGGCAGCCTCATATGGTACAGCGGGCGTGAAAACACAATGGAAAGCGAGAAAAATAAAATGTGACAGAAAAGAAAGAAAGGGGATCTTGATATTGTACAGGTGGGCATCGAAACTATAACCCTGCTGAGCAGACTAGTTAAGCATATAACCAACAAATACTCTAGCACGATATCGATTCATGGCTGTTTGTTTTGTTTCGACTGTCGTCGATCATTTCAGCGGCAAAGTAGTCTCCGTGGCACATCTTTCCCAGCAGGGCAGGCTTCCCATGAGATGTTTCTGTCAGGCTTGTTGTGCAGAGATGAAATCTACTGAATCACACATTCACATTTCCGGAAACCATCGTTTTCTGCATCATCATCCGACAGGCCCTCGTCGCTATCGAGACACGAAAAGCAGCAATCAGAATATAGTATACAAGTACAACAAAGCAATAGTAGAACACAAGAATACAGAAGATATGTATCACCACATCCATGGCTTTGTCACCCTATAGTTTGGGCTTAGTAAAAGTAACCAGATGCATTTCAACATGCATATGAAAAATCAGTGTCAATTAATTTGTAGAGAACTTGCCTTGTGATGTAATGAATGCCAATCAAACGAAGATACAACTAATCTTCATACTGTTAACATTTAGGCCATGTTGGCACGACTCCAAATGCCTCCAGCTCCTTGCTACAACATGCGGAGGAGCTGGAGCTGGTGAAGCTAAAAATAGTCGCTTCACCATCTCCTAATTCATTTTGAGAGAAGATATAAAAACTACATGCAGTCATAGTGCACGGAAGGTCCCGGGTGCAGTGGTAGAGCCTTCCTGGAAGGTCCCCGGTTCGAGCCCCAGCCTCTGCATATTATGCGGGTTGGCGCTTAAAGATACCCTTCACCAGACCCCGTACAGTGCGGAAAGCCTACGGCATTGGGTACGTCCTTTAGTCATAGTGCACGGAAGAGCAGGAGCTATAACCGCCTGAACTCTACCGGGCCGTACTAACTCCACACAAAGCCAGACTACACACATTTGCATCATTTAATGGTGCAGGGGCACTGCTTTTTCAATGAGCGCGTGCACTTTAACACGTTCAAATATAGAACATTTTGATAAGTATATGTTAAATTTTCATATTTGGAATTGTCTATACTTCTAAGTTATAAAAGTATGCACATAGAGCTTTCGAGGAGATTTGGCTCCAAGGAAGAAGGTGTTAAGTTTTAGGGCTCTTTGGACACAAGATTGGAAAACCACAGGAATAGACATAACATAGGGATAGGATATAATTGCACGTGTAAAACCGAGGCTTGGAAAACACATAAAACCTGTAGTAATTGTTGCTTGGACGGCCACAGGAAATCTATAGGAATAGCAAACTTAGGAAATATCCACTACTACATAACTAACCTTCATTGTCGGTCCATCGGTTGCTTAAGAACCGGTAGTGATAGGACCAACCAGCAGGGATTATTGGGTCATCACTGCCGGTTATAGCCACGAATCGACAATGATAGATGGGATAGATCGATATTGCAAGTCCAGGACAGAGGCGGTGATGGCAGAGAGGCTCAGGATACCATGAAAGAGGAGATAGATCAATATTGCACTATAATGAAGATAGCTTATTGGGCCAGGCTCTAGGACCAAGGCACATAACAGTCTAACAGTAGTGGTAGGAACGACCTTGGATTGAGAAATGATCAAAAAAGAAATTGTAGATCTCGATTCTCTAGTGATATATAAGCCTCTCATGTTAGTTTAACCAACTATTATAACAAGATACTTTATTTGAGCAAGAAAAATATTAGAGTGAAAAATAGCATAGAGAAACTTGTCGATCTTATCTGCTACCCACGAACCCACTCTAGTTATTTCCATACACTCATTTGAGGCAGGCTAGCTTTCTCTCTCCCATGAATCGTTTCCATGCAGGAGTCCACCAGTGTGATCTCGAGCAGAGAGCAACCAATAGCACCAACTCGAGCAAGGATGGCCATGGCTATGCACTGGGAGCGGAGAGCCGCCGGTGCAGGAAGCTGGCCACATAATTTGGAGTTGCGGGAGGGCAGCGACCCCAGCCATGTGAGTGTTGGCGGCGGTACAATCTGCCCCAACTATAGTTCTCATTCTTCTCTGCGCAATCTTTGTCGGTTGCCTCTGATTTGCCTTGGTCCTACGCAGGATTGGGAAAAAAAGAGCCCCGACTGGATGTTTGTTTTCCTATGTTTTTCCTAGGAAACTGATGAGAAAATATTCTTTCCTTCAAATTTCCTAAGGCTCAATCCTACAAACCAAAGGGTGCTACAACGACAATTTCTATGGAAATCAGAATCCTACATTTTTAAAAAGGGCGTACCCAGTGCCGTAGGCTTCCCGCACTGTGCGGGGTCTGGGGAAGGGTATCTTTAAGCGCAAGCCTTACCCGCATAATATACAGAGGCTGGGGCTCGAACCCGGGACCTTCTGGTTACAGACGGTAGGCTCTACCGCTGCACTAGGCCCGCCCTTCTTTGAATCCTACATTTTTCATATCAAATTATCTTGATCCAAAGGAGCCCTTAGACTTTTAGGTGGAGACTGGAGACTACTAACAAAGATGGGTATCTTTGTTACTTGAAAATTTGAAAACAAATTACCTCACAAGATGGTTACTAGTAGATGGCACAAAAGTACCAAACAATTGAGATGATGTTGTGCTTTTATAGCTCTTATTTTGAAAATTGGATTCATCAATACAAGATAGAAATGTGCATTGGTTCATGTATGAGAATTGACAATAAACAGTTTAGACTTAATAACTATGAACACAATATATTTTCCATGGCACAATGGCATGCAAGGAAACGTAGGATTTTTTTCCCATACCTTGTTTCAAACTCCCTTATCTCAAAAAGCTCCTTTCCACATGTATCTGTCCACTGAACTTTCCTCCGTTCTATGCTAGATCTCAAGGTCTGCACCTCTTCCACAGACTCGCGTGGTTCTTCCCCCTCGCTCACCACTATACGGTGCTCCAAAGAATCCCTTTTGGAGTTGCTCTTAAGACAGCCACGTCTCTCACTGCCACTGATGGAAGCACTAGTTGTCAACGCCTTGTGTGCTGAACAAGATGCTTCTTCCTGTGAGGTACCCCTACCGAGCGCATTGCTGGAGACCGCTTTGGAAGGAGACGCCACCTCGAGGCCATTAGCCGTGCATCCGAAACAGACAAAGGGAGCACATTTCCCAGGCGCCTGATCCTTGGCGGAGGGCAGGTGGTACACCTGCTCGGCCTCCCGGTCGACTAGCCGGTACTGGTTCCACGGCGAAGCCTTGACGGGCTTCTCCTCAGCTTTCCGTCCGAGTAGCAAGAGAGCAAGGCCATGGCTGTACCCCGAAGCTGAAGACGAGAAGAACCCTCCTCCTTCCACGGCCAGTAGCATCTCTACTGCTCATCCAGGCACCATGAACTACTAACTTGATACAAGCCTGACGAATTTACCTCTTCATTGGCTAGCTCACTATACTATCCTGCAAAGGAAACAATCCATCATATACACTACATAAAGCTTCGGGTTTGAGGACCCAAGAATCCGCATTACAGAAGACGAGGAATCCGTAAAAGGAGGCCTACCGAGAAAAGGAAGGGATCACCGCAGGTCCGGCTGGATCTCCGTTCCGATCCAGTCCGGGGGATGATCGAGGACGATGGGTACGCCCGTCCGCCGGAGAAGCAAGATAGGCGCAGTACGCGGCGGCGGAAGGATGACTTGATACCTGGCTGGATCTGGATCGCGGCGTCGTTGAGAGAGAGAGAGAGCGACAGATTTTCCTAGCAGTAGTAGTTCACCATTTTCAAAGCCAGTCTTCTGCTGTTGAAGGCCCACAATAAATCTGTTATGTTGTCGGTTGTAGCCCGGCCACAAGTGTGTCCATAGCTCGGCCCGGTCCATTTCTCCAGCTGGCCCGCGTATCTCCGTCGCCCGGCCGCTTGCGTGGACCAAAAACTACGACGCTAACCGACCGATTTTTTTTTTTTTTGCATTTTGGCCCTTTAATGGGAATAAAATCACATTTAGACCATGGAAAATTTTAATCTCATTTTTGGACATCGGCGTCATAGCTTATGACGCCGAGATAACACATCTCGGCGCCATAGGCTATGGCGCCGAGCTCTGACGTGGCGGTGGCAGCAATGCTGATGTGGCAGCCCGCGTGGCACCTAGCTCGGCGCCACTGATCTTGGCGCCGAGCTAGGATTTAATCGCGCGGTCCATTTCACCGCGATTCTCTTCTCATTGTGTTACTTCTCACCGCGTAACCTCACTGCGCCGCCTCTCCTCGTCACCGCCGCCCTGGTCCCCGCGCCGCCCGAGCCACCGCCGGTTGCTCCTAGGTAATGTTTTTTTCCAAAATTTAAAATAATTTATATGTATTTATTTGATATTAATTGTTTAGTTATTGTTTACATGTTATTTATAAGTTTTCTATAATTAGTTCTCATGCCATGTGCCATTTTTTATTATTCTTAATTTTTCTGTATTTATTTGTTATTAATGAGTTAGGTTTAGGTATTAGTTATTAGTTAGTCGTTAGTGAGTAGTCATTTATTTTGTAGCATAGTTTATTTTGTAGCATCGTTCCAGGTTCGCCGTGGACTGTAACTCATGTCGTCTTCGTCGTGCAGCGACTCGTTGTGGATGCCGGTCTCTAGCGAGCGTTGACGTGCAGCTTCCTGTGCCTCCTATGCAGCCGGACGTTCAGCGTCCCATTTGTGCACTTGGACCATCTACAGCTGGACTAAACTCCTCGCGATCGACGCGGGATACGTTTGAAGACGTGCCCCACGACGACGACGACGACGACGAACACGACGACGCTGGCGCTGGCGCCGCAGGTCAGGAGGAGATTGGACCATCACAGCTGCAGGATGCTCCTACAACTTAGCCATCACAGCTGACACCACGTAGAAGGCGTCCACGTGACCCTTGAAAGGATGGAAGTATGAGGATGTGTATTGATTACCGATCATTGAATGAAGTTACAATCAAAAACAAGTATCCACTGTCTCGGATCGATGACCTCTTCGACTAGCTTCAAGGGGCCAAGTATTTCTCCAAGATAGATCTAAGGTCAGGATATCACCAGTTAAGAATCAAGGAAGCAGACGTCCAGAAGACGGCTTTTGTCACCCGGTACGGACAATATGATTATATGAGTTCACAGTAATGCCCTTCGAACTAACCAACGCACCCGCCTTTTTCATGAATCTTATGAATAAGGTATTTATGGAAGAGTTGGATAAGTTTGTCGTAGTCTTCATTGACGACATCCTTATCTACTCAAAGAGTCGCGAAGATCATGAGCATCACCTCCGGATTGTCCTCGGAAGACTCAGAGCACATCAACTCTATGCTAAGCTCAGCAAATGTGAATTCTAGTTAGAGAAAATAGCCTTCCTTAGACATATCTTAACTGCAAAAGGAATAGAAGTGGACCCATCCAAAGTAGAAGCAGTATCCAAATGGAAGCAGCCATCCAAAACGTATGTCGCGTATGCGATCGTTAATGTACGAATCGACGAGCTGAGATCCACAACGCATCTTCTGTCCCATTAGTCTCTTGGACTCTATTGTGCACATCACCTCTCCTTTGTCGTCGTAACTCTCCCAACTGCATTTTCTCGTCTCCTACAAAAAATAGTAAGTACCGATATAACATTACAGCTAGCGCAAAACAGTAAATAAATATCAACCTCATCGTAATCGACCATATGTCCATAAAAATATCCAACACCAAGCTTGGAAAGAACTAATCCATACTTAGCCTCAATACCACATTTGCAGAGTACTGGATCAAACTTCAACTCTTCCGCCCGCTGATTTTTTTCTTTTCCTTTACCTTTGCCTCTGACCAATGGGACAAATGACCATACAACCACTCTCTGAAACGACACTTACGCCACCCGTATGGCTGCAGAAGAATAAATTAGTAATTTATTGTAAAAAATAACTAGTTTATACATTTAGCGTATCGATGGCTCACATAATCAATGTTCGGACACACGAACTGCTTCGCAGTGTCTTCGTCGATGACAACACAGTCTCCACAATCGCATCGAGACGGTGAGTCCATCCTTCTTTCTGTTACTACCTCCTTCTCCGTATCCGTCATTGGTGGAGGATTCAGAAGAGGAGGTACCCAAGGCTTAAAATGCTCATGACTAGTCCTTCCACACAACTAATTAGCGAAAAGAAGATATCGAGGGTCAAATTTATCAGGACCGTCGATCCACTAGAAAAAGAAACACCTCAGGTGCCCCTAAAACAATGGAACAAAGCACTATTACACATCTAGTAAATAATAAATTCGAACAAAATTAAGTCACAAGTCATAAGCTACGTACGTCAAAACCGCCACAAAGGTAGAAGCAGCGAGCAACCGTGTCTAGATGTTTGGATTGACATACCCAAGCCAGTCTGCCATAGTCACAGTTAGGCACAAGGAGTTCAGGAGGAACAAGAGCATCCTTACTAGATACGTCCGGATATAACTCCCGAGGACGACCTCTCTTCTGCCACAACGCCTCCTGGTACATGTCTTTCATCTAATAAACCATTATAATTATCACTTATACCTAATAGGCTTTATAATAGGTTTACACAAACTATCAAATGAAATGTACTCATCATATTAACGATAATATATATATTATGAGCAACATTGAAAACTAATAATCGAAAAAGTACAACCCAATATACAAAACGAATCAGTTAGACACCATACCTTGGTCTACGAAGTGTCGCAACTCGAAACTTTGAATACAACAAATTTTGACGAAGTTTTGAAATGAGAGGCGATGAGCTCTTCTCGGCCAGCAGTGCGACCGATTTTATAGGCGTCTGTAGCTCGGCGCCAAGATCTGTGGCGCCGAGCTACGAGGCCGCGTCGCCGCCGCGTCGATGTCAGGTCAGCCATAGGCGCAGGGAGCCATTAGTGTCACATCACAGCTCGGCGTCATAGGCTATGGCGCCGAGCCGTGTTACCTCGGCGCCACAGTTTATGGCGCCGAGTATCGGGTCCAAAATTGCATATAAAATTTCTAGGGGTCTAAATGTAATTATTTTTCGAAAATAGAGTTAAAAAAGAAACAATTCGGGCGAACCGACCGCAACGAACGGACTAGGTGGAATAGGGGAAGCATGCCTTCAATTGAAGCAATCCGCAAACCCTTTCTACTTTCTTCCCCTGCTCGATTCGCGCAGCTGCATCACCGGCGACGGCGGCGATGGCACGGAGGAGAAAGACGGACGCCCCGCCGCGGCTGGACGAGGCAGATCGCACGCTCTACTCCACCTTCTGCGGCGCCGCCAACTCCCTCTCCCAGCTCTACGCGCAGGCCATGGCCCAGCAGAAGCTCAACTTCCATGCCGGCGAGCGCCACGCCTTAGTGCGTAAACCCTCTCCTGTCTTCTGTCTATCGCCCCTAATTCCTGCTTCCTCTCTTTCGTCGCGTCGGTACGTTTGGTCGGTTGGGGTCGGGCATATGGAATTCGATTGGCCCCGCGCACAAATTTGATGGCTTTACGGTCTTCGATCTTTTAGAATCTTTCAGGTAGACATGTGTAGAGGTTGGATTTAGCCATACATCAATGGGCGTGTAGGATTCTGCACGCACAAGCTAAGAAGAACAAATGCCGGCTGGAATTTTTCCCTCATGGTGAAACCATCTTGCAAGAGAGACATTCAGTAATCCGTAATTCACAAATAAACTATGCAGTGTAGTACTCCGAAGGTGCTTGAGTACCTATTTAGTTTGCTCGCAAGAGATGTAATTTTGTATTGCAACACTGATGTGCTTTTCACTGATACTAAGTAGTTTAGTATGAAGGTTTATTCAAGTAGTCTTGGCATAACTACAGATAAAAAGTTATGGACAAACATACAAGATTTGCTATCGCAACTAATTCCTGCGCTTCAAAACAGCAAAGAGTTACTTGTCCAAGGGGAGAATCCACAAAACAACACTGGTTTGAGACGACATTCAGAAAATAGCATCCGTTTTCAAGTAATTCGTAGAACAACACCTGTTTCACTAAATTAATTTAGAAAGCAGCACTTCATCTATATTTTGCATTCTTTCATTGCTTATACCACATACAAGTGGACCAAAGTACACCTATTCATTTCATAACCCTCTTTTTATCCCTTCTGTCCATAAGAAAAACATAACTAGATAAAATATATTAGCTCCATTTTTATAGTGTTAAACATACAAACAGGCACACATTGTTTATGAAGGAAGAAGTCTAGATTTAACTATTGAACATGAACTTCAAACCTAGGTATCTTCGTTATCGAACTGTTGAAATTAGACATACTTGGTTCACTGAAAGGTCTTCGATTGTATATCCTCCGTTCTTTTTTATTTGAAGTGGTTGTTTTTTTTTCAAAAAACTTCAATCACCCGTCATGTTCAAAAAAATTGTATGTTCTTTAAAAACTACTCTCTCCACCCCAAAATATATCTTTGAAGTTCAATGGTTAAATCTAGACTTCTTCCTTTATAGAACATCTATGTTTATTTTTATGTTCAACATTATGCTTACCAATATAAAAATAGAGCTCACATACTTGCATGCATTTATGTTGTTCCTATTGAAAGAATAGATAATAAAATAAGGCTATGAAATGATAGGGGCAATATGGTCCATTTGCTTGTGAGGTGAGAAATAAAAGAATGAAAAATATAGATAAGTGCTGTTTTCTGAATTCATTTGATGAAACTGGTGTTGTTCTTTGAATTGTTTAAAAACGAGTGCTATTTCCTGAACACTGTCTCAAACTAGTGTTGTTTCATGGATTCCCCCTTGTCGGAGAAGAATCTTCATTTTAATCACTGATCTTACCATTTAGAATCTAAAACTTGATCATGTAGTGTCTCACCTACCAGTTCTCATTATGCTCTTCTTTTTATGCTTCAGAGTTTATATTACTAAATATGAGTAAAGAAACATCCTTGCTAAATTCAAGCTTAATGTTGCAGGAAAAGCTCTACCAGTGGATCTTGAGGAAGCACGATGAAGAGGCTAGGCTCACTGTGGCTGAAATAATGTCTCATATCCAGGTCCAACCTTTAAACTTCCTGGACTATGGTGCTTTGCTTGAACATGTTTGACTATGAGTTGCCTTACTTCTTGTGGAGAAGACGCATTTGAATTTATTTACCTAAACAAAATCTTACCTGTGCATCTTTTGATAGCTGTTTAGGCCCTGCTGAAATGTGATTTTCTTTAATTATTGGAAAAATACTAAGTTTGCAAAAAAAAAAGTTTGTCAAACTTCTAGGTGTTTGGATGTAACAAACCTTTTTAAAACCATAGTCTAAGTTTTAGAAACTCCAATTTATAATTTTTTTTTCAAACCACGGTTTTGCGTGTCTTTGGCTTATAAAACCCCAATTTCTTGATACCATAGCTTTCTAAAAGCCAAAACATCCAAACAGCCCTTTAGTTCCATATTTGTTTCTTTTTTCCTTCTGTGCGTTAATTATTCCTATATGTTCAGGAGCTATGTACAACAATGGATAATCATGACATAGTTTTTCCGAACATACAAGATACACCTCATACCATACATGATTGTGTCTTGCGGCTCATTAAATTTCTGAAGCAATCATAATGTTCACGTACTCTTGTTTCTTTTGCAGCATGAGATAGACTATGTAGGTACTGATGCACATGTCTCCCCAAGAGTACCTCAGCATCCTCAGATTGCAAATCCATTCGCCAATTCAGTTGTCCCACCTGGAACTGGTTTGTATGGGCAATCAGCAGCTGGGTTTGCTCCTAGACCCAGTGTCACTGACCAGTCGAAGAATACAATATTCTCTAATGCCTTATCAAGCCCAGTGCGCAGGAGTCTCCAGAACTCTCATACCACTCAAGGTGCTGGCAATGGAGGCCGGAATGCAGAAGCAAACTTAGCAGGTGCAAATAGAGAGGCCAATTCTACAAGCTCCAACGACACTTCTATGGATATGGTTTCAGACACGAATGAATTCTACCAGTGATTTGCAGTAAGATGCTTCTGCAATCAAGCAGCATCGCATGCCAGTGTTTTTTTTGGGCCTTTCCTTTCGTTGAGGTTTTCACATAAACTCTCACCATTATGTGAGCAATGTAGTTGTATATCCGGTGATTCTGGTTTGTTCAAGTTGGTATTTAAGTTGAAACGTGTTGGGCATGCTTTATTCCCCACAATGTGTTCGTGAGTTCAAATATTATGAATGTACATGCAGATTGCGTTGTGATATAATCTGATACAGGAAGTTGACTGAACTTGTTGAAACTTCTTCTCAATGCGGGGCAGCAGAACATTATAGAAGAGTAAAAGGCATGGTTCTGCCTATGTCGATCAGATCCAATAACTTTGGATTTGCATTTCTAGGTTCAAAACATTTCTGTTTGGTTCCAGAACCATTTGAGATGGAACGGCTCTATCCTAGATAGTAGCTCCGCCCGGAAGATTTTGGAGAGCCGGATAGTTCAACATTTGAGCATAATTTTATAAAAGAGTAAAATCCAAACATCAACAAATGGATGACGGAGTGGTTCTATCTCACCATACTTCATAACCAAACACTACCTTAATGATACATAAATAGTTTGAAACGTTTCTGGTCGTCCTTTTAGAAAATAAAAAAGACTTCACTCTATTTCATTCCTTAAGACTGTAAAGTCTAAACAACAACAAATGGAGAGTGAAGTGGCATCATCTCACCATATTTTGGAACCAAACACTACCTTAATAGTACATAAATAGTTCGAAACGATTCTCATCCTTTTAGAAAATAAAAGACTTCATTCTATTTCATTCCTTAAGACTGTCTTCAACAATATCCTATAAACGGTCTTTTACCCTAAATATGAAGAAGATTATTTCTTCAACAGTGTCTTCTAAAGCTTTCTCTAATCTTTTATGTATAAGTTTTTTCTTATTTCTCTATCTATTTTTATACTTTAAACCACGGATTAAACAAAACCTTCATGCTCTATATATAAACTCTCTCTCCCTTCTCTATCCATTTTTATATTTTAAATCATGAATTTAGACAAGGGATTAAGCTATAAGTATAAAATATTTGAGGGTATGACAAATATGTGCGTATAAAAATCTAGAGCAACATCTCTACTTAATATGAGTCTTCAATGTACAAAGGATGACAAATATATGTGTATAAAAATCTAGAGCTACATATGTACTTAATACGAGTCTTCAATGTACAAAGAATAAAATATAAATAAGGATGTTGAGAGAAGTGAGATATCCATAAGTAAAAATAAACAGATATAGAGAAGTGATATAGAGTACAGCGCTGAAGGTAGCCTTATCCTCCCTCTATGTGTCTGAAATCAATCCCCTCTTCCTGACTCAATAACGGTACGAGCGACTGAACTATGGATTCTTGACTAATGACTGCCGGATCTTAGATACACTGTACTTTGTGAAGGAGTTCTTTGATAAAATTGCATGAGCTGCTGGTGGAGGGGTTTAACGCTTACACATAGAGATGGTCAAACGGGCCGCCCGGTCCGATCCAGTCTAGACCCGTTGAAGCCCGGCCCAGTTTGGATCCGACCCGTCAGTCATGATTACAAAATCGGGCCAAAGCTTTCAAGCCCACGAGCTCGTTTCTCTGTTCGAGCTCGGCCCACTGCGAGCTTAAACGGGCCGTGCAAACCCGATAAGCATGGAAAAAACGGGCTCATAAGCATGATTTAGTGAAAAAAATGGATTTGACGAGCTTAGAGTTAAACGAATCGGGCTAAACTAGCCCATCGGATTTAGTTTTTAGAGAAAATTCCTTCAATGCCATCCAAACTTATACCAATCCCTTCAATGCCATCAGATTTTATAGCTTCCCTTCAATGCCATCAAATTTAAATTCTAATCCCTTAAATGCCATTGCCGTTAGTTTCAAGTTAACGCCGTTAGTTATATTTAAAGCAAATCCCTCAAATGCCATCAAAATCTATACAGATCCCTTCAATGCCACTAGAAATTGGTTCGATCTATTTGGGTTTTAAAATTTTCAGAATAGAAAACTTTTTGAACCCAAAAATTTTGAAACGCAAATATACCACATTGATTTTAAAATTTATCTCCATCTGTTATCATTAGTGTTTGTTGTTAGTTTGAAAAAAATATTAGGAATCAAATAGACCGAACAGATATAGCAGAGTAATTTTTGGTGTTTACAAAAAAATATGTACTAAAGTTTTTAAAAAGTGTGGAATTGGTCCATATTTTTTTATTCTAGAATTTTTAAAATCCAAATAGATCAAACCAGTTTCTAGTGTCATTGAAGGGATTGATATAGATTTTGATGGCATTGGAGAGATTTGCTTTAAATAGAACTAACGGCGTTAACTTGAAACTAACGGCAATGGCATTTAAGGGATTAGAATTTAAATTTGATGGCATTGAAGGGAAGCTATAAAATCTGATGGCATTGAAGGGATTAGTATAAGTTTGGATGGCATTGAAGAGATTTTCTCTAGTTTTTATTTGCCTCGGGTCCGCTTATTCGTGTTGAACTGACACGGGCAATATAAAAACGGGCCGAACCAGTCTATTTCTGGACAAAAAAACGTGTTTTAGACCGGTCTTTCGGACTTCTTGTACATTGAGGACTGCGGTCGTTCGGGAAGTTCCAAATCAATTTTCTGTTTGACTGGCTACAGAATTCGGAGTGCTGCTCGACTCATCAGTCATCACTGCACTGGAACGTGGCCATTCTCTTGCCTCCCCAAATCCAGTGGTTGTCTGGTTGATGCCTGGGTGCCCGCAATCCGCCGTCACCATCTGCTCCGCTTCCCAGCGGCCACTGGCCAGCGTGGTTCTGCAGGGAGGAGAGGAGACTAGGAGAAGCGGCAGCGTTCCAACCTGCCTCGGAAGTCACGGAAAATGGCGTCGTGGAAGCTCGCCAAGGCAGTCCAGGATCCGCCGCGCTTGTCTCGCCTCGCCCGTAGGACAATCGAGGTCACCGAAGCCGGCAGAGGTGGGCAGGCTGAGAGGGCCCTCGAGATGTTCGAGGCAATGCCTGTGAAGAGTCAGGTGTCCTGGAACGCCGCGCTGGCTGCGCTCGTCGACGCCGGCCGCACCGACTGGGCGCTCTCCTTCTTCCGGAAGATGCCCAGGAGGAACGCCACCTCTTACGCCACCATGATCGGGGGCCTCTCCCGCGCCGGCGGAGCTGCGGCCGCCGAGGCGCGGCTTCTCTTCGAGGAGCTCACACTTGATCAGCACAACGTCTTCACCTGGACGGCCATGGTGTCGTGCCACGTCCGGAACGGCGAGCCTGGTAAGGCGGTGGAGCTCTTCGTGGCGCTCTACGCCGAGTTCTTTGCGCGGGGGGTGCTGCCCAACGCGCACACGTTCAGCTCCCTGCTCAAGGCCTGCGTGGGTGTCCAGTCACCAGCCATGCTGTTGCAGCTCCATGGGGTCATCTTCAAGCTCCTGGACGAGGGGAGCAGGTCCTGTTTCGTGTGGAATGCTTTGGTTGATGCACACGCCAAGCTGGGCGCACTGTCGGACGCCGAGAAGGTGTTCCACGGAATGCGGCAAAGGGACATCTGCTCTTGGAACATCATGATGGACGGATATTCCCGGCATAAGCTCGTCGACAGGGCCCTTGATCTATTCAGAAGTATGAGGGAAAAGGATACCTCGACGTGGAACATCATAATATGCTGCCTGGGGGAGAACAGACTCGGTGAAGACGCTCTCCGCCTCTTCATCGATCTGGTCAGATCGTATGGCCATTGTGGCGGCGATGCCGAGGTAAACGCCTCAATATACACAACAGTTCTGCACATCTGCTCGGTGCTGGCACTCCTTGCGTTTGGGAGGCAAGTGCATGCACGCGCCGTAAAGGACGGGTTCGGCCGGAGTAACGTGTTCGTCAGCAATTCTCTGATCAGCATGTACAGCAGCTGCGGCGCGACGCTTGATCTTGAGCAGGTGTTGGAAGAAATGGCTGTCAGGGACGTCGTGTCGTGGAACTCGGCGATTCAGGGGCTTGGTCAGAACGGACTTGGGAGGCAAGCTCTGGCGGCTGGAGAGCGTGCGCTGGAGCTCGGGATGTACAACGGGAACACCTTCATCGCCATCCTGACATCCTGCAGCCACGCGGGGATGGTCGTGGAGGGGTTGAGCTACTTCGATGCCATGGCCAAGAAGCATGGCGTGGAACCAACGCTTGACCACTACATCAGTGTCATCGATCTCCTCGGCCGTGCAGGGAGGCTTCAAGACGCGTACGACCTGCTCCGGAAGATGCCGTTCGCACCGGACGCGGTGGCGTGGCGCACTCTTCTGCATTCTTGCTTGGCCCATAAGAACACCGCCGTGGGAAGCATTGCGGTGCAGGAGCTGATGGCGCTGCAGCCCGACGGTGGCGCCAGGAACTATGAGAGACTGGTTCAGGGCTGCGGAGGCAGCAGCACGGCTGATGAAACGCAGGCTGGGAACGAGAAGAGTGCTGATCACACGCCTGGGTGCAGCTGGGTCACCTGAGTGGCTGAGTTCCTCCTGAACATCAAAATCAAGGGCCAAAGCTGCATCAGTAGCTTCACCTTTTGTCCTGCTAAGAATCAGCAGCAAGATCAAAGGTGAATGAGAAGGAATCATGAATCGAGTTCACGGCATCATGCAGAGTGAAGAGCTGAACCTGAACGCAGAAGAAGATTAACTGTCCAAGCTTCCACGTAAAATGTGAGCTGGATATCGGAGAGCAGGTGCAGTGTAGCGGCTAATGTTAATCAATTTTGTATATGCCAGAAACAGTGATTCTGGAAAATGTCGTTGAGCGTGTCAATGACATGACTAAGAGGCAACGATGATCTATGAAAGTGTTAATGAATATTTAGGATAAAAACTTATTAGTGGTGGTTTATATATACGAAAGGCTTCTGTGCTAGGTTGGAGAGAGGCATCCTAACATCTAGCCATCGTCATCTCTCAACTAGGGTTACAGGTAAAATGATCAAGATAAGCAAAGATATGGTGAATTAGACTTCACTACAGAAAAACTAGAAAAAACGCCACCCAAGTTAAAAACGTCGGTGCCGACGTTCTTAAAGGGGTTAAAAACGTCGATTTCAACAGGCCGATGGTCTTAAGGTTAAGAATGTCGGCCCACGCTCTAGCCTACGTATCTAATGTTAAGAACGCCGGTCAGTGAAAGGCCGAAATTCTTAAACTGTTAAGCATGTCGATCCTTCCCGGCAGACGTTCTTACTAATTTAAGAAATCGTGTGTCTGGTTCTCTTCTCCTTTCTCTTTCTTGTGCTCTGTCTCGCCTATGACCTAGCCGCCGCCACCGCCTTACTCTCCGACCGTGGGTCGCTAGCGTTGTTCCTCCATCGTCCGCCACCGCGCCCGCCACCACGCCTCACACCTGCCACCGTGCCACTGCCCACCTGCCTGCCACCATCGTTCCTCCATTGCCCGTCGCACACCCGCCATCGTTGCTCTGTCCTCCACCGAAGAGCTTCAATATGCATTTTTTTTCTCAATATGCATTATTTTTTCTCTAAGTTTTCTTGCATAAATTAAAATCTATTATCAATCGAACTTTACCCCTCTGTCTATAAGTGTTTCTATCCATCGCTTAATAGTTTTGCACCCTAGATTACAATTGTATAGTAGCATGACAAATATAGTAATATAAATATTCGAATTTAATTGTTTAAATATAAATGATTAAAGTAAAGAAAGAATTAGGAACATATAGATGTTTTGCTAAGGTATCGAAGAGACGACACTATCTGGTAGTCCTCATTGGAGCGCCCGTGCAAGAGTGTCATTTTTTCTTGATCCATGCAAGGACAAAATGATCTCTACATGTTCTTTGACTCTTCAACATAGTGAACCTCTCATAACAGTGTACACTCTTGAGTTAGGTCACCACAAGATCTTCTGGTGATCACCGAACTCTTAACTGTCGCCAAATCGTCTAGGTGACATCGAGCACCTAGAGTAGTAATCACTAGCTCTCACTTGACCTAACCAAGTCTAATGAGGGTGATGAATACGCATAAGCTACTTTCAATGCACTAATGAGGTTGCTAATCAAGTACTTATCAACTCTCAAGTCTCTCACTAGGCAAAGTCTCTTCCTTACTCTCAAATGGGTTTCTTCACCAATTGAAATAGCAAGAGAACTCATATAATCAAGTTGGAGAAATAAATAGCCCAAAGCAAAAGAACTAGTCGGTACCCCTTCACTTAGCATAGTCGGGTGCACCGGACATGTTCGGTCTACATCGTACATGTCTGGTGCATTCCCAATGGCTTGTTTTAGAAACTAGTCATTATTCTACTGATATCTAGCACTCACATCGGTGCCACACCGGACATATACGACGAGTACAACACTTAGGTGCATATTTGCATACCTCTCTAAGTATGTTGTCTGGTACCATGTCCGGTGGCACACTAGACATGTTCGGTAAGTATTCGGTTTCTCAAACATAGTTTACAACCTCTTTAAGCACCATGTTCAGTGATATATTTGGTGGTTCATTAGACATGTGTGGTGAGTATATTGAGGTTGAGACCAATTCTGCATGCTCTAGGTACCATGTTTGGCGCTTGAAACATTGGTGTTGCGCTAGTTTTCAAAAGGGCACACTCATGTATGATGCCTCATGTTTGGTGCCCAATAAACACGTCTGGTGATACTACATTACCGTCAACTCACTTGTTTCTATTATTTTTCGAGTTGGGCTCTCATGATCGTGAATTTCTCATAGGCTCTCGTGAATTTATCTAGCACTAGTTTTTGTGCATGTGTGCATCACCACTCATACACTTTCATACGCCAAGCTACCTATTTTATGCCCCTTTGTAATATGGTCAAAGGAAAATTAATGGTTCTATCACTACTAAGTATCCAATAACTTCATTGACACTTAGAACTATCTAATTCTTAATCTTCTCTCATGTTTTAAAAAGTAACAATTGATTTCCATCAATAGGGAGCGCGAATACCATATAAGCCTAATCCATTTCCATATTTTTGTGACCTATCTCACATTATTTCTATCAAACACATGTTAGCCACAATAGGCAATAACTAATATGCAATCAGGTCTTATGTGCAAGCGTGCAAGCGTGCAAGCGAGCCTCTTGATCTATTAGATCATGATCCAACTTTAGACATAATCGTGGTTTGTTAGAGGGTTTTCTATAAATCTACACGAGTTGGCGGTGGAAGGATTTAAGTGTTAAAAGTGATATATGGTTGGATCATAATCTAACAGACTAGGAACCTCGCTTGCACGCTTGCACATAAGACCTGATTGCATATTAGTTGTTGACGTCACAATAATCTCATGTAATAATTGATCACTAAAGTTGTCGGTCTAGATGCTTTTGATCTCTTACTTTTTAGTGATTGATAACAGCGTATCCTTGATTATATGGGAAATAGATTCGAGATTTTAAAGCAACCTTGTTTACATGAATTTTTGGTGCTGAAACATAACGTGTTAGTGTAAGTCCATGTAATCAAAGTCTATAGTCATGTATCATAAGAGAGAAAGGTTAAGACCATGTACATGAATGGACAAGTTTGTTTGCGTAAGATATGAAACGAAGGATTATAAAAAAGAGCAAGTGTGACATGATATAAGATAAATAGTAAATACAACACGTCACAACATAGCACACACATATCATACATATGTAATCAGAATAAAGTGTATATACAATGCATGGACCATACAAAAAAGTGAATAATATAATGCATGAACCATATGAAAATGTATACGAGAGTATCACAAATAGAAAATATTGTCCCTACGACTCTCACTCTCCCTGTCACTCTCCTACCCCATACTCACATACTTCCCTCCCTTTTAGCATCAAGCACCAAAATCTACAAAACCTAGGAATACTAAGGAGGGGCAGCCACATCCATATCAAGCATTGAAGATCTAGGTGACAACTCACTACTACAGCACACCTCTGTACAGGCGGTCTGGTTCGCCACTACACAGGCGGTTCCAGGAACCGCTTGTGGTGCACCGCCTGTGATGTAAAACAACATCACAGGCGGTCAATCAAAAACCGCCTGTGAAAAACACAGATCACAGGCGGTCCAGTTCAACTGAACCGCCTGTGATAGACACACATCACAGGCGGTTCAGTTCAAAGGAACCGCCTGTGATAGACACACATCACAGGCGGTTTTAATTATAAGCCGCCTGTATTTCCCAGATTCATATACAAAAACAGATTCATATATATTTTCCAGATTCATATACAGAAACAGAATTAATAACAGATTCAAACACAGATTCAAACACATATTCATCATACAAAGATTCAAACATCCCCATATATAGCAGGTTCCATACACAGATTCATCCACATATATATCAAGTTCCATCATACACAGATTTATACACATCAAGTTGCATAACAACTCAACATCTCAAAATTCCATAGACATCTCAAAGTTCCATAAACATCTAAAGTTCCTAACTAAAGACCTAAACACTGTGTGATATTGTGTACAAACTTAGTTCTGGGAATTTTTGCAAATTTCCATTTACATTGTAGAATAGCCCTTGTTGATGAAGAACTTCACGACGCATAAAGTAAAGCAAGTCTCTTACAACCTTAGTGAGAGCACCTAGAGGGGGGGGGTGAATAGGTGATCCTGTAAAACTTCAAAACTTAAGCCACAAAAACTTGTTAAGTGTTAGCACAATTATGGCCAAGTGGCTAGAGAGGAGTCAAAACACAATAACCACAAGAAATCAATCACAGAGATGACACGATGGTTATCCCGTGGTTCGGCCAAGTACAAAACTTGCCTACTCCACGTTGTGGCGTCCCAACGGACGAGAGTTGCACTCAACTCCTCTCAAGTGATCCAATGATCAACTTGAATACCACGGTGTTCTTGCTTTTCTTTTCTCAATCCCGTTTGCGAGGAATCTCCACAACTTGGAGCCTCTCACCCTTACAAAAGATGTTCACCGAGAATCACGGAGCAAGGGAGGGATTAGCAACTCACACACAACACAAAGATCACAGCGAATACGCACACACAAGACCCAGACTTGAGCTCAAAAGACTGGCACACTAGAACGGAGCTCAAATCACTATAATATCGAACAAGTGTGCAAGATTGATGTGTGAGTGATCAAGAGTGCTCAAGGAATGCTTGGTGTCCTCCTCCATGCGCCTAGGGGTCCCTTTTATAGCCCCAAGGCAGCTAGGAGCCGTTGAGAACAAATCTGGAAGGCCATCTTTGCCTTCTGTCGTCGGGCGCACCGGACAGTCCGGTGCACACCGGACACTGTCCGGTGCCCGATTTCCTTCCTTAAACAGTGCGGTCGACCGTTGCCGACCGTTGCAGATCTGGCGCACCGGACAGTCCGGTGCACACCGGACAGTCCGGTGCCCCCTCCCGACCGTTGGCCAGGCCACGTGTCGCGCGCAGATTCCGCGGCCGACCGTTGGCTCGGCCGACCGTTGGCTCACCGGACAGTCCGGTGCACACCGGACAGACCGGTGAATTTTAGCCGTACGCCGTCGGCAAATTCCCGAGAGCGGCGTCTTCAGGTCGAGGCAGCCTGGCGCACCGGACACTGTCCGGTGCACCACCGGACAGTCCGGTGCCCCAGACCGAAACAGCCTGTTGGCTGTACACAGCCAACATTCTCCTTTTCTTCTTCTCTCTGTTTCTAACACTTAGACAAATATATTAGTACACAAAACCAATGTACTAAGGCTTAGAAACATACCTTTGCTTGTGATTTGCACTTTGTTCATCCATGGGCATAGATTCACATTTGAGCACTTGTGTTAGCACTTAATCACCAAAATACTTAGAAATGGCCCAAAGGCACATTTCCCTTTCAATCTCCCCTTTTTGGTGATTTATGCCAACACAACATAAAGCAACTAGAACAAGTGCAAAATCACTTCAAATAGAATAATTTTGAGTTCTCTTCAATTTTGGCATATATGGATCATCCTTTGCCACCACTTGGTTTGTTTTTGCAAATCAAACTCAAATCTCTATCTCTAGGTCAAGCACACATGTTGAAGCATAAAGAGAGTCATTCCAAAAGAGATTTATCAAGGATTTCAAAAACTCCCCCTTTTTCCCATAATCAATACTTCTCCCCACAAGAAGCCAACTTTTGACAAAAGATACACTAAAGGAGTTTTTGACAAACCAAAAGCTCACTTTTGACAAAAGATACACTAAAGGAGTTTTTGACAAACCAAAAGCTCTACTCTACTATTTTCAAAGTTTCTCAAGTGGTAGCTGATCCATCCATTGCTTTGGCCTTTATTTTCTCCCCCTTTGGCATCAAGCACCAAAACGGGATCAATCTTGGCCCTTTAACCCCATTGCCTCACCAAAGTCTTCAATTAAGAGTACAAAGGCAATAAGATCTTAGAGATGAACTTGGAATAAGTTACCCTCTCATCGGAGTGCAGTGGAAGTCTTGCATGGTCCAAGTTCACCTTTCCCTTTCAATTCACCTTCGAGACTAAATCAAGCAAACTCAAGCAAATGGTTAGTCTCAAAGGGTCAAGTTGTAACACATCTCCCCCTAAACATGTGCATCACTTTGCAACGGACTTGCGAGGTCCAGGGAGTGTTTGTACAACTTGAGCATCACAATAAGCAACAAAATGCAGAATGAACCTGATCAAATGCATAAACACATGTATGCTACAATTCAATCCAAGTTCCGCGAATCTAAGACATTTAGCTCACTACGCAACCTGCAAAAGGTCTTCTCATCTAGAGGCTTAGTGAAGATATCGGCTAGCTGGTTCTCGGTGCTAACATGAAACACTTCGATATCTCCCTTTTGCTGGTGGTCTCTCAAAAAGTGATGCCGGATGTCTATGTGCTTTGTGCGGCTGTGCTCAACAGGATTTTCTGTCATGCGGATAGCACTCTCATTATCACATAGGAGTGGGACTTTGCTCAGATTGTAGCCAAAGTCCCGGAGGGTTTGCCTCATCCAAAGTAGTTGCGCGCAACACTGTCCTGCGGCAACATACTCGGCCTCAACGGTGGATAGGGCAACGGAAGTTTGTTTCTTAGAATTCCATGACACCAGGGACCTTCCTAAGAATTGGCACGTTCCTGATGTACTCTTCCTATCGACCTTACATCCAGCATAGTCGGAATCTGAGTATCCAACTAAGTCAAAGGTAGACCCCTTTGGATACCAGAGCCCGAAGCAAGGCGTAGCAACCAAATATCTAAGAATTCGCTTCACCGCCACTAAGTGATACTCCTTAGGATCGGATTGAAATCTAGCACACATGCATACGCTAAGCATAATATCCGGTCTACTAGCACATAAATAAAGCAAAGAACCTATCATGGACCGGTATGCTTTTTGATCAACGGACTTACCTCCTTTGTTGAGGTCTGTGTGTCCGTCGGTTCCCATCGGCGTCTTTGCGGGCTTGGCGTCCTTCATCCCAAACCTCTTTAGCAAGTCTTGCGTGTACTTCGTTTGGGAGATGAAAGTGCCGTCCTTGAGTTGCTTCACTTGGAACCCAAGGAAGTAGTTCAACTCGCCCATCATCGACATCTCGAATTTCTGCGTCATCACCCTGCTAAACTCTTCACAAGACTTTTGGTTAGTCGAACCAAATATTATGTCATCGACATAAATTTGGCATACAAACAAATCACCATTACAAGTCTTAGTAAAAAGAGTTGGATCGGCTTTCCCAACCTTGAAAGCGTTAGTAATTAAGAAATCTCTAAGGCATTCATACCATGCTCTTGGGGCTTGCTTAAGTCCATAGAGCGCCTTAGAGAGCTTACACACATGGTCGGGGTACCGATCATCCTCGAAGCCAGGGGGTTGCTCCACGTACACCTCCTCCTTGATTGGCCCGTTGAGGAAAGCGCTCTTCACATCCATTTGGTACAACCTGAAAGAATGGTGAGCGGCATATGCTAGCAAGATTCGAATTGACTCTAGCCTAGCCACAGGAGCAAAAGTCTCCTCGAAATCCAAACCTGCGACTTGGGCATAACCTTTTGCCACAAGTCGAGCCTTGTTTCTCGTCACCACCCCGTGCTCGTCCTGTTTGTTGCGGAACACCCACTTGGTTCCCACAACATTTTGCTTCGGACGAGGTACCAGCGTCCAAACTTCATTTCTCTTGAAGTTGTTGAGCTCCTCTTGCATGGCCAACACCCAGTCCGGATCTAGCAAGGCCTCTTCTACCCTGAAAGGCTCAATAGAAGAGACAAAGGAGTAATGTTCACAAAAATTAACTAATCGAGACCGAGTAGTTACTCCCTTGCTAATGTCACCCAGAATTTGGTCGACGGGATGATCCCTTTGAATCACCGCTCGAACTTGGGTTGGAGGTGCCGGTTGCGCTTCTTCCTCCATCACATGATCATCTTGTGCTCCCCCTTGATCACACGCCTCCTGTTGATGAACCTGTTCAATGTCTTGAGTTGGGGGATGCACCATAGTTGAGGAAGAAGGTTGATCTCGTTCATCTTGTTCCTGTGGCCGAACGTCTCCAATCGCCATGGTTCGTATCGCGGCCGTTGGAACATCTTCTTCATCTACATCATCACAATCAACAACTTGCTCTCTTGGAGAGCCATTAGTCTCATCAAATACAACGTCGCTAGAGACTTCAACCAAACCTGATGATTTGTTGAAGACTCTATACGCCTTTGTATTTGAGTCATAACCTAACAAAAACCCTTCTACAGCTTTGGGAGCAAATTTAGAATTTCTACCTTTCTTCACTAGAATGTAGCACTTGCTCCCAAATACACGAAAGTAGGATACATTGGGTTTGTTACCGGTTAGTAGCTCATACGACGTCTTCTTGAGGAGGCGATGAAGGTAGACCCTGTTGATGGCGTGGCAAGCCGTGTTTACGGCTTCCGTCCAAAAGTACTCGGGGGTCTTGAACTCTCCTAGCATCGTCCTCGCCATGTCGATGAGTGTCCTGTTCTTCCTCTCTACCACACCATTTTGCTGTGGTGTGTAGGGAGCGGAGAACTCGTGCTTGATCCCTTCCTCTTCAAGGAACTCCTCCACTTGAAGGTTCTTGAACTCGGACCCGTTGTCGCTCCTTATCTTCTTCACCTTGAGCTCAAACTCATTTTGAGCTCTCCTGAGGAAGCGCTTGAGGGTCCCTTGGGTTTCAGACTTATCCTGCAAAAAGAACACCCAAGTGAAGCGGGAAAAGTCATCAACAATAACTAGACCATACTTACTCCCTCCTATGCTCAGATAGGCGACGGGTCCGAAGAGATCCATATGCAGCAACTCCAGGGGTCTTGAAGTGGTCATCACATTCTTGCTGTGATGCGCTCCTCCCACTTGTTTACCTGCTTGACAAGCTGCACAAGGTCTATCTTTTTCGAAATGCACGTTAGTCAAACCTATCACATGTTCTCCCTTTAGAAGCTTGTGAAGGTTCTTCATCCCTACATGTGCTAAGCGGCGATGCCACAACCAGCCCATGCTAGTCTTAGCTATTAAGCATGCATCTAGACCGGCCTCTTCTTTTGCAAAATCAACTAAATAAAGTTTGCCGTCTAATACACCCTTAAAAGCTAGTGAACCATCACTTCTTCTAAAGACAGACACATCTACATTTGTAAAAAGACAATTATATCCCATATTGCATAATTGACTTACAGATAATAAATTATATCCCAAAGACTCAACTAAAAACACATTAGAAATTGAGTGCTCATTAGAGATTGCAATTTTACCTAACCCTTTTACCTTGCCTTGATTCCCATCACCGAATATGATTGAATCTTGGGAATCCTTATTCTTGACGTAGGAGGTGAACATCTTCTTCTCCCCCGTCATATGGTTTGTGCATCCGCTGTCGATAATCCAGCTTGAACCCCCGGATGCATAAACCTGCAATGGCAAATTTAGGCTTGGGACTTAGGTACCCAACTCATGTTGGGTCCTACAAGGTTAGTGCAAATATCTTTAGGGACCCAAATGCAAGTTTTGTCTCCCTTGCATTTTGCCCCTAACTTCCTAGCAACAATTTTCTTATCCTTTCTACAAATAACAAAGGAAGCATTTAAAGCACAATAAATTGTAGAAGGTTCATTCACTACTTTCCTAGGAGCATGAATAACATTCTTTCTAGGCATAGCATTTTTCCTAGACATATTTCTACCATGCATAAAGGAAGAACTATGAGCATCAAAATCATCATAAGCATTATAACCCCTATAAGCACTTCTATCATGATACAAAAAAGCATGGTTCTTTTTAGTGCTACTAGCCATAGGAGCCTTCCCTTTCTCCTTGGCGGAGATAGGAGCCTTATGGCTTGTCAAGTTCTTGACTTCTCTCTTGAAGCCAAGCCCATCCTTAATTGAGGGGTGTCTACCAACCGTGTAGGCATCCCTAGCAAATTTTAGTTTATCAAAATTACTCTTGCTAGTCTTAAGTTGAGCATTAAGACTAGCTAATTCATCATTCAATTTTGAAATAGAAACTAAGTGTTCGCTACAAGCATTAATATCAATATCCTTACACCTAGTGCAAATTTCAACATATTCAACACAAGAGTTGGATTTATTTGCTTCTACTAGTTTAGCATTTAAATCATCGTTTATGCTCTTTAAGTTAGAAATAGAATCATGGCATGTTGACACTTTACAAGCAAGCATTTCATTTCTCTTAATTTCTAATGCAAGGGATTTTTGAGCCTCTACAAACTTATCATGTTCTTCATATAACAAATCCTCTTGCTTTTCTAAAAGTATATTCTTTTCATTCAAGGCATCAATTAATTCATTAATTTTGTCTATCTTAGATCTATCTAAGCCCTTGAACAAACATGAATAATCTACTTCATCCTCATCACTAGATTCGTCCTCACTTGAAGAAGCATAGGTAGAGTTGCGAGTACATACCTTCTTCTCCCTTGCCATAAGGCATGTGTGACGCTCATTGGGGAAGAGGGTTGATTTGTTGAAGGCGGTGGCGGCGAGTCCTTCATTGTCGGAGTCGGAAGAGGAGCAATCCGAGTCCCACTCCTTGCCTAGATGCGCCTCGCCCTTTGCCTTCTTGTAATGCTTCTTCTTTTCCCTCTTGTTTCCCTTTTCCTGGTCACTATCATTATCGGGGCAGTTAGCGATAAAATGACCAATCTTACCGCACTTGAAGCATGAGCGCTTCCCCTTCGTCTTGGTCTTGCTTGGCTGCCCCTTGTGACCCTTTAGCACCGTCTTGAAGCGCTTAATGATGAGGGCCATCTCCTCATTATTTAGCCCGGCCGCCTCAACTTGCGCCACCTTGCTTGGTAGCGCTTCTTTGCTCCTTGTTGCCTTGAGAGCAATGGGTTGAGGCTCATGGATGGGACCGTTCAACGCGTCGTCCACGTATCTTGCCTCCTTGATCATCATTCGCCCGCTTACGAACTTCCCAAGAATTTCTTCGGGCGACATTTTGGTGTACCTGGGATTCTCACGAATATTATTCACCAAATGAGGATCAAGAACGGTAAAGGACCTTAGCATTAGGCGGACGACGTCGTGGTCCGTCCATCGCGTGCTTCCGTAGCTCCTTATTTTGTTGATAAGGGTCTTGAGCCGGTTGTATGTTTGAGTTGGCTCCTCGCCCCTTATCATCGCGAACCGTCCAAGCTCGCCCTCCACCAACTCCATTTTGGTGAGCAAGGTAGCGTCATTTCCCTCATGAGAGATCTTGAGGGTATCCCAGATTTGCTTGGCGTTATCCAAGCCACTCACCTTGTTATATTCATCCCTGCACAATGAAGCTAGAAGAACAGTAGTAGCTTGTGCATTCTTATGGATTTGCTCATTAATGAATATAGGACTATCCGAACTATTAAAGTGCATTCCACTATCTACAATCTCCCATATACTAGGATGGAGAGAGAATAGGTGACTACGCATTTTGTGGCTCCAAAATCCGTAGTCCTCCCCATCAAAGTGTGGGGGCTTACCGAGTGGAATGGAAAGCAAATGTGAATTTGAACTTTGCGGAATGCGAGAGTAGTCAAAGGAAAAGTTAGAATTGACCGGTTTCCTTTGCTCGTAGTCGTTGTGGTCGTCGTCCTTTTGGGAAGAAGTAGACTCATCACTGTCGTCGTAGTAGACGATCTCCTTGATGCGCCTTGTCTTCTTCTTCTTTCCTTCCTTCCGTCTATGACCCGAGCCAGAGTCGTTAGGCTTGTCATCTTTGGGCTCGTTGACGAAGGACTCCTTCTCCTTATCGTTGATCACGATTCCCTTCCCCTTAGGATCCATCTCTTCGGGCGGTTAGTCCCTTTCTTGAAGAGAACGGCTCCGATACCAATTGAGAGCACCTAGAGGGGGGGGTGAATAGGTGATCCTGTAAAACTTCAAAACTTAAGCCACAAAAACTTGTTAAGTGTTAGCACAATTATGGCCAAGTGGCTAGAGAGGAGTCAAAACACAATAACCACAAGAAATCAATCACAGAGATGACACGGTGGTTATCCCGTGGTTCGGCCAAGTACAAAACTTGCCTACTCCACGTTGTGGCGTCCCAACGGACGAGAGTTGCACTCAACTCCTCTCAAGTGATCCAATGATCAACTTGAATACCACGGTGTTCTTGCTTTTCTTTTCTCAATCCCGTTTGCGAGGAATCTCCACAACTTGGAGCCTCTCACCCTTACAAAAGATGTTCACCAAGAATCACGGAGCAAGGGAGGGATTAGCAACTCACACACAACACAAAGATCACAGCGAATACGCACACACAAGACCCAGACTTGAGCTCAAAAGACTGGCACACTAGAACGGAGCTCAAATCACTAGAATATCGAACAAGTGTGCAAGATTGATGTGTGAGTGATCAAGAGTGCTCAAGGAATGCTTGGTGTCCTCCTCCATGCGCCTAGGGGTCCCTTTTATAGCCCCAAGGCAGCTAGGAGCCGTTGAGAACAAATCTGGAAGGCCATCTTTGCCTTCTGTCGTCGGGCGCACCGGACAGTCCGGTGCACACCGGACACTGTCCGGTGCCCGATTTCCTTCCTTAAACAGTGCGGTCGACCGTTGCCGACCGTTGCAGATCTGGCGCACCGGACAGTCCGGTGCACACCGGACAGTCCGGTGCCCCCTCCCGACCGTTGGCCAGGCCACGTGTCGCGCGCAGATTCCGCGGCCGACCGTTGGCTCGGCCGACCGTTGGCTCACCGGACAGTCCGGTGCACACCGGACAGTCCGGTGAATTTTAGCCGTACGCCGTCGGCAAATTCCCGAGAGCGGCGTCTTCAGGTCGAGGCAGCCTGGCGCACCGGACACTGTCCGGTGCACCACCGGACAGTCCGGTGCCCCAGACCGAAACAGCCTGTTGGCTGTACACAGCCAACATTCTCCTTTTCTTCTTCTCTCTGTTTCTAACACTTAGACAAATATATTAGTACACAAAACCAATGTACTAAGGCTTAGAAACATACCTTTGCTTGTGATTTGCACTTTGTTCATCCATGGGCATAGATTCACATTTGAGCACTTATGTTAGCACTTAATCACCAAAATACTTAGAAATGGCCCAAAGGCACATTTCCCTTTCACTTAGCCACGCCGGTGGAAACCATATCTCTTTCTAACCATTCAGCATTGATCTTAGATTTAGGAACCTGCAATGAAAGCAAAAAGCAATCGGTGCTAAGAGTAATGTGATGAGCAACAATATAACATAAAAATTGCAATATAGACAATGATAGCGAACTTACATCCTCACGATTGACCATGTAATGGAAGGTGACACGACACCATTCGCATACATAATAACCGCACAGGACAGTACCCGGAGGTTGTTTGTCACCATATGGAAATAATGATATTGACAAATTAGGCTTGTCCTCTGGATGTTCGCCGCCAAGATCTTTCCAATAAAAACGGTATGCACTGCATATAAGAATAGCATTGTGAGATTAAGAATACATTTGTTAAGATGTAATAAGTACAAGTGTGCAATAATAATCATACTTCTCTAAAATCTTCAAGAAGTCATTATACGTAGCCTTTTCCATTCTCAGTGAGTCGAAGACCACGACTTTACCATCCTTTGGCCAGATCATGATACAAATGTAGTGGTCACTATATAGACATAGACGAAAACACATGTTAATATCACGATTGCCATAATTTATAGTTCAAAATTAAACCATGTCGATAACTTACTTAAAGTGGTGCGGAGCTATTATTAAGTCCTTGCCATGTTGTACATGATTGTACATGGCTCGTCCAATGTATGCCGCCATTACCTTCATTTTCTTTCTCTGATTCTGTTTGACGGCTTTCTCAAATTCAGCATCGTCCAAGTCTTTGTATTCTTCTCCTTGCCTCCGAGCAACTACTTTGTAGCGAGCTTGGGATATCATCAACGGGTCAAGAAACCCTGTCTTAAGTTGTTTCTTCTTATCATCCATGTATTGCATCCTACGTGTAATAGTGTTAATCGTTAGACTCTCGTTTATGTGTGCGTGTACAAAACTAACAAATATGAAAGTTTAGAGGTACTTACAAGCAGAAGAGGGTTAAGTAGTTCGTTTCCATCCTTTGTCGGTGGTACAACGACCAGAGATCGTCAAAGAATAAATGCCGCACATGATTTATATGATCATTGCTCCAAAATGCATCTTCTGGCACAACAAATGTGAATTCCTCGAGTTTGTATTTGTTGCTAGCCACCATGTACCACTCATGCATTCTAATCTCCGGAGTCGACAACTTAGAAAGTTGCACCGTCGTTAAGAACGGCCTCCCATTCACAAATTTAGGAGGAACATCCTCCTTCTTGTATATCGAGATATTGGTTTTAAGACGTAATGATTCTCGAGTATGAATCATTCCATCTTCTTCCCATACTTCGAAATTGTCTATTTGGGCCGGCCGTGTGCCTACTCCATGAGATACTGATACTGCTTTTGATTGATTAGTCATAACTCTCTGCAATTTATGCAGGTAGCGTGCCACTGATTCTGACGGTTTCTTGACATCGTCTGTGGCGATTCGCTTATGAATCTTCTTTGAAATAGTTGGCCCTTCAACATTGGTGCCAACCTTTGGTTCCTTTTTTATGTTGACGTCGACATTCTGAGGAACAATTTTGTCTACGCCCCCCTCGTCGAGTTCCTTCGCAAGAGGCGATATGATTGTTTCAACGATTTTTTTGGAGGTCGGTGTCATATCTTCCTGCACCATGGGGTGTGGAATGATCGAACTAGCTTTTTGTTGCATTGGTGTTGAATTCGGCTCATCACCAAACTTGATGTCGCGTCGATGCCAAAGGACCAACTCGTTAATTGCCTCATGCAAAGTTATGATCCCCTCAACTGGAAAATCTATCTCCCAATCTTGACAACCATTGTCTGTGATTTCTAGAACTTCGACCACAGCATAGTGTGGCGGGACAGGATTGTCCTTGTAGTTAACAAGTCCTGGTTTTACCAAACCAGTAGCAGCTTGCTTTGTTTTTGTCCCAGATCGATTGATTGGAATATGAAGAAAGCAAGGCTTGTCCTCAACAATATCGTCTACAGGGTACTTGGTCAAGTCTTGCACAGATCCAACGCTGCTAGGGACTATAGGTGGACTCATGTGGCTTGACTTGAGTTCAAATGATATGCATTCTGTTTTCTTCATTTTGTTCATCACGTCATTAATAGCCTTTTGTACCCTTTCATCAATAGTCTCTTCAAGGGTCCTTTTCGACTTCTCGTGTTTCCTATATGACGACGCATACTCTGGAAACGCCTCTCTCCAGGAAATCTTAGAAGAGATTCCCCGAGCCCGTCCAGTGTGTTCAGGATTGCCTAGGGCTGCAGTTAGTATGTCATTCTCCCTCCGAGGCTTAAATTCTCCTTTTTTTCTCTTATCTGCATATTCTTGAATTTTTGACGAAACTTCGCCTACCAATTCTGGATGCACAAGTTTGCCGTCCTCACTCAAACCTGCTCGACCTAAGATCCAACGAATAGCTCTCTCATCGATATCTTTTAATATTGGGTCCAAAGTGCCGTTAGTTATAGCTTCCTCGATAATCTTGTTCCACTGCACAACTTTATGGTGATATCCGCTTGACCCCAGGCGATGGGGGTGTTTGTTCATCTTCGCTCTCTGAGAATTAGTTTCGCCCAGTTCTTTGGCCTTCAGTTCGGTCTTCTGACGAACAAATTCCTCCCACTGAGCTTGAGTGATTTTCCCCATTTTCTTGGGTGGAGGAACCTTATTCTTCTTAACAAAGTCCCTATTCATCTCGGCCTTCCACCCACGAAACATCTTGGCCATAGCAGAGAGCATCGACTTCCTTACTGCATCCTCTGTGCCTTTTGGGAACTTGAATGACTCAGACAACTTAGCCCATAGCTTGTTGCGGGTGTCTTCATCTAAATCCTTCCATTTTTGAAGTGTGATTGGCACTATATCTCTAACAGTAGCCCCGCAGGAATTTCGAAACTTTGTAACCACGTCAAGTGGTTCTTCAGGAAACCCCTCTGCATTTAGTTTTGTTACATACATAACTGCACCTTCTTTCATCTGATTTGGACCTCGTCGCCCTCGTTTCCGCTTATGTGAAACGGATGATTCAGGCATCGGAGCATCCTCCGTGTTTCGTGTAGAAGATGCATCCTCTTTCTTCTCTTCATTTGAAATCTATATAGTGAAAAAATTAATGGCCTTTCATATATGAACATTATTTTACAATATAGTCCACATATTTCTATTTACCTCTTCATCGTTGGGAATATAGTCGGCATCAAGCTCATCTGATGTTTTTTTCTTCCTTGGAGGTATAGGAGTACAAGGATTGTCGTCACTAGAACTATCCTCCCCGCTCCCTTCACTGGAGCTGCTCGTTGTCTGCCATTCAAGTTTGGTCGCGTCTTCATCAACTTTGTTAGACGCACCGGTGCAGACCACATCCATACTAGGCTGCTCGTTGTCTGCCATTCAAGCTGGTTCCATCGATAAAGGGATATACTGTTAGTGTGATATACTGGTTCCATCAATAAGGGAACTTGGAGAAAAGGCACTTTCCAATGCAGTTAGACAGAGAAGGCATGGCTGTGATGTTATAATGCTGAAGGACCCCAAGAAGAGATTATGCCCTATAGTCTACCACCTCTCGTTATTTGTGGGCTTCACCGAGGGCGGGAAACATTTGGTGACATCAAACGACCTTCGGGCTGGGGACGTCTGCGAGCTTGTTAAGGGGCCAGACGATGGTGAGCCGGTGTACTCTGTCCGGATGTGTGGTCACAAAATTTAAAGCCGCCCCAGCTTCATCTGTGCGCTTCTCTTCTCTTATGTCGGCTACTAAGATCACTTAGCGACTCACCTAAGAGAAGAGAAGCACACACATGCAGCCGGGGCAGCTTTTAATTTTGTGACCACACATCCGGACATAGTACACCGGCTCAACATCGTCTGGCCTCTTAACAAGCTCGCAGACGTCTTCAGCCCGAAGGTCGTTTGCTATCACCAAATGTTTCCAGCCATCGGTGAAGCCCACAAATAACGGGAGGTGGTAGACTACAGGGCTTAATCTCTTCTTGGGGTACTTCAGCATTATAACATCACAGCCATGCTGAAGGACCCCAAGAAGAGATTAAGCCCTGTAGGACCCCAAGAAGATATTAAGCCCTGTGGACTACCACCTCCCGTTATTTGTGGGCTTCACCGAGGGCGGGAAACATTTGGTGACATCAAACGACCTTCGGGCTGGGGACGTCTGCGAGCTTGTTAAGGGGCCAGACGATGGTGAGCCGGTGTACTCTGTCCGGATGTGTGGTCACAAAATTTAAAGCCGCCCCGGCTTCATCTGTGCGCTTCTCTTCTCTTATGTCGGCTACTAAGATCACTTAGCGACCCACCTAAGAGAAGAGAAGCACACACATGCAGCCGGGGCAGCTTTTAATTTTGTGACCACACATCAGGCATAGTACACCGGCTCACCATCGTCTGGCCCCTTAACAAGCTCGCAGACGTCTTCAACCCGAAGGTCGTTTGCTATCACCAAATGTTTCCAGCCATCGGTGAAGCTCACAAATAACGGGAGGTGGTAGACTACAGGACTTAATCTCTTCTTGGGGTCTACACACTTAAGATTGTAGGAGCTAGTGCTCAACTACTAGCATCTATAGATATGGACACAAGTCCAAATTTGGTGCTACTCGGCACCATCGATATCACTAGAAAAAAATACATCAAAGAGATACACTTCCCAATAGTACTCGAAGATAGTTCATTGACTTGACACTCTCTAAGAGGTTCATACAAAATACATTATCTCTAAGAGTGAAACCTACGATACTCATATCGTGTTGTTTAGGACTAAACATCAACAACCCCTTGACTGGTCGCTATCATACTCAATTCCAAAATATTTTTCCAATATGTCGGCTTGAGTAAGGAGATCTGGGCTTGGGAGTTCCTCCAAATCATCTGCAGCTTCATCATCATCTTCAGCATATTGCAGGGCTTCATCTTGAATAATTTTAGCCCTCTTGGAGTCAGCATACTTTTTGATGGACAGAGCACACTTCTCAAGCATGTCGCATACATCTCCAATTTGAAACAAAGTGGTCTTAAGTGTGTACACTGATTCCGGTTCACTAGTATCCACAACCCCATCAGTCACTAGACTGCGAATGATGTCAACATGTGTCTCGATGACTCGAACTGAGCTCTCAACCATGTCAAGTGGCTCTTTTTCCATCTCTAAAACTGAAAATGGCCAAGCCTCACAATCAACATTGAGATCGCAACAAAGGCAGGGATCAGAGGGAAAACAAGGATGTGGCTTATAGGGCAAAAAGAGGGGTCCAAATAACATTGTCATGGCTATGAACAAGTCAAAGATGGGAGATAAGAACAAGTCTTATAACATAGGGTTGGGAAGCAAAGATAGGTAGTCAAAAAACTAAGAAGGGAGATAAGAACAAGTCTTATAACATAGGGAGATAATAACATTGCCATGGCTATGTACTTCCATGATGTATGTGGCCATAAACACTAAAAATAGACTTGTTTCCCCAATCACTATGGAGATTTTCTACCAAGAAGGGGTCCTAGTAGTTGCATCAACTATCCATGACAAAATTCTTCATAAGCATAATTACCAACATTTAATCACAAGGGATACAAGCTACTAAAGCAAAAATGGTGACCTTAACAAAATATGTAAGTGAAAACACCAACAATATAAGCATAATGACCAACATTAACAATATAAGATTAACAATAATTAAGGCAGGGGTCCTAGTAGTTGCATCAACTATCCATGACAAAATTCTTCATAAGCATAATTACCAACATTTAATCACAAGGGATACAAGCTACTAAAGCAAAAATGGTGACCTTAACAAAATATGTAAGTGAAAACACCAACAATATAAGCATAATGACCAACATTAACAATATAAGATTAACAATAATTAAGGCAGGGGTCCTAGTAGTTGCATCAACTATCCATGACAAAATTCTTCATAAGCATAATTACCAACATTTAATCACAAGGGATACAAGCTACTAAAGCAAAAATGATGACCTTAACAAAATATGTAAGTGAAAACACCAACAATATAAGCATAATGACCAACATTAACAATATAAGATTAACAATAATTAAGGCAGGACTAGCAAAAACAAGTAATGAAGGCATGAATTTTTAACAAGTAATTAAGGCATGATCAAGGAGTGCACCGAGGGCTCGGAGATGGGCACGGCGGTGCACTCGGCGCTCGGGCTCGGCGGCGCTCGGGCTCGAGGACGGGGACGGTGGCGCTTGGCCTCGGAGACGGTGGCGCTTGGGCTCGGGGACGGGGAAGGGGACGGTGGCGCACTCGGAGATGGGCACGGCGGCGCGCTCGGGCTCGGGTACGGGGAAGGGGACGGTGGCGCACTCGGAGATGGGCTCGGCGGCGCTCGGGCTCGGGGACGGGGAAGGGGACGGTGGCGCACTCGGAGATGGGCTCGGCGGCGCTCGGGCTCGGGGACGGGGTGGAGGGCGCCTCGGAGACGGTGGCGCTCGGGGACGGGGACGGGCGCCCGCCAGCTCGGAGACGGTGGTGGTTGGGCTCGGGCTCGGCGGCGGCGTGGAGGGCGCTCACGGCTCGGAGACGGGGACGGGGACGGGAACGGCGGCGCAGCAGCCTGGCGGCGTAGTATCAGCTCCGGGCGAAAACACTAAACCCTAAGCCACCGTACCGACGCTTTTATATAGTAAACACATCACAGGCGGATTTTAAGAAAGACCGCTTGTGATGTATAACATCACAAGCGGTTTTCTATGTCGACCGCCTGTGATATGTAAAAATCACAGGCGGTCGAAATAGAAAACCGCTTGTGATGTTATACATCACAAGCGGTTTTTCTTAAAATCCGCCTGTGATGTGTATGTAGTATAAAAGGCTCGGTTCCAGCGCAGGAACCCTAACTTCCGGAGCCCGACGCCGCTAGGCTGCACACTACTGTAGCGGCGGCGGATTTTTTTGATCTACGGGGAAAAGGTTTTGTTTTTGATTTTCGGGCTTGATTTCAAGAGTTTATGCATATATATGATCTCCGTTTGTTTTATTTCTCATTTTGATACGATTTTTTGCCTCAATTTTGTAATATAGACCGGAATTGAAGAAAAACTCAGGAATTCCAAGATTTAGACTTGTAGTTGATCTGATTTAAAGATTTTTTTTGAAGAGTTGTCTCACCTCAAGGTACCTATATTGCTGCAATCTTGTTTCATTTTCATGCACATTAATTCGTTCATGATTTAGGGATTAAATTCAATTAATTAGGGATATTTTAAAATTTTTTGTCTCATATACTAGGTACATCTCGATATGATCTTGTTTCACTTTTATGAACATTTATTTTTTCATGTTACATATCGATATTGACGTTAATCAATATAGGGATAGGTAATGGCGGACCGAGGTTGGATGTACAATGTGCCAAGACCACATCCGTCGTACATTCGAAATTTGAGAAGCTTTATTGAAGCGGCCAACAAGCACGCGAATTTGCGAAAGAGCAAGGAGATATTATGTCCGTGCATCGATTGTGATAATAAGATAGCTTAGAGAGATATAGGAGTAATCCAATCACATCTGCTAAAAAGAGGGTTTAAAAACAATTACACGATATGGTCAGAACATGGTGAGTTGGATCCGTGTGAAGTGTCTGGTAATGACGAGAGAGTTGTCGGAATTTTAGATCTTAAAGTTGATGGTGAAGTGGATAATGTGGATGCTAATCAAGAATTTAAAGAATTTGATTGTGAAGAGATGTTGCGCCATATGGAACCAGAAATGTTAAGTTCTGTGGGATCGCAGAAAGAGCTATCTAAAATGGAGGGACTAGAAAGTGCCTCAAAAGAACCTTTATATGATGAATCAAAGGGTTGTGACAAAGAGTTTACTACACTGCGTACAGTTCTAGAACTTCTGAAGTTGAAGGCTAGCGCCGGATGGTCTGATACTAGCTTCACAGATCTTTTGAATTTTCTGTCTCAATTACTACCAAAACCCAACAAACTACCAACAAGCACTTATAAAGCGAAGAAGCTTATATCTCCCATAGCTCTGGGTGTGCAAAAAATTCATGCATGTCCGAACCATTGTATTCTGTATCGTGGCGATTTTGAGAACGCATCAAGATGCCCAGTTTGCAATGTCAGTCGATACAAGAAGAGCTACAATCAAGACTGTGTAAAAAAATTCCCGAAGAAAAATAAAAACAAGAAATCCACTATTGGACCTGAAAGTGACGATGACACTTTTGATGACATGGATGGGAAAAAGAAGTCAAAGAACCCAGCTTTGGTGATGTGGTATCTTCCAGTAATTGATCGCTTAAAACGTTTGTTCTCAAACCCTAGGGAGGCTGAGCTTATGCGTTGGCATGCTGAAAATCGCAAGCAGAATAACAAACAGATTCGACACCCTGCTGATGCATCACAATGGAAAAATTTCGATCTTATGTATCCTGAGTTTGCCAAAGAAACCAGAAATGTAAGATTTGCTTTGGGTACAGACGGAATGAATCCATTTGGTGAAAAAAGAAGTGTACATAGCACCTGGCCCGTGACTTTAACGATGTACAACCTTCCATCATGGCTGTGTCACAAAAGAAAGTATATTATGTTGACTATTCTTATTCAAGGTCCGAAATCAGCTGGTGTTGATATTGATGTGTTCCTAGAACCTCTTATGGAAGATATGACAAAGCTCTGGAATGAAGGAGTTAGAATATGGGATGAGTATTGCCGTGAGTATTTCAACTTAAGAGCAATTATATTTGTTACCATCCATGATTCTCCCGGTGGCGCCACACTATCAGGGCAAAAGACTAAAGGAAAGAATGGTTGTGTAGTGTGCGTCGATGGAACTGCTTCCATGTACCTTAAATCATCCAAGAAGTTGGTGTTCATGGGACACAGACGGTTCTTGATGAAGCAGCATAAGTACCGAAAGATGAAAGAGGAATTTAACAATCAACTGGAAAGTGAAGGTGCACCAAAGCCTTATAGTGGGAAACTTGTTTTTGAAATTGTAAAGAACATTCATGTTGTATTCGGAAAGGGAAAAAACAAAGGAGAAAAGAGAAAGAGAACTGACCCTTCAACTTACACAACTTTCAAGAAGCAATCAATATTTTTCAAGTACCTCCCATACTGGAAGGATATGGAAATTTGCCACAGCATTGATTTGATGCATGTAACAAAAAATGTTTTTGACAGCATCATTGGAACCTTGTTGGGCATGCCGAGTAAGACAAAAGACGGACTTAAATCACGCAATGATCTAGTAGATCTTCAAATCAGACCGGAACTTCATCCAGTGGATAGTGGCAAAGGGAAGCCTTACCTCCCCCCAGCTAGCTACAACTTGTCAGTTGAGGAGAGAACAAAGATTTGCAAATGTTTGCGTGGGGTCAAAGTGCCCACAGGTTTCTCATCCAATATCAGCAGACTAGTCAGGATGAAGGACTTGTCTCTATTTGGCTACAACTCTCATGACTGTCATGTGATGATGACGGTGTTCCTCCCAATTGCGGTAAGAGCCCTCAAAACAGAGCATGTCAAAGTTGTCATCACACGCTTGTGTTACTTTTTCAATGCGGTTTCACAAAAAGTAATAGCTTTAGAAGACTTGGACTATCTAAAGGCATACATCATCGAGACTATGTGCAAGCTTGAAATGTGTTTTCCTCCATCATTTTTTGATATGCAAGTACACCTAATCATACATCTCGTGGATCAGATAAAAATATTAGGGCCACTATATTTACATCATATGTTTCAGTTGGAGCGATACCTGGGAGTATTAAAAGGTTATGTGCGAAATCGCGCTCACCCAGAGGGTTCAATCATGGAGGGATACACTACAGAAGAAGTGATTGAGAGCTGTATAGATTACATCAGTGACGGAACAATGATAGGTGTGCCTGTACCTAAACATGAGGGTAAACTATGTGGGAGAGGGAGAATGGGCAAGAAAACTTTTCGCGTTGAGGATTACAAACTAGTACATTGTGCTCATGGTAGTGTACTACAACATCTCACGATAGCCGAGCCTTACATAGAGGAACACCTGAATGAGCTTCGTAAAGAAAATCAGAACCGCACAGAGGACTGGATCATGAGGGAGCACAAACATCGTTTCAGCGAATGGTTAATGGACAAAAACATCCCATTCGGAGACTCTTCGGATGAGAAAACAATGAAGAATTTAGCTTCTGGGCCATCGTGTTTTGTGACATCATGGCAAGCATATGACATCAATGGGTACACATTCTACACTAAATCAAAAGACATGAAAAGTGTTGCACAAAATAGCGGTGTTCGTATCGATGCTTTTGACCTACATGGACAGAAGACCACATATTTTGGATTCATAGAGGAAATATGGGAACTTGATTATGGCCCAAGCATGAAAATACCCTTGTTTAAGTGCCAATGGGTACAACATCCCGTGGGGGTGATAGTGGATAACTACGGACTCACACTGGTAGACTTAAAGAAAGTAGGATATAAAGATGACCCGTGGGTTCTCGCCGAATGTGTTGCACAAGTGTTCTATGTACTCGATCCAGCAGATGAGAAGATGCATGTAGTTATTTCTGGAAAGCAAAAAATTGTTGGAGTTGAGAATGTGGGAGACCAAGATGAGGAATACAATAAGTATGAAGAGATGTTCGTCTTTAACGGTCCAGAGAGAATCAAGCGTGTGGAAAAGAAAATTGATAAGAACTTAAAGCCATACATGCGGAAAAATGGTAGTTCATGAAAAATTGTATGAATCAAATTGTATTTGTTATCATGTATGATCGACTATGAATTGTGGTTGCCAATTAATTTAAAATCTCTCTAGTTATCTATGTGTGCTATTATAATTCATTTAAATTGTATTTGCATATTATTGTTAAAAATTAAATATTAATTCATTTAAATTGTATTTGCATATTTCTGTTAAAAATTAAAATTATTTTCATATTTAAATTGTATTTTCATAATTTTACAATCACAGGCGGTTTTGTCTTAGGGTCCGCTTGTGAAAAGGATAGAGCATCACAGGCGGTCCTAAACAAAAACCGCTTGTGATACTATTACATCACAGGCGTACTAAACCGCCTGGGACATCACAGGCGGTTTTCTAACCGAACCGCATGTGATGTAAAAATCCTACCGCTTGTATAGAGCCAAATTGTACTAGTGACTCGAACTAACAAGGGCATCCTCATCAGAGTTAGAAGTTATTGTTTGTCCAGTAGATGCTAGCTCAAGCTCTATCTCTGGTGTTGGCTGACTGACTCGAGGAGTTGCAATAGGCTACGAGAGATTTGACGACGCTACTGGCAAAAGAAGTGTCTCAAAGGTGCTAGTTAAGGAAGTTACTTAAACTAAAGGCTCTGGTGTTGTAGGCAAAACATCTAAGGTGGAGCTCCAATGACCTGACTGACTGACACTATCAGTGTAGGTGATGCAATGGCAATCATGACAGTGACAGATGGTGTCAGTAGGGTGGTGATAGGTATGGCCCGTGACAATGACAATCATGACTGACACTATCGCACCTTGTATTGGTGAGGATAAGTCTAGTGTCATAGGGTAAACTAGTGATGCAAATTGGTACAAACACTAGCCTTGAAGTCCACCAGACTATATCGTTAGAGACACATGTGTCTATAAGGAGGCAGGAGGAAACATTCATAGTGGTGATGATGGTGCTACAAGTCATGTTAATGAATGCAAATTAATGTGCACGATTGGCTTGCAGTTACCGCTAGAATTGATCATGTTGAACCTAGATGGTCTCGAACAAAATAAGCATCATGTCTATCTAGCGTCGTTGTGCCTCAGCTTGTCGGCACTACTCTCTACGCTCGGTTTCACAATTCAACTGATTAACTAACATCCCCTACTACTCTCTATGCCTCGGTGGTGGTGCTTGAGGCGACAATGGTGACACATGGTAGTCCTCATCTCAATTGTGATTTATGGTGTACTAACGCTCAGAGGGCTGCTGCAATTCATGTCCTAAACAAATTAAATTGGGGTTGTTGTGTTTTTGTCCTTGGATGGAAGTGCGATTGTGATTTTAACATATGAAATTCAACTTTGTGAATTGTGATTTCGGACATCCTTTTTAAAAACGAAGAATAAATTTAGCTTTGTTTTGTCAAGCACTTAGTGTGAAACACAGAGACAAAATCACATTACATAAAAGTCAAATTCAAAAGTAGAGGCAAAATCACAATTGTAAACGAAGAACAATTATAATTTTTGTCCCTATATTTCACACCATCAAGTCACTCTAACCGAACAAGCTTAAACTTGTTTTTCGTTTTTAAAAAGACCTAAATATGTAAAATCATAATTCCAATTCCATCTAGGGATAGAAACACAGCAGCCCCAATCAAATTTACATCCAGGCACAAGTTAACTAAACCAGAACCAGATGTAACGAGATGATTACGAAACACCATTTTGTGCTGTACAGTTTTGCTGGTATCCAAAGGGAAGTTGTCAATCTTAGGGCTAGTTTGGAAACCTCATTTTACTAAGGTGTTATATTTTTCTAAATAAAAAAAATCTCTTAGAAAAATGGAGTTCCCAAACTAGCTATTACAGGCATATAATCGACGGCAACTGCAAGGCAGTTATAATCTTAAACGCTGTCACCATATAATCATTTCTGCAAAAATACTATCACAGCAATTTGCATTAACTAAGGCGGCTTTCTGACATTTTCTTTTCACTACAGTTGTTCTATTAGACGACATCACTTCATCAACTAATGAAGGGAAAAGGCTATAGTTTAATTACAAAGCAACACAATGGGAAACAAAAAAAAATGAAGACTACTTTCTCGATCATTCTTGTTATCATGTTGTCGATTGGCTGCACAGCACAGGACAACAGCAAGCTGTTGAAAACCCGCCATGATCTATAAGGCTATACAAGAAACTCGTCTATCCAGAAAATCTTTGCAGCAGAACATCGGTGTGCTGCATGGGTAAAGGATCAGCAAGCTCGAAGTATCTGCATTTATAGAAGGGTTATCAGTTGTAGAGTTCATGTACCAGCTATACAATAACAAAGGGCGGGTTCACTATACCATGGAAGCAGCGTTCCTGTTTCTCATTGACAAAATGACAGCATCAAGAAAAGCCTTTGCAGCTTCAGCATCATTTTCTGCAGCCTCTGCAACTCTTGCTGCTTCCTCAGCTTCTGCCATTGCTACTTCTGCCTCGGCAACTGCCTTGGCAGCAAAGGCAGCAGCCTCTTCCCTGGTCATGCCTTTCATCTTCTCCAGTTCAGCAACCACTTGAGGCTTAGTTAGCCGTTTAACATTATTATTTTCTGTGTTCATCCCTTCAGAAGAGGATACCTTAGTGCTTATTCCGCCCAAGGAAGAACTTGGTGCAATTCTGTACTTTTGGTTTACCTACAATCACGATTCAAATAGTATGCAGCTTGAAGGCCCCACTTTATTCCTAAAAAGACTAGCCAGGGTAGGAGGGAGGGACAGACCTTGATTAATTTTCCAGAATTAACCAATGACTTCAATTTTGTAGATAGCAGGTATTGAAAATCAGCAGGCGGCCAGTATTGGTCCTAATATATAGACAATTAAGTTAAATCCATACCCCCAAAAAAAGTAATAAATGATTGTCCCAAGCTAGCAAAAATTCAGCAGAGATGGTTCATACAGAAGGATGAGACAAATATTCCCATTACAGACAGCAATGACCAGAAAAGAATTAGTAGGACAGCTGATTTAAGTTAAACAAAACAAACAAAAAACAAGTGAGCACACTATAAATTTATATCCACAAACCTCAATATATCCAGAAATGACTGCCTTATTGGACCCAGATGGCTCGTTAAGCTTCCTTATAGCTTCTACTATGAGATCATCGAGCCTGGAAAAATCAGACATATACATAAAATCACACTGGATGACCAAGCATCAAGAAAGCAGTATGCTGAATAAAATAAAGAGTTAAACAGTAACAATATGCTATCACAGTTAAATAAACAAAATAAAAAAGATATGTAATTATGTACTGATAAACATGTTACACAAAAGTATCAACATTCATATCTAGACAACCTCTGTAAGGAATTGAACACTAGGAAGAGTACAGCGTGCGTGGAACTCAGAGGACGTATGTGTCAACTGCATATTCCTATTAGCATAACAGTAACCTTTTTAGTTTACGTGGAAACTGTGCTCCAGACTCCAGATGTATTGCATACACCATAAGAACAAATTAGGACTCTTACCAGAACATCTCAGTAGAGCACAGACCATGGAGGAGGCGAAAATGCTAAAACTGATATGATGTATGGAAGATGATTAAAACATGTGGATACATCCAATAATGTCCCAAAGTTAGCTTTACTGAACACAACTTGTTGCAGACTAAAAAAAGCAAGAAAGATCACTGTGGTCAGGATCGGGCGCATTCTGCAACCCCAGGACATCCAAATCAAGGGTCGGGTCAAGCAAGGTCAACATCTCGATTCTGTCTGGGTCACCACTCCACTCGGCAGTACACCACAGATCCGAAGGGTTGTAGTGAGGTACAGGGGAGAGGAGAAGAGATGGAGATGATGTGGATTTATGTTGCTGAGACATGGGAGACATCTAACATTGAACATGAGTACATGACTACCAACAATCGTTGACAATTTGACATGACCCCCACGACTTGGGAAGCAGCAACATCTGATGCAAGATTAAGCCTTCGCCAATAAAACTGGGAGCACACAAGAGAAGAGAACATTGCGCACAATCAATTTCACTACTGCCTGGTGTGAGATGTTGGCTAGCAGCGGCTGATTCATGACCACCAGCATTGGGTTGCCTGAGCAGAGAGAAAGCGAAGAACAAGAAAGGAAGGAGGCTGCATGATTGAGCATGACTATCACACAGTTATTAGGTTGGTAGTGTGTTGTATTTGAATTCTTTGTATTGATTTTCTGTAACTAATTGTGGATGGGATATCATGATTGGGTTTCATCGTTCCGAACTACCACCGTAGACCCGTGGTTTTAGACATCGATAACCCTCATCCCTCTGCCCCAATCAGAAGTGTTGACTGGTTTAAACATAGAGAGCCTGTCCAACTTGTATAGTAAGAGTATCAGTCAGGTCAACATTTATTAATCTGTTTTCTTTGTGAGAATGATTTAATGATTGTGTGCACATAGCTCACTATTGTCGCACTGGCTATAAATAGTTTAACATGTGCATGTGCAGAGCCTCATGTTTCTATTATGATGACCATATCTTTGTAGCTTCTGACGGGCAGTTACCATCAATTCAGCAGCAAGGTCCCACCATTCAGTTTTAGCAAGCGCATTTATTTGGGAACAAGGACAAAAAAAAATTGCTAATCTGTAAATTGGCCCAAGTCCATATTACTACTCTGTACATACATGCACACGACAAAGAGTCATTCGCACTGTTGCATGCATACATGCTTGCCATAGCTATTACTGCTCTGTTGCTTTGGTACAAAGTACAAACAAATTGGGTTGGAGAAAAACAATTCAATCCTTTGTCCATGAAGTTAACTAGCGTTTTGATGTATATGACAGCATTAGGAACTATGTGTGTCTTTCATATTTGAACATCATTAAATAAAACAAGCCTTCTAACATAAAAGGGAGAGAGTAACAATTTATATTTCATTTCCTAAAAAATAAACATATAAACTTTAATAACTGAACACATGATGAGAGACAGAGAGAGTTCAAATTGAACATCGAAGGAAATGTATGAATGCTTATAATATGATAGAAAATAGGCAAGCATTTTTTATTTGCTACAAGATCATTGTTTATATGTTTATTTTAGGTTTGACATTTAATGTGCTTGTAAGTTGCAACTGATTGTGCAAACAAAATCATGAACCCCAACTCAAAACACAACTGCAAACAAATTCCTGCACTAGTTGTGGCGACAGTTCAGATACCTTAATATGGTTTAAAACGAAATTCCCTTACTGTCCACTTTAGCTTTAATTTTTAACCAGGGAGGACTAGAATCAAGATTACAGATCAATTTATATCAACGATTTCTATCTAGTCCCACGTATTCACAGAAAAGACATTCACCAAAAAGGAAGATCGCGAACTGAAAAGGTAGGTTACTCATAAATACAATAAGTAACTTCGATGAAATATTTGCACCAAGTCTACTGACCTAGCAACTGACTTATCTGGGCTTTCCAAAAAAGGCAAGGGCTCGAAAGCCATTGCTAACGGTTCCACATCAATGACTGTGTCATGAGCGTTGTCCATATCCTTCTCATCTACATCCATTGGCTCAGCAGTAAGCTTAGGCACCACGCGCCTGCCTTTCTTCAACGCCATCCTTGCCTTCTCTCTAGACCCGTAACCTCCTGCGGTGACGCTCAAGTTGCGCCACTTGTCCTGCACATATAGACCATACAGAAGATTCATTTGTACTCCGTTCGGCATTCCGGCAAAACGGGTTGTTGGGAGTATCATAATTGCAAAAGGCTCCATCAATACAGGCATTCAAAATGAACTTAGACTAAATACAGATGGTGTCTAACAAACAAATCACAGTTATGGTGAACAAGATCTCCACATGGAAGTGACCTCTCAAAGAATCATCAAGACCTAATAAGGTGAAAATAAAAACATGTACATGGAATGAAACAAAGGGGGTGTGGAAGCTTTTTGGGCATCATAATGCATTGGCTAGAAGTTCCTGGCATCCCAGATTACTCTCGAGCCGTGCTCTCAAACTCTATGCAATTCCTTCTACCAACCACCTAAAATCCCGATCTAGAACCAAATAAGGAACACGCCAAGCTGTATGGACCGTTCAAAACCGCAATTTTCTTTCGCTACTAAAAAGACTGGAGATTTCCTCCGTACTCCCCCAGCTGATCGCCAAAAACCCACCGCCCGCCCTCCCCGGCGATCCGAGCGTCACCTTGAGGTCAACATTGGAGCGGAGGCGCAGGAGCGCGCTGAAGTCCGAGTCCCGGAGGATGGTGCGCCACTTGCCGGGCCCGTGCTTGGCGACGCCGGCCTTGAGCGCGGCCTCTTCCTCCGGCGTCCAGCGCTGCTTCGGCACCCCCATCAGCAGCAAATCGAGACCAAGGGACCCCCACCGGAGAATCCAACCGCCTCAGACGTGCGCGCGCGCGCGTGTGAGAGAGTTTGGTGGTCGGAGGCGCACGCAGAGAGGCGGTTCGGCCCGGAATTCCACGCGGAATTCCGGTGCAGGATCCGGGGCGGGCGTGTCAGGGGGCGACCAGGGACATGGGAATCCTAAAGAGGGGCGGCGGCGAGGGTTCTAGGGCAAGTAGGCAACGCAGTGGCGTGAGATGGAGAGGAAGCCATTAGGCTTGTTTTGTTGTTGGGTGGGAGAGGTGGAGGAGTGGAGGACTGAGCTTACGAAGGCGAGGGGATTAATTGCCAGAGGCTGAGTCGCGTTGGCAGTTGGCAAGGCCTCACACCACTAGTCAACTAGTAGTAGGTACTGGTGAATTCTAATTGAAATGCATATGAATACGAATACGAATTCAAATACCACAGTTTATCACTCTTAAATTTAAACTCAAATGAATATAAATATTTTTAAATACCACTGTCTATCACTCTTAAATTTAAATTCAAACAATTAGATTCGAATTCAGATATCTACTTAATTTAAAGGTAACATATATCATTCATCTACATTTTTTAGTACAATAAAAATCTTTGTGAATAATAGGATTCAAAATATAGCTACATAACACCGTAGATAAACACAACTATTAAAGAGAAAATATTTTAATAACTAAATATACACAATATAATAAAAGTATATATAATATATAATAATTAATAAATTTCATTAATTAAAAAAACTAACGATATAAAAAAAGCAAAATACTAGGTAATATGATTATCCATGTTCAAATTTATTAAACATAAGATGAATATATCCTTTATATAATGTTAAAATTACACATCCATCAAGTAATGATGCATATTTGTTGTGGTTTCTGCCTTCCTGGAACCGGAGTACAATAATATTTGTGTTCGATATGGGGTGTTAGCGCATATTGTCCTGTCCCCTCCGGTGTATGGGCCACTGTAGAGACCCCGATGCTAATGTTTCTATAGCAGGGGTTGTCCGGTCCCCTTGGTCCCGTTGTCTTGTTTGACAGAGACCCCTCGGTACCGCTTTCACGGTTCGGGCATGGCTCGGTCATGTCCCATCGTGTCAACCTGACTTGATAGTGTCAGGTCGGCCCTCTCTGAGAGTCGGTTGTCGTCTTGCTGGGTTGCTCGGCGGACATTTGTTCGGTGGACCGGTTGGCTTGGCGGGCCATCCTCGGGTGGCCTTTCGGGCCTTCCCGCCGAATTGCTTGGCACATGGGCTGTTTTTGGAGGCTTTGGGGTCTTCTTTGGTACTCTATTCCTAGGTATCCAACACATATCAATTATTATATTAAAATAATTATATAAATAGTTAATTAGTCATAATTATTATATGATGCAAATGGTTTCAAAATAATTTATATTTATAATGTTGGATATTTTACATTTTTATCCAACATAGATGTGAAATGAGATGGAGAATAATCTTCAAATATTGGATGGTTATTCCGATAGCATTGAGATGACTAAGTTGGGTTGCAAGAGAAATGATAAGTCAGTTTGCATGATTGAATAAGGGCAGTGCTGACCCCTCCGGTCTCCGGAAAAAGAAGTCCTGAATAATATTATGAAAACGCAATGTATTATAAATGTTAGTATTTTTTGTATAATTTTGATCAGGGTTTAAATAATTTGATTCCTCGAAAAAAAATGATAATTGCTTTAGTTTTTGGGACAGAGTTCATGGCACTAGTAATTTGGTAAGTGAGGTGATGAACGTATGCATATTCAACTTTTATTCGTTTTGAGGGACAACCATAAGCTTTGGTTGAACCAGTATTCTACCGGTTTCATATGCAGGTTCAATCCTTTATTGCATTGTTTATGGGCGTGTTCGGCTGGCTACAAGCCGACACTGTTGCAGCTGTTTGGACTGCTGCAGCTGCAATCCATAGAGAGAAAAATACTGTAGAAGCCGCAGCCGCAGCCGGATTGCAGCCGCAGCGAACAAGCTGATAGGTCTATCAATATTTGGAATCTCAATCAAACCCTCCTGTTTTCCGCCTACGAACATAACCATATATAATGCCTTTGTGCCTATCTCTCGCTATGTTTTCTGCTGCCTCACTTGCACGGCCGACCACTTGTATCTAATATATAAGCTTGCATTCTTAAATCACAAAACTGATGCTACTTTTGTTTTGTTTACTAGGCTTGATGTAGGATGAGCTTGACGACTTCTACCAAGAAACACATAATTTTGAAATCGGTATTTTTCCAAAACATGTTGACAAATTTTCATCATAATTAGTGAATTTTCAACAAAATATGTCTTATCAGGCCTGATGCATGATGAGTTTGACGACGACTTCTGCCAAGAAACACATGCAATTTTGAAAATCAGTATTTTCCGAAACATGTTGATAGATTTTCATCACAATTTGTGAATTTCCAACAAAATATGTTTCTAATTAAGTAACAATTCAACTCATTGAGACATATTACCATTTAAAAAAAGCTCGACACCCCTTGCCCCATAATAGCTCATGTGAGAACAACCACTACCGAGCAAGATCTTAGATCTGTACTTTGGCGTGAGACGGACAAGAGAATTTTTAAATCCAGCCTAAATTTTGCTTCCATAGAGAGTCGAACTCAGGACACGAGGAATGCTACTAAAATCACCTAACCAACTCAACTAAGGCCCTTTCGTGACATATTATCATTTAGATGTCGTTTTCGTTTATATTCATCCTTGTAGTTGTTGTGGCAGCACTATAAATATAAAATGGGCTCTTTGCCACCAAAATACTATGAGAATTCTTTTAAATTCAATAGGTTGGATTGGTTGCACTTCACCACAAAGTATATGAGAGTGTCATTCAAGTAGGGGGTGAAATTGTAATATATGTTGTTAAATCCATAATTTAAAGGCATCTTATCCCCTGCCTTCACTGTTATAACGACAGATGTTATCATTTAGAAGTTCAGCCTTTAGCAACTGGTTTTATCAATCAAGTAATCAACAAGTAGTGGCCACACATCACTTAATAGGCTTAGCCTGTGCTTCTCTATTCCTTTGTATTTTATTGTCTTCCTAAGAAAAGACTCTGATCAGGGGAGAGACATTCCCCAGATTTTTCATCAAGTCTTGAACGTCAACAGTCTTACCGGTGCTACCCTCCATTTTTTTTATCTTCTTGTCTCTTAAATTCTTCCAAATGTTCACATGCGTTGTTTAGAAGACCTACTCCATCTTAGATCTAGAATTTTTGTGCTTAGATGAAGAATCTTAAGACAGTTTTTTTTTGGTCTATGGTAGAGGGAAAACTGCTCAAACAAACAACTCAGGAGATTTTTGGACCTGGAGCTCTGCCAAATCCTTACTCCCTTTTCAGGATTCTTACCCTTAATGACCTTAGCAGGCTAGCACATAATAACCATTCCTCTGATTTAACGGAGAAGCACATGTAGTACAGTGATTTCTCATCAATATAAAGCAGTACGGATGTGCACTTGGTGTTTTCTGGTAGACCGGACATGAAAGTGAATGGGTTGTTGGGTTTTGAATTGTGTCTGGGACGACCGTAGAGATGAACATGAAATGGATTGTGTCTGAGACGATTTTGACGTGACATTGACCATGGGCTGCCACTCAATATGCATCAATTTACAATGATATTGTTTCAGGAAAACTTGGCCATTAGGGACACGTTGAGTTAAAACAAAAATTCTGTTTGCCCTACAGGCATTGTACTTTGGTCCTCTTAGACCTTTTCCTTTCTTAATATAATGACGTGCAGTCCTCCTGTGCGTTCGAGAAAAAAAAACAAAAATTCTTATTATCTCTAGAAAACAAGTAATTAGGTTTTAGCGGTTTAACATGTCTCTGGTATATTAAGTGGTTTATGCTTTTACCTTGGAGAGGTCGGTTGCAAGCTGAGGATAAAGCTTGGCAAGAAGCCAAGAAGGGCTGAAAGCAGCAGGATGCTGCAGAAGCCAAACGACAAAGATTTCGAGAGAGAAGCAGCTCGCAAAGCTTTGCAATAGTTTATTACATCTACTGTACGCTCTCCACATGCAACATCATCTGCTCCCGTGCTGTTACCGTACTTGAAGTGTAAGCAAATGCTGGATTGCAGATGGTGAAAAACTGTTGACATCAATGAAGGGAGCCACTCTTTGAGAGACCTTGAAATGTTCGGAAGTGTCACAGGTGAACAGATACCCACCTTGGTTGGTGAAACGAGTCCTAGGTTTCAACTGGGAAGCAGCCACGCCCTAGAAAAGCTCGGGTTTTGTACATGAAAGATGATGAAGACGACGATGAGGGCGATTTTGTAGATGCAACATTGTTCTATGTTTTTTTGTACCGTGTAAGCATGACAGCTTTTCTGACTTCCAAACCCAAAGTGACCTGATAAAAGATCATGTCGCATCTAACAGGAGACATGTACGTTTCTGCGTCTGCTTTCATTCATGTGAGGTTGTTCGTATCGGATTAAGGCCGATTATTCAGACTGCTGTAGCTGTGATTTATAGAGACAAATTATAGAAGTAGAAGTGTGTACAGATTAAAGCCAAACGAACAGACATCTTTGCACTGCTATGTGTTGACTTTATTCTCTTACTACAGTGGGTATAGTTATCTTCGGTATAATAACTTCAGTGGACAAATGCTTGTCTTAAAAATCATCATGGCTTTATTTGAATACTCTAATATTCAGCTTAATTTACATGTATTGAGATAGATTAAAGTGTAAATTAAACCAATTTATAGTTTAATTTATTTTAATAGATGTAGATTAAAGTAAATACTAGAGTTTCCAAACAAAGGTGCAGGGCGTTGGAAGGGGGCCCAACGCTTTAGGGCCTGTTTGGAAGTGGAGTTTTTTTTTATGGTTTTTGAGAAATACTACAGTATTCTAGACCAAAAGCTGTTTGGGAGATCACTAGAATACAGAGTTTTCAATACCATTGTTTAGCTTAAATTGTGGTATTTTTAGAGTATTCGATACACAGGTCTAGACCTAAGTTTTCTGCTCTGTGCGTGCCGATAGAACGCTTGGGGCAAGCTACTGTGGATGCACTTGGTGCTGGGGCGATACACGGACTCGATTTTTTAAGTAGAATTAGCACATGAAGTTCAATACTCATTCAGTACGCAGGTTTCCAACTGAGTAGATTTCTACGTACTCAGAATTCCATACATAGAAGCATTTGAATGCTAATTGCTAATTCTTCAACTTTGTGAACTTCGATACTCAGATGGTTACAACAGACTGTTTTGAATTTAAACTTGTCTTACCGATGATGCAGCCCATCATAAGTTGTAGCTATTTGAATTTAAACTTATCTTCCTTATTTATATAAGCCAAAAACTATATGCTACCAAACAGTGCTATGTATGAAGAACTACTTTGATTTTACTTTAGTTTTGCTAAAACTACAGTTTTATGTTATAACATACGACATACTATAGTATTGAAATACTGTAGAACGAGAAAACTATATTTCCAAACAGGTCCTCATTGATTACTCATCAGCCATGGGCCCCGGGGTGCCTGCCAGGAGGAAGGCCTTGTATGTGACCTTCCGCACCAGCTCCGCCCCACCCCACCCTTCCTCCAGCTCTTTCACGACGCGGGCCCCCAGCAGGTCCACGCCCTGCTGCTTCGCCGTCGTCACCGCCGACCAGGACCTCAGCATGCCAATCAGGCCCTCGAACGACATCTCGTGCTCCACGTCGAGGCTCGCCGGCTCTCCTTCCTTCCCGAGCCCGATGTCCTCGAAGGGGAACGGCAGGTCCCGGTATCCGTCAGTGCAATACCTGCATGGATGAAGCATCACTCACATCCGACAAATAAAGATGTTCTCTTTTCCTGCTTTCTTTTTGGTGTTCGTCGCAACCAATCCATTTGCATTATAGGCATATAATATAGTTGGTCAGGATTAGCATAGCAGTGTTGTACCGAGCTCGGGGGTCCCAGTAGGGCAGCGTGGTGCTGAAGAAACGCGCCATCATGTCCTCCACGGGGCTCACGCGGTAGTTGTAGCCCCAGACCGCGATCACCCCGCCGGGCCTCCGCAGGACGCGGCGCGCGGCGCCGTAGAACGCCGGGAGGTCGAACCAGTGCACGGCCTGTGCCACCGTGATGAGGTCCACGCTGGCCTCGCCGCCGCCCAGCATGGCGACGAGGTCCTCCTCCCCCGGCGTGGCGTCGCGGGTGTGCAGGTACCGGACCTTGGGGTGTGGCGTGGCGTGCCGCAGCTGTTCCGCGGACACGTCCGTGGCCACCACGCTGTCGTAGTGCTCCGCGACCTGCACGGCGTCGTCCATCGCTGTACACATGAGGTCGAAGACGCTGATTTGTAGACAAGAGAGAGAGAGAGAGAGAGAGAGAGAGAGAGAGAGAGAGAGAGAGAGAGAGAGCAGGGACTTAAGACGCATGCTTACACCGATGGCTGCCTGGCCATTGCCAGTACCGACGTCCCAAGCGCGGCGGTGGTGAGCAGTGAGCGCCGAGAGCTTGGCAAACAGATCCTTCGGGTACGCCGGCCGTGCTGCGGCGTACACAGCAGCCTGCTCGGTGAATAGCCCGGCCATCTGGTCTGCCTAGGTCCCCAGACCCACCCAATCCCAATGGAACGGACCACTGTCCAATCCAACCTGAGTTCCTCTGGCCGTTGCTTCAGATTTAGATCTGAAAAAAGTAGCAAGGGCTTGTGAAGGCAGTGACGTGAACAAGATGGCAACCGCAGCTCGGTGCCATGACTGTCTATGAATAATAGAGATAGATAATGTTTGTGTGTTGAAATGAGGACATTGCTGACTTCATTCTGGTTGTCACACTCACACCCACGGTTTCTTGCTTCTCAAGTATAACACCTAGTATGCAGAACCTGACTTCAAGCATCATTGAAGATGGTTGAAAATTAGGCCCTATCGTATCATAAATTAATAATCACTAATCAAATATTATCAGATGAGTTATAGAACAACAAGTTCTATTCAAACAACAACTGTGAGCCTGTGAACGCCGGAATGCACAGCTACAGTAGGTAAGTGCACCGGATGGCATTTCACCGGCTGACAGAAGTTGTTTTCAGGGAGCACAAAGCCCATCAAGAACATTGTCGGTCAACAAACCGCCATGATGAATGCCAGGCTTCAAAATCATCTGTCAATGCCTCTGACGTTGCAGACATGTTCTCGTGGAGCCTTCAGAATCCAAGTTTCCTCGCAGTCCAACGAAGATGGCAAACCATTCATCCTTGTCTGTTACTCGTATGTGTGGCAATCGGTAAGAGAACACTCAGCCAGTCAGCCGCATCAGGACACTTCATAGTCCAAAGAGTTAGATATTATTGCTGACCAAGAAAGCCAGGAAGGCCGCTAATCCATTAGCATCCTCCAAGATGATCAGCCAATGACCCCGGTTACGCAAAATACGTTCTCACCATGCCTTCAGATTTCAGAAACCAAGTTCGCTCACCATTGCAGCAGCAAACACGGCCGGCTTTTCTTTTTTACCGGGAAAACGGTAGGGGAAGCCCCTACAGCTGAAAACTTTTTATTCAATCAAAACAAAAAACAACACTATACAAGAGAGCGAAACAGCAATAAAGAAAGAAAACGAGGGAGGGACGGACTAGCAGGGAAGAGAGAGAGGGAGGGAAGAGTATAAAGAATCAAGCCAAAAGGATATCTCCGATCTAAGCTCAGGGGCAACTCTCAGCAGCTGAAGCTTCAACGTGTCCTTGAAACAAAGCCTCCAAGAGGAGAAAAAAAGGAATATATTCTCTGAATATGACCACATTCCTTTGCTTCCAAATTTCCCAGGGCGAAACGACCATTATTTGCATAAAGAACTTATTTCCGAAATGCTCCATTGCGGATATGATCATAGAGAAGTCCAATGAATGGTCCCAATGAATACCCATATGGTTCCAGCAAAGGACAATTGAATAGGTGATAAGTTGTTTCTTCACAGTGGAGATCACAAAGGACACAACTATAGTCACCATCCCAGAGATGTCAGATTGTTCCCTTACCATCTTTGAAGATGCCCCTGAATTTGCAGCTGCAAGCAAAATCTGGATGCCAGCACACATTTGAGGAATGGTTACAAGAAATACTAAGGCATGAGTTACTCTACAACCTATAACCAGGACTTAGCCAACATTGACCATAGAAGTGAACTTAGGAAGATAGTCTCACCATTCAGATTGAATACCAGCGTGAAGTTCAAGTAACCGTCTCATTACAGGCTTTGCAGTCACCCGTGATTGTACAAAATTCACATGTAAATTGCCGAAGTGCTCAAAAGCAATGCAATGCACAGAGCCATAGACTAACAAGTGCCAATACTGTTGTTTAGCAAATGGTCACGAAGACAAAAAAAAAAGATACTTTGCACACATCTGATAACTTATTCTATCAAGAAAAAATGTATTTTATTTGATCTTGTCCATCTCATAAAGACGACATAGACAAGAAGTGTAACACAATTCAAATTCAGAGTTCATAGAATTTCAACAACACAATAGTACAGCTTAAAATGCTGCAGTTTATACCGCCTGCAGCAATCAAAAACACATGGGCAGATGTAACCATGACATAAGCCCAACTCAGAATTAATCTGATGCCTCTTTGATAGTTCCTGGTTCTCTTCTGCTTTCCAGTGCTGATATCCTCTTATTTAGGGCTGCATAATGCTTTTCAGAAGTTTCCTTGATGTCCTCCACCTGGAAATAAGCACATCAAATCTTAACCACTAGTCAAACACAAACCAATTTTAACTGCTCTCCTTTCTGCAAATGTTGCGTTAAACTACCGGCCTGATAAGGGAAAACAAAGACATAAATGGAAAATTCATCATGAGGTTGTAATATTTCTAACCAAAAAAGAAACATCACAACAATCATATATATTTAATCCGTAAATAGATTTAAATGCATAAAATCAAGACTAGTTTGCTTGTTTATGCACAGATGACTACACCAAAAGTTAGATAAAAGTAAATTTAAGTTCAACTACCATTTACAAAACCACAGGAACAAAGTTACATGAACCCTCCAGTTGAGATAACTATTCTTGAAAATTAATAGCACGCCACAAGTTAATTTGGTAAGTCAACTTACGAAATCCATCGGCCACCAGGGCATAGATAATACTTCTATAGAAGAAGCTCGATTGACCTTGTTAGCTAATGCAATTGGCAGATGCAAGGTGCCCCGAGACTATCATAATATCTCTCATCCGGTGAGTGCAAACTCTTTCACCAACACTGCCTCTAACTCTAAGGGTTCATAGTTTGACAACAAACATGTAACTCAACAGCAACACATAGTTAGTATTAAAAGATAAGCAGTTTGTGGAGATCCACAAGTCATAGTACAGAATGCCTTGATAAGACAACTAAGTGGCAAGTGTTGGAACCCTACATGTGTATAATGCACAGAACACCTCATCGCCACAATAAAAAGAGCATAATTATTCATGTGATGTATCTTGATGTCAATTTGCCTGGCAAACTCTGGATGTGGCTCTGACTACACAGCTGACCACGGCATGTTCTGATCTACAGCGTTCTCATTATACAGCAATCTTCTTCAGCAACCGAAAATTAATTTGCTGCAAGCATATATATAAGTCCGAAAGGCTGGAGCTTGCAGAATAATAAGCACATAAAATGGAATCAACCACAACACACATTTCCCTTGATGAGGCCGTGGTTTGCTATTAATCCATTTCAATTCTGGGAGCAAAAAAAAATGTTCATTTCGATCAATAATCGGACAAGCGAAGAAATTTGGCAGGGGCTACAGTTTACGCCGCAGCAACCAGATCACGGAAAGGTGAGAATGCGTATGAAGACAACCAGAGGGGACTAATTTTGCTAGACAACAAACAGATTCGCAATCGCAACAGATCAAGGGTGATTAATCAGATTGTCCGCCAGAAGGAAAGAAACGGCTAGATGGAGGCGAGGAACTCACCTGGCTGATGATGGCAGCGCGGGCGAGCAGGTGGTCCTTGTAGAGGAGGAAGAACCCCGCCGCCGAAGCCGTCGCCGCGCCGGCAGCAAATGAAGACAGCCGCACCCTCCACAGGTACCCCATCCCGCTCTCGTCTCTCCTCTATATCTCCCGCCTCGCCGCCGCTTTGCTCTGCCGGAGACGAAGACGACAGGTCACAGCCCACGATTCTTTTCCCCAAACGGTTATATCTATGTGGGCTGATATCACAATCGAGAGAAATTTGCTATTTTGCCATGGGGTCGTGGAAAGAGTAGCAGTGTAGCACCAGACGACCCTGCCTGCATTCGGCCCAGCCCACTCATATCCCATTCCGACAGAAAAGAAATATCGTTTCGGATAAAGTAACTGCACGCCTTGGCCGGCCGGAACGCCCGCAACCGACGAAATGCCGACGCCGGCGCCGGCCCTTCCTTTCGTCCCGAAGCCGCAACCCATCCTTCACGTCGCTAAAGCCCTGGTCCCATCCCCTCGCCAGACGCAGCCCCAGGCCCGAGGGCGAGGCCTACCGCAGCCGGTCAATTGTGCCAACTCCAAGCGCCTCGACGACGCACTCTCCGCTGGCTTCGTCCGCCTTCTCAACGCCGGCCAAGTACAGGATGCGGACTCTGCTAGCGGAACCTGCCGGCGCTATGACCCCAAGCCGGGTGACTTCGCGGTCGGGGTCGTAGTTTCTGGCACGGAGGCGCGCCTCGACGTTGCGGTCGGCGCCGACCGTCTCGCCACGCTGCTCTCCAAGGAGCTTCTCCCGCTCGACCGCGACAGTTCTGACCCGCCGACGCGACAAGCTCTGCCTCGGCTGGGGAGCATCGGCGTCGTGGCGGGCCCCTCCGTGGACGACGACAGACAGAAGCGCGGGAGCAGGACGCTGGTGGCGCCCGGGACGGTAGTATTCGCTGAGGTGCTTGGACGGACGCTTAGCGGGCGTCCACTACTGTCGGCACGGCGGCTCTTCCGGCGCCTCGCATGGCACCGCGCCAGGCAGGTTGAGTGCATTTGTTCTCCCTTCAGGCATTTCGTTATTCAGACATTTGGTGCTGATGCAGTGATTCATTTTTGTCAGACAGATTCTGCAACTCAACGAGCCAATTGAGGTAAAAATTTACGAGTGGAACACCGGGGGGCTACTCACAAGAATTGAGGCAAGGAAGAGTCTTCTCCCTACCCCTTTCTACTATTGATGTATCAAATGGTCACCAGTTATGTTATTTTGTACTTATGTTCATGGCTAAGATTTAGGCCAACTTCACTTCAGGGTCTGAGAGCATTTCTTCCAAAATTTGAGCTCGTGGACAGGATAAGTTCATTTACAGACTTGAAAAATAAAGTAAGGAACTTTTGGATGTAGTACTGTTAATGCCCATTTCATCAATTTGATTGTCACTGCTTGGTTATGATATTTGAAACAGATTGCGCTTTCTGGTTTTTTTATTAAATAAGGGACTGCACTATCTGATATTTAGGTTAAATTTCGTGGTTATGTTGGCTGACATCACTTGTTGCTTCTTGGCATATAGGTCGGTTGCAGCATTCGTGTGTGCATTGCAAGGCTCGATGAAGAAACTAACGACCTGATAATTAGTGAGAAGAAAGCATGGGTTGGTGCAAATACGTCTCTCTATAAGCTACAATTCTGGCTTTGTCAATAAATTTACATATTACATACATGTTTTATAAATTGAATTGTACTCCCTCTATCTAGAAATGATAATCATATTTGACCAGAACAGAAGTCAAGCTTTATAAATTTTGATTAACAATTAGTTAAATATATTCAAGTGTAGAGCATAAACTTTAAATCAATAGATTTGTGTTTAAAGTGCCTCTGAGATTATATTAATTTTTAATAATTGACTACATATTGTAAGAGAATTTAAGGGTCAAAATCAACTCTGTATGATTTCTCCTTTTGTCAAATACGATTATCATTTCTGGATGGACGGGATGATCAAGCTCCCAAAATACTAATTGTACTTTACTGTTTACCACAGTCAATTATGTTGTCGGCTATTTGTTTGCACAGCTGCACTTATGTACGGAATGCCAGCATACTTGGCCAAATTGTCAATGATAAATCAACTTCTTGACATTGAATTTGTCTGCACATAACTAACACTGCAAAAGATATTGTGAATTTGTAATGCTGAATGTACTGATGTACTGAATTACTTATCATCAGGAAATGACTTATCTTAAAGAAGGAACCCTCCTACAAGGGACTGTTTGCAAGATTTTTCCGTATGGTGCGCGGGTTAGGATTGCTGGGACAAACAGAAGGTGTGAAATGGAACCTACAAGGCTGCATGTTGTTCGTGTATTTACAGTCAAGTGTAACTGCATAAGCTAAAAAAACTCTGTTTTTCTTATTAAACCAACAAATGCAAGTGGGCACCCAATGGAGTTTCCATACCGCTTTGAAATCTAGATTAGTTCATTTACATGGCTTTTGGGTCAACCCACTGACCTAGAGAAATCAAGACTCACATCCCTGTAAATGCAACTAATAGTGTCTCAACTACTAATTTGCAGTGGCTTACTTCACATATCGAATATTAGTCGAGGCAATGTTTTGTCCGTAAGTGACATCCTGAAGATAGATGATGAGGTGAAAGTTATCGTGATCAAGTCAAATGTCCCAGACAAAATTGCAGTGAGGTAAACCTGACCTAACACTAGCACTGGCTCGATTCAGTTGTGAACTAGCTGCTGTGTTTGTCTGGATCTTACCGAATACTTTCTTTGTGGTAAGGTCTCATCAACATATATGACAGAGTTCTGAAACTTTTTTTTTTTTTTTGCTACTTGATCAACAGCATAGCAGACCTTGAGAGTGCACCTGGTTTGTTTCTGTCAGACAGAGAGGTGAGACAGTGAGTTGCACTCCAGCCTAGTTATATATCGGAATACTCCACCTCTTGTTTGATGAATCTTCATCCTATGTATATATGCTTAGTATCACTTGTCTTGTACTGCTGCAGAAAGTGTTCTCGGAAGCAGAGGAGATGGCAAAGAGATACAGGGAGCAGCTTCCAGTTACCCCTCAGAACCCTATATTAGATGATGGCCTTCCAGGAGAAAAGCTACCATTTGATAACGAAACTAAACTGTATGCAAACTGGCAATGGTTCAAATTTCTGCATCATAGCTAAGCTGCTGACAACAGCGACAGAGACATATCTGGTACTTGTTGACCATGCAAAGGTGAACTGTCGCTAGAGAACCTGCCAACCTGTTGAAGTCCAATACTGACCAGTGGTGGGTAGTTCTCCACTTCCATAACCCAGCATCAGTCATGGAGAAGTATGTTGGACAGGAACAGGCAACTTCATCCCGCAGACAAGATAGGGTACAAGGTTTCCAGGCTGCAGAACATTGGTGTTTCGAATTGCCTCATTCCTAGTGCCCCTGGAGTGAAATGTTGTGATATCATTTTATCTGTCCGGAGAATGTAGCTTCATTGCATTCATGTTATGTCAAAACTAGTCGGGCTGCCCAAGCACTCCGTGCCAACAACTTGCATCTGCCCATGAAATAGATTCTGAAATTTTAGCACCGTGTCCCTGGATTGCTGAAGTATCGTGATGGGCGCAAGGGAGTACCTGAATTATTATGTACACTCTACCTGGCTAGTCACAACTGGCAGTCCTGTTAGACAAAATTGGAGTCCAGGAAAAGAGGAGGAAGATTATGGGCTTGGCCCCTGCCCAGCCGGTTTGCCAAAAGCCAGTTGCCCTCTAAGTATAGATGTCCAAATGGGTAGACCGTGCCGGTCTGGCCCGAGTATGGATTGGGATCATGCCGGTCTGGTCCGGCCTGGATTAGCTAGCGGGCCGTGCCGAGCCTGCCCACAGGCCTCGAGTGAGGTCTAGGCACGGTCCGCTAGGTTAATAATTATGCCTAAGAGTATGCATATTTAAGAGTTTAGATCATATTTATTAGCTCTAAACATTTATTTACACTCACATAACTAACAAATACAAATGTTTCTTATATTTTATACTCTATATTTAAGTATAATATATGTATTTATATTTAAAAAATTGGCACGTGTTAGGCTAAGCTCGTCGTGCCACGTTTTCGGCCTAGGCATGGTCCGGTGATCGGTCGGGCCAGCACGAGCCCGGTCCACTACGTGACATGCCGAGTTTGGGCCGGGCCAAACCCATGCTGGGTTTCAGGCCACCTAGTCCGTCTGGACATGTATACCTCTAAGGATCTGTTTGTTTGAAGTGCAATTTTTAGATATTTTCTTAAAAACAGTTAACGAGCTTTGGATCCTAAGAAACTAATGAGATCTTTTAGATTATATCATTAGCTTCTTAAACTCAGGAAGTTACAGAACTACAAAATTTGGCTTTTCAACTTGTCATATAAACTCAACCTTTTGTTTTTTTTAGCTTTTGCTTTTTTCCGAAGAAATAAACAAAAATGCTAACTCAAACAAACACAGCTTAAGCTAGCTCGGTGAAAGAGTCTAGACCTCACAAAAACCGGGCCACACTAGTTTTACTCGTGTTTGGAGATTAGGTTGACTTTAATTCAAATTTATAACATGTTTCCGTACAATTTTGTTGTTCTGAGATTGATTTGCTATTCTGAAAGAGGTTGGACTACAACATAATTTTGGAACTTTCTTACTCCAACTTGATTTTAAATTTTTTTTGCATAAAAACCTATGAGACATGTCCTAGTAGTTTTTTATTAGAATAAGAGCGCATGTGTATATAAACAAAAGGATCACAAATGATTGAGAAATCTAATTTTCAAAAAAGGGCTCAAATGCAACAAAAATGGCCTCTTGACATGTTCACAATTCAAAAAATATCCAATGAAATTTAGATAAGGTAAGTTTCTAAACTTCCTAAGGCAGTGTATAACCTAATACACATACACCAACAAAATGTAGTCATAGAAGCACAAATTGATATATTGGGACCAAACACTAAAATGACCTTATGAGCAAGGGTCAAATTGGGAAAGGATTTCTGATTAATAGTATTTGTTAATCTTGTTCACTAAATAGTTATATAGTTGACGTTTATGTGTTGGAACAGAGATGATGCACTTTAAAAAACATAAAGGTGGTATACAAAGCATACACAATGCAGTCCAAGAGAGGTACAACTTATATATGAATCCTATTGTAAGGACTGAAACACAAATGGGGAAGGCGGACATGAACAAATAAGGCTTTACAAGATTAGACTGACTTATTCAGTTAAATGTTTGAAGTTTCTTTTGTTGTAATGATTGATATTTTACGGGTGTGATAAAAGTGAGGATTCTAGCAATAGAGAGAACTTTCTTGAACTTTTGAAAAGGGTTGCAATAAGCAGAGAAGAGTTGGATAATCACGTTTTGAAGGATGCTCCAGGTAATTGTACCTTGACTTGCCTAGCAGAAAATTATTCAATATTGTGCCATAGAAACTAGAAACAAAATCATTGAAGAACTTGATGATGACAATTATGCAGCTCTAGTTGACGAGTCAAGTGATCTATCACAAAAAGAATAAGTAGTTGTTTGCTTGTGTTACATTGATAAAGTGGGAAGGCCTTATGAATTTTTTTCTTAGTGTTGTCATGTGCATGGTCCTAATTATTCATCACATAAGGAAGCAATTTAAGATCTACTTGTTAGACATTATTTGACTATAAGACAAATTCGTGGCCAAGGATATGATGGAGCTAGCAACATGAGAGGGGAGATTAAATGGTTCAAAACATCGACCAGTCATCTTTAGCTTATTATCTCCATTGCCTTACACATTAAACGTAACTTGTTCTTCTTCTTGTTGTTGTTGCCAAAGAAAATAATGATCATATGTGTTTTTTATCAAGTATCTCTCTTGTTAATATTGTTGGGGTTTCTTGTAACCGACATATGACATGATTCAAAATGTTAATCTTAAAAAAATATGTAAGCTTCTTTTTAAGATAAATATTATATTTAAATTTTGAAGCTTTTTGTTTTCCCGGCTAAAGTTTAGCTCTTGTCGTATAAAATGTTTGAATATCAATTATGAGTATTAAATATAGGCTCGAATAGGTTTAATAATTTCTTTCCTCTTTTAGTCTTTATCCTTGTAATTAGTTTTATAATTAGATAATACTTAATACTAATAATTGTCATCTTGCCCGCTTATATATGACAGGATATTTAATTATGATAAAATTAAAAATGAAATATCCGATGGGAATAGCCCTAGAGAATCGGGTAATTTGATGAATCATGTGTGGAGGGATCAGAGACAGGAATGTTTACTTGCGCGTTGGAACTTGTTGCCCCTGGGCCTCGAGCAGAGGGGGAGACGGGAATCACTGCTGGCGCTGGTCGCGGTCGCAGTCGCAGTCGCAGCCCTGGCGGTGCATTTGCTCCTCCTGCTGTCCTGCACTGTGGCCACCTGAACAGCGTTTGAAGACTCGTACTAGCTCTTCGTATCCTGCAGGTTGTGATAGGAATAGTTCGCCAAAATCTCGAAGAAAATCGCAACCTTTGAAGGTCGTGACAGGAACATTGCTGGGGTCAAGCATGTCGGATTTCGGTTTTTTTTTCTTTCTTCCTGATCTAATGAATCAGGCCGGGGCCGGTCCGTCGGGGAATTCCCGGCGGCTGCCTTTGATGAGCATTGCCATTGCAGGAGGGAGAAGGCCCATGCATGCTGAAAGGCAGCACAGCACAGCAAGCAGGCTGAGCTGCAGGGACCGAAAAGGCGAGCGTGAGTGAGTGGACTGCCCTGCCACTGCGCCTGCTGTGCATTGCTCTCACTTCACTGGCAGCTGAGAGCCCAGTCAAGTCAAGGATAAAAATCAATCATGGCGGTGCGGTCAAATCCCACGCATTTAAACCCGCTGCATGCGCGCGCAGCTAGGTTACGGCTAGGAGCCAGCCAATGGCTCTACGCCGCCGGCCGCCCGGATCACCGTGCACCAGTGACCGGTCGACCGCCCTGGCCTCCTGTGGCCTCCTCGGCTTCGGCTTCCACCCACGAGTACGGAAGCTGCTAAGCGAGGCCGAGGAAGCCCGTACCAGCTGCCACTCCGTACAGAAGAAGCAGCAGATTTTCTCCCGTTCAAAAATTAAAAAAAAAAACCTCTGGATTTGTCTCACGTACTCACAGCTGCCAGTGAGTACCCAGATCGACTCATTACACTTTTATTAGTACTAGTCCTCTCTAATCTAGTAAGCATTCATTAGCCTCTAGTCCAGCCAGGCTACCTCTAGTCCTCTACGGCTGTCTCGTCTCGGTCTCTCTCCTCTACTACTACTACTGCCGCCTTGATTGAAGCTGCTAGGCTACACTGTTACCGAGGCCATTGGTGTCTTCTGTCTTGGGGGGGGGGATGTGCAGGTGCTTCACGGCTTCACCTCGATCTTCCTCTCTCCCCTTCCAACAAACACGGAGAAAACCTAAAGATATTTTAGTGGCCGGATCTATATAGACATATAAAACACTGTTGCTCTAGTATTACAATGTACTACTCCAGTATATACTGAATCTAAGGACCACGGTAGCTTACCACGCCGTGCTCTAGCTAGGCTTTCGTTTTCGAAATCTGGGATCTGAGGAAGAAAAAAAAAAACCCAAGCCTGCTGTCTTGTGCATCGCACGTGACGGCCAGAGGCACCACCACACCACACCACAGATTCTGAAACAGTTTCCGCCGGGCGCGCTTCCCTGATGGAGACAGCCCACGATTCGGCACGAGATTTCCAAATTGCACGAAGCAGGCCAGGCCCAAGCAGCAGCAATAGACTAGAGAGAGAGAGAGACATGCCATGAGTGTGAAGCTGAAGCCAAGCGGACTGGACTGCTCCTGCTAGTGGCACTGCACACACTGGCAAGTGGCAGGCACCTCTACACAGCTTCGGCGGTTCCCAAAGGAAATCTAATGATTACTAGTACTACTACACCTCTCTGTCCTGCGCATGCATGATCCTGCACTCTTGTCCTGGCTGCGCCTGGAGACTGAGTGGCAACACGCGACGCAAGCACCACGGCACAGCGACAAGATCATGCATGCAACCATCATGCTCGCTCCGTCTCGTACTGTACACACTAGTTAGTACAGTACTACAGTGCACACTACTACTACTCGCTCCTGAGTCCTGTCGTGTAGTAGTAGTAGTCAGTGGGGTAGCTAGCTGCCGGAGCATCAGCGTCCGTTCTTTCGTGGAGGAGCGCCCGAGCCCGACGGCCCCGGGACGTGCGACGCCAGGGAGGATGCCCACGTGCTGCTGGCACTGCCCAGCTATAGCTCTATACTACTGCTACTACCATGTTGCTCTCCTCTCCTCTCCTCTCCTCTCCTCTGCAGGTGGACGCCTTTCAACATAAGCATGACTACTGCTCTCTGTTCGATCTGTTACTCCAACGCGACAGGACGTCCGTCTGAGATCTGGGCATGTACGTGGCAGTAGCTGCCAGACTACAACGTTCTGCAATCTCATTCATGTTCAGGAGGTCATGCAGTAGCAGTCTATTGGGTTATCTAAGCTGAAGTTGCAATTGATTCGATCCCGTTCGAATCTTAACTATACTGCTATAATATTTATCTATATAAAAAGAATCGCATTAGCCACTTGGTCACAACTCACAAGTGACTGAGAAATGAAGCGACAAAAAAATAAAATAGTAGCACGTTAGGGCCCCCCACACACACATGTGAAATTCGTCACCCGTGGTGACCTATGAAGAGGTTGAAGAAGTTTTCTTTTGTCCACAGTTTTGTGTCAATACAAAATTTCAGATCTTAGCCTGCCCCTCTAGAAACGGAGATAAAAACAACAAAATCGTGACGCACAAACTAGCTATACCTTCCATACTAGCGTGAGACCCCCCCCCCCCCCCAAACCCAAAAAAAAAAAGTTTAAAAGATCATGTTTAAAAGAGGCTTTTGGAGATACTGTGACAGGATGCAACGAAAAATCGTTCTAGGTTTATTTATACTAATCTTATTTGACACACGAGGACTACTTCCTAATTAGCAAGAGGAAGGAGACCGGAGTGGAAGCGTAATTAGGCTTGTTGCTTTTTGGCCCATCAGAAAAATGTACATCCGGGGCTAGATAAGTTCCAGCAGATCAATCGCCAGATTAGAGAAACGCAGGCAGGAGTCGACGCCCTGCAGGCTACGGATCTCAACAGCGATCCTCTGCGAGAAAACGAAGAGCGACGGGACAGACCTCCCCGACACAGCGCACGAAGCAAAACAGTGGTGGTGAGGTTGGGTGCGGGTGGGTGCACGGAGGCCGGGGACCGGGCGTGCTGGTGCAGGTGCAGCCGTGAGCGGTGAGCCAGGTGGGAGGGAACTCGGCTAGTACTTTTGGCCCGCCGACGCGCGTCGCGCCGCGGTCCCGGCCCCGGCTCCGTGGGTTCCATCCATCCATACACACCCGCGCGGCGCGCCTTCGTCGTCCGATCCCGGCTGCTTCGTCAATCGTCACCCACCCAAAGAGTCCTCGGCGCGGCGGCCCCGCGCACCCCACGCCGCCGCGGTGGAGAGGTCGGCGTCGCCTGTCACGGTCCCGTGTAAAAGAGAAGGCGTTACAAAAGGAATGCGGCCCGGGGGCGAGGCAGGAAGCGTCTTGCTCACGTCCGTGCACCCCGCGGCCCGACACGTGCGCGCGCCCCCGATCAAGCGACGTCACGTCCACCGGCCACTGGGCCAGGCAGGCCCCGCAGGACGTCGTGGTGGGTGGGGTGGCGTGGCGTGGGCGTGCCTGCGGCTGGCGCTGGTGCTGGTGCTGGCTAGCGGTACGCGCGCCTCGTCCGTTGGCGTCCCCGACGGCGTTGGGTCGGGGGACGCGGCATGTATATATGTCGTCGCGTCACTGCGCACGTCATCGTCGTCGTCATCATCATCAATCACGGTGCCACGACAGAGACAGGGGCACGGGCACGCACGACGACAGGCTGTAATCCGCGCGCGACGGTGGTCGCGTCGCGTAGAGGTAGTAGAGCTCAGCTGCTAGCTCGACGTGAACTGGCCTGGATTACTACCCAAAACCGCGACAGGGACGTGTCGGGCGACCGGGGCAGCAGCCGTCGCGTCGGGCCCCCCTGCAACGTACGCAGCGAAACGGGAAAACGGGGGTTTTCCTATGTGTGGCACGCAGATCGCGTGTGTGTGTGTTGTGTGGACACCGTGCATACCCTTATCCACCTCGACAGTGACACGTACAGCGCCGCTCCGTTTGTTCCCCTTCTGCGTCTGCATGCGTCCGGCGTCTCTCGTCTGCTGCGTGCGCCACCACGTACGTAGTACGCGCTACGCTCTCGTCAACACGTTCGTTCATGTGCGGCCGGGCCGGGCGGATGCGGACACCGCGGCAAGAGTGAGTGACGTCTCGTCACGCGCGTAGCGGTGCATGCTGCGGAGTAGTACAGTATATTCTACTCGCCGATCGAGGAAGATCCAGGTTCAGGCCTCGCCAAAGTAGTACTAGCAGCTTTGCTCCGGCCGGGAGCCAATCACGAAACCGGCCCCACATAAAATAATATAATACTGAGCTCGTGCTGCTTAGACTTTGGAGCTCAGGCCGCGCGCGTGCAAACAACTAATATAACCGTCGTCGTGCGTGGCAGATAAAACTAGTTACAAGTAATCAGGAATCAGGAGGGAGGAGGGAAACTTGCCGCTTCTCGTATCTTGCGGCCTTTCTTTTCCCACACGGATCCGATTCTTTTTTTTTTTTGACTTTGCACACACATGATTCGCTTCTGATTCTGACGACCTGTTTTTTTCGAAACTAAATATATATCGCATCGCGGTCTGTTTAGTTCGTTTGATATCCTTTCTCCCACGCACGCAGATTATTATTATAATTAAGTTATACAATTAATTAACATATAAGCATTTATTATTATTTTTTTATGGTGAAGCTAGCTTCTATTATATGCATGTCTACTTTCCGGGTGACTTGTTCCTAGCTAGCTTAATAATTGGCAGTGCGATTTTTCTAAGGCGCTGTCTCCAGCCAGCAAGTAAGTTACATCTGATGCAGGGGAGGAGCAAGCAACTCATACGTGTCTTTGGCCCCGTTTGGTTAGGGGTAACTAAAGTTTAGTGACTAAATTTTAGTCACTTTTAGTCCCTAAAGAAGCAAACATGGTGACTAAAATGGGGTGACTAAACTTTAGTTCTTTAGTCACCAAGGGGTGACTAAAAGGGACTAAAGTAGTATTTTTACCTTATTTGCCCTCTCAACTTTCTTCTTATAGTAAACATCTATTCATTAATAGGGGTAAAACAGTCATTATTCACAGCAATTAATGCTCTTTAGTTCGGTTTAGTCACTGGAACCAAACATGATACTTTAGCAACTAAAATTTAGTCACTAAAATTTAGTCCAGTGACTAAAGGAACCAAACAGGGCCTTTGTCTATATACGCGCGCTATCCACGCATTAATTCTAAGATAAACTATAGCAGTTTCGTTTTAAAACCCTAATATACATACATACATACATACATACATACAATACAAGTACACACAAGAGTGTAACATCCAGATCCAGCTATCAACCAAAACATAAACTAATATATAAAAGCGAGAGGGGTTGGATCGATTGGACGGGGGCGCCGAGATTAGCTAGTTCTTTAATCGCACGGACCGACCGACCGACCGGTTCCGCCAAGATTTGCTCTTCTCATCCATCCATCCACACGTCGCCTCCCGATTAGCGATTAGCAGCCGCGGTCGCGCCCGGGATGGAATCGTTTCGGATGCAAAGATGGGGGGGAGACGGAGACCAGCACGAACTGCGCCCTTTTGACCGGCCGGCCGGCGCGGCGCGCGACGAAGAAGAAGAAGAAGGTGTATCGGCCGGCCGGCGCAGCGTCCGAATTTTTTGTATTTTAGCCCCTAAACTGAAGTAAATTCACGTTTAGACCTAAAAAAATTTTAAACTCAGTTTTGGACCCTTAGCTCGGCGCCATAGCCTGTGGCGCCGAGCTAACACAGCTCGGCGCCACAGGCTATGGCGCCGAGCTATGTGACGTGGAAGTCCGCGTGGCACCTAGCTCGGCGCCACAGATCTTGGCGCCGAGCTAGGAAATAACCGCAAGTCACCTTTCTCTCTGCGTTTCTTCTCTGTTTCTTTTCACTTCTACCCGCCGCCGCCGTTCCCGAGCTAGAAAATCGCCGCCGCCGTTCCAAGCTCCGGCGACCCCGCCCGCCCAGCTCCGGCGACCGCGCTTGTCTTCCGGCGGGCCGCCGAGCTCGCCCACCCCGCCCGCCGACCTCGCCAGCGCCACATACGCCGACCTGCTCGCCCGCCCGCCGACCTCCGCCGAGCTCGCCACCGCGCCACCGCCGGCCCGACGACCGCGCCACCGCACCCGCTCGCCACCGCGCCTGCTTCCGCCCCGGCATCTCCCGCCCCGGCCGCCGCGCGCCCCCGGCCCGCCCACTGCCGCCAGGTAATTTTTTTTAATTTCTTAGTAAACTGTTAGCTATTGTTAGTGTTTAGTAATTAGTTAGCTATCCACTTATTTATTGTTTAGTAAATAGTTAGATATTTTGTTGTCAGTGTTTATTAAAATAGTTAGCTAGTTTGTTGCTTAGCATATTGTTAGTGTTTAGTAAATTCTTAGTGATTATATAGTTAGCATTTTGTTTAGCGCATTGATATTACATGTTTTCTGTGTTGGCAACCATCGTGTTGTCGTTTATTCGCAGGTTCTATAAACATCACTTTACAGGGGAGGTGCTGCCAAATTTTTTACTGACAATAAGTTTTTTTGTACGTAGGTGTTCGTCCGACTTGACCTTCTCCACCGTTAGCTGGAGTCGTACGCGTTCTCAGGTATACATAGTTTTCGTACATTATTTATAGATTATGTAATTTCGTTTGATGTGTTTATTTAATATTTATTGTATAGTTATTAGTTAATATATATTTATTACTTAGTAAGTTAGTAGGCTTAAGTATGTAGCCATTATTGAGTTAGTAATCCATTTTTGAAATAGATGGACAGCCTAGTAACACTATACCATGGAGGAAGGGTGGAGATAGATGCTTATGGGAGTGTTACTTTTGATGGTATGAAGATCGTGACCATGTTGTTCGTTGAAAGACCAACTTTTGACCAGCTTTTGGCTCGAGCTTGTGAGGAGATTAGTTGCGACATAAACGACCCTAGAATATCAATTCAGGGTTTGTTGTCCCATATTACATATGGAACAGTTGTCCGACGGTTGATCTCCATTACCTCAGAAGATGATTGGGTGATATATTTAAGAATTGTGAAGACGATGGTTCCACCATGTTTGGATGTGGTTGTTCAAAAGTTACCTGTTAGTCATTGCGGAGGTCCAGTCGGGTTGTCTCCACAAATGCCAAATGCATCTCGTATTGAAGCTCCTTTGGTAGAGCTTCATGAAGAAGTCGTTGTTGTGCCCGATGCTCAATCGGGTCCGCACGAGTATGGGATTTCTCGTCCTATTCCCGGCGTTTGTGGGGCTTCTAATGCGGTGGTACCCCCCCCAAGAGATCCCATTGACCCAGGATCCAGTTGACGATCATCCTAGTAAGTGTCTTCGACACATTGTTCGTATCCATCATTATTTCGTTTGATTAGACTTTTTAATGTGGTTTTTCTTGCTCCGACCCGATGCAGGATCTCCACATATCAATAATGCTGATGTTCAGATTGATGTGCCTGTGTCATATAATATGGACAACATATGCAGGGCATCCAATAGTGTTGATGTTCAGATTGAGGATGAGGAGGAGCCATATGAGGCTGCACGGGCCGTAGATTCTGATGATGACCGTCCGGTTCAAGAAATGACCGAGCAAGAAATTGAACTCATAAGACGTTTGTGTCCGGAGCGAGACCCTGCAGTACATGAATTTAGCAGTTTAAGTCATTCCACCCGTGCGTATGCTGAAGGACGTGACGATGAACTGCTAGAGGCTCCGGATAACGCCGATAGCATTGAGATTAAGGTTGGCTTACTTTTCAAGGATCTGCCTACACTGAGACGATGGCTACAGGAATATTCTGTGAACCGGAAGAGGCCGTTCAAGGTGAGACATTCGTATGCACAGCGTCGTTACACTGTTGTGTGCGAGGTGCCAGAATGTAATTGGAGGGTATGTGCCCGAAGGCAGAAGGACACCGGAAAGTTTAAGATCACCAAAATTGTAGGTCCACACACTTGTGCCCAGACAGAGCTGAGCTCTAAGCATCGTCAGTTGACATCTACCCTGATTGCGAAAAGGATATTGGGGATATTGAAGGGTCAGCCAAACTTGAAGGTGAAGTCAATTATGACCATGACTTCGGAGCTGTTTGGTTACAGGATCAAATATGGGAAAGCATGGAGGGCAAAGCAGCGGGCATGGAAGATGATATACGGGGATTGGGAGGAGGGTTATGAGAAGTTACCAGCATTGTTCAATGCAATGAAAGCAAAAAACCCAGGCATGCATTACGAGTACATCCCCAAACCTAATGAATGGAGGAACGGCAAAGAGATATTTTATCGTGCTTTCTGGTGTTTCTCGCAGTGCGTAGAGGCCTTCAGGCATTGTCGTCCCGTGCTCTCTATTGATGGTACTTTTCTGCTTGGGAAGTATAAGGGCACATTGTTGGTTGCCATATCATGCGACGCAGACAACTCACTGGTTCCTTTGGCATTTGCTTTGGTGGAGAGGGAGAACAGAGATAGTTGGTCTTGGTTCTTGCGGCTTGTACGCATCCATGTCGTAGGCCCTGGACGCGAGGTTGGTGTCATATCTGACAGACACCAAGGTATTCTTAATGCAGTGCAAGAGCAGATTCCTGGCTACGCACCCATGCACCACAGATGGTGCACTCGACATCTAGCAGAAAATCTTCTTCGAAAGGATCATAGCAAGGCTAACTTCCCCCTTTTTGAGGAGGTATGTCGTCAGTTGGAGGTTTCGTTTTTCGAGGATAAGTTGAAGGAACTAAAAGATGCAACAAATGCTGAAGGTAAGAACTGGATTGCTGGATTGCTGAGGGAACCGCACAAATGGACAAGGGCCTACGACGAAGGTGGCTGGCGGTTCGAGTTTCAGACTAGCAACATGGCCGAGTCATTTAACAGTGTGCTCAAGGGTATACGGGGCATGCCAGTCAATGCTATAGTAACATTCACTTTTTATAGGCTAGTGGCTTGGTTTAATGATAGACACGCGCAGGCCAAGGCAATGCAGACCCGAGGGCAGAGATGGGCACCTAAACCAACATCACACCTTAATAATGCAAAGGAACGTGCCCATAGACATGAGGTACAATGCTTTGATGAGGAGCTGGGTAAATACGAGGTAACAACACTAGGCGGCATAACTTCCGACGGTGAGGTGCGACCTTCGAGGACACATGTCGTGTTACTTGATGCATTCTGGTGTGGATGTGGTAAACCTAGACAATACCATTTTCCATGTTCTCATTATGTTGCGGCCGCACGTCATCGTAACTTTGCATTTGAGAGCAGAATACCTTCTGAGTTCAGTGTAGAGAGCTTAGTACGTACCTGGAGCCCTCGTTTTGAGCCATTTCTTGATGAGTCACAATGGCCACCGTACACCGGTCCGGTATACGTTGCTGATCCAGCGCATCGATGGGACAAACGTGGTAGTAGGAAAAGGAGCCGGTGCAACATGGTTATGGATCAGGTTTCCGGTCGCAGTAGGAGAGGACGAGCGTCCCCCTTTCTCGTGGACCCAGAGCAGAATGAATGCGGAAAATGCGGTAGACTTGGCCACAACTCACGTACATGCATTTGGACACTTAGTCAGGTGTGATATATTTTTTTATAGACAAATTTTATTCTAATATGTCGATGTTTTTGTTACACTTTGTACACAACTTATATTCTAATATGTTGATATCTTATTTTGCAGGATGGCGCAGTTCCACTTGCTGGACCCTCACTACGACGAGCACCACAGGGGCCGTCTCACCGCAGAGGGAGAGGTAATATTTTGTTTGCTATATTTGCGACCTATATTTGAATTAATATATGCGACCTATATTTGACTAATGAAAAATCTTTTGATTGCTAGGTGTTGCCCGTTCTGCGGGTCCGGACCCACGACCGGTTTCTGGAGGAGATGAGGTACGATGAGAGGTACACTCCTCTCCTACAGAGGGCTGGCTTGGACGTCTTATCGTACCAGGTCCGCCGTGGGCTGCCCACTTTCAACCCAGCGGCGTTGACGGCTCTGGTCGACAGGTAAAGACTTCTCTAGTTGTTTAATATTTACAATTATTAAATCTACTTTGCATACTAATGATTTTTGTATTCTTTTGTCTTCCAATAGGTGGCGGCCAGAGACTCACACTTTCCACCTTCCCTGCGGTGAGATGACTGTGACGCTTGAAGATTGCCAGAAGATTCTTGGTCTCAGCATTATCGGTCGTCCAGTGACCGGTCAGGCATCACCAGGCGGTTGGAGGCAGAGGGTGGAGGCCTTTCTTGGGAGACTGCTTCCGGATGAGCTACGAGGTAGCCACAACACCGGAGTCCCACTGACCTGGCTTAGGCAGAGCTTTGGGCAGTGTCCACCTGGTGCAGATGAGCAGACGGTTGGATACCATTGTCGAGCTTGGATTCTCCATCTCTTTGGGTCAGTTCTTTTTCCAGACGCAACAGGCGACAGCGCGTCATGGATGTTTCTGCCTTGCCTGACTGACTGGGATACAACCGGAGGTTACAGCTGGGCTTCAGCAGTGTTGGCCTTCCTGTACAGGCAACTTTGCGAGGCTTGTCGTCGATCGTCGAGGACCGCCAGCTTAGGTGGATGTGTCTACCTACTACAGCTGTGGATGTGGGCACACATACCCGTCGGGCGACCCAGAGAGTTTCCTCCTCGTGAGTGGTTCGTGGTAGCCGGACATCGGCTTAAGCCCACGGCTGCTTACCGCTGGGACCAGGTCGAGGAGCCATTCGCACGACACCAGCGTGCTTACGTGGAGTACTCAAACGAGCTCGACGCACTTACTCCTTCGATGGTGAGTTGTCTCCTTTTTTCTTTTTACATGTCCTTTCTACTTTTATCACACGACACCAGCGTGCTTACATGGGCTTTCTAAAACTTTTGCAGGTGACTTGGCAACCGTATCTTGATCCATATTTCGCCAGCATACAGTTGAGCAGCATGTGCTCATTAGACGAGAACCTCTACCTCATGAGGTGTCCCCTCATCTGTTTTTATGCTGTTGAGTACCACTTGCCCCACAGAGTTGCTCGACAGTTCGGATTGCGCCAGGAGTTTCCGGTGGAGCCATTCTCGACTTCAATAGAACTTCATAAGTGAGTTACTACATGCACTTGTTATTCTAACTAATAATTGAAATATCAGTTAGTCGCTAATATATGGTTCTAACTTTTGCAGGTTCGACAGACAGAGACAGAAGAAGGTCACGGACTTCGAGACGCACCATCGTGATTACATTGATGAATGGGACCAGCAGGGGGATCTGAACTATGAGAATGACCAGGCGCACACAAACTACAACTTCCGGAGGTATTTGATTTGGTATTCTGGTGTGACTAGGTGCAAGTTGAAGGGACAGTGGACAGCAGCAGACTACGCCGAGCAAGAATCGTCAGACGACGAAGACACAGCTTTCGACATAGCTGCTCGGCACGGGTCCCAAATTGAGGCTGCTCCAATCCTTGATAGAGTGGTAACTATTTCTTTACTAAAATTAGAGATTTCAATTCAATGAGATATGTCTAGTTTTGAGCATCCTAATGTCTTAACTTGTGATAGGGAAACTCTATGCTCGTATCTGTTGTTGAACTCGAGCGTATCTCACAGAGAACTTCAGATACTACTACGCTATCGTTACTATCAGTGAGTATCAATGTCTAACAGAAAACTTGTTTATTTGTATGTTGTAACATATGTCTTTAACTAACATTTCGATTACAGAGGGTATCACGTCGTCTTCGTCGAGCAGCGGCTCGGTGTGGATGCCGGTCTCTAGCGGGCGTTGACGTGCAGCTGCCTGTGCCTCGTATGCAGCAGGACGTTCAGCCTCCCATTTGTGCAGTTGGACCATCTACAGCAGGACTCAGCTCGTCGCGATCGACGCGGGACACGTTTGAGAACGTGGCCCAGGACGACGACGATGACGACGACGACGACGACGACGACGATGGCGCTGGCGCTGGCGCCGCAGGTCAGGTGGAGATTGGACCGTCTCAGTTGCAGGATGCTCCTACAACTCAGGCATCACAGCTGACACCACGTAGAAGGCGTCCACGAGACCCTTACACTCCAGGCACCGACGCTCTTGGGGCCAAGGGCAAGGGTAAGACTAGGAGGAAATGAATACTTTTGTGATATGGACGTTGTGATTTGGACTTATGCTGGAGACGGTTGTAATATGAACTATGTTTTGTGTTTTGGACTATGTGTTGGGAACTTGTATTTTGGACTTTGTTTGTGGACATTATATGAAGAACTATGTTCTGTGGATGTTTTTATATTCGATGTGATTTTGTGATGTATTATATGTTGAAATGCTTATATGTCTTATAATATGTGATTATTTGAACTGTGGTTGTTAATAAAACAAGGGGAACTCTTGCAAAATTTTTTTGTGAACTGTAAAAAACATAATAATCAATAAGTAACGCATCTTTAGAGTTCTAAATTATTTTTGATACGTAAATACTACAGAATAGGCTACAATTCTTCAGTCTGAATCACAATCTATGAGTAACTCATCTTCGGAGTCATCCGTCGCGCAATCCTCAACAACAACCTCATTCCACTTGCTGCATTGTCCTGCATCACACTTGTCACCAGTTCTTTTGTAATAATTGGCTTCTGCTTCATCTGCAGCTTGGGAGAATAGCTCATCCTCAGCCTCAGCCTCATCAGACTTCTTCTTGTAATAAGCTGCCTCTACCTCTGCGGCGGCCTGTGACAGAAACTCATCCTCTTCCTCTTGAGCACGTAATCCTGCCTCAGCTAGTGCTATGAGCTCACTCAACCTTGACATGTCGTCCTCCTCTTCTTTATGTAATCCTGCCTCTGCGAGGGCGATAAGCTCACTCAATCTAGATGTGTCGTCGTCCTCCTCCTCCATCAGCTCAACCGTTGCCATTTTATCCTGAACATATCTCGCATGCGCCTCATCGGCCAAATAGTTTACGCCGCTTCCAATCTCTGCAAATATAATGAGAAAATTAAGTTAGCAAAGTCAGGATAAATAAATTGTACTAACATAATTATAATATCATTTATCTCACTTACTTCCCTTGAGGCGATCAGCAAGATTATCCAACATCTGTTTCTCGGCTTGAGCCGCTTCCCATTCCCTTGCATCCTGTGCTCTCTTCTCATCTGCCGCCTTCAACCTCCTATACTCTGCACGCTTCGGGCTATCATAAAAGGCAGATTTTGCTTCCCTACGCATGTCGCGTATGCGATCGTTAATGTACGAATCAACGAGCTGAGATCCACAACGCATCTTCTGTCCCATTATTCTCTTGGACTCTATTGTCCGCATCACCTCTCCTTTGTCGTCGTAACTCTCCCAACTGCATTTCCTCGTCTCCTACAAAAAAATAGTAAGTACCGCTATAACATTACATCTGGTGCAAAAAAAAATACCAACCTCATCGTAATCGACCATATGTCCACAAAAATATCCAACACCAAGCTCCGAAGGAACTAATCCATACTTAGCTTCAATACCGCATTTGCAGAGTACTGGATCAAATTTGACCTCTTCTGCCGCCCACCCCATGTATCTCTTTTCCTTTACCTCTGGCTCTGGCCAATGGGACAAAGGACCATACAACCACTCTCTGAAACGACACTTACGCCACCCGTATGGCTGCAGGAGAAAAAATTAGTAATTTATTGTAAATAAAAACTAGTTCATATATTTAGCGTATCAATGGGCTCACATAATCAATGTTCGGACAACAGAACTGCTTGTCATAGTCTTCGTCGATGACAGCACGGTCTCCACAATCGCATCGAGGCGGTGAGTCCATCCGTCTTTCTGTTGCTACCTCCTTCTCTGCATCCGTCATTGGTGGAGGATTCGGGGGAGGAGGTACCCAACGCTTAAAACGCTCATGACTGGTCCTTCCACTCAACCAATTAACGAAAAGAAGATATCGAGGGTCAAATTTATCAGGACCATCGATCCACTGGAAAAAGAAACACCTCTGATGTCCCTAAAATAATGGAAAGATGCACTATTACATATCTACAAAATAATGAACGCGAACAAAGTTAAGTGACAAGTCATAAGCTACGTACGTCCAAAGTGCCACAAAGGTAGTAGCAGCGAGCAGCCGTGTCTGGATGTTGTGATTGATGTACCCAAGCCAGTCTGCCACAGTCACAGTTAGGCACGGGGAGTTCCGGAGGAACAGGAGCATCCTTACTAGATACGTCCGGATATAACTCACGAGGACGACCTCTCTTCTGCCACAACGCCTCTCGGTACATGTCTTTCATCTAATAAACGATTATAATTATCACTTGTACCTATTATGCTTTATAATAAGTCTACACAAACTAATATTCGAAATAATAATATAATAGGTGTATACAAATTATTTAACTAACAACCCAATATACTAAACGAATCAGTTCGAAATCATACCTTGGCCTACGAAGTGAACCAACTCAAATCTTTGAATCCAGCAATTTTTGACGAAGTTTGGAAATGAGATGAAATGAGCTGCTCTCGGCCAGCCGCGCGGGCGTTTTTATAGGCATTCGTAGCTCGGCGCCAAGATCTGTGGCGCCGAGCTACGAGGCCGCGCCGCCGCCACGTCAGAGCCAGGTAAGCCCTGGACGCAACTAGCCGTTGCGGCCACGTCACAGCTCGGCGCCATAGGCTGTGGCGCCGAGCTGTGTTAGCTCGGCGCCACGGCCTATGGCGCCGAGCAAAGGGTCCAAAACTGCATTTAAAATTTTTTTAGGTCTAAACGTAAATTTACTTCGGTTTAGGGGCTAAAATACAAAAAATTCGGGCGCAGCGTGCACACCGGCCCGTATCTCCACCGGCCCCCGCGGATTTAGTCGGTGGGGTTGGAGTTGGATTGGACCGCCTCCGAAGAGCAAACGAATGCTCCGCGCGCGATCTGTTGTTGCCCCAGCCAAGGAATCTTTATTTGCCTCAGATGGGCAAGCAAAACGATTTGGGGAGATTAAACAATGGAGACAGAGAAAGAGAGAGATGGCAATATGTGGCCCTGTTGGCAATATGGGCAAGCAAATAATATATAGTATATATATATATGGTATGCGTGCAGCTTTTGGTTTGCACTCGTAGACGACGTGGACACTGCTGGTGCAACATGCCTGTTTGTCTAATGCGCACATGCTTGGGGCGCGCGGGGGTGCACGAGCCTGGTCAACTGCCTCCAGCATTCGCTGCTAGCTGCAACTGATTCGCCACGGCCATGGATCAGCGAGTGTTTCTATGATGGGATCGTATGGGTGGGCAACCTTTAATAATGGAATTTTTTTTAAAAGACGATACATATGGTCCGCCCTTCCTAGTCACACGTACGCATCCAATCCTTACAGAGTTTAGTTCTCGGCTCCATGGAAGTTGGAAGCTGGATGACATTTATAGTAAAACAAAGAGAGAGAGAGAGAGAGAGAGAGAGAGAGAGAGAGAGAGAGAGAGAGCGCCACACACTAGAATATACAACATCAACCCAAATGCAAAAACTATTTGGTCGAGATTCATTTTTCAGACCTCAAGTCGGTTTTGTTTACGGAGTTTGAATTCAGGCTCTATCATCTTCAGAGTAGCAGGCAGCGGTGTGTTGAACTTGAATGGCACCTGTCTGTCCAGCAGGTAGCAGCCAAACATTTTACACGCCACGCACGATATGCGCGGCGCGAGCGACATTAATGGAGAGAGAGCCATTAATTGGCATCATCAAACAGCCGGCCGAGAACATGGGAGCGGAGCAGGCACGCGCGCGCCGGCCCACGACCTGCGTCACGATCATGCACCCCGCCACCACACACACACGCACAGGGAATTTGTAGCGCTACACTACACACCCGCGTACTACACATGGATTGGATTGGATGGATTGGGATGAGATGGGATCGGATGAGGTGCGATGGAATGGCATGGAATGGAACGGAATGGATGCCACACAGCCCCACATGTGGAATGGTATACATTGTCGTATTCTTTTCATTCGTGATTTTGCCACGCAACCCAACAACGAACAACACGTTGTGGCCCGACTGGGATTGATAGCGTGTGTGTTTGCTTGTCTGGTCTAGCCCAGCCTTATCTAAGCTAACGCAGTTTTTCATCTGTTTAGTTGCATGCTTAATTTGAAAAAAAAACAAGGTGTAGACAAGCATTTGGAAAAAAAAAAGCATAATGATTTCCGGGAAGACGAATCCACGTACGATCTCTTAGGCTATCAGCCCCTTAACTGTCTCCGTATCTATATTCAAACTAATCTCTATATAGGGTGCAGTCTATGTTGTAAAACAATATTTTTATGTCACTATTACATTTGGTTTTCCTGACTAACTTGCTACACTCTACCTACCTTTTCTGTCTAGAGTTAGTTCTTCAGTACGAGCGACTATCTTTAGTCAAAGCGTGACACAGTTAGCCGTGAACCAAACATGCCCTATATGGGTGAACCGCGGGACACGGTCGTACATAAGGGGGATGGTTGTTTTAGCTACTTTCCAGCTTCTGGCTGCCAGAAGTCGCTACGACCTGTCGAAAACGCCCAGCTTTTCAGACCGTTTTTTTGTAAGAATCGTTTTAGTGAAAACCGTCCAAAATCAACGTGAATACATAATCAGTCGAGTCGTCACGATAGTAGGATTCAGTCGCTTTGTATATACTAAATCTCGTGGACCCCTTTATCTTCCTGCACACGTAATCTCCACGTTACTCAGATTCTTCCAACAGCCAAATTCTCAGAAAAAGCTCGTTAGAAAAAAACCGAAATAAACAGGCTCATATGATCTTTCTGCAGTCAGCACATCTTATGCCCTAAGGCAATCTACAACATCTTACTCATCCCTATACTCGTATTCAAACTCTACTCTGTAGACATAGCAATATAAAGTGAAAAACAATGTTTTAGGTGACCATATATGTGAATTTCTGGACACGGTTTAATACAAGGAGGCATGGCCTCATCACTGCAAGCGCCCTTGGCTAGGTCGACCAAGTGGTTAAGAGAAACCTTTGGTCCATCAGTATAACACTGCTCAGCAGTAGACATTATAAAAGACATATAATACACTTCTCACTCGCTAGCTTAGACATAATCTAAATGTATAATTTTTTTTCTATACTTATGTTTCCTAACCAACTAGTAAAAAATGCCGTGTGTCGAGAGTGTAGATGGTGTGCAATTTGACACAAGCAGTTTATCCTGATTTGGACAACGCAAGGCCCTACTTCAGCATAGGGAGGATGAAACTTATATTACTCGCACCTGAGTGTGTCTGCAGTAGGAATTACAAGCAAAGTGAGAGAGAGGAAGTTCCCAAGACCCTAGAACTGATTAAGGCAAGTGCCAATATTCTAAGACTTAGTGGGAAATGACTAATTGTTCGCCTTGGTGTAAGAGATATATGCTGTGAAGTCTGGGGTCGTCGTAGTCCAAGGGGTTGTCCTGGTGTCCTGTAAGCCGACGTAACGGTGCACTGCATTGTTGACTTATGTCCGCTGATTTCCTGCTGAGAGCCGAGGCAGAGGCCGAGGGGATGGTCGTACGCCCGAGCCCTCAGGGGAGGAGTCGCCCATACCGTAGTTGTTGTAACAGCGTCGGAGTATGGGTAAAAGCCTGTTTACGGGGTGCATCAGCGTCCCTGTGTGGAGTGACGTCGTAATTCCTTGCCGCGTTTATCAAGGTCAGAGCCCTGCTCGGGCGAGGCCGAGCTTGGGCAAGGCGGAGAAAGCATCCGAGGCTGAACTCTGCGTCGGGCGAGGCGGAGATTGTGTCCGAGGACCGGTCTGCTTCACCCGTCGTATTAGATGTCCCATCGGGGAATGGCAGGCGGCGTGCACATACTGTAGCGGGGGTGTAATCATATTGTTGCGCCCGGATTTGACTGCTGTCTTGTTTGCCATTGCGCTCCTGCTGCCGCGACGTGGGGTAGTTATGCACATTAAATGCGAGTGTTCCCACTTGTTTTCGGGCGCTTCTTACTTGCCTAGGATCAGCTCGGGCGAGACGGATCGAGCGGTTGTGACTTCGGGCGAGGCGAAGTTCTGCATGAGGTGGGAGACTCTCGGGTAGAGGCCTCGTGTTGGGAGGTACCTCGACTACTTCCCCTTGGGGTTATGCCTTTACCATTCCTGAGTGCGCTTTTTGGAGGGATAATCTGGATACCCCTAATTATCACCCCTGACAACTTACACTTAAATATCAACAATATATACATGGAGAACATAATACATTACACTCAAAAGATTAGATCATCTCCATGAGTCTTTCTAAATTTCGCTCTCTAAATTATCATTTCATTTAGGGTGTAGGAAGTAATATTTAGTTAAATTTAAGATGACCTAACTTAGGATAAACAAAAACTGATACATATAGTACTACTAAATAAATGGCGAAGCACCCGTAAGGAAGTCTTCGTATTTGAGGATAAAATTTAAATACTAGAAAATCTCAGTTCTTCAGACAAATTAGCATGCGCCGAAATTTAAAGTTGATGCACAATCAGCTCTTTCAACAAAGCCCTAAACTTGACCAAGACCAAAATTTTCACTTTACACGCATGTAAATAAAGGCAGGATCTCCTCAAAAGAAAAGTGTAAATTGACAGAGAAAAACAAACGTGGTTAGCTGCAGCAGCAGAAAGTAGAAACCATCCTCCTCTGTCGTCTCTCTCTATGAAAACAAGGACACGAGTAGAAACCAAATTCCAAAGTATACCATATAGCGACTGGTTAAATAGAGTGATAAAAATAACTGAGTCCATTGATATTTTTTTGGACAAACAATGGCATATTGGTCTATTCGGTTACACAGGAATAATTTTTAAACTATTCTTCTTTACATGTTACCTATGTCGTAATCTTTCATACACTTATTTTTCGTGTGCTATCATTCGTAGGTTATAGTTTCGTGATATAATTAAATTATAGGGGTGTTTGGTTCCTTAAGCCCCGTTTGTAAGTAATAGAGCTAACAATTAGCCAGCTAATAAAACATTAGCTAGATTGAGTTAACTAATGAACTATTTGTTAGCTGTGAGTTAGCTAACAATTAGTTAGAGTATTAACTGAGGATGTTTGTTACATTTACAACTAATTGTAGTAGTTAATTATTAGTTTTAGATGTTTCAAACAGGACCTAAACTTTAGTCACTGAAATTTCTATTCAAAAAGTTCTCTGTGGCAATTTAGGAGCTAAAAATGACTAAACTTTAGTCACTAAACTAGTTTAGGAGGTGGGAACTAAGGGTATGTATGGTAATGTAGTTTTGAAATACCGTAGTTTACAATTGTTCATGACGCATATACTACAGTATTGGCTTACCATAGTAAAACCATGTTATTGCTTAAAATCGAGATGTGTTTGATTCTATTAGAAAACCAAATAATTATAGAGTGAATAGAAAAAAATTGAGGTTCTGAATGGGGTTTCCAAAACCCAAAAAATACAATGATTTTTGTGTAAACCATATTATTTGAAACTGTATTTTACATATACCAATTAAACATGTTTTGGCTTCGAATACCACGGTATTATCAAATATCATAATATTGTCTAAAAACTGTAAAAATACCAAAGATGACATAAATAGTCAAAGATATCCTTACCAGATGTATAGTTGGCAATTTAGGGCCTTTCGGTTTGTGGCTAAATGTGCCCCACTTTGCCTAAGGTTAGTCGTTCGAATTGAATAACTAACCTTAGACAGAAAAGTTAGGCAAAATGTGGCAACTGAGGTAGTGAACCAAACATGCCTTTAGTCTCATCCTTTTTATTTCTTTATTTGCGTATGTACTATCTAGACATAAGCCGATAAAATCTCCCTTCTCGAGAAGAAAAAGGTGGGCCCGGCAGTCCCAGTAATTTGGACCCACCAACCCAGGACCAGGAGGCCCCTCCCGTTCAACCTCCCAAGCTCACTATAAATTGACGCGTTCACCCACGCCATCGGGGCTCAAGCTCAGGCAAGCGGCAGCAAGGCGTTGGCAATCCCAGTCCAGTCGTCGGAGCACTCGCAATTTCCCGTCACAGCTGGCCACCGCCCCACCCTCACGGCCTCACCTCCTCCCGCTACACGCACGCGCCCACCTACCCAAAACGACCGCGCGCGGCGCCCTCCTCCCGCGGTGCCACCACCACCACCACCTCGTCGGACCATCACCACGCCGATCGGCAGCTAAGCAGCTCCCGCCCCCAGCACCGCGAGCTGCGATGGCAATGGACGCGGCCGTGGCCGTGAAGAGCGGCGGTGGCGGCGCCGGATCGACCGGGGTCACCGCGGCGGCCTCGCAGTCCCCGCAGGCGGCGACTAACGGCGGCGAGCGGCGGTCCCGGTTCCAGCGCATCTGCGTGTACTGCGGCAGCGCCAAGGGCCGGAAGCCTAGCTACCAGGACGCCGCCGTCGAGCTGGGCAAGGAGCTGGTACGTGCGTCACCGGAGACCGGACCCCTCTCTCCCTCTCCCAAAACCAAACCCGCTCGGCCTGGTGTGGGGGGTGAATGAATCACCGCCGCCCGGCCTGGTGCCAGCCAGCCAAGACCAAATCCGCTTGCCTTTTCGGTGCCTCGCTCCACTCCATTGCGCCTTTGCGGCCGCGTACGTGTGCTGCTGCGGCGGCGAGAGGCGAGAGCTGTGTGCGGCCGTGGCGCACACGCCGCGCGTTCAGGCGAACCTTGGCTCGGCTGCTCGCCGTCCCGGGGAGCCGCCGCGGCTGTTTTGCCGTTCTGGGCGGTGGTCTAGCAGTTGAAATGGTCGTCCCAGACGAACAATCATCTTCTGCTTCCCTGGCGCACCAAAAAAAAAACAATCCGAATTCCGTAGCAGAAATATGGCCCTTTTTTTTCCTCTCTCTGCATTTCTACGTGTGGTTGGTTGCTTATTGAATCGATGGGTGAATTGCTCGAATTTGTTTGTTTGCTGGTGCCAGGTGGAGAGGGGCATAGACCTGGTCTACGGGGGCGGTTCCATCGGCCTCATGGGGCTGGTCTCGCATGCAGTTCATGACGGAGGGCGCCATGTGATTGGGTGAGCATCCCAACCCCTTTCCTTCCTTTCCTTCCATCCATCTCTCTCTCTCTCTCTCTCTCTCTCTCTAGACAAGTTGTGCTGCTGTGCGCGCTCCTGGTCCCTTGGCCAGTTGGCCTGGCTGCTGCTGTGAGGCAGTAGTGCATGCTTCCTGATCCTGTGCCCTCCCTCCCTTCCTGCACCAAAAAACGGTAGCTTTTGATCGCCACAGCCGTGGCTCCTGCCTGCCCACCCTGGGTATGCCGTTCGGACGTGAGTCTCTTGCTGCAATTTAGTCCGCTGCATGCTCCAAACGTGCATCGAATTGCAAGTTTGCGACATTTAAGTGCTTGCTCTCCCTAGTCTTCTCTCTTCTCTGGTTTGCTTTCATAATTGTGGTGCAGTTCCTCCTCCTAGTCTGCCTCTCTCTAGTCTAGAGCATGCACCTGAGCTACTATAGCCCTATAGCTACTGACGTGCCTTTTCTGTTTGCTCTCTTCTCTTGTGACTGCAGGGTCATCCCGAGATCCTTGATGCCCAGAGAGGTGAGCCTACTCTTCCACGTCCTGGAGACTTCATCTTCTTCTTTTTTTTTGCATGCATTTGATCGCTGCACTCCTGCTGTCTTTTGGAATGCACATCGATCTGGCTCCTTTGGCGACTCCTGTGTGGCACGGGGTGAACGATGCAGTACTAGTAGACATCAAGTACCCCATAAATAAGAGCAAGGGGGACCTGTCGTCTAGGGCGGGGGGTGGACGGAGGGGGGACACGATGCATTTATGTCCATCTAACTAATCCTCCTGACCTAAAAACGTTGTGGGCAATGCTTTGTTTTCTTGTGCAGGTCACTGGCGAGCCTGTTGGGGAAGTAAGGGCCGTCTCCGGCATGCACGAGAGGAAGGCCGAGATGGCCCGCTTCGCCGATGCCTTCATAGCGTTACCTGGTATGCACTATGCAGCATGCACTGCAGAGAGGGATTTGGTCACACAGTGGGGAAAAAAGGATTCAGAGTTTTTGACACACGCTCGCTCGGACTCTCGGCAGGTGGCTATGGAACTCTGGAAGAGCTGCTGGAGGTCATCACCTGGGCGCAACTAGGGATCCATAAGAAGCCGGTAATTAATCCTCCTGATAATTGGGCTATCATGTGCGCGGCACAGAATTCTTTTTTTCTCTTTCTCTCTCTCCTAGCAATTCTGTAGCAATCCACTAGTTTAATTATCACAAAAAGTCGTTAGATTTAGGGATACTGCGATCTTTTTTCTTCTTCTTTCCTTTCTGCGAACATCATGGCTTCGTGGCGCACGGTCTGCCCATGTGTGTGCTAGCTGGGGTTTTGGAAGTCTCAGGCTCTAGTTTAGCTGGGGTGTTGTGGTTGGAGATTAGCTGGGGGGAGCACGCGATCTGCGCCCCCCGTTGTTTATACGCTCTGTCCACATAAACACCTCAGCACACGGATATGTTGACGAGAGCAGTAGTAGATCGAGTGATTCCGCTGGGATCTTCTGCTGGTCAGACTAAAGGAATGTGCAGTTGGCAACCTCTCTAAACAAATTGCGCCACACACTGGTAGGTAGATGGAAGATTTGTAGAGTCGCGCGCCGATGCCTCATTTGCTGTCGGCTTTTGCTTAGTCAGCTGTTTGACTAGCATTGCAGCCCGACGGCATTGGCCCCCCACCGGAAGATTGCTTGTTACCAATGCAAAACACCGCCGCCTGCTAGCTAGTCTGTTTGTTACTTACCATCTGTTAGCTTCTTTTTTTTCCTTCTCTCTCTGTTTGTACTATACCACTAACCGAGTGTTACATGTCCACCCCCCCAGGTCGGGCTTCTGAACGTGGACGGGTTCTACGACCCGCTGCTGTCCTTCATCGACATGGCCGTCAACGAAGGGTTCATCAAGGAGGACGCCCGCCGCATCGTCATCTCGGCTCCCACGGCCAAGGAGCTGGTCCTCAAGCTTGAGGTTTGTGTGTGGGAGCTTTCGCTCCAGGTTCCTGTGTATCGACTGGCCGACGGAGGCGTCGTTTGCTGACGGGCGCGCGTGAATGTGATTATTTCTCGCAGGAGTACGTTCCGGAGTACGAGGTAGGCCTGGTGTGGGAGGACCAGATGCCACCGTCCGCCGCCGCCGCGCACGGGTTCGCCCCGGAGCTTGTGGAGCCCGGGATCACCTCCTCGTCCTGATCTGGACTGGACGGGGACGTCGGCCGGGCCTGCCTACCTACGCTAACCCCAGATTCTGACCGACGGCCAGCCCGGCACCAAGTAGAAAGGCTATCCATACTAGTACCACCTAATTAATACCGTAATCTACTACTACTACTACTAACAAAGAAGATTGTTGGGATCGAGGATGACAGCTAGCTAGCGTCTGCTCAGTCAGCAGCATATCGTCGTTAGCCGCGCAGTGTGCAGCTGCGTCAGCTCTGCCATTGCTACTGCTCCTTTTGGGCTTTTGTGTTGTGCTCTCCTAGAAGTAGGGAGGAAGGAAGGAAGGCATGCTATGTATATTCCCCGGGTATATGGTTGTGGTATGGCGATTGGATTTGTCTTGCTCGCAGCCTCGCACGTGTGATGGATGGATCTTGGAACAAAAGCTAGTTGCAATGCAAAAGCGATTCATTTCTATCCTACAGTAAATCATACCAGAGTTTGCTGCTGTGCTGTGCTTTCTGCTTTGTTTGCTTGTTTACTAGTAGTTGTCGCGCGCCCTGTGCGCGTGCTGCTGCCCACTGATGAATATAATAACCCGTTCCTTTAGAGAATTAATTCATATTTATGTAATAATCTAGATGCTATGTCTGAATGGAGACCTCTCCGGACATGAACCGTTGCATTGCCGCATCATCCAGGGCACAGGTCACAGGGGCTAGGAAGCACAAGCAATGGTAGAGGGAAGCTATTTAGAGAGCCTGAGCACACAATATATAGATAATAGGGTTTTATATGTCTGGAATATTCACATCAGCATGGAATGAAAAAGAGGGGTAAAGGAATGATACATCATACCTGTGGGCATCACTAAATGAAACAAATGTCTGAAAATGGAACTTCATTCTCCTTTGAGGATGCTTTACTTCAAGACCTCTGTCCCTGTGAAGGATGATCGTCAATGATGGACTGTCGACTGTTGCTAGCTTCGGTGGAACAACCTGGATGTGATCGATATCTTCCCAAAGAGAGAAAAACTTGGTTTTCCAGCAAATATATTGGATAAAATCCATTTATTCTTGGGGAAAGAAAGGGACATCCCTATAAAAAACGATATTGTCTCAGTTTTTTATCTGACCAAAACTGGATGCAAAAATTCAAAATAAGATAATAAATTGTGGCAAGTACCGGTGTGCAGCACATAATCAAAAGTGTATGTACATCATATCATCATATCATCAAAAGTGTATGTACATCATATCATAATCAAAAATGTTTAGAAATGGCACCTATGTACCATTAAACATGATAAAACATAGCACATTCGTTATGTTGTTCTTATCTTAATTTTTAATGAACTAACGTTCCAATGAGACAAAAAAGGAACTTCATATGCATAATGTACATGAGTACATTGGTTTATTTCACATGGAAGGTATCAAGTATGGCACTGTATATTGGACGATAAAAATAAAGGAACATATTTCAAAATACTATTAACTATTATGAGTAAATTTCAGTAGTACTATTAACTATTCAAGATATTGTAAAACTCTAAGTTAAATACCTAGTGAAGCCTGATTATCTGAAGTGGCTGTTTCTTTTTTAGGTGGCAGGTGAAATAGTACATGGGGAATTTTTTAGAGGAATCTTGAAGAGCATACAGAATGCACAATTTGTCAGATGAGCGCAAGTGCATCTGAACATTACAGTTCGCTAAACAAATGTACTATGCAACGCTTAGTCCGGTGAACGTCTGCCCAGACACCCGCGCAGAGAGCTTCAGTCTGCGGCTCGACGCCGACTCCACCGTGCCGGTGCGGATGCGGGCGCGGGCCATGCGGTGGTGCGAACTGCAGACGCGACGCGAACCAGTGGCGGCCAGGAGCGCCGGAGTCCGTGCGGTGGGGGGAGCTGGGAGCCAGATTCGAGTCCAGTAGTATGAGAGCAAGGAAAGACGTGGCGACGCAGCACCAGTCGGCGGTGCGCGGCGGCGTGGCTACTGGGGCAGTGGGAGGAGTGGACATGGAGCGCTGCCCATCCTCACTGGCGCGCACTGCTCTCTCTGTCTTCACTTTTACCCACCGCCTATCTGTTTGCTATCGCGAACCATCGCAGCTATTCGAGGAGTCATTCACTGAGACCTTTCACCTTTTCTGGACACCGCTCATCTGATACGTGGAGGGAGCACCGCTAAAATATAATCGAACGGCTAAAAATTTTAGAGTAGACGTGGAAGCATAGGAGAGCAGCAGTGCTCCCGGCTTTAATATATAGAAATATGGAGATTCTGGTCAAAAATAAAAGGGAAAATGATACTAATGGCCCTGTTATTGGAAAAGAGATTTGATTTGATTTGATTTGTGAGCACATTCCTACCACATGGAGCTTCAACTGTAAAACTCTGATTCTAGGTGCATGTTTTAGCAACCTCAAAATTCAGATAAACAACATACGAAAATGAAAGATGATGATTTTTTGTTAGCTCTGGTAGCAAAAAAAACTATCCATTCATACCATTATTTAATATGACTAAATCAAGGGGAGAAAGGAAATCATAGTGCAACAACATTGTGAGATTGCCCCTTTGGCTTCATCTTTATCTAGCAAAGTAATATCGTGATTGAAGCAAGTTTAACTAGAAGCCTCCCCAAAGAGAAGTGATGCCACCTCTAGAAAGCAGGGACAGAGATCAGCTAAGCAGTTTTCCAGGTCATGCTTAGAGGAATTAATGTTGGAGAATATACTTGATTAGTCATGGTCTAAAAATTACATGTTTCGAAACTGAAAGGGAATTAGGCTTACACCTAGTTCCTAAATAATTTTGGTGGTTGAATTGCCCAACACAAATATTGGACTGACTAGTTTGCTCTAGTGTATAAGTTATACAGGTGCAAAAGGTTCACATCTAGCCAATAAAAAGACCAAGTGTTGGATTCAACAAAGGAGCAATAAGGCAACCGAGGGCACCTCTGGCTGGAGGCACCGGACTGTCCGGTGTGCACCGGACAGTGTCCGGTGCGCCCGTAGACTTCGTTTTCTACCCTTCGCCAGAGGACTTCGACTTCAACCCTTCGCCCTCGGGAATTCGCGGAGGCCGGCGCGCTATAATTCACTGGACTGTCCGGTGTGCACCGGACATGTCCGGTGCGTCAACGAACCGCGGCCTCCGGAACTCGTCATCCTCGGGTTTTCACGTCAGCCGCTCCGCTATAATTCACCGGACTGTCCGGTGTGCACCGGACTGTCCGGTGTGCCAGCGGAGCAACGGCTCTCTGCGGCGCCAACGGCTCCCTGCGCAGCATTAAATGCGCGCGCAGCGCGCGCAGACGTCAGGGCTGCCCATACCGGTGCACCGGACATCAAACAGTGCATGTCCGGTGTGCACCGGACACCCAGGCGGGCCCACAAGTCAGAAGCTCCAACGGCTAGAATCCAACGGCAGTGATGACGTGGCAGGGGCACCGGACTGTCCGGTGTGCACCGGACTGTCCGGTGCGCCATCGAACAGAAGCTGCCAGCAACGGTCACTTTTGGTGGTTGGGGCTATAAATACCCCAACCACCCCACATTCATTGCCATCCAAGTTTTCCACTTCTCAACTACTACAAGAGCTCTAGGCATTCAATTCTAGACACATTCAAAGAGATCAAATCCTCTCCAATTCCACACAAAACCCTAGTGACTAGAGAGAGTGATTTGCCGTGTTCATTTGAGCTCTTGCGCTTGGATTGCTTCTTTTCTTTCTCACTTGCTCTTGAGATCACAACTTCATTGTAATCAAGGCAAGAGGCACCAATTGTGTGGTGGCCCTTGCGGGGAAGTTTTGTTCCCGGCTTTGATTAGAGAAGAGAAGCTCACTCGGTCCGTGGGACCGTTTGAGAGAGGGAAGGGTTGAAAGAGACCCGGCCTTTGTGGCCTCCTCAACGGGGAGTAGGTTTGCAAGAACCGAACCTCGGTAAAACAAATCTCCGTGTCTCATTTGCTTATTCGCTTGGGATTTGTTTTGCGCCCTCTCTTGCGGACTCATTTATTATTACTAACTCTAACCCCGGCTTGTAGTTGTGTTTATATTTGTAAATTTCAGTTTCGCCCTATTCACCCCCCCTCTAGGCGACTATCAATTGGTATCAGAGCCCGGTGCTTCATTAGAGCCTAACCGCTCGAAGTGATGTCGGGAGATCACGCCAAGAAGGAGATGGAGACCGGCGAAAAGCCCACTACAAGCTACGGGAGCACTTCATCGGAAGAGTCCCGCACCAAAAGGAGGGAGAAGAAGAAGAGCTCCTCCAACAAAGGGAAGGAGAAGAAATCTTCTTCTCACCATAAAGAGAAGAAGGAAAAATCTTCTTCCCACAAGCCACATCGGAAAGGCGACAAGCACAAGAGGATGAGGAAGGTGGTCTACTACGAGACCGACACTTCATCAACTTCTACCTCCGATTCCGATGCGCCCTCCGTCACTTCTAAGCGCCAAGAGCGCAAGAAGTATAGTAAGATCCCCCTACGCTACCCTCGCATTTCCAAACATACACCTTTACTTTCCGTCCCATTAGGCAAACCACCAACTTTTGATGGTGAAGATTACGCTAGGTGGAGCGATTTAATGCGATTTCATCTAATCTCGCTCCACAAAAGTATATGGGATGTTGTTGAGTTTGGTGCACAGGTACCGTCGGTAGGGGATGAGAACTATGATGAGGATGAGGTGGCCCAAATCGAGCACTTCAACTCACAAGCCACAACAATCCTCCTCGCCTCACTAAGTAAAGAAGAATATAACAAAGTGCAAGGGTTGAAGAACGCCAAGGAGGTTTGGGATGTGCTCAAAACCGCGCACGAGGGAGATGAGCTCACCAAGATCACCAAGCGGGAAACGATCGAGGGGGAGCTCGGTCGGTTCCGGCTTAACAAAGGGGAGGAGCCACAACACATGTACAACCGGCTCAAGACTTTGGTAAACCAAGTGCGCAACCTCGGGAGCAAGAAGTGGGATGACCACGAAGTGGTAAATGTTATTTTAAGATCTCTCATTTTTCTTAATCCCACTCAAGTTCAATTGATTCGTGGTAATCCTAGATATACTAAAATGACCCCCGAGGAAGTTATCGGGCATTTTGTAAGTTTTGAGTGCATGATAGAAGGCTCAAGGAAAATCAACGAGCTTGGCGAGCCATCCGAAGCTCAACCCGTTGCATTCAAGGCGACGGAGGAAAAGAAGGAGGAGTCTACACCAAGCCGACAACCAATAGACGCCTCCAAGCTTGACAATGAGGAGATGGCGCTCGTCATCAAGAGCTTCCGCCAAATCCTCAAACAAAGGAGGGGGAAAGACTACAAGTCCCACTCCAAGAAGGTTTGCTACAAATGTGGTAAGCCCGGTCATTTTATTGCTAAATGTCCTATGTCTAGTGACAGTGACCGAGGCGACGACAAGAAGGGGAGAAGAAAGGAGAAGAAAAGGTACTACAAGAAGAAGGGCGGCGATGCCCATGTTTGTCGGGAATGGGATTCCGACGAAAGCTCTAGCGACTCCTCCGACGACGAGGACGCCGCCAACATCGCCGTCACCAAGGGACTCCTCTTCCCCAACGTCGGCCACAAGTGCCTCATGGCAAAGGACGGCAAAAAGAAGAAGGTTAAATCCAACTCCTCCACTAAATATGAATCTTCTAGTGATGATAATGCTAGTGATGAGGAGGATAATTTACGTTCCCTTTTTGCCAACCTTAACATAGCTCAAAAAGAAAAATTGAATGAATTGGTTAGTGCTATTCATGAAAAAGATGACCTTTTGGATTCCCAAGAGGATTGTCTAATTAAAGAAAACAAAAAACATGTTAAGGTTAAAAAGGCTTATGCTCTTGAGATAGAGAAATGTGAAAAATTATCTAGTGAGCTAAGCACTTGCCGTGAGATGATTGACAACCTTAGACATGAAAATGCTAGTTTAAATGCTAAGGTTGATTCACATGTTTGTAATGTTTCAATTCACAATTCTAGAGATAATAATGATGATTTGCTTGCTAGGATTGAAGAATTAAACATTTCTCTTGCTAGCCTTAGATTAGAGAATGAAAATTTGATTGCTAAGGCTAAAGATTTTGATGTTTGCAATGCTACTATTTCCGACCTTAGAACTAAGAATGAAATATTGCATGCTAAGGTTGTAGAACTTAAATCTTGCAAACCCTCTACATCTAATATTGAGCATGTTTCTATTTGCACTAGATGTAGAGATATTGATGTTAATGCTATTCTTGATCATATGGCTTTAATTAAACAACAAAATGATCATATAGCAAAATTAGATGCTAAAATTGCCGAGCACAACCTAGAAAATGAGAAATTTAAATTTGCTCGGAGCATGCTTTATAATGGGAGACGCCCTGGCATTAAGGATGGCATTGGCTTCCAAAGGGGAGACAATGTCAAACTTAATGCCCCTCCTAAAAATTTGTCTAACTTTGTTAAGGGCAAGGCTCCCATGCCTCAGGATAACGAGGGTTACATTTTGTACCCTGCCGGTTATCCCGAGAGCAAAATTAGGAGAATTCACTCTAGGAAGTCTCACTCTGGCCCTAACCATGCTTTTATGTATAAGGGTGAGACATCTAGTTCTAGGCAACCAACCCATGCTAAGTTGCCTAAGAAGAAAATTCCTAATGCATCAAATGATCATGCCATTTCATTTAAAACTTTTGATGCATCTTATGTGCTTACTAGCAAATCCGGCAAGGTAGTTGCCAAATTTGTTGGGGGCAAACACAAGGGCTCCAAGACTTGTGTTTGGGTACCCAAAGTTCTTGTTTCTAATGCCAAAGGACCCAAAACCGTTTGGGTACCTAAAGTCAAGAACTAAAATTGTTTTGTAGGTTTATGCATCCGGGGGCTCAAGTTGGATACTCGATAGCGGGTGCACAAACCACATGACAGGGGAGAAAAGGATGTTCTCCTCATATGAGAAAAACCAAGATCCCCAACGAGCTATCACATTCGGGGATGGAAATCAAGGTTTGGTCAAAGGTCTTGGTAAAATTGCTATATCTCCTGACCATTCCATTTCCAATGTTTTTCTTGTTGATTCATTAGATTACAACTTGCTTTCTGTTTCCCAATTATGTCAAATGGGCTACAACTGTCTTTTTACTGATATAGGTGTCACTGTCTTTAGAAGAAGTGATGATTCAATAGCATTTAAGGGAGTGTTAGAGGGTCAGCTATACTTGGTAGATTTTGATAGAGCTGAACTCGACACTTGCTTAATTGCTAAGACTAACATAGGTTGGCTCTGGCATCGTCGACTAGCCCATGTTGGGATGAAGAATCTTCATAAGCTTCTAAAGGGAGAGCACATTTTAGGATTAACAAATGTTCATTTTGAGAAAGACAGGATTTGTAGCGCATGCCAGGCAGGGAAGCAAGTTGGAGTCCATCATCCACACAAGAACATCATGACGACCGACAGGCCGCTCGAGCTACTCCACATGGATCTATTCGGCCCGATTGCTTACATAAGCATCGGCGGGAGTAAGTATTGTCTTGTAATAGTGGATGATTATTCTCGCTTCACTTGGGTATTCTTTTTACAGGAAAAATCTCAAACCCAAGAGACCTTAAAGGGATTCTTGAGACGAGCTCAAAATGAGTTCGGCTTAAGGATCAAGAAAATAAGAAGCGACAACGGGACGGAGTTCAAGAACTCTCAAATTGAAGGCTTCCTTGAGGAGGAGGGCATCAAGCATGAGTTCTCCTCTCCCTACACGCCACAACAAAATGGTGTAGTGGAGAGGAAGAATCGAACTCTATTAGACATGGCAAGAACCATGCTTGATGAGTACAAGACACCGGACCGGTTTTGGGCCGAAGCGGTCAACACCGCCTGCTACGCCATCAACCGGTTATATCTTCACCGAATCCTCAAGAAGACATCATATGAACTCCTAACCGGTAAAAAGCCCAACATTTCATATTTTAGAGTTTTTGGTAGCAAATGCTTCATTCTTATTAAAAGAGGTAGAAAATCTAAATTTGCTCCTAAAACTGTAGAAGGCTTTTTACTTGGTTATGACTCAAACACAAGGGCATATAGGGTCTTTAACAAGTCCACTGGACTAGTTGAAGTCTCTTATGACGTTGTGTTTGATGAAACTAACGGCTCTCAAGTAGAGCAAGTTGATCTTGATGAGATAGGTGAAGAACAGGCTCCATGCATTGCGCTAAGGAACATGTCCATCGGGGATGTGTGTCCTAAGGAATCCGAAGAGCCACCACATGCACAAGATCAACCATCCTCCTCCATGCAAGCATCTCCACCAACTCAAAATGAGGATGAGGCTCAAGTTGATGAAGGGCAAAATCAAGAAGATGAGCCACCTCAAGATAATGGCAATGATCAAGGGGGGGATGCAAATGATCAAGAAAAGGAGGATGATGAAGAGCAAAGACCGCCACACCCAAGAGTCCACCAAGCAATCCAAAGAGATCACCCCGTCGACACCATCCTCGGCGACATTCATAAGGGGGTAACTACTCGATCTCGGGTTGCTCATTTTTGTGAACATTACTCTTTTGTTTCCTCTATTGAGCCACACAGGGTAGAGGAAGCTCTCCAAGATTCGGATTGGGTGGTGGCGATGCAAGAGGAGCTCAACAATTTCACGAGGAATGAGGTCTGGCATTTAGTTCCACGTCCTAACCAAAATGTTGTAGGAACCAAATGGGTCTTCCGCAACAAGCAAGATGAGCATGGTATGGTGACAAGGAACAAAGCTCGACTCGTAGCCAAAGGGTATTCACAAGTCGAAGGTTTGGATTTCGGTGAAACCTATGCACCCGTAGCTAGGCTTGAGTCAATTCGCATATTATTGGCCTATGCTACTTACCATGGCTTTAAGCTCTATCAAATGGACGTGAAAAGTGCCTTCCTCAATGGACCGATCAAGGAAGAGGTCTATGTTGAGCAACCTCCCGGCTTTGAAGACAGTGAATATCCAAATCATGTCTATAGGCTCTCTAAGGCGCTTTATGGGCTCAAGCAAGCCCCAAGAGCATGGTATGAATGCCTTAGAGATTTCCTTATTGCTAATGGCTTCAAAGTCGGCAAGGCCGATCCTACACTCTTTACTAAAACTCTTGAAAATGACTTGTTTGTATGCCAAATTTATGTTGATGATATTATATTTGGGTCTACTAACGAGTCTACATGTGAAGAGTTTAGTAGGATCATGACACAGAAATTCGAGATGTCGATGATGGGGGAGTTGAAGTATTTTCTAGGATTCCAAGTCAAGCAACTCCAAGAGGGCACCTTCATTTGCCAAACGAAGTACACTCAAGACATTCTAACCAAGTTTGGGATGAAGGATGCCAAACCCATCAAGACACCCATGGGAACTAATGGGCATCTCGACCTCGACACGGGAGGTAAGTCCGTGGATCAAAAGGTATACCGGTCGATGATTGGTTCATTGCTTTATTTGTGTGCATCTCGACCGGACATTATGCTTTCCGTTTGCATGTGTGCAAGATTCCAATCCGACCCTAAGGAATCCCACCTTACGGCCGTAAAACGAATCTTGAGATATTTGGCTTATACCCCTAAGTTTGGGCTTTGGTACCCTCGGGGATCCACATTTGATTTGATTGGTTATTCGGATGCCGATTGGGCGGGGTGCAAAATTAATAGGAAGAGCACATCAGGGACTTGCCAGTTCTTGGGAAGATCCTTGGTGTCTTGGGCTTCAAAGAAGCAAAATTCGGTCGCTCTTTCCACCGCCGAAGCCGAGTACATTGCCGCAGGACATTGTTGCGCGCAATTGCTTTGGATGAGGCAAACCCTGCGGGACTACGGTTACAAATTAACCAAAGTCCCTTTGCTATGTGATAATGAGAGTGCAATTAAAATGGCCGACAATCCCGTCGAGCATAGCCGCACTAAGCACATAGCCATTCGGTATCATTTTCTTAGGGATCACCAACAAAAGGGGGATATCGAGATTTCTTACATTAATACTAAAGATCAATTAGCCGATATCTTTACCAAGCCACTTGATGAACAATCTTTTACCAGACTTAGGCATGAGCTCAATATTCTTGATTCTAGAAATTTCTTTTGCTAGCTTGCACATATAGCTCATTTAAATACCTTTGATCATATCTCTTTTATATGCTATGACTAATGTGTTTTCAAGTCTATTTCAAACCAAGTCATAGGTATATTGAAAGGGAATTGGAGTCTTCGGCGAAGACAAAGGCTTCCACTCCGTAACTCATGCTTCGCCATCACTCCGAGCAACTCTCTATTCCTTGGGGAGAAATGAGCATCAAAGAAAAGGACTTCATCCTTGGGGGAGAGAGTAAAAGCTCAAAAGCAAAAGGACCGGACTTCATCTTTGGTATAATCTTAACTCGTTACTTATGACCAAAGGGGAAGAAATTACTAGAAGGGCTCTAATGATTCCGTTTTTGGCGATTCATGCCAAAAAGGGGGAGAAATGAGCCCAAAGCAAAAGGACCGCACCACCACCACCAAATTCAAAGAGATCACCCCGTCGACACCATCCTCGGCGACATTCATAAGGGGGTAACTACTCGATCTCGGGTTGCTCATTTTTGTTCAAAAACTTAGTGCTTTCCAAAAGTCTTTATCATTTGGTATCCTATTGTGTTCAAAAGGGGGAGAAAGTAGTATTTCAAAAATGGTATATCAAAACCCTCTTGAACACTAAGAGGTGGATCTCTTTTAGGGGGAGTTTTGTTTAGTCAAAGGAAAAGCATTTGAAATAGGGGGAGACAATTTCAAATCTTGAAAATGCTTTGCAAACTCTTATTCATGTACCTTTGACTATTTGCAAAAGATCTTTGAAATGAATTTACAAAAAGAATTTGCAAAAACAAAACATGTGGTGCAAACGTGGTCCAAAATGTTATATAAGAAAGAAACATTCCTTGCATATCTTGTAAGTAGTTATATTGGCTCAATTCCAAGTAACCTTTGCACTTACATTATGTAAACTAGTTCAATTATGCACTTCTATATTTGCTTTGGTTTGTGTTGGCATCAATCACCAAAAAGGGGGAGATTGAAAGGGAATTAGGCTTACACCTAGTTCCTAAATAATTTTGGTGGTTGAATTGCCCAACACAAATATTGGACTGACTAGTTTGCTCTAGTGTATAAGTTATACAGGTGCAAAAGGTTCACATCTAGCCAATAAAAAGACCAAGTGTTGGATTCAACAAAGGAGCAATAAGGCAACCGAGGGCACCTCTGGCTGGAGGCACCGGACTGTCCGGTGTGCACCGGACAGTGTCCGGTGCGCCCGTAGACTTCGTTTTCTACCCTTCGCCAGAGGACTTCGACTTCAACCCTTCGCCCTCGGGAATTCGCGGAGGCCGGCGCGCTATAATTCACCGGACTGTCCGGTGTGCACCGGACATGTCCGGTGCGTCAACGAACCGCGGCCTCCGGAACTCGTCATCCTCGGGTTTTCACGTCAGCCGCTCCGCTATAATTCACCGGACTGTCCGGTGTGCACCGGACTGTCCGGTGTGCCAGCGGAGCAACGGCTCTCTGCGGCGCCAACGGCTCCCTGCGCAGCATTAAATGCGCGCGCAGCGCGCGCAGACGTCAGGGCTGCCCATACCGGTGCACCGGACATCAAACAGTGCATGTCCGGTGTGCACCGGACACCCAGGCGGGCCCACAAGTCAGAAGCTCCAACGGCTAGAATCCAACGGCAGTGATGACGTGGCAGGGGCACCGGACTGTCCGGTGTGCACCGGACTGTCCGTTGCGCCATCGAACAGAAGCTGCCAGCAACGGTCACTTTTGGTGGTTGGGGCTATAAATACCCCAACCACCCCACATTCATTGCCATCCAAGTTTTCCACTTCTCAACTACTACAAGAGCTCTAGGCATTCAATTCTAGACACATTCAAAGAGATCAAATCCTCTCCAATTCCACACAAAACCCTAGTGACTAGAGAGAGTGATTTGCCGTGTTCATTTGAGCTCTTGCGCTTGGATTGCTTCTTTTCTTTCTCACTTGCTCTTGAGATCACAACTTCATTGTAATCAAGGCAAGAGGCACCAATTGTGTGGTGGCCCTTGCGGGGAAGTTTTGTTCCCGGCTTTGATTAGAGAAGAGAAGCTCACTCGGTCCGTGGGACCGTTTGAGAGAGGGAAGGGTTGAAAGAGACCCGGCCTTTGTGGCCTCCTCAACGGGGAGTAGGTTTGCAAGAACCGAACCTCGGTAAAACAAATCTCCGTGTCTCATTTGCTTATTCGCTTGGGATTTGTTTTGCGCCCTCTCTTGCGGACTCATTTATTATTACTAACTCTAACCCCGGCTTGTAGTTGTGTTTATATTTGTAAATTTCAGTTTCGCCCTATTCACCCCCCCTCTAGGCGACTATCAGAAACCATAACTAAAAATGCAGAGTTAGTAGTACCTTACATAACTCTCAAACAGAAATAATCTGAGGCTAGCACCAAAAATTGTTATAGAGCCAAATCATCGAACACGTGGTGTGCTTCACTCATGAGTGAGGCATTCGTGAGTAGATGGAATTGGAGAGAGATAACCACCATGGTGTACAATGTTGGACCTTAGCAGTGACTTTGCTAGGGCGTAGCCTATGAAGTTAGACTCACTCATGATAAGACTTTCTGTCTTCGTTGCCATTGGAGGTGCTGCACGGGTGCGGCCACACCGAGAGAAGAGAGGAGAGCAAAGCGAGCCGCAAGCAACATACCTGATCGTGCGAGCAGCAACGAGGACAATGCCGGTGTTGTCTCCGACGAGGCACTCGACGACTCGAGCTTGTAGAGGACAGAGCGGTACAGGGTCTTGGTGCCCGCGGTTCTAGCTTAGCCCTGCAGCACGAGCACCTCACCGTCATCCGACACGCCGCCTAGCTCGGCCCAGGGTGAAGATGAGGAGAAAGGAAGCCGAAGGCTCCCGTCTTGCAGATGAAGCTCCAACTAATGCAAGTTGCTTGGAGCTCGTCGTGCGCGTGCTAGCCTATGTGGTGCATCGCTGGAGAGGCTGGAAAGTAGAAGAAGAGAGAAAGAAATCACAGGCGACGCGAAGTGAATTAGCAAGAACCTTACGCGGTTACAGATGTTGCCGGCGGCGGAGAAAGATGGCATCGTTGGTGGAAAGAAAAGCGACGAAGCCGCTTCCAGAAGGAGCGAGGGCAGCCTAGCAGAAGTAAGCGGAAGAGTAGGAACAACCATCAGATGTAAATCAGATGGCTGGTATAAAAAAGGCCTGATCGTACGACTGATTGTCTACATCGTTCAAATTGAATCTGACGGTTTGTGTTTTCTTGCCGACGTGGATAGGCTAAATGGCCACGTTTTGGATCCGCTTTCATATATATAGGAAATTCATTACTGGGTGCTCGGTGGGGTTTGCGGTTCCGTCGTCGCTGTCGGGGGGCGCGCGGACGGGAAGGGATTGGAATCCGCCCGTGCGTCCGGCGAGCGCGGGGTGTCGGCAGCGGGGCGGGGGGGGGGGGGGGGGGGGGGGGGGGGGGGGCAGGAAGACAGCCGGTGGGTCTGCCGGCGGCGACAGGAGTGGCGCCTGTCGCGTGCTTTAGGTTGGGTGCTCTCTCTTTCTCTCTCTCTCGCCCCGTAGGGAAAAAGCGAGCGAGCTTTGACATTGGCGGCCAGGTGTTCCCCGACACTAGGTAGCCATCGATCGAAAAACAGAGCAACGCCATCCCGTCGCCGACGCAGCGTCCGTGGGGTGGAACGGGGCAAAATCATGACCGCTTTGGATGTCGTCAAGTGGGCCCGGACATTTCCGTGACAATCAGCAGAGTTAGTTATAGAGCGGGTAAACGTACGGGTGAGGGAGTGGGATCAAATCCCATCACGAACGAACAGGTAACGTACGGGCCCGATTTCATTTTCCTTTTCCGATCCGAATTTGCGAGTGTGTGACGCACACACGCAGTGCTGCAGTTGCATCACTGTACACCCCCACGCTAAACCTACCAACTAGCTAGTGTATTGTTACATAAACACGTTGCAAATTTATCAAGTAGCTTTTACTGATGGATATAATGATAATTTATAGTTTAAATGGCTCGTAATATTGAGTGACGATTCTATATTTTATATTTATAGACTATTAGTTCAATATATAATGCAATATTAATTATAAAGGTGTAGCTCGTGAGCCAAGTCAAGCCTCCATCTGTATCTCGTTAAGTGGGCAAGTAGAGCTGAGCTCTAGCGAGCGAGCTGCACCTGGTCGAGCTTGGCTCGTTTCCTGCCCTACTTCAAAGCATCCAAAATAGGTGTGTGCGCTAGCCACACCGAGCTAAGCTCGGCTGGTTTACAGCCCTTATCTAGCACATCCAAATATGTGTGTGCGTCGAAGGAGGGCCATTTTTAGATCAATCATCAACTAGTTGTTAGCCAACTGGCTAGCTAATCTTGGCTAATTTGAGCTGATTTTTTTTTTAGCTTAGCTAGTAAGTAACTCTAGCTTATTCCCTTACGTACGTAGTCGTCTAGGTGTGTGAAAAAAAAGAGAAAAGAAAAGAAGGAACGCACGCAGCAGTTTCATTGTGGGGCCGCCGGCCGCAGCATGTCACAGGCGACGCAGACGCTGTTTAGGTTTAGGCGAACAAAGAACAATGCTTCACCGAGTCAAGACGTTCAGCATAGAATAATAATAACGTTCCAACAGGCCGTTTTCTGGGCCCCTTTTGTCCGTTTTCATCTCCATTTCGTCAAACTATTGCTGCGTACGTCTTACCGACGACAGGCCTCCAAATGCTCCATGCAGTGGTAGATGGATTCGTCGGCCGATAGACCACGCAGCTACACTTTCCAATCCAAGTCCACGATAAGAGTATTTTTTTTCTTTTCTTTTCTTTTCTTGTTTTGTTTTACGGTGGCTTTGGTGCCACGATGTCAAAGAGTACGCGTAGTCGGTAACCGGATATATACTTAACTGACCGGGAACTGCCATACTTTGAAGTTTGAAGTAGTAATTCGCGTGCGCACATACATATTTTTTTTTTTGACCGTATGACTTGAACCACCGGCCGCGTACTCGCCTGATATATCTGCATTGACGCATGCCGAATAATGCTCTGCTCAAATGAAACGATTAGTGCGCGGGTAAAAAGGGAGGTGGGTCAATGCTAATCTATTGTCCCCCCTCGGCGACCAGCCGGGGAAAAAGGGGGCAAGCAGCAAAGCTTCCGAAACACAGGCCATCATCATGTTGTAGTGTAGCGTAGCGTAGCATCTGAACAGGCAGGCTGACTCTGCACTGCACGCCACCAACGGATGCGCGACACGACACGCTTCTCTCTCAAGGCTGCACTGCACGTCTTCTTGAATAATAGCAGGCGCGCCGGACAAGGGAGGAACATTGTGATGGTCAACACAATTATGAAAAATGTTTCATCCCGAGTAGGCACGTACAACACGTCTTTGTTTTACTTACTTACTATCTCACAAAAGGAAGTAGCGTACCTTTTTTTTTTCCAGGCATAGGAGCCGTCTTCCTTCTCTCTCTCTTTTTTCTTCTTCAAGTTGATCACCAAAATCCCTCGACAAGTCAACATTGATGTGATCATATTTGTTGTCACTTGGTGGATGCCAGAGAGAGGAAAGACAAGCCTGCCCGGGTTCTCACTGCAACGGAACGGGCGTGCCCTGCTTGCTTTCTGTTGACAATGGCCATGGGCCATGGGCCATGTACCGGCTGCCCATGGCCATTCCAACAGGTGTCTGGTCCTCAGGGTCGGGTCGGGGCCTTCCCAGAACGGGGCCGCCCCGTCCCCAGTTGTCTCGGCCTGCTCCTCGGCGCACTTCTGCAGGAGAGCCTCTACCCTGAAGCTGATGCCGAGAGAACCCAGGAAATCATGAGAGAAGATCTCGTGTGAGTGCTGTTTAATGTTACCAACAGAGAGTACAGGAGTTGGTGATAACACCAGTGTGCAGACCGCAAGCTTCCTCAGCGGATCTCGCTTGATCGAAGCGAAGTCAACGCAGGCGGTCAGATCAGCAGAGCCAGGGTCGTCTAGTATGTCGCACAAACTTGTGCTTGCGGATGGCCTCCATTTGTTACAGTTTACTTAGTGCCCAGAGCCCCAGACCATTCATCCAGGACAAATAGCTATTTCCTATGATACGAGATATGTCGATCGAACAACCCCATAAGGCTAGCTCTCTGTGCCAAATAATGCATAAGTTCAGGGCCTTGAGTTAAGCTACTACTCTTTCCAGTCTCAAAATAGTAGCGCTTTACGAATCAGCGGTGCCCAAAGCGCAGCTTTCATCGTTTACTAATGCACTATATTTTACACAATTTAGTAAAAATCACAATATTGTCTTCGAATACCATTTTCCATGCAACCACAGTAAGTGTTGTAAAATATTCAGAACATCAGCAAAACATCATCCTTTTTTGGGTGATCGTAGAGAGCATGTGTCTACGAAATCAACATAGACTACCTACTAGGCTTCAAGAATTCATGTTACAGTAAGTATTGTAAAATATTCAGAACATCAGCAAAATACCATTCTTTTTTGGGTGATCGTAGAGAGCATGTGTCTACGAAATCAACAAAGACTACCTACTAGGCTTCTGGCTTCAAGAATTCATGTTACAGTAAGTACTAAACAGGTGATGTTTTTTAGTTTACTTTAGGTGCAGTGAAGTGATTTAAAATCCAAACCTGGAGACTGTCAGATACTATTCCGTTTTTTTCCCCCATAGTCATTAATAAGAGCGCCTCCGCCATCTGAACTAATTCTATCTGCAATTTGTTCAGTAAGCTCCATTGCTTTGGGGCAGACTTCAATATGATCAATCTTCTCAAGCTCCTCGGAGCTTGCCCAACCACAACACTTGGCGAGGTAAATTAAAGAGGCTGTGGGATGGGGAGATAGAACAAACCGAAACCTGCTGCAAAGTAAGCATTACACATTTCCTTACGGTTAAAAGTACATAAACGTGACTTTTGTAAAGCTTACGAGGAATCTTCTGCAAGATCCACCATCTTTTCACACCAGCCACGTGATGCTTTCTGCAGAGGGGGGGGGGGGGGGGGGGGGGGGGGGGGGGGGGAGAGAGAGAGAGAGAGAGAAGGATTGTTCAGTGCAATGACTATAAACTCAGTTGGTGAATGGGTAAGCACAATAAGAATTTGTGGCAATTAATCATGGGGACAAACCTGAAACTGATGGATTGGTAAGGCATCATAGAATTCATGCGCTATGATTATGGTTGGCGCTGCACATAAGATAGTTACAAATATGAGAAACATAAAAGCCCCCCCCCCCCCCTCCCCCCCCATCAAGAAGATTGAAAAGAAACAAAGTTGACAAAAGGCAAATACATGAATTTAAACAGTTTCAAAATGGAAAGCTGTCCAATACTTTATTCAAAAGGCTTCAACCATCAGCAGGTTGAACAATTATTCATATCCCATGCATGAAGTAACTAAACGAGCCGATCAGCAACTGCTAAGGTAGATGTGTTTCACAATACTTGTGTCTGAGGTCTCAATTTTACCTTTACCTACAACTTCAAGAGCGGGTTAAGTTTATCTACAACTTCAAGAACAGTAAGTTGAGGCAAATATCTGTTATTGTTGGTACTCCTTAGCAAAGTAAACCACAGTTTCACAAACCTATACTGCTGCTCCTTGTCATATATGACTGCAGATTTTATACCCCGATAAAATAGGTGTGAGTGTCCAGGCGTGTTTGAATTACCTACCTGGGATTTTTCATATTAACTGTAACTAAGGAACTGACTGACTGATTAAATAAGAAGACCCTAAAATTGTCACTAATCTCATTTGGTAAATGGCCTCAAAATTTTCACGCAATATACCTTAAGATGAATGTTGGTGTAGAAGTCAATTATCTGAGTGTTTATGACAAAATCAACTTCTATAGAGATCATTAATTCAAAACCAAAATGTTGAAGGTGAAAGAACCAGTTCGAAATGAAAAGAGCCTCATACATCTTGAGGGAACCTGTTCGAGAGAGGCATGCCAACAAACGGGGGCTGCACAAAGCTTGCTAACTGTTCTCTTGCCATCATCAACATGTTCATCTTCACATTTCAGAGTATTATACTGGATTTTTCGCAATGTAGGGCTGCACTCGACTAAGTTAATGCTGCGTGCCTTGGTGAAGTTAACAAACTTTGTTTAGCCCTGGTGAAATAAGGCATCCACTAAGAAGAACAACACAATGGAACTTCAATACATGATAGATGCTAGCAATAAAACATACCCTAAGTAAATCAGCCAAGGGTGTTCCTCGTCCTAGGCCAAGCTCGATCAAATTCACCTTCGCTGGCTTTCCCATTTGCTCCCAGAGGCACATTGCCCATACACCAATCATATGTGCCGAAGAAATGCAATAGTGGCACAATCAGTTCATGAATCTCATTGATGCCTTGTTGATTTGAAAAAAAAGAACACAACTTATGGTTGCAATGTTATACTTGAACCACACACTTCATTACTAGATCATGATTCTTCCTTAATGAAATGACACGCAGTTCTCCTGCGTAGTTCAAAAAAAATTACTAGATCATGATTAAGTATCTAAGTAACTAAATACAGAACAGTGCAACGTTTTTCACAATAGTGTTGACCAAGCATTTGATTAGTGAGCATCAGTTTTACCTCTCCAAACATCTGGCCGACCTCCGGCGAGGTGATGTAATCCCCTGATTCCCCAAACATGTCACGTTGATGTAGAATCCTGACTGTGGGTTTGTCAGCACCTCCTCCATGTATTCGGCTATGGGCTGATTGGCCCACTCCGAAACCATGGGCGGACCCACAGGTGGGTCCAGGTGAGCCATGGCACACCCTAAGCCAGGCCCACCAAGACCCCACTCAATCGAGTTAGTCCGTTCACATGACGTTCAGACAATGAGGCTTTCAGTATTTGTTTGTGTTTGCTTCGTCTTCCTATACGTCAAAGAACGAACGAGAGAGACAAAGAGAGAGGATTGCGCAGCATCGTCCTGTCGTGACGCCTCACCCTCGCGCCCAGCCTGCTACACTACAACCAACTTTGTGCCTATGTGCGTGCGGATGCACTGCACGCTGGAGCTCCCGCTCCCGCCTCTCGGCTTTCGATTCCGGTCCAACACAGCCGAACAGAGACTGAGTTCTTCCCTCCAGCACAGGACACAACCATACATGTAGATATATATTTTACTGTTGATTTTTATTTTGTTGATTGTTGATTCACTATAAATTTTTGTGCGGAACATTTGATATAAATTTACATTAAAATTTACAGCTGTCGGGGCTGTCAGATCCTTGCTGACGTCTCCTTACTTCCGTAAGGGGCTGAGAGCCGCCGTCGTCATGGAGCACGCGGGATGCCATCATTACTTGTTTACCGGGGCGAGCCAGATGGGACGCCGGTCTTGTTCCCCGTAGCCTGAGCTAGCTAGGGGTAGGGTAATGATGGCCCCCCTGTGACGTGGCAGGTCCGAGCCCGAGGTCGGGCGAGGCGGAGGCTCCTCTGAGGTCGAGGTTGAGTCCGAGCCCTGGGTCGGGCGAGGCAGAGACCGTCTTCCGAGGTCGAGGCTGAGTCCGAGCCCTGGGGTCGGGCGAGGCGGAGTCCGTCGTCCGAGGTCGAGGTTGAGTCCGAGCCCTGGGTCGGGCGAGGCGGAGACCGTCTTCCGAGGTCGAGGCTGAGTCTGAGCCCTAGGGTCGGGCGAGGCGGAGTCCGTCGTCCGAGGTCGAGGTTGAGTCCGAGCCCTGGGTCGGGCGAGGCGGAGACCGTCTTTCGAGGTCGAGGCTGAGTCCGAGCCCTGGGGTCGGGCGAGGCGGAGCTTCCTATGACGCCCGAGGCTGGACTTAGCTGCTGTCAGCCTCACTCTGTCAAGTGGCACAGCAGTCGGAGCAGGACAGACGGCGCTGTTTTCCTGTCAGGTCGGTCCGTGGAGTGGCGAAGTGACTGCGGTCACTTCGGCCCTGTCGACTGAGGAGCGCGCGTCAGGATAAGATGTCAGTCGATCCTTGCATTAAATGCTCCTGCGATACGGTCGGTTGGCGTGGCGATCTGGCCAAGGTTGCTTCTCCGCGAAGCCTGGGCCTCGGGCGAGCCGAAGGTGCGTCCGTTGCTTGAGGGGACCCTCGGACGAGACGTGAATCCTCCTGGGTCGGCTGCCTTTGCCCGAGGCTGGGCTCGGGCGAGGCGGGATCGTGTCCCCTGAGTGGACAGAGCCTTGACCTGAATCGCGCCCATCAGGCCTTTGCAGCTTTGTGCTGATGGGGGTTACCAGCTGAGATTAGGAGTCTTGGGGGTACCCCTAATTATGGTCCCCGATAGTAGCCCCCGAGCCTCGAAGGGAGTGTTGATACTCGCTTGGAGGCTTTTGTCGCACTTTTTTGCAAGGGGACCGGCCTTTCTCGGTTGCGTTTCGTTCCAGTGGGTGCGCGCGAGCGCACCCGCCGGGTGTAGCCCCCGAGGCCTCGGAGGAGTGGTTTGACTTCTTCGAGGTCTTAGCGCGTTTCGTGATGCTTCGGTCGGTCTGGTTGTTCCCTCATGCGAACTGGCCGTAGCCCGGGTGCATAGTCAGGTTCTAAGTTCTCGGGCTGGTATGTTGACGCTGTCAATGGTTTGGCCGGAGCCGGGTTTGCGAGAGCAGCCCCCGAGCCTCCGCACAGAGCGAGAGGACGGTCAAGGACAGACTCGGCTTTTTTCATACGCCCCTGCGTCGCCTTTCCGCAAGGAGGGGGGAAAGCGCCATGTTGCCCTCGGAGGGCGCCAAACATGGTGTCTCCAGTGAGTTGCTAACGGGTGATCCGAGTGGACGTCCGTGCCCCATTCGATAAGGGTCGGCTAGTGGCCCAGAGGCGCGCTCCAAAAGTACGTGCAGGTGATTTGCCGGACCCGGTCCCATTTGATAGGGTCCGAGGGCTCGATGCCTCCCTCTGATGGGATTCCGTTACAGAATCGCTCCTGCTGGTCTCGAAAATGTCCTAGGGTACCTCGTGAGCGTAGCCCGAGCCTCAGCCATGTATCGGACGTACCCAGAGTCATCCCTCGCTCTGCGTGCTCTGAGGCGGCTGTCGAACCCTTCGGGGGCCAGCCTTCGAACCCCTGATCAGTAGTGGGCGCGGAGCCCAAGTGGCCTGAGGCGGCTATCGAACCCTTCCGAGGGGCCAGCCTTCGAACCTCTGACCAGTGGTGGGCGCGGAGCCCGAGTGCTCTGAGGTGGCTGTCGAATCCTTTCGAGGGGCCAGCCTTCGAACCTCTGATCAGTAGGGGGGCTCGGGGCCCGCTTCCTTCGCGGAGAAGGATCCCTTTCAGAGTATCCCCTTTCTCGGTCCCTGTAGCAAGAGAGAGAAAGAGGAAGAGGAAAATGATACGAAATCGAACGACGTGGCGCACCTTTTTTGACGCGGTCATTATGGCGGAGGTGAAGCGTCGCCTGCTTCGCCTGCCAAAGGTGCCACCTGTCCTGCCGCAGAGTTAATGCGACGGGACGAGTGGTTCGCGGGGCAACCGTTGTGCGTGCGCGAGCCGTTCGAGGAACGGAACACGTGCGCGTCGTCTTCACGCCGTGGGAGAGGGCTCTCTCGCTGTCCCAGGAGGGGACGTGAGCCTGCAGACGACTTGACCGCTGCTTCCGCTCGCCTGCCGCCGCCATTACTGTCGACCCACTTTTGGCCATATTGACCGTCGCGCCTTCTCCCGCGGCTGACTGACCCGTGATCGATGTGCTCGGTTGGCACTGTTGGGCCATGCGCAGGGTCGCCTCGAGTCACGACACTGGTTTCGCAGTCGAGAAGGCACGGTACTGGCGCAAGTGGCGGTGCAGCTTCTCGCACGTAGTAACCGACGCGCTGGTTACATGACGTGTGGGCCTGGGCCCCCACGCTGGACGCGTCGGAGTCGAAAGGGTGCGCCCCCTTGGTACGGTTGCATGCCGCCTGCATGGCGGTCCGCCCTTTCACCCGCTGGTCTGGGCGAAAGTGGAGGAGTGCTTGTAACCGCTGGGCAGTTGTGCGCTCCGCGCGCGACGGTTTGGCTCCTTCTGTCCTAGGCCAGCTTGCATGACGCGTGGGACCCAGCCCTCGTGTCGTAGGGGGAGGACCTTGGAGCATGTTGGTGAAGACTCAGTCCGCGACGGCTGAGGACGCAAGTGGGGAGAGTCGCCTTTAAAAGGAGGGTGACCCCCTTGGATGGCAACCATGTCTTCGCGCTCCCTTCATGCATCGCGCCCTTCCACCTTCCGAGCCCCCGAATGGGGAGCGCTCGCGGTTCTTCCGTCTTGTCGTCGTTGGAGGAACGCAACTTCGCGGAAGTTGGTACCTTTCAGCCATCGCTCGGCTTCAAGCATTTTCATCAGGCAGCCCGACTACATCTCCTCGCCGGTGATCACCCAAGACGGTGACCACCAGTTCGATGGTGGGGAGAAGCGAGTCGGGCTGCGGCCTCTGCCCCTCCCTCAGCTTCAAGGATGTTCATCATCAGTGCTGGGGAGGGGAGTGCGCCGAGTTGGGGCCTGTCTCCGCGCGGGCAGCGGCCCGCTCCTTCCCTCAGTGATCGGGAGGAAGGGCGTTCACCGTTCGTGGCGCTGGCAGCTGCCGCATGTTTGGCTCTCCGGCCTGAGCGGCTTCGGCGCTGCTTCCGGTGCCACCTCCCACTGAGGTAGCCGGAAGAGGTTTCTCCGCCGACGAGATAGTCGGAGCCACCCGCGGACTGACCTCCGACTCTATGGCCTTCTGCTTGTCCTCACCCCTCGAGTGGGGACGTGGGCGAGGGCCTTATCGTAGCAGCGTCTGCCCTGAGGTCATCGCTGCTGCTGTTTGGCCGCCCGGAGCGGAGGTCGTTGTCGCTGCTGCCGGAGTGGGCGGCAGCGAGCCACCTGGGGTTTTGTCGTCCCGCAGGCCCTCCAATGTGGGGGGTTGTTCGTACCTGCGGGGGGCGGAACCGGAGTTCCGTTTGTAATGGCACCTTGAGTGCTAGAGTTTGTTCATCGTGGCTGTCGGGGCCTGAACATTTATGTATTTTGGCGTGAAGCCATGTTTCTCCCTTATTTCGAGCACTAGGACTCGCCTGTCGGCTAACTGAACCGCTTAACCAAGTGTGAGTTGCCTCGTGCGAAGGTGACGAGTGAGGTATCCGTATCCCGTAGGCGTAGGAGTCCCTCGGCTCGGTCGGCCTTGCCGCCCGAGGCCTCTCTTGCTTAGTTAAAGGAACCCTCGGCCAGCACGGACAGAGGCAGAGTTGGCTCGAAAAGAAGCTTCGTCGGTCGGAGCCTGGCCGGGCCGTCCACTGGCGGGACCGATGCCGGAGTCAGTTTCCCGAGGCCATGAGCCGGGCTGACATCCTCGGGGGACAGCTGGTTGAGGCTACGGAGCAGCCGGTTGAGCCGTCTGCTCGGGCTGGGTTCCCGGAGGAGACCGTAGCGGCGATGGCCCAGGCGTGGTGCCGACAAGTTCCTTCGAGGTGGAGATCCTCCGACCGTGTTGCCATCCTGAAAGTCGCCTAGAGGGGGGGGGGGGTGAATAGGGCGAAACTGAAATTTACAGAGTTAATCACAACTACAAGCCGGGTTAGCGTTAGAAATATAATCGAGTCCGTGAGAGAGGGTGCAAAACAAATCGCAAGCGAATAAGGAGTATGACACGCGAATTTGTTTTACCGAGGTCCGGTTCTCGCAAACCTACTCCCCGTTGAGGTGGTCACAAAGACCGGGTCTCTTTCAACCCTTTCCCTCTCTCAAACGATCCCTCGAACCGAGTGAGCTTTTCTTCTCAATCACTTGGAACACAAAGTTCCCACAAGGACCACCACAAGATTGGTGTCTCTTGTCTCAATTACAAGTGAGTTTGATCGCAATGAAGAATCAAAGAAAGAAGAAAGCAATCCAAGCGCAAGAGCTCGAAAGAACACAAGCAAATCTCTCTCACTAATCACTAGGGCGTTGTGTGGAGTTTGGAGAGGATTTGATCACTTGGGTGTGTCTAGAATTGAATGCTAGAGCTCTTGTAAGTAGTTGAAGTGGGAAAACTTGGATGCAATGAATGGTGGGTGGTTGGGGGTATTTATAGCCCCAACAACCAAACTAGCCGTTTGGTGGGGCTGTCTGTCGCATGGTGCACCGGACAGTCCGGTGCACACCGGACAGTGTCCGGTGCGCCAGCCACGTCACCAGGCCGTTGGGTTCCGACCGTTGGAGCTCTGACTTCTGGGCCCGCCTGGATGTCCGGTGGCACACCGGACATGCACTGTAGAGTGTCCGGTGCGCCACTACACGCGTGCCTGACTTATGCGCGCTCTGGCGCACATTTAATGCTTCTGCAGGTGACCGTTGGCGCGAAGTAGCCGTTGCCCCGCTGGCTCACCGGACAGTCTGGTGCACACCGGACATGTCCGGTGAATTATAGCGGAGCGAATTCCCAAAGCTGGCGAGTTCCTGAGACGTCCTTCCTTGGAGCACCGGACACTGTCCGGTGTACACCGGACAGTCCGGTGAATTATAGCGAAGCGCCTCTGGATTTTCGCGAAGGTGAAGAGTTCAGCGTGAAGTCCCCTGGTGCACCGGACACTGTCCGGTGGCACACCGGACAGTCCGGTGTGCCAGACCAGGGCACACTTCGGTTATCCCTTGCTCTCTTTGTTGAACCCAATACTTGGTCTTTTTATTGGCTAAGTGTGAACCTTTGGCACCTGTATAACTTATGCACTAGAGCAAAACTAGTTAGTCCAATTATTTGTGTTGGGCAATTCAACCACCAAAATCAATTAGGAACTAGGTGTAAGCCTAATTCCCTTTCAATCTCCCCCTTTTTGGTGATTGATGCCAACACAAACCAAAGCAAATATAGAAGTGCATAATTGAACTAGTTTGCATGATGTAAGTGCAAATGTTGCTTGGAATTGAGCCAATATAAATACTTATAAGATACACATGGATTGTTTCTTTATTTTTAACATTTTGGACCACGCTTGCACCACATGTTTTGTTTTTTTTGCAATTTCTTTTGTAAATCCTTTTCAAAGTTCTTTTGCAAATAGTCAAAGGTAAATGAATAAGATTTAGCGAAACATTTTCAAGATTTGAAATTTTCTCCCCTGTTTCAAATGCTTTTCCTTTGACTAGAACAAAACTCCCCTAAATGAAATCTCCTCTTAGTGTTCAAGAGGGTTTTGATATATCAATTTTGAAATACTACTTTCACCCCTTTTGAACATAATAGGATACTAATTTGAAATTTCCAATTGAAAATCATGTTTAAAATTAGGTGGTGGTGCGGTCCTTTTGCTTTGGGCTAATACATTCTCCCCCTTTGGCATGAATCGCCAAAAATGGAGTCATTAGAGCCCTTGGTGTTACTTTCTCCCTTTGGTAATAAATAAAACATATGAGTGAAGATTATACCAAAGACGGACTCCTTTTGCTTTGTACTTAGGCTCTCTCCCCCAAAGATGGAGAGTTGCCCGGAGCGACGGCGAAGGATGAGTTACGGAGTGGAAGCCTTTGTCTTCGCCGAAGACTCCAATTCCCTTTTAATACACCTATGACTTGGTTTGAAATAGACTTGAAAACACATTAGTCATAGCATATGAAAGAGACATGATCAAAGGTATATAAAAGAGCTATGTGTGCAACTTAACAAAAGAAGTTCCTAGAATCAAGAATATTTAGCTCATGCCTAAGTTTGTTAAAAGTTTGTTCATCTAGTGGCTTGGTAAAGATATCGGCTAATTGATCTTTTGTATTAATATATGCAATCTCGATATCTCCCTTTTGTTGGTGATCCCTTAAAAAGTGATACCGAATGGCTATGTGCTTAGTGCGGCTATGCTCAACGGGATTATCCGCCATGCAGATTGCACTTTCATTATCACATAGAAGAGGAACTTTGGTTAATTTGTAACCGTAGTTCCTAAGGGTTTGCCTCATCCAAAGTAGTCGCGCGCAACAATGGCCTGCGGCAATGTACTCGGCTTCGGCGGTAGAAAGAGCGACCAAATTTTGCTTCTTTGAAGCCCAAGACACCAAGGATCTTCCCAAGAACTGGCAAGTCCCCGATGTGCTCTTTCTATTAATCTTACACCCTGCCCAATCAGCATCCGAATAACCAATCAAATCAAATGTGGACCCCCGAGGGTACCAAAGCCCAAACTTAGGAGTATAAGCCAAATATCTCAAGATTCGTTTTACGGCCGTAAGGTGAGATTCCTTAGGGTCGGCTTGGAATCTTGCACACATGCATACGGAAAGCATAATGTCCGGTCGAGATGCACATAAATAAAGCAATGAACCTATCATCGACCGGTATACCTTTTGATCGACGGATTTACCTCCCGTGTCGAGGTCGAGATGCCCATTGGTTCCCATGGGTGTCTTGATGGGCTTTGCATCCTTCATTCCAAACTTGGTTAGAATGTCTTGAGTATACTTCGTTTGGCTAATGAAGGTGCCTTCTTGGAGTTGCTTGACTTGGAATCCTAGAAAATACTTCAACTCCCCCATCATCGATATCTCGAATTTTTGTGTCATGATCCTGCTAAATTCTTCACATGTAGATTCGTTAGTAGACCCAAATATGATATCATCAACATAAATTTGGCATACAAACAAATCATTGTCAAGAGTTTTAGTGAATAAAGTAGGATCGACCTTTCCGACTTTGAAGCCATTAGCAATAAGGAAATCTCTTAGGCATTCATACCATGCTCTTGGGGCTTGCTTGAGCCCGTAAAGCGCCTTAGAGAGCCTATAGACATGATTAGGGTACTCACTGTCTTCAAAGCCGGGAGGTTGCTCAACATAGACCTCTTCCTTGATTGGTCCATTGAGGAAAGCACTCTTCACGTCCATTTGGTAAAGCTTGAAGCCATGGTAAGTAGCATAGGCTAATAATATGCGAATTGACTCAAGCCTAGCTACGGGTGCATATGTTTCACCGAAATCCAAACCTTCGACTTGGGAGTATCCTTTGGCCACAAGTCGGGCTTTGTTCCTTGTCACCACACCATGCTCATCTTGCTTGTTGCGGAAGACCCACTTGGTTCCTACAACATTTTGGTTAGGACATGGAACTAAATGCCATACCTCGTTCCTAGTGAAATTGTTGAGCTCCTCTTGCATCGCCATCACCCAATCCGAATCTTGGAGTGCTTCCTCTACCCTGTGTGGCTCAATAGAGGAAACAAAAGAGTAATGCTCACAAAAATGTGCGACACGAGATCTAGTGGTTACCCCCTTATGAATGTCGCCGAGGATGGTGTCGATGGGGTGATCTCGTTGGATTGCTTGGTGGACTCTTGGGTGTGGCGGCCTTGGTTCTTCATCCTCCTTGTCTTGATCATTTGCATCTCCCCCTTGATCATTGCCGTCATCTTGAGGTGGCTCATTTGCTTGATCTTTTCCTTCATCATCTTGAGCCTCATCCTCATTTTGAGTTGGTGGAGATGCTTGCGTGGAGGAGGATGGTTGATCTCGAGCATTTGGAGGCTCTTCGGATTCCTTAGGACACACATCCCCGATGGACATGTTCCTTAGCGCTATGCACGGAGCCTCTTCATCACCTATCTCATCAAGATCAACTTGCTCTACTTGAGAGCCGTTAGTCTCATCAAACACAACGTCACAAGAAACTTCAACTTGTCCGGAGGACTTGTTAAAGACTCTATATGCCCTTGTGTTTGAATCATATCCTAGTAAAAAACCTTCTATAGTCTTAGGAGCAAATTTAGATTTTCTACCTCTTTTAATAAGAATAAAGCATTTGCTACCAAAGACTCTAAAATATGAAACATTGGGCTTTTTACCGGTTAGGAGTTCATATGATGTCTTCTTGAGGATTCGGTGTAGATATAACCGGTTGATGGCGTAGCAGGCGGTGTTGACCGCCTCGGCCCAAAACCGATCTGAAGTCTTGTACTCATCAAGCATGGTTCTTGCCATGTCCAATAGAGTTCTATTCTTCCTCTCCACTACACCATTTTGTTGTGGGGTGTAGGGAGAAGAGAACTCATGCTTGATGCCCTCCTCCTCAAGGAAGCCTTCAATTTGAGAGTTCTTGAACTCCGTCCCGTTGTCGCTTCTAATTTTCTTGATTCTTAAGCCGAACTCATTTTAAGCCTGTCTCAAGAATCCTTTTAAGGTCTCTTGGGTATGAGATTTTTCCTGCAAAAAGAATACCCAAGTGAAGCGAGAATAATCATCCACAATAACTAGACAGTACTTACTCCCGTCGATGCTTATGTAAGCAATCGAGCCGAATAGATCTATGTGTAGGAGCTCTAGTGGCCTGTCGGTCGTCATGATGTTCTTGTGTGGATGATGGGCACCAACTTGCTTTCCTGCTTGGCATGCGCTACAAACCCTGTCTTTCTCAAAATGAACATTGGTTAATCCTAAAATGTGCTCTCCCTTTAGAAGCTTATGAAGATTCTTCATCCCAACATGTGCTAGTCGGCGATGCCAGAGCCAGCCCATGTTAGTCTTAGCAATTAAGCAAGTGTCGAGTTTAGCTCTATAAAAATCTACCAAGTATAGCTGACCCTCTAACACTCCCTTAAATGCTATTGAATCATCACTTCTTCTAAAGACAGTGACACCTACATCAGTAAAAAGACAGTTGTAGCCCATTTGACATAATTGAGAAACGGAAAGCAAATTATAATCTAAAGAATCTACAAGAAAAACATTGGAAATGGAATGGTCAGGTGATATAGCAATTTTACCCAATCCTTTGACCAAACCTTGATTTCCATCCCCGAATGTGATAGCTCGTTGGGGATCTTGGTTTTTCTCATAGGAGGAGAACATCTTCTTCTCCCCTGTCATGTGGTTTGTGCACCCGCTGTCGATAATCCAACTTGAGCCCCCGGATGCATAAACCTACAAAACATGTTTAGTTCTTAACTTTAGGTACCCAAATGGTTTTGGGTCCTTTGGCATTAGAAACAAGAACTTTGGGTACCCAAACACAAGTCTTTGACCCCTTGTGCTTGCCCCCAACATATTTGGCAACTACCTTGCCGGATTTGTTAGTCAAAACATAAGATGCATCAAAAGTTTTAAATGAGATGTCATGATCATTTGATGCACTAGGAGTTTTCTTCTTAGGCAACTTAGCACAGGTTGGTTGCCTAGAACTAGATGTCTCACCCTTATACATAAAAGCATGGTTAGGGCCAGAGTGAGACTTTCTAGAATGAATTCTCCTAATTTTACTCTCAGGATAGCCGGTAGGGTACAAAATGTAGCCCTCGTTATCTTGAGGCATGGGAGCCTCACCCTTAACAAAATTAGACAATTTCTTAGGAGGGGCATTAAGCTTGACATTGTCCCCCTTTTGGAAGCCAATGCCATCCTTAATGCCAGGGCGTCTCCCACTATAAAGCATACTACGAGCAAATTTAAATTTTTCATTTTCAAGGTTATGCTCGGCAATTTTAGCATCTAATTTTGCTATATGATCATTTTGTTGTTTAATTAAAGCCATGTGATCATGAATAACATCAATGTTAACATCTCTACATCTAGTACAAATGGAAGTGTGCTCAACGGTAGATGTAGGGGGTTTGCAAGATTTCAATTCTACAACCTTAGCATGCAATATATCATTTTTAGTTCTAAGGTCCGAAATTGTAATATTGCAAACATCTAATTCTTTAGCCTTAGCAAGCAATTTTTCATTTTCAATCCTAAGGCTAGCAAGAGACATGTTTAATTCTTCAATCTTAGCAAGTAAATCATCTTTATCATTTCTAAGATTGGGAATTGAAACGTTACAAGCAATAGAATCAACTTTAGCTAACAAATTAGTATTCTCATTTCTAAGGTTGTCTATAGTCTCATGGCAAGTGCTTAGTTCACTCGATAATTTTTCACATTTTTCAACTTCTAGAGAATAAGCATTTTTAACTTTAACATGCTTTTTGTTTTCCTTGATTAGGAAGTCCTCTTGGGAGTCCAAGAGGTCATCCTTCTCATGGATGGCACTAATTAATTCATTTAATTTCTCTTTTTGTTGCATGTTTAAGTTGGCAAAAAGAGTACGTAAATTATCTTCCTCATCACTAGCATTATCATCACTAGAGGACTCATATCTAGTGGAGGATTTAGATTTAACCTTCTTTTTGCCGTCCTTTGCCATGAGGCACTTGTGGCCGACGTTGGGGAAGAGAAGTCCCTTGGTGACGGCGATGTTGGCGGCGTCCTCGTCGTCGGAGGAGTCGCTAGAGCTTTCGTCGGAGTCCCACTCGTGACAAACATGGGCATCACCGCCCTTCTTCTTGTAGTACCTCTTCTTCTCCTTTCTTCTCCCCTTCTTGTCATCGCCCCTGTCACTAGAAATAGGACATTTTGCTATAAAGTGACCGGGCTTACCACACTTGTAGCAAACCTTCTTGGAGCGGGGCTTGTAATCTTTCCCCCTCCTTTGCTTGAGGATTTGGCGGAAGCTCTTGATGACGAGTGCCATTTCCTCATTGTCGAGCTTGGAGGCGTCGATGGGTGTTCTACTTGGTGCAGACTCCTCCTTCTTCTCCTCCGTCGCTTTGAATGCGACCGGTTGAGCTTCGGACGTAGAAGGACCGTCAAGCTCGTTGATTTTCCGTGAGCCCTTGATCATAAATTCAAAGCTCACAAAATTCCCGATTACTTCCTCGGGGGTCATTAGTGTATATCTTGGGTTGCCACGAATTAATTGTACTTGAGTAGGGTTAAGGAAAATGAGTGATCTTAGAATAACCTTAACCACCTCGTGGTCATCCCATTTCTTGCTCCCGAGGTTGCGCACTTGGTTCACCAAGGTTTTGAGCCGGTTGTACATATCTTGTGGCTCCTCCCCTTGGCGAAGACGGAAGTGACCGAGCTCCCCCTCGATCGTTTCCCGCTTGATGATTTTGGTGAGTTCATCACCCTCGTGCGCGGTCTTGAGCACGTCCCAAACTTCCTTGGCGCTCTTTAATCCTTGCACCTTGTTGTACTCCTCCCTACTTAGAGAGGCGAGGAGTATTGTTGTGGCTTGGGAGTTGAAGTGCTCGATTTGGGCCACTTCGTCCTCATCATAATCCTCATCCCCTACAGATGGTACCTGTGCTCCAAACTCAACAACATTCCATATACTTTTGTGGAGTGATGTTAGATGAAATTTCATTAAATCACTCCACCTAGCATAATCTTCACCGTCAAAGGTTGGCGGTTTGCCTAATGGAACGGAAAGTAATGGAGTATGTCTAGAAGTACGAGGGTAATGTAAGGGGATCTTACTAAACTTCTTGCGCTCATGGCGCTTAGAAGTTATGGAGGGCGCGTCGGAGCCGGAGGTGGAAGGCGATGAAGTGTCGGTCTCGTAGTAGACCACCTTCCTCATTTTCTTTTTCTTGTCGCCACTCCGATGCGACTTGTGGGAGGAGGCTTTCTTCTCCTTCCCTTTCTTTTTGTTGCGGGACTCTTCCGATGAAGCTTTCCCATGGCTTGTAGCGGGCTTGTCGCCGGTCTCCATCTCCTTCTTGGCGTGTTCTCCCGACATCACTTCGAGCGGTTAGGCTCTAATGAAGCATCGGGCTCCGATACCAATTGAAAGTCGCCTAGAGGGGGGGTGAATAGGGCGAAACTGAAATTTACAGAGTTAATCACAACTACAAGCCGGGTTAGCGTTAGAAATATAATCGAGTCCGTGAGAGAGGGTGCAAAACAAATCACAAGCGAATAAGGAGTATGACACGCGAATTTGTTTTACCGAGGTTCGGTTCTCGCAAACCTACTCCCCGTTGAGGTGGTCACAAAGACCGGGTCTCTTTCAACCCTTTCCCTCTCTCAAACGATCCCTCGGACCGAGTGAGCTTTTCTTCTCAATCACTTGGAACACAAAGTTCCCACAAGGACCACCACAAGATTGGTGTCTCTTGTCTCAATTACAAGTGAGTTTGATCGCAATGAAGAATCAAAGAAAGAAGAAAGCAATCCAAGCGCAAGAGCTCGAAAGAACACAAGCAAATCTCTCTCACTAATCACTAGGGCGTTGTGTGGAGTTTGGAGAGGATTTGATCACTTGGGTGTGTCTAGAATTGAATGCTAGAGCTCTTGTAAGTAGTTGAAGTGGGAAAACTTGGATGCAATGAATGGTGGGTGGTTGGGGGTATTTATAGCCCTAACCACCAAACTAGCCGTTTGGTGGGGCTGTCTGTCGCATGGTGCACCGGACAGTCCGGTGCACACCGGACAGTGTTCGGTGCGCCAGCCACGTCACCAGGTCGTTGGGTTCCGACCGTTGGAGCTCTGACTTCTGGGCCCGCCTCGATGTCCGGTGGCACACTGGACATGCACTGTAGAGTGTCTGGTGCGCCACTTCGCGCGTGCCTAACTTCTGCGCGCTCTGGCGCGCATTTAATGCTTATGCAGGTGACCGTTGGCGCGAAGTAGCCGTTGCCCCGCTGGCTCACCGGACAGTCCGGTGCACACCGGACATGTCCGGTGAATTATAGCGGAGCGAATTCCCGAAGCTGGAAAGTTCCTGAGACGTCCTTCCTTGGAGCACCGGACACTGTCCGGTGTACACCGGACAGTCCGGTGAATTATAGCGAAGCGCCTCTGGATTTTCCCGAAGGTGAAGAGTTCAGCGTGAAGTCCCTGGTGCACCGGACACTGTCCGGTGGCACACCGGACAGTCCGGTGCGCCAGACCAGGGCACACTTCGGTTATCCCTTGCTCTCTTTGTTGAACCCAATACTTGGTCTTTTTATTGGCTAAGTGTGAACCTTTGGCACCTGTATAACTTATGCACTAGAGCAAAACTAGTTAGTCCAATTATTTGTGTTGGGCAATTCAACCACCAAAATCAATTAGGAACTAGGTGTAAGCCTAATTCCCTTTCACGTCCGAGGCCGGGTCGGATTCCGCCGAAGGTGGAGTCGACGCCGAGGGTGCTGCTGCTCCCCCACTGATGTCTGATCCTGCAGGAACAATTTATCTGTAGTGTGTGTATGTTTTTTGCGGCCGCCGAGGCCCAAACATATCGTCGTCGTGTTGTAAAGTTGTGTTTCTTTTCCCCTTGTTTCGAGTATCTGGACTTATTTGTCGGTAACAGAATTGTTTGTCCGAGCGAGAGTTACTTTTCACGGAAGGTGATGAGTGAGGTATCCGTATCCCGGAGGCGTAGGAGTCCCTCGGCTCGGTCGGCCTTGCCGCTTATGTGTACTCTTACTCGTCCGTAGGATTCTGTTATCGATATAGTCGAGAAGGCACGAAAAATCGTTTCGGCAGAAAAGTTTCCGAGCATTAAGACTTGTTCGGTCAGCGGAATCGCTTATCTGAGCCTGAGTTACTTATCGCAGAAGGTGATGAGTGAGGTATCCGTATCCCGGAGGCGTAGGAGTCCCTCGGCTCGGTCGGCCTTGCCTGCTTACGTGTACTCCGTCGTTTTCAGGATCCCACTTTCGAAGTAGTCGAAAAGCACGAAAGACGTTCTGGCAGAAAGACTTTTTCCGAGGAAAATTTTGACGCAGAGGGGGTGCCCTCCTTCTAGACCCCGAGGGAGGGTCGGGCTTTGCCGAGGCAAGGCTGACCCTTCCTTGACGGTTAGACTTTGTTGGCGTATGTAAACGAGGTGTATGAACGACTTGAAAACATCTTAAGGGTAGAAGCGACGTAGCTGTCGGATGTTCCAAGCGTTGCTGTAGACCTCGCCTTGACTGTTGGCCAGCTTGTATGTTCCGGGCTTCAAAATCTTGGCGATGATGAATGGCCCTTCCCAGGGAGGCGTGAGCTTGTGGCGCCCTCGGGCGTCTTGTCGTAGCCGAAGCACCAAGTCGCCCACCTGGAGGTCTCGGGACCAAACCCCTCGGGCGTGGTAGCGTCGCAGGGACTGCTGATACCGTGCCGAGTGTAGTAAGGCCATGTCCCGAGCCTCTTCCAGCTGGTCCAGGGAGTCTTCTCGGTTGGTTCGATTGCTTCGGTCGTCGTACGCCCTCGTCCTCGGGGAACCGTATTCTAACTCTGTGGGCAGGATGGCCTCGGCTCCATAGACTAGAAAAAACGGCGTGAAGCCCGTGGCTCGGCTCGGCGTTGTCCTCAGACTCCAGACCACCGAGGGGAGTTCCTTCATCCATTGCCTGCCGAACTTGTTGAGGTCATTGTAGATCCGCGGCTTGAGTCCTTGCAGAATCATGCCGTTGGCACGCTCTACTTGCCCATTCGTCATGGGGTGAGCTACGGCGGCCCAGTCCACCCGGATGTGGTGATCCTCGCAGAAGTCCAGGAACTTTCTGCCGGTGAACTGGGTGTCGTTATCGGCGATGATGGAGTTCGGGACCCAAAGCGATGGATGATGTTGGTGAAGAACGCCACCGCCTGTTCGGACCTGATGCTGTTTAGGGGTCGGACCTCGATCCACTTGGAGAATTTGTCGATGGCGACCAGCGGGTGCGTGTAGCCCCCGGGTGCCTTCTACAAGGGACCGACGAGGTCCAGACCCCACACAACAAATGGCCAGGTGATGGGTATTGTTTGCAGAGCCTGAGCGGGCAGGTGGGTCTGCTTTGCGTAGAATTGACACCCTTGGCAGGTGCGTACAATCCTAGTGGCGTCGGCCACCGCGGTTGGCCAGTAGAAACCCTGTCGGAAGGCATTTCCAACGAGGGCTCGAGGTGCTGCGTGGTGACCGCAAGGCCCCGAGTGTATTTCTTGTAATAACTCCTGACCTTCGGCGATGGATATGCATCGCTGGAGGATGCCTGAGGGGCTACGGTGGTAGAGCTCCTTCCCGTCACCCAGTAAGACGAACGACTTGGCGCGCCGCGCTAGTCGCCGAGCTTCGGCTCGGTCGAGGGGTAGCTCTCCTCAGTGGAGATATTGCAGGTACGGGGTCTGCCAGTTTCGATTAGGCGTGACCCCATTTCGCTCTTCCTCGACGCGCAGTGCCTCACCCTCGGGGGCCGAGGCCTCCTCGGGCTCGGGCGTGTCGTCGGTATTGACTGAGGGTTGATGAAGGTCTCGGGACAAGACGTCCGGGGGAACCGTTGTCCGCCCCGAGGCTATCTTAGCCAGTTCGTCCGCAGTCTCGTTGTATCGTCGAGCGATGTGGTTGAGCTCGAGCCCGAAGAACTTGTCCTCCAGGCGCCGAACCTCATCGCAGTAGGCTTCCATCTTTGGGTCGTGACAGTGGGAGTTCTTCATGACTTGGTCGACGACAAGCTGTGAGTCGCCACGAGCGTCGAGGTGTCGGAACCCTAGCTCGATGGCGATGTGCAACCCGTTAACCAAAGCCTCGTACTCGGCCACATTGTTGGACGCCGAGAAATGGAGGCGCAACACATAGCGAAGGTGCTTCCCGAGGGGTGAGATGAAGAGCAGGCCCGCACCCGCTCCTGTTTTCATCAACGACCCATCGAAAAACATGGTCCAGAGTTCCGGTTGGATCGGAGCTGCTGGAAGCTGGGTGTCGACCCATTCAGCCACAAAGTCCGCCAAGACTTGGGACTTGATGGCCTTCCGAGGGGCGAACGAGATAGTCTCGCCCATGACCTCCACCGCCCACTTTGCAATCCTACCCGAGGCCTCTCGACACTGGATGATCTCCCCCAGGGGGAAGGATGACACCACAGTCACCAGATGAGACTCGAAGTAGTGTCGCAACTTTCGCCGCGTTAGAATTACCGCGTACAGTAGCTTCTGAATTTGCGGGTAGCGGATTTTGGTCTCGGGCAGTACTTCACTGATGAAGTAGACCGGCCTCTGGACGGGCAATGCGTGCCCCTCTTCTCGTCTTTCGACCACGATCGCGGCGCTGACCACCTGAGTGGTAGCGGCGACGTAGATCAAAAGGGCTTCTCCGGCAGCGGGGGGCACCAAGATGGGCGCGCTTTTGAGGAGCGCCTTTAGGTTCCCGAGGGCTTCCTCGGCCTCGTGGGTCCAAGTAAAGCGCTCGGTCTTCCTCAAGAGGCAGTACAGAGGTAGGCCTCTTTCGCCGAGGCGTGAGATGAAACGGCTCAGAGCCGCAAGGCATCCCATGACCCTCTGTACTCCTTTCAAGTCCTTGATGGGCCCCATGTTGGTGATGGCCGCGATCTTCTCCGGGTTGGCCTTGATGCCCCGCTCGGAGACGATGAACCCCAGGAGCATGCCTCGGGGGACTCCGAAGACACACTTCTCGGGATTGAGTTTTACGCCTTTCGCCTTGAGACACCGGAATGGCGTTTCAAGGTTGGAAAGGAGGTCGGAGGCTTTCCTCGTCTTGACTACGATGTCATCGACGTAAGCCTCGTCCGTTCGACCAATGTGTTCTCCGAACACGTGGTTCATGCACCTTTGGTATGTCGCACCCGCATTCCTTAAACCGAATGGCATAGTAACGTAGCAGTACATGCCAAAGGGTGTGATGAAAGAAGTCGTGAGCTGGTCGGACTCTTTCATCCTGATTTGGTGATACCCTGAGTAGGCATCGAGGAAAGACAGGGTTTCGCACCCAGCAGTGGAATCCACGATTTGATCGATGCAAGGCAGAGGGTAGGGAACCTTCGAACATGCTTTGTTTAGACCAGTGTAGTCTACACACATCCGCCATTTCCCTCCTTTCTTTCTCACAAGCACAGGGTTGGCAAGCCATTCGGGATGGAATACCTCTTTGATGAACCCTGCAGCCATCAGCTTGTGGATTTCCTCGCCTATGGCTCTGCGCTTTTCTTCGTCGAATCGGCGTAGAGGCTGCTTCACGGGTCGGGCTCCAGCTCGGATATCCAGCGAGTGCTCGGCGACATCCCTCGGTATGCCAAGCATGTCCGAGGGACTCCACGCAAAAACGTCGCGCCGGCCCGGATCGAGGACAGATCGATCTGCAGGAGCCCGAGGGTCTCGGCGTAGATGATGTTGAGGCTGCTGCCTCCGTCCATGAGGACCCTGGTAAGCCTGATGTTGCCGATGACGGGATCGACAACGAGCGGGTACTTCCCTGGGCTCGGCACGTGGTCGAGGTGGTCGCCCTGGTCGAAGGTGATGGGCTTGTCGGACCAGTCTAGGTAGATTGGCGCCGCCACCTTTACCGAGCAGACCTCCCGGCGCTCTTGCTTGCGGTGTCGAGCCGAGGCGTTCGCCACTTGCCCACCGTAGATCATGAAGCAGTCGTGGACCTCGGGGAACTCCTCTGCCTTGTGATCCTCCTTCTTGTCGTTGTTGTGGGCTCGGCCACCTTCCACCGGTGGCCCGACCCTGTGGAAGTAGCGCCGAAGCATGACGCACTCCTCAAGGGTGTGCTTGACGGGACCTTGATGATAGGGGCACGACTCCTTGAGCATCTTGTCGAACAGGTTGGCGCCTCCGGGAGGCTACCGAGGGTTCCTGTGCTCGGCGGCGGCGACAAGGTCTGCGTCTGTGGCGTCGCGTTTCGCTTGCGACTTCTTCTTGCCCTTCTTCCTCGCACCGCGCTGAGCGGACGCCTCGGGGACGTCTTCCGACTGGCGCCCCTGAGGCTGCTTGTCCTTCCGGAAGATGGCCTCGACCGCCTCCTGCCCAGAGGCAAACTTGGTGGCGATGTCCATCAGCTCGCTCGCCCTGGTGGGAGTCTTGCGACCTAGCTTGCTCACCAGGTCGCGGCAAGTGGTGCCAGCGAGGAAAGCGCTGATGACATCCGAGTCGGTGATGTTGGGCAGCTCGGTGCGCTGCTTCGAAAATCATCGGATGTAGTCCCGCAGGGACTCTCCTGGCTGCTGGCGGCAGCTTCGGAGATCCCAGGAGTTCCCAGGGCGCACGTATGTGCCTTAGAAGTTGCCGGCGAAGGCTTTAACCAGGTCGTCCCAGTTGGAGATCTGCGCAGGAGGCAGATGCTCCAGATAGGCTCGGGCGGCGTCGGAGAGGAATAGGAGAAGGTTACGGATGATGAGGTTGTCATCGTCCGTCCCACCCAGCTGGCAGGCCAGCCGGTAGTCCGTGAGCCACAGCTCCGGCTTTGACTCCCCCGAGTACTTGGTGATGGTAGTCGGGGTTCGGAACCGGGTCGGGAATGGCGCCCGTCGTATGGCCCGGCTGAAAGCTCGCGGACCGGGTGGTTTGGGCGAGGGGCTCCGATCTTCCCCGCTATCGTAGCGTCCCCCACGCCTGGGGTGGTAGCCTCGGCGCACCTTCTCGTCGAGGTGGGTTCGACGGTCGCGGCGGTGGTGCTCTTTGCCGAGGCGACCCGGGGCCGCAGGCGCTGAGTTCCGCGTTCGCCCGGTGTGGACCGAGGCTTCCCGCATGAATCGGGAAGTCGCGACGCGATGCTCCGGGGGGTACCCCTGCCTTCGGGAGGCAGAGCTCTCGGCCCGTCGGACAGCGGCATCTTCCAGGAGATTCTTGAGCTCTCCTTGGATACGCCGCCCCTCAGTGGTGGATGGTTCCGGCATCGCTCGGAGTAGTATCGCTGCTGCTGCCAGGTTCTGGCCGACCCCACTGGAAGCCGGGGGCAGCCTCGCCCTGGCATCGTCGGCGATGCGGTGCTGGACGTCCTGGGCCAGATGACGCGCTTCTCCGGCCGGTGCTCAGCCTGCCCACTCCTGCCCGATATTTTGCCGAAGCTGCACAAGTTGTCCTGCTTCCTCGTCGAGCCTAGCCTGTACCTCGCGGATTTGCTCGAGCTGTGCGTCCTGACCCCCCGCAGGGACTGGGACCATAGCTAGCTCCCAAAGGATGTCAACGCGAGACGCAGGCCTAGGGGGTTCACCGTCCTCCGGCATACCAAGATGGTTGCCTTCGTTGAAACCCCCTAGATCGACGTGGAAGCATTCGCGACTTGGGCCACAGTCCTTGTCGCCGAGGCTGTGGCTACTATCGGAGCAATCGGAGAGGCAGTAGTCACATGCGGTCATGAAGTCCCGCATGGCACTGGGGTTATCGAGCCCAGAGAAATCCCAACCAGAGTCGGGCTCATCATCTTCCTCGGAACCCAGAGGCCCGTAGGTCGAGACGGCCATCAGCCGGTCCCAGGGTGACCGCATATGATACCCCGGAGGGTTTGGACACGCCTTTATGAAAGCGTCCATCGAAGCGGGGTCGCTTGGTGGGTCGCAGCTGAATCTAAAAGGCATGGAACGGGAAACGGATGGTACCTCTTGATCGATGGGTGGTGACGAAGCCGCGTCAGGGACGGACTGCACCGTTGTCTCAGGTACGAGGCTAACGCTCAACAAGTCCTTCACGAGCGTGCTGGCGTCGTTCGTCTGCTTGGAGTTGGCGTGTTGCGGGGAAACGACGCTCGTCTTCGTCTCAGACGCGAAGTCAACGCCCGACGTGTCCCCCGTTGGGGCGCCGGCGCCGTCGACTCGCTCGACAACCGACGAGGTGCCGCCTCCTGCTTGGCCATGCCTGCCCCGCCTCCTCCTCCGTCGGCGGGGAAGGTGACGGGATAGACCCGGGTGTTGCTCTTACGCCACGTGGGGAAGACGTCGTCGATTCCGCCGCCGGCGGGCGGGCTGACGGCTGCCATTGTCGTTGTCACGCGGCGGAGGAAGGAATATCATGTCGTAGCTGCCGTCGAGGGACATGAACTCAAGGCTCCCGAAACGGAGCACCGTCCCGGGTTGAAGAGGTTGCTGGAGACTACCCATCTGGAGCTTGATGGGAAGCTGTTCGTCAACACGCAGCAGGCCCCTACCTGGCGTGCCAACTGTCGGCGTTTCGACCCCGGGGGGGTCCCTGGACCGACGAGTGAATTGTCGCCGCGTGTCCCAGCCCAGATGGGTCGGCGCGAGATGGAACACAAAGGGGGGAAGAAACAGGCAAAGGGGAAACCCGCGGCCTCCGTGTTGTCCTGCGCCCAGGTTGGTCGCGTGGGAGAACGAGCCACCGCATAAGGCTCTCCCTCGCGGACGCTTGTAACCCCCTACTGCAAGCGCACCTGACCTGGCGCAGGACAACACAGAGGCCGCGGGTTTCCCCTTTGCCTGTTTCTTCCCCCCTTTGTGTTCCGTCTCGCGCCGACCCATCTGGGCTAGGACACGCGACGACAATTCACTCGTCGGTCCAGGGACCCCCCGGGGTCGAAACGCCGACAGCGCCAACTGTCGGCGTTTTGACCCCGGGGGGTCCCTAGACCGACGAGTAAATTGTCGCCGCGTGTCCCAGCCCAGATGGGTCGGCGCGAGACGGAGCACAAAGGGGGGGAAGAACAGCAAAGGGGAAACCCGTGGCCTTCGTGTTGCCCTGCGCCCAGGTCGGGTGCGCTTGCAGTAGGGGGTTACAAGCGTCCGCGAAGGAGAGTGAGAGAGCCTTATGCGGTGGCCCGTTCTCCCGCGCGGCCAACCTTCTCGTACGAGAGCCCTGGACCTTCCTTTTATAGGCGTAAGGAGAGGGCCCAGGTGTACAATGGGGGTGTAGCAGTGTGCTAACGTGTCTAGCAGAGAGGAGCTAGAGCCCTAAGTACATGTCGTCGTGGCTTTCGGAGAGGTTTTGGCACCCTGTTCATGTGATGTCGTGGCCGTCGGAGGAGCGCTTGAGCCCTGTGGAAGGACAGCTGTCGGGGCTGTCGGATCCTTGTGGACGTCTCCTTGCTTCCGTAAGGGGCTGAGAGCCGCCGTCGTCATGGAGCACGCGGGGTGCCATCATTACTTGTTTACCGGGGCGAGCCAGATGGGACGCCGGTCTTGTTCCCCGTAGCCTGAGCTAGCTAGGGGTAGGGTAATGATGGCCCCCTGTGACGTGGCAGGTCCGAGCCCGAGGTCGGGCGAGGCGGAGGCTCCTCCGAGGTCGAGGTTGAGTCCGAGCACTGGGTCGGGCGAGGCGGAGACCGTCTTTCGAGGTCGAGGCTGAGTCCGAGCCCTGGGGTCGGGCGAGGCGGAGTCCATCGTCCGAGGTCGAGGTTGAGTCCGAGCCCTGGGTCGGGCAAGGCGGAGACCGTCTTCCGAGGTCGAGGCTGAGTCCGAGCCCTGGGTCGGGCGAGGCGGAGACCGTCTTCCGAGGTCGAGGCTGAGTCCGAGCCCTGGGGTCGGGCGAGGCAGAGCTTCCTATGGCACCCGAGGCTGGACTTAGCTGCTGTCAGCCTCACTCTGTCGAGTGGCACAGCAGTCGGAGCAGGGCAGGCGGCGCTGTTTTCCTGTCAGGTCGGTCCATGGAGCGGCGAAGTGACTGCGGTCACTTCGGCCCTGTCGACTGAGGAGCGTGCGTCAGGATAAGATGTCAGTCGATCCTTGCATTAAATGCTCCTGCGATACGGTCGGTTGGCGTGGCGATCTGGCCAAGGTTGCTTCTCCGCAAAGCCTGGGCCTCGGGCGAGCCGAAGGTGCGTCCGTTGCTTGAGAGGACCCTCGGGCGAGACGTGAATCCTCCTGAGTCGGCTGCCTTTGCCCGAGGCTGGGCTCGGGCGAGGCGGGATCGTGTCCCCTGAGTGGACGGAGCCTTGACCTGAATCGCGCCCATCAGGCCTTTGCAGTTTTGTGCTGATGGGGGTTACCAGCTGAGATTAGGAGTCTTGGGGGTACCCCTAATTATGGTCCCCGACAGTTAGTTATAGTTCATTGCTGAATCCAAATATTTCTGTATCTTTTTAAATTGTTCTACAAGTTTATTGGACCTGGGTCAAATGACTGCGATACAAAAGTTGCTTCTTGACCGGTTTGAGCAAAATCTTTTGAATAGTGATGATAAGATGGATTTCCAAGATTTTGTTGGGGGTGTTACGATACTGTAAATATTGTGGGCACAAGTAAGTTAGAAGTCACTTGAATCTAGGGTATGCACTGATATGGATGCTTTCATGACCTAGGTCAAATGTTTCTGAATTATGGTACATCTTAAAAAAAACTCCATATATATTCCAGATTCCACATGATTACAATACGCTATATATGGTATATTGTACACTTGTTCTTACATATGTCGATATCTCAATGTGTAGTCATTACATTTACAATAAGGCACAAAGTTTGGTTGTAATTCTAAAGGCTATTCTAGGTATTACACTATCTCCAACAGACTTCCTATCTCACTCTCTATTTCAGACTTCACTCTAAAAACGTACAATCTACAGTACAAAACAGTACTTTGCATGACCCTTAACTCTACACATCCACCACATAGCTTAAAGGAAATACATTATGGATGTAACTCTGGGGAACTGAAACGACATTGGAGCGACATTGCTTTTCTTCAGAGCTTCCCAAACTTCCGTCTGCATTGGTACTCTTGTCATGGCTGTGTTGTTCAGTATGCAACTCATAACACTCGCAGTGACCTAAACCTCACACCGGTTGTCTGGACTAGAATCAAAATGTTCTTCGTCGTCAGAATAACGTCCAACATAGTGCACTGTAATTTCTTGGCGCCTCGACCATTAGACCTGTTAGATGAGTAAAATTAATACCAAAGCACGCATCAATTTTTCCTAGGAACTTTGGGTGAAATCAACAAGCTAAATGACAAAACGTAATTTGCATCTCAGGCTTAGGAAGCAAACACCCAAACACGTTGGTAGAAACGTGTGAGACAGAAAGTGGTTGGTGAGAAGGTGCTCGGCCATTCCTTCATCCTGTTCTTCTGCATCAAGGACAAGAGCACAAGAGCACGCATTGCAGCACTGACTGAAGAACAACCACTTTAATTTGGCACTTCCTACGCTGCTGCTCACACACCGTAGTGCTAATAGTCCATCACCACCAATGGCTCCAAGGTTGCACTCTTCCTTGCCCTCAAGAAATTAGTAACAAGGATGTGGTCCTGCATCCCGTATGCACCTACTTTTTTCCGCTTTGAACGCCTTCGCTCGATGGGCATGGGTGCCTAGGAAAGGAGGGAGAGAACGAAGAAGAGACAGACGAATGGGACCCACATGTCAAATGGCCTATCCTACTTTTAATGTCTTAAGAAAACAAAGAGAAAACAAAGCCATTCGGTCTCTTGTCAACCAAACAATAGATATGATCACCATGCCTCTAAAAATCGAGACAGAATTGTCATATCCCATGACATGAATGGTCACTACACGTTGTGTTTTGGAGTGTTCTGATCAGGACGGGTGTGTTCTCGCCTTTATTTCTTCCACTTGAACATACATTGCGATGCAATTTGGCGCCGGCCGTTAGCAATGTGAGTTTCCCATTCTTCTTGATGAACACCTTAACAATTCCAGTTTGTAGTTTTTGAATAAAACTCGTTATGGTTGAAACTTACAAAATCACATCTAAGAATGCAGTTATTACCTCCCCGGCTTTGTTACAACATGACAAACAGAAGCAAAAACATATAAAAAAAAACTACTGTATTAAACAACACTTAATTACGCCGCATTAGCGTGTACCCGCGTCGTCGCGTCGCGTGCCATGGTAACCACATGGTGAAAGCGCTGCGCGTCACAGGGCACCTTGAGCACCCCGTGCTGCCCGTACCCGAACTGCTGCTCGGCCATCTCCAGCAGTGCCGCCATGCAAGGCTCCTCGAGGTCTCTCACGCGCACCAGGACCCTCGTCTCCGACGCACCTTCGTCGCGAACCAGCACCAGGGGCAGGTACCCTTTGGGGATCCTCTGCTGCTTGTCGCCGTCGTCGTCACGAATGGCCGCACTGGGCACGCAGCTCGCCAGGGCCTTCCTTGTCCAAGCGGCCATTGCTGTGGAATTGCAAGGTTGATAGGATACGATAGGATAGGATATGCGCCGGCCGGCCTGTTTCTTATGATGACTTGATGCTCAAACGACGACTCCCGATGATGAACAAGAGATGCAATGCAGGGGGGTTTTATACAGGAGTGCTGGTGGTGGTGGAGGTTCAAAGCCGACTCGGACTTTTTCCAGATCAGTAGACAGACGTGACTTGTGTCTTTGGGCATAGTGACACTGACCTGTCTACGTGCAAATTCATCATGGGTCTCCGTGTGCGTTTTAGCTAGAATATACTCTGTTACTCCGTACGTACTATGTTGTTGTTCCCGTCAACATCATTAAATTAATCAAACTCGGTAATAAAAGGCTCCTATATTGTATGCCTCTGTCATCTATCAGTGGAGGTTTCATCCGTTAATCATCCCTCCGTCCCACACACAGAGTGCCACTCCCACTTTTCTATATCTATAGCACTCACTATATATAATCCACTAATAGTTTCAACTTTACGGAACTGACCTAACCAAATCGCTCTTACACTCATAACATCCACTAAATCTACCAAACAAATAACACTCAGACTTAACACACCATCAAAACTAATGGTTCGGATTACTGGATAACCCCATCAACCTCTCGCAAATCCAATGAACAATATTATTTGGATCATCCATTACTCCTCATCCCGCTCCTTCTCTCTCCCTCACGACCCCATCGCCTCCAGCCTCCCCCTCCCCCTATGTTCCCGTCGTCATCTCCCCCTCACTTACGTCGCCGCACCGTTAACCCCTCCCTTTGCGCCATCGCCATCAACCCCCCCTCCTCCACAGGATCGTAGTGTTAGCATGTGGTATATGATAGTTTAAAAAATATTTTTAATGTTGAATATATATATATATATATATATATGTATGTATGGAAGATGTATTAGAAGCTCAGGACTTCCAATAGTTGCAGCAAGCCCCATCCATCTCCCGGACCACACCCAACAACCAGGCACATGCGGTCGGGCACGTTCCCCCGCCATGCACCAGGTTAAACTTTCACACACGCGTCAGTCAAACCCCGGTCCAACACCCACCTCTCACATGGGACACACGCTATAAATTGCAGTTCTATTTTTTACGCGAATAGCGTAAATAGTTCACAGAAATAGCGTAAATAGTTCTTAGAGATAGCATAAAAAAACCCCGTCCAGCCACTGTATCACGTCCACATGCTCAGACACATGCATGCAGATCCTATTTTTATAGTAGATCCGATAATTATGGCAGGTCATGGGGAGTTTCCATTGCATGTGCGCAAATTTTGGATGACATTTTCGTTTCCACTGCATGCACACAAAAATTGGATGTCACCAGAAATATATAGGATCGCTCCAACACCCGTGAAGTTAGCCTCGTTAGAACCAGTTTATGATATATACTGATACTAATTATGCTACACAGTGTATGTATTTATGCAATTCGGTACACTGCATAAAAATTTGTTTCCTACTGCATGCACACAAATTTAGGATAACAGTAATGAGTGATGAAAGGAAATAGATTGACATGTATAGAAACAAAAAAACTTATTTAAATGCTTTATTTCCTCCATAAATATAAGATCACTCCAACTTTATGATATACACTAATACTAATTATGCTACACGGTGTAGGTATTTATACAATGCAGTACACTGTGTAAAAATCTAGCATGCGGTTCACTTGTGGACGTATCTCCATGTTCGAGCACAAAAACCTTCAGTTTTGAGCGTAAAAACTCATAGTTATGAGAGTAAATAGTGATCCAACATGAAAGTTGTTGAAAACCTTTTGATGTTGGTATAGTTATATATGTATACAAAGTTACATAAAAATATGTACGTGATTGTATGTCGTCCTCCACCAGGAACATGCATTCACGCGCGCCCCCCACCAGACGCATGCATGCGATCCTATTTTCACAACAAATTTAAAAATATATGGCAACCACTAGGCACATGCATGCAGTTCCTATTTTTATGTAGATCTGAAAATTATGGCAAGTCGTGGGAGTTCCCATTGCATATGCAAAAAAATTGAAAGACATTTTATTTCCCACAGCATACACGGAAAAAATGGATGGCTGATATCGCACAAATCATAAATCGAAATTTGCATACATATCTATATCGTACATCATAGTTAATGGAAAAAATCCTAGTATGGGCTCAACCAACAGCCGCATGCATAAATAGAGGATTGGAGTAGGTCGTCGCCGGAGGACGCCACCGAGGCCATCAGATGAGTTGGTTATCGAATGATGCCCGAACCGCCGTGCAGACCGCCGACACTCACAGCCTGCGCCTTACGCGATCACTGTCACCGCCGGAGCCACCCACGCCTCACGTGCCCACGACATGCATCTCGAGGACATCGTCGCCGCCGCTAAAACCCTAATTCATGGCAGCCCGGGTAAAACGAGGCGCTCTACCATGGTAAAGTTGTGTTTGTCCGTATGTGCCTCAGTCGTCAGGGCTTCCCTAGTCGCGCTCTTTATGGTGGGCGGCGAAGATCTCCATCATCATCATTACCATCTCTGTGCCATGCTGACCCTTTGTCTCTGTAGCCTGGGTCTCGGCGTGACCCGTCGTGTTGTGGGTCCTGTATGCGGCCAGTCCACTTAGGCCTAGGATCGATATGTCATGAGTGGGCCATAGGCTTTGGGGCCCATAGGTCATGAGTGGAAGGTGGGCTGACTCTCCCTCTCCGTGGCTCGGTGCAAGGCACAGTTAATGCAGCTGGTCACTTATGTCGGGCCAGTTCTGGGTCAGGCGTGGAATCCAATCGAGTGACTTCCTCTCGATGCGCCCGACCCCCCTTTCGGCTCTGCCTTGCCTAACCCCGGGCTCGGTGCATCAGGGCTAACAGAGGGCGGGTCCTTCTAGGGTGAACATTTTCCCTGACCTTCTATTGACTAGTGGGCCCAGAGGCCCTGGGTCACTTCCCAACACACACCTTTTTGTCAACACATCATTCATCTCACAGATCAGAATGTATGGGTTCTAGAGGTGCCAGATGTCTCTCCTCAACAACCTTATGAGGCTTTTGAGGTTGCTTCGACTGCACACAACTACGTCACTTAAAACCTTTGACGATGGTGAAATTTGGAATTAAACTCATGGTGAAAAGACGAGACATATAACCAAAATTAATATGACACAAACGAGAATGCCAAAGACTCGTAAGAGTATCAACATTAGCGCACATATGGTTCACAAACTTATTATTGAAATGCAACAGAGAAAAGTGGAACAAGCCTCCGCAATCATAGCATTTACCAATAAATTGTTCGGACTTAGACACTACTACTTTATTGGACTTCAAAACTACCTTCAACCCATCTCTACATAGAAGGGTACTGCTAACGAGATTCTTGTTCATAGAAGGGACATGTTGCATGTTTGAGAGCACCTAGAGGGGGGTGAATAGGTGATCCTGTAAAACTTGAACTTAATGCCACAAAAACTTGGTTAAGTGTTAGCACAGTATTGCCAAGTGGCTAGAGAGGAGTCTCAACAAAACACAATAACCACAAGGATATCAATCACAGAGATGGCATGGTGGTTATCCCGTGGTTCGGCCAAGACCAACGCTTGCCTACTCCACGTTGTGGCGTCCCAACGGACGAGGGTTGCAATCAACCCCTCTCAAGTGGTCCAAAGACCCACTTGAATACCACGGTGTTTGCTTTTCTTTTCTATATCCCGTTCGCGAGGAATATCCACAACTTGGAGTCTCTCGCCCTTACAAAGATGTTCACAAAGAAGCACAGAGTAAGGGAGGAATTAGCAACTCACACAAGACACAAAGATCACAGCAAATACGCACACACAAGACCCAGACTTAAGCTCAAAAGACTAGCACACTAGAACGGAGCTCAAATCACTAGAATGTCGAACAAGTGCGCAAGAATGGAGTGTGAGTGATCAAGAGTGCTCAAGGAATGCTTGGTATTTTTCTCCATGCGCCTAGGGGTCCCTTTTATAGCCCCAAGGCAGCTAGGAGCCGTTGAGAGCAATCCGGGAAGGCAATTCTTGCCTTCTGTCGCCTGGCGCACCGGACAGTCCGGTGCACCACCGGACACTGTCCGGTGCGGATTTCCTTCCTTATTTGGCGAAGCCGACCGTTGGCAGCCTTGGAGCCGTTGGCGCACCGGACAGTCCGGTGCCCCATCCCGACCGTTGGCTCGGCCACGTGTCCCGCGCAGATCGCGCAGCCGACCATTGGCCCGGCCGACTGTTGGCTCACCGGACAGTCCGGTGCACACCGGACAGTCCGGTGAATTATAGCCGTACGCCGTTAATTCCTTCCCGAGAGCGGCAAGTTCGCCTGAGCCAGCCTGGCACACCGGACACTGTCTGGTGCACCACCGGACAGTCCGGTGCACCCAGACCGAGCTGACTTTGGCTAAACAGAGCCATCTCATTTCCAATTCGATCTTTCCTGTTTCCAACACTTAGACACAATACATTAGCCCATAAAACAATGTACTAAGTCTAGAAACATACCTTTTGACATGATTTGCACTTTTGTCCATCACATTGCACAGATCAACACAAAAGCACTTGCGTCGGCACTCAATCACCAAAATACTTAGAAATGGCCCAAGGGCACATTTCCCTTTCAATGTTCCTCAGCTGCACGATCTTCTCTAAACTAAAACGGGATCAATCTTGGCCCCTTTAACCCCATTGCCTCACCAAAATCTTCAACTGAGAGTAAAAAGGCAATAAGAGTACTAAGATGAACTTGAAAAAAGTTACTCTTTGATCGGAGTGTAGTGGAAGTCTTGCATGGTCCAAGTCCACCTTTTCCCTTTCAATCCACCTTCGTGACTAAATCAGGCAAACTCAAGCACACAGTTAGTCTCAAAGGGTCAAGTTGTAGCACATCTCCCCCTAAATTTGTACATCACTTGCAAAGGACTTGTGAGGTCCAGGGAGTGCATGTACAACTTGAGCACCATAAATAAACAACACAATGCAAAAGGAACATGATCAAAGGCATAAACACATGTATGCTATAAATCAATCCAAGTTCCGCGAATCTAAGACATTTAGCTCACTACGCAACTTGCAAAAGGTCTGCTCATCTAAAGGCTTGGTAAAGATATCGGCTAGCTGGTTCTCGGATCTAACATGAAACACTTCGATATCTCCCTTTTGCTGGCGGTCTCTCAAAAAGTGATGCCGGATGTCTATGTGCTTTGTGCGGCTGTGTTCAACAGGATTATCCGCCATGCGGATAGCACTCTCATTATCACATAGGAGTGGGACTTTGCTCAGATTGTAGCCAAAGTCCCTAAGGGTTTGCCTCATCCAAAGTAGTTGCGCACAACACTGTCCTGCGGCAACGTACTCGGCCTCAGCGGTGGATAGGGCAACAGAAGTTTGTTTCTTAGAACTCCATGACACCAGGGACCTTCCTAAGAATTGGCACGTCCCCGATGTACTCTTCCTATCGACCTTACATCCAGCATAGTCGGAGTCTGAATATCCAATCAAGTCAAAGGTAGACCCCTTTGGATACCATATCCCGAAACAAGGCGTAGCAACTAAATATCTAAGAATTCGCTTCACAGCCACTAAGTGACACTCCTTAGGATCGGATTGAAATCTAGCACACATGCAAACGATAAGCATAATATCCGGTCTACTAGCACATAAATAAAGTAAAGACCCTATCATAGACCGGTATGCTTTTTGATCAACGGACTTACCTCCTTTGTTGAGGTCGGTGTGTCCGTCGGTTCCCATCGGAGTCTTTGCGGGCTTGGCGTCCTTCATCCCAAATCACTTGATCAAGTCTTGCGTGTACTTGGTTTGAGAGATGAAGATTCCATCCTTGAGTTGCCTCACTTGGAACCCAAGGAAGTAGCTTAACTCGCCCATCATCGACATCTCGAATTTCTGAGTCATCACCCTGCTAAACTCTTCACAAGACTTTTGGTTAGTAGAACCAAATATTATGTCATCGACATAAATTTGGCACACAAAAAGATCACCATCACAAGTCTTAGTAAAAAGAGTTGGATCAGCTTTCCCAAACTTGAAAGCATTAGCAATTAAAAAGTCTCTAAGGCATTCATACCATGCTCTTGGGGCTTGCTTAAGTCCATAGAGTGCCTTAGAGAGCTTACACACGTGGTCGGGGTACCGTTCATCCTCGAAGCCAGGGGGTTGCTCCACGTACACCTCCTCCTTGATTGGTCCGTTGAGGAAAGCGCTCTTCACATCCATTTGGAACAACCTGAAGGAATGATGAGCGGCATATGCTAGCAAGATATGAATGGACTCTAGCCTAGCCACAGGAGCAAAAGTCTCCTCAAAGTCCAAACCTGCGACTTGGGCATAACCTTTTGCCACAAGTCGTGCCTTGTTCCTTGTCACCACCCCATGCTCGTCTTGTTTGTTGCGGAACACCCACTTGGTTCCCACAACATTTTGCTTGGGACGAGGCACCAGTGTCCAAACTTCATTTCTTTTGAAGTTGTTGAGCTCCTCCTGCATGGCCAACACCCAGCCCGGATCTAGCAAGGCCTCTTCTACCCTGAAAGGCTCAATAGAAGAGACAAAGGAGTAATGCTCACAAAAATTAACTAATCGAGACCGAGTAGTTACTCCCTTGCTAATGTCACCCAAAATCTGGTCGACATGATGATCTCTTTGAATCATCGCTCGAACTTGGGTTGGAGGTGCCGGTTGCGCTTCTTCCTCCATCACATGATTATCTTGTGCTCCCCCTTGATCACACGCCTCCTTTTGATGAACATGTTCATCGTCTTGAGTTGGGGGATGCACCATTGTTGAGGAAGAAGGTTGATCTCGCACATCTTGTTCATGTGGCCGCACATCTCCAATCGCCATGGTGCGTATTGCGGCCGTTGGAACTTCTTCTTCATCTACATCATCACAATCAAAAACTTGCTCTCTTGGAGAGCCATTAGTCTCATCAAATACAACGTCGCTAGAGACTTCAACCAAACCCGATGATTTGTTGAAGACTCTATACGTCTTTGTATTTGAGTCATAACCTAACAAAAACCCTTCTACGGCTTTGGGAGCAAATTTGGAATTCCTACCCTTCTTCACTAGAATGTAGCATTTACTCCCAAAAACTCGAAAATACGCAACATTGGGTTTGTTACCGGTTAGTAGCTCATACGACGTCTTCTTGAGGAGTCGATGAAGGTAGACCCTGTTGATGGCGTGGCAAGCCGTGTTCACGGCTTCCGACCAAAAGCGCTCGGGGGTCTTGTACTCTCCAAGCATCGTCCTCGCCATGTCTATAAGCGTCCTGTTCTTCCTCTCTACCACACCATTTTGCTGTGGTGTGTAGGGAGCGGAGAACCGTGCTTGATCCCTTCCTCCTCAAGGTACTCCTCCACTTGAAGGTTCTTGAACTCGGACCCATTGTCGCTCCTTATCTTTTTCACCTTGAGCTCAAACTCGTTTTGAGCTCTCCTTAGGAAGCGCTTGAGAGTCCCTTGGGTTTCAGATTTATCCTGCAAAAAGAATACCCAAGTGAAGCGGGAAAAGTCATCAACTATAACAAGACCATACTTACTTCCTCCTATACTTAGATAGGCGACGGGTCCTAAGAGGTCCATGTGAAGCATCTCCAAAGGTCTTGATGTGGTCATCACATTTTTGGTGTGATGAGAGCTTCCCACCTGTTTGCCTGCTTGACAAGCTGCATAAGGTCTATCTTTTTCGAATTGCACATTAGTTAAACCTATCACGTGTTCTCCCTTTAGAAGTTTGTGAAGGTTCTTCATCCCCACATGTGCTAAGCGGCGATGCCACAGCCAGCCCATGCTAGTCTTAGCAATTAAGCATGCATCTAGACCGGCCTCCTCTTTTGCAAAATCAACTAAGTAGAGTTTGCCGTCTAATACACCCTTAAAAGCTAATGAACCATCACTTCTTCTAAAGACAGACACATCTACATTTGTGAATAGACAATTATATCCCATATTGCACAATTGACTAACAGATAACAAATTATATCCAAGAGACTCAACTAAAAACACATTAGATATAGAGTGCTCGGATGAAATAGCAATTTTACCTAACCCTTTTACCTTGCCTTGATTCCCATCACCGAATATTAGTGAATCTTGGGAATCCTTGTTTTTGACGTAGGAGGTGAACATCTTCTTCTCCCCCGTCATATGGTTTGTGCATCCGCTGTCAATAATCCAGCTTGAACCCCCGGATGCATAAACCTGCAAGGCAAATTTAGGCTTGGGTCTTAGGTACCCAACTCATGTTGGGTCCTACAAGGTTAGTACAAATATCCTTAGGGACCCAAATGCAAGTTTTGTCTCCCTTGCATTTTGCCCCTAATTTTCTAGCAACTATCTTTCTATCCTTTCTACAAATAGAAAAGGAAGCATTTAAAGCATGATATATTGTAGAAGGTCCATTCATAACTTTCCTGGGAACATTAACAATATTCTTTCTAGGCACATGATGAATATTTTTCCTAGGCATATCTCTACCATGCATATAGGAAGAACCAGAAGCAAACATGGCATGAGAGTCAACGGCATCATAAGCACTACAACTCCTATAAGACTGTCTTCTATCATGGTACATAAAAGTATGGTTCTTTTTAGCACTACTAGCCATAGGGGCCTTCCCTTTCTCCTTGGCGGAGATGGGAGCCTTATGGCTTGTTAAGTCCTTGGTTTCCCTCTTGAAGCCAAGTCCATCCTTAATTGAGGGGTGTCTACCAATCGTGTAGGCATCCCTTACAAATTTTAGCTTATCAAATTCATTCTTGCTAGTCTTAAGTTTGGCATTAAGACTAGCTAATTCATCATTCAATTTGGAAATTGAAACTAGGTGTTCACTACAAGCATCAATGTCAAAATCTTTACACCTATTGCAAATCATAACATGTTCTACACAAGAGTTAGATTTACTCGCTATAACTAACTTAACATTTAAATCATCATTTATGCTCCTTAAGCTAGAAATTGTCTCATGGCAAGAAGATAGTTCACAAGAAAGCATTTCATTTCTCTTAACTTCTAAAGCATGAGATTTTTGTGCCTCTACAAATTTGTCATGCTCTTCGTATAAAAGGTCCTCTTGTTTCTCTAAAAGTTTATCCTTTTCATTCAAGGCATCAATCAATTCATTAATCTTATCTATTTTAGTTCTATCCAATCCCTTGAACAAACTAGAGTAATCTATTTCTTCATCACTAGACTCATCATCACTAGAAGAATCATAAGTGGCATTGTTTCGAGTACATACCTTCTTCTCCTTCGCCATGAGGCATGTGTGATGCTCGTTGGGGAAGAGGGATGACTTGTTGAAGGCGGTGGCGGCGAGTCCTTCATTGTCGGAGTCAGATGACGAACAATCCGAGTCCCACTCCTTGCCAAGATGTGCCTCGCCCTTAGCCTTTTTGTATGCCTTCTTCTTTTCTCTCTTGTTCCCCTGTTCCTGGTCACTATCATTATCGGGGCAGTTAGCGATAAAATGACCAATCTTACCACACTTGAAGCATGAGCGCTTCCCCTTTGTCTTGGTCTTGCTTGGCTGACCCTTGTGACTCTTTAGCGCCATTTTGAAGCGCTTGATGATGAGAGCCATTTCTTCATCATTTAGTCCTGCCGCCTCAACTTGTGCCACCTTGCTAGGTAGCGCCTCCTTGCTTTTTGTTGCCTTGAGAGCAAGGGGTTGAGGCTCATTGATTGGACCATTCAGTGCGTCGTCCACGTATCTTGCCTCCTTGATCATCATTCGCCCGCTCACGAACTTCCCAAGAACTTCTTCGGGCGACATCTTGGTGTACCTAGGATTTTCACGAATATTGTTCACCAGATGTGGATCAAGAACAGTAAAGGACCTTAGCATTAGGCGAACGACGTCGTGGTCTATCCATCGCGTGCTTCCGTAGCTCCTTATTTTGTTGATAAGGGTCTTGAGCCGGTTGTATGTTTGGGTTGGCTCCTCGCCCCTTATCATCGCGAATCTTCCAAGCTCTCCCTCCACCAACTCCATCTTGGTGAGTAAGGTGACGTCGTTCCCCTCATGAGAGATCTTGAGGGTGTCCCAGATCTTCTTGGCATTGTCCAAGTCGCTCACCTTATGGTACTCGTCCCTGCACAAAGAGGATAACAACACAGTAGTGGCTTGTGCATTCTTATGAATCTGTTCATTAATAAATATAGGACTATCCGAGCTATCAAATTTCATTCCATTCTCAACAATCTCCCATATGCTTGGATGGAGAGAGAACAAGTGACTACGCATTTTGTGACTCCAAAATCCATAGTCCTCCCCATCAAAGTGTGGAGGTTTGCCAAGAGGGATGGAAAGCAAATGTGCATTTGAGCTATGCGGGATACGCGAATAATCGAAAGAGAAGTTTGAGTTAGCCGTCTTTTGTTTGTCGTAGTCGTTGTCGTCGTTGTCCTTTTGGGAAGAAGTGGACTCATCGCTTTCGTCATAGTAGACGATCTCCTTGATGCGTCTTGTATTCTTCTTCTTCCCATCTTTGCGTTTGTGGCCCGAGCCCGAGTCGGTAGGCTTGTCATCCTTGGGCTCATTGACGAATGACTCTTTCTCCTTGTCATTGATCACAATCCCCTTGCCCTTAGGATCCATCTCTTAGGGCGGTTAGTCCCTTTCTTGAAGAGAACGACTCTGATACCAATTGAGAGCACCTAGAGGGGGGTGAATAGGTGATCCTGTAAAACTTGAACTTAATGCCACAAAAACTTGGTTAAGTGTTAGCACAGTATTGCCAAGTGGCTAGAGAGGAGTCTCAACAAAACACAATAACCACAAGGATATCAATCACAGAGATGGCACGGTGGTTATCCCGTGGTTCGGCCAAGACCAACGCTTGCCTACTCCACGTTGTGGCGTCCCAACGGACGAGGGTTGCAATCAACCCCTCTCAAGTGGTCCAAAGACCCACTTGAATACCACGGTGTTTGCTTTTCTTTTCTATATCCCGTTCGTGAGGAATATCCACAACTTGGAGTCTCTCGCCCTTACAAAGATGTTCACAAAGAAGCACGGAGTAAGGGAGGAATTAGCAACTCACACAAGACACAAAGATCACAGCAAATACGCACACACAAGACCCAGACTTAAGCTCAAAAGACTAGCACACTAGAACGGAGCTCAAATCACTAGAATGTCGAACAAGTGCGCAAGAATGGAGTGTGAGTGATCAAGAGTGCTCAAGGAATGCTTGGTATTTTTCTCCATGCGCCTAGGGGTCCCTTTTATAGCCCCAAGGCAGCTAGGAGCCGTTGAGAGCAATCCGGGAAGGCAATTCTTGCCTTTTGTCGCCTGGCGCACCGGACAGTCCGGTGCACCACCGGACACTGTCCGGTGCGGATTTCCTTCCTTATTTGGCGAAGCCGACCGTTGGCAGCCTTGGAGCCGTTGGCGCACCGGACAGTCCGGTGCCCCATCCCGACCGTTGGCTCGGCCACATGTCCCGCGCAGATCACGCAGCCGACCATTGGCCCGGCCGACTGTTGGCTCACCGGACAGTCCGGTGCACACCGGACAGTCCGGTGAATTATAGCCGTACGCCGTTAATTCCTTCCCGAGAGCGGCAAGTTCGCCTGAGCCAGCCTGGCACACCGGACACTGTCTGGTGCACCACCGGACAGTCCGGTGCACCCAGACCGAGCTGACTTTGGCTAAACAGAGCCATCTCATTTCCAATTCGATCTTTCCTGTTTCCAACACTTAGACACAATACATTAGCCCATAAAACAATGTACTAAGTCTAGAAACATACCTTTTGACATGATTTGCACTTTTGTCCATCACATTGCATAGATCAACACAAAAGCACTTGCGTCGGCACTCAATCACCAAAATACTTAGAAATGGCCCAAGGGCACATATCCCTTTCAATGTTCCTCAGCTGCACGATCTTCTCTAAACTAAACTTCAGATCCACCATGCCAGTGCCATGAACAGAAGCATGTGACACATTCCAAATTTAGATAGAGGAATCATGGGCGATCTGATAATAAGAGAACATATTAATGATATAACACACATGAATATTAGCACTAGTATCAAATCACCAACTAGGTGTCTGAAAAACTAAGAAAATGAAAGGTAGATTATCATACCCTTTGTCTCCCACATTGCTAGTGATCAATGTGTTGATATTGCCCTTTTTGCCATGACGATCCGCTCGATCATGACAGTCCTTGGTAAATGTAGCATCTCAAAAATTCAAATCCTAAAATTTTCTCAAACTTGCTCTAAATTCAAAATGAATTTCAAATTTCATTTCAAAATGTTTGTTTGCGAGTTGATATCAACAAATAAAGTATAGTGGTCTATATTCTCTCTAAAATCCTCATCAAAATATCCTACAAATATTTCCCCAGTGACCCCCTCAAATTCTTTCCAGAAATACCACCTAGATATTTCCCCAGTGATCCCTTCAAGTTCTTTCCAGAAATATTGTCTAAATATTCCACCGATAATTCTCCAAGTATTTTCTTCCTCAGAAATACCTTCCGAATCATTTTTGAAGTCCCCACAAATATTTTCTTCATAACTTTTCTCATGCTCATACGTATATGTATGCCTCCAGTGTCATACGGTGAGATCTACAAGCTAATCTCACTTATACAAGACAAATACATGCTAATCTCCCACTAATCCTCTCATCCCTCCCCCTAATTCCCCCACCATGGCTATAAATAGAGGGGCAAGGGCCTCCTCTCATCCCACCCCAATCCATTTCATGGCAACTCTCTTCCCCCCCACACACACCCACTCCATGTTACACACAAGCACACACTAGCACAAGGATCGTTCGATCGTTCTTCGATCGTTCGTTCCCTGTTCTTAGTTTGATCGTTCGTTCGTCCGATCGTTCGATCGTTCGTCCTATCGTTCATGGTTCGTTCGTCCGATCGTTTGATCGTTCGTCCGTTCGTTCGTCCAAACAATCTTTTTCCTACCGTTATGCTGCCGAAATTCTGATCGTTCGTTCGTTCGATCATTCGATCATTCATCGTTCGTTCATAGTTCCTATTCATCGTTCATCGTTCGTTCATAGTCCCTATTCATCGTTCTTCTAGATAATCTTTGTCCTACCGTTATGCTGCTGAAATTCTGATCGTTCGTTCGACCGATCATTCGATCGTTCGTCCGTTCGTTCATCCAAATAATCTTTTTCCTGCCGTTATGCTGCCGAAATTCCGATCGTTCGTTCGTTCGATCATTCGATCGTTCATCGTTCGTTCATAGTTCCTATTCATCGTTCATCGTTCGTTCATAGTGTCGGCGTTTCGACCCCGGGGGTCCCTGGACCGACGAGTAAATTGTCGCCGCGTGCCCCAGCCCAGATCGGTCGGCGCGAGACGGAGCGCGAAGGGGGGAAAAAGCCGGAGGGAGACAGGAGTAAAAGGGGAAACCCGCGGCCTTCATGTTTGTCCCGCGCCTAGGTCGGGTGCGCTTGCAGTAGGGGGTTACAAGCGTCCGCGAGGGAGGGAGCGAGAGGCTTATGCGCGCGCCGTCCCGTCCTTCCCCGTGCGGCCAACCCTCTATAAGAGGGCCTTGGACCTTCCTTTTATAGGCGTAAGGAGAGGGTCCAGGTGTACAATGGGAGATGTAGCAGTGTGCTAACGTGTCTAGCAGAGAGGAGCTAGTGCCCTAAGTACATGCCGTCGTGGCAGACAGAGAGGTTTTGGCACCCTGTTTGTGTGATGTCGTGGCCGTCGGAGGAGCGCTGGAGCCTGGCGGAAGGACAGTTGTTGGGGCTATCGAGTCCTTGCTGACGTCTCCTTGCTTCCATAAGGGGGCTGAGAGCCGCCGTCGTCATGGAGTACGCAGGGCGCCATCATTATTTGCTATGCCAGGGTGAGCCAGATGGGACGCCGGTCTTGTTCCCCGTAGCCAGAGCTAGCTAGGGGTAGGGTAATGATGGCCCCTCCTGTGGCATGGTCGGTCCGAGCCCTGGGTAGGGCGAGGCGGAGGCTCCTCCGAGGTCGAGGTCGAGTCTGTCTTCCGAGGTCGAGGCCGAGTCCGAGCCCTTGGGTCGGGCGAGGCGGAGACCGTCAGCTGAGGCCAGGGTTGAGTCCGAGCCCTGGGGTCGGGCGAGGCGGAATTCGTCGTCTTCCGGGGCCGAGCCCGAGTCCGAGCCCTGGGGTCAGGCGAGGCGGAGTTCGTCGTCTTCCGGGGCCAAGCCCGAGTCCGAGCCCTAGGGTTGGGCGAGGCGGAGTTCGTCGTCTTCCGGGGCCGAGCCCGAGTCCGAGCCCTGGGGTCGGGCGAGGCGGAGTTCGTCGTCTTCCGGGGCCGAGTCCGAGTCAGAGCCCTGGGGTCGGGCGAGGCGAAGCTTCCTATGGCGCCCGAGGCCGGACTTGGCTGCTGTCAGCCTCACTCTGTTGAGTGGCACAACAGTCGGAGCGGCGCAGGCGGCGCTGTCCTCTTGTCAGGCTGGTTAGTGGAGCGGCGAAGTGACTGCGGTCACTTCGGCTCTGTCGACTGAAGGGCGCGCGTCAGGATAAGGTGTCAGGCCTTCTTTGCATTAAATGCTCCTGCGATACGGTCGGTCGTCGTGGTGATTTGGCCAAGGTTGCTTCTTGGCGAAGATTGGGCCTCGGGCGAGCCGAAGGTGTGTCCGTTGCTTGAGGGGGTCCTCGGGCGAGACATGAATCCTCCGGGGTTGGCTGCCCTTGCCCGAGGCTGGGCTCGGGCGAGGCGAGATCGTGTCCCTTGAGTGGACCGAGCCTTGACTTAATCGCACCCATCAGGCCTTTGCAGCTTTGTGCTGATGGGGGTTACCAGCTGAGATTAGGAGTCTTGGGGTACCCCTAATTATGGTCCCCGACAGTAGCCCCCGAGCCTCGAAGGGAGTGTTAATACTCGCTTGGAGGCTTTTGTCGCACTTTTTTGCAAGGGGGCCGGTGTTTCTCGGTTGCGTTTTGTTCCGGTGGGTGCGCGCGAGCGCACCCGCCAGGTGTAGCCCCCGAGGCCTCAGAGGAGTGGTTTGACTCCTTCGAGGTCTTAATGCGTTTCGCGATGCTTCGGCCGGTCTGGTTGTTCCCTCATGCGAGCTGGCCGTAGCCCGGGTGCACGGTCGGGTCCCAAGTTCTCGGGCTGGTATGTTGACGCTGTCAATGGTTTGGCCGGAGCCGGGTTTGCGAGAGCAGCCCCTGAGCCTCCGCACAGAGCGAGAGGACGGTCAAGGACAGACTCGACTTTTTTACATACGCCCCTGCGTCGCCTTTCCGCAAGGAGGAGGGGGGAAAAGCGCCATGTTGCCCTTGGAGGGCGCCGAACATGGTGTCTCCAGTGAGCTGCTAACGAGTAATCCGAGTGGACGCCCGTGCCCCATTTGTTAGGGGTCGGCTAGTGGCCCGGAGGCGCGCTCCAAAAGTACCTGCGGATGATTTGCCAGACCCGGTCCCCTTTTGACGGGGTCCGAGGGCTCGATGCCTCCCTCTGATGGGATTCCGTTACAAAATCGTTCCCATTGGTCTCGGAAATGTCCTAGGGTACCTCGGGAGCGTAGCCCAAGCCTTGGTTATGTATCGAACGTACCCAGGGTCACCCCTCGCTCTGCGTCTAAGGCGGCTGTGAACCCTTCGAGGGCCAGCCTACGAACCCCTGATCAGTAGTGGGCGCGGAGCCCGAGTGGCCTGAGGCGGCCGTTGAACCCTTCTGAGGGGCCGGCCTTCGAACCTCTGACCAGTAGTGGGTACGGAGCCCGAGCGCTCTGAGGCGGCTATTGAACCCCTCCGAGGGGCCAGCCTTCGAACCTCTGATCGGTAGGGGGGCTCGGGGCCCGTTTCCTTCGCGGAGAAGGATCCCTTCCGGGGTATCCCCTTTCCCGGTCCCTGTTGTAAGAGAGAGAAAGAGGAAGAGGGAAAGGATACGAAATCGAATGACGTGGCGCACCTTTTTTGATGCGGTCATTATGGCGGAGGTGAAGCGTCGCCTGCTTCGCCCGCCAAAGGTGTCGCCCGTCCTGCCGCAGAGTTAATGCGACGGGACGAGTGGTTCACGGGGCGGCCGTTGCGTGTGCGCGAGCCGTTCGAGGAACTGGCGTTTTGCTTTGAGTTTTGAATCCCGCGGCGGGTTCGGGCGAAGTGTTGAATGGGTCTCGCCTGGGTCTTTATATATTCGGGAGAGGGACCGGTGACGGTTTTTTACTCTTGCTACTTGCCTCCTTCTTAGGTTTTCGCAACCCGAGGGAATAGCCAGAGAAAGGAAACCGCTCACCCAGTCCTTTCCACCGCCATCTCTTCTGCTTGGTGATGGCCGATCGGGTGACCATTGTTCCGCCACGTGACCCATGGCCTTTCTCCACCGTCACGGCGGATGACCTGGAGGCCCTTGTCGCTGAGGGTTTGCTTCGCCCTCTCTCCGGTGACTCACAGCCGGAGTGGATGCCTCCCCCGAGCGGAGCCGCCCCGTCCCTGCCACCGAGGTATGTCGTGAGCTTCGTCTCCTTTCACGAGCGGGGGTTCGGAGTGCCGGCAAGCCGTTTTATGCGGGCGATTCTGCATGTCTACGGGGTGGAGCTGCACAACCTCAGTCCCAACTCCATCTCGCAAGCCGCCATCTTCGCGGCGGTTTATGAAGGATACTTGGGGATTGACCCTCACTGGGACCTGTGGACTCATTTCTTCTCCGCGGAGCTTTTCGCCTCGCCGACGGGGGAGAGAAGGGTCTGCACGGCAGTGCGGGCCGGTGGCTGCATCCTCCAGCTGAGGCAGGCGCGGGCGCCGTAGTATATCCCCGCCATCCTTGCGTCCTCGAACAAAGGGTGGCAGCGCCGGTGGTTCTATCTCCGAAATGACGACGGGAGGCTCCCGTCGTTTTCTCAGCGAGTGGTGACCGCCGCCGCCGATATCTGGCGCTACGGGACCCCGCGCGACAGACAGAAGAATCTCCAGCCCCTTCTGAAGGCCCTGGAGGAGTTGCGGAAAGGAGGGCTCACCGCTGCGGGAGTGGTTGCCGCCATTCATCGCCGGAGGGTGCTCCCCTTGACGGAGCGGCGGCTGCCGCTTTGGGAGATGACGCCGGGGGCCGACTTGGAGGGTTTGCGGATGTCCTCGGATCCCCTTCCCGTCGACGACCTCCACATGCGGGTAGCCGTCACGTTGGGGAAGCCGGACGCCGGCGCTCTTTCCCAGCCCTCGATGCGTCCCGACCGCGGGTGTGTGTCCCTGGTGAGTGTTCGCTCCTTCTTTCTCCTTGCGTCGGATTGCCCTTGGTTCTCACAGCCGAGACTTTTCGTCTGTCTCCAGGAGGTAGGGCATCACAAGCCTTCCCGGCCACCGGTCCCGGAGGACGCGGTGGACCGAGCTCCACGGAGGGTTGCCGCGGAGAAGAGGAAGGAGAAAAAGGACGCGAAGAAGGCTCGGGCCCGCGAGCGGACGTGAGCTAGGGACGCCTTGGAAAAGCTCCGTCGTCGGCAGGAGAGGGATGGGCTCCCGAGGGAGCCGTCGCCGGAGACGCCTGACGACGACGACGACGACGAAGACGATGACGAAGACGACGATATGGCTGCCCGCCTTGGCCTCAGCCCGGATCTGAGGCTGGGCCAGGGGTCGTCAAGCCAGCCCCCGTGCGGGCTGGTGCCATCGGTATCCGGGGCCAGGACATCGGGGTCCCGGTCCGAAGAGCGGGGGCGGACCGAGGGGGTACTTGACCCCTCGGCCGGGGAAGTTGAGGTGACCCCAGGGAGTCAGGCCGAGCTGCCAGTTCCCCGAGAACCCTCGCCCGTGCCGGCTGCGCAGGAGGGCGATCCTCAGGTTGACGTGGCTGTGCCTGGGCAGTCCGTCTCTCAGGCGCCTAGGGCGCCTAAGGCAAGGATGGTACCGAAGGTGGCAGCGAGGTAGACCTCTGTGGTATCTTCGGGGGTCGAGGTTCGAGAGACCTCCCCACAGGCACGGTTGATTATGGCCCGGAGTGGGTAAGTATCTTAGGATATCTTCGTCCTGGCTCCTCCTTCGTATGTCCCGACCCTGATTTTCCTTTTCTCCTTAGCAAGCGGAGTCACGGTTTGACCGATCTGGCTCCTCGGAAGGTCCTCAAGACGGCGTCGGCTTCCGCAGCTAGTGTCGCGCCGGGCCTCGCCGGCCAGCTGACCTCCTCCCAAGACGCCCCAAAGCGGGGGGCTCAGGCGGCACCAGTTGCCGTGGAGCGAGCTCCCGAGGCTGGCTCTTCTGTCGAGTCGGCCGTCGCGCTGGGGGAGGCTGCTGGCGCGGCCGTAGCCTTGGGCCCACCAGACATGCTGTCGGTGCTGGCGCCGGCTGCTGCCGAGGTCGTTGCCGTTTCGGCCGTGGAGCCACCCGTCGCTGCCGACGCTGAGATGGCCGAGGCGTCGCTACTCGGTGCCCCGGAGGAGGGGGGCGCGGGACCGCGACCCGTCCCGTTGAGCGGCAGCCTTGTCCCTGCGCGGCGCAGCTCCGAGGAGCGCCGCCAGTTGCTTCGGTTCCGGACCCGTGGGGCTTTGGATCCCCTCTTCGTTCTTGACGATGAGCGGGAGGAGCAGTATTGGGACGGGCTTCGCGAGTGTGCCGAGGCGACGGTGGGGTCGCTCCGGTCGACCTTGGAGGTCCTCTGCAGGGACGTTCCCAAGATTGTCCAGGTAATGATTTCAGGCATACCTTTCTCGTGATCAAGGCGTTCTTTGTGACGCCCCGCTTTCTTCCCTCAGGATCTGACGGATCTGAGCGCCGCCAAGTCGTCGTTCATCCGCCGCGAGGTCGATGTCTAGGGTTCGCTGCGATCCCTGAGGACCACGCTTGCCAGGGCTACCGCGCGCCTCTCCCAACAGAGTGCCGAGGTGGTGGACCTTCGGTTGCTCTGTGCTGATTTGGGAGCAGAGGCAGCAGTAGCACGCGCAGAGGCGCAGCGGCGGCAGTCGGAGCTTGACCAGGTCACCGGCGAGCAGGACCAATCTCGGGGCCGAGTCGCCAAGGCCGAAAGTCGGGCTGAGGCTCTTGGAGTCCAGTTAGCCGAGGCGTCTGCTCGGGCCGGAGCCTTTGCAGCAGACCTAGCCGTGGCCCAAGCCGCATCCTCGGAGCAGCGTGCCCGAGCCGGAGGTATGTCTTGGCTGTTTCAAGTTTTTGTTTTAGCTCGGTTCCTCAACTTGTGTTTGAGGTCTTCCGCTTTGGCTGTTCGCAGAGCTCGAGTCTACTCTTGATAAGTCCACCAAGGCGCTTGCTCAGGCGACCGAGCATAGGGAGGCCGACCACGCGGCCATGTCCGAGGCCATCTCGGCCTCCTGCCGAGTTGTTGGCTTCGACGACGTCCCCTTGGGAAGCTCCCCTCAAAGTCGCCTGCAGGCCTTGGGTGACCATGCGCGTGGCAGACTCCGCGAGGCGCTGCATCATGGCGTCAGGCGGGCCTTCGCCGTGCTTGCTTCCCACTATGTCGTGGATCTGGAGCGGTTCAGCGAGGGGTATTGCCTCCCCGACGAAGATGAAGCCGTCCTGGCCGAAGTCCAGAGGCTCGACGCGGCCGCCGCGGGCCCAAGCGCGGTGCTGGCAACCATCTTCGAGGCAGAGATCCTCCCGCTTGCGCCGTCGTCCGAGGCCGGGGCGGACCTTGCCGAAGGTGGGGACGAAGCCGAGGGCGCGGCGCCTTCTCCGGGCGACGCCTGACTCTGCCAGAGTAGTTTTCTTTGAATGCATATGTGTCTTTTGCGGCCGTTGAGGCCACAACACTTTATTATCGTAATATAAGGTTGTGCTCCTTTTCCTTCCGTTTTGCGTATCCGAACCCGTTCGTCAGTAGCAGGGTAGCTTGCCCAAGTAAGAGTCATTTTTCGTGGTAGGTGACGAGTGAGGTATCTGTATCCCAGAGGCGTAGGAGTCCCTCGGCTCGGTCGGCCTTGCCACTTACATGCGCCCTTATTCGTTTCTTGGGGTCCTGCTACTGATATAGCCGGAAGACGCGGAAGCCTTTTTGATGGAAGACTTTTTTCGAGGAAAATTTTGAGGAGAGGGGGTTCCCCCTTCTAGCCCCCGAGGGAGGGTCGGGCTTTGCCGAGGCAAGGCTGACCCTTCCTTGATGGTTAGACTTTGTGTGTGAATGAGGTGTACGAACGACTTGAAAGCATCTTAAGGGTAGAAGCGACGTCGCTGTCGGATGTTCCAAGCGTTGCTGTAGACCTCGCCTTGACTGTTGGCCAGCTTGTACATCCCGGGCTTCAGAACTTTGGCGATGACGAACGACCCTTCCCAGGGAGGCGTTAGCTTGTGCCGCCCTCGGGCGTCTTGTCGTAGCCAAAGCACCAGGTCGCCCACCTGGAGGTCTCGGGACCGAACCCCTCGGGCGTGGTAGCGTCGCAGGGACTGCTGGTACCGCACCGAGTGTAGTAAGGCCATGTCCCGAGCCTCTTCCAGCTGGTCCAGTGAGTCTTCTCGGTTAGCTCGATTGCTTTGGTCGTCGTAGGCCCTCGTCCTCGGGGAACCGTATTCCAAGTCTGTGGGCAAGATGGCCTCGGCCCCATAGACTAGGAACAACAGTGTGAAGCCCGTGGCTCGGCTCGGCGTTGTCCTCAGGCTCCAGACCACTGAGGGGAGCTCCTACATCCATCGCTTGCCGAACTTGTTGAGGTCATTGTAGATCCGCGGCTTGAGTCCTTGCAGAATCATGCCGTTGGCCCGCTCTACTTGCCCATTCGTCATGGGGTGAGCCACGGCGGCCCAGTCCACCCGGATGTGGTGATCCTCGCAGAAGTCCAGGAACTTTCTGCCGGTGAACTGGGTGCCGTTGTCGGTGATGATGGAGTTCGGGACCCCAAAGCGATGAATGATGTTGGTGAAGAACGCCACCGCCTGCTCGGATCTGATGCTGTTTAGGGGTCGGACCTCGATCCACTTGGAGAATTTGTCGATGGCGACCAACAGGTGCGTGTAGCCCCCGGGTGCCTTCTGCAAGGGGCCGACGAGGTCCAGACCCCACACAGCAAACGGCCAGGTGACGGGTATCGTCTGCAGAGCCTGAGCGGGCAGGTGGGTCTGCCTTGCGTAGAATTGACACCCCTGGCAGGTGCGGACAATTCTAGTGGCGTCGGCCACCGCGGTCGGCCAGTAGAAACCTTGTCAGAAGGCGTTTCCAACAAGGGCTCGGGGCGCCGCGTGATGACCGCAAGCCCCCGAGTGTATTTCTTGTAAGAGCTCCTGGCCTTCGGCGATGGATATGCATCGCTGGAGGATGCCTGAGGGGCTGCGGTGGTAGAGCTCCTTCCCGTCCCCCAGCAAGAAGAACGACTTGGCACACCACGCCAATCGCCGAGCTTCGACTCGGTCGAGGGGTAGCTCTCCTCAGTGGAGATATTGCAGGTACGGGGCCTGCCAGTCTCGATTAGGCGCGACCCCGCTCCACTCCTCCTCAACGCGCAGTGCCTCACCCTCGAGGGCCGAGGATGCCTCGGGTTGAGCCGAGGGTGCCTCGGGCTGGGGCGCGTCGTCGGTCTTGACGGAGGGTTGATGCAGGTCTCGGGAGAAGACGTCCGGGGGAACCGTTGTCCGCCCCGAGGCTATCTTAGCCAGCTCGTCCGCAGTCTCGTTGTATCGTCGGGCGATGTGGTTGAGCTCGAGCCCGTAGAACTTGTCCTCCAGGCGCCGAACCTCATCGCAGTAGGCTTCCATCTTCGGGTCGCGGCAGTGGGAGTTCTTCATGACTTGGTCAATGACGAGCTGCGAGTCACCGCAAGCGTCGAGGTGTCGGACCCCTAGCTCGATGGCGATGTGCAACCCGTTGACCAGAGCCTCGTAATCGGCCACATTGTTGGACGCCAGGAAGTGGAGGCGTAGCACGTAGCGTAGGTGCTTCCCGAGGGGCGAGATGAAGAGCAGGCCCGCGCCTGCCCCTGTCTTCATCAGCGACCCGTCGAAAAACATGGTCCAGAGTTCCGGTTGGATCGGAGCTGTCGGGAGCTGGGTATCGACCCATTCAGCCACAAAGTCCGCCAAGACTTGGGACTTGATGGCCTTCCGAGGGGCGAACGAGATTGTCTCGCCCATGATTTCCACCGCCCACTTTGCAATCCTACCCGAGGCCTCTCGGCACTGGATGATCTCCCCCAGGGGAAAGGATGACACCACAGTCACCGGATGAGACTCGAAGTAGTGTCGCAACTTCCGCCGCGTCAGGATCACCGCGTACAACAGCTTCTGAATTTGTGGGTAGCGGATCTTGGTTTCGGACAGTACCTCACTGATGAAGTAGACTGGCCTCTGGACGGGCAATGCATGCCCCTCTTCTCGTCTCTCAACCACGATCGCGGCGCTGACCACCTGAGTGGTAGCGGCGACTTAGATCAAGAGGGCTTCTCCGGCAGCGGGGGGCACCAAGATGGGCGCGTTCGTGAGGAGCGCCTTCAGGTTCCCGAGGGCTTCCTCAGCCTCAGGGGTCCAAGTGAAGCACTCGGCCTTTCTTAAGAAGCGGTAAAGAGGCAGGCCTCTTTCACTGAGGCACGAGATGAAACGGCTCAGAGCCGCAAGGCATCCCGTGACCCTCTGTACGCCCTTCAAGTCCTTGATGGGCCCCATGTTGGTGATGGCCGCGATTTTCTCCGGGTTAGCCTCGATGCCCCGCTCGGAGACGATGAACCCCAAGAGCATGCCTTGGGGGACTCCGAAGACGCACTTCTCAGGATTGACTTTTACGCCTTTTGCCTTGAGACACCGGAATGTCGCTTCAAGGTCGGAAAGGAGGTCAGAGGCTTTCCTCATCTTGACTACGATGTCATCGACGTAAGCCTCGACCGTTCGACCAATGTGTTCGCCGAACACGTGGTTCATGCACCTTTGGTATGTCGCACCCGCATTCCTCAAACCAAACGGCATGGTAACATAGCAGTACATGTCGAAAGGTGTGATAAAAGAAGTCACGAGCTGGTCGGACTCTTTCATCCTGATTTGGTGATACCCTGAGTAGGCATCGAGAAAAGACAGGGTTTTGCACCCAGCAGTGGAATCCACAATTTGATCAATGCGAGGCAGAGGGTAGGGAACTTTTGGACATGCTTTGTTTAGACCAGTGTAGTCTACACACATCCGCCATTTCCCTCCTTTCTTTCTCACAAGCACAGGGTTGGCAAGCCATTCGGGATGGAATACCTCTTTGATGAACCCTGCCGCCATTAGCTTGTGGATCTCCTCGCCTATGGCTCTGCGCTTTTCTTCGTCGAATCGGCGCAGAGGCTGCTTCACGGGTCGGGCTCCAGCTCGGATATCCAGCGAGTGCTCGGTGACATCCCTCGGTATGCCGGGCATGTCCGAGGGACTCCACACGAAAACGTCGGCGTTTGCGAGGAGAAAGTCGACGAGCACTGCTTCCTATTTGGGATCGAGCTCGGAGCCGATCCGGATCTGCTTGGAGGTGTCGTTGCTGGGGTCGAGAGGGACGAACTTAACCGTCTCTGCTGGCTCGAAGTTGCTGGCATGGCGCTTCACGTCTGGCGCCTCCTTGGAGAGGCTCTCCAGGTCGGCGATGAGGGCCTCAGACTCGGCGAGGGCCTCGGCGTACTCCACGCACTCCACGTCGCATTCGTACGCATGTCGGTACGTGGGGCCGATGGTGATGTCCCCGTTGGGGCCCAGCATCTTGAGCTTGAGGTAGGTGTAGTTGGGGACGGCCATGAACTTGGCGTAGCATGGCCTCCCCAACACTGTGTGGTAGGTCCCTCGGAACCCGACCACCTCGAACGTGAGGGTTTCCCTTCGGAAGTTGGAGGGAGTCCTGAAGCAGACGGGTAGATCGAGTTGTCCGAGGGGCTGGACGCGTTTCCCGGGGATGATCCCGTGGAAAGGCGCCTCGCCCGCCCGGACCGAGGATAGATCGATCCGCAGGAGCCCGAGGGTCTCGGCGTAGATGATGTTGAGGCTGCTGCCCCCGTCCATGAGGACCTTGGTGAGCCTGACGTTGCCGATGACGGGGTCGACAACGAGCGGGTATTTCCCCGGGCTCGGCACGCGGTCGGGGTGGTCGCCCTGGTCGAAGGTGATGGGCTTGTCGGACCAGTCTAGGTAGACTGGCGCTGCCACCTTTACCGAGCAGACCTCCCGACGCTCTTGCTTGCGGTGCCGAGCCGAGGCGTTCGTCACTTGCCCACCGTAGATCATGAAGCAGTCGTGGACCTCGGGGAACTCTCCTGCCTTGTGATCCTCCTTCTTTTCGTCGTCGCGGGCCCTGCCACCCTCCGCAGGTGGCCCGGCCTATTGAAAGTGGTGCCGAAGCATGGCGCACTCTTCAAGGGTGTGCTTGACGGGCCCCTGATGATAGGGGCACGGCTCCTTGAGCATCTTGTCGAAGAGATTGGCACCTCCGGGAGGTTTCCGAGGGTTCTTGTACTCAGCGGCGGCGACAAGGTCCGCGTCAGCAGCGTCGCGTTTCGCTTGCGACTTCTTCTTGCCTTTCTTCTTGGTGCCGCGCTGAGTGGACGCCTCGGGGACATCTTCCGGCTGGCGGCCCTGGGGCTGCTTGTCCTTCCGGAAGATGGCCTCAACCGCCTCCTGGCCAGAGGCGAACTTGGTGGCGATGTCCATCAGCTCGCTCGCCCTGGTGGGGGTCTTGCGACCCAGCTTGCTCACCAGGTCACGGCAGGTGGTGCCGGCGAGGAACGCGCCGATGACATCCGAGTCGGTGACGTTGGGCAGCTCGGTGCGCTGCTTCGAGAATCGTCGGATGTAGTCCCGGAGAGACTCTCCCGGCTGCTGGCGGCAGCTTCGGAGATCCCAGGAGTTCCCAGGGCGCACGTATGTGCCCTGGAAGTTGCCGGCAAAGGCTTGGACCAGGTCGTCCCAGTTGGAGATCTGCCCCGGAGGCAGATGCTCCAGCCAGGCCCGAGCGGTGTCGGAGAGGAACAGGGGGAGGTTGCGGATGATGAGGTTGTCATCGTCCGTTCCACCCAGGTGGCAGGCCAGCCGGTAGTCCGCGAGCCACAGTTCCGGCCTCGTCTCCCCTGAGTACTTTGTGATAGTAGTCGGGGTTCGGAACCGGGTCGGGAACGGTGCCCGTCGTATGGCCCGCTGAAAGCCTGCGGACCGGGTGGTTCGGGCGAGGGACTCCGATCCTCCCCGCTGTCGTAGTGTCCTCCACGCCTGGGGTGGTAGCCTCGGTGCACCCTCTCGTCGAGGTGGGTTCGACGGTTGCGGTGAGGGTGTTCGTTGCCGAGGCGACCCGGGGCCGCAGGCGCTATGTTGCGCGTGCGCCCGGTGTGGACCGAGGCTTCCCGCATGAATCGAGAAGTCGCGGCGCGATGCTCTGAGGGGTACCCTTGCCTTCGGGAGGCAGAGCTTTCGGCCCGTCGGACCGCGGCATCCTCTAAGAGATTCTTGAGCTCTCCGTGGATACGCCGCCCCTCGGTGGTTGATGGCTCCGGCATCGCGCGGAGAAGTATTGACGCTGCAGCCAGGTTCTGGCCGACCCCACTGGAAGCCGGTGGCGGCCTTGCCCTGACATCGTCGGCGATGCGGTGCTGGATGCCCTGGGGTAGATGACGCGCTTCTCCAGCCGGGGGTTGGCCTGCCCATTCCTGCCCGATGTCCCGGCGGAATGGCTCAAGTGTTCCTGCTCCCTCGTCGAGCCTGGCCTGCATCTCGCGAATTTGCTCGAGCTGTGAGTCCTGACCCCCCGCAGGGACTGGGATCACAGCTAGCTCCCGAAGGATGTCAACGCGAGGCGCAGGCCTAAGGGGATCACCGTTTTCTGGTATACCAAGATGGTTGCCTTCACCGGGACCCCCTAGATCGACGTGGAAACATTCACGACTTGGGCCGCAGTCCTCGTCGCCGAAGCTGCGGCTACCGTCAGAACAATTGGAAAGGCAGTAGTCGCATGCGGTCATGAAGTGCCGCATGGCACTGGGGTTACCAAGTCCGGAGAAATCCCAACAAAAGTCGGGCTCGTCATCTTCCTCGTAACCTGAGGGCCCGTAGGTCGAGACGGCTGTCAGCCGGTCCCAGGGTGACCGCATACCGTACCCCGAAGGGTTTGGACTCGCCTCTATGAAAGCGTCCACCGAAGCAAGGTCGCTTGGTGGGTCGAGGCTGAATCCAAAAGGCATGAGATGGGAATCGGTCGGTACCTCTTGGTCGACGGGTGGTGACGAAGTCACGTCAGGGGCAGACTGCACCGTCGTCTCAGGTACGAGGGTGACGCCCAACAAGTCCTTCACGAGCGTGCTGGCGTCGTCCGTCCGCTGGGAGTTGGCGTGTTACGGGGAAACGACGCTCGTCTTCGTCTCAGACGTGAGGTCGATGCCCGATGTGTCCCCCGTTGGGGCGCCGGCGCCGTCGACTCGCTCGACAGCCGACGAGGAGCCGCCTCCTGCTTGGCCTTGGTTGCCCCGCCTCCTTCTCCGTCGGCGGGGGAGGCGACGGGACAAACCCGAATGTTGTTCTTCCGCCACGTGGGGGAGACGTCGTCGATTCTGCCGCCGGTGGGCGGGTTGTCGGCCACCATTGTCGCTGTCGCGCGGTGGGGGAAGGAGTATCATGTCGTAGCTGCCGTCGAGGGATATGAACTCAAGACTCCCGAAACAGAGCATCGTTCCGGGCTGGAAAGGTTGCTGGAGACTACCCATCTGGAGCTTGACGGGAAGCTGTTCGTAAACACGCAGCAGGCCCCTAACTGGCGCGCCAACTGTCGGCGTTTTGACCCCGGGGGGTCCCTGGACCGACGAGTAAATTGTCGCCGCGTGCCCCAGCCCAGATGGGTCGTCGCGAGACGGAGCGTGAAGGGGGGAAAAAGCCGGAGGGAGACAGGCGTAAAAGGGGAAACCCGCGGCCTTCGTGTTTGTCCCGCGCCCAGGTCGGGTGCGCTTGCAGTAGGGGGTTACAAGCGTCCGCGAGGGAGGGAGCGAGAGGCTTATGCGCGCGCCGTCCCGTCCTTCCCCGCGCGGCCAACCCTCTGAAAGAGGGCCCTGGACCTTCCTTTTATAGGCGTAAGGAGAGGGTCCAGGTGTACAATGGGAGATGTAGCAGTGTGCTAACGTGTCTAGCAGAGAGGAGCTAGTGCCCTAAGTACATGCCGTTGTGGCAGCCGGAGAGGTTTTGGCACCCTGTTTGTGTGATGTCGTGGCCGTCGGAGGAGCGCTGAAGCCTGGCAGAAGGACAGCTATCGGGGTTGTCGAGTCCTTGCTGACGTCTCCTTGCTTCCGTAAGGGGGCTGAGAGCCGTCGTCGTCATGGAGCACGTGGGGCGCCATCATTATTTGCTTTGCCAGGGCAAGCCAGATGGGATGCCGGTCTTGTTCCCCGTAGCCAGAGCTAGCTAGGGGTAGGGTAATGATGGCCCCTCCTGTGGCGTGGTCGGTTCGAGCCCTGGGTAGGGCGAGGCGGAGGCTCCTCCGAGGTCGAGGTCGAGTCTGTCTTCCGAGGTCGAGGCCGAGTCCGAGCCCTTGGGTCGGGCGAGGCGGAGACCGTCGGCTGAGGCCAGGGCTGAGTCCGAGCCCTGGGGTCGGGCGAGGCGGAATTTGTCGTCTTCCAGGGCCGAGCCCGAGTCCGAGCCCTGGGGTCGGGCGAGGCGGAGTTCGTCGTCTTCCAGGGCCGAGCCCGAGTCCGAGCCCTGGGGTCGGGCGAGGCGGAGTTCGTCGTCTTCCAGGGCCGAGCCCGAGTCCGAGCCCTAGGGTCGGGCGAGGCGGAGTTCGTCGTCTTCCGGGGCCGAGCCCGAGTCCGAGCCCTGGGGTCGGGCGAGGCGGAGTTCGTCGTCTTCCGGGGCCAAGCCCGAGTCCGAGCCCTGGGGTCGGGCGAGGCGGAGCTTCCTATGGCGTTCGAGGCCGGACTTGGCTGCTGTCAGCCTCACTCTGTCGAGTGGCACAACAGTCGGAGCGGCACAGGCGGCGCTGTCCTCTTGCCAGGCCGGTCAGTGGAGCGACGAAGTGACTGCGGTCACTTCGGCTCTGTCGACTGAAGGGCACGCGTCAGGATAAGGTGTCAGGCCTTCTTTGCATTAAATGCTCCTGCGATACGGTCGGTCGTCGTGGTGATTTGGCCAAGGTTGCTTCTTGGCGAAGATTGGGCCTCGGGCGAGCCGAAGGTGTGTCCGTTGCTTGAGGGGGCCCTCGGGCGAGACGTGAACCCTCCGGGGTCGGCTGCCCTTGCCCGAGGGTGGGCTCGGGCGAGGCGAGATCGTGACCCTTGAGTGGACCGAGCCTTGACTTAATCGCACCCATCAGGCCTTTGCAGCTTTGTGCTGATGGGGGTTACCAACTGAGATTAGGAGTCTTGGGGGTACCCCTAATTATGGTCCCCGACACATAGTCCCTATTCATCGTTCTTCCAGATAATCTTTGTCCTGCCGTTATGCTGCCGAAATTCCAATCGTTCGTTCGTCCGATCATTCGATCGTTCGCTCGTTCGATCATTCGATCGTTCGTTCATAGTTCCTATTCATTGTTCATCGTTCGTTCATAGTCGCTATTCATCGTTCTTCCAGATAATCTTTGTCCTGCCGTTATGCTGCCGAAATTCCGATCGTTCGTTCGTCCGATCATTCGATCGTTCGTTCGTTCGTTCATAGTTCCTATTCATCGTTCATCGTTCCTATTCATCGTTCGTTCATACGAACTATTCACCGTCACTATTCACCGACACTATTCACCATTGTTACTATTCATTGTTACTATTCATCATCGTTACTACTCATCGATGATATCTATGTAGCTTTTTTGTCGTCACTATTCATCGTTACTATTCATCGATTAGCCGATCACCCCAAATTTCAACTACTCATACATCATGTTGTCCAGTCCACCTAAGACCAGCCAGACCCATATTCCAGTCATACAAACTCCGGTGACTGTGATTTCCCTTCCAGTGGGAACTTCCCATCTGGTCACCCATCCCAGGTTTCTCCAAGTTGAGCACGCTTAACTTTGAGATTCCTTCGAACCAGGCTTCCAAACTCCGATTCCAATAATTCTTGCTTCTAAATTCTTATCAAACTATTCCCTATCCAACCATGTCATCCCTTAAGCATGGTTCATATTCCAGAAAACTTCCAAAAATACTCTTGTCCCATATTCTGCCTATAACTCTCCTGTTCATACTAAGTCAGACGATTCATTCGTCACTATTCTCACCAACAGTGAACTTCACTGTGCTACACCACATACACCCAGCTATAAATACACCCAGCTACCCTCTCCCTCTCCACACACACTCAACACCCTCAGCCAAGGCAAACACCCCACCCACTCAGTTACTCCGCTCTGCCGGCTACACGCATAGTGTCGCTTCGCCTCCAGTTCACCCTCCTGGTAAGCACCTCCGCTCCACCACTAGTAGTATCTCAACACCACATGACACAGATTCTACTCAAGACTCTACCCATCCATATATCACTATTCTGACCACTATACTAAATATTTGTTGGTATACTTGCTAGTTTGTATGTTTGCTTGTTCATGTTGCATAGTTATCGGAGCGTTCGTGTCGTCTCGTGGAGGCCAGATCTGCAAGTCTACGCCAGGCGGTGGAGCCAGAAGCCAGTTCTGCGAGCTCTCCTTCCCCCTTCGCCGAATAAGCATGGCAAGCTCACTGGATCCCTTTGATGCATAAATTACCTATGATTTTTCAACCACAACCCTCAGCCTGTTATTTTATGCATGATATGATTTTGAGACAAGTTATTATGGCCACCCAAGCCGCTTGCCGCAATCAATCCTTAATATATTTGTTACAAATGATTTGAGAAAAGGGTGTGAGTTTTCAAAAGAAATTGCTTTTCAAAATGTGTATGATGAAGGGTTTTCACCGTTATCAGTTATCACCTTTGAGTAGGGATGATCAGGGACTCCCTAGTTTAGGGGAGGGCCTAAGGTGATGACTCAACTTGTTTAGGCGTGAGCAGAAGGATTGTCCCCTCGTATAAGGACTGGTTTGTCATCTTTCACTACATGTACTCATGATAAGTACAACCACTTGAGACTGTGTGGGCAGTCACTCAATCCGAACTCGTACGGTCCAACCCCAGGGTTATGAAGGCTGGGGAGCACCGGGAGGATAAGGAGGGGGAATGTTTTGTCCGGTTTGGACATGGCGGTGGCCTGACTCCTTCTGATATAACCGTTAAGGTTAGGACGTGCGAGGAAAGAAAGAGATTCGGATTCGGGTCTCACTAGCTATGAGATCGCAGAGCCGGACTAGTGGGTAAAGTGTACACCTCTACGCAGAGTTTGAAAACCTATTCGAATAGTCCGTGTCCACAGGAATGGACGAGTCTGGTATGGTATGGCAATTAATGTTTTGTTCTCAAAAAAGGGTGCGTTTGAGAAAAATGGTTTTTAAAAGGTGCGGCGGTTGAGCCGTGAGCTATGGTGGACGGGAAGTATAGTAGCTGTTTTTGAAATGAAAACCAGTGGGAAACTGCTGAGATACCTGGATGGTTTAGTCCAGGGGATTTTGTTCTAATATTGAAAAACTTCCTGCTCCTTTGGGAGAGGATGCGCTTTGAAAAATACAAATTGTTTTACAAAACAACCCTGCATAAAATGTTGTTGTTTCTGCAAAATATCCTGAGCTCCACATATTCCATGCATTATATCTGATTTCCCCATTCCACGGGTGAAGGTGGGCTGCTGAGTACGTTTGTACTCACCCTTGCTTATTTGTTGTTTTTCAGAAAAAGGAGATCGGGTAAGAGTTACGACTGTTCCCAACCTTGCCTGTGGCTGTTGGACCGCTGAATTGCTTCGCTGCGTATATCGGGCTGCTTCAGCCCCACTCTGATGATATGTCCTGAGTTGTGGACCAACTCTTAAAGTTGTTCGCCACCTTTATAGGTTTGTATCGTTTAATCAGATCTGTAATCATCTGATGAATAAATGTGTTTACTAGCCTCCTAGGACTAGTAATTGTATCACATTTGAGTCCCAGAGGATTGGGACGCTTCAGGTGGTATCAGAGCTGTTAGGTTGGCCGCAGGACGTAACCCTTAGCCTGATCAAAAGTTTTTGAGTCAAAACTATTTTCTTAAAAAAATGCTTGCTCTCATCCCTTCATTTCAAAAATGTTTTCCCCCTTTCCTTCTCTCAGAAGTCAGATGGAGGTTCAGTGCCAAACCAGCTTTTGCCAGAATGAAGATGGTTTCCCCAAGTTACTGAGAGCATGCATAGTTTGCCTCGGAATCAGGAGTCAGCCAGAGTATGATGGTCGTGAATTCGTCGAGCATGGATAAAGAAGTGTGTCGTGACTATATACATTGGATCCAGTCCGCACCATGTGGAATGGAGTGTCACTGCTGCTGGGCACAGATTCAAAGACACCTGCCAAGTCATCGCTCGCAAGGCATTGAGGGCCTTGTGTCAGATCTATGAAGAAGAAGTGGCCGACACCCCGCTCAGATTCTTTCCGCCCTTTCAGAGAGACCGTCCAGTTTGGATGGCCAGGGTGCGTGCATTGGAAGGGAAGCATCTGCTTGAGGATGACCCCACAGTCGTGTACCTCACTGCATACCTGCTCACCCTGGATGCGTAGTATGATTTCTTGGCTCGGCACCACCGTCAGATGATTGCTCGAGCAGAAGATGAAGAGAAGCTCAACCGTAAGCTCCATGTGGATCTCACCACAGCTCAAGCCCGTGTAGCTGCCTTGGAAAGTCGTGAAGTCATTGCTGTTGAAGCCCTGAAGCAAGCCAAGTATGAGCATGTCCAGAAGTTGATGGAGGCCTACTTGGTAACCCATAACCAACGTAGAGCCCTGCGGATCCAAGAGACCGCTCCATCCAACCCAGTTCAACTCAGGAGAGCTGAAGACCCTCAGATTCTTGAAGGTCACCTGGTCTCTATCAGAGGAGAGAAGAAGGCTTGGGAACTACTGGAAGGAGCCATAGTCTTGGAAGGAATTCCAGTCTCCCCTAAGGCTATGGATAAGCAAGGGTACCCCGAGTCCTCCCAAGATCCCCCGCTAGAGATGTTTGAGCCCCTCACCATGAAGAAGATTCCAGCACCATCCCTTGAAGTCAAGGAAGAAGCTGCAAGCACCCCGCCAGCACCGCCGCCCTCTGAGGAACTACAAGAGCCAGTCCAGCTTGAAGACGAGTTCGACCCCGTGTTGCCATCTCAGTTGCCGCCAGAAGAAGTCATCAACATCAGCTCCCTCTTGACCCATCCAGGACATGTCTCAGATTGAAGTTGTGCGCCAGCCTTGCCAGAAGAGAAGCTGCCTGGTCTGAAGTTAGTATGTGAGAGCACCTAGAGGGGGGTGAATAGGTGATCCTGTAACACTTAAAACTTAGGCCACAAAAACTTTGTTAAGTGTTAGCACAATAACCGCCAAGTGGCTAGAGAGGAATCTTCAACAAAACACAATAACCAACAAGATCAATCACAGAGATGGCATGGTGGTTATCCCGTGGTTCGGCCAAGACCAACGCTTGCCTACTCCACGTTGTGGCGTCCCAACGGACGAGGGTTGCAATCAACCCCTCTCAAGCGGTCCAAAGACCCACTTGAATACCACAGTGTTTTGCTTGCTTTTCTCAATCCCGTTTGCGAGGAATCTCCACAACTTGGAGCCTCTCGCCCTTACACTTGAAATTCACAAAGAAGCACAGAGCAAGGGAGGGATTAGCAACACACTCAAGACAAGAAATCACAGCAACACCACGCACACAAGTCGCAACGAGAGCTCACAACACAACTCAACGAGTTCACCACTCAACTAGAGCTCTAATTGCTATCGCAAAGAATCAAAGGCGCGAAATCGATGTCTTGGTGCTTAGGAATGTTGTAGGAATGCTTGGTATACTCCTCCATGCGCCTAGGGGTCCCTTTTATAGCCCCAAGGCAGCTAGGAGCCGTTGAGAGCAATCTAGGAAGGCTGATCTTGCCTTCTGTCGACTGGCGCACCGGACATGTCCGGTGCCTGATTTCTTTCCATAAATGGCACAGTCGACCGTTGGCAGCCAGAGAGCCGTTGGCGCACCGGACATGTCCGGTGCACACCGGACAGTCCGGTGCCCCCTTCTAGCCGTTGGCTTGGCCACGTGTCCCGCGCAGATCGCGCGACCGACCGTTGGCCCGGCCGACCGTTGGCTCACCGGACAGTCCGGTGCACACCGGACAGTCCGGTGAATTATAGCCGTACGTCACCGGTGAATTTCCGAGAGCGGCCACTTCGCTCGAGCCAGCCTGGCGCACCGGACACTGTCCGGTGCACCACCGGACAGTCCGGTGCTCCCAGACTCAGCAGAGTCTTGGCTGCTCGAGCCAAGACATTTACAATTGGATTTTTCCTGTTTCCAGCACTTAGACACAATACATTAGTCCATAAAACAATGTACTAAGTCTGAGAAACATACCTTTATCCTTGATTTGTACTTTGTCCACCTTTTTACACTTAGGCACTTGTGTTGGACACTAAATCACCAAAATACTTAGAAATGGCCCAAGGGCACATTTCCCTTTCAATCTCCCCCTTTTTGGTGATTTATGCCAACACAACATAAAGCAAGTAGAACAAGTACAAAATCAATTCAACTAAGAACTCAAAATTGTTTTGATTCAAATTTGACATATATGGATCACTCTATGCCACCACTTGGTTTGTTTTTGTAAATCAAACTCAAATTTCTATCTTTAAGTCAACCACACATGTTAAGACATAAAGAGAGTCATTCCAAGAGAAATTGATTCAAGATTTCAAAAACTCCCCTTTTTCCCATAATCAATACTTCTCCCCACAAGAAGCCAACTTTTGACAAGAGAGACACTAAAAGAGTTGTGATAAACCAAAAGCTTTATTCTACTATTTTCAAAATCTCTCAAGTGGTAGCTGATCCATTTATCGCTTTGGCCTTTATTTTCTCCCCCTTTGGCATCAAGCACCAAAACGGGATCAATCTTGGCCCTTTAACCCCATTGCCTCACCAAAATCTTCAAATAAGAACACAAAGGCAATAAGAGTACATGAGATGAACTTGGAATAAGTTACCCTCTCATCGGAGTGCAGTGGAAGTCTTTCATGGTCCAAGTCCACCTTTTCCCTTTCAAACCTCCTTTGAGACTAAAACAAGCAAACTCAAGCATATGGTTAGTCTCAAAAGGTCAAGTTGTAGCACAGCTCCCCCTAAATATGTGCATCACTTGCAAAAAGGACTTGTGAGGTCCAGGGAGTGTTTGTACAACTTGAGCACCACAATAAGCAACAAAATGCAGAATGAACATGATCAAAGGCATAAACACATGTATGCTACAATTCAATCCAAGTTCCACGAATCTAAGACATTTAGCTCACTACGCAGCCTGCAAAAGGTCTTCTCATCTAGAGGCTTGGTAAAGATATCAGCTAGCTGGTTCTCGGTGCTAACATGAAACACTTCGATATCTCCCTTTTGTTGGTGGTCTCTCAAAAAGTGATGCCGGATGTCAATGTGCTTTGTGCGGCTGTGCTCAACAGGATTTTCCGCTATTCGGATAGCACTCTCATTATCACATAGGAGTGGGACTTTGCTCAGATTGTAGCCAAAGTCCCTGAGGGTTTGCCTCATCCAAAGTAGTTGCGCGCAACACTGTCCTGCGGCAACATACTCGGCCTCAGCGGTGGATAGGGCAACAGAAGTTTGTTTCTTAGAATTCCATGATACCAGGGACCTTCCTAAGAATTGGCACGTCTCCGATGTACTCTTCCTATCGACCTTACATCCAGCATAGTCGGAATCTGAGTACCCAATCAAGTCAAAGTTAGACCCCTTTGGATACCAGATCCCGAAGCAAGGCGTAGCGACTAAATATCGAAGAATTCGCTTCACAGCCACTAAGTGACACTCCTTAGGATCGGATTGAAATCTAGCACACATGCATACGCTAAGCATAATATCCGGTCTACTAGCACATAAATAAAGCAAGGAACCTATCATGGACCGGTATGCTTTTTGATCAACGGACTTACCACCTTTGTTGAGGTCGGTGTGTCCGTCGGTTCCCATCGGCGTCTTTGCGGGCTTGGTGTCCTTCATCCCAAACCTCTTTAGCAAATCTTGCGTGTACTTCGTTTGGGAGATAAAGGTGCCGTCCTTGAGTTGCTTCACTTGGAACCCAAGGAAGTAGTTCAACTCGCCCATCATCGACATCTCAAATTTCTGCGTCATCACCCTGCTAAACTCTTCACAAGACTTTTGATTAGTATAACCAAATATTATGTCATCGACATAAATTTGGCATACAAAAAGATCACCATCGCAAGTCTTAGTAAAAAGAGTTGGATCGGCTTTCCCGACCTTGAAAGCATTAGCAATTAAAAAGTCTCTAAGGCATTCATACCATGCTCTTGGGGCTTGCTTAAGTCCATAGAGCGCCTTAGAGAGCTTACACACGTGGTCGGGGTACCGTTCATCCTCGAAGCCAGGGGGTCGCTCTACGTACACCTCCTCCTTGATCGGCCCGTTGAGGAAAGCGCTCTTCACATCCATTTGGTACAACCTGAAAGAATGGTGAGCGGCATATGCTAGCAAGATACGAATTGATTCTAGCCTAGCCACAGGAGCAAAAGTCTCCTCAAAGTCCAAACCTGCGACTTGGGCATAACCTTTTGCCACAAGCCGAGCCTTGTTCCTTGTCACCACCCCGTGCCCGTCCTGTTTGTTGCGGAACACCCACTTGGTTCCCACAACATTTTGCTTGGGGCGAGGCACCAGTGTCCAAACTTCATTGCGCTTGAAATTGTTGAGTTCCTCCTGCATGGCCAACACCCAGTCCAGATCTAGCAAGGCCTCCTCTACCCTGAAAGGCTCAATAGAAGAGACAAAACAGTAATGCTCACAAAAATTAACTAATCTTGAACGAGTAGTTACTCCCTTGCTAATATCACCCAATATCTGGTCGACAGGATGATCCCTTTGAATCATCGCTCGAACTTGGGTTGGAGGTGCCTGGGGTGCTTCTTCCTCTTCAACTTGAACATCCTGTGCTCCCCCTTGATCATGCGCCTCCACTTGAGGTACCTGTTCGTCATCTTGGGTTGGGGGATGCACCATAGTTGAGGAAGACGGTTGATCTTGCTCCAAATGTTCCTTAGGCCGTACATCTCCAATCGCCATGGTGCGTATTGCGGCCGTTGGAACGTCTTCTTCATCTACATCATCAAGATCAACAACTTGCTCTCTTGGAGAGCCATTAGTCTCATCAAATACAACGTCGCTAGAGACTTCAACCAAACCTGATGATTTGTTGAAGACCCAATACGCCTTTGTATTTGAATCATAACCTAATAGAAACCCTTCTACAGCTTTGGGAGCAAATTTGGAATTCCTACCCTTCTTCACTAGAATGTAGCGTTTACTCCCAAATACACGAAAGTACGATACATTGGGTTTGTTACCAGTCAGCAGCTCATATGAAGTCTTCTTGAGGAGGCGGTGAAGGTAGACCCTGTTGATGGCGTGGCATGCCGTGTTCACGGCTTCCGACCAAAAGCACTCGGGGGTCTTGAACTCTCCAAGCATAGTCCTCGCCATATCTATGAGCGTCCTGTTCTTCCTTTCTACTACACCATTTTGCTGAGGTGTGTAGGGAGCGGAGAACTCGTGCTTGATCCCCTCCTCCTCAAGGAACTCCTCCACTTGAAGATTCTTGAATTTGGACCCGTTGTCGCTCCTTATCTTCTTCACCTTGAGCTCAAACTCATTTTGAGCTCTCTTGAGGAAGCGCTTGAGGGTCCCTTGGGTTTCAGATTTATCCTGCAAAAAGAACACCCAAGTGAAGCGAGAAAAGTCATCAACAATAACTAGACCATACTTACTTCCTCCTATGCTTAGATAGGCGACGGGTCCGAAGAGGTCCATATGCAGCAGCTCCAGAGGTCTTGACTTGGTCATCACATTCTTGTTGTGATGTGCTCCTCCCACTTGTTTACCTGCTTGACAAGCTGTACAAGGTCTATCTTTTTCGAAATGAACATTGGTTAGACCTAACACGTGTTCTCCCTTTAGAAGCTTGTGGAGGTTCTTCATCCCCACATGTGCTAAGCGGCGATGCCACAACCAGCCCATGCAAGTCTTAGCTATTAAGCATGCATCTAGACCGGCCTCTTCTTTTGCAAAATCAACTAAGTAAAGTTTGCCGTCTAGTACACCCTTAAAAGCTAGTGAACCATCACATCTTCTAAAGACAGACACATCTACATTTGTAAATAAACAATTATATCCCATATTACATAATTGACTAACAGATAGTAAATTATATCCAAGACTCTCAACTAAAAATACATTAGAGATAGAGTGCTCATTAGATATTGCAATCTTGCCTAAACCTTTCACCTTGCCTTGGTTCCCATCACCGAATATGATTGAATCTTGGGAATCCTTATTCTTGACGTAGGAGGTGAACATCTTCTTCTCCCCCGTCATATGGTTTGTGCATCCGCTGTCGATAATCCAGCTTGAACCCCCGGATGCATAAACCTGCAAGGCAAATTTAGGCTTGGGTCTTAGGTACCCAACTTTTGTTGGGTCCTACAAGGTTAGTCACAATTTCCTTAGGGACCCAAATGCAAGTTTTATCACCCTTGCATTTTGCCCCTAATTTCCTAGCAACTATCTTCCTATCCTTTCTACAAATAGCAAAGGAAGCATTCAAAGCATGATAAATTGTAGAGGGACCATTCATAACTTTCCTAGGAGCATGAGCAAAATTCTTTCTAGGCACATGATGAATATTTTTCCTAGGCATATCTCTACAATGCATATAGGAAGAACTAGAAGCATACATAGCATAAGAATCATAGGCATGTGAATCAAAAGCATTACAACTCCTATGAGACTGTCTTCTATTATTGTACATAAAAGCATGGTTCTTTTTAGTACTACTTGCCATAGGGGCCTTCCCTTTCTCCTTGGCGGAGATGGGAGCCTTATGGCTTGTTAAGTCCTTGGCTTCCCTCTTGAAGCCAAGTCCATCCTTAATTGAGGGGTGTCTACCAATCGTGTAGGCATCCCTTGCAAATTTTAGCTTATCGAAATCACTTTTGCTAGTCTTAAGTTGGGCATTAAGACTAGCTACTTCATCATTTAATCTCGAAATTGAAACTAGGTGTCCATTACAGGCATCAATATCAAAATCCTTACACCTAGTGCAAATCATAACATGTTCTACACAAGAATTAGATTTATTTGCTACTTCTAATTTAGCATTTAAATCATTGTTAACACTTTGTAAAGTCAAAATGGTTTCATGACACGTAGATAGTTCATAAAAAAGCATTTCATTTCTTTTAACTTCTAAAGCATAGGATTTTTGTGCCTCTACAAATTTGTCATGTTCATCATACAACAAATCCTCTTGCTTTTCTAAAAGCCTATCCTTTTCATTCAAGGCATCAATCAATTCATTGATTTTATCAATTTTATTTCTATCCAATCCCTTGAACAAGCTAGAATAATCTATTTCCTCATCACTAGATTCGTCTTCACTTGAAGAAGCATAAGTAGAGTCTTGAGTACATACCTTCTTCTCCCTTGCCATGAGGCATGTGTGACGCTCGTTGGGGAAGAGGGATGACTTGTTGAAGGCGGTGGCGGCGAGTCCTTCATTGTCGGAGTCGGACGAGGAGCAGTCCGAATCCCACTCCTTGCCAAGATGAGCCTCGCCCTTTGCCTTCTTATAATTTTTCTTCTTCTCCCTCTTGTTCCCTTGGTCCTGATCACTATCATTGTCGGGACAGTTAGCAATAAAATGACCAAGCTTACCGCATTTGAAGCATGAGCGCTTCCCCTTGGCTTTAGTCTTGCTTGGCTGTCCCTTGCGACCCTTAAGCGCCGTCTTGAATCTTTTGATGATGAGGGCCATCTCTTCATCATTAAGTCCGGCTGCCTCAATTTGTGCCACCTTACTAGGTAGCGCCTCCTTGCTTCTTGTTGCCTTGAGAGCAAGGGGTTGTGGCTCGTTGATCGGACCATTCAAGGCGTCGTCCACGTACCTCGCCTCCTTGATCATCATCCGCCCGCTAACGAATTTTCCAAGGACTTCTTCGGGCGACATTTTGGTGTACCTGGGATTCTCATGAATATTATTTACCAAATGAGGATCAAGAACGGTAAAGGACCTTAGCATCAGTCGGACGACGTCGTGGTCCATCCATCGCGTGCTTTCGTAGCTCCTTATTTTGTTGATAAGGGTCTTGAGTCGGTTGTATGTTTGTGTCGGCTCCTTGCCCCTTATCATCGCGAACCGTCCAAGCTCGCCCTCCACCAACTCCATCTTGGTGAGCAAGGTGACGTCGTTCCCCTCATGAGAAATCTTGAGGGTGTCCCAGATCTGCTTGGCGTTATCCAAGCCGCTCACTTTGTGGTATTCATCCCTGCACAATGAAGTTAGAAGAACAGTAGTAGCTTGTGCATTCTTATGAATTTGTTCATTAATGAACATGGGACTATCCGAACTATCAAAGTGCATTCCACTCTCTACAATCTCCCATATACTAGGATGGAGAGAGAATAGGTGACTACGCATTTTGTGGCTCCAAAATCCGTAGTCCTCCCCATCAAAGTGTGGAGGCTTGCCGAGAGGAATGGAGAGCAAATGTGAATTTGAACTTTGCGGAATACGAGAGTAGTCAAAAGAAAAGTTCGAATTGACCGGTTTCCTTCTCTCGTAGTCGTTGTGGTCGTCGTCCTTTTGGGAAGAAGTAGACTCATCGCTGTCGTCGTAGTAGACGATCTCCTTGATGCGCCTCGTCTTCTTCTTCTTCCCTTCCTTCCGTCTATGGCCCGAGCCGGAGTCGTTAGGCTTGTCATCCTTTGGCTCGTTGATGAAGGATTCCTTTTCTTTATCGTTGATCACGATACCCTTCCCCTTAGGATCCATCTCTTCGGGCGGTTAGTCCCTTTGTGAAGAGAACGGCTTTGATACCAATTGAGAGCACCTAGAGGGGGGATGAATAGGTGATCCTGTAACACTTAAAACTTAGGCCACAAAAACTTGGTTAAGTGTTAGCACAATAACCGCCAAGTGGCTAGAGAGGAATCTTCAACAAAACACAATAACCAACAAGATCAATCACAGAGATGGCACGGTGGTTATCCCGTGGTTCAGCCAAGACCAACGCTTGCCTACTCCACGTTGTGGCGTCCCAACGGACGAGGGTTGCAATCAACCCCTCTCAAGCGGTCCAAAGACCCACTTGAATACCACGGTGTTTTGCTTGCTTTTCTCAATCCCGTTTGCGAGGAATCTCCACAACTTGGAGCCTCTCGCCCTTACACTTGAAATTCACAAAGAAGCACAGAGCAAGGGAGGGATTAGCAACACACTCAAGACAAGAAATCACAGCAACACCACGCACACAAGTCGCAACGAGAGCTCACAACACAACTCAACGAGTTCACCACTCAACTAGAGCTCTAATTGCTATCGCAAAGAATCAAAGGCGCGAAATCGATGTCTTGGTGCTTAGGAATGTTGTAGGAATGCTTGGTATACTCCTCCATGCGCCTAGGGGTCCCTTTTATAGCCCCAAGGCAGCTAGGAGCCGTTGAGAGCAATCTAGGAAGGCTGATCTTGCCTTCTGTCGACTGGCGCACCGGACAGTCCGGTGCACACCGGACATGTCCGGTGCCCGATTTCTTTCCATAAATGGCACAGTCGACCGTTGGCAGCCAGAGAGCCGTTGGCGCACCGGACATGTCCGGTGCACACCGGACAGTCCGGTGCCCCCTTCTAGCCGTTGGCTTGGCCACGTGTCCCGCGCAGATCGCGCGGCCGACCGTTGGCCCGGCCGACCGTTGGCTCACCGGACAGTCCGGTGCACACCGGACAGTCCGGTGAATTATAGCCGTACGTCGCCGGTGAATTCCCGAGAGCGGCCACTTCGCTCGAGCCAGCCTGGCGCACCGGACACTGTCCGATGCACCACCGGACAGTCTGGTGCTCCCAGACTCAGCAGAGTCTTGGCTGCTCGAGCCAAGACATTTAGAATTGGATTTTTCCTGTTTCCAGCACTTAGACACAATACATTAGTCTATAAAACAATGTACTAAGTCTGAGAAACATACCTTTATCCTTGATTTGTACTTTGTCCACCTTTTTACACTTAGGCACTTGTGTTGGACAATAAATCACCAAAATACTTAGAAATGGCCCAAGGGCACATTTCCCTTTCAGTATGCCCAGTCCTCTGCATGCATTGGGTAGTGATGTTTTTCTTCACTTTGGCTAGAGCCATGCATGTATGAGAGGTAATCGTGTAGACTCGTGTTTTGCAAAACTCTATTTGTGTGGCCCCCTAGGGTATTTCAAAATGAATTTCGCTTGATGTTTTCTCCCCTTTTGAGTGCATATGTGATGCTTTAACGTTAGTGCTCATAAGTTGCATTTAGCATAGTTCTCAATTCAGGAGCTGAGCAATAGTAGTTATACTTAGCCCCCGAATCCAAGTAGTTCGTGCTTTGGAAAAACTCTATTCTTCCCCTATTCAAAAATTTGATTTGTTTGTGCTTATCATTGTTGAGCTTGTGTGTTTTCTTTCTATTTTAAGAAAGGTTCTCTCTAAAAACATAAATATCAAATTAGAACTAATCCTCACCTTATGCTTCCATTCTCATCTTAACCCATCTCAAGAGAAAAGCACCTTACCCAAGAAGATACCGGGAAGCTTACCCTTGAAGCCTAGAATAAGCTACAGAAGAAACTTGTCCAGTTGCTCAGTCAAAAGGACCGACCATGAGGATCAAAGCACTGCCCCTGAGTCAAAGTAAACAGGAAAGAGGACAAAAGAAGTTATTACCATATAGAGAGGCAAAGATTCTTGGAACCAGAGACCACAAACATCAGGGTCATTGACCCCACCACTCATCCGTGCCCCCTGCACGCGTGCCCCGCCTCCAACCATCGCCCCACGCCCCCCTTTGCAGCGCACTACCGCCGCCCACGCCACCTTTGCAGCGCACCCACCGCCACCATCATCGCCGGCAACACCAGGCCCCCCTCCCCTTATCGCACCCGCTGCCGTGTAGCACCTACTCCATCACCACTACTCCGCAACCGAACACCCCCGCTCGCCTATAAAACCCCCCACCAGCTCCCTCAACTCTCATCTCGCTCAAAGCAAAGCACACTCCAGATAAATCCCCTCTGTCATAATAGCAAGCAACTCCATTTTTCCACTCCCTCGCCCCTAAGATCACAATGCTTGGTGATTCTTGGGTTGAAGACTGTTGTACATGGTTCATAGTCTTCGGTTTCCTCCTCTGTATGATGGTAATACTCTTTGATAGAATCCTCCAGTGGGAAGAGCAAAGAGAAAGAAAGGGTAAGTGAAAAGAAGATAGTGAAGAGAAGATGAGAAGAAGGTTGTCCCAGAATCAACCCAGTGTCAGTCATCTCTTCGCAGCCTGTTCAAGCAGCAGCAGAAGAAGAAGGACTCGTAACACCCTTGTTATGTGGTACTTCAAGGAGTTCAAATCCCCAAGATTCAAGAGTTCTACCCTCATTCTTTTTAAGTGGGGTAGTGTTCTAGCAAGGTTTCTGCTATGGAGAAAAAGAAGAAGGCCTATAGCAAGCTTGTGGAGGACCAGATCATCGAAGCTTATAAGTTTATGGATGAGAAGTGGTCAAGTTCCGTTGATGAAGCACTAGAAGAGCAATCAAGGAAGGGACCCATGGATAAGTTTGCAAGAAGGAGGTTTGTGTGTTGGCATCGATGCTTCTTCAATAAGCTAGCTGCCAAGCAAAAGCTAGAAGCCTAAAGATGATCTTTGAGTAGCCAGAATCAACGTTTGCAATCAGCAACCGGATGCTCCTGAAAGGCCAGATTTTGTTGAAGTTCCATCTCCTCGAAGAGTCTGCAAAGTGAAGATATGTAGCTGAAGTAAAGCTATACCCATACCCTTCTAAACCGAATCTCGAGGACGAGATTCCTTTTAAGTGGGGTAGATTTGTAGCATCCCAAAAATTCAAATCCTAAAATTTTCTCAAACTTGCTCTAAATTCAAAATGAATTTCAAATTTCATTTCAAAATGTTTGTTTGCGAGTTGATATCAACAAATAAAGTATAGTGGTCTATATTCTCTCTAAAATCCTCATCAAAATATCCTACAAATATTTCCCCAGTGACCCCCTCAAATTCTTTCCAGAAATACCACCTAGATATTTCCCCAGTGATCCCTTCAAGTTCTTTCCAGAAATATTGTCCAAATATTCCACTGATAATTCTCCAAGTATTTTCTTCCTCAGAAATACCTTCTGAATCATTTTTGAAGTCCCCACAAATATTTTCTTCATAACTTTTCTCATGCTCATACGTATGCCTCCAGTGTCATACGGTGAGCTCTACAAGCTAATCTCACTTATACAAGACAAATACATGCTAATCTCCCACTAATCCTCTCATCCCTCCCCCTAATTCCCCCACCATGGCTATAACTAGAGGGGCAAGGGCCTCCTCTCATCCCACCCCAAGCCATTTCATGGCAACTCTCTCCCCCCCTCCACACACACACACCCACTCCATGTTCCACACAAGCACACACTAGCACAAGGATCGTTCGATCGTTCTTCGATCGTTCGTCCCCTGTTCTTAGTTTGATCGTTCGTTCGTCCGATCGTTCGATCGTTCGTCCGTTCGTTCGTCCAAATAATCTTTTTCCTACCGTTATGCTGCCGAAATTCCGATTGTTCGTTCGTTCGATCATTCGATCGTTCATTGTTCGTTCATAGTTCCTATTCATCGTTCATCGTTCGTTCATAGTCCCTATTCATCGTTCTTCTAGATAATCTTTGTCCTGCCGTTATGCTGCCGAAATTCCGATCGTTCGTTCGACCGATCATTCGATCGTTCGTCCGTTCGTTCATCCAAATAATCTTTTTCCTGCCGTTATGCTGCCAAAATTCCGATCGTTCGATCATTCGATCGTTCATCGTTCGTTCATAGTTCCTATTCATCGTTCATAGTCCCTATTCATCGTTCTTCCAGATAATCTTTGTCCTGCCGTTATGCTGCCGAAATTCCGATCGTTCGTTCGTCTGATCATTCGATCGTTCGTTCGTTCGATCATTCGATCGTTCATAGTTCCTATTCATCGTTCATCGTTCGTTCATAGTCCCTATTCATCGTTCTTCCAGATAATCTTTGTCCTGCCATTATGCTACTGAAATTCCGATCGTTCGTTCGTCCGATCATTCGATCGTTCGTTCGTTCATAGTTCCTATTCATCGTTCATCGTTCGTTCATCGTTCATCGTTCGTTCATACGAACTATTCACCATCACTATTCATCGTTACTATTCATCGACACTATTCACCATTGTTACTATTCATCATCGTTACTATTTATCATCGTTACTACTCATCGATGATATCTATGTAGCTTTTTTGTCGTCACTATTCATCGTTACTATTCATCGATTAGCCGATCACCCCAAATTTCAACTACTCATACATCATGTTGTCCAGTCCACCTAAGACCAGCCAGACCCATATTCCAGTCATACAAACTCCGGTGACTGTGATTTCCCTTCCAGTGGGAACTTCCCATCTGGTCACCCATCCCAGGTTTCTCCAAGTTGAGCACGCTTAACTTTGAGATTCCTTCGAACCAGGCTTCCAAACTCCGATTCCAATAATTCTTGCTTCTAAATTCTTATCAAACTATTCCCTATCCAACCATGTCATCCCTTAAGCATGGTTCATATTCCAGAAAACTTCCAAAAATACTCTTGTCCCATATTCTGCCTATAACTCTCCTGTTCATACTAAGTCAGACGATTCATTCGTCATTATTCTCACCAACAGTGAACTTCACTGTGCTACACCACATACACCCAGCTATAAATACACCCAGCTACCCTCTCCCTCTCCACACACACTCAACACCCTCAGCCAAGGCAAACACCCCACCCACTCAGTTACTCCGCTCTGCTGGCTACACGCATAGTGTCGCTTCGCCTCCAGTTCACCCTCCTGGTAAGCACCTCCGCTCCACCACTAGTAGTATCTCAACACCACATGACACAGATTCTACTCAAGACTCTACCCATCCATATATCACTATTCTGACCACTATACTAAATATTTGTTGGTATACTTGCTGGTTTGTATGTTTGCTTGTTCATGTTGCATAGTTATCGGAGCGTTCGTGCCGTCTCGTGGAGGCCAGATCTGCAAGTCTACGCCAGGCGGTGGAGCCAGAAGCCAGTTCCGCGAGCTCTCCTTCCCCCTTCGCCGAATAAGCACGGCAAGCTCACTGGACCCCTTTGATGCATAAATTACCTATGATTTTTCAACCACAACCCTTAGCCTGTTATTTTATGCATGATATGAATTTGAGACAAGTTATTATGACCACCCAAGCCGCTTGCCGCAATCAATCCTTAATATATTTGTTACAAATGATTTGAGAAAAGGGTGTGAGTTTTCAAAAGAAAATGCTTTTCAAAATGTGTATGATGAAGGGTTTTCACCCTTATCACCTTTGAGTAGGGATGATCAGGGACTCCCTGGTTTAGGGGAGGGCCTAAGGTGATGAATCAGCTGGTTTAGGCGTGAGCAGAAGGATTGTCCCCTCGTATAAGGACTGGTTTGTCATCTTTCACTACTTGTACTCATGATAAGTACAACCACTTGAGACTGTGTGGGCAGTCACTCAATCCGAACTCGTACGGTCCAACCCTAGGGTTATGAAGGCTGGGGAGCACCGGGAGGATAAGGAGGGGGAATGTTTTGTCCGGTTTGGACATGGCGGTGGTCTGACTCCTTCCGGTATAACCGTTAAGGTTAGGACGTGCGAGGAAAGAAAGAGATTCGGATTCGGGTCTCACTAGCTATGAGATCGCAGAGCCGGACTAGTGGGTAAAGTGTACACCTCTGCGCAGAGTTTGAAAACCTATTCGAATAGTCCGTGTCCACAGGAATGGACGAGTCTGGTATGGTATGACAATTAATGTTTTGTTCTCAAAAAAGGGTGCGTTTGAGAAAAATGGTTTTTAAAAGGTCCGGCGGTTGAGCCGTGAGCTATGGTGGACGGGAAGTCCAGTAGCTGTTTTTGAAATGAAAACCAGTGGGAAACTGCTGAGATACCTGGATGGTTTAGTCCAGGGGATTTTGTTCTAATATTGAAAAACTTCCTGCTCCTTTGGGAGAGGATGCGCTTTGAAAAATACAAATTGTTTTACAAAACAACCCTGCATAAAATGTTACTGTTTCTGCAAAATATCCTGAGCTCCACATATTCCATGCATTATATCTGATTTCCCCATTCCGTGGGTGAAGGTGGGCTGCTGAGTACGTTTGTACTCACCCTTGCTTATTTGTTGTTTTTCAGAAAAAGGAGATCGGGTAAGAGTTACGACTGTTCCCAACCTTGCCTGTGGCTGTTGGACTGCTGAATTGCTTCGCTGCGTATATCGGGTTGCTTCAGCCCCACTCTGATGATATGTCCCGAGTTGTGGACCAACTCTTAAAGTTGTTCGCCACCTTTATAGGTTTGTATCGTTTAAGCAGATCTGTAATCATCTGATGAATAAATGTGTTTACTAGCCTCCTGGGACTAGTAATTGTATCACATTTGAGTCCCAGAGGATTGGGGCGCTTCAGTAAAATGACTCATCTCACCACACGCAAAATATGTAACCTCAGCCTTCTTCTTCTTCTTCTTAAAGTTGGTAGTTTTGTTGCACTTATTAGATTTTGTCTTCTTTTGCCCTTACTGTAGTTCTTTTGAACCATGTTGGTGTTGGAGTGGCCTCGCCTCCTTTAGAACTCGTGTCCTTAGCCCGAGTGTTCTCCTCATCATCCAGAGACGCTATCAGATTTTCAACTGATATCTCCTATCTCTTATGTTTTAGAGAAGTGACGAAGTTTCTCCATGAAGAAGACAATTTTGCAATAATGCACCCAACCGCAAATCGGTTAGGACGGACAATCTTAATGTGGTTGAGCTCCTTGGCAATACACTGTATTTCATGAGCTTGCTCTACAATAGATCGATTATCATCCATCATATAATCATGAAAGCTCTCCATGACATACATGTCACTACCAGCATCTGATGCACCATACTTAGTAGTAAGTGCTGTAGGAAACGGGTGACGCCTAAGAGGGGGGTGAATTAGGACTTCTAAAATTTTCGCTAAACTAGGCCACAATTAAATCCCTAGAGCAAAACCTATGCAAATAATCAAAACTAGAATGTGCAAACTCGGTTTTGTCTAAGTGTTGCTATCTCTACCGCAAAGGCTAAATTTCAATCTACACTAAATAAGTATGACAATAAGATTGAAACTTAAATGCTTAATATAAATGCAGAATGTAAAGAGCTAAGTAGAGAAGCAAACTCTCATGGATGACGCCGGTATTTTTACCGAGGTATCCGGAACCACGCAAGGTTCCGACTAATCCTCGTTGGTGCCCCTACGCAAAGGGAAGCCCACGCGAGGGCCAAGCACCACGGTCGAGTAACTCCGTAGAGAGCCACGGGCCTTCTCCACGCGCAAGTGGTGCTCCGCTTCCGGCTCCTCTCGGACGCTCCCCGCCGTCTCCACTATCGAGCTTCCGGCCGAAACGCCGCGGGCCTCGTTCCCTTCGGTACACGGTGGCGGCCGTGACACAAACGCGGTTGTCACGGTCTTGCAAGACTCTCGCCCCACTCGGTACAATTACAACGACTCACGCAAGAGCCGAGGGGTTGTGAGGTTTATCTAAACTCACTCAACAATCTAGGGTTCACCTAGAGCAAGCGCTAAAGCGGTCTAACTAACCTAAGCACTTCGCAAAGCACCTACGCTAATCACCGAGTGATTCTATTAAGCACTTGGGTGTTTAAGCTCTTGGAAATATGCACTATGTGTATTGGTATGTTGCTTGGGCTCTCACACATGAGAATGGCCGGTTGGGGTGGTATTTATAGCCTCCACACCCCAAACTAGCCGTTGGACAGAAAGCAGCAGCTTTCTGTCGTCGGGTGCACCGGACAGTCCGGTGCACCACCGGACACTGCACAGTGGATGTCCGGTGCACGCCACGTCAGCCGACCGTTGGCGCCTGTAGCAGTCGACCGTTGGATTCGACCGTTGTCGTCTGCCCGTTGGCACACCGGACAGTCCGGTGCTCGGCCTCTCTGCGCAGACTGTCCGGTGCCTCACCGGACAGTCCGGTGCACACCGGACACCAATGTCCGGTGCACCACCAGGCGCTGGCTGACAGCCCTTATCTTGGATTTCTTCGCTGATTTCTTCGGGCTTCTTTGTTCTTGAGTATTGGACTCCTATGCATCTTTTTATGTCTTCTTTTGAGGTGTTGCATCCTCATTGCCTTGGTCCAATTCTCTTCGCATCCTGTGAACTACAAACACAAACACTAGAAAACTTATTAGTTCACGGATTGTGTTGTTCATCAAACACCAAAACTCAATTAGCCAAAAGGCCCGGGGTCCATTTTCCTTACAATCTCCCCCTTTTTGGTGATTGATGACAACACAACCAAAGCAAGCAAATAATACAAGTATTTGAGTGAAAATATGCAATCTACTTGCTAAGATGCATGATTGTCCCCACAATGTGATATTATGGACTTAAGCCTCCCCCTAACTCCATAATTCACTTACTTCCTATTTTTGGACCAAATAACCAAAACCACTTGAAAAAGTCATTTGGAGATATAAAATTTTAAATTGGTGGTGTTTGGTGTTTGATATAGTTTTCATTGCTTTGGTCCCTAAACTTCTCCCCCTTTGGCATCAACCACCGAAAAGGAAGACATTAAAAGCATGTAGGAAGTAAATAAAAGCTTGCCCTCATCAAGAATTGTATCAAATGATATCACTAGAAGGATATTAAATTAAACTATGTGAATGATACCACTTGAAGGAGTCCTCAAAAGATTACTCCCCCTAAATGAGTTGTCTCCTTTAGAAAGAGTTTTTCTCCCCCTTTAGAGATGAAGAAATACTCCCCTTGACAGAGATCCTCTACTTAAGAAAAAGCATGAAAATTAGAGGTGCAAGACATGATTTGAAAAGACTAACTTCCCTTATGCATAGGTAACAGAATATGAGTTAACTACTTATGCATTTTTGGCAACATGGAAGCATATGATATGAAATATAGTCTAATCAAATATTGGAGAAGACATGTAAATGATACTGAATGTAGTCTCAAAAGATACCAATTGAAGATCAATGGCGAACTTGAGAGACATGAGAGTTCTTGGAGATTTTGCAGTGGAAGATTGTTGTCTTTCTTCGGGGACTTCATTTTCCTTACAATGAGACTATCACATGAAATAGACTTGAAAAGGTGTTAGTCTCAAAGTGTTAGATTATAGAGTAACCTCCCCCTAAAGGTGTGCATACAAGTTTTGAATACTTGTAGGAGACATGCACTTTGATTTGATATCAAGAGGGGCAAATTATCCATAATCCTTACTTTGGCACATATAAGTTAAATGATACACTTTGTAGAGATCAAAAATTTTCAATTGATGCATCATTTACTATGGAGTTATATAAAAGCTATGTGCCGTGCTTAAATAAACATTTTAAGCCATGTAGGTTTGCTTAAGTATATGAATTAAGAACAAGCACTCCTACCATATGATTTACCTAGTATGCATGATTTTAAACAAAAGTACATAACAAATGTAATACTAGGCAAGAAAGGTAAACTAGATAAAAGATAAATAGATACGCATATCTTAAAAACGAAGAATACAATAAAGCTAGTTACCTCAGTCATGGGTGGGAAATTTGGGTCCAAAGTTTTCACTAACCCACTTGGCAATAAACTTGATCTAGTATGATGTACCCCATGATATACATCCCAACTTTGCCAAGTCTCCAAATTTCCCGAAGACCTTTGGTCCACTCACTTCCCTTTCGGGATCCAAACCTTCTTGGTGCTTTTCATGGTTGAAATTATCTCCTTTGGCACCCAGATGCGTTTGGCCCCCTTTCCTTTGTTGGCTTGCTTGTTGGCCTTGATTGCTATCACCTTTCCATTCTTCTTCTTCTTGATTAAGTATGGTGTAGCAGTCTTTTTATCCACCTTTTTGATGTAGGTGTTGGAGATTTTGCTTGATGGCTTTTGCTTGAGCTTTTGCCTTTGTTTATCCCCGGTCATCGCCTTGCATTGGAAAGACTTGTGGCCTTCCTTGTGGCACAGCCTACAAATCACAGTTTCTCCCTCCATAGGCTTGTTCACTCCCGCAGTGGTGTTATCCTGTGGAGGTTGGATTTGTTTGGCTTTGCCTTTCTTGTTATACAAGGCCTTGCCAAGGCGAGCCACTTCTTGCTTTAATTGTTCATTTTCCTTTGCAACCTCATCCGAACATGTCTTTACAACAATATTCTCAACAACGACTTGGTTGCAGGGGTTAGAATCATCAATTAAATCAAAGCAGGAAGTAGAAGCATCTTTCTTAATTATTTCAGGTATTTCAACTAAAGATGCTGCTGGGGTGCTACCAATGTTTTCTAGCTTAGTAGTTAGCTCATTATTGTGTATGCTAAGAATTTCCATTTTCTCTAGCAAATTTTCAATAGCTTCTTGGGAGCTAGCTAACTTAGCCTTAAGTTTTTCATTCTTTTTAATAAGGCTATCATCGGTAGTAGTGGATGGAGCACTAGATTCTAATAGCTCAATTTTAGTTGATAGCTCACAATTTAAGTTTGCAAAAGTTTCAAATTTTTCTAGCAAACCTTTGTAATCATTTTGAGAGCTAACCAACTTATTTTTCAAAGTTTTAAGTTGAGCTTTTTGCTTAGTGCAAACATCCTGGAAAAATTCTACGGCTTCCGCAAGCTCATCTAGAGAGGGCTTTCCCTCACCTTCATCATTACTACTACTTTCATCACTAGAGGATGGAATGCTTTTGTTACCTCTTGCCATAAGGCATTTGTGTGATGACCGTGATGATCGTGACGAGGACCGGTGGCTGCGTGTCCTTGGAGGTTCATCTTCACTTGAAGAATCATCCCAAGTTCTAACACTTGTTAGCGCCTTGCCTTTGCTCCTCTCCTTTTTGGGTTTGGCCATATTTGGACAGTTGTCCCTGAAGTGACCCTTCTCCCCACATGCAAAGCATCCTCTCTTCCTTTGCTTTTTCCTGTCAATGTTAAAGAGAAGATCCTCGACCTGCAGGGGCACACCCATTAGATTAATCTTGCGGATCATCCCCATTACCTTTCCGACGCGTCGGATCGTTTCTTCGTCCTCGGAGGATGATGTGCATGGTTGATTATCTTCATCATCATCACTTTCTTCTTCTTCCTCTTCTTCACTTGAGGAACTTGGAGTGGGAGCCTTCTTTTTGCCCTTCCTTTCATCACGCAAAAGCATATGGTCTTGAGGAAGTTGGCTCCTCTCCCCGACTCATTTTTCGCGACATCTCAAAGGCCGCGATTTTCCCAATCACAATGGTCGGGGTCATGTTGCTTAAGTCCTCCATGTTGTGAAGGATGGTGATGATGCTCCCATATCTTTGTTGTGGTAGCAGGGAGATAATCTTCCTCACAATGTCCGCATCACCTAGCTTATTAATGCCAATAGAATTGAGCTCATTGATAATTAGATTCAAGCGAGAATACATGTCTCTAACAAGCTCATCATCTTTCATAGCAAAATAATTATACTCATTTAAGACTAGGCAATGTTTTTGCTCACGGACATTGGATGTGCCGTCATGGAGCTCATGCAATTTTAGCCAAATCTCATTAGCAGTTTTCAGGGTAAATACTTGATTGAAAATATCCATGCTAAGAGATTCATACAAGCAATTTTTGGCTCTAGCATTTAAATGAATTTCTTTTTCTTCACTCGTGGTGGGTTTCTCGGGATTCTTGAGGGGTTTCATCCCGTCACGAGTGACTCTCCAAACACCTAGATCAACGGCCTCTAGGTAACAAGCCATTCTAGCACTATAATATGGGAAGTTAGTGTCGTCGAAGTGTGGTGGCCTATGGGTATCCATCCCTTCCTCTAAAAAGCGTCGGCTCTTTTAGCGGTGAAGCTAAAGCGTTTCAAATGAGCCAAACCGGGCTCTGATACCACTTGTAGGAAACAGGTGACGCCTAAGAGGGGGGGGTGAATTAGGACTTCTAAAATTTTCGCTAAACTAGGCCACAATTAAATCCCTAGAGCAAAACCTATGCAAATAATCAAAACTAGAATGTGCAAACTCGGTTTTGTCTAAGTGTTGCTATCTCTACCGCAAAGGCTAAGTTTCAATCTACACTAAATAAGTATGACAATAAGATTGAAACTTAAATGCTTAATATAAATGCGGAATGTAAAGAGCTAAGTAGAGAAGCAAACTCTCGTGGATGACGCCGGTATTTTTACCGAGGTATCCGGAACCACGCAAGGTTCCGACTAATCCTCGTTGGTGCCCCTACGCAAAGGGAAGCCCACGCGAGGGCCAAGCACCACGGTCGAGTAACTCCGTAGAGAGCCACGGGCCTTCTCCACGCGCAAGTGGTGCTCCGCTTCCGGCTCCTCTCGGACGCTCCCCGCCGTCTCCACTATCGAGCTTCCGGCCGAAACGCCGCGGGCCTCGTTCCCTCTGGTACACGGTGGCGGCCGTGACACAAACGCGGTTGTCACGGTCTCGCAAGACTCTCGCCCCACTCGGTACAATTACAACGACTCACGCAAGAGCCGAGGGGTTGTGAGGTTAATCTAAACTCACTCAACAATCTAGGGTTCACCTAGAGCAAGCGCTAAAGCGGTCTAACTAACCTAAGCACTTCGCAAAGCACCTACGCTAATCATCGAGTGATTCTATTAAGCACTTGGGTGTTTAAGCTCTTGGAAATATGCACTATGTGTATTGGTATGTTGCTTGGGCTCTCACACATGAGAATGGCCGGTTGGGGTGGTATTTATAGCCTCCACACCCCAAACTAGCCGTTGGACAGAAAGCAGCAGCTTTCTGTCGTCGGGTGCACCGGACAGTCCGGTGCACCACCGGACACTGCACAGTGGATGTCCGGTGCACGCCACGTCAGCCGACCGTTGGCGCCTGTAGCAGTCGACCGTTGGATCCGACCGTTGCCGTCTGCCCGTTGGCACACCGGACAGTCCGGTGCTTGGCCTCTCTGCGCAGACTGTCCGGTGCCTCACCGGACAGTCCGGTGCACACCGGACACCAATGTCCGGTGCGCCACCAGGCGCTGGCTGACAGCCCTTATCTTGGATTTCTTCACTGATTTCTTCGGGCTTCTTTGTTCTTGAGTATTGGACTCCTATGCATCTTTTTATGTCTTCTTTTGAGGTGTTGCATCCTCATTGCCTTGGTCCAATTCTCTTCGCATCCTGTGAACTACAAACACAAACACTAGAAAACTTATTAGTTCACGGATTGTGTTGTTCATCAAACACCAAAACTCAATTAGCCAAAAGGCCCGGGGTCCATTTTCCTTACAAGTGCATCCCACGACTCTTTCTCGTCTGTGTATTGCATATTAGCATCAACAAGGACACTAAGAATTGCTCCCATAAAGGTAGCATACGTTTTCTCCTCTTCAGGAGTTAGTATGCCCTCTGGTTTGCGTTTACTAACATGGAACATATTCACAACAGTAAGCTAGAGCATGACCTTGACCTGTTGAAGTGCATATCCGATATTTTTTGGCTTCAGCGCATCGCCAAAACCAACCATAATTAAACAATGGAAATTGTCTATAATAAATTTTTTAATTGTTGAGTAAATAGACATATTCTATATTATATTCCGAATATAAATCATGAACAATAATAAATAAACTAGCATGATGTTGCCTAATAGGCTTGTAAGTAGTACACAGAACACATATATGACAACAGATAAAATGAAGTATAAGATTAGATCATATGATGCGTACTGATCAGATATACTGATTGACGACGTGGGTGGAAGCAGTATGGTCGACAATATGGACACAATAGTGTCGACGACGTCAAAGCAGCAGGGTCGACGAGAATAACGGAGCAGTCGCGTGAAGACGCTTCTCAAAAATCTTATTTGCCTCCTCTCGGTGCAGGATCTCCAAGACAACGGGTTTCAGAGACATGTTCCCCCGGTCGCAGATGCACGTCGGCGCTTGGGATGAAGAAGTCTACATCGACAACATAGAAGAGAGCAGAGGCAAAACTTAACTTGCATTGAGATGTCCTTATAACACCCCGTCCAATCCCTGGACCGGCGATACTTACTTCTGGCAGCTCGCTAGGATCATATATTGTCCCCACAGACTAACACAGGTCTTTTGTGTACACTTTGTCCTCACTCATGCGCACCCGAGAAAACTCCCGGTCGGTCACCCATCCCAAATTACTCCAAGACAATCACACTTAATTTGAAGGTTCTTTCGAGATAGGCTTCCGAAAAAGAAGATGCACCTTATTGGTATGGATACCCTTATTAATTCTATTAAGCCTTGGGCCAGAAAATCACTATCCCAGGGGCCAGGATATCACAATCCACCCCCTTAGAAGACCGACGTCCTCGTCGGTCAACCCCAATATAAGAACCTCCCCTCTTAGCCACGTCTGTGTGTCTAGTGTCGTCATATGCCATGCCATGTGACCACTCCGGGCCCACATGCGCCATGCGCCATATATACCCGAACCCCCTAGTCCACACACGCCCGTGAAACCTCGAGAGTCGGCTCTGATATCACTTGTAACACCCCGTCCAATCCCTAGACCGGCGGTACTTACTTATGGCAGCTCGCTAGGATCATATATTGTCCCCACAGACCAACACAGGTCTTTTGTGTGCACTTTGTCCTCACTCATGCGTACCCGAGAAAACTCCCCGGTCGGTCATCCATCCCAAATTGCTCCAAGTCAAGCACGCTTAACTTGAAGATTCTTTCGAGATAGGCTTCCGAAAAAGAAGATGCACCTTATTGGTATAGATACCCTTATTAATTCTATTAATAAGCATTGGACTAGGAAATCACCATCCCAGAGGCCAGGATATCACACTATCTGGGACGCGGTCAAATAAGGACTCTTATCCACTCGCGATCGGATAAGCTGGTTCCACAGTTTCCTTGCTACACAAGTGTTTTTTGATTTTTTAGGATTTAATCGAATTTTTTAATTAGGCCTAGCCCATAAATCCGACGTTTACATTACAAGCATTCTCCCATCATGAATTCATGATCGAAGTTTTCTTCCCTGCGGTTTCATTCGAATTCATTGGCCACAAGCTAGCATGAACCCTGAAGTCACGCAGTTAGGTATAGCAACTATCTACCGTGCCTAACTCAAGCATGGGCCCTATGATCCTATCCAAAACAAAAACGCCTCAAATAAAGCCTTCTGCTTTGACTGCTTCGTAGTCCAAGAACCCTTTCTTCTTTTTAGAGAAGGACAACGGACCAGTAGCCGCAGTGTCTCCCTTTCTCTGCACGTACTCGGCCGTAGTCCTGCAAGTTTGGGCCGGGCCCATCGGGCCAGCACGGACCCGGCACGAATTTGAAAGCACGAAGCCCGGCCCAGCACGGAAGAGAAGAAACTGGGCCAGCACGGCACGATTAGCGTGCTGGGCCGTGCTTAACGTTTTGGCCCGATGGCCCAAATGACACGGCACGACGTAATGGGCCGTGCCCGGGCCAGCCCGGCACGCAAAATGGCACGGTCAGCCCAGTTTACCAGTTGCACGCGTTAAGGGGAGGAAGGCCTTTAGGGTTCGGTCGACGCCTCGTTTCCACGCGCATACCAGCGACGCATCTCCACTCTCCAGAATACAGGGCGCCGCGCATACCAGCTCGCCACCGCGCAGCCTCTCCAGCCCGCCACCGCGCAGCCAGGAGCCAGCCACCGCGCAGCCAGGAGCCACCGCGCAGCCAGGACCCAGGAGCCACCGCGCAGCCACTAGCCCACTACGAGGCGTCGGTTTCAGTTCTACGCCGCGCAGCCGCTGCCCACTACGATGCCGTTTCAGTTCCACGCCGCGCAACCAGGAATCGAAGCGCCAGTTTCAGTCCCCGCGTCGCCAGGAATCGAAGCGCCAGGAATTGAAGCGCCGCCAGGAATCGAAGGCTCGAAGCGCCGCCAAATATGTTTCCTAGTAATTGCGGGCCGGGCCTGGGCCAGCACGGCCCGATGAAAGCCCGGCGTGCTTTAGGGCCGTGCTGGGCCTATATTTTTGGAGGTGAGCACGATTTAGCCCGGCCCGAAAGAAATTCGTGCTAGCACGGCCCGAAATATTTAAGCCCGAAGCACGATGGGCCCGTGCCGGGTCGGCCCGGCCCGGCCCAACTTGCAGGACTACTCGGCCGCTAGGGCCCCCACAGGGATGCACGCGAGCGCCGTGGCTGGCTGGCGGGGCCCGATTCCGGGGGCCCCACTTATTGCGGCGGTGTCGCTGGGACCTGTGAAATGAGAAATATTTTTTTCCTATAGTTTTATGATGAGTTGCACATCAAATATGTCGCTTTTGCAATATAATACATGCTCACAGTAGTTTTGTGATAGATTGCCAAAAAGGTTATCTTTATAATGCAAGTTATTAAATACGTAGACAGTTCCCTCTAATATTGCACTAATTATAACTCTATGTGCAGGGGCATAGCTAGATAGAAATAGGTAGGGGTGCAGCACTTTATTAAAATAGAAGGCATGTCTGAGTTTTAATAAGATGTGTTCAAATTTTAAGGGTAATAACTGGTTTTTCGATTTTATTCTAGGGCGACTGCACCTACACTCTATAATCTAGCTCCGTCCTTGACCATGTGGGTTGTCGAGCTTATCTTAAGTTCAAATTTTAAGGGTAATAACTTCTAGTGTGACCACACCCACACTCTATAACCTAGCTCCACCCCTGACCATGTGGGTTGTCGAGCTTATCTTAAGTATCTACTGCAACTATTTTACTCTAACCCTTGAACTTTTTGAGGTTTGCAAATGCAATATATGTTGACAACTTTTGACCAGGTGCATGCTAACATATGATCGTTCAATAAAACTTATTGTACGTTACGTTCAATCTTGACTTTGCATATATTCATTTATATCGCATCATGTGAAAAAAGTAAAATTTACTAGAAATGAAAGAATGAAGTCAAAGTGTCTTCATAATATTTCGAAACAACATACCATGCAATTTAAATAGCCTCACGCTTTGATTGTTAGCTTTTGGAATGGGGTGGTGGACATAGCTCAAAACTGCACAACAAAAAGAACAACCAACAATGGAAAGAGAACATATGCACACCATTTATATCACAAAAACATATTGGTTTAAATGGGTACATGAATGGTAACATGAACAATGAATACACAACTAATTCAACACCATAAAAGTTCATTTTCGGTATTTCATGGAGTGAAACCCTTCTTACTTTCTTAGAATTGAGAGCAAAGGAAATGCTACAAAAACATCATGCCACTCTATCCTTCTTTAGATATACAACCAAGCATGCAATTCGTTGTTGAGTGATACATCTTTTTTTTACTCATTTACAATAACACCGTCAATTCAACAACCCATTTTCAATAAGTTAGATTATATAATCTGGATATATCCGAAACAAACGTTCCCTTACTCCATCCGTCCACATGAGTTTGTCTATTTGGATTTGTTCTAGATCAATCACTATCAACTTTGATGTTTTTGGAGTGGTGTTGATTGCCCCAACAAAGATTTTGGAGTGATCCACTCAATCAATGTTGTAGATGGACCGGACGTCACACCATGCAGAGAGGCTCAGTGTGTATGTTCGTCGAGAATTCACTTTTATCAGTTGTTTAATTATATCTCTTAATTAAATTATTTAATCACTGATGTAATTACATAATGATGTTTTTGATAATTTTATAAACAAAACCAGATTGCATTTACTATATAAAGTTAATGTAGATTTTTTTATTCTCATCTTGTTTCTGCATTGATACATACAACCAAACAATATCTGCATCCGACATGTATAACTGGATACGAGTAACTAAAGAAAGATCTTTTGCATAAGTTTAGCCTAACTCTGAGCAGCCAGACTCACTCATACTTACTAGGCTATACTTGTACACCCAATCAAATCAAAACTTTGCATTATATATGTTCAACATTTGATGGCTGTAACGTCCATCTACTACATTGATTGAGTGGATCAAGATTGATCACCCTAGCTAACACGCATACTATGCTATGCTTCAATTTTTACGTTATATTTAACAGCTAAGACTATTCTCTATCTCACTCTCACCTATTATTTTAATCTACTATTTTAAAATCTACTTTATAAGCACTGTTATTTACTACACAATCATATACACGATCTGTCCTAATGTTTCACTAACACGCACAACACACAGCGTTGTTGGCAAAGTTTGAACGCAATCATTTTGCGGGGAAAATGTGAGACTTCCGACAAAGGGTCTGCTCTGTTCTACGGAAAAAGGGCCTCGGTCCCTGCGGACGCCGGACGGCCCTCTCATAAGACGACTCTGTCCCGTCCCGTTCGGCCGTTCCAGGTCGTGGTCTTTGCCAAATTCCCACGCCCCTGCCCACCCTGCCCGAATCCTCTCGCCCTTTACCCCCGCCCGCGACCCCATTCACACTCTCGCTGCTCCACTCCGCTCCGCTCAGCTCGTCGGGACGCGCCCCCGCCTCCCATCCCATGCCCGCCCCCGCGCTCGTCGGAGGCCGCTCGCGGCGGCCTCCCATCCCGCCGCGCTGACGAGAGGGCCTCTCGGTGGGGGCGCTTCGGGTGTTCATTTTGTCCGTTCGGGGAAGGGGAGTGCGGCGATGGGGAAGCAGCAGGAGGGGAAGCGGCGGCGCGGGGAGAAGGACGGGAAGCGGAAGGGGAGGGGGAAGACAGCTGCAGCGGCGGTGCCGGAGGACGCGGCGCCAGTGGCCGGGTGCTGGATCCGCTTCCCGCGCCTCCGCGGCTGCATGCCGTCGCGCGCCAAGGTCGACTCCTCCACCAGCGCGCGTGGCGGCGGCCGGGGTAAGGACTGCTGTCGTATTTGCTAGTATCCTGGTACTTGCTTGCTTCTTTAACTGGTCCGCTTAGCGCTTCTCCCGTCGTGGGATTTCCACATGCTCGCTCGCTTGCCTGTCCGTCTGCACGGACACGGCTGCCAGGGAAATCCGTACGAGCGCTCCAGAGGTCGGAGAGATGGTTGAGTCGATGTTGCTCGGACTATGGGCGGATTGCATGATTGGGATTGGATGCGCGTTGGTGTGCACTAATGTCTCGGGTGGGTGGTACAACTTAACCGTGCGACATGGAGAGCTGGACAGAGTGGGTGGTGTCGGGTGGGATTGGTGTGTCCGGAACTCCGGATGATATGCTTCGTTCCGTTTTACTTTCCAACGCTGGTAGATAAGCTGACGTGATGTCTGCTGCCTGCTGCGTGCTCTTGTCTAGTATCTGGACTGCTGCCATTGATGGGCCTGGACCAATAGGCGTGGGGGTTGCTTCAGTGCTGGGCGATTTTAAATGGTTCAAGTACGGACAGCTTGGTTGGAATCCTGCGTGCTGATTTTGTTTCTGCAAGATGGATGGATGTTGGCGTGAGCCAGAGAGATGCTCAAAATGAGTTTAAATTTAACATTTAATATTCTTTTCCGGCTCGTTTATTTTAAAATGTGTAGAATTGCTGAATTGGTTGATTTGCAGGCACATGTTTTGGCTTTAAATATAAAATAGTTAGGTTCCCGTTTCCAACAGGATCCAAGGATTTATATTACACGGTAAAAATTGGTTGCGCACACTTGAGAATGTGGACACATGAATTCTTTTGAATGGAGTGTCAAGTGAATGTCGAGTGGGATACCTTAGTTGTGGTTGGGAAACCAAAATAGAAAGTGCTCTGATTGGTTTGCTAGACAATATACTTTCTAGTTAGGAATACTACTCAGCCACACCACATAGAGCATTTATGTGATACACACTAAAATTATCAGATGTAACATTGAACTATACTCAGTGCTGATAGTTATGCATATGGAATATCAACTCCAACTGGAGTACAGGAGGACAGTAAACTTAGAACTTGATATGGTGTCTAGTACAGTACTGGGATGTAGAATCTGTCTCATAATCTCATGAATATGCATGGGGTTGGTTGGTTCCAGATTCACTATCTGTTAACAGAAAACATGGATAGTTATTTTATTAGTACTAGTTACTATTTAGGGGTTGTCTGGATCTGAGGATTTGGATCATATCCTCAGGATTTTGAGATTTGGTTTGAAAAACTAAATCCTAAAAGTTTTCATAGCAACTGTGCACTTACTCAGCGTTTCATGTTTGAATCATCCTTAAGTGATTATCACCTAACAGATGATATATCTACATGTGTAGAAACCAAACCATCTACTGATGATGCTTGCCAGGACCAATCAGTACCACCAGCCTCTGGTTCCGCAACAACCAGTAACACTGGAAGTATCTCACCTTCTTCCATAGTTGGAGAGGAGCTAAAACTAGCTTTCCAACTGCGTAGATTTACTTTTAGTGAACTGAAATGTGCCACGAGAAACTTCCGACCTGAGAGTCTTCTTGGCGAGGGAGGTTTTGGCTGTGTCTTTAAAGGATGGATTGAGGAGAATGGAACTGCTCCTGTTAAGCCAGGCACCGGATTAACTGTTGCTGTCAAGACACTCAACCATGATGGGTTGCAGGGGCATAAAGAGTGGGTGGTATGTTTTTATTTTTTGTTGGTATACTTTGTTGAAGAGTATTATTCAGCTCTCTGCTAATGCGTCACTAAGCAAAGTATCATTGCTTGTTTGCAGGCAGAAGTTGATTTTCTTGGAAACCTTCAGCATCCACATCTAGTGAAATTGGTTGGCTACTGCATTGAAGATGACCAGAGGTTGCTTGTGTATGAATTTATGCCCCGTGGAAGTTTGGAGAATCATCTTTTTAGAAGCAAGTATCTTTTAATCTTACCATTATTAGTTTTATATGTAACATATATGCTATTGTTATCTTATTTTTTCATTTCTATCAGTTAATCCATGTTAGTGTTTCTGTTCTTGTTATGATAGATACAGTGTGATGTTTTAACACATGTGGTACAGTCACTTCTATTTTGGTCATCACATGTGCATGAGCACTTTGGTTTTGGTTAACATAAGTGGTATGGACACCTTAACTGACCAGGGCATTGTTTGTCACAAAGTTTCCCACTGTGTGAGGGAATATTTTTTTGGTCAATAGATAGCATTTACTAACATCTTGATCTGGTACTTTGGTATGTAGGAATTCACGAGGAAATGACTAAGGTGCTATGTTGATCCTCGCCTAATTGTTTGTTTTAAGTTTTAACCATTAATATGAGCTGTAGATGGTTTTACATGTTTCCCTTTTTACATTTTCTCTTGTTAGAGTGTTACTATTTTTCTTAACCGAATGGTTTGAGTGCTATTTATTGAGTTTAGAGTTTAGACTTTCTAATAGTTCTGTTACTGAGAATTTTGTTTGCCGCTATTGCGGAGAGGATTTTATGTGCTAAATTTGACCAGTGTTGTTTTGTTTTGTCATAACATCTTGAACCTTCACATACCCATCTAATAACATTTTTTTTGTATCAAATAGAGTCATTGCCTCTACCATGGGCCATTAGAATGAAAATTGCTCTTGGTGCTGCGAAAGGCCTCGCTTTTCTTCATGAAGAAGCTGAAAGACCAGTAATCTATCGGGACTTCAAAACCTCCAATATTCTTTTAGATGCGGTAAGCAACTATATTGAAATGTTAAAAATATTCATTCATACAAATGTATTTGCTAACATATTTTTTTCAGGACTATAACGCAAAACTCTCTGATTTTGGACTTGCTAAAGATGGCCCTGAGGGTGATAAAACACATGTGTCAACTAGGGTCATGGGAACATATGGATATGCTGCACCTGAATATGTAATGACAGGTGAGTTGATAAATTATAATATTGCTTAATCTATGTTCATATTCATAGTGGATATTTCATGTGGTTGTTTATTAGGTGTTCTGTAAACATGTCATCTGGCCCTATACATTTTGTCAAACCAAGTGCTAAATTGCTGTAAACTTCAATGCATGCGTTCTAAGGTCTGGAGTTGTGTATGTAGCCGACAACAGACATGGACATGTGTGCACACACAACTTCAGTAAACCTAAACACTACGTGTGTGGGCGCACATGGCAGACAGAAGAAGTATATGGTATACATGCAACATGTGTGTTGTAGGTAGGGGTGGTAATGGATCGTGATCCAAATGTTCCTTCACAATTCGTGAGGGTCCTAAATTAATTTTAGTTCAATAATAAATAGAAGAAATAAAGCATGATCCTAATTTGATCCGATCCTTAAATTGTATAGTGTAAAACTTAGATCCCATTGTCACCCCTAGTTGTAGGTTGAGGTTGTGTGTTTGTGTATGTATGTGTTGTAAGCTTGCTTGCATTCGACTGCACTGAACTTGTGTATGTGACACATGCACATACGATTTTGGGTAAACTGAAGTTGTGTAGGGCACACAAAAAACTTGTGTTGTAGCTGTAGGTTGAGGTTGTGTCTGTGTATGCATGTGTTCTATGCTTGCTTGCATTCTAGTACACTTGTTTATGTGACATTCAGGAACTTCATGTGTGACACATGCAGATACTATTTGCGGTAAACTGAAGTTTCCTTTTCTTTTTTGGGTGCTAGGTAGGCTAGATACTACTCCCTCGGTCCCAAAATATTATTCGTTTTAGACTAAACATACATTCATTAATCATGTAGTTTATATGTGTGTCTATATTCATTATCATTCATTCGAATGTGGACAGAAAAAAAGAGGGTTAGAAAGAACTATGTCTTGGGATGGAGGGAGTATTGTTTTAGGATCTTAAATTTCTCTGTGTTTCCTACTGCTTATGAGTTCCTTTCTCGTCCAGGTCACCTGACATCGAAGAGTGACGTATATAGCTTTGGAGTTGTACTACTAGAGATGATGACTGGTAGAAGGTCAATGGACAAGAACAGGCCAAACGGAGAACACAACCTGGTTGAATGGGCACGCCCTTATCTGGGAGAAAGACGCAGATTCTATAAGCTTGTAGACCCTCGTTTGGATGGGAACTTCTCCATAAAAGGCGCCCAGAAGACGGCTCAGCTGGCCCATGCCTGCCTCAGCCGTGACCCCAAGGCTAGGCCTCTGATGAGCCAGGTGGTGGAGGTGCTGAAGCCTCTCCAGAACCTCAAGGACATGGCCAGCTCTTCCTACTACTTCCAGTCCATGCAACATGAGCGTCGCACAGCACTTGCCAACCCATATGGCAGTCAAAGCATGAAAGCGCAGAGCACCTTTGCGCGGAACGGGCAGCAGCCCATGAGGAGCCTCTCGTATGGCCCTCATGCTTCCCCGTATCGCCAGTCGCCAAGACTTGACAGCAAGCGGCAATGAGTCATGGTGCTTGTCTGTCGACCATAACATATTTTCAAGACTGAAGTTGTAACCAGAACTGGTGTATGAACTCAGCCATCCAACAAGCATCTGAGCTATCTATTATTGTGGATGAAGCAGCAACATTGATTCGAATTTGCATATCATCTGCGAGTGAATTTTTCTCTCTTGTTATCGCTTACATTTTAGCTGTACTGTCTTTACGGCTCTAGATACCTTGACTTGAAAGGTGGAACTAAACAGGGTTTTGATCGGTCTTTGAAACAATGCTCAGGCAGCAAATGCTTGGAATTTGTTCCTTCCTGGAAACCAGCAGTAGGCAAGTCTGATATATGTTACATAGTTGTCCTAAGGCTGTTCATAATCTATGGTTTCTTGTCACAATATCCAAATTTGCCACGTCACATATTACTTTAAAAGGTATATTTGTCCCAATACATAGTATTATGTTGTTTTATAGTCCTCCTAAGATAATTAAATGCTAGATGGGCCATTTAGATGGTACAATTTTTGATGCCTTTGATGTTGTGTCAGAGTGGTATCTCTCTCAAGATACGGTTTTACTCTTTTTCCTCTTTATTGAAATGCCACGTTAGCTTTTTGTTCTATATGACATGTAGAGTATGATACTGTACACCAGGGATAACCTAATGTATAGTATCATGTGTTTTTCATAATCCCCACAAGACAATTAAATGTTAGATGTGTATAAGAGTATGAATTGTGGGCACTTCGATGGTTGAAGTTTAAATACATATGATAGCATGTCTGAGTGGTATATCCTTTAAGATATTGTTTTATTTTCATTCTCCTTTACTCACATACTACATTAGTTTTTCATTCTACATGACATATATTAAATGAGTATGACACCATACACTGGGAATAACATAATGTCATGTTAGTTCCAGGGACTAAAGATTTATCCCTCTATTTTAGCTCCATTTAGTCTCTAAATTGTCAACAATGAGATTAAAATGGTGACTAAGGGGGTGTTTGGGATGGCTCCAAGTTCCAGCTCCAGTGTGGAGCTGTAGTTTATAATATCAATATAAATAGTTTTAAAATATTTTTAATCTAAATAATACACAAAATGACTTATTTAAATGTCTTCTAAAAGTTTACAACTCCAGCTCCACGATTTTCTGGAGCACCTAATGACCTACTCCACCAACTCCACCAAATTTCCTGGAGCTGGAGCTATCCCAAACAGGGCCTAAATGGACTAAACCATATTAATTTTATCTTTTGCCTCCATTTATTTTAATTGCATATACTTAGTGCAAATAAAACTCCACTCTCCAGCATATCCCCTATCACATTTCCTATCTTATCATTTATTTCAAACTCTACTCTACAAATAATATCAAACAGTATCATCTACAGTTCCACATCTCCTATTTTACACTGTCCGCTAGAGACAGTCTAATGGCGGGAGAATGATAAGGGACATTTTGGTCTTCTTGTAAATCATTTAATACGTTCTTAATACTTTTTAGTCTTTGGAATTAAACATGATAGGGATACAAACATGCCCTAAGTCTCTTTTACGACACTCTGATCTGTTATTTGAACTGTCGGTTGCTTTGTAATCAATAATATACTAATTGTCATGTGAAGAAAAGCAAAAGGGAACAATGGATGGAAGACCATCGGTGCCGACTGCCGACATCATCGTTCCATAATGCATGCTTGATGGCAGCAGCTCATCTGCTCACGCACAATTTAAGGCCCTTGCATGTGCCATCGATGTTGTGACAGGGCTCGCGTTCAGGTGGTGTACAGATTTGCCAGATATTAATCATGGTTGCCTATGGGCTTATGGCTGTCATTACTTATGGCATTTACGGTTCTTTCAACCTCGATTGCTGCTGCTAGTGTTTGCACTGCGGTCATGATGACTGGTCTGTTGGTCAGGGCAGGAGCGGACCGACGTTAAGAGCGGTGGGAGCACGGCCCCCACTCAATTCTATTGGTTTAGTGGAAGTTTTACCTTATTTACTATAATCACAAAAGCTTAATTGTAATTAATCCTTCATTGAGGCCCCACTCAAAATTAGGCCTCCATTCATTTTTGTCTAGGTCCATCCCTGGGTCAGGGGCTGGAGCCTAGCTGTGGTGGCAACGTGGTAATGAACTGAGGGGGTGTTTGTGTGAACAAAGTTGATATGTCGTGCCTTATGATTCAATTTGTAATGAGTAATTGTCAACAAGTGTAGTGACTTGGGTTGAGTCAGTTGAACTAACCGGGATGTGAGCTTGTTGGTGCAACATGTTTTTTAGCTTGTGGTACACATGTGTGGAGTCTAGAGACAATGGTCGACGACAAAAATGATGAAGGTCATGCAGGTTTGTGTTGATGGATCGAGAGCGGCGAATGACGAGCGCTGAGTCTTGATCGAGGGACTTGAGAAGCCGAGTGACTAGTCATGATGGCTAACATCTGAGTACAACCGACAGACACAAGAACATAGTGTAGCAGATCGTGTCGCAGACGCAGTTGTGGACCAACGAGACACATGTACGAGACGTGGGGGACGTGTATGAAGTACGCTACTTACGGGGGTTTCATGGATTGAGCCTAAAAACCACCTAGCGTGACAGTTCACATATTTCGCCAGGTTTGAGCCTCAAAACTTGTTAGTGCGATTTTAGAGGGAATCAGAGGCGACAAGTGGCATTAGGTGAAGCAACTTCGTGAAGGCCGTTGGACCGTTAGATAAAAATTTCAAGAGTTGGTACATTTTGCTTCTCGAGAATGGATAAGCCATGTGTATCTATGGGTGGTTTAGGGAAGAGGAATAACCCTCTATTAATAGGAGGGAAGGGCTGAACCATTCAGTTATCTCTTTTACCATTTCATTTCTCTTCATGTTTTGTTAGGAGGTCCTTAAATGCTTTGAACCTTGACATCCAAGTTCATACGATTTTGAGGAAGTGTGGCCGTAACCACACTCTGCCCTCGTGGCGTTTCATCTTGTGCCAAATCTAATGGTATTTGCTTTTGATTTGTTTATTCTCCATTCAACCCCTCTAGTTTGAGTTTTGAGTTCGTTCTTGACTTCACTTGTTTAGAATGTGTTTTAGGGTTAATCTATCGTTTAGAAAATGTCCTAGATTCATTGCAACCTATGTTATGAGCTGGTCCAATTCATGGACAAGTTTTCTAATAGATTTGTTCTTTTGACAAAACCCCAACTAAATCCCAAGTCAAGTTTTCTAATAGATCTGTTCTTTTGACAAAACCCCAACCCGTTTGAGCTCAAAATTTGTGGACACCTTAGAGGCTCCCTTGTGAAGGTGTGTGTGTAAATTTCATCTCAATCGAAGTCCGTTTGTATCAATTTTGCATTCTAAAACTAAAATCCGAGATGTCGAAAACAACCTTAGTTAGCAGCATAATTTTGTGTCGTTTCAAACTTTTTTATGTCTGTTTGGTGATCCTTTTGTTTTGTTGGACTCGTGTATGTCCTAGCAACTTTTCCACATATCTTGTGTGTTATTTACTTTTTGGAGGTTAGGGTGTGACATTGGAAAGCAAGCCAAAGTTGTCTGAGTGCAACGTTTTTATTGGCTCTCATTCACCCCTTGGTCGCCTAATTCGATCCTTCAATTGGTATCAGAGCCAGTTAAGGATCATTCCACCTTAGTCGGTTCTTGATCCGCGGAGGCGACAATGGAACATGGTGCTAGCAAACCATCGTTCTTCGATGGGACAAATTACTCGTACTAGAAGATCCGCATGTCGACATATCTTCATAGCATTGGCTCGTGATTTTGTGAAATTTGCCTCAATCGCACTTACATGATCCAAGTGGTTTGAGTCACTCCTCATGAAGTAGAGAGCCATGACTCGAACAATAAGGCTCGTAATGCATTGTTTTCATGTCTCCCGCTCTCTGAATTTGAAGCAGTTAGAATTTGGATATGACTCATGAGATCTACACTAGTCTGGAGAAATTCCATGAGGGTAATGACCATGTGAAACTAGACACTTTGAGACCTACCGTCAAGAGTATGACAATTTTGTACAGTGGACTAGAGAGACCATTGATTCTATGTTTTCTCGGTTCCAGATAATTATCAATAAGATGTGCGCAAACAAGAAACAACTTCCCTATGACGATCATGAGAGAGTACTCAAGTTACTACATGTTTTAGATCGAAGGGTTTTTGGAGGTTGAAAGGGAAATGTGCCCTTGGGCCATTTCTAAGTATTTTGGTGATTTAGTGTCCAACACAAGTGCCAAGTGTTAAATGGTGGACAAAGTACAAATCAAGTATAAAGGTATGTTTCTCAGACTTAGTACATTGTTTTAGAGACTAATGTATTATGTCTAAGTGCTGGAAACAGGAAAAATCAAGTTGAGATTAAAGATGGCTTTGTTCAGCCATAGTCAGCTCTGTCTGGGTGCACCGGACAGTGTCCGGTGCGCTAGGCTGGCTCAGGCGAACTTGCTGCTCTCGAGAAATGATTAACGGCGTATGGCTATAAATCACCGGACTGTCCGGTGAGCCAACGGTCGGCCGGGCCAACGGTCGGCCGCGCGATCCGCGCTAGACACGTGGCCGAGCCAACGGTCAGAAGGGAGCACCGGACTGTCCGGTGCGCCAACGGCTCTCAGGCGCCAACGGTCGGCTTCGCCAAAGAAGGAAAGAAATCCGCACCAGACTGTCCGGTGCGCCAGGCGACAGAAGGCAAGAATTGCCTTCTTGAAATGCTCTCAACGGCTCCTAGCTGCCTTGGGGCTATAAAAGGGACCCCTAGGCGCATGGAGGAGTACATCAAGCAACCTTTGAGCATTGTTGCTCATTCACACTTCACTCTTGCGCACTAGTCGACATTCTTAGTGATTTGAGCTCTGTTCTAGTGAGAACCTTGAGATATTATTTTGAGTTCAAGTCTTGATCGTGTGTGTGCGTATTTGCTGTGGTTTTGAGTGTGTTGCTTCCCTCCCTTACTCTTGTGCTTCATATTGATTCTTATTGTAAGGGCGAGAGACTCCAAGTTGTGGAGATTCCTCGCAAACGGGAAAAGAGTAAAGTGAAAAGAACACCATGGTATTCAAGTTGATCATTGGATCACTTGAGAGGAGTTGAGTGCAACTCTCATCCGTTGGGACGCCACAACGTGGAGTAGGCAAGTTTTGTACTTGGCCGAACCACGGGATAAAATCCTCGTGTCTCTTGTGCTTGTCCTTATTGTGTCTATTGTGCTTCACAAGAGCTCTCCTCTCTACTCACTTGATTTCATTATACTAAATCTTAATCAAGTTTGTGGTGTTAAGTTTTAAGTTTTACAGGATCACCTATTCACCCCCCCTCTAGGTGCTCTCAATTGGTATCGGAGCCGTTCTCTTCAAGAAGGGACTAATCGCCCGAAGAGATGGATCCTAAGGGAAAGGGGATGGTGGTCAACAACAACGAGAAGGAGTTTATCTTCAATGAGCCAAAGGATGACAAGCCTACGGACTCGGGCTCGAGCCACAAAAGAAGAGAAGGGAAGAAGAATAAGACAAGGCGCATAAAGGAGATCATCTACTACGATGACAGCGACGAGTCTACTTCTTCCCAAAACGACGATGACGACTACGAGAAAAAGAAAACGATCAATTCAAACTTTTCTTTTGATTATTCTCGTATTCCGCAAAGCACAAATGCTCATTTACTCTCCATTCCACTTGGTAAACCTCCTCACTTTGATGGAGAGGACTACGGATTTTGGAGTCACAAAATGCGTAGTCATTTGTTCTCTCTCCATCCAAGCATATGGGAGATAGTTGAGAATGGAATGCATTTTGATAGTAGTGATAGTCCCATGTTCATAAATGAGCAAATTCACAAAAATGCACAAGCTACTACTGTTCTTCTAGCATCTTTGTGCAGGGATGAATACCATAAAGTGAGCGGCTTGGATAACGCCAAGAAGATTTGGGACACCCTCAAGATCTCACATGAGGGGAACGACGTCACCATGCTCACCAAGATGGAGTTGGTGGAGGGCGAACTCGGGAGATTCGCGATGATAAGGGGGGAGGAGCCAACCCAAACGTACAACAGGCTCAAGACCCTTATCAACAAAATAAGGAGCTATGGAAGCACGCGATGGACGGACCACGACGTCGTTCGCCTAATGCTAAGGTCCCTTACCGTACTTGATCCACATTTGGTAAACAATATTCGTGAAAATCCTAGGTACACCAAGATGTCGCCCGAAGAAATTCTTGGAAAATTTGTAAGCGGGCGAATGATGATCAAGGAGGCGAGATACGTGGATGATGCATTGAATGGCCCAATCCACGAGCCTCAAACCATTGCCCTCAAAGCGACAAGAAGAAAGGAAGCGCTACCGAGCAAGGTGGCTCAAGTTGAGGCGGCCGGGCTTAATGATGAAGAGATGGCCCTTATCATCAAGCGGTTCAAGACGGCGCTAAAAGGTCGCAAGGAGCACCCCAACAAGAACAAAACGAAGGGAAGCGCTCCTGCTTCAAATGCGGTAAGATTGGTCACTTTATCGCTAACTGTCCTGATAATGATAGTGACCAGGAAAAGAAGAGTGGAAAGTGGGAGAAGAAAAAGAACTACAAGAAGGCGAAGGGCGAGGCACATCTTGGAAAGAAGTGGGATTCAGATTGTTCCTCGTCCGACTCCGACAATGAAGGACTCGCCGCCACCGCCTTCAACAAGTCATCACTCTTCCCCAACGAGCATCACACATGCCTCATGGCAAAGAAGAAGAAGGTATGTACTCGAAACAATACTACTTATGCTTCTTCAAGCGAGGATGAGTCTAGTGATGATGATGAAATAGATTATTCATGCTTATTCAAAGGCTTAGATAGAACTAAGATCGATAAGCTTAATGAATTGATTGATGCTTTGAATGACAAGAATAGATTACTAGAAAAACAAGAGGACCTTTTATATGAAGAGCATGATAAATTTGTTAGTGCACAAAATTCTCTTGCTCTAGAAGTTAAAAGAAATGAAATGCTTTCTTGTGAACTATCTACTTGTCATGAAACCATTTCTTCTTTAAAGAGTGTTAATGATGATTTAAATGCTAAACTAGAAGTAGCAAATAAATCTAACTCTTGTGTAGAAATTTGCAATAGGTGCAAAGACTTTAATATTGATGCTTGTAGTGAACATCTAGTTTGCATTTCAAAATTAAATGATGAAGTGGCTAGTCTTAATGCCCAACTTAAGACTAGCAAGAATGAATTTGAAAAGTTAAAATTTGCAAGGGATGCCTACACGATTGGTAGACACCCCTCAATTAAAGATGGTCTTGGCTTCAAGAGGGAAGTCAAGAACTTAACAAGCCATAAGTCTTCCATCTTCGCCAAGGAGAAAGGGAAGGCCTCTATGGCAAATAGTGTGCAAAAGAACCATGCTTTCTTATACCATGATAGGAAATTTGCTAGAAATGTTCATCATGATAGGAATTGTAATGCCTATGGTTCAAATGCAATGATTGCTTTAAGTTCTTCCTATGTGCATGATAGAAATTTAGCTAGGAGAAATGTTGTTCATCATATGCCTAGGATAAATATGGCTAGTGTCCCTAGGAAAGATAATGAACCTTCTACAATTTATCATGCTTTAAATGCCTCCTTTGCTATTTGTAGAAAGGATAAGAAAGTAGTTGCTAGAAAATTAGGGGCAAAATGCAAGGGAGATAAAACTTGCATTTGGGTCCCTAAGGCTATTTGTACTAACCTTGTAGGACCCAACAAGAGTTGGGTACCTAAGACCCAAGCCTAAATTTGCCTTGCAGGTTTATGCATCCGGGGGCTCAAGCTGGATTATCGACAGCGGATGCACAAACCACATGACGGGGGAGAAGAAGATGTTCTCTTCCTACGTCAAGAACAAGGATCCCCAAGACTCAATTATATTCGGTGATGGGAACCAAGGCAAAGTGAAAGGTTTAGGCAAGATTGCAATCTCAAATGAGCACTCTATTTCCAATGTATTCTTAGTAGAGTCTCTTGGATATAATTTGTTATCCGTAAGTCAATTATGTAATATGGGATATAATTGTCTATTCACAAATGTAGATGTGTCTGTCTTTAGAAGAAGTGATGGTTCATTAGCCTTTAAGGGTGTATTAGACGGCAAACTCTATTTAGTTGATTTTGCAAAAGAGGAGGCTGATCTAGATGCATGCTTAATTGCTAAGACTAGCATGGGCTAGCTGTGGCATCGCCGCTTAGCACATGTGGGGATAAAGAACCTTCACAAGCTTCTAAAGGGAGAACACGTGATAGGTCTAACTAATGTTACCTTCGAAAAAGATAGACCTTGTGCATCTTGTCAAGCAGGGAAACAGGTGGGAAGCTCTCATCATGCCAAAAATGTGATGACAACATCAAGACCCCTGGAGTTACTTCATATGGACCTCTTCGGACCCGTCGCCTATCTGAGCATAGGAGGAAGTAAGTATGGTCTTGTTATAGTTGATGATTTTTCCCGCTTCACTTGGGTATTCTTTTTGCAGGATAAATCTGAAACCCAAGGGACCCTCAAGCGCTTCCTAAGGAGAGCTCAAAACGAGTTTGAGCTCAAGGTGAAGAAGATAAGGAGCGACAATGGGTCCGAATTCAAGAACCTTCAAGTGGAGGAGTATCTTGAGGAGGAAGGAATCAAGCACGAGTTCTCCGCCCCCTACACACCACAACAAAATGGTGTGGTAGAGAGGAAGAACAGGACGCTTATAGACATGGCGAGGACGATTCTTGGAGAGTTCAAGACCTCCGAGCGCTTTTGGTCGGAAGCCGTGAACACGGCTTGCCACGCCATCAACCGGGTCTACCTTCATCGTCTCCTCAAGAAGACTTCGTATGAGCTACTAACCGGTAACAAACCCAATGTTTCATATTTTCGAGTTTTTGGGAGTAAATGCTACATTCTAGTGAAGAAGGGTAGGAATTCCAAATTTGCTCCCAAAGCCGTAGAAGGGTTTTTGTTAGGTTATGACTCAAATACAAAGGCGTATAGGGTCTTCAACAAATCATCGGGTTTGGTTGAAGTCTCTAGCGATGTTGTATTTGATGAGACTAATGGCTCTCCAAGAGAGCAAGTTGTTGATCTTGATGATGTAGATGAAGAAGACGTTCCAACAGCCGCAATACGCACCATGGCGATTGGAGATGTGAGGCCAATGGAACAAAAGGAGCAAGATCAACCTTCTTCCTCAACAATGGTGCATCCCCCAACTCAAGACGATGAACAGGTTCATCAAGAGGAGGCGTGCGATCAAGGGGGAGCACAAGATGATCATGTAATGGAGGAAGAAGCGCAACCGGCACCTCCAACCCAAGTTCGAGCGATGATTCAAAGGTATCATCCCGTCGACCAGATTTTGGGTGATATTAGCAAGGGAGTAACTACTCGGTCTCGATTAGTTAATTTCTGTGAGCATTACTCCTTTGTATCTTCTATTGAGCCTTTCAGGGTAGAGGAGGCCTTGCTAGATCCGGACTGGGTGTTGGCCATGCAAGAGGAGCTCAACAACTTTAAGAGAAATGGAGTTTGGACACTGGTGCCTCGTCCCAAGCAAAATGTTGTGGGAACCAAGTGGGTGTTCCGCAACAAACAAGACGAGCACGGGGTGGTGACAAGGAACAAGGCACGACTTGTGGCAAAAGGTTATGCCCAAGTCGCAGGTTTGGACTTTGAGGAGACTTTTGCTCCTGTGGCTAGGCTAGAGTCCATTCGTATTTTGCTAGCATATGCCGCTCACCATTCTTTCAGGTTGTTCCAAATGGATGTGAAGAGCGCTTTCCTCAACGGGCCAATCAAGGAGGAGGTGTACGTGGAGCAACCCCTGGCTTCGAGGATGAACAGTACCCCAACCACGTGTGTAAGCTCTCTAAGGCGCTCTATGGACTTAAGCAAGCCCCAAGAGCATGGTATGAATGCCTTAGAGACTTTTTAATTGCTAATGCTTTCAAGGTTGGGAAAGCCGATCCAACTCTTTTTACTAAGACTTGTGATGGTGATCTTTTTGTGTGCCAAATTTATGTCGATGACATAATATTTGGTTCTACTAACCAAAAGTCTTGTGAAGAGTTTAGCAGGGTGATGACTCAAAAGTTTGAGATGTCAATGATGGGCGAGTTAAGCTACTTCCTTGGGTTCCAAGTGAAGCAACTCAAGGATGGGACCTTCATCTCCCAAACGAAGTACAAACAAGACTTGATCAAGAGGTTTGGGATGAAGGACGCCAAGCCCGCAAAGACTCCAATGAGAACCGACGGACACACCGACCTCAACAAAGGAGGTAAGTCCGTTGATCAAAAGGCATATCGGTCTATGATAGGGTCTTTACTTTATTTATGTGCTAGTAGACCGGATATTATGCTTAGCGTATGCATGTGTGCTAGATTTCAATCCGATCCAAGGGAATGTCACTTAGTGTCGGTGAAGCGAATTCTTAGATATTTAGTCGCTACGCCTTGCTTCGGGATCTGGTATCCAAAGGGGTCTACCTTTGACTTGATTGAATATTCAGACTCCGACTATGCTGGATGTAAGGTCGATATGAAGAGTACATCGGGGACGTGCCAATTCTTAGGAAGGTCCCTGGTGTCATGGAGTTCTAAGAAACAAACTTCCGTTGCCCTATCCACCGCTGAAGCCGAGTACGTTGCTGCAGTACAGTGTTGCGCGCAACTACTTTGGATGAGGCAAACCCTCAGGGACTTTGGCTACAATTTGAGCAAAGTTCCACTCCTATGTGATAATGAGAGTGCTATCTGCATGGCGGATAATCCTGTTGAACACAGCCGCACAAAGCACATTGACATCCGGCATCACTTTTTGAGAGACCACCTGCAAAAGGGAGATATCGAAGTGTTTCATGTTAGCTCCGAGAACCAGCTAGCCGATATCTTTACCAAGCCTTTAGATGAGCAGACCTTTTGCAAGTTGCGTAGTGAGCTAAATGTCTTAGATTCGCGGAACTTGGATTGATTTATAGCATACATGTGTTTATGCCTTGATCATGTTCCTTAATGAATTCTGTTGTTTATTTATGGTGCTCAAGTTGTACAAGCACTCCCCGGACCTCACAAGTCCATTTGCAAGTGATGCACATATTTAGGGGGAGATGTGCTACAACTTGACCCTTTGAGGCTAACTCTGTGCTTGAGTTTGCTTAATTTAGTCTCAAAGGAGGTATGAAAGGGAAAAGGTGGACTTGGACCATGCAAGACTTCCACTGCACTCCGATGAAAGAGTAACTTTTTCCAAGTTCATCTTTGTACTCTTATTGCCTTTTTACTCTTAGTTGAAGATTTTGGTGAGGCAATGGGGTTAAAGTGTGGGGGATAGATATCCCCTGGGTCCACTAAAGAAGTAAAAGGCCTCACGAAAAGGCCCAAGGGCCCAATAATTCGTAAGGTCATTCTTTCGCGGGCCTGGGGAAAGACAACCAACAAAGAAGAGAAGACGTGAGACCGGATTGGTGCAAACCCGGACGGCCCACAACGACGAACGAATAAATCGCAACAGAGACCCGACTTTCCCGCGGAGAAGCCCCCATGCAACGGAGCCATGCGAGGATAAGTCGGCAAGGGTTATGTGGGGATAAACTCAGGAGGTTCACTATCTTTTAGCTACTTGTTGTTATCATATCCACATGTACCGCCCCACGGTCAAGTATATAAGGCCTAGGGAGCACCCCTTTAGATCGATCGACCCTACAACATTACTTAGCCTCCCACATCAACTCTCTGAGTTCTAAAACCAGAGAGCCCTCCTGAAATCCAGTATACATACTCGCCAGGACGTAGGGTGTTACGCATTTCTAAGCGGCCCGAACCTGTAAATCTTGTCCACTGTCCCTCGTGCGATCGGCACGAACCATTCTGCTACAGTCGTCGACACCGTCCTACTCCTAGAAAACACCTTGAGGGGCAACCCTAGGTGTGCGGTCGGAACCAAAACACCGACAGCTGGCGCGCCAGGTAGGGGGTGTGTCGGCGATCCAAGCTAGCTCAATGGCCATCACCTTCCACAGCAAGATCACCGTGCGTCCCGGATCCACATTCCGCTTCGGAACAATATCATCCGTGGCGGATGAAGAGGGAATTCTACACCGAATCGCGGACCCGCCGGAAAAGAAGTCTCCTCCAACGAACTCCGAAAACGCCGGAGAAGCGCAACCTCCGGCTCTTCGGAAAAAGATCGTCTCCGGAAAGTCGGGGGCCGAGGGCTTGTTGACCCGGAAAACTCCACTGTCTACTTCCCCGACAAAAGAATGGACATGGATCGCAAGAAAGAAGGAGACCACGGAGAAGCAAGTTGTTCTTCCCATTCCTCCGGCCTCAAAGGAGAATGGAAAGAAAGTCGCTGCGACAGCCGCACCATTCTACCCCGACGTCCTCTTCATCGGGAGAGTGGAGTCGCCCACCGTCTCCGACGACGAGCCGACTGCACCCGGAGAAGAACCGCCTCAACGAGAATCCCGCCGGCGGAGGAATCGGCGCAGGAACATTCAACGACATCACGTGGCCGGAGAACGGGATCCGGAGCAACCTGTCTCGCGAGACGAGGTCTCGGAGATAGGAGAAACTCCGGAAGAACGCGTCTTCAGAGAGCGAAGGAACTCCCGACGACGTGATCGCCGACGGGCTCAGGAACGAGCCGAGCAAGATGCAAGGCAATGCCGGGAGAATCCACTCTTCGGGCGCAACCTGAACCCCGACTTCGCCCGAGCTATGAACACGCCGAGCGAAGTCGGAGGGGTACTAGCTCGGATAGCTGACGGACTTCCTCGGACTCCCGACGCTGAGGGCTACCGACGCCTGTTTACCCAGGCAGCCAACCATCTTCTACCGCTTGCTCACCCGCCGAACGATCTACGACATGCCATCAACAGTCGCCGAGACGCGCGAAGCTCTATCAATGCTTCACGCGAACGGTGGCATGAGAAAGAGATTCGACGTCGAGAAGAGTACGACAGGGATCATGGCATCCCGGCTCAGAGCCAGGCCACCAGAACTGAGTCGGCGACGGCCTCAACTGGCGGTACCACCCGGGGACGGTCGAGGAACCACAACCACGACTCCCCTCCCCGGGACAGACATCGTCCCCGTCGACAGGAGGACACGTGCGGAGTATCCGCTCTTACTCCGCGCCTTAGGGCCATCCAATGGCCTCCCAACTTCAAGGTATCCAATGTCGACAAATATGAACCTAAGCAGGATCCAGGAGGATGGCTAGCCGTCTACACCACCGCTGCTCGAGCTGCCGGGGCGTCCGAAGACGTGATGACCGCGTATTTACCCATCGTCCTTGGGCAAGACGCGCTGCAATGGCTGCGACATCTACCCCGACACTGCATCGACGACTGGGGAGACTTCAGCCGACGCTTCACCGCCAACTTCCAGTCCCTCTCCGACAAGCCGGCGCAACCGTGGGACCTCAAATCCATCAAGCGCCGAGGGGATGAGACTCTCCGGTCTTACCTCAAGAGGTTCCAGACCATGAGAAATCGTATCCCCGAGGTCACGGAGGCGGCCGTGATCGAGGACTTCTACAGAGGATCCAATGACTCGGTTTTTGTCCGAGCCATACTACAGAAGGCGCCAACTACTTCCGAGGAGCTGTTCCGGGAAGCCGACCTCTACATCACCGCCGATGAGCGAGCTCAGGACCTCATCGGAGGGACAAAGCCCGCGCCGGCAGCACCACGACGTGACGCGAACCAGCAATCCGACAAACGCTGGGAGAAGAGGCCTCGCGAAGAAGTACACGCCGCCGGACCACCTGCTTCTCGCGCCATAGGAGGGCCCCGCGGAGGCGAGCGCACGCTGGACGACATCCTCGACGCCCAATGCCCATACCACAAGGACATGCGCCACACTCTTCGCAACTGCCGAGACTTCAAACACTCCGTCGGGCATGGCCGACCCTTCCAACCTCTACCTCCCCTCCGCCGAGGGGAGGACCGGATGAACCACGACAACCTCATCGGCCGGAGGAAGGAGGAGGAGGAGCCTTCCCGCGCGTTGACAGGGAAGTCAACGTTATCTTCGGCGGACATGGGTCGCAGGAGAACAAAAGGCAACAAAAGCTCAACGACCGACAGATACTGGTGGCCACCACCGGTCCTCCCGCCCCATACCGGTGGTCGGAGCACCCGATCACTTTCACTCGGGAAGATCAGTGGCTCAACTTCGACCATCCAGGCAAATACCCGCTCCTCGTCGATCCGGTGATCCGAGAGAGCCGGGTAAAGAAGGTGCTAGTGGACGGGGGGAGCAGCATCAACGTCACCTTCCCCCGTACGCTCCAAGGCTTGGAAGTTCACCTCAAAGAGCTCCACGAGTCAGATACTCCTTTCTTCGGCATCGTGCCGACGGAAGGGGAATACCCGCTAGGCCACATCTACATGCCGGTCACCTTCGGGACTCCGGAGAACTACAGAACCGAGTTCCTGAGGTTTGAGGTGGCGAACTTCGACTGCGGGTACAACGCCATCATCGGGAGGCCGGGGCTGGCCAAATTCATGGCCATTCCGCACTATACATACATGATACTGAAGATGCCAGGACCGCAAGGGATCATAACTGTGCGCGCCGACTTCCAAGGCGCCGCAGAATGTTTCCGAGTGGCCATCCAAGCGGCCCTCACCACTAAGCCGTCAACGGTTCCTTCTACGCCGGCGAACTCCAAGCCTGAGGAAGACCTCGCCGTACCGACAAACGAAGCTCAGGTCGTGACCTCTATGCGGCCGACTGAAGAAACCAAGCGGATCAACCTGGGGTTTGCTGATGAGCGCAAGACGGCCATCATCAGCTCCAGTTTGAATGACAAATAGGAAAGCGCGCTCGTCCGGTTCCTGCAAGATAACCGAGACGTATTCGCATGGCAACCTGCGGATATGCCGGGAGTCCCAAGAGAACTGGCCGAGCACAAATTGAAGGTCTATCCTCAGGCAAGGCCGATCCGGCAAAAGCTGCGTCGTTTCACGCCCGATAAGAGAGAGGCCATTCGTGCCGAGTTAGCTCGCTTGGTCGCGGCTGGATTTATTAGAGAAGTATTACACCCCGAGTGGTTAGCCAACCCTGTTCTTGTACTCAAAAAGAATAAAGTGGATTGGCGCATGTGCGTCGACTATACTGATCTCAACAAACACTGTCCGAAGGATCCCTTCGGGCTCCCGAGGATAGATCAGGTGGTAGATTCCACCGCTGGATGTTCTGTACTGTCTTTCTTAGATTGCTATTCCGAGTATCATCAGATTAGTTTGGCAAAAGAAGACGAGGAGAAAACGGCGTTCATCACTCCGTTTGGCGCATTCTGTTATACCTCCATGCCGTTCGGCCTCAAAAACGCTGGAGCAACTTATCAGAGAGCCATCCAAACATGCTTAGCCGATCACTGGGGCAAGCGTGTGGAAGCTTACGTAGATGACGTGGTAATCAAAACGGAGAATTCGGAAAACTTCATCGAAGATTTACAGCTGGTTTTCAACAGCCTGAGGAGATATAGATGGAAGCTCAATCCTGAAAAATGTGTTTTCGGGGTACCAGCCGGAAAGTTGCTCGGGTTTATCGTCAGCCACCGGGGAATTGAAGCTAATCCAGATAAAATTGAAGCTATCATGAAGATGGAAGCTCCTCGGTCACAAAAGAAGGTTCAGCGACTCACTGGATGTATGGCAGCTCTGAGTAGATTTATATCCAGGCTAGGAGAAAAAGGTTTGCCATTTTACAAACTACTCAAGAAGGTGGATAAGTTTCAATGGACTTCAGAAGCACAAGAAGCTCTAGAAGCACTGAAGAAATTCTTGACAACACCACCAGTACTAAAGCCACCCCGGCGAGCTACGCCGACTCAACCAGCTGAAGATCTGCTGCTGTATATCTCTTGCACGACTCACGTGGTAAGCACCGCGTTGGTAGTCGAGCGAGTGGAAAAAGGACATGCCTATCCAGTGCAACATCCCGTTTACTTCATCAGTGAAGTTCTAGGTCTCTCGAAGAAAAAGTATCCTCAGGTTCAGAAGCTATTATATGCAGTACTTCTAACTGCCCGCAAACTGCGTCACTACTTTGACGACCACAAAGTCATAGTAGTCACTGGTTTTCCAATAGGGGACATTCTTCACAACAAGGAAGCCATTGGCCGAATAGCCAAGTGGGCTTGCGAGCTGGGATCCCACGACATTGAGTTCCGACCTCGTACTGCCATCAAAACTCAAGCACTGGTTGATTTCGTATCAGAGTGGACAGAACAGCAAGTACCAGATAATCCGGAAACTGCGGAAATATGGCGAATGTATTTTGATGGCTCGCTGAAGCTGCAGGGAGCAGGAGCAGGGATTCTCTTCACCGCACCTGGAGGCGAACACCTCAAGTACGCCCTCCAGTTGCTATTCCCAGCCTCCAACAACGCAGCCGAGTATGAAGCTTTGATACACGGATTGGACATCGCCATATCATTGGGCATCAAGAGATTGATGGTATACGGAGATTCTCTGGTAGTCATCAGCCAGATAAACAAGGAATGGGATTGTTCAAGTGATTCAATGGGAAAATACTGCGCTGCCGTCCGAAAGCTGGAAGATAAATTTGAGGGTCTGGAATTTCATCACATAGACAGAGATCGGAACACAGCAGCCGATGTACTGTCCAAGCTCGGATCCGGTCGAACTCAGGTCCCACCCGGAATCTTCGTGCAAGAAATTCTCCAGCCGAGCATCTCAACGGATCAAGCAGAAGAGTGCAACATCATAGATCAACCCGAGTCAGACTCTGATGACTGGAGACAACCGATTATCAAGTATATAAAGAATGAAGAAGAACCAGATGACAAGAACTCGGTAGAGCGCATTGCCAGACAGTCAGCTCACTATACACTCATTGGGGAAGTATTGTACAGAAGGGGCGCGTCAGGCGTCCTCATGAAGTGCGTTCTCCCGTCCACTGGGAGACAACTCCTGGAGGAAGTCCATGCAGGGCAATGTGGAATACATGCAGCATCCAGAACACTAGTCGGGAAGATTTTCAGGTCAGGATTCTATTGGCCGACAGCGAAGAACGATGCAGCCGAGTTGGTTCAGAGGTGCGAAGCTTGCCAATACTTGTCGAAGCAACAGCACATGCCAGCACAGCAGCTGCAGACCATACCAGTAACCTGGCCTTTCGCATGCTGGGGACTGGATATGATTGGACCTTTCAAGAAAGCTCAAGGGGGATATACCCATGTACTGGTGGCAATTGACAAATTTACTAAATGGATAGAGTTCAAGCCCATTGCTTCTTTAACTTCTGCTAAAGCCGTGGAATTCATACAAGGCATAATATTCAGATTTGGGATACCAAATAGTATCATCACTGACTTGGGATCCAACTTCACCAGTTCAGAATTTTTTGACTTCTGCGAGCAAAAGAGCATTCAGATCAAGTACGCATCTGTAGCGCATCCAAGAGCCAACGGGCAGGTTGAGCGAGCCAACGGAATGATATTGGAGGCACTCCGGAAAAGAGTCTTCGATAAGAATGAAAAATTAGCAGGAAAATGGATAAGAGAACTGCCTTATGTCGTTTGGAGCTTAAGAACCCAACCTAGCCGAGCCCTGCATGGAAACACTCCTTTCTTCATGGTCTACGGATCGGAGGCAGTACTACCTGCTGACCTCAAGTTTGGGGCGCCAAGATTGATCTTCGAAAGCATAGCAGAAGCTGAGGCCACCAGGCTGGAGGACGTTGATATACTTGAGGAAGAGCGACTGAATGCAGTAATCCAATCAGCACGGTACCAGCAGACTCTAAGGCGCTATCACGACAAAGCTGTGCGGCAGCGGTTCTTTTCAATAGGAGACCTCGTCCTCCGCCGAATTCTAACGGGGGAGGGACGGCACAAATTATCACCCTTATGGGAAGGTCCCTTCATAGTAGCAGAAGTCACTCGGCCCGGATCATATCGCCTCACTCAGATGGATGGCACAGAAGTTGGGAACTCCTGGAACATAAAGCACCTCAGAAAGTTTTATCCCTAGGCTGTATTTCAAAACTGCTGGGGCGACAATGTATTCTGTAAAGTGGAAATATGTCATCAATAAAGAAAGATTTCAAAGATACTCGGCTTGTTCACGATTGACTTGCATTCTTACTTAACTCGGGGTGACCACTATGCCCTACAAACGGAGCAATCGACTTAAGTCGGCAACAGCTTAAGGCGGTGCGACATGCTCACGCTTACTTAACTCGGGGTGACCACTATGCCCTACAAACGGAGCAATCGACTTAAGTCGGCAACGGCTTAAGGCGGTGCGACATGCTCACGCTTACTTAACTCGGGGTGACCACTATGCCCTACAAACGGAGCAATCGACTTAAGTCGGCAACGGCTTAAGGCGGTGCGACATGCTCACGCTTACTTAATTCGGGGTGACCACTATGCCCTACAAACGGAGCAATCGACTTAAGTCGGCAACGACTTGAGGCGGTGCAACATGCTCACGCTTACTTAATTCGGGGTGACCACTATGCCCTACTAACGGAGTTATCGACTAAAGTCATTGATGGCTTAAGCCGGTATAGCATACTCGCGCTTATGCAATTCAGGGGATGATTTCCATATCCCACAAACAAACTTCATAATTATCGAGCAGCATTACCACGAACTTGCGAACTAATAAATTCTGATACTATAAGAAAGTAATCATGACATTCGAACGATAAGCTGATATCCTCTAATGAGTACTTGATCATACTAACCGCGCGCTCATGGCACGCAAAATGTTTCTCTATTTTCCAATATCTTTCTCAGGAACGACCGACGAAGAAGGGTGATTCGAGGAATCGGGGGCGGCACGCACGTCGGCCTTTATGTCTTCAGGAACTACCACTCCGGGTCTCCTCATCAAGATTCGTCCCGCTCGAATAGCCTTGTCCATGGCTTTATCGCGCTGGGCTTTGAGAGTATCAGCAGTCTCTTCGGCGACTTTAGCGGCCAGCTGAGCAGTTTCTAACTCCTGAGCAATGGATTTCTTAGAAGCTCGAAGTCCCTTGATGGTGGCATCCTTCGCTGATACCAATTGCTTGAGGCGGGTCACTTCGTCCGCAGATTCTTGCAGCCTGCAACGCTGATTGTCCAGTTCTCCCATTGTAAAACGGTGGCTCCTTTCCAAGATGGTCAGCGAGTTGCTAGAATCTTGATACAATCTGTCCAGATTATCGCGAGAAGCAGCAAGAATACGTTTCTCTTCCTGCAAACAAAAATCAACTCCTTCAGAATCCAAGCAAGTAATAAGAGCATAGCAAGGCGAAGCACGGTTTTGTAAGTTACCTTTTCAGAGTCAAGCCGAGCATGAAGAGAAGAACTCAGAGCGTTGGCGTCGTCCAGAGCAGCGGAGACCTGAGTCAGTTTAGTCTGGCTCTGAGAATACTTCTCCTCGAGGTCAGCGCACCGTTGAGCCATTTCAGCTTGATCTCGGGAATGCTTTTCCTCAAGAACTGCAATCTGCCGAGTCATTCCTATCAAGAGGTAATCAAACGAAATGAGGCCAGAAGGTAAAACAACCCACGAACAAAGGCAAAGAAGAAGAAGAAGGGCACTAACCAGCATTAGTCGCCTCCAACTCGGACACACGACGATGAAGCGACACCGGATTCCAACGCTCAAGAGATGAAGCCACTTCTGGGATGGAAGCACCCTGTGATCTCAACTGGCCGGCCATCCCATCCACCAAAGCCTGATGAGAAGAACGGATGAACATAATGACAAGAATTCATGCAACGCAAGGATCAAGCTAATGTACAGCACAATACCTGGAGGTTGGAAAAGAACGAAGGGATCCCCAAATCAGGAGAAATCAGTTGATAACCAGGTGCCAGACCACCACCCGAAGCAGCTTGCAACGGACCAGTAGGAACGAGCTCAGTACATTCAACAGAGCCTAACGCCAGACCAGTGGGGACGCTGCCCTCTAAAGCGACTCCCTGATCCAAAGTTTGGGCCACCGCCATACCGCCAGAGTGTGGAGGTGAACCCGCATGAACTTCCATGGAAGTGCAGGAAGGAGACCTTGCTCGGACACCCTCGGGGGCTGGGTCATAATTGGCACTGCCCACTTGAGCTGGATCATCCCCGGCAACACCCACGGGGGCTGGGCAGTGGCTTATACTCTTCACCCAAGCTAAGTCTTCCCCGGCGACATCCTCGGGGGCTGGGCGCGTGTCAGCACTATTCAAGGGGTCCAAGCTCTCTGCCGTAACCACCTCTAAGGTTGACGGGCCTTCAACCACTTCCATGGGACCGGGACAATCCAAACCAGCATCCCGACCCTCGAGATCGCGCTCTAAGGTCGACGAGGCACGGGATGACCTCAACCCAGCATCAGGCACAGCAGTGCAAGTCTCTGTTGCATCACCATCCACTGGCTCTGATAACAAGTCCTCTGGGACCATATCCTCTAGAGTTTGATCAAAGTTGGCCATGGACAGTTCCTGCAGACCAATAAGGGCAGACAAAGCGGGAGAAGGAACTCCACTACTTCCACCACTGGCGACAAACTGCCGACTGTTTTTCCGAGTTAATGGAGCTTCATTTTCTTCCTCCTCATCTTCCACAGTAACAGCGCAAACAGCATCCTCGTTGGGGTCAGCAGCAGGTGGAGCACACCCATTGGGATCAATGTCAGCAAGGCCAGTTGCAGTCATTTCTTCAGCAGCAGGAGCTAAAGTACTGGCGTCCTCGTCAAAGCTGGATACTCGCCGGAGGCGTCTTCTCTTCTTCTTCTGCTCATCAGCAGAAGGCTCAAGCTGACTAGTTCGGCTAGGGCGCCTCGGGCGAGTACTGACAAGTTTCGGGACATCCAAAGTTGTATCAACCTCTGGAAGGGGCACTACTGCCAACGTACCATCAGGAGCAGCATCAGATGAATCCTCAGCCAGCAGATCGAGCATGTCATTTATGTCTGCATCACTAGGGTTCAGGGGCACTTCAAAATAAACCTGCCGTTCATTATCAGGAATCTCCCCGAGCGAAGCAACCAAAGCACAGACTTCTTCAGCAGAAGGTCGCACTCTAAGACCCAAATTGTTATCGGTCATGGGCGGATTGGACACAAAAAGGGTGAAAGCTTTGGGAGGAGGTAGGTTCCAAGCCGAGTATGCCACTGGAGCACCAACATTTGAAACTTTACCCCTGAGGATCATCTCAAGCCGGCTTACCAAGTCAGCAGAGGGAATTCTCCTACTGGTAACCCGGGTTGAGTCGGCCAGCCCTCGATACAGATATGCCGGATAGGCCCTGTCTTTCAATGGCTGAATGTTCTTGAAAACAAAATCTGTGACCACAGCTTCGGCAGTCAGACCTCTTTCTTTCAATAATCCGACTTCAGTAAGCAGTACGCCTGCCTCGGCCACTTCCTGATCTGTGGGAGACTCAGTCCAACTCGGAGTACGAACGTCTGGCTGTCTTCCTGACCGGGAGGGGAGAGAATTTCCATAATTGTCAACTATAAACCACTCCAGACGCCACCCTTTAATGCTATCTTTGAGGGGAATCTCAAGATACTCGGTCTTCCGCCCACGGCCCATCTCCAAACTAGCACCTCCGACCAGCTGATGTTGCCCCCCGGCCATCCCAGGACGGCAGTGATACAGATACTTCCATAGACCAAAATGCGGCAGCACACCGAGGTAGGCTTCGCATAGGTGAACGAAAATGGAGATTTGGAGGATGGAATTAGGGTTCAAATGAGTCAAGTTGATATGATAGAAATCAAGGAGGCCACGGAAAAAAGGAGAGATGGGAAGGCCGAGGCCGCGGAGAAAGAAAGGAGCATAAACTACTGACTCATGGGTATCCTCGGTTGGGACAGTAGTTCCGTGGCAAATCCGCCAAGAACATAGCTCCCGCGGAGGAAGAACACCGATGGAGACAAGGCGGAGAAGCTCGGCTTCGGAAATAACAGACATATGGTTACCTGCGAAGGGTAACTGACTGTTGGGGTCGATGGCGGGGATCACCGCAGCAGACGAGTTCGCGGTTTTCCTCTTGGGCGCCATTTTGCTTCTCACTGGCGAGTGGAGTAGGAGGCGAGTGGCAGAGAAGATTCAGATGCGGAAATGCAAGAACTAGGGCACGGAAAGCAAAGGCGGCTAAAAGCGCAATTCTTATGGGATATTCTCGAGCCAGATACCGTTTCAAAAAGTGCCCAGTCATCACCCGGCGGTCATTTCCGAAATCCCAGCAGGCCACGTGGCCATCGGGCAGTTACTTCCGAAAAAGCCGACGTGCCACTTCATCACTCGGTTATTATCCTCAAAATAACTCGTGCGGCCGTCCATCACTCGGCGTTGCCTCTAAAACGCTGACTTCGTGTTCAATCGCTCGACATTACCTCTAAAATGCCGACGCCGACCTTCAATCGCTCGGCGTTGCCTCTAAAACGCTGACTTCGTGTTCAATTGCTCGGCATTACCTCTAAAATGCCGACGCCGACCTTCAATCACTCGGCGTTGCCTCTAAAACGCTGACTTCGTGTTCAATCGCTCGGCATTACATCTAAAATGCCGACGCCGACCTTCAATCGCTCGGCGTTGCCTCTAAAACGCTGACTTCGTGTTCAATCGCTCGGCATTACCTCTAAAATGCCGACGCCGACCTTCAATCACTCGGCGTTGCCTCTAAAATGCTGATCCCGTGTTCAATCGCTCGGCGTTACCTCTAAAATGCCGACGCCGACCTTCAATCACTCGGCGTTGCCTCTAAAACGCTGATTTCATGTTCAATCGCTCGACATTGCCTCTAAAATGCCGACGCCGACCTTCGCTAACTCGGTGTTGCCTCTAAGATGTTGGTCTCATGTTTGATTGCTCGGGGTTGCTTCAAAATGCTGATCGCTCGGCGTAGTTTCTAAAACGCCAATGCCGACTACAATATTACTCGACAACTACTTCGGGAAGCGTCAATATGATGCACAAGTTATTCATCTACTATATCAAAAGAGTCAGTTCAACAATCAGGGAAAGCGAGTCATCGAGAAGGAGTCAACGACAGTTCTTCATTAAAGGGAAGTTGATAAGTTTACAAACCAACTCTTCATGAGTTGGTACTTCCCTACTTCTACTCTACATTACTACTACTACTAAACTACACTATACTACTCTACATTACTACTACATTATTCTAAATACACTATACTAATATCTAAAGACCAGTGGCGTTTAGCCACTGGCCTTGCTGCTGCCGCCGCCGCCGCCCCCGGTGCTGCCCACGCTGCTGCCGCCTCTGGTGCCGCCCTTGCTCCCGTCGCCGCCGCCGTCGCCCCCGCCGCTGCCACCGCCGTCGCCATTGCCGTCGCCACCGTCGTCGTCGTCGTCATCGTCGTCGTCGTCGTCCTCCTCGCCCTCGCCGCCGTCCGAGTCCTCCTCCTCCGAGGGGAACTCCGACTCATCCGAGCCTTCGAGCCCAGAGCGCTCGACGGCCCGGATATACGTCCAGACCTCCGCCGCAAGCCCCTGGGAGTCGTCTGAGTCATCAGACGACTCACGCTGGGGGATGGGAGCCGGAGACCCCTCGGACTCAGAGGAGAACTCCTCCTCTGAGTATTCCGAGTCACCAAACTCCTCCGATGGAGGAGTCGGCTCACGCTTGCGCTTGTTGTTCTTGCCCATGGTGGAAGCTTTGGGGGAGAAGAAAGGGAAGAAGCAGAGAACAGCAAAGGATGCGGAAAAACCAGAAGAGCAAGGGCATTATTTATAGAAGGGAAAGGCAACCGCTCACCTCCAACCGCGGTCACTGAACAGTCGCAAAGCATTCAATAAGCACTTCAACCCGTCTGAAGACGCGTCAGGCGGCTGACGCCGTTTCACGCAACACTACACCCATTGGGACTCCAGTCAACAGCGCAAAGGATATGATTACACTAGCCGTCCCATCACATTACTACTCAGAAGCAGTCGGCTAAAACACTCAGCGTACCAAGCCGTCCCTTGCCCACACCCATTGGGGGGGGACGCCCAGGAATTAACAGTATATTTTTCAAAACGGTCACATCCGTGCAGGGCATGCAGTAAATACCTCAAGACAAAAATGAGATATCAGTAAGGATCAGAGGAAAGCCAAATATAGCTAGCAAAATACAAGATACGGCCGACAGAAGCGACGCAAAGACTAGACAGAGAACGTCCATCAAACGTCCAATCAAGTTGCAGAAGCAAGTAAATTGCATTACCTAGCAAGATATGGATGGATTGCAAACTCGGCTGCTAAAGACAAAATATGTGCTGACCTCTGCAGCAAAATATTGATGACATAATGCTGACCTCCAAAGCATAGTGCGAATAGCTTCATGCCCATTTTTACAAGCAAAAGGAAGACCTTCGAATGGATTATCTTTAAAAAATCCATTTGAAGGTCGGGGGCTACACCCATTGGGTGCACCTCCGGTGCACCCAATGAAGTTCAGAACCCTACAAATCAAAATGCCGACCTCTAAGGCACAAGCACAGAACTAAACTTCGGTCGAACGAGTGATCGGAGCAGGGGAAGACAGCAGGAAGTTATTTTTTGAACCTTGGATCTTTGAGTTGATTACCTCTAAATCAACCCAAAGATCGGGGGCTTGTGGGGGATAGATATCCCCTGGGTCCACTAAAGAAGTAAAAGGCCTCACGAAAAGGCCCAAGGGCCCAATAATTCGTAAGGTCATTCTTTCGTGGGCCTGGGGAAAGACAATCAACAAAGAAGAGAAGACGTGAGACCGGATTGGTGCAAACCCGGACGGCCCACAACGACGAACGAATAAATCGCAACAGAGACCCGACTTTCCCGCGGAGAAGCCCCCATGCAACGGAGCCATGCGAGGATAAGTCGGCAAGGGTTACGTGGGGATAAACTCAGGAGGTTCACTATCTTTTAGCTACTTGTTGTTATCATATCCACATGTACCGCCCCACGGTCAAGTATATAAGGCCTAGGGAGCACCCCTTCAGATCGATTGACCCTACAACATTACTTAGCCTCCCACATCAACTCTCTGAGTTCTAAAACCAGAGAGCCCTCCTGAAATCCAGTATACATACTCGCCAGGACGTAGGGTGTTACGCATTTCTAAGCGGCCCGAACCTGTAAATCTTGTCCACTGTCCCTCGTGCGATCGGCACGAACCATTCTGCTACAGTCGTCGACACCGTCCTACTCCTAGAAAACACCTTGAGGGGCAACCCTAGGTGTGCGGTCGGAACCAAAACACCGACATAAAGGGCCAAGATTGATCCCGTTTTGGTGCTTAATGCCAAAGGGGGAGAAAAGGCCAAAGCAAGAAATGGATCAGCTACCACTTGAGAATTTTGAAAATAGTAGAATAGAGCTTTTGGTTTGTCAAAATCTCTTATTGTCAAAAGTTGGCCTCTTGTGGGGAGAATGGCTTAATTATGGGAAAAAGGGGGAGTTTTTGAATCCTTGATCAATTTCTCGTGAAATATCTCTCTTTATGTTTCAACATGTGTGTTTGACTTAGAAATAGGAAATTGAGTTTGATTTGCAAAAACAAACCAAGTGGTGGCAAAGAATGATCCATATATGTCAAATTTGAATCAAAACAATTTTGAGTTCTTATTTGAAGTGATTTTGCACTTGTTCTACTTGCTTTATGTTGTGTTGGCATAAATCACCAAAAAGGGGGAGATTGAAAGGGAAATGTGCCCTTGGGCCATTTCTAAGTATTTTGGTGATTTAGTGTCCAACACAAGTGCCTAAGTGTTAAATGGTGGACAAAGTACAAATCAAGTATAAAGGTATGTTTCTCAGACTTAGTACATTGTTTTAGAGACTAATGTATTATGTCTAAGTGCTGGAAACAGGAAAAATCAAGTTGAGATTAAAGATGGCTTTGTTCAGCCATAGTCAGCTCTGTCTGGGTGCACCGGACAGTGTCCGGTGCGCCAGGCTGGCTCAGGCGAACTTGCTGCTCTCGAGAAATGATTAATGGCGTACGACTATAAATCACCGGACTGTCCGGTGTGCACTGGACTGTCCGGTGTGCACCGGACTGTCCGGTGAGCCAACGGTCGGCCGGACCAACGGTCGGCCGCGCGATCCGCGCTAGACACGTGGCCGAGCCAACGGTCAGAAGGGAGCACCGGACTGTCCGGTGTGCACCGGACAGTGTCCGGTGCGCCAACGGCTCTCAGGCGCCAACGGTCGGCTTCGCCAAAGAAGGAAAGAAATCCGCACCGGACTGTCCGGTGCGCCAGGCGACAGAAGGCAAGAATTGCCTTCTTGAAATGCTCTCAACGGCTCCTAGCTGCCTTGGGGCTATAAAAGGGACCCCTAGGCGCATGGAGGAGTACATCAAGCAACCTTTGAGCATTGTTGATCATTCACACTTCACTCTTGCACACTAGTCAACATTCTTAGTGATTTGAGCTCTGTTCTAGTGAGAACCTTGAGATATTATTTTGAGTTCAAGTCTTGATCGTGTGTGTGCGTATTTGCTGTGGTTTTGAGTGTGTTGCTTCCCTCCCTTACTCTTGTGCTTCATATTGATTCTTATTGTAAGGGCGAGAGACTCCAAGTTGTGGAGATTCCTCGCAAACGGGAAAAGAGTAAAGTGAAAAGAACACCGTGGTATTCAAGTTGATCATTGGATCACTTGAGAGGAGTTGAGTGCAACTCTCGTCCGTTGGGACGCCACAACGTGGAGTAGGCAAGTTTTGTACTTGGCCGAACCACGGGATAAAATCCTCGTGTCTCTTGTGCTTGTCCTTATTGTGTCTATTGTGCTTCACAAGAGCTCTCATCTCTACTCACTTGATTTCATTATACTAACTCTTAATCAAGTTTGTGGTGTTAAGTTTTAAGTTTTACAGGATCACCTATTCACCCCCCCCCCATCTAGGTGCTCTCAGAGGTGAAGGTCTCGGTGACCATAGAATCACCCAAGATGACCCTTTCCCACAAAAAGATCACCTAAGAGAGAGGTGAGGTACCATTATGAGTATTGCGAGAGGGGTGATCACTTGGTTGTGTTTTGTTTTAGTAGAAAGAGACATGAGAGGCAGGGTTTTGAGGTGAGTAGTAGGGACATGTATCGCCCTTTTTACAGTGTGCATGTTCTTCCTGTTTAGAGACATGTTGCTAGACTGAGAGGTGTTTTGTCTTAGGTGGCTAGGCCTCAAACAATGAGACCATATGGTGGCCGTGCCTGACAGGGTGTTGGTCATGTGCCATATGACCAAAGACCCCATGGCAGAGGATTTGGTTTCCATAGCTCTAGCAGACCATGGTTTCCTTCTCGTGGTGATCGCTGCCCTCTATGAGGTCGAGGATGTTTTGTGTTTTTACTAACAATTTCCCAGGGCAAATGCCACAACACTAGCATTCTTCATAGTTTACTAACCCCAGTATTGTGCCATTTGCTCACCCCATGTCCTTTTATTAATGCAATACATAGGCATGGAGAACACATGGCTCATGGATTCCGGTTGTTTGCGCCACATGACTGAAAACACTAGATTGTTCTCCAACGTCGACCCTATGATCGATAAGGAGTACATTACTTTTGAGGATAATTCAAGAGGTAAGGTTGTATCATGTGGCACCATTTTGGCGAACGAGAACTTTGTTCTTAAGGATGTTGTGTTGCTTTCCAATTTGCATTTTAATTTGCTCTTAGTTTTGCAATTCCTTGAGGACAATTTTGAAGTGCGCTTTAAGAATGGATGGTAAGGGAGATCTTGTTTTGGATGGTAAGGGAGATCTTGTTTGTCAGATTTCCCCATTCGGACGAGTTTTTTGTATTGATTTTTTTCCATCCTTTTGGCCCTTCTCGATGTCTTGTGGAATAATCTTCCTCTTAGATTTGGAAATGTCATAAAAGGTTAGGTCACTTGAGATTTGATCTTTTGGTTAGATTAAGCTCGCTTAGCGTCATCCAAGTATTGTCTAAGTAAAAGTATGAGAAAGATCTTGTCTATCACCCTTTTTGTCATGGAATGATGGTTATCGCTTCTCACCCCTCTGGTCACCAAGGTAATGACCAAGCAACACAGTGAGTTGCTACACATGGACACAGTTGGTCCAGATCGAGTTTGCTCCCTTGGGGGGAATGGTAACGCTACTCTTGGGTGTTTTTCATGGAGGCAAAGCACGAGGCTTATTCTCATGCTTGAGATTTGATTCTTTGATTGCAAAATGAGTTTCCAAAAAATATCATAAGAGAAATTCGTATTTATAATGACATAGAATTCAAGAACGCTCATTTTGAGATGTTGTGTGCTTCTTTGGATCTTGAGCATCGGTTTTCCTCTCCATATGTACCTCAATAGAATGGCATTGTTGAACGCAAAAATTGGATCCTTATTAAGATAGCTAGGACGATACTTGATGTGCATATGGCTCCTAGAAAGTTTTGGGCTAAAGCGATCAACATAACTTGCAACGTGTACAATCACATTTTCTCTGATCTTTCTTGAACAAAACTTCTTATAAGTTTTGATTTGGATGTCCACCCAAGGTAAGCCATTTCAAGGTGTTTGGTTGCAAATCTTTTGTGCTCAAACAAGATAATTTGGACATATTTGATTCACGATTTTCTGATATAATTTTTATTGGTTATGCTTTACATTCTCGAGCTTATCACATACTTAACCTTAAAACTAACAGTATTTTGGAGACTTGTGAGGTGACTTTCGATGGGACTATGCCTTGTACGTCCGTGTTTTTGAGCATGCAGATCACAGATAGATGGGTGAGACCATCTTTATGGAGGAGGAGCAAGATAACGTCGATTGGGGTGATCTTGAGCTGTCTCCATTGGTTGCCCTAGTTGAGCCTACTTCCACTACTTCGGCTAACAGGCCCTACATCATTTCTTCCACTACTTGGGGTTCCACTTGAGCTGTAGATTTCTAAGCTTGGAGGCGATCATGCTACTGTTGAGGGGGGGTGCAACCTCTTCGATAGATGCACCATGGAACATTCAACATCATCACTCACCTCAATAGATGATTAGTGAGATTCACAAGTGAGTCACCCAATCTAGGTCACAACATATCTCTCACTTTGCTCATTTTGCATTTATTGTCTCTTTTGAGCCCCGAGATGTTGGACATGCTTTATGTGGTCCTATTTGAGTTAATGCCATGCGTGAGGAGCTTGAAAACTTTGAAAGCAACCAATTTGGCTTTTGGTACCACCTCCACAAAACTGTCATCTCATAGGTACCAAATGGGTTTTCAAAAATAAACATGGTGAGGATGGGACGATAGTTCACAACAAATCTAGGTTGGTAGCCTAAGTTTTTTTTCCAAAAAGAGGGAATAAATTACAAATAAACCTTTGCTCATATTGGTCGTTTAGAAGCCATTAGAATCATTTTAGCTTTTATAGCTTCAAAGGGTTTTAATCTTTTTTTAATTCAATGTCAAAAGTGCTTTCCTAAATGGGTATATAGAAGAAGAGGTTTATGTTAGGCAACCCCTAGTTTTGATAATCCTAAGTTTCCAAACCATGTTTTTGAACTTCAAAAATCTTTGTATGGTTTGAAACACGCTCCTAGAGCCTAGCATGAGTGTTTGGAAACCTTCTTGGTTGCTAAGGGTTTTAAAATGAGATCAGTTGACAAAGCTCTTTTTGTCCTCAATCATGGCAATGACTCTTTGTTGGTTCAGATTTATATGGATGATATCATCTTTGGTGGTTCTTCTTATGCTCTTGTTTCCAAGCTTTCAAATACTATAAGTAGCGAGTTTGAGATGAGCATGATGAGATCTCACCTTCTTCCTTAGGTTGGAAATCAAGTAGAGCCAAGATGGAACATTTGTGCACCAAGACAAATACACCAAGGATGTACTGGAGAAGTATGACATGGGTGAGGCCAAGCTTCTCTCGATGACCATGTTCACCACATCGGCTTTGGATGCCGATGAGGACAGTGAGCCCGTGGACTAGAAGGAGTACATGAGCATGATCGACTCTCCTATACCTGACGATGATGAGACCAGGCATACACTTTACTGTCTGTCTTTGCACTAGGTTTCACGCTTCCTCGCGCACTTCCCACAAGCATGCGGCAGAATGGATCATACCTTCGTTTCGCTCCTGAGTTTATATTATGGTATTCCTCTTCTACAGTCCTGTCTTTGTGTGGGTACTCTATTGCGGATTTTATGGGTTGTCGCTTGGGTCGCAAGTCACCTTCTAGGACTTGTCAGTTTTTGGGATATTCTTTGATTTCTTGGCCTTTTTGTAAATAGTCTAGCGTAGCCCAATCCACCATAGAGGCTGAGTGTGTTGTTGTCGCTAGCTGTTGTTTGCAATTGCTCTAGATGATGGCCACTTTGAGAGATTTTGGTTTGGTTTTTCAGCATATGCCTTTGCTTTGTGATAGCACCAGTGCTATTATTGTTGCCAAAGATCTAGTGTTGCATTCTAAGACCAAACACATAAATTCCTACTTTTGTTTTCTAAGATAACATTATGAGAAAAGAGACATAGACTTATGCTATGTTGACACCCACATACAGCTTGCCGATAACCTCACCAAACTCCTTGATCGGTCCACTTTTGCACATTTGTGAGGGGAGCTGTGTGTTTGTGTTTTACATTTTAGAGGAGGGACACATTTTTTGTATAATATTCCTTTTCATATTTCTTTATAGTATGTTTATATATTTTATTTTGTAATATATCTACATTGCATCCCATCATGTATCATAGAGCCTTTTGAGCTTCATGTGTATATCAGTTAGAATATGACTATGCTCTTTGTAGTATGTTTCATGTGTTTATGATGATGCTATGGAAAGCTTAGGCTCTTTTTGCTCATATTGACACAATGTTGTTGAGATAAGCCTGTTTTCAAATTGTGAACATGATTAATAATTGCTCAATCTAAAAGTTGTTCACCACTAAGATTGGGTAGCTAGTGTGTGTATGATGTGTTGAGATTCTTTTTGCTATCACTAGTATGCTAGGTTGCTATGTCTCATGCTTTGAGTTATCCACTGTCTGGTTATATTAATACTTACCGAAATTTGAATCAAGATAAGTGAAATACATAAAGATCGAGATGGGTTTGCATTTGTCACCACATCACTATATCAAGACTGATTCTACTTGCACATTTAGAAGAATTTGAGTAGTGTAGTGGATGATTGAAAAATGTGTCTTTAGCTTCTGGTTGCATTTATGCATAGGCTACCCCCAATTGGAAAGTTAGACTAGCTTGACAATGCTTACAACCTATCACACTTACATGCTTTTGAATGAAACTTGTGTCCCGCTGCAAACTTCAATAAATTGATCAAATACAATTTTAATTCTACATTTGGCATGATGAGTGACCATTGTATGGGGAGGTTCATCACCTTGTATACCTTTAACTAGTACTTAGTTGATTTCCTACTTACATATGTTCAATGTTGTTTTAGTGGTGAACCCCTATTTTTGACATGCTTAAAACTAATTCAAACGCTTATACTTTATATATCTTATGCATATGATCAGTTTGATAATATGCTAACGCATGCATATATTGCTGCACACATCGTGTAGCACCACTTAGATCGTTTTTACATTCTGATTGCAATATTTCTGAAGCTCTTGCATTTTCTACTTCTCTTTCTGCTTTCATGCATATACTAAGGGGGAGTTGCTATTTTTGTGCATTTGTGTGGTGCTTGTTGAGTGTATTTATCAACAAGAGGGAGAACTAACACACACACATAAATCTTGTTGAGGATGCAATTCTTTATGAGGCCCTGAGCACCCTTTTAATGGAGTTGTTTTTGTTAGAGGGAGTTTTTGGGAGAGGTCTTGCTAGTTGTGTTGATCCATTTTCCTCTTTCTAGAGGGACTAGCTTTGCTTTCAGCTTTATTATTGTCTTTTACTCTGATTTGGCTCTGTTCTCTGGCTAGTGGTGTTGAGCCCATTTTCCGTCTCTTCTTGAGGGCTAGCTAAACTTTGCTTGGTTGTGACGGCACCATGGCATGGTGGATGATGTAGTTCATTTATTGACAGAGGGCGACAATACGCTCCTCTAACCACGTGGATAAGTCAACCTGCTCCAACAGTGTCTCCGGTTTTCTGGTAGGTTTGACATCGTCGGAGCGAGTCCACGTGAAGCAAGTGAGGAGGTTGTCGTAGCATTCCTCTGCATCTCTTGATTGAAGTCTTCGAGATACAACGACCTAGTATTGCCCGCTGGCCAGTTCTCTGTGCCATCATTGGTTGTGGGGATTTCCTTTCCTGTCCAAGTCATGGGGGCGACGATGGGCCAATGTGGATGAGTCGATGCACACGAGCCAATGCCGATGCACCAACGTAGATCGACCGATGCAGAACTCGACATTGACAGTCCCATTGGACATTGCCAGAAATGTGTTGTCATGGGAAACCTACGGTTGATCGTTTGGGCAGTTGACACACGAGGAGTGGGGATGTGTGCTATTGCTACAGATCGTGCAGACGCTCATCATCGACATCGAGCCCGACGAGGTGGTCAAGCGCGCCATGAACGACATCAACGCGGCGGCGCGGCGGCGCGTGGCGGCGGCGGAGCGCGCGGAGGCCGAGAAGATACAGCAGGTCAAGCGCGCCGAGGGGGAGGCCGAGTCCAGGCACCTGGCCGGCGTCGGCGTCGCCCGCCAGCGCCAGGCCATCGTGGACGGCCTGCGCCGGTTCGTGCCCGACGAGAAGTCCGTCATGGACATGGTCCTCGCCACGCAGTACTTCGACACCATCAGGGATATCGGCGCCACGTCGCGCGCCGCCACCGTGTTCATCCCGCACGGCCCCGCCGCGGTGCACGATGTGGCTGCGCAGGTCCGCGACGGCGTGCTCCAGGCCGCGGCGTACAACCCCTACGCCGGAACCAAGTGACCGGCCGCCGCACGGCCACGGTGCCTTTCCGCCCTGTCTTTTCTTGCTTCTTGGACATGTTCATGTGTGAATTCGAAACCTGACCATCAGTGTTTGTACCTTGTGTTGAACCTTTACTTCAGTAGGCGAAATACCCAAATTTATACTTCGAGGTGTGTATATACGTACAAAACATAGGAATATTTTATACATGAAAAAACAAGTTTAGTAGCTTAGAAGCAGATGCTTATCCACCAGCATTGTTAGTCTATCTCCCGCAGCTTCAATGTCTCATTTCTCATCTCGCTTTCTATTCTAAACTTCACTCTACAAATAGTATTATATACAGTGTAAAACAGTGTTTTGCATAAACATGAATGACTAAATTTAAGTGATGTCCAATTTGCTTGTTCCATCTTGCAACCGGTGAATATCCAATTTCGACCTATATTAAATCTATACTAATATGAAACGGCATGTTCCCTGTTCGTGCATCCTCCCACCTTTCTCTCTCAGAACTTTTGTAAAAAAACAATTACGTTTATTTGTAATCAATCCACGGTCCAAAAAAACAATTACGTTTATTTGTAATCACAAAGCACGCAAAGGCCCGATAAGAGGTTCGGCGCGCTCAATGCATCACGACCGCACGGTCCTGCTTGACGGCGCATGAGGGCCTCAACGACGGAGGAGCCTAGGAGTACCTGGACACGGGGATTTGCGATGATGCCCGCGGAACCTCGCGGTCGCATTCCCCACCAACTTCACGGAAGCTACTGGCCATCGTCAGCGGGTCGACAAGGTGAAGCTCTGCACCATGCTGCTCTTGTCGCTGCCACCACTGGTGTTGGTGGACAAGTCGTCCTCCGAGTTTAACACCATCACGACACCCCTATCCTACTACGACTGCTTCTTTTTGACGAATGACGACAACCTGCTTCTTTTGGATGCAGGACTCGTTGCGCGTCGCCGCACTCCGCACCACCAACCACAACTAGCCATGGAGTTGAGCCACGTGGCGGCCACACGCGCGAGAGAACACATGTCTCAGAACAAAGGCATACGTCCTACGGGAGAGGCTAGAGGTTGTTGAGACTACAACGACAAGGGTCTCCAGCTTGGGATGATAGCGATGAACACATCACATGTGCTCTAGCTCGAAGTCTATTTCATCACGTCGGTTGCATAAGGCTTCCTTTGTCATTTCAAGGAGCATAACATTATCCGGTTTGCTCCGCCAGACCGTGGACAATTGGTTGTATATGTTGTTGAAGAGGGGTGACCTTGTGGTTTCTTGCAGACCACCGATCCTTCATCTTCTTGAGGGTACGGTGGATAGGATCACATGGATTTATAAATTTATGAACTCAAAAAAAATATAGTTAAGATAAAAACCATGTCCAGTTCATAAAAATATATGTGTACTTATCACTCTTTAATCCTCCATCTTAGTCACAATGAAGTACATGGACTAGTTGGGGGATGCATTGATGTGGCTGTTTCGGAGCACTACCGTGCCTATAGACGACGACAGGGGGGCAATGTCCCCCCTAATGCTCTCCTAATTCTATAGAACCTGTTAGTTTTTAGCTAATTTTCATGTAAATAGTGCAAAAATGCTTCTAACAGCCCTCCTAATATAATTTGGTCTCCCCTAATTTTGGATCCTGGCTTCGCCCCTGACCGTGCCTGTGAAAGAACAAAAAAGAGCATGAACACCTTACAAGGGAGGAACACCATACGAGGAAGTAAAAAAGGAGAAGCACCATACAAAGCACCATATGATCCATAAAGAGGAGCACCACATGGATATCCATATGGATATGGAGGTACGAAGAAGAGAAACGTTGGAAGAGGAGCATCAATGGTAGAAGGAGGTTTAGTGGTAGAAGGAGGAGTATCAGCGAATGGTCGTTATGGATATGGAGGAGGAGGATATGAACATGAAAACATCGGTTGCGGACTCAAGAAATGGAGATGGGCATGAACGTCCTTCCATTGATGATGGACGAGATAAAGACCATCGAAGAAGACTTACCCCACACAGGTGGAGCATTCATGATGTTGTGGAGATTGCTGGTTGAGAAAGTCGGTGAACGTATCAAAGTTTGAACTCTACCTTGTATTCATAACGAAATAGAGTTAAAGGCTACATATGGAGATGAAGGCCTATGAAATAGAAAGTGATGGGTGTGAATAAATCCAAATACCCTCCTCCATTTATAGAGTGAATTCATGATTTTTATTATTTTTTTTGAAATCCAAATGATTAAAATGACATTAATCAATCAGAAGTCATCACAACAACACTATCAGTATTGATCAGGCCTAGTCGGTATCAACCTATACTCCAACATGACATTTGGTACCGATGAACATGGTCCCAACAGAGTCAACATCAACTATGCCAATCAATTGGTAGACTCACCGACCGACCAGTTGTAACACTTGCTGATGGAACCACGAGGATCGATACCCAATGTGTGCAAGGTAAGGTTATGTCCAACAACTCCCCTATAATATCCCAATCTGAAAAAGGGTTTTTGGGAGACTACTGTAGCTTAGTACAGTAGAGCTTGAATGCAGACCCATAAAAAGGGTGTTGGCTCCTCCTGCCCCCATTTTCGTTGCTTCTCTCTCCTCTTGTATCCATGTTTGCATTCTATTATGGGCATTCACATCCACGTTTTGCTGGATCGGGTAGCTTCCTTTTGCATATGCATCCTTATGCAAGTCATCTAATTTTCACATGCATTTAGGAGCCGCTAGACATATCCGAAGGCTATTCTCAATAAGAATTTTGTAACACTCTTTTTAACACTGCCACATCATCAAGGGTGTCATGAAACTAGCTAAGAATGAAACAATATCTCTCAATGCAAAATTTCACTTCGCTATTTCATAGACTAACATACTGTTAAATGCTACGACTAAATAACCAATAGAATATAATAAAATATGTGAAGGTGAAACAAATCACTTTCAATGGAGGTTTCACATAGTTTTCAAGATCTTAGAAACGAGTTGACATGGTTTCATCCCATAAAACTCATTCCTTTTAAATGTTATGCCATGTCATCTAAATTGCTTATGTGACACACTATTAAATGGTATGAAACCACCTTGAAACTACTATTGAGAATATCATAAGGACAATAAATGAGCGCATGAGGGCTGGGTAGCGCACGAGGGTTGGATGTTTTGTTGTAGGGACTAAAGTTTACTACTATTAAATATAGTCTAATTATAAAACTAATTACACAACTAAAGACTAAATTGCGAGACAAAAGTTTAAGCCTAATTAATTCACGATTAGCAAATATTCATTGTAGTGTCACATGGGCGAAGCATGAACTAATTAGACTTAATAAGTTTGTCTTGTCATTTATTCCTCATCTATTTAATTAATTTTGTAATTAGGCTATATTTAATATTTCTAACTAACATCTAAATATATGATGTGACATAGACTAAAGTTTAGCCCCGGTGAAGAATTTATTTTAAACTTCACTATAAACAGTGTAGCAAAAACACACACGTCGTATGCAAGACATTATCAAACATAACACTCCGATCGCCACCACTTTCATATTTAGAACCGCGTCTTGCCATGTTTAAAAAATGGGATTGAGATAATCGTTCGTGTGCCTCGACCGTTTGTTTATAGGTAACATGAGGCCTATGACTAATATGCCCTCGCCTCCCTTTCCCTTCTATCCACCATTGGTCCCCTTTTTTCTTTCCTAAGCTCCCTTGTCCTCGAATCCCTAACCCTAGCGATGGTGATGCCCTTCCACCGTTCATCAATTGGCAATTCGACTGGAGAGAAGCGTCGCTGGTGCTGCGTGTTTGATCCAGTGAAGCTCGCCTTGGCGGCATTCGCCCAAATAGACCTCGACGACAACGGTTCACCCAAGTCCGCGTCCGAGCGCGCGTCGACGACCTTAACCTTAGGCACATAGTCAACGATGTCAATGCTTCCAAGTCTCGCCTCCTTGCCTGTCGGTTGCACCGTGGAGGTAAGAAACGATTTGCCTTGTCGCCCTGTGTAACACCTTAAATGCATCAATTAAAATAATACATTTAAAACTTAGTAGAGAGTAAAGTAAAAATTTTAAATCAAATGTTTGATCTTATTTTTCTTTACAGAATGATTTTTAGCTCATAATTGATTGATGCTTGTATTCATAAAATTTCTTTTATAAGAAACCCCAATTGATTAATATAAAAACATTAGTCCAAAAATACATATTTTAATTATAAATAATTTTGGTATAATTATTATGATTTTTGAAGTATTTAAAAATATATTCATCTATATTCTTATTGGATATATAAAAAAAATTGGATACCCTAGCCGAACCGGCCCATCAAGGCAGCCCAAATGGCCCAGCCGCCACCCCCACTTCCTCTCTCTCACTTACAGGCGGGACCCACCTTGGCCCCTTTCACCTACCTCTAGCCACGCCCGCACCTGGCGGACCATCCGCGCGCGCCTGCGCTGCCCACCCGCCAGCGCCGCGCCGACGTGCCCGACCCTGGGCCCCGGCTGAGCCGCCCGACGCGCCCAACTCCTCGCCTCCTTCCGCGTCTGAAACCATCGACCCTTCCTCTCCCCTCTCCCCCACCTTCCCTTTCTCCATCACTCGAGAAACCAATGCCATTAATGGCCGCCGCCACTCCCTCTCCCCGACTCTCCCTCTCCCTCCTCCCCTCTATAAAAAACGGCGTCGAGCCCCTTGCTCCTCCCCTCACCCAAGCTCTCTCCCTCTCTTAATCTCTCTCTCACGCTCGCTAACCAGATCGTGCCCTCACGACCGCGTCTTGTCGTGCCCAAGCCCCGGTCGCGCCCTCCCTGGCCGCGCCCCACCTCGCTGACGACCACCTCGTTGTGACCGAACTCCCTCCGTTCATCGCAAGGTTGAAGTCAGCCTGGATTTTTATTAAAATTTCAAAATCATGTTTTCAATTAGTTCATGAATTCTGTAATTATTTGTTTTAAATTGGAAATATTGTGAATTAGAAGTCATGTGTATGTAAACGGTGGATTTTGAGTATATGTGCGATGAATTAGCATATTATTATCTGTCATATGGTATATGCTTATAGTTATTTTGGAATTTGTGTTTAGGAAGAAAAATGACAAGATTTGGTAGACCACGTGTTAGTGACGAAAATACTAGATAAGTAATTTCACAATTAAATTTGTTTTTAATGAATTTTAGAATTTGTCGAGAAGTTTATACTCATAGGTTCATATACTTATTTTAGACCTACTAAATAAATAATAGAAACTTTATTAACATAGGAGTAATATAAGTAGTACCAATGTTCATAATAATTCAAATATTGTAGTCCAATCAGTGGTTTAACTTAAGTGATGACATTTTCTTTTAGAAAGAAAAGATAAAACTAAAAGTAGATATATGTTTATGGTAGAGATAATTAATTAATTTATTTCCGTGAAATTGGTTAAATTATTTCATCTAAGCTATGTTATGTAAAACACTTTTATAGTCGAAATTCCATATAACTTTCACTAGTGACAATCCAAAGTAGTGTTTATATTTTATGTCGTAGCAAATGGATGTCAATACGAGTAGGCTAATAATATGATTACAAATTAAGTTTTATTCTAGATATTTTTATAAGTATGGTTTGTTCGGTATATGTCTATTCATGTATGGTATATGCTTGTTCATGTAATGGTGTATGTATATTTATTTGGTGAATGTTTTCTTTTGTATTTATTGTATGTGAATCTATATTAGAAGATGATTTCGTGGTAGAAGACCAAAATATGTTTTTGGACGATGCGCAGGACACCTTTGAGCAAGGCAAGTTGATTCTCCCTCTGCACTTCTGTTTGAACCCAAATAATGCATACAATAATGTTTACTTTTGGTGTTTGCATAAATTTGATGGGATTTGCCTAAATAGGATTACCTAGAAATACCTACCATATTCCTTGATTACCTTGGGATAAACACTATGCTTAGTAAATGTGCTACTGCTCAACTTGATCATTATGATGTCACTCTTTAATGATACTATTGTTCCGAAAATGAAATTTGTATTATAATGTTAACCCGATGGTTAAACAAGAACATGTTGTATTAAATGGAACATGGAGTGACCACCCAGGAAAACAGTGCAACCACGAGTGCTATCATGGCTTTGGCTTTGGTAAATAGCTTTATAGACTTAGTGCTTAGCAACCCTACCTGAAAGATAGGCAAGAGGGGGCGGCAGTGGTTTGGTGGCAGCTCATGTTAACATGGGGTGGTAGTCTTGGCTAAGCTATCTCGCTCAAAGGGTCACCAATACTGACATGGAAACCTTAGCGGGTGGCTTTGTACTAAGGATATTTTATGGAAGTCTCATAATGGATCCCTAGTCATTCACCTCGGTAGTGTTTATGGGTCCGTACAATCCAGACTAGATGGGATACATGGCTTATGGGTAAAGTTGTACCACCGTTGCAGATAGAGATGTCAATGGGTAATTCCCCACCGGGTTATAGCATCCCATCCCCATCCCCATCATGTTTGATACATCCCCATACCCATACCTATATCCATCATGGGTACAAAACTCATCCCATACCCATCCCCATTCGGGTTTCGGGTCCCCAATGGGTCCCCATCATCAATTAAGGGATAACTAGGTACTAACATCTAGCACAAACTATCCAGATTTCATACATCACCACATCGGCAAACACTCATCCATGAACCATGATCCATTCATCCATCCATCAGAAAAGAAATCAGTACTTGGGACCAATATAAGAAATGGAGTCTACCAGGTTTGATGGCCGACTCGGCCTCAACTCATTCATACAAACAGGACAGGTGTACACGTATGAAATACCCATGGGTAATCAGGTTCGAATTATTGCTTCCCAAACCCATACTCGTTTACCCAATAGGTGGAGATTTTGTCCCATATCCATACCCATGGGGACAATTTTTGTCCCATACCCGTACCCTAATAGAGAAATTCCCCACGGGTTATCGGGTATCGGGTCCCCATTGACATCTCTAGTTACAGAGTGTAAAACTGATATGTCAGCCGTGCTCACGGTTAATAGCAACATGGACCCTCACATGATAATTGAACTTAAAGATAGAGAATAAATTGTGATCCGATGATTTATAAATGGTTTGCTTAAGTGGTTTCACTTAAGTGTTTTTGAGATATAATCATATCCTTATGATTAAATGGGATGTTTTGGGGTACACTTACAATTAGTAAGTTAGGCGTTCTTAATAAAATGTTGACCAACTAAAATGCTTACCGCTTAACCATAGCCTACCTTGTTAACCTTGCATTACTCCTCCCACTTGCTGAGCCCCCACAATAAGTGAGCTCACCCCTTGCTAATATTTTGATCAGAAGCTGATGAGGAAGATTGTGGTGATGGTGATGATGAGCATTGAGTCTAGTTATGCGCCAGTCATCTTCTTGTGGAAGATTGCCCATGTTATATCCTGTGTACTTTGATGATGATACTACTTGAGACTTATAAGTCCGGATGATGTAATAAAGTTATTATATTCACTTTTACGTATTTATTGCATTGTCTTTTGATATATTACACTTGTGACGTCAACATATGTGTGGAAAATGGATCCTGGCACATATATGCTATGCATTCGGTTTTGCCCCTAAAATCGAGTGACACCCTGCCTTTCCTTCCACGGATTCCCCTTTTAGTTTGTACTGTAATTGTACTTTGTGTTTTTAGCATACTTATGATTACCATAATATGTTTTCTACAGTGGGGTCGTGTGTAGGAGCTAAAGGATGCTCTTGAAGCGGCTATAATTTAATTGTAGGACACGTCGAAGCAGTTGAATCGAATCGCAGATGGTAATGGTTCTCTGCATAGCCTCAAGTATATTGCAAAAAATGTATGAAACCAAATCTAGGTGCATGGACGCATACATAGTACCACATATTACTACTGCAGAGATTATGGAGGTCAATCCAAACTACTAGAACGAAGATGATGATGAACAAAGGACAGAACAATGTTATGATAATTAGGAGGATGACCATGTGATGAACTAGGAAGAGATCTATGATCGTCGCATTAATCGTGGACTAATATGATCATTGTGTTAGTATTTGTATGTAAGTTGTTTGTATGACAAGTCTAGGCAGACTGTATAACCAGTATGTATGTCTCTAAGTTGTATGGGTAGCTTAAACTGGTATAACCAATAAGCACATTATGAACCTAGTATGAGTACTCATTTGGTTGACCTTAATTGGAAACGTGTTTGAACATATGAGTTCTTAAACTTGTGCTACCATGTTCTGAAAATCTGTAACTTCAAATACAGCTTGTAATTGTTCTGAAACTTCGGAAACTACTTGTAATTGCTTGTAACAGTTTTAGAAGTTACACAGTTTATATCACATTATCGAGATATCGTTCCGAAACTGCTAAAACTTACATAGAAAATGGTTTGACATAACACAACATGGTTTGACTTAACATAACATAATAGTCACATTTGTGTAGTCTTATGCATAAAAAAGTGTGATTTGGTTTATTGAAGACCTTTGCAATGTTGTTGGTGATGTAATTGCACTTAATGGATGGGTTGAATCCATTGCGATACCATAGAAGCGAATGCAACTATGTCATGAATCATGTCCAACTGTCCAAGATCTCGGACTAAAAAACCAAAAGCCACTAGATACATCCAATTATGCCCATCAAAACATGTTGTTGAAGGTAGATGACCATTCCATTGATCATTAAGCGCGGTGGAGTCCAAATTCAAGTATGGTCTACAACCCTCGAGGAATCCCTTAATGCATGGCTCGAAAGCACAAAACCCCGATTGAAATAGGCCTTACCATCCTCCACACGAACATCTATCTCCACAACACTACCTAACATCTTCTCCATTACTGCTTCCTTCCATGAGAAAAGGAGTTGGAAGCTTTCCTCCCAACTTCCATACAACTGTATCAATGCCTTCTCCCTACCCCTCCAAAGTGTCAAATATGCAATATGCACATTTAAGTATCTTGTAAGGCAGTCTGCAATTCCTTGGCTCCCATTATAGGCTTCTTCAATAATAGAAGAGCTTGAGCAGCAACCCAAACACTTGTGGGAGTTTTGGCCTTCCTCCTACCATAAGATGTACAAGTCTGCAAATTTGTAATCGTAATAACATGGGCATAAATACAAAGATCAAGTTAGTGTGGTGACAAATTGAAGCGCATGTAATAATAGGAATATTGACATACAACGATGGTGGATGATTCTTCTACTTCTTTTCTCGCATGTATACTCCAAGGACTATCACTTCCTTTCCAATAGCCTTTGTATCTTTGAGTACTAGTAGCTTGGATGATAAGTTCAAATTCTTTCATAATAGCATATTGTATCATTGAAAGTCTAAACCCATTCATACTTCTGTATATGCTACCAAGTCTCATAAGAGGGTTATTTATATCAATCATGACCACACCATCGTCATTATCAACACATGGCATTGCGTCACATGCATCTCCATAATCATCTTGACCATGGCTAGTTCCATCTCTATCCCTTTCAACATCCTCTTTCAAGCCTAAAGTATCATACATCCTTTCTTCTGCCACAACTTCCTATGGTCATTCTTCATCCCATATAGGCTCCATTTCTATTGAATCCCAATCAATTTATGGCAATTCATGTTATTCTAAAGCTACTGTGTTAGGCTGCAGGAAATTCAATTAAATACTAGGTAAGCATCTGAGCTATAAAGGCATAAAACTAACCCAACTATACAACTAATACATGTGCATCAACCAAGGGAGGCGATAACGGTTCTTGAGCCAAGGTAGGAGGAGTATTCGAACCTTGTAGCACCATGGTTACAGGCATCGACACTGTGGGCGTAGTAGGCCTCGCCTCTGACCTCGTCGCCGGAGATGCCTCCACCACTGGAGGTCGCATTAGGGAATCAGGGATACTAGACGCCAGCATTTGGAGAGGAGATGAGGAGATGGCGGAGCCGACATTTGCAAAGGAGGCACAACCAACATTTGGAGCGAGGTGGGAGGAGATGACGCCATCCACGGAGACGAGTCCATTTGGGAGGGTGTAGAGAGGGAAAGAGGGTACCGAGGGTGGATAAAAGGGAGGCGTGGGCATATTAGTCAGAGATCTAATGTTACTTATGGACAAACGGCCGAGGCGCGTGGACGACTACCTCGGTCCCAATTTTTGAAACATGGCAAGGCGTGGTTCTAAATACAAAAGCGGCGATGATCGGAGTGTTTATGAGACTGTTTGGTTCAGCTTTTTCTGACGTCTTTTTTGAGAATACGACTGTGTAGATAATTTGAGTATCGTTAGGATTACGTACGAAGGAAGATAAAAGTTTGCATAAGGTTCAAGACCTAGAAAGTGACGGATTTCTAATATTGCGACTCGATCGATTATGTGTTTATGTTGATTTGGGTTTTTTATGGTTTTTACCAAATTGATTTTTATAGAAGCTAACTGAAAAACTGAGCGTTTGACAGTCCAAATCAGTTTTTCGTGACCAGGTTCTAAAAAAGCTAAAACAAAGAGGGTTATATTTCTTCTAGTTAAAAGCCGCTAGGCTTTGAAGCGTTCTCCGCGTTTCTCGCATGCCTGGGTGATGGTATCGCGACACGTCCACAGGAAAACTATCTGGAGAAACCAACACACAATAACACAAATCAACCGTGTAGGCCACCCTCTGTCTCTTGTCCAATCCACTCCATTTTTCTATCTCGCACGACCGTGCTTCACGGACATACGGATTCTGTTTCGTGTTGATGCGTGCCCTCGCCCATCCCTACCTCTTCGAATAGGCCCACACCCATCATGTTTTTCTCCTCCACGCACCGAGCAGGCGAGCACCGACCAGAGTGGCAGAGTACCAGACTATTCGTCCCCGCATTGCCTTCACTATTGCCGCCATCTTCGTCCGTGCGCACTCGTTGCCGATATCGCTAGCCCCAACCGTCCCGTGTCATCGCTGGCAGAGCCCCCTTCTCACCTTCGGTCGCACGCCGACCTGGTCCGCTCACCACACCACCGTGTTCCTCCCTACCATGTCGCCTCCGACATCCCGCGCTTGCTTGTGCTCCTACTGGCCCCACCGCCTGCGACGAGCCTCTCTGCTTGCTGCTAGGGCCTCGCCGATGTGGATCTGCCCACCCGTCTCCTCCACCACCAGTCACCAATGACCCGTCGTCGTCTCCGCCTCTGTGACACGGCGTCCGCGCGCGAGGGGATGGCTTCGTCCACGACTGCCCCGAGGGTCGTGCCGCGACTGGACGGCTCCGACCCGGACTTCGACGAACGGCGCGGGCACGACCGGATCTGCGACGGAGTGCACGAGGGCGGCCGGGTCTGTGGGGTTGCGGCCGGATCTGCGGGGTTACGCCGCTGTAGCCAGGTGAGTGCGCCGCCTCAGCCTCTCCAACAGCGCAAGCATCGTGGTACAGGTCGGTGCGCTGCTGTAGATCTTAGGTTTTCCAAAATCGTCGTTGGCTACGTCAATGCGCCGGTGTAGATCTTCTGTCCAGCTCGTCGCCCGTCGCTGTGCTCCGGTGCTGTGCCCATAACGTTAGGTGAGGGCTGTTCAGTGGATTTTAAAATCCCACAAATCCGTCTCGTCGCCTGTGCTTTTCCAACAGCGCAGACTCCCTGTTCTTCTGTCCTTCGCCGTAGCGCCCATCCCGCTGCTTTCTACTACATATATGGAGCCCCTTCGCTGGTGTCTTTCTCTTTCTGTCGGCCTGCTACTCAGCGGAAGCGCCTTTCTCCTCTCGACTCCGTCGCCGTCGTCCGTTCATTTCTTCCAATGCTAATTTCTCTTGTCTCGGTTCCTGGAGCTCATGATATCTGTTGTTCTTGTAGATCTGCTACGTAGCAGAAGGGCAGACACGCGCAGGTCGTCTCTTCTGCGCCTATTCGAGGTGAGCCACTCCTTCCACCATTCCTCTCCTTGTTATGTTGATTTGGTGTCCATGGATAGTCTCTCTGCATTTTTCCAGATTAGGTGTGGTCATCTGGCATTTTCTTAGATGTCATTATGTCGCACATCAGTTTCTTGGAACTCTACTTTTTTGGGGACAAACAAAGCTGTGTCGTGATTCATTTTGTCCTACACATTTTACCGCTACTTTCTCTTCTGTTTGCATGCATAGATAGTTGTTTCCCTGTTGGGCCAGATAGCAGCACTCGTTGACTAAGAGAAGATATATCTTTTGTAAACCTGAAGTAGTTCTTGCAATGTAAATGTGAGCACTGTAGGAACAATAATAGAAAACAGCTATTAACAAGCGCAGATTCATCAATCGAACTTAGATACTGAAAACAGTCCTAGAATGTGAGCAGCAAAGTTTAAAAATTTCGACCATATACCAAAGTAAATCAGGCCAAAGACAGTAAACGACTACTTGACTACTGCAATGATTAAATGATAAGCAATTAAGCAGTATCAGAATATTGTTTAGTACAACTATTATTTTGAGCATTACACTTGCATTTTTCTGAAGGCTAGAGGAATTCAAATAAGCTCTGTGCACAATGAAAATAATAGTTTACAAAATGTTTCAAGAATTGGAATACAGGATAGGGAAAGCCATTTGTGTAAAATTGGCCCCAACCATGAGTTGTGTAAAATATTTGTTCAACAGCCAATAACAAATGATCAATAATTATTTCCTGAAGAGAAAAGCAAAAAAACTACTATCTACTCACTGTGTTTCATAGTCCCAAACAGATTATCATTAGACTTTTTTAGAAATCCTATAGATCATGCGATCTTGAGGTACAGACATACAAATGTATGCAAGATTAAAACATGGGTGCTGAATCAGCAAGCATTGTGTCAAGAGCTTAAATTATGGTGTATAGATGACACATGGTTCAACTTAATGCACCTATGTGGAAGAAATAGTATCATGTCTCCTGGCCAAACAAGTTTCAGTAAACCACAAATAACAGAATCTAATGAGACAGCAGAATGTACGTGTACCTTAGATAATATGGGCAACTATCAAATGACTCAGAGATGTCACTCACATCAACCGTTGCATTAATCAAATCCTCCTTTAGTAACTGACACCGACCAGATGATATATTATCTTCAGAGATAAACTGGCCTGGCCCTCCGTCGTTTCACATTTATTAAGTGGGTCTGCTAATAGACCTGCAACAGTGTGTACATAATAAATGGTAAACCAATTGCGGGCAAAAAATATTGTGCATCAAGCACTGAAGAATACTTGAGGGGAGACGTTATGTCTGTACTATCATATAAACAGCTGTGAATTCAGAACTCTAGAACTAAGAAGCAATAGTTTACAAAGAAACGACTATGACAAATATGAAGTCTCACCACAAGACAGCAATGAACACCGACCTCTTCCAAAGAGAAAGGATGAGGCTTTGCCCTGTTTAGATGACAAATGATCCTGAATATCATTGAAATGTGAGTGTTGCCCCAGCTGGATACTACTGCAAGTGCAAGTGCAGGATAACACTGAAGTGCTTGATTTCTCCTCATGAGGTTGCTCAAATATCTACAATCACATTAAGTCTGTCTGCTGTGATTGTAGATATTTGATCCTGAATATCATTGAAGTCTGTCTGTTGTAGTATCCTCATGAGGAGAAATCAAGCACTTCAGTAACTTCTACTGATTGAAAGAGAAGTTAAAGGACATAATAGAAGTCCCACCATGGAATATTGTGAAATTAGTCTGCACCAGGGCTCCTGACGCCTGCTGGTGCCTGCAGCCGGGTTATTCAATAACACAACCAAACTATCCTTGCTTCTCTTTATCTTCTCCGATAGGTCCTCCGACAAATCCATGACTCTCTTCATCTTCGCCGATAAATCTTTATCATTAGTCCCCTGCTTATGCACTCTTTTGGTTGAATATAGCCTTTATTTAAGGCAATTTGTCTCTTTCCCTTTCGCATAAACAACCAGGCATTCATTATGTCTTTGAACAGCTACTATCGAACGCATGAACACACTTGATCAACCATCCGCTTCGGTGCCGGCACATGCGTCGCGTTATGAGATTTCGTTGTACTCTAAGCAGGTTCGTCAAAAGCGGCCAGGTTAGTGGCTGTCAACATTTTCATGCTGCTTGTATCTACTACAGCTCTATGCGCGTACTAAGATGCGTGTGCACACCGTTTGTAGGCGACAAGTCCTTACTCGACTTTCCTACAGCGGTTGCCACCGCTAACAGACACCACCGCAAACAGAGGATGCGTCGTACGGTTGCGTCTGCTGAACGAGCATGTGCAAACAACGGTTTCCCCTATCGTCTATCTTTTCAAAATAATCATTATGTTTCGTGTGTGCTGCGCGTAAACAAAATCCTACGAATTTATGCTCGACTTCCTACTTATAGTTAGCGCGGATGCAGCCTCACTGCCTCTTGAACGATCATACGTCGAGCTGCTTAAAGGTGCTTGTGTGCCACCTGGATTATTTTCTCTACATACTTCTAAAGTAATCCATACAACATTTACACATCTTTGCTTGTAGAGACCTACAAAGATCGCTCATACTATGGTGGCCCATCAGACGAGTGCCCACATTGTGGTGCCGTTTTCTGGTTTCAGGAACGGGTCAAAAGTCTGTCTGCTGTTTCGCAGCGCAGGCTTGTGTACAATCTTTGTTGCAGAGGAGGTAAGATTGTTTTGGAGCCTTACAAATGTCCACCGGCACCCTTATGTGACCTACTACGATTCGATGGTGATAGTCGTGCAAGAAGGTTCCTTAGGCAAATCCGCCCATACAATTCCCTTTTCGCGTTTACCTCACTAGGTGCTGTCGTTGATCGATCGATAAATAACGGTACTGCACCTTATGTTTTCAAGATCAATGGCGTCGTACACCATCGCATTGGCCCGCTACTGCCCAGTCATGGATTGCGCCCACAATTTGCGCAGCTTTACATATATGACACTGAACATGAGGTGCAAAATAGGTTGGGCATGTTTGAGAATGAGGCTGATGTCCATGATCGTCCGGATCCAGAGGTGGCTCGTTTATTACTTAACATGCTAGATGAGCATAACAAGCTGGTCGCGGCATTTCGCTTTGCTAAAGAACGCTTACACGAAGAAGGCGACCAAAAGGTGACGTTGCGGTTGTTAGGCTGTAACACACGTCATGACGCACAATACAACTTACCAGCCAATGGTGAGCTCGCTGCTATAATAGTGGGTGATTGCTTATCTTCACAATACAAGTATGATGTCCTCGTGCACGCTAGAGACGGTGGCCTCAAACATGTTTCGTGCTTGCACCCGTCCTACATGGCCTTGCAGTACCCGCTGCTTTTCCCTTACGGTGATCGTGGATATCATCTTGGAATAAAATACACTGACGTGGGAGAAGGTGATGTCGCATGCCGCAAGTATGTTAAGATGCTTGAATTTGTTAGACATCATTCACACTATAGGCTCAACGAACCGAACCCATTCACTTGCTATGGTAGGCTAAGCAACCAGCTAGCTGTCGATGCGTATTCTACGATTGAGGCGTCTCGATTGCAGTTCATAGCGGACCACCAAAAAGAATTGCGCTGTGAATCCGTACAGGGGATAACCGACGCCATTGGCAAGGGTCTCACCAGTGCGGACTCGGTTGGTGGAAGAGTTATTGTGCCTGCATCTTTTACGGGCGGCCGAAGGTACCATGTGATGAACTACCAGGACGCGATGGCCATCTGCAGAGTATACGGCCCACCAGATCTCTTCATCACCTTCACATGCAACCCTAAATGGAAGGAGATAGTCGATGCCCTTCGCTTCGAGCCTGGTCAGCAGCCATGCGATCGTTCCGATATCGTTGTAAGGGTCTTCCATATGAAAGTCAATGAATTCATAGCAGACATTAGAGAAAATAAAATTTTTGGTCCCATCCGCGCTGGTGAGCTTCATTTTAGCTTGACACATTGAGTGGTTCCTTAGTATTGCTTTGCATGCTCTCACCTATAGTCCGTCCTATGCAGTGATTTACACCGTAGAATTCCAAAAAAGGGGCCTACCACACATACACTGTCTTCTATGGCTGCTTGGTGGTCGTTCAGAGACAGAAGCATGTGCCATTGACGCTTTCATATGTGCTGAGATACATGACGTTGTCATTGACCCCTTGGGCTATGCTCTCGTTGATGAATTCATGATACATGGTCCATGCGGTGATTACAACAGACGGTGTCCATGCATGAAAAATGACAGATGCTCTAAGAAATTCCCTAAGACGTACCAAGATGAGACTATCATCGACGCTTTTGGCTATACCCTTTACAGAAGACGAAACAATTGTCGGTTCGTAGGAAAAGGTGGAATAAAATTGGACAATAGGAGCGTAGTGCCGTACAATATGCAGCTGCTTAAAAAATACAATGCACATATTAATGTCGAGTGGTGTAACAAAACACACATGATCAAGTACTTGTTTAAATATGTTACCAAGGGAAGTGATCGAGCCAAGATATATTTTGAGTTGACTGCGAACACAACAAATGCATCTCCAGGTCCTCAAATAGCCCCGCCAAATGAGATCCGCGAATACATAGATGCCAGATACCTATCAACATGTGAGGCGCTATGGCGAATCTTCGAGTTTGACATTCACTTTAGAATTCCTTCCGTGGAACGCCTGGCGGTACACTTACCTGGAAAAAACATTGTACAATACGAGTCTGGGACAGACCTACAAGCGCTGCTTTTGAGCCGTGCAGCGAAGAAGACAATGTTAACTGAATGGTTTCAAATAAACTTGAAATATAGTGATGCACGTCACCTCACTTATTGTGATTTCCCAAAAGAGTGGTCGTGGGACGTTTCTACTAGATGTTGGCGTAGAAGGAGGTTGACGTCTGCCAAGATTGGTCGCATGTACTACGTGCACCCAACAGCTGGGGAGCTATACTATCTACGCATGCTCTTGATGTTTGTTTCCGGTGCAACGAGCTTCGTTGATGTAAGGACCTTCCAGGATACTATGTACGAAACGTTCAGAGAGGCGTGCGAAGCACGTGGTTTGCTCGAAGGCGACAACGAGTGGAACCTTCTATTTGATGAGGCAATAGTCTCTGCCTCGTCATTTCAGCTTTGGCAAATGTTCGTTACCATTGTCGTTCATTGTCCTGTTTGCAATGTTCGTGCTTTGTTTGACAAATATTGGATCTACTTCACCGATGACATACACCATGGACTTAGAGAATCTCTCGGCAACCCGCGCTACACAGCTCCACATGAACAACTCCTTAGGTTGCTTTCGAGGAAACTAGCAGATACGTTTGCTAACAGTGGTGCCAACATAGCTGATTATGACCTGCCAATCTTATCGGCCTGTGGTGACGAAGTGTTTGGCAACCGGCTGATAAACGATGAACTGAGGTCTGAACCAATGCTATTGCGTGCCCATGCCGCCGTTGTTGTCTCGCAGTTGAATGCTGACCAACGGTTCATTTTCGAAAAGCTGACTGAATCTGCGCTGTCCTGCTCGCCGGGCATATTTTTCGTATGTGGGCATGGTGGGACGGGTAAAACTTTCTTGTGGAACGCTATACTCACACATTTGAGGTCCCGGCAAAAAATTGTGCTTGCTGTTGCCTCCTCTGGCGTGGCTTCGCTACTATTACCAAAAGGTCGTACTGCTCATTCACGTTTCAAAATACCCTTCGATCTAGACGAGAGAGGTGTATCTGGTGTCAAGAGAGGTACCATGCTGTCTGAACTTATACAACGGACTTCTCTTGTCATATGGGATGAGGCGCCGATGACCCATAGGCATTGCTTTGAGGCCCTAGACAGGACTATGCGTGATATTCTTTCAGAACATAGAGCGGAAAATGCGAACATCCCATTTGGTGGCAAACCTATTATGCTTGGAGGAGACTTTCGCCAGATTCTACCCGTGGTGCGCAAAGGCTCACGGTCTGCCATAGTGAACGCATCGATTACCAGCTCACCGTTGTGGCAGCATGCAACTGTTTTGAAACTACGAACAAATATGAGGCTCTCCAACCCGTCTTTACATGGGAAGGAACGTGCGGACTTGGAACAATTTAGCAAATGGGTCTTAGATATCGGCGATGGTGCTTTGCCAACCATGACAAGAGGAGACGAGTCCGAACCTACATGGGTTACGATTCCTGAAGATTTATTGATACGCACGGATGGTGATGCTGCTGCGGCCCTCATATCCGAGGTCTACCCAGATTTGTTAGAGAGATATATGGACCCTACATACCTAGCTACACGCGCCATTGTATGTCCTAATAACCTTACAGCTGATAAAATAAACAACTGCATTGTCTCAATGCTCCCTGGACATGGTGTTCAATGCCTTAGTTGCGACACGATCTCAAAGGCGTCTGAACGCATACCTGATTTTGACATGTTGTATCCTACTGAGTTCCTAAACTCTATTAATGCAACAAATTTCCCTTGCCACAAACTTGTGCTAAAAACAGGCGTTACTGTCATGCTGCTACGTAACTTGAACCAGACTGCAGGGCTCTATAACGGAACAAGGATGCTTGTAACTGAGATCGGCCATCGTATTCTTAAATGCGTAGTACTAACGCCCTCCGGAGTCGGAGAAGAGGTTTTCATACCGAGGATTGCGCTTAACACTACCGACGTCAAATGGCCCTTCACATTGCAGAGAAGACAATTTCCAGTACGGATATGCTATGCCATGACGATTAATAAGAGTCAGGGTCAGACCCTCTCAACAGTTGGCCTCTACCTTGACAGACCTGTGTTTACGCATGGCCAGCTTTATGTTGCTGTTTCAAGGGTTACATCTAGAAATGGTCTTAGAATTTTGATTGAAAATCCTGATGGTTCCTGCGGATCACAGACTCGAAACGTTGTTTACCGGGAAGTGCTGCGGGCCGTAGATGCGGACCCCCTGCAGACTTCTTAGTGCATTATCGACTCAGACTTGTACATAACCAACATGTAAAATAAAAATGTGTATACCAGCAAAGCGTTTAATTATCGTACCTATTCTATTGTACAACTGCTTCCCCACCAAAACAATTTTTGGGCTCCTATACCGTTCGTCTAGCAGCCGAGTTCGTCTAGCAGCCGACCGGCATGCAAGCACTAGATGTGGCAAGTTTACAACGGGGAACCGTTATGTCTCGGTGCTCCAGTAGATCTTGTCAGACAACATCCGTGGTAGATGCCTACTCAATGATATTGGACTAACTTTACCTGGCATGTTTCTCCTATCCTAAATATTTTTTTTGGTGGCCATACTGCCCTTATCAACATTGAGTGTAATGTTTGTTAGTTGCTTATTTCGCTGGAAATGACTGACCACTGTTTCTTTACTGCAGATGGGGGACATACTCATTCCTAGCCTTATGGTTGGAGACTGCTCTCACAGCCTGTGTGTGCGTGTCTCTAGGCTTTGGGAATTCCTTGATCCTCAGGATGACAGTAGGCTCCTGCATACTAATCTTGTTTTGCTTGATGAAGAGGTACATGCATCTTTATACTGGTCTAATACTTGTGCATGCATAATAACCATCAGCTCATACAACATGATATACAATTTTCTATGCAGTTCTTGTGTGTTGTTTAAAATGTTACCTCCTTTTGTTAGGGAAACAGCATACATGCCCAGGTCTATCCTCCGTTATGCCAACAGTTCAGTGCGCTGCTTGATGAGGGAGGGGTATACAACCTGAAGTATTTCTTAGTCAGGAAAGCTAACAGATTCTACAAACCGGTTGAAAACTGCAACATGATCAGCTTTAGAAAGTGGACTACGGTTGAGGTTGTCCTCCAGATCCCCCCTGCTTTTCCGGTTTGCACATATAACCTCACTCCCATAGAACAGCTACAACCGCGCGTGGACTACAAGGAATATTTCACGGGTAACCTTCTAGACATAGTGGTTTCCATGTTACAAGTAGCGTGAATACAGTACTAATGCCCTCGCCGTTTCTATTGTAGATGTGCTCAGTGTTGTCAGTGTGATCTCCCATGTTTCGTCGCTGCGCACAAGGGGACGACAGGCTGAGGTTATGAAGAGAACAGTCACTATAAGCAATGCAAGGTATCGTTTGCATTCCTATGCTGCTATACAGTCCTTTTGGGTGCCGCACACGTGTATGTTGCACAGATTTGTTTGCACCAACATTGCAGGGAACCCGTGAACAGCCTCAACCTAAACCATAGATTATCATCCGTATGGGGGCTACCGCTTCTTATTCTCCACGCTAGCAAAATCGTCGATACACTCAAGGGAATAGATGAAGGGTAAATGCACCTAGACAGTAAGAACACCATTAGATCACGCGGGGGTCAATTTGCGTCCTAAAACTCGGCACGACTATGTCCACAAATCATGCAAGGGTTATGCTACAAACAGGTTGGACATAGTGGGAAATAAAAAAGGCCATCTTCCTTGCAAAGGAAAACTGGTTTTAAACTACCTATGTCTTCGGTTCACCATACTTCATTGCAATGTACCTTAGAAAAGATCATTTTCCCTGCTCAGCCAATCCTCCATGTCTGATATTATCTATTGCTCATATAGAAGATTACTAGACAACTTCATCTGCCATCGGCCATTTAAACAGACAGCTATTTTGAGGCCTAGCATTTAGTGGTTTACGTACTTCGCACATAATTGGCAGTATGAAATAGCGCTCTAGACGCACCATTTACGATTTTTTCTTTGCAGTGTCCACGACGAACACGATACAGTAACCAGTTTATTTGTAAAATCGCTGTTCTTCACTCTGACAGGGATACTGGGCCAACCGTTGATGTTGTGCTTTGGGGCGAGCGGGCCACAACTTTCCCAGCTGAACAGATCCACAGGGACAGTGGATCCTCACCACATATAATAATATTTGTTGGCACTCTCGTGAGGAGTTACGCTGGTAAGTCTACTACATCCCTTTTATTGCGCTGCTAATACGCATGAGCGTCTGAAAGGTTCCATTGTATTTTAGATAATGTGTCTTTATCCGGTGGATCATCATGCAAGTGGTACATAAACGCACCGGTCCCGGAAGTAAACGCTCTCAGAACTAGGTAACTTACTCATCTAGGTTTTCAGTTTCAGACATACAGTTTTCCGTCATCTTTCTCACCAAATCTGATTATTGCCATTCGTAAACTGACATGGGTAAGCAGTGCTGAAACCAACCACCACCCTGTCATTTGGGATCAGGGGAAAGCAGCTGCTGAGGGTACAGTGATTGCAGTGCCTGAACATAAGAAACTCAAGGATATTAAGTACATCCATCCTTTTGAAAATAAGGTACCACTACTCGGCTAAACCTTTAAATCCTAAGTTTTATCACAGGTTCATAGCTATTCACTTCAGTTACATTGTTTACAGAAGAAGGAATGGCTTGTCATCGTAAAGATTCTCAAGATTGATAGATCATGGTGGTACAACGCATGCAAAAAATGCCTTAGGACAACCAAACCACACGGTGACACATACAAGTGCACCAATAGTTCCTGTGACAGCATTGGATCGCCTACCCCAAGGTCAGCTCTTCTACGTCTCTCCCCGTTTTTGTTAAGGACCTGCTAGACACCTTCTATTTAGATCTAAAAATGTTAACTCATACGCGTTCTAAATTAAGCACACTGTAAGCACGATAGACATAGACCAACTTTACCCCTTTCAGTTGCATATTGCAATTTGGAGGTGAATACTAGAAAAGAAGTAAAAATTACTGTACGCATTTCGTATTTGGCTTTGATTCTTGAACCCATCAGTAATAGCAATGCAGAGATTCATAGCTACCCAGCTGATGTCAGGGATGTAAACATGCCCTAGAAATTCGTTTGAGGTATGCACAGCATTAGAGCAGGGGCAATAGCCCTGTGCAAGGTTTTGGTTGCCAATCATGTAGATAGTAGATATGGCTGCTTCAGTTCCAACTACAGCCAGAAGAGTTCCTATGATGGAGGTTGTCCAGTATATGGCTTATGCAGTTAGAGTATCTTAAGTTTGGTGAAGTTTAGCGCGCAACGCATTAGCATATCATACATCTGTAAGATAGACCTATGCCAGTTTGTGCATAGTGTGCTTGTTCTGGTAATATAGCTAAAAGAAAAGTCGTTAAAACAAACTATGGGAACTAAAGGAGACATTTAGTGTCTAGGACAGATTTCATGGTTTGTGATGTCTGGCAATCGAACCACTCTGTGCAGGTACAAGATATCCCTGACCGCTGAAGACGACACTGACACCGCCGAATTTATCTTCTTTGGACGAATGGCGCAGCGCCTCATTAAAAAAATGTGGACACCCTCATCTCGACTAATCCACCCGATTTCATTCCAAAAGAGATTACAAATCTACTGGAAAAGTCTTTCGAGTGGAATGTTAGCTTCACCGAAAGCACAATTATTTATGGCAATGTTTCCTTCCAAGTGAATGCTATAAACGCAGAAATGGATGGTGGCAACATACTTCTAGCTACACCGTCCTCACAGCCATCGTCGACCATACTTTCTCAAGGTACATCTTATCATATCTGTTTAGTAGACCTATGTACGTTAGTTTATGCCAAGTTAGAAACGAAACTAATGGTTTGTTTCCTCTGCTTGTTTCTTTCCATTCCGTTCTACCTGTATATGATGGGTCACCTAAAGCTGAAACGACACAAACTGCAAAGTCTGCCGAATAGACACAAACTGGCACTCTGCTGTCTGCTCACCTGAAACTAGGCAGATTTCTAAAAAAAAGTATAAAAAATGGCTGAACCTACACTGATTGATATTAAACTGGTCAAATTGAGTAATGATTAGTGCATATGGAAACAGAACTAAACTCATACACTGCAAACATGCTGCACAAACTACACCAGAAATTCAACATATGCTAAAAAGAGGCTAATATGCGTCATTTGTCCAGAACACCATATGCTGCGCACATGTTGCACACAAAACTGGTGTATATCTCGGAAAATTACTTGAAGCAACCACAATATTATAGCTCAGGTAGATATTCAGAATATGTTCCGCCCATATTAAAGACTCAGCCACATTACACTGGGAGGGGCCATAACAGCGTTTAGGCCGTAGTATTACAGTTTAAAGGCTTTTTTCATCTATAGAACAAGCATTTCCCCCTTCTGACTTAGTAGGTTTCTTTTTTAGTACAGCTCTTTTCACTGCACCCTCTCCCCATCAACTGCAGCTCTTGTGGCTCTAACCTGTTTTTTTGTCTAGCTGCTAACTCCGCGGTAGGACAAGGATCAGGTGTCACACAGAACAGGGGGGCTGCCTTCATCCGCGAGCCGTCACTGACACCAGAGAGTCACAAAGTTTCATCTATTGCCAAGGTTCATTGTTGTACTCAGTGGAACAAAATAGCTACCTACAATATAAAGCATCGTTCTCCTTCTGTATACACTAACAAATAAGCCCTAGACATGTGTTTTCATTGCAGGGTGACATACAGACAACCCCACATCAGGGAGACAATCTGCTCCAAGGAACAGAAATTGTCACTTCTCCGCCTAACATGCAGACACCATCAGGAGCTGCTTACAACGTGCTAGATGGGTCTACAAACAAGGCTCACAAAAGTGTTACTGGAAAAAGGTTAGGTTCATGCCGAGCAATCTACCTAGACTGTTATTCCCGTACCATCTCATCACTTTTGCATGCATGCCATGGGACCAAACTTTTCATAGGGCTCGAACATCACCTTCCAAGAAGGTTGCCAAGAAACTTTTTAGAGATGAAGACACAGGAGATGACGATGTTGCTGGTTCTGGAGACGTTGATGCTGAGTAGCGGTATGTCCAATTCTGCCCTACAACTTCATGAGATATATGCTTCCAAGTGTTCCAATTGCATGTAATATAAGCCAGTTGGTACTACGCAAATCAAAAGCCCAATGATCAGTAATAGCTACTTTTAGCTAACTAAAACACTGTGCTGCATAGGAACAGCATCAAAGCAAGCTCACAGGTCATCAGATATCTCAAACAAGCATTCTAAAGCTAACAACAGGTCCATATGCTGTTGATTGAACTAATATATGAATAAAAGAGAAAATGGTGTAACCTTCTACCGATATAGGTCAAAATAGAAATTAGCAAGTTTTCGGAAAAGAGGTCAATAGGCTAAAACATCGGCAAGTCAAAAAAATCGATAGTCAAGTGATTTCGAATGGATTACCTTCATAGACTTCTTCAGTCGAGATCTACGGAAAAAAGTAGACATTATATTTGAGATTGCAATGTTTGCCAAAACTTGTTAATTGATTGCTACCCTTTTTTAGTTGCAGTGCTTTTGGACACAAGAGCCACCAGCTATGGAGACCCGCTTTTGGGAACTGAAGATCGCTTTTGGGAACTATCCCAGTTCATCTAGGTTACTCTTAGAACTTGCCCCCCTGCTGTGCAGGGAGTATAGTTTTATGTTTGTAAGATATGAGCAGCGCTATGCTGTGTGCTTGACTGCAAGTTATGCCTTTTGGTGCTTCTAGGGTAGTAGCTGGTTGTAGCTATGATATACGTGCAATCTTGCGAGGACCATACTCGCGCTATGTAAAGCATGCCTATGTAGACTAGGCCTGAACAAGACATTGCTTCGCTTGGTACTTGTTGGGGCGAAGGCGAAGGCGCCACCCTTCGCTCGAAGCCTTCGCTGCAGCAGCTGAGCTAACACAGACAAAGCAGGCAGGGACACCCTTCGCATGTACCGCGCCAGACGAAGACCAGCGACGAAGGGCATCCCACTGTGCGGCCTCGTCCAGCTCAGAGGCCCACGTGCGATCCGGCCCATCGTAACGGGCCCCGCGTGGCCGCTGTGCGTTACGGGCCTAATTTGTAAAAGCATCCCTGTAATTACGGTCTGTAACCCCGCTTTATGGGAATATTCTGGGGATAACCTAGGTAGCTGAGGGCACATGCGTCCTTAGCTCAAGGCGCTGCGCGCTCAGGTACCTATAAATACCCCCGCACAGTGCCCGTGAGAGGCCAGATGAACAGTGCTTTTGCCATCACGTGCTAAAACCCTATTTGTGCTAACATTCCCCCCACTGTTGGATCGACTTGTGCCCGTGTGCAAGTTCCAACATTTGGCGCCCACCGTTTGTAGCATCCCAAAAATCCTAATCTAGGTTTGAAACCCTAATCTACCTTTTTCCCCTCCCTTCATCCTCTAATTCTAAGATCTCCACTAAGTTTTCTTTCATCATATGCATACATTTTGTTTGATCACAAAGCACCTCACTTAGATTCTATTTTCTAAACACTTAGAGTATTCACAAAATATTTTGTTCAGAAGAAAAAGGGGCAAAATGGGAAATGGGAATTGAAAAGTAAAAAGAAAAAGGGAAAAACCCTCTCCTCTCCCTGTTGGACCAAATCTCGGCCCAACACCCGCAACCCCCCCCCCTTCCCACGCGCCCGCACTCCTCCGCATTCGGCCCATCTTCGGCCTGCTTCCGCGCGCGCGACAGCCGCTCCACACCCCGCCCTCCCTCTCGCTGACAAGGCGTCCCCACCCGTCAGCCACCCGCTCTCTCGCACGCTCGCTCCCTCTGACCAAGCGGCCCCACGAGTCAGTTGCTTCGTCGTCCGTCCGCCGTCCCCTCGCCGAAGTCACCTCCGGCCATCGCCTCCTTCCTTCCCTCTGCCATCCTGCCGCACAGGGAAGTTTGGCACCGCTCCGTCCTCCTCCCCTTGACCCGCGTCCTCGCCGGTACCGCCCCGTCGTAGCGTCCCCTCGGCGGCGTTGTGCGCCATTTATGGCGGCACTGGGAAGCTCGCAGGAGTCAGGGAACTCCACCCCCCCTTCCCCCGCGCGCCTATAAAAAGCTCGCCCGAGCTCCTTCTTCCTCGCACCAGCTTCAGCCATCCCTCTCCCCCCCTCCCCCGAGCCCAATCCGCAAAGCGCCGGCGTCGTCCTCCTCTCCGGTGAGTCCTTTCCTCCTCCTCCCTCTCCTTCTCTGTTGGTCCGGCAAGGAATTAAGTGAGCCAAGCAGCTCCCTCGCGTAGCCACGAACCCGAAGCACCACCTTCCAGCCACCGTTCCCCACCCAGAGCCCACCGGCGGCGATCCCCGCCGCGGAACTCTGCCCCTCCCCGTAGGCAGCCCCCTCCCGACCCCCTCTGGCCAAATTGAACTTACCATGAGAATCACCAACTGCCGCCCGTGCTAAACCACCCTCCCTCGGACCAGGAACCGGGCCACCGGCGGCAAGCCGCCGTCAAGCTTCCCCGGCGGCCGGTTTTTCCCCGCGCTCGGCCGGTTCGCCCGCCGTCTGGCCGCAACGCCGTTTCTTTTCCCCCCTCTCTCGCTGGCAAGTGGGCCCTCAAGCGACGCCGTCACCCTCGCGGCCGCGCCGTTTCCCCCTCGCTCGTGGGCCGCCGCTGGGCCGAAAGCGCCTCAGCGCGCGCTCGCGCCCGGGGTGGGCCAAAAATCGTGTCCCCGGCCCAGAAGAGAGGAATCCTCTTTTCTTTTTCTTTTCCACCCCTTTTTCCCATTTAAATAGTTTTCTCAATATTTTATGCACAAAAAAAATGATCAAAAAGGACTTCCAAGGTCACATAAAATAATGTTGTTAAAAAAATGGCACTATGATTGATGAACTACTGTTGATGTATTGTTTTACTGTATGTTTCCTAGAGGAAGCGGGAACCGCAGATCCGGATCCCGTAGCTCCGGAAGAAGGGTCGGAGCCCGAACTTCCGGAAGTAGATCTTCTGTGCCAAGAGAGCTTCAACGAAGGCAAGTCCATCCTTCCCTTGATGCATAAATTACCTATTCTCTCTACCACTGCCTAGGCCGGGAATCATAGGGGAATATTGCATTGTGAGTGAGAGATGGCCCGCATTAACATATTACTTCCGGTTACGAAATGTGGATCTGAAAGTAGGGTAACGTGCTTCTCCAAATAAAACCTCTTTTTGAAAAGATATGCGATGAAGGGTACTCACCCTCATCACCTTGAGAGTGGGATGATCAGGGACTCCCTGGTTTAGGGGAGGGCCTAAGGTGTTGGCTCAGTTGGTTTAGGCGTGAGCAGAAGGATTGTCCCCTCATATAAGGACCGGCTTGTCATTTTCACTACCTGTACTCCTTTATCGTACAACCACTCGAGGCTGTGTGGGCAGTCACTCAATCCGAACTCGTGCGGTCCAACCCCAGGGTTAAGAAGGCTGGGGAGCACCGGGAGGATAAGGAGGGGGAAAGTTTTGTCCGGTTTGGACATGGTGGTGGCCTGACTCCTTCCGGATAACCGTTAAGGTTAGGACGTACGAGCAAGGAAAGAGATCCGGCATTCGGGTCTCGCGACGGTGAGATCGCAGGAACCGGGCTAGTGGGTAAAGTGTACCCCTCTGCGCAGAGTTGAAACCTATTCGAATAGTCCGTGTCCACTGGTATGGACGAGTCTGGTATGGTATGGCAATTAGAGTTTTTTCACTAAGTTTCTTGACAAGGGAAAGGTGTGATTAAATGGGTGTTGAAAAAGAAAATAAGGCCACGGGAGCGGGAAGCTCAGTGGTGGTTGAGTTTTTGGTTACTTTCAAGACCATGGGAAAACCTTCAAGCAACTGCCTTTCTCTAAGAAAATGATGAGTGACATCAACTCCACCAAATTGAGCATGTACATCATAGGTCTCTTTCTCTCTACGGGAGCGGGGTGGGCTTGCGGAATACCTAGTGTATTCACCCAGATTTATTTATGTTTTTCAGCAGCCGAGGACTTCTTTTATGCTATGCTTGATTAAGAGGGCTGTGTCTGCACCCAGTTCTGCATGTGGCTTGGGCTAGTGTATTTTCCTACTGCGCTTCTCTATTTGGCTCTCTCGAGCTTGTACCCCGGTATTGTAATAAATTTATCTAAACTCTGTACTATTTGAAGTAAGGAATGTGTTTACTAGCCTCCTGGGACTAGTAATTGTTTCACATTTGAGTCCTAAAGGATCGGGACGCTTCAGGTGGTATCAGAGCCCATAGGACTGGCCGTAGGTCGCAGCCCTGACCCTAAAACTTACCCTAAAAAGAAAATACCTCTTACCTCAAGAAAAGTTTTCTCTTCCCTTCCCCGGTTTTAACAAGACCCTTCTTTTCCTATTCCAGATGGAAGACTCTCTGGCCATTAAGTCATCCTACTGCTCAGAAGTGGAAGGGTTCCCACGCCTCTTGCGAAGCTGTGCGCTCCGCATGGGAATCCGCAAGAAGCCGGAATACGTCTGGACGGAGCATATCGAGGGCGGAATGATAAGATGCTCTATGGCAGTCTACCTGGGGGAAAGCCAAAGCTATCCAAACCAACGTTCCTTCCAAGTCACTTTTACCGGAGTCCATTTCCTAGATGCTTGCCAAAACGTCGCCCGAAAAGCCCTCCGACAACTGTGTCAGAACTACTACAAAGTAATCATTGAAACCCCCCTTCGCTACTTTCCACCCAGCAACAAGAATACCCCCACCTGGAGGAAAAGACTTCAGGCCCTATCAGGAGGAGATCCTATTGAGAATGACCCCACCATTGTCTACATGGCTGGATACCTTCATACCCTTGATAACCAATATGATGACCTCGCCCTCCACTGCACCTCCCTAACCTCCCGGGTGGAAAGCCTGGAGCAAAAAGTCAGGGAACTTTCAGAAGAAAAAGCGTCCCTTCAAGAGAGCCTCTCGATAGCTGAAGGCGAAGAGACCAATACCCGTGAAGCTTACCGCACCCTCAAAATGGACTACGACAAGAAACTGAAGAAGCTCGCCCCGCAAGAAAAATTCGCAAGAAGACCAAAAGCCAAGGATGTCAGACTGAGCAGAAAGAAGAGAACCCTCCTAGGAACCAATCCGACACCGAGGACATGTCCCTGGCCAGCCTTGATGACCTTCTCAAGGAATTTGGGGACACTTTAGAGAAAGAGTTCGGGGGTACCCTAGGTAGCACTCGTGTGTGATGAGCTTGTGGTAGCAGTATGCTATGTAATGTAATGGCTTGATGTAATGAATAAAATAACTAGTTAAAAAAAATGGCATGTGCATAATAGTGACTCTCTTCCCATGGCAGATGGCTTCGGATAGAACCACGCCTACCGCCTCCGAGATTGGAGCAAGACTTCCTCTAGGAGCTGAAGGAGAGGCTGGCGGAGAAGGGGGTGAGACCCACCTCCTCGCACCTCCAGAACTACCACTAGACCTAGCCCAAGTTCTGGCCAATCAAACCCGACTCATTGAAGTCCTCACTCGAAGTCTGGAAAACCAGCGCCCAGGCGGTGGAAGGCCCCAGGACAGGATGGGAGAATTCTTGAGACTCAAGCCGCCCACGTTCGCGGGGTCCAGCAATCCCCTCGATGCAGATGACTGGCTTCGCACGATCAAGAGGAAGTTGGAAGCCATCGCTTGTACTGAGAATCAGCGTGTTCAGCTGGCAGCTCATCAGCTTTCAGGAATGGCTTTAGCATGGTGGGACACTTTCAGTGAAGCCGTCAGAGATGCTACATGGGCAGAATTCGAAGCAGCCTTCCGTGAGCACCACGTACCCCAGGGGATAGTTCAACTCAAGGAGGATGAGTTCCGGGAGCTAACTCAAGGTGGGAGAACAGTCAGTGAGTATGTGCACAAGTTCACAGAGCTGGCCCGCTACGCGCCTGAGGATGTCAGCACCGAGTCCAGAAAGATGGCCCGTTTCCTGAGAGGATTAAGACCCGAACTTAAGACCATTCTTGCCAGCCAGGACTTCCACAGCTTCTCTCACCTCTCCAACAAAGCTATTCAAGTGGAAAGAGCAAAAGAGGAAGAAAAAGGGCACATCAAGAGGAAATTCCAGGTCCTCCGAGCGCAACAGCAAGAACGTCACCAAAGAGCTCGACCCTTTGGGCTTCCACCCAGGGGTCCAAGCTTCAATAAGCAATCTGGACCCTCTCCATCGCGCTACAGTCAGCAGAGTCAGAGCTCCCATCAGGCACCCTCCGTTGCAAGCAACCAGCCGCCAGCAAACGCCTGTTGGCACTGCGGGGTCACGCTGGGCATTCGGGTTAGCCCGAATTTTCGGGTCGGGTAGTTTGGGCTTTTGACAATTCGGGTTTTCAGAAACAATACCCGAATATGTACCCAATTTAAGCAAAACCCGAAAATTCGGGTACCCAAAAAATTCGGGTTCGGGTACGGGTAGCCCGTTCTACCCGATTTCGTTGCAGATCAATGTGACATCAAATATTTGGCAAAGTAAAATGAACAAAGTAGGAAATATTTTACCATGCAACTGACCTTGATTAGTTGTGGAAATAGCAAACTCTGGAAAGTGGAACCGGAAGCACGACTGATGGTTGGCCGGTTGGGTGATGAACTGCTAGCTGTTGCAATCCGGAAGACAGTTGGGTGATGAACCAGAAGCCGGTTGGTTGACTGATGGTTGGCAGTATGGCACCACGGCGTGCTGGCACATGGGACGGAAGAGCAAGAGCTAGTACGGCACCACAGCTGCACGCTTACTCTGTTGAATCGCTGATGGCCGGAAGCCGGATACTCCAGACGGCCAGGCGACACCGCGGCAGTGAGCTCTGTGAGCCAGCGACTCCTTCCTGACGCCGTGGATACTGGATAGACTGGAGAGTGGAGACTAAGACTAGGATTTGCTACTTTCTAAATCTAGTTGGGCTGGGTCGTATCCGTATGTATGCCCACATAGACACATGTGGTGATTTTTATACAGTTCGGGTATTTGGGTATTTCGGGTACCGGGTGTTACTACCCGATTAAGCCCGAAATAATATCGGGTTTTAAGGTTTATTGCCCGCATAAACGTTTCGGGTATCGGGTATTGGGCTATACGGGTTCGGGCTCGGGTTTTTCGGGTTTCGAGCTTCGGGCTCGGGTTTTATGCCCACTCTAACTGCGGGGACCCCAGTCACTTCAAGAACAACTGCCCTCAGTTGAAGGCACCAGGACCAACCTACTCCAACTCGGTAAATGGCCCCAAGATTCCATCGGCACCTACCTCCAAGGCGCTTCCTTCCAACAGCCAGCAGAGCAGGACTCAGTACCAGGGCAGGGCCCGGGTCAACCACGTCGACGCTCAAGAAGCCCAGCAAGCCCCGGGAGTAGTGCTCGGTGAGTTCCTTGTTGAATTTACTCCCGCTTCTGTGCTTTTTGATTCGGGAGCATCCCATTCATTTATAGCCGCCAAGTTTGTGGAGAAGCATGGCATACCCTCTACACCCCTAGCTATCCATTTGGTCACCCGGACCCCGGGATCAGACCTCCTGTGCAAACTCAGGTGTCCCCAAGTCAGAATTCTTTTAAGTGGGGTAGTGTTCCTGGCAGACTTAACCATCTTGCCATCCCAAGGAATTGATGTAATCCTAGGGATGGATTGGCTAGCTAAGCACAAGGGTGTTATCAGCTGCGCAAGCAAGACTGTCCTTCTCATAGATCACCAAGGAAAGGCAGTTTCCTGTCAAGCCCAACCGCCCGCAAATGATCCAATGATGTTTAATCTGGCAGTAGAAAGCATGTCTGTAATCAAGGAGTTTGAAGATGTATTTCCAGAAGAGTTGCCCGGGATGCCACCAGAAAGAGGAGTAGAGTTCTATATAGATCTCATTCCCGGCACTGCGCCCATCGCAAAGAGACCATACCGCATGGCCCCCACTGAGTTGGCAGAATTGAAACTTCAGATTTCAGAACTACAACAAAAAGGGTACATCCGTCCCAGTTCGTCTCCCTGGGGAGCGCCCGTTCTTTTCGTTACCAAAAAGGATGGGAGTATGAGGATGTGTATTGATTATCGATCCTTGAACGAAGTTACAATCAAGAATAAGTACCCTCTCCCTCGGATCGATGACCTCTTCGACCAACTGCAAGGAGCCAAATACTTCTCCAAGATAGACCTCAGGTCAGGGTATCACCAACTCAGGATTAAGGAGGCAGACATTCAGAAAACTGCATTCGTCACCAGATACGGGCAATATGAATTCACAGTGATGCCATTTGGACTAACCAACGCACCTGCCTTTTTCATGAACCTCATGAATAAGGTATTTATGGAAGAATTGGATAAGTTTGTCGTGGTTTTTATCGACGACATCCTCATCTATTCCAAGAGTCGCAAGGACCATGAGCATCACCTTCGAACCGTCCTCGGAAGACTCAGAGCACATCAACTTTATGCTAAACTCAGCAAGTGTGAGTTCTGGTTAGAGAAGATAGCTTTCCTAGGGCATATCTTGACTGCAGAAGGGATAGAAGTGGACCCATCTAAGGTAGAAGCTGTTTCAAATTGGAAGCAACCATCCAACGTCAGTGAAGTACGAAGCTTTCTGGGAATGGCAGGGTATTATCGCCGCTTTATCAAGGGATTCTCCAGCATAGCAAAGCCCATGACCGAACTTCTCAAAAAGGACAATAAGTTTGTATGGACTCCCAAATGTGAAGGAAGTTTCCAAATCATCAAGGAGAAACTTACAACTGCACCAGTCCTGACTCTGCCAGACATACACCAGGATTTTGTCATCTTCTGTGATGCTTCCAAGCAAGGCTTAGGGTGTGTCTTAATGCAAAATGAGAAAGTCATTGCTTATGCATCCCGATTACTCAAGCCGCACGAACAGAACTACCCTACCCACGATCTGGAATTGGCAGCCATAGTGCACGCCCTAAAAATTTGGAGGCATTATCTGATTGGGAACAAATGCCACATCTTCATTGATCACAAGAGTCTAAAGTACATCTTCACGCAACCGGACCTCAACCTCCGTCAAAGAAGGTGGCTCGAATTGATCAAAGATTATGACCTCGAAATCCACTACCACCCCGGAAAGGCCAACGTAGTAGCAGACGCCCTCAGCCGAAAACCTTTCGGGATTAAAGGAACAAACTTTCTGGAAGATTGGAAGAAAGAATCAGCTCAGCTAAATGCATGTCTGGGAGACAACGATGGCCTGGAAGTCAAGCCAAATCTAGAAGATCTCATATGCAAGGCCCAACGCCTGGACGCAGAAACAACCAAGCTTATGGAAAGAGCACGAAAGGAGCAACTTCCGGACCTCAGGACAGATAAGCAAGGAGCCCTCTGGTTCAAGGACCGCCTGTGCGTGCCAGTGGGAGAAGCACGAGAAACCCTGCTCGATGAAGCCCACAACTCAGCTTACTCTATCCACCCAGGGACCACCAAGATGTACCTAGACCTTAAGGCCAGATATTGGTGGAAAGGGATGAAGAGGGAAATAGCACAGTATGTGGCCCGATGTGACACCTGTCAGCGAACAAAGGCCGAACATCAGAAGCCTGCAGGCCTACTTCAACCCCTCCCAATACCCGAATGGAAGTGGGAAGAAATAGGCATGGATTTCGTAACCGGACTGCCCAGATCACAAAGAGGAAATGATTCCATATGGGTAATAATCGATCGTCTCACCAAGGTGGCCCATTTCGTTCCAGTAAAGACCACTTTTGGAGGAGCAGCCCTTGCCCGAGTATACCTTAAAGAGATAGTCAGGCTACATGGCATTCCACGGAAGATAGTATCAGATAGAGGAACGCAGTTCACTTCAAAATTTTGGAAGGGCCTTCAGCAAGCAATGGGCACCAAGCTAGATTTCAGCACTGCTTATCACCCCCAGTCAGATGGTCAAACCGAAAGAGTCAACAAGGTCCTTGAAGATTTACTCAGAGCCTGCGTGTTAGCCTTCGACAGAGATTGGGAGTCCAGTTTGCCGTACGCCGAATTCTCGTACAACAACAGCCATCAGGCCAGCATCAAAATGTCACCATTCGAAGCACTGTATGGAAGAAAATGCCAGACTCCCCTAATGTGGTCCAATGTAGGGGAAAGGACACTAGAAGGACCCAACTTTGTTAAAGAAGCCGAAGAAAAAGTTGCTTTGATCCGCAGAAGGTTACTTGAAGCTCAGAGTCGACAGAAGAGTTACGCAGACAATAGGCGAAGGGAACTCAGATTTGAGGAAGGAGATTTTGTTTATCTCAAGGTTTCCCCAATGCGTGGTGTCAAAAGGTTCCAGATGAGAGGAAAGCTAGCACCCCGTTTCGTCGGTCCTTACCCTGTCATTTCCCGAATAGGACCCGTGGCATACCGTCTTGAGCTACCAGAATCCATGTCAGACATTCACAATGTGTTCCATGTGTCTCAACTCCGCAAATGCCTAAAAGTACCAGAAACCCATATCGAGGCAGAGACAATTCAGATTCAAAAAGATCTCCAGTACCGGGAAAAGCCAGTGAAGATTCTCGACTCAGCAGTCAGAAGGACCCGCAATTCGGAAGTGAGACTCTGTAAGGTTCAGTGGAGCAGAGATGGAGAAGAGGAAGCCACCTGGGAAAGTGAGGACTCTCTGAGGAAGGAATACCCTTACCTTTTCTCGAGCCCCGTCTGAATCTCGAGGGCGAGATTCCTTTAAGTGGGGTAGGTTTGTAGCATCCCAAAAATCCTAATCTAGGTTTGAAACCCTAATCTACCTTTTTCCCCTCCCTTCATCCTCTAATTCTAAGATCTCCACTAAGTTTTCTTTCATCATATGCATACATTTTGTTTGATCACAAAGCACCTCACTTAGATTCTATTTTCTAAACACTTAGAGTATTCACAAAATATTTTGTTCAGAAGAAAAAGGGGCAAAATGGGAAATGGGAATTGAAAAGTAAAAAGAAAAAGGGAAAAACCCTCTCCTCTCCCTGTTGGACCAAATCTCGGCCCAACACCCGCAACCCCCCCCTTCCCACGCGCCCGCACTCCTCCGCATTCGGCCCATCTTCGGCCTGCTTCCGCGCGCGCGACAGCCGCTCCACACCCCGCCCTCCCTCTCGCTGACAAGGCGTCCCCACCCGTCAGCCACCCGCTCTCTCGCACGCTCGCTCCCTCTGACCAAGCGGCCCCACGAGTCAGTTGCTTCGTCGTCCGTCCGCCGTCCCCTCGCCGAAGTCACCTCCGGCCATCGCCTCCGTCCTCCCCTCTGCCATCCTGCCGCACAGGGAAGTTTGACACCGCTCCGTCCTCCTCCCCTTGACCCGCGTCCTCGCCGGTACCGCCCCGCCGTAGCGTCCCCTCGGCGGCGTTGTGCACCATTTATGGTGGCACTGGGAAGCTCGCCGGAGTTAGGGAACTCCACCGCCCCCCCTTCCCCCGCGCGCCTATAAAAAGCTCGCCCGAGCTCCTTCTTCCTCGCACCAGCTTCGGCCATCCCTCTCCCCCCCTCCCCCGAGCCCAATCCGCAAAGCGCCGGCGTCGTCCTCCTCTCCGGTGAGTCCTTTCCTCCTCCTCCCTCTCCTTCTCTGTTGTCCGGCAAGGAATTAAGTGAGCCAAGCAGCTCCCTCGCGTAGCCACGAACCCGAAGCACCACCTTCCAGCCCCCGTTCCCCACCCAGAGCCCACCGGCGGCGATCCCCGCCGCGGAACTCCGCCCCCTCCCCGTAGGCAGCCCCCTCTCGACCCCCTCTGGCCAAATTGAACTTACCATGAGAATCACCAACTGCCGCCCGTGCTAAACCACCCTCCCTCGGACCAGGAATCGGGCCACCGGCGGCAAGCCGCCGTCAAGCTTCCCCGGCGGCCGGTTTTTCCCCGCGCTCGGCCGGTTCGCCCGCCGTCTGGCCGCAACACCGTTTCTTTTCCCCCCTCTCTCGCTGGCAAGTGGGCCCTCAAGCGACGCCGTCACCCTCGCGGCCGCGCCGTTTCCCCCTCGCTCGTGGGCCGTCGCTGGGCCGAAAGCGCCTCAGCGCGCGCTCGCGCCCGGGGTGGGCCAAAAATCGTGTCCCCGGCCCAGAAGAGAGGAATCCTCTTTTCTTTTTCTTTTCCACCCCTTTTTCCCATTTAAATAGTTTTCTCAATATTTCATGCACAAAAAAATGATCAAAAAGGATTTCCAAGGTCACATAAAATAATGTTGTTAAAAAAATGGCACTATGATTGATGAACTACTGTTGATGTATTGTTTTACTGTATGTTTCCTAGAGGAAGCGGGAACCGCAGATCCGGATCCCGTAGCTCCGGAAGAAGGGTCGGAGCCCGAACTTCCGGAAGTAGATCTTCTGTGCCAAGAGAGCTTCAACGAAGGCAAGTCCATCCTTCCCTTGATGCATAAATTACCTATTCTCTCTACCACTGCCTAGGCCGGGAATCATAGGGGAATATTGCATTGTGAGTGAGAGATGGCCCGCATTAACATATTACTTCCGGTTACGAAATGTGGATCTGAAAGTAGGGTAACGTGCTTCTCCAAATAAAACCTCTTTTTGAAAAGATATGCGATGAAGGGTACTCACCCTCATCACCTTGAGAGTGGGATGATCAGGGACTCCCTGGTTTAGGGGAGGGCCTAAGGTGTTGGCTCAGCTGGTTTAGGCGTGAGCAGAAGGATTGTCCCCTCATATAAGGACCGGCTTGTCATTTTCACTACTTGTACTCCTTTATCGTACAACCACTCGAGGCTGTGTGGGCAGTCACTCAATCCGAACTCGTGCGGTCCAACCCCAGGGTTAAGAAGGCTGGGGAGCACCGGGAGGATAAGGAGGGGAAAAGTTTTGTCCGGTTTGGACATGGTGGTGGCGTGACTCCTTCCGGATAACCGTTAAGGTTAGGACGTACGAGCAAGGAAAGAGATCCGGCATTCGGGTCTCGCGACGGTGAGATCGCAGAAACCGGGCTAGTGGGTAAAGTGTACCCCTCTGCGCAGAGTTGAAACCTATTCGAATAGTCCGTGTCCACTGGTATGGACGAGTCTGGTATGGTATGGCAATTAGAGCTTTTTCACTAAGTTTCTTGATAAGGGAAAGGTGTGATTAAATGGGTGTTGAAAAAGAAAATAAGGCCACGGGAGCGGGAAGCTCAGTGGTGGTTGAGTTTTTGGTTACTTTCAAGACCATGGGAAAACCTTCAAGCAACTGCCTTTCTCTAAGAAAATGATGAGTGACATCAACTCCACCAAATTGAGCATGTACATCATAGGTCTCTTTCTCTCTACGGGAGCGGGGTGGGCTTGCGGAATACCTAGTGTATTCACCCAGATTTATTTATGTTTTTCAGCAGCCGAGGACTTCTTTTATGCTATGCTTGATTAAGAGGGCTGTGTCTGCACCCAGTTCTGCATGTGGCTTGGGCTAGTGTATTTTCCTACTGCGCTTCTCTATTTGGCTCTCTCGAGCTTGTACCCCGGTATTGTAATAAATTTATCTAAACTCTGTACTATTTGAAGTAAGGAATGTGTTTACTAGCCTCCTGGGACTAGTAATTGTTTCACATTTGAGTCCCAAAGGATCGGGACGCTTCACCGTTCGTGCTACGAGAAAACCACCCGCGATGGCACCCAAGAGAGCTAACCCGAAGGCTGACGAGGCTGCGAAGGCAGCACTGCTCGCCGCAAGAAAGGGCAAGGCCCTCGCCCTCACCCAATCCACCCGCCAAGAGGCCACTGAAGACGGTGTTCCTCGCACCTGCGAAGATGACACCCTCCGCACCTGTGGCCCTGAGGGACAACCGCAGCCACCCTCAGGCTTCGCACCACCGGAGGGCGCGGACCTCACCGAGGACGGTGAAGTCCTCGGCGTCTCAGCAGAAGAGCAGCTACAGCTGCGCGCCCTGCGCCTCAAGAACCGCAATCTCCAGAGGCAGAAGGAGATACTGGAGGCCAAGCGCCAGCGTGTGTCCGCACTAGCCAAAGTGCGGCAAATGATACGCGACGAAGAGCAGAAGGCCCAGGAACTCGAGCGGGAGATTGCGCTGATGCAGCGCGAAGGCCACCTCGGCCTTCAGCACGAGCCTCCCCTCCAGCAGCGCGCACAATTCAAGGACATGCGTGAAGGCCACCTCGGCCTGCAGCATGGGCCACCCCTGCAACACCGCGCGCAACCGGAGGACCCGCGTTTCCCCCAGCGCGACCACACCTTCCCGCACGTCGCGCCATTCCAAGGAGTCAACTATCTCGACAAGCGAAGTCCCCTGGCGCCACACCTGCAAGTGACGCCTTGGCCAGCTAACTTCCGGGCAGGGACCTATCCCAAGTACAACGGCAGCACCGACCCGGCGCAATACATAATGAGTTATCAGGTCGCCGTTGCATCCGCCGGAGGGGACGACGCCACAATGGCGAAGTCTTTCATTATTGCCCTAGAGGGCCCAGCTCTCACCTGGTTCACCAGATTACCTCCACTGTCCATTGATTCCTGGAGAAGTCTCAGGGACAAGTTCCTGCTCAACTTCCAAGGGTACCGCCCAGACACCGACGCCTTGGCCGAGCTCTCGCTTTGCAAGCAGCTGGAAAAGGCGACTCTGCGGGAGTATTACCGCAAATTTTTAACACTCAAGTCACAGCTGCCCTCCGTTGATGATCAGATAGCTATCCACTACGCCATCAGTGGCCTTCGCGCTGGCGTCCTCTATAGCCACTGTATCAGAGACCCGCCCAAGAACCTCCAGGAGCTATATCAACTCTTTGAAAAATATGCCAAATCCGAGGAGCTCCACCAACGCAAGGTTGAGTCACAGCGGAAACCCAAAGATGCCCCACAGTCCAGCCGCACGTGGACGAGGACTCCGTAGCCAGACTCCGGTCGAGACAGCCGCAATCAGCAGCAAGTGCACAACATCATCAACCAGCATCTCGCTGCTGACCCCCCTCGTCGCCAGGAATATCCCCCCCAGGGCCGCGGAAATGGAACTCGTGGTAGGGGCCGAGGGCGTGCGCAGCCACCGCGCCGATTCTACTGCCTCTTCCATGGCGAAGATTGCGCCCACCAGACCAAAGACTGCCCCGAGACGAAGGCCACCAGAGAAAGAATGGCACGGGCGCAGCCGGCCGACAACCCCAGAATTGTCGCGCACAATTACCAGCAACCCCCTCCACCATATATCCACGCTCCCGCCCCGCATCCACCGCACCACGCTTACCAACACCATCAGGAAGTACAAATCGTACCTCCTCCACCCCCACCACCACACCATCAAAACATCCCCCACGCTCCAAAGCAGGAAGACTTCGCCGATCAACCATATCGCGGAGTCATCCACATGATAACTGGGGGGTCCAGCACTGATTTCGACACCAAGCGGCAGAAGCGGGACCACTACCGCAGCATAAACCATGTCGACGTCACTGGCCCAGTCGTGCAGACAAAGTGGTCCCATATACCGCTAACCTTCGACGCACGAGACGTCGACCTGCGCAGCGCCCCCCACTGCGACGCCATGGTTATCAATTGCAGCGTGGCAGGCTGGGACCTACACAAAGTCCTAGTTGATAACGGCAGTCAGGCGGACATCATCTTCCTCCACGCCTTCGATCGCATGGGCATAAGCCACAGCCTGCTTAAGCCTTCGGACAACCCGCTGTATGGCTTCGGCGGCAAGGGCACCTTCCCCGTCGGCAAGATACAGCTGCCTCTCTCCTTCGGTGTAGCACCCAATGCCCGAAGTGAGCAAATAACCTTTGATATTGTGGACATGGTATATCCTTACAATGCCATCATGGGCCGGGGCTCCATCAATAAGTTCGAAGCAGCCATTCACGGACTGTACCTATGTATGAAGATACCAGGTCCGTTAGGCGTCATCACAGTCTTCGGCAATCAACAGACTGCGCGCAACATAGAGCGGGACTTCGTGCCCGGTCAAAGAAATGTGCACTGCCTCACGACCCAACGCGAGGTCCCCACGCCCGCCAGCCCAACCAATAAGCAGCACGACAAGGCACAGCTGCAGAGCAACGACGGGACCAAGACTGTCCCCCTCGACCAAGCCACGCCCAGGCAGACAGTCATTATGAGCGAAGACCTTACTTCGCATGAAGAAGAAAAGCTCCTCTGCTACCTGTCCAAGAACAAAGATGTCTTCGCCTGGTCAGCCCTCGATCTGGTCGGCGTCAGCCGTTCAATAATTGAGCACAGTTTGGGAATCGACCCCTCGGTACGGCCGAAAAAGCAGCGGCTTCGCAAGATGTCCGACGAGAAGACAGAGGTCGCCAAGGCAGAAGTGCACCGCCTCCTGTAAGCCAAATTCATCGAGCCGGTGGCTTACCCCACATGGCTCTCCAATGTCGTGATGGTGCAGAAAAAGAGCGGGAAGTGGCGAATGTGCATCGACTTCACCAGTCTCAATAAAGCCTGCCCAAAGGACAATTTCCCGTTGCCGCGGATCGACAAAATAGTCGATAGCGCGGCCGGATGCGAAGTCATGTCCCTCCTCGACTGCTTCTCCGGTTACCACCAGATATACATGAAGGAAGAAGACAAGGCTAGCACCAGCTTTATAACACCCTTCGGCACATATTGCTTCATTAGAATGCCGGAGGGACTCAAGAACGCCGGGTCCACCTTCTCCAGACTCACTAAAACAGTACTCGAAGGGCAGGTTGGCAGAAATATATTTACATATGTGGACGACATCGTCGTCGCCAGCAAGAACAAGGAGGACCATCTCGCCGACCTTGCCGAGACATTCGCGAACATGCGAGACGCACGACTCCGCCTAAACCCGGAAAAGTGCGTCTTCGGCGTTCGCCAGGGCAAAATATTGGGCTACCTGGTATCACGCCGCGGCATCGAGGCCAACCCTACCAAGATCCAGGCCATCGTAGACATGTCGCCTCCGCAGTCCGTCAGGGACGTCCAGCGTCTGACAGGCAGATTGGCCGCTCTCAACAGATTCATCTCCAGGTCCGCCGAGCGAAGTCTCCCCTTCCTCAAAACACTCCGCGGTGCAAAAGACTTCGCCTGGGGACCAGAGCAGGCGGCGGCCTTCGCCTCATTAAAACAGTACCTGACAGAGTTGGCTGTCCTTACCAGCCCCGACCCCTCGCTCCCCCTGCTGCTCTACGTCGCGGCTTCGCCACATGCGGTCAGCGCGGCACTAGTGCAGGAGCAGACTGTCGAGGGCGTGGTCCGGCAGTGCCCCGTGTACTATGTCTCCGAGGTACTGACTCCGTCCAAGTGCAACATGACAGAGCTGGAGAAGGTTGCCTACGCAGTCGTCATGTCTTCGCGCAAACTGCGCCACTATTTTGAAGCTTTCAAGGTCCGAGTCACCTCTGACAGGGGACTCGGTGAATTATTCAGAAACCCGGAGGCATCGGTGAGGATTGCCAAGTGGGCAGTCGAACTATCCGGCTACCACATCAGCTTCGAGCCCAGGACAGCCATCAAGTCACAAGTCCTGGCAGACTTCGTCGTCGACTGGACTGGGCCAATAACACAACCAGACCCGTCCACAGAGAAGGTTTGGACGATTCATTGCGACGGCGCATGGTGCCATGCGGGGGCAGGCGCCGCTATAGTCATTACCTCACCAGCCGGGGTCAAGCACAGATATGCAGCGCGCCTCAGCTTCACTCTGGAATCCGACAGATGCACAAATAATATAGCAGAATATGAAGCAGTCATCCTCGGCCTCCGCAAGCTAAGGGCCCTCGGAGTCACCACCTGTATCATTAAAACAGACTCCAAGATAGTTGCCGGCCAGATCGAGAAAGACTACGCAGCAAAGGACCCCGCACTTATGCAATATCTCTCGGCCATCCGAAGTCTCGAGAGGCAATTCAAGGGGTTCACCCTGCAGCATGTGGATCAGGCCAAAAATGAAGAGGCCGACGCATTGGCCAAGGCTGCCGTCAGGGGCGAAACTCTGCCCTCCGACGTGTTCTTTCATGTCATCGGCACGCCAGCCGTCCGGAGCCCCGAAGGGCTCCAAATAACCAATGACAGCGAAGGCTACCGCATAGTCAACCTTATCATGACCGAAGACTGGCGGGCACCAATAACCCTGTTCCTACAGGGGTATTATCATCCAGCCGACATCAGTGAGGCCAAGCGCCTCAGACATCGAAGCCGAGACTTCGCACTGATTGAAGGCCAACTCTACAAAAAAGGGGTCAGTCAGCCAATGCTTAAGTGCGTCACCGAAGCCGAAGGCATGCAGATCCTACGAGAAGTCCACAGTGGCACGTGCGGCTCACACGCAGGGCCAAGGGCCCTAGCTGCTAAGGTGATCCGCCAGGGCTTTTACTGGCCCGCAATGATCTGCGCCGCAAATCGGGTCACACGATCCTGCGAAGCCTGCCAGAAGTTTTCTCCTCGGTCAGGCAGCCCCTCGCAGTACACAAAGCTGATCGCCCATACATGGCCCCTCCAGCGCTGGGGCCTGGACATTGTCGGGCCCCTGCCCACCGCTCAGGGGAACCTTAAGTTCGCCTTCGTCGCTGTCGAGTACTTCACCAAATGGATCGAGGCGAGGGCTGTTTCTACAATAACATCAAAGACTGCCCAAAAATTCTTCTGGCAGAACATTGTTTACCGCTTCGGAGTACCGTCCGAACTAACAGTTGACAACGGCAAGCAGTTTGACAACCAAGACTTCAAGGATTTTTGTTTCTCTATTGGCACCAAGCTTGCCTTCGCCTCAGTTTATCATCCGCAGTCCAACGGGGTCGTGGAACGCGCCAACGGAAAAATCTTCACAGCTGTCAAGAAGATGCTCCTTGATGAAAAGAAGGGCAGATGGACCGATTTGTTACCTGAGGCAGTCTGGGCACTAAACACGACTGAGTGCAGGGCGACCGGGTTTACTCCCTTTCGCCTTCTATACGGATCGGAGGCCATGACCCCGCAAGAAATGAAGCATGGGTCTCCGCGAACAGTTCCGTCAGCCGTCCCCGATGTGGACGAGCCAACTTCAAAGGATCTCATTGACGGAGACCGAGTCTTCGCCCTACAGGCCCTAAACAAATACCAAGCCCAGACCAAAGCATGGCGCGACCACATAGTCATCCCGAGGGAGTTCAACGAGGGGGACCTCGTACTCATCTGAACAGCTCGGACGGAGTCCAAGGGCAAGCTGGAGCCCAGGTGGGAGGGCCCCTTCATAATCAAGACAAAAGCTTCCCCCAGCGCTTACAGGCTCACGACGCCAAACGGCGAGGACCTGGAGCACTCCTGGAACATCGACAACCTCCGCAAATTTTTTGTTTGACTCCTCAGGGCTGATTTCGCCCTTGTAATTCGCAAAAACAATCTTGTACCGACCCGCACTCTTTTCCTCCCGGGGGGTGAGGTTTTTAACAAGGCGGAGCCATGTAATATATGTGTGAAAATCCCCCGCAAAAACATGCGTCGAAAAAAGACCGCGACGACGGTCTTCGACATTCGACCAATACGAAGTCACCGCGAGGCTAAGCGCTAGCCACCCTCGCGTGCGACAAATCCGCGTAGAAGTCACCTAAGGGTGCAGCCGGACCAGCACAACAAGTGCGAAAAAAAATCGAAGTCTATCGCGAAGACTATCCGCGCAGAAGTCGCCTAAGGGTGCAGTCGGACCAGCACAACAAGTGCGAAAAAAATCGAAGTCTATCGCGAAGACTATCCGCGCAGAAGTCGCCTAAGGGTGCAGCCGGACCAGCACAACAAGTGCGAAAAAAAATTGAAGTCTATCGCGAAGACTATCCGCGCAGAAGTCGCCTAAGGGTGCAGCCGGACCAGCACAACAAGTGCGAAAAAATTGAAGTCTATCGCGAAGACTATCCGCGCAGAAGTCGCCTAAGGGTGCAGCCGGACCAGCACAACAAGTGCGAAAAAATTGAAGTCTATCGCGAAGACTATCCGCGCAGAAGTCGCCTAAGGGTGCAGCCGGACCAGCACAACAAGTGCGAAAAAAAATCGAAGTCTATCGCGAAGACTATCCGCGCAGAAGTCGCCTAAGGGTGCAGCCGGACCAGCACAACAAGTGCGAAAAAATCGAAGTCTATCGCGAAGGCTATCCGCGCAGAAGTCGCCTAAGGGTGCAGCCGGACTAGCACAACAAGTGCGAAAAAACCAAAACCTACCGCAAAGACTGTCCGCGCAGAAGACACCTAAGGGTGGAACCGGACTAGCACAACAAAGGCAGAAACGACAACATCAAACCGTCCGTGCCAAGACCAACTATAATCACACCAGCACAGCACAACAAAACAACCCAGACAAAGTACATAACGCCTTCGCACACATATACAAGCGAGGGCACTCAACTTCATCATTCAAGCCTCTACACATACAGGCGAGGGCACCACACTCTACATCGGCTCAACCTTAGAAATAATTCCCATCTCCCTATAATTAAATAACATTATCCTAAGCTCCTCACCCGCAAAAAGACTTCGCAGTTCCCCTTCACCTGTATTCACGGCGGCCGGCAAAGACAACAGTTCCTGCCGGCCAGTCCCACTCACACGAAGCCGAGCCCCCTCCGCCCCACTAACTCTACGCTTCGCAACCGCCCTTCATCGTCGTCGCCCGGTGCTAGGACCTGGCACATCTCCTGCGTCCGCGACGTGCGGCGAAGCCTCCGCCGCAGCCACATCCAAGGCCGCAAAGTAGTCCAAGTCCTCCTCTGACGACTCCTCAGTCCACTCAACCGAGCTCCCAGAGTTAGCACAATCAAAAAACTCAGATGCAGACCCACCACATTCATTACCATCTTCCGCGGTCGAAGCCGCCAAAAATTTAGTAGTAGCGGTTGTGTGCGCAGGCCCAAAATCTTGAACCTGCGCAGCAACCAAAATTCAGTAACATGTACAAATTTCCCCAACCCTCTACACCCACTACGCCACCTGCGACGGCCCTGACGTTGCGGGAGCCTCCGCCGTTGGCTCCGCCGTTGCTTCCGCTGTAATCTCCGCCGCCACCGCTGCGGGATCTTCAGCACTCGGCGCAGCAGCTGCGGAGGCATCAGGTGCGCCTTCGGCGACCTCTAGGGGCAGGCCTTCGCCGGCCGCAGCAGATGCGGGGGCACCCGACGCGTCTCCCCCAGTCTCCGGGGTCGGCTCCAGGGCGAACCCAGGCACGGCCTCCGCCGGGGTCGGCTCCGGGTCAGACAGCATGCTGTTCAACGCCCCGAAGTCGTCGACCCTCTCGCCACGCGCCGCCTAAGACAAAAACACACAAAACTCATCAAACACACACACAGCCTACATCCAACAAACACCAAACATACGAAAACGTTACCTGAGCCCTCGCCGTCTTGGCCCGCTCTCTGACCACCTCGCGACCATGTGGACCCCACAGCCGGTCGAAGATAGCTCCGGCGGATTCCTTCACTGCGGGGTCCTCAACCTTAAAGATATCTTGCTCAAAATCTTCTTCGACTTGGTCGAAGACCTCGAAGTGCCGGCACCCTTCCCGGGAGAGCGCATTCATCGCCCCCTCGCAGGTGACCAGGGAGGCATACGCCATAAACCCCTCCACGACAGTGGGGAGTGCCTGCAACTCCTCCTGCACCCACTCCAGGCAGCGAAGTCCGGGCTCTCGGTCCGGCACTTCGAAATCACCGGTCCCCGCGCCCAGCCCGCGGTATGTATCTACAAGCAGTTGGTGCGTCCGCTCCGCCTCCGCGCGTGACGCGGCCTCGGCCCTCTCCACGCGGCTCTCCAGGGTGGTGAGCCGCTCCTGCAGCTGCTTGGCGCGCTCCCTGGCAAGATTGCCCTCCGCCCATGCCAGGTTGGCCTCCGTCTGCGCAGCCTGCGCCTTGGCAAGAGCCTCGTTGGTCTCCCTCCTTTCCCCCGCCAGCTGGCGCCGGAGGGCAGCCTTCTCTCCCTCCAGTGTGGCCACCTTGTCCGCCAGCTTGCGACACTTGCTGTCGGCGGCCGATTTCTCACGGACGGCGTCAGCATGTTGTGTCCGAAGTCTCTCGACTTCGGCAGCCACAACCGCCGTGAGGGCCCCCGACGCAGTGCGGCTGGCGAAGTCAGCCACCTGCAGAGCAATCGTAAGACCGCGACCCCAACAGGCCAAAAAAAAAGGACGAAGTCCAGCTCAGCGGACCTGACTTAGCGCCTCCGTCACCTCCTTCAGCCGGCGGGACGCAGCGCTCGCCTCATCCATAACAACTGCGAGGGTCGTCACCTCGCCTCCGGCGCTAAGAGCCCCGCCCTTCGCCTTCGGCACTGCGGCAGCCGTCGTGGTCGCCGCGGCGGGCACAACCATAGCAAGTTGGCCTTCGCCCGACCCTGCGACGTACCAACGAATAATTAATTAAAATATATATATATATAAATAAATAAATAGAGTCAACGACTTACCACCGAGATAGTCCTCCACACTAATGTCGGTGGCGAAGTCGGCGACACGTTTGCCCGACAACGGCAACGCTCGGGCCGCCTTCGCCACCTCCGCCACTCCGCTGGACGGCGGCACCGCCTTCGCCGACTTCGGGCCTCCGGCGCCTGTCGTTGCCTCCGGCGCCTTGCTAGATGCAGGGACGCCCGACATCGCCGCTAGCGGCGGCCGGCCTCCGCCGGGGGCCGCAGCCTTTGCAGCCCCCCGCTGCCTCTTCGGCCTGGCTTCAACGAGCCTGACAGCCGCCTGGCGCTTCTGAGCCGCTCCCTGGCGATCCTTGTCCATCACTGCTGACACAACAACAGCAATATTCCGCCCGTAAGGAAAAACCCTCCATTCACGAACCATGCGAGATGTAAAAAAGTCCTCGCCAGCCGCGCGGGGGATAGGAACGTTCCTAGGCCAACAACCCCCGGTAACCCTCAGCATCCGAGCCGAAGACTCCCGGAGCTCGGGCGAAGACATCCTTTCCCCCGGGGTCGCGCACGTCCTCATCAACTCTCTAGCAAAACCATCAGAAACCCCAAGTCCTCCCATAGCAGTACCTAATTTTCTCTTTTTAGAGGATGGGGCGGCCGCCGGCGCAGGGTCGTCTCCAGTCTCCACCGCCGGTTTCTTCCCGCGGCGGTCCACATCGTCTTGACCAGGGTAGTCGTCATATGGCAATTGATTTAATTCAAAAACCCTGTTCAAACAGTCATTTGACCCGCGGATATCCCAGCTGCGCTGGCCCTCTGTCCTCGGCACGTAACGTCCAACGAGCCGCACCGCCGCATCCTCCGCCTCACGCACAAAGGCGGCCGGATCGCGGTTTTGCAGATTCAGGGCGAAGGCGGGACTCCGCACCACTCTTCCGCCATGGAAAGGCATCTGGCGAGGGCACACTTCGCCCAACGCCCAGCCATGCGCCAAGGGCCATACCCCGTACGCCACAAATTCTTCAACCAAGTCGCGCCCACTGCTCAGGCCGGCGGCGCACCGAAGGGCCCCTTCGTCCACATCCTCCTCCGCCACTTCGAAGGGCAGGTACGCTGAGTAAAAATGAGAGCACATTTCGGACACGGGAAGCCCCTCATGGCCTTCGACGGCGCCCTCAGCAACGTAAAACCAAAATTCATTCCAGTTGCCCCACTTGTTGCGGGCGCAAGGCACCAACTCGACTACCTGCATCGTGGTTTTGCCGGTCTTCGGCGTGAATGTGCAGGACCCAAACTGAGCAACTTCGTCTCCAATCATCCTCTTCTGCCAGTGCAAACAATAATACTTCGCAAAAACTTCGACCGATGGCTGTCCGTCGTATGAAGTCGTCGCCCAGACATACTTCGACAGAGCCACTATGGCATTCGATGTCAGCTGATGTATTTGAACGTTGAACTTGCGCAGGACTTCGCCAACAAATTGGTGCGCAGGCAAGCGGAGTCCGGCGGCGAAGAACGCCTCGAAAACAACCAACTCGCCCTCCGGCTCGGGGACTTCCTCCGTCCCCGGGACTCGAGCAACTCCGCCGCCGAAGTAACCCAACCGCTGCATATCTTGCACGCGGACCGACGACATCCGCGATACGCCAAAATCAACAGAATCGCCGGCGCGCAACTCCTCCGCCATTAAACTACTCAGCGTCTCTTCAGACGAGGCGGCGGCCGGCGGCGAGGGAACGGCCGGCGGTGTAGCGGCAGCGGAAGAAGACGAGGACGACATCGCTATGTACCGTCGGCGGCGGCGGGCGGTCTGCTTCACTCGAGCCAGATCTCCGGCGAACAAGAGCACGGCGGGGCGACGAGCAGCAAGACGGCGGAAAGGGCGGCCAGGGTTTTCGCGGAGCGCGGAAGGTGAAGTTCAAAAAGCGCCGACCCCCGCCCCCTTTTATAGGCAGGGCGCGGCGCTTCGGGAAACCTGCAATCCAACAGTACGCCGTCAATCAACGGTCATATCAAAAACCCCCGCGGAACCACTTCGAGCGAGGGCAGCGTCTCCGCCATCTAGCGACGTCTTCGGCACCAGGTGACTTTGTCGAACTGGTCCCTCGAAGGGCAAATGTTGGGGCGAAGGCGAAGGCGCCACCCTTCGCTCGAAGCCTTCGCTGCAGCAGCTGAGCTAACACAGACAAAGCAGGCAGGGACACCCTTCGCATGTACCGCGCCAGACGAAGACCGGCGACGAAGGGCATCCCACTGTGCGGCCTCGTCCAGCTCAGAGGCCCACGTGCGATCCGGCCCATCGTAACGGGCCCCGCGTGGCCGCTGTGCGTTACGGGCCTAATTTGTAAAAGCATCCCTGTAATTACGGTCTGTAACCCCGCTTTATGGGAATATTCTGGGGATAACCTAGGTAGCTGAGGGCACATGCGTCCTTAGCTCAAGGCGCTGCGCGCTCAGGTACCTATAAATACCCCCGCACAGTGCCCGTGAGAGGCCAGATGAACAGTTCTTTTGCCATCACGTGCTAAAACCCTGTTTGTGCTAACATTCCCCCCACTGTTGGATCGACTTGTGCCCGTGTGCAAGTTCCAACAGTACTTCTACTATTTCTCTTTGTCGTTCTGTGCTACTACCAGCCATCTATTTGTCGTTCTACTCCCCTTAACATATAACTGTTAGGTGGTAACCAATCAGACGCGTCCATTTCAAGGTTTTCCTTAGTTTCCATTGAAATTTATCTATTACCACGGTTATCTGCTAACCAAACTATGAAGTCCTGCATATAATGGTCAGAGGCTATGGCATTTATCTTATAGTACAGGTCTACAGGAAATAGACACCGAAGCAGCTCCTATGTTCCATTGAAGAAAGAAGACAATTCAATTTTGAATGATAAGAAAAATACCAAGGTATATCGTGTAACCCATCCTTGAATTTCAGATTGCCTTTATTTGTCATGAATATTATTTTCCTTGTTTTCATGTTTGAGCCAGATTCAGCTTGGGATACAAAGGATTTGGTCTTAGCCACCTGAGATTGTATGAACTATTATGGTGGCGTCGACTGTGGATATTAGCTGGTAATTTAAATTGTATGAACTATTTAATAATTAGAAAGCTATATCTATCTATCAAGGGCAAATTAAATTGTTAGCTGATATGGGAAAAATTCCAGCCAAAGAAACTAGGTAGTGACTTAATGTAGTACCACATTGTCCAAATGGTCTTGCATATTGTTTTTGTTATCGTTAGTAATTAGTGGATTGTGAGCCTAACCAAACATTAGTAAACCTATTAATGTAGTATATTTCAACCCAAAGTCATCTTCTGGTTGCTCTCATTTTTGAATATGTGCTGACCATTTTATTCTCATCATAATATATACTTTTGAACATTAACAACTTATTTGCGAGTGCTGTTTTATTGATACCAATTGTATGGGTATAGTTCAGCAAAGCGTTCTGCCCTACACTTTGATGCTTATAAATCTTTTTGCCTCCTCTATCCTCTAGATTGATGGAAAAGCTGCTTTGCTAGGATTTGTGCGGGCCCCATGGACAATTGCAACTTACATTGTTGAAGGGGGGATGACCAACACATACACAAATATAAAGAACATGTGCCATACAGCTCCCGATGTCTTGAGGTGTCTTCTATCTCATCTTGCAGAAGCGATATCTGACTATATCATTTACCAAGTTAACTCCGGGGCCTAGTGTATACAGATATTTGATTCATGGGGTGGACAACTTCCACCTCATGTGTGGGAGCAGTGGTCAAAACCATATATCAAAAAGGTGACTTCCTTACTTTTCTTGCTTTCATGTATTACCAACTTCATGATTGGCGGTGCTGCTATGTATCTGCACTGTCTTATAGAACAACATTGATGGCTCCCACTAAATGCTCTAAAGGTCAGTATCTCCTAAGAGATACCCTTGTTCTTATACCGAAATGATTCTCATATGATTAATTGCATTAACCCCCTACAATTTCTGGTACCGCATTGCAAGAATTGTTATGGTTATGACCACAAGTTCCTTATAACCACGAAAGTGAAATTTAGAGAGAGAAAACCAATCTCTCAAAATAATCAGTAGCTGGTGCTTACATCAGCAGCATGTTCTCAGTGCACATGGATTTGGAATTTTTTATACTGTATGTTACTGTAATTTGGTTTGCATATCTTCAAGACTGCAACTAGCACAGTGTATAAAACTGCTTTACTTGGTCATAATGGTAACTTCCACAACTTTGGTGTATTTAGAGAGAGTGCCCAGAATTTCATCTTGACCTTGAAAAATGTGCAAAATATCATATAGCTTGTAGACTATTATTTAGAGCTCAATTAAAAGATTTCATGCAAGGTTTTGATTTACTGATTCTGTTCATTAAGCTTTTATATTTCTTCGACAGATTGTGAATAGGATTAAGAAAGAGTGCCCTCATGTACCCCTTATGTTGTATATAAATGGAAATGGAGGTTTACTTGAGCGCATGAAGGACACAAGAGTTGATGTTATTGGCCTTGACTGGACAGTGGACATGGCTGATGGAAGGAAGCGCCTTGGTAATGGAATCAGTGTACAAGGGAATGTGGATCCAGCATTTCTGTTCTCACCATTACCAGTACTGACTGATGAAATTCGTAGGTTAGTTAAGACTAAAAAATTCATTTAATTTATGTTATTTTGGGTTTTTGGTTAATGCTCATGTGCAATTCATTAATGAGATAACATAAAACGCTGCCTGAGTAGTATACATCTTCATGTTGGGTATGATTGGTTGCCTGCACTATGATAAACCTGCATTACACTCTATGCAGTGTAACCCCTGTATGACTTCATTGCAATGAGGTGTGTTTAGTTTGCTTGCATATCCCTTTTTCATTGTAGGAGGTTGTATTTGGTTGCTTGCATTGAGTTGGACGTAGTCACTTCTTTGTTACTGTGGTAGGCCTAAACTCCATCACTCTTCTTCAACCTCCATCTCGCTCATCCTTTCTGCCGTTCCAGGTCATATGACATTAACATCATTGTCACCTCCGTCCCCAAAATCCAAAGCGACAGGCCTTCCTTTCTCCTGCTCTCTCTGCTCCTCCTACTAATCACAAATCGTCTCCTTGGAAAACAATTCATCTTCTCATGGCCAGCAGTCAGCCCAAATTTGACACTTGTTCAATTGACTGAAGCTGCAATTGAGTTCCTTCTCAGCGTTATTTGAATCCCCAATCTGTGTATTTCTTTCCAATTCGCCTTCTCACGGCCTAGAGATGGATTAAAATAATATTGATTCCCTACTCCGCACTTTTTCGGCTTGGATATATGATCCTGATAGAGAAGGTATGCCCCACAAATAATAGTTGTATCGCATTGAGCCTCATGATAGGCTTATGCACCACCAGTCAGTTCCGTCATGTATTTGTATTACACCGTCATAATTCACAACAATGATCTCAATAGTGATCAATCTTTGATCGTTAAGCTCAGCTGTACAGTTTGCAAAGCTCATCTCATTTCTGATTCAAACATTCAGTTGTGTACCAAAATATCCCTTGTGTATTCAGGGAAAAGATTGTGAACTAATCACCAAATTACTAATGGATATTGGTCCTTAGGTCTATTGAGCTACACTGAAGAACAGGGAATAAATGATTACGTCACACGATCTTAGGGTGTCGCTGTATCTTTCTGCATGTTTTCAGTAATATCGTGAAACATGTATAGCATCATTAAGCCTTACTGTTTGTTTTATGTTGCATGGGGGTGGTAATGGTTGGTGCACAAGCATAAATGGGCTTTACCTCCAGTCATTACATTCCAATTTCCTTTTTAGGATTAGTTGCTATGAACTGCTAATGATTTTTTTGGTCTCTTACTGCCTGCTCTGCAGGGTTGTGAAAGCAGCTGGTACAAAAGGTCATATACTTAACTTGGGCCACGGTGTACTTCAGAAAACACCCGAAGAAGCTGTAGCACATTTCTTTGATGTCACAAGGAGCTTGAGATATGACACCCATTTCCAAGGTTCTGTTGCTGAAGAATTGCAGCCTGTTGCTTGATTCGTAGTGTTGTCTGCATTCTACCTTTTTAAGACATACTCATTATTGAAGCCTGGATATGTCCTGTGGAGATATCGGCAGCAAATTAAATGTAATTTTATTCATTGTTTATCTGTTAGTTTTATTCATTGTTTATCTGTTCCATTATTCATGTGACTGAAGAAGAGATGCATGATGCATGCAACCTGGTTTCGTAGGAGAGCCAGGCTACAGGCACAGTCCGCTTCAGCGGCGCCTGTGGCTGTTCAAATCAGAGCTGCTATAATTCCTGTGAAACCGTCCAGTCTCGACCTGTGTTTACATCCTAATGATTGCTGACTGTGTGTGTTGCAGATTGTTTTTGAGAATACATTGATGCAGCATCATGTTGCTCTTCCACCAGGTTTTATGAGGAAAATAAGTTACATCGCATCCATCAGAGTTCACTGCATACTCTCATTAATGTAGATCACTACGATTTGAAGATGTACATGGTGTATAATAGACATTCTCTATGTATTGTTTCGTTTTCATGATGTACCGGTATAATTGTTTATTTATTGCCCCTGTTTGTTTGGGCTTTTTTCAGCTTCTGGCCACCAAAATCTGCTGCAGATCGCCAAACGCCCCAGCTTTTCAGCCAGCTTCTATAAGAATCGCTTTGGTAAAAACCGTCCAAAATCAACATGAACAAAAAATCGGTCGAATCGTTATGATAGTAGGAATCTGTTGCTTTCTAGATCCTGAACCCTTTAGACCACTTCATCTTCCTCCGCACGTAATCCACACAATACTCAGATTCTTCTCACAGCCAGATTCTCTCTACAGCCAGATTCTCAGAAAAGCTGGCCAGAAAAAAGTTGAACCAAACAGGCCCGTTGTTTCCTGTACTGGATTGTACTGGATAGGGCGCCCGAATGGGCGCCACCTGATCTAGTATGTTTGATAGTGTCTCCATTGTAGCTGGCGGCTCGCCTGTTTTTTCAGCTTTCTTAGCATGTAAGCAACGAATCGTAATGTGGCTTTAGCTTCAATACTGTCCTCCTCCTCCACCACCGCCGCCGACTGTCCTGACAGCTGCCGCCCTTTGCCTAGCTCGCCGTGCCTGCCGTCGAATCCATCGTTCTCGGCGTGCTCAAGCTACTGGTAGGCTCTGTGCGACTGTACCTGAACTTGTGGTGCGTGGGCGCGTGGCTTCTGAGAGTGTTCTGCTGGTGCTCCTGCGGGTGGTGTGCACTGTGTTGGGTTGCTGCGTGCAGCTCGCTGCTTGCTTCTCGGCAACTGAGGGCAGCCAAGGACAGAATAGAATATGGACAACAGAGCAAGGAGCCAAGGAGAGGAAGAGCGAAGGGGGACCATTTCATATCCTCCGTAATTTCGTGACCACACTCGAATGGTAACCTCTAATTAATCCTAGGTTCACGAGTTTCTTATGAGAGCCATCAGTAATTATGCTAATTTATTAAACGAATTTCTGGAAGCATTTGGTGCATACTTTCAGATTTTCCCTAAAACAGAAGTTGCGGATCTGGCTGATATCTTTCCAGTAGAGCTGGTTTCGCTCAGATTCAAATAGCAGTTTAGAAATAATGGTCAAAAACTCAAAATAATGCTGCTGTCCGGCTAGGTTTAGTTTGTACTAAAATCTAGTTGTCTTGTTTTGGCGTAGTCAGAGGCAGAAATCGTCCTGGCCACCCAAGGAAAAGTTGTAAGAAAATTTCCATAGATACCCAAGATATATTAGTTGCTACATTTAGTTAAAGCAGATTAAGATAAGGGTAGAACAGTGAACAACACTGGTTTTAGCGTTTTTTCGATAATGTCTGAATTTACTTAGTGTTTCATGAAGAGATTAATTCAAGGAATTCTGAAACAGACGCGATTGTTGTTGACTAGTTCTTAAGTGTAGTTTTTTGTCCACGGGTTTCGGAGCTGTCGAAGGCATGATGCTGTGTTCTCATCAAGGTTAAGACTAGTGCATTGTGAACTTGGGTTACGACATTGCATGCTGGTTGTGGTTTGATTATGTTCTTCCATCGTTCCGATAGGAAATAGGAATTTTTGGTGTGTATGCTTTTCTACATTGTGTTTGCTTTGGTTCCTATTTCCTATCTAATGGATGCGTGTATGCTTTTCTAGTTCCATATTGTGTTTGCTGAATATTTTTGCTCACCCTTGTTTTTTTTTTCTTGGTGTTTTTCTTGTTTTTATGTAGGAAATGTAGATGACACAAATAGGAATTGGGAGAAGCATCTTTTATTTGAGCACATTTACTATCTAACACTTAATTAGATTTTAGTTTGGTTATTAGACTTATTAATGATAGTTGAACTGGTTGTTTGGTTCTTAAAATTGAGGCAATCTTGTGGAGGTGTTTCTACTTTCATTATGTTTCAGTGATGGTCATTTTTTATTACTATGCTACTCCGATGCTTACTATGTCAGATTGCTCAAGGATGTTCCATTTACAAAACAGACTTCCAAAAAAATTCAATAATTCTCAGTCTTTGTTTTGTGTTTCATGTACATTCCATGTTTATGGAAACCTGGGGTGTACACCATGATACAAGTTGGCATGAGCACTGGTTTCTGATATTCTGATAAATATTTTGCACACAAAATGCTTTATGTAATTATGTTTGTATGCAATAATAGATTATATAAAGATGTAATCATGTAGCAGATCTATTGCACTGGTGCCCTTCCGTAAAGCTAATGCAGTCAGTATTTGCATATACACAGTGTTGAGGAAACTATATGCACTGCTTGAAACCTACAAAGATGGCAACATTGTTGCAACTATGGAATGATTGGGAACTACAGGCCTTGGTGCTTCTAAGTTTCATATTGCAAGTCTTCCTCTTCTTCTCTGGTGGTCTCCGACGGCATAGCACCAATGGAGGCCTGCGGCTTCTTATTTGGTTGGCGTATTTGATGGCTGACTTTGTTGCAGTTTACACCCTTGGCCAGTTATCCCGTCAAAAGACAGATGCGACTAGACTTGGAGAACCTCACCAGCTCACGTTCTTGTGGACGCCTTTCCTTCTCATTCATCTTGGTGGGCAGGACACGGTAACTGCGTTTTCTGTCGAAGATAATGAGCTGTGGCTCAGACACCTGCTCAATTTACTGACCCAAGTTGGTCTGGCCTTGTATGTGTTCTGGAAGTCAGCAGCACACAGTTGGTTTCTAGCCTCAGCCATCTTTGCCTTTGTTGCTGGAATTATCAAGTATGGAGAGAGGATATGGGCACTCAAGTCTGCGAGCCAGAAAGCCCTCAGGAGCTCCACCAAGTCAGTAATAGATCAATTTCCTGAGCTGGAAGAAGATGAACAAGAGTTAGGATACTTTACCATGGTCAAGTTTGCTCTTTCTACCTCACCGGGTGTCAGAAACGTATTCGTTGGACGCAAACTCGAACAGATGGAGGTAGACATACAGGCCGCATTTACTGGCAGCCAAATGGGGAAAAACATACAAGGTGCATTTATCTGCTTAAGCATCTATAACGAAAACCAAAATGGTGAGCTTGTTTTCAAGGTTATAGAGATTGAGCAGGGAATCATGTACGAGAACCTCTACACTAAGGCAATGGTGCTCCGTACATGGGCTGGCGCCATGCTTCGGTGTGTCACGCTCATCTCCCTTGTGGTTGCTTTTGCACTCTTTGTCGCAGATAACAAGCGGTGGCATCGTCACAGCAGAATCGATGTAGCGGTAACTCTTACACTAGTCACAGGAGCATTCTGCCTGGAAATCTGTGCCGTCGTTGTTATGGTTTTGGCGTCACCGTGGACATGGGCTATCCTCAGGTCCTGCAAGTGCCGCAAGCTCTCCCGTGCTGCATGGTGTATTTTCAAGAGTGTAAGGCCGGAGTCTAGGCCGTTATGGTCGAACTCGATGGGGCAGTACAATTTCATCAGCTCCTGCTTCTCTGACAGTGTGGTTGGAAAGTTGATGAGTCTCGTTGGTGCCAAGCAGCTCTGGAGGAACTTCCTGCACACCAAGTACGTGGATGTCAAACCAGATATGAAGAAGCTCCTGTTTGAAGACCAGTGCTTCCAAGCGGTTTTTGGTACAAGCATATCGCCAGGCCTTTGCGCGAATCCAACATCAGGAGTCGGTTCAGCATTGGATATTATGCTGCGTAAACCGTTCGAGGAGGCCATCCTGTCTCTACATATCTACACAGACATATTCCTTTACCGTTGCAAGAACCCCACGGGTGCTACCAGCTGTGAGTACACAGATGAGAAGCGGCTACTGATGCACAGGTGCAGGACGCTATCCGAGTACGTTTGCTACCTGTTGGTCGTCCATCCTGAGATGCTGCCAGTGAGTGGCAGTGTCACTGACGTACTCCAGAAAGCTTCGGATACCGTGGCCACAGCCAGCCAGCCAGGTCTACGGCTCCAACCAAGAATAAACTTCTGGAGAAGCTGGCAGCGCACGGTGACCGTAATCGCCTAGACGATCCTGTGCTTGCAGCTGCGTCTCTTTTCCGAGGGCTTGCGGAAGAAGCCGTGCACTCTCACGAATCGCTGCAGGTTCTTGTGCGTGCATGGATGGGGATCCTCCTCTACGCCGCCGGCAAATCTCGTGGAGACGTGCACGCGCGGCAGCTCAATAAGGGCGGTGAGTTGCTCACCTTTCTCTGGTTGCATTTGGCGCATAACGGCCATGGAGATCTGGGTAGCTTCCAGATTGAACTCGTTCGACTGAGTGCCGTAAATGAGGGAGGACGTAAAATTTTTGTTTGGGGTTATCAGCGTCCTTGGTGAAGGATAACCTTGTCTATCCTTACTCATCCCATTGTTCTTTCTCGACAAGGTATTTATATTGTCCGATGCATGTTGTGCTATGCTAGAAAACATGATATTATGGCTCCTGAGATGATTTTCATTTTCGGGTTCTCCACATATTTAAACAGAAGCCGTATCAAACACTGTAGCAGCTTATTAGTTCTGCTGATTTTCAGAATGAGTCAAGAAGCAGAAGCAGAAGCAGTTTTTTCAACTACCAGTAGTTGTGCCACACTGTCTAGGTTGGGCTCATATAAACTAGATAATATAGTGGTCTATACGTCTTTATAGTTTTTATTTGAATTAGTGGCTTATTTCTTACCCCCTCCATCCCAAAATTATAATTCCTTTGACTTTTCAAGCCACATTTAACTTTTTCCAAAAAATCTTTACTACTATTAAGACGGTAAGGGGTAGGCTGTCATTCCTGGTTCTGTCATTCTCATTCTCATTCCTCCCACACCTGTGGTATTTCTCATCTGTGTAATCTGTGTTGTGATTCCCATTCCTCCCGTTGCCATTCCCATTCCCGCATGTGATGCGCCGCTGTGGCATGTGGGTCCCACAGCCGTGACCTGTTTCCCATTCCCAACTGTGTTCCGCGCATGTGACCAAATTTCCACGACCAAATTTTTTACCAAAAAAGCTAGTTGTGTGGGTCAAAGCTCGCGGCCAACCAAGACTACACATGTTGTGTGCGCACTAGACCTTATAAACAGATGTGTGCGCAGTTTAGTGAATAATGTGGTACTATTTTTAGCTTGCCAATATGAAGTACACGCTTCCTGGGAGGCCCATCTGTTTGTTGTGGCCCAGACAAGCCCACAGTCGACGCAATTGCCCTGGGCTCTGAAATTGATCAGCGGCCTCCCCCACCCCCGCGCCCCGTCTCGCCTCCGCCGCCCCACCTCCGCGCGCCGTCACCACCGCCCCATCCCCGCGCGCCGTCATCGCTAGGGCTCCCCCACCCCCGCGCGCCACGACCTCCACAGCCCCACGCCCCCACCCCCGCGCGAGCCCATGTCGTCGAGCTCACCGCGCACAACCGCCTCTGTGACGCCTGCGACCGGTCCCAAGCCAACCTGGACCAGTGGCCCGCCGTCGTTCGTCGCAATTTGCCTTTGCCGCGGCGAGACCTGTTCGTGCTTTGCTCCTCCTCACCCTCTCCTCCACGCGAGCGTCACACAGCAACCACTCCCTCTCCAGCAACGCCCCTGCCCTTCCCCGGTCCTCGCACGCGTTTGGATCTCCTCGCCTCACACGCTACACCTTCTCTCGCACGCAGCCGCCGCACCGTCGACCCCAACCATTGCCGCACGGAGGTCCGCCTTGGGCCTCCACGATGCTCCATACACGCAGTGGAGGGGCGCCAACTTCCTTGCCACGGGGGAGCACAACGGACATAGTGGAGGGCGCTAAGTCTGCGTGCCAACTTCCTTGCCATGCAGTGGAGACTGGAGGCCCCTGCGTCGTCGCCTACACCCCTGTGCCTGCACACCCATCAACGCCATCAAGTGGAACCGCACCAGCACCAGCGAGTGCCCCCTACTCGTGCTCTCAGTAAGTCAGTAGTCAGATCCCTTAATTCGGTCACTTTGCTTCAACACTTCAATTCATGTACATACATGTTAGCATTTGATGGATCGATTCAACACTTGAAATCCTGGTTGAGATGGCTTGTTGTTGGTTGCTACATTATGGTTGGATCAGGGGAAGACTCCTGACTGTCGTTCTCATATTGCGGTGAAATATGGGGTACTTGCAATTCTGAGATTTTATAGTACTCATTTAGTGTAGTGGTTATGCTGGTAGGTAGTGTAAGACCATGCCCTGAGCCATCAGCCTGCGGGTGCTCTTGATCTAAATTTTGCACTGATTGGTTGATGAGCTTTATCTTATCCATAGACGCTGATGCACTGTCTACAATTTGGATGCCATTTGGGGCTACTGAAGCTATGCATGTCCTATCTCTAGTGCCGGTATTTTTTTCTATTAGTAAACCAGAGCTTTATTTTCAAAGAGAAAACCAATTTCAACAAAATAGAATGCACCACTGCTTGTGCTGCTGAAATTTGTTTCTGAGAACTACATGATAGTGCATACTTGCAGTTTAATTTGTTTCTAGGTATTAATTATCTCTGTCGGAGATTGAGCTGGCAAGCACTTTTGTACACTTTCTGACATTTTATTCTGCACTGTCGTGCACATTCTATTGGCTTTATGTTTTTATTACTTGACAATGCAATTGTATGGTATCACCAGTAGTATCTAACATGCGTACACATCTATTGGGCTCAAGTTGAATTTGTAGCTTCATCAAACAAACCATACACTATATGTCCCTTAGAAAAACTATGCTACCATGGATGTTAGTTTTAGCTACCTTCCTGCCAATGCTTAGAGTTATTTACAATATACCCTAGGGCGATCAGGCTAAAATGTCAACTTCTAGCCTTTCCATCATGTTATTTATTTGTATTTACATGCTTACATATGCATCAACCAAAACCACATGTTATGGTGAAGGACAAGATATCCATTTATTTCTTGCAGTGAATGATAGAGAACTTTACCCTCTTTACTTCATAGTTTCTTGTCTCTGCTCTTTTCATGCCTTGATGGTTTTATTTCCCTTCTCACTTCTTGTTTTTACTAGGAACTATCAGATGTAATTATTTGGGGATACTTCTGGTTTTTGCTTGTTCTTTTTCTTGCAGTCCTCTTGTCTATGTCTAGATTACAAGTTCAAGCTACTTGTCTATAACTAATCACAGGACACTTTCCCATTTTTAGGCAGTGAGGCAATGTTTGCTAACCTTGGTCACTTTACAAGTACATCTGTCTGTGCCTAGGTTTGTGTCTTCTTCTTTATCTGGTTCTTGCTTTATTTGTTGATTATTTTGGCTCTGCTACAAATCCTTGCTCGAGCCACGGTAGTGTTTGTCGTGTGTGTGCGTGTGCAGCATGACACTGTTTAAGTTGTCGATCTCACAGATAAAGCTGCTACGGAATCGGTGGGAGCTGCAACTGCGCCATCCTCGTGGTCGGCCAGGAGCCCCCACCGCATGGATCAAGGTACACTCGTTGTGAAGGGATATGCTTGGATCAGAGTAGGGGTGGGTGAGGGTGAGGACTGTCCATTTATCACCTTCAATTTCTTTTATATTTTCTTTGGATTTTGACACTCTCCTTTCTTTTGCTTGCTTTTCTCGTCGGATCTGACTTGAGGATGTGATGACAAAAAATACCTACCTATTTTTAGATCCGTGACAGGAGAAACCAATGAATACTTCTGAGGCTTTCTAAGATTTTCCTTTTTTGTTTGGTTTAGGTTCTCTATGCTTAAAAAAAGGAAAGGAAGGTAGGATTTCAGCCATGCTCTTATAGAGTGACTGGTGCTCAAACCTAGAAATTGATATCACCTTAGCTTTCGGTTTTTGAAAGGGAATTAGGCTTCCACCTCTTTCCTAATTGATTTTGGTGGTTGAATTGCCCAACACAAATAATTGGACTAACTAGTTTGCTCTAGTCTATAAGTTCTACAGGTGCCAAAGGTTCACAATAAGCCAATAAAAAGACCAAGAAAAGGGTTCAAACAAAGAGAGCAGGGACAACCGAAGTGTGCCCTGGTATGGCGCACCAGACTGTCCGGTGTGCCACCGGACAGTGTCCGGTGCACCAGGGGACTCCAAGCTGAACCCTTCACCTTCGGGAAATCTCAGAGGCGCTCCGCTATAATTCACCGGACTGTCCGGTGTGACAGCGGAGCAACGGCTACTTCGAGCGCAACGGACGTCTGCAACACATTAAATGCGCGCCAGCGCGCGCAGAGGAGCAGAGCACGCGCGGGTGGCACACCGGACAGTCTACAGGGCCTGTCCAGTGCACCACCGGACAGCCAGGCGGGCCCACAGGTCAGAGCTCCAACGGTCGGAACCCAACGGCCTGGTGACATGGCTGGCACACCGGACTGTCCGGTGCGCCCGTCGACTGCAGCCTCCACCAACGGTCAAGTTTGGTGGTTGGGGCTATAAATACCCCAACCACCCCACATTCAAGGCATCCAAGTTTTCCACCTTCCAACTACTTACAAGAGCTCTAGCATTCAATTCTAGACACACCAAAGAGATTAAATCCTCTCCCAATTCCACTCAAAGCTTTAGTGATTAGAGAGAGTGATTGTTGTGTTCATTTGAGCTCTTGCGCTTGGATTGCTTCTTTTTCTCATTCTTTCTTGCGATCATCTCAATTGTAATCGAGGCAAGAGACACCAATTGTGTGGTGGTCCTTGCGGAGAAGTTTGGTTCCCAGTTGATTGAGAAGAGAAGCTCACTCGGTCTGAGGGACCGTTTGAGAGAGGGAAAGGGTTGAAAGAGACCCGGTCTTTGTGACCACCTCAATGGGGAGTAGGTTTGAGAGAACCGAACCTCGGTAAAACAAATCCTTGTGTCTCACTTCTTTATTCGCTTGAGATTTGTTTTTACGCCCTCTCTCGGACTCGCATTTTATTTCTAACGCTAACCCAGCTTGTAGTTGTGATTAACTTTTTAAATTTCAGTTTCGCCCTATTCACCCCCCTCTAGGCAACTTTCAATTGGTATCAAAGCCCGGTGCTTCATTAGAGCCTAACCGCTCGAAGTGATGTCGGGAGATCACGCCAAGAGGGAGATGGAGAACGGCGACAAGCCCACTACAAGCCACGGGAAGGCTTCATCGGAAGAGTCCCGCAACAAAGGGAAGGGGAAGGAGAAGAAACCCTCTTCCCACAAGTCGCATCGGAGTGGTGACAAAAAGAAGAAGATGAGGAAAGTGGTCTACTACGAGACCGACACTTCATCACCATCGACCTCCGGCTCCGACGCGCCGTCCGTTACTTCTAAGCGCCATGAGCGCAAGAAGTATAGTAAGATTCCCCTACGCTACCCCCGTATTTCAAAGCGTACTTCTTTGCTCTCCGTTCCATTAGGCAAACCACCAGTTTTTGACGGTGAAGATTATAATATGTGGAGTGACAAAATGAGACATCATCTAACCTCACTCCACACAAGCATTTTGAATGTTGTTGAGTTTGGTGTACAGGTACCATCCGTAGGGGATGAAGACTACGACTCGAACGAGGTGGCCCAAATCCACCACTTTAATTCCCAAGCCACCACTATACTCCTTGCCTCTCTAAGTCGAGAGGAGTATAATAAGGTGCAAGGGTTAAAGAGTGCGAAGGAAATTTGGGACGTACTCAAGACCGCGCACGAAGGAGACGAGGTGACAAAGATCACCAAGCGGGAGACGATCGAGGGGGAGCTCGGTCGCTTCATGCTTCACCAAGGGGAGGATCCACAAGCTATGTACAACCGCTTGAAGACCTTGGTGAACCAAGTGCGCAACCTCGGGAGCGAAAAATGGGATGACCATGAGATGGTCAAGGTTATTCTTAGATCCCTCGTTTTTCTTAACCCTACGCAAGTTCAATTAATTCGAGGTGATCCTAGATACAAGCTAATGTCTCCCGGGGAGGTTATAGGAAAATTTGTGAGCTTTGAGCTAATGATTAAAGGCTCAAAGAAAATCATCGAGCAAGGCACCTCCTCAACGCCCGAAGCACAACCGGTGGCATTCAAGGCGACGGAGGAGAAGAAGGAGGAGTCTACATCAAGTAGACAACCAATTGACGCTTCCAAGCTCGACAATGAGGAAATGGCGCTTATCATCAAAAGCTTCCACCAAATCCTCAAGCAAAGGAGGGGGAAAGATTACAAGCCCCGCTCCAAGAAAGTGTGCTACAAATGTGGTAAGCCTGGTCACTTCATTGCTAAATGTCCATTATCTAGTGATAGTGACAGGGGCGACGACAAGAAGGGGAGAAGAAAGGAGAAGAAGATGCACTACAAGAAGAAGGGAGGCGATGCCCATGTGTGCCGCGAGTGGGACTCCGAGGAGAGCTCCTCTGACTCCTCCTCCGACGAGGACGCCGCCAACATCGCCGTCACCAAGGGACTTCTTTTCCCCAACGTCGGCCACAAGTGCCTCATGGCAAAGGACGGCAAAAAGAAGAAGGTTAAATCCAAATCCTCCACTAAATATGAGTCCTCTAGTGATGATAATGCTAGTGATGAGGAGGATAATTTGCGTACTCTTTTTGCTAACCTCAACATGCAACAAAAAGAAAAACTAAATGAACTAATTAGTGCCATCCATGAGAAGGATGAACTCTTGGACTCCCAAGAGGACTTCCTAATCAAGGAAAACAAGAAGCATGCTAAGATTAAAAATGCTTATGCTCTAGAAGTTGAAAAATGTGAAAAATTAACTAGTGAGCTAAGCACATGCCATGATTCGATTGCCAACCTTAAAAATGAAAATGCTAGATTAATTGCTAAGGTTGATTCTAATGTTTGTGATGATTCAATTTCCAATCTTAGAGATGATAATGCCAATTTGCTTGCTAAGATTGAAAAATTGAATGATTCTCTTGCTAGCCTTAGAAGTGAAAATGAAAAATTAATTGCTAAGGCTAAAGATTTTGATGTTTGCAATGTTACTATTTCCAACCTTAGAAGTGAAAATGATATATTACATGCTAAGGTTGTAGAATTAAAATCTTGCAAACCCTCTACATCTACCATTGAGCATGTTTCTATTTGCACTAGATGTAGAGATGTTGATATTGATGCTATTCATGATCATGTGACTTTGATTAAACAACAAAATGATCATATAGCAAAATTAGATGCCAAAATTGCCGAGCATGAACTTGAAAATGAGAAATTTAAATTTGCTCGTAGTATGCTTTATAGTGGGAGACGCCCTGGCATCAAGGATGGCATTGGCTTCCAAAAGGGAGACAATGTCAAACTTAATGCCCCTCCTAAGAAATTGTCTAACTTTGTTAAGGGCAAGGCTCCCATGCCTTAGGATAACGAGGGTTACATTTTGTACCCTGTCGGTTATCCCGAGAGCAAGATTAGGAGAATTCACTCTAGGAAGTCTCACTCTGGCCCTAATCATGCTTTTATGTATAAGGGTGAGACATCTAGCTCTAGGCAACCAACCCATGCTAAGTTGCCTAAGAAGAAAACTCCTAGTGCATCAAATGATCATGACATTTCATTTAAAACTTTTGATGCATCTTATGTTTTGACTAACAAATCCGGCAAGGTAGTTGCCAAGTTTGTTGGGGGCAAACACAAGGGCTCCAAGATTTCTGTTTGGGTACCCAAAGTTCTTGTTTCTAATGCTAAAGGACCCAAAACCGTTTGGGTACCTAAAGTCAAGAACTAAAATTGTTTTATAGGTTTATGCATCCGGGGGCACAAGTTGGATCATCGATAGCGGGTGCACAAACTACATGACAGGGGAGAAGAAGATGTTCTCCTCCTACGAGAAAAACCAAGATCCCCAACGAGCTATCACATTCGGGGATGGAAACCAAGGTTTGGTCAAAGGTTTGGGTAAAATAGCTATATCTCCTGACCATTCCATTTCCAATGTTTTTCTTGTTGATTCATTAGATTACAATTTGCTTTCCGTATCTCAATTATGTCAAATGGGCTACAACTGTCTTTTTACTGATGTAGGTGTCACTGTCTTTAGAAGAAGTGATGATTCAATAGTATTTAAGGGAGTGTTAGAGGGTCAGCTATACTTGGTAGATTTTGATAGAGCTGAACTCGACACTTGCTTAATTGCTAAGACTAACATGGGTTGGCTCTGGCACCGCCGACTAGCCCATGTTGGAATGAAGAATCTTCATAAGCTTCTAAAGGGAGAGCACATTTTAGGATTAACAAATGTTCATTTTGAGAAAGACAGAATTTGTAGCGCATGTCAAGCTGGGAAGCAAGTTGGTGTTCATCATCCACATAAGAACATCATGACGACTGACAGGTCACTAGAGCTCCTACACATGGATCTATTCGGCCCGATTGCTTACATAATCATCGGTAGGAGTAAGTACTGTCTAGTTATTGTGGATAATTATTCTCGCTTCACTTGGGTGTTCTTTTTGTAGGAAAAATCTCAAACCCAAGAGACCTTAAAGGGATTCTTGAGACGAGCTCAAAATGAGTTCGGCTTAAGGATCAAGAAAATAAGAAGCGACAACGGAACGGAGTTCAAGAACTCTCAAATTGAAGGCTTTCTTGAGGAGGAGGGCATCAAGCATGAGTTCTCCTCTCCCTACACACCACAACAAAATGGTGTAGTGGAGAGAAAGAATAGAACTCTATTGGACATGGCAAGAACCATGCTTGATGAGTACAAGACGCCGGATCGGTTTTGGGTCAAGGCGGTCAACACCGCCTGCTACGCCATCAACCGGTTGTATCTACACCGAATCCTCAAGAAGACATCATACGAACTCCTAACCGGTAAAAAGCCCAACATTTCATATTTTAGAGTCTTTGGTAGCAAATGCTTTATTCTTGTTAAAAGAGGTAGAAAATCTAAATTTGCTCCTAAGACAGTAGAAGGCTTTTTACTAGGATATGATTCAAACACAAGGGCATATAGAGTCTTTAACAAGTCCTCAGGACTATTTGAAGTTTCTTGTGACGTTGTGTTTGATGAAACTAACGGCTCTCAAGTAGAGCAAGTTGATCTTGATGAGATAGGTAATGAAGAGGCTCTGTGCATCGCGCTAAGGAACATGTCCATTGGGGATGTGTGTCCTAAGGAATCCGAAGAGCCCACTCAAGCACAAGATCAACCATCCTCCTCCACACAAGCATCTCCACCAACTCAAAATGAGGACGAGGCTCAAGTTGATGAAGGAGAAAATCAAAATGATGAGCCACCTCAAGATGACGGCAATGATCAAGGGGGAGATGCAAATGATCAAGACAAGGAGGATGAAAAACCAAGACCGCCACACCCAAGAGTCCACCAAGCAATCCAATGAGATCACCCTGTCGACACCATCCTCGACGACATTCAAAAGGGGGTAACCACTAGATCTCGTGTTGCACATTTTTGTGAGCATTACTCTTTTGTTTCCTCTATTGAGCCACACAGGGTAGAAGAAGCACTTCAAGATTCGGATTGGGTGGTGGCGATGCAAGAGGAGCTCAACAACTTCACGAGGAATGAGGTATGGCATTTAGTTTCACGTCCTAATCAAAATATTGTAGGAACCAAATGGGTCTTCCACAACAAGCAAGATGAGCATGGTGTGGTGACAAGGAACAAAGCTCGACTTGTGGCCAAGGGATACTCCCAAGTCGAAGGTTTGGATTTTGGTGAAACCAATGCACCCGTAGCTAGGCTTGAGTCAATTTGTATATTATTAGCCTATGCTACTTACCATGGCTTCAAGCTTTACCAAATGGACATGAAGAGTGCCTTCCTCAATGGACCAATCAAGGAAGAGGTCTATGTTGAGCAACCTCCTGGCTTTGAAGATAGTGAGTACCCTAACCATGTCTATAGGCTCTCTAAGGCGCTTTATGGGCTCAAGCAAGCCCTAAGAGCATGGTATGAATGCCTAAGAGATTTCCTTATTGCTAATGGCTTCAAAGTCGGCAAGGCCGATCCTACTTTATTTACTAAAACTCTTGACAATGATTTGTTTGTATGCCAAATTTATGTTGATGATATTATATTTGGGTCTACTAACGAATCTACATGTGAGGAATTTAGTAGGATCATGACACAGAAATTCGAGATGTCAATGATGGGGGAGTTGAAGTATTTCTTAGGATTTCAAGTGAAGCAACTCTAAGAGGGCACCTTCATTAGCCAAACAAAGTATACTCAAGACATTCTAAACAAGTTTGGGATGAAGGATGTCAAGCCCATCAAGACACCCATGGGAACCAATGGGCATCTCGACCTTGACACGGAAGGTAAATCCGTAGATCAAAAGGTATACCGGTCGATGATAGGTTCTTTACTCTATTTATGTGCATCTCGACCGGACATTATGCTTTCCGTATGCATGTGTGCAAGATTCCAAGCCGACCCTAAGGAATCTCATCTTACGGCCGTAAAACGAATCTTGAGATATTTGGCTTATACTCCTAAGTTTGGGCTTTGGTACCCTCTGGGATCCACATTTGATTTAATTGGTTATTCCGATGCCGATTGGACAGGGTGCAAAATCAATAGAAAGAGCACATCGGGGACTTGCCAGTTCTTGGGAAGGTCCTTGGTGTCTTGGGCTTCAAAGAAGCAAAATTCTGTGGCTCTTTCAACCGCTGAAGCCGAGTACATTGCCGCAGGCCATTGTTGCGCGCAACTACTTTGGATGAGGCAAACCATTAGGGACTATGGTTACAAATTAACCAAAGTTCCTCTTCTATGTGATAATGAGAGTGCAATCCGCATGGCGTATAATCCCGTTGAGCATAGCCGCACTAAACACATAGCCATTCGGTATCATTTTCTTAGGGATCACCAACAAAAGGGAGATATTAAGATTGCATATATTAACACTAAAGATCAATTAGCCGATATCTTTACCAAGCCACTAGATGAACAAACTTTTACCAAACTTAGGCATGAGCTAAATATTCTTGATTCTAGAAATTTCTTTTGATGTCTTGTACACATAGCTCATAAATATACCTTTGATCATGTCTCTTTTATATATGCTATGACTAATGTGTTTTCAAGTGAATTTCAAACCAAGTCATAGGTGTATTGAAAGGGAATTGGAGTCTTCGGCGAAGACAAAGGCTTCCACTCCACTCCATCACTCTTCCTTCACCGTCGCTCCGAGCATCTCTCCGTCTTTTGGTATAATCTTCACTCATATTATTTGCCAAAGGGGGAGAAACTAGTTCATGAAAGGGCTTATATTTCACTCAAACATCCGTTTTTGGCGATTCATGCCAAAGGGGGAAAGTATTAAGCCCAAAGCAAAAGGACCGCACCACCACCAAATTTTAAAACTTATGATTTTCAAATTTAGTATCTCATTGTGTTCTAAAGGGGGAGAAAGTAGCACCTTCAAAAATTGGTATCTTAAAACTCTCTTGAACACTAAGAGGAGAATTTTATTGAAAGGGAGTTTTGTTTAGTCAAAGGAAAAAGCATTTGAAACAGGGGGAGAAAATTTCAAATCTTAAAAATGCTTCTCAAAATCTTACTCATTTACCTTTGATATTTGCAAAAGAACTTTGAAAATAATTTACAAAAGAATTTGTAAAAACAAAACATGTGGTGCAAGCGTGGTCCAAAATGTTAAAATTATAAAGAAACAATCCATGCATATCTTATGAATTTCTATTGGCTCAATTCTAAGTAACCTTTGCACTTACATTTTGCAAACTAGTACAATTATGCACTTCTTTACTTGCTTTGGTTTGTGTTGGCATCAATCACCAAAAAGGGGGAGATTGAAAGGGAATTAGGCTTCCACCTCTTTCCTAATTGATTTTGGTGGTTGAATTGCCCAACACAAATAATTAAACTAACTAGTTTGCTCTAGTCTATAAGTTCTACAGGTGCCAAAGGTTCACAATAAACCAATAAAAAGACCAAGAAAAGGGTTCAAACAAAGAGAGCAGGGACAACCGAAGTGTGCCCTGGTATGGCGCACCGGACTGTCCGGTGTGCCACTGAACAGTGTCCAGTGCACCACCGGACAGTGTCTGGTGCACCAGGGGACTCCAAGCTGAACCCTTCACCTTCGGGAAATCTCAGAGGCGCTCCGCTATAATTCACCGGACTGTCCGGTGTGACAGCGGAGCAGCGGCTACTTCGAGCGCAACGGTCGTCTGCAACGCATTAAATGCGCGCCAGCGCGCGCAGAGGAGCAGAGCACGCGCGGGTGGCACACCAGACAGCCTACAGGGCATGTCCGGTGCACCACCGGACAGCCAGGCGGACCCACAGGTCAGAGCTCCAACGGTCGGAACCCAACGGCCTGGTGACGTGGCTGGCACACCGGACAGTGTCCGGTGGCGCACCGGACTGTCCGGTGCGCCCGTCAATTGCAGCCTCCACCAACGGTCAAGTTTGGTGGTTGGGGCTATAAATACCCCAACCACCCCACATTCAAGGCATCCAAGTTTTCCACCTTCCAACTACTTATAAGAGCTCTAGCATTCAATTCTAGACACACCAAAGAGATTAAATCCTCTCCCAATTCCACTCAAAGCTTTAGTGATTAGAGAGAGTGATTGTTGTGTTCATTTGAGCTCTTGCGCTTGGATTGCTTCTTTTTCTCATTCTTTCTTGCGATCATCTCAATTGTAATCGAGGCAAGAGACACCAATTGTGTGGTGGTCCTTGCGGGGAAGTTTGGTTCCCGGTTGATTGAGAAGAGAAGCTCACTCGGTCCGAGGGACCGTTTGAGAGAGGGAAAGGGTTGAAAGAGACCCGGTCTTTGTGACCACCTCAACAGGGAGTAGGTTTGAGAGAACCGAACCTCGGTAAAACAAATCCTTGTGTCTCACTTCTTTATTCGCTTGAGATTTGTTTTTACGCCCTCTCTCGGACTCGCATTTTATTTCTAACGCTAACCCGGCTTGTAGTTGTGATTAACTTTGTAAATTTCAGTTTCGCCCTATTCACCCCCCTCTAGGCGACTTTCAGTTTTGAGTGCTCACTTCTCTGAATCTGTAGTATGGCAGTTTGATTAAAGTATTAGTATAAAATGTCTTCCAAATTTCACGCACTAAATAAAGCAGCATCGGTAGGGCCATTTCTTGAATTTTTTGTCTACACTTTATTCAGGTGAACCAAAATTTTCTCCTAGGTCTTCGAACTGAAATACAGTAGTACTTTAGAACCTCAACACTACAACAAAGTTGCCACTGCATGTAAATTAGACAAACAGAGTGTGCACACAACCACTGAAAGACACATTTATAACCAAAATTCATAAGTTGGCACCAGGGACCCTAGGTCACCGTCGAAGGCAGTGAGCCCCCACGACCCGCACATGAACTTCAACCCTCGCACTACTTCGTCAAGGAGGTGGTCAAAGGCATCGACGAGAGCGACCTCCAAGGCTCCACTAGACGTGGATCAAAGTCTTCGCCACGCACAACGCCCACGAGCGCATCACCAAGCTCGAGAACATGTGTTGGCGGATCTGGCACCTCACGCGCAAGAAGCAGGTCAGGATTTCGCATGTCTCTTTCGTGGTTATAATCTCTCGCTGCTTGTTCTGTTTTGTTAATAATCTTGCTCGCCTCTCGATTCATGTTTTGTATCAGTTTGATCTCTATTTTAATTTGATCTCTGTTTTAGTTTGATCTTTGTTTAGCTTGATTTTTAAGTGTTCTCTGTTTACTGAATGGAGATGCATGATTAATGAAGCGCACACTGCACAACGAGTACAATCTATACTACACCATAAGGAACTACCGAGGGCGTCAATCTCCATCCGGGTACATCTCTGCAACTTTGCAATCATCAATTTGGTACTGTTGTTTTTTTGTTATGGTGTTAGGGTTTCATCACTGACAGTTTGTGTAATGCTTTATCAGTGTACACTAAATCTGCTACTATTTCGAGAATAATTGTAAAAGTTGAAGCAAGTTCTCTGTTCCTTCCTATTTGACTAAAACCCTAACACCCTTGGCCTTTTTATCAGTGCCTTTAGAACCTTCCAGTGGTATTTGTTTGAGGGGATTTCTGCTTGTTTATTCAATAAATGGTTTAGGGTCTCATACATTATAAAACCCTTTCTATGGTGAAATGTGATTTCCTGTTTCGTGAAACGAGCAGTGCATTTTTGTAGTAAGCGAATACATAATGTAGTTCTGCTCATGGGAGACGACCAAGTAGACATCGCTACATTGGCAACCTGCAGGCTGTAGATGAAATGCCATGGCAGTAGCCCATTGATGGCCTGACTGTGAACAATAATCCAAAGTAAGTCAAAAGCCTTGAGGTGACTGGCCAATGTCAAGTATGAAGACTCAATTTGGTAGAGAAAGAGGTCAGGATTATTTGAGTCACAAATACTGTGAAAGGGACTGTCAGCTACAAAATATAATTAGGATCAATCGCTAGAAGGATTCTCATTTTTGAATTATTCTTTTCATCATCCAAACGCCACCATACAGTGCTCCGTTCAGCGCCTACCTTTTCTTCTACCCGTCCACCATGCGCGAGGCGCTCTCTCGTGTAGCTAGCTACTAGACGACCGCCACTGCCGTCTGGTCTTCGTCGGGTCCTTCGCCGATCAACACCCACCATGTATGTGCATCCGTTCTCTCCCCTTCCTGCTGTGTGAAACTAACCACCGAACCCTAAGTTTGTCTATTTGTATTCGGATCTGATCTAATTAGAAATTTATATGTATACCTAATAAATTTGAATTTTCCTTTTCTTTTTGCAAAAAGTTATTGGGTGTACATTTGTACACCCATGTCCTACAATGGGTCCGCCCCCGAGCCTTCTGATCTTAACAGGAAACCTGGTTCGTTTTTGCAAACTATTTTTTGTATTTTTTCCAGACTCCCTGTTTATGACAGTTCTGGGTTTTGCCTGATAGCTTTTGCTCTGTATCTGATTTCATAGCAAAAAAGCAGACTCGACAATGGGCTGCGTGGACACACCAAGAGGAGATTTTTTTTCAATGCGTTGCGGCAAGTAGGAAAAGTAAGAGGCAGTAAATTCTGGATGCAATGCTCTTCTTCTATTTGTAATCTAATTAGCAAATAATAATCGATTGATGGATAATCCCATATTGTTTTCCCAGAACTTTGACAAGATTACACACCGTGTTCAGAGTAAAAACAAGGATCAGGTATTTATTTCTCAACCAAGATGTTTGGATGAAACAAATACACATTAGGTTGTGAGCCTGTGAATTTTAGTTGTGTATGAGTTATCCAAAGGAGTTCATGTTTCTATTGTGATTAGAGTTTATATTTTATATTACTATTAAGATGTTTAATCTTTTCTTGCAACGTTAGCCTACCTTATTAAAGTTTAATTCTGTTGTATATCAATCTAATATAAAAAGATTTAATGCTTTATGTGCCATACAGGTCAGGCATTACTATTATCGTCTTGTTCGGCGCATGAAGAAGCTACTAGGTCCTAGGTTCTCACTTGATGCAAAAAACTCCAAGGACACCATTGCTACTATGCTTCACTGGTAATTGAATATATTTTATCATCTGTAAATTGCCTGAGAAAATATAGTTCATTGTTGATTTTATTCATAAACCATAGGACCAGTAAGACATTCTATGTAGAAATCAATTTGCTAGCTCTTTTTAGATCTCAGCGCGTGCACATTTGATTGGTGTAGGGTTGGGATCGAGATGCTCACGATCAAGGTGCGGTCGGTAATAGTAGCTTCCCCACCGTCCTCAATTGCGTCGTCAACAGTCAACACGCCTGAGGTGCGCAGATTTACTTGTGGTATTTATTTGTTCCACAATTTACCTGCAGATGCAAGATATGGTTGCAACGTCAAATATAACTGATTGTTCAATTTTTTATTCATTATTGTAGACTCAGAGACCTTGGACGAGATTGTATCTTCTGTAAGACAAATATTAAGTATTGTATGTGTTTTGTAATATTAACTCCGTAGAATGTATTGATCGAGAGGTCATCTTCCTTTTTATTGGCCCTTGTTTTTTTTATTCAATTACTTTTGTTTCAATGACTAAAATGTATAACAACTAGCGATTCAAATTTTTTTATTTCTTTATTTCAAATATGTCTGAAACATACAATATTGTTTTGTGCCTTATGAATTGATTTGGGAATCATATCATGCATAAATTGATTTGGGAATCCTATTGTTAGCCGAAGCATAAAGTTTTCTTTTGGATCTTGTCAAACCTAGACTTAGCACTAGAAACATTATGAGAAGAAGGCATATGAATTGGAATCCTATGAATGTTTTCTGCCAAAAACGGCCAAACAAAATTTTGGACCATATGTTCTTCCAGTGCCCCTTTGTTTCCTCAACTTCGCTAAGCAGCTAATTGTCCTATAATTGTTTCTCTACATTTTCCATCTCGCAGTTTCAGTTGTGTTGATTTGGAGCTGCTGCAGGAGCACGTCGTCACGGCGCTTTCAGTGGAGAGCTACTACAGGTACGAACTCCTGTAAAAGACCGGATTAGCTTGATTCACCAGTTCTGAGATTTTTTATGCCACATCTCAAATTAAAGTTTGGAGCTCCTCATATTCGATTAAATGCTCACTTGGCTCATTTGGAGCTCCTCCTCAAAGTGGGTAGTGATTGCTCAACTATCGCATCGAAACTATGTAGGCGCTGGATGTTGCAGTGCACATGCTGTATGTGTTTAGGTCCTTTATTCTTCTTGATTATACCTTTTGTTTTCATGCACTTACATTTTACTTTTCAATTTTCACAATGTATATCATAAAATTCATTCTGCACATGCTTGAATGCTCGTTCAATAGGGATAATCTCATTACAATGCCTTGACCTTACACTGAGCTACTCCTCGTCGACGCAGGCCAACACATCCCTGGGGACCCGCCCACCTCCTTCTCCGTCTTCACGGTAACCCACATTTCCCTTTGTCCAGCAGGTTGTAGGTAGTATAGATCATGTTTGCCTTTCCGTCTCTTTTTTTCTTAAGAGAATAGAAATAGTTGTTGTGTTGTTTTGTATGTGATAGGCCAGTGCATGCATGGTGGAAGCATGATGACTGAAAAACAATTTTTACCTTTGATCCTAAGCATCACATCTTAACTATATGGCGTTATGAAAAAAGCATATCAGATTTCATCTCATGCTGTGTTTTGCGGTAGCTTGATTATGGTATATCGTTGATGACTGATTCTTTTTTCTTCTGATAGCCATCTTACAGTTGCCATTGTTCTTTGTTGATTTATAGCTTCCATATATGCAAGGCAGAATATGTTGATCAATGTCTTGCGTGCCATTCCTACATGTTTCTGCAAGGAGTGTCCTGTCGTGCTCCCACATGCGCTTGTTGCAGCGTTTGACAACACTGATAAAGATTTCTAGGCTATGGGTAAGTATATTTGACAATATCGATGACATGTTTCATAGAATTACTTCGTCCTTGAAAGGGAAATGTGCCCTTGGGCCATTTCTAAGTATTTTGGTGATTCAGTGCCAACACAAGTGGACTTGTGCAAAGTGATGGACAAAGTGCAAATCAAGTCTAAAGGTATGTTTCTAGACTTAGTACATTGTTTTAAGAACTAATGAATTGTGTCTAAGTGCTGGAAACAGGAGAAATCAAATTGAAAAAGATGGCTTTGTTTAGCCAAAGACAGCTCCGTCTGGGTGCACCGGACTATCCGGTGGTGCATCGGACAGTGTCCGGTGGTTCACCGGACAGTGTCCGGTACGCCAGGCTGGCGACTGTCAATTGGCTGTTCTCGGGATGCGATCAACGGCGTACGGCTATAAATCACCGGACTATCCGGTGGTGCACCGGACTGTCCGGTGAGCCATTCACAGGCGAAGTCGTCGCTCTCGGGAAGTGATTAACGGCGTACGACTATAAATCACCGGACTGTCCGGTGGTGCACCGGACTGTCCGGTGAGCCAACGGTCAGCCGGGCCAACGGTCGGCCGAGGATTCCGCGCATGACGCGTGGCCGAGCCAACGGTCATAAGGGGGCACCGGACTGTCCGGTGTGCACCGGACAGTGTCCAGTGCGCCAACGGCTCTAAATCTGCAACGGTCGGCTTCGCCAAATAAGGAAAGAGATCCGCACCGGACAGTGTCCGGTGGTGCACCAGACTGTCCGGTGTGCCAGGCGACAGAAGGCAAGAATTGCCTTCCTGGAATGCTCTCAACGGCTCCTAGCTGCCTTGGGGCTATAAAAGGGACCCCTAGGCGCATGGAGGAAGACACCAAGCATCCTTTGAGCATTGTTGATCACTCACACTTCATTCTTGCGCACTTGTTCGACATTCTTAGTGATTTGAGCTCCGTTCTAGTGAGAACCTCGTGATATTCTTTTGAGCTCAAGTCTGGGTCTTGTGTGTGCGTATTTGCTGTGATTTTTGTGTCTTGTGTGCGTTGCTCATCCCTCCCTTACTCCGTGCTTCTTTGTGAACATCAAAGTGTAAGGGTGAGAGGCTCCAAGTTGTGGAGATTCCTCGCGAGCGGGATATAGTAAACAAAGCAAAACACCGTGGTATTCAAGTGGGTCTTTGGAACGCCTTGAGAGGGGTTGATTGCAACGCTCGTCCGTTGGGACGCCACAACGTGGAAGTAGACAAGTTTTGTACTTGGCCGAACAACGGGATAAACCACTGAGTCTATCTGTGTTGATCTTCTTGTGGTTGTTGTGTTTTGCAAGAACTCCTCTCTAGCCACTTGGCTTAATTGTGCTAACCCCTAATCAAGCTTTGTGGATTAAGTTTCAAATTTTTACAGGATCACCTATTCACCCCCCCTCTAGGTGCTCTCAATTGGTATCGGAGCCGTTCTCTTCAAGAAAGGGACTAATCGCCCGAAGAGATGGATCCTAAGGGCAAGGGGATGGTGGTCAATAATAAGAAGGAGTCCTTCGTCAACGATCCAAAGGATGACAAGCCTACTGACTCGGGGTCAGGCCACAAAAGAAAATACGGGAGGAAGAAGAAAACAAGGCGCATCAAGGAGATTATCTACTACGACAGCGACAAATCTTCCTCTTCCCAAAAGGACGACGACGACTACGAGAAAAAGAAAACGGTCAATTCGAACTTTTCTTTCGATTACTCTCGTATTCCGTAAAGTACAAATGCTCATTTGCTCTCCATTCCACTTGGTAAACCTCCTCACTTTGATGGAGAGGACTACGGATTTTGGAGCCACAAAATGCGTAGTCACTTGTTCTCTCTCCATCCAAGCATATGGGAGATAGTCGAGAGTGGAATGAAATTTGATAGTACTGATAGTCCCATGTTTATAAATGAGCAAATTCACAAAAATGCACAAGCTACTACTGTTCTTCTAGCCTCATTGTGCAGGGATGAATATCATAAAGTGAGCGGCTTGGACAACGCAAAGCAGATTTGGGACACCCTCAAGATCTCACATGAGGGAAATGACGTCACCATGCTCACTAAGATGGAGTTAGTGGAGGGCGAACTTGGGAGATTCGCAATGATCAGGGGCGAGGAGCCAACCCAAACGTACAACCGGCTCAAGACCCTCGTCAACAAAATAAGGAGCTATGGAAGCACGCGATGGACGGACCATGACGTCGTCCGCCTAATGCTAAGGTCTTTTACTGTCCTTGATCCACATCTTGTGAACAATATTCGTGAGAATCCTAGGTACACCAAGATGACGCCCGAGGAGGTACTTGGAAAGTTCGTAAGCGGGCGGATGATGATCAAGGAGGCTAGATACGTTGATGATGCGTTGAATGGCCCAATCCAAGAGCCTCAAACCATTGCTCTCAAAGCAACGAGGAGCAAGGAGGCGCTACCTAGCAAGGTGGCGCAAGTTGAGGCGGTCGGGCTTAATGATGAAGAAATGGCCCTCATCATCAAGCGCTTCAAGACAGCGCTAAAGGGCCGCAAGGAGCATCCCAAGAAAAACAAGACAAAGGGGAAGCGCTCATGCTTCAAATGTGGTAAGATTGGTCATTTTATCGCTAATTGTCCCGAAAATGATAGTGACCAGGAACAAGGGAACAAGAGGGAAAAGAAGAAGACTTACAAGAAGGCTAAGGGCGAGGCACACCTTGGCAAGGAGTGGGACTCGGATTGTTCGTCATCCGACTCCGACAACGAAGGACTCGCCGCAACCGCCTTCAACAAGTCATCCCTCTTCCCAAACGAGCATCACACTTGCCTCATGGCAAGGGAAAAGAAGGTAAGCACTCGTGATACTAGTACTTATGCTTCCTCAAGTGATGAAGAATCTAGCGATGATGAAATAGACTATTCATGTTTATTCAAGGGCCTAGATAGAACTAAGGTTGATAAGATTAATGAATTAATTGATGCCTTGAATGAAAAGAATAGGTTATTAGAAAAGCAAGAGGATCTTTTGTACGAAGAACATGATAAGTTTGTAGAGGCACAAAAATCCCTTGCTTTAGAAATTAAAAGAAATGAAATGCTCTCTTGTGAATTGTCTACATGCCATGACTCTATTTCTAGCTTAAAGAGCATAAATGATGATTTGAATGATAAGTTAGAAATAGCTAATAAATCAACATCTTATGTAGAACATGTTGCAATTTGCAATAGGTGTAAAGATTTTAATGTTGATGCTTGTAGTGAACACCTAGTCTCAATTTCTAAATTGAATGATGAAGCGGCTAGTCTTAATGCCCAACTTAAGACTAGCAAGAGTGAAATTGACAAAATAAAATTTGCAAGGAATGCCTACACGATTGGTAGACACCCCTCAATTAAGGATGGTCTTGGCTTCAAGAGGGAAGTCAAGAACTTAACAAGCCATAAGGCTTCCATCTCCGCCAAGGAGAAAGGGAAGGCCCCTATGGCTGGTAGTGCTCAAAAGAACCATGCTTTCATGTATCATGATAGGAGACATTCTAGGAATGCCTATAGAAGTTATGATGTTTTTGATTCTCATGCCATGTTTGCATCTAGTTCTTCTATTATGCATGATAGAAATTTGGCTAGGAAAAATGCTATGCCTAGAAGAAATGTTGTTCATGTTCCTAGGAAAGTAAACAATGAAACTTCTACAATTTTTCATACTTGCAATGCTTCCTTTGCTATTTGTAGAAAGGATAAGAAGGTGATTGCTAGGAAGTTAGGGGCAAGATGCAAGGGAGATAAAACTTGCATTTGGGTCCCTAAGACCATTGTGACTAACCTTGTAGGACCCAACAAGAGTTGGGTACCTAAAACCCAAGCCTAAATTTGCCTTGCAGGTTTATGCATCCGGGGGTTCAAGCTGGATTATCGACAGCGGATGCACAAACCACATGACGGGGGAGAAGAAGATGTTCACCTCCTACGTCAAGAACAAGGATTCCCAAGATTCAATCATATTCGGTGATGGGAACCAAGGCAAGGTGAAAGGGTTAGGAAAGATTGCTATTTCATCCGAGCACTCTATTTCTAATGTATTTTTAGTTGAGTCACTTGGATATAATTTGTTATCCATTAGTCAATTATGCAATATGGGATATAATTGTTTATTCACAAATGTAGATGTGTCTGTCTTTAGAAGGAGTGATGGTTCATTAGCTTTTAAGGGTGCATTAGACGGCAAACTCTATTTAGTTGATTTTGCAAAAGAGGAGGCCGGTCTAGATGCATGCTTAATTGCTAAGACTAGCATGGGCTGGTTGTGGCATCGCCGTTTAGCTCATGTGGGGATGAGGAACCTTCACAAGCTTCTAAAGGGAGAACACGTGATAGTTCTAACTAATGTAACTTTCGAAAAAGATAGACCTTGTGCAGCTTGTCAAGCAGGTAAACAGGTGGGAAGCTCTCATCATACCAAAAATGTGATGACCACATCAAGACCTTTGGAGTTGCTTCAAATGGACCTCTTCGGACCCGTCGCCTATCTAAGCATAGGAGAAAGTAAGTATGGTCTTGTTATAGTTGATGATTTTTCCCGCTTCACTTGGGTATTCTTTTTGCAGGATAAATCTGAAACCCAAGGGACCCTCAAGCGCTTCCTAAGAAGAGCTCAAAATGAGTTTGAGCTCAAGGTGAAGAAGATAAGGAGCGACAACGGGTCCGAATTCAAGAACCTTCAAGTGGAGGAGTACCTTAAGGAGGAAGGGATCAAGCACGAGTTCTCCGCTCCCTACACACCACAGCAAAATGGTGTGGTAGAGAGGAAGAACAAGACGCTCATAGACATGGCGAGGACAATGCTTGGAGAGTTCAAGACCCCCGAGCGGTTTTGGTCGGAAGCCGTGAACACGGCTTGCCACGCCATCAACCGGGTCTACCTTCACCGTCTCCTCAAGAAGACTTCGTATGAGCTTCTAGCCGGTAACAAACCCAATGTGTCTTACTTTCGTGTATTTGGGAGCAAATGCTATATTCTAGTGAAGAAAGGTAGAAATTCTAAGTTTGCTCCCAAAGCTGTAGAAGGGTTTTTGTTAGGTTATGACTCAAATACAAAAGCGTATAGGGTCTTCAACAAATCATCGGGTTTGGTTGAAGTCTCTAGCGACGTTGTATTTGATGAGACTAATGGCTCTCCAAGAGAGCAAGTTGTTGATCTTGATGATGCAGAAGACGTTCCAACGGACACGATTCGTACCATGGCGATTGGAGACGTGCGACCACTGGAACAAAAGGAGCAAGGTCAACCCTCTTCCTCAACAATGGTGCATCCCCCAACTCAAGATGATGAACAGGTTCATCAAGAGGAGGCGTGTGATCAAGGGGGAGCACAAGATGATCATGTGATGGAGGAAGAAGCACAACCGGCACCTCCAACCCAAGTTCGAGCGACGATTCAAAGGAATCATCCCGTCGACCAAATTTTGGGTGACATTAGCAAGGGAGTAACTACTCGTTCTAGATTAGTTAATTTTTGCGAACATTACTCCTTTGTCTCTTCTATTGAGCCTTTTAGGGTAGAAGAGGCTTTGCTAGATCCGGACTGGGTGTTGGCCATGCAAGAGGAGCTCAATAATTTCAAGAGAAATGAAGTTTAGAAACTGGTGCCTCGTCCCAAGCAAAATGTTGTGGGAACTAAGTGGGTGTTCCGCAACAAACAAGACGAGCACGGGGTGGTGACAAGGAACAAGGCTCGACTTGTGGCAAAAGGTTATGCCCAAGTCGCAGGTTTGGACTTTGAGGAGACTTTTGCTCCTGTGGCTAGGCTAGAGTCCATTCGTATTTTGCTAGCATATGCCGCTCACCACTCTTTCAGGTTGTTCCAAATGGATGTGAAGAGTGCTTTCCTCAATGGGCCAATCAAGGAGGAGGTGTACGTGGAGCAACCCCCTGGCTTTGAGGATGAACGGTATCCCGACCACGTGTGTAAGCTCTCTAAGGCGCTCTATGGACTTAAGCAAGCCCCAAGAGCATGGTATGAATGCCTTAGAGACTTTCTACTTGCTAATTCTTTCAAGGTTGGGAAAGCCGATCCAACCTTATTCACCAAGACTTGTGATGGTGACTTATTTGTGTGCCAAATTTATGTCGATGACATAATATTTGGTTCTACTAACCAAAAGTCTTGTGAAGAATTTAGCAGGGTGATGACTCAGAAGTTTGAGATGTCGATGATGGGCGAGTTGAACTACTTCCTTGGGTTCCAAGTGAAGCAACTCAAGGACGGTACCTTCATCTCCCAAATGAAGTACACGCAAGACTTGCTAAAGCGGTTTGGGATGAAGGACACCAAGCCCGCAAAGACTCCGATGGGAACCGACGGACACACCGATCTCAACAAAGGAGGTAAGTCCGTTGCTCAAAAGGCATACCGGTCTATGATAGGGTCTTTACTTTATTTATGTGCTAGTAGACCGAATATTATGCTTAGTGTATGCATGTGTGCTAGATTTCAATCCGATCCAAGGGAGTGTCACTTAGTGGCCGTGAAGCGAATTCTTAGATATTTAGTCACTACGCCTTGCTTCGGGATCTGGTATCCAAAGGGGTCTACCTTTGACTTAATTGGATATTCAGACTCCGATTATGCTGGATGTAAGGTCGATAGGAAGAGTACATCAGGGACGTGCCAATTCTTAGGAAGGTCCCTGGTGTCATGGAGTTCTAAGAAACAAACCTCCGTTGCCCTATCAACCGCTGAGGCCGAGTATGTTGCTGCAGGACATTGTTGCGCGCAACTACTTTGGATGAGGCAAACCCTCCGGGACTTTGGCTATAATCTGAGCAAAGTCCCACTCCTATGTGACAATGAGAGTGCTATCCGCATAGCGGACAATCCTGTTGAGCACAGCCGCACAAAGCACATTGACATCTGGCATCACTTTTTGAGAGACCACCAGCAAAAGGGAGATATCGAAGTGTTTCATATTAGCACCGAGAACCAGCTAGCCGATATCTTTACCAAGCCTCTAGATGAGAAGACCTTTTGCAGGCTGCGTAGTGAGCTAAATGTCTTAGATTCGCGGAACTTGGATTGATTTATAGCATACATGTGTTTATGCCTTGATCATGTTCCTTATGCATTTTGTTGTTTATTTATGGTGCTCAAGTTGTACGAGCACTCCCCGGACCTCACAAGTCCATTTGCAAGTGATGCACACATTGAGGGGGAGATGTGCTACAACTTGATCCTTTGAGACTAACCATGTGCTTGAGTTTTCTTAACTTAGTCTCAAAGGAGGTTTGAAAGGGAAAAGGTGGACTTGGACCATGAAAGACTTCCACTGCACTCCGATGAGAGGGTAACTTATTCCAAGTTCATCTCATGTACTCTTATTGCCTTTGTATTCTTATTTGAAGATTTTGGTGAGGCAATGGGGTTCGAGGGCCAAGATTGATCCCGTTTTGGTGTTTGATGCCAAAGGGGGAGAAAATAAGGCCAAAAGCAATAAATGGATCAGCTACCACTTGAGAATTTTGAAAATAGTAGAATAGAGCTTTTGGTTTGTCAAAACTCTCTTGTTGTCTCTTTTGGCCTCTTGTGGGGAGAATAGTTAATTATGGGAAAAAGGGGGAGTTTTTGAAATCTTTGATCAATTTCTCTTGGAACAACTCTCTTTATTTCTCTACAATTGTGTTTGAATTAGAGATAGGAGATTGAGGTTGATTTGCAAAAACAAAACCAAGTGGTGGCAAAGAGTGATCCATATATGCCAAATTTGAATCAAAACAATTTTGAGTTCTCATTTGTATTGATGTCGCACTTCTTTTAGTTGCTTTTTGTTGTGTTGGCATAAATCATCAAAAAGGGGGGAATTGAAAGGGAAATGTGCCCTTGGGCCATTTCTAAGTATTTTGGTGATTAAGTGCCAACACAAGTGGACTTGTGCAAAGTGATGGACAAAGTGCAAATCAAGTCTAAAGGTATGTTTCTAGACTTAGTACATTATTTTAAGAACTAATGAATTGTGTCTAAGTGCTAGAAACAGGAGAAATCAAATTGAAAAAGATGGCTTTGTTCAGCCAAAGACAGCTCCGTCTGGGTGCACCGGACAGTGTCCGGTGCGCCAGGCTGGCGACTGTCAACTGGCTGTTCTCGGGATGCGATCAACGGCGTACGGCTATAAATCACCGGACTGTCCGGTGGTGCACCGGACTGTCCGGTGAGCCATTCACAGGCGAAGTCGTCGCTCTCGGGAAGTGATTAACGGCGTACGGCTATAAATCACCGGACTGTCCGGTGGTGCACCGGACTGTCCGGTGAGCCAACGGTCAGCCGGACCAACGGTTGGCCGAGGATTCCGCGCGTGACGCGTGGCCGAGCCAACGGTCACAAGGGGGCAACGGACTGTCCGGTGTGCACCGGACAGTGTCCGGTGCGCCAACGGCTCTGAATCTGCAACGGTCGGCTTCGCTAAATAAGGAAAGAGATCCGCACCGGACAGTGTCCGGTGGTGCACCGGACTGTCCAGTGCGCCAGGCGACAGAAGGCAAGAATTGCCTTCCTGGAATGCTTTCAACGGCTCCTAGCTGCCTTAGGGCTATAAAAGGGACCCCTAGGGGCATGGAGGAAGACACCAAGCATCCTTTGAGCATTGTTGATCACTCACACTTCATTCTTGCGCACTTGTTTGACATTCTTAGTGATTTGAGCTCTGTTCTAGTGAGAACCTCGTGATATTCTTTTGAGCTCAAGTCTGGGTCTTGTGTGTGCGTATTTGCTGTGATTTTTGTGTCTTGTGTGTGTTGCTCATCCCTCCCTTACTCCGTGCTTCTTTGTGAACATCAAAGTGTAAGGGCGAGAGGCTCCAAGTTGTGGAGATTCTTCGCGAGCGAGATATAGTAAACAAAGCAAAACACCGTGGTATTCAAGTGGGTCTTTGGACCGCTTGAGAGGGGTTGATTGCAACCCTCGTCCGTTGGGACGCCACAACGTGGAAGTAGGCAAGTTTTGTACTTGGCCGAACCACGAGATAAACCACTGAGTCTATCTGTGTTGATCTTCTTATGGTTGTTGTGTTTTGCAAGAACTCCTCTCTAGCCACTTGGCTTAATTGTGCTAACCCCTAATCAAGCTTTGTGGATTAAGTTTCAAATTTTTACAGGATCACCTATTCACCCCCCCCCCCTCTAGGTGCTCTCAGTCCTTAAACATGCATATATTTCTTAGGCAGACACACATTTATGTGTGAGAGAAGAACATATGAGAGCTTTGTTTATAGTTAGAGTTTTCTTTGTTAACTGCCTTTTCATGTTTCAATATTTCTGAGACCTTTTCTTCACTATTTCAGCTGACATTTGTGATAATAGATGAGTGGGTTGTGACTAGCATCTGTCGTTGATTCACATTGCATACGAGAATCTACTTAGGATCAAAGGTACTTTTTATCAGCTGATCATCGCTTTGACTCCAACTCAAATGAGTAAGATTTTCTCCTAATGTTATATATTTCCTATTTTTTAGGGTCAATGTTATATATTTATTATTAAGAATTGTTTGATGTTTATAATCTTCCTGTTTTTTTACTGTCAAGCGCGTGACGCCATGTGGGGGCAAAGTTCGGAAAATGGATATTGGCGGTGGTCCAGAGGTTTGTGTCTCTGTCTCACACTTAACCCTGTTGCTCCTGAATGGATTTTTTGTGTGTTTGGCGTATAACCTCCCATTATGATTATTCCTAATTTCAGTAGTTATCAGTAGCCCCATGATTATATTATTGAATTTGTTGTGTTCAAGTGTATTCCAAATCGTATATCGTGATAGAAATTTAAAGCTTGTGCAGTATGTTTCAGTCCTATGGTAGTTATATTTTGGTAGAAATTTAAATCTGATTCAGGTGTGTCCAGTCTGGATCTGAAATCTGATCCGCGAGATCGTCTGTCTTGTTTCATGATTTGGAATTCGTCCATTTGACGCAAATATGATAATTTATTATCATCACGAGTTGTAAAACTGGTATATCAGTTACATGTTAGTATGATATTTCCTTATGTCTCTAGGATGACGATTTTTTTCGAAGTAGCTAGGACGATGAATTAACGTGGGATGACTGTGTTCTTTGTACTTACATGTTTTGTTGTCAGTATAAATTAGGTTTGCTGATGTAGCCTAATTCGCCTTTCAATCTATTACATGTTTCTGCAAATATGGTTTGTTTATATCCCATGACTGTTGAAAGGGAATTAGGCTTACACCTATTTCCTAAATTGATTTTGGTGGTTGAATTGCCCAACACAAATAATTGGACTAACTAGTTTGCTCTAGTTTATAAGTTTTACAGGTGCCAAAGGTTCACAAATAGCCAATAAAAAGACCAAGAAAAGGGTTCAACAAAAAGAGCAAGGGATAACCGAAGGCAGCCCTGGTCTGGCGCACCAGACTGTCCGGTGTGCCACCGGACAGTGTCTGGTGCACCACCGGACAGTGTCCAGTGCACCAGGGTACTCCAAGCTGAACTCTTCACCTTCGGGAATTTTCAGAGGGCTCCGCTATAATTCACCGGACTGTCCGGTGCACCACCGGACAGTGTTCGGTGCCCCAAGGAAGAGCAACTCTGAACTCGCCAGCTTCGGGAATCCACTCCGCTATAATTCACCGGACATGTCCGGTGCACACCGGACTGTCCGGTGAGCCAGCGGAGCAACGGCTACTTCGGCGCCAACGGTCACCTGCAGAGGCATTAAATGCGCGCCAGAGCGCGCAAAAGTCAGGCACGCGCGAGACGGCGCACCGGACAGTCTACAGTACCTGTCCGGTGCACCACCGGATAGCCAGGCGACCCCACCAGTCAGAGCTCAAACGGTCGAACCCTAACGACCGGGTGACGTGGCTGGCGCACCGGACACTGTCCGGTGCGCCATGCGACAACATCCTTCACCAAACGGCTAGTTTGGTGGTTGGGGCTATAAATACCCCCAACCACCCCTCATTCAAGCCATCCAAGTTTTCCACCTTCCAACCATTTACAAGAGCTCTAGCATTCAATTCTAGACACACCCAAGTGATCAAATCCTCTCCAATTCCACACAAAGCTTTAGTAACTAGTGAGAGAGATTTGTTGTGCTCATTTGAGCTCTTGCGCTTGGATTGCTTCTTTTCTTTCTCATTTGTTCTTGTGATCAAAACTCAATTGTAACCGAGACAAGAGACACCAATTGTGTGGTGGTCCTTGCGGGGAAGTTTTGTTCCCGGTTGATTTGAGAAGAGAAGCTCACTCGGTCCGAGGGACCGTTTGAGAGAGGGAAAGGGTTGAAATAGACCCGGCCTTTGTGGCCTCCTCAACGGGGAGTAGGTTTGCAAGAACCGAACCTCGGTAAAACAAATCCTTGCGTCTCACTTCTTCACTCACTCGCGATTTGTTTTTACGCCCTCTCTCGGACTCGTTTCTATTTCTAACGCTAACCCGGCTTGTAGTTGTGATTAAGTTTGTAAATTTCAGATTTGCCCTATTCACCCCCCTCTAGGCGACTTTCAATTGGTATCAGAGCGTGGTGCTTCATTAGAGCCTAACCGCTCGAAGTGATGTCGGGAGATCACGCCAAGAGGGAGATGGAGACCGGCGACAAGCCCACTACAAGCCATGGGAAGACTTCATCGGAAGAGTCCCGCAACAAGGGGAAGGGTAAGGAGAAGAAATCCTCTTCCCACAAGTCGCATCGGAGAGGCGACAAGCACAAGAAGATGAGGAAAGTGGTCTACTACGAGACCGACACTTCATCACCATCGACCTCCGGCTCTAACACGCCGTCCGTTACTTCTAAGCGCCATGAGCGCAAGAAGTATAGTAAGATTCCCCTACGCTATCCCCATATTTCAAAGCGTACTCCTTTGCTCTCCGTTCCATTAGGCAAACCACCGGTTTTTGACGGTGAAAATTATAATATGTGGAGTGACAAAATGAGGCATCATCTAACCTCACTCCACACAAGCATATGGAATGTTGTTGAGTTTGGTGTACAGGTACCATCCGTAGGGAATGAAGACTACGACTCGGACGAAGTGGCCCAAATTCACCACTTTAACTCCCAAGCCACCACTATACTCCTCGCCTCTCTAAGTCGAGAGGAGTATAATAAGGTGCAAGGGTTAAAGAGTGCAAAGGAAATTTGGGACGTACTCAAGACCGCGCACGAAGGAGACGAGGTGACAAAGATCACCAAGCGGGAGACGATCGAGGGGGAGCTCGGTCGCTTCATGCTTCACCAAGGGGAGGATCCACAAGCTATGTACAACCGCTTGAAGACCTTGGTGAACCAAGTGCGCAACCTCGGGAGCGAAAAATGGGATGACCATGAGATGGTCAAGGTTATTCTTAGATCCCTTGTCTTTCTTAACCCTACGCAAGTTCAATTAATTCGAGGTTATCCTAGATATAAGCTAATGTCTCTCGAGGAGGTTATAGGAAAATTTGTGAGCTTTGAGCTAATGATTAAAGGCTTAAAGAAAATCATCGAGCAAGGCACCTCCTCCACGCCCGAAGCACAACCGGTGGCATTCAAGGCGATAGAGGAGAAGGAGGAGTCTACATCAAGTAGACAACCAATCGACGCCTCCAAGCTCGACAATGAGGAAATGACGCTTATCATCAAAAGCTTCCGCCAAATCCTCAAGCAAAGGAGGGGGAAAGATTACAAGACCCGCTCCAAGAAAGTTTGCTACAAGTGTGGTAAGCCCGGTCACTTTATAGCAAAATGTCCTATTTCTAGTGACAGTGACAGGGGCAACGACAAGAAGGGAAGAAAGGAGAAGAAGAAGTACTACAAGAAGAAGGGCGGCGATGCCCATGTTTGCCGGGAGTGGGACTCGGACGAGAGCTCCACCGACTCCTCCTCCGACGAGGACGCCGCCAACATCGCCGTCACCAAGGGCCTCCTCTTCCCCAATGTCGGCCACAAGTGCCTCATGGCAAAGGACGGCAAAAAGAAGAAGGTAAAATCAAGATCCTCCACTAAATATGAAACCTCTAGTGATGAGGATGATGCTAGCAATGAGGAGGATAACTTGCGCATTCTTTTTGCCAACCTAAACATGCAACAAAAAGAAAAATTAAATGAATTGATTAGTGCTATTCATGAGAAGGATGATCTCTTGAACTCTCAAGAGGACTTCCTTATTAAAGAAAATAAAAAGCATGTTAAGGTTAAAAATGCTTACGCTCTAGAAGTGGAAAAATATGAAAAACTATCTAGTGAGTTAAGCACTTGCCATGAGACTATTGACAACCTTAGAAATGAGAATACTAATTTATTAGCTAAGGTTGATTCAAATATTTGTGATGTTTCAATTCCCAATCTTAGAGATGATAATGTTGATTTACTTGCTAAGATTGAAGAATTAAATGTTACTCTTGCTAGCCTTAGGATTGAAAATGAGAAATTAATTGCTAAGGCTAAAGAATTAAATGTTTGCAATGTTACAATTTCCGATCTTAGAGATAAAAATGATATATTGCGTGCTAAGATTGTTGAACTTAATTCTTGCAAACCCTCTACATCTACCACTGAGCATGTCACTATTTGCACTAGATGTAGAGATATTGATGTTAATGCTATTCATGATCACATGGCTTTAATTAAACAACATAATGATCATATAGCAAAATTAGATGCTAAAATTGCCGAGCATGACTTAGAAAATGAAAAATTTAAATTTACTAGAAGCATGCTCTATAGTGGGAGACGCCCTGGCATCAAGGATGGCATTGGCTTCCAAAAGGGAGACAATGTCAAACTTAATGCCCCTCCTAAAAGATTGTCCAACTTTGTTAAGGGCAAGGCTCCCATGCCTCAGGATAACGAGGGCTACATTTTGTACCCTGCCGGTTATCCTGAGAGCAAAATTAGGAGAATTCATTCTAGGAAGTCTCACTCTGGCCCTAATCATGCTTTCATGTATAAGGGTGAGACATCTAGCTCTAGACAACCAACCCGTGCTAAGTTGCCTAAGAAGAAAACTCCTAATGCATCAAATGACCATAGCATTTCATTCAAAACTTTTAATGCATCATATGTGCTTACTAACAAATCCGGCAAGATAGTTGCCAAGTTTGTTGGGGGCAAACACATGGGATCAAAGACTTGTGTTTGGGTACCCAAAGTTCTTGTGTCTAATGCCAAAGGACCCAAAACCGTTTGGGTACCTAAAGTCAAGAACTAAAATTGTTTTGTAGGTTTATGCATCCGGGGGCTCAAGTTGGATCATCGATAGCGGGTGCACAAACCACATGACCGGGGAGAAGAAAATGTTCTCCTCTTATGAGAAAAACCAAGATCCCCAACGAACTATCACATTTGGGGATGGAAATCAAGGTTTGGTCAAAGGTTTGGGTAAAATTGCTATTTCACCTGACCATTCCATTTCCAATGTTTTTCTTGTTGATTCATTAGATTACAACTTGCTTTCTGTATCTCAATTATGTCAAATGGGCTACAACTGTCTATTTACTGATGTAGGTGTCACTGTCTTTAGAAGAAGTGATGATTCAATAGCTTTTAAGGGAGTGTTGGAGGGTCAGCTATACCTAGTTGATTTCAATAGAGCTGAACTCGACACTTGCTTAATTGCTAAGACTAACATGGGTTGGCTCTGGCACCGTCGACTAGCCCATGTTGGGATGAAGAATCTTCATAAACTTCTAAAGGGAGAGCACATTTTAGGATTAACAAATGTTCATTTTGAGAAAGACAGGATCTGTAGCGCATGCCAAGCAGGGAAGCAAGTTGGCACTCATCATACACACAAGAACATCATGACGACTGACAGGCCACTGGAGCTCCTACACATGGACCTATTCGGCCCGATAGCTTACATAAGCATCGGCTGGAGTAAGTACTGTCTAGTTATTGTGGATGATTATTCTCGCTTCACTTGGATGTTCTTTTTGTAGGAAAAATCACAAACCCAAGAGACTTTAAAGGGATTCTTGAGACGAGCTCAAAATGAGTTCGGCTTAAGGATCAAGAAAATAAGAAGCGACAACGGGACGGAGTTCAAGAATTCACAAATTGAAGGCTTCCTTGAGGAGGAGGGCATCAAGCATGAGTTCTCTTCTCCCTACACGCCACAACAAAATGGTGTAGTGGAGAGGAAGAATCGAACTCTATTGGACATGGCAAGGACCATGCTTGATGAGTACAAGACTTCGGATCGGTTTTGGGTCGAGGCGGTCAACACCGCCTGCTACGCCATCAACCGGTTGTATCTACACCGAATCCTCAAGAAGACATCATACGAACTCCTAACCGGTAAAAATCCCAATATTTCATATTTTAGAGTCTTTGGTAGCAAATGCTTTATTCTTGTTAAAAGAGGTAGAAATTCTAAATTTGCTCCTAAGACTGTAGAAGGCTTTTTACTAGGATATGATTCAAACACAAGGGCATATAGAGTCTTTAACAAGTCCTCAGGACTAGTTGAAGTTTCTTGTGACGTTGTGTTTGATGAAACTAACGGCTCTCAAGTAGAGCAAGTTGATCTTGATGAGATAGATGAAGAAGAGGCTCCGTGCATCGCGCTAAGGAACATGTCCATTGGGGATGTGTGTCCTAAGGAATCCAAAGAGCCTCAAAATGCACAAGATCAACCATCCTCCTCCACGCAAGCATCTCCAACAACTCCAAATGAGAATGAGGCTCAAGTTGATGAAGGAGAAGATCAAAGAGATGAGCCACCTCAAGATGACGACAATGATCAAGGGGGAGACGCAAATGATCAAGACAAGGAGGATGAAGAACCAAGGCCGCCACACCCAAGAGTCCACCAAGCAATCCAACGAGATCACCCCGTCGACACCATCCTCGGCGACATTCATAAGGGGGTAACCACTAGATCTCGTGTTGCACATTTTTGTGAGCATTACTCTTTTGTTTCCTCTATTGAGCCACACAGGGTAGAGGAAGCACTCCAAGATTCGGATTGGGTGATGGCGATGCAAGAGGAGCTCAACAACTTCACTAGGAACGAGGTATGGCATTTAGTTCCACGTCCTAATCAAAATGTTGTAGGAACCAAATGGGTCTTCCGCAACAAGCAAGATGAGCATGGTGTGGTGACAAGGAACAAAGCTCGACTTGTGGCCAAGGGATACTCCCAAGTCGAAGGTTTGGATTTCAGTGAAACCTATGCACCCGTAGCTAGGCTTGAGTCAATTCGTATATTATTAACCTATGCTACTTACCATGGCTTCAAGCTTTACCAAATGGATGTGAAGAGTGCCTTCCTCAATGGACCAATCAAGGAAGAGGTATATGTTGAGCAACCTCCCGGCTTTGAAGACAGTGAGTATCCTAACCATGTCTATAGGCTCTCTAAGGCGCTTTATGGGCTCAAGCAAGCCCCAAGAGCATGGTATGAATGCCTAAGAAATTTCCTTATTGCTAATGGCTTCAAAGTCGGAAAGGCCGATCCTACTCTATTCACTAAAACTCTTGACAATGATTTATTTGTATGCCAAATTTATGTTGATGATATTATATTTGGGTCTACTAACGAATCTACATGTGAGGAATTTAGTAGGATCATGACACAAAAATTCGAGATGTCTATGATGGGGGAGTTGAAGTATTTTCTAGGATTCCAAGTCAAGCAACTCCAAGAGGGCACCTTCATTAGCCAAACGAAGTATACTCAAGACATTCTAAACAAGTTTGGGATGAAGGATGCCAAGCCCATCAAGACTCCCATGGGAACCAATGGGCATCTCGACCTCGACACGGAAGCTAAATCCATCGATCAAAAGGTATACCGGTCGATGATAGGTTCGTTACTCTATTTATGTGCATCTCGACCAGACATTATGCTTTCCGTATGCATGTGTGCAAGATTCCAAGCCGACCCTAAGGAATCTCACCTTACGGCCGTAAAACGAATCTTGAGATATTTGACTTATACTCCTAAGTTTGGGCTCTGGTACCCTCAGGGATCCACATTTGATTTAATTGGTTATTCCGATGCCGATTGGGCAGGGTGCAAAATCAATAGAAAGAGCACATCGGGGACTTGCCAGTTCTTGGGAAGGTCCTTGGTGTCTTGGGCTTCAAAGAAGCAAAATTTTGTGGCTCTTTCAACCGCCGAAGCCGAGTACATTGTCGCAGGCCATTGTTGCGCGCAACTACTTTGGATGAGGCAAACCCTTAGGGACTATGGTTACAAATTAACTAAAGTTCCTCTTCTATGTGATAATGAGAGTGCAATCCCCATGGCGGATAATCCCGTTGAGCATAGCCGCACTAAACACATAGCCATTCGGTATCATTTTCTTAGGGATCACCAACAAAAGGGGGATATCGAGATTGCATACATTAACACTAAAGATCAATTAGCCGATATCTTTACCAAGCCACTAGATGAACAAACTTTTACCCGACTTAGGCATGAGCTAAATATTCTTGATTCTAGAAATTTCTTTTGATATCTTGTACACATAGCTCATAAATATACCTTTGATCATGTCTCTTTTATATATGCTATGACTAATGTGTTTTCAAGTAAATTTCAAACCAAGTCATAGGTGTATTGAAAGGGAATTGGAGTCTTCGGCGAAGACAAAGGCTTCCACTCCACTCCATTAACTCATCCTTCGTCGTCGCTCCGAGCATCTCTCCGTCTTTTGGTATAATCTTCACTCATATTATTGTTTTCCAAAAAGGGGAGAAAGTAGTTCTAAGGGCCTATATTTCACTCTAAGTATTCGTTTTTGGCGATTCATGCCAAAGGGGGAGAAAGTATTGGCCAAAAGCAAAAGGACCGCACCACCACCAAATTTTAAAACTTATGATTTTCAAATTGGTATCTCATTGTGTTCAAAAGGGGGAGAAAGTAACAATTTCAAAATTGATATCTTAAAACCCTCTTGAACACTAAGAGGAGAATTTTATTGAAAGGGAGTTTTGTTTAGTCAAAGGAAAAGCATTTGAAACAGGGGGAGAAAATTTCAAATCTTAAATGCTTCTCAAAAATCTTATTCATTTACCTTTGACTAGTTGCAAAATGTCTTTGAAAAGATTTTACAAAAGAATTTGCAAAAACAAAACATGTGGTGCAAGCGTGGTCCAAAATGTCAAAAATGAAAGAAAACAATCCATGCATATCTTATGAATTTCTATTGGCTCAATTCTAAGTAACCTTTGCACTTACATTTTACAAACTAGTTCAATTATGCACTTCTATACTTACTTTGGTTTGTGTTGGCATCAATCACCAAGAAGGGGGAGATTGAAAGGGAATTAGGCTTACACCTATTTTCTAAATTGATTTTGGTGGTTGAATTGCCCAACACAAATAATTGGACTAACTAGTTTGCTCTAGTTTATAAGTTCTACAGGTGCCAAAGGTTCACAAATAGCCAATAAAAAGACCAAGAAAAGGGTTCAACAAAAAGAGCAAGGGATAACCGAAGGCAAACCTGGTCTGGCGCACCGGACTGTCCGGTGTGCCACCAGACAGTGTCCGGTGCACCACCGGACAGTGTCCGGTGCACCAGGGTACTCCAAGCTGAACTCTTCACCTTCGGGAATTTTCAGAGGGCTCCGCTATAATTCACCGGACTGTCTGGTGCACCACCGGACAGTGTCCGGTGCCCCAAGGAAGAGCAACTCTGAACTCGCCAGCTTCGGGAATCCGCTCCGCTATAATTCACCAGACATGTCCGGTGTACACCGGACTGTCCGATGAGCCAGCGGAGCAACGGCTACTTCGGTGCCAACAGTCACCTGCAGAGGCATTAAATGCGCGCCAGAGCGCGCAGAAGTTAGGCACGCGCGAGACGGCGCACCGGACAGTCTACAGTACCTGTCCGGTGCACCACCGGACAGCCAGGCGACCCCACCAGTCAGAGCTCCAACGGTCGAACCCTAACGGCCGGGTGACGTGGCTGGCGCACCGGACACTGTCCGGTGACGCACCGGACTGTCCGGTGCGCCATGCGACAGCAGCCTTCACCAAACGGCTAGTTTGGTGGTTGAGGCTATAAATACCCCCAACCACCCCTCATTCAAGTCATCCAAGTTTTCCACCTTCCAACCATTTACAAGAGCTCTAGCATTCAATTCTAGACACACCCAAGTGATCAAATCCTCTCCAATTCCACACAAAGCTTTAGTAACTAGTGAGAGAGATTTGTTGTGTTCATTTGAGCTCTTGCGCTTGGATTGCTTCTTTTCTTTCTCATTTGTTCTTGTGATCAAAACTCAATTGTAACCGAGGCAAGAGACACCAATTGTGTGGTGGTCCTTGCGGGGAAGTTTTGTTCCCGGTTGATTTGAGAAGAGAAGCTCACTCGGTCCGAGGGACCGTTTGAGAGAGGGAAAGCGTTGAAATGGACCCGGCCTTTGTGGCCTCCTCAACGGGGAGTAGGTTTCCGAGAACCGAACCTCGGTAAAACAAATCCTTGCGTCTCACTTCTTCACTCACTCGCGATTTGTTTTTACGCCCTCTCTCGGACTCGTTTCTATTTCTAACGCTAACCCGGCTTGTAGTTGTGATTAAGTTTGTAAATTTCAGATTCGCCCTATTCACCCCCCCCCCCTCTAGGCGACTTTCAACTGTCTATATTCAACCAATGAATAGATTGTCTCTGGTTGCTTCGGATGTAACTGCAGGTTGAGATTCAGGTAAGGAAGATCTATTGCATCAATTGGGCTATCCCAACCCTTCCAACTAACCTTGAAGATGCGGCTCAGAGTGAGGCAGATTTTGAGAAGGCTGAACTGGTATGTGTACGCACATCCTATGATTTCCCTTGCATCATGTTCCAAGGAAGCACTCAATTCTGTGTTTAGCTTTTCTGCCAATGAAATTTGGATTTATATTGAAGTTTTTTGTTGTATTGCTTTGTATTATAGTTATGCAATTAAAGGATACATTTTGTCATGGTTCTTCAATCATAAGGTTACTTTTTACCTTGTAGTCTGAGGGAGAAGCACTTCCATTTGGTTTTGAAATGTCCACGCGATCTGAATACTACTAAAAATTAATTAGCACACCAGCTTCTTTTCTGTATTTGGCAATGGCCAATGAGTACTGTAGCTGACCTATTCTCTAAAAATTGTTACTATCTTCCTTAGCAACATGCTTTTGCATTATGTTTTAGAAATGCCTCCACAATGATCAATTACTGATCGTCGGTACGATGTGCACTAGCATGAATTCATCAAGATGAGGTTTATAAATATATTGCATTTGCTATACGTGAGACTTTTGGATCCTCTGGTATCATTGTGGCTTGCATGTCAGTACTTTGTATAATAGAGATTATGCGAGTAATCTTACCAGTGATGTCGTTGTTGATCTTACGCTTGGTTCCCCTAATAACAATCTTATTAGGTCCATCAACCTTTCATGTTCTTTTTTGTTCTGAGCAAGTTGAAGTAGGCATTATATGTCTGTTTGACCAACGCCATCAATATTGTGATAAATTTTTGTTTTGTTTATCTACTTCAGCTCAAGACTGTGATTAAATTTCAACGGATTAAGGTGGATAGCGTCAGATTTGAAGATGAGAAGCTTCAGGATACCTCGTATTGGGCTAACATTACCATTCCCATGGCACAGTTACCATTCCATGTTTCTAATGCACTGAGGGTCTGAGGCCACGCTTCTGTATGTGCCTACCGTCAAGACACCTTGAGCTGCACATGTGGTTTGTTATTATCTTGAAAGCGTAATTGTGCCAATACTATAACCTTAATATGCTTGCTTGATCTATATTTTTTCTGCCATCAAGAATGAGGCAATTAGATAAGGATATTTGTTAGCTTTCTGAGTATTGTCTGAGTCTTTAAGCGTAGTAATAAAAATTTTGGCACACCATTGTTTTAGTTATTATGATCTGAACAACCCGTTTTATATAGGGAGCTCGTGGCAAATGCATCCTCACAACAGGACGATAGAGCTCAAGGCGTCAAGTGGTGGCTCGCTCGGACTCGCGCTCCTCTGCAACAAGGCACTGTTCCCCATGAGGGTTCCCATTACCATTGCGCTCGAGTCGCCTGTCACTAGGGCTCTGAGCCATTAGAGGCTCGTCAATTTATGTAAATTTATGTTCCGCTGCAATGCACGGGCACATACCTATAAGATATTAAGATTGAAGATAATATATATATATATATATCGTTTGTTTTCATGTATTACCTAACACTGTCTAGATGTACATAAGTTACCATGATATTATATGTATCCGTTGCAACGCACGGGCACTCACCTAGTAAAAAAATTAAAGTCATATTTAAAGTATATTAAATGCTAAACAATATCAAAGAAAAATTAACAATAAATATGATTTTTAATCAAACAAGCCGGTTAAACTTGAATAAAAAAATTAAATGAATTATAAATGGAAACAGAGAGAGTAAGATCCTGTCTGGGCTAATTTCAACTCCAGAAAATTTGATAGATTTGGTGGAGTAAGTCATTAGGTGCTCCAAAAAATGATAAAGCTAGAGCTATCAATGTTTAGAAGACATTTAAATAAATTATTTCGTTTATTGTTTATATTAGAAGTATTTTTAAAACTATTTAAACAGCTCCACACTAGAAGTAGAACACGTAGCCATCCAAAACACGCCCTAATTAGCTAGGCAAAGGCGAACGTCCACGAGTGACGTGGATGTGGGTCCCGAACTGCCTGACCCAGCTGTCAGCCTCCGCGTGTTGCATCCCACGTCCCGCGAAGTACGAGGAGACACGATGATGTGATATTCCTGAAAAGAAAAAGAAAAGACAGGAGAATAACGAAGCAAGATCTGCCGCGGGTCCATTTTAACTGGTCGGCGACTCCGCCGCTGCCATCTTCCCCCTCTCCCCCTCCGTACCACTCGTCTTCGTCTAGCCTCCCGCCCGCAGCCACCATGGCACCCGGCCTCTACACCGACATCGGCAAGAAGACCAGAGGTCGAGTCTAGCACGCCATCTCTACCCTCCTCTTACTTCCTGATTTCAGTTCTGTTCATGTTCTCCGGTGCCCGGGAACCGAATGATCCTGACGTGTGTTATCTCGTTTCCCTTTGTTCGCAGATTTGCTGTACAAGGACTACAACACGCACCAGAAGTTCTCCCTCACCACCTGCTCGCCCCATGGCATCGTGAGTGCTCCCGCCCTCCTAATCCATCACCATCTCCTCACCTGAGCGCGCATCCGGGGATACCGCAATTTCGCCGCGTAGTCCTTGGTGGAGTTCACTGGGACTGGGAGTCCGATTCCTTTCGGACTTACCAAACAGATGGGAGCCACCAAGCCCATTTCCAACGATCGAATCGGCCGTCCTTGTTGATTCTGTGCAGAGAGCAGCGACCGCCGACCACTGTTTTATTGCGTACAATGTGTGCCGGATCTCATGCTTGGAGTCCTGTCTTTTCTGGATTACATTATGCATGTGCAGGATCTCCTCTCTCTTAATTACGATGGTTCCGGTCTCTCTCCTTTTCCTGAAATTGCATCGTCCTCGTGCATTTCCCCCCTCCTTGGTAACACAACAAAGCTTCAGTCAATGCACGTGAGTTGGTGACGTTTTACTGAATAGACGAGTAGGGGTCAGAATGCAGTATTGGTTGACTGTATCTCAAATTCTATATGTGGTTTGTGCTCTGGCATTGATCTTGGATTTTTCATACAGGCAATCACAGCTGCAGGAACAAGGAAAAATGAGTCCACCTTTGGCGATCTTCACACTCAAATTAAGAACAATAAATTGACGGTCGATGTCAAAGCGAACTCAGAATCAGATGTAAGCATGTTCCACTTCCCTCTATCAAATTAACCAAGGTTATGAGAATCTAGTTTCTGCTTTGTTTCCCATTATTCTATTTTGGTTTGCACATCTAACTATTTTCTATGCATCATATTCTCAACTTGTGAGGATACCTTCTTTTTTTTTGTTGAGGCTTATGAATTTCTTTTGAATTTCATATCTTCCAGCTTTTGACAACAATCACTGTTGATGAGATTGGTACTCCAGGGCTCAAATCAATTCTCACTTTGGTTGTTCCGGACCAGAGGTCAGGGAAGGTATGTTTGTTTTAACTATATGGATTTACTCAACTGTTTCGATCAACATGGTAACCAGTAAGGAAACCACTTATCCTCCTTTTCTCTGTCTTATCAGCTTGAACTTCAGTACCTACATGAATATACTGGTGTGAATGCAAGCATCGGGCTTAATTCCAACCCTATGGTTAACCTTTCTGGTGCCTTTGGAAGCAAAGCACTCTCAGTTGGCGTTGATGTTTCATTTGATACGGAGACTAGCAATTTCACTAAGTACAATGCTGCCCTGAGCCTCGCCAATCCAGATCTTATTGCTTCCCTTCATTTGTGAGTATCACGGACATTGGTCTTGCAACCGCTTCTATGTTACTATGGTGAATAACCATGAAAAACTTAATCAGGAATAACCACGGTGATACCCTGGTTGCGTCTTACTACCACCTGGTAAAGCATCATTCAGGCACTGCTGTTGGAGCTGAGCTGTCTCACAGCATCTCAAGAAATGAGAGCACACTAATATTTGGGTCTCAACACTCACTGGATCCCCACACGACTGTCAAGGCACGTTTCAACAACTATGGCATGGCCAGTGCCCTTGTCCAGCATGAATGGCGTCCCAAGTCATTCATCACCGTCTCCGGTGAGGTCGACACCAGGGCAATTGAGAAGAGTACGAAAGTTGGCCTGTCCTTGGTGCTCAAGCACTGAAATGCTGAGTGTTTGGGGCTCTAGGATTTTATTTTCGATTCGGATGGATTGGAATAAGCATGGCCTGGTGTCATCTTTGCGGCACCGTTTGGATCTTGAATTACATATTCCTCTCCATGATCAATTTCATAGGAAAATATTAGGATTGATTTTATGCTTTAATTCCCAGCGCCCTGTTAATAATTCTGGTGATTGAGACCTATTGTTAAGCTTGCCAAATATGATGGTGGTTATTTTGTGTTCACTTCTATGTCCATTCCTTAGTCTGTCATGCGTTTGGATGTCTGGATAATAGTGGGATTGTTTATTGTGGAATACATATATTATGTAATTATATATTCCAGCTTTTATTGGGGGTAATGACAAGAAAAACCAACGTTGAGTCCTTGGTTTCAGAACTACAGTTAGTCACTTTTTTTCTTCTTAAAAGACTGCCTTTGCGATAAGCTTGCCACCTGGTTTTAGCTCAGACTACCTTATGCTTCCATTGCCATCGGTACCTGTTGTTAATAGTTTAAGTTGTCTCCAGCAAATTGTGTATATGATCATGTAAAACATTGTTCTATACTATAGACTGTATTGTTCAAAGAGTAGGTTTGAAATATGAGATGAGAGAAGTGATATGATGGATGAGCTATAGGATTCATCCTTCACAATGTTTGTTACCTGATTTGCAAGCGCTAGTATTTTAGGATTCAAAGCAGTGCGTGCCTCCTGTCACAGTCAGTTGACGGCACCTAGTCCGTGACGACAAGACGTGAGTTCAATGCAGCCAGGGTTTGAAGTCTGGCCATCAGCCCATCATATACATCGATCGAATTCACGAATTGGTTGGACAAACGGAAAACGTTGTAGTGAAGCAGGTAGGCGAGGTAGCCAAGCCAAAGCAGTGCGTTACCGTGCCGCGCGCCGAAAGGCAACGGAACGGAGCACGTACAATACATGCCCATCACCCTTTCACTCATTCACTGGTGGGTACGGTGGTGCTGCCGTGGTGGCTCCGCCAGAGCCGAGATCCTTTGTCCGATCCTTCACCCCAAGCCATTTGGTGCTCTCCTCCGTGGTCAGACTCAGATCACAAAGAAATCGACAACGATTAGATTTTTCTTGCCCTCAGGAAAAAGCTTAGAATGAGTGAAGGCTCGCTGCGCTCCTGTTCATCCATCCTCCTTCCTCCTCACGGCCACTGACCTAGCTACCAAAGGCACACCAACCAGGCTCATAAATACCATCAGAGTGCGTACGTGCACAAGAACACCCGCGGCGCCGGCGATGACGACCGTTAACGTGAACCCCGTCTACGAGTGGCTCGACGACGGCGCCAGCCACCTCCTCCGCCTCGACCTCCCAGTCCCAGGTGAGGCCTGGCAGTGCGTGTTTCTCTTTCTCTCTTGGGCGACAGCTGAGCTGCTGACGCTCAAAATGCATGCTTCGTGCCACCTAAGCTAGCTGACCATTCTGTCCACTTACCTTCTCCTCCTCCTCCTTGGTTGGATCAAACAATGGAAGGGTTCAAGGGGGAGGACTTTAATGTGTACGTGGACGGCGAGGCCCGCCGGATCATCGTCTTCGGCAGCGACGGCAAGGCGCTGTGGCTCCACAACACGTTCCAGCTGCCCGATACGGCCAACCATGACACCATCACCTACAGCTTCGACAGCAACGTGCTCACGCTCACCATGCCCAAGCTGCCCGCCGCCCCCGCACCGCCCCCTCCGCCGCAGGCCAAGGAGGAGGCGCGAGTCGCCGGCGGTAAGAAGCCAGCTGATCAGGAGGGCAAGCTGGGCGCCAAGGTTGGCGGTGGCCATGGTGGCGCGGCGACGGAGGAGCGGACGACCGCCGAGGCGGAGGAGAGGACGACGAGCTTGACGGCCAGTAGCAAAGAGGAAGACGAGAAGGCCAGGCCCACGGCGCCGCCGCCGCCGCCGCCTCAGTCGAACGAGAAGGCGCAAGATCATCAGGATGGCAAGGCGAGGGCCGGCCACAGGGAGATGGTCGCCCGCGAGGCCGCGCGCAGGATCGAGGCAGCGCGGGCGAGGGTGGCGGAGGCCAAGGCCAAGGCGGAGCTGGAGAGGAAGTGGGAGCACTGGAAGGAGCGCGCCGTGGAGGAGGGGGTGAAGTTGGCGGAGGCGCTCAACAAGAATAAAGAGGTGATCGCTACGGCCGTCGCCGCCTTCGCACTTGGCGTCTTGGTCTCCAATAGGATCTTCTGCAGGAATTAATCAACCCGTGCATCATCATGGATCGGACAGACATCATCGTCAGAACAAGAGCAGGATCGCCAACTCTATATATTGATTCTTACACTTGTAGATATCCATCATCCATCAGTAATATGCATGAAGATAAGAGACGATGCATGCAATGTACATTTGGAAGTAACGGTCATTGTTGTACATCGGTGATTAGGTGTATATATCCCCATGTTTCACAACGATACTTGTTGTCTTAGCCTTCGACACAACACGTTGGTCCTTGGTCGTTAACCTTATTGTCCCTCTCTAATGTGTACATTTGTTATTTCAAAAGTGTAATGGCACTAACCCAACACGTTGTACGCTCGGACTCTTAAGTCTTCGCTAATATATGGGGCAAGATTGAATAAAATGGACCAATATTATCGTGGATTTTTATTTATTTATACAATATAAATACTTCTAGTTATGTTCTAAGGTCCTATCTAAAACCTCTAGAGCTAATAATTAGCGCTCCGATCGGTCGACGTGCATCACGCCTTCTAGCTTCATGGGCGTGCATCAAGGGCGGATCATAGGAGGGGCAAAAGTGGCCATGGTTCTCTCATTTTTGTAAAATCTCATGCACCTAACGTCTATTCAATGTTAAGTATAGAAAAAAAATGAAGTTTTAGTTGGACTAAATCGACGATGTTCTAATTTTCTCGCCAGATCACCCTAGTCCTTCCGACTTTCGTCCTCCTTCTTGGTCTAGACATCGCATCTATCTATTTAACCTTATTCTATCTGACGTCGTTCGAACCAGTCTGCTTCGATTCCGCCCGCCACTACCTCCTTCCCAACGTGTGACGCCGTCCGACCTCAACCCCTACCAACACCCCTCATCCCACTTATCATCGTCACGACGCCGACACATCTGGCAAGCCCTATCTCACTCGTCGCAACGATGTGACACATCCTCGGCGGTCGGCGAACTTGGTAAACCAGTGGGCCCTAGCTCCATGTTGGAGAGGTCGCCTAACACCAACCCCTTCCCGGTGCACCCGCTGTTCTAGGGGATAGACATTCGACAGGTATGCACACTTCAATTTGTTCAGGAAGAAGTTAGCGGCATGTGTGTTTCTTTTTTTTAATTTTAACTTGTATTGTGTATTTTATTTTAACTTGTATTGTGTATTGATATAAAACTTGCATTCTATGCAACACTAGTTTTTCGGTCTTGCTTGACTTTGCCACGTGGTTATCTTGGCCCCCGTAAATTCTCGTCCTACGCCTGCCAGTAGCGTGCGCGCGAGATCGATCACGCACATGCTTGTCTATCGATCCCCTCTAATCCCCTTCTCTAAACAAGCCATCAATCTGTGTGTAAGGCATCCATTTTTTTTCTTATAATAACATGTCTATGAGAGACCTTTTCACCCGGATATGGGACTATGGGAGGTAATCCCTAAGCTAAAAATATGCACCTCTCTTATATTTTATATCATATGTCTGAATTTTAAGATGATTTTAGGTAATACCCTTATAGCACTAACTAATATAAGTAAATTGTTAGTTATGTGATTTATTTTTTATCTTTATGTTATGATATATCAAAATTTTGTCCCTGCCTAACTATAGAAACAACTGAAAATTATCAGTTATTTTTTGTGGCAACACAAAACAGATTTTGTCCGATTTATTTTTTTTCTAATAAATATTTTTATTCTTGAAACAATAAAAAACTTAGATTGTGCCTACTGAAACCATAACGAACTAAAACTAAAATTTTAATGTAAAATATATGTAATAACTAACTTGTAGAAAATTAAAATTCAGACACCTAAATTTTACCAAGTTCTATATGTAAGGTTATCTCCAACGGATCCCCTATTTCATCTCTTATTCATTGCTTCAAACTTCTCTCTGCAAACAATACTCTTTCTCTATCCCATAAAATAATGCATATATATTTTTTGAAAAAGTCTTTACAGTGGAACTTTGACTATTAATTCTTTTGTTTTAAATATGACATCAATAAATACAAATTGAGCATCATATTAAAGTATTTTTTTAATATAAATTCAAGTATATAACATACATACTAAAAAATATGTTTTTTGCTGAATTGTTGGTCAAAGTTTTAAAATATTATCTTTTCTAAAAATATGTACACCTTATTTTATAAGATGGTGGAAGTATTAAACAATACCATCTATAGTTCTGTATCCCTACATATTCCACAGGAGACGGTCTAAGAGAGGAGGATACGCACTAGTAGTGCTTGTCCATGCACTTCGACGTTTGCCTTTGTAACGAGTGATACACTTGTGTTTTCTTCAGACGAGGGCTTGCCGCATGGGTGCCGAAAGCAAGGCACCGGCCGCCAGAGATCCCAGACGTCGACGACAAACTCGATTAATTTTCTGCTGCAGCTTCGAAGGAAAGTTGGGAATAACCAACAAAACACACAAGAGACGCCTACCGTGGTCACTACGTATATATACTTTTGACCCATCCTTGGGCCTAATAAGACGGTAACAATAAGACTAGCTAATCAGCTCAGCTCTAGCCTCTAGCTAATCACCGGCCGCGCGGCTGGTTTCCAGATCCAGATCAACAGCAATTCATGGCTAGCTGCGAGCCAAAGGGATCAGCGAAGGGCGCTCGCGGCGCGCCAGAGGCCTGCGCCGTCGCCGACATCGACCCCAAGCTGGAGTTATACGACGGCGCCAACACCTACGTCATTCGCCTCAATCTTCCAGGTAATTAATTTAAGTATTATATTATATATATATACTCCTACTCCACGTTGGATTGATCGCGTCTGCGTGTCATGCCATGCCTCATGAGATGAGATGGCGCTAGTTGCTATTATTGCATGACGTGCGTGATCGATGATGGTGAAGGGTTCAAGAAGGAGGACTTCAAGGTCCAGTTGAACTCCGGCGGCTGGCTTACGGTCCGCGGCGAGCGTCCCGCCGGGTACGTGCGGTTCCACAGACGGCCAACCTCGACGGGGTCGCCGGCCGCTTCGACGGCACCGTGCTGTACCTCACCGTGCCCAAGCAGCCGGTGTGCGAGACCGACATGGTGATGGCGAGGCCGCTGATCGAGGCCAAGGAGGAGTGCGCGGCCGCGCCGGCGCGGGCTGTTAGAGAATGTGAGCCTAACGGCCCATGTCGGCCCATGTGCTAAGGGAAACACTACAAAAGGAGCATTGCGGTCGCCAAGATGGAGGGGATTATTTAGAATACGGTTGTTCAATCTCTCTTCTCCAGTTGTCTTTCTTCCATGTATCCTTACCTTCATCTCTAGTTTCTTCTAGACCCTTCTAGAGTGGCTTCGGCATTCTTCTCCTATCCTCAATCCTCTTACTGTTCTTCCTTCTAAACTCTAATTCTCTGTAATCGCTACCGTTGAGTTCAATCAATACACACGGGTAGTGAGTCGTTAACAATTGGTATCGGAGGGTCGATTCTCGATCAAGCTCCATGGATCCCGCTGCCGTTAAGTTTCTCCTCGACGAGATCGGCAGGCTTTTCGACGAGCAGAACGCGAAGTGGGACGCAAGGTTTTCTCAGTGGAATGCGAAGCGGGAGCCAGAACCGTACCTTGGAGACGAAGTTGAGGCAGAGGAAGTAGCGGCCAGCGATCTGCGTGAGGCGCGCGATCTGGAACGGGAAGAGGTCGAGCATGCGAAGCTCCACGAAGATAGAAGCCAGGGAGCGGCCGATGCGGGGCGAGAGGTCGCGCTCGCGGCACGCTTGCTTGCCGCTGATGCGTGCGCAGCCAGAATCGTCGACGTTGCTGCGCCCTTCGACTCCTACGTCCCGGCCTACGCCGCTCAGTTTGACGGCTTCAACCTCGACCACGCGGCCTTCCTCGGCAACGGGGCCAACTCCGGCCTCATGGGCTCCGCCTTCTTCAAGGAAAGAGAGGAGGCGCGCAGGTGCATGCCCTCGCAGGACAAGCTCGTCATCGACCTAGATCCGCCAGACAACATAGAGACGTCGCTTTCGGAGTCAGCCTTCCACGATGTTCCCGGCGCCAACTACATGGAGGCGCTCACCACATGTTCAACTCCGGGCCTCACCGAGCGCGCCATGGACGAGCTCATCAGGATGGCGCAGGCCGGCGAGCGCCTGTGGGTCAATACGGGTGGTCGCGAGGTGCTCCACGTCGACACGTACGACAGCATCTTCGCCAAGCCCGGCGGCTCGTTCCTCGGCCCAGACGTGCACGTCGACACCTGGGTCGTCGCGCTCGGGCCGCCTTCCGTCGGAATGCCTCATCGCCGACATGGCCGATGGCTCCTCCAAGGTGATCTGGGTCGAGCTGGAGATCGAGGACAGGGTTTCCATCCACCTGCTCTGGTCCGGCCAGGACCGCGGCGTGTCCGGCACCTTCGACGCCGATGTCACGGCGGACTTCCTCCACGCGCAGGAGCTGGACATCATGTGCAGGGCGCACCAAGTGGTGGAGGACGGATACAAGTACTTCCCCGACCACCAGTTCGTCACCTTCTTCACTGCCCCCAACTACCGCTAGCTCGGCTGCTCCCTCACCATCTTCAAGTTGAAGATAGATAGAAGAAGCAGCTCGCCCCTCGAGTGTTCGACCAAATGTCTCAGCCACGATATTGGACTATTCTCTAAAGCTCGTGCTCTGTTAAATGCAGCAAGACAGCAAGCAATGAAAATTGCACTAAACATGCCACAACACCAGACCTGCATAGATGTGATGGAAGAAGGCATATTATGTGGAGACCGACCTGGTGTTTTTGAAGGGAGCCATTGTTTGCTCGATTCCAGGTGTCATGGTGTTTACTTGGACTGTTAGGAATTTTTTTAGAGTTACTGGTTTATACAATCAGCATGACAGAGGTGTGGTGTGGCTAATCGTTGCTCCTGATTGCTACTTTATTCAACACAATGAGCGGGTGCACATGATATTCTATGGCTTCGATCTACTAAGTTTGCAACACTTCCAGGGACATTTCATTGAAGCTGATATGTTTGCTCCTTGGGATGGTCAGGAATTAACCCAGTTTCGATTTTCTGGACTACCAATATATTGGCAGCAGTCACATGGTGAATTTTTCTCAGCTAGCATAATTAGAAAATTTCAGTTCATATCACAGCTGATTTTATTGGCAATTACAGGCCTGAACAGTCTATTATTTTTCAGAAAGCTCAAGTATTCATCATCAGTTGAGATATTTTGTGGTGCACAGTTTTCATTTCCTAATATTCTATTGCCCAAGTCTTGGTCACAGGAGTTAGCCACCAACATAGAAAGACATTTACTACCAGAAATGCTAGAAGTGGCCAATGGCTATATTTTTCATGAGCTTCATCTGATGCTTGCCTCTATTGGAGTGACACATATGATCAGTTGTGGTAAATATTTGATATGGATCATTGGCTTGCTAACTCCATGGGATCCGGGCAGAGTGGTCTTCGACCTCAAGTTCGTGATGCTTTGGCTTGAGGCATTGACATTGTTCCAAGACATGCAGTTACAACGTGTGGAGCCTGACAAGTTCTTTGTTATCACTCTCCTCACATGCTATGCCAACATCGGTGCTTTTGATCAATTTGAATGGGTCCATTGGTATGCTGAAGACAGGAATATGAAGATTGATGCAGTCTGTGGAACAACATTGATGGAGATGTGCTCGAAGTGTGGGCATGTTGACAAGTCACTTCAAATCTTGGTGCAGATGCAAGGCAAAGATGCTGCAGCCTGGACTGACATCATCTGTGATCTGACCACAAATGGTCAGGCAAGCAAGGCTCTTGAACTATTTGAAGAGCAGCCGAGAAGCAAAACAAAGCCTAATGGTATCACGTTCCCTGGAGTACTGAGTGCATGTTGCCATGGTGGCTTGGTCGATGAAGGACAGAGGCATTTCCAAGCCATGAAGGAGGTCTATCAAATAGAGATGAGAATCAAACATTATAGCTGCCTTGTCAATCTTCTAGGACATGCTGGTCACCAGGATGAGGAGGCTGCAACGTCAAACAGCACAGCGCAAATTCCTTGTACTTTTGAGCGGTGCTTGCAATTTTCCTGGGATCCTGGTGGAAGTAATGCTATACATCGACTTGAGGGCAAGTCAATTTTTAAGAAGGGGAGAATGTTAGAGAATGTGAGCCTAACGGCCCATGCCGGCCCATGTGCTAAGGGAAACACTACAAAAGGAGCATTGCGGTCGCCAAGATGGAGGGGATTATTTAGAATACGGTTGTTCAATCTCTCTTCTCCAGTTGTCTTTCTTCCATGTATCCTTACCTTCCTCTCTAGTTTCTTCTAGACCCTTCTAGAGTGGCTTCGACATTCTTCTCCTATCCTCAATCTTCTTACTGTTCTTCCTTCTAAACTCTAATTCTCTGTAATCGCTACCGTTGAGTTCAATCAATACACACGGGTAGTGAGTCGTTAACACGGGCGGAGGCGACGACGTGGGCAGAGGCCCTCGGCGGCAGGGGGCAGATGGCCGCGGCGGCCGTCGCCGGGTTCGCGCTCGGCGCGTTCCTCGTGCACAGGCTCTTGTCGCCCACGAATGCCTAAATTAGTGTTTCGTGGTGTCTACCGTGTACAGAGGTGTGTGATTTGTAGTTGGATTCCTCGCGTATAAATGAAGCACGCGAAGGATGAAAGGAAGCCGAACTCATGCATACTGTTGAGAAACCCTAATGAAGGGTTATGTGGGCAAATACCGAATATAGCCCTGAGGGCTATCGCGTCTCTATATATAGAACATGTACCCTTCATATGGAAGAGAGAAGAGAAAGAGGCCAGAGGCCCAACCCTACACCGTGTCTATTGTGTTTCCTCTGTCGTGCTAATGGGAAGGGAGACGGGTCTTCCACAACTTCTCGCGCCTCTACTGCTGACGGGAGGGAAGGGAGCGGATCTGGTGATCCGTGGTAACGTAGTTCTCAACACGTTATCAGCACGCTCTACCTCAACGTTGCTACGGATTTGATCTACATCAAGTCTTCGTCAAGCCGGCAGGTCTCCGGCCTAGCCGAACTGTCCTACGCGACAGGCTTCGATTCTCCCTCTACGTAATGGAATGGTATGTCTGTATGTCTTTCTAAGTCGATTGGATCTACTGTTCTCGAAGAACAGGCGGCGCGCCGGCCCTCGCAGTGGCCTCCGCTGCTTATTGTGGACTGGTTGTCTCCCTCCCGCGAGCTGCATCAGTCCCGTGGTCGGTGGGCTGGGTTCCTCGCCATTAGCGTTGGCTGCCTATCTGTGCCGCCTACGCGCAACCGCAGACGGTGCGTCAGTGCGTGCTCTGGGTGGCCGCAACCAGCGCGGGCCAGCAGCACGAGCTATCGCGCGGCACGGTGCAAGAGTGGAGGGCGTGGTGGCACGACCGCACGAGAGGGCTCAGGTTATGACTACTAGGAGTCCTACGCCGAGATGCCTGGTGTGAAACGCCAGAGCCGGCCACGCATGTGAACCAGTCGTGAAGATAAGGACGTGCGGGAAAGAGAGCGAAAACCGGATCTCTCACTCCCCTCGCTTCCAGTGCGGCACTGCATGCCACGGATAAGCAGCGACCTCATCCAACCAACGTAAGAAAAGATCCAGTCAAAGTGCATGAGGTGCATGCATGCAATGGTCATATTGCATGTGCGGTCAACAGAAAAGGCCAGGGTCATGGGATCCATAGCGTGCTTATGCACATAGGATAATGACGTCTCCTTAGCATTTTTATTTAATTCGACTTAGTTGCTAATCTCATTCTTGTTTTTTATATAAATAAAATTCCTGCTGAATTTATATAAATTTATAATCATGCTCCCTATTATTAATTCTATGATATTTCATGATTAATGATGCAAATAATAAATAAAACTAAGCATGTTTTTCTGTCGCAATTTATATCTTCATTAATTATTTCCTGTCGCAAATAATTAGTGGAAAAATACATGCTTGAATATGGTAAAATTCTTGTTGCACCTGATGTGCTATGTTCATGCATTAGTTCTGGAGTTTATTTTTCTACTTTTATTTCCCGTAGTAGATAATTGGCAGAAATTATTAAAATGCATATGAAGGTTATATACTGTGCATACTTAAATCGCTCGAAATATTTAGGTTGCGTTGAGCTTTTGTACTCACGTCAAGCGATTAAATGATATATTGGGTACTCACACGTGTCAATCATGCTGCACTATATATTAATCGGCTGAGTTATGGCATTGGCTGAGCATTGGCTGCGCCCTGGCAACACGACGCAGTATTTGTGCCGTTCGAACTTGGCTGCGTCATATGATTGCTATGTCGCGCTCTCCATTAATCGGATCGCTCTCGTTGAGTCAGACCGCCATCGCCGAGTCGCGTATTTTTCGCAAGCCCTGTAGGCACTGTCCGTCTGCCGTGATCATCGGGTCACAATTGCGCCTGTTGCGCACGTTGCGTGGACTTATCGTGTACCCCAATTACCGAGCCATAATTGTGCCTGTTGCGCTTATTACGAAGGCTTGCTATACTGTCGTAGCCTTGATGGCCGCACACGCGTTGACGCCAGATACGCTAGAGCTTGTACCCGCGTGGATAGTGGTGGGTTGTTCAAGGTCCTGAAGTCACATTATGTGCAACCTTCGTAAACAATTTTGTTTTCACTTTATATTTTGTTTGATTGTGTTGTGTGGCATCGTATATTTATATATATCGCCAAGTGGCCATAACAACTATATTAAATCTGGGAAATTAAATCGAAATACAATGAAACACAGATAAGTTAAATCTCTGCTCTCTCCTCGTGCATAAAGTTTTACCCGAAGTAACCTGAAGAAATTCAATATTAATGCATGAAAGCCTTTTTGGCACAGAAAACATCACAAATTGGGATTTTATTAGTAAGCAATAAGACCTTGTCAGATGAATAAATGCTAGAATCTCAGTCATACATTGCTCAACCAGATGTTGGCACATTGCTATTTGTCGCTGAACGGCATGAAGCGAACTTTGAGATAAATGGCTAGTACCTTAGCAACACGAAGTTGCGAGTACATCGAAAGGTAATTCTGAGAATTTTTTCACAACGTTGGTGTGAAAAAAAACATTGTGTGTTCTCGTCGAACCACTTTACTCGGCCTATCTAGGACCTCTATGCTTGTGTGCTTTTGTTGCATACATCTCTCAGAATTTAAATACTTATAGCCGCTGAATTGACTTGGGATAATCTTTTGACTGGTATGGTATATACTATAAACCAAATGGTAAAGGTCGATCCTGAATAGACATATATCTGGGGTTTATGTAGCAGAACTACATTGTATTCCACCCCTTGGCATGCTTACCATAATCTATATCTGATCTACCAGAAGTAAGAAGAGTACAAAAATAGCCATGGAATCCCACATCACCACAAAGCTTGAAGCTACATTAGGCATTAATTTGTCCTTGGTTCTTGGCGTCGGAAGATCCACAATTCTCGGCCGCAATACTGTCAGTGATGGTAATTTGTGATAGAAATATGAAGATCTTGTAGAGACCTATTGTATCCTCTCTACTCCTGATGATTTCTTCGTATGAGAGCAGTAATATCTGTTGTTGAAGATGGATCCTGGCGGACACCAGTCCTATTTTCATTCTTGCCAAGCAGTTATCATCATTTGCTTCATCAAAAGCTAGTTATATGGTGATTTTCCCAGATAAAATGAATTCTTGGCCATGTCTGTTCTATTCCAAAGCTTCTCTTTTTGCTGAACAATAAAGAGATCGAAATAATGCTATATAGAACAAATTGGTATATAATATGAGGAGAAATGTTTGCCTTGCTGGCAGCATCACAATTTATTAACTATTGTTATAAATTCTCTCTCAAAATTATAATACCTAAAAATGTTGCATAAATCGATACCCAATTTCAGAACGGTATGAGTAATTGGGTAAACCATGGGCAATAATAAAATGAGCTGGACTATACATCTCTGCATATAAAAATCTTTGCTTGGCAGCATTGGCCTGATGCCGTGCACTTTACTACCAATATAAGCACACACATTTTTCCTATGTGCCTCAAAGCACAATACAACCAGTGAATGTCTTTGTGAGCGTTAGACCCTGATGGTCATTTTACTTGTTGATCTGAAGTCAACTAATGGCTCAAAACGACGAATGGTATTCATGAGCCCCTGAAGATGCCTTATGGATTAAATAAGTGTTGTGCATGTTAGTCTAAATCTTAATGATTGACTGTGCATTTGGTAATAATAACAATAAGTTTGCAGAATTGTAACCATGAAGCAACTTGTTGTTGCGTGTCTCGCTGAATGTTGAGATTAACCCTTCATGTTGAAGGACAAATATGTAGTATTCATGCCACTACATTAATCTAAGTCCAAAGCTCACTGCATAAAACCACTATTTGTAATGTGCGTAAGATTTCCCAAATAAATCACCACAATAGCATACATTGGCCACAACTGGATGATTGTGGTTGAGGATTTTATCTGTTTGCTTTTAGAACATCTCGGCATTAGGGGGAGGAATGCCCATATAATGTAATGCCTCGATATTCTATTAAACGCACAAAAGCCAAACTGAACCTGTCGTTCGGTGTGTACTCCTGTATATATGGAGTTTGCCAGAAATCATTGAGGAGTAACCATATTGGTTTGAATGCTTCTACCTGATGTAGATGTGGATATACCCGGGATTAATATCATATCCACATTTGACTTATTGGCATTTTTGATCTATTCTCGGGGACGCCTGCGAATATGATCCATCAGCCTTAGTCAAAGCATATGTTCTGATTGCAGATTCACGTGGTCTGTGATAACTCTCCTCTGATTAATTCACCCTGATGGTGATTTGCCTCACGAAGAGGTTCATCTTGATGATGAAATTCCTAGCAATGCGCGCAATATCATTGTGCTGGGAATACGGAACAATGAATCTTTCGTTTTGGGAAATGACGGAGATCATTATTAAATGTGGGAGACAAATGTGTCGACACCTATCTTGCCTCTCTAGATTGCAAAGGGATCCAAAACAAAGTCCTAGGCATGAGTGCTTTAAGCTCTCTTATCGGGTCATTGATAAATGCAATCGAGGCTGAACCAATAATCGCAAAATGAAAGTCATGAGCTTGAAGTTCGGACATTTATGGGCACTATTGAAATAATGTGTGGTGAATGCGATGGTTCAAGCGGTCTTGTGAGAGACCCATCCCACGTATGTGTTGAATAAACACTGTTCCGCTATGTAATATATCTGGCAAATGGCATGAATTAAAATATGCAGTTAATAGGATTCTGAAGATCCGTCATGAGATCCTAGGAGGACACATATCTTTGAATTATAAATATGCAACATATAAATCTCATATCGAATAATACATTCATGATGAATGATCACTCTTCTATGTAGGGAGAATATCTCGTAGTTGAGACTATCGTTCCTAGATGGAACCTATCCAGAAGAAACAAAGTCTGTGTTGAACACCAAAGTTTGATAATCCCTATAAAGGGATAAAGACCCATACAGACCCAAAAAGGAATAAGATGAGGTACCAAAGGACTTGAAGTTCACCAAATAAGCACATGTGCATTCCATGAGTTTTACTCATGGTAATTTCCACTAGATGTGGAATTACGGTATCCTCTAAAGCCCTGATGGCAGAAACCTATAAGGTTTAGGTGTTACTGGCAAAATATCCCCATTATGCCAGAATGACAGACTATAATGATGTATCTGATCGATGAAAAATCCCTGATGGATTACGATCTTAGATGGACTTTTGTGACACCATCATAGATGTTGCAATGGATGAACGCCTCGAGCGATGTGTCATATTTAGAATATGTACTATTGCAACTATATTATTCCCTAAGTCCTATTGAAGGACATGTTATTTGCTTTGCACAACTATGTATAAATTGTGGTGTAAGATAGAAAATGATAGCACCCCAACCTCATCCATTCTCGTTATTCCAGATGAACAATGAGATATATATCTTGAAGAATATGCTTGAGTTATGAGGGATAACGACTTTGACATATGTCATCGTCAGGGGGAGCGAATGCTTATATTGATCACAATCGTGTGACAATAAATATCATATTCTATGCCCTGAAGGCGTCAGCTTGATGATCAATATGTGAACCTTTATGGAAGTTTCTATCAAATATGTAGATCTGGTCGATCGAACACCACTAGTTGAAGTGGCTTATTTATGTTGATACGTGCACTTACCTCATGTATCCTAGAAGTGAGTTGAGGTGAAGTTCCTGAAATAATCTTTGCAAGGATATGCAATCTGTTTGCTAAATCTATATGTGCATATACTTCTAGAAGAAAATATTTTGCCATATTGATACAGTTTTGCAAAGATCAGGGGAGCACATTTCTAAAGTTAGCCTTTGTAGAAGATTCGGTAGAATCTAGATCCCAGAGGATCGAAATCTGTCCCGATGACAGCTGTTGTACTCTTTTTCCCTTGGTGAGTTTTCTTGAAGTTTCTCACATGAGGTTTTTAACGAGGCAACAAAGTGCAAATGCAATTTGTATCACCATGCACTCTTTCTCCATATTTTTCCCACTGGGTTTTTTTGGAGTTTTAACGAGGCATGTGTTGGTCGCGGTATTCGCCCAAGGGGGAGTGTTGAGAAACCCTAATGAAGGGTTATGTGGGCAAATACCGAATATAGCCCTGAGGGCTATCGCGTCTCTATATATAGAACATGTACCCTTCATATGGAAGAGAGAAGAGAAAGAGGCCAGAGGCCCAACCCTACACCGTGTCTATTGTGTTTCCTCTGTCGTGCTAATGGGAAGGGAGACGGGTCTTCCACAACTTCTCGCGCCTCTACTGCTGACGGGAGGGAAGGGAGCGGATCTGGTGATCCGTGGTAACGTAGTTCTCAACACATACAAGCAAAATAGTCGGTTAACAGTACGTAGCGACGCGCAATAATATCCACGTAATTTATCCATAAAAAAATTACAAGATTTTTTATCACATAATATTTTTTATGGACACACGGATACCATAGACAGCAAATCGAAGACTTCATCCCTTGCCTCCCCCACTTCTAAGGTTTCATGGAGAAGGAGGGGAAGGAAAGATGCGGTCATACATGTTCGTTGCCGGAAAAGGACACCGCGAAGACATGGACATCTGAAGGCGGCATAGGTAGTATACCGCTAAATTATATAGGGAGAGAGCACACAAACGGAGAAAAAAGCCCAGCCGGAGCAGCTCCAAACCGAGAGGCACCCGCACCAGTCGTCAGTCCGAGAAGGACGAGAGAATACGAGTGTCTTCCCACCCTGAACCTACCGAAGCGACACAACACCACCACCGACTCCGTAGCATGTGCAGACTGCTGCCACGCTATGAGCATTAGTTGTCCAATATCTCAAACCTGGACTCATCATCGTCAAGATAACCTAAGCGTGGCAGGCGCCACATGTCCTTCTCAATGACACGCACAGAGAAAGGCCAACTATCTCATATTTTAAGAATCGACGGACATGAGATTTTAGCTTTGGATAATATGCCAACTATCTCATATTATTAAGGTGTACCTGGATACTCAGATTTTGGTATAAATCTACCCACAAAATGAGATACGTTGGGTATAATATAAGATTTTTTTGTGCTAGATTCTAAGAATCTAAACAAACCAAACAGGCCGTGAATAAATGGCTAATAAGAAAGCTGCTAAGAGCAACTCCAGTAGTTCTCTAAAAGACTTCCTAAATCAATAATTTAGTTAGTTAACATGAAAAATATTCTCCAACAGTTCTCTAAATGAACTTTCTAAATTTAACAACTTGTCATCTAACCTCATTTTCTCTCTACATTTGGCAACCATTTAACAACTCACTAAACAAAAATGTTGACTGCATTATATAGTTTTTGTGACTTATTTTTTATGTGGATAAATACAAAACAAAATTACAACCTATATTTAGAGAACTGTTGGAGAACTCACATTTTTTACTCCAAAAACCATTTAACAACTTCTTAAATCTGTGATTTAGAGAGCTAAAATTTACATAACTATTGGAGTTGCTCTAAGAAGTTTGGGGTAAGAAGCCGCCTCGAAACCGGGCCAATAATTGTTGGGCTGGCGAGTAGTTTGGGTCAAGGTTGATATTCGGATTTGTTGGGTCAGGCGCCTGAATCGTCCACAATGAGCCACGAGATCAACTACACGATTAAGGCCCAAGGTGCCGAAACAAACTGTTGAGAGTGAGAAGGCCGAGGCCGACGTGCCACGCTCGGATCTCACAACTAGTCACAAGCTGCTTCTCCATATTCCACAATCCACACATCCGGACCGAGCGCGACCCCACCTCCCAGATCTCATCTGCGACGACCTCCTCCCTCCCGATCCCGCTCCGTCTCCCCCCACCGCCACCGCTGCCGCTGCCGCCTCCCCCACCGAGGTCTTGTCTTCGGCGATCCAGCCGGAGCCCGCGGCGGCGACGATGTACGGGTGGGAGATGCTGTCGTTCAACATACACGATGGGTTCCTGGAGGCCATCGTGCGGGGCAACCGCTCGGGCCTCCTCACCGCCGCCGACTACAACAACCTCTGCCAGTGCGAGACCCTCGACGACATCAAGATGCACCTCACCGCCACCGAGTACGGGCCCTACCTCCAGAACGGTGAGATCCTCCTCAGGCCTCCTTCCTTGGCGCTTCGGGTGGGGTGGGGAAGCTACCGTGCCGTGCGGCAGCTTCTTAGTCTGCTCTGATATGCTAGGGTGCGCGATTTGCGATCTGGCCAGCGCGAATTGTGATCCCGGTTGTGGATTACGGGCTCGTGCTACTAGCATGGCTCGTTCTCGATCTAGTCTAATGCTTCGCTTTATGGTGTCTTTTTTTTCTCCAATTCGTTGGTCTCGGGTGGTAAGCAATCCAGATCACTCGCAGGCTATCTGATTTTTTGAACTACTCACGTAAGCCCACTGGGTCCTGTATAGCGATACCAGTAGTCGGTGATTCAACAGATTGTTCGTGGAGTCTAGTTAGGTACTTAGGTATACAATATCAAAGTACTAACTAATTCTGTACTGATATGTTGTGTACATGTGAGCATCTGAAATTCAGATAAATTCCTACCGGTTTGCTTAGTACTTCTGTGATGACTGTAAAACACTATTTAACCTGTCTAAAGGAATTTGGCACTTAGGGAAATTAATTTCATGGATCCACTTACATTTGTGGGTCAAATGTATCAGCAAAACCTGTTCAGCCATTATGGTTGGTCCTGTGTTCATACCTTGACGCTTCCTGACATTTAGTGGCCAGATTGTTTTACATATTTTGCAAATTACATTTTCATCTGTTTCTAGAAATTGTTTTACTGGGCAGTCTGGGCTTCATATGCTGTGTATAGAGGATGTGGTATGTTCTTGCTTAGGGCTCTTTATCCATGCCATGTGTCTGTCTCTGTCACAATAGAATGTTAACATGTATAGCCTATCTTATGTCCACCATGGTCATGCCGATTGCGTAAATTTTCATTACTGTACTATAGTAAGTTATGTTGCACTCTATAATATTTTATTCGAACAATGTAATGAGTTCTGCCAAATCACAAAGTTTTGTGTTGAGTAAACTTAATGTTGGCAATTGTTTTCATGAAAGTATTTTCACTGTATGCTTTCTCAATGAATCACAGAACCTTCACCCTTGCACACAACGACAATTGTGGAGAAGTGCACTCTTAAACTAGTCGATGAGTACAAGCACATGCTGTGCCAGGCCACTGAACCACTATCTACGTTTTTGCAGTATATAACGTAAGTGAATAAGTGTTGCTTTGATCCTTACATTTTGTGTTGAAAACTGGACCCGGTCTTCATATATTTCATCGACACATACTAACATTTCCAGCGTGCAGTCGTTTGATTCTAACATGATGTTTTTCTCAGTTATGGCCACATGATTGACAATGTTGTCCTTATTGTAACTGGGACACTGCATGAGAGAGATGTTAACGAACTTTTGGAGAAATGCCACCCATTGGGCATGTTTGACAGGTATTATTGTTGTGCCACTCTTTTTCCCCTTTTTTGTCAATTAAGATGCATGAATAACACCGAATACTAATCATTATGTCTTCTTGCTGATCAACAGCATTGCATCACTTGCTGTTGCTCAAAACATGCGTGAGCTTTATAGATTGGTTCTAGTCGATACACCACTGGCCCCTTACTTCTCAGAGTGCATTACATCTGAGGTAAATACTGCAGCTGATCATTTGTGCATTACATATGTGCTCCAACAAATATCAGCTCATCATTGTTCTTACTTTTCTTGACAGCTAACATTGCTTTGGTAATGAGAACTGCTGGTATTTTGTAGGATTTGGATGACATGAATATTGAGATTATGAGGAACACTCTCTACAAAGCATATCTTGAGGACTTCTACAAATTTTGCCAGGTATGTACTGGAGATGGTGGCTTTGATGATGCTTTGTCAATAATCTTAATTGTTCTGTTGATAATTTGCCTATTATCTAATTTCTAAATGACTATTTTGGTACAGAAACTAGGTGGTGCAACAGCTGAGATCATGTGTGATCTCCTTTCATTTGAAGCTGACAGAAGAGCTGTTAACATTACAATAAATAGGTAAATATTGTTGGATTTTGCATTTCCAACTTCACATCTTCTAGTTTTTTTTGCATGCAAAATTGCCTTCCTAATTTCTATGTTATGTTTTGCAGTATTGGTACTGAGTTGACAAGAGATGACCGCAGGAAGCTGTACTCCAACTTTGGTTTATTGTGGGTTTTCTTTTAAAGAAACTATTGGTATTTTTTTTGTTACGACGTTCAGTTTTTATATGTGAGTTTGATTTTGATTTAATGTCCTTCAGGTATCCATATGGCCACGAAGAATTGGCCGTTTGTGAAGATGTTGACCAGGTATGTCTCTAATTCTGTTTGATGCATTATTCATTATAGCACACCCTGCAATGGTCTTTATTTCACGCCTTTTAATCTTCTGTGCTTGTTAGGGTCACATTTTCCTATTTGATGCCATACTATGGATTTTTCTTTAGTTCGTGTTGTAGTTTTGTTTAAGATGTTACATTGTGGACTTAGGGTTGGTAATGGGCTCTAAATTTTACACTATAAAATTTAAGGATCAAATCTGATTAGGATCGGACTTTATTTCTATTCATTTTTGAACTAAAATCAATTAAGGGCCTAAACAAATTGTGAAGGAACATTTGGATCGTGATCCATTACCACCACCCCTGTGGACTTCCTCCCTTGAAAATTAATGTCTTTCTATACCCTGTTTTTACAAGAGGTTTTCTATGGCACAGTGTACTAGAAACATATGTACTCCCTCTGTTCTTTTTTATTTGTCGCGTTTTAGTTCAAAAATGAACTAGCGGGCGATAAATATTCGAGAACGGAGGTAGTACATTGCTTCATGACAAACTACTGCTTGGTGCATTCCTCTCGAGGTCATGTCTGTAGTGTAGGCCTCTAGTCTTTCAAGGTGGACTGCATTTGCAGGGAGTGCAGTGAATACCTGTGTAAATTGTAATTACATCTTTTCATTTTTCTTGTTCGTCATGTAGGTTCGTGGTGCAATGGAGAAGTACCCACCATACCAGTCTATATTTTCCAGGATTTCATATGGAGAAAGTCAGATGTTGGATAAGGCATTTTATGAGGAGGAAGTCAAGAGGCTATGCTTGTCCTTTGAGCAGCAGGTATTTATTTATTTATTTGCTTCGTATGTTATAGCCTTACAGGAATCATCACTGCATGCTATGACAGTTGTACTCCTGGAAATTCAAAATCGTTCTCCATTCATGGTGCTATCTTCTGACACGTATTGTATGGGCCTTGTAGTTCCACTACGCTGTTTTCTTCGCTTACATCAGGCTCCGCGAGCAGGAGATCAGGAACCTGATGTGGATCTCTGAATGTGTCGCTCAGAACCAGAAGTCCCGGGTCCATGACAGTGTCGTCTTCATATTCTGAGAACCCCCGCCACTATATATGTATGTACAAAATGCCTGCTTTGATGATGGCACAATCGCTCGACAATTATAAATCTGGGACTTATTATTATTCCCATTCCCTCTGTTAGACGCCGGCGTAAAAAATGCCAGACCTGGAGTTGATGTATTATTTGTTTTGTAGTCAAATAAAGGTGTGATTATCTGGCACACAAAATAAAATCTTGTGTATTTTGGAACAGACCTTCATCGTCAATGCACAGTATGCTGTCAATGCACAATATGTGTGTGCAAAAGCAAAATAGATATATCATGCACACATGTAGGGGGAGATATCTCTACGCCTTGAGTTTCAATATGGATGATCTATCTCACAAATGGGACTTCAAAGCTAGTGGAATTGAGGTATTGAGTAATTCCTTGTCCACTTGGCTCAATAATCAAGTATCTTGATATAGGAGCAAGTAAGAGCATTGAATCCAGCTCAACTTGGATCAGGGGTGATCGACGATCGAGACCACGATAAAAAAATCCAATGTCTCTCTTGTCCATTACTTGATTACTTACTATCTCTTGGATTAGTTGCATCATTGTTCATTACTAGACTCTTTGATTCTTGCTCACCTTAGGTTGGCAACCTATCTTAGCTCAACATAGGCTAGATAATTTATCCCTCTTGTTGTACTGATTAAATTTCTCTAGTGTTGTTGATTTTAGTCGAAAAAGTCTGTTCACCCCCTCTAGTCGATGTTCTAGATCCTACAACGAAGCCATGTATTTCCTCATCAACATCATATTGTTCAGTTGGTAATGCTGGGGCTTTTCGCTTCTCTTGCCTTTGACTGACAGCTTCGATCTACTAAGTGTCTTCATTGTAGTCTTGCTCTTCTGGGTTGTTAGCACGGTCAGTTACGCTAAAAACTTTCTCTTTCTACCTTCATGGAGGCATGATGGTGGTCATTGATGAGTTCAATAGAGATGGGCACCAAATGTTGGTATCGATCACGATTCTGCAAAGGATCATAATAGGACAACATAATTTAGGCAAAGTCCATCTTTTTACCCTTGGAAGGAGATAAAGGAAGAAAGGGGTGCACTACATGATTCCATTGTTTAAAGGTCATATAGTTTTGGGATATGAAACACAAATACGAATACCATAAGACAAAGATAGCAATATGTAATTTTGACAAATGAATGTCAAGGATAAAAGTAATCTTAGTACTTACGCGCCTACAAAAATGTTCATCCATGTAGCAGCGACACTGTTCACCTATTTATAAGATCTAGCCATTGTACATATTCTTTCAAATTTACAAATATAACCTTCCTAACAAATATGAGTCTTTCATAATGGAGGACGTACAACTTAGTAATTTTACACCTCTGACATCATATACGACTTCTCCTCTCGAGGGACTTCGACATCATTGGAGAATGAAGGTTTAAGGGTCGTTGAAGCTCCGTCTTTGTCCCATGACATATCCGAAGCTATTTTTCTCCTTGCCTCTATGTTCTTTGGCCTCGAGGCTACCTCAAAAGCTTTGACCTCTCAAGCTTTTTTCCTGAATCAATACCCTAAAAAGCATTCTAACAATAAACTTCGTTAATTTGGACATTTGGTTAGGGACCTTCTCCCCAATACCGGCCAATATCAACTCCAACATGGTCGACGGACTCACCGACTAGTTGGCCGAGACGGCCGATGTTGGGACCGACACGGTCGGTACCGATCGACATGTCTCCCATATCAACGGTCAGTATAGGCGTGTGTTAGAAGCAGTCTAACCTGCAAGAGAGTGTGAAATACTCTTGCATTGGTATATGGGAGCTGATTGAGAAACTGCTACTTATAGACAGACCAGGGTCTGATGATCCAGGAAATTATGAGAAACAAAGGTTTTGTTGAGCTAAATAATGTAGACTTCGCTGAACTCTACTCACAGCCTGCTGGTATAGCCGGTGGCAACAACGACACATGGGGAAGAAACTCAAAAACCCGAAGTCAGTCATGTTAATTGCAACAATCACAACAAACTTCGGAGGTTTTTGACATTTTCAGGTAAGTGGCCGTTTGGGAGGGCTCCTCGGCAGCTCCAGTACCGACTTCTCGCTGAAGCTCTCCCAAACGCTACCCACAAAACAGCTCTTGAGCAAGAGCAGGAGCTAGAATACGGCTGAGAGCCGGAGCTCAAATTTTTGGCTCTCCACGGCTCCACGTATGGGCACTGCGTCTCTCCTCGAGCAGACACCTCTCTCCAAGCCACCCCCATGATGTGATTCAAGAAGGTTGCACGGTGAGCAAAGCATTGGTCGTCCATGCGCTGATGCAGCTGGCAGCGAGATCGTTTTACTCCAAATCAAATAATACAAAAATAATACACGAGGAGCCGTTTTGCCAAACGATTTGTAAAAAGCACATGCTTTTGTTGAGGAGCTACTCCTTTAAAGAAGCCAGATCCATAACTATTTTTAGAGGTGCCGGAGCCCTCCCAAACGGGTCCTAAATATATATAGTAGATAGGACCACATTGCACGTACGATTTGTTCGACTGCCTGTCTATATAGACTCACTGTGGGCATTCGGGTTAGCCCGAAAATTTGGGTCGGGTTTTTCGGGCTTTCTAAATTTCGGGTTTCTAGAAACGATACGCAAAAGCAGTGTGACTGTATTGTATACCCGTTAATTCGGGTACCCGAATTTTTCAGGTTCGGGTTTGGGTAGCCCATTCTACCTGTTTTCAAACCAACTTGGTTAGCCACTGCTTGTCTGCTTTAGTTCACTGTGGTGCATTCCATTTCCAACAGCAAACAAAAAAACATGCATCACAACTGCACAACAAGCATTTAGTGTTTTAAAAAATTTCACATAGCAAAAGTGTAGCACATCACATCAGTTTGACTATTTCTGTCTTCCTGAGAGAGACAAATCATCACATTATTAGTTTACCACAACTCAAAGCCATAGTCGGGCAATCAACAACCAACCAAGCAAAAGCAGGCAACTAGGCAATCACACAGCCACACGCCCATAGGCCATAGTCCAGAACAGACGTTCCACGGTCAGCATAGGCAACAGGCACTTAGACTGGCTCCAATAGGTCCTCTAAAGGGCCCTCTACCTTAAATTTAGAGGATACAACACACTCTATCCAATCCAGCAAGAGACTGCAAACGAGTCTCTAAATTTTAGAGTGTGGTCTTCAGCCGCTAAATGTGGAGATGCACTGTAGATCCGGTATCCTGCACGAGATGGTTCTTTTGGCTGCTAGTGTACCTGGTGTATGTCCTTTTTATTATCTTTTATTTCTTGTCGACCAATGATGTAAAGAGAGAGAGAGTAGAGAACGGACTTTAGAGGATAAATTTAGAGGACTTTATTGGAGACGCTGAAGATATAGAGAACGAACTTTTTTAGAGTATGCTGTAAAGGACAGAGAATATTCCTTTAGAGGATGAAATTTAGAGGATGTTGCTGGAGATAGTCTTAAGCGAGCAGCAAGGTAGCAGACCACTACAATATTTGCACGTCTGCACTGGTGTACGGTCCATGTGGAGATGCTTGGTTGCTGGGCTGCTTCGCTGGGCGCCTGGGCATTGAATTACTGGGTCGTGTGCGCGGCCTGTCATTGGCTTGACGGCTAGCAATCTAGCACACAGGTAATACTTCAGGTTTATTGGGTAGTTTGGGTACCGCGGGGTATTACCCGATTAGGCCCGAATTTAAATCGGGTATTTAGTTTCGTTACCCACTGAAACCGTTCGGGCATCAGACTTTGGGCTAAACGGATATAGGCTCGGGTATTTCGGACTTCGGGCTCGGGTTTTGAAAGTGCATTCATCCCTTTTGTGAGTTTTGGTGATTTGGATAACAACACATTTAAAAAACTAACAAGTTTGCTAAGTGTTGAACAGGAAATTCAGTATGACGAACATACTTGAATAGTATATAATGAACAGTGAACAAAGGTTCAACACGAGGATAAATAACCAATGGGACAATGTAAATGGATATAATATGATCTCTATATTGGTTTGAATATATGGACAAGACCTGAGAAATTACTACATACATATGATCAGAATAGAGGATAAAGTGATTAAGAGGATTGGTTAAGCCAAAGTGGATAAGATATGAGGAATCGTGAATTGGCTTGACCATATTACTATCAGTCCATATATATGCTTCTATGAGAATCAAACTAGAGCTTGATTGATCTTAACAATTATATCTAGAAGACAATCAAGCAAGGTTCACAATATTGAAGAAATGATTCTCTCAATGGATGCTCAATAGGATGTGACTCAAGAATGGCTTGATAGGGTGAAGATAGCAAGGAAAGGGCTTCGAGGAACTAAGCAAAGGTGAAGGCCAAGTGACGGCTTGTAGACCGAGGTACCATGGCTAAGGTGAAGAAGAGAGTACTTGCACTAAGTCGATGAACTAATCAGCTATGAAGAGTTATAACATGTTGATGCATCAGTAAGGTGACTTGAAACCATGATTTGAACTCATATATGGTGATATGGTACAAGTCACATGGTTTGATTTGTGTTTGCTTCAAAAGGTGAGATAAAGATGTTTGTGATCCTTATGAAGCAACGCCATGGAGAAATCACACATGAGACACCAATGACTCAAGGAGTTTACTTCATTTTATTTATTTAACTTGAGTATAGGAATCGTCGTACTATAAAGGGGGATCCAAAAAGAAGGTTGGTGTTTGCCAAAGCTCAAGCCTCTATATTCAAAAGCTATTTTTGAAAACCAAAAATCACTTTAACATTATTTGGTTGACCATGGTTAGGTTTGAGAAACCTAGAGTGTTCTTGCTGAAAAGCAGCTGAACTTCTTCAACTGCAGCTGAACTTAACTTCAGCTGAGTTGAGCTTCTTCAGCTGCAGCTGAGCTTTTCAGTTGAGCTAAACTTTAGCTGAGTTGAGCTTTCTCAACTTCAGCTGAACTCAACTTCAGCTGTGAACCTCTTTGACCATACACCAGCTGAACTTGCCTCCGGGCAGTTGAGCTGGGGTTTTCTCTCCTAAACTCACTGGTCAAGACCGGTTGAACTGGTCCTGAGGGGCAGTTCAGCTGGTCTCTGACCCCTTTGACCTCTAATCTGCAGTCTGCCAGTCAGACTGGCAAACAGGTCGCCAGGAGCTGTCAGGGGCGGTTCAACCGCCCCCCCTAGGCGGTTCAACCGGTGTTGGTCAACTTTGACCAGTCTGCGGTCAGTCTACGCGTCAGTCTGCCAGTCAGACTGGCAGACAGGCTGCCAGGTCTGCCAGGGGCGGTTCAACCGCCCTAGGGGCGGTTCAACCGGTCTCAGGCAGAAAAATCTGCCCAAACGGCTAGTTTTGAGCTCCACCTATATATACTCCCTCCTACCTCTCTCCCACAGCGAAGAGCACGATTTGAACTCCATTTCCAACTTGAGAAACTCCTCCCACTCTCTCTCACACATCTCTTGCCTCTCCCATTTCAAATCTTTGGAGAGAAATCTTTGAGTGAGCTTGAGAGCTACGGTTTTTGTGCTTCATCTCTAAATCTCTCTCGCTCTTCTTCATTCGAGCTTTGGTACTACATCGAGTTCTTTGTGGATTCATTACTCTTGGAGCTTCTAGCTCTTAGACGACTAGGTGTCTCTTGTGAGTCTCCAAATCTTATGGAAGACCACAAGAAAGTTTGTATTACCCGCTCGTTTGAGCAAAGATTATTGTATGGGCTTGACCTTTGTGATCGGCAAAGGGAGGATTAGGGTTGAAAGAGACCCGGCTCTTTGTGGGCGCCTCAACGAGGAAGTAGGGCACCTTGGTGGTGTGACCGAACCTCGGGATAAATCTTGTGTCTCTTGTGATCTTGCTCATTGTGTTTGTTTGTGTTCTTCGTTCTCTCACCCTTCCGTGGAAGATTTGTTCATATCTTTTTGGTGTGTGGATTTTGAGAAGTGCCCTTCTCAGATCTACTACTTTGAACTCTGTGGATCATTTAGAACATCTCATTTCCAAAGTTAACTGGGTGAATTTCGAGATCAATTCAGTTTTACCCAGTTTGCTTCTAGTTTTTGTAGAAAAAGTTTTAACTTGCCTATTCACCTCCCTCTAGGCAACTTTTAGGTTTTATGCCCAGAGCTAATATAGACAGATCAAGAGATCCTGCAGTCTGTATATGCAGAAAAGAGCACAACCAGCTACAATAATAGAAGGCGCTGCTGCAGCCGACACCACCACCTCCGCGGCATCAGTAGAGCCGGGCCGCGCCACCTTCAGGGCGCGGTGCAGCGGCGCGGCCACGATGAGCGACGGGTGCCAGTGGCGGAAGTACGGCCAGAAAGTGGCAGCAACCCGTGCCCGCGCGCCTACTACCGCTGCACGGCCGGGCGCGCCCGACTGCCCCGTCAGGATGAAGGTCCAGCTGTGCGCGCGCGACACGGCCGTGCTGGTCGCCATGTACGACGGCGTCCACAACCACCCGCTCACGCCTACGCCGCCGCGGCGATGGCGTCGTCCACCGTACTCGCGTCGTCCACGCCACGCGACGCGGCAGGCGCTGCTGCTACCGCCGCTCACCGCGCTGCCACCGGCGCCGCAGCGCTATTCGTTCAGCGGCGCCGCCGTGGCCATATCCGGCCCGCCGACTGCGGCGTCCAGTCAATACAACGTCGTCGTCCCAATGGCTAACATCATGATGAAGGCGGTCGCAGACCCTAGCTTCCGAACGGCGGTGATGGTCGCCGTCGCCAGCTATCTCGGCGAGCAGTGCGGTGGAAGAAATGTCGACGACATCTTGACCTTGGCACCTCCCTGCTAGGTGCTAACTGATGGGCTCACACAGTCACACTGGCTACTGCGCTAGGATAGGGGAAAAATGACTTGTACATTTATCGCATTCGATTTAATTTGTCCTTTGCTTACCAGTAACCTACTCCAGGTTGTAACATCATTGTTTTCATTAGCATATCTCACACACGGTTCTCAATTAATTAGTCTTGTAATTAATAGCATTCTTTTTTTTTATGGAAATTGGTTCGTATTGATGTGATATGAATTAGCAGTAACATGATGGTACAATGCAGCCGTTTGAGGTGTTTGGTTCCTAGACACTAATTTTTAGTTCCTTTATTTTATTCTATTTTAGTCACTAGATTATCAAATACGGTAACTAAAATACATATTTAAAGACTAAAATGAATGGACTAAAAAAATAATCCCTGGAAAACTAAACACCCCCTTAATCTTTGTTGGCATTAATATACATGGTAGTATGGTACTAATAAATAAATTGGTCATCTACCTCTGTGAATTCCATGAAATTGATCAGCGTGGATTTTGTTTTAGATTCATGAAATTGGTTATGTTCTTCGTGGCGGGAGCGGCGTAGATAGGATTTTTTTTAATGAGGTATGCCATAATTTTTTCGTAAATAATTTAGTATAATCTATAATAATTTGATATACAATTTAGAATATAAGGATAAGAATAGTATATGAAACTATAGATTTAACATTAACTAGAATGTAAATATAATATATATCAGTTTTTTTAGGTCTCGGTGGACTCATGGTCCGATAGACTGTCTTAGGGTGCGTTTGGTTGCAATGACAGGACGGGATGGGATGGGACGATCCCTCAAATTAGGTTGTTTGGTTCTGGGTCAAGGGTTGGGACAGTACTATCCTGTGTTGTCCCCTGTTGTCCCTCAAAATTGCCCTGTTGTCCCTCAAAATTGGAGGGACGAGAGAGGACGTCAGGGGACGATCCCGTCCTAGCTATCCCACAACCAAACACACCCTAGAGTATGCCACGGTCCACTCGATGGAAGTAAAATATATAATTTAACATAGAAACTTGCATTTATCACTATTTTTTATAATTTTAGGTGTTGTATCATAGTGATAAAATAAGTGTGCACATATGTACACATTAGTTTTTTTTTGTCGTAGGCACAGTCAAATTAGTTTTAGGTGGAGAGGGTTAAAATAAATAATAGCAGTCTGTATTGTATTGGATGCACCAAATCGCTTAATTGGACGATCCCCAATTGTGGAGGAGATATTCTCGGCAACTCTTAAAATAAAAAATCATCTGGAAATATAATTAAAAAAACGGGTCGAATGATCAAATTAGGCTTCGTGTGTTGGACCAGCCCAATCGTGGGGGGTCATAGGCCTCTTTTGACACGAAAAGTCCGGCCCGAAAGTGAAGGGAAGGTATTATACGAAGCAATTATCTATCTTGCTCACGTGGCCTCCACCCAGCGTACATGCGCTGCGGTCGTCTGTTGCCATCTCGCGTTCGGTGGTGACTCCGGGCTCCGGGCGCCCTGCGCCCCTGGATTTCGAACCGAGAAAGAAAGCTGCTGCCCACCGTTTCCCAAGTCCCATCGCCGCCCAAGAACCGGAGCCACGCCGCAGATCCGCCAAAATCACACCTCCTAGCCCGTCCTCCGTCCCAATCTCTTCTCGGGCCAGGGAGGCGGCGGGACTTGGTGCCTGCATCCGAGCCCTAGGTGATACAAACTTGTGCTCTGGCGATGCACCTTGCTGTAGGGATAACTGAACCACTGCGCCGATTTTTCTGATTCCATGTGTAGGAAAAGTCGATGGAGTTTTTATTTGTGGTTTGGAATGATTTAGGCAGATGAATTTAAGTTCAAATCATGCCTGTAGGATGTCTGTTGTAATGCCCAATAGGGATGTCACTCTGTTATCTTGAGAGGATACCTAATTAGATACTAAACTGTGCGTGTAGTTCCTGCAATCAGGATTACTTATATTTCATTAATTGGGTATGTGTGCTGGCAAACCTTATCTTGATGTTAACTGCCCTGCATGTGATATATTTGTTAGTTGGTGTATTTATTAGTTGGTGACAGTGTAGATAGACAATGTTTGATTAATTCTTCAACAATTTCTTGTAGACATGGATCAACCTGAGGAAAACCCTGAATTCCCAAGCTGTGATGCCTACTTTGAAGCTATCCAGTCCAAGAAGAAGTTGCCACTGACTTTGCAAGAATCACTAACTGCTGCCTTTGCTCAGATTCCAGTCTCATCCTTCCCTGAGGTTCCAGCTGGTCGAGGTACACACTTTTGCGAAACAAAACTACTCAAATTGTTTTTTATGTGTTCCATCACCTTTATTCTACAGTTTGTAATCCTCGATGTTTTATATGCAGTAATTGAAATTCCTGGTGATACTTCTGTTATTGATGCTGTAAGGACTCTCTCTGAACAGAACATAAGGGCAGCACCAGTACTGAATCCAGAACCTGGGGCTCCTACTGATTGGCAGGGGAGGTACCTTGGTGTCATCGATTACTCGGCAATCATCCTTTGGGTACTAGAAAATGCTGAGCTTGCTGCTGTTGCACTCTCGGCTGCATCGGCAACTGCTGCTGGAGTTGGCATGGGTGCTGTTGGTGCTGTTGGGGTGGCAGCTTTGGGAACAACTGGCCCAGCTGCTGTAGCTGGCTTAACTGCAGCTGCAATTGGGGCTTCTGTTGCTGGTGGATTAACTGCTGAAAAGGGTGTGGCGAAGGATGGGCTAACTGCTGCAGATCATTTAGGGGAGGATTTCTACAAAGTTTTACTTCAGCAGGAACCTTTCAGATCAACAACAGTAAGCCATTGGTCTTGGCCTTAACAATTACGCATGTAACCACTGAATGAACAAATAATAAATATGTTTTCTTTTGTTAGTATTGATCAAATTTAAGAATCCGTCCACTCAAAGGGACACATTTGACCTAATGTTTTGCTGTGTGGCTGAACGGAATTTTGGTTACCCTACATATATTGCAACTGTTGGCCCATGGTTTAAAGTTTAGACATATCTTGCTTTTTTATTGTTACCTGCACTGTGTTTTGTTGATAAGATTCAATTTAGTTCAGACTCTTCTATTCTAGTTAAATATTGTATGACGATCATCTGTTGTTCTTTTACTACTGCAGGTTCGATCGATTGTTGAGTCGTACCGCTGGTCTCCTTTTGTCCCCATTACACTGGACACTTCCATGCTGACTGTACTTCTGTTGCTCTCTAAGTACAGATTGCGAAATGTCCCTGTGATTGAGCCTGAAAAGCCTATCATCAGGAATTTCATTACTCAGACTGGTGTTGTCAAAGGGCTGCAGCAATGTAAAGGAAGGGACTGGTTTGACTACATTTCTGCACTTCCTCTTTCAGACTTAGGACTTCCATTTATGTCCATTGATGAGGTTATTTTGTCTCCCTTTTCTTGCTGCTTTAGTTGAATACCACCCTTTCATTGGAAGAGCCAGTTTCCTATGTTCTACGACATTCTGATTAATTTACTTGTGCAACCTGCAAAGCACTTCATTATATAATTCTTTATGTGTTTGCCTCTTCAACACACTAGTAAATGTTGATGTGACAATTTTGTTTTTTTTTTCAGGTTATCACCGTCAACAGTGATGATCTTATCTTAGAAGCTTTCAAGTGCATGAAGGATAACAAGATTGGTGGTGTCCCAGTAGTAGAAGGCCCCAAAAGAAAACTTGTTGGCAGTGTTAGCATAAGGGACATCCGCTTTCTGTTGCTTAGACCCAACTTATTTTCAAATTTCAGGTATCAAGCTATCTTACAGCGCGTCCCTGTGTTTTTTTTTGTAATGCATCCCTTGTGTCTTGATGGTTTCTTCCATACAGGCAGTTGACAGTCATTGAATTCATGAAGACTCTAGGCTCCACTCTTCCTGATTCAGAGAGCAATTGCCTGGTGAAGCCACCACCCACTTGCACTCCTGACGCTTCCCTTGGTAGTGTTATTGACAGCATTGCATCAAGAATAACACACAGGATATATGTAGTGGATGATGACCTTGAGGTTGTTGGTGTTGTGACTCTGCGTGATGTGATCTCATGCTTTATTCATGAGCCACCCGGTTATTGCGACAACTATTTGGCTTCAGCGATGGAGAAGCTTGAGGGGAAAGGAGTCAGATCAGTGGAGAAAATTTGAGCTTTTCTGTAGCGTGAATGTTGATAATAACAGGTCAGTATGTGAGGAAGGTTTATTTGGTTGGAACGGTGCATTCGTGTCGTGTTAATCCAGCAAATCCTGTGTAGGTTAAGTAACAAGGCTTCTGTGCTGTTAAAAATATTTTACTATGTCATTTCTTTGGACGGTTTTCTGAACAAATGTGTGGTAACCATTAGGCCTTGTTCGGTTATTCCTACACCAAATGGATTGGATGTGATTGAAAAAAAAATAGTAGAGATTTTTGACTTGTTATGGATTTAAACTCACGTAGGCCCTGTTCGGTTGTTCCGGATTGGAGCCCCGGATTAATTCCTAGCCGGATTACTTCTCTAATTTATATAGATTTTGATGAGCTGGAATGAATCCTGGCTCATTCCGGTACAACCGAACAGGCCCGTAATCTTATTCAATCCATATGGATTCAATTGAAAATGAACAAGCCCTTAGGAGGTGATCCTGTCCATTTAGGCCTAGTTTGGGTACTCTAGTATTGACCTGAATCCATATGTATTGAGGTGGTAACTTAAACTAATTTACATCCAAATCTACCTCAACATATGTGGATTGGTGTCAATACTAGAGTACACAAACTAGGCCGGTAAAACCTTATCGGTTATTTTGAATCCATATGGATTGGAAGAGATTTTGACTTAATAGGGATTGAAAACACTCAATCCATATGAATTGGGATAGAACCGGTTTTACCAGAATCCATATGGATTGAAGGGGATCGGACGGGTCTCAATTCATAACAAGTCAAAATTATTCATAATCTTTTCCAATTCCTTCCTATTATCCGAACAAGGTTGGATACACCTTACAACAAATCCAGAAGATCAAAGGGACAGCGCCGAGAACTTCAGGCATTACTGGTTAACATGTATTTATAGCAGCATTATTTAGTGATGTTATAATGATACATGTAAGTTATGCTTTTATGTAGCCTTTTACTCGCCGGTGGATCACTCAAACGCTTCCAAAACTCCACACAAAAACACTAGAAAGACATACTGTCATACTAAGTTTTTTAGTGATGCCAAACTAAACCGCTGCAATAATATGTGCATACACGACTACAAAGGCTCACAGCTAACAAAGGAAGCTACAACAACAACAACAACAAAGTCTTTTGTCCCAAGCACGTTGGGGTAGGCTAGAGATGAAACCCCGTATGAAAACCTCAGAGCTCAACCCCCAAAGAAAACAGGGGAAACAAAGGCAAAGGAGAACCGAAAACGACGAAACGGGGGAACACATAAAAGAGATAAAACCCACAAGAACCAGCAAGGTCTAAATGGGCACAAGAAAAGGTCAAACGATTAAGGAGGAAAAGCGGAACTATAAATCAAGGTTCTGGCACGTGAATTGCACACTTCCACCCCTTCCTATCCACGGCGAGCTCTTTATCAATATTCCACTCCTTCAGGTCCCTCTTCACTGCCTCTGTCCACGTCAAGGTTGGTCGACCTCTACCTCTCTTCACATTCTCGGGACGCCTAATTATTCCGATATGCACTGGTGCCTCTTCAGGTCTTCGTTGGATATGTCCAAACCATCTCAAACGATGTTGCATAAGCTTCTCCTCAATTGGTGCCACTCCTACTCTCTCTCGTATGTCATCATTCCGGACTCGGTCTCTCCTTGTGTGGCCACATATCCAGCGCAACATACGCATCTCTGCCACACACAGTTGTTGGACATGTCGTCTTTTAGTGGGCCAACATTCTGCTCCATACAACATAGCCGGCCGGATTGCTGTCCTGTAGAATTTGCCTTTTAGTTTGTGTGGCACCCGGGGGTCGCATAAGACACCCGCCGCTTGCCGCCACTTCAACCATCCAGCTTTAATTATATGACTGACATCCTCATCGATGTCTCCATCCTTCTGAAGCATTGATCCTAAGTAACGAAAAGTGTCTTTCTTGGGTACCACTTGCCCATCAAGACTAACATCGCCATCTTCATACCCCATGGCACTGAAATCACACTTCATATACTCCGTTTTAGACCTACTAAGCCTAAAACCTTTTGCTTCCAGCGTCTGCCTCCACAATTCCAACTTTTGCGAAACACCACTCCTACTCTCCTCAATAAGTACCACATCATCGGCAAAAAGCATACACCACGGTATATCTCCTTGTATGTCCCTTGTGACCTCATCTATCACCAAAGCGAAAAGATAAGGGCTCAAAGCCGACCCTTGATGTAGTCCTATGTTAATTGGAAAGTCATCGGTGTCCCCATCACTTGTTCGGACACTTGTCACAACATTAGTGTACATATCTTTAATAAGATTAATGTACTTTGTTGCTACTTTGTGTTTTCCAAGGCCCACCACATTACACTCCTGGGTACTTTGTCATAAGCCTTCTCCAAGTCTATGAAGACCATATGCAGGTCTTTCTTTTGTTCTCTGAATCTCTCCATAAGTTGTCTTAGTAAGAAAATGGCCTCCATAGTTGATCTCCCGGGCATGAAACCAAACTGATTTTGGGTCACGCTCGTCAGCTTTCGCAGGCGGTGTTCAATGACTCTCTCCCATAGCTTCATTGTATGGCTCATGAGTTTAATTCCACGGTAATTAGTACAACTTTGAACATCTCCTTTGTTCTTGAAGATTGGTACTAATGTACTCCGCCGCCACTCGTCGGGCATTCTGTTTGTCCGAAAGATGGTGTTGAAAAGCTTAGTCAGCCATACTATCGCTATGTCTCCAAGGCATCTCCATACCTCGATAGGGATACCATCAGGGCCCATCGCCTTTCCTACCTTCATCCTTTTTAGCGCCTCCTTAACTTCATATTCTTGTATCCTTCGCACAAAACCCCTGTTGTTGTCATCGAATGGTTCGTCCAATTCTATTGTAGAACTCCCATTCCCTCCATTGAACAATTTGTTGAAGTACTCCTTCCATCTATTCTTGATCTCTTCATTCTTCACTAATAGTTGGTTTGCTTCATCCTTGATGCATTTGACTTGGTTGACATCCCTTGTCTTCCTTTCACGAATCTTGGCCATCCTATAGATATCCTTTTCTTCCTGCTTTGTGTCCAACCGTTGATAAAGGTTGTCAAAGGCTTGACCCCGGGCTCTACTAACCGCTCGCTTTGCAGACTTCTTCGTTATCCTATACTTCTCTATGTTTTCTGCACACTTGTCATGATGTAAGCGTTTGTAGCAATCTTTCTTCTCCTTGATAGCCTTTTGGACATCTTCGTTCCACCACCAAGTGTCTTTAACTTCCCTTCTGTTTCCTTGACTCAGCTCAAACTCTTCTGAAGCTATCTTTCGGATGCACATCACCATCTTCCTCCACATGATATTTGAGTCTCCCTCTTCTGCCCAAGGGCCCTCCTCGATAACTCTCTCCTTGAAAGTTTGGGCCACATCCCCTTTAAGCTTCCACCACTTTGTTCTAGTGACCTTGTTATGCTTATTCCGTTGTAAACGAATCTTAAAACGGAAGTCAGCTACGACAAGCTTATGTTGGGTTACCACACACTCTCCAGGTATAACCTTGCAATCTAAGCAGGCATGCCTGTCCTCTTTTCTCAAGAGGACGAAATCAATCTGGCTAGTGTGTTGGCCACTACTGAAGGTCACCAGGTGGGATGTCCTCTTCCTAAAGAAAGTGTTTGCTATAAACATGTCATAGGCTAGGGCAAAGTTCAGGATTTCCTCTCCTTCTTGATTCCTAGTCCCAAAGCCGAAGCCTCCATGCACACCCTCGAAACTGGTGCTAGATGTACCCACATGGCCATTGAGATCTCCTCCTATGAAGAGCTTCTCGCCAACTGGCACACTACTAACCATGTCCTCCAGGCCTTCCCAGAACTCCCTCTTTGAGTTCTCATTAAGGCCTACTTGAGGAGCATACGCGCTGATAACATTGAGAACCAAGTCCCCAATGACCAGCTTGACTAGGATGATTCTATCTCCTACCCTCTTAACATCTACTACTCCATCTTTAAGGCTCTTATCGATCAAGACGCCTACTCCATTCTTGTTTGTTGCAGTCCCCGTGTACCACAACTTGAAGCCTGTACCTTCCACTTCCTTCGCCTTCTGTCCTTTCCACTTGGTCTCTTGAACGCATAAAATATTTACTCGTCTCCTTACCGCAACGTCAACTATTTCTCGTAACTTACCTGTTAAGGAACCTACGTTCCAACTACCTACACGGACCCTAGTTGGCTCGACTAACTTCCTTACCCTTCGCACCCGCCGAGGAAGATGCAAAGACCCTTGCTCATTTTCCACTACACCCGGGCGTCGATGTAGCGCGCTGATAGTCGCCTAGAGGGGGGGGGGGTGAATAGGGCGAAACTGAAATTTACAAATATAAACACAACTACAAGCCGGGTTAGTGTTAGAAATATAAATGAGTCCGAGAGAGAGGGCGCAAAACAAATCCCAAGCGAATAAGCAAGTGAGACACGGAGATTTGTTTTACCGAGGTTCGGTTCTTGCAAACCTACTCCCCGTTGAGGAGGCCACAAAGGCCGGGTCTCTTTCAACCCTTCCCTCTCTCAAACGGTCCCTCGGACCGAGTGAGCTTCTCTTCTCAAATCAAAGCCGGGAACAAAACTTCCCCGCAAGGGCCACCACACAATTGGTGCCTCTTGCCTTGATTACAATGGAGTTGTGATCTCAAGAACAAGTGAGAAAGAAAAGAAGCAATCCAAGCGCAAGAGCTCAAATGAACACGGCAAATCACTCTCACTAGTCACTAGGGCTTTGTGTGGAATTGGAGAGGATTTGATCTCTTTAGTGTGTCTAGAATTGAATGCTAGAGCTCTTGTAGTAGTTGAGAAGTGGAAAACTTGGATGCAATGAATGGTGGGGTGGTTGGGGTATTTATAGCCCCAACCACCAAACTTGACCGTTGGCTGGAGGCGTCTGCTCGATGGCGCACCGGACAGTCCGGTGCACACCGGACAGTCCGGTGCCCCTGCCACGTCATCACTGCCGTTGGATTCTAGCCGTTGGAGCTTCTGACTTGTGGGCCCTCCTGAGTGTCCGGTGCACACCGGACATGTACTGTTTGATGTCCGGTGCACCGGCATGGGCGTGCCTGACGTCTGCGCGCGCTGCGCGCGCAATAAATGCACCGCAGGGAGCCGTTGGCGCCGCAGAGAGACGTTGCTCCGCTGGCACACCGGACAGTCCGGTGAATTTTAGCGGAGCGGCTGCCGCGCGAACCCGAGGCTGGCGAGTTCCTGAGGCCGACTCCCCTTGGCACACCGGACACTGTCCGGTGTACACCGGACAGTCCGGTGAATTATAGCCGAGTCGCCTTGGAATTTCCCGAAGGTGGCGAGTTGGAGTCTGAGTCCCCTGGTGCACCGGACAGGTACTGTTCACTGTCCGGTGGCACACCGGACAGTCCGGTGCGCCAGACCAGGGGTGCCTTCGGTTGCCCCTTTGCTCCTTTGTTGAATCCAAAACTTGGTCTTTTTATTGGCTAAGTGTGAACCTTTTACACCTGTATATACTATACACTTGGGCAAACAAGTTAGTCCAAAGATTTGTGTTGGGCAATTCAACCACCAAAATTATATAGGAACTAGGTGTAAGCCTAATTCCCTTTCAATCTCCCCCTTTTTGGTGATTGATGCCAACACAAACCAAAGCAAATATAGAAGTGCATAATTGAACTAGTTTGCATAATGTAAGTGTAAAGGTTGCTTGGAATTGAGCCAATATAACTACTTACAAGATATGCAAGGAATGTTTCTTTCTTATATAACATTTTGGACCACGTTTGCACCACATGTTTTGTTTTTGCAAATTCTTTTTGTAAATCCATTTCAAAGATCTTTTGCAAATAGTCAAAGGTAAATGAATAAGAGTTTGCAAAGCATTTTCAAGATTTGAAATTGTCTCCCCCTATTTCAAATGCTTTTCCTTTGACTAAACAAAACTCCCCCTAAAAGAGATCCACCTCTTAGTGTTCAAGAGGGTTTTGATATACCATTTTTGAAATACTACTTTCTCCCCCTTTTGAACACAATAGGATACCAAATGATAAAGACTTTTGGAAAGCACTAAGTTTTTGAATTTGGTGGTGGTGGTGCGGTCCTTTTGCTTTGGGCTCATTTCTCCCCCTTTTTGGCATGAATCGCCAAAAACGGAATCATTAGAGCCCTTCTGAGTAATTTCTTCCCCTTTGGTCATAAGTAAATGAGTTAAGATTATACCAAAGACGAAATCCGGTCCTTTTGCTTTTGAGCTTTTACTCTCTCCTCCAAGGATGAAGTCCTTTTCTTTGATGCTCATTTCTCCCCAAGGAATAGAGAGTTGCTCGGAGTGATGGCGAAGCATGAGTTACGGAGTGGAAGCCTTTGTCTTCGCCGAAGACTCCAATTCCCTTTCAATATACCTATGACTTGGTTTGAAATAGACTTGAAAACACATTAGTCATAGCATATAAAGGAGATATGATCAAAGGTATTCAAATGAGCTATGTGTGCAAGCTTAGCAAAAGAAATTTCTAGAATCAAGAATATTGAGCTCATGCCTAAGTCTGGTAAAAGATTGTTCATCAAGTGGCTTGGTAAAGATATCGGCTAATTGATCTTTAGTATTAATGTAAGAAATCTCGATATCCCCCTTTTGTTGGTGATCCCTAAGAAAATGATACCGAATGGCTATGTGCTTAGTGCGGCTATGCTCGACGGGATTGTCGGCCATTTTAATTGCACTCTCATTATCACATAGCAAAGGGACTTTGGTTAATTTGTAACCGTAGTCCCGCAGGGTTTGCCTCATCCAAAGCAATTGCGCGCAACAATGTCCTGCGGCAATGTACTCGGCTTCGGCGGTGGAAAGAGCGACCGAATTTTGCTTCTTTGAAGCCCAAGACACCAAGGATCTTCCCAAGAACTGGCAAGTCCCCGATGTGCTCTTCCTATTGATTTTGCACCCCGCCCAATCGGCATCCGAATAACCAAGTAAATCAAATGTGGATCCCCAAGGGTACCAAAGCCCAAACTTAGGGGTATAAGCCAAATATCTCAAGATTCGTTTTACGGCCGTAAGGTGGGATTCCTTAGGGTCGGATTGGAATCTTGCACACATGCAAACGGAAAGCATAATGTCCGGTCGAGATGCACATAAATAAAGCAATGAACCAATCATCGACCGGTATACCTTTTGATCCACGGACTTACCTCCCGTGTCGAGGTCGAGATGCCCATTAGTTCCCATGGGTGTCTTGATGGGTTTGGCATCCTTCATCCCAAACTTAGCAAGAATGTCTTGAGTGTACTTCGTTTGGCTAATGAAGGTGCCCTCTTGGAGTTGCTTGACTTGGAATCCTAGAAAATACTTCAACTCCCCCATCATCGACATCTCGAATTTCTGTGTCATGATCCTACTAAACTCTTCACATGTAGACTCGTTAGTAGACCCAAATATAATATCATCAACATAAATTTGGCATACAAACAAGTCATTTTCAAGAGTTTTAGTAAAGAGTGTAGGATCGGCCTTGCCAACTTTGAAGCCATTAGCAATAAGGAAATCTCTAAGGCATTCATACCATGCTCTTGGGGCTTGCTTGAGCCCATAAAGCGCCTTAGAGAGCCTATAGACATGATTAGGATACTCACTGTCTTCAAAGCCGGGAGGTTGCTCAACATAGACCTCTTCCTTGATCGGTCCATTGAGGAAGGCACTTTTCACGTCCATTTGATAGAGCTTAAAGCCATGGTAAGTAGCATAGGCCAATAATATGCGAATTGACTCAAGCCTAGCTACGGGTGCATAGGTTTCACCGAAATCCAAACCTTCGACTTGTGAATACCCTTTGGCTACGAGTCGAGCTTTGTTCCTTGTCACCACACCATGCTCATCTTGCTTGTTGCGGAAGACCCATTTGGTTCCTACAACATTTTGGTTAGGACGTGGAACTAAATGCCAGACCTCATTCCTCGTGAAATTGTTGAGCTCCTCTTGCATCGCCACCACCCAATCCGAATCTTGGAGAGCTTCCTCTACCCTGTGTGGCTCAATAGAGGAAACAAAAGAGTAATGTTCACAAAAATGAGCAACCCGAGATCGAGTAGTTACCCCCTTATGAATGTCGCCGAGGATGGTGTCGACGGGGTGATCTCGTTGGATTGCTTGGTGGACTCTTGGGTGTGGCGGTCTTGGTTCTTCCTCATCCTCCTTTTCTTGATCATTTGTATCTCCCCCTTGATCATTGCTATCATCTTGAGGTGGCTCGTCTTCTTGATTTTGCTCTTCATCATTTTGAGCCTCATCCTCATTTTGAGGTGGAGATGCTTGCATGGAGGAGGATGGTTGATCTTGTGTACTTGGAGGCTCTTCGGATTCCTTAGGACACACATCCCCGATGGACATGTTCCTTAGCGCGATGCATGGAGCCTGTTCTTCACCTATCTCATCAAGATCAACTTGCTCTACTTGAGAGCCGTTAGTTTCATCAAACACAACGTCACAAGAGACTTCAACTAGTCCAGTGGACTTGTTAAAGACCCTATATGCCCTTGTGTTTGAGTCATAACCAAGTAAAAAGCCTTCTACAGTTTTAGGAGCAAATTTAGATTTTCTACCTCTTTTAATAAGAATGAAGCATTTGCTACCAAAAACTCTAAAATATGAAATGTTGGGCTTTTTACCGGTTAGGAGTTCATATGATGTCTTCTTGAGGATTCGGTGAAGATATAACCGGTTGATGGCGTAGCAGGCGGTGTTGACCGCTTCGGCCCAAAACCGGTCCGGTGTCTTGTACTCATCAAGCATGGTTCTTGCCATGTCCAATAGAGTTCGATTCTTCCTCTCCACTACACCATTTTGTTGTGGCGTGTAGGGAGAGGAGAACTCATGCTTGATGCCCTCCTCCTCAAGGAAGCCTTCAATTTGAGAGTTCTTGAACTCCGTCCCGTTGTCGCTTCTTATTTTCTTGATCCTTAAGCCGAACTCATTTTGAGCTTGTCTCAAGAATCCCTTTAAGGTCTCTTGGGTTTGAGATTTTTCCTGTAAAAAGAATACCCAAGTGAAGCGAGAATAATCATCCACAATAACAAGACAATACTTACTCCCGCCGATGCTTATGTAAGCAATCGGGCCGAATAGATCCATGTGGAGTAGCTCAAGCGGCCTGTCGGTCGTCATGATGTTCTTGTGTGGGTGATGGACTCCAACTTGCTTCCCTGCCTGGCATGCGCTACAAATCCTGTCTTTCTCAAAATGAACATTTGTTAATCCTAAAATGTGCTCTCCCTTTAGAAGCTTATGAAGATTCTTCATCCCAACATGGGCTAGTCGACGATGCCAGAGCCAACCCATGTTAGTCTTAGCAATTAAGCAAGTGTCGAGTTCAGCTCTATCAAAATCTACCAAGTATAGCTGACCCTCTAACACTCCCTTAAATGCTATTGAATCATCACTTCTTCTAAAGACAGTGACACCAACATCAGTGAATAGACAGTTGTAGCCCATTTGACATAATTGAGAAACGGAAAGCAAGTTGTAATCTAAGGAATCTACAAGAAAAACATTGGAAATGGAATGGTCAGGAGATATAGCAATTTTACCAAGACCTTTGACCAAACCTTGATTTCCATCCCCGAATGTGATAGCTCGTTGGGGATCTTGGTTTTTCTCATATGAGGAGAACATCCTTTTCTCCCCTGTCATGTGGTTTGTGCACCCGCTATCGAGTATCCAACTTGAGCCCCCGGATGCATAAACCTACAAAACAATTTTAGTTCTTGACTTTAGGTACCCAAACGGTTTTGGGTCCTTTGGCATTAGAAACAAGAACTTTGGGTACCCAAACACAAGTCTTGGAGCCCTTGTGTTTGCCCCCAACAAATTTGGCAACTACCTTGCCGGATTTGCTAGTAAGCACATAAGATGCATCAAAAGTTTTAAATGAAATGGCATGATCATTTGATGCATTAGGAATTTTCTTCTTAGGCAACTTAGCATGGGTTGGTTGCCTAGAACTAGATGTCTCACCCTTATACATAAAAGCATGATTAGGGCCAGAGTGAGACTTCCTAGAATGAATCTTCCTAATTTTGCTCTCAGGATAGCCGGCAGGGTATAAAATGTAACCCTCGTTATCCTGAGGCATGGGAGCTTTGCCCTTAACAAAGTTAGACAAGTTCTTAGGAGGGGCATTAAGTTTGACATTGTCTCCCCTTTGGAAGCCAATGCCATCCTTGATGCCAGGGCGTCTCCCATTATAAAGCATGCTACGAGCAAATTTAAATTTCTCATTTTCTAAGTTGTGCTCGGCAATTTTAGCATCTAGTTTAGCTATATGATCATTTTGTTGCTTAATTAAAATCATGTGATCATGAATAGCATCAATATCAACATTTCTACATCTAGTACAAATAGATACATGCTCAACAATAGATGTAGAGGGTTTGCAAGATTTTAATTCTACAACCTTAGCATGCAGCATATCATTTTTAGTTCTAAGGTCAGAAATTGTAACATTGCAAACATCTAGTTCTTTAGCCTTAGTAATCAACTTTTCATTTTCTACTCTAAGGCTAGCAAGAGAAATGTTCAATTCTTCAATCCTAGCAAGCAAATCATCATTATTATCTCTAGGAGTGGAAATTGAAACATCACAAACATGAGAATCAACCTTAGCATTTAAAATAGCATTTTCATTCCTAAGGTTGTCAATTATTTCACGGCAAGTGCTTAGCTCACTAGATAATTTTTCACATTTTTCTACTTCTAGAGCATAAGCCTTTTTAACCTTAACATGTTTTTTGTTTTCTTTAATTAGACAATCCTCTTGGGAATCCAAAAGGTCGTCCTTTTCATGAATAGCACTAACCAATTCATTCAATTTTTCTTTTTGAGCTATGTTAAGGTTGGCAAAAAGGGAACGCAAATTATCTTCCTCATCACTAGCATTGTCATCACTAGAGGATTCATATTTAGTGGAGGATTTAGATTTAACCTTCTTTTTGCCGTCCTTTGCCATGAGGCACTTGTGGCCGACGTTGGGGAAGAGGAGTCCCTTGGTGACGGCGATGTTGGCGGCGTCCTCGTCGTCGGAGGAGTCGCTTGAGCTCTCGTCGGAGTCCCACTCGCGACAAACATGGGCATCGCCGCCCTTCTTCTTGTAATACCTCTTCTTTTCCTTTCGTCTCCCCTTCTTGTCGTCACCTCGGTCACTGTCACTAGATATAGGACATTTAGCAATAAAATGACCGGGCTTACCACACTTGTAGCAAACCTTCTTGGAGCGGGACTTGTAGTCTTTCCCCCTCCTTTGTTTGAGGATTTGGCGGAAGCTCTTGATGACGAGCGCCATTTCCTCATTGTCGAGCTTGGAGGCGTCGATTGGTTGTCGACTTGGTGTAGCCTCCTCCTTCTTCTCCTCCGTTGCCTTGAATGCAACGGGTTGGGCTTCGGATGAGTCGCCAAGCTCGTTGATTTTCCTCGAGCCTTCTATCATGCACTCAAAACTTACAAAATGCCCGATAACTTCCTCGGGGGTCATTTTAGTATATCTAGGATTACCACGAATCAATTGAACTTGAGTGGGATTAAGAAAAATGAGAGATCTTAAAATAACATTTACCACTTCGTGATCGTCCCACTTCTTGCTCCCGAGGTTGCGCACTTGGTTCACCAAAGTCTTGAGCCGGTTGTACATGTGTTGTGGCTCCTCTCCTTTGTGAAGCCGGAACCGACCGAGCTCCCCCTCGATCGTTTCCCGCTTGGTGATCTTGGTGAGCTCGTCTCCCTCGTGCGCGGTTTTGAGTACATCCCAAATCTCCTTGGCGCTCTTTAACCCTTGTACTTTGTTATACTCCTCTCTACTTAGAGAGGCGAGGAGTATTGTTGTTGCTTGAGAGTTGAAGTGCTCGATTTGGGCCACTTCATCCTCATCATAGTCCTCATCCCCTACGGATGGTACCTGCGCGCCAAACTCAACAACATCCCATATGCTTTTGTGGAGCGAGGTTAGATGAAATCGCATTAAATCGCTCCACCTAGCGTAATCTTCACCATCAAATGTTGGTGGTTTGCCTAATGGGACGGAAAGTAAAGGTGTATGTTTGGAAATGCGAGGGTAACGTAGGGGGATCTTACTATACTTCTTGCGCTCTTGGCGCTTAGAAGTGACGGAGGGCGCATCGGAGTCGGAGGTCGATGTTGATGAAGTGTCGGTCTCGTAGTAGACCACCTTCCTCATCCTCTTGTGCTTGTCGCCTTTCCGATGCGGCTTGTGGGAAGAAGATTTTTCCTTCTTCTCTTTGTGATGAGAAGAAGATTTCTTCTCCTTCCCTTTGTTGGAGGAGCTCTTCTTCTTCTCCCTCCTTTTGGTGCGGGACTCTTCCGATGAAGTGCTCCCGTGGCTTGTAGTGGGCTTTTCGCCGGTCTCCATCTCCTTCTTGGCGTGATCTCCCGACATCACTTCGAGCGGTTAGGCTCTAATGAAGCACCGGGCTCCGATACCAATTGATAGTCGCCTAGAGGGGGGGGGGGTGAATAGGGCGAAACTGAAATTTACAAATATAAACACAACTACAAGCCGGGTTAGTGTTAGAAATATAAATGAGTCCGAGAGAGAGGGCGCAAAACAAATCCCAAGCGAATAAGCAAGTGAGACACGGAGATTTGTTTTACCGAGGTTCGGTTCTTGCAAACCTACTCCCCGTTGAGGAGGCCACAAAGGCCGGGTCTCTTTCAACCCTTCCCTCTCTCAAACGGTCCCTCGGACCGAGTGAGCTTCTCTTCTCAAATCAAAGCCGGGAACAAAACTTCCCCACAAGGGCCACCACACAATTGGTGCCTCTTGCCTTGATTACAATGGAGTTGTGATCTCAAGAACAAGTGAGAAAGAAAAGAAGCAATCCAAGCGCAAGAGCTCAAATGAACACGGCAAATCACTCTCACTAGTCACTAGGGCTTTGTGTGGAATTGGAGAGGATTTGATCTCTTTAGTGTGTCTAGAATTGAATGCTAGAGCTCTTGTAGTAGTTGAGAAGTGGAAAACTTGGATGCAATGAATGGTGGGGTGGTTGGGGTATTTATAGCCCCAACCACCAAACTTGACCGTTGGCTGGAGGCGTCTGCTCGATGGCGCACCGGACAGTCCGGTGCACACCGGACAGTCCGGTGCCCCTGCCACGTCATCACTGCCGTTGGATTCTAGCCGTTGGAGCTTCTGACTTGTGGGCCCTCCTGAGTGTCCGGTGCACACCGGACATGTACTGTTTGATGTCCGGTGCACCGGCATGGGCGTGCCTGACGTCTGCGCGCGCTGCGCGCGCAATAAATGCACCGCAGGGAGCCGTTGGCGCCGCAGAGAGACGTTGCTCCGCTGGCACACCGGACAGTCCGGTGCACACCGGACAGTCCGGTGAATTTTAGCGGAGCGGCTGCCGCGCGAACCCGAGGCTGGCGAGTTCCTGAGGCCGACTCCCCTTGGCACACCGGACACTGTCCGGTGTACACCGGACAGTCCGGTGAATTATAGCCGAGTCGCCTTGGAATTTCCCGAAGGTGGCGAGTTGGAGTCTGAGTCCCCTGGTGCACCGGACAGGTACTGTTCACTGTCCGGTGGCACACCGGACAGTCCGGTGCGCCAGACCAGGGGTGCCTTCGGTTGCCCCTTTGCTCCTTTGTTGAATCCAAAACTTGGTCTTTTTATTGGCTAAGTGTGAACCTTTTACACCTGTATATACTATACACTTGGGCAAACAAGTTAGTCCAAAGATTTGTGTTGGGCAATTCAACCACCAAAATTATATAGGAACTAGGTGTAAGCCTAATTCCCTTTCACGCGCCACTAAGGATGCGACGACCCGATCCTTGCTCATTTATCATCGGCTCCAGATCAAGAGACGGCGCGTCACTTAAGGGGTGACGGCCCGGCCCTTGCTCATTTAACACCATACCCGGGTTCCGATATGGCGCGTCGCTAAGAGGGTTACGCCCCCACGATTTTCTTTGTGGTTTCATCTCCATAAGATTTGGCTGGTTTTTACGTTGGTTTGCCGGACCTAACACAACCCTCCTCCTTTACCGGGCTTGGGACCGGCTATGTTGAAACGACTTAAGGAAGTCTTCCAATCAACATAGGCGGAGTTTAACAAAGGAAGCTAGTCAATCAATTATTAATTAGCTAAGAAAAAACTAATCAATTAACTAAGAAGGGAATAAATAAACTGAACTAAATTATGCAACGATCTCTCTCTAAGCTTGTCTCGGTTTATATGACCTCGACAATGCCAATATTGCCATGACGTTTATCGAACTATGCATGTCCAAGTGAATTTGTTCGAATATCCGCAAATTGTTCTTCAAAACTCATGATCCACGTGTAGATATTCCTGTTCACCACACATTCACGAATGAAATTGAATTTATTGTCGATATGCTTCAATCATGAAGAACATGGTTCTTCCTAAGGCCCTGTTTGGTTAGAGTGACTAATCTTTAGTACCTGGTTTTTAGTCTCGTTTAGTCTATATTTTACCAAACAGAAGGACTAAAGTAGGGACTAATTGGCTTTAGTCTCTAGTCCCTCACATGGGTGCTAAAAGAGACTAAAGGACAACATTTACTCCAATTACCCTTTCTAGAAAACTGGTGTCAAACAAAAAAATGGGCATTTTGGTCTTTATGTGTTGTATTTAATGTATTTAGAATCTGTTTAGTCCCTACAACCAAACAGGTTAGGGACTAAAATTTAGTTTCTAGACTAAACTTTAGTCTTAGTACTAAGGAACCAAACGGGGCCTAAGTGTAATCGTAGACTGATTGTCTATTTAGCAACGGTGGCACCTCACGGGCCACACATAGGGATGGCAATGGATGTGATTTATCCGTGTACCCGCGGATAAAAAACCCGTTGGACACGGTTTTGGATACGAGTTTGTACCCATGGATACGGATACGGGTAGCACTTGATATCCGTGGATATTTTTTAAAACGGGTACGAAAAATCAATATCCATACCCAAATACCCGAATATCCGTTAAAATATCTTGTACTCCCGTCCCACAAGTGGCAGGCTTTTAAGTGACCATCGTAGTGGCAGGCTTTTAAGTGACCATCGTAGTCGTCTCACTCCTAAAATGGTGGAAGCTTCGATGTGCAGTCAAAGTTGGCTTCGTCACACTCTTAAAGGTGAACTTTTCTTCATTTTTCCAATATGTTATATTTGAAGTATATAGATATTAATGTGCATGCAACTTTATTTTAGATACTGGTGATGGAAGATTCAATAGTTTTTGGTCTTGCCTTTAAGATAATGAAGAAGACATGAAAGAAGAATCTTGTGTGTTGGCTGCTGATTCTGAATAACCAGCTAGTCTTTGGTGTTGATTCTTATGGCTTGTGTGTTTGTAATTTTATCAATTTGAACAATTCAGATTTGATTTTGCTAGACAATTTTATATTGCTCGCTGTATGCCTTAATACATGTATCATATTTCATTTGCTGGACAAACTCTGTATGGCTGTATGTTTTTATCATATTTAAATTTGCTGGACAAATATGATATCATGTTTGAATTTGCTGGATTTAAATATGTTGTATGTGTAGTGGGCAAACGGATATATCCGCGGATATCCATTACCCGCGGGTAACGGATGTGGATACTATTTGTTATCCATAGCGGGTAACGGGTACGGGTTCGGATATCGGATATAAGTCACGGATATGGATGTCCAGAGACACTATCCGCGGATAGTTTACCCGTTGCCATCCCTAGCCACACAGTCTAGCATACTCTAGTCATGTCTGTTGTATACTTTGCTTCATAAGTTGAGCTCATCTTGTTTCTGAGATTGCTAAGACACATGCATATCTTCTAAGAAGAGGATAACACCATCGATGCTTCTCCCATTGGTATCTCCTCCCAAGTTGTCCGTGTACCTGATCATTGTGTAGCCTATTAACTGATGTTAGTGTTGCAATGCTTGGGTAAACTATGTGACAGCTCTAGTGTTATGAGAACTAAAACCTTGACATGTCATTATGTGCATTGCAAGCATCGTGTGTGATCTACCTTAGTATGCATCAACTAGAGCAAAATTATTACCGGTTGATTGTGTTGTAAGATAGAGTGTGAGCCAGAGTTCCAAGAATCCCGTTTAAAATTCAAATTTGAACTATCAACTCCATAATAGTGATAATTTGGGTATGAGCTCTGTATATGAAAGATAGACCTTTTTACATAGAGTAACCTTGTCTTTGAGTGTTATTCAAGTTTTGTGTTTAAATTGGAAAATTTGAATCGCATTTGAGACCCTCAAACTTGCCCCAAATTCAAATTTCAAAATCTAGAAGGAATCTGAAGGCAACTCAAATATCAAACTTGTAGAGTTTTGAGAAACAAACATTTTTTGTATTTGGAGATTTTCAAGTCCTTATGAAAACAATCAAAGTAATTCAAGAAATTCAATTTTTGGGGAGGTTTACTGTACCATCAGCAATCCATTAGGGTTCAGGGTGTTTGTGCAAACTTTGAAGCTTTTTAGCATTTGATCCAGGGAGTTTTGGTCTGTGAACTTTATAGGAAACTTGAAGACCTAATATAGGAGAACAACTCTTATTAAGAATCATTCCCCTAGTACTATTTGGGTTTGGGAGTAAATTGTGTATCAAGTTACACTATCAGTCGAATTTGGGCGCAGGGAGCAGTTCAAATAACTGAAACTTGTTTCAGTTAAAAGTACTGAAATTTGGAGTCCTTTAGTTCTTGATCAGTTGAGTTCCGGTCCAAGGTTGTTATACCAAAGTTGTAGAGCTTCGGTTAGTTATTCAAAATCAAGAGTAAATCGTTGCTTAAGGTGACGGGTTCAGGTCGTGCTGGTGAACTCAGGTCTGCTTGCTCACCTCCTCTATCGCGCTGGCGTGTCATCCTTGACGTGGCACGGGCGAAGCAGGAGGTGGCATCATCCAAGGCTTGGTCCTTAACAGAAGAAGCCAGAGACGACACCGTTCTCTCTTTCTTCACTCCTTCCAGCACCACCGCGGAGCCACTCTGTTTTTTTTTTAAGAAAAACGGAGACAAGATCCACCAATAACATTAACTTTTAAAAACCAGCACTGGAGGGAGGCACATGTAAGATCCAGAGACAATAAAAATGCATAAGCACAACAGGTCTGAATATGGCGCCATTCACCAAGATCACTAACATCCTAGTCAGAGGGACATGCACCGGTGATTTTCATTCTTGAAAAATATAGTTGTTCTTATCTAGAATGGTAATGGATCGTGATCCAAATGCTTTTTCACACTTTATTAAGACTCTAAATTATTTTTAGTTCAAAACTAAATAAAAATTAGAAATATATCTCGAACCTAATTCGATTTTTAAATTTTATAATATAAAATTTTAGATTCATTGTCACCCCTAGTCCTGTCTTCCCAGATCCTGCACAAGACGCTTCCCAGATCCTCCACAAGACGGCTCCAAGGACCACCGAGCGGACCGAGGAAGGGATGTTGATTGCCACGGAGCCACGCCGTTATCGGCATAATTCACCTCCCACTTTAATTCTCTGTCCAATTCTCCTTTATTGCAGTTAGTCTACTTCCTTACGCACCGTTTGAACTCACTTGTGCTTTGTGTTTCCACCCGAGACTCGATTTAGTGTGTTTCTTCCTCGCGGTCGGTGTTAGCGCCGCTGGAGTTCACCTCGCCGTGGCCAGACCAGCACGGTTATGCTCCGCTCCTCTCGTATTGTGTTCCGGTTTCCTTTTATAGTGCTAATGCTCATCGACTCAACTGTTTCGGCTCTACCGCATTAACGCCTCTGGAACATAGCGGCGCTGTCGATGAACGTCGCCGTGGCCCACTCCAACATCGACAACCTGTGTTAAGACAATTGGTCACCCTTGCAACATCCCAGTGAGTCCTCATAGCTCACCGTGCTCTCCGTGTAACACCCCCTGTGTTAAGACAACTAAAATCTGCACTTGTATTAAGTTGCTTGATATACCTAGAATGTATTCACTAGGTCAAAAGTTTTGCAATAAGTGTGATGTTATGTTTACTAGGGAATGGAAAACTTAGTTGAAAACCATAGTTTTGAGCCCCATAGGTGAGCTTTGTGATCTAGCCATATTTTGCCAAAAGTCAAAATACCAAAGCCGTAGAGTTCTCTAAACCAGATAACTTTCATGTGTGAATACTTTCAAGTTTTGTGGAAGATTTCAAAGTAATTTACAAAGTTCAGATTTAGGTCAGTTTTGGATTCTGGTAAAACAGTTTGGTTTATCTGTTTTTGGGTCCCGGTATCTTTTAATATGTGGGTTTTAGGCTGAAGGTTTCTATAGAAAACTTGTAGAGTAACTATAAGAGAACAACTTTCATTTAGTGTTGAAGCCCTAAAGCCATATGGAACTAGGAGAAAAAGTGGTCCAAAGTGGAGCTTACAGATTTCTGAATTTCAGACTTGATACAGTAAACTGAATCTGAGTTTTAGTGTTATTAGTGCAGTTTTGGAGCGTCTTTGTGGATAATCCATAAACTTATGGGATGTGGTTTATATATAAGAGTTAAATACCATAAGTTGGTGGACAAATGTCTTTAAGGGTGAAGGGCTTGATCTTATACAAAATTTGGAGAAAAGTTGGTTCCAAGATCAGCTGTCAGGTTGGTTGTGACTGAATTTTTTTGTTCAGTTACTGAAAACTGAATTGTAGTGAAGGGTGCTCGGTTTGGAGCTCTTTTGTGACCAATTCATGAGGTTTTGGACGAAGGACTCTGTATAAAAGATATAGAAGGTAGTTTGGAGAGCAATTTATGTTAAGGTAGGTTCCCTGTTACCATTTGGAATCGTGTGATAAAAGTGGGGAAAAGATGGGGGTTCAGTTGGGCGTCAAGTTAGTTCAGGTGGCTGAAACTTTGGTTCAGTCTGCTCGAATTCAGTTTGGAGATCTGGAGTTCGGGGTGTTTTAAAGCTTCTCACTCCCTGGATTCAGCTGGGACTTTGTAACTGTGGTTGGGTGGTGTTTGACAGTAAGCCAATGTGGGCAAATGAAAGGCTCGGTGTAGGTAACTAATGAGAGTTCAGGTTGTGGAGAAATGGAAGGATCTCAACCACTGTGTTCCCTTGCTGTTCTGGTCAGTTTGGGTAAGTGAAACAGGCATTGGCATTTGTGGGTAAGGATAAGTTTTGAGCACTCAAATATCTGAGGCTAGAGAAGTCTGCAGCTTATCTCCTAGTGGTGACTAAGCTGTCTGCCTGCTTCTCTGTCAATCAGTTACTGCCCTGCTGTGATTTTGGTCCTGCGTGTGCTACGGTTATGAGGTCGCGTGTCCAGTTTCATGAAACCTTTAGCCTCTCTGTGTGTGCATAGTGAGATGGGCAAACACTGCATGTTCACCGTGCCCTTTCCGTTACCGTGGCCGCCGGTGTAGTAGTGTTCTCCCCGCCTTCTCATGACTCGTATCCTTAACCAGAGAGTGATTTATCCATCCATGTCCCCGTGCTCGTAGTGAACTTTGTTGTGCCGCTCATCCTACCTGAACTCGCCCCACGTCGTCGTCTTCGTTGTCCACCATTCTGGTGATCACGCCGGCCGGCTCTTCATCTCCTCGTGGACAGCCCTTCTCAAAGTGTTTCTCGGTTGATATGTTTGTGTTCCAGGATCACTTAGTGCATGTGATGCTCACGGAGTTTCCCTTTTGAGCTCTACTGCTTGTAGTGAACTGGAACGGTGGGCTCGTCGCCAGACATCGTCGCCGTGCTGCTGTTCCCTGTCGACTGGTTACCTTCGTGTTTCTCCCGTCCTTTTGGCGCGAGCATCATCCTTGCTGTGAGCCCGCAAAGCTCTTCGAGTTCTAAACCCCAGATCTACTGTGCCGGCCTCGCCGGAGTACCACTCACCGAGTCCTTTCCCTGCTGGGTCCGTGGTCAGATCCTTGTGGACTTTTTGCTGTCTGTTTCCTAGTTCCAGAGAGTTCGTCGTCGCGGGGAACACGTTGTAACGAGGTTTTGGGTAGTGTCCGGGTCATAGCCCGCCGTGTCCAGGGACTCTGGCTCGTCGGAGCGTGCGGTGACCGGTGAGGCTCGGGGATGTGAAGTTGTGAATTGAACGGAGGTGAGGGGGATTTTGCGATGTCTTGCGACTCTCAGGAATAGTGCATTGGCCTGTTCCGTATTGTTTGAAGCTAGAGGGGGTGTCCGGGTCCAGGGCAGCGCACACTATTTCGGTTGTTGCTGGGCCTACGTGGGTCGGTTTCGGGCCAGCACTATTCAGTGTTTTCTTTTATTTATTAGCTGACAGCTTGTAAAATCCACCAAACATTTTAGAAAAATGAAAAAAAATGTGAAACTAATTTTGTGATGTTCATAAATTAGCAAAGTTTCTGGTAAAATACAATTTTAGAAATTTGGCAGCTGTATAATTTTTAAAGGGGTAAAAAGTGTCTCTTTTAATCCTATTTGAATTTTAGTAGCAAAACTTTGAGCTCCAAAAATCATGAAATTTTTTGGGTAAATTTAATTGGTCAATTTTAGTTTCTGGTTAAATTTTGAACTTGTTTGTCGTTGGTTTGTCCAGAAAACGTATAGCTATCCAAAAAGGAGAGAGTTAATTCCTAAACCTAGGATGAGTGTATGTTTATAAGTAGTTAGACAACATGAGTTGTTGTTATAGCAAGCTTGGTGGATTTATATATGTTTAGCTCTCTGATCTTTTTAAATAGATTTAAATTGGTCACCTTCATCAAGCCTTGTGTTTTGTAGAAGTATATATATATATGCTTGTCTTATGCTTCCAATAGTTATATTTATGCTTCCCCACCTCTCCCTTGTGAGAGTTTGCATTTAATGTCATTACATAAGCATTCATGTATTTGTAATTGACTTGTAGAACACCTAGAAGAAGTGAAAGTTGAAGTGGAAGAGGAATCAGTTCCTTAATCTGAAGGTCTTTCTGAGGGTCCTCCTGAAGGTGCTCCTGTGGGCTACGTAGCTAACTGTGATATTATGGTAGAAGAGCCTGACTCTCCTCTCAAAGGCAAGCCTCGGTGTATCTTACCAATTCGTTGTGTTTCCAAAACTTTTATCACTTATATGGTGCATTAGGTGATATGAGTTGAATGTTAAACCTTTGTTGCATGACTTTTCTTTGGAATATTGATTACTATCCTTGATGCCTGTTTTACAAAGTTTAGAAATGCTTAGTTATGTTTATAGATTAGGGACAAAAATATTTTTGATCTATGAATCATGTTTTACAACACGAAAATGGCTTAGAATAATGAAGGCATCAAAGGCCTTGATGAATTCATTATTACCTCTGGTAGGTACATGTTTTGAGAAATAGTTTAAAATGAGACTAGACGTTGAATGGGAAAGGTCGCACGCCTGTGTCGTTTAAGGACTGTAACGATTGTTGGCCTACTGATCTAGGATCTTTTGGCTGGTCACATACCTCATCATAGGTAAGCTTTTGTCTCGGCCAGACCAATACCAGAAAGGCTACCACACAATAAGAGTGGAGAGATGGCGAGAGTAACGTGTGCCCACCTAGCAAGAGGCTAGATGGTGGGGTACTGTGCTCTCAGTTGGCGTGAACTCGTTCTGGTCTTGAGAAACCCGAGTGTGGGTTAACATATACAAGGGTTAAGTGCTACATAAGTCGTGTGGTTGGAGATCTCTAACCAGGTATAAATCGATTTGGATCGTCGTTACTTCTCGGATATGAAGACTAGATCTTTGACCCTAATTGTAGTAAATAGTATCACCAATGTTTGAATAAAAGAAATCTAGTTTAGGCCAAGTGATTCATCTAGATTAGTTGAATCTAGGTTCAGGTAATAACTTAACTGGTGAAATAAATTTTAGCTTAAGAATCAAGTAATAGTAATCTTTTATGCAAAACTTGAGTCTTTGAACATTGATGACCTTTATCTTGATTCTCAATCATCTAGCATACCCTTAAGAGTCTTTTCTTTAGTCGGGTAAGTCTTGCTGAGTAATTGTGTACTCAGAGTTTTATTCTCTATGTTGTTGCAGGGGAGGTGCATGACACTTTTTACTTCTGTTAGACTAGCCCTTGGAGGTCTTTTGGTTATGTTTATGTTCTTGTTGCTCTTTTGGGAAGTTGTGGCCTTCCCCTATATTGTAATAAGTGGGCACTTTCATACTACCCAGGCATGTAATAATCACTACTTTGGTATTTTGTAAATCTAAGTATGCTTATGTACATTATGTTATTGTAAAGTCTTCCGCTCAATCTTCTATGGTATTGTTGAGAGCACCTAGAGGGGGGGTGAATAGGTGATCCTGCGAAACTTAAACTTATAGCCACAAAAACTTGTTAAGGGTTAGCACAATAATTGCCAAGTGGCTAGAGAGGAGTCTCAACAAAACACAATACCACAAGAGATCAAACACAGAGATGACACAGTGGTTTATCCTGTGGTTCGGCCAAGACCAACGCTTGCCTACTCCACGTTGTGGCGTCCCAACGGACGAGGGTTGCAATCAACCCCTCTCAAGCGGTCCAAAGACCCACTTGAATACCACGGTGTTTTGCTTGCTTTTTCTCAATCCCGTTTGCGAGGAATCTCCACAACTTGGAGCCTCTCGCCCTTACAATTGAAGTTCACAAAGAAACACAGAGCAAGGGGGAATGAGCAACGCACACAAGACTTCAAAAGATCAGAGCAACAACACGCACACAAGTCGCAACAAGAGCTCGCAACACAACTCAAAGAGTTCACAACTCCACAAGAGCTCTATATGCTATCACAATGAAACGAATGCGCGAGATCGATGTCTTGGTGCTTAGGAATGTTGTAGGAATGCTTGGTATCTCCCTCCATGCGCCTAGGGGTCCCTTTTATAGCCCCAAGGCAGCTAGGAGCCGTTGAGAACAAATCTGGAAGGCCATCTTTGCCTTCTGTCGTCGGGCGCACCGGACAGTCCGGTGCACACCGGACACTGTCCGGTGCCCGATTTCCTTCCTTAAACAGCGCAGTCAACCGTTGCAGATGCGGGAGCCGTTGGCGCACCGGACATGTCCGGTGCACACCGGACAGTCCGGTGCCCCCTTCCGACTGTTGGCTCGGCCACGTGTCCCGCGCAGATCGCGCGGCCGACCGTTGGCCCGGCCGACCGTTGGCTCACCGGACAGCCCGGTCAATTTTAGCCGTACGCCGTCGGCGAATTCCCGAGAGCGGCCACTTCGCACGAGGCAGCCTGGCGCACCGGACACTGTCCGGTGCACCACCGGACACTGTCCGGTGTACCACCGGACAGTCCGGTGCCCCAGACCGAAACAGCCTCTTGGCTGTACACAGCCAACTCTCTTCGTTTCTTCTTCTTTCTGTTTCTAACACTTAGACAAGTATATTAGTACACAAAACCAATGTACTAAGACTTAGAAACATACCTTTGCTCTTGTTTTGCACTTTGTCCATTCATGGGCATAGATTCACATTTAAGTACTTGTGTTGGCACGCAATCACCAAAATACTTAGAAATGGCCCAAGGGCACATTTCCCTTTCAATCTCCCCCTTTTTGGTGATTTATGCCAACACAACATAAAGCAACTAGAACAAGTGTAATATCACTTCAAATAAAACTCAAATTTATTTTGATTCAATTTTGACATATATGGATCACTCTATGCCACCACTTGGTTTGTTTTTGCAAATCAAACTCAAAACTCTATCTCTAAGTCAAACACACATGTTGAAGCATAAAGAGAGTCATTCCAAAAGAGATTGATCAAAGATTTCAAAAACTCCCCCTATTTCCCATAATCAATACTTCTCCCCACAAGAAGCCAACTTTTGACAAGAGAGACAATAAGAGACAATAAAAGAGTTTGACAAAACAAAAACTCTATTCTACTATTTTCAAAATCTCTCAAGTGGTAGCTGATCCATTTATTTTGACAAGAGAGACAATAAGAGACAATAAAAGAGTTTGACAAAACAAAAACTCTATTCTACTATTTTCAAAATCTCTCAAGTGGTAGCTGATCCATTTATCGCTTTGGCCTTTATTTTCTCCCCCTTTGGCATCAAGCACCAAAACGGGATCAATCTTGGCCCTTTAACCCCATTGCCTCACCAAAATCTTCAATAAGAATACAAAGAGGCAATAAGAGTCTAAAGATGAACTTGGAATAAGTTACCCTCTCATCGGAGTGCAGTGGAAGACTTTCATGGTCCAAGTCCACCTTTTCCCTTTCAATCCTCCTTCGAGACTAAATCATCAAACTCAAGCACATGGTTAGTCTCAAAGGGTCAAGTTGTAACACATCTCCCCCTAAACATGTGCATCACTTTGCAACGGACTTGTGAGGTCCAGGGAGTGTTTGTACAACTTGAGCACCATAATAAGCAACAAAATGCAAAAAGGAACATGATCAAAAGCATAAATACATGTATGCTACAATTCAATCCAGGTTCCGCGAATCTAAGACATTTAGCTCACTACGCAACCTGCAAAAGGTCTTCTCATCTAGAGGCTTAGTGAAGATATCGGCTAGCTGGTTCTCGGTGCTAACATGAAACACTTCGATATCTCCCTTTTGCTGGTGGTCTCTCAAAAAGTGATGCCGGATGTCTATGTGCTTTGTGCGGCTGTGCTCAACAGGATTCTCCGCCATGCGGATAGCACTCTCATTATCACATAGGAGTGGGACTTTGCTCAGATTGTAGCCAAAGTCCCTGAGGGTTTGCCTCATCCAAAGTAGTTGCGCGCAACACTGTCCTGCGGCAACATACTCGGCCTCAGCGGTGGATAGGGCAACGGAGGTTTGTTTCTTAGAGTTCCACGACACCAGGGACCTTCCTAAGAATTGGCACGTCCCTGATGTACTCTTCCTATCGACCTTACATCCAGCATAGTCGGAGTCTGAGTATCCAACTAAGTCAAAGGTAGACCCCTTTGGATACCAGAGCCCGAAGCAAGGCGTAGCAACCAAATATCTAAGAATTCGCTTCACCGCCACTAGGTGACACTCCTTAGGATCGGATTGAAATCTAGCACACATGCATACGCTAAGCATAATATCCGGTCTACTAGCACATAAGTAAAGCAAAGAACCTATCATTGACCGGTATGCTTTTTGATCAATGGACTTACCTCCTTTGTTGAGGTCGGTGTGTCCGTCGGTCCCCATCGGAGTCTTTGCGGGCTTGGCGTCCTTCATCCCAAACCGCTTTATCAGATCTTGCGTGTACTTTGTTTGGGAGATGAAGGTGCCGTCCTTGAGTTGCTTCACTTGGAACCCAAGGAAGTAGTTCAACTCGCCCATCATCGACATCTCGAATTTCTGCGTCATCACCCTGCTAAACTCTTCACAAGACTTTTGGTTAGTAGAACCAAATATTATGTCATCGACATAAATTTGGCACACAAACAAATTACCATCACATGTCATAGTAAAAAGAGTTGGATCGGCTTTCCCAACCTTGAAAGCATTAACAATTAGAAAGTCTCTAAGGCATTCATACCATGCTCTTGGGGCTTGCTTAAGTCCATAGAGCGCCTTAGAGAGCTTACACACATGGTCGGGGTACCGTTCATCCTCGAAGCCAGGGGGTTGCTCCACGTACACCTCCTCCTTGATTGGCCCGTTGAGGAAAGCGCTCTTCACATCCATTTGGTACAACCTGAAAGAATGGTGAGCGGCATATGCTAGCAAGATACGAATTGATTCTAGCCTAGCCACAGGAGCAAAAGTCTCCTCGAAATCCAAACCTGCGACTTGGGCATAACCTTTTGCCACAAGTCGAGCCTTGTTCCTTGTCACCACCCCGTGCTCGTCCTGTTTGTTGCGGAACACCCACTTGGTTCCCACAACATTTTGCTTGGGACGAGGCACCAGTGTCCAAACTTCATTGCGCTTGAAGTTGTTGAGTTCCTCCTGCATGGTCAATACCCAATCCGGATCTAGCGAGGCCTCCTCTACCCTGAAAGGCTCAATAGAAGAGACAAAGGAGTAATGCTCACAAAAATTAACTAATCGAGATCTAGTAGTTACTCCCTTGCTAATATCACCCAGAATTTGGTCGACGGGATGATCCCTTTGAATCATCGCTCGAACTTGGGTTGGAGGTGCCGGTTGCGCTTCTTCCTCCATCACTTGATCATCTTGTGTTCCCCCTTGATCAAGCGCCTCCACTTGAGGTACCTGTTCGTCATCTTCGGTTGGGGGATGCACCATAGTTGAGGAAGAAGGTTGATCTCGTTCATCTTGTTCCTGTGGCCGCACTTCTCCAATCGTCATGGTTCGTATAGCGGCCGTCGGAACATCTTCTTCATCTACATCATCACAATCAACAACTTGCTCTCTTGGAGAGCCATTAGTCTCATCAAATACAACGTCGCTAGAGACTTCAACCAAACCCGATGATTTGTTGAAGACTCTATACGCCTTTGTATTTGAGTCATAACCTAACAAAAACCCTTCTACAGCTTTGGGAGCAAACTTAGAATTTCTACCCTTCTTCACTAGAATGTAGCACTTGCTCCCAAATACACGAAAGTAAGATACATTGGGTTTGTTACCGGTTAGTAGCTGAAAGTCGCCTAGAGGGGGGGTGAATAGGCGAAACCTGAAAATTAAAACTTTATCCCCCAACTAGATCCCTTGATTAGTGGTTAGAACAAGATATACAAATATCGGAGAATAGAAACTAAGTTCTTGCTTGAAAGGAGTATTGCTAAATAATGCGGGAGAGATAAATCAATACAACTAATAAGTTATAGAATAACAAAGCAAGAACCCTTAGATGAGAAGAGCACTAGAACAAGTTCTTTCTTGCAACGTGTTGCTTCACTAAATGGAAATTTAACTTGAAGCAATACCAAATGGAATTAGCAAATAATGGTGCAAGAAAACTTAGAGCAAGGGAAAGCAAACAAATCACAAGCAATAAACACAATGGACACGGGTGATTTGTTTTACCGAGGTTCGGCCCTCGAAGGCCTAGTCCCCGTTGAGGAGTCCACTTAAGGACGGGTCTTTTTCAACCCTTTCCCTCTCTCCCCCGATCACACAAGGATCGGTGAGCTCTTCTTCTTCTCAAGGATCACTCTCGATCCCACAAGGACCACCACAATCTTTGGTGCCTCTTGCTAGCTTTTACAAGCCTCCAAAACTTTGGAGGAAGTTCAATGGGAGTCAAAACTCCACGCGCAAATGAACACAAAGATGAAGCACACACTATCTCTCGATGAATCTCACAAGGCACTAGTGCTAAACTCAAATGAGTAGCTCTCTTTTGCTTGCTCTCTCTTTTGTGGCACTTGTGTTGGTTGTAGTGGCCTAAATCTTGTGTATAGGATGGATCAATGAATATATGTGGTTGGGAGGGCTTGAGTATGTCAACTAGATGACTTGGAATGTTGCTTGGGCTCCCACACCTTGAAGTGGCCGGTTGGAGTGGTATTTATAGCCCTCAACCACCCATATAGCCGTTGGGGCGTATCTGCCAGAAATTGCACTGGCGGACGGTCCGCGGCTAGGGCCCGGACGGTCCGCGACCCTCCAACGGTCGATTCTGACATCTTCAACGGATACTTCTGACAGATCAACGGTTAGATCAACGGCTGTCTGCCTCGGTGACACCACGCGGACGGTCCGCCCTTGGTCCCGGACGGTCCGCGCCAGCTATATAATTCCTTTTGATCAACTTGTCACCTTCGGGCTGAACCAGGTCTTCACCTGCGGACTGTCCGCGAATTATAGCCGGACGGTCCGCGCGTTGTAGCTGGACGGTCCGCGGTTTAGTCGGACTGTCCCTGATTTGTAGTTCCTGGTCGAAGTCAACTCGGTGTCGCGGACTGTCCGCCGCAAGGGCCCGGACGGTCCGCGCATAGTCTGTTTTTCCAAAAAGCTTCTCCTGTCCGGAATAATCTACGGTATTCCGGACAGTCGATTTAGTATAGTTGTAGATGAACCTTTGGCACCTGTAGAGCATATAATCTAGAACAAACTAGTTAGTCCAATTATTTGTGTTGGGCAATTCAACCACCAAAATCATTTAGGAAAAGGTTTGAGCCTATTTCCCTTTCAATCTCCCCCTTTTTGGTGATTGATGCCAACACAAACCAAAGCAAATATATAAGTGTAGAATTGAACTAGTTTGCATAAGGTAAGTGCAAAGGTTACTTGGAATCAGACCAAATTACCTTTAATGTTTTAGACCATGCTTGCACCAATTGTTTTGTTTTTGCAAACTCTTTTGGAAATTCTTTTCAAAGTGTTTTGCAAAACAGTCAAAGGATAAATGAATAAGATTTTGAGAAGCATTTTCAAGATTTGAAATTTTCTCCCCCTGTTTCAAATGCATTTCCTTTGACTAAACAAAACTCCCCCTTAATGAAATTCTCCTCTTAGTGTTCAAGAGGGTTTTAAGATATTGATTTTGAAAATACTATTTTCACCCCCTTTTGAACACAATAAGATACCAATTTGAAATTTACCAATTGAAAATTATTAGTTTTCTAAAACTAGGTGGTGGGTGGTGCGGTCCTTTTGCTTCGGGCTAATACTTTCTCCCCCTTTGGCATGAATCGCCAAAAACGGATACTTTGAGTGAAATATAAGCCCTTGAATAACTACTTTCTCTTCTTTGGCAAATAAAACATGAGTGAAGATTATACCAAATACGGAGAGACGGCGGGATACCGGCAAATAGTGGATAATACCAATGGAGTTGAGTGGAAGCGATGTCTTTGCCGAATACTCTATTTCCCTTTCAATCTAAGACTTAATACATGAGATGCTCATGAAAACATATTAGTCTTAGCCTTGGCACACAATGAAGATAAGAAATATGCAAATGTACCAAAGGAAAGAGGCATGATTAAAAAGGATATGTCAATTAAGCTTAAACAATTCTATACAATATAGATTGCTCCCCCTAAATATGTGCATAGAGAGGAAAACAAACTTTTGGTCTAAAAATGCCAAGTGCACATAATTAGGTTAATGAGACCATGTCTATATCATAAAGAGTGTAAAGTGCATTGTGTCATAGTATAAGTGTGATGTTCATGACATTTTATGCACTTATGAAAGCATGTTATAAATATCTCAAGCATTTACCCTTAAGGATTTCAAGGAGACTTAAGGACCATCCACCTTTTGGAACAAAAGGCAGCTTATCCTCGTTACAAGGTTAAGCTTTAAGCTCCTTGACAATAAAATTACTTCACCCAGTTTAAACAAAGATGTAAAAAAAATGAATGTTTGAGAAGTTAAACTAGGTATGAAGCAGGTATAACGCAAAGGACATGCTTTCTCTTCCTTCTATCTAAGATATGCAAAGAATGCTTATAAGAGGAAGATTTGGGTACATGTTTGAATGAAAGGAAGTAGTTTTACCGTTTTGTTCCTTCGCATAGAGACGCTCTCTTCATTGTGCTTTGTCCTTAGTCTTAGATGCTTAAGACCTATTCTTAATGACAATATATGGAAATATTTTGCACAAGAGAGAGTTCTACAACTAGTGATCTTTTCAAGTTATTGTTAGCATATATCAAACGGATCACAAGTTGCATAAATGTATCATGAATTCTCCTTTTAACTTAGTGCATATCAAGATAGATGTCGATTGAAATTACCAATTGAAATCAAATTGAAATTACATGAGACACTAAGAAGCACAAGTGATAATTGAAGTTATTCAATGATCAAACAACAAATGCGATTAAAAGAACAACATAGGCATTAGATTTGCAATCAAGCTCAAAAATAGGAGAATCCAATAAATATGCTACTTTAGCAATGAAAACTACAATCCTTGATAAAGATGACATCACTTTAACAAGATGGATTAATTTGAAGTAGCATACTTTATGAGAAACTTAATCTCATGCAAGAGACTCTATGAAATTACTAAGATAAAGTGACAGTCTTATTGCAATCAAGATGTAGATAGAGGCTCCCCCTAGAGATATGCATCAAGTATTTAAATGAATGGATGCATTTACTTTAAGGACAAATAGAGAGAAGCATTATACATCTTGATCAAGGCTCATTAAATTTGCAATAAACAACTTGAGCCTAGTATTCTCATTATGAAAGGATTTAGAATACTCACAACCACACCATTGATTGTTTCGTAGAAGTAGGTGGTGTTGTTCTTGATGTTCTCCTCTTTCATTTGAGAGTCCTCCCTTTGCAGTAGTTTTTTTTTTCTTTCAAACTTATTGAAAATACTCAAGAAGGATGTTAGTAACACAAGGGAGTATATAATGAAGGATGATTTCTTTTAGATAGGAAATAACACAGTTCATCATCCATAAGTCACACAGACATGAAGTAAAATCCTTAACATTAGTGCACTTTTACTTGAAAAGAGGAACATGCACTATTTAACAATTTGATCAATCATAGGAATTTAATTCTTCATATTGAACTTTAATAATTATTACATAAAACAATTCAATATGAGAACATTTATTGCAAAGGTATGAATAGATTCTAATGGATAAGTGCATTAATGAGAATGAGATTGAATGCACAACTTAGCCAATTTAAATTTAATAAAGAATCTATTTCTTCACAAAGACATAATTTAGAGTAAACAAGTATTGATGGGAACTATATTAAAGAGATGAGTTCCCATACCTTTGCTTTTTACCTTTCTTCCTTTGGGTGAAGAGCAACCCATGAGGCTTGTGCACTTTCTTTTGTAGATATTCAAAAGTAAGCTCAAGAGATGCTTTGTTAGTAATACAAGCACTAGTTTCCATGTTTGTAATCATTTTGATAAGGAATGAAAAGCTAGATTACTAAAACATGGAAACTTCATAGCATGAACTAGATTATCCATAGATGATGTTATGCTCAATTTTCACTCATAAAACAAGCATAAATAATCCTTTGAGATTAGGAATAAATCTAATTCATGATTTGGAAAGTGATAAATGTGAAAGAATCATATCCAATTTTGAGCAAGTAGAAATACATCATAAAACATTGGGTTGATTTTTCTTTTCATGTTAGATTACACGCTTCCAAAGAGAAACTTATTCTCTACAAGTGAGACTACTTTGGGTTACTTAAATAGTCTCACTAATCTAGTTATAGAGAGAGTTTTCCTTTTATAAGTGTCCTAAGGATTTGAATTCCTTACATAACACCTTGTTCTTTTAGGAACTTGAAAAATCTCTCTATATCTAGATACATGGCAATAATAGAATAACTTAGCGAAAAACATGCCATGTGGTACTTCCAACAATTTAAAGCATGTAGATTGTCATAGGATGGAAATGATGAGTATGCAATCTACCATATGATAGAAAATTCTTCAAAGAATGGTAACATAAATTTAAAGGTATTTGAAGTGCTTCAATTTTTCTATGTGACTACACAAGACGCATAAGAAATGATATTCTAAAATACTTGCACTTAAAAGATAAGTGTTACTATCTTTTGGCTTTCCTCCATGTTGTAGGCCTTGATTTTTGCACATGATATCTCTTCACTTCCTACAACATATAATAACTTCCTCGAGATGATATGAGTTTAATACATAGCAATTTGAAAAATAACCTTGGGTCAATCATATATATAGATCATTGAAGATTGATAGCTTGAGTTGATAACAATTGGATGAACTCTCTCAAGCACCCCAAAGACTTCATATCATCTCCTTCTCCTACAAATCTTGTCAAGCATATTTTGGTACCCATCGCTTGATGGGTCCATCATGGTTAGTTAACAAAGATCTAGGAACCCAAAAGTCCTTTGTGTTAGCACTAGGTAAAATTTCCTTTCTAGCACAAGTTGCAATTTTGGGTTGCCTAGTTATATGAGAATTAATTGACAAGCTAGGAGTGGAATTGTTACCAATGGGACAATCCTTGCATTGATGTCCCTTCTTTCGGCATGTGTAGCATAGGCGTTTTTCAAGTTTTGAAGCTTTCTTCTTTCCTTGCTTGTTGCTTGCTACATGGTTAGTAAAAACTTTCTTTTCTAACCTTATGCCTTTTTGTTTTAAATGGGGACAAGATCTAAGCAAGTGTCCCTTCTTGGAGCATTTAAAACAAAGTCTATCATCCTTGTTAATAATCAAGCCATTTTTAATGTAGGGACATGACCTAATCAAGTGCCCCTTTTCAAAGCATTCACTACACCTCTTAATGTGAATTGTGGCTTGATCATTACCTTGGATGTTACCTTTTGTGGAGGCGTGGTTGAGGCTTTTGGAGGAGGTGTTGAATTTCTTCTTTTGTTTCTTCCTCTTGACAATCCTCAAATCCTTGACATTTTCTTCAAGGGATGTAGTGCATGCCACGGTTGTTCCCGTCTCAAGCTTCTTCACCATGAGATCACGGTTATCTTGAGAAGGTTGGGCAATGCATTTCCCTTTTAGTTGTGTCAAGCTCATCTTTAGCCTCTCATTTTCTTCCTTGAGCTTTTGATATGAATCATCGTTTGTTCCTGCAAATTCTAGCTCAAAGGAAGATTTGCTTGTCGACGGACAACAAGCATTAGCACATGGTAATATAGTATCAATTTGAATACATGTGCATGAGTGAGGTTGTTGGGATTTTAAATTTTCTATCACAACCTCATGAGCAATGTCTAATATGATATGATCATCTCTAAGATTTTCATGAGAGCATAGGAGCATATCATATTTTTCTTGAAAAGCTAGATTTTCAATTTTTTGCTTTTCTACTTGGTTCTTAAGCAAGGTATTCTTATTTACTAATTGAGCTATACAATGTAAAGCGTTATCTTGCTCAATTGAAATAGTTTCATACCTTTGGACCAAATCAACATGAGAGCACTTTAGCTCCTCATGTTCTTTAGTCAACTCGTCAAAGCATTGCATCTTCATGGAGAGAATACTTTCTAGCCTTTGATGAGCTTCGCCTTGCTCTCTCGCTCTTTCTAGAAGTTTGAGCATGACCGCCTTATCTTCTTGGCTTAGGCGAGCGTAGAGTTGCACAAAGCTTCTTTCTTCCTCCTCATCCTCATTTGTGCTTCCGCTATCATTTGCATTAGCCACGCAACACATGTGGGAATCGAAATGGGAAGACAAAACTTTTGGAGAGGTGGATTCATCGTTTGGTCTCCATTGATCATTTTCTTCTTCTTCCTTGCAAGGGTTAGTATCACAAATACTAAAGGAAGTAGAGGCACACAATGGACTATCATAATAGGACTCATCAAATTTGCTTCTAATTCTAGTCCAAATATCATGCGCATCATGGATTGATTCGTCATAATTTGATATGAAGGCACGATAATCTTCTTTACTAAGAGAATTAGTTAAGATGTCAAAAGCTAGATAGTTTAAGCGATAACATCTTTGATCCTCCTCGGAATTAATTTTTCCATTGAAATTAGAGGGAAAAATACTCTTGTCTATAATTTGTTCTAATCGTGGATCTATGGTTCTAAAAGCATTTATCACACTAGAGGACCATGAGTCATAATTAGAACAATCATCAGATAATATTTCAAGAGTTACCTCCTTTTGAGTTGTGTTCGATGGAGGAGTCTTCTTGTTCTTTTGGGATCTTCTATGAGCCATCACTTCGAGTTGTTAGACTCAAGATGAAGTGCCTAGCTCCGATACCAATTGAAAGTCGCCTAGAGGGGGGGTGAATAGGCGAAACCTGAAAATTAAAACTTTATCCCCCAACTAGATCCCTTGATTAGTGGTTAGAACAAGATATACAAATATCGGAGAATAGAAACTAAGTTCTTGCTTGAAAGGAGTATTGCTAAATAATGCGGGAGAGATAAATCAATACAACTAATAAGTTATAGAATAACAAAGCAAGAACCCTTAGATGAGAAGAGCACTAGAACAAGTTCTTTCTTGCAACGTGTTGCTTCACTAAATGGAAATTTAACTTGAAGCAATACCAAATGGAATTAGCAAATAATGGTGCAAGAAAACTTAGAGCAAGGGAAAGCAAACAAATCACAAGCAATAAACACAATGGACACGGGTGATTTGTTTTACCGAGGTTCGGCCCTCGAAGGCCTAGTCCCCATTGAGGAGTCCACTTAAGGACGGGTCTTTTTCAACCCTTTCCCTCTCTCCCCCGATCACACAAGGATCGGTGAGCTCTTCTTCTTCTCAAGGATCACTCTCGATCCCACAAGGACCACCACAATCTTTGGTGTCTCTTGCTAGCTTTTACAAGCCTCCAAAACTTTGGAGGAAGTTCAATGGGAGTCAAAACTCCACGCGCAAATGAACACAAAGATGAAGCACACACTATCTCTCGATGAATCTCACAAGGCACTAGTGCTAAACTCAAATGAGTAGCTCTCTTTTGCTTGCTCTCTCTTTTGTGGCACTTGTGTTGGTTGTAGTGGCCTAAATCTTGTGTATAGGATGGATCAATGAATATATGTGGTTGGGAGGGCTTGAGTATGTCAACTAGATGACTTGGAATGTTGCTTGGGCTCCCACACCTTGAAGTGGCCGGTTGGAGTGGTATTTATAGCCCTCAACCACCCATATAGCCGTTGGGGCGTATCTGCCAGAAATTGCACTGGCGGACGGTCCGCGGCTAGGGCCCGGACGGTCCGCGACCCTCCAACGGTCGATTCTGACATCTTCAACGGATACTTCTGACAGATCAACGGTTAGATCAACGGCTGTCTGCCTCGGTGACACCACGCGGACGGTCCGCCCTTGGTCCCGGACGGTCCGCGCCAGCTATATAATTCCTTTTGATCAACTTGTCACCTTCGGGCTGAACCAGGTCTTCACCTGCGGACTGTCCGCGAATTATAGCCGGACGGTCCGCGCGTTGTAGCTGGACGGTCCGCGGTTTAGTCGGACTGTCCCTGATTTGTAGTTCCTGGTCGAAGTCAACTCGGTGTCGCGGACTGTCCGCCGCAAGGGCCCGGACGGTCCGCGCATAGTCTGTTTTTCCAAAAAGCTTCTCCTGTCCGGAATAATCTACGGTATTCCGGACAGTCGATTTAGTATAGTTGTAGATGAACCTTTGGCACCTGTAGAGCATATAATCTAGAACAAACTAGTTAGTCCAATTATTTGTGTTGGGCAATTCAACCACCAAAATCATTTAGGAAAAGGTTTGAGCCTATTTCCCTTTCAGTAGCTCATACGAAGTCTTCTTGAGGAGGTGATGAAGGTAGACCCTGTTGATGGTGTGGCAAGCCGTGTTCACGGCTTCCGACCAGAAACGCTCGGGGGTCTTGAATTCTCCAAGCATCGTCCTCGCCATATCGATTAGCGTCCTGTTCTTCCTCTCTACCACACCATTTTGCTGTGGTGTGTAGGGAGCGGAGAACTCGTGCTTGATCCCTTCCTCCTCAAGGAACTCCTCCACTTGAAGGTTCTTGAACTCGGACCCGTTGTCGCTCCTTATCTTCTTCACCTTGAGCTCAAACTCATTTTGAGCTCTCCTGAGGAAGCGCTTGAGGGTTCCTTGGGTTTCAGACTTATCCTGCAAAAAGAACACCCAAGTGAAGCGGGAAAAGTCATCAACAATAACTAAACCATACTTACTTCCTCCTATGCTTAGATAGGCGACGGGTCCGAAGAGGTCCATATGTAGCAGCTCGAGGGGTCTTGATGTGGTCATCACATTCTTGCTGTGATGCGCTCCTCCCACCTGTTTACCTGCCTGACAAGCTGCACAAGGTCTATCTTTTTAGAATTTTACGTTAGTCAAACCTATCACGTGTTCTCCCTTTAGAAGCTTGTGAAGGTTCTTCATCCCCACATGTGCTAAGCGGCGATGCCACAGCCAGCCCATGCTAGTCTTAGCTATTAAGCATGCATCTAGACCGGCCTCTTCTTTTGCAAAATCAACTAAATAAAGTTTGTCGTCTAATACACCCTTAAAAGCTAGTGAACCATCACTTCTTCTAAAGACAGACACATCTACATTTGTAAATAAACAGTTATATCCCATATGACATAATTGACTAACAGATAGCAAATTATATCCAAGACTCTCCACTAAAAACACATTAGAGATAGAATGCTCATTAGAAATTGCAATTTTACCTAACCCTTTTACCTTGCCTTGATTCCCATCACCGAATATAATTGAATCTTGGGAATCTTTATTCTTGACGTAGGAGGTGAACATCTTCTTCTCCCCCGTCATATGGTTTGTGCATCCGCTATCAATAATCCAGCTTGAACCCCCGGATGCATAAACCTGCAAGGCAAATTTAGGCTTGGGACTTAGCTACCCAACTCTTGTTGGGTCCTACAAGGTTAGTCACAATTGTCTTAGGGACCCAAATGCAAGTTTTATCACCCTTGCATTTTGCCCCTAATTTCCTAGCAATCACCTTTCTATCCTTTCTACAAATTGCAAAGGAAGCATTCAAAGCATGATATATTGTAGAGGGTTCATTTAATTTCCTAGGAACATTAACAACATTTCTCCTAGGCATATTATGAACAGCATTTCTCCTACCAACATTTCTATCATGCACATAAGAAGAGCTAGAAGCAAACATAGCATGAGAAAGATCATCGTAAGCACTATAACTCCTATAAGCATTTCTAGTTTGTCTCCTATCATGATACAAAAAGGCATGGTTCTTTTTAGCACTAGTAGCCATAGGGGCCTTCCCTTTCTCCTTAGCGGGAATGGGAGCCTTATGGCTTGTCAAGTTCTTGGCTTCCCTTTTGTAGCCAAGTCCATCCTTAATTGAGGGATGTCTACCAATCGTATAGGCATCCCTTGCAAATTTCAATTTATCAAATTCGCTTTTGCTAGTCTTAAGTTGGGCATTAAGACTAGACACTTCATCATTCAATTTAGAAATTGAAGCTAGGTGTTCACTACACGCATCAATGTCAAAATCTTTACACCTAGTGCAAATCACAACATGTTCTACACAAGATGTTGATTTACTAGATTTTTCTAGCTTAGCATTTAAATCATCATTTATGCTTTTTAAACTAGAAATTGAATCATGACATGTAGACAACTCACAAGAAAGCATTTCATTTCTCTTGATCTCTAAAGCAAGTGATTTTTGTGCTTCTACAAACTTATCATGTTCTTCATATAAAAGGTCCTCTTGCTTTTCTAATAGCCTATTCTTATCATTCAAGGCATCAATGAGTTCATTTATCTTATCTATCTTAGATCTATCTAAACCCTTGAATAAGCAAGAATAGTCTATGTCATCATCATCACTGGACTCATTATCACTAGAAGAAGCATAAGTGGAGTCTCGAGTACTCACCTTCTTCTCCCTTTCCATAAGGCAGGTGTGACGCTCGTTGGGGAAGAGGGATGACTTGTTGAAGGCAGTGGCGGCGAGTCCTTCATTGTCGGAGTCGGAGGAGGAGCAATCTGAATCCCACTCCTTGCCTAGATGTGCTTCGCCCTTTGCCTTCTTATAATTCTTCTTCTTCTCCCTCTTGTTCCCTTGATCCTGATCACTATCATTGTCGGGACAGTTAGCAATAAAATGACCAAGCTTACCGCATTTGAAGCATGATTGCTTTCCCTTGGTCTTAGTCTTGCTTGGCTGTCCCTTTCGACCTTTTAGCGTCGTCTTGAATCTTTTGATGATGAGGGCCATCTCTTCATCATTAAGACCGGCAGCCTCAATTTGTGCCACCTTGCTGGGTAGCGCCTCCTTGCTCCTTATTGCCTTGAGAGCAATGGGTTGAGGCTCGTTGATCGGACCATTCAAGGCGTCGTCGACGTATCTCGCCTCCTTGATCATCATCCGCCCGCTTACGAATTTTCCGAGTACCTCCTCGGGCGTCATCATCGTGTACCTGGGATTCTCACGAATATTGTTTACGAGATGAGGATCAAGAACAGTAAAGGACCTTAGCATTAGGCGAACGACGTCGTGGTCCGTCCATCGAGTGCTTCCGTAGCTCCTTATTTTGTTGATAAGGGTTTTGAGCCGGTTGTAAGTTTGGGTTGGCTCCTCTCCCCTTATCATTGCGAATCGTCCAAGCTCGCCCTCCACCAACTCCATTTTAGTGAGCATGGTGATGTCGTTCCCCTCGTGAGAGATTTTGAGGGTGTTCCATATCTGCTTGGCGTTGTCCAAGCCGCTCACCTTATTATACTCTTCCCTGCACAAAGATGCTAATAGAACAGTAGTAGCTTGTGCATTTCTATGGATTTGTTCATTTATAAGCATAGGGCTATCCGAGCTATCAAATTTCATTCCATTCTCTACAATCTCCCATATGCTTGGATGGAGAGAGAATAAGTGACTACGCATTTTGTGACTCCAAAATCCGTAGTCTTCCCCATCGAAGTGTGGAGGTTTGCCGAGAGGAATGGAAAGCAAATGCGAATTCGAACTATGTGGAATACGAGAATAATCAAATGAAAAGTTCGAATTGACCGTCTTCCTGTAGTTGTTGTCGTCGTCCTTTTGGGAAGAAGTAGACTCATCGCTATCGTCGTAGTAGACGATCTCCTTGATGCGCCTTGTCTTCTTCTTCTTCCCATCTTTGCGCTTGTGGCCCGAGCCCGAGTCAGTAGGCTTGTCATCCTTCGGCTCGTTGACGAAGGACTCCTTCTCCTTGTCGTTGATCATGATTCCCTTCCCCTTAGGATCCATCTCTTCGGGCGATTAGTCCCTCTTTGAAGAGAACGGCTCTGATACCAATTGAGAGCACCTAGAGGGGGGTGAATAGGTGATCCTGCGAAACTTAAACTTATAGCCACAAAAACTTGTTAAGGGTTAGCACAATAATTGCCAAGTGGCTAGAGAGGAGTCTCAACAAAACACAATACCACAAGAGATCAAACACAGAGATGACACAGTGGTTTATCCCGTGGTTCGGCCAAGACCAACGCTTGCCTACTCCACGTTGTGGCGTCCCAACGGACGAGGGTTGCAATCAACCCCTCTCAAGCGGTCCAAAGACCCACTTGAATACCACGGTGTTTTGCTTGCTTTTTCTCAATCCCGTTTGCGAGGAATCTCCACAACTTGGAGCCTCTCGCCCTTACAATTGAAGTTCACAAAGAAACACAGAGCAAGGGGGAATGAGCAACGCACACAAGACTTCAAAAGATCAGAGCAACAACACGCACACAAGTCGCAACAAGAGCTCGCAACACAACTCAAAGAGTTCACAACTCCACAAGAGCTCTATATGCTATCACAATGAAACGAATGCGCGAGATCGATGTCTTGGTGCTTAGGAATGTTGTAGGAATGCTTGGTATCTCCCTCCATGCGCCTAGGGGTCCCTTTTATAGCCCCAAGGCAGCTAGGAGCCGTTGAGAACAAATCTGGAAGGTCATCTTTGCCTTCTGTCGTCGGGCGCACCGGACAGTCCGGTGCACACCGGACACTGCCCGGTGCCCGATTTCCTTCCTTAAACAGCGCAGTCGACCGTTGCAGATGCGGGAGCCGTTGGCGCACCGGACATGTCCGGTGCACACCGGACAGTCCGGTGCCCCCTTCCGACCGTTGGCTCGGCCACGTGTCCCGCGCAGATCGCGCGGCCGACCGTTGGCCCGGCCGACCGTTGGCTCACCGGACAGTCCGGTGCACACCGGACAGTCCGGTGAATTTTAGCCGTACGCCGTCGGCGAATTCCCGAGAGCGGCCACTTCGCACGAGGCAGCCTGGCGCACCGGACACTGTCCGGTGCACCACCGGACAGTCCGGTGCCCCAGACCGAAACAGCCTCTTGGCTGTACACAGCCAACTCTCTTCGTTTCTTCTTCTTTCTGTTTCTAACACTTAGACAAGTATATTAGTACACAAAACCAATGTACTAAGACTTAGAAACATACCTTTGCTCTTGTTTTGCACTTTGTCCATTCATGGGCATAGATTCACATTTAAGTACTTGTGTTGGCACGCAATCACCAAAATACTTAGAAATGGCCCAAGGGCACATTTCCCTTTCAATTGTTTATGTTTTCAAATGTATGATTATTGTAATATTCTCAACCATGAGTGAACGTCGATCTTTGGGAATGAATGAACGAGTTCATAGAAACTCAACACCATGGGTAAGTTATCTGGTACACTTACATATCCATCTGAGGCCTTAAGGGCAAGAATTGGTGTACCTAGGCTCGATAAATTGGTTGGGTTGTGACAGCTGGCATCGGAGCATGCACCCATGTTTAGGAACATTAGAATAATATTTTGAAAAATCCTTCAAAAGATTTTGAGACCAAATGATTTTGGGAAACTTAAACCTGGTTAAAGGCCTGGCAGTAGAAGTGCAAATAGTATATGGTTAAGTTAAGGACTATTAGTGACTTAGCTTAAGATACAAACTACTAACCCACAACTTGGAAGGTACGTCATATATGTGTAATGTTATTTTGGGGGCATTTAGTATTGAATGGATCAACGCTCAGGTAAGGTGAGTTATGAGATCATGATCGAACAAACGTCGGTACAGGAGAGAGCAAAAATAGTGTTCGATTATATACATGTTACACATATGTATATATGAGGGATGCGTTGTGGAATATTTATTTTTTGGGATTCAGTACCCCATAAAAGTGTATGGGTTCCAACATGTGAATACTAAGAAGCGTAATGTATTTACAACGACGCACCTATGTTCAAGTAAGAAGGTAAGACAACACAATGGGCTGTCCTGTGGGTAGAGTGTGGCAACGTTGCCTATGTATTACCTGACACTTAATTGTGGCGCTAGCCTCCATATAGAGATATATAGAGCATACACTGTAATAAATTGTCACGTGTGAACCTTGCATCATGGAGTTTAGGCTGTAATGAGACCTTATGCAGATACGCTAACTAAACCTTAGAAAATCATGACTAGTTAACTTCGAAGTGAGTAGGGTTGCCACCACCATGAAGAGTGATAGCCACTATTTTTTATTGGTAGTGATTCCGTGATCTAGAGGCGAACCACCCGGTGGGTGACAATGGATGAATATTCTCCACAAGCTCAGAGACGTGGAGTAACGTGGTATCAAAGCTATTAGGATTAAATGGAGTAAATGCTGAGAGAGAGAGAGAGAGGAGGACGTGAGGGTGGAGTCGTGGAGACAAGCCGTCGATCAAGAGGGGTCCTCTAATGCAGTGACGAATCTTTATAAAAAAATTGTTCGAAGTCGAACTGACACATGTAGAGTCCAAAAAAATTACAACAATAGCTAGACTAGAAATAACATCACATCTCATATTACAGGCAACAGAAGACTAAGTAGCCAAAACCAGTTGCCACCCAAAGAATGTTCTCAGGTACCATATACCATGCCACGACGTCTGCCACCAAAGCACATGAACTGGAGGGTGAATTTCAAAGAAAATGACCAGTTTCAGACAAGGCGACTTATGTGCGTTAGTCAATGGTGCTCATTTGTACAGTGATATGCCACCGTTGATGGCAGAACAATCACTTGCTTATTGTACAGCAGTTTGCTTCAGGCTATCTTGTGGCAGCTGAGCACAGGCTACACTCCAGTGTTTTCAGTTCGCAAGTAATTGCTCTGATCAGCTCAGTCCAACATGTTGCTAATTCACTCGCTTGCTTTGGCTACATCAGTTTTCTTTGCATTAACGTCCTCATCAGGAGCTTCCTTGACTGGTTGCTGCACATCAGTGTCATGGGCAACTTGTTCGGAAGAGGCTTCCGAGTTGGCAGGCTCACTACCATTAACAGGAGCAGGCAAAGGTATAGAGACAGAACTGTCCAAAGATGATTCTGCCGGTTCATCCACTGTTCTTTCTGCCTCCGATGGTTCATCTACTGTTTTCTTTGCCACTATCTCAACTGATGGGGCTGAAGATTCTGCTGCAGCAGAGGCAGCCTCATTTGTACATATGTCGGTATAGTGATTTGAAACATCTGGATGCCGTTCAATCCCTTCAGTATTTTTCAATCGCTCATCCTCAGTACAACAATTTGGCTGTTCATTACATTCTGCTACATCTTTTACCTCCTCAGCACTACCATTTCCAAGATATACTGTTTCCATTTCATCCTCAGTGCCAATGACTTTACCATCATCAGCTTCCTCGGCCTCTAGTGAAGTCTCCAGAGAATTGGGGGATGATGAAGGAACAGAGGCAGATAAACGATCATCAATGCCTCTCTCTCCATCAAATGTGAACCAATTTGAATTTGTAAAGAGGGAGCTGCTTATAAACACATACATGCATAATCTATCAGCCATCACATAAAAACTAAGGGTGACAGAACATTTCGAGATAGTAAATTACCTGTCCTGGTCATCTCCCAGACGCAAAGAAGATATTACAACCTCAGCTGATTCATCATCAAAATACACATCCTGAAAGAGAATGAAGAAAAACAGTCCACTGATATAGAAGTTCAACCTTTTTCTACTTGAGCAAAAACAATATAGTTCATATTTATTGCACTTCATATCCAAAATGGCCAAATCCCCCCCCCCTCCAAAAAAGAACAAGTTAATTATGTCTCTCCTTTCTACATAAAAAGCTGATTGCATCAAATCTTTCATATTCAGGAAACTGCAACTATCACATTGCATGTTACAACAAACTAAGATGAGCAGGATAGCAATAAAGGAGACATAGTTCGCCCTGAAGTATTACCTCATCATCTCGTTCAAGTGATCCTTGTGCCTGCATTGACAAAACAAACATGCATCAATAATATGTAGCAGTACTCTAGAATGTCCACATTTACGAGAAAAATACTAAAGCAAACATGAAAAGGTTAGCATCATCATCATACAGCTGATTGGTCTTGCTTATGTGAGATAAGGGGAACTAATCTATTTTCCTCAGGGCAATGTCATATCATACATTAAAAAATAGATGTGAAGTATGTCAGTAGCAACAAGCTATTTACTCTAAATGTTATCACCTCTTCAATGTCATCGTTGCTATATATCCCATAACGAAATGCCTGACTTAAGTTATTAGCAAGAGCTGCCACGTCGTAATCCCTGTCCCGGAAGTCATCATCATCGCTGTCCCTACCACGGTCATGTAAAGATGTCGGGCGCCTGTCCCAGCAAAACAATGGCAGCAACGTTTAGACAAAACGAAACCAATCGATAGCAGATATAAGATACGAGAAGAAAACAGAACGTACCCACAAGCCCAATGATAAACATTCTCCACTTCATTGCGTTTGACCAGCACATTTGTTTGCCATTCAACCCAATCATTATTTTCCTATTAAAACAAAAGAAACAACCAAACACAATAGTCAGCAGAAAACCAGGCACTCGTAAGCCAAAAGATTTGACAAAGGAAAGCGAACCTGTAAGTGAGCCTGGATTGTGTTGTTACTATTGCCCAACTGAATAAGTTTATTGGCTATTCTTGTCATGTGACCAACATTTCCAATTCTTGGAGGGGTTTTCCCTTCAGAGGGAACAGTAGGCTGAGCATAGAAGACACACCAGAAAATAAAAAGGGATTAGGTCTCTGTGATAAAGTAAAAAATAGTTACAGTGTATTGATAACTTACCCCATTAGACTCAGTCGACAAGGATGAAAACCTCTCTGAGACAAGAATTTTACCAACAATATCACATTCATGAAGAACATGCTCAACAACTTCAGGTCTTTTACCCTCCAGGCAAGCAACAATTATATTCTCAACATGATGGTGCAAAAAGTTGTTATATGGATACCTGTGTTACAAAAAACATAAAAGGGGGGCTTTTGACCGGAGAAACAGAAGAGTTCCAAAAAAAACATATCCACACATACTCAAAGAACAAATCAATCGAGCGCTTTATTGCTGACTGCCTTCTTAGCTCTTTTTCAGCAGTTTCACTTCCAATTGTAAGCAGCACAGAGATGAATTCTACAATCTGGAAAAAAAACAAGATTAAATCCAGATTAGCATCAAAATGAACAAGAAAAACAGCAGGCACAATAATATTCACAAAATGAAAACCAATAAAATGTCATCTAGCGGAAGACAGACTAGCACTTGATGCCGACAAAACACACGCATGTATGCCATGGATAGATCCCAACCAAAAGGAGTCCAACTCCCAACCAAAAGGAGTCCAACTAAAGTGATGCACATATCCTATCCAAACCACTAGCATGTGCAGAACACCAATCCATTACCACATCAGTCAAATCATCCAAATTATTCACGGTTGGCCACACGATGGTGTCACGGCCAGAGGCCTGGAAGCCAAATGTGCCCACGTGCACGCCACAGAAGGTGGCACCACAGTAGCACTTGAAACCTGTCAGGCACATGCGTTTTCTAGCAGCTGCTCTCCTTGGAACCTGAAGAGTCTGCAACCAAAGGCTTGAGCTCAGGAGAGACCACGCCAAAGACTCAAAGAGGAAGGTTGACCGGGCTGGAGGTTCAGGCGCCACACCTGCTGGCTGCTGCTTGTTCAGGCCGCAATAGCACCTGGAGCAAAGATCCAGCGTGTTGAGGCTGCCAAAGAAGCCGCAGATGTTGGCCCTCCTGCCAGTCCACCGCCATGGCCACCGGACCAAATCAAGGGAGCGCAAATATCAAGTATGGCTGTGTTGAGGTGGGGGGGGGGGGACGGAGGGCAGAAGGGATTAAAAAGGCATAGCGTAAAGGTGTGACAGCCTGACAAAAAAACTCGACCGGGGAGGGAAAGACCGCCCTCCCGGTATTATATTAAGAAGAGACTGGAACAAGTGGGCGCTGGCTGCCTAACAAAGAAATGAACTGATGATACGCTAGCAGCCGAAGGATGCTTCTGCCAGGGGCACTAGGGTGGCAACAAGTGGACGCTGCTGCTGCCCGGTAACAAGTGTCTGCCACCACAAATGTGTTCAACAAAGACCAACGAGTTTGTAGATATTTCCCTCTGATATCCAAATTAAGGGCAGGCCTTGTGCAGCCTCTCCGCATTTGTGGGGAGGCTTGCCTCGGTTTATCCCTTCCCTAAACCCCTCATGTGGGAGCCTCTAGCACTTGGTCTGCCCTTTCCCTCTGGTATCCAAATGCGTCACATTGTTTTGGGCCTCGTGGCAATGGATATCTAGATCTGAACAGCATTCGTCCAATTAAATCCTACGCAGGTTGAGTCCATTTGGATTTTGGATGATCCAAATCCATTGTTAGGTCTAGCCATGGATAAGTTCTCTATGAGCCTTTTTCGTTATGTCCAGGCAACAATATACATGGTCAGGCCTCAGTACAGATGAATGTGCTTGAGGTATAATGTGCTTGAGGTATGTTTGCTTAGTAATCTAGACAAGCAAATGCTAATACAACCTTGATCTTCCCAGAAGCATAATTAGACCAAGCCATGCGACCAAAATCTAGCACCTGCTAGATGACAGCACCATCTTAAGCGGTACCTAAATAATCTTAGTTAACACATTGTTCATCACCTCAGTCTGCAGTGCAGTGAAATACAAGGGTCCTGAGCTGCTACTTGGAGCCACACCAGCAATGGTCTACATCATTTAAAGCCATGTTGTCACACACAGAGAGGCTTCTTAGTCTCCATGAAGGTGCTTAAAGCTCTGTTCCTTGCTTGATGCTTTTCTAGCTTTTAGAGATCAAAGGATCATTTCTTTCGTTTAGTGTTCAACCACTTAAGGCTTAGGAAAGAAGCATACATAGAGAGGATAAGGGAGGTAGATTGTATTAAGGGAGGTGAATTGTATTAAGTTGTATGCACCGACCAGTTCAACCCAAAATCTTAAGTTGAAGGAGAGAGAGATGGACAATTCCCTTATATTCCAACATTCCCACTAAGGGCTTGTTCGGTTAGCTCTCAATCCATGTGGATTGAGCGGGATTGGATGGGTTTGAATCCCAAACAAGTCAAACTTCTTCACAATTTTTTCCAATCCCATCCAATCCATGTGTATTGGGAATAACCGAACAAGCCCTAACGTGGAGGCACCCTCAAGCCTTAGACATGGAATAGGAGCTAGCAGCACTTATATTTTATTTAATTATGCTAACCAGGATTCGGACTCAAGACCTCTGGCTTTAATACCATATAAACTGCATGCACCGACCAGTTCAAACCAAAAGCTTAAGGTGATTGGCAGACGTGAGCAATTCACTCATATTCCAACATATCAGATAATCTCAATTGAACATTTATAGTATTGTTTTTTTGAAGAACCACTCATATTCAAGCAATTTTACTCATCTTTCTTTAGCTAAAAGGCACAAAAAAACATAAATAAACAGGAAATCCATATTCAAGCATTTTTGGGCACAGGGCAACAACTAAACAAGGTGATATCAGGCATGCCTGGTCAGCTTCTCACCAAGAGATCATTCAATCTCCAATAGCGCTCAAGCTCATTTTTTTCCCTTACCAAAGCTACTAAAAAAACAGAACCAACCCAACATCTCACCCACAATAATGTCCATAAAAGGTAGAAACTATAGCAAAATTATGATGAGCAAAAATAGAAGTGAATATATGTAATGTAACATGTAAATCCATTCATATGAGAAACAAAGAGTTTATGCAATAAGATTTGGTCACTGAAGTCCATGGTTAATTGTAAAAGGGCAGTGTGTCATCTTGTACCTTCAGACGATGTTTTCCAAGAGGTGGGCGCAAAGATCCATAAGTTGTTGGCAACCCGCTTTCAGTAGCCGAAGTGTCCAGTAACTTCAGCAAGTTGCCTAAAAACTTATGTCAGTCATACCAATAAATCAACAAATATATAGAATAAGAATCGGTGTCCAGCATATATTTCTAAGCCCACCAATTATGAAGCAAGGTAGCATATAATTTCCCAAGTCCTAAGGCCTATAAATTATGAAGCAAGATGCTTCAAACCAAATAAATATGCATGAAATATCCAACACTCACCTAAACTGTCAAGCATGCCATCAACTGTCTCTGGACTGGCTGTGACCAATGCCCCATGACTTAAGTTGCTTCTGAATGCTTGATACGAAGCTGATGCTAGTCTTTTCGGATCCAGCAAAGATATGCACACTGATAGTGAATGAACCAGAACAGATTTGGGTCTTGATTCTTCAAGAGCATGATGGAACAACCTTCCAACAAAACTGTAATTTTCATAGAACATAACAAAAAAAAGTAAGTCATGAGAAGGGAAGTAAACAATGAAATGCCCACTTATATGGGGTGAGGTTTCTAGATAAGATATGTACAATGTTTCTTTATAACTCATGGAGCATAATTTTAGTACACTACACAAAATATGTAAATTGTTTCTTGACAAAAAAAATCCCAAATGAGTAATTTGTGAGTAGAATGAAGTTAGAATTTAGAATACCTTGGACTGCATATTTTCGCAGCAAGAGACGGAGGTGCACAACGAGTAACTGCACATAGAACTTCCGCAGCATTGGCATGCACTTCAGGAGAATCCTGCTTGGCAATAATACACATGAACTTTTCCGCTAGAAAAAAATTCTACCATGATCTTTCTTACAACAAATAGAATGTAATTGAGCAGCAGTAGTGTTTTAACACTACAATATTTATGGGAGAAGAAAGTACGTATAACCCTGTCAAATGTCATAAAACTCTAATTTTCATCCTCAACCATGGTTTCAAAGGCGTCGCCTAGGCGTCCAGGCGGCCAAAAAGTCTAGGCGTCCCCGTCGCCTAGCCAAGAGTCGGCAAGAGGGGAGGGGGAAGAAGCCTAGCAGAGACTTTGGGGAGCGGGATCGGCGGCGCAGAACTCGAGGGAGTGCCGAGCTCGGGGGAGCGGTGGCGCAAAACTCGGGGGAGTGCCGAGCTCGGGGGAGTGCCGAGCTCGGGGGAGCGGCGGCAAAACTCGGGGGAGTGCCGAGCTCGGGGGAGCGGCGACGCTGAGACTCGGGGGAGCGCCGCCGAGCTTGGGGGAGCAGGAGCAGCGATGCATGGTTGTGGACGAGCGGCGACAGTGAGATGGGAGCAACCCTAACCGGAGGATATATGGGCTGCCTGCCTGGTGGGCTGGGCCATCTCTTCTACCCCTTCCTTCTTTTTTTCTTTCTCCCTTTTTCTTTTTCTTCCTCATATATGTTGTTGTTCTGTCTTTTCTTTAATTGGTAAGGCGTCATCTTGCTCGCCTTAGTAAGCGCCTAGGCGTCGCCTAGGCATCCAGGCGATGGCCCAACTCCTTGTCTCGTCTTACCGCCTTAAGAACTATGTCCTCAAACTACCAAAGACGGCATAATATCCAAGAAAGTATGTATTCCAGAATAAAAAAAATTCCAGTACAAACAGCCCCCCCCCCCACACACACACACACATACACAGTACCACTTGGTTTTGCTCATAACACACCATCTTAATTGGCTCACATGCTTACTAAGCCATTTCAGTTGGCTGGGAGAATCCAACATGTTGACCATCATGGCTGGCCACTGCCCGCCACTAACCTTTGGAGGTATACAGACAACTTCTCTCATCTACACATCTCATCTCCTCTGAGCCAGCATCAGCAACTGGTCAGGTTGTGAATGAAACGAGCAGAAATGGTGCATCCAGATTCAACAATGTGTCGTAGTACATGCTTCAAGGTTCACCTTTGCCAATCTGGTTGCAGCGGTAACTGAATCAAGCTATCAGCAAGGTGATTAAGGATATCTGGATATGTGTGCAATTTGATGGGGAGAGTCAAATGGACAGGAGACTATCAATTTGAGAAGAAATGGCAATGATTTATGGCTTAGCTGCAAGGTGCATTAGGGAAATATAGTAACAGAGGAGACTAGGAAGAAATGACTGTTCATGACTTCATGGAATGGGCTTTAAATAGTCCCTCCGTCCCAAAACGATAAGCGTATTTTGATAAGGGGAAATTAACACAAAATACATTTTGACCCTTAATTTCTCTTATAATAGTCATGTGAGCAAAAAACAGTATCACCTCAGAGGCGCCTTGCATACAAATCTATTGATGCAGGTTCTGTCCTTAACTTGTACAGAATTTGAATAATTCTCGGTCAAGGTTTATAATATTTTCACATACAAGATATGCTTATCATTCCAGGAAGGAGAGAGTATTTATTATTTTAATTGGGTGTACAAGTCAACGCACAAGTGTATTCCTACATAGAAAAGCAACCGACAAAAACTGTTATAACTTAAAGAAAATCAGTCACCCAAGCACCGCCTGCCACCTAATACCTGATAAGAACATAGCCTACCTATCTATGATTAGGCACTAAACCATATAATATAATGCATAGCCAAAGCACTGCCAGTAAACTAGATTAGTAATGAAGGTTTCATTACTTTTAAATGTTTGGAGGATTACAGAAATTTATTTTCCAGCTTTCAATATGGTGGTTTCCCTGTTACTTTTGTTGCATAATTGAGATGGACACTGTTATCCATGTCATAGAGGTAAGAATGTTTCAATTGAATGCAAAGTTTCTGTTTCTGAGCAGACCAGTGATCAAATATGTAACTAAAAAAGAGCAGACCCAGTGTCAAGAGGCTCCCACATGAGTGGGATCTGGGAAAGAAATAACCGAGGCAAGCCTCCTCCCCACAAATGCGGAGAGGATGCTTCGAACCCGCGACCTAGTGACTCAGTGAGACAGCTCTCACCATTGCACCAGGCTTGCCCTTCAAAATCAAATATATAACTAAAATAGGAATTTATGCTTGCAATTTCCTGCCAAACGATGTCACCATCGCTTATGTCCTAAATATGTTCCCATGCATTAGAGATTTTTTAACTTACCGATGAGCCAAACTTGTCTGCAATCATTTCAAGGACATCTGTATTTTCTAACCACTGCAATGTATCACCATAGTTTGAATATATGGTCTCATCAGCACCAATCAGTCGTATCAGCACCTAAAGAATTCGGGGACAACATCAACCAAATGCACCCAACAATTCATTAATTTAAAATAATTCATGATAAACTTACCTCCATTATCGATGTGATGCCAATCAGGTCAACAAGCTGGACAACTATCTTTGGATGCCCCTATAAAATGCAATAATAAAAGTCCCATAAATCTATTTGAATGTTGAGTTCAAAAGAAACTATTAGCTTGTAGACAAAAGGGTACCCCAAATTTTGCTTAGGAAGATTTCATACAGGTAAGAGTATAGGTAAAAACTAAACCGAGTATTAGAAGACTAGGAATTAAACAAACCATGTGAACATAAAAACATGAGAGAAGGACAAGTGTGATGCAAGACTTTGTATTTAAATACATAAAATAAATTATCGTTTTCACAAAAGGACACAAGGAATACCTGAACATAACTCATAAGTGGAGCAGTCTTCCTCAGCATCAAACATATTACCACCTATACATAATTATATAATTTACTAAATTCAGCCTCAGCATAAAAACGACAGAATGAAGTCTAGCCCAAAAATTACAAACTTCTCCAAAAGACTCGACACTATCTGATGATTCAGATAAACCAGATTCTCTTTCACAACGTGGCTAACAAGCGCAGCATGTGGCGTCTCAGGTGCTCCTCATGAGATCATCCGCCCCTGATCTCTAATGATCTAGTGGGTTGAGAGGGTTTTAGTAGACTGTTTTTGTTTGAGACTTGGACACTTGGTTTATTTATACCCATGGATGGAGTAGTGTGCATGTTGTGGGCTGGGGGCATCACATCTCTCCTGTTCTCTGTAGACTTGGTACAGTTTATTTCCTCTATCTTAGTGTCATATCACGCAATTCTCCATTATTATTTGAGAAAAAAATAGTCAGATTGACAAAGTTACCTTACTGAAGTAACCAGACAATAATGTGCTATGTGGATGATCAGGTTTCACAAATGAGAAAAGCAAGTCCATTAGCTGCAACACAGACAAGGAGAAGAAAATAAAGTAAACCATAATTCAATAATCTACAGGTAGAAATTTTTCAAGGAAAAACTCCAAGGAGCAAATATATGACGAGAATGCCAACCTCTTCATCCTCTACTAAGGTCCTCAAAATGACATCGATTTCACAAGTAAATATTTCACAAGCAATAAAAGGGAACCTACAAGGAGAAGTTCAAATGAATAGGAACTTCAGGATTTTACATAAAATGACAACACTAGTTATCAATGATTCAATGGTCATACTTGAAGGAGCGCTTCCTTTCAGCATCCTCTGGAACTTCTTCCAAAATATAATGAAGCAACTGTTCCACCTGGGACTTGTCACGTAAGCTACACAGAACAATTCAAGTTACATAGAGGGAAACCAGTACTATTGGGTAAAATAAACACCAGCATGTTGCAATGTTCAAAAAAGGAAAACTGGATAAGGTTTATAATAATGCATACAGCAATATCCTCCAACAAGAAAATGTAACTACTCCCACCAGTGTACACACAACATTTCAGACAAAATGATTGAAGTGAATGCAGTATTCTGTATTCTTTTGTTTTCTGAAACGTCATGTAAAAGTGAGTAGAGGTAGTAACACATTTTGGCCCAAAGAAAAAAGTGCAACTCTTTGCAGATAATACAAACTATATATAGAACAGTACCAGTAATCAAATATAGAGTTCACTGAAGTACAATTTCATGTGCATATGAGGACCTTTGCAGGAACGATAAGTGCATAAAAAAATTATATCATATAAGCATACTTATTGACTATTATTTTTATTCTCTAATAGGCATTTCATTTGACGCCACAACCACTCCACTGTATGTATCAGAAGTCACAAGTGAAGTTATAATAAGACAGCCCACAAAAAAAAACAAATACTAATGTAAGTTCCATCAGTAGATTGAATATGCTGCTCATATCACAGAAATAAATAAGAAAATTACAAGTTTATGAGTCTTGAGTTCAGTGCTTTGCACTCCTGAATAATTTCATCCTCATCAAGAAGTTCTTCCAATGTAAAATTTTCTTTGTCCAGAATTGTATCCACCTGAAAAAAATCACTAAGTTAGCACAGTTAAGAACCTCTCTTTAACAATAAATGAGGAAGAAAAAAACGAAAGGCCTCCATGGTTCAAGCTATTTGCAGTGACTACTGAAAGAATAAGAATGATTCACGTTGACAGTTGTCAAGTTTGGAAATCACTTAAAAAGAAATTAATTTCAGATATATATCAAGTTGTACACACAAAATAGCACTGAAACAAAATTACAGATGTCACATCATTTTTATTTCCTATATATATTGTGACTATGCAAGTAATCCAACAAGGACATTCCCAAAAACAGAATTAATGGGAAGGGCATATTGCAATGGTACACTATGCCAGCATGAAATGCAATTCCTTTCTGGAGCAGCAGCAGTGCCCTATGCATAATAAAGCAGAATGCCACAAGACAATGTGTAATAAAATATAAAGCCACAAGACAATGTGTTCAGCATAAGAAAACAAACAAAGCCGCCTCTTTGCCATAAAATGAATCTCATCCACAAATAATTCAATCTTCCCCGAAACATAAGCCCAACCAGAACCAAAGCATATCATTCCTTTCAGCAGCACACGCTCTGATCCCACTGGCACCCTCAAATCCACGGGAACAGCATACACGTACTCATAAACGCAAAAATCACACATCCCTAAGCCACAGCACACTCGTACACTAATTCCAGAACGAAGTTCAAACGGGAATACACAAAATAAGCGAGCATTACGACCCAATCCAGAACAAGCAAACAAACCACCCCGCAGCTCAGTCACAGCGCCCGCACGCTCACGCTCTTAACCTGAGAGAGGCAGCAAAGGTGTGATGAGGAGCAGACGAATGGGAACTCACGGGCGAGGCCGCGGAGAGGCCGGTCATGCGCCAAAACATGGCGGCGGCGGTGGGACGACCAGCGGCGGATCTAGGGTTTGGGGCGCCGGGGAGAGCGAATCTGAGGGCGAGCCCACGCGAATCCGAGCGGCGGCGGCCGAATTGCCCGGCCGCGGAGGGCGGGTCGGATCGGGAGAGCGGGCGAGCGGATCGAACTGGGATCGCGAGATGGGGAGGGAGGCGCACGCTCGCGCGCACACACGAGACACGAGAGGATGAAAAAACAGCACGCTTTTCTTCTATTCGCCTTCCGTTTCTCTCTCCGTTTGGGAAGTTTGATTTGGGCTGGGTTTGGGGTTAATTGGGATTAGTTTTTGGTCCTGCCGTCTGGCCGAGACCGTGTGTTTCTGCGACTGGGCGCCGTTACTTTCATCGAGGCAGGTGGCCGGTGGCAATCGGAGGTTTCATTCTGCGGGCGCCACATCATGCAAGAGAGTGGATTTTATTTCCTTTACGAGGAAAATCAAAATTTATGAACCTGCAAATATCGGTAAAACAACAAATATTGTTAACTAAGAAAAATAACTCATGATAAAGTAATAAAAACAAAATAAGTTTTGACCAGGAAAATACATGCTCAATTATTTCTAGCACAGACTTCTTCGGTAAAGAGAAATTAGACGATAATAAGAGGTGCACTAATGAAAAAAGAGGGACAGTAGCTTCAATCTAAAGCATGTAATCTGAGTTGTATATCTCGATAAGAAGTTAAGACCTAAAGTAAGCGAAAGCCAATCCTTATGAGAATGACTACAAGCTTCGCAAGAACAAAAGACAAGGAATTAATCAGTTGAGATACTCCCAAATTATTGGTTCTCTCATGTACCTTGTTGGTGCAACCATACCTGATATCTCGTTTGCTATGAGAAAATTGAGCAAATTCACTTCTAATCTAGGAAGTGAACACTGGGGTGCACTAGAACGTGTAATGAGATACTTGAGAGGTATTTCTGCGTATGGACTTCATTATACTGGGTATCCTGCTGTACTTGAAGGGTATAGTGATTCCAACTTGATCTCAGGTGCAGCTGAGATCAAGGCCACAAGTGGATATATATTTGATATTGGTGGGGCTGCAATTTCTTGGATGTCTTGTAAGTAGACTATCTTAACGAAGTCTACTATGGAGGCGGAACTTGTAGCACTTGAGTCAGCCATTACTGAGGCAGAGTGGTTGAAAGAGCTCTTGATGGACATGTCAATGGTTGATAAACCGGTACCAGCCATTCTGTTGCATTGTGATAATCAAAGTGTGATCACAATTGTAGGCAATGTAAAGGAAAATGCAAAGTTCTCAAGACATGTGAAACGGCGAATCAAATCAGTAAGACATTTGATAAATACTAGAGAGAACGTCGTAGAGTATATTAATACTGCTCGAAACTTGGCGAACCCTTTTACAAAGGGATTAGTAAATGCTGTGATTGATGAAGCATCAAGGGAGATGGGATTGAAGCCCATGTGATGTTATCATACAGTGGTAACCCAATCTATGTGATCGGAGATCCTGTGAATTAGTAACTGGGAAGAACAAATTGTTTTGTATAACAAGAGACTATATTATTTTATTCGTTTTCTGCTAGAAGTTGCGTACTTTCGGTACCGCAAGGGAGGTTGACTTTTGTCTTAATGTATTGTGAGGCTTGTAACAGGCAAGGTACTATCCTGCAGGGTACACTTGTAAGAATACACCTATGTGAGTTTGACTGTGAGGTCGCGGTCTATGAGATATGGGTAATCTCAAAAAATCACTAAAAGACATGTGAGTATAACTGTAACGCTCCAATCAGAGGCATGGCTTTAGGCAGCCTAGTATCAATGATGCCTATAGGTGAAACCAACTTACACAAGACTAGCAATTCAAGGCTTTGTCCATTGCAAAGTCGTTTTTGGCGATTAACGCCAAAGGACCGCACCACCATTATTTTAAAATTTTCAAAAGGAAAAATCATTTCAAAAACCCTCTTGAAAGCTAAGGGGAGAATTTCTTCAGGGGGAGCTTTTATTTAGTCAAAGGAAAAGCATTTGAAACAGGGGGAGAAATTTGAAATCATATTCTTATACCTTTGGCTATTTGCAAAAGAATTTGAAAAGATTTTTCCAAAAAATTGCAAAAACAAGCAAGTGGTCCAAAATGTTAAATAGAAGAAAGCAATCACGTTTATTCTTAGACTTAGACTTATGTAGAAAGTCTTTCAATTGGTTTAAATTCAAGTAACCTATGCACATATATCAAAATTGCAAACTAGTTAAACTTTTACACTTCATATTTGCTTTGGTTTGTGTTGGCATCAATCACCAAAAAGGGGGAGATTGAAAGAGAAATGGGCTTAATATTTTCCTATAATCGATTTTAGCGGTTGACGTCCATCACAAACCACGTGGACTAATTAGTCTGCCTAGATGTCTTTTTTATCTCAGGTGCATAAGGTTAAACATAAACCAAGAAAGGAATTAAGTTGGGGACTCAAACAAGTTTGGAGAAAAGTACTAGAAAAGGTGTTGCAAGTGGCGCACCGGACAGTGTCTGATGCCCTAGGCCAAGCACCAAGTGAACTGCTCACTCTCCGGTTTTTCAGAGACGCCCTCCGGTATAATTCACCAAACTGTCCGGTGTGCACCAGACATGTCCGGTGTGCCAACAGTGCAACAGTCAACTGCAAAAGTGAACAGTGAAGTGAACAGTGCGCAGTTAGAAGTCAGAGCAGCAAGTCAGAACACACCGGACATGTCTGGTGTGCCACCGGACTGTCCGGTGCAGCTACAAGACAAAGTGTTCCAACGGTCAACCGCTCCAAACCCCAACGGCGTGCTGACGCGGCGCGCGCCGAACAGTGAACAGTGCCCTGTCCAGTGCACCACCGGACTGTCCGGTGCGTTATCGCCAGCAACGACTAGAATAGTGGCTGGGGCTATAAATACCCCCCAACCACCTCTATTCAAGGCATCCAAATTTTCTCAAGTTCACATTCAATACAATAGCAATAGCATTTACTCTAAGACACATTCCAAAGATCAAAACCTCTCAAAGCCTTCAAATCAACTCAATTCATTAGTGACTTGAGAGAGAGTGTTTTGTGTTCTTTTGTTGTTCTTGTTTCTTGGATTGTTTTCTCCTTTCTATTCTTACTCTTCCAAGTGCTTTGTAAAGCTAGCAAGAGACACCTAAGTGTGTGGTGATCCTTGCGGGGTCTTAGTGACCCAAGTGATCAAGGAGAAGCCTTGACCGGTTTGTGTGACCGATTGAGATAGGGAAAGGGTTGAAATAGACCCGGCCCTTGTGGCCTCCTCAACGGGGACTAGGTTCTTTGGAACTGAACCTCGGTAAACAAATCACTGTGTTCACTTGCATTGATCTTCACTTGATTTGTTTCCCCTCATTCCTCTCTCTAAAGTTCCCTTGCTCATATTGATCTGAGTTTGCTCCAAACGTCAGCCGTATTGATCGAGCAACTCTAAGCAAGGAAAACTATATTTTTTTAACTCCGATTTAATTCTAACACTAACCCTGACCTTAGTGTCTGTTTAAAGGCTATAAATCACAGGTTTCGTATATTCACCCCTCTAGGCGACTTTTAGTCCCATTGAGGTGTGGACTAGGATATTTAAAAGTATGTGAATTGAGTCCTAAACCTTAAAATTGATTGTTTTTACTGCATTCCTTCCGTGTCTGACTTGAAAAAAGAAATTGGTTTCGAAAAGGCTACTCGTTTTGCATTCACATTTCAAGGGTTTGTATATACCCCTTAGTGCCAAAATGTAGTGTTTTCTAACCCTCTTTTTTCCATCCACATTCAAATGAATGATAATGAATATAGATATATATACAAACTACATTCATAGATTATTTAATGAATGAATGTTTAGTCTAAAAAATTATATTTTTGGACGGATGGAGTACTCTATTTGATAATTAAATAAAATTGGTTATATAGTATGTCAATGTCGTTCAAATGACACTGGTGTAAACACAATACTTCTCATTGCTATTAGGATGTGTCCAACAGATCGTGCATATAGTCGTGCAAAAACATTGGTTTGAAATGTGGAATGCACTATTTACAAAGTGAAATTTGAAATAGGAAATAAGATAGGAGATGAGATAGGTAAGATACTGAATACAACATTAGCTTTATCAAATATGAGAACCTACATTATTTTCCCTATCAATAGAGCGCAAAGACTCAGCCATGTTTACTTCTAGTTCTTGCACCATTGGCTACAACAATTGTATGTAACATATACAGTAAAGGTTTTCCTCTAGTTGTGACCGTGAGATGCCGGTGATGTAAGGTTGTCTCCAATAGCTTTACACATCATCTGTAACTGACATAAAATTTCAAACTTTACTCTACAAATTGTGCAGTCTACATTACAAAATATTATAAAATAACATTTTATATGGCCATATGCATGGTCTGTTGAGCACGGATTTAAAATCACAACAAAAACGTTAGAAACTGAGAGAACGAGACAACTACTAAATCAAATATGTTATGGTTGTAAATATGTTTCCACGTATATAATTGTTTCACATTTCTTCCTTTTCGTTCTATAAATAACAAGAATGTAACGAACACAACGAGTCCATTGATCAAGGGCTTGTTTGTTTGGAATTATAATTTGTCTAGATTATATAATTCAACTTATTTTAAACTAAGTGTTAGCACAAAATAAGTTAAATTATATAATCTACCTAGATTATAATCCAAACAAACTCACAGCTCAGCTGAGGATCAAGTATAGTATGAGTTGAACAACCAAATGGCCGTTGTAAATAATCAACATATAATAGCTTAATTGGATCCATTAACAATGAAACCTAGCAGCTAAAAATTAGATTGAGTAACGGTGGATCGAAATAGACGTTCTAATACACCCGCTAATTATTAGTTCTATTAACAAATTTAGCGTTGTTAACAGATGTTAATAATTGACATGTATTTTTAACTCACTAACTAACCTTCTATCGGCAGATGGATTCGGATGTTCTACTAAAACTTAGTACCGATGGATCTAAACATATCCTAAATGTTCGAGTTAGGTTAGACTGTTGTCACAAACCAAAATTTCTAATTTTGGATTGTGAATAAAAAAATGACTAAACAAAACAATGATTTTGATATTTGATAAATTTTTAGGACTACCCTACAATTTGCACAAACTAGTTATTAAAAACTTAAATAGTTTATCGAACTTTTCTAAATTGAAGACTTTTTAGTGCAATGTTGCTTTTGATTGTTGTGTTATAAGTATGTAAAGTTTTCAAAACACGTTCGTAACAATGGCCTTCTATCTCTCTGATATATCTCTGTCTGTTTAGAGCCTTGAATTTAATTCCTTTTCTTTGGAGCTTATAAAGAATCTTTCCCCTATACTCCAAATCAATTATTTGACTTCATTGTTCGTTAATTTATCTCTAAAACCTGAGAATTTTCAGCCTTTTCATATATCTTTTATCTATTAGCGTGTTATAAAATTTGAAATATTCTCAAATATATTATCTTGAACTACAATTTTTTATTTGAGTTTTTCGTGTTCTAAAATATCTCTAAGAGTTTTCTCATTTTTTGAGCCTCCAAAGCAAATTTTCATGCCTCGTAATAAATATCTAAAATTGTCAAAATTATTTTAACCCCGAATTTAAAAAATTCTACATTTATCTAGTCCCACTCACACTTTGTATGCTACATATATCGTCATACACTGTTGTGTCTCCACTGACGCTCCAACCAAAACAGACCTAGTCGTCGAGCCCACTAACGCCCACCTAACAGCCACCGCCCACTGGCGTCTAAGCTCCAAGCCTCCAACTCCCCAGCTAGGGCGTCTAGGGCCCCAACCAAGCAACCAATGTTGGCACCCCAAGGCCAGGAACCCTAGTCGCCGCACCATCAGTGATAGCCACCTTCAAGAGTCGAGGCTCCGGTCGTTCAGCCTCTAGCTCTAGCGCCTCCTCGGATCCTCGCCTCCGGCGACTGACGCTCTAGTGCAACACAAATAGGTGTAGCATCATCGTGATCCGTGACCTACTAGAGGTTCCAAAATCGGGTAGAACGAGTTACCCAAACTTGAAATTTCTAGGTACCCAAAATCTCGGATGTAGAGTCTAGTAAGCTGTAAGCCTATTTTCGGGTACAGTTTATGGATAGCCAAAAAATTAAAAAGCCCAAAAAACGAACTCGAATTTTGGGGCTAACCCAAATGCCCATAGGCACAACTGTGCCTGACAGTCCCTGCCAGACGCCAGGGAGGAAGCGTTTGTGTTTCCCCATCGACACGCAGCAGAGGCCCACACGTTCATGCACCCGTGTGTTTCCCGATGTGAGTTAAGACACCAATCCATTAGCTCTAGGCACCTAGGTGCTAAAAAATCACTCGATAATTAGCGTAGACGTTTTGCAAAGCGTTTAGATTAGTTAAGCCATTATCATAGTGCTTGATTTAGGTTAGTTTCTAGTTGATAGAAGCGAGGTTAAACACTCTCGACCTATTGATACTTGCACACACGAACACACCATTGTATTGTACCAAGAGAGACTATATTTTTTGAGATTAATTTTACTGTGTTATAGTGTGGCTGCCACCATGTGGCAGAGGGAACAAGACCCACGACATTTCATCTGTAAGCTCGATAGTGGAAACGAGGGAAAGCATCTAAGAGGTGTCAAAAGCGGAGCACCACTTGCGCGTAGAGAAAGCTCGTGGCTATATATGAAGATACTTGACTGAGAGTTGGGTTCTCGTTTAGGCTACCCTTGCGTGGGGTCCAACGAAGATTAGTAAGGAGCTTGTGTGCTTCTTGATATCTCGGTAAAAATACCGACATGACAATGAAAGTTTGCATATCTACCTCATTTAAGTTACCATATTTATATCGTTATCTTTAGTTATGTGCTTCACCTTTTGTAGCATAGCTACATATTGGTTGATACGACTAGAACCTAGGTTGCATAACGCCTTTTGCAAATATTTAGAGAAAACCGTAGTTACACATATTAACACCTAGTCATCTATATAGGGTTTGTTTAAGAGCAAAAAAATAGAGGCCTAGATTAGTGTAGAAAATAGCTGTCCTAATTCACCCCTATTAGATGTCACCATCCCCAACAGTAACAATCGTTGTTAGCTCTACAGGCTGTTTACCTTTTTTATTTTTATGTAGTCTGCAAATACTTTGTTTACCTTTATGTAGTTTGCAGTTTATTATCTCCAAATGTATATGTTGATGTCTCTAAATTTTTCTTTATTTTAAATTATAAGACATTTTGTTTTTTAATATTAAGTTTTTGTTATGTTAGATATAAGATATACCTAGATATGTAATAAAAACAATGCAGATGGAAAAGCCAAAGCATCTTAGGAGTAGTATTTCAGTATTTGTGGGATGACTTTGAGAGCTAGTTTTCTTATAACTCAATAAATCAGAGGCAGAATCAAAACAATTATGTATAGATATAATGTGAAGGGAGAAAAATACTGGTTCGGTCAAAATGTAAATGATTATGTACAGAGCAGTACATCCCATGCAATAAGAACCAAAATGTAAGTTGAGACATTGTGATGTATTCAAGACTATTATGCCTATATTGACTTCACATAATCCCCCGAAAGCTATTCAAAGTTCTGAAAATTAGAAGCGAAGGGTATTCACGTGGAACCAGTTTATCCTTTGCCTACTTACAATGAATAATCACAGTCATTGAAGCAAGGTCACGAGGAAATAGCAGGTGAAGCTGCTCCCGAGTGAATAACAGCAACTTCACTGCATCTGCTGATACCTTCAAATGCCTGTACGCACACTCCTGAGAATCCCTCCAGAGCATGGAACACATTTCGAAGGCTTGTCTGCAGACTGTTCAGTGTCATGGCTCGGCTTACCCTCACAGAGGTTAGGTATCTGGCTTTCTCCTCCTCGACCTGCTTTATAAATGCATCCAGTTTCGTTCCATTCTTTGATGCTGAATAGTTATTCTTATTTGGAGGCTGGGCCGAGTTTTGCATTGTATTTTCACTGTGTTTCTCTAACTGGGTCTGGAACTTGCTATCCATGTTATCTGACTTCTTCTTTAGTTGGCGCTCTTCACTTTGCTGTACAACTATAGAGTGTATGACTGACATAAAGGTCTTTATCGCTTCAGCTGCTACCTGTTTGTATAAATAAGGGCCAACTTTTAAAGCGAGAAAATAGCTAAATGGTAAACACAAGGAAGTTGTGAAAGATGAATACACTAGTCCTTCAGTTCATAATGAATATGGCACAGGTTTCTTATTCAAATAAAAAATATACTCCCTCCGTTCTTTTTTTATTTGTCGCGTTTTAGTTAAAAAATGAACTAGTGGACAACAAATATTCGAGAACGGAGGTAGTATATCCTTAACCAAAAGTTGCTGAAAGCTGGGGTTCAATGGAAACAAAAGGGCAAGTTGGATCTATCATACCTTCTCTGGTAGCCTGTCAAGAGCACGCTGGAGTTCCTCAGAGAGGCTAAGGATTCCAGATGAACTTCTCATTAAGCCACCATCATCCGGAAGGCAGTCTGTGAGACCAATCCATTGGCTAAGGATGCTAACGTATTCACGCTGCGATGTGATAAGATTGCAGAAGGCAGTGTGCCATCCAGACACCTCAATTTCCAGCTGAGATGTTGCCTGGCGATGAGTGTCACTTGTTGGTTCACTCCCAGGTCTGTTGCCAAGGAGACTAACTTGCTGGGCAATATGGTTCTGGACCTGATGGCACTCGTGCATGTTTTTCCACATATGCACAAGCCTAGATCGAGAGAAGAAAGTTCAGATAAGGTAAGATGAATGAAATAGTATTGTGATAAGGACTAACTGCATTAAAAAAATTAACATTTGAGGTATCGACACTAAGCTGCAAAGACAACTTGCTACATGCATTCATTTATTATTAATCCAAGTGTCACATTCCAAGACAAAAGTCGTATTATGCATGAGGTAACTACTATCCAATATTCTAATTTAATTGCAAAAAAAAACTAGTATGACAACACTCAGCATGTAACTTACAAGTTAATAAACCATATTTGGGAGTTTGGAATGAAATTATCTTATAATGTTAATACAAGAACAAGCACTTGTGGATGTTTCAAAGTTTTAAATAGCAGTTTTTTTAGTATTATAGTTGATAACTTTTGGAGCTTACCCTGCAGATAATTCAATGATCTGAGGATATAATTCCTCGTCTCTGAGATTTGATATGGAAAAACATGCCAAACTCACAGCTTCTTCCAATGAGATTATCCGAGTTTGCAGTTCTTCAATAGAATCCCGAAGTCTTTCGGCATGCAGTCTATCATGCCCTCCTGATTCCAGCTTTTGTAGCACTGAGACATGTTTCTTATACTGGAGCCTTGCAAATTCTTCATCCTTGCAAGATAAAAATAGTTATAATCAGCAATGCATTGATTTTTGGTAAAGCAATAAAATGGGAATATTTAATATTTTCTCATCATGCTGTCATGCTCTCTTGTTAATAGAACAAAAAAACACTGCTCAAGAAATAATTTACAGATGAATTGTGACAAATCATTGTGTAGCTAATAGCCAATTATTCTACTAGTTCAAGAGTTCACCTTGATTAACTTGTAGAGTTTTTGTTCCTCGTCATAAAGCTTCTCCAGTGTCTTGCCATGGTAACCATATCCAGAAGCACTAGAATTCAGAACTGAGGCTTCTCTGCTAGCCTGCTGAGATTTAAAAGACCAGCTCCAAGAAAGCGTGGAGAAAACCTTCGCAGGTTTAGAATTTTTTCCTGCACCTGGAAACAAACAACAGTATTCAGGAGTGTCTGAACACCAAGAAAGACAATGCTTCTGCCCTTTCATTTTCAATCCACTGTAACAAAGTAATTAGTGATGCACTTGATCATGGAATGGTTTCTAATATCGGTCACTTTCCATGGATGTCACAAAACATTTACATGCAAAAAAAGCATCGGAGAACCAAACAGCGCATAGACCAGAAGTTTCATACACAACAACTAAATGAAATAAAAGATTACACATTCATAAGCCCAAAGTAACTTCTCCTAAACAGGACATATTAAGACATTCTGTACAAACGATCTTCATTGCAGTTCTTCGGAGGATCCTTCAATGGTTTCAAACACGACATGTCATGCTTTTGAGTCTGAATTCTTAGTGAACAGCAGAATGTGAATTAGTGACATAAATAAATATTGTCAAAAGGAGCAAACCATGAAATGGAGACACATTAATCAATTCAATTTCTAAAACTACTAGATGGATATCTTGTCGTCAATTTCATTTTCTACGGCATAGGATATTTTCATACACCAAATATCAGACTACTTTGCTTGGTGATTTGTGGACTTCTCCAAAAGAGCATTGACTCGACACCTCCAAAGAAAGAAGATTCTAGAGCAGAGGTTATTGATTGACATATCAAAAATATGTACATAATGATAGTACATGGGCACGTATTACCTTTCTTTGCCTCTACCTCTAAGGCATCAGGCCGTCCACCAGCAGAGTCCAAAAAAATCACAACGTCATTCCCACTTGCTGCTGCTTTCAAGAAGTACTCATCAATCTCCTTAACAATCTCTACAAGCGACTTCTTACTCCTCCAAGGCACCGCCATAGAGTCTGAATCCTTTGTCACCCAGCTCACCGTTGAAGAGTTGCCATCACCCAGAGCCCTACCCTTGGCTGGATTCACATGGACCCTATCCACAATGACATCATTATTGCCAAGCATGCTTTCATCCTCCTCTCCATAAAATTCTGTGTCTACTTCAGGATCATTGTCCATGGTCACATGCGAGGCCACTTCTTTATCATTCCTATCAGCAAATGGAGATGGGAAACTCAAGGGGCACACATTGTAGGGATCCAAGTCCTCCCAATCTATGCCGGGTGGCAGGGGTGGTGGTAGAGGAGTCGAGCAGCTGTCAGTGTCGTCATCATCAGTAAAATCACCCCCATGGAACTCATCCTCCATCTTCCTTAATCTTATCGGACTCAAAACCAGAGGTGGTGGTGGTGGTGGGAGCTCACCATCCCTCTTCTCCATCTTTCTTATGGTTGTTACTGGACTAAAAGGGACAGGCGGCGGGGGGCATGGCGAGGGTGGCAATGAGGATGTCACCGAGAGTTCAGGAGGAGGAGGAGGAGGAGGCTGTGGAGTAGGCGAGGGCGGCACCACAAGGTCTACGGGAGGCTGCTGTGACAATGCAGACTCCAGCTCCACAAATTGCCGGAGAGTGGCTCCTGTGTTACGGAGGGCGTGCAGGTACGCAATGTGCACAGCTGCAAGCTCAGGGCGGCGGCGCACCAGCTGCTTCATGAGCTGCCTCCTGTCCTTGGAGCGCCTCACAGGCTCCTCATTGTCCACTTTAGAGTTGGAGCAACCCATCTGCCACCAAGGAACCCGCAGCTGCTGCTGCAGCAGCAGCTAGCACTCCCAAATTGGTACTTCCCCTGAGCTTGATCAAAATTGACTGAAAACTTGTAAAACTGCACTAAAACTCCAGAGCGTAGGCAGGCACTGTCCAGCCACAGCTCCTAACCGTAGGAGGCGCAGGAAAAATTCTCGGGATGGGTTTTACGGTTCCGCTAAAATTGGCTGAAATTCTCCTCAATCTGGCTCCTGCTCTCCAACAACCAGTCACAACAACCTAGCAACAACTCCTCTACTCTTGCATCAAAACCCGATGGAACCGGCGCTGAAACCAATTAGACAAAAAGTGACGACTCAGGCCGACGAATCAGTCGCGAGGAGGAACAAAGCCACGACGGCGACGCGGGCAAGCAGATTCTCGAACAAAAAGGGTGCCGTGGCGTGGCTGGTTGCCTTACCAGAGAGTGGAGTGGGCCGATTGATAGATGCTCCGAGGTCAGAACTGTTGGTGAGACTGGAAGCTAAGCCGGGCCAAAGAAAGAAGGATCTAGGCAGGCGGAGGTGAAGAATATGCCCGCAAAAGGAGAAGAGAGAAAGGTGGAGGTAACTGCATCGTGTGATTCTTACCCACTCCCTATCCAAGAAGCCATCTCCCTTCTCACCCCCCTCCCTTCCCCACTCTCTGGCGGGAAGCAGTCGGCAATGGGGGTGGAAGAGGAGCACCCGGCAATTGGGGCTTTGAGGGGGAAGAGAGGGAGAGGGATCAGCGGCGGCACGGCAGCCAGGCGGCAGGAGCAGAGCAGCAGGGAGAGAACGAAGGGGAAGGAAAGAGAAGGCGTGGGATTCGGTCTGTGTGATTAATAAAGTGTAGTAGTGGGAGGAAAATGTGCAGCAGGCAGAGCATCGCAAGGGCAGTTGGATTGGAGATGGAGAAGTGGTGCCATGGAGACGGTGGCCCCGCGGTGGGCGGTGGTGTAGGAATGTGGGCAGAGCTGCCACTTTTCACCACTGGCACCGAAACTACGAGGCCAGGCCTCCCTCCCTCCAAAGCTCCACTTGTAGGGCTGCCTGTGTGTGTCGTGTGCCCCTCTTAATTTTCGTCTTGCTATTGTGGCCCTTCCTCTCGGCTCTTGTCTTCTATTGATAAGTGCACACTCCACTCCACCTCAACCCACACACACAACCCAATCAGTGGTGCCGTATTTGTTGAAAATTGACAAGGCCATGGCCCACCGGTGTTTGTTTCGACAAGACTTTTTTATGGATTTGTTGTCCGGAACCGTCTTTAGTCGGATTACCTAATTTATATAAGATTTGATTATCTAGAATGAGTGTCCATTTTTTTTACAAAAGAACAAGACCTTAGAGCAACTCCAGTAGTTCTTTAATAGACTTCCTAAATCAACAATTTAAGTAGCTAACACAAAAACTCATCTCCAACAGTTCTCTAAACGAACTTTCTAAATTTAAGAACTTCTCATCTAACCTTATTTCTTTTCTACATTTGGCAACCATTTAGCAACTTACTAAACAAACATGTTTACTGCATTATGTAGATAATGAAGGTAATTGATGACATTTGTGACTTTATTTTTATGTGGATAGATACAAAAAAACTACAACCTATATTTAGAGAACTATTGGAGAAGTCACATTTTTTTACTCTCAAAGTTATTTAGCAACTTCTTAAATCTGTGATTTAGAGAGCTAAAATTTACATAACTATTGGAGTTGCTCTTAAGAGCATCTCCAACAATGCCTCAAACGGGTGTCTCAAATCTCTACTACTTATTAAGGCTCTAAGGGTAGCCTGCCGTTCTGCCTTCGTTCAATCTGGATCGTTCATCGCTGTTGTTCAATCTGGATCGTCCATCGCCACACTATCCTGCTAGTCGCGCCACGTGCTCGCTTCGCGCAAAAAATCGACACAAGTTGACAATACCAAGAGCTGATTACACAAGCTAACTGCTTCTTCTGTAGCAGGAAGGTTTATAAGTTGCTATCACAACCTTTGGCTAGCCGATATGGTACATTATATTTGCGCTGCGCTTGCATGGGCTGAGTTATTCGTACGAGGCCCAAGGAAGTACAAGTGAAGTTTAATTCAAACACGACTCGTCGTCGGGACTTCGTGCGCAGCCGCCACCCACACGGCCGCACGTTCTGCCAGCCCAGTATCCCAATCCAGTCCACTACTCCACTCCCGTTCCCCCAAGTCTAGCAGCCAAAGCATCGCCCGCTGATGGCGTCTCCGCCCCACTCATTCGAGGTCCGGACCCCCGGCGACTCGCCGCGGCCCACCGCCGCTCTCCTCTCCCCCTCCGTGGCCGCACCCCAGCCCTCCACCGCCTCCCGCCTCCTGCTCCTCCTCACCGCGGCCGTCGCCGCCGCTACGGCCTTCGTCCTGCTCCACCTGCCCACCACCGTCGTGACCGCGGCGTCCGCCACCGCGCGTCCGCTCTCCAAGCTCTCCAAGCCCGTGGTGCTGCTCATTTCCTCGGATGGCGTCCGCTTCGGGTACCAGTACAAGGCCCCCCTCCTGCACATCCGCCACCTCTTCGCCAACGGCACATCCGCCGCCGAGGGCCTGGTCCCCGTCTTCCCCACGCTCACCTTCCCCAACCACTACTCCATCGTCACCGACCTCTACCCCTCCTCCCACGGCATCATCAACAACTACTTCCCCGATCCCATCTCGGGGGACTACTTCACCATGAAAAACCACGATCCCAAGTGGTGGCTCGTGGAGCCGCTCTGGGCCACCGCTGCCGCCCAGGGGGTCCTATCTGCCACATTCTTCTGGCCGGGTTCGGAGGTTACGAAGGGTTCCTGGAACTTCCCCGACAAGTACTGTCGCCACTACAATGGCTCGGTGCCGTTTGAGGAGAGGGTCGACACCATCCTTGGCTATTTTGATCTCCCGCCTAACCAAATGCCATAGTTCCTGACGCTGTACTTTGAGGATCCTGATCACCAGGGGGCACCAGGTGGGTCCTGACGATCCTTCAATCACCGATGCGGTCGTACATATCGATGAGATGCTCGGGAGGCTCATTGCTGGTTTGGAGGCTAGGGGAATGTTTGAGGATGTGAACATTATATTGGTAGGTGACCATGGTATGGTTGGGACCTGCGATAGGAAGCTTGTGTTTCTCGAAGAGTTGGCTCCATGGATCGAGTTGAAGTCAGATTGGGTTCTGTCAATGACGCCATTGCTGGCAATCAGGCCGCCAGATGGTGTGTCGCCAGATGAGGTTGTGGCCAAGATGAATGAGGGGCTTGGATCTGGGAAGGTGAAGAATGGGGAATATTTGAAGATGTACTTAAAAGAGGAGTTGCCTACTTGCCTGCATTATTCAGAGAGTTACAGGATCCCGCCAATCATCGGGCTGATTGGGGAAGGGTATAAGATCGAGATGAAGCGCTCCAAGAGAAATGAGTGTGGAGGAGCCCATGGGTACGACAATGCCTTCTTCTCAATGAGGACCATATTTGCCACACATGGACCTCGTTTTTCAGGGTGGTAGAACTGTGCCCTCATTTGAGAATGTGGAGATATACAATGTCATGGCTTCCATTCTCAATTTGAAGCCTGCTCCAAACAATGGTTCAGCTTCTTTCCCTGGCACGATTCTGTTGCCGAACAAATGATCATGGATTGGTTTTGTAGGAGTAAGGGCACATGGATGTATGGTGGTGTTCTCATTTGGTTGTTGTTGTACCTCTTAAATTAGACTTCTGCCACATCACTGTATCACTGGTTTAGGAGAGCACAACCAAATGCAGCCCATTACGCTCTTGCGTCTCTAGAAAGGATTGGTCGTGTTCACTCAATGGTTACCCAAAATGTGGATAGGTAGTGAGCTGGGCCTGTGTTTCTTCATAGGTAACAGAAGTGTATTTTTCACCTTCACTTGTTGGACATGTAACTTAGGATGCATCATCGTGCTGGGGGTAATCCATTTGAGCTGCATGGGAGTGTATATGAGGTAATTTGTTTAGAATGTGGTACATCCATCAGCCGAGAATCATTCCAGGAGGAAGTGAAGAACCTAAACCCAAAGGTATGTTGTCTATTTTATACCAATTATGTTTATCATTTTAATTGTACATGTTTGACATGAACCCTTTGGATAATGCATTTGCCATACAATAAGTTAAAGTGGATTTTTTTGATGTTCCTTTGAAGTTGTTGGCTTATTGTATAATTTGGTATATGTTGCCTTTGCTTTTGGAATCATTCAGACACGATTCCACTGTAATGACCATTTCGTCAGCTTCTCACTAGATGTTATTGTTGATCCGAAGAACAATACATTTTTATGTAGATGATTGTTGCCACTTTCTACTCAAATTTTTAAGTGGTGTAATGCTTATTCTTTTTTGATTTGAACCGATATTCTGTAGCCCCTGACAACGGACGATTACTGTTTCTGCAGTGGGCTCAAGCTATCGATAGTTTGGAAGTAGGACAACTAGGTTCAGGCAAAAGTTTTGGAATGTAGCAACGACCTGATGGTGATGTTGAGATTGATGAGAAGTTCTGGGAGCAAGATTTTGAAATTCCTAGCTGCCATCAATGTGGTGGAGTGCTAAAGCCTGATGTGAGATTCTGTTCATCCTGATGCTTCTAGGATTAATTTCTTCATGTATATAAGTATGCTCAGTTGAAGTCTGGTAAGCCACACCTAGCCATCTAGGTTTAGTGTTTTTTCTTTGAGCTAATCCGCACCAGGGTGGGGCTGCAATCCCCGTTGTAGGCTTCTATTGTTTTGAGTTAGCAATGTTTAGAGTATGAAAGAAACACTCAATTCAACTTGTAGTTGTATTTTTCTGTTTTAGTTGGCATATCATCATGAGGATGTGAATTCCACAGGAAGGCCCATGTGATCTTATTGCTCCCTTAGATCTTCCACATTTTTACAGTCTTTCCACCGTGTATCAGCTTGTGACTCAATTTGGTAAGAAACACCTTTCAGATGTGTGCCATATATAATATAGATCAATGTCATATTGATTTTGTTTTTTCAGGAAGGATACCAGTATACCACACATTCTGTGGAGGATTCTGAAATTATTTTAGCTTGGTAAGAGTTCTCTGTAGTCTGCTAATTCTACCACTTTGAACCATAATTTTTTTTCCTAAGGAATGTTTGATGGTGTATCGACACTATAGTAGATGCAAACATTTGTCATTTCTAATAGGGAATTATGATGTCCCAGTGAATCCTTATGTATTCCTGCTTGAAGTATAAATCGAAAAAGGTTAGTAACCATGATAGTCATAATTCGAACATACTACAGGAATGGATGCACAAGTATCTTATGAAGAAGAATGAGAAGCAGCAGGCAACACACTACGGGCGGAGCCGGCGCGGGAGCAGGGCAAGAAGCAGGACGCGAGGATGAGCAAGTCGAGCTCGAGCGGCATCGTGGCGGAGGCGGAGGCGCATCAGTGCGTGAACGCGCGCGCGGACGACTTCATCAACAAGTTCAGGCAGCAGCTACAGCTGCAGCGACTAAACTCGCTGCTCAACTACAAGGAGGTGCTCAACCGCGGCGGTGGCAAGCAGTAGCCGCAGCGTTCCATGGATTCCAATATTATGCATCTTAATTCAGAGGCAATCAACTAAAAGAATCAAATATGATAGGGTCCTTAGTACCCCTTAATTATTTACACATATTTAACTACAAAAGTATTCGAGTTGCTGATGAGGCAGCAATGTTATTGCTCTTAGTTTTTTTCGTGGATCATGGCTAATATTACACATTCCATGGATTCCAAACTTTTCTTTGTGAGTTCTATTATTCAAAAAATGTGAGTTTAAATGGCTATAAAGAATACCACAATACCATGTTAATACCTTATGCTTTTGTGATTAACGTGTAATGCTGCTAGCTAATGAGATCCTTCTACTGTCTCTTTTCACATGTCCTCTTTATTGTTTATGCATTTTGTCTTTACTCTTTAGTTAATCGCAGTCCCTAACTCAGCTTATTTTCTATTGCCCATCAATGGCTTCTCACATAGAACTACTTTGGAGACCATCATGACACCAGAAGTATACATGATGGAGGATCAAGAGATACTTCTTTTAGGATAACAGATCATGGGCCTTCTGTATCTGTTATCAGTGGTAGTTCTCTCAGTTCAGCAAAGTGGAGGTCTCCTTTATCTATTAACAAAGTAGCCATAAACAATGTTGCAAATTTGCAACGGATGAAGACTGGTGATTGGACTGATAAAACCCTTAACCATATGGAATAGGTACTAGGTTATAGCATTAGCATAAACATTTCTTCTTAGGTACTAGGTTATAGCATTTGGAATATATTATATAGTTTTGCTTAGGAATTTAGTCATTTACAAACAATTTTATATCTTGCGCCTCAAATTTCAAGTTATAATAATGGTATTTTAAATTATTAAACCTGTGATTGAAGTACCAAGAGCCCATTAGATTGAAATCATGATTTGGTTAAAAGGCATTGTAGAGTATCAACCTATACAACTGAATATTAATACAGGGTAATTCTCATCTAGGTAACCAAATACAAATAGGCCTGAATAAAGTTAAGTTGCTTATGTTTCAGTTTTTAAACATGTTTGAAGAGTTTAGCTGACCCCCTTTTTTGCTGCATGTATGTACCTAATTTTCTCAGGGGCTTTTAGTATTATCGGTCATGAGTTAGGAAAATGGATGTGTATTTATTAAATGCTTCTTTAAGTTCAAAATACTTTGTCCAGTTTACTGGAATGTTTTATTTCAAAATAGCCCTCTTTATCAAAGAAGCATATAAACCAGACTAACAAGCTATCTTATTTTAACTGGTGGAGCAGACAGACATTGCTCTTTGTTCAGACTGCTTCCACAATGCAAAATTTGTTACTGGGCATTCAAGCTTAGATTTTCAAAGAGTGGATGCGATGAAAGATGGATTAGACACTGATGGGGACAGATGGACAAATCAGGAAACTTTGCTATTGTTGAAGGGCATAGAAAAGTTCAATGATAACTGGAATCATATCGCAGGTCATGTTAGGACAAAATCAAAAGCACAATGTATTCACCATTTCATTCGTCTCCCGGTGGCAGATGGTTTGTTAGAGAACATTGAAGTGCCAGAAGCATCCCTTCCATCTGGAATGCAAAGCAGTGGATTTTTGCATTCAGATTCCAATGGTAGTACTTCAAGTGTTTTCTATTTGTTCAACTAGCAAACTTCTTAGTTCTGTTATGTTTCAGTATTCATGGTTACAAAATGTATTGGGGTTCTATATTTTTGACTGATGATTTGTTCACTTTGCTTCCATCAAGGTAGCCAACCTGGAAACTAGATTCCAATTATTAATTCTGCTAATCCAGTCATGTCACTGGTGGGTTATTGTACACTATATTCAAATTTGATACCGAAATGTCTGAAAGCATTTACAGTTGTAACTGTAATTATCTTCACTATTCATTTATATGGTTGTCCATGACACACATACGTTTTCCATGCCCGAATGTTTTTTAATCTAAGATTTTTCTATCTCAATCAAAATAATATTTACCATTTACATGTTGCCAACCATATGGGGTTGCTAATTCATTTCCTATGTTGTATTACTTTAGAAATTGGCGCAATTTAGGACTAGACAGCTTATCGCAGTTCTTTTAATTGATCAAAAGTTGTTAAAACAATCATTCTGGGTGGAAAGCTGTATGTCTATACCACTTTTAGCTATTAATTAGCTATCTGAATTCACAAATATCTTGCTAGGGCACTGGTGGTATTATCATAATAGCTATTCCAGTGATAATTCTAAATCCATGTGTGTACATTTATTGGGGGAATATGTAGTGGATAACCATATTTCAGTGTGAATAGGCTAACTCTGAAACATTTGCCATCGGGTGGGACTTGGAAGCATTATATTAATTAGGTGTATTTGGCATTTAACATAATTGGAGCTTATTTCTTGGTCGATCATGCTAATGCTATAACCCTTAACCATTTACTTTGTTATTAGTTCATCATAAGCAGAGGGTAAATGTCAGATACACTACAACAAGCGATGAGGCAACCACACCTCAGGAAGGTGACGGCGTGCTAACGCTAATTTACTATGACATGGACCTGCGAGAGTGCACCTGGGGCATAGTAGATGTGAAGATAAACCGACAACAGTCTAGCAAGGGCAAGCCCCTGAGCAAGAAGCAGAGGGAATGGAGGTTGCAGACGGCGTTCGAGTCACTGAAGTTGGTCAGGCTGTACTCTGAATGTTGAGATGCCAATTTTTGAGTAAATTTTGAGTTTCCATTTGTTGCACTCCTTCGACAGTTTATCCAGTCTTGCTGAACTCTGATATGCCACTGGATGCACAACTCATACTAGGTAGAATGATGTTGTACTAATGTACTATCTGTCACAATCAGTTAGATTTTTTCTATTCCTAATAGATAACAGAAGTTTAGCCACGCAAAGCAGAATGTTCTTTGCCTCACCTTTACAGTTTACAGGCACTTGATTTATTGTTTGTCTTCTCCTAGATGTTTGTATAATATGTTAGTGACTTGTCAACGAGAATGGATTGCTTCATTGCTTGCATTGTATATTTTTTTAGAGTTTTAATAGGGCCAGGACCCAGTTGTATCATTAAGAAGACCTCGTTGCTTGCTCTATACGGGCCTGTTTGTTAGGGATTCGCTGTTGCTCTGTGAATGAGCCTTACCAAATGGTTTAGCAGAAAAAAAGTTTGCATATCACGGTGATGTTTGTCATTTCGTATCCATATTCAGTCCTTTTCTTTTTTCCTGATTGCAGTGATTACCGAAGGATGGATGAGCATGATCAGTATGAGTCAGCTGATTTAGATGATTCACTAGAGGATGAGAGGAATCTTGATGAAACCATGGTTGATTGAAGGGTCGCGGAAGTAAAGCCTAATGCAAGGGATGTGAGGACTGGTGCAGCAGATGACAAGAAGTTGCCATGGATGCTCCATGACCAGGGTAATGGCTTCAAGACATGTTTTAGTTACTGTAGGATATTAGAGAAATTATCATATTTATATTCTAGATTAATGATCTATTGAACTACCAAATGAGTATTTGGTATGTGAACTTATGTTGCATCTTTTGGCTCTCGTGAGTTATTGCTTAGGGCACTGTGCTGGTTCTTGGGCTACCCACATGTTAGCTTCTGTCTAATTCCACGTACACCCGCCAAGAAGATCTCTAAGGAATATACAATTGGTTATTTTTGATGTTCTATAGAAGGTGGGCACTATGGTACTTATGCTGCATTTGCACCACCTTAATGTATTTAGGTTTACCCATTGATCTCAAGTTTTTCAAATTATTGTCCATGGTTATGTTTACTCCTTGTTCTGTTTTTATGTCAATGATTTTTCTTTATTGTCCCAAAGAAAAAAGGGTGAAGGGTGATCCACTCTTATCTTTTTGTGATGACATTAAAAATGGAACTGATGAAGATGATTTTGAGAAACATATATGGTTCTTCTTACCTATCTGTGGTCTCGCTTTTTTTGTTTTTTTGTACCACATTTATGTGTATTCCTCAAGCAGATCTATTCATTTTGGCATGTGCTGCATATATCTCTGTATATTGCATTGACTTTTTGCTCTTCTATATCCCCCACTTGTGTGGACTAGTTATAGCTTGTGATTTCACATTTCATTTGTTAGCGACCAAGATGTATTTATGTTAGTTTATGACTACCACTCAGGAAAGTTGATTCGTTCTCCATTCCAATCTTTGTTAGACCCGCAAGTTGTTTGCTAACAGTGATCCTTCAGAGAAAGGGGGACATGGGAACAAACAGAACGAGAATGACTAAAGAAACAATGGTTGCTTGAGGAGGAATCGATCGAAAGTACTGCCACATTCTGATATGAGTACTCAACTTTAAATTAATAAATCTACCGTAAGTCACAACTTTTGGATAAAATTTCTTCCTAGCTGATAATCATTTTTATGTCACATTCTAGATGAACCACTTCCAGAGTTCCAGTTACTTACTCTTACCGGGATGGGACTGGGCACAAGAGAGTTATCCATGGTAATTTCTAACAAATGATGAACATGCTTATTATTTGCTTGCTCGGAGTTTTTTATGTGGACTGTACAATGAAAACACAACCTATCATGATGCCAGGTCCTTTAAGGTGACACCAATGGAGAATTCCTGATGGCTATGCAACAACAACTTGTCCATGAAATTCGTGAAGTATGGACAACATCAGTTGAGAATCTACTTTATATGAAGGAAGACCTTATCATCCCTCATGGATGTGTGCATTCTCTTGTAATCTACGAAGTTTTGTTAAAGTTAGTCGAACCATTTTCTGATTCTATGTTCTCTCATTTGTTTGACAACAACACATCTTTTATGAATTAATTATTAAACAAAACGAGGCGCAAGACTGGATTGGTAATTCATATATTCTTTTGTGGTGCGAATATATTCTGGTAAAGACATGTTATTTTGTTCTAAAGCACATGCCATAAAAGAGGTTCCCGAAAATGATTATCATGTTTTCAAAGAAATATAAAATTGCGTACAGTAAGGAACATTTTGAATAGGCAGAGGATATTTTTAAGTGAGACATACAATTCGGCCAGTTGACTTAAATAAGAATTTTCTTCGTACCACCTTCTTATCAATTTTATCTTTTTCTATGATTTTTATTACATATAACATAATTAGCAAAACATTATTATTTATGATTACCATTAGCTATCTCTTTCTACAAGTTATGGACATGTGGAGAAATTTGTAGTAGTGAAACAACTAAATTAAAATAGCCCACAATAGATTATGAAATATTTTTCTCATAACAATATAACACACATTTTGTATATAAGTTATCGTGGTATTATATGTTCCCGTTGCAACAATGCACTGTCAATATTGTATGAGTCTTTAAGTGTAGTAGCAAAAGTCTTGGCACGTCATTGTTTTAGTTATTATGATCTGAACAACCCATTTTATATATGGAGCTCGTGGCAATGGCAGCGCCGCAACACGACGATGGAGCCCGTAGTGCGCTCAGGCTCGCGCTTCTCTGCAACAATGCACTGTTCCCCATAAGGGCTCCCGTCACTATTGCGTTCACGCCGTCCATCGCTAGAACCTTGAGCAATTGGAGGCTCGTTAATTTGTGTTCCGTCGCAACGCACGGGCACATACCTAGTTGAAATATATGGCTACCTTATTTTATAAAATTTGATCAAAAATTATAGGACACCCTTCCAAGTGCCTTAAATACACTATATTGTATTGGGTTGTCCTATAATCTAGATTTGTGGTTGTTAAAGCAAAATATTTTATTGGTGCTCTAAATTCTAGAAATTATACTTGTTTTGAACTTATAAGATATTTTTACAGATTACAGTGTTGGAGATGCTCTAAGGTGAGTAAAAATGTTTGGGTTTGCTTGTAGGGTGCCACTGCAAGTGCAAGTTTGTTCAGGCAGACATTTTCTTTTCTTTTGGTCGAGGCATGCTGACTCATCGACAACAGATATGAGAGAGGAGCACCGAGCACGCACGGCACGGCATGCGGTAAGCACAGACTGTTTGTTTGTTTGTACAAACTCTAGCGAGCCACCGAACAGATTAGTGAGGGCTGATGAAATGGAGACCCGGCTGTCGATACAGGTACACAACCACCTGGTTGCTGTGGCTGCAAGTGGCAAAGCTCCTAAGTCCTAAGAGCATTACAAGAGTAGCCAATAAAATCTTTCAATCTAGAATTTTTTTGGTAAGATTAGAAAAACCCTACCTCTAGCAATTTTTATCCCCACGGCTCGATTTTTATAGGATACAAGAACGCCACACACACTCACACTACAAACCACACACGCACACATGCGCATTCAATATACACTAAATTGGTTAAGAGGTTTATATCTCTTAGTAAGTGGGTACATGCAATACACTAAATATGTACTCCCTCCGTTTCTTTTTATTTGTCGCTGGATAGTGTAATTTTGCACTATCCAGCGATAAATAAAAAGAAACGGAGGGAGTACTCTTTTTTCTAGAAAACCACTTGTTGATGTGGCTGCACGTGGCAAAGCTCCTAAGAGCATCGCAAAAGTACTAGCCGATAAGATCTTTCAATCTAGAATATTTTTTTTTCGTAAGATTGGATAGCAATTTTTATTCCTAGGAAAACTTCACCTTCACACACGGATAAATCCACGGACTTCCCGTCGCACACATCCGCCTCCGTAGCGCGCCGCGCGTGTACAGGGAAGAGAGGATCCCAGTCAACAGTGTCTGGGCGGGAGCCGGTGTCGTGGCCGGCTGTGTCTGGCCAATAAGGTAGCCTTCTGTAGGGATGAAAACGTTCGAAAACGGTCGGTAAACACTAGAACCATTATCGTTTTTATATTTTTTATCAGAAACAAAATCGGAAACGATAACTCCGGAAACGGAAACGATATCGGTATTTCGGAAACATCGAAAACGAAAGTTCGGTACGGAAAATACACCGGTAACGATCGAAATCTAAAATACGATCGGTAAACGTATCAAACTTCACAATAAAACAAAATTGACAAAATATCACAAATACCTCAAGTTCACAATTCATGATATAACAAGTTCACAATATAACAAGTTCACAAGGATCACAAATTTATAATATAAAAAGTTTACAAAGATCACAAGTTCACAATATAACAAGTTCATAAAGATCATAAGTTCACAGACTCAAAGTTCACAATTCACAATATCCACTCGATTTAGTTGACATGGCATGCTTACTCATAAAATATTTTTTCCTCACATAAAGGGTTTTTTTCATAGCCTCACAGGAAAACCCTAAAATCTAGTGTGTGAAAAAGACAGAATGTCGGCTCTCTATCATTATATATTACTAATACATAACATGTGCATAGAAAATGATGGATTCGTTCGAGAGACCAAATCGTTAATCTCAATTGCCTTCCAACAACACCATGTAACCCCAAAAAAATCTTAAAGCTTAAAAAAAATACAAAAATAAGCAATCCTTATCCAGAAATGTACAGGCGATGCGAAAAAATCACATGCTGGAAAATTCCGAAAAAAATTCAGAAAAAATTTCGAGACACAATTCCGGAAATTTTCGAGACACAAATCCGGTAATTCCGACAAAAACGGTAACCGATGGAAACGGTCGGTAAAACACCACGCCGATTCCGATAGAAAATTCCGAAAACCGATTCCGTTTTCGAAAAATACCGTTACCGGTGAATCCGATCGAAAAATTTCGAAATCGGTTTCCGGAATTCCAAAAAATTCCGAAACCATTTTCATCCCTAGCCTTCTGTGCCCGATTGCCCGTCCCGTCTAGATGGCTGGACGAGACTGCTGGATGTGGGTGGCGGTGGCGGTGGTCGTGGAGGGCTGAGCAGAAAACCCGATATCCGAAACTCGAACCCAAAAAATCCGAACCCGAACTACAATTTGGATAGCAACTTCCGGTACCCGAAATTATTTATGAAATTTCGGGTCAAACAAACCGGTACCCGAATTACCCGAACATCCATATACTCAGTGTATTTCAGAAATAAAAAGTCCTCGACACCTGCCATCCACACGCAGCAGTGCAGCACGCCACAGCTAGCCGCCGCCCGCCGGTGCTTTCCTTCCAGCTCGTCGCTCGGCGCCCGCATGCTAGCTCGCTCGACAACCCGCATGCTGCTGCCTACAACACGCTACACGCAGGAACGCAGCTAGATGCCTAGCTAGCTCGGCCGCTCCACTTGCATGCTGCTCACCTGCATGCTGCTGCCTGCGCATCGCCGCCGACCAACCGTCCATCAGCATGTCGCCAAGTGCCTGCTCGTGCATCGCCGCCAACCGACTGGAGCAGGAGCACAACTATGCCTGTGCAGGACTGCACTGTAGGGGGCAACGGGACTATAGTGAAGCACACTGAAGAACGACATGAACAATGAAGAAGCCAGGAGCCTAGGAGTACAGACTGTCTCGATAAGATGTCGAGTATCTCGGTTTAACCTGAACCCGAAATTTTGATACCCGAAATTTCGGGTATCAAGTAATATCAGGTTAAATTCGGGTTCAACTGCTGAATACCCAAATTTTTAAAAACCCAAACTACTCTATCCGAATTTTCGGATATACCCGAACGCTCAGCCCTGCCCGTGGATGCTGGTGCCGACCACAACTTGAATGCACGCACAATTTCCCGTGAAAAAGACTCATGCACCGTTAAGAAAGTTTCTCGTGAGTCTTTTTTTCCCAGGAGGAGTGACATTTTCCGTGAGTCCTTTTTTTGCTTTTTTTTTGTCTTCCGGTATGGAGTCTTCCATTTGCTCATCCTAGTCGATAGGTCATAGAGCTAGAGATGGTAATAAGTAAATATTAAATATCCAATACTAAATATCCATTGGTATTATTATCCTAAACTCATACACACGACAAAAAAAAGTAACGCTTTCGAATTAGCCATATCTATTGGTGGGTATAGATTTTACCTCATACTCTTATCTATGTGGCTATAGCTCACTCATCGGGTCATCGTTTCCCACAAAGATTATACATCTCAAAATAATATATTATATAAATGTCAAGTGTATCCATTTAAATACCATTACAAAATTTCTAGCACCATTCACTCATCCATTTAACAAAACCATAGATAATTGGATAAAGTAGCAACACTAGGATAGTACCACACAACAGTATAACACATTACATGTTTCATTGCATGATCATCAAATAGTTGTTGAGCATTTTATAACATTATCGTCTAAAAGATTGTTAAATAATCAAAGAGATAGATGACTAAAGCCCAAGTTCATGTTTTGTGCTAACTTTATACTGATATTTTAACGGGTATGTGTTGAACATTCGAATACCCATTTACCATTGGGCGGAGTTTTTTTCTCAGTAAGAGAACCATGGGTAGAATATTCGAATATTTATGTGTAGAATATTTAGTCCATTGGGTATCGGGTCACAGTTACCCATTGCCATCTCTACTAGGAACTAATCATTGAATGCGGTGTCCTTATCTTTAGCAGTTATATGTACCAATGCTTGTTTCTCTTCCGGTTCGAAGGACATTGGCGGCATAGGCTCTCAAGGACCAAAACGGTTTCATCCTCCCATGAGATTGCGGACGGTCAGTCTAGTGTGTCATCTTTAAAACAAAAATAAAAGGTGTGTTAGGTGAGATTCCATTGGACAAGACAAGGAATGTAAATGTTTATCTTTAAAACAACCTTAGATGAAAATAAGCTTTTGTAGTGACTAGTTCTACTCTAAGCTCGTGTTCTATAGTCATTAAGGCTTTAATGCCACCTCTGTCACACCCAATTTTAAGAACAAAATGGAATGTTCACTATACATGTGCTAGGATCCCATGCATGCTTTATCATACAATAGATATATCAAAAGCACAATACTTTTTTAATAGAAAATAGAAATGGTACACATAACCGAATTTTATAAAGGTCTCCACTAGTAGGCAATCCCTATATGCATCAATAATGGAATATGGCCATAACACCACAGGAATGTCGACTGATTGACCACGTACCTTAGAACTTGTCGTAGTCCTGGGACTCTTGATTCTAGGCCTCCCGCTTCACTCCTTCTAAGCAATGATAATACATGAATTGTATTGGAAAAATTAAGAGTGGGTACTTTCACACAAAATAAGTATCCCATTTTAGGTAAACTAGTTTGGCTTTATAGTGGACTAGCTCATCTATTCTCTTTTAGTTGGTCAAGTTTTAATTTAGTATAAATCATAACTAATATCCTTATTTTACCAAAACAGTAAACATTATAAAAACAGTTAGTTACCAATACAACGTTCACTATGCACCCATAGTGAACTAGGTATAACACCGTTACATACTCCATACATAACCTTTTAACTATGTTCCATTTTGCAAACTCTAATATGTGAGTATTTGAGTTGCTCGTAACCATGAACACGACTCGTATATCAGTTTACACTTTGTAAATGTTGTACACCTTTACTCGCAAGTCATGTTGTCATTATGCTAGGGCTAGCTATGGCCATTCACCTCTATAAAGGAAGTGTGACACGATTCACCATGAGACCTTTGCAAAGAGTCGTCGTATGCGTATCAGTTCATAGCAGCATGCTTGGAAACAATCTCCTATAAATCCTCACCCTTCTATCCTTGCACTAGGAAAGACCTAGAAGCATACTTCTATCCCCCAATACTTAGCCAAAAATAGAAATGGCCATAAAAATATTCTTCCATAATCTCCAGCTATTATGAGCTAATGACTAAAAGGGAAATATGCCCTTGGGCCATTTCTAGTTGTTTTGGTGATTAAAATGCTCAACACATTACTATGAACTAACACTCATATGAGCATGAGCACATGTATTTAGGAAGCAGATTAAGGAAAATAATAAAAGCACTTTTGGGCTTGAAAATGGACATATTGCAAGCCTCTATGGACCAAAGTGATAAAGGTATGTTTCGAGTACTTAGTCAATTGTTTTAGGTGCTAATCATGTTTGTCTAAGTGCTAGGGATCATCTGAAGTTGAGCCAAAGGAAGCCAAAGGGATTTGGCACAAAAGGACCCAACATACAGTCCGGTGATTGTACGGCCGAAATGTCCGCTCTTGGGCTCGACTAGGTCTCACTGGCTATAATTTACCGGATGGTTTGATGCCACCCACCGGACAGTTCGACATGAGGACAACCAATATCTATAAGCCACGTTAGTCAGCTCCAACGGTTAGATGGTGCACCGAACAGTCCGGTGCCCGTCTAAGATGAAAATTGACCAAACAGAGATCATCCGACTGTTGTATTGTGCACTGTCCGGTGCACCCAAAGACAAGGAAGGCTAGGAGCTTCCAAATGAAGCTCCAACGGCTCTGAAAGGGAAATAGGCTTACACCTTTTCCTAAATTGATTTTGGTGGTTGAATTGCCCAACACAAATAATTGGACTAACTAGTTTGCTCTAGTATATAAGTTTTACAGGTGCCAAAGGTTCACAACAAGCCAATAAAAGGACCAAAGATGGGTTCAAATAAAGAGAGCTAAAGACATCCCAAAAGGCACCCTGGTCTGGCACACCGGACTGTCCGGTGTGCCACCGGACTGTCCGGTGCACCACCGGACAGTGTCCGGTGCACCACCGGACAGTGTCCGGTGCACCAGGGAACTTGACGCTGAACTCGCTACCTTCGGGAAAATGGGAGGTCGCTCCGCTATAATTCACCGGACTGTCCGGTGTGCCAGTGGAGCAACGGCTACTTTGCGCCAACGGTCGACTGCAACCGCATTAAATGCGCTACAGTGCGCGCCAGAGTTAGAGCACGCGCAGAAGGGGCACCGGACAGTCTATAGGACCTGTCTGGTGCACCACCGGACAGCCCAGAGGCCCCACCAGTCAGAGCTCCAACGGTCAGAACTCAATGGCCGGCTGACGTGGCTGGCGCACCGGACAGTGTCCGGTGCGCCATGCGACAGACAACCTCCCAACGACCACTTTTGGTGGTTGGGGCTATAAATATCCCAACCACCCCACCATTCATTGCATCCAAGTTTTCCAACTTCCTACACCTTACAAGAGCTATAACATTCAATACAAGACACACCAAAGAGATCAAATCCTCTCCCAAGTCCATAGTTCATTCCAAATCAAATAGTGACTAGTGAGAGAGTGACTTGTGTTCATTTGAGCTCTTGCGCTTGGATTGCTTCTTTTTCTCATTCTTTCTTGTGATCAACTCAATTGTAACCAAGGCAAGAGACACCAATTGTGTGGTGGTCCTTGCGGGGACTTTGTATCCCGTTTGATTGAGAAGAGAAGCTCACTCGGTCTAAGTGACCGTTTGAGAGAAGGAAAGGGTTGAAAGAGACCCGGTCTTTGTGACCACCTCAACGGGGAGTAAGTTTGCAAGAATTGAACCTCGGTAAAACAAATCATCGTGTCTCACTCTTTATTTGCCCGTGATTTGTTTTTCACCCTATCTCTCGGACTCGTTCATATTTCTAACACGCTAACCCGACTTGTAGTTGTGCTTAAGTTTATAAATTTCAGATTCGCCCTATTCACCCCCCTCTAGGCGACTTTCAGGCTCCTAGGCTCCTTGGGGATATAAAAGGGACCCCTAGGCGTTTGGAGCAGTCACCCAAGCATCACAAGAGCATACTACAACTCCACTTCGTGGCCACGCTTTCGATTGTTAGAGAGATTTGAGCGCGTTTTGAACGGTGACTCTGTCGTTTTGATTCATGCGCTGTCTTCTTTGCTTGTGTGTGTGGTGTTGCTGCAATTGTGCTCTTATGTGCATTTCTACTCCCCTCCTTACTCCGAATTTGATTTTGATCAATTGTGTAAGATGTGAGAGACTCCAATTTGTAGAGATTTCTCATAACTGGGATATTGATATAAGGAAGGCAACTGTGGTACTCAAGTTTGATCATTGGAACACTTGAGAGTGGTTGAGTCCAACCCTTGGCCGAAGGAGGTCACCACACCGTGGAGCAGGCATTGGCCGAACCACAGTAAAAATCGTTGTGCCTCTTGTTCACTTCACTTATTGCTATTACTGTCTTGTTGAGTTCTTATATTCACTTGTAATATTGCTCCTATGTTTAATACTCATTTTAAAGGAGCAATCATGTGGAGAGTTCTCTTTGCTCCTCTTTTCTCATCATAACTTGGTTTTAGTTGTCACTACCATATTTTATAAACCAAGTTTGTGTTGTTTAGAGCTAGTTTTGTAGGATCACCTATTCACCCCATCTAGGTGCTCTCAATGACCACACAAGACTTCTCTAATAAATTAGTCAATGCCAGATACCATATAAGTATTTTGGTTGTATTATTTTTCCTTGGTGGTAATCTAGTGAATCGGTCCTTAGTGCGAGCAACTTGAGCAAGCACAACCTAGCATGTTCAAGCCTCATTACCATGTTTCTAGAAAAACATTGTTAATCATAAATCCTAATGTCCAATGAGTCACATTTATCGTTTGTAAAGTGGAGCACTAGCATATTAAATAAAATTTCCAACTCCCAGTTAAACAAGGACATGGTAAAACAATGACTAGGAAATTCGTGATATGAGCATAAACTTGGCCAAAAACATTAAGTGACATTTAATTGAGTAGGGTACGTGTAATGAAATATTTGCCCTCTCCATATTTCTTGGTTTCTTTGAAAGTCAGGCCTACAAAACAGGTGCACACTATCGGCTCTACTCATAACAAACTTACAAACAATATACATAAAACAAGAAGAACAATACACCAACCAAGAAAAATATTGTATAATAATAGTTTTGGAAATATTTTGTGCATTAATACTATTTTATTGTGATCATAAACATTAATTTTGAGTTAAAAATGAATTAGTTATCCATTTTATAACAGTCAAGGGCATAACTTCAATTATTCGAAAAACTTAGGGTTCAAAATTACAAATCTAGTCCTTGGTTTCAACAGAGTAGGACACTAGGTTGATTTGGCAGAAGTAGAGGATTTCTTATGCAAAAGTGTCATTGTCAGCAAGGGCTGACCAAGCACTGCCTAATGCACGGGGGTTTCTGGCCATTGGATCACATGTTGACAACGCATATTAAAATAGGGAGGTGTGCGAGGGGCGAGACAATGGTGGTGACATTCTTTGTGTCGAAGGATTGCCGACATGATTAGTCCGGAAGACTCAGAGATAGAATAGCGCTACGATTTGCTGCTAGGCTACGAGAGATCAAGGCAGACTCACTAGGCACAAAAGGGGAACGACAAAGCGGCTGGATGTACTCAAATGAAGACGCATGTGCTTATCATGGTAAGGATCAACTCCCGTGAGTAATCGGGCATGACTTAGGGCATAATAGAGTGAAAGAAAAAAGGTGAGATAGAATTAGTACCTTCTAGCACACCTTATAGTATTGATTTGGTCGACTGAGCATGGCCAGAGTCGGGTTACCAATGGTGAGGCAACACAATGAGAGGTTTGTCACCATGGACGAGGCGTTCAAGGCAGGTAGAGTTCCCATAGAGAAGTGTGTTAATTGTTTTAGGATTAAGCTCAGTGGTGAGGGCTACAATGCTCTGGTAGGGCCAGAACATGCTCCAAACTCTAACAATGGCGATGACGCCACGAGCACGATGTTTTGGCGTGTCCACTGCACTTAGAGCAACCAGACTTAGTCCATTTTGGGCACAACTTTCTTGGCTTCAATTGGCTGTTGTCTTGGGCACTTCTATGACTTAGACAAACATATCTTTATTCCATTCAAACACTCTAAGGCATAGGTCTTGGTCATTTGATTCTTTTTATTTTATCCACTTAGACTTTGCTCAATTTAACATCTGAAACACCAAATTCCAAATCTGGTTTCTCTAGTTGTTCCAACATGTTCCAATATGTTGCTAGGGCCTTTTAGGACGTATCAAAACTTTGATTTGACACAAAGTCCATTTATTACTTGTGTTGGGGCCGTGCTTCGGTGCGCCGAAGGTCTCACACGAAGAAGCAGCTTCGGCTGAAGTCGTCTCCAGGAGATGGCCGAAGGTCCCTTTTCATGGAGCTTCGGCGTTTTAAACCGACATAGAGATAGAATGACCTTTTTATACATATAGGTCTGAGTCAAATGCTGTAAACTTTCGCAAGGGGCATAATTGTAATTTGTCACAGGCTGCGACCTGTGCCTATAAATAGATGAACAGTACCTCTGTACTGTTCACGCGAACTTATCATTTGCTTTCGCATCACGCTTGTACTTTTGCCTTCCGCAGGACCGAAGGTACATTTGTAATTCAAAATCATTTATATTCATTGATACAAGTAGAGATAATTCTATGACAATATTTAAATGTTTATTTCATATTCTATGATTTATGTGAATGCTTCATTCTTCGTTGTTATGCTTACGAAGGTATGACCTTCGTAACCTTCGTCCGAGATGCTATATATCCCGAGGGGATATATTGTTATGGAGGACGAAGGACCTTAACGCTTAACATTTTTTGTGTTGCCTTGTTCTTAATTCTTAGCATTTGAGAACAAGTCCCCAACATTGGCGCCCACCTCCGGTCAACTCACTTCCACCTTTCTGAGCTGATGGCTTCGTTCAACACTCAAGCTGGAGCTGCTTCGGCTTCGAAGCTGGTGCTCCCGATAACAGGCGGTTCTTGCTCAGAGCCAGCTAACAAAAAGCAGAAGAAGGAGGCTCAGAGAAGGGTGCAGCATGTTGGAGTGCAGGGACCCTTCATTAAGTCAAAATGGTCTCACATTCCAATTACCTTCTCTCAGGAAGATCTTCAGCTCAAGGACTATCCCCACAATGATGCTATGGTCATTTCTTGTGTGATCAAAGGGTTTCTGGTTCACAATGTTCTAGTTGACACAGGCAGTGCAGCTGACATTATATTTGCCAAAGCCTTCAGACAGATGCAAGAGCCTGAAGACAAGATTCATGATGCTACGCACCCTCTTTGTGGCTTCGGAGGGCGGCAGATTGTGGCACTCGGGAAGATTACCATGCCGGTAACCTTCGGATTTGTTAATAACACAAGGACTGAGCAAATTGTGTTTGATATTGTTGACATGGAATACCCCTACAACGCCATCATTGGTCGTGGTACTCTAAATGCTTTTGAAGCAATTCTTCACCCAGCTTATCTCTGCATGAAGATACCTTCGGACCAAGGGCCTATTGCTATTCATGGGAGTCAGGAAGCTGCCAGAAGGGCCGAAGGAAGCTGGACTGATTCCAAGGCAATCCATAATATAGATGGAGCTGAAGCTTGTGAACAGTACAAGTTCAGGAGGGAAAAAGCAGCTTCGGCTGATCAGCCGAAGCCCATGCTGCTGTGTGAGGATATAGCAGAGCAGAAGGTGCTATTGGGCTCGCAATTATCTGAAGATCAAGAGAAAACCTTGATAAGGTTTTTATTCAACAATAAAGATGTTTTTGCATGGTCAGCCAATGATCTATGTGGAGTGAATCGGGATGTTATTGAACATTCGCTCAATATTGACCCATCCTTCAGACCCCGCAAGCAGAGGCTTCGGAAAATGTCTGATGACAAGGCCGAAGGGGCTCGCAACGAAGTAAAAAGACTCCTAAGTGCAGGAGTTATCAGAGAAGTGAAGTATCCAGAATGGCTAGCTAACACTGTTATGGTGAAGAAGGCCAATGGAAAGTGGAGAATGTGTATTGATTTCACAGATCTCAACAAGGCTTGTCCGAAGGATGAGTTCCCGCTGCCAAGGATAGACTCTTTAGTTGATGCAGCAGCTTCTTCGGAACTCATGAGTCTCCTGGACTGTTACTCAGGCTATCATCAAATCTGGATGAAAAAGGAGGATGAGCCGAAGACTAGTTTCATAACCCCAAGTGGTACATATTGCTATCTTCGGATGCCTGAGGGGCTTAAGAATGCTGGAGGGAGTTTCAGCAGGATGACTGCGAAGGTTCTCCAATCTCAGATAGGCAGAAATGTGTTGACCTATGTTGATGACATTATTGTAAAAAGCACGAAGCAAGAAGACCATATTGCTGATCTGCAGGAGACCTTCGCCAGCTTCAGACAAGCTGGTCTGAAGCTGAATCCAGAAAAATGTGTCTTCGGAGTAAAGAAGGGTAAGTTCCTTGGATGCTTGGTTTCAACAAAGGGAATTGAAGCTAACCCAAATAAAATCGAAGCTATACTTCGAATGGAGCCACCAACCACAAGAAAGGGGGCCCAAAGATTGACAGGAAGACTGGCATCTCTTAACAGATTTATATCCAGATCAGCGGAAAGAAATCTACCCTTCTTCGAAGTACTAAAATCAGCTGAAGTCTTTCAATGGGGCCCAGCTCAGCAAAAAGCTTTTGAAGAACTCAAGCAATACCTGATAGATCTAACAACATTAACTCCACCAATGCCAGGGGCTCCTCTGTTGTTGTATGTGGCAGCTTCGCACTCAGCAGTAAGTGCGGCACTTGTGCAGGAGAAGTTTGATGGACAAATCAAGAAGCAGGTCCCAGTATATTTTGTATCTGAGGTCCTTAGTGTCTCAAAGAAAAATTATACAGAACTGGAGAAGGTGTTATATGCCGTTCTAATGGCATCCAGGAAGCTTCGGCATTATTTTCAGGCATATAACATTATTGTTCCTTCTTCGCAGCCGTTGAAAGATATCATGAGAAATAAAGAAGCTACTGGCCGAATTGGAAAATGGGCTGCGGAGCTTAATGAATTTTACATTGATTATGTGCACAGATCCTCGATCCAGTCTCAAGCATTGGCAGATTTTATTGCCGACTGGACGCCAGGGGTTCAGGGCGAAGAAGCGAATAAAGATGCCGAAGCATGGACAGTGTTTTGTGATGGCTCCTGGGGAACCTTCGGAGCAGGAGCAGCTGCTGTTTTGGTTTCACCGACCAAGATTAAAACTTGCTATGCAGCAAGACTGGATTTCAGCTGCACAAATAATATTGCTGAGTACGAAGCCTTGCTCCTGGGTCTTCGGAAACTAAAGGCGATGGGGATCAGGAGAGCGATCCTTAAAACTGATTCTCAGATTGTTTCGGGACATATTGACAAAAGTTGCAAGGCTAAAGACCCGAAGCTTGAAAAATACCTAGACACAGTCCGAAGGATCGAAGCTTCCTTCGAAGGATTTTCTGTTAAGAATATCCCTCGAGGGCAAAATGAACATGCTGATTTGTTAGCCAGGTCTGCAGCACAGGGGCTGCCGCTACCTTCGGATGTATTCTTCGAAACAATAAAGGCACCTTCAGTGGAGTTACTTGAAAGAGCAGTTCTTACTATTTCTCCTGTGTACAGTGAAGATTGGAGAACTGAAATAATTTCTTACCTTCAGGGCAACTTTCTATCAGATGACGAAGCTTATAATAAAAGAATAGAGGCAAGAGCTCGACCGTATATCATTATAGAAGGGGAGTTATACAAGCATGGAGTTTGTGCACCGCTACTCAAGTGCTTGTCTAGAGCCGAAGGCATAGAGTTAATGAAGGAGATACATGCAGGTCTTTGTGGATCCCACATCGGATCCAGGCCGTTACTTGGAAAAGTGTTCCGTCAAGGATTTTATTGGCCGAAGGCAGCTTCGGATGCAGCTGAGTTAGTTCAAAAGTGCGAAGGTTGTCAGAAATGTGCAAGAGATCAAAAACAACCTTCGTCTTTGACACAGCTAATACAACCCATCTGGCCATTGCAAAGGTGGGGCCTCGATTTGCTGGGCCCATTACCACCGGCTCAAGGCAATCTGAAATATGTTGTAGTTGCTGTGGAATATTTTTCCAAGTGGATTGAGGCGAAGCCATTAGCTACAATAACTTCGGCCACTGTCCAAAAATTTTTCTGGCAGAATATTGTCTGTCGCTTCGGAGTGCCGAAGGCTATAACCGTAGATAATGGAACACAATTTGACTCCGAAGAATTCAGAAATTTTTGTGATCAAATTGGCACGAAGATCCACTTTGCGTCAGTCAGGCACCCGGAGTCGAATGGGCTTGTTGAAAGGGCCAACGGCATCATAATGACAGGAATAATGAAGCTAATCTTTAATCAACCAAGGGGAAAATGGCCAGATCAGCTTACCAAAGTGGTATGGAGCCATAACACAACAACATCAAGATCTACAGGCTTTACCCCATTTAAGTTGTTATTTGGTGACGAAGCAATAACCCCGGAAGAAGCCAAAGCTGGATCAATAAGAGTGGTAGCTTCGGCAGAATCAGGTCCCGAAGATACTTGTCTCGTGGAAAAAGATGCCTTAGAAGGGATCAGGCTTCAGGCCGTGGAGAATATCAATAAGTACCAGGCTGAAACAGTTAAATGGCGAGATAGAAAGGTCCGGCTAAAAAATATTGAGCCAGGACACTTGGTGCTTCGGAGAGTGGCCAATCCGGATACAGTGGGCAAATTGCAACTGAAATGGGAAGGGCCTTTCTTAGTAGCATCTTCGTCAAGGCCTGGTTCGTACAGACTGAAGGACATGGATGGCAATGAAATTCCAAGATCTTGGAATGCGGATGAGCTTCGGCGGTTTTATGTATAACTTGATGTAATTTTGACTTTTCTTTTCTTTTTCATGGCACCCTTTTCCTTTCTAAAGGGGGAGAAAGGTTTTTAATGGGGCCATCTTATGTAATTTCCTTTTTTCTTTTAAAAGAGCAAAATCCCCCAAAGAATGTAAATGTAAAAGCTGAGAGCGCACCATCGAGTGCCGAAACTAAAAAAGACGAAGAAGCTCCAAAGACGTCCCTAAGGGGATGCAGAGCTTACAGCGAAAAGTCAACGCTGATCCCGCCGAAAGTAAAAGGCGAAGAAGCTCCAAAGTCGTTCCTAAGGGAATGCAGAGCTTATACCGTCTAAGTAAAAGACGAAGAAGCTCCAAAGACGTCCCTAGGGGGATGCAGAGCTTACAGCGAAAAGTCAACGCTGATACTGCCTAAGTAAAAGGCAAAGATGCTCCAAAGTCGCTCCTAAGGGAATGCAGAGCTGACGTGTGTTTTGCTCCTAAGAAAATGATGGATGAGTGTGGCTTCGGATATACGCTTCGGACATTCATTTGCACATTACATTACATCATGGCATTTGCATACATAAGCATTCATTCATAGCATTTATGTACCAAAGTGGTTGCTTCGGCAAAAAAGAGAATTGGTTTTTTAAGAATCGTTGTGTACAAGTAAAAGCTTCGGCAGAAGGAAGAAGTAGTCTTTTATGTTTTGCTATGTAAAAGCTTCGGCAGAAGGAAGAAGTAGTCTTTTATGTTTTGCTATGTAAAAACTTCGGCAGAAATTGCTATGTAAAAACTTCGGCAGAAAGAAGAAGTAGTTTTTTATGTTTTGCTATATGAAGAAAAGCTTTGGCAAAAAGAGGAAGCGGCCGTTTAGGCTTCGTTGTGTACGAAAAGAAGGGAAGGTGTTTTTTCGCCTTCGGCTCAAAATACTGATTTCGTCCACATCAAAGCGACTCAATCGAAGGGTAAGAATATATTACAAGGTATGTACAAAGTTCCTTGAGAACAGTTCAATTGTATTTACAAAACTTGTTACAAAAGTATCCTGAGTTTTTTCCTATAGTACATTTCTACTGATCTTCATTAAGCTTCAGCTTCGGCGACAGTTTCGGCGACATAACTCAGGCATCATTTTCACCTTCATCATCCTACAGAAATCAAGGAATCGTGAGTAAAAATCAAGTGCAAAGAAAAAGGTAAGTACGAAGTATTATTTCTTACTGGTTCAAGATGACTTCGGGCTTCGTCTCCAGCTTTCTCTCGACCGCCCTTTGTCCATACCATTTTTATAAATCTATTTGAGATACTTCGGGCGAGGTCGGGCATATCATCCAGGATTGATGAAGATAAGGTGAAATTGGGCCTGTTGACAACCTTTCCATGTTCGCAGCCGGCTTTCAGAAATGCAGCAGCGGTACCCTGAGAAGCTACCCAGGCACAGAAGTCGCCGTGCCCGGCTATGACTTCGTCAAGCTCTTCGATTTCAGCTTCAATATGATCGAAGGCCTGGGGTAAATTTTCCGCCGAAGGGTTAAATTTCCCACTGCTGGCTCCAACAGAGTAAAATATCTTCTTTAATTGTCCAATACAATTATTGCCAAAGTTCAAGCATTTGTCTTGAAGGCTTGTTAATGCTTTCTTCAATTCTGAGCTGGTCTGGACTTCGGCTTTAAGCTTCGAATTCAGTTCTAGCTTCTCCTGATCAAATTGTTTTGATTGATTGATAAGCTTCGAATTTAACTCTAATATTTTAGCCTCAGCTTCAGCCAGCAAGCCTTCGGTCGATTGGAGCTCGAAGTCTTTCTTTTCAATGATGGCAGATTGCTCTTTTATTTTGCTTTCCAAGTTTTCAATTATAGCTTCATGCTTTTTGTCCTCCAAGTCTTGTTGCATCTTCAGAGCTTTGCTCAGTAGCATGCTCTGAACAGAAACAACTTATGTTAAGTAATTGTTAACGGCAATAAAAAACAGAGAAAAAGGTTGTTTACCTTGAAGTTAGAATAAAACAAGCTGCCGACGATATGTTGTCGTCGGTAGCGGCTGATGTCTGTCTCTAGCTTCGGAAAACCGATACTCTTCGATAGAGTACCGATTACCTTAGCTCCAGTATGGTCTCGAATACAGCCTAGTTTTTCATCATCTACACCCCCAAATAGGAGGGCACCTGACTTGTAGCCGCAAGATTTGGCGTAGTCTTTAAGTTCTTCTATTTCGTCCTTCGTCAGTTTTTGCCCAACTAAGTTCTGGAAAGAGTAGGCTTCGTCGTCCGAAGGGTCTTCGGCTATTTCTTTTCCTTTCTCAGGCACTGTGGCCATGGTTTTTTCAGTAGTAGCACCAGCTTCTTCCGCAGCCATGCCTTCCAAAATCTTGTTGATATTCTTAATTGTGGTTTCTAAGTTTGTATCTTCGGCTGTAGCGGCTTCGGCACCCGCGGCCTCCGAAGCTACGCCTTCGACGATTGCTGTACCTTCGGCAGCTGCCGTTTTTTGGATTGATACCCTTGGCGGCGTCTTGTCGATAACCTCAGTTACCGCAATAATTCTTTGCCGTTTGGGTTTGTTTATCTTCGATTGATCCGGCTCGTCCACCTTTGCAAAAAGCTTCGTCAGTTGGAGCCCTAATGGACTTAGCTTCGTAGGCATGGGTTCAGTCATTACCTTTAAAATTTCCTCCACGTCGCTGGTAGAAGGCGGTGTGGGGGTCCCCTCTTCTTCGGGAGATTTGCGCTTCGGAGCAGATATTTTTCCTTTTTTGAGAATTTTCTTCTCCTTTTCTGGTCTTTCTTCATCCGTGATCGGAGTTTCGGCTATTCTTTTTCTTTTAAGGCCCTCGGCACCCTTGTTCAAATGTTCATAGTCTGGGTATTCGAGGCCTAGGGCGTCAAGCACTCGGTTCAACCTTCGTTTCGGTCGGGCACCGAAGGCTGCTGTCATTAGTTGATCCTCTTTTTTGGAATAATTCCCCAGGATCTCGTTGCACATCACCTCAACGGTCTCTAACCATTCTTTGCAGGGTTTTTTGAAGAACTTCTTGAACTTGAAGTAATAGGGAAGCCGGACAAGCTCTCCCTTCTTCTTCTCTCCCTCTAGCTTCGGCATCTCCCACTCTTTTAGAGTAGGGAAAACTCTGAATGCCAAGAACTCTTGAACTAGATCCCTGGTACCAATATGTTCTGAGATAATTTCAAATTCACCCAGAGCAGCCCAGGTGGGACCTTTTAGGTCGCCAATGTGGCATTGTGGCCTTGTCTCTCCGAAGGTTAACTCCAGAGGGCTTTGAACCAATTTTTCTTTGTCTTCATCGACTTTTACATAAAACCACTCAGATTTCCAACCTGCTGACCATTTGCTTCGGTAGCTGATGACAGGACACTTTGTTGACTTCCGGTAGGCAAAATTGTAGCAACCAAAATTATCATGTAGCCCATCTTTTCTGGCCTTTGTTTGGTAATGTAATTCGTGAGCACGGCAGAAGCTGTCAGCAAAAGGTTCCACAGCTTGGCTTCGGAGGGCCCAGATATAAACATTGAGCCTAACGATGGCGTTAGGAGTCAATTGATGAAAGTAGATACCAAACCTCCTTAGTATCTCCGCAACAATACCGTGGAGAGGGAATCTAAGCCCAGCCTTTAAAAAACTCTTGAAAATAACAATCTCATCCTCCCTTGGCTTCGGGGTGGTTTCTTCTTCCCCGAAGCGGAGTAGCTTCTTCTGGTCCTCTTTGAAATAACCTGCTTTCACCATCTTCGAAAGGTCAGCTTTTGAAACAGTTGATTTCCCAAAATTTAGGTGACTGGGCTTGCTGGGCGTAGCAAGGTGATAGTCATCTTCGGAGTCAGTCCCTTCAATGTTTTCTTCTCCTTCGACAGTTGTTGGGCCTGCTTCAGCAGCAGGCATTTCTTCTGTAGTTAGAAGACCGGAACGCTGCATTGCTTCGGAGATGGGCACAGTGTCTGAACCTTCGGCTTCGTCTCCCTCACGTACAACTTTGGCAGTAGATCGTATTCTCGCCATTTGATTCTAAGTTTGAGAAGTCAAAAACTTTTTTCCTTTTTTCTCTCTCCGAAGCTCTTCTTTCTGACGAAGCGGACGTTGAGAAGCACCTTCGTTCGATTCTGAGACTTAAGCTTCGGCTATGGTGAAAAATTTTGGCAGCGAAACAGTGCAAATAGCAATGAATGCTGTGGTAACTTCACACCCACCTGTTTGTTTATATAGTACTGCAGGTAGGAAGGCGAAGCGGTGGAACTGTTACACCAGGCGCGCAGTAACTCATACCCGCTGCGCAGTGGACCGCAAGGATCAAACAGTAACTCTGCAAGGTGGGACCGACACGCGCTCGGAAGTCGGATCGTTTCTCCGCAACGAGCTCAGGGAAGGTGTTTTTTGGACCTTCGGCTTCCCGAAGCTGAAGAGGCTTTTTTCACGGGTCAAGCTCGTTACGAAGAACGATCTAGCACCGCGAAAGGGGCTACTGTTGGGGCCGTGCTTCGGTGCGCCGAAGGTCTCACACGAAGAAGCAGCTTCGGCTGAAGTCGTCTCCAGGAGATGGCCGAAGGTCCCTTTTCATGGAGCTTCGGCGTTTTAAACCGACATAGAGATAGAATGACCTTTTTATACATATAGGTCTGAGTCAATGCTGTAAACTTTCGCAAGGGGCATAATTGTAATTTGTCACAGGCTGCGACCTGTGCCTATAAATAGATGAACAGTACCTCTGTACTGTTCACGCGAACTTATCATTTGCTTTCGCATCACGCTTGTACTTTTGCCTTCCGCAGGACCGAAGGTACATTTGTAATTCAAAATCATTTATATTCATTGATACAAGTAGAGATAATTCTATGACAATATTTAAATGTTTATTTCATATTCTATGATTTATGTGAATGCTTCATTCTTCGTTGTTATGCTTACGAAGGTATGACCTTCGTAACCTTCGTCCGAGATGCTATATATCCCGAGGGGATATATTGTTATGGAGGACGAAGGACCTTAACGCTTAACATTTTTTGTGTTGCCTTGTTCTTAATTCTTAGCATTTGAGAACAAGTCCCCAACAACTTGATATGTACTTTTTCTCTAAGTTTGAGTTGTATCTCTATATTGGATCTTCTAAATTCAATCTCTTGATCATGTGATCAAACACTTAGCAAATTAGTTAGTCTGCTAGGTTGTGGTGGCCATCAAACACCAAAACTAATATAAAAACAACTTAAAGCTCATTTCCCTTTCAATTTTATAGTTCTGAGAGCTTCACTTCGATGAAAAGGGCGAGATAGGGATGACACGAAGAAAAAATGTCTCGATGATCTTTGAGATTTGGTTAGGCTCAAACTGGCGCTGCTATGGCACGCTATCAACCAAAAAAGGAAATCAAGGAGTTTTAGGCATGCAAGACATGATCTAGTGATGATTGTGCAATCAGTCGAAGCTAGGGAGGGTCAGCGATGGTAATGGAAAGCTTTTAGTCAGTGATGCATTGCGACAACAAGAGGTAGGTGATGACATGTGGGAACGACCTATCAGTGACAGAAAGCGAGCGCTGACAGAGAGAGAAACTCGGGGAATCCCTGTGTCAACGACACAAAGAGAGAGGGCACGCACACGACTGTTGTAATATTAGAGAAATAAGTGACATGCTTTCAACATATTTAAATAAATTAAATATTCTAATTCCGAATAAAACATGCATATAACTCAGATAAATGTCATATGTAATTATAACATCAATGAACAGTAGCAAATCCAATAAACGAAAACATGAAACATAGCTATGCAGGTCCATTTGTAAATTAAACATGGCTTGTAGATGAATAAGGCAGATTAAGCACATAAACATTATTGTTTATCTTTTTATATTGCTCACAAAATAGCGGGTTGCTATAATAAACAACCCTCCAACGCTAACTGGTGATCAGAGATCCTCGACTAACGTGACAGTCCTATCTTATCAAATCAGGGTTTTAGATCAGATGTAATAAGCCCAATAATCAAGTATAAATACTAATAGTAAGGAGTTGTGTAGTAAATAATATAACAGAATTTAACACAGTTAAACAGCCTCAACAAATAGAGATATAATTAGACATAAATAATATCAATGCTGAAAATAACAACACACTTGTTGGCGTTTCGACCCCGGGGGGTCCCTAGACCGACGAGTAAATTGTCGCTGCGTGTCCCAGCCCAGATGGGTCGGCGCGAGACGGAACACAAGGGGGAAACAGTAAGGGGAAACCACGACCTCGTGTTGTCCTGCGCCCAGGGTGGATGCACTTGCAGTAGGGGGTTACAAGCGTTCGCGAGGGAGAGAGAGAGAGAGAGAGAGAGAGAGAGAGAGAGAGAGAGCCTTGTGCGTCGTCCCGTTCTCCCGCGCGGCCACCTTCTTGTACGAGAGCCCTGGTCCTTCCTTTTATAGATGTAAGGAGAGGGCCCAGGTGTACAATGGGGGGGGGGTAGCAATGTGCTAACGTGTCTAGCAAAGGGGAGCCAGAGCCCTATGTACATGCCGTCGTGACTGTCGGAGAGGTTTTGGCGCCCTATTCATGTGATGTCGTGGCCGTGGGAGGAGCGCTTGAGCCCTGTGGAAGTACAGTTGTCGGGGCTGTCGGATCCTTGCTGACGTCTCCTTGCTTCCGTAAGGGGCTGAGAGCCACCGTCGTCATGGAGCACGCGGGGTGCCATCATTACTTGTTTACCGGGGCGAGCCAGATGGGACGCCGGTCTCGTTCCCCGTAGCCTGAGCTAGCTAGGGGTAGGGTAATGATGGCCCCCCTGTGATGTGGTCGGTCCGAGCCTGAGGTTGGGCGAGGCGGAGGCTCCTCCGAGGTAGAGGCTGAGTCTGGGCCCGGGGGTCGGGCGAGGCGGAGACCGTCGTCCGAGGTCGAGGTTGAGTCCGAGCCCGGGGGTCGGGCGAGGCGGAGACCGTCGTCCGAGGTCGAGGTTGAGTCCGAGCCCTGGGGTCGGGCGAGGCGGAGACCGCCTTCCGGAGTCGAGGCTGAGTCCGAGCCCTGGGGTCGGGCGAGGCGGAGACCATCTTCCGAGGTCGAGGCTGAGTCCGAGCCCGGGGGTCGGGCGAGGCGGAGACCGTCGTTCGAGGTCGAGGTTGAGTCCGAGCCCCGGGGGTCGGGCAAGGCGGAGACCGTCGTCCAAGGTCGAGGTTGAGTTTGAGCCCGGGGGTCGGGCGAGGCGGAGACCGCCTTCCGGAGTCGAGGCTGAGTTCGAGCCCTGGGGTCGGGCGAGGCGGAGCTTCCTATGGCGCCTGAGGCCGGTCTTGGCGGCTGTCAGCCTCACCCTGACGGGTGGCACAGCAGTCGGAGCAGCGCTGGAGGCGCTATTTTCCTGTCAGGTCGGCCAGTGGAGGGGCGAAGTGACTGCGGTCACTTCAGCCTTGTCGACTGAGGAGCGTGCGTCAGGATAAGGCGTCAGACAATCCTTGCATTGAATGCTCCTGCGATACGGTCGGTTGGCGTAGCGATCCGGCCAAGGTTGCTTCTCCGCGAAGCCTGTCCGAGCTGGGCCTCGGGCGAGTCGAAGGTGCGTCCGTTGCTTGAGGAGACCCTCAGGCGAGGCGTGAATCTTCCTTGGTCTACTGTTTCTGCCCGAGGTTGGGCTCGGGCGAGACGAGATCGTGTCCCGTGAGTGGACGGAGCCTTGACCGAAATCGCGCCCATCAGGCCTTTGTAGCTTTGTGCTGATGGGGTTACCAGCTAAGATTAGGAGTCTTAGGGGTATCCCTAATTATGGTCCCCGGCAACACTAAAACCCAGACTGTCACGTCGTCTCACTACACCGCTATCATCATCGAGCAATCAACTCTGTCCACAAAATGTGCAATCACACCCAAGTAAATAATACTAGCAGATTGCACAAAAATACTCGATAAATATAGAGAGGCAACGGGTAACTCACAACACGTAGATTGTCTACGTGGGAAGACTAGCTCAGCGAACACAAGGCTCTGTCCCAGAAAACCAATTCCGCCGCCCACGTCCGGACCTGCACGGCGGGAGGTTGACAGAGATACTAGAGCCGCTGCCGGAGCCGAGGGAGACGTCCACGGCACCAGCCCGAGAAGAGGAACACCGTCCAGCAGGGAGCCCAAGCACCAGGCCACGGTGGACAATAATCAGAAGTTCAGAACAGACAGAGCACCACACAGGTGCACTGGTAAAACAACGGAGCGCAGGAGAACCTCACTGCGCACAAGCAGTGCCACCTCCACCTCCTTCCACCAGCAGGATTAACACCAGAACACTAAGAATCGAAGGAACCAATCCAAATCGTGACTGGAACCGAGAGGAGGAATAGGAACAGAGAGCTGGTGATTTTGGCGAGGTTCTGAGCAGGGAGCAAGTCTCCATACTTAAGGAGCCGAGGGAGAAGCGGTTGCACAGAGGCGACGTGGAGATCGGCGAGAGCCGAACAACCGGCCGCTGAACGCCGCCGCCAGAGCCCCTGATCCCCTCCTCGCTCGCCCCGCTCCTCCACTTGCCCTAGGGACGTGCTGGTCGGTGGGCTAGCTCGCCCACCAGGCCTGTTAGCGGCCCACCTGGCTGGTCTCCCTCTTTCTTTTTTTTAATAAAATGAAAATCGCAAAAACGGACAGCAACGACTACTGCTAGGTCGAATGCCTGTTAGGCTGCCTTCGAGCACTAATTTATCTTTTTTTTCTTTTTTAGAAACTAGATTTAAGTTTTAATGTCTAAATCAAATTCAACACTCATACTCATATCCGTCTACTCAATGGGTAGAGTTCCTTGTATACTAATATAGCCACGGACAAAAATCGTCTTATATCTGCCTTCATGTGAAGTAAAATTATTTGGGTTTCGGATCTTCATGGTTATCTATACGTGAGTCGATGTGGATGTGAGAAGATCCTCTGCAATCTGTAGATGGGTCATTGATCTATAGGTCCAGCTTGGACCTAGGTTCACACATCAGTGACCGATGTAGAATCCGCTTCCTAGAGTGTGTTTGGAAGCAAATTATTTTTTTGCTAAGGGAAAACCATGGTATTGGAGAATATGATAGTTTTTTTTGCTAAGGGGTGTTTGGCTACATTATAAAAAAATCTGTTTTAAATATCATGGTTATGTAGATACTATGATATTTTTGGAGTATTTGAAACTCTACTTCAATCCAAAGTTTTTGTCTATGACTAGTCTGGTACATGTATAATACGTACTATGGTTTGAGATACTTTATCTTCAAACATATATTGCTAAGTGTAATGTAAAAAGTACTATGACATCTTAAAACTATAGTGAATACTTTATTTCCAAACATTATGTGTTGGTGCCAATTCTGTGGCCTGTGTGTAGACCGGTAGCGGTAGGGAACATCGCCGCGACTGCGCGACATATCTGTGGCTGGGTTTCGCGCACCGTGCGCCCGTCCAGCCCAAAGATAAGCCCCTGAACTACCAGTGGCCACACACAGATTCCTTCGATTCCCGCTGACAGCGAAGCTGAGGAGAATCCCAAGAAACAGAGCTGGTGAAATTGCATTGTCGCAACAGGCAAGAGAAGAGGAGAAGAAAGAAATGGCTGCAATACCTGCAGCGATCCCGGGCTGCTGCTCTTCGTCTCGCCTGCCTCAGCTTGCTGGCCTCCCTGCCTCCACAAGCAGAAGGCGCTTCAAGGTCACGGCCATGGCGCCCAAAAAGAAGGTACTAGTTGGTCTCTCAGCTCCACCCACCTTCCCGAACTCCGCAACTCGATTCTATTCTTTGCACAAAAAAAATATATATAGAAAGCTCAGCATATGCATGGTCGTGTTCGTGGTGCAGGTGAACCGCTACGACGAGAGCTGGTCGAAGCAGTGGTTCGGCGCGGGCATCTTCGCGGAGGGCAGCGAGGAGGTGTCCGTGGACGTGTTCAAGAAGCTGGAGCGGCGCAAGGTGCTGAGCACCGTGGAGAAGGCCGGCCTGCTGTCCAAGGCCGAGGAGCTGGGCCTGACGCTCTCCTCGCTGGAGAAGCTGGGCCTGCTCTCCAAGGCCGAGGACCTGGGCCTGCTCAGCCTCGTCGAGACCGCGGCGGGGACGTCCCCGTCCGTCCTCGCCTCCATCTCGCTGCCGCTCCTCGTGGCCGCCGTCGCCGCGGTGGTCGTCGTGCCCGACGACTCCGTCGCGCTCGTCGCCCTACAGGCCGTCGTCGCGGCGGTGCTCGCGGCGGGAGCCGCCGGGCTGTTCGTGGGCTCTGTCGTGCTCGCTGGCCTGCAGGAGTCGGATTGATGCATTGATCTGCAGCTGCGCAAGGTAGAACCAAGCTGTGTACGTACGTCGACAGTACCGCCTTGTGTAGTAGGATCGATCTTGTTAGCAGAGCAGAACTCGTTACTAAAAAAATCTATAGTGTCTGTAATATAATATAATACTTTAGCTTTTTGATAACTTGCCGTGCAAATGTGGTAACATATTATGAAGAAAATTGCGATCAAATGGACGGTTAACTCGGATTCAACCAGACACTTTTACAACCAATGCAAAATATGGATGCCAATCCAGCTCTATGTACATCATCGTATACAAAATAGCGAAGCCGTAAAGGACATGTATGATCGCTGCAAATTCAAAAGTTTCAAAGCTAGGCTAAGGGATGTTTGAATAAAGCTAATAGTTAATGACTAAAATTAGTAAGAGACATCTAAACACTTTAGCTAATCATCAAAGTGTTAACTAATTTTAGTAAATTAGTTAATAATGAGCTAGTTATTTACTATCAATTTTTAGCCAACTAACTATTGGCTCTAGTGTATTCAAACATGTCATAAAGTTCTACATCCTAGGTATATACACACCTATAAAATATTGAACTATATTGTGCTCACGACACGGTCACTTTTTTCTTTTATATCTCTACTAACTATTAAGGGTCAAATGTAGACTGCCCCCGCCATCCCCTGTCTCCCTGCACGCTCGGCCGCTCACCCCAACCACGTCGCGATTCCGCCGGCGTCGCGCTGCATCCGCGGATCCCGCGCGCGCTCGGCCGCTCCAACCACGCCGCGATTCCCGGCGTGCGCGACGTGCCTCCCGCGGATCCCCCGCGCGCGTGGCCTACCTCGGCGCATCCCCCGCGCCCTCGGCCGCTCGACCGCTCACCCCCACCCCGCCGCGCTCGGCCGCTCACCCCCACCCCGGCGCGCGCTCGGCCGCCCACCACCACCTCCCGCGGATCCCGCGCTCGTCGCCGCGATTCCGCCGGCGTGCGCGACATGCGGCTCCCGATCCCTGCCCCCGCGCGCTACCTCCCGCGGATCCCGCGGAATCCCGCGCGCGCACGCCCTGCCTCCGGGGATCACCACAAACGCGGGGGATGGAGGGGTTCGATCGCTGCGCCGCCGATTCTCCTGGTCCTTAGGCCGAATTTTCTCATTTCTTGCAACGCTTCCCCACCATGGATCTTTGTTGATTCGGTAGATCTTTGATGGGAACCGTCTCAATTTCAAGCTGTGACCCCCCCCCGGGGGGCTGCTGCTACTTGCCGAGCAGTAAAAGACTATAGAACAGTAGAATAAGTAACTAAACCATGTCCCCGTGAATTTCAGGTTCATTGTGAAGTTGAGGTGGGTGGTATAAGCATCGAAGAGAGCATGAGCACTGCCAGTGGTACAAGGCGTGCACCAAGAAGACAGTCGCAAGATGGGTCTGCTGATAAAGTAGTGGTGATCATCGAAGCAACCTCCCCGGTGGTGGGGAGCCGTCGTGGACCACCGACCCCTGTTCCTGGCGCCCAAAACTCACCCATTGATGTGGAGGCCATCGAAGATGAAGTTCAGACAGTATCTCCTTCGCGAGTGCCCCCACCGGTATAATTCTCATTGTCTTGAATTTAAACAAGCAATCCACTTTTCAATAGCGTTGTTTGTTATGCTACTTTCATGCCATTATTAGGTCAATTGGTGATTTTTAAGGAGCAACCTTTTAATATGAAGGACTTCTCAAACTCTTCACTATTGCAGTTATTTCTGTTAAAAAGAACTTTTATGAATGATAGTTATGCTAATATGTGCACCATCAGCTAGCACTTACATCAAAGCATATTGTATTCTGCAGAGGAGGGACAGGAGAACCAGGAGGGAACCTATAACAGTGGTTGACTTGGAGGTTGACGCTAGCCAGGAAGGTTAGCTTACTGTCTTCGTATCACTGTGCTTGTAGAATTGTTGTGGCCTTTGTATTGGTGTTTGTTCATTAATGTAATATCAAATCACAGTTAAATTCTTCATAAGTCACATTCAACAATGCTGTCAATCAACTTGCAGAAGAGATTTTGGCTGCAGCAAACGCAAACTGTAGCCAATGGCCAGCTCCCGAGATTGATCTTCTGGAGAGAACAAGCAATGAGAGGATATATGCAGAAATGTTCTTGCCTAGCATTGGATGGTCTTCGCCATCAAGGATCCAGCCACTGCTTGCAGCCATTAATAGCTGCAAGATTCCAGAGTTCAGTTACGATCTATCTTGGCTAAACCATGGTTCTCACATGGGCAAGCAGATCCAGGATCAGAAGAAGTTACTTGAGGAGTGCTTGGCGAGATACTTGACCGAATCAGCCCGGCTGTTAGATGAAAGCCAGGTGGTCACCGAAGTGAATGTTATGGTGCAGAATTGTGTTGGCCTTGAACTCCGGGATTCGTCTTACTATCTCGCTCCCAGATGGGTGGCGATCTTCCATCGTATTTACAACTGGAGGCTAGCAAAGCTCTCTACCGGAAAGTTCTCAGAAGCTTATGTTCTGACTCAGCACCTGTATCAGGCTCCTGCAGCAGCTGGCTCAAACGGTACCACACAAGGGCTTACTGCTAACACCGCCAGCAGCGATGCTGTGGATCACATCATGATGCCTGCCGTTTCAACCGGCATCACACTAGACGAAATCATCGAGATCAGTTGTGACCTCGATGTTGTTGATGCGCAGCCAGTAACTCTGCCACCACGACTGCCTGTGCATGTTCATGAAGAACCTCAGGCACTTGCTGACAACAACGACGTGCATGGAGTTGATGAAATGTACATACCAAGAAGAGTAGAGTTGGGGGAGGTGATGCCCATCGACACAGACGACAAGCTTTCTCGGCTAAGAGTAGAGTTGGGGGAGGTGATGCCCATCGAGACGGACGACAAGCTTTCCCGGTTACTGGAGCAATGCACCAAGCTGCAGGACAGGATCGATGAGACACTTTCCATATACTTTTGAGCCCCGTAGTAAGGCTGGAAGGGTTTTGTTACACCATCCTTCCACATTTGTTGTAACTTGTAAAACTAGATTTTGTGGAAGTGAAAACTAACACTGCCAAGTTAAAGTGTTCTTGTTTGGCAGGAATGAAATATAGAAGCGTCGTTTTTCTTCTCGAATCATGTCAGTAAAGTACCTAAAGCACGATTTGGGTCAGAGCAGCCCGATGCGAGCATAACTAGCGACCAGCACGGTAGGCCACGAGCAAGATCTAAACACGATCTGTCAGAATAATCGTGACAGGCTGACCCACGACATTTAAATGACAAAAATAAACTAAAATGGGTGCAAATATGGGTTTAGCTCCAAACATACATTGACACCCACTACACTCCATTCCACGGACATTGTCAACCAACCAGCTCATGGCTAGATCCCACACAGGATCAGAAACCTTGCATCGTCGGCAGCAGCAGGTGCTCTACCAAAACAAGAGCAGCAACACGAGATTTGCTGCTGGCAAACATCACATCCATTGTACGGTTAGTAGCTCTCTGCAAAAGACAACGGCCTCTCAATAATGGTTCCTCCAAAAATCTCTACGAGCAATGTAGACTGCCCCCGCCTCCCTACCCCGTCAGACACGACAGCCGCGATCCGCCCGCCCGCCGCAGTTCCCGTAGCGAACTCCGCAATCCCCATCCGCCCTCCGCAGTCCCTGCCCGCGATGTGAGGAACGAGTCCCCGACCAGCAATTTGGAGCGCGGGAACCGCCAAGCGCCGCGCATGCAGGTCCCTCGTCCCTGCCGCTCACCAGCCACCGGAACAACACCGCCAGCCGGGCACACACATGCACCATCAGTGATATGTAGACAGACAGATTCCTAGATTGTAGGCAGCTAGCTAGGACAGCATCAGGCAGGGAACTGCTTCGCTGTCTTCTTGAATGTCTTTATATAGACTGGACTTATTATGACTAATTTGGTGAACAGGGGAATGGAGGAGCTTATGGGAAAGGAATCCCCTCGCTCTTCAATTTTGATTCCTTCTTCATAGATCTCCTTCATTTCCCTGTCCACCTAAAGAGAAAATGATTTAAATGTTTTCTGCATAATGTTCCACTTCCTGTCTTGATGCTGATGGCAACAATGGACATGTACCTCTGGACAACCCTTGCCCTGCGCTCAAGATGCTGGCTGACATTACGCGATCTCTTGCCGAGTAGCAGGAGGAAGCAAACAAGGCGATGGAATGGAACGACCTGACACCAGTTCTTCAAGATTCTTCTCTTTTAAAGTTCCGTAGCACTTCATTCAGTCAGCCAGTCTATCTTTTCATACAGTCAGAGAAAAATAAATCATTGGTGGTAGCATTCATACATGCAACAATAAAGAAACACAAAGGAAAAGGTAGTGATAGGATCAAACAGATATTTAATTCGGCAGATATTATTGTGTAGCACCGTTGTAGAGCTTGCAGCTGAATTTCCAACATGATGATCTGATTGACAGTGCCTTCTCCTGTCTCAACTCAACACCTGAGCTGACCCGATCTCGCCTCCTTCCTGCATTGCCTCCAGTGGCGCAGACGATCTCAAGAGCGTACTCCACCTAGAAGATGTGGCCGCCATTGGCTACGGGGCCGCCATGCCTCCAGTGGCGCTGCCCGACAAGGAGGCTGGGTATTTGGGGGATTATCGGCGAAGCATCATGGTGCCCGACGAAGCAGGGGCTGTGACTAGCGCGCTGGACGTTGCTAGGGGGCCGCCTGATACTGGCGGTGGCTGCTGCCTGGGGGCAGCGGCAAAGCTCATGATCGTCGAGACCTTTGATACCCAGATTGGTAGGAGCCATGTTCCCTATCCCGACGATATGTTTCCGTTGCAACGCACGGGCATCCACCTAGTATAGATATAGGAGGGAATTTTTCATTTTCTTAGCTGTGTCTAGTTTCAAGAATTAATTTGCCCATTATCTTCTTACTCTTTTTTTAGTTTAGGGAATCACATGCGTTGATTCACCACCATCTCATGTCTCACAAAATAACTACCCCACGACATTTCAATCACATAAAGGGCTGACGTTTAGATAGACTAAAGTGCTAAAGGTTAGGTGGGTCGCTTTTAGTTCAGTACGACTTGGATATCAACTAAAAGTAAAAAAAAGCTTTTCTAGACATAGACCTATTAATTTACTTTCAATTCTACATAAGCCTAAAGTTTAGATAACTAAAATTTAGTCCATAGTATTCAAACAGACTCTTGGTCTTGGTTACATGTAATACAACAATTCCATGAAAACTCAACCTATGAATTTTCATGATACACACCTAGTGAGATAGTTTCTCAAACCAAACACGCACTTAATACTCCCTTCATTTTTATATTTAATGTTTTGTAGTTCAAGTTTGCATTATTTGGCGTCAAATATAAAAGGATGGAAGCAGTATCTATTTACAGCGTAAAACAAGCTAGCTTATGGTAAAACAGGTTATGTATAAACTCCCGCTAATATAATTAAGCTCCATGAAATCTGAAGGAAGAACAGCACCCCGAGTAGTACTGACGATCGTGCTTCATTGTTGAGCATGTAGCAAGAGAAGTATCCGATTCCCCTTCGCAAGTTACTCCACCATCTGTCACTATTAAGAAAAAATAAGAGCTAATTTAGAAACCCCTTTTTAAGGATTTTTATTGTTGGGGGCCTTCGGTTTCCGAAGGTCCTCAAAAACATGATTTAATAATGTCTCTGGAGTATAATGTGTGGACAGGGATCTTCGAACTAGAACCCACGGTATGAAGAAGCACGGAAAGAATACGAAGGATGGAACAGAGCCGAAGCTGTGCGCAAGGGAGCTTCGGTATGATGGCAGAAAAGATGAAACCGACTTAAAGAGGAAAAGACTATCTAGACCCAGATAGATTACTATAGAGTTATTGTCAAAAGCAAAGGGCCTGGATGTAATTTTGCATAGGCTACGACCCGTGCCTATAAATAGGTGAACAATATTCTCGTACTGTTCACGCTGATCTGGCATTCGCTTTCGCGTCACGCTTGTACCCCTGTTTTCCTTCGAGCCGAAGGTACATTTATAATTTGTTATTGTTGATACAGTAACGTAAATAAAAATAAGTTGATAATAATGTTTAAAGTGTTTATGTTATTTTCCATATTTTGTATATGAACCCTTCTTCATCATTTATTATGCTTATGAAGGTTTGTCCTTCATAACCTTCGTCCGGAATTCGTTATATCCGAAGGGAGATAATGCTTCGAAGGACGAAGGAATTTAACATTTAACACTTTCTATGTTGCCTTGTTCTTAACTCTTAGCATTTGAGAACAAGTCCCCAACATTACCCTTGCTCCAGCATCGTAGTAATTTTATGAAACATGATATTGATGGGGGAAGTCTAATTGGTTAATATTGTTGTTCTCTCTAATCAACTGTTAGTTGCAGGATAGTGCAAATGTAGTACTAAAATAGCCACTTGTTAACTTGTAGCTAAAATCCGAAAGTAAGGACTTATGTTAGTAAGTTCTTTCGTAAAGTTTATGCTATCTAGCTTGCTCCACTATATAAGTATTTCGTATCCTTGGAACCTTTTGCTTTTCCATTCCTTATCGAGTAAGTCTAGCTGGGTACAATTCGAGTACTCAAGGTTTTATTTTCTCTTATTGTAGGTGACTCCTTTATGAAGGGTGTCACATCACTTGCTTTAGTCCAACTAAGAATGGTGATGATTAAGTGTTGGCGGGCTTAGACATATTTATATACCTCATCTATGAGGTTTATATTGAAAGTTGGTTATAAAACTAACAATGTATTTGAACTTATATTATCTTAATGTGTTTAAAACCATGTTACCTTAACTATATGATTTAAACTTAGTATTATTGGACCTACTTATGATTTTGGTTGTAAAGTTGATTTATCGAGGTTCTACGTGACACTTAATGGATACCAGATTTATATGACCTCAAGTATGAGTGTGTTTGTGTCCTTAGCTATAGGCATCATACTTATTCTCTTATAAATAGGTGGTTATGATATAATTGAAAAAGCAACACCTCCAACAAATAGAGCAACACATGCACCACCGTTGTTGTGATCGAATCGACTAAGGTGTCATACCATGATTTTTCAACCTAGAGATGTGATGAAGCTAGCATCTCACGCGTCTGAATTGGAATCTAGCGAACTACATGTTCATGTTCTTGAATTGAGTCTAGAGATCATCCAACAACGCAACCATGTCCTACTCAAACTTTGTCGTGCGTTTGGAGCACGCTAGAGTGGGAATCACCACTAAAACAAAATATCCCTCGCAGAAAATATTGCCTGCTCTAATTACCAATTGTTATGTTCTGACTCTAGAATCCAACTGATAGCTAGGTGGAACGAGGAATTCGAGGGAGAAGAGTAAGAACAGAATGAAGACATGAAGAATGGCAATTTTGAGTTATGTCATCAAGGTCATTTGGATCCATTCATTTCCAATAAATTAGAAAGAGTAGGCTATTTGACTTGGAATTTAACATTCCACTACCTTCCAAAGCTCAGATATAAGTCTATCCTAATTAACCGAGTTTTTTTATACATGGCCTTCGACCACTAGAACATTAGCACAAAGGCTCAACACACGCACACACTTACGACCCAAAACAACGACAAATCCCATGCCTCAACCACTTTCTCTTTCCCGTTGTGCCTTTTATTCCTTTTAAGAATGTAATCAGATCGGATACGAATAAATATTAGTCGTTTTATATTTGTTTTCATATTTTCTCTTCGGATACGAGAATTATCGAGTTGCGACGGATAATATTTAAATAAATATCAACATCTTAAATATCCAACTTTGAGTATATTTATTCGAATATAAAATCGGATACGGATTGAATATTGAATACCCGGACTTAGATATAGACTAGATCCTAATTCTTTTGGATGGATCGAACTCTAATACAGTCGGATAATATATGTATCATTTATATCCCAGTTTCCTTTGTCAGGCCAGCACCCTCTTCTTACTGGGGCTGGGGTGCATAGAATATTAAATCCTGCTATGAATTATTAAAGAGTACTTGCAAGCAACTTAGGTGCATGATCACGTAGACCGTACCTTCACCTCCAACGGGACCAAACGTGGTCCTAGGGAGGATGGACGGGGTAGGGGGATGTAGTTTGTTGTAAAGGTTAGAGCAACTCTAAAACAACGTGTAAACTAACCCTAAAATAGATATCACTAAAAAATAGTGGTTTTTTTTAATTCAACAGCTCTCTCATTCTTTTCCAAAAAAAATCACGTTTCGCACCCATAGCCTCCTCTCCCTCATATTTTGGTGTGTTTCATCTCTTCCCAATTCATTCCTCAACGTATCAAATCATCCATAGTCTCTCGACGACTGTACAAATTACGCATATGTCATATTTAGAGGAACTTATATCACATTTAGAGGAACTGTTAACGTACCCATCATAATTCACTTTTAATTTTTTTACTCTACTCTTAATAATCAGTTTTTAAGGTAAAATTTTTAATATCCTTTTGAAGTTGCTCTTAGGCAGCTATGCGAATTTGAGGGGTTAGAGAAGAAAAGAATGCATGCATGGTTACGTGTAATAAGGAAGGAAGAGCTCAAGAGGATGAGACAATATCTGCATGCTTCACCGGTTTAGATGAACCGAGACGAAAATTAAACCTGTTAGAGATTAGAGATGGAGAAAATTATCTGCCTCATGCTTTTTGTTTTTTTAATTCTGTATAATGCTTATAAAATTTCTACATTCTCCGTGTACTTTTTAAACACACCAGCAGAGGAAAAAAGATCCTACAGTGAGGTATAAATTTTATTTTGCTTGGCTTTAATCTGTTCTAAATTCTACTGTTTTTATAGTGTTTTGTCTCTATGAATTCAGTTACAACAGTCCGAACAGCTGGCTTTAATCCAAAGCAAATAAGACGTTTCGGTTATCCAACACGAGCTATACTGCTACTGAGTTTTTTTAAGAAAGTTGCTTGCGGAAATCATATTTCTACCGAAGGTTTCTTAAGAAAACAATACGAATCCATGATTTTCTATAGGCGGATTTCTTATGGAATCGCCAGTAGAATTCGATTTCTACACGCGGTTTTCCTAAAAAAGCACCACTAGAAATCATTTTTATCCTGATTTTTTATGATTTTCAAATGACCTTGTATGGAAAACCACCAAAATAAAAGTTATATATCTCTAAAGGTTATGAAACTTTGTAGTCGAAAACTTTTTATTTGAAATCATTTTGCCTCTCAAAAAATGTATCTAACTTTGTCAAATTTAAAATGCAAATTTTACAAACAACCTCGGATGTGAAAAGTTTCAAAAATAAAAGTGGTAGAACTTCAAAAGTTAATCAACTTTGTAGGTTCCAAATTATCTTTCTAAGACTAGTTTGAGGACTCTATTTGTACGAGGGATTTCTATTTTTTCAAGTAAACTATCTTGAGAAACGAAGATTTGAATTGGTTGCAATCAAACGTGTAAAGCTCGTATCACACATTACTATGAGCATACACGCCACTCATGTGGGTCAACGTTTGCTCTATTTGTAGGTGAGTCTAGACTGAGTTGTAAGGCCCGAGGGATGGCTGGCGCTAGGACGCTAAGGCCATACCTACATGCATGTTTAAACTCCTGCCCCTCCACAACTTTCTCATCTCCCCATGATGCGCACCATAGTCCAAATGTCTGTCTCACCCCGAATGAGGAACTTGGCTTCAAGGTAAAAATGAGTCATCCGACTATTAGGTGAAGGTACATTCAATCTCAAACAAGGTCCAAACAATGGTATGTTCTTAATCGACATGGGCATGATTAAATAACCATTAAGGTACTTGTAGCCACAAGTGCGGGTACAACAATCGATACCGTAAACGATGGGTCGACAAGCTCCTACAACTTCTTCAACTCTCAATGCTAGGACTTGGTGTAGTGCTGTCAGCGTTTCGGACCCGCGAGGTCCGTCAGCCAACCAGTGAATTTGTTGCTGCGTGCCCCTGCCCAGATGGGTTGATGCAAGATGGAACACAAGAGAGAAATGTGGCTTATGTTATCTCGCACCGGGGTGCTTGTAGTAGGGGTTACAAGCGCCGCGCGAGGGAGCGAGGGCGAGAGCGAGAGAGAGAGAGAGGGAGAGAGTCCCTTCGTGTCTCTGTCTCAACGTCTGTCCTCGATGTCTCCTGTGTGGCAACGTGTGTCCGCGACGTCGCGTGGTGTGTTGTGTGTTCCACCATGTGCCTTCGGAAGGCCCTGGGCATCCCCTTTTATAGATACAAGGAGATGCCCAGCTGTACAAGGGGTGTAGCTATGTGCTATCGTGGCCGGCGAAGAGGCGCCTTGAGCCCTGTACACGAGCTAACGTGGCCGTCGGAGAAGTGCCTTGAGCCCTGTAGAAGCACAGTTGTCGGCGCGGCATGGATCCTGCTGACGTTGTCTTGCTTCCGTAGGGGGTTTGAGAGCAACCGACGTCATGGGCGTACGCGGGGAACCATCATTACCTGTTACCGAAGTAACCTTAGATGGGACACCGGTCTTGTTCCTTCATAGCCTGAGGCAGCTAGCCAGGAGTAGGGTAATGATGTTTCCCCTGTAGCGTAGTCGGTTCGAGGCCCAGGTCAGGCGAGGCGGAGACTTCTTCTGAAGCCGAGGTTGGGCTCGGGCGAGGCGAAGATCTTCTTTCGAGGCCGAGGCTGGGCTCGAACGAGGCGGAGATCTTCCGAGGACGAGGCTGGGCTCGGGCGAGGCGGAGATCTTCTTCCGAGGCCGAGGCTGGGCTCGGGCGAGGCGGAGGTCTTCTTCCGAGGCCGAGGCCTGAGGTCGGGCGAGGCGGAGCTCCCTGTTGCGCCCAAGGCCGGAGTTGTGGGAGATCGCGACTCAGTTTTACCCTGGTGGTTGGCACAGTAGCCGGAGCGGGGCGAACAACGATGTTTTCCTGTCAGATCGGTCAGTAAAGGGGCGAAGTGACTGCGGTCACTTTGACCTTGCCGACTGAGGCACACGTGTCAGGATAAGGTGTCAGGCAATCCCCACATTAAATGCGCATGCGATACGGTCGGCTGGTAAGGCGATTTGGCCAAGGTCGCTGCACGACAAAGTCTGCCCCAGCTAGGCTTCAGGCGAGCCGAGGGTGCACTCATCGCCTGAGGGGACCGTCGGGCGAGGCGTGAATCCGTCCGGGACTACTGTTCCCGCCCAAGGCCGAGGCTGGGCTCGGATGAGGTCGCGTACCTCGGGAGGTGTGACTTTGACTTGGACCGCGCTTTATCAGCCGCGTATGGTTTGTTCTGAAGATGTTTTTTTGGCCGTGTTTAGGAGTATTGGGGATACCCCTAAATACGGTACCCGACAGTAGCCCCCGAGCCTCAAAGGGAGTGCGGGCACTCGCTTGGAGGTTCTGCCGGATTTTTGCAAGGGACCGGCCCTTCTCAGTTATATTTTGTTCCGGTGGGTGCGCGCGAGCGCACCCGCCGGGTGTAGCCCCCGAGGCCTCGGAGGAGTGGTTTGACTCCTCCGAGGTCTTAATTTTTTGCGATGCCTCGGATGGCCTTGTCGTTCCCTCATGCGGCGTGGCCATAGCCCGGGTGCACGGTCAGGCTTTGAGTTTTCACACTGGGTTGTTGACGTGGTCAACGGTTCGGCCATAGCCTGGTGCGAGAGCAGCCCCCGAGCCTCTGCACGGAGCGAGAGGACGATCAAGGATCGTCTCGACTTTTATTGTACGTCCCTTCGTCACCTTTCCGCAAGGAGGAAGGGGGGGAAAGCGCCATGTTACCCTCGGAGGGCACCGAACATGGTGTTTCCGGTGAGTTGCTAGCGGGTGATCTGAGTGGACGCCCGAGCCCCGTTCGATAAGGGTCGGCTAGTGGCCCAGAGGCGCGCTCCAAAAGACCTGCAGGTGATTTGCCGGACCCGGACCCATTCGATAGGGTCCGAGGGCTCGATGCCTCCCTCCGGTGGGATTCCGTTACAAAATAGTTCCTGGTGGTCTCGGAAATGTCCTAGGGTACCTCGGGAGCGTAGCCCGAGCCTCGGCCATGTAACAGACGTACCCAGGGTCATCCCTAACTCTGCGTGCTCTGGGGCGGCTGTTGAACCCTTCCAAGGGGCCAGCCTTCGAACCCCTGATCAGTAAAGGGCACGGAGCCCGAGTGCTCTGGGGCGGTCGCCGAACCCCGGAGGGCGCAACCTTCGAACCCCTGATCAGTAGGAGGGCTTGGGGCCTGTTTCCTTCGCTGGGAAGGGTCCTTTTTCGAGATACCCCCTTTCTCGGTCCCTTTGGCAAGAGAGAGAGAGAGGGAAAGAAAAAGGACGTGAATTTAAATAAGGTGGCACACCTTTTTTGACGCAGTCATTACGACGGAGACGAAACGGCGCCCGCTTCTCCTGCCGGAGATGTCGCTTGCCCTGCCAAGGAGTTAATGCGACGGGACGGGCGATTCGTGGGGCGTCTGTTGCGCATGCGCGAGCCATTCGAGGAACGGAACATGTGCACGTCGTCTTTACTCCGTGGGAGGGGGCTCCCCTGCTGTTTCAGGAGAGGATGCGAGCCTGTAGGTGATTGGACCGCTACTTCCGCCCGTCTGCTGCTGCAATTACTGCCAGTCCGCCTCTGGTCATATCGACCGTCGCGCCTCTCCCCGCGGCTGACTGACCCATGATCGTTGCACTCAATTGGCACTGTTGGGTCACGCGCAGGGCTGCCTCGAGTCGCGGCACTGGTTTCGCAGTCGAGAAGACGCGACATTGGCATGAGTGGCGGTGCGGTTTCCTTGCACGCAGTAACCGTTGCGCCGGTTACATGATGTGTGGGCCCGGGCCTCCATGCTGGTCCACCGGATGCGTCGGAGCCGAAATGGTGCACAATCGCAGTGCGGTTACATGCTTCCCGCGTGGCGGTCCGCCCTTTTGATCGCTGGTTTCGGCGAGGATGGGGGAACGCTTATAACCGCGGGGCGGTTACATGCTTTGTGTGCGGCGATTTGGCCTCTTCCGTTTCGGGTCAGCCCTCATGACGTGTGGGACTCAACCCCTGCATCGGAGTGTGAGAACCCTAGGACACGTCGGTGGAGACTTCGCCAGTGACGCTTGGGGGTGCGAGTGAGGAGATCTGCCTTTAAAAAGGGGTCGATCCCCCGGGCAGAAGCCATGCCTTCATACTCCTCACATTCATTGCGCCCTTCCACCTTCCGAGCCCCTAGATGGGGTGCACCTGCGTTGCCTTCTTTTTGCTGATGTTTGAGGAGCGCGACCCCGTGGGGGTTGGCGCTCTTCAGTCACTGCTCGGCTTCAAGGATTTTCATCATGCAGCCCGGCTGCAGTCCCCAACCAATGGTCATCCGTAGGGATGATCACCAGCCTTGTGGTGGGGAGAAGCAAGCCGGGCTGCGGCCTCTGCCCCGCCCTCAGCTTCAAGGATGTTCATCATCCGAGCTGGGGAGGAGGGCGCACCGAGTTGGGGCCTGCCTCCGCGTGGGCCGGCAACCCGCTTCTTCCTCCAGCATTCGAGGGAGAGGGGCATCCTCCAGCTGTGCAGAGGAGGCATCCTCCAGCCATGCGGGGGAAGGTGAACTGCTGCTGCTTGGCCAGGGTGCAGCTATCCGTCCTCCATCGGGGCGATGATAGCGCCGTGCGTAGGCAGCTGCTGTCGCCGGTGCTGAAGCGGCGGCCGCCACTGGAGAGGCTTCCCACCGCAGCGGTGGTTGCTTCCGCCGACGAGACCGTCAGTGCCACCTGCGCTCGGGGCCTCCGGCTCTTTGGCTTTAATGGCTGGTTCTCGTCCCCCGTGAGGGGACGTGAACGAGGGCCCTTCGGCAGTAGCGTTGGCCCTGAGACCATCGCTGCTGTTGTCTAGCCGCCCGAGACGGAGGTGGTTGTCGCGCTGCTGGTGCAGTGGTCGCCGGCGAGCCACCTGGAGTTTGTTATTCCGCAGGCCCTCTGGTGTGGAGGTTGTTCATTCCTGCGGGAATGGACCCGGAGTCCTATTTGTAATGGTACCCTCTTGAGGGCGAGATGTAATAGCTTTAAGTACTAAGACATCTGCCGTAGGTCGGGACAACCGCCGAGGGCGCTGCCGACGTCTAAGTTTAGGTACCATTGTTACCCCAAGTACGTGTGTTTGTTCTTTGTGGCTGCTGAGGCCTAAACATTTGGGTATAAAGTCGTGCTTCTTTCCTCTTGTTTCGAGCATTAGGACTTGTTCGTTGGTAGCAGAATCACTTATACGAGCGTGAGCTACCTTTCGCGGAAGGTGACGAGTGAGGTATCCATATCCCGGAGGCGTAGGAGTCCCTTGGCTCGATCGACCTTGCCGTTCAAGGTCTCTCTTGCTCGTCATTAGGACTCCACTATCGACACAGTCGAAAGGCTCGAAAGTCATTTTGGCAGAAAACTTTTCCGAGGAAAGTTTTGACGCAGAGGGGGCTTCCCCCTTTCTAGACCCGAGGCGACCGCACGGGCCGGGACCCTTGCGGAGGGTCTGGCCGTGGTCGTCGGGTCTGCCCGAGGCATGGCCTCACAGCAGCGTGTTCGGGTCGAGGGTATGTTTTGCCCGCTCTGTGACTTTGTTTTTGTCTCCATTCTTCACCTTGCGTCTGAAGAAAGTTGTCCTGCTGTCTGCAGGGTTTGAGACGGCTCTTGACGAGGCCGTCAAGAACTGCAAGGTGCTTGCCGAGGCGGCTGAGCAAAAGGAGGCCGAGCGTGTGGCCATGTCCGAGGCTATCTCGGCTTTCTGCCAGGCCTTTAGCCTCGACGGCGTCCCCTCGGGTAGCTCCCCTTAGAGTCATCTGCGGGCCTTGGGCGGCCATGTGCGCAACAGACTCCGCGTGGTGCTGCACCATGGCGTCAGGCGGGCCTTCGTCGTGCTCGCTTCCCACTACGATGTGGATCTGGAGCGGGTTAGCGAGGGGTACTGCTTACCCGACGATGAGGAGGCTGCCTTAGCCGAGGTCCAGAGGCTTGGCGCGGCTGTCGAGGGTCCAAGTGCGGCGCTGGCTTCCTCCTTCGAGGTGGAGGTCCTTCCGCCCGTGTCGCCGCCTGGGGCCGGGCCAGATTCTGCCGAGGGTGGAAACGACGCCGAGGGTGCCGCTCCTCCCCCTGCCGCTGTCTGAGCCTGCAAGAACAGTTTGCTTTGAAGTATGCGTATGTTTTTTGCGGTCGCTGAGGCCTAAACATTTTAATGTCGGATTATAAAGCCGCGCTTTCTTTCCTCTCCTTTCGTGTGTTAGGACTTGTTCGGTAGCAGAATCCCTCGTCCGAGCATGAGTCACTTTTCGCGGAAGGTGATGAGTGAGGTATCCGTATCCCAGAGGCGTAGGAGTCCCTCGGATCGATTGGCCTTGTCGCTTACGTGGTCCCTTGTCGTTTTTAGGATTCTGTTATCGACGCAGTCGAAACGGCACGAAAGTCGTTCTGGCAGAAAAGTTTTCGAGCATTAAGACTTGTTCGGTAGCAGAATCGCTTATCCGGGCGTGAGTTACTTTTCGTGAAAGGTGATGAGCGAGGTATCCGTATCCCGGAGGCGTAGGAGTCCCTCGGCTCGATCGGCCTTGCCGTTCAAGGTCTCTCTCTCTCGCTCGCTTTTAGGATTCTGTTATCGAAGCAGTCGAAAAGCGTGAAAGACGTTCTGGCAAAAGACTTTTCCGAGGAAAATTTTGACGCGGAGGGGGTTCCCCCCTTCTAGCCCCCAAGGGAGGGTCGGGCTTTGCCGAGGCAAGGCTGATCCTTCCTTGATGGTTAGACTTTATTTATGTAAAGAAAGCGAGGTACATAAACGACTTGAAACATTTTTAAGGGTAAAAGCGACGTAGCTGTTGGATGTTCCAAGCGTTGCTGTAGACCTCGCCTTGATCGTTGGCCAGCTTGTATGTTCCGAGCTTCAAAATCTTGGCGATGATGAAGGGCCCTTCCCAGGGAGGAGTAAGCTTGTGGCGCCCTCGGGCGTCTTGTCGCAGCCGAAGTACCAAGTCTCCCACTTGGAAGCCTCGAGCCCGAACCCTTCGGGCGTGGTAGCGTCGCAGGGACTGCTGATACCGCGCCGAGTGTAGTAAGGCCACGTCCCGAGCCTCTTCCAGCTGGTCCAACGAGTCTTCTCAGTTGGTCTGGTTGCTTTGGTCGTCGTAAGCCTTTGTCCTCGGGGAACCGTATTCTAAGTCCGTGGGTAGGATGGCCTCGGCCCCATAGACTAGAAAGAACGGCGAGAAACTCGTGGCTCGGCTCGACGTCGTCCTCAGACTCCAAACCACCGAGGGTAGTTCTTTTATCCACCGCTTGCCAAACTTGTTGAGGTCGTTGTAGATCCTCGACTTTAGTCCCTGCAAAATCATACCGTTGGCGCGCTCCACCTGCCCATTTGTCATGGGGTGAGCTACGGCGGCCCAGTCCACACGGATGTGGTGGTCTTCGCAGAAGTCCAGGAACTTCTTCCTAGTGAACTGCGTGCCATTGTCGGTGATGATGGAGTTCGGGACCCCCAAAGCGATGGATAATGTTTGTGAAGAACGCCACCGCCTGCTCAGACCCGATGCTGGTTAGGGGTCGGACCTCGATCCACTTGGAGAATTTGTCGATGGCGACCAGCAGGTGCCTGAAGCCCCCGAATGCCTTCTGCAAGGGTCCGACGAGGTCCATACCCCATACTACAAACGACCAATTGATGGGTATTGTTTGCAGGGTCTGAGCGGGCAGGTGCGTCTGTCTTGCGTAGAATTGACACCCTCTGCAGGAGCGTACAATCCTAGTGGTGTCGGTCACTGCGGTCGGCCAGTAGAAACCATGTCGGAAAGCGTTTCCAACGAGGGTCCGAGGTGCTGCATGGTGACCGCAAGCCCCCGAGTGTATTTCTTGTAACAGCTCTTGTCCTAGGGCGACAGATATGCACCGTTGGAGAATGCCTGAGGGGCTATGGTGGTACAACTCTTTTTCATCACCCAGTAAAACGAACGACTTGGCGCGCCGAGCCAGTCGTCGAGCTTCGGCCTTGTCGAGGGGTAGGTCTCCTCAGAGGAGATATTGCAGGTACGGGGTCTGCCAGTTTTGGTTAGGCGTAACCCCATTCCGCTCTCCCTCAGTGCGCAAGGCCTCACCCTCGGCGGCCGAGGGTACCTCGGGCTGGGTCGAGGTCTCGTCGGGTTCGGGCGTGTCGTCGAGTTTCACGGATGGTTGATATATGTCCCTAGAGAAGACGTCCGGGGGAACTGTCGTTCGCCCCGAAGCTATTTTAGCCAGCTCATCTGCGGTCTCGTTGTACCATCGAGCAATATGGTTGAGTTCTAGCCCGTGGAACTTATCCTCCAAGCGCCGAACTTCATCGCAGTAGGCCTCCATTTTTTGATCGCGGCAGTGGGAGTTCTTCATGACTTGGTCAATGACGAGCGTTGAGGCGCCGAACCCCTAGCTCGATGGCGATGCGCAACCCATTAACCAGAGCCTTGTACTCGGCCACGTTGTTTGACGCCGAAAAATGGAGGCGCAGCACGTAGCGCACATGTTTCCCGAGGGGTGAGATGAAGAGCAGGCCAGCACCTGCTCCTGTTTTCATCAGCGACCCATCGAAGTACATGGTCCAAAGTTCGGGCTGGATTGGAGCTGTCGGCAATTGGGTGTTGACCCATTCAGCCACGAAGTCCGCCAAGACTTGGGATTTTATGGCCTTCCAAGGGGCAAATGAAATTGTTTCGCCCATGAGTTCCACTGCCCATTTTGCTATCCTTCTCGAGGCCTCTCGGCACTGGATGATCTCTCCCAGGGGGAAGGATGACACCACAGTCACCGGATGAGACTCGAAGTAGTGTCGCAACTTTTGCCGTGTCAGAATTACTGCGTACAGTAGCTTCTGGATTTGTGGGTAGCGGATCTTGGTCTCGGATAGCACCTCACTGATGAAGTAGACCGACCTCTGGACGAGCAGTGCATGCCCCTCTTCTCGTCTCTTGAATACGATCGCGGCGCTGACCACCTGAGTGGTTGCGGCTACGTAGATCAAGAGGGCTTCTCCCGCAGCGGGGGGCACCAAGATGGGCGTGTTTGTAAGAAGCGCCTTTAAGTTTCCGAGGGCTTCCTCGGCCTCGGGGGTCCAAGTGAAGCGCTCGACCTTCCTTAAGAGGCGGTATAAGGGTAATCCTTTCTCGCCGAGGCGCGAAATGAAGCGGCTCAGAGCCGCAAGGCATCCCATGACCCTTTGTACTCCTTTCAGATCTTTGATGGGTCCCATGTTGGTGATGGCTGTGATTTTCTCCGGGTTGGCCTCGATGCCTCTTTCGGAGACGATGAACCCCAGGAGCATGCCTCAGGGGACTCCGAAGACACACTTCTCAGGATTGAGCTTCACACCTTTTGCGCGCAGGCACCCGAAAGTCACTTCGAGGTCGGAGAGGAGGTTGGAGGCTTTTCTTGTCTTGACAACGATGCCATCGACGTAAGCCTCGACAGTTCGGCCGATGTGTTCTCCGAACACATGGTTCATGCACCTTTGGTAGGTTGCACCTGCATTCCTCAAGCCAAATGGCATAGTAATATAACAATACATGCCAAAGGGTGTGATGAAAGAAGTCGCGAGCTGGTCGGATTCTTTCATCTTGGTTTGGTGATAACCTGAATAGGCGTCGAGGAATGAAAGGGTTTCGCACCCAGCAGTGGAGTCCACAATTTGATCGATGCGAGGCAGAGGGTAGGGAACCTTCGGACATGCTTTGTTTAGACCAGTGTAGTCTACGCACATCCTCCATTTCCCACCTTTTTCTTCACAAGCACAGGGTTAGCTAACCATTCGGGATGGAATACCTCTTTGATGAACCCTGCAGCCATCAGCTTGTGGACCTTCTCGCCTATGGCCCTGCGCTTCTCTTCATCAAAGTGGCGTAGGTGCTGCTTCACGGGTCGGGCACTGGCTCGGATATCCAGCGAGTGCTCGGCGACATCCCTCGGTATGCCTGGCATGTCCGAGGGACTCCACACAAAAATTTCGGCATTTGCGCGGAGAAAGTCGACGAGCACTGCTTCCTATTTGGGGTCGAGCTCGGAGCCGATCCTGACCTGCTTGCAGACGACGTTGCTGGGGTCGAGGGCGACGGATTTAACCGCCTCAGCCGGCTCGAAGTTGCCGACGTGGCGCTTCGCGTCAGGCGCCTCCTTGGAGAGGCATTCCAGGTCGGCGATGAGGGCCTCGAACTCGGCGATGGCCTCAGCGTACTCCACGCATTCCACGTCGCACTCGTAAGCGTGGCGGTACGTGGATCCGACAGTGATGATTCCGTTGGGGCCCGACATCTTGAGCTTCAGGTACGTGTAGTTGGGGATGGCCATGAACTTGGCGTAGCACGGTCTCCCCAGCACCGCATGATAGGTTCCTCGGAACCCGACCACCTCGAACGTGAGGGTTTCCCTGCGGAAGTTGGAGGGAGTTCCGAAGCAGACGGGCAAATCAAGTTGCCCCAGGGGCAGGACACGCTTACCGGGGACGATCCTGTGAAATGGTGCTGCACCGGCCTAGATCGTGGACAGATCTATCCCCAAGAGACCTAGGGTCTCGGCGTTGCTGATGACGGGGTCGACAACGAGCGGGTACCTTCCTGGGCTCGGCACATAGTCGGGGTGGTCGCCTTGGTCGAAGGTGATGGGCTTGTCGGACCAGTATAGGTAGACTGGCGCCACCACCTTCACCGAGCAGACCTCCCGGCGCTCCTGCTTGCGGTGTCGAGCCGAGGCGTTCGCCACTTGTCCGTCGTAGATAATGAAGCAGTCGCGGACCTCCGGGAACTCCTCATCCTTGTCGCCCCCCTTCTTGTTGTTGCCTTGGTCCTTGCCACCTTCTGTCGAGGGTCCCGCCTTGATGAAGTAGCGCCGGAGCATGTCGCACTCCTCAAGGGTGTGCTTGACGGGACCCCTGTGATAGGGACATGACTCCTTAAGCATCTTGTCAAACGTGTTGACTCCTCCGGGAGGCTTCCGAGGATTCCTGTGCTCAGCAGCAGCGACGAGATCCGCGTCAACGGCGTCACGCTTTGCTTGCGCCTTCTTTTTGGCCTTCTTTTTTGAGCCACGCTGGACGGACGCCTCGGAGCGTCTTCCTTCTGTCTTCCTTGAGGCTGCTTGTCCTTCCGGAAGATGGCTTCGACCGCCTCCTGACCAGAGGCGAACTTGGTGGCAATGTCCATCAATTCGCTCGCCTTGGTGGGAGTCTTGCGCCCGAGTTTGCTCACCAGGTCCCGGCACGTGGTACCGGCGAGGAATGCCCCGATGACGTCCGAGTCGGTGATGTTGGGCAGCTCGGTGCGCTGCTTCGAAAACCGCCGGATGTACTCTCGCAGGGATTCCCCTGTTTGCTGGCGGCAGCTTCGAAGATCCCATGAGTTCCCAGGGCACACGTACGTACCTTGGAAGTTTCCCGCGAAGGCCTTGACCAGGTCGTCCCAGTCGGAGATCTGCGCAGGAGGCAGATGCTCCAGCCATGCTCGGGCAGCGTCAGAGAGGAAAAGGGGGAGGTTGCAGATGATGAGGTTGTCGTCGTCCATCCCTCCCAGTTGGCAGGCCAGCCGGTAATCCGCAAGCCACAACTCCGGCCTTGTCTCCCCTGAGTACTTGGTGATGGTAGTCGGGGCTCGGAACCGGGCCGGGAACGACGCCCGTCGTATGGCCCGGCTGAATACCCTCGGGCCCGGTGGTTCGGGCGAGGGGCTCCGGTCCTCCTCACTGTCGTAGTGTCCTCCGCGCCTGGGGTGGCAGCCTCGGCGCACCTTCTCGTCGTGGCGGGCTCGACGGTCGCGGCGGTGGTGCTCGTCGCCGAAGCGATCCGGGGCAGCAGGCGTCCCGTCCCGCGTGCGTCCGGTGCGGACCGAGGCCTACCGCATGAGTCGGGAGGACGTTGCGCGATGCTCCGAGGGGAACCCTTGCCTTCGGGAGATAGAGCTCTCGGCTCGTCGGACCGTTGCGTTTTCCAGGAGACCCTTGAGTTCGCCCTAGATACGCCGCCCCTCGGTGGTGGATGGCTCCGGCATCGTTCGGGATAGCATCGCCGCTGGACGTCTTGGGTCAGATGAGGCGCTCATTCGGCAAGTGCTCGGCCTGCCCACTCCCGCTCGATGTTTTGTCGGAGCTGCACAAGCTGCCCTACTTCTTCGTCGAGCTTGGCCTGCATCTCGCGGAATTGCTCGAGCTGTGTGTCCTGACCCCCCGCAGGGACTGGGACCACAGCTAGCTCCCGTGGGATGTCAATGCGAGACGCAGGCACGGGGGCGTTGTCATCTTGCGACATGTCGAGGTGGTTGTCCTCGCCGTGATCCCCCTGATCGATGTGGAAACACTCGCGACTCGGGTCGCAACGCTCGTCGTCGAGGCTGTGGCCATCGTCAGAGCAGCCGGAGAGGCAGTAGTCACATGCGGACATGAAGTCTCGCATGGCACTAGGATCACTGAGTACGGAGAAATCCCAACCGAAGTCGGAGTCGTCGTCTTCCTCGGAACCCTCGAGTCCGGAGGTTGAGATGGCCGTCAGTCGGTCCCAAGATGACCACATATGGTACCCCGGAAGGTTAGGATATGCCTTTACGAAGGCGCTCACCGAAGTGGGGTCGCTTGGTGGATCGAAGCTGAATCTAAAAGGGATAGGGTGGAAAACGGACGGTACCTCTTGGTCGATGGACGGTGGGGAAGTCACGTCGGGGACGGACTGCACTGTTATCTCAGGTACGAGGCTAACGCCCAGCAAGTCCTTTGCGAGGGTGATGGCGTCATCAGTCCGCTCGGGGTTGACACGTTGGGGGAAGCGGCACCCGTCGTTGTCTCAAGTGCGAGGACAACGCCCGACATGGCCCCCACAGGGGTGCCGGCATCGTCGACTCGCTCTGGCCCGACAGCCGACGAGGTGCCACCTCCTGCATGGCCACGGTTGCCCCGTCTCCTCCTCCTCGCGAGGAGGGTGGCGGGACAAACCCGGGTGTTCCTCTTCTGCCACGGTGGGAAGTCGTCGTCGGGTTCGCCGCTGCCGGGCGAGCCGACTGTCGTTGTTGCTGTCGCGTTGCGGGGGGAGGAGTACTATGTCGTAGCTGCCGTCAAGGGACATGAACTCGAGACTCCCGAAGCGGAGCACCGTCCCCGGCTGAAGAGGCTGCTGGAGGCTACCCATCTGGAACTCAACGGGAAGGTGTTCGTTAACACGCAGCGAGCCCCTACCTGGCGCGCCAACTGTCGGCGTTTCAGACCCGCGAGGTCCGTCAGCCAACCAATGAATTTGTTGCTGCGTGCCCCTGCCCAGATGGGTTGATGCAAGATGGAACACAAGAGGGAAATGTGGCTTATGTTATCTCGCACCGGGGTGCTTGTAGTAGGGGTTACAAGCGTCGCGCGAGGGAGCGAGGGCGAGAGCGAGAGCGAGAGAGAGAGGGAGAGAGTCCCTTTGTGTCTCTGTCTCAACGTCTGTCCTCGACGTCTCCTGTGTGGCAACGTGTGTTTTTTGGCCGTGTTTTTGGTCTGAAGATGTTTTTTGGCCGTGTTTAGGAGTATTGGGGGTACCCCTAATTACGGTACCTGACAAGTGCCCACATCCCTATTAACACCTTGTTAAAACCTAACCCATGTCCTTCCATTACTAGGAAAATTGAAACCCTAATATCGGATGAAAGGAAAATATGCTCAGGTTTGGGTGTATAGATCTCTCACAATTGAGATTTCTGTATCACCTGGACTGAAGCCAAAATCTGAGTGGGTGTCTAAGTGAAGGCTACTAACAAATGGACCTTTATGGTTACAGTAAATGAGATAAAAAGTTCACTAAAACAAGAAAAATGAGTCGAGGCTCATACCCTCGCTCGATCCAACATGGGTCTGCCCCTGATAACTCCCATTGAGAGATAAAACCCATGGTACGTCAAAGTAGCAACAAAACCCTAACAATGTGTGACGTTTGGAGACAGAAAACTAAGTGTATTTGATACCTTACGTCCAAAGCACGAGCTGCTAGGTGATGAAGATCTTCTAAGATAATAGATACAAACTTTAGATAGGTGATATGTTCAAAAGCATAAAATTGTGTAGTGTAGGGTAGGAAGAGGAAAATGTATACTATTTTGTCTGAAATTTTCGACACAAAAATGTAAATTGCTAAATTGGTCGAAAATGATGCAATCGTTTTCATTTGTCTCACCCGAACATAATACAATTATACAACATAAAAATGAACTATAAGAAACCATATGTTTTTCATTTATTTTTCATTTATGTTCTTATCCTTATTCTTAAGACATGTACATATATTTAATATAGTGTTTCTTGAGAGGTCGTTAATGGGTTAAATAAAAAAGACAAGAGACGGTACACAACTCTGCGTATATATATATACTATTTTCAAAGGCCACAACACTCCGTGGCCAGCCAGAACAACACCAACCAATCACACATCGTACCTGAGGACGGTGGCCAATTTATTATTTCTAGTACTCGTAATAACTAATAACAAAGACTCAAGCATATATGTGTTTTAGGGCTAGTTTAGAAACCACATTTTTCATAGTATTTTCATTTTTTTCTAAGGAAAATTAATTCATTTTTCTCTTAAAAATGGAAATCTCTTGTGAAAATAGTGTTACCAAATTAGCCCTTAGGGTTGATTTGGTGACAAGGGGATCACGAGAGAATTGAAGGGGATTGAGAGGGAAATGAACTAATTGTTCCCTCAATTCCCTCCAATCCCTGCGTGATCTCTGATCACCAAATCAAGTGGCTAATTTTACCCGTATATACAGTTCGGCCGTACGACAGTAACGACGCGCACTACGCCTGTCGTGCATCCCGGCCACCAGCGCCGACGACAGCGCCATCCCGACCATGCAGAAAGATGCAGTAGAACCCTCCGGCTATCGTGCCGCCGGCCATCGTCCAGACCAGGCAAGCCATGGCCGGGGCCTGCGGGAGCGCGGCGACACGGTGCGCGAACATAGCCGTGAGCGCGGCGGACTGAGCCCACGCCACTGCCCTGAACAGGCCCCGGCGCCCCTCCTCGCGCGCGCGGTCGTGAGCGCGGACCGTGGCGACGAGAGCGGTCACAAGCACCGTGGCGGCCGCGACGAACGCAACCACCCAGGCGTCGCCGCGGCCTAGAGCGCGGCGCGTGGCGACGCCCGAGTTGAGCAGGAACAGCGCGAACGCCAGGGCTGCAAGCGCGGATGACAGTGGTACTGCGCACAGGCGCATTATGACCACGAGCGATCACAAGTTCCGATCGCAGGAGGTTTATATGACACTGGTATAGGAGAGAATCAGAATTAAGGAAAACTAAAATCTCTTTGGATACAACGCTGCCATGTTTATATAGCGTAGCAGGCTCCTGTTGGAATTCACTGGAAATTGCTGAGGTTCATCTGCTTTCTCACGGTCATGGTCGAAATGTAAGCTGGTTAGCTCACCACGGTGACGTATGCCTGCGATGACTGATGAACAATAGTAACAGGTCAAGCAAGGATTCTGGACCCATCCCGCCGCGTGCTTATCACGTCGAGAACATTTAGAGTGTGATAGGTTGCGGGACAGCTAGGACGGTGGCGTTTTCTAGCGTCCTCTTTCGTCGTCCCTTTAATTTTGAGACAGCTAGGGATAATACTGGGATAATTCTGTTCCAACCCTTAACACTGAACCAAACAACCTTATTTGATAGACTGTCCCATCCCATTATATCATTGCAACCAAACACATCCTTAGAAAACAAAGAAGCGGATACTCAACTTGTTCCTGAATCCAGTGCCGTGCTTCCTTCCCCTTCTACACATCATTTTTTACAAGCCAAAAAAAAGGGAGGGGTTATTTTTTACCTTCTGACTTGGTCCCAGTCAACACAGGTGGTCACCCACTGCATTTACAGGGCATCTCCCAGGAACCTTTTCTTGCACGCAGCAAATAAAATAAGCAAATCACCTCAGCACGCATCATCATAGTCTGTCCTTCAACATGAAGCAAATAAAATCTGGGTACAATGAAGCAAATAAAGATATGTCCTTCAACATGAAGCATCATCTGAACATCGTCGCCATCTTCAAACGAACAATGCAACAGCTTCACGAAATTCTACAGAGAAAGTAAACATCTCGACATATCTTTGCCCAAGCCCGACAAAAGATGGGCACGCACAATCTCTCACCCCATATCGTCCAGCCTATAAACCTATAGATGACTAGATGTCACAACTCACAAACTGGGAAGAACTAAAGAAAAACTCCAACACAAAGCGCACTCGATGACAACAAAGGTTGTGTCAGTGAACATCAAAATCTAATCTTACATCCAGCTTCAATTTCCTCACTCCTGGATATGCTCCTCGGATGTGTGCTGGTGGTGGTTACCCAATGTGCCACCATCACCACCTGGCGCACCTTGTGTCGAGCTCCCCTGTTCCATGGGCTTCATGTCCAGTTTCTTCAGCTGCTTCTGCACTACTTGCCGAGGCATCACCTCCAAGATGAAGCTGCCACCGTTCCATGTCGACGCGCACACCTTGAGTATCAGGAACACCACGTGCATCCGGTAGGACAGGAATATAGGTACGGTCAGTGCCATTGTTGCCACTGTGAACAGCGCCTGGAGCAGTATGTACATGACCTGCCGGTTCCGGTCACCCAGCAGTCCGCTCAGCCTCCACCAGATGTTGTTCGCTTTCTGTGCTTTCTTCGAGAGCTCCCTGACAAACAGTTCATAAGATAAACATTAGGTTCTATGTTGGGATCAAGGATATTCAAGATTTGAGAATTCATTCGAACTAATAGGAAACAAGGACTCATGAACCCAGGGAATGCAAGTGAGCAAAATGCAAAACAGGTGCAAACTTAAATTAAGGCACACATAGGGATTGTAATGAATCGCGATCCAAATGTTTCTTCACAATAAGTTAAGGCCCTTAACAAGTTTTAGTTCAAAAATGAATAGGAATAGAGCCCGATCCTAATCGGGTTCAATCCTTAAATTTTATAGCGTAAAATCTAGAGCTCATTATCACCCCTAGACACACGGCACGAGAAGAGTTTTGTACTAAGTCTAACTCAACCATCAAAACTACATTAATGTAAATGAGACTTCCATAACTGCGAGGAACTGTATTTTTTCCTTGTTGCTTGGGAGCCAACAAGCAATTCATTGAAGGCCTCAACACTACCCTTGTTGCTTGGAAACAAGCATTGTTACGACTGCATACCCAGTAATACTACTCCCCTGTATGGTAGTTACTAGTTAGGATTGTGGCTGAAAGAACTGTCCATATGGTGTGAAGGCCAGCGATCTCGGGAACTTGGTCACAGTGTTTGGATGGTTTTCTTTGTATGTATCCTTTTATTCCCTTCTTTAAATGATAACACAAAGGTACCGTTTGGTTCAGATATCTGTAACGTAATGGGTAAGTGATAACGTTAAATCATGTTTGTTTTAGTTCCACCGTAATCAGATACCATACTAAAAATTGATACCGGACTATTCAAACTTGTTACCGACAGTAATCGAATGTAAACCATTACCATTACCCTTTGCGTTACATTTCGTGAACCAAACAGCACCAAAGTTCACACGCGTGTTTGAGCAAAAAAAAAAGATTAAGTAGATTAATTAGTTCTAACATCATTATTCGCTGGTAACCAAGTGAAGCATGCAGTAAGTGCGTCAGGTGCAAACACAAGCCCATCTTCCCTCCCTTGCTGTTTCATAAACCTGCCCTTTTGGCTATTCAGTTCATTTCTCCCAGCACAAAGCAAGAGGGCATGCAACAATACAGATACATAGCAAGCAAAACAAAGTGATCCAGTATGTATAGTGCATGATAGACCTTAATAAAATGCAAACATGTACCTGTAGGATGTCATGACTTCAGGGTCCCTTAACAACCTCTGTCGACGCAGGACATTAACTATGAGGAAATACATAAGTTGCCACAGGGTGTAAGCAGCTAGCGGAACAAAAAAAAGCCATGTCCACAGATATGATTTGTCCTCCACATATGGCCATGTGACTCTAGCATCTCTTCCTTCTGGGTGCATGGCAGCAAATGTTTGTGGATTCCACCACCGGATAGTGAATAGAACAATCCCTGCAAAGGCACTCAATCAGTCATGAAGACTGACCAATATTCAGGAAAAAATGCAATTTGATAGGGCAACAAGTATATCCCACACCAAACTTCAGGATGAACCCTTCTATAGTTCAACTGAATCTTAAAGGGCCCAATTGCACATTTTTGTTGAATTCCTTAGGTTAAGCGTCATTTTTGTGTGTTTCTTATTGTTTCATATTTTGGCATCACCAGTCCATTTGTAGTTTCCTTGAAACTCAGGGATAAAGAAAGAAGGAAGTTCAACCAGACAAAATGTGTGGATTGAAGAATCGTGAGCGAGAACACTAACACCACATACTCTAATATGCCAATAAACTGAAATTCAAATTCAAATAATCTAATACCCCGTTTGGATGTAGATATTGGAGCACATAATTGGGAACTGGAATCAGCTTTCCTAAATTATGTTGTTTGGTTGCACGTGGAATTGAGATTTTGAACTAGAGGTTTAATTCCCGGGAATTGGACTATAACTAGAAACCCCCTCTCCCAATACAAAGTCTCACCCCTCAGTATTGTGTGGAATTAGACCACACAATTCTAAACTCCAATTCAGTGACATCCAAACAATAGAATTGAAATTACATCTCATTTCAATACCATGCCTGATTTGGTATTCAACCCAATTCAATTTCATCCTCTCCGATATCGACATCCAAACATAGCATAAAAGTCCCCTTATACCCCGTTTGGATGTAGAGATTGAAGCACAGAATTGAGAATTGGAATCAGCTTTCCTAAATTATGTTGTTTCGTTGCATGTGGAATTGAGATTTGGAATCAGAGGCCCAATTCCCTGAAATTAGACTATAACTAGAAACCCCCTCTTCCAATACAAAGCCTCACCCCCTCGGTATTGCCTAGAATTAGACCGCATAATTCCAAACTCCAATTCAGTGACATCCAAACAATAGAATTGGAATTATATCTCATTTCAATATCATGCCTGATTTGGTATTCAACCCAATTCAATTCCATCCTCTCCAATATCGACATCCAAACGGAGTATTAGATTACTCACACAACGGGTCAAACTCAAATATGCCAATAAACTGAAATAGTTACATATTTTCACAACACCAAAATGATGTTTTAACTGGAAAAGTAGAATGATGTATATATTGAATCCAGATATTCATGGCTGAGACCACTTACCAGGTAAGAGATGTATCAGGACACTAACAAGTTTGTCAAATGAACTGAAAACCAAGCTGCAACGCCACACAATTAATGCCCAAGCAAGCGGACCCTGTGATGATTTAAAATGATTAAACACATCATGGACAAGCTCTGAAAATCAACAAGGAGAATGGTGTTGGCAAACCATGAAAAGTTTTTTATACCTCTGCAAACGAGAAGCAAACCATAAAAAGTTTTTCATCCTCTGGGTAGAAGAGAATCATTACAAGGAGAAAGGTGTTGGCATAGTAGCAGAAGTCCTGCAGAAAAGAAAAAAAAATAAACCTCGAGGTTTTACAGACAAGATGATGGCTTTAGAAATTGAGAAGATCACATCAAAAGAACACAAAACTGTTGTCTAGCAAACTAATATTTGTGATAACATTCAAAATATAAAATGAAACAGAACCTAGAATATTGACCTAGTCACCTAGACATAATAATGTAGGCATACTATTTATCACGTAAATCAGGTAAAGAATTATTCCTGGCACACCACAAAAATATCATCAACACTCCACATTGTTAGAATGGAGTGGCTCCTTTGTTACATGAGATATGTGACAATAGGTCTGCAAGATATTGGCACAATGTCATACAACAGTATATCGTCGGCTCATCATATCAGTATGTGCTATTTAAAATATTTATCCTTTCGACAAAGCTTTCTGTTGCAAGATTGTGCTGTGGATAACAACTAAATTTAAAATAAAGTAGGACACTGAAACCAACACCGTTAAGTATGAACTAGTAAAATTCTGTGGAATCACATTTCTGGCAACTTAACGCATTTCCGGGGCATCAAAATGTGAGACAGTAAGGACTCACCAGAAGGTAGTAATGCCATTTCTTGTAGCGGTAGTAAATCCAGCGGAGCGGAACAAATATGACATAGAACAGGCAGTACACATATGGCACATCCTGTGGTCCTGCAAGCAACATCAGAGCATTGAGCATTACAAGTGGAACCAACAAGAAACTTATGGTGTACAGTACGTAACAGCCAACCAAATATATCAATGCTGCAGTAGCTTACTGGCACCCAAGAGATAGCAAAATCCCCCAAATCCAAGAACACCCAGCAAGTGTGTGACCTGCACATTTAAAACGAAGTAGCACCATATAAGAACAGTCCCTAGACCCAATCCAGCGAATCCAATTATTACCACAACCTCTGCAGTACGGTGCGAACAATAAATGCACAAAGTGCGTGCAGGTACTTATTCCTTTCCGCTAAAATGCTTGATAAAAAAAAATCCATCGCCAATATTTCCTCGTATTCATGGAACAGTTACATCACAGTACTATCACACAATGCCCACTAAAATTGTCATGCAAAAACGCAGGCCAACAATTCCCTTGGGTTCCGACAAGGAAAGGGAGCACGGCTGCACGGGAGTGGCGAGATTTGTGAACATCAAACTGCACAGTAAAGGCAGCGATAACGAGATTAAACGGAGGCAGAGTCGGGAAATGACCTTAAAGATGAAGCGCTCATGCTGCTCGGCCTTGGTGGCGATCCTGACGGCCTGCGTGGACAGAATTGCCTTCGCCTGGTCCCTCTGCACACCACGGCACCCGCCGGACAAGATCAGGGCTCATAAAAGCAGCCAAATCCGAGAAAAGAGAAAACGAAAATCAAACGACAGGAAGCGGCGCGGCGGCGCACCCTCCGGCGGACGTCGGCTGCACCGTTGGCGAGCAGCGGCGTCGCCGCCTCGTCCTCCACCTCCGACGCCATCCCTTCCCAACGAGGCAAGAACCTTCGAGACGCAACCTTGGTTCTCCTCCTATCCTCTACGCCACCTTTCTTTTATTAATTTTATTTATTTATTTATTGCTACGAAATTTTCTCCTTTGCCTTTCCTTCGCTCCCCTGGATTTACAATGTCCATTATATAATCACACACACCCATCGAGCTTAGCATCCTTTTTAATCTGGACCCATCTGAACTCGGTCAGAGTTGCGTGACGTTTTGGTCCCCATCAATAATAGGTGTGGTGACAGCGAAATTGGAGAGAATTTATAGGTAAAGAATCTTTTTACTATTTAAAACTAAATAATAAGAGGATTCCTGGATCCCTTGTCACCAATAACTTTTACGGATTAGCTCTAAAAGGATTAGTTAAATTTACTGAATTAGCTAGTCATTAAAATAGATTTTATTAAAAAAGGTAAATTGAACCATGTATGACGAATAAGCGATTACCCATAAATAGAGAGCGAAGGTGTAGAGATAGAGCCGCTAAATTTAAAAAGTCATTTACAGTGATTAGGCTAGTTGTCGGCGTTTCGACCTCGAGGGTCCCTGGACCGACGAGTAAATTGTCGCTGCGTGTCCCCGTCCAGATGGGTCGGCGCGAGACGGAACATAAGGGGGAAAACAGTAAGGGGAACTGCGGCCTCGTGTTGTCCTGCGCCCAGGGCGGATGCGCTTGCAGTAGGGGGTTACAAGCGCTCGCGAGGGAGAGAGAGAGCGAGAGCCTTGTGCGTCGGCCCGTCCTCCCGCGCGGCCACCTTCTCGTATGAGGGCCCTGGACCTTCCTTTTATAGATGTAAGGAGAGGGTCCAGGTGTACAACGGGGAGCGTAGCAATGTGCTAACGTGTCTAGCGGGGAGGAGCTAGAGCCATGTGTACATGTCGACGTGGCTGTTGGAGAGGTGTTGCTGCCCTGTTCATGTGATGTCGTGGCCGTCGGAGGAGTGCTTGAGCCCTGTGGAAGCACAGCTGTCGGGGCTGTCGGATCGTTGCTGACGTCTCCTTGCTTCCGTAAGGGGCTGAGAACCGCCATCATCATGGAGCACGCGAGGTGCCATCATTACTTGTTTTACCGGGGCGAGCCAGATGGGACGCCGGTATTGTTCCCCGTAGCCTGAGCTAGCTAGGGGTAGGGTAATGATGGCCCCCCTGTGACGTGGTCGGTCCGAGCTCGAGGTCGGGCGAGGCGGTGACTCCTCCGAGGTCGAGGCTGAGTCCGAGCCCTGGGGTCGGGCAAGGCGGAGACCGTCTTCCGAAGTCGAGGTTGAGTCCGAGCCCTGGGGTCGGGCGAGGAGGAGACCGTCTTCCGAGGTTGAGGTGGAGTCCGAGCCCTGGGGTCGGGCGAGGCGGAGACCGTCTTCCGGAGTCGAGGTTGAGTCCGAGCCCTGGGGTCGGGTGAGGCGGAGACCGTCTTCCGGAGTCGAGGTTGAGTCTGAGCCCTGGGGTCGGGCGAGGCAGAGCTTCCTATGGCTCCCGAGGCTGGACTTGGCTGCTGTCAGCCTCACCCTGGCGGGTGGCACAGCAGTCGGAGCAGGGCAGGCGGCGCTGTTTTCCTGTCAGGTCGGTCAGTGGAGCGGCGAAGTGACTGCAGTCACTTCGGCCCTGCCGACTGAGGAGCGCGCGTCAGGATAAGGTGTCAGACGATCCTTGCATTGAATGCTCCTGCGATACGGTCGGTTGGCATGGCGATCTGGCCAAGGCTGCTTCTCCGCGAAGCCTGCCCGAGCTAGGCCTCGGGCGAGTCGAAGGTGTGCCCGTTGCTTGAGGAGACCCTCGGGCGAGACGTGAATCCTCCTGGGTCGGCTATCTTTGCCCGAGGCTGGGCTCGGGCGAGGCGAGATCGTGTCCCTTGAGTGGATGGAGCCTTGACCTGAATTGCGCCTATCAGGCCTTTGCAGCTTTGTGCTGATGGGGGTTACCAGCTGAGATTAGGAGTCTTGGGGGTACCCTAATTATGGTCCCCGACAGTAGCCCCCGAGCCTCGAAGGGAGTGTTGGTACTCGCTTGGAGGCTTTTGTCGCACTTTTTTGCAAGGGGACCGGCCTCTCTCGGTTGCATTTCGTTCCGGTGGGTGCGCGCGAGCGCACCCACCGGGTGTAGCCCCCGAGGACTTCGGAGGAGTGGTTTGACTCCTTCGAGGTCTTAATGCCTTTCGTGATGCCTCGGCCGGTCTGGTTGTTCCCTCATGCGAACTGGTCGTTGCCCGGGTGCATAGTCAGGTTCCGAGTTCTCGGGCTGGTATGTTGACGTTGTCAACGTTTTGGCCGCAGCCGGGTTTGTGAGAGCAGCCACTGATCCTCCGCACAGAGCGAGAGGACGGTCAAGGACTGACTCGGCTTTTTTCATATGCCCCTTCGTCGCCTTTCCGCAAGGAGGAGGGGGAAAAGCGCCATGCTGCCCTCAGAGGGCGCCGAACATGGTGTCTCCAGTGAGTTGCTAACGGGTGATCCGAGTGGACGCCCGTGCCCCGTTCGATAAGGGTCGGTTAGTGGCCCAGAGGCGCCCTCCAAAAGTACCTGCAGGTGATTTGTCGGACCCGGTCCCGTTTGATAGGGTCCGAGGGCTCGATGCCTCCCTATGATGGGATTCCGTTACAGAATCGCTCTTGCTGGTCTCGGAAATGTCCTAGGGTACCTCGGGAGCGTAGCCCGAGCCTCGGCCATGTATCGGACGTACCCAGAGTCATCCTTCGCTCTGCGTGCTCTGAGGCGGCTGTCGAACCCTTCGGGGGCTAGCCTATGAACCCCTGATCAGTAGTGGGCGCGGAGCCCGAGTGGCCTGAGGCGGTTGTCGAATCCTTCTGAGGGGCCAGCCTTCGAACCTCTGACCAGTAGTGGGCGCGGAGCCCGAGTGCTCTGAGGCGGCTGTCGAACCCTTCCGAGGGGCCAGCCTTCGAACCTCTGATCAGTAGGGGGCTCGGGGCCCGCTTCCTTCGCGGAGAAGGATCCCTTTTGGAGTATCCCCTTTCCCGGTCCCTGTAGCAAGAGAGAGAAAGGGGAAGAGAAAAAGGGATATGAAATTGAACGACGTGGCATACCTTTTTTTTGACGCGGTCATCATGGCGGAGGTGAAGCGTCGCCTGCTTCGCCTGCCAAAGGTGCCGCTTGCCCTGCCGCAGAGTTAATGCGACGGGACGAGTGTTTCGCGGGGCAGCCGTTGTGCGAGCCGTTCGAGGAACGGTCATTTCGCCATCGAGTTTTGGATTTCGCGGCGGGTTCGGGCGGAGTGTTGAACGGGTCTCGCCCGGGCCTTTATATATTCGGAAGAGGGACCGGTGGTGGTTCTTTACTCTGCTGCTCGCCTCCCGCTTAGGTTTCCGTAACCTGAGGGAATAGCCAGAGAAAGAAAACCGCGCACTTTGTCCGCTCCGCCGCCACCTCCTTCGCTTGGTGATGGCCGACCGGGTAACCGTCGTTTCGCCGCACGACCCGTGGCCTTTATCCACTGTCACGACGGACGATTTGGAGGCCCTTGTTGCCGATGGTTTGCTTCGTCCCCTCTCCGGTGACCCGCAGCCGGAGTGGATGGCCCCTCCGAGCGGAGCCGCCCCGTCCCCGTCGTCGGGGTATGTGCTGAGTTTCGTCTCTTTCCATGAGTGGGGGTTCGGAGTGCCAGCAAGTCGCTTCATGCGGGCGATTCAGCATTTCTACGGGGTGGAGCTGCACAATCTCAGCCCCAACTCCATCGCGCAAGAAGCCATCTTCGCGACGGTTTGCGAAGGGTTTTTGGGGATTGACCCCCACTGGGATCTGTGGACCCATCTCTTCTCCGCGGAGCCTTTTGCCTTGACAACGGGGGAAAGGAGAGTTTGCATGGCGGTGCGGGCCGGCGGCTGCATCCTCCAGTTGAGGCAGGCGTGTGCGCAACAGTACATCCCCGCCATCCTTGTGTCTTCGAACAAGGGGTGGCAGCGCCGGTGGTTTTACCTTCGAAACGACGATGGGAGGCTCCCGTCGTTTTCTCAACGAGTGGTGACCGCCGCCGGCAGCAACTGGCGCTATGGGGCCCCGCGCGACAGACAGAAGAATCTCCAGCCTCTTCTGGAGGCCTTGCAGGAGTTGCGAGACGGAGGGCTTACCGCCGCGGGGGTGGTCGCCGCCATCCATCGCTGGAGGGTGCTCCCCTTGACGGAGCGGCGGCTGCTGCTTTCGGAGATGACGCCGGGGGTCGGCTTGGAGGGTTCGCAGATGTCCTCGGTCCCCCTCCCCGCCGATGACCTCCACAGGCGGGTAGCCGGCACGGTAGGAAAGCTGGACGCCGGTGCTCTTACCCAGCCCTCGATGTGTCCCGAGCGCGGGTGCATATCCCTGGTGAGTGTCCGCTCCTTCTTCCTTCTTGTGTCAGATTGCCCTTGGTTCTCACAGCCGAGATTTCCGTCCGTCTCCAGGAGTTGGGGTTTCACAAACCTTTTCTGCCACCGGTCCCGGAGGACGCGGTGGACCGAGCCGCGTGGAGGGTTGCTGCGGAGAAGAAGGAGAAGAAGGACGCAAAAAAGGCTCGGGCCCGCGAGCGGATGCGGGCTCGGGACGCCTTGGAGAGGCATCGTCGGAAGCAGGAGAGGGACGGGCTCCCGAGGGAGCCGTCGCCGGAGACGCCTGACGACGACGACGATGACGATGACGACGAGGACGACAACATGGCGGCCCGTCTCGGCCTCAGCCCAGATCTGCGGCTGGGCCCGGGGTCGTCGAGCCAGCCCCCGAGTGGGCTGGCGCCATCAGTATCCAGGGCCGGGGCATCAGGGTCCCGGTCCGAAGAACAGGGGCAGGCCGAGGGGGGTACTTTACCCCTTGGCCGAGGTGGTTGAGGTGACCTCGGGGAGTCAGGACGACCCGCCTGTCCCTGAAGAGCCGTTGCCCGTGCCGGCAGCACAGGAGGCTGATCCTCAGGTCGTCGTGTCTGCGCTTGGGCGGACCGTCCCTTCGGCGCCCCGGGCGCCCGTGGCAGGGATGGTGCCGAAGCCGGCAGCGGGGCAAACCTTGGTGGTGCCCGCGGGGACCGAGGCTCGAGGGGCCTCCCCGCAGGCACGATTGGTCGTGGCCCGGAGTGGGTGAGTATCTGAGGATACCTCTGTCCCGGTTCCTTCTTCGTATGTCCTGATCCTGCCTTTCCTTTTCCTCCCAGCAAACGGAGGCATGGCTCGACCAGTCTGGCTCCCCGGAAGGTCCTCAAGACGGCGTCGGCTTTTGCAGCCAGTGCCGCACCGGGCCTCGCCGGCCGGCTGACCTCCTCACAAGATGCCCCAAAGCGGGGGGGCTCAGGCGGCGCGAGTTGCCGTGGGGCGGGCTCCTCAGGCTGACCCCTCTGCTGAGGCGGCCGTCGTGCCGGGGAGACTACTGGCGCGGCCGCGGCCTTCACACCACCTGACGTGTTGCCGACGCCGGCACCAGCCTCGCCCGAGGCTGTTGCCGTTCTGCCCGTGGGGCCATCCGTCGCCGCCGATGCTGAGATGGCTGAGGCGCTGCTACCCGAGGTTGGTGATCGGAGGCCTGCCCCCTTAGTCGAGGAGGTACTTGATGCGCCGACCGCAGGGGGTGCCGACGCCTTGGAGGAGGGGGGCGCAGAACCGCGACCCGTCCTGGGGAGCGGCGACCTCATCCTCGCGCGGCGAGGTCCCAATGAACGGCGTGGGGAGAGGCTCCGGTTCTGGACCCGTGGTGCCTCAAAACCCCTCTTTGTTCTTGACGATGAGCGAGAGGAGCAGGCTTGGGACGAGCTTCGTGACTGTGTCGAGGCAACGGTGGGGTCGCTTCGGTCGACCTTGGAGGTCCTTTCCAGGGACGTTCCCTGGATCCTCCAGGTAAGGATTCCAGGCATACCTTTCATGTGAGCAAGGCATTCTTTGTGACGCCCTGCTTCCCTTCCTCAGGATCTGACGGATCTGAGCACCGCTAAGTCGTCGTTTATTCGCCGCGAGGCCGACGTCTAGGGTTCGCTGTGGTTCCTAAGGACCACGCTTGCCAAGGCCACCGAGCGCCTCTCCCAACGGAGCGCCGAGGCGGCGGACCTTCGGTTGCTCTGTGATGAGCTGGGGGCAGAGGCAGCGGCGGCGCGCGCAGAGGCGCAGCGACGGCAGTTGGAGCTTGGCCAGGTCATCGGTGAGCGGGACCAATCTCGGGGCCAGCCGCTGAGGCTGAAAGCCGGGCTGAGGCCCTTGGAGGCCAGCTAGCCGAGGTGTCTGCTCGGGCCGGAGCCCTTGTGGCGGACCTGGCCGTGGCCGTCGGGTCTGCTCAGTCCGCCCAAGCCGCAGCCTCGGAGCAGCGTGCCCGGGCCGAAGGTATGTCTTGGCTGTTTTGAGATTTTGATTCAGCTTCATTCTTCAACTCGTGTTTGAAGACTTCTGTTTTGGCTGTTTGCAGAGCTCGAGTCTGCCCTCAACGAGTCCGCCAAGGCACTTGCCCAGGCGGCTGAGCAGAAGGAGGCCGACCGCGTGGCCATGTCCGAGGCTGTCTCGGCCTTCTGCCAGATCTTTGGTCTTGACGACGTCCCCTCGGAGAGCTCCCCCAAAGTCGCCTGCAGGCCTTGGGTGACCACGCGCGCGGCAGACTCCGCGAGGCGTTGCGTCACGGCGTTAGGCGGGCCTTTGTCGTGCTCGCTTCCCACTACGATGTGGATCTGGAGCGGGTCAGCGAGGGGTACTGCCTTCCCGACGAAGATGAAGCTGCCCTGGCCGAAGTTCAGAGGCTTGATGCGGCCGCCGCGGGCCCAAGCGTGGTGTTGGCGTCCACTTTCGAGGCGGAGATCCTTCCGCTTGCGCCGCCGTCCGAGGGCGGGGCGGATCTCGCCGAGGGTGGAAACGAAGCCGAGGGTGCAGCTCCTCCCCCGGGCGATGCCTGATTCTGCCGGAGCAGTTTAATTTGAATATGTATGTGTCTTTCGCGGCCGCCGAGGCCTGAACACTTTATCGTCGTGATATAAAGTTGTGTCTCTTTTCCTCCTGTTTCGCGTATCCAGACTTGTTCGTCAGTACAGGATCGCTTACCCAAGTAAGAGTTATTTTTCGCGGTAGGTGACGAGTGAGGTATCCGTATCCCGGAGGCGTAGGAGTCCCTCGGCTTGGTCGGCCTTGCCACTTACATGCACTCTTATTCGTTTCTCGGGGTTCTGTTACTGATATAGCCGGGAAACACGAAAGTCGCTTTGGTGGAAGACTTTTTTCGAGGAAAATTTTGACGCAGAGGGGGTTCCCCCCTCTAGCCCCCGAGGGAGGGTCGGGCTTTGCCGAGGCAAGGCTGACCCTTCCTTGATGGTTAGACTTTATTTGCGTATGTAAACGAGGTATATGAACGACTTGAAAACATCTTAAGGGTAGAAGCGACGTAGCTGTCGGATGTTCCAAGCGTTGTTGTAGACCTCGCCTTGACTGTTGGCCATCTTGTATGTTCCGGGCTTCAAAATCTTGGCGATGATGAACGGCCCTTCCCAGGGAGGCGTGAGCTTGTGGCGTCCTCGGGAGTCTTGTCGTAGCCGAAGCACCAAGTCCCTCACCTGGAGGTCTCGGGACCGAACCCCTCGGGCGTGGTAGCGTCGCAGGGACTGTTGATACCTTGCCGAGTGTAGTAAGGCCATGTCCTGAGCCTCTTCCAGCTGGTCCAGTGAGTCTGCTTGGTTGGTCCGGTTGCTTCGGTCGTCGTATGCCCTCGTCCTCGGGGATCCGTATTCTAAGTCTGTGGGCAAGATAGCCTCGGCCCCATAGACTAGAAAGAACGGCGTGAAGCCCGTGGCTCGGCTTGGCGTCGTTCTCAGACTCCAGACCACCGAGGGGAGCTCCTTCATCCATCGCCTGCCGAATTTGTTGAGGTCATTGTAAATCCGTGGCTTGAGTCCTTGCAGAATCATGCCGTTGGCACGCTCTACCTGCCCATTCGTCATGGGGTGAGCTACGGCGGTCCAGTCCACCCGAATGTGGTGGTCCTCGCAGAAGTCCAGGAACTTTCTGCCAGTGAACTGGGTGCCGTTGTCGATGATGATGGAGTTCGGGACCTGAAAGGGAATTAGGCTTACACCTATATTCCTAATTGATTTTGGTGGTTGAATTACCCAACACAAATAATTGAACTAACTAGTTTACTCTAGTCTATAAGTTCTACAGGTGCCAAATGTTCACAACAAACCAATAAAAAGACCAAGAAAAGGGTTCAAACAATAGAGCAAAAGACAACCCGGAAGGTACCCTGGTCTGGCGCACCGCACTGTCCGGTGTGCCACCGGACAGTGTCCGGTGCACCAGGGCGGTCGAAGCCAAACTCGCTACCTTCGGGAATTTCCAAGGGCGCTCCGCTATAATTCACCGGACTGTCCGGTGAGTCACCGGACAGTGTCCGGTGCACACCGGACTGTCCGGTGTGCCAGCGGAAGCAACGGCTACTACGGCGCCAACGGTCACCTGCAGAGGCATTTAATGCGCTACAGTGCGCGCCAGAGTCAGAGCACGCGCGGGAGGCACACCAGACAGCCTACAGTACCTGTCCGGTGCACCACCGGACAGCCAGGCGACCCCACCAGTCAGAGCTCCAACAGTCGAACCCTAACGGCCGGGTGACGTGGCTGGCGCACTGGACAGTGTCCGGTGGTGCACCGGACTGTCCAGTGCGCCCGTCGACAGCAGCCTTCACCAAACGACTAGTTTGGTGGTTGGGGTTATAAATACCCCAACCACCCCACATTCAAGTCATCCAAGTTTTCCACCTTCCAACTATTTACAAGAGCTAAGCATTCAATACAAGACACACTAAAGTGATCAAATCCTCTCCCAATTCCACACAAGGCTTTAGTGATTAGTGAGAGAGATTTGTTGTGTTCTTTTGAGCTCTTGCGCTTGGATTGCTTCTTTCTCTCATTCTTTCTTGTGATCATTTCATTTGTAATGAAGGCAAGAGGCACCAATTGTGTGGTGGTCCTTGCGGGAACTTTGTGTTCCGATTGATTGAGAAGAGAAGCTCACTCGGTCCGAGGGATCGTTTGAGAGAGGGAAAGGGTTGAAAGAGATCCGGTCTTTGTGACCACCTCAACGGGGAGTAGGTTTGCAAGAACCGAACCTCGGTAAAACAAATCCGTGTGTCACACTCGTTATTCGCTTGCGATTTGTTTTGCGCCCTCTCTCTCGGACTCATTATTATTTCTAACGCTAACCCGGCTTGTAGTTGTGATTAACTTTGTAAATTTCAGTTTCGCCCTATTCACCCCCCTCTAGGCGACTTTCAATTGGTATCAGAGCCCGATGCTTCATTAGAGCCTAACCGCTCGAAGTGATGTCGGGAGATCACGCCAAGAGGGAGATGGAGACCGGCGACAAGCCCACTACAAGTCACGAGAAGACTTCATCAGAAGAGTCCCGCAACAAAGGGAAGGGGAAGGAAAAGAAATCCTCTTCCCACAAGTCGTGACGGAGTGGCGACAAGAAAAAGAAGATGAGGAAGGTGGTCTACTACGAGACCGATACTTCATCACCTTCCACCTCTGGCTCTGACGTGCCGTCCGTTACTTCTAAGCGCCATGAGCGCAAGAAGTTTAGTAAGATCCCCCTACGCTATCCTCGCATTCCTAAACATACACCTTTACTTTCCGTTCCATTAGGCAAACCACCAACATTTGATGGTGAAGATTATGCTAGGTGGAGTGATATGATGCGATATCACCTAACCTCACTCCACAAAAGTATATGAGATGTTGTTGAGTTTGGTGTACAGGTACCATCCATAGGGGATGAAGATTATGATGAGGACGAAGTGGCCCAAATCCAACACTTCAACTCCCAAGCCACAACTATACTCCTTGCCTCTCTAAGTCGAGAGGAGTATAATAAGGTGCAAGGATTGAAGAGTGCTAAGGAGATTTCGGACGTGCTAAAGACCGCGCACGAAGGAGACGAGGTGACCAAGATCACCAAGCGGGAGACGATCGAGGGGGAGCTCGGTCGCTTCCGTCTTCGCCAAGGGGAGGAGCCACAAGACATGTACAATCGGCTCAAAACCTTGGTGAACCAAGTGCGCAACCTCGGGAGCAAAAAATGGGATGACCACGAAGTGGTTAAGGTTATTCTTAGATCACTTGTTTTCCTTAACCCTACTCAAGTTCAATTAATTCGTGGCAATCCTAGATATACACTAATGACTCCCGAGGAAGTAATCGGGAATTTTGTGAGCTTTGAATTGATGATCAAAGGCTCAAAGAAGATCAACGAGCTAGATGGCCCCTCCACGCCCGAAGCACAACCGGTGGCATTCAAGGCGATGGAGGAGAAGAATGATGAGTCTACGTCAAGTAGACAACCCATCGACGCCTCCAAGCTCGACAATGAGGAAATGGCGCTCATCATCAAGAGTTTCTGCCAAATTTTCAAGCAAAGGAGAGGGAAGGATTACAAGCCCCGCTCCAAGAAGGTTTGCTACAAATGTGGTAAGCCCGGTCACTTTATTGCCAAATGTCCTATTTCTAGTGACAGTGACAGGGGCGACGACAAGAAGGGGAGAAGAAAGGAAAAGAAGAGGTACCACAAGAAGAAAGGCGGCGATGCGCATGTGTGCCGCGAGTGGGACTCCGACGAGAGCTCCACCGACTCCTCCTCCGACGAGGACGCCGCCAACATCGCCGTCACCAAGGGACTCCTCTTCCCCAACGTCGGCCACAAGTGCCTCATGGCAAAAGACGACAAAAAGAAGAAGGTAAAATCAAGAGCCTCCACTAAATATGAAACCTCTAGTGATGAGGATAATGCTAGTGATGAGGATAATGCTAGTGATGAGGAGGATAACTTACGCATTCTTTTTGCCAACCTCAACATGCAACAAAAAGAAAAATTAAATGAATTAATTAGTGCGATTCATGAGAAGGATGACCTCTTAGATTCTCAAGAGGACTTCCTAATTAAGGAAAATAAGAAGCATGTTAAGGTTAAGAATGCTTATGCTCTAGAAGTAGAAAAATGTGAAAAATTATCTAGTGAGCTAAGCACTTGCCATGATACTATTGTCAACCTTAGGAATGAGAATGCAAATTTAATTGCCAAGGTTGATTCAATTGCTTGTGATGTTTCAATTCCCAATCCTAGAAATGATAATGTTGATTTGCTTGCTAAGATTGAAGAATTGAACATTTCTATTACTAGCCTTAGGAATGAAAATGAAAAATTGCTTGCTAAGGTTAAAGATTTTGATGTTTGCAATGTTACTATTTCTAACCTTAGAAGTGAAAATGATATATTACATGCTAAGGTTGTAGAATTAAAATCTTGCAAACCCTCTACATCTACCATTGAGCATGTTTCTATTTGCACTAGATGTAGAGATGTTGATATTGATGCTATTCATGATCATATGGTCTTAATTAAGCAACAAAATGATCATATAGCAAAATTAGATGCTAAAATTGCCGAGCATGAACTTGAAAATGAAAAATTTAAATTTGCTCGTAGTATGCTTTATAGTGGGAGACGCCCTGGCATCAAGGATGGCATTGGCTTCCAAAAGGGGGACAATGTCAAACTTAATGCCCCTCCTAAGAGATTATCTAATTTTGTTAAGGGCAAGGCTCCCATGCCTCAGGATAACGAGGGTTACATTTTGTACCCTACCGGTTATCCCGAGAGCAAAATTAGGAGAATTCACTCTAGGAAGTCTCACTCTGGCCCTAATCATGATTTTATGTATAAGGGTGAGACATCTAGTTCTAGGCAACCAACCTGTGCTAAGTTGCCTAAGAAGAAAACTCCTAGTGCATCAAATGACCATAGCATTTCATTTAAAACTTTTGATGTTTCTTATGTGTTAACTAACAAATCCGGCAAGGTAGTTGCCAAGTATGTTGGGGGCAAACACAAGGGATCAAAGACTTGTGTTTGGGTACCCAAAGTTCTTGTGTCTAATGCCAAAGGACCCAAAACCATTTGGGTACCTAAAGTCAAGAACTAAAATTGTCTTGTAGGTTTATGCATCCGGGGGCTCAAGTTGGATAATCGACAGCGGGTGCACAAACCATATGACAGGGGAGAAGAAGATGTTCTCCTCATATGAGAAAACCAAGATCCCCAAAGAGCGATCACATTCGGGGATGGAAACCAAGGTTTGGTCAAAGGATTGGGTAAAATTGCTATATCACCTGACCATTCCATTTCCAATGTTTTTCTTGTAGACTCTCTAGATTACAATTTGCTTTCCGTATCTCAATTATGTCAAATGGGCTACAACTGTCTTTTTACTGATGTAGGTGTCACTGTCTTTAGAAGAAGTGATGATTCAATAGCATTTAAGGGAGTGTTAGAGGGTCAGCTATACTTGGTAAATTTTGATAGAGCTGAACTCGACACTTGCTTAATTGCTAAGACTAACATGGGTTGGCTTTGACACCGCCGACTAGCCCATGTTGGGATGAAGAATCTTCATAAGCTTCTAAAGGGAGAGCACATTTTAGGATTAACAAATGTTCATTTTGAGAAAGACAGGATATGTAGCGCATGCCAAGCAGGGAAGCAAGTTGGTGTTCATCATCCACACAAGAACATCATGACGACTGACAGGCCACTGAAGCTCCTACACATGGACCTATTCGGCCCGATAGCTTACATAAGCATCGACGGGAGTAAGTACTGTCTAGTTATTGTGGATGATTACTCTCGCTTCACTTGGGTATTCTTTTTGCAGGAAAAATCTCATACCCAAGAGACCTTAAAAGGATTCTTGAGACGGGCTCAAAACAAGTTCGGCTTAAGGATCAAGAAAATTAGAAGCGACAACGGGACAGAGTTCAAGAACTCTCAAATTGAAGGCTTCCTTGAGGAGGAGGGCATCAAGCATGAGTTCTCTTCTCCCTACACGCCACAACAAAATGGTGTAGTGGAGAGGAAGAATAGAACTCTATTGGACATGGCAAGAACCATGCTTGATGAGTACAAGACTTCGGATCGGTTTTGGGCCGAGGCGGTCAACACCGCCTGCTACGCCATCAACCGATTGTATCTACACCGAATCCTCAAGAAGACATCATACGAACTCCTAACCGGTAAAAAGCCCAATATTTCATATTTTCGAGTCTTTGGTAGCAAATGCTTTATTCTTGTTAAAATAGGTAGAAAATCTAAATTTGCTCCTAAGACTGTAGAAGGCTTTTTAGTAGGATATGACTCAAACACAAGGGCATATAGAGTCTTTAACAAGTCCTCGGGACTAGTTGAAGTTTCTTGTGAAGTTGTGTTTGATGAGACTAACGACTCTCAAGTAGAGCAAGTTGATCTTGATGAGATAGATGATGAAGAGGCTCCATGCATCGCGCTAAGGAACATGTCCATTGGGGATGTGTGTCCTAAGGAATCCGAAGAGCCTCCAAATGCACAAGATCAACCATCCTCCTCCACGCAAGCATCTCCACCAACTCAAAATGAGGATGAGGCTCAAGTTGATGAAGAAGAAGATCAAAGAGATGAGCCATCTCAAGATGACGACAATGATCAAGGGGGAGATGCAAATGATCAAGACAAGGAGGATGAAGAACCAAGGCCGCCACACCCAAGAGTCCACCAAGCAATCCAACGAGATCACCCCGTCGACACCATCCTCGGCGATATTCATAAGGGGGTAACCACTAGATCTCGTGTTGCACATTTTTGTGAGCATTATTCTTTTGTTTCCTCTATTGAGCCACATAGGGTAGAGGAAGCACTACAAGATTCGGATTGGGTGGTGGCGATGCAAGAGGAGCTCAACAACTTCACTAGGAACGAGGTATGGCATTTAGTTCCACGTCCTAATCAAAATGTTGTAGGAACCAAGTGGGTCTTCTGCAACAAGCAAGACGAGCATGGTGTGGTGACAAGGAACAAAGCCCGACTTGTGGCCAAGGGATACTCCCAAGTCGAAGGTTTGGATTTCGGTGAAACCTATGCACCCGTAGCTAGGCTTGAGTCAATTCGTATATTATTAGCCTATGCTACTTACCATGGCTTCAAGCTTTACCAAATGGACGTGAAGAGTGCCTTCCTAAATGGACCGATCAAGGAAGAGGTCTATGTTGAGCAACCTCCCGGCTTTGAAGATAGTGAGTATGCTAACCATGTCTATAGGCTCTCTAAGGCGCTTTATGGGCTCAAGCAAGCCCCAATAGCATGGTATGAATGCCTAAGAGATTTCCTTATTGCTAATGGCTTCAAAGTCGGAAAAGCCGATCCTACTCTATTTACTAAAACTCTTGACAATGATTTGTTTGTATGCCAAATTTATGTTGATGACATTATCTTTGGGTCTACTAACGAATCTACATGTGAAGAATTTAGTAGGATCATGACACAGAAATTCGAGATGTCTATGATGGGGGAGTTGAAGTATTTCTTGGGATTTCAAGTGAAGCAACTCCAAGAGGGCACCTTCATTAGCCAAAAAAGTATATTCAAGATATTCTAAGCAAGTTTGGGATGAAGGATGCCAAGCCCATCAAGACACCCATGGGAACCAATGGGCATCTCGACCTCGACACGGGAGGTAAATCCGTCGATCAAAAGGTATACCGGTCGATGATAGGCTCCTTACTCTATTTATGTGCATCTCGACCGGATATTATGCTTTCCGTATGCATGTGTGCAAGATTCCAAGCCGACCCTAAGGAAGCTCACCTTACGGCCGTAAAACGAATCTTGAGATATTTGGCTTATACTCCTAAGTTTGGGCTTTGGTATCCTAGGGGATCCACCTTTGATTTAGTTGGTTATTCGGATGCCGATTGGGCGGGGTGTAAAATCAATAGAAAGAGCACATCGGGGACTTGCCAGTTCTTGGGAAGATCCTTGGTGTCTTGGGCTTCAAAGAAGCAAAATTCCGTCGCTCTTTCTACCGCTGAAGCCGAGTATATTGCCGCAGGTCATTGTTGCGCGCAACTACTTTGGATGAGGCAAACCCTTAGGGACTATGGTTACAAATTAACCAAAGTTCCTCTTCTATGTGATAATGAGAGTGCAATCCGCATGGCGGATAATCCCATTGAGCACAGCCGCACTAAACACATAGCCATTCGGTATCATTTTCTAAGGGATCACCAACAAAAGGGAGATATCGAGATTGCATATATTAACACTAAAGATCAATTAGCTGATATCTTTACCAAGCCACTAGATGAACAAACTTTTAACAAACTTAGGCATGAGCTAAATATTCTTGATTCTAGGAATTTCTTTTGATGTCTTGCATACATAGCTCATAAATATACCTTTGATCATGTCTCTTTCATGTGCTATGACTAATGTGTTTTCAAGTAAATTTCAAAACAAGTCATAGGTATATTGAAAGGGAATTGGAATCTTCGGCGAAGACAAAGGCTTCCACTCCACTCCATAACTCATCCTTCGCCGTCGCTCCGAGCAACTCTCCGCATTTGGTATAATCTTCACTCCTATTTTGTTTACCAAAGGGGAGAAAGTAGTTCCAAGGGCTCTAATGATTCCGTTTTTGGCGATTTATGCCAAAGGGGGAGAGAGCATGAGCCCAAAGCAAAAGGACCGCACCACCATCAATTTCAAAAATTTGTCTTTCCATTTGATTTTAAAGAAGTATTTTCAAATTGGTATCTTATTTGTGATATAATTTCAAATTGGTATACCCTCTTCAAAATTAACATCAAAACCCTCTTGAACACTAAGAGGAGGATTTCATTAAGGGTGAGTTTTGTCTAGTCAAAGGAAAAGCATTTGAAACAGGGGGAGAAAATTTCAAATCTTGAAAATGCCTCACAAAATCTTATTAATTTACCTTTGACTATTTGCAAAAGGGCGTTGAAAAGAATTTACAAAAGAATTTGCAAAAACAAAACATGTGGTGCAAGCGTGGTCCAAAATATTAAAAGGAAAGAAACAATCCATGCATATCTTATGAGTAGTTTATATTGGCTCCATTCTAAGTAACCTTTGCACTTACAATTATGCAAACTAGTTAAATTATGCACTTCTATACTTGCTTTGGTTTGTGTTGGCATCAATCACCAAAAAGGGGGAGATTGAAAGGGAATTAGGCTTACACCTATATTCCTAATTGATTTTGGTGGTTGAATTACCCAACACAAATAATTGGACTAACTAGTTTGCTCTAGTCTATAAGTTCTACAGGTGCCAAAGGTTCACAACAAACCAATAAAAAGACCAAGAAAAGGGTTCAAACAATAGAGCAAAAGACAACCTGGAAGGTACCCTGGTCTGGCGCACCGGACAGTGTCCGGTGCACCACCAGACAATGTCCGGTGCACCACCAGACAGTGTCCGGTGCACCAGGGCGGTCGAAGCCAAACTCGCTACCTTCGGGAATTTCCAAGGGCGCTCCGCTATAATTCACCGGACTGTCCGGTGCACACCGGACTGTCCGGTGTGCCAGCGGAAGCAACGGCTACCATGGCGCCAACGGTCACCTGCAGAGGCATTTAATGCGCTATAGTGCGCGCTAGAGTCAGAGCACGCGCGGGAGGTGCACCGGACAGCCTACAGTACCTGTCCGGTGCACCACCGGACAGCCAGGCGACCCCACCAGTCAGAGCTCCAATGGTCGAACCCTAACGGCTGGGTGACGTGGCTGGCGCACCGGACTGTCTGGTGCGCCCGTCGACAGTAGCCTTCACCAAACGGCTAGTTTGGTGGTTGGGGTTATAAATACCCCCAACCACCCCACATTCAAGTCATCCAAGTTTTCCACCTTCCAACTACTTACAAGAGCTAAGCATTCAATACAAGACACACTAAAGTGATCAAATCCTCTCCCAATTCCACACAAGGCTTTAGTGATTAGTGAGAGAGATTTGTTGTGTTCTTTTGAGCTCTTGCGCTTGGATTGCTTCTTTCTCTCATTCTTTCTTGTGATCATCTCATTTGTAATCAAGGCAAGAGACACCAATTGTGTGGTGGTCCTTGTGGGAACTTTGTGTTCTGATTGATTGAGAAGAGAAGCTCACTCGGTGCGAGGGATCGTTTGAGAGAGGGAAAGGGTTGAAAGAGACCCGATCTTTGTGACCACCTCAACGGGGAGTAGGTTTGCAAGAACCGAACCTCGGTAAAACAAATCAGTGTGTCACACTCTTTATTCGCTTGCGATTTGTTTTGCGCCCTCTCTCTCGGACTCATTATTATTTCTAACGCTAACCCGGCTTGTAGTTGTGATTAACTTTGTAAATTTCAGTTTCGCCCTATTCACCCTCCCTCTAGGCGACTTTCAGGACCCCAAAGCGATGGATGATGTTGGTGAAGAACGCCACCGCCTATTCGGACCTGATGTTGTTTAGGGGTCGGACCTCAATCCACTTGGAGAATTTGTCGATAGCGACCAGCAAGTGCGTGTAGCCCCCGGGTGCCTTCTGCAAGGGACCGACGAGGTCCAGACCCCACACAGCAAACGACCAGGTGATGGGTATTGTTTGCAGGGCTTGAGCGGGCAGGTGTGTCTGCCTTGCGTAGAATTGACACCCTTGGCAGATGCGTACAATCCTAGTGGCGTCGGCCACCGCGTAGAATTGACACCCTGTCGGAAGGCGTTTCCAACGAGGGCCCGAGGCGCTGTGTGATGACCGCAAGCCCCCGAGTGTATTTCTTGTAATAGTTCATGACCTTCGGCGATGGATATGCATCGCTGGAGGATGCCTGAGGGGCTGTGGTGGTAGAGCTCCTTTCCGTCACCCAGCAAGACGAACGACTTGGCGCGCCGCGCCAGTCGCCGAGCTTCGGTTCTGTCGAGGGGTAGCTCTCCTCGATGGAGATAATGCAGGTACGGGGTCTGCCAGTTTCGATTAGGCGGGACCCCATTCCGCTCTTCCTCGACGCGCAGTGCCTCACCCTCGGGGGCCGAGGGTGCCTCGGGCTGGGCCGAGGGTGCCTCGGGCTGAGCCGAGGGCACCTCGGGCAGGGCCGAGACCTTCTCGGGCTCGGGCGTATCGTCGGTCTTGACGAAGGGTTGATGTAGGTCTCGGGAGAAGACATCCGGAGGAACCGTTGTCCGCCCCGAGACTATCTTAGCCAGCTCGTCCGCAGTCTCGTTGTATCGTCGGGCGATGTGGTTGAGCTCGAGCCCGTAGAACTTGTCCTCCAGGCGCCGAACCTCATTGCAGTAGGCTTCCATCTTCGAGTCGTGGCAGTGGGAGTTCTTCATGACTTGGTCGATGACAAGCTGCGAGTCGCCATGAGTGTCGAGGCGCCGGACCCTAGCTCGATGGCGATGCGCAACCCGTTAACCAGAGCCTCGTACTCGGCCACGTTGTTGGACGCCGGGAAATGGAGGCGCAACACGTAGCGGAGGTGCTTCCCGAGGGGTGAGATGAAGAGCAGGCCCGCGCCCGCTCCTGTTTTCATCAACGACCCGTCGAAAAACATGGTCCAGAGTTCCGGTTGGATCGAAGCTGCTGGAAGCTGTGTGTCGACCCATTCAGCCACAAAGTCCGCCAGGACTTGGGACTTGATGGCCTTCCGAGGGGCAAACGAGATTGTCTCGCCCATGATCTCCACCGCCCACTTTGCAATCCTACCCGAGGCCTCTCGGCACTGAATGATCTCCCCTAGGGGGAAGGACGACACCACAGTCACCGGATGAGACTCGAAGTAGTGTCGCAACTTTCGTCGCGCCAGAATTACCGCGTACAGTAGCTTCTGGATTTGCAGGTAGCGGATTTTGATCTCGGACAGTACTTCACTGATGAAGTAGACCGGCCTCTGGACGGGCAATGCGTGCCCTTCTTCTCGTCTCTCGACCACGATCGCGGCGCTGACCACCTGAGTGGTAGCGGCGACGTTGATCAAGAGGGCTTCTCCGGCAGCGGGGGGCACCAAGATGGGCGCGCTTGTGAGGAGTGCTTTTAGGTTCCCGAGGGCTTCCTCGGCCTCGGGGGTACAAGTGAAGCGCTCGGTCTTCCTTAAGAGGCGGTACAGAGGTAGGCCTCTTTCGCCGAGGCGCGAGATGAAACGGCTCAAAGCCGCAAGGCCTCCCATGACCCTCTGTACTCCTTTCAAGTCCTTGATGGGGCCCATGTTGGTGAAGATTTTCTCCGGGTTGGCCTCGATGCCCCGCTCGGAGACGATGAACCCCAGGAGCTCCGAAGACACACTTCTCGGGATTGAGTTTTACGCCTTTCGCCTTGAGACACTTGAATGTCGTTTCAAGGTCAGAGAGGAGGTCGGAGGCTTTCCTCGTCTTGACTACGATGTCATCGACGTAAGCCTCGACCGTTCGGCCAATGTGCTGTCCGAACACGTGGTTCATGCACCTTTGGTATGTCACGCCTGCATTCCTCAAACCGAATGGCATAGTAATATAGCAGTACATGCCAAAGGGCGTGATGAAAGAAGTCGCGAGCTGGTCGGACTCTTTCATCCTGATTTGGTGATACCCTGAGTAGGCATCAAGGAATGACAGGGTTTCGCACCCAGCAGCGGAATCCACGATTTGATCGATGCGAGGCAGAGGGTAGGGAACCTTCGGACATGCTTTGTTTAGACCAGTGTAGTCTACACACATCCACCATTTCCCACCTTTCTTTTTCACAAGCACATGGTTGGCTAGCCATTTGGGATGGAATACCTCTTTGATGAACCCTGCAGCCATCAGCTTGTGGATCTCCTCGCCTATGGCTCTGCGCTTTTCTTCGTCGAATCGGCGCAGAGGCTGCTTCACGGGTCGGGCTCCAGCTCGGATATCCAGCGAGTGCTCGGCGACATCCCTCGGTATGCTAGGCATGTCCGAGGGACTCCACGCAAAAACCTCGGCGTTTGCGCGGAGAAAGTCGACGAGCACTGCTTCCTATTTGGGGTCGAGCTCGGAGCCAATCCGGACTTGCTTGGAGGCGCCGTTGCTGGGGTCGAGAGGGACGGACTTAACCGCCTCTGCTGGCTCGAAGTTACCGGCGTGGCGCTTCGCATCTGGCGCCTCCTTGGAAAGGCTCTCCAGGTCGGTGATGAGGGCCTCGAATTTGGCGAGGGCCTCAGCGTACTCCACACACTCCATGTCGCATTCGTATGTGTGTCGGTACGTGGAGCCGACAGTGATGACCCCGTTGGGGCCCGACATCTTGAGCTTGAGGTAGGTGTAGTTGGGGACGACCATGAACTTGGTGTAGCATGGTCTCCCCAGCACTGCATGGTAGGTTCCTCGGAACCCGACCACCTCGAACGTGAGGGTTTCCTTTCGAAAGTTAGAGGGAGTCTCGAAGCAGACGGGCAGATCGAGTTGCCCAAGGGGTTGGACGCGCTTCCCGGGGATGATCCCGTGAAAGGGCGCCGCGCTGGCCCGGATCGTGGATATATCGATCTGCAGGAGCCCGAGGGTCTCGACGTAGATGATGTTGAGGCTGCTGCCTCCGTCCATGAGGACCTTGGTAAGCCTGACGTTGCCGATGACGGGATCGACAATGAGCGGGTACTTCCCCCGGCTCGGCACACGGTCGGGGTGGTCGCCTTGGTCGAAGGTGATGGGCTTGTCGGACCAGTCTAGGTAGACTGGCACCGCCACCTTCACCGAGCAGACCTCCCGGCGCTCTTGCTTGCGGTGCCGAGCCGAGGCGTTCGCCACTTGTCCACCATAGATCATAAAGCAATCGTGGACCTCGGGGAACTCCTCTGCCATGTGACCCTCCTTCTTGTCGGTGTCGGGGGCTCTGCCTCCTTCCGCCAGTGGCCCGGCCTTGTGGAAGTAGCGTCGAAGCATGACGCACTCCTCAAGGGTGTGCTTGACGGGATCATGATGATAGGGGCACGACTCCTTGAGCATCTTGTCGAACAGGTTGGCGCCTCCAGGAGGCTTCCAAGGGTTCCTGTGCTCGGCGGCGGTGACAAGGTCTGTGTTGGCAGCATTGCGTTTTGCTTGCGACTTCTTCTTGCCCTTCTTCTTGGTGCCGCGCTGAGCGGACGCCTCGGGGACTTCTTCCGGCTGGCGCCCCTGAGGCTGCTTGTCCTTCCGGAAGATGGCCTCGACCGCCTCCTGGCCGAAGGCGAACTTGGTGGCAATGTCCATCAGCTCGCTTGCCCTGGTGGGGTCTTGCTACCTAGCTTGCTCACCAGGTCGCGACAAGTGGTGCTGGCGAGGAACGCGCCGATGACATCTGAGTCGGTGATGTTGGGCAGCTCGGTGCGCTACTTCGAAAATCGCCGGATGTAGTCCCGGAGGGATTCTCCCGACTGCTGGCGGCAGCTTCAGAGATCCCAAGAGTTCCTAGGGCTCACGTATGTGCCCTAGAAGTTGCCGGCGAAAGCTTTGACCAGGTCGTCCCAGTTGGAGATCTGCGCAGGGGGCAGATGCTCCAGCCAGGCTCAGGCGGCGTCGGAGAGGAACAGGGGGAGGTTGCGGATGATGAGGTTGTCATCGTCCATTCCACCCAGCTGGCAGGCCAGCCGGTAGTCCGCAAGCCACAGTTCTGGTCTTGTCTCCCCCGAGTACTTGGTGATGGTAGCCGGGGTTCGGAACCGGGTCGGGAATGGCGCCCGTCGTATGGCCCGGCTGAAAGCTTGCGGACCGGGTGGTTCGGGCGAGGGGCTCCGATCCTCCCCGCTGTCGTAGCGTCCCCCACGCCTGGGGTGGTAGCCTCGGCGCACCTTATCGTCGAGGTGGGCTCGACGGTCGCGGCGGTGGTGCTCGTTGCCGAGGTGTCCCGGGGCCGCAGGCGCTGTGTCCCGCGTGCGCCCGGTGTGGACCGAGGCTTCCCGCATGAATCGGGAAGTCGCGACGCGATGCTCCGGGGGGTACCCTTGCCTTCGGGAGGCAGAGCTTTCGGCCCGTCGGACCACGACATCCTCCAGGAGATTCTTGAGCTCTCCCTGGATACGCTGCCCCTCGGTGGTGGATGGTTCCGGCATCGCTCGGAGTAGCATTGCTGCTGCAGCTAGGTTCTGGCCGACCCCACTGGAAGCTAGGGGCAGCCTTGCCCTGGCATCATCGGCGATGTGGTGCTGGACGTCCTGGGCCAGATGACGCGCTTCTCCGGCCGGTGCTCGGCCTACCCACTCCTGCCCGATATTTTGCCGAAGCTGCACAAGTTGTCCTGCTTCCTCGTCGAGCCTGGCCTGCATCTAGCGGATTTGCTCGAGCTGTGCGTCCTGACCCCCCGCAGGGACTGGGACCACAGCTAGCTCCCGAAGGATGTCAACGCGAGGCGCAGGCCTAGGGGGATCGCCGTCCTCCGGCATACCAAGATGGTTGCCTTCGTCGAGACCCCCTAGATCGACGTGGAAACATTCGCGACTTGGGCCACAGTCCTCGTCGCCGAGGCTGTGGCTACTATTGGAGCAATCGGAGAGGCAGTAGTCACATGCGGTCATGAAGTCCCGCATGACACTGGGGTTATTGAGCCCGGATAAATCCCAACCAGAGTCGGGCTCGTCATCTTCCTCGGAACCCGGGGGCCCGTAGGTCGAGACGACCGTCAGCCGGTCCCAAGTTGACCACATATGATACCCCGGAAGGTTCGGATATGCCTTTATGAAAGCATCCACCGAAGCGGGGTCGCTTGGTGGGTCGAAGCTGAATCTAAAAGGCACAGGATGAAAAACGGACGGTACCTCTTGATCGACGGATGGTGACGAAGCCGCGTCAGGGACAGACTGCACCGTCATCTCAGGTACGAGGCTAACGCCCAGCAAGTCCTTCGTGAGCATGCTGGCATCGCCCGTCTGCTTGGGGTTGGCGTGTTGTGGGGAAACGACACTCGTCTTCGTCTCAGACACGAGGTCAACGCCCGACGTGTCCCCCGTTGGGGCGTCGGCGCCGTCGACTCACTCGACAGCCGACGAGGTGCCGCCTCCTGCTTGGCCATGCCTGTCCCGCCTCCTCCTCCGTCGGCGGGGAAGGTGACGGGACAGACCCGGATGTTGCTCTTCCGCCACGCGTGGAAGACGTCGTCGATTCCGCCGCCGGCGGGCGGGCTGACGACCGCCATTGTCGTTGTCGCGCGGCGGAGGAAGGAGTATCATGTCGTAGCTGCCGTCGAGGGACATGAACTCAAGACTCCCGAAACGGAGCATCGTCCTAGGCTGGAGTGGTCGTTAAAGACTACTCATCTGGAGCTTGACGGGAAGTTGTTCGTCAACACGTAGCAGGCCCCTACCTGGCGCGCCAACTGTCGGCGTTTCGACCCCGGGGGGTCTCTGGACCGACGAGTAAATTGTCGCTGCGTGTCCTGGCCCAGATGGGTCGGCGCGAGACGGAACACAAGGGGGAAAACAGTAAGGGGAACTGTGGCCTTGTGTTGTCCTGCGCCCAGGGCGGATGCGCTTGCAGTAGGGGGTTACAAGCGCTCGCGAGGGAGAGAGAGAGCGAGAGCCTTGTGCATCGGCCCGTCCTCCCGCGCGGCCACCTTCTCGTATGAGGGCCCTGGACCTTCCTTTTATAGATGTAAGGAGAGGGTCCAGGTACAACGGGGAGCGTAGCAATGTGCTAACGTGTCTAGCGGGGAGGAGCCAGAACCCTGTGTACATGTCAACGTGGTTGTTGGAGAGGTGTTGCTGCCCTGTTCCTGTGATGTCGTGGCCGTCGGAGGAGTGCTTGAGCCCTGTGGAAGCACAGTTGTCGGGGCTGTCGGATCGTTGCTGACGTCTCCTTGCTTCCGTAAGGGGCTGAGAACCGCCATCGTCATGGAGCACGCGGGGTGCCATCATTACTTGTTTTACCGGGGCGAGCCAGATGGGACGCCGGTCTTGTTCCCCGTAGCCTGAGCTAGCTAGGGGTAGGGTAATGATGGCCCCCCCTGTGACGTGGTCGGTCCGAGCCCGAGGTCGGGCGAGGCGGTGACTCCTCCGAGGTCGAGGCTGAGTCCGAGCCCTAGGGTCGGGCGAGGCGGAGACCGTCTTCCGAAGTCGAGGTTGAGTCCAAGCCCTGGGGTCGGGCGAGGCGGAGACCGTCTTCCGAGGTTGAGGTGGAGTCCGAGCCCTAGGGTCGGGCGAGGCGGAGACCGTCTTCCGGAGTCGAGGTTGAGTCCGAGCCCTGGGGTCGGGCGAGGCGGAGACCGTCTTCCAGAGTCGAGGTTGAGTCCGAGCCCTGGGGTCGGGCGAGGCGGAGCTTCCTATGGTGCCCGAGGCTGGACTTGGCTGCTATCAGCCTCAACCTGGCGGGTGGCATAGCAGTCAGAGCAGGGCAGGCGGCGCTGTTTTCCTGTCAGGTCGGTCAGTGGAGCGGCGAAGTGACTGCGGTCACTTCGGCCCTGCCGACTGAGGAGCGCACGTCAGGATAAGGTGTCAGACGATCCTTGCATTGAATGCTCCTGTGATACGGTCGGTTGGCGTGGCGATCTGGCCAAGGCTGCTTCTCCGCGAAGCCTGCCCGAGCTGGGCCTCGGGCGAGTCGAAGGTGCGCCCGTTGCTTGAGGAGACCCTCGGGCGAGACGTGAATCCTCCTGGGTCGGCTATCTTTGCCCGAGGCTGGGCTCGGGCGAGGCGAGATCGTGTCCCTTGAGTGGACGGAGCCTTGACCTGAATTGCGCCCATCAGGCCTTTGCAGCTTTGTGCTGATGGGGGTTACCAGCTGAGATTAGGAGTCTTGGGGGTACCCCTAATTATGGTCCCCGACACTAGTGTTATGGAGTTGCTCTTAGTTTGAAAAATCTTATTTTGCCAACTTTACAAAGGCACACTCAATACTAGTTTGGAGCCCCAAAATGAGAGAAATTGGGATTTTAGCCTCTCCAATCCCCACCTATTTGCGGCTCCCAAACTAGTCCTTGGTGACAAGAGGATCGCAGGGCTTGGAGAACTTTATTTCCCTCTCAATCTCCCGTGATCCATGGTCATCGAATCAGTCCTGGTGACCGGTGATCACGAGGTGATCCATGGGATAGTAAGGAGATTCTTTTCCATGGACCCCTCTTGATCCTTGATCACCAAACCAGTGAAATGGATCCACTCACAATTGATGTTGTTGTTGCCGTTGTCATTGCCATTGCTGTATAAAAGACTAAAAGTGAAATGGGTCCACCTCCTAGTTGTTTTTTTAGATTCATAAGCATGGATCGTCCCTTTACACACATTGTCGTGCACTCTTCCTTTTTACCTTTTATTAACAATATTATCCCTATAAACATTTTTTGTATAAACTCAACACATACACCTACATATCCAAATCATGAAGTCATTTGAACTATGATGAACATCTATTTTCACCTCTTCCTATGCCAACCCTCGGTCTTTTGTAGCCTATTCTTTAGCTTCCTTTCGTCATCTTGTGTGCTTTATAGGGAGTCGAGGACTAAGCCCTAGGATCTATAGGTTATAAGGGGGCTCAGGCACGGATAACAAAACAGATCAGGTTTTGACGTTTTTCGATGTTTTATCCCGTTTCCAATGAACGCCGAAAATAGTTCCCGCTAACTATTTTTCGATTTAAAATTTTAAATTTCAAAAAAATCATAAAAAGTTGAGAGAGAAAATTATGAAAAACTAGAGGTTTCTAGAAATTTAGAAATATATTGCTTTACGTTACACTTAAATTGCGAGTTTCTATTTGCGTAAGTATGTTTATGTGATCTTGGGCATCAAATTATTTGTAAATATATTCTTATTCATTGTACAACATGATTTGAATAAAATACAAACAAACCTTACCAATTTTTTTTTTATTTTTTTAACTTGGTCATGAAATTCGGTAAAAACAGTGAAATTCGGTTGGAAACTGTGAAATTCGTTTTTTTCTATTCTAAAATGTAAATCGTTCGAGAAATGCAAAAAATGAATGAAATTCGGTTATTTTTTCTTTTCGAAAATGGGCCAGATTCAGTTCGAAAATTGGATAGGTAGCCTTAGACTCAGGCCTCGAACCCGTTGGTCATGAGTGGGAGGTGGACTAACTCTACGTCGTGGCTCGGTGTCAGGTGCAATTAATGCGGCATGCACGGTATTGATGGCGAGAGCAGTTCTACGGGCAGACGTGGAATCCATTCTAGTGGTTCCCTATCGATTCGTCTGGCTCTCTAGCCGAGCTTCGCCTCGACCGACCCGTTGGCTCGCCCGCACAAGGGTCATCCGGGGGCGGACTTACCCGGGCGGGTCTCTCCCCGTTCCTCCTCTGACTTGTGCCCCCCTGGGAGCCCGGGAATCAGATCCTGACAGAGATATTAGTATCCTTTACCTTGAGCCTATTGTCCACGGATATACATATATTTTATACCGATGTCATCTTAAGTGGGAAGCGACCAGATTCAATCGAGGCACCAAACTCTTATTGGGGTTCTACCACACACCATCTTCTATGGGTTGAGGGAGATGCCACGGAAGCGAAAGGTAGCTGTCGGGTATCATAATTAGAGGTACCCGGATTATGCCCCTAGGCATACCTAACACTCGAGTGCTAGGGAACCATAAGGCACAAAACACGCTCCCCGAGGTCACGCTGGGTCGAATCACGTTCGCCCGAAACCCCACTTGATGACTGCCTAAAACCACGCCCGGCCCCATCCTCGGGCGAAGGCTGCGCCCACATGGACCCTCGACTCATCCGAGGAGCACACTTTTACGGGAAGCAAAAATCTACCACGCACGAGGGCATCTCGGATGGAGGCCAGCCTTGAGCCTGGCCTCGGCCCAGGTTCTCATGAACCACGTGACGTGTGCATTAAATGCAACCAATATGAATACATTCTCCACCAATTCACACTGGGCATAAAACCCGAGCCCGAAGCTCGAAACCCGAACCCGTATAGCCCAATATCTGATACTCGAAATGTTCATGCGGGTAGTAAAACTTAAAACCCGATATTATTTCGGGCTTAATCGGGTAGCAACAACCGGTACCCGAAATACCCAGATACCCAAACTATACAAACATCACCACATGCGTCTATATGGGCATACATACAACCCAGCCCAACTAGAACTACAAAGTAGCAAACCCTAGTCTCCAGTCTATCCACGCCAGCCGCCAGGAAGGAGTCGCTGGCTCACTGCCGCCCGTGGCCGTGTGGAGTATCCGGCATCCGACTTCCGGCCATCAGCGGTGCGGGCGTGCAGCTGTGGCAGATCCTATATCACATGATTGGTTTCCCTGCTATCCTCATCCATGTCCTCCACATGCGTTGACTGCGTGCAAAACTCTGATTGGTTGCATGCACATGCAGAGACTGATCTGCACGCGCGGGTGCAATACATACCACTTTTTCACTGATTAGATGCATGAGCGGGGACGGGAGTTTTCTAGATCCCACCACGTCCAGGCCTGCCCGAGCCTGGTGTTAGCGAGCACGCCAACCAATCATACGGATAGCAATCGCGTGAAATTGTTTTGTTTGGATCGGAGTCTCTCGCTGATGGAGTCGCTATCCTAACTTTGTCGTGAGAAAACAAGGGTGCACTCGTCATGTTTTTTTCATTTTTCTAAGAAAAAAACTCTGATATATATAGTACCAGTGCAATATTTGATGTCACATTGATCTGCAACGAAATCGGGTAGAACGTGCTACCCGTACGCAAACCCAATTTTTTGGGTACCCGAATTTTCGGGTTTTGCTTAGATTTGGTACATATTCGGGTATTGTTTCTCAAAGCCCGAATTGTTAAAAGCCCAAACTACCCGGCCCAAAAATTCAGGCTAACCCGAATGCCTAGCGTGACCACCAATGACACCGCAATCAACAAAGGGCGATGGGACCGTGATCAAATCTACTTTCACCGCCCATGATGACGTGCGTCCGCGAATACCGGGCACTATTCCCTGCTCCGGTCACTGTTTTCAACAACTTCAAAATAGGACATACGACGACTAGACACGACCTCAGCCTCGGGAGGAAACTTTGCCTCGCCCGAGGTCGACCTCGGTCTCAGGAGGAAACTCCGCCTCACCCGAGCTCAATCTCAGCCAACTGCCCTATCAGTGGCGCATTAAATACCATAATCTCCCCGCGGATCCCATAAGAGACCACTCTGACTACTGCTCTGACCACTCCCAGATGTTTTGATTTGCTAAAACAAAGTTTGACATAGAAGTAAGAAAATGAATTTCATTTGCGAAAATAAACCAAGTGGTGGAAAAATGATCCAAATATGCCAAATCATATACTTATTATATTGGTGGTTGATTTGACTTCAATTTGCAATAGTTGACTCATATTCGATTATGTTAGTACCTCTTTTGTTGCTTTTAGGTGTGTTGGCATAAATCACCAAAAATGGGAGGGTTGAAAGGAAAATGTGGCCTTAGGCCATTTCTATATTGTTTTGGTTACTAAATGCTCAACACATTATTTTTGGACTAACATCATCTTGTATGAGTGTGAGCACAGGGAATTAAAGCAAATTGAGAGAAAGACGCCTTTTAGGCTCGAAAATGAGCATACTACAAACCGATGTGATTCCAAGTGAAAAGGTATGCTTCTAACACTTAGTCAATTGTTTTAGGTACTAATTATGTTTGTCTAAGTGTTAGGGACTATGTGAAGTCGAGTCAAAAGGAGCAAAAGAGAATTGGCATGAAAAAAGAGCATCTGGGCTGTTCTGCGCACCACTGGAAGGTCTGATGCCACCCACGAACAGTCCGGTGCGCACCGAACAATCCGGTGATAGTCCGGCTGTACAGGCTACTCTCGGGAAAAGGTACCTCCCTCGACTATAATTCACTGGATGGTCCGCGCGAAGCCCTGGACAGTCCGGTGTACCAGCCGACCAATGGCTACATGACACGTCAGCGGGAGCCAACGGTCAACAGGAGCACCCGACAGTCCAGTGCCACCCACCGGACAGTCCGGTGCCCCCAGAAGCAGAAAGTAACCAATCAAGAGATCTATAATCGTTACACTATGCAGTGTCCCGTGTGCACCGGACAGTCTGGTGCACCCGCAGACAGAAGGAAACCAAGACCTTCCAAATGGAGTTCCAACGACTGCTAGGTCCCTTGGGGCTATAAAAGGACAATCTAGGCACCATGGAGCAATACACATGAAGGAAACATGTGACGCCTAATAGGGTGTTAATTAGGACTTCTAAAACTTTCACTTAACTAGGCCATAAATAAATTTCTAGAGCAAAACCTACGCAATTAATCAAAGTAGAATGTGCAAACTAGGATCTGTTTAAGTGCTGCTATCTCTACCGTAATGGCTATGTTTCGATCTAAACAATATAAGTATAAAGACAAGATTAAAACTTAAATTCTTAATGTAAATGTGGAAGCTAAATAGAAAGGTAGAGATGCAAACTCTCGTGGATGACGCCGGTATTTTTACCAAGGTATCCGGAACCACGCAAGGTTCCGACTTATCCTCGTTGGTGCCCTTAGGCAAAGGGAAGCCCACACGAGGGCCAAGCACCATGGTCGAGTAACTCCATAGAGAGTCGTGGGCCTTCTCCACGCGCAAGTGGTGCTCCGCTTCCGGCTCCTCTCGTACGCTCCCCGCCGTCTCCACTATCGAGCTTCCGACTGAAAACGCCCCGGGCCTCGTTTCCTCCGGTACACGATGGCGCCCGTGACACAAACTCGATTGTCACAGTCTCGCAAGACTCTCGCCCCACTCGGTACAATTACAATGGCTCGCGCAAGAGCCGAGGGGTTGTGAGGTTTATCTAAACTCACTCAACTAACTAGGATTCACCTAGAGCAAGTGCTAATGTGGTCTAACTGACTTAAGCACTTTGCAGAGCACCTACGCTAATCACCAAGTGATTCTATTAAGCACTTGGGTGTATGAGCACTTGGGAATGTCTAATATATGCCTTGTTATGTAGCTTGGGCTCCCACACCTTGGAATGGCCGATTGGGGTGTATTTATATCCCTCAACACAAAATTAGCAGTTGGAGAAAAGTTGTTGCTCTCTGCGGCACAGCAGACAGTCTGGTGCCCCTGTATGGTGCGCCTAGCTGTTGGATCTGACACCGCAGGTGACCGTTGGCGCGCAGGCTTTTTACACCGGACACTCTGGACATCACACCGGACAGTTTGGTGGTCTTCTCTCCATAGTGCCACCTAGAACTAGCCGTTGGGCTACTGTTCCTTGGTGCATCGAACAGTCTGGCTCCAGACCAGACAGTCCGCCGTGGCAACATGTCCTTTTGTTTCCTGGACTTCACTTGATCTTCATAATGTCTTCTTTTGAGGTGTTGCTTTTCCTCAATGCCTTGCTCCAAGTTACTTTAGCATCCTGTGAACAACAAACACAAACACTAGCAAACACATTAGTCCACAGGTTATGTTGATCATCAAACACCAAAACCTATTGAGCCAAATTGAAAGTTGCCTAGAGGGGGGTGAATAGGTGAAATCTGAAATTTATAAACTTAAGTAAGCACTAAAGTCGGGGGTTACCGTTAGAATTAAATTTAAGTCCGAAAGAGAGGGAAAACAAATCAAACAAGAATCAAAGCGAGTGAACACGATGATTTGTTTTACTGAGGTTTGGTTCCAAAGAACCTAGTCCCCGTTGAGGTCACAAAGATCGGGTCTATTTCAACCCTTTCCTTCTCTCAAATGGTCACTTAGACCGAGTGAGCCTTCTTCCTTAATCTCACGGGTCACTAAGACCCCGCAAGGACCACCACACACTTGGTGTCTCTTGCCTCACTTACAAAGCACTTGAGAATAAGAGTAAGAAAAGAAAAAGGCCAAGCCAAGCAACAAGCGCAACAATGAACACAAAAACACCCTCTCTCAAGTCCCTAATGGAATTGAGTGAATTTGGAGGCTTATAGAGGATTCAATCTATTTGATGTGTCTTGTAGTGGAGTCTTTTGCTCTTGTATTGAATGAGATGTTTGGAATGCTTGGATGGATATGAATGAGGTGGTTGGGGTAGTTATAGCCCTCAACCACTTCCATAGCCGTTGGGGAGGCTGCTGGCGATGGGCGCACTAGACAGTCTGGTGCGCCACCGGACAGACACCGTTCCTTGTCCGGTGCGCCGCCATGTCACCCAACCATTAGGGTACAGAGCTGGTCGACCATTGGAGGCTTTGTCATCTTGCGGCACCGGACAGTCTGTTGCCCCTCTAACTTCCTGCTCTGACTTCTGCCGTGACATTGTTCATCTGTTAGAGTCGACCATTGGTCCCAGAGAGCCGTTGCTCCGTTGGCTCACCAGACAGTCCAGTGAATTATAGCGGTGGGCGCCCTGGAATTCCCAAGAGTGGCTGGTTTGGAGTGTACGGCCCTGGTGCACCGGACACTGTCCAGTGGCACACCAGACAGTCCGGTGTGCCATTTCTCAGCACACTCGAGTCCTTTTGCTCCTTTAAAATTGTGTCCCTAACTTGATTCTTTTATTGGTTTGTGTTGAACCTTATGCACCTGTAATACATGAGTTCTAGACAAACTAGTTAGTCCATGTGTTTGTGTTGACTATCAACCACCAAAATTAATTATAGGAAATGGTTAACCCTATTTCCCTTCCAATCTCCCCCTTTTTGGTGATTGATGCCAACACAAACCAAAGCAAATATAAAGTACGTAAATGTAACTAGTTTGTATTTGGAATGTGCATAGGTTACTTGGAGTTAAACCAATTGAAAATCTCACTAAGTATGAATGGATTGCTTTTTCTTTTATTTAACATTTTGGACCACTTTTGCACCACATGTTTGTTTTTGCAAATTCATTTGAAAAATCTTTTCAAAGTCTTTTTGCAACTAGTCAAAGGTATATGAATAAGATTGCAAGAAGCATTTTTAAGATTTGAAATTTCTCCCCCTGTTTCAAATGCTTTTTCTTTGATTAAATAAAACTCCCCCTAAATGAAATTCTCCTCTAAGCTTTCAAGAGGGTTTTGAGATAGATATCAATTTGAATTTGAAACAAGGATACCAATTGATACCAGATACTAATTTGATAAATACCAATTGAAAAAAATGCCAATTAAAACTTTAGTTCGAAATTTTTTGAAATGGTGGTGGTGGTGCGGTCCTTTTGCTTTGGGCTTAATACTTTCTTCCCATTTGGCATTAATCGCCAAAAACGGAGACTTTGAGATCCCTTTAAAACTTTCTCCCACTTTGGGGCCTAATACTTTCTCCCAAATGGTAATATAAATATGAGTGAAGGGTCATACCATTGAGAGTTTGTGGGAGTAACGACAAATGGTAAATGATACCGTCAGAGTTCGAGTGGAAGCCTTGCCTTTGCCAAATACTCCATTTCCCTTTCAATCTACGACTTAGTACAAAAATACACTTGGAAACACATTAGTCACATTCTTGGCACACGAAGAATAATAAATATGTATTTGTACCTAAAAGTCGCCTAGAGGGGGGTGAATAGGCGGAAACTGAAATTCATAAACTTAAAGCACAACTACAAGCCGGGGTTTGCGTTAGAAATAAATTCAAGTCCGAAAGAGAGGGGAAAACAAATCAAACAAGGAAATAGAGCAGATGACACGGTGATTTGTTTTACCGAGGTTCAGTTCCAAAGAACCTAGTCCCCGTTGAGGTGGTCACAAAGACCGGGTCTCTTTCAACCCATTCCCTCTCTCAAACGGTCACCTAGACCGAGTGAGCTTTCTCCTTAATCAAACGGGTCACTTAGACCCTACAAGGACCACCACACAATTGGTGTCTCTTGCTTTGATTACAAGTGATTGAAGAACAAGAATGAGGAAGAAGAAAGTGATCCAAGAACAAGAGCTCAAAGAACACGAGCAAAACTCTTTCTCTAGTCACTAGGTGTTTGGAGTGTGTTTGAGACTTGGGGAGGCTTTGATTCTTTTGAATTGTGTCTTGTATTGATTGCACTGGCTCTTGTATTGAATGGGATGTCTGAAAAACTTGGATACTTGGAGTGGTGGTGGTTGGGGGGTATTTATAGCCCCAACCACCAATTCAACCGTTGGGGAGGCTGTCTGTCGATGGGCGCACCGGACAGTCCGGTGCGCCACCAGACAGGCACTGTTCACTATCCGGTGCGCCTTCTGACGCTGCTCTGACTCTGCTCGAACTGTTCACATTGTAGGCGACCGTTGAAGTCGACCGTTGTGCTTGTTAGCCGTTGCACCGCTGGCACACCGGACAGTCCGGTGAATTATAACGGAGCGGCTCTTCCAGAAACCCGAAGGTGGCAAGTTTGAAGTCGTGTGGCCCTAGGCACCAGACAGTCCGGTGCACCAGTCCAGGGTTCTCTTCAGTTTCTTTTGATCCTTTCTTTTTGAACCCTAACTTTGATCTTTTTATTGGTTTATGTTGAACTTTTGGCACCTGTAGAATATATAATCTTAGAGCAAACTAGTTAGTCCAATTATTTGTGTTGGGTATTCAACCACCAAAATCATTTAGGAAAAGGTTTAAGCCCTATTTCCCTTTCAATCTCCACCTTTTTGGTGATCGATGCCAACACAAACCAAAGAAAATATATAAGTGCAAAATTGAACTAGTTTGCATAAGGCAAGTGCAAAGGTTGCTTGGAATTAAACCAACTTTCACTAGATATGCATGGATTGCTTTCTTTCTTTTAACATTTTGGACCACGCTTGCACCACTTGTTTTGTTTTTGCAAATTCTTTTGGAAAATCTTTTCAAAGTCTTTTTGCAAATAGTCAAAGGTATATGAATAAGATTTCGAGAAGCATTTTCAAGATTTGAAATTTTCTCCCCCTGTTTTAGATGCTTTTCCTTTGACTAAAACAAAACTCCCCCTGGATGAAATTTCCCTCTTAGTGTTCAAGAGGGGTTTACCAATTGAGAGAAGATACCAATTTGAAAAACTCTAACCAATTGGAAAGTATCTCAATTTTGAAATATGTATATTAAAAGTTTTTACCATAAGATACCAATTTGATAAGACAAACATAAATCATTTTTCTCGAAAATTGGTGGTGCGGTCCTTTTGCTTCGGGCTTAATATTTCTCTCCCTTTGGCATTAATTGCCAAAAACAGAGTCTTTTGAGAGCCCTTATACTTTTCTCCCCATATGGTACACAAGAATATATGAGTGAAAGATTATACCAATTGAGAGTGGAGTGATGGCGAAGGGTAGATGATATCGATAGAGTAGAGTGGAAGCCTTGTCTTCGCCGAAGACTCCATTTCCCTTTCAATCTATGACTTAGCAGAGGAATAAACTTGATAACACATTAGTCATAGACATACAAGAGATATGATCAAAGGTATATAAAGAGCTATGTGTGCAAAGTGTCAATCAAAGTTTCGAGAATCAAGAATGTTAGCTCATTCCTAAGTTTGGTAAAGGTTTTCTCATCTAATGGTTTGGTAAAGATATCGGCTAATTGTTCTTTTGTGCTAACATAGGCAATCTCGATATCCCCCCTTTGTTGGTGATCCCTCAAAAAGTGATACCGAATGACTATGTGCTTAGTGCGACTGTGTTCAATGAGATTATTCGCCATGCGGATTGCACTCTCATTATCACATAGGAGAGGGACTTTGCTCAATTTGTAGCCATAGTCCCTAAGGGTTTGCCTCATCCAAAGTAATTGTGCACAACAATGACCTGCGATAATATACTCGGCTTCGGCAGTAGAAAGAGCTACTGAGTTTTGTTTCTTTGAAGCCCAAGACACCACAGATCTTCTCAAAAACTGACAAGTCTCTGATGTGCTCTTCCTATCAATTTTGCACCCTGCCCAATCAGCATCTGAGTATCCTATCAAGTCAAAAGTGGATCCCTTGGGGTACCAAAGACCAAATTTAGGTGTGTAAACTAAATATCTCATGATTCTCTTCATGGCCCTAAGGTGAACTTCCTTAAGATCGGTTTGGAACCATGCACACATGCATACGGAAAGCATAATATTTGGTCGAGATGCACATAAATAGAGTAGAGATCCTATCATCGACCGGTATACCTTTTGATCTACAGATTTACCTCACGTGTCGAGGTCGAGATGCCCGTTGGTTCCTCTGGGTGTCTTGACGGGCTTGACATCCTTCATTCCAAACTTGGTAAGTATATCTTGAATGTACTTGGTTTGGCTGATGAAGGTGCCCTCTTGGAGTTGCTTCACTTGAAATCCTAGGAAGTACTTCAACTCCCCCATCATAGACATCTCGAATTTTTGAATCATAATCCTACTAAACTCTTCACAAGTTGATTTGTTAGTGGACCCAAATATGATATCATCAACATAAATTTGGCATATAAACAAATCATTTGCAATAGTTTTAGTAAAGAGAGTAGGATTGGCTTTTCCGACTTTGAAGCCATTAGTGATAAGAAAATCTCTTAGGCATTCATACCATGCTCTTGGGGCTTGCTTGAGCCCATAAAGCGCCTTAGAAAGTTTATACACATTGTTAGGGTACTCACTATCTTCAAAGCCGGGAGGTTGCTCAACATAGACTTCTTCCTAGATTGGTCCATTGAGGAAGGCACTTTTCACGTCCATTTGGTAAAGCTTAAAGCCATGGTAAGTAGCATAGGCAAGTAATATGCAAATTGACTCAAGCCTAGCTACGGGTGCATAGGTTTCACTGAAATCCAAACCTTCGACTTGTGAATAGCCCTTGGCCACAAGTCGGGCTTTGTTCCTTGTCACCACACCATGCTCATCTTGCTTGTTGCGGAATACCCACTTGGTTCCTACAACATTTTCGTTAGGACGTGGAACTAAATGCCATACCTCATGCCTTGTGAAGTTGTTGAGTTCCTCTTGCATTGCCAACACCCAATCCGAATCTCTTAATGCATCTTCCACCCTGTATGGCTCAATAGAAGACACAAAAGAGTAATGTTCACAAAAATGAGTGACTCGAGATCGAGTTGTTACCCCCTTATGAATATCACCGAGGATGGAGTTCACGGGGTGATCTCTTTGAATCGCTTGATGGACTCTTGGGTGTGGCGGTCTTGGACCCTGTATTTCTTGATCATCTTCCTTGTCTTGATCAACTTCATCTCCCCCTTGATCATTGTCCTTCTCTTGAGGTGGCTCATCCTCTTGTTCTTCATCTTCATTGTGTTGAGCCTGATCCTCATCTTGAGTTGGTGGAGATGCTTGATTGGAAGATGACGGTTGATCTTGTGCTTGAATTGGCTCTTCGGGTTCCTTAGGACACACGTCTCCAATGGACATGTTCCTTAGCGTGACGCACAGAGCCTCTTCATCATCTAGCTCATCAAGATCAACTTGCTCCACTTGGGAGCCATTAGTATCATCAAACACAATGTCACAAGAAACCTCAACTAATCCAGTGGATTTGTTGAAGACTCTATATGCCCTTGTGTTTGAATCATATCCTAGTAAAAAGCCTTCTACAGCCTTAGGAGCAAATTTAGATTTTCTACTTCTTTTAATAAGAATAAAACATTTGCTACCAAAGACTCTAAAATATGAAACATTGGGCTTTTTACCGGTTAGGAGTTCATATGATGTCTTCTTGAGGATTCGATGAAGGTATATCCGGTTGATGGAGTAGCCGGCGGTGTTAATCGCCTCAGCCCAAAACCGGTCCGGAGTCTTGTACTCATCAAGCATGGTCCTCGCCATGTCCAATAGAGTTCGATTCTTCCTCTCCACTACACCATTTTGCTGAGGTGTGTAGGGAGAAGAGAACTCATGCTTGATGCCCTCCTCCTCAAGAAAGCCTTCAATTTGAGAGTTCTTGAACTCCGTCCCGTTGTCGCTTCTTATTTTCTTGATCCTTAATCCGAACTCATTTTGAGCTCGTCTCAAGAATCCCTTTAAGGTCTCTTGGGTTTGTGATTTTTCCTGCAAAAAGAACACCCAAGTGAAGCGAGAATAATCATCCACAATAACTAGACAGTACTTACTCCCACTGATGCTTATGTAAGCTATCGGGCCGAATAGATCCATGTGGAGTAGCTCAAGCGGCCTGTGAGTTGTCATGATGTTCTTGTGTGGATGATGAACACCAACTTGCTTCCCTGCTTGACATGCGCTACAAACCCTGTCTTTCTCAAAATGAACATTTGTTAGTCCCAAAATGTGTTCTCCCTTTAGAAGCTTATGAAGATTCTTCATACCAACATGGGCTAGTCGGCGATGCTAGAGCCAACCCATATTAGTCTTAGCAATTAAGCAAGTATCAAGTTCAGCTCTATCAAAATCAACTAAGTACAACTGACCCTCTAATACTCCCTTAAATGTTACTGAATCATCACTTCTTCTAAAGACAGTAACACCTATATCCGTAAAAAGACAGTTGTAGCCCATTTTACATAATTGAGAAACAGAAAGCAAGTTGTAATCTAAAGAATCTACAAGAAAGACATTGGAAATAGAGTGGTCAGGAGATATTGCAATTTTACCAAGTCCTTTGATCAAACCTTGATTTCCATCCCCGAACGTGATAGCTCTTTGGGGATCTTCGTTTTTCTCGTAGGAGGAGAACATCCTTTTCTTCCCTGTCATGTGGTTTGTACACCCGCTATCAATTATCCAACTTGAGCACCCGGATGCATAAACCTACAAAACAAGTTTAGGCCTTGTTCTTAGGTACCCAAACGGTCTTGGGTCCTTTCACATTAGAAACAAGCACCTTAGTACCCAAACACAAGTATTGGAGCCCTTGTGTTTGCCCCAACATATTTGGCAACTACTTTTCCTGATTTGTTAGTTAAAACATAGGATGCATCAAAAGTTTTAAATGAAACATTATGTTCATTTGATGCAGTAGGAGATTTCTTTTTAGGCATTTTAATGTGAGTGGAATGCCTAGAGCTAGATGCCTCATTCTTGTACATAAAAGCATGATGGGAAATAGAATGAGACTTTTTAGCATGAATTCTCCTAATCTTATGCTCAGGATAACCAGTAGGATATAAAATATAACCCTCGTTATCTTGAGCCATGGGAGCTTTGCCCTTAACAAAATTAGACAATCTTTTAGGGGCATTAAGTTTGACATTGCTTCCTCGTTGGAAACCAATGCCATCCTTGATGCCAGGGCGTCTCCCATTATAGAGCATGCTTCTAGCAAATTTAAAATTTTCATTCTCTATCTCATGCTCATTAATTTTAGCAGTTAATTGAGCTATGTGATCATTTTGTTCTTTAATTAAAGCTAGGTGATCATGAATAGCATCAACATTAACGTCTCTACATCTAGTACAAATAGAGACATGATCAACACTAGATGTAGAGGGTTTGCAAACATTTAATTCATCAATCTTAGCATGTAAAATAGCATTCTCATCTCTAAGATTGGATATAGAAGCATTGCAAACATTTAAATCTTTAGCCTTTGAAATTAAACTAGCATTTTTAATTTTAAGGCTAGAAATTGATTCATTCAACTTATCAATTTTAGCAATCAAACTAGCATTATCATTTGTAAGATTGACAATTGAATCATGACAAACATTTGATTTTTTAACCTTCGCAAGTAAATTACCGTTCTCATTTCTAAGGTTGGAAATGGTGTCATGGCAAATGCTAAGCTCCTTAGTCAAATTTTCATTCTTTTCTACTTCCTGAACATAAGCATTCTTTACCTTAACATGTTTTTTTATTTTCCTTAATAATGAATTCCTCTTGGCTATCCAAGAGTTCATCCTTCTCATGAATGGCACCTATCAATTCATTTAGTTTTTCCTTTTGTTGTATGTTAAGGTTGGCAAAAAGACTAAGCAAATCATCCTCATCTTCACTAGAACTACCCTCATCACTAGATGTTGTATATTTAGTGGAGGCTCTAGATTTTACCTTCTTCTTTTTGCCGTCCTTTGCCATGAGCCACTTGTGGCCGACGTTGGGGAAGAGGAGGCCCTTGTTGACGGCGATGTTGGAGGCGTCCTCGTCGGAGGGGCAGTCGGTGGTGGTCTCGTCGGAGTCCCATTCCCGACACACGTGGGCATCGCCTCCCTTCTTCTTGTAATATCTCTTCTTCTCCTTCTTCTTCCCCCTCTTGTCGTTTTCCCTGACACTATCAATAGACATAGGGCATTTAGCGATAAAATGATCGGGCTTACCATATTTGTAGCACACTTTCTTGAAGCGGGGTTTGTAATCCTTCCCCCTCCTTTGTTTGAGGATTTGGCGAAAGCTCTTGATGATGAGTGCCATTTCCTCGTTGTCGAGATTGGAGGCGTCGATGGGGAGCCTACTTGATGTAGACTCTTCTTTCTTCTCCTCCGTCGCTTTGAATGCGACGGGATGCACCTCGGGTGTGGAGGTGCCGCCTTGCTCGACGATTTGTTTGGAGCCTTTGATCATCAACACAAAGCTCACAAACTTTCCTATCACTTCCTCGAGAGACATTAGCTTATATCTAGGATCACCACATATTAATTGAACTTGCGTAGGATTACGAAAAACGAGTGATCTTAGAATAACCTTGTGAGAGCACCTAGAGGGGGGTGAATAGGTGATCCTGTAAAACTTGAAACTTAATCCACAAAACTTGATTAGGAGTTAGCACAAATAAAGCCAAGTGGCAAAAGAAGAGTCTTTGCAAGACACGATAACCACAAGAAAATCAATCACAGATAGACACAGTGGTTTATCCCGTGGTTCGGCCAAGTTCAACACTTGCCTACTCCACGTTGTGGCGTCCCAACGGACGAGGGTTGCAATCAACCCCTCTCAAGCGGTCCAAAGACCCACTTGAATACCACGGTGTTTTGCTTTGCTTTACTATATCCCGTTTGCGAGGAATCTCTACAACTTGGAGCCTCTCGCCCTTACACTTTGATGTTCACAAAGAAGCACGGAGTAAGGGAGGAATGAGCAACTCACACAAGACACAAATATCACAGCAAATACTCACGCACAAGACCCAGACTTGAGCTCAAGAGACTATCATGAGTTTCACACTAGAACGGAGCTCAAATCACTAAGAATGTCGAACAAGTGCGCAAGAATGAAGTGTGAGTGGTCAACAATGCTCAAGGAATGCTTGGTGTGCTCCTCCATGCGCCTAGGGGTCCCTTTTATAGCCCCAAGGCAGCTAGGAGCCATTGAGTGCATTCCAGGAAGGCAATTCTTGCCTTCTGTCGTCTGGCGCACCGGACACTGTCCGGTGCAGATTTCTTTCCTTCTTTGGCGAAGCCGACCGTTGGCGATTTGGAGCCGTTGGCGCACCGGACACTGTCCGGTGCACACCGGACAGTCCGGTGCCCCATCTGACCGTTGGCTCGTGCCACGCGTCGCGCGCGGATTCCGCGGCTGACCGTTGGCCCGGCCGACCGTTGGCTCACCGGACAGTCCGATGCACACTGGACAGTCCGGTGAATTATAGCCGTACGCCGTTAATCACTTCCCGAGAGCAGCAAGTTCGCCTGAGCCAGCCTGGCACACCGGACACTGTCCGGTGCACCACCGGACACTGTCCGGTGCACCCAGACAGAGCTGACTTTGGCTGAACAAAGCCATCTTTAATTTCAACTTGATTTTTCCTGTTTCCAGCACTTAGACACAATACATTAGTCTCTAAAACAATGTACTAAGTCTGAGAAACATACTTTTATACTTGATTTGTACTTTCTCCACCATTTAACACTTAGGCACTTGTGTTAGACACTAAATCACCAAAATACTTAGAAATGGCCCAAGGGCACATTTCCCTTTCAATCTCCCCCTTTTTGGTGATTTATGCCAACACAACACAAAGCAAGTAGAATAAGTGCAAAATCACTTCAAATAAGAACTCAAAATTGTTTTGATTCAAATTTGTCATATATGGATCATTCTTTGCCACTACTTGGTTTGTTTTTGCAAATCAAACTCAATTTCCTATCTCTAAGTCAAACACACATGTTGAAACATAAAGAGAGATATTTTACGAGAAATTGATCAAGGATTCAAAAACTCCCCCTTTTTCCTATAATTAAGCCTTCTCCCCACAAGAGACCAACTTTTGACAATAAGAGGCAAACAAGAGTATTTTGACAAACAAACAACTCTAACTCTACTATTTTCAAAATTCACAAGTGGTAGCTGATCCATTTATTGCTTTGGCCTTATTTTCTCCCCCCTTTGGCATCAAGCACCAAAACGGGATCAATTTTGCCCTTTAACCCCATTGCCTCACCAAAATCTTCAACTAAGAGTAAAAAGGCAATAGGAGCATAGAGATGAACTTGGAATAAGTTACTCTTTTATCGGAGTGCAGTGGAAGTCTTGCATGGTCCAAGTTCACCTTTTCCCTTTCAAACCTCCTTTGAGACTAAATTAAGTAAACTCAAGTACACAGTTAGTCTCAAAGGGTCAAGTTGTAGCACATCTCCCTCTAAATATGTGCATCACTTGCAAGTGGACTTGTGAGGTCCGGGGAGTGTTTGTACAACTTGAGCACCATAAATAAACAACAAAATGCTTAAGGAACATGATCAAGGCATAAAACACATGTATGCTACAAATCAATCCAAGTTCCGCGAATCTAAGACATTTAGCTCACTACGCAACGTGCAAAAGGTCTGCTCATCTAAAGGCTTGGTAAAGATATCGGCTAGCTAGTTCTCGGAGCTAACATGAAACACTTCGATATCTCCCTTTTGCTGGTGGTCTCTCACAAAGTGATGCCGGATGTCTATGTGCTTTGTGCGGCTGTGTTCAACAGGATTATCCGCCATGCGGATAGCACTCTCATTATCACATAGGAGTGGGACTTTGCTTAGATTGTAGCCAAAGTCCCTGAGGGTTTGCCTCATCCAAAGTAGTTGCGCGCAACACTGTCCTGCGGCAACGTACTCGGCAACGGAAGTTTGTTTCTTAGAACTCCATGACACCAGGGACCTTCCTAAGAATTGGCACGTCCCCGATGTACTCTTCCTATCGACCTTACATCCAGCATAATCGGAGTCTGAGTATCCAATCAAGTCAAAAGTAGATCCCTTTGGATACCAGATCCCGAAGCAAGGTGTAGCGACTAAATATCTAAGAATTCGCTTCACCGCCACTAAGTGACACTCCCTTGGATCGGATTGAAATCTAGCACACATGCATACACTAAGCATAATATCCGGTCTACTAGCACATAAATAAAGTAAAGACCCTATCATACACCGGTATGCCTTTTGATCAACGGACTTACCTCCTTTGTTGAGGTCGGTGTGTCCGTCGGTTCCCATTGGAGTCTTTGCAGGCTTGGCGTCCTTCATCCCGAATCGCTTGATCAAGTCTTGCGTGTACTTCGTTTGGGAGATGAAGGTCCCATCCTTGAGTTGCCTCACTTGGAACACAAGGAAATAGCTTAACTCGCCCATCATCGACATCTCAAACTTTTGAGTCATCACCTTGCTAAACTCTTCACAAGACTTTTGGTTAGTAGAACCAAATATTATGGCATCGACATAAATTTGGCACACAAAAAGATCACCATCACATGTCTTAGTAAAAAGAGTTGGATCAGCTTTCCCAACCTTGAAAGCATTAGCAATTAAAAAGTCTCTAAGGCATTCATACCATGCTCTTGGGGCTTGCTTAAGTCCATAGAGCGCCTTAGAGAGCTTACACACGTGGTCGGGGTACCGTTCATCCTCGAAGCCAGGGGGTTGCTCCACGTACACCTCCTCCTTGATTGGCCCGTTGAGGAAAGCGCTCTTCACATCCATTTGGAACAACCTGGAAGAATGGTGAGCGGCATATGCTAGCAAAATACGAATAGATTCTAGCCTAGCCACAGGAGCAAAAGCCTCCTCAAAGTCCAAACCTGCGACTTGGGCATAACCTTTTGCCACAAGTCGAGCCTTGTTCCTTGTCACTACCCCGTGCTCGTCTTGTTTGTTGCGGAACACCCACTTGGTTCCCACAACATTTTGCTTGGGACGAGGCACCAGTGTCCAAACTTCATTTCTCTTGAAGTTATTGAGCTCCTCTTGCATGGCCAACACCCAGTCTGGATCTAGCAAGGCCTCTTCTACCCTGAAAGGCTCAATAGAAGAGACAAAGGAGTAATGCTCACAAAAATTAACTAATCGAGATCGAGTAGTTACTCCCTTGCTAATGTCACCCAAAATTTGGTCGACGGGATGATCCCTTTGAATCATCGCTCGGACTTGGGTTGGAGGTGCCGATTGTGCTTCTTCTTCCATTACTTGATCATCTTGTGCTCCCCCTTGATCACATGCCTCCTCTTGATGAACCTGTTCATCTTCTTGAGTTGGGGGATGCACCATTGTTGAGGAAGAAGGTTGATCTTGCTCCTTTTGTTCCATTGGCCTCACATCTCCAATCGCCATGGTGCGCATTGCGGCCGTTGGAACGTCTTCTTCATCTACATCATCAAGATCAACAACTTGCTCTCTTGGAGAGCCATTAGTCTCATCAAATACAACGTCGCTAGAGACTTCAACCAAACCCGATGATTTGTTGAAGACCCTATACGCCTTTGTATTTGAGTCATAACCTAACAAAAACCCTTCTACAACTTTGGGAGCAAACTTAGAATTTCTACCCTTCTTCACTAGAATATAACATTTGCTCCCAAATACACGAAAGTAAGATACATTGGGTTTGTTACCGGTTAGAAGCTCATACGAAGTCTTCTTGAGGAGACGGTGAAGGTAGACCCGGTTGATGGCGTGACAAGCCGTGTTCACGGCTTCCGACCAAAAGCGCTCGGGGGTCTTGAACTCTCCAAGCATCGTCCTCGCCATGTCTATAAGCGTCCTGTTCTTCCTCTCTACCACACCATTTTGTTGTGGTGTGTAGGGAGCGGCGAACTCGTGCTTTATTCCTTCATCCTCAAGATACTCCTCTACTTGAAGGTTCTTGAATTCGGACCCATTGTCGCTCCTTATCTTCTTCACCTTGAGCTCAAACTCGTTTTGAGCTCTCCTTAGGAAGCGCTTGAGGGTCCCTTGGGTTTCAGATTTATCCTGCAAAAAGAATACCCAAGTAAAGCGGGAAAAATCATCAACTATAACAAGACCATACTTACTTCCTCCTATGCTTAGATAGGCGACGGGTCCGAAGAGGTCCATATGAAGTAACTCCAGGGGTCTTGATGTTGTCATCACATTTTTGGCATGATGAGAGCTTCCCACCTGTTTCCCTGCTTGATAAGCTGCACAAGGTCTATCTTTTTCGAAAGTAACATTAGTTAGACCTATCACGTGTTCTCCCTTTAGAAGCTTGTGAAGGTTCTTCATCCCCACATGTGCTAAGCGGCGATGCCATAGCCAGCCCATGCTAGTCTTAGCAATTAACCATGCATCTAGACCGGCCTCTTCTTTTGCAAAATCAACTAAATAGAGTTTGCCGTCTAATATACCCTTAAAAGCTAATGAACCATCACTTCTTCTAAAGACATACACATCTACATTTGTGAATAGACAATTATATCCCATATTACATAATTGACTCACAGACAACAAGTTATATCCAAGCGACTCAACTAAGAACACATTAGAAATAGAGTGCTCGGATGAAATAGCAATTTTTCCTAACCCTTTCACCTTGCCTTGGTTCCCATCACCGAATATAATTGAATCTTGGGGATCCTTGTTCTTGACGTAGGAAGAGAACATCCTCTTTTCCCCCGTCATGTGGTTTGTGCATCCGCTGTCGATAATCCAGCTTGAGCCCCCGGATGCATAAACCTGCAAGGCAAATTTAGGCTTGGGTCTTAGGTACCCAACTCATGTTGGGTCCTACAAGGTTAGTCACAATCGTCTTAGGGACCCAAATGCAAGTCTTGTCTCCCTTGCATTTTGCCCCTAATTTTCTAGCAATTATTTTCCTATCCTTTCTACAAATCGCAAACGAGGCATTGCAAGCATGATAGATTGTAGAAGGTTCATTAGTCTTCCTAGGAATATGAGCAACACATGATGGATGACATTTCTCCTAGGCATATCTCTACCATGCATATAGGAAGAACTTGAAGCAAACATTGCATTTGAATCATAAGCATGTGAGACAATATCATTGCAATTTCTATCATGATGAATATTCCTAGAATATCTCCTATCATGGTATAAGAAAGCATGGTTCTTTTGCACACTATTTGCCATAGGGGCCTTCCCTTTCTCCTTGATGGAGATGGGAGCCTTATGGCTTGTCAAGTTCTTGGCTTCCCTCTTGAAGCCAAGCCCATCCTTAATTGAGGGGTGTCTACCAACCGTGTAGGCATCCCTAGCAAATTTTAGTTTTTCAAATTCACTCTTGCTAGTCTTAAGTTGGGCAGTAAGACTAGCCACTTCATCATTCAATTTAGAAATTGAAACTAGGTGTTCACTACAAGCATCAACATTAAAATCTTTACACCTAGTGCAACCTACAACATGTTCTACACAAGATGTTGATTTATTAGCTATTTCTAACTTAGCACTCAAATAATCGTTTATGCTCTTTAAACTAGAAATAGAGTCATGGCATGTAGACAATTCACAAGAAAGCATTTCATTCCTTTTTGTTTCTAAAGCAAGGGATTTTTGAGCTTCTACAAACTTATCATGTTCATCATATAAGAGATCCTCTTGCTTTTCTAGCAATCTATTCTTATCATTCAAAGCATCAATCAATTCATTTATTTTATCAATCTTAGTTCTATCAAGGCCCTTGAATAAACTAGCATAGTCTATTTCATCATCATCACTAGACTCATCCTCACTGGAAGAAGCATAAGTGGATTTTTCGAGCGTTTACCTTCTTCTCCTTTGCCATGAGGCAGGTGTGATGCTCATTGGGGAAGAGAGCCGACTTATTAAAGGCGGTGGCGGCGAGTCCTTCGTTGTCGTAGTCGGACGACGAACAATCTGAGTCCCACTCCTTTCCAAGGTGTGCCTCGCCCTTAGCCTTCTTGTATGCCTTCTTCTTTTCCCTCTTGTTCCCTTGTTCCTGGTCACTATCATTATCAGGACAGTTAGCGATAAAATGACCAATCTTACCACATTTGAAGCATGAGCGCTTCCCCTTTGTCTTGGTCTTGTTTGGATGCTCCTTGTGACCCTTTAGCGCCGTCTTGAAGCGCTTGATGATGAGGGCCATTTCTTCATCATTAAGTCCGTCCGCCTCAATTTGTGCCACCTTGCTAGGTAGCGCCTCCTTGCTCCTCGTTGCTTTGAGAGCAATGGTTTGAGGCTCTTGGATTGGGCCATTCAACGCATCGTCAACGTACCTTGCTTCCTTGATCATCATACGCCCGCTTACAAACTTTCCAAGTATCTCTTCGGGCGTCATCTTTGTGTACCTAGGATTCTCACGAATATTGTTCACAAGATGAGGATCAAGGATAGTAAAGTACCTTAGCATTAGGCGGACGACGTCGTGGTCCGTTCATCGCGTGCTTCCATAGCTCCTTATTTTGTTGACGAGGGTCTTTAGCCGGTTGTATGTTTGAGTTGGCTCCTCGCCCCTAATCATCGCGAATCTACCAAGTTCGCCCTCCACCAACTCCATCTTGGTGAGCATGGTAACGTCATTCCCCTCATGTGAGATCTTGAGGGTGTCCCAAATCTTCTTGGCGTTATCCAAGCCGCTCACTTTATGGTATTCATCCCTGCACAATGATGCTAGAAGAACAGTAGTAGCTTGTGCATTTTTGTGAATTTGCTCATTGATAAACATGGGACTATCACTACTATCAAAATGCATTCCATTCTCAACTATCTCCCATATGCTTGGATGGAGAGAGAACAAATGACTACGCATTTTGTGACTCCAAAATCCGTAGTCCTCTCCATCAAAGTGAGGAGGTTTACCAAGTGGAATGGAGAGTAAATGAGCATTTGTGCTTTGCGGAATACGAGAGTAATCAAAAGAAAAGTTTGAATTGACCGTTTTCTTTTTCTCGTAGTCGTCATCGTCCTTTTGGGAAGAAGTGGACTCATCGTTGTCGTCGTAGTAGATGATCTCCTTGATGCGCCTTGTCTTCTTCTTCTTCCCGTCTCTTCTTTTGTGGCTCGAGCCCGAGTCCATAGGCTTGTCATCTTTCGGCTCATTGAAGATAGACTCCCTCTCGTTGTTGTTGACCACCATCCCCTTTCCCTTAGGATCCATCTCTTCGGGCGATTAGTCCCTTCTTGAAGAGACCGACTTTGATACCAATTGAGAGCACCTAGAGGGGGGGTGAATAGGTGATCCTGTAAAACTTGAAACTTAATCCACAAAACTTGATTAGGAGTTAGCACAAATAAAGCCAAGTGGCAAAAGAAGAGTCTTTGCAAGACACGATAACCACAAGAAAATCAATCACAGATAGACACAGTGGTTTATCCCGTGGTTCGGCCAAGTTCAACACTTGCCTACTCCACGTTGTGGCGTCCCAACGGACAAGGGTTGCAATCAACCCCTCTCAAGCGGTCCAAAGACCCACTTGAATACCACGGTTTTTTGCTTTGCTTTACTATATCCCGTTTGCGAGGAATCTCCACAACTTAGAGCATCTCGCCCTTACACTTTGATGTTCACAAAGAAGCACGGAGTAAGGGAGGAATGAGCAACTCACACAAGACACAAAGATCACAGCAAATACTCACGCACAAGACCCAGACTTGAGCTCAAGAGACTATCACGAGTTTCACACTAGAACGGAGCTCAAATCACTAAGAATGTCGAACAAGTGCGCAAGAATGAAGTGTGAGTGATCAACAATGCTCAAGGAATGCTTGATGTGCTCCTCCATGCGCCTAGGGGTCCCTTTTATAGCCCCAAGGCAGCTAGGAGCCGTTGAGTGCATTCCAGGAAGGCAATTCTTGCCTTCTGTCGTCTGGCGCACCGGAAACTGTCTGGTGCACCACCGGAAACTGTCCGGTGCGGATTTCTTTCCTTCTTTGGCGAAGCCGACCGTTGGCGATTTGGAGCCGTTGGCGCACCGGACACTGTCCGGTGCACACCGGACAGTCCGGTGCCCCATCTAACCGTTGGCTCGTGCCACGCGTCGCGCGCGGATTCCGCGGCCGACCGTTGGCCCGGCCGACCGTTGGCTCACGGGACAGTCCGGTGAATTATAGCCGTACGCTGTTAATCACTTCCCAAGAGCAGCAAGTTCGCCTGAGCCAGCCTGGCACACCGGACACTGTCCGGTGCACCACCGGACAGTCCGGTGCACCTAGACAGAGCTGACTTTGGCTGAACAAAGCCATCTTTAATTTCAACTTGATTTTTCCTGTTTCCAGCACTTAGACACAATACATTAGTCTCTAAAACAATGTACTAAGTCTGAGAAACATACCTTTATACTTGATTTGTACTTTTTCCACCATTTAACACTTAGGCACTTGTGTTAGACACTAAATCACCAAAATACTTAGAAATGGCCCAAGGGCACATTTCCCTTTCAATCTCCCCCTTTTTGGTGATTTATGCCAACACAACACAAAGCAAGTTGGTCATCCCATTTTGTGCTCCCGAGGTTGCGCACTTGGTTGACCAAGGTCTTGAGCCGGTTGTACATCGCTTGTGGCTCCTCTCCTTGGTTGAGGATGAATCGACCGAGCTCCCCCTCGATCGTCTCCCGCTTGGTGATCTTGGTCACCTCATCCCCTTCGTGCGCGGTCTTAAGTACGTCCCAAATCTCTTTGGCGCTCTTCAACCCTTGCACCTTATTATACTCCTCTCGACATAGAGAGGCGATGAGTATAGTAGTGGCTTGGGAGTTGAAGTGCCGGATTTGGGCGACCTCGTCCGAGTCGTAGCCCTCATCCCCTACGGATGGTACCTGCACTCCAAACTCAACAATATCCCATATGCTTGCGTGGAGTGAGGTTAAGTGCTTGAAGAACAAGAATGAGGAAGAAGAAAGCGATCCAAGAACAAGAGCTCAAAGAACACGAGCAAAACTCTCTCTCTAGTCACTAGGTGTTTGGAGTGTGTTTGAGACTTGGAGAGGCTTTGATTCTTTTGAATTGTGTCTTGTATTGATTGCACTAGCTCTTGTATTGAATGGGATGTCTGAAAAACTTGGATACTTGGAGTGGTGGTGGTTGGAGGGTATTTATAGCCCTAACCACCAATTCAACCGTTGGGGAGGCTGTCTGTCGATGGGCGCACCGGATAGTCCGGTACGCCACCGGACACTATCCGGTGCGCTAGCCACGTCACCCAACCGTTAGGGTTCTGACAGTTTTGACCGTTGGAGCTCTGACTTCTTAGGGCACCGGACAGTCCGGTGTCGCACCGGATAGGCACTGTTCACTGTCCGGTGCACCATCTGACGCTGCTCTGACTCTGCGTGAACTGTCCGCGCACTGTTCACGTTGCAGGCGACTATTGAAGTCGACCGTTGCGCTTGTTAGCCGTTGCACCGCTAGCACACTGGACAGCCGGTGAATTATAGCGGAGCGACTCTTCCAGAAACCTGAAGGTGGCAAGTTTGAAGTCGTGCGACCCTGGGCACCGAACACTGTCCGGTGCGCCAGTCTAGGGTTCTCTTCGGTTTCTTTTGCTCCTTTCGTTTTGAACCCTAACTTTGATCTTTTTATTGGTTTGTGTTGAACCTTTGGCACCTGTAGAATATATAATCTAAGAGCAAACTAGTTAGTCCAATTATTTGTGTTGGGTATTCAACCACCAAAACCATTTAGGAAAAGGTTTAAGCCCTATTTCCCTTTCAGTACCAAATGAAAGAGACATGATCAAAGGTATATAAATGAGCTATGTGTGCAATGTTTCAATCAAAGTTCCGAGAATCAAGTGTATTTAGTTCATTCCTAAGTTTGCTAAAAGTTTTCTCATCTAGTGGCTTGGTAAAGATATCGGCTAATTGGTTTGGGTGTTAACATAAGCAATTTCGATATCCCCCTTTTGTTGGTGATCTCTCAGAAAGTGATACCAGATGTCTATGTGCTTAGTGTGGCTGTGTTCAATGGGATTATCTGCCATGCAGACTGCACTCTCAGTATCACATAGGAGAGGGACTTTACTCAATTTGTAGCCATAGTCCCTAAGGATTTGCCTCATCCAAAGTAATTGCACACAACAATGGCCTGCGACAATGTACTCGGCTTCGACGGTGGAAAGAGCTACGGAGTTTTGTTTCTTTGAAGCCCATGACACCAGGGATCTCCCTAGAAACTGACAAGTCCCTGATGTGCTCTTCCCGTCAATTTTACACCCTGTCCAATCAACATCGGAATATCCTATTAAATCAAAAGTGGATCCCTTGGGGGTACCAAAGCCCAAACTTAGGAGTGTAAACTAAATACCTCATGATTCTTTTCACGGCCCTAAGGTGAACTTCCTTAGGATTAGCCTGGAACCTTGCACACATGCATACAGAAAGAATAATGTTGGGGACTTGTTCTCAAATGCTATGAATTAAGAACAAGGCAACACAGAATGTTAAAGGTTAAAGCCCTTCGTCCTTCGAAGCATTATTTCCCTTAGGATATAATGATCTTCAGACGAAGGTCATGAAGGACATACCTTCATCATCGCAGTATATGATAATGAAAGAAGAAGCATGTAAAATATGAGAAACAATATGAATAATCATATGATATTGTTAACTCATCTTTTATTATATTATCATGGATAAACAGAAATAATATAGAATTACATTTGTACCTTCGGCTTGACAGAAGGTGAAAGAACAAGTGTGATGCACGAGCGAGTACAAATCAGTGTGAACAGTATGGGGGTACTATTCATCTATTTATAGGCACAAGGCATAGCCTGTGTGAAATTACATTTATACCATTTACAATTAATTACATTCATGGCACAAACTATCATGGGTCAATCTGTCTTTTCATCTTTAAGTCGGTGCAACCCTTCGTCTTAAGGCATGTCGTTATGCCGAAGTTCCCTGGAAGGTAGCTTCGGCGTTATTTCTATACTGGTCTTCCGAAGTTGTTTCTTCTTACAGGACCTTCGGCTACGAAGCAGACCCCCAATAGTAGCCCCTTCGCGGTGTTAGATCGTTTTTCGTAACGAGCTTGATCCGTGAAAATTGTCCTAGGCTTCGGAATGCCGAAGGTCCAAAAAACACCTTCCCTGAGCTCGTGCCGAGAAACGATTAAATTAATCCGAGCGCGTGGTGGTCCCAGCATGCAGCGGGTATGCACGATCTCCCGATTCATCTCGCACGCACCATGGTCCACCGTTCAGTGAGTGCGGGTGATTGTTGAGCGGGTACGGGCGACTTGACGATTCACCTTCATACCTGCAACACTATATAAACAGACGGGTAGGTGTGAAGTTACCACAGCATTCATTGCCATTGCACTATTGTGTTGTTGAAAAAATTAATCATAGCCGAAGCTTTCTCATTGCATTCTCAAGCAAAGCATCGTTTTGATCTAGCTTCGTCATAAGAGAGAGCTTCGTCACAACCATAAAAATCATCAACATTCGTAAGAACTGCGAGGAACTCAACACCTGATGGCTAGAGTTTGTTCAACTGCTAGGGTGATTCGTGATGGAGAGGAGGCCGAAGCCACAGAGACTGCCCCGATCTCTGAAGTGATGAAACAATCGGGAATGGTTGTGAAAGAAGTAGCTGCTGACGAAGGTGCACCTGCTGCCGAAGCTGAATATGCTGACATTGAAGAAGATGTTGTTGATGAAGAAGAGGAAGATTATAATACTCTCATGCCAGCCAAGCCCAGTCACTTGGACTTTGGAAAGTCTACCGTTTTTAGGCTGATATGCCTATGATGATAAAGCTAGGCTACTTCGGAGAAGCTGATTCGTTTTGGTAGGGAAGAAACCACTCCGACACCGGAAAATGATGAGGTGGTAGTTTTCAGGAGTTTCTTCAGAGCGGGGTTGAGTTTTCCTTTGAACGAAATGATTAGGGAATGAAGCGTCCCCAATCCTCTGGGACTCAAATGTGATACAATTACTAGTCCCAGGAGGCTAGTAAACACATTTATACATCAGATGATACCAAATCTGCTTAAACGAGACAAACCTACAAAGGTGGCGAACAACTTTAAGAGTTGGTCCACAACTCGGGACATATCATCAAAGTGGGGCAGAAGCAGCCCGATATACGCAGCGAAGCAAATCAGCGGTCCAACAGCCACAGACAAGGTTGGGAACAGTCGTAACTCTTACCCGATCTCCTTTTTCTGAAAAACAACAAATAAGCAAGGGTGAGTACAAACGTACTCAGCAGTCCACCTTCACCCGCGGAATGGGGAAATCAGATATAATGCATGGAATATGTGGAGCTCGGAATATTTTGCAGAAACAACAGTATTTTATGCAGGGTTGTTTTTGAAAAACATTTTGTATTTTGCAAAGCGCATCCTCTCCAAAAGGAGCATGAAGTTTTTCAGTATTATAACAAAATCCCCTGGACTAAACCATCCAGGTATCTCAGCAGTTTCCCACTGGTTTTCATTTTCAAAAACAGCTATTAGACTTCCCGTCCACCATAGCTCACGGCTCAACCGTCGGTCCTTTTAAAAACCACTTTTCTCAAACACACCTTTTTTTTGGAAAACCAAACACTAATTGCCATACCACACCAGACTCGTCCATTCCTGTGGACACAGACTATTCGAATAGGTTCTCAAACTCTGCGCAGAGGTGTACACTTTACCCACTAGTCCGGCTCTGCGATCTCATGATCAATGAGATCCGAATCCGAATCTCTTTCTTTCCCCGCACGTCCTAACCTTAACGGTTATCCGGAAGGAGTCAGGCCACCACCATGTCCAAACCGGACAAAACTTTCCCCCTCCTTATCCTCCCGGTGCTCCCCAGCCTTCATAACCCTGGGGTTGGACCGTACGAGTTCAGATTGAGTGACTGCCCACACAGTCTCGAGTGGTTGTACTATTAAAGAGTACAGGTAGAGAAGATGACAAACCGGTCCTTATACGAGGGGACAATCCTTCTGCTCACGCCTAAACCAGCTGAGCCATCACCTTAGGCCCTCCCCTAAACCAGGGAGTCCCTGATTATCCCACTCACAAGGTGATAAGGGTGAAAACCCTTCATCATACACATTTTGAAAAGCATTTTCTTTTGAAAACCCACACCATTTTCTCAAATCATTTGTAACAAATATATTAAGGATTGATTGCGGCAAGCGGCTTGGGTGGCCATAATAACTTGTCTCAAAATCATATCATGCATAAAATAACAGGCTGAGGGTTGTGGTTGAAAGACATAGGTAATTTATGCATCAAAGGGATCCAGTGAGCTTGTCGTGCTTATTCGGCGAAGGGGGAAGGGGAGCTCGCGGAACTGGCTTCTGGCTCCACCGCCTAGCGTAGACTTGCAGATCTGGCCTCCACGAGACGGCACGAACGCTCCGATAACTATGCAACATGAACAAGCAAACATACAAACCAGCAAGTATACCAACAAATATTTAGTATAGTGGTCAGAAAAGCGATATATGGATGGGTAGAGTCTTGAGTAGAATCTGTGTCATGTGGTGTTGTGATATTACTGGTGGTGGAGCGGAGGTGCTTACCAGGAGGGTGGACTGGAGGCGAAGCGACACTATGCGTGTAGCCGGTAGAGCAGAGTAACTGAGTGGGTGGGGTGTTTGCCTTGGTTGAGGGTGTTGAGTGTGTGTGGAGAGGGAGAGGGTAGTTGGGTGTATTTATAGCTGGGTGTATGTGGTGTAGCACAGTGAAGTTCACTGTTGGTGAGAATAGTGACGAATGAATCGTCTGACTTAGTATGAACAGGAGAGTTATAGGCAGAATATGGGACAAGAGTATTTTGGGAGTTTTCTGGAATATGGACCATGCTTAAGGGATGACATGGTTGGATAGGGAATAATTCGATAAGAATTTAGAAACAAGAATTATTGGAATCTGAGTTTGGGAGCCTGGTTCGAAGGAATCTCAAAGTTAAGCGTGCTCAACTTGGAGAAACCTGGGATGGGTGACCAGATGGGAAGTTCCTACTGGAAGGAAAATCACAGTCACCGGAGTTCGTATGACTGGAACATGGGTCTGGCTGGTCTTAGGTGGACTGGACAGCATGATGGATGAGTAGTTGAAATTTGGGATGACTAGATGACCGATGAATAGTAACGATGATTAGTAACGATGAATAGTGGCGATGGAAAAGAAATTATAGATATCATCGATGAATAGTAACGATGATGAATAGTAATAACAAATAGTAACGATGATGAATAGTGTATGTGAATAGTAACGATGAATAGTAATGGTGAATAGTGATAGTGAATAGTCGTATGAACGAACGATGAACGATGAATAGGAACTATGAACGAACGGACGAACGATCGAATGATCGGACGAACGAACGATCGGAACTTCGGCAGCATAACGACAGGAAAAGATTATTTGGACGAACGAACGATCGAATGATCGTACGAACGAACGATCGGAATTTCGGCAGCATAACGGCAGGACAAAGATTATCTGGAAGAACGATGAATAGGGACTATGAACGAACGATGAATCGATGAATAGGGACTATGAACGAACAATGAACGATCGAATGATCGAACGAACGAACGATCGGAATTTCGGCAGCATAACGGCAGGACAAAGATTATCTGGAAGAACGATGAATAGGGACTATGAACGAACGATGAACGATGAATAGGAACTATGAACGAACGATGAACGATCGAATGATCGAATGAACGAACGATCGGAATTTCGGCAGCATAACGGTAGGAAAAAGATTATTTGGACGAACGAACGGACGAACGATCGAACGATCGGACGAACGGACGAACGAACCATGAACGATCGGACGAACGATCGAACGATCGGACGAACGAACGAACAAACTAAGAACATGGGACGAACGATTGAAGAACGATCGAACGATCCTTGTGCTAGTGTGTGCTTGTGTGGAACATGGAGTGGGTGTGTGTGTGGGGGGGAGAGAGTTGCCATGAAATGGCTTGGGGTGGGATGAGAGGAGGCCCTTGCCCCTCTATTTATAGCCATGGTGGGGGGATTAGGGGGAGGGATGAGAGGATTAGTGGGAGGATGAGAGGATTAGTGGGAGATTAGCATGGATTTGTCTTATATGAGTGTAATTAGCTTGTAGAGCTCACCGTATGACACTGGAGGCATACGTATACGTATGGGCATGAGGAAAGTTATGAAGAAAATATTTGTAGGGACTTGAAAAATGATTCTGAAGGTATTTCTCAAGAGGAAAATATCTGGAGATATATCGGTGGAATATTTGGGCAGTATTTCTGGAAAGAACTTGAAGGGGATCACTAGGGAAATATCTGGGCAGTATTTCTGGAAAGAATTTGAGGGGGATCACTCAGAAAATATTTGTAGGATATTTTGAGGAGGATTTTGGAGATAATATAGACCACTATATTTTATTTGTTGATACCAACTCGCAAACAAACATTTTGAAATGAAACTTGAAATTCATTTTGAATTTAGGGTGAGTTTGAGAAAATTTCAGGATTTGAATTTTTGGGATGCTACAAATCTACCCCACTTAAAAGGAATCTCGTCCTCGAGATTCGGCTTAGAAGGGTCATGGGTATAGCTTTACTTCAGCTACATATCTTCACTTTGCAACTCTTCGAGGAGATGGAACTTCAACAAAATCCGGCCTTTGAGGAGCATCCGGTTGCTGATTGCAAATGCTGATTCTGGCTACTCAAAGATCATCTTCAGGCTTCTAGGTTTCGCTTGGCGGCTAGCTTATTGAAGAAGCATCGATGCCAACACGCAAACCTTCCTCTTGCGAACTCCCACATTGATTCCTTCCTTGATTAGTCTTCTGGTGCTTCATCAACAAAACTTGGGTGACCACTTCTTCATCCAGGAACTTATATGCTTCGATGATCTGGTCCTCCACAAACTTGCTACATGCCTTCTTCTTTTCTCCACAGCAGGAACCTTACTGGAACACTACCCCACTTAAAATGAATGAGGGTAGGACTCTTGAATCTTGGGGATTTGAACTCCTTGAAGTACCTCATAACAAGGGTGTTACGGGGCCTTCTTCTGCTGTTGTTGCTTGAACAGGCTGCAGAGAAATGACTGACACAGGGTTGATTCTGGGACAACCTTCTTCTCATCTTTTCTTCACTATCTTCTTTTCTCTTCTCACTTCTCACTTTTCACTGCCTCTTTCTTTCTCTTTGCTCTTCCCACTCGAGGATTCTATCAAAGAGTATTACTATCATACACTGGAGGAAACCAAAGACTATGAACCATGTGCAACAGTCTTCAACCCAAGAATCACCAAGCATTGTGATCTTAGGGGCGAGGGAGTGGAAAATGGAGTTGCTTGCTATTTGGCAGGGGGGTTTATCTGGAGCGTGCTTTGCTTTGAGCGAGATGGGAGTTGGGGGAGCTGGGGGGGGGGGGGGGGTTTATAGGCGAGTGGGGGTGCTCGGGTTGCGGAGTAGTGGTGATGGAGTAGGTGCTACGCGGCAGCGGGTGCGATAAGGGGAGGGGGGCCTGGTGTTGCCGACGATGATGGTGGCGGTGGGTGCGCTGCAAAGGTGGCGTGGGCGGCGGTAGTGCGCTGCAAAGGGGGCATGGGCGGCGGTGCTAGTGCGCATGGAGGCGGGCACGCATGCGGGGGGCACGGGTGAGTGGTGGGGTCAATGACCCTGATGTTTGTGGTCTCTGGTTCCAAGAATCTTTGCCTCTCTGTATGGTAATAACTCCTTCTGTCCTCTTTTCCTGTTTACTTTGACTCAGGGGCAGTGCTTTGATTCTCACGGTCGGTCCTTTTGACTGAGCGGCTGGACTGGTTCCTTCTGTAGCTTATTCCAGGCTTCAAGGGTAAGCTTCTCGGTATCTTCTTGGGTAAGGCACTTTTCTCTTGAGATGGGTTAAGATGAGAATGGAAGCATAAGGTGAGGATTAGATCTAATTTGTTATTTATGTTTTTAGAGAAAACCTTTCTTAAAAAGAAAGAAAACACACAAGCTAAGCAATGATCAGCACAAACAAATCAAATGTTTTGAATAGGGGAAGAATAGAGTTTTTCAAAGCACGGACTACTCAGATTCGGGGGCTAAGCATAACTACTATTGCTTGGCTCCTGAATTGAGAACTATGCAACTTATGAGCACTAACGTTAAAGCATCACATATGCACTCAAAAGAGGAGAAAACATCAAGCGAAATTCATTTTGAAATGCCCTAGGGGGTCACACAATTAGAGTTTTGCAAAACACTGGTCTACACGATTACCTCTCATACAGGCAGGGCTCTAGCCAAAGTGAAGAAAAACTTCACTACCCAATGCATGCAGAGGACTGGGCATAACTAACTTCAGACCAGGCAGCTTCTCTTCTGGCAAGGCTGGCGCACAACTTCAATCTGAGACATCTCCTGGATGGGTCAAGAGGGAGCTGATGTTGATGACTTCTTCTGGCGGCGACTGAGATGGCAGGACAGGGTCGAACTCTTCTTCAAGCGGGACTGGCTCTTGTAGCTCCTCTAAGGGCGGCGGTGCTGGCGGGGTGCTTGCAGCTTCTTCTTTGACCTCAAGGGAGGGTGCTAGAATCTTCTTCATGGCGAGGGGCTCAAACAACTCTGGCGGGGGATCTTGGGAGGATTCAGGGTGCTCTTGCTTATCCATAGCCTTAGGGGAGACTGGAATTCCTTCCAAGACTATGGCTCCTTCCGGTAGTTCCCAAGCCTTCTTCTCTCCTTTGATAGAGACCGAGTGACCTTCAAGAATCTGGGGATCTTCAGCTCTGACAGATTGAACTAGGTTGGATGAAGCGGGCTCTTGGATCCGCAGGGCTCTACGTTGGTTATGGGTTACCAAGTAGGCCTCCATCAACTTCTGGACGTGCTCATCCTTGGCTTGCTTCAGGGCTTCAATAGCAATGACTTCACGACTCTCCAAGGCAGTTGCACGGGCTTGAGCTGAGGTGAGATCCACATGGAGCTGACGGTTGCGCTTCTCTGCATCTTCTGCTCGGGCAATCATCTGACGGTGGTGCCGAGCCAAGAAATCATACTGTGCATCAAGGGTGAGCAGGTATGCAGTGAGGTACACGACTGTGGGGTCGTCCTCAAGCAGCTGTTGCTCCTCCAATGCACGCATCCTGGCCATCCAAACAGGACGGTCTCTCTGAAAGGGCGGAAAGAATCTGAGCGGGGTGTCGGCCACTTCTTCTTCATAGATCTGACACAGGGCCCTCAATGCCTTGCGAGCGACGACTTGGCAGGTGTCTTTGAATCTGTGCCCAGCAGTAGTGACACTCCATTCCACATGGTGCGAACTGGATCCAATGTATACAGTCACGACACACTTCTCTGTGCCATGCTCGACGAACTCATGACCATCATACTCTGGCTGGCTCCTGATTCCGAGGCGGACTGTGCATGCTCTCAGCAACTTGGGGAAACCATCTTCATTCTGGCAGAAGCTGGTTTGGCACTGAACCTCCATCTGACTTCTGAGAGAAGGAAAGTGGGAAACATTTTTGAAATGAAGGGATGAGAGCAAGAATTTTCTTAAGAAAATAGTTTTGACTCAAAAACTTTTGATCAGGCTAAGGGTTACGTCCTGCGGCCAACCTAACAGTTCTGATACCACCTGAAGCGTCCCCAATCCTCTGGGACTCAAATGTGATACAATTACTAGTCCCAGGAGGCTAGTAAACACATTTATACATCAGATGATACCAAATCTGCTTAAACGAGACAAACCTACAAAGGTGGCGAACAACTTTAAGAGTTGGTCCACAACTCGGGACATATCATCAAAGTGGGGCAGAAGCAGCCCGATATACGCAGCGAAGCAAATCAGCGGTCCAACAGCCACAGGCAAGGTTGGGAACAGTCGTAACTCTTACCCGATCTCCTTTTTCTGAAAAACAACAAATAAGCAAGGGTGAGTACAAACGTACTCAGCAGTCCACCTTCACCCGCGGAATGGGGAAATCAGATATAATGCATGGAATATGTGGAGCTCGGAATATTTTGCAGAAACAACAGTATTTTATGCAGGGTTGTTTTTGAAAAACATTTTGTATTTTGCAAAGCGCATCCTCTCCAAAAGGAGCATGAAGTTTTTCAGTATTATAACAAAATCCCCTGGACTAAACCATCCAGGTATCTCAGCAGTTTCCCACTGGTTTTCATTTTCAAAAACAGCTATTAGACTTCCCGTCCACCATAGCTCACGGCTAACCGCCGGTCCTTTTAAAAACCACTTTTCTCAAACACACCTTTTTTTTTGGAAAACCAAACACTAATTGCCATACCACACCAGACTCGTCCATTCCTGTGGACACAGACTATTCGAATAGGTTCTCAAACTCTGCGCAGAGGTGTACACTTTACCCACTAGTCCGGCTCTGCGATCTCATGATCAATGAGATCCGAATCCGAATCTCTTTCTTTCCCCGCACGTCCTAACCTTAACGGTTATCCGGAAGGAGTCAGGCCACCACCATGTCCAAACCGGACAAAACTTTCCCCCTCCTTATCCTCCCGGTGCTCCCCAGCCTTCATAACCCTGGGGTTGGACCGTACGAGTTCAGATTGAGTGACTGCCCACACAGTCTCGAGTGGTTGTACTATTAAAGAGTACAGGTAGAGAAGATGACAAACCGGTCCTTATACGAGGGGACAATCCTTCTGCTCACGCCTAAACCAGCTGAGCCATCACCTTAGGCCCTCCCCTAAACCAGGGAGTCCCTGATTATCCCACTCACAAGGTGATAAGGGTGAAAACCCTTCATCATACACATTTTGAAAAGCATTTTCTTTTGAAAACCCACACCCTTTTCTCAAATCATTTGTAACAAATATATTAAGGATTGATTGCGGCAAGCGGCTTGGGTGGCCATAATAACTTGTCTCAAAATCATATCATGCATAAAATAACAGGCTGAGGGTTGTGGTTGAAAGACATAGGTAATTTATGCATCAAAGGGATCCAGTGAGCTTGTCGTGCTTATTCGGCGAAGGGGGAAGGGGAGCTCGCGGAACTGGCTTCTGGCTCCACCGCCTAGCGTAGACTTGCAGATCTGGCCTCCACGAGACGGCACGAACGCTCCGATAACTATGCAACATGAACAAGCAAACATACAAACCAGCAAGTATACCAACAAATATTTAGTATAGTGGTCAGAAAAGCGATATATGGATGGGTAGAGTCTTGAGTAGAATCTGTGTCATGTGGTGTTGTGATATTACTGGTGGTGGAGCGGAGGTGCTTACCAGGAGGGTGGACTGGAGGCGAAGCGACACTATGCGTGTAGCCGGTAGAGCAGAGTAACTGAGTGGGTGGGGTGTTTGCCTTGGTTGAGGGTGTTGAGTGTGTGTGGAGAGGGAGAGGGTAGTTGGGTGTATTTATAGCTGGGTGTATGTGGTGTAGCACAGTGAAGTTCATTGTTGGTGAGAATAGTGACGAATGAATCGTCTGACTTAGTATGAACAGGAGAGTTATAGGCAGAATATGGGACAAGAGTATTTTGGGAGTTTTCTGGAATATGGACCATGCTTAAGGGATGACATGGTTGGATAGGGAATAATTTGATAAGAATTTAGAAACAAGAATTATTGGAATCTGAGTTTGGGAGCCTGGTTCGAAGGAATCTCAAAGTTAAGCGTGCTCAACTTGGAGAAACCTGGGATGGGTGACCAGATGGGAAGTTCCTACTGGAAGGAAAATCACAGTCACCGGAGTTCGTATGACTGGAACATGGGTCTGGCTGGTCTTAGGTGGACTGGACAGCATGATGGATGAGTAGTTGAAATTTGGGATGACTAGATGACCGATGAATAGTAACGATGATTAGTAACGATGAATAGTGGCGATGGAAAAGAAATTATAGATATCATCGATGAATAGTAACGATGATGAATAGTAATAACAAATAGTAACGATGATGAATAGTGTATGTGAATAGTAACGATGAATAATAATGATGAATAGTAATGGTGAATCGTGATAGTGAATAGTTCGTATGAACGAACGATGAACGATGAATAGGAACTATGAACGAACGGACGAACGATCGAATGATCGGACGAACGAACGATCGGAATTTCGGCAGCATAACGACAGAAAAAGATTATTTGGACGAACGAACGATCGAATGATCGTACGAACGAACGATCGGAATTTCGGCAGCATAACGGCAGGACAAAGATTATCTGGAAGAACGATGAATAGGGACTATGAACGAACGATGAATCGATGAATAGGGACTATGAACGAACAATGAACGATCGAATGATCGAACGAACGAACGATCGGAATTTCGGCAGCATAACGGCAGGACAAAGATTATCTGGAAGAACGATGAATAGGGACTATGAACGAACGATGAACAATGAATAAGAACTATGAACGAACGATGAACGATCGAATGATCGAATGAACGAACGATCGGAATTTCGGCAGCATAACGGTAGGAAAAAGATTATTTGGACGAACGAACGGACGAACGATCGAACGATCGGACGAACGGACGAACGAACCATGAACGATCGGACGAACGATCGAACGATCGGACGAACGAACGAACAAACTAAGAACATGGGACGAACGATCGAAGAACGATCGAACGATCCTTGTGCTAGTGTGTGCTTGTGTGGAACATGGAGTGGGTGTGTGTGTGGGGGGGAGAGAGTTGCCATGAAATGGCTTGGGGTGGGATGAGAGGAGGCCCTTGCCCCTCTATTTATAGCCATGGTGGGGGGATTAGGGGGAGGGATGAGAGGATTAGTGGGAGGATGAGAGGATTAGTGGGAGATTAGCATGGATTTGTCTTATATGAGTGTAATTAGCTTGTAGAGCTCACCGTATGACACTGGAGGCATACGTATACGTATGGGCATGAGGAAAGTTATGAAGAAAATATTTGTAGGGACTTGAAAAATGATTCTGAAGGTATTTCTCAAGAGGAAAATATCTGGAGATATATCGGTGGAATATTTGGGCAGTATTTCTGGAAAGAACTTGAAGGGGATCACTAGGGAAATATCTGGGCAGTATTTCTGGAAAGAATTTGAGGGGGATCACTCAGAAAATATTTGTAGGATATTTTGAGGAGGATTTTGGAGATAATATAGACCACTATATTTTATTTGTTGATACCAACTCGCAAACAAACATTTTGAAATGAAACTTGAAATTCATTTTGAATTTAGGGTGAGTTTGAGAAAATTTCAGGATTTGAATTTTTGGGATGCTACAAATCTACCCCACTTAAAAGGAATCTCGTCCTCGAGATTCGGCTTAGAAGGGTCATGGGTATAGCTTTACTTCAGCTACATATCTTCACTTTGCAACTCTTCGAGGAGATGGAACTTCAACAAAATCCGGCCTTTGAGGAGCATCCGGTTGCTGATTGCAAATGCTGATTCTGGCTACTCAAAGATCATCTTCAGGCTTCTAGGTTTCGCTTGGCGGCTAGCTTATTGAAGAAGCATCGATGCCAACACGCAAACCTTCCTCTTGCGAACTCCCACATTGATTCCTTCCTTGATTAGTCTTCTGGTGCTTCATCAACAAAACTTGGGTGACCACTTCTTCATCCAGGAACTTATATGCTTCGATGATCTGGTCCTCCACAAACTTGCTACATGCCTTCTTCTTTTCTCCACAGCAGGAACCTTACTGGAACACTACCCCACTTAAAATGAATGAGGGTAGGACTCTTGAATCTTGGGGATTTGAACTCCTTGAAGTACCTCATAACAAGGGTGTTACGGGGCCTTCTTCTGCTGTTGTTGCTTGAACAGGCTGCGGAGAAATGACTGACACAGGGTTGATTCTGGGACAACCTTCTTCTCATCTTTTCTTCACTATCTTCTTTTCTCTTCTCACTTCTCACTTTTCACTGCCTCTTTCTTTCTCTTTGCTCTTCCCACTCGAGGATTCTATCAAAGAGTATTACTATCATACACTGGAGGAAACCAAAGACTATGAACCATGTGCAACAGTCTTCAACCCAAGAATCACCAAGCATTGTGATCTTAGGGGCGAGGGAGTGGAAAATGGAGTTGCTTGCTATTTGGCAGGGGGGTTTATCTGGAGCGTGCTTTGCTTTAAGCGAGATGGGAGTTGGGGGAGCTGGGGGGGGGGGTTTATAGGCGAGTGGGGGTGCTCGGGTTGCGGAGTAGTGGTGATGGAGTAGGTGCTACGCGGCAGCGGGTGCGATAAGGGGAGGGGGGCCTGGTGTTGCCGGCGATGATGGTGGCGGTGGGTGCGCTGCAAAGGTGGCGTGGGCGGCGGTAGTGCGCTGCAAAGGGGGCATGGGCGGCGGTGCTAGTGCGCATGGAGGCGGGCACGCATGCGGGGGGCACGGGTGAGTGGTGGGGTCAATGACCCTGATGTTTGTGGTCTCTGGTTCCAAGAATCTTTGCCTCTCTGTATGGTAATAACTCCTTCTGTCCTCTTTTCCTGTTTACTTTGACTCAGGGGCAGTGCTTTGATTCTCACGGTCGGTCCTTTTGACTGAGCGGCTGGACTGGTTCCTTCTGTAGCTTATTCCAGGCTTCAAGGGTAAGCTTCTCGGTATCTTCTTGGGTAAGGCACTTTTCTCTTGAGATGGGTTAAGATGAGAATGGAAGCATAAGGTGAGGATTAGATCTAATTTGTTATTTATGTTTTTAGAGAAAACCTTTCTTAAAAAGAAAGAAAACACACAAGCTAAGCAATGATCAGCACAAACAAATCAAATGTTTTGAATAGGGGAAGAATAGAGTTTTTCAAAGCACGGACTACTCAGATTCGGGGGCTAAGCATAACTACTATTGCTTGGCTCCTGAATTGAGAACTATGCAACTTATGAGCACTAACGTTAAAGCATCACATATGCACTCAAAAGAGGAGAAAACATCAAGCGAAATTCATTTTGAAATGCCCTAGGGGGTCACACAATTAGAGTTTTGCAAAACACTGGTCTACACGATTACCTCTCATACAGGCAGGGCTCTAGCCAAAGTGAAGAAAAACTTCACTACCCAATGCATGCAGAGGACTGGGCATAACTAACTTCAGACCAGGCAGCTTCTCTTCTGGCAAGGCTGGCGCACAACTTCAATCTGAGACATCTCCTGGATGGGTCAAGAGGGAGCTGATGTTGATGACTTCTTCTGGCGGCGACTGAGATGGCAGGACAGGGTCGAACTCTTCTTCAAGCGGGACTGGCTCTTGTAGCTCCTCTAAGGGCGGCGGTGCTGGCAGGGTGCTTGCAGCTTCTTCTTTGACCTCAAGGGAGGGTGCTGGAATCTTCTTCATGGCGAGGGGCTCAAACAACTCTGGCGGGGGATCTTGGGAGGATTCAGGGTGCTCTTGCTTATCCATAGCCTTAGGGGAGACTGGAATTCCTTCCAAGACTATGGCTCCTTCCGGTAGTTCCCAAGCCTTCTTCTCTCCTTTGATAGAGACCGAGTGACCTTCAAGAATCTGGGGATCTTCAGCTCTGACAGATTGAACTAGGTTGGATGAAGCGGGCTCTTGGATCCGCAGGGCTCTACGTTGGTTATGGGTTACCAAGTAGGCCTCCATCAACTTCTGGACGTGCTCATCCTTGGCTTGCTTTAGGGCTTCAATAGCAATGACTTCACGACTCTCCAAGGCAGTTGCACGGGCTTGAGCTGAGGTGAGATCCACATGGAGCTGACGGTTGCGCTTCTCTGCATCTTCTGCTCGGGCAATCATCTGACGGTGGTGCCGAGCCAAGAAATCATACTGTGCATCAAGGGTGAGCAGGTATGCAGTGAGGTACACGACTGTGGGGTCGTCCTCAAGCAGCTGTTGCTCCTCCAATGCACGCATCCTGGCCATCCAAACAGGACGGTCTCTCTGAAAGGGCGGAAAGAATCTGAGCGGGGTGTCGGCCACTTCTTCTTCATAGATCTGACACAGGGCCCTCAATGCCTTGCGAGCGACGACTTGGCAGGTGTCTTTGAATCTGTGCCCAGCAGTAGTGACACTCCATTCCACATGGTGCGAACTGGATCCAATGTATACAGTCACGACACACTTCTCTGTGCCATGCTCGACGAACTCATGACCATCATACTCTGGCTGACTCCTGATTCCGAGGCGGACTGTGCATGCTCTCAGCAACTTGGGGAAACCATCTTCATTCTGGCAGAAGCTGGTTTGGCACTGAACCTCCATCTGACTTCTGAGAGAAGGAAAGTGGGAAACATTTTTGAAATGAAGGGATGAGAGCAAGAATTTTCTTAAGAAAATAGTTTTGACTCAAAAACTTTTGATCAGGCTAAGGGTTACGTCCTGCGGCCAACCTAACAGTTCTGATACCACCTGAAGCGTCCCCAATCCTCTGGGACTCAAATGTGATACAATTACTAGTCCCAGGAGGCTAGTAAACACATTTATACATCAGATGATACCAAATCTGCTTAAATGAGACAAACCTACAAAGGTGGCGAACAACTTTAAGAGTTGGTCCACAACTCGGGACATATCATCAAAGTGGGGCAGAAGCAGCCCGATATACGCAGCGAAGCAAATCAGCGGTCCAACAGCCACAGGCAAGGTTGGGAACAGTCGTAACTCTTACCCGATCTCCTTTTTCTGAAAAACAACAAATAAGCAAGGGTGAGTACAAACGTACTCAGCAGTCCACCTTCACCCGCGGAATGGGGAAATCAGATATAATGCATGGAATATGTGGAGCTCGGAATATTTTGCAGAAACAACAGTATTTTATGCAGGGTTGTTTTTGAAAAACATTTTGTATTTTGCAAAGCGCATCCTCTCCAAAAGGAGCATGAAGTTTTTCAGTATTATAACAAAATCCCCTGGACTAAACCATCCAGGTATCTCAGCAGTTTCCCACTGGTTTTCATTTTCAAAAACAGCTATTAGACTTCCCGTCCACCATAGCTCACGGCTCAACCGCCGGTCCTTTTAAAAACCACTTTTCTCAAACACACCTTTTTTTTGGAAAACCAAACACTAATTGCCATACCACACCAGACTCGTCCATTCCTGTGGACACAGACTATTCGAATAGGTTCTCAAACTCTGCGCAGAGGTGTACACTTTACCCACTAGTCCGGCTCTGCGATCTCATGATCAATGAGATCCGAATCTCTTTCTTTCCCCGCACGTCCTAACCTTAACGGTTATCCGGAAGGAGTCAGGCCACCACCATGTCCAAACCGGACAAAACTTTCCCCCTCCTTATCCTCCCGGTGCTCCCCAGCCTTCATAACCCTGGGGTTGGACCGTATGAGTTCAGATTGAGTGACTGCCCACACAGTCTCGAGTGGTTGTACTATTAAAGAGTACAGGTAGAGAAGATGACAAACCGGTCCTTATACGAGGGGACAATCCTTCTGCTCACGCCTAAACCAGCTGAGCCATCACCTTAGGCCCTCCCCTAAACCAGGGAGTCCCTGATTATCCCACTCACAAGGTGATAAGGGTGAAAACCCTTCATCATACACATTTTGAAAAGCATTTTCTTTTGAAAACCCACACCCTTTTCTCAAATCATTTGTAACAAATATATTAAGGATTGATTGCGGCAAGCGGCTTGGGTGGCCATAATAACTTGTCTCAAAATCATATCATGCATAAAATAACAGGCTCAGGGTTGTGGTTGAAAGACATAGGTAATTTATGCATCAAAGGGATCCAGTGAGCTTGTCGTGCTTATTTGGCGAAGGGGGAAGGGGAGCTCGCGGAACTGGCTTCTGGCTCCACCGCCTAGCGTAGACTTGCAGATCTGGCCTCCACGAGACGGCACGAACGCTCCGATAACTATGCAACATGAACAAGCAAACATACAAACCAGCAAGTATACCAACAAATATTTAGTATAGTGGTCAGAAAAGCGATATATGGATGGGTAGAGTCTTGAGTAGAATCTGTGTCATGTGGTGTTGTGATATTACTGGTGGTGGAGCGGAGGTGCTTACCAGGAGGGTGGACTGGAGGCGAAGTGACACTATGCGTGTAGCCGGTAGAGCAGAGTAACTGAGTGGGTGGGGTGTTTGCCTTGGTTGAGGGTGTTGAGTGTGTGTGGAGAGGGAGAGGGTAGTTGGGTGTATTTATAGCTGGGTGTATGTGGTGTAGCACAGTGAAGTTCACTGTTGGTGAGAATAGTGACGAATGAATCGTCTGACTTAGTATGAACAGGAGAGTTATAGGCAGAATATGGGACAAGAGTATTTTGGGAGTTTTCTGGAATATGGACCATGCTTAAGGGATGACATGGTTGGATAGGGAATAATTCGATAAGAATTTAGAAACAAGAATTATTGGAATCTGAGTTTGGGAGCCTGGTTCGAAGGAATCTCAAAGTTAAGCGTGCTCAACTTGGAGAAACCTGGGATGGGTGACCAGATGGGAAGTTCCTACTGGAAGGAAAATCACAGTCACCGGAGTTCGTATGACTGGAACATGGGTCTGGCTGGTCTTAGGTGGACTGGACAGCATGATGGATGAGTAGTTGAAATTTGGGATGACTAGATGACCGATGAATAGTAACGATGATTAGTAACGATGAATAGTGGCGATGGAAAAGAAATTATAGATATCATCGATGAATAGTAACGATGATGAATAGTAATAACAAATAGTAACGATGATGAATAGTGTATGTGAATAGTAACGATGAATAGTAATGGTGAATAGTAATGGTGAATAGTGATAGTGAATAGTTCGTATGAACGAACGATGAACGATGAATAGGAACTATGAACGAACGGACGAATGATCGAATGATCGGACGAACGAACGATCGGAATTTCGGCAGCATAACGACAGGAAAAGATTATTTGGACGAACGAATGATCGAATGATCGTACGAACGAACGATCGGAATTTCGGCAGCATAACGGCAGGACAAAGATTATCTGGAAGAACGATGAATAGGGACTATGAACGAACGATGAATCGATGAATAGGGACTATGAACGAACGATGAACGATCGAATGATCGAACGAACGAACGATCGGAATTTCGGCAGCATAACGGCAGGACAAAGATTATCTGGAAGAACGATGAATAGGGACTATGAACGAACGATGAACGATGAATAGGAACTATGAACGAACGATGAACGATCGAATGATCGAATGAACGAACGATCGGAATTTCGGCAGCATAACGGTAGGAAAAAGATTATTTGGACGAACGAACGGACGAACGATCGAACGATCGGACGAACGGACGAACGAACCATGAACGATCGGACGAACGATCGAACGATCGGACGAACGAACGAACAAACTAAGAACATGGGACGAACGATCGAAGAACGATCGAACGATCCTTGTGCTAGTGTGTGCTTGTGTGGAACATGGAGTGGGTGTGTGTGTGGGGGGGGGGGGAGAGAGTTGCCATAAAATGGCTTGGGGTGGGATGAGAGGAGGCCCTTGCCCCTCTATTTATAGCCATGGTGGGGGGATTAGGGGGAGGGATGAGAGGATTAGTGGGAGGATGAGAGGATTAGTGGGAGATTAGCATGGATTTGTCTTATATGAGTGTAATTAGCTTGTAGAGCTCACCGTATGACACTGGAGGCATACGTATACGTATGGGCATGAGGAAAGTTATGAAGAAAATATTTGTAGGGACTTGAAAAATGATTCTGAAGGTATTTCTCAAGAGGAAAATATCTGGAGATATATCGGTGGAATATTTGGGCAGTATTTCTGGAAAGAACTTGAAGGGGATCACTAGGGAAATATCTGGACAGTATTTCTGGAAAGAATTTGAGGGGGATCACTCAGAAAATATTTGTAGGATATTTTGAGGAGGATTTTGGAGATAATATAGACCACTATATTTTATTTGTTGATACCAACTCGCAAACAAACATTTTGAAATGAAACTTGAAATTCATTTTGAATTTAGGGTGAGTTTGAGAAAATTTCAGGATTTGAATTTTTGGGATGCTACAGGGAAGTTTTGGAAAATTACAAAATCTATCTTCATCAACTGACTCCTAACGCTATCGTTGGACTCAACGTCTTCATCTGGGCTCTCCGAAGCCAAGGAATAGACCCAAATGCCGAAGCCTTCTGCCGAGTGCACGAGCTTCATTATCAGACGAAGGCCAGAGAAGATGGTCTTCATGAGAATTTTGGTTGCTACAACTTCGCTTACCACAAAGACATGAAGACTCTGGTGGTTAGCTATCGCACCAAGTGGCCAACTGGTTGGAAAAATGAGTGGTTTTTTATGAAAGCTGATGAGAAGAAGAGGGAGAAGCTCAAGATGCCAGTACTGAGCCCTCTGAGCTTAAGCTTCGGGCTGACTAGGCCGTTGTGCCGTATGGAGCCGGGGTCACCATGCCAACAAGCTATGGCAGAATTCCGGGTAGTAGCCGAGCAGATCAGCACAAGAGATCTAGTCCAAGAAAATCTGGCCTATAAGGTGTTCTCGACGCTGAGTGAATGGAGCATGCCGAAGCTAAAGGGGACAAAGGAGAAGAAAGAACTTGTGCGACTACCTTATAAGTTCAAATTCGAGAAACAGTTCAAAGGGCCATGTCAAGAATGGTTAGAAATGATAGAAACCATGTGCAACGAAATTTTGGGAAATTACACTAAAAAGAAGATCAGCTGATGACTACTGCCTTTGGCACCCGACCGAAGTAAAGATTGAATCGGGTGATGGATGCCCTGAATTTTGAATATCCTGACTATGAGTGATTGAACAAGGGTGCCACAGGGCAAAAAAGAAAAAAATATTGTTGGAGACTTGTTCTCAAATGCTATGAATTAAGAACAAGGCAACATAAAATGTTAAATGTTAACGTCCTTCGTCCGTAGATCATTATTCCCTTGAGGATAATGAACTTCGGACGAAGGTTAATAAGAATACAATTACGAAGGTTAAATCTTCGTAATTAGATTTTGGTGAGTTGCATAAGACAAAATAAAATAAAGGGTATAAATAGAGGAATAAATCACAAACGAATCATGTTATATCATCGAATACATTTATACCTCTGCCTTGACAAAGTCTGATTCCCAACAGGTGCGATTGCGAAAATCAAAAAGCGTGAACAGTAATGGAATACTGTTCACTATTTATAGGCACAGGACGCAGCCTGTGAAGAATTACAATTATGCCCCTTATAAAAGCTTACAACATTGACTCAGACCTTTATGGACTAAAAGGTCATTCTATGTTTAAGTCGGTTTGTAATGACGAAGCTTCACGAAGAGGACCCTTCGGCTATCTTATGCTAACAGCTTCAGCCGAGGACCACTTCTTTCTATAAGACCTTCGGCGACGAAGCATAGACCCAACAGTAGCCCCTTTCGCGGTGCTAGATCGTTTTTCGTAACGAGCTTGATTCGTGAAAAAAGTCTCTTAAGCTTCGGAGCGCCGAAGGTCTGAAAAAACACCTTCCCTGAGCTCGTTGTCGAGAAACGATTCCATCTTCCAGCGTATAGCGGCCCCACCTTGCAGAGTTACTGTTCGGTCTCTGCGGTCCACCATGCAGCGAGTGCGAGCGGGTGTCCGCCTGGTGTAAAAATTCTGGCGCTTCGCCTTCTTACCTGCATCACTATATAAACAGACGAGTAGGTGTGAAGTTACCACAGCATTCATTGCTATTTGCACTGTTTCGCTGCCAAAATTTTTAGCCATCGCCGAAGCTTGACTCTAGGAATCGAACGAAGCTCCAGCTTGAAGCCTGCTTCGTCCAGAAAAACTTCGGAAGAAAGATATTTTTAAATTCCACAATTTCAGATTTAAATGGCCAGATTGCGTTCGACTGCTAGGGTTGAGCGTGAGGGAGGCGAAATTGAAGCTTCGGAGACTGTCCCTATCTCCGAAGCAATGCGACGTTCCGGGCTGGTAACTACAGAAGAAAACCCTACTGCTGAAACAGAACAAACAACTGCCGTAGTGGAAGAAGAAAACACTGAAGAAACTGATCCTGAAGATGATTCTCATATTGCCGCGCCAAGCAAGCCCAGCCATTTGGACTTTGGCAAGTCAACTGTTTCCAAGGCTGACTTCCCCAAGATGGTGAAGTCGGGTTATTTTACTGAAAATGAGAAGAAGTTACTTCGCTTTGGGGGGGAAGAAACTACCCCGAAGCCAGAAAAGGATGAAATAGTCATTTTCAAGAGCTTTTTAAAAGCTGGATTAAGATTTCCTTTAAATAGGATAATTTCTGGCGTACTAGATCAATTTGGTATCTACCTTCACCAGCTGACTCCCAATGCGATTGTCAGGCTTAGCGTATACATCTGGGCCCTCCGAAGTCAGGCGATGGAACCATTTGCCGACAGCTTTTGTCGAGTTCATGAACTACATTACCAAACGAAAGCCAGAAAAGACGGATTGCATGAAAATTTCGGTTGCTATAACTTTGCTTATCGGAAAACCACGAAGCTTCCCGTGATTAGCTACCGAAGCAAATGGCCGGCAGGCTGGAAATCAGAGTGGTTTTATGTCAAGGTTGACGAAGATAAAGAGAAGCTGGTTCAGAGCCCTCTTGAACTAACTTTCGGAGAGACAAGACCTCGATGCAAAATGACATTAGATGGTCCAACTTTGGCCGCGCTGAGCGAATTCAAGATTATTGCAGAACATATTGGAACTAGGGATCTAGTGCAAGAATTCCTATCCTTCAGGGTTTTTCCTACCTCAAAAGAATGGGAAATGCCGAAGCTACAGGGGAGAAGAAAAAAGGGGAACTTGTACGGTTGCCCTACTATTACAAGTTCAAGAAATACTTTAAAAAACCTTGCCAAGAGTGGTTGGAAACAATTGAATTTATGTGTAATGAAATACTTGGCAACTATTCCAAAAAAGAAGATCAATTGATGACCGCGGCCTTCGGCACCCGTCCGAAGCGAAGATTAAACCGAGTGCTGGACGCCCTGGGCTTCGAATACCCTGATTACGAAAATCTGAACAAAGGCGCCGAAGGCCAAAAAAGGAAAAGGAAAACTGAAGCCTCAAATGAAGATGAAAAAGAACTACCAAAAAAGAAATTTCCGAAGAAGAAGAAAGCGTCCTCTCCGAAGCGTAACATATCCGACGAAGAAGAAGCCCCCGCATCACCCTCTGCCGCTGTCGTTGAGGAAATTCTGAAGGTAATGACTGAATCCTTACCTGCGAAGCTAAGTCCACTGGGGCCCCATCTGACAAAGTTTTTTCAGAAGAACAAGGAGCCCGAAAAATCGATGAAAGAAATCAAAGCAAAGAGACAAAGAATTATCACTGTGACAGAGGTAATTGACAAGACCCCGCCAAGGGCTTCAGCCCAGAAAACACCAGCGGCTGCAGAGGGGACAAATATTGAAATTGCACCTTCGGAGGTCGCAGCTGCCGAAGCTGCCTCAGCTGAAGATTTGAACCTGGAGAGCACAATTGAACACATTGATCAAATACTGCTGGACATGGCTGCAGAAGAAGCTACCACCGCCGCCGAAGAGGCCGTGACCGCAGCGTCGGGGAAAGGAAAAGAAATTGCTGATGAAACTTCAGAGAACGAAGCCTTCATGTTCCAGAATTTAGTTGGAGGACAACTATCAAAAGCTGAAATAGAAGAGCTTAGAGAGTATGCCAAATCCTGTGGATACAAACCTGGGGCACTCCTCTTTGGAGGCGTTGATGATGAAAGATTAAATTGTATTCGAGATCAAACAGGGGCCAAAGTTATCAGTACTTTATCCAAGAGCATCGGCTTCCCGAAGCTAGAAACAGACATCAGCCGCTACCGACGACAACATGTCGTTGGTAGTTTATTTTATTCCAACTTCAAGGTGAACTACTTGTCCCTTAACTTTTATTGTTTTTAATAGTAAAAACATGTCTGACGAAGGTTGTTTCCGTGCAGAGTATGCTGTTGAGTAAAGCCTTGCAAATGCAACAAGATTTTGAAGATAAGAAGCACGAAGTTATCATTGAAAGTTTGGAAAGCAGAATAAAGGAACAATCAGATGCTTTCGAGAAAAAGAACTTTGAGCTCCAGGCAACCGAAGGTTTATTGGCGGAAGCTGAAGCAAAAATAACAGAACTGAACACAAAGCTTCTCCGCCAGTCTGAGCAGTTCGAACGAGAAAAACAAAATCTTAATGCAAAACTTGAAGCCGAAGCTCAACAAAATTCAGATTTGAGAAAACTACTGACAGGTCTTCAAGAAAAATGCTTGGAATTTAGCAACAACTGCATTCAACGATTAAGAAAGATTTTTTACTCAGTTGGAGCCAGCAGTGAAAAATTCACCCCCTCAGCTGAAGATCTACCGAAAACCTTCGAACATATTGAGGGGGAGATTGACGAGCTCGACGAAGTCATAGCTGGGCATGGTGACTTCTGTGCCTGGGTGGCTTCTCGAGGCACTGCTGCGGCTTTCCTGAAGGCTGGCTGTGATCACGGGAAGATTGTCAATAGGCCAAATTTTACTTTATCACCATCAATCCTGGATGACATCCCTGACCTTGCCCGAAGTATCTCGAATCGATTTGTGAAAATGATATGGACAAAAGGTGGACGAGAGAAGGCTGGAAACGAAGCTCGTAGCCACCTTGATCCAGTAAGAAACCATACCTTGTGCTTACCTTTTCCTGTAATCTTGATTTTGACTTACAACGAGCTTATTCATGTAGGATGACGAAGCCGAAGCTGATGATCAAAAATGACGCCGAAGCCGAAGCTCCTTGGAGATTTAGATAGTAGACTGTAGACAGTACTAGAGAAACTTTTGAGATAACTTTTGTAAATGTAACTAAAACTTGTCTTTAATGAATTCTATTCATACCTTGTTATATATCCTTATCCTTCCATTGATGTATGAGGAATGCTTTGGTGTGGACGAAAATTTCTTTTGAGCCGAAGGCGAAAAAACACCTTCCCTTCTTTTCGTACGCAACGAAGCATAGAAAACAACATTTTCCTTTCTTTTTTGTGCACGAAGCTCTTTTTTCCCTTTCTTTTTTCTCTTTTTGCCGAAGCAACCATTTATGCCATGAAGATGATTATCCTACATATGCCTAGATGAATGTTTATGAATGCAAATGCTATGATGTAATGTGATGTGCAAATGAATGGCCAAACACGTATCCGAAGCCATATTCATAGCCATTATTTTCTTAAAAACGATCACACCTCAGCTCTGCATTCCCTTAGGAACGACTTTGGAGCTTCTTCGCCTTTACTTTTGGCGGAATCAGCGTTGACTTTTCGCTGTAAGCTCTGCATTCCCTTAGGAACGACTTTGGAGCTTCTTCGCCTTTACTTTTGGCGGAATCAGCGTTGACTTTTCGCTGTAAGCTCTGCATTCCCTTAGGAACGACTTTGGAGCTTCTTCGCCTTTACTTTTGGCGGAATCAGCGTTGACTTTTCGCTGTAAGCTCTGCATTCCCTTAGGAACGACTTTGGAGCTTCTTCGCCTTTACTTTTGGCACTCGATGGTGCGTTCTCAACTTTTACATTTACATTCCTTGGGGGATTTTGCTCTTATAGAACTAAAAAAGGAAATTACATATGCTGGCCCCATTAAAAACCTTTCTCCCCCTTTGGAATGGAAAAGGGTGCCATGAAAGAAAAAATAAAAAATATGAAAAATTACATCGAGTTATACATAATATCGCCGAAGCTCATCCGCATTCCAAGACCTAGGAATGTCATTGCCGTCCATATCCTTCAATCTGTATGAACCGGGTCTTGACGAAGATGCTACTAAGAAAGGTCCGTCCCATTTCAACTGCAATTTGCCCACTGTTTCTGGGTTGGCCACTCTCCGAAGCACCAAGTGCCCTGGCTCAATATTTTTTAGCCGAACCTTTCTATCCCGCCATTTGACTGTTTCGGCTTGATATTTATTGATATTCTCCACGGCTTGTAGTCTGATCCCTTCTAAAGCATCTTTTTCTATAGAATAAGTAGCTTCGGAATCTGATTCTGCCGAAGCTAATATCCTTATTGATCCGGTTTTAGCTTCCTCCGGAGTTATTGCTTCGTCACCGAATAACAACTTAAATGGAGTAAAACCTGTAGACCTTGATGTTGTTGTGTTGTGGCCCCACACCACTTTGGTTAACTGATCTGGCCATTTTCCCCTGGGTTGGTTGAAGATTAACTTCATTATTCCTGTCATTATAATGCCGTTGGCTCTTTCAACGAGTCCATTTGACTCCGGGTGCCTAACTGATGCAAAATGAATCTTTGTACCAATTTGGTCACAGAAATCCCTGAAAGCTTCAGAATCAAACTGTGTCCCATTATCCACAGTGATAGCCCTTGGCACCCCGAAACGACAAACAATATTCTGCCAGAAAAACTTTTGGACAGTGGCCGAAGTTATTGTGGCTAAAGGCTTCGCCTCAATCCATTTAGAAAAATATTCCACAGCTACTATAACATATCTCAGGTTCCCTTGGGCCGGTGGTAACGGACCTAACAAGTCAAGGCCCCACCTTTGCAATGGCTAAGTGGGTTGTATGAGCTGTGTTAAGGACGAAGGTTGTTTTTGATCTTTTGCACATTTCTGACAACCTTCGCACTTTTGAACCAATTCTGCTGCATCCGAAGCTGCCTTTGGCCAATAAAATCCTTGGCGGAAAATTTTTCCAAGTAACGGCCTAGATCCGATGTGAGATCCACACAGGCCTGCATGTATTTCTTTCATTAACTCTATACCTTCGGCTTTGGATAAACATTTGAGTAGCGGAGCACAAACTCCATGCTTATACAACTCCCCTTCTATTATGACATATGGACGAGCTCTTGCCTCTATCCTCTTGTTATAAGCTTCGTCATCTGAAAGGAATTTACCCTGAAGGTAAGAGATGATCTCGGTTCTCCAATCTTCACTAAAAACAGGAGATATATTAAGGACTGCTCTTTCAAGAAGCTCCACCGAAGGTGCTTTTATTGTTTCGAAGAACACATCCGAAGGTAAAGGCAGCCCCTGTGCTGCTGACTTAGCTAGCAAATCAGCATGCTCATTTTGTCCTCGAGGGATATTTTTGATAGAAAACCCTTCGAAGGAAGCTTCAACTCTTCGAACCATATCCAGATATTTTTCAAGCTTCGGATCCTTAGCCTTGCAACTTTTGTCAATATGACCCGAAACAACCTGGGAATCAGTTTTAAGTATGGCCCTTCTGATTCCCATTGCTTTTAACTTCCGAAGACCTAGAATCAATGCTTCGTACTCAGCAATGTTATTTGTGCAACTAAAATCAAGCTTTGCCGCATAACAAGTTTTGACTTTGGAAGGTGAGACCAACACAGCAGTCGCTCCTGCTCCGAAGGTTCCCCAAGATCCATCACAAAACACTGTCCAGGCTTCGTTGTCTTTATTCGTTTCCTCCTCCTGAGCCCCTGGCGTCCAATCAGCAATGAAGTCTGCCAACGCCTGGGACTGAATCGAAGATCTATGAACATATTCAATACAAAATTCATTGAGCTCTGCAGCCCATTTTCCAATCCTTCCAGTAGCTTCCCGGTTCCTCATAATATCCTTCAGAGGTTGTGAAGAAGGAACAATTATGTTGTAAGCTTGGAAGTAGTGCCGAAGCTTCCTGGAGGCCATCAAGACAGCATACAATACCTTCTCCAACTCTGTATAATTTTTCTTTGATAGACTAAGAACCTCGGAAACAAAATATATTGGGGCCTGCCTCTTGACTTGACCATCAAGCTTCTCCTGGACAAGCGCTGCACTTACCGCTGAGTGCGAAGCTGCCACATATAATAATAAAGGAGCCCCTGGCATTGGTGGAGTCAATGTTGTTAGATCTATCAAATACTGTTTCAGTTCTTCGAAAGCCTTCTGCTGGATTGGTCCCCATTGAAAGACTTCGGCAGACTTCAGCACTTCGAAGAATGGTAAGTTTCTCTCTGCCGATCTAGATATGAATCTATTGAGAGATGCCAATCTTCCTGTCAATCTTTGAGCCCCCTTCTTTGTAGTTGGTGGCTCCATCCGAAGTATAGCTTCAATTTTACTTGGATTAGCTTCAATTCCCTTTGTTGAAACCAAGCATCCAAGAAATTTTCCCTTCTTCACTCCGAAGACACATTTTTTTGGATTTAACTTTAAGCCAGCTTGCCTGAAACTGGCGAAGGTCTCCTGCAGATCAGCAATATGATTCTCCTGCTTCATGCTTTTTACAATGATGTCATCAACATAAGTTAGCACATTTCTGCCTATTTGAGATTGGAGAACCTTCGCAGTCATTCGGCTGAAACTGCCTCCAGCATTTTTGAGCCCCTCAGGCATCCGAAGATAGCAATATGTGCCACTTGGAGTTATGAAGCTAGTCTTCGGCTCATCTTCTTTCTTCATCCAGATTTGGTGATAGCCTGAATAACAGTCTAATAGACTCATGAGCTCTGAAGAAGCTGCTGCATCAACTAAAGAGTCTATCCTTGGTAGTGGGAATTCATCCTTCGGACAAGCCTTGTTAAGATCTGTAAAATAGATGCACATTCGCCACTTGCCATTGGCCTTTTTTACCATAACAGTGTTAGCTAGCCATTCTGGGTACTTCACTTCTCTGATAACTCTTGCACTGAGGAGTCTTTTGACTTCGTTGCGAGCACCTTCGGCCTTGTCATCTGACATTTTCCGAAGCCTTTGCTTTCTGGGTCTGAAGGATGGATCGACATTGAGCGAGTGCTCAATAACATCTCTATTAACTCCGCAGAGATCATTGGCTGACCATGCAAAAACATCTTTGTTATTGAACAAAAACCTTATCAAGGTTTTCTCCTGCTCTTCGGATAATTGAGAGCCTAACAGCACCTTCTGCTCTGCTATGTCCTCACATAAGAGCATAGGCTTCGGCTGGTCTGCTGAAGCTGCTTTCTCCCTTCTGAATTTGTATTGTTCACAAGCTTCAGCTCCATCTATGTTATGGATTGCTTTTGAGTCAGTCCAATTGCCTTCGGCCCTTCTTGCAGCTTCCTGACTTCCATGGATAGCAATGGTTCCCTGATCCGAAGGTATCTTCATGCAAAGATAGGCAGGATGAAGGATTGCTTCGAAGGCATTGAGGGTACCACGACCGATAATTGCATTGTAAGGGTATTCCATGTCAACAATGTCAAACACAACTTGCTCAGTTCTAGTGTTGTTGATGAACCCGAAGGTCACTGACATGGTGATTTTGCCCAATGCTACAATCTGCCTTCCTCCGAAGCCACAGAGAGGATGTGTAGCATCATGAATCTTATCTTCTGGTTCTTGCATTTGTCTGAAGGCCTTAGCAAATATGATGTCAGCTGCACTGCCTGTGTCAACCAAGACATTGTGGACCAGAAATCCTTTGATAACACAAGAGATAACCATGGCATCGTTGTGTGGGTTATCTTTGAGCTGAAGGTCCTCTTGGGAGAAGGTAATAGGAATGTGAGACCATCTTGACTTGATGAAGGGTCCTTGCACCCCAACATGCTGTACCCTTCTCTGTGCTTCCTTCTTTTGTTTCTTGTTAGCTGGCTCTGAGGACGAGCCACCTGTGATCGGGAGCACCAGCTTCGGATCCGAAGCAGCGCCAGCTTGGTCGTTGAACGAAGCCATCAGCTCAAAAAGTGGAAGTGAGTTCACCGGAGGTGGGCGCCAATGTTGGAGACTTGTTCTCAAATGCTATGAATTAAGAACAAGGCAACATAAAATGTTAAATGTTAACGTCCTTCGTCCGTAGATCATTATTCCCTTGAGGATAATGAACTTCGGACGAAGGTTAATAAGAATACAATTACGAAGGTTAAATCTTCGTAATTAGATTTTGGTGAGTTGCATAAGACAAAATAAAATAAAGGGTATAAATAGAGGAATAAATCACAAACGAATCATGTTATATCATCGAATACATTTATACCTCTGCCTTGACAAAGTCTGATTCCCAACAGGTGCGATTGCGAAAATCAAAAAGCGTGAACAGTAATGGAATACTGTTCACTATTTATAGGCACAGGACGCAGCCTGTGAAGAATTACAATTATGCCCCTTATAAAAGCTTACAACATTGACTCAGACCTTTATGGACTAAAAGGTCATTCTATGTTTAAGTCGGTTTGTAATGACGAAGCTTCACGAAGAGGACCCTTCGGCTATCTTATGCTAACAGCTTCAGCCGAGGACCACTTCTTTCTATAAGACCTTCGGCGACGAAGCATAGACCCAACAAATATTTTCAGTGTTCTAAGCAGACAAGCTGCTAGAATGGTGAAAGAAGATGAAGAAATTCTGAAGAGGAGAAAATCGAGCCCTAAGTCGAAGGTAACTACTCCGAAGAAGAGGAAAGCTACGGCTCCGAAGCCAAAAACAACTGAATTAGAGGAAGAGACTCCTTCAACACCTTCTACTGCCGACGTGGATGAAATTCAAAAGGTAATGACTGAATTCTTGCCTATCAAGCTAAGTCCACTAGGGCCACATCTGACAAAGCTTTTACAGAAGAATAAGGAATCCTCGGCAGCGAAGAAGTCTACTGGGCCGAAAAGGCGGAGGATTATTACTGTAATCGAAGCCATTGAAGAAACACCACCGCCGGCCTCAGCGACAAAGATAACGCCTGCTGCCGAAGGTGCTGCAACTACCGAAGCCACCCCCACCCCCACCGAAGCTGCAACGACCGAAGATACAGATCTGGAGGGCACATTTTCTAATATTGATAAATTGCTTTTGAATATGGCCGCAGAAGAAGCTGCTGCAGCCGCGGAAGAGACATTGGCTACAGTGCCTGGAAAAGGGAAGGAGATCACCGAAGATACTTCGGATGAAAATAATTTCAATTTTCAAAACATAATTGGTCAAGAGTTATCGAAGGCTAAAAAAGAAGAGCTGAGAGATTATGCTATATCATGTGGTTACAAACCAGGAGCGTTACTCTTCGGCGGTATTGACGACGAAAGCTTAGGATGCCTCCGAGACCAAACTGGAGCGAAGGTTATCAGTACTCTGTCGAAAAGTATTGGTTTCCCGAAGCTTGAGGCCGACATCAGCCGCTACCAACGACAGCATATCGTCGGTAGTTTATTCTATTCTAATTTCAAGGTAAATAATTTTTTCTTCGGCTTTTCATTGTTTTAACAACGAAGGTGTTTTCTGACGAAGGTTGTTTTTCACAGAGTATGCTATTAAGTAAAGCCTTGAGGATGCAACAAGACCTTGAAGATAAAAACATGAGGTTATAATTGAAGGCTTAGAGAGCAAAATAAAAGATCACGAAGCTGCTCTTGAGAAGAAAGATTTTGAACTTCAATTAATGGAGGGTTTACTGGCGGAAGCCCAAGCTAAAATTGCCAGATTGAATAGTGAACTCCTCACAAAGTCAGAAAACTTCGAACAAGAAAAGTAGAAATTTGATGCGAAGCTTGAGGCTGAAGTCGAAAAGAGTTCAAATTTGTAGAAATCGTTGAAAGAGCTTCAAGATAAATGTTTAGACTTCGGCAACCGATGCGTACAGCGGATGAAGCAGGTCTTCAACTCGGTTGGAGCCAATTTTGAGAAATTTGAGCCTTCGGTTGAAGACCTGCCAGGGACCTTCGAACAGATTGAGGGCGAAGTTGATGCTCTTGACGAAGTTATAGCCGGGCACGGCGACTTCTGTGCCCTGCTAGCTTCTCAGGGCACCGCTGTTGCCTTCATGAAAACTGGTTGCACGCATGGGAAGGTCGTTAATAGACCTAACTTTAGCTTATCACCAGCAGATTTAACTGATATCCCTAGTCTGGCCCGAAGCATAGGAAATAGATTCATAACACAAATCTGGACGAAGGGTGGGCGAAGCTTAGCCGGTGACGAAGCTCGAAGTCACCTCAAGCCGGTAATAAACTTATACCTGGTGCTTACCTTCTCCTTGAAACTTTAGTTTACCTTATAACGCTTTGTTATGTACAGGATGACGAAGCCGAAGAGCAATGATCCGAAGCTTGACAGATGGTGATGAAGCTGAAGACACTGCTATGAAAAAACTCTAGAGAAATTCTTGAATTATTCTTGTAAAAAATATTGTAATTTAAGAACCAAACACTACTCTGTAAATTTGCCCATACCTTGTAATATATTTTTACCTTTCCGTCCGTGTGTGAACTGCTTTGATGTGGACAAAACTTGTATTTTTTTTTGAGCCGAAGGCGAAAAACACCTTCCCTTCTTTTCGTACACAACGAAGCATAAATCTGCTTCTTTTTTCTCTCGTCGAACCTTGTCATTCTGAGCTGAAGCAACTGTCTGTATTTCTATGATATGATGATGATGATCCTACGAATGTCTAAATGAATGCGTATGAATGCAATGAATGATGTAATGTATTGTGCAAATGAATGTCCATACACACGCTTACGAAGCCACATCCAAACTCTGCATTCCCTTAGGAATGACTGAAATCTTTTTGCCGTTTATTTTTCGGCTGCACCGCTTATTTTTCGGTGTAAGTTCTGCATCCCCTTAGGAACATCTTTTGAACTTCTTTGCCTTCTATTTTGGCGGTATAAGTTCTGCATCCCCTTAGGAACGTCTTTTGAACTTCTTCACCTTATATTTCAGCGGCATTTTGCTCTGCATTCCCTTAGGAACGACTTTTGAGCAGAAAACTTGCGCTGCGCTCCCTTAGGAACGACTTTTGGAGCTTCGTCATGCTCTGCATCCCCTTAGGGACGACTTTTGAGCTTCACCCTGGTTTTTTTTTCTCTACACTCGATGGTGCCCGCTCAGATGTTACATTTTACATTCTTTTGGGGGATTTTGCTCTCGTAGAGCTGAATAAGAAAATAAAAATTACAAGCTATGGCCCCATTAAAACCTTTCTCCCCCTTTGGAAAGGAAAAGGGTGCCATAGGAAAAAATGAAAAAGGATTACATCAAATTATACATAATATCGTCGAAGCTCATCCACATTCCAAAATCTAGGAATGTCGTTGCCATCCATATCCTTCAACTTGTAAGAACCGGGCCTTGACGAAGATACCACCAGAAAAGGTCCTTCCCACTTCAGCTGTAGTTTGCCTACTATGTCCGGATTAGCCACTCTCTGAAGCACCAAATGCTCTGGCTTGATATTTTTCAATCGTACTTTTCTATCGCGCCATTTTATTGTTTTGGCTTGATATTTATTGATATTTTCCACAGCCTGAAGTCTGGTCCCTTCTATAGTATCTTTTGCCACGTGATAATCAGCTTCGTCTTCTGCCGAAGCTGCTATTCTTATTGACCCTGCTCTAGCTTCTTCTGGAGTTATAGCTTCGTCACCAAATAATAGTTTAAAAGGTGTAAAACATGTTGATCTTGATATGGTTGTATTGTGGCTCCACACCACTTTAATCAACTCATCTGGCCACTTTCCTCTAGGCTGATTGAAGATTAACTTCATTATTCCCGTCATTATAATGTCATTTGCTCTTTCGACAAGTCCATTTGACTCTGGATGTCTGACTGATACAAAATAAATCTTCGTGCCAATCTGATCATAGAATTCCTTGAAAGCTTCGGCATCAAACTATGTTCCATTGTCCACAGTTATAGCCTTCGGCACGCCAAAGCGACAAACAATGTTTTGCCAGAAGAATTTCTGGACTGTGACTGAAGTTATTGTGGCCAAAGGCTTCGCCTCAATCCACTTAGAAAAATATTCTATAGCCACCACAACCTATCTTAAATTGCCTTGTGCTGGTGGAAGTGGGCCTAGCAAATCGAGGCCCCATCTTTGCAACGGCCAAGTGGGCTGTATTAACTGAGTGAGAGATGAAGGTTGTTTTTGGTCTCTTGCACATTTTTGACAACCTTCACATTTTTGGACTAGCTCTGCTACATCCGAAGCTGCCTTCGGCCAGTAAAATCCTTGTCGAAACACTTTTCCCAGCAAGGGCCTAGACCCAATGTGAGATCCACATAGACCTGCATGTATCTCTTTCATTAATTCAATACCTTCAGCTCTTGATAAACACTTGAGAAGTGGAGAATAGACTTCATGTTTATACAATTCCCCTTCTATTATCACATATGGTCTTGTCCTTGCCTCCATTCTCTTGTTATAAGCTACGTCATCTGAGAGACAATTGCCTTGGAGGAAAGATATAATTTCAGTCCTCTGATCTTCACTATGTACTGGAGAAATAGTAAGCACTGCTCTCTCCATGAGTTCAACCGAAGGTGCTTTTATTGTTTCAAAAAATACTTCCGAAGGTAGAGGGAGCCCCTGAGCCACCGATTTGGCTAGAAAATCTGCATGCTCATTTTCACCTCTTGGAATATTCTTGACAGAAAAACCTTCGAAAGAAGCCTCCAACCTTCGAATTGTATCCAGATATCTTTCAAGCTTCGGATCTCTTGCCTTGCTACTTTTGTCCACATGGCTAGAAATAACTTGAGAATCAGTCTTTAGGATGGCCCTTCTTATTCTCATTGCCCTTAACTTCCGAAGCCCTAACAGAAGTGCTTTGTACTCAGCAATATTATTTGTGCAACTGAAATCAAGCTTGGTTGCATAACATGTTTTGACTTTTGAAGGTGCCACTAGGACCGCAGCCGCTCCTGCACCGAAGGTTCCCCAAGAACCATCGCAGAACATTGTCCAAGCTTCGACATCTTTGTTTACTTCTTCTTCGTGAGCCCCTGGCGTCTAATCAGCGATGAAGTCTGCTAACGCTTGGGACTGAATTGAGGATCTATGCACATAGTCAATGGTGAATTCATTAAGTTCTGCAGCCCATTTCCCAATCCTTCCAGTAGCTTCTCTGTTCCTCATAATATCCTTCAGAGGTTGTGACGAAGGAACAATTATGTGATATGCTTGAAAGTAATGCCGAAGCTTTCTGGAGGCCATTAACACAGCATATAACACCTTTTCCAATTCTGTGTAATTTTTCTTTGACAGACTCAAAACTTCGGAGACGAAGTACACTGGAGCTTGCTTTTTGACTTGGCCATCTAGCTTCTCATGTACAAGTTCCACACTCACTATAGAATGTGAAGCTGCAACATATAAGAGCAATGGAGCCCCTGGCGAAGGTGGAGATAATGTTGTTAAATCAATCAAATATTGCTTCAACTTTTCAAAGGCCTTTTGCTGAGCCGGACCCCACTGAAAGACTTCAGCTGACTTTAGTATTTCAAAGAATGGCAGATTTCTTTCTGCTGGTCTGGATATAAATCTATTCAATGATGCTAATCTACCTGCCAGCCATTGAGCTCCTTTCTTTGTGCTTGGCGGTTCCATACGAAGGATAGCTTCAATCTTGCTTAGGTTAGCTTCAATTCCCTTCGTTGATACTAGACAGCCAAGGAACTTGCCCTTCTTTACCCCAAAAACACATTTTTCTGGATTTAACTTCAAACCAGCTTGCCTGAAGTTGGCAAATGTCTCTTGCAAATCGGCAATGTGATTTTCTTGCTTCGTGCTTTTAACTATGATATCATCAACATAAGTCAGCATATTCCTGCTTTTTTGAGAATGAAGGACTCTGGCTGTCATTCTGCTGAAGCTTCCTCCAGCATTTTTAAGCCCCTCGGGCATCCAAAGATAGCAATATGTGCCACTGGGGGTTATGAAGCTAGTCTTCAGCTCATCTTCCTTCTTCATCCAGATTTGGTGGTAGCCTGAGTAACAATCTAGTAGACTCATGAGCTCTGACGAAGCTGTTGCATCCACTAGAGAATCTATTCTTGGTAATGGGAACTCATCCTTTGGACAAGCCTTGTTAAGATCTGTAAAATCAATGCACATTCTCCATTTACCATTGGCCTTCTTCACCATAACAGTACTAGCTAGCCACTCTAGGTATTTGACCTCTCTGATAACTCCAGCGCTAAGAAGCCTCTTCACTTCGTTCCGAGCACCTTCAGCTTTGTCATCAGACATTTTCTGAAGCCTTTGTTTTCTTGGCCTGAAAGATGGATCCACATTGAGTGAATGCTCAATGACATCTCTGTTTACACCGCAAAGATCATTGGCTGACCAAGCAAAGACATCTTTGTTGTTGAATAGAAATCTTAGCAAATTCTTTTCCTGCTCTTCAGATAACTGAGACCCTAGCAGTACCTTTTGTTCTGCTATATCTTCACATAGAAGCATAGGCTTTGGCTGATCCGCCGAAGCAGCCTTCTCTCTTTTGTATCGATACTGCTCATAGGCTTCGGCTCCATCTATGTTATGGATTGCCTTTGAATCTGTCCAGTTTCCTTCGGCCTTCCTAGCAGCTTCTTGACTGCCATAAACAGCAATGGGCCCTTGTCCCGAAGGTATCTTCATGCATAGATATGCTGGATGAAGTATCGCTTCGAAAGCATTAAGTGTTCCACGACCAATGATTGCATTATAGGGATACTCCATGTCAACAATGTCAAAGACAACCTGTTCAGTCCTTGTGTTATGAACAAAGCCGAAGGTCACTGGCATTGTGATTTTGTCGAGTACTACAATCTGCCTTCCTCCGAAGCCACATAGAGGATGTGTAGCATCATGAATCTTATCCTCTGGTTCTTGCATTTGTCTGAAAGCCTTAGAAAATATGATATCCGCTGCACTGCCTGTATCAACTAGAACATTATGGACCAGAAATCCGTTAATGACACAAGATATGACCATAGCATCATTATGAGGGTAATCTTTGAGCTGAAGGTCCTCCTAGGAGAAGGTGATTGGGATGTGGGACCATTTTGACTTGATGAAGGGTCCCTACACCCCAACATGTTGCACCCTTCTCTGTGCTTCCTTGTTCTGCTTCTTGTTAGCCGGCTCTGAACCTGAGCCGCCTGTTATCAGAAACACCAGCTTCGTAGCCGAAGATGCTTCGGCTTGGTTGCTGAACGAAGCCATCAGCTCAAAAGTGGAAGTGAGTTCACCGGAGGTGGGCGCCAATGTTGGGGACTTGTTCTCAAATGCTATGAATTAAGAACAAGGCAACACAGAATGTTAAAGGTTAAAGCCCTTCGTCCTTCGAAGCATTATTTCCCTTAGGATATAATGATCTTCAGATGAAGGTCATGAAGGACATACCTTCATCATCGCAGTATATGATAATGAAAGAAGAAGCATGTAAAATATGATAAACAATATGAATAATCATATGATATTGTTAACTCATCTTTTATTATATTATCATGGATAAACGGAAATAATATAGAATTACATTTGTACCTTCGGCTTGACAGAAGGTGAAAGAACAAGTGTGATGCACGAGCGAGTACAAATCAGCGTGAACAGTACGGGGGTACTGTTCATCTATTTATAGGCACAGAGCGCAGCCTGTGTGAAATTACATTTATACCCTTTACAATCAATTACATTCATGACACAAACTATCATGGGTCAATCTGTCTTTTCATCTTTAAGTTGGTGCAACCCTTCGTCTTAAGGCATGTCGTTATGCCGAAGTTCCCTGGAAGGTAACTTCGGCGTTATTTCTGTACTGGTCTTCCGAAGGTGTTTCTTCTTACAGGACCTTCGGCTACGAAGCAGACCCCCAACACATAATATCCAGTCGAGATGCACATAAGTAGAGTAAAGATCCTATCATCGACCGGTATACCTTTTGATCTACGGATTTACCTCCCGTGTCAAGGTCGAGATGCCCATTGGTTCCCATGGGTGTCTTGATGGGTTTGCCATCCTTCATCCCAAACTTCTTAAGTATGTCTTGAATGTACTATGTTTGGCTGATGAAGGTGCCATCTTGGAGTTGCTTGATTTGAAATCCTAGGAAATACTTCAACTCCCCCATCATTGACATCTCGAATTTCTGTATCATGATCCTACTAAACTCTTCACAAGTTGACTTGTTAGTAGACCCAAATATAATATCATCAACATAATTTGGCATACAAACAAGTCTTTTGCAACAGTTTTAGTAAAGAGAGTAGGATCAGCTTTACCGACTTTGAAGCCATTAGTGATAAGGAAATATCGCAGGCATTCATACCATACTCTTGGGGCTTGCATGAGCCCATAAGGTGCCTTTGAGAGCTTATACACATGGTTAGGGTACTCACTATCTTCAAAGTCGGGAGGTTGCTCAACATAGACCTCTTCCTTGATAGGGCCATTGAGGAAGGCACTTTTCACGTCCATTTGATAAAGCTTAAAGCCATGGTAAGTAGCATAGGCAAGTAATATACGAATTGACTCAAGCCTAGCTGCGGGTGCATAAGTTTCATCAAAGACCAAACCTTCGACTTGTGAATAACCTTTAGCCACAAGTCGGGCTTTTTTTCTTGTCACCACACCATGCTCATCTTGCTTGTTGCGGAATACCCACTTGGTACCTACAATATTTTGATAAGGACGTGGAACTAAATGTCATACCTCATTCCTCATGAAGTTGTTGAGCTCCTCTTGCATAGCCACCACCCAATCTGGATCTCTTAGTGCATCCTCCACCCTGTATGGCTCAATAGAGGACACAAAAGAGTAATGTTCACAGAAATGAGCAACTCGAGATCTAGTGGTTACCCCCTTATGAATGTCACCAAGGATGGAGTTGACGGGGTGATCTCGTTGAATTGCTTGGTGGAATCTTGGGTGTGGCGGTCTTTGACCCTTTATTTTTTGATCATCTTCCTTGTTTTCATTATCTTCATCTCCCCCTTGATCATTGTCTTCCTCTTGAGGTGGCTCATCTCTTGATCTTCATCTTCATCATTTTGAGCCTAATCCTCATCTTGGGTTGGTGGAGATGCTTGGTTGGAAGATGCTGGTTGATCTTGTGCTTGTGTGGGCTCTTCGGATTCCTTAGGAGACACATCCCCAATGGACATGTTCCTTAGTGCGACACATGGAGCCTCTTCATCATCTAGTTCATCAAGATCAACTTGATCCACTTGGGAGCCATTAGTCTCATCAAACACAATGTCACAAGAAACCTCAACCAATCTAGTGGATTTGTTGAAGACTCTATATGCCCTTGTGTTTGAGTCATAACCAAGTAAAAAGTCTTCTACAACCTTAGGAGCAAATTTAGATTTTCTACTTCTTTTAATAAGAATAAAACATTTGCTTCCAAAGACTCCAAAATATGAAACATTGGGCTTTTTACCAGTGAGGAGTTCATATGATGTCTTCTTGAGGATTCAGTGAAGATATAACCGGTTGATGGTGAAAGGATCACGATGCCCAAGAGGGGGGGTGAATTGGGCTTTTCTAAAAAATCAACACTAATTAAAACCTAAGCAAGAGCTAAGCAAGAGCCCAACTTCACCCCAACAACTAGCACTAAGAATATAATACTAGAAATGTAACAAAGCTAAGACAATACTTCAAATACTTGCTAAACAAATACACAATGTAAAGTGCTTGAATTAAGTGCGGAATGTAAAGCCAAGTTTAGAAGACTCCTCCAATTTTTCCCGAGGTATCGAAGAGTCGGCACTCTCCACTAGTCCTCGTTGGAGCACCCGCGCAAGGGTATCGCTCCCCCTTGGTCCTCGCAAGAACCAAGTGCTCACTACGAGATGATCCTTTGCCACTCCGGCGCGGTGGATCCCTCGAGACCGCTTACAAACTTGAGTCGGGTCACCAACAAGATCTTCACGGTGATCACCGAGCTCCCAACACCACCAAGCCGTCTAGGTGATGCCGATCACCAAGAGTAACAAGCCGTAGACTTTCGCTTGACCAAGAGAAGTCTAATGCAAGTAGTGTGTGCTCTAGGTGGCTCTCGCTAGCGCTAATGAGGAACAAACGCAGATTATGATTCTCTAATCTCCTCACTAGGCTTGTGGTGCTTGCAATGCTCTAGCAATGTGCTGGAATAAATGTGGAGTGCAAGACATTGAATATGGTGGGTGGAGGGGGTATAAATAGCCCTCACCCACCAACTAGCCGTTACAGGCATTTCACTGCGCGATGGCGCACCGGACAGTCCGGTGCGCCACCGGTGCGCCAACGGTCGTTTCCAACGGCTAGTTCTGACAGGGAGCCGTTGGACTCATGGCGCACCGGACAGTGAACAGTCCACTGTCCGGTGCACACCGGACAGTCCGGTGCGGTGTCCGGTGTGCCACTAAAATTCAACTCTGAAAGTTGCGCTCTCGGGTTTCTGCGAAGGGGAAAGCCTCCGCCGTGGACCAGCCTGGCCCCACCTGGCAGAGGGTGCACCGGACAGTCCGGTGCACACCGGACAGTCCGGTGTCCCAAAGCCAGAACCACTAACTCTTGTTTTTCAGCTGATTTTCAAATCGGTTTTCGCTCTAACTTGTGTGTGAGTTCTAGAGTGACACCTAGCACTGTATATGAGTGTGATTGTGCACCAACACTACATTAGAACTCTCTTGGTCAAACTACTCATCGACAACCCCTCTTTATAGTACGGCTAAAAGAGAATAAAAGACCTAACTAAAATGCGAGTGTCCACATCTCCTTGACACTCGGACTCCGTAGACCTTCACCTTTTGTTTCGTCGTTTTAGCCGTCGCTTCGAGTTCTTATCTCTGGGATTGTTTTCACCGTTGTAGTACTTCTACCTGTCATGCGACCTAACTTAGCATTTGTCTCTGCAAAACACACGTTAGTCACATATAATATTACGTTGTCATTAATCACTAAAACCAACTAGGGGCCTAGATGCTTTCAATCTCCCCCTTTTTGGTGATTGATGACAACCCTACAAGTTTTGTGAGAGTAGTTTGTTTTGAAGTTTCTGTCAATAGAAAGAATGGTTAGTTATACTCAGTAATCTTTGACAGAAAGAACGTATACCATAATAATAAGAGTGAGCGCACACACATCATCAGATTCTTGTTCATAAAAAAGTGAAGTTAAATCAATGAAACAAGAACTAGAGGACTGGTGATAAAATATAAGGTGAAAACATAATACACACAGTCAATCATAAGCAACGAGAGTATATGACGAGTTTGTGAGCCAAAAACATCAAGTTAGTACAGAGAGTAGCAAGCACATATATTACATCAAAATGACTCTCTACTAACTCTCTAACTCCCCCTAGCTCTCACAACTCATATCTCTCCCTAGCTCTCACAACTCATATCTCTCCCCCTTTGGCGTCAAACACCAAAAGGGACCTGAACCTAAACATCTGAAGCAGGAGGAGGCGGCGGGGGCGCATCCGGTCGTGGTCGAGGCAGCAGAGCGAACGCCGGCGGAGGGTCAGAGTCAGTCTCGGATCCAGGATCTGCGGTAGAAGCTGGAGCTGGTACTGACTCAGACTGAGGCCGCGCTGCAGGAGCTACCGGAACAGAAGCGGTCACAGATACTGCCACAGCGGTAGTGGTAACAGCAGATGCTGGTGGCACTGGCGGCTGCGGGCAGACAGAGCTGAGAACCGGAGAGGTGAACGCCAAAGTGACCGGCCGGAGCGGAAAGGTACCAACAGGGGGTCCTGACAAAATCGATGGCACCACTGGAGCGTGAAGCGGAGGAGGTGGAGCAGACTGAACCGGAGGTACTGAGATACCAGAATGCTGAAGCATAAGTGCCATGAATGCCCTAGTCTCAGCCCGATCCTGAAGTAGCTGCTGCTGAAGGGCATCCTGCCTGTCCTGCATGTTCTGAAACATCGAGAGCATCCTCTCGGATAACCGGGCCTGCTCAGCCGCCAGGTTGGCCAGAATCGAAGCAAGAGCAGGGTCCATAGCCTGAGGAGGAGCAGGGGCAGCACTAGAACTCCCAGCCTCATGATCATGTGAGCGTGGAGGCATAGGAGGCGGAGGCGGAGGAGGAACACCAAAATCATCATCATCATCATCATCATCATCATCATCATCAGCTGCTGTATCCTGAGTGTCAAACTGTCGAAGAGCTGCATCCTCGGCTTGAGAGTCAAACACAGAAGCAGAAGCTGGCACAGGAATCTCAGGCGCAGGACGGTAGGATCCAAAAACAAGGCGTGGGGCCTCAAGGGTGCTCTGAAATCGAGGGGGCTGAATCAGCTGCGCAAAGATGTGGCACAAGTAGTGAGCATAAGGCAACTGCCGACGAGCACGAATCCTATCCAGAACGGTGTCCTCGATCTCACATATCAGGAAGTCCACAACGTCAATGTAAGACCCAAATTGTAAATAAGGTGAAAATAGTATATCTCATTATATGTGTGACCATCTACTTATTCCAACAAGAGAATATCCTTATTTAAAGAGAATAATTAATTAATAATACATAAAATAATCTATGCCTCATTTTGGACTTTTGTGTTGTGCATTTAATACTAACCATGTTAATGGGAGCAAGTTAATAATCAAAATTAGGGTTTAACCAAAGATGTTCAATTTAGAAAAGGGAATTTGAAATGGACTATTTATTTCTTCCATAAATAAATAAAAAGGAAAAGAATATATATTATAAAGAAAAATATAAATAAGTAAATATAATTATTCGGGCCAGTACTTTACTGTGGCTCAGATTTGAATTTGAACTATGAGTTTTAAACTTGAATTTGAAATGGGAATTAGAAATTGAGAAGAGAATAGAAAAAGAATAAAAAAATAAGGACCTTACCTGCTCGTGGGCCTGATCTTCTCTCATCGGCCCGGCTCCTAGCTTTCCTCGCGGGCCGAATTCCCCTCAGCACAACTCGGCCTCCACCACGCGCTCTTGGGTTTAGTGTCACTGACGCGTGGGCCCACTTATGCATCGATGCCGCGTCCTCCGCTCAAGCTCACTGGCAGCCGGGCCCGGAAACCAGGAACGTCTTCTCCTTCCTCGGGTCGGACTCGCCGCCAAAACGGAATCTGCAGAATCCAGAAGCCACCTAGGAGAAATTGTCGTGAAATTTCTGGGATCCTGTAACAACCAGGGCGCGCGCGTCATGCACCTGGGTCGGACTCTTCTCATGTATAAAGTAGGGTCGCAACCCCCTGTTTTTGACCGGGCACCAGCGCGGGCGTTCCGCCGTGGGTGATTCCCGTCTGACCTCCAATGTGGGCGCAGTAACCGGGTTGGGAAGATGGGGCATGCTCGCGGGTTAGGGTCGTGGCCCTGCAGGGGGAAGTGGAGGCTCGGTGGGAGGGTAATTGCTCGCCGACGCTCAAGTGCCGCCATGGAACCCCTGCGGACCGTGTACAGAAGCGACGACGGCGCGATTCACGGTAAGAATAATTCCATTAACTTCGCCGCAGCCCTAGCTTCGTATAGCTCTACTGGATCGAAATATAGACTGGGTGTCAGCCAGATGGCTCATCGCCGGCCATGGGCGCCACCACGGGGAATCTGTTCACCGCCGTTGGGCGCCGTCAGTTTGCTGGGGTAGGGGATAAGCTTGCAACCATCGGATTTATGATGGATGGCTGCGATTAGAAGCCTCATACCGATTCGAGGGGACGAAATCCGGACCATTGAGCAGCTTACGAACAGACAGGATTAGATCTGGCAAAGTGCTGGCCCTCGACCATCGATCTTGCGGTGGATGGCGTAGATTAGATCATGCCCCTTTAAAATCAGAACCGTCCGTTCGTAATCCGGTGGTCCAGATCTAGCCATACCCTTTCGCTGTGCCAAACTTACAAAAGAGCCCCTGAAGTTTTAGAATAACAACCCGCCGTCCTGGGCGGCTATTCATTGAGTCTGGGCTATTTTGCGCCAGAGTCCCTACCCTTTTACAAATTTGAGGCCCAGTCCAGTGCTATTTTAAACTGAATAAATGAATTGGGAAATGGATTTTTATTATATAAATAAGTGCTAAAACTTGTAAAATGCATAGAAATTTCATTTTTAGTCCAAATTACTCCATTCCAATTTCTAAAATTTTGTAATGTTATTGTCTATCACTTAGAGTCTCTGTTTTGTCATGAAAACAGTTAGAAAATCAATTTCCCATTTAATCCCATTTCAAGCACATAAAACCCTAGGAAATTCATAACTCCTCCGTTTTAACTCCGAATTGATCCGTTCAAGTTGCGTTAGTCTCGTAGCAACGCGTAGATCATTATTATGTAGTATGTTCTTATGTTTGGTGTAATGTTAATTTTGCCTATACCATGTCTGTTTGTATTGTTACGACTAGCAGTGAGGTTACGAGGATCTGAAGTTCATCCTATCACCTGGAATCTCAAGTGCCAGGCAAGTTGTGCCCTTGATCACTTCTTTTACCCAATCATGTTCTATTTAATCATAATGATCTGCATAGGTTTAACTTTGATGGGACCCAATAGGTCACCTAGTTTGTTTATCCTGAATACCTTGTTTACCCCTGAATCACTTGGGTAGTTCTGCTACTGCTTTATATGGTTTTGGGTTAATATTTCATTATATCTATGTTCCAGTTATGTTGTTATTTCATTTATGTTCATGACAAGATCATTAAATGTTAATTGGAACATAGAGCTTAACTTGAGAAACACGTGCCACCACAAGGGTTTATGGACGCCCTTGGCTGACTAATTAGGAAAGCTAGTGGAGGACTACCTTACCCGAAAGGGGCAAGGGCAGTAGGGGAGTGGTCAGTGTAGGGAGGCCCTCGGGAGGATTTTGCTGCGATGGCGGTCCTGCAAGGGATTCCCGCATTGGAACTTCCCATAAACTGTAGCGGGTTTTCTGAAGCTAGTGGAACTTTGTAAAGGCCTTGTAGTGTTACCCTGCCTCGCCTCCTCGGTAGAGGTGTATGGGAAGTCGCGATCTCTTGGCAGATGGGTAACATGACTTGTGGGTAAAGGGTACCACCTCTGCAGAGTGTAAAACTGGTATACTAGCCGAGCTCACGGTCATGAGCAGCTCAGGACTCTCTGATGATTAACTTATGGAACTAAATTCAATTTGTCATATGCATTGCATCGCAGGTGATGTTGTTACTTCTGTTCTACTATTTAATTGGGTTGGTATTTACTTATACTTAGTAATTGCTAATAAAATTTTGACCAACTTTAAAAGCAATGCTCAGCTCTAACCATCCTCTTTGGTAAGCCTTACACTTCACATGAACTCCCACCTTTGGCGAGTTCATTCACATTATTCCCCACAACTTGTTGAGCGATGAACGTATGTGAGCTCACTCTTGCTGTCTCACACCCCCCCCCCACAGGTCAAGAGCAGGTACCACAGGATGAGGCGCGTGGAGGATGCTGTGATGAGTTCGTGAGTGGTCTAGGCCGTCGTCTCCCAGTCAACTTTGGGTTGCTAGACCGTTGTCTCCTTATAATGTAATTATTTATTTTGTATAGAACTCCTGTTATATATAAAGATGTGACATTCGATCCTGTGCCACTATACATCATATGTGTGAGACTTGGTCCCAGCACACCTGGTGTTTATGTTCGCGCCCGGGTCTTGGTGCCCCTGAAATCCGGGTGTGACAGAAGTGGTATCAGAGGAATGTTGACTGTAGGACGAAACCTAGATAGAACTGGACAACCATTATCTACTTACCTTTGCTACTCTAATTCTTTTCTAAACTTTTTTTAATCTATTCTCATCTATTTCCGCTTTACTCTGATTATTCTTATCTTTTCTTTCTAAAAGACAAATGTGGATTTCACACTTTGAAATCTTGTGCCTAAGGTGACCTTTAGGAATAGGTGACCTAATCTTAGGAACAAAAACAAAACTATTTTTTTTAGTATCTATGTGCTTCAATGTTTGTTCTTATGATACTTGTTTGATTTGGATCTTCGATTGAGTGTGATGAGTTGTGGAGTAATTTCCACAATTACATCTGCATATACATATAGACATAAATATAAATGAATAAAATTAATAAGATAACTAGACAAACTAGATTATCCCTCATTAAAGTATCTAGCCCAACCATATTCATCTCATCTTAAAAGATTCTATCTTACACCCATAGATCCATCTTATCTTAAAAGATTCATCTCATCTTGAAAAGATTCTATGTCATCCTAATAGATCTAACTAACCTCAAAGGATTCTACCTTATCCTTATGAATTCATCTTGCCCTAATTAGTATATTTATCTCATCCTATTATAACAACCATGATCTAATCCAAAATAATCAGATCTTAACTAGTTTAATCTAGTCACACCAACCTAATCTAGATTCTATCTAATCTATTATGATCTAATCTAGAGAGAGTTACTTAATGCTGGTACAAAAAATAAGACCATACTCCTAATTCACCCAAGCTTAAATCGTTAACTTAGATCAACTCGGCCATACCCAACAACCTGACCTACATAATAGGTTACATAACCTATCCCAATCATTCAGAAGCAAAACAACCAAACCAGATTATGACTAATATCATTTAACTTATAGCCACCTACTAAACTAGCTGCTCCACCTACTACTTTATCTTAACTACATGTCCCTAATTCGGATAACAACTTCAAGAACAAAGAATCGAAGATGATCAACTTCATCAAGAAAGGATGAGCACCAACTCAAGTCTTCAAGGATCAAGTGAGATCACCAAGATGAGTCAAGATCCGCAATCTTGGATGGAGTCTTTTCTTACCCCATTCCTTCTTATCCAAAACTATATATGCTTTAAAGATATCTTTCATCCAGCATAATAAAGTGGGTATACCCATATATACACAGGCCTTCCTAATCACCCACTATTGTCTAAAAAAATATATGAAACTCTGGATCTTGAACCTATTATAGACTAAAAGCCGAATCACAAACCAATCCTTATGTATCTCTTTTCTTACAAATCTCGAGGACGAGATTATTTTTAAGGGGGGTAGGATTTGTAAGACCCAAATTGTAAATAAGGTGAAAATAGTATATCTCATTATATGTGTGACCATCTACTTATTCCAACAAGAGAATATCCTTATTTAAAGAGAATAATTAATTAATAATACATAAAATAATCTATGCCTCATTTTGGACTTTTGTGTTGTGCATTTAATACTAACCATGTTAATGGGAGCAAGTTAATAATCAAAATTAGGGTTTAACCAAAGATGTTCAATTTAGAAAAGGGAATTTGAAATGGACTATTTATTTCTTCCATAAATAAATAAAAAGGAAAAGAATATATATTATAAAGAAAAATATAAATAAGTAAATATAATTATTCGGGCCAGTACTTTACTGTGGCTCAGATTTGAATTTGAACTATGAGTTTTAAACTTGAATTTGAAATGGGAATTAGAAATTGAGAAGAGAATAGAAAAAGAATAAAAAAATAAGGACCTTACCTGCTCGTGGGCCTGATCTTCTCTCATCGGCCCGGCTCCTAGCTTTCCTCGCGGGCCGAATTCCCCTCAGCACAACTCGGCCTCCACCGCGCGCTCTTGGGTTTAGTGTCACTGACGCGTGGGCCCACTTATGCATCGATGCCGCGTCCTCCGCTCAAGCTCACTGGCAGCCGGGCCCGGAAACCAGGAACGTCTTCTCCTTCCTCGGGTCGGACTCGCCGCCAAAACGGAATCTGCAGAATCCAGAAGCCACCTAGGAGAAATTGTCGTGAAATTTCTGGGATCCTGTAACAACCAGGGCGCGCGCGTCATGCACCTGGGTCGGACTCTTCTCATGTATAAAGTAGGGTCGCAACCCCCTGTTTTTGACCGGGCACCAGCGCGGGCGTTCCGCCGTGGGTGATTCCCGTCTGACCTCCAATGTGGGCGCAGTAACCGGGTTGGGAAGATGGGGCATGCTCGCGGGTTAGGGTCGTGGCCCTGCAGGGGGAAGTGGAGGCTCGGTGGGAGGGTAATTGCTCGCCGACGCTCAAGTGCCGCCATGGAACCCCTGCGGACCGTGTACAGAAGCGACGACGGCGCGATTCACGGTAAGAATAATTCCATTAACTTCGCCGCAGCCCTAGCTTCGTGTAGCTCTACTGGATCGAAATATAGACTGGGTGTCAGCCAGATGGCTCATCGCCGGCCATGGGCGCCACCACGGGGAATCTGTTCACCGCCGTTGGGCGCCGTCAGTTTGCTGGGGTAGGGGATAAGCTTGCAACCATCGGATTTATGATGGATGGCTGCGATTAGAAGCCTCATACCGATTCGAGGGGACGAAATCCGGACCATTGAGCAGCTTACGAACAGACAGGATTAGATCTGGCAAAGTGCTGGCCCTCGACCATCGATCTTGCGGTGGATGGCGTAGATTAGATCATGCCCCTTTAAAATCAGAACCGTTCGTTCGTAATCCGGTGGTCCAGATCTAGCCATACCCTTTCGCTGTGCCAAACTTACAAAAGAGCCCCTGAAGTTTTAGAATAACAACCCGCCGTCCTGGGCGGCTATTCATTGAGTCTGGGCTATTTTGCGCCAGAGTCCCTACCCTTTTACAAATTTGAGGCCCAGTCCAGTGCTATTTTAAACTGAATAAATGAATTGGGAAATGGATTTTTATTATATAAATAAGTGCTAAAACTTGTAAAATGCATAGAAATTTCATTTTTAGTCCAAATTACTCCATTCCAATTTCTAAAATTTTGTAATGTTATTGTCTATCACTTAGAGTCTCTGTTTTGTCATGAAAACAGTTAGAAAATCAATTTCCCATTTAATCCCATTTCAAGCACATAAAACCCTAGGAAATTCATAACTCCTCCGTTTTAACTCCGAATTGATCCGTTCAAGTTGCGTTAGTCTCGTAGCAACGCGTAGATCATTATTATGTAGTATGTTCTTATGTTTGGTGTAATGTTAATTTTGCCTATACCATGTCTGTTTGTATTGTTACGACTAGCAGTGAGGTTACGAGGATCTGAAGTTCATCCTATCACCTGGAATCTCAAGTGCCAGGCAAGTTGTGCCCTTGATCACTTCTTTTACCCAATCATGTTCTATTTAATCATAATGATCTGCATAGGTTTAACTTTGATGGGACCCAATAGGTCACCTAGTTTGTTTATCCTGAATACCTTGTTTACCCCTGAATCACTTGGGTAGTTCTGCTACTGCTTTATATGGTTTTGGGTTAATATTTCATTATATCTATGTTCCAGTTATGTTGTTATTTCATTTATGTTCATGACAAGATCATTAAATGTTAATTGGAACATAGAGCTTAACTTGAGAAACACGTGCCACCACAAGGGTTTATGGACGCCCTTGGCTGACTAATTAGGAAAGCTAGTGGAGGACTACCTTACCCGAAAGGGGCAAGGGCAGTAGGGGAGTGGTCAGTGTAGGGAGGCCCTCGGGAGGATTTTGCTGCGATGGCGGTCCTGCAAGGGATTCCCGCATTGGAACTTCCCATAAACTGTAGCGGGTTTTCTGAAGCTAGTGGAACTTTGTAAAGGCCTCGTAGTGTTACCCTGCCTCGCCTCCTCGGTAGAGGTGTATGGGAAGTCGCGATCTCTTGGCAGATGGGTAACATGACTTGTGGGTAAAGGGTACCACCTCTGCAGAGTGTAAAACTGGTATACTAGCCGAGCTCACGGTCATGAGCAGCTCAGGACTCTCTGATGATTAACTTATGGAACTAAATTCAATTTGTCATATGCATTGCATCGCAGGTGATGTTGTTACTTCTGTTCTACTATTTAATTGGGTTGGTATTTACTTATACTTAGTAATTGCTAATAAAATTTTGACCAACTTTAAAAGCAATGCTCAGCTCTAACCATCCTCTTTGGTAAGCCTTACACTTCACATGAACTCCCACCTTTGGCGAGTTCATTCACATTATTCCCCACAACTTGTTGAGCGATGAACGTATGTGAGCTCACTCTTGCTGTCTCACACCCCCCCCACAGGTCAAGAGCAGGTACCACAGGATGAGGCGCGTGGAGGATGCTGTGATGAGTTCGTGAGTGGTCTAGGCCGTCGTCTCCCAGTCAACTTTGGGTTGCTAGACCGTTGTCTCCTTATAATGTAATTATTTATTTTGTATAGAACTCCTGTTATATATAAAGATGTGACATTCGATCCTGTGCCACTATACATCATATGTGTGAGACTTGGTCCCAGCACACCTGGTGTTTATGTTCGCGCCCGGGTCTTGGTGCCCCTGAAATCCGGGTGTGACAGTCAAACTCAGAGTGGGAGACCAGGGCACCAAGGAGCCAAAGCTGAATATGAGTGGTAGCCTCCCTGTATCCCATCCTCGGCAGAAGAGTCCGTCTGATGAGCTCGTATAAGTACTTGGCTGCTGTAGTAAAGTCTGCCGGTGAACGTCGCGACCCATCTGTGAAGGGCGGGCGGAACAGAGCCGCGACGTGAGCTGTACCAGGAGCCACACCGCCGTGAGGGCGACGAGGAGGGTCAGAAGTGCCGTAGCAGAGACTGTGAAGGCGAGTCGTCGACTCGGGGAATCCAAATAGCTGGCGGATCTGACCGGCAGTAATTATGACATCTTCTCGCTCAAAGCGGAACCTCATCCAGTGATGATCCGGGTCAATCCAAACAGAGGCGTAGAAGACACGGACCCACTCCTCAACATACCTGCCGCTGATAGTCAGAAGGGTCTGAAGGCCAGGCAGATAGGTGAGATGCGCCTCAGAATCAGCACCAGCTGCAAGCAGAAAGGCTGGAAGATCCAAAAGCCGGTGCACTCGCAGAGCTATCTGAGCAGACATCTGAGCTCTGAAAAACGACTCCTGAATACGTGTGCTGAAAAGATCACCTGCTGCAGTGTCTCTCTGAGCTGGTAGCCAAGACTCCACGGGTACGTATCTGAACCTACGTACCCGTGCCGCTGTAGCACGCTGAAGGTCAAACAGTCGAGGATCCGAAACCAGAGGACGAACCTCAGTCTCATCACGCACCCGGAATTGAGGTGGAGGGACAGGAGGAGCTGAAGCGGGAGCGGGAGGAGGAGGAGCAGTGGAAGCTGGCGTAGTGGAGGTAGCGGGTATGGCTGTGGAGGTGGATGGAGCAATAGGAGTGACAGGAGCAGGCAGAGTGGGTGGCGGAGTGGAAGCGGAGGTGTGAGTGGAGGAGCGAGGCCGGGAGGTGAGACGACGAACACGGTATGCAATCTGATCGGATGGAGTCTGCGGCTGATCTCCAAGCTCGGCCTGCGCAGCGGCTGCTGCAGCTGCTGCCGCTGCACGGGCGGCTCTGTCTGTACGCCGCTTCTTGCGGCCTTCCTGCTGCTCCAAGTAAACAGTCTTGCCCTTGACCTGCCTGAAGGGGCAACGAGGATCCTCATCATCGCCTCCCCCTGGCGCCGACACATTCTTCGTGCGCGGCATCCTAAACTGATGTCTGCAAATGAGAGAGAGTGACTAAGCACAGAGCAACAATGACCTATAGATTAGCAAAAGATGAAATGACTACCTGGAAAGCTCACACGAGAGGTGACGATCCAGGCAGGACGGGAGACGGCACACGGGCAATCAAGGTCACTGAAATGACAGAAGAGGTGAGCACGTATTAGTCACATAGTCATAAGCATATGAAATGTGAATAAATACATACACAGAGAGATATGGCACAGAAAACACGAGACGAGACGATCGTGAAGTCAAACGACGTGAAAACGACGTTTGAAGGATAAATAGTGTCATAGGAGGTTTGGAATTCGAATTGAGGCACGAAACGATATGGAATTGAGCCGATACTTCACGAATAGGTTATATAGGTGAATATGAGTGAAGTGTGTGCTTGGTTTGAATTTAGGCGAAGAAAAAGGGATTTGGGCACACGGCTCGGAAACGATCGCTCAAAACGGGAAATTTGGTGAAATTTAAGCCTGGAATCTCGGATTGGCGTGAAATTTGGCAAGGATGTCGCTGGAAGTGTTGTGAAGGTGCCTGAAAAATTTGGGTTCAATTGGAGCATTTTTGGCTGGTTTGGGCATTTTACCGAACACGTGGTGGGCGAGATATTAGGGTTTTAGAGAAATGGCCATATGAGGAGTGAAAACCCTCCCGAAGGAGCCAAGAACCTGCAGGGATACATAATAGGGACAATTGAACACATTCCACCAACTGGATTCACAAGATTTCATAGGATTTGAAGTGATGCACAAGGGGTGGAAACTTGAGTGCCACACTGCCTCTCAAACCGAGAGCAGGGGAGAAACTGATAGAGGGAAGGAGAGGGGGGAAGGTCTGCTCACCGGAGAGGGAAGGAGAGGAGCACGAGGGCACCAGGTCGCCGGAGAGCCGCCGGAGGGTCGCCGGTGGGGGAGAGAGAGACGCCAGACAGAGACAGAGAGCGCTGGGGAACTGAGAGCCTCTGGCTCGGTCGGGCTGGAGGCCTTTTTTTTTAAAACGTGATATGGGCACACCGGACAGTCTACAGTGCCTGTCCGGTGCACACCTGACAGCGCACAGTAGCTGTCCGGTGAACCACCGAACAGCGCACAGGAAAACGGATTTATAGCGCGCGACTGCCGGTGCACCGGACATTGCACAGTGCAGTGTCCGGTGCACACCGGACTGTCCGGTGAGCCCAGACAGAGGGGAGTTTGGAAAATTTTGAATTTTTCTATCTAACTCCTAACCAAACCAAATCCCAACTTATAATCACACAAAATAACACTTGTTGGGACAGGTATTGGCACCCTCATATACTTTTCAAAATATTTTGCCATAGGCTAGATAATTTTTAGAGAAAATAGACAAATGGTGAAATTTGCATTTTGGCTTGCACTAGGGGTTTTCATGAGTGATTTGAGTTTTGAATACTCACACTAAGTGCAGTACCTCATGCATATTTCAAGAACCAATAATTGCATAAAAAGTAAGAATTTAAGTGCTAAAAGCTTAAAACTAAGACTTGTCAAGTTTGACCCGAGTTAAGCTTTTTCACTCGCTTTGTTGGCGGTTATCTTAGCTAGGTTAGACAAGCCCTAGATGCAACACAAGGAATTTAAACATGCAATGCAGGCTTGACAACACCATGACTTTTTACATAAAATTTCTGAGATCAAGAATATTTAGTTCATTCCTCAACATGCAAAAGCGGGTCTTATCAAGAGGCTTAATGAAAATATCCGCTAATTGATCTTCCGACCTCACTCCTTCTAGAATGATATCTCCTTTAGCAACATGATCTCTAAGGAAGTGATGACGGATATCAATGTGCTTGGTGCGAGAGTGTTGTACAGGATTATTAGCAATTTTAACAGCACTCTCATTATCACACAACAAAGGTACCTTTTCTAGAACTACGCCATAGTCTAGAAGAGTTTGTTTCATATATAAAATCTGTGTGCAACAAGCACCTGCGGCAATGTATTCCGCTTCGGCAGTTGACAAGGCAACACTATTTTGCTTTTTGGAAGTCCATGAAATTAGTGATCTACCAAGCAGATGGCATCCCCCAGAAGTACTTTTTCTATCAATTTTGCAACCGGCATAATCCGAATCGGAATAGCCAATTAAAACAAAAGTAGCTCCTTTGGGATACCACAGACCAACGCTTGTGGTGTGCCTGAGATACCTAAGAATTCTCTTAACAGCGCGAAGGTGAGCTTTCTTAGGATTAGATTGAAATCTAGCACACATGCAGACACTAAACATAATATCGGGTCTAGATGCGGTAAGGTATAATAAACTACCAATCATAGAACGGTAGAGAGTTTGATTAACCGGGTTACCTCCCTCATCTAAGTCGAGATGTCCATTTGTAGGCATGGGGGTCTTGATTGGTTTGCACTTCTCCATGTTGAACCTTTTCAACAAGTCTTTGGTATACTTCTCCATTGCTTCCCTCAGTGGCTCATCACCTACATCATCAAGATTTTCAAGTGCTCCTTGGGAGCCATTAGTCTCATCAAATTCCACATCATATGTTTCTTCTACCATGCCAGTGGCATGGTTGAATACTCTATATGCTTTGGACTTTAATGAATAACCCAAAAGAAAACCAATATCACAACGTCTTTGAAACTTCCCTAGGTGATGGCGTTTCTTGTAGATGTAGCATTTGCACCCAAACACCCGGAAGAAGGAGACGTCTGGCTTTTTCCCATTTAGCAGTTCATAAGGAGTCTTCGCAAGTAGCCGGTGAGGAAATAGCTTGTTTGATGCATAACATGCAGTGTTGACAGCTTCGGCCCAAAACCTTTCCGGTGTGTTATACTCATCAATCATTGTTCTTGCAAGAGTGATCAAGGTCCTGTTTTTCCTTTCAACAACTCCATTTTGTTGAGGTGTATATGTTGCAGATACTTCATGCTTGATCCCAATTTCATCACAGTACTCATGAATGTTGGTGTTGTCAAATTCTTTGCCATTGTCACTTCTAATCTTCTTAATCTTGCAATCAAATTCATTTTGTGCTTTCTTGGCAAACTTCTTGAATATAGATGCAACTTCAGATTTGTCATGGAGAAAGAACACCCAAGTGTATCTTGAGAAGTCATCAACAATCACTAGACAGTAGAGGTTGCCACCGGCACTGACATAGTTTGTAGGTCCAAATAAATCCATATGAAGTAGTTCCAGTGGCCTTGATGTTGACATGAAAGCTTTAGTGGGATGTGTATTAGCAACTTGCTTTCCAGCTTGACATGCACTGCATGGCTTGTCTTTTTCAAACACCACATCCTTTAATCCTCTAACCATATCTTTCTTTAATACCTTCTTGAGTGTGCTCATCCCAACATGTGCAAGCCTCCTATGCTCCTATGCCAAAGCCATCCAAGAGAAGCTTTGGTGAAGAGGCAAGTTCTTAAGTCTGCATCTTCTGAAGTGAAATCCACTAAGTAGAGGTTTTTGTACCTAAATCCCTTGAATACCATTGATTCATCATCCATCTTTGTTACAATAACCTCTGTTGGAGTGAATAAGCATTGAAGTCCAAGATCACAGAGTTGACCCACTGATAATAAATTGAAGCTCAAAGGTGCAACTAAGAGAACATTTGATATTGATAAATCATTTGAGATTGCCACCTTGCCAAGTCCTTGCACTTTTCCTTTTGAATTGTCTCCAAATGTGATTTTATCTTGACCATCAACATTCTCATCTAGTGAGGTGAACATCCGTGGGTTGCCTGTCATATGTTGTGTGCATTCACTATCAATAACCCAATGGCTCCCACCGGTCTTGTAGTTCACCTACATTCACAGACAATTCAAGCTTGAGTTTTGAGGGCCCTATATTGCATAGGACCAGTGACTCTCTCAATTAAGGACTTTGCCACCCAGATTTGTCTAGGTCTACTCTTATTTGGTGGACCTAGGAATGTAACCTTAACCTTTCCATTTGCAACCTTTCTTAGAACATAGTGAGCATTGAAAGCAAATGGTCTTGAGTGCTTAGGCAAGGGAGTTGGTGGTTTAGCTTTGCAGTTGTGGGCAAAATGACCTTCATTTCCACACTCAAAGCATTTGATAGGCTTGTGAGTCTGCTTTGGCTTGTATTGAGTGATAGCTTTCTTTTGCACAAAAGCATTGTATCCAATACCACTCTTGTTATTTTTCATAACAGTGTTCATAAGCAGCTCATTTTGGAGGTATTGACCCTTGTTGAACTTTTGCACACTTGTTGCAAGATGTTCATTTTCACTTTTTAGTTTCTTGACCTCATTCTTAAGCCTTTGATTATCCACTGCCAACTCATTGTTGAAATCATTGTTCTCAATAGCAACCTTTCCTTTAGTAGTTGCATCAGTCAAGTAATTCTTCAATTTTTGATTGTCTAAAGTCAGGACTTCAACTTTTTCAGTCAATTCAGCATGTAGACTAGTTTGCTCTTCTTGAATCAAATCATCACATGAGGTTGCTACATCACACTTAACAACAGGGTTAATAGCCTCATGTGTTTTGCAAGATAAAAGTTCATTTTCAACAAGAAGATTGTCATGATCAAATTTAATTTGAGTATAGTCTTCCTTGATCTTTACTAGTCTATTTTGCAACTCCCTATTAGCTTCATTTAATTTGTCATATTTTTCCTTAGCATCTTTTAGGGAGTTTGTGAGCTCATTTATAGTTGATGACATAGTTTTATTCTCTTCTTTTATTTCATCACTAGCCTTTATAACTATGTCATATTTGGCATTTAAAGATTCATTTTCATTTTTCAACCTATCACATTTAGCTTTTGACTTTCTAATGATTTGAGTATATTCTTTAAGCAAGTCAGCTAACTCATCATATGACGGTGAAGCAAATTCCTCATCACTATCACTATCACTATCATCAGCAATATTAATATCATTTTGTACCTTCCGTTCACCCCTAGCCATGAGGCATAGGTGAGAAGTGGATGATGGCGATGGTGGTGGTGAAGAGAAGTCCCCGGCGATGGCGGCAACTTTTTCATCATTCTCTTCTTCACTTGAAGAAGATCCACTTGATGATTCGATGTCGGTGAGCCAGTCGCCAACTATATATGCCTTTCCATTCTTCTTCTTGTGGAACCTCTTTTGCTTCCCATCCTTTCTCTTGAAGAATTTCTTTTCCTTCTTTTCATCATCGCTGTCATCTTCTTTCTTGCCCTTGAACTTGTTCTTCTTGGGCTTGTTGCATTGATGAGCAAGATGACCAAGCTCACCACAGTTGTAGCAGTCCATCTCAGAAATGGGCTTTCTTTTGTTGGAAAAGAACTTCTTCCTTGAATCAAATTTGATGCCTTCTCTATTTAGCTTCTTCAACATCTTGGTGGTCTTCCTTACCATCAAGGCAATGTTTGCATCAAGGTCATCATCACTTGAGGATTCTTCCTCAACTTGTATTTTTGCTTTTCCTTTTCTTCCTGATTTGCTTTGAGAGCCAAATCCTTTCTTTTGGAAGATGATTCTTCTTTGTCGTTGATGTGCATGTACATTTCATGGGCATTGATCTTTCCCAAGATTTGTGTAGGTGTGGTAACTGAAAGATCCATTTGATGTAGCACAGTGACAATGTGTCCATATTTGTCTATTGGGAGGACACTGAGAATCTTCCTCACAACATCCGGTTGTGAGATTTGAGTAAGCCCCAATCCGTTAACTTCCTCTACCAGAATATTAAGTCGTGAGTACATAGCATTTGCATTTTCATTAGTAAGCATTTCAAAAGAATTTAACTTTCGCATGGCTATGTGATATCTTTCCTCACGCTCACTTCTAGTTCCTTCGTGTAGAGCACAAATGTCCATCCACAAATCATGAGCATTTTTATGATTTCTTACTCTATTGAACACATCTTTGCAAATGCCTCTAAAAAGGGTGTTTTTGGCCTTAGCATTCCATTTCTCATAATTGAACTCATCACCTACAAGATTTGTGGGATCTCTAGGTTCGGGGAACCCTTGTGTGGCGGCTTTATAGACACCAATGTCTATAGCCTCTAAGTAAGCTTCCATACGAATTTTCCAATAAGGAAAATCGTCACCATCAAAAACGGGAGGAGGTCCATCCCCACCGGACATCGTAACTCTAGCGGTTAAGCTAATCTATGAGCAACAAGCCTTTGATACCAATTGAAAGGATCACGATGCCCAAGAGGGGGGGTGAATTGGGCTTTTCTAAAAAATCAACACTAATTAAAACCTAAGCAAGAGCTAAGCAAGAGCCCAACTTCACCCCAACAACTAGCACTAAGAATATAATACTAGAAATGTAACAAAGCTAAGACAATACTTCAAATACTTGCTAAACAAATACACAATGTAAAGTGCTTGAATTAAGTGCGGAATGTAAAGCCAAGTTTAGAAGACTCCTCCAATTTTTCCCGAGGTATCGAAGAGTCGGCACTCTCCACTAGTCCTCGTTGGAGCACCCGCGCAAGGGTATCGCTCCCCCTTGGTCCTCGCAAGAACCAAGTGCTCACTACGAGATGATCCTTTGCCACTCCGGCGCGGTGGATCCCTCGAGACCGCTTACAAACTTGAGTCGGGTCACCAACAAGATCTTCACGGTGATCACCGAGCTCCCAACACCACCAAGCCGTCTAGGTGATGCCGATCACCAAGAGTAACAAGCCGTAGACTTTCGCTTGACCAAGAGAAGTCTAATGCAAGTGGTGTGTGCTCTAGGTGGCTCTCGCTAGCGCTAATGAGGAACAAACATAGATTATTATTCTCTAATCTCCTCACTAGGCTTGTGGTGCTTGCAATGCTCTAGCAATGTGCTGGAATAAATGTGGAGCGCAAGACATTGAATATGGTGGGTGGAGGGGGTATAAATAGCCCTCACCCACCAACTAGCCGTTACAGGCATTTCACTGCGCGATGGCGCACCGGACAGGCCGGTGCGCCACCGGTGCGCCAACGGTCGTTTCCAACGGCTAGTTCTGACAGGGAGCCGTTGGACTCATGGCGCACCGGACAGTGAACAGTCCACTGTCCGGTGCACACCGGACAGTCCGGTGCGGTGTCCGGTGTGCCACTAAAATTCAACTCTAAAAGCTGCGCTCTCGGGTTTCTGCGAAGGGGAAAGCCTCTGTCGTGGACCAGCCTGGCCCCACCTGGCAGAGGGTGCACCGGACAGTCCGGTGCACACCGGACAGTCCGGTGCCCCAAAGCCAGAACCACTAACTCTTGTTTTTCAGCTGATTTTCAAATCGGTTTTCGCTCTAACTTGTGTGTGAGTTCTAGAGTGACACCTAGCACTGTATATGAGTGTGATTATGCACCAACACTACATTAGAACTCTCTTGGTCAAACTACTCATCGACAACCCCTCTTTATAGTACGGCTAAAAGAGAATAAAAGACCTAACTAAAATGCGAGTGTCCACATCTCCTTGACACTCGGACTCCGTAGACCTTCACCTTTTGTTTCGTCGTTTTAGCCGTCGCTTCGAGTTCTTATCTCTGGGATTGTTTTCACTGTTGTAGTACTTCTACCTGTCATGCGACCTAACTTACCATTTGTCTCTGCAAAACACACGTTAGTCACATATAATATTACGTTGTCATTAATCACTAAAACCAACCAGGGGCCTAGATGCTTTCAGATGGAGTACCAGGCGGTGTTAATCGCATCCCAAAACCGGTCATGTGTCTTGTACTCATCAAGCATTGTTCTTGCCATATCTAGTAGAGTTCTATTCTTCCTCTCCACTACACCATTTTTTTGAGGTGTGTAGGGAGAAGAGAACTCATGCTTGATGCCCTCTTCCTCAAGAAATCCTTCAATTTGAGAATTCTTGAACTATGTCCCATTATCTCTTCTTATCTTTTTGACCTTAATCCGAACTCATTTTAAGCCCGTCTCAAGAATCCCTTTAATGTATCTTGGGTTTGTGATTTTTCCTGCAGAAAGAACACCCAAGTGAAGCGAGAATAATCATCCACAATAACTAGACAATACTTACTCCCACCGATGCTTATGTAAGCTATCGGGCCGAATAGATCCATGTGGAGTAGCTCGAGCGGCTTGTCAGTAGTCATGATGTTCTTGTGTGGATGATAGGCTCCAACCCGCTTTCCTGCTTGGCACGCGCTACAAACCCTGTCTTTCTCAAAATGAACATTTGTTAGTCCTAAAATATGCTCTCCCTTTAGAAGTTTGTGAAGATTCTTCATTCCAAAATGGGCAAGTCGGCGATGCCAGAGCCAACCCATACTGGTCTTAGCAATTAAGCAAGTGTCAAGTTCAGCTTGGTTATCATTGAAATCAACTAAATATACCTGACCCTCTAATACTACTTAAATGTTATTGAATCATCACTTCTTCTAAAGATAGTAACACCTATATCTATAAATAGACAGTTGTAGCCCATTTTACATAATTGAGAAACATAAAGCAAGTTATAATCTTAAGAATATACAAGAAAAACATTGGAAATAGAATGGTCAGGTGATATAGCAATTTTACCCAAACCTTTGACCAAACCTTGATTTCCATCCCCGAATGTAATAGCTCGTTGGGGATCTTCATTTTTCTCATAGGAGGATAACAGTCTCTTCTCCCCTGTCATGTAGTTTGTGCACCCGCTATCGATTATCCAACTTGAACCCCCGGATGCATAAACTTACAAAACAAGTTTAGGCCTTTGTTCTTAGGTACCCAAACAGTATTGGGTCCTTTGACGTTAGAAACAAGCACCTTGGATACCCAAACACTAGTCTTAGGACTCCTGTGTTTCCCCCAACATATTTGGCAACTACTTTGCCTGATTTGTTAGTTAAAACATATGATGCATCAAAAGTCTTAAATGAAACATTATGCTTATTTGATACAACAGGAATTTTGTTTCTAGGCATTTTAACATGTGTGGTATGCCTAGAGCTAGAAGCCTCATTTTTGTACATAAATGCATGGTGAGAAACATTATGAGGTTTCCTAGCATGAATCTTCCTAATCTTATGTTCGGGATAGTTTGCAGGATATAAAATGTAACCCTCACTATCCTGAACCATGAGAGCCTTGCCCTTTACAAAGTTAGACAATTTTTTAGGAGCATTAAGCTTGACATTGCTCCCCTGTTGGAAACCAATGCCATCCTTAATGCCAGGGCGTCTCCCATTATAAAGCATACTACGAGCAAATTTAAAATTTTCAATTTCGAGCTCATACTCGGCAATTTTAGCACTTAATTGAGCTATGTGATCATTTTGTTTCTTAATCATGGCAAGGTGGTCATCTATAGCTTCAACATTAATATCTCTACGTCTAGTGCAAATAGTCACATGATCATCAGTAGATGTACATGGTTTGCATTCATTTAATTCCTCAATCTTAGCATTTAATTTAATATTCTCATTTCTAAGACAGGAAATAGAATCATTGCAAACATTCAATTCTTTAACCTTAGAAATTAAACTAGCATTTTCATTTCTAAGACTAGAAATTCAATCATGACAAATGCTGAGCTCCTTAGATAAATTTTCACATTTCTCTATTTTCTGAGCATAAGCATTATTCAATTTAACAATTTTTTTGTTTTCTTTAATGAGGAAGTCCTCTTGGCTATCCAAGAGTTCATCCTTCTCATTAATGGCTTCAATTAATTCATTTAATTTTTTCTTTTGGTCCATGCTAAGGTTGGCAAAGAGAGACATTAAATTATCTTCATCTTCACTAGAGCTACCCTCATCACTAGATGTTGTATATTTGGGGGTGGCTCTAGAGTGTACCTTCTTTTTCTTGTCGTCTTAGCCATGAGACACTTGTGGCCGACGTTGGGGAAGAGGAGGCCCTTGTTGACGACGATGTTGGTGGTGTCCTCGTCTGAGGAGAAGTCGGTGGAGCTCTAGTCGGAGTCCCATTCCCGGCATATGTGGGCATCGCCGCCCTTCTTCTTGTAGTATCTCTTCTTCTCCTTTTTCTTTCCTTTCTTGTGGTCGTCCCTGTCACTTCCACTAGAGATTGGACATTTAGCAATAAAGTGACCGGACTTAGCACACCGGTAGCACACCTTCTTGGAGCGGGACTTGTAGTCTTTCCCGCTCCTTTGTTTGAGGATTTGGCGGAAGCTCTTGATGATGAGCGTCATTTCCTCAATGTCGAGCTGGAGGCGTCGATTGGAAGCCTACTTGGTGTAGACTCCTTCTTCTCTTCTTCTGTCGCTTTGAATGCGACGGGTTGCACCTCGGGTGTGGAGGTGGTGCCTTGTTCCAAGTTTACAAAGTGTTTGGAGTCTTTGATCATAAGTTCAAAGCTCACAAACTTGCCAATAACTTCCTCGGGAGACATTAGCTTGTATCTAGGATCCCCACGTATTAATTGTACTTGAGTAGGATTACGAAAAACAAGGGATCTTAGAATAACCTTGACCATTTCATGGTCATCTCATTTGGTGCTCCCGAGGTTGCGCACTTGGTTCACCATTGTCTTTAGCCGGTTGTACATTGCTTGTGGCTCTTCTCCTTTGTTGAGGACGAATCAACCGAGCTCCCCCTCGATCATCTCGTGCTTGGTGATCTTGGTCACCTCGTCCTCTTCATGCGCGGTTTTGAGGACGTCCCAAATTTCTTTGGCGCTCTTTAATCTTTGCACCTTGTTATACTCCTCTCGACATAAGGAGGTGAGGAGTATAGACGTGTCTTGGGAGTTAAAATGCCTAATTTGGGCGGCCTCGTCCGAGTCGTAGTCCTTGTCCCCCACCTTCGGTACCTACGCTCCATACTCAACGATATCCCAAATACTTTCGTGGAGTGAGGTTAGATGATGCCTCATTTTATCACTCCACATACAATAATCCTCGCCATCAAAATATGGTGGTTTTCCTAGGGGTACGGAAAGTAATGGAGCGCGCTTTGAAATACAGGGATAGCGAAGAGGCATCTTACTATACTTCTTGCGCTCATGGCGCTTAGAAGCGACGGATGACTCGAAGCTTGATGTGGAGGGTGACGAAGAGTCGGTCTCGTAGTAGACCACCTTTTTCATCTTCTTCTTGTCACCTTTTCGATGCGACTTGATAGAGAAGAGGATTCCTCCTTGTGTTTGTTGCTAGACTCCCTTGAGAGAGTCCTCCCCGAGCTTGCGGATTTGTCATCGGTCTTGATCTCCCTCTTGGCGTGTTCTCTAGACATCACTTCGAGTTGGTTAGGCTCTTAATGAAGTACTGGCTCTGATACCAATTGAAAGTCGCCTAGAAGGGGGTGAATAGGCGAAACCTGAAATTTATAAACTTAAGCAAGCACTAAAGTTGGGTGTTAGCGTTAGAATTAAATTCAAGTCTAAAAGAGAGGGAAAACAAATCAAACAAGAATCAAAGCGAGTGAACACGGTGATTTGTTTTACCGAGGTTCGGTTCCAAAGAACCTAGTCCCCGTTGAGGAGGTCACAAAGACTGGGTCTATTTCAATCCTTTCCCTCTCTCAAACGGTCACTTAGACCGAGTGAGCCTTCTTGCTTAATCTCATGAGTCACTAAGACCCCGCAAGGACCACCACACACTTGGTGTCTCTTGCCTCGCTTACAAAGCACTTGAGAATAAGAGTAAGAAAAGAAAAAGGCCAAGCCAAGCAACAAGAGCAACAATGAACACAAAAACACCCTCTCTCAAGTCCCTAATGGAATTGAGTGAATTTGGAGGCTTAGAGAGGATTCAATCTATTTGATGTGTCTTGGAGTGGAGTCTTTTGCTCTTGTATTGAATGAGATGTTTGGAATGCTTGGATGGATATGAATGAGGTGGTTGGGGGTATTTATAGCCCTCAACCACTTCCATAGCCGTTGGGGAGGCTGCTGGCGATGGGCGCACCGGACAGTCCGGTGCGCCACCGGACATGCACTGTTCCTTGTCCAGTGCTTCGCCACGTCACCCAACCGTTAGGGTTCAGAGCTGGTCGACCATTGGAGGCTTTGTCCTCTTGCGGCACCGGACAGTCCGGTGCCCCTCTGACTTCCTGCTCTGACTTCTGCCGTGACACTATTCATCTGTCAGAGTCGACCGTTGGTCCTAGAGAGCCGTTGCTCCGCTGGCACACCGGACAGTCTAGTGAATTATAGCGGAGGACGCCCTGGAATTCCCGAGAGTGGCTGGTTCGGAGTGTACCTGGTGCACCAGACAGTCCGGTGCGCCATTTCTCAGCACACTCGAGTCCTTTTGCTCCTTTAAAATTGTGTCCCTAACTTGATTCTTTTATTGGTTTGTGTTGAACCTTATGCACCTATAATATATGAGTTCTAGACAAACTAGTTAGTCCATGTGTTAGTGTTGACTATCAACCACCAAAATTAATTATAGGAAATGGTTAACCCTATTTCCCTTTCACAAATGTCCCAAGGTCCATTTTCCTTACAACCTCCCCTTTTTGGTGATTGATGACACCACAACCAAAGCAAGCAAATATAACAAACATTTGAATGAAAATATGCAATCTACTTGCTAGGATGCATGTTTGTCCCCACAATGTGAGATTATGGACTTAAGCCTCCCTCTAACTCCATAATTCACATACTTCCTATTGTAGACCAAAGAACCAAAACCACTTGAAGGAACAAGGATTGAAAAAAAATTAGTTTGGTGGTGTTTGGTGTTTGATACAATTTTCATTGCTTTGGTCCCTAAACTTTTCCCCCTTTGGCATCAACCACCGAAAAGGAAGATATTAAAAGCATATAGGAAACAAATAAGACTTGCCCTCATCAATTAATACCAATTGAAGCACTCAACATTATTACTCCCCCTAAATGAGTGTTCTCCATTTGGAAAGAATTTTCTCCCCCTTTAGAGACGAAGAAATACCCCCTGACAGAGATCTTCTACTTAGGAAAAATCATGTGAAAAATAGAGGTGCAAGACATGATTTTGATTGGACTAACTTCCCTTATGCATAGGTAACAGAATATGATTTAACAACTTATGCATGTATAGCAATATGGGAAGTATAAGATATGAAATATAGTCTAATCAAATGATGGAGAAGACATGTAAATAATGACAAATGTAGTCTCAAAGATACCAATTGAAAATCAACGGTGGACCATTTGAAGACCAATGGCAACCTTGTGAGACATAAGAATTCTTGTAGATTTGCAGTGCAAGCTTGTTGTCTTTCTCCGGGGACTTCATTTCCTTACAATGAGACTACTATATGAAATAGACTTGAAAAAGGTATTAGTCTCAAAGTCTAAGATTATAGAGTAATCTCCCCCTGAAAGTGTGCGTACAAGTTTTGAATACTTGTAGGAGACATGCAGTTTGATTTGATATCAAGAGGGGCACATTATCCATAATCCGAGCTTTGGCACATATAAGTTAAATGATACCAATTGAAGCATACCAAATGAAGTATAATTGAAGTGTTATACCACTTGAAGTATTTCACCAAATCAATTGATGTATCATTTTCTTAAGAATATTAAATAAGTTATGTGTCGTGCTTATCATTCTAAACCATGTAGGTTTGCTCAAGAGTGTGAATTGAAAGTGAGCAATCCTACCATATGATTTACCTAGTATGCATGCATTTTTAATCAAAAATAAATACCAATGGAAATACTAGGTATGATAAGTAAAACTAGATACATGAGAATAGATACGCATACCTAAAAACAAGAAATACAACAAATCTAGTTACCTTAGTCATGGGTAGGGAATTTTGGTCCAAAGTATACACTAACTCACTTGGCAATAGACTTGATCCAATATGATGCATCCCATGATATACATCCCAAATTTGCCAAGTCTCCAAATTCCCTGACGTCCTTTGGACTCCTCACTTCCCTTTCGGGATCCAAACCTTCTTGGTGCTTTTCATGGTTGAAATGATTTCCTTTGGCCCCCAGATGTGTTTGACCCCTTTTCCTTTGTTGGCTAGCTTGTTGGCCTTGATTGCTATCACCTTTCCATTCTTTTTCTTCTTGACTAAGTATGGTGTAGCAGCCTTTTTGTCCACCTTGTTGATGTAGGTGTTGGATATTTTGCTTGTTGGCTTTTGCTTGAGCTTTTGCTTTTGCTTATCCTCGGTCTTTGCCTTGCAATGGAAAGACTTACGGCCTTCCTTGTGGCATAACCTACAAATCACAGTCTCTCCCTCCACAGGCTTGTTCACTCCCGGAGTGGTGTTATCCTGTGAAGGTTGGATTTGTTTGGCTTTGCCTTTCTTATCATACAAAGCCTTTCCAAGGCGAGCCGTCTCTTGCTTTAATTGGTCATTCTCCATTGCAATCTCGTTCGAACATGTTTCTATAACAACATTCTTGACAAGAATTTGATTGCGGGGGTTATAATCATCAATTAAATCAAAGCAAGAAGTAGAATCATCTTTCTTAATATTTTCGGGAATTTCAACTAAGGATACTTCTGAGGTGCTACCAATGTTTTCTAGCTTAGTAGTTAGCTCATTATTATGTATGCTAAGAATTTCCATTTTCCCTAGCAAATTTTCAATAACTTCTTGGGAGCTAGCTAGCTTAGCCTTAAGTTTTTCATTCTTTTTAATAAGGCCATCATCGATAGTTGTGGATGGAGCACTAGACTCTAATTGCTCAATTTTAGTTGATAGCTTACAATTCAAATTTACAAATGTTTCAATTTTTTCTAGCAAACCTTTATAGTCATTTTGAGAGCTAATCAACTTATTTTTCAAAGTTTTAAGTTGAGCCTTTTGTTTAATGCAAACATCCTGGAAAAATTTAATGGCTTCCGCAAGCTCATCTACGAAGGGCTTTCCCTCACCTTCATCATCACTACTGCTATCATCACTAGAGGATGGGATACTCATTTTACTTCTTGCCATAAGGCACTTGCGTAATGACTCTGATGAGCGCGATGAGGACCGGTGGCTACGCGTCCTTGGAGGTTCATCTTCGCTTGAAGAATCTTCCTAAGTTTTGACACTTGTTAGCGCCTTGCCTTTGCTCCTCCCCTTTTTGGGTTCGACCATAGTTGGACAACTATCCCTGAAGTGGCCTTTCTCCCCGCACATGAAGCATCCTCTCTTTCTTTGCTTTTTCCTGTCAATGTTAAAGAGAAGATCCTCTACCTGTAGGGGCACACCCATTAGATTAATCATGCGGATCATCCCCATTACCTTTCCGACACGTCAGATTATTTGTTTGTCCTCGGAGGATGATGTTGATGGTTGATTATCTTCATCATCATCACTTTCTTCTTATGCCTCTTCTTCACTTGAGTACCTTGGAGTGGGAGCCTTCTTTTAACCCTTCCTTTCATCACATGAAAAACCATATGGCCTTGAGGAAATTGGCTCCCCTCCCCGACACATTTTTTGCGACATCTCAAAGGCTGCGATTTTCCTAATCACAATGTTCGGGGTCATTGTACTCAAGTCCTCCATGTTGTGAAGAATAGTGATGATGCTCCCATATCTTTGTTGTGGTAGTAGGGAGATAATCTTCCTCACAATGTCCGTGTCACATAGCTTATTAATGCCAATAGAATTGAACTCATTGATGATTAGATTCAAACGAGAATACATATCTCTAACAAGCTCATTATCCTTCATAGCAAAAGAATTATACCCATTTAAGACTAGGCAATGTTTTTGTTCACGAACATTAGATGTGTCTGAAAGTCGCCTAGAGGGGGGGTGGATAGGCGGAAACTGAAATTTATAAACTTAAAGCAGAACTACAAGCCGGGGTTAGCGTTAGAAATAAATCCGAGTCCGAAAGAGAGGGAAAACAAATCAACCAAAGAAATAGAGCGGATGACACGGTGATTTGTTTTACCGAGGTTCGGTTCTAAAGAACTTAATCCCCGTTGAGGTGGTCACAAAGACCAGGTCTCTTTCAACCCTTTTCCTCTCTCAAACGGTCACCTAGACCGAGTGAGCTTTCTCCTTAATCAAATGGGTCACTTAGACCCCTACAAGGACCACCACAACTTGGTGTCTCTTGCTTTGATTACAAGTGCTTTGAAGAACAAGAATGAGGAAGAAGAAAGTGATCCAAGAACAAGAGCTCAAAGAACACGAGCAAAACTCTCTCTCTTTAGTCACTAGGTGTTTGGAGTGTGTTTGGGACTCGGAGAGACTTTGATTCTTTTGAATTGTGTCTTGTATTGATTGCACTAGCTCTTGTATTGAATGGGATGTCTGAAAAACTTGGATGCTTGGAGTGGTGGTGGTTGGGGGTATTTATAGCCCCAACCACCAAACCAACCGTTGGGGAGGCTGTCTGTCGATGGGCGCACCAGACAGTCCGGGGCGCCACCGCACACTGTCCAGTGCGCCAGCCACGTCACCCAACCATTAGGGTTCGGACGGTTTCGACCGTTGGAGCTCTGACATCTTGGGGCACCGGACAGTCCGGTGCGGCACTAGACAGGCACTGTTCACTTTCCAGTGCGCCTTCTAGCGCTGCTCTGACTCTGCACGAACTGTCCGCGCATTGTTCACGTTTGCAGGCGACCGTTGGAGTCGACCGTTGCGCTCGATAGCCGTTGCTTCGCTGGCACACCGGACAGTCTAGTGTCACAACGGACAGTCCGGTGAATTATAGCGGAGCGGCTCTCCAGAAACCCGAAGGTGAAGAGTTTGAGTCGATCGCCCCTGGTGGATCGGACACTGTCCGGTGGCACACCGGACAGTCCGGTGCGCCAGACCAGGGTTCTCTTCGGTTTCTTTTGCTCCTTTCTTTTGAACCCTAACTTGGATATTTTTATTGGTTTGTGTTGAACCTTTAGCACCTGTAGAATATATAATCTAGAGCAAACTAGTTAGTCCAATTATTTGTGTTGGGCATTTCAACCACCAAAATCATTTAGGAAAAGGTTTGACCCTATTTCCCTTTCAATCTCCCCCTTTTTGGTGATTGATGCCAACACAAACCAAAGCAAATATATAAGTGCAGAATTGAACTAGTTTGCATAAGGCAAGTGCAAAGGTTGCTTGGAATTAAACCGATTTATACTTTCACTAGATATCCATGGATTGCTTTCTTTCTTTTAACATTTTGGACCACATTTGCACCACTTGTTTTGTTTTTGCAAATTCTTTTGAAAAATCTTTTCAAAGTCTTTTTGCAAATAGTCAAAGGTATATGAATAAGATTTAGAGAAGCATTTTCAAGATTTGAAATTTTTCTCCCCCTATTTCAAATGCTTTCCCTTTGACTTAAACAAAACTCCCCTGGATGAAATTCGCCTCTTAGTGTTCAAGAGGGTTTTACCAATATGAAAAAGATTTAGATACCAATTGAAAAATCTTTGAATATATAATAAAATATATCAATTTGAATATTTTGAAATTGATGGTGGTGCAGTCCTTTTGCTTTGGGCTAATACTCTCTCCCCCTTTGGCATGAATCGCCAAAAACGGAGACTTTGTGAGCCATTTTACTTTTCTCCCCAAATGGTACATAAGAATATGAGTGAAGATTATACCAAAAGTGAAGAGTCATGCGGAGTGACGATGAAGGGTAAATAATACCGATAGAGTAGAGTGGAAGCCTTGTCTTCGCCGAAGACTCCATTTCCCTTTCAATCTACGACTTAGTATAAGAATAAACTTGAAAACACATTAGTCGTAGACATAAAAGAGATATGATCAAAGGTATATAAATGAGTTGTGTATGCAAAGTTTCAATCAAAGTTTCGAGAATCAAGAATGTTTAGCTCATTCCTAAGTTTGGTAAAGGTTTTATCATCTAATGGTTTGGTAAAGATATCGACTAATTGTTCTTTGGTGCTAACATAAGCTATCTCGATATCCCCCTTTGTTGGTGATCCCTCAAAAAGTGATACCGAATGGCTATGTGCTTAGTGCGGCTGTGTTCAACGGGATTATCCACCATGCGGATTGCACTCTCATTATCACATAGGAGAGGGACTTTGCTCAATTTGTAGCCATAGTCCCTGAGGGTTTGCCTCATCCAAAGTAATTGCGCACAACAATGACCTGCGGCAATATACTCGGCTTCGGCGGTAGAAAGAGCTACTGAGTTTTGTTTCTTTGAAGCCCAAGACACCAGGGATCTTCCCAAAAACTGACAAGTCCCTAATGTGCTCTTCCTATCAATTTTACACCCTGCCCAATCAGCATCTGAATAACCTGTTAAATCAAAAGTGGATCCCTTAGGGTACCAAAGACCAAACTTAGGTGTGTAAACTAAATATCTCATGATTGTGACGGAACCTCCCAAGTAATTAGGCCCACCTACAGTTGTCCTTGTCTAACAGACATCAGACACCCTATAGATGTTCCTAAGTCACTTGACAAGTTCGGTATCTTTCCTTACCTTTCCAGGAACGTCTCACCCGTCTTGCAGACATTACAGAACATCGGAGATAAAGAAATGCGAAAGCGATTACATAACTTACATTTATTTAAGAAGTAAGATCAAGTTGGTTATTACAGACCAGAAATATAAGCGAGTGCTGAGTAGTATTATTACACATATCAAGGGAGGCACCAACTCCTCCCGGTAAGTTTTAAACAGAAGTTCTATATGGAGGACCAAGTCCTCCCGCATCTTCACTCTTGTTTCTCCTCCTTAGGAACCACCTTGGTACAGAAGCAACAGAAATCTGCTACTTCCTCACCTAAAAACAACGAAGGGATAAACCCTGAGTATGGAATTACTCAGCAAGTCTTACCCGACTAAGGAAAAGACTCTCAAGGGTATGCTGGATAAATAGGAATCAAGGAGAGGCTTTAGCAAGAATCAACTTAGATACTTTTGCAGAAATAGCTTACTAAAGTGAGTCCTTACTTTCAATATTTTAACGCCAGGTTAAATATTAATAGACTCTGTTTGCATCTAGTCTAATTTCATCATCTCTTCAATACAACATCATTTTTATCCATAATGTTCACATCCTGACTTAGGTTGCAGGGCAGTGACCAAGTCTTCATAACCGCGAAGGTACGGCGATCCGAATCGATTATACTCAGCTGAGGATCTCCAATCACACGACATATGTAGCACTTAACCCTTGCATATGTCAACTAGCCACCGGGGTTCTTAAGACCAGATCAGGTTCACGCAAACCGAGAGCACAGATACACCACCGTCCAGCCTCTTGCCACGGAGGGTACACGCTACTCTCGCCACCGCTCCACGCCCATTTCGTGTTATCTTATTCTGGCCTTAGTCTGCCCAAGGCAAGGCTTACCCATGACGAGGCATGTGACCAGTTAAAGGGTCCTCGATCATCAAGCCTACATACGCATCAATCCTTAATCAACTTGGGTAGAACATCACCTGTTCCTAACCCAAGTCTCGATTTACATACTTCCATCCTTAGGATTGTTTCTGTTCCCAAGGATGAAAAGAGCATCACAGGGAGCTTTGCAGTAAGATCCCACCATTGCTCCAAATGAAAATATTCTTGCAGGTAGAAGCCATCCTTTCTCGAGCTAAGCTAAGGACAACCTCTATCCACAAGATCTAAGCAGGGCTAAGCATTTTTGTAAATCATATTCTGATACTTCACAGAAGTATCTATAAAGGTATGGATATCAAGGAAAGCAATGCATCAAAGGGTTTCAAGCAATTCCTATAAACCTAATGCACATATCACTAGACTTAAAGTGTGCGAAAATTATTTAAAAACACAAGGAAAGGGGTTGCATGCACCGGGGCTTGCCTTTGTTCGTAGGTGAGTCAGGCTCGGACTCGCAGATGTCGAAGTAGAGCCAAGTCCCTGCCTGAAATTCCAAAGGTGGTGGTGTCTTCTCTTGAGTCACCTCACTCTCTTCTTCGTTTTCTAAATATAACCATATAGGTATATATATAAGAATTAATGCCATGTAATGCTCATGAGAGTGCAAAGATAATAAAGATTTATTATCTAAGCCTTGAATACAACTTTCCTTCACGGAACTCCGAGAACTTAGGGTTTCCGGAGTCGGTAAAGGAGTTCAAAGGGCAGGGGGGTGGTGTTGGGTTCTAGTTATCAAACATGGTCCAAATCAACTCAAACCCTACCCAAGGCTTCTAAATATTGCTTTAAGTTCCCATAAAAAGTTTGGGCAATTTTGGACTTACCATTTATTTTCTAAAAATCCAGAACTAATGGTTTAAGCTAGTTTAAATTCCTCAAAATTTCTTATTTCCTTTAAAAATCATAAAACTATTTTTATTAAATACTATGGAAAATAATAAGTCTAGGAAAATTGGTTTCACATTTTTAGGATTTTTCTATAATTTCTTATAGGTTTTCAAAGTTCTCCTGAAAAAGAAAAAGGAAAAGATTGAATAGTATTGGGCTGGTTCTGGCCCGGGACAGCCCAATGCTACAGAAAAACCGGGTCGCGCGCCCACGCGCTCTGGCCATTTTGCGCAGAGACCCTCGGGGTTTCGGCTAATCAGAACGGGCGTCAATCACTATTACCCTACGTCGCTGATCGTTTGCAGAAACACCCTCACATCTCCATTTCTTCTCCAAGGAGCTCCCCGATGGCGGCGCGCTCAAGAACGATGATCCTGCTGCTCGGACCGGCCAAGATCAGTAGTGGCTGCCCGATTAAGCTACTGGGTGAGTGTTACGGGCGTGAGACAACCCTAGAACGGGTTTCAATTATGTAGCTACGGCCCGGGTTTAGTCTGACCACGGTGGCGGAAAAATACCGACATGAATTCATGTGTTCCGGTTGATTGATTGTGACTAAGCAAAAAGGGTCGGGCCGATGAGCATCACTAACGCATATAGATACTGGAACATGAATTAAACGAGCAGGAGCAGACCTGGGACGAGCTGACCACGGGGCGCAGAAGATCTTGGCTCGTGGGTAACAGAAAAGGGGAAAACGAAGCCGCAACGGTCTCGGGTGGAATTGGGAGGCAAGATTAAGGCTACACGTCCGTAAAGGAGTATAGTTTCACCATGCACTATCAATTTTGGGAACGGTGGAGGGAATTTCGCGAATTTGGACTTCTACTGAGCTTCACTGGTGGAGATGAAAACACCTCGTCGTGGACCTAATGGCTATTTATAGTCGCGGAGGTACAGGATCGGTCCGCGGCCACGAGGTGGGTTACTAGCGCATGTCTACCACGTAAGAACGAAGAACAGTAAGAGAGATCGAAGTATGGCGACAGCGCGGCGCACTGCACTGAGTCACGGCGACCATCGGTGAGAAATTCCGGCTAAGCCCGGGAGAGGGTGCCACGTATGAGTCATCCTTTTCCCGGCGTTATCCATCCCTCACCGTGCATGAATCCGGGCGGCGATCAACGACGGCGAGCTTAGCTGGCAGTCTGATCCATCTGACCCCATCCAAATCTACAGTGCCACTGATCTTCACCGTTCCACTGAACCGACCTCCTTTCTTTCCCCCTTTCTCCTGATTTTTGTTAAGAACAGGTTAATCTCTATTAATAAGAGTTATTTACCAGATAAGGGTCTTCAACTTTACTATAGGATTTATGGATCAAAACTGCCTGGATTCTAAGATACGGTTCTCGCAATCTGGCCATATTTCACTGTGACCATTTCGTTTTGGAATTCAGTTTGCAGTGACATTATAAAAAGCATAACTGAGTTCTGACAGAGCAACTTCGCATCACTGGTTCTTCAATTTCTGTTCAATAATCTAGAAAGAGGATTGTACCAAAGTTATAGCTTGATAAACCAGCTACAAGTTTGTCATAGCTGCCATGGGCAGATTCTTACTGGATCATAGTTGAATCCATGCTCAAAGTCTCAGTGGTTGCACTGTTTGTCTGAAAATTCAGACCCAGTAACCTGACAGTCCAACTTCAGTCTTAACTATCTCTAAATTCTCCTTAACAACTATGCTTACACTCTTAAGCAAAGTTGTTCCCCTTTCAAAGAGCTACAAAATTGATGTGGTGCCCTAATGTGAATTCTCACTATTTTGAAAGCTACACCGCTCTAAAGTTGGGCCTATAACCCTGATTTTAGACTTAGCATAGGAATCACAATTGGGGTCCATTTTGCAAATAAATCCAAAACTTAGGGTTTGGCTTGTAAATCCACATATGAGTGACCCAAATGACTTAAGATACTTATTTAACTTGGTTTTTGCACTTTAGTCCAAAAGTGGACTAATTTTGCACATAGGCCCCTAGGTTTTAGTTTTAGGGTTTTCCAGGGTTCCAATTAGGGTTTTTGGTATCCCAGGGGTATAAAGGTGATTCAAGTTTATTCTTGGGGTCATTTTATGACTTTTCCCCTAAAACTTTTAGGTTTTCTCAACTTGGGTTAGGTTTTACCCCTTTAATCCCTATTTAGGGTTAAGTTCCCTATCCAGGGTCCTATTTGAAAAACACTAGAACAATACCACTTGTTTGAAATTTTTACCTAGTGAATGCACTCTAGGTGTGTCAAACATATGCAATGCCAATGCTTATGATGCCATGCTCAAGTTTTAGTTATAGTAACACCAGGGGTGTTACATCCTTCCCCCCATAAAAGAATCTCGTCCCGAGATTAAAATTCCTAGGGTAAGTAATGGAAAAGGAAACACGACATATTTTTATTTCCTTATTTCTGGTACAAGGCAGGGGTGGTTTGGGAATTTATTCATTTATTACACAGTTATACATGCTTTACAATTTTCAAGAGGCTAAAAAGCCTGGGAAATTCTTATCTAAAAAGTCTTGAGTTTCCCATGTAGCCTCATCTTCGGAATGCTGGTTCCACTGTATCTTATAAAACTTGAGAGTTTTTCTACGGGTAACCCTGTCCTTTTGATCCAAGACTCGAATAGGGTGCTCAGAATATGTCAAGTCTGGCTCAAGGACAACATCTGTTACTTCAATGGTTCGATCGGGAATCCAAAGACATTTCTTCAATTGAGACACATGGAACACATTATGCACAGCAGACAATGTTTCGGGGAGCTGCAGTCGATACGCCACTGGTCCACATTGCTCAAGTACCAAGAATGGACCAATGTACCTAGGTGCAAGCTTCCCTTTAACCCCGAAACGCGATACACCCTTCATTGGTGAAACTTTCAAGTAGGCATAATCTCCTACGAGAAAGCATAAGGGTTGTCGTCGTCGGTCTGCATAACTCTTTTGACGAGTTTGGGCTTTCTTCATATTATGTATTATTTTCTGGATTTTGTCTTCAGTTTCTTTTACCAGGTCAGGCCTGAAGAAGTACCTTTCACCTGGTTCAGACCAATTTAGCGGAGTACGACATCGTCGTCCATACAAAGCTTCAAAGGGTGCCATCTTGATGCTTTCTTGATAGCTATTATTATATGAAAACTCCGCTAAGGGCAAACATTCATCCCATTTCTGTGGGAATTCCAGAACACATGCCCGTAGCATATCTTCCAGTATTTGGTTTACCCTCTCAGTCTGCCCACTGGTTTGAAGATGATAGGCCGAACTGTGGAGCAACTTAGTACTCAGGGATTTATGAAGTTCTTCCCAAAATTTGGATACGAATTGCGATCCACGATCCGACACTATGGTCTTCGGAACACCGTGCAGACTAAGAATACGAGCAATGTACAATTGGGCATAGGCAGTAACTGGGTGATCAGTCTTGAATGAGAAATTTTCGTAAGCTGGTCAACAATAACCCAGATAGAGTCATACCCTTTTGCAGTTCTGGGTAATCCCACAATGAAGTCCATACAATATCTTCCCATTTCTATGTTGGGATCGGTAAAGATTGTAATGGACCAGCAGTCTTCATGTATATGGCCTTGACACGTCTACAAGTGTTACATCTAGCCATATAGCGTGCAATTTCAATTTTCATCTTTGTCCACTAATAAGGATGACGTCAGCCAGAAGAACACATAAGGTTACATGTGTGCAATTTGCTTCTTCTGATGACACTGTACTATCTGAGTCTGTTGGGTGGGCGGCACTTATGCAACTTTACCCAAATAGAATCAGATGCACCATCTTGGGTAAAACACACAGAAAGAGGTTTACCAACAAGTGGTTGCAGTAAGTTCATAGCACACGAGACGGGTGTGAATGTCGAATAACATCACGGATAACTCGTGTTAGCCAGGGAATCCAAGTCCACGAAGGGTGATATAGATTCAAGAAAAATTACCAGCAGAGGGATCTACAAATGCGGACTTTGCAACCAGTCCATTTTATCCAGCACTAGTCATGGATCAGCATGATCACACATGTAGGAAAAGCATGCGTGAGACGGTCGAGGCGCGACTAGAGCGATAATTTAGTGGTTACTGGTCAACTTAATTTGACTTTGGTAAGTACTTTCTTTATGGTGGGTTGAACCAAAGTGAGTTTAGACAACTCGATAAAACGATCTCTAAACTCAGCATGCGTTCATTGGGCAGTTACAAGTTAGTCAAAACCAACTTGTGGAACTACTTTTGACACTAAGCAAATCCTCTCAGTACCCTTGGTACACCAAGGGTTGAGAGTTAACATTTACTAACAAGAAATCCTGCACTTGGTTAAAAATCTATTTGGTCATGTTGTTCATCCGTTTTTCTCATACAAGATGAATTATCCACTTGGTTAGGGAATACATGGATTAAATAAGAGAACGAATGAACAAACTCCTGCATTTCAGCAGCAGAGAAAACAGATCCTCATTTTGGGAGCTAATCAGTTGTTGTCCAATCACTAAAAAGCTCCAAGGTTCACCTTTACACAAAGGATGCAAAGGGAACTTATGGGAGTAGTCACTACCAAGAGCAAAAGAAATAAGACCACACATGAAAGTGGTATGCCCTTTCAATCCAACAGAGATGATAGATGTTGCTTGATCTCCTCACAAACAACATAGGAATTGTTTTAAGAAAGGAGTCCACAGAAGATCACACATCAGTGTGGTTTCATAATGGATCATGACCAGAGACCTTGGTACCGGCATGCGCCAAGCAGCAAAATCCTGTGTGTACATTAACAGGAGGCTCTCAGTTTCGCCGCGGTACCATAAGTTCTTAACCATGAAACCATTACAAAACTGGCACCGATAATGGATCTCACGTGGTAAGAACAATTTGTGTAGAGATAACATATTGATATAATCTCATAATGGATTATGACTACTAACTGTGATACAAGCGTGCATCGAGCAGCACAACCTTGTGTGTATACCTACAAGAGGCCCTCGGTTTTGGCGCGGCATCATCAATTTTAGTCATAACGCCAATATCAGACATAACCAATAAGGAATCTCATACAACACAAATAGACTGGTCAAGGATGACAAGGTACAAAAGAGACTCCACCTATAAGAACGATTACAAGTAGAGATCCAAATAGATCATGGCCCAAAGAAGTGAACAAGGCATGGCCATAACCTAAACTTGATGAAAGAAGTATGATGGGAGACTGTTAATTCAGCCCAAGCATATTTCTATGCCCATCGCAGAGAGCACAAGGTCAAGGATTAAGTTGGTATGCCTTCGATAGATAACATGTCTTTCCTAGGTTGGATTAATAAAGCAACACGGTGATCCGCATGGAATATCCAAAGGAATAGCCATCTTAACTCTTGAATTTTGACAAACTACTATAGATATTAAAAGTTGCCTCTGAAACCGGCAGTCGTTTCTTACACCATAGTCATAGAAAAGCTCACATGTTACATGATCCAGGTGAAACAGGAAAACTCTTTCCAACGAAGTTTAACCTGTTTTTATTACCAAGCTGGTCTATCTACACCTACCTTACTACATTGATCTACTACATCTTCTCTAGCTACACCATCTGCCAGATGTTTGTTGCCATTCTTCCAAGGAACCCTTAGTCCGCCGATGCAGGAGTAGGATAAAAGACAGCATTGAGCCTATGCACTGCTTGCTGCAGATGGTTGACAAGCCGTTGTGCTACTTGAAATTCCATGGGATGAGCACGATTCAATTCTTTTATCGCCTGATCCTGATGGCTTATGAAGCTCATGGTTTCCTTAAGGTCTTCTCTAACAGCAACAGCATATAGACAAATTTCTTCTTGTTGCTGACTCAAAATTTTTAATTTAGAATGAGCATTAGTTAGCTGATGCTCAAGCTCCTTAATGCGATTCTGATCAGCTTGGTGTTGCATCTGAAGTTTTGTCACCTGATGCTCTAGTCCAATAAACTGTTCCGCTTGAACCTTTGTTTCCTCAAGTCGTTCTTGTGCCTGGGTACAAGCACTATTCTTGGCCATTTCCATCATCTTAAATGCTGCATAACTCCTAGTGTACAACTGCTGCCACTTTTGACGACTGTGCCCCCGAGTAAGTTGCAACTCTAGCACGGCCATCAAAACTCGAGCAGATGCCGATTCAACAGAATCCTGCCCAATAGGAATGCTTTCCATTAATCGGGCCTGGTGATGATACACCAATGGGTCACTTAAGGCAACTGCAGGGAACAACCTCATAGATGTGGCTTGTATTTCTTCCCTTTTCTGGTAACAAATGGTTGTTAGCACCTCTAAGGCAGCTACCTGAGCACCCTCCCAAGGAGTCATTCCTTCAGCATGGAACATCCAATATGGCCAAGATGGTTTTCTAGCATGCTCTGGAATACGCACTACTACCTCATACCATGGTTGTCCTCTAAGAATAGTGCGTGACCACTGGTACTTGGGTGCTTCGGTATATCCAACTTCTTGAAGTAGTCGCCACAGGACCACTGGAACACCAAAATCTCGTAGAAACTCTCCAACTCCTGTAGGAGCTTCTTGTTGATTCATCTATAGAGAAGGGCAACGGATACACTCTACTCACTAAGGATGTATGAACAAGGTAGATGAATCATGTACTAAACTAGCTACACAGGGGGTTTAACTTAAAGTTTGTATGACATGATGCATGTGTAATTACAGAATCAACCTTAGTTGATTCAACCTTCTATACATTGCACTCTTCCTATCTGGTCTTTAAGATAGACTCTTCAGAATACTTAGGTAAGAAAGGAAGAGAGTTTCTAAGTAAGACTTTTAGAAAATCCTTTTGAAGATGCCTCATAACATCTGCAAAGAAGGGCTACGCTCCGATACTAGCTGTGACGGAACCTCCCAAGTAATTAGGCCCACCTACAGTTGTCCTTGTCTAACAGACATCAGACACCCTATAGATGTTCCTAAGTCACTTGACAAGTTCGGTATCTTTCCTTACCTTTCCAGGAACGTCTCACCCGTCTTGCAGACATTACAGAACATCGGAGATAAAGAAATGCGGAAGCGATTACATAACTTACATTTATTTAAGAAGTAAGATCAAGTTGGTTATTACAGACCAGAAATATAAGCGAGTGCTGAGTAGTATTATTACACATATCAAGGGAGGCACCAACTCCTCCCGATAAGTTTTAAATAGAAGTTCTATATGGAGGACCAAGTCCTCCCGCATCTTCACTCTTGTTTCTCCTCCTTAGGAACCACCTTGGTACAGAAGCAACAGAAATCTGCTACTTCCTCACCTAAAAACAACGAAGGGATAAACCCTGAGTATGGAATTACTCAGCAAGTCTTACCCGACTAAGGAAAAGACTCTCAAGGGTATGCTGGATAAATAGGAATCAAGGAGAGGCTTTAGCAAGAATCAACTTAGATACTTTTGCAGAAATAGCTTATTAAAGTGAGTCCTTACTTTCAATATTTTAACGCCAGGTTAAATATTAATAGACTCTGTTTGCATCTAGTCTAATTTCATCATCTCTTCAATACAACATCATTTTTATCCATAATGTTCACATCCTGACTTAGGTTGCAGGGCAGTGACCAAGTCTTCATAACCACGAAGGTACGGCGATCCGAATCGATTATACTCAGCTGAGGATCTCCAATCACACGACATATGTAGCACTTAACCCTTGCATATGTCAACCCGCCACCGGGGTTCTTAAGACCAGATCAGGTTCACGCAAACCGAGAGCACAGATACACCACTGTCCAGCCTCTTGCCACGGAGGGTACACGCTACTCTCGCCACCGCTCCACGCCCATTTCATGTTATCTTATTCTGGCCTTAGTCTGCCCGAGGCAAGGCTTACCCATGACGAGGCATGTGACCAGTTAAAGGGTCCTCGATCATCAAGCCTACATACGCATCAATCCTTAATCAACTTGGGTAGAACATCACCTGTTCCTAACCCAAGTCTCGATTTACATACTTCCATCCTTAGGATTGTTTCTGTTCCCAAGGATGAAAAGAGCATCACAGGGAGCTTTGCAGTAAGATCCCACCATTGCTCCAAATGAAAATATTCTTGCAGGTAGAAGCCATCCTTTCTCGAGCTAAGCTAAGGACAACCTCTATCCACAAGATCTAAGCAGGGCTAAGCATTTTTGTAAATCATATTTTGATACTTCACAGAAGTATCTATAAAGGTATGGATATCAAGGAAAGCAATGCATCAAAGGGTTTCAAGCAATTCCTATAAACCTAATGCACATATCACTAGACTTAAAGTGTGCGAAAATTATTTAAAAACACAAGGAAAGGGGTTGCATGCACCGGGGCTTGCCTTTGTTCGTAGGTGAGTCAGGCTCGGACTCGCAGATGTCGAAGTAGAGCCAAGTCCCTGCCTGAGATTCCAAAGGTGGTGGTGTCTTCTCTTGAGTCACCTCACTCTCTTCTTCGTTTTCTAAATATAACCATATAGGTATATATATAAGAATGAATGCCATGTAATGCTCATGAGAGTGCGAAGATAATAAAGATTTATTATCTAAGCCTTGAATACAACTTTCCTTCACGGAACTCCGAGAACTTAGGGTTTCCGGAGTCGGTAAAGGAGTTCAAAGGGCAGAGGGGTGGTGTTGGGTTCTAGTTATCAAACAAGGTCCAAATCAACTCAAACCCTACCCAAGGCTTCTAAATATTGCTTTAAGTTCCCATAAAAAGTTTGGGCAATTTTGGACTTACCATTTATTTTCTAAAAATCCAGAACTAATGGTTTAAGCTAGTTTAAATGCCTCAAAATTTCATATTTCCTTTAAAAATCATAAAACTATTTTTATTAAATACTATGGAAAATAATAAGTCTAGGAAAATTGGTTTCACAATTTTAGGATTTTTCTATAATTTCTTATAGAAAACACCCTCACATCTCCATTTCTTCTCCAAGGAGCTCCCCGACGGTGGCGCGCTCAAGAACGATGATCCTGCTGCTCGGACCGGCCAAGATCAGTAGTGGCTGCCCGATTAAGCTACTGGGTGAGTGTTACGGGCGTGAGACAACCCTAGAACGGGTTTCAATTATGTAGCTATGGCCCGGGTTTAGTCTGACCACGATGGCGGAAAAATACCGACATGAATTCATGTGTTCCTGTTGATTGATTGTGACTAAGCAAAAAGGGTCGGGCCGATGAGCATCACTAACGCATATAGATACTGGAACATGAATTAAACGAGCAGGAGCAGACCTGGGACGAGCTGACCACGGGGCGCAGAAGATCTTGGCTCGTGGGTAACAGAAAAGGGGAAAACGAAGCCACAACGGTCTCGGGTGGAATTGGGAGGCAAGATTAAGGCTACACGTCCGTAAAGGAGTATAGTTTCACCATGCACTATCAATTTTGGGAACGGTGGAGGGAATTTCGCGAATTTGGACTTCTACTGAGCTTCACTGGTGGAGATGAAAACACCTCGCCGTGGACCTAATGGCTATTTATAGCCGCGGAGGTACAGGATCGGTCCGCGGCCACGAGGTGGGTTACTAGCGCATGTCTACCACGTAAGAACGAAGAACAGTAAGAGAGATCGAAGTATGGCGACAGCGCGGCGCACTGCACTGAGTCACGGCGACCGCCGGTGAGAAATTCCGGCTAAGCCCGGGAGAGGGTGCCACGTATGAGTCATCCTTTTCCCGGCGTTATCCATCCCTCACCGTGCATGAATCCGGGCGGCGATCAACGATGGTGAGCTTAGCTGGCAGTCTAATCCATCTGACCCCATCCAAATCTACAGTGCCACTGATCTTCACCGTTCCACTGAACCGACCTCCTTTCTTTCCCCCTTTCTCTTGATTTTTGTTAAGAACAGGTTAATCTCTATTAATAAGAGTTATTTACCAGATAAGGGTCTTCAACTTTACTATAGGATTTATGGATCAAAACTGCCTGGATTCTAAGATACGGTGCTCGCAATCTGGCCATATTTCACTGTGACCATTTCGTTTTGGAATTCAGTTTGCAGTGACATTATAAACAGCATAACTGAGTTATGACAGAGCAACTTCGCATCACTGGTTCTTCAATTTCTGTTCAATAATCTAGAAAGATGACTGTACCAAAGTTATAGCTTGATAAACCAGCTACAAGTTTGTCATAGCTGCCATGGGCAAATTCTTACTGGATCATAGTTGAATCCATGCTCAAAGTCTCAGTGGTTGCACTGTTTGTCTGAAAATTCAGACCCAGTAACCTGACAGTCCAACTTCAGTCTTAACTATCTCTAAATTCTCCTTAACAACTATGCTTACACTCTTAAGCAAAGTTGTTCCCCTTTCAAAGAGCTACAAAATTGATGTGGTGCCCTAATGTGAATTCTCACTATTTTGAAAGCTACACCGCTCTAAAGTTGGGCCTATAACCCTGATTTTAGACTTAGCATAGGAATCACAATTAGGGTCCATTTTGCAAATAAATCCGAAACTTAGGGTTTGGCTTGTAAATCCACATATGAGTGACCCAAATGACTTAAGATACTTATTTAACTTGGTTTTTGCACTTTAGTCCAAAAGTGGACTAATTTTGCACATAGGCCCCTAGGTTTTAGTTTTAGGGTTTTCCAGGGTTCCAATTAGGGTTTTTGGTATCCCAGGGGTATAAAGGTGATTCAAGTTTATTCTTGGGGTCATTTTATGACTTTTCCCCTAAAACTTTTAGGTTTTCTCAACTTGGGTTAGGTTTTACCCCTTTAATCCCTATTTAGGGTTAAGTTCCCTATCCAGGGTCCTATTTGAAAAACACTAGAACAATACCACTTGTTTGAAATTTTTACCTAGTGAATGCACTCTAGGTGTGTCAAACATATGCAATGCCAATGCTTATGATGCCATGCTCAAGTTTTAGTTATAGTAACACCAGGGGTGTTACAATGATGTATTTCACGGCCTGTTGGGAACTTGTTCTCAAATGCTATGAGTTAAGAACAAGGCAACACAAAATATTAAATGTTAATGTCCTTTGTCCTTCGAAGCATTATTTCCCTTAGGATATAACAATCTTCAGACGAAGGTTATGAAGGACGTACCTTCATAATATCGATATATGTTAATGAAAGATGAAGCATATGGAACATGAAAGATAATATGAATAATCATATAACATCATTCACATATCTTCATTATATAAAATTATAAAGACAATATTTTAATTACATTATACCTTCGGCTTGACAGAAGGTGAAAATCCGGGCATTGCGCACAAGCAAGTACAAGATAGCGTGAACAGTACGGGGGTACTGTTCATCTATTTATAGGCACAGGACGCAACCTGTGAGAAATTACATTCATGCCCTTTACATTTATTATTGGCTTATAGAAAAATCTATGAGGACTAGATAGCCTTTTCCCTTTTAAGTCGGTTCCTTCTCCCGTGATTGAGCCGAAGCTCCTTTGCGCATAGCTTCGAAGTATCGGCAACCTTCGTCACGATCGCGCCCTTCTCATCGTGTAATCCGAAGGTACCTGTCCATAAGCCATACTTGGAAGACATTGTTAAATTACGCTTTTGAGGACCTTCAAAGGATGAAGGCCCCCAACAGTAGCCCCTCGTAGTATTAATTTGTTTAAGATAACAAATTCAGACTGCGTCATGGACGAAGGCCTTAAGCCGAAGGTCCGAAAAAACATCTTCCCTTTGCTAGAATAGCAACAGTCAATGACAGACGGGACCCCCCAATTTGGAGTGCGCCGAGCGTATAAATAAGAACTCACCCTGACCACATTTGGCACGCTGTTTGTGCCACTTGCTTTGTTTGCTCAATTTTATAGCTCTTGCTCACCAACGCTTGCTTAGTTTCTCAAGCTTTCTATTTACAGGCACAGGACGCAGCCCGTGAGAAATTACATTCATGCCCTTTACATTTATTATTGGCTTATAGAAAAATCTATGAGGACTGGATAGCCTTTTCCCTTTTAAGTCGGTTCCTTTTCCCGTGATTGAGCGAAACTCCTTTGCGCATAACTTCGAAGTATCGGCAACCTTTGTCACGATCGCGCCCTTCTCATCGTGTAATCCGAAGGTACCTGTCCATAAGCCATACTTGGAAGACATTGTTAAATTACACTTTTGAGGACCTTTGGAGGATAAAGGCCCCCAACACGGCCCTAAGGTGAACTTCCTTAGGATCGGCTTGGAACCTTGCACACATGCATACGGAAAGCATAATATCTGGTCGAGATGCACAAAAATAGAGTAAAGATCCTATCAACAACTGGTATACCTTTTGATATACGGATTTACCTCCTGTGTCGAGGTCGAGATGCCCATTGGTTCCCATGGGTGTCTTGATGGGCTTGGCATCCTTCATTCCAAACTTGATGTCTTGAATGTACTTCGTTTGGCTGATGAAGGTGCCCTCTTGGAGTTGCTTGACTTGAAATCCTAGAAAATACTTCAACTCCCCCATCATAGACATCTCAATTTTTTGAATCATGATCCTACAAAACTCTTCACAAGTTGATTTTTAGTAGACCCAAATATGATATCATCAACATAAATTTGGCATACAAACAAATCATTTGCAATTGTTTTAGTAAAGAGAGTAGGATCGGCTTTACCGACTTTGAAGCCATTAGTGATAAGAAAATCTCTTAGCCATTCATACCATGCTCTTGGGACTTGCTTGAGCCCATAAAGCGCCTTAGAGAGTTTGTAAACATGGTTAGGATACTCACTATCTTCAAAGTCGGGAGGTTGCTCAACATAGACCTCTTCCTTGATTGGTCCATTGAGGAAGGCACTTTTCACGTCCATTTGATAAAGCTTAAAGCCATGGTAAGTAGCATAGGCAAGTAATATACAAATTGACTCAAGCCTAGCTACGGGTGCATAGGTTTCACCGAAATCCAAACCTTCGACTTGTGAATATCCTTTAGCCACGAGTCGGGCTTTGTTCCTTGTCACCACACCATGCTCATCTTGCTTGTTGCGGAATACCCACTTGGTTCCTACAACATTTTGGTTAGGACATGGAACTAAATGCCATACCTCATTTCTTGTGAAGTTGTTGAGTTCCGCTTGCATTGCCAACACCCAATCCAAATCTCTTAATGCATCTTCCACCTTGTATGGCTCAATAGAAGACACAAAAGAGTAATGTTCACAAAAATGAGCGACTCGAGATCGAGTTGTTACCCCCTTATGAATGTCACTGAGAAATGAGTTCATGGGGTGATCTCTTTGAATCGCTTGGTGGACTCTTGGGTGTGGCGGTCTTTGACCCTGTACTTCTTGATCATCTTCCTTGTCTTGATCATTATCATCTCCCCCTTGATCATTGTCCTCCTCTTGAGGTTGCTCATCCTCTTGATCTTCATTCTCATCATCTTGAGCTTGATCCTCATCATGGGTTGGTGGAGATGCTTGCATGGAAGATGACGGTTGATCTTGTGCTTGTGGAGGCTCTTCGGATTCCTTAGGACATACATCCCCAATGGACATGTTCCTTAGCGCGACGCATGGAGCCTCTTCATCATCTAGCTCATCAAGATCAACTTGCTCTACTTGAGAGCCATTAGTCTCATCAAACACAATGTCACAAGAAACTTCAACTAATCCAGTGGATTTGTTGAAGACTCTATATGCCCTTGTGTTTGAGTCATAACCAAGTAAAAAGCCTTCTACAGCCTTAGGAGTAAATTTAGATTTTCTACCTCTTTTAACAAGAATAAAGCTTTTGCTACCAAAGAGTCTAAAATATGAAACATTGGGCTTTTTACCGGTTAGGAGTTCATACGATGTCTTCTTGAGAATTCGGTGAAGGTAGAGCCGGTTGATGGAGTAGCAGGCGGTGTTAATCGCCTCAGCCCAAAACTGGTCCGGAGTCTTGTACTCATCAAGCATGGTCCTCTCCATGTCAAGTAGAGTTCTATTCTTCCTCTCCACTACACCATTTTGTTGAGGTGTGTAGGGAGAAGAGAACTCATGCTTGATGCCCTCATCCTCAAGAAAGCCTTCAATTTGAGAGTTCTTGAACTCCGTCCCGTTGTCGCTTCTTATTTTCTTGATCCTTAATTCGAACTCATTTTGAGCTCGTCTCAAGAATCCCTTTAAGGTCTCTTGGGTTTGTGAATTTTCCTACAAAAAGAACACCCAAGTGAAGCGAGAATAATCATCCACAATAACTAGACAGTACTTACTCCCGCCGATGCTTATGTAAGCTATCGGGCCGAATAGATCCATGTGGAGTAGCTCAAGCAGCCTGTCAGTCGTCATGATGTTCTTGTGTGGATGATGAACACCAACTTGCTTCCCTGCTTGACATGCGCTACAAACCCTGTCTTTCTCAAAATGAACATTTGTTAGTCCCAAAATGTGTTCTCCCTTTAGAAGTTTGTGAAGATTCTTCATCCCAACATGGGCTAGACGGCGATGCCAGAGCCAACCCATATTAGTCTTAGCAATTAAGCAAGTATCGAGTTCAGCTCTATTAAAATCAACTAAGTACAGCTGACCCTCTAATACTCCCTTAAATGCTACTGAATCATTACTTCTTCTAAAGACAGTGTCGGTACCCTGAATCAGGGGTACCCTCTTCTACAGAATGAAGACGTTGTACACGTACGATGTCTCTAGGACACATGGAGAACGGCACCCGACCCCACCACATGGGCAGGTCTAAGGACACCACGTGGCAAGGAAAGATAATACACCCCAGGATGCATCATTGGGTCCGGACCTCCACAGAGGGACACCAGACCCCTGTACGTACAAGTTCGGAGCTCTCAAGAAGGCATGACAGGTCCCTCGGGTGGGCCCTAGGTCCCTCCGAGTAAGGTTTGGGCCACAGCAAGGTCCCAGGGCAGGGAGGACCCCGGCATGAGTAAGGGTCCGGTGCTAGCACGTGGCCAGGCCTTGCCCTACGCTCCCCGCTCAGGCGGAGACCCGCTGCTGCCGCATGGCTTGTGGCCCGTGACATAAGCCAACAGGTCGAGCCTGACATAAGCCCTCTAAAGTCGCACAGTCTCTGCATTTATTGTAGAGAGGACGCGCCGCCTGCCACCATGCTGATAAATGATGTGCCCTCTCAGCATTTAATGTGCCCTGTCCACTCCGCTGGCATACGGCGTCAGAGTCATCCTGCAGACAGCATGGTTGTCCGGTCTGTTGTCAAATAGTGCGTCCGTGCCATGCGGCGAACTGTGCTCACCCTCCCTTATACGAGAACCTTCCCCTACACGCCGAGGATACGCAGATCTCGGGTGTCAGGGCACGAGAAGATTGCCCCAGCAGCGAACGTTTGTAGCTCAAAGTGCTATATTCTTTATGTCCCTGGGCCCACATGTCGAGGCTCAGTACCTTTGTGCATGCCCCCTTCAGCTATAAAAGGGGAGGCATGCGATGTTACAAGATAGATCCAATCTAGGCTCACTCAGACACTCACAAGTTCATAGAAGCTCTCAAGCAATACATCACACAGTGGAGTAGGGTGTTACGCTCCGGCAACCCAAACCACTCTAAATCCTTGTGTGTTCTTGTGTTCTTCCCATTTTCCAACTAACAAGCAAAACGCTTAGGTGCCTCCTCATCTTAGGATTTAGGGCGGGTGCACTCTGCCACCCGGTCGAAGATTTCCTCTCCAACATTTGGCATGCCAGGTAGGGGGCTAGGCTTTAGGTTTTTGCTTGTTTCCTTGCACAAGCATGATGGTGCAAATCATTGAGCACCGTGCCGAGACTTCGGTAGATTTTGCGGTGGAGGGAGAAGCTGCTTCTTCCACACCACAGGTTCCCAACTGCTCTGTGCCAGGCACTGCTGCTGTGCACGCCGCACGGCAGCACACGGCTGCACAGACATCCCGGACTCCATCGAGGGTGACTCCGGGAGCATTATCAGCAGCCAGGGAGTTGTTGCGACACCCCCCAAGCTCCACGGCCTCACCAGGGGCCATGAAGCAATGGCGGCACGACGTCAATCGACTACTCGGTATGGCACATTCTACCTCGACCAGGTCGAGGACACGGTCATCCCGGCGCCAACACGAGGCGTCGGCGTCTATGCGCTTGCCCTCAGTAAGGGGCGCGCAGACCAACGACCTCCGGGTAGAACTCGACCACAGGCGTGAAGGAGAGGATGCCCGGGTCTCTTTGGAGAGGGCGCGCGAGCGTCGCCAAAACATCAGTGGTCGCAACCTCGATCAAGACTTCGCTGCGGTTGCACCGCAGACACCAATGGGCACTCGGTCCCAAACGGGTGTCCCCTTGGCTGGAGTGGGCTACGCCGCTCTCGTGGACCATCTCCACGCGGCGTCATGGCCACCCAAGTTCCGGCCGCACTTGCCGGAAAAGTACGACGGAACGTCGAACCCGTTGGAGTTCCTGCAGGTGTACGTCACCGCCATCACGGCAGCAGGTGGAAACACCGCTGTGATGGCAACATATTTCCATGTTGCCTTATCTGGACCTGCTCGGACCTGGCTCATGAACCTCACCCCAGGGTCAGTCTACTCCTGGGAAGAGCTCTGCGTGCGGTTCGTTGCGAACTTTGCCAGTGCTTACTAGCAGCACGGTGTGGAGGCCCACCTCCATGCGGTGAGGCAGGAGCCTGGGGAGACTCTCCAGAAGTTCATCTCCCGCTTCACCAAGGTGCGAGGTACTATACCTCGCATTTCAGATGCTTCCATCATCACGGCCTTCCGACAGGGAGTACGTGATGAGAAAATGCTGGAGAAGTTGGCCACACATGACATGGAAACTGTCCCCACACTCTTCGCTCTGGTCGATAAATGCGCTAGAGCCGCCGAGGGCTGAGCTTGGCACTCGGCCCCACAAACCGGAGCTGCCTAGTCGGGTGGCTCGGGTGCCGTCCCCTGGGACGGCAAGAAGAAAAAGAAGAAGGACCGCGACTACCAGAAGCCGCGGTCCACCGCTCTGGTTGTCGCAGCCACGACCGGAGGCCAGGGCGACCGCAATAAACGTCCACGGCCACAGAGGGGTAATAGCGGCTCATGCCCTGTGCACCCCAACGGTCGCCACAGCGCCGAGGAGTGTCGCGAGATCATTGACCTCGCGAAACGCGTCAGTGAGCGGTGCGAGTAGTCTTCCAAAGATGGCTCCCCACCTCGTCGCCGACCAGGCAAAGAAAAGGTGGACGACGGGGAGGTGGCCGCGGCTGAACGGGACCTCGGGTATCAGTCACCCGAAGGGGACCTGAAGGATGTCTTCGCCGGAGGCTCTTACTCTGGTGGAGACAACTAGATGGACCCCCAGAAGGACCCCGTGCTCCCCGACCTACGGAGCTGAAGCCTGCCTTCCTTCGAAAGCCCTTCTAGACTCCCCACGGGTCCAGACTTCCGACAGGTTCATGCAGGAATGGCCACAGCCGAAGATGAGGGCTCCCTCGTCAAACGCAGATGGGAACCCAGGGTCGGGACCTAGTCCTACGGCAAGTACCAAACCAATAAGGGCTCCGCAACTCTCCCCCAGCTGGGAGGGGCCCTTCAAGGTAACGGGAATACGCCGACCCGAGGGTGACCATCTAGCTACGAGTGAAGGAGTGCCTCACCCCGATGCCGGAACATCTCTGTAAGTTCTATCCATAGAGCAAGTCTGAGGGGTCGATTTAGTTTCCCTTTTGTAACTAGGTAGCGCATACGTGCACGCCAACCCGGTGGGGTCCGTCCCCATAAACCTAGCCTGTTGGTCTGCACCCATGCATGATGAGTTATAAAGAAAAACTACCCCCTCAGTTGAGCCCCTATGATAGTTCCATCTCGCTGCTCCATGGTCTTACCTTGCAGTTTTTCAGATAATACTTTTTATCTAACCTATCCGTACAGTTCCCATCTGTCCTGACATGAAGACATTCGAATTGAGTAGCCAGGCTTGCAGTTTAGGGCCCCCGATACGAAAGTTGGGAGGTCCGATAGCCTGGGAGTCGGCTCTAGAGAACGGGACCCCGTTCCATGGGGTGGTCCGGAGCCTGTGTGGCCGCTTAGCCTGGTTCCGTACCCGAAAGCCTGCACACTCCACCACTCCGTGACGGGTACCTAGTATTTGGGGCTATAATTCTTGTGGGTCCGACAACCTCGGGTCCAGAGCTAGAGAATGGACATTAGTCTCCTGGGGTGGTCCGGAGCCCGTGTAGCCGCTCAGCCTGGTCTCGTACCGTGGGCTTGCACGCTCCACCACCCTGCGACAAGTGCCTTAGTATCTAGAACCGCGACCCAAGGGGGTTCGGACATGCAACTTGGCCACCCGGACTGAAACCTGCGAGTCCCGAGCATGTATCAAAGGATGGCTAATATCAGACAAGGGACCCTATGGGTGTACTACTAACGCTCCCTAGCTGAAGCTGTGTACAGATCCAGATCCCGGTGGGTTGCCTCCCGAGAGTTGTTGACAATCTTTTCAGATACGCTGGTATCCAACCTCGACACATTAAGCCTGCATTCCAGGCGGGGGGGTACCAGAGAAGAGTCAACATCATAACTTCGCAATACATAGCAAGAGCAGGCGATACACAGATAAGTGTTAATACTGCTTGTCAAATAGTACTCAAAAGTACCTTGCAAAAAGCGAAAGTATTACATCTGCTTTCAAGCGGAGCCGTAGCTCCATTTCTACTCTACAGGCATGAACTACCTCCACACCAGTAGGGCCGCGTGATAGCTAGCTCCGAGCGGCTCGCCAGCGGAGGCGGCCACCTCAGCACCGACGGCAGCGGCCACCTCTGCACCGACGACTCGCCAGCAGTGGCGATCGCCTCAGCACGTGCGCCATTGCGAAAAGGTCCTCGCCCCCGTCTTCCTACGGGGGGCGACAATGAGGCCATTAAAGCCAAAGAGTTGGAGGCTCAATGGCAGGTGGCACTGATGGTCTCGCCAGCGGAGGCAACCACCTCTGCAATGGGTAGCCTCACCAGCGGAGGCGACCACCTCAGCACCAACGACAGCGGCCACCTCTGCACCGGTGGGCGGTGGCTGCCTCAGCACGTGCGAAGAGGTCCTCGCTCCTGTCCTCCTACGGGAGTGAGGACAAGACCATCCAAGAATGCGGTCGCTGCCCCCGTGGCGTACGACGTCTTGTACGACCCCGCGGTGCGGCCGACGGCACGAGAGAAGCCGTGGATGTGGCGGACCTGCGCACGGCGCGACTGTCGCCCATGCGGTGGACGGATAGCCACGCCCCGACCAAGCAGCAGGAGGCAGAGCCAGAGGCGGCACCAAAGCCATCTAGGCCAAGGAGCCAGACACGCGGCAGCTGACGGCGCCCGCAGCCGGCCGACCCCGCGTAGCCGAAGTTCGCCTCCTCCGCAAGGCTGGTGAACGCCCTTCTCCCCCGAATGCTGGAGGAAGAAGCGGGTCGCTAGCCCATGCGGAAGGCAGGAGCCCAACTCGGCTCGCCTTCCACCCCAACGAGGATGATGAACATCCTTGAAGCTGAGGGCGGGGGGAGGCCGCAGCCTGGCTCGCTTCTCTCCACCACAAGGCTGGTAGTCATCCTTGTGGATGACCACCGGTGGGAGGTTGCGGCCGGGCTGCATGATGAAAATCCTTGAAGCCGAGCGATGGCAGAAGAGCGCTAACCCCCACGGGGTTGTGCTCCTCTAACAACAGCAAGAAGAAGACAAGACCGGTAGCACCACCATGAGCGCAAGCTCTCTAGCGGTGAGATCGCCGGAGGGGGCGGCCCTAACGCGGATCCCTTCAGAGAACATCAGTACACCCCATCTGGAGGCCCGGAAGGCGGAAGGGCGTGATGAATGCAAGAGGAGCGAGGCATGGCTACTGCCTGGGAGATCGACCCCTTTTTAAAGGCCGATTTCCCCACTCGCGCCCCGAAGCGTCACGGGCAAAGTATCCCCCGACGTGCACTAGGGTGCCCACCCTATGACACAGGGGCCAGGCCCCACATGTCATATAGACTGACCCAAAGCACGAAGAAGGCGAACCACCGCATAAAGGAGCGTGCAACTGCCTCGCGGTTATGCGCCCCTTCATTTTCAGAGCAACCAGCGGTCAGGGAGATGAACCACCGCACAAGGAGCATGCAATCGCCCGCGGTTATGCGCCCCTTTATCTTCACCGAAACCAGCGGTCGAAAAGGCAAACTGCCACGCAGGAAGCATACAACTGCCCCACGGTTGTGCGCCCCCTCAGCTCCGCTGCAACCGGTGGGCCAACATGGGGGGCCCAGGCCCACATGTCATGCAACCGGCGCGCCGGTTACTGGGTGCAGAAAAATCGCACCGCTGCCCGCACCAATACCACGTCTTCTCGGGGCCATCGCGGAAGACTGAAAAGATAAGTTTTCAGAAGCAGTGCAGCGACTCGAGGCACCTCGCGCATGGCCCAACAGTGACATTAAGTACGAAGGTCACGGGCCAGTCAACCGTGGGAATAGGCATGGCAGTCTGCATGACCATAGGCGGGCCAGCAGTAAATGCATCAACAGGCACGCAGGAGCAGCAGGCCAACCGCCAATCAGACTCTGGCCCCACCTGCAGGCTCGCATCCTCCCCTAAGGCGGGCCCGGGGGCCACCGATGTCGGAGAGGAAATCTCCGGCCGGGTGGCGGAGTGCACCCGCCCTAAATCCTAAGATGAGGAGGGACCTAAGCGTTTTGCTTGTTAGTTGGAAAATGGGAAGAACACAAGAACACACAAGGATTTAGAGTGGTTCGGGCCGCCGGAGCGTAACACCCTACTCCACTGTGTGATGTATTGCTTGAGAGCTTGTATGAACTTGTGAGTGTCTGAGTGAGCCTAGGTTGGATCTATCTTGTAACGTCGCATGCCTTCCCTTTTATAGCTAAAGGGGGGCATGCACAAAGGTACTGAGCCCCGACATGTGGGCCCAGGAACATAAAGAATATAGCACTTTGAGCTACAAACGTTCGCTACTGGGGCAATCTTCTCGTGCCCTGACACCCGAGATCTGTGTATCCTTGGCGTGTAGGGGAAGCTTCTCGTATAAGGGAGGGTGAGCACAAGCGCCGCATGGCACAGACGCACTGTTTGACAACATACCGGACAACCGCGTCGTCTGCAGGATGACTCTGACGCCGTCTGCCGGCGGAGTGGACAGGGCGCATTAAATGCTGAGAGGGCACATCATCTATCAGCGTGGTGGCAGACGGCGCGTCCTCTCTACAATAAATGCAGAGATTGCACGGCTTTAGGGGCCTTACGTCAGGCTCGGCCTGTTGGCTTATGTCACGGGCCACAAGCCACGCGGCAGTAGCGGGTCTCCGCCTGAGCGGGGAGCGTAGGGCAAGGCCTGGCCACATGCCAGCACCGGACCCTTACTCATGCCGGGGTCCTCCCCGCCCCGGGACCTTGTTGTGGCCCAGACCTTACTTGGAGGGACCTGGGGCCCACCCGAGGGACCCGTCATGCCTTCTTGAGAGCTCCGGACTTGTACGTACAGGGGTCCGGTGTCCCTCTGTGGAGGTCCGGACCCAATGATGCATCCTGGGGTGTATTATCTTTCCTTGCCACGTGGTGCCCTTAGACCTGCCCATGTGGTGGGGTCAGGTGTCGTTCTCCGTGTGGCCTGAAGACGTCGTACGTGTACAGCGTCTTCATACTGTAGAAGAGGGTACCCCTGATTCAGGGTACCGACAGACAGTAACACCTATATCCGTAAAAAGACAGTTGTAGCCCATTTTACATAATTGAGAAACAGAAAGCAAGTTGTAATGTAAAGAATATACAAGAAATACATTGGAAATAAAGTGGACAGGAGATATTACAATTTTACCAAGTCCGTTGACCAAATCTTGATTTCCATCCCCGAATGTGATAGCTCTTTGGGGATCTTCGTTTTTCTCGTAGGAGGAGAACATCCTTTTCTCCCATGTCATGTGGTTTGTGCACCCGCTATCAATTATCCAACTTGAGCCCCCGGATGCATAAACCTACAAAACAAGTTTAGGCCTTGTTGTTAGGTACCCAAACGGTCTTGGGTCCTTTCACATTAGAAACAAGCACCTTGGGTACCCAAACACAAGTCTTGGAGCCCTTGTGTTTGCCCCAACATATTTGGCAACAAGTTTGCCTGATTTGTTAGTTAAAACATAGGATGCATCAAAAGTCTTAAATGAAATAATTGGCTTATTTGATGAAGTAGGAGTTTTCTTTTTAGGCAATTTAACATGGGTTGATTGCCTATAGCTAGAAGCCTCATTCTTATACATAAAAGCATGGTGAGAAATAGAATGATATTTCCTAGCATGAATTCTCCTAATCTTGTGCTCAGGATAGCCAGCAGGATATAAAATGTAACCCTCGTTATCCTGAGCCATGGGATCCTTGCCCTTTACAAAGTTTGACAATTTCTTAGGGGCATTAAGCTTGACATTGCTTCCCTGTTGGAAACCAATGTCGTCCTTAATGCCAGGGCGTCTCCCATTATAGAGTATGCTTCTAGCAAATTTAAATTTTTCATTTTCAATTTCATGCTCATTAATTTTAGCAGTAAGTTGAGCTATATGATCATTTTGTTGTTTAATTCAAGTTAGGTGATCATGAATAGCATCAATATTAACATCTCTACATCTAGTACAAATAGAGACATGATCAACACTAGATGTAGAGGGTTTGCAAACATTTAATTCATCAATCTTAGCATGTAAAATAGCATTCTCATCTCTAAGATTGGAAATAGAAGCATTGCAAACATTTAAATCTTTAGCCTTTGAAATTAAACTAGCATTTTCAATTTTGCTAGAAATTGATTCATTCGATTTATCAATCTTAGCAATCAAACTAGCATTATCATTTTTAAGATTGACAATTAAATCATGACAACCATTTGATTTTTCAACCTTAGCAAGTAAATTACCGTTCTCATTTCTAAGGTTGGAAATGGTGTCATGGCAAATGCTAATCTCCTTAGTCAAATTTTCATTCTTTTCTACTTCCTGAGCATAAGCATTCTTTACCTTAACATGTTTTTTATTTTCCTTAATAAGGAATTCCTCTTGGCTATCCAAGAGTTCATCCTTCTCATGAATGGCACCTATCAATTCATTTAGTTTTCCTTTTGTTGCATGTTAAGGTTGGCAAAAAGACTAAGCAAATCATCCTCATCCTCACTAGAGCTACCCTCACTAGATGTTGTATATTTAGTGGAGGCTCTAGATTTTACATTCTTCTTTTTGTCGTCCTTTGCCATGAGGCACTTGTGGCCAACGTTGGGGAAGAGGAGGCCCTTATTGACGGCGATGTTGGCGGCATCCTCGTCGGAGGAAGAGTCGATGGAGCTCTCGTCGGAGTCCCATTCTCGACACACAAGGGCATTGCCGCCCTTCTTCTTGTAGTACTTCTTCTTCTCCTTCCTCTTTCCCTTCTTGTCGTCGCCCCTGTCACTATCACTCGACATAGGACATTTAGCAATAAAATGACCGGGCTTACCACATTTGTAGCACACTTTCTTGGAGCGAGGTTTGTAATCCTTCCCCCTCCTTTGCTTGAGGATTTGGCGGAAGCTCTTGATGATGAGCGTCATTTCCTCGTTGTCGAGCTTGGAGGCGTCGATGGGGCGCCTACTTGATGTAGACTCTTCTTTCTTTTCCTCTGTCGCTTTGAATGCGACGGGTTGCACCTCGGGTGTGGAGGTGCCGCCTTGCTCGATGATTTGTTTGGAGCCTTTGATCATCAATTCAAAGCTCACAAACTTCCCTATAACCTCCTCGGGTGCATTAGCTTGTATCTAGGATCACCACGTATTAATTAAACTTGTGTAGGATTACGAAATACGAGTGATCTAAGAATAACCTTGACCATTTCATGGTCATTCCATTTTGTGCTCCCGAGGTTGCGCACTTGGTTGACCAAGGTCTTGAGCCAGTTGTACATGGCTTGTGGCTCCTCTCCTTGGTTGAGGACGAATCCACCGAGCTCCCCCTCGATCGTCTCCCGCTTGGTGATCTTGGTCACCTCATCCCCTTCGTGCGCGGTCTTAAGCACGTCCCAAATCTCCTTGGCGCTCTTCAACCCTTGCACCTTATTATACTCCTCTCGACATAGAGAGGCGAGGAGTATAGTAGTGGCTTGGGAGTTGAAGTGCCAGATTTGGGCAACCTCGTCCGAGTCAAATCCTTCATCCCCCTCGGATGGTACCTGCGCTCCAAACTCAACAATATCCCATATGCTTGCGTGGAGTGAGGTTAGGTGATGCCTCATTTTATCACTCCACATACAATAATCTTCACCGTCAAAAACCGGTGGTTTGCCTAATGGGACGGAAAGTAAATGAGTGTGTTTAAAAATGCGGGGATAGCGTAGGGGGATCGTACTAAACTTCTTGCGCTCATGGTGCTTAGAAGTGACGGACGGAGCGTCGGTGCTGGAGGTGGATGGCGACGAAGAATCGGTCTCGTAGTAGACCACTTTCTTCATCTTTTTCTTCTTGTCGCCACTCCGATGCGACTTGACGTGGGGAGGTGAGTCCTCCCTTACTTTGGCGCCGGACTCCCTTGATGGAGCCTTCCCGCGGCTTGTGGCTGTTTCCATCTCCCTCTTGGTGGATCCTCCCGACATCACTTTGAGTGGTTAGACTCTAATGCCAATAGAATTGAACTCATTGATGATTAGATTCAAACGAGAATACATATCTCTAACAAGCTCATTATCCTACATAGCAAAAGAAATATACCCATTTAATACTAGGCAATGTTTTTGTTCACGGACATTAGATGTGTCTGAAAGTCGCCTAGAGGGGGGTGGATAGGCGAAAACTGAAATTTATAAACTTAAAGCACAACTACAAGCCGGGGTTAGCGTTAGAAATAAATCCGAGTCCGAAAGAGAGGGAAAACAAATCAACCAAAGAAATAGAGCGAATGACACAGTGATTTTTTTTTACCGAGGTTCGGTTCTAAAGAACCTAATCCTCGTTGAGGTGGTCACAAAGACCGGGTCTCTTTCAACCCTTTCCTCTCTCAAACCGTCACCTAGACCGAGTGAGCTTTCTCCTTAATCAAACGGGTCACTTAGACCCCTACAAGGACCACCACAACTTGGTGTCTCTTGCTTTGAATACAAGTGCTTTGAAGAACAAGAATGAGGAAGAAGAAAGTGATCCAAGAACAAGAGCTCAAAGAACACGAGCAAAACTCTCTCTCTAGTCACTAGGTGTTTGGAGTGTGTTTGGGACTTGGAGAGGCTTTGATTCTTTTGAATTATGTCTTGTATTGATTGCACTAGCTCTTGTATAGAATGGGATATCTGAAAAACTTGGATGCTTGGAGTGGTGGTGGTTGGGGGGTATTTATAGCCCCAACCACCAAACCAACCGTTGGGGAGGTTGTCTGTCGATGGGCGCACCGGACAGTCCGGTGCGCCACCGGACACTATCCGATGCGCCAGCCACGTCACCCAACCGTTAGGGTTCTAACAGTTTCAACCGTTGGAGCTCTGACATCTTGGGGCACCGGACAGTCCGGTGCCGCACCGGACAGGCACTATTCACTGTCCCGTGCGCTTTCTGGCCCTGCTCTGACTCTGCACGAACTGTCCGCGCACTGTTCACGTTTGCAGGCGACCGTTGGAGTTGACCGTTGCGCTCGATAGTCGTTGCTCCACTGGCACACCGGACAGTCCGGTGTCACACCGGACAGTCTGGTGAATTATAGCGGAGCGGCTCTCCAGAAACCCGAAGGTGAAGAGTTTGAGTCGATCGCCCCTGGCACACCGGATAGTCCGGTGTGCCAGACCAGGGTTCTCTTCGGTTTCTTTTGCTCCTTTCTTTTGAACCCTAACTTGGATCTTTTTATTGGTTTGTGTTGAACCTTTAGCACCTGTATAATATATAATCTAGAGCAAACTAGTTAGTCCAATTATTTGTGTTGGGCATTTCAACCACCAAAATCATTTAGGAAAAGGTTTGACCCTATTTCCCTTTCAGTGTCGTCATGGAGCTCATGCGATTTTAGCCAAATCTCATTAGTAGTTTTCAATGTAAAAACTTGATTAAAATATCCATGCTAAGAGATTCATACAAGCAATTTTTGGCTCTCTCATTTAAATGAATTTCTTTTTCCTCACTCGTGGTGGGTTTCTCAGGATTTTGGGGTGGTTTCATCCCATCACGAGTGACTCTCCAAACATCTAGATCAATGGCCTCTAGATAACAAGCCATTCTAGCACTATAATATGGGAAGTTGGTGTCGTCGAAGTGTGGTGGCCTATGGGTATCCATCCCCTTTCTCCAAAAAAACGTCGGCACTTTTAGCGGTGAAGCTAAAGCGTTTCAAATGAGCCAAACCAGGCTCTGATATCAATTGAAGGAAACAGGTGACGCCTAAGAGGAGGTGAATTAGGACTTCTAAAACTTTCACTTAACTAGGCCATAAATAAATTCCTAGAGAAAAACCTATGCAATTAATCAAACTAGAATGTGTAAACTAGGTTTTGTCTAAGTGTTGCTATCTCTACCACAATGGCTAAGTTTCAATCTAAACAATATAAGTATGAAGACAAGATTAAAACTTAAATGCTTAATATAAATGCGGAAGCTAAAGAGTAAGGTAGAGATGCAAACTCTCGTGGATGATGCCGATATTTTTACCGAGGTATCCAGAACCACGCAAGGTTCTGACTAATCCTCGTTGGTGCCCCTACGCAAAGGGAAGCCCACGCGAGGGCCAAGCACCATGGTTGAGTAACTCCGTAGAGAGTCGCGAGCCTTCTCCATGCGCAAGTGGTGCTCCGCTTCCGGCTCCTCTCGGACGCTCCCCGTCGTCTCCACTATCGAGCTTCTGACTTAAAATGTCGCGGGCCTCGTTCCCTACGGTACACGGTGGCGCCCGTGACACAAACGCGGTTGTCACGGTCTCGCAAGACTCTCGCCCCACTCGGTACAATTACAATGGCTCGCGCAAGAGCCGAGGGGTTGTGAGGTTTATCTAAACTCACTTAACTAACTAGGATTCACCTAGAGCAAGCGCTAATGCGGTCTAACTAATCTAAGCACTTCGTAAAGCACCTACGCTAATCACCGAGTGATTCTGTTAAACACTTGGGTGTATGAGCACTTGGGAATGTCTACTATATGCCTTGGTATGTTGCTTGGGCTCCCACACCTTGGAATGGCCGGTTGGGGTGTATTTATATCCCTCAACACAAAACTAGTCGTTGGAGAAAAGCTGCTTCTCTCTGCGGCACATCGGACAGTCCGGTGCGCCTAGCCATTGGATCTAACACCGCAGGTGACCGTTGGCACGCACGCTTTTTACACCGGACACTCCGGACGTCACATCGGGCAGTCCGGTGGTCTGCTCTCCACAATGCCACCTGGAACTTGTCGTTGGGCTAATATTCCTTGGTGCACCGGACAATTGGGCGTGTGGCACCAGACAGCTCGGTGTGCCACCGGACAGTCCGGTGCTCCAGACCAGATAGTACACTGTGGCAACACTTCCTTCGTTTCTTGGACTTCACTTGATCTTCATAATGTCTTCTTTTGAGGTGTTGCTTTCCTCAATGCCTTAGTCCAAGTAACTTTAGCATCCTGTGAACTACAAACACAAACTCTAGCAAACATATTAGTCCACAAGTTATTTTGATCATCAAACACCAAAACCTATTGAGCCAAATGGCTCGGGGTCCATTTTCCTTACAACACAAGCACACTTTGAGCATTCTACAACTCTGAGACTCCACCAACACGTTGTTTATTCATTATAGAGAGATTTGATCACGTTCTTGAGCTGTGACTCTGTCATTTTCATTCTTGCGCTCTCTTTTTCGCTTGTGTGCGTGTTGTTGCTGCGATTGTGCTCTTGTGTGCATTTCTACTTCCCTCCTTACTCAGTTTTGATTGAGATCATTTGTGTAAGGCATGAGAGACTACAATTTGTGGAGATTCCTAACAACCAGGAATTGATATAAGGAAGACAATCGTGGTACTCAAGTTTGATCTTTGGATCACTTGAGAGGGGTTGAGTGCAACCCTTGACCGAAGGAGGTCACCACAACGTGGAGTAGGTATTGGCCGAACCACAAGATAAAATTGGTGTGTCTCTTGTCCATTTACTTTATTGCAATTTTTGTCTTCTTGAGTTCTCATATTCACTTGTATTATTGCTCCTAAATTTGGTACACATCTCAAAGGAGCAATCAAGTGAAGAGTTCTCTTCTCTCTTTCTCTACTCATACCAACTTGGTTTTAGTTCTCACTATTACTTATTATAAACCAAGTTTGTGTTGTTTAGAGTTGATAATTGCAGGATCACCTATTCACCCCTCTTTAGGCGCTCTCATTGTCTCAAAGCGCAATCCTTGGTCATGGCCAGAAAGGGCAGAAGTAGCCGAGGCTTAGAAGACAAGAGCAAGGTAAGAGCCTAGAGGGACCCCCTCCCAGATATATATGGGAACCGACGAACCCGCTGAGGTCAAGACCGAGCCCCCCACATTGAAAGACCAAATCTGGAAACATATTTCATCTTTTCGAATCCCGTGCGCACGCGCGCCGCAACGGATAGCCTGTGGGCTTTGCGTCCCATCGCATTAACTCCCACCTAGGTCCCACATGTCCCATCTGGCTGACGCAACCAACGGGTGTCGTTCTGCCTCCTCAAGGTAGGCGCCTAAAAAGGTGTGCCTCTCTCTCCTCTTCTCCTTGTCCATAGGTGATGGGAAAGGGATATCTCTTTGGATTTCCTTTCCAGCGAAGGAAATGGGGGTCGAGCCCCCTACTAGTAAGGGGTTCAAAGGTTAGCCCCTCGACAGGGTTCAACAACTGCCCTAGAGCACATAAGCTCCGAGCCCTTTACTAATAAGGGGTTCGAAGATTGGCCCCTCAGCAGGGTTCAACAACCGCCCTAGAACATAGAGTCAGGGATGACCATGGGTTCATCCATACATGATCGAGGCTCGTTCTATGATCCCGAGGTACCCTAGGACATATTTGAGACCCGCGGGAACGATTCGTAATGGTATCCCATCGAAGGGAGACATCGAGCCCTCGAATCCTATCCAATGGATTCGGGACTAGCGAATCGCCCGCAGGTATATTGGGTCGTGTCTCCGGACCGCTAGCCGACCCCTATGAACGGGGCTTGGGCCTCCACTTGGATCACTCGCTAACAGCTCACAGGAGACATCATGCTTGTTTCCCATCGAGGGTAGCATGACGCTTTCCCCCTCTTCCTCCTTGCGGAAAGGCAACGAAGAGGTGTATCATAAAAAGTCAAGGCAGTCCCTAATCGCCCTATCGCCCTGTGCGGAGGCTCGGGGCTGCCCTTGCACCAATGTTGCAGGAAAATTGTTGGTAGCACCAACAAACCAACGTAGAGACTCGAGGGCTGCCTTTGCACCCAGGCTACAGTCAGGTCATGTGTAATGGACAGATCAACGAGATCCGCATAGGGAAGTATAAAGACCTCAGAGGAGTAACCACTCCTCCGAGTCCTCGGGGGCTACACCCGATGGGTGCGCGGCGCACCCATCGGAATTAAATCTACCACCTTTCAAAAAAGGACTAAACAAACACGACTACGAGAGTTCGACAGAACCTCCAAGCAAATGCTTGCACTCCCTTGGAGGCTCGGGGGCTACTGTCGGGTATCATAATTAGGGGTACCCGGATTATGCCCCTAAGCATACCTAACGCTCGAGTACCAGGGGATCATAAGGCACAAAACGCGCTCCCCGAGGTCACGCAGGGTCGAATCATGATTCACCCGAGACCCCGCTTGACGGCTGCCCAAAACTATGCCTGGCCCGAGCCCATCCTCGGGTGAAGGCTACGCCCGCTTGGACCCTCGACTCACTCGAGGAGCGCCCTTTTACAGGAAGCAAAAATCCGCCTTGCCCGAGTGCATCTCAGACAAAGGCCAACCTCGAGTCCGCCTCAGCCAAAGTTCTCAGGAACCATAAGGCGTGCGCATTAAATGCAATCTGTACGAATACCTGCTCCACCAAGACACCGCAATCAATAAAGGGCGATGGGACCGCAGTCAAATCTACTTTCACCGCCCATAATGGCGCGCGCCTGCGAATACCAGGCATTGTTCTCCCGCCTCGGTCACTGTTTTCAACAACTCTGGAACAGGACATACGATGACTATACACGACCTCAGCCTTGGGAGAAAACTTCACCTCGCCCAAGGTCGTCCTCGGTCTCGGGAGGAAACTCCGCCTCACCCGAGCTCAGTCTCGGCCAACTGCCCTGGCAGTGGCGCATTAAATGCTACCAACTCCCCACGAATCCCTGAGAGCACCTAGAGGGGGGGGTGAATATGTGATCCTGTGAAACTTGAAAACTTAAGCCACAAAAACTTGGTTAATCGTTAGCACAATAATTGCCAAGTGGCTAGAGAGGAGTCAAAACACAATAACCACAATAAATCAATCACAGAGATGGCACGGTGGTTATCCCGTGGTTCGGCCAAGACCAACGCTTGCCTACTCCACGTTGTGGCGTCCCAACGGACGAGGGTTGCAATCAACCCCTCTCAAGCGGTCCAAAGACCCACTTGAATACCACGGTGTTTTGCTTGCTTTTTCTCAATCCCGTTTGCGAGGAATCTCCACAACTTGGAGCCTCTCGCCCTTACACTTGAAATTCACAAAGAAGCACGGAGCAAGGGAGGGATTAGCAACACACTCAAGACAAGAAATCACAGCAACACCACGCACACAAGTCACAATAATAAGAGCTCGCAACACAACTCAATGAGTTCACAACTCCACTAGAGCTCTATATGCTATCACAATGAAACAAATGAGCGGAATCGATGTCTTGGTGCTTAGAGATGTTGTAGGAATGCTTGGTTATCTCCTTCATGCGCCTAGGGGTCCCTTTTATAGCCCCAAGGCAGCTAGGAGCCGTTGAGAGCAATCTGGGAAGGCAATTCTTGCCTTCTGCCGTCTGGCGCACCGGACAGTCCGGTGCACACCGGACACTGTCTGGTGCCAGATTTCTTTCCTTAGCAGACGCAGCCGACCGTTAGCAGACTTAGAGCCGTTGGCGCACCGGACATGTCCGGTGCACACCGGACAGTCCGGTGCCCCTTTCTAGCCGTTGGCTCGGCCACGTGTCCCGCGCAGATCGCGCGGCCGACCGTTGGCCCGGCCGACCGTTGGCTCACCGGACAGTCCGGTGCACACCAGACAGTCCGGTGAATTATAGCCGTACGTCGCCGGTGAATTCCCGAGAGCAGCCACTTCGCTCGAACCAGCCTGGCGCACCGGACACTGTCCGGTGCACCACCGGACAGTCTGGTGCTCCCAGACTGAGCAGAGTCTTGGCTGCTCGAGCCAAGACAATTCTAATTCGATTTTTCCTGTTTCCAGCACTTAGACACAATACTTAGTCCATAAAACAATGTACTAAGTCTGAGAAACATACCTTTATCCTTGTTTTGTACTTTGTCCACCATTTTACATTTAAGCACTTGTGTTAGACACTAAATCACCAAAATACTTAGAAATGGCCCAAGGGCACATTTCCCTTTCAATCTCCCCCTTTTTGGTGATTTATGCCAACACAACATAAAGCAAGTAGAACAAATACAAACTTACTTCAAATAAGAACTCAAATTGTTTTGATTCAAATTTGACATATATGGATCACTCTTTGCCACCACTTGGTTTGTTTTTTTTGCAAATCAAACTCAATTTTCTATCTCTAAGTCAAACACACATGTTAAGACATAAAGAGAGTGATTCCAAGAGAAATTGATTCAAGATTTCAAAAACTCCCCTTTTTCCCATAATCAACACTTCTCCCCACAAGAAGCCAACTTTTGACAAGAGAGACAATAAAAGAGTTTTGACAAACCAAAAACCAAAAAGCTCTATTCTACTATTTTCAAAATATCTCAAGTGGTAGACTATTTTCAAAACCCCTCAAGTGGTAGCTGATCCATTTATCGCTTTGGCCTTTATTTTCTCCCCCTTTGGCATCAAGCACCAAAACGGGATAAATCTTGGCCCCTGAACCCCATTGCCTCACCAAAATCTTCAATAAGAATACAAAGGCAATAAGAGTACATGAGATGAACTTGGAATAAGTTACCCTCTTATCGGAGTGCAGTGGAAGACTTTCATGGTCCAAGTCCACCTTTTCCCTTTCAAACCTCCTTTGAGACTAAAACAAGCAAACTCAAGCACATGGTTAGTTTCAAAGGGTCAAGTTGTAACACATCTCCCCCTAAACATGTGCACCACTTTGCAATGGACTTGTGAGGTCCAGGGAGTGTTTGTACAACTTGAGCACCATTATTAAGCAACAAAATGCAGAAGGAACATGATCAAAAGGCATAAGTACATGTATGCTGCAAATCAATCCAAGTTCCGCGAATCTAGGACATTTAGCTCACTACGCAACCTGCAAAAGTTCTTCTCATCTAGAGGCTTGGTAAAGATATCGGCTAGCTGGTTCTCGGTGCTAACATGAAACACTTCGATATCTCCCTTTTGCTGGTGGTCTCTCAAAAAGTGATGCCGGATGTCTATGTGCTTTGTGCGGCTGTGTTCAACAGGATTTTCCGCCATGCGGATAGCACTCTCATTATCACATAGGAGTGGGACTTTGCTCAGATTGTAGCCAAAGTCCCTGAGGGTTTGCCTCATCCAAAGTAGTTGTGCGCAACACTGTCCTGCGGCAACATACTCGGCCTCAGCGGTGGATAGGGCAACGGAAGTTTGTTTCTTAGAGTTCCATGACACCAGGGACCTTCCTAAGAATTGGCACGTCCCCGATGTACTCTTCCTATCGACCTTACATCCAGCATAGTCGGAATCTGAATATCCAATTAAGTCAAAGGTAGACCCCTTTGGATACCAGAGCCCAAAGCAAGGTGTAGCAACTAAATATCTAAGGATTCGCTTCACTGCTACTAAGTGACACTCCTTAGGATCGGATTGAAATCTAGCACACATGCATACGCTAAGCATAATATCTGGTCTACTAGCACATAAGTAAAGTAACGACCCTATCATTGACCGGTATGCCTTTTGATCAACGGACTTACCTCCTTTGTTGAGGTCAGTGTGTCCGTCGGTCCCCATCAGAGTCTTTGCGGGCTTGGCGTCCTTCATCCCAAACCGCTTTAGCAAGTCTTGCGTATACTTCGTTTGGGAGATGAAGGTGCCATCCTTGAGTTGCTTCACTTGGAACCCAAGGAAGTAGTTCAACTCGCCCATCATTGACATCTCGAATTTCTGCGTCATCACCCTGCTAAACTCTTCACAAGACTTTTTATTAGTAGAACCAAATATTATGTCATCGACATAAATTTGGCACACAAAAAGATCACCGTCACAAGTCTTAGTGAAAAGAGTTGGATCGGCTTTCCCAACCTTGAAAGCATTAGCCATTAAAAAGTTTCTAAGGCATTCATACCATGCTCTTGGGGCTTGCTTAAGTCCATAGAGCGCCTTAGAGAGCTTACACACGTGGTCGGGGTACCGTTCATCCTCGAAGCCAGGGGGTTGCTCCACGTACACCTCCTCCTTGATCGGCCCATTGAGGAAAGCGCTCTTCACATCCATTTGGTACAACCTGAAAGAATGGTGAGCGGCATATGCTAGCAAGATACGAATTGATTCTAGCCTAGCCACAGGAGCAAACGTCTCCTCAAAGTCCAAACCTGCGACTTGGGCATAACCTTTTGCCACAAGTCGAGCCTTGTTCCTCGTCACCACCCCGTGCTCGTCCTGTTTGTTGCGGAACACCCACTTGGTTCCCACAACATTTTGCTTGGGACGAGGCACCAGTGTCCAAACTTCATTGCGCTTGAAGTTGTTGAGTTCCTCCTGCATGGCCAACACCCAGTCCGGATCTAGCAAGGCCTCTTCTACCCTGAAAGGCTCAATAGAAGATACAAAGGAGTAATGCTCACAAAAATTAACTAATCGAGATCGATTAGTTACTCCCTTGCTAATATCACCCAGAATTTGATCGACGCGATGATCCCTTTGAATTATCGCTCGAACTTGGGTTGGAGGTGCCGGTTGCGCTTCTTCCTCCATCACATGATCATCTTGTGCTCCCCCTTGATCATGCTCCTCCACTTGAGGTACCTGTTTGTCATCTTGGGTTGGGGGATGCACCATAGTTGAGGAAGACGGTTGATCTTGCTCCAATTGTTCCCGAGGCCGTACATCTCCAATCGTCATGGTGCATATTGCGGCTGTCGGAACATCTTCTTCATCTACATCATCAAGATTAACAACTTGCTCTCTTGGAGAGCCATTAGTCTCATCAAATACAACGTCGCTAGAGACTTCAACCAAACCTGATGATTTGTTGAAGACCCTATACGCCTTTGTATTTGAATCATAACCTAACAAAAACCCTTCTACCGCTTTGGGAGCAAACTTAGAATTTCTACCCTTCTTTACTAGAATGTAGCATTTGCTCCCAAATACACGAAAGTAAGATACATTGGGTTTGTTACCGGTTAGAAGCTCATACGACGTCTTCTTGAGGAGGCGATGAAGGTAGACCCTGTTGATGGCGTGGCAAGCCGTGTTCACGGCTTCCGACCAAAAGCACTCGAGGGTCTTGAACTCTCCTAGCATCGTCCTCGCCATATCAATGAGCGTCCTGTTCTTCCTCTCTACCACACCATTTTGTTGTGGTGTGTAGGGAGCGGAGAACTCGTGCTTGATCCCTTCCTCCTCAAGGTACTCCTCCACTTGAAGGTTCTTGAACTCGGACCCGTTGTCGCTCCTTATCTTCTTCACCTTGAGCTCAAACTCATTTTGAGCTCTCCTCAGGAAGCGCTTGAGGGTCCCTTGGGTTTCAGACTTATCCTGCAAAAAGAACACCCAAGTGAAGCGGGAAAAGTCATCAACAATAACTAGACCATACTTACTTCCTCCTATGCTCAGATAGGCGATAGGTCCGAAGAGGTCCATATGCAACAGCTCCAGAGGTCTTGAAGTGGTCATCACATTCTTGCTGTGATGTGCTCCTCCCACTTATTTACCTGCTTGACAAGCTGCACAAGGTCTATCTTTCTCGAATTGCACGTTAGTCAAACCTATCACGTGTTCTCCCTTTAGAAGCTTGTGAAGGTTCTTCATCCCCACATGTGCTAAGCGGCGATGCCACAGCCAGCCCATGCTAGTCTTAGCGATTAAGCATGCATCTAGACCGGCCTCCTCTTTTGCAAAATCAACTAAATAAAGTTTGCCGTCTAGTACACCCTTAAATGCTAGTGAACCATCACTTCTTCTAAAGACAGACACATCTACATTTGTAAATAGACAATTATATCCCATATTACATAATTGACTGACAGATAGTAAATTATATCCAAGAGACTCAACTAAAAACACATTAGAGATAGAGTGCTCATTGGATATTGCAATCTTGCCTAAACCTTTCACCTTGCCTTGGTTCCCATCACCGAATATGATTGAATCTTGGGAATCCTTATTCTTGACGTAGGAGGTGAACATCTTCTTCTCCCCCGTCATATGGTTTGTGCATCCGCTGTCGATAATCCAACTTGAGCCCCGGATGCATAAACCTGCAAGGCAAATTTAGGCTTGGGACTTAGGTACCCAACTCTTGTTGGGTCCTACAAGGTTAGTCACAATTGTCTTAGGGACCCAAATGCAAGTTTTATCGCCCTTGCATTTTGCCCCTAATTTCCTAGCAACTATCTTCCTATCCTTTCTACAAATAGCAAAGGAAGCATTTAAAGCATGATAAATTGTAGAGGGACCATTCATAACTTTTCTAGGAACATGAACAATATTCTTCCTAGGCACATGATGAATATTTTTCATAGGCATATCTCTACCATGCATATAGGAAGAACTGGAAGCATACATAGCATAAGATTCATAGGCATGTGAATCAAAAGTATTACAACTCCTATGAGACTGTCTTCTATCATTGTACATAAAAGCATGGTTCTTTTTAGTACTACTTGCCATAGGGGCCTTCCCTTTCTCCTTGGCGGAGATGGGAGCCTTATGGCTTGTTAAGTTCTTGGCTTCCCTCTTGAAGCCAAGCCCATCCTTAATTGAGGGGTGTCTACCAATCGTGTAGGCATCCCTAGCAAATTTTAGTTTATCAAAATCACTTTTGCTAGCCTTAAGTTGGGCATTAAGACTAGCCATTTCATCATTTAACTTTGCAATAGAAGCTATGTGTTCACTACAAGCATCAATATCAAAATCTTTACATCTATTGCAAATAACAACATTTTCTACACAATTTGTTGATTTACTAGCTATTTCTAACTTAGCACTCAAATCATCATTAATGCTCCTTAAGCTAGAAATTGTCTCATGGCAAGAAGATAATTCACAAGAAAGCACTTCATTTCTCTTAACTTCTAAGGCATGAGATTTTTGTGCTTCTACAAATTTGTCATGTTCTTCATACAACAAGTCCTCTTGTTTTTCTAAAAGCCTATTCTTATCATTCAAAGCATCAATTAATTCATTAATTTTATCTACCTTGGTTCTATCTAGGCCCTTAAATAAACATGAATAATCTATTTCATCCTCATCACTAGATTCGTCCTCACTTGAAGAAGCATAAGTAGAGTTTCGAGTACATACCTTCTTCTCTCTTGCCATAAGGCATGTGTGACGCTCGTTGGGGAAGAGGGATGACTTGTTGAAGGCGGTGGCGGCGAGTCCTTCATTGTCGGAGTCGGAAGAGGAGCAATCCGAATCCCACTCCTTGCCTAGATGCGCCTCGCCCTTTGCCTTCTTATAGTTCTTCTTCTTTTCCCTCTTGTTCCCTTGATCCTGATCACTATCATTGTCGGGACAGTTAGCAATAAAATGACCAATCTTACTGCATTTGAAGCATGAGCGCTTCCCCTTGGCTTTGGTCTTGCTTGGCTGTCCCTTGCGACCCTTAAACGCCGTCTTGAATCTCTTGATGATGAGGGCCATCTCTTCATCATTAAGTCCGGCGGCCTCAATTTGTGCTACCTTGCTGGGTAACGCCTCCTTGCTCCTTGTTGCCTTGAGAGCAACGGGTTGAGGCTCATTGATTTGTCCGTTTAGAGCGTCGTCCATGTACCTCGCTTCCTTGATCATCATTCGCCCGCTTACGAATTTTCCAAGGATTTCTTCGGGCGACATTTTGGTGTACCTGGGATTCTCACGAATGTTATTCACCAAATGAGGATCAAGAACGGTAAAGGACCTTAGCATCAATCGGACGACGTCGTGATCCGTCCATCGCGTGCTTCCGTAGCTCCTTATTTTGTTGATAAGGGTCTTGAGCCGGTTGTACGTTTGAGTTGGCTCCTCGCCCCTTATCATCGTGAATCGTCCAAGCTCGCCTTCCACCAACTCCATCTTGGTGAGCAAGGTGACGTCGTTCCCCTCATGTGAAATCTTGAGGGTGTCCCAGATCTGCTTGGCGTTATCCAAGCCACTCACTTTGTGATATTCATCCCTGCACAATGAAGCTAGAAGAACAGTAGTAGCTTGTGCATTCTTATGAATTTGCTCATTAATGAACATGGGTCTATCCGAACTATCAAAGTGCATTCCACTCTCTACAATCTCCCATATACTAGGATGGAGAGAGAACAAGTGACTACGCATTTTGTGACTCCAAAATCTGTAGTCCTCTCCATCAAAATGAGGAGGTTTACCAAGTGGAATAGATAATAAATGAGCATTTGTACTTTGAGGAATACGAGAGTAATCAAAAGAAAAGTTCGAATTGACTGTTTTCTTTTTCTCGTAGTCGTCGTCATCCTTTTGGGAAGAGGAAGATTCGTCGCTGTCGTAGTAGACGATCTCCTTGATGCGCCTTGTCTTCTTCTTCTTCCTGTCCTTGCGCTTGTGGCTCGAGCCCGAGTCGTTAGGCTTGTCATCCTTCGGCTCATTGAAGATAGACTCCTTCTCGTTGTTGTTGATCACCATCCCCTTTCCCTTAGGATCCATCTCTTCGGGCGATTAGTCCCTTCTTGAAGAGAACGGCTATGATACCAATTGAGAGCACCTAGAGGGGGGGGGGGGGGTGAATAGGTGATCCTGTGAAACTTGAAAACTTAAGCCACAAAAACTTGGTTAATCGTTAGCACAATAATTGCCAAGTGGCTAGAGAGGAGTCAAAACACAATAACCACAATAAATCAATCACAGAGATGGCACGGTGGTTATCCCGTGGTTCGGCCAAGACCAACGCTTGCCTACTCCACGTTGTGGCGTCCCAACGGACGAGGGTTGCAATCAACCCCTCTCAAGCGGTCCAAAGACCCACTTGAATACCACGGTGTTTTGCTTGCTTTTTCTCAATCCCGTTTGCGAGGAATCTCCACAACTTGGAGCCTCTCGCCCTTACACTTGAAATTCACAAAGAAGCACGGAGCAAGGGAGGGATTAGCAACACACTCAAGACAAGAAATCACAGCAACACCACGCACACAAGTCGCAATAATAAGAGCTCGCAACACAACTCAATGAGTTCACAACTCCACTAGAGCTCTATATGCTATCACAATGAAACAAATGCGCGGAATCGATGTCTTGGTGCTTAGAGATGTTGTAGGAATGCTTGGTTATCTCCTCCATGCGCCTAGGGGTCCCTTTTATAGCCCCAAGGCAGCTAGGAGCCGTTGAGAGCAATCTGGGAAGGCAATTCTTGCCTTCTGCCGTCTGGCGCACCGGACAGTCCGGTGCACACCGGACACTGTCCGGTGCCAGATTTCTTTCCTTAACAGACGCAGCCGACCGTTGGCAGACTTAGAGCCGTTGGCGCACCGGACATGTCCGGTGCACACCGGACAGTCCGGTGCCCCTTTCTAGCCGTTGGCTCGGCCACGTGTCCCGCGCAGATCGCGCGGCCGACCGTTGGCTCACCGGACAGTCCGGTGCACACCGGACAATCCGGTGAATTATAGCCGTACGTCGCCGGTGAATTCCCGAGAGCAGCCACTTCGCTCGAACCAGCCTGGCGCACCGGACACTGTCCGGTGCACCACCAGACAGTCCGGTGCTCCCAGACTGAGCAGAGTCTTGGCTGCTCGAGCCAAGACAATTCTAATTCGATTTTTCCTGTTTCCAGCACTTAGACACAATACTTAGTCCATAAAACAATGTACTAAGTCTGAGAAACATACCTTTATCCTTGGTTTGTACTTTGTCCACCATTTTACATTTAAGCACTTGTGTTAGACACTAAATCACCAAAATACTTAGAAAAGGCCCAAGGGCACATTTCCCTTTCAATCCCACAGGAGACCACTTTGACTATTGTTCTGACCACTCCTAGCATGACCGCGTGCATAGGCGTAGACCCGACCTTGCCCTCGGAAGAAGTCTCCATCTCGCCCGAGCATGGCCTCGGCCAACAACATCAACAAAAGAACACCTGATGCTGCCAACCCTCCCCACAAAAACCGCTGGCAACAGGATGGCTATAGAAACCACAAGACCGGTGTCAAGTCTGTGTTACACCATTCCGCATGACACATGGGGCGGATTACCATGCACTTTTCACCATACTGATTGCTATTTCAACCACTACGGCTCAGATGTCTCGTCCACAAGATGGGCTTAGGTACGTTTCTGAGCCCCCGACCCTAGCCCCGGCTCTCTGCTTGGTCAAAATACGGGATACAGGAACTGGGTACCCTCCTCCTGATCGAAGGCAATAGCCAGGACAAGGGCATCCCGACGGGCATACTGCTACAGGGGCTCAGGCTTGCCACCTCTCAACATTACGACAACCCTTGTACTCCTAGGCTCCCTCCTTGCGGCTATAAAAGGAGGAGTCTATGGTCCCTAGAGGAGAGAGGACCACACTCCATCTTTTGCCCTCCACTTTCGATATTGACACTAGCCTCAATCACTCATAGAGACTTGGGATCCATTCCCTCTCTCGATCAGCTTGTACCCCCTACTACGAGCACCTAGGTGCAAGATAATAGAAGTTTCATCCCCACTCGCTGGAAGTAGAGCCTTCTATTGCCTGAACCAGGATAAATCGTGTGTCTTCTTGCATCACCCATCTGGGCCGTGACACGTAGCACAAATACACTAGTTGGTTAGGACCCTTGGGTCAAAACACCGACAACAACATTGTTGCAACCATCCCTAGTATCTCTGTCGTCGCCCGGATTGCCGACAACACCGAACGCTACAAGTGATTCTTCACAACGATGACAACAACATTCACCAATAGACCTGAGCATGGGCCACCTCGACCAATGCGACAGGCGAACATGAGCCATAGTTTTTATTTGTAACAATCCACGAGTCAAGTACAAACCATTATTTTTTTATCCAAAACCCGACCCAACCCCAAAAAACTTGATCTAACACATCTAAGATGGAGGCACAGATCAACCCAACCCGCTATGCATGAGTCATACGTGGACCTTACCAACCGATTTATAACCCAACCTTGATCTGATCTGACGAGCTCGGCGAGTACATCCCTATTCCCTAGGGCCATCAAGCTTTTTGAGTCGTGTCGGGCCACGAGCTTGCTCAGATTATCTCTAGCAGATTTTATATCCCACGCTTTATCTCACTATTTATTTCAAATTTCACTCTATAAATATTAGAGTATATACTGTAAAATAGTATTTTGTACGACCGTTTACACGCCTTGAGAGTTTCGGGTTGAGATCCGGCTGAGATTTTTTCTCCAGGCTCTCTACGGCCCAGCCCAAAACAGAAACCCTCCCGACCCCACTACCCACTCCCAGCTAGCTTTCCTCCCCGTTTTCGTTTTCCGGTGCCTTGCTTGTTCTAGTAGCCGGTTCTCAATCCTCACCCAAGCGCCTCTAGGCCGAGGCTCGGAGGCCACGGCGAGGAGGAGCAGCAGCTGCCAGCAGGGGAGGACACGGATAGTAGCCGGCCTCCCGCCGCCCGAGGCCCAACCGCCCCCGCAATTACTGTTGTTGCTGCGTGCAGAGCGGTTTTGAATTGCCGTCTCCTACCCAGGAATAATCCATGGCCCCGCCTCCGCCATGGCTTGCCGCCCTCCTCTTCCTCCTCCTACCCGCGCTGCTGCCGGCGGTCGGCTCCGTCTCCGGCGCGGCGGCTGCCGGCATCTTCCGGGTGCGGCGTAAGTTACCAGCCGGAGTTGGAGGGGACACTGGCGCCAACATCAGCGCCCTTCGTGCCCACGACGGTCGCCGCCACGGCCGCCTTCTCGCGGCTGCCGACCTCCCGCTCGGTGGCCTAGGTCTCCCCACTGACACCGGGTACGTGCCGGCCCTCTCCGTCGCTAGTTTCTTTGTCTTGGGAGATTTCCCTGTGGGGTGCTTGATTTGGTTGTGGGGATTATTGGGCCGGTCCGGGCGCGCGCAGGCTCTACTTCACGGAGATCAAGCTCGGGACGCCGCCCAAGCGCTACTACGTCCAGGTCGACACTGGCAGCGACATCCTGTGGGTTAACTGCATCTCCTGCTCAAAATGCCCCCGCAAGAGCGGACTCGGGGTACCAATTCCCACTTTTTATTTCTTGTTTGTGTCTGAACTACAGATTAGTTCAGTTGTGCCCATTTTGATGTGAAAGTTGAGTTCTGTCCACTTTGATGTGAAATCTCTGTGCAGTTAGACTTGACGTTCTATGACCCCAAGGCGTCCTCGAGCGGGAGCACGGTGTCCTGCGATCAGGGATTCTGCGCGGCCACCTATGGGGGGAAGCTGCCAGGGTGCACTGCCAATGTGCCCTGCGAGTACAGCGTCATGTACGGTGATGGTAGCTCAACGACTGGGTTCTTCATCACCGATGCGCTGCAGTTTGATCAGGTGACTGGGGATGGACAGACACAGCCTGGCAATGCTACCATCACATTCGGGTGAGTCAACAGTCAAGTCATATCAGTTTACCGCATTGTAACTTTTTTTTTGTTGGACAACATTCATGATGGGCTATTTTGCTGCCTGAAAAGTTTAGCATGATCCTTGACCTGTTCTTCTATTAGGATGAAGTTGATTTTTATCCCAGTATCTGATAATGAAGTTATATTCTTGACCCTTCATCCAGGCTATGTGCTTGTGCTATCACTTCATTGAAAAGATAGGTATCTGGGAAAGCATAAACCCTGCTGTGGGGTTTACTATGCATCCCACACTCTTTATCATATTGCAGTAGAAGAGCTGATTAGGAAACAAGCATCAACCGGTTAGCATTTGTTAATAGGTGCTGAAGTGTCAAATGGAGATACATGATTCTTCTTTCCTTTGTAGGTGTGGTGCTCAGCAAGGTGGGGATTTGGGCAACTCAAACCAAGCTCTTGATGGAATTCTTGGTTTTGGTCAGGCAAATACGTCAATGTTATCACAGCTAGCTGCTGCTGGTAAAGCGAAGAAGATATTTGCTCATTGCTTGGATACCATAAAGGGTGGTGGAATTTTTGCTATTGGAAATGTTGTTCAGCCAAAAGTAAAAACAACACCGTTAGTAGCTGACATGTATGTACCTTGTCGTACTAATTATCGTTTTGGATGCATTACACTCATGGGTGAACCTCTCTAGAAGACTAGAACTAGTTAAGTTAATTTCAGTTTCTGAAACTTGCTTCGGGACTTAGGTTATTTATCTAATTTCTGTAGAAAGAGTCATAAAAGTGCATAATACAGTTCTGTGTTAAGGACAAAAAAATATGACCGTACAATATTTTCACCATGCGTAATGTTTGTTTTTTGGTAGGATAATATCGTCACTTCTGCGACAATATAACTACTCTGTAACTTAAAACTCTAGTTGGACTCAATAGGAAACTTCCATGCCACTTCATGTGACATTTTGGGATTCGGTTGATTTCAATGATGCATTTTACTAGTCCCCATTTTAATAGTTCATTAGTCATATAATGTTTTTGCTAAATGTTCATAGCTGTCAATTTTGATTAATCACCAAGTCACCAGTTCACTAGGATTGGAACATGAACCTCAAACAAAATAAAAAAATGAAACCATCATACTCTCAACCCTAAAGACATGTTGCCATGCTTGTTCTATGAAATGGTGGGAAACTTCTTGCATGTTTGATAAAAAAATGGTGGGCAACTGACATGCACATGCACTATGTCGCCACTGCCCTTACAAGTGATAACCATTGGTTAGGCATGTTGCTTACTTGCTTAGTATTCAATTAACAAGGAAAAATGATATGAGAACTGGACACTTATTAAGTGTGGAATAAGATTCGATAAAATTGCATGTGCGAAGGAAAGAAAGATACATGCATATTAAAACTTCTGTTCATTGGATAAATGTTCTGTTGTGCTAGTGCTACTTTGTGTTCTTTTTTGCCCATGGCCTCTTGAACATACCCCTGTTTTTGGTAAGTTTTGGGTTGGTAAAACCTCTTATCAATAGCACTGTTACAAAGTTTATATGAATGCATATTTTATTGGCGCAGAGTTTAGTTCAACTTGAGATGCGATGCATTGCAGCTAGTCATTTTACTTCATTTATACTGTACTCATAGCTTGTCATGATTTTACTTTCCAGGCCGCACTACAATGTGAACCTTAAGTCAATTGATGTTGGTGGCACTACATTACAGCTCCCGGCTCATGTTTTTGAAACAGGAGAGAAAAAAGGCACCATAATCGACAGTGGTACTACCTTGACATACCTTCCAGAATTGGTTTTCAAACAAGTAATGGATGTGGTATGACAAAGATCCTATGCTAGTTTGTCCCTTGTGACGGAGGACCATATTCCTTTCTTTACATATTATATTTCTCAACCAATTGTAGGTATTTAGCAAGCATCGAGATATAGCCTTCCATAATTTGCAAGATTTTTTGTGTTTCCAATATTCTGGAAGGTATGGCTTACACAATATAGCTGCAGTTGGAAGAGTACTAAATTACCTGCAATTTCTTCTGTGCTGCATTTCATACATGATGAAATAAATTATTATCGAACCCTGATATTAAAAAAACTCAGCCGGGGAGGGAAAAACCGTCCTCCCGGTATTATATTAGAAGAGACTGAAACATGGTCCCGGCCGAAAAAATCCCCGAACCTTGGCCCCCATCACTAGCGGACCGTCACCACCCACTCTGCAACGGCCCGGCCGGAGGGTGGCGCGCAGGTCGTAACCCAGAAGCGGGCGGGGCACAACGAGGGGATTTTTTAACCAAGGCAGAAATTCGTCCCCGAGAGGTATGGAACCCGGAACCTGGAGGTGCTACTCGGAAGCCTTATTAACCATTACGCTAGAGGCCCTTTCGCTATTGAATCCTGATATTGATAATGCCCTCACATACTTCTTTCATGGTGCCTTCATAGTTACTCTATTTCATTTGAATTAGCACAAAGATAAATCACCGGTCCACATATTATATTCTCTTACTATGATTATGATTCTAACTGTTGTGTTCATTTCTCTTGCAGTGTAGATGATGGATTCCCGACCATCACCTTCCATTTTGAGGATGATCTTGCACTGCATGTGTATCCACATGAGTACTTTTTCCCAAATGGGGTAACATGAAATTTCTCTCGTAGCCCAGCTGTGCACTGTTATAATTCGCCAATTGCATGGATTCAGCTTGATTCTAGCTTATAGCACTTAAAAGTGGCTTCAGTGCCTTCTTTTTCCTTTCACCCCTTTTGCATAAACTTCATGATAATTTTTAAAATAAAGGACTTCTGAAATTTGTAATATCATGTTGGCCATTGGTAATCAATATGAAAAACAATCACTAAATATAGTACAACGTTTTCAACTCGTTTAGTTGACCCTAGTTGCTATGGCACTGATCAGGTCAACTAATTGTGACTAATTGTAGTGCATAACTGATCACATAGCACTGATACACTCGACTAATTGTAATTATTCGAATGACTTGATAACCTTGATTTAGTATATGTGAATATATGAAGCACCTACCTTGTGCTCTCCTTTTCTGCTACATTTTTCTTTGTTAGGATTTTGGCTTTCCAAAAACTTCTCAATCATTCCATATCAAACTCCAGGTTCCATATCAAACTCCAGGCTGGTTTTTCTTTTCGTCTGAATTTTTCTGAACTCGAGAGAGATATTCTTTTGGATGAAGATGTCGATTTAAACTGCGCGAAATTTGCAAAAAAATAAATAAATCTAAACCTACATTGCTAAAATGGCGTTGATCTATCACTATGATAGTGTGCAGCCTGGTCCAGAGTGTCATAGACACACTCGATGGAGTGTTGGCAAAAGTGTAATTTCAGTAACGGTATGACGTCAACTCCCCAAACACTAGTATTACATGATTAACCATGGTCATCACCCATCAATACTTAATTTTGCTTCAAAATTAGTAAACTTGGGTACTGCTGACAAACCACAAGTACATTTGCAGCACATCTAGCTTTATGTGTACTTCAAGATCACATGTCAAAGTTCATACACACTGTACAGAAGTTAAAGAAAAATAGCACACATTTATGTTGCCAAATTGGATTACATGTACTTGCCTCGTCTGCCTTTAAACTTTCTGATACTTCTCATCCTCTTTTTGGATTATACCGCTATTTTGCTTATAAAGAGAAAATAGGCTGCCATTTTTGTATATGTATACATTCCCTTTATTATATGTTTATAGCTGGAAGGTCTTTCTTTTTCGGGAATAATTTCTTTTTTAACCTTTGCGCATACATGACATTGAAACATCTGTACAGTAAAGCCTCTATACCACACTCTACAGGATAAGATATAGACATATAGCTATTTTCAGTAAGTTGTTAATTAGTCCATTTCTAAAAAAAGCTCGAGGTAAGACAACCCTCTGACATTGAATAAAAAATAGATCGTTTCTTATAGGTCAAGAAAACTCTTGAACCCTACCATTACCCATACACAGCGGCAACATAGTCCATATGAGAACAACCAGTCAACCACGGGCAGTGCCAGGCCTTAGGCTTGTGCTTTGTCGTAAGACAGATGAGGGGATATTTTTAAACCCAGCCTGAAATTCGTTTTTACGGGAGTCGAACTCAGGGCTTGAAGAGTAGTGCTACTCAGAAACACCTAACCAACTCATCTAGAGGCTCTTTCGCAATTAGTTCATTTCTGATATTTTGATTCAAGCACAACAATGGTGAAATAGTGGTGTTATTAGCATGCAAGCTCCATTTACGAGTGCATAAAAAGTACATGGTCATGACTCTTATGGTCCACGTTTTTCGTTCATTGGAGCAGAATGACATATACTGTGTGGGATTCCAAAATGGTGCATTACAATCAAAAGATGGGAAGGACATTGTGCTTATGGGAGGTCAGTATTGCAGTGCACTTGCAAACCCATTTTTGTTTCCAATTCCGTGTTTTTGACACACTGTTTTCTTTCAGATCTTGTGCTTTCAAACAAGTTGGTTGTCTATGACTTGGAAAATCAAGTCATCGGGTGGACTGACTATAACTGTAAGTGCTAACACACTCAAATCTGCCAATTCTTAGTCCATTTCATAATCAAATTGCATAGTTGGTTGTTCTGAATTATAGATGTTAGTCGTGTGTTGCCCCCTCAACTCTCTGGTCATCTGCTTGCAATTTCAGGTTCGTCGAGCATTAAAATTAAGGACGACAAGACAGGCACAACCTATACTGTCGAATCACATGACATATCCTCCGGATGGAAATTCCACTGGCACAAGTCCCTGGTTCTGTTGTTGGTAACAATGGTGTGGAGCTATTTATAGTACACTAACTCTATTGTACAACACGAACACGCACTTACCGAAATTCATTTGATTCGTATTCTTTTCACAAAAAAGAATATCTAGGGTTTTAACTTGCGTTCTCTGACCACGGAAAACGATGAAAACAAAAACGTTGTGTGCCATACAATGAGCCTGTGTGTCACTAGTGTTATGCTGAGACAAGTGTTGATCCCACTTTTGGGCAGGCGGACGGTCCAGCCCTGTAGTCTGGACGGTCCGCGGTGGTGGCGTGGATGGTTCGCGCGTGCGCAGAATTAATTAGGGTTTCGAGTTTTTGCGAGATTTATTAGCTAAATTTATGGGATTAACTCGGGAAACGACTTGTAGGTGCAGACCTCCCTTTTATATAGATAAATGGTTACAGCCGATTGAACTCTCCACAATCGATCAAATCAAATCTACTTATCGTTTTTACCTTATGTATTAGGAGTAGTTCTAGTTTAGCCTTCCTCTATCTCAAATCTTCATCTCTTTTTGACTCTACGTCAACTAGAGACGTCTTGGGTGGTCTGCTGACATCAAGACACACCATAAGATATCTCCTCCTTGATGAGGTCCATCTTGGGAGGCGAGATCTAGGCCTGCCACGAAGAAGAAGACCCTCTGCGCCATCATGGACCGTTCGAACCCTAGGCACGTACCGTCTAGACGTACGCAGAGGAGGAGACGCTCCTGCGCCTAGGTCGCGAACCGTCCGGCTCTATGTCGCGAACCATCCGGCTCTATGTCGCGGACCATCAGCGCCTCCGCAGAGCACCGCAGGCGGCCCATTTCGGTGTTTGGCGACTCCACTGGGGAACATGTGTCTTGATCTACTAAAAATCAGGCTCTCAAATGGTCAGTTCTAAAGATCACACCAATATTTCCTCGGACAATATCCTGAAGCCGGTTGTTGAAAGTCTGACGGCTGAGGGACAACAACATTACGAAGACTACATGTGTCAAGCGAAGGAGAAATTCTTATCACAATACACGGGGGGTCGCCACTAGAAGATTGTCAAACATGGAGAGACCGACGTCACATTTCTTCTATCTTCGCTTCAAGTCCGCAACGTAAGTAAACCCGACGACATACAATCTATTAAACATTATGTAGATCAATAGCAAGATCAAATGAAACAATAAATTAGAGGGTTAGAATAATCAATTAGAAAATTAACACGTGCGTTGGATAAATCTGTTGCTCCTAGTTTTCCATCATATGAAACTAGTAATAGGATATCTACATCTAATGCATCGGCAACAAATGTGGATTCGCAGCCCCAGCCATTATATGATATGCCGATGAACTCATATCCAGGGCAAATATCACCACTGTCATCCCTGCTTGACAGATCGACGTCCCTAGACATGGTCGTACCATTCGAGCTTTTGCTCGAACTGTCCGGCCCTTATGCGAACGGTCCGGCTTTCCGAACCGGACATTCCGGGACTGCACCAGGACAACTGCGTGGCACCCCAATAATAGTGAACACAACCAGGCAGTTCAGGTTTACCACCGGACAGACCAGATACGCATACACAGAACCTACAATTGCACATTATGCACCAAATTATTACATACCACAGCAGCAGTACGTTCCGTCCCCTACATATTTAAACCACATTGTACCATACGATCACAGGTCGATCAACATTATTGCTCGGCCACGGCAAGAAGGTCGGGTTAGTAATGCCCAACTGAATGAGCCCCACAGCCTAGGGTCCAGTGGTCTGTCACCGGACTCAATGGAGAAAATTAAGAAAGAGATGGCTGAACTATTTCGAGATAGGCTCAGAGTTAGTGTAGCTAGAGTGGGGCAGTCATATCAAAAGACATATGATCACCGATTTGACATTGTCTCATATCCACAAGGAGCAAGGATACCAGAGTTTTCTAAGTTTTCTGGTGAAAATGGTAGAAGCACACACGAACATATAGGGCAGTTCCTAGCACACCTAGGTGAATTGGCCAATGGGGAAGCTTTTTGTGTTCGTTTATTTTATTTATCCTTTACTGGTACCACTTTTGCATGGTACGTCGCCCTGCCTCCTAATTCCATTAATTCCTGGAATGATTTAAAGGGTAAATTTTATGAACATTTCTTTTCCGGGGAATATGATTAGGGCTAGCTAATTTAGCTTCAGTCCGACAGGGACGCGAATCCGGAGGTTCCAGGACACTAGAAACCGATGCTCTCGGATCCATGTCGCAGACAAAGAGCTAACCGGGATGGCTTTTAATGGGTTGCTATCCTACTTAAGAGACAAATTAGATGGGATCCAATTCTTTTCATTAGCTCAGCTACATCAGCGGGCTTTGACCCGTGAAAGACGATTTAAAGAGACATCAAAATCGATCGCCTGTACTATACATCTAATAGAGCATGATATTTCAGATGACGAATCCGCAGATGTATATACCGCTGAGTTTGTTTGGCCAACAAAGGCAAAATCTTCTGTATGTTCTTCTTAACAACAGGTTTAAAAGAATCAGCAAGAAAAGATTAAATTTACCTTTAATATTGCCAAATGCGATAGAATATTTGATGAGCTACTAAAAATCGCAACATTAAATTAATACATACTATTCCTCCTATGGATGAATTAAAGAGACGTGCTTATTGTAAGTGGCATAATTCGCTTTCCCATGCCACCAATGATTGTAATGTTTTTCGTCGACAGATATAATCGGCCATAAATGAGGGCTGATTGGCTTTTCAGGAGATGCAAGTGGACACAGTCATTTCCTGTCAATACAATAGAACCCACAAGCAAAAAGGTCTTTGGTTCAGCCCGAAGTGGCCGATAAAGACAAAGGCAAAAACATCGTCATTGGTGATCCTCGCATGTCAAATATATCACAAGAAGAAATTGCTCGGAAAGCTCCGGGCATAAAGACTAACAAGTCCGGATGCGTCGAGGGGCAGACTCAATCGAGTAGTCGAGCAAAACTCCATGACTCGAGCATCGCGGACCGTCCGGCACCTATGCATGGACGGTCCGGCTCATGCGGATGGTCCGACTGACTCAGCCGGACAGTCCGTCCATGGCCAGAGGCGTCAGCCTCCACACAAAGTAAGGAAATAGACGTAAGGGCAAAGCACGCATGGTCGGCTGGTCAAAGCTAGTGCTACTTTTGATCAGTTGCTCTCCAAATATGCTAGCAAAAAGGCCGTCTATGTGATCGGCCAACAAAGAAATCTCGATCACCCGTTAAAACAAAACGGCCGAATAAAACGACTTGAAAGGCGACACAACAAGCATCGCATATTCATCCTGTGATGCCAGGATGTTTTCCACCCGCCTACTCATCATCGATATATTTTCCTATTCAAATATGAAATGGTACGACGATTAACCCATGGTACATGCATAGTCCCTTTGTCTATTTAGGCTGGGGGACACCTCCATTCTATACATTTTGATCCATTGATCAAATGGTCATGGCCGAGAAAGATGCAATCTGAAACGACCTTTATGCATTGGAGCTCTATTGAATGATCACCCTATGGGATTAAAAAGTCGGTGACTTGCATCAGGCTTAGTTCTTACTTCGGAACAAGATGAATTATGAGATCTAGTGTTTTCCGAAGATTGTTGGTAGTACATATGATTTTGGTTCGTCAACCTTCACTAAAAGGCAGGAGGCATATATTGAGCTCACTTTTGGGCACGCGGACGATCTGGCCCTGTGGGCCAGATGGTCCGCGGTCCGGGCGGTCTGCGGTGGTGGTGCAGACGGTTCATGTCGGGGACCATAATTAGGGGTACCCTCAAGACGCCTAATTCTCAGCTGGTAACCCCCATCAGCATAAAGCTGCAAAGGCCTGATGGGTCCGATTAAGTCAGGGATCAGTCCACACGAGTGACTCGATCACGCTTCGCCCGAGCCTAGCCTCGGCCAAGGGCAGCCGACCTCGAGAGACTTCCGTCTCGCCCGAGGCCCCCCTTTTTACGGCGGACACACCTCCGGCTCGCCCGAGGCCTTGGCTTCGCTTAGAAGCAACCCTGACTAAATCGCCGCGCCGACTGACCAGGTTGCAGGAGCATTTAACGCAAAGGTGGCCTGACACCTTTATCCTGACACGCGCCCCCCGGCAGAGCCGAAGTGACCGCCGTCACTCCACCGCTCCACTGACCAGTCTGACAGAAGGACAGCGCCGCCTGCGCCACTCCGACTGCAGTGCCACTCGACAGAGTGAGTCTGACAGGCAGTCAGGCCTTGCCAAAGGCGCCATGGGAAACTCCGCTCCGCCCGACCCCAGGGCTCGGACTCGGGCTAAGACCCGGAAGACGGCGAACTCCGCTCCGCCCGACCCTAGGGCTCGGACTCGGGCTAAGACCCGGAAGACGGCGAACTCCGCTCCGCCCGACCCCAGGGCTCGGACTCGGGCTAAGACCTGGAAGACGGCGAACTCCGCTCCACCCGACCCCAGGGCTCGGACTCGGGCTAAGACCCGGAAGACGGCGAACTCCGCTCCGCCCGACCCCAGGGCTCGGACTCGGGCTAAGACCCGAAAGACGGCGAACTCCGCTCCGCCCGACCCCAGGGCTCGGACTCGGGCTAAGACCCGGAAGACGGCGAACTCCGCTCCGCCCGACCCAAGGCTCGGACTCGGGCTCAGCCCCAGAAGACGACGAAACTCCGCCTCGCCCGACCCCAGGGCTCGGACTCCGCCCTGGCCTCGGCCGAACGATCCCCGCCTCGCCCGACCCAGGGGCTCGGGCTCAGCCTCGGCCACGGAAGACAGACTCGACAGGCCCGCCACGTCAACAGGAAGCGCCATCATCATCCTACCCCGAGCCGACTCGGGTCACGGAGAACAAGACCGGCGTCCCATCTGGCTAGCTCCGCCAGATGGACAATGATGGCGCTCCACAAGCTCTGTGACGACGGCGGCTCTCAGCTCTCTTACGGAAGCAAGGCGACGTCAGTGAGGACTCGACCGCTCCTACAGTTGTCCCTCCGCCAGGCTCCGTTGCTCCTCCGACAGCCACGACATCACGCCAGCAAGGTGCCAAGACCTCTCCGGCTGCCACATTGGCATGTACCTAGGGCGCTAGCTCTCTCTCTCTGCTAGACACGTAGCACTCTGCTACACCCCCCATTGTACACCTGGATCCTCTCCTTACGACTATAAAAGGAAGGACCAGGGCCTTCTTAGAAAAGGTTGGCCGCGCGGGGACGAGGACGAGACAGGCGCTCTCTTGGGGCCACTCGCTTCCCTCACCCGCGTGGACGCTTGTAACCCCCCTACTGCAAGCGCACCCGACCTGGGCGCGGGACGAACACGAAGGCCGCGGGATCTCCACCTCTCTCACGCCCATCTCCGGCCACCTCGCCTCTCCCCCCTTCGCGCTCGCCCACGCGCTCGACCCATCTGGGCTGGGGCACGCAGCACACTCACTCGTCGGCTTGGGGACCCCCCGGTCTCGAAACGCCGACAGTTGGCGCGCCAGGTAGGGGCACGCTGCGTGTTGACGAACAGCTTCCCGTCAAGCTCCAGATGGGCAGCCTCCAGCAACCTCTCCGGCCCGGGACGGTGCTCCATTTCGGGAGTCTTGAGTTCATGTCCTTCGACGGCAGCTACGACATGATACTCCTTCCACCACCGCGCGACGACGACAATGGCGGTCGACAACCCGCCCGCCGGCGGCGGAATCGGCGACATCTTCCCCGCGCGGTGGAAGAACAACATTCGAGCTCGCCCCGTCCTCTCCCCCGCCAACGGAGGAGGAGGCGGGGCAACCAAGGCCAAGCGGGAGGCCGCGCTTCGTCGGCTGTCGAGCGAATCGACGTCCCCAGCGCCCCGACGGAAGGCACGCCGGGCGTCGACCTCGCGTTCGAGACGGAGGCAAGCGCTTTCCCCCCGCGACACGCCAACCCCGAGCAAGTTGACGACGCCGGCGCACTCGCGAGGAGCTTGCAGGACGTCGCCCTTATCCCTGAGATGACGGTGCAACCAGTCCCCGATGTAACTACGTCGCTCCTCGTCGACCAAAAGGTACCGACTAACTCCCATCTTACGTCATTTCGACTCAGCCTCAACCCGCCAAGCGACCTCGCTTTGGCGGGCGCTCTCATTGAGGCAAGTGCAACCCCACTGGGGTTTCGTATGCGGTCGCCTTGGGACCGGTTGACGGACGCCTCGACCTACGGGCCCTCCGGGTCCGAGGAAGATGACGATCCCAGCATCTGTTGGGATTTCTCTGGACTTGGCAACCCCAGTGCCATGCGGGACTTCATGACCGCATGTGACTACTGCCTCTCCGACTGTTCCGACGAAAGCCGCAGCCTCGACGACGAGGGCTGCGGCCCAAGCCGCGAATGTTTCCACGTTGAGCTGGGGGATCCCTCCGAAGGCAACCATCTTGGCATGCCGGAGGACGGTGATTTTCCTAGGCCTGTGCCTCGCGCCGACATCCCGCGGGAGCTAGCTGTGGTCCCCGTTCCGGCGGGGGGTCACGACCCACAGCTCGAGCAAGTCCGCGGGGCGCAGGCCAGGCTCGACGAGGGAACAGGAGCGCTTGAGACGATCCGCCGGGACGTCGGGCAGGTATGGGCGGGCCAACCCCCGGCCGGAGAAATACGTCACCTGCCCCAGGGTCTCCAGCACCGCGTCGCCAACAATGTCAGGGTCAGGCCGCTGCCCGCATCCAGCGGGGTTGGTCAGAACCTGGCAGCCGCAGCGATACTCCTCCGCGCGATGCCGGAGCCATCAACCACCGAGGGTCGGCGAATCCAGGGAGAGCTCAAGAATCTCCTGGAAGGCGCTGCGGCCCGACGGGCCAAGAGCACTGCCTCCCGAAGGCAGGGATATCCCTCGGAACCTCATGCCGCGACTTCCCGATTCATGCGGGAAGCCTCGGTCTACACCGGGCGCACGCGCAACACCGCGCCTGCGGCCCCGGGCCACCTCGGCAACGAGCACCATCAACGCGACCGTCGGGCCCACCTCGACGAAAGGGTGCGCCGAGGTTACCACCCCAGGCGTGGGGGACACTACGACAGCGGGGAGGATCGGAGTCCCTCGCCCGAACCACCCGGTCCGCAGGCCTTCAGTCGGGCCATCCGACGGGCGCCGTTCCCGACCCGGTTCCGACCCCCGACTACTATCACGAAGTACTCGGGGGAAACGAGGCCGGAACTGTGGCTCGCGGACTACCGCCTGGCCTGCCAACTGGGAGGAACGGACGACGACAACCTCATCATCCGTAACCTCCCCCTGTTCCTCTCCGACACTGCTCGCGCCTGGTTGGAACACCTGCCTTCGGGGCAGATCTCCAACTGGGACGACTTGGTCCAAGCCTTCGCCGGCAATTTCCAGGGCACGTACGTGCGCCCCGGGAATTCCTGGGACCTCCGGAGCTGCCGGTAACAGCCGGGAGAGCCTCTCTGGGACTACATCCGGCGATTCTCGAAGCAGCGCACCGAGCTGCCCAACATCACCGACTCGGATGTCATCGGCGCGTTCCTCGCTGGCACCACCTGCCGCGACCTGGTGAGCAAGCTGGGTCGCAAGACCCCCACCAGGGCGAGCGAGCTGATGGACATCGCCACCAAGTTCGCCTCTGGCCAGGAGGCGGTTGAGGCTATCTTCCGAAAGGACAAGCAGCCCCAGGGCCGCCCATCGGAAGAGGCTCCCGAGGCGTCTACTCCGCGCGGCGCCAAGAAGAAAGGCAAGAAGAAGTCGCAATCGAAACGCGACGCCGCTGACGCGGACCTTGTCGCCGCCGCCGAGTACAAGAACCCTCGGAAGCCCCCCGGAGGTGCAAACCTCTTCGACAAGATGCTCAAGGAGCCGTGCCCCTACCATCAGGGGCCCGTCAAGCACACCCTCGAGGAGTGCGTCATGCTTCGGCGTCACTTCCACAGGGCCGGGCCACCCGCCGAGGGTGGCAGGGCCCGTGACGACGACAAGAACGAAGATCACCAAGCAGGAGAGTTCCCCGAGGTCCGCGACTGCTTCATGATCTACGGAGGGCATGCGGCGAATGCCTCGGCTCGGCATCGCAAGCAAGAGCGCCGGGAGGTCTGCTCGGTGAAGGTGGCGGCGCCAGTCTACCTAGACTGGTCCGACAAGCCCATCACCTTCGACCAGGCTGACCACCCCGACCGCGTGCCGAGCCCGGGGAAATACCCGCTCGTCGTCGACCCTGTCATCGGCAACGTCAGGCTCACCAAGGTCCTGATGGATGGGGGCAGCTGCCTCAACATCATCTACGCCGAGACCCTCAAGCTCCTGCGCGTCGATCTGTCCTCCGTCCGGGCAGGCGCTGCGCCCTTCCACGGGATCGTACCTGGGAAGCGCGTCCAGCCCCTCGGACGACTCGACCTCCCCGTCTGCTTCGTAACGCCCTCCAACTTCCGAAGGGAGACCCTGACGTTCGAGGTGGTCGGGTTTCGAGGAACCTACCACGCTGTACTAGGGAGGCCATGCTACGCGAAGTTCATGGCCGTCCCCAATTACACCTACTTGAAGCTCAAGATGTCGGGCCCCAACGGGGTCATCACCGTCGGCCCCACGTACAAACACGCGTTCGAATGCGACGTGGAGTGCGTGGAGTACGCCGAGGCCCTCGCCGAGTCCGAGGCCCTCATCGCCGACCTGGAGAACCTCTCCAAGGAGGTGCCAGACGTGAAGCGTCACGCCGGCAACTTCGAGCCAGCGGAGACGGTTAAGGTCGTCCCTCTCGACCCCAGTGGTGACACCTCCAAGCAGATCCGGATTGGGTCCGGGCTCGACCCCAAATAGGAAGCAGTGCTCGTCGACTTTCTCCGCGCAAACGCCGACGTCTTTGCGTGGAGTCCCTCGGACATGCCCGGCATACCGAGGGATGTCGCCGAGCACTCGCTGGATATTCGGGCCGGAGCCCGACCCGTCAGGCAGCCTCTGCGCCGATTCGACGAGGAGAAGCGCAGAGTGATAGGCGAGGAGATCCACAAGCTAATGGCAGCAGGGTTCATCAAAAGAGGTATTCCATCCCGAATGGCTTGCCAACCCTGTGCTTGTGAGGAAGAAAGGGGGGAAATGGCGGATGTGTGTAGACTACACTGGTCTCAACAAAGCATGTCCGAAGGTTCCCTACCCTCTGCCTCGCATCGATCAAATCGTGGATTCCACCGCTGGGTGCGAAACCCTGTCCTTCCTCGATGCCTACTCAGGGTATCACCAGATCCGGATGAAAGAGTCCGACCAGCTCGCGACTTCTTTCATCACACCGTTCGGCATGTACTGCTATGTCACCATGCCGTTCGGTTTGAGGAATGCGGGCGCGACGTACCAACGGTGCATGAACCATGTGTTCGGCGAACACATCGGTCGCACAGTCGAGGCCTACGTCGATGACATCGTAGTCAAGACAAGGAAGGCTTCCGACCTCCTCTCCGACCTTGAAGTGACATTCCGATGTCTCAAGGCGAAAGGAGTCAAGCTCAATCCTGAGAAGTGTGTCTTCGGGGTGCCCCGGGGCATGCTCCTGGGGTTCATCGTCTCCGAGCGAGGCATCGAAGCCAACCCGGAGAAGATCGCAGCCATCACCAGCATGGGACCCATCAAGGACTTAAAAGGCGTACAGAGGGTCATGGGATGCCTCGCGGCCCTGAGCCGCTTCATCTCACGCCTCGGCGAAAGAGGTCTGCCTCTGTACCGCCTCTTAAGGAAGACCGAGTGTTTCGCTTGGACCCCTGAGGCCGAGGAAGCCCTCGAGAACCTGAAGGCGCTCCTTACAAAGGCGCCTGTCTTGGTGCCCCCAGCTGATGGAGAAGCCCTCTTGGTCTACGTCGCCGCCACCACTCAGGTGGTTAGCGCCGCGATTGTGGTCGAGAGGCAAGAGGAAGGGCATGCACTGCCCGTTCAGAGGCCAGTCTACTTCGTCAGCGAGGTACTGTCCGAGACCAAGATCCGCTACCCACAAGTTCAGAAGCTGCTGTATGCTGTGATCCTGACAAGGCGGAAGTTACGACACTACTTCGAGTCTCATCCGGTAACTGTGGTGTCATCCTTCCCCCTCGGGGAGATCATCCAGTGCCGAGAGGCCTCGGGCAGGATCGCAAAGTGGGCGGTGGAAATCATGGGCGAAACGATCTCGTTCGCCCCTCGGAAGGCCATCAAGTCCCAGGTGTTGGCGGACTTCGTGGCCGAATGGGTCGACACCCAGCTGCCGACGGCTCCGATCCAACCGGAGCTCTGGACCATGTTTTTCGACGGGTCGCTGATGAAGACAAGAGCCGGCGCGGGCCTGCTCTTCATCTCGCCCCTCGGAAAGCATCTGCGCTACGTGCTGCGCCTCCATTTCCCGGCGTCCAACAATGTGGCCGAGTACGAAGCTCTGGTCAACGGGTTGCGAATCGCCATCGAGCTAGGGGTCAGACGCCTCGACGCCCGCGGTGATTCGCAGCTCATCATCAACCAAGTCATGAAGAACTCCCACTGCCGCGACCCGAAGATGGAGGCCTACTGCGATGAGGTTCGGCGCCTGGAAGACAAGTTCTTCGGGCTCGAGCTCAACCACATCGCTCGGCGCTACAACGAGACTGCAGACGAGCTGGCTAAAATAGCCTCGGGGCGAACGACGGTCCCCCCGGACGTCTTCTCCCGGGATCTGCATCAACCCTCCATCAAGATCGACGACGCGCCCGAGCCCGAGGCACCCTCGGCTCAGCCCGAGGCACCCTCGGCTCGGCCCGAGGTACCCTCGGCCCCCGAGGCCGAGGCACTGAACGTCGAGGAGGAGCAGAGCGGGGCCACGCCTAATCGAAATTGGCAGGCCCCGTACCTGCGATATCTCCGCTAGGGAGAGCTACCCCTCGACCGAGCCGAGGCTCGACGGGTAGCGCGACGCGCCAAGTCATTCTTCTTGCTGGGCGATGAGGAGGAGCTCTACCACCGGAGCCCCTCGGGCATCCTCCAGCGATGCATCTCCACCGCCGAAGGTCAGGAACTCCTGCAAGAAATACACTCGGGGGCTTGCGGCCATCACGCAGCGCCTCGAGCCCTTGTCGGGAATGCCTTCCGGCAAGGTTTCTACTGGCCAACGGCAGTGGCTGACGCCACTAGAATTGTCCGCACCTGCGAAGGGTGTCAATTCTATGCGAAGCAGACCCACCTGCCCGCTCAGGCTCTACAGACGATACCCATCACCTGGCCCTTCGCTGTATGGGGTCTGGACCTCGTCGGTCCCTTGCAGAAGGCGCCCGGGGGCTACACGCACCTGCTGGTCGCCATCGACAAATTCTCCAAGTGGATCGAGGTCTGACCCCTGAACAGCATTAGGTCTGAGCAGGCGGTGGCGTTCTTCACCAACATCATCCATCGCTTCGGGGTCCCAAACTCCATCATCACCGACAACGGTACCCAGTTCACCGGCAAAAAATTCTTGGATTTTTGCGAGGATCACCACATCCGGGTGGACTGGGCCGCCGTGGCTCATCCCATGTCGAATGGGCAAGTAGAGCGTGCCAACGGCATGATTCTACAAGGGCTCAAGCCTCGGATCTACAACGGCCTCAACAGGTTCGGCAAGCGATGGATGAAGGAACTCCCCTCGGTGGTCTGGAGCCTAAGGACGACGCCGAGTCGTGCCACGGGTTTCACTCCGTTCTTCCTGGTCTACGGGGCCGAGGCTATCTTGCCCACTGACCTGGAATACGGCTCCCCAAGGACGAGGGCCTACACCGATCAAAGCAACCAAGCTAGCCGAGAAGAATCTCTGGACCAGCTGGAGGAGGCTCGGGACAGGGCCTTACTACACTCGGCACGGTACCAGCAGTCCCTGCGACGCTACCACGCCCGAGGGGTCCGGCCCCGAGACTTCCAGGTGGGCGACCTGGTGCTTCGACTGCTCAAGACGCCCAGGGAAGGCACAAACTCACGCCCCCTGGGAGGGGCCATTCGTCATCACCAAAGTTCTGAAGCCCGGAACATACAAGCTGGCCAACAATCAAGGCGAGATCTACGGCAACGCTTGGAACATCAAACAACTACGTCGCTTCTACCCTTAAGATGTTTTCAAGTTGTTCATATACCTCGCACCCACGCAAAGTTTAGTCATCAAGGAAGGGTCGGCCTAGCCTCGGCAAAGCCCGACCCTCCCTCGGGGGCTAAAAGGGGGGAGACCCCCTCTGCGTCGAAATTTTCCTCGAAAAAGGATCTCTTTTTAGCAGAATTTCTTTCGTGCTTTTTGACTACTTCGAAAAGCGGATCCTGGAAACGACGGAGTACACGTAAGCAGCCAAGGCTGACCGAGCCGAGGGACTCCTACGCCTCCGGGATACGGATACCTCACTCATCACCTTCTGCGATAAGTAACTCGCGTCCGGATAAAGTGATTCCGCGGACCGAATGTCTTCACGCTCGGAAGCTCTTCTGCCGAGACGGTCCTTCAAGCCTTCTCGACTGAATCGGTGACAGAGCCTCATGGACGGGCGAAAGTACGCGTAAGCGGCAAGGCCGACCGAGCCGAGGGACTCCCACGCCTCTGGGATACGGATACCTCACTCATCACCTTCCGCGAGAAGCAACTCTCGCCCACACAAACATCCCTGTTACCGACGGAAAGTCCAGATGCTCGAAATAAAGAGGAAAGGAGACGCGGCTTTGCAACGCAGCGAGGGTGTGTTTTCAGGCCTCGGCGGCCGCAGAAGGCACACGCTACAAGACGATCTGATCCTGCAGGCTCGGGTCTTCACGCTGAAGGGGGCTGTAGCACCCTCGGCATCGACGACGCCTTCAGCGAGGTCCGACCCAGCCTCGGACGGCGACGCGGTCCAGGGACTTCTCCGGGAACCCGGCCCGAGCAGGCGGCTCGGCCGGTTACCCCTGGGGCCTCGGCCAAGCCTCTTCCAAGGGCGCCAGCTCGACCCGAGGCCTCGGCTGATCAACTCCGACGTCGACCCCCGCTGACGGGCAACCCGGCTAGGCTCCGGCCAACCAGGTTCCCATTTTCGAGCCAACTCCGCTTCTGTTCGTACTGATATCGCTACCCCTGGCCTCGGCTCATCGAAGAGCGGCCAAGGGGTCCCTTTAACTAAGCTAGAGGAGCCTCAGACAACAAGGCCGATCGAGCCGAGGGATTCCTACGCCTCCGGGATACGGATACCTCACTCGTCACCTTGACACGGGGCGACTCATGCTAGGTGAAGCGGTTCAGATAATCAACAGGCGAGACTTAGTGCTCGAAAATGAGGAAAAAACACGGCTCCATGCCGAAATTACATACATGTTCAGGCCTCGACAGCCACAATGAACAAAAACGCTGGCATTCGAAGTGCCATTACAAACGGAACTCCGGTTCCCCCTCCGCAGGTACGAACAACCCCACTCCGAGGGGGAAGGCCTGCGGAGCAACGGAAGGCCGACGAACGGTGCGCCGTCACCTGCTCCAGCAGCGGCGACAACGACGACTTCTGCTCCGGGGGATCGAACAGCGGCAGCACTGACCTCAGGGCGGGTGCTGCTGCCAGGAGGCCCCCGCCCACGCCAAAACTCGTGAGGCAAGGACGGGCAGAAGGCCGTAGAGTTGGAGGTCAGTCCGTGGCCGGCCCGGGCTGTCGCGCCGGCGGAAGAACCTCTTCCAGCTGCCGTGGCGGACGCCGGCGCCACGAGCGGCTCCAAAGCCACTCGCGTCTGAAGACCGGGCATGCTGCAGCTGCCAGCGCCACGGACAACAACCGCTCCTCCCCCCATCACTGAGTGAAGGAGCGGGCCACACCCGCGCAGGGGCTGACCCTAACTCGGCACTCTCCCCTCCCCAGCCTTGGTGATGAAAATCCTTGAGGCTGAGGGAGGGGAAGGGGCCGCAGCCCGGCTCGCTTTCCCCCACCATCAAGCCGGAGGTCACCATCCTGGGTGACCACCGGTGGAGGGGTGCGACCGGGCTGCATGATGAAAATCCTTGAAGCCGAACGATGGCTGAAAGGTACCAACTCCCACGGAGTTGCGTTCCTCCAACGAGGAGGCGGAAAGACACGACGCATAAGGGAGGAAGAAGACATGGTTGCCTTCCGAAAGGGGTCGCCCTCCTTTTAAAGGCGACTCTCCCTACGTGCGCCCCCAAACGCCACGGGCCGAGTCTTTTCCAACACGCTCCAAGGCCCTCCCCTGCGGCGCGGGGGCTGAGTCCCGCATGTCATGCAAACGGCTCAGAAGCAGAAGAAGCCAAACCGCCGCGCGCGGTGCACACAACCGCCCAGCGGTTACAAGCGATTCCCCACTTTCGCCCAGACCAACGGGCGGAAGGGGCGGGCAGCCATGCAGGCGGCATGCAACCGCGCCAGGTGGACGCGCTTCTCCGACTTCTGACACGCCGGCTTGGAGGCCCAGGCCCACGCGTCGCGCAACCAGCGCGCCAGTTGCTGCATGCAAGCAACCGCACCGCCACTTGTGCCACCGTCGCACCTCTTCGGTCGCGGAGCCTGTGCCGCGACTCGAGGCGGCCCAGCAGCGCCAGCCTGGCGCGACGGTCAAAGCGGCCAAAAGTGGGCCGGCAGTAATGGCGGTGGCAGGCGGGCGGGCGCAGCAGTCACGTCGTCAGCCAGGCTCACGTCCCATCCTGGGACAGCAAGAGAGCCTCCTCCCACGGCGTGAAGACAGTGCACCCGCGATCCGTTCCTCGAACGACTCGCGCACGCGCAACGGCTACCCCGCCAACCACTCGCCCCGTCGCATTAACTCCGCGGCGGGACAGGCGGCGCCTCTGGCAGGAGAAGCGGACGACGCTTCGCCTTCGCCGTAATAACCTCGTCAAAAAAGGTACGCCACGTCGTTCGATTTCGTATCCTTTTCCTTTTTCCTCTTTCTCTATCTCTTGCAACAGGGACCGGGAAAGGGGGAATACCCCGAAAAGGATCCTTCTCTGTGAAGGAACTGGGCTCCGAGCCCCCCCTACTGATCAGAGGTTCGAAGGCTGGCCCTCCGAGGGGTTCAACAGTCGCCTCAGATCGCGTGGGCCCGACACCCACTACTGGTCAGGGGTTCGAAGGCCGGCCCCCCGAAGGGCTCCATGGCCGCCTTAGGCTACTCGGGCTCCGCGCCCATTACTGATCAGGGGTTCGAAGGCTGGCCCTCGAAGGGTTCACAGTCGCCTCAGACGCCGAGCGAGGGATGACCAGGGGTACGTTCGATACATAACCGAGGCTCGGGCTGCGCTCCCGAGGTACCCTAGGACATTTCCGAGACCAGCGGGAACGATCTTGTAACGGAATCCCATCGGAGGGAGGCATCGAGCCCTCGGACCCCGTCGCCAGGGGACCGGGTCCGGCAAATCACCCGCAGGTACTTTTGGGCGTGCCTCTGGGCCCCTAGCCGACCCCCAACGAACGGGGCACGGACATCCACTCGGATTACCCGCTTGCAGCTCACCGGAGACACCATGTTCGGTGCCCATCGAGGGTAACATGGCGCTCTCCCCCCCTCCTCCTTGCGGAAAGGCGACGTAGGGGCGTATGTAAAAAAGCCGAGTCTGTCCCTGATCGTCCTCTCGCCCTGTGCGGAGGCTCGGGGGCTGCTCTCGCAAACCCGGCTCCGGCCAAACCGTTGACAGCGTCAACATACCAGCCCGAGAGCTTGGGCCCCGACCGTGCACTCGGGCTACGGCCAGTTCGCATGAGGGAACAACCAGACCAGCCGAAGCATTACGCAAGGCATTAAGACCTCGAAGGAGTGTAACCACTCCTCCGAGGCCTCGGGGGCTACACCTGGCGGGTGCGCTCGCGCGCACCCACCGGAACAAAATGCAACCGAGAAAGGCTGGTCCCCTTGCAAAAAAGTGCGACGAAAGCCTCCAAGCGAGTGCTAACACTCCCTTCGAGGCTCGGGGGCTACTGTCGGGGACCATAATTAGGGGTACCCTCAAGACGCCTAATTCTCAGCTGGTAACCCCCATCAGCATAAAGCTGCAAAGGCCTGATGGGTCCGATTAAGTCAGGGATCAGTCCACACGAGTGACTCGATCACGCTTCGCCCGAGCCTAGCCTCGGCCAAGGGCAGCCGACCTCGAGAGACTTCCGTCTCGCCCGAGGCCCCCCTTTTTACGGCGGACACACCTCCGGCTCGCCCGAGGCCTTGGCTTCGCTTAGAAGCAACCCTGACTAAATCACCGCGCCGACTGACCAGGTTGCAGGAGCATTTAACGCAAAGGTGGCCTGACACCTTTATCCTGACACGCGCCCCCCGACAGAGCCGAAGTGACCGCCGTCACTCCACCGCTCCACTGACCAGTCTGACAGAAGGACATGGCCGCCTGCGCCACTCCGACTGCAGTGCCACTCGACAGAGTGAGTCTGACAGGCAGTCAGGCCTTGCCAAAGGCGCCATGGGAAACTCCGCTCCGCCCGACCCCAGGGCTCGGACTCGGGCTAAGACCCGGAAGACGGCGAACTCCGCTCCGCCCGACCCCAGGGCTCGGACTCGGGCTAAGACCCGGAAGACGGCGAACTCCGCTCCGCCCGACCCCAGGGCTCGGACTCGGGCTAAGACCCGGAAGACGGCGAACTCCGCTCCGCCCGACCCAGGGCTCGGACTCGGGCTCAGCCCCAGAAGACGACGAAACTCCACCTCGCCCGACCCCAGGGCTCGGACTCCGCCCTGGCCTCGGCCGAACGATCCCCGCCTCGCCCGACCCAGAGGCTCGGGCTCGGCCTCGGCCACGGAAGACAGACTCGACCTCGGCTTCGGAGGAGCCCCCACGTCGCCCGACCTAGGGCACAGGCCCGCCACGTCAACAGGAAGCGCCATCATCATCCTACCCCGAGCCGACTCGGGTCACGGAGAACAAGACCGGCGTCCCATCTGGCTAGCTCCGCCAGATGGACAATGATGGCGCTCCACAAGCTCTGTGACGACGGCGGCTCTCAGCTCTCTTACGGAAGCAAGGCGACGTCAGCAAGGACTCGACCGCTCCTACAGCTGTCCCTCCGCCAGGCTCCGTTGCTCCTCCGACAGCCACGACATCAGGCCAGCAAGGTGCCAAGACCTCTCCGGCTGCCACATTGGCATGTACCTAGGGCGCTAGCTCTCTCTCCGCTAGACACGTAGCACTCTGCTACACCCCCCATTGTACACCTGGATCCTCTCCTTACGACTATAAAAGGAAGGACCAGGGCCTTCTTAGAAAAGGTTGGCCGCGCGGGGACGAGGACGAGACAGGCGCTCTCTTGGGGCCGCTCGCTTCCCTCACCCGCGTGGACGCTTGTAACCCCCCTACTGCAAGCGCACCTGGGCGCGGGACGAACACGAAGGCCGCGGGATCTCCACCTCTCTCACGCCCGTCTCCGGCCACCTCGCCTCTCCCCCCTTCGCGCTCGCCCACGCGCTCGACCCATCTGGGCTGGGGCACGCAGCACACTCACTCGTCGGCTTGGGGACCCCCCGGTCTCGAAACGCCGACAGTTCACGCGTGCGCAGAATCAGTTAGGGTTCCGAGTTTCTTGCGGGGGTTGTTAGCTAAATTTGCGGGATTAACTCGAGAAACGACTTGTAACGGGTACAGACCTCCCCTTTATATAGATGAAGGGCTACGACCCATTGAACCCCCACAATCGATCAAATTCAATATACTTATCGTTTTTACCTTATGCATTAATATTAGTTCTAGTTTAGCTTTCCTCTACCTCAAATCTTCACCTCTCTTCGGCTTTACGTCGACTAGAGGCGTATTGGGTGGCCTGCCGACGCCAAGACATACCCTAGGATCTCTTCTCCTCGACGGGGTCCCTCCCGGGAGGCGAGATCTAGGCCTACTGCGAAGAAGAAGAAGACCCTCTGTGCAATCGCGGACCGTCCGAGCCCCAGGCGCGGACCGTTCGGACGTACGCAGAGGAGGAGACGCTCCCGTGCACATGTCGCGGACCGTCTGGCCCTGTGTCGCGGACCGTCCGAGCCTCCGCAGAGAGCACCGCCAGACGGTCAGTTCCTGCGTTTGCGCCCAGATTAACGCCACCAAGAACCATATGGCCACAAGTAACTAGAGTTTCTCGTAAAAAAGGTTGTATGTGTAAAATAAGATTCTCCTATGTTTGCACTACAGCGATCTTCTGACATTCCTCTGGGTATTGAGTGTTTGTATAGGGGTGTTTAGTTTTTAGGGACTAATTAGTCTCTAAATTGTTAAATACGGAAACTAAAATATAGTTTTAGTTTTCATATTTAAAAATTTAGGAACTAAAATAGATAAAATAGAGAGACTAAAAACTAGTCCCTAAAAACCAAACACCTTTTTAGTATGAACTTTTATTCTGCCGTTTTATATGTTGAATATTTGGTGACTGAGAACCCTAGAGTGGGTCGCAGAAACAGTGATATGCAGTAAAAAATTTATTTGACCCCACTCTGTAGCTGTCATGACCGTCGTCTCAGACTCTCAGTTCTCTAAAACTTATATCAAATGTTTCCATGATTCTTGATGTCATATACACATACAAAAATCTATACCAGTTAAGTCATTAAAATGTTTAGAATTGAGGTAAGCTGTTCTTATCCACAGCTAGAGAAAACCCTCGGTGGGTCCTAGACATTCTACACCTTGCGCAATGAAAAGAAATGAGAAACTCTCTAGAATTTTCATATTTTATAGTCTGAATAAAAAGTTTGAGAACCTCTCTAGAACGGAGGATCATGAAGATATAGAAACATAGCACCTTGCTGCGGAAATTCGAATGATTTAGAATAAAATTAGACAACATTTATTACTAGCCTGGGAGCATGCGGAGGTTCAGAAGAAGCGGGTGGGCGCCTAGGGTTTCATTGCCCCACATATTTTGTGCTTATGGAGCTCATATAAATGTCACACCCGGATTTAATTGTCAAACCCGATCGTGCCTCATATATACACTAAAGAAGATTAACACATACAATAATTTAGTGTATAGAGACGAATATCGCAACTTTATTACATAACGAAAATGTCTTACAAAGTAACTGATAATAAATATATCGAACAAATAACATTTCCTTGGCGCCCTCAGGCTGATTGAGAGACGACACCTAGACCTCGTCGAACTCGTCATAGTAGTCCTCCTACGGTGGCACCTGCTCTTCACCTAGGGGTTATCGCAAGAGTGAGCTCACAAAAGTTTATCGCTCAACAAGTGCAGGAAATAATATGCATGAGCTCACTTACGGTGGGAACTCATGTGTAGTGTAAGGTTGATCAACAAATAATGGTTAAGGCCGAGCATTACTTTTAATAAGTTGGTCAAAGTTTTATTAGCAGTTATTAAGTATAGGTGTATATCATCCCAATAAAATAAGAGATCACAATTGATAAATAATTCCCACTATGCAACGCATATGACAGATTAAGTTTAATTCTATAAGTTACTCATGTGAGTGTCCGAGCCGCTCATGACCGTGAGCACGACTGATATCACTACAGCACAAGGGGCCTTCTATGACCATATTATTACGTCACAAAGAGGGGGGTTTATGTCATAGGTTAGTTTGTGGTGACGGTGTTGTGACAAAAAGTCCATCATCACAGAAGGTGCGTGGTAAAGGAACTACTATTACGATATGTCAAAAATGTCATAGATTTTAATGACAAATAATTCACTACATCTGTGACACTCGTAAATGTCACAAATAGGCTTGTAAACGTCACAAAATGTGCCACCACATCTTGCCACATGGATGATGGTGTGGCACAAAGCTATGACGAATAGATTCGTCATAAATTTAATGATGTGGCATGTGACATGGCAGTTGATGTGGTAGAGCTTCATGACATTTTTCGTCATAAATGTGGCGACATAACAAGAATTTATATCATAATTGTTGATGACATGGCAGATGATGTGGTACATCTTTACCCACAAGCTGTGTTACCCATTTGCCAAGGGGTCTAGAAATCCCATTCATTTCCGCCGAGGGGACGAGGCAAGGTAGCACTACGAGACCTTTACAAAGTTTCACTAGCTTCAGAAAACCCGCTACGGTTTCTACGAGAAGGGGGCAATACAAGGATCTCTCGTCCAAAAAGCCATCGTAGCATGATCGACCCGAGAACGTCCCTATACCGGTAGCTCCACACAGAGCGGTTACCCTTTCGGGTAAGGTAGTCCTCCACTAGCTTTCCTAATTAGTCGGCCAAGGGTGTCCCATTCCACCCTTGTGGTTGCACTATTTTCCCGGGTGGTTCTCCATGTTTTGGTTAGCAATAATGTTCTTATCATGAGCAATAAATAATCCAATAGAAATGATAAACATGATCATAATTTATATGTAACATTAATCTCAAAAACAGGTAGAGCAATAGCAAAACTACCCAATAGTTCATTTATGTGCAAGGTGTAGGATGGACAAAACTAGAGTAACCTATTAGGTCCCATCAGATTAACCTGAGCATGTTATGGTGATTATAAAGAGCATTATTAGGTAAAGAAGAGCAATCAAGAGCACAACTTGCCTTCTACGAGCTCCTCCTCAGAATCTTCCACTTGGGTTGCTTCGGGTTCCTCTGTCGCTTGCTCGTCTACTCGCAACAATACAAACAGACAACATAGAGACAGAAATTAACATCACACCAAACAGGAGAACAAACAACGTAAAAATATTTTACGTGTCGCTACGAGGTCGTAGGTTCAAGAACCGCTAAATTCGGGGTTAAAACGAATTAGATATGTTTTATCCAAGTTTTCTATAATTATTTTATACTATAAATTATTTTCCCTAGATTGTTCACCCATTTTATTTTATTGGTTTTCCTTGAAAAAGGTTGCGGGTCCTATTTTCCTTAAGTCCAGGGTTCATCTTGCTAAAACAAGGGTCTGTTTGTAATTAGTTTTGGGTTACAGTAGACGACGAGTTAGTTTTAGGTTCATCTAAGGGCTCTTTTGCAAACACACCGCAGCGAAAGGGTACCGATCAATCCCAGCCACTCGATCCGCATCAACGAGCCAGATGAGATTTCTCCTAACACCAAACCGGTAAGCCCTCCTGGCCGAAGGATCTTCGATCGATGGCTGAGGACGCGCCACGCCACGATCTAGCCAGAACTGCCTAGATCCGATCGAACGGTTGTGGTTTATTGTGCGAGGGGGTACTTCCATGTTTTGATTAGAGCCACCTAGGAGAGGATCTGTAACACCTCGTCCAATCCCTGGACTGGCGGTACTTACTCCTAGCAGCTCTCTAGGATCATATATTGTCCCCACAGACCAACATGAGTCTTTTGTGCGCACTTTGTCCTCACTCATGCGCACCCGAGAAAACTTCCCGGTCGGTCACCCATCCCAAATTGCTCCAAGCCAAGCACGCTTAACTTGGAGGCTCTTTCGAGATAGGCTTCCGAAAAAGAAGATGCACCTTGTTGGTATGATTACACTATTAATTCTATTAAGCCTTGGGCCAGGACATCCCATCCCAGGGGCCAGGATATCACAATCCACCCCCTTAGAAGATCGACGTCCTCGTCGGTCAACCCCAATCCAGGAACTGCCCCTCTTGGCCGTGTCTGTATGTCTAGTGTCGTCATATGCCATGCCATGTGACCACTCCAGGCCCACATGTGCCATGCGCCATATACCCGAACCCCCTAGCCCACACACGCCCGTGAAACCGCGAGGGTCGGCTCTGATACCACTTGTAACACCCCGTTCAATCCTTGGACCGGCGGTACTTACTCTTGGCAGCTCTCTAGGATCATATATTGTCCCCACAGACCAACACGAGTCTTTTGTGCGCACTTTGTCCTCACTCATGCGCACCCGAGAAAACTTCCCGGTCGGTCACCCATCCCAAATTGCTCCAAGCCAAGCACGCTTAACTTGGAGGCTCTTTCGAGATAGGCTTCCGAAAAAGAAGATGCACCTTGTTGGTATGATTACACTATTAATTCTATTAAGCCTTGGGCCAGGACATCCCATCCCAGGGGCCAGGATATCACAATCCACCCCCCTTAGAAGACCGACGTCCTCGTCGGTCAACCCCAATCCAGGAACCGCCCCTCTTGGCCACGTCTGTATGTCTAGTGTCGTCATATGCCATGCCATGTGACCACTCCAGGCCCACATGCGCCATGCGCCATATACCCGAACCCCCTAGCCCACACACGCCCGTGAAACCGCGAGGGTCGGCTTTGATACCACTTGTAACACCCCGTCCAATCCCTGGACCGGCGGTACTTACTCCTGGCAGCTCTCTAGGATCATATATTGTCCCCACATACCAACACGAGTCTTTTGTGCGCACTTTGTCCTCACTCATGCGCACCCGAGAAAACTTCCCGGTCGGTCACCCATCCCAAATTGCTCCAAGCCAAGCACGCTTAACTTGGAGGCTCTTTCGAGATAGGCTTCCGAAAAAGAAGATGCACCTTGTTGGTATGATTACACTATTAATTCTATTAAGCCTTGGGCCAGGACATCCCATCCCAGGGGCCAGGATATCACAGGATCAATGGCTTTGATAGTTTCTCCCTACCCGCACCCAGACAGCGGCTACGCCCCCCCCCCCCACAATGGAGGATGGCCGGAGATGCTTGTATTACTCACGTTGACGCCAATTTCCCCACTGCATTTGGTGTTATACAAATCCAAGGCTTTCGGAGATGATTGAGGCCACTTACCGACGACAGAAGGTGGTGGCGTGGTGGAACACACGATGCCGCAAAGAATTACGCCGACACCGAGGATTCCCACTGCACGCCGACGCCTCTGCAAGCTACGACTCGGACAAGCGATACGTCTAAGCAGCACACTATCAAACCCAGATTTGGAAGGCAAACCGAATGTGAACCATGTACGTGCCAGGATCATAAATTCACGTACACAACGATTACATAACTGAACATCATCGCACAGTACTCGAATAATAGCATAACAAAGTATTACTTTATTGCATCATGATGTCCGAAACATCCACATAGTCATTAAATTAAACAAAAATCAAAGTGTGAAACGAAACGCAGTAAGATAAGGCCCTCATAGACAGCTGACTGGGGGTTTGTCGCTAATCTACTCTAGAACTCATCAAAGTCCTGAAACTCCTGAAAGTCCTCCACATGGCCTTCATCTTCTCCTGAGCAGGGTTTGCAGTGGGGACAACCTGGTGTTTGGTGTTGAAGCAACGATGAGTACACTCAGCAAATGTCCAGGTTGGCTTATGTGAACTAGCTGTATGTGGGGTGAAGCTTAAAGTAGTTGCTTTTAGTTTGTCGGGTATTTATTATTAGTAGAAGCCAAGTTTTAGCAATAAGCCCAAGTTATTATCCCAGAAGGTACTCCCTTCGAGAGGAAATATAAGAATACAAAGTTATAATCATCTTCATTAAACCATCATCATATAGGTATCCAGAATATCTTTAACTAAAGGAGCTCCCAAGGCTACTCATAACCATGAGTACGGCTGATATACCAGTTTCTAAACCTATGCAGAGGTCGCACATTTTACCCATGAGTCGTGATCCCCTTTCTGCCCGGGGTTCTCGACTCCCTATTGATCACTTCCTAGGTGATCGGGTAGGGTATCACTACATAGCTTTTACAAAAATTCCCTATAGGTCATAGACGTCCATTAGGTTTCTCCAGTTTGATAAACACAATACCTCTCCCCACGGGAGGGGTGACTAACAAAAGCAAAACAAACGAACCTCGACACCTAGCCTTCGTAGAGCAAGTACCGTGCCCGGACCCCCTTAACGGCACAACGACATCCCATACCACCCTCATGGTTGTACTGTTTTTCTGGGTGGTCATCCAATGAACAGGTCCTTACGGAGAGGTCTCGGGAAACAACTTGAGTCCCGTTTAATGCCACAAGTTCATCATCATATCTAGAATAACATAATCGTATCATAAAGTATTCTCATCATGTTCATTGATTAAGGTAAAGCACTATCATGATATTAATCATAATAGCCAAATCCCAAAAAGGGCAGCCAATGACAGGATAAACAGAAAACTAGTAAATCCTTAGGTTAATCATGGTATGCAGGACAATGAATTATAAAGTAAGTAGGACATAATGGGTCAGAGGACACTTGCCTTCACCAAGTTGCTGCACATGGGCTTCTCCTATAACCCCCTCAGAAATCATGGACTGCTCGTTGTCTATGTAAAGCAAGCATTCATTCAACACACTTGGGGAATCACAAAAGAACAATACACCAAACATATGCAACAGAGCAAACACAGGTTCAATAGAAAGGTAAAGACAATAAGGTGTTTCCTAAGTTTGGGGTAGGTCACTCATTATGCCAGGTGGTTTATTATTCTCTAAGCATGTCTATCTTTGTCGAAGAGGAAAATCTCCGGCCGGGTGGCGGAATGCACCCGCCCTAAATCCTTAGATGAGGAGGGGCCTAAGCGTTTTGCCTGTTAGATGGAAACGGAAAGAACACAAGAACACACAAGGATTTAGAGTGGTTCGGGCCGCCGGAGCGTAACACCCTACTCCACTATGTGATGTATTGAGCTTGTATGAACTTGTGAGCCTGAGCTGGGTCTAAGTGTGCTTGTGTTGTAACGTTGCGTGCCTCCCCTTTTATAGTAAAGGGGGGCACGTACAAGGGAGCTGAGCCCCGACATGCGGGCCCAGGGACATAACGGATGTAATACTTAGAGCAACTAATGCTGGTCGCTGGAGCAATCTCCTTGCGCCCTGATATCCGCGATCTGCGTAGTATTGGCGTGCAGGGGAAGCCTCCCTGGCAACGTACAAGTGATGATAGTCACAGTGCACCTCATAGCACGGGCGTACTGTTTGGCAATGGACTGGACAGGCACGCCGCCTGCAGGATGGTCTGGACGCCGCCTACCATCGGAGTGCACATGACACATTAAATGCTGAGGCGGCACATCGCCTGTCAGCGGAATAGTCAGGCGACGCATCTTCTTCGCAATAAATGCAGAGACCGCGTGGCCCAGAGGCCTTACGTCAGGCTCCACCCGCTGGCTTACGTCACGGGCGATAGGCCACGTGGCTGCATCGGACCTCCGCCTGAGCAGAGAGCGGAAGCGCACAGGTCGAAGCCTGGACACGTGTCAGTACTGGACCCTTGCCTGTCCTTGATATAGGCCAGGGTATTCCCTGTCCCGGGACCTTGCTGTAGGTGGTCCGGACCTCACTCAGAGGGGTTCGGATCCCACCCAAGGGGTCTGGCTTGCTTACTTGGGAGTCCTGAACTGTACTTGGAGGCCCGGGTTGAGTGTACAGGGGTCCGACGCTCTCTTGTGGAGGTCCGGACCCACTGACGGCATCCTGGAGTATATCACCTCTTCTGGTCACGTGGCGTCCTTGGAGCCGCCCACATGGTGGAGTCGGGTGTTGTTCACCACGCGGCCAAAGATAGCTGCACAGGCACCGTGTCTTCATACTGTAGTAAGGGGTACCCCTGATTCAGGGTACCGACAGTGGCCCCCGGGCCCGCCTCAGGGGAGGGAACGAGCCTACAGGTGGGGCCAAAGTTTGGTTGGCGATTGGCACGCTGCTTCTGTGCGCTCGCTGTCGTAATTACCGCTAGTCCACCTTCGGTCACGTCAACTGTCACGCCTGTCCCCGCGGCTGACTGACCCGTCGCCTTTGTACTTTATGGTTTTGCTGGGCCATGCACGGGGTGCCTCGATACCGCTGCATTGGTTTTAAAAATCCACCTTCTCTGTCTTCTGCGGCGGCCCCGAGGAGGCGCGGTGCTGGCGCGAGCGGCGGTTCGACTTTTCTGCACCCAGGAACCGGTGCCCAAGGAGGGTGACTCGTGGGCCTGGGCCCCCATGTCAGAGACTGGGTTGTTGGTTTCAGCGGGGGTGAAGATGCGCACTCCCGCAGGCGGTGGCGTGCTCCTCGCGCGGCGGTTCGCCTTCTCCGCACATGGAAGTCGACGCCCGAAGAGTATGGCTCGTGGGCCTAGGCCCCCGTGTCAGAGACTGGTCCGCTGCTTTCGGTGGAGGTGGAGAGGCGTGTTACCGCGGGTCGGTAGCTTGCACCTTGCACGACGGTTTGCCTTCTTCGCATCCAGGAACCGGCACGCCAGGTGCATGACATGTGGGCCTGGGCCCCCATGCCAGAGGCTGGGCCGTTGTTTTCGGCGGAGATGAAGAGGCACACTACAACGGGCGGCGGTTCGCCCCTCACGTGGCGGTTCGCCTCCTTCGCACTCGGAGACCAACGCACCAGCTGTATGACTTGCGGGACCGGGCCCCCGTGTCATAGGTTGTGTACTCCGGTGTGCATCGGGGGAGACTTCCCGTGCCATTTCGGGGCGCGAGCGGGGGAGTCTGCCTTTAAAAAGGGGTTCATCCCTCAAGTAGCAGCCATGCCTTGCTTCTCTCCTACTCGTTGTGCCCTTTCACCTCCGAGCTCTCTGCTTTGCGTCGCCATAGTTTGCCATGGCCTTGTAAGTTCATCCCGAGCGTGCCCAGACTGAGTGGGTGCTCGACATGTTGTGTCGCCTGCTTGGATGGGATGCGTCGGCGTTCGGCGGAAGGATTTGCGCCGGCGCCACCCTCCCCGGCAAACTTGTCGCTGGAGAGTTCGTGCTTTTTGTCTTCAATCTCCCCAGCGGGTTGGTGCTGCCGATCTTGCCTTTCTTCTGCTGGAGGTGCACGGCCTCGTGGGGGCGGCGCTCTTCCACCGGTGCTTAGCTTCAAGGATGTTCATCAGCCTTGCGGTGGTGGAGAGCGAGCTGGGCTGCGGCTCCGTCTTCCACGTGAGCTGGTGACCCGCCTCTTCCTCCAGCATTCGGAGGAAAGGATGATCACCAGCCTTGTGAAGGTTGGAGGCGAACTTCGGCTACGAGGCATCGGCCAGACCGCAAGCGTCGTCTGCCGCCGTGCTTCCAACTCCTTGGCTTGGATGGTCTTGTCATCACCCCCATAGGAGAGCGGGGGCGAAGGCCTCTTTGCCATGGCGCACACGCTGAGGTGGTCGCCGCCGCTGGCAAGCCGCTCGGAGCTAGCTTTCAACGCAACCCTGCTAGTGCAGAGTAGTCCATACTTGTAGAGTAGAGATGGAGCTAGGACTCCGCTTGAAGGTGGGTGTAATAACTTTTGCTTTTTGTAATGTACTTTTGAGTACTATTTATCAAGCAGTATTAGCACTTATCTGTATACTATTCGTCCCTATTGTGTGTGGCATTGCCGACTCCTCCTTGGTACCTGGCCCCCATGGGATGTAGGCTCGACGTGTCGAGACTGGATACCAGCATACCTAAAGGAGTTGGGAACGGCCCCCAGGAAACAACCTCGATTGGGTCCTAGACCTGAACACAGCTTTGGCTAGGGAACGTTAGTAGTACACCCATAGGACCCATCGTCTGACATTAGCCATCCTTTGATATATGCACGGGACCTATAGGTTTTAGTCTGGGAAGCCAAGTTGTGTGTTCGGACCCCCTGGACTGCGGTTCCAAATACTAGGACACCCATCGTAGAGTGGTGGAGCGTGTAGGCTTACAGTACGAGACCAGGCTAAGCGGCTACACGGCTCCGGACCACCCCAAGGTCAAGTATCCATTCTCTAGAGTCGGACCCCAGGTTGTCGGACCCATAGAACTATAGCTCCAAATACTAGGGTGCCTGTCATAGAGTGGTGGAGTGCAGGCTTTTGGGTACGGAACTAGGCTGAGCGGCCACACTGCTTCGAACCACCCCATGGAACGAGCTCCTGTTCTTTACAAAAGATCCCAGGCTACCGGACCCCTTGGTTTCATAGAGGGGTCCTAAACTGCAGGCCTGGCTACTCAATCGAATGTCTTCATGCCAGGACAGATAGGAACTGTACGGGTGGGTTAGATAAAAATAATATCCGGGAACTGCAGGATAAAACCATGGAGGCAGGAGGATAAGACTGTCATAGGAGCGCATCTGAGGGGGTAAATCTTCTCTTTATAACTCGACATGCATGGGTGTAGGCCAATAGGTCGGGCTTATGAGGGCGGACCTCACCGGGCTGGCGTACACGTATGCGCAACCTAGTTACAAAAGGGAGAAAAACTAAACCCCACAGACTTGCTCCTATGGATAGAACTTACAGAGATGCTCCAGGGGTTAGGAAGAGGTGCTCCAGCTGTAGCAAGGTGGTTGCCCCCCGAGTCGGCACATTTCCGTCATCTTGAAGGGTTCCTCCCAGCTGGGGGAGCGTTTACGGAACCCTTCTTGGTTCAGTACTCACCATAGGGCTAGATCCCGACCCTGGGTTCCCTACTATGCACGAACCGTTAGTAGCGCTTGGGCGCTTGGTTGCAACGTGCATTTCGGGTCGCTGCTTGCCCTCTGCGTTCGTCGATGGAGTCCACATCCTTCCGCTGTGGCCGCTCCTGCACAGACTTATCAAAAGACTGGACCCGTGGTGAGTCCATAAGGGTTTCTGGGGGAAGGCAGGCTTCAGCCTCGTAGACCAGGGAGTACGGGGTCCCCCTGGTGGTCCGTCTAGCTGTCGTCACCGGAGGAGGAGTCTCCGGTGATGACATCCTTCAGGACCCCCTTGGGTGACTGATACCCGAGGTCCCGTTCAGCCGCGACCACCTCGCCGTCGTCGACCCTTTCCTTGCCAGGTCGACGACGAGGTGGGGAGCCGTCCTTGGAAGACTGCTCGCGCCGCTCGCTGACGCGTTTCGCGAGGTCGATGATCTCGCGACACTCCACGACGTTGTGGCAACTGTTGGGGTGTATGGGGCATGAGCCATTGTTACCCCTCTGTGGCCGTGGGTGCTTGTTGTGGTCGCCCCGGCCCCAGTCGCAGCTGCGACGACTAGAGCGGTTGACCGTGGCTTCTCGTGGCCGCGACCCTTCTTTTTCTTCTTACCGTTTTGGGGGACGGTACCCGAGCCACCCGTCTGGGCGACCCCGACATGTGGGCCCGAGTGCCATGCTCGGCCCTCGGTGGCCCTGGCGCACTTGTCGGCCAGAGCGAAGAGTGTGGTGACAGTCTCCACGTCATGCGTGGCCAACTTTTCCAACATCTTTTCATCGCGTACTCCCTGACGGAAGGCCGTGATGATGGAAGCATCGGAAATGCGAGGTATAGTACCTCACACCTTGGTGAAGCGGGAGATAAACGTCCGGAGGGTCTCTCCGGGTTCCTGCCTCACTGCGTGGAGGTGGGCCTCCACGCCATGCTGTTGGTAAGCGCTGGCGAAGTTCACTGTGAACCGCGCGCAGAGCTCTTCCCAGGAATAGATTGATCCTGGGGCAAGATTCATGAGCCAAGTCCGGGCGGGCCCAGACAAGGCGACATGAAAATATGTCGCCATCACAGCGGTGTTTCCACCTGCTGCTGTGATATCGGTGACGTACACCTGCAGAAATTCCGACAGATTTGACGTATCGTCGTACTTTTCTGGCAGGTGCGACTAAAACTTGGATGGCCAGGGCGCTGCGCGGAGGTGATCCGCGAGAGCGGCGCAGCCCACGCCGGCAAAGGGGACACCCGCCTGGAACCAGGCGCCCACTGGGGTTTGCGGTGCTACCGCAGCGAAGTCTTGATCGAGGTTGCGACCCTCGATGTTTTGCCGGCGCTCACGCGCCCTTTCCAGAGAGACTCGAGCGTCATCACGACCCTCAAAGTTTTGTCGGCGCTCCTGTGCCCTCTCCAGAGAGACCCGAGCATCCTCCCCCGCGTGCCTGCGGTTGAGTTCTGCCCAGAGGTCGTTGGTCTATGCGCCCCTCACTGAGGGTGAGCGCACAGACGCCGATGCCTCATGTTGGCGCCGAGATGACCGTGGCCTTGATCTAGTCGAGCCAGAGTGTGTCATGCCGAGCAGTCGGTCAATGTCGTCCCGCCACTGCTTCATGGCCCCCGGTGAGGCCGTATAGCTTGGAGGGTGACGCAGCAACTCCCTGGCTGCAGACAATGCCCCCGGAGCTGCCCTCGATGGAATCTGGGATGTCTGCGCAGTCGTATGCTGCTGTGCAGTGCACACAGCGGCAGTGTCCGGCACTCGGCGGTTGGGAACCTGTGGTGTGGAAGAAGCAGCTTCCTCCTCCACCAGGAATTCCACCGAAGTCTCGGCGCAGTGCTCAACGATTTGCACCATCATGCTGAGCAAGAAACAAGCAAATACCTAAAGCCTAGGCCCCTACCTGGCGCGCCAAATGTCGGAAAGGAAAATCTCCGGTCGGGTGGCGGAATGCACCCGCCCTAAATCCTTAGATGAGGAGGGGCCTAAGTGTTTTGCCTGTTAGATGGAAACGGGAAGAACACAAGAACACACAAAGATTTAGAGTGGTTCGAGCCGCCGGAGCGTAACACCCTACTCCACTATGTGATGTATTGAGCTTGTATGAACTTGTGAGCCTGAGCTGGGTCTAAGTGTGCTTGTGTTGTAACGTTGTGTGCCTCCCCTTTTATAGCTAAAGGGGGGCACGTACAAGGGAGCTGAGCCCCGACATGCAGGCCCAGGGACATAACGGATGTAATACTTGGAGCAACTAATGTTGGTCGCTGAAGCAATCTCCTTGCGCCCTGATATCCGCGATCTGCGTAGTATTGGCGTGCAGGGGAAGCCTTCCTGGCAACGTACAAGTGATGATGGTCACAGTGCACCTCACAGCACGGGCATACTGTTTAGCAATGGACTGGATAGGCACGCCACCTGCAGGATGGTCTGGACGCCGCGTGCCAGCGAAGTGGACAGGACACATTAAATGCTGAGGCGGCACATCGCCTGTCAGTGGAATAGTCAGGCGGCGCGTCTTCTCCGCAATAAATGCAGAGACCGCGCGGCCTAGAGGCCTTACATCAGGCTCCACCCGCTGGCTTACGTCACGGGCGATAGGCCACGTGGCTGCAACGGGCCTCCGCCTGAGCGGGGAGCGGATGCGCACAAGTCGAAGCCTGGACACGTGTCAGTACCGAACCCTTGCCTGTCCTTGACATAGGCCAGGGTATTCCCTGTCCCGGGTGTCGGTGTTTTGGGTCCGACCGCACACCTGGGGTTACCCCTCAAGGTGTTTTTAGGAGTAGGACGGTGTCAACGACTGTAGCAAAATGGTTCGTGTCGATTGCACGAGGGACAGTGGACAAGATTTGCAGGTTCGAGCCGCTTAGAGATGCGTAATACCCTACGTCCTGATGAGTATTTGGGTGTGGTTACAAGAGGGCTCTCTGGATCGGAGGCACAGAGAGTTTACGTGGGTGGTTAAGTAAAGTAGGGTCGATCGTTCTGAAGGGGTGCCCCCTAGGCCTTATATACTCGACCGTGGGGCAGTACATGTGGATATGATAACAACAAGTAGCTGAAAGATAGTGAACCTCTTGAGTTTATCCTTACGTAACCCTTGCCGACTTATCCTCGCATGGCTCTGTTGCATGGGAGCTTCATAGCGCGGGAAAGTCGGATCTCTGTTGCGATTTACTCGTTCGACGTTGTGGGCCGTCCGGGTTTGCATCAATCCGGTCTTACGTCTTCTCTGCTTTGTTGATTGTCTCTCCCCAGGCCCACGAAAGAACGACCTTACGATTTATTGGGCCTTTGGGCCTTTTGGGAGGTCTTTTACTTCTTTAGTGGACCCGGGGGATATCTATCCCCCACAAGCCCCCGATCTTTGGGTTGATTTAGAGGTAATCAACTCAAAGATCCAAGGTCCAAGAAATGGCTTCCTACTGTCTTCTCTTGCTCCGATCACTCGTTCGACCAAAGTTTAGTTTTGTGCTTGTGCCTTAGAGGTCGGCATTTTGAATTGTAGAATTCTGGACTTCATTGGGTGCACCGGAGGTGCACCCAATGGGTGTAGCCCCCGACCTTTGAGTAGATTTTAGAAGATAATCTACTCGAAGGTCTTCCCCAGAAATTATCTCCATGCGCGCTCCTGTACCTTGGTTGAGGATTGGTCTTTTCAATCTTGTCCCATGCCTTAGAAGTCGGCACTATATCGGTTTAGAGTGATAATCCATGGGGTGCACCGGGGGTGCACCCAATGGGTGTAGCTCCCGACCTTCAAATGGATTTTTTAAGGATAATCCATTCGAAGGTCTTTCTTTTGCTTGTAAAAATTGTCATGAAGCTATTCGCATTATGCTTTGGAGGTCAGCATTATGTCATCAAAATTTCGCTGCAGAGGTCAGCATATATTTTGTCTTTAGCAGCCGAGTTTGCAATCCGTCCATATCTTGCCAGGTAATGCGATTTATTTGCTTCTGCGACTTGATTGGACGTTTGATGGACGTTCTCTGTCTAGTCCTTACATCACTTCTGTCGGTCATATCTTGCACTTTGCTGGCTATATTTGGCTTTCCTCTGATCCTTACTGATATCTCATTTTTGTCTTGAGGTATTTACTGCGTGCTCTGCACGGATGTGACCGTTTTGAAAAATATACTGATACTTCCTGGGCGTCCCCCCCCCAATGGGTGTGGGCAAGGGACGGCTTGGTACGCTGAGTTTTTTAGCCGGCTGCTTCTGAGTAGTAATGTGATGGGACGGCTAGTGTAATCATATCCTTTGCGCTGTTGACTGGAGACCCAATGGGTGTAGTGTTGCATGAAACGACGTCTGCTGTCTGACGTGTCTTCAGATGGGTGGGAGTGCTTATTGAATGCTTTGCGACTGTTCAGTGACCGCGGTTGGAAGTGAGCGGTTGCCTTTCCTTTCTATAAATAACCCCCTTGCTCCTCTGGTTTTTTCACATCCTTTGTTGTTCTCTGTTTCTTCCCTTTCTTCTCTCCCGTCTGCTTCCACCATGGGCAAGAACAACAAGCGCAAGCGTGAGCCGACTCCTCCATCGGAGGAGTTTGGTGACTCGGAATACTCAGAGGAAGAGTTCTCCTCTGAGTCCGAGGGGTCTCCGGCTCCCATCCCCATGCGTGAGTCGTCTGATGACTCAGACGACTCCCAGGGGCTTGCGGCGGAGGTCTGGACGTACATCCGGGCCGTCGAGCGCTCCGGGCTCGAGGGCTCGGATGAGTCTGAGTTCTCCTCGGACGAGGAGGACTCGGACGGCGGCGAGGACGAAGATGACGACGACGACGACGACGGCGACGACGACGACGGTGGCGACGGCGATGGTGACGGCAGCAACGGCGGCGGAGGCAGCGGCGGCAAGGGCAACACCAGAGGCGGCAGCAGCACGGGCAGCACCAGAGGTGGCGGCGGCAAGGGCAGCGGCAGCAAGGCCAGTGGCTAAACGCCACTGGTCTTTAGATATTAGTATAGTGTAGTTAGAATAATGTAGTAGTAATGTAGAGTAGTATAGTGTAGTTTAGTAGTAGTAGTAATGTAGAGTAGAAGTAGGGAAGCACCAACTCGCGAAGAGTTGGTTTGTAAACTTATTAACTTCCCCTTAATGAAGAACTGTCGTTGGCCCCTTATCGATGACTCGCTTTCTCTGTTTGTTGAACTGATTCTTTTGATATAGTAGATGAATAACTTGCGCATCGCATTGACGCTTCCAGAAGTAGTCGCCGAGTAATATTATAGTCGGTATCGGCGTTTTAGAAACAACGCCGAGCGATTGAAGGTTGACATCAGTGTTTTTAGAAGTAACACCGAGCAGTCGAACACGAAACCAACGTTTTAGAGGCAATGCCGAGTCAGTGAAGATCGACATCGGCATTTTAGAAGTAATGCCGAGCGATAGAACACGAGATCAGCGTCTTGGAGGCAACGCCGAGTGGTTGAAGGTCGACGCCGGCATTTTAGAAGTAATGTCGAGCGATCGAACGCGAGGTCAGCGCTTTAGAGGCAACGCCGAGTGTTTGAAGGTCGGTGTCGGCATTTTAGAAGTAATGCCGAGCGATAGAATATGAGCTCGTCGTTTTGGAGGCAACGCCGAGTGATTTGAAGGTCGGCGTCGGCATTTTAGAAGTAATGCCGAGCGATTGAACGCGAGGTCAGCGTTTTAGAGACAACGCCGAGTGATTTGAAGGTCGGCGTCGGCATTTTAGAAGTAATGCCGAGCGATTGAACGCGAGGTCAGCGTTTTAGAGACAACGCCGAGTGATTTGAAGGTCGGCGTCGGCATTTTAGAAGTAATGCCGAGCGATTGAACGTGAGGTCAGCGTTTTAGAGGCAACGCCGAGTGATAGCCAGCCGCACGAGTTATTTTGAGGATAATAACCGAGTGATGAAGTGGCACATCGGCTTTTTTGGAAATAACTGTCGGATGTCCACGTGGCATGCTGGGATTTCGGAAATAACCGCCGGGTGATGACTGGGCACTTTTTGAAAGGATATCTGGCTCAAAAATATCCCATAAGAGTTGCGCTTTTAGCCGCCTTTGCTTTCCGTGCCCTAGTTCTTGCATTCCCGCATCTGAATCTTCTATGCCACTCGCCTCCTACTCTGCTCGCCAGTGAGAAGCAAGATGGCGCCCAAGAGGAAAACTGCGAACTCGTCTGCTGCGGTGATCCCCGCAATTGACCCCAACAGTCAGTTACCCTTCGCAGGTAACCACATGTCTGTTATTTCCGAAGCTGAGCTTCTCCGCCTCGTCTCCATCGGGGTTCTTCCTCCGTGGGAACTCTGTTCTTGGCGGATTTGCCACGGGACTACTGTCCCAACCGAAGATACCCACGAGTCAGTAGTTTATGCTCCTTTTCTTCTCCGTGGCCTCGGCCTTCCCATCTCTCCTTTTTTCCGTGGCCTTCTTGACTTTTATCATATCAACTTGACCCATTTGAACCCTAATTTCATTCTCCAAATCTCCATTTTCGTTCATCTATGCGAAGCCTACCTCGGTGTGCTGCCGCATTTCGGTTTATAGAAGTATCTGTATCATTGTCGCCCTGGGATGGCCGGGGGGGCAACACCAGCTGGTCGGAGGTGCCAGTTTGGAAATGCGCCGTGGGCGGAAGACCGAGTATCTTGAGATTCCCCTCAAAGATAGCATTAAAGGGTGGCGTCTGGAGTGGTTTATAGTTGATAATTATGGAAATTCTCTCCCCTCCCGGTCAGGAAGACAGCCAGACGTTCGCACTCCGAGTTGGACTGAGTCTCCCACAGATCAGGAGGTGGCCGAGGCAGGCGTGCTGCTTATTGAAGTCGGATTACTGAAAGAAAGAGGTCAGACTGCTGAAGCTGTGGTCACTGATTTTGTTTTCAAGAACATTCAGCCACTGAAAGACAGGGCCTATCCGGCATATCTGTATCGAGGGCTGGCCGACTCAACTCGGGTTACCAATAGGAGAATTCCTTCGGTTGACTTGGTAAGCCGACTTGAAATGATTCTCAGGGGTAAAGTTTCAAATGTTGGTGCTCCAGTGGCATACTCGGCTTGGAACCTACCTCCTCCCAAAGCTTTCACCCTTTTTGTGTCGAATCCGCCTGTGACTGACAGCCATTTGGGCCTTAGAGTGCGACCCCCTGCTGAAGAAGTCAGTACTTTGGTCGCTTCGCTCGGGGCAATTCCTGATGATGAACGGCAGGTTTATTTTGAAGTGCCTCTGAACCCTAGTGATGTCGACATAAATGACATGCTTGATCTGTTAGCTGAGGATTCGTCCGATGCTGCTCCTGATGGTACATTGGCAGTAGTGCCCCTTCCAGAGGTTGCTACAACTTTGGATGTCCCGAAACCTGTCAGTACTCGCCCGAGGCGCCCTAGCCGAACCAGTCAGCCCGAGCCTTCTGCTGATGAGCAAAAGAAGAAGAGAAGACGCCTCCGGCGAGTATCCAGTTTTGATGAGGACGCCGGTACCTTAGCTCCTGCTGCTGAAGAAATGCCTGCAACTGGTCTTACTGACACTGATCCCAATGGGTGTGCCCAAACTGTTGCTGATCCCAATGGGAGTGCTGCTTGCGTTGCCGCTGTGGAGGATGAAGAGGAAGAAGATGAAGCTCCTTTAACTCGGAAAAACAGTCGGCAGTTCATCGCCAGCGGTGGAAGTAGTGGAGTTCCTTCTCCTGCTTTGTCTGCCCTTATTGGTCTGCAAGAACTGTCCATGGCCAACTTTGATCAAACTCTAGAGGATATGGTCCCAGAGGACTTGCTATCAGAACCTGTGGATGATGACGCAACAGAGACTTGTGCTGCCGTGCCAGATGCTGGGTTGAGGTCATCCCGTGCCTCGTCGACCTTAGAGCACGATCTCGAGGGTCGGGATGCTGACTTGGATTGTTCTGGTCCTGTGGAAGTAGCTGAAGGCCCGTCAACCTTAGAGGTGGTTACGGCAGAGAGCTTGGACCCCTTGAATGGTGCTGACACGTGCCCAGCCCCCGAGGATGTCGCCGGGGAAGACTTAGCTCGGGTGAAGAGTATAAGCCACTGCCCAGCCCCCGAGGGTGTTGCCGGGGATGATCCGGCTCAAGTGGGCAGTGCCAACTGTGACCCAGCCCCCGAGGGTGTCCGAGCGAGGTCTCCTTCGTGCACTTCCATGGATGTTCATGCGGGGTCACCTCCACATTCTGGCGGTATGGTGGTGGCCCAAACTCTGGATCAGGGAGTCGCTTTAGAGGGCAGCGTCCCCGCTGGTCTGGCGTTAGGCTCTGTTGAATGTACTGAGCTCGTTCCTTCTGGTCTGTTGCAAGCTGCTTCGGGTGGTGGTCTGGCACCCGGTTATCAGCTGATTTCTCCTGATTTGGGCATCCCTTCGTTCTTTTCCAACCTCCAGGTACTGTGTTGTACTTTAACTTGGTCTTTACGTTGCATGAGTTTTTGTCACTATGTTCATCCGTTTTTCTCATCAGGCTTTGGTGGATGGGATGGCCAGCCAGCTGGGATCGCAGGGTGTTTCCATCCCAGAAGTGGTTTCATCTCTTGGGCATTGGAATCCGGTGTCGCTTCATCGTCGTGTATCCGAGTTGGAGGCAACTAATGCTGGTTAGTGCCCTTCTTCTTTTTTGCCTTTGTTTGTGGATTGTTTTACCTTCTGACCTCATTTCGTTTGATTACCTCTTGATAGGAATGACTCGGCAGATTGCAGTTCTTGAGGAAAAACATTCCCGAGATCTAGCTGAAATGGCTCAACGGTGTGCTGACTTCGAGGAGAGGTATTCTCAGAGCCAGACTGAACTGAATCAGGTCTCCGCTGCTTTGGATGACGCCAACGCTCTGAGTTCTTCTCTTCATGCGCGGCTTGACTCTGAAAAGGTAACTTACAAAACCGTGCCTCGTCTTGCTATGCTCTTATTATTTGCTTGGATTCTGAAGGAGTTGATTTTTGCTTGTAGGAAGAAAAACGTATCCTTGCTGCTTCTCGCGACAATCTGGACAGATTGTATCGAGATTCTAACAACTCGCTGACCATCTTAGAGAGGAGTCACCGCTTCACAATGGAGGAACTGGACAATCAGCGTCACAGGTTGCAAGAATCTGTGGATGAAGTGACCAGTCTTAGGCGATTGTTATCAGCGAAGGATGCCACCATCAAAGAACTCCGAGCTTCCAAGAAAACCATTGCCCAGGAGTTGGAGGCTGCTCGGCTGGCTGCTAAGGTTGCCGAAGAGACTGCAGCTACTCTCAAGGTTCAGCGTGATAAAGCCATGGACAAGGCTATTCGGGCGGGACGAATCTTGATGAGGAGACCCGGCGCGGTTGTCCCTGAAGACATAAAAGCCGATGTGAATGCTGCCCCCGATTCTTCGAATCGCCCTTCTTCGTCAGTCGTTCCTGAGAAAGACATTGGAAAATAGAGAAACATTTTGCGTGCTAGGAGCGCGCGGTTAGTATGATCAAGTACTCGTTAGAGGATATCAGCCTATCATTCAAATGACATGATCACTCTCTTATTGTATCAGAATTTATTAATTCGCAAGTTTGTGGTAATGCTGCATGATGATTATGAAGTTTGTTTTCGGGATATGGAAGTCATCCTCTAAATTGCATAAGCGCGAGTAAACTGCGCCAGCTTAAGCCACCACTGACTTTAGCCGATAGCTCCGTTAGTTGGGTATAGTGATCACCCTGGGTTAAGTAAACGTGAGCATGTTGCGCCGGCTTAAGTCGTTGCCGACTTAAGTCGATTGCTCCGTTTGCAGGGCATAGTGGTCACCCCGAATTAAGTAAGCGTGAACATGCTGCACCGCCTTAAGTCGTTGCCGACTTAAGTCGATTGCTCCGTTTGTAGGGCATAGTGGTCACCCCGAGTTAAGTAAGCGTGAGCATGTTGCACCGCCTTAAGTCGTTGCCGACTTAAGTCGATTGCTCCGTTTGTAGGGCATAGTGGTCACCCCGAGTTAAGTAAGCGTGAGCATGTTGCACCGCCTTAAGTCGTTTGCCGACTTAAGTCGATTGCTCCGTTTGTAGGGCATAGTGGTCACCCTGAGTTAAGTAAGCGTGAGCATGTTGCACCGCCTTAAGTCATTGCCGACTTAAGTCGATTGCTCCGTTTGCAGGGCATAGTGGTCACCCCGAGTTAAGTAAGCGTGAGCATGTTGCACCGCCTTAAGTCGTTGCCGACTTAAGTCGATTGCTCCGTTTGTAGGGCATAGTGGTCACCCCGAGTTAAGTAAGCGTGAGCATGTTGCACCGCCTTAAGTCGTTTGCCGACTTAAGTCGATTGCTCCGTTTGTAGGGCATAGTGGTCACCCTGAGTTAAGTAAGCGTGAGCATGTTGCACCGCCTTAAGTCGTTGCCGACTTAAGTCGATTGCTCCGTTTGCAGGGCATAGTGGTCACCCCGAGTTAAGTAAGCGTGAGCATGTTGCACCGCCTTAAGTCGTTGCCGACTTAAGTCGATTGCTCCGTTTGTAGGGCATAGTTGTCACCCCAAGTTAAGTAAGAATGCAAGCCAATCGTAAACGAGCCAAGTATCTTTGAAATCTCTCTTTATTGATGACATATTTCCACCTTACAGAATACATTGTTGCCTCAGCAGTTTTGAAGCACAGCTAGGGATAAAATTTTCTGAGATGCTCTATGTTCCAAGAGTTCCCAACTTCTGTGCCATCCATCTGAGTGAGGCGATATGATCCGGGCCGAGTGACCTCTGCTACTATGAAAGGCCCTTCCCATAAGGGTGATAACTTGTGCCGTCCCTCCCCCGTTAGAATTCGGCGGAGGACGAGGTCTCCTATTGAAAAGAAACGTTGCCGCACAGCTTTGTCGTGATAGCGCCTTAGAGTCTGCTGGTACCGTGCTGATTGGATTACTGCATTCAGTCGTTCTTCCTCGAGTACATCAATATCCTCCAGCCCGGTGGCCTAAGCTTCTGCTATGCTTTCGAAGATCAATCTTGGCGCCCCAAACTTGAGATCAGCAGGTAGCACTGCCTCCGACCCATAGACCATGAAGAAAGGAGTGTTTCCATGCAGGGCTCGGCTAGGTTGGGTTCTCAAGCTCCAAACGACATAAGGCAGTTCTCTTACCCACTTTCCTGCGAATTTTTCATTTTTATCGAAGACCCTTTTCCTGAGTGCCTCTAATATCATCCCGTTGGCTCGCTCGACCTGCCCGTTGGCTCTTGGATGTGCTACAGATGCGTACTTGATCTGAATGCTCTTTTGCTCGCAGAAGTCAAAGAATTCTGAACTGGTGAAGTTGGATCCCAAGTCAGTTATAATACTGTTTGGTATCCCGAATCTGAATATTATGCTTTGTATGAATTCCACGGCTTTAGCAGAGGTTAAAGAAGCAATGGGCTGGAACTCTATCCATTTAGTGAATTTGTCAATCGCCACCAATACATGTGTATATCCTCCTTGAGCTTTCTTGAAAGGTCCAATCATATCCAGTCCCCAGCACGCGAAAGGCCAAGTTACCGGTATGGTCTGTAACTGCTGTGCTGGCATGTGCTGTTGCTTTGACAGGTATTGGCAAGCTTCGCATCTCTGAACTAACTCGGTTGCATCGTTCTTCGCCGTCGGCCAATAGAATCCTGACCTGAAAACCTTCCCAACTAGTGTTCTGGATGCTGCATGTATTCCACACTGCCCAGCATGGACTTCCTCCAGAAGTTGCTTCCCGGTGGACGGGAGAACGCACTTCATGAGGACGCCTGACGCGCCCCTCCTGTATAATACCTCCCCAATGAGTGTATAGTGAGCCGATTGTCTGGCAATGCGTTCTGCCAAGTTCTTGTCATCTGGTTCTTCTTCATTCTTTATATACTTAATAATCGGCTGTCTCCAGTCATCAGAGTCTGACTCGGTTTGATCTATGATGTTGCATTCTTCTGTTTGATCCATTGAGATACTCGGCTGCAGGATTTCTTGTACGAAGACTCCGGGTGGGACCTGAGTTCGACCGGATCCGAGCTTGGATAGTACATCGGCTGCCGTGTTCCGATCTCTTTCTATATGATGAAACTCTAGACCCTCGAATTTATCTTCCAGCTTTCGGACGGCAGCACAGTATTTTCCCATTGAATCACTTGAACAATCCCATTCTTTGTTTATCTGGCTGATGACTACCAGAGAATCTCCATATACCATCAATCTTTTGACGCCCAGTGATATGGCGATGTTTAATCCGTGTATCAAGGCTTCATACTCGGCTGCATTGTTAGAGGCCGGGAATAGCAACTGGAGAGCGTACTTGAGGTGCTCGCCCCCAGGTGCGGTGAAGAGAATCCCTGCTCCTGCTCCCTGCAGCTTCAGCGAGCCATCGAAATACATTCGCCATACTTCTGCAGTTTCTGGATTGTCTGGTACTTGCTGTTCTGTCCATTCCGATACGAAATCAACCAGTGCTTGAGTTTTGATGGCGGTGCGAGGTCGGAACTCGATATCGTGGGATCCCAACTCGCAAGCCCACTTGGCTATTCGGCCAATGGCTTCCTTGTTGTGAAGAATGTCCCCTATTGGAAAACCAGTAACTACTATGACTTTGTGGTCGTCAAAGTAGTGACGCAGCTTGCGGGCAGTTAGAAGTACTGCATATAATAGTTTCTGAACCTGAGGATACTTTTTCTTCGAGGGGCCTAGAACTTCACTGATGAAGTAAACAGGATGTTGTACTGGATAGGCATGTCCTTCTTCTACTCGCTCGACTACCAACGCAGTGCTTACCACGTGAGTCGTGCAAGAGATATACAGCAACAAATCTTCAGCCGGTTGAGTCGGCGCAGCTCGCCGGGGCGGTTTCAATACTGGTGGTGTTGTCAAGAATTTTTTCAGTGCGTCTAGAGCTTCTTGTGCTTCTGAAGTCCACTGAAACTTGTCCACCTTCTTGAGTAGCTTGTAAAATGGCAACCCTTTCTCCCCCAGCCTGGATATAAATCTGCTCAGAGCTGCCATATATCCAGTGAGTCGCTGAACCTTCTTTTGTGACCGAGGAGCTTCCATCTTCATGATAGCTTCAATCTTATCTGGATTAGCTTCAATTCCCCGGTGGCTGACGATAAATCCGAGCAACTTTCCTGCTGGTACCCCGAAAACACATTTTTCAGGATTGAGCTTCCATCTATATCTTCTCAAGCTGTTAAAAACCAGCTGTAAATCTTCGATGAAGTTTTCCGAATTCTCTGTTTTGATCACCACGTCATCTACGTAAGCCTCCACACGCTTGCCCCAGTGATCGGCTAAGCATGTTTGAATGGCTCTCTAATAAGTCGCTCCAGCGTTTTTGAGGCCGAACGGCATGGAGGTATAACAGAAAGCTCCAAACGGAGTGATGAACGCCGTTTTTTCCTCGTCTTCTTTTGCCAAACTAATCTGATGATACCCGGAATAGCAATCTAAGAAAGATAGCACAGAACATCCAGCGGTGGAATCCACCACCTGATCTATCCTCGGGAGCCCGAAGGGATCCTTCGGACAGTGTTTGTTGAGATCAGTATAGTCGACGCACATGCGCCAATCCACTTTATTCTTTTTGAGTACAAGAACAGGGTTGGCCAACCACTCGGGGTGTAATACTTATCTAATAAATCCAGCCGCGACCAAGCGAGCTAACTCGGCACGAATGGCCTCTCTCTTGTCAGGCGTGAAGCGACGTAGCTTTTGCCGAATCGGCCTCGCCTGGGGGTAGACCTTCAATTTGTGCTCGGCCAGTTCTCTTGGGACTCCCGGCATATCCGCAGGTTGCCATGCGAATACGTCTCGGTTATCTTGCAGGAACTGGACGAGCGCGCTTTCCTATTTGTCATTCAAACTGGAGCTGATGATGGCCGTTTTGCGCTCATCAGCGAATCCCAGGTTGATTCGCTTGGTTTCTTCAGTCGGCCGCATAGAGGTCACAGCCTGAGCTTCGTTTGCCGGTACGGCGAGGTCTTCCTCAGGCTTAGAGTTCGCCGGCGTAGAAGGAACCGTTGACGGCTTAGTGGTGAGGGCTACTTGGATGGCCACTCGAAAACATTCTGCGGCGCCTTGGAAGTCGGCGCGCACAGTTATGATTCCTTGCGGTCCTGGCATCTTCAGTATCATGTATGTATAGTGCGGAATGGCCATGAATTTAGCCAGCCCCGGCCTCCCGATGATGGCGTTGTACCCGCAGTCGAAGTTCGCCACCTCGAACCTCAGGAACTCGGTTCTGTAGTTCTCCGGAGTTCCGAAGGTGACCGGCATGTAGATGTGGCCCAGCGGGTATTCCCCTTCCGTCGGCACGATGCCGAAGAAAGGGGTGTCCGACTCGCGGAGCTCTTTGAGGTGAACTCCCAAGCCTTGGAGTGTCCGGGGGAAAGTGGCGTTGATGCTGCTCCCCCCGTCCACTAGCACCTTCTTTACCCGGCTTTCTCGGATTACCGGATCGACGAGAAGCGGGTATTTGCCTGGATGGTCGAAGTTGAGCCATTGATCCTCCCGAGTGAAAGTGATCGGGTGCTCCGACCACCGGTATGGGGCGGGAGGACCGGTGGTCGCCACCAGTATCTGGCGGTCGTTGAGCTTTTGTTGTCTTTTGTTCTCCTGCGACCCATGTCCGCCGAAGATGACGTTGACCTCCCTGTCAACGCGCGGGAAAGCTCCTCCTCCCCCCTCCTCCTGCTGATGGGGCTGTCGTGGTTCATCTGGTCCTCCCCTCAGCGGAGGAGGCGGTAGAGGTTGGAAGGGTCGGCCGTGCCCGACGGAGTGCTTGAAGTCCCGGCAGTTACGAAGAGTGTGGCGCATGTCCTTGTGGTACGGGCACTGGGCGTCGAGGATGTCGTCCAGCGTGCGCTCGCCTCCACGAGGTCCTCCTCGGGCGCGAGAGGCGGGTGGTCCGGCGGCGTGTACTTCTTCACGAGGCCTCTTCTCCCAGCGTTTGTCGGGTGGTTGGTTCGCGTCACGTCGCGGTGCTGCCGGCGCAGGCTTTGCTCCTCCAATGAGATCCTGGGCCCGCTCGTCGGCGGTGATGTAGAGGTCGGCTTCCCGGAACAGCTCCTCGGAGGTAGTCGGTGCCTTTTGTAGTATGGCTCGGACGAAAGCCGAGTCATTGGATCCTCTGTAGAAGTCCTCGATCACGGCCGCCTCCGTGACCTCGGGGATACGGTTTCTCATGGTCTGGAATCTTTTGAGGTACGACCGGAGAGTCTCGTCCCCCCGGCGCTTGATGGATTTGAGGTCCCATGGTTGCGCTGGTTTGTCGGAGAGGGACTGGAAGTTGGCAGTGAAACGTCGACTGAAGTCTCCCCAGTCATCGATGCAGTGTCGAGGTAGATGTCGTAGCCACTGCAGCGCATCTTGCCCAAGGACGATGGGCAGATATGCGGTCATGACGTCTTCAGATGCCCTGGCGGCCCGAGCAGCGGTGGTGTAGACGGCTAGCCAACCCCCTGGATCCTGCTTAGGTTCATATTTGTCGACATTGGATACCTTGAAGTTGGGAGGCCATTGGATGGCCCTGAGGCGCGGGGTAAGAGCGGATACTCCGCACGTGTCCTCCTGTCGTCGGGGACGATGTCTGTCCCGGGGAGGGGAGTGGTGGTGGTGGTTCCTCGACTGTCCCCGGGTGGTACCGCCAGTCGAAGCTGTTGCCGACTCAGTCCTGGTGGCCTGGCTTTGAGTCAGGAAGCCATGATCTCGGTCGTACTCCTCCCGACGGCGAATTTCGTTTTCATGCCGCCGCTCGCGCGAAGCATTGATAGAGCTTCGCGCGTCTCGGCGACTGTTGATGGCGTGTTGCAAATCGTTCGGCGGGTGAGCGAGCGGTAGAAGATGGTTGGCCGCCTGAGTGAACAGGCGTCGGTATCCCTCGGCGTCGGGAGTCCGAGGAAGTCCGTCAGCTATCCGAGCTAGAACGCCTCCGACTTCGCTCGGCGTGTTCATAGCTCGGGCAAAGTCGGGGTTCAGGTTGCGCCCGAAGAGCGGATTCTCCCGGCGTTGCCTTGCGTCTTGCTCGGCTTGCTCCTGAGTCCGTCGGCGATCACGTCGTCGGGAGTTCCTTCGTTCCCTGAAGACGCGTTCTTCCGGGGTTTCTCCTATCTCCGAGACCTCGTCTCGCGAGATAGGCTGCTCCGGATCCCGTTCTCCGGCCGCGTGATGTCGTCGAACGTTTCTGCGTCGGTTCCTCCGTCGGCGGGATTCTCGTTGAGGTGGTTCTTCTCCAGGCGCGGTCGATTCGTCGTCAGAGACGGCGGGTGACTCCACTCTCCCGATGAAGAGGACGTCGGGGTAGAATGGTGCTGCTGTCGTGGCGACTTTCTTTCCGTTCTCCTTTGAGGCCAGAGGAACGGAAAGAACGACTTGCCTTTCCCTGGTCTCCTTCTTCCTTGCGATCTGTGTCCATTCTTTCGTTGGGGAAGTAGACAGCGGAGTCTTCCGGGTCAGCGAGCTTCCAGCTCCAGCCTTCCCGGAGATAATCTTTTTCCGAAGAGCCGGAGGTAGCGTCTTTCCAGCATTTTCGGAGTTTGTTGGAGGAGATTTCTTTTCCGGCAGATCTGCGAGGCGGTGTAGAATTCCCTCTTCATCCGCTACAGATGAGATTGTCCCGAAGCAGAATACAGATCCGGGACGCACGGTGATCTTGCGGTGGAAGGTGACGGCCATTGAGCTAGCTTGGATCGTCGACACACCCCCTACCTGGCGCGCCAGCTGTCGGTGTTTTGGGTCCGACCGCACACCTGGGGTTACCCCTCAAGGTGTTTTTAGGAGTAGGACGGTGTCAACGACTGTAGCAAAATGGTTCGTGCCGATTGCACGAGGGACAGTGGACAAGATTTGCAGGTTCGGGCCGCTTAGAGATGCGTAATACCCTACGTCCTGATGAGTATTTGGGTGTGGTTACAAGAGGGCTCTCTGGATCGGAGGCACAGAGAGTTTACGTGGGTGGTTAAGTAAAGTAGGGTCGATCGTTCTGAAGGGGTGCCCCCTAGGCCTTATATACTCGACCGTGGGGCAGTACATGTGGATATGATAACAACAAGTAGCTGAAAGATAGTGAACCTCTTGAGTTTATCCTTACGTAACCCTTGCCGACTTATCCTCGCATGGCTCTGTTGCATGGGAGCTTCATAACGCGGGAAAGTCGGATCTCTGTTGCGATTTACTCGTTCGACGTTGTGGGCCGTCCGGGTTTGCATCAATCCGGTCTTACGTCTTCTCTGCTTTGTTGATTGTCTCTCCCCAGGCCCACGAAAGAACGACCTTACAATTTATTGGGCCTTTGGGCCTTTCGGGAGGTCTTTTACTTCTTTAGTGGACCCGGGGGATATCTATCCCCCACACCGGGACCTTGCTGTAGGTGGTCCGGACCTCACTCAGAGGGGTTCGGATCCCACCCAAGGGGTCCAGCTTGCTTACTTGGGAGTCCCAGACCGTACTCGGAGGCCCGGGTTGAGTGGATAGGGGTCCGGCGCTCTCTCGTGGAGGTCCGGACCCACTGACGGTATCCTGGATTATATCACCTCTTCTGGTCACATGGCGTCCTTGGGGCCGCCCACGTGGTGGAGTTGGGTGTTGTTCACCACGCGGCCAGAGATAGCTGCACAGGCATCGTGTCTTCATACTGTAGTAAGGGGTACCCCTGATTCAGGGTACCGACAATCTTGTTATAACCCTAGTTCAAATATAGTTACTTCAGGGATGAGATTACTCATTAGATAGTGTTAGGTCTATAAACTCAAGTTTTTGAACATTTATTAGAGGTTCGTATTTTTATTTTATTTCTATTAAGGTTCCTATAGCATCAACTCTAAACTAGAGATCAAGTATAAATTGGGATATGAAAAAGTAGATGAACACTATTTTAACAGGTAGACAAAAACACGATGAACATTTTGCAATTTGAAGCACCTAATTTGGAGTTCATATGACAAAGTTATGAATTTTGGAAGTTTTGGAATTTAAAATCCTATTTTATACACATTTGTCTGATTAAATAAAGACCCGAGGGCCTAACTGGAAGATCCAGGGACCCGGGTAAAAGAACCAAGGACGACATGTTCTATTCCTAGAAACCAGGGGGCCCTTAAACAAAAGTGCCACGCGAATGGGTATTGGGCTCCTTCGACCATGGGATCTCGGATCCACGACCGAGATTACATCGGTCGGGCGGGCGCGCGCCAACACGTGGGGGCCAAGGGAAGGGGCACAGGAGCAGGCACAATGGCTTGTAGGGCGGGCCTAGTGGCAGTGGGCGGGGTACGGGAATGGTCCTGGGTCATCCGATCTCGGGCTGACGTTTAGGATTAGATAAGGTTTATTTAAAAAGGAATCATCCGATCAGAGATGGATGGCAGATATCAGATGGTTGGCCCTGGCCAGTTTTCCCTGACCGCGAGGGGCGGCACCACCCATGTCTGCAGTGGGGAGCTCGCCGGAGACGAGGTGCGCGGGCGCTCCGGGGGTCCTAGGGCGATGGGGATGACTCGAGAATGTTAGGGGGAGTGTGGGGAACACGAAAGCAAGGATTAAATTGGGGCAGTGGCACCGGAGGGTGGTGGCCCACGGCTCAGAGGCGGTGCCACCTATCTTTGGTGAGGAATCACGCGCAACAGAGAGCAAGGGAGAGAAAAGGAGAGGGCAAGGGAGGTTTGTCACCTCAAGGGGGTCTCATGGACCTCTTGACAGCAGCAGGGGCGCGACGACGTCTTGGGTCGACGGCGGCGGCACCGTGCCTGCGTGGAGGAGGGTAGGTGAGCGCGGGCATGGGAAATCAGAGGGGGAGGACAAATTGGGGTGTGTCCCAAGCTACGAACGTCGAGGTGGAGCTTATCATGGCAAAGGGCACGACGGAGCCTCAATGTCGATGGGGGAACGAGCTCGTGATGGCGGTGAACGGTGTCAGCTCCTCCCTAGCGTGCACATGGCACTGGGCTGGGCTGGGGGTTCTACGGACATGCAAATGAGGGAGGGGGAGAGTGAGTGGGGTCTAGGGGCTTCAAGTGGTCGAGGGCGGGGTGGTTGCGGGCTCGACGTGCGACATGGGCACGGAGTCCTCGGCGTGCGCGTGGGACGCGCGGGCGGGTGACGGCGCTGACAAGCGGGGCCCTCCGCGTAGAGAGAGAGAGTGGGCGGGGCGCGCGGGCACATGAAGGTGGGCTGAAATGGGTCGAAAGGCCGAGGGGAAGGGATTCCTAGGCTTTTTGGGGTTTTCTTTTATTATGAAATTTGGATTCCCTTTTATTTTTATTTTCTCCTTTGAATTAAAATGAAAATGATCCACAAATTAAAAAAACACATCTCAAGAATATGCATCACACAAAAATAAAGTATGGGGTTCAGCATGATGCAACATCTCATACACCCTTGGAGTTTTGCCTACTACAGTATAGTTACATTTCCAAATAAAATAACCACTCATCCACTATAGGAAAAAGGAAAAAGAAATGGGGAGAGAGGAGAAGAGATGTAATACCTAGATTTGGTGGATATTAGAGAAGAAATTTTATACCCCCAAAATCACAATGTTACAAACCTATCCCCAAATTCACAGTGCCACCAAAGAGTTCGATGTACCTGGCTTTTAGTTCATCTTCTCGCTCCCATGTTGCTTCCTCCTCAAAGTAATGGCCCCATTTGACTTTGCACATTCTGATGGTGCTCCTTCGAGTGACTCCGTCCGCTATTTCCAGAATCTGGGTTGGCTTCTCTATGTATGTCAAGTCTTCTTGGACTTCGAGGTTGTCGGTTGGGCACTACTCTTCTGACACTCGCAAACATTTCTTCAACTGAGATACGTGGAAAACATTGTGCACCGCTGATAGGCTTTCCGGTAGGTTGAGCTGGTAGGCCACTTCTCCACGTCTTGCGTGAATCTGGTACGGTCCGATATATCGAGGTGCTAACTTGCCCTTGACCCCGAACCTTCTGACTCCTCTGATCGGTGACACCTTCAGGTAAACATAATCTCCCACTTAAAAACTCAGCTCTCTTCTTCTAGTGTCGGCATAGCTTCGCTGCCTTAATGTGCTACCTTCAGATTCTCCCAAACCATTCTGATATTCTCCTCGACTTCGAGCAAAATGTGATATGACCATGCCATTAAGCAACACATTACAACCCCCAAGTCATACTACATCAACTCAAGTACAACCAACAACATCACCAACCCAAGCCTTTGATGGATCAATTACACGTAGCCGAGCTAAGAAGCTACAACAAGAGGTGCACGCGCTACTTTATGAATTTCAATTAAACACTAATGAGAATTTTATGCTACCTAAGTCGTGTATGTTGATATTACTTAGGTTCACCAAAGAGGAAGGACAAAACATATCAAGGACGAGTCAACAAGAAGAGCTATGTCCGAGTCAGTCCAGCGCAACAGAACCGTCCAGAAGAAACAGTCATATCTTTTGATTCCCAAAAGCTATGAAGGCCCATAAGTACTTTTTGGAAAGCTCTTGAAGTCTAGTTTCCAATGCTTCTAAAGCCGACTTAATCAAATCTACCAGAAAGGCAGCCGACCTACTTTAGTGCTGACTGGTCAGAAGGTCAACAGTCTGCTTGATGACCAAGTTTCCGTATTAAACTGCATCATTCTACGAAGTTTCATTAAACATGCTATATATGGTGAGAAAGCTTATCAAGTTAGCTTTCCAATGCAACCAGTCCCACGTCATTTGAAGATTCCTAGAAGAAGTTATTGTCAAAATACTGAAGGCTGCGCAGAAGTCAAACAGCCACACGGAAATCAGCTCTGCAGATCTCCCGAAGAGGCTCCTTCACATTAGCACGTGAAAATACTTTTGTTTCATGTTTATACCTCGCTAAGGCTGGTTGTTACTAGTATAAATACCCCCCTATGTCTATGATGTAAGGCAGCTTATGATAATCTAAACAGAACCCCTTTGTTCAGCTGTGTGCTAACAAATATTGAGAGTGATCTCTACCCCTTTGCTCTTGTGAATTCCTTCGCGGGATTGCAGAAGCGGTGGCTTCATCCGCTCCCAATTGGTGCTCCTACTCCCTTCGAGGTCTCCTCGATTGATTGTAGGTTGTGTTGGTTGGTTCTTTGAGAGTGTGGTTGGGCGAATCCTCGATTCAGGCTGCCGGTTAAAGACGGTGGTTGGCTTCGAGTTTTATTTGTCAGGTTGCACTAGTTATCGCTGCTTGCAGCAAGTTATCTTGGCTTCTTTGAAGCTAGTTATCTGAAGATTGATCCTACGTCGTGAAGATCGGGCATCGTGACGCATCATCTGGTATCAAAGTCTCAGTTGCCACGGTAGGATTCTTTACCCTTAGCTACATATATTTTGTGTTCGTCCTATCCACCAAAAAGCCATAAAATATTTTGTCATAGCCCTTTGTTTCAATCTGTTGTTCCAGTGAGTTTTGTTAAGTTTCAGTCCTTAGAGTCTTTGTTTAGTTGCTGGTCACTCTATCCTTTGTGTTCCCTTTGAGCCTCTTATATATATCTGAAAATATCCACAAAAAGAAAAATCTGAAAACTCTCATCATTTCCTTCGCGTTAACTTTGATCCTATTTAAGTTATAGCCGCTGGTTGAGTTCTTTATTAATTATTATCAAGTGTGCAATATCATATCAGATCTCTGTGTTTAGTTCTATAAAAAAGTATCAAAAAAAACAAGAGAAGAAAGAAAAATACCAAAAGAAAAAAAGTGTTGAGCAAGATTGTGAAAAGTAGAACGATCGGTTTGTTTATGTGCACAAGTGCTGAAAGTTTATCAAGTTGTTCAACCAGTTTGCTATTGTTATTTGGTGCAAAATTTTGGTTGGATCTGATTGCAACACTTGCATTCCAATCATACTCCTTGTCTGCATCAAATCTGAAATTTCTTTGCGCGTGTGTTTGATCTACTTACATCACTCGAATCTTGTGGTCAGCACTAGGCAGGGAACTTCTAGTCGGATGGTTATTTAACTTAACAACAACTAGAATTCAGATTGTATCCCTTGTTTATTAATCCCCACCAAGCTCCACATATAAGCCATCGTAATCGGTACTCTGGTCTTGTATTCGCTTAACCACCACTTTCTTGTTACCACCACACATTTTCTTGCAACCCGCAGGGAACTCATAAGAGCTTTGGTTGGTAAGAGTGGTGAGGTTGTGAGATTCTATATAGCTTCATATTCCACCTATATTTGTTGCCTTGTTGCCACTAACTTCGCAGGAAGATGGATCCCAACGTTGAGATTGAAGAATGTGTCACCCTGATACAATTCAATGAGCTCAAACAAAGCATAGAAGCCAAGCAAGATCTGTTGGCACAAGATCTTCAGACACTTATGGCTGAAATCAGAGGTCGTCGTCGACTCCCCGACGGTGTAAGAAACCATGATGAAGATGGGGAAGAAGATGAAGGAAATTATTCTAGAAGAGCAAGTGAACATGGGAGGAGAAATCAAGGTGCTGCATATGGTAGAGGAAGAGGCCAGAATCGAAGAAATAATGACAATGAAGAATCTGAATTTGGGGATGATCAGTCTCAACATCGCTATGGTCGTCGTCATCATAGAGGTGTCAACCAAGAAGAGAGATTTGGGAAACTTAAGTTTACCATGCCAAAATTTGATGGTAGATCTGATCCTGAAGATTATTTCACATGGGAATTGAAGGTGGAGAAAATCTTCCGCCTACATAATTATTCAGAGGAGAAGAAACTTGCAATGGCATCTCTTGAGTTTGAAGGATATGCTCTTATTTGGTGGGAGCAACTTCTTCGTGATCGTGAAGAAGATGGAGAGGACCCTATTATTACTTGGCAAGAGATGAAGCGAGAAATGAGAATTCGTTTTGTGCCGAAGCATTATCGGCGTGATCTTTTTGATAAATTGCAGAATTTGAGGCAAGGAAGTTTCTCTGTTGAGGAGTATTATAAGGAGATGGAGAAGGCCATGATTAGAGCCAATGTGTATGAAGACGAAGAGCAAACCATTGCACGTTTCATGGCTGGGTTACACCGCAACATTCAGCGTATTGTTGAGTTTCAGCCATACCAAAGTCTTATTGATTTGGTACATCAAGCCACCAAAGCTGAACGCCAGCTGCATCAAGATGCTAAGAGCAGCAAGCCCTTGTCATATGGTGCACGAACCATGACTGGAGGAAGCAAATCGATCTCAAGGTTTACTGCTGCATCCTCAGCGACAAAAGGTTCAACTGGAGGCTTGCGATCCAATATTCAAGGCAATTCTAGTGGAAAGAACGGTGCTGCTCCAAACACGAGTTATAAACCAGCAGCATCCACTTCAACATCAGTGGGTTCAACAACCAAGAGTAGTGGTATTCAGTGCTTCAAGTGTGGAGGTCGTGGTCATATCATAAAGGAATGTCCAAATAATCGTGTGATCCTTGTGACTGATGATGGAGAATATACATCAGCCAGTGAAGAGGAAGCTGAAGTAGGAAATGAAGATGACATTGATAAATCTGAAGAACATACGGGATGTGAATTTGAGCATGGTACTACTCTTGTGGTTACACAAATCTTGAGTGTTCAAATGAAAGAAGCTGAAATTGGACAGCGACATAATCTTTTTCAAACGCGAGCCAAAGTGCAAGACAAAGTAGTAAAGGTAATCATTGATGGAGGGAGCTGCCATAATCTTGCAAGTCGTGAGATGGTTGAAAAGCTTGGTTTGAAGTTGCAGCGACACCCTCATCCATATCATGTCCAATGGTTGAATGAGTCGGGAGATATCAAGATTGGTTATAAGGTGAAAGTTCCGTTCAAGATTGGAGAATATGTTGACACGGTGGAGTGCGATGTTGCACCCATGTCTGTTTGTCACATGCTACTTGGAAGACCCTGGCAATATGACCGATATTCTCAACATTGTGAAAGAACAAATCAATACACGCTAGATCTGAAAGGGAGAAAGTTTGTACTCAAGCCTATGACCCCTCAACAAATCATGGCTGGACACTTACAAAAGAAAACTGAAATTAGTACAACAAGTAGAGGAGGAGGAGAGCAAAAGAAATTGAGTGCCATTCACAATTCGGTGAGCGAGTGCTACAAACCAAATTCAAGAGATAAAAGGAAGGAAGAGGGAGAACATCTAGTTATGCTAGCCACAAAATCTGAGCTGAGAGAAGTGAGGAACAACCCATATCAAGTACTCTTTGTACTTGTGAACAAAGATGTTTTGATTTCTGCTAACGACATAACATCTCTTCCTAGTGTTGTGGCTGATCTTTTGCAAGACTTTGAAGACGTGTTTCCACAAGAAACACCGGCTGGACTACCTCCAATTCGAGGGATTGAGCATCAAATCGATCTTATTCCAGGGGCTGCACTTCCTAACCGTCCACCATATCGAACCAATCCTGAAGAAACTAAGGAAATACAAAGGCAAGTACAAGAACTTCTTGATAAAGGTTTTGTTCGTGAAAGCTTAAGTCCTTGTGTTGTTCCTGTGATTTTAGTACCTAAGAAAGATGGATCTTGGAGGATGTGTGTTGATTGTAGAGCTATAAATAATATTACTGTTCGCTATCGCAATCCTATTCCACGGCTAGATGATATGCTTGATGAATTAAGTGGTTCCACAATTTTTACTAAAATTGATTTGAGAAGTGGATACCATCAAATAAGAATGAAAACTGGAGATGAATGGAAGACTGCATTTAAAACAAAATTTGGGTTGTATGAATGGTTAGTGATGCCCTTTGGGTTAACTAATGCTCCTAGTACCTTTATGAGATTAATGAACCATGTTTTAAGATCTTTCATTGGAAAATTTGTTGTTGTCTACTTCGACGATATTCTAATTTACAGCAAGTCTTTTGATGAACATGTGAAACACATTCGACAAGTTTTAGATGAGCTAAGAAAGGAGAAATTATTTGCTAATCTTGAGAAGTGCAGTTTTTGCACAGATCATGTTGTGTTTCTTGGCTTTGTTGTTTCAGCAAAAGGAATAGAGGTGGATGAATCCAAGGTGAAAGCCATCAAGGATTGGCCAGCTCCAACGAATGTAAGTCAAGTAAGAAGTTTTCATGGTCTTGCTGGTTTTTATAGAAGATTTGTGCGAGATTTCAGTACCCTCGCTTCTCCTTTAAATGAATTGACAAAGAAAGGTGTTGAATTTAAATGGGGAAACTCACAAGAAGATGCTTTTCAAGAATTGAAGAAACGTTTGACTGAAGCACCTGTACTTATTCTTCCTGATTTCACTAAAACTTTTGAAGTAGAATGTGATGCTAGTGGGATTGGGATAGGAGGCGTTTTAATGCAACAAGGAAAACCTATAGCATATTTTAGTGAAAAATTGGGAGGTGCTCAATTAAATTATTCTGTGTATGACAAAGAATTGTATGCTTTGGTCCGAGCGCTTGAAACATGGCAGCACTACTTATGGCCAAAAGAGTTTGTTATTCATTCCGATCATGAAGCTTTGAAGTATTTGAAAGGGCAAGCCAAACTGAACCGTCGCCATGCCAAATGGGTTGAGTTTATCGAAACATTTCCATACATTGTGAAATATAAGAAAGGTAAGGACAATGTGGTCGCTGATGCCTTGTCTCGAAGGAATGTGTTGTTGAATCAACTAGAGGTAAAAGTTTTGGGTCTTGAAAATTTGAAAGAAATGTATAATGATGATCCTGAATTTTCAGAACCATACAATCATTGTAAAGATGGAAAAGGTTGGGAAAAATATCATATACATGATGGATTTTTGTTTAGAGCTAACAAACTTTGTGTACCAAATTCTTCGGTTAGATTGCTTTTATTGCAGGAGTCACATGGAGGCGGTCTAACAGGTCATTTTGGACAAAAGAAGACTTATGAAATGCTCAGTGATCATTTCTATTGGCCCAAGATGAGGAGAGACGTCATCAGATTTGTGGAGCGTTGTGTCACCTGTCACAAAGCTAAGTCAAAATTGAACCCTCATGGTTTATATACTCCTTTACCCGCTCCTAAAATTCCTTGGGAAGACATAAGCATGGATTTTGTTTTAGGACTATCGATGACTCGAAAAAAGAGAGATTCTATTTTTGTTGTGGTTGATAGATTTTCAAAAATGGCTCATTTTATTCCATGCAACAAGAGCGACGATGCTTCACATGTTGCTAATTTGTTTTTCAGAGAAATCGTGAGACTACATGGAGTGCCCAAGACCATCGTATCTGACCGTGATGTGAAGTTTGTGAGCTATTTTTGGAAGACATTGTGGGCAAAGCTTGGGACTAAACTTTTGTTCTCCACCACATGCCACCCCCAAACTGATGGCCAAACTGAAGTGGTGAATCGTACATTGTCAATGCTGCTGCGAACAATGGTAAAAAAGAACTTGAAGAATTTGGAGGAATGTTTGCCACACGTGGAGTTTGCTTATAACAGGGCAGTACATTCTACAACTAATTTATGCCCTTTCGAAATTGTATATGGGTTCAAACCTATTGCTCCCATAGATTTGTTGCCCCTTCCATTGCAGGAAAGAACCAATATGGAAGCTTCCAAGCGTGCTGCATATATAAAAAAGATACATGAGAAGACCAAGGAAGCAATTGAGCTCAAAGCAGTGCGCAAGGCTGCAAGTATGAACAAGCATAGGAAGAAAGTGTTATTTGAGCCGGGGGACTTGGTTTGGATTCACTTGCGTAAGGAGCGTTTTCCTGATCAGCGCAAATCCAAATTGATGCCACGAGGGGATGGTCCATTTCGTGTTCTTGCCAAGATCAATGATAATGCATACAAGATAAATCTTCCACCAAGCTATGGCGTGAGCAACACGTTCAATGTTGCTGACCTCTTACCATATACAAGCGAAGACACTTCAGAGTCGAGAACGACTCCTTTTCAAGGGGAGGAGGATGATATGACCATGCCATTAAGCAACACATTACAACCCCCAAGTCATACTACATCAACTCAAGTACAACCAACAACATCACCAACCCAAGCCTTTGATGGATCAATTACATGTAGCCGAGCTAAGAAGCTACAGCAAGAGGTGCACGCGCTACTTTATAAATTTCAATTAAACACTAATGAGAATTTTATGCTACCTAAGTCGTGTATGTTCATATTACTTAGGTTCACCAAAGAGGAAGGACAAAACATATCAAGGACGAGTCAACAAGAAGAGCTATGTCCGAGTCAGTCCAGCGCAACAGAACCGTCCAGAAGAAACAGTCATATCTTTTGATTCCCAAAAGCTATGAAGGCCCATAAGTACTTTTTGGAAAGCTCTTGAAGTCTCGTTTCCAATGCTTCTAAAGCCGACTTAATCAAATCTACCAGAAAGGCAGCCGACCTACTTTAGTGCTGACTGGTCAGAAGGTCAACAGTCTGCTTGATGACCAAGTTTCCGTATTAAACTGCATCATTCTACGAAGTTTCATTAAACATGCTATATATGGTGAGAAAGATTATCAAGTTAGCTTTCCAATGCAACCAGTCCCACGTCATTTGAAGATTCCTAGAAGAAGTTATTGTCAAAATACTGAAGGCTGCGCAGAAGTCAAACAGCCACACAGAAATCAGCTCTGCAGATCTCCCGAAGAGGCTCCTTCACATTAGCACGTGAAAATACTTTTGTTTCATGTTTATACCTCGCTAAGGCTGGTTGTTACTAGTATAAATACCCCCCTATGTCTATGATGTAAGGCAGCTTATGATAATCTAAACAGAACCCCTTTGTTCAGCTGTGTGCTAACAAATATTGAGAGTGATCTCTATCTCTTTGCTCTTGTGAATTCCTTCGCGGGATTGCAGAAGCGGCGGCTTCATCCGCTCCCAATTGGTGCTCCTACTCCCTTCGAGGTCTCCTCGATTGATTGTAGGCTGTGTTGGTTGGTTCTTTGAGAGTGTGGTTGGGCGAATCCTCGATTCAGGCTGCCGGTTAAAGACGGTGGTTGGCTTCGAGTTTTATTTGTCAGGTTGCACTAGTTATCGCTGCTTGCAACAAGTTATCTTGGCTTCTTTGAAGCTAGTTATCTGAAGATTGATCCTACGTCGTGAAGATCGGGCATCGTGGCGCATCAAAATGTCTAGACCGAACACCTGTTGTCGGTGTTTGGACCCGTGGACCTAACCAACCAGTTAAATAGCGTCGCATGCCCAGACACATATGGTGATGCGAGTTGACACAAGCGATTTATCCTAGTCCGGGCTACAAGGGGCCCTACTTCCAGCAGAGGAGGGATGAGGCTTATATTACTCGCACCAAAGTGCCCACAGTAGGGGTTACAAGCACGACAGGAGAGGGGAGGACCCCAAGTCCCTGAGTGTGATTGAGGCAAGTGTCAATACCGAATGAAGGAGAAAACTGCCAAGTGTTCGCTCTCCCCTCTGTGGAGCTATGGGTTGTCCTACTTATAGGCCTAGAGAGAGCTGCCTTGCGGACGAGAGCTGACGAAATGTTGTGAAGAGGTGTCTTCATGTCCTGTAGACAGTATGGACTGATACTTTATTGTTGACTTGTGCTTGTTTGATTTCCGCTGAGAGCCAAGGCCAAGGCCGAGGGCTCGGTCACGTATCCGAGCCCCCGTGGCGTGTGGTTGCCATACCGTAGTGGTTGGCATAGTGCCTGCTATGGCAGAAATGCTCTTGCGGGATGCGTCAGCTTCACTGTTTTTGATGATGTTAGGAAGCCCTCTGTCATAGATATTGAGGGAAGAGCCGAGCTCGGGCGAGGCGAAGGTCCATTCGAGGTTACGACCGAGCCTTGTCTTGAGATTTGATGACGTGTGCCACAGTTAACGGAATGGCCTGCCATGGGATTCGTGGGGGACCAGGTAGCCGAGGCCTGGTTCGGGCGAGGCGAAGCTTGCGCCCGAGGTTGAGTTTGGCATTGGGCGAGACGAAATTCGTGCCCGAGATCTCAGTCCGTGTCCTATCATATTACTCGTCACGTCAGGAGTTGTCAGGTGTCATGCGCACTGTTAGAGTATTATGTATATATGGGTGTATATATGGGTCGTATGTTTGCTGGCCCATTAGGGTTCCATATTTGTACCCATGACTGTAGCTAGGGTTTCATTATTCAGTTATCCAACATGGTATCTCAGACTTGATCCTTTTTTCTCTCCTCCCCTCTCCTCCCTCCATCCATCGCCGCCACCCCTCTCCTCCCTCCAGCCGTCGTCGCCCCATGGTTGGTTGGCTACCCCTTCCCTCCTCCGGCGAGCTCTTCCCCCCTCTCCCTCTCTCCTACAGGGTTGCGCTGGTCGCGCCTCCTACACCCGCGTGTGACGCGACCCCGGGGCTGGCCCTCATGGCCGAAGACCCCCGCGTCGCCATCGGACTCTACTGGATCCGGCCCCGCCGGCGCCCGCTCGTGTCGGCGCGACTCTCCCATCCGTGCCGCCGCCGAGTCCGGCCTCTCCCGGCCCCGCTGGCGCCCGTCTCGCGGCCCCTCCACCGCCCGCCCCTCCCTCACCCGTGCCGCCGCCAGGTCCGGCCGGCTCTAGCCTTACTCACGTCCGTCCCACGTCGATCTCCTTTCCTCTACCCGCGTCCTAGGCAGCCGTGCTCGGCCCCGACGATGCCCTGATGCTGCCCCTGGTTTTTCCCCATGGCGCCATTAGCACGACCGTATACAACCAATCGTCCGCTCTCACCTCTACACTGTGTGCTCCTTCCCCTTCGAATGACGCTGCAGCCATCCTCACTGCCACTTGGGCTACCGTTGCGGCGGCTCGCCAGCGGGCTCAGGACACCACTCGTGCTATTGAGCAGGAGCAGGCGGTTGTCAACGCCATCAAACGCCAGTACACTGAGACCTACCATTGTCTCGCTGGCAAGGGCGTGTCAGATGGTTCCCCACGTCCACTCGTCACAGCGCCGACACTTTCGAGCCTGCGCCAGCCCCAGCCTCGACCCTCAGCGCCTCTCTTCACGCCTAGGCGACGACCCTCACCAGCATCCAGGCAACCGTCACCGACATTCTCGCGCTGGACTCCACTCAGTACCCTCAGTGGCACGACCAGGTCCTGTAGACCCTCCACCGCTACGCCCTCGCCGACCACGTCCTACTCGCGGTCGCTGCACCGACAGAGGATTGCCTCCTGATGGATAAAGTGGTGCTATCTTGGATCCATGGCACCCTCACGGCCGAGCTTTAGGACATCATTCGAGTGCCGGACGATACTGCTCACCGGATCTGGGGTGCCCTTGAGGCTCAGTTCCTCGGCAACCGCCAAACTCGGATTCTATACCTAGAGACCGCCTTCCGTCAGCTTGTTCAGGGCGATCTCTCTGTGGACGAGTACCGCTGTCAAATGAAGACGATGGTGGACACTCTCCGCACCCTCGGGGCCCCCATGACCGATGAGAGTCTTGTGCTCAACCTCCTTTGTGGTCTGAGTCCTCGCTTCGATCGCGTGGCGCCCATCCTCACCTGCATGATGTCGTTTCCCACCTTTGTGGAGGCCAAGAACGATCTGCTTCTCGAGGAGCTTCACCTCTCCACCACTACAACCACTGCTCTCACCACGACGCTCTACAGCGTACCTCGGGCTGCCCCCTCCGACTTCGAGGGGGGTTCCTGTTCACAGCACTCCAGCCCCGCCGCCCTCTAGAGCTCCAAGACAGGATGCTGGCTTTAGGAACGCGGTCGCAAGGGCGGGCGCAGTGGCGGTGGCCCGTCGGGCGACCGTGGTGGCGCTTTGGGTGGTTCTCAGTGGCCATCCTTATACAACCCGTGGACTAGCACCATTCACATGTGCTCCGGGCCATCTGCGGGTGCCTCGGCCCCTCGCCCCACTGCCTCTCAGTCGGTCTTCTTTGTCGATGCACCTCTAGCGGCATCCTTGGCTCCTCCCCAGCTTCAATAGGGTCTTCTACCGCTCCCGGGGGTCTTTGGCCTTGCCCATGTGGGGGCCCTAGACTAATGGGTGGGACACGCAATCCCTCGCTAGCTCCTTCTCCACAATGACGCTGGCCTCGCCCACCTCGGTCTCTGACTGGGTGGTGGATTTCGGTGCCTCCTACCACACCACCCTAGATGCAAGTATTATGTCTTCCACCTCCCCCGCCCACCCCTTCCCTCCCTCTTCCATCATTGTTGGAAACGGGTCCGCCCTTCCCGTCACATCAGTAGGTGACACGGTCCTTCTCGGTCCTTTCCGTTTAACCAACGTCCTTGTTGCCCCCCACATCTTTCAAAATATTCTTTCCGTCCGTCAGTTCACTACTGACAACTCTTGTTCCATGGAGTTTGACATGTTTGGTCTTTATGTGAAGGATCTTGCCACCAGGACCCTTCTCGCTCGGTGTGACAGCCCCGAGCCCCTTTACACGCTTCGCCTGTCTGCTTCCACTACATCGACCTCTGCCCCGCATGTTCTTGTAGCGGCCGCCTCTTTTGTGACTTGGCATCATCGTCTCGGCCACCTCGGGCGTGATGTGATGTCCAAGCTCTCCAGTAGTACTTATGTTTTTGGTTGTAGGGGATCTTTTGAGCACCTATGTCATGCTTGACAATTAGGTCACCATGTTAGGCTCCCATTCCCCACCTCCTCTTCTAGAGCAGCAGATAATTTTGATATGATACACTGTGATGTATGGACATCCCCTGTAATAAGAATGTCTAGCTATAAGTATTATTTACTCATTCTTGATGACTTCTCGCATTATTTGTGGACTTTTCCTTTACGTCAGAAGTTGGACACTTATCCCACCCTGTATCACTTCTTTGCTTGGGTCTCCACTCAGTTCGGTCGCACCATCCGGAGCATCCAGTGTGACAACGGGCGCGAGTTCTATAACAATGTGTCCCGTGACTTCTTCCTCTCTCGCGGCGTCCACCTTCGCATGTCATGCCCCTACACGTCTACTCAGAATGGCAGGGCTGAGCGTATGATTCGCATGACGAACGATGTCGTGCGCTCTCTCCTTTTTCAGGCTTCCCTTCCCGCTCACAACTAGGCTGAGGCCCTCGCCACTGCCACCTACCTCCTCAACCGTCTTCCCACTAAGGCGGTTTCCCACCCCACTCCTTAGTTCGCTCTTTTCGGCATCCACCCCTCCTATGACCATCTTCGTGTCTTCGGGTGTGCTTGCTACCCTAATCTCGCCTCCACTGATCCTCATAAGCTAGCCCCCTACTCCACTCGCTGTGTCTTCCTCGGATACTCCCACGACCATAAGGGGTATCGGTGCCTCAACCTCACCTCCCATAGAGTCCTCATCTCTCGTCATGTTGATTTCGACGGTCGGATTTCCCCTTTTCCTCCTCTTTCGCTGCCTCTCTCACTGAGCTCGACGTGTTCCTCGACCTTGATTCTGTGTCCCCCACAATCGAACCCCCCTTCCACGTAGGTCCGTCCACTGCACTGCCTTGCGTGGCCCCGCCTGCGACGCCCTCCCCCGCATAACCACGTGTGGCCTCGGCGTCCCCTGAATCGCCTTGCGCGGCCCCGCCCTCCCTCGCACAGCCACGTGCCGCCTCGGCGTCCCCTCTGTTGCCTCGCGTGGCCCCGCCGACTCCCGCACAGCCTCGTGCGGCTCCGGCGCCTCCCGCACTGACACACACCGTCCTATTGTCTCGCTACACTGACCCCATCCAGACGTACCAGCGCCATGGTCGACGCGGTGCCCCGGTTCGCTCTCGCGCCGAGCCCCCGGCCTATCACCCCGTCGTCGTCCACCGAGATCCTCGACACATCCACCGGATGGTCACTCGGCGCATGGCAGGTGTCCTCCGGGCACCTGATCGCTTGATTCTCTCCACAACCTCTTCTCTGGCTCTTCCGCCAGTGCCCACGACTGTCCGTGGTGCGCTTGTCGACCCATAGTGGTGTCGTGCCATGGAAGCAGTGTACGAGGCTCTCCAGGCTAACCACACCTCGGACCTGGTGCCTCCTCCCCCTAGCGCCAACGTGGTCACCGGGAAATGGATCTTCAAGTTGAAGCTAAACGTTGATGGGTCCCTGGAGCGATACAAGACTCGCTATGTGCTCCGAGGCTTCACCCAGCGCCCTGGGGTCGACTACGATGAGACCTTCAGTTCGGTGGTCAAGCCTGCCACCGTCTGGACTGTTCTGACTCTGTCTCTATCCAGGGACTGGCCGGTCCATCAACTCTACATGAAGAATGCCTTCCTCCATGACACCATGACGAAGACGGTCTACTGCACTCAGCCCATTGGGTTTGTCGACCCTGCTCACCCCAACATGGTCTGCAAGCTCAACAAGTCCCTCTACGGCCTCAAGCAAGCCCCCTGGGCTTGGTACAGTCGCTTCACCACCTTCTTGTGTTCACAGGGTTTCGTCGAGGCCAAGTTGGACACGCCCCTGTTCATCCTCCGTCGCGGTCCGGATACTGCATACCTCCTCCTCTACGTCGACGACATCGTGCTCACATCCTCCTCCCCTGGGCTCCTGCGTCGCATCATCTCCTTCCTCCAGCAGGAGTTTGCGATGAAGGACCTCGAGGCCCTCCACTTCCTGGAGGGTCACTATCGAGCGCCAGCCCCAGGGCATGTTCCTTCACCAATGACAGTACACCGTCGACCTCCTCGAGCGCGCTGGCGTGGCCGAGTGCAAGCCCTGCGCGACCCTAGTGGACACGCAGGGCAAGGTCTCCGCTGTGGGCCCCCTGTCACCGATCCGATCGGCTACCAGAGCCTTGCTGGGGCCATGCAGTACCTCATATTCACCTGGCCCGACATCGCCTACGCCGTCCAGCAAGTGTGCCTCCACATGCACGACCCTCGGGAGCCACACCTCACCACGATGAAGCGCATCCTGCGGTACTAGCGTGGCACCATCGACTTCGGGCTCCTTCTCCATCGGTCCTCGACCACGGAGCTTCGCGTCTACACCGATGCCGACTGGGCGGGCTGTCTAGACACGCGTCGGTCCACCTTGGGCTATGTCGTGTTCCTAGGGGATAGCCTCGTCTCCTGGTCTTAGAAGCGCTAGCCGGTCATCTCCTGCTCCAGCATCGAGGCCGAGTACCGTGTCGTGGCAAACGACGTGGCTGAGGCGGCCTGGCTCCGTCAGCTGCTCCAAGAGCTCCACAATCTGCTGGCCAGGAGCACCCTCGTTTTCTGCGACAACGTCGGTGCCGTCTACCTCTCCACCAACACCGTCCAACACCAGCGCACGAAGCATGTCGAGATCGATCTTCACTTTGTCCACGAGCGGGTTGCCTGTGGAGATCTTCGCGTCCTCCATGTCCCGACCGCCTTCCAGTTCACCAACGTCTTCACCAAGGGGCTTCCGACGACCGTGTTTGCGGAGTTTCGGTCCAGTCTCAACATCTCATTTGAGGGCGGAGCCATCGGGGTGATCACTGGTGGCGCTCCCTGATTATGGCTAGGCCCAAGAGTGTCTGATTCTCTCTGTCGAGTGATCCGTGTCCACACCTAGGTGGGTGAGGTGGACAATGGAGTTTGTCATGCTGGAGGAGAGGTCATGTCCGACCGGGCCGCAGGCGTCGGGGTGTTCCTGAGTATGGTGTTGTGCGGGACGAAGACCCTCTACACTGCTCGCGGGATCCTCGCTGGTGCAGTTCGTGATTTCTTTGCAGCCGCCTTTGGTGATCTAAGGGAAGGTTTCTTCCTAGATGGGACCGCTATACGGTGCAAGGTTCCCTCCTAGTCTGTGATGCAGGAGATGGCCCCAAAGTAGAAGATTGCTCCGGGGTTGAAGGTGATCATGGTCTTGAAGGTGACTGCCATAGAGTCGTCGTTTATCAACGTCGCACCCCTTACCTGGCGTGCGAGCCGTCGGTGTTTGTGATTCGACCACACACCACGGGGTTACCCACGTGATGCTTTTGGATAGGACGACATTGTTGATCGCGACTCGATGGTTCGTGTTATAACATGGTGGGATGACACGTAGACTTATATAGGTTCGGGCCGCGTAGAGTTGCGTAATACCCTACTTTCTGTGGCGACTCTGGTATTGAGGTGAGGATTACAAGCTGAGAATTGTGAGTGTTGAAGGCTAGGGTGAGATGAAATGGTAGGGGTACCTCCCGGCCTTATATGCTCGACCAGGGAGAGTTATCTCATACTGATGATGATGGCTATCTACTTGTTTGTCTCCTAGTTTGTAGCAGACTGTATCCCTTCACATCTGGAGTCCTTCTTGCCCATCCGTCCGAGCTACCGCCGCATGCTTAGCTTGTCTGGTGTTCATAATCGTAGCGATACGTCTGTGCCCCTGCAGCCCTTAACTCGGGCGCTAGATTTCATCGGCTCAGATCGGGCCTGCCTGACTTGGCTGCATTTAGCTGGCCCGTCCCATAGGACGGCCTAGGAGGGAACCTACCAGGCGTCTCGTGACACGTTTTAGTCTTTATGGGGCTCGAGAGATATCCGTCCCCCGCAGTACCCACTGTCCAATCTCTTTTAGGAATAAAAGAAAAATCTTAGAAATTGATTTCTAACATTAAAACAAATTCAATAAACTTAGTAAAAGTCTTATATTCTCCATTATAACTCTTATTTTATCCAATCCAATTACGTGAGATTTGTAATAATATTGCCTACAAGTTGATAACATTATTCTATCATGTAAACATGTTTTCAAAAATAGATAGCTAATTTGTTTAGCCTATGATTATTGATCTAACATAATGTGACATTTTGAATTGACTAAAATACAATTTAGTTATAACCTAGATTAAAATTAAATAAAGTTAGTTATATCTTTTCTCACATGATATAGTTTTATTGTTTAATCACCTAAAACTTCATAAACCATATATTTTCAAACATAACTCTGATTTTAGTGGTTATCGAACCTACGACCTTGTAGCGACGTATAGAATACGAATGTGTGGTTTGTTTCCATTTTTTGGTGTAATGTTACCATATCCATTTTTTGCTTGATTGTATGTATTGCTACGAGTATAGGCGAGGTGATGAGGAATCTGAAGCCCAACTTTTGGGTCAGCATCTAGACTACAAGATTATGGCAGGTATAAGGCAAGTTGTGCCCTTGACCACTCTTCTTTACCTAATAATGTTCTCCATAATCACCGTGACATGATCAAGTTAACTTGATGGGACCTAATAGGTTACCCTAGTTTTATTTACCTTACACCTTGCAAACAAATGAACTATTGGGTAGTTTTGTTATTGCTATACCTGGTTTTTGGATTAATGTTACATCTAAATTATGATCATGCCTTATCATTATTGGATTCTTTATTGTTCATGACAAGATCATTTTGTTAATCGAAAATGGAGAACCACCAAGGAAAACAGTGCTACCACACGGGTGGTATGGGATGCCCTTAGCTGACTAATTAGGAAAGCTAGTGGAGGACTACCTTACCCGAAAGGGGAAACCGCGGTGTGAGGAGCTACCAGTATAGGGAGGTTCTCGAGTAGATCATACCGCGATGGCTTTTCGGACAAGGGATTCCTGTATCGCCCCTTCTCGCAGAAACCGTAGCGGATTTTCTGAAGCTAGTGGAACTTTGTAAATGCCTCATAGTGTACCCTCGCCAATTCATCTTGAAAGTGTTTAAGGGTTCGTACAACCTCGGGCGAAAAGGGAACACGACTTGTGGGTAAAGATATGCAACCTCCGCAGAGTGTAAAACTGGTATATTAGTCGTGCTCAAGAGCCGCTCGGACCCTCACATGAGTAATTTATGGAATTAAACTTTATTTGTCATATACATTGCATTGTGGGATTTATTATTAATTGTGATCAATTATTTAATTCTGACCAACTTATTAAAAGCAATGCTCAGCCTTAATCATTCTTCTTAGTAAGCCTTTCACTTCACGTGAGCCCCCACCCTAAGTGAGCTCATGCACATTATTCCCATAACTTGTTGAGTGATGAACGTATGTGAGATCAACCTTATTGTACTCACATCAGGTCAAGAACAGGTACCGCTAAAGGAGCATGAAAGATGCTACGACGAGTCCGTGAGAGGTTTAGGTCGTCGTCTTCCAGTCAACTATGGTTGTGGGGATCGTTGTCGCCATATGATGTTTTTATTTAGCTAATTTGTATAAAACTTCTATTATATAATAAAGACGTGGCATTGATTTCCGTATCATGAGTTATCATATGTGTGAGACTTGATCCTATCACATATTTAAGACGTGTCGGGTTTGCCCTTAAATCTGGGTGTGACAATTAAAGGGCTATATGTATTTATAACATGTCTTTTATGTGTTTGGGATGTTTCGTGGACCTTTATATTGGAATTGTTTGTTGTCTTAGTGTGATATACTATATAAGTTCGTTTTGCAAATCCTAGGGACTTGTTGCTAGTCAGTTATTGTGCTTCTTTCAAGGATTTGTCTTACTGTTGTGGCTCTAAGGATCTTCCTTAGTTTGTTTTTAAGGTTTAGGTGTTCTTGTTATGGAGTGAATAGTTCTAATAGACCAAATATTGTGGCTTTAATTTTTTAGAGCGTCGATGTGCATATGCAAGTTACTTTTTTAAGAAAATAATTAAGTTAAATGCATGAGTGGTCCATGAACTTATCTAGGGATGTCACTTAGATCCGAGATATTTGAGAAACATTTCTAGGTCCTCGAACATATATGATTAGCAAACGTTCACTATAACATTACATAAACGAATCATGGACTAATTATACTTTGTAGACTCGTTTTAATATTTAGTTCTTATTTTTTGTAATTAGTTTTATAATTATACTATATTTAATACTTCTAACTAATATTCAAACTTTTGATGTGACATAACTAAAATTTAGTACCATTAGTCTATCTCCATCAAACTACTTGTCCCACCGCCTATTTCAAACTCCATTCTACAAATAGTGTAGTTTATAGTACAAAACAATGTTTTGCACGACCATATACACAATTAGCTTAGCACGGCCTTAAGAACGTGGATCTAGGGATGAAAATAGATATTTATGCAGATATCGATTTTTTGATCTTTTTCTTTAATTGTAAATAAATAGGATATAAAAATTTTATATAAATTCATATTCATATATAAATCTTAAATTTATCATATATTTTCTTAAATGATAGATTTAAAATTCAGATATAAATATTTTTTCAATTTTTTTGTTGTAGTAAGAAAATAATGTATAAACAATCTATGCAAAATTTTATTCTTATTCATAATAATGTGCTTGATAACATAAAAAATTAATATAAAATTATATATATATATATATTAAAATATTAAATTTATTCTAACAATTGGGATATCCACTTTTATCTCAAGTGAACCCAATAAAGCCCAGTTATTTTTCTTTTGCCATCATCTAGTGTACTTCTGATCACACGATCGTAGCCCGTGGAGGATGGGCGGTGGTGGCTCCTAGGTGTTGTGGTCCCCACAGCCAGCTAGAAGCAAGTCGCCGCGACATCCTGGCCTCAAAAGCAGCTCCGACTCTCCGAGCCCTCCAGCTTGTCCAGGACGGTGCGACTCCGCGGCGACAGCGTATCCTGTGTCACACAATACACCGGAGGGGCAGTTTCGGCATCGTCGCGAGAAAATACCAGCGCAGCAAGCAGCCGGAACGTCAGCGGCTGGTAGCCGAAAGGCCGCCGTCCTCACGGGCAAGGAGCGGAAAAAATATTTGGGTCCGAGAGACTGAGATGGCTGTCCTGGTTGCCAGCCATTGGGTAAAATGCCCATCTCAATATTTTAGGCTTCAAAGTTTTACCCTTATAATTTATATATATAATTTATAGATAGACCCATAAACCATAGATTTAATAGATATTTTTTAACAAAGAGATAGCCTTGAAGTGGACAAAATTCCAATTATCTCAATTCCATGGGAGGCAACTGTTACAAGCTAATGGAATGTGACATCCATAGCAATTGTAGCTTTAGTAAAACTAGTTAGATGTCCATACATTGCTACGGTTTTCATTAATGATTGAGTATAAAATATAAAATATAAAATATAAAACATGTGCGTTATGTTGGTTATATAGTGTGAATGTAGTTTTGGAATTAATAACCATGATTTGAATATCAATTTATGCACAATTTTAGTTTTTTTACCATACTCTTTATTTAAAGAAGAATCCGTTCTGCTCCAATAGTGTTCTTTAAAATATCTATAAAGAACACTACACCGTCCTCTATAAAGAGAATAAAATCTTTTTAAAATATATACAATATATGTTAGAAGAGAAGCATAGAGAAAACTCGTGGTGGTCATAACTGGCTCCTTGTCATAAGGAACCTGCTCGTTAGAGCAACTTCAATAGTGTTCTAAAAAGTTATCTACACCCATGTGTTAGCAAGTTGCAAATAGCTATTAGGAGTGAAAATAGTTTGGTCTTCAATATTCCTAATATTTAGGTAGTAGTTCAGTTTTGAATCTAGTTTCGGTGGGCCTGTTGGGGACTTGTTCTCAAATGCTTAAGATTAAGAACAAGGCAACATAAAATGTTAAATGTTAATGCCCTTCGTCCATGAAACATTATTCCCTCAAGAACAATGGATCTTGGACGAAGGTTGATAAAAGTATAATTACGAAGCTCAAATCTTCGTAATAAAATTTCAGTAAAAAATTATGAAATGACATAAAACGATAGGTATGAAAGGAATAAATACATCGTAGATGAATTACATTGTATTTACATAATGTATTGAACTATTGAATACAATAATACCTTTGCCTTGGCAAAGAGTTGGATTCCGAGAGATACGATTGTAATTAATCGAATGCCTGAACAATAACGGAATACTGTTCACTATTTATAGGCACAGGACGCAGCCTGTGAGGAATTACAAGTATGCCCCTTATAAAAACTTACAACATTGACTCAGACATTTATGGACTAAAAGGTCATTCTATCTTTAAGTCGGTTTGTAATGCCGAAGCTTTACGAAGAGGAACCTTCGGCTATCTTATACAAACAGCTTCATCCGAGGACCACTTCTTTCTATAAGACCTTCAGCGACGAAGCATAGACCCAACAGTAGCCCCTTTCGCGGTGCTAGATCGTTTTTCGTAACGAGCTTGATCCGTGGAAAAAGTTTCTTAGGCTTCGGAGCGCCGAAGGTCTCAAAAACACCTTCCCTGAGCTCGTTGTCGAGAAACGATTCAATCTCCCTGCGCGTAGCGGCCCCACCTTGCAGAGTTACTGTTCGGTCTCTGCGGTCCACCGTACAGCGAGTGCGAGCGGGTGTCCGCCTGGTGTAAAACTTCTGGCGCTTCGCCTTCTTACCTGCGGCACTATATAAACAGACGAGTATGTGTGAAGTTACCACAGCATTTACTGCTATTTGCACTGTTTTGCTGCCAAAATTTTTAACCGTCGCCGAAGCTTGTTTGTCGGGATCGAACGAAGCTCCATCTTGAAGCCTGCTTCGGAGGAAAAAAGTATTAAAGTTTCACAAGTTCATAGTTAAATGGCCAGAGTCCGTTCTACCGCTAGGGTTGAGCGTGAGGGGGACGAAACTGAAGCTTCGGAGGCTGTCCCTATCTCCGAAGCCATGCAACGATCCGGGCTAGTGACTTCGGAAAAGATTCCTATTGATGATGCAGAACAAGCAATCGCTGAAGCAGAAGGAGAAGATGCTGAGGAAACTGACCCCGAAGATGATTATCACCTTGCCACGCCAAGCAAACCCAGCCATTTGGACTTCGGGAAATCTACTGTTTCGAAGGCTGATCTGTCCAAGATGGTAAAGTCAGGCTATTTTACTGAAAATCAAAAGAAGCTATTACGCTTCGGGGGAGAAGAGACTACCCCAAAGCCGGAGAAAGATGAAATTGTTATTTTTAAGAGCTTCCTAAAGGCTGGGTTAAGATTCCCCCTTCATGGGATTATTGCAGAGATATTGAAGAATTTCGGAATCTATTTTCACCAGCTAACCCCTAACGCTATCGTTAGGCTTAATGTTTATATCTGGGCACTCCGAAGCCAGGCGGTGGAACCGTTTGCGGACAGCTTTTGCCGAGTTCACGAACTGCACTATCAGACAAAGGCTAGAAAGGATGGATTACATGACAATTTTGGTTGCTATAATTTTGCTTATCGGAAAACTACGAAGTATCCTGTGATCAGCTACCGAAGCAAATGGGCAGCAGGGTGGAAATCGGAATGGTTCTATGTCAAGGTTGATGACGATAAGGAAAAGCTTGTGCAAAGTCCACTTGAACTGATCTTCGGAGAAACCTGCCCCCAGTGCCACATGTTACCAGAAGGTTCGACTCAAAAAGCAATGTATGAATTTAAAATAATTGCAGAGCACATCAGTACAAGGGACCTGGTCCAGGAGTTTTTGGCTTTCAAGGTTTTTCCTAGTGTAAAAGAGTGGGAAATGCCGAAGCTGAAGGGGGAGAAGAAAAAAGGTGAACTTGTACGTTTACCTTACTACTTCAAATTTAAGAAATACTTTAAAACTCCTTGCCAAGAATGGCTGGATACGATTGAAGTGATGTGTAATGAGATACTTGGCAATTATTCCAAAAAAGAAGATCAATTGATGACCGCGGCCTTCGGCACCCGTCCAAAACGAAGGCTAAATCGAGTGTTAGACGCCTTGGGTTTCGAATACCCGGACTACGAAAATCTGAACAAAGGTGCCGGAGGCCAAAAAAGGAAAAGGGTAACTGAAGCCTTAGATGAAGGTGAAAAAGAGCCAATAAAGAAGAAAATTCCGAAGAAACGGAAAGCTTCTTCTCCGAAGCAACAAATATCCGAAGCAGAAGAAACCCCCGCATCACCTTCTGCTGCTGTTGTTGAGGAAATTCTGAAGGTAATGACTGAATCCTTACCTGCGAAGCTAAGTCCACTGGGTCCTCAACTGACAAAGTTTTTTCAGAAGGACAAGGAGCCCGAGAAATCGAGGAAAACAATCAAGGCAAAGAAACAAAGAATCATTACCGTGACAGAGGTAATTGACAAAACACCGCCAAGAGCTTCGGCCCAAAAAACACGAGCGGCTGCAGAGGGGGCAGATATTGAAATTGCACCTTCGGAGGCCGCAGTTGCCGAAGCTGCCTCAGCTGAAGATTTGAATTTGGAGAGCACAATTGAACATATTGACCAAATACTGCTAGACATGGCTGCAGAAGAAGCTACCACTGCTGCCGAAGAGGCCGTGACCGCAGCGTCAAAGAAAGGAAAAGAAATTGCTGATGAAGCTTCAGAAAACGAAGTCTTCGCGTTCCAAAACTTAGTTGGAGAACATCTATCAAAAGCTGAAATAGAAGAGCTTAAAGAGTATGCCAAATCCTGTGGATACAAACCTGGGGCGCTCCTCTTCGGAGGCGTTGATGATGAGAAATTAGAGTGTATTCGAGACCAAACAGGGGCCAAAGTTATCAGTACTCTGTCCAAGAGTATTGGATTCCCGAAGCTAGAAACAGACATCAGCCGCTACCGACGACAACATGTCGTTGGTAGTTTATTTTACTCCAACTTCAAGGTGAATAACTTGTCCCTTAACTTTTATTGCTTCTAATAAAAACATGTCTGACGAAGGTTGTGTTCGTGTAGAGTATGCTATTGAGCAAAGCCTTGCAAATGCAGCAAGATCTTGAAGATAAAAAGCATGAAGTTATAATTGGAAATTTGGAAAACAAAATAAAGGAGCAATCAGATGCTTTTGAGAAAAAGAACTTTGAGCTCCAGGCAACCGAAGGTTTATTGGCGGAAGTTGAAGCAAAAATATCAGAACTGAACACGAAGCTTCTCCGCCAGTCTGAGCAGTTCGAACGAAAAAAACAAGATCTTAATGCAAAACTTGAAGCCGAAGCTCAGCAAAATTCAGACTTGAGAAAACTACTGACAAGTCTTCAAGAAAAATGCTTGGAATTTAGCAACAAATGCATTCAATGATTAAGAAAGATTTTTTACTCAGTTGGAGCCAGCAGTGAAAAATTCACCCCCTCAGCTGAAGATCTACCGAAAACCTTCGAACATATTGAGGGGGAGATTGACGAGCTCGATGAAGTCATAGCTGGGCATGGTGACTTTTGTGCCTGGGTGGCTTCTCGAGGGACTGCTGCAGCCTTCCTGAAGGCTGGCTGTGATCATGGGAAGATTGTCAATAGGCCAAATTTCACTTTGTCACCATCAATCCTGGATGACATCCCTGATCTCGCCCGAAGCATCTCGAATCGATTTGTAAAAATGATATGGACAAAAGGTGGTCGAGAGAAAGCTGGAGACGAAGCTCGTAGCCACCTTGATCCAGTAAGAAACCATACCTTGTGCTTACCTTTTCCTGTAAACTTGATTTTGACTTCCAACGACCTTATTCATGTAGGATGACGAAGCCGAAGCTGATGATCAAAAATAACGTCGAAACCGAAGCTCCTTGGAGATTTAGATAGTAAACTGTAGACAATACTTGCAAAACTTTTGAGATAACTTTTGTAAATGTAGCCAAAACTTGTCTTTAATGAATTCTGTTCATACCTTGTTATATATCCTTATCCTTCCATTGATGTATGAGAAATGCTTTGATGTGGACGAAATTTTCTTTTGAGCCGAAGGCGAAAAAACACCTTCCCTTCTTTTCGTACGCAGCGAAGCATAGAAAACAACATTTTCCTTTCTTCTTTGTGCACGAAGCTCTTTTTTCCCTTTCTTTTTTTTCTCTTTTTGCCGAAGCAACCATTTATGTGATGAAGATGATTATCCTACATATGCCTAGATGAATGTTTATGAATGCAAATGTTATGATGTAATGTGGTGTGCAAATGAATGGCCAAACACGTATCCGAAGCCATATTCATAGCCATTATTTTCTTAGAAGCAATCACACCTCAGCTCTGCATTCCCTTAGGAACGACTTTGGAGCTTCTTCGCCTTTACTTTTGGCGGAATCAGCGTTGACTTTTCGCTGTAAGCTCTGCATTCCCTTAGGAACGACTTTGGAGCTTCTTCGCCTTTACTTTTGGCGGAATCAGCGTTGACTTTTCGCTGTAAGCTCTGCATTCCCTTAGGAACGACTTTGGAGCTTCTTCGCCTTTACTTTTGGCGGAATCAGCGTTGACTTTTCGCTGTAAGCTCTGCATTCCCTTAGGAACGACTTTGGAGCTTCTTCGTCTTTACTTTTTGGCACTCGATGGTGCGCTGTCAGCTTTTACATTTACATTCTTTGGGGGATTTTGCTCTTATAGAACTAAAAAAGGAAATTACATATGCTGGCCCCATCAAAAACCTTTCTCCCCCTTTGGAAAGGAAAAGGGTGCCATAAAAGAAAAAATAATAAAAAATATGAAAAATTACACCGAATTATACATAATATCGCCGAAGCTCATCCGCATTTCAAGACCTAGGAATGTCATTGCCGTCCATATCTTTCAATCTGTATGAACCGGGTCTTGACGAAGATGCTACTAAGAAAGGTCCGTCCCATTTCAACTGCAATTTGCCCACTGTTTCTGGGTTGGCCACCCTCCGAAGCACCAAGTGCCCTGGTTCAATATTTTTTAGCCGAACCTTTCTATCCCGCCATTTGACTGTTTCAGCTTGATATTTATTGATATTCTCCACGGCTTGCAGTCTGATCCCTTCTAAAGCATCTTTTTCTATAGAATAAGCAGCTTCGGAATCTGATTCTGCCGAAGCTACTATCCTTATTGATCCGGTTTTAGCTTCCTCTGGAGTTATTGCTTCGTCACCGAATAACAACTTGAATGGAGTGAAGCCTGTAGACCTTGATGTTGTCGTGTTGTGGCTCCACACCACTTTGGTTAACTGATCTGGCCATTTTCCTCTGGGTTGATTGAAGATTAGCTTCATTATTCCTGTCATTATAATGTCGTTGGCTCTTTCAACGAGTCCATTTGACTCCGGGTGCCTGACTGATGCAAAATGAATCTTCGTACCAATTTGGTTACAGAAGTCCCTGAAAGCTTCGGAGTCGAACTGTGTCCCATTGTCCACAGTGATGGCCTTTGGCACCCCGAAGCGACAAACAATATTCTGCCAGAAAAACTTTTGGACGGTGGCCGAAGTTATTGTGGCTAAAGGCTTCGCCTCAATCCATTTAGAAAAATATTCCACAGCTACTACAACATATCTCAGGTTCCCTTGGGCCGGTGGTAACGGACCTAACAAGTCAAGGCCCCACCTCTGCAATGGCCAAGTGGGTTGTATGAGCTGTGTTAAGGACGAAGGTTGTTTTTGATCTCTTGCACATTTCTGACAACCTTCGCACTTTTGAACCAATTCTGCTGCATCTGAAGCTGCCTTCGGCCAATAAAACCCTTGGCGGAAAATTTTTCCAAGTAACGGCCTAGATCCGATGTGAGATCCACACAGGCCTGCATGTATTTCTTTCATTAACTCTATACCTTCGGTTCTGGATAAACATTTGAGCAGCGGAGCACAAACTCCATGTTTGTACAACTCCCCTTCTATCATGACATATGGACGAGCTCTTGCCTCTATCCTGTTGTTATAAGCTTCGTCATCTGAAAGGAATTTACCCTGAAGGTAAGAGATGATCTCGGTTCTCCAATCTTCGCTAAAAACAGGAGATATATTAAGAACTGCTCTTTCAAGAAGTTCCACCGAAGGTGCTTTTATTGTTTCGAAGAACACATCCGAAGGTAAAGGCAGCCCCTGTGCTGCTGACTTAGCTAGCAGATCAGCATGCTCATTTTGTCCTCGAGGGATATTTTTGACAGAAAACCCTTCGAAGGAAGCTTCAACTCTTCGAACCATATCCAGATATTTTTCAAGCTTCGGATCCTTAGCCTTGCAACTTTTGTCAATATGACCCGAAACAACCTGGGAATCAGTTTTAAGTATGGCCCTTCTGATTCCCATTGCTTTTAACTTCCGAAGACCTAGAATCAATGCTTCGTACTCAGCAATGTTATTTGTGCAATTAAAATCAAGCTTTGCCGCATAACAAGTTTTGACTTTGGAAGGTGAAACCAACACAGCAGCCGCTCCTGCTCCGAAGGTTCCCCAAGATCCATCACAAAACACTGTCCAGGCTTCGTTGTCTTTATTCGTTTCCTCCTCCTGAGCCCCTGGCGTCTAATCAGCAATAAAGTCTGCCAGCGCCTGTGACTGAATCGAAGATCTATGAACATATTCAATACAAAATTCATTGAGCTCTGCAGCCCATTTTCCAATCCTTCCAGTAGCTTCTCGATTCCTCATAATATCCTTCAGAGGTTGTGAAGAAGGAACAATTATGTTGTAAGCTTGGAAATAGTGCCGAAGCTTCCTGGAGGCCATCAAGACAGCATACAATACCTTCTCCAACTCTGTATAATTTTTCTTTGACAAACTAAGAACCTCGGATACAAAATATATTGGGGCCTGCCTTTTGACTTGACCATCAAGCTTCTCCTGGACAAGCGCTGCACTTACCGCTGAGTGCGAAGCTGCCACATATAATAACAAAGGAGCCCCTGGCATTGGTGGAGTCAATGTTGTTAGATCTATTAAATATTGTTTTAGCTCTTCAAAAGCCTTCTGCTGGATTGGTCCCCATTGAAAGACTTCGGCTGACTTCAGCACTTCGAAGAATGGTAAGTTTCTCTCTGCTGATCTGGATATGAATCTATTGAGAGATGCCAATCTTCCTGTCAATCTTTGAGCCCCCTTCTTTGTAGTTGGTGGCTCCATCCAAAGTATAGCTTCAATTTTACTTGGATTAGCTTCAATTCCCTTTGTTGAAACCAAGCATCCAAGAAATTTCCCTTTCTTCACCCCGAAGACGCATTTTTCTGGATTTAATTTTAGGCCAGCTTGCCTGAAACTGGCGAAGGTCTCCTGCAGATCAGCAATATGATTCTCCTGCTTCGTGCTTTTGACAATGATGTCATCAACATAAGTTAGCACATTTCTGCCTATTTGAGATTGGAGAACCTTCGCAGTCATTCGGCTGAAACTTCCTCCAGCGTTTTTGAGCCCATCAGGCATCCGAAGATAGCAATATGTGCCACTTGGAGTTATAAAGCTAGTCTTCGGCTCATCTTCCTTCTTCATCCAAATTTGATGATAGCCTGAATAACAGTCTAACAGACTCATGAGCTCTGAAGAAGCTGCTGCATCAACTAAAGAGTCTATCCTTGGTAGTGGGAATTCATCCTTCGGACAAGCCTTGTTAAGATCTGTAAAATCGATGCACATTCGCCACCTGCCGTTGGCCTTTTTTACCATAACAGTGTTAGCTAGCCATTCTGGGTACTTTACTTCTCTGATAACTCCTGCACTGAGGAGTCTTTTGACTTCGTTGCGAGCACCTTCGACCTTATCATCTGACATTTTCCGAAGCCTTTGCTTTCTGGGTCTGAAGGATGGATCGACATTGAGCGAGTGCTCAATAACATCCCTATTAACTCCGCATAGATCATTGGCTGACCATGCAAAAACATCTTTGTTATTGAACAAAAACCTTATCAAGGTTTTCTCCTGCTCTTCGGATAATTGAGAGCCTAACAGCACCTTCTGCTCTGCTATGTCCTCACATAAAAGCATAGGCTTCGGCTGATCTGCTGAAGCTGCTTTCTCCCTTCTGAATTTGTACTGTTCACAAGCTTCAGCTCCATCTATGTTATGGATTGCTTTTGAGTCAGTCCAATTGCCTTCGGCCCTTCTTGCAGCTTCCTGACTTCCATGGATAGAAATGGGTCCCTGATCCGAAGGTATCTTCATGCAAAGATAGGCAGGATGAAGGATTGCTTCGAAGGCATTGAGAGTACCACGACCAATAATTGCATTGTAAGGGTATTCCATGTCAACAATGTCAAACACAACTTGCTCAGTTCTAGTGTTGTTGATGAACCCGAAGGTCACTGACATGGTGATCTTGCCCAGTGCTACAATCTGTCTTCCTCCGAAGCCACAGAGAGGATGTGTAGCATCATGAATCTTATCTTCTGGCTCTTGCATCTGTCTGAAGGCCTTAGCAAATATGATGTCCGCTGCACTGCCTGTATCAACCAAGACATTGTGGACCAGAAATCCTTTGATAACACAAGAGATAACCATGGCATCGTTGTGTGGGTAATCTTTGAGCTGAAGGTCCTCTTGGGAGAAGGTAATAGGAATGTGAGACCATCTTGACTTGATGAAGGGTCCTTGCACCCCAACATGCTGTACCCTTCTCTGTGCTTCCTTCTTCTGTTTCTTGTTAGCTGGCTCTGAGGACGAGCCACCTGTGATCGGGAGCACCAACTTCGGGTCCGAAGCAGCTCCAGCTTGGTCGTTGAACGAAGCCATCAGCTCAAAAAAGTGGAAGTGAGTTCACCGGAGGTGGGCGCCAATGTTGGGGACTTGTTCTCAAATGCTTAAGATTAAGAACAAGGCAACATAAAATGTTAAATGTTAATGCCCTTCGTCCATGAAACATTATTCCCTCAAGAACAATGGATCTTGGACGAAGGTTGATAAAAGTATAATTACGAAGCTCAAATCTTCGTAATAAAATTTCAGTAAAAAATTATGAAATGACATAAAACGATAGGTATGAAAGGAATAAATACATCGTAGATGAATTACATTGTATTTACATAATGTATTGAACTATTGAATACAATAATACCTTTGCCTTGGCAAAGAGTTGGATTCCGAGAGATACGATTGTAATTAATCGAATGCCTGAACAATAACGGAATACTGTTCACTATTTATAGGCACAGGACGCAGCCTGTGAGGAATTACAAGTATGCCCCTTATAAAAACTTACAACATTGACTCAGACCTTTATGGACTAAAAGGTCATTCTATCTTTAAGTCGGTTTGTAATGCCGAAGCTTTACGAAGAGGAACCTTCGGCTATCTTATACAAACAGCTTCATCCGAGGACCACTTCTTTCTATAAGACCTTCGGCGACGAAGCATAGACCCAACAGGGCCCATTTTCTTTTTCCTGAAGTTATCTATGCTAGTGAATGATTAGATCAAGACTTCGTCTCCCTAACAGCCTACCTCTCTTTGGCAACGCACCTAGCTTGCGGCGGGGTCGAGTGCCGAGGAGTTCGACAATGACGGAGAATGCATGGTCATATGGAGGCGCGTTGAAGCTGCCTTGGCGGTAGGATTACAGTCAGAGGAACAGGCCTGCTCCTGTCGGACCTAGGGACGACGAGGTCGAGGGTAGAGAATGTCGAGGCGGAGGAGAAGGCTGATCGACATGATCTATGGGGAGCGGTTGTCTAGCGACGACGGCGTGACCTCTAGGGGAGCGACACCCAGCGACGGAAGAGAAGCTTGTGTCCGCACGCTAGATCTGTCAGCCTCGCTACATGGGAAAGTGGAAAAAAAAGGCACACTAGACCTAGCTACCTCGCCGTGTGGGAAATGGAAAAATAATCACGCGGGTGTGAAGAATTGACGTCAACTGTATTTAGAGAGTGTCCATTGAATTACAAAATCTGGAGAGGAATGATGTCCAGTAAGTAATTAAATTTAGCAAGTCTATTTAAAGACTTGTTGGTGAGGCATTCTTGAATTTAAGATTTATGGAGTTGTTTGGAACAATGGCTATCAATTTTGAACATGTTATCATAAGCAAGCCTACACTCAAACGATTCTCGTCAATACTTTACTTATGCAGGAGGGTTCTATACCATCCTAAAGAAAACTAGACAATGCTCGTCTACTGATTCGTTCAACTTCCGTATGGACCTTTATGTTATAGGTATGTACATGCTATAATATTTTTCTCGAATTAGTAGAATCATTTTTATCCAAACAATTGTACATGCTAATTTTGTAAATATTTCAAATCTACTCTCATTAATTTCGCACATACTTCGTATTTGATACGACTCTCAACCACTTCTCCTCTCCGAAAACTGCTGATTTTTAGCGGGTTCTAGGGACTATTTTTCAGTCCCTCTATTTTATTATACTTTAGTCTCTAATTGCTAAATACAGAAACTAGAGTTTTAATTTTCATATTTAATAATTTAGGAACTAAAATAAAATAAAATGAAGAGACTAAAAAATAGTAACTAGAAACGAAACACCTACCTAATCCAGGATTTGATTGTAGTACTAGTAGGCTGTAAAATGATCTAGTTGGAAATTAGAAGAACTATAGGTCCTTGAGGCAAAAGTGCAGCTATTTAAATGCCTTTTCCCGTCCGGAAACTGCGCATTTCAGGACCAGAGCAGAATTCCTCGTTTCTTTCAAACCGCAAGAAAACTAAGCAGCACATAATTACCATTTCTGCCCTCCGTCCCCTCTCAACTCCGTCGTCGCGACCTGCCGCGCCGTCATCGCCGGCGGCGACCAGCACGTGCAGTGGACCAGTCGCGAAGCAACCGCGCAGAAGAGAAGGGTAAAAACAGGACTGTTGGAAGTCGAGTCGAGAAGCAACAGCAAGCAGCAGCTTGGGGGGTAGGTGGGGCAACGCAGCAGAGATAGTCCAATTCGCCGCCTTGCCGGCCACTGACCTCGCCGGCGGCGGGGTCCCCTCTGTTGGAGCCGACGGATCCGTTGCCCCCTCCTATCCGAACCTGATCCACCCATGGTACTGTTCCGGATCCTTTGCTTGTCTAGCCCTTTGCTTTCCCAACTACTGCTACTAGCTTGTGTGCTGGGCGTGCTTCGCTTCGCCTGGCTGCTGATTGAATCATATTTCGCTGGGATTCGCGACTCTGTATTGGTTCAGAATTCAGATGGCTTAATTGAGATGTGAGCTGCTGCTTGCGCATTCGGAAGCCTTAGTGTGTGTGTGTTTGTTTCTCTCACAAATAAGTTAAAATATGCTAGCATTGGGTAGCTTATTTCAGTTTATTTGTGATCCAAAAGTGTTATTTCACCTTCCTACTCTTTCACCATAATACAACTTATAAAATCTAGAAGAGAAACAAACATGGCCTTAGTCAATGATAAAATTGTCAACCCTAGCTGTATAAGTAAACGATTTCTTGCACAGCATGCTCTGCTCTCGGTACAGTAATTACAGCTTTTAAAAGGAGCTTCACAGCTATTTTTGGAGTTTGCTTACTTTCTGTGCGTGCCGATTTAAGAGGAAGCCCCACCCTGAGATTTTGGGGGTCCAGAATGAAATTTTAAATAGAGACCCTTGTTAATATTACATGTAATTTTTACCACTAAAACTTCAATGTGATCTATTAAAAATCATAACCTTGATAAGTTGTTTATGCTCCCGCGAGGGTGTTGTGTGACGTCTACCGTCACCATCTCAGCTGACTTGGTGTTTTTAGTTTGAGAAGTCACTTTATTCTGGATCAGGTGATTTATCATGGGTTCATCATATGAATTTTGATATATTTCTTATGTTAGTAATTATTATTAGCTAGTAAGGAACGAGGTAACAGAAGACCAATCCATTCAATTTCACTAACCAAACAAAAAATAATAATAAGTAAAAGGAGAATATAATACTTGTTCTTCTAACCGTACATTATGCGTTCATTATGTACATAAATAGAGTAATCTTATACTATTAATATTATTTGTGTGTGATATGGGGCCCTATGGCCTGAGGGGCCCCGGATCTGCCGCACCGTCCGACCCCCCCTCAGGGCCAGCACTGCTACCCTCACACACACCTTTTTTTGTCTCATTTGGAACTTAATAGACAACGTGATTGTATTTCTTGTACAGTGTTGTGTATTCACGCTACAGTATTCTTACTTCACTTAATAGATGAAAGCATCATGTTAAATATTAATGATAGAAAACCTAGCTTTTGTTTGCAATGAAGTTTATGTAGCAGTAATGTCATAACTGCTGAATAAGATATATATGAAGAATATTATATTCAGGTTTCACCTCTGATTTGTGACCTAGTGCGAAAGAAACCTTAGTTTGAGTTTGGATGAGCTTCAAGTTTGCTAGCAATGAATCAATGATGTTAGGGCTGGAAATAGAACTACAATTTTCATAGGTCAGTATGCACATTTCTTGTTGGTTGTGTATGAAAGACATTTTATATCAAGTAGGCGACCAAGGATGTTCCTTAATACAGGTCTGACTTAAGTTGTTCTAGAAAACATTGATTCTTTGACGAGCCAGCAGTAAGGACTAAATTAGTTTTTGATAGTTGCTATATAATTTTTTTATGTGGCATGTAAAATTTTAATACCACTATACCAGAATCTTGTTCTTATGGTTTAAAGTTGCATACATGAATATCTCAAATTGCATTTTCCCTATTCCTTTAGTGGTTTGGGCTCTTACTGATCTCTCAAGTTTATTGATTGATATTTAACGCATAGTTGCCTCAAGAATATACCATTTACATTTAGTATGCTGTTCGTATTTGTATTACCTACCTGCTCTCCATGTACTTATCAATATCAAAGTTATTAGCAATCTGCATACCGTCTGTATAATAAACCATTTCTTTGGGGCCTTATAAGTCATAAGAGACCCTTGCAATTGTACTGAAAATTGCAATGCTTTGGATATACCAGGCAGTGCTCCTAATCACTGTGCTAGTTATAACATATTGCTACTGTACTTCAGAATTTGGTTAAGCGCTGAGATACATAATTGATGCATAAATTGGAAGTGCAAATTTCCATTCTACTTTCATGCATGACTGAGTAACATATTGCATAAGTAGGGTTCAAATCAATCATTACAGAGGAGCTACAGAATTTATTTCTTATATATCACTATAAAAGGTAACATCCAGCCTCAACTGTTTGGGGATAAAGAAAACAAATATTTTTCCATGAAATTTTGTTGTGTCCCAGAGTTTATTTTGTTATTCCTAGGATAAGTTTTTTTGGTAGTAAATCTGCTCTGGCTGTTTGCCAGATGCCAGGGGTTACTGTATGCTATTTCTTTGCTTACCTTGTTGTCACCTCATTCCGCTGGAAGCTGGATTCTCCATCTTCTTTCACTCTTTCCCTCTGAATGATGCTCTGAAACAAATTGATTTCACTTTTTGTCCAAAATCTCATCGTCTACCTTGGAAGCCTGTTAAACATATTCATCAACTTCAAGTTTTGGCATAGTACCTTAACCCCAATTGGTCTTACTAGGCTAAGAGAAGAGATGCCTACTTTGTTGAATGGTGGAGGAAAGGTTCATCTAAGATTCCTAAAAACAAAAGAATAGTGTTGTCATCCTTGGAGCTTGGACCCTTTGGAAGCATAGAAATAGGTGTGTTTTTTATGGAGCTCAACCTTGCCTTACTACCCTCGAGGAGGCGTTTAGAGATGAGCTGCAGCTATGGTTTTTGGCAGGTGCTAAGAACATGCACACTCTTTTTGATCCTGGCTAGAGGGTTTAGACTTTTAGTGTGCTGTGGCGTTTGTGTAGTAAGGCAAGGTGCTAAGAACATGCGCACTCAATAAGTCACATCTATAATAATTCAACAAAATGTGTCTGAGTTCTTCAAAATAGTGTCATGAGAAGCAAGGGAGGGAGAGGTAGACAATGCTTTAGACATAAGGTTACTCCTTAGCTTTGTTTTCCTTGACATTTCATTGCTTATTGCACTGTTTCTCTCACAGGGAACTCCAGTTAATATCATCGTTGGTTCTCATGTTTGGGTGGAAGACCCAAATCTAGCTTGGATAGATGGAGAAGTTATTAGCATAAAAAACAATGAAGTACATGTGCAGACATCGAATGGGAAAAAGGTACCGCTTGCTGTTTCTCCTCATGTGTTCTGCATAAGGTCTCCATCTTGCTACGAATATGAATTCAAATTATCTTGGTGTTTTCCTGCTTATTGCCTTAGGAATATTGGTGTTATTCTAGAAAGGAAGTTCTACAGTTCTGTTCCAGTATTTTACCCGAGTTGTAAAGGAAAACCTGGATAAAAAGATTAAAGAATTCCATACCATCCAGGAGGTGAGATTGAGTGAGCAGAAACCCTCGCCCGGAGGGGGGGGATAACCGGATAAGTGTATGGGTTAGAGGCAAGGATTTATTCCCATAAATCCCAATCCCAAATCAAAGAATCTACCTTTCATATCTTCCCAATTCTACGCATAATAGAATTGGCATACCTATCTATATTATTGTGGAATTCCTCTCTTTGGTCGGTGACTATTATCTAGTTATTTCTAGTGGCATCCTGGAGGGGGATGTCTTAACTACCCTCGAGTCCGATCTCGGGTAGGCGCTTAGGCAATGTTCTAATAAGAAGGTCATCCCCTCCCGGGATGGGGCTCCATTCCAATAATAAGGATAATGACAGAAAATGGATTTTGAAAGTATGCTTTTGCACAGGTTACCACAGACAGGTCAAAAGTATTTCCCAAGGATATGGAAGCTCCACCAGGAGGAGTTGATGATATGACAAGACTTTCATACTTACATGAACCTGGTGTTCTACAGAATCTTGCTACCCGCTATGAACTGAATGAAATATATGTGAGCTTGTTACCCTTTTTACCTAAAAAATCTTCCACCAAATAAATTGCATAAGTTGCTCATGATAACAAGTTGTTTGAACTCTCAGACTTACACAGGCAGCATTTTGATTGCTGTAAATCCATTTCAAAGATTGCCACATCTTTATGATACCCACATGATGGAACAGTACAAGGGTGCAGATTTTGGGGAATTGAGTCCCCATGTCTTTGCTATCGCGGATGTTGCTTACAGGTGCATTCTTGTTGTATAAATACTCTATTTATATATATGGTAACATGCCATTCATGTACTAATTTACATAACTGCATTACTCTGATGCAACCTGTCAATGTGAACCAGGGCAATGATAAATGAAGGGAAAAGCAACTCTATATTGGTCAGTGGTGAAAGTGGTGCTGGGAAGACTGAGACAACGAAGATGCTTATGAGATATTTAGCACATTTAGGTGGGCGATCTGGAGTAGAAGGACGTACAGTGGAACAACAAGTTTTAGAGGCAAGACCGTTTAACCTCATTTATTTATCTGCTTGCTATATGCATCATTTAGGTGGAATGGGAAAACATATATATTGGTTGAATGCCTTATAATTCTACCATACATAATTTCAGTCCAACCCAGTTCTTGAAGCTTTTGGTAATGCTAAAACTGTGCGAAATAACAACTCAAGGTAAGTCTTTGATGGGTTGCTATCTGTTTCCCCTTTGGATACCATCAAATGGTCGTTTGACATTCCCATTTCTTTTCAATTTCTGGTAAAGTCGCTTTGGCAAGTTTGTTGAGATCCAATTTGACAAGACTGGACGGATCTCAGGAGCTGCTATCAGAACTTACTTGCTGGAAAGATCACGTGTGTGCCAAATTAATTCTCCAGAAAGAAATTACCATTGCTTTTATTTTCTTTGTGCCGCACCACCTGAGGTACATTTCCAAACTGAGTCACTTGTGCTATATGGTTCTTGATATTTAGGCATGTAACTCAACATGGTTGAAAAAGGTGTATACCTTACTATGGATCATTCTAATCCGCAGTACACTCAGAGGTACAAGCTGTCTGATCCTAGATCTTTCCATTACCTCAATCAGTCGAGCTGTATTGAGGTGGATGGAATCAATGATGCTGAAGAGTATTTAGCAACACGAAGAGCTATGGATATAGTTGGAATCAATGAGGAAGAGCAGGTATCTGCCTTGTTATTCTGAAGCTACTAGAATGTTAATTTCAGGATTAATGTCAACCATCATAATTCGTTTATCTTACAGGAAGGTATATTCCGGGTTGTAGCTGCTGTACTTCATCTTGGAAATATAAATTTTGCCAAGGGAACAGAAATCGATTCTTCTGTAATCAAGGATGATAAATCCAGGTTCCACCTTAATATCGCAGCAGAACTTTTGAAGTGAGTGCATATTTCTCCTTGATAGAATGCTTGATTTTTTTATCTGTTCAGCATAACCAAAAAAATGCTAAGCACTGAAATTTTGTGCAGATGTGATTGCCAGAATTTAGAGAAGGCGCTGATAACACGAGTTATAGTCACGCCTGAAGAAGTTATCACTAGAACACTTGATCCTGCTTCTGCAGTTGCTAGCAGAGACGCATTAGCTAAAATAATATACTCCCGATTGTTTGATTGGTAAGAACCTTCCTCACCTGTCAGAAAATCACTGTTAGGTTTCAGTGTTCATATCCTGACATCTGTTATTACTGTGATCTTGTGCACAGGATTGTGGAAAAAATTAATGTCTCAATTGGACAGGACCCAAACTCAAAACAGTTAATTGGAGTTCTTGATATCTATGGTTTTGAGAGCTTCAAAGTTAACAGGTTAGTGTTTTGTAACTCTTCTAAACTAGGTAAAACATTTGCACAATAGAATGAACTAAACAGAGCTGTTGAACTGAATTATTGAACAGTTTTGAACAGCTATGTATCAATTATACAAATGAAAAGCTGCAACAACATTTTAACCAGGTATATCATGACTTTATTCTCGATGATATGACTTTATTCTTGACCTAATGTAAATATGTGGCATTTGTTATGCAGCACGTGTTCAAAATGGAACAAGAAGAGTATACCAGAGAAGAGATAAACTGGAGTTACATCGAGTTTGTTGATAATCAAGATGTGCTAGACTTGATAGAGAAGGTATGCACTACATACTATGACATGGTCCACTAAATGCAAGTTTGTTGGTTTGCAGCACACACGCACGCACTGAGTAAGATAATGTACCTCAATCTAAACATTAGCCAATTAACAAGCACCGGGTAAGATAAAATGTCTAAAAACACATGGAATGATGTAAAATTAGTTGAAAACTAAAAGACAATTAAGAAGCACCGAGTAAGAAGAAATATTTGGAAAATACATGAAATGACTTAAAATCAGTTGGAAAACTAATTAAAGGACCGAATAAGATAAAATGACTGAAAATCAGATGGAATGCCTTAGACTAGATAAAAGAACTGAAAACAGGGTTTAATGTCTTAAACTGGTTAATGACTAAAAATTTAAAATCAGAGAGGACTATCTTAAACTAGATAAAAGGATTGAAACTAGGGTTGAATGTCTTAAACAATTTAAAATGACTGAAAAAAGAGTGGAATGTCTTAAACTGGTTAAAGTTGACTAAAATTAGAGTTAGACGTCTTAAAACTGGTTAAAATGACTGAAATCAGAGTTGAATCTCTTAAACTAGCTAAAATAACTAAAACACAGTGGAATATCTTAAACTGGTTAGAATGACTGAAATCTGAGTGACCTATCCTAAACTGGCTAAAAGGACTGAAATCAGAGTGGAGACTCTTAAAACAGGTTACCAGTTAGATGGAGCGGACCCGAAAACAAAAAAAACTGCGTTGCTTTGATCTCTGGTTGGTCTGACTACACCATTGTGTGTGGATGATGGACTGTTGGATCCATCACACGAGGTGACAAATAGCATATCTATCTATCTATCTATCTATCTATATACATTAAAAATGCAAGACTTGGGTCTACAGCTCAAAACTCATTTTTTATGCTCTATATTTCTAAGGTGAGCTAGGTTTTGGTGAAACAAAATTTTAAGTATTTGGTAATGGAATTTCTGAGGGAAACTGTGTTGTTTCAAATCGTCTTAGAACTGTTAGAATGGACGCACTAACCAGTTCAACCCAAAAGCTTAAGCTGATGGGAGAAGGTAGCCAATCCACTTATACACTTCAACACCCCCACTCACGTGCAACCAGAGAGAAAGGCGCAAAAGTGGAAATAAATGGGTGGAGGCACAAATAAAGCCTCTGCCAGGATTCGAACTCGAGACCTCTGGCTTTGATACCATGTTAGAATGGACGCACTAACCAGTTCAACCCAAAAGCTTAAGCTGATGGGAGAAGCTAGCCAATCCACTTATACACTTCAACAAGAACTACATATCTCACTAGTAACATGTATTCTCATGTTTTCAGAAAGGTGGATTGATTGCACTTCTGGATGAAGCATGGTATGTTTTGGGAATTCCCACTTGCAAGCGATGTTGATCCTTCAATTACTATGGCAATTGGCAACTAGCTGTTTGTTATTTCAATTCACTGTTATCTGACTGGTTATAATTTGATGACTTCTTTCCCTAAAAACTTCTGTGCAGTATGTTTCCTAGATCTACACATGAGACGTTTGCGCAGAAGCTATATACAACATTTAAGAATAACAAGCGGTTTGCCAAGCCAAAGCTTTCACGCACTGATTTTACAGTAGTCCATTATGCTGGCGATGTAAGTCTTCTTCGTAAAACGATATGCATATTCTTAGTAAAAGGATATGCATATTCTTACCAAGATATTTTTTTGGTACCATCCACAGGTGACATACCAGGCTGATTATTTCTTAGACAAGAACAAAGATTATGTAGTGGCTGAACATCAGGATCTGCTGAATGCTTCTTCATGCCTATTCGTAGCTGGTTTATTCCCTCCTCTCCCACAGGAGACAGCAAAGTCTTCAAAATTTTCATCCATTGGATCACGTTTTAAGGTGTGAAATTCTGTTCTATTTTTAATCCAATTACAAGTATGCTTATTCAAAACGTTGCACTAAAAATCTTTCGCCGTATCAATAATAGGTCTCTTTCATAGATACCATTTCCTCCCTATGTGTATTCTTGGGAGCATCAGTTGTGAAATATATATATTCCCCGTTGCATATTTTTGCCCTTAAAAGAACATTTGGTGCCAATGTTGAAACGTGATATCCATGTTGCTCTGTCACTTCAATCCATGCCTGGAACCTGATCCACATATTAGGCTTTGATCTATGTCAGTGTCTTATTTCCCTATTCAACCTTTCCCAATACATAAACAGCTGAGGGGGGGTTTGAGGCAGCTTTTGGCATTCCTAGCATGGCACCTGATGCATTTTATTGCAGACAATTTGATATGCTAATGTTAGCTTGACCGGACCAAATCCCAAGCATGCTTTTATTTGGGGGTCTTCTTTATCTAGACCAAAATTAAATAAAAGTCCCCCTCTTAGTTGTGGTTTCAGCCTGGTTTTGATGGTGTTTATCCACAATATAGTAGCGTACAATAGTACATCACGCCTGGTCAGCTTGTTAAATGGGTTGGGCTGGATGCTAATTACACATTTTGTTAAGACTGCAAATGCACAGAAGATCATATACTGGTCTGCTATATATAGGCCGGATGGCCTCCTGCATTGCTTTCTTAGCTTTCCCCTCTCCCTTGCTAGCTTTTCTCTTTTCTCTGGTGTTGCTCTTTGTTTTCTGTACAGTTCGTTTATTTTGAATTAATATATTTTTTTCTGCTGTTGGGGTTTCCCCTACAGCCTTTTCCAATAATAAAAAAGAAAGTTTAGGTTGAACATAATCCGGGCATTGGATTGAGAATTTATAATGTTGATTGAGATTAGATAATAGGCTTATTCTTCTTTGCTTCATTATGAAGTTCACATGCGAAAGGGCCTCTAGCTGAGTCGGTTAGGCGGTCTGAGTAGCACTCCTCAGATCCTGAGTTGGACTCCCTGTGGGAGCGAATTTCAGGCTGTGGTTAAAAAAGTTCCCTCGTCTGTCACACGCCAAAGCACAGGTCTAAGGCCCGGTCCCGGCTACGGTGTCGTTATGTATGGGTGGGGCAGGGGTTCGAGAGTTTTCTTGACCTGTGGGAAGATCTTAATACAAAGCCCAGGGGCTGCCTTACTCCCCGCAGCCGAGTTTTTTTTTCTGAAGTTCACATGACTAGCTCTTAAATGGGTAAAAAATCTGGACTTGACCAATGTCACCTCTCACCTGTATCAAAATCTGCTTACTGTTCCTTAGTCACACTATTTTTTTTCCAAACATGACAATGTTTACTGACTAATAGACTCTGCACTTTGTCTTTAGATCACCAACTCTATTGTTTTTTTTTCTATAATCTTGTCGGATGCTGCTGAATATGATTCCACATTGTGTGCCATTGTATATTGCATGTCTATATGAAAATAATGTTTGAAATGCATACAGTTTTACCTTGTGACATCGTGCCTGATATGTGTATAAAAGTTATAAATCGATATATTGTTTTAAAATGTACCATGGTCCAACTTAAGTCATGTATCTATGCTTCCTTTGGTTTGCGTACATCTGTGTCACTACAATGATGTTTCTGCGAAAGAGCCTCCAGCGTAATGGTTAAGGCTTGAATTCCTTGATCATGGGCATGGTCCTTGTGGAAGCACCGCAATGGATGTGTCTTTGACAGAAAAAGGCCTAACATTGATGCTGCCCTTAGATCGGCTAATCAGGAAAGGGAGTTGTGGGAAGTGGCTGGAGCACAAAAAATGTCCCTGCTGACTTGCCCTATCCCTGGATTGCAAGATCTTTAGCTAGTGTTTGTTTCAATCTGTTTTTGGTTGTGTTTCTTTCTGTCTTTCTAGTCATGGATGGATTCATGTACGCCTGTTGGTGGCCACCGTAAGGAGGCTCTTTGTACTGGTCCTATATGACCTTAATTTCTTTCTTCTTAATATAATGACACGCAGTCCTCCTGCGTTTCCGAGAAAAAAACGGCTTCCGAGTAGCACCTCCAGGTCCCGGGTTCGATCCCATTAGGGGCGAATTTCGGGCTTGGTTTAAAAAAATCCCCTCTTTGTGCCCCGCTCGCTCCCAGGTTACGTCCTGTCCGCCACCCTCCGGCTGGGCCATTGTAGAGTGGGTGGTGACGGCCTGCTAGTGACGAGGGCCAGGGTTCAGGGATTTTCTCGGCCGGGATCGTATGTTACAGTCTCTTCTTAATATAATACCAGGAGGCGGTCTTTCCCTCCCCGGCCGAGTTTTTTTTACAATGATGTTTCTGGAAATGTGTGCTACCTCCCAGACGGTGTATGGCAGTGTATGTACATGGTTTCTCACTGTGCTATGTAGTGACATAGTATTGTGGAGATAAAACTTAGCATGCTGTCATGGACCTTCGGTCCATGGGATAGCTGTCTTCTCCGGCGAGGTTATACCCCTCTGCCGCAGGCTTGGTTCTAGGGTAGCAGCCCTAGGCGCTTGAGAGGGTCATTGCAAGGGAGAGATTGGTTTGATAATGATCTTGCTTGATTTATTCCCTGCTGCCATGCGGCTTATAAATAGCCCTATGACTAACCAACTTCTCCTACAAACTCTCAACTAACTCCTACTTTCTTGGACTTATCTGATGCTAACCAACTCTCCACAATTCTCTCATTTCAATCTTATTCTCTAACCTTATCCCAGCTCATCTCAATCTTATTCTCTAGCCTTATCCCAGCCTGGCTGTTGCCTCTCGCTCCCTATTATGACCATGACATCTCCCCCTCCCTTGAGGACCAGCTCGTCCTCGAGCTGCCATAGACTTACCTGACACGACTTAAGGTTAAGCCTTTTACATCTCGGCTTACCTTTATTATTTAAGACGAAAATACAAAATAATTATGGAACTAAAATATAAATTTGAACTGCAGTATGTCCTCCTGGATCCCAAGGAAAGAGCTGAACTGCGGACTTCACGTTGGATGAAAGGTGAAGGAGGAACCAACCCGTTCTTATGTTGGGTCTGTCCAGCACCAAGGCAGTTGCTCGAATGAAGGAGACGACCCTCTTTGGCCGTGCAGGGGGGCTGCATACCCAGATCTTGACTTCTGCAGGGGGTTCAAAAAGTATAGACGAGACCTGTTGGTTGGGCGCGCAGGCTGCGAGTTGGTGCAGCGATGAGCTGATCAGCAAGTGCAGCTTCCGCACCGCCCGCCTAACAAGGAAGCCGCGCACTGCAGCTTGCAGGCGCACCACGACCTGCTCATGTGATGACGGCCATGGGGTGGCCCTGGAGGCCACAGCAAGGTGCTTCTCCCCACGAAGGGACTGTACCTGGCGGCGTGCCAGGAACCCTCGCGCTGCCGCTTGAAGCCGCACTGCTGCTTGGAGTTCCTTCTCTGTCTTCTCCTTGTAGCGGTGGAACATCACAACGAATTGATCCCACTTCTCTTCGAGTCGAGTGAATGCATCTGGAGTTGGAGAGGGCGGGTGGGAGGGCGTTGCGGCGGCAGATGGCGCGGCGACTGGTGGTGGTGAGGGATGGGCGGCTGGTGGTGGTGAGGATAACCTGGAGCTGATACCAGGTGTCATGGACCTTCGGTCCATGGAGATAGCTGTCTTCTTCGGCGAGGTTATACCCCTCTGCCGCAGGCTTGGTTCTAGGGTAGCAGCCCTAGGCGCTTGAGAGGGTCATTGCAAGAGAGAGAGAGATTGGTTTGATAATGATCTTGCTTGATTTATTCCCTGCTGCTATGCGGCTTATAAATAGCCCTATGGCTAACCAACTTCTCCTACAAACTCTCAACTAACTCCTACTTTCTTGGACTTATCTTATACTAACCAACTCTCCACAATTCTCTCATCCCAATCTTATTCTCTAGCCTTATCCCAGCTCATCTCAATCTTATTCTCTAGCCTTATCCTAGCCTGGCTGTTGCGTCTCGCTCCCTATGATGGCGAGGTTATACCCCTCTGCCGCAGGCTTGGTTCTAGGGTAGCAGCCCTAGACGCTTGAGAGGGTCATTGCAAGGGAGAGAGATTGGTTTGATAATGATCTTGCTTGATTTATTCCCTGCTGCCATGCGGCTTATAAATAGCCCTATGGCTAACCAACTTCTCCTACAAACTCTCAACTAACTCCTACTTTCTTGGACTTATCTGATGCTAACCAACTCTCCACAATTCTCTCATTTCAATCTTATTCTCTAACCTTATCCCAGCTCATCTCAATCTTATTCTCTAGCCTTATCCCAGCCTGGCTGTTGCCTCTCGCTCCCTATTATGACCATGACACATGCCATTATGACTAATGAGTGCTTTACCCTTTTTGATTTTTTTTGGTTTTACCTTTGGTAAGCATGTAACCAATACAATTATTTTTCTTTTTATGTTCTAGTACATCAAAATAGGAACACGAGCTTGTTCATTCTCCTTAATGTTCTTTCTACGTATTTATTATTGATAACTGATATTCCTGTACAATTTTCAGCTTCAACTTCAATCCCTCATGGAAACTTTGAGCTCTACCGAACCCCACTATATTAGATGTGTGAAGCCAAATAATCTCCTTAAGCCAGCTATTTTTGAGAATACAAATGTTATACAACAACTAAGATGTGGAGTAAGATTCTTAAACTCTCAGTGTAATTGTTGTTGTTAGCACCAGTTGAACTAACTAAGATGTACCACAGGGTGTTCTCGAAGCTATCAGGATCAGCTGTGCTGGATATCCCACAAGAAAAACATTTTATGAATTTGTCAATCGTTTTGGTGTCCTTGCTCCTGAAGTTTTAGAAGGGAGGTAGGAAATCCACAAAGAAAACAAATGGACTTTTCTGCCCAATTTCAATCTATTCATTTGGCTTTTGTTTTTTCTTTGTATTGTTGTGCCTAGCAATGATGATAAGATTGCGTGCCAAAAGATTTTGGAAAAAATGGGTCTGGAGAATTACCAGGTAAGACATGGAACTGCTACTGTGATCCCATAGCTGCTGATTTTTCTCATGTTGTTTCTTTCATGCATTTGAACCTATACAAGGCATCTAATCACAACATAGTATTTTGGTGATCTGAACTATATTTTTTCTTACCTTTTTTTTTGCAGATTGGAAAAACAAAGGTGTTTCTAAGAGCTGGACAGATGGCTGATTTGGATGCTCGTAGAGCTGAAGTATTAGGAAGAGCAGCAAGAATCATACAGAGGCAAATACGTACATATATTGCAAGGAAACAGTTTGCTGAGCTTAAAAGATCAGCAACACAGCTGCAATCTTTTGTCAGAGGTACTCTTTCCTCTCTATGTTGAAGTGTTAGGCAAAAGTATTTCTCATGTCGATTTTCTCTTCTCAAGTTATATAAACTGTTGAATGCATGTGGCTTTGGAGGCATTCTTCTGACTTCAGACCAATCAATTTTTCTCTTGAAACCCAGGAACCTTGGCTCGTAAGTTGTATGAGTGCATGAGGCAGGAAGCAGCAGCAGTGAAAATACAAAAGAATATGCGACGCCACAAAGCACGGGAATCTTATTTACAATTGCAAGCAGCTGCAATCACATTGCAGACAGGTTTAAGGGCAATGTCTGCTCGCAAAGAATTCAGGTTCAGAAAGGAAACAAAAGCTGCTGTCCACATCCAAGTATGATTTTTTTCAATTAAGCTGCTATTCAAATTTCTGGTTTTTTGCACTATTGTTTCCTTCTGCAATATTTCTTTTTGTTTAATAATCATTTGATCAACATGCTATTTCAAACAGGCTCAATGGCGCCGCCACAGAGACTACTCACATTACAAGAATCTGCAAGGAGCAGCTCTTACTTACCAGTGTGCCTGGAGGCAAAGGCTTGCCAGAAGGGAGCTCAGGAAGCTCAAGATGGTATATTGTTAACTCTTACCATATGCGGTCCTCCAGTTTTCCATGCTATGGCACATACTTAAACACTTCATTTGATGAACCATCTGTAGGCGGCAAGAGAAACAGGAGCCCTAAAAGAGGCCAAGGATAAACTTGAGAAGCGTGTTGAAGAACTCACCTGGCGCTTAGGATTGGAGAAGCGATTAAGGGTAGTGTACCTGCACTTGCTTTATTTCTCTTCTTATCGTGTCACTGGTTTAAATTTGTTAATTGTGGACTTATTCTTATGTTCTTAATTCGCAGACTGACCTTGAGGAAGCAAAAGCCCAGGAAATTGCTAAGCTGCAAGAGACGTTGCATGATATGCAGCTTCAAGTTGAAGAGTCAAAGGCCATGGTAGTTAAGGAGAGGGAAGCTGCTAGAAAGGCAATTGAAGAAGCACCTCCAGTAATTAAAGAGACTCCTGTGCTAGTCGAAGACACAGAAAAGATTAACTCACTGACGACCGAAGTTGAACAACTGAAGGTGTGGTGTCAGATGATCTTTCTTTAGGACATTTTTCATTGACAACTTACAGTAACATCTACATCCCATTGGATCACTTGTTGCTTATCATATGAATTCAAATGCTGTTAACCATCTCTGTTTCATAGTTTGTGAAATATCTAGAATAAAAACGATCATATGAATAAAATGTCAGTCATCTCTAACAACTTGTAAAATATTCAGAATGAGATAATGATTGAACTAAGAGGATGCTTTGTGCTTGGAATTTGAAAACATATGCTTGTTTCGTGATTCAGTTGAAGTTATACCTTTTTTATTATTGCAGGCTTTGCTGCTAACTGAAAGACAAGCAACAGAAGCTGCAAAAAGAGAACACGCTGAATCTGAACTGAGAAATGAAGAACTAATTAAGAAATTTGAGAGCGCAGAGAAAAAGATTGAGCAACTTCAGGAAACTGTCCATAGGTATAACATAAATAAAGTTTTAGAATATTCTCTCTCCTTCCAAATTATATGACATTTTGTTTTTTCTAGATACATAGCTTTTGCTATGTACTTAGATATATAGTCTAGATGCATAGCAAATCAATGTATCTAGAAAAACCAAAACATCTTAATATCTTATAATTTGGAATAAGGGTGTATCTAGTTAGTCTCACCTATCTAATATGATTCACCACACTTTTCGTTATACTATATGTATTTTCATTGAAACAAAACCAGGCTGGAGGAGAAAGCAACCAACATGGAGTCTGAGAACAAAGTGCTCCGTCAACAAGCTGTTGCAATTTCTCCTACGTCAAAATCATTAGCTGCATATCCTAAGTCTCCTTTCCAGGTATGCCAGGTTCCTGCATACTACAGGCATTCTGTACATTTGTTTCGTTGCAGTGACATAATAATATTCTAAACTAACGCTACTTTGTTAGCTGAAAACTCCGGAGAATGGGAATGCTCTAAATGGAGAAGTGAAGTCATCACCAGTAAGTGAAAAGGACAGTGTAAAAAACATTTCACATACAATTCTGAAGTAACTCGTATTAAGTGATAACCTTTTTATGTCCTGAAACCTTTACATAGGATATCACCCCTATCTTACCAAACCCCAAGGAGCTTGAGGCTGAAGAGAAGCCACAAAAATCACTTAATGAAAAGCAGCAGGTTTGCTATTTGTGATTACTCCTTTGTTCGGTCTACCTTGGTTCACTAAGGCCATGCACTTCGGTTTGATCCCGAAGTCATATCAGTTGTGATTTCTCTTCATCATATACGGATCTTGTGCTCCAGGAAAATCAAGACCTACTGATCAAGTGTGTATCACAAGATCTGGGATTCTCCAGTGGCAAACCTATTGCAGCTTGCCTTATCTACAGGTGTCTTCTACACTGGAGATCATTCGAAGTTGAAAGAACTGGTGTTTTTGACCGTATTATTCAAACAATTGGCTCTGCTATTGAGGTAATGGACTGTGCTTCTTTGTTCGACTTTGCTCCCTTTTTCTTGTAGAGCTACGCTTTACAATTTGGTTGCCTAGTATACTGACTATTGAACCGGTATATTATGCTTTCGTGATACCACTGGAACCATGTAAATGTAGCTAGAGTTCATATTAAAAATTTTGAATACCGCAGGAACAATGGAGTAAAAGTTCATTCTTCATAGTTGATATTTTGTGCTGTTGCTATATACTAAGTTCAATAAGGCTTTTTTGATGGAATGAAGGGTTTCAATAGTGTCATAATTCTTGGGGCTTGGTGCTTATGGCTCAGTCGTAATAAAGCTGTTTTTGATGGAGTGAACCTTTCCATTAGCTCGGTTAAAAGGTTGTTTTTAGATGAGTTGATTAGCTGGGGTAAGGCGGAAGCTAAGCATATAGACAGTCTGGGGCTTATTGTCACCTTAAATAGGGTCTAGTCGGGCCTGTCAGCCCTCTCCTTTGCTTTGTTTCGCCTTATTGGGTGTTGGAGAGGAGGCATGGGTGTTAGGTCTTGGTGATCGGGTCCAGTGTTTTTTTTTCTGCCCTACAGGGCGTTGTATTTCGGTCCACTTTGGACATTTCCTCTCTTAATATAATGATGCGCAGCTCTCCTGCGCGTTCGAGAAAAAAATATTTTGTGCTGTTGCTATATACTAAGTTCAAATTCTTTCATTCCAAAGTCCCAGGACAACAATGACAAGTTGGCATATTGGCTCTCGAATTCATCCACACTGCTGCTGCTGCTGCAACGAACACTGAAAACAACTGGAGCAGCTGGATTCACTCCTCAAAGGCGCAGGTCATCTGCTGCATCTTTTGGGAGGGTGTTTTCGGTAAAGCATTTTCTTGACCCCTGTTTTTTTTACTTGGCATTCTAGTTTTCTAGTCAAGAAAACTATGTAATTCACTGTTTCTGAAATATAAAGGGGATGCGAGCCTCACCACAAAGTGCTGGGCGTGCTTTTATGGGAAGTCGCTTGATTGGAGGTCTAGGTGACCTTCGTCAAGTTGAAGCCAAGTACCCTGCCCTGCTTTTCAAGCAACAGCTCACAGCTTTCCTTGAGAAGATCTATGGAATGATAAGAGACAATTTGAAAAAGGAGATATCTCCTTTGCTTGGCCTTTGCATCCAGGTACCAACAATTGTCATTATACTATTTGTTATTTATGGAGTTGACATCATGACTTATTGCTTACTCGATCTCTAATTTCCAGGCACCAAGAACATCCCGTGCAAGCCTAATTAAAGGGTCACGTTCCCAAGCAAATGCCTTAGCTCAGCAAACTCTGATTGCACATTGGCAGAGCATTGTGAAAATATTGACAAATTACTTGAATGTTTTAAAAGCAAATTATGTATGTCACCTAAACTATGAGTTGACATGACTCACATCCCATTTTTTAAGTATTTGCATTGACATGATTCTCATTGATTTTGACAGGTCCCTTCAGTCTTAATCAGCAAAGTGTTCACTCAAATCTTTTCATTTATTAATGTTCAGTTATTTAATAGGTATGATTCATAGTTGCTCTACCTGTGCTACGTTAAGTTCTCTTTCTGGTTTTAAGGAAGTCCTTGTATTGTAGTCTTCTTCTTCGACGGGAGTGCTGTTCATTTAGCAACGGAGAATATGTGAAAGCTGGATTGGCAGAATTAGAGCAGTGGTGCATTTATGCAACAGAAGAGGTAAAGACAAACTCTTTTTTTTTTATAACTTTGGACAATATTGGATTTATATGCTAATGTTATGTTGCACGGACAGTATGCAGGTTCTTCCTGGGAAGAATTAAAACATATTAGGCAGGCTGTTGGATTCCTTGTACGTATTCTATGCTGATTGGATGTTCTATTTTATTGTAACTTTTTTAAGCTGAAAATAGATATTCTATTATATTATAGGTGATTCATCAAAAGCCAAAGAAAACATTGAAAGAAATTACCAACGATCTGTGCCCTGTAAGTATCTCTGAACTCGGTTAACTTCAGCTACTCGTCAACATTTGCAAGTTATATGACATACAGCTTGTCACATGTTTTGTTAATCTCTCAGGTCCTTAGCATACAACAGCTATATCGAATCAGTACAATGTACTGGGATGATAAGTACGGTACCCACACTGTTTCATCAGATGTAAGCCTTGTTCTACTTGTTTAAGTTGTTAATCAGCTCAAATTTTCTCACTCTATTGTGTCAAGATATGGCGCTATTTGGTTTCTGATGGAAAAAAAAAAACAAAATGATGTTATAGGTCATCTCAAGTATGAGAGTAATGATGACAGAAGATTCTAATAACGCGGTCAGCAGTTCGTTCCTGTTGGATGATGATTCCAGGTTATTGTTTTTGCTTATTCCTACTCAGATATACGTATTGTTGACTTGAAGGCCGTTGCTTGACACAGTGTGCTCCTAATCACAGCATTCCGTTTTCGGTGGACGACATCTCGAAGTCGATGACAGAAATCGAGGTAACAGATGTCGACATGCCACCTCTGATCCGGGAGAATTCTGGCTTCACCTTCCTACACCAAAGAAAGGACTAACAGGGTGGTCCTTCCAGCTGCATGTCCCTTTTTGCACATTCTTTTTCTCCGCTCAACCTGTGCATAACTCATGTACATACGCTCGTGCCTTTTGCTCTCTGGTCAGGGCTTGTTAGATGTATTGTCTTTGGTTTGATTGGTTGGTTGGTTCTTTCCTCGATCCTCTCCCAATTTTGTTGGGCGAAGGGTCCACAATCTATGTTTCTCCATACTGTAGTGAAAAGGGGCCGGATGCCCCTGGTCTCCCCGAGCTGCTTTTGGAAAAGCTCGTGGTCATTAAGCAGTTAAGCTTGTGGAAAAGGTTCTCCACATCTACCGAGTCGTTCGTTGTGTCGCCTTCTTCATATGGATCATCGCCATATTGTAAATTGCAAATACGATTATAGTTGAAAAAAGAGATATTACAGTGATAGCAGTGTTCTGGAGTTTGGATCTCATGAATATTCTGCTGTTCATCTTGGTTATCGAGATGTTAGGATAATCTTGGAGGCACCTGCAAACTCTATATCAGGATGCATAATGGCGACAAAGATTATACACGAGTATTAATAGGCTAACAAAAGGTTAATCAGAGACTAGCCCGCATGCCATGTCTAGGACAAAAAATGCCATGACCAGTGACGCCAAAATTTGTTTAAGATGACTAATTATTTATAAATATAAATTGTGCGCCACGCAAGGGAATTTGTGACGTAACGACGATGCCGTATCAGGAAATCTGGGAGATTGGGACCCGTGCGTATAATTTTGGCGGTCGAGCCTGCGGATGCTCAGTCATATACTCATATCTATACACTATACTAACTATTAAGGTCCTATTTAAGATAGCTTCAACTTCAAAAAAAATTAATAAAGTTGGTGGAACAAGTCATTAGCTATTTCAGAAAATCATAGAGCTGGAGCTATAAGTCTTTAGAAGACATTTAGATAAATTATTTTATTTATTATTTAGATTAAAATATTTTTTAAAACTATGAAAATTGATATTATAAAATACAACTCCAAACTAGAGTCGAAACCTAGAGCCATCCAAAACACTACCTAAGACGATAGTGTAGACCACAGGTGGAACCATACCCCTGCCCCAACGTCTATAGAAAAATAGTCCACAAAATTATTGCGCGGGGAGGGAGATCGAACCCATGCGGCACCTTGGTATAGGCACCGAATGACACTAGCTATGTTCTACTAGCCACTTGAGCCCACATGTTTGTGTCTAATAGTCAATAGGTGTTATAAATATGTGTAGACTGAGTTTTTAAAATAATAAAAAAAATCATGTCAGATCGGGTCGACACTATGGGCCGAGACAGCGGCCCAAGCATAACACACCTCTCGGGTCGGGCTGGCATGTGCCCCATTGTAATAGTGTTGGGTCAATGCCACGACACTATTAAATAGATCGTGCCTCGGGCCGGTCCGCTAGACACGATCCATTGGGCCATCTATATCGACCCCTCCACGCTATCGTCGGTCGCAAGCCCTTACATCCCATGCTTCACGCATTGCCACACATCCCACGCTCCTCGCCTCCTCCGCGCCCGCGCCAAACGCCCACCATCCTCGCCTCCCTCCACTTCGCCCCCTCGCCTGCGTTTGCCCCACGTGTTGCCCCTGCCTCCTTGCCCCTCTGAACCATTGCAATAGACCCCCCTTGGTCCCCTCCCTCACTTTCATCCATCGCCTCCTCCTCGACGCCCGCGTCACTGGTAAGGATCTCGAGGGGCTCGTGGCCAGCGTCGAGGCGCTCAAGACTCCATCTAGGACCACGATGAACTGTCTTATTCGTATGTGCGTTATTTCCAAGAGGTGGACAAGGAGATGATGTGCATCCTGACCTAGGTCAACATCAAGGGCGTCACATAGGTGCGTCACATAGGTCACACACGTTGTGCGGCTAGGCATGGTCGAGACTCAAGAGGAAGTGCGACGCCATTGTTAACATCCGCTTCAGTGCCACCTCTGACGTGCCTTCCTTTGCTCTACTATGTCTACGCCGCCACCAAAGCCACAATACTAATAAGGTTTCCTCGCATCTCTCTAGCTAAATCGATAAGGGCATGTTTGTTTGAGAAAGAATTCAACCTAGAATTGTTCCAGTTGATCAAACCCTATATAAATTAAACAAATAATCTGGCTAAGAGTGGTTACGAGTGACCATTCCTTAGGAACCGAATAGGCCTTAAAGATATAGGTAGGTATACCGTAAAATCAGAATTCCACCATGGCTATGCATTTTAAGGACATGAAACTTAGGTGTCATGACAATATAGAACAACAATGCGTAATTTCATTGCTATGAATCCACATTACAAGCAAATTAGAAGAATCCAAACATCATACTTGGATAAAACTTTCTTGAGTTCGTCCTCTGTGCGTATATGTCCTAAGTTTGCAATAAAGATAGTAAAGCAAGGTGATATATCGCTTAAAGACTTTTCTCGTCCATCCTACACCAAACAAGCCATACTATCAAGTTCTTCCTTACAGCCGGTTCAAAAGAATCGACAAGAAGAGATTAAATTTACCTTTAATGTTGCCAAATGCGATAGAATATTTGACGAGCTACTAAAAATGGCAACATTAAATTAACTCATACTATTCCTCCTGTGGATGAATTAAAAAGATGTGCTTATTGTAAGTGGCATAATTCTTTTTCCCATGTCACCAATGATTGTAATGTTTTTCGTGACAGATACAATCGGCCATAAATGAGGGCTGGTTGGCTTTTCAGGAGATGCAAGTGGACACACAACCATTTTCCGTCAATACAATAGAACCCACATGCAAAAAGGTCTTGGTTTAGCCCGAAGTGGCCGATAAAGGCAAAGGCAAAAACATCATCATTGGTGATCCTCGTACGTCAAATATATCAGAAGAAGAGATTGCTCGGAAGGCTTCGGACAAGAAGACTAACAAGTCCGGAGGCGCCGGGGGGCAAACTCAATTAAGGAGCCGAGCACGGCAACCTGACCCGGGCATCGCTGACGGTCCGACACCTACGTGCGGATGGTCCGGTGCTCAAACAGACGGTCCGGCAGACTCAGCTAGATAGTCCGCCCATGGCCAGAGGCGTCAGCCTCCACACAAAGTTAGGAAAGAAACGCGAGGGCAAAGCACACATGGTCGCCCGTTCAAGATCAGCTCTACTTTTGATCAGTTGCTCTCTAAATATGCTAGCAAGAAGGTCGTTGTATATGATCGGCCAACAAAGAAATCTCAGACTGAGAGCACCTAGAGGGGGGGTGAATAGGTGATCCTGTAAAATTCAACACTAAATTCCAACAAGCTTGATTAAAGAGATATTAGCGCAAGTTAATCAAGTATATGAGGCGAGCTCTTGCAAACACAAATAATCACAGAGAGAGCAATCACAAGAGACACACGATTTTATCTCATGGTTCAGCCAAGTAACACTTGCCTACTTCCACGTTTTAGTGTCCCAATGGACGAGGGTTGCACTCAACCCCTTTCAAGCGATCCAATGATCAACTTGAATACCACGGCTTTCTTCCTTTAGAGTCTTATCCCGTTTGCGAGAAATCTCCACAACTTAGAGTCTCTCGCCCTTACAATAGATATCATAAAGAACGCACAAGAGTAAGGTTGGGAAGAGCAACACACACAAGACTCAAATAAGCAGCACAACCACGCACATAAGTCACGACTTGAGCTTAAAACACAACGCACGGAGTTCACAACTCAAATGGAGCTCAAATCACTATCACAAAGAATCGAGTGCGTGAAGTTAGAGTCTTGGAGTCTTAGGATGCTTAGTGAATGCTTGGGGTGACTCCTCCATGCACCTAGGGGTCCCTTTTATAGCCCCAAGGTTGCTAGGAGCCGTTAGAGGCAAACTTGGAAGGCCATCCTTGCCTTCTGTCGAGTGGCGCACCGGGCAGTCCGGTGCGCCATCGGACAGCTACTGTAGCCTGTCCGATGCGCGATTGCCTTCCAAATTGGGCACAGATGACTGTTGCAGCTCCGGGCCCGTTGGCGCACCGGACACTGTCTGGTGCACACCAGACAGTCCGGTGCCCCCTCGACCGTTGGAGCTGCCACGCGTCGCGCGAAGATTGCGCGGCCGACCGTTGGCGTAGGTGACCATTGGCTCACCGAACAGTCCGGTGCACCACCGAACAGTCCGGTGAATTATAGCCACGTCGCCTTTTCCGTTTTCCCGAGAGCGACGAGTTCGCTGCAGACGACTCACCGGACAGTCCGATGAACCACCGGACGGTCCGGTGAATTATAGCCATACGCCGCCGTCGAGTCCTGAGAGCGGCCTTTTCACGCGAACCAGCCTGGCGCACCGGACACTGTCCGATGCACCACCGGACAGTCCGGTGTGCCAAGCCGAGCTGAAGTTGGCTGCACAGAGCCAAGTATTTTTCCAATTCTTTTCTCCCTGATTCTAGCACTTAGACAAAATATGTTAGTACTCAAAACAATGTACTAAGTCTAGAAACTTACCTTTATCTTTGATTTGCACTTCTCACTTTATTTGGCACATTAGAACTTAATTAAATATGTTGGGCACTTAATCACCAAAACATTATAGAAATTGCCCAATGGCACATTTCCCTTTCAATCTCCCCCTTTTTGGTGATTTATGCCAACACAACCAAAAGCAACCAAAAGAAGTGCAACATTAATGCAATTGAAGACCAAATTGTTTTTGACTAATTTGGTATATTTGGATCATTCTTTGCCACCACTTGGTTTGTTTTTGCAAATTAAATTCATTTTCCTATTTCTAAGTCAAACTCACTTGTTTGGGCACAAAGATAGATAATCCAAGAGTGAAAATGATCAAGTGCCAAAAACTTACCCTTTTTCCCATGATCAAAATTCTCCCCCACAAGAGACCAAATTTTGCAATAAGAGTATTTTTGACAAATCAAAAGTTCTAACTCTATTGTTTTCAAAATTCACAAGTGGTAGCTGATCCATTTGCTATGGCCTTAATTTCTCCCCCTTTGGCATTAAGCACCAAAACGGGATTATTCTTGGCCCTTTAACCCCATTGCCTCACAAAAAATGTCAATTAAGAGCAAAAAGGCAATAAGAGCATAAGGATGAACTTGGAGGTGAGTACACTAATACCGGAGTGCAGTGGAAGTCTTTTGCAGTGTCCAGTCCATTTTCCCTATCAATGCACCTTTGAGACTACATCAAGAATACTCAAACACAAAGGTTAGTCTCAAAGGGTCAAGTTGTAGCATGTCTCCCCTAAAATATGTGCACCATTTGCAATTGGACTTGTGAGGTCCGAGGAGCATGTGTACAACTTGAGCACCACAAATGAACAATAATGGATTTAAATGCATAAAGTAACATGATCAAAGGCATAGAACACATGTATGCTATAGATCAATCCAAGTTACGTGAATCTAAGACATTTAGCTCACTACGCAACCTGCAAAACCTTTTCTCATCTAAAGGCTTAGTGAAGATATCGGCTAGCTGGTTCTCGGTGTTGATATGGTACACCTCGATATCTCCCTTTTGCTGGTGGTCTCTCAAGAAGTGATGTCGGATGTCTATGTGCTTAGTGCAGCTGTGTTCAATAGGATTATCCACCATGCGGATTGCACTCTCATTGTCACATAGGAGTGGGACTTTGCTCAGATTGTAGCCAATGTCCCAGAGGGTTTGCCTCATCCAAAGTAGTTGCGCGCAACACTGTCCTGCGGTAACATACTCGACCTCAGTGGTGGATAGGGCAACGGATGTTTGTTTCTTTGAACTCCACGACACCAGGGACCTTCCTAGAAACTGGCACGTCCCCGATGAGCTTTTCCTATCAACCTTGCACCCGATATAATCGGAGTCTGCGTATCCAATTAAGTCAAAGGTAGACCCCTTTGGATACCAGATCCCGAAGCAAGGCATAGCAACTAAATATCTAAGAATTCGCTTAACAACCACAAGGTGACATTCCCTGGGGTCGGATTGATATCTAGCACACATGCATACACTTAGCATAATGTCTGGTCTACTAGTGCATAAATAAAGCAGTGAACCTATCATGGACCGGTATGCATTTTGATCAATGGACTTACCTCCTTTGTTGAGGTCGACATGCCCGTTGGTTCCCATCGGTGTCTTCACGGGCTTGGCATCCTTCATCCCAAACCTCTTGAGAAGATCTTGAGTGTACTTCATTTGGGAGAGGAAGGTGCCGTCCTTGAGTTGCTTCACTTGGAACCCAAGGAAGTATGTCAACTCGCCCATCATCGACATCTCAAACTTTTGAGTCATCACCTTGCTAAACTCCTCACAAGACTTTTGGTTAGTAGAACCAAATATTATGACATAAATTTGGCACACAAAAAGATCTCCATCACAAGTCTTAGTGAAAAGAGTGGGATCGGCTTTTCCAACCTTGAAAGCATTAGCAATTAAGAAATCCCTAAGGCATTCATACCATGCTCTTGGGGCTTGCTTAAGTCCGTAGAGCGCCTTGGAGAGCTTAAATACATGGTCGGGATACCTGTCATCCTCAAAGCCAGGGAGTTGTTCCACGTATATCTCCTCCTTGATTGGCCCGTTGAGGAAAGCGCTCTTCACGTCCATTTGAAACAACCTGAAAGAGTGGTGAGCAGCATAGGCTAATAATATTCGAATAGACTCTAGCCTAGCCACAGGAGCAAAAGTCTCCTCGAAATCCAAACCTACGACTTGGGCATAACCTTTTGCCACAAGTCGAGCCTTGTTTCTTGTCACCACCCCGTGCTCGTCTTGCTTGTTGCGGAACACCCACTTGGTTCCCACAACATTTTGCTTTGAACGTGGCACCAGGCTCCAAACTTCATTCCTCTTGAAGTTGTTGAGCTCTTCCTGCATGGCCAACACCCAGTACGGATCCTGCAAGGCCTCTTCTACCCTGAAAGGCTCAATAGAAGAGAAAAATGAGTAATGCTCACAAAAGTTATCTAATCTTGAGCGAGTAGTTACTCCCTTGCTTATGTCACCCAGAATCTGGTCAACGGGGTGATGTCGTTGGATCGTTGCTCGGATTTGAGTTGGAGGTGTCTGTGGTGCTTCTTCCTCTATCACTTATTCTTCTTGTGCTCCCCCTTGATCACACGCCTCTTCTTGAGGAACATGTCCATCATCTTGAGTTGGGGATGCACCATTGTTGAGGAAGATGGCTGATCTTGCTCTTGTTGTTCCTCTGGTCGCACATCACCTATCGCCATTGTGCGCATTGCGGCCGTCGGAACATCATCTTCATCTATGTCATCAAGATCAACTTGCTCTCTTGGAGAGCCATTAGTCTCATCAAATACAATGTCGCTAAAGACTTCAACCAAACCCGATGATTTGTTGAAGACTCTATACGCCTTTGTATTTGAGTCATATCCTAGTAAAAACCCTTCTACTGCCTTGGGAGCAAATTTAGAGTGTCTACCTTTCTTCACCAGAATGTAACATTTGCTCCCAAATACATGAAAATAAGAAACGTTGGGTTTGTTACCAGTAAGGAGTTCATACGAGGTCTTCTTGAGAAGGCGATGTAGGTAGAGCCGGTTTATGGCGTGGCAAGCTATGTTCGCAGCTTCCGACCAAAACCGCTCGGGCGTCTTGAATTCTCCAAGCATCGTTCTCGCCATGTTGATAAGCGTCCTGTTCTTCCTCTCTACCACACCATTTTGCTATGGTGTGTAGGGAGCGGAGAACTCGTGCTTGACGCCTTCTTCCTCAAGGTACTCCTCCACTTGCAGATTCTTGAACTCGGACCCATTGTCGCTTCTTATCTTTTTCACCTTGAGCTCAAATTCGTTTTGAGCCCGCCTTAGAAAGCGCTTTAGGGTCCCTTGAGTTTCTGATTTATCCTGCAAAAAGAACACCCAAGTGAATCAGGAAAAATCATCAACAATTACAAGACCATACTTACTTCTCCCGATGCTAAGGTAGGCAACGGGTCCGAAGAGATCCATGTGAAGTTGCTCCAGCAGTCTTGATGTTGTCATCACATTCTTGCTGTGATGAGTGCTTCCCACCTGTTTCTGAAAGTCGCCTAGAGGGGGGGGGTGAATAGGCAAAACCTGAAAATTAAAACTTTATCCCCCAACTAGATCCCTTGATTAGTGGTTAGAACAAGATATACAATTATCGGAGTATAAAAACTAAGTCCTTGCTTGTAAAGGGTATTGCTTTCAAATAATGCGGAATTGATAAAACAATATAACTAATAGGTTTATGAGAGTAAAGCAAGGGGGGCTTAGATAAGAAGAGCAATGACACAAGTTCTTTCTTGCGATGAGTGGCTCACTATATGAGAATTTAACTTAAAGCAACACCAAATAGAATTAGGAAAGAATAGTGCAAGAAAACTTAGAAAGAGAGAGAACAAACAAATCACAAGCAATAAACACACGAGACACGAGTGATTTGTTTTACCAAGGTTCGGCCCTCGAAGGCCTAGTCCCCGTTGAGGAGTCCACTAAGGACGTGTCTCTTTCAACCCTTTCCCTCTCTCTCTCCCGATCCCCAAGATCGGAGAGCTCTTCTTCTTCTCAAGGATCACTTAAGACCCCGCAAGGATCACCACACTCTTTGGTGTCTCTTGCTAGCTTTACAAGCCTCCAAAACTTTGGAGGAAGTTCAATGGGAGTCAAAACTCCACGCGCAAATGAACACAAAGATGTGCTACACACTATCACTCAATGAATCTCACAAGGCACTAGGGCTAAATCACACGAGAGGCTTTCTTTTGCTTGCTCTCGCTTTTGTGGCACTTGTGTGGGTTGTAGTGGTCTAAATCTTGTGTATAGGATGGATCAATGAATATATGTGGTTGGGAGGGCTTGAGTATGTCAACTAGATGACTTGGAATGTTGCTTGGGCTCCCCTCACTTGAAGTGGTCGGTTGGGGTGGTATTTATAGCCACCAACCAATTTGTAGCCGTTGGAGATGGCTGCTGGCGATGGGCGCACCGGACAGTGTCTGGTGTGCCGCCACGTCATCCTCCCGTTAGGGCTTGGAGCTGGTCGACCGTTGGAGGCTTTGTCCTCATGCGGCACCAGACAGTCCGGTGCCCTTCTGACCGTCTGCTCTGACATCTGATTTGCACTGTTTACTTTGTAGAGTCGACCGTTGCGCGCAGATGACCGTTGCTCCGCTGGTTCACCGGACAGTCCGGTGACCCACCGGACAGTCCGGTGAATTATAGCGGAGCTGCGCCTGGGAAACCCGAAGGTGAAGAGTTTAAAGTCGTTCTTCCCTGGTGCACCGGACACTGTCCGGTGGTGCACCGAACACAGTCCGGTGGCACACCGGACAGTCCGGTGCGCCAGACCAGGGAGCACTTCGGTTTCCTTTGCTCCTTTCTTCTTGAACCCTTTTTAATCTTTGTATTGGCTTTGAGTTGAACCTTTGGCACCTGTAGAACATATATTATAGAGCAAACTAGTTAGTCAAATTATTTGTGTTGGGCATTTCAACCACCAAAATCATTTAGGAAAAGGTTTAGAGCCTATTTCCCTTTCAATCTCCCCCTTTTTGGTGATTTATGCCAACACAAACCAAAGCAAATATATAAGTGAATAATTGAACTAGTTTACATAAGGTAAGTGCAAAGGTTGCTTAGAATTAAACCAATATTGTTCTTTTTCTAGATATGCACGGTTTGCTTTTCTTTTTATTTAATATTTTGGACCACGCTTGCATCACAGGTTTTGTTTTTGCAAATCCTTTGTAAAATTCTTTTCAAAACTTTTTGCAAATAGTCAAAGGTACATGAATAAGATTGAAAGAAGCATTTTCAAGATTTGAAATTTTTCTCCCCTGTCTCAAATGCTTTTCCTTTGACTTAAAAAAACTCCCATTAATGAAATTCTCCTCTTAGTGTTCAAGAGGGTTTTACAAATTTTTGAAGATACTAGACTTTTTCTCCCCCTTGTTGAATACAATAAGATATACCAATTTGAAAACTTCATTTTTTTTAAAATTCGTAGGTGGTGGTGCGGTGCGGTCTTTTTGCTTTGGGCTAATACTTTCTCCCCCTTTGGCATGAATCGCCAAAAACGGATACTTGTGAGTGAAATATAAGCCCTTTAACTTTCTCTCCAATGGCAAACAAATAGATATGAGTGAAGATTATACCGAAGTGGAGAACGATGCGAAATACTGGCAAAGAGTGGATAATACCGATGGAGTTGAGTGGAAGCGCCTTCTTTGCCGAATACTCCATTTCCCTTTCAATTCTGACTAAGCATAATGATACACTTGAAAACACATTAGTCATAGACATAAAAGAGAAATGATCAAAGATATATCAAATTAAGCATGATCATAGTTCTATATAACATAGATTGCTCCCCCTAAATATGTGCATGGAGAGGAACATATATTTTGGCCTAAAATGCCAATTGCACATAATTAGGTTAATGAGAACATATCTATATCATACAGAATGTGTAGTGCATTGTGTCATAGTATAAGTGTGATGCTCATGACAGTTTATGCACTTATGAAAGCATGTTATAAACATCTTAAGCTTTTTCCCTTAAGGATTTCAAAAGAGGCTTAAGGACCATCCATCTTTGAAACAAAGGCAGCTTATCCTTGATACAAGGTTAAGCTTTAAGCTCTTTGACAATAAAATTACTTCACCCAGTTTTACCAAAGATGCATAAATGCAAGAATGAAATTTTGAGAGACAGAACTAGGTATGAAGCAGGGATAATGCATGGACATGCTTTCTCTTCCTTTTATACAAGATATGCTAAGAAAGTATAGAAAAGGAAGATTTAGGTACAAGTTTAAATGAAAGGAAGTAGTTTTACCCTTTTGTACCTTCACATAGAGATGCTCTCTTCATTGTGCTTTGTCCTTAGTCTTGGATGCTTAAGACCTATACTCAAGACAATATATGGAAATATTTTGCACAAGAGAGAGTTCTACAACTAGTGATCCTTTTCTAAGTCATTGTCAGCATATATCAAATGGATCACAAATTGCATAGATGTATCATGAATTCTCCTTTTAACTTAGTGCATACCAAGATAGATGTTGATTGATAGAATATGCGACACTAAGAGATACAGGTGTTAATTGAAGTTATTCAATGATCAAACAAATAACAGATGTGATCAAAAGAACAACATACGCATTAGATAAGCTTAAAAAGGAGAATCCATTATATATGCTACTTTAGTAAGAAAGCTACAATCCTTGATAAGAGTTACATTATTTTAACATGTTGGATTGATATGTAGTAGCATACTTCATGAGAAAAGTTATTCTCAAACATGAGACTATATGAGATTACTAAGATAAAGTGTTAGTCTCAACATGATCAAGATATAGAAAGAGGCCCCCCCTAAAGATATGCATCAAGCATTTGAATGAATTAAATGGATGTATTTACTTTAAAGACAAATAGGGAGAAGCATTATACATCTTGATCAAGGCTTATAAAATTTGCAATAAACAACTTAAGCCTGGTATTCTCACAATGAAAAAGGTTTAGAATGCTTACAACCACACAATTGATGGTTTTGAAGATTTTACTATCCGAGTGGGTGTTGTTGTTCTTGATGACCTTTTCTTTCATGTGAGTGTCCTCCCTTTGTAGTTGTTTCTTTTTCCTTCCAAACTTATCGAAAATACTCAAGAAAGATGTTAATAGCACAAGGGAGTATATGATGAAGGATGATTTCTTTAGTTAAGAAATATAAACAATTCATCATTCATAAGTCACATAGACATGAAGTAAAATCCTTAACATTAGTGCATTTTATTGAGAAAGAGGAAAATGCACCTTTTAAACATTTTGATCAATCATTGGAATTTTACTTCTTCATATTGAATTTAGTAATCATTACTTAGAAGCAAATCAATATGAGAACATACATATAGCAAAGGCATGAATTAGATTCTAATGGACATGTGCATTTATGAGAATGAGATTGAATGTACACCCAGTCAATTTAAGTCCAATAAAGAATCTATTCTTCACATGGATAGAATGTCAAAATTTAGAGCAAATAACCAATGATGGGAAAGAGAGTTCCTATACCTTTGCTTTTACCTTTCTTCCTTTGGGTGAAGAGCAACCCTAGAGGCTTGTGACTTTAGACATACACTTTCTCTTTTGTAGATTTCCATAAGTAAGCTCAAGAGATACATGGTTAGTAACACAAGCACAAGTTCCCCTTTTTGTAATCACTTTGACAAGGAATGAAAAGTGGATTATTAAAGCAAGGAAACTTCATAATATGAACTAGATTATTCCATGATATATGCTTAGTTTTAACTTATAAAACAAGCATAATTAATTCCTTAAGATGATGGGAACAAATCTGATTCAATTATGGAGAGCGATGAATGTAGAAGAATCATATCCAATTTAAGCAAGAAGCATAACAACATAAGTCATTGGATTGATTTTTCCTTTTATGTTAAATTACGCACTTCCAAAGAGAAACTTATTCTCTACAAGTGAGACTACTTGGGTTACTTAGATAAAAGCATTAGTCTCACTCTTCTAGTTATATAGAGAATTTTCCTTTTATAAGTGTCCTAAGGATTTGAATTCCTTACATGACACCTTATTCTTTTATGAACTTGAGGTATCTCTCTATATCTAGAATCATGGCAAAGATAATTAGTGAAAAAACATGCCATGAGGTACTTACAATAATTTAAAGCATGTAGATTGCCATAGAATAGAAATGATGAATAAGCAATCTACCATATGATATGAATTTCTTCAAAGAATGGTGACATAATTTTAGGACATTTGAAGTGCTTCTTTTTCTATGTGACTACACAAGACACATGACAAATGGTAATGTAAGATGCGTGCACTTAAAACATAAGTGTTACCATCCTTTGGCTTTCCTCCATGTTGTAGGCCTTGATCTTTCCGCACAGGATAATTCTTTATTTCCTACAACATTAATATCTTCCCCGAGATGATATGATTTTTAGACATAATAATTTGAAATAACCTTGGGTCAATCTTGGATATGTAGATCATTGAAGATTGATAGCTTGAGTTAATAAGAATTGAGTTTACTCTCTCAAGCACCCCAAAGCTTCATATCATCTCCTTCTCCTGCAAAGCTTGTCAAGTATATTTTGGTACCCATCGCTTGATGGGTCCATCAAGGTTAGTCAACAAAGATCTAGGAACCCAAACGTCTTTTGTGTTAGCACTAGGTAAACTCATTACCTTTCTAGTACAAGTTGCAATTTTGGGTTGCCTAGTTACAAGAGAATTAATTGACAAGCTACGAGTGGGATTGTTACTAATGGGACAATCCTTGCATTGATGTCCCTTCTTTCGGCATATGTAGCATAGGTGATCCTCAAGTCTTAAAGATTTCTTCTTTCCTTGTTTCTTTCTTGCTACATGCATGGTTAGTGAATATTTTCTTTTCTAACACTATGCCTTTTTGTTTTGAATGGGGACAAGACCTAAACAAGTGTCCCTTCTTGAAGCATTTAAAACAAAGTTTATCATCCTTGTTAATAATCAAGTCATTTTTAATATAGGGACATGACCTAATAGAGTGCCCCTTTTCAAAGCATTCACTACACTTCTTACTTCTCTTAGTGTGAAGTGTGACTTGATTATTACCTTGGATGTTACCTTTTATGGAGGCGTGGTTGAGGCTTTTGAAAGATGTATTGATTTTTTTCTTTTGTTCCTTCCTCTTGACAATCCTCAAGTCCTTGACATTTTCTTCAAGGGATTTAGTGCATGTCACGGTTGTTCCTGTCTCAAGCTTCTTCACCATGTGATCACGGTTATCTTGAGAAGGTTGAGCAATGCACTTCCCTTTTAGTTGTGTCAAGCTCATTTTTAGCATCTCATTTTCTTCTTTGAGCTTTTGATATGTATCATCGTCTGTTCCTGAAATTCTAGCTCAAAGGAAGATTTGCTTGTCGACGGACAACAAGCATTAGCACATGGTAATGTAGTTTCAATTTGAATGCATGTGCATGAGTGAGGTTGTTGGGATTTTAAGTTTTCTATCACAACCTCATGAGCAATATTTAATATGATATGATCATCCATAAGATTTTCATGAGAACATAGGAGCATATCATATTTTTCTTGAAAAGCTACATTTTCATCTTTTAGCTTTTCTACTTGGTCTTTAAGCAAGGCATTCCTATTTACTAATTGAGCGATACAATGTAAAGCGTTATCTTGCTCAATTGAAATAGTTTCATACCTTTGGACCAAATCAACATGAGAGCACTTTAGCTCCTCATGTTCTTTAGTCAACTCGTCAAAGTGTAGCATTTTCATGGAGAGAACATTTTCTAGCCTTTGACGAGCTTCGCTTTGCTCTCTCGCTCTTTCTAGAAGTTTGAGCATGACCGCCTTATCTTCTTGGCTTAGGCAAGCGTAGAGTTGCATGAAGCTTCTTTCTTCCTCCTCATCCTCGTTTGTGCTTTCGCTATCATTTTCATTAGCCACACAACATATGTGGGAATCGAAATGGGAAGACAAACCTCTTGGAGAGGTGGATTCATCGTTTGGTCTCGATCGGTCATTTTCTTCTTCTTCCTTGCAAGAGTTAGTATCACAAAGACCAAAGGAAGTAGAAGCACAAAATGAACTATCATGTTTTGACTCATTAAATTTGATTTTAATTCTAGTCCAAATATCATGCGCATCATGAATGGATTCATTATAATTTGATATGAAGGCACGATAATCTTCATTGCTAAGAGAATTACTTAAGATGTCATAAGCTAGGTAGTTTAAGCGAAAACATCTTTGATCTTCCTCGGAAATAACTTTTCTATTATAATTAGAGGGGAATATACTCTTGTCTATAATTTGTTCTAATTGAGGATCTACCGTCCTAAAAGCATTTATTAACCTAGTGGACCATGAATCATAATTAGAACAATCGGGAAGTAATATCTCAAGAGTTACCTCCTTGTTCTCCTTGGAAGATGTCTTCTTGTTCTTTTGGGATCTTTTACGAGCCATCACTTCGAGTTGTAAGACTCAATATGAAGTGCCTAGCTCTGATACCAATTGAAAGTCGCCTAGAGGGGGGGTGAATAGGCGAAACCTGAAAATTAAAACTTTATCCCCCAACTAGATCCCTTGATTAGTGGTTAGAACAAGATATACAATTATCGGAGTATAAAAACTAAGTCCTTGCTTGTAAAGGGTATTGCTTTCAAATAATGCGGAATTGATAAAACAATACAACTAATAGGTTTATAAGAGTAAAGCAAGGGGGGCTTAGATAAGAAGAGCAATGATACAAGTTCTTTCTTGCGATGAGTTGCTTCACTATATGAGAACTTAACTTAAAGCAACACCAAATAGAATTAGGAAAGAATAGTGCAAGAAAACTTAGAAAGAGAGAGAACAAACAAATCACAAGCAATAAACACACGAGACACGGGTGATTTGTTTTACCGAGGTTCGGCCCTCGAAGGCCTAGTCCCCGTTGAGGAGTCCACTAAGGACGGGTCTCTTTCAACACTTTCCCTCTCTCTCCCGATCCCCAAGATCGGAGAGCTCTTCTTCTTCTCAAGGATCACTTAAGACCCCGCAAGGATCACCACACTCTTTGGTGTCTCTTGCTAGCTTTACAAGTCTCCAAAACTTTGGAGGAAGTTCAATGGGAGTCAAAACTCCACGCGCAAATGAACACAAAGATGTAGTACACACTATCACTCAATGAATCTCATAAGGCACTAGGGCTAAATCACATGAGAGGCTTTCTTTTGCTTGCTCTCGCTTTTGTGGCACTTGTGTGGGTTGTAGTGGTCTAAATCTTGTGTATAGGATGGATCAATGAATATATGTGGTTGGGAGGGCTTGAGTATGCCAACTAGATGACTTGAAATGTTGCTTAGGCTCCCCTCACTTGAAGTGGCCAGTTGGGGTGGTATTTATAGCCACCAACCAATTTGTAGCCGTTGGAGATGGCTGCTGGCGATGGGCGCACCGAACAGTGTCCGGTGCACCGCCACGTCATCCACCCGTTAGGGCTTGGAGCTGGTCGACCGTTGGAGGCTTTGTCCTCATGCGACACCGGACAGTCCGGTGCCCTTCTGACCGTCTGCTCTGACATCTGATTTGCACTGTTTACTTTGTAGAGTCAACCGTTGCGCGCAGATGACCGTTGCTCCGCTGGTTCACCACACAGTCCGGGGACCCACCAGACAGTCTGGTGAATTATAGCGGATCTGCGCCTGGGAAACCCGAAGGTGAAGAGTTTGAAGTCGTTCTTCCCTGGTGCACCGGACAGTCCGGTGCGCCAGACCAGGGAGCACTTTGGTTTTCTTTGCTCCTTTCTACTTGAACCCTTTTTAATCTTTGTATTGGCTTTGAGTTGAACCTTTGGCACCTGTAAAACATATACTCTAGAGCAAACTAGTTAGTCCAATTATTTGTGTTGGGCATTTCAACCACCAAAATCATTTAGGAAAAGGTTTAGAGCCTATTTCCCTTTCAGTTTCTATGCCTTACATGCTGCATAAGATCTATCTTTCTCGAAACAAACATTGGTTAGTCCTAACACATGTTCTCCCTTTAGAAGTTTATGAAGGTTCTTCATCCCAACATGTGCTAGACGGCGATGCTAGAGCCAGCCCATACTAGTCTTAGCCATTAAGCATGCATCTAGATCGACATTCTCTTTCAAAAAATCAACTAAATAGAGCTTGTCGTCTAATACACCCTTAAATGCTAATGAACCATCACTCCTTCTAAAGACAGATACATCAACATTTGTAAACAAGCAATTGTAGCCCATGTGGCACAATTGACTTACAGACAAGAGGATGTATCCTAATGACTCTACTAAAAATACATTTGAAATAGAGTGCTCGTTTGTGATGGCTATCATTCCCAAACCTTTGACCTTGCCTTGGTTCCATCTCCAGAAATAATAGTATCATGGGAATCCTTATTCTTGACGTAGGAGGTGAACATCTTCTTCTCCCCCGTCCTGTGGTTTGTGCATCCGCTGTCGATTATCTAGCTAGATCCCCCGGATGCATAAACCTGCAAAGCAATTTAAGCTTGGGTTTTAGGTACCCAACTCTTGTTGGGTCCTACAAGATTAGTCACAATAGCCTTTGAAACCCAAATACAAGTCTTGTCTCCCTTGCATTTGGTTCCCAACTTTCTAGCAACTACCTTTTCAATCTTAAATAAAAGCGCAAAAGAAGTGTTGCAAGCATGGAAAACAGTAGTAGGTATATTACACATTTTTCTAGGCACATGATGCATAATGTGATTTCTCCTAGGCCTACTTCTACCATGAACAAAAGTAGAACTAGAAGCAAACATAGTATGTGAATCAAAAGCATCATGATCATAACTCCTATTATAATTGGAATGACTAGCAATTTTCCTATTATAAATGAAAGCATGATTCCTTTGAGTACTACTAGCCATAGGGGCCTTCCCTTTCTCCTTGTTGGGAATGGGAGCCCTTTGGCTTGTTAAGCTCTTGGCTTCCTTTCGAAAACCAACCCCATCCTTAATTGAGGGGTGTCTACCAACGGTGTAGGCATCCCTAGCAAATTTTAACTTATCAAAATTACTTTTGCAAGTCTTAAGTTGAGCATTAAGACTTGCCACCTCATCATTTAATTTAGTAATAGAATTAAGGTGTTCATCACAAGAATTAACATCAAGGTCCTTGCATCTATTGCAAATAACAACATGCTCTACACATGAACTAGATTTATTAGCTTCCTTTAGCTTAGCATTTAAATCATCATTCAAAATCTTTAAGCTAGAGATAGATTCATGACAAGCAGACAATTCAGAGGATAACATTTCATTTCTTTTAATTTCTAGAACAAGAGATTTTTGAACACTAACAAATTTATCATGCTCTTCATACAAAATATCCTCTTGCTTTTCTAAAAGTCTATCATTTTCATTTAAAGCATCAATTAGTTCATTAATCTTTTCTACCTTAGCTCTATCTAATCCTTTAAATAGACTAGAGTAATCTACTTCATCATCAGAGGAATCCTCATTACTAGAAGTAGAGTACTTAGGGGAATCTCAAACACTCACCTTCTTCTCCTTGGCCATGAGGCAAGTGTGGCGTTTGTTGGGGCAGAGCGAAGACTTATTGAAGGCCGAGGCTGCCAGTTCTTCATCGTCGGAGTCGGATGAAGAGCAGTCTTAATCCCATTCTTTGCCAAGGTGCGCCTCGCCCTTCGCTTTCTTGTAAACCTTCTTCTTCTCCCTCTTCCCATGCTTTTCTTGTTCCTGGTCATTATCATTATCGGGGCATTGTGCTATAAAATGACCAGTCTTACCGCATTTGAAACAGGAGCGCTTTCCCCTTGCTTTGTTCTTGTTGGGATCCTCCTTGTGTCCTTTTAATGCGGTCTTGAAGCGCTTGATTATTAGGGCCATCTCATCTTCGTTTAGCCCGGCAGCCTCAACTTGTGCCACCTTGCTTGGTAGCGCCTCCCTGCTGTTTGTTGCTTTGAGAGCAACGGGTTGAGGCTCGTAGACGGGTAGAGAGCCATTAAGAGCATCATCCACGTATCGCGCTTCCTTTACCATCATACGCCCGCTCACGAATTTTCCGAGTATCTCCTCGGACGTCATTTTGGTGTACCTGGGATTTTCACGAATAAGGTTTACAAGATGGGGGTCAATTACCGTGAATGACCTTAGCATAAGTCGGATGACGTCGTGGTCCGTCCATCTTGTGCTTCCATAGCTTCTAATCTTGTTGACCAGGGTCTTAAGCCTGTTGTAGGTTTGCGTTGGCTCCTCTCCCATAATCATCGCAAATCTCCCTAGCTCGCCTTCCACCAACTCCATTTTGGTGATCATGGTGGCGTCGTTTCCCTCATGAGATACCTTGAGGGTGTCCCAGATTTGCTTGACGTTGTCCAAGCCACTCACCTTGTTGTATTCATCCCTGCACAAAGATGCTAGCAAAACAGTGGTAGCTTGTGCATTCTTATGAATTTGCTCATTAATAAACACAGGGTTATCCGTACTATCGAAATGCATTCCATTTTCAACTATCTCCCAAATACTAGGATGGAGAGAAAATAAGTGACTACGCATTTTGTGACTCCAAAAAGAGTAGTCTTCTCCATCAAAGTTGGAGGTTTCCCAAGTGGAATTGATAGCAAATGAGCATTAGAATTGAATGGAATACGAGAATAATCAAATGAATAGTTTTGATTAACCGTCTTTTTTTATGAAGAATCATCGTCATCGTCGTCTCTTGGTGAAGAAGAAGATGCATCGCTGTCGTAATAGACGATCTTCTCGATGTGCCTCTTCTTCTTCCCGTCCTTCTTCTTGTAACTCGAGCTAGAGTCAGTTGGCTTGTCGTCTCTAGGCTCGTTGAGGCAGGACTCCTTTTCTTTGTCGTTGACCACCATCCCCTTTCTCTTAGGATCCATCTCTTCGGGCGATTAGTCCCTTATGTGAAGAGAACGACTTTGATACCAATTGAGAGCACCTAGAGGGGGGGGGGGTGAATAGGTGATCCTGTAAAATTCAACACTAAATTCCAACAAGCTTGATTAAAGAGATATTAGCGCAAGCTAATCAAGTCTATGAGGCGAGATCTTGCAAACACAAATAATCACAGAGAGAGCAATCACAAGAGACATGCGATTTTATCCCGTGGTTCGGCCAAGTAACACTTGCCTACTTCCACGTTGTGGCGTCCCAATGGACGAGGCTTGCACTCAACCCCTTTCAAGCGATCCAATGATTTACTTGAATACCACGGCTTTCTTCCTTTAGAGTCTTATCCCGTTTGCGAGGAATCTCCACAACTTGGAGTATCTCGCCCTTACAATAGATATCACAAAAAAAGCACAAGAGTAAGGTTGGGAAGAGCAACACACACAAGACTCAAATAAGCAGCACAACCATGCACACAAGTCACGACTTAAGCTCAAAACACAACGCACGGAGTTCACAACTCAAATGGAGCTCAAATCACTATCACAAAGAATCGAATGCGTGAAGTTGGAGTCTTGGAGTCTTAGGATGCTTAGTGAATGCTTGGGAGTGACTCCTCCATGTGCCTAGGGGTCCCTTTTATAGCCCCAAGGCAGCTAGAAACCGTTGGAGGCAAACTTGGAAGGTCATCCTTGCCTTCTGTCGAGTGGCGCACCGGACAGTCCGGTGTGCCACCGGACAGCTACTGTAGCCTGTCCGGTGTGCGATTGCCTTCCAAATCGGGCACAGATGACCGTTGCAGCTCCGGACCCGTTGGCGCACCGGACATTGTCCGGTGCACACTGGACAGTCCGGTGCCCCCCGCCGACCGTTGGAGCTGCCACGCGTCGCGCAAAGATTGCGCGGCCGATCGTTGGCGCAGGCGACCGTTCTCACCGGACAGTCTGGTAAATTATAGCCACGTCGCCTTTTCCGTTTTCCCGAGAGCGACAAGTTCGCCGTAGACGACTCACCGGACAGTCCGATGAACCACCGGACGGTCCGGTGAATTATAGCCGTACGCCGCCGTCGAGTCCCGAGAGCGGCCTTTTCACGCGAACCAGCCTGGCACACCAGACACTGTCCGGTGCACCACCGGACAGTCCGGTGTGCCAAGCCGAGCTGAAGTTGGCTGCACAGAGCCAAGTCTTTTTCCAATTCTTTTCTCCCTGATTCTAGCACTTAGACAAAATATGTTAGTACTCCAAACAATGTACTAAGTCTAGAAAGTTACCTTTATCTTTGATTTGCACTTCTCGCTTTATTTAGCACATTAGAACTTAATTAAATGTGTTGGGCACTTAATCACCAAAACATTATAGAAATTGCCCAAGGGCACATTTCCCTTTCACAAACACTCGCTAGAACAAAACGGCCGAACAAAACGGCTCGAAAGGTGACACAACAAGCATCGCCTATTCATCATGTGATGCCAAGATACTTTCCACCTGCATACTCATCGTTGTTATATTGTCATGTTCAAATATGAAATGGTACGACGATGAACCCATGGTATATGCATAGTCCCTTTGTCTATTCAGGCTGGGGGGCAACTCCATTCTATATATTTTGATCCATTGATCAAATGGTCAAGGCCAAGAAAGATGCAATCCGAAACAACCTTTATGCATTAGGGCTCGATTGAATGATCACCATATTAGATTGAAAAGACGGTGACTTGCATCAGGCTTAGTTCATATACTTTTGGTTCATCAACCTCCACCAAAAGGCAGGGGGCATATGTTGAGCGCAGGAAGTGACCGCATGGACGGTCCGTGTTGGTGGCGCAGACGGTCCGCGCGTGCGCAGAATCAGTTAGGGTTCTGAGTTCCTTGCGGGATTTGTTAGCTAAAACCGAGAAATTAGCTCGAGAGATGGATTGTAACGAGTCCAGATCTCTCCCTCTCTCTCTCTCTCTCTCTCTATATATATATATATATATATAGGACTACGACCGATTAAACACTAACAATCGAATCAATAATCAATTACATCTCGTTTTTACCTTATGCATTAGGAGTAATTCTAGTTTAGCCCTAGTTTAGCATTTCTCTACCCCAAATCTTCACCTCTCTTCGTCTCTACGTCGATTAGGGGCGTCTTGGGTGGCCTGTCGACGCCAAGACACGCCCTAGGATCTCTCCTCCCCGACGGGATCCCTCCCAGGAGGTGAGATCTAGGTCTGCTGCGAAGAAGACCCTCTGCGCCATTGTGGACCGTCCGGACATATGCAGAGTAGAGTTGCTCCTGCGCTAGGTCGCGGACCGTCTGGCCCTGTGCTGCAGACCGTCCACATCTCCGCAAAGAGCCCCGCCAGACGATTTATCTCCAGCGTTTGGCGCCCGCAGGAATTTAATTGAGATAAAGATGTAAACTCTTATTAACATGCCAACATTTTTCTAAGCTATTAAGAACCACACAGATTCTTACTGATTCTCATTGGTGTTTTTTTTTTTGCCTTTTTTTTGTTGGAGTGAGCGATGCTTGCAAGCCAAGTTTTCCTTCGCCGTCTGTGCTCAGTTTCTAACTGTGACACCTGTCACTTTTGCTTTATTAGGGCATGTACAGTGGAGAGACACCAAAACGGTTCTCCATGCACAGGAGACAACTAAGAGACTCTATTGTACAGTGGAGTGTCTATAAACGTAGTCTATTAATAAATACAGAATTAAATGTATTTGTATAGCATCAGATCGATAGAACAGACGACAAATTCGTACAGTGGGAAGTGAGGCGTCTGTTGCTACTTGGTTTACGAGCCAGAGACGTCTCTTCACGGAGAGACGGCTCTAAGATTTTTTTGCAAATAACCCCTTTAAACACCTTAAGAGCCTCCACATTAAACACCACTGTACATGCCCTTAACTGTTGAGAAACTGTCACTCTCGCAATAATGATCTACAGAAACGTTGTCGGGCATCTGGAATTGTAGTCTATCTCCATTGCCTCGGATCGTGACGTAGCAGTGGGATTTGGATCTAGGAGCCATGGACAGTACTAAAGTGGCAATGACAAATAGTTATGTTAAACGGCAACCACTCCTGTTTGGGGTTCTTCTCCAGAGAAAAACAATCCTCCTCTTTGGGTTAGGAAAACTGAGCAAGGTTGTTCCTTCATCTCTCTGTCAAGTGTCAGCAGCACTGCTGTCTCCTTGCCCTGACTGATTTGTTGTACGTAATACGGAGTAATGTTCAAGGCCGACCATATGGTAGGGTCAGGGTTTTTAAGGCAGGCAAATGGCCACGTGGCACCTGAGCTTAATATGTCTGTCCTGTGGGTCCTGCCGCCGGTTTCGAAAAAAGACCAGTGACCGGTCGTTTTCATCTCTATCTCTCTCTCTCACCCTCTCCTGATTGATACAGTAGTATGTGCCAAATGACCCGGGATTTCGCGGCAAGGTTTTCTTCACTTGCAAGCTTTCGTTGTTTTCAGCGCTGACGGCGTTTTTGAAACTACTAGTACTCTGCTCTGTTTTTTTTCCCCGCTACATATTTTTTTTAGCTAATAACTCTTTCAGAAAGAAAAAAAACGTGGAGTGGACATGCTCTACGAATTTTAGTTTTTTTTAGCCAAGCAGCTTAACGATGAAGTTTCTGATCCGGAGTTCGCACTCCTAGGAGCATCTCAAACAAAGCTGACTCGAAATAATGACATACAAATTAAAACACCACATCATTTAAAAGTGTTTAGTAAAAATAAATTATACTCCAACATTTAAACCCTAATCATGTATTCTAGAAAATAAATTATATTATTTGGAATGAAAATATTGTAATCATGTAGAAAACAAGGATAAGGCACTAGTTTGGGTAGTACATTTGAGTCACTCTGTAGTGTACCCTATATTTTTTTATACAAAAATTGTAAAATAGGGCACAATTAGAGCTGTTTTTTATGAGTTGAACTTTATATTTTAAGATAGTACACTGATTTAAGTCATCGTTAGAGATGTTGTAAACAGCCCTATATTAGAGTCTGTTCGGTTTTTATGGAATGGTGACCCGAAACAATTTCTAGTCAGATTGTTTAGCTAATTTATATAGGCTGTGATTGGTTGGAACGGTTTCTAAGTGTATTCCTAGCCGGTTTGTTCCTGGTACCTGCTAGCACCCGGCACTCCTATCGATTAACAAATGAGTGAACAAACCGTACTTCACCAATTCTTTGCAAATAATAGCACTTCTAATTGTTTTAGACGAAAAAAAGAACAATGGATCTACATGTTACTCATGGGATCCGGCAAATAGCGCATTCAAAACTGGTGCATACAACGTATTCTGTGGTATATGTTGGTTCAACCTGTAATTGAAAAAAGAATAATTTTCATAATCTACCGTATAAGAACTTTGAACCACCAAGGCATTGAATGTGGAAAGCCAAATGTTAAAATAAAATCAGAATATCTACTTAGTTTCTGTTTGTAGATCCATTGGGACTTCTTGTTACATTTCAATAATATGATAGTTCTCGTAGATAGTTTTACGACATACCCTCATAGATAGTTTTACGACCTGGTCTAATACTCTAATACTTACAGAACCCTTTTTTACTTCAATTCTTCGTGACCATCACGTTCAGGTCGAGAAACAATTAAGGCGTATACAACAACTAAATACATGAGACCTATGAAAACCTTGAAGTCGTAGTGAGGGTTCTATAAATTGGTGCATCCACTTTGCCGAACACGAAACCATATAGGTGCATTTTATAAGTTTGCAATCAGAATTGCGGCTATCTTCGACCAAACAAATTAAGAACGGCTTTGCCACCATGGGAGGCTTCCGCATGAAAAAATGTATAGGCACGAGATCTTCCGTGTATGCTACATGCAGTTCATTATACGGCCGCTAGTGTAAAACTAATATACACTGCAAGTTTCACTTAAGCCAAACGCTAATGTAAATGGATAGTTTACACTGTGACTTGCCCGTGGGAAAAGTGATATCCAGCACGGGTCCAATAATTTGATCAATACGTCCTACGCTTTTTTCTTCAATTGTGGAAATCCCGGGACGCGAAGTAGTAGGATTGGTTCTCATAATTATCACATAATTTTCAAAAAAAAAGAATTTGTCGAATTTTTTTTTCTTGTTGAATAATGCCAAATCAAAAAAAAAAATCCAAAAATCCAAAAGTCAAAAAGAAATGAATTAGTTAATTCAATAAAAAAGAAAAGGGGACTCGCACTTGATTTCGTTGCCCATGCGAATCCCATTCAATCGTTAAGAGAAACATATTGTCCACACCGGCAATTTTCCTTAACAAACTTTCAGTGTAAATACACACTGAAACGATTTTTAGGCTAAACATTATATTTTATAAAAGTGACGTCTGCTTCTTATAAACCGCCAGCGAATAACTCCACTAGGAAAAAATTATCGTTTCTGTAGTAACGTAACGACAGCTTCTCCTTAAACAACGATTACACATCATCGAACATTATGCTATTCCAAGGTTGATATGCACCGACAAGCCGTTCTCAGGGTGCATTGAATATTAGAAGCAATCCACATACCCGTGTCTGATGGACACGTGCGTGCATGAACGAAGTATCTGCTCGTGTTTGGAGAAGAAAAAAAACATCCCAGAACAAACAAACCAGGAATTCAAATCAAGTGCATCCATCGGAAGATCATGAGTCCGTGACGTGCGTGAGAGCGGCTTGCTGCTTGCACTCAATCATACGCAGCTGGGGAAGGCCGCTGGATCGAGGGGGTTCGTCTAGGAACCCATTAGCACTAATTATTATTATAGACTTGATGAAACCACATCCACCGGCACACTGGAATTATTGAATTAATGCAGATGATGATAGCCGATAGCTACTGCGCATCTTGTTCGTTTTTTTTTTTTGTTCCCTTTCTCATCCAAAGACCCCACCCACACACACACTCTCAACTCTCAAGTGGTATATGGCTAACGTTTGTTAATTGCAATTAGCCGTACCACCGGTAGTAGACGCTCCTAAAAAGGGGGGGTATCGGAGGATGGATGTTTTTGCTGCCAGGTTGGTGGTGCGCACTGTGGCGTTTCGCTGTCGTCTGATGGGTGGGTGGGTGGGTGGGTGGTGTGGTGTCCAACACAACCCAACCCAACCCAACCACACGAGGCTCCAACCCCATCCATCAAGCTAATCATGCATGCGGCCGGCCACATCCATTCGAAGCAACGCAAATCATCATCATCTGTAGTACGATACCGCAAACAAACACACGCGCTGGAATATCGTCATCCGCTTGCTTTGACGGCTTTGTTGCCACACCGCAACAACTGCACGTTATCCACGACACCGTACGTACAGGTACATCTACATGTACAGAGAAGTACTATATAGAGTCTTTTCCAACAAAAAAAAAACTATGTATACGGGGACAAAAAGAAATAGAGAGAGAGAGAGAAAGAGAGAGAGAGAGAGAGAGAGAGAGAGGGAGGGGTAAAGATGTGTTACTTTGTTCATCATGGACTCATTGTATATTTTTTACAACTCCAAAAGCTCGTGCATAGACATGAAACTCACAGCAGCTCAACTAATGCAACACCCAAACAGCGCCTTTTTTGCCATTTTAAAATAAGCACAAAAGGCCTCCGCAGCTCTCACACACACGAAATCAATTCCTCCTTACCCAAACCCGAAACTAGTGAAAAAGAAAATCACTCAAAAACAGTACTTTTACTGTAGACAAACCAGGATTAGCAGCCAGAAGAAACACTCTTTTGTGCTATCTTTGTTCTCTCCATTTTCTCGGGGATTTTTTTTTTTCCTTCAACGTCAGTGTCGTTAGAAGCCGACGGCGACAGCGGTCGCCGGCGTCTGCGGCAAGGAGATGCCGTCTTCGTCCTCTTCGTCGTCGTCGCCGAAGAGGGACCCGATCACCATGAACTCCCCCTCCTCCTCCTCCCCGATCTCGACGGCGGCGTTCTCTTGGATCTGCCTCTGCCACTTCTCCCGGTACGAGTTGAGCTTCTCCAGCTTCAGCCCCTCGCGGAAGCTCTCGATGAACCGGTCCGCCTTCGTGTTCACGTCGGGGCTCGCGCAGTACGCCGGCGCCGGCGACGCCGTGACCGAAGGGGAGTCATCCTCGCCCTCTGGCACCAGCGGTGGCGGCGGAGGAGGAGGTGGAGGTAGCGGTGGAGACGGCGGCGGGAGCGGGTAGTAGGTGTAGTAGACGCGCCTCGGGTACAATGGCGGCTGCTGTGTGGACGCGTGCACGTGGGCGCGCTGCGGCCGTGTCCTGACTGGTTGTGGCGGCGGCGGTGGTGCTGGAGGCGCGGGCCGAGACGGAGGCGGTGGCGGTTTCTTAGATCGTCGAGCCGGTGGAGGCGGGGGTGGCGGCTGCGGTGGCGCGACGGAGTGGATGCGGCGGTTCTTACTGCCGCCCTTCTTGTTCCTGAAGAGATTGGAGAAGATGGAGGACGGCGGTGGCGGTGGAGGGGGCGGAGGCGGAGGCCGCGGCGGGGCGGTGGTGGTGCGAGCAGTGGAGTCCGGGCTCGCTGACGCATCTGACGACGGCGACGAGTAGTATTGGCCATCGGAGTGGTGGTGGTGATGGGCATGGGGCCTCCTCTTGGCCTTCATGGTAATGCTCTTGCGCTTCTTCTGGTAGAACGTAGCAATGGCGGACGCTAGCTCCTTGGCGCCGCCCACGCTGCCGCTGCGCTTCTTCTTGCTGCGCGACACCGTCGAGGGAGGCGGAAGCGGAGGCGGAGGGGGTGGTGGCGTTCCAGGCGGGAACATGGCCAGCGATGGCGGCGGCATCGGGGGGTTTCTCACCTCTTCCACTACTATCTCTTGCTCCAGTTCCTCTGATGTCGGCAGTTTCTCGACGCTGCGCCGTCGCCGTCGAGGAGGCGGAGGAGGAGGTGGTGGAGCAGCAGGCGCCATCATCACCGGCTTTTCCTGCTCCGGGACCACGTCCACCGCCCCCGAGCTCCATCTCCCGCTCCTCGCCAGAGCCACCGGCGCTTCCTGCTCCGGTATTACATCCACTGCGTCGGAGTTCCACCTCCTGCTTTTTACCGGCGCCACCGCCGCCTCCTGTTCCGGCATGACGTCCACCACCTCCGAGTCCCACCTCCTGCTCCTCGCCGCCGCCACTCTCGCCTCCTGCTCCAGTATGCTATCCAACGACTCTGAGTTCCACCTCCTGAGCCTCGCTGGCGCTACCGCTGCCTCCTGTTCCGGCATGGCGTCCATCACCTCCGAGTCCCACCTCCTGCTCCTCGCCGCCGCCACTCTCGCCTCCTGCTCCAGTATGCTATCCAACGACTCTGAGTTCCACCTCCTGAGCCTCGCTGGCGCTACCGCTGCCTCCTGTTCCGGCATGGCGTCCATCACCTCCGAACCCCACCTCGTGCTCCTCGCCGGCGCCACTCTCGCCTCCTGCTCCAGTATGCTATCCAACGACTCCGAGTTCCACCTCCTGAGCCTCGCCGGCGCTACCGCTGCCTCCTGTTCCGGCATGGCGTCCATCACCTCCGAGCCCCACCTCGTGCTCCTCGCCGCCGCCACTCTCGCCTCCTGCTCCAGTATGCTATCCAGCGACTCTGAGTTCCACCTCCTGAGCCTCGCCGGCGCTACAGCCGCGTCCTGTTCCGGCATGGCGCCCACCACCTCCGAGTCCCACCTTCTACTCCGCGCCGGTGCCGCCTCCTGTTCCAACATGACATCAACAACCTCGGAGTTCCACCTCCTGAGCCTCGGCGGCGCCCGCGCGCCCCCGCTCTGTTGCTGCAGCGGCCTCTCCTCGGCCATCTCGGGGAGCCTCTCGACGCTCCTCCTCCTCGTCCTCCGCGGCTGCGACTGCGACTGCGACTGCGAGGCCCGGCCGCGCTCGACGAAGGTGTCGACGGGGATGGTCTTGACCTCCGCCGCCGCTGCCCTCCCGTGCGGGTCGACGTCCCAGGTCCGCTCCTGCCGCTCCGGGCGGCGGGCGCGGTACAGCTCGGCGTCGTCGTAGAAGCGCCAGGCGGAGTCCGGGGACGCGAGGGCCCAGACGCCGTCGCTGCCGAGGCGCAGCTCCGGGTAGGAGCTGCTGCTCTTCATCCGGCGGATCCCCGAGGCATGGGCGTGGTTGGTGGTGCGGGACAGGCTGGCGTAGATGGCGGACATGGAGTCGTAGCCCTCCTGCTCCCAGTCCCCCGAGCTCGTAGTAGTCGCCGCCACCGTGACGGGCTCCGCGGCGGGCGCCGCCGAGGACGCCAGGCGATGACGGTCGTCCTTGGCAGACGCGTAAGCTGAAGTCGCGGAGGAAGAGGAGTCCCCGTCGCCGCCGCGGCCGAGGAGACCACAGAGGATGGCGAAGAGCACGAGGCAGAGGTTGACGACGTCCCAGCCGCTCTTGAAGCTGATCCCGCCGCGGCGGTACCGGTACCCTCCCTCAGTGCCTCTTCCGCCTCCCGCCCAAACCGTCCCGCCGCCGCCGCCGCCGCGGCGCATCGCAGAGGGCAGGAAGGGCAGCAGGAGCAGCGCGAACAGGAGCACGAGGACCCAGACCTTTGGGCCCCCGGCGCCCGCCGCATTGTCGTCGGCGTCGGCGTAGCGGGCGTGCGCGTCCGCGCTACCGCTCGTGCTGGGCCCGCCGTCGTCCGCGGCGGAGGAAGCAGGACTCCTCCTCACCTGGCCCTCCATCCGATCTCCTCCACCGCGTCTCCGTCGTTGGTTGGCCGGCGGCGTCGTTGGCTGGCCGGGAAAAAGGGCAAAGCGCACTCTCCGCCCTCCCTATCCCTTTTGGTCTGTGACGGTTGCTGTTGGCTTTTTGGGCGATGTTTCTCTCGCTGTTGTAGTAGCTAGGTAGGCTGCTTTCTTTCTGTCTCCCTGACCTCACAGGCAAAGAGATATATAGCCGTACGCCAGCGCCAGGACACACGGGGCAGGTTTCTGATCTGCTCTGCTTGGTTTGAATGCCGTGTTTTGTTCAAGCCTCGTCTCTAAAGTCTCACTCCAAAATTTCATTATTTAACCGAACAGCTCCTAGATTTTATTTTGGAATCCATGCTAGAATTCCATAAGATGATTGCTCGTCTTGGTTTATATATTTATTACGTGGCACGAAACGAGAGCGGCGTTGGGAATGATTAGGCGAGGCACTGCTACAGCAATAATGCTGAGGGGTGTTTGGGAATAAAGTTTTTCTGCAGTTTTGGAAGAATACTGCAGTATTCTCAAATACTGCAGTATTATATACATAATGGTGTTTGGCAAGCTGGGTAAAATCTCTGTTTTCAAAACTGAAGTATTGCAAATACTATAGTTGTTTTAAGGCATTCTAAACTTAGCTCTGGACCTCAGTTTTCAAAACTGCGGTATTATAAACTACGGTATTATCATAACTAAAGTATAGTATAGTATTTCAAAAACTGTAGTTTTCAAAAACTTTGTTCCCAGACAGGGCCTGAGCCTTACCGCATACTATAAAATAATGGAAATCCGTGAACTAGTGCCGGTCTACCGTGACGCGCTCGCACTGTTGTTGTGCACCGAAGCTTCGCTGCCAAGCAGCAGCAGCAGAAGCACCGTGTTGATTTTTTTGTGCCAAGCTGAGAGGTACTCCCTAGAGGACTGCGTTGGCAGGTACGATACGAGGCTGCAACGAACAAGTCGCGCCGGTGCGTTGCGTGTGGTGGTGTGTGATGAACTGATTGACGAGTGGCTCTGCTTGCTCTGGCTCCCGCTCCTCCGATGAATCATGAACAGGTGGTAGCCGGCTCACGCCATCCGATGGGCGAGCGATTCGCTGCGGATCGGAGGGAGCTCAGGTAGGCGGGGCTGTCGCGCATGGAGCTGGTGTTTGTTTCGCCAGGCCCAGGCGAGGCCGACAAGAACGGCAATGGAAACAGAATCCGGCTCAGGCTGGCTGGCTGGCTTCCGCTGCGCATGAACCCCCAGAAGAGGAGCAGAGCAGGGGGACGTAAACGTAATACGCACGCACATTTGTTCCTCCTCCACAGTCCACACATTGTTCGTGCGTGCGTGCGTCTTTGGGTTGTTTTGGACCGGCAACTGGCACTGGCAGCGTCATCAGCATGCCCTGCCTTTCCGGGGGCTTGGCTTGCCTGCTGGGCTGGGCTGGGCTGGCCACCATCACATCCGCGGCGTCCAGCGCAGCAGAGCGATGACAGTGTGTGACTGTGGGGTGGCCTGGCCCCTTCCGTCGTTGGGGCATCATTCACGCGACGACCAAGACCAAGACCAAGACCAAGGCCAAGCATATATATATATATGAATGAATGAATATGAATGGCCAGAGCAACGTACATGAGTGCGCACTACTTCACTCAAACTCCATATACTACTACGTCTTCCCCCGTCTGCTGCCCTTTCTTTCTTTGCCTTTTCCTGATATCAGGCCCAGCATCTCCTGCACAAAGTTAGTTCCGCCGAGACGAAATGGAGGAAGAAAGAATGCTTGGTAGGTGTTTGAAGCATACAACTTAGGTGCTGTTTGGTTCACGAAATGTAACGCAAAGGGTAATGGTAATGGTTTACACTCGATTACTGTCGGTAACAAGTTTGAATAGTCCGGTATCAATTTTTAGTATGGTATCTGATTACGGTTGGACTAAAACAAACATGATTTATCGTTATCACTTACCCATTACGTTACAAATATGTGAACCAAACGGTACCTTAGTGCCTGTTTGTTTCAGCTTCTGCCAGCTTCTGGCCACCAAAAGCTGCTGCAGACTGCCAAACGCTCAGCTTTTCAGCCAGCTTTTATAAAATTCGTTAGGGCAAAAATCATCTAAAATCAACATAAACACATAATCGGTTGAGTCGTTGTAATAGTAAGAATCCGTCACTTTCTAGATCCTGAGCTCTATGAACAACTTTATCTTCCTACACACGTAATCGTAATGATACTCAGATTCTCCCTACAGCCAGATTCTCTCCACAGCCAGATTTTCAGAAAAGCTGGTCAGAAAAAAGGTGAACCAAACAGCCCCTTAGAAGCGCAGGATGCCAGGCATGATTCCTCCTGGAAACGCTTACACGTCGCTCATTTCCTGCAGGAGTCCCTGGACTGGACCCCCTGGCCACGCCCACGCGTTGGTTTTATTGGCTGCAACAAATAATCGCACGCAGCGCGCTAATCTGCTGCGGTAATTAGGATTGACCCGATCGCCTATGTTTGGCCTACACTACTGTAGCAACGGCAGGCAGAGACACGGGGAGCGAAAAGCTGCGATTTGTTGGACTCACGCCGCCGGGCAGGGCAGGGCAGGGCAGGCGAGAGTCCGAGACGAGTTGTACAAACCAAAGGTATCGTCGCTTCCAAAGCATCTTGCCTGCTTCCGTACCAGGCACTGTACTCCTTCGTCTAGACGGAGGAGAGTACACGCATGCATGCAGCATGGAGGGGCCCGGCCCTTAGCGGAATGCGGGGTGCGGTGCGGCAGGGATGTTGGCCGATGGCGCCGCCGCAACCACACAGACTGGTGTGGACTGTCTCTCTGGGCCCGTGGGCGGGCCGGTGGTTGGAATGGTCGGTGGTGCGCGCTTTCCAGGAGGCTTTCAGAGCAAATGATTGGTCCACCACTCTCGACCACTGCCAGAGCCAGACAGCTAATTACCTGCAGACGTAGTACGTATGCGACACATATATGTATGGACGTTGCGTACATAACGTACTATACTAACTACAGCAGTTTCCTTCCAAGTCAACACCAAGCATATATATATATCTATGGAGCTTCCATTGACCATTTTTGGCTGCCGGTGAGCCCGCCGCGTTGCCAATACTACCTTGCGCCGCCTCAGTTCGTGGGTCGGAACGATTCCTAACTAGATTGTTTCTCTAATTTATATAAACTTTGATTAGTTGGAACAATTCCAGGTATGATCCGACACAAACGAACGGAAGCCTCAGTGTGTGAAATGGCTGACGCCTGCATTGCTCTCCCTCTCATATTTTTGGTAGGCGGCGTCACAAAAATAAAAAAAAAAAATTGTCCATTCCGACGGTTTTCTTCAGGGTACAGATAGTGCTAGGATAGCTAAAAGGATGACAAGTGGCCAGGAAATCATGTACCGTCATGTTCCATATACCGTTTTTTTTTCCGGATCATTTTCGTTTAGATCGGACTTTTTTTTTCCCGTTTTCGTTTTTGGGACGAGATCGGGTAGGTTGTATTCGGGAAGGGTTTCGAAGACTGTAAAAACCGTCTAAAATTAATATGAACACAGAATCGATCAAATCGTTGTAATAGTAGAAAATCGTCACTTTCTACATCATAAACTATATATACTCTTTTATCTTCCTCCATGATACTCAAATCCGAACTACTTGCCTGCGACTCTCCAGTCTCCACGTCCACCAGATTGGTGTTGCGCTGCAGTTTTCGCCACCGACTAATAAACGCGACGGGGACGTAAGTCGCCGTGGAATATTACACAAGTTCTCAGTACCAAATCTGCCTTCAATCAGACTGCCTACATATCATTGGCATTGCTTGACAGCAAACAGAGCATGTCTAGAACAGCTCTATGTCTGAAAAGAAGATCTGGAGTACCAGATATAGCTTCGAGCAGCTCTAACTTGAATCTGTTATTTTATAAACTCTAATATATATATATATATATATATATATATATATATATATATATATATATATATATATATATATATATATATATATATATATATATATATATATATATACACACACATTCAAAAGAGCTCCACGATGAGTAAAGTGGCAGTCTAACATCCAGTCAATTACACAGCAGCCCATTAGGAATGCTCCTTATCTCTCTTAATGAGGGCTAGTTTGGGAAATTCAATTTTCCAAGGGATTTCCAAACTATGATCCTTCAGAAAATAAGGTTCCCAAACTATGGTTCTAGGATGTCTGTGCTCTGAACTGTTAATTATTCTTGTTGCTTATCTAGTTGTTCCCTTGTTTGTGCTAAACTGTTAATTATTGTGTAAAACTCTAAGTAGACTTGCTTAGCATATTTCTTTACATAGTTTCATCTTGCTTATTTTCAGGGGACATCTTTAGCTTCATTAACCGTAAGGATTTTTTCAACATTAATATGATCCTTTTTGTCATAAAACTTTACCATGCAGAAGTTGAGTAGAAACTTATGTACACTACGGTTGTTGCCTCAAACTTTTTTAGCACAACTCAGCCCTTCTGGACCATTAGGTTCTCTCCACCAGTATCCAGATTGCGAGTCCATACTTATATTACCAGCTGATGCAGTTGATAGATTCCCAAATTCAGGCAGGCAGGATACGTACCCTTCATAACAATTCGTTTCCTTTGTATCCTGCAAGCTCAAATATACATTGCCAAATACTTGGATGCCTGCCCCAGCTTGACAAAATGAATACAGGGCAGCGAAGAAAGAAGAATGAAAACAGGACAGTCACCACGGTCAGGAAAACATATAAACCCTGATATCACCAAACCATCCCTGATAGGGATTTCGCGATCTGTACCGTATACGGGGAATACAGCCCTTGGCATGGCTTAAAAAGAACTGAGAAAAATAAGGAACTGGGCTAAGCAATGCACTAAAGCAGCGAACTAAAATGACCGAACTTGGGACTGTCCGAATCTATAGGTTCTTAGCAACTTGTTGCTACGCTTGTCACGGTTAAGTTTTGCTCTTGAACTTGCGCTGTGCTTTCAGATCAACTACCACGACAGTAATGTTGTCTTTGCTCCCCTTCTGAAGAGCAAGCTTTGACAAGCATTCAGCAGCCGCTTGAGCGGCTGAGTCTGCGGAGTCACCAACCCGTGGGGCTGATGATGAGCTTGTGCTGTTCTTTTTGTGCCACAGAAGTATCCGCTTGCGAGCGATTTCACATACCTCTTCATTTGACATTACATCCCAGAGGCCGTCACTGGCAAGAATAAGGCACTCGTCATCCTTAGCCCGCGGAACTATTGTTACCTCTGGGACTGGAATTATCCATGGCTTCAGATATCTGTCACCTGCAACAAATAGAAGCCAATACAGTTATGATATAATATAATACATGTTTTTGCATCTTGGAATCTTGTTTCAAGTAAAACAACTAAAACTAGCATGCTAAGAGTACTCAGTTCTTCTACAGGCAGATTTGAATTGAAGAAAAAATGTCCTGTCCTGTGTCCTCTGTGGTCCTTGCTAATGCAGAGGAGACCTAGCAACAAACGTGCTCACTTCCATGATAGACCAAAGTTCATGGCAGAGGAGACAGATTTCGAAATTAGTGTAAAGGTATATGTTCTACACTACAGTGAAAGATCTATGCATGTCTTGTGCTAGTACAAACAAAAACAGCAACCTCCTTTAGTTTGTATGCATCATATACAGACAAACATCAAAACATTGTAGAGCTACAATGGAAAACATTGTACTTCAGAAATCAAGAAGTCAAAAGACAGCATGCGGCATAATATTGAAGGCGTAGAATGCCAGAAATGGGTGCACTCAAGGATGTTCAGAGTCAAAAGACGATAATCTGCCCAAACTACATTAGTTTGAACGCATCATGCTTTCGGCATGATAACTCCAGAAGGGGATGGGGAAGCAGCACAATTTGCCAAACATTCCCAGGACCTTGTGCATTGGATCATCCGTTTGAATTTGCTTCTCTATATTGATGAGTTTAATGATCTATGATCTATATAAAAAATTCATATTGTACTTGAGCATGAGGATAGCAGAGTCAAAATCCTATTTTGTTTCAAATCACTTGTATATAGATACCGTTTGAAAACATACTTACATGCAAATAACTTGACTATAGCAAAAAGAGAACGGAAAGAAAACATTGCGTATGTTAAACATCATATCTTGTTCGACATATGAACTTAAAGCAACACTTCACTGGTTTCATGGAGTCTCATTGAGAGCATTCTTAGAATTTCAAAAGAGGAGATAAATACATAATCAACCATCCATTAGAATACTATGCAAATTCCCCAACTCTAAATTGAATACCCATATCAATCATGTTCAGTTGCAGTGTTACACACACCACCACCACCACCAAATAACTGCTTCAAAACGCAAAGCAGCAAGATGGTGACAAATATGAGAGACTTTGCAGAAGGATATAAAAAAACTCGGCCGGGGAGGGAAAGACCGCCCTCCCGTTATTCCATATAAGAAGAGACAGAAACAATGGTCCCGGCCGAGAAAATCCCCGAACCCTGGCCCCCCATCACTAACGGGCCGGCGTCAACTGTCCACTTTGCAACGGCCCAACCGGAGGGTGGCGCACAGGACATCGAAACCCGAGAGCGGATGGGGCACAACGAGGGGATTTTTTTAACCAAGCCTGAAAATTCGCTCCCGATAGGAATCGAACCCAGGACTTGGAGGTGCTACTCGGAAGTCCTTAACCGCTAGGCTAGAGGCCCTTTCGCTTTGCAGAAGGATATAGAAAACATCATAGGATTTTCATCACCCCAGTAAAGTACAAATTTCTCCTCGACTGCTCCCAAATGCACAACCATAAGAAAAAAGCTTATTTAGGGAAAAGAGGGGAATCAGCTAGGCTGACTAGTCTCCCCAGACTCAAAGCCATCGATGGTAGAGCATAGACATGAGAACAAGAGTATAGGAAAGATCTATCACTTATCTACACCACAAGTGACCATACAAAAACACATGACCAAACCATAGACCAGGCCTCTGTGACTTTCAACCGTGTATGGAACCAAGTAAGTATCAAAAGCTATCGGTTATGATAATTAATGATATCTTACATAGTTCTACAATAGTGCTTCCATAATTCCACAAAAAAATTGCATTTAACCGTTGTAGGACCCGGACCTTTCTTGGCCAATAGAAACTTGAGATAGAATCAAATGAGTGGAAATAGAATCAGAATGTTCAGGGTATAAGAAATGTTGCAGATAGGATCTTTGGATGCTCTATTCCAACAAGATCTGAATTCACTACCATGTTTCATAACTCGATCTGCGGAGGGTAAGACAGCCCGCCGGACATTATTATTAATAAGAAGACCTTCTCAAGCAGGTCGAGAAAACCAACCCCTGCCCCACCCATACACAGCGGCACCGTAGCCCATGTGAGAAACGACCTATGCTTTGGCGTGGGACAGACAAGGGGTTTTTTTTAACCATAGCCTGAAATTCGCTCCCACGGGGAGTCAAACCTAGGACCTAACCAACTCGGCTAGAGGACCTTTCGCTTACCATGTTTCATAACAAAGGGCACAATCCACTTTCATGGCTTCCTTGAATTTAACAGTTGTAGGAAAGATGTGCAGTGCTTGGAAGTTAGAGCTTAAAAAAAATTACAACACAGGAGAGCCAGGGAAGTAAGAATATCGTGTAATACACAATTTGGAGTAACACTAATGTGAAGAGAATTGTTCCTGGCCATTTAATAAACACAAATAGTTGCTCAGTTTAAAGTTAGAAATATTTTGCAAGTAATGAAAATTGAATCAGCTCTTACATAACATCCGTATTTTGGCAGGTAAATGATCATTTATCATGGTAGGCTGCTAATTTGTCCACCTACTTTTTTGCAAAAAAAAAATGACAGCACACAGCAAAATAGCACTTCAATCAATCAACACAGATGACATTTAGGTAATGTCCCTTCAATGCATATTTTGTGCTGTTTTGAACCAGAGACTACATAAGAATCATTGAAGCATGAGGTAGAAAAGTTTTTATTATAACTAAACTAAATGACTAATGCATCCCTGTCACCAATACCTGAGGTTGCAGAGATGTTGATGAACTAGTAAACCAAATATTAATTCATTAATAGAAATGTATTCAAATTTCCTTAACCAAACCATCTCATGAACAGTAAACCAAGGTGACTTAATATATAGTAAGGCAGTGTGCTGGAGAGTAATAAAAAGCGTACCAATTGATCGCGACATTGCAAGAACACCGAAAACTCGATAACCGTTCCATTGTATGACCTTGCCACCCTCTGCCTCAATCCTTGCATACTCATCCTCCCTGTTAGGCTGAATAACGAATTGAGCAAAGCAGTCAACATATGATTAACATATGAACCGAAAGGTCATGCAAAATAAACAGCGTTGCAGAAGAGCTTACTTTATGATCCACCGACAGAGGCACAGGCTGCTTGCCTCGGCAGAGCACTGCCCGTGAATCTCCACAGTTGGAGACAATGATATGTGAGGAGCAGATGACAGCGACGACCGCCGTCGAACCCACCGTCTCAGGTGCCACAGGTTCTGGCACGAGTGTCATAGCAGCATCACTTGTGCCTGCTTCTTCACCACCTCCCCTCATCGTGTTTCCCCCAACCTCGTCATCCACTCTAGCATAAGAATCCACAAAGACCTTTTCCCACTGTTTCTTGAACTCCATGTCTCCCAAGTTAGCTGCACACGCAGTCTCCTCTATCCTGCTCAGCTGCTCCAGTAGGGCCACATGGAGGCGTTCCCGACAGTAATTTGCTACCTACAACGAATTGAGCAAATGCCACTCAATGTAGCTGTGCCGACAAGAAACTGTTCGATTTAGGAGTACATATAGTCTTGACTAGAGCACCAAAAATGGGTCTGCTAATAGGAAGTCATTAATGAACGGTAAGCAGCATACCTGTGCACCACCGTGTCCGTCATAGACACCAAAGAAATGTGCAGGTAAGCGGAACGTCATGGGATCGAGGCCATCGACCATCGCATTGCCGGTGAGCAACCAGAGTGGCAAGTCAAAGAATCGCGGCACTATAGCAACGGCATCCTCCATCTCCGGACGGCGGCCGCATATGGAAGTGTAGCCCCACAGCGGCACGCAGTCCACGGCGAAGACACTCCTCCCACCAGCCGCGACCCTGGCCTCCGCCTCGACCGTGGCTGCAGACGCGGTCGAGTCCTCCAACACCATGGGACCACCCTCCGCGCCTGCTGCCGCGCCGAAGAAACACAGCCCGACCCCCTCGAAATCAGCGCTGGCCACGCTGCTACAGTCGCTGACCACCGAGCACGGGCTCCCGGCCAAAGAGGCGTCTCCCCCTTCCTCTCCCGGCGCCAGCGCGTCGTCGTCCACCGCGGACGCCGTCCTGACCGGGGGCACAGTCACGGGCACGGAGACCCCCTCCATGGCTCCGACGACCACCGCGGCGATCGGGTCCGCGACCGCCGCGGCGATCAGCGTGAGCCCCGCCGCGGCGGGGCTAAACGCCGGCGCCGGCGGCGCGGAGAGTGACGCCACGACTGCTACGACGTCTTCCATCCCTCCTCCAGCCTCCCCCTCCGCCTCCGCAGCCACCGCCACCTCCTCCAGAATCACCTTCCCAGGTCGGCTCAAGCCCTTCGCAGAAGCACCGCATCGCTCCCGCTACCCCTCCGCCTCCTCCTCCTCATGTGCCTCCAGATCTGCGCTGATCCGCCCCAAATTCGCGCCCGAGCCTCGCTCGGGTCCGGAGGAAGGCACGCGCAGATCCGAGCCCAAGCCCCCGAATCGCCAAAAGCACACAGGCAGACAACGCCCGCCCTCCTAGTTAGGAAGTTAGGAACTCGGGAAGGAGAGTAGCGGCACCGCCACCAAAGTGCGTCGAACTGTAGAAAGAAAGGCAGGTGGCGAGCAGCGCCCTTCTCGACCTGGAGAGCCGGGAAGCGGAGGGGGTTCGGCAGCCGCTGAGCTGGGTAATTGCTGTGGCTCGGGAGCCGGGAGTGGCCGGCAGAAAGGAGGGAGGGAGGGGCGAGGTGAGGCGCGACCGCGCGAGGCGACGGACGGGCGGGCGGGCGAGGGACGGAGGGGCAGGAAAGCTACGTGCACTCCCGTGCGCGCGCGCGTGGGGGGCCGGGGGACAGGTGTCGAGGCCGCGCCAGTGGGGACGGGACGCGCGGGGGGCGCGAGGATCGGGTGCGCAGTGCGCTGCCGCGTGCTCGGTGGGACTGGGGGTGCGTGTCGATTATGGAGGCGGGGCGCGTGGAGGCGGGGCGGGGCCTGCGGGCTGCGGGGGCAGGACAGCGAACTGACAACTGAGGAAGAAGCTAGAGTAGGCCTGAGTGAGGTGGAGGGACGGGAGTGATGGGAGGCGTACTGCTTCTCAGCTGAAGGGCGTACGGGTATGGCTAGTCTATCATCGCCTTGCTTGTCAGACACTGAAGTGTCCAGCCCACGGTGTGATGGGCATGTGTCATCCTAAAACTTTCCGTACAATTATCCCATAATCAAGCTATTAATATATATATTATTATCTATTTTATTAATATATCAAACTTTGAGTTCTGATTTATTTTATATCATAATGAAATATAACTACAGTTTCTTAAAATATTTTTTACTATTAATTGTGCAATGATTATATAGAATTTTGAATGTATAACACTTTTCGTCACATGTCATCTTATAGTCATAGATGCTGCTATTACCGCTTCTCAGCTTGACCAAAATATTATTTTTTGTCACAACATTAATTTTAGGGGGGGTAGGGGCTTTAATATAGCGTTAAGTAAATAGTAACATATATGTGCTTATATATAAGAAATTGAGATTGAGATTAGGTTTATCTTTATAATGTATACTTGTAAGTTTCTTAAAGAAATTCAATGTCACATGGAAATACATGTTTGTCTCTATAAAAATTATCTTGACATATAATGATTGTACTTTGAAAATTGTAAAGTAAAAAACTAATAAGATCAGGTTTGGATTTCTATATATAGTGGTTATTTTTTGACAATTATCTTTTTTCTAATCCAAGTATAGATAATATACTAGATGATTATTAGCTAGATATCTAGATAACAACTATATCACTAGCTAGTAGAACCAAATCTGGTTATAACAATTAATATGTAGAAAAACCCAAAATTTGCTAATAGTTGTTAGCTGGTTAATAGTTATTATAAGTGCATCAATCTTATTTGTGGGTTTGGTAAAAATATGGCAATGCATATGGAAAGTTAACATCATTTTATGAGGATTATAATTACATACGATTGCAAGTGTAAATGAAGTATAATACCCACTCAACAAGACATGCCCCACTCCATGAGAGAACATCTAGTTACTAGGGATCAAGCAAGAAAGCCAAAATCAATTGAAGCTATCAACCAACAAGTGTCCTTGTTAATAACCTATGCAAGTGATTACGTGTGTTGTCGAGACAAGAATGGCAAGATCATGGTGACAAGAAAAGGCAAATCTTTGAGAAGTGTTTAGGTGTGGTGGTGCCCACTTGTAAAGAACTGGTACTAGATAACCCAATAGAGCCCATAGAAAGTTTGAAGGAAAAAACAAATGAACACCAAATGAAAAACACGAATTAGACAGTATGCAGTAGCACTTGACATGCCTAGTGCTTCACTAGATAAGACACCAGATAGGAAAAGCGTCATATGCTAGATCAGAAAAGCAGTGAGGTGTTCAATGTCGATCGAGTATGTGGCATTGGACGTGGCACTCAAAGAGCTTGCTGAGGGCACCTAGAGGGGGGTGAATAGGTGATCCTATAAAACTTTAAACTTAAGCCACAAAAACTTTGTTAGGCGTTAGCACAATAATAGCCAAGTGGCTAGAGAGGAGTCTCAACAAAACACAATAACCACAAGAGATCAATCACAGAGATGGCACAGTGGTTTATCCCGTGGTTCGGCCAAGACCAACGCTTGCCTACTCCACGTTGTGGCGTCCCAACGGACGAGGGTTGCAATCAACCCCTCTCAAGCGGTCCAAAGACCCACTTGAATACCACGGTGTTTTGCTTTGCTTTTCTTAATCCCGTTCGCGAGGAATCTCCACAACTTGGAGTCTCTCGCCCTTACAAAGATGTTCACAAAGAAGCACGGAGTAAGGGAGGGATTAGCAACTCACACAAGTCACAAAGATCACAGCCAATACGCACACACAAAACCCAGACTTAAGCTCAAAAGACTAGCACACTAGAACGGAGCTCAAATCACTAGAATGTCGAACAAGTGCGCACGAATGGAGTGTGAGTGATCAAGAATACTCAAGGAATGCTTGGTGTTCTCCTCCATGCGCCTAGGGGTCCCTTTTATAGCCCCAAGGCAGCTAGGAGCCGTTGAGAGCAATCTGGGAAGGCAATTCTTGCCTTCTGTCGTCTGGCGCACCGGACAGTCCGGTGCACACCGGACAGTGTCCGGTGCCCGATTTCTTTCCTTTTACGGCGAAGTCGACCGTTGACAGCCAGAGAGCCGTTGGCGCACCGGACATGTCCGGTGCACACCGGACAGTCCGGTGCCTTCTTCTAGCCGTTGGCTCAGCCACGTGTCCCGCGCAGATCGCGCGGCCGACCGTTGGCCCGAGCGACCGTTGGATCACCGGACAGTCCGGTGCACACCGGACAGTCCGGTGAATTATAGCCGAACGTCGCCGACGATTTCCCGAGAGCGACCAGTTCGCTCGAGCCAGCCTGGCGCACCGGACACTGTCCGGTGCACCACCTGACAGTCCGGTGCTCCCAGACTGAGCAGACTTTGGCTGAACAAGGCCATCTCATTTCCAATTCGATTTTTCCTGTTTCCAGCACTTAGACACAATACATTAGTCTCTAAAACAATGTACTAAGTCTGAGAAACATACCTTTATCCTTGATTTGTACTTTGTCCACCATTTTACACTTAGGCACTTGTGTTGGACACTAAATCACCAAAATACTTAGAAATGGCCCAAGGGCACATTTCCCTTTCAATCTCCCCCTTTTTGGTGATTTATGCCAACACAATATAAAGTAAGTAGAACAAATACAAAATCAATTCAAATAAGAACTCAAATTGTTTTGATTCAAATTTGACATATATGGATCACTCTTTGCCACCACTTGGTTTGTTTTTGCAAATCAAACTCAAATTTCTATCTCTAAGTCAAACACGCATGTTAAGACATAAAGAGAGTCATTCCAAGAGAAATTGATTCAAGATTTCAAAAACTCCCCTTTTCCCCATAATCAACATTTCTCCCCACAAGAAGCCAACTTTTGACAAGAGAGACAATAAAAGAGTTTTGACAAACCAAAAGCTCGGTTTTGACAAACCAAAAGCTCTATTCTACTATTTTCAAAATATCTCAAGTGGTAGTTGATCCATTTATCGCTTTGGCCTTTATTTTCTCCCCCTTTGGCATCAAGCACCAAAACGGGATTAATCTTGGCCCAAGAACCCCATTGCCTCACCAAAATCTTCAATAAGAATACAAAGGCAATAAGAGTACATGAGATGAACTTGGAATAAGTTACCCTCTCATCGGAGTGCAGTGGAAGTCTTTCATGGTCCAAGTCCACCTTTTCCCTTTCAAACCTCCTTTGAGACTAAAACAAGCAAACTCAAGCACATGGTTAGTCTCAAAGGGTCAAGTTGTAGCACAGCTCCCCCTAAGTATGTGCATCACTTGCAAAAAGGGACTTGTGAGGTCCGGGGAGTGTTTTTACAACTTGAGCACCATAAGTAAGCAACGAAATGCATAAGGAACATGATCAAGGGCATAAACACATGTATGCTATAAATCAATCCAAGTTCCGCGAATCTAAAACATTTAGCTCACTACGCAACCTGCAAAAGGTCTTCTCATCTAGAGGCTTGGTAAAGATATCGGCTAGCTGGTTCTCGGTGCTAACATGAAACACTTCGATATCTCCCTTTTGCTGGTGGTCTCTCAAAAAGTGATGCCGGATGTCTATGTGCTTTGTGCGGCTGTGCTCAACTGGATTTTCCGTCATGCGGATAGCACTCTCATTATCACATAGGAGTGGGACTTTGCTCAGATTGTAGCCAAAGTCCCTGAGGGTTTGCCTCATCCAAAGTAGTTGCGCGCAACACTGTCCTGCGGCAACGTACTCGGCCTCAGCGGTGGATAGGGCAACAGACGTTTGTTTCTTAGAATTCCATGACACCAGGGACCTTCCTAAGAATTGGCACGTCCCCGATGTACTCTTCCTATCAACCTTACATCCAGCATAGTCGGAATCTGAATATCCAATCAAGTCAAAGGTAGACCCCTTTGGATACCAGAGCCCAAAGCAAGGCATAGCAACTAAATATCTAAGAATTCGCTTCACCGCCACTAAGTGACACTCCTTAGGATCGGATTGAAATCTAGCACACATGCATACGCTAAGCATAATATCCGGTCTACTAGCACATAAATAAAGTAAAGACTCTATCATAGACCGGTATGCCTTTTGATCAACGGACTTACCTCCTTTGTTGAGATCGGTGTGTCCGTCGGTCCCCATCAGAGTCTTTGCGGGTTTGGCATCCTTCATTCCAAACCGCTTCAGCAAGTCTTGCGTGTACTTCGTTTGAGAGATGAAGGTGTCGTCCTTGAGTTGCTTCACTTGGAACCCAAGGAAGTAGTTCAACTCGCCCATCATCGACATCTCGAATTTTTGCGTCATTACCCTGCTAAACTCTTCACAAGACTTTTTATTAGTAGAACCAAATATTATGTCATCAACATAAATTTGACACACAAAAAGATCATTGTCACAAGTCTTGGTGAAAAGAGTTGGATCGGCTTTCCCAACCTTGAAAGCATTAGCAATTAAGAAATCTCTAAGGCATTTATACCATGCTCTTGGGGCTTGCTTAAGTCCATAGAGCGCCTTAGAGAGCTTACACACGTGGTCGGGGTACCGTTCATCCTCGAAGCCTGGGGGTTGCTCCACGTACACCTCCTCCTTGATTGGCCCGTTGAGGAAAGCGCTCTTCACATCCATTTGGAACAACCTGAAAGAATGGTGAGCGGCATATGCTAGCAAAATACGAATGGACTCTAGCCTAGCCACAGGAGCAAAAGTCTCCTCAAAGTCCAAACCTGTGACTTGGGCATAACTTTTTGCCACAAGTCGAGCCTTGTTCCTCGTCACCACCCCGTGCTCGTCCTGTTTGTTGCGGAACACCCACTTGGTTCCCACAACGTTTTGCTTGGGACGAGGCACCAGTGTCCAAACTTCATATCGCTTGAAGTTGTTGAGCTCCTCTTGCATGGCCAACACCTAGTCCGAATCTAGCAAGGCCTCTTCTACCCTAAAAGGCTCAATAGAAGAGACAAAAGAGTAATGCTCACAAAAATTAACCAATCCAGATCGAGTAGTTACTCCCTTGCTAATATCACCCAGAATTTGATCGACGGGATGATCCCTTTGAATCATCGCTCGAACTTGGGTTGGGGGTGCCGGTTGCGCTTCTTCCTCCATCACATGATCATCTTGTGCTCCCCCATGATCACACGCCTCCTTTTGATGAACCTGTTCATCGTCTTGAGTTGGAGGATGCACCATAGTTGAGGAAGAAGGTTGATCTTGCTCCTTTTGTTCCTGTGGTCGTACATCACCAATCGCCATGGTTCGTATAGCGGCCGTCGGAACATCTTCTTCATCTACATCATCAAGATCAACAACTTGCTCTCTTGGAGAGCCATTAGTTTCATCAAATACAACGTCGCTAGAGACTTCAACCAAACCCGATGATTTGTTGAAGACTCTATACGCCTTTGTATTTGAGTCATAACCTAACAAAAACCCTTCTACAGCTTTGGGAGCAAACTTAGAATTTCTACCCTTCTTCACTAGAATGTAGCATTTGCTCCCAAATACACGAAAGTAAGATACATTGGGTTTGTTACCGGTTAGAAGCTCATATGACATCTTCTTGAGGAGACGATGAAGGTATACCCAGTTGATGGCGTGGCAAGCCGTGTTCACGGCTTCCGACCAAAAGCACTCGGGGGTCTTGAACTCTCCAAGCATCGTCCTCGCCATATCGATGAGCGTCCTGTTCTTTCTCTCTACCACACCATTTTGTTGTGGTGTGTAGGGAGCGGAGAACTCGTGCTTGATCCCTTCCTCCTCAAGGAACTCCTCCACTTGAAGGTTCTTGAATTCGGACCCGTTGTCGCTTCTTATTTTCTTCACTTTGAGCTCAAACTCATTTTGAGCTCTCCTTAGGAAGCGCTTGAGGGTCCCTTGGGTTTCAGACTTATCCTGCAAAAAGAATACCCAAGTGAAGCGGGAAAAGTCATCAACAATAACTAGACCATACTTACTTCCTCCTATGCTTAGATAGGCGACGGGTCCGAAGAGGTCCATATGTAGCAGCTCCAAGGGTCTTGATGTGGTCATCACATTCTTGTTGTGATGTGCTCCTCCCACTTGTTTACCTGCTTGACAAGCTGCACAAGGTCTATCTTTTTCGAATTGCACGTTAGTCAAACCTATCACGTGTTCTCCCTTTAGAAGCTTGTGAAGGTTCTTCATCCCTACATGTGCTAAGCGGCGATGCCACAGCCAGCCCATGCTAGTCTTAGCTATTAAGCATGCATCTAGACCGGCCTCCTCTTTTGCAAAATCAACTAAATAAAGTTTGTCGTCTAATACACCCTTAAAAGCTAGTGAACCATCACTTCTTCTAAAGACAGACACATCTACGTTTGTAAATAGACAATTATATCCCATATTACATAATTGACTAACATATAGTAAATTATATCCCAGAGACTCAACTAAAAACACATTAGAGATAGAGTGCTCATTTGAAATTGCAATCTTGCCTAAGCCTTTCACCTTGCCTTGGTTCCCATCACCAAATATGATTGAATCTTGGGAATCCTTATTCTTGACGTAGGAGGTGAACATCTTCTTCTCCCCCGTCATATGGTTTGTGCATCCGCTGTCGATAATCCAGCTTGAACCCCCGGATGCATAAACCTGTATGGCAAATTTAGGCTTGGGACTTAGGTACCCAACTCTTGTTGGGTCCTACAAGGTTAGCACAAATATCCTTAGGGAGCCAAATGCAAGTTTTGTCTCCCTTGCATTTTGCCCCTAATTTTCTAGCAACTATCTTCCTATCCTTTCTACAAATAGCAAACGAAGCATTTAAAACATGATATATTGTAGAAGTACCATCCATAACTTTCCTAGAAACATGAACAATATTCTTTCTAGGCACATGATGAACATATCTCCTAGACATATCTCTATCATGCATATAAGAAGAACTAGAGGCAAACATAGCATGTGAATCATAAGCATGTGAATCACAACTTCTATAGTCATTTCTAGCATGTCTCCTATTATGATACATAAAAGCATGGTTCTTTTTAGTACTACTTGCCATAGGAGCCTTCCCTTTCTCCTTGGCGGGGATGGGAACCTTATGGCTTGTTAAGTTCTTGGCTTCCCTCTTGAAGCCAAGTCCATCCTTAATTGAGGGGTGTCTACCAATCTGTCGGGGACCATAATTAGGGGTACCCTCAAGGCTCCTAATTCTCAGCTGGTAACCCCCATCAGCATAAAGCTGCAAAGGCCTGATGGGTGCGATTAAGTCAGGGATCAGTCCATTCGAGGGACTCGATCACGCCTCGCCCGAGCCTAGCCTCGGACAAGGGCAGCCGGCCCCGGAGGATTTCCGTCTCGCCCGAGGCCCCCCTCCAGCGGCGAATATATTTCCGGCTCGCCCGAGGCCCTGTCTTCGCCAAGAAGCAACCCTGACCAAATCGCCGCACCGACCGACCAAATCGCAGGAGCATTTAATGCAAAGGTGGTCTGACACCTTTATCCTGACGCGTGCCCCCAACCGGCAGAGCCGAAGTGACCGCCGTCACTTTGCCGCTCCACTGACCGGCCTAACAGAAGGACAGTGCCGCCTGCGCCGCTTCGACTGCGGTGCCACTTGACAGAGTGAGGATGACAGGCAGTCAGGCCCGACCGAAGGCACCATAGGAAACTCCGCTCCGCCCGACCCAGGGCTCGGACTCGGGCTAAGTCCCGGAAGACGGCGAACTCCGCTCCGCCCGACCCAGGGCTCGGACTCGGGCTAAGTCCCGAAAGACGGCGAACTCAGCTCCGCCCGACCCAGGGCTCGGACTCGGGCTAAGTCCCGGAAGACGGCGAACTCCTCTCCGCCCGACCCAGGGCTCGGACTCGGGCTAAGTCCCGGAAGACGGCGAACTCCGCTCCGCCCGACCCCAGGGCTCGGACTCCGCCCTGGCCTCAGCCGACGGTCTCCGCCTCGCCTGAACCAGGGGCTCAGACTCGACCTCGACCACGGAAGACAGACTCGACCTCGGCCTCGGAGGAGCTTCCACATCGCCCAACCTAGGGCGCAGACCAGCCACGTCAACAGGAGGCGCCATCATCACCCTACCCTGAGCTGACTCGGGCCACGGGGAACAAGACCGGCGTCCCATCTAGCTCGCTCCACCAGATGGGCAATGATGGCGCCCCGCATATTCTGTGACGACGGCGGCTCTCATCCCCCTTACGGAAGCAAGAGGACGTCAGCAAGGACTCGACAGCCCCGACAGTTGTCCCTCCGCCAGGCTCCAGCACTCCTCCGACGGCCACAACATCACACCAGCTGGGTGCCAAAACCTCTCCGGCTGCCACGACGACATGTACTTAGGGCGCTAGCTCTCCTCCGCTAGACACGTAGCACTCTGCTATACCCCCCATTGTACACCTGGATCCTCTCCTTACGCCTATAAAAGGAAGGACCAGGGCCCTCTTAGAGAAGGTTGGTCGCGCGGGGACGAGGACGAGACAGGCGCTCGTTTGAAGCCGCTCGCTCCCTCTCCCGCGTGGACGCTTGTAACCCCCTACTGCAAGCGCACCCGACCTGGGCGCGGGACGAACACGAAGGCCGCGGGATTCCCACCTCTCTCACGCCGGTCTCCGGCCGCCTCACTTTCCCCCCTTCGCGCTCGGCCTCGCGTCGACCCATCTGGGCTGGGGCACGCGGCGACATTCACTCGTCGACTCAGGGACCCCCTGGTCTCGAAACGCCGACAGTTGGCGCGCCAGGTAGGGGCCTGCTGCGTGTTGACGAACAGCTTCCCGTCAAGCTCCAGATGGGCAGTCTCCAGCGACCTCTCCAACCCGGGACGGTGCTCCGTTTCGGGAGTCTCGAGTTCATGTCCCTCGACGGCAGCTACGACATGATACTCATTCCACCGCCGGGCGGCAGCGGCAACGGCGGCCGACAGCCCGCCCGCCAGCGGCGGAATCGACGATGTCTTCCCCGCATGGGGGAAGAACAACCTTCGAGCTCATCCCGCCCTCTTCCCCGCCGACGGAGGGGAAGGCGGGGAAACCAAGGCCAAGCAGGAGGCAGTGCCTCGTCGGCTGTCGAGCGAGTCGACAGCGCCGGCACCCCAACGAGGGGCGCACCGGGTATCGACCTCACGCTTGAGACGAAGACGAGCGCCGTCTCCCCGCGACACGCCAATCCCGAGCAAGCGGACAACGCCAGCACGCTCGCGAAAAGCTTGCTGGACGTCACCCTCGTACCTGAGACGACGGTGCATTCAGTCTCCGACGTGACTCCATCACCGCCCGTCGACCAAGAGGTACCGACCGATTCTCATCCCACGTCATTTGGGTTCAGCCTCAACCCGCCTAGCGGCTTCGCTTTGGCGGGTGCTCTCGTAGAGGCGAGCCCAAACCCTCTGGGGTTTCGTATGCGGTCACCTTGTGACCGACTGACGGACATCTCGACCTACGTGCCCTCTGGGTCCGAGGAAGACGACGAGCCCAGCTTCTGATGGGATTTCTCTGGACTTGGCAACTCCAGTGCCATGCGGGACTTCATGACCGCATGCGACCACTGCCTCTCCGACTGTTCCGACGGTAGCCGTAGCCTCGACGACGAGGACTGCGGCCCAAGTCGCGAATGCTTCCACGTCGATCTAGGGGGTCCCTCCGAAGGCAACCATCTCGGCATGCCGGAGGACGGTGATCTCCCTAGGCCGGTGCCTCGCGTTGACATCCCACGGGAGCTAGCTGTGGTCCCCGTTCAGGCGGGGGGCCATGACCCACAGCTCGAGCAAATCCGCGGGGTGCAGGCCAGGCTTGACGAAGGAGCAGGAGCGCTTGAGCCGATCCGCCGGGACGTCGGGCAGGCATGGGCGGGCCAACCTCCGGTCGGAGAAATACGTCATCTACCCCAGGGCTTCCAGCACCGCATCGCCGACGATGTCAGGGTCGGGCCACCACCCACATCTAGTGGGGTCGGCCAGAACCTGGCTGCAGCAGCAATGCCTCCGCGCGATGCCGGAGCCATCAACCACCGAGGGGCGGCGAATCCAGGGAGAGCTCAAGAATCTCCTGGAAGGCGCCGCGGTCCGACGGGCCGAGAGCTCTGCCTCCCGAAGGCAGGGGTACCCCTCGGAACCTCATGCCGCGGCTTCCCGATTCATGCGGGAAGCCTCGGTCTACACCGGGCGCACGCGCAACACCGTGCCTGCGGCCCCGGGTCGCCTCGGCAACGAGCACCATCACCACGACCGTCGGGCCCACCTCGACGAGAGGGTGCGCCAAGGCTACCACCCCAGGCGTGGGGGACGCTACGACAGCGGGGAGGATTGGAGTCCCTCGCCCGAACCACCCGGTCCGCAGGCCTTCAGCCGGGCCATCCGACGGGCGCCGTTCCCGACCCGGTTCCGACCCCCGACTACTATCACAAAGTACTCGGGGGAGACGAGACCGGAACTGTGGCTCACGGACTACCGTCTGGCCTGCCAGCTGGGTGGAACGGACGATGACAACCTCATCATCCGCAACCTCCCCCTGTTTCTCTCCGACACCGCTCGCGCCTGGTTGGAGCACCTGCCTCCGGGGCAGATCTCCAACTGGGACGACCTAGTCCAAGCATTCGCCGGCAATTTCCAGGGCACGTACGTGCGCCCCGGGAATTTCTGGGACCTCCGAAGTTGCCGACAGCAGCCGGGAGAGTCTCTCCGGGACTACATCCGGCGATTCTCGAAGCAGCGCACCGAGCTGCCCAACATCACCGACGCAGATGTCATCGACGCGTTCCTCGCTGGCACCACCTGCCGCGACCTGGTGAGCAAGCTGGGTCGCAAGACCCCCACCAAGGCGAGCGAGCTGATGGACATCGCCACCAAGTTCGCCTTCGGCCAGGAGGCGGTCGAGGCTATCTTCCGAAAGGACAAGCAGCCCCAGGGCCGCCCATCGGAAGATGTCCCCGAGGCGTCAACTCAGCGCGGCGCCAAGAAGAAGGGCAAGAAGAAGTCGCAAGCGAAACGCGACGCCGCCGACGCGGACCTTGTCGCCGTCGCCGAGTACAAAAACCCTCGGAAACCCCCCGGAGGTGCCAACCTCTTCGACAAGATGCTCAAGGAGCCGTGCCCCTATCACCAGGGGCTCGTCAAGCACACCCTTGAGGAGTGCGTCATGCTTCGGTGCCACTTCCACAGGGCCGGGCCACCCGCGGAGGGTGGCAGGGCCCACGACGCCGATAAGAAGGAAGATCACCAAGCAGGAGAGTTCCCCGAGGTCCACGACTGCTTCATGATCTACGGTGGGCAAGCGGCGAATGCCTCGGCTCGGCACCGCAAGCAAAAGCGCCGGGAGGTCTGCTCGGTGAAGGTGGCGGCGCCAGTCTATCTAGACTGGTCCGACAAGCCCATCACTTTCGACCGAGCCGACCACCCCGACCATGTGCCGAGCCTGGGGAAATACCCGCTCGTCGTCGACCCCGTCATCGGCGACGTCAGGCTCACCAAAGTCCTCATGGACGGAGGCAGCAGCCTCAACATCATCTACGCCGAGACCCTCGGGCTCCTGCGTGTCGATCTGTCCTCCGTCCGAGCAGGCGCTGCGCCCTTCCATGGGATCATTCCCGGGAAGCGCGTCCAGCCCCTCGGACAACTCGACCTTCTCGTCTGCTTCGGAACACCCTCCAACTTCCGAAGGGAGACCCTGACGTTCGAGGTGGTCGGGTTCCGAGGAACCTACCACGCGGTGCTGGGAAGACCATGCTATGCGAAGTTCATGGCCGTCCCCAACTACACCTACCTGAAGCTCAAGATGTCGGGCCCCAACGGGGTCATCACCGTCGGCCCCACGTACAAACACGCGTTCGAATGCGACGTGGAGTGCGTGGAGTACGCCGAGGCCCTCGCCGAGTCCGAGGCCCTCATCGCCGACCTGGAGAGCCTCTCTAAGGAGGTGCCAGACGTGAAGCGACATGCCGGCAACTTTGAGCCAGCGGAGACGGTTAAGTCCGTCCCCCTCGACCTCAGCGGCGACGCCTCCAAGCAGATCCGGATCGACTCCGGGCTCGAACCCAAATAGGAAGCAGTGCTCGTCGACTTTCTCCGCGCGAACGCCGACGTCTTCGCGTGGAGTCCCTCGGACATGCCCGGCATACCGAGGGATGTCGCCGAGCACTCGCTGGACATCCGAGCCGGAGCCCGACCCGTCAAGCAGCCTCTGCGCCGATTCGACGAGGAGAAGCGCAGAGCCATAGGCGAGGAGATCCACAAGCTAATGGCGGCAGGGTTCATCAAAGAGGTATTCCATCCCGAATGGCTTGCCAACCCTGTGCTTGTGAGAAAGAAAGGGGGGAAATGGCGGATGTGTGTAGACTACACTAGTCTAAACAAAGCATGTCCGAAGGTTCCCTACCCTCTGCCTCGCATCGATCAAATCGTGGATTCCACTGTTGGGTGCGAAACCCTGTCTTTCCTCGATGCCTACTCAGGGTATCATCAAATCAGAATGAAAGAGTCCGACCAGCTCGCGACTTCTTTCATCACACCCTTCGGCATGTACTGCTATGTCACCATGCCGTTCGGCTTAAGGAATGCGGGCGCGACGTACCAGCGGTGCATGAACCATATGTTCGGCGAACACATTGGCCGCACGGTCGAGGCCTACGTCGATGACATCATAGTCAAGACAAGGAAAGCCTCCGACCTCCTTTCCGACCTTGAAGTGACATTCCGATGTCTCAAGGCGAAAGGCGTCAAACTCAATCTCGAGAAGTGTGTCTTCGGGGCATCGAAGCGGGGCATCGAAGCCAACCCGGAGAAGATCGCAGCCATCACCAGCATGGGGCCCATCAAGGACTTGAAAGGCGTACAGAGGGTCATGGGATGTCTCGCGGCTCTGAGCCGCTTCATCTCACGCCTCGGCAAAAGAGGTCTACCTCTGTACCGCCTCTTGAGGAAGGCCGAGTGCTTCACTTGGACCCCTGAGGCCGAGGAAGCCCTCGGGAACCTGAAGGCGCTCCTCACGAAGGCGCCTATCTTGGTGCCCCCAGCTGCCGGAGAAGCCCTCTTGGTCTACGTCGCCGCGACCACTCAGGTGGTTAGCGCCGCGATTGTGGTCGAGAGGCAAGAAGAGGGGCATGCATTGCCCGTTCAGAGGCCAGTCTACTTCGTCAGCGAGGTACTATCCGAAACCAAGATCCGCTACCCACAAGTTCAGAAGCTGCTGTACGCGGTGATCCTAACGCGGCGGAAGCTGCGACACTACTTCGAGTCTCATCCGGTAAATGTGGTGTCATCCTTCCCCCTGGGGGAGATCATCCAGTGCCGGGAGGCCTCGGGTAGGATTGCAAATTGGGCGGTGGAAATCATGGGCGAGGCGATTTCGTTCGCTCCTCGGAAGGCCATCAAGTCCCAGGTCTTGGTGGACTTCGTGGCTGAATGGGTCGACACTCAGCTACCGACAGCTCCGATCCAACCGGAGCTCTGGATCATGTTCTTCGACGGGTCGCTGATGAAGACAGGAGCCGGCGCAGGCCTACTCTTCATCTCGCCCCTCGGGAAGCACCTACGCTATGTGCTACGCCTCCATTTCCCGGCGTCCAACAATGTGGCCGAGTATGAGGCTCTGGTCAACGGGTTGCGGATCGCCATCGAGCTAGGGATCCGACGCCTCGACGCTCGCGGTGACTCGCAGCTCGTCATCGACCAAGTCATGAAGAACTCCCACTGCCGCTGACCCGAAGATGGAGGCCTACTGCGATGAGGTTCGGCGCCTGGAGGAAAAGTTCTACGGGCTCGAGCTCAACCACATCGCCCGACGCTACAACGAGACTGCGGATGAGCTGGCTAAAATAGCCTCGGGGCGAACAACGGTTCCCCCGAACGTCTTCTCCCGGGATCTGCATCAACCCTCCGTCAAGATCGACGACACGCCCGAGCCCGAGGCACCCTCGTCTCGGCCCGAGGCGCCCTCGGTTCAGCCAGAGGTACCCTCGGCCCCCGAGGGCGAGACGCTACACGTCGAGGGGGAGCAAAGCGGGGTCACGCCTGATCAAAACTGGCAGACCCCGTACCTGCAATATCTCCATCGAGGAGAGCTACCCCTCGACCGAGCTGAAGCTCGGCGGTTGGCGCGGCGTGCCAAGTCGTTCGTCTTGCTGGGAGATGGGAAGGAGATCTACCACCGCAGCCCTTCTGGCATCCTCCAGCGATGCATCTCCATCGCCGAAGGTCAGGAACTCCTGCGAGAGATACACTCGGGGGCTTGCGGCCATCACGCAGCGCCTCGAGCCCTTGTCAGGAATGCTTTCTGACAAGGCTTCTACTGGCCCACGGCGGTGGCCGACGCTACCAGAATTGTCCGCACCTGTGAAGGGTGTCAATTCTACGCAAGGCAGACCCACCTGCCCGCTCAGGCTCTGCAGACGATACCCATCACCTGGCCTTTTGCTGTGTGGGGTCTGGACCTCGTCGGCCCCTTGCAGAAGGCACCCGGGGGCTACACGCACCTGTTGGTCGCCATCGACAAATTCTCCAAGTGGATCGAGGTCCGACCCCTAAACAGCATCAAGTCCGAGCAGGCGGTGGCGTTCTTCACCAACATCATCCATCGCTTCGGGGTCCCGAACTCCATCATCATCGACAACGGCACCCAGTTCACCGGAAGAAAGTTCCTGGACTTGTGCGAGGATCACCACATCCGGGTGGACTGGGCCGCCGTGGCTCACCCCATGTCAAATGGGCAAGTAGAGCGTGCCAACGACATGATTCTACAAGGGCTCAAGCCTCGGATCTACAACGACCTCAACAAGTTCGGCAAGCGATGGACGAAGGAACTCCCCTCTGTGGTCTGGAGTCTGAGGACAACGCCGAGCCGGGCCACGAGCTTCACGCCGTTCTTCCTAGTCTACGGGGCCGAGGCCGTCTTGCCCACAGACCTGGAGTACGGCTCCCCGAGGACAAGGGCCTACACCGACCAAAGCAACCAAGCTAGTCGAGAAGACTCGCTGGACCAGCTGGAACAGGCTCGGGATAGGGCCTTACTACACTCGGCGCGGTACCAGCAGTCCCTGCGACGCTACCACGCCCGAGGGGTCCGGTCCCGAGACCTCCAGGTGGGCGACCTGGTGCTTCGGCTGCGACAAGACGCCCGAGGGCGGCACAAGCTCACGCCCCCCTGGGAGGGGCCGTTCGTCATCGCTCAAGTTCTGAAGCCCGGAACATACAAGCTGGACAACAGTCAAGGCGAGGTCTACGGCAACTCTTGGAACATCCAACAGCTACGTCGCTTCTACCCTTAAGATGCTTTCAAGTTGTTCATATACCTCGCTCCCACGCAAAGTTTAGTCATCAAGGAAGGGTCGACCTCGCCTCGGCAAAGCCCGACCCTCCCTCGGGGGCTAAAAGGGGGGAACCCCCTCTGCGTCGAAATTTTCCTCGAAAAAAGATCTTTTCTGCCAGAATATCTTTCGTGCTTTTTGACTATTTCGAAAGTGGATCCTGAAAACGACGGAGTACACGTAAGCAGCCAAGGCTGACCGAGCCGAGGGACTCCTACGCCTCCGGGATACGGATACCTCACTCATCACCTTCTGCGATAAGTAACTCACGTTCGGATAAGTGATTCCGCGGACCGAACAAGTCTTCACGTTCGGAAGCTCTTCTGCCGAAGCGATTCTTCGAGCCCTCTCGACTGCGTCGGTGATAGAGCCCCATGGACGGGTAAGAGTGCGCGTAAGCGACAAGGCCGACCGAGCCGAGGGACTCCTACGCCTCCGGGATACGGATACCTCACTCATCACCTTCTGCGAGAAGCAACTCTCGCTCGCACAAACATTTCTGTTACCGACAAAAAAGTCCAGATACTTGAAACAAGAGGAAAAGAGACGCAGCTTTACAACACGGCGAGGGTGTGTTTTGGCCTCGGCGGCCGCAGGAAACACACGCTACAAGACAATCCGATCCTGCAGGCTCGGATCCTGACGCTTGAAGGGAGCAGCAGCACCCTCGGTGTCAACAACACCTTCGGCGAGGTCCAACCTAGCCTCGGACGGCGACGCGGTCCGAAGATCTCCACTCTGAAGGACGACGTCATCAACAAGCCCGGGCCGTCGCCGCCAAGGTCTTCTCCGGGAATCCGGCCCGAGCAGGCGGCTCGGCCGGTCACCCCGGGGGCTCGGCCAGCTGTCCTCCAAGGACGTCAGCCCGACCCGAGGCCTCGGCTGGTCAATTCCGGCGTCGGTCCCGCTAACGGACGACCCGGCCAGGCTCCGGCCAAACAGGTTTTCTTTTCGAGCCAACTCTGCCTCTGTTCATGCTGACACCGCTACCCCCGGCCTCGGCTCATCGAAGGGCGGCCGAGGGGTCCTTTAACTGAGCAAGAGAAGCCTCGGGCAACAAGGCCGACCGAGCCGAGGGACTCCTACGCCTCCGGGATACGGATACCTCACTCGTCACCTTTGCACGGGGCGACTCACACTTGGTGAAGCGGTTCAGACAACCAATAGGCGAGTCTTAATGCTCGAAAATGAGGAAAAAACACGGCTCCGTGCCGAAATTACATACATGTTCAGGCCTCGACAGCCACAATGAACAAAAACACTGGCATTCAAAAGTGCCATTACAAACGGAACTCCGGTTCCACCTCCGCAGGTACGAACAACCCCACTCGATGGGGGGGGCCTACGGAGCAACAGAAGACCGACGAACGGCGCGTCGTCGCCCGCTCCAGCAGCGACAACGACGACGACGACTTCTGCTCCGGGGGGCCGAACAGCGGCAGCGATGACCTCAGGGCGGATGCTGCTGCCAGGAGGCCCCCGCCCATGCCCAAACTCGTGAGGCAAGGACGGGCAGAAGGTCGTAGAGTTGGAGGTCGGTCCGTGGGCGGCCCTGGCTGTCTCGCTGGCGGGAGAACCTCTTCTAGCTGCCGTGGCAGAAACCGGCGCCGAGAGCGGCTCCGAAGCCACTCGCGTCCGAGAGCCAGGCACGCGGCAGCTGCCGGTGCCACGGACAACAACCGCCCTTCCCCCCCGATCACTGAGGGAAGGAGCGGGCCGCCGCCCACGCAGGGGCCGACCCCAACTCGGCACTCTCCCCTCCCCAGCCCTGGTGATGAAAATCCTTGAGGCTGAGGGAGGGGCAGAGGCCGTAGCCCGGCTCGCTTTCCCCCACCATCAAACTAGAGGTCACCGTCTTGGGTGACCGCCGGCGGAGGGGTGCAGCCGGGCTGCATGATGAAAATCCTTGAAGCCAAACGATGGCTGAAAGGTACCAACTCCCACGGAGTTGCGTTCCTCCAACGACAAGGCGGAAAGACGGCGGGTATCCCCCATCCGGGGGCTTGGAAGGTGGAAAGACACGATGCATAAGGGAGCGCGAAGACATGGTCGCCTTTCGAGGGGGTCACCCTCCTTTTAAAGGCGGCTCTCCCTACTTGCGTCCCCAGCCGTCGCGGGCTGAGTCTTCTCCAACACGCTCCAAGGTCCTCCCCTACGGCGCGGGGGCTGGGTCCCACACGTCATGCAAGCCGGCTCAGAGCAGAAGAAGCCAAACCGCCGTGCGCGGTGCGCACAACCGCCCAGCGGTTACAAGCGACTCTCCACTTTTGCCCAGACCAACGGGCGAAAGGGGCGGGCATCCATGCAGGCGGCATGCAACCGCGCCAAGTGGCGCACTTCTCCGACTCCCAACACACCCGGCATGGAGGCCCAGGCCCACGCGTCATGCAACCGGCGCGCCGAATGCTTCGTGCATGCAACTGCACCGCCACTTGCGCCACCACCGCGCCTCCTCGACTGCGGAACCAATACCGCGACTCGAGGCGACCCAGCGCATGACCCAGCAGCGCCAGCCTGGCGCGACGGTCAATGCGGCCAAAAACGGGCCGGCAGTAATGGCGGTGGCAGGCGGGCAGGAGCAGCGGTCACGTCGCCAGCCAAGCCTACGTCCCATCCGGGGGCAACGAGAGAAACCTCTCTCACAGCGTGAAGACAACGCGCCCGTGTTCCGTTCCTCAAACGGCTCGCGCACGCGCAACGGCCGCCCCGCCAACCACTCGCCCCGTCGCATTAACTCCTCGGCGGGACAGGCGGCGCCTCTGGCAGAAGAAGCGGGCGACGCTTCGCCTTCGCCATAATGACCGCGTCAGTAAAGGTACGCCGCGTCGTTCGATTTCGTATCCTTTTCCTTTTTTCCTCTTTCTCTCTCTTGAACCAGGGATCGGGAAAGGGGGAAACCCCGAAAAGGATCCTTCCCCGTGAAGGAAATAGGCTCCGAGCCTCCCTACTGATCAGAGGTTCGAAGGCTGGCCCCTCGGAAGGGTTCGACAGCCGCCTCAGATCACGTGGGCCCTACACCCACTACTGGTCAGAGGTTCGAAGGCCGGCCCCTCGGAAGGGTTCAACGACCGCCTCAGGCTACTCGGGCTCCGCGCCCACTACTGATCAGGGGTTCAAAGGCTGGCCCCCGAAGGGTTCACAGCCGCCTCAGACACAGAGCGAGGGATGACCATGGGTACGTTCGATACATAACCAAGGCTCGGGCTGCGCTCCCGAGGTACCCTAGGACATTTCCGAGACCAGCGGGAACGATCTTGTAACGGAATCCCATCAGAGGGAGGCATCGAGACCTCGGACCCCGTCGCCAGGGGACCAGGTCCGGCAGATCACCCGCAGGTACTTTTGGGCGTGCCTCTGGGCCCCTAGCCGACCCCTAACGAACGGGGCATGGACGTCCACTCGGATTACCCGCTTGCAGCTCACCGGAGACACCATGTTCGACGCCCATCGAGGGCAACATGGCGCTTCCCCCCCTCCTCCTTGCGGAAAGGCGACGCAGGGGCGTATGTAAAAAAGTCGAGTCTGTCCCTAATCGCCCTCTCGCCCTGTGCAGAGGCTCGGGGGCTGCTCTCGCAAACCCGGCTCCGGTCGAACCATTGACAGCGTCAACATACCAGCCCGAGAACTTGGGACCCGACCGTACACTCGAGCTACGGCCAACTCGCATGAGGGAACGACCAGACCAGCCGAAGCATTATGCGAGGCAATAAGACCTCGGAAGAGTGAAACCACTCCTCCGAGGCCTCGGGGGCTACACCCGGCGGGTGCGCTCGCGCGCACCCACCGGAACAAAACGCAACCGAGAAAGGCTGGTCCCCTTGCAAAAAAGTGCGATGAAAGCCTCCAAGCGAGTGCTAACACTCCCTTCGAGGCTCGGGGGCTACTGTCGGGGACCATAATTAGGGGTACCCTCAACGCTCCTAATTCTCAGCTGGTAACCCCCATCAGCATAAAGCTGCAAAGGCCTGATGGGTGCGATTAAGTCAGGGATCAGTCCATTCGAGGGACTCGATCACGCCTCGCCCGAGCCTAGCCACGGACAAGGGCAGCCGGCCCCGGAGGATTTCCGTCTCGCCCGAGGCCCCCCTCCAGCGGCGAATATATTTCCGGCTCGCCCGAGGCCCTGTCTTCGCCAAGAAGCAACCCTGACCAAATCGCCGCACCGACCGACCAAATCGCAGGAGCATTTAATGCAAAGGTGGCCTGACACCTTTATCCTGACGCGCGCCCCCCAACCGGCAGAGCCGAAGTGACCGTCGTCACTTCACCGCTCCACTGACCGGCCTGACAGAAGGACAGTGCCGCCTGCGCCGCTCCGACTGTGGTGCCACTTGACAGAGTGAGGCTGATAGGCAGTCAGGCCCAGCCGAAGGCACCATAGGAAACTCCGCTCCGCCCGACCCAGGGCTCAGACTCGGGCTAAGTCCCGGAAGACAGCGAACTCCGCTCCGCCCGACCTAGGGCTCGGACTCGGGCTAAGTCCTGGAAGACGGCGAACTCCGCTCCGCCCGACCCAGGGCTCGGACTCGGGCAAAGTCCCGGAAGACAGCGAACTCAGCTCCGCCCGACCTAGGGCTCGGACTCGGGCTAAGTCCCGGAAGACGGCGAACTCCGCTCCGCCCGACCCCAGGGCTCGGACTCCGCCCTGGCCTCAGCCGACGGTCTCCTCCTCGCCTGAACCAGGCGCTCGGACTCGACCTCGACCACGGAAGACAGACTCGACCTCGACCTCGGAGGAGCTTCCACATCGCCCAACCTAGGGCGCAGACCAGCCACGTCAACAGGAGGCGCCATCATCACCCTACTCCGAGCTGACTCGGGCCACGGGGAACAAGACCGGTGTCCCATCTAGCTCGTTCCACCAGATGGGCAATGATGGCGCCCCGCATATTCTGTGACGACGGCGGCTCTCAGCCCCCTTACGGAAGCAAGAGGACGTCAGCAAGGACTCGACAGCCACGACAGCTGTCCCTCCGCCAGGCTCCAGCACTCCTCCGACGGCCACGACATCACACCAGCTGGGTGCCAAAACCTCTCCGGCTGCCACGACGGCATGTACTTAGGGCGCTAGCTCTCCTCCGCTAGACACGTAGCACTCTGCTATACCCCCCATTGTACACCTGGATCCTCTCCTTACGCCTATAAAAGGAAGGACCAGGGCCCTCTTAGAGAAGGTTGGCCGCGCGGGGACGAGGACGAGACAGGCGCTCGCTTGAAGCCGCTCGCTCCCTCTCCCGCGTGGACGCTTGTAACCCCTTACTGCAAGCGCACCCGACCTGGGCGCGGGACGAACACGAAGGTCGCGGGATTCCCACCTCTCTCACGTCGGTCTCCGGCCGCCTCACTTTCCCCCCTTCGCGCTCGGCCTCGCGTCGACCCATCTGGGCTGGGGCACGCGGCGACATTCACTCGTCGGCTCAGGGACCCCGGTCTCGAAACACCGACACAATCGTGTAGGCATCCCTCGCAAATTTTAGCTTATCAAATTCGCTCTTGCTAGTCTTAAGTTGAGCATTAAGACTAGCCAATTCATCATTAAGTTTGGAAATTGAAACTAGGTGTTCACTACAAGCATCAATGTCAAAATCTTTACACCTATTACAAGATGCAACAATTTCTACACAAGATGTTGATTTACTAGCTATTTCTAACTTAGCATTTAAATCATCATTAATGCTCCTTAAGTTAGAAATTGTCTCATAGTAAGAAGATAATTCACAAGAAAGCATTTCATTTCTTTTAACTTCTAGAGCATGAGATTTTTGTGCTTCTACAAATTTGTCATGGTCTTCATACAACAAATCCTCTTGCTTTTCTAAAAGCCTATTCTTATCATTCAAGGCATCAATCAATTCATTAATTTTATCTACCTTGGTGATAGTCGCCTAGAGGGGGGGTGAATAGGGCGAAACTGAAAATTTACAAATATAAACACAACTACAAGCCGGGTTAGCGTTAGAAATAAAAACGAGTCCGAGAGAGGGCGTGAAAACAAGTCACAAGCGAATAATGAAGTGAGACACGTGGATTTGTTTTACCGAGGTTCGGTTCTCTCAAACCTACTCCCCGTTGAGGAGGCCACAAATGCCGGGTCTCTTTCAACCCTTCCCTCTCTCAAACGGTCCCTCGGACCGAGTGAGCTTCTCTTCTCAAATCCAAATCGGGAACAAAACTTCCCCGCAAGGGCCACCACACAATTGGTGCCTCTTGCCTTGATTACAATGGAGTTTTGATCACAAGAACAAGTGAGAAAGAAAAGAAGCGATCCAAGCGCAAGAGCTCAAATGAACTCTACAAATCACTCTCTCTAGTCACTAAAGCTTTGTGTGGAGTTGGGAGAGGATTTGATCTCTTTTGGTGTGCTTTGCAATGAATGTTAGCTCTTGTATAGTGGTTGGAAGCTGGAAAACTTGGATGCAATGAATGGTGGGTGGTTGGGGGTATTTATAGCCCCAACCACCAAACTAGCCGTTTGGTGGGGCTGACTGTCGTATGGTGCACCGGACAGTCCGGTGTACACCGGACATGTCCGGTGCGCCAGCCACGTCACCAAAGTCGTTGGGATTCGACCGTTGGAGCTCTGTCTTATGGGCCCGCCTGGATGTCCGGTGGCGCACCGGACATGTACTGTAGAGTGTCCGGTGCGCCAGCATGGGCGTGCCTGACTTCTGCGCGCTTCTGGCGCGCATTGAATGCGCCTGCAGGTGACCGTTGGCGCGAAGTAGCCGTTGCTCCGTAGATGCACCGGACAGTCCGGTGTACACCGGACATGTCCGGTGAATTATAGCGGAGCAGCCGCTGTGATTTCCCGAGGCTGGCGAGTTCCTGAGGCCGCTCTTCCTTGGAGCACCGGACACTGTCCGGTGTACACCGGACAGTCCGGTGAATTATAGTGGAGTGCCTCTGGAAATTCCCGAAGGTGACGAGTTTGAGTTGGAGTCCTCTGGTGCACCGGACACTGTCCGATGTACACCGGACAGTCCGGTGCCCCAGACCAGAGGTGCCTTCGGTTGTCCCTTTGCTCCTTTGTTGAACCCAATACTTGGTCATTTTATTGGCTGAGTGTGAACCTTTTACACCTGTATAATCTATACACTAGGGCAAACTAGTTAGTCCAATTATTTGTGTTGGGCAATTCAACCACCAAAATCAATTAGGAAAATAGGTGTAAGCCTAATTCCCTTTCAATCTCCCCCTTTTTGGTGATTGATGCCAACACAAACCAAAGCAAGTATAGAAATGCATAATTGAACTAGTTTGCATAATGTAAGTGCAAAGGTTGCTTGGAATTGAGCCAATATAAATACTTACAAGATATGCATGGATTGTTTCTTCGTTTTTAACATTTTGGACCACGCTTGCACCACATGTTTTGTTTTTGCAAAATCTTTTGTAAAACCTTTTCAAAGTTCTTTTGCAAATAGTCAAAGGTAAATGAATAAGATTTTGAAAAGCATTTTCAAGATTTGAAATTTTCTCCCCCTGTTTCAAATGTTTTTCCTTTGACTAAACAAACCCCCCCCCCCAAATGAGATCCACCTCTTAGTGTTCAAGAGGGTTTTGATATATCCTTTTTGAAATACTACGTTCTCCCCCTTTTGAACATAATAAGATACCAATTGAAAATACTCTTTGAAAAACTAAGTTTTTGAATTTGGTGGTGGTGCGGTCCTTTTGCTTTGGGCTCATACTTTCTCCCCCTTTGGCATGAATCGCCAAAAACGGAATCATTAGAGCCCTCATTAGAACTTTCTCCCCCTTTGGACATAAATAAATAAGTGAAGATTATACCAAAGATGGAGTCATTTTGCTTTGGACTCAAGTTCTCTCCCCCCAAAGATGGAGAGATGCGCGGAGCGACGACGAAGGATGAGTTACGGAGTGGAAGCCTTTGTCTTCGCCGAAGACTCTAATTCCCTTTCAATACACCTATGACTTGGTTTGAAATAGAATTGAAAAACACATTAGTCATAGCATATGAAAGAGACATGATCAAAGGTATGTAAATGTGCTATGTGTGCAAGTTAACAAAAGAAGTTGCGTGAATCAAGAATATTGAGCTCATGCCTAAGTTTGGTAAAAGTTTGTTCATCAAGAGGCTTGGTAAAGATATCGGCTAATTGGTTTTTAGTGTTAATGTAAGAAATCTCGATATCTCCCTTTTGTTGGTGATCCCTAAGAAAATGATACTGAATGGCTATGTGTTTAGTACGGCTATGCTTGACGGGATTATCCGCCATCTTGATTGCACTCTCATTATCACATAGCAAAGGGACTTTGGTTAATTTATAACCGTAATCCCGCAGGGTTTGCCTCATCCAAAGCAATTGCGCGCAACAATGGCCTGCGGCAATGTACTCGGCTTCGGCGGTGGAAAGAGCAACCGAATTTTGCTTCTTTGAAGCCCAAGACACCAAGGATCTTCCCAAGAACTGGCAAGTCCCCGATGTGCTCTTTCTATTGATTTTACACCCTGCCCAATCGGCATCCGAATAACCAATCAAATCAAATGTGGATCCCCTAGGATACCAAAGCCCAAACTTAGGAGTGTAAGCCAAATATCTCAAGATTCGTTTTACGGCCGTAAGGTGAGCTTCCTTAGGGTCGGCTTGGAATCTTGCACACATGCATACGGAAAGCATAATATCCGGTCGAGATGCACATAAATAGAGTAAAGAACCTATCATCGACCGGTATACCTTTTGATCAAATGATTTACCTCCCTCGTCGAGGTCGAGATGCCCATTGGTTCCCATGGGTGTCTTGATGGGTTTGGCATCCTTTATTCCAAACTTGCTTAGAATATCTTGAGTGTGCTTGGTTTGGCTTAGGAAGGTACCCTCTTGGAGTTGCTTTACTTGAAATCCTAAGAAGTACTTCAACTCCCCCATCATAGACATCTCAAACTTTTGTGTCATGATCCTACTAAACTCTTCACATGTAGATTCGTTAGTAGACCCAAATATAATATCATCAACATAAATTTGACATACAAACAAATCATTGTCAAGTGTTTTGGTAAAGAGCGTAGGATCGGCCTTTCCGACTTTGAATTCATTAGTGATGAGAAAATCCCTAAGGCATTCATACCATGCTATTGGGGCTTGCTTGAGCCCATAAAGCGCCTTAGAGAGTTTGTAAACATGGTTAGGGTACTCACTATCTTCAAAGCCTAGAGGTTGCTCAACATAGACCTCTTCCTTGATTGGTCCATTGAGGAAAGCACTCTTCACGTCCATTTGATAGAGCTTGAAGCCATGGTAAGTAGCATAGGCCAATAATATACGAATTGACTCAAGCCTAGCTACGGGTGCATAGGTTTCACCGAAATCCAAACCTTCAACTTGGGAGTATCCCTTGGCCACAAGTCGAGCTTTGTTCCTTGTCACCACACCATGCTCATCTTGCTTGTTGTGGAAGACCCATTTGGTTCCTACAACATTTTGATTAGGACGTGGAACTAAATGCCATACCTCATTCCTAGTGAAGTTGTTGAGTTCCTCTTGCATCGCCACCACCCAATCCGAATCTTGAAGTGCTCCCTCTACCCTGTGTGGCTCAATAGAGGAAACAAAAGAGTAATGCTCACAAAAATGTGCAACACGAGATCTAGTGGTTACCCACTTTATGAATGTCGCCGAGGATGGTGTCGACGGGGTGATCTCGTTGGATTGCTTGGTGGACTCTTGGGTGTGGCGGCCTTTGCTCTTCATCCTCCTTGTCTTGATCTTTTGTATCTCCCCCTTGATCATTGCCATCATCTTGAGGTGGCTCTTTTGTTTGATCTTCCACTTCATCAACTTGAGCTTCATCCTCATTTTGAGTTGGTGGAGATGCTTGCGTGGAGGAGGACGGTTGATCTTGTGCATTTGGAGGCTCTTCGGATTCCTTAGGACACACATCCCCAATGGACATGTTCCTTAGTGCGATGCATGGAGCCTCTTCATTACCTATCTCATCAAGATCAACTTGCTCTACTTGAGAGTCGTTAGTCTCAGCAAACACAACGTCACAAGAAACTTCAACTTGTCCAGTGGACTTGTTAAAGACTCTATATGCCCTTGTGTTTGAATCATATCCTAGTAAAAAGCCTTCTACAGTCTTAGGAGCAAATTTAGATTTTCTACCTCTTTTAATAAGAATGAAGCATTTGCTACCAAAGACTCTAAAATATGAGATGTTGGGCTTTTTACCGGTTAGGATTTCGTATGATGTCTTCTTGAGGATTCGGTGTAGATATAATCGGTTGATGGCGTAGCAGGCGGTGTTGACTGCCTCAGCCCAAAACCGATCCGAAGTCTTGTACTCATCAAGCATGGTTCTTGCCATGTCCAATAGAGTTCGATTCTTCCTCTCCACTACACCATTTTGTTGTGGCATGTAGGGAGAAGAGAACTCATGCTTGATGCCCTCCTCCTCAAGGAAGCCTTCGATTTGAGAGTTCTTGAACTCCGTCCCGTTGTCGCTTCTAATTTTCTTGATCCTTAAGTCGAACTCGTTTTGAGCTCGTCTCAAGAATCCCTTTAAGGTTTCTTGGGTTTGAGATTTTTCCTTGATTTCCATCCCCGAATGTGATAGCTCGTTGGGGATCTTGATTTTTCTCATAGGAGGAGAACATCTTCTTCTCCCCTGTCATGTGGTTTGTGCACCCGCTATCGATGATCCAACTTGAGCCCCCGGATGCATAAACCTACAAAACACGTTTAGTTCTTGACTTTAGGTACCCAAACGGTTTTGGGTCCTTTGGCATTAGAAACAAGAACTTTGGGAACCCAAACACAAGTTTTCGAGCTCTTGTGTTTGCCCCCAACATACTTGGCAACGACCTTGCCAGATTTGTTAGTCAAAACATATGATGCATCAAAAGTATTAAATGAAATGCTATGTTCATTTGATGCACTAGGAGTTTTCCTTTTAGGCAACTTAGCATGGGTTGGTCGCCTAGAACTAGATGTCTCACCCTTATACATAAATGCATGATTAGGGCCAGAGTGAGACTTTCTAGAATGAATTCTCATAATTTTGTCCTCGGGATAACCGGCAGGGTATAAAATGTAACCCTCGTTATCCTGAGGCATGGGAGCCTTGCCCTTAACAAAGTTGGACAATTTCTTAGGAGGGGCATTAAGTTTGACATTGTCTCCCCTTTGGAAGCCAATGACATCCTTGATGCCAGGGCGTCTCCCATTATAAAGCATGCTACGAGCAAATTTAAATTTTTCATTCTCTAAGTTATGCTCGGCAATTTTAGCATCTAATTTTGCTATGTGATCATTTTGTTGTTTAATTAAAGACATGTGATCATGAATAGCATTAATATCAACATATCTACATCTAGTGCAAATAGATACATGCTCAACGATAGATGTAGAGGGTTTGCAATATTTTAATTCTACAACCTTAGCATGTAATATATCGTTCTCACTTCTAAGGTTAGAAATAGTAACATTGCAAACATCAAGATCTTTAGCCTTAGCAAGCAATTTTTCATTTTCAAATCTAAGGCTAGCAAGAGAAACATTCAACTCATCAATCCTAGCAAGTAAATCAACATTATCATCTCTAGAATTGGAAGTTGAGACATTACAAACATGAGAATCAACCTTAGCAATTAATTTGGCATTTTCATTTCTAAGGTTGGCAATAGTGTCATGGCATGTGCTTAGCTCACTAGATAATTTCTCACATTTTTCTACCTCTAGAGCATAAGCATTCTTAACCTTAACATGCTTTTTATTTTCCTTGATTAGGAAGTCCTCTTGAGAATCCAAGAGATCATCCTTTTCATGGATGACACTAATTAGCTCATTTAATTTTTCCTTTTGTTCCATGTTAAGGTTGGCCAAAAGTGTACGCAAATTATCTTCCTCATCACTAGCATCATCATCACTAGAAGATTCATATTTAGAGGAGGATTTTGATTTAACCTTCTTCCTTTTGCCGTCCTTTGCCATGAGGCATTTGTGGCCGACGTTGGGGAAGAGGAGTCCCTTCGTGACGGTGATGTTGGCGGCGTCCTCGTCGTCGGAGGAGTCGGTGGAGCTCTCGTCGGAGTCCCACTCGCGGCACACGTGGGCATCGCCGCTCCTCTTCTTGTGGTACCTCTTCTTTTCTCTCCTCTTGCCCTTCTTGTCGTTATCCCTGTCACTGTCACTTGATAATGGACATTTAGCAATAAAGTGATCGGGCTTACCACACTTGTAGCAAACCTTCTTGGACAGGGATTTGTAATCCTTCCCCTTCCGTTGCTTGAGGATTTGGCGAAAGCTTTTGATGATTAAAGCCATCTCCTCGTTGTCGAGCTTTGAAGCGTCGATTGGTTGTCTACTTGGTGTAGACTCCTCTTTCTTCTCCTCCGTCGCCTTGAATGCCACCGGTTGTGCTTCGGACGTGGAGGGATCATCAAGCTCGTTGATCTTCTTTGAGCCCTTGATCATACATTCAAAGCTCACAAAATTCCTGATAACTTCCTCGGGAGTCATTAGTGTGTATCTAGGATTACCACGAATTAATTGAACTTGAGTGGGGTTAAGGAAGATGAGTGATCTAAGAATAACCTTAACCACCTCGTGGTCATCCCATTTCTTGCTCCCAAGGTTGCGCACTTGGTTCACCAAGGTTTTGAGCCGGTTGTACATGTCTTGTGGCTCCTCCCCTTGGCGAAGACGGAAGCGACCGAGCTCCCCCTCGATCGTTTCCCGCTTGGTGATCTTGGTGAGTTCATCACCCTCGTGCGCGGTCTTGAGTAAGTCCCAAATCTCCTTTGCACTCTTCAACCCTTGCACCTTGTTATATTCCTCTCTACTTAGAGAGGCAAGGAGTATGGTTGTGGCTTGGGAGTTGAAGTGCTCGATTTGGGCCACCTCATCCTCATCATAGTCCTCATCCCCTACGGATGGTACCTGTGCACCAAACTCACCAACATCCCATATACTTTTGTGGAGTGAGGTTAGATGAAATCGCATTAAATCACTCCACCTAGCATAATCTTCACCATCAAATGTTGGTGGTTTGCCTAATGGGACGGAAAGTAGAGGTGTATGTTTAGAAATGCGAGGGTAGCGTAGGGGAATCTTATTATACTTCTTGCGCTCTTGACGCTTAGAAGTGACGGACGCCGCGTCGGAGCCGGAGGTGGATGTCGATGAAGAATCGGTCTCGTAGTAGACCACCTTTCTCATCCTCTTTTTCTTGTCCCCACTCTGGTGCGGCTTGTGGGAAGAGGATTTCTCCTTCTTCTCTTTGTGGTGTGAAGAAGATTTCTTCTCCTTCCCTTTGGAGGAGTCCTTCTTCTTCTCCTTCCCTTTGGAGGAGTCCTTCTTCTTCTCCTTCCCCTTGATGCGGGACTCTTCCGATGAAGTGCTCCCGTGGCTTGTAGTGGGCTTTTCGCCGGTCTCCATCTCCTTCTTGGCGTGATCTCCCGACATCACTTTGAGCGGTTGGGCTCTAATGAAGCACCGGGCTTTGATACCAATTGATAGTCGCCTAGAGGGGGGGTGAATAGGGCGAAACTGAAAATTTACAAATATAAACACAACTACAAGTCGGGTTAGCGTTAGAAATAAAAACGAGTCCGAGAGAGGGCATGAAAACAAGTCACAAGCGAATAATGAAGTGAGACACGTGGATTTGTTTTACCGAGGTTCGGTTCTCTCAAACCTACTCCCCGTTGAGGAGGCCACAAAGGCCGGGTCTCTTTCAACCCTTCCCTCTCTCAAACGGTCCCTCGAACCGAGTGAGCTTCTCTTCTCAAATCCAAATCGAGAACAAAACTTCCCCGCAAGGGCCACCACACAATTGGTGCCTCTTGCCTTGATTACAATGGAGTTTTGATCACAAGAACAAGTGAGAAAGAAAAGAAGCGATCCAAGCGCAAGAGCTCAAATGAACACTACAAATCACTCTCTCTAGTCACTAAAGCTTTGTGTGGAGTTGAGAGAGGATTTGATCTCTTTTGGTGTGCTTTGCAATGAATGCTAGCTCTTGTATAGTGGTTGGAAGCTGGAAAACTTGGATGCAATGAATGGTGGGTGGTTGGGGGTATTTATAGCCCCAACCACTAAACTAGCCGTTTGGTGGGGCTGACTGTCGTATGGTGCACCGGACAGTCTGGTGTACACCGGACATGTCCGGTGCGCCAGCCACGTCACCAAAGTCGTTGGGATTCGACCGTTGGAGCTCTGTCTTCTGGGCCCGCCTGGATGTCCGGTGGCGCACCGGACATGTACTGTAGAGTGTCCGGTGCGCCAGCATGGGCGTGCCTGACTTCTGCGCGCTTCTGGCGCGCATTGAATGCACCTGCAGGTGACCGTTGGCGCGAAGTAGTCGTTGCTCCGTAGATGCACCGGACAGTCCGGTGTACACCGGACATGTCCGGTGAATTATAGCGGGGCAGCCGCTGTGATTTCCCGAGGCTGGCGAGTTCCTGAGGCCGCTCTTCCTTGGAGCACCGGACACTGTCCGGTGTACACCGGACAGTCCGGTGAATTATAGTGGAGTGCCTCTGGAAATTCCCGAAGGTGACGAGTTTGAGTTGGAGTCCTCTGGTGCACCGGACACTGTCCGGTGTACACCGGACAGTCCGGTGCCCCAGACCAGAGGGGCCTTCGGTTGTCCCTTTGCTCCTTTGTTGAACCCAATACTTGGTCATTTTATTGGCTGAGTGTGTCCGGTGCCCGATTTCTTTCCTTTTACGGCGAAGTCGACCGTTGGCAGCCAGAGAGCCGTTGGCGCACCGGACATGTCCGGTGCACACCGGACAGTCCGGTGCCTTCTTCTAGTCGTTGGCTCGGCCACGTGTCCCGCGCAGATCGCGCAGCCGACCGTTGGCCCAGGCGACCGTTGGATCACCGGACAGTCCGGTGCACACCGGACAGTCCGGTGCACACCGGACAGTCCGTTGAATTATAGCCGAACGTCGCCGACGATTTCCCGAGAGCGGCCAGTTCGCTCGAGCCAGCCTGTCACACCGGACACTGTCCGGTGCACCACCGGACAGTCCGGTGCTCCGAGACTGAGCAGACTTTGGCTGAACAAGGCCATCTCATTTCCAATTCGATTTTTCCTGTTTCCAGCACTTAGACACAATACATTAGTCTCTAAAACAATGTACTAAGTCTGAGAAATATACCTTTATCCTTGATTTGTACTTTGTCCACCATTTTACACTTAGGCACTTGTGTTGGACACTAAATCTCCAAAATACTTAGAAATGGCACAAGGGCACATTTCCCTTTCACTTGCAAAATGTCTAGTACATCTACACTCGAAGACGTGTCCGGTACTGCACCAAATGTGGCACTATATAAGTCACCTAGATAGCATTTGAATTGTGCATTTGACTCGAGTAATCAGTTGATATGTTCAGCGTGCCAACATATGTGCCACTAAACAGAGAACTCGCATAGCATGTTTACTATGTCATGTCTTGATATACTCATATCCAGTGTGGCACTCGTGTTTACATAGGATGATAGAACAGTAACAACTTGTTTAAAAACTAATTATTGGAGAGGCACCATCAAATCCATTGTAATGGAAAAAAGTGGCACGCGACACGTCCGATGCATATGCCCAATTTTTGTAAATGGGGTTCTAATGGCTTGTTTGAGCCTTTAGGACTATTTATACCCCCTCATACTATCTACTTGAGGTGTCTTGTTCCTTCCAATAGCTAAAGCAACCTATTGAGAGAAAGGTTTTGAAACTCGTGATTTAATCCGCTGCAAAAGTGAATATCAAATTATGCCTATTCGTCCCTATCTAGACATTTTGATCCTTTTAGTATACATATAAACACCCTTCACGTAATATTAGATATGAGCTACTAAGTAAATAACAATTAGCAAAAAAATAAATGGATCCTAAAAACTAAGTGGTCTATGTTATTAGGAATTTAGGCATTTTTAATAATGGTTTAATCTAGATAAAAGTAAGCAATAGTTCAGTGACATAAAAAAGTGCATGTATCATCTACTATGATGAGCATATATAAAGAGTGACTAACATGACCTGGATTCAAACCCGGATAAAAAGTTATCATAATATCGTGTCAACATCACATATGGTACTAAGGCCGTCTACAACAGTTTACTCAAAGTTTACTTAAAAGCACTGTTTACATTGTTCTGCATTATAAACCGTAGTATTCGCATAGTGCAGTTTGATTATGGGTTTGGGGATGGGTAAGCTACTGGAGATAACCTAATAAACCATAAAATACATGTTATTTAATATGTTATTTAATATGATTCTTTTAGAATCTAATCAAACATATCGTATAGACCAAACCCGTAATATAACAACCATATATTTCTAAGTATAATTATTTTAAACTAATCCCAAATATGTTAAAAATGTACTCCACTCTTTCCAAAATATAGTTCTTTATGTCTCTTTTTCCGTCCACATTCAAATGAACGACAATAAATATAGACACACATACAAACTATATTTATATGTTAATTAATGAATGTATGTTTAGTCTAAAACGAATTATATTTTAGGGTGCAGGGAGTCAGGTTCGTAATAGCATTCTAACGAGCTATAGCGAGTAAGCTGAGTGTATTTGGTTGAGGAGCGAAGTGGAATAGAGCTGCTCCATTTTTATTTTTCTAGTAAACATAGCGGTAGGGTACACAATTTACACCAGTAATCTTGTGGCGTGCGTAGTTGTTTTGCGTGAGCGACGCAAACACATCTTTCCAGAAAGAGGGGGCTCAAGCCGGCCAGGTAGCGAGCGAAAAACAAACGCTGAAAATGACACACCAGCTATCAGCGCTGCCACGTGTTTGTGGCCAAACCTGGCAGCGTGACGAGCGGGCAAATAGGGTGGTGACACGAGCACGTGCCACCGCCCCTCTGCGTTAAGAAATGGAGCGGCCAAGTTTACGCAAATGCCCCCTACATTTCCGTCTCCCTCCATCTCTTATTCTCTAGCTCTCACACACTCACACTGGATCCTGGAGGTCTGGAGAAGTGTCATCCACATTTGAGCACCGGGACCCACACGTCAGTGAGCCAAGTGAGGAACCTCAACCCTGAAGTCCTTTTTCGTGCTTTAAAGTGGGCCGAGTTTCATAGCACGGCAACGGTGGCCGTCAATCGGAGTCCGAGCACGTGGTTTTCTCTGCTCCGTCCGTCAAAACTCGCGGCCTCGCAGGCTCCGCAGAAGCGGCTGCTGGGTAGGGTTGGGTGCCCCCACCCCATGTCCGGTTGGCTTTTAAATAGCGTTTGGCCGGCGACGCGACGGCATTGGACGATCTGTGGCGTGCGCGCCCAACACGTGGAGGGAGAACCAGCACGTCACCGTAGGACGGTGGCAAAAGAACAAAAGCTACGCTCGCAACGGACGGATTCTTCGGCACGAGTCTCATTCGCACCAATTCATTCATGTTGGATGGATCAGAGCGAAACTTAGACTAAATTTTCACTTCAACCCAGCCAATACATATATTGAAGTGAATCTGACAACATTTAAACCAAAAACCTCACAACTGTCTGCGGATGACTCTTTCTTTTTTTTTTTTTGAGATATGACTATAAAATAATAAATAAAGAAAGTAATTTTATAAATTCTATAAACCTTATCTACCTCTAGTTTTTTTTGTTAGGGTTTGTTAAATAAAGAAATAGTTATTTTGGCTTTCTCAATTAGTTCCTTTAGAGTTGTTGTGCCCAGCCCATGTTGACTATGTAATTGAATCTAAGTAAAAATAATTACAAAACTGATTTAAGCTTTGGAACGGGCTTAAAATTCGAAAATTGATTTTTAACGTATTTTGTTAGTTAATATTGTTTTAAAAAATTAAATAGGAAATTTGCAAAAAAATGTTGTTCGGAAACTTTAATTTTGAAAACCCAATATTAGATTCGAGTAACACTGTACTAAAATGGGTTCATTTGAATTTGGCAAAGTCTGGAAATTTTAAAATCCCCGAAACTCTTTCTTTCAGTCTCCCTGGTTTTGTTTTGTTTTTGTCCGCCTGGCCCACTCTGACTTATCTTTCTCCGACCTGATCAGCTCGGGTGGTTCTTGCCTCACACTCACACGCACCCCCATTTTGTTTTCCTCGCGTGGTTCTTGGCCCAACTGCCCAAGTGGGCAGCCACTCGCGGCGGCCTCTCCCTACATGAGCCGCGGCCCACGACTGAGGCAGGCAGCACGTCGTCCTGCATCTGCGTGTAGTCGTCGTCGTCAGCCCTAACTTTTTTGCATTTTAGCCCTTTTGGGATTTCTTTTGCACAATTATGCCCTTTGTAGTTTCATTTCAAAAAATGGACCCTTACCTCGGCGCCGTCATCATTGGCGCCGAGGTAACACATAGTGGCGCCAACATAATTGGCGCCAACTTTTCCTACGTGGCAGCCGATGTGGCAAGTCTCAGGGGTCGGCGCCATAGATCTTGGCGCCGACCCCCCTGGATAGCACCGGACCCCACCGTCAAGGGGGGTCGGCGCCAAGATCTATGGCGCCGACCCCCTGGGACTTGCCACATCGGCTGCCACGTAGGAAAAGTTGGCGCCAATGATACTGGCGTCGATGTGTGTTACCTCGGCGCCAATGATGATGGCGCCGAGGTTAGGGTCCATTTTTTGAAATTAAATTGTAAAGAGTATAGTTGTGCAAAAAAAACCCAAAAAGGGCTAAAATCCAAAAAAATTGGTCGTCAGCCTGCCTCGGTGCCTCCCACAGTCCCACTCCCAAGTCCCACCCACCAAGCTCACCTATCCCCGCTGACATGCTGGCCCTATTCGTCAGCCACCTCCCACTCACGCCCTTGCCCGACGAGACGAGAGCCTAGCGATTCGCTCAGACTCCGCCAGCCGCGGCCGCGCGCGACTTGAGCAAACGGCGCCGCCAGAGATTTTTTCCTCAACGACATTTTTTCGCAACCCGTTTCGGCCCCCTCGAACCGCGCCAATCCGTCGTGGCCCAGCCGCCGTGCGGAACTCCGGTGAGGCCCCGCCGAGGGTAGATCCATTTGGGGGGGTCCGCGGAGAGGTTGGCATTTGGCATTGCCTGTCTGGTTATTCATTAGGCTGCAGGAACCCTCCTTTTTTCAGGAAGCATCGTGGGTGGACGCATCTCCTGGGCGGCTGCTGCCTCCTCTGCTTTGCAGCTCTGCTCCACTGACCACGACCAAACTGCAAAATCAGTCAAATCCACCTGCATAATCCTCTCTCTCTCTCTCTTTCTTTCTCTCCTTTAAGCCACTCCAACTGAAAAAGGAAAAGGAGATCCAGCTGATTGCAGCCAGCACATGGCCAGTACAAAGCAGAGATAGCTCTAGTTCATGTTCTAGTACTACTTGTCTACTTGCGTCATCAGGACAAGCTTGGCAAGCGCACTTGGCAGATCGTCCTACTGCTGCTGCTGCTGTTGTTCTACAGGGAGGGATCAGAGAATGCTGTAGGCAAACGGCTGGCTTTGAACAGCGCGTTAGGGGGAAAAAAAAAGGGTCTTAGATGGGCGACAACGCTTCTCCAGCTGGGAGGAGAAGCTGCAAGTGCTTTACGTACAGTATTGGTCTACATCCTCTTGATTGTCATTACAGGATTGACAAATTGACTCGTCACGTGTTTCTCCATCTGCAGGGTCCGGCTCCTGCTGACCGCGTCCACCGTCCTTTCCTTTGGCAGCAGGCGCCTGCCAAATGTCAGGCAGCTGCGTAGCCAGCAACAGCAAGCCAGGAGCAGCAGTCGGTCCACAACAAGCCTGGCGCCCCCGCCCCATCGGTCCGCAAGTGCGGAAAGTCGGTGGTCAGATCCAGACGTGCAGGATTGACCATGGGTTTCCCGACACACGGCGACTTGTGTGATATGAACACACTGGAGTTTTGGCACCGCCCAATCTTTGGAGATGAACTGTGGGCCCGGCCACACATTATCTGCAAAGGTTCTTTATTCAGCCCTTGAATACGAGGCTCCTCGCACAAGATTCGAACAGGATAGCACAAAGGTCATGTAGTACAAACACTAGATCAACAGGGCTCGGAAGTGCACCTGTCTCCCAACTGTATGATGGCTGGGAAGTGGGTAGAGTAGAGCACACGGTTCAGAAACAAGAACTCCAGAAGTGGCGCTTTTGATAGAAGCTGTAACCTCTGTGGTCTTGCTCATTCGATCAGGCAAGGTCGAATTAACACCCTCGCCCGCGGATGACCACAACGACCATACAAACCAGGTTTTCGGGGACCAACCATTGAATACAAACCAGAAGAGACATGTCCGTTGACATCCGGTTCGACATATGGCTTTCCACTTTTTTTTTACCATGTTCATCATCGTCGTCGTGTTCGGTGTCTTTCCATGGTTTGAGGAGTGAGACTTTCTAGCAACGTACTCTATATCTATTATTTACGATCTCATCTAAAAGATTTCGTCCTCTATATCTCCTTCCTCTCCAACAAGGCAACAACGTTCTCTAAATCACGTCCTCTATACGTAAATACATATATTAGAGACATTTTTTATGTTTATTTTTTTACATACGTATTTGTCATACTCTCAAATGTATTGTACATATTTTAGTTTTACTAAACTGGTTGTTTAAAGTATTCAAATGGATAGATGACCGTTTAGAGAAGCTATACATATAGAGGATCCAGCAACGTCCTCTAAATCACGTCCTCTATATTTAGGGAATAAAGGATTGTTCGATCCTCTATATTTAGGGTAGTGTCGGGGACCATAATTAGAGGTACCCTCAAGGCTCCTAATTCTCAGCTGGTAACCCCCATCAGCATGAAGCTGCAAAGGCCTGATGGGTGCGATTAAGTCAGGGATCAGTCCATTCGAGGGACACGATCACGCCTCACCCGAGCCTAGCCTCGGACAAGGGCAGCCGACCCCGGAGGATTTCCGTCTCGCCCGAGGCCCCCCTTCAGCGGCGAACATGTTCCCGGCTCGCCCGAGGCCCTGCCTTCGCTAAGAAGCAACCCTGACCAAATCGCCGCACCGACCGACCAAGTCGCAGGAGCATTTAATGCAAAGGTGGCCTGACAACCTTATCCTGGCGCGCGCCCCCCGCCGGCAAAGCCGAAGTGACCGCCGTCACTTCGCCGCTCCACTGACCGGCCTGACAGAAGGACAGCGCCGCCTACGCCGCACCGACTGCAGTGCCACTGGACAGAGTAAGACTGACAAGCAGTCAGGCCCTGCCGGAGGCACCATAGGAAGCTCCGCTTCGCCTGACCAAGGGCTCGGACTCAGGCCAAGTCCCGGAAGACGGCGAACTCCGCCCGACCCAGGGCTCGGACTCGGGCTAGGCCCCAGAAGACGACGATCTCCGCCCGACCCAGGGCTCGGACTCGGGCTAAGTCCTGGAAGATGGCGAACTCCGCCCGACCCAGGGCTCGGACTCGGGCTAAGTCCCGGAAGACGGCGAACTCCGCCCAACCCAGGGCTCGGACTTGGGCTCGGCCCCAGAAGACGACGATCTCCGCCTCGCCCGACCCAGGGCTCGGACTTGGGCTCGGCCCCAGAAGACGACGATCTCCGCCTCGCCCGACCCAGGGCTCGGACTTGGGCTGGGCCCCAGAAGACGACGATCTCCGCCTCGCCCAACCCGGGGGCTCGGACTCGACCTCGGCTTCGGAGGAGCTTCCACATCGCCCAACCTAGGGCATAGACCAACCACGTCAACAGGAGGCGCCATCATCACCCTACCCCGAGCTGACTCGGGCCGCAGGGAACAAGACCGGCGTCCCATCTGGCTCGCTCCGCCAGATAGGCAATGATGGCGCCCCGCATGCTCTGTGACGGCGACGGCTCTCAGCCCCCTTACGGAAGCAAGAGGACGTCAGCAAGGACTCAACCGCTCCGACAGCTGTCCCTCCGCCAAGCTCCATCGCTCCTTCGACGGCCACGACATCACACCAGCTGGGTGCCAAGATCTCTCCGGCTGCCACAGCGGCATGTACCTAGGGCGCTAGCTCACCTCCGCTAGACACGTAGCACTTTGCTACACCCTCCATTGTACACCTGGATCCTCTCCTTACACCTATAAAAGGGAGGACCAGGGCCCTCTTAGAGAAGGTTGGCCGCGCGGGGATGAGGACGAGAACAGGCGCTCGCATGGAGCCGCTCGCTCCCTCTCCCACGTGGATGCTTGTAACCCCCTACTGCAAGCGCACCCGACCTGGGCGCGGGACGAACACGAGGGCCGCGGGATTCCCACCTCTCTCACACCGGTCTCCGGCCGCCTCGCTCTCCCCCCTTCGCGCTCGCCCTCGCGCTCGACCCATCTGGACTGGGGCACGCGGCGACATTCACTCGTCGGCCCAGGGACCCCCTGGTCTCGGAACGCCGACAGTTGGCACGCCAGGTAGGGGCCTGCTGCGTGTTGACGAACAGCTTCCCGTCAAGCTCCAGATGGGCAGTCTCCAGCAACCTCTCCAACCCGGGACGGTGCTCCGTTTCGGGAGTCTTGAGTTCATATCCCTCGACGGCAGCTACGACATGATACTCCTTCCACCGCCGTGCGACAACAACGATGGCGGCCGACAACCCGCCTGCTGGCGGCGAAATCGGCGACGTCTTCCCCGCACGGTGGAAGAGCAACCTTCGAGCTCACCCTGTCCTCTCCCCCGCCGACGGAGGATGAGGCGGGGCAACCAAGGCCAAGCAGGAGGCAGCGCCTCGTCGGCTGTTGAGCGAGTCGACAGTCCCGGCACCCCAACGGGGGGCGCACCAGGCGTCGACCTCGCGTTTGAGACGAAGGCGAGCGCCGTCTCCCCGCGACACGCCAATCCCGAGCAAGCGGAAGACGCCAGCACGCTTGCGAAAAGCTTGCTGGACGTCACCCTCATACCTGAGACGACGGCGCAGTCAGTCCCCGACGCGACCTTATCACCGCCCGTCGACCAAAAGGTACCGATCGATTCCCATCCCGCATCTTTCGGGTTTAGCCTCAACCCGTCTAGCGACTTCGCTTTGGCGGGCGCTCTCGTAGAGGCAAATCCAGACCCTCTAGGGTTTCGTGTGCGGTCACCTTGGGACCGGCTGACGGACGTCTCGACCTACGGGCCCTCTGGGTCCGAGGAAGACGACGAACCCAGCATCTGTTGGGATTTCTCTGGACTTAGTAACCCCAGTGCCATGCGGGACTTCATGACCGCATGCGACTACTGCCTTTCCGACTGTTCCGACGGTAGCCGAAGCCTCGGCGACGAGGATCGCGGCCCAAGTCGCGAATGCTTCCACGTCGATCTAGGGGGTCCCCCCGAAGGCAACCATCTCGGCGTGCCGGAGGACGGTGACTTCCCTAGGCCGGTGCCTCGCGTTGACATCCCACGGGAGCTAGCTGTGGTCCCCGTTCAGGCGGGGGGTCATGACCCATAGCTCGAGCAAATCCGCGGGGTGCAGGCCAGGCTCGACGAGGGAGCAGGAGCGCTAGAGCCGATCCGTCGGGACGTCGGGCAGGCATGGGCGGGCCAACCTCCGGCCGGAGAAATACGTCATCTACCCTAGGGTTTCCAGCACCGCATCGCTGACGACGTCAGGCTCAGGCCACCACCCGCATCTAGTGGGGTCGGCCAGAACCTGGCGGCAGCAGCAATGCTTCTTCGCGCGATGCCAGAGCCATCAACCACCAAGGGGCGGCGAATCCAGGGAGAACTCAAGAATCTCCTGGAAGGCGCCGCGGTCCGACGGGCCGAGAGCTCTGCCTCCCGAAGGCAGGGGTACCCCTCGGAACCTCATGCTGCGACTTCCCGATCCATGCGGGAAGCCTCGGTCTACACCGGGCGCACGCGCAACACCGCGCCTGCGGCCCCGGGTCACCTCGGCAACGAGCACCACCTCCGCGACCGACGGGCCCACCTCGACGAGAGGGTGCGCCGAGGCTACCACCCCAGGCGTGGGGGACGCTACGACAGCGGGGAGGATTGGAGTCCCTCGCCCGAACCACCCGATCCGCAAACCTTCAGTCGAGCCATCCGACGGGCGCCGTTCCCGACCCGGTTCCGGCCCCCGGCTACTATTACAAAGTACTCGGGGGAGACGAGACCGGAACTGTGGCTCGCGGACTACCGTCTGGCCTGCCAACTGGGTGGAACGGACGATGACAACCTCATCATCCGCAACCTCCCCCTGTTCCTCTCTGACTCCGCTCGCGCTTGGTTGGAGCACCTGCCTCCGGGGCAGATCTCCAACTGGGACGACCTAGTCCAAGCTTTCGCCGGCAATTTCCAGGGCACGTATGTGCGCCCCGGGAATTCCTGGGACCTCCGAAGCTGCCGACAGCAGACGGGAGTGTCTCTCCGAGACTACATCCGGCGATTCTCGAAGCAGCGCACTGAGCTGCCCAACATCACCGACTTGGATGTCATCGGCGCGTTCCTCGCTGGCACCACCTGCCGTGACCTGGTGAGCAAGCTGGGCCGCAAGACCCCAACCAGGGCGAGCGAGCTGATGGACATCGCCACCAAGTTCGCCTCCGGCCAGGAGGCGGTCGAGGCTATCTTCCGAAAGGACAAGCAGCCCTAGGGCCACCCATCGGAAGGTACTCCTGAGGCGTCAACTCAGCGTGGCGCCAAGAAGAAGGGCAAGAAGAAGTCGCAAGCGAAACGCGACGCCGCCGACGCGGACCTTGTCGCCACCGCCGAGTACAAGAACCCTCGGAAGCCCCCCGGAGGTGCCAACCTCTTCGACAAGATGCTCAAGGAGTCATGCCCCTATCACCAGGGACCGGTCAAGCACACCCTTGAGGAGTGCGTCATGCTTCGGCGCCACTTCCACCGGGTCGGGCCACCCGCAGAGGGTGGCAAGGCCCGCGACGACGACAAGAAGGAAGATCACCAGGCAGGAGAGTTCCCCGAGGTCCGCGACTGCTTTATGATCTATGGTGGGCAAGCGGCGAACGCCTCGGCTCGGCACCGCAAGCAAGAGCGCCGGGAGGTCTGCTCGGTCAAGGTGGCGGCGCTAGTCTATCTAGACTGGTCCGACAAGCCCATCACCTTCGACCGAGACGATCACCCCGACCATGTGCCGAGCCCGGGGAAATACCCGCTCGTCGTCGACCCCGTCATCGGCGACGTCAGGCTCACCAAGGTCCTCATGGACGGAGGCAGCAGCCTCAACATCATCTACGCCGAGACCCTCGGGCTCCTGCGTGTTGATCTGTCCTCTGTCCGGGCAGGCGCTGCGCCCTTCCATGGGATCATCCCCGGGAAGCGTGTCCAACCCCTCGGACAGCTCGACCTTCCCGTCTGCTTCGGAACACCCTCCAACTTCCGAAGGGAGACCCTGACGTTCGAGGTGGTCGGGTTCCGAGGAACCTACCATGCGGTACTGGGGAGGCCATGCTACGCGAAGTTCATGGCCGTCCCCAACTACACCTACCTGAAGCTCAAGATGTCGGGCCCCAACGGGGTCATCACCGTCGGCCCTACGTACAAACACGCGTTCGAATGCGACGTGGAGTGCGTGGAGTATGCCGAGGCCCTCGCCGAGTCGGAGGCCCTCATCGCCGACCTTGAGAGCCTCTCTAAGGAGGTGCCAGACGTGAAGCGTCACGCCGACAACTTTGAGCCAGTGGAGACGGTTAAGTCTGTTCCCCTCGACCCCAGTGGCGACACCTCCAAGTAGATCCGGATCGGCTCCAGGTTCGATCCCAAATAGGAAGCAGTGCTCGTCGACTTTCTCCGTGCGAACGCTGACGTCTTCGCGTGGAGCCCCTCGGACATGCCCGGCGTACCGAGGGATGTCGCCGAGCACTCGCTGGACATCCGAGCCGGAGCCCGACCTGTCAAGCAGCCGCTGCGCCGATTCGACGAGGAGAAGCGCCGAGCCATAGGCGAGGAGATTCACAAGCTAATGGCGGCAGGGTTCATCAAAGAGGTATTCCATCCCGAATGGCTTGCCAACCCTGTGCTTGTGAGAAAGAAAGGGGGGAAATGGCGGATGTGTGTAGACTACACTGGTCTCAACAAAGCATGTCCGAAGGTTCCCTACCCTCTGCCTCGCATCGACCAAATCGTGGATTCCACTGCTGGGTGCGAAACCCTGTCTTTCCTCGATGCCTACTCAGGGTATCGTCAAATCAAGATGAAAGAGTCCGACCAGCTCGCGACTTCTTTCATCACACCCTTCGGCATGTACTGCTATGTCACCATGTCGTTCGGTTTGAGGAATGCGGGCGCAACGTACCAACGGTGCATGAACCATGTGTTCGGCGAACACATTGGCCGCACAGTCGAGGCCTACGTCGATGACATCGTAGTCAAGACGAGGAAAGCCTCTGACCTCCTTTCTGACCTTGAAACGACATTCCGATGTCTCAAGGCGAAAGGTGTCAAGCTCAATCCCGAAAAGTGTGTCTTCGGGGTGCCCCGAGGCATGCTCTTGGGGTTCATCGTCTCCGAGCGGGGCATCAAAGCCGACCCGGAAAAGATCGCAGCCATTACCAGCATGGGGCCCATCAAGGACTTGAAAGGCGTACAGAGGGTCATGGGATGCCTCGCGGCTCTGAGCCGCTTCATCTCACGCCTCGGCGAAAGAGGTCTACCTCTGTACCGCCTCTTAAGGAAGGCCGAGTGCTTCACTTGGACCCCTGAGGCCGAGGAAGCCCTCGGGAACCTAAAGGCGCTCCTCACAAAGGCGCCTATCTTGGTGCCCCCAGCTGCCGGAGAAGCCCTCCTGGTCTATGTCGCCGCGACCACCCAGGTGGTTAGCGCCGCGATTGTGGTCGAGAGGCAAGAAGAGGGGCATGCATTGCCCGTTCAGAGGCCAGTCTACTTCGTCAGCGAGGTACTGTCCGAAACCAAGATCCGCTACCCACAAGTTCAGAAGCTGCTGTACGCGGTGATCCTAACGCGACGGAAGCTGCGACACTACTTCGAGTCTCATCCGGTAACTGTGGTGTCATCCTTCCCCCCTGGGAGAGATCATCCAGTGCCGAGAGGCCTCGGGTAGGATTGCAAAGTGGGCGGTGGAGATCATGGGCAAGACAATCTCGTTCGCTCCTCGGAAAGCCATTAAGTCCCAGGTCTTGGCGGACTTCATGGCTGAATGGGTCGACACCCAGCTACCGACGGCTCCGATCCAACCGGAGCTCTGGACCATGTTCTTCGACGGGTCGCTGATGAAGACAGGGGCCGGCGCAGGCCTACTCTTCATCTCACCCCTCGGAAAGCATCTATGCTATGTGCTACGCCTCCACTTCCCGGCGTCCAACAATGTGGCCGAATATGAGGCTCTGGTCAACGGGTTGCGAATCGCCATCGAGCTAGGGGTCCGATGCCTCGACGCTCGTGGTGACTCGCAGCTCGTCATCGACCAAGTCATGAAGAACTCCCATTGCCGCGACCCGAAGATGGAGGCCTACTGCGATGAAGTTCGGCGCCTGGAAGACAAGTTCTACTGGCTCGAGCTCAACCACATCGCTCGGCGCTACAACGAGACTGCGGACGAGCTGGCTAAAATAGCCTCGGAGCGAACGACGGTTCCCCCAGACGTCTTCTCCCGAGACCTGCATCAACCCTCCGTCAAGATCGACGACACGTCCGAGCCCGAGGTACCCTCGGCCCAGTTCGAGGCACCCACGGCTCAACCCGAGGCACCCTCGGCTCGACCCGAGGCACTCTCGGTTCAATCCGAGGTACCCTTGGCCCCCGAGGGTGAGGCACTGCGCGTCGAGGAGGAGCGAAGCGGGGTCGCGCCTAATCGAAACTGGCAGACCCCGTACCTGCAACATCTCCACCGAGGAGAGCTACCCCTCGACCGAGCCGAGGCTCGGCGGGTGGCGCGGCGCGCCAAGTCGTTCGTCTTGCTGGGAGATGAGAAGGAGCTCTACCACCGCAGCCCCTCAGGCATCCTCCAGCGATGCATCTCCATCGCCGAAGGTCAGGAACTCCTGCGAAAGATACACTCGGGGGCTTGCGGCCATCACGCAGCGCCTTAAGCCCTTATCGGGAACGCTTTCCGGCAAGGCTTCTACTGGCCGACGGCGGTGGCCGACGCTACCCGAATCGTCCGCACCTGCGAAGGGTGCCAATTCTACGCGAGGCAGACCCATCTGCCCGCTCAGGCTCTGCAGACGATACCCATCACCTGGCCTTTTGCGATGTGGGGTCTGGACCTCGTCGGCCCCTTACAGAAGGCACCCGGGGGCTACACGCACCTGCTGGTCGCCATCGACAAATTCTCCAAGTGGATCGAGGTCCGACCCCTAAATAGCATCAGGTCCGAGAAGGCGGTGGCGTTCTTCACCAATATCATCCATCGCTTCGGGGTCCCGAACTCCATCATCACCGACAACGGCACCCAGTTCACCGGCAGAAAGTTCCTGGACTTCTGCGAAGATCACCACATCCGGGTGGACTGGGCCGCCGTGGCTCATCCCATGACGAATGGGCAGGTGGAGCGTGCCAACGGCATGATTCTACAAGGGCTCAAGCCTCGGATCTACAACGACCTCAACAAGTTCGGCAAGCGATGGATGAAGGAACTCCCCTCGGTGGTCTGGAGTCTGAGGACAACGCCGAGCCGAGCCACGGGCTTCACGCTGTTCTTTCTAGTCTATGGGGCCGAAGCCATCTTGCCCACGGACTTAGAATACGGCTCCCTGAGGACGAGGGCCTACACCGACCAAAGCAACCAAGTCAGCCGAGAAAACTCGCTGGACCAGCTGGATGAGGCTCGGGACCAGGCCTTGCTACACTCGGCGCGGTACCAGCAGTCCCTGCGACGCTACCACGCCCGAGGGGTCCAGTCCCGAGACCTCCAGGTGGGCGACCTGGTGCTTCGACTGCGACAAGATGCCCGAGGGCGGCACAAGCTCACGCCTCCCTGGGAGGGGCCATTCGTCATCGCCAAGGTTCTGAAGCCTGGAACATATAAGCTAGCCAACAGCCAAGGCGAGGTCTACGACAACGCCTGGAACATCCAACAGCTACGTCGCTTCTACCCTTAAGATGTTTTCAAGTTGATCATATACCTCGCACCCGCGCAAAGTTTAGTCATCAAGGAAGGGTCGGCCTCGCCTCGGTAAAGCCCGACCCTCCCTTAGGGGCTAAAAGGGGGGAGCCCCCTCTGCGTCGAAATTTTCCTCGAAAAGAAAAAAAAAGAGATCTTTTCTGCCAGAATGTCTTTCGCGCTTTTTGGCTACTTCGAAAAGCGGATCCTGAAAACGACGGAGTACACGTAAGCAGCCAAGGCTGACCGAGCCGAGGGACTCCTACGCCTCTGGGATACGGATACCTCACTCATCACCTTCTGCGATAAGTAACTCACGTTCGGATAAGTGATTCTGCGGACCGGACAAGTCTTCACGCTCGAAAGCTCTTCTGCCGAAGCGATCCTTCGAGCCTTTTCGACTGCGTCGGTGACAGAGCCCCATGGACGGGTAAGAGTGCGCGTAAGCGGCAAGGCCGACCGAGCCGAGGGACTCCTACGCCTCCGGGATACGGATACCTCACTCATCACCTTCCGCGAGAAGCAACTCTTGCTCACACAAACATTTCTGTTACCGACAAAACAGTCCAGATGCTCGAAATAAAAGGAAAAAAGACGCAGCTTTACAACACGGCGAGGGTGTGTTTAGGCCTCGGCGGCCGCAGGAAACACACGCTACAAGACAATCCGATCCTGCAGGCTCGGATCTTGACGGCTGAAGGGAGCAGCAGCACCCTTGGCATCGACGACACCTTCGGCAAGGGCCAACCTAGCCTCGGACGGCGACGTGGTCCGAGGATCTCCACTCTGGAGGACGACGTCATCACCACGCCCGGGCCATCGCCGCTAGGGTCTTCTCCAGGAATCTGGCCCGAGCAGGTGGCTCGGCCGGTCACCCCGGGGCCTCGGCCAGTTACCTTCCGAGGATGTCGATCCGGCCCGAGCAGGCGGCTCGGTCGGTCACCCCGAGGCCTCGGCCAGCTGCCCTCCGAGGACGTCAGCCCGACCCGAGGCCTCGGCTGGTCAATTCCGGCGTCGGTCCCGCTAACGGACGACCCGGCCAGGCTCCGGCCAACCAGGTTTCCTTTTCGAGCCAACTCTGCCTCTGTCCATGTTGACGCCGCTACCCCTGGCCTCGGCTTATCGAAGAGCGGCCGAGGGGTTCCTTTAACTAAGTTAGAGAAGCCTCGGACAACAAGGCCGACCGAGCCGAGGAACTCCTACGCCTCCGGGATATGGATACCTCACTCGTCACCTGTACACGGGGCGACTCGCGCTTGGTGAAGCGGTTCAGACAACCAACAGGCGAGTCTCAGTGCTCGGAAAGAAGGAAAATACACGGCTCCGTGCCGAAACCACATACATGTCCAGGCCCCTCCAACCACTAGCCCCGTCGCATTAACTCCGCGACGGGACACGCGGCGCCTCTGGCAGGAGAAGCGGGCGACGCTTCCCCTTCGCCAAAATGAACGCGTCCAAAAAGGTACGCCGCGTCGTTCGATTTCGTATCCTTTTCCGTTTTTCCTCTTTCTCTCTCTTGCAACAGGGACCGGGAAAGGGGGATACCCCGAAAAGGATCCTACCCCGAGAAGGAACCAGGCTCCGAGCCCCACTACTGATCAGAGGTTCGAAGGCTGGCCCCCCGAAAGGGTTCAACAGCCGCCTCAGATCATGTGGGCCCTACACCCACTACTGGTCAGAGGTTCAAAGGTCGGCCCCTCGAAAGGGTTCAACGACCGCCTCAGGCTACTCGGGCTCCGCGCCCAATACTGATCAGGGGTTCGAAGGCTGGCCCCCGAAGGGTTCACAGCCGCCTCAGACGCCGAGCGAGGGATGACCATGGGTACGTTCGATACATAACCAAGGCTCGGGCTGCGCTCCCGAGGTACCCTAGGACATTTCCGAGACCGGTGGGAACGATCTTGTAACAGAATCCCACCAGAGGGAGGCATCGAGCCCTCGGACCCCGTCGCCAGGGGACCGGGTCTGGCAGATCACCCGCAGGTACTTTTGGGCGTGCCTCTGGGCCCCTAGCCGACCCCTAACGAACGGGGCACAGACGTCCACTCGGATTACCCGCTTGCAGCTCGTCGGAGACACCATGTTCGGCGCCCATCGAGGGCAACATGGCGCTTTCCCCCCTCCTCCTTGCGGAAAGGCGACGCAGGGGCGTATGTAAAAAAGCCGAGTCTACCCCTGACCGCCCTCTCGCTCTGTGCAGAGGCTCGGGGGCTGCTCTCGCAAACCCGGCTCCGGCCGAACCGTTGACAGCGTCAACATACCAGCCCGAGAACTTGGGACCCGACCGTACACCTGGGCTACGGCTAGTTCGCATGAGGGAACGACCAGACCAGCCGAAGCACTACGTGAGGCAATAAGACCTCGAAGGAGTGAAACCACTCCTCCGAGGCCTCGGGGGCTACACCCGGCGGGTGCGCTCGTGCGCACCCACCGGAACGAAACGCAACCGAGAAAGGCTGGTCCCCTTGCAAAAAAGTGCGACGAAAGCCTCCAAGCGAGTGCAAACACTCCCTTCGAGGCTCGAGGGCTACTGTCGGGGACCATAATTAGGGGTACCCTCAAGGCTCCTAATTCTCAGCTGGTAACCCCCATCAGCATGAAGCTGCAAAGGCCTGATGGGTGCGATTAAGTCAGGGATCAGTCCATTCGAGGGACACGATCACACCTCACCCGAGCCTAGCCTCGGACAAGGGCAGCCGACCCCGGAGGATTTCCGTCTCGCCCGAGGCCCCCCTTCAGCGGCGAACATATTCCCGGCTCGCCCGAGGCCCTACCTTCGCTAAGAAGCAACCCTGACCAAATCGCCGCACCGACCGACCAAGTCGCAGGAGCATTTAATGCAAAGGTGGCCTGACACCCTTATCCTGGCGCGCGCCCCGTCGGCAAAGCCGAAGTGACCGCCGTCACTTCGCCGCTCCACTGACCGGCCTGACAGAAGGACAGCGCCGCCTACGCCGCACCAACTGCAGTGCCACTGGACAGAGTAAGACTGACAAGCAGTCAGGCCCTGCCGGAGGCACCATAGGAAGCTCCGCTTCGCCTGACCAAGGGCTCGGACTCGGGCCAAGTCCCGGAAGACGGCGAACTCTGCCCGACCTAGGGCTCGGACTTGGGCTAGGCCCCAGAAGACGACGATCTCCGCCCGACCCAGGGCTCGGACTCGGGCTAAGTCCCGGAAGACGGCGAACTCTGCCCGACCCAGGGCTCGAACTCGGGCTAAATCCCGGAAGACGGCGAACTCCGCCCGACCCAGGGCTCGGACTTGGGCTCGGCCCCAAAAGACGACGATCTCCGCCTCGCCCGACCCAGGGCTCGGACTTGGGCTCGGCCCCAGAAGACGACGATCTCCGCCTCGCTCGACCCAGGGCTCGGACTTGGGCTCGGCCCCAGAAGACGACGATCTCCGCCTCGCCCAACCCGGGGGCTCAGACTCGACCTCGGCTTCGGAGGAGCTTCCACATCGCCCAACCTAGGGCGTAGACCAGCCACGTCAACAGGAGGCGCCATCATCACCCTACCCCGAGCTGACTCGAGCCGCAGGGAACAAGACCGGCGTCCCATCTGGCTCACTCCGCCAGATAGGCAATGATGGCGCCCCGCATGCTCTGTGACGGCGGCGGCTCTCAGCCCCCTTACGGAAGCAAGAGGACGTCAGCAAGGACTCAACCGCTCCGACAGCTGTCCCTCCGCCAAGCTCCATCGCTCCTTCGACGGCCACGACATCACACCAGCTGGGTGCCAAGATCTCTCCGGCTGCCTATAACGCCCCAAATTTTGCAGTTGAATTTTTTCTCTTTTCTTTACTCGCCAAATTCGGGCGTTACCTTTTCTTTTTCTTTTTCCCCTCGCTAGACCTTGACCTTTTCCAAAGCTAGCAGGATTCGGTTTGGATTTCCTGTGTAAAGAAAACCCTAAATACTTTATGTTGTTTGATGCACCATGCCGAACCATGCATTCTTTTGGATTGATTGAGAACGTGGATGCATTCATCTAGGAAGATCAGATTTCGAAAATAAGGAGAAAACCTTTTCTTTCTTCTTCTTTTTCTTTCTCTCTCTTTTTTTTCTCTCTCCCGCGCCGTGGGCCGCCCCTGGCCGGCCCAGCCGCCCCCTGCGCGCCCCCTCTTGGGCCTTAGTCGGCCCAGCCGCCCCCACCCCCTCCCCTTTTCCCCAACTCCCTCTCTCTCCCTCTCATTCTCCCTCTCCCCACCCTAGCCGCCGCCGCCCCCTACCCCCTGCTCGGCCACCCCCTGGCCGCCGGCCCAACCGCCGCCCCTCGCCGTCGCTCGCCCGTCCCCGGTGAGCCCCCCCTCCCCCTCCTCCCTCCTCCCTCCTCCCTCCCCCTCCCTCTCCCCTCCTCTCCCCCCCCCCCCGTCCGGCCATGGCCGCGCCCCCAGCCGGCCCCCGGCCGCGCCCCAGCCCGCCCCAGCCGGCCCTGGCCGCTGGCCGCGCCCTAGCCGCCCCGCCTGGCCGCCTGGCCGCGCGCCCCCTGGCCGCGCCTGGCCGCCTGGCCGCCCCTGGTCGCGCCCCCCTGCGTGTCCTCGCCTCGGCCGGTTCAACCGCCCCCAGGGCCGGTTCAACCGCCCCCCTTTTTTTTTATTTTTTTTATTTTATTTTATTTTACTTTCTGTGATCATAGTTATTTTATTTTAGGTAGGCTAATCATTGTTCATGCTATTGAAATAGGAAGCTCAATTTAAAAATTCTGTTACACTAGTTGATTCACGTAATTAATTGTTTATCTCATTCAATGTTGATCAACTAAAAATGACTAGGTTTCCATTAGTGTATATAACAGTATTCGTTTGTTAAGAACCAATTGTAACTGATCATTAGTGCATAAGCTTTAACCCCCCCCCCCCCTGCGAGACCCTTTCCCGTTTCTTTTTAATCATAATAAATGCGATATCGAATGTCATACTTGATGCATATTCACTTTACTTGTTCTCTTGTATGGTGTACTGTTCTTTTGTATTAAATATATGGATGTATGTATGCTTGCAATCGCATAGAGAACGATCCGGTCGAAGAGCCCGAGGAATTCGCAGGAGAAGCCCCTGAGCAGCAGTCGGTTGGTGGAGGCAAGTGTCCTTTGACCTATTTCTGTCCTATTCATTCTTTAATTCACCTCCCGCAATACACATTTATACCTAAGGATTGACTAGCTTTTGTTATCCATGTCCTTGTTTACCTATTTGGGTCGGATTATTACTGCTTAGTCTGATGCTATTGCTCAACTCTAATCAATGAACATGATGTGGTTATCTGTGATACGCTGTTTTCCCTTCTTATTTATGATTATATTTGTGACCTTCAAGGGGACTCGAGCGGTTTCTCGAGTGCCTCTCCGTAAGGACCTGTTCAATGGATGACCGCCCGGGAAAACAGTGCAACCATGAGGGTGGAATGGGACGCCCTTAGCTGAATAATTGGAGGAACCGGGGTGTAGATCGCTTAGCCGTCGTGCCGTCAATGGGGCTCGGTGTATGCGGCTCGCTCTGCCAAGGTTGATTTGTCCCTTGGGGAGGAGTGCGGTACATTTAGGAAACCTAACGGGTGGCTACAGCCCCGGGGAATCTTTGTAAAGGCTACGTAGTGAGACCCTGCCTACTCACCTTGGTAGTGTTTAAGGGTTTGATCGGCCCGAGGCAAGAGGGAATCACAGCTTATGGGTAAAGTGCACAACCTCTGCAGAGTGTTATGAAACTGATATATCAGCCGTGCTCACGGTTATGAGCGGCCAAGGGAGCTCCAGAGATTAGTGATACTTGATCAGAGATACTTTGGTACAGGTGGCAATGAGATTGATGGTTCTGATTATGATTATGGTGTTGGTAAGTGGTATTCTTTCCGTTTGGAAAGGATACATTGGGCTAATAACTTGGGTTAATGTTAAAACCTAGCTCTCTACTAGTAAGTAATAACCTGACCAACTAAAAGCAACTGCTTGACTTATCCCCACATAAAGCTAGTACACTACAGCCAAACGGGATGCTTGCTGAGTATGTTGATGTGTACTCACCCTTGCTCTACACACCAAATCCCCCCCCCCAGGTTGTCAGCATTGCAACCACTGCTCAGGAGAAGATGAAGCTGTGGAAGGAGACTTCCAGGAGTTCCAAGACTACGACGAGTTCTAGGTGTGGGTTAGCGGCAACCCCCAGTCGGCTGCCTGTGAAGGCCGCGTTATCTACGTTTCTTTTCCGCACTTTGATTTATTGTAAGAACTATATGGACGTCTCAGACGCATGCTGTAATCGACTACTATTTCCCCTTTTAATACTATTTTGAGCACTGTGTGATGATGTCCATGTTATGTAACTGCTGTGTACGTGAATAACTGATCCTGGCACGTACATGGTTCGCATTCGGTTTGCCTTCTAAAAACCGGGTGTGACATAAGTGGTATCAAAGCCGTGCTGACTGTAGGACCGCTAACCTAGAGTAGAATGGTCGTTCTAAGGATTATAGACCTCTGTCACTGCCTTGACTTTGATATCCCTTCAAAAGTTGGTCATACCGACCGAACCTATGTTCTACTATATATTATACCTTGCTGAAAATTATGTTTTATTCTGATCCTTCATTTATTTATGATTCATTACTTGCTGGTCATATTAATTCTGTTCTCACCCTTTTGCTTGCGATGTCTTTTGTAGATGGCTCGACTTAGACACACTGCACGAAAGTCCGTCATCCCCTTCTTACCCTCCCGCCTTGCTGAGCGTCCGCTTCGCCGTCCCGTGGCCGGACAGTCCAGCCACTTGGAGAGACTGCACCACCGCCTACATGAGGAGCAGGAACGTCGACGACAGGAGCAGCAGGGCTCTTCTTTCTCGCTCCAGCAGGAGATAGAGTCTATGAGGAGTTGCTCTCCTGTGCTTCCCCTGGAGGCGCCCCCTGCACCACCACTGGGCGCCCCAGCTTCTGGAGTAGCTGCTGGAGGAGACCCAGACGACGGAGGTGGCGATGACAGCTTGAGCCACGACATCGACTTCTCTGCTGACCATGAGCCGGAAGGATGGGTTGCTCGACCCATCACTCGCGACGCTGCTCGCGGGTGTCACTTCCACGATGCGCTCGACACCCTGCTACGTCGGGCACTTGACCGGCGTACTTGGTCCATCGAGTATCGCTGTGTGGTCTACCAGCATAGTCGCGGGGTCTACCCGGACCGCTGGGAGGCGACCTGCTTGGTGCGCCGTCCGGAGAACAGTCTCCAGGGCGCGGAGGCTTGCTCAGAGCACTATTCTATCTCTGAGAGGGACTCAGCTGAGGCAGCCATGCAGGATGCTGCACGGCGTGCGCTATCGCACTACTGCTCGGTTCTCGGTGGGGTAGCTGACGGTCTCGACCTGAAGTATTACCCCCGCCGTCCATCTGGCAGCACAGGAGGCGTGATTGTTTCACCTGCTGGTGAGGACAATCCTAGGTTGAGCAGCACAGTCAACCTAGCCGCCGTGCTAAACACGGAGCTGGACCATGCACTGGACGAGTTGAGTAGGGCTCGTGCTGAGATCGCCCTGCTGCGGACTGAGCGCGCGGAACGTCGTCACTTGGATGATGGTTCCCCCGCTCCCGTTGGGACTCAGCACCCGTACCGCTCACCTCGGCGTGGACTCCAGTCTTATGGCAATCCCGACTGCAAGACCAAGATAAATCTAGAACCATAGATCGTTAGAGTTGGATCTTGTAATTAATACGAAATATATATATACATAGAAGCTTCAGTCTTAGCGTTAGTCTCGGTCTTAGTTAGTCTTAGTTAGACAGGGTAGTTTGCTATATCCTGTGCATTTATGTTTGTCATGATGAACTATGCTTGGTTTGGATCTTTGTAATGATTGTCACCAGAGTGTGGGTATCCCCTGCATTTTGGCTTACATATTATATTAATGGAGTTAGTTATATAGTTGGGAAACCTTTTATTCTACTTTCCTCTTTGTCTGAGAAGCTATGTGGTCTGTGTTGGAGATCAGTGAAGATGCTCGTCTGTTCAGTGCTGTTGAGGAATTCTATACTCTTTTCTTATGCTGCAAGATTTGCCAGATCAGTCCTGATGTGTGGTTGCGTTCTACAGATGTCAGAGAACAGGCACAGAGGAGGAAGGCGTGCTCAGCAGGAGCAAGCCGGTCAACAAGATGAGGCGCCCCAGCAACAGCAGCTGCCGCCCCCGCCCCCGATGTCGATCGAGCAGATGTTTCTGATGCAGACTCAGGCAGTTCAAGCCATCGGTCAGACTCTGGCCGCCATTCAGCAGCAGCAGCAGCAAGCACCACCCCAGCCTCAGATGCCTCAGATGCCCAGAGACAAGCGTGCTGAATTCATGAGAGGTCATCCCCAACGTTCGCTCACTCTTCTGACCCCATGGATGCTGAAGATTGGCTGCGCACTGTGGAGCGGGAGTTGCATACCGCTCAGTGTGATGATAGGGAGAAAGTCTTGTATGGTCCCCGTCTGTTGAGAGGAGCAGCCCAATCATGGTGGGAGTCTTACCTCGCCACCCATGCCGACCCCGACACCATCACCTGGGAAGAGTTCAGAGGTAGCTTTCGTCAGTACCATGTGCCTGCAGGTCTGATGACAGTGAAGAAGGAGGAGTTCCTGGCCCTCAAGCAAGGGTCATCATCAGTCAGTGAGTACCGGGACAGGTTTCTGCAGTTGTCCCGCTATGCTCCCGAAGATGTCAACACCGACGCCAAGCGACAGTACCGTTTTCTGAGAGGCTTGGTTGACCCCCTGCAGTACCAGCTGATGAATCACACCTTCCCGACATTCCAGCACCTGATTGACAGAGCAATCATGACAGAAAGGAAGCGTAAGGAGATGGAGGATCGTAAGCGCAAGATCAGTGGACCCCAGCCTGGAAGCAGCAGCCGCCCTCGTTTTTCAGGCAATCAACCTCAGCAGTTCAGGCAGAACCAGCGTCCACATCAGCAGCGTCAGCAGCATCAGCAGTCCCAAAGGCAGTATCCTCAGCATCAGTACCAGAATCGTCAGAGCAATCAGTCAGGAGGAGGTCAGTTTCAGAGGCAGAATCAGCAGGCACCTCGTCTTCCTGCCCCCACAACTCAGCAGAGCAGTCAGGCAGCACCAGCTCAGGTTGGAAACAGGGCATGTTTCCACTGTGGAGAGCAAGGCCATTGGGTGATGCAATGTCCGAAGAAGGCAGCCCAGCAGCAGTCAGGCCCCAATGCCCCAGCAAAGCAGAATGTGTCTCAGCCTGGAGGAGGCAACCGCTCTCAACCGCGCTATAATCATGGGAGACTGAACCACTTGGAGGCTGAAGCAGTTCAGGAGACCCCCGGCATGATAGTAGGTATGTTCCCAGTCGACTCCCATATTGCAGAAGTGTTATTTGATACTGGAGCAACGCATTCTTTCATTACTGCATCGTGGGTAGAAGCACATAATCTTCCAATTACTACCATGTCAACCCCCATTCAAATTGACTCAGCCGGTGGTAGAATTCGAGCTGATAGCATTTGTTTGAATATAAGTGTGGAAATAAGGGGGATAGCGTTTCCCGCTAACCTTATAGTAATGGGTACTCAGGGAATAGATGTCATCCTAGGGATGAATTGGCTAGATAAGTATCAGGCAGTTATCAGTTGTGATAAAAGGACAATCAAGTTGGTGTCCCCACTAGGAGAGGAAGTGGTGACCGATTTAGTCCCGCCTGAGCCAAAGAGAGGAAGTTGTTATCAGATGACTGTCGATAGCAGTGAAGCAGACCCAATTGAGAGTATCAAGGTTGTGTCCGAGTTCCCAGATGTGTTTCCAAAGGATTTACCGGGTATGCCACCAGAGCGGAAAGTTGAATTCACCATAGAGCTTCTTCCTGGAACCGCCCCTATCTTTAAGAGAGCTTACAGAATATCCGGACCAGAGTTGGTTGAGCTTAAGAAGCAGATTGATGAGCTGTCAGAGAAAGGTTACATCCGGCCAAGCACCTCGCCTTGGGCCGCCCCTGTCCTGTTTGTGGAGAAGAAAGATGGCACCAAGAGGATGTGTATCGATTATCGAGCTTTGAATGAAGTCACGATCAAGAACAAGTATCCTTTGCCCAGAATAGAAGATCTATTCGACCAGTTGAGAGGAGCCAGTGTGTTCTCCAAGATTGATCTGAGGTCAGGTTATCATCAGCTCAGGATCCGACCTTCGGACATTCCGAAGACGGCATTCATTACCAAGTATGGTTTGTATGAGTTCACAGTGATGTCTTTTGGTTTGACCAATGCACCAGCCTTCTTTATGAATCTGATGAACAGTGTATTCATGGATTATCTCGATAAGTTTGTGGTGGTATTCATTGATGACATTCTGATTTATTCTCAAAGTGAAGAAGAGCATGCAGATCATTTGAGGATGGTATTGCAGAGACTGCGAGAGCACCAGTTGTATGCAAAGTTGAGCAAGTGTGAGTTCTGGATCAGTGAAGTCCTGTTCTTGGGTCACATAATCAACAAAGAAGGATTGGCTGTGGATCCGAAGAAAGTGGCAGACATTCTGAACTGGAAAGCGCCAACGGATGCTCGAGGAATCAAGAGCTTCATTGGAATGGCCGAATATTATCGGCGATTCATTGAAGGGTTTTCGAAGATTGCGAAACCAATGACAGCGTTGCTAGGCAACAAGGTTGAGTTCAAGTGGACCCAGAAATGTCGAGAGGCCTTTGAAGCGCTGAAAGAGAAGTTGACTACAGCGCCTGTCCTAGTCTTGCCTGATGTGCACAAGCCCTTCTCTGTGTATTGTGATGCTTGTTACACAGGTTTGGGATGCGTGTTGATGCAAGAGGGAAGAGTTGTGGCTTACTCGTCCCGACAGCTGAAGGTTCATGAGAAGAACTACCCAATCCATGATCTAGAGTTGGCAGCAGTGGTTCACGCACTGAAGACATGGAGGCACTATTTGTATGGACAGAAATGTGATGTTTACACAGACCACAAGAGTCTTAAGTACATATTCACTCAGACGGAGCTGAATATGAGGCAAAGAAGATGGTTAGAATTGATCAAAGACTATGAGTTGGAGATTCATTACCATCCAGGCAAAGCAAACATAGTGGCAGATGCTTTGAGCAGAAAGAGTCAAGTCAATCTGATGGTCGCTCGTCCGATGCCTTATGAGTTGGCCAAAGAGTTTGACAGGTTGAGTCTCGGATTTCTGAACAATTCGCGAGGAGTCACAGTTGAATTGGAACCTACCTTGGAGCGAGAAATCAAAGAAGCACAGAAGAATGATGAGAAGATCAGTGAGATTCGGCGACTGATTTCGGAAGGCAAAGGCAAAGATTTTCGAGAAGATGCTGAAGGTGTGGTATGGTTCAAAGACCGCTTGTGTGTTCCCAATGTCCAGTCCATTCGGGAGTTGATTCTCAAGGAAGCTCATGAGATAGCTTATTCGATTCACCCTGGCAGTGAGAAGATGTATCAGGATCTGAAAAAGAAATTCTGGTGGTACGGAATGAAGAGGGAAATCGCAGAGCATGTGGCTATGTGTGTGTAACACCCGGATTTTAGGGGTCCAAACCCGGGCGCTAACATAAACACCAGGTGTGCTGGGACCAAGTCTCACACATATGATGTATAGTGGCACAGGATCGAATGTCACATCTTTATATATAACAGGAGTTCTATACAAAATAAATAATTACATTATAAGGAGACAACGGTCCAGCAACCCAAAGTTGACTGGGAGACGATGGCCTAGACCTCTCTCGAATACACCACGACATCCTCCAAGCGCCTCATCCTGCAGTACCTGTTCTTGACCTGTGGGGTGTGTGAGACAGCAAGAGTGAGCTCACATACGTTCATCGCTCAACAAGTTGTGGGGAATAATGTGCATGAACTCGCCAAAGGTGGGAGCTCACGTGAAGTGTAAGGCTTACCAAAGAAGATGGTTAGAGCTGAGCATTGCTTTTAAAGTTGGTCAAAATTTTATTAGCAATTACTAAGTATAAGTAAATACCAACCCAATTAAGTAGTAGAACAAAAGTAACCACTTCACCTGCGATGCAATGCATATGACAAATTGAATTTAGTTCCATACTTTAATCATGTGAGTGTCCGAGCCGCTCATGACCGTGAGCACGGCTAGTATACCAGTTTTACACTCTGCAGAGGTTGCGCATCTTTACCCACAAGTCGTGTATCCCATGTCGCCAGGGTTTGCAAGGCCCTTAGACACTTCCGAGGTGAATGGCTAGGGATCCACTACGAGGCCTTTACAAAGTTCCACTAGCTTCCGAAAACCCGCTACAGTTTATAGGAAGTTCCAATGCAGGAATCCCTTGCAGGACCGCCATCGCAGCAAAATCCTCCCGAGGGCCTCCCTACACTGACCACTCCCCTACTGCCCTTGCCCCTTTCGGGTAAGGTAGTCTTCCACTAGCTTTCCTAATTAATCAGCCAAGGGCGTCCCATTCCACCCTTGTGGTAGCACTGTTTTCCCGGGTGGTTCTCCATGTTCCAATTAACATAATGATCTTAACATGAACCATAAATAACAACTGATAACAAAAGTATAATCATGAATAGTGTAATCTTCATACCCAAAACCACATATAGCACTAGCAAGTACTACCCAGAAAGTTCAGTGGTAAACAAGGTATAAAGATAGACAAACTAGGGTAACCTATTGGGTCCCATCAAAATTAACCTATGCAGATCATTATGATTAATTAGAACATGAGTAGGTGAAAAGAAGTGATCAAGGGCACAACTTGCCTGGGACTTGAGATTCCAGGTACCAGGATGATCTTCAGGTGACTCGTGACCTCACGCTAGTCGTAGCAATTCAAACAAACATGGTATAGGCAAAATTAACATTACACCAAACATAAGAACAAAATACACATTATTAATTTACATATTAAAATAAGATCATAGGAACAGGAATCATTAATTTTGGAGTTATAGATTTGAAGTTATGAATTTTTAAAGGTTTTATGTGCTTAAAATGGATTAAGTGAGAGATTAAATTTCTTTCTGTTTTCATGACAAAACAGAGGATCAAAGTGATAGAGAATTAAATTACAAAATTTTAGAAAGTGGAATGGATTAATTTGGGCTAAAAATGGATTTTCTATGATTTAAACAAGTTCTAGCATTTATTTATCTATTAAAAATCCATTTATAAATTATTTTCTCTGTTTTATAATACTCTGGACTGGGCCTCAATTACTGCAAAGCGCAGGGGGCTAACTTGAAATATTTCCCAGACTCAGTGTACAGCCGCCACGGACGGCGGGTTTATTTTTAAACTAATCAGGGACTCTTTTGCAATACTACGCAGCCGAAAGGGTATCGTGGGATCTCGGCCGCACCGATTACAATAAACGGCCCAGATTAAATGATGAATCGGTACGCTCCCGGGGTCACTGGATTTCGATCCAACGGCCCAAGATCGCCCGGATGAAACGGTACAGGTCCGTCTAATCTTGGTCGTTGATGGCTTGATCGGCGGCCAGGATCGGAAGGGCCAACAGGTCACTACCAACTTTAATCGTGACCACCCCTCTGCAATCCAACGATGCCAGGATCGTTTCCCCCACCCGATTCAATCCTAGCCATCCACTGCCGAACGAACGGCCAAAAGGCCATCACTGACCTCCGGCCAGATCCTCAAAGACGCGCAGGCATCCCACGATGGCGCTAGCCGCCGGCACGCAGTGATTCCGGGTTCCAGTGCCCCATAACGAATTCCTATGGTGCTATTCGAATAGGAGTAGCTTGACGAACGTGGTCATGGGCTTCTTACCGGCAGACGGTTCGAGCAGTGACGGTGTTCCGCGGCTGCAGCAATCACCAACGAGGAAGTCCGCACCCTACTGCGGCGAGCTCCTGTGATGCTCCGGCCAACGAGTTGGTCAGGTGACGGCGCGAATCCCTGCCCGTGCGTCCAGGGGAGTCCATCCATGGCTAACGAAGCTTCAAGAAGGTCCACGACGGCGGCATCAGATTCTTTCCTGCCTCGTTCTTTCTTCGGTAATGGCCGAGATGATTGATGGCCAAGGGGTGCAAGCCGGTCACGAATTTATACTCCATCGCAGAGCCGGGCGGGGAAAGGAGAATTTGTTGGGATTTTAACAGAAAAACCAAGATCTCCGGCTCTGCTGCGCTGGTTGATCCCGCGGGGTCTGTTGAGCTCCACGCGCGCGCGGCCGTTTCGGTAAGGAAGGAGATGACACGCGGGACCCACTTGTATGCGCCTGACTCAGCGGAAAGGAGATGGGCCGCGCGGGGCGCGCACTGGGCCGACCAAAAGAGAAATCGCTGGGCCGGTGGTGAGGAATTGGCCCACACGTGTGGTCATCCTTTTGTTTTTATCCTTTTTCTGATTTCTTCCCCAAATTTGAACTTCAATTCAAATTTTAAATCATGTTTGAACTTCAGTTTTCCAAATATGTCTTATAAAATTCTAATGTGAAGATAATGTCTATTATTTATTTTAGATTAAAATTCCCCAAATTCCAAATACCAATCATCTCCCTAATGAAAATGTAACATCCACTATTTATATTATTTTTCTTGTCATACATTTAGGGTAGGAATAAAGGGTTTCATTTGAATTTCATTTCTCATTCCTATTTTATGTTTTCATTTAAAATTGGAGGTCTACTTTATGTCTCCCATAAAATACATTACCAAAATTTATCATCACTAGATCAATACTTTCTTTATCTACTTATTGATCACTTGATTAGTTTAGTACTTCTCAATTGATAATGGAGAGGAAGGATCCTAAGGAGTTACAAAGGTTTCAAAAGTTCTAGAAACACTATCATAGATATATTTGTTTACTTTATTTTATTTTATTTTATCCTATATATATATCTCCTAATTTTAGAGCTTTACAGTGTGATAGTTGTCGGCGGATCAAGGCCGAACATCAGAGACTCGCTGGATTGTTGCAACCGTTGCAGATCCCTCAGTGGAAATGGGATGAAATTGGTATGGATTTCATAGTCGGATTGCCTCGCACTCGAGCCGGCTACGATTCTATTTGGGTAGTAGTGGACCGCTTGACCAAGTCAGCCCACTTCATACCTGTCAAGACCAGCTACAACAGTGCAGTATTGGCAGAGTTGTATATGTCTCGGATCGTTTGTCTTCATGGTGTGCCAAAGAAATAGTGTCAGACAGAGGAACACAGTTCACCTCTCATTTCTGGCAGCAGTTGCATGAAGCCTTGGGCACACATCTGAATTTCAGTTCAGCTTATCATCCGCAGACAGATGGCCAGACTGAAAGGACCAATCAAATTCTTGAAGACATGTTGAGAGCCTGTGCGTTGCAAGATCAGTCCGGATGGGACAAGCGATTGCCTTATGCAGAGTTTTCCTATAACAACAGTTACCAAGCCAGTTTGAAGATGTCACCATTTCAAGCGCTCTATGGAAGGAGTTGTAGAACTCCGTTGCAATGGGATCAACCTGGAGAGAAGCAAGTGTTTGGGCCAGACATTCTGCTTGAAGCCGAAGAGAACATCAAGATGGTCCGAGAGAATCTGAAGATAGCGCAATCAAGCAGCGAAGCTATGCAGACACAAGAAGAAGAGAGCTGAGTTTTGAAGTCGGAGACTTTGTCTATCTGAAAGTTTCACCGATCAGAGGAGTCAGAAGGTTCGGAGTGAAGGGCAAGCTAGCACCCCGCTACATTGGTCCGTACCAGATCCTCTCAAAGCGTGGAGAGGTGGCTTATCAGCTCAGCCTGCCGGAGAATTTGTCTGCTGTGCATGATGTCTTTCATGTGTCTCAGTTGAAGAAGTGTTTGCGTGTGCCAGAAGAGCAGTTGCCAGTGGAAGGTCTTGAGGTCCAGGAAGACTTGACCTATGTTGAGAAGCCAGCTTAGATCCTTGAGATTGCAGATAGAGTCACCCGAAGGAAGACCATCAGAATGTGCAAAGTCAGATGGAATCACCACTCTGAGGAAGAAGCAACCTGGGAGCGTGAAGATGATCTAATGGCCAAGTACCCAGAGCTCTTTGCTAGCCAGCCCTGAATCTCGAGGGCGAGATTCTTTTAAGGGGGATAGGTTTGTAACGCCCCGAATTTTGCAGTTGAATTTTTTCTCTTTTCTTTACTCGCCAAATTCGGGCGTTACCTTTTCTTTTTCTTTTTCCCCTCGCTAGACCTTGACCTTTTCCAAAGCTAGCGGGATTCGGTTTGGATTTCCTGTGTAAAGAAAACCCTAAATACTTTATGTTGTTTGATGCACCATGCCGAACCATGCATTCTTTTGGATTGATTGAGAACGTGGATGCATTCATCTAGGAAGATTGGATTTTGAAAATAAGGAGAAAACCTTTTCTTTCTTCTTCTTTTTCTTTCTCTCTCTTTTTTTCTCTCTCCCGCGCCGTGGGCCGCCCCTGGCCGGCCCAGCCGCCCCCTGCGCGCCCCCTCTTGGGCCTTAGTCGGCCCAACCGCCCCCACCCCCCTCCCCTTTTCCCCAACTCCCTCTCTCTCTCCCTCTCATTCTCCCTCTCCCCACCCTAGCCGCCGCCGCCCCCTACCCCCTGCTCGGCCACCCCCTGGCCGCCGGCCCAACCGCCGCCCCTCGCCGTCGCTTGCTCGTCCCCGGTGAGCCCCCCTCCCCCTCCTCCCTCCCGCTCCCTCTCCCCTCCTATCCCCCCCCCCCCCCGTCCGGCCATGGCCGCGCCCCCAGCCGGCCCCCGGCCGCGCCCCAGCCCGCCCTGGTCGCGCCCCAGCCGGCCCTGGCCGCGCCCTGGCCGCTGGCCGCGCCCTGGCCGCCCCGCCTGGCCGCCTGGCCGCGCGCCCCCTGGCCGCGCCTGGCCGCCTGGCCGCCCCTGGCCGCGCCCCCCTGCGCGTCCTCGCCTCGGCCGGTTCAACCGCCCCCAGGGCCGGTTCAACCGCCCCCTTTTTTTATTTTTTTTATTTTTTTATTTTATTTTACTTTCTGTGATCATAGTTATTTTATTTTAGGTAGGCTAATCATTGTTCATGCTATTGAAATAGGAAGCTCAATTTAAAAATTCCGTTACGCTAGTTGATTCACGTAATTAATTGTTTATCTCATTCAATGTTGATCAACTAAAAATGACTAGGTTTCCATTAGTGTATATAACAGTATTTGTTTGTTAAGAACCAATTGTAACTGATCATTAGTGCATAAGCTTTAACCCCCCCTGCGAGACCCTTTCCCGTTTCTTTTTAATCATAATAAATGCGATATCGAATGTCATACTTGATGCATATTCACTTTACTTGTTCTCTTGTATGGTGTACTGTTCTTTTGTATTAAATATATGGATGTATGTATGCTTGCAATCGCATAGAGAACGATCCGGTCGAAGAGCCCGAGGAATTCACAGGAGAAGCCCCTGAGCAGCAGTCGGTTGGTGGAGGCAAGTGTCCTTTGACCTATTTCTGTCCTATTCATTCTTTAATTCACCTCCCGCATTACACATTTATACCTAAGGATTGACTAGCTTTTGTTATCCATGTCCTTGTTTACCTATTTGGGTCGGATTATTACTGCTTAGTCTGATGCTATTGCTCAACTCTAATCAATGAACATGATGTGGTTATCTGTGATACGCTGTTTTCCCTTCTTATTTATGATTATATTTGTGACCTTCAAGGGGACTCGAGCGGTTTCTCAAGTGCCTCTCCGTAAGGACCTGTTCAATGGATGACCGCCCGGGAAAACAGTGCAACCATGAGGGTGGAATGGGACGCCCTTAGCTGAATAATTGGAGGAACCGGGGTGTAGATCGCTTAGCCATCGTGCCGTCAATGGGGCTCGGTGTATGCGGCTCGCTCTGCCAAGGTTGATTTGTCCCTTGGGGAGGAGTGCGGTACATTTAGGAAACCTAACGGGTGGCTACAGCCCCGAGGAATCTTTGTAAAGGCTACGTAGTGAGACCCTGCCTACTCACCTTGGTAGTGTTTAAGGGTTTGATCGGCCCGAGGCAAGAGGGAATCACGGCTTATGGGTAAAGTGCACAACCTCTGCAGAGTGTTATGAAACTGATATATCAGCCGTGCTCACGGTTATGAGCGGCCAAGGGAGCTCCAGAGATTAGTGATACTTGATCAGAGATACTTTGGTACAGGTGGCAATGAGATTGATGGTTCTGATTATGATTATGGTGTTGGTAAGTGGTATTCTTTCCGTTTGGAAAGGATACATTGGGCTAATAACTTGGGTTAATGTTAAAACCTGGCTCTCTACTAGTAAGTAATAACCTGACCAACTAAAAGCAACTGCTTGACTTATCCCCACATAAAGCTAGTACACTACAGCCAAACGGGATGCTTGCTGAGTATGTTGATGTGTACTCACCCTTGCTCTACACACCAAATCCCCCCCCCAGGTTGTCAGCATTGCAACCACTGCTCAGGAGAAGATGAAGCTGTGGAAGGAGACTTCCAGGAGTTCCAAGACTACGACGAGTTCTAGGTGTGGGTTAGCGGCAACCCCCAGTCGGCTGCCTGTGAAGGCCGCGTTATCTACGTTTCTTTTCCGCACTTTGATTTATTGTAAGAACTATATGGACGTCTCAGACGCATGCTGTAATCGACTACTATTTCCCCTTTTAATACTATTTTGAGCACTGTGTGATGATGTCCATGTTATGTAACTGCTGTGTACGTGAATAACTGATCCTGGCACGTACATGGTTCACATTCGGTTTGCCTTCTAAAAACCGGGTGTGACACTGCCACAGCGGCATGTACCTAGGGCGCTAGCTCACCTCCGCTAGACACGTAGCACCTTGCTACACCCCCATTGTACACCTGGATCCTCTCCTTACGCCTATAAAAGGGAGGACCAGGGCCCTCTTAGAGAAGGTTGGCCGCGCGGGGACGAGGACGAGAACAGGCGCTCGCATGGAGCCGCTCGCTCCCTCTCCCGCGTGGAGGCTTGTAACCCCCTACTGCAAGCGCACCCGACCTGGGCGCGGGACGAACACGAGGGCCGCAGGATTCCCACCTCTCTCACGCCGGTCTCCGGCCGCCTCGCTCTCCCCCCTTCGCGCTCGCCCTCGCGCTCGACCCATCTGGGCTAGGGCACGCGACGACATTCACTCGTTGGCCCAGGGACCCCCCGGTCTCAGAACGCCGACAGGTAGAGAAGCCTTTACATGCTCTGTTGGAGAGAGCATGAGGAGATAGCTTCCTTCAAGGTCTACAGACCGGTTAGGTTTTAGGCTAGTATCAAACATTAATGCGCAATTAAGTGGGTAGAGGACTCTGGTAAAGAAGGTTTGGACAGGCTATGAGGTCGAGATCCCTAGATCTATAGCTAGATCAGGACAAAGGTGTGAAGGATGATCCATCCGCGCTCGTAGTTCCTACATTGTCACTACACACGCATATGCAGTCTGTTGACCTAACATGAAGCCCCGTCGTTTTAGCATGGTGCGAGCATGACATGGCACGATGTTTCACAAACTTGGACCAATTCGACCCAACGCGTAGAGCCAAGCATGGGCCACTGCTAGGCACATCATGCGGCCTGACCCCGCAACTCAGTATTAGGCCCAATACATAGCATCATAGCCTATTAGAGGCCTAAAGCGTTGCACCCTATTTCACTATAACCCCAACTTTCATCCCATCCCTCCCTCATACGTGCCGCACTCGACTAGCACGGACACACTTTGCAATCATGACTCACGAGGCGAACTCGCCTCCTCCATGCCATCCACATCTGTACCATCGACGATCGACACCTCCTCGACCCTCTGCACTACTAATCAATGGTCTACTCCGCGCTACTCACACGCCGCACGCCCGCACCATATGCATCATCCTCGAGCATAGCGGCGATGACCTCCTCCATGCCATCCACATCTGTACCATCGACGATCGACACCTCCTCGACCCTCTGCACTACCAATCAATGGTCTACTCCGCGCTACTCCCACGCCGCACGCCCGCACCATATGCATCGTCCTCGAGCATAGCGGCGATGACCTCCTCCATGCCCCTATCACGATCACATAGCTACCCTACGTTGTATCTGCCTCCAACTCCCCCTTGGCATCCAATTTCCTCTCTTCCTATCTCTCTCTCTCTATCATTAGTGGGCCTCGGGCTAGCCTGTCCCATTATTCGTGTCGTGCTTTTTTTTACCAGTCTAACTTGAAAATGGTCTAATAGGTTGTGTCTGGGCTGCTGGTTATGAATGAAGCCTACACCGATATAGTTTGATTGTCCGTTAGACCATGCTGAAAGGGAAATGTGCCCTTGGGCCATTTCTAAGTATTTTGGTGATTGAGTGCCAACACAAGTGCTTTTATGTTAATCATTGCAAAGTGGTGGACAAAGTGCAAATCATATCAAAAGGTATGTTTCTAGACTTAGTACATTGTTTTATGGACTAATGTATTATGTCTAAGTGCTGGAAACAGGAAAAATTGAATTGGAAAAGAGATGGCTTTGTTCAGCCAAAGTTTGCTCAGTCTGGGTGCACCGGACTGTCCGGTGGTGCACCGGATAGTGTCCGGTGCGCCAGGCTGGCTCTGGCGAACAGGCTGTTCTCGAGACTTCGACGGCAGTGTACGGCTATAATTTACCGGACTGTCTGGTGGTGCACCGGACTGTCCGGTGAGCCGTTCAGAGGCGAACTCGTCGCTCTCGGGAGATGATTAACGGCGTACGGCTAAAATTCACCGGTCTGTCCGGTGGTGCACCGGACTGTCCGGTGAGTCAACCGTCAGCCGGGGCAATGGTCGGCCGAGGATTCCGCGTGTGACGCGTGGCCGAGCCAACGGTCACATTGGTGCACCGGACTGTCCGGTGTGCACCGGACAGTGTCCGGTGCGCCAACGGCTCTCAGACTCCAACGGTCGGCTTCGCAAAATAAGGAAGGATATCTGCACTGGACAGTGTCCGGTGGTGCACCGGACTATCCGGTGCGCCAGTCGACAGAAGGCAAGATCTGCCTTCCAGGAATGTTCTCAACGGCTCCTAGTTGCCTTGGGGCTATAAAAGGGACCCCTAGGCGCATGGAGGAGGACACCAAGCATTCCTTGAGCACTCTTGATCACTCACACTCCATTCTTGCGCACTTGTTCGACATTCTAGTGATTTGAGCTCCGTTCTAGTGTGCTAGTCTTTTGAGCTTAAGTCTGGGTCTTGTGTGTGTGTATTTGCTGTGATCTTAGTGTCTTGTGTGAGTTGCTAATCCCCCCCTTACTCCGTGCTTCTTTGTGATATTCAAGTGTAAGGGCGAGAGGCTCCAAGTTGTGGAGATTCCTCGCAAACGGGATTAAGAAAAGCAAAGCAAAACACCATGGTATTCAAGTGGGTCTTTGGACCGCTTGAGAGGGGTTGATTGCAACCCTCGTCCGTTGGGACGCCACAACGTGGAGTAGGCAAGCGTTGGTCTTGGCCGAACCACGGGATAACCACCGTGCCATCTCTGTGATTGATATCTTTGTGGTTATTGTGTTTTGTTGAGACTCCTCTCTAGCCACTTGGCGATTATTGTGCTAACACTTAACCAAGTTTTTGTGGCTTAAGTTTCAAGTTTTACAGGATCACCTATTCACCCCCCTCTAGGTGCTCTCAATTGGTATCGGAATCATTCTCTTCACAAAGGGACTAATCGCCCGAAGAGATGGATCCTAAGGGGAAGGGAATCGTGATCAACGATAAGGAGAAGGAGTCCTTCATCAACGAGCCGAAGGATGACAAGCCTACCGACTCAGGCTCGGGCCACAGACGCAAAGATGGGAAGAAGAAGAAGACGAGACGCATCAAGGAGACTGTCTACTACGACGACAGCGATGAGTCTACTTCTTCCCAAAAGGACAACGACGGCAACGACTACGATAAACGAAAGATGGTTAACTCAAACTTTTCTTTCGATTATTCACGTATCCCGCATAGCTCAAATACACATTTGCTTTCCATTCCTCTTGGCAAACCTCCACACTTTGATGGGGAGGACTATGGATTTTGGAGTCACAAAATGTGTAGTCACTTGTTTTCTCTCCATCCAAGCATATGGGAGATTGTTGAGAATGGAATGAAGTTTGATAGCTCGGATAGTCCTATATTTATTAATGAACAGATTCATAAAAATGCACAAGCTACTACTGTGTTGTTAGCCTCCTTGTGCAGGGACGAGTACCATAAAGTGAGCGGCTTGGACAATGCCAAGTAGATCTGGGACACCCTCAAGATCTCTCATGAGGGGAACGACGTCACCTTGCTCACCAAGATGGAGTTGGTGGAGGGCGAGCTTGGACGATTCACGATGATAAGGGGCGAGGAGCCAACCCAAACATACAACCGGCTCAAGACCCTTATCAACAAAATAAGGAGCTACGGAAGCACGCGATGGACGGACCACAACGTCGTCCGCCTAATGCTAAGGTCCTTCACTGTACTTGATCCACATTTGGTGAACAATATTCGTGAAAATCCTAGGTACACCAAGATGTCGCCCGAAGAAGTCCTTGGAAAGTTCGTAAGCGGGCGAATGATGATCAAGGAGGCGAGGTACGTGGACGACGCATTGAATGGTCCAATCCATGAGCCTCAACCCATTGCTCTCAAGGCAACGAGGAGCAAGGAGGCGCTACCTAGCAAGGTGGCGCAAGTTGAGGCGGCCGGGCTCAATGATGAAGAAATGGCCCTCATCATCAAGCGCTTCAAGACAGCGCTAAAGGGTCGCAAGGGACAGCCAAGCAAGACCAAAACCAAGGGGAAGCGCTCATGCTTCAAACGCGGTAAGATTGGTCATTTTATTGCTAATTGTCCTGATAATGGAAGTGACCAGGAACAAGGGAGCAAGAGGAAAAAGAAGAAAAATTACAAGAAGGCCAAGGGCGAGGCACATCTCGGAAAGGAGTGGGATTCGGATTGCTCCTCCTCCGACTCCGACAATGAAGGACTCGCCGCCACCGCCTTCAACAAGTCATCCCTCTTCCCCAACGAACATCACACATGCCTCATGGCGAAGGAGAAGAAGGTATGTACTCGGGATACCACTTATGCTTCTTCAAGTGATGATGATTCTAGTGATGACGATGAAATAGACTATTCTAGTTTATTTAAAGGTTTAGATAGAATTAAAATTGGCAAAATTAATGAGTTAATTGATGCCTTGAATGAAAAGGATAGACTCTTATAGAAACAAGAAGACCTTTTATATGAAGAGCATGATAAATTTGTTAGTGCACAAAATTCACTTGCTCTAGAGGTTAAACGAAATGAAATGCTTTCTTGTGAAATATCTACTTGCCATGAGACAATTTCTAGCTTAAAGAGCATAAATGATGATTTAAATGCTAAGTTAGAAAAATCTAGTAAATTAACATCTTGTGTAGAACATGTCATGATTTGCACTAGGTGTAAAGATTTTGATATTGATGCTTGTAGTGAACACCTGGTTTCAATTTCCAAATTAAATGATGAATTGGCTAGTCTTAATGCCCAACTTAAGACTAGCAAAAGTGAATTTGACAAACTAAAATTTGCAAGGGATGCCTACACGATTGGTAGACACCCCTCAATTAAGGATGGACTTGGCTTCAAGAGGGAAGCCAAGAACTTAACAAGTCATAAGGCTCCCATCCCCGCCAAGGAGAAAGGGAAGGCCCCTATGGCTAGTAGTGTGCAAAAGAATCATGCTTTTATGTACCATGATAGGAGACAATCTAGAAATGCTTATAGAAGTTGTAATGCTTATGATGCTTTTGATTCTCATGCCATGTTTGCTTCTAGTTCTTCCTATATGCATGGTAGAAATATTGCAAGGAGAAATGTTGTTCATAATATGCCTATGAGAAATGTTGTTAATGTTCCTAGGAAAGTTAATGAACCTTCTACAATATATCATGCTTGCAATGCTTCATTTACCATTTGTAGAAAAAATAAGGAGGTGATTGCTAGGAAGTTAGGGGCCAAATGTAAGGGAGACAAGACTTGCATTTGGGTCCCTAAGACAATTGTGACTAACCTTGTAGGACCCAACAAGAGTTGGGTACCTAAGACCCAAGCCTAAATTTGCCTTGCAGGTTTATGCATCCGGGGGTACAAGCTGGATTATCGACAGCGGATGCACAAACCACATGACGGGGGAAAAGAGGATGTTCTCTTCCTACGTCAAGAACAAGGATCCCCAAGATTCAATAATATTCGGTGATGGGAACCAAGGCAAGGTAAAAGGGTTAGGTAAAATTGCTATTTCATCTGAGCACTCTATTTCTAATGTGTTTTTAGTTGAGTCGCTTGGATATAATTTGTTATCTGTTAGTCAGTTATGCAATATGGGATATAATTGTCTATTCACAAATGTAGATGTGTCTGTCTTTAGAAGGTGTGATGGTTCACTAGCTTTTAAGGGTGTACTAGACGACAAACTTTACTTGGTTGATTTTGCAAAAGAAGAGGCCGGTCTAGATGCATGCTTAATTGCTAAGACTTGCATGGGCTGGCTGTGGCATCGCCGCTTAGCACATGTGGGGATGAAGAACCTCCACAAGCTTCTAAAGGGAGAACACGTGATAGGTCTAACCAATGTGCATTTCGAAAAAGATAGACCTTGTACAGCTTGTCAAGCAGGGAAACAGGTGGGAGGTTCTCATCACACCAAAAATGTGATGACCACATCAAGACCCTTGGAGATGCTTCATATGGACCTCTTCGGACCCGTCGCCTATCTAAACATAGGAGGAAGTAAGTATGGTCTTGTTATAGTTGACGATTTTTCCTGCTTCACTTGGGTATTCTTTTTGCAGGATAAATCTGAAACCCAAGGGACCCTCAAGCGCTTCCTCAGGAGAGCTCAAAATGAGTTTGAGCTCAAGGTGAAGAAGATAAGGAGCGACAACGGGTCCGAGTTCAAGAACCTTCAAGTGGAGGAGTTCCTTGAGGAGGAAGGAATTAAGCACGAGTTTTCCGCTTCCTACACACCACAGCAAAATGGTGTGGTAGAGAGGAAGAACAGGACGCTCATCGATATGGCGAGGACTATGCTTGGAGAGTTCAAGACCCCCGAGCGTTTTTTGTCGGATGCCGTGAACACAGCTTGCCACGCCATCAACAGGGTCTATCTTCACCGCCTCCTCAAGAAGACTTCATATGAGCTGCTAACTGGTAACAAACCCAATGTGTCTTATTTTCGTGTATTGGGAGCAAGTGTTATATTCTTGTGAAGAAAGGTAGAACTTCTAAATTTGCTCCCAAAGCTGTAGAAGGGTTTTTATTAGGTTATGACTCAAATACAAAGGCGTATAGGGTCTTCAACAAATCATCGGGTTTGGTTGAAGTCTCCAGCGACGTTGTATTTGATGAGACTAATGGCTCTCCAAGAGAGCAAGTTGTTGATCTTGATGATGTAGATGAAGAAGACGTTCCAACGGCTGCAATGCGCACCATGGCGATTGGCGATGTGCGACCACAGGAACAATTGGAGCAAGATCAACCATCTTCCTCAACAATGGTGCATCCCCCAACCCAAGATGACGAACAGGTACCTCAAGTGGAGGCGCATGATCAAGGGGGAGCACAGGATGTTCAAAGTGAAGAGGAAGAAGCACCTCAGGCACCTCCAACCCAAGTTCGAGCAATGATTCAAAGGAATCATCCCGTCGACCAAATTTTGGGTGATATTAGCAAGGGAGTAACTACTCGTTCAAGATTAGTTAATTTTTGTGAGCATTACTCCTTTGTCTCTTCTATTGAGCCTTTCAGGGTAGAAGAGGCCTTGCTAGATCCGGACTGGGTGTTGGCCATGCAGGAGGAACTCAACAACTTCAAGCGCAATGAAGTTTGGACACTGGTGCCTCGTCCCAAGCAAAATGTTGTGGGAACCAAGTGGGTATTCCGCAACAAACAGGACGAGCACGGGGTGGTGACGAGGAACAAGGCTCGACTTGTGCCAAAAGGTTATGCCCAAGTCGCAGGTTTGGACTTTGAGGAGACTTTCGCTCCTGTGGCTAGGCTAGAATCAATTCGTATTTTGCTAGCATATGCCGCTCACCATTTTTTTAGGTTGTACCAAATGGATGTGAAGAGCGCTTTCCTCAACGGGCCGATCAAAGAGGAGGTGTACGTAGAGCAACCCCCTGGCTTCGAGGATGAATGGTACCCCGACCATGTGTGTAAGCTCTCTAAGGCGCTCTATGGACTTAAGCAAGCCCCAAGAGCATGGTATGAATGCCTTAGAGACTTTTTAATTGCTAATGCTTTCAAGGTTGGGAAAGCCGATCCAACTCTTTTCACTAAGACTTGCGATGGTGATCTTTTTGTGTGCCAAATTTATGTCGATGACATAATATTTGGTTCTACTAACCAAAAGTCTTGTGAAGAGTTTAGCAGGGTGATGACACAGAAATTCGAGATGTCGATGATGGGCGAGTTGAACTACTTCCTTGGGTTCCAAGTGAAGCAACTCAAGGACGACACCTTCATCTCCCAAATGAAGTACACGCAAGACTTGCTAAAGCGGTTTGGGATGAAGGACGCCAAGCCCGCAAAGACACCGATGGGAACCGACGGACACACCGACCTCAACAAAGGAGGTAAGTCCGTTGATCAAAAAGCATACCGGTCCATGATAGGCTCTTTGCTTTATTTATGTGCTAGTAGACCAGATATTATGCTTAGCGTATGCATGTGTGCTAGATTTCAATCCGATCGTAAGGAGTGTCACTTAGTGGCTGTGAAGCGAATTCTTAGATATTTAGTCGCTACGCCTTGTTTCGGGATCTGGTATCCAAAAGGGTCTACCTTTGACTTAATTGGATATTCAGACTCCGACTATGCTGGATGTAAGGTCGATAGGAAGAGTACATCAGGGACGTGCCAATTCTTAGGAAGGTCCCTGGTGTCGTGGAACTCTAAGAAACAAACTTCCGTTGCCCTATCCACCGCTGAGGCCGAGTATGTTGCCGCATGACAGTGTTGCGTGCAACTACTTTGGATGAGGCAAACCCTCCGGGACTTTGGCTACAATCTGAGCAAAGTCCCACTCCTATGTGATAATGAGAGTGCTATCCGAATAGCAGAAAATCCTGTTGAGCACAACCGCACAAAGCACATTGACATCCGGCATCACTTTTTGAGAGACCATCAGCAAAAGGGAGATATCGAAGTGTTTCATGTTAGCACCGAGAACTAGCTAGCCGATATCTTCACTAAGCCTTTAGATGAGAAGACCTTTTGCAGGCTGCGTAGTGAGCTAAATGTCTTAGATTCGCGGAACCTGGATTGATTTATAGCATACATGTGTTTATGCCTTTGATCATGTTCCTTATGCATTTTGTTGCTTACTGTGGTGCTCAAGTTGTACAATCACTCCCCGGACCTCACAAGTCCTTGTGCAAGTGATGCACATATTTAGGGGGAGTTGTGCTACAACTTGACCCTTTGAGACTAACCGTTTGCTTGAGTTTGCTTGATTTGGTCTCAAAGGAGGTTTGAAAGGGAAAAGGTGGACTTGGACCATGAAAGACTTCCACTGCACTCCGATGAGAGGGTAACTTATTCCAAGTTCATCTCATGTACTCTTATTGCCTTTGTACTCTTATTTGAAGATTTTGGTGAGGCAATGGGGTTAAAGGGCCAAGATTGATCCTGTTTTGGTGCTTGATGCCAAAGGGGGAGAAAATAAAGGCCAAAGCAATAAATGGATCAGCTACCACTTGAGAGTTTTTGAAAATAGTAGAATAGAGCCTTTGGTTTATCAAAACTCTTTTATTGTCTCTTTTGTCAAAAGTAGGCCTCTTGTGGGAAAAGTGTTGATTATGGGAAAAAGGGGGAGTTTTTGAAATCCTTGATCAATTCCTGTTGGAATACCTCTCTTTATGTCTCTACATGAGGATTTGACTTAGAGATAGTAATTTGAGTTTGATTTGCAAAAACAAACCAAGTGGTGGCAAAGTATGATCCATATATGTCAAAATTGAATCAAAACAATTTTGAGTGTTCATTTGCATTGATATTGCACTTGTTCTAGTTGCTTTATGTTGTGTTGGCATAAATCACCAAAAAGGGGGAGATTTAAAGGGAAATGTGCCCTTGGGCCATTTCTAAGTATTTTGGTGATTGAGTGCCAACACAAGTGCTTTTGTGTTAATCATTGCAAAGTGGTGGACAAAGTGCAAATCATATCAAAAGGTATGTTTCTAGACTTAGTACATTGTTTTATGGACTAATGTATTGTGTCTAAGTGCTGGAAACAGGAAAAATTGAATTGGAAATGAGATGGCTTTGTTCAGCCAAAGTCTGCTCAGTCTAGGTGCACCGAACTGTCCGGTGGTGCACCGGACAGTGTCCGGCGCGCTAGGCTGGCTCTGGCGAACAGGCTGCTCTCGGGACTTCGACGGCGGTGTACGGCTATAATTCACCGGACTGTCCGGTGGTGCACCGGACTGTCCGGTGAGCCGTTCACAGGCGAACTCGTCGCTCTCGGGAGATGATTAACGGCGTACGACTAAAATTCACCGGTCTGTCCGGTGGTGCACCGGACTGTCCGGTGAGTCAACCGTCAGCCGGGGCAACGGTCGGCCGAGGATTCCGCGCGTGACGCGTGGCCGAGCCAACGGTCACATTGGTGCACCGGACTGTCCGGTGTGCACCGGACAGTGTCCGGTGCGCCAACGGCTCTCAGACTCCAACGGTCGGCTTCGCCAAATAAGGAAGGATATCTGCACCGGACAGTGTCCGGTGGTGCACCGGACTGTCCGGTGCGCCAGTCGACAGAAGGCAAGATCTGCCTTCCAGGAATGTTCTCAATGGCTCCTAGCTGCCTTGGGGCTATAAAAGGGACCCCTAGGCGCATGGAGGAGGACACCAAGCATTCTTTGAGCACTCTTGATCACTCACACTCCATTCTTGCGCACTTGTTCGACATTCTAGTGATTTGAGCTCCGATCTAGTGTGCTAGTCTTTTGAGCTTAAGTCTGGGTCTTGTGTGTGTGTATTTGCTGTGATCTTAGTGTCTTGTGTGAGTTGCTAATCCCTCCCTTACTCCGTGCTTCTTTGTGATATTCAAGTGTAAGGGCGAGAGGCTCCAAGTTGTAGAGATTCCTCGCAAACGGGATTAAGAAAAGCAAAGCAAAACACCGTGGTATTCAAGTGGGTCTTTGGACCGCTTGAGAGGGGTTGATTGCAACCCTCGTCCGTTGGGACGCCACAACGTGGAGTAGGCAAGCGTTGGTCTTGGCCGAACCACGGGATAACCACCGTGCCATCTCTGTGATTGATATCTTTGTGGTTATTGTGTTTTGTTGAGACTCCTCTCTAGCCACTTGGCGATTATTGTGCTAACACTTAACCAAGTTTTTGTGGCTTAAGTTTCAAGTTTTACAGGATCACCTATTCACCCCCCTCTAGGTGCTCTCACATGCCTGGCCCAATTCTAGCATATCATGCTTGCTAGAAGCCTGTGGTTGTCCTAGACGGGAAACATGAATGACCATCTATAATTGTCGGACACGAAAGAGGAGCACTTTTCTTGGTGTAGCACCCACTCTAGAAAAGCACAATACATGTTGGTCTGGACAAGATTGGACCAACTAAAGGTCTAGCCTAATAGATTGTTGCATGTGCCCAATCGATATGTGTTGATGCCATCTTGAGAGCCATGCTTTATGTAGGAGATAGTTCTTTCTTTTGTAGGCATGCAAGAACTGAGCATTGCTAAGAATTCAGTCATGTCCTTGTTATCTATCTTATTGTCACCCACAACTATAGTCCCCATTTCTTCTTCCTCCCCTACTGACGCTCACAATTGGAATTAGACTTTATATCTTAGAGATCTAACAAGTATCAAGATTCCATTAATTAACTCAACACTAGACCTAGCTAGTCTAATGTCAACAACGCTGGTGGTGGTGGTGGTGGTGGTGATTCAGTATTTCCACTCTGCGTCGAGTCGAGTTTGGTGATACACCAGATCCTAACCCTCCTGAAAATGACACCTAGAACAACATTTAATTCATGTTCATATAACAAACTTCTAGACAAAAGATAGTTCATACAACTAACTTCTAGACAAAAGAATTGAAAGTAGTTCATCCAAGCAGGTAGGAAGGGAAGGTTGTTAGCTCATCTTCGCCTTTTGCTCTTGAGGAAATGACTTCCTTCACCTTAGCTTGTAATTTTGTTGACTGCTTTCATACGAAGAACCACCGCTACTCTACAACGCTAGTACTCGCTCTGGTCTCCTGGTTGATTCGTTACCAGTACTTGAGTATCTGGTGTCGTTTCCGTTTTTTAGTTACATGGTTTACATCGCGTGAGAGTGAGACGATGGTTACGTAAGAGATGATGGTTACATCGCGTGAATTAATTACATGGTCTTGTGTCGGTCGGTCATTTGCCATCTATCCTATCTATAATTTATAGAAAATTATAATTTTCTGTTTTACTGGACACAATTTTCAACACAAACCTGAAAAACTCTTATGAATTAGCGATTTGATTTATTCTGACTCGATATATTTAAACATTCATAACCTTTAGTGAAAAAAGAAAGATAGTTAAAGGAAGAACGGGAACTCTCAGCTAAGAATCATAAAATTGCATATCGATAAAGCGATCCATTCACCAACAGCAGTACTCCCTCCCTCCATAAATATTAGTCTTTCTCATTTTTTAGAGTCAAGTATTTCTAAATTTAACTGTATTTATACAAGAAAATATTAATATCTATAGTAGATAATTAGTATCATTAGCTAGATCTTTTAATCTATTTTCATATTAAAAATATTCAAAGATACAAAAAATTTTGGTAATATGGTCTATAAATTTAGTCAAATTTAAAAAATTTAACTAACACGAATACCATAGTGGAGGCGACAAATATTTATGGACGGAAGGAGTAAAAAAAGCTACATATCATTTCAATTGATCAGTGTTCAACATTTAAATCTTCTCTTCTTCCTCTCCCTCTCTACTTCTCCATCTTTAACGAGTTTAAAAGAGATTTTAGGAAGAAAAGTAGACCAGACGGCGGAGACATTGAGTCGAGCCCAAGGCGAAGGCGAGTATGGCCCTGATAGCGGCGGGAGAAGGGAAAGATTAAAGTCGCTATTGGTACAGTACCGGCGAGGCACTCGACTAGGCGGCGACGGCGCGTCGGAAGGAGAAAGGTGTCAAAGAGAAATTGAAAATCGAGCGTGAAAAGGTTAAAAACGCTCGGTGATAGATAGATAGATAGATTCTATAAGAATCCTACCAAAATCATCTTCTAGTGTAATTAAAAGAAAAGAATGCCTATTTCTTTCTTGTTCCAGCCCAATTCTGTACTACTGTACTAGCAAAGCATAAAAAAGAAGAAGGTGACGGATGAGATCAGAAGAATGTGTTGCCGCCCAAGCCACGGTGGAGCAGGTTGTGCGCGATGTTGTCCCTGGCGCGACTGGCCGTCTCGGAGCGCACGGGGTTCTCCGGCGTGGTCTCGTCGTCCACCAGTTCGCAGCGGATGGCTGGGTCCACCTCCTCGCCCCGAATCTCGCAGATGTTGTGGAGCACGCAGCAGGCGCCCAGCACGACGGGGAGGTCCTGCAGCTTGACCTCGGTGCGCTTCTGCAGGCACGCCCAGCGCGCCTTGAGGCGCGCGAACGCCTCCACCGCGACGCGCCGGAGCTCGGCCACCTTCTCGTTGAACGCGTGCTGCGTCCACGTCAGGTTGGGGTGCGTGTACGGCACCAGCACCCAGTCCATGAGCGGGTAGCTGGCGCCAGCCACCAGCCACGAGTCGTGCATCATCCCCGCCGCGGCGCGCTGGTGGAGCATGGACTTCTCCAGGACCTGGTCGTCGGGCATGGAGCCGGGCCAGCCGATGCAGACGTCGGTGAAGGCGCCGTCGGGGCCGACGACGCCCTGGAGAGTGATGGAGTAGGACGTCTTCTGGTTGCGCTCCGTGTGGCGGCGGTTGAAGTAGGCCGCCACCGAGATCTTGGGCGCGATGATGGGGATGTGGGTGGTGTACATGGCGCCGATGACGCCCGGCACGCCCGAGGCGCGCTCGAAGCCCTCCTTGAAGCGCGCCGCGGCGTCGGCGTCGGGCCACTGCAGGAAGCGCGGCATGAGCACGGACTTGATGGCGGCGCACACCTCCAGGACGAGCTTGTGGCAGGTGGAGATGCCGAGGCCGAAGCGCTTGGAAACGAGGCGGAGCGGCTCCCCCGTGGCGAGGCGCCAGACGCAGACGGCGACGCGCTGGCGGACGGGGATGGCGGCGCGGAGCATGGTGTCCTCCTTGGCCACCGAGGAGCCCAGCGCGTCGCAGATCATGTCGAAGGTCCCGCGCCCCATCCGGAACGCGCGCCGGAACTCCTCCTCCGGGTAGTCGGCGCTGTTGCACCGGTCCCACCACGCGCGCGACCGGTCCTTGACCCACAGCCGGCGCTGGTGGTGGCCTCCCTGCCCCTGCCCCGCGGCGCGCGTCGGCGAGGCCGACGCGGAGGGCGACGCCGCCGCTGACGCTGCCGCCTCCTCCCCGGCCACGACGGCCGCGGTGGCGGCCGACGCGGCGAGCCTGGAGCGCTTGGACCTGGCGGCGGCCTCGGACTCGGCGGTGGCGTCGAAGCTGCTCTCCATCTTGGCGTAGTAGTCCATGGTGGCCTGCGAGCGGGTGTCGGCGTTGGACTCGAGCAGCGCCAGCTCCCGCCTGGACGCGTCCGCGGCGCCCGCGCGGTCGGCGTGCTCCTCCGCCTCCAGCGCCGCCAGCGAGGTGAGCAGCTTGGCTATGGACCGCTTCTTGCCGTCCTTCTTGGCCTCCTCCTCCCCTTCCCCGGCGGCTCCGGCGTCCTCTGCCCCGCGCTGCTTCCGGCGCCGGCCGTTCGTCATCCCTGCGGCGCTGGGGTTGGGGTTGGGGTCGTCGACGGCGAGGGCGAGCGTCGACGTCGCTGAGGCGGCGGCAGCGTCGGCGTCCTGGAGGTAGGAGCAGTAGAAGGCGAAGTCGTCGTCCCCTGCTGCTGCACCTGCACCAGCTGCTGCTCCTCCACCCCCACCGCTTGGAGGCCGGTCGTTGGCTGTTGGGGGTCGCATATACATACACGTCTCTTGATTTTTGTGTTGCGGCCACTACATACACACGCAACGCAACGCAAGCAGAGGCCGAGCTGCGGAGGGCTGAGGGAGGCGAGGTGGTGTGGGTGCGCGTCAGAGGCAGGCAGCGGAAATGGAATGGGAGCCGTGTGTGCGGGCAAAGGCGATACTGGGAGACCAGTGTGAAAGGGGGGCGATATATATATAAACATCGGTGGTCTGATGTGACGGGGCAGCGGGAGGTGTGAACGCGGTTGGGGAGTTGCTTTTTGGACAAGAAGGGGGGGGGGAGGGGGGATCGACCTGCGCGTTGCGCCATTGCTGCGTGTGGCTCCTCGCTGGCGTTCCATCCATCTGATCTGACACCATGCGTAGCGTGGGGCTGCGTGCCGCGCCGCGGGATAACGCGGTTTCGCGCAGGTGGGGGAAGGTGGCTGGCTCTGGCTGGGGTCGGTAGGTACCCGGTAGGATGGCGCGACACGACACGACACCGCGTGGACCGCCGGATGGGGATCCTCGCGGCCCGGGAGGCCGGGACCAGCGCCCGGCCCAGCGGGTCACCCTCGGCGGTGCGCGGTCAATGGGGGGAGGCCCGCATGGGCATGTGGGAAAACCTGCAAGCAAGTGGCTGGCGCGGGCGAGGACGACGAGAGCAAGGAGGGTGAGGGAACCGAGGAAACGGGGTGCTGCATGCTCTCGCGTCCCTTCCCGCACCTCGCCGTCGCCGACATGCCAAGACCGGATTCGCACATGCGGTGGGTGGGCTGACGTTTCTAGGCCCGGGCAATGCGGAACCGCCATGTTCCTGTGCGCAGGCGGCGGCGACGAATGGTGTGCCCGAGCCCGACCTCCAAAGTCCGCGCGCTCAGGCGATTTCCCTAGCAGATTTTCCGGTGAGCTCGCTCGCCTGCCTCGTCATCTTCCAACCTTCTAGGCACACACCGCTGCCAAGCCATAGTACTTTAGTTGAGTACTTGAGTTCCACTGGCAAAAAAATAAAAACGATTTCTAGATTATCTTAGCTCCACCCATAACTTGCTAAATGCTTGAAATGTTTGTCTATTTTATTCTTATTTCATTAGGCATGAATAATAAAGCACCCCCAAAAAAATGAAAGCGAAATGTTTTTATGTGATCCCCTTATGTTTGTTCGGAGAGTCCAATCCACGCCCCCCGATTTCTCTTTGTTCTCTTTGATCCAAATGATTTGTTCCAACCTTTAGTGCTTTCTTCCTAACAACAACTACTCGTCTTCTTATATATTAATTAAAGCATAGTAGCAACGGCACTTAACGGAAGTGTCATGTGTCATACAGTGTACGTAATCCAACTGCCGGAGACTTCAACCAGACACCTTGGATCGGAGCATATACGTTCCCCCCCCATCCCCCCCCCCCTCCTCTTTTTTGGTCATTTGTGCAAAAATATGGTAGTGATCTAGTGTTGTTAGCGGTGGTGGTAGTTGTTGTTATTTAAAAAATAATAAAGCTAGTGACGCTGGTTTGAATGGGACAAAAAGGCAAAAAGATCGAATCAATCGAAGTATGCACAGCGAGACAGAGGCCCGGACGAGTTCCAGGACAAGTCAAACCAATCGCACGGGTTCAAATTGGGCCGTGTGACAGAAATTCTTCAAAGTCAACTAAGGACAGTTTTAGCTTATGTTTAATAAATTAGTTAATAGTTATCTAGCTATTTGTTAGCTAGCTAATTTCAATAGCAGATTTTTTTAACTAACTAAATATTAGCTCTAGTGCATTCAAACACCTGTTTAGGACATGTATAGTGGAGACACCAAAACGGGTTTTTCAAGGTTCAAGCACAAGAGACAACTAAGAGCAACTCCAAGAGTTAATGTATAAATCCTAGTTAAATGTAGAGTTTAGAGAGGACTCTTTAAAATAAACAATATCCTATTAAGGGTGGAGTACCAACAGTCTCTCTATATTTAGCATTTGACCAGTGTTTGTGCATGTTGACTCGAACAAGCAGGCAAGTCGTGAGGGCTGAACGCTAGGAATTTCTGCATGCTTCCATGGGATGTGTCTTAACGCCAATAGGAGCGGGAGGGCACCAACAGATGGCGAGTCCAAGGGCTAGCCAAAAATAGCTAGGAACATGGAGGCGATGCCGAGCCAAATACAATGGCGAGGCAGATGGCAAGGCTGTTGCAAGCTAATTTTATGAGGTTTTTCTTTTCTTTAACGAGTGCATGCTCTTTAGCTAGTTTGTTGGTGTTGCTCTAAGAAACTCTATTATATAATGGAGTGTCTATAAATATAATCCATTAATAAATAAAGAAGTAAATGTGTCTGTACAGCATCGGATCGATAAAACATACGACGAATTCGTATAGTGAGACGTTTGTTGCTACTTGTGTTACGAGTCAGAAACGTCTCTTCATGGAGAGACGACTACACGATTTTTTTTTATATATACCCCTTTTACACACCTCAAGAGTCTACACATTAAACACCACTATACATTGTAGGTGACACGAGCCAACCAACATAACACATACTTTTCACGGCTTACTAATGTGAAAACGACCTCGTCGACGCCGTAAAGCGAACACAACGTCTGTTTGACTTTCCAACTTAGGAATGCAAAAAGCATGGAAAAAGGAAAAAAGTTACAAAAAAATCTATAAAAATATAGTTATAAAACAGAGGATTAGAAAATATTGGGATATTGAAAGAACGATCGTCTGAATAGTTCATATCGAAACGTTATAATTTTATCAAGAGATCAAACTTCATAGTTTTCTCGAGACTAACAGACAAAGAGGAAAATTTCCTATACCGATTCTACGCTCCAGTCCTACGAACCAAATGCATAATTAACAGTAATCTCTCAGTCAATCTGGTGTTTTTGTATGAACCAAAATTGGCCTAAGCTAACCCAACTGTTGGAGAGGCGGTTCCATTCCGTCACAGCGTCTATCGTCGGGTCCTGGTCCCGGGCATTGGGCAACCCACCGTACCCACGTGCTGTCAGCGTCGCGCTCGCGTAATGGATGACGACAGGGAGGACGGGAAGAGGGAAACCGCACGAGGCAAGCACGGCGCCTGGGCGCGGCCTCGTCAGCATGACACGAGGCTGACGCGCAGGGGTGAGGTCGATCTTGTTACATAGCAATGAAACGAGATCTATAGATAGTGCAAATGACTATTGTTCACGTTGCAGGGATCTAGTTTATATACACGTGAAAAGGTGTAATACCAAGTGGTGTGTCTTTTGGTAGGCACCCCTTAGGTTGATTATATGAAATGTTACAATTTTCTTAACACAGAGGAAGCAATTGTAAGCTCTATATTCTTACTATATTATCAAGAGTCAACAATAAAACCAAGATAGTATATAGTAAGTTTATTCTTAACTGAATCTAAGTCGATTAAGTTAAAGCTGAAAATATTTAATGTTTAAAGAGAAAAAATCATTGCAGCAAGATGCAAGCAGGCTATTTCTCATAAAATGTGATGAGGGTCGGGCTCCTCATGAAGCACCTATTTTCTTCTCTCTCATCTATTCTCATCCTACCATCTAAGATTTGGTGACATGAAGGTGTTTGGAGCCCGCCTATTCAACCTTATTATACTTACTCTTAAGAGCTAGGAAGGAAGGCAAACAACAAGCACCTCTCGGACCTGGCACCGTAGGAATTCTGGGCCATTTGGATCTTAAAAAATAAGACCTCCTTTGGAATGCACGTTTGGTAAAACAAAGCAATAGAGTTACATGATACTTGCAATTCAATAGAAAAATTTCCAATAGGTTAGACGTCATGTTACAATCTTCAAAATCTCACTACAATGGTCTATTCCGTAGGAATTTTAGGCTATCTCTAGCAATTTACCCATCCATATACCCATATTCAAACTTCAGCCTGTGAACATTGCAGTCTACAGTACAAAACAGTCCTTTTGGGTAAACAGTGGGTAGACTGCTGCAAACATTCTTATAGGATTGGCAGGAATTTAATCCTTTGTTCCAAAGGGCTACATATGGAAATTTCATGTAGTATTTCAATCCTTCAAAACTTCTTCACTTTTCCTTTGTTCCAAAAGAGACCTAAATTTTAGCCTCATCATATCGAATATTTAAATACTAATTAGAAGAATCAAACATAGTCTAATTATAAAACTAATTACATAAATATCCACTAAATAGTAAGACGAGCCTATTAAGCATAATTAGTCTATGATTCATTCATATGATGCTATATTAAACATTTGATGTAGAGGGGAAAAGACAATGATTGAGTCTACCCTAGTGCAAATAGACAATTGAATCAAAATACACTTTATGGATCTAGGTCCGCTACGTAGCCAAACACTTCACTATTAGATTCATGGTAGATCTTAGACCCACTATTGAAGTTGGTCATCCAGGATGAATCCCTTAGTTAAGAGCGTATTTCGCATGACTTTGTTCCACTCTAGAGCAGTCCTACTTTAAAACTTTGGATGAAGTAGCTCTACTTCAGAGTCTAAATTGTTTTCTCATAACCAATGATAGTAGCTGGTAATAATTTAAATCTCTATGTCTAGATTGTTTTTCTAAAGATTTTGGAAAGTAGAAAAAGTTACTGTAAACACGACAATAAATGTTAGTATAATGGAATGCATTTCATATTGCATTATCACCATTCAACTTAGAAATACCATTCTTGCATCCTTTGGGCATTGTTGTGTTAAAGTTCATATATATACTCTCCGCTTTTACATGTCGTATTAGGTTTGCCTTTATTAGTATCTTTGGCCATTGATTTCAAAAATATTTATATGTTTATGATATAAGGTTTATGTTTTTAGATTCACTATGAGAATATTTTGATAATATATAATGTATATACATTATGACACTATACTGTTTTTTAATTGACAGTCAAAGACAACAATCTTTGAGTTAGGATAAATCTAATATGACGTGTAAAAATCAGGAGAAAACATATAACAAATTCTATGATTTTATCTGTATATGAAATATATTTTTTATAAAAATTTCACATCATGTTCGTTTCGGATTAAAATTAGTTATTCAAACTACTGCAGCTGCAATGCATAGAAAAAACTCTGTAGAAACAGCAAAAAACCGTTTCGTATTAAAGCCAAGTGATCATGTTGATTAATATGTAAAAGGACATTGCTTCATTTGAATTCAGTAACGATGAAAGAAGAAAATATGTGCATAAGAGACTCAAAATTGCATGGTCTTGAAGTGCCCAAATTAAAGGCCTCATAGCCAGGATTTTTCATTACGGGCCAATACATATATAATTACAATTATAATATTAATAAATAAAATATATCTACATTCACAATATACAACAGTCACTAGTCATAAAAATCAACATAAATATACGGTACAGACTATATTTTAACCTATTATACACTAACTTTTTTTTATTTTAGTCATAAAAAACAACTACAAAACAAATTTTCTTTTTGTCAGGGGGCTAGCCCCCTGTCTATGTCACGGCCACTGATTCAGCACCGCATGAATTAAATCGACCTGAAAATGTGACACTCAAGATTCAGTCCACTAAAAGTTATAAGAATGTAATTTATTATATTAAAATTTTCGTCAACATATTCACAAAACACATCTCATCTACAGCAACAAAAGCTGAGAGCACACCTGAACTTCCCTTTCACTGCTCTTGCTTTTCGTCTATCTTCTTGACAGTGGACAATGAAGTTGGCAAGTTGCGAGTACAAGCGTACAACAACAGTGAAAGCACTGTACATATATGATCGCACACCTTGCAGTCCACACGTCGCTTAGAAATTTAATGCGCTAATGCTAACTATAAGGAACACATTAACTAAAATTGCCTTTAGATGACTACATGCAGCTTACAACGGTGCTGAGAACTGACTGACAATGGCATATCCAATGTTCTTGGAAAAGTCATTAACCTAGAAATTGGAGTAAACGAGTGCAAGCAGACTGTAAAAGCTGTCAATACAGCAGGAAATGAACTTGTAAGAGAAATAAGAACGAACCTGAAATTCAAATGTTCAGCTGACAAGACTCAATCGAAGGTACCGGGAGATAGAGCCATAGAGGTGTATTATGGTGTGCTACAGTTGAAGCAACACAACTTTAAATGAACAAACCATGTACATATTTTTCTTACAACAAATAGGATTAGTAACTCAAAGAAAAATTGTCTTGCTGCTTCACATTCTTTTTTAAGTGACTCAAATAGGATCAATAACTCAAATAGTTAGCTTTTGGCCTCCGGGTTTCTCAAACAATAAACTTGAAAAGAATGGAGAATCGAATGCACCATGGGTAATAACTGAATAAGAACACGTGCTTATAAGTTATCACTATTAATTTGCATGCATCAACCAATCTAACTCGAAAGCTTAAGCTGATAGTATAACACCTCCCTCACGTCGAGCCTCTGTTAGGTCTCCGACCTGAAATATAGAAGCGAACAACAATTATTTTATTTAATAGCGTCAGTCAAGAATAGAACTCAAGATCTCTAGCTCCTATATCATATTAAGTTGTATGCACCAACCTATTCAACCTAATAGTTTAAGTTGATAGGAAGAAGCGGACAATATACTTATATTATATTCCAACAACTACCTCGACCTTTATAAACTGCTCCAGATTAATCAAAGTTTGTTTTTCTTTCTCCCAGAAGCATCTCCGCCTTCAAAGCCTCATCCTCTATCAGCGATACAAAGGAAATGGCAACTGCAAAATGAAATGTCAGTTATCAGTGGAGACAGTGACAATCTCAAGATTTGAAAGATGGGTATTAAAAATCGCTAAGGAGTAAAAATAATATATACAATTTCATAGTATATACATGATATATGTCAAACAAAATTAAGTAATTATGTATGTGTCATTACAATTTTCTAAATAAAGGTGTTCGTCAGAGAGTCGATTGTCGCCTTTTGGGTTGCTCGGCAGACAGGTTGATCAGTAGCCCCGTCTCGCAGGATTGCTCGGCAGACACGTTGATTGGTAGCTCCGCATGACCGGGTTGCTCGGCAAACAGGTTGATCGGTAACCCAGTCTCACTAGGTTGCTCGGAAGTGTTGCTCGACGGACGGGTTGGTCGACAGTCCCGCCTCGCCAGGTTGTTCGACAGGTGGGCCGTCCGGTCATAGTGGGTCGTCTTTGGGAGGCCTTTTGAGCCTTATTCAGATATCCGGTTCAGGTACCCGACAAATACCTCGTAAACATTGCTGCAATCCAATTGAATTCTGCCTAAATCCAGTAGTGACTGATAGATGCAGTAAAATAGCAAGAACGAATTATAGTTCTGTAAATTAAAATAGAAATCTCTTACCAAGTGACCATGTTCCTGGCCTCCTGGGCCTAACTTTTCTGCCTAAAGTTAGTTATTCAATTCGAACGACTAACCTTAGGCAAAGTGTGACACATTTAACCACAAACCAAATATGCCCTGAATCAGATGATGTTGGTGCCTCCAACCAGGTGTTGTCTACATCATCAACAGTGAGGAGAAACTTGCGTTGGTTGGCGCGAGGGCACTCAGTGGATGTCGGCAACGATCTCGTCGAGCGGGATAAGGTCGGTTGGGTCAGGCAACGCCTCCATTTCCGACGAGTGTGAACCAAGAGCTGCCGGGAGCAGTGGAAGAGAGCGGCAGAGTGGAAGACCATCCTAGGATCCGTTTTCAAGAACGGGATCATGAGAGCAGAGGGGAGAAAACTCATTTAGGCCCTGTTTGGGAACAAAGTTTTTGAAAACTACAGTTTTTGAAATACTATACTATACTTTAGTTATGACAATACCGTAGTTTATAATACCGCAGTTTTGAAAACTGAGGTCCAGAGCTAAGTTTAGAATGCCTTAAAACAACTATAGTATTTGCAATACTTCAGTTTTGGAAACAGAGATTTTACCCAGCTTGCCAAACACCATTATGTATATAATACTGCAGTATTTGAGAATACTGCAGTATTCTTCCAAAACTGCAGAAAAACTTTGTTCCCAAACACCCCCTTAGACGCCACGTGAGAGTTGATGGCACTGCAATCGGGTTTAAAACAGTGACGATAACAAAACTACACGGGTGTTATCTCTACTACTAATTATGTTAGTAGTGTAGGCGTCCAACACCGCATGGCGCACGTTCTGCCGCGCGCGCATCCGCATCCCGCAGCCGCCCCAGCCGCGCATCCCGCATACGCCCGCAGCCGCCATCAACGCCCGCGGACCCCTCACCCTCCTCCCCACCGCCGTGATCCGCCAGACCACCCCCCCGCACCCGCCGCAGATCTCGCCATGGCGGCGCGCACGCACCCCAGGTCGCAGCCCCGTCACCTTCCTCCCCCACCCCGAACTCCGTCCCCGCCGTAGATCTCGCCATCGGCAACACACCTCTCGTTCGCATCTGGCGCGAGCGGTTGGGTTCTCCCGCGCGAGCGGCCGGCGGGTGCGACGGAGGGGTCTTGTGAAGGCCATCGGCAGCAGGCCGGTGTCCTCCGATGACAAGGAGGACGACGTCGGCGGCTCCGGCTCTGGCTCCGCGAAGGCCTCAAGGCCTGCAGCAGACTTCTGCCTCTCGTCCGTGGCGGCCTCTACGGCCTGCATTGAGAGCTTCACGAACCTCATCTCCACAGCGCCAGCGAGCCTCTTAGGTTCCTCCTTGATGGTGGAATCCTTCCCGCCCGGACGGCCGGACCTCAGCCAGTTTGCCATCACCTCGTCCTACTGCGCAGGCGTCTCCACCGCTACGGAGTTCGTGGCCGCCGTCGGGAACGACTCCGCCGGTCCGCCCGGTGCTACTGCGGCCAGCCGCCCACTGTCTGCTCTGCGGAGTTCACCATGGAGGTTGGCGACGAACTCGTGGGGTTGGACAAACAACGTCGGGTCCGACGGTGGAGGATCCATTGCCGACGAGGTAGAGCCGGGAGCCGGCAACTGGGAGTGAAACACAGAGGAATGGAAGAGCCGTTTTGCTCCATGGTTACGGTTGATGCCTGTTTAGAGCTGTTAAAATTTGTGAGGATAGCAAAAGAACAAAGAGCCAGCTGTTATAATACTATTATTCTAATTACAAGCTTGGGAATACTATTTTTAAGAAGTCTAGAGATGGAGACACCACGGTTCCAAAAAAATCTTCCTTGCCATACGCATACGAGGTACTCGCGTGAGTTCTTTTTTTCTTATTTAGTTTTCAATGATTGCCGTTGTTGGAATGGGATTGGAGATGCCAAATGTTTCGTCTAGATATCTGTGTAGGAGCACTGGATGCATGCTGCATGATTCTTGTGTTTTCTGTAATTTCTAAATTTCCCTCACTAGATCTAGCTAAGTACGTGCTTTTGTTTTGCTTCTGTAGTCAGCGTTACTGAGGTTGAGGCTCTATTCGAGCTGTTCAAGAGCATAAGTGGTTCGGTGATTGATGATGGCATGATCGACAAGGTATATTCTATTGTTCGCCTCTGTATTCCTTATCATATTGCCAGTTTTGGGTATGAACATCAAATATGCTCAGTAGCCATGTCATCGTTTAGCGCCTTGCTGATTGTAAGACTGGAAACTGAAACTGGTCCCTACAAGTTGTATTTTTAATCTCTTCAGCTACTGAAATTATGCTGTTGGTCGCAATCTCCATCGCCGTCCCCAACCCTACCGCTCCATCCCGCGGTCGCGTGTGCCTTCCGCTACGCGGGGTCCTCGCTGCTCCACATCGCGCCGTCGCATCTATGGCAGTGTCTGCCCCCAGGTCCGGCGCCGCCACCTTGTTTCTCGAGCGCCGTGAGTCGGAGCGCGCTCTCCACTTTGTCAAATACCAGGGCCTCGGCAACGACTTCATAATGCCATAATGGTGCGACTGTTTCCGTTTCCCAACTCTCTTCAACTATTCCGCGTCATGCAGTGTTCATTTGGGTGGTGACCCCACGTCGAGAATTTGTGCAATCCGTGATGTTCTGATTTTTGAAAGCTCTGCTATAGAAGACACTTAAGTTTTGTTTGCTTGTTCATGTTTCGATTCGTAGGTGGACAATAGGGATTCGTCGGTGCCGAAGGTGACGCCCGAGGAGGCCGCGAAGCTGTGCGTCTGAAACTTCGGCGTTGGCGCCAACGGTGTTATCTTCGTCATGCCGGGGGTCAATGGTGCCGACTACACCATGAGGATCTTCAACTCTGATGGCAGCGAACCAGAGGTGTGTGTGTCTCCACCATTTCATCACTATACTGAATTCTATAGCACGATTGTAAATGTTATCTTTGAGGCTGTCGTAATTCTTATTGGTAGTCATTCTTCTCCGCCACCAAATTGTGCTAAGCTATGCATAGTGCGATGGCACTCGAGGGTTACCGTTTTCCAGTCTCTGTTGCCAAGTCGGTGCAAGTTTACCATGTGTAGTTGTGACTTGTGAGGTTCTTCAAATACTTGAAGATGCAGATTTCAGCCTTCAAATCAACTTGGTAGCTTGAGCTCTTATAATTTGTCTAGCTATAGATCGGGACATCTACCAATCTAAGCACCATCAGAGTATTTTAGGTCACTTGGTGTATCTTTATCATATTCACTATTTCACAGGCATACCAGATTTTTAGTCTGTATACCATACATGTCTCACTCTCATGGACTGGGGCTATGTTTTATTAAATTCTGATCTGTAAGTTTTGTGTATTGAATGGCTGTTAATCAATATTGCTATGTTCTGGCTGTTAAACAATTGAAGTGCTATCATGTTTTCAATCCTAAACAAACGGACGAGATATATATGTTTCTTTTTTTGCACTGCTAAAGAAAAGTAGATATAAATATCTCACTATGTTGCTTCCTTTTTTATCTCTAGGTTATGGACAATCAGAAAATGTTTAATACAGTCTGTTAATCTGAATGGTTCCCATAGAGTAAGGTTCATCCATTATTTTTTTTATTTTTCAGATATGTGGTAATGGAGTCCGTTGCTTCGCTCGGTTTATAGCCGAGATTGAAAATCTGCAGGGGACAAATAGGTAATGCATTGCAGCATCACAGTAAAACAATTAGAATCTGTATCGAAAATTTGCATATGGAATCAGATTGAGCATGCTCAACATCTGGCTCCAGGCGCAGCAAACCGCTTTGGCAAGCATGGTATCATTGCATCTGTGCAGGCCAAATATTTCATTCCATTGCTACTGTATATTCGTCTTTATGCTTTACAAAGCAGATTGTGAATTGAAAACCCTTTTCTGAATTCCTTTTAAAAATCTCCAAGTTCAAGTATCTCCTTTACTGTTGACAGCCAGATCATCTATTAGATGATGCCAATCGTGCTGGAAGCAAGATTAGGGTGGAAAGGGCTGAGCAAAGCTCCTACACATTTCAATCACTGTTAGATGGCGGTGCACAGGTAGCTCTTGGTTCTGACTGGTTTGTACGTATTTCTGCAGACACTTCCAGTAACTGAACTCTATTTTTTTAGTTGTTCCCATAATAGTCAGCCTGCTTCACGGGTCCGAATGACGGGTCCTTAGCGGCTCGGTGTCACTGCGTCAGCGATTCAGCAATGAGCTGGCGAGCGACTGCCCAGCGAGCGCGTCTCCCCATTCTTTAGCGCTCCCACCTGACACAGGCACACAGTCCCCACTCCTAAGCTTCAAGGTAATTTCATGATTGCAATATTTTCTGGATTCATGGAAGAACGTTTCCAATTGAGATACTATATACAAAAATAGATAGAGAGCGACGATGCACTGATCATGGTATTGCAGATCCATCTAACTGAACCCGAAGGAGATATCCTATTGTTCCTGACCGGCCAGGAAGAGCTCGATCATGCTTGTGAGCCTCTCCATGAGAGGATGAAGCCATTCGGTGGGGACATACCAGAGCTGATAATTTGTCATGTGTATAGTGCTCTTCCCAATGAAGTTCAGTCAAAGATAATTGAACCGGCTCTTGTTAAGAGGAAGGTGGTCGTGGCCACCAACATAGCAGTTAATAATGAACTTCATGAAATTTCAAAACTCAGCATTTTGTGAAAACATTAGTGATCTCCACTTGATAAGTTAGCTAATTTGAAAACTCAATTGCAGCCTGCATATCTTGCGTTTTGATTTTAGCTAAATTGCTTGTTAAACCTAAATGCATTTTGGATGGGTAACTTATGCTATTGCCCCTCTATACAGAAACAAGATTAGAAGACGGTGCTGAGAAAATACAGGAAATCCATGCGGCACTTAGATCTTTGCTGGGAAGAAAGAAGACATTGATGAAGGTAGTTTTTTTTTACTTTTTCTCTCCGTTTAGTTTGTTTATTCTATAGTTTGTTAATTAAATATCAGCACACATTTTACTTTTAGTCCTGACGCTGACTTTCTATTTATGCTCAGACAGGAACACTGCTCTACGAAAAACTGAGTCAATTATATTCACAAGCTCTGTAAGTTCCGTTTCAGCCTCTTGTTCATGCACAAGTTTCTGATTATATAGTATAACTTTTTGCAAGGTTCTATTTTCAGCACCATTAGTGTTTCCTCAATTGTACCTACGGTTGAGCCATTCGTTAGTATATTGAAGCCAGTTAAATCTGCATATGTCCTAAGCACAAAAATCAGATGTCACCTAGATAATAATGATGCTTCCACCTCAGATTCTAAAGAGAATGCATTTGATTGGGGTAGGATATGGAAAATGGATGTCCTGAATAAAGTCAAAATGTTTGTATGGCGCATGGCTCACAATGCTTTGCAGGTGAAGCGGAATATAGTAATGAGGGGAGGGGATCTGGACACTCTTTGCCCAATGTGCTCAAGGTTTGATGAAGATCCAAATCATCTATTTTTTAAATGCAAGGAGGCAAGGCTGGCAACTGCTAAACATGGAGGATAAAAGAATCATTTTAGGGCTAGCTTGACCACTCTATTTTTCCAAGGGATTTTCATTTTCCTAAGGTAAATCCCTCAGGAAAATGAAGTTGTCAAACTAGCCGTTAATGAGAAAGAATTCTCCTCAGGCAGTGCTGCATAAAATCTGGAATTTTGACAATGATTGACAATGCAAAATAATTTTATTCTTATGGTCCCGGTGGTCTGCACGTAATAAGATCATTTTCGGTGAAAGGAGAAAATCGGCGCAAGAAGTGATTAATGGTGTTTTCTTCCATTTTCAGGCATGGACAAAGGCAACACACTTGTGCAAGCTTCCTACTATATCATCTAGAAAGCCAAAATGGAGGGCTCCTCCCAAAGATGTGTACAAGATTAACTGTGACGGTGCTTTTACTCCTACTTCTAAAAATGCCAGATGGGGCTTTGTAATCAGAAATCATATTGGTATAGTTGTAGCAGCAGGAGCAGGTTCTGCATATGCTCTGCTGTCAGCTCTACATTTTCTCTTGTAGTATGCAGCTGTTCTGGGAATCAGAAATGTTATTTTGGAGACTGATGCAGCTGTTCTAGCCGAAGCGCTGTCTAACTCAAGTGTTGATAGGTCTGTGCTATGAGTTCTGATGGAGGAGATTAAAACCTTTATGTACCCAGATTTTGTAATGTTGTAGCTGATACTCTGGCGGCCATTGGCTTGAACTGTTTGGATGGTCCGCTGTTGTGGCGGCTCGATCGTGTGCCAGATTCTGTAGCTTTGCTGGTGACCGGTGATATGCCAGGCACAAGTGTTTAATGGAATCCTGTTTAGTGTTTAAAAAAGTCAAAATCGATTCAATCCATATCTATCTAGAAGCTAGACTTGCAAAATATACCTAACATGGATTAAATCAACACATAAAAATAAGAAGAGAGAATATACTGACATAAAAAAATCTAAGGATCAAATTCAAGCTTTTAGATCTAAGATTCCTGGAATTTACCCCGCGAGGAAGAAAGACCAGCAGAGAAATCTCTGTACCATCGATGCAAGAAAAAATGAAGTACAGTCGGTGGAGTATTTTTTAAGGGATTAAATATTTTTTTAACCCAAACAAACAAATCTCTGTACCGTGAAGGGTCGCAATTTGTGTTCCGTTGCATCGCACGGGCACGTTCCTAGTAAAACTTGAAGCCCAATTGCATGATTCGGGGTGAAGCCCAGTGTTGGGCTTGGGCGTACCTGACTTCCGAAAAAGCTCCGCCACGCCCGGCCGGAGGTCCGACCGACGCCTAGACCGTTCCAAAGGGAAGGGAGCACGCGCGCGCGAGGTAGAGCAGCGGCGGCGGCGGCAGGAGTGAGGCAGGATGTCTTCGGTATACGTGCTTGAGCCCCCGACGAAGGGGAAGGTGGTGGTGCAGACGACGGCCGGCCCGCTCGATATCGAGCTGTGGCCCAAGGAGGCCCCCAAGGCGGCGCGCAACTTCGTGCAGCTCTGCCTCGAGGGCTACTACGACGGCACCCTCTTCCACCGCGTCATCAAGAATTTCCTCGTTCAGGGTGGCGACCCCACTGGCTCCGGCACTGGTACGAACCCAATCGACCGCCCCCCCTCGCCCTTGAGCATACCTACCTGTACGTATCTAGGGTTTCTGATTCCACACCATGATGCTGATGTTTACTGAATTGATTCGTAGATCTCGATCAGATTACTAATATCTCAAATTTGATGTATTCACGCCTGAGTGACATCATCTGATTGTTTTGTTAAATAAGGCTGTGGCGTTTTGTCGTGGGTTTGAGGGGTGGTGGGGGGTGAAGTGCTTCGATTTGGAGCTGATGACATCCTTTTGGTTTCACTCCTGCAGGGGGTGAGAGCATCTATGGGGCTCCATTTGCGGATGAGTTCCACTCGCGGCTGAGGTTTAACCACAGGGGTTTAGTGGCTTGTGCCAATGCTGGTACATCTCATTCTAATGGGAGCCAATTCTTTATCACCCTTGACCGTTGTGATTGGCTTGATAAGAAGAACACCATCTTTGGGAAGGTAATGTGGTCTAGCTCGAGACTCGAGAGCTTCTTTCAGTGCATGTCATGGTACAGTGTGCCGTTCCTTTGGAATTATCATGGTTGGCTACATGTTTTTTTGCAGGTTACTGGTGATTCTATTTTCAACCTTCTTTCCTTGGCCGACGTTGAGACTGATAAGGATGATCGACCTGTGTACGTGCAGAAGATTCTTTCAGTCGAGGTGCCTATTATGAAATGTCATATTTTGTGTTTATTTCAAATTATGATAGTTACCCATATTTTACTTGGGTCATTGGGTGATATATAACCTACCTTATAGTTTCTCCATTACTTGTCAATCCCAACTAATTTACTCTTCTGGTTCCTTTTTCTGTTTCTGTAGGTTCTCTGGGACCCATTTGAGGATATTGTTCCAAGGCAACTTAAGAAGGCTGAATCTGTTGCTAAGGCTGATGCTGAGGTGAAACCCAAGAAGAAGGCAGTTAAGTAAGTAGTTTCCTCCACACTGTTCTTAGGATGACCGTGCAATGCATGTTGGAGTAGTTTTGACCAAAGTTGTTAATCTTTCAGGCAACTTAACGTCCTCTCGTTTGGTGATGAAGTAGAAGAGGAGGAGAATGAAGCAGCTACCTCTGTTCAGGCCAAAATAAAAAGTATTCATGATGTGTTGGACGATCCCCGTTTTCTTAAAGGGGAACCGGAGGATGTACAGTTGGTGAGTTTTATCACTTGTGATGGAAAAAATGTTCAGCATCATACTAACTTGACCTGCGGGGGTTAAGAGCCTCCTGACCCCTGCCCCACCCATACACAACGACACCGTAGCCCACGTGAGAAATGACCGGGACTAGACCTGTGCTTTGGCATGTGACAGACGAGAGGATTTTTTTAACCACAGTCTGAAATTCGCTCCCACAAGGAGTCGAACCCATGACCTGAGACTCAGACCACCTAACCAACTCAGCTAGAGGCCCTTTCACTCAGCATCATATTAACTATTAAGCAAACTTTTGCTGGTGAACATGCCATGCTGAAAACAAGAAGACAATACCCTATCCAGTCGGCAACTATGCTATCTAGAATGGTGCTGTCTCTGCCACATCATTACACATACCATCTTGCCTTTTTTTCTTCTATATAAGTCATCTTTGTTCTGCTCATTAATTTTACAGCCTCTAGTATTGGGTTGGTTTAGGATTTTATATGTATCTTTTACTTTAGCCAGCTGGTATTTTTCTCTTTTTTGTGATAAAAATGTTGACCAGGTGAACAAATATTTAGCTAGTGAATATATCATGTTGAAAATGACAGGACAACCTTATCCAGGTAGCAGCTAGGCTATGTTGAACTTTGCAGTCTGCTACATCAGTGTTTGGTTTCATGAGATTCTGATAATACTGTGCAGAATATCTAGTAAAAAACCAAACTTAACTCATTCTTGCACCAGATAATGGTTATCTGTGCTATGCTGCGGATCCCTGCTAACGGGAGATAATCGAGAAGAATCAGGATTCTGAGAATACACAAGAACCAAACACCCTCTATATCACACTTTCTTGGTACTTAAGTCCTGTTTGCTGGGTGAACTTCTTGTGGGCAGGCATCCCCTTAGTTGGTTTAGGGTGCGATCTGCATCTTTTTATCTGGTCAGTTTTTTCAATTATAGTGTTACCTGCTGTAACTTGTTATGCTCTGCCAAATTTGAATGGCATTGTGCTTACTCACATTTTGCAGTCCAAGGAGCAAGAGGAGATGAAAAAGGTTACTGTTCAAACTGTCAGGGATGCTTTGATCTCAAAGAAAGTTGAATCAAGGGAGCAAGATAATGCTCCATTATCTGATGATTTTCCTGAAGACGAGAATGAAGAGGATTTTGATAACAGGATGCGCGCACAAATCCTTAAAAAACGTAGAGAGCTTGGTGATGTTTGCCCTCATGAAACCTCTAAAGCAGGTAGCATAATTTATTCAAGTTTCTATAAAATCATGGTTGTCCTGAAATTAGAAAATGAGATACAATCCTTTTGTACTCATGGATCTTGATTAGAAAGCTATTGTCTTCTTTGGAACAGATAAACCTCATCATAAGGATAAGGAATTATCAGACCGCAGGTCCAATATTGAACATAGGTATGCTTATCCTCTTTGGAACATACATTTTCCCCAAATTATCATGCTCCCCCTATCCCACCCCAACACGAGAAAATGTAATGATAGAAACACATTTCAAACTTATAAGTAGCCATTATATATAGCGCTGATCAATTAGTTACCTGGATCTGGTGAACACCCTGCAGCATTTAGTTTTTTTTCCTTTCTATATGACCCTTAACTGGAAAGTCTTGATTCTTTACAATCCAAGAGGTGACTGATTTCTAAAAACCTGACTGGTAAGACAGTTACCAGTATATAGCTATATATACAATTATTACACAAAAAGTCGCTTAGGGTTTTGTACTATCTGTTTCATATTGCAGTTGTTTCTTATTCTTATTTTAAGAAGAAGGAACAATTCGTTTATAGTTTATAGTTCATAATCTTGTCGTGGTGAAAAGTGATTCTATTTTTTGCACTGTATAAACATATTGCTTGTCAAAAGCAGGGTTACCATGTACTGATAGCATCAACAACAACGATAAAACCAGTCCCAAGCAAGTTGTAGTAGGCTAGAGTTAAAACCACAAATCAAGGTTCAGGCACGTCGATAGCTGTTTTTCATTCACTTCTATCCAAGGTTAAATCTTTGGGTACATTCCATCCTTTCGAGTCTCTTTACCGCTTCTTCCCATGTCAAGTTCGGCCTTCTCCTGCCTCCTCCCATCACTATTGCGCCTTAGATCCCACTACGCATTGGTGCCTCTGGAGGTCTCCGTTGGACATGTCCAAGCCATCTCCATTGGTTTTGGACAAGCTTTTTTTTTCTTCAATTGGTGCATATTCTAGCCTATTACATATCTTATTGTTTTGGACTTGATTCCTTCTTGTATGACCATAAATTCAACGCAACATACACTTTTCACAACACTTATCTCTTGAACATGATGTCTTTTTTAGGCCAACATTCTGCACCATACAACATAGCAGGTCTAATCGTAGTCTTATAAAACTTGCCTTTTAGCTTTTGTGGTACTCTTGTCACATAGAATGCTAGATGCTTGGTGCCACTTCCTCCAGCCTGCTTTGATTCTATGGCTAACATCTTCATCAATATTCTATCTCTTTGTAGCATTGATCCTAAATACCGAAAGATTTGCTTTGTGGGCACTACCTGACCTTTCAAACTAACATCTTCCTTGGTGTAGTAATGCCGAAGTCACATCTTGGTTTTAGTTCTACAACTCTTTGCCACATTTAACACTCACTTTATGGTCTTCCTTGCTCGACTTTATGTTCTTCTTTGCCTGACTTCCATGCTCGAAAGATCAACCATAGAAGCCATTTTCTTAATAAGACAAGTGATGGAGCAATATAGGGATTATAGGGAGCAAAATAAGGACGTACACATGGTTTTCATTGGCTTGTAGAAGGCTCATGACAAAATACCAATAAATGTTATGTTATGGGCTTTCGACAAGCATAAAGTTTCATTGAAGTACGTTGTTGGAACTGGCCGACATGTGGTCAAGCTAGCTCAAACAGTGGGAGAACGAAAACAATTTGATGCCTGCTAACACAATGTATTAGAGCAACATTGTTTTTTTCCGTCCCCCGCAATGGTGCTGTACAAGGGTATTTATAGGTAACCAGGGGACGGTTCCACCCTATCAAATACAGTTATGCCCCTGGTTAGCTACGTTATCCCCGGAATATTCCCCTCCTAGGGGTTATCACGGGTCATTACAACGTGATTAAGTACACCCATGGACGGACACACTAACAACTCTGCCTACACAGTGGCTTACAAGTGGGACCCTGCGGCACGGGGCAGTTTCACACGGGCCCCCCATTACAATAACGCTCGGGTAACGACACGTAGTCTTCGCGCTCCATGCGCCCAGCCTTCTGTAGCCGTGGAGGCCTTCGCCATTCCTGGCTGCGACGAGAAATGCCAAAGCCTTCGCCCGTTCCGTATGCTCCCTCCGTCATGGGGCTCTCGCTCCTCCAGTCTTCGCTTGCTCTTGCTTTCCCTCCGTCGCATTCCGCTTCTGCTGTGGAGACGATCGAGCGAGGGGGGTGTTACGCCTTCGCCCCAACATACGTTAAACTCATGAAGGATATGTACAACAATGTTGTGACTAGTATTCGAACAAGTGATAAGGACATTGATGACTTCCCGGTTAGAATAAGACTACATTAAGGGTCAACTTTGATCCCTTACCTTTTTGCCTTGGTGGTGGATGAGGTCACAAGGGACATACAAGGGCCATCCCTTGATGTATGGTTTTTGTGGACAATGTAGTGCTAATTGATAAAAGTCGTGCAAAAGTAAATAGGAAACTAGAGTTGTGGCAGGAGACTCTAGAGTCACATCTTTGCCACACTTAACACTCACTTTATGGTCTTCTTTGCTACCATGTACTTCTCTATGTTGTCCACACTCTTATCATGGTACACTCATTTATAATATTCTTTCGTCTCCTTAATAGCACTTTGTACTTGTTTCACTACCAAGTCTTTAGCTTCGCCTCCACTCCTTTTGGTTGCTCCACACCTCTGAGGCCACCTTCCGAAAGCATGTTCCCATCTCCCCCACATGTTGTTTGCTTCTTCTTTCTTCTAAGTGCCCTCTTCAATGACCCTTTTCCTTGGAAGACTTTTGACGTCTCCCTTTTTAGTTTTCACTTTTCACCACTTAGTTCTCGCAATCTTGCCTTGTTTATTCCTAAGACATGCATCTAAAAATGAAAGATCGCCACCACAAGCTTATGTTGAGAGACAACACATTCTCCACCTCTTCTTAATATATTATGAGGCGCAATTCTCCTGCGCTTTCGAGAAAAAAAAGACAACACATTCTCCAGGTATCACCTTGCAATTAAAGCATGCTCAGCATGCTCGTTTATCCTCTCTTGTAAGGACAACATCAATTTGACTACTATAGGTCCATCCTTATTAAGGCGTCGCTAAGCGGTAAAGCGTGCTGCCAGGGTGAGGTGTCCACCTCGCCTTGCTCCCCGGCGTGTAAGGCGTCCTCGCGGCGACGCTTGGGGGAAGCTAAGCGTGGGTATGGCAGCACGCAGAGCGTGGGTGCGGTCTCAGCGGCGCGTTTCCTCCCTATCTCAGGCGGCGGCGTGCAGGGAGAAAGGAGCTGCGGGGAGGGAGGAGAGCTGCGGGGAGGGAGAGGGAGAAGAGGAAGATGGAGGACTGCTGGCGGCTGAGAGAATGGGTGAGGACTGCAGGGAGGGAGAGGGAGAAGGGGAAGAATGAGGACTGCTGGCGGCTGATAGTAGAGGGAGATTGATATTTGTGCTAGTTGAGTAACCATAATTTTTTTGGACTAGCTGATTGGTCATGTGCTTCTTTATTTTTTCTGTTTCTCTTTTGTACTAGGTTAAAATGGGCCTACTAGGCCTGATAGTTGTGCTAGTGTGTGTGCTTATTATCTTCGAATTTGTGATATATAAACAATATTTGATCTTTTTTATATATTTATATATATAATTAAGGCGTCGCGTCGTCTTACGTTTTTTTGCTTAAAAGTTTAAAAGGTGGTGCCCGCCTTACCGCCTTAATAACTATGTATAGGTCATTAAATGGGATTATCTCTTCTTAAAGGAAGTGTTGGCTATCAACAGGTCAAAAGCTACCGCAGAGTCCAAGATTTCTTCTCTCTCCTGATTCCTACCACCATATCCAAAACCTCCATGAAACGCTTGAAACCTGCACTTGTACTTAATGCTTATTGAGATATATGAAAAGCTTCTCACTAGTAGGTATAGTTCTAACCATGCTATCTATGTCTTTCCATTAGAATGGCTAGGCTCAACGTTGGCTCGTCAACCCTGTCACAACCCTCTTTTACCAGGGCTTGGGATTTGCTATGTTGAGACAACGTAGGTGAAGTTGTGTATTGAATAGCAAATGTTAAATATATCTTATCATTGTGAGAATGGAAGAAGAGTTCCTGCGTCTTTGCATGTTTCAATTGATGTGAACTTTAGACTTGTATTCTACGTATATTTGTGTAACAGTTTTTTCTAAAGGGATTCCTGGTTGTTGGTTTGTAGGAGGGACACTGAGGACGATGATCAGGAGCATGAGCTACAAAAAGCTAAAAAACTATCCTTGAAGAAAAAAGGTGCTGGCTCAGAAGCGAGTGCTGAGAGGATGTCCAAAGCAGATGCTAATTTGCAGCTACTAAATCCAGCTGAACAAGAGAGACATTTGCAAAAACAGAAAAAACGTCGGCTCCAAGGCCGTGAAGATGAGGTGAATATATATATTTTAAAATAATATCATACTTTCAACATTTCTCATGCTGAGATAGTTCATGAAGATTTATGTCATGACATTGAATTGATCTCTTAGCTTTTGTGTTGCTCAAATTGGGTGTCCAATGCTTCTTACATGCCCTTTCTTGGTGTTAGACTCTAGCGAAGTTACAGAAGTTCAAGTCTTCTTTCCTCAGTAAGAATCTTGCTACCAATCATGTCGAAGAGAAGAATCCTTCTACTGATAAGGCGGAAAAGGAAGATGAAGAGGAGGATGACTACAAAGGGTGGCACACAAACCTACTGTCTTTCTTACCCAGTTCTTCCAAGGTTGATTGCTAGACCTTTCTTGCCCTTTATCACACAGGAAGTTTATGCATCTTGTAAAGATTAGGAATGACATTAAACCTGGTTTTCATAGGATGGAATGACTAGGAAAGATGATCCAGATGACTATGTAGTGGTAGACCCACTTCTGGAGAAAGGAAAAGAAAAATTCAACAAGATGCAAGCAAAGCTTAAGCGGAGAGAGCGCGAATGGGCAGGCAGATCTCTCACCTGATTGGAAAGCTTAACTCAAATTATGTCAATGCTCCTTACGTCCTTACCTACCCTGGACGGTACGGGACCACCTCTCTTAAATTTCCAGTTGCTCTCGTTAACATAATAGTATCTGCCTCTTATTTTCCTTAAGGATATTTGAGTTTCCAAACTAGCCCTGAACATTGCAAAATTCCGGTGCATCTTAACAGGTTGGAAACACTGGAAATGATGCAGTTTTGGCATGGTCTTGGGACTGCGCGCAGATGATTGGTAGTGACCGTTTGTGGACTAGTGTTTTCCTTTTTGGCATGTGTCATGATTGCTTACACTGTAAATGCAATTGTACAATAGATTGGTTATAAGCTCACTGTGAAAGCAGCTCTCTGTATCACTAGCTATTTAATATCCGTTTCTTCAAGGAGCCGATTGGCTGAAGTTGACACTATAGCTTTTGTCTCAATTTCCTTATTTTTATTAAGAAGCGGAATAGACAGTAATTGGCCTTCCTAGTTTGTTAGGTAGTGTTTGGTTCTGGAGCTAATTTGGATGGAGTCGCTATGTCCGAGAGATTTTGAGGAGTCCCGAGAGATTTTGAGGAGCCGGATGGTTTATTATTTGAGTATAATTTTTTAAGTCATTCTATCTTACATGAAATTAATCCAAACAACAAATTAGTAATTTGGAGTAGAACGGCTCCGTTCCATCGTTGTTTTTTGGATTCTAAACCATGGTATTGTTGTTCGATTATATGTGTTATACTAACCGACTTAGCCATGGGCCCGACCAAGCGTCCAAGCGCACCCATGCTCGGCCCCTGCACACACCCCTTTTATCCGCGCCATGCGCTTAGTTGCGATTGAGCCACACATGCACAATTTCAACCATTCTACGAATCTGATGTTAGCCATTTGTATTTTGGTCGGCAATCCCCTGGCAACCATTCCTGTTTTATTCGGTTGTTCCATGGAACTGATGTCGGCCACCTCGATTTTTGTTCAGCCATAAACATGTTAACCTTCCATCACGACAAACACAATAATAGAATCAATTTTTAATTTCGACACTCGGTTTAGTAGATATTATTTTTAAGTGAATACTGAATCAAGCATGCATGTGTGGACCCATGAGAGAACTTAATGCGGTTGATGCGTGCGCGAGTGCTTGCCTGGTTCGGACAAGTGCTTGCGTGGTGTGGCTGTCTGGTTCGAACAGGACGACTCAGGTGATGAACCTCCGGTCTATCATACTAAGTGATGAATAACGTTTTTGGGTGTGTGTATATATACAAATATCAGTGCTATTTAGCATTCTTGGTGCCAAATAGCTATTTAAAAGTGGCGTGCCTCTTTTGGTGCGAACAATACAACAGGAAAGATAATGTTAGGCCATGTTTGGTTTAGTCCCTAACATGTTTGGTTCTAGGGGCTAAAAATAGTAAGAATATACTAAATAACTCATAAGAAGACTAAAATGGCCTTTAACATTCTCCTGCTATTATTACAATTGAACTAAATGAGGGATAAATGTGGAATTAATATGATTTAGTCCCTTTTAGCACATATGTGAAGGACTAAAGACTAAATCATTTTAGTCCATATTTTAGTCCTAGTGTTTGGCAAAAAAGGGACTAAATGAAACTAAAAACTAGAGACTAATCTTTAGTCCATCTACCAAACACCCCCCTTAATCTTGATGTCACTTGATATATAATTGGCATGAGAAACAGATGAGGAGGCTTGGTGCTTATAATTATATTGTTCCTCATTGCATTCCCAGCATGATGTGAGGAGATATCTTATAAGATAATTCTTCTGAGCAGTCAAGCCTCCATAAGATATCTTTAGTTCATATTGTTCCTCCATGCTTATAAGCAGTCAAGCCTCCGTAATTATAAGATAATTATCTTATAAGATAATTATAAGCAGGCAAGCAGTCAAGCATGATGTGAGGAGATATCTAGTTCATTCATATGAACTAGATATGGCAAACAGGACAACAATTGACTGCTTGCCTGCCTCCAATCAATTGTTGTCCTGTTTGCCATATCTAATTCATATGAATGACAGATGGGCTGATCTCTTCTCGTCCTTTAAACGACAGACCGACCCTCTGTACCAGCCCAAAAGTGTGCACAACAACAACAATTTGTCTGACCTACTGTCTCGGTCGTACACCCTCACCCCACCCACAAAACGAAAAAAGACAACGTAATTTGCTATTCTAAATGTCATGTATCTTATATACACTTAGTCAAAATTCATCTAAAAAACGAGAGCTATATTTTCATTTTATTTGGACCGTCAAATGCAGGTTAGGTTATCCTAGATCATCAAACAGACCAGCATGACTTACAAGCAGCAAGCTACAGTTTACAGTGTGTTGACGCTTTTTTGGAGCGCCAAACACTCAACAAGAACCGTGGCGGTGCCCTCTGCACAGGGGCGGACGGTCCGCGCGCAGGGGCCGGACGGTCCGCGGCCTGGTGCGAGGCGCGGTGGTGCTCTCTGCGCAAGGGCGGACTGTCCGCGGCCTGGGGCCGGACGGTCCGCGGCCTGGTGCGCTGCTGGGACTTCTGCCTGACGGCCGGACGGTCCGCGCCCTGGGGCCGGACGGTCCGCACGTACGCAGGGACGGCGGAAGATCGCCGACGGCGCCTGGATCTCGCTCCCGGGAGGGACCCCGTCGGGGAGTAGAGATCCTAGGTGGTGTCTAGGCTCGGGCAGGCCGACCTAGACTCCTCTAATCGACGTAGAGTCGAGGAGAGGCGGAGAATTTGGGGATCGAGTGGCTAAACCTAAACTAGACTAGAACTACTCCTAGGATAAAATGCGAAATAGATGTTGTATTGATTCGATTGTTGATGATTAATCGGCCGTAGACCTCTCTTTTTATAGAGGAGGGGGGCTGGACCCTTTACACGACTGGATTCCGAGCTAATCCCGCAAATCTAGCCAACAAACATAGCACAAAACTCGGAAACCTAAACTGCTCTGCGCATACGCGGACCGTCCGGCCCACAGGCGCGGACTGTCCGGACCGCGGACCGTCCGGCCTCAGGGCCGGACCGTCCGCCTGCTCAATTTGGGGTTCAACATATGCCCCCCTGCCTTTTGGTGGAGCTGAGCAAACCAAAAGCAACTAACTCGATGTGATTACATCGGTTCTCTTAGGCATCTTGCCACATACTAGGATGGTACTGTTTGAGGAAACGCCCATTCAAAGCCTTAGGCAAGTCCTTGCCTTGTAATGTTTGTAGTAAATAGGCGTTGCCAGACATCACCTGTTTTACTTTCTAAGGACCTTCCCAGCTTGGTGACCATTTCCCGAACTTCCGGTCTTTATTCCTTAGAGGCAGAATGGTCTTCCACACCAGGTCCCCTACTTGAAATGATTTTGCTTTGACCTTCTTGTTGTAGGCTCTGGCTACCATGATCTTGTCCTTTTCTATTGCTCCCAAAGCTATCATCCTCTTGTCGGTCACCTCATCAATATTATCAATCATTGAATCATAATAATCAGTAGCAGTTAGATCATTTTGTCTGGCGAACCTGACAGCATTCAAACTTATTTCCACAGGCAACACTGCTTCCTGCCCATAGACAAGCTCAAAAGGAGATACTTTAGTAGCCCTATGTTTAGATATCCTATGAGCCCATAAAGCTTCAGACAAAATCTTATGCCAATGCTTAGGGTTATCAGATATCTTCTTTTTTATCAAATTAATCAATGTCCTATTACTAGACTCGGCCTGTCCATTGGCCTGAGCATAATATGGAGACGAATTAAGCAACTTAATTCTGTATAATTCAACAAATTCACGTACCTCCTTTGACATAAAAGAAGTACCTTGATCTGTAGTTAAGGTCTGGGGAATGCCGAATCTATGAATAATATGCTCAGTTATAAACTCAATCACCTCCTTGTGTGTCATGTTCTTTAGAGCAACGGCTTCAGTCCATTTGGTGAAGTAATCAGTGGCCACTAACACAAACCGATGCCCCTTTGATGATGAAGGATGAATTTCTCCAATAAAGTCTAATCCCCATCCTCTGAACGGCCAAGGCTTGATGATAGGATGTAATTCGGCTGCAGGGACTAACTGTAGGTCGCCGAATTTTTGACACACTTGGCAACCCTTGTAGTACTTGAAACAATCAGCTATCATACTAGGCCAATAAAAACCAGACCTTCGCAACAACCACTTCATCTTTGGAGCTGATTGATGAGTACCACAAATTCCTTCATGTACTTCGGCCATGGCTAATATAGCATCATCTGGGCCCAAGCACTTAAGTAGGATATCATTGACTGTTCGGCGGTAAAGTTCATCACTCATCAAAACATACTTGAAAGATGTTCGCCGAATATTCTTATCTGTCCTGATATTGGGATTTCGTAGATAATTAAGTATAGGTGTCCTCCAATCACTTGCATCGACCTCATTGTCAGCCGAATTGATCAAAAGAATGTTTCTGTTAACCCCGGACGGTCCGGCGTCATCACGCGGACGGTCCGCGACCTGGGAATTTGGCTTTGCACCGGTTATCAGATTTTCAGTTTTGTGAAACTTTCCTCTCTTTAACCGATAACCTGATGCATCTTGTGCCAAATCGTTAGCTCTATGATTCTCAACTCTAGAGATATGCCGAATACTGAATTCGTCAAAAGAGTGAATTATGCTCCAACATTTCTCAAGGTAACTATTCAGAGTACCATCAAAACATTGATATTCTTCTAACACTTGTTGAACAACCAGCTGAGAATCACCAAATACCTTCACATGTTTTACTCCCATACCATTTAAAAGTTCTAAACCGAATAGGAGGGCCTCATATTCAGCTTGATTATTAGTGCAATAAGTTTTCAATCGGCTAGAGAAGTCAAAGGAGACATTACTTGGTGAAACAAGCACAATGCCAATTCCTTGCCCTTCATTGCAAACCGATCCATCAAAATATAAAGTCCAAGGAGTAATAGTGAGGTATGACATGTCTAGTTCATGAATATCATTAACCCGATGTTCTACAATGAAATCCGCTATGACTTGGCCTTTCATAGATTTCAATGGTTCATAGGCCAAGTCATATTCTATGAGTGCATAAGCCCACTTACCAATTCTACCACTCATAATTGGGTTATGCAACATGTATTTGATCACATCGGCTTGACCAAAAACAGTGCAATGACTAGACAGTAAATAACATCTACATTTAGTGCATGCAAAAAACAAGCATAAGCATAACTTTTCAATAAAAGTGTACCTTGTTTCAGCATCCACCAACCTTCGGCTTAGATATGTCACCACATGCTCCTTTCCTTCAGTTTCTTGTGTCAGAACAGCCCCAACGACCTTATCCTCAGCTGCAATGTATAATCGGAATGGTACTCCTGCTCGTGGTGCTTTTAATACAGGAGCTGAAGATAAGTATTTTTTGATGAGATCAAATGCTTTCTGCTGCTCTGCCCCCCAAGCGAATTCGGCATCATTCTTAAGCCGAAGAATAGGGGTGAACGCGTCAATCTTCCCGGCTAGGTTAGAAATAAACCTTCGCAAATAATTCACCTTGCCGAGAAACCTCTGTACCTCGACCTTGCAGGTCGGAGGTCCTATATTCCGAATAGACTTGATTCGGTCAGGGTCTATCTCTATACCATGTTCATGTATGACAAATCCTAAAAACTTACCAGCCGACACTCCAAAAGCACATTTACGTGGGTTCATTTTCAAGCCATACTGACGCATTTTATCAAAGGCTTTGCGCAAATCAGCTATATGAGAACTAAACTCAGCCGATTTGACTACAATATCATCAATGTAAACTTCCACAGTGTTTCCTAACAATTCATGGAAGATCAAATTCATAGCTCTCTGATAAGTAGCACCAGCATTTTTCAGACCAAATGTCAAGACAACCCACTCAAATAAACCAATGAAGCCTGGACATATAAAGGCCGTTTTAGACGCATCTTCTTCGGCCATGAAAATCTGATTATATCCGGCATTACCATCAAGGAAGCTAATAATTCTATTTCCTGATGCATTATTGATTAATGTATCGGCTATGGGCATGGGATACTCGTCTTTAGGAGTTGCTCTATTTAAATTGCGAAAATCAATGCATACTCTAAGTTTACCTGACTCCTTCTTCTCCACCGGCACAATATTGGAGACCCATTCTGCGTATCTGCAAGGTCTGATAAAATCAGCTTCTAGCAGCCGATGGATTTCGTCCTTGATGCGTGGGAGAAGATCTGGACGAAATGTTCTAGCTCTTTGCTTGAAAGGTCTGAAACCAGATTTAATAGGCAGCCGATGCTCTACGATCTCTCGGCTCAACCCAGGCATCTCAGTGTAATTCCAAGCAAAGCAATCTGAATATTCCTTCAATAGACCGATCATCTCATCTCTAGGATCGGTCTCCAGGGTCTTGTTTACAAAAGTCGGCCTTGGAGTTTTACCATCTCCTATGTCAATCTCCTCCAAAGGATCAGCCGATGTAAACCCCTGTCCTAGTTTATCAAGATCTCTAAATTCCTCTATCATGTTCCCCACAGAGGAATTAGAAGATCTTTGTGTGATGGCGGACTTTCCGGTCTTGGGGACCGGATCATCCGTAATACTGTCTTTTCGCAGTGGAAGAGGTTCGGTCTTAAAGTCCGAACTCTTTTGTGAAAGACCAGACCATCCGGCCTTGGCGGCCGAACTGTCCGTGACCAAAAACTCATGAACTTTGTGTGTATTCATCATTTAACTTTATTTAGGATTTAGCCGATTCTCCATCGGCTCTAGCATTACAGGAATGAAACCTTTCTTATCTATACTTATGAATTGATAATCAGAAAAGTCTACTCCTGTGAGACATGTAGCAGTCTCATAAGTCCAGAGTACAGGGGCATCGGCCACAGCGATGCAGGCCGATACATCAGCATGTACTTGTTCTATGTCGTCGCCTACCCATTGTATCAGCGTTTGATGTAATGTAGAAGGTATACATTGATTGGCGTGAATCCAATCTCTGCCTAGGATTAAACTGTAATTTCCTTCTACATCAGCGACGAAGAATGCAGCAGCAAGGGTCTTAGTCCCGATGGTTAATTCAACGGACGTGACTCCCCTGGCTTTGATCGAACTATCAGTTCCAACACCGCTGAGGGTCATGTTGGTCTTGACAAGTTCGTCATCTTGTTTACCTAATTTTCTGTATAATGAATAAGGCATTAGATTTACAGCCGCCCCTCCGTCTACCAACATCTTAGCAATCGGTATCCCATCAATGTGACCGCGCACGAAGAGCGGCTTTAAATGATTTACCGATTCCTTTGGTTTAGTAAAGGCGGCTTCTTTAGGACCAAAATCAAACTGGGCAACAACAGGTTCATCGTCGCCGATAATAGTACAATCGGCAGAAAATGTAATGATATTTACATCCATACCTGGGCGTTCTGGAGAAGCCTCGTAGTCGACCAGGTCTTCTCCCAGCAGGTCGTCCTCTTCCATTGATGTTGTCGTGTCGTTGGAGGCTTCCTGGTGAACGGCGGACGGTCCGCGCGCAGAGGCCGGACGGTCCGCGCCTGGTGCAGGTTGTCCAGACGCTTCCTGGTGAGGGACGGACGGTCCGCGCGCAGAGGCCGGACGGTCCGCGCTTGGTGAAGGTTGACTTTCTACTTCCGTGGTCGTTTGTTTTTTCTCAACGGCCTTCGGTCTCCATTTCTTTTGTGGTGGCGGGTATAGTGGATGTGTGTCATTAAATGTCTTTTCCGCCTCCTTCTCCTGGCTCTCCTTTGCTCTTAGGCGCTGTAATTTTCTCTTTTGGGATCGTGTCAATCCCGCTGGGCACCATCGAGGCATGGAGTATTTTGGATCGGCTGTTTTGATGGTAGCCGTATCCTTTTCGGTTGTGTTGGCCGATTCACCGAAAATCATCGGCCCTTTATTGTCTCCCCGTATGACAACATCTGCAGTGCCTATTTTGATGATGTCCTTTTTTGTTGTTCTTTGAGCTGCTACAGGCATATGCCCCCCTGCCGGATTGGTCGGCCTGGAAGGCCGAGTAGTCCGGCAATCCTGTTGGGTTTGTGCCTGGTGACCGGATTGAGCAGTGCTCAATCGGTCTTGTACTGGTGGCGTCAACCTGTCAAAAACAGATGTTTGGGGTGCCCCCTAGGCGGGGTACTGTGGCATCCCAAATGGATATGGTGGCATGCCCCACATTTGATTTGGGACATATGGCGGAGGTAAATATGTGTATGGATATGACATAGGTGGATATGGAGGTGGAGGTGTCCATGCAGGTACGTTAGGTCTCACTTGTATAGTATGACCTCTCATTTCTTCCGATTGGTGGGGTGGTCCAATCGGCCTGACCTGATGCTGCTCATGAATGGGTGAGCGGGGTCGCTTTGCTGGCCGGTCACTGGGGCCGGCCTTCTTTTTTACGTATTTAGACAATAATTGATCAAAAGTTGGGCCGGCTTTAACCAACCGACCAGCTGCTTTGAATGTATTTGTTTTCCACGTACCTATCTCTGGTCGTCGTGGTTTGAAAGTACGTGGACGTTGTGAATCCTGAGTATGGCCGGACCGTCCGCCGGAGCTCTCCGGACCGTCCGGTGGTGTCCCGGACCGTCCGCGCCTACGTGCCGGACCGTCCGGGATACGCAGCACGGGCTCCTGCATCTGTCCCCCTGTCTGCGCTTGCCCCCCGGTACTGGAGGCTGTGATGGTCACCTTTAGGGTCTCCCCTCCATCGGGAGTCTTCTCGGCCACCACTTTCCTGCAAGAAACTTTACGATCCCCATCGGCCTCTTTAGCATTGCCGATGATTGTCTCTTTGCCTTTATCGGCTGTGTTTGGCCGAACTAGGACTTTCTTGCCCTCGAAGTCAATCATGTTTATCGGAAAGGGCTCTGTATCCACCTGCATTTCCTGAAATTTCAATCGTCCTTCGTTAATGGCCGATTGAATCTGTCGACGGAATACATTACAATCATTAGTGGCATGAGAAAATGAGTTATGCCACTTGCAATATGCACGACGTTTTAGCTCGTCGGCGGATGGAACAGTGTGATTTATTTTAATGTTGCCATTTTTAAGTAATTCATCAAATATTCTATCACACTTACCAACATTAAATGTAAACTTAACCTCCTCTTGCCGTTTCTTTTGAACCGGCTGTAAGGAGGCACATGCTGAAGATTTGGCCTGCTTTGGCCAAACCATTTCAGCAGCATACACCTCTGCTGATTCGTCTTCTGAGCTACTTTGGTCGCATTCTACTACATGTACGTTGTGACGGATTGTTTTAGCAGTTTCTTTGCTTCGGCTTTCACAAGCCAAAGCTCTCTGGTGTAATTGTGCTAGTGTAAAGAATTGGATGCCTTCTAATCTTTCTTTTAAATAATATCGCAGACCATTAAAGGCTAATCCTACTAGCTGTTTCTCTGCTAAATGAATTTGAAAGCATCGGTTTCTTGTATCCCGGAATCTCCGGATGTAATCATTAACCGATTCATCTTTTGTTTGTCGCAACGACACTAAATCTACCAAATCCAACTCATAGTCACCGGAGAAAAAATGATCATGAAATTTTTGTTCTAGATCCCCCCATGATGAAATGGAATTAGGAGGTAAAGTGGCATACCATGCAAACGCGGTTCCTGTTAGCGATAATGAAAATAAACGTACGCGAAATGCCTCTGTGTCGGCCAATTCTCCCAATTGTGCTCAGAACTGGCCTATATGTTCGCGTGTGTTTTTCCCTTGATCACCCGAAAACTTTGCGAATTCGGGTATCCTGGTTCCCTGTGGGTATGGGTGGTGATCAAATCGGCTGTCATAAGGTTTCCGATATGATTGCCCCCCAGGGACCATGCTTACTCCGAGCTTATCTCGGAACGCCCCGGCTATTTCTTCCCTTACTATATCAATGGCAGCCGGTGCAAGACCACCGGCTCTCTGGTCAAACATAGGTGGGGTTGGCTGGATATTAGCATGTTGTCTTTCCCCCCATTGGTTTGAGTTACGTGGTGCATTTTCATTTGCCCTATATGGGTCATTGGTTTGATCGTTTCTTTCCGGCCTTCTAGGTGGGGCCGGAAAGCTTTCCTGTGCTTTGGATCCTGAATTAATGGGCTGGTGCATCGCATAGTGTGATGGGAAGTGTTGCTGGGACGGGCGAGGATTCATGTAATAATCCTCCTCAAAATACTCATGCGCGGACCGTCCGTGGTTATATGCGGACCGTCCGACTGGGTAGTTTGGGTTCTGTGCCGTGTGTGGTGGCTCGGGCGCATATCTAGGTAACTCATTAAAAATAGGCCCGACTGTTGCTGGCCCGGACGGTCCGCGCTCACGTGCGGACGGTCCGGGCATGTGCAGATCGGCTGGTTTGCTGCCGATTTGCGGTTGCTTAGGGTATGTGTCCATCGGCATCCCATAAAGGGGTTGTGACTGGTCGTGACAACCTGTAGCCGATGTGTTATACGCGTTATCTCCTAACCCAACCTCGTGTGAAGGAAAATTTGCGATGCTAGACTTATCGAATGCACGTACTAGTCTCTTAACATCGCTTTGCATACCCCCTATGATGCTCTGCATTTGTTCACGCTGCTCTTCTACATAATTTCTAAGAGATTGTAGCTCGTTGGTATTACTTACATTGGGGATATCTGGCGTGGGTTGGAGCGAAGCCGGATCCGTCGCCCGATGTCGGACGACCTTGTTGTTCTTGTCCACTTTGAAGTTGGCCAAGAATTTCGCTCTCGCCTCCTGGATCATCCGCTCCTTGTGCTCCTCAAACTGGAGCTGCTCGTCAGCCGGCAAGGTTTCCCAAGTCGGCTCTATGATGTTGCTTGGAGAAATATCAGAGCTCTCCCTTGAACCGGCCATTGAGGGCCGATTTGATGAGTCTAGATGTGTTGTCCCCAGCGGAGTCGCCAAAAGTATGTTGACGCTTTTTTGGAGCGCCAAACACTCAACAAGAACCGTGGCGGTGCCCTCTGCACAGGGGCGGACGGTCCGCGCGCAGGGGCCGGACGGTCCGCGGCCTGGTGCGAGGCGCGGTGGTGCTCTCTGCGCAAGGGCGGACTGTCCGCGGCCTGGGGCCGGACGGTCCGCGGCCTGGTGCGCTGCTGGGACTTCTGCCTGACGGCCGGACGGTCCGCGCCCTGGGGCCGGACGGTCCGCACGTACGCAGGGACGACGGAAGATCGCCGACGGCGCCTGGATCTCGCTCCCGGGAGGGACCCCGTCGGGGAGTAGAGATCCTAGGTGGTGTCTAGGCTCGGGCAGGCCGACTTAGACTCCTCTAATCGACGTAGAGTCGAGGAGAGGCGGAGAATTTGGGGATCGAGTGGCTAAACCTAAACTAGACTAGAACTACTCCTAGGATAAAATGCGAAATAGATGTTGTATTGATTCGATTGTTGATGATTAATCGGCCGTAGACCTCTCTTTTTATAGAGGAGGGGGGCTGGACCCTTTACACGACTGGATTCCGAGCTAATCCCGCAAATCTAGCCAACAAACATAGCACAAAACTCGGAAACCTAAACTGCTCTGCGCATACGCGGACCGTCCGGCCCACAGGCGCGGACTGTCCGGACCGCGGACCGTCCGGCCTCAGGGCCGGACCGTCCGCCTGCTCAATTTGGGGTTCAACACAGTGGTACTAAATTGGTGGTGTAGCCTTCTTTCTCCTTCTAGTCTAGGACCTGGACTCAGCAATATCCCTTCTTTCTTTCTCCCTTCCTTTCATTTACAACTTTGCTAGCAAGAGGAGCAACACCAGTCTCAATCTTGTGTGGAAAACGTGAAGGGAGTAACTGGAAGTGGAGGTGCTCGGTGCTGTGTGTTGCAGTGTAGCGTCTGGTCTGCTTGCACTTGAAAGAGATGTCCTCTGCTTGCCAATCTTCTACCAGTACTCGCTTAAGCTTCACACTGTAGTTTGTACTATCAAGCAATAAGCTAACAAAACTTGTACCTCCTTTTCTACTCGGGAGACAATGTCAGAGAGAGCATGCTTCGTTTGCTTTTAGTTAGTCAGTGTGTTAGTTTATAGGAAAAATATTATCAACATTTATATCTTCAAATAAGTATATTATTAAAATATATTTTATAATGTAACCCATCTAATATATTTACTCGATGCTTTATTTTTTATGTTGTTCATTTTTATATAATCATTGTACACTAACATTTTACCAAATAATTTACGTGCTGCACAGGCATTATACTACTCTTGCATATTAATTTGGACCTACCGACATAAACACAGGTGATCTATCCTATATAGAGATGGCAACAATACGTAGCCGTCGGGTATTACCTTTCCTTATCTATACCCGTAAAAATAAAAATCTATCCGACATAATACTCATTGTCGATCACGGGTAGAAAACTTTATCCACACCCTCAACGGTAAGCGCCCGACACGGATTAACAATATGCATAATAAAATAGTCACGTGAGTACAAGACATAAGTTCAAATCACTCATACTCCATAGCCTCACATTGTAAGTGGTGGACTCACCGCTCGGTCACCTTGGGCGTCCACCTAGGCTTCTGCCATTTTTTGTAGGGAACAACACAAAGCCATGTTTTGTAGGGAACAACACAAAGCAAAGAGGAAATCTATCCCAGGTAGCAAAAACAGAGACCTCCACCAATCTGAATTAATTGAGCAGTAGAAGCACAACGTGCTCAGTTGATATGTGTAATTGAGAAATAAACAACATGCTATATATCAACACCTGAAATAGCTTGGTAAACCGCACAAAGCAAAGAAATTTAATGCCAATAGGAAGGGGCTCAGAACTGTTTAATGAACTTAAGAAAGCAAGCAAACTAAAAGTGCATTTGTTTGATCTGTTTAATGGTAGTTTGCTTCTTTATATTTTACACTCTGATGTGTGTATCAACCTCATAGCTGCAGCTACCTAAGCACCACTTTCTATAATGAAGAAGATTTGAACAACACAATTTAATCGACATTTGTCACTAAAAATCTGGATATAATTTAGATTTTAAGAAAAGACTCACAATTCGATGAACATTCGGCCGAATCCTTTACAAACACGTGCTAATCTTATATATGCACTACCAAGAGTGCGTTCCAATCATGTTCACATGCTAATGAACACATGCAAAAGCAAGATGTTTTATGTATTATGCTCTTGATTTGAATGTATGGTTCCATCCAATTCATGCTTAGAACTTATAGCCTGCATTAAATTATTTACCTTCCTCAGTACTACTTAGGTTGATACACTTTTAAGATGTTGTCATCGATCATTTGGCTCCCACACTGCAATATTTAAAATAGCCAATGTTTTAGAAGTAATTTGACCAATGTTTTAGAAGTAGTTTGACCAATGTTTGTAAGGCAATTCTACAAACACAAACGCATATCACAGTGATGTTTTAGAACTAAACTAAAATCTGATTGTACCACTATAGGTACTTATCGGACCTGGCGGGGTGTTGTGAGGTGTTGTTCACGACGTGGGAGCCTCCGACATTGACAACACATATGAGTGATAACTAATAGAGGCAAAATATACCTAGAATGTTAGAGCGATAGCTAATAAAGAAAAGCAGAATATTCACTTAGGCCTCGTTTGTTTCCTTTCGTTTTAAGAAATTAGAACCTTACTAATGGAATAAACTATTTTTTTAGAATATGATATTCCACCACTTTCCAAAGTTATCATATAATCCTAACTCAAATTCATGGGGTGAGCGATATAAATTGATTCTATAGATTTACATGCTATTTTTCCGATGTACAACTTATAGCACATTCTTCTACTTACACCTCTATAACATAAATGTAGTATATAACTATCTCTCTCATATGATTTAGGATAATATACAAATATATTACATATATAAATATATAAACTTAATTAGTTTTGTCTAAATTATAATTATTAAAATGAAATTCAATTCCAACGAAACAAATTGGCCCTTATTCTAATTGGAGGCCGTCCTAATTAGATACATAGCGAGGAGGGGTGAGGCGATGGAGGAGCGTGTCGCCGCGTCCTGCTTGTCTGGCGATGGTCGGCCTTGGCTGGCGGCTAGGCGCGGGCGGGATGCCGCGCAATGGCTGCTTCCGGCTTGGTGGGACGGCGTCACGGCTGGCGAAGATGGCTCGCGGCGGCGATCTCCCTGCAATTCAGCAATACTATGAATCTAATTCCACTAAACCAAAAAAAATGTCTCCCATACCTTGTAGTTTCTGCAGGCAGAGACTCGTTTTTGATCGTCTGAACTGTGATCTGCTCCCATTCTCAACTCAGGCCTGTTTCAATTCATCATAACTGAACTACACTTTAGCCAGCTAAAGTTTATCCAAAGCTGCTGGGATGTTTGCTGGGATCGGGGGCGGCGGGATCGGAAGGTGGGTTCGTGCGTGCGGGATTGTCCGCATGCTTGGTCAAATAATGGCGCCACCTCCGCGATTTGATTTCATTTACTAACTGTCCCGGCCGGAGCGATAGCTGCCGTTGCAAATCCTTCCGTACATTGTGGAGTAGGAGTAGGATACGACTGCTCCTGGACTTTATAAAGGAGACCTTCCGTTCGTTTTCCTCGTTCCCAATCATCCTGCCGCGCGCCGCACCTAGGTAGCTAGGGTTTCGTCCTGCACCCGCATTACTAGCATTCAGTCCACACCAATGGCTGAGAAGAAGATGATTACGCTGAGGAGCTCCGACTACAAGGATTTCGAGGTGGAGGAGGCGGTGGCGATGCAGTCAGAGATCATCCGTTTCATGATCGAGGACGACTGCGCCGACAGCGCCATCCCGCTCCCCAACGTGGATTCCAAAACTCTCGCCCTGGTCATCAAGTACTGCAACAAGCACGTCCACGCCGCCGCCGACGACTCCGCCGCCGCGGAGACCAGCAGCAGCGCCTCATCAGCTGGGGGCGGCGGCGAGGTCGACCTCAAGAAGTGGGACGCGGAGTTCGTCAAGGTCGACCAGGTGACGCTCTTCAACCTCGTCCTGGCTGCCAACTATCTCGACATCAAGGGGTTGCTGGACCTGACCTGCCAGACGGTGGCCGACATGTTCAAGGACAAGTCACCGGAGGAGATCCGCAGGACATTCAACATCAAGAACGACTTCACCAAAGAGGAGGAGGAGGAGATCCGCAGGGAGAACTCCTGGGCCTTCGACTGATGTGTCTTCCGTCGTCTGCCTGTTAGATTTCATCTCTTGAGTGCTAGCTTGTTCGTCTTCTGTTATCTTCTGATACATTAATAAGTACTAGTTCGTTTGTCTACAATTATCAGCTAATATATTGGGGAGTTCGTTTGTGATCTGCAGTTACCAGCTAATATATTAAAGTATACGCAGGCTTTAGGAATTCCATCTACATGCATGCAGCGCATATAATTAAGCTACAAAGTCAAGATTCAAAATTTCAATGAATTTCTATCTACAAATTCATTGATCTGACTTTTCAGATCCAATCAAAAAGTGTAACCTGTGTTTTGAAATTATGTTTTTATTGAATTTTAGAGTATTTAAATCTCTACTAGTTAGGTGCCCGTATGTTGCAACTGGCATACAAAATCTTCAAAAAATAATTAGTTAGTGCATGTTTAGGTGGGAGGAGTACTACTCAGCGATCATACGAAAATTTCTTGCTATGCGGTAACCCTGAGCGGTCACATTGGATTTGGATGGGTGTTGACGTGTTGTTGACCCTTGGGTAGCAATAATCTCTGCATCTTGTAGAGTGGCAGGGCACTCATGTAATCACACTTTTTCAGAGATAGATCTGCCCATCCTTGGTCATGTAAACATGCCACTTATCCGTCATGTTGTCACTCTGCAGACAAAAAATTGAAATTACGCATATGATGGTACTCTGCAGATAACAAAGAGTGTGCAACCGGTGATTGGAACTTAATTTAGCGTGTGATGTCTGCGCAACAACAGACGTGGAAGCCGTGTTACCTACGCTTTGTTCAAGCCAGTAGTGTAGGAGAATATGGTAATCTACCTTAGAATGAAAGACCCGTCCTTGCCGCTCTTGTCCTTCGCAAACAAACTGTCATAGAGCTTCCATCTTACATTCTTGATTCGCCCAGCAATTAGCTCCATCTCTTGTTTCCATTCACCAAACATGGTTGGATCACCAACGACATTAACAACTATCCTGGCACCATGAATAGGGGGGGGGGGGTTCGAGTACATGGGTCGTGTCAATCTTTTCAGCTGGCTTTTTACCTTGAAAGGAAGCGTCGTGGAATGTCGTAAGAAGATAAGATAGGGGGTGTTTGGTTAGAGGGACTAAAGATTAGTCTCTAGTTTTTAGTCCTATTTAGTCCTTTTTTGCCAAACACTAGGACTAAAATATGGACTAAAATGATTTAATCTTTAGTCCTTCACATATGTGCTAAAAGAGACTAAACCATATTAATTCAACATTTACCCCTCATTTAGTTTAATTGTACTAATAGCAGGAGAATGTTAAAGGCTATTTAGTCTTATTATAAGTCATTTAGTATATTCTTACTATTTTTAGCCCCTAGAACCAAACATGTTAGGGACTAAACTTTAGTCCCCTAACTAAACTTTAGTCCCTAGACTAAAGAAACCAAACATGACCTTAATTGTAGCAACAGTAAGACTATTACGTGTCAATTCTATAATTGAAGCAACTGTTGGAAAAAATGATTGTTAATGAAGGGAAAAATACAAATGGGTTGCCTATTGTGCTTGCTTAAGCATTTGCAACTAATGAATGACATTGGGCCGAGGGTACCACGCAAGCAATCAGTAAAAAAAGAATACCTATTTGCAACTTCTGGTGCTGAGCACACACATTTATTGCACCAATCCTTTCAGAATATAGACCAAGGTTCTTGCTGTAAGATTGTGCAACAAACACTTTCACGCCACGCTTAATAAAAAGCTTGACAGAAAATGCATCTTCATCAAGGCTTCCACTAGCAAAACCCTAAAAGGAAAACCTACCAATCAGCGGAAGACATACTGCGATACATACGTAGGAGACAAGGTACTCAAGCAAAAACAATTCACCTAATATGCAACATCAAAGAAATGCATATTGAGAGCACCTAGAGGGTGGGGGGTGAATAGGTGATCCTGTAAAAAACCAAATACTTGTATCCACAAAACTTGGTTAAGTGTTAGCACAATGGAATCAAGTGGCTAAGGACCGAGCTCTTGTGAAACACAATAGTCACAAAGAAAACAAGCACAAGAGACACGATGATTTATCCCGTGGTTCGGCCAAGTATAACACTTGCCTACTCCACGTTGTGGTGTCCCAATGGACGAGGGTTGCACTCAACCCCTCTCAAGTGATCCAATGATCGACTTGAATACCACAATATTTTTCTTTCTTATACTCTTTCCCGTTTGCGAGGAATCTCCACAACTTGGAGCCTCTCGCCCTTACAATTGATGATCACAAAGAAGCACAGAAGTAAGGGTGGGAAGAGCAACACACACAAGACTCAAAGCACGAGCACAATCACGCACACAAAGCCACAACTTGAGCTCACAACACAACTCGAGGAGTTCTCTACTCAAATGGTGCTCAAGTCACTATCTCAAAGAATCGAATGCGCGAGAGTGAAGTCTTGGTGCTTAGAGATGATCAAAGAATGCTTGGTTATCTTCTCCATGCGCCTAGGGGCCTCTTTTATAGCCCCAAGGCAGCTAGGAGCCGTTGGAGGCAATCTGGGAAGACAATTCTTGCCTTCTGTCGGGTGGCGCACCGGACAGTCCGGTGCACCACCAGACATGCACTGTTCAGTGTCCGGTGCAGATCGCCTTCCTAAAATGGCACAGCCGACCGTTGTAGAATTGTAGCCGTTGGCGCACCGGACACTGTCCGTTGCACACCGGACAGTTCGGTGCACCTTGCCGACCGTTGGAGCGGGCCACGCGTCGCCCGCGGATTTGGCGGCCGACCGTTGCACTGGCGGCCGTTGACTCACCGGACAGTCCGGTGCACCACCAGACAGTCCGGTGAATTATAGTCGTACGCCGCCGATGAATTCCCGAGAGTGGCCAGTTCGTTAGAGCCCAGCCTGGCGCACCGGACACTGTCCGGTGCACCCAGACTGAGCAGCAGTTGGTTGTACACAGCCAACTCTTTTCCAATCCTTTTCTTTTCCTGATTCTAGCACTTAGACAAATATATTAGTACATAAAAACCAATGTACTAAGTCTAGAACCATACCTTCTTGTCGATTTGCACTTCATCCATCATTTGGCATATAATTACTCACTCAATATGTGTTGGGCACTTAATCACCAAAATATACTAGAAATGGCCCAAGGGCACATTTCCCTTTCACATATGCCTTTCTTTTAATGACATCTGCAATTTTCTCCCACTGTTCAAGAGTTGGGTTTATTCCAGTTGGGTTGTGATCACAACCATGTAGCAGAACAAAAGATCATTCAGGAGCAGCCTATTGTGAAGGGAAATGAATAGATAATGGCATAAATAATCTCTTGAAAGCAAATTATTCGTTTGCAGAACAAAAAAACTATTTAGATGAATTCAGGTCTAATATATTAAAACATTACTCCTCAGACCCAACAAAGTTCATAAAATGGAAGATACCTAGCAAAAATAGCAGTAGTGGGACAAATAAGAACATCCAAGTACTTTAATGTTAGCTATCATTCCCTCAAAATCCAACCCAACAGCCTTGGTTCATAATACAAGAAATGACAACACAAGTTTGTGCTCTGTAAACCAGTGCAATACTCAGATTTGTAGGCATTTATCACCTTTTTTCATTTAGTTTCACTTTTTTACCGGCACAGCTAGAATTCTGCATGCCTTTTGAAATGATTATGGTACATCAATTTATGCTATTCTCTAGACCATTTCACTGCTATGAACAAGTAGCAGCCAGCTAGAATACAGAACAGTGAACAATCACCATGTTGATGAAAGAAAGAGGTGTCAATTTCTATTGCATATTTTATTAAAGCTTATAGTGTCCTCAAACAGTAATTTTATTCCAATGGTAAGGCTATCATACTGCAGAATTCTAACCATACCAGTAAAAAATGGAATTAATCTGTGACGCATTGGGATCCACTTCACAATTAGAAACACTAATAACTAATAACGTGCATCACAAATATATTACCAATATTTTTCTTAAGTACATGTATGCTGATGCATCACAAATATATTACCAATATTTTTTTCTTAAGTACATACAAAGCAAGTATGAACATGGAAAAAGAAGGATATAATAATTGAAAATATGAACCTAATGCAGCTATGTCTATAAGAAAAATAATCCCAGTTTTATTTCATGATTTGCAAGATTATGTATTTCATTGTGTATTATTACTATTCCTGACTACACGTTAATATCAATATACAACATGCTTATTTGTTGTTGCTGTTTTTCAGAGGCATGCTACATATCATATTCAGCAGAACTCCCAAAAATTGAATACCAAGTTCATTGTTCTCCAAGTTAGTTTTGATTCAAGACATTTTTTTGTTTCATACAATAATCTTAAATAATTAAGAACTGTGTACGTACAATGTGGATAGCCTTACATATCAACTAATCTACAATATGATTTTTTGTAGTGATTTAAGTTGACACTGAGCATACACTTTTTTAGGACCAGGGATGTGCACAGGCTAAATACCCAACATTTGTTTCATTCAGTCATTTTAGATCTGTAATTCATCTTTTATACCTTTCCATTTTACAAATTATGCAATACAAAATGTTCACCCAACAGTACAAATAGATCCAGACACTGTTGTTTGCAAAACACAATAAATTGTTTCAAATTATGGATGACACAAAAATAGGATTACCAGTAGTGTGCAATTCTTGTTTGAGCTGAGCTAGCCTGATTCTGCTAGAGTCGAGTTGCTGGATATAAGCCTGTTGTAGCAAAGAGAAGTAAAACAATATAAATATATACTATTATATGGAGACACTGAACAATGTCGAGCTTTAAAAAACACAAAGGAAACAATATTAATACTTTGCCATATTGTTTTTTCCCAATCTTGGGTTTGGATCATCAACGATTGGGGATTGGGTCAACCAATAGCTATCAATTATCCGCTATCCGGCCACTGCGTAGCCAAATTGCCTATGTTACTATGAGAAGTAAAACAATACTCTTTTTCTTGTTTTCCATCGCTACTCTGCTAAATATGAGTTTCTTTGGCACTTAGTGTACGCTATATCTTTTCGATGTACCCAATTACCTAATATTTTATCCATCTGGCTGCAACTACTGTCTCTCGTTACCAAATTAACAAATACGATTAATATTGTAAGGTATTTATAATTATATATGCAGTTTAATTAATATAATAATATAGTACACAAAAATGTAAGTCTCGGACCAACGAGTGAATCAACTTAGGTGTCGTTTGGTTCACATATTGGTAACGTAATGGGTAATCGATAACGTTAAATCATGTTTGTTTAAATCTAACCGTAATCTATCGATACCACACTACAAATGGATATCACCTTATTCAAATTTGTTACCGCAGGTATTCGAGTGTGAATTGTTACCATTACCATTTACGTTACATTTCACGAACCAAACGACACCTAGAGTATACCATTCTCAATAATTTATTTACCAACATTATATTCTCATATATTATCATTTTTTCATTAACGTTATCCCCAAAATTAATAAAGAAAAAGGAAGAAAATAAAGGACAAAAGGAACATACGACATACCTATCTCTTCGTCTTCTTTTCCTCGGGGCACAACACTGCTCGGTCCGTCGGCGCCTTCCTACCCACCAGACCCTCTCCCTCCACGCCTCAGTTTCGAGCGCCACTCCTCCCTATCTCCTCTCCCTCCAGATCAATCAACGACCTCAACTCCACTCATACATGGCCTCGACTCCACTCATACATGCTGCTTCAATTCGGACAAGCAGCACCAGTGCCTCGATGTCCTTCACTCGTAAAGCTATGCCCGCTCACCTCCCCGTTGCCATCTCCTGCGCCACTGCGGGAAGACAGACTCACGCTCACTTGCCTGTGGGATCTGGGCTCGCTTGTCCAAGGAGCCTCCGTCGCGTCGCGTCCGCGAGATATGTCGTAGCAGAGGCAAGATTCATCATGCGGTGGCCCTGGAGGTTAGGGCGAGGACCTTGAAGATGAGTGGGGCGGCATCGCAAGGGTCAAGGGCGATGGCGCGGGGATGGGCGAGTGTGACTCGGGAATTGTGCAGGGATGTGTGAGCATCGCAGGGATGGGGCGGGGGCGCGCTAGGTCAGGACGGGTCAACGGGGTCGCGGAGACAGGGGCAGACGGGGTCGCAGGGGCCGACATCGTGGGTACCGGAGCGTGCATCGTGATGTTAGCGCGGTGTGCGGGGGCGGGGCATGGTGTCGCCCGGCGCCCACACTATAGTCTTAATAGTAGTAGGGACTACTCTATAAGGGTAGTGTGTGCCGTGCCCCCCGCCTCCCTCTCCCGAGATAATTTTGCAAACATGCACCGTCTACGGCGGGCTTCAGACTTTTGGCACCGCGGTCGTGGCAATTGAAAGCGTGGCATCAAAATCTCCCTCGTTTTGAATATTTAGCATTGCACGCACTTAATGGTCATTAGGCATTGTGTAGTTCCCGTCGTACCCTCGCTCCGTTACACCCTTGCCACCGTCTTCTTCTTCTACCGTCTCCCGTATTCCATTCTTCCTCTCTCCTCCTCTTTCTCGCCCTGGCCGTCATCTTCCTCGAGCGGCTCTGTTCGTCGCGCAACCAACCTCGCGCCGCTCGGGGCCGGGGGCCGCCTCGTCCAGGCCCGCGCTGCCTCCAGCGCCGGTGGCCATCGAGCGCTTCGACTACGCGGAGGTGGAGGCGACCACGTCCCACTTCGCTAACGCGGCGCTGCTGGGCCGGGGCAACCACGGGGCCGTGTACAAGGTCGTGCTCCCGTCGGGCCACGCCGTCGCCGTCAAGCGGCCCTCCCCGCGCCGCCCCGAGGTGGACAACGAGATCCACATTCTCTCCTCCGTCAGCGGCCCGCGGTTCGTCAACCTCCTCGGCTTCTCCGACCTGGGCCCCGCCCCGGCCCCAGCCGCGCGCCTGCTCGTCGTCGAGTACATGCCCAACAACACGCTCTACGACTTGCTCCACCGCAACCCGCGCCCACCGGGCTGGCCTCGCCGCCTCCGCCTCGCGCTCCAGACGTCCAGGGCGCTGCGCGCGCTCCACGACACCGACCCGCCCGTCATCCACCACGACGTCAAGTCCGCCAACGTCCTGCTCGACGCCAACCTCGGCACTCACCTCGACGACTTTGGCCTCCTCTCCGCGTGCCCAAGGCCGCCGGCGCCGCCACACCGGCGCCCACGGGCACGCTCGGCTACCTCGACCCGACCTACGTCACGCCCGAGAGCCTCAGCACCAAGACATACGTCTTCAGCTTCGGGATCCTGCTGCTGGAGATCATGAGCGGCCGTAAGGCCATCGACGTCCAGCACTCGCCGCTGTTCGTCGTCGAGTGGGCCATCCCACTTTTGTGGAAAGGCAAGGTTGCCTCGCTGTTCGATCCGCGTGTGGCGCCGCCGCGCGACCCGCTCACCCGCAAGGACCTTGCTGCGCTGGCCGCTAGCTGTGTGCGCTCGTGCAGGGAGCAGCGACCCTCCATGGTCGACATCGTCCAGCGTCTCGTGGTTCTCAGCAAAGCAGTGTCAGCCAAGGTGTGGAACAGGCTCGCTGTGGTGGGGAACCCTTGTGCGGTTGTTGATGTTCAAATCATCTTGAAGCGAGCTGCTGCCAGCAACAGAGCTAAATCAGAGAGGGAGTCGAGTTCAGCATTGGCGTTTGACGATGACGAAAAGGAGGAAGCAGATGCAGAGCCCTTGGAGGAGAGAATGGAATACGAGAGACGGTAGAAGAAGAAGACGTCGACAAGGAATGTAACGGAGCGAGGGCATGATGGGAACTGGACAATGCCTAATGACCATTACGTGCGCGCGATGCTAAATCTTCAAAACGAGAAAGATTTTGATGTCACGCTTTCAATTGCCATGACCGCGGTGCCAAAAGTCTAAAGCCCGCCATGGACGGTGCCATGTTTGCAAAATTCTCCTCTCTCGACGCCGCGCATGCACACCCCACCTCCCAGCAAAATTTCCGGCGCATGCAAAATCACCGCGCTGCCTTCCATGGGCGCCCTTGTGCTGGCGTGGAAGTCGACGAACCTCGCGCCCGTCGTCGTCCTTCTGTGCCCTTGTCATCCATCTTCACCCTCGTGTCGCGCTCCCCTTCGATCCTTGCCCACATGTCGTGCGCCCCTTCCATTCTCGGTCGCCTGCGCTCTGCCTTCCAGCCGTCGTGGATGTTGCCCCTCATCCAGGGCCGTTCCTGACTTTTGAGGGGCCCGGGACAAGATTATAAACACAGGCCCCAACACCATAAAAACTATTTTTTACTATTATATATATCAACTAATTATACTTGATGTACCACAGAAAGACTTGAACAGTAAAAAATAGAAGTAAGATTATTACCTCAAATATATTGTAGAGATCAACTTAAAAATGTCTTCTAACATTTCTAGATGCAAAATCATCAATGATGGCTTCAATATTGACATCATCTAATAATTTCTTCTCAATACATAAAATTGCTAGCCCGTCTAACCTTCCTTGAGACATTGTAGACCTTCAATAATTCTTCAATAACTTAAGCTTTGAGAAGCTCCTTTCAGCTGATGCCACAGTTATTAGTATAGTAAATAATATCTGATAAGCAACAAATATATTGAGATAGCAATCCATTCTCCTAACAAACTCAAAAATATATTGTTATAGTAAATAATATCTGTTTCTATCCTATATTCTTATTGGACTTTGTGTGCGGTGGGGCCCCTGGGAGATTGGGGCCCAGGTCGGCCGCCCCTCCCGCCCTACCTCAGGCACGGCCCTGCCCTCATCCCCTTCCATCCTCGCTCGGCCGTGCTCGTCCTTAAATCCCCGTGAATGTCGTCGTCGTGATGCTCAGGTGCGGCGGCGGTGCTGCCCACGCGCCACTGCCACCTGCGAGGAGGAGCACAAGGGCGTCGTCGTGCCGAGCGCGGAGGCCCTAGGTCCCTTTCACCTCACCTCCACATCAATTGTGCCCCTGAGATGCATTGGCGCCGCCTTTCTCTCCTCCAGTGCATCCACTGCGGGCTTACTCCAACTCTAGTCCTCCTCACCCCGACCTCGCCTCAAATCCAATCTCACTCCCATCTCGCGGTCCAAATCCTCCTCACTCTACCGGAATCAATAGCTTCGCCGAGTGCCGGAAGCACTCGGCGAAGCCTTAAAAACACTCGGCAAAGGCTTTGCCGAGTGTAACACTCGGCAAAGAAGGCTCGGCAAACAGTGCATCGGCTAAGACTTCTTTGCCGAGTACTTTTCTCGGGCACTCGGCAAATATCTTTGCCGAGTGTCAGGGAGCACTCGGCAAAGAAAAGCGACCGTTACGGCGCCGATAGACGGAGACGGTGGCTTTGCCGAGTGTCAACGGTGACACTCGGCAACGAAGATATCTTTGCCGAGTGTCCTCCTGGCAGCACTCGGCAAAGCCGCCTTCTTTGCCGAGTGCCAGTTGGGACACTCGACAAAGAGCCCGCCAGGGAGGGTCCCATGTCAGGCTCTTTGCCGAGTGTCCCAATTGGCACTCGGCAAAGCCGACCTCTTTGCCGAGTGCCAGCGACATAACACTCGGCAAAGAACCTAAGCCGGTGCCCAGGTCTGTGCTCTTTGCCGAGTGTTATGACCCAGACACTCGGCAAAGAGCCTCTTTGCCGAGTGTTACACTCGGCAAAGTGACCAGTATGTACCTTTTTTATTTGATTTTTGTTTTCCATCCACACAAACAAAAGATATCACATATATATCACATATATATCACATATATACATCACAGATATCATCACAGACATAAATAGCCAACACAAACATAAAACCGTGACCACAAACATAAATATCCATCACAAACATAAGTGTTCAACACAAGTATTAAACACAAACATAAGTCTCAAACGTCGCAAGCTCTCACATAAGTATCAAACAGAAACATAAGTATTATACATAAGTTCTGAAGTCTAAAACAATGACTCATGGAGGTGGGCGGTTTGGCCGGGGTTGCGTTGGGCTGAACCCTTCCGGAGGGTTGTTGGATGCCGCCCCAGATTGGCCCTGCACAGAGAAGAGATAGCATGTGTTATACCAGATGCATTACAAACATCTAACTACAATTTTGATACTCACAGGAGTGTGGAAGAGAGTAGGGTCAACTGGGGGGAACAATGGAGGTGGCGGAGCGATGCCCTGTGCGGCGCCAAGGCTCTGCATGTACTGGAACATCTCCGCCATCCTCTGATCAGCCGCCGCCCGCTTCGCCATTATCCTCGCCTCCATCTCTTCTAGTTGGGTCTGTAATATTACAAGCCAACGTTATAGTAACTCAAAGACTAGGTATATAACTAAAGGAAGGACGAGTTACAGAAGCACTAACCTCGAGTTGCTGTATGCGATGCTGTGAGCTGTCGTGCCGAGGTCGAATGGCTGGGCTCGAGCCCGTGCTCCTTGCTCTCACCTGAGACAGAGTGGGAGTGGAGGACGAGTTGATTGCCCCGTCGGCAATCCAGTACCGCCCATGTCTCTTGCCTCCTCCGACCCTCATGAGCACCTCGGGGTCGATAGGCTCGGTGCTCGGATCATAGTCTGGGCCATGGACCTCCTGCGCCATGGCGGTGTAGTCATGGAGGCGGCTGTAGACGGCGGGGTTGGTGTAGGCCTCGGGCTCGTCATCCGGGTTGTAGGTGACGTCGGACGTCGCCTTACCCTTATGGGCCATAGCATAGGCCGAGAAGGTGGAACAAGGCCTGCCACCATGTGACGCCGACTGCAACGAAAACCAACGAGAAAGTTAGAAATAATATCTAACTTAGTGCTATATATCTAAATAAAAAAGGTGGCGTACCCATGCTTCGGCATATTGGCCCAGGCTCCGGCTGCCTTGGTGGTGCGAGGGGCCTTGCATCTGCAAACACCGTTCCCGGCTAGCTGTGTGCACCTCATCCCACTCAGCCGAACACCACCTATCCACCATCTGCTCCCAGCACAGAGGATGTGCGGCGCACCAATGTGGAATCACCTGCAAAGTAAACACATAAAGTGCATATCAGAAGATAAAATAAAATTCATGCATGGAGTACTGGTACCAAACATGCATGACTTTACCTGCAGGTACTGCTCCCTGGTCAATGACATGGTTCGGGCTTGAGGTTTGGTCACCTTCTCCCCAAGGACGGAGCCGTGGTAGGTGATGATGGCCTGGATGCGGGCCTCATAGTGCATGTCCACGACGAGCTTCTTACAGCACGTGGTGGCCACCACATCCACCCTAGCCTCGTATCCAGCATCGCATCTGAAGAAATCCTGCATACAAAAACGATGTATCCATACATTATTTCAAGAATTTGCAACGAATGCGACATATTTTATATTATACTAAGACTTACCCACAGCTCTTGCTTCACCCGCTCCGCCTTGTTATTGAATTCCCTACCGTCCCGGTCTACTGCATCGGGGGCGACGGCGTAGTGGTCGAAGGTGAAGGCTGGGCCCGTCACTCCGGCGTACTCCACAAGTTCAGGGAAGTGTTCCCTGCACGGCAGGCCGAGGATGTTGTTGGGGGGCGATGATGACCCCCAGCATAATCCAAAACCGTCCAAGACCTGTCCAAGTGATAAATAAAAAGTATTAGTTTATATTATGATTTTGAACACATAATATGAACAAGAATGAAGAACATAAAGTTACATACCTCTCCCCTTCCGGCCGAATCAACGGCCGTCTGTCCCGAAGTATGGGACGCGGCGGGAAACTCGCGGGGCCTCGCAGGTAGATGCTCCTCGAACTAGAGCCGCCTGAACCTGAGGCGTCCTGCTGCTGGTCGTCGTCGTCCTGCTGCTGGTCGTCGTCATCCTGAGGCGCCGCCTGCTGCTGCGCTGCCTGCTCTGCATCGTCCGCCGTCCTACTCCTCCTCCCCCTCCTCCTCCTCAGGAAACCGTCCACCATATTTGTTCAACAACCTGCAATTAAGAGTAAACAAATAAGCACATATAAAATAATGTATTTAAAAACAGGTGCGAAATAAAAAGTCATATAGCATTACATCGATTAAAAATAATCTTCATATGTGTCGGGGTTAGCCGGATCATAACTCTCATCATCACTATCAAGCATTTCAATCTCAACACCATCGGAAGACGCAACCTCATCATTGCCTTCAAGGATTACTAAGTCATTATCATTTTGCACCTCATCATCCTCCTCATCAACAACCATTTCAATATCTACGTCCATTCCGATAGCTTCAGTTAAGTCTATCTCAAATCGCCCTTCTAGCCCATCTTCTTGGAAGAACTCTCCATCATATGTGTCCGGGTCTAAGTTGTAATCTTCATCGTTAGGAACAGGTAACCTCCCATGCGGCGATACCTTATACACAACATCCCAACCCTTAAGATGTTCTTTCGTTTGACACGCATATGGGAGATAATACACTTGTGTGGCCTGTTGGGCCACGATATAGACATCGTCTCCTGCTAAGGTGGAATCTTGTCGAATTTCGACTATCCCAAGATTAGAATGTGTCCGTCTCGTCACTTGAGGGTCAAACCAATGACATTTGAATATCACTGGAGTAAGAGGTTTGGAACCATAAAAATTGAGCTCATATATTTCTTCAATTCGTCCAAAATAATCGACATTGTCAAGGCCCGGCGTAAAGACTCCAGAACACGTTGTTTTCCGATTGGGCCGACTTTGGTCGTAGTGTGTTGTGCGAAAACGGTATCCATTGACGTCATACCCAGAATATTTCTTGACCCTATAAGCAAAGCCGTTGGCTACTTGTCTCAACTCGGCACTCATAGACGGATCTCTTTGGCCCTGCAAGTATTCGCAAGTTAAAAGACACTAAATTGAGTTCAAAGACGTATCTCTTTTACAAACTAAGCACGTACCTTACGTTTGAACCAGGAAATGAAATCGGGCAACCCATTTCTCGCACCCTTTCTAAGAAGAGCGTCATATTCCTGTGGAGTGGGGTCCCTTGATCGACGCCAGAATTCATGAAGAAATTGTTCCATGTATGGCGTCACCTCTTCAAGGTTGGTCAATACGTATAGCATGATATGTCGCCACTCTTCATGTGTCAGGGTCTTCGTGGTCGAGCCACTTGCGCTTCCGAGTTGGCCTCGAAATATGCTAAGGTTCGATTCATTGTCGCCATCATTGTAACGAGGGGATGGATTATGCACGCTCGGCAGTTTGTCACCATAATAAGTTGTTGTGAAGTTTGAGACCTCCTCTAGAATGTATGCCTCTGCAATGGAAGCCTCGATTTTGCATTTATTTCTACATTTCTTTCGAATAGTCTTTAGACATCTCTCGATTGGATAGCACCAACGTCCCTGCACGGGGCCTCCCATTCGTGCCTCATAGGGGAGATGAAGAATCAAATGCTGCATTGGATTGAAGAAGCCGGGTGGAAATATCTTCTCAAGCTTACACAGTAACACGGGGGCCAATCTTTCCAAGTCTGCAACCACGGTCCGAGAAAATTTCGGCAGCACCTCCCCTGCACGGGGAGGTTTCGAAATCCTGCAAATAAAACTATCAGCACGATGGCTGTCTTCCACGCATAATTCAACGGCACGATGGCCAGCAATCACACATATATATATATATATATATATTCAATCTATGCATGTTTTAGAGTTTGGCATTCTTTTTTTAATCTACTAGAAAAAAGGTTATCCACACAATGCAAATTCTAAGTACAGAATGGCTAGATATAATATAGCTCTAACTATCCATCACATTATCAATCACATGCTCAACAAAAATAAAGAATGATTTACCAAACGGCGGCGTGGTGCCGGGCGCGACAGCGGTTGAGGGCGAGGCGTGGGGACGACGGTTGAGGCCGGGTCGCGGCGGTGGCGGTGACGGGGCGCAGCGGCGGTGTCGGAGCGGTGGGCGGGCGAGGGAGAGGGAGAGGGGCGCGGCGGCGTCGGCGGGCGGACGGGTTTGGCGAGGGGCGCACGACGCGGGAACGACGAGGCAACGGCGCACGGCGCGGGCGGGCGAGGGGCGCACGACGAGGCGGCGGCGCACGACGAGCAGCGGGTGACAGAGACGAGTGAGAGGAGAGGAAGGAGAAAGGAGAAGGCGCGCGGGGCGTTTATTTCTCCTCTTTGCCGAGTGCCCGCGATCTGGCACTCGGCAAAGATTTTTTTTAATTTTAAAATATGTTTTGCCGAGTGCTAGATCGCTGGCACTCGGCAAAGGCGCCTTTGCCGAGTGTCAACTGACAGGTACTCGGCAAAGAGTTTTTCTATGTTCTTTGCCGAGTGTCAACCGACTGGCACTCGGCAAAGCTATCTTTACCGAGTGTCATAATTTAACACTCGGCAAAGTACATTTAAATTTTTTAAATTTTGGCAACCAAACTTTTTGTGGTATGTTCCTACACTATGTAGACCTACATGTACCATTTTGAGACAATTAGAAAAGTTTTTTCTATAGCTAGTAGATTTAGTTCGTTTATTTGAATTTCTTCGGAAAATTCACAGTTGAACTGCAAGTCACTCGAAACTTGGAAAACTGTGCATGCAAACATAATAAATATGCTATTTAGCACAAGTTACGACCGATTGCAGAAGCGTACCGGAAACTTCGAGCAACATGCTCACTAAACATGGCCGTGAACTTGGCATCCACATGTTTAAAAATTGTATAAAACACAAACAAAGTCAGAAAATCATGAAACTTGTCCACGTGTCATGATATTATATGTAGAGGCTGTGATAAAAATTTTAGAATGTTTGGAGAAAGTTGTGAGACACTATGTGTAGAAACCTAAGAGATCCACATGAAATAACTCTTAGATTTCATGTGGATCTCTTAGGTTTCTACACATAGTGTCTCACAACTTTCTCCAAACATTCTAAAATTTTTATCACAGCCTGTACATATGATATCATGACACGTGGACAAGTTTCATGATTTTCTGACTTTGTTTGTGTTTTATACAATTTTTAAACATGTGGATGCCAAGTTCACGGCCATGTTTAGTGAGCATGTTGCTCGAAGTTTCCGGTACGCTTCTGCAATCGGTCGTAACTTGTGCTAAGTAACATGAATATCATTTTTTCATGCACGTTTTTCCAAGTTTCGAGTGACCTGCAGTTCAATTTTGAATTTTCCGAAGAAATTCAAATAAACGAACTAAATCTACTAACTATGGAAACTATGTTATAATTGTCCACAAATGATACATGTAGGTCTACATAGTGTAGGAACATACCACAAAAAGTTTGGGAGACAAAATAAAAAAATGAAAATACACTTTGCCGAGTGTCTGGAGATGACACTCGGCAAAGAGGGCTTTGCCGAGTGTCTACTACGTGGCACTCGGCAAAGAAGCATCTTTGCCGAGTGCCAGCCGTTGGCTCTCGGCAAAGACTGACGACCGTCAGCTCTGGGACGGCCGCTGACGGCCCTTTGCCGAGAGCCCCGTTTGCCGAGTGTGTAACACTCGGCAAATTTGTCTTTGCCGAGTGCCTACATGTGCCGAGTGTTCAGCACTCGGTAAAGGGGCTCTTTGCCGAGAGCCTAACTTTACCGAGTGCGGCTCTCGGCAAAGCCGTCTTTGCCGAGTGCCCGACAAAAGGCACTCGGCAAAAAATACAACACTCGGCAAAGCCTTGGATTCCGGTAGTGGCACGACGATGGCGGCCCTGCCCAGTGTCACGGCACACAGCATCGAACCGAGCGTGGAGGCCTTGGGCCCCTTCCACCTCACCTCCACGGCGACGACGGCCCTACGCTTCACGGCGCTCGGTGCCTTGCACTCCAGCGAGGCCTGCTCTACCACGACCTGGCATTATCCCGCGTGCACGACAACCAGGGAGAGGTCAAGATTGGCGACATCGTTCTCACTCTCACCGCCATCCTCCACAAGTCCCACACCGTCCACTGCGTAGGTAAGTCAACTAATTAGAACACTAGCCAGAAATTGTGTTGTCCGATCACTACTTGTAGTAGCTGTGCAATGATGTGTTGGGTCGGTTGGACACATCAGAGTTTATGGCACCAGAAGTGTACGAGGAGTACAACTAGCTGGTGGACATCTACTTGTTTGTAATGTGCGTGCTCGAGATGGTGACGTTTGAGTACTCGTACAACGAGTGTACACACCAGGTACAAATCTACGAGAAAGTGATCTCTGTAAGAAGATCCTCGGACCCTATGAGCCATTTCACAACAATTATATTGTGATTCAAGTTGAAGTTTGAAATGATTTTCCTAATTTCTAAAAAATATAGTACCCATGGATTACACCATCGCAGCGGGCCTGAAAATTGATCTTGCATTTACAGACGATCGTACAGCTGACTTAATTTACTCGCATTTGGTCGACAACTTAACAGGCTGTTACAACTTACAACATGGTTGTTGTTTGAGAATTTGTGATTGGATTCTAGTGTAGCCAGCCAAATGGCGTCTTGCGATTGGGTTGATGGGCTCTGTTAACTTCGGAATCAAACTTGCCCATTGCTGCATACATAACAATCTGTCTACTAATTGTCTTATTCTGAACCTCTAACACTGTCTGTTAATTCGTAGTAGGTTCAAGATAAATTGTACTTCTTTTGGGTAAAATCAAGAGTAAAATTGGTCTACTTGTTTCTAAGTATCATCTTGTCATGCAGACTTTTAGCCTTGTAGTATAATATTTACAGTGACTGTTTGCTATACTAGCCACATCTTCACATCATCAACTAACTTACATTAGGGAATTATTTGTTCTAGGTTTGGTAATGTATTTTCCAGGTTCTGAAAAAATGATTCATGAGTTCATAGCCTTAATAACCTTTACTACTCAGTGCTATACTAAAAGAATGTATTGACATTGTGCTCAACCACAATATGCAAAGTAGCCTTCATGCCCCTTTGTTGGTTAGTGAGCAATATCGCCTCCAGACATAATCAAGGATCATTTAAATGCATCAACATTATGTCTTACCCCAAGAATTCCAAAAGGGATAGCTCTTACTGCATACCGTTATTTCCCAACAAAGGGGGCATATGTTCAAATATTAGGGTCAAGCATGCCTCATTTTTTAATATCAAACGATGCTGGTGAAATGGGAGCATCAAATGCTTGCATGGATTTACAATAATCCGATCTATAATCTTCAATATCTACAAAGTGCGGTTTCAGAAACTAGGAGAACGATTTATAAAGTACATTAAACATGATCTAATTTGAATCTCAACCTACAAACTCAACCACTACTGAAGAGATTTCATGTGTACACGCTGACTGAATCAAGATGTCCCATATCCAGTGTTGCAAAAGATATTGTTCTTGGATCAAGAATGAACAGAAGACCTTTTGGTGCTAGATAAAGAGCCAACCTCCCATCATCTAGCAGCAACATTTTTTTGCTCTTTCTTGATGGATATATGCTGCATTGATGCTTACTAAATTTTGTTAGCTGCATTTAAGTTTTAACATGTGAAGTATCCTAGCTGTATATCTATGTACCTTTGAATAACACTGTTGATATAGGTCCATTTATGAGTATGTAGTTCTTTGCTTGGTGTTGGAACTTGCTCTCCTGGGCAAGTTGATCCAACGGGGGAGGGATAGTAACGTAAATAAGGTTTTAACTCGAGATGGCGATTGCTCTGTTAATCGGATCGGAACATTCTTGGGCCATCGACCCCAGGTAACCTCCAGCATTCGCGCCGAAGACTCCCGGAGCTCGGGCGAAGACATCCTTCCCTCGAGGGCTGCGCACGTCCCCATCAAATTCACAACAAAACTATCAGAGACCCCCACTCCCCCACTGCAGTACCTAATTTTCTCTTCTTAGTGGCCGGGGCAGCCTCCCGCGAAGGCCCTTCCTCGGTCACGCCCACTGGTTTCTTTCCGCGGCGGTCGGCAGCGTCATCCCCGGGATAACCACCGTATGACAAGCAGTTCAATTCGAAGACCCGATTCAATCTAACGTTGGACCAACGGATATCCCAGCTTCGCAGACCCTCTGTCCTCGGCACATAGCGCCCCACAATCCTCGCCGCACCGTCTTCCGCTTCACGCACGAATGCGGCGGGATCCTGGCCATGCAGATCCAACGCGAAGGCTGGACTTCGCACCCGCTGCCCGCCCAGGGAGGGCATCTCGCGAGGGCATACTTCGCCCAACGCCCAGCCATGTGCCAAGGGCCATACCCCATACCCGATAAATTCCTTAACTAAATCGCGCCCGCTACTCATGCGGGCAGCGCACCAAAGGGATCCTTCGTCTTCATCATCCTCCGCCACCTCAAATTGCGGGTACGCCACATAATAATGGGAGCACATCACGGCCACGGGGAGCCTTGGATGGTCTTCGACTTCGCCTTTGGAAACATAAAACCAGAAATCCCACCAGTTGCCCCACTTATTGCGGGCACAGGGAACCAACTCCACGACTTCCATCGATGTCTTTCCGGTCCTCGGCGTAAACGTGCACGATCCAAACTGTGCAATCTTATGTCTAATTTTCCTTTTCTGCCAATGCAGACAGTAATGTTTGGCGAAGACCTCCATAGAAGGCTGACCACCATACGAAGTCGCCGCCCAGACATACTTTGCTAGGGCCACCATGGCATTCGGCGTCAGCTGGTGGACCTGGACCTCAAATCTCTGCAGGACCTCCGTCACAAATCGATGTGCAGGTAGACGAAGGCCAGCGGTGAAAAATGTCTCAAACACGACCAACTCGCCCTCGGGCTCGGGAACCTCCTCCGCCCCCGGGACACGCCCCACTCCGCTGCTAAAATATCCAAGCTGCTGCATATCCTGAACGCGGACCGAGGAAATCTGCGAAATGCCGAACTCCACCGTATCACCCGGATGTAGCTCCTCCGCCGCCACGTTGCTCAAGGTATCCTCGAACGATGCGTCGGCCGACAGCGTATTTGCAGCAGACGAGGAAGAAGACGGCATGACTACGTACCGCCGGCGGCGGCGAGCGGTCTGCTTGACGCGGGCCAGATCTCCGACGAGCAGGAGCAAGGAGGGCAGGCGAGCGGGCGAACGGTTTCAAAAGGAGGCTAGGGTTTTGCGACGCATAGAAAGAGAACCTAACCCGCGCCACCCCACCCCTTTTTATACACAGGACGCGACGCTTCGGGAAACCCGCAGTCCAACAGTACCGCGTCCATCAACGGTCACATCAAAAACCCCCGCGGAACCACTTCGAGCGAGGGCAGCGTCCCCACCATCTAGCGACGTCTTCGGCACCAGATGACTTAGTCGAACTGATCCCTCGGAGGGCAAATGTTGGGGCGAAGGCAAAGACGCTACCCTTCGCTCCAGCCTTCGTCTATATCTCGCTGCACCAACGGAAGCAAAACGACCGGCGAGGTCCATCCTTCGTCTTCTACACTACAAGACGAAGGGCCTACGACGATGTCGCCCCGTCCCACGTCCTCACCCGACCTGGAGGCCCATGTGGGATTCGGCCCATTGTAACAGGTCCCGCACGGAGAAGTGTGTTACGGGCCCGATTTGTAATGGCTTTTCTGTAATGAGAGTCTGTAACCCTCCTTTATAGGAATATTTCGGGGATAGTCCAGGTGCCTGAGGGTACATGCGTCCTTACATCGAGATGTTGGGCACTTAGGCACCTATAAAGTATAAATACCCCCGTATAGTGCCCTTAAGAGGCTGGATTAACAGAGCAATCGCCATCTCGAGTTAAAACCTTATTTACGTTACTATCCCTCCCCTGTTGGATCAGCTTGCCCAAATGTTGGAACTTGCTCTCCTGGGCAAGTTGATCCAATGGGGGAGGGATAGTAACGTAAATAAGGTTTTAACTCGAGATGGCGATTGCTCTGTTAATCCAGCCTCTCAAGGGCACTGTACGGGGGTATTTATAGGTGCCTGAGTGCCCAACGTCTCGATGTAAGGACGCATGTACCCTCAGGCACCTGGACTATCCCCGTAATATTCCTATAAATGAGGGTTACAGACTGTCATTACAGAAAAGCCATTACAAATCGGGCCCGTAACACACTTCTCCGTGCGGGGCCTGTTACAATGGGCCGAATCCCACGTGGGCCTCCAGGTCGGGTGAGGACGTAGGACGGGGTGACGTCGTCGTAGGCCCTTCGTCTTGTAGTGTAGAAGACGAAGGGTGGACCTCGCCAGTCGTTTTGCTTCCGTTGGTGCAGCGAGATAGACGAAGGCTGGAGCGAAGGGTAGCGTCTTCGCCTTCGCCCCAACACTTGGCACTTCATGTTCCTTGTATTGTTTACTAAATTTAGGTGGACAAACAAACTGCAAACTAGACATTTTGATGTTTGTCTCCTCCCTGTTTGGCAGCTTAGATGGTAGTGCTACCTTATATTGTTGGATACGCCCTGAGAGAGCAAAGAACGAAGTTTGTCTTTCATTAATCTTCAGTCAATGTACTACAATCTGTAGCCCTTGAGGTAGTTTGATTACAGAGTAATATGTGCTATTTTAGTAATTCACTTGGTTGATCGAATGCTTCTTATCTAAAGTCAATTGATATCATGCATGTACTTCATTTATCCAACCACTGATAACTGATTAGTTTCTTTACTTTGTCCATGAATAACATATTATTTTTGTTTGAGTTTACTGGTATCAACATATTGTTTTTCTTCTGTGTAAGCATAAAGAGCAGTCTTGAAGCTTATGCATCCATTCCTCTTTCTAGGGCGCAATGCTTTTGGCCCTTTTGATAGGCTACCAAGCACTGGTAATTTTACTCCTAAATTTTGTAATACTTGTGAACTAAATTATTGAAATGTCATTGAGACATCAAATACCGCTGCGACATTCTTTTGTATTCTGGAAGTTCACGGGCTTAGATATGTAGGAATCTATGCCTGCAGCAAGACATTCATCGGCACTCTCTTGCTAGCAGTTACCAGCAGATCTTTGTACATTCAAATTTGAAGGCCTGATGAATGTTAAAATAAACAATAGAAGGCCGGACATGTTCCATGTGTAGCTTGCCTCCCCACGTTTAGGGTCAAAGGGAGCTTTGGATTAGTCCGAGCATTTCTACAGATTGCTTGATGACATTTGATTCACTGGACCATGAGTTTTTGTTCCTTCTAATATTGTTTAAACTGTATATTGTGATGACTCTCCTCTAGAAGTAGTTGTTGAAGACTGATGACATGCTGTAATATTTTCATTTCTGCTAATATGTTGCAGGGGTTGTGATTTTTTAGATTGGCTATGATTAATAAGACATGGAGCCACTTTACCCAAGCAGGTCACCAGGAAGAGTCCGACCCTGCCGAGTGGAAGAAGCTGCAGGGAGTGGATATGGAGGTGCATCCGAGAAGATGCACATATGCAAGGAAAATTGATGGTTGGAAGAGTGTTTTGATGGAAACTGAAGTTGCCACTGCCACTAACTCTTGTATGAGCCAAAGGATATAGATTCAGGGGGTCAGACATGCACTTATGTGCTACAAACTCTCATGGTTGGTTAGAGCAAAGCTACTAGCTTGGTGAGGTTACTAGTTTGGTTGATCTGACAAAGCTTGGACGATGGGTTTGCACTAATGGTGGCATTGGGTAATTTTCCTACTGTATGTATATTGGTATTCTAGAATCTAAATAACATGACAAAGAACTAATAATCTTACCCAGTCCATTAACCTACGAACTGAACTGATTACAAAAAGCAGAGAAAATTTCAATGAGGAAGATGCTCCAGACTCGTACCATCCGTGAAAGCCGACAAGCTGCTCGCTTGGCTTTAATCCAAAATGACTTTTCTATTATTTTTATAGTGTTTTGTCCCTATAGATTACAACTATAGCAGTCTGACTTTAATCTGGAGTGAACAACCTAATGCTCCGCTCCGCTTCCCTAGCCCTGCCTATGTGCAAGCCGCTGTGGATAAAGATGATAGCCCTCCGCGCGTCTCATCCACCGTCACCCGATCGCCCTACAGCCTCTTTTCTCTCCCCTCATGCCTCCACTTTCAACGCATCACACCAAATTGTAGTGTGGCTAGATTAGAGTTAAATTATAGTTCATGATATCATGATACTAGACTGAGAGTTAAATTGCAGGTCATGTCATTATAATATATAAACTGTAGCAAGAGACATATCAACTAGTTTGAAGTTATATTGGTCCGCCTAGCGTCCTACAAGCTAAGCGCACATTGGACGTGGATCGCCTGACTTAGCGTTTTTACTGCACCGGCTTGCAGTACAGCTACATCCACCGTTCCTTGCATCCAACGCTTGGTAGCGTTCTGTTGGGAGAAGTACAGCTATATCCAAAATACATGTGACACTGGCTATAAAACTGATGTGCAGAAGAACAGGACACATTGGGGGATTGCAGATTTTGGATCTCTATACTTCTGAATTTTATTTAATCTGTTGCTTAATTGTTTGGTCTGTTCGCCGACATGGCTCCCAATAATCCTTTTTTTTATGCTACCAGTTTGAAGAGTGCAAAACATGCTAATCCCTTAGTTCTCTTTGCAATCAGTGGCAGGAGCATCTTACCAGAAAACGAATGCCCAGAAATCATAATTGAGATGGCTAAATCCATGTATAAGTTCTCGAGTTATGGTCACATGTTACAAAATAAAATCAAGATGTTCACTTCAGCTTATTCTAGCTATTGCTGCAGCACCCACCACAAACAGCTTTCTACTATATACAACAAAATATGAAGCAGCAACAGCCTCAGCCAAAAGAAGCAGAACTGAACATGCCAAGCATCACCATTCAGCTAACACATTCGTCAGAACACATTATCCAAAATTACTACTCTTAAATATAAGCTTCATTACGCCAACGGTTCTTCAGCATTCGGTAATTTTATCTTGAAAATACTTTAACATACTCCCAGCTTCTCCATATGCCATCTCACGCTCACGTTTGGTCCGCAAATAGTTTTTATGATCAAGACGTGTATAGCTCAGATTAAATGATCCACCAACTTGACGACTAGCTAACTCGTGTGCGGCTCTTGGCCCAATTCCAGAATCATCGGCGGTCTCAATTTCAAAAGCTTGTACTTCTGAGATTTTCCTTTGTGATACCATTAAATGTGAGGTCTCTGCCAAGTGAAGGTGATGGTTATGCTCCAGAAATAGCTCATATACTACATAACCCTCTCCCTCCATTTTAAGACACATGCGGACTTCACAATCAGTTCTAGTTTCAGCTCTAGGACATTTTACTAGATGATCTCTTTTGTCTCGTGCTCGATGACCTTCATTGGAACAAACATAACGACATGATGTAATTTTGCCATCAACCTTCCTTTTATTGTTGTACCTTTTTCTGACTGAAAATCCCATATAGCCTCCATACTCTACCCATAATTTCCAAGCCTGAACCTCATCTCTAAATTTCATCCCAACACACGGTTCCAAATTAAGCACGCCATTTTCTCTGAAATGATATGGAGAGACATTTAATAAGTGGAAAGAAATGTTTGGCGACAACACTACTACTTTAACCTTTGAAATTTGTAGCTAGTTTACTTTTAACTATGTGGACTCAGATTGACGTGAAAAAAATTCTGGAGGTATCATCACTTACGTTTTGGAACCATTCTGCTCTCCATTTGCCTTGTCCATCTTGTGGGCAGAACTTGATGGCTCGGATAGAACAACCTTCAACTCATTGACTCTTTCTGTGGTTGTGTCTTCTAATTTGATGCTTTGTTTTCTTTGGCCAGATATGAGAAGAAGGAACATCCGAGAAAGAGAAAGGCAAGAGACAAATAGCTTATTTATTAGTTATGGCGGCAAAACAGAGTAGCAGTGTCCGGTTTCCCTCCAAAACTAATTCTGCGTGCATTGACATATTCTGGGCTGTGTTCCTGTTTTCCATTATTTCAGCCCGTTGAAGTCCATAAAATTTGGTTAGGCAAGCAGGAGCGTTGGATGCAAGGAACGGTGGATGTAGCTGTACTGCAAGCCGGTGCAGTAAAAACGCTAAGTCAGGCGATCCACGTCCGCGCACATTGGGTAACGGGACCGATTCCAACCATCTGCTCATTTTTGCTCCTTTTTCTCCTCGTATTTTCCTATGGTTTGCATGGGTCCCAATTAAAAATTAGATTAATTATATACATCTCACTTAACATTTACAAAATTAAATAGCTAGTTCAATTGAATTTAGTGGTATTGAAAGGATATGCATATACGATAATTGTTTATTTATGTGTCTTTTATTGAACAAAACTTTCAACTAACTAGTTAACGGGTACGAGAACGTTTCGCCCTCATCATACCCGTTAACCCCGTGAGTATAAAATACCCGGTATAAACTTAGCCCCCAAAGCATAAACTTAGGCTTTAACCATTCATCTCTTTTGACTATTTAACAACCTTTTAGACGATAATGTCGTAAAAAGATTAACAATTATTTGATGACCATGTAATGGGATATGTAATGTGTTATCTATGGTGTTCTTGAATAGAGCCGTCTGATTGGTATCCTGTATGACAGTGGCGAAGCTAGAGTAAAATAGAGGAGGGTGCAAATAGCTTAAGGGTGCATGGTAATAACCGATACGTGGTGCATATATGGTAAAAATCTTGTCTGAGTCACTAATTTTGTAAAATTTCGCGGGTGCATATGCACCCCCTACCTTCTACCTAGTTTTGCCGATGCTGTATGAGTCGATCTAGACTGATGAGTGCGTGTATTGACCAAGCAATATCTCTTGTTTGGTTAACTAAATATAGCGAGGGTGAGTCTGCCGCAGTCTCCACGCAACGCATGTCAAAAATATATTCTCCGGCTGCATGTATGGTATGGATACGCCAGAAAATCCTGTTCTCGCGGGCCACACTCGCTGCATCCCGCCGCCATTCGCCTGTCTAACCACAGCCGATATATAAAGGAGGTCACGTCGTCAGGGCCAAGTCACGGTCTTCCATTCGTTAACTCGTTTTCCTCGTTCCCAATCATCTTGCCGCGCGCCGCACGTAGCTAGGGTTTCGTCCTGTCGTTGCACCCGCATTACTAGCATTCAATCCACACCAATGGCTGAGAAGAAGATGGTTACGCTCAGGAGCTCCGACCACGAGGAGTTCGAGGTTGAGGAGGCGGTGGCGATGAAGTCAGAGATCATCCGTCTCTTGATCGAGGACGACTGCGCCGACAACGCCATCCCGCTTCCCAACGTGGATTCCAAGACTCTCGCCCTGGTCATCGAGTACTGCAACAAGCACGTCCACGTCGCCGCCGACGACTCCGCCGCCGCGGAGACCAGCAACGCTTCATCAGCTGGGGGCGGCGGCGAGGTCGACCTCAAGAAGTGGGACGCGGAGTTCGTCAAGGTCGAGCAGGCGACGCTCTTCGACCTCATCCTGGCTGCCAACTATCTCGACATCAAGGGGTTGCTGGACCTGACCTGCCAGACGGTGGCCGACATGATGAAGGGCAAGTCACCGGAGGAGATCCGCAGGACATTCAACATCAAGAACGACTTCACCGAAGAGGAGGAGGAGGAGATCCGCAGGGAGAACTCCTGGGCCTTCGACTGATGTAGTCTCCCCGTCCGCGGACCTCGGTGGTTATTACTGTTAGATTCGATCTCTTGTGCTAGTTTGTTCTGGTTATTACTGTTAGATTCGATCTCTAGGCTAGTTTGTTCGTCTGCACTTATCTTCGGGTCTGAAACATTGAAACATTAATAAGTAGTTCGTTTGTCTACAATTACCAGTTGATATATTGAGGAGTTCGTTTGCGATCTGCAGTTATATCAGCTAATATATTAATTATTTAGGAATTCCATCTACAAGCTGCGCATATAATTAAGCTACAAAGTCAAGAATCACACAATTTCAAAGAATTTCTATCTACAAATTCATTGACCTGACTTTTCAGATCCGAACAAAAAGTGCAACCTGTGTTTAGAAATTATCTTTTTATTGAATTTTAGAATATTTAAATCTGAAGTTATATTATCTAGTGCCTACAAGCGTATATAGGGTCATGGTCTCATGGAACCGATTCCAATCATCTGCTCTTTTTTGCCCCTTTTCTCCTCATACTTTTCTATGGTTTGCATGGGGTCCCAATTAAATTTTGGATTAATTATATACATGCAACTTAACTTTTATAAAATTAAATAGCTAGTTCAATTGAATTTAGTGTTGGATCTTTTATGGGCTTGGCCCATTTATTAAATAAACTATATGGTGTGTAATGGTGGAGAATACCAATAGTACCATATTGGAAGTCCAAGGGTCTTTTGCCTTGACTTATATGGTGGGATTTATTCCACTTAACTTGAGAAGTCAAGAAATGGACAAGGGCGTGCCACACGCGCGCGCGCCGCCGGCCGGGCGTGGCGTGGCGAGGCGAGGCGAGGCGAGGCAGGCATGCATGCATGCATGCAGGCGTGTCTCTTCGTCTGCCGAGTGACCCTGTCACTTCGTCAGCCAGCCGAGTGACCCTTCTCCTTCAGCTGCCGACTCATGGCGTGACTCGGCGAGAGCTGGCCGACTCATGGCATAACTCGGCTAGAGCTGGCCGACTCTTGGCGTGACTCGGCGACCTTTCTCCTTCAGCTTCCCTCTGCGAGAGGTTAAATAGAGGAGCACCCCTGTCACTCGGTACACGCGAGAACACTTTCAGAATCACAGTCCAGCCGCCGAGTGAGGGTATTTTCATCTCGTGACTCTGCGCGCACAGAGAAGCAAGAGGGCAGGTGCCTCCGAAGCCGGTGCCGTTCGAGATCTTGCACGGGGGATCAACAATTAGGTTTTTGGGGAGCGTCTACGCGACTGCCCAACGTCTGTCGTTGTCTTCATCGCTGGTTCTTGGCGTCTTCATCTCGATCGGATGACAAGAGAAGTTGGACAAGGATCAGGATCCTCGGAGCGCATGGGAGGGTATGATCAATTCAGTTCATTACAGTTTTATATTCTGCATATTATTTATGTCGTATGTAGATTTGTTCTATCGTATTATAATATGTTATATCTGTCTGTCTTAATTTTACAGTCATCCTGTTTATATTGTTATCTGTTTATTTCCAGTTGTTCCGCAATAATCCATGGACCATGTTTATATACTTATTTTATTTATATGATTTACATGCTTCATATGCTTTGTGTTCTCATGATCCATATTGTTATGGATATTTTTGAGATCATGTTATCTATGTTTGATTATCTTTTATATGTCATCATCATAATGTTAATTTATGGAATTAAAATGGTACGGAAAATGCCTATAATTCTAACAATCCAAAAACCTAATGTTAGGTATTTTTCTGTCAGAGGTTTTGCTGCTGTGCTAAAGCCTGATCCTTTTGATGGTAAAAACTTCTTGATATGGAAAGCTAAGATGGAATTGTGGCTAACTGCAATGTCTTGTTTTCATGCCGCTGAGGGCAAGCCTGCCAACTTACCTCCTGAGGATGAGGCTAAGTTTAAGGCTGAAGACAACCTCTTTCGAGGTGCAGTGATTAGCGCACTTGATACAAAATTCCAGAAAAGCTATATCATCCTTCCCACAGGGAAAGAGCTGTGGGATGCACTTGTCGGAAAGTTTGGAGTAACTGACGCTGGTAGTGAGCTGTATCTCATGGAGCAGCTGTATGACTACAAGATGGTTGAGAACCGATCTGTAGTGGAACAGGCTCATGAGTTTCAGGCACTAGCTAAGGAACTCGAACTTTTTCCTTGTCCTTTGCCTGACAAGTTTGTGGCTGGCGGTATAATCGCCAAGTTGCCACCTTCTTGGAAGGACTTTGCTACCTCTCTTAAACATAAGAGACAAGAGTTCAATGTGGAAGAGCTCATTGGTACTCTTGATGTTGAGGAAAGGGCTAGAACTAAGGACAATGGAAAAGGTGTTGAGACCTCTACTGCTAATGTGGTGCAGAAGAGAAACTTCCGCAAGTTTAACAAGAAGAAAAACCAGAACAAACCAGAGAACGCGAATAAACCTGTTCAAACAACACAATTTAAAAAGAAGAACAACAATAACAAGGGAAAGGGAGGATGCTTTGTCTGTGGCAGTGATCAACATTGGGCAAGAGAGTGCCCTGATCGCAAGTTCACTCAAGACAAGAAATCAGCTAATGTTGTAACCACTGAAACTGAAGGAGGAACATCTGGGTATGGTAATTCTTTACCATTTGTTCTTTCAGTCTGTAATTCACCTGAGTGGTGGATGGACAGTGGTGCAAACATTCATGTGTGTGCTGATGCCTCTATGTTCAATTCCTACCAGGTCGGGAGGTCTGGCGCCTTATTGATGGGAAATGGGTCGCGTGCTCATGTTCTTGGTGTTGGTACGGTCATTCTGAAGTTTACTTCGGGAAAGACGGTGCCATTGAAGAGCGTGCAACATGTGCCCTCTATCAAGAAGAATCTCGTTAGCGCTTCTATGCTATGTCGAGATGGATACAAAGTTGTTCTTGAGTCTAATAAATGTGTTGTGTCGAAACATGGTACTTTTGTTGGTAAAGGATATGACTGCGGAGGCTTGTTCCGCTTATCACTGCATGATGTGTGTAATAAACTGGTGAATTCTGTTAATTTTTCTGATGAGTCAGATTTATGGCATTCACGTTTTTGTCATGCAAGCTTTGGCTGTCTTATGCGGTTAGCAAATATAAATTTAATTCCTAAATTTAACTTGGTCAAAAAGTCTAAGTGCCATGTGTGTGTTGAATCAAAACAACCCCGCAAGCCTCACAAGGCTGCTGAGGCGAGGAGTTTGGCACCTCTAGAACTTGTTCATTCTGATCTGTGCGAGATGAATGGAATTTTGACCAAAGGTGGTAAAAGATACTTTCTCACTTTTATAGATGACTCCACTAGATTTTGTTATGTGTATCTCTTAAAAACAAAAGATGAAGCGTTCAATTATTTTAAGGCCTATAAAGCTGAAGTAGAGAACCAACTTGAGAGGAAAATAAAGCGTTTAAGGTCCGACCGAGGTGGAGAATATTTCTCTAATGTGTTCGATGAGTTCTGCGTGGAACATGGTATTATTCATGAGAGGACACCGCCATTCTCACCACAATCCAATGGGATTGCTGAAAGGAAAAACCGCACTCTAACAGATTTGGTGAATGCCATGTTGAGTACAGCGGGATTATCCAAGGCATGGTGGGGTGAGGCGATTTTGACAGCATGTCATGTCCTAAATAGAGTTCCGACAAAGAACAAAGAGATCACACCATTTGAGGAATGGGAAAAGAGAAGATTAAATCTCTCATATTTGCGCACTTGGGGTTGCTTGGCTAAAGTAAATGTGCCAATCAACAAAAAGCGTAAACTTGGGCCTAAAACTGTTGACTGCATATTCCTTGGGTACTCTTTTCACAGCACTGGGTATAGGTTCTTAATTATAAAATCTGATGTGCCTGATATGTATGTTGATACTGTCATGGAATCAAGAGACACAACATTTTTTGAGTATGAGTTTCCCATGAAGAATACACCTAGTGATACAAGTCATGAGACTTTAATTCCCCATGACCACGAACTGTCGATTCCTATAGATCATGCTGAGGATTCTCACGTGCACATCCCTGAGGAGGATGACACTATAGTCACTCGAAAGAGCAAGAGACAGAGGGTTGCAAAATCCTTTGGTAATGACTTTATAGTGTACCTTGTGGAAGACACACCAACTACCATTAGTGAGGCATATTCCTCTCCTGATGCTGACTTATGGAAGGAAGCAGTAAGGAGTGAGATGGAATCTATTATGTCTAATGGAACTTGGGAGGTCGTTGACCGTCCTTATGGTTGTCAACCTATAGGTTGCAAATGGATCTTCAAGAAAAAGCTTAGGCCTAATGGTACAATTGAGAGGTACAAGGCAAGGCTTGTGGCCAAAGGATATACCCAAAAGGAGGTGAAGATTTCTTTGATACCTACTCACCAGTGGCTCGATTGACTACGATTCGCACATTAATAGCCGTGGCAGCCTCTTATGGTCTTATCATTCATCAGATGGATGTTAAGACAACTTTCCTTAATGGAGAGTTGGATGAGGAGATCTACATGGATCAGCCAGAAGGGTTCATTGCGGATGGTCAAGAGAACAAGGTGTGCAGGTTGATAAAATCATTGTATGGCCTAAAACAAGCACCTAAGCAATGACATGAAAAGTTTGATAATACTCTTACAGCAGCTGGATTTGTTGTAAATGAATCTGACACGTGTGTATACTATCGGTATGGTGGGGGTGAGTCTGTTATGCTGTGCCTTTATGTTGATGACATTTTGATCTTTGGATCAAATCTCAATGTGATTGAGGAAGTTAAAAATCTTCTATCGAGCAATTTCGAGATGAAAGATTTGGGAGAGCCTGATGTCATTCTAAACATCAAGCTTGTTAGAGAAGCTGATGGTGGGGTAACTTTGTTACAATCCCATTATGTGGAAAAGGTATTGAGTCGCTTTGGTTTTAGTGACTGTGATCCTGCTCCAACACCTTATGACCCTAGTGTGCTATTAAGAAAGAATCGGAGAATAGCAAGGGATCAATTGACATACTCCCAGATCATTGGCTCGCTCATGTACCTTGCAAGTGCAACAAGGCCAAACATCTCTTATGCTGTGAGTAAGCTAAGTCGGTTTGTGTCGAAACCACGAGATGATCACTGGCGTGCTCTTGAGAGAGTGTTGCGGTATTTGAAAGGTACTATGACATACGGTATTCATTATACCGGAAACCCAAAAGTGCTGGAAGGCTATTGTGATGCCAACTGGATTTCTGATGCTGATGAGCTTTATGCCACAAGCGGATATGTGTTTCTGTTTGGAGGTGGCGCTGTTTCCTGGAAGTCTTGCAAGCAGACTATCTTAACGAAGTCTACAATGGAAGCAGAACTCGCAGCATTAGACACTGCTGGGGCTGAGGCCGAGTGGCTTCGTGATTTCCTATTGGACTTACCGGTAGTTGAAAAACCGATACCGGCTATTTCCATGAACTGTGACAACCAAACGGTGATTACAAAGGTTAACAGTTCTAGGAATAACATGAAGTCTACAAGGCATGTTAAGAGGAGATTGAAATCTGTCAGAAAGTTGAAAAACTCCGGAGTTATAACCGTGGATTATGTCCACACATCAAATAATCTGGCAGATCAATTCACTAAGGGTCTATCACGCAATGTGATAGAAAGTGCATCGAGGGAAATGGGTATGAGACCCATGTGAGATCTACTCTAGTGGTAACCTGCTCTATGTGATCGGAGATCCCGTGAAGTAGAGTGGAGAAACAAGCTAGGAGTAGATTGTGAGGAAAGATCCCTTCTTTAACTCATTTCTGATGCACATCTTTCCTATCTGTAAGGCAGGATGGTTTTTACCTTAATGTATTCCAAGAGTCTTATAAAGGTGAGATGTTGTCCTACAGAACATCTTCTGAGGAATACACCTATATGAGTCAGACTGCTAGTCACAGTCTATGGGACTTGGGTAATCCCTAAATACTCATGAAAGGCACTGAAGTGTGACTTATATGCTTCTAAACAGCGGGAATACCCTTTTGCAGCCTAGTATCAGCAAAGGATTTGAGTGAATCTTATTTCGCACAAAACTGTCAATTCAAGGCATAGTCCATTGTTCAGTTGTGAATGAGTGAAACTCTTATTCTAGATGGATGTTCAACTTAACAGTCTCCATCGAAACACTGGTATATCAAAGGATTGTGATTCTGATACTTCATCATTTCAAACCCTAGAGTTTGGTGGGGATTGTTGGATCTTTTATGGGCTTGGCCCATTTATTGAATAAACTCTATGGTGTGTAATGGTGGAGAATACCAATAGTACCACATTGGAAGTCCAAGGGTCTTTTGCCTTGACTTATATGGTGGGATTTATTCCACTTAACTTGAGAAGTCAAGAAATGGACAAGGGCGTGCCACACGCGCGCGCGCGCCGCCGCCGCCGCCGGCCGGGCCGAGCCGGGCGTGGCGTGGCGTGGCGAGGCGAGGCGAGGCGAGGCAGGCAGGCAGGCGAGCGGGCGTGGTGTGGCGCGGCCGGGCCGAGCCGGGCGTGGCGTGGCGTGGCGAGGCGAGGCGAGGCAGGCAGGCAGGCAGGCAGGCGAGCGGGCGTGGTGTGGTTGTGTTAATTTTTAGCACTCACTAACCGCGTACGTCAGCCGAGTGACCCTGTCTCTTCGTCTGCCGAGTGACCCTGTCACTTCGTCAGCCAGCCGAGTGACCCTTCTCCTTCAGCTGCCGACTCATGGCGTGACTCGGCGAGAGCTGGCCGACTCATGGCATAACTCGGCTAGAGCTGGCCGACTCTTGGCGTGACTCGGCGACCTTTCTCCTTCAGCTTCCCTCTGCGATAGGTTAAATAGAGGAGCACCCCTGTCACTCGGTACACGCGAGAACACTTTCAGAATCACAGTCCAGCCGCCGAGTGAGGGTATTTTCATCTCGTGACTCTGCGCGCACAGAGAAGCGAGAGGGCAGGTGCCTCCGAAGCCGGTGCCGTTCGAGACCTTGCACGGGGGATCAGCAATTAGGTTTTTGGGGAGCGTCTACGCGACTGCCCAACGTCTGTCGTTGTCTTCATCGCTGGTTCTTGGCGTCTTCATCTCAATCGGATGACAAGAGAAGTTGGACAAGGATCAGGATCCTCGGAGCGCATGGGAGGGTATAATCAATTCAGTTCATTACAGTTTTATATTCTGCATATTATTTATGTCGTATGTAGATTTGTTCTATCGTATTATAATATGTTATATCTGTCTGTCTTAATTTTACAGTCATCCTGTTTATATTGTTATCTGTTTATTTCCAGTTGTTCCGCAATAATCCATGGACCATGTTTATATACTTATTTTATTTATATGATTTACATGCTTCATATGCTTTGTGTTCTCATGATCCATATTGTTATGGATATTTTTGAGATCATGTTATCTATGTTTGATTATCTTTTATATGTCATCATCATAATGTTAATTTATGGAATTAAAATGGTACGGAAAATGCCTATAATTCTAACATTTAGTGGTGTTGAATTAATCACATAATATACATGTTATCTTGATAAACCATAAGGCGTATGGATGATTCCATTGCTCTAATAGTAATGATAATAATAACATAAAAATAAAACTAAAATAGGATTTATAATAATTAAGTGTCAGAATAAATAAAATAAAAAATGTTTTAATTAAAATTATCAAAAATGGAATTGTAAAATCGCTATATTAATTTGATATATCTCTAAACTCTATAAGGGTCTAATGTGGGCGTCCTCAATGTTTCACAAGCTCCCGCCCTGCCTTCGCCCCCGCGACACCCCAGCCTCCAAACCGCGCCCGCTTCCCCCGCGTTGGTCGCTAATCCTGCCGCCACGCACATCGCTCCCCTACCGCAGTTCTGCCCGACCCCACCTCCACACCTCCGCGGTGCCCCTCGCCTCTGTCCCCCTCACACGCCCGCGTCGCCAGCACCGCGTAAGCACGCGGATGGACGCAGATCTCACCCACGCCAGCAGGCTCCTAGACCCCGTCGTGCACTGCCCTCGTCGTGCCCGCGGATCTCACTCCCGCGCGTATGGACGTGGATCTTGCCCACGCCCGTAGGCTCCCAGCCCCCGCTGTGGCCCTGCCCTAGCCTAGAACTCGCCGACTACGACACTGTCATGGACGACTTCGCGGGCGCGGCGGCCACGGGCCGCTGCCTCATTGGCTCCGGCGTCATTAGGGACCTCATGGCATTCGTTGACTCCAAGGACGAGGTGTCGTTCACGCGACCACTGCCTTGGTTCCCCGTCCGGCGCTTGCAGTCGTAGCCCTCTACTACCAGGAGGTGGCAGGGATGGAGACTATGATTGAGCACGTGCTGAAGTGGTTGCCTTGTTCCTGGATCTACACATCTATGTGTAGAGATGGATTCGGATGTCTGGAGATCCGAATTATTCGTATTCGTATTCGGATAAAGTGTTAATATGGATATCCGTATTCGTATTCGATTTTATTATGAATGTTAAATTGACATATCCGAATTCGTTTTTTCTCTATCCGGTTTAAGATTCGTATTCGACAACATTCGACAAAACCGTGAAATATCCGATACTATTCGTATCCGAAAGGAAAAAGTATTCAATAAAATCAATATAAATTTACTTTTATTACTAATTACTAATTACAAGTGATTTTAAACATTAAATAATATACTAAAAACTGAAGTACCCCTTTTAAAATGTTAAAAATATTTATATCATAAACAAATGACTGTGTTAATCTTACATTACTACTGATATACAATGATAAATTTTAATTAATATTTAAAAAGTCTAATTTTGAATACATTAGATTATTGGAGTTTTAGAGTCCAAAATACAAATATACTTAATATACAAAAATATTATATTTAGAGTCCAAAATATAAATATACCAAGTATAAATAATTTATTTGAAAATATGATATTCAACTAAGTTTCAACTAAATAATGTATATGTACTATTGTTCATAATTTGCAATACTGACATGATTTCTCTCTTTCAATGATCATATCAATAATAATAGCAAAAAAAATACAGAGGCTAATCATTTGCGGTTTCAAGATAGTCCAAATAGAGAACGTGCTCATGATTTCTTCGGGTTAGTCTGTATGACATGTGGGGCCTGGCCCCCATGTCATAAGGTGGGATCCTTGGTGCACGCCGGGGGAGACTCCACCTGTGACGCTTCAGGGGCGCGAGTGGGGGGGTCTGCCTTTAAAAAGGGGTCGATCTCCCAGGTAGTATATATGCCTCGCTCCTCTTGCGACCATCGCGCCCTTTCGCATTTCGGGCCTCCAGATGAGGTGCGCCGGTGTTCCCTGGAGGGATCCGCGTCAAGGTCGTCCATTCCGGCGACTTCACCGTCGGAGAGCGCGCGCTCGTGGTGGTGTCGCCGATCTTGTCTTCTTCTTGCTGCTGTTAGAGGGGTGCAACCCCATGGGAGTTGGCATCCTTCCACCATCATTTGGCTTCAAGGATTTTCATCACGCAGCCCGGTTGCAACCTCCGGCCGGTGGTCATCTAGAGGGATGACCACCAGCCTTGTGGTGGAGAGAAGCGAGCCGGGCTGCGGCCTCCCCCCTGCCCTCAGCTTCAAGGATGTTCATCATCCGCGTTGGGGAGGAGGGCGAGCCGAGTGGGAGCTTCGCCTTCCGCGTGGGCTGGCGGTCCGATTCTTCCTCCAGCATTTGGGGGAGAAGGGCGTTCGCCAGCCTTGCGGGGGAGGCGAATTCCGGGTACGCGGGGCCGGCCGTCTGTGGCGCTGTCAGCTACCGCGTGTCTGGCTCTCCGGCCTGGGTGGCTCTAGTGTCGCGTCCGGCGCTGCCTCCTATCGCTGGAGTGGAGCGCGGCTGTCCGTCCACCGCACGGGCGACGGTAGCGCCGTGCGTGGGTCGGCCACATCCACGGCTTCTCCCGCGCCACCTCCCGCACCGGGAGGTCGTACAAGACGTCGTACGTCGCGGGGGCGGCGGTGGCGTTCTTGGATGGTCTTGTCCTCACTCCCGCAGTGAGGACGGGAGTGAGGACCTCTTTATGGGTGCCGGGGCAGCCGCTGCCCATCGGTGCAGAGGTGGTCGCTGCCACTGGTGGGGCTGACGTGGTCGCCTCCGCTGGTGAGGCTGCCCACTGCAGAGGTGGTTGCCTCCGCTGGTGAGACCGTCAGTGCCACCTGCCGTCGGACCTCCGGCTCTTTGGCTTTAATGGCCTCGCTGTCGTCCCCCATAGGAGGACGGGGGCGAGGACCTACCCGCAGTAGCGCTCACCCTGTGGTGATCGCTGCTGCTGGCGAGCCGCTCAGAGCGGAGGTCGTTGTCGCTGCTGGTGCAGAGGTGGTCGCCGTCGTCGGCAATCCATCGATGCAGAGGTGGTCGGCGTCGTTGGTGGGGCTGTCTGGAGCCAGCTTCCAGCGCAACTTGTTGGTGCAGCGTAGTTCATTCCTGCAGAAATGGAGCTAGGGGTCCCGTTTGTAAGGGAATGTAATGACATTTGCTTGAGAGCAGAATGTAATAACATATGTACGCAGGATTTTAGCCTGGGAAGCCAAGTTGTGTGTTCGGACCCCCTGGATGGTGGCTTCGAGTACTAAGACACCTGCCGCAGGGCGGTGGAGTATGCAGGCTCACGGTACGGGACCAGGCTGAGCGGCTACATGGTTTCCGGACCCCCCCAGGAGACAAGTGCCCGTTCTTTAGAGCCGGACCTCCAGGTTGTTGGACGCACAGGACTATAGTTTTAAATACTAGGACACCCGCCACAGAGTGGTGGAGTGTGCAGGTTTTTGGGTACAGAACCAGGCTAACCGGCCACACAGGCTCCGGACCACCCTATGGAACGGGCGTCCGTTCTTTAGAACCGGCCCCCAGGCCTTCCCCTGTTTTTGTAAAGTAATAAATATTGTCTTCTGAGCAGCATTTAACACTTATATGTGTATCGCCTGTTCCTGCTGTGTGCGATATTGTTGACTCCTCCTTAGTTATTGGCCCCTCGCCTGGGATGCAGGCTTGATGTGTTGAGGTTGGATACCAGCGTTTCTGAAAAGGTTGTCAACAATACTCGGGAGGCAAATTCGCCGGGATCTGGATCTGTACACAACTTTTAGCTAGGAAGCATTAGTAGTACACCTCATAGGGTTCTCCGTCTGACATTAGTCATCCTTTGATACATGCTCGGGACCCGCAGGTTTTAGTCCGGGTGGCCAAGTTGCGTGTCCGGACCCCCTTGGGTCGCGGTTCTAGATACTAGGACACTTGTCGCAGGGCGGTGGAGCGTGCAGGCCCACGGTGCGGGACCAGGCTGAGCGGCTGCATGGGCTCCGGACCACCCCAGGAGACTAATGACCATTCTCTAGCTCCGGTGCCGAGGTTGTCGGACCCGCAGGACTTATAACTCCAGATACTAAGTTCCTGTCACGGGGTGGCGGAGCATGCAGGCCCACGGTACAGGACCTGGCTGAGCGGCTACACGGGCTCCGGACCACCCTATGGAACGGGGTCCCGTTCTCTAGAGCCGGCCCCCAGGCTGTCGGACTTCCCTACTTTCGTATCAGGGGCCCTAAACTGCAAGCCTGGCTGCTCAATTTGGATGTCGCTATGTCAGACAGATGGAAACCGTACGGGTGGGTTAGCTAAAAAGTACTATCTAAAAGACTGCAAGGTAGGACCCTGGAGCAGCAAGATGGAATTATCGCAAGAGCACAGCTGAGGGGGGTAGTTTCTCTTTATAACTTGTCATGCATGTGTGCAGACCAATAGGTCGGGTTCATGGGAGCAGACTCCACCGGGTTGTCGTACACGTATGCGTTATCTAGTTACAAAAAAGGGAAACAGATTCGACCCCTTAGTCTTGCTCTATGGATAGAACTTACAGAGATGTTCGACATCGGGGTAAGGTACTCCTCCAGTCGTAGCTAGATGGTTGCCCCTGGGTCGGTGCATTCCCGTTACCTCAAAGGGTCCTTCCCAGCTGGGGGAGAGTTGCGGAGCCCTTCTTGGCTTGGTTCTTGTCGTGGGGCTAGGTCCTGATCCAGGGTTTGAAAGTAGCCTAAAGGGGGGAGGGTGAATAGGCTAATCTAGAAATTTTCACAACAAACTTCGAAAGATTGTTAAATACACAGTTCGACTGGTGCAGGCCGGTTCAACAGCTACGTACGCAAGTTGAACCACTCTGAACCAATCCAACTGTTTTATAAACTTTGGACTAAAATCTACTCGAAAAAGTATTTCGCGAGTTTTTGTGAGATGTAAGATATAGCTAGGTTAGAATGAAAAGATGAATATGTAAAGGCTATTTCACTTTTAGATAAACTCTACGGAAAAATATTTATGTCAATCTTGCGAGTAAAAATATTTTAAGTTAAAGACAAGCAAGAACACAAGACACAAGATTTAATCCGAGGTTCGGCCACACCACAAAGGTGTCCTACTCCCCGTTGAGGAGCCCACAAAGGGCCGGGTCTTTTTCAACCCTAATCCTCCAAAAGCCGACCACAAAGGTCAAGGCAATCTCTTCTTATCTCAGCTCAAAGAGCGGGTGATACAAACTTCTTGGGGTCGTCCACAAATTTGGAGACTCCCAAGCAACCTCAAAAGATCTTGAAACCTGGGTTTCAAGAACACCAAGAAAGCACAAGAGGGGTTTGCACAAGCTCAAGTCTTTATAGAAAGAGATGGGAGAGGAAAGCCAAATCGTGAGCACAAGCACAAACCTCACACCCAAGAGCTCCTCCAACAAGGTTGAATCTTGAGGAAGATTTAAGTGTGAGAGAGATGGGAGAGATGAGTGCTTTGTATCAAGTTAGGTGAGCAATAAATGTGTGAGTGTCCAGCCGCATTGAAGAAGGGAGAGAGAGGGTTCTATTTATAGTCACGGCTCAAAAACTAGCCGTTTGACCAGAAACCTCGCAGAAAACCGGTTGAGCCGCCCCCTAGGGCGGTTGAACCGCCCCCTGACAGGTCAGCAGACTGTCTGCCAGTTTGACTGGCAGACTGACTGGCAGACTGACCTGTAGGCGGGTCAGACAGGCCAGGACCGGTTGAACCGCCCCCTGACACCCCTGGTGACCTGACTGCCAGTCTGACTAGCAGACTGCAGATCAGAAGTCAGAGGGGTCAGAGACCAGTTGAGCTGCCCCCTAGGACCAGTTCAGCTGGTCTAGACCAGAGAGTTTTGGAGAGAAAACCCCAGCTCAGCTGCCCGGGGGCAAGTTCAGCTGGGTATGGTCAAAGAGGTCCACAGCTGAAGTTGAAGTTCAGCTGGAGTTGAAAGTTCAACTCAGCTGAAGTCCAGCTCAGCTGAAAAGCTCAGCTGCAGCTAAAGAAGCTCATCACAGCTGAAGTTAAGTTCAACTGGAAAAGCTCAGCTGCAGTTGAAGAAGTTCAGCTGCTTTTCAGCAAGAACACTCTAGGTTTCTCAACCCTAACCATGGTCAACCAAATAATGTTAGAGTGATTTTTGGTTTTCAAAAATAGCTTTTGAATTTGGGGACTTGAGCTATAGGAAACACCTATACCTGTGCGGAAAAGAATAAGGAAGAATTGCATCATGCAACACAAGATTTTACATAAATTTTTATACGTCCGTTGCATGAAGTCCTTGGTGCTTCCTTAAGTTCCTGTTTCTTTCTAATCAAACACTGAGAACAAAAACTGTTAGTACCCTTATTTGTTTTGTCATTAAATCACCAAAACCCTCACTTGGGGTTGATTGCACTTACAATCTCCCCCTTTTTGGTCATTGATGCCAAAACAATTAAGGTCAAAAAGATAAACAATTGCAATAGAAAATTTCTTTTGAATGATTGTATGTAGATGGCTCCCCCTAAATGTGTGCACGATTGTGAATCCAATGTTTTGACATAATATGTCATGTGAGCAACACATTTAGAGATAGTGACAAAAACCATACTGAATACAACCATCCGAGGGGTGCAAGAGTGTCATAACAGGAGTTGTGATGCATATGACTATCTCTAAATACACATCATTTTTACTTCATAGCAAAGCAATCATTACAAACTGATGGGACAAAAGATGATGGCCAGAAGACCATCATATCACTTTGAATAATAACCCAGCAGTTTTATTTCATACAATGATAAGAGGATACAAGCCACAACAGTGGCCAAAACAAAAATAATCCAAAAGAAATACATAACCGAAAGAACCACAAATAGAATGACTAGAAATTTTGGATTTTCTCCCCTTTTTTGGCAACAAGTACCAAAAACGAAGAGAGAGACATGGATACATGAATCAATATCCTCCAGGAGGAGGATAGGACGGAGGATATGATGGAGGGTATGATGTGTAGTCAGGGAAGAGGGTCCTCATCACGTCTTCCTCGAATGAGGATTCCCTAGGTGGCTCATCAGCCGCAGAAAAAATAGATGCCGAAGATGTACGATGATGAGGAGGAGGTGGAGGGTGGTGATGGTAACCAGAGCCGGATGGCCTAGGGTCACCGGGAGTGGGTCCCTGACTCGAGTAGGGAGGGGGAGGGTGAGAGGATGATTGACCCGGATCCCCATCGTAGGGAGGCGGGGCAAACTGCTCGCGATCATCAACGTAGGCTTCTTCTTCTTCTTCGTTGTCTGCTGACATAAATGGCACCCCGTAGGCCTGCCGGTGCCACTCATTGATCTCCGGGGGAGGAGGATGGAGAGGCACGTCAGGCGAGCGAGGGGCAAAGGGCATACCCATAGTGGAAGCTTGACGACGAAGATTGTCGTCAGTCTCCCGCTGACGCCTTGCCAGCTCATGTACATCAGTAGAGATGTTTCGGCACATAGAGAAAAATGCCGCAATCCCATGGACCAAGCGAGCACCCATCCCTCGGCCACGACCTCGACCACGACCACGACCACGTGGCATGGGAGATCCGCGGCTAGGAGAGGGACGCGAGGCAGCGGTGGTGCGAGAGGAAGATGGATGATGAGGAGGCTGGGGAGGTGGCTCAGCAGAGGAGGTAGGGCCTCCAGACCCTGAGGGAGCCCGCTTCGTACGAGCAGCTGGGTTGGAGGAATCAACCCAGTAGGGTACGTAGCGGGAGTGTTTGACAGGTTTTTTGAAGTGAGTCTGGGTGACCACTTCGATCATCTTCATGATAAAGGGTGCATGAAGACACCCTTTGAGAGGAGACCAGGAAGCACAGATGATCTCTTCCCAGATCATGTCAAACACATTAATGTGGGCGAGACTGTTGGGAGCAAGGAGGAGAAGGAAGACCCGACTCTCCCCAAGGACGTTCATTTGATTCCCGCCCTTTGGGAGAACGGTCATCCTGGACGAAGAGTTAAGGTACCTGTAGTACCTATGCATGTTAGCGGTTGTCCAGAACTCCCGATCATTAGAGACATGAATAAATTCAGTCTCTTCCCGCATGGGCAGCCTAATGTTATGCACTCGCATGTTGCTGCCCTGAATATCAGCATCAGAGAAGCCCAGAATATGGGCAAAACGACGATAACTGACTTTGTGCCAGTTACCCTGGATGAAGAAATACATGACAGGGTAATCATACCCAACAGCTTCCTCATCTACTTTCTTGATCCAGAGGGTGGCATAAAACTGAGCTACCACCTCGTCGTTCCAGGGGTATTCCATGGTCATAATATTTTTTAAACCCTTTCTCTCTAAGTTTTGGAGAGTTGACGTCATGTCAGCATCGCCCATGTTCTCACAACCCTCCCAGTCTATAAACCTATGCCTGACGACTGGGTGTTTCTTGGATAAAATGACAGAATTGTAGAAATCAGCCTGGAAAAGATTCCAGAACCGAGGGTCCTGGACACCAGGATGACGAGGAGTGAGAGAAGGATTGGTGAACCTCAGGCGCTGAAGGGTGTCTACTCCCTTCAGAGAGAAGTCGACAGGAGGTTCATGTGGACCTCGGGTAACGTTCGCCGGATGCATGTGCAGACCGGTGACGTAGAGTGCATCCGGCGCCGGAGGGTCGATGAAGTCGTCGAAAGTCCCATCCTCCTCCTGGCAAGGAGCATATCTAGAGGAAAAAGTGCTGCGACGAGGTCGAGTGGCGCCAACCTTTTGGCGCCTCCCACGAGCCGGCTGCGAGGGCATGGAAGAACCCTCTCCATCCATCCTACCAGAGCCGTGTCCTCTCTTAGAGAGGGAGCGACGAGGCGGAGGAGAGGGGACGGGAGATTCCTCCTGAATCTCATCCGAGTCGCTGCTAAACTCAATCACGGAAGGGTTGCGACGACGCACCATGATTGGAGAGGTTTTGGAACTATGAACCGGTTGAGGTGAGTGAGAGAGGAGGCTCTAAACACTGCGGAGAGACTAAGGCGAGAATGGTTGGAGTGAGGGAAGAGAAGGGGAGCGACATATAAATAGGCAGTTGAGCTGGTCCACAGGACCGGTTCAACCGCCCTCCAAGGGCCGGTTCAACCGCATCTGACCAGCGCGGCCAGAGGGCCAGAAACGGTCAGAGGGAAAATGCCAAAAAATTTAAATTTCTGACGCGACTGCGCAGTAAAAAGCAGATTCTTCAAACAGTAAAAGCTGAAAAAGTACTGCACAGGTTTCTGAAAAGGTGTTCCAAAAAGTGACTGACGCGACCTGACATGACATTAATTAAAGCATCAGATTCCAAAAGGGCCACAAAACTCAAAAAAGTACTGCGCAGAGGTGACCAGTCGGCTGCAAAAGCTGCTGCGCGGCTGAGAAAAGTGCTGACACGGCTGACACGGCTGCAAAAATCTACGCGGACAGACCTGCGGCTGACCGGTCAGAGCCAGACCGGTTCAACCGGTCCTCAATACCGGTTCAACCGGTTTTGGCCAGGATAGTCCTGGTTAATTCTGGTTAAAAACAGCTGAGCTAAAGTTCAGCTCCGAAGTTCAGCTGGCCAAGCAAGTTGCTTCAAGTGAAAAAATTAAAAAAACTTAGCACTAAAATTCTTTCAAATTTTAACATTTCCACCAAGTTTTGAAAGATCATCACAAAGCTTTAAAACTATCAATCAAAAAAATAGTGAATCAAACAATCTGTGTGTCCATTTTCAAGTTAAGTTACGAGAATCCAAGATATTTAGTTCACTCCTAAGAAAGCAAAATCTAGTCTCATCGAGAGGTTTTTGTGAAGATATCGGCTAGTTGATTTTCTGTGTTTACATGACATAATTTGATATCTCCTTTTGCTTCGTGGTCCCTCAGAAAATGGTGTCTTATATCTATGTGTTTGGTTCTAGAATGTTGCACATGATTGTTGGCTAGTTTAATGGCGCTCTCATTGTCACAAAGTAGTGGGATTCTTTTAAACTCACAGCCAAAATCTCTCAAGGTTTGCTTCATCCATAGCAACTGGGCACAACAAGCACCAGCAGCTATGTACTCGGCCTCGGCAGTGGAAAGTGCAACACAGTTTTGCTTCTTAGAGCTCCAAGACACCAGGGACCGCCCAAGGAATTGGCAAGTCCCCGAGGTGCTTTTTCGATCTACTTTACAACCGGCATAGTCTGAATTAGAGTAGCCAAATAAATCGAAAAAGGAGCTCTTAGGATACCAGAGACCTAGATTTTGGGTGTGAACTAGATATCTCAAAATTCTCTTAACGGCCACTAAGTGACACTCTTTTGGGTTAGCTTGAAAACGGGCACACATGCACACACTAAGCATGATATCTGGCCTAGATGCACACAAATATAGTAGAGATCCTATCATTGATCTATAAAGCTTTTGATCTACAATTTTACCTTCTTCATTTAAGTCGAGATGACCACTTGAAGCCATTGGTGTCTTGGCGTGCTTTGCCTTTTCCATGCCAAACTTTTTGAGCATGTCTTGTGTATACTTGGTTTGGCACAGAAAGGTTCCTTCATTGAGTTGTTTAACTTGAAAACCCAGGAAGTACTTGAGCTCACCCATCATGGACATCTCAAACCTATTTGTCATAACCCTACTAAATTCCTCACAAAAAGTTTCATCAGTATTGCCAAATATAATATCGTCGACATATATTTGACAAACAAATAATTGATTGTCAACTTTGCGAGTGAATAAAGTAGAGTCTACTTTTCCTATTTCAAAACCATTTTTAAGCAAGAAATCTTTAAGGCAATCATACCAAGCTCTAGGGGCTTGTTTAAGCCCGTAGAGTGCCTTGTGAAGTAGGTAAACATGATTTGGCTTCTTTGGATCTTCAAAGCCCGGTGGTTGCTCCACATAGACCCTCTCTTGTAGTGGTCCATTTAGAAATGCGCTCTTGACATCCATTTGATATAGCTTGAAATCATGGTTAGTAGCATAGGCAATTAATATTCTAATTGACTCTAACCTTGCTACCGGCGCATATGTTTCACCAAAATCAAGTCCTTCCACTTGAGTGTAGCCTTGGGCAACGAACCGTGCTTTGTTTCTTGTAACCACGCCATGTTCATCTTGTTTGTTCCTAAAGACCCATTTTGTCCCAATCACATTTTGTTTGGGTCTTTGGACTAAGGACCAAACTTCATTCCGGGAGAAGTTGTTCAACTCCTCTTGCATGGCAATTATCCAATCCGGATCACCCAATGCTTCTTCAACCTTAAGTGGCTCAAGAGAGGAAACAAACGAGTAAAATTCACAAAAATTAGCTAAACGAGATCGAGTTGTTACCCCTCTCCTGATGCTACCCAGGATGTTGTCCACCGGATGGTCCCTTTGAATGGTATGATGGACTCTAGGATGAGGCACTGATGATTGTCTTTGTATTAGCTCCTCCTCATCATTCACTTGATCAAGAGGCACTTCACCATTAACACTTTCGTGTTCATCTTCTACCACAGTTGGCATCCTTTGGAATTGATTATTTTCTTCAAGGCTTGGATGACTTGAGGTTGATGGGTTTGCTTGGGTGGAGGATTTGTCACCCACCACCTTTGCACCCACATCAACAACCTCATTGGTCATCCACAAAGTTCCTTCCTCATAATCCTTTTCTTGAGGTCTCACTTCACCTATTGCAAGTTTCTTTATGGCCTCACAAGGTAGTTCTTCATTTCCTGCAGTGCCATTAGAAACATGCCCTTGCGAGCCATTAGACTCATCAAATGTTACGTCTATCGCTATTTCAACAAGACCGGTGGTATTTTCGAAAACGCGATATCCATGCGCATTTGATGCATAACCAAGCAAGAAACCCTCGTTCACTCTAGGAGCAAACTTTGAGCTCTTGACTTTCTTGTTAAGAATAAAACACTTACAACCAAATACTCTAAAATAATCAACTTTAGGTTTGTTACCAGTGAGAAGCTCATAAGCAGTCTTTTTGTAGATCTTGTGAAGATAGAGACGGTTGATTGCATGACAGGCGGTGTTGACCGCCTCTGCCCAAAAGTTGTCAGGTGTCTTGTACTCATCCAACCTGGTTCTAGCTGCTTCAATTAAAGTTCGGTTCTTTCTTTCCACAACACCATTTTGTTGTGGAGTGTAAGGAACAGAGAACTCATGTTTGATTCCTTCTTCGCCTAAAAATTCTTCGACACATGTGTTCTTGAATTCCGTCCTATTATCACTTCTCACTTTCTTGATTTTGAGCTCAAACTCATTTTGAGCTCTTCTCATGAATTTCTTCAATATTTCTTGAGTTTCACCTTTATCACTCAAAAAGAAAACCCAGGTGAATCGAGAAAAATCATCAACAATGACTAAACCATACTTACTACCACCAATGCTAATGTAAGCCACAGGTCCGAAGAGGTCCATGTGAAGAAGCTCCAATGGCCTCTTTGTTGTGACCACATTCTTTGATTGATGTGGGACTCCATGTTGCTTTCCTGCTTGGCATGCGCCACAAACCCTATCTTTCTCAAATACAACATTTGTTAGTCCAATGATGTGATTATCCTTTTAAAGTTTGGCCAAGTTCCTCATACCGATATGGGCTAGCCGGCGATGCCATAGCCAACCCTTGTCGGACTTTGCCACTAAACAAGTCTCAGGCGTCACTTTACTTGTTGTGAAATCAACAAGATAAAGCTTGCCCTTCAAGCGACCCGTAAAGGCAACTGAGGAGTCCTCCCTTCTAAGGATCTTCACATCCACATCAGAAAATAAACAATTATAACCCATTCCACAAAGTTGTGAAACGAACAACAAATTGTAGCTTAAAGAATCTACCAATAAAACATTTGAAAGTGATTGTTGGTCAGAGATAGGAATTTTACCAATACCAATCACCTTACTCTTGCCACTATCTCCAAACACAATTTCTTGTGCTTCTTGAGTTAGTTGCAAGGAATGAAACATGTCTTCCTCCCCGGTCATGTGATTTGTACATCCACTGTCAAGCACCCAACTTGACCCACCAGAGGAGTAGACCTGCAAAACAAATTTAGGCTATGCTTTTAGGTACCCAAATTGAATTGGGTCCTGCAGTGTTAGTTATAGCCTTAGGTACCCACACACTTCTTTTCATGACTTTTCTTTTAGTGTAGGCACCCACATATTTAACAACTAGTTTCCCTGAATCCCAAGTCAACATATAATCACAAAGGTAAGAATGTGAAATGGGAGCATTAAATTGTTGTCCACTTGAGGATCCCACTTCCTTCATCTTACTCTTTGTGGAACTCAAGTTTACCTTTACTTGAGGTAACTTGTCATTTGAGGAGTGAATCCTCCCCAAGACATCATATAGGGTGGTTCCCTCTATGAACTTGGGGGATCTCCACCCCTTATGCACTGTGCTAGGGTTTTCCTTGGATGAGTTGAACCCAAGCCCCCTTCTTCCATTGTTGGGCTTTAGGGATTTGTACTTGGGTTCAACTTTCTTTAACCCATCATTGCTAGAGCATCTTTTCAATATTCCTTTGACCTTCACCTGTGAGCTATTCTTCCTTGCATGGTTAGTTAGACAACAAGAAGCATGATATTTGGCACAATGTTTGCAAAAATTATCATTTAAGGAGCTAGACTTAGATTCAATCACTAAAGATGAGGCATTGATGTTCTTGCAATTTTCAAGTTGCACTTGAAGTTCTTGATTTTGAACACTCAAGCTTAACATGCTTGTTTCAAGTGCATTCTTTTCATTTGCAAGATTAGCTATAGAGGTTTTCATATTAATTACTTCTTTATCTTTATTCTCTATAGTTATCTTGACTAAAGATACTTCCTTAGTCAAGACATCTAGCATTTCATCTTTATTGTGTAGCAATTCTTGAAGCTCTAGGTTTCTTTCCTTTTCAAGGATAAGCAAGTCTTCTTGAGCATCAAGAGTAGCTTTTCTTTTATCTAGCTTCTCCATTAATTTAGTGATAACATCGTATCCATTCAAGCCAAATTCTTTAATCATTTTATTTTTCATGGCAATTTGTTCATCATCGTCATCATTTGGAAAATCATTACTAAATAAGGTTACCTTATCTCCTTTTGCCATGAGGCAAGTTGGAGTGTAGGAGTCGTCTTGTAGGTTGGTGAAGAGTTGCGAGCTTGATGTAGATTGGATGGCCACGTTTGCCACCACTTCCTCTTCCTCGGAGCTAGAACTCTCTTCATCGGAGTTCCATTCTTCACCAATATGGGCTTGACCATATTTCTTCTTCTTGAAGTATCCCTTGGTCTTGCCTCCCTTTTTGAACTTGTCCTTCTTGTATTCCTTCTTGGCTTCTTGTTCCTTCCTGTTAGGACAATCCGCTATGAAATGACCGGTTTGGCCACATTCATAGCATGCCCTCTTCTTTCCTTTCCTTTGGAACTTGTCATTTTTCCTTACAAATTTCTTGAATGTTTTGATGAACATAGTTGTGTCTTCATCACTTGAGCTATCTTCATCACTTGAGGTCTCGACCACTTTCTTTGCTTTGTGGTCTTTGTTCTTCTTGGGGGTGTCTTGTTCATTAGTGATCAAGGCATGAGAGTCTCTTGTCTTGATAGGGGCTTCTTCGGACTCGTGTTGTTGAATCTTTGCAAATAATTGATGAGGCGTCATATCCTCATAGTCATCACGATCCCTTATCATCCTTGCAAGACTCTTATCCTTTTCTTTATATGCTCTCATGAATAATCTTGTGACTTTGGAGTCACTCCAATCTTCACTCCCAAGCACTCTTATTTTGTTTACTAACACCATCAACCGATCAAAGAGTGATTGAAGCGACTCACCCTTTGTCCAATCATATCTTGCAAGCTCACTCTCCAAAGCTTCAACTCTATGTCTCTTAGCTTTAGGATCTCCTTCATGTGACATTTTAAGAATATTCCAAATGTCACGGGCATCTTCTCTTCCTTGAACTTTCCGGTATTCTTCCGGACAAAGACTTCCTTTAATTATGCTCACTGCTTGAGCATTGCGATGAACCTCTTGCATCATTTCCGGAGTCATCTCTTCTCCTTGGGCGGGCTTATACATACCTACATTAACAATCTCCCAAAGACTAGGATGCACACCGATTAAATGCGACTTCATCTTGTCGGCCCACTCGTCATAGTTCAACTCACTAAGAGTTGGTAACTTTCCAAGTGGGGCGGAAGAGAAGTTGGGGATAAAATTTCTAGAGTAATCGAATTGAACTTTACTAAATTCGTTACCTTTGCTTTTGGTAGATGATCCCTCGGTGTTGAGACTTACCTTGCTCAACACCTTCGACACCAAAAGATTCACTAGATCGTCATTGTAATCAAATTTTCCTTTACCTTTATCTTCTTCGGCCTTTCTTCTTGATTCTTCTTCTTCGGCCTTTTTCTTAGCATCTTCCTCTTTCATTTTGAGGAACATCTTCTCGGCAATCTTCATGGCGAGGTCGAGGACCTTGGGGTCCACTTCCTCACCGGAAGATGTGATGGGGATTTCCTCGAGGAGAGGATCCACATGGTCCCGTTGAGTAGACATGATCGTTTCCTCACGCGGTTAAGCGTAAAACGAGGTACGAAGCTTTGATACCAATTGAAAGTAGCCTAGAGGGGGTGAATAGGCTAATCTGAAAATTTTCACAACAAACTTCGAAAGATTGTTAAATACACAGTTCGACTGGTGCAGGCCAGTTCAATAGCTACGTGCGCAAGTTGAACCACTCTGAACCAATCCAACTGTTTTATAAACTTTGGACTAAAATCTACTCGAAAAAGTATTTCGCGAGTTCTTGTGAGAAGTAAGATATAGCTAAGTTAGAATGAAAAGATGAATATGTAAAGGCTATTTCACTTTTAGATAAACTCTACGGAAAAATCTTTATGTCAATCTTGCGAGTAAAAATATTTTAAGTTAAAGACAAGCAAGAACACAAGACACAAGATTTAATCCGAGGTTCGGCCACACCACAAAGGTGTCCTACTCCCCATTGAGGAGCCCACAAAGGGCCGGGTCTTTTTCAACCCTAATCCTCCAAAAGCCGACCACAAAGGTCAAGGCAATCTCTTATTATCTCAGCTCAAAGAGCGGGTGATACAAACTTCTTGGGGTCGTCCACAAATTTGGAGACTCCCAAGCAACCTCAAAAGATCTTGAAACCTGGGTTTCAAGAACACCAAGAAAGCACAAGAGGGGTTTGCACAAGCTCAAGTCTTTGTAGAAAGAGATGGGAGAGGAAAGCCAAATCGTGAGCACAAGCACAAACCTCACACCCAAGAGCTCCTCCAACAAGGTTGAATCTTGAGGAAGATTTAAGTGTGAGAGAGATGGGAGAGATGAGTGCTTTGTCTCAAGTTAGGTGAGCAATAAATGTGTGAGTGTCCAGTCGCATTGAAGAAGGGAGAGAGAGGGTTCTATTTATAGTCACGGCTCAAAAACTAGCCGTTTGACCAGAAACCTCGCAGAAAACCGGTTGAGCCGCCCCTAGGGCGGTTGAACCGCCCCCTGACAGGTCACCAGACTGTCTGCCAGTCTGACTGCCAGACTGACTGGCAGACTGACCTGCAGGCGGGTCAGACAGGTCAGGACCGGTTGAACCGCCCCCTGACACCCCTGGTGACCTGACTGCCAGTCTGACTGCCAGACTGCAGATCAGAAGTCAGAGGGGTCAGAGACCAGTTGAGCTGCCCCCCAGGACCAGTTTAACTGGTCTAGACCAGAGAGTTTTGGAGAGAAAACCCCAGCTCAGCTGCCCGGGGGCAAGTTCAGCTGGGTATGGTCAAAGAGGTCCACAGCTGAAGTTGAAGTTCAGCTGGAGTTGAAAGTTCAACTCAGCTGAAGTCCAGCTCAGCTGAAAAGCTCATCACAGCTGAAGTTAAGTTCAGCTGGAAAGCTTAGCTGCAGTTGAAGAAGTTCAGCTGCTTTTCAGCAAGAACACTCTAGGTTTCTCAACCCTAACCATGGTCAACCAAATAATGTTAGAGTGATTTTTGGTTTTCAAAAATAGCTTTTGAATTTGGGGACTTGAGCTATAGCAAACACATATACCTGTGCGGAAAAGAATAAGGAAGAATTACATCATGCAACACAAGATTTTACATAAATTTTTATACGTCCGTTGCATGAAGTCCTTGGTGCTTCCTTAAGTTCCTGTTTCTTTCTAATCAAACACTGAGAACAAAAACTGTTAGTACCCTTATTTGTTTTGTCATTAAATCACCAAAACCCTCACTTGGGGTTGATTGCACTTACAGGGTTCCCACATGCATTTGACACGGGAGCCCTCGTCTCTGGCTGTGGCCACTTTTGCATGTACCTGTCCGCAGCCCGGACCCGTGGGGAATCCGGAAGGGCCTCCGGAGGAAGGCGTGCTTCAGCTCCGTAGACCGGGGAACGCGGGGTCCCTCTGGGGTCCGTCTAGTTGTCTTCACCGGAGTAGGAACCTCCGGCGAAGATATCCTTCTGGTCCCCCTTGGGCGACTGATACCCGAGGTCCCGCTCAGCCGCGACCACCTTGCCGTCGTCCACCTTTTCCTTGTCGGGCCGACGGCGAGGCGGGGAGACTGCTCGCGCCGCTCGTTGACGCGTTTTGCGAGGTCAATGATCTCGCGACACTCCGCGTCGCTGTGGCGACCGTTCGGGTGCACATGGCATGAACCGCTGCTACCCTTCTGCGGCCGCGGGCGTTTGTTGCGGTCGCCCTGGCCTCCGGTCGCGGCTGCGACCACCAGAGCGGTGGACCACGACTTCTGGTAGTCGCGGTCCTTCTTCTTCTTTCCGTCCCGGAGGACGGCCCTCGAGCCACCCAACTGGACAGCTCCAGTTTGTGGGGTCGAGTGCCATGCACGGCCCTCGGCGGCTCTAGCGCACTTGTCGGCCAGAGCGAAGAGCGTGGGGACAGTTTCCACGTCATGTGTGGCCAACTTCTCCAACATTTTTTCATCATGTACTCCCTGTCAGAAGGCCTTGATGATAGAAGCATCAGAAATACGAGGTATCGTACCTCGCACCTTGGTGAAGCGGGAGATGAACTTCCGGAGGGTCTCCCCGGGCTCCTGCCTCACCGCATGGAGGTGGGCCTCCACACCGTGCTGCTGGTAAGCACTGGTAAAGTTCGCCACGAACCGCGCGCAGAGTTCCTCCCAGGAGTAGACTGATCATGGGGTGAGGTTCATGAGCCAGGTCCGGGCAGGTCCAGACAAGGCCACATGAAAATATGTTGCCATCACAGCGGTGTTTCCACCTGCTGACGTGATGGCGGTAACGTACACCTGCAGGAACTCCGACGGGTTCGTCGTTCCGTCTTATTTTTCCGGCAGGTGCGGCCGGAACTTGGGTGGCCAGGATGCCACGCGGAGATGATCTGCAAGAGCGGCGTAGCCCACACCGGCCAAAGGGACACCCGTTTGGGACTGGGTGCCCATTGGTGTCTGCGGTGCAACCGCAGCGAAGTCTTGATCGAGGTCGCGACCATCGATGTTCTGGCGGCGCTCACGGGCCCTTTCCAAGGAGACCCGGGCATCCTTTCCCGCACGTCTGTGGTTGAGCTCTGCCCGGAGGTCGTTGGTCTGGGCGCCCCTTACTGAGGGCGAGCGCACAGATGCTGACGCCTCGTGTTGGCGCCGGGATGACCGTGTCTTCGACCTGGTCGAGGTAGAATGTGCCATACCGAGCAGTCGGTCGACGTCGTCCCGCCATTGCTTCATGGCTCTTGGTGAAGCCGTGGAGCTTGGAGGGTGTCACAATAACTCCCTGGCTGTCGACAACGCCCCCGGAGACGCCCTTGATGGAGTCCGGGACGTTTGCGCTGCTGTGTGCTGCCGTGCGGCGTGCACAACAGGAGTACTTGGTACTGGGCGACCAGGAACCTGTGGTGTGGAGGAAGCAGCTTCTCCCTCCACCGCAAAGTCTACCGAAGTCTCGGCGCGGTGCTCAATGATCTGCACCATCATGCTTGGGCAAGGGATAAAGCAAAAACCTAATACCTAGGCCCCTACCTGGCACGCCAAATGTCGGAGAGCAAATCTTCGGCCGGGTGGCGGAGTGCACCCACCCTAAATCCTGAGATGAGGAGGGGCTTAGGCGTTTTGCTTGATCATTGGAATGAACGGGAAATACTCAAGAACACACAAGGATTTAGAGTGGTTCGGGCCGCTGGAGCGTAATACCCTACTCCACTGTGAGGTGTATTGCTTGTGAGCTTGTAAGTCTAAGGTGTGATCTCAGATTGTGTGTGTGTAACGTCGCATGCTTCCCCTTTTATAGCTGAAGGGGGGATGCACAAAGGTTCCAGGCCCCGATAGGTGGGCCCAGGGACGGAGCCGCTAATGTCTGTTGCCGAGACAATCTTCTTGTGCCCTGACGCACGAGATCTTTGTATCCTCGGCGTGCAGGGGAAGCTTCTTGTAGAAGGAAAGATGAGTACAGCGCGCCGCTCGGCACGGGCGCACTGTTTGCCAGGAGACTAATCAAACGTGTCGTCTGCTGGATGGGTCTGACACCGTCTGCCAGCGAATGGGACAGGGCGCATTAAATGCCGATAGGGTACGTCGCCCGTCAGCGTGGTGGCAGGCGGCGCGTCCTCTCCGCAATAAATGCAAAGGCTGCATGGCTGTATGGACCTTGCTTCAGGCTCGGCCTGCTTGCTTATATCACGGGTCGCATGCCACGCGGCAGCAGCGGGCCTTCGCCTGAGCGGGAAGCGTAGGGCAAGGCATGGACACTGTGCCGGCACCGGACCCCTACCCATGCCAGGGTCCTCCTCGTCTCGGAACCTTGCCAAGACCCGGACCTTACTGGGGGGAGCCTGGAGCTTATTCGAGGGACTCGGCATGTCCTTCTGAGAACCCCAAACCCGTTCGTACAGGGGTCCGGTGTCCCTTGGAGGTCCGGACCCATCGATGCACCTCGGGGTGTATTATCTTCCCTTGCCACGTGGTGCCCCTAGTCCTGCCCATGTGGTGGGGTCGGGAGCCGCTCTCCGTATGACCTGGAGGTACGGGTGCAATGCCTTCATACCGTAGAAGAGGGTACCCCTGATTCAGGGTACCGACAGAGTGTGCTCGGGGTTATTTTTGCTCACCGCATTCTCGGGTTTGTGAGTCTGCCCTCTTGGACTACTTTTGCCTTCTCTCTCCTTTGCACCTCTCCATTTTGCTTGCATGGTGTCATTTCCCCCCGTGCGATCCATGAGAGTCGCCGTCATAGCTTGGAGAAGAAGGGGTTCCTCCCCCCTCCCCCCGCCAAGATGTCTCGAGGTGGAGGCTAGAAGCCGAGGGCGAAGTGCCCCGCCATAGGGACGATGAAGTGATTGTGTTCGCGTACTTCTACGAGCGTGGGTTCGGATCGCCCCTTCATTCGTTCGTGCACGGGCTCCTCCACTACTACCAGGTGGAGATCCAGAACCTTCATCCCAATGTCATCCTCCACATATCGTGCTTCATCACGCTATATACAGGAAAAAGTATATATGCCAAACAAACCTGGAGACACGCTTGCCTCCGGGGGCAAAGCCATGATCTGAGATTAGGGAAGACCAAATTAGATTAGGGAGGTTGTTAGAAACATTTTTTTACACCATTTATATGAGAATTAGCCGAAGAAACTAACAGCCCATATAGAATTAAGGAAGCATATTAGGGGGCATTGCCCCCTGCCTCCACACGACCTAGATGACGAACGACATGAGCAAGAACGGAACCATCCCACCACAGACGGCAACGGCGACCACCGAGAAAACCAAATCTGCAATACCGAGCAAGAAGCAGGTGGCAGGGGGGCTGGAAGAAGTAAAAAAGTCTCACCGGCCTCTAATGGCAGGAGCACGGCACCTATGCCCATACCGTGGACTGCTGTGACGTGTGACGCCATGTCGACGAGTTCGGCGAACAGAACCAACACCGGCAGCCGACCAGGCCAATTCCTAGGTCCACCCTCGGAGCAACTGCAAGTGGGGTCGCATGGGACATGGGGGCACCAGAGCAGGGGTAGAACCGCAGCCTCGAGGATGAAGCGCGGGTGGACGGAGCGACGCGACCATTCCGTCGGGGCGACTCCGTGGAACAGGACAGGAGGGACGACAGACGACTATAGCGGACGACCACGCCGCCGACCGGCAAGAACGCCCGTGCAGCCGGCAAATGGCCCACCGCAACAGCGACAAATCTCGTCGATGAGGTGAATGGAGCCGTGGAAGACGACGTACAGGATCAAAAGTCGAAGTGATGAGAGGCAGAAGCACTGCAAGACGTGTTAGTATTCCTCATAGACAACTGTACATACACCAAGATTTTTGGATTTTGAACTCTCCGTCCAACAAAAGAACTCTCCCCATCACAAGCTCGCTCTCTAACTGACTCATGGCCACGCCGTACCACCCGCTAGCTCTCCGCCGTTCTCCATGAACCACCCGCCGTCGGCGAGCTCCCGCTGACCTGGTCATTACTTTCGCCACTTCCACTGTTGGTCCCGACGGCGCTCATGCGTGCCTCGTACGCGTGGCCGAGGTTCCTTAACCGGTTGAGCTCCGGCAGTACGACGGTTGCGAGGTCCGGCCGGTCCCTCCGCCGCATCTCCGTGCACTTGAGCGCGAGCTTTGCGTAGCCGAGCGCCTCCTCGACGGGCCAGTCCTTGACGGTGATGTCGAGCATCTGCGCGAAGGTGCCCGCGTCGATGGCCTTCTCGACGTGGTGCGTGAGCCCCATGGGTGGCCGCGCGGTGACCACCTGCAGCAGGAGCACGCCGAGCGAGTAGATGTCCGACTTGACGCCCAGCTTCCCCGTCTGCTGGTACTCCGGGTCGATGTAGCAGAAGGTGCCCGCCGTCGCCGTCAGCCGGTACTGCGTCACGCTGTCCGCCACCGACGGCGGCACCAGACGCGCCAGCCCGACGTCGCTGATCTTGCTCACGTAGTTGCGGTCCAGCAGGATGTTGGCCGGCTTCAGGTCCCGGTGCACCAGCGGCTCCGGCTTTGTCTGGTGCAGGAACAGCAGCGCCGTCGCGATCTCCGCCGCGATCCGGAACCGCTGCGCCCACGGGATCGGCGGCGTGCCGCCCCGACGGAACAGCCGGTCCTCGAGGCTGCCGTGCTCCATGTACTCGTACACGAGGCAGCCGTACTCGGGGCACGCACCGAGGAGGAGCACCATGTTGGGGTGGCGGATGCAGCTGAGCACCTCCACCTCCTGCTGGAACTGCTTCCTCCCCTGGTGCGCGTCGGGCCGGAGCACCTTGATGGCGACGGGGGTGTGGTCCAGGGAGGCGCGGTAGACGGGGCCGTAGCCGCCCTCGCCGATCTTGAGCTCGTCGGAGAAGCGCTCCGTGGCCATCTCGATCTCGTCGATGTGGTACTTGCGGTACCGGAAGTCGTGGTTGGAGATGGCATCCAGTGCGCGCACCTTCTCGTCGGCCTCCCGGCGCGCGCGCACCTCGGCGTTGCGGCGCCGCTGCGCCTCCAGGTCGGCCAGTCTCTGCGCCGCCTCGGCTGCCTCCATGGCCGCGCGGCACTTGGCCTTCTCCATCTCGGCCAGTGCCAGAGCAGTCTCCTCGGCGTGCCTGGCCTCCTCCAGCCGACGCTCCTCCTCCAGTTTCATCAGCTGCATCTCCTTGGCCCGCTGCTTGGCGTTGATGGCCTCCTTGCACGCCGCGTTGTACATGTCCATGGTCTGCTTGAGTTCCAGCCGGAGGCGCCGCATCTCGACCTCAATATCCCGTTGCGCCTGCGCCCGCATGCGTAGGTCAGGGGCAACGGTGTCCGGTGGGTTGGATAGCACAGAAATCACTCACGCCGGTGGCCGGTGACATGGGCTCCCGAGCGGGGCTGGCGGTGAGGTCGAGGTTGTCGCCGAAGTCCATGGAGGAGAAGCGCGTGCTCGGGCCGAAGTCGAGGTCGCCGCCGAACGAGTCGTGCCTCGCGGAGCGGGAGGGCGCCTCGGAGTAGTCCTTTCCCGGCAGGACGACGACGTTCTTGGTGGCCGAGGACGGGAGCGAGCGCTCGCGGAACGGTGGGCGCGTGGTGAGCTCCGGCAGGGTGCTGCGCCCGTCCATGGAGCGCCTGGCGTCAGGCATCACCGGCGGCAGGTGTCCGTGTCCCCTGGAGCCACGCCGAATGTACAGCCCCGATTCCCGGACGGAGTCGGTGTCCGAAGGGCTGTCGGCGCCACCGTGCATGGGCGGGACGCCGCACTTGGCGAGCCGGACATTGACGGACTTGCCCTTGGCCACGACGTAGATGTTGCAGTAGTCCGGCGCGCACTTCATCAGGGTCGACGGCACGTCCGCGTTCTTGAATTTTCTGCCCGAGGCGAGAGACGCATTTCAACTGACGGTGCGATCTAAATAACGGGAGAGAGAGAGAGAGAGAGAGAAAATCGGTGATTTGCGTACTTGGTGAATGCATTTCTGCTGGCTCCGCCGAGCGCAATGCTCTGGATCTTGTTTGCAGTGATGTAACCTAGAATGGCCTTGGACACGTCTGCCTCTTCCAACACTACCTCGAAGACATCCACCTGCTCGCAGCAACGATTTCACCCACAGTACAGTCATCTAGTTGATGCGCTTTATGCAGCAGGCCATAGAAATTTCGAATGTTTTTTGCGCTGTTGTTACATTACATTTACCCCATTCCGGTTGAAGAATCCTCTGTAGGGGACAAAGATCTCCTTCATTTCAGCCTCCAGCGCGCTCTGCGTCGTCTCGGCCATGGCGAACCCATCTGCGCATACGTTCAGTTCAAGGAAGCCAGAGCTCAGCTTCTCCTCCTCCTGTCCTGCTGCATCATCCAATGGGGGAAACGAACGACGTACGGTTGGCGGGGTAGTGGGCGGCCACGTGGAGGAGGACGATCTGAGAGGCGCCGGAGAGGAGGTGGTCCACCACCCACTTCGCGGCCAGTTGGCTGTTGCGGTCCCGGTCGATGGCCACGACGATGACGGGCGCCGGCTGGTGCAGCAGCGCCGGCGGCGACGCCACCCGGTACTCGTCCGGGCTGAGTGGGCCTCCTTGCATCGCGCCACCGTCCGGTACTATAAGGGTGCAACCGGCCGGTCAGTGGGTGGTGCGACGACGGGATGTGAGGATGGCGGCGCAGGAGGAGAAGGCAGAGAGAGGTGGAGGGAGACGGGTCGTTCCGCCTCTCCTCCTGCCTTTCTTCTTCCTCTCTCTCCCTTGCCTTCAACCTTTGTGTCCTGCAGGCCCTGGCCTTCTCCTTCCCCGACATCTTGCAGCTAAATGCCATGGCGCAGGAGCAAGGACAGCCTCATACTATTCTTGCACATCTAATTATTTCCCCCCACTCTTTTTTTTTTGCTTTAGCAAATATTGTTCGACAAGGGATAAAAAGTTCACTTTGACTTGGCATTGAGCAATCTAAAACAAGGGGGTCTTGAAACAGCAAAGACAGAGTTGGAAGAAAAAACTAAGGGATAGAGAAGACCTAAAAATGGCCAATGCAGGAAAACCATGACCATCACCTGATCTATCTTTTTTGTTCTTCCAACACACAAAGCTACAAAACTGTACAGTTTCCAAGAGTCCTTGCAGCCTGGTGCAGATGGTTTTATAAGGCCTTGGTCATGGTTGAGCCAGTCGGGTCAGTCTCAGGGAGGAGATGTCTGACTGACGAGGTTCATTCGCGATTGATTTAGAGGTATGGCAAACATCTATACTACTATATTAAGGCGGTAAGGGGTAGGCTGCCTCTGACATGTTCTGCCTTCCAGTGATCTGGTCCGTCCGATACGCTATAGAGTCCCTCGGTCGTCCGATGCATACACGCCCCCCCTGCACACCCGCTCGCGATCCTTGTTTTTCCTCTCCTGTTCAGATCCAAAAAACCCTAGCCTCATCACCATCCTGGTGCTCGCCTTCGGCGTGGTGTTCCCGCCCAAGGCCACGGCCGACGACGCCGTGCTACAGCGGTTCGCGCTGGCGCCCGCCGACCCGGCGTCTAACTCCATCATCTCCTTCAACGTCACCGCCACGGTGTCGCTCCGGAACCCCAACATGTACCGGGCCATCGAGTACGGCGCGCTCGCCGTGACCTTCTCCTTCAACGGCACCCGCTTCGACGACTCTGCGTCCGTGCCGGGGTTCAAGCACAAGGCGCGGAAGACGGCGACACAGAGCGTGAGAGTCGGCGGCGTGGGCAAGCCCATCAAGCTGACCAGACCCGGGGTGGGTGAGTTTCGGGCGGAGAACGACACGGGCAGCTTCGGCGTGGAGATGCGGCTGGACACGGTGCTCCAGCACAAGGGCCGATCCCACCCCACCTTCACGCCTCCTCGCGTCGTCGCAACCGCAGATCTGGCCAACGGCCCCCGACCGATCGACCCCCCTCTCCCCCTCGGCGCGGCGAGGCACAGGTGAGGCTCGTCCTGTTCCACGGCTTCTTCTGCTTTGGTAATTTTCTTCTTCCCCAACGCCATCATCCCCAGCGAGCGGCCTCACAACAGCACTAACCAGGGAGGGAGCCCCGTCCGTTCCCGTCGTCCCGAGCGAGCGGCCTCACAACAGCACTAACCCAACCTCTTCACGCTCTTCCGGGACTGGGGGTGGCGGGATCCTCAGCTGCTGACTCCAACCCCCTTTGATTTAGTTTCCTAATAATTAAAAACATGATAAATATGTCCCCCTCCCTCTGTTCCCCTTCCTCTCCCCGTGCAATTCCCACGACCCTGCATCCAGTTAGTTGCGTTGTGTATTAGGGAACTCCACGCGGGAGGTCACATCTGCTCGTCTCATTTATATTAGGGAACTGATTGTTTCTTCAAGACAGGAGATTTGTTCCTCTTCTTGCTTCTCTTTTTCCAAGAGATTGATAGCTGTTGTAGTGTTGTGTACTTGTGTGTGCTTTGAAGAATATTTGTAGGAGTGGAGAAGTTCAATTGGATGTGCAGAAATTTCTGGAAATTTGCAACAATGGATACGTTGTCAGTTGTCTGTGATCCTCTTCTTAAGCGATTGTGGTTGTGATCTGGACAATACTTGTTGATCTGGGCAATACCTTGGGAAGCAGGAGGCATTGACTTGGCGACCGGATGAGCAGACTTCGTGCAGTCAACTGAACTGAACCGCATCTGTCTACTCTGAGTGCGTTTGGATGAAGATACTAGAGGTTAAAATCGAATTAGATATAAGGAGGATGAAAGTGGATATCTGAATGGTTAAAACAAATTTAATATTTTAAAATGTGTATGTATTAAATTTGGTAATGAATTTTTTCTCCCTGTTTTGCCTCCCCTGTTCGACGTGCCCAACCTGAAGAAGCGATGCAGGAGGTTTGTCTCCACCACGCCCTGCCCCAGGCGCTTCGACCTCCGCCTCCACATTCGTCGAGAGCACGATGTGGGCAAGACGGAGCCATCGTCGAGCTCACCGTGCACGACCGCCTCTGTGACTCTTGCGACCGGTCCCAGGCCGACCCAGACCAGTGGCCCGCCGTCATGCAGTTTCGCCAGCGCGCATCGTGCAGTTGCGCCAACACCATGCCCAGGTGAATGTTCGACACCTATCGATATGTCGAACGCGTGCCTTCTGTTCCCGAATTTTTTTGCAGCGCACATCTGTCGCACGTTCTAGGGAGTCGGCTCCTCGAAATTCTGGTGTGCTCGTTCGTCGCAATTCTGAGATGTTTCATATCGTTGCATTTTTTTCTAATCCGGTGGAGCAGATGATGGGACGGGTAGGTGTAGTGATGGTACTTCTATGTCGGCTCCATAATTTTGGTCCCTTTCTTCGTTTCTATTGTAGTTCTAGGTTTCTACAACAAAGCGAGTCTAATTTTAGGTCGTCCTCATCTCTTTGATGCTCTGTCTTTATATCGCACACCTTGTCTAAGGGCTTTAACGTACTGTGATTAAGTTCGTGTTACAATTAAGTTTTGATCCGATTCATCTTTTTCCCTTGGTCCTGTTATCTATCATGTTTATATGAAATATTGAGATGATAAAAATTATTCTGGCAGGATATCATGTTCAAAATGGGTGTAGCATAGAGATGAAAGAAATGGCAAATGTTTATAGTTTCTGTTCTGCCAAGATTAGATGATTCTTGATTACTGTTGTGATCTGACGATATGGAATTTCAAGTGCAAAAAAACTATGCTGTGATGTTTTTATAATTTTGAAAGTGGAGGAGTGGCGCAGCAGCAGCGATGAAGTAGATTTTGTCATGTTTTATTTGCACGGACTGTGTTGCAGGGGACATAACTCTTAGCAATTGATACAAGATCTGCTATGGGTTTGCTAAAAAGAGCTCTTATTGGGGATGAACTAACTCAGAAGGAAAAGAAGGCTCTTCAAAGAACATTGATAGATTTGGCGTATGTTGTTCCTATAGGAATACTCATAATTTTGCCAGTGAGTCTTTCTTATACTTGTATTTCTAATTCTTGAACAAATAGAGGCTTATTAGGCCCACTTTATTATTTTATTTAATCTACGTGGAGTAATCCTTTTAACATTTTGCCTTATCCGCGTGTATTGTGGGCTACTAAGACTCTTGTCTCGGGGTTGAGTTCATGGATGATGCGCTGCTTTTCCTTCCTTACAATCGCCCTTGCGCCTTTTTTGGCCCAAGATCTTTATTGGTTATTGGTCTTCATGTGTTTTGTTTCACGGCATTGATTGCAATTTGGAATGCAGATGGATGGCCTCATATATGAGCTGAACCATGCTTCTTGCTATGATATGCCACGGGGGCGGAGGCTCTTGCTTCGTCGTATCCTCTTCTCTGGGAGCCGACTACGCCGAGATCCTCGGCCGGAGCTTCGCGTCCACCAATAGAATATTACTCTACCGTGGATATTCTTTATTTGTTAATGGGTACGACATTTATTTGTTAATTGTCTTTTTTGTGCAGTGCGACATTTAGTTGCATGTGAGGTCTCAGTTTCTGTGATTTCATTAATCTGATTTAACCGTGCACATTATGATGCTTTGTGTTATGATGGTTCCGCCTTAGTAATTGATTTGTCATATGCTTACTAGATTTCTGTAATAGAGGGAGCAAATTATTGAGATGCTATGCTGAAAGAGCCATTGTGTGAACTGTGAATTGTCTTTGGTGTCATCCTGAATTTTGATATTACATTCTGAATTTTGTTGTTCTATGCACATTGATAGTAACTTCTTTTGAAATTTGGGGATCAATCTATGAAGAGGGCTTTAGGTTATGTTTATGTGGTTTTCTCTGTAAACTTACCACACATTTCTCTTCAGTTTTGTTGTGTAGGCCTCGATTGCAAGAACTTGTAACTACATCTATGCACTGCTGCAGTAGCAACATAGGGATATTGAGTTTATGGAGTCTACAGATGACCAACGACAGTGGTGAGCTTTGTACCTGCCATTTCTTTCATTTCTAATCCATGTTGTAATCCCAATGTTCTTATCCACTGTCAACCTGTTAATCGTAAATTTTCACCAGATTTGGAGGGTCGTAGCACTGAATAGTGACACGCTCCTACACATAGCTGCATCACTAAACTTAGTACTGGTTGGTTGTGATAGATGCTGGTTATGCTTCTCTCATGACATTATAATTGTTTTCCATGTTTGTTTTTCACTTGTAGCTTAATGATGACAGTTGATTGAATCACCTATTTGTATTAATTAGCAACAAGAGTATGGGTTAGAGGCTCATGTTATGTAACCTAAAATATGCCTGGTCCAAAAGAATTGCATGTTGAAGAATCTTGCCAAACTTCAGTGTTATAACCTTAGGCTTGGTGGATGCTTTTAAACCTTTCCCTGAAGGGGGTGTAGGAACTGGGCTGCTGCCAGCATTAGCATATCCAGGGCTCATCCAGTCATTTGATTCAGCAGCTTCATTTTCTGTTCTGTCGTTATATTTCCGTTTCAACTGCAATAGGAAGGTTCTTGTTAGAATCAGAGCTAAATAAGGAGTCACATGCAGATGGTAACACGTAATGCTTTGAAAAGGATTTGAGATATAATATTTGTGAGCAAAGAGTTAACACTACTAAAAAATGCAATGTCATCCTGATAGTCTCCACATGCAAACAAGTGTAAAACCTCCTGAGAAAAATGTTGGTATGGCACAACTGGCAGTAGATATACCAGACTGATTAGACAATAGTGTTCTAAAGTAGCAAGGTAAAACTTTGTACAACAGTCACTAAGGTTAGCCTTGGCGACGGCGTGGGTCACACTTATTTCCCTCTTAACGAAACACGTGCTCAGGCACAGGAATGAAAAAAAAGGTTTCAAGATTTTTCAGTAGGTTCAGATGCTGTGCCTGCACGATGTGTCAGCAACATCTTCCTTTCTTTCAGGTATCGCACATCATCATATGAACCAATAAGCAAATTAGACCAGCACAGCTCAGTTAATGGAACCAGCAATCATTCGTTCAGTTGTTGCTTTCAAAGAGAGAGTACATGCACAACCATACAAAACAAAATGAAATAAACAAAACCCTTTCTTTCTTTCTTTCTTTCTTTCTTTTTCTGTTTGAAACCACATGACGGTTCTGGCGCGAACTGGCTTGTTCTGTGTGCTTGCTGTTGCTGGTATGGATGATCAGGCTGGGCAATCATGGGTGGCAGGGCAGCACAAGGCAGACATACATGCAAGGGGACGAGATGATCGGTTAGCAGTTATCAGCACTAGCTGTGTCCACCATGTGCCTATTATAATATAATGCATGCACATCGTCCAACAGTTCGTGATCAAAATCCAATGATTCCACGTCTTGAGAAAGGAAACAAAACCTGATACTATACTAATTTGCTTATTGGTTCAGATGATGATGTGCGATACCTGAAAGAAAGAAAAGGCTTGAGAAATTGAGGTTAAATTTAGACATAATGAAATGCGACTTAACTATATTAACAATTTAGAAATCACGTATCTAATTTTGTGCCTCAATGTGCTACACAATTTTAAATTTGTTTATGGATGGAATGAACAATCTGATAAATTCACACTGATATAGCTGAATATTTGATTTAATATGTAGGCAATGTGATATTGTCCATACTATAGTAATGAGTTGTGTTATGTAATGCTAATACTTAACATAACCACCTCACATGCCTGATCTATTAATATGTGCATTTTATATGTTTGGTTTTTCTTTTCTTTGTCCACATTCAGTTTTTTTAAAATTCTTTTCAGAAATCTGAGCAGTGTTTCTCGCCACATTGTTTCTGAACATTTCTATTCTCTTTCCAGGGATGCAAGGCTTGGACTTGGAGTGGGCGACAGGCGCTTCGGTTCCAGGGGCAGCAGCAGCGGCACGGGTGAACGCCGACGCGCAGAGGCAGAGCGCACCGCCATTATTCGCCGCCGGTAATTTTGCCTGGCGACGGATCTCGATTCCTGCAGCCAAAACCTTGGTGGAGAAAATGACTGAGCTGGTTCGTGCTGGTTCAGGTGGCAGCCGGTTCATCGGGGCGCCGAGCTTGAGCGACACCATCATAGACTGGGCTGGCGGCGGCGGCGGCAGCGGCAGCGCAAGTGAAGCGCCAGCGATGGGCGCCGTGCAGGACCAACAACAGATCGAGCTCCCGTTGTCACCCGGTACGTACACAAACACCTTCCGACCACCAAAACCTTCCTCCGCGAACCCAACGCGAGCCGGTGAAAGTGGAACAGCACGGCCGCTTCAGAAAATAAATCGTGAGCTGGTGCCCCCTCCTTCGGCAGAGGACGTGCCATTTGCGCAGGTGTACAGGTTCGTCGGCGACATGTTCGACGCTCGACGCGGACGCGCCGATCCCGGTGGAAGCCCACCTGCAGAAGCTGAAGGAGATGGACGACATCACAGCCAAGACAGTGAGTAGCAGCAGCTCAGCGCTGCTGAGCCTCTGACCCCTCCTTCCTCGCGTCTGTCTCGCGTTTCACGAGCCTTCCTCAGTTCCTCTCCTGTCGTTGAGCTGGACCGAAACCGTCTCCTGACTCCTGCAGGTCCTGCTGGTGCTGCGGAACCTCGAGAACAACCTGTCGACGCCCCAGTTCGAGCCTGTGGTAAGACACGGAGCGCTCTTCTAACGGCTCTCCGTTCTCTGGCTGAACCTGAAGCTTCATTTTCGCTCACTCTGCTCTTCTCTGGACAGACAAGAGCCCTGTCTGCATTACATATATGCTTAAAGTTCTGCCAAGAGGTCATTAAAAAGTCAGTCTACCATTTGTTGGTGCAGGTGTCGTAGAGTTAGTTGCAGACCATGTAGTTTGTGAGGAAGGGAAGCCCCTTTCGCCAGAAGCAGCATAGACTCTGGTACGTGTGATGGTTGTCATATGTTTGATTTAGAAGATATGCCATAATTCACTATGTAACTTATGATCGGTCTAAACTTTAGGCTCCATTGTGCCCAGTTTATGTGAAAACCGACCCATTCTCATTTTATCCTTTTCTACTCCATTGTATTGAGTCTCATTCGGTCTCTCTCTTGCAGCGGCTGCGTGGGATACATATGGCGACATTCCGTCTATACCTTGTGTGTCGCTGGTCGAGCGATGAATTTTAAGCTTACAAAGAAGGCTTGATGCACCTAGGAGCTGATGATTCCTCTTAAGCTTGTGTTTCGTGTATACACAACACAAAGGGCACTTGATGCTATCTGCAGAAAATTTTTGCTGGAAATGCGAGTAACGGTGAGATGATAACTTCCATAGTACCGTATGGATCAATTTGTATTGTTTTTATTGTAAGTGATTTATGTTTGATTTCACGACTATTTTGTTCCTAGATTATATTTTGCACGCAGGGTGATACTGCACTCATCGATTGGATTAAAGAAATCCCTTGTGAAGCAAAGGTAGAAGTCGTGCTTATTGATGATGCCTTTGTGGAAAGAAAGTGGATGAAATGCCTATTTTAACCGGATGCATATCTAGGTGATGAGGTAATTCATGATTAGTTTTCATTTGGTGACCCTGCTAAATATAAAAATATTACTCACTCTGATATTTTTAACCATACCTTACACACTTGTAGGTGATAGACTGTTACATAAATTTAATAAAAGCTCAAGAGCATCTAAAATGCCGATCTGAAGGTCGTGTACACATAGAAAATGCTTTTTAGTTCAACTTTCTAAAGCGAGACGGTGATGTTGAAACTAAAACAGATGAGTTATATCCAATTAAAGACATGTCACAAATATCTAGCGCTGAAAGAAGGGTTTTACTTTATCTAGACCATGACATGGTAAATAAGAGTTTGCAATCTACACAGTTAGTGTTTACATGTATTTTTTGCAATATTTATAATTGAGATGTAGGTGTTTATTCCAATAAATATCCGAGAAATGCACTGGTATCTTGCCGTGATCAATGTAAGAAATATGGAGATACAAGTGCTCGACTCACTTGGTAAATCATCCGGTCGCAATGACCTCATTAACACTGTGAGTTTACACAAACTCAACAATTACTAACCCCTTATTAACTTAAAAAATCTCAACTTCTAATTCTATGTTTTTATAATAATATCAAGATAAAAGGACTCCAAAGACAAATTGATATGGTATCTCAGCGTAAGGAATTAAAAGATCACAGGTGGCCAGACCTCCGAGTTGCTTCTTGGCCACTTAGAGAAATGGAAATGAAATATGCAAAGCAAACAGATAGGTACACCATACATTCTTCTTAGTTGCTATTAATATTCATTGTTGTTAATCTTGACATTTTTATCATCTGGTTGATGTAGCTCCTCGTGTGGCCTCTTTCTACTAAATTATATCGAATACTGGACAGGGGATGAATTATCTGATAATTTTACCCAGGTATATTATTACTACTATGAAATAGTATGCACATCTACAGTCAATGATACATATAATTGCTAAATAAATTGTTTCTTATTTGCAGGATGACATGTTACACTTTAGGAAAAAATTGGCTGCTATATTACTATTTTCAGATATAAACAAGAGAAAGGGGTGTCCGTTATACAAGTATGACAAAGAAGTCGATGCTGGAAGCTCCTCTGATGTTCAGATATTAGATAGTCCCACAAATCCTAAGAAGAGGAAACTACTTTGTGTATCTTAAGATAGCGAAGTATTGATGGAAGATGATGATGACCCCATCACTCAAGCAGACTTAGAAAGGTGATTTGTTCATGATTGGGATAAAAGAACTACTATAAAAATATCGATCGATGAGTGCACTAATGAATTTTTACTGAGTGGCCTTTCCACAAAGGAAAAGCCAGTGACCAAAGCCGATTTAATAGATGTTCTATGTGATTACATCATGACAATTCAAGATGATACGACATTAGAGTAAGTGCTTATTGTTTTATCTATTTTATAGGTACCAACTACGTAGAGTTTTGATATAGACTTTTGTCATGCTGCATTACATGATGACATGGGTGCAAAGTTTTAACCCTTTTAAGATAGAAATATCTGTCAAAACCTGCAAAACGTATTAAGGGTAAATCTAGATATGACTTTAAAAATGTTTTGACATGGTTGTTCGATTGTTGGCCATTAAAAAGGATTAGATTAATGTACGGTTGTCGATATATTTGCCTATTATTAAAAATTCTATATTGACTCTTTAAAATAGGTTGCGTGATATTGATAATGTTTGTCATACAAATTCTGTATATTATAGAGACTATGCATGAGACATGCAAATTAGCAAGACTCATACAAACGCGGAATAGTGTGCTGATGGGGCACAAGGGTAACTCATGCTCAGGTCTTAACATGTTTGGCTTCCGAGCAAACTTTCTCCAGACATCCAAGAAAATATAAAATCCGATCAGATATGTATCGATGCTCATCCTAGCGTACTCCCGTTGCAACGCACGGGCACACACCTAGTGTAGGATGAAAACAGTATGAGATCGACCGATGAAAGGGCTGAGCCAAGAAACCCTCCCCACGTCCTGTTGAAGGGAAAATAGTGGCTACCTAAACCTTATGGAGGTAGTAATAACCTTCAGCACGCTGAATCTCTCTGAAAGTAGACGGGAACAGGGCAACATGTGCAACTACCATCTCGGCACCGTGAAAAAGGCTTCAAAGAATGTTTGTATGCCTTTATTATTCAGTTGAAACATCATATAATAATTTTTTTGAAAAGGCAGGAGGTCTGCCAAGATATATTGATAAGAAGAATAACAAGAGGTTTAAGTCAATACAGTGACCGAAGCACTAGGCAAAGGTCCAACCTGAAGAGAAGTAAACAGAAATAAAAAACAGACCCCACTAAATAGTTGTTAAGGGGTAACTAGGTGCTTGGCCCCTGCCAAATTCCAGGCTGCTGCCTCACTCTTGATTTTGGCAATGATTTGTTGGCAGCTCGAGAATCTGCGATCAAAGATTCTCATATTTCGTTCTCGCCAAATCTCCCAGTTTACAAGGATCAATAGTGATCTGATGCCTTTCCTGTTGCATCCCGGCAAAAAAGCCAGCTTTTCCCACCAATGCCCCAGCGAGGGGGGTCGCCCCCAGTTAGACGGCTTCAGGCCCTCAACAGCTACCCAAACAGCAACTTCCTCCCAAATTCTTTTGATGAAACGACATTCCACAAAAAGGTGAAGCCCCGATTCCTGGGCAGCACGACACAAGACGCAAGTTGGTTCATGGGGCCAATTCCTGGCGGCTAATCGATCTGCTGTCCAAATGCGATTTTGAATTGCTAACCAGCTGAAAAACTTGCATTTTGGAGGCGCCCAATTCTTCCAGATGATGAGGTCATAATTTGTGTGAACAGAGCCCAAAAATTGTGCCTGATATGCCGATTTGACTGTGTAGCGGTGATCCGCAGTGAAATTCCAGGTGATGGCATCATCACGCTCTGGGTGAAACTGGATCTTTTGGACTTCAGACCAAAGAATGCAGAACTCATGAATGTGGTGGGGAGTAATCGGTCTGTCGAACAGCGCAAGATCCATGATCCAGGCATTGTTTGTGACCGCCTCCGCCAAAGATTTCCTCTTATTTCTTGATATAGAAAAGAGACGAGGCGCCAAGTCCTTTGGCCTTTGCCCCCTCACCCAAGCGTTGCCCCAGAAGGAGATTTTAGAACCATCACCAATCTCAATGGTCGTTGATTCCGCAAAAAGCAGTCTATCAACATCAGAGCAAGGAATCTCTAAGTTGTCCCAAATATTCCGTGATGAGGTGCAATTATGCCAGAGCCATCGCGCGCGCAAGGCACGCGCAAAAGCGCCCAAATCAAGAACTCCCAAGCCCCCAAGGGCTTTTGGCCTCGCCACCCGTTTCCAGTTGACTTTGCACTTTCCGCCCGTCAGTCGTTCAGAACCAGCCCAAAGGAATTGTCTTCTTTTGGAGTCTAGCAGGCTAATCGTTGCCTTGGGAGCATTAAGGGCGGTTAATAGATAAATTGGTTGTGAGGTAAGCACTGTTTTTACCAGAGTTAAGCGCCCTGCCACTGAGAAGTTTCTCCCATTCCAGCTACTCAGTTTGTTCAATACTTTGTCCACCAAAAACTGGAAGTGCCCCTTCCTGAGTCTAGTTGGGGTGAGAGGGAGGCCCAGGTACCGGATCGGGAAGGTTGCTCTTCTGGCTGGGAAGCAACTAAGGATGTCATCAAGGGGTAGCCCCTGGCAACGGATTGGGACGATCATGGACTTATGAAAATTGGTCATCAGACCAGAGGCCTCGCCAAATAAGGTGAGCAACTTGACAATTGTCTCAATATCCTCTTTTTTCGGCTTAACAAACAAAGCTGCATCATCAGCATATAGCGAGATCCTAATGCTGGGCGAGCTGTTTCCCAACTTGTTCAATGCTCCACTGTCCGCGGCGATCTTTAGAATTTTTTGCAAAGGGTCTATCGCCAAGACGAACAGAAGAGGGGAGAGAGGATCGCCTTGCCTGAGACCTCTCTCATGATGAATAGGAGGGTTAGGGACCCCGTTAACGAGCACTCTTGATGTTGAGGTGGAGAGGATAGAAGCGATCCAGTCAGTCCACCTCACAGGGAATCCCAAATTGCGGAGTAAGGCAATCAAGTAATCCCAACGGACGGAGTCAAAAGCTTTTTCAATGTCTAGCTTGAGGAATAGCGTGGGCGAATTGATACGCTGGAAGCGTCTAACAGTGCTTCTAACTGCAAGGAAGTTGTCATGGATGCTCCTTTTTTGAATGAAGGCACTTTGGCAAGGTGAAACTAACTCATTCATTCTCGGTGCCAGACGAAGAGCCAGGGTTTTGGTGATAATCTTAATGAAAGAATGGATGAGGCTTATAGGTCTGAAGTCCCCAGCTACCTCCGCGCCTTCCTTTTTGGGGATTAGAATGATGTTTGCTGAATTGATTAATTGGAGGTTGAGGCATCGATTATTGTAGAAAGCATTCACTGCAGCCATGAGATCATGCCTTATAATGGTCCAACAAGATTTAAGGAAAACACCAGTGAAGCCGTCCGGCCCTGGAGCCTTATCTCCTGGTAAAAGATCAATACTTCTCTTAATTTCCTCCTCGGAGAACGGCGCGTCAAGGCTTGATAGATCAAACTGCTGGTCAGAGATAATGTCCCAGTTAAGGTCGACAGATCTAGGGGTTGGCCGCCTTAAAGCATTATGGAAGAAATTTTGTAGCTCTTGTGCTTTTTCATTGTGAGAGAAGACCCACCCATTACCGGTCCGCAACCGTTGAATGAAATTTTTTCGCCTCCTGGAGCCAGCTTTCCGGTGGAAAAATTTAGTGTTGGCATCTCCGAATTTAAGCCAAAGCATGCGTGAGTTTTGCCTGTTTCGTGTCCTTTCAATTACCGCATAGCCAAGGATGCGCATCTTCAATCTATTTCGAAGGTTCACTTCCATGTCGGACAGTCCCCTATTTTCTTGTGCCATGTCCAGTCTTAGAATAACTTCTAGGGCCATATACATAAAGAGTCTAGCATCAGGTATTAACTTGGAGCTCCATTCCTTAAGCGCCCTGGCCGTGAACTGCAGTTTGAAGTACAGCCTATGAAAAGGCTCACGATGTTGGGTCGGTGCCAGCCAGGCTTGCTCAACTGTATGCTGGAAACCTGGTAATTTGGTCCAGAAATTCTCAAATCTAAAGGAACGTGGACGCCTCGGCATAGTAGTATTGGATAGGAGCAGCGGGCAGTGGTCAGAGACCGAGGATGATAGTGCATGCAGACCAAAAATTCCAAACATCTCCTCCCATTCAGAGTTGCAGAAGAATCTGTCTAGTCTTACGAGAGTGGGATGTCGTCTCTCATTGCTCCAAGTGAACTTCCTGTTTTGCAAAGGAATTTCTTTCAAGTCGCAAATGTCAAGAGCTTGCCTGAACAGAAGCATTAGGCGAGGGTTGACTCTAGAATTGTTTTTGTCGCTTGCTTTGTATGTGCAGTTGAAATCCCCAAGGACCAACCAGGGGGAAGGTGAAGGAGGCCTCTGTGCACTCATCTCTCTTAGAAAATCAGGCTTGCGGCCTCTACAAGATGGTCCATATACGACTGTCAGGTAGAAGGAAGCACGACGATCCTTAAGAGAGACATTTGCGGATATGTGGAATTCTCCGATAGTAAAATTGGACAATTCGAGTAGGTCGCTATCCCAAAGCAAAAGAATACCACCCCGGGTTCCACTATTTCCTTCCGCAGGTTTAAAACTGAATTTATTAAGCTTTGGTCCTCCAAGCGCCGTCACAATGGACCTGTCGACCGTTGATAATTTAGTCTCTTGCAAACAGGCAAGATGGCAAGTGGTGGTGGAGATCATCGCGCGCACTGCATCTCGGCGCGCCTGCAAATTTAAACCCCTTACATTCCAGCACAGGATGCTAAAGTCAGACATGGAGGAGAAAAGGACCCCGATTAATTACCGACAGCTGGATGAAATTGCAGCACTGCACAATAATGACAGTGAAGCTTAAAGGGGCCACCAGGGCCAACACAAGCATGGCTGTTATAGGTCTGAAGCAAAACAGCAACCCAATACAGTCCAGGGTGCTCACAAAAGTAGTAGAAACTGAACTGAGATTCATTGACATAACAAAAGCAGACCCACATCATCTAACATGGAGCTAAAACAGCCATCAATCAAGCCGCAGCAACTGCTCTGGCCTCTGCATGCATGGCGTCCACCTCCTCTTGGATCTCAGCTATAGCATCTCCAGCAATTCCCATCAAGGCCTTGTCGAGGCAAACTGTGTCTGGCGTATCAAGATTGAACAGAGCATCTAGGGCCGTCCCCATCTCCACAGTCAGTGGCTTCTTGAACCAATCCTGAAATTCCTGCAAAGCAGTATTAAAATCAGCAGCGTCATCTTTTGCCAAGAGACCAAGCTTGCGGCAGAGGACGCGCTGGGCCCGTTGCATGACATTCGTTCGAGGGCCGTTGGCAAGTCTGGCGCTACGACGTACCGTCGAAAGGTTGAAGCCGTGTCGCTGCTTGATTCTTCTAGCAGGTGCTGCAGGAATAGTAGATAGAGTGGTCGCTGGTGTTGTTACCCCCTCCGAAGGATGTAGCACTGGTCGCTCAAGTATGGCAGGCGAGGGCTTGGTGAATATGGTGTTGAGTAGATGGCTTTGCACGGTGGTTGACACCGCTGCAACATCTGTTGAAGGTTCATGCACAGCAGCTATCATCCGAGAGGAAGCGTCGACATTGGAGTCCGTCACAGCTTCGGCGTTGTAGCCCGCAGCAACCGTGCTGCAGGGAGAGCCTAACAGCACATGGTCCTCCTCAGACTGCACCAAAGGCAGTAGCTGCATAGCAGGGCATGTTGGAAGGGAATCGAGGATAGTTGTGAATGCTCGCTGCACTGGGATGAGACTTACGTTGTCTGCGAAGTTCATCCTGCTGCCATCCCAGACAGCAAGGTTGCTGCCGCCAGCAGCAGCCCCTGGGACCGGATCGACTTGGCCCTTAGGCACCAAGCGCGGTCGCCTTCGGTACACGCAGCCAACGCGGTAACGACCTTTAAGGAGAGCTGCAGCCTTCACAGCAGGGCGCGGAGAACCGTCGTTGCCACCACCGCGTGAGCTGCGGATGCCGGGACTGCAGGCGCCTGGTGGAAATCTGGGGCGAGCAGGATGCCGTGGGGGGGTCGCTGAACGGCCACGCCGGACAGCAACACGGGTGGAACGGCGCACACGGCTGCGTCCACGTCTCGCCGGGTCACGACCAATCGCCGGGTCACGACCAACATGTGGCGTAACCAACGACGCGCCTCCGGCATGACGAGGCTGCTGATCGCCGTGGAGGTGGTGACGAAGCTGCTGATCGCCGTCGAGGTGGTGACGCCGCCCGGATGAGTCATGGCGCTGGCCATGGCGCGACCCCGAGCGCTCCCGCTCGCGGTCCCTGGGAGCCCGCGAGATGCTACGAAAGAGCCGGGAGCTCCAACTGTCGTCGCGTCCTGGGCGGCGACCACGACGGTCACTATCACCATCCTCATCCCTGCGACGGTTGCTGCGAGGTGGTGGAGGGTCGTGACGGTCACGTGGTTCGCACTCGCCGTCAACAACACCAAGCCGCCAATCATACGCACGTGTATGCCCATGGCCATCCCTGGTAGGGGGGTCTTCCACCATATCAAGGTGGACGATGACCCTGAAGGTTAAGCCGCTACGCCCCGCCAGTGTCGCGTCGTGGGCAGTGTTGCTCCTGTCAACAATGGTCAGCCACGTTACCTTAGGTATGTCAGACGGGTTTCGCGCCCACGCCCACAGATTGAGCGTCGTAGCATCCTCCATTCGCAGCGACTGGGCTTCAACGTAGTCCAGCACACAGGACTTAGCCACCGCACGCTTGGCGATGGCATCGTTCCATGCGTGCAGAGGGATGCCTTCCAGGCACAGGCGCACGTGGGAGCCGAAGACGCTGTGGTCACCGTGGACGGGGAGCTGCCACGGCCTGACGCGGATGAATTAGTCACTGGAAGTTTTGCTAACTAGTCTGAACTTCACAGAGTAAAACTGTACTTGTCCTGCAGCTGTGTAGTGATACAAGAACCAACCAAGTTGAATAAATACCAGAAGAACGCTTACCGAGCAGCGACGGACTGTAATTTTGCTAATTTCCAGGCAAATGTTATGCAGGCACTCGGTTTCTTAAAGATGTCAGATACCGCAGAAGCATATCTTTCAGCCTCAGACAAAGATCTGACCACGGAGTACCCTATGTATTTTGTGAAACGTCGTCAATATATGCAAGGAGGAAACTGGCGTGTAAAAAGTTGATGAATCGTTTTGTACCGGTTGCAGGATGCACAATACTTGCGGCAGCACCAAACGCAAGATTTTTCTGATCTGTGTTTGGTAAAGATCCCCCAACAGGAATGTAGGACCTCAAAGAAATCTCTGTGCCAACCTCAAAGAAAACTCGTGTGGATGACATGGGCATAGCATACAGGAAAATAAGCGTGTTAGTTCCGCTCTGAAACAATCTATGTAGTGGAACAAGACTGTCTCTAGTCGTCAGACGAGAGAGGGGACGACATCGAACGTCCCTTTTCTAGCTATCATCATCCATGTTCTAGCTATCTCTAGATGTAACGTAACCAAACACACCCTTAAAAAAATACATAATCTTATCTCTTTTGCTGCTGCTGCCAGAGGCGAAGCTACTGTGTAGCCAGTGGGTGCAAGTGCACCCCTAAAATTCCAAAAATCAATTATGGTGTTCAATTTTTCACCATATAAGTAACCTCCACATCTCATCTTTATGCATCCACAAGTGAGATGTACCCCTTTATATTTGCTCTTACTTCGTCTCTACGTGAGCAGAGAGGTCTTCACATTTGAAAATTCTCATGGCCATCGTTCTATGCCTCATGTCATGGGAGCACCTGTGCTGTACGGTAACCCTTTAGGAGACACCAGATCGCAACAGATTTGAAGACACACGCAAGTGAACGGCGGAAGAGTGGAACGTTGTGTGCACGTAGGCGTAGCTAGTGCTACGCTATAGCTAAAAAACCAAGCAAGCGGTCGGTGACCTGGAAACGGAAGCTTCCCGGACACAGGCTGCTCCAAATAAAAGGGAGTCTGCTTCTTCCGATTCGAAACAGAGCCTGCCTAGAGAAGAACGCTGGCCGCCATGACATGCTCGATTGCCTGCCTGAGAGCGAGCTTTTCCTCTCGCTTTCAGTGGCGCGGCACGGCGACACATGCACGCAGCGAGATCACCCTCGGGACTAGCCACGGGCGGGCATGGGGCCACGGCCGGCGTCCATGAAAGGGCGCGCGCGCGACGCCCGGGGGACGGGGACCTGGAGAAAAGGAGTGGGGGAATACCACTACCACCGGATACGGCCGCGAAAGACGCGCTGAAACCGTAGCCGCTTTTGTCGCTAGCTCCGGTCTATCCAAGTGCACCTGCTCATCGCTTCGTCAGGGCCCGCGACAACTGCTCAAGTGCTCATCTGACCCGTGTCTCTTGTGGCTTCAGTGCCGCGCGCCGCAGCGGTTACCACAAAACCTGGTGCCGTGCAACTGAGTCAACTGCATGACGTGAATGATTAGAATACCATCTCCAACGACATGATGTATAAAAATATCATATAATTTAAAAATATATTTTATAAAATATAGGACATCAACAAAATATCTCGTTTCAACAGTAAATGTTTAAATATAAATTATAGAGTAGCACACTACGATAAAGCATATTTGAGACACGTGTCATATAATTTTTTAACCAAATTTTATAAAATTATATAATATTACATTGGCTTTTTTTGTGTAGAACCTTATATTTTAATTTAATTTACCAAGGCATTGTTGGGGTGCTCTTAGTTGCCCCTATATCCGTATGTAAGTGAACCAAAAATAAACTATTCTTCAAATGAATGAAAAGAATATTAAGGTAGTGTTTGGTTCCAGAGTATAGTAGAATGGAACCGCTCTGTTCTAGTACTAAGACTGTTTGGTTCGAATCAAAGTGGAACGGAACCACTCTAATATAGGAATATTCTCTGAAGATGCTGGATCTCTGGGCTCCAAAAAAACAGCCGGACCCGAGCGCTCCAAAAAACATACGCCCCTCACGGCTTCCTGTGGCCGCGTTATATATATATATATATATATATATATATATATATATATATATATATATATATATATATATATATATATATATATATATATATATATATATATATATATATATATATATATATATAATTTAATATTTGACAAGAACACATGTTTCCAAACGTAATATATATATGGTTATATTTAATATAATTATATTTGATATATATATATATATATATATATATAATATAGTGCTAAACATAAGATAGTCTTCACACTAGAACCAAACAGAAAAACAGAGCGGCTCTGTTCTGATTGCCAAACATAGAATGGAGCCATTCCATACCCAGAATCTGGAATAGAGCCATTCCGTCCAAATAGGCTCTGAAACCAAACACTACCTAAGGCTATGTCGAACGGCAGCTTACCACCGGTCTAACCACAGTCCACAGATCGAACTAGACTCTGGGGTGATCACGTGGTCAAAACCGTGGAAAGAACGACGTCCCATTTCCAGGTGTGTCTGTTCCTGTTTAAATATCGCCCTAACGATCATTATCAGTTAAACTTTCTCAGTTTATAAAAAAACATTTACAATATTATATATTTAAAATTTTATTCAGAATATATTCAGCGATATATCTATTAATATTAATTACATAAATACTAATATTTTATTTTATATATTTAGCTATAGTTAAACATATTTGATTCGTATAAAAAACGAGAACGACATAGACAAGAACTTGTTCGTCATTACGACATATACAAGAGCTTGTTGGTCATCTCAATACATGCGGATTAGGTGAAATTGAATGGATTTAAATCTCAAACAAATCAAAAAATTTATAATTTTTTCAGTAGATAAAAATAACCGAACAAGGTTTAAAAAGAAATTGTCAATATATATATATATATATATATATATATATATATATATATATATATATATATATATATATATATATATATATATATAAAGAGACCTATGTCGACATTTTGACATCTAGATTTTAGACCACCCAATGTTATTTTATTGTGGTAATAAAGAGCGGTGATCAACCAAAAATAATCGTCAAATTGACATGTCAGACGAAGCCTGTACGTACATGGTTTTTTGTGGCCCACTGTATTGTGCGCGACTGGCTGTATCCCCCTCGTCAGCAGTGGCAGGCATCGGGCATGCACGACGATGACACACACTCATATCTGCAAGACTTTCTTTCGTCCTGTGTCCAGAAACACCAAAACTTTTCCGAGGAAGCTGACAATATTTCGTCGAAACCTCCCCCGTATTTCCACGTCATGCAACCACCACACCACCCTCCACCTCCTCCGCGTCTGTGTACCCAGGCAAAAGATCGCACGCACCCAAGTTCAAGTTCGACCCAAACTGTTTCCACAGCACAGTGCAGGCCGGGAGGGGGAAAAAAAAGAAGGGATCGAGTCGAGAGACACTGGCCTCTGCTTTCCGTGTGTGGGGGTTCTCCTCTCTCTTGATGCTTTTTCTCCGCCGCACTTCCTACGTCCATGCAACAAGGTACCAAATCTTAACTAATCGCAATTGTGTGTGTTTATTTATTTATTTATTTATTTATCTATCTATCTATTCGTTTCGCACCGATCCTTCCTCCCTCCCCCGTTTTCTCCTCCTTTGACCAGTGCACGAGCTGACATATATACCCCCACGGGGCCGTCGCCGCCGCAGTCGCCTCAACCCGCTCGGTTTCTTTGCCTCCTCCGTGGCAATCGGAGAGCACTCGCCCTCGCACTCGCCCAACTCATGGTGGATTGACGGCATGGAGGGAGGCGAGGCTGGAGGCTTGAGATTCCTCCTCCGGTTCGACCCGGCAAGGCCCGGGCTCGACCGCGCGCTGCTCGGCTTCTCCTTCTCCGCCCTCTTCAGCCGCCTCGTCGTTGGATGGAGCAAGCATGGCCAGACGGGAGGAGGAGGAGGAGGAGGGTTTCCGGCGATCGCGGCGGAGGGTGAGGGTGGGGAGGGCTCCGGGAACGCCGCCGTGTCCGTGGCCGCGCTTGCCGCCGCCGCCGCCGCCGCTTCTCTCTGCCTCGCGGCGATGTACGCGTCCGATCAGCGGCGGCCTCGCCATGCTCGCGCTCGACGGCTGCCGGCGCTGGCTTCAGGTACGCGGTTTCGTTTTAGATTTGAGTTGACGACGCTGGCCTGGCTTGGATTCTGTTACCTATGGATCTTCTCTCTCTCTCTCTCTCTCTCTCTGCAGCTCCGCGGTCCCGTGCGCTGCATGCTCCTCATGATGGGCTCAGGATTCTGTCGTCAGACGACCCAAACGTGAGTTTTCCTCAGACTGGCGATGGCCGGTTTCGCAAACAAGCCTTTTGGACTGGAGTCTGGAGCTATGACGACGGCATGTCTGATGCTTGCCGATACGATCCTCCAAATTCCAGGACGAATCTCCGGACAAGGTGATCCACGGCGCGTCGATCGGCGCCGGAGACGACGAGCCGGATATCGTCGCGCGAGTGGAGATGGACGCTACCCCGCCGGCAGTTCCCGTGCCAAATGCCGACGACGACGACGACGACGACGAAACCGAAACGGAAGCAGAGGAGGAGGAAGAAGAAGAGGAGCGGCAGGAGCTCCAGCGGCTGAGGGAGCTGTGGCTGTCGCTGGAGGAGCGGGAGCAGAGGCTGGAGCTCCGCCTGCAGGAGCTGGAGGGCCTCCGGTCGCAGGAGGCCGCCGCGCGGGAGCTCGAGGCCCGCGTCGCCGCCGCCGACGCGGAGGTGCGGATCCTGCAGCTCAGTGTCTCCGCGCTGCAGGAGGAGAACGGGAGGCTCAGGGCGCGGGCGGAGGACCTGGACGCCGCCCGCGCTGAGCTGGCGCGCGCCAAGGAGAAGCTGCGCGCGGTCAAGGCGCGCGTGCAGGGCGAGCAGGAGGCGGCGGCGGCGGCGCTCCGGAGGAAGGTGGAGGAGCTCGAGAGCGGCGGGCGGGAGAGGGTCGGCGCGCTGGTGGCGGAGGTCGCGGAGCTGCGCAAGGCGAACGCCGCGCTGGAGGCGGACAATATGGAGCTCGCCCTCAGGCTGCAGGACGCAGAGCAGCAGGCTGCATCCGGCGCCTCTGCTAGTAATCTGGCCCCTGAGGTAATTGCTTTCTTAATTACTGTCTTCAGTATAATCCAGTTTTACGTATCAAATGTTAGTTTTGGTGAATTATTTTGTTTGATGAGCGTTGTAGACCATTGAAGATGGTACCTTGCACGTTTCTTTTTTTTGGAAAGTAGTTCGGTGCACGAGGTTCATACGTAGAGATGGCACTCGCGACCCGATATCCGATGGGTATTTACTCTATTAGGGTATGTATGTGGGCTAAATATTATACCCGTGGGTCTGTTATGGGCAAAAATCTTCACCCAATGGGTAAACGAGTATTAGAACGTTCCGCCTTCCTCCATACCTGTTAACCCGTGGGTATAAAATACCCAATATAAACTTAGCTCAAGCATGAACTTGGACTTTAGTCATCCATCTTTTTTACAATTTAACAACCTTTTAGACCATAATATCATAGAAGGCTTAACGACAATTTAATGGCCATGTAATAGAACATGTAATGTGCTATGTAGTACTATCCTAGTGTTACTATTTTATCCAATTATCTTTGGTGTGTTGAATGGATGGTTAAATGATGCTAGAAAATTTGTAATGGTATTTATATGGATATACTTGACATTTGTATAGTATAATATTTTGATAGATGTTTAATTTTCGTGGGTACGGGTGACCCGATGGGTGACCCATACCCACATGGGTATGAGTATGGGGGTAAATCCATACCCACCAGTGTATATGGGTGACCCGATGGGGTTATTTTTGTGTTGTGGGTATGAGTATGAGATAGTAATACCCGATGGGTATTTACCTATTGTCATCTCTATTCATATGGATGGTTCAAAATTCTTGTTCTTTTATGCGCTCGGAATAGTGGTCACAACGCGTGTTTTCTGTGATTTGCAAGTTGCAACTATGCTTTTATGGCTTTTTGGCACTGTATATTGTGCTGGGAATAAATAAAAGCGCTTAGAAAATGGTGGCTGGAATGTGTGCAAGTTTTGCGAATGATTAAAACCTACGTACTGCTCGCGAAAAATATATATTCTTGCGTTCAGGCCACTATACATGCTGGCGAAATGCCGTTTGGCCATTCCCTCCTGCTGGGAATAAAGGCTAGAATTCGTGCCAAATTTGCCTTGTCACTGTCACAGCTTTGTTTTGACTTAGCGCTGCCTTCTCGAACTAGGCTAGAGTGACATCCGGGGTTTGTTATTGATTCCAAAGCTAAAGTCGTGCTTACATCCTTCAACGACAGAGCTATTGGGTGTTCCGTTGACACGTTTGCTGGTGCGGGCGTGGAGTTTAGCAAGGGCTAAATGGCTCATTCATGCTGCGGTATCACGACGGTACAGGATAGCAACGTTTCAACACGACAACACCTTCACTTTTTTTTAAAAAAAAAACTTATCATCACCTTCTCTTGTTTGGAGTATTTCATTTTTTATACATGGATAATGCATCATGAACTTAGTCACCTCCATCGCATTTTTATAAGTAAAAAAGCTCAAGTTGTTAACCGAATTGTTGGGGACTTGTTCTCAAATGCTAAGAATTAAGAACAAGGCAACATAGAAAATGTTAATCGTTAATATCCTTCGTCCTCCGAAGCATTATTTCCCTTAGGAGATAATGACTTCCGGACGAAGGTGATGAAGGTCATACCTTCATCAATTCATCAAACAATGACGAAGGGTGAAATATAAAGAATGTAAAAGAAAACGTGAACAATCATTTATTATTATTGAGCATAAACAAAGATATTATTGAATTACAAGTGTACCTTCAATTGGAAGGAAATGACAGTACAAGCGTGACGCAAAAAGCGAATGCCAAGTCAGCGTGAACAGTACGGGGATACTGTTCACCTATTTATAGACACGGGACACAGCCCTTACAAAATTACATTCATGCCCTTTACATTTGATAATAACTCTATAGTAGTCTATTGAGGTCTGAATAGCCTTTTCATCTTTAAGTCGGTTCCATTCTTTGCTGTCGCGCCGAAGCTTTCCTGCTCGCACCTTCGGCTCTGAGTCAACCTTCGTATTATTCCGGTCCACTGCAATGCCGACTTTAGTCCGAGGGTACCTGTTTACACATTGTACTGCAGGAATACTGTTAAATCCTGTTTTTGAGGACCTTCGGACGCCGAAGGTCCCCAACACGAATCTACCTTATTTCTGCTTCATCATAAATCACTGGCAAGTGCTTCATCAGAACTCCACCTTATTGCATATCTATTTTCAAAGGGGGCGTTTCAGACTTTTGAAAACCCTCAAAAGACAAAAAGGCGAAGGGAATAGTTCTTCCACGGCTCTTTTACCTTGTTATCTTCACATCTCCTTCAGCAACCATTACCCACGCATTCCCAGTCTTCATGCTACCCGTTGATCGAATCTGTAGGCAAAACAGATTTCAGGCTTTCAGCTACCACTCCAAGTCCAAAGGACAAGCAATTTTTTTATAAAAAAAACCAAACGCCTTTGGAGCAAACTAACTTACCGCATTAGCAGAGATAGTTGCTAACACGATCTAGTTCAAAATCAGAACCTCTCTGTTTCTTACAGTTGGAATACCGTGAGCATATTTACAATTCTGAGCTTTTTCACCATGCTTTGATAGGTAAGTACAGGAGATGTCAGTATGCCACTGATTATAGCAGTAACAATTTTTTTTTGGCACAGAACCTCAACATTTTACGTGCAGTGCTATACTGAATTGGCCTTTTTTTTTTGTTGACATGCATGCAGGAGGGCATGATTCAGGAGATGACGTACCTGAGGGAGAGCAACGAGCGACTGACGAGGCAGATCGAGCAACTGCACAACGACCACTGCGCGCACGTCGAGGAGCTCGTCTACCTCAAGTGGGTCAACGCCTGCCTCCGCCATGAGCTCCGTGACCATGACGGCCAGCCCACCGCCGAGCAACAAGGCCCCAGCGCCGGCTCCAGAGACCTGTCGGCCCTGGAGCTGAGCAAGAGCATGAGCTTCCGGTCCAGCGAGAGGGCCAAGCAGCTCATGCTGAGGTACGGTAGCCCCGGCCTGGACCGCTTCGACCCTGCCCTCTTCTCCCCGCTGCACGAGTCAGTCGACGGCGACGGCTACGGCTACGAGCGGTCGCCGGCGCACAGCTACGAGCCCGAGCGGAGCCCTTGCGCTAGGCCCGCGACGGCGACGGCCTCGTCCTCCCCCGCCGCAGCACCGGGGAAGAAAGCGGGGCCGCGCAGGCTCAAGCTTCTCGGTAACATCAAGAAGCTGCTGCCGGCGGTCGGCAAGAGAAGCCACTCAAACCACGGGCACGGGCACGCCGGCCACGATGGCAGGAAGGCGCCGGCGCCGGCTCCGGCTCGGAGGGACGAGTACCTCGACAAGGCCATGCAGTGGCTGTCGGCCCACGACGTGCTCGACGGCGACCACTCGTACGTGAGCACGCCGCTGTCGTCGTGCGAGAGGACGCCGCTGAGCAGCGCCACGACCAGCACGACCGCGGACTCACGCGCCCGCTGCGGCGACGGTGGTGGTGGCCGCAGCGAGCGCGGGGAGGCGACGCGGCCGGAGGCGGAGCCGACCTTGGCGAGATCGAAGAGCGACGCCGGCGGAGCGTACGGGCGGGAGGCGAGCAGGTACCACGCGCTCAGACCTGAACACCCGGGCAGAGAGGCGGACGAGCCCGACGGGTTCCGTGCGCCGGAGAAGCGGGAGGCAAGGAGGCAGTCGGCGGAGGAGCTGAGGACTCCGGCGGTGGCGTAGTACTTGATGGCCCCATTGCAGTTAACGGATTAATTGACAGGAACGACTGTTAGTCTGTTATGCAGTGATGCACAAGGCTGTTTTTTTTTTTGTGTGTGTGTGTGTGAATATTTGTACTCATGTATGGTTAGGGGCAGATCTAGCTGTAGGACGGATGGAGCTTGATTAGCCCACCCCTACTGCCTCTCAAACAAAAGCCCTCCTTGAACCCCCTCCGTAGCTTTTTATTAGGAAGAAGAAAGAAGAATAATGGAGAGAAAGAGAGAGGAAGGAAGGAGTCCCTGCTAGGTTCATGCTCTGCGTCCGTACCCATGTATGGGTGAATCAAGATACAGAGTTTAATTCCCTTTGTATTATCATCAAGCTTTTCACAAATCCTGGTAATTCAAGAGCTCAGGAGACGATGGCAAAAGCATGGACGCCCCTCAAACTAGAGAACGGCAGCTTACCAATGATGTGATGGCCAGGGACAAAATAGACAACCCTTTGAATTTTGATCTAATGGACACACACTATTCATAAAGTTGTCTCGTCTTGACGCACCCATCACGATAGCACCACATGTCGACTTTGATTCCCTCTGAAACCACGAGCCCAAATAGTGAAACCCGCAAATTATCGTGTTGGGTATTTTTTAGGCTCAATCACAAAAACCTCGTGGGTGCATCCTCAATACACGTCCACTATGTATTGGACATGTGTCCCACCAGTACACAACCGTGTCAGAGACATAATTCGCTCTGACATGTCATCACGCATGTCGGTGTACCCAGTTGTCAACCATCGGGTCTAGTAAGTGAAGACACTGCACTCATCCATCGCCGCTAACCTCCATGACCTTCACCTTCATCGTTGACCACCATCTCTGGACTCCACACTTAGACCAAGAGACATGCTGCACAAAAACACTCATGTCTCATCCCATGACGCTACACTTGTTGACAACCACTCATCACAATCCAAATCACAAAGCCACATATCATCCTTATGTTCAAAAAAAAATCTTTCCTACAAGTACTCAATAGCCTTTTGTTGGTAAATCCTCCTCATGAATGGGCCATGGGAGAAGAGTAATTGCTTCTAGAGCATAGCCCCACATGTTGTAGGTGTTGAGCCCACTTTTGGGCAGGCGGACGGTCCGGCCCTTTAGGCCGGCCGGTACGTGGTCTGGACGGACCGCGGTGGTGGCACGGACGGTCCGCGCGTGCACAGAATCAGTAAAGGTTCTGAGTTTCTTGCGGGATTTGTTAGCTAAATCTACGGGATTAACTCGGGAATCGACTTGTAACGGGTCCAGACCTTCCCCTTTATATAGATGAAGGGATACGACCGATTAAACCCCCCATAATCGATCAAATCAACTTTACTTCTCGTTTTTACCTTATGCATTAGGCATAGCTCTAGTTTAGCCTCCCTCTACCTCAAATCTTCACCTCTCTTTGACTCTACGTCGACTAGAAGCGTCTTGGATGGCCTGCCGACGCCAAGACACACTCTAGGATATCTCCTCCCTGACGGGGTCCCTCCCGGGAGGCGAGATCTAGGTCTGCTGCGAAGAAGCAGACCCTATGCACCATCGCGGACCGTTCGAGCCCTAGGCACGAATCGTCTGGACGTACGCAGAGGAGGAGATGCTCCTACGTTAGGTCGTGGACCAACCGGCTGAAAGGGAATTAGGATTACACCTATTTCCTAATTGATTTTGGTGGTTGAATTGCCCAACACAAATAATTGGACTAACTAGTTTTTGCTCTAGTGTTTAAGTTATACAGGTGCCAAAGGTTCACACTTAGCCAATAAAAAGACCAAGTATTGGGTTCAACAAAGAGAGCAAAGGGATAACCGAAGTGTGCCCTGGTCTGGCGCACCGGACTGTCCGGTGTGCCACCGGACAGTGTCCGGTGCACAAGGGGACTTCACGCTGAACTCCTCACTTTCGGGAAAATCCAGAGGCGCTCCGCTATAATTCACCGGACTGTCCGGTGCCCCAGAGGAGAGCGACTCTGGAACTCGCCAGCTTCGGGAATTCGCTCCGCTATAATTCACCGGACATGTCTGGTGCACACCGGACTGTCCGGTGAGCCAGCGGAGCAACGGCTACCTCGCGCCAACGGTCACCTGCAGAGTCATTCAATGCACGGCAGAGCGCGCAGAAGTCAGGCACGCGCGTAGTGGCGCACCGGACACTCTACAGTACATGTCTGGTGTGCCACCGGACATCCAGGCGGGCCCAGCAGTCATAGCTCCAACGGTCGGAACCCAACAGCCTGGTGACGTGGCTGGCGCACCGGACACTGTCCGGTGTGCACCGGACTGTCCGGTGCACCATGCGACAGACAGCCTCCACCAAACGGCTAGTTTGGTGGTTGGGGTTATAAATACCCCCAACCACCCCACATTCAAGGCATCCAAGTTTTCAACCTTCCAACCACTTACAAGAGCTAGGCATTCAATACAAGACACATCCAAGTGATCAAATACTCTCCCAATTCCACAAAAGCTTTAGTGTTAAGTGAGAGTGATTTGTTGTGTTCTTTTGAGCTCTTGCGCTTGGATCGCTTTCTTCTTTCTCATTCTTTCTTGAGATCAATACTCATTTGTAACTGAGGCAAGAGACACCAATTGTGTGGTGGTCCTTGCGGGGAAGTTTTGTTCCCGGTTGATTTGAGAAGAGAAAGCTCACTCGGTCCGAGGGACCATTTGAGAGAGGGAAGGGGTTGAAAAAGACCCGGCCTTTGTGGCCTCCTCAACGGGGAGTAGGTTTGCGAGAACCGAACCTCGGTAAAACAAATCCGCGTGTCACACTCTTTATTCGCTTGCGATTTGTTTTGCACCCTCTCTCGCGGACTCGATTATATTTCTAACGCTAACCCGGCTTGTAGTTGTGATTAACTTTGTAAATTTCAGTTTCGCCCTATTCACCCCCCTCTAGGCGACTTTCAATTGGTATCAGAGCCCGGTGCTTCATTAGAGCCTAACCGCTCGAAGTGATGTCGGGAGAACACACCAAGAAGGAGATGGAGACCGGCGACAAGCCCGCTACAAGCCACGAGAAAGCTTCATCAGGAGAGTCCCGCAACAAAGGGAAGGGGAAGGAGAAGAAACCCTCTTCCCACAAGTCGCATCGGAGTGGGGACAAGAAAAAGAAGATGAGGAAGGTGGTCTACTACGAGACCGACACCTCATCGCCATCTACCTCCGGCTCCGACGCGCCGTCTGTCACTTCTAAGCGCCATGAGCGCAAGAAGTTTAGTAAGATCCCCTTACACTATCCTCGTACTTCTAGACATACTCCATTACTTTCCGTTCCATTAGGCAAACCGCCAACCTTTGACGGTGAAGATTATGCTAGGTGGAGTGATTTAATGAAATATCACCTAACCTCACACCACAAAAGTATATGGAATGTTGTTGAGTTTGGAGCACAGGTACCTTCCATAGGGGATGAGGATTATGATGAGGATGAAGTAGCCCAAATCGAGCACTTCAACTCCCAAGCCACAACCATACTCCTCGCCTCTCTAAGTAGGGAGGAGTACAACAAGGTGCAAGGATTAAAGAGCGCCAAGGAAGTTTGGGACGTGCTCAAGACCGCGCACGAGGGTGATGAACTAACCAAGATCACCAAGCGGGAAACGATCGAGGGGGAGCTCGGTCGCTTCCGTCTTCGCCAAGGGGAGGAGCCACAAGACATGTACAACCGGCTCAAAACCTTGGTGAATCAAGTGCGCAACCTCGGGAGCAAGAAGTGGGATGACCACGAGGTGGTTAAGGTTATTCTAAGATCACTTATTTTCCTTAACCCTACTCAAGTACAATTAATTCCTGTCAATCCTAGATACACACTAATGACTCCCGAGGAAGTAATCGGGAATTTTGTGATCTTTGAGTTTATGATCAAAGGCTCAAGGAAGATCAACGAGCTTGACGGCCCCTCCACGTCCGAAGCACAACCGGTCGCATTTAAGGCAACGGAGGAAAAGAAAGAGGAGTCTACACCGAGTAGAACACCCATCGACGCCTCCAAGCTCGACAACGAGGAAATGGCGCTCGTCATCAAGAGCTTCCGTCAAATCCTCAAGCAAAGGAGGGGGAAAGATTACAAGCCCCGCTCCAAGAAAGTTTGCTACAAGTGTGTTAAGCCCGATCACTTTATAGCAAAATGTCCTATTTCTAGTGACATTGACAGGTGCGACGACAAGAAGGGGAGAAGAAAGGAGAAGAAGAGGTACTACAAGAAGAAGGGCGGCGATGCCCATGTTCGTCGCGAGTGGGACTCCGACGAAAGCTCTAGCGAGTCCTCCGACGACGAGGATGCCGCCAACATCGCCGTCACCAAGGGACTTCTCTTCCCCAACATCGGCCACAAGTGCCTCATGGCAAAGGACGGCAAAAAGAAGAAGGTTAAATCTAAATCCTCTACTAGATATGAGTCCTCTAGTGATGATAATGCTAGTGATGAGGAAGATAATTTGCGTACTCTTTTTGCTAACCTCAACATGCAACAAAAGGAAAAACTAAATGAACTAATTAGTGCTATCCATGAAAAGGATGATCTCTTGGACTCCCAAGAGGACTTCCTTATTAAAGAAAATAAAAAGCATGTTAAGGTTAAGAATGCTTACGCTCTAGAAGTAGAAAATGTGAAAAACTATCTAGTGAGCTAAGCACATGCCATGAGACTATAGACAACCTTAGAAATGAGAATGCTAATTTGTTAGCTAAGGTTGATTCAAATGTTTGTAATGTTTCAATTCCCAATCTTAGAAATGATAATGATGATTTGCTTTCTAAGATTAAAGAATTGAACATTTCTCTTGCTAGCCTTAGAGATGAAAATGAAAAATTGCTTGCTAAGGCTAAAGATTTTGATGTTTGCAATGCTACCATTTCCGACCTTAGAAGCAAAAATGATATATTGCATGCTAAGGTTGTAGAATTAAAATCTTACAAACCATCTACATCTACCATTGAACATACTTCTATTTGTACTAGATGTAGAGATGTTGATATTAATGCTATAAATGATCACATGGATTTAATCAAACAACAAAATGATCATATAGCTAAACTAGATGCTAAAATTGCCGAGCATGAACTTGAAAATAAAAAATTTAAGTTTGCTCGTAGTATGCTTTATAGTGGGAGACGCCCTGGCATTAAGGATGGCATTGGCTTCCAACAGGGAGGCAATGTCAAACTTAATGCCCCTCCTAAGAAATTGTCTAATTTTGTTAAGGGCAAGGCTCCCATGCCTCAGGATAACGAGGGTTACATTTTGTACCCTGTCGGTTATCCTGAGAGCAAAATTAGAAGAATCTTCATAAGCTTCTAAAGGGAGAGCACATTTTAGGATTAACAAATGTTCATTTTGAGAAAGACAGGATTTGTAGCGCATGCCTAGCAGGGAAGCAAATTTGTGTCCATCATCCACACAAGAATATCATGATGACTGACAGGCCACTGGAGCTCCTACACATGGATCTATTCGACTCGATTGCTTACATAAGCATCGGCGGGAGTAAGTACTGTCTAGTTATTATGGATGATTATTCTCGCTTCACTTGGGTGTTATTTTTGCAGGAAAAATCTCATACCCAAGATACTTTAAAGGGATTCTTAAGACGAGCTCAAAACGAGTTCGGCTTAAGGATCAAGAAAATTAGAAGCGACAACGGGACGGAGTTCAAGAACTCTCAAATTGAAGGCTTCCTTGAGGAGGAGGGCATCAAGCATGAGTTCTCTTCTCCCTACACGCCACAACAAAATGGTGTAGTGGAGAGGAAGAATAGAACTCTATTGGACATGGCAAGAACCATGCTTGATGAGTACAAGACTTCGGATCGGTTTTGGGCCGAGGCGGTCAACACCGCCTGCTACGCCATCAACCGGTTATATCTACACCGAATCCTCAAGAAGACATCATACGAACTCCTAACCGGTAAAAAGCCCAATATTTCATATTTTAGAGTCTTTGGTAGCAAATGCTTTATACTTGTTAAAAGAGGTAGAAAATCTAAATTTGCTCCTAAGACTGTAGAAGGCTTTTTACTAGGATATGATTCAAACACAAGGGCATATAGAGTCTTTAATAAGTCCTCTGGACAAATTGAAGTTTCTTGTGACGTTGTGTTTGATGAGACTAATGGCTCTCAAGTAGAGCAAGTTGATCTTGATGAGATAGGTGATGAAGAGGCTCCGTGCATCGCGCTAAGGAACATGTCCATTGGGGATGTGTGTCCTAAAGAATTCGAAGAGCCTCCAAATGCACAAGATCAACCATCCTCCTCCACGCAAGCATCTCCACCAACTCAAGATGAGGATGAGGCTCAAGTTGATAATGGAGAAGATCAAAGAAATGAGCCATCTCAAGATGACGGCAATGATCAAGGGGGAGATGCAAATGATCAAGACAAGGAGGATGAAGAACCAAGGCCGCCACACCCAAGAGTCCACCAAGCAATTCAACGAGATCACCCCGTCGACACCATCCTCGACGACATTCATGAGGGGGTAACTACTAGATCTCATGTTGCACATTTTTGTAAGCATTACTCTTTTGTTTCCTCTATTGAGCCACATAGGATAGAGGAAGCACTTCAAGATTCGAATTGGGTGGTGGTGATGCAAGAGGAGCTCAACAACTTCACTAGGAATGAGGTTTGGCATTTGGTTCCACGTCCTAATCAAAATATTGTAGGAACCAAGTGGGTTTTCCGCAACAAGCAAGACGAGCATGGTGTGGTGACAAGGAACAAAGCTCGACTTATGGCCAAGGGATACTCCCAAGTTGAAGGTTTGGATTTCGGTGAAACCTATGCACCCGTAGCTAGGCTTGAGTCAATTCGTATAATATTGGCCTATGCTACTTACCATGGCTTCAAGCTTTATCAAATGGACGTAAAGAGTGCCTTCCTCAATGGACCAATCAAGGAAGAGGTCTATGTTGAGCAACCTCCCGGCTTTGAAGATAGTGAGTACCCTAACCATGTTTATAAACTCTCTAAGTCGCTTTATGGGCTCAAGCAAGCCCCAAGAGCATGGTATGAATGCCTTAGAGATTTTATTATCACTAATGGCTTCAAAGTCGGAAAGGCCGATCCTACTTTATTTACTAAAACTCTTGACAATGATTTGTTTGTATGCCAAATTTATGTTGATGATATCATATTTGGGTCTACTAACGAATCTACATGTAAAGAATTTAGTAGGATCATGACACAAAAATTCGAGATATCTATGATAGGGGAGTTGAAGTATTTCTTAGGATTTCAAGTGAAGCAACTCCAAGAGGGCACCTTCCTAAGCCAAACAAAGTATACTCAAGATATTCTAAGCAAGTTTGGGATGAAGGATGCCAAACCCATCAAGACACCCATGGGATCTAATGGGCATCTCGACCTCGACGAGGGAGGTAAATCCGTCGATCAAAAGGTATACCGGTCGATGATAGGTTCTTTACTCTACTTATGTGCATCCTGACCGGATATTATGCTTTTCGTATGCATGTGTGCAAGATTCCAAGCCGACCCTAAGGAAGCTCACCTTACGGCCGTAAAACGAATCTTGAGATATTTAGTTTATACTCCTAAGTTTGGGCTTTGGTATCCTAGGGGATCCACCTTTGATTTAATTGGTTATTCGGATGCCGATTGGGCGGGGTGTAAGATTAATAGAAAGAGCACATCGGGGACTTGGCAGTTCTTGGGAAGATCATTGGTGTCTTGGGCTTCAAAGAAGCAAAATTCTGTAGCTCTTTCTACCGTCGAAGCCGAGTACATTGCCGCAGGCCACTGTTGCGCGCAACTACTTTGGATGAGGCAAACCCTTAGGGACTATGGTTACAAATTAACCAAAGTTCCTCTTCTATGTGATAATGAGAGTGCAATCCGCATGGCGGATAATCCCGTTGAGCATAGTCGCACTAAACACATAGCCATTCGGTATCACTTTTTAAGGGATCACCAACAAAAGGGAGATATCGAGATTTCATATATTAACACTAAAGATCAATTAGCCGATATCTTTACCAAGCCTCTTGATGAACAAACCTTTAACAAACTTAGACATGAGCTAAATATTCTTAATTCTAGGAACTTCTTTTGTTGATTTGCACACATAGCTCATTCATATACCTTTGATCATGTCTCTTTCATATGCTATGTCTAATGTCTTTTCAAGTCTATTTCAAACCAAGTCATAGGTATATTAAAAGGAAATTGGAGTCTTCGGCAAAGACAAAGGCTTCCACTCCGTAACTCATCCTTCGCCGTCGCTCCGGGCAACTCTCCATCTTTGGGGGAGAGAGCATGAGTCCAAAGCAAAAGGACTCCGGCTTTGGTATAATCTTCACTCATATGTTCTATTTGCCAAAGGGGAGAAAATTGTTTAAAGAGGGCTTATATCTCACTCAAGTATCCGTTTTTGGCGATTCATGCCAAAGGGGGAGAAAGTATTAGCCCAAAGCAAAAGGACCGCACCACCACCCTAATTTTAAAAAATGATTTTCAAATTAGAAATTTCAAATTGGTATCTTGTTATGTTCAAAAAGAGGGAGAAAGTAGTATTTCAAAATTGATATATCAAAACCCTCTTGAACACTAAGAGGAGGATTTCATCTAGGGGGAGTTTTGTTTAGTCAAAGGAAAAGCATTTGAAACAGGGGGAGAAAATTACAAATCTTGAAAATGCTTCGCAAAATCTTATTCATTTACCTTTGATTATTTGCAAAAGAACTTTGAAAAGGATTTACAAAAGAATTTGCAAAAACAAAACAAGTGGTGCAAGCGTGGTCCAAAATGTTAAAAAAAAGAAACAATCCATGCGTATCTTATAAGTATTTATATTGGCTCAATTCCAAGCAATCTTTGCACTTACATTATGCAAACTAGTTCAATTATGCATTTCTATACTTGCTTTGGTTTGTGTTGGCATCAATCACCAAAAAGGGGGAGATTGAAAGGGAATTAGGATTACACCTATTTCCTAATTGATTTTGGTGGTTGAATTGCCCAACACAAATAATTGGACTAACTAGTTTTTGCTCTAGTGTATAAGTTATACAGGTGCCAAAGGTTCACACTTAGCCAATAAAAAGACCAAGTATTGGGTTCAACAAAGAGAGCAAAGGGATAACCGAAGTGTGCCCTGGTCTGGCGCACCGGACAGTGTCCGGTGCACTAGGGGACTTCACACTGAACTCCTCACCTTCGGGAAAATCCAGAGGCGCTCCGCTATAATTCACCGGACTGTCCGGTGTACACCGGACAGTGTCCGGTGCCCCAGAGGAGAGCGACTCTGGAACTCGCCAGCTTCGGGAATTCGCTCCGCTATAATTCACCGGACATGTCCGGTGCACACCGGACTGTCCGGTGAGCCAGCGGAGCAACGGCTACCTCGCGCCAACGGTCACCTGCAGAGTCATTTAATGCGCGGCAGAGCGCGCAGAAGTCAGGCACGCGCGTAGTGGCGCACCGGACACTCTACAGTACATGTCCGGTGTGCCACCGGACATCCAGGCGAGCCCAGCAGTCAGAGCTCCAACGGTCGGAACCCAATGGCCTGGTGACGTGGCTGGCGCACCGGACACTGTCCGGTGTGCACCGGACTGTCTGGTGCACCATGCGACAGACAGCCTCCACCAAACGGCTAGTTTGGTGGTTGGGGTTATAAATACCCCCAACCACCCCACATTCAAGGCATCTAAGTTTTCAACCTTCCAACCACTTACAAGAGCTAGGCATTCAATACAAGACACATCCAAGTGATCAAATACTCTCCCAATTCCACAAAAGCTTTAGTGTTAAGTGAGAGTGATTTGTTGTGTTCTTTTAAGCTCTTGCGCTTGGATCGCTTTCTTCTTTCTCATTCTTTCTTGAGATCAATACTCATTTGTAACTGAGGCAAGAGACACCAATTGTGTGGTGGTCCTTGCGGGGAAGTTTTGTTCCCGGTTGATTTGAGAAGAGAAAGCTCACTCGGTCCGAGGGACCATTTGAGAGAGGGAAGGGGTTGAAAAAGACCCGGCCTTTGTGGCCTCCTCAACGGGGAGTAGGTTTGCGAGAACCGAACCTCGGTAAAACAAATCCGCGTGTCACACTCTTTATTCGCTTGCGATTTGTTTTGCACCATCTCTCGCGGACTCGATTATATTTCTAACGCTAACCCGGCTTGTAGTTGTGATTAACTTTGTAAATTTCAGTTTCGCCCTATTCACCCCCCCCCCTCTAGGCGACTTTCACCGGCCCAAGGCTGCAGACCATCCGTGCCTCCGCAGAGAGCACCGCCAGGCGTTCCGTTCTGGTGTTTGGCGCCCAGATCGGCGCCAACACACTTTTTGGCGACTCCGTTGGGGACAGGTGTCTAGATCTACTAAAAATTAGGCCCTCAATTGGTTGGTTCTAAAGATCACACTGATATCTCCCTAGACAATATCCTGAAGCCGGTTGTTGAAAGTCTGACGACCGAGAGGCAACAACAATATGAAGACTACATGCGTCAAGCAAAGGAGAAATTCTTGTCGCAATGCACGGTGGATCGCCACGAAAAGGTTGTCAAACATAGAGAGACCGACGTCACATCTCTTCTATCTTCGCTTTAAGTCCCCAACGTAAGTAAACTCGACGATATCCAATCTATTAAATATTATATAGATTAGCAGCAAGATCAAATGAAATAACAGATTGGAGGGTTAGAATAATCAATTAATAAATTAACACGTGCGTTGGAGAAATTTGTTGCTCCTAGTTTTCTATCAGAAACTAGTAATAGGATATCTATGTCTAATACATTGGCAACAAATGGGGATTCACAGCCCCAACCATTATATGGTATGCCGATGAAATCATATCCAGGGCAAATACTACCGTCGTCGTCCCTACTTAGCAGATCGGCACCCTTGGACACGGCCAAACCGTCTGAGCTTATGCTTGGACAGACCGGCCCTTACACAGACCGTCCGGCTTTCCCTGCCAAATAGTCCGAGGCCGCACTAGGACTACCGCGTGTCGCCCTAATAATAGCGAACACAACCGGGCAGTTCGGATTTACCACCGGACATACCGGATACGCATACACAGAACCTACTGTTGCACACTATGCACCAAATTATTACCCACCACAGCAGCAGTACGTTTCGCCGCCTACATATTTAAACCACAACGCACCATATGATCATAGGCCGATCAACATTATCGATCGGTCGCGGAAAAAAGGTCGGCATAGCAATGCCCGACCGAATGAGCCCCACAGCTAGGGTCTGGTGGTCTGTCACCGGGCGCAATGGAGAAAATTAGGAAAGAGATGGCTGAACTATTTCGATATAGGCTCGGAGTTAGTGTAGCTAGAGTAGGGCAATCATATCAAAAGCCATATGATCACCGGTTTAACACTGTCCCATATACACAAGGGGCAAGGATACCAGAGTTTTCTAAATTTTCTGGTGAAAATAGTAGAAGCACACACGAACATATAAGTCAGTTTCTAGCACACCTATGCGAATTGGCCGATGGGGAAGCTTTTCGTATTCATTTATTTTGTTTATCCCTTACTGGTACCACTTTTGCATGGTACGTCGCCCTGCCTCCTAATTTCATTAATTCCTGGAATGATTTAGAGAGTAAATTTCATGAACATTTCTTTTCTGGGGAATATGAATTAGGGTTAGCAGATTTAGACTGTCTCTAGCAACGTCTTCTATATTCATCCACTATATATGTCCTTTACAGTCTCCTCTAAAATGTTCCATCCTTTATATCTCCTTGCTCTCCAACAACGTCTTTTAAATCATATCCTCTATACACAAATACCTATATTAGAGATATTTTTTATTTTTTTATTTTTGTATATACGTATTTGTCATACTCTAAAATGTATTGTACATATTTTAGTTTTGCTAAACCAATTGTTTAAAGTATTCAAATGGATAGAGAATCATTTAGAGAAACTCTATATATAGAGTATCCAGCAGTGTCCTCTAAATTTAGAAGGTCGTTTAGAGGACGTTGCTGGAGGGAGTAGATGACGGTCCCATCCTCTAAATTTAGGGTACATAACCCTTTAGAGGTCCTTGTTGGAGCTAGTCGTAGCTTCAGTCCGATAGAGACACAAAGAATCGGTTAATGATTATATTCGGAGGTTTCGGGGCACTAGAAACTGATGCTTTCGGATCCATGTCGCAGAGAAAGAGCTAGTAGGGCTGGCTTTTAATGGGTTGCTATCCTACTTAAAAGACAAATTAGATGGCGCCAAGTTTTTTCAATAGCTTAGCTACATCAGCGGGCTTTAGCTTATGAAAGCCGATTTAAAGAGACGTCAAAATTGACCGCCCGTACTATACATATAGTACAACATGATAGTTCAGATGATGAATCCACGAATGTATATACCATCGAGTTTGTTTGGCTAACGAAAGCCAAATCTTATGTATGTTCTTTACAGTCGGTTCAAAAGAATCGACAAGAATAGATTAAATTTACCTTTAATGTTGCCAAATGCGATAAAATATTCGACGAGCTACTAAAAATGGCAACGTTAAATGAACTCATATTATTCCTCCTATGGATGAATTAAAGAGACATTCTTAATGTAAGTGGCATAATTCTTTTTCCCATGCCACCAATGATTGTATTGTTTTTCGTCGACAGATACAATCGGTCATAAATGAGGGTCGGTTGGTTTTTTAGGAGATGCAAGTGGACACACAGCCATTTCCTATTAATACAATAGAACCCACAAGCAAAAAGGTCTTAGTTCGGCCCGAAGTGGTCGATAAAGGCAAAGGAAAAAATATCGTCATTGGCGATCCTCGCACGTCGAATATATCACAAGAAGAGATTGCTTGAAAAGCTCCAGACAGAAACACTAACAAGTCTGGAGGCGCCGAGGGCAGGCTCAATAGAGCAGTCGAGCAAAACTCCTTGACTCGAGCATCGCGGATTGTCCGGCACCTACGCACGGACTGTCCGGTGCTCATGCGGACGGTCTGGCTGACTCAGTTGGACAGTCTGCCCATGTCCAGAGACATCAGCCTCCACACAAAGCAAGGAAAGAGATGCAAAGGCAAAGTGCACATGGTCGGTCGGTCAAAGTCGGCCCTACTTTTGATTAGTTGCTCTCCAAATATGCTAGCAAGAAGGATGTTCTATGTGATCGGTCAACAAAGAAACCTGGTCACCCGTTAAAATAAAACGGCCCAAAAGGCGACGCAACAAGCATCGCATATTCATCATGTGATGTCAAGATGCTTTCCACCCGCCTACTCATCGTCGATGTATTGTCTTGTTCAAATATGGAATGGTATGATGATGAATCCATAGTACATGCATAGTCCCTTTGTCTATTCAGACTTGGGGGCACCTTCATTCTATACCTTTTGATCCATTGATCAAATGGTCATGGTCGAGAAAGATGCAATCCGAAACGACCTTTATGCATTATCACCCGATTGGATTAAAAAGCTGGTGACTTGCATCAGGCTTAGTTCTTACTTCGGAACAATATGACTTGTGAGATCTAGTGTTTTCCGAAGATTGTTGATAGTACATATACTTTTGGTTCATCAACCTTCACCAAAAGGTAGGGGGCATATGTTGAGCCCGCTTTTGGGCAGGCGGATGGCTCGGCCCTGTAGGTCGGACGGACCGTGGTCCGGACGGTCCGCGATGGTGACGTGAACGGTCCGCATGTTTGTAGAATCAATTAGGGTTCTCAGTTTCTTGCGAGATTTGTTAGCTAAATCTGCAGGATTAATTCAGGAACCGACTTGTAACGGGTCCAGACCTCCCCCTTTATATAGATGATGGGCTACGACCGATTGAACCCCCCATGATCGATCAAATCAACTTTACTTCTCGTTTTTACCTTATGCATTAGGAGTAGCTCTAGTTTAGACCTAGTTTAGCCTCCCTCTACCTTAAATCTTCACCTCTCTTCGGCTCTACGTCGACTAGAGGCGTCTTAGGTGGCCTGCCGACGCTAAGACACACCCTAGGATCTCTCCTCCCCGACAGGGTCCCTCCCGGGAGGCGAGATCTAGGTCTGCTGTGAAGAAGAAGACCCTCTACGCCTTCATGGACCGTCCGGACATACGCGGAGGAGGAGCTACTCCTGCGCCAGGTTGCGGACCGTCCGGCCCAGGGCCGCGGACCATCCGCACCTCTGCAGAGAGCACCGCCAAGCGGTCCGTTCTGGTCTTTGGCGCCTAGATCAGCGATAACAGTAGGTGCAGCATTGGAATGTGGATAAACTTTTGTGTGCATCTAGCATTTGCTTCCTTAGCTTCTAGGAGAAGGAAGTATTTGAACATCAGCCACCACCACCACTCATTCCTCCCCTTCATGAAGACCAGAATAAGGGAGAGAGAGTATAGACCATCCATTCCTTGTGTGTGTGAGTAAAGACCAACCCCTTCCTCCTTGTATGTGAGAGAAAGGAAGACAACCAAAAAATAGGAAAGAGAGGAAAAAGGAGATTAAAGAGAAGGTTTGTTCTCAAGATTGTGAAATTTTAGATCCCATTGTTTGTTGGAACGGTCATTTAGCCCATATAAATAGTGTAAATGCTAAACAATGGTATGTCATTCTCTTTTAATCACATGTTTATCCTATTTAATTGACTATGTAGCTCGTTAATAGTCCATTTAGCTTGAATAATAGCTAAACGATATGTGACTAGCAATTTACCGTTTAGCATTTAGGAAAATGTTGTCAAATCCACATTATTGGTGCGTCTAATTTGAGCATCATTTGGTGAGGCCTTTCCACTCTAATAACTGCCACAAATGTTATTGTTTATATCCAAGATCTATAAATCACGATGTATAGTTTTATCTAGTGCTATCTACAGATGAACTTGATATAATCCCACAAATATATAGTGGAAGAAGATTTGGTTGGCTTGGTCCCATGGTTTCTATCTGAATCTGAGGTTTTCCTTGTTAAATAGGTCGCCCCCTCTTGATGTGTGGATCAATTGTAAACTACAGCTACTACTGTCATTTCCTCCATTTATAAGTCTAATACATTTGTTTTCTCTCGTCTGAATAGGTTGAAACCTTGGGCTGATTTCATAGTAAGCTAAAATTAAGTGATTTAACTGTCACTAGAAAGTGTGTTAGAGTGGTTATCCTAACACTTTCATTATCATCCAGAGTCAAGAGTTATGGTGGGTTCAAGATGGTAGTGTCTAGTGATATAAACATGTTGTCCTATAGTTCGAACATGTTTGCCTGATCATGTGGTTAAATGTCCTTTAGGTTTAAACATGTTGTCCTATAGTTCGAACATGTTTGCCTGATCATGTGGTTAAATGTCCTTTAGGTTTCTTCTCCCTCATTCCTAATAGAGAAAAACCAACATTGTAAAACTTTATTTGCATCTCAACTTGAGAAGAACTTTCATGAACATCTAGGAATAAGTCTACCTAATAATTAAGTTGACGACCTCCACCTCTATAGTCATCGGTACTTATTACACAATTGTTGTGGCCGCACTATTGGAAGAGATATTTTTATGGGGTGCGACAGTTGGCGGTTAGGTTGTTCTCTCTATTGACATGCCTAGTTGGAGCTTTGAGGATATGATCGAATTTGTTGTGCAATAATATGTTGGCAAGCGATGGACAATAGGGAAAAAATAACATGGATCAAGTAGGGTTGAGGGAAAGCAATGCTACTAACCTTAGCGGTGGAGACACTATCAAGAACAACTAGCATCTAGCAGAAAAGGGGAAGGGTTCCGAAGAGGTTAATAGGTTATGTCTTATGTTTGTATAATTGATACAACTATTTATTTTATAATAGACGACTTACACATTGACACCAACTAAACTTGATAATGGTTTAAGCCAAAATCATTTTTTGTAGTTCGTTTGTTTTTTCCTGTGGGGCCTATTGGGTTTGGGATCAAATGGGCTAAGCAGACATTTGGGTTGGTTGTGATCGTGAATTGGTCAGGATCAATTTTAGTCTTAGAAGCGCGATCACATAACAATCTTAAACATGGGACTCGATGCCCTAACTCCATGCTCCCACTCCCATCTCTGACTCATTTCTTATCCACACTCTACACGCTGCATGTTGTAGTTTCCTCCTCCATGCTTCTCCCACTAGACGAAATATTTTCCTTCACCTCTCTTTCCTCTCTCCCTCTACAAATTACAACAACTCACGTTTATACGAAGTACAATGGTTATACGTATTATATGTATTGGATTTCTGTTGGAGGCCTAGTTGGCCGAAGATCCTCAAAACAGCTAACGTTCAGTATAAACATCGATATAAACAGGTGTATTTCAGACACATAAGGAAGGGTGGACGAAGATAGCCTTCGGCCGAAGCAGTATGCAAAGATGTCATGGCTAGATGCATGTGTGATGAAGGTGAAAGTTGGAGTCACCAGCTTTGTGTGCGAAAGCGACGAAGAAGAAAAGGTTGAAGATTTGTACAACAAGAAAGGAAGAAAAAAGACATTGATGCCCCTATGATATTTGTAAATCATAATTGTAAACTTTGTGGCCTTATTTGTAACTTCATAGGTGAACAGTGCAATGCATAAATGGACCTTTTTAGAGGATATCAAGCTTCGTCTCTCTTAGCCTTCGAAATACCTTCGAAATGTCTCTTACATAAAGCTAAATATACGTGTACATTTAATTTGTAGAAAGGATGAAACAAGAGAATGCCAAGGCATACAAGATAAATAGAAAGCTTCATTCTTTATCACACTTTTAGGCATCCTTACTTTGTCTTTGTTCTTGATTTATCCCTTCTCTCTTTGACTATACCTTCGAAGAAAGGATAGTTCAATGGAGAAAGTTTAAATCCTCTAATTTGTGTTGTCTTGTTTTTGATATCATAGAGTAATAAAAAAACAAATGAAGTGACCAATAGTTCTATTGCAACACTATTTTTTTAAAAAATACAACCTTTCAATTAACTGGAGAGAAAAAACAGGTTGTTCGGTCAAATATTTGAAGAGGTTTGGCTAACTTTCCGACCGAACCAGTAACCCCTTCAATTTCATTCGCCTTGCTCGACCGGTCAAAACCGAATTTTTATATCCCTGACCATAACTTGCAGGAAACAAACCAAGTACTCTTGCATCTTGCATGGTCATGATTTGTTTATGATGTAAGCAACTAAGGGAATGTTTAGGAACAAAGTTTTTCTGCAGTATTGAAACAATACTGTAGTATTGAGCAATACTGTGGTATTATATACTTTGAGGTGTTTGGCAATTCATCTGAAATCTCTGTATACTAAATTGTAGTATTGTAAATACTGCACTTGTTTTGCAGTTTTGGAAACTTTGGTCTCAACCAAAGTTTTTCTCTGTAAAGAGAGCGCCAGCTAGGTCCCGCTCTGGCTGATTGGTCTCAACCAAAGTTTTTCCCAAACACCTTGATGTATTGGATACTGTTGTATTCGAAAACTGAAGCATTGTAAACTGTAGTAATGTCATGACTAAATTATACTTTAGTATTTGAAAAACTGCAGTTTAGAAAAACTGTGTTCCCAAACAGGGCCTAAAGTATTCAGCAAGATGGCATCCATGCAAACCATGTCCAACAAAACACTGACTCAGGCAAATGGAAGATAACTGGTGTTTTATAATCTGAACCAACATTTTCTTTACTGTTTCATTACTAGCTAGAAAAATTCATAAATGATTGACCCTGAACATTTACATTGCACCCTCCAATGACCAAAAAAATGAATGACCAGATAATGCAAAGCCAATTGCTGGCCTTTTGGCAATCTCCAACCCAAGAGCCACCGCGCACATGGACTCAGGTAATAAAGCAGAGTCTCATCTGCACCCTCACCTGCCAGACCAATTCTACTGTGTAGAGAGCTACAAGACTTAGTTTCTCACAGCTAGGGTCCTAACCACTTCTTCCATGCAAGTCTCATGTGACCTAAGTTACATACACATACGATGCTTAAATCTAACATACAACTAATTCCTGTAAACCCTGGCAATCCGTGTGTCGCAGTTGCCGCCACTTTCACCTCTTGCCAGCTTGATATAGGGTAACATTATTGTAGAAACCAGTACGTTATATGGATCATATGACTCAGCCGCATATAGCCTCAACAACGGCTCTTTTCATAGTCCCAGGGCATGGATCTCCACCAAATGCATCTGGAACCACGCTTACCCCACAGCGCTCTTGACCAATGCAGCTCTGCAAGAAACGCCAATTGTAATTGTAGCTAAACACAAATACCGTTCGATGTTTTGGATTTACTTGACCAGTGTTTGCAGATCCTTTACCTTCCAAAATATGTCGTATGACTTGTGTGCATGGCAACCGCCTTCAGAGTAGCTCCCGCAGGAGCCCTGTGGTGTGCCAAAGCTGGCAAATTTTATGTGAGTCATTTTCCGTCCATGATCACACTGGAGGTGGACCTTGGCTTTCTCATAGCCTTTTGTTCGCCAGTTTGCCATCGATGGCTGCCATTCGGAGACATCAGCGCAGATACTCCCTGCTATTCTTTTCACCATCGAAATTCCGGTAGGATCACCGCCCCACTCCTCAAATATCACCAAAAGGTTCCCCGTCGGATTAAGCCATGAACGAGGAACATGGTACCTGAGCGAGCATGACATGAATATAAAGGATTTCAAATGTGAGCTTTCCAGGGATATTTCTGCATTGATATACGAAGTGCCTACCATCTCTGAGAAGAGTCACCACAGTTGGTTTGGCACTTCTTTTCATCATACTCTCCACGGTAATCACAGATCCCACAGGTTCCAGAAGCTTTGTAGCCAGGCCAGTACCTTCCAATACCTTGTCCATTTATCCAGATTTGACCTTTACCCATGCTACTCATATCCAAAGCTAATGGCTCATCACCATCAGGTGCATTGAAGAAAGCCTGCACAGGATACAATAAACGATCTTTTTGTAAAATAAAATGTTTTTCCCCACATGGAAAGCGATTAAACTTATGATCTTCCTTACCTTGTACCATGACAGAGGCTGCTTCTGAACAGGTTCTCCCCACTCTACTGAAGAGCTGCCACTAAGTGAATGAAGACTCAAAGCCTCACCTTTCAGACCAACCTGGACAAGTACAGAGTTATTTAGGTTCACATGTTTCACACATCATACATAAGGTTAAGGTTCATAACAATGACAGTAGTAACCTTATAGGTCCATTTCTGCCATGTGAGATCTCTTCTTCCCTCATTTAGGCCATCCAGTGTCACAGGACCTAGAATTCCAGCATTCCAAGTCTCAAAATGTTCTCCCACATTCTGCAGTGAAGGTTAACGGAATGAATCTCGAAAGGTCCACACAGCTCAGAGCCAAGAGTACTGTCAGCTGTTGGGAAAAAACGGTCCACTTACCGGGAGACCAACTGCTATACTTAAGCATGAAATAGTGTTACTGCCTGACCAAAGTTTCACATTTCCACTATATGTCAATTTTGGATCTTCTACGCTTCCATACACAGTCCCTGCCAATGAATTAGAGAGCATGATGAAAATCAAAAGGATATATAGAGAGAGAGAGACAGAGACAGAGAGAGTCCTTTGTTTTACCTGTTAGTTGTCCATTAACGAAAATATGCAAAGCATGACCAGCTGACATAACAGTTAGCATAGGATTCTTCCCATTGCTGAGAAACTGCTCATCCTGAGCAATATCAACGCTGAAAGTAAAACCTTTAGCATCTTCAAAATGTAAAAGTTATTATTAGATTTTTTGAGGAGTTAGGGACTTGGAGTACTCACTATGTTGTATACCATAAGTAGTCTGTGTTATCCCTTGTCACATTTATCTGTTCCAGTAATCCAACTGTTGCAAATGATTCGTCACCCAAGGAGTTTATATCCTCATTGTATGATTGCCATGTGAATCCTCCAGCCCATTCCATTTTCATTTGTGAAATCTGACTTCCAACCTGTATAAACATATCAGTATAAAAAGTTTTTTGCCAAGAATTATACAGTACAATAGCACCAAGGAAATGTTGTATGAACTCAATATTAGGGAAGCCATACAATTTAAGAAAGCAACCCAATTAAAATAAGAACAAAAGGAAGTTGTAGAATGAACAAAAAGAATCAGGTGCCCAATCTCACGCTGGCGGTGTTGTAGACTGTTGTTTTGCAGTCTGGGAGAATACTTATGGACCAGGGAGGTAGATCATAATGCATTCCATTGAATGATACCCTAGCATAAGATACTTTATCCTTGTTCTCAAGGAAGGCCACACAGGCATCGGTGCTTGATCTAAAAACAGATGCCTAAAGAGGAAATTACCAAGTCAGTCATGTATAAAACATTATTGTGTTCAAGAGCAGAAGAGTGAACTTTAATGCTGTACTAATTAACAACCTGCTGAGCATTGCCAAGTGAAGTTACAATTGGGTCTCCTGCAACCAATGCTGGTTCACAAAGCTTGATAGCTTTATGCAACTCCTTCAAGTGACCCCATTTCGGTTCTCTCAGCAAACCTGAGGAAGTGAAGGGGAGGAACTCAGTCAACTTGATCAACATAAGGGATTATTTAATTATGAAAGGATTGAAATATAACCAGTTCCCATTACGTACCAAATGCCCCAATGTATTCCGTCAAAGTAATGAAATTGTGCTAGATGCATTTGCTTTTGATTGCAAAAACATTTTTTCATGAACATGCCTTGGCATGTGTTTCATTTAGAATAGAATTAGCGCAGGTTACAAACCACCAAAACAGTGGTAGACAACCCAAAGTAACCTAGAACACTAAGAAAAAGTTGGGGAGGGGGTCATCAACCAAGACGCCCAAAAAATATGCTAAGCATGTGAAAAAAAAATAAAAAGACATGAAGAATCCAACCGGAGATGACACGAGCATCCACAAGCATTGGTGGCAAAGTATTTGCCGAAGGCGAGCCCCAAACAACCACGGCGGCAAACCATCTGCCACAAGGATGTGATCTAGGCGGTAAGGCATCTGCACATCTGCCCCCGAGGGGAGGAACATAATGTCAAGGATGCCATCGTCGCCAGCAGCAGCTAGCTGCTGAGCAAGGATTCACAAGGAACCACCACGTACACAGGCCCGCCCAAGCCACCCATAGCCATTCAGGAGCCGAACACCAGCCTCAGATCCGCAAACCAAAGCAGCGACTGTGGGCCAGGAACAGCGGCCGCAGCCACCAGCCAATGTGGAGGTGTCCCACAGCTGCGCGGCAGACGCGGGAACCTGATTGGGAGCCACTGCACCACAAAGAACCAGCCCCCAAAGGGAGGAGCCGCATGGCCGCGTGCCTGCCGAAGCGCTAGTGACAGTGCAGCCGCCGCCCAGTGCCCACCAGACACGAGAGCAGCCCACGTCAAGGAGCCCGCGAACGCGCACACGGAAGCAGCAGCACAGCACCACCACCGTGGGCCACATCGAGGACAGCGGGGCCCAGGAAGGGCTGGGGGTACCAGATCCCTGATAGCCACAGATCTGGCATGGAGGAGCGTGGATCTGGTGCTCGGCGAACGAGAAAACTGCTGAACCCTGCCCCGCGCTTCAACAGACTGAAATTCGCTCTCATGTGAAGTCGGACTCAACTTGAGGAGCTTAGACCACTTAAGTCATGTATAACCCTGAGCATTGAAACGATTCCAAATACGAGAGACAACTAAAGGCCTGTTTGTTTACCCCAATAGATTATATAATCTGGATTATTTTTGGATGATTATATAATCTGGATTATATAATTTGGATTATATAATCTGAGTAGTCCTGTTTGTTTACCCAGATTATCTGGCGTGTTTCTGTTGGGCGGCGGGCTTCTCCGATCCGATAGGCGCAAAAACGATTCGGTAGATTATAATGGCAATGGTGGGTAATTTCTAGGAAACTTGAAAGGGTAGTGAGGAAGTGAGAAAAAAATAATCTGAAATAAGCACCTCCTCACTTGCTTATGGATTATCATAATCCAAGGGGTTAGATTATATAATCTGAGCAAATAAGCTAGACTGTTTGTTTGCCTCTTAGGATTATTTAATCCAGATTATATAATCTGGGGGTAAACAAACAGGCCCTAAGAGACTGGATGATACAACCTTAGGCCCATAAATAATAAATACAGTCAAGACACGGTATGCATAGAAAGTCGTGTATAGACACACTCTTGATTTTTTTTGCACTTAGCCCTCAAGAGACACCTCTTTTAATTGGATTGTACATGCCCTTAACCAACTCAACTAGAGACCCTTAAGCAACAAGTCTCAAGTATGATTGCAGAAATAATGTCTGACCCATTTTAATAATAAAGGAGATTAGAGGTTACACTTATCCAACAATTTTAAGGGCTTGTTCGGTTTCATCAAAATCGATATGGATTGGAGAGGATTAGGTGGGTTTCAATCCAAAAGTCAGATTTTTTTCATAATTTTTTCTGATCTATTCGAATCAATAAGGCATAAGAATAGCCAAACAAGGCCTAAGTAAAATCTTGTAGTCCCATGTACTAGGGATTGTGGATATGAATATTACTATATCATGCTGTTGCCACTGCCAACAGGATAAACATATCAGAAAATACATACATATTCATTGAAGATGACTGGGGAGTACTATTAAATCAACCTTATAGCATCTATGGAATCATGTATACATGATACATTATGGGAAATTACGTAGCAGTAATCCTTACATGAGAGGAGGTTGATGCAAACTGTATAATGCATGCCTTTTACCAAAGTAGAATGTGTTCAGCTCACCATATTCATCAATAGGAGCATCATAGTCGTAGCTAGTTGCAATGAATGGACCACCAGCTGTGCGCCCAAAATTTGTTCCACCATGATACTGTAAAGTGGTGTCGTAAGTCATAATTTTGCTTATTCAATAATATGGTAATAAGCTTCAGCTGCATAGCATGAATCATGGGAGTTACCATGTAATAATTAACAAAAGAGCCACCCTTCTGAATAAACTTGGCCACACCATATGCTAGATCCTCTACTGGTCTATGTGGAACTGGAATACCAAATCCTGTATACCTGCATTCAAGAGAGAAGAATAGAGATATATAAGGAGAAAATTTTAAGAAATTACAAGTGCCAGGTTTCTTTTTTTTATTGAGGAAGCATTTATTAACTAAGGATAACTATTAACTACATCAAGTTGATATAACCATCTTGAGATCACTTCCGACATCTGCATAAAAGTACAAAGCCTATAGAAAGTTCTTTTCTTGAAAGATACAGACACACTAATGACTATCAATCCGGTAGACTTGAAACAATTACAGGTTCCTGGTTTCTTAAGTTAAGAAAAGAAAGCAAACTAAATTACCAAGATGTCCAAGCCTCAGTCCACATTGTAGGCTTGTGAGGTTTGTTTGGGGAGAACCAGTCACAATAAAATCCATTGCAAGTATTAATCTGCAACCATTAAAATAAACTAAGTTCTTGTTGAATGAAAACGAGGAAGAAAATAACAAACCATCCAACATAGGAGTATGATCAATCATTTAGTTTCCTTTCTTAGAAGGTGGTCACAAGTTCAGACCCCATCATATTTAGGGCTAGTTTGGGAACTCCAATTTTCCAAGGAATTTCTATTTTCACAAGAGAAAATGAACTAATTTTCCTTGGGAAAATGGAAATCCCTCGGAAAAATGGGGTTCCAAAACTAGCCCTTAAGAAATCCTGCCCAAGTAACACTCTTAGAGAAAGGGGGTACAGCCTACAGGACATACAATTGGATCCGGGGCATCATCTTCTTTGCACATGACCCATGGAACACTTGTGTTGAGCGCAACCGCCATGTTAGCTGCCCATGACGCATAGGCCTTGGCGGGCTCTCCCTGATCCCACTCCAAGGGCCCAAATTCATTCTCAATCTGCAAGGACAATTAGAATCCAATGGTGGGTTGCATTCAAAAGGTGGCACCATTACATATCAAAGGATATGAGTTGCAACTTGCAAACATACCTGGGAAAGAATTATTGGCCCTCCCTGCCATTCAAAGAGCCCTTCGGACTTCATCATGTCAACGATCTTTGTGGTGAAATTCTGCATCTCAGCCTGTTCAAGATTGACCTCAGAGTAAAAAAAAAAAGATCGAGTTTCGCAGTAATTTTAGAAAGAAGAAGCGCATAAAAAGCAGAGCCATAAATCAATTCTTGCCTTGAACGGTTCATTATCAGTCCTAAAGCTAATGCCCGGGACATACTTGAGCCAAACAGGGAAACCACTGCAACCAAAAGTGGGGAATAGAGGCATAGCTTAGCATACTTCACATCACCTTAACATCAATGGATCTGTGTTAATTATTCCTCACTAGCCAAATTTAAAGCACAGGAAAGGAATACATGACTGAGTTATTACACGCGAACACTCAATATCAACTACAAGAGCATGAAAACGACTTCAGGAAACCAAATTAATAACTACCAAATTTCCTAATGGTCTTTTTTTTCCGCAAGAAGAAACTCACACACACTACAAGAAACCAATGGTCACAGCAAGATGCAAGAACATCAATGTCGGCCAGAACATTTCGACTAAAAATAGAGCAAAACCAAGCAAGTTCCGCTTACCCGAAATTCCACTCGGCGCAGACGTAGGGGCCAATGCGGAGGTGCACGTAGAGTCCGGCCTGCTTCACCAGCTTGATGAAGTGCACCAGATCATACCGACCCTCGAAGTAGTACTGCGCACGGGCAGCCAACCACCACATCAAGAACAGCAGACGAAGGCGGGAAAGAAACCGACATTTTTTTTACCAGCGTAGCAGCGTCGGTAACTACCTGTCGACGGGAGGGCTCATGGCCGTTCCAGAAGACGTACGTCTGCACGACGTCGAGGCCGCCGTCCTTGGCCTTCTGTATCAGATCCGGCCACATCTGCGCGCCAGAAGAAACAAGCAGGCAGGCAACCAACCAAGGGAGTGAGACACACTACAGTACTACACCAACTCCAGCGGAGGGCCAGCTAGCCCGCATTTCCGGGGAGAGGAGAAGGACGCCATGCTCCGAAGGAAGGAAGGAAGGAAGGATGAAGACGAGCAAGAAAGCGGCGCGCACCTCGGGGACGCTCCTTGGGTAGTGGATGGAGCCGGACATCAGGATCCGGCGCTGGCCGTTCACCACGACGGCCTTGCGGTCGTAGGTGACGGCCGCCGACGCCGCGGCGGCGAGCACGGCAACCGCGACCGCGACCGCGACGGAGGCCAGGCCCGCTGGCGCCGCGGGGGCCATGGAGCGGGGAGGAGAGGAAAGGGAGGGAGGGAGGGAAGTGAAAAGAAGGGGCAAGCAAAGCGAGAGAGAGGTAAAAAAAGCCGCGCCTTTCGGTGCTTTCCCTCCACTCCAGTGGAAGCAGGTGCCACTGCCACCGCCCACCGGAAGGACGGACTCCGGTAGTGAAGCGCCACTCACTGTCACTGAGGGCACAAGATGACACTGAGGGAGGTATCAGTATCACTCTCTTCTTTATGGTGCTTCGCGATCGCATGAGATCTTCTTGCTCTATATTTGGCCTTTGGGATTGGAGAAGCAAGTGCTGATTAACCACCAAGCCCATCGCTTTTCTTGAACAAAAAAAATGTGTGTCCACAAGAAAGGGCCGCGAAGATCTAGGACTGGAGGGGTATGTATGAGAGAGCGTGATGGCGTGGGGGGAGTCAAAGGCAGCTACTACAGAATACAGTGTTGTTAATTGGAGAGAGAAGGACAAGAAAGGGAGACTGCATTGATGGACCCACAGGCCGTCAAGATGACAGAAGACTTTGGCGCGTGGAGGGGTCAGATCTTGTTGGGGCTGGGGGTTTGCCGTGTTGTGGGATGGGACCCAGTTGGCCTTTCCTCCGTTCTTTGCCGTGCCTTTGGGTGGCCCCCTTCTGCAAGCGTCGAACCGTGGACTGATTGTTCGTTCAGAAGAAACAGAAGCCAAGCCTGGTATAGTGTATAGTTTGGAGAAAACTACGTAGATTTTTCTCAAAATGAAATTCCTGTTCCACATTTTAATACATATAAGTATTACTATACCGCTAAACCCCAGCTAGAAAAAAGAATAATAAAGAGTTGGAAGTGGACTTTATATTAGGGGTATTTATTATTATACTTGCAATTGTGATTTTACCTTTTGTTTTTTAACTTTGTGATTTTACCTCTCCGTTTCAAAAAATAAAGCTTTGTCGTACCCTTGCGATGTTACGTGCAGGGTTAAAATCACAAAGTTAAAAAAGAGGGCAAAATCACAATTACAAGTTGAAAAAAATAGCCTTTGAAGCTTTTCTTTACATGAACTTATGACCCACTTTTTTTGTTAACAGAGTTTTAAAAGCTGCATGTAATAGCTAGCAGTAAAAAACATAGAGCAGAGAATGAAAAAAAAACACATGAGGCGGAGTTGTCCCAACCGGACTAGCTAGTATCGTCGTTCATCGGTGCCACATGGGTTGCAGGCAGCTGCCAAAATGTTCACTGGATTTTATGCCCGTGGAAGGACAAGGGAGAATCGTTTGTTTATTATTGAGGCGCGGTGCGTGGTGCCGTGGTGGCCATGTCGTCTACGACGAGGAGTTGAGATCCTGACGTACTTACTGTACAAGCGTGCGCGCACAGCAATGCATCATTCGGTGCCTCCCGCTGCAGACGGGCACCGGCCATGCCAACCCAGCATGCATGGCACTGGCACGGGGTCACGGAGAGGATCAGGTCAGACATCACAAGAACAGAGAGCCCTGGACGTTGGGTCATGTCCTGCGGCTCTCACGTTTTTTTTTAGCGGTGGCAGCGGCAGACTGTTTGGAGCACCACCTATGCTATACCAGCTGGAACAATAGTGGGGTGGGCGAGTGATGACTCACGGTTTTACGACAGAGTTAATGTGCAAGTTCCCAACGTGTCAGAGAGTTATATGGTTCTCCTGTTTTTTATAGATTTTTATTCTCAGTAGTCAGTAACGACTTCCATATTTAATTATTAGGCTATCTCAAACTCCATTACGTGAGTCTACAGTGCAAAAACATAGTTAAATTGTTGGATATTATCTATATACTACTCTATTAACACGTAAGGAGGGCGTCCACCAGGTACGCCATACCCCCCGCCTCAGTAGATCACGCCTATCGTCGTCCTCCTCGCACGCGATTTGCGCACCCAGCGCGATTTCACCTACCCTCTAGCCGACCTTTTTCTCCTTCTTCATTGACCTGTCACCGACGCCGTCGTCATCTCCTCCCTGTGCTCCGTCTCCTCGCCCTTCTCCGCGTCGGGCGCTAATGCTGGGAATTGGGCCGGGTCGGGCCAGCCCGGCCCAAGCCCATCGTGCTTCGTGCCAAACGGGTTCGGACCAAGAAAGCCCAACAAACTTTTGGGCCGTGCCGTACCAGCTCGAAGTGCAAAAACAGTGGCCCAGCCCGGCCCTAAACCACGTCGTGCCTTCATTGGGCCGTGCCGGCCCAAGCCCGGCCCGAATATTTAACCGTATAATATCAAAATATTACAACCACATAAAGTACATAACTTACTAAATTAAAGATATTAAACAATCCTAACATCATTTGACCATATAAACTCTAAATATCACACCAATATAAAGGTGATATCTTACTAAATTAAAGAAATTAAATAAATTGGGCCTAATTAGGCCGTGCCGGCCCAAGCCCCGTCCATCTGTGCGGGCCGTGCTGGGGGCCCGATGGGTCGGAATTTGAGGCCCAGCCTAGGCCCGGCTTCGGGCCGTGCTAGCCCGGTCTATATTATTTAGTGTCGGACCGTGCTTTGAGCTGCTGTTTTTGGGTCGTGCTCGTGCTGGCCCGAAAAGCCCAGCCCATACTCCCAGCACTATCCGGCGCTGTCTCTTCCCCGTCCTCCGTCTCCTCGTATTGCCCCTCTCCTATCCCGGTCCCTGCCCCTCTCCCATCTCGCGCCCCACCCCGCCCCCGCGAGGCCACGACGTAGATCCTGCCCATATCATCGCCCCCGCCACCGCCCCCACACCTCCCTCTCCTTGTGTCCACCTCATCATCCTCGTGACGCTATCACTCCTCCTCACGTAACACCCCCCCCCCCCCCCCCCCCTCGCCGCGTCCTGCAGCCCCCGCCCCTGCCCAGCCATGCGATGCCTGTACCGCAGCCCCGTGCCCGCCACTCCTCGCGCAAACCCCCCGTTCCTCCTCCCAGCCACGAAACCGAAACGAAGGTCAGGCGATCAGCCGCAGCCCGAGGCGGTGGAACCGCAAAACGACGCCTCCTCCAGCGCCGCCGGGAGCAAGAAGATCAAGAAATCCAAGGCCCGGGGGAAAGTGCACAGCGGGCTGGGTGTGAAGCTGGTGAACCTCGACGCCGGCAACAAGGACCTGCTACTGTCGCGGGTGGGAGAGCAGCAACGGCACAATCGTAAAGGGGCAAGGGTACATCGATTTCATCTGTGAGTGCGGGTTGAAGGCGAACGACAAGTCTGGGCGTTCGTTCAGCCCCGCTTCCGTCTCTTCGGCAAGGATATCTTTGGCGACTATCTCCTGCATTTACTCATCGTCAAGAAAGACGACCAGCCGCAACAGTGCCGCTACTACCGTCCGATCATGATGAGCTCATGATAGCTCAGGCAGGACCCATTTAGATATTCTTAATGTTTTAGTATTAGTTAATAGTTATCATTTTTCTAGCTACAAGCTACATATCTATGTAATTAAAAATAAGGTTAACTAATTTTACAGAAATTGCTCAGTCATTATGTGCGCTAAACTTTATATCCTGCAGAGTGTAGGCCATATTGGCATTCTTCTCTTTTTCTATACAGGATGCATGTATACGTATGCGATTAGCATTTTTTATTTTCCTTTTTTACAACTGTAAGTTGAATATAAAGACTATTATCATTTGTATGGTACAGAGTTATGTTGTAGATTACCAGCCTTGTAATTATACTTGTCACTTGACTGTCAGTAAAACCATTATATTGAATTCAGATTGTGAACCCTGTTAGATTAATAACTGTTCACCTAACTCGGTTTCATAAAACGTTTTTTTGTTGCACTCGACAAATGTTTCTTATGTCCTTCAGATGGATGAAACTAGCAATGCACTCAAGTTCTGACATTTTCAAATGACTTAAGAATAATTAGTGATCAATTATAATATTTGGGTGGTTTGTTTTCATATAATCAGGTAATCGTTGTACACTAGTATTTTATCAAATAATTCGTGTGCCGTTGCAACACACGGGTACACTACTAGTACAACTTTATAATTATTTCTAGACCATGTCTTTCATTTAAACTTTTTTCTCTCTCTCCCCGCCATTCCTTTGACACTACATGGTAACGGTGGCTAACGGAGTTGCAAAAGGATTTAAATACCGCAAGACTACTGAGACTAGGTGATAGTTTCATTCCACTGCTATGCCACTACGTACCCCGATCCTTTTTGGCGCCAAACCGATTCCATTGGTGCCAAAACATGCCCAGGCAACGGTCAGCAGTCACCACTCAGGTTCTCTCCATTGGTCTCTCTCCTTCAACTTTTTTTTTTGCCATGTCTGAAACCTCAAGCAGCTATGGGAGGAGAAGATGGGTCTTTCGTCAATCGGTTCGGTTCACGTCGATGAGCGAAGAGAACTGTCACCGTGTCTTCCATAAAATTACCCATATTCACGGCCGTCCCAACTCCCAAGTCCCAACTATACGACCACACACGTTCCCAACAAAATTCCTAGGGCCCAATATATATTGATTAAAGCATGGTCTAGAATTATGAGAACGTTGAAATAGATCGTTATTCTTATTGTTAATCAAGCTATTTCTTCACTTATAAGAAGATATAAACAGTATTAAGGTTATCAATAAAATATTTGATTTCTTATTTATTTATAGTACATTGCGGTCATTAGATAAATAAAAATGTTTGAAATCTTGGTATCGCCGTCTTAAGGCCGCACATAAAAGAGACACACAATCTAATTTAATGTAAGTGATCTATTTGTAGAGTTGAGTTTTCTCTAAGATTTTATTATACAATAAAATATGACCTATTTACATTCTAAATTTTTCAAAGTGGCATGATTATTTTTGATGCAACAAGTGTATATAGAGTTTTTTTAACTATTCCTGTTGCGGCGGACGAGTGAAGTTTTTCTAAATTAAAGTTATTAAAGTCCTCTTTGTATTCGATAATGACACAAAAAAACTTAATGCAATGGGTGTAGTAGCAAATGACTGTAAAATGCCGGAGAAAATTGAGTATGAAATATAGAGGACGTTCTTAGTAATAAATGACTGTAAAATGCTAGAAATGGCTAAGAGCAACTCCAACAGACTAGATATAAATTCTAGCTAAATTTGAAGTATTGAAGGCTGTAAAAAAGATAGAAGAGTTCAACCTAGGTGGATGTATCCAATAGACTAGCTAAAACAAAAACTATCCAACATTTTTGGTGCTTTTTTCCCGGCGCTTGAATTCTCAACTCTGGTGGCTGAACAAACAAAGACTGCATCATATCTTTCCCTTCCTCGCAGGGCATCCAGTAACCGCATTTGCCAGCAATCAGCCTTCCCTCACGAGTGCGAGTGACCGCGCCCGGTCTTGAGGTATGCGAGTTGACGACAACAGCGATCTGTAGATCATCGACATGACCGAGATGGCCAGCCGCTCGCCTGTTCAGTCAAGACTCGAACGCCGATAAACTGAAGGCCGTTGCCACGAGCAAGTCGACAGTGGTGGGCGGGAGAGCTAGAGGAAGCGTGGGAACGACAACTGTCCACTACGGGCGGCTCGGCTGGAGGGCACAATGGGAGGTAGATGGCGAGCCGTATGCCTCGGCAAAAATGCCTAGCGAGGCGGAGAAGATATCGATCAAGATGGCGAGGAGTGGAAGACAGCTAGTCTCTTGGATGCGTATTCAACGGAATTTTTAAATTTTTTATCGAGTCTAATCAAGTTACCGAGCCTGTTGGAGGTGCTCTAATATTGACCATCTAATCTATTTGTTTAGCGTATAGAGGATGAAATATAGAGAACGTTGTTTTTGTTGTCGTGTTATTGGTAGAGATAAATGAGGTGCACAGAAAAAGCGGAGCCATTGGCGAAAATAACTTTCTTTCGTGCGCGCCTGTCATCGTCCGGCTCAGAGCCGCCACAGCCTCGCCGTCGATTCTCTCCCCTCCCCTTCGTCCTCACGAGCGACGAACGTCACGAACCCCTCCTCCACCTCCTGCTACTATCGGCGCCGGAGCCCTCCTCTGGTCTCACCGTGCAAATCCCCAACCCCGAGGCAGACGCAGGCCAGCCCCTGTGATGGCACAGACCAACGGCAACGACCCCTTCAGTCCCCGTAAGAACCCTGCGCCTTACGCCATCGATTGACCGTACGGCACCCCCTTTTTCCATGTTTTTGGGCGAGAAATTTAGATTCTGGGACTCCAAAAGTCTGGAGCCTAAAAATCCCCTATAACTTAAGTGGGCCGTGTCCTTCCGGGATTAGTATGCCTGTACTTGGTAATTGCAGACTGTTGTTGTGAAAGTTGCTTGAAAATTACAGTTTTGTTCAGCGTCAGTAGTTAGATCAATGCATGCTGATGGACCTCAGCACCTTGTTAGTGAGTAGTCACCGATCCAATGAACAAAGCTCCTAGTACCATGTGGAGAAGAAAGCTTACCTGCTATGACGCATCATTAGCTCAATCATGATGCCTCGTTTGCCAGCCTTACCCACCGAGTAAATCTTGCTAGGTTCAGAGTTGGGGCTTCAAGTGGATGTTGTTGTTCTATGTGGATGTGCTTGGAACTGCACAGTGTGGGGGTATATAACTGAATAGTTTTGAAGCTACAGGAACGTTTCCTTCAAGCTGCAGTGCTATTTTGGCGCAATGTATTGTACACGAGTGTTGAGTATACTCTGTTGAACTGAACTTTGAATAACATAACCACCTCCGCACAGCTGTTTCCCAAGAAAGGGTTGTGATAACAAACAAGCATGGTGAGAGGCTTGTGGGGCTGCTGCATCACACCGCTTCAAACAAGATTGTGGTCTTGTGCCATGGTTTTATAGCTACCAAGGTAAATGTACCCTGTTGCCTTCAAGATATTTATATATCACTTAATTGCAGGCCAAGTAGCCAACTATTACTTTGTTTGGGAAATTCCAGGCATTTTAATGTTGTTAAAATATTTACGGCTGCCTCATGCAATTTATTGCTCATTTCCAGAATGACAGCCTCATTCTTGACCTGGCGGAAGCGTTGACAAAGGAAGGGATCAGTGTCTTCCGCTTCGATTTCAGTGGAAATGGGTAACACCAGAACTGTGTAATCACCAGCAACATTAACCAGGCTATTGAAGCAATTATAGAAAAAAATCGTTATTGTGACATCATCTTGTTTGTTTCCAAAATTTTGGCATAGTAGTTATTGCTATTTGATGAGTTGAGGTCCTGCATGCTTGTTATGTCGAGTCTTGCATATATATTCTATGAGCTGTTAGATGTCATTAGCAAATTATCAGAGTATGTAGCAGTTGGTTTTTTCTTGTATGTGGTCGTTTAAGTTCCTGTTGCTTGATATATGATTTTGCAGTACCATTTCTTAAAGTGCCACATTATATTTGACATGAATGCACTCTATATAAACCTCCTTTGGGTGATCTATTTTTAATTATATGCAGAGAAAGTGAAGGCCAGTTTGAGTATGGCAACTACAGGAAGGAGGCTGACGATTTGCATTCTGTTGTATTGTATCTGTGTCAAAAAAGTTATGATATAGCAGCTGTTGTTGGTCATAGCAAAGGTTGGTGATGTCTATCCTTTCTTTAGTAATTTGGTCATGCATCATTTTTTGCTGGCGAGTTCCATTGAATTTTCATCAGTAATATACTAAAAGAGTCTGCTGAGTTAAACAAGAATTTGCATCTCAAGTAAGAATATTATGCTCGTGTAGTGTACTAGAATTATGAGAACACGAAAACCTAGTTGTGCCATTTTTTTGGGACCACTAACTTGTTATGGGTTTGCTCTTGTTTGAAACTTTTAAGAAGTTTTGATGATGGCTATTACCTTCCTTACGCAGCCCTCTTGCGTACTCGAGGAAACATGTGGTTATTACTTGCCTTACGATGTTATTGTTGTTCTGTTAAATGCATTAAGCATGTCATATCCAGTGTATTTAACAATTAGTTTTGGCTTAGATTTCCAGTGTTAGCAAACTAAGTGAATCAGAATCACAAAGATTCCTTTTGTTGATGGTATTCTATTTTGCCACACTTTGTGTTTGACTATTATTTCCTGTATCACCGTACCCTTATTTAGTGACTTCTGTTCCCATATCTTATTGAATGATAAACATATCGTTTTTGGAAATTTTACTCATTGAAACTGCATTTGATTTTGCAGGAGGAGATGTGGTGATTCTATATGCTTCTGTCCATGATGATGTGGGCACAATTGTTAATTTATCGGGCCGGTTTGATTTAAGAAAAGGCATTGAAGAACGGATAGGGGAAGGGTCTATCGATAAAATAAACAAAGAAGGCTACCTTGATGTCAAGGATAAATCTGGTATGAATGGGGGCTTAGGTAGCTATTGCTGTGCAATAACTTATTCACTTTCATTTGTGTGTGTGTTTTTTACCGTGTTGGAACCAATGTAGAAAATGCCAGCTACAGGGTAACCAAAGAAAGTTTGATGGAACGGCTTAATACTGATATGCGCGCTGCAAGTGTTTCCATAAGCAAGGGATGCAGGTACTGAAACTATTTTTCAGACGTTATGGCTCTCATGTTTATACTCCAAAGTCCAAACAGAAAAAAAAAATAATTTTCCGAGCATTAGTGTTCATCTGTGCACACAAGTCCAAATTGTGTTTTTTTCTCTCATTAAGTTTCTTTCCATTGTGCTGGAATAGCTCGGATGTTGTGGAGATTTTCAGACATGCTATTGTCTCTGTTCAGGTTCTTAACAGTCCATGGCTCAGCTGATAAGACCATACCCGTAGAAGATGCCCATGAGTTTGCGAAGCATATACCCAACCATGAACTGCGTGTCATAGAAGGAGCAAATCATAACTACACCTCACATCGCAAAGAAGTTGCTGATGCAGTAGTAGATTTCATCACGTCCAATGTAACCGTATAATAAGGTATTTAAAACTCATCTTTTATACATTATTTTTTGTCGTAGGTGCAGATATTCCATATGACAGATGTTTTCTTTTTGTGATGAAGGCTGGGGGATGAATGTCATTCCAGACCACTTGGTCATGCACCTATCGATCCCCTCCATCATGGGGCAATACTGGTACTAGGTGTCTATTATCTTCTGAACCGAAAACCCCATGTCATGCAGGTTTGATATGATGATGTTGCTCGTATGTGCTCTTAAGAATTACTGTAAATATTGAACTCCTGGTAGACTTGTATGCCGCAGCTCGCAGTTTATATAGGCTCATATCTCTATAGTTTTTTTTTCTTTCTTCTTTGTTCGAGGGCTCTATTCCCTTGCTCTTTTTTGCCTGGTTCATGTAAGTTTTCTTCCTTGTACCCTATAGTTATTTAATTTATTTAAATTTGGCACTGTGGACTATTTTGTACAAGAAGTCTTAGTACAAACGTACAAGCAGGCCTATTGGTTCTTTTAGATCGTGATCTAATCATAGTTGTACATTTTAGTACTTAAAACCTGCCCCACCAACAGGTATATAAGTATTGGGCAACAATCTGCGTGAGCTGGTGGAGGATTTAAACACACAAGACCATTTCAACACACGTGAATAAATTTTACTCTAAACCATTTCGACATGGTTTGTTCACTAGTGCAAAAAGAAAAGAAAAGAATGCAGAGACTAAATTTTACACTAAACCATTTCAACACACGTGAATTGAGGTGAATCGATGAATATCCAAACAAATGCTGAGGTGGGAATTACAGGCCAAACGATGCTCTACACGATGATTTCATACTTTTTCTAACCTTATTAAAAAAATCCATGACCATGCGATGATGCAAGCATGACTTCAATAATGTAGGATTGTATATGCAATGATGCATAGCACAACTATATCAATGATGCAAGACTGTAGCAGATGTAAAGTAAGGCTATCTGCAGTGAATCTTCTATCACATTCTTTATCTCATCTTATATTTTAAACTCCTCTCTGCAAGCAGTGTCATTTATAGTTTTATGTCCCCTACTTTTTCACACTCTACTGAAGACGGTCTAACGTAACCCACCTGATGTCAGGTTCCTCTTTAGATTAGAATGATAACATCAAACGTAAAAGATCGCCTTGACAGCAGAGACCATGTGTTTAGATTTTTGTTTCCCCCTTTTTGTCGTATAATAACAAAGGGTAAACCGAAAAATATCAAGTCAAAATTCTACAAACATCTTATACGTTGTTCGGATGTAGATATTGTAGCACATAATTGAGAATTGTAATCGGCTTTCCTAAATTTTGTTGTTCGATTGCACGCATAAGTGAGATTTGGATTTAGAGGCCTAATTCCCTGGAATTGGACTATAACTAGAAATCTTGTCTCCCAATACAAAGTCTCGCCCCTCAGTATTGCATGGAATTACTACACAATTCCAAACTCCAATTCAGTAACATCCAAACAATAGAATTGAAATTACATCTTATTTCATTATCACGTCTGATTCGGTATTCAACCCAATTCAATTTCATACTCTCCAATATCGATGTCCAAACGTAGCATTAAGGATGTCATGATACAACGAGTTAACAACGTCTAGATTCAAACGATATTTTCAAAGAACTCGTTTTCTTTTAAAAATTGTGACAAGGCAATGTGACTGAGATGGAAGAGCGGCATTGCAGGATTGGAAAGGCAGGCTGCCGTTCTGCATCAGATCTAGGGTGTGGTCTCCCCTGCCTGCAAAGAAACCAGTCAACGCGATGCGATATCAGTTACCATAGCTGAAACATGTTCCCAATCCCAAGCATCGAAGTTGGGTTGCTATTTGTCTACATATACATATACCTCACTGGTTGTGATGGCTTCTACTACGGCATCAGAAAGTTCTCTACGGTGAGCAGTGTAGCAGTGATTTGCTCCCTCGATGACACGCAGCTTGTGGTTTGGTATAAGCCTTGCAAACTCATACGCATCTTCCACGGGTATGATCTCGTCAGCTGAACCGTGAATTGTAAAGAACCTGGGCAAAGAGTCCAATAATAATTAGCATGAGTACGGTGTGCTGCTATAATTGGGCGCTCGATTGTTGTTAATTAGCGTGAAGGGAAAATTATGCCTAAATAAGCTGATAACCTGCACTCTTTGCTGATGGAAAGGCTCGTTGCGTGCAAATCATGGCTCAGCCGTTCCATCAAGCTCTCCTTGGTTACTCTGTACAAAACATTTCCTACATCGCAACAGGTAAGCAGTTATTAGATGCACATGAAAAGCAAATAAATCACAGGCAGAAGATATGGTTTGTGTAGCGTAGCGTTCAATGTAGGTCAGACATGTTCCCATACCTGATTTGTCTTTGGCATCGATGTAGCCTTCCTTGTTTATTCTATCCATAAACTCTTTGCCTAGGCGCTCCTCAATGCCTTTCTCCAAATGAAACCGGCCAGAGAGGTTAACCACCATGGGGACATCCTTGTAGATAGAGGCATATAGAACGACCACATCTCCACCTGAAGAAAAAGAGATGAGTACGTGATGAGCAAATTTGCAAATGGCTAACAATTTCAAGGGCAATAGCATGAGAAGGGTATCCAGACAACTACAGCTCGCTTTCTGTGAGACAAGGATGATTTTTTTCTCTCTTGCTTGTGTTTAAGGATAACAAAGCCCCTCGTTAAAGTCTTTTATGAAAGGAATCCGTTAACAAACAAAGCATATAACACAATATGAAAATTAACCTCATAGATTCCAATTGTTGCCAGTTGATTGCATCGCAGCTTCCTATTCTGAATAGAACTAATGGTGTGCATGGTTATGCATTAATACACCAAAATACAGGAAATATTTCTCTATGTTTGAATTGTGTGTAATCTAATTGCAAATTTTGTTCAGTTTCTGAACAAAATTTGCAATTAGATTACACACAATTCAAACATAGAGAAATATTGAATTCCATGATTATATCAACCAATGACATGAATCCAATGACATGAATCCAATGGAACACTATCGAAATTAATAATGAATTCCATGATTATATCAACCAAACGATGCATATAACCCACCTTTGCTGTGACCAACAATTGCTGCTACGTCGTACTTCTCCTGGCGAAGATACAAGACAACAGAGTGCAAGTCAGCAGCCTCCTTCTTGTAGTTGCCGTACTGGAATTCACCTTCACTTTCTCTGAAAAGTATGCAATGAAAATCAGCATATCAACTGAGACCATGGAGCTGGAGCATGCATGGTGACTAAAAAATATAGTAACAAACTATGAAGTATTGTTAAAAGCTATAGATTATGAACTTCTTTCAAAAAACCTACAGATTATGAAGAGAAATTTGTTGGAAATGTATGAAATGACTTTATGAAGAAACACTACAATAATATTTACAAAAATCGCACAGAAAGGGACGATAAATCCCTAATTCCATGATCGACTTACCCATTTCCACTAAAATCAAAGCGAAACACACTAATCCCTTGCTTTGTTAGTGCGGCCGCAAGGTCAGTGATGAGGCTATAGTCCTGCAAAAGAGCGTCAGATTTCGTCACATCAATAATAATTACATGAACAGCATGCACAAAAACACGCAATAATTAATATTTGTGGAGCCATATCTTCAAGATTAGGAAGCAAAATTTCTTCATCGATGTATACCTTGGAGCCCGTAAAGCCATGGCAGAGAACTACAACCTTGTCAGACCCCATGTGGTGCAGCAGGCCGACGAGTTTCTCCCCATGCGTGTTCGTCATCAGTACCCTCTGTGCCGGAGCAGCTGTTCAGAAACCAAACCACATGGATTCAATTCAACTGTCCGGTCCGGTGCCGGAGCACCAATAATCTCTATGGAGAAATGGTATTGGCAATCACAATTCACACGGGGGTAGTAGGACAAGATCAAGAGAAGAGAAGTGCTCACGGGGATTGGGAGCATCTTGGGATGCGAGCTGCTCCGCCATGGAGAACGTGTGTGCCGATCGGGGTCGGATCAGAGACTGGCGTTGCAGACGCCGCCGGCCGCAGAGGTGATTGGTGTGCGGCTGGCAGGCGAGTGGAGTGAGCAGGAGGGCGGACAAGGATCCGGGCACCAACCGGCGGCGTCGGTTGACCACTGTGTGTCCGAGGGGACATCTCAGTAATTTTCATTTTGATCGTTGGCACACCTTATTCTATGGCGTCTTTAAATAATGTAGATAGGGTACTGAAAGATTTCGTTGAATTATTTGTTTAAAAAATCCAAAAATGATTTTAAGTGAATCCACAAATATTTTTAATAGAAAGCCACGAGTATTGTCTACTGAAAGCCATTTCAAAATAAAAAGTAAAAATTATTTAGCTTATTCACTCAGTTTCAATTATTATTTACAATCTTGCGTGGGTCGTTCTATCCCAGGGCTTGTTCGGTTCTATCCCAATCTATATGGATTGAGGAGGATTGAGGAGGTTTCAATCCCTAGCAAGTCAAAATATCTCTCAATTCGTATCAATTCCCTCCAATCCATATGGATTGAAAATAACCGAACAAGCTGGAAATAACCGAACAAGCCCCAGGGGTCCTTATCTCAAGCTCTAACGTATACCTTATTTTAAACTTCTCTATTTAAACCGTGTTAAATAGTATCATCTACAGTTTCATATCCCCTGTTTTTCAGGCTCCACTAGAGAGTGTAAGAAATGGCTACAATATTTATACTGTACAAGCTATTAAGTGCAAGCGAGTCTTCTAGGGCTTCACAAGTTGGTTGTGAGTTCAAGTGTTAAATATATAATTACAAGTTGTACATGTTGGTAGGGGGTTCAATTGATTGTTTGGGACATGTCGTGTTTCTAAAAAGAAACACGACAAGCAGATATATAGGACTCGATCCTTGTATAAAAGCTAGGAGGATTCAAAACACGAGTAAATATATGGCTTATAGGGGACAGATCCACATGCTATATAGAGGCCAGTTTTTATGATTTTTTCGGTCTATCTCGATTAAACTTGTACGGGGATGGTCTTTCTCCTACCGACTAAGTTTTTTAAACATGGTTAAAACTTGTACCTTTATCCCCCCTCTGCAATGAGAAAAGAAAAAAGCTATGTAAAATTTATTTGTAACACCAATTCTTATGATTATTGCATCGTTTCAACAAAACGCGAATGCCATTATGGCAAAAGATGAAGGTAATCATTTTCATTCCTTCTCAAATCACTGCTTACGCATGATGTATTCATTTTTTTGGTTATAGATTCAACATGAGAACAATATGGAATCAAGCTTTGTCTCTTCCGTACCTTCATAAGCTTTATATGTGGGTGGATGCTCTCCATGGAGAAGCTTTAAGAGTGAGAGGTTATAATAAATGACCTCGTAGTTGTGATTATGGCAGGTCTGGTGGTGCACTGGACTGGTCCGATAAACTCTGCCAGGCTGACAACTTTATCCAGCGGTCACTGAGTTGGCAAAGATGACGCAAGTTCGGTGTGCACGGAACCAAACATCGTTTGAGGTCCAGTGTAGTTCTTTGAATGCTCCACCAACGGCTATTTGGATGATTGGAGGCTATAAATACCACCCAAACCAAACCATTCAACATCCAAGAGCAGTACAATAACTCCCATAAGCTAGAGCAATATCTTCAACATCTCCAAAGTGATCAAAGTGCCTCATATTGTGTAGTTGCTGGAAAGCATCCATTTGAGTGTCCAAATGCTTGAGCACTTGTGTTTGAATTGCAAGGAAGAATATGTTGCGATCTTATGCATTGGAGCTAGGCTCCCATTGAGTTGTAAAGCAATCAAGAGTAGGGATGAAAACGGTCGGAAACGATCGGTAAACACTAAAACCGTTACCGTTTTCATATTTTTTATCGGAAATGAAATCGGAAACGGAAACTCCGGAAACGGAAACGATATCGGTACTTCAGAAACATCGGAAACGAAATTTCGGTACGAAAAATACGCCGGTAACGGTCGAAATCTAAAATTCGATCGGTAAACATATCAATATAATAACTTCACAATACAATAAAGATCGCAAATATCACAAGTACATAATTCACAATATAATAAGCTCACAAAGATTACAAGTTAATAATATAATAAGTTTAAGTTCATATAGTCAAAGATCAACCTTTTCTTACTCCAACTATATTAAAAAATAGCTAGTTAATCAAACAACTCGATATTATAAACAATTAAAATACACTATATATATAACGGATATACGGCAGGCACGAGAGCCTAGCTCCTGCCACACATGGCCACCCACGACGGCCCACATCGTATAGACGTGATGGCGGCCCAGCAGCAAGCGCTAATACAACCGCATGTGATGCCCAAGTGCCATGCGCAGCATGTAGCATTTGTCCCACATCGCCTAGTCATAATAGAATGAGCCACATATTTTTCTATATAAAGACGCCATGACAAGCTTTCTCTACAATTCCTGAACAACTAGACCATAGTGAAGTGTGGGCCTAGAAATACTTTTGTTTTTTACTATCTTCGGATTCGGAAAATTCTGAAATCTAAAATCGGTAAATTCTGATTAAATTTGGTAACCGAAGAAAACGGTCGGTAAAAGGTTGTACCGATTTCGGTATAAAATTCCGATAACCGATTTCGATATCGAAAAAATACTGTTATCGTTGAATCCGGTCGAAAAAAATCGAAAACGATATCCGAAAAACCGAAAAAAATCCGAAATTGTTTTCAACCCTAATCAAGAGGCTCCAAGTTGTGGAGTGCCTAGCGAGACTTGGTCCCACACTTGAGAAAAGAGAAAGGAGACTCAAGTTTGATCTTGGCGATCACTTGAGTGAGGAAAGGGTTGAAAGAGACCCGGTTCATCAAGACTCCTCAATAGAGACGTATGTTTCGTTGCGAAACCAAACTCCAGTAAAAAAATTGTTGCGTTCTTGTGTTCTTTGATTTGCAATTTGTTTTCAACCTTCCTCCCTAAGTTCACTTGCGTCAATCTTCATTTAAATCTTACATTGTTGCTTCAAGTCATATTTCCGCACATCTCACTAGAGCAACATTCCGCAAGTTGAACAATCCTTCATTTGAACTAACCCTTATATTGTGTTAACAACTATATTGGAACCAAGTTGTGTTTTAAGTTGTAAATTTAGGTTTCGTCTATTCACCCCCTCTAGGTGACTTTTAGTTAATCCAAGGTCTAATATTAAAACACAACTTCAATCTAAGGGCTAATGAGAAACACACACTTCTAACTGTCAAACTGACTTCAAACTAAATTGGAGAAGGAATATGAGTCGTTGGATAAAGTTTGGAAGGAGGGGAGGCCGATCAGCTCCTTCCTTGGTCGGCCGACCATTGGAGGTCGCCTGCCCTACCACATGTCCCTTTCTCCAACGACTTAACATCCAAACCAACCTAGGGGCACTATATGTATTTGTAGCCCTATGCTTGGGGAGTGTATAAATAGCCCCTTAGAGCTCACTTATAAAGAAGAAAAAAAAGTTGAGAGTAGATACACCCTAGAGAGCTTCCTCTCTTTATCTTAGTAGTTTACGTAGTTCCTAAGAGTTAGAGTTGGGTCTGAGCTTTGTCTCAGGAGTTTCATATTTCTCTTTGGGGTCCTTGGGTATATCCCTTCTACACCACTAGCTATCAAGTGAAGTCCAATTATCTTGTGTCTTACTGTGAGTACTACCTTGATTTTACTTTAATTACTACATTCAAGTATTACTTCATTTTACCTTTACTTTTTGGTTATTGATGTGGTAGTCTAGGAGTGCTTTAACTCAAGGCTTAGGACTGTGTGAGTCTGTTGATGAAAGTAGCCTAGAGGGGGGGGGGTGAATAGGCTACACCTGAAAATTTTCACTAAAAAACTTCGAGATAGGTTAAATTAAAGTTGCACTGGTGCAAACCGGTTCAGTTGATTTTAATTACAACTGAACAAGTTTGAACCTACTCAACTTAGATAAGATAATCTGTTAAACAATTACGAAGTAGTGAAGAATATAGCTAAAGACTTGCCCTACACAAAATCTACTCGAATGGATAATATGAACCAACCAACGAATTTAAAGCTCTTAACAACAACACACAAGAACACGCAATATAACCCGAGGTTCAGCAACCACCACAAAGGTGTCCTACTCCTCGTTGAGGAGCCCACAAAGGGCCGGGTCTATTCCAACCCTAATCCTCCACAAGCCGACCACAAAGGTCAAAGCAATCTCTTCTCAAATAAGCTCAAAGAGCGGGTGATACAAACTTCTTGGGGTCGTCCACAGATTTGGAGACTCCCAAGCAACCTCTAACCGTCAAGGAACACGAGGTTCCAAGAGTAACAAATCCGCACAAGGTTAAGTTTGCAACGAGCTCAAGAACAAAGAGAATAGGAGAATCGAGATGAAATTAACAGCGTGTTCGATCGAGTTCACCTCACACCAAAGGTCCTTCAAATGATTGAAGGAGATGCGATTGCGGGTGTGAAAGGTGAAATGAATGCACTTGTTGGGAGTTTGGTCAGCCAAGATTTCGTGGGAGAGACAGAAGTAAATGAGAGAGAGTGTGTGAGGGGGTATATAAAGGATCCCCCAAAAGCTGGTAGCCGTTGGGAGAAAAGGAGTAAAAACCGGTTGAACCGGTTTTCAGACCGGTTGAACCGGTTTCTACCAGGGAGATCCCGATTCACTGACCTACTCAGCCAGAGACTCGACCGGTTTCAAAACCGGTTGAGTAAGGGAAAATTCCGGTTGAACCGGTTTTCCAAAAAGATCTGCAGCGACTTTTCTGACAGCTCTGACTGTCAGACAGGTCAGAGCAGGGATGGCAGAGGAGCAGTCCCAAAACCGGTTGAACTGGTTTTAGGACCGGTTGAACCGGTTTCCAGGGCTGAAACCAAATTTTGAGTAATTTTGAAGAGAACAAACATGGAGTATTTGTGGGAAGTGAAATTTGTTTTTCTCAAGGGCATTCATGATCTGGAAAAAATGTTCTCGAAGATGTTTTCAAAGGATTTTGAACTTGGCTCATTGCACAACTTACTTAACCATCACGGATCCCTCTTAATTGTACGGCGATTCCTATGACTCAAGAATTATAAATTTAGCACCACCGATGTTTCTAAGCACTTGGAGCACGCCATTTGATGTGGAATTTTAAATCCGCTGTGCTTTCTATTTTTATGCTCGTAAGATCTGTGCTTCTCCTGTCTGTAGAATTACTGTGTACATGCTAGGAGCAAACATGTTAGAATCTCAGTTTGTTTTGTCATTTAATCACCAAAACCCTCAATTATGGTTGATTGCACTTACAATCTCCCCCTTTTTGGTGATTGATGCCAAAACAAACTGGAGTAGAGATAAAAATTAAAAGTTACGAGTACTTGCGAAATAAAAGCCTTTGTGTATGTGTAGCTCCCCCTAACTATGTGCATGAGTTTTGCGATATTAATATTGACTTGATATGTCAATTTGCAACATATTTAGAGAGAGAGAACAATCAACACCATACACAAAACAATGAGGGATGAAACATAATTATAGAGAGTGATGATAGAAAGAGTAAAATTACACATACAAGCTCATTATTGCATAGCATATGATATGAAAAGTTACTACTGCTATTACAATAATGATATCACATCTCATCACATCATTAAAAAAGTTTATGGCTTCAGAGCCATGCATGCATCATACGATAGACCAATAATTATTACAAACCGATGTTCGTTACATAAATAGAAGGTACTGCCAGGCTAAGAAACCTTCTCCCCCTTTTTGGCAACAAGAACCAAAAAGAGAGAGAGCCGCCAATCCAAAGATCACCAGTTAGGAGGAGGCTGATGAGGAGCAAAGAAGTGGTGCGCCAGGTGAGAGGCAAAGTGTTCTTCTCCAGACTGATCCGGGGGAGGAGCACTGCCAGAAGGATCCTGGGGCGGAGGGTGAGAGGATGATTGACCCGAATCACCGTGATAGGGAGGCGGGACAAACTGCTCGCGATCATCAAAATAGGCTTCTTCTTCTTCTTCGTCGTCTGCTGACATAAATGGCACCCCGTAGGCCTGCTGGTGCCACTCGTTGATCTCCGGGGGAGGAGGATGGAGAGGCACGTCAGGCGAGCGAGGGGCGAAGGGTATACCCATAGTGGAAGCTTGACGACGAAGGTTGTCGTCAGTCTCCCGCTGACGCCTTGCCACCTCATGTACATCAGCAGCAATGTTCCGGCACATAGAGAAAAATGTCGCAAACTCGTGGGCCAAGCGGGCACCCATCCCTCGGCCACGACCACGACCACGACCATGTGGCGTGGGAGATCCGCGACCAGGGGAGGGACGCAAGGCACCGGCAGCAGCAGCAGGACCAGCAGACGGACCCGCGAGGTATGTGCACAGGAGCTGGAAGGGGCTTTCCTTAAGCGCCCTGCTGGATTGTTGGGATCAATCCAGAAAGGGGTATAGGATTGATGTCTTGTACCTTTACCATATCGAAACTGGGTCACAACTTCAATCATCTTCATGATAAAAGGTGCATGAAGACATCCCTTCAGTGGAAAGCAGGCAGCATGGATGATTTCCTGCCAGATCATATCAAAGACATTGATACTCTCTGAGCTGCTGGGCTTCATGAATGAGAGCAAAACCTTGCTCTCTCCAAGAATATTCATCTGATTACCCCCTTTAGGAATGAGGGTCATCCTGCTGAGGGAGTTGATGTATCTATAATACTTGTGCATGTTGGTGGACTCCCAATATTTCCCAGACTCAGAGAGATGAAGATCTCTGGCTTCATCTCTGGTAGGTTGGCGGAAATCATGGATCTTGATCTTATCACCAGAAATATCATTGTCAGTGAATCCAAGAATGTGAGCAAACCGACGGTAGCTCACCTTGTACCAACTGCCTTCAATGTAGAAGTTCAGATAAGGATAGTTGTATGGACTTTCCTCGTCAGCTGGCTTGATCCACAGAGTTGAGTAAAACTGGGCAATGACTTCATCATTCCAATCATATTGGAATGTCATTATACTCTTCATCTTCTTTCTTTCACAGGCCCTCAATGCCTGTGTCATCTCTGGGTCCCCAATGGCCTCACATCCTTCCCAGTTGATATAGCGTTGAAGCAGTATGGGTTGATGTTTCTTGGGGAGGATCACGGAATTGTAAAAATCCACATGATGAAGCGTCCAAAAACGGTTCCCATCAATCCTGGCATCACGAATGCGCAATGCAGGATTCTGGAATCGAAGATCCTGAAGGAGAGCAGAACCTCCACTGGCAGTGAAATCAGTTACTAGCTCATTGCCAGCACACCGAGCCTCCGCCCGATGGAGGACCAACCCTCGAATAACAGGGGCGTGGGCAGGGGGAAGATTAATTTCATCATCTTTCCCGCCTTCATCATCACTTGTAGCTTCCCACGCCTGTGGATTTGTCGTGGGTCGGGACCGACCGGAGGGATTTCGGGTTGTCCGACCGCGAGCTCCTTGAGACCCGGAGGCCTCACCACCTTGCATGACGTTGCCACTTCCTCGCCCATGCTTGGATCTAGAGCGTGGGGGAGTATCTCCATGAATTTCTTGGTCGTCAGAGGAGTCAGATTCAACCACAGAAGGATTCCTCCGACGCACCATCCTAAAAAAATAGAGCCTATGATGAGCAAGGATCAAACACGTTTGAGTAGAGACGCGTATGATATTGAGCATGCACTTCAACCGTTCATATTAGCGGTTCAACTACAATGAACAATATCAAACCGCTAAACTCTAACAATGTTCGTGACAAATGAAGATAATCTAAGTGTTGCAAGCACCTAAACTAAAATGTACCCAAAGAATGATACACTAGATAATCAAGAACGAGTGGGATCGAGTAAAAAGAAATGAAATAGGGCAATACCTCGATCCGAAGTTTGAATCAAGAAATCCCAACAAGATCGAGGGAGATGATGGAGAATGCCGGGATGAACGGATCTTCAACAAATCTTCCAAAGATGAGAGGGCACAAGTGGGTTTTTGGAGTGGAGAAAGTGTGAAGGAGAGAGAGAAAAAAGAGTGGGCGACGACGGCTGGAAAGAGAAACTGAGAAGAAGAGAAGAGAGGAGGGGGAGAGAAATAGGGGAGGCGTCGGCCGGTCAAAAGATAGAAAACCGGTTCAACCGGTTATAAAACCGGTTCAACCGGTTTCTGGTCAGACTGCGCAGAAAAAGGCATTGACTGCGCAGAATTTCTGGCAGACTGACAGCGCAGACTGTGAAACTGACAGCGCAGACTGCGGCGCAGACTGACAGCACGGACGCGGAGGTGGCCAAAACCGGTTCAACCGGTTTTTATACCGGTTGAGTGACCTACTCAGCCGATTCACTCAACCTGTTTTCAGATATTGCCCGGAACAGCTATAATAGCACTTAGCAAATATGACATGAGTGATTTTAATGATAAAAATAGTATTTCTCATGACATATTACACAAAACAATCAATTTACATCCATCAAACTTGATCAAAATTTTAGTTATTAAGACACGTTTCGAGAATCCAAGATATTTAGCTCACTCCTAAGAAAACAAAACCTAGTCTCATCGAGGGGTTTTGTGAAGATATCGGCTAGTTGATTTTCGGTGCTCACATGAAACAATTCGATATCTCCTTTGGCTTCGTAGTCTCTCAAGAAATGGTGTCTGATGTCAATATGTTTAGTTCTAGAGTGTTGCACCGGATTGTTTTCAAGTTTTATGGCACTCTCATTGTCACACAAAAGTGGAATTTTGTTAAACTCACAACCAAAATCTCTAAGGGTTTGCTTCATCCATAACAACTGTGCACAACATGCCCCAGCTGCTATGTACTCAGCTTCTGCAGTGGAAAGTGCAACACAATTTTGTTTCTTGGAACTCCATGACACTAAGGACCGCCCAAGGAATTGGCAAGTCCCAGTAGTGCTTTTTCGATCTACTTTGCAACCGGCATAATCTGAGTCAGAGTAGCCAAGTAAATCGAAAAGGGAGCCTTTGGGATACCATAATCCTAGGTTTTGGGTGTGGACTAAGTATCTCAGAATTCTCTTAACGGCTACAAGATGGCAATCTTTAGGGTTTGCTTGAAAGCGTGCAAACATTCAAACACTCAACATTATATCAGGTCTAGATGCACATAAGTAAAGCAGTGACCCTATCATTGATCTATATAATTTTTGATCTACAGGTTTACCTTCCTCATTTAGGTCGAGATGTCCATTTGATGACATTGGAGTCTTGGCGTGTTTTGCCTTTTCCATGCCAAACTTCTTGAGCATATCTTGTGTATATTTGGTTTGGCATAAAAAAGTACCTTCCTTGAGCTGTTTGACTTGAAATCCCAGGAAGTATTTAAGCTCGCCCATCATAGACATCTCAAACCTGTTCGTCATTACTTTGCTAAACTCTTCACAAAATTTTTCATTAGTACTACCAAATATAATGTCATCAACATATATTTGGCACACAAATAATTCATTGTCAACTTTGCGAGTAAATAATGTAGAGTCAGCTTTTCCTATTGTAAACTCATTCTTAATTAAAAAATCTTTAAGGCAGTCATACCAAGCTCTAGGGGCTTGTTTAAGCCCGTAGAGTGCCTTGTGAAGTAGATAAACATGGTTTGGCTTATTTGGATCTTCAAAGCCCGGTGGTTGCTCCACATAGACCCTCTCTTGTAGTGGTCCATTTAGAAATGCGCTCTTGACATCCATTTGATATAGCTTGAAATCATGGTTAGTAGCATAGGCAATTAATATTCTAATTGACTCTAACCTTGCTACCGGCGCATATGTTTCACCAAAATCAAGTCCTTCCACTTGAGTGTAGCCTTGGGCAACCAACCGTGCTTTGTTTCTTGTAACCACGCCATGTTCATCTTGTTTGTTCCTAAAGACCCATTTTGTCCCAATCACATTTTGTTTGGGTCTTTGGACTAAGGACCAGACTTCATTCCGGGTGAAGTTGTTCAACTCCTCTTGCATGGCAATTATCCAATCCGGATCACCCAATGCTTCTTCAACCTTAAGTGGCTCAAGAGAGGAAACAAACGAGTAAAATTCACAAAAATTAGCTAAACGAGATCGAGTTGTTACCCCTCTCCTCATGCTACCCAGGATGTTGTCCACCGGATGATCCCTTTGAATGGTATGATGGACTCTAGGATGAGGCACTGATGGTTGTCTTTGTATTTGCTCCTCCTCATCATTCACTTGATCAAGAGGCACTTCACCATCAACACTTTCGTGTTCATTTTCTACCACTGTTGGCATCCCTTGGGATTGATGATTTTCTTCATGACTTGGATGACTTGAGGTTGATGAGTTTGCTTGAGTGGAGAACTTGTCACCCACCACCTTTGCACCCACATCAACAACCTCATTGGTCATCCACAAAGTTCCTTCCTCATCATCCTTTTCTTGAGGTCTCACTTCACCTATTGTAAGTTTCTTTATGGCCTCACAAGGTAGTTCTTCATTTCCTGCAGTGTCATTAGAAACATGCCCTTGCGAGCCATTAGACTCATCAAATGTCACGTCTATCGCTATTTCAACAAGACCGGTGGTATTGTTGAAAACACGATATCCATGCGCATTTGATGCATAACCAAGCAAGAAGCCCTCGTCCACTCTAGGAGCAAACTTTGAGCTCTTGACTTTCTTGTTAAGAATAAAACACTTACAACCAAATACTCTAAAATAATCAACTTTAGGTTTGTTACCAGTGAGAAGCTCATAGGCAGTCTTTTTGTAGATCTTGTGAAGATAGAGACGGTTGATTGCATGACAGGCGGTGTTGACCGCCTCTGCCCAAAAGTTGTCAGGTGTCTTGTACTCATCCAACATGGTTCTAGCTGCTTCAATTAAAGTTCGGTTCTTTCTTTCCACAACACCATTTTGTTGTGGAGTGTAAGGAACCGAGAACTCATGTTTGATTCCTTCTTCGCCTAAGAATTCTTCGACACCTGTGTTCTTGAATTCTGTCCCATTATCACTTCTTACTTTCTTGATTTTGAGCTCAAACTCATTTTGAGCTCTTCTCATGAATTTCTTCAATATTTCTTGAGTTTCACCTTTATCACTCAAAAAGAAAACTCAGGTGAATCGAGAAAAATCATCAACAATGACTAAACCATACTTACTACCACCAATGCTAATGTAAGCCACAGGTCCGAAGAGGTCCATGTGAAGAAGCTCCAATGGCCTCTTTGTTGTGACCACATTCTTTGATTGATGTGGGACTCCATGTTGCTTTCCTGCTTGGCATGCGCCACAAACCCTATCTTTCTCAAATACAACATTTGTTAGTCCAATGATGTGATTATCCTTTTGAAGTTTAGCCAAATTCCTCATACCGACATGGGCTAGCCGGCGATGCCATAGGCAACCCTTGTCGGACTTTGCCACTAAACAAGTCTCAGGCGCCACTTTACTTGTTGTGAAATCAACAAGATAAAGCTTGCCCTTCAAGAGACCCGTAAAGGCAACTGATGAGTCCTCCTTTCTAAGGATCTTCACATCCACATCAGAGAATAAACAATTATAACCCATTCCACAAAGTTGTGAAACGAACAACAAATTGTAGCAATGAAAAACATTTGAAAGTGATTGTTGGTCAGAGATAGGATTTTACGAATACCAATCACCTTACTCTTGCCACTATCTCCAAACACAATTTCTTGTGCTTCTTGAGTTAGTTGCAATGAATGAAACATGTCTTCCTCCCCGGTCATGTGATTTGTACATCCACTGTCAAGCACCCAACTTGACCCACCAGAGGAGTAGACCTGCAAAACAAGTTTAGGCTATGCTTTTAGGTACCCAAATTGAATTGGGTCCTACAGTGTTAGTTATAGCCTTGGGTACCCACACACTTCTTTTCATGACTTTTCTTTTAGTGTAGGCACCCACATATTTGACAACCAATTTCCCTAAATCCCAAGTCAACATATAATCACAAAGATAAGAGTGAGAGATGGGAGCATTAAATTGTTGTCCACTTGAGGATCCCACTTCCTTCATCTTACTCTTTGTGGAACTCAAGTTTACCTTAACTTGAGGTGACTTGTCATTTGAGGAGTGAATCCTCCCCAAGGCATCATATAGGGTGGTTCCCTCTATGAACTTGGGGGATCTCCACCCCTTATGCACTGTGCTAGGGTTTTCCTTGGATGAGTTGAACCCAAGCCCCCTTCTTCCATTGTTGGGCTTTAGGGACTTGTACTTGGGTTCAACTTTCTTTAACCCATTGTAAGGGAAATGTGCCCTTGGGCCATTTCTAAGTATTTTGGTGATTGAGTGCCAACACAAGTGCTTAAATGTGAATTCATGCTTATGGATGGACAAAGTGCAAAATAAGAGCAAAGGTATGTTTCTAAGTCTTAGTACATTGGTTTTGTGTACTAATATACTTGTCTAAGTATTAGAAACAGAAAGAAGAAGAAAAGAGAAGAGTTGGCTGTGTACAGCCAAAAGGCTGTTTCGGTCTGGGGCACCGGACTGTCCGGTGGTGCACCGGACAGTGTCCGGTGCGCCAGGCTGACTCGGCGCGAAGTGGCCGCTCTCGGGAATTCGCCCGACGGCGTACGGCTAAAATTCACCGGACTGTCCGGTGTGCACCGGACTGTCCGGTGAGCCAACGGTCGGCCGGGCCAACGGTCGGCCGCGGAATCTGCGCGCGACACGTGGCCGGGCCAACGGTCGGAAGGGGGCACCGGACTGTCCGGTGTGCACCGGACATGTCTGGTGCGCCAACGGCTCCCAGATCTGCAACGGTCGGCTGCGCCATCTTGGGAAGGAAATCGGGCACCGGACAGTGTCCGGTGTGCACCGGACTGTCCGGTGCGCCCGATGACAGAAGGCAAGAATGGCCTTCCAGATTTGCTCTCAACGGCTCCTAGCTGCCTTGGGGCTATAAAAGGGACCCCTAGGCGCATGGAGGAGAACACCAAGCAACCTTAGAGCATTCTTGATCATCCACACTCAGTCTTTGCGCATTTGTTTGTCATTCTCAGTGATTCGAGCTCCGTTCTAGTGAGAACTTTGAGATAGTCTTTTGAGCTCGGTTCTTGGCCGTGTGTGTGCGCATTTTGCTGTGGATTTGTGTGTGTTGCTTCTCTCCCTTACTCCATGCTTCTTTGTGAACTTCAAGTGTAAGGACGAGAGACTCCAAGTTGTGGAGATTCCTCGCAAACGCGATAAGAAAAGAAAAGCATAACACTGTGGTATTCAAGTTGATCATTGGATCACTTGAGAGGAGTTGTTGGGAATAGTCCCACATTGTCTGGTGAGAGTAAAAATGCATGGTTTATAAGGTTGAGGGTGCAACCCCTATCAGGCTAGCTTTTTGGGGGGAGTGTTGGCCCAAGAGACCTATAGCCCGCTGCTATACGTGCGGGCGCGTGTGTCGCGGCCCGACAGCCTGGGTGGGCGCGCCGTGTGTGCGGGCGGCCTTGACGGACACGCCGTGTGTCGGCGGTCCGGTTCCAACAATTGGTCTCAGTCCCAGGTTGGCCCAGTGCACTCTCAGACAAATCACGGCTCACAATGTGTGAGGGGGAGATTGTTGGGAATAGTCCCACATTGTCTGGTGAGAGTAAAAATGCATGGTTTATAAGGTTGAGGGTGCAACCCCTATCAGGCTAGCTTTTTGGGGGGAGTGTTGGCCCAAGAGACCTAAAGCCCGCTGCTATACGTGCGGGCGCGTGTGTCGCGGCCCGACAGCCTGGGTGGGCGCGCCGTGTGTGCGGGCGGCCTTGACGGACACGCCGTGTGTCGGCGGTCCGGTTCCAACAGGAGTTGAGTGCAACTCTCGTCCGTTGGGACGCCACAACGTGGAGTAGGCAAGTTTTGTACTTGGCCGAACCACGGGATAAACCACTGTGTCTTCTCTGTGTTGAACTCTGTGTGGTTATCGTATTGTGCAAAATCTTCTCTCTAGCCACTTGGCATTAACTGTGCTAACGTTTAACCAAGTTTTGTGGCTTAAGTTTTTAAGTTTTACAGGATCACCTATTCACCCCCCCTCTAGGTGCTCTCAATTGGTATCAGAGCCGTTCTCTTCAAGAAGAGGGACTAACCGCCCGAAGAGATGGATCCTAAGGGCAAGGGGATAGTGATCAACGATAAGGAGAAGGAGTCCTTCGTCAACGAGCCAAGGGATGACAAGTCCAACGACTCGGGCTCGGGCCATAGACGCAAAGATGGGAAGAAGAAGAAGACAAGACGCATCAAGGAGATCGTCTACTACGACAGCGATGAGTCTACTTCCTCCCAAAAGGACGACGACCACAACGACTACGAGAAAAAGAAACCGGTCAATTCGAACTTTTCTTTTGACTACTCTCGTATTCCGCATAGTTCAAGTTCACATTTGCTCTCCATTCCACTCAGCAAGCCCCCACACTTTGATGGAGAGGACTACGGATTTTGGAGCCACAAAATGCGTAGTCACCTATTCTCTCTCCATCCTAGTATATGGGAGATTGTAGAAAGTGGAATGCACTTTGATAGTTCGGATAGTCCCATGTTCATTAATGAGCAAATACATAAGAATGCACAAGCTACTACTGTTCTTCTAGCTTCCTTGTGCAGGGATGAATACAACAAAGTGAGCGGCTTGGATAACGCCAAGCAAATATGGGACACCCTCAAGATTTCTCATGAGGGAAATGACGTTACCTTGCTCACCAAAATGGAGTTGGTGGAGGGCGAGCTTGGACGATTCGCGATGATAAGGAGCGAGGAGCCGACCCAAACATACAACCGGCTCAAGACCCTTATCAACAAAATAAGGAGCTATGGGAGCACGCGATGGACGGACCACGACGTCGTCCGACTGATGCTAAGGTCCTTTACCGTTCTTGATCCTCATTTGGTGAATAATATTCGTGAGAATCCCAGGTACACCAAAATGTCGCCCGAAGAAGTCCTTGGAAAATTCGTAAGTGGGCGAATGATGATCAAGGAGGCAAGGTACGTGGACGACGCCTTGAATGGACCGATCAACGAGCCGCAACCTCTTGCTCTCAAAGCAACAAGAAGCAAGGAGGCGCTACCTAACAAGGTGGCACAAATTGAGGCGGCCGGACTTAATGATGAAGAGATGGCTCTCATCATCAAGAGATTCAAGACGGCGCTCAAGGGTCGCAAGGGACAGCCAAGCAATACCAAAGCCAAAGGGAAGCGCTCATGCTTCAAATGCGGTAAGATTGGTCATTTTATTGCTAACTGTCCCGATAATGAAAGTGACCAGGAACTCGGGAGCAAGAGGGAAAAGAAGAAACATTACAAGAATGCCAAGGGCGAGGCACATATCGGAAAGGAGTGGGATTCGGATTGCTCCTCCTCCGACTCCGACAATGAAGGACTCGCCGCCACCGCCTTCAACAAGTCGTCCCTCTTCCCCAACGAGCATCACACATGCCTCATGGCAAAGGAGAAGAAGGTATGTACTCGAGAAAGTACCACTTATTCTTCTAGTGATGATGATTCTAGTGACGACAATGAAATAGACTATTCTAGTTTATTTAAAGGTCTAGATAGAATTAAAATTGGCAAAATTAATGAGTTAATTGATGCCTTGAATGAAAAGGATAGGCTTTTAGAAAAGCAAGAGGATTTGTTATATGATGAACATGATAAATTTGTAGAAGCACAAAAATCTCATGCTTTAGAAGTTAAAAGAAACGAAATGCTTTCTTGTGAATTATCTTCTTGCCATGAGACAATTTCTAGCTTAAGGAGCATTAATGATGACTTGAATGCTAAGATTGCTAGTAAATCTAACTCTTGCGTAGAGAATGTTATAACTTGCACTAGGTGTAAAGATATTAACATTGATGCTTATAGTGAACACCTAGCTTGCTTTCTAAATTAAATGAAGAGGTGGCTAGTCTTAATACCCAACTTGAGACTAGCAAAAGTGATTTTGAGAAACTAAAATTTGCTAGGGATGCCTACACGGTTGGTAGACACCCCTCAATTAAGGATGGACTTGGCTTCAAGAGGGAAGCCAAGAACTTAACAAGCCATAAGGCTCCCATCTCCGCCAAGGAGAAAGGGAAGGCCCCTATGGCTAAAAGTACTAAAAGGAACCATGCTTTTATGTATCATGATAGGAGACAAACTAGAAATGCTTGTAGGAATTATAATGCTTATGATGACTTTAACTCTCATGCCATGGTTGCTTCTAGTTCTTCCTATATGCATGGTAGAAATATGTCTAGGAGAAATACTATTCATCATGTGCCTAGAAAGAATATTATTCATGCTCCTAGGAAAGTAGTGAATGAACCCTCTACAATTTATTGTGCTTTGAATGCTTCCTTTGCTATTTGTAGAAAGGATAGGAAAATAGTTGCTAGGAAGTTAGGGGCAAAATGCAAGGGAGACAAAACTTGCATTTGGGTCCCTAAGGATATTTGCACTAACCTTGTAGGACCCAACATGAGTTGGGTACCTAAGACCCAAGCCTAAATTTGCCTTGCAGGTTTATGCATCCGGGGGTTCAAGCTGGATTATCGACAGCGGATGCACAAACCATATGACAGGGGAGAAGAAGATGTTCACCTCCTATGTCAAGAATAAAGATTCCCAAGATTCAATTATATTCGGTGATGGGAATCAAGGCAAGGTAGAAGGGTTAGGTAAAATTGCAATTTCTAATGAACACTCTATCTCTAATGTGTTTTTAGTTGAGTCTCTTGGCTACAATTTGCTATCTGTTAGCCAACTATGCAATATGGGATATAATTGTCTTTTTACAAATGTAGATGTGTCTGTCTTTAGAAGAAGTGATGGTTCACTAGCTTTTAAGGGTGTATTAGACGACAAACTTTATTTAGTTGATTTTGCAAAAGAGGAGGCCGGTCTAGATGCATGCTTAATAGCTAAGACTAGCATGGGCTGGCTGTGGCATCGCCGCTTAGCACATGTAGGGATGAAGAACCTACACAAGCTTCTAAAGGGAGAACACGTGATAGGTTTGACTAACGTACAATTCGAAAAAGATAGACCTTGTGCAGCTTGTCAGGCAGGTAAACAGGTGGGAGGAACGCATCACAGCAAGAATGTGATGACCACATCAAGACCCCTGGAGCTGCTGCATATGGACCTCTTCGGACCCGTCGCTTATCTAAGCATAGGGGGAAGTAAGTATGGTCTAGTTATTGTTGATGACTTTTCCCGCTTCACTTGGGTGTTCTTTTTGCAGGATAAGTCTGAAACCCAAGGGACCCTCAAGCGCTTCCTCAGGAGAGCTCAAAATGAGTTTGAGCTCAAGGTGAAGAAGATAAGGAGCGACAACGGGTCCGAGTTCAAGAACCTTCAAGTGGAGGAATTCCTTGAGGAGGAAGGGATCAAGCACGAGTTCTCCGCTCCCTACACACCACAGCAAAATGGTGTGGTAGAGAGGAAGAATAGGACGCTAATCGACATGGCGAGGACAATGCTTGGAGAATTCAAGACCCCCGAGCGTTTTTGGTCGGAAGCTGTGAACACGGCTTGCCACGCCATCAACAGGGTCTACCTTCACCGCCTCCTCAAGAAGACTTCGTATGAGCTTCTAACCGGTAACAAACCCAATGTATCTTACTTTCGTGTATTTGGGAGTAAATGCTACATTCTAGTGAAGAAGGGTAGAAATTCTAAGTTTGCTCCCAAAGCTGTAGAAGGGTTTTTGTTAGGTTATGATTCAAATACAAAGGCGTATAGGGTCTTCAACAAATCATCGGGTTTGGTTGAAGTCTCTAGCGACGTTGTATTTGATGAGACTAATGGCTCTCCAAGAGAGCATGTTGTTGATCTTGATGATGTAGATGACGAAGACGTTCCAACGGCCGCGATACGCACCATGACGATTGGAGATGTACGGCCTCGGGAGCAATTGGAGCAAGATCAACCATCTTCCTCAACTATGGTGCATCCCCCAACTCAAGACGATGAACAAGTTCATCAAAAGGAGGCGTGTGATCAATGGGGAGCACAAGATGATCACATGATGGAGGAAGAAGCGCAACCGGCACCTCCAACTCAAGTCCGAGCGGTGATTCAAAGGGATCATCCCGTCGAGCAAATTTTGGGTGACATTAGCAAGGGAGTAACTACTCGATCTCGATTAGTTAATTTTTGTGAGCATTACTCCTTTGTCTCTTCTATTGAGCCTTTCAGGGTAGAGGGCCTTGCTAGATTCGGATTGGGTATTGGCCATGCAGGAGGAACTCAACAACTTCAAGCGCAATGAAGTTTGGACACTGGTGCCTCATCCCAAGCAAAATGTTGTGGGAACCAAGTGGGTATTCCGCAACAAACAGGACGAGCACGGGGTAGTGACGAGGAACAAGGCTCGACTTGTGGCAAAAGGTTATGCCCAAGTTGCAGGTTTGGACTTTGAGGAGACTTTTGCTCCTGTGGCTAGGCTAGAATCAATTCGTATCTTGCTAGCATATGCCACTCACCATTCTTTCAGGTTGTACCAAATGGATGTAAAAAGCGCGTTCCTCAACGGGCCGATCAAGGAGGAGGTGTACGTAGAGCAACCCCCTGGCTTCGAGGATGAACGGTACCTCGACCACGTGTGTAAGCTCTCTAAGGCGCTCTATGGACTTAAGCAAGCCCCAAGAGCATGGTATGAATGCCTTAGAGACTTTTTAATTGCTAATGCTTTCAAGGTTGGGAAAGCCGATCCAACTCTTTTTTACAAAGACATGTGATGGTGATCTGTTTGTGTGCCAAATTTATGTCAATGACATAATATTTGGTTCTACTAACCAAAAGTCTTGTGAAGAGTTTAGTAGGGTGATGACGCAGAAATTCGAGATGTCGATGATGGGCGAGTTGAACTACTTCCTGGGGTTCCAAATGAAGCAACTCAAGGATGGCACCTTCATCTCCCAAACAAAGTACATGCAAGACTTGCTGAAGCGGTTTGGGATGAAGGACGCCAAGCCCGCAAAGACTCCGATGGGAACCGACGGACACACCGACCTCAACAAAGGAGGTAAGTCCGTTGATCAAAAAGCATACCGGTCAATGATAGGGTCTTTACTTTATTTATGTGCTAGTAGACCGGATATTATGCTTAGCGTATGCATGTGTGCTAGATTTCAATCCGATCCTAAGGAGTGTCACTTAGTGGCGGTGAAGCGAATTCTTAGATATTTGGTTGCTACGCCTTGCTTCGGGCTCTGGTATCCAAAGGGGTCTACCTTTGACTTGGTTGGATACTCAGATTCCGACTATGCTGGATGTAAGGTCGATAGGAAGAGTACATCAGGGATGTGCCAATTCTTAGGAAGGTCCCTAGTGTCGTGGAACTCTAAGAAACAAACCTCTGTTGCCCTATCCACCGCTGAGGCCGAGTATGTTGCCGCAGGACAGTGTTGCGCGCAACTACTTTGGATGAGGCAAACCCTTCGGGACTTTGGCTACAATCTGAGCAAAGTCCCACTCCTATGTGACAATGAGAGTGCTATCCGCATGGCGGAAAATCCTGTTGAACACAGCCGCACAAAGCACATAGACATCCGACATCACTTTTTGAGAGACCACCAGCAAAAGGGAGATATCGAAGTGTTTCATGTTAGCACCGAGAACCAGCTAGCCGATATCTTTACCAAGCCTCTAGATGAGAAGACCTTTTGCAGGTTGCGTAGTGAGCTAAATGTCTTAGATTCGCGGAACTTGGATTGAATTGTAGCATACATGTGTTTATGCCTTTGATCATGTTCATTCTGAATTTTGTTGCTTATTGTGGTGCTCAAGTTGTACAAACATTCCCCGGACCTCACAAGTCCCTGTGTAAGTGATGCACATATTTAGGGGGAGTTGTGCTACAACTTGACCCTTTGAGACTAACCATATGCTTGAGTTTGGTTGTTTTAGTCTCCAAGGAGGATAGGAAGGGAAAGGTGGACTTGAACCATGCAAGACTTCCACTGCACTCCGATGAAAAGAGTAACTTTTCCAAGTTCATCTTTAAACTCTTATTGCCTATTTTGCTCTTAATTGAAGAATTTGGTAAGGCAATGGGGCTACAGGGCCAAGATTGATCCCGTTTTGGTGCTTGATGCCAAAGGGAGAGAAAATAAAGGCCAAAGCGATAAATGGATCAGCTACCACTTGAGAGATTTTGAAAACAGTAGAATAGAGCTTTTGGTTTGTCAAAACTCTTTTGTTGTCTCTCTTGTCAAAAGTTGGCTTCTTGTGGGGAGAAGTGTTGATTATGGGAAAAAGGGGGAGTTTTTGAAATCTTGAATCAATTTCTCTTGGAATGACTCTCTTTATGTCTTAACATGTGTGTTTGACTTAGAGATAGAAATTTGAGTTGGATTTGCAAAAACAAACCAAGTGGTGGCATAGAGTGATCCATATATGTCAAAATTGAATCAAAACAATGTTGAGTTCTTATTTGATTTAATTTTGTACTTGTTCTACTTGCTTTATGTTGTGTTGGCATAAATCACCAAAAAGGGGGAGATTGTAAGGGAAATGTGCCCTTGGGCCATTTCTAAGTATTTTGGTGATTGAGTGCCAACACAAGTGCTTAAATGTGAATTCATGCTTATGGATGGACAAAGTGCAAAACAAGAGCAAAGGTATGTTTCTAAGTCTTAGTACATTGGTTTTGTGTACTAATATACTTGTCTAAGTATTAGAAACAGAAAGAAGAAGAAAAGAGAAGAGTTGGCTGTGTACAGCCAAAAGGCTGTTTCGGTCTGGGGCACCGGACTGTCCGGTGGTGCACCGGACAGTGTCCGGTGCGCCAGGCTGACTCGGCGCGAAGTGGTCGCTCTCGGGAATTCGCCCGACGGCGTACGGCTAAAATTCACCGGACTGTCCGGTGTGCACCGGACTGTCCGGTGAGCCAACGGTCGGCCGGGCCAACGGTCGGCCGCGGAATCTGCGCGCGACACGTGGCCGGGCCAACGGTCGGAAGGGGGCACCGGACTGTCCGGTGTGCACCAGACATGTCCGGTGCGCCAACGGCTCCCAGATCTGCAACGGTCGGCTGCGCCATCTTGGGAAGGAAATCGGACACCGGACAGTGTCCGGTGTGCACCGGACTGTCCGGTGCGCCCGATGACAGAAGGCAAGAATGGCCTTCCAGATTTGCTCTCAACGGCTTCTAGCTGCCTTGGGGCTATAAAAGGGACCCCTAGGCGCATGGAGGAGAACACCAAGCAACCTTAGAGCATTCTTGATCATCCACACTCAGTCTTTGCGCATTTGTTTGTCATTCTCAGTGATTCGAGCTCCGTTCTAGTGAGAACTTTGAGATAGTCTTTTGAGCTCGATTCTTGGCCGTGTGTGTGCGCATTTTGCTGTGGATTTGTGTGTGTTGCTTCTCTCCCTTACTCCATGCTTCTTTGTGAACTTCAAGTGTAAGGACGAGAGACTCCAAGTTGTGGAGATTCCTCGCAAACGCGATAAGAAAAGAAAAGCATAACACTGTGGTATTCAAGTTGATCATTGGATCACTTGAGAGGAGTTGAGTGCAACTCTCGTCCGTTGGGACGCCACAACGTGGAGTAGGCAAGTTTTGTACTTGGCCGAACCACGGGATAAACCACTGTGTCTTCTCTGTGTTGAACTCTGTGTGGTTATCGTATTGTGCAAAATCTTCTCTCTAGCCACTTGGCATTAACTGTGCTAACGTTTAACCAAGTTTTGTGGCTTAAGTTTTTAAGTTTTACAGGATCACCTATTCACCCCCCCTCTAGGTGCTCTCACCCATCATTGCTAGAACATTTTTCAATAATCCTTTGACCTTCACCTGTGGGCTATTCTTCCTTGCATGGTTAGTTAGACAACAAGAAGCATGATATTTGGCACAATGTTTGCAAAAATTATCATTTAAGGAGCTAGACTTAGATTCAATCACTAAAGATGAGGCATTGATGTTCTTGCAATTTTCAAGTTGCACTTGAAGTTCTTGATTTTGAACATTTAAGCTTAACATGCTTGTTTCAAGTGCATTCTTTTCATTGGCAAGATTAGCTATAGAGGTTTTCATATTAATTACTTCTTTATCTTTATTCTCTATAGTTATCTTGACTAAAGATATTTCCTTAGTCAAGACATCTAGCATTTCATCTTTATTGTGAATCAATTCTTGAAGCTCTAGGTTTCTTTCCTTTTCAAGGATAAGCAAGTCTTCTTGAGCATCAAGAGTTGCTTTTCTTTTATCTAGCTTCTCCATTAATTTGGTGATAACATTGTACCCATTCAAGCCAAATTCTTTAATCATTTTATTTTTCATGGCAATTTGTTCATCATCATCATCATCATCATTTGGAAAATCATTACTAAATAAGGTTACCTTATCTCCTTTTGCCATGAGGCAAGTTGGAGTGTAGGAGTCGTCTTGTAGGTTGGTGAAGAGTTGCGAGCTTGACGTAGATTGGATGGCCACATTTGCCACCACTTCCTCTTCCTCGGAGCTATAGCTCTTTTCATCGGAGTTCCATTCTTCACCAATATGGGCTTGACCATATTTCTTCTTCTTGAAGTATCCCTTGGTCTTGCCTCCCTTTTTGAACTTGTCCTTCTTGTATTCCTTCTTGGCTTCTTGTTCCTTTTTGTTAGGACAATCTGCTATGAAATGACCGGTTTGGCCACATTCATAGCATGCCCTCTTCTTTCCTTTCCTTTGGAACTTGTCATTCTTCCTTACAAATTTCTTGAATGTTTTGATGAACATAACTGTGTCTTCATCGCTTGAGCTATCTTCATCACTTGAGGTCTCGACCACTTTCTTTGCTTTGTGGTCTTTGTTCTTCTTGAGGGTGTCTTGTTCATTGGTGATCAAGGCATGAGAGTCCCTTGTCTTGATAGGGGCTTCTTCGGACTCGTGTTGTTGAATCTTTGCAAATAATTGACGAGGCGTCATATCCTCATAGTCATCATGATCCCTTATCATCCTTGCAAGACTCTTATCCTTTTCTTTATATGCTCTCATGAATAATCTTGTGACCTTGGAATCACTCCAATCTTCACTCCCAAGTACTCTTATTTTGTTTACTAACACCATCAACCGATCAAAGAGTGATTGAAGCGACTCACCCTTTGTCCAATCATATCTTGCAAGCTCACTTTCCAAAGCTTCAACTCTATGTCTCTTAGCTTTGGGATCTCCTTCATGTGACATTTTAAGAATATTCCAAATGTCACGGGCATCTTCTCTTCCTTGAACTTTCCGGTATTCTTCCGGACAAAGACTTCCTTTAGTTATGCTCACTGCTTGAGCATTGCGATGAACCTCTTGCATCATTTCTGGAGTCATCTCTTCTCCTTGGGCGGGCTTATACATACCTACATTAACAATCTCCCAAAGACTAGGATGCACACCGATTAAGTGCGACTTCATCTTGTCGGCCCACTCGTCATAGTTCAACTCACTAAGAGTTGGTAACTTTCCAAGTGGGGCGGAAGAGAAGTTGGGAATAAAATTTCTAGAGTAATCGAATTGAACTTTACTAAATTCGTTACCTTTGCTTTTGGTAGATGATCCTTCGGTGTTGAGACTTACCTTGCTCAACACCTTCGACACCAAAAGATCCACTAGATCGTCATTGTAATCAAATGTTCCCTTACCTTTATCTTCTTCGGCCTTTCTTCTTGATTCTTCTTCATCGGCCTTTTTCTTAGCATCTTCCTCTTTCATTTTGAGGAACATTTTCTCGGCAATCTTCATGGCGAGGTCGAGGACCTTGGGGTCCACTTCCTCACCGGAAGATGTGATGGGGATTTCCTCGAGGAGAGGATCCACATAGTCCCGTTGAGTAGACATGATCGTTTCCTCACGCGGTTAAGCGTAAAACGAGGTACGAAGCTTTGATACCAATTGAAAGTAGCCTAGAGGGGGGGGGGGTGAATAGGCTACACCTGAAAATTTTCACTAAAAAACTTCGAGATAGGTTAAATTAAAGTTGCACTGGTGCAAACCGGTTCAGTTGATTTTAATTACAACTAAACAAGTTTGAACCTGCTCAACTTAGATTAGATAATCTGTTAAACAAATACGAAGTAGTGAAGAATATAGCTAAAGACTTACCCTACACAAAATCTACTCGAATGGATAATATGAACCAACCAACGAATTTAAAGCTCTTAACAACAACACACAAGAACACGCAATATAACCCGAGGTTCGGCAACCACCACAAAGGTGTCCTACTCCTCGTTGAGGAGCCCACAAAGGGCCGGGTCTATTCCAACCCTAATCCTCCACAAGCCGACCACAAAGGTCAAAGCAATCTCTTCTCAAATAAGCTCAAAGAGCGGGTGATACAAACTTCTTGTGGTCGTCCACAGATTTAGAGACTCCCAAGCAACCTCTAACCGTCAAGGAACACGAGGTTCCAAGAGTAACAAATCCGCACAAGGTTAAGTTTGCAATGAGCTCAAGAACAAAGATGTCGGCGTTTCGAGACCGGGGGGTCCCTGGGCCGACGAGTGAAAATGTCGTCGCGTGCCCCAGCTCAGATGGGTCGGCGCGAGACGGAGCGCGAAGGGGGGAAGGAAAGGCAGCCGGAGCGAGAGAGGGAGGTGGAATTCCCGCGGCCTTCGTGTTCGTCCCGCGCCCAGGTCGGGTGCGCTTGCAGTAGGGGGTTACAAGCGTCCACGCGGGAGAGGGAGCGAGCGGCCTCACGCGAGCGCCTGTCCCGTCCTCTTCCCCGCGCGGCCAACCCTCTGTAAGAGGGCCCTGGTCCTTCCTTTTATAGGCATAAGGAGAGGATCCAGGTGTACATTGGGGGGTGTAGCAGAGTGCTAACGTGTCTAGCGGAGAAGAGCTAGCGCCCTAAGTACATGCCATCGTGGCAGCCGGAGAGGTTTTGGCACCCGGTTCGTGTGGTGTCGTGGCCGTCGGAGGAGCGTTGAAGCTTGGCGGAAGGACAACTGTTGGAGTTGTTGAGTCCTTGCTGACGTCCTTCTTGCTTCCATAAGGGGACTGAGAGCCGCCGTCGTCATAGAGCGTGCGGGGCGCCATCATTGCTTGTCTGGTGGAGCGAGCCAGATGGGACACCGGTCTTGTTTCCCGTAGCCTGAGTCAGCTTGGGGTAGGGTAATGATGGCGCCCCCTGTTGACGTGGTCGGTCCGTGCCCTAGGTTGGGCGATGTGGAGGCTCCTCCGAGGTCGAGGTCGAGTCTGTCTTCCGAGGCCGAGATCGAGTCTGAGCCCCTCGGTCGGGCGAGGCGGAGACCGTCGGCTGAGGCCAGGGCTGAGTCCGAGCCCTGGGGTCGGGCGAAGCGGAGTTCGTCGTCTTCCGGGGCTGAGCCCGAGTCCGAGCCCTGGGTCGGGCGGAGCGGAGTTCGTCGTCTTCCGGGGCTGAGCCCGAGTCCGAGCCCCGGGTCGGGCGGAGCGGAGTTCGTCGTCTTCCGGGGCTGAGCCCGAGTCCGAGCCCTGGGTCAGGCGGAGCGGAGTTCGTCGTCTTCCGGGACTGAGCCCGAGTCCGAGCCCTGGGTCGGGCGGAGCGGAGTTCGCCGTCTTCCGGGGCCGAGCCCGAGTCCGAGCCCTGGGTCGGGCGAAGCGGAGTTTCCTATGGTGCCTGAGGCAGGGCCTGACTGCCTGTCAGCCTCACTCTGTCGAGCGGCACAGCAGTCGGAGCGGCGCAGGCGGCGCTGTCCTTCTGTCAGGCCGGTCAGTGGAGCGGCGAAGTGACTGTGGTCACTTCGGCTCTGTCGACTGGAGGACGCGCGTCAGGATAAAGGTGTCAGGCCACCTTTGCATTAAATGCCCCTGCGATTTGGTCGGTTGGCGTGGCGACTTGGCCAGGGTTGCTTCTTGGCGAAGACTGGGCCTCGAGCGAGCCGGAAGTATGTTCGTCGCTGGAGGGGGGCCTCGGGCGAGACGGAGATCCTCCGGGGTCGGCTGCCCTTGCCCGAGGCTAGGCTCGGGCGAGGCGTGATCGAGTCCCTCGAATGGACCGATCTCTGACTTAGTCGCACCCATCAGGCCTTTGCAGCTTTGTGCTGATGGGGGTTACCAGCTGAGAATTAGGAGTCTTGAGGGTACCCCTAATTATGGTCCCCGACAGTAGCCCCCGAGCCTCGAAGGGAGTGTTAACACTCGCTTGGAGGCTTTTGTCGCACTTTTTTGCAAGGGGACCAGCCTTTCTCGGTTGCGTTTTGTTCCGGTGGGTGCGCGTGAGCGCACCCGCCGGGTGTATCCCCTGAGGCCTCGGAGGAGTGGTTTGACTCCTCCGAGGTCTTAATGCCTCGCGCAATGCTTCGGCTGGTCTGGTTGTTCCCTCATGCGAGCTGGCCGTAGCCCGGGTGCACGGTCGGGTTCCAAGTTCTCGGGCTGGTATGTTGACGCTGTCAACGGTTTGGCCGGAGCCGAGTTTGCGAGAGCAGCCCTCGAGCCTCTGCACAGGGCGAGAGGACGGTCAGGGACAGACTCGACTTTTTTAACATACGCCCCTGCGTCGCCTTTCCGCAAGGAGGAGGGAGGGGGAAGCGCCATGTTGCCCTCGGAGGGCGCCGAACATGGTGTCTCCGGTGAGCTGCTGGCGGGTAATCCGAGTGGACGCTCGTGCCCCATTTGCTAGGGGTCGGCTAGAGGCCCAGAGGCGCGCCCAAAAGTACCTGCGGGTGATCTGCCGGACCCGGTCCCCTGTCGATGGGGTCCGAGGGCTCAATGCCTCCCTCTGATGGGATTCCGTTACAAGATCGTTCCCGCTGGTCTCGGAAATGTCCTAGGGTACCTCGGGAGCGTAGCCCGAGCCTCGGTTATGTATCGAACGTACCCAGGGTCATCCCTCGCTCTGTGTCTGAGGCGGCTGTGAACCCTTCGAGGGCCAACCTACGAACCCCTGATCAGTAGTGGGCGCGGAGCCCGAGTGGCCTGAGGCAGCCGTTGAACCCTTCCGAGGGGCCGACCTTCGAACCTCTGACCAGTAGTGGGTGTGGAGCCCACGCGCTCTGAGGCGGCTGTTGAACCCCTCTGAGGGGCCAGCCTTCGAACCTCTGATCAGTAGGGAGGCTCGGAGCCTGTTTCCTTCACGGAGAAGGGTCCTTTTCGGGGTATCCCCCTTTCCCGGTCCCTGTTGTAAGAGAGAGAAAGAGGAAAAGGAAAAGGACACGAAATCGAATGACGTGGCGTACCTTTTTTGACGCGGTCATTATGGCGAAGGCGAAGCGTCGCTCGCTTCCCCTGCCAGAGGCGCCGCCTGCCGCGGAGTTAATGCGACGGGGCGAGTGGTTCGCGGGGCGGCCATTGCACGTGCGCGAGCCGTTCGAGGAACGGAACATGGGCGCGCCGTCTTCACGCCGTGAGAGAGGGTTCTCTCACTGCCCCAGGATGGGACGTAAGCTTGGCTGACGACGTGACCGCTGCTCCCGCCCGCCTGCCACCGCCATTACTGCCGGCCCATTTTTGGCCGCATTGACCGTCGCGCCTGGCTGGCACTGCTGGGTCGTACGCAGGGTTGCCTCGAGTCGCGGTACTGGTTCTGCAGTCGAGGAGGCGTGGCAGTGGGGCGAGTGGCGGCGCAGTTGCTTGCACGTAGCGACCGGTGCGCCGGTTGCATGACGCGTGGGCGTGGGCCCCCATGCTGGGTGCGTTGGAAGCCGGAGGGGCGCGCCCACTTGGCGCGGTTGCATGCCGCCTGCATGGTTGTCCGCCCTTTCGCCCGCTGGTCTGGGCGAAAGTGGAGGAATGCTCGTAACTACTGGGCGGTTGCATGCACCGCGCGCGGCGGTTTGGCTTCTTCTGCTCTGGGCCAGTTTGCATGACGTGTGGGACCCAGCCCCTGCGCCGTAGGGGGAGGACCTTGGAGCGTGTTGGAGAAGACTCAACCCACGACGGCTGGGGACGCAGGTAGGGAGAGTCGCCTTTAAAAGGAGGGTGACCCCCTTGAAAGGCGACCATGTCTTCGCGCTCCCTTATGCATCGTGTCTTTCCACCTTCCGAGCCCCCGGATGGGGGACACCCGCAGTCCTCCCGCCTTGTCGTTGGAGGAACGCAACTCCGTGGGAGTTGGTACCTTTCAGCCATCGTTCGGCTTCAAGGATTTTCATCAGTCAGCCCAGCTGCATCCCCTCGCCGGTGGTCACCCAAGACGGTGACCACCAGCCCCTGGGTGGGGAGAAGCAAGCCGGGCTACGATCTTGGTCCCACCCTCAGCTTCAAGGATGTTCATCATCCTCGCTGGGGTGGAGGTCGGGCTGAGCCGGAGCTCTACCTCCGCGCGGGTTCGTGGGTCAGCCTCTCCCTCAGCGTTCGAGGGAGAGGGCGCTCACTGGCCCTGCGAGAGGGGCAGACTTCGACAACGCGGGGCCGGTCGACGGCGGGTGTTGGGGCGAAGGCAAAGACACCACCCTTCGCTCGTCGCCTTTCGCTGCAGTCGCTGGTCTGTCAAAGACAAAACGGGCAGGGACACCCTTCGCTTCATTCAGCACCAGACGAAGGCCTGCAGTGACGTCTCCCCGCAGCACGGCCTCGTCCTGCTCTAAGGCCCACGTGTGATCTGGCCCATTGTAACGGGCCCCGCGTGGCCGCCTTTGTGTTACGGGCCTAGTTTGTAAAGGCATTCTTGTAATTACAGCTTGTAACCCTGCTTTATGGGAATATTCTGGGGATAAACTAGGTGTCTGAGGGCACATGCGTCCTTAACACAAGGCGCTGGGCACTCAGATACCTATAAATACCCCCGCACAGTGCCCGTGAGAGGCTAGATCAACAGAGCTATTGCCCCCGTGCACGTAACCCTGTTGTCACCACCGTTCACCCTTGTTGGCTTCCTTGCTGCTGAGAGCAAGTTCCAACATTTGGCGCCCACCGTTCGTGCTACGACAAGACCACCCGCGATGGCACCCAAGAGAGCTAACCCGAAGGCTGACGAGGCTGCGAAGGCAGCACTGCTGGCCGCAAGAAAGGGCAAGGCCCTCGCCCTCACCCAATCCACCCACCAAGAGCCCACTGAAGACAACATTCCCCGCACCTGCGAAGACGATACCTTCCGCACCTGCGGGCCCGAAGGACAATCGCAACCGCCCCAGGCTTCGCCCCAGTGGAGGGCGCGGATCTCACCGAGGAGGGCGAGGTCCTCGGCGTCTCAACAGAAGAACAGTTACAGCTGCGCGCCCTGCGCCTCAAGAACCGCAATCTCCAGAGGCAGAAAGAGATACTGGAAGCCAAGCGCCAACGTGTGTCCGCACTAGCCAAGGTGCGGCAGATGATACGCGACGAGGAGCAGAAGGCCCAAGACCTCGAGCGCGAGATCGCGCTGATGCAGCGCGAAGGCCACCTCGGTCTACAGCAAGAGCCACCCCTCCAGCAGCGCGCGCAACCGGAGGACACGCGCGAAGGCCACCTCGGCCTGCAGCATGGCCCACCCCTGCAACACCGGGCGCAGCCGGAGAACCCGCGTTTCCCCCAACATGACTACGCCTTCCAGCACGGCGCGCCATTCCAAGGGGTCAACTACCTCGACGAGCGAAGTCCCCTGGCGCCACACCTGCAAGTGACGCCTTGGCCAGCTAACTTCCGAGCAGGGGCATATCCCAAGTACAACGGCAGCACCGATCCGGCGCAATACATAATGAGTTATCAAGTCGCCGTTGCATCCGCCGGAGGGGACGACGCCACAATGGCGAAGTCTTTCATCATCGCCCTAGAGGGCCCAGCGCTCACCTGGTTCACCAGATTGCCTCCGCTGTCCATTGATTCGTGGAGAAGTCTCAGGGACAAGTTCCTTCTCAACTTCCAAGGGTACCGCCCAGACACCGACGCTTTGGCCGAGCTCTCGCTTTGCAAACAGCTGGAAAAGGAGACTCTGCGGGAGTATTACCGTAAATTCTTAACGCTCAAGTCACAGCTGCCCTCCGTCGATGATCAGATCGCTATCCACTACGCCATCAGTGGCCTTCGGGCCGGCGTCCTCTACAGCCACTGTATCAGAGATCCACCCAAGAACCTTCAGGAGCTATATCAGCTCTTTGAAAAATATGCCAAATCCGAAGAGCTCCACCAGCGCAAAGTTGAGTCACATCGGAAGCCCAAAGATGCCCCGCAGTCCAGCCGCACATGGACGAGGACTCCGCAACCAGACTCCGGTCGAGACGGCCGCAGTCAACAGCAAGTGCACAACATCGCAAACCAGCAGCCTGCTGCTGACCCCCCTCGTCGCCAGGAATATCCCCCCCAAGGCCGCGGAAACGGAACTCGTGGCAGGGGCCGAGGGCGCGCGCAGCCGCCGCGCCGGTTCTACTGCCTTTTCCACGGCGAAGACTGCGCCCACCAAACCAAAGACTGCCCCAAAACGAAGGCCACCAGAGACAGAATGGCGCGGGCGCAGCCAGCCGACAATCCCAGAATTGTCGCGCATAATTACCAGCCACCCCCTCCACCATATATCCACGCTCCCGCTCCGCATCCACCGCACCACGCTTACCAACACCATCAGGAAGTACAAATCGTACCTCCTCCACCCCCACCACCACACCAGCAACACCAAAACATCCCCCATGCCCCAAAGCAGGAAGACTTCGCCGATCAACCATATCGCGGAGTCATTCACATGATAACAGGGGGGTCCAGCACTGACTTCGACACCAAGCGGCAGAAGCGGGACCACTACCACAGCATCAACCATGTCGCGGTCACCGGCCCAGTCGTGCAGACGAAGTGGTCCCACATACCGCTAACCTTCGATGCACGAGACGTCGACCAGCGCAGCGCCCCCCACATCGACGCTATGGTCATCAATTGCAGCGTGGCAGGCTGGGACCTACACAAAGTCCTAGTCGACAACGGCAGCCAGGCGGACATTATCTTCCTCCACGCCTTCGACCGCATGGGTATAAGCCACAGCCTGCTCAAGCCTTCGGACAATCCGTTGTATGGCTTCGGCGGCAAGGGCACCTTTCCCGTTGGCAAAATAGAGCTTCCCCTCTCCTTCGGTGTAGCACCCAATGCCCGAAGTGAGCAAGTAACCTTCGACATTGTCGACATGGTATATCCGTACAACGCCATCATGGGCCGGGGCTCCATCAATAAGTTCGAAGCTGCCATCCACGGACTGTACCTATGTATGAAGATACCAGGTCCGTTAGGCGCTATCACGATCTACGGCAACCAGCAGACGGCGCGCAACATAGAGCGGGACTTCGTGCCTGGTCAGAGGAACGTACACTGTCTCACGGCCCAGCGCGAGGTCCCCGCGCCTGCCAGCCCAACCGACAAGCAGCACGAGAAAGCACAGTTGCAGAGCCAAGACGGAACCAAGACTGTTCCCCTTGATCAGGCCACGCCCAAGCAGACAGTCACTATCAGCGAAGACCTTACGACACATGAAGAAGAGAAGCTTCTCTGCTGCCTGGCCAAGAATAAAGATGTCTTCGCCTGGTCCGCCCTAGACCTGGTCGGAGTCAGCCGATCCATAATTGAGCACAGCTTGGGAATTGACCCTTCGGTGCGACCAAAAAAGCAAAGGCTCCGCAAAATGTCCGACGAAAAGACAGAGGCCGCCAAGGCGGAAGTGCACCGCCTCCTAGAAGCTAAATTCATCGAGCCAGTGGCTTACCCCACGTGGCTCTCCAATGTCGTAATGGTGCAGAAAAAAAGCGGGAAATGGCGAATGTGCATAGACTTCACCAGTCTCAATAAGGCCTGCCCGAAGGACAATTTCCCGTTGCCGCGGATCGACAAAATAGTCGATAGCGCGGCCAGATGCGAGGTCATGTCACTCCTCGACTGCTTCTCCGGCTATCACCAGATATACATGAAGGAGGAAGACAAGGCTAGCACCAGCTTTATAACACCCTTCGGCACTTATTGCTTCATCAGGATGCCGGAGGGACTCAAGAATGCGGGGTCCACTTTCTCCAGACTCACCAGAACAGTACTCGAAGGGCAGGTCGGTAGAAACATATTTACATATGTGGACGACATCGTCGTCGCCAGCAAGAATAAGGAGGACCACCTCGCCGACCTCACCGAGACATTCGCGAACATGCGAGATGCACGACTCCGCCTGAACCCGGAAAAGTGCGTCTTCGGTGTTCGCCAGGGCAAGATATTGGGTTACCTGGTGTCACACCGCGGCATCGAGGCCAACCCAACCAAGATCCAGGCCATCGTCGACATGTCGCCTCCGCAGTCCGTCAGGGACGTCCAGCGTCTGACAGGCAGATTGGCCGCTCTCAACAGATTCATCTCCAGGTCCGCCAAGCGAAGTCTCCCCTTCCTCAAAACACTTCGCGGTGCGAAAGACTTCGCTTGGGGGCCGGAGCAAGCAGCGGCCTTCGCCTCATTAAAACAGTACTTATCGGAGCTGGCCATCCTCACAAGCCCCGACTCCTCGCTCCCCCTATTGCTCTATGTCGCGGCTTCGCCGCACGCGGTCAGCGCGGCACTAGTGCAGGAGCAGACTGTTGAAGGCACAGTCAGACAGTGCCCTATTTACTATGTCTCCGAAGTCCTGACACCGTCCAAATGCAACATGACAGAGCTGGAGAAGATCGCCTACGCAGTTGTCATGTCCTCGCGCAAACTGTGCCATTACTTTGAAGCATTCAAGGTCCGAGTCACCTCTGACAGAGGGCTCGGCGAACTATTCAGAAACCCGGAGGCATCGGTGAGGATTGCCAAGTGGGCAGCCGAACTCTCCGGCTACCACATCAGCTTCGAGCCCAGGACAGCCATCAAGTCGCAAGTCCTGGCAGACTTCGTCGTCGACTGGACTGGGCCAATAGCACAGCCAGACCCGTCCACAGAAAAAGTCTGGACCATCCATTGCGACGGCGCATGGTGCCATGCGGGGGCAGGCGTCGCTGCAATCGTCACCTCACCAACCGGAGTCAAACACAGATATGCAGCACGCCTCAGCTTCGCTCTGGAGTCCGACAGATGCACAAACAACATCGCAGAGTATGAAGCGGTTATCCTCGGCCTCCGCAAGCTAAGGGCCCTCGGAGTCACCACATGTATCATCAAGACAGACTCCAAGATAGTTGCCGGCCAGATCGAGAAAGACTATGCAGCAAAGGACCCCGCGCTCATGCAATACCTCGCGGCTATCCGAAGTCTCGAGAGACAGTTCAAGGGATTCACCCTGCAGCATGTGGATAGGGCCAAGAACGAGGAGGCCGACGCATTGGCCAAGGCTGCCGCCAAGGGCGAGCCCTTGCCCTCCGATGTGTTCTTTCACACCATCGGCACGCCCGCCGTCCGGAGCCCCGAAGGGCTCCAAATAACTAATGATAGCGAGAGCCACCGTATAGTCAACCTAATCATGACCAAAGACTGGCGGGCACCAATAACCCTGTTCCTACAGGGGTACTATCATCCAACTGACGTCAGTGAGGCAAAGCGCCTCAGACATCGAAGCCGGGACTTCGCACTGATTGAGGGCCAATTATACAAGAAAGGGGTCAGTCAGCCAATGCTTAAATGCGTCACCGAAACCGAAGGCATGCAGATCCTACGCGAAGTCCACAGTGGCACGTGCGGCTCGCACGCAGGGCCAAGGGCCCTGGCTGCCAAGGTGATCCGACAAGGGTTTTACTGGCCCGCAATGATCTGCGCCGCAAATCGGGTCACAAGGTCCTGCAAAGCCTGCCAGAAGTTCTCTCCTCGGTCAGGCAACCCCTCGCAATATACAAAGCTGATTGCCCATACATGGCCTCTCCAGCGCTGGGGCCTGGACATCGTCGGGCCCCTGCCCACCGCTCAGGGGAACCTTAAGTTCGCCTTCGTAGCCGTCGAATACTTCACCAAATGGATTGAAGCGAGGGCTGTTTCCACAATCACATCAAAGACTGCCCAAAAATTCTTCTGGCAGAACATCGTTTGCCGCTTCGGAGTACCGTCCGAGCTAACAGTTGACAACGGCAAGCAGTTCGACAGCCAAGATTTCAAGGATTTTTGTTTCTCCATCGGCACCAAGCTTGCCTTCGCTTCGGTCTATCATCCGCAGTCCAACGGGGTCGTGGAGCGTGCCAATGGGAAAATATTCACAGCTGTCAAAAAGATGCTCCTCGATGAAAAAAGGCAGATGGATCGATTTATTACCGGAGGCAGTCTGGGCGCTAAACACAACTGAGTGCAGGGCGACCGGGTTCACTCCTTTCCGCCTTCTATACGGATCGGAGGCGATGATCCCACAAGAAATAAAGCATGGGTCCCCGCGTATAGTTCCGTCAGCCGTCCCCGACGTGGACGAGCCAACTTCAAAAGATCTCATTGACGGAGACCGGGTCTTCGCCCTACAGGCCCTAAGCAAATACCAAGCCCAGACCAAAGCATGGCGCGACCGCGCAGTCATCCCGAGGGAGTTCAGCGAGGGGGACCTCGTACTCGTCCGAACATCTCGGACGGAGTCCAAGGGCAAGTTGGAGCCCAAGTGGGAGGGCCCCTTCATAGTCAAGTCAAAAGCTTCCCCCAGCGCTTACAGGCTCACAACGCCAAATGGCGAGGACCTGGAGCACTCCTGGAACATCGACAACCTTCGCAAATTTTTTGTTTGACCCATTTAGGGCTGATTTCGCCCTTGGAATTCGCTGCAAACAATCTTGTACCGGCCCGCACTCTTTTCCTCCCGGGGGGTGAGGTTTTTAACGAGGCGGAGCCATGTAATATATGTGAGAAAAATCCCCCGCAAAAACATGTGTCGAAAAAAGACCGCGACAACGGTCTTCGGCATTCGACCAATTCGAAGTCACCGCGAGGCTAAGCGCTAGCCACCCTCGCGTGCGACAAATCCGCGCAGAAGTCGCCTAAGGGTGCAGCCGGATCAAGCACAACAAGTGCGAAAAAAACCGATGTCTATCGCGAAGACTATCCGCGCAGAAGTCGCCTAAGGGTGCAGCCGGACTAAGCACAACAAGTGCGAAAAAACCGATGTCTATCGTGAAGACTATCCGCGCAGAAGTCGCCTAAGGGTGCAGCCGGACTAAGCACAACAAGTGCGAAAAAACCGATGTCTATCGCGAAGACTATCCGCGCAGAAGTCGCCTAAGGGTGCAGCCGGACTAAGCACAACAAGTGCGAAAAAATCCGATGTCTATCGCGAAGACTATCCGCGCAGAAGTCGCCTAAGGGTGCAGCCGGACTAAGCACAACAAGTGCGACAAAATCCGATGTCTATCGCGAAGACTATCCGCGCAGAAGTCGCCTAAGGGTGCAGCCGGACTAAGCACAACAAGTGCGAAAAAATCCAATGCCTATCGCGAAGGCTATCCGCGCAGAAGTCGCCTAAGGGTGCAGCCGGACCAAGCACAACAAGTGCGAAAAAACCCGAAGTCTATCGCAAAGACTCCGCGCAGAAGTCGCCTAAGGGCGCAGCCGAACTAGCACAACAAAAGCAGAAACGATAGCATCAAACCATCCATGCTAAGAACGACTATAATCACAACAGCACAGCATAACCAACCATACCAGACAAAGGCACACAACGTCCTCGCAGGCACAGGCACGCGAGGGCACACAACTTCATCGTACAAACCCCCACACATATACAAGCGAGGGCACCACACTCTACATCGGCTCAACCTTAGGAATAAGTCCCATCTCTCTATAATTAAATAACATTATCCTAAGCTCCTCACCCGCAAAAAGACTTCGCAGTTCCCTTTCCCCTGTACTCGCAGCGGCCGGCAAAGACAACAGTTCCTGACGACCAGCCCTACTCACACGAAGCCGAGCCCCCTCCTCCGCGCTAACCCTACGTTTTGCAACCGCCCTTCGTCGTCGGCGCCCGGTCCTAGGACCTGGCACGTCTGGCGCGTCCGCGGCGTGTGGCGAAGCCTCCGCCGCAGCCACGTCCAAGGCCGCAAAATAATCCAAGTCCTCCTCCGACGACTCCTCAGTCCACTCAACCGAGCTCCCAGAGTCAGTAAAATCAAAAAACTCAGATACAGACCCACCATATTCATTCCCACCTTCCGCGGTCGAAGCCGCCAAAAACTTAGTAGTAGCGGTTGCGTGCGCAGGCCCAAAATCTTGAACCTGCGCAGCAACCAAAATTCAGCACAGCATCCAAAAATTCCCCAACCCTAAACACCTACTACGCCACCTGCGAGGGCCCTGACGCTGCGGGAGCCTCCGCCGTTGGCTCCGCCGTTGGCTCCGCCGCCACCGCCGCGGGATCTTCAGCACTCGGCACAGCAGCTGCGGGGGCATCAGGGGCGCCTTCGGCCACCTTCGGGGGCAGGTCTTCGCCGGCCACAGCGGATGTGGGGGCAGCCGTCACGATCGCTGCGGTCTCCGGGGTTGGCTCCAGGGCGACCCCAGTCACAGCCTCCGCGAGGGTCTGCTCCAGGTCTGGCAGCGCGCTGTTCAGAGCCCCGAAGTCGTCCACCCGCTCGCCGCGCTCCGCCTAGGACAAGACACACAGATTCAGCAAACACACGCACAGCCTGCATACAGCAAACGCCAAACAAACAACAACGTTACCTGAGCCCTCGCAGTCTCGGCCCGCTCCCTGACCACCTCACGACCGTACAGACCCCACATCCGGTCATAAAGGGCCCCGGCGGATTCCTTCACAATGGGGTCTTCGACCTTATAGATATCTCGCTCAAATTCTTCATCCGCCTGGTCGAAGGCCTCAAAGTGCCGGCACCCTTCGCGGGAGAGAGCGTTCATCGCCCCCTCGCAGGTGACCAGGGAGGCGTACGACATCAACCCCCCCGCAACGGCTGGAAGTTCCAGCAGCTCCTCCTGCACCCACTGCAGACAGCGAAGCCCGGGCTCTCGGTCCGGCACCTCGAAGTCACCGGTCCGCGCACCCAGCTCACGATATGTATCCATAAGCTGCGTGCGCGTCCGTTCGGCCTCCGCATGCATCGCGGCCTCGGCCTCCTTCGCGCGCCTCTCCAAGGCGGTGAGCCGCTCTTGCAGATGTTCGGCGAGCTCCTTGGCAAGATTGCCCTCCGCCCGCGCCAGCTTGGCCTCCGCCTGCGCAGCCTGCCCCTTAGCGACGGCCTCGTTGGCTTCCCTCCTCTCTGCCGCCAGCTGGCGCCGGAGGTCGGCCTTCTCCCTCTCCAGGGCGGCCACCCTGTCCGTCAGCTTACGGCACTTGCTGTCGGAGCCCGACTTCTCACGGACAGCGTCAGCATGTTGTGTCCGAAGTCTCTCGACTTCGGCAGACACAGCTGCCGTAAGGGCCCCCCGATGCAGTACGGCTGGCGAAGTCAGCCACCTGCAGAGCACACGTAAGGCCATTGACGTAAAAAAAAGAAAAGAAAGGGGGGGGGGGAGAGACCATAGCTCAGCGGACCTGGCTCAGCGCCTCCGTCGCCTGACTCAGCGCCTCCGTCACTCCCTTCAGCCGGCGGGTCGCCACGCCCGCCTCGTCCCTGACCAATGCGAGGGCCGACACCTCGCCTTCGGCGCCAAGCGCCTCGCCCCTAGCCTTCGGCACCATGACGGCCGTCGTGATCGCCGCGCCAGGCGCAGCTATAGCAAGCTGGCCCTCGCCCGGCCCTGCAACGCGTCAACAAATTAAAAAAAATAATAATAACAGTAATAGGCCAGTGACTTACCACCAAGATAGTCGTCCACAGTAATATCGGTGCCGAAGTCGGCAACGCGTTTGCCCGACAACGGCAACGCTTGGGCCGCCTTCGAAGCCTCCGCCACTCCGCTGGCCGGCGGCACCACCCTCGTTGACTTGGAGCCTCCGGCGCCCGCCGTCGCCTCCGGCGCCTTGCTAGGTGCAGCGGCGCCCGCCTTCACCGCCAGCGGCGGCTTGCCTCCGCCGGAGGCCGCAGCCTTCGGAGCCCCCCGCGGCCTCTTCGGCCTAGCTTCATGCAGCCGGACAGTCGCCTGGCGTTTTTGCGCCGCACCTTGGCGATCCTTGTCCATCACTGCCCACACAACAGCACCGATATTTCGCCCGTAAGGAAAAACTCTCCACCGATGAACCATACGAGATGTAAAACAGTCCTCCTCAGCCGCGCAGGGGATAGGAACATTTCTAGGCCAGCAGCCCCCGGTAACCCTCAGCATCCGAGCTGAAGACTCCCGGAGCTCGGGCGAAGACATCCTTTCCCCCGGGGCCGCACACGTCCTCATCAACTCTCTAGCAAAACTGTCAGACACCCCAAGTCCTCCCATCGAGTACCTAATTTTCTCTTTTTCGAGGAAGGGGCGGCCGCCGGCGCAGGGTCGTCTCCAGTCTCCACCGCCGGTTTCTTCCCACGGCGGTCCGCTTCGTCTTGACCGGGATAGCCGTCGTACGGCAATTGATTTAATTCGAAGACCCTGTTCAAACGGTCATTTGACCCGCGGATATCAAAGCTGCGCTGGCCTTCCGTCCTCGGCACGTAACGTCCCACGAGCCGCACCGCCAAGTCCTCCGCATCACGCACAAAGGCGGCCGGGTCGCGGTTTCGCAAATTCAGTGCGAAGGCAGGACTTCGCACCACCCTTCCTCCGTGAAAAGGCATCTGGCGAGGTCACACTTCGCCCAACGCCCAGCCGTGCGCCAAGGGCCAGACCCCGTACGCCACGAACTCTTCAACTAAATCACGCCCACTGCTCTGACCGGCGGCGCACCGAAGGGCCCCTTCGTCTGCATCCTCTTCTGCCACTTCAAAGGGCGGATACGCAGAGTAATAATGAGAGCACATCTCAGACACGGGGAGTCCCTCATGGCCTTCGACAGCACCCTCAGCAAAGTAAAACCAAAATTCATTCCAATTGCCCCACTTGTTGCGGGCGCACGGAACCAACTCCACTACTGGCATTGTGGTCTTGCCGGTCTTCGGCGTGAATGTGCATGACCCAAACTGGGCAACTCCGTCCCCAACCATCCTCTTCTGCCAATGCAAACAATAATTCTTCGCAAAAACCTCAACCGACGGCTGTCCGCCGTACGAAGTCGTCGCCCAGACATACTTCGCCAGCGCCACCATGGCATTCGGTGTCAGCTGATGTATTTGAACGTTGAATCTACGCAGGACTTCGCCAACAAACCGGTGCGCAGGCAAGCGGAGACCGGCGGCGAAGAACGCCTCGAAAACGACCAACTCACCCTCCGGCTCGGGGACTTCCTCCGTCCCCGGAGCACGAGCAACTCCGCCGCCAAAGTAGCCCAACCGCTGCATATCTTCAACGCGGGCTGACGTCATCCGTGACACACCAAAATCAACAGAGTCGCCGGCGCGCAACTCCTCCACCATCAAGCTACTCAACGTCTCCTCAGACGAGGCGGCCGCCGGCGGCGTGGTGTCGGCGGAAGAAGAAGAGGACGGCATTGCTACGTACCGTCGACGGCGGCGGGCGGTCTGCTTCACTCGAGCCAGATCTCCGGCGAGCAGCAAGACGGCGGGCAGGCGAGCAGCAAGACGGCGGGCAGCTAGGGTTTTCGCGGAGCGCGGAAGGAAAAGTTCAAAAGGCACCGACCCCCGCCCCCCCTTTTTATAGACAGGGCGCGGCTCTTCGGGAAACCCGCAATCCGACAGGACGTGGCGCTTCGGGAAACCCGCAATCCAACAGTACGCCGTCCATCAACGGTCACATCCAAAACCCCCGCGGAACCACTTCGAGCGAGGGCAGCGTCTCCGCCATCTAGCGACGTCTTCGGCACCAGGTGACTTCGTCGAACTGGTCCCTCGGAGGGCAAATGTTGGGGCGAAGGCAAAGACGCCACCCTTCGCTCGTCGCCTTTCGCTGCAGTCGCTGGTCTGTCAAAGACAAAACGGGCAGGGACACCCTTCGCTTCATTCAGCACCAGACGAAGGCCTGCAGTGACGTCTCCCCGCAGCACGGCCTCGTCCTGCTCTAAGGCCCACGTGTGATCTGGCCCATTGTAATGGGCCCCGCGTGGCCGCCTTTGTGTTACGGGCCTAGTTTGTAAAGGCATTCTTGTAATTACAGCTTGTAACCCTGCTTTATGGGAATATTCTGGGGATAAACTAGGTGTCTGAGGGCACATGCGTCCTTAACACAAGGCGCTGGGCACTCAGATACCTATAAATACCCCCGCACAGTGCCCGTGAGAGGCTAGATCAACAGAGCTATTGCCCCCGTGCACGTAACCCTGTTGTCACCACCGTTCACCCTTGTTGGCTTCCTTGCTGCTGAGAGCAAGTTCCAACAGCGGGCGTCGTCAGCTTCAGCGCGTTGGGCTCGCCGGCTTGGCTCCCGGCGCCCCCTCCTGCCGCAAGGGCGGTTATCGCGCCGTGCGCACGGGTGGACCGCCCAAGACGTCGCGCGCTGCCAGGGTGGTGTTCGTGTTCTGGGGCGGCCCTGCCTTTGCACCGGTGCGGCGCCTCCGCGCGGAGGTCGATGCCCCGCTCGTCCGGGAGGATCCGAGTGGGGATCTGCCGGTGGGCTGACGGCCCCTATCGTCGGTGCCGAGGCGGAGGCGGCTCGAGAAGCCCCCGTCGCCGACGGGATCACCGCCACCATCCGCGCTTCAGGCCTCCGGCTCTTTGTCCTCGCCCCTCGAGCGTGGGCGAGGGCAAGGTTGCAGCGGCGTTTGCCCTGAGGCCATCGCTGCTGCAGTTCGGCCACCCGTAGAGGGGGTCGTTGTCGTTGCTGCTGGAGCGGGCGACGGTGAGCCGTCCGTCGGTCTTCTGTTGCTCCGCAGGCCCCCCAATCGTGTGGGGTTGTTTGTACCTGCGGAGGTGGAACCGAAGTTCCGTTTGTAATGGCACCTTGAATGCCAGTGTTTTTGTTCATTGTGGCTGTCGGGGCCTGAACATGTATGTATTTTTGGCACGGAGCCGTGTTTTTTCCTCATTTTCGAGCACTAAGACTCGCCTGTTGGTTGTCTGAACCGCCTCACCAAGCGTGAGTCGCCCCGTGCAAAGGTGACGAGTGAGGTATCCGTATCCCGGAGGCGTAGGAGTCCCTCGGCTCGGTCGGCCTTGCTATCCGAGGCTTCTCTTGCTTAGTTAAAGGGACCCCTCGGTCGCTCTTCGATGAGCCGAAGCCAGGGGTAGCGGTGTCAGCGCGGACAGAGGCAGAGTTGGCTCGAAAAGGAGACTTGGTTGGCCGGAGCCTGGCCGGGTCGTCCGTTAGCGGGACCGACGCCGGAGTTGGTCTGCCAAGGCCTCGGGTCGGGCTGATGTCTTCGGGGGACAGCTGGCTGAGGCCTCGGGGTGACCAGCCGAGCCGCCTGCTCGAGCCGGATTCTTGGAGGAGACCCTGGCGGCGATGGCCCGGGCGAGATGATGACATCGTCCTTCAGAGTGGAGATCCTCGGACCGCGTCGCCGTCCGAGGCTAGGTCGGACCTCGCCGAAGGTGTAGTCGACGCCGAGGGTGCTGCTGCTCCCTTCAGCCGTCAAGATCCGAGCCTGCAGGATCGGATTATCTTGTGGCGTGTGTTTTCTGCGGCCGCTGAGGCCCAAACACACCCTCGCCGTGTTGTAAAGCTGCGCTTCTTTTCCTCTCATTTCGAGTATCTGGACTTTTTCGTCGGTAACAGAATTGTCTGTGCAAGCGAGAGTTGCTTTTCACAGAAGGTGATGAGTGAGGTATCCGTATCCCAGAGGCGTAGGAACCCCTCGGCTCGGTCGGCCTTGCCGCTTACGCGCACTCTTGCCCGTCCATAGGGTTCTGTCACCGACGCAGTCGAGAAGGCTCGAAGAATCGCTTCGACAGAGGAGCTTTCGAACGTGAAGACTTGTTCGGTCCGCGGAATCACTTATCCGAACGTGAGTTACTTATTGCAGAAGGTGATGAGTGAGGTATCCGTATCCCGGAGGCGTAGGAGTCCCTCGGCTCGGTCAGCCTTGGCTGCTTACGTGTGCTCCGTCATTTTCAGGATCCACTTTCGAAGTAGTCGAAAAGCACGAAAGACATTCTGGCAGAAAGGATCTTTTTTCGAGGAAAATTTCGACGCAGAGGGGGTTCCCCCCTTTTAGCCCTCGAGGGAGGGTCGGGCTTTGCCGAGGCAAGGCTGACCCTTCCTTGATGACTAAACTTTGCGTGGGAGCGAGGTATATGAACAACTTGAAAACATCTTAAGGGTAGAAGCGACGTAGCTGTTGGATGTTCCAAGCGTTGTTGTAGACCTCGCCTTGACTGTTGGCCAGCTTGTACGTTCTGGGCTTCAGAACTTTGGCAATGACGAATGACCCTTCCCAGGGAGGTGTGAGCTTGTGCCGCCTTCGGGCGTCCTGTCACAGCCGAAGCACCAGGTCGCCCACCTGGAGGTCTCAGGACCGGACCCCCCGGGCGTGGTAGCGTCGCAGGGACTGCTGGTACCGCGCCGAGTGTAGTAAGGCCATGTCCCGAGCCTCTTCCAGCTGGTCCAGCGAGTCTTCTCGACTAGCTTGGTTGCTTTGGTCGGCGTAGGCCCTCGCCCTCGGGGAACCGTATTCTAAGTCTGTGGGCAAGATGGCCTCGGCCCCATAGACTAGAAAGAACGGCGTGAAGCCCGTGGCTCGGCTCGGCGTTGTCCTCAGGCTCCAGACCACCGAGGGGAGCTCCTTCATCCATCGCTTGCCGAACTTGTTGAGGTCGTTGTAGATCCGAGGCTTGAGCCCTTGTAGAATCATGCCGTTGGCACGCTCTACTTGCCCATTCGTCATGGGGTGAGCCACGACTGCCCAGTCCACCCGGATGTGGTGATCCTCGCAGAAGTCCAGGAACTTTCTGCCGGTGAACTGGGTGCCGTTGTCGGTGATGATGGAGTTCGGGACCTCAAAGTGATGGATGATGTTGGTGAAGAACGCCACCGCCTGTTCGGACCTGATGCTGTTTAGGGGTCGGACCTCGATCCACTTGGAGAATTTGTCAATGGCGACCAACAGGTGCGTGTAGCCCCCGGGTGCCTTCTGCAAGGGGCCGACGAGGTCCAGACCCCACACAGCAAAAGGCCAGGTGATGGGTATCGTCTGCAGAGCTTGAGCGGGCAGGTGGGTCTGCCTCGCATAGAACTGACACCCTTCGCAGGTGCGGACAATTCTAGTGGCGTCGGCCACCGTCGTCGGCCAGTAGAAACCTTGTCGGAAGGCGTTTCTGACGAGGGCTCGAGGTGCTGCGTGATGGCCGCAAGCCCCTGAGTGTATCTCTCGTAGGAGCTCCTGGCCTTCGGTGATGGAAATGCATCGCTGGAGGATGCCTGAGGGGCTGCGGTGGTAGAGCTCCTTCCCGTCCCCCACCAAGACAAACGACTTGGCACGCCGCGCCAAACGCCGAGCTTCGACTCGGTCGAGGGGTAGCTCTCCTCGGTGGAGATATTGCAGGTACGAGGTCTGCCAGTTTCAATTAGGCGTGACCCCGCTTCGCTCCTCCTCGACGCGCAGTGCCTCACCCTCGGGGGCCGAGGGTACCTCGGGCTGAACCGAGGGTGCCTCGGGCCGAGCTGAGGGTGCCTCGGGCCGAGCCGAGGGTACCTCGGGCTGGGCCGAGGGTACCTCGGGCTGGGCCGAGGGTGCCTCGGGCTCGGGCGAGTCGTCGACCTTGACGGAGGGTTGATGCAGGTCTCGAGAGAAGACGTCAAGGGGAACCGTTGTTCGCCCCGAGGCTATTTTAGCCAGCTCGTCCGCAGTCTCGTTGTAGTGTCGGGCGATGTGGTTGAGCTCGAGCCCGTAGAACTTGTCTTCCAGGCACCGAACCTCATTGCAGTAGGCTTCCATCTTCGGGTCGTGGCAGTGGGAGTTCTTCATGACTTGGTCGATGACGAGCTGCGAGTCACCGCGAGCGTCGAGGCGTCGAACCCCTAGCTCGATGGCGATGCGCAGCCCGTTGACCAGAGCCTCGTACTCAGCCACATTGTTGGACGCCGGGAAGTGGAGGCGTAGCACGTAGCGTAGATGCTTTCCGAGGGGCGAGATGAAGAGTAGGCCTGCGCCGGCCCCTGTCTTCATCAGCGACCCGTCGAAGAACATGGTCCAAAGTTCCGGCTGGATCGGAACTGTTGGGAGCTGGGTGTCGACCCATTCAGCCACGAAGTCCGCCAAGACCTGGGACTTGATGGCCTTCCGAGGGGCGAACAAGATTGTTTCGCCCATGATTTCCACTACCCACTTCGCGATTCTACCCGAGGCCTCTCGGCACTGGATGATCTCCCCCAGGGGGAAGGATGACACCTCAGTTACCGGATGAGACTCGAAGTAGTGTTGCAACTTCCACCGCGTCAGGATCACCGCGTACAGCAGCTTTTGAATTTGTGGGTATCGGATCTTGGTTTCGGACAGTACCTCGTTGATGAAGTAGACTAGCCTCTGAACGGGCAATGCATGCCCCTCTTCTCGTCTCTCAACCACAATCGCGGCGCTAACCACCTGAGTGGTCGCGGCGACGTAGATCAAGAGGGCTTCTCCGGCAGCGGGGGGCACCAAGATGGGTGCGTCCGTGAGGAGCGCCTTCAGGTTCCCGAGGGCTTCCTCGGCCTCGGGGGTCCAAGTGAAGCACTCGGCCTTCCTTAAGAGGCGGTACAGAGGCAGGCCTCTTTCGCCGAGGCGTGAGATGAAGCGGCTCAGAGCCGCAAGGCATCCCATGACTCTCTGTATGCCTTTCAAGTCCTTGATGGGCCCCATGCTAGTGATGTCCGCGATCTTCTCCGGGTTGGCTTCGATGCCTCGCTCGGAGACGATGAACCCCAAGAGCATGCCTCGGGGTACCCCGAAGACACACTTCTCGGGATTAAGCTTCACGCCTTTCGCCTTAAGACATCGGAATGTCACTTCAAGGTCGGAAAGGAGGTCGGAGGCTTTCCTCGTCTTGACTACGATGTCATCGACGTAGGCCTCGACCGTCCGGCCAATGTGTTCGTCGAACACATGGTTCATGCACCGCTGGTACGTCGCGCCCGCATTTCTCAAGTCGAACGGCATGGTGACATAGCAGTACATGCCGAAGGGTGTGATGAAAGAAGTCGCGAGCTGGTCGGACTCTTTCATCCTGATTTGGTGATACCCTGAGTAGGCATCGAGGAAAGACAGGGTTTCACACCCAGCAGTGGAATCCACGATTTGATCGATGCGAGGCAGAGGGTAGGGAACCTTCGGACATGCTTTGTTTAGACCAATGTAGTCTACACACATCCGCCATTTCCCTCCTTTCTTTCTCACAAGCACAGGGTTGGCAAGCCATTCGGGATGGAATACCTCTTTGATGAACCCTGTCGCCATTAGCTTGTGAATCTCCTCGCCTATGGCTCTGCGCTTTTCTTCGTCGAACCGGCGCAGAGGCTGCTTGACGGGTCGGGCTCCAGCTCGGATATCCAGCGAGTGCTCGACGACATCCCTCGGTATGTCGGGCATGTCCGAGGGACTCCACGCGAAAACGTCGGCATTCGCGCGGAGAAAGTCGACGAGCACTGCTTCCTATTTGGGATCGAGCTCGGAGCCGATCCGGATCTGCTTGGAGGCGTCGCTGCTGGGGTCGAGGGGGACGGACTTAACCGTCTCCGCTGGCTCGAAGTTGCCGGCGTGACGCTTCACGTCTGGCACCTCCTTAGAGAGGCTCCCCAGGTCGACGATGAGGGCCTCGGATTCGGCGAGGGCCTCGGCGTACTCCACGCACTCCACGTCGCATTCGAACACGTGTTTGTACGTGGGGCCGACGGTGATGAGCCCGTTGGGGCCCGACATCTTGAGCTTGAGGTAGGTGTAGTTGGGGACGACCATGAACTTCGCGTAGCATGGCCTCCCCAATACTGCATGGTAGGTTCCTCGGAACCCGACCACCTCGAATGTGAGGGTCTCCCTTCGGAAGTTGGAGGGTGTTCCGAAGCAGACAGGAAGGTCGAGTTGTCCGAGGGGCTGGACGCGCTTCCCGGGGATGATCCCATGGAAAGGCGCAGCGCCTGCCCGGACCGAGGACAGATCAACACGCAGGAGCCCGAGGGTCTCGGCGTAGATGATGTTGAGGTTGCTGCCTCCGTCCATGAGGACCTTGGTGAGCCTGACGTCGCCGATGACGGGGTCGACAACGAGCAGGTATTTCCCCGGGCTCGGCACGTGGTCGGGGTGGTCGGCTTGGTCGAAGGTGATGGGCTTGTTGGACCAGTCTAGGTAGACTGGCACCGCCACCTTCACCGAACAGACCTCCCGACGCTCTTGCTTGCGGTGCCGAGCCGAGGCGTTTGCCGCTTGCCCACCGTAGATCATGAAGCAGTCGCGGACCTCGGGGAACTCTCCTGCCTGGTGATCTTCCTTCTTGTCGTCGTCGCGAGCCCTACCACCCTCCGCGGGTGGCCCGGCCCTGTGGAAGTGGCGCCGAAGCATAGCGCACTCCTCAAGGGTGTGCTTGACGGGCCCCTGATGATAGGGGCATGGCTCCTTGAGCATCTTGTCAAAGAGGTTGGCACCTCCGGGGGGTTTCCGAGGGTTCTTGTACTCGGCGGCGGCGACAAGGTCTGCGTCGGCGGCGTCGCGTTTCGCTTGCGACTTCTTCTTGCCCTTCTTCTTGGCGCCGCGCTGAGTTGACGCCTCGGGGGTGTCTTCCGGTGGGCGGCCCTGGGGCTGCTTGTCCTTCCAGAAGATAGCCTCAACCGCCTCCTGGCCAGAGGCGAACTTGGTGGCGATGTCCATCAGCTCGCTCGCCCTGGTGGGGGTCTTTCGACCTAGCTTGCTGACCAGGTCGCGGCAAGTGGTGCCGGCGAGGAACGCGCCAATGACATCTGAATCAGTGATGTTGGGCAGCTCGGTGCGCTGCTTCGAGAATCGCCAGATGTAGTCCCGGAGAGACTCTCCCGGCTGTTGCCGGCAGCTTCGGAGGTCCCATGAGTTTCCGGGGCGCACGTACGTGCCCTGGAAATTGCCGGCGAAGGCTTGGACCAGGTCGTCCCAGTTGGAGATCTGCCCCGAAGGCAGGTGCTCCAACCAGGCGCGAGCGGTGTCGGAGAGGAACAGGGGGAGGTTGCGGATGATGAGGTTGTCATCGTCCGTTCCACCCAGTTGGCAGGCCAGCCGGTAGTCTGCGAGCCACAGTTCCGGTCTCGTCTCCCCCGAGTACTTTGTGATAGTAGTCGGGGGTCGGAACCGGGTCAGGAACGATGCCCGTCGTATGGCGCGGCTGAAAACCTGTGGACCGGGTGGTTCGGACGAGGGACTCCGATCCTCCCCGCTGTCGTAGCGTCCCCCACGCCTAGGGTGGTAGCCTCGGCGCACCCTCTCGTCGAGGTGGGCCCGACGGTCGCGGTGATGGTGCTCGTTGCTGAGGCGACCCGGGGCCGCAGGCGCTGTGTTGCGCGTGCGCCCAGTGTGGACCGAGGCTTCCCGCATGAATCGGGAAGTCGCGACGCGATGTTCCGAGGGGTACCCCTGCCTTCGGGAGGCGGAGCTCTCGGCCCGTCGGACCGCGACGCCCTCCAGGAGATTCTTGAGCTCTCCCTGGATTCGCCGCCCCTCGGTGGTTGATAGCTCCGACATCGCGCAGAGAAGCATTGCTGCTGCTGCCAGGTTCTGGCCGACCCCACTAGAAGCGGGTGGCGGCCTCACCCTGACATCGTCGGCGATGCGGTGCTGGATACCCTGGGGTAGATGGCGCACTTCTCCGGCTGAAGGTTGGCCCGCCCATTCCTGCCTGACGTCCCGGCGGATCGGCTCAAGTGCTCCTGCTCCCTCGTCGAGCCTGGCCGGCACCCCGCGGATTTGCTCGAGCTGTGGGTCATGACCCCCCGCCGGAACGGGGACCACAACTAGCTCCCGTAGGATGTCAACGCGTGGCACAGGCCTAGGGAGATCACCGTTCTCCGGCATACCGAGATGGTTGCCTTCGGAGGGACCCCCTAGATCGACATGGAAACATTCACGGCTTGGGCCGTAGTCCTCGTCGCCGAGGCTGCGGCCACCGTCGGAACAGTCGGAAAGGCAGTAGTCGCATGCGGTCATGAAGTCCCGCATGGCACTGGGGTTACCAAGTCCGGAGAAGTCCCAACAGAAGTCGGGCTCGTCATCTTCCTCGGACACCGAGGGCCCGTAGGTCGAGACGTCCGTCAGCCGGTCCCAGGGTGACCGCATACGAAACCCCAGAGGGTTTGGACTCGCCTCTACGAGAGCGTCCGCCAAAGCGAAGTCGCTTGGCGGGTCGAGGCTGAATCCAAAGGGCGTGAGATGGGAACCGGTGGGTACCTCTTGGTCGACGGGCGGTGACGAAGTCACGTCAGGGACTGACTGCACCGTCGTCTCAGGTACGAGGGTGACGCCCAGCAAGCCTTTCGCGAGCGTGCTGGCGTCGTCTGTTTGCTCGGAATTGGCGCGTTGCGGGGAGACGGCGCTCGTCTTCGTCTCAAACACGAGGTCGATGCCCGACGCGCCCCCCGTTGGGGCGCCGGCGCCGTCGACTCGCTCGACAGCCGACGAGGTGTCGCCTCCTGCTTGGCCTTGGTTGCCCCGCCTCCTCCTTCGTCGGCGGGGGAGAGGGCGGGGTGAGCTCGAATGTTGCTCTTCCACCACGCGGGGAAGAGGTCGTCGATTCCGCCGCCGACGGGCGGGCTGTCGGCCGCCATTGTTGCTGTCGCACGGCGGGGGAAGGAGTATCATGTCGTAGCTGCCGTCGAGGGACATGAACTCAAGACTCCCGAAACAGAGCACCGTCCCGGGCTGGAAAGGTTGCTGGAGACTGCCCATCTGGAGCTTGACGGGAAGCTGTTCGTCAACACGCAGCAGGCCCCTACCTAGCGCGCCAACTGTCGGCGTTTTGGGACCGGGGGGTCCCTGGGCCGACGAGTGAAAATGTCGCTGCGTGCCCCAGCCCAGATGGGTCAGCGCGAGACGGAGAGCGAAGGGGGGAAGGAAAGGCAGCCGGAGTGAGAGAGGGAGGTGGAAATCCCGCGGCCTTCGTGTTCGTCCCGCGCCCAGGTCGGGTGCGCTTGTAGTAGGGGGTTACAAGCGTCCACGCGGGAGAGGGAGCGAGCGGCCTCACACGAGCGCCTGTCCCGTCCTCTTCCCCGTGCGGCCAACCCTCTGTAAGAGGGCCCTGGTCCTTCCTTTTATAGGCGTAAGGAGAGGATCCAGGTGTACATTGGGGGGTGTAGCAGAGTGCTAACGTGTATAGTGGAGGAGAGCTAGCGCCCTAAGTACATGCCATCGTGGCAGCCGGAGAGGTTTTGGCACCCGGTTCGTGTGGTGTCGTGGCCGTCGGAGGAGCCCTGAAGCTTAGCGGAAGGACAACTGTCGGAGCTGTTGAGTCCTTGCTGACGTCCTTCTTGCTTCCGTAAGGGGGCTGAGAGCCGCCGTCGTCATAGAGCGTGCGGGGCGCCATCATTGCTTGTCTGGCGGAGCGAGCCAGATGGGACACCGGTCTTGTTTCCCGTAGCCTGAGTCAGCTTGGGGTAGGGTAAGGATGGCGCCCCCTGTTGACGTGGTCGGTCCGTGCCCTAGGTTTGGCGATGTGGAGGCTCCTCCAAGGTCGAGGTCGAGTCTGTCTTCCGAGGCCGAGATCGAGTCCGAGCCCCTGGGTTGGGCGAGGCGGAGACCGTCGGCTGAGGCCAGGGCTGAGTCCGAGCCCTGGGGTCGGGCGAAGCGGAGTTCGTCGTCTTCCGGGGCTGAGCCCGAGTCCGAGCCCTGGGTCGGGCGGAGCGGAGTTCGTCGTCTTCCGGGGCTGAGCCCGAGTCCGAGCCCCGGGTCGAGCGGAGCGGAGTTCGTCGTCTTCCGGGGCTGAGCCCGAGTCCGAGCCCTGGGTCGGGTGGAGCGGAGTTCGTCGTCTTCCGGGACTGAGCCCGAGTCCGAGCCCTGGGTCGGGCGGAGCGGAGTTCGCCGTCTTCCAAGGCCGAGCCCGAGTCCGAGCCCTGGGTCGGGCGAAGCGGAGTTTCCTATGGTGCCTGAGGCCGAGCCTGACTGCCTGTCAGCCTCACTCGGTCGAGCGGCACAACAGTCGGAGCAGCGCAGGCGGCGCTGTCCTTCTGTCAGGCCGGTCAGTGGAGCGGCGAAGTGACTGCGGTCACTTCGGCTCTGTCGACTGGAGGACGCGCGTCAGGATAAAGGTGTCAGGCCACCTTTGCATTAAATGCCCCTGCGATTTGGTCGGTTGGTGTGGCGACTTGGCCAGGGTTGCTTCTTGGCGAAGACTCGGCCTTGGGTGAGCCGGAAGTATGTTCGTCGCTGGAGGGGGGCCTCGGGCGAGACGGAGATCCTCCGGGGTCGGCTACCCTTGCCCGAGGCTAGGCTCGGGCGAGGCGTGATCGAGTCCCTCGAATGGATCGATCCCTGACTTAGTCGCACCCATCGGGCCTTTGCAGCTTTGTGCTGATGGGGGTTACCAGCTGAGAATTAGGAGTCTTGAGGGTACCCCTAATTATGGTCCCCGACAAAAAAGAATAGGAGAATCGAGATGAAATTAATAGCGTGTTCGATCAAGTTCACCTCACACCAAAGGTCCTTCAAATGATTGAAGGAGATGCGATTGCGGGTGTGAAAGGTGAAATGAATGCACTTGTTGGGAGTTTGGTCGGCCAAGATTTCGTGGGAGAGACAGAAGTAAATGAGAGAGAGAGAGTGTGAGGGGGTATATAAAGGATCCCCCAAAAGCTGGCAGCCGTTGGGAGAAAAGGAGTAAAAACTGGTTGAACCGGTTTTCAGACCGGTTGAACTGGTTTCTACCAGGGAGATCCCGGTTCACTGACCTACTCAGCCGGAGACTCGACCGGTTTCAAAACCGGTTGAGTAAGGGAAAATTCCGGTTGAACCGGTTTTCCAAAAAGATCTGCAGCGACTTTTCTGACAGCTCTGACTGTCAGACAGGTCAGAGCAGGGATGGTAGAGGAGCAGTCCCAAAACCGGTTGAACTGGTTTTAGGACCGGTTGAACCGGTTTCCAGGGCTGAAACCAAATTTTGAGTAATTTTGAAGAGAACAAACATGGAGTATTTGCGGGAAGTGAAATTTGTTTTTCTCAAGGGCATTCATGATCTAGAAAAAATGTTCTCGAAGATGTTTTCAAAGGATTTTGAACTTGGCTCATTGCACAACTTACTTAACCATCGCGGATCCCTCTTAATTGCACGGCGATTCCTATGACTCAAGAATTATAAATTTAGCACCGCCGATGTTTCTAAGCACTTGGAGCACGCCATTTGATGTGGAATTTTAAATCCGCTGTGCTTTCTATTTTTATGCTCGTAAGATCTGTGCTTCTCCTGTCTGTAGAATTATTGTGTACATGCTAGGAGCAAACTTGTTAGAATCTCAGTTTGTTTTGTCATTTAATCACCAAAACCCTCAATTAGGGTTGATTGCACTTACAGTTGATTATCAAGTCTTGTCTGGTACGATGTTGTTATAGGAGCATCTCCAAGAAGGTCACTCAAAATAGTGCCCTAAAATTTAAAATACTACATCATTTAGAGCGTTTAGGGCACTAAAAACAAAGTGCTCCAATAGTTAAGCCCTAAATCATGTATTATAGGAAGTAAATTACATTATTGAGAAATGAAATGTCGATAATGATGTAGAAAACAAGGATAGGACACTAGTTTGGGGTGTAGTATATTTTGGTCATTTCATGGTGTGCCCTATATTTTTTATAAAAAAATGTAAAATAGGGCACTGTTGGAGCTTTTTTATGAGTTGAGCCCTATATTTCAAAATAGGGCACTGATTTAAGGCACTGTTGTAGATGCTTTAAGCCATACCTAGTCTTGGTTTTTGGGTTGGTTAGCTCTGACCCTCTGATCCAAGAGGAGCTTCAATGTTACCGTGATATCCTATTGAGAGAACCTAGAGGGGGTGAACAGGTGATCCTGCAAAACTTACTTCAAACAACACAAACTTGGTCTATAAAGGTGTTAGTGTAAACTAGAACCAACTTTGGATGAGAAGAAGAGAGAAAAATATACTCTTCACTTGATTGCTCTCTTGAGATGTGTATTAAACTAGGCGCAACATCACAAGTGAAGTTTAGCATTAAGAAATAAAGAAACCACAATAAAATAAAGTGAACAAGAGACATAATGATTTCTCCCGTGGTTCGGTCAAAGCCTACTATACGTTGTGGTGAGCTCCTTCGGTCAAGGGTTACACTCAACCCCTCTCAAATGATCCAAAGATCAAACTTGAGTGCCATGGTATTCTTCCTTATATTTCAACTCATTTGTGAGGAATCTCCACAAGTTGGAGTCTCTCACGCCTTACACAATATGATCACAATCCAAAATCAGAGTAAGGAGGGAGTAAGACACACACAAGTACACAACGCAGCTGAAAGCATCTAGGCCCATGGTGGTTTTAGTGATTAATGACAACAAAAGATTATATGTTACTAACGTGTGTTTTGCAAAGCAAATGGTAAGTTAGGTCGCATTACAGGAGATTGCGCTGCAACGGTGAAAATAATCCCTCAGATGAGAACTTGAAGCGACGGCTGAAAAAGGCAATCAAAAGATGAAGGTCTTCATATTCTAAGTGTCAAAGGAGTTATGGACACTTGGTATAAAGTTAGGTCTTCTATTTTAATTTTAGCCGTACTATAAAGAGGGTTTGTGGATGAGTAGTTTGACCAAGAGAATTCTAGTGTAGTGTTGGTCCATATTCACACTCATAACTAGTGCTAGGTGTCACTATATAACACACTCGCGAGTTAGAATGAAATCGGGTTAGAAAAACCTAATGAAAAGAAACTAGGGTTTCTGTCCTAGGGGCACCGGACTGTCCAGTGTGCACCGGACTGTTCGGTGCGACCCCTGACAGTGGGCCCAACAAAGCCCCAGGGGCAACCCTTTGCTCCTAGGAAAACCCAAGAGCGCATAGTTCGTTGGCTTGAATTTTATCCGCGCACCAGACTGTCTGGTGCGCTGTCAGAGCAACAACTAGTTGTTCGCTCCACACCATTGGCGCGCCCATGCGCAGAAGCCACAGTAACGACTAGTTTTGGTTGGTGTGGGTACTTATACGTACCCCCCTCTACCAGCCACATTTAGTTTCTTGCTACCCACATACACTTGTATTCATTGCTAGTGCATTGGAAGCCCACAAAGCTTAGTGAGGTGGAAAATCATAATCCCATGTTAGGACCTCATTAGTGTGCATGAGAGCCATCTAGAGCACACACCATATGCATTAGGCTTCTCTTGGTCAAGTGAAAGTTTATAGCTTGTTACTCTTGCGGGACCATGGGGGAGTGATACCCTTGCGTGGGTGCTCCAACGAGGACTAGGGAAGAGTGCCAACTCTTTGCTACCTCGACAAAAAAATTGGAAGAGTCTTCTTGCCCTTACATTGCATTCCACATTTACTTTGAGCATTTTACTTTATGCAATTGCTTAGTTAGTATTTGTAGTAATGACTTAGGGTTGTTGTGTATCTAGTAGTATTTACTTATTGCTAGTATTGGGTGAAATTAGGCTCATGCTTAGGGTTTAACTTTTATTGAAATTTTAGAAAATCCCAATTCACCCCCTCGTGGGCACCATGATCCTTTCATTGGTATCCGAGCCTTGTTGCTCCTAGTTTAGCTTAACCGCTAGAGTAACGATGTGCGACGGGGATAGACCTCCTCCCGTTTTTTATGGTGACAATTTTCCTTATTGGAAAATTCGTATGGAAGCTTATTTAGAAGCTATAGACATTGGAGTCTATAAAGCCTCCACCCAAGGGTTCTCCGAACCTAGAGATGCCACAAATCTTGTGGGTGATGAGTACAACTATGAAAAATGGAATGCAAAGGCCAAAACACTATTTTTAGGGGTCTTTGCAAGGATGTATTCAATAGAGTTAGAAATCACAAAAATGCTCATGATTTGTGGTTAGATATTTGTGATCTACATGAAAGAACCAAAAGTGAACATGAGGAAAGATATCATATTGCCATAAAAAAATAAATTCTTTTGAAATGCTTGCCAATGAGAATGCAAAAGATATGTACTCATGGCTTAATATTCTTGTTGAGGAAGTATTGGGACTCACTCAAATTTCACAACCGGATGTCGTGAAAAAAAAATTCAGTGTCTTGCCAATTGAGAAGTATGGACACATTGTCACAGTGCTACACCAAATAGATCTTTCCATCACTACACCAACTCAAATATTGGGAAAGATCAATGCTCATGAAATGTATATGCACATCAATTACAAATATGGGTCTTTCTCAAATAAGAAAGAGTTGGCTCTCAAAGCTAGTAAAGAAAAGAAAGGCAAGACCAAAATCCAAGTTGAGGAAGCATCCTCAAGTGATGATTATCTTGATACAAGCATTGCCTTGATGGTGAGGAAGACAACAAAGATGTTGAAAAAACTCAATCTGGAAGGCATCAAATTTTATTCAAGAAAGAAGAAATTTTTCTCTAGTAAGAGAAAGCCCATCTCCGAGATGGATTGCTACAATTGTGGAGAACTTGGCCATCTTGATCATCAATGCAACAAGCCCAAAAAAACAAATTCAAGGGCAAGAAAGATGATGAAAGTGATGATGAGAAGAAATAGAAGAAGTTCTTCAAGAAGAAAGAAGGCAAGCACAAGAGGTTTAACAAAAAGAAGAATGGAAAAGCATATATTGTTGGTGATTGGCTCACCGACATTGAATCCTCAAGTGTCTCTTCAAATGAAGAAGATGATGAAAAGGTCGCCGCCATCGCTGAGGATTTATCTTCACCGACATCAACACCTTCATCTACTTCACACATATGCCTCATGGCTAAAGGTGAATGTGTAACACCCTGGGGTCCACAAACACCCCAGAATGCTACTAAACTACACATCTAACATTCATATATAAAATTTCGACAGCATCTCCTTTGAAAATTGCATAAACGGGGAAGCAACAAAGTATAAATAGATATCATGATAAGAAAACATAAAAGACATTAATAATCTGCTAGCAATGGGAAGACAACCATAACAACATGAACTGAATTAATCAGTGCGCATGACTAGTTAAAAACAAACATCCTTTGACAAGAAGTTTCTAATTAAATCATGACTGTGTCTGGGCAGCATTATTATGAGAGTGAAGGTGGATGTGCTGCTACTTCCCACTCCCCTTGATGAGCAACAAGCACCTGCATTGAGTAATGCAAGAGTGAGATGAAACATCTCAGCAAGCTAATTGTTCTGACGAGATATTTAAACCACAAATTGAATTAATCAACATTTTAAAAGAATCACAATCAAGATCAGAAATACTTGTAGATATAGAACTCAGTAGTCCCAATATAACCAATATCATCTCATTTCCTCGAACAACCACAATAGGTTGTATAACACTTCCCTGCATCAACAATACCTGCAAATATCACTTCAATGTATGCATAGGAATGCAATGTGTAGGTCCTCTATCTTCATACCTCTGAGGGTGTAAAACCACATCATCTGCAAATATCACTTCAATGTATGCATATGAATGCAATGCATATGTCCTCTGCCTTCATACCTCTAAGGGTATGAAGCTGCATCGTACCCCTCCTCGGGCAACGTACGATGCTAAGTTGTACCGGTACGGTCGGACCATAGGTCACGACAAAACTTCAGATACAAATGAGTCATGCAATGTATATGGCATGCTGCATTTATCAATAAACTTCACTTCCTTCAGATACAATACAAACCTCAAATAATACTTTATTTACCTTCAGATACAATACCAACCTCAAATAATACTTCATTTACCTTCAGGGATGTGAATTAATCTCATGAATCATACTCGAATCATAATCATCATCAATATATGATTGAGCATCAGTATAATGCAAGCAAGTAAAGCATCACCATAGTGTCCAATTATGAAAGAATCCAATACTTCTGAATATTATAGTGTAGGCAATAGAAATAATAGGTCAGAACGGAAGCAACCACCGCTACATTCACTTGCCTTCATCGAAGAAGAAGAAATGTACTAGACATGATCTGGAGTGTAGCCACCTGCTAGCGGGCATAAAACTTAGTATAAATATTTCACAAACATTTGCCATGAATCAACAAAACACTCCTACACTTGAAACCAAGACCCAGTGGAAAGACTCCCACCCTGAACCACATGCCATACAACAGCAACGCTGTTTGTTAATTTTGTATCTTTAAAATTAAAATAGCGGTGATATCAAACAAATACTCTAGGAGTATCTACACAAAATACTCTACAACTTCAGTATTCAAAAGATAGTTAAATTTTGTCATCTACAAGTTCTAAAACATCTGACAAGATAACTGACTGAATCTGTTTTAGACAGCAGTATGGTTAACTTTAAAATTCGATATCTCCCAAACTACTGAACCAAAAATTATGAAATTCTGCTGGAAGTAAGAACTTTTATCCCTCTACAAAAGTCTCCATAGTTGGAAGAGCCAATTCGGCCATTTACTAGATGAAACCCACCAGTGAACAGACCCACTCATTTTTGTCAGGTAAACAGGAACAGCCACAGTAAAACAAACATAACTGGAGTTTCACAAATCATATGAATGCACTATTTAACAATCTGGAAAGCTTATGAAATTATCTACAACTTCTTTTACCAACTCACAGTTTAATTCTGTTGATAAAATTGCCTAACTCTTAAGAGAACAGATTCTGCACAGAATTATGAGATTGGAAAACTGCTATAATCAAACTGCCATAACTTTCTGTTCTGATGTCCGATTGAGGTGCTCTTCGCGGCCACGGAAAGATCTACAAATTATCTACGACTCATATATAGACTTTTTTATTTTTTTGAGGCCACTAAGACCACGGAAAACTGGCATGAACAGAAACTGTCGAATCTGCCATTCTGCAGAAAACTAAATTCGAGATCAAAACCTAACCCCACATCAAATCCAACCTCTAATCCTTTAATTCCCATGATCCACAACCTCCAAAAGCATATAATTACAGGGAGGAACAAGGATCTCATCCATACCTAGGGTTTCCCCAAGAAATTCTGCAAGAAGAGATGGGGAAGAACATCTCCTTGATCCTCTCTTCCTCTTCAATTCAACGTGCTCCTCCTCTTCTCGATCCTTGCTGCGTAGGGGGAGATCTTGGGGGAGGAAGCAATGGAGGATGGCTGCCATAGGGGGAGGGGGCGGCCAGCTAAGGGGGAGAAAGGGGGTGGCGGCCAAGAGGGGGGTGAAGGGAAAAAAGGGGTGGCCACCTAGGGTTTTTGTGGGAGAAAGAAACGACGCCTCAGATGACTTCTATCTTTGCATCCAATGGCCCACAACCCTTTACCTCATCCACGCACCAAAGATTAACTTTTGGTCAACATTTTTTTGGGATATTACACTCTACCCCCCTTAAAAAGAATTCGACCTCGAATTCGGCCACTCCAAGCAAAACACCCAAGGTACCCCATATAGCACCACCATTCAAAACATGGGTCCATTATTGGTCTTAATTAACACAAGAACTTCTACCTTGGACTAATTTTCTAAGTAAACTACACGACCTGACATCAAGCATGAAACAACATGCAATGAAGCTCAAAGCAAGTCATAGTTGCAATCAACACAATACAATTTCACACCATCAAATTTGGATGCAACTATACATCAACATCAATGTCTTAAGACAACACTCTTTTATGAAGGGGTAATATGCACCAAGCACAACCCTTACCAACTTCAACAATTAATTTTAATTAAATGGTGAAACATCTACACCCGACGAATGTATAAGAAGATCAAACACCTCACCTTAAAGCACCATGAAACAAGTAGTTCTATTGAAACAAAACTCCTAATCTTCCTAAACCTTATTCTTGCCATCATGAAAAGATAATCATGTAATCTAACATTCTTTGCACCCCACAAAAGGGAGAAAATCCACAGAACTAATGGAGCAATAAAGCCAACAAGAAGCCAATAATATTCTGCGCGGCACATTTCATCGAAGAAATGCCAAAAGCTCCACAAAGAGCACTAACAGCACAACAACACAATACTTGGTTAACCAATGTCACTATACTTCATCCAACAACTCAACTAAGAAAAATATCCGAACTAGTAAGGTTAACCTACACATAATATAAGTCTTCATCTACTGTAGTTCATAAACTTACATTTCATTCTATCATACGATGCACTCAAAGTACCAGACATACAAGGTCAATAATAACCCCGTAATCCTTCACACATTTGACAAACATCTCAAGCTGATGTAAAAACCACATCATTTACGAATAGGTGACTAACCACACACAACAAACTCTAGGCTAGGCACTGGCTTCATTCAAACCAATAGATAGGTGGTCCAACAATGGCTCCACAAGCATGCATCAGAGAGAGAACCATCTGATCCTCCATATATTAATACATAATCAATGGATCCAGAAAATCAAAGGTTTATTCTACAACTAGCATGACTAACACGCAACCACTTTAAACCACATCTAGGCTTTGTGGCTACTAAAACACACAATAGAAGAGAGACATGTAAGCCATTCTAGCTAGGTAAAGACTTCCCCCAAAATTCATATAAAAGTACCAACATTCATTTCTTTTAGAACTGGTTTCTCGACATAAACAATCATTCTTTGCAAAGATAGTTGGAACTATCCACCAACCGCTCAACAACTTAAATTCAAATTGATGGTTACCTTGTAACCCAAAACACGCAATTCACACTCCTCTTAGAAACATCCTCAATCAAGCATATATAACAATATTATTGTAATAAAACTCAACCATGAAAAACATGGTGTAAACAACATAGACATACATGTCTATCACAAGCATAATAACAACTTCAATCTCTCAAAAGACCAGCGATATCAATCACATTAATAAAACAATATGAAGATTTAGAGATAAATTATATTAGGCATTAAGTCATAAACGACTTACCACATCACCGTAAAGGAATAGGGAGGGATGAAATTATTGTCATCTGCACTCCAAAGACATTAATATATATCAAAGATATTTGAACCCATACCCTTCCTATATGTGCAAGTGTGTCAAATTTATCTTCAAATTGCCAAGAATCTAAAGCCTATGCTTTGATACCAACTGTAACACCCTGGGGTCCACAAACACCCCAGAATGCTACTAAACTACACATCTAACATTCATATATAAAATTTCGACAGCATCTCCTTTGAAAATTGCATAAACGGGGAAGCAACAAAGTATAAATAGATATCATGATAAGAAAACATAAAAGACATTAATAATCTGCTAGCAATGGGAAGACAACCATAACAACATGAACTGAATTAATCAGTGCGCATGACTAGTTAAAAACAAACATCCTTTGACAAGAAGTTTCTAATTAAATCATGACTGTGTCTGGGCAGCATTATTATGAGAGTGAAGGTGGATGTGCTGCTACTTCCCACTCCCCTTGATGAGCAACAAGCACCTGCATTGAGTAATGCAAGAGTGAGATGAAACATCTCAGCAAGCTAATTGTTCTGACGAGATATTTAAACCACAAATTGAATTAATCAACATTTTAAAAGAATCACAATCAAGATCAGAAATACTTGTAGATATAGAACTCAGTAGTCCCAATATAACCAATATCATCTCATTTCCTCGAACAACCACAATAGGTTGTATAACACTTCCCTGCATCAACAATACCTGCAAATATCACTTCAATGTATGCATAGGAATGCAATGTGTAGGTCCTCTATCTTCATACCTCTGAGGGTGTAAAACCACATCATCTGCAAATATCACTTCAATGTATGCATATGAATGCAATGCATATGTCCTCTGCCTTCATACCTCTAAGGGTATGAAGCTGCATCGTACCCCTCCTCGGGCAACGTACGATGCTAAGTTGTACCGGTACGGTCGGACCATAGGTCATGACAAAACTTCAGATACAAATGAGTCATGCAATGTATATGGCATGCTGCATTTATCAATAAACTTCACTTCCTTCAGATACAATACAAACCTCAAATAATACTTTATTTACCTTCAGATACAATACCAACCTCAAATAATACTTCATTTACCTTCAGGGATGTGAATTAATCTCATGAATCATACTCGAATCATAATCATCATCAATATATGATTGAGCATCAGTATAATGCAAGCAAGTAAAGCATCACCATAGTGTCCAATTATGAAAGAATCCAATACTTCTGAATATTATAGTGTAGGCAATAGAAATAATAGGTCAGAACGGAAGCAACCACCGCTACATTCACTTGCCTTCATCGAAGAAGAAGAAATGTACTAGACATGATCTGGAGTGTAGCCACCTGCTAGCGGGCATAAAACTTAGTATAAATATTTCACAAACATTTGCCATGAATCAACAAAACACTCCTACACTTGAAACCAAGACCCAGTGGAAAGACTCCCACCCTGAACCACATGCCATACAACAGCAACGCTGTTTGTTAATTTTGTATCTTTAAAATTAAAATAGCGGTGATATCAAACAAATACTCTAGGAGTATCTACACAAAATACTCTACAACTTCAGTATTCAAAAGATAGTTAAATTTTGTCATCTACAAGTTCTAAAACATCTGACAAGATAACTGACTGAATCTGTTTTAGACAGCAGTATGGTTAACTTTAAAATTCGATATCTCCCAAACTACTGAACCAAAAATTATGAAATTCTGCTGGAAGTAAGAACTTTTATCCCTCTACAAAAGTCTCCATAGTTGGAAGAGCCAATTCGGCCATTTACTAGATGAAACCCACCAGTGAACAGACCCACTCATTTTTGTCAGGTAAACAGGAACAGCCACAGTAAAACAAACATAACTGGAGTTTCACAAATCATATGAATGCACTATTTAACAATCTGGAAAGCTTATGAAATTATCTACAACTTCTTTTACCAACTCACAGTTTAATTCTGTTGATAAAATTGCCTAACTCTTAAGAGAACAGATTCTGCACAGAATTATGAGACTGGAAAACTGCTATAATCAAACTGCCATAACTTTCTGTTCTGATGTCCGATTGAGGTGCTCTTCGCGGCCACGGAAAGATCTACAAATTATCTACGACTCATATATAGACTTTTTTATTTTTTTTTGAGGCCACTAAGACCACAGAAAACTGGCATGAACAGAAACTGTCGAATCTGCCATTCTGCAGAAAACTAAATTCGAGATCAAAACCTAACCCCACATCAAATCCAACCTCTAATCCTTTAATTCCCATGATCCACAACCTCCAAAAGCATATAATTACAGGGAGGAACAAGGATCTCATCCATACCTAGGGTTTCCCCAAGAAATTCTGCAAGAAGAGATGGGGAAGAACATCTCCTTGATCCTCTCTTCCTCTTCAATTCAACGTGCTCCTCCTCTTCTCGATCCTTGCTGCGTAGGGGGAGATCTTGGGGGAGGAAGCAATGGAGGATGGCTGCCATAGGGGGAGGGGGCGGCCAGCCAAGGGGGAGAAAGGGGGTGGCGGCCAAGAGGGGGGTGAAGGGAAAAAAGGGGTGGCCACCTAGGGTTTTTGTGGGAGAAAGAAACGACGCCTCAGATGACTTCTATCTTTGCATCCAATGGCCCACAACCCTTTACCTCATCCACGCACCAAAGATTAACTTTTGGTCAACATTTTTTTGGGATATTACAGAATGGAAGGTACAAAATGAAAATGTCATTATTGAAGATTGTGATAGTGATAATGAAGATGAATATGCTTCTCCTACTTATGATGAATTAGCGTACTTGCTTAAAGAATATACTCAAATTGAAAGGGAAATAGGCTTACACCTTTTCCTAATTGATTTTGGTGGTTGAATTGCCCAACACAAATAATTGGACTAACTAGTTTGCTCTAGATTATATGTTCTACAGGTGCCAAAGGTTCATCTACAACTATACTAAATCGACTGTCCAGAATACCGTAGATTATTCCGGATAGGAGAAGCTTTTTGGAAAATCAGGCCATGCGCGGACCGTCCGGGCCTTTGCGGCGGACCGTCCGCGACACCTAAATGACCCGCGGACAGAACCAATGCAAAAACACATGTCTCTACTGCGAACCGTCCGATGGAAGAGCAAGCACCGTCCGAGACCACGCGCGGACCGTCCGGGCTCAGGCGCGGACCGTCCGGTAGGTGAGGAACCGAAAAACCCGAAGGTGACGGGTTCGGCCAAATGAATTCTAGCGTCCTCGCGGACCGTCCGGGGTGCACGACCGGACCGTCCGCGACTGGCTTTATCTGACATCTGACGACGCATTAAATGCAATATAGCCGTTGATATAGTCGTTACTGCTGACCGTTGCGTTTTCAGCCGTTGATCTGCAGGGGCGGACCGTCCGGACCAGGGGCGCGGACCGTCCGCGGTCGGCAGAAAGGTGCAACGGCTAGGAAGTGGTTGGTGGCTATAAATACAACCCCAACCACCTCCATTCACTTCAATCCAAGCATTCCAACCTTCAACATTCAATACAAGAGCTAGCAATCCATTCCAAGACACAATCAAAGCCTCCAATCTCTCCAAGTTCCACAACTGAGACAAGTGATCATTAGTGATTAGTGACTTGAGAGAGAGAGTGATCCGTGTGTTATTTGTCGCTCTTGTCGCTTGGCTTTTGCAATCGTGCTTTCTTCCTTCCCATTCTTATTCTCAAGGAACGTGTAATCAAAGCAAGAGACACTAAGTTTGTAGTGGTCCTTGTGGGGTCTAAGTGACCCGGTTGATTAAGGAGAAAGCTCACTCGGTCTAAGTGACCGTTTGAGAGAGGGAAAGGGTTCAAAGAGACCCGGTCTTTGTGACCACCTCAACGGGGAGTAGGTTTGCAAGAACCGAACCTCGGTAAAACAAATCATCGTGTCTCGCTCTTTATTCGCTCACGATTTGTTTTACGCCCTCTCTCTCGGACTCGTTTCTATTTCTAACGCTAACCCAGCTTGAAGTTGTGTTTAAGTTTGTAAATTTCAGATTCGCCCTATTCACCCCCCTCTAGGCGACTTTCAATTGGTATCAAAGCCCGGTGCTTCATTAGAGCCTAACCGCTCGAAGTGATGTCGGGAGATCACGCCAAGAAAGAGATGGGGACCGGCGAGAAGCCCGCTACAAGCCACGGGAAGGCTCCATCGGGAGAGTCCTTCAACAAAGGGAAGGGGAAGGAAAAGGAATCCCCCTCACACAAGTCGCGTCGGAGTGGTGACAAGAAGAAGATGAGGAAGGTGGTCTACTACGAGACCGACTCCTCATCGCCATCCACCTCCGGCTCTGACACGCCGTCCGTAACTTCAAAGCGCCATGAGCGCAAGAAGTTTAGTAAGATCCCCCTACGCTATCCTTGCATTTCTAAACATACGCCTTTACTTTCCGTCCCATTAGTCAAACCACCAACGTTTGATGGTGAAGATTATGCTAGGTGGAGTGATATGATGCGATATCACCTAACCTCACTCCACAAAAGTATATGGGATGTTGTTGAGTTTGGTGTACAGGTACCATCCGTAGGGGATGAAGATTATGATGAGGACGAAGTGGCCCAAATCGTGCACTTCAACTCCCAAGCCACCACTATACTCCTCGCCTCTCTAAGTCGAGAGGAGTATAATAATGTGCAAGGGTTGAAGAGCGCAAAGGAGATTTGGGACGTGCTAAAACCGCGCACGAAGGAGACGAGGTGACCAAGATCACCAAGCGGGAGACGATCGAGGGGGAGCTCGGTCGCTTCCGACTTCGCCAAGGGGAGGAGCCACAAGACATGTACAACCGGCTCAAAACCTTGGTGAACCAAGTGTGCAACCTCGGGAGTAAGAAATGGGATGACCATGAGATGGTTAAGGTTATTCTTAGATCACTTGTTTTCCTTAACCCTACTCAAGTTCAATTAATTCATGGTAATCCTAGATATACCCTAATGACTCCCGAGGAAGTGATAGGAAATTTTGTGAGCTTTGAATTGATGATCAAAGGCTCAAAGAAAATCAACAAGCTAGATGGCCCCTCCACGTCCGAAGCACAACCGGTTGCATTCAAGGCAACAGAGGAGAAGAGGGAGGAGTCTACATCAAGTAGAACACCCATCGACGCCTCCAAGCTCGACAACGAGGAAATTGCGCTCATCATCAAGAGCTTTCGCCAAATCCTTAAACAAAGGAGGGGGAAAGATTACAAACCCCGCTCCAAGAACGTGTGCTACAAATGTGGTAAGCCCGGTCATTTCATTGCTAAATGTCCATTATCTAGTGATAGTGACAGGGGCGACGACAAGAAGGGGAGAAGAAAGGAGAAGAAGAGGTACTACAAGAAGAAGGGCGGCGATGCCCATGTTTGCCGGGAATGGGACTCCGACGAGAGCTCCACCGACTCCTCCTCCGACGAGGACGCCGCAAACATCGCCGTCACCAAGGGTCTTCTCTTCCCCAACGTCGGCCACAAGTGTCTCATGGCAAAGGACAGCAAACGGATGAAGGTAAAATCAAAATCCTCCGCTAAATATGAAACCTCTAGTGATGAGGATAATTGTAGTGATGAGGAGGATAATTTGCACACCCTTTTTGCCAACCTTAACATGCAACAAAAAGAAAAGTTAAATGAATTAATTAGTGCTATTCATGAGAAGGATGATCTCTTGGACTCTCAAGAGGACTTCCTAATTAAGGAAAATAAAAAGCATGTTAAGGTTAAGAATGCTTATACTCTAGAAGTAGAAAAATGTGAAAAATTATCTAGTGAGCTAAGCACTTGCCATGATACTATTGTCAACCTTAGGAATGAGAAAGCTAGTTTAATTGCTAAGGTTGATTCAAATGTTTGTGATGCCTCACTTTCCAATCTTAGAGATGATAATGCTAATTTGCTTGCTAAGATTGAAAAGTTGAATGATTCACTTGCTAGCCTTAGGATTGAAAATGAAAAATTAACTGCTAAGGCTAAAGATTTTGATGTTTGCAATGTTACTATTTCTAACCTTAGAAATGAAAATGATATATTACATGCTAAGGTTGTAGAATTAAAATCTTGCAAACCCTCTACATCTACTGTCGAGTATACTTCCATTTGTACTAGATGTAGAGACATTAATGTTGATGATATCCATGATCACCTAGCTTTAATTAAAGAACAAAATGATCACATAGCTCAACTTAATGCTAAGATCAATGAGCATGACTTAGAAAATGAAAAGTTTAAATTTGCTAGAAGCATGCTCTATAGTGGGAGACGCCCTGGCATCAAGGATGGCATTGGCTTCCAAAAGGGAGACAATGTCAAACTTAATGCCCCTCCTAAAAGATTGTCTAATTTTGTTAAGGGCAAGGCTCCCATGCCTCAGGATAACGAGGGTTACATTTTATACCCTGCCGGTTATCCCGAGAGCAAAATTAGGAGAATTCACTCTAGGAAGTCTCACTCTGGCCCTAATCATGCTCTTATGTATAAGGGTGAGACATCTAGCTCTAGGCAACCAACCCGTGCTAAATTGCCTAAGAAGAAAACTCCTAGTGCATCAAATGATCATAACATTTTATTTAAAACTTTTGATGCATCTTATGTTTTGACTAACAAATCCGGCAAGGTAGTTGCCAAGTTTGTTGGGGGCAAACACAAGGGATCAAAGACTTGTGTTTGGGTACCCAAAGTTCTTGTATCTAATGCCAAAGGACCCAAAACCGTTTGGGTACCTAAAATCAAGAACTAAACTTGTTTTGTAGGTTTATGCATCCGGGGGCTCAAGTTGGATTGTCGATAGCGGGTGCACAAACCACATGACAGGGGAGAAGAAGATGTTCTCCTCCTACGAGAAAAACCAAGATCCCCAACGAGCTATCACATTCGGGGATGGAAATCAAGATTTGGTCAAAGGCTTGGGTAAAATTGCTATATCTCCTGACCACTCAATTTCCAATGTTTTTCTTGTAGACTCTTTAGATTACAATTTGCTTTCCGTATCTCAATTATGCAAAATGGGCTACAACTGTCTTTTCACAGATGTAGGTGTCACTGTCTTTAGAAGGAGTGATGATTCAATAGCATTTAAGGGAGTGTTAGAGGGTCAGCTATACTTAGTAGATTTTGATAGAGCTGAACTCGACACTTGCTTAATTGCTAAGACTAACATGGGCTGGCTCTGGCATCGCCGACTAGCACATGTTGGAATGAAGAATCTTCACAAACTTCTAAAGGGAGAACACATTTTGGGACTAACAAATGTTCATTTTGAGAAAGACAGGATTTGTAGCGCATGTCAGGCAGGGAAGCAAGTTGGTGCTCATCATCCACATAAGAACATCATGACGACTGACAGGCCGCTCGAGCTCCTACACATGGATCTATTCGGCCCGATTGCTTACATAAGCATCGGCGGGAGTAAGTACTGTCTAGTTATTGTGGATGATTATTCTCGCTTCACTTGGGTGTTCTTTTTGCAGGAAAAATCTCATACCCAAGAGACCTTAAAGGGATTCTTGAGACGGGCTCAAAATGAGTTCGTCTTAAGGATCAAAAAGATTAGAAGCGACAACGGGACGGAGTTCAAGAACTCTCAAATTGAAGGCTTCCTTGAGGAGGAGGGCATCAAGCATGAGTTCTCTTCTCCCTACACGCCACAACAAAATGGTGTAATGGAGAGGAAGAATAGAACTCTATTGGACATGGCAAGAACCATGCTTGATGAGTACAAGACTTCGGATCGGTTTTGGGCCGAGGCGGTTAACACTGCCTGCTACGCCATCAACCGGTTGTATCTACACTGAATCCTCAAGAAGACATCATACGAACTCCTAACCGGTAAAAAGCCCAATATTTCATATTTTAGAGTCTTTGGTAGCAAATGCTTTATTCTTGTTAAAAGAGGTAGAAAATCTAAATTTGCTTCTAAGACTGTAGAAGGCTTTTTACTAGGATATGATTCAAACACAAGGGCATATAGAGTCTTTAACAAGTCCTCAGGACTAGTTGAAGTTTCTTGTGACGTTGTGTTTGATGAGACTAACGGCTCTCAAGTAGAGCAAGTTGATCTTGATGAGATAGGTGATGAAGAGGCTTCGTGCATCGCTCCAAGGAACATGTCCATTGGGGATGTGTGTCCTAAGGAATCCGAAGAGCCTCCAAATGCACAAGATCAACCATCCTCCTCCACGCAAGCATCTCCACCAACTCAAAATGAGGATGAGGCTCAAGTTGATGAAGGAGAAGATCAAAAAGATGAGTCACCTCAAGATGACGACAGTGATCAAGGGGGAGATGCAAATGATCAAGACAAGGAGGATGAAGAACCAAGACCGCCACACCCAAGAGTCCACCAAGCAATCCAACGAGATCACCCCGTCGACACCATCCTCGGCGACATTCATAAGGGTGTAACCACTAGACCTCGTGTTGCACATTTTTGTGAGCATTACTCTTTTGTTTCCTCTATTGAGCCACACAGGGTAGAGGAAGCTCTACAAGATTCGGATTGGGTTGTGGCGATGCAAGAGGAGCTCAACAATTTCACCAGGAACGAGGTATGGCACTTAGTTCCACGTCCTAATCAAAATGTTGTGGGAACCAAATGGGTCTTCCGCAACAAGCAAGATGAGCATGGTGTGGTGACAAGGAACAAAGCTCGACTTGTCGCCAAGGGATATTCACAAGTCGAAGGTTTGGATTTTGGTGAAACCTATGCACTCGTAGCTAGGCTAGAATCAATTCGCATTTTACTTGCCTATGCTACTTACCATGGCTTCAAGCTTTATCAAATGGACGTGAAAAGTGCCTTCCTCAATGGACCAATCAAGGAAGAGGTCTATGTTGAGCAACCTCCTGGCTTTGAAGATAGTGAGTACCCTAACCATGTTTACAAACTCTCTAAGGCGCTTTATGGGCTCAAGCAAGCCCCAAGAGCATGGTTTGAATGCTTAAGAGATTTTCTATCACTAATGGCTTCAAAGTCGGAAAGGCCGATCCTACTTTATTTACTAAAACTCTTGACAATGATTTGTTTGTATGCCAAATTTATGTTGATGATATTCTATTTGGGTCTACTAACGAATCTACTTGTGAGGAATTTAGTTGGATCATGACACAGAAATTCGAGATGTCTATGATGGGGGAGTTGAAATACTTCTTAGGATTTCAAGTAAAGCAACTCCCAGAGGGCACATTCATTAGCCAAACAAAGTATATTCAAGACATTCTAAACAAGTTTGGAATGAAGGATGCCAAGCCCATCAAGACACCCATGGGAACCAATGGGCATCTCGACCTCGACACGGGAGGTAAATCCGTCGATCAAAAGGTATACCGGTCGATGATAGGCTCTTTACTCTATTTATGTGCATCTCGACCGGATATTATGCTTTCCGTATGCATGTGTGCAAGATTCCAAGCCGACCCTAAGGAAGCTCACCTTACGGACGTAAAACGAATCTTGAGATATTTAGTTCATACTCCTAAGTTTGGGCTTTGGTATCCTAGGGATCCACATTTGATTTGATTGGTTATTCGGATGCCGATTGGGCGGGGTGTAAGATTAATAGAAAGAGCACATCGGGGACTTGCCAGTTCTTGGGAAGATCCTTGGTGTCTTAGGCTTCAAAGAAGCAAAATTCTGTAGCTCTTTCTACCGCCGAAGCCGAGTATATTGCCGCAGGTCATTGTTGCGCGCAACTACTTTGGATGAGGCAAACCCTTAGGGACTATGGTTACAAATTAACTAAAGTTCCTCTTCTATGTGATAATGAGAGTGCAATCCGCATGGCGGATAATCCCGTTGAGCATAGCCGCACTAAACACATAGCCATTCGGTATCATTTTGTAAGGGATCACCATCAAAAGGGGGATATCGAGATTGCATATATTAACACCAAAGAACAATTAGCCGATATCTTTACCAAGCCACTAGATGAACAAACATTTAACAAACTTAGGCATGAGCTAAATATTCTTGATTCTCAGAATTTCTTTTGATGTTTTGCACACATAGCTCATTAATATACCTTTGATCATGTCTCTCTTATATGCTATGACTAATGTGTTTTCAAGTGTATTTCAAACCAAGTCATAGATTGAAAGGGAATTGGAGTCTTCGGTGAAGACAAAGGCTTCCACTCCACTCCATCAAATTACTCACCCTTCTCTGTCGCTCCGTGCAACTCTCCAACTTTGGTATAATCTTCACTCATATGTTATTTACCATAGGGAGAGAAAGTAAAAAGGGCTTATATTTCACTCAAAATATCCGTTTTTGGCGATTCATGCCAAAGGGGGAGAAAGTATTAGCCCAAAGCAAAAGGACCGCACCACCATCTAGGTTTTAAAAAAAGATGACTTCTTCAATTGATATCTTATTATATCCAAAGGGGGGGAAAGTAGCACCTTCAAAAATTGGTATCTTAAAACCCTCTTGAACACTAAGAGGAGGAATTTATTGAGGGGGAGTTTTGTTTAGTCAAAGGAAAAGCATTTGAAACAGGGGGAGAAAATTTCGAATCTTGAAAATGCTTCTCAAAATCTTATTCATTTAACCTTTGACTATTTGCAAAAGGACTTTGAAAAGAATTTACAAAAGAATTTGCAAAAACAAAACATGTGGTGCAAGCGTGGTCCAAAATGTTAGAAATAAAGAAACAATCCATGCATATCTCATGAGAATTTATTGGTTCAATTCTTAGTAACCTTTGCACTTACATTATGCAAACTAGTTCAATTATGCACTTCTATATTTGCTTTGGTTTGTGTTGGCATCAATCACCAAAAAGGGGAGATTGAAAGAGAAATAGGCTTACACCTTTTCCTAATTGATTTTGGTGGTTGAATTGCCCAACACAAATAATTGGACTAACTAGTTTGCTCTAGATTATATGTTCTACAGGTGCCAAAGGTTCATCTACAACTATACTAAATCGACTGTCCGGAATACCATAGATTATTCCGGACAGGAGAAGCTTTTTGGAAAATCAGGCCATGCGCGGACCGTCCGGGCCTTTGCGTCGGACCGTCCGCGACACCTAAATGACCCGCGGACAGAACCAATGCAAAAACACATGTCTCTACTGCGGACCGTCCGATGGAAGAGCAAGCACCATCCGAGACCACGCGCGGACCGTCCGGGCTCAGGCGCGGACCGTCCGGTAGGTGAGGAACCGAAAAACCCGAAGGTGACGGGTTCGGCCAAATGAATTATAGCGTCCTCGCGGACCGTCCGGGGTGCACGACCGGACCGTCCGCGACTGGCTTTATCTGACATCTGACGACGCATTAAATGCAATATAGCCGTTGATATAGCCGTTACTGCTGACCGTTGCGTTTTCAGCCGTTGATCTGCAGGGGCGGACCGTCCGGACCAGGGGCACGGACCGTCCACGGTCGACAGAAAGATGCAACGGCTAGGAAGTGGTTGGTGGCTATAAATACAACCCCAACCACCTCCATTCACTTCAATCCAAGCATTTCAACCTTCAACATTCAATACAAGAGCTAACAATCCATTCCAAGACACAATCAAAGCCTCCAATCTCTCCAAGTTCCACAATTGAGACAAGTGATCATTAGTGATTAGTGACTTGAGAGAGAGAGAGTGATCTGTGTGTTATTTGTCGCTCTTGTCGCTTGGCTTTTGCAATCGTGCTTTCTTCCTTCCCATTCTTATTCTCAAGGCACTTGTAATCAAAGCAAGAGACACTAAGTTTGTAGTGGTCCTTGTGGGGTCTAAGTGACCCGGTTGATTAAGGAGAAAGCTCACTCGGTCTAAGTGACCGTTTGAGAGAGGGAAAGGGTTGAAAGAGACCCGGTCTTTGTGACCACCTCAACGGGGAGTAGGTTTGCAAGAACCGAACCTCGGTAAAACAAATCATTGTGTCTCGCTCTTATTCGCTCACGATTTGTTTTGTGCCCTCTCTCTCGGACTCGTTTCTATTTCTAACGCTAACCCGGCTTGAAGTTGTGTTTAAGTTTGTAAATTTCAGATTCGCCCTATTCACCACCCCTCTAGGCGACTTTCACAAATCATTAGAAAGTCCAAAGCTAAATGTGACAAGCTAAAAGATGAAAATGAATTCTTAACTGCTAAGTATGACATAGTTGTTAAAGCTAGTGAAGAAATGAAGGAAGAAAACAAAACTATGTCATCCACCAAAAATGAGCTCAAGACCTCCCTTGAAGATGCTAAAGAAAAATGTGAAAAATTAAGTGAAGCAAATAGGTAGCTAAAAGATAGGCTTGTCAAAATAAAGGAAGATTACACAAAAAATAAAATTGATTATGGCAATCTTCTTATTGCAAATGTGGTTTTATCTTGTGACACACATGAGACTATTAACCTTGTTGTTAAGCTTGATGTAGCAACCTCATGTGATGATCTGAGCAATGTTGATCAGTCTAGTATCTATGATGAATTTATTGAAAAAAGTTGAAGTCATGACACTAGAGAACCAGAAATTGAAGAAGTATTGGACCGATGCAACCACTAAAGGAAAAATTGCCATAGAAAGCAATGATGATAATAATGAGTTGGCAGTGGATAATGAAAGGCTTAGAGATGAAATCAAGAAACTCAAGCTTGAGAAAGAACATCTTGCCACTAGTGTGCAAAAGTTCAACAAAGGCGAATACCTTCAAAATGAGCTCCTCATGAACAATGTCATGAAAAATAATAAGAGTGGTATTGGATACAATTCTTTTGTGCAAAAGAAAGCAACAAATCAATACAAGGCAAAACAAACTCCTAAGCCAATCAAGTGCTATGAGTGTGGAAAAGGACACTTTGCCCACAACTACAAAGCCACACCACCAACTCCCTTGCCAAAGCACTCAAGATCATTTGCATTCAATGCTCACTATGTACTAAGAAAAGTTGCAAATGGAAAGGCCAAAGTAACATTCTTAGGTCCACCAAGCAAGAGTAGACCTAGACAAATTTGGGTTGCAAATTCATTTATTGAGAAAGTTACTAGCCCTATGCAAAATAGGGCCCCCAAGATTGAAGCTTGGTTTATTTGTTCATGTAGGTGAACTACAAGACTGGTGGGAGCCATTGGGTAATTGACAGTGGATGCACTCAACATGTTATTGGCAACCCACTGATGTTCACCTCACTAGATGAAGATGTCGATGAACAAGATAAAATCACTTTTGGGGATAATTCAAAAGGAAAAGTTCAAGGGCTTGGCAAGGTGGCAATTTCAAATGTTCTATTGGTTGCACCATTAAGCTTCAACTTGCTATCAGTGGGTCAACTTTGTGATCTTGGCCTTGAGTGCTTATTCACTCCTACAGAGGTTGTTGTGTATAAAATGGATGATGAGTCAGTGATATTCAAAGGATTTAGATATAGCAACCTATACTCAGTGGATTTCTCTTCCGAAGATGCCAACCTAAGGACTTGCCTTTTTACCAAAGAATCTCTTGGATGGCTATGGCATAGAAGGCTTGCACATGTTGGAATGAGCACACTCAAGAAAATTCTAAAGAAAGACATGGTTAGAGGATTGAAGGATGTTGTATTTGAAAAGGAAAAGCTTTGTAGCGCATGTCAAGCTGGAAAGCAGTTTGTAACACTCATCCTATAAAATCTTTTATGTCAACATCAAGGCCACTAGAGTTACTTCACATGAACCTATTTGGACCAACAACTTATGCTAGTGCTGGTGGCAACCTCTATTGTCTGGTTCTTGTTGATGATTTTTCAAGATACAATTGGGTGTTCTTTCTTCATGACAAGTCTGAGGTTGCATCAATATTCAAGAAATTTTCCAAGAAAGCTCAAATGAATTTGACTGCAAAATTAAGAAAATCAGAAGTGACAACGGAAAGGAATTTGACAACACCAACATTCATGAATACTGTGATGAAATTGGGATCAAGCATGAAGTTTCTACAACATATACATCTCAGCAAAATGGAGTTGTAGAAAGAAAGAATAGGACTTTGATCACTCTTGCAAGGACAATGATTGACGAGTATAACACATCGGAGAGGTTTTGGGTTGTAGTTGTCAACATTGCAAGCTATGCATCAAACAGATTGATCACTCACCGGCTACTTGAGAAGACTCCCTATGAACTGCTAAATGGGAGAAAGCCAGATGTCTCCTTCTTCCAGGTGTTTGGATGCAAATGTTACATCTACAAGAAACGCCATTAGCTAGGGAAGTTTCAAAGATGTTGTGACATTGGTTTCTTACTTGGTTATTCATCAAAATCCAAAGCATATCAAGTGTTCAATCATACCACTGGCATGGTGGAAGAAACATATGATGTGGAATTTGATGAGACTAATGGCTCCCAAGGAGCACTTGAAAATCTTGATTATGTAGGTGATGAACCACTTAGGGAAGCCATGAAGAATATGCCAATTGGAGCCATCATACCAAAAGAAGATGAAGAAGAAGTGCAAGATATCAATAGGTCGTCTTCATCAAATGTACCACAAGATGATGAAAAAGATGAGAGGCATGCAAATGAAGATACATTTGTCTTTCATGAACAAGCAATGGTACAAGCCGAAGATGTTTGTCGGCGTTTCGAGACTGGGGGTCCCTCAGGCCGACGAGTGAGTGCCGCGTGCCCCAGCCCAGATGGGTCGAGCGCGTGGGCGAGCGCGAAGGGGGGAAAGGAGCGAGGCGGCCGGAGACCGGCGTGAGAGAGGTGGGAATCCCGCGGCCTTCGTGTTCGTCCCGCGCCCAGGTCGGGTGCGCTTGCAGTAGGGGGTTACAAGCGTCCACGCGGGTGAGGGAAGCGAGCGGCCCCAAGAGAGCGCATGTCCCGTCCTCGTCCCGCGCGGCCAACCCTCTCTAAGAGGGCCCTGGTCCTTCCTTTTATAGACGCAAGGAGAGGATCCAGGTGTACAATGGGGGTGTAGCAGAGTGCTACGTGTCTAGCGAGGGAGAGCTAGTGCCCTGAGTACATGCCAATGTGGCAGCCGGAGAGATCTTGGAACCCAGCTAGTGTGATGTCGTGGTCGTCGGAGGAGCGGCGGAGCCTGGCGGAGGGACAGCTATCGGAGCGGTTGTGTCCTTGCTGACGTCCTCCTGCTTCCGTAAGAGAGCTGAGAGCCGCCGTCGTCACAGGGCATGCGGGGCGCCATCATTGCCTATCTGGTGGAGACAGCCAGATGGGACACCGGTCTTGTTCTCTGCGGCCCGAGTCAGCTCGGGGTAGGGTGATGATGGCGCTTCCTGTTGACGTTGCTGGCCTGCGCCCTAGGTTGGGCGACATGGAGGCTCCTCCGAAGCCGAGGTCGAGTCTGTCTTCCATGGCCGAGGCCGAGTCCGAGCCCCTGGGTCGGGCGAGGCGGAGGTCGTCGGCAGAGGCCAGGGTGGTGTCCGAGCCCTGGGGTCGGGCGAAGCGGAGTTCGTCGTCTTCTGGGGCTGAGCCCGAGCCCGAGCCCTGGGGTCGGGCGAAGCGGAGTTCGTCGTCTTCCGGGTCTTAGCCCGAGTCCGAGCCCTGGGTCGGGCGGAGCTGAGTTCGCCGTCTTCCGGGGCTGAGCCCGAGTCTGAGCCCTAGGTCGGGCGGAGCGGTGTTCGCCGTCTTCCGGGTCTTAGCCCGAGTCCGAGCCCTGGGTCGGGCGGAGCGGAGTTCGCCGTCTTCCGGGTCTTAGCTCGAGTCCGAGCCCTGGGTCGAGTGGAGCGGAGTTCACCGTCTTCCGGGGCTGAGCCCGAGTCCGAGCCCTGGGTCGGGCGGAGCGGAGTTCGTCGTCTTCCGGGTCTTAGCCCGAGTCCGAGCCCTGGGTCAGGCGGAGCTTCCTATGGCGCCTTTGGCAGGGCCTGGCTTCCTGTCAGTATCACTCTGTCAAGTGGCACTGCAGTCGAAGTGGCGCAGGCGGCGCTGTCCTTCTGTCAGACCGGTCAGTGGAGCGGCAAAGTGACGGCGGTCACTTCGGCTCTGCCGGAGGGCGCGCGTCAGGATAAAGGTGTCAGGCCACCTTTGCGTTAAATGCTCCTGCGACTTGGTCGGTCGGTGCGGCGATTTAGTCAGGGTTGCTTCTTAGCGAAGGCAGGGCCTCGGGCGAGCCGAAGATGTGTCCTCCGTTGGAGGGGGGCCTCGGGCGAGACGGAAATTCTCCGGGGTCGGCTGCCCTTGTCCGAGGCTAGGCTCGGGCGAGGCATGATCGAGTCGCTCGAATGGACTGATCCCTGACTTAATCGCACCCATCAGGCCTTTGCAGCTTTATGCTGATGGGGGTTACCAGCTGAGAATTAGGAGTCTTGAGGGTACCCCTAATTATGGTCCCTGACAGTAGCCCCCGAGCCTCGAAGGGAGTGTTAGCACTCGCTTGGAGACTTTCGTCGCACTTTTTTGCAAGGGGACCAGCCTTTCTCGGTTGCATTTTGTTCCGGGGGTGCGCGCGAGCGCACCCGCCGGGTGTAGCCCCCGAGGCCTCGGAGGAGTGGTTTCACTCCTTCGAGGTCTTAATGCCTTGCGTAATGCTTCGGCTGGTCTGGTTGTTCACTTATGCGAGCTGGCCGTAGCCCGGGTGTACGGTCGGGGCCCAAGTTCTCGGGCTGGTATGTTGACGCTGTCAATGGTTTGGCCGGAGCCGGGTTTGCGAGAGCAGCCCCCGAGCCTCTGCACAGGGCAAGAGGGCGATCAGGGACAGACTCGACTTTTTTACATACGCCCCTGCGTCGCCTTTCCGCAAGGAGGAGGGGGGGAGAGCGCCATGTTACCCTCGATGGGCGCCGAACATGGTGTCTCCGGTGAGCTGCAAGCGGGTAATCCGAGTGGACGTCTGTGCCCCGTTCATTAGGGGTCGGCTAGGGGCCCAGAGGCACGCCCAAAAGTACCTGCGGGTGATCTGCCGGACCCGGTCCCCTGGCGACGGGGTCCGAGGGCTCGATGCCTCCCTCTGATGGGATTCCGTTACAAGATCGCTCCCGCTGGTCTCGGAAATGTCCTAGGGTACCTCGGGAGCGCAGCCCGAGCCTTGGTTATGTATCGAACGTACCCCTGGTCATCCCTCGCTCGACGTCTGAGGCGACTGTGAACCCTTCGGGGGCCAGCCTTCGAACCCCTGATCAGTAATGGGCGCGAGCCCGAGTAGCCTGAGGCGGCCGTGGAACCCTTCGGGGGGCCGGCCTTCGAACCTCTGACCAGTAGTGGGTGTAGGGCCCACGCGATCTGAGGCGGCTGTTGAACCCTTCGGGGGGCCAGCCTTCGAACCTCTGATCAGTAAGGAGGCTCGGAGCCTGGTTCCTTCACGGGGAAGGATCCCTTTCGGGGTATCCCCCTTTCCCGGTCCCTGTCGCAAGAGATAGAGAAAGAGGAAAAAGGGAAAAGGATACGAAACCGAACGACGCGGCGTACCTTTTTGGCGCGGTTATTTCGGCGAAGGCGAAGCGTCGCCCGCTGCTCCTGCCAGAAGCGCCGCCTGTCCAGCCGCGGAGTTAATGCGACGGGGCGAGTAGTTGGCGGGGCGGCCGTTGCGCGTGCGCGAGCCGTTCGAGGAACGGATCACAGGCGCGTTGTCTTCACGCCGTGAGAGGGGGTTCTCTTGCTGCCCCCGGATGGGACGTGAGCTTGGCTGACGACGTGACCGCTGCTCCCGCGCGCCTGCCACCGTCATTACTGCCGGCCCACTTTTGGCCGTGTTGACCGCCGCGTCAGGCTGGCGCTGCTGGGTCGCGCGCTGGGTCGCCTCGAGTCGCGGTATTGGTTCCGCAATCGAGGAGGCGCGGTGGTGGCGCAAGTGGCGGTGCAGTTGCTTGCATGCAGCATCCGGCGCGCCGGTTGCGCGACGCGTGGGCCTGGGCCTCCATGCTGGCGTGTCGGGAGTCGGAGAAGCGCGTCCACTTGGCGCGGTTGCATGCCGCCTGCATGGCTACCCGCCTCTTTCGCCCGTTGGTCTGGGCAAAAGTGGACGGTCACTTGTAACCGCTGGGCGGTTGCGTGCATCACGTGCGGCGGTTTGGCTTCTTCTGCTCGGAGCCGGTCTGCATGACATGCGAGACCCAGCCCCCGCGCCGCAGGGGAGGGCTTTGGAGCGTGTTGGAGAAGACTCAGCCCGTGACGGTTGGGGGTGCAAGCAGGGAGAGTTGCCTTTAAAAGGAGGGTGACCCCTTTCGAAAGGCGACCGTGTCTTCTCGCTCCCTTATGCACCGCGTCTTTCCACCTTCCAAGCCCCCGGATGGGGGATACCCGCCGTCTTTTTGCCTCGTCGTTGGAGGGACGCAACTCCGTGGGAGTTGGTACCTTTCAGCCATCGTTCGGCTTCAAGGATTTTCATCATGCAGCCCGGCTGCACCCCTTCACCGGCGGTCACCCAAGATGGTGACCTCCAGCTTGATGGTGGGGGAAAGCGAGCCGGGCTGCGGCCTCTGCCCCTCCCTCAGCCTCAAGGATTTTCATCACCAGGGCTGGGGAGGAGAGTGTGCCGAGTTGGGGTCGGCCCCTGCGTGGGCGACGGCCCGCTCCTTCACTCAGTGATTGGAGGGAAGGGCGGCCGTCGTCCGTGGCGCCGGCAGCTGCACCGTGCCTGGCTCTCGGACGCGAGTGGCTTCGGAGCCGCTCGCAGCGCCGGCGTCTGCCACGGCAGCTGGAAGAGGTTCTTCCGCCGGCGCTGATAGCCAAGGCCGGCCACGGGCTGACCTCCAACTCTACGGCCTTCTGCCCGTCCTTGCCTCACGAGTTTGGGCATGGGCGGGGGCCTCCTGGCAGCAGCATCCGCCCTGAGGTCAGTGCTGCCGCTGTTCGGCCCCCCGGAGCAGAAGTCGTCGTCGCCGCCGCTGCTGGAGCGGGTGACGGCGCGCCGTTCGTCGGTCTTCCGTTGCTCCGCAGGACCACCCCTATCGAGTGGGGCTGTTCGTACCTGTGGAGGGGGGAACCAGAGTTCCGTTTGTAATGGCACTTCGAATGCCGGTGTTTTTTGTTCATTTCGGCTTTCGGGGCCTGAACATGTATGCAATTTCGGCACGGAGCCATGTTTTTTCCTCATTTTTGAGCGCTAAGACTCGTCTGTTGATTATCTGAACCGCTTCACCAAGCATGAGTCGCCCCGTGTCAAGGTGACGAGTGAGGTATCCGTATCCCGGAGGCGTAGGAGTCCCTCGGCTCGGTCGGCCTTGCTGTCCGAGGCTCCTCTAGCTTAGTTAAAGGGACCCCTCGGCCGCTCTTCGACGAGCCGAGGCCAGGGGTAGCGATATCAGTATGAACAGAGGCGGAGTCGGCTCGAAAATGAAACCTGGTTGGCCGGAGCCTAGCCGGGTTGTCCGTTGGCGGGACCGGCGTCGGAGTTGATCAGCCGAGGCCTCAGGTCGGGCTGGCGCCCTTGGGAGATGGTCGGCCGAGGCCCCAGGGGCAACCGGCCGAGCCGCCTGCTCGGGCCAGATTCCCAGAGAAGTCCCTGGCAGCGATTGCCTAGGCGTGGTGATGACGTCGACCTTCGGAGCGGAGATCCTCGGACCGCGTCGCCGTCCGAGGCTAGGTCGGGCCTCGCCGAAGGTGTCGTCGATGCCGAGGGTGTTGCTGCCCCCTTCCAGCGTCAAGACCCGAGCCTGCAGGGTCAGAGTGTCTTGTAGCGTGTGCCTTCTGCAGCCGCCGAGGCCAGAATACACGCCCTCGCTGTGTTGTAAAGCTGCGTCTCCTTTCCTCTTGTTTCGAGTATCTGGACTTTTTTGTCGGTAACAGGGATGTTTGTGTGAGTGGGAGTTGCTTCTCGCGGAAGGTGATGAGTGAGGTATCCGTATCCCGGAGGCGTGGGAGTCCCTCGGCTCGGTCGGCCTTGCCGCTTACGCGTACTTTCACCCGTCCATGAGGCCCTGCCACCGACTCAGTCGAGAAGGCTCGAAGGATTGCTTCGGCAGAAGAACTTCCGAACATGAAAACTTATTTGGTCCACAGAATCACTTTATTCGAACGCGAGTTACTTATCGCAGAAGGTGATGAGTGAGGTATCCGTATCCCGGAGGCGTAGGAGTCCCTCGGCTCGGTCCGCCTTGACTGCTTACGTGTACTCCGTCGTTTTCAGGATCCACTTTTCGAAGTAGTCAAAAAGCACGAAAGATATTCTGGCAGAAGAGACCTTTTTTCGAGGAAAATTTCGACGCAGAGGGGGTTCCCCCCTTTTAGCCCCCGAGGGAGGGTCGGGCTTTGCCGAGGCGAGGCCGACCCTTCCTTGATGACTAAACTTTGCGTGGGTGCGAGGTATATGAACGACTTGAAAACATCTTAAGGGTAGAAGCGACGTAGCTGTTGGATGTTCCAAGCGTTGCCGTAGACCTCGCCTTGACTGTTGGCCAGCTTGTACGTTCCGGGCTTCAGAACTTTGGCGATGACGAATGGCCCCTCCCAGGGGGGCGTAAGCTTGTGCCTCCCTCGGGCGTCTTGCCGCAGCCGAAGCACCAGGTCGCCCACCTGGAGGTCTCGAGGTCGGACCCCTCGGGCGTGGTAGCGCCGCAGGGACTGCTGATACCGCGCCGAGTGTAGTAAGGCCTTGTCCCGAGCCTCTTCCAGCTGGTCCAGCGAGTCTTCTCGGCTAGCTTGGTTGCTTTGATCGTCGTAGGCCCTCGTCCTTGGGGAGCCGTATTCCAGGTCAGTGGGCAAGACGGCCTCGGCCCCGTAGACCAGGAAGAACGGCGTGAAACCCGTGGCCCGGCTCGGCGTCGTCCTCAGGCTCCAGACCACCGAGGGGAGTTCCTTCATCCATCGCTTGCCGAACTTGTTGAGGTCGTTGTAAATCCGAGGCATGAGCCCTTGTAGAATCATGCCGTTGGCACGCTCTACTTGCCCATTCGACATGGGATGAGCTACGGCGGCCCAGTCCACCCGGATGTGGTGATCCTTGCAGAAGCCCAAGAATTTTCTGCCGGTGAACTGGGTGTCGTTGTCGGTGATGATGGAGTTCGGGACCCCGAAGCGATGGATGATGTTGGTGAAGAACGTCACCGCCTGCTCGGACCTGATGCTGTTCAGAGGTCGGACCTCGACCCACTTGGAGAATTTGTCGATGGCGACCAGCAGGTGCGTGTAGCCCCCGGGCGCCTTCTGCAAAGGGCCGACGAGGTCCAGACCCCACACAGCGAAGGGCCAGGTGATGGGTATTGTCTGCAGAGCCTGTGCGGGCAGGTGGGTCTGCTTCGCATAGAATTGACACCCTTCGCAGGTGCGGACAATTCTAGTGGCGTCAGCCACCGCCGTTGGCCAGTAGAAGCCTTGCCGGAAAGCATTCCCGACGAGGGCTCGAGGCGTTGCGTGATGGCCGCAAGCCCCCGAGTGTATCTCTTGCAGGAGTTCCTGACCTTCAGCGATGGAGATGCATCGCTGGAGGATGCCCGAGGGACTGCGGTGGTAGAGCTCCTTCTCATCGCCCAGCAAGACGAACGACTTAGCGCGTCGCGCTATCCGCCGAGCCTCGGCTCGGTCGAGGGGTAGCTCTCCTTGGCGGAGATATTGCAGGTACGGGGTATGCCAATTTCGATCAGGCGTGGCCCCGCTTCGCTCCTCCTCGATGCGCAATGCCTCGCCCTCGGAGACCGAGGGTACCTCGGGTTGAGCTGAGGGTGCCTCGGGCCGTGCCGAGGGTACCTCGGGCTGGACCGAGGGCGCCTCGGGCTTGGGAGGGTCGTCGATCTTGACGGAGGGCTGATGCAGATCCCAGGAGAAGACGTCCGGGGGAACCGTTGTTCGCCCCGAGGCTATTTTTGCTAGCTCGTCCGCAGTCTCGTTGTAGCGCCGAGCGATGTGGTTAAGCTCGAGCCCGTAGAACTTGTCTTCCAGGCGCCGAACCTCATTGTAGTAGGCCTCCATCTTCGAGTCGCGACAGTGGGAGTTCTTCATGACTTGGTCGATGACGAGCTGCGAGTCGCCGCGAGCGTCGAGGCGTCGGACCCCTAGCTCGATGGCGATTCGCAATCCGTTGATCAGAGCTTCGTACTCAGCCACATTGTTGGACGCCGGGAAATGGAGGCATAGCACATAGCGTAGGTGTTTCCCGAGGGGTGAGACGAAGAGTAGGCCCGCGCCGGCTCCCGTCTTCATCAACGACCCGTCGAAAAACATGGTCCAGAGCTCCGGTTGGATCGGAGCCGTCGGTAGCTGGGTGTCGTCCCATTCGGCTACGAAGTCCGCCAAGACCTGGGACTTGATGGCCTTCCGAGGCGCGAACGAGATGGTCTCGCCCATGATTTCCACCGCCCACTTCGCAATCCTGCCCGAGGCCTCTCGGCACTGGATGATCTCCCCCAGGGGGAAGGATGACACCACAGTTACCGGGTGAGACTCGAAGTAGTGTCGCAACTTCCGCCTCGTCAGGATCACTGCATACAGCAGCTTCTGAACTTGTGGGTAGCGGATCTTGGTTTCGGACAGTACCTCGCTGACGAAGTAAACTGGCCTCTGAACGGGCAATGCATGCCCCTCTTCTTGCCTCTCGACCACAATCGCGGCGCTAACCACCTGAGTGGTCGCGACGACGTAGACCAAGAGGGCTTCTCCATCAGCTGGGGGCACCAAGATAGGCGCCTTGGTGAGGAGCGCCTTCAGGTCCCCGAGAGCTTCCTCGGCCTCAGGGGTCCAAGTGAAGCACTCGGCCTTCCTTAAGAGGCGGTACAGAGGCAGGCCTCTTTCGCCAAGGCGTGAGATGAAGCGGCTCAGGGCCGCGAGACATCCCATGACCCTCTGTACACCTTTTAAGTCCTTGATGGGCCCCATGCTGGTGATGGCTGCGATCTTCTCCGGGTTGGCTTCGATGCCCCGCTCGGAGACGATGAACCCCAAGAGCATGCCCCGGGGCACCCCGAAGACACACTTCTCGGGATTGAGCTTGACGCCATTTGCCTTGAGACACCGGAATGTCACTTCAAGGTCGGAGAGGAGGTCGGAAGCTTTCCTTGTCTTGACTACGATGTCATCGACGTAGGCCTCGACCGTGCCACCGATGTGTTCGTCGAACACATGGTTCATGCACCGCTAGTACGTCGCACCCGCATTCCTCAAACCGAACGGCATGGTGACATAGCAGTACATGCCGAAGGGCGTGATGAAAGAAGTCGCGAGCTGGTCGGACTCTTTCATCCTGATTTGATGATACCCTGAGTAGGCATCGAGGAAAGACAGGGTTTCACACCCAGCAGTGGAATCCACGATTTGATCGATGCGAGGCAGAGGGTAAGGAACCTTCGGACATGCTTTGTTGAGACCAGTGTAGTCTACACACATCCGCCATTTCCCGCCTTTCTTTCTCACAAGCACAGGGTTGGCGAGCCATTCGGGATGGAATACCTCTTTGATGAACCTGACTGCCATTAGCTTGTGGATCTCCTCGCCTATCGCTCTGCGCTTCTCCTCGTCGAATCGGCGCAGAGGCTGCTTGACCGGTCGGGCTCCGGCCCGAATATCCAGCGAGTGCTCGGCGACATCCCTCGGTATGCCTGGCATGTCCGAGGGACTCCACGCGAAGACGTCGGCGTTTGCGCGGAGAAAGTCGACGAGCACTGCTTCCTATTTGGGCTCGAGCCCGGAACTGATCCGGATCTGCTTGGAGGCGTCGCCCCTAGGGTCGAGGGGGACGGCCTTAGCCGTCTCCACTGGCTCGAAGTTGCCGGCATGACGCTTCACGTCTGGCACCTCTTTGGAGAGGCTCTCCAGGTCAGCGATGAGGGCCTCGGACTCGGCGAGGGCCTCGGCGTACTCCACGCAATCCACGTCGCATTCGAACGCGTGTTTGTACGTGGGGCCGACGGTGATGACCCCGTTGGGGCCCGACATCTTGAGCTTCAGGTAGGTGTAGTTGGGGACGGCCATGAACTTCGCGTAGCATGGCCTCCCCAGCACCGCGTGGTAGGTTCCTCGGAACCCGACCACCTCGAACGTCAGAGTCTCCCTTCGGAAGTTGGAGGGTGTTCCGAAACAGACAGGGAGGTCGAGTCGTCCGAGGGGCTGGACGCGCTTCCCGGGAATGATCCCGTGGAAGGGCGCAGCGCCTGCTCGGACGGAGGACAGATCGACGCGCAGGAGCCCGAGGGTCTCGGCGTAGATGATGTTGAGGCTGCTGCCCCCGTCCATAAGGACCTTGGTGAGCCTGACGTCACCGATGACAGGGTCGACGATGAGCGGGTATTTCCCCGGGCTCGGCACGTGGTCGGGGTGATCAGCTTGGTCGAAGGTGATGGGCTTGTCGGACCAGTCTAGGTAGGCTGGCGCCGCCACCTTCACCGAGCAGACCTCCCGGCGCTCTTGCTTGCGATGCCGAGCCGAGGCATTCGCCGCGTGCCCGCCGTAGATCATGAAGCAGTCGCGGACCTCGGGGAACTCTCCTACTTGGTGATCTTCCTTCTTGTCGTCGTCGCGGGCCCTGCCACCCTCCACGGGTGGCCCGGCCCTGTGGAAGTGGTGCCGAAGCATGACGCACTCCTCAAGGGTGTGCTTGACGGGCCCCTGATGATAGGGGCACGGCTCCTTGAGCATCTTGTCAAAGAGGTTGGCACCTCCGGGGGGCTTCCGAGGGTTCTTGTACTCGGCGGCGGCGACAAGGTCCGCGTCGGCGGCGGCGCGTTTTGCTTGCGACTTCTTCTTGCCTTTCTTCTTGGCGCCGCACGGAGTAGACGACTCGGGAGCATCTTCCGACGGGCGGCCCTGGGGCTGCTTGTCCTTTCGGAAGATAGCCTCGACCGCCTCCTGGCCAGAGGCGAACTTGGTGGCGATGTCCATCAGCTCGCTCGCCCTGGTGGGGGTCTTGCGACCCAACTTGCTCACCAGGTCGCGGCAGGTGGTGCCGGCTAGGAACGCGCCGATGACATCTGAGTCGGTGATGTTGGGCAGCTCGGTGCGCTGCTTCGAGAATCGCCGGATGTAGTCCCGAAGAGACTCTCCCGGCTGCTGTCGGCAGCTTCGGAGGTCCCAGGAATTCCCAGGGCGCACATACGTGCCCTGGAAATTTCCGGCGAAGGCTTGGACCAGGTCATCCCAGTTGGAGATCTGCCCCGGAGGCAGGTGCTCCAACCAGGCGCGAGCGGTGTCGGAGAGGAACAGGGGGAGGTTGCGGATGATGAGGTTGTCGTCGTATGTTCCACCCAGTTGGCAGGCCAGGCGGTAGTCCGCGAGCCATAATTCCGGCCTCGTTTCCCCCGAGTACTTTGTGATAGTAGTCGGGGGTCGGAACCGGGTCGGGAACGGTGCCCGCTGGATGGCCCGGCTGAAGGCTTGCGGACCGGGTGGTTCAGGCGAGGGACTCCGATCCTCTCCGCTGTCGTAGCGTCCCCCACGCCTGGGGTGATAGCCTCGGCGCACCCTCTCGTTGAGGTGGGCTCGACGGTCGCGGTGATGGCGCTTGTTGCCGAGGTGGCCCGGGGCCGCAGGCGCGGTGTTGCGCGTGCGCCCGGTGTAGACCGAGGCTTCCCGCATGAATCGGGAAGTCGCGGCATGAGGTTCCGAGGGGTATCCTTGCCTTCGGGAGGCAGTGCTCTCGGCCCGTCGGACCGCGGCGCCTTCCAGGAGATTTTTGAGCTCTCCCTGGATTCGCCGACCCTCGGTGGTGGATGGCTCCGGCATCGCGCGGAGGAGCATCGCTGCTGCGGCCAGGTTCTGACCGACCCCACTGGATGCAGGTGGTGGCCTGACCCTGACGACATCGGCGACGCGGTGCTGGAGACCCTGGGGCAGGTGACGTATTTCTCCGGCCGGGGGTTGGCCTGCCCATGCCTGCCCGACGTCCCGGCGGATCGGCTCAAGCGCTCCTGCTCCCTCGTCGATCCTGGCCTACGCCCCACGGACTTGCTCGAGCTGTGGGTCGTAACCCCCCGCCGGAACGGGGACCACAGCTAGCTCCCGCGGGATGTCAGCGCGAGGCACCGGCCCAGGGGGAGCACCGTCCTCCGGCATGCCGAGATGATTGCCTTCGAAGGGACCCCCTAGATCGACGTGGAAACATTCGCGGCTTGGGCCGCAGTCCTCGTCGTCGAGGCTGCGGCTACCGTCGGAACAGTCGGAGAGGCAGTAGTCACATGCGGTCATGAAGTTCCGCATGGCACTGGGGTTGCCAAATCCAGAGAAATCCCAACAGATGTTGGGGTCGTCATCTTCCTCGGACCCAGAGGGCCCGTAGGTCGATACGTCCGTCAGCCGGTCCCAAGGCGACCGCAAGCAAAACCCCAGAGGGTTTGTACTCGCCTCTACAAGGGCGCCCGCCAAAGCAAGATTGCTAGGCGGGTTGAGGCTGAGTACAAATGACGTAGGATGGGAATCGGTTGGTACCTTTTGGTCGTCGAGCGGCGATGAAGTCACGTCGAGGACTGACCGCATCGTCGCCTCAGGTACGAGGGCGACGTCCTGCAAGCTTTTCGCAAGCGCGCTGGCGTCGTCCACTTGCTCGGGATTGGCGTGTCGCGGGGAGACGGCGCTCGCCTTCGTCTCAAACGCGAGGTCGACGCCCAACGTGCCCCCCGTTGGGGTGCTAGGGACGTCGACTCGCTCGACAGCCGATGAGGCGCGGCCTCCTGCTTGGCCTTGGTTGCCCCGCCTCCTCCTCCGTTGGCGGGGGAGAGGACGGGGCGAGCTCGAATGTTGTTCTTCCGCCACGCGGGGAAGACGTCGTCGATTCCGCCGCCGGCGGGCGGGCTGTCGGCCGCCATCGTCGTTGTCGCGCGGCGGTGGAAGGAGTATCATGTCGTAGCTGCCGTCGAGGGACATGAACTCAAGACTCCCGAAACGGAGCACCGTCCCGGGTTGGAGAGGTTGTTGGAGACTGCCCATCTGGAGCTTGACGGGAAGCTGTTCGTCAACACGCAGCAGGCCCCTACCTGGCGCGCCAACTGTCGGCGTTTCGAGACCGGGGGGTCCCTCAGGCCGACGAGTGAGTGCCGCGTGCCCCAGCCCAGATGGGTCGAGCGCGTGGGCGAGCGCGAAGGGGGGAAAGGAGCGAGGCGGCCGGAGACCGGCGTGAGAGAGGTGGGAATCCCGCGGCCTTCGTGTTCGTCCCGCGCCCAGGTCGGGTGCGCTTGCAGTAGGGGGTTACAAGCGTCCACGCGGGTGAGGGAAGCGAGCGGCCCCAAGAGAGCGCTTGTCCCGTCCTCGTCCCGCGCGGCCAACCCTCTCTAAGAGGGCCCTGGTCCTTCCTTTTATAGACGCAAGGAGAGGATCCAGGTGTACAATGGGGGTGTAGCAGAGTGCTACGTGTCTAGCGAGGGAGAGCTAGTGCCCTGAGTACATGCCAATGTGGCAGCCGGAGAGATCTTGGAACCCAGCTAGTGTGATGTCGTGGCCGTCGGAGGAGCGGCGGAGCCTGGCGGAGGGACAGCTGTCGGAGCGGTTGTGTCCTTGCTGACGTCCTTCTGCTTCCGTAAGAGAGCTGAGAGCCGCCGTCGTCACAGGGCATGCGAGGCGCCATCATTGCCTATCTGGTGGAGACAGCCAGATGGGACACCGGTCTTGTTCTCTGCGGCCCGAGTCAGCTCGGGGTAGGGTGATGATGGCGCTTCCTGTTGACGTGGCTGGCCTGCGCCCTAGGTTGGGCGACGTGGAGGCTCCTCCGAAGCCGAGGTCGAGTCTGTCTTCCATGGCCGAGGCCGAGTCCGAGCCCCTGGGTCGGGCGAGGCGGAGGTCGTCGGCAGAGGCTAGGGCGGTGTCCGAGCCCTGGGGTCGGGCGAAGCGGAGTTCGTCGTCTTCTGGGGCTGAGCCCGAGCCCGAGCCCTGGGGTCAGGCGAAGCGGAGTTCGTCGTCTTCCAGGTCTTAGCCCGAGTCCGAGCCCTGGGTCGGGCGGAGCGGAGTTTGCCGTCTTCCAGGGCTGAGCCCGAGTCCGAGCCCTGGGTCGGGCGGAGCGGTGTTCGCCGTCTTCCGGGTCTTAGCCCGAGTCCGAGCCCTGGGTCGGGCGGAGCGGAGTTCGCCGTCTTCCGGGTCTTAGCCCGAGTCCGAGCCCTGGGTCGAGCGGAGTGGAGTTCGCCGTCTTCCGGGGCTGAGCCCGAGTCCGAGCCCTGGGTCGGGCGGAGCGGAGTTCGTCGTCTTCCGGGTCTTAGCCCGAGTCCGAGCCCTGGGTCAGGCGGAGCTTCCTATGGCGCCTTTGGCAGGGCCTGGCTTCCTGTCAGTATCACTCTGTCAAGTGGCACTGCAGTCGAAGTGGCGCAGGCGGCGCTGTCCTTCTGTCAGACCGGTCAGTGGAGCGGCGAAGTGACGGCGGTCACTTCGGCTCTGCCGGAGGGCGCGCGTCAGGATAAAGGTGTTAGGCCACCTTTGCGTTAAATGCTCCTGCGACTTGGTCGGTCGGTGCGGCGATTTAGTCAGGGTTGCTTCTTAGCGAAGGCAGGGCCTCGGGCGAGCCGAAGATGTGTCCGCCGTTGGAGGGGGGCCTCGGGCGAGACGGAAATTCTCCGGGGTCGGCTGCCCTTGTCCGAGGCTAGGCTCGGGCGAGGCGTGATCGAGTCGCTCGAATGGACTGATCCCTGACTTAATCGCACCCATCAGGCCTTTGCAGCTTTATGCTGATGGGGGTTACCAGCTGAGAATTAGGAGTCTTGAGGGTACCCCTAATTATGGTCCCCGACAATGTTGATGCTCCAAGATCTTCTTCCCAAGTGGTTGACAGGAGGAACTCATCACTACTAAAATCACATCCACAAGATCTCATCATTGGGAGTCCTTTACAAGGGGTTATCACTCGTTCTCAAAGATATGCTTCATTTGTTGAACATCACTCCTTTGTTTCTTATGTTGAGCCTACATGTATAGATGAGGCACTACAAGATCCGGACTGGGTGAATGCCTTACATGAAGAATTAAACAACTTCACCCAGAATCAAGTTTGGACCTTGGAGAAGCCTGCACAAGATGCTAGAGTCATAGGAACAAAGTGGGTGTTCTGAAACAAACAAGATGATCAAGTTGTAATTGTGCGTAACAAGGCAAGGCTAGTTGTAAAGGGGTTCTCTCAAGTTCAAGGCTTAGATTTTGGAGAGATTTTTGCACCTGTTGCTCGACTTGAAGCCATCCGTATCCTTCTTGCATATGCATCCTGCTATGACATAAAACTTTATCAAATGGATGTAAAAAGTGCATTTTTAAATGGCTTCATAAATGAACTTGTATATGTTGAGCAACCACCCAGGTTTGAAGAACCTAGATATCCTAATCATACTTACAGGTTGTCTAAGGCACTATATGGTCGAAACCAAGCTCCAAGGGCTTGGTATAAGCGTCTTTGTGACTTCCTCATTGAGAAGGCCTCAAGATCGGGACCATCAACACCACTCTATTCACAAAGAAACATAACAGTGATATTTTTATTTGTCAAGTTTATGTTGATGATATAATCTTTGGTTCGACAAATGATTGTCATTGCAAGGAATTTGGTGAGTTGATGTTGAAGGAGTTCGAGATGTCAATGATTGGTGAGCTCACTTTCTTCCTCGGCTTCCAAGTCAAGCAAAAGAAATATGGCAACTTCCTCTCACAAGAGAAGTACACCAAAGACTTGTTGAAAAGAATCAAAATGGAGAAGTGCAAACCAATCAAGACACCCATGCCTACTAATGGACATCTCAACCTAGATGAGGGAGGTAACCTGGGTTGATCAAACTATTTATCATTCTATGATTGATAGTGTTGGGGGCCTTCATCTTCCGAAGGTCCTCAAAAACACGACTAACATGTTTTCCAGTATAGTATACTGTCACAGGAAGCTTTGGCTTTAAGATGAAGGTGTGCATGATATGAAAAGCGTGATCTGGAAGAAGGATGGACCAACTCCGAAGCTGTGGTTGGGGAAGCTTCGGCTTAGCACAAGGACGATGGTGGAGGATGAAACTGACCTAAAGGGGAAAAGACTGCTTAGTCCTCGATAGTTTACCTTTTGGCTAACAATAAATGTCAGGGACATAAATGTAATTTTGCCCAGGCTGCGTCCTGTGCCTATAAGTAGATGAACAGTAACACCATACTATTCACGCTGATTTGTAATCACTCGCGCGTCACTATTGTCTTTTCACCTTCTGTCAAGCCGAAGGTACAAATGTAATAAAATTACTATTAATGCTTATCCATGTTTAAGAAATAAAGAGATTAATAACCTAATGATTTGGAATAATTGTTTATATTTCTCTGTGTTTTATATGCTTTTATTTATGTCTTCTTTCACTAAGATGATGAAGGTATGTCCTTCATGACCTTCGTCTGAAGATCATTACATCCTAAGGGAGATAATGCTTCGAAGGACGAAGGTCCCTAGTCAATAACAATTGTGTTGCCTTGTTCTTGGTATTTAGCATCTGAGAACGAGGACCAACATTGGCGCCCACCTCCGGTGAACTCATACGACCACATTCGATAAGCTTTGACCTTCATCATGCCACCGAAGAAGACAACAGGGCTAGGGGCTACACTGCAGCCACTGGACGTTAATTAGGAGACGCTACACGAAGCTAGGAGCCAGAAGAGGAAGGCTACCAGGCCAACACCTCAGAAGGAGGAGTTAGATCAAGAAATCAGGGACCTCGAAGCTATCCATCAGCAGGTTCAGAAGAAGAAGGAAAAAATGCTTCATCTCGCCGATCTTCAGAGGAAAATTGACGAGGCCGCTGAGGAAATGTGTCACCTCACCCAGGATGATCAAGACTGAAGGCCTCAACACAGAGAGCTTCGTAAAGACAATTCATACAACGATGATGAATGGTATGATGATTTCCATCATGGCAATTTTGCTTTTGATATGCTTCACCTTTGGCAGTTCTTCTTTATGATTTCGTTGGCCAATTCTCGGCCACCGTTCACCCAAACATCGGAATAAAATTTTCCGCCCACTAAAGTAGCTTCGGTCGAGGGGTCCTTTGTGTCGTCTGTAGAGAAGGCGGCTTCAGTCTGGGCTGGAGATTTAACATGGTCACAACCAGCCTTCTCCAGAATTGCTGCAACCCCTCGCGTGCCGACAAAGGCACAAATGTCCCCGCGATCACTGAGGATCTCTTCAAAAGCTTCGGCTTCTTCGCTTATCGAATCAATAACTCCCTCGGGGTCACCTCGAATGAAATTCTCTTCGGAAGAATATGCACCCACCTTGGCAAAGCTGATTTTCAATTTTCTTACGCAATCCAAGGATTTCTCAAAGCATCTCTCCTTGGATTCACGAAGCTCCTCAACATTCTTCTCCAGCCTGGCGTTAGACCATTCACTTATTTCTTGCTTCAGTTTTGCAAGTTCAAAATTTTCATTAGCCTCTGCAAGTTTTTCCGAAGGCCTTCAACTTCGGCTTTATGAGCTTCGGATTGAGCGTTAAATTTTGCTTCGTCTTTCTTCACTCTGTCCACCAATGAAAGCAGAATTTTATCTTTCTCTACGGCTTCATTTCTCAGCTTGATAACCTCTGACCGAAAGTTGTCGAGGGCTATGTGGCAACTTTCATCTTCAGCATTTTTCTGCACCCTCATAGCGTTGCTAAGAATTAAACCCTGCAAAAAGAAGGGAGATAAAGGATCAGCACAAAAATAAAAGACAAAGATAATCTATTTACAAGTCTATAACTTCTGTACCTTCATACTATTGTATGCAAGGCTGTCTGCGAGGTCATCCTTTGACAAGGCAGAGAGGCCATCTTCAAGCTTCAGAAATCCCATATTTTTGGCCATCTCCCTGTAGACGGATATTTCCTTGTTGTCTGGGAGACAGTATAGGAAATCATCTTCGTCCGTGCCATTGTACACCAAGGCCCCCTTCAGGTTTCAGTTCCCGGGCGTAGTGTTTGGCTTCCGCGATTTCTTCTTTAGATAACCTTTTTCCCGAAGCATGTCAAATAAAAAAGTCAAGATCTTCGGACGGTGCTTCGGGAATAGGAGATTTAGCTTTTTCGGGAGCATCTTTCTTCTCCAGAGCCATGCCAGTATCTCGAGATTCTTGCTCAGCTCTCTGCTCAGTTGCAGCAAACTCTGCCTTGGCGGGCACTGAGGGCCCAGCTTCGGTTTTAGCACAAGCCGTAATAGCTTCGACAACCTTTTTTGCAGGGGCAGGAGTCAATGCCCTTGTTGACTCCATAACAGCATCTAGTACGCTGGCCATTTTACTTCTCTTGGGAGTTGTTGTGGGAGCCTTTGCAACCTTCGGTAATTCTGCCTCTGCTGGTGGGCTCAAGATTTATGGCAGCATTATTGCTTTCCCTAGCTCTGGCTCTTTGGCTGTCTTTTCTTTGGCTTCGGCACCATGTTTTGGCGTTTCGACTGGCCCGGCTGCAGGAACCTTCGGCAATTTAGTCAGTTCTTCCGTGGGAGCGGCACGAGCAGTTTGTTCTGCCTCAGTAGTGGAAGATGTCCCTTCGCGAAGCTTTGGCACTGTGGCTGTTTCAATGTATCTTGGCTGGTGTGTTAAGACCTTGATCTTTTTGCCTTTCAGCGCAACAGAGATGGCCGAAGCGGCAATTTCCTTTTCTTTCCCTGCTTTCGCGATGGATAGGTGTAGTCCGGGTACACAGTCGATGACATCAAAAACTATGTTCAACCTTTTATTGCCTCGCCCTCCGAAGGCCAAGGTCATTGCATCATCTTCGGCCCTTGTGTATGCCCCAAGCAATTCGTCATTGGTTGCCTCTATACTGCTCAACCACTCATCATTTGGCTCGTCAAATCGATCTCTATATCTAAAGGTGTATTTCCAGTAAACCAGTCCACCTTAGCTAGACTTGACAGCAGCTTCCTTCGGCATCTCCCATTCATTCACAAGCGGCCATACCCTGTAAGCTATGTGCTCCTAAACTAGGTCTCTTGTGCCGATGAAGGCGCAAACATTGTTGAATGCCTTCTGGCATGCTTCAGTATCGTTCCCAAGCGCAGTAGTTGGCCTTCGGAGGCTAAAGCGAGACCAGATAGGGCGTTGGATAATCCCCTTTATGTCTTCCCTTTCAATCAGATTATTCTTAACATAAAACCATTCCTCCATCCAGGCCCCGGGCGACCTTTTTCGAAATGTTGGAACTAGGTAGCTTACATCAGAACGAGGAACGAAGCCATAACAACCAAAGTTGTTGTGGTATTGCTCTTTGCCAGTGGCCTTCGTCTCGTACAATAGTTCATGCATGTTACAGAAGCACTTTGCACTTGGTTCCAGCCCTTGGCTTCTCATGGCCTAGACAAAAATACCCATTCTGATTATAGCTTCGAGAGTAATTTGATGAAGAAAGATCTCAAATGTCTTCAAAACTTCAACCAAAAACTTGCTCAATGGGAACCGAAGACCTGCCTTCATGAAGCTTCTGTAAACAACAACTTCATCTTCCTTGGGTGCAGGGGCGGCACTGTGCCCCCAACTCTCACAATAGACATGTCACGAAAGTATCTTCCCTTCATGGCATCAATCTGACTCTGTTTGATGGACGAATTTCCGAAGATGGTATGACTTGGCCGCCAGGGCCGATCTTCGGCATCTTCATTCCCGCTTTCCACATCGAAGTCATCGCTATCATCAGAATCCTCAGACAACCCAGCTAATATTTCATTTGTAATCTTTTCTGTGTTTGTTTTTTCCATTGCTTCGTAAAACCCAGCTAGGGCAGGGTCCACAATCAAATGACGAAGCTCACAAATCAAGCAAGATCTGACAGTAAGAAATTTCAAGCTTGAAACAATAGCACAAAGCAATTGAAAAGCACAACAAATGCTATCGCTGCAGGTCTCTATTTATACGCCTAGCGCATTGCAGCTTGGTGGGCCCCATGTGTCATTGACTTTCGCTATTCTAGCGAAGGAAAGGTGTTTTTTCGGACCTTCGGCTAAAGGCCTTTGTTCACGTCGCAGCCTGAATTTGTTAGACGCAAAAACAAATTAATACTGCAAGGGGCTACTGTTAGGGGCCTTCGTCTTCCGAATGTCCTCAAAACCACGACTAACATGTTTTTCAGTATAGTATACTGTCATAGGAAGCTTCACCTTTAAGATGAAGGTGTGCATGATATGAAAAGCGTGATCTGGAAGAAGGATGGACCAACTCCGAAGCTGTGGCTGGGGGAGCTTCGGCTTAGCACAAGGACGATGGTGGAGGATGAAACCGACCTAAAGGGGAAAAGACTGCTTAGTCCTCGACAGTTTACCTTTTGGCTAACAATAAATATCAGGTACATAAATGTAATTTTGCCCAGGCTACGTCCTGTGCCTATAAATAGATGACCAGTAACGCCGTACTGTTCACGCTGATTTGTAATCACTCGCACGTCACTATTGCCTTTTCACCTTCTGTCAAGTCGAAGGTACAAATGTAATAAAATTACTATTAATGCTTATCCATGTTTAAGAAATAAATAGATTAATAACCTAATGATTTGGAATAATTGTTTATATTTCTCTGTGTTTCATATGCTTTTATTTATGTCTTCTTTCACTAAGATGATGAAGGTATGTCCTTCATGACCTTTGTATGAAGATCATTATATCCTGAGGGAGATAATGCTTCGAAGGACGAAGGTCCCTAATCAATAACAATTGTGTTGCCTTGTTCTTGGTATTTAGCATCTGAGAACAAGGACCAACAGATAGTTTATTTTATCTTACCGCATCTAATGTTTGTATGTTTGCTCGCTTTTAAGCAAACCCTAAGAAAGCTCATCTTAGCGCTGTTAAAATAATTCTTAGGTACCTTAAGCACACCCCGAGCATTGGTCTTTCGTATTCCAAAGGAGCTACTTTTAAATTAATCGGCTATTCTGATTCGAATTACGCCGGTTGCAAAATTGATAGAAAAAGTACATATGGAGTGTGCCATTTGCTTGGGAGATCTCTAGTTTCATGGACCTCTAAAAAGCAAAACAGTGTTGCCTTGTCAACCGCAAAGCAGAATACATTGCCGAGGGTGCTTGTTGCACACAAATTCTTTATATGAAACAAACTCTTCTATACTACGGTGTAGTTCTAGAAAAAGTACCTTTGTTGTGTGATAATGAGAGTGCTGTTAAAATTGTTAATAATCTTGTACAACACTCTCACACCAAGCACATTGACATTCGTCATCACTTTCTTAGAGATCATGTTACTAAAGGAGATATTATACTAGAAGGAGTGAGATCGGAAGATCAACTAGCGGATATTTTTACAAAGCCTTTAGATAAAACCCGTTGTTGCATGTTGAGGAATGAGCTAAATATTCTTGATCTCATAAATTTCACTTAATTATAAAATGGTGATGTCAAGTTTCCATTGCATATTTAAATTTCTTGTATTGCATCTAGGACTCGTATAACCTAGTTGAGATAACTGTCAACAAAGCGAGTGAAAAAGGCTTAACTCGGGCTCAAACTTGACAAGTTCTAGCTTTTAAGTTTTTGGTGCTTAAATTTCATTTTCTATGCAATTGTTGGTTTTTGAGATGTGCATGTGGTATTACACATAGGGGGAGTATTCACAACTCAATTCATATTTGAAACCCCTAGTGCAACACCCAAATGCAAAATCTCACCATTTGCTAATTTCTCTAAAAACTACATAGCCCATGGCATAATATTTTGAAAAATTATGAGAGAATATGTGAGGGTGCCAATACCTGTCCCAACAGGTGTTCTTTTGTGTGCTTATAAGTTGGGGTTTGGTTTGGTTCAAAAATTACTAGAAAATCTGAAAGTACCCTCTGTCTGGGCTCACCGGACAGTCTGGTGTGCACCGAACACTACACTGTACAATGTCCGATGCACCGGCTGGGCGCGCGTGGATTTGCCAATGTGCGGCCCTGTCCGGTGTGCCCATAACTCATTTTAAAAAAAACTCTCACCCGCTCGAGTCCGAGGCCAGGCTTATTTCATTCTCACCGTAGTGTTGCCCAGCTGCTCTCTCTGTCTAGTGCACTCCCTCACCGTCACCACCTGGTCACCGCCGGCGATCACTTTGGTCCGATCTCTGGCAAGCTGCCCGTGCTCGGCTTCTTCCTCTCCTCCATGGTGAGCTTCACCCTCTCCTTCTTCCTCACTCTCTCTGTTTTTCCTCTCCATTGAAGAATCCCTTCCACCCCTCAAATCCAATCAACGCTCTGTGAAATCATGTGAATCCAGTGCTCTATGTGATCTTGGTGCACTAGTGTACCTTCCCTTGCGGGTGCTTCATCCCCTTGGGGGTTTCACACCTTAAAAAGCTTTGATTTCTGCCTTTCTAAAACATCGCACGCCATGTGCTCGGTGAAATACACAAACCAGCCAAACAAGCTCAAATCGAACCCAATTTTTTCCAGCACACGCCAGCTACTACCATTACCTCTCATGCCAAATTTCATGACTATCCAATACTCCAGGCACCGGTTACACATCCTATTCATATTTTTGGCGATCCTTTTCGAGCCGGGTGCCAAAATTATTTTCCCTCTGCCAAACTTCAAACCAAGCACTCCCTTCACTCATTGTCATACATATTTACCTATCAGTGAAGTATCGGCTCATTTTCCAGTCATTTCATGCCCCGTTTTCAATTCAAATTCTCTATGACACAATTCATCTTCAAATGTCGTTCTCGCTCCGTTTGACCTCTGTTTTCCTAAAACTCTCAGTTTTTGTGTCATAACTCTCTTTGTATGTATTTACTCACATTCCATATACTTATGACTATGTGACTAATATGTGCTCACATCTTCTGTCATTTTAGTGTGCCTCCTTGCCCGCCTGCATGACTCCTGTCCTGTCTGGTTCTTCTCTCTCGAGACGTACCAAGGTAGCTATTCCATTCTAAATATTTACTTACCTACTACTCTACTACTCTCGCTTACCTTTTATCATTATCATGCAGCGTGTCAGTAGTCAGTGCAGGATGGTGCGGACAAAGAATGTCACACCGTCAGGGGGAGGAGATGACTAGGACCCTCCTCGCCACTTCAGATAGTATAAGGGCAAGACAGTTTACCTTGAGCAGCAAGGGGGCAAGAAAAAGAGACGGTTGGATAGAGCCACCCATGCAGCAGTTGCCGCAGCAACAACAGCAGATCAGGCAGAGCAGGGAGGTCAGCTGATGATCACCTCCGACCAAATTGCTTTCTGAGTCCGTCGCCTCTCGTCTCGGGCTCACTCCATCCCTATTCGATCCGCTCCCTCAGGCCCAGTTACCACTCCACCTTCCACTACGCCAGCTCCTACCACTCTTGAGCCTTCCATCACACCTGTTGCGTCTACTACCTCCACCACACCAGCTTCCATTGCTCCCGCTCCCACTTCCGCTCCACCTATTCCTCCACCTCATTTCTGGGAGCGTGATGAGACTAAGATGCGTCCTCTTGCTGCAGACCCATGCCTGCTCGACCTTCAAAGGGCCACAGCTGCCAGGGTGTGTCGATTCAGACACGTGCTAGTGGACTCGTGGCTGCCTGCTCAGCAGGATCGGGCAGCTACACCACTTTTCAGTACCAGGACCCAGGAGTCCTTCTTGAGGGCTCAGCTGTCAACTTAGATTGCTCTACGGACTCACCGACGTTTGGATCTCACTGCTTTTCGTACAACAGTTGACTTAGCGTTAGAGGGTCACATCACATACCTGCCAGGGTTGTACTCTTTGCTGACTTTTGGTGGCCGGTATGTTGAGGAGTGGTTCCGAGTATTCTATGCCACAGTATGTATTGACTCTGACCATTAGTGGATGAGGTTTTGGTTCGAGCATGAGGACAACACTTTGCATACAACTCAGATCAGAGAGTTATTTGGATTCCCTGAGTCGACGATGAGGCTTCACAACATGTGCTATGGTACCTCAGACCCTCCTCGTCGTCCTCATGGTGGAGTAGCTCCTGGCACCGCTCACGTCGCCGCTATGTTCAGACCTCCATTCACAGACGGGTCTCGACGTTCTCCTGCTGACTTAACCCCAGCGGTGAAGTTTTTATATGAGCTCATGAGGCGCACCCTGCTACCGAGGATGGGATACAGAGTGGCCACCACACATATTCAGCTCCGGCTCCTTGGTGCTCTGGTATCTCACTTTGTGTTCGATGTGGTCGATTTCCTAATATGTGAGATAAAGGACACAGTGTTGGATGGTCTTCGGGCTCGACGTCTACAGCCATATGCTCACTACCTTTGTCATGTCTTCGCATAGCTGATCCATCCTCCTCAGTTCCAGGCTACCCTTGATGCCTCCATACTTCAGTTTGGATTTTACCGCCCAGCTTCTGAGGACACCGCTCTAGCTTCAGTAGATCCACTGGTGTCGGGCCTTAGGGATGAGGACGAGGCTATTTGATAGTTTGAGGATCAGGGTGCCGCTGCTGACACTTCTTCAGATGATGAGTATCTGGGGATTCTGCCACCACCTCTCGTGCCACCTCGTTCCCACGACCACAAGGCTGGTGGCTCCAGTGCTCCTCCTCCTGCGATTGACCCTGCATTGGCCACAATTCTACAGTCTCTCACTCAGCAGCAGGCTCACCTAGCAACCGAGCAGGCCCAACAGGCAGCCATCCAGCAGTAGATGTCCGAGCGAATGTTGTCCATGTTACAGACCATTCAGGACCGCCATGACACTCTTCAGCAGCAACTTTTAGCAGACAAGGCAGAGCACCGGGCATTCATGACTCATATCCTTTAGCATACTGGTATTCTTATCCCTTCAATGTGGTCTGCTCCAATTCTGCTCTTTAGGCTGCAGTTGTGCTAGCCATTTAGTCAAGACCCCAGTTCCACTCTTTTGGTCCTACCATCTCTCTGCTTAGGCCGGTCACCCTTGACTTCTCTACCCAAGTCGTCGGACCAGTAAGCGCTCAGCCACCAGTGCCTCCAACATCTACTATCGTCACTCCTGTCGTGGCTATTTCTGTGACTGCTCTAGCTCCAGCAGATCCTGCACTATAGCCAACATCTGAGTCAGCACTAACTCTATCCCCTACCGCAGATACTGGATCTGAGACTGACTGTGACACCTTGCTCGTGTTTGCACTGCTTCCTCGACCTCGACCTGATGCACCTGCTCCTCCTCCTCCTTCCTCTAGGCTCTAGGTTAGGGTAACCCTTTTGGCGTTTGACGCCAAAGGGGGAGAGATGCGAGTTGTGAGAGCTAGGGGGAGCTAGTTGAGAACTCATGATCTTCTGATGTAATATATGCATGATACTCTTTGTATTAGCTCTTCGCTTTTGTATGATGTTTACCTTGCAAACTCTATGACATGTTCTCATGGTGTTTTAATGATTGTGTGTTATGTTTTTAGCTATAAAGTTGTCACCAGTCTTGCAGATCTTGTTCATGGACTTTATCTCATACTTTTGTGAACAAGATATTTATGTTGTGTATGTGCTTATACTTCCTATACTATTACATGACTTTCTCTATCAAACTTATTGAGTATCACTAACTATCTTTGAAAGGGAAATGTGCCCTTGGGCCATTTCTAGTATATTTTGGTGATTAAGTGCCCAACACATATTGAGTGAGTAATTATATGCCAAATGATGGATGAAGTGCAAATCGACAAGAAGGTATGGTTCTAGACTTAGTACATTGGTTTTTGTGTACTAATATATTTGTCTAAGTACTAGAATCAGGAAAAGAAAAGGATTGGAAAAGAGTTGGCTGTGTACAGCCAACTGCTGCTCAGTCTGGGTGCACCGGACTGTCCGGTGCGCCAGGCTGGGCTCTGGCGAACTGGCCACTCTCGGAAATTTGTCGGCGACGTACGACTATAATTCACCAGACTGTCCGGTGGTGCACCAGACTGTCCGGTGAGCCAACGGCCGCCAGCGCAACGGTCAGCCGTCAAATCCGCGGGCGACGCGTGTCCCGCTCCAACGGTCGGCAGGGGCACCAAACTGTCCGGTGTGCACCGGACAGTGTCCGGTGCGCCAACGGCTACAATTCCGCAACGGTCGACTGTGCTATTTTAGGAAGGAGATCCGCACTGGACATGCTACAGTGGCTGTCCGGTGGTGCACCGGACTGTCCGGTGCGCCACCCGACAGAAGGCAAGAATTGCCTTCCAGGAATGCCTCCAACAGCTCCTAGCTGCCTTGGGGCTATAAAAGGGACCCCTAGGCGCATGGAGGAGGCACCCAAGCATTCCTTGATCATTCCTAAGAACCAAGACTCCATTCTCGCGCATTCGATTCTTTGAGATAGTGACTTGAGCACCATTTGAGTAGAGAACTCCTCGAGTTGTGTTGTGAGCTCAAGTCATGGCTTTGTGTGCGTGATTGTGCTCGTGCTTTGAGTCTTGTGTGTGTTGCTCTTCCCACCCTTACTTCCGTGCTTCTTTGTGATCATCAATTGTAAGGGCGAGAGACTCCAAGTTGTGGAGATTCCTCGCAATCGGAAGAGAGTATAAGAAAGAAAAACACCGTGGTATTCAAGTCGATCATTGGATCACTTGAGAGGGGTTGAGTGCAACCCTCGTCCATTGGGACGCCACAACATGGAGTAGGCAAGTGTTATACTTGGCTGAACCACGGGATAAATCACTGTGTCTCTTGTGCTTGTTTTCTTTGTGTCTATTGTGTTTCACAAGAGCTCGGTCCTTAGCCACTTGATTCCATTGTGCTAACACTTAACCAAGTTTTGTGGCTACAAGTTTTAGATTTTTACAGGATCACCTATTCACCCCCCCCCCTCTAGGTGCTCTCAATTGGTATCGGAGTCGTTCTCTTCACGAAAGGGGCTAATCGCCCAAAGGGATGGAACCTAAGGGAAAGGGGATGGTGGTCAACGACAAGGAGAAGGAGTCCTCCCTCAATGAGCCAAGGGACGACAAGCCCACTGACTCTAGCTCAAGTCATAAGAAGAAGGACGGGAAGAAGAAGAGGCGCATCAAGAAGATAGTCTACTACGACAGCGACGAGTCTTCTTCTTCCCAAAGAGATGACGACGACGAGAAAAAGAAATCGGTTAACTCAAACCTTTCTTTTGATTATCCTCGTATTCTGTTTAACTCCAATGCTCATTTACTTTCAATTCCACTTGGGAAACCTCCACACTTTGATGGAGAAGACTACTCATTTTGGAGTCACAAAATGCGTAGTCACCTATTCTCTCTTCATCCAAGTATTTGGGAGATCGTTGAAAACAGAATGTTTTTTGATAGTACTGACAACCCCGTTTTCATTAATGAGCAAATCCATAAAAATGCACAAGCTACCACTATTTTGCTAGCATCCTTGTGCAGGGACGAGTACCACAAGGTGAGTGGCTTGGATAACGCCAAGCAAATTTGGGACACCCTCAATATTTCTCATGAGGGGAATGACGCCACCATGATCACCAAGATGGAGTTGGTGGAAGGCGAACTGGGAAGGTTCGCAATGATCATGGGGGAGGAGCCAACCCAAACGTACAACAGGCTCAAGACCCTGGTCAACAAGATCAGGAGCTATGGAAGCACGAGATGGATGGACCACGACGTCGTCCGACTTATGCTCAGGTCCTTCACTGTACTTGATCCTCATCTTATGAACTCAATCCGTGAGAATCCTAGGTACACAAAGATGACATCCGAAGAAATACTCGGAAAGTTTATAAGCGGGCGTATGATGATCAAGGAAGCAAGATACGTCGATGAGGCATTGAATGGCCCAATGCCCATCTATGAGCCTCAAACAGTTGCTCTCAAAGCAACAAGCAGCAGGGAGGCGCTACCTAGCAAGGTGGCACAAGTTGAGGCGGCCGGACTAAACGAGGATGAGATGGCCCTAATCATAAAGCGCTTCAAGACCGCATTGAAAGGACGTAAGGAGTACTCAAACAAGAACAAGGCAAAGGGAAAGCGCTCCTGCTTCAAGTGCGGTAAGACTTGTCATTTTATAGCAAATTGTCCCGATAACTCTAGTGACCAGGAACAAGGAAAGGGCGGAAAGAAAGAGAAGCAAAAGAGCTATAGGAAGGCAAAGGGCGAGGCACACATCGGAAAGGAATGGGACTCAGACTGCTCATCTTCTGATTCCGACGACGAAGGACTCGCTGCCTCAGCCTTCAACAAGTCCTTTCTCTTCCCCAACGAACGCCACACCTGCCTCATGGCAAAGGAGAAAAAGGTAAGCGTTCGTGAAACTTCTAAGTATACTACTTCAAGCGATGAAGAATCTAGTGATGATGAAGTAGACTATACTGAATTATTTAAGGGTTTAGATAGATCAAAAGTAGATAAAATTAATGAATTGATTGATGCCTTAAATGAAAAAGATAGACTACTAGAGGCAAGAAGACATTCTGTATGAGGAACATGACAAGTTTGTTAGTGTTCAAAAGTCTCTTGCCTTAGAAATAAAGAGAAATGAATTACTATCTTCTGAGTTATCTACTTGCAATGAAATTGTGGCTAGTTTGAAGAGTATTAATGATGATTTAAATGCCAAGCTAGAAATAGTTGACAAATCTTGTTCTTGTGTAGAGAATGTTGTAATTTGCAATAGATGCAAGGAGTTTAATGTTGATGCTTGTGATGAACAGTTAATTTCCATTTCCAAATTAAATGATGAAGTAGCAAGTCTTAATGCTCAACTTAAGACTTGTAAAAGTGATTTTGATAAATTAAAATTTGCTAGGGATGCCTACACTGTTGGTAGACACCCCTCAAATAAGGATGGGCTTGGCTTTAAGAAAGAAGCCAAGAACTTAACAAGCCAAAGGGCTCCCATTTTCAACAAGGAAAAAGGGAAGGCCCCTATGGCTAGTAGTAGTCAAAAGAATCATGCTTTCATGTACCATGATAGAAAATATTCTAGAAATTTTCATAGTACTTTTGACTCACATGCTATGATTGCTTCAAGTTCTACTTTTGTGCATAGTAGAAGTAGGCCTAGGAGGGGAAGTGCTATTCATCATGTGCCTAAGAAAATGCATAATGAATCTGCTACTATTTTTCATACCTACAACACTGATTTTGTACTTTCATGTAAAAATAAGAAAGTGGTTGCTAGGAAATTGGGGGCCAAATGCAAGGGAGATAAGACTTGCATTTGGGTCCCAAAGGATATTGTAATTAACCTTGTAGGACCCAACAAGAGTTGGGTACCTAAAACCCAAGCCTAATTTGCCTTGCAGGTTTATGCATCCAGGGGCTCAAGCTGGATTATCGACAGCGGATGCACAAACCATATGACGGGGGAGAAGAAGATGTTCACTTCCTACGTCAAGAGCAAAGATTCCCAAGATTCGATCATCTTTGGAGATGGGAACCAAGGCAAGGTTAAAGGTCTAGGGAAGATAGCTATTTCTTCCGAGCATTCCATATCTAATGTGTTCTTAGTTGAATCGCTCGGGTATAACTTGTTGTCCGTTAGTCAACTATGTAATATGGGCTACAATTGCTTATTTACCAATGTGGATGTGTCTGTCTTTAGAAGGATTGATGGCTCATTAGCTTTTAACGGTGTACTAGACGACAAACTCTATTTAGTTGATTTTTCGAAGGAGGAGGCCGATCTAGATGCATGCTTAATTGCTAAGACTAGCATGGGTTGGCTGTGGCATCGCCATTTAGCACATGTTGGGATGAAGAACCTTCAAAAACTTCTAAAGGGAGAACACGTGTTAGGTCTAACCAATGTTTCTTTCGAAAAAGATAGACCTTGTGCAGCTTGTCAAGCAGGTAAACAGGTGGGAAGTGCTCATCACAGCAAGAACGTGATGACCACAACAAGACCTCTACAGCTACTTCATATGGACCTCTTCGGACCCGTCGCCTACCTTAGCATCGGGGGAAGTAAGTATGGTCTTATTATTGTTGATGATTTTTCTCGCTTCACTTGGGTATTCTTTTTGCAGGATAAATCAGAAACCCAAGGGACCCTTAAGCGCTTTCTAAGGAGAGCTCAAAATGAATTTGAACTCAAGGTGAAAAAGATAAGGAGCGACAACGGGTCCAAGTTCAAGAATCTTCAAGTGGAGGAGTACCTTGAGGAGGAAGGAATCAAGCACGAGTTCTCTGCTCCCTACACACCACAGCAAAACGGTGTGGTAGAGAGGAAGAACAGGACACTTATAGACATGGCGAGGACGATGCTTGGAGAATTCAAGACGCTCGAGCGGTTTTGGTTGGAAGCTGTGAACACAGCTTGCCACGCCATAAACCGGGTCTACCTTCATCGCCTCCTCAAGAAGACCTCGTATGAGCTTCTAACAGGTAACAAACCCAACGTCTCGTACTTTCGTGTATTTGGGAGTAAATGTTATATTCTAGTGAAGAAAGGTAGAAACTCTAAATTTGCTCCCAAAGTTGTAGAAGGGTTTTTGCTAGGTTATGACTCAAATACATAGGCGTATAGAGTCTTCAACAAATCATCGGGTTTGGTTGAAGTCTCTAGCGATGTTGTATTTGATGAGACTAATGGCTCTCCAAGAGAGCAAGTTGATCTTGATGATTTAGATGAAGATGATGTTCCAACGGTCGCAATACGCACCATGGCGATTGGAGATGTGCGACCACAGGAACAAAAAGAGCAAGATCAACCTTCTTCCTCAACAATGGTGCATCCCCAACTCAAGATGATGAACAGGTTCATCAAGAAGAGGCATGTGATCAATGGGGAGCACAAGATGATCAAGTTATGGAAGAAGAAGCACCACAGGCCCCTCCAACTCAAGTCCGAGCGACGATTCAAAGGAATCATCCCGTCGACCAGATTTTGGGTGATATAAGCAAGGGAGTAACCACTCGCTCTATAAGCTAATTTTTGTGAGCATTACTCGTTCGTCTCTTCTATTGAGCCTTTCAGGGTAGAAGAGGCCTTGCTAGATCCGGACTGGGTGTTGGCCATGCAGGAAGAGCTCAACAACTTTAAGCAAAATAAAGTTTGGACCCTGGTGCCACGTCCAAAGCAAAACATTGTGGGAACCAAGTGGGTGTTCCACAACAAGCAAGACGAGCATGGAGTGGTGACAAGAAACAAGGCTCGACTTGTGGCAAAAGGTTATGCCCAAGTCGCAGGTTTGGATTTCGAGGAGACTTTTGCTCCTGTGGCTAGGCTAGAGTCTATTCGCATTCTGTTAGCCTATGCCGCTCACCATTCTTTCAGGTTGTTTCAAATGGATGTGAAGAGCGCTTTCCTCAACGGGCCAATCAAGGAGGAGGTGTACGTAGAGCAACCCCCTGGCTTTGAGGATGAACGGTACCCCGACCATGTGTGTAAGCTCTCTAAGGCGCTCTATGGACTTAAGAAAGCCCCAAGAGCATGGTATGAATGCCTTAGAGATTTTCTAATTGCTAATGCTTTCAAGGTTGGGAAAGTCGATCCAACTCTTTTCACTAAGACTTGTGATGGTGATCTATTTGTATGCCAAATTTATGTCGATGACATAATATTTGGTTCTACTAACCAAAAGTCTTGTGAAGAGTTTAGCAGGGTGATGACACAGAAATTCGAGATGTCTATGATGGGCGAGTTGAACTACTTCCTTGGGTTCCAAGTGAAGCAACTCAAGGACAACACCTTCATCTCTCAAATGAAGTACACGCAAGACTTGCTCAAGCAGTTCGGGATGAAGGATGCCAAGCCTGCAAAGACACCCATGGGAACCGACGGACATGTTGACCTCAACAAAGGAGGTAAGTCCGTTGATCAAAAGGCATACCGGTCTATGATAGGTTCTTTGCTTTATTTATGTGCTAGTAGACCGGATATTATGCTAAGCGTATGCATGTGTGCTAGATTTCAATCCGACCCAAGGGAGTGTCACCTTGTGGCCGTTAAGCGAATTCTTAGATATTTAGTTGCTACACCTTGCTTCGGAATCTGGTATCCAAAGGGGTCTACCTTTGACTTGATTGGATACTCAGACTCCGATTATGCTGGATGCAAGGTTGATAGGAAGAGTACAGGGACGTGCCAATTCCTAAGAAGGTCCCTAGCGTCTTGGAGTTCTAAGAAACAAACTTCCGTTGCTCTATCCACCGCTGAGGCCGAGTACGTTGCCGCAGGATAGTGTTGCGCGCAACTACTTTGGATGAGGCAAACCCTCTGGGACTTTAGCTACAATCTGTGCAAAGTCCCACTCCTATGTGATAATGAGAGTGCAATATGCATGGCGGATAATCCTGTTGAACACAGTCGCACTAAGCACATAGACATCCGACATCACTTTTTGAGAGACCACCAGCAAAAGGGAGATATCGAAGTGTTTTATGTTAGCACCGAGAACTAGCTAGCCGATATCTTTACCAAGCCTTTAGATGAGAAGACCTTTTGCAGGCTGCGTAGTGAGCTAAATGTCTTAGATTCGCATAACTTGGATTGATCTATAGCATACATGTGTTTTATGTCTTTGATCATGTTCCTTCATGCATATTATTGCTTACTTATGGTGATCAAGTTGTGCAAGCAATCCCCGGACCTCAAAAGTCCATGTGTGAGTGATGCACATATTTAGGGGGGGGATGTGCTACAACTTAACCCTTTGAAACTAACCGTGTGCTTGAGTTTACTCAATCTAGTCTCAAAGGTGGATTGAAAGGGAAAGGTGAACTTGGACCATGCAAGACTTCCATTGCACTCCGATAAGAGGGTAATTTATTCCGAGTTCATCTCCATACTCTTATTGCCTTTTTACTCATAATTGACGATTTTGGTGAGGCAATGGGGTTTAAGGGCCAAGATTGATCCTGTTTTGGTGCTTAATGCCAAAGAGGGAGAAAATAAGGCCAAAGCAAATGGATCAGCTACCACTTGTGAAATTTTTGAAAGAGAATAGAGTAGAACTTTTGATTTGTCAAAATAACTCTTACTATCAAAATTCCGTCTCTTGTGGGGAGAATGTTTAATTATGGGAAAAAGGGGGAGTTTTTAGCTCTTAATCATTTTTACTCTTGGACTATCTCTCATTGTGTCTAAACATGTGTGTTTAACTTAGAGATAGGAAAATGAATTTGACTTGCAAAAACAAACCAAGTGGTGGCGAAGAACGATCCAAATATGTCAAATCTTGTCAAAGACTATTTTTGTTCTCAATTGCATTGATGTTGCACTTCCATTTGTTGCTTTTTGATGTGTTGGCATAAATCACCAAAAAGGGGGAGATTGAAAGGGAAATGTGCCATTGGGCCATTTCTAGTATATTTTGGTGATTAAGTGCCCAACACATATTGAGTGAGAAATTATATGCCAAATGATGGATGAAGTGCAAATCGATAAGAAGGTATGGTTCTAGACTTAGTACATTGGTTTTTGTGTACTAATATATTTGTCTAAGTGCTAGAATCAGGAAAAGAAAAGGATTGGAAAAGAGTTGGTTGTGTACAGCCAACTGCTGCTCAGTCTGGGTGCACCGGACTGTCCGGTGGTGCACCGGACAGTGTCCGGTACGCCAGGCTGGGCTCTAGCGAACTGGCCACTCTCGGAAATTTGTCGGCGACGTACGGATATAATTCACCGGACTATCTGGTGAGCCAACGGCCGCCAGCGCAACGGTCAGCCGCCAAATCCGCGGGCGGCGCGTGGCCCGCTCCAACGGTCGGCAGGGGCACCAAACTGTCCGGTGTGCACCGGACAGTGTCCGGTGCGCCAACGGCTACAATTCCGCAACGGTCGACTATGCTATTTTAGGAAGGAGATCCGTACCGGACATGCTACAGTGGCTGTCCGGTGCGCCACCCGACAGAAGGCAAGAATTGCCTTCCAGGAATGCCTCCAACAGCTCCTAGCTGCCTTGGGGCTATAAAAGGGGCCCCTAGGCGCATGGAGGAGGCACCCAAACATTCCTTGATCATTCCTAAGAACCAAGACTCCATTCTCGCGCATTCGATTCTTTGAGACAGTGACTTGAGCACCATTTGAGTAGAGAACTCCTCGAGTTGTGTTGTGAGCTCAAGTCGTGGCTTTGTGTGCGTGATTGTGCTCGTGCTTTGAGTCTTGTGTGTGTTGCTCTTCCCACCCTTACTTTTGTGCTTCTTTGTGAGCATCAATTGTAAGGGCGAGAGACTCCAAGTTGTGGAGATTCCTCGCAATCGGAAGAGAGTATAAGAAAGAAAAACACCGTGGTATTCAAGTCGATCATTGGATCACTTGAAAGGGGTTGAGTGCAACCCTCATCCATTGGGACGCCACAACGTGGAGTAGGCAAGTGTTATACTTGGCCGAACCACGAGATAAATCACCGTGTCTCTTGTGCTTGTTTTCTTTGTGTCTATTGTGTTTCACAAGAGCTCGGTCCTTAGCCACTTGATTCTATTGTGCTAACACTTAACCAAGTTTTGTGGCTACAAGTTTTAGATTTTTACAGGATCACCTATTCACCCCCCTCTAGGTGCTCTCAATCTTCAGTATTGACAGAAAAACAAACAAATCACTCTCACACTCTTGTAGGGTTGTCATCAATCACCAAAAAGGGGGATATTGAAAGCATCTAGGCCCCTGGTTGGTTTTAGCGATTAATAACAACATAAGATTATATGTGACAAATGCGTGTTTTGCAGAGCAAATGGTAAGTTAGGTTGCATTACAGGAGGTTGCGCTGCAACGCTGAAAATAATCCCTTAGATGAGAACTTGAAGCGACGACTAAAAAAGGCAAATCAAAAGATGAAGGTCTTCATATTCCAAGTGTCGAAGGAGTTGTGGACACTTGGTATAGAGTTAGGTTTTCTATTTTAATTTTAGCCGTACTATAAAGAGGGGTCGTGGATGAGTAGTTTGACCAAGAGAATTCTAGTGTGGTGTTGGTCCATATTCACACTCACAACTAGTGCTAGGTGTCACTCTATAACACACTCACAAGTTAGAACGAAATCGGGTTAGAAAAACATAAGGAAAAGAAACTAGAGTTTCTGTCCTAGGGGCACCGGACTGTCCGGTGTGACCCCTGATAATGGGCCAACAAAGCTCCAGGAGCAACCTCTGCTCCTAGGAAAATGTAATCCTCCAAAATTGTATCTTGGTTAATTAAGAAAATTCCCTAAAGATTTAAAATTTCAAGCGTAATATAACAAAGTTATGAATTGAGACTATCTTCCCTAAAATTTAATAAATAGTAAATATAAAATGTTGACTATATACTTAAACTATAATAAATGGGATAGTGAGTTATTCTATATAAATTACTCCTATTGGGTTATATAACTATGTGAATTCCATGCTTATTACATTTTATGCATACAAATACATACTTGAGCAAAGTAAATAAGGAGTAAATAAGTGTAAAATATTTGCATTCATGTTGGTGTTTTGGTTGCACATATAAATATGGTTTCAAAATTTAAAATCATATTTGAATTGGGATAATTAAATCTAGAAATAAAAAAATTGGAAAAAAAGAATAGCAAATAAAAGGCTTATCTATTCGGCCACTTAAGGAACACAACCCACATGAGTTTTTCCTCCTATTTTTTTATTCCACTTGCCAGATCTTTCATCACTGTTACCTATTCTAGATTCGAGTTTGTTAGATTTCGTAATAGATAGGATATGATTGTAACATATAAGTACCAGATTAGATCTATCATGTAACAGATTTGGATTCGAGTTTGTTAGAGTCGTAATATATAGGATATGGTTGTAACAAATAACTACCATATTAGATCTATCATGTAACCACCCACCTCCCAGCCTATATAAATACATGCCACCATAACACCTCAAGTCATCAATCAAAGACTCATCTCATCCATAGTCTCGCAGCAGCCACCGCTCGCCGGTGGGCCTGCCACCACGGGCACGATGCCGCCGCCCCGTTCCGGCGTGAACATGATCGTGCGGGAGGAAAAACGTCCCTTGCCATCGATCCGGTGATGAGCGCTCACGATTTAATCTCAAATACTCCATCGTGATCGAAAATCATAGCCATTGACCTAGATTCTGTTGGCCGAGATTAGATCGTGGGATCCTTTAATCTCGAGCGTTCATTTAGATCCGACGATTGTGATAGGATCGGTCGCGTACCGATTCGGCCGGGGCCGTGGGCCGTCCGATTCAATCTGGCGCGGGAAATTCGATCTGCTGTCATAAAATATCTGTCGTCGATCTCCGATCCAACGACCGAGACTTCGATCTAATCTGCATTGTAGACTATTGATCCAATGGTCTACAAAAGCCCATACCTCTTCGGCTATCTACTTTTGCAAAAGAAACCATGTGCTCTATATTAATCAACCTGCCATCCACTTATGCGGTAAGATGATTACCTAGTAGTCCCTGAGAATTGCAAATAAGTCCCTAGAGCTCGATTTAATTATAAAAATAACCGAAAACTAAATTAATCCCTATATTGCTCGTTTTAACTCTCATTTAGTCCGTTCAAGTTGCGTTAGTCTCGTATTAAATTTGTCTATGCAATAACAACATTATTTGCGACATATTACTTACTTTTATATTGTTTATCCTATGATTATTGATTTATCTTGCTAATCAAAGTTAATTGTCCATGATTATAACCTGACTAAAAATACAACATATAATCAAGTTATATCTTGGATTAAAGTTTAATTAATTCTCACGTGATTTATATTAATTAACATATAATAAATATTTTATTATTTAATCACCTAAATCTTTGGAAAATCGTATCCTCTTAACCGTAAGTCTGAATTTAGTGGTTCTCGAACCTACGACCTCAAAGTAACGCGTAGAATATTCTTATGTGGTTTGTTCTCATGTTTGGTGTAATGTTATTTTTATGTACTACTTGTTTGTTTGTATGTATTGCTACGAGTAGCAGCGAGGTTACGAGTCACCGAAGACCAACTAGGTGAAGTACCTAAAAATTCGAGTTATAGGCAAGTTGTGCCCTTGATCACTCTTCTTTACCCAATAATGTTTCGTTTATTTACTGTCACATGCTCAGGTTAATTTGATGGGACCTATTAGGCTTCCCTAGCATTGTTTATCCCACACCTTGCAGACAAAAGAACTACTGGTTAGTTTTGTTATTGCTCTACCTAGTTTGGGGAAATTAATGTTACATTATGATCATGTTCCAGTTATGCTGTTGTTTTAATTATTGGTCATGACAAGAACAATCTATTAATTGGACAGGGAACTTAACTTGAGATATTTGTGCTACCACAAGGGTAGAATGGGACGCCCTGGCCGACTAATTAGGAAAACTAATGGAGGACTACCTTATCCAAAAGGGGCAAAGACGGTATAGGAGCTGCGTATAGGGAGGTTCTCGGGTCGATCATGCTGCGATGGCTTTTTGGACGAGGGATTCCTATATTGCCCTTCTCAGAAACCGTAGCGTGTTTTCTGAAGCTACTGGAATTTATAAAGGCCTCGTAGTGGATCCCTAGCCATTCACCTCAGAAGTGTCTAAGGGCCTTGCAAACCCTGGCTAGACAGGGTACACGACTTGTGGGTAAAGGGCGCAACCTCTGCAGAGTGTAAAACTGGTATATCAGTCGTGCTCACGGTCAAGAGCGACTCAGGACTCTCGCATGATTAATTTATGGAACTAAATTTAATCTGTCATATGCATTGATCACGAGTGTTATCATTAATTTGATCTCTTATTTATTTAGGTTGATATCTACTTATACTTAGTAACTGCTAATAAAACTTTGACCAACTTTAAAAGCAATGCTCAGCTTTAACCATCTCCTTTGGTAAGCCTTACACTTCACATGAGCTCCCACCTTTGGTGAGTTCATGCACATTATTCCCCACAACTTGTTGAGCGATGAATGTATGTGAGCTCATCCTTACTGTACTCACATCCTTGCTGTACTCACATCCCCCAGGTCAAGAATAGGTACCACAGGATGGGCGCATGAAGGATGTTATGATGAGTTCGTGAGTGATCTAGGCCATCGTCTCCCAGTCAAATATGGTTGCTGGATCGTTGTCTTTGTATGATGTAATTATTTATCTATTTTGTATAGAACTCCATTATAAATTAAAGATGTGACATTCGTTTCTGTACCATGAGTCATCATATGTGTGAGACTTGATCCTAGCACACTTGGTGATGATTTGCGCTCGGGTTTGGGGCCCCTAGAACCCGGGTGTGACATAAAACCCGAGAGCGCGTAGTTCGTTGGCCTAAATTTTAGTTGTGCAGCAGACTGTCCGGTGCACACCAATAATCATTGTTCACTATTTGGTGCGCCATCATAGCAACGACTAGCTGTCAGAACTAGCCATTGGCTGCGCACCGTTGGCGCACCGATGGCGCACCAAACAGTCCAGTGCGCCCATGTGCAGAAGCCACAGTAACGACTAGTTTTGGTTGGTGTGGGTATTTATACCCCCTCTACCAGCCACATTTAGGGCATGTTTGGTTCACTACCCCAACTGCCACATCCTTAAGTTAGGCGTGCCAAAGTTTGTAGGTAAGTGTTTGGTTTAATGACTAACTTTAGGCGACCACAAAAAGTTTGGCGACATTTTTTAGGTTTGCCACAGAATTTTATGCCACAGCTGGGGCACTGGAATCGGCCGCCACAACACCTCCAACACACCGCATTTCTCTCATGCTGCACTTCTCTCCAAGAACACGAAGCCGACTACCGCCCTCTCCTCAGTCCTCACATGCCGGCGGCGCATCTGGACCCCCACTCTAGATTCATGCTCCGCTAGAAGATCCTCATGTGAAGTCATCGGATCTGCTCGTCGGATCTCCAAGCACGGTCAGCATCCCTTACGATCCCTTATCTACTTTTCATCTCCTCCAAGCACTATCAAACAAAGAAATTAGTGGATTGGAAGCCATCACATAGAAGCCATTGGATCTAGGCCTACGTTGTTCAACACATGCTAGTTGCGCGGGGTCCGGAAGCCATCAGATCTAGAGGTGTTGCGCTGGTCGGCACCATCCCCTGCTCCCACCACTAAGTCATCGTTGCCATCAGTGACCTCCAATTTTTTCAACGGAAGAAGTTGTATGGATGTAGTTGGAAGCTACGAGATGGATGCTGCCCCTGTTTGTCTCGTTGCTTGATATCTCACTTGTGACAGAAACTTGCTCTAGGATAGTGCAGCCAAGATTGGAGTTCTAGTTAGAATATTTCCTGCCGCTACCTGTTACCTGCTAGTCGCGTCCTCCTCCTGCTACCCTGTTGATGGCACTTGTCTGCAGCTGCTAAAATAACTAGCTTAGTGATGAGCAGTACCTAAAACAACTAAAGTATGTATAGTTAAAGGCAAGTAGTACTTGAATTGATGCTACTACCGAATGGGATTTATAACTTCCTAAGTTATATGTTATGCATTAGTAGTGTTCTCAAATTTCTACGGTTGTTCATATCTCCCCATGGACATCTCAAATATTTTATCTAAATCCTCACAAAATCAAGTACATTAAAATAAGACAGATAAGTGTGTAAGGCTCAAAATATTTTATCTTTTGGTTCTCAGGTCCATTTGCAAGTAAGAGACTTTCATTTGGTACTGCTTCAAGGTGCGTGAATGTTTGATGGCATGCAAATTCATTTTCATGTCAAGTTTACATTGTAATTAGTTTCTAATTTGTCTAGATGGGTGTGAAGGAGATGTATCTTCAATATTACAATAGTTACAATCAGTACCTACGAAGAAGAAGGGTGCTTATTTGCACTACCATTTGTGTGGTTTTTTTGTGGTATAAACTGGCTAGATTACATAAGAAGAGTATTAAATATGGTCCTTTGTTACTAAGAGATTTGGAACGAGAGAAGCGGCTCAACCGGTTGTATAATGGGACATAAGCCAATTGTATTAGTGAGTTGCGCATGTGCAAATTTGTTTTCCATAGGTTATGTAGCCATTTAAGGTTTGGTAAGCTGTTAGAGGATATCGTCAGTGTCTCTGTTGAAGAACAGGTTGCTATGTTCTTAAAGTTTGTTGGCCATAGATGGACAAATAGGTCAGTTGGGTTTGAATTCCTACGGTCTGGAGAAACAGTTAGCAGGTACTTCAACCTTGTTTTAGATGCTCTATGTGTCATGTCACGTGACCTCATTACTATGAGAACCACAGAGACACATCCAAAGATATCTAGTAGCCCGGGAAGATTTCACCCTTACTTTGAGGTAACATATCTCACACACATATATAGATGGAATTGATCCTTATAGTAGGTACTTACAAATACCCATTTTTCTGTTTGATAGAGATGTGTAGGAGCACTCGATGGCACACATGTACCAGCATGGGTCCCCATTTATATGCAGGATAGGTTTAGAGGTAGAAAACACTACCCAACACAAAATGTGTTAGCTACCGTGGATTTTGATCTTAGGTTTACATATGTGTTGGCTGGATGGGAAGGATCGGCTCATGACTCATTTGTACTCCAAGATGCATTGTCACGTCCCTCAGGCTTAAAAATTCCCGAAGGTAGTAGACAAGACACACGACTTACCCTTTTTCGGCTTGTAAAATGACTAGCTAATTTTAGTTAAATCCAATTGTAGGTCATTTCTTTCTAGCAGATGCGGGTTATGCAGCACGACCTGACATATTACCTCCATATAGGGGTGTTCGGTACCATCTTAAGGAGTTTCAGGGTACTAGGCGGCCAGAGAATCCAAAAGAACTGTTCAACCTTCGACACTCTAATCTTAGGACAACGATAGAACGAGCATTTGGTACACTCAAAAACAAATTTAAGATACTCACAAGCCAACCGTTCTTCCCTCTCAAAACTCAAGTGAAGATTGTTTTGGCTTGTTGTGCTTTGCACAACTTCATAATAGAGGATGAAACTGATATTTATGTTTATGAAGATGAGGCATGGTTTGGAAGTCTTCCAAGAAGTAGTCGTACCCATGCTAATATGAACATAAATAATCAACTTTGGGCAACTATGCGTGATCAGCTAGCGCAACAAATGTGGGACGATTGGGATGGAAATTGATCTTTTTATGTGGCTGTAACGAGAACCTATTTTATGGTTTTATGTGGCTGTAATGAGAACCTATTTTATGGTATTATGTTGATGTACTCAGACCCTATTCATGTTATATTCATGGTATTTTGTTTGTGCCTTTATTGCTGAAATTTATAGACGAGTAAAGGAAAAGAGAAGATTGAGAGGACCATTGTGTGGGATGAGGATCAAAGCAAGTTTATGCTTGGTTGGTTTACTGACTTCATAAAAGAACAACATGCTGGTTTTAAGATTAAAAAACAACACCACTTCAAGTGTGCTGAGGCATTGAACAGACAATTCAATATGGGGGTCACTGCTACTCAAGTTGAAAGACGTTACAGGCATTATAAAGAGAATTGGAAGTTTGTTGCTGCAGCCTTAAGCAAGAGTGGTAACACTTTTGACACAACAAGGTCTATGGTAGTCATATCTGAATCAGAGAAAGCTAACCTAAAGGTAATAAACTCTTCGATGCATTTTTCTAATTTCTAGTTTCTTTATGGAATGTGCATTTCCTTCATATGCTTGAAATCATACATGTTAGATACTATTTGTCGTGCATTCTAGGTGCTTGCTCTGTTTATTATATGTATTTGTTCCTACATGTACCTAAAAATTCCTATTTATGCTCTATGTTTCTGTATGCAGGATAGGGCAAGGAGGCTCCTTTCTAAGCCTATCAAGTTTTTCAATGAAATGCAAGAGTTGTTTATTAACAGCAGTGCTGATGGCTCTCTAGCCATGGAAGCTACAACTTGCATGAATGAAACTCATCCTGGAGATGACAGTGACTTCAATGATGATGTGTGCAGTGACTTCTCCAACTACCCTCAGCCTGTGCATGATCTAGGTGATGATTCTGACACTTTACCATCTCCCAATCATCATCCATCTCAAAGTGTTGATCATAGCTCGTCAAGTTCTGGACTGAAGCGCCCACAAGGAGAGGGAGTACTTGCGAAGAGGAATGTGAAACCAAAGAGTCACACAACAAAGGTAGTAGATGAACTAAGTGCTACTTTGGTAGAACTTCGAAATGATCTTAAGAAGCCACCACCTCCAGTGCCTATGCCTTTTGTTAACCCTAATGCAATATTGTGGCAAAGGCTTGAGAATATGACAATTACTACTGATCAAAAGTTAATGGTAGGAACGTATCTAGCACACAAAGATCAAAAGGGTATGCGTGGTTTCTTATCTGCTGCATCAGACATAACATTTGAGTCATGGGTACTAAAGCATCTGAGTGATTTGGACCTATGAATCGACTAAGTAATTTTTTTTTGTATTTTCTATCATTATAGCTCTATTGTTTATGCTTATAATAATTTGAGATATTTTTTGCAATTGTAGCAGGATGATCCATGTAGGAGATGAATGGTGTGATAGTTGGGTTTTTTGCATTTCTTCTAGGTTGATGGATGGCAATTGATGGAGATATTTGGTGGTTGTGACTGTTGTTACATTGCTCTTTTTGTCGATTTTTAACTTTGAGGGTACCAATGAGCATAGTGCATAGCACCAGTACCTTTTACAATTATGGAATCTCTGCAAAGCAAGGAAGGCATTGGACTGTAATAATTTTTGCTCCAATTTCGCATTGCAAATGTTCTAGTAGTGTCAGATTTTTCTCTAATGTATCTAGTGAAAAATGAGACCTTTTGGAGACAGTTTCTAAATTTTGTGTGCTGCTAGCCTAAATTATGTGTGTTGTTTCATATGCTCAGTTCTATTAAAAAAGTGTGACACAAATTGAGTTAAACGATAAACCAACAGTAGCTGCACATTTAATGGTGTGCCTAACCTTAGGTGTGGTAGTAATCCAAACAGCTGCCACACATTTATAGGTGTGCCTAACCTTAGGCGTGGAGATAAACCAAACAAAGATCTAACCTTAGGCGTCTTAGGCACGCCACAGATATGGCAGGGTGCTAACCTTAGGCGTGGCACATTACACGTGCAACCAAACACACCCTTAGTGTCTTGCTGCCCACATACACTTGTATTCATTGCTACTGCATTGCAAGCCCACAAAGCTTAGTGAGGTGATTAGGAAAATCATAATCCCATGTTAGGACCTCATTAGTGCGCATGAGGGCCACCTAGAGCACACACCATATGCATTAGGATTCTATTGGTCAAGTGAAAGTTTATAACTTGTTACTCTTGGTGGTCGGAATCACCTAGATGGCTTGGTGGCGATTGGAGTTCGGTGATCACCCCGGAGGACTTGTTGGTGACCTGACGTAAGATTGCACGCGATTGTGAGGGATCTACCGCGCCGGAGAGGCAAAAGATCATCTCATAGTGAGCACTTGGTTCTTGCGAGGACCAAGGGGGAGCGATACCCTTGCACAGGTGCTCCAACGAGGACTATGAAAGAGTGTCGACTCTTCGATACCTCGGCAAAAAAATTAGAGGAGTCTTCTTGCCCTTACTTTACATTCCGCATTTACTTTGAGCATTTTACTTTGTGCAATTGCTTAGTTAGTATTTGTAGTAATGACTTAGGGTTGTTGCCTATCTAGTAGTATTTACTTATGGCTAGTAGTTTGGGTGAAGTTGGGCTCATGCTTAGGGTTTAACTTTTGTTGGAATTTTAGAAAAGCCCAATTCACCCCCTATTGGGCATCGTGATCCTTTCAGCAGCAATAACACGCACGAAAGCAAAGACAAGAGTGCAACACTAAAACGACACAGTAACAGCCCAGAAATGCGCTCAAATAATCTCTCTCGAACCAATGAACAAGGTAGTCATTGAGTCTTAGAGTTGTAGTGTGCATTTGTGATGTTTGGGGTACCAGGAGAGGGTGCATAGGGGCTCCTTTTATAGCCCCAAGAGGCATAGGAGTCGTTGCCTTCTCCACAAGGAAGCTGGAAAACTTCTCTGTCTACTGGCTCACTGGACAGTCCGGTGCGCCACTGGATTTCATACCAACAACGGTCGCCAGGCGATTTGATTGTTCGGTTTCCTTTTCCGGCGTGGTACCGGATAGTCTGGTGCGCCACCGGACAGCTGCCACGTCAACTAGCGTTGGCGGCTGGCGCCCACCCATGGAGATAGCCATTGGAAACCTTTTTCTAGTGCACCGGATACTGCACTATTCACTGTCCGGTGGATTTTATAAATAAAATTCCTTAGAGCAGTGTCTTTGGTCGTACGCTTCACCAGAGGCATCACTGAATAGTCCGGTGGGCCCTAGACTGGCCCAAGTTTGGTTCTTTTGAGCCAAACTTCTCAAACTTCTTTTGGCTCTTCTTGAGAGGTTCCCTAGCACTTAGACAAACATTATTAGCACATAAAACAATCGACTAAGTGTTAGAACCATACCTCTTTCACTTCTTTGCAAAAGAATTTGCAATATGTGTCAACTTAAGCCCAAAAGAGATTTTCTCTACAAAATAGGTTAGAGCCCAAACACAAGTACTATAAACATTGTAATGGACCTATGCAACATATTTAAAGTGCAAACCTCACAATTGTATCATTTTCCATCAACTTGCTCACTTGGGTCCATGTTTGTGCTCTTTTAAACTTGATATCTTCAATTTGCTTTCTTTCCACTTGTGCTCATGCTCTTATCAATATAGTTAGATCAAAGTGGTGTGTTGGGCACTTAATCACCAAAACAACTATAGAGCATGAGCATTGGTGTAAAGAAAGCAAATTAATGATATCAAGTTCAAAAGAGCACAAACATGGACCCAAGTAGAGATGGCAATGGGTACCCGAAACCCGAATACCCGACGGGTTTTACCCGATATGAAGGCGGGTACGGGATGATTTCTCTACCCGCGGGTATGTTAATGGGTAAAAACCTCTACCCGTTGGGTAGACGGGTACGGGTATGGGTTGGTACTACCCATACCCGTCTACCCGTGGGTAAAATATACCCGCATCAATAGCACTATAAACATCTAATAGAGTCCAACTTAGCTAGAATAAAACCCTTCTCTAGTTATCATTTGTCTAGATACCAAGTTATGTAATCATATGATTTGTTATATGTAAAATTGAAGTTGTTTTTATATGTTTATTTAATATTTTGAGTGATTGGTATATTGGAATTTAATTCTTTCCTAACGGGTACGGGTTACCCGACGGGTAAAAATACTCGCGCGGGTACGGGTATGGGTAAGATTTTATACCCGCGAGTATATATGGGTAACCCGACGGGTAGAATTTTTTTTGATGGGTACGGGTATGGAATGGTACTACCCGACGGGTATGTACCCGTTGCCATCCCTAGACCCAAGTGAGCAACTTGATGTAAAATGGTATAGATGTAAGGTTTGCACTCGTAAATATGCTACATAGGTCCATTACAATGTTTCTAGCACTTTTTGAGCTTGAGTTTCCACATATTACAAATCCTTGTGTAAAGATGAAAAATGTATGATTCTATCATGATAACTATGTTTGTTTAAGTTGATAACTATGTTTGTTTAAGTTGATAACTATGTTTGTTTAAGTTGAAAATGTATGAGTGATCACTTAGCCAATTGTTTTAGTTGATAACTATGTTTGTTTAAGTTCTAGGGATCATCTCAAAAACAACCAAGAAGTGAAGGAGTTTGGCTCAAATGAGCCAAACATGGGCTAGTCTGGACAACACTAGACAGTCCGGTGCCACCCATTGCTCTCAAAGCGATGGCCAACAAGGATGCGCTCCCCGACAAGGTGGCGCAATATGAGACGACCAGTCTAAATGAGGATGAAATGGCGCTTGTGATCAAGCATTTCAAGTCCACTTTGAAGGGACGCAGGGACTAGCCCAACAAGAGCAAATCATAATCTTGTGATCAAGCATTTCAAGACCCCTTTGATTTGCTCATCAGATCATTCGCAATGTGCATAGAGAAATTATGACCTCCTCCAGCATCTATATCTTGCCCCTCGGGAGGACCCCGCCAGGAAGGAAAGATCATATAGTTGTCTTAGGATCGACCGACCACCTAAGATGTCTCTAGACGATGTAGAGCCGAAGAGAGGTGAAGATTGAGATTAGGAGACTACAAATTGAGCTATGCAACGTCTGTTTTCAAGACATGATAATGTAATTAGATTGATTCAATGGAATTGTGTGTTAGTTCTCAATCGTCTGTACTCCTTTATATTTATAGGGAAAGGTCTGGATCCGTCCCTATGCGAGATCCAATAGATTACCGTGGATATGTTAGGATAACCATGCACAGGTTAAGTTCTCTTGTTCGAATTAATCTGATCATGAACCGTCCGGGCTATTCTGTGGACTATCCGGACTCCGGAGCGAACCATCTGATCCATATAGCCGAACCATCCAGCCGAGTCTAGGTACCAAATATGGTGCTCAACATTCGGCAACATATTTTTCGTTTATCCTACTATCTATTTTTAAAACCGCCCATGTCATTTATTTGCTTGCATTTTTTTGTCGATTTTTGACTTCTTCCGCCATCCCTCCTCTCACGCAGTTTGAGAGAGTGCGGTACTTACCCGTCGGGTAGTGCCATTCTATATCCATATCTATTAAAAAATTCTACCCACCAGATTACCCATATATTAAATAGTGCGGTTAATTTTACAAAACCCGTACCTGCTAGGAAAGTCTTAAATTTCAATATATCAATCACTCAAAATATTAAATAAATATAAAAAACAAGCTCAACTTTACATATAACAAATCATATGATTATATGATTTGATAGCTAGACAAATGACAGCTAGAGAAGGTTTTTATTTTAGCTAAGATGCATTCTATTAGATGATTATAGTGATATTGATGTGAGTATATTTTACCAATTGGTAGACGGGTATGGGTAGTACCAACCCGTACTCGTACCCGTCTACCTAACGGGTAGAAAAATCATTCTGTATCTGTTTTAGGGCTAGTTTGGCAACCGTATTTTTTCATGGGATTTTTAATTTCCTTAGAAAAAATAAACTAATTTAGCTTGGGAAAACGGAAACCTTAGAAAAATATGGTTTCTAAACTAACTCTTAATATCGGTAAAATCTATCGGGTAGTTAGGTTTAGTTGGGTTTTATGTAACTGTTGCCATCTTTAAGTGCTGCTGCTCCGCTCGTGCAGTCGTGCTGCGCTGTGCGCTCGCCAACGCCGTCGCTCAGAGCTGTGTGGTTTTGTAAATGGGCCATGGCCCAACTGAAATGACTGAACGGAGGCCTGGTCCACCTTAGAGCCTCAAGAAAACCCTAATCCCTGTGTCCATCGGCATATATCCACACCTGAGTCCCCTCCGCCGCCTGCCGCACTCTCCTGCGACGCCACAACCACACGTTCACGGTAGCGAGAGCTTATCGTCGTCGGCGGTGAAGATGGTGTCGCTGAAGCTGCAGAAGCGGCTCGCCGCTAGCGTCCTCAAGTGTGGGAAAGGCAAAGTCTGGCTTGACCCCAATGAAGTCAGCGAGATCTCCATGGCTAACTCCCGTAAGATTTATCTTCTTCCCCACGTTGATTAATTGCTCACTGGGCTGTGTTCGTATGGATCTGTGGCTGAGTTATTTACCTTCTTGGTTCGGGATGGTTCGGTTGGACGGATTATGCTCGACGTTTGCTGTAATTTTTGAAACTCTTGTATGGTCAAAGGTGGATAATTTATCTGGTTTGCATGCCCTGGCTGCCGTTGCTTATATTGGATCGATCTCTGCACTATTCTTTCCACCATCACGTTACGGTGTTTACCTGCGGCCACACTTAGAAACCTGTTTATGTCTAGTACTCTAGTTTGTAGGCTCTACCTGTTCTAGCTTGTTACTTGTAGTACTATTTAAGCTGATGGCGCAGTGGTAAAGCCGCTGCTTTGTGACCAGGAGGTCACGGGTTCTGAGTGGTGGAAACCGCCTCTTGTAAGTGCCGGGAGAGGCTGTGGACCATAGATCCAAATAGGTCTGACCCTTCCCCGGACGGGAGCACATGCGCCAGGCTGTGCAATTGTAGTTTGCTCGAAATAGCGAACCCAGTTTGTGATTAGTTCTTTTTTATGTATTGTTTATTGATATGCGATTATAGATTTTGGCTAGAACTGGTATTACATGTGTATCAAATTATGAATAGCTTGGAAGGAAGAGATACCCTTGCATAGCTTGACATAATTGTCACATGTAATCCTCATTTTTATCATTGGCCACCATTAATTTTACACTGATTATGTTCTGGTCATGTCTGCCTTACTAAATGTCTGCAGTGCCTAGCCAACTCAGATTTGTCCCGTGTCTGCAGATTAATATGTTCATGCAAAGCTAACTTAGAGTGGTATTGTTTCTCAAATTTTAACTTACCATACCGACCATGATTGAGCTGTTCAGGATAGTCCTCGTCTTAAATCTTGTACAGTCATGTGAGTTTGCTGGGTTTTGCACATGAACTTATGTTTCACACAAAGGATTATCATATTGAAAGTGCAGGCAATTATAGTTGTTTCTATGCTTGCTATTCTGCTCCAACTTTTTAAAAGGAAATAAGCAGACCATGTTTTTGCAATACTTACAGGCCAGAACATCCGGAAGTTGGTTAAGGATGGGTTTATCATCAGGAAGCCTCAGAAGGTTCACTCTAGGTCCCGTGCAAGAAGGGCACATGAGGCCAAGCAGAAGGGAAGGCACTCTGGATACGGTATGCTGCTGCAACCCATATGTTACAGTTTTCAACATCGGTGGACTTGTGCTAATTCAATTTCAATGTCTTTATAGGCAAGCGCAGGGGTACCAGGGAGGCTAGGCTCCCCACCAAGATTCTGTGGATGAGGAGGATGCGTGTTCTGAGGCGCCTGCTCCGCAAGTACCGTGAGGCCAAGAAGATCGACAAGCACATGTATCATGACATGTACATGAAGGTCAAGGGTAATATGTTTAAGAACAAGAGGGTGCTTATGGAGAGTATCCACAAGTCCAAGGCTGAGAAGGCCAGAGAGAAGACACTTTCTGATCAGTTTGAGGCCAAGCGTGCAAAGAGCAAGGCAAGCCGTGAGAGGAAGATTGCTAGGAGGGAGGAGAGGCTGGCCCAGGTATGATAATGTTGCATTGATCCTTAACTGCATTTGTTTCTGAGCATGGGTGTGGCTGCTGCTTCATAATGTTCTGGAATATCTTATAATGGTTTCTACCGCCTAGTGAAATTTGTGAATTGGATCAATGTTCTAACATTTTAAATGACATTTTGCTAGGTTGTTTTTTACGTACACTTTGTATAACTCTGACTGCATTGTAGTTTATGTTCCGTTAACCTTTTGTAATGGATACTCTCCCTCCATTCCAAATCATAAAACGTTTTGTGATTTCCAGATACATAAATTTTGCTATGCATCTACACACGCCTTGAAATCTAGATACGTAGTAAAATCAAAGCAATGCAACTAGAAAAACCAAAATGCAACATGATTGTTACATTTGGGTCTTAGGATTCCTCCAGAATCTATGTTAAAAGGTTTCCTTTATCGTGTAGGGCCCAAGAGAACCAACAGCACCTGTCGCAGCCCCAGCTCCATCTACTGGGTAAGTGTCTTGGAACTAGGTTTTGTTTCCTTGGATTTTATCATGTTTTTTTGGTTATTGACGTGTTTTTCACCCATGTCGCAGGGTGCCAAAGAAAGCAAAGAAGTGAAGTATGGAAACAAAGCTGTAGCTTTTTGGTACTATATAAGCATGACTTTGGAGCACCTGAAGTATTTTGCTGTTATATAGTTCGTGTCTCAATATTCTGAGTCTTGTATCTCTACCGTTCTGTTGGATAATGCATGCCGTAAGAGTTGTTTATGGAGCTTTTGTTGTTACAGGACCCCTAAAAATGTTTGTTTGACGGATGTTTGGAATTGTGGTCATGTTTATGAAAATTAGTGTTGTGGGTCTTCGTGTGATTGAGCTTGTAAATTCGGTGCCATCAGCGCTGTGTTAGTGCTGCGTTAGTTCCACGCGCAGATGAGCTGGACGGACGTCATTGCTCGTTGTTTAGGCCTAACAAATCTCCATCCAAAATCCCCCAATTCTACTTTGTGCATTGGAATCAACAAATGTCAGTACATACCAACGAGGGAGAAATAAGCTTCAAATGAAAGATCATACATGTTTCCTCAACCGATCTGTTCAAGACATCAATCTAGCCTTCTTTGCTTGTCCTATCCAAAAATTCTTAATTCAGAGTTTCTTCCCAAATTACCTAGACCATTACGAGGCTGGCTGGGGTGACTACAAATTGATTTTGGATAGAGGATGGCAACATAGCGTTTAACTAGTTTTCCTCATAAAACGAAGAATGAAAACTAACTTGATATATTCTTACCGAATGACCCTTAACTAGAGCTACACTTTTTTTTTTCATCTTTTTCTCTGAACAATGCTGCATGTGGTTATACACAAATATATAACAAGGTTTCCAAAGTTTGACCCCTATGCAAGTTTTTTTTGTCGAACTTATACATTCTTTTCTCTACCTATGATTAGGTATAAAAAAGAAATAAATCAAACAATTGTAGCAACTTAACAGTAGAAAGACAACTACAACCCATTGTACTTCTGGTAAAGCCCTCGAGGATTAGATTAAGCACATAACTCAGCTAAGAACCCTTTCGCTCCTTGACTTCCTCTGAAAAGCATGATCAGAGGGCACCATGTGAAATTGTGAATGTAGCTACATACCAGATTTTTAATATTGGAAGTAAAAATAGACAGTACGAAACAATACAGGAAAAAATCGTTTAAACAAATGTTTTGTACGTTTATTTCTCTGGACAAGAAAAACGGGTCTCCCACTCCCTATGCTTGAAAATGAATTCCAGCTCTAGGATACAGGTAAAATCTGAAACTAAGGCAATACTGCAGTAGTAATACAGTCATTAAGTGCAGCTAGATCACAAATTTTTTCATGATCAACTTACCCATTTCTATCGAAATCAAAGCGAAACGCACTCATCCCTTTCTTTGTTAATTAATGCAGCCGAAAGATCAATCCATGATGAAAACTAGTGCTACATTGTATTAGATTAGGAACAAAATTATGTATGTTCCCACTGAAAAGTAAGGTTTAGCCTATCATGCCATGGAGCGAATCTTCAGTGCATGTCATTATTCATGTAGCTAGTTCTGAGAATCCTCGTTTTGATTAGGGCGTTGGATTGGAAATCCTAACAGACTCGTCCTCCAATTGCGTACAAAAAGGTACCAAAGATACGATCTGACTTTATTCGAATCACGTATTCATATTGGAACTTAGGAAAGTAAAAGTACGTTGCAATTGGTGTTTATCCGCTTTTTCAACTTCAAAGTCAGCATCCGCCCGCTCCTAGTTCTGTCGTCCTTACCTCCACCATCCTTGGTGTGCTCGACTACCTATAGACATAGATTGATTAACCTCTTTGTTGATGTCGGCTAAGACTTTGTGTCACCGTCCGTGCACACATTGTTCCATCCTCCATTTCTCTTAGGAAGGAAAAAAAAACTCTAATCTATAGGTACATGACTCCACACTCCGATTGCAATAGGCTTGGAGCCGATGAGCCACGAGTATTTTGTCTAGCCTCGGTCGGAAGCCGGCGCCATTGTTGAAGCCGAGCGACGCCGGATGGACTTGGTTACCTTCCGATTTCAGAATTCGTAATTTTCAGTGTAGTTCAACATCTGGTGATAGGAAAGGTGATGGCAATACTGGAGAATCGAACAAACAACAAAGTGATCAGAATGATAGGACTTCAGTGCTGCAAGTTCCATGGAATGAATATGTGGTCAAAGATTGGCGCAAAACCTGTCAAATATGTGCTAATACACTAGTTTTAATTAATAATATACAAAAATGAGATAGTAATGCAATTTTTTTGTTGCAAAACCTCTGTACTAATGCGAGGCTACCTCTTAATTTTCACACCTAACTTACTATTTGTGCAGTCCAAGAGGGAATGAAGGAGGCAGAAGTGCTGGAATTGTTCAGGTTCGATGTCAGCATGCTGTACAGTGGTGGGCTGCTCTGGATCGACAGCTACATGCGGAATCAGAGACTCATTAGCAGGTTCGCTTACATCTTACAATAAACTGCCAACTGAAGTGGGCGAGAGATGGCCCACATGGGGAGCAACATTGTACCTCTCCCCTGTGTTACATGTGCTGCAACTGCTGTAATGGATGAAGGGGTGTCTTGTGCTTCTTCTTGATCATTCTGAGATGTGAATGCACCTTTTGATTGTTTGTGTTTCAGGTTGATTCTATTATTTGTTCAGATACAAGCTTACTTTCTTCGTCCCTATTTGTTAATTGTCGCCATGGGAAACGTGTTAGTCAAACTTTCCGGAATTTAGTTTGACTAAATTCGTAGAAAATACTACTCCCTCTGTTTCTTTTTATTAGTCGCTGGATAGTGCAATTTTGCACTATCCAGCGACTAATAAAAAGAAATGGAGGGAGTATATATTTACTTTCTTCTAGTAAGCGATGTATCATACATAGTAAAACTAGAGGAGTGTCATATGGGAAAAATTAAGATCACAACTATTGTAAACTCCCTCCGTTTCGTTTTAAACGTCGTCGCTATTTATAGATTGGCTGTTGGAAACAACTTGTAAAAAGAAACGGATGGAGTATAAGATAGGACTATAAAATAAGCTCGAGTCTTGCGAACCGGCTCGTTATCGTTTGATGATCTATTCCAAATTAATAAACCTACACAATAATAATGAATATTGGATGATTCTATAGATACACGACTTGTTTCTTAGCTTTTAATGATTAATATATGAGAATTTATAGCTCATAATGTTGAATGATGATCCTATATCTATACTACTACTTAAGATGTTAGTGTAGACGTCCACATCCACCTACGGTGCACGGTTCTGCCACCGTCTTCTCCGACATCCTCTCCGCGACTCACGCCCGAGATTCTCTCCGCGACGCACACTCCTCCCCACGCCATCGGCGCCGCCATCATCGGATCCGCCCGAGGCGCGCCCCTTCCATCCTCTATACCCGACGCCAAATCCGAGCCTCGGAGGAAGAGCCATCGCGCAGGTGGAAACCGCTCCCCCATTCCCTCCCTCGCACATCCGCCCCCCTCGTCCACCTCTCCCTGCACGCCGGATCCCCGCCGTCCCCACCATCGTCTGTGTTGGGCCCGACCCAGGCCGCTCATGCCTCGTCGCGTAGTCCTCCCGTAGCACCGCCACACCGCACGCGTTCGCGGCAGCGTCCGCCTCGGCGCCGGTCTCGCACACCATCTACAACGACCGCTTCGTCCCTAGCCACAGCGGATCCAATCTCGCCCCCTGACCCTCCGCTGCCTCCTCCCATCCCCTCCGGCTAAGTTGTCGCCGCACGCCATCCCGCATCCCCAACATAGCGTCGCGGTGCCGCGAAGCTTCCTTGGGCCTTCCCTACGTTCTTGCCACGTCGGAGGTTGGTCCACAGTGTCGACGACCTCCCCCGACTTCCCTGCCACGGGCGCTGTCCCGGGGAGCCACGGTGCTCATGGCCGAGAAGCTCGAAGCCACTGGGTTCATGCTAAAGGAGGTGGTGCGATGTCCAGCTCCCAAGTCGTCGCCCTCACCCTCGTCATGCTCCTGGGCAACGAGATGTTCGTCTCCGTGCTCGGCCTCATCCTCGAGTCGTCGCGCAAGCAGCGAGAGCAGTGTGGCTCTCATTGTCAGGATCACGCCAGCAGGGTAAGGCCATCGTCGGTCACGGCTGCCATCCGCGATGAGCTGGATCTTGAAGAGGCGGGTAATAGTTTGGGCCACAACTCACATGTCTGATTGAGGTGAACCATCGACTTGAGCATTCTTTCCAGATCCAGCAAAAAACAAAGCAGATCCAAAATGGATCTAGCAGATCCAAAACTTGAACATTCTGTTATCAAGCAGATCCGCAGAACCAGAGTCGTGTTAGTTCTTCAGTAGAACCTAGCTCCATTAGCAAAGTCGTTCCTCGTAGAACTATTACCAAAGATCCATCTGAAAGTTTTCTAGGTTAGTCTGGACAGCAAGAAGCTACTCCAATGTTTGGCCCACATGCAATTCAGGGTCTCCTAGACTCCAAAAAATCGATATGCATAATCAATTATTTTTTTACTTTTAGAAATAGCTTAGAACCCTGCTTTTACAGGACAACGTACTGCAAGAGAGTATGGCCACAATGACCCTGGCTGGGGATGCTAGCTTGCAAGTAGAATACCGACTGACACTCGCAAACATGAAGAATCAATTGATCAGTGTGGTCTAATAGAAAGAAAATAGTTGCATCAAAATTAATTAGGGCTTTAATGATAGCTATTTCTAATTGTTTCAGTTACGTTATTACTTAGTTCTCTGTATTTCCTATTTGTTTCACTGAGATCAAAATTTTGGTATGTAATCCCATTTTTTCTATTAGATCCTTACTTACTATTTTAAAGACAACTAACTATATACTATTTCAAAGTTTTATGTGTTCTTTGAAAAGAGCTATCAATACATCTGTATGTACTAATGGATCTTTAAAGTTTCATAGTTCTATCAGTGTGACTATGCTCCCTTGTAATTGTTACATGCACCCTATACGAGCGGGGGAAGAGGGGGAGCGCGGGGAGCAGCAATGGCGGAGGAATTTGCGGCCCAGGCGGAAACAAAATTGGGGGCAGATCATCATGTTTCCAAACTACTTTCCTTGGGGGCAGATCATCATGTTTCCAAACTGCTTTCCTTTAGACAAATAGAACAATAATAAACTAATATATATCCATTGATTTAGAAGAAATAACTTGATCCTCAATTTCATTTTGCAGGCTAGAATAGTAGGTGGGGCAGGCACTGATGGGACACCTATTATTGCAGGGATTGCAAAGTTCATGGATATATTAACTACTGGACTTGTTACATCCCCATTATCTTGCAACACTAAATTACAGTGAGTTTTTGAAGATTGGGAATTTGGGACCTCATATCTTGAATTTATTTGGTTCTAATGAGGTTCATGGTTTACCTATGTAGATTCAGAAGTGTATCTAGCTGAAAAGATGGACAAATACTTGGGAAAGAACTGGAAGAGTTTTACCAGTAGGAATTGTTTGATTGTTCTATAGTTTTCATCTGTCATTTGGGCTGGGCCCCTTATCATCATATCTATTATTAGTGTGGTTGGTAAAAAATATGGATTAACATGATCAGGGATAACCAAATGTGTTACTTTTCAGCCTATAACCCTAGATCGTTTCCTACGGTAAGTCTATCAAAACTCAATTGTTTGTTTCAATATATTTGGAATTGTGCCTTTAACCTAGAGTGAAATTTCCTCTACTTATTTCTTCTGTTGAAGTGACATGCTCTGAACTGCTCTTGGCTTTAGGTATGCTTATCCATGGTGGAAAGAAAAAGTGATTGACTCAGACTTGAAAAGAAAAGATGTCCTTTGCCCATTGACGCATGAGGTAAGCCATCAAGTTTTCTATTGTATCATCATAGGTCCCTGTGCTCCAAGCGCAATATCAGTGCCTCTACTGTACATATATAGTTGTACATTTGAGAGGCCATTGTCATCCCATACATGCAGAATTGAGTATTACATACATGGAACATCACTTTAAGTCCATGTGGATATTTTATCACGTCATATGTTAAATGCATGCTGAAATACTTGGGAATGGATGCAAGCTGTGTTTGTGGAGAAAGATATTTGAAATGCCATCACAGACATCATGAGAGTATTGTAGATAAATGTGGATATAAACAAGTTATGCAAATCATTGTTCCTCTCATTTACAGAGACATGATTGTTCTTTGCTGTAACTTATGTGCAGTTAATGTTGCAATGCCTGAATTCCTTGTAAACAGGCACATAATTGTTCTTTGTTGTAACTTATGTGCAGTTAATGGAATTCACTTTCACCCTTTCTGGTGATGGTGCCTTTTAGCACATTAAAGTCGAGTATGAGGTCCCTTTACTAATGTTTCATGCTTTTAGGGTGCAATTGTAGATTGAGGATGATATCAGAACTCAGAAGCTTCAACTTACATGTTTATTGTTATTGGAAACTCGTCAATGTAAATTTCAGTGTAACTGGGCAGATGGGTAAATTTCAGTATAATACCATGAGGCTATAGATTACTACCAGACTCAAAGCAACTTAGGTCGGGAATCTGGTAATGATATTTAGCGTCATTAAATAACTTTATTGTTATCGACACTACTATTGTTTTTTGAATTTTAGTAACTTATGTGTACCATATCAATGATCTAATTAGTGTCACCTGATGAGTTGTGTTTCGCGATAATGTCCTGTTGGCTTTGATAACTTTTGTTTTAGGGCTCTCAAGCTTGCTGAACGCGAAGGGCAAGGAGGGGTGGGCACCTTTTCACTCTTCGACAACTCTCTAATCATTGACATCCTGCTTGAGTGAGGTATGAGACCTGTCTTTTTCTGAACTAATGTGATGATTGTTACTATTATTTCTGTTCACTAGGATAGAAGCATCCCTCTTTATTTCTGTTCACTTAGACTAATCTATGAGGATTGTTAATTTATTTCTATTCACTTGGATAGAGACACCCTCTTTGTTTCTATTCACTTGGACATAAGATGGTAATTTAGAATTTGCTTCCTCTTGCCTTTTTTGAACTAATCTGCATGCTTCCGCCTAAACAAGGTTGGGAGTAGGCATAGTTCACTCTGAGTCATGTCTCCTCCTGCTTAAGTTCAATATTTTTGTGAAGTCTGAATGTTCGAAATCTGGTGTCATCTTCTATAGCTATGCTTTGCTTTGCTTTGATCACTTTTGTTTTAGTGCATGCTTCCACCTAAACAAGGCTAGGAGTAGGCATAGTCCACTTTGAGTCATGTCTCCTGCTGCTTAAGTTCAATATTTTTGTGAAGTCTAAATGTTCAAAATCTGGTGTCATCTTCCATAGCTATGCTTTTCTTTGATCACTTTTGTTTTAGTGCTCTCTAGCTGAACCTGTTGTCCAACATTACTGACATGGAAATTTTTGGTTAACCTTAAAACCAGAAAGAGCTTGTGAAATTATGTTTGTGATTCTCTGAGTTATTCCCTAAATATGTGTAAGTATAAGTTTTGATCCCTGCTACTGTATAGATCATCGTTAGGAATGAATTGCGGTGTTTCCTTATGGTTAACCTTAAAACCAGAAAGAGCTATGTTTTTCTTTTGAATGTGAATAGGTATTAGCAATAGCCCCTCCACCTGCTTATGGCTACAATGAAGAGTGGGGGAGGAAGGAGATTATTATAACAGTGGGATGAGGCATGGTTCTCCGACGCTAGGCGTGGTTGAAGCTCTGGACGCCAAGAGGGCCACTGTAGTCACTGCCGAGGAAGCGTGCACTGCCGCCAGGGAGATGGAGAAGAAGGCCGCCACTACTGCAAAGCTAGCCGCCATCGCTATGGACAAGGTGGGATTTGTCGTCGTTGATGTGGCCAGTGCCGTCGCCGAGGAAGCCAATGCCTTGGATTCAGTGGCACATCGCTATTTGGATATGAACTTATGATGTATGAACATTGCTATGAGTGTAACCTGTGCTGATGCTTTGTTGTGAAATTTATCTAAGAATTGGAGATCAGTTCCATTTATGTGTCTGTGTGTCTTTTTTTTTATCAAATTAGCATTGTGCTGTTGTGTGGTCATAGACACAAAACTAACAGCAGCCCAAGTTGGTGTACTTGCTCTGTGTTGTTTGAGGCAATTTGTGTTGCTTGTGTTTTAGGCCAACATGACTCTTTAGAAATAATTTCAAGTGATATTGATAATGTTTGCCACAATGATTTTGCATGTCATAGTGATGTTTGTCGTTCCGTATCTATGTTTCGCGCAATTTTTTTACTCCCGTAGCAACGCACGGGCATGAACCTAGTTTTATATTAATATATTATTAATTCAATATATAATACACTAATATTTATTAAGGTATCTCGCGAGTCGAGTAAAGACTCTTTCTTCCAGCTGGTTGAGTGGGAGAGCCGAGCTCAATTAGCCAAGATACGACTGGGCGTATCAAGTTGAGTCCTAATTACATATTGCTTTGCTAGTCGGTTACACTAGATAGTCAGTTTTCATGCATATCTTACTTACGTATTGTTTGCCAAGTTTAGTGAGGTACCTCGATCCATAATTGTCCTCGGCTAGCTAGTGGTCCTTGCCTATGAGTCTTTTGCTGTCATCGCTGAGGATAGCAGGGTCCATGATGTCCTCCATTTCTCTAGCGGTTGTTTGTGGTCAATTCATGATTTGGACTATCCATATTTAATTTCTTGCGTTCGTTTGATTCCCTAATATTTGTCCTAGCTCGCCATAGCCTTGTGGCTCTTCCTAGGCTAGCTCTGGTTTTGTTTTATTTCGACGTGAGGACGGACGACGAAACTCTAGTCTTTTTAAATATCAAGGATAGAGTACCATTCATTCACTTTTCAGTTTGTTTCATGGGAATATGCAATCACAATGTTCATTCACAAAATTATCTATATGTTTTTTTTACTTTTTTACTAGAGGTAGCTACCTTTATTAAATTTAATTGGACTTGGCATAAAAGTATATTAATTGAATCAAATAAATTATAAGGCACATTACATGATAAATATTATATGCAATAAAGGATTACTTCTCTGGCGAAATGAATAGCTTAAATTAAGAATCTATTCGGTTCGTGTCCAGAACCTGCCGCGCCGCGTGTTAGAGCATCTCCAACAACATGACCTATAAAAATACCCTATAATTTAAAAATAAGTATATTTTATAGAATTTAGGGCACCAACAAAACACCTCGCTCCAACAGTAAAGCCCCAAATCTAGATTATAGGGCAGCCCACTACGGTGTAGTATATTTGAGTCACTTGAGAGGGTGCCCTATAGTTTTTTGACAAAAATTTATGAAATAGGGCACTGTTGGAGTAGTTTTTCCTGTATAGAGCCCCATATTTCAATTTGAGGCACTAGTTTAAGGCATTGTTGGAGATGCTCTTAAGCATACCAAACTAAATTAGGTTTGTGCTTGATTTATACTACTCTAGATTTGCTGTCAAACAGATTTAGGTTCTGATCCAAATCTCTAAAACTACTATAAGTAGTTAGTAGCTAAAATTAGATGAGAGATAATAGACCAACTAATTGTTAATCACACCTCTCAAATAACCGTTAGTTGTTAGTTGCTCTAACCTAGCTAAAATCAACTAATAACTTATTAACTGACTAACAATTAGATACTTCGTTACAACATTTCTCGTTAAAAGTTGGCAAACGATTTGTTCACCGCAATTTTGGCACGACGACATGTACAAGTGATCATCGTGCTGTTAATTATTGCTCAACATGTCCATTAGTGTTGAATTGTTGATTACTTTACTAGTATTAGTAAAAAGACATGTTTTTTCCACTGTGATATAGTAAAAAGAGTGGAAATGCTAGATGTGACGACTGCAAGTTGTAACCTCTTGACCTCTTCCTAGAATGAGGTGATTGTACTCAACATTGACCATGAACCAAACACCTGCCACATATATTTGCCAAATTCGTGATAGCTCATATGGTGCTAAACCAAATAGTTACCATAGTTAAATCTACCACATAAAGTTAGGCATGATAGCGAACCAAACACCTTATTCTTGCCGCAAAGATGGCTGTCACTACTTTGTTACATGCCTAACCTTGGTTGAGAAAACTTTGGCTATAAACCAAACATGTCATGAACTTCTATAGCTCAAATTGTAAATGCTAAGCAAAATGTCAGACCCAAAGGAGACGCAAATAATTCTACTCTAGCAAGAAAGTGATGGAGACGCAAATAATATCCTATGGTTCGACGACTCACAAGTCACATATATCCACATTAAGGTGAATCCTAGAATCGCCACTTCTCTATCAAGACTCAATCTCAAAAGGTTGCCTCCTCCACTTGGAGGCTGGCTATCTAAGTAGACTCGATGACTAGACCCTATCGGGCCAGTTTGACAAAACATCTTTTGCTCATGATTCTATGCATATGATAGATTACATGGAGTGAATAAAAAAATCTAGTTTTTCAGATATCAACCTCCTAGTTTATTTTAGAGAATAAGCGAATAATTGTTTCTCAGTAAAAGAATTGTTTGGTAGAGCTTCTCTTGTATTGAGCCTGGAAGCTGCTCTACCGAAATAGACCTCAATACCCCTGTTCTACTAAAGTTGCTCCCCGACTGCTATAACAGGCATGAACAAAAGAGACCTTCACAAATCACCTCCATAGCGCATCACAATCATCAACTGAGTGCTTAAAAAAAAGGCCCTGCCGCTTCAGGCCATCGAGATGGTGACAACCAACAAGAGTTACAGGCAAATCGGCAACATACTTTGACCCAACTAAACAACATCGAATGTTTGAATGATAACTACGGGTATTTAATATAGTCTAATCATAAACCTAATTACCCGGATAAAGACTAAAAGATGAGACGATTTTATTAAACCTATATTTAATGCTCATAAATATTTGATGTGACATAAACTAAACTTTAGTCAGAAAACCAACACCCAATTAATTGATCTCTAGTGCAACTATAATGCAATCTGTCTAGTGCGCTGTTTGGTTTGATTCCATGGTGTCTTAAAATTAAGCTTTGTCCATCAATTTCTTAACTCTTTACAATACTGTTTATATACCAACTAAACTATGGTCGTAGGAAAACACTGCCAAGTAATCCAGTAGTGTCCGTTTTTGCCGCGAAACTGATTGTCAGTCAAATTACAAGAAGAAAACTGGTTGTTTAGCGTGCGTGACTAGGAACCTTGTGTGAAGGGGTCCACGGTCCACAGAGACAAATCTGTGGCTGTGAACCATGCACCTCCGCACGCGATCTTATCCTAACCGAAAGAGAGTTGCTTTGGTTTAATAAGTATTACCTGCGGGGCATGATTGCCATCAGGAAGGAAAGCAAAGAGATGCTTCTCATGCGACCTGACATGGGGATGGGGTCCCTCTCGTCTCGCCGTCCCTTGCAACCTACCGACAGAAATGACAGGGGCCATCGCATAGACAAGGCCACTCTTGTCGTGGTCACAGGTGGGAGAGGATATGCTCAATGAACCACCTGGCAGCCCGTTTGGCGTCCAGTTGCAGCTATCATTGTCGTGGTCACAGGTGGGAGAGGACATGGTAACCCAGTGCAGTCTTGACAAGCATAAGCATGTTCGTGTTCAGAAGAGAGCATTGAGGGCAAGAAAACCACTGCAAGAAACAAGCTCTGGCTTATTCTAGATCTGGCTGGCGTACTAGGAACTTTCCGATACAATTCCATAGAACGTATTTACAGTTCCTGGATCCCTACGTACAGAATGGAAGCTAGATGTATCTACAGCTACCAACTCTCAATCCATTGCTGCGCAAAAAACGGCAGCAAGAAATTATATCAGGTAAGGCCCTGTTTGGGAACAAAGTTTTTGAAATACTACAGTATACTTTAGTCATGACAATACCGCAGTTTACAATACCGCAGTTTTAAAAACTGAGGTCCAGACTTAAGTTTAGAATAGCTTAAAACTACTATAGTATTTGCAATACTTCAGTTTTAAAAACTGAGATTTTAGCTAGCTTGCCAAACACCATTCTGTATATAATACTGCAGTATTTGAGAATACTGCAGTATTCTTTCAAAACTGTAGAAAAACTTTGTTCCCAAACACCCCCTAAGTTCCCGCTGCCGATCTGCCACCCCGGATGAGCCTTATAATTTATATTATAATTTATAGCAGGAGTGATGGTCGGGTGGCTGCCTTGATGCTCAGAACACATCGGATTCTCAGTGGTTGAAGGCGACCAACAGCCGTCAGGTTTCAGGAACCTTGTGCACCTCAAGCAATCCCCAATACTGCTTTATTGCCTTCAATTCGAACGACTAATCTTCCACCGCCGTGTTGAAGACGAAACTAGGGAAGACGGTTGTGATGTCCCTGGATTTTTAAGGACCACGGAATCAGCAATTATTGCGTTAACAAAAAACAAAAAGGCAGCAAAGTAAGCTCTCCTGAAGTTCTGCCTTGTAATTACGCATCACCCCTTTTTTTTCTGTGCAGTTCCTTTTTTTGGAAGGACTGCACATATTAATATGTTTGACAGGACATCAGGCTAACCTACTTTTCATAAAGATCAGGAGATCGGGGGTGAACCTCAGATAAGGCAGTGTCATATTCTTTAACAGGTTAGGGTGGCGTAACGCAAATTCCTTCCACTCCTCTTTATTTATTTTTCCATCCTTATCCGCATCAGCATCTTCAAATGTCTGGGAAATTGAGTACAAAAACATCAGCACTGCGCCCACAAAAAAAAAAAAAAAATCCTGGGGGCATTCCAGCTGATTATTGCCTACCTTATCTATGATGGCCTCGAGTAAGTCATCTGATAATTTTAAATCAGATTCCATCAATATAGCAATTACCATTTGCTTAACCTATAAGGCAAGGCATGGCAATTAGCCACTTTACTAGAAAAGAATCCACATAAAAGGTATGCATAGATACAGAACATCTTTGCGAGCTTACCTCTTCACGCTCAATAAACCCAGTTTGTCTCAAGTCATACAACCTAAATGCAACTGAAACATACGAAATGCATGCTGCAAATATAAATATAAAAAAGCCTACATATTATTATTATTATTATATTGACCACCGTTTCTGCAGTTAGCATACATACAATCGATCTTGTCTTCAATTGGTGCCAAGGGGTGGAAGACACTTAGGGAATGAATAAACTCATCAAACTCGATCACACCATTTTTCTTCTCATCAAACAAATAAAAAACCTGGATCACGGAGACAATCTTAGTTTCGTGCCATTATCTATGTTGACAGCATGCGATATAAATATTTTGAGGATAATCAGCAAAGAAATGGAGAAGCGCTGTGTATGGCGTAGTAAATAAATCAAGAATTATTATGAAAACAAATACAAAGAGAAAAGCACAGTAAATACTCACTCTATCAAGAAAAAGATTCTCGCCGCTTGGAGTTTTGAACAGTGCCAGCTGAAGTTCTTCCTGATGAAGAACCATCCAGCAGTGGAATGGTTAAGAAAAATTAATATGACATTGGCCATTCGTCTAGTTGCATACAAAACGAGCAAGGACATTCATATTTTATTTTCTAATTGGACTATTGTGCACACAGCACACATAGAAGATGCTGCTGAAAATGTAAGGCTGAAAAATATTTCTCTGATTTTGAACCGCATCACACGCACACAAAATTGCTGCTGTGTTAGTTTAATAAAAAAATGTGATCACATGCTTCACCAATCAAAACCTTCAACCTTGGTATGGCAGAGGAAGGAACATGACAACCAAGCATACTGAGATGCAGGTGTTATCCTACGACCCAATTGCACACGCAACATGGGAAAATTCAGACAAGTGATCCTATGGGCTGTCAAACAAAGTTTTATAATGCACTCATGTGGCCTGTCACATGACAGTCTCCAATCGACTCAAAAAGAAGAATAAGATGTCGTCTTAGCTAATTCAGTCCTCAAGAAATAATCCAATCCATTGCGTGTAGTGCAACAAATCAACATGGATCTATGTACTAAGTTAAGCATCGTCCTCAATCACCTACTCTTCAATCATGCATACAGGGATCCAAGCATACCGAGATGCAGGTGTTATCCTAGGATATAATGGCACACGGAATATGGGAAAATTCAGGCGAGCAATCTTAATGGGCTGTCAAACAAACTTTTAAAATTTTGTCATGTGTGCTTGTCACATGACGGTCTCCAATCAACTCAAAAAGAAGAATATTACATTGTCTTAACCAATCCAGCCCTCAGAAAATAATCCAATCCACTGCATGCCCTGCAAAATTAAAGATGGATTTGTGTACTAAATTGCACGTCGCCCTCAATGGCCTAATATACTCGTCAATCATGCGGGGATGACAGAGTGTCACTATCCCAGGTCTTATGTAACTATTTCTTCCATATTTAAAGCCAAGGAGGCAATTGTCCGCAGGCTAAAAAAACAAAAAAAATCGCATCTTCCAAGTACAGCAAGAAATACTTCACTCAAAGAAATAGATGTTCAAATTAACCCCAAATCACGTCATGAATGACAAGAATATGGACGGTAGATACAGGGAATCGAAGAGGGATTTTGTTGGATGCACCTTGTGGATGAGGCCGTCGTCGATGATGGAGCAGCTGATCTTCTTGTAGAGCTCAAAGAGCGCCTCCACCTCGTTCACCGAGACTTCATTTAGTCCAATTCAGTTCAATCGAAACAGAGTCAGATGAAACGGCATTGCGAGATGGAGGCGGAGAAACCAAGGAAGAGCAAAAGGTGGAGTAGGCTTGGATCGATTTTTTTTACAGCATCGGGACTCGTCGGCGAGGCGTGCGAGCTGGCGGAGGTTGGGGGAGGTCCATCCACCCGCAGTGGCGCGGCGTAGGAAAGGTCTGTGGTGGGGCTGGCAATGGTTGCTCCGACTGTTCCTGGCGGCGGAGGAGGACGCGCCCGCGCCGAAGCGGCGCGAGTGCGAGGAGCCGGAGTCGGTGCAGAGGTCCGCGAGGCAGTCGGTGAAGGCGAAGAAAACGGCCTCGGCGATGGCGATGACGGGGAAGAAGACCGCGCAGAGGCGCTCCCCCAACGACAGCGAGCTCTCGGACCGCTGCCAGGGAAGAAAACAGACGAGGAACCATGAGATGAATCCAGAGAAGAGGAGAGATCTACCAAGAACCCGCTGGGGATACTCGCCGGGAGAAGGGTGGACATTGCAGCCACCTGGCACCTACCACGCCGCCGGAGGAGGAGCGGGAGTTCATGGCGACCGGGCGCCCTGGGCCTGGAGTGAACTGGGAAGCCGCCTCAGTGGCTCGTGGCATTCGTGCGCCGCTTTAAGGCTGTCAAGCAACGAAAAAACGAACTCGATGGCGACAGGGAACGGGATCGCACCATCAGGCATCAGCCTCGGGCAGTGTTTCTGCCTCTGCCTGCATGAGGATTCAACACCCTTGGTCACCGGGGATCACGGATCACCGTCCATGTGAGCAACCAGATAATCGCAGGAATAGGGTCCACGGAGCAGAGGACGACCTGTCTGTCGCGAGTTTCATTTCAATATTCGATAATCCTTTTGCAGGAATATAAAGCTCGATGGCAAAAAAAAAACCTTATAGACCTATAATTTTTAGGCTAGTCTGGGAACTATATTTTTTAAAGGGATTTCTATTTTTAAGAGAAAGTGAACTAATTTCGCTTGAAAAAATGGAACGAACCTTATAGTATCTTCAAAAAACTCTTTATTTTTAGCTCTATATTTAACTCTATATTTACCTTTTCATAAAAATTACACTTTATATGTAGCATCTCATTATGATAGACTATCTATCTAGTTTGTCTAGTCAGAGTGGCTAGCCATGTTTGGCTAGTGAGGGAGCTAATTTGGAGAGTCGGATAACTTGACGAGTTATATGGCTAGTCTATTATAGAGTTATTTTGTTGTTGAGTAGCTAAAATTTAGCTTGACGAACTATTTGGCTAGTCTCTTTAAGATGCTCTTAACAAAATAAAAATTAGAACTTCACAAACAACTAAGGAGAGATAAAGCATTCACAATTTGGATCCATAAACAAATTAAACAACAACAATTCTAACATTGGATCGTCATCCATGGTTTGTGAAGATATTCATGGCTACCACCCCTCAGGATTAGTATATATTGAGGGCTTCTTGGTGTCCTTCTACATCAGTCTTCGAAACTGAATTCAATGCGTTCCCCTGAAAATAACCTACAGAACCGACGAGATTAATTTATGATTAAAAACCACATCACCGTGGCAGAACCAAATGGACCAAAACATTGCCGCAACTCTAATTAAAAGTTTTTTTAATGTGTAATTCCTTTTTTGATTCCCAAGCCCATGTAAAAGGTAATAATCAAAGAAAAGGTGTCGAACACGCCCATTATGATTAAAAAGTACACTTCAAACTTCCCTCCCACCTTCGTTTCGCTAGGCTAACTTTAGTGAGAGTTACTCCCCTCACTAAATACCACAATTTTTTTAAAAAAATCGAGCAGGAGTTTAATTTCCAAAGCAAAATGTCATGATTTCGAGCGGGGTTATTAATTAAAATAAAGTACATAGACTAAATTGAGAAAAGTCCATCTCGTTGTTCCTGTAAGGAAAATGGACCTCGACCCATTTGACTAATTGATTTTGATGTTTGATGATCAACATAGCATGTGGACTAATGTGTGTAGTGTTTATGTTTATAGTCCACAGGATGCGAAGAGGATTGGACTGAGGCTCTGAGGATGCAACTGAAAGGGAAATATGTCCTTGGTCTATTTCTATATTGTTTTGGTGATTAGATGCTCAACACATTATGTTTAGTCTAACATGATAAATGAGCAAAGGTACATGAAGCAAATTGAGCTTGGAAGAGGACACGATACAAATCTATATGGGACCAAGTGAAAAAGGTAAGCTCTGGACACTTAGTCAATTGTTTTGTGTACTAATCATATTTGTCTAAGTGTTAGGGATTTTATGAAGTTAAATCAAAAGGATAAAAAGGAATAAGATTGAAAAAGGAGACTTTGGGCTGGACTGCGCAGCACCGGACGGTGCGGTGCCACCCACCGGACAGTCCGGTGTGCACTGGACAATCCGGTGCACGGTCCGGCCAACTAACTGCTCTCGAGAATTTTAGTCCACGACAACTATAATTCACTGGACCGTACGCGCGGAGAGTCGGACAGTCCGATGTGCTAGCTGGCCAACGGCTAGCTGCCACGTCGACCGAGGGCCAACAGTCACTTGGAGCACCGGACGGTACGGTGCCCCTAGAACAGGAAATTAGCCAATCACGCGATTCTCTATTGTTGCATTGTGCAGTGTCTGGTGTGCACCAGACAGTCCAGTGCACATGCGGACAGAAGGAAACCAGGGCTTGCCAAATGGAGCTCCAACGGCTCCTAAGTCCATTGGGGAAATCCATGAATCATAAGTACAAGACTCAAGACCAAAAGAACCATGAAGTGGGCAACCAATCAGCGCTCTGGTGAAGCACCGGACACGTCCGGTGTGCATCAGACAGTCTATACAGAGAGCTCCACAAACTGGACTCTCGGGTGCTGTAGCACCGGACTGTCTGGTGTGCACCAAATAGTCTGGCCAATGGTTGGCAGCAGATCTTCCAACGGTCGACTGTGGTAGCCCTCAACGGTCGGCTGACGTGGCCAAGGCACCGGACATGTCCGGTGTGCACCGAACTGTCCGGTGCGCCCGACGACAGAAATAGTCATCTTTTTGTCCAACGGCTATAATTGAGGGGGAGGATATTTATATCTCTCCAACCGACCATTTGAAGGTGTGGGAGACCAAGTAACATACCAACACATTTTATAGACATTTCCAAGTGCTCATACACCCAAGTGCTTAATAGAATCACTTGGTGATTACCATATGTGCTTTGCGAAGTGCTTAGGTTAGTTAGACCGTTTATGCGCTTGCTCTAGGTGATTCCTAGTTAGTTGAGTGAGTTTAGAAAAACCCACAAAACCTCTCGACTCTAGTGTGAGTCGTTGTAATATTGTACCGAGTGGGGTGAGAGTCTTGCGAGATCATGACAACCGAGTTTGTGTCACAACCGCCACCGTGTACCGAAGGGAACGAGGCCCACGGCGATTCGGCCGTAAGCTCGATAGTGGAGACGATGGGGAGTGTCCGAGAGGAGCTGGAAGCGGAGCACCACTTACGCGTGGAGAAGACATGTGGCTCTCTACGAAGTTACTCGACTATGGTGCTTGGCCCTTGAAAGTCGCCTAGAGGGGGGGGGTGAATAGGGCGAAACTAAAATTTACAAAGTTAATCACAACTACAAGCTGGGTTAGCATTAGAAATATAATCAAGTCCGCGAGAGAGGGTACAAAACAAATCGCAAGCGAATAAAGAGTGTGACACGCGGATTTGTTTTACCGAGGTTCGGTTCTCGCAAACCTACTCCCCGTTGAGGTGGTCACAAAGACCGGGTCTCGTCTCTTTCAACCCTTTCCCTCTCTCAAACGGTCCCTTGGACCGAGTGAGCTTTCTCTTCTCAAATCAACCGGGAACAAAACTTCCCCGCAAGGACCACCACACAATTGGTGTCTCTTGCCTTGGTTACAAGTGAGTTTTGATCACAAGAAAAGAATGAGAAAGAAGAAAACAATCCAAGCGCAAGAGCTCGAAAGAACACAAGCAAATCTCTCTCACTTATCACTAAGGCGTTGTGTGGAATTTGGAGAGGATTTGATCACTTGGGTGTGTCTAGAATTGAATGCTAGAGCTCTTGTAAGTAGTTGAAGTAGGAAAACTTGGATGACTTGAATGTGGGGTGGTTGGGAGTATTTATAACCCCAACCACCAAACTAGCCGTTTGTTGGAGGCTGCTGTCGCATGGCGCACCGGACAGTCCGGTGCGCCACCGGACAGTGTCCGATGCGCCAGCCATGTCACCAGGTCGTTGGGTTCCGACCGTTGGAGCTCTGACTGCTGGGCCCGCCTGGATGTCCGGTGACACACCGGACATGCACTGTAGAGTGTCCGGTGCGCCACTTCGCGCATGCTTGACTTCTGCGCGCTCTGGCGCGCATTTAATGCTTCTGCAAGTGACCGTTGGCGCGAAGTAGCCGTTGCTCCGCTGGCTCACCGGACAGTCCGGTGTACACCGGACATGTCCAGAGAATTATAGCGGAGCGAATTCCCGAAGCTGGCGAGTTCCAGAGTTGCTCTCCCATGGGGCACCGGACACTGTCTGGTGTACACCGGACAGTCTGGTGAATTATAGCGGAGCGCCTCTGGATTTTCCCGAAGGTGAAGAGTTCAGCGTGAAGTCCCCTGGTGCACCGGACACTGTCCGGTGGCACACCGGACAGTCCGGTGCGCCAGACCAGGGCACACTTCGGTTATCCCTTGCTCTCTTTGTTGAACCCAATTCTTGGTCTTTTTATTGGCTAAGTGTGAACCTTTGGCACCTGTATAACTTATACACTAGAGCAAACTAGTTAGTCCAATTATTTGTGTTGGGCAATTCAACCACCAAAATCAATTAGGAAAATAGGTGTAAGCCTAATTCCCTTTCAATCTCCCCCTTTTTGGTGATTGATGCCAACACAAACCAAAGCAAGTATAGAAGTGCATAATTGAACTAGTTTGCATAATGTAAGTGCAAAGGTTGCTTGGAATTGAGCCAATATAAATACTTATAATATATGCATGGATTGCTTCTTTTATTTTTAACATTTTGGACCACGCTTGCACCACTTGTTTTGTTTTTGCAAATTCTTTTGTAAATCCATTTCAAAGTTCTTTTGCAAATAGTCAAAGGTAAATGAATAAGATTTTGTGAAGCATTTTCAAGATTTGAAATTTTCTCCCCCTGTTTCAAATGCTTTTCCTTTGACTAAACAAAACTCCCCCTAAATGAAATCCTCCTCTTAGTGTTCAAGAGGGTTTTGATATATCAATTTTGAAACACTACTTTCTCCCCCTTTTGAACATAATAGGATACCAATTTGAAATTTCCAATTGAAAATCATTTTAAAATTAGGTGGTGGTGCGGTCCTTTTGCTTTGGGCTAATATTTTCTCCCCCTTTGGCATGAATCGCCAAAAACGGAGTCATTAGAGCCCTTAGAATTACTTTTCTCCCCCTTTGGTCATAAATAAATGAGTGAAGATTATACCAAAGACGGAGTCCTCTTGCTTTGGACTCATGTTCTCTCCCCAAAGATGGAGAGTGACTCGGAGCGACGGCGAAGGATGAGTTACGGAGTGGAAGCCTTTGTCTTCGCCGAAGACTCCAATTCCCTTTCAATATACCTATGACTTGGTTTGAAATAGACTTGAAAACACATTAGTCATAGCATATGAAAGAGACATGATCAAAGGTATATGAATGAGCTATGTGTGCAATTTAACAAAAGAAGTTCCTAGAATCAAGGATATTTAGCTCATGCCTAAGTTTGTTAAAAGTTTGTTCATCAAGAGGCTTGGTGAAGATATCGGCTAATTGATCTTTAGTATTGATATATGCAATCTCGATATCTCCCTTTTGTTGGTGATCCCTTAGAAAATGATACCGAATGGCTATGTGTTTAGTGCGGCTATGCTCAACCGGATTATCCGCCATGCGGATTGCACTCTCATTATCACATAGAAGAGGAACTTTGGTTAATTTGTAACCGTAGTCCCTAAGGGTTTGCCTCATCCAAAGCAATTGCGCGCAACAATGGCCTGCGGCAATGTACTCGGCTTCGGCGGTAGAAAGAGCTACAGAATTTTGCTTCTTTGAAGCCCAAGACACCAAGGATCTTCCCAAGAACTGGCAAGTCCCTGATGTGCTCTTTCTATTGATTTTACACCCCGCCCAATCGGCATCGGAATAACCAATCAAATCAAATGTGGATCCCCTAGGATACCAAAGCCCAAACTTAGGAGTATAAACTAAATATCTCAAGATTCGTTTTACGGCCGTAAGGTGAGCTTCCTTAGGGTCGGCTTGGAATCTTGCAAACATGCATACGGAAAGCATAATATCCGGTCGAGATGCACATAAATAGAGTAAAGAGCCAATCATCGACCGGTATACCTTTTGATCGACGAATTTACCTCCCTCGTCGAGGTCGAGATGCCCATTAGTTCCCATGGGTGTCTTGATGGGCTTGGCATCCTTCATCCCAAACTTGTTTAGAATGTCTTTAGTATACTTCGTTTGGCTTATGAAGGTGCCCTCTTGGAGTTGCTTCACTTGAAATCCTAAGAAATACTTCAACTCCCCCATCATAGACATCTCGAATTTTTGTGTCATGATCCTACTAAACTCTTCACATGTAGACTCGTTAGTAGACCCAAATATAATATCATCAACATAAATTTGGCATACAAACAAGTCATTTTCAAGAGTTTTAGTGAATAAAGTAGGATCGGCCTTTCCGACTTTGAATCCATTAGTGATAAGGAAATCTCTTAGGCATTCATACCATGCTCTTGGGGCTTGTTTAAGCCCATAAAGCGCCTTAGAGAGTTTATAAACATGGTTAGGGTACTCACTATCTTCAAAGCCGGGAGGTTGCTCAACATAGACCTCTTCCTTGATTGGTCCATTGAGGAAGGCACTCTTCACGTCCATTTGATAAAGCTTGAAGCCATGGTAAGTAGCATAGGCCAATAATATTCGAATTGACTCAAGCCTAGCTACGGGTGCATAGGTTTCACTGAAATCCAAACCTTCGACTTGGGAGTATCCTTTGGCCACAAGTCGAGCTTTATTCCTTGTCACCACACCATGCTCGTCTTGCTTATTGCGGAAGACCCATTTGGTTCCTACAACATTTTGATTAGGACGTGGAACCAAATGCCATACCTCGTTTCTAGTGAAGTTGTTGAGCTCCTCTTGCATCGCTACCACCCAATCCGAATCTTGAAGTGCTTCCTCTATCCTGTGTGGCTCAATAGAGGAAACAAAAGAGTAATGCTCACAAAAATGTGCAACACGAGATCTAGTGGTTACCCCCTTATGGATGTCGCCGAGGATGGTGTCGACGGGGTGATCTTGTTTGATTGCTTGGTGGACTCTTGGGTGTGGCGGCCTTGGTTCTTCATCCTCCTTGTCTTGCTCATTTGCATCTCCCCCTTGATCATTGCCGTTATCTTGAGGTGGCTCATTTGCTTGATCTTCTCTTTCATCAACTTGAGCCTCATCCTCATTTTGAGTTGGTGGAGATGCTCGCGTGGAGGAGGATGGTTGATCTTGTGCATTTGGAGGCTCTTCGGATTCCTTAGGACACACATCCCCAATGGACATGTTCCTTAGCGCGATGCACGGAGCCTCTTCATCACCTATCTCATCAAGATCAACTTGCTCTACTTGAGAGCCGTTAGTCTCATCAAACACAACGTCACAAGAAACTTCAACTTGTCCTGAGGACTTGTTAAAGACTCTATATGCCCTTGTGTTTGAATCATATCCTAGTAAAAAGCCTTCTACAGTCTTAAGAGCAAATTTAGATTTTCTTCCTCTTTTAACAAGAATAAAGCATTTGCTACCAAAGACTCTAAAATATGAAATATTGGGCTTTTTACCAGTTAGGAGTTCGTATGATGTATTCTTGAGGATTCGGTGTAGATATAACCGGTTGATGGCGTAGCAAGCGGCGTTGACCGCCTCGGCCCAAAACCGATCCGAAGTCTTGTACTCATCAAGCATGGTTCTTGCCATATCCAATAGAGTTCGATTCTTCCTCTCCACTACACCATTTTGTTGTGGCGTGTAGGGAGAAGAGAACTCATGCTTGATTCCCTCGTCCTCAAGGAAGCCTTCAATTTGAGAGTTCTTGAACTCCGTCCCGTTGTCGCTTCTAATTTTCTTGATCCTTAAGCCGAACTCGTTTTGAGCCCGTCTCAAGAATCCCTTTAAGGTCTCTTGGGTGTGAGATTTTTCCTGTAAAAAGAACACCCAAGTGAAGCGAGAATAGTCATCCACAATAACTAGACAGTACTTACTCCCGCCGATGCTAATGTAAGCAATCGGGCCGAATAGATCCATGTGTAGGAGCTCCAGTGGCCTATCAGTCGTCATGATGTTCTTGTGTGGATGGTGAGTGCCAACTTGCTTCCCTGCTTGGCATGCGCTACAAATCCTGTCTTTCTCAAAATGAACATTTGTTATTCCTAAAATGTGCTCTCCCTTTAGAAGCTTATGAAGATTCTTCATTCCAACATGTGCTAGTCGGCGATGCTAGAGCCAGCCCATGTTAGTCTTAGCAATTAAGCAAGTGTTGAGTTCAGCTCTATCAAATTTCACTAAGTATAGCTGACCCTCTAACACTCCCTTAAATGCTATTGAATCATCACTTCTTCTAAAGACAGTGACACCTACATCAGTGAATAAACAGTTGTAGCCCATTTTGCATAATTGAGAAACGGAAAGCAAATTGTAATCTAATGAATCTACAAGAAAAACATTGGAAATAGAATGGTCAGGTGATATAGCAATTTTACCCAATCCTTTGACCAAACCTTGATTTCCATCCCCAAATGTAATAGCTCGTTGGGGATCTTGGTTTTTCTCGTAGGAGGAGAACATCTTCTTCTCCCCTGTCATATGGTTTGTGCACCCGCTGTCGATTACCCAGCTTGAGCCCCCGGATGCATAAACCTACAAAACATGTTTAGTTCTTGACTTTAGGTACCCAAATGGTTTTGGGTCCTTTGGCATTAGATACTAGAACTTTGGGTACCCAAACACAAGTCTTTGACCCCTTGTGCTTGCCCCCAACATACTTGGCAACTACCTTGCCGGATTTGTTAGTTAAAACATATGATGCATCAAAAGTTTTAAATGAAATGTTATGATCATTTGATGCATTAGGAGTTTTCTTCTTAGACAACTTAGCACGGGTTGGTTGCCTAGAGCTAGATGTCTCACCCTTATACATAAAAGCATGATTAGGGCCAGAGTGAGACTTTCTAGAATGAATTCTCCTAATTTTGCTCTCAGGATAACTGAAAGGGAAATGTGCCTTTGGGCCATTTCTATGTATTTTGGTGATTGAGTGCCAACGCAAGTGTTTTTGTGTTGATCTATGCAATGTGGTAGACAAAGTGCAAATCATGTCAAAAGGTATGTTTCTAGACTTAGTACATTGTTTTATGGACTAATGTATTGTGTCTAAGTGCTGGAAACATGAAATATTGAATTGGAAATGAGATGGCTCTGTTCTGCTAAAGTCAGCTCGGTCTGGGAGCACTAGACTGTCCGGTGGTGCACCGGACTGTCCGGTGGTGCACCGGACTGTCCGGTGGTGCACTGGACAGTGTCCGGTGTACCAGGCTGGCTCAGGCGAACTTGCTGCTCTCGGGAAGGAATTAACGGCGTACGGCTATAATTCACCGGACTGTCTGGTGTGCACCGGACTGTCCGGTGAGCCAACGGTCGACCGGGCCAACGGTCGGCCGCGCGATCCGCGCGGGACACGTGGCCGAGCCAACGGCTAGTAGGGAGCACCGGACTGTCCGGTGTGCACCGGACAGTGTCCGGTGCGCCAATGGCTCCAAGGCTGCCAACGGTCGGCTTCGCCAAATAAGGAAGGAAATCCGCACCGGCAGTGTCCGGTGGTGCACCAGACTGTCCGGTGCGCAAGGCGACAGAAGGCAAGAATTGCCTTCCCGGATTGCTCTCAACGGCTCCTAGCTGCCTTGGGGCTATAAAAGGGACCCCTAGGCGCATGGAGGAGAACACCAAGCATTCCTTGAGCACTCTTGATCAATCACACTCCATTCTTGCGCACTTGTTCGACATTCTAGTGATTTGAGCTCCGTTCTAGTGTGCTAGTCTTTTGAGCTTAAGTCTGGGTCTTGTGTGTGCGTACTTGCTGTGATCTTTGTGTCTTGTGTGAGTTACTAATCCCTCCCTTACTCCGTGCTTCTTTGTGAACATCTTTGTAAGGGCGAGAGACTCCAAGTTGTGGAGATTCCTCGCGAACGGGATATAGAAAAGAAAAGCAAACATCGTGGTATTCAAGTGGGTCTTTGGACCGCTTGAGAGGGGTTGATTGCAACCCTCGTCCGTTGGGACGCCACAACGTGGAAGTAGGCAAGTGTTGTACTTGGCCGAACCACGGGATAAACCACTGTGTCTACCCGTGTTGATTCTCTTGTGGTTATTGTGTTTCGCTAAGACTCTTCTCTAGCCACTTGGCAATACTGTGCTAACGCTTAACCAAGTCTTTTGTGGAATTAAGTTCAAGTTTACAGGATCACCTATTCACCCCCCCTCTAGGTAATATCAATTGGTATCGGAGCCGTTCTCTTCAAGAAAGGGACTAACCGCCCGAAGAGATGGATCCTAAGGGGAAGGGAATCGTGATCAATGATAAGGAGAAGGAGTCCTTCGTCAACGAGCCGAAGGATGACAAGCCTACCGACTCGGGCTCGGGTCACAAACGAAAGGATGGGAAGAAGAAGAAGACAAGGCGCATCAAGGAGATCGTTTACTACGACGACAGCGACGAGTCCACTTCTTCCCAAAAGGACAACGACGACAACGACTACGAGAGAAGGAAACCGGTTAATTCGAACTTTTCTTTTGACTACTCTCGTATTCCGCAAAGTACAAATGCTCATTTGCTCTCCATTCCACTTGGCAAACCTCCTCACTTTGATGGAGAGGACTACGGATTTTGGAGCCACAAAATGCGTAGTCACCTATTCTCTCTCCATCCGAGCATATGGGAGATTGTAGAAAGTGGAATGAAATTTGATAGCTCGGATAGTCCTATGTTTATCAATGAGCAGATTCATAGAAACGCACAAGCTACTACTGTGTTGTTAGCCTCTTTGTGCAGGGTCGAGTATCATAAGGTGAGCGGCTTGGACAATGCCAAGCAGATCTGGGACACCCTCAGGATCTCACATGAGGGGAACGACGTCGCCTTACTCACCAAAATGGAGTTGGTGGAGGGCGAGCTTGGAAGATTCGCGATGATAAGGGGCGAGGAGCCAACCCAAACATACAACCGGCTCAAGACCCTTATCAACAAAATAAGGAGCTACGGAAGCACGCGATGGACGGACCACGACGTCGTCCGCCTAATGCTAAGGTCCTTTACTGTACTTGATCCACATTTGGTGAACAATATTCGTGAAAATCCTAGGTACACCAAGATGTCGCCCGAAGAAGTCCTTGGAAAATTCGTAAGCGGGCGAATGATGATCAAGGAGGCGAGGTACGTGGACGACGCGTTGAACGGTCCAATCCATGAGCCTCAACCCATTGCTCTCAAGGCAACAAGGAGCAAGGAGGCGCTACCTAGCAAGGTGGCGCAAGTTGAGGCGGCTGGGCTAAATGATGAAGAGATGGCCCTCATCATCAAACGCTTCAAGACGGCGCTAAAGGGTCGCAAGGGACAACCAAGCAAGACCAAAACAAAGGGGAAGCACTCATGCTTCAAATGTGGTAAGATTGGTCATTTTATTGCTAACTGTCCCGATAATGAAAGTGACCAGGAACAAGGGAGCAAGAGGGAGAAAAAGAAGGCATACAAGAAGGCTAAGGGCGAGGCACACCTTGGCAAGGAATGGGACTCGGATTGTTCGTCATCCGACTCCGAAAATGAAGGACTCGCCGCCACCGCCTTCAACAAGTCATCTCTTTTCCCCAACGAGCGTCACACGTGCCTCATGGCAAGGGAGAAGAAGGTATGTACTCGAGACACTACTACTTATGATTCTTCTAGTGATGATGAGTCTAGTGATGAAGAAATAGATTACTCTAGTTTGTTCAAAGGATTGGATAGAACTAAAATAGATAAGATCAATGAACTGATTGATGCCTTAAATGAAAAGGATAGACTCTTAGAGAAACAAGAAGACCTTTTATATGAAGAGCATGATAAATTTGTTAGTGCACAAAATTCACTTGCTTTAGAAGTTAAAAAATGAAATGCTTTCTAGTGAATTGTCTACCTGTCATGACTCTATCTCTAGCTTAAAGAGAATTAACAATGATTTAAATGCTAAACTAGAAGTAGCAAGTAAATCTAACTCGTGTGTAGAACATGTTATGATTTGCACTAGGTGTAAAGATTTTGACATTGATGCTTGTAGTGAACACCTAGTTTGCATTTCTAAATTAAATGACGAAGTGGCTAGTCTTAATGCCCAACTTAAGACTAGCAAGAGTGAATTTGACAAGCTAAAATTTGCAAGGGATGCCTACACGATTGGTAGACACCCCTCAATTAAGGATGGTCTTGGCTTCAAGAGAGAAGCCAAGAACTTAACAAGCCATAAGGCTCCCATCTCCGCCAAGGAGAAAGGGAAGGCCCCTATGGCTAGTAGTGTGCAAAAGAACCATGCTTTCATGTATCACGGTAGGAGACATTCTAAGAATGCCTTTAGAAGTTATGACGCTTTTGACTTTCATGCTATGACTGCTTCTAGTTCCCATGTTATGCATGATAGAAATGTTGCTAGGAGAAATGTTGTTCATAATATGCATAGGAGAAATGTTGTTAATGTTCCTAGGAAAGTTAATGAACCTTCTACAATATATCATGCTTTAAATGCTTCCTTTGCTATTTGTAGAAAGGATAGGAAGATAGTTGCTAGAAAATTAGGAGCAAAATGCAAGGGAGACAAAACTTGCATTTGAGTCCCTAAGACAATTGTGACTAACCTTGTAGGACCCAACAAGAGTTGGGTACCTAAGACCCAAGCCTAAATTTGCCTTGCAGGTTTATGCATCCGGGGGTTCAAGATGGATTATCGACAGCGGATGCACAAACCATATGACGGGGGAGAAGAAGATGTTCACCTCCTACGTCAAAAACAAGGATTCCCAAGATTCAATAATATTCGGTGATGGGAATCAAGGCAAGGTAAAAGGGTTAGGTAAAATTGCTATTTCATCCGAGCACTCTATTTCTAATGTGTTTTTAGTTGAGTCGCTTGGATATAATTTGTTATCTGTGTGTCAATTATGCAATATGGGATATAATTGTCTATTCACAAATATAGATGTGTCTGTCTTTAGAAGGTGTGATGATTCACTAGCTTTTAAGGGTGTGTTAGACGACAAACTTTATTTGGTTGATTTTGCAAAAGAAGAGGCCGGTCTAGATGCATGCTTAATTGCTAAGACTAGCATGGGCTGGCTGTGGCATCGCCACTTAGCACATGTGGGGATGAAGAACCTTCACAAACTTCTAAAGGGAGAACACGTGATAGGTTTAACTAATTGAGAGCACCTAGAGGGGGGGTGAATAGGTGATCCTGGGAAACTTAAACTTATAGCCACAAAAACTTGTTAAGTGTTAGCACAATAATCGCCAAGTGGCTAGAGAGGAGTCTCAACAAAACACAATACCACAAGAGATCAAACACAGAGGTGACACAGTGGTTTATCCCGTGGTTCGGCCAAGACCAACGCTTGCCTACTCCACGTTGTGGCGTCCCAACGGACGAGGGTTGCAGTCAACCCCTCTCAAGCAGTCCAAAGACCAACTTGAATACCACAGTGTTTTGCTTTTCCTTTCAATATCCCGTTTGCGAGGAATCTCCACAACTTGGAGTCTCTCGCCCTTACACTTGAGATTCACAAAGAAATACGGAGTAAGGGAGGGAAGCAACACACACAAATCCACAACAAATATGCGCGCACACACGGCCAAGAATCGAGCTCAAAAGACTATCTCAAAGTTCTCACTAGAACGGAGCTCGAATCACTGAGAATAACAAACAAATGCGCAAAGACTGAGTGTGGATGTTCAAGAATGCTCTAAGGTTGCTTGGTGTTCTCCTCCATCCGCCTAGGGGTCCCTTTTATAGCCCCAAGGCAGCTAGGAGCCGTTGAGAGCAAATCTGGAAGGCCTTTCTTGCCTTCTGTCGTCGGGTGCACCGGACAGTCCAGTGCACACCGGACACTGTCCGGTGCCCGATTTCCTTCCTTAAATAGCGAAGCCGACCGTTGGCAGACTTGGAGCCGTTGGCGCACCGGACATGTCCGGTGCACACCGGACAGTCCGGTGCCCCCTTCTAGCCGTTGGCTCGGCCACGTGTCCCGCGCAGATCGCGCGGCCGACCGTTGGCCCGGCCGACCGTTGGCTCACCGGACAGTCCGGTGCCCCCTTCTAGCCGTTGGCTCGGCCACGTGTCCCGCGCAGATCGCGCGACCGACCGTTGGCCCGGCCGAACGTTGGCTCACCGGACAGTCCGGTGCACACCGGACAGTCCGGTGAATTATAGCCGTACGCCGTCGGCGAATTCCCGAGAGCGGCCACTTCGCTCGAGGCAGCCTAGCGCACCGGACACTGTCCGGTGCACCACCGGACAGTCCGGTGCTCCAGACCGAAACAGCCTTTTGGCTGTACACAGCCAACTCTTCTCTTTTCTTCTTCTTTCTGTTTCTAATACTTAGACAAGTATATTAGTACACAAAACCAATGTACTAAGACTTAGAAACATACCTTTGCTCTTGTTTTGCACTTTGTCCATCCATAAGCATGAATTCACATTTAAGCACTTGTGTTGGCACTCAATCACCAAAATACTTAGAAATGGCCCAAGGGCACATTTCCCTTTCAATCTCCCCCTTTTTGGTGATTTATGCCAACACAACATAAAGCAACTAGAATAAGTGCAAAATCACTTCGAATAAAACTCAAATTTATTTTGATTCATTTTTGACATATATGGATCATCCTTTGCCACCACTTGGTTTGTCCCCCTATTTCCCATAATCAACACTTCTCCCCACAAGAGGCCAACTTTTGACAAAAGAGACAATGCAAGAGTTTTGACAAACCAAAAGCTCTATTCTACTATTTTCAAAATTTCTCAAGTGGTAGCTGATCCATCTATTGCTTTGGCCTTTATTTTCTCCCCCTTTGGCATCAAGCACCAAAACGGGATCAATCTTGGCCCGATAACCCCATTGCCTCACCAAAATCTTCAATTAAGAGCAAATGGCAATAAGAGTTCATGAGATGAACTTGGAATAAGTTACCCTCTCATCGGAGTGCAGTGGAAGTCTTTCATGGTCCAAGTCCACCTTTTCCCTTTCAATTCTCCTTCGAGACTAAATCAAGTAAACTCAAGCATATGGTTAGTCTCAAAGGGTCAAGTTGTAACACAACTCCCCCTAAATATGTGCATCACTTACACAAGGACTTGTGAGGTCCAGGGAATGTTTGTACAACTTGAGCACCACAATAAGCAACAAAATGCAGAATGAACATGATCAAAGGCATAAACATATGTATGCTACAATTCAATCCAAGTTCCGCGAATCTAAGACATTTAGCTCACTACACAGCCTGCAAAAGGTCTTCTCATCTAGAGGCTTGGTAAAGATATCGGCTAGCTGGTTCTCGGTGCTAACATGAAACACTTCGATATCTCCCTTTTGCTGGTGGTCTCTCAAAAAGTGATGCCGGATGTCTATGTGCTTTGTGCGGCTGTGTTCAACAGGATTTTCCGCCATGCGGATAGCACTCTCATTGTCACATAGGAGTGGGACTTTGCTCAGATTGTAGCCAAAGTCCCGAAGGGTTTGCCTCATCCAAAGTAGTTGCGCGCAACACTGTCCTGCGGCAACATACTCGGCCTCAGCGGTGGATAGGGCAACGGAGGTTTGTTTCTTAGAGTTCCACGACACCAGGGACCTTCCTAAGAATTGGCACGTCCCTGATGTACTCTTCCTATCGACCTTACATCCAGCATAGTCGGAATCTGAGTATCCAACCAAGTCAAAGGTAGACCCCTTTGGATACCAGAGCCCGAAGCAAGGCGTAGCAACCAAATATCTAAGAATTCGCTTCACCGCCACTAAGTGACACTCCTTAGGATCGGATTGAAATCTAGCACACATGCATACGCTAAGCATAATATCCGGTCTACTAGCACATAAATAAAGTAAAGACCCTATCATTGACCGGTATGCTTTTTGATCAACGGACTTACCTCCTTTGTTGAGGTCGGTGTGTCCGTCGGTTCCCATTGGAGTCTTTGCGGGCTTGGCGTCCTTCATCCCAAACCGCTTCATCAAGTCTAGCGTGTACTTTGTTTGGGAGATGAAGGTGCCGTCCTTGAGTTGCTTCACTTGGAACCCAAGGAAGTAGTTCAACTCGCCCATCATCGACATCTCGAATTTCTGCGTCATTACCCTGCTAAACTCTTCACAAGACTTTTGGTTAGTAGAACCAAATATTATGTCATCGACATAAATTTGGCACACAAACAGATCACCATCACATGTCTTAGTAAAGAGAGTTGGATCGGCTTTCCCAACCTTGAAAGCATTAACAATTAGAAAGTCTCTAAGGCATTCATACCATGCTCTTGGGGCTTGCTTAAGTCCATAGAGCGCCTTAGAGAGCTTACACACGTGGTCGGGGTACCGTTCATCCTCGAAGCCAGGGGGTTGCTCTACGTACACCTCCTCTTTGATCGGCCCGTTGAGGAAAGCGCTCTTCACATCCATTTGGTACAACCTGAAAGAATGGTGAGCAGCATATGCTAGCAAGATACGAATTGATTCTAGCCTAGCCACAGGAGCAAAAGTCTCCTCAAAGTCCAAACCTGCGACTTGGGCATAACCTTTTGCCACAAGTCTAGCCTTGTTCCTTGTCACCACCCCGTGCTCGTCTTGTTTGTTGCGGAACACCCACTTGGTTCCCACAACATTTTGCTTGGGACGAGGCACCAGTGTCCAAACTTCATTGCGCTTGAAATTGTTGAGCTCCTCCTGCATGGCCACCACCCAGTCCGGATCTAGCAAGGCCTCCTCTACCCTGAAAGGCTCAATAGAAGAGACAAAGGAGTAATGCTCACAAAAATTAACTAATCGAGATCGAGTTGTTACTCCCTTGCTAATATCACCCAGAATTTGATCGACGGGATGATTCCTTTGAATCATCGCTCGAACTTGGGTTGGAGGTGCCGGTTGCGCTTCTTCCTCCATCACATGATCATCTTGTGCTCCCCCTTGATCACACGCCTCCTGTTGATGAACCTGTTCATCGTCTTGAGTTGGGGGATGCACCGTTGTTGAGGAAGAAGGTTGATCTCGTTCATCTTGTTCCTGTGGCCGCACTTCTCCAATCGCCATGGTTCGTATAGCGGCCGTCGGAACATCTTCTTCATCTACATCATCACAATCAACAACTTGCTCTCTTGGAGAGCCATTAGTCTCATCAAATACAACGTTGCTAGAGACTTCAACCAAACCCGATGATTTGTTGAAGACTCTATACGCCTTTGTATTTGAGTCATAACCTAACAAAAACCCTTCTACAGCTTTGGGAGCAAACTTAGAATTTCTACCCTTCTTCACTAGAATGTAGCATTTGCTCCCAAATACACGAAAGTAAGATACATTGGGTTTGTTACCGGTTAGAAGCTCATACGACGTCTTCTTGAGGAGGCGGTGAAGGTAGACCCTGTTGATGGCGTGACAAGTCGTGTTCACGGCTTCCGACCAAAAGCACTCGGGGGTCTTGAACTCTCCAAGCATCGTCCTCGCCATATCAATGAGTGTCCTGTTCTTCCTCTCTACCACACCATTTTGCTGTGGTGTGTAGGGAGCGGAGAACTCGTGCTTGATCCCCTCCTCCTCAAGAAACTCCTCCACTTGAAGGTTCTTGAACTCGGACCCGTTGTCGCTCCTGATCTTCTTCACTTTGAGCTCAAACTCATTTTGAGCTCTCCTTAGGAAGCGCTTGAGGGTTCCTTGGGTCTCAGACTTATCCTGCAAAAAGAACACCCAAGTGAAGCAGGAAAAGTCATCAACGATAACTAGACCATACTTACTTCCTCCTATGCTCAGATAGGCGACGGGTCCGAAGAGGTCCATATGTAGCAGTTCCAGGGGTCTTGATGTTGTCGTCACATTTTTGGTGTGATGAGAGCCTCCCACTTGTTTCCCTGCTTGACAAGCTGCACATGGTCTATCTTTTTCGAAATGAACATTGGTTAGCCCTATCACGTGTTCTCCATTTAGAAGCTTGTGAAGGTTCTTCATCCCCACATGTGCTAAGCGGCGATGCCACAGCCAGCCCATGCAAGTCTTAGCCATTAAGCATGCATCTAGACCGGCCTCTTCTTTTGCAAAATCAACTAAGTAAAGCTTGCCGTCTAATACACCCTTAAAAGCTTGTGAACCATCACATCTTCTAAAGACAGACACATCTACATTTGTAAATAAGCAGTTATATCCCATATTACATAACTGACTAACAGATAGCAAGTTATATCCAATAGACTCTACTAAAAACACATTGGAGATAGAGTGCTCATTGGAGATTGCAATTTTACCTAGCCCTTTTACCTTGCCTTGATTCCCATCACCGAATATTATTGAATCTTGGGAATCCTTATTCTTGACGTAGGAGGTGAACATCTTCTTCTCCCCCGTCATATGGTTTGTGCATCCGCTGTCAATAATCCAGCTTGAACCCCCGGATGCATAAACCTGCAAGGCAAATTTAGGCTTGGGTCTTAGGTACCCAACTCATGTTGGGTCCTACAAGGTTAGCACAAATATCCTTAGGGACCCAAATGCAAGTTTTGTCTCCCTTGCATCTTCCCCCTAATTTTCTAGCAACTATTTTCCTATCCTTTCTACAAATAGCAAAGGAAGCATTTAAGGCACGATAAATTGTAGAGGGACCATTCATAACTTTTCTAGGAACATTGACAACATTTTTCCTAGACATATTATGAACAACATTTCTCCTACCAATATTTCTATCATGCACATAGGAAGAACTAGAAGCAAACATAGCATGAGAATCAAAATCATCAAAAGCATTATAACTCTTATAAGCATTTCTAGTTTGTCTCCTATCATGGTACATAAAAGCATGGTTCTTTTTAGCACTACTAACCATAGGAGCCTTTCCTTTCTCCTTGGCGGAGATAGGAGCCTTATGGCTTGTCAAGTTCTTGGCTTCCCTCTTGTAGCCAAGTCCATCCTTAATTGAGGGGTGTCTACCAATTGTGTAGGCATCCCTTGCAAATTTTAATTTATCAAATTCGCTTTTGCTAGTCTTAAGTTGGGCATTAAGACTAGCCAATTCATCATTAAGTTTGGAAATTGAAACTAGGTGTTCACTACAAGCATCAATGTCAAAATCTTTACACCTATTGCAAGTTTCAACAATCTCTACACAAGAATTAGATTTACAGGCTACTTCTAGTTTAGCATTTAAATCATCATTAAAACCTTTTAACTTAGCAATAGTTTCATGACAAGAAGATAATTCACTGGAGAGCATTTCATTCCTCTTAATTTCTAGAGCAAGAGATTTCTGAGCTTCTACAAATTTATCATGCTCTTCATACAACAAATCCTCTTGCTTTTCTAAGAGTATATTCCTATCATTCAAGGCATCAATTAATTCATTAATTTTGTCTACCTTGGTTCTATCTAATCCCTTGAATAAGCATGAGTAATCTATCTCATCATCATCACTAGACTCATCCTCACTTGAAGAAGCATAAGTACTAGTGTTATGAGTGCTTACTTTCTTCTCCCTTGCCATGAGGCAAGTGTGACGCTCGTTGGGGAAGAGGGATGACTTGTTGAAGGCGGTGGCGGCGAGTCCTTCATTGTCGGAGTCGGACGAAGAGCAGTCCGAATCCCACTCCTTGCCAAGATGAGCCTCGCCCTTTGCCTTCTTATAGTTCTTCTTTTTCTCCCTCTTGTTCCCTTGATCCTGATCACTATCATTGTCGGGACAGTTAGCAATAAAATGACCAAGCTTACCGCATTTGAAGCATGAGCGCTTCCCCTTGGCTTTGGTCTTGCTTGGTTGTCCCTTGCGACCTTTAAGCACCGTCTTGAATCTTTTGATGATGAGAGCCATCTCTTCATCATTAAGTCCGGCCGCCTCAAACTGTGCCACCTTGCTAGGTAGCGCCTCCTTGCTTCGTGTTGCCTTGAGAGCAAGGGGTTGCGGCTCGTTGATCGGACCATTCAAGGCGTCGTCCACGTACCTCGCCTCCTTGATCATCATTCGCCCGCTAACGAATTTCCCAAGAACTTCTTCGGGCGACATCTTGGTGTACCTGGGATTTTCACGAATATTGTTCACCAAATGAGGATCAAGAACGGTAAATGACCTTAGCATTAGGCGGACGACGTCGTGGTCCATCCATCGCGTGCTCTCGTAGCTCCTTATTTTGTTGATAAGGGTCTTGAGCCGGTTGTATGTTTGTGTCGGCTCCTCGCCCCTTATCATCGCGAACCGTCCAAGCTCGCCCTCCACCAACTCCATTTTAGTGAGCAAGGTGACGTCGTTTCCCTCATGAGAGATCTTGAGGGTGTCCCAGATCTGCTTGGCATTGTCCAAGCCGCTCACCTTGTGATACTCGTCCCTGCACAAAGAAGCTAGCAACACACTAGTAGCTTGTGCATTTTATGAATCTGTTCATTAATAAACACAGGGCTATCTGAGCTATCAAATTTCATTCCACTTTCCACAATCTCCCAAATGCTTGGATGGAGAGAAAACAGGTGAGTACGCATTTTGTGGCTCCAAGATCTGTAATCCTCTCCATCAAAGTGAGGGGGCTTGCCAAGTGGAATGGGGAGCAATTGAGCATTTGAACTATGCGGGATGCGCGAATAATCGAAAGAAAAGTTTGAGTTAACCGTCTTTCGTCTATCGTAGTCGTCGTCGTCCTTTTGGGAGGAGGAAGATTCGTCGCTGTCATAGTAGACAATTTCCTTGATGCGCCTTGTCTTCTTCTTCCTCCCGTCTTTTCTTTTGTGGCCCGAGCCTGAGTCGGTGGGCTTGTCATCATTGGGCTCGTTGACGAAGGACTCCTTCTCCTTGTCGTTGATCACCATCCCCTTGCCTTTAGGATCCATCTCTTCGGGCGGTTAGTCCCTTTTTTGAAGAGAACGGCTCTGATACCAATTGAGAGCACCTAGAGGGGGGGGGGGTGAATAGGTGATCCTGGGAAACTTAAACTTATAGCCACAAAAACTTGTTAAGTGTTAGCACACTAATCGCCAAGTGGCTAGAGAGGAGTCTCAACAAAACACAATACCACAAGAGATCAAACACAGAGGTGACACAGTGGTTTATCCCGTGGTTCGGCCAAGACCAACGCTTGCCTACTCCACGTTGTGGCGTCCCAACGGACGAGGGTTGCAGTCAACCCCTCTCAAGCAGTCCAAAGACCAACTTGAATACCACAGTGTTTTGCTTTTCCTTTCAATATCCCGTTTGCGAGGAATCTCCACAACTTGGAGTCTCTCGCCCTTACACTTGAGATTCACAAAGAAATACGGAGTAAGGGAGGGAAGCAACACACACAAATCCACAGCAAATATGCGCACACACACGGCCAAGAATCGAGCTCAAAAGACTATCTCAAAGTTCTCACTAGAACGGAGCTCGAATCACTGAGAATAACAAACAAATGCGCAAAGACTGAGTGTGGATGTTCAAGAATGCTCTAAGGTTGCTTGGTGTTCTCCTCCATCCGCCTAGGGGTCCCTTTTATAGCCCCAAGGCAGCTAGGAGCCATTGAGAGCAAATCTGGAAGGCCTTTCTTGCCTTCTGTCGTCGGGTGCACCGGACAGTCCGGTGCACACCGGACACTGTCCGGTGCCCGATTTCCTTCCTTAAATAGCGAAGCCGACCGTTGGCAGACTTGGAGCCGTTGGCGCACCGGACATGTCCGGTGCACACCGGACAGTCCGGTGCCCCCTTCTAGCCGTTGGCTCGGCCACGTGTCCCACGCAGATCGCGCGGCCGACCGTTGGCCCGGCCGACCGTTGGCTCACCGGACAGTCCGGTGCCCCCTTCTAGCCGTTGGCTCGGCCACGTGTCCCGCGCAGATCGCGCGTCCGACCGTTGGCCCGGCCGACCGTTGGCTCACCGGACAGTCCGGTGCACACCGGACAGTCCGGTGAATTATAGCCGTACGCCGTTGGCGAATTCCCGAGAGCGGCCACTTCGCTCGAGGCAGCCTGGCGCACCGGACACTGTCCGGTGCACCACCGGACAGTCCGGTGCTCTAGACCGAAACAGCCTTTTGGCTGTACACAGCCAACTCTTCTCTTTTCTTCTTCTTTCTGTTTCTAATACTTAGACAAGTATATTAGTACACAAAACCAATGTACTAAGACTTAGAAACATACCTTTGCTCTTGTTTTGCACTTTGTCCATCCATAAGCATGAATTCACATTTAAGCACTTGTGTTGGCACTCAATCACCAAAATACTTAGAAATGGCCCAAGGGCACATTTCCCTTTCAGTCTGTCTTTAGAAGGTGTGATGATTCACTAGCTTTTAAGGGTGTGTTAGACGACAAACTTTATTTGGTTGATTTTGCAAAAGAAGAGGCCGGTCTAGATGCATGCTTAATTGCTAAGACTAGCATGGGCTGGCTGTGGCATCGCCACTTAGCACATGTGGGGATGAAGAACCTTCACAAACTTCTAAAGGGAGAACACGTGATAGGTTTAACTAATGTTACCTTCAAAAAAGATAGACCTTGTGCAGCTTGTCAAGCAGGTAAACAAGTGGGAGGAGCGCATCACAGCAAGAATGTGATGACCACGTCAAGACCTCTGGAGCTGCTACATATGGACCTCTTCGGACCCGTCGCCTATCTAAGCATAGGAGGAAGTAAGTATGGTCTAGTTATTGTTGATGACTTTTCCCGCTTCACTTGGGTATTCTTTTTGCAGGACAAATCTGAAACCCAAGGGACCCTCAAGCGCTTCTTCATGAGAGCTCAAAACGAGTTTGAGCTCAAAGTGAAGAAGATAAGGAGCGACAATGGGTCCGAGTTCAAGAACCTTCAAGTGAAGGAGTACCTTGAGGAGAAAGGGATCAGGCACGAGTTCTCCGCTCCCTACACACCACAGCAAAATGGTGTGGTAGAGAGGAAGAACAGGACGCTTATAGACATGGCGAGGACGATGCTTGGAGAGTTCAAGACCCCCGAGCAGTTTTGGTCGGAAGCCGTGAACATGGCTTGCCATGCCATCAACAGGGTCTACCTCCATCGCCTCCTCAAGAAGACGTCATATGAGCTACTAACCGGTAACAAACCCAATGTTTCGTATTTTCAAGTTTTTGGGAGTAAATGCTACATTCTAGTGAAGAAGGGTAGGAATTCCAAATTTGCTCCCAAAGCCGTAGAAGGGTTTTTGTTAGGTTATGACTCAAATACAAAGGCGTATAGAGTCTTCAACAAATCATCAGGTTTGGTTGAAGTCTCTAGCGACGTTGTATTTGATGAGACTAATGGCTCTCCAAGAGAGCAAGCTGTTGATTTTGATGATGTAGATGAAGAAGAAGTTCCAACAGCCGCAATACGCACCATGGCGATTGGGGATGTGCGGCCACATGAACAAAATGAACAAGATCAACCTTCTTCCTCAACAATGGTGCATCCCCCAACTCAAGACGATGAACAGGTTCATCAAGAGGAGGCGTGTGATCAAGGGGGAGCACAAGATGATCATGTGATGGAGGAAGAAGCACAACCGGCACCTCCAACCCAAGTTCGAGCAATGATTCAAAGGGATCATCCCGTCGACCAGATTTTGGGTGACATTAGCAAGGGAGTAACTACTCGGTCTCGATTAGTTAATTTTTGTGAGCATTACTCCTTTGTCTCTTCTATTGAGCCTTTCAGGGTAGAGGAGGCCTTGCTAGATCCGGACTGGGTGTTAGCCATGCAAGAGGAGCTCAACAACTTCAAAAGAAATGAAGTTTGGACACTGGTGCCTCGTCCCAAGCAAAATGTTGTGGGAACCAAGTGGGTGTTCCGCAACAAACAAGACGAGCACGGGGTGGTGACAAGGAACAAGGCACGACTTGTGGCAAAAGGTTATGCCCAAGTCGCAGGTTTGGACTTTGAGGAGACTTTTGCTCCTGTGGCCAGGTTAGAGTCCATTCGTATTTTGCTAGCATATGCCGCTCACCATTCTTTCAGGTTGTTCCAAATGGATGTAAAGAGCGCTTTCCTCAACGGGCCAATCAAGGAGGAGGTGTACGTGGAGCAACCCCCTGGCTTCGAGGATGAACGGTACCCCGACCATGTGTGTAAGCTCTCTAAGGCGCTCTATGGACTTAAGCAAGCCCCAAGAGCATGGTATGAATGCCTTAGAGACTTTTTAATTGCTAATGCTTTCAAGGTTGGGAAAGCCGATCCAAATCTATTTACTAAGACTTGTGATGGTGATCTCTTTGTGTGTCAAATCTATGTCGATGACATAATATTTGGTTCTACTAACCAAAAGTCTTGTGAAGAGTTTAGCAGGGTGATGACTCAGAAATTCGAGATGTCAATGATGGGCGAGTTAAGCTACTTCCTTGGGTTCCAAGTGAGGCAACTCAAGGATGGAACCTTCATCTCTCAAACCAAGTACACGCAAGACTTGATCAAGCGGTTTGGGATGAAAGACGCCAAGCCCACAAAGACTCCAATGGGAACCGACGGACACACCGACCTCAACAAAGGAGGTAAGTCCGTTGATCAAAAGGCATACCGGTCTATGATAGGGTCTTTACTTTATTTATGTGCTAGTAGACCGGATATTATGCTTAGTGTATGCATGTGTGCTAGATTTCAATCCGATCCTAAGGAGTGTCACTTAGTGGCTGTGAAGCGAATTCTTAGATATTTAGTCGCTACGCCTTGTTTCGGGATCTAGTATCCAAAGGGGTCTACCTTTGACTTGATTGGATATTCAGATTCTGACTATGCTGGATGCAAGGTCGATAGGAAGAGTACATCAGGGACGTGCCAATTCTTAGGAAGGTCCCTGGTGTCATGGAGTTCTAAGAAACAAACCTCCGTTGCCCTATCCACCGCTGAGGCCGAGTACGTTGCCGCAGGACAGTGTTGCGCGCAACTACTTTGGATGAGGCAAACCCTCAGGGACTTTGGCTACAATCTGAGCAAAGTCCCACTCCTATGTGATAATGAGAGTGCTATCCGCATGGCGGATAATCCTGTTGAACACAGCCGCACAAAGCACAAAGACATCCGACATCACTTTTTGAGAGACCACCAGCAAAAGGGAGATATCGAAGTGTTTCATGTTAGCTCCGAGAACCAGCTAGCCGATATCTTTACCAAGCCTTTAGATGAGCAGACCTTTTGCAAGTTGTGTAGTGAGCTAAATGTCTTAGATTTGCGGAACTTGGATTGAATTATAGCATACATGTGTTTATGCCTTTGATCATGTTCCTTATGCATTTTGTTGTTTATTTATGGTGCTCAAGTTGTACAAGCACTCCCCGGACCTTTCAAGTCCATTTGCAAGGGATGCACAAATTTAGGGGGAGTTGTGCTACAACTTGACCCTTTGAGACTAACTGTGTGCTTGAGTTTGCTTGTTTTAGTCTCAAAGGAGGTTTGAAAGGGAAAAGGTGGACTTGGACCATGAAAGACTTCCACTGCACTCTGATGAGAGGGTAACAAATTCCAAGTTCATCTCACGTACTCTTATTGCCTTTGTATTCTTATTGAAGATTTTGGTGAGGCAATGGGGTTCGAGGGCCACAATTGATCCCGTTTTGGTGCTTGATGCCAAAGGGGGAGAAAATAAAGGCCAAAGCAATAAATGGATCAGCTACCACTTGAGAATTTTGAAAATAATAGAATAGAGCTTTTGTTTTGTCAAAATACTCTTATTGGCTCTTTTTTTGAAAGTTGGTTTCTTGTGGGGAGAAGTGTTGATTATGGGAAAAAGGGGGAGTTTTGAAATCTTGAATCAATTTCTCTTGGAATGACTCTCGTTATGTCTTAACAAGCGTGTTTGACTTAGAGATAGAAATTTGAGTTTGATTTGCAAAAACAAACCAAGTGGTGGCAAAGAATGATCCATATATGCCAAATATGAATCAAAACTATATTGAGTTTTCATTTGCATTGATATTGCACTTGTTCTAGTTGCTTTATGTTGTGTTGGCATAAATCACCAAAAAGGGGGAGATTGAAAGGGAAATGTGCCCTTGGGCTATTTCTATGTATTTTGGTGATTGAGTGCCAACACAAGTGTTTTTGTGTTGATCTATGCAATGTGGTAGACAAAGTGCAAATCATGTCAAAAGGTATGTTTCTAGACTTAGTACATTGTTTTATGGACTAATGTATTGTGTCTAAGTGCTGGAAACAGGAAAGATTGAATTGGAAATGAGATGGCTCTGTTCTGCTAAAGTCAGCTCGGTCTGGGAGCACCGGACTGTCCGGTGGTGCACCGGACAGTGTCCGGTGTACCAGGCTGGCTTAGGCGAACTTGCCGCTCTCGGGAATGAATTAACGGCATACGGCTATAATTCACCGGACTGTCCGGTGTGCACCGGACTGTCCGGTGAGCCAACGGTCGACCGGGCCAACGGTCGGCCGCGCGATCCACGCGGGACACGTGGCCGAGCAAACGGCTAGTAGGGGGCACCGGACTGTCCGGTGTGCACCGGAAAGTGTCCGGTGCGCCAACGGCTCCAAGGCTGCCAACGGTCGGCTTCGCCAAATAAGGAAGGAAATCCGCACCGGACAATGTCCGGTGGTGCACCGGACTGTCCGGTGCGCCAGGCAACAGAAGGCAAGAATTGCCTTCCCGGATTGCTCTCAACGGCTCCTAGCTGCCTTGGGGCTATAAAAGGGACCCCTAGGCGCATGGAGGAGAACACCAAGCATTCCTTGAGCACTCTTGATCACTCACACTCCATTCTTGTGCACTTGTTCGACATTCTAGTGATTTGAGCTCCGTTCTAGTGTGCTAGTCTTTTGAGCTTAAGTCTGGGTCTTGTGTGTGCGTACTTGCTGTGATCTTTGTGTCTTGTGTGAGTTGCTAATCCCTCCCTTACTCCGTGCTTCTTTGTGAACATCTTTGTAAGGGCGAGAGACTCCAAGTTGTGGAGATTCCTCGCGAACGGGATATAGAAAAGAAAAGCAAACACCGTGGTATTCAAGTGGGTCTTTGGACCGCTTGAGAGGGGTTGATTGCAACCCTCGTCCATTGGGACGCCACAACATGGAAGTAGGCAAGTGTTGTACTTGGCCGAACCACGGGATAAACCACTGTGTCTACCTGTGTTGATTCTCTTGTGGTTATTGTGTTTCGCTAAGACTCTTCTCTAGCCACTTGGCAATATTGTGCTAACGCTTAACCAAGTCTTTTGTGGAATTAAGTTCAAGTTTACAGGATCACCTATTCACCCCCCCTCTAGGTAATATCAATAACCGGCAGGGTACAAAATGTAACCCTCGTTATCTTGAGGCATGGGAGCCTTGCCCTTAACAAAGTTGGACAATTTCTTAGGAGGGGAATTAATTTTGACATTGTCTCCCTGTTGGAAGCCAATGCCATCCTTAATGCCAGGGCGTCTCCCTCTATAGAGCATGCTTCTAGCAAATTTAAATTTTTCATTCTCTAAGTCATACTCGGCAATTTTAGCATCTAATTTTGCTATATGATCATTTTGTTGTTTAATTAAAGTCATGTGATCATGAATAGCATCAATGTTAACATCTCTACATCTAGTGCAAATAGTAACATGTTCAACAATAGATGTAGAGGGTTTGCAAGAATTAAGTTCAACAATCTTAGAACGCAATATATCATTTTTCTCTCTAAGATCGGAAATAGTAACATTGCAAACATCAAGATCTTTAGCCTTAGCAAGCAACTTTTCATTTTCATTTCTAAGGCTAGCAAGAGAAATGTTCAATTCTTCAATCTTAGCAAGCAAATCATCATTATCATTTCTAAGATGGGGTATTGAAACATTACAAGCAATAGAATCAACCTTGGCTAATAAATTAGCATTCTCATTTCTAAGGTTGTCTATAGTCTCATGGCAAGTGCTTAGTTCACTAGATAATTTTTCACATTTTTCAACTTCTAGAGAATAAGCATTTTTAACTTTAACATGCTTTTTGTTTTCCTTGATTATAAAGTCCTCTTGGGAGTCTAAGAGGTCATCCTTCTCATGGATGGCACTAGTTAATTCATTCAATTTTTCTTTTTGTTGCATGTTTAAGTTGGCAAAAGGGTACGCAAATTATCTTCCTCATCACTAGCATTATCATCACTAGAGGACTCATATCTAGTGGAGGATTTGGATTTAACCTTCTTCTTTTTGCCGTCCTTTGCCATGAGGCACTTGTGGCCGACGTTGGGGAAGAGAAGTCCCTTGGTGACGGCGATGTTGGCGGCGTCCTCGTCGTCGGAGGAGTCGCTAGAGCTTTCGTCGGAGTCCCACTCGCGACAAACATGGGCATCGCCGCCCTTCTTCTTGTAGTACCTCTTCTTCTCCTTTCTTCTCCCCTTCTTGTCGTCGCCCCTGTCACTGTCACTAGAAATAGGACATTTTGCTATAAAGTGACCGGGCTTACCACACTTGTAGCAAACTTTCTTGGAGCGGAGCTTGTAATCTTTCCCCCTCCTTTGCTTAAGGATTTGGCGGAAGCTCTTGATGACGAGCGTCATTTCCTCGTTGTCTAGCTTGGAGGCATCGATGGGTGTTCTACTCGGTGTAGACTCCTCCTTCTCCTCCGTCGCCTTGAATGCGACTGGTTGTGCTTCGGACGTGGAGGGGCCGTCAAGCTCGTTGATCTTCCGTGAGCCCTTGATCATAAATTCAAAGCTCACAAAATTTCTGATTACTTCCTCGGGAGTCATTAGTGTATATCTTGGATTGCCACAAATTAATTGTACTTGAGTAGGGTTAAGGAAAATAAGAGATCTTAGAATAACCTTAACCACCTCGTGGTCATCCCATTTCTTGCTCCTGAGGTTGCGCACTTGATTCACCAAGGTTTTGAGCCGGTTGTACATGTCTTGTGGCTCCTCCTCTTGGCGAAGACAGAAGCGACCGAGCTCCCCCTCGATCGTTTCCCGCTTGGTGATCTTGGTGAGTTCATCACCTTCGTGCGCGGTTTTGAGCACGTCCCAAACTTCCTTGGCGCTTTTTAATCCTTGCACCTTGTTGTACTCCTCCCTACTTAGAGAGGCGAGGAGTATTGTTGTGGCTTGGGAGTTGAAGTGCTCGATTTGGGCCACCTCGTCCTCATCATAATCCTCATCCCCTATGGATGGTACCTGTGCTCCAAACTCAACAACATTCCATATACTTTTGTGGAGTGAGGTTAGATGAAATTTCATTAAATCACTCCACCTAGCATAATCTTCACCGTCAAAGGTTGGCAGTTTGCCTAATGGAACAGAAAGTAATGGAGTATGTCTAGAGGTGCGAGGGTAGTGTAAGGGAATCTTACTAAACTTCTTGCGCTCATGGCGCTTAGAAGTTATGGAGGGCGCGTCGGAGCCGGAGGTGGAAGGTGATGAAGTGTCGGTCTCGTAGTAGACCACCTTCCTCATTTTCTTTTTCTTGTCGCCACTCCGATGCGACTTGTGGGAGGAGGCTTTCTTCTCCTTCCCTTTCTTTTTGTTGCGGGACTCTTCCGATGAAGCCTTCCCGTGGCTTGTAGCAGGCTTGTCGCCGGTCTCCATCTCCTTCTTGGCGTGTTCTCCCGACATCACTTCGAGCGGTTAGGCTCTAATGAAGCACCGGGCTTTGATACCAATTGAAAGTCGCCTAGAGGGGGGGTGAATAGGGCGAAACTGAAATTTACAAAGTTAATCACAACTACAAGCCGGGTTAGCGTTAGAAATATAATCAAGTCCGCGAGAGACGGTGCAAAACAAATCGCAAGCGAATAAAGAGTGTGACACGCGGATTTGTTTTACCGAGGTTCGGTTCTCGCAAACCTACTCCCCATTGAGGTGGTCACAAAGACTAGGTCTCTTTCAACCCTTTCCCTCTCTCAAACGGTCCCTTGGACCGAGTGAGCTTTCTCTTCTCAAATCAACCGGGAACAAAACTTCCCCGCAAGGACCACCACACAATTGGTGTCTCTTGCCTTGGTTACAAGTGAGTTTTGATCACAAGAAAAGAATGAGAAAGAAGAAAGCAATCCAAGCGCCAGAGCTCGAAAGAACACAAGCAAATCTCTCTCACTTATCACTAAGGCGTTGTGTGGAATTTGGAGAGGATTTGATCACTTGGGTGTGTCTAGAATTGAATGCTAGAGCTCTTGTAAGTAGTTGAAGTAGGAAAACTTGGATCACTTGAATGTGGGGTGGTTGGGGGGTATTTATAACCCCAACCACCAAACTAGCCGTTTGTTGGAGGCTGCTGTCGCATGGCGCATCGGACAGTCCGGTGCGCCACCGGACAGTGTCCGGTGCGCCAGCCACGTCACCAGGCCGTTGGGTTCCGACCGTTGGAGCTCTGACTGATGGGCCCGCCTGGATGTCCGGTGACACACCGGACATGCACTGTAGAGTGTCCGGTGCGCCACTTCGCGCGTGCCTGACTTCTGCGCGCTCTGGCGCGCATTTAATGCTTCTGCAGGTGACCGTTGGTGAGAAGTAGCCGTTGCTCCGCTGGCTCACCGGACAGTCCGGTGTACACCGGACATGTCCGGTGATTTATAGCGGAGCGAATTCCCGAAGCTGGCGAGTTCCAGAGTTGCTCTCCCATGGGGCACCGGACACTGTCTGGTGTACACCGGACAGTCTGGTGAATTATAGCGGAGCGCCTCTGGATTTTCCCGAAGGTGAAGAGTTCAGCGTGAAGTCCCTTGGTGCACCGGACACTGTCCGGTGATGCACCGGACACTGTCTGGTGGCACACCGGACAGTCCGGTGCGCCAGACCAGGGCACACTTCGGTTATCCCTTGCTCTCTTTGTTGAACCCAATTCTTGGTCTTTTTATTGGCTAAGTGTGAACCTTTGGCACCTGTATAACTTATACACTAGAGCAAACTAGTTAGTCCAATTATTTGTGTTGGGCAATTCAACCACCAAAATCAATTAGGAAAATAGGTGTAAGCCTAATTCCCTTTCAGCCCTCGCGTGGCCTACCCTTTGCGTAGGGGCACAAATGAGGATTTGTCATACCTTGCGTGGTTCCGGATACCTCGGTAAAAATACCAGCGTCATCCACGAGAGTTTGTTTTCTCTATTAGCTCTTTAATCTTCCGCATTTACTCTCGCTACTTAAGTTGCAATCTGTACTATTCTTAGTGTAGAATATATAGGATTGGAACTTAGGTTGCATAACTCTTTTTACGGTAGAGATATCAACACATAGATTAAACCTAGTGTACACATTCTAGATTGTTTATTTGCATAGGTTTTTGTTCTAGTGATTTATTTGTGGCCTAGCTTAGAAAGAAGTTTTAGAAGTTCTAATTCACCCCCCTCTTAGGCATCACCATTTGCTACAAGTGGTATCAAAGTCTGGTTTGGCTCATTTGACGTTTTAGATTTGCCGCTAATCGAGTTGATGCTTTTTAGAGGAAGAGGATGGATACCCATAGGCCACCACACTTAGACGACACTAATTTGCCATATTATAGTGCTAGAATGGCTTGTTACCTAGAAGCGGTTGATCTAGCTATTTGAAGAGTTACTCGTGATGTGATGAAACCACGCAAGAATCCCGAGAAGCTTACCACGAGTGACGAAAAAATTCATCGAAATGCTAGAGCCAAAAATTGCCTATATGAATCTCTTAGCATGGAAATTTTTAATCAAGTATTTACCTTGAAAACTGCTAATGAAATTTGGCTAAATTTACATGAGCTCCATGATGGCGCATCTAATGTCAGTGAGCAAAAAAATTGTCTAGTTTTAAATGAGTATAATTCTTTTGCTATAAAAGAAATGAGCTTGTTAGAGACATGTATTCCTACTTAAATCTTGTGATTAATGAGCACAACTATATAGGAATTAATAAGCTAGGTGATGCAGACATTGTGAGGAATATCATCTCCCTTCTACCACAACAAAGATATGGGAGCATAATCAACATCCTTCATAATCTTGAGGACTTGAGCCAAATGACCCCGATAATTGTGATTGGAAAGATTGCGGCATTTGAGATGTCACGGAAATGGATCAAGAAGAGGAGCCAGATTCTTCAAAGTCATATGCTTTTGCATGTGACGAACACAAAAGGATGAAAGGCAAGACGAAGGCTCCAAGCTCAAGTGAAGAAGAAGAAGATGATGATGATCAAGCCTCAACATCATCCTCCAACGACGAAGAAATAGTCCAACACGTCGGAAAGGTAATGTGGATGATTCACAAGATTAATCTAATGGGTGTGCACCTGCAAGTCGAGGATCTCCTCTTTAACATTGATAGGAAAAAGCAAAGAAAGAGATACTACTTTGCATGTGGAGAGAAGGGCCACTTCAGGGACAACTGTCCAAATATGGTCAAACCCATAAAGAGGAGGAGCAAAGGCAAGGCACTCACAAGTGTTAAGACTTGGGATGATTCTTCAAGCGAAGATGATCTTCCAAGGACTTGCAGCCACCGCTCTTCATCACGCTCTTCACGGTCATCACACAAATGCTTTATGGCAAGAGGTAAAACAAGTATCCTATTCTCTAGTGATGATAGTGATGATGAGTGTGATGGTGAGGGAAAGCCCTCCGTATATGAACTTGCGCATGCCATCGAGTTTTTTAGGATGTTTGCACTAAGCAAAAGATTTAACTTAAAATCTTGAAAAATAAGTTGATTAGCTCTCAAAATGATTATAAATGTTTGTTAGAAACATTTGCAAATTTAAATTGTGAGCTAACAACTAAAACTGAGCAAATAGAGTATAAAGCTCCATCATCAACTACCGATGATAATCTTGTTAAAAAGAATGAAAAACTTAAAGCTAAGTTAGCTAGCTCTCAGGATACAATTGAAAATTTGCTAGAGAAAATTGAAATTCTTAGCATTCACAATAACGAGCTAATTACTAAGCTATAAAACATCGATAGCACCCTAGGAGCATCTTTAATTGAAATTCCTAAAGTTATTAAGAAAGATGCTTCTACTTCTTGCTTTGATTTAATGGATGATTCTAATCCTTGCAATCAAGTTCTTGTTAAAAATGTTGTTATAGAAACATGTTCGGATGAGATTGTAATGGAGAATGAGCAATTAAGGTAAGAAGTGGCTCGCCTAGGCAAGGCTTTGTATGACAAGAATGGCAAAGCCATACAAACCCAACCTCCTCAGGATAACACCACTTCAGGAGTGAACAAGCCTATGGAGGAAGAAACCATGGTTTGTAGTCTATGCCACAAGAAAGGCCATAAGTCTTACCAATGAAAGACGAAGACTAGGGAGAAGAAAAAGAAAAGGCCAACAAGCAAAATCCTCAACACCTACATCAACAAGGTGGACAAAAAAAGGTCGTTACACCTTATTTAATCAAGGAAAAAAAGAATGGAAAGGTGATAGCAATCAAGGCCAACAAAGGAAAGGAGACCAAACGCATCTGGGTGCCAAAGGAGATTATCTCAACCATGAAAAGCACCAAGAATGCTTGGATCCCAAGATGGAAGTGACAAGTCCGAAGGAATTCGGGGAATTTGGAGACTTTGGAAATTTGGATGTATATGATGGGATGCATCATGTTGGATTAAGTTTATTGCCAAGTGAATGCAAATTTTGGACCCAAATTCCCCACCCATGACCATGGTAACTAGATTTATTGCATCTCCTTGTTTTTAGATATGTGTATCTATTTTCTTGTACCTAGCTTTTACCTTAGATGCCTAGTTTTACATGTGGTATTTACTTTTGATTAGAGTTGCATGCATACTAGGTCAATCATATGGTAGGAATGCTCGTTTTCAATTCATATTCTTGAGCAAACCTACATGATTTAAAATGTTTAGTGAAGCACGTCACATAGCTTATTTAAAAATTTCTAAATAGATGACACTAATGCATTGCTTCAAATTTATATTCTACAAGTGGTGTCATTTTGACTTATATACGTGTTGGGACTCACTGACACGTGGCCGAGCGAATCCAAACAGTAAGAGAACGGGAATGCTTTGATGCTTAATAACACGGTGGATTAGGGCAACAATGGTTTTTCAGCGTTCCCCATCAGGGTACAGTGCGGGGTATTTATAGGTAACCAGTGGAGAGTCTCACCTTGGTAAATACAGTTATGCCCCTAGTTACCTACATTATTCCTGGAATATTCCCCCCTTAAGGGCTATTACGGGTCATTACAGTGTGATTAAGTACAACACGGATGGACACACCATTAATCCTACCTGCGTTGTGGCTCACAAGTGGGGCCAGGCGACCCTGGGCGGTTCCACATGGGCCCACTTTAACAACACGCGCGGGTAGTGACAGTAGTCTTCATGTTGCGTGCGTTGGGTCTTTGGAAGTCGACAAGGCCTTCGATTGGTAGTCTTCGTGTTTCTGGCCGCACCGGGAACCGGCGAAGCCGTCGCTTGTCCTAGACGATTCCTCGGGGCCTTTGCTTGGTTAGAGTAGACTTCGCTTTCCCTCTGTCATGATTTATCCTGTTCTCATTATAAATGAACCGAGCGAGGGGCCAGTCGACCTTCGCCCCAACAATATGTCAAAGCTCGGATTATAGATAATTTGCCTCTCTTGATCTCAAAATCAATGTGCATGTCTCCTACAAGTTTTCTAAACTTGTATGCAAACCTTTAGGGGAAAATTACTATATAATCTAAGTCTTTGAGACTGACACATGTTTTCAAGTCTATTATGTGTGTAGTAGTCTTATTGAAGTAAAATGGAGTCCCCGGAGAAAGATAATAAGCTTTCACTGCATATCCACAAGTATTTTCATGTTCTGCAAGTGGTTTCATTCCACTATCGGTATCATTTACATGTCTTTCCAAGATTTTGATTAGACTACATTTTATATTTTATGCTTCCATGTTGCCATAAATGCATATGTTGTTAAAATATATCTTTTGCCTATGCATAGGGGGAGTTAGTCTGGTCAATCATGTTTTGTCTCCTCTTTCTCATGTACTTTTCCTAAAGTAGAGGGATCTCCGACAGGGGGAGTATGTCTTCTTTCATACAAAGGGGAGAATATTCTTTTAAGGGCTGATTTGGTGATCAGGGACCCCGAGGGGATCCATGGGGGAGAAATCCCCTTACAATTCAAAATAAATAAATTGTAAGGGGATTTCTCCCCCATGGATCTCCTCGGGATCCCTAATCTCCAAATCAACCCCTCGGGGGAGAACACTCTTTTAGGGGGAGTAATCATTTTAGAGGGCAAGTCTTTTAATTGCTTCATATATGCTTCTAATGTCTTCATTTTCGGTGTTTGATTCCAAAGGAGGAGAAGGTTTAGGGACCAAAGCATTTCAAAATATATCAAATATCAAACACCACCCAATTTAAAAATTTAAAATCTTGAGCTTACAAGTATGTGGATTATGGAGTTAGGGGGAGGCTTAAGTCTATAATCTCATATTGTGGGGACATTCATGCATCCTTGCAAGTAGATTGCATACTTTCATCAAAATATTTGTTTTATTTGCTTGCTTTGGTTGTGTTGTCATCAATCACCAAAAAGGGGGAGATTACAAGGAAAATGAATCTCGGCCCATTTGATTAATTGATTTTGGTGGTTGATGATCAACATAGCCTGTGGAATAATGTGTTTGCTAGTGTTTATATTTATAGTCCACATGATGCGAACAGGATTGGTCTAGGGCTCTGAGGATGCAACACCTCAAAAGAAGACCTAAAAGATTCTTAGAAGATCAATAAATATTAAGCATAAATCCAAGACTAAAGACCAAAAGAAGCCCAAGAAAATAGTGAAGAAATCCAAAAAGTGGCTAGTCAGCCAGTGCTCTGGTGGTGCACAGGATATGTCTGGTGTGCACCGGACAGTCTACGCAGAGAGCTCCGCAAACTAGACTCTCGGGTTCTATAGCACCGACAGTCTGGTGTGCACCAAACAGTTTAGCCAACGATACGGTTGACTGCGGCAGCCCTCAACGGTCGGCTGACGTGGCCAGGGTACCAGACTATCCAGTGCGCCCAACGACAGAAACAACCAGCTTTTTGTCCAACAGCTATAATTGAGGGGGAGGCTATTTATACCCCTCCAACGGCCATTTGAAGGTGTGGGAATCCAAGCAACATACCAATACTTGTTATAGTAATTTCCAAGTGCTCATACACCCAAGTGCTTAATATAATAACTCGGTGATTAGCATAGGTGCTTTGCGAAGTGCTTAGGTTAGTTAGCCCGCTTATGCGCTTGCTCTAGGTTATTCCTAGTTAGTTGACTGAGCTTAGAAAAACCCACAAAACCTCTTGGCTCTAGTGTGAGTCGTTGTAAAATTGTACCGAGTGGGGCGGGAGTCTTGCGAGACCGTGACAACCGAGTTTGTGTCACAACCGCCACCGTGTATTGGAGGGAATGAGGCCCACAGCGATTTGGTTGGAAGCTCGATAGTGGACACGGCAGGGAGCGTCCGAGAGGAGCCGGAAGCGGAGCTCCACTTGCGCGTGGAGAAGGCACATGGCTCTCTACAGAGTTACTCGACCATGGTGCTTGGTCCTCGCGTGGGCTACCCTTTGCGTTGGGGCACCAACGAGGATTAGTCGGACCTTGCGCATCTTCCGCGTTTACTCTCTCTACTTAAGTTGAAATCTTTAATATTCTTAGTGTAGAATATGTAGGATTAGAACTTAGGTTGCATAACTGCTTTTGCGGTAGAGATAGCAACACATAGACTAACCTAGTATACACATTCTAGATTATTTATTTACGTAGGTTTTTTCTAGGGATTTTTTTGTGGGCTAGCTTAGAAAGAAGTTTTAGAAGTCCTAGTTCACTCTCCCCTCTAAGACGTCACCGTTTCCTACATATCCCCAAACGAAATTTATCTCTTGTAGAGCCCGAATTAATTATGACCAACAAAAGCGACAAATTCTGTCCCTCAACTAGTTTTACCCTCACTATTGGTCTACGAAAGGATAGGTTGGGGATGGCACCAGGTAAGACATGCAACTAAAGTCGTATTTATTTCTTACTACGGTAAAATTAAGATTAAAACTTGCACTAGCATAAACATGTGTAAATAGCTTAAATCAAATAGTATGAAATACATAATAAAGGGAGAAATTTGTACGTTTATTTCTTGATGACGATCGTGTAGAAGAAGACGACAGCGACATTTAGCACCATCTTGTTCTTGTTGACGAAGTAAAACGTCCACACGACGAGGAGAAAGATGAGTCATGTTATCAAAGTTGAATATGACAAGTGATCGAGCAGTCACATAGAGTGTTTCCTAAAAATATTATTTGTACTCTGCTGGTATAGGATTGCTGAGCATGCCAGTTTTAAAGACCTGATCTCTTATTTGTCGGTGCACGCTGATGATCAAGACGAAGTAGCATATGCAACGGTGCAACAGACGAAGAGGCGAAACCTAGATACCTTGGTGTGTTTTATTTATCGATGAGAACATCCATACGAATTTACGGGAAGAAATCACGTTAGCGTTTTGACGTACCAAAACCGAGTCGGTTCTGTACTTCTGTAGATAAAAATCCCTTAATCAACGTGTAGTATATTCCCTCCGTCCCAAAATAGTATTCATTTTAGGGGTGTTTTATATATGTGTCTAGATTTATTGTCATCTATATGAATATGGACATAAAAATATGGAGCTAAAACGAACAATAAAATCGGATGGAGTGAATATTATATAAAAAGCAATGAGAGAAGTCTATTTGTTCACTTTGTGTGACATCTCCCCCGCCAAATTTTGTGCAGTTGGAAAGTGAGACATGACACAAGTGTTGAGAATTGAAATGTAAAGTGAAAGTAGAGAATGGAAGAAGTGTATCTTTGTATTGATCTATGTACACATTTATACAAGAATGGAAGAAGCATATGTGTCGGGAACAATAATTAGGGACACCCGAATTAACCCCCTAACAAACGCATTCAGAGAATCTCGAGGTCATCACGCGCCAGGACAATGACGCACCCCGTAAGCAGCCTTTGGCTGATATTCTGGCGCTGTTACAACAACGGCATGGGCGACCTCTCCCTCAGGGGCTTGGGCGTACGGCCAACCCCTCGGTCTTTGCCTCGGCTCTCTACGAGAAATCAACAGGCGCGAATCAATAACACAGTTCGTCGTCACGTCGGCTTGTAGACGTCAGGGCGTCCCTCCTTCGAATACAACACTCGACATCACTACGGACACTCCCCTTCGTGTATAAATAGGCAGTGGTCCCTCTAGGGAGGCACATCGACACACACGCCAACGAACGCTCACTCCTCCACATTGTCTTAGATATTGGCATTTGCCTCAATCATCTTTAGGGGCTTGGGGACTTCCCCTCTCCCGTTGTGCTTATAAACCCCTACTACAGGCACCACGGTGTGAGTAATATAAGCTTCATCCCCCTCTATTGAAAGTAGGACCTTGTGTTGCCCGAACCAGGATAACTACTTGTGTCTTCTCGCACACCATCTAGAGTCGGTCACGCGACACATTTACTAGTTGGTTAAGGACCCATGGTCCAAACACTGACAATATGGCATAAACAAAAATTGTATGAAGTGCAATAAATGGATCGTTGAATAAAATAAGTGTATGTTTATTGGGTTTGTTGCATACATACTCTTTGAACAACACTAATAATGGATATTTTACACCGATAAAACATCAGTGGCACAATTGTTAATAAAGTCGGCCAAAACAATGGATTGAGCGATGACAAACTCTACCAACAAGATGGAGAGCGTTGAACAGAAACTTGGAAAGTACGAGAGGGCAAGTGAATTCTTGTCATAGGACATAGGTACTCACAGTGGATAACAGTGTCATTATTCTTCTTGTCAAGACCATACCTGATCTTGTTCACGTTGTGATTTGGAAAGAACATTGAAAATGTCCTAAATGCATATAGATGCAGATAGAAAAAGGACCAAGAACAGAAAATAGAGTAGAAGACAATCATACTCATATAAGACTATTTATCTCCTTTAATGTTCTCATGGTGAAGAACAACTTGAGTGCTTGAGTGTCTCTATTCTTCTTTCTCTTATGCTCAGAGGAGAGCGTGCATGATAACGTGTTGAGAACTGAAATGTAAAGTGAAAGTAGAGAATGGAAGAAGTGTATGTTTGTATTGATCTATGTACATATTTATACGTGCGGTGAATAGGTACCTAATCCTAGCAGGCAATTGTTCACTGCATCCATGCCAAAGGACATGCCCTTTTGTTACATAATTAACTAACTAATCTATGTCTAATCCCCTTGCTTGAAAAGATGTCTTGTGGTAGATGAGATCACTTGAAGAGGTGTCTCTTTGGGGAGACATCTTTTCACAACAACAAGGTTGTAGAAAGTGGCAATCGTGTCCATGTCACAAGGGCCTGAGGGATAGCATTGTTTAGCCGATGATCTAGAACCGTCGCTGGTTCAGCTGTTGAGGCCTGCAACTGTCAACACATGATGACTGCGACTGTCAATAGTAAGATGATGTTTGGTTCACGCATTTGTAACGTAATAAGTAACTAGTAATGTTAAACTATGTTTATTTAAGTCCAGTCGTAATCAAATACCACACTAGAAACTGATACCAATCTATTCAAACTTATTATCGCTGCTATTCGAGCGTGAATCGTTATCTTTACCGTTTATGTTATATCTTGTGAACTAAACATCATCTACGTTGTAGGCTGTAAGAAACTGCTCCGAGTTTCTCCATACTCTTGTGTGGGCCAAAGAACTTTTATGAAAGTTTAGGAAAGAGGCGATTGGCGACCGAAGACGATGTATATGGATGAGTCATATCAGAACTTTATCTCCCACTAAGAATTGTTGTTCATCAGTACGGTTCTTGTTGGAAAAAATAAAACATTTAGTTTTATTTTAATTCAAAAATAAAGTAAGATTATCATAACATATATGTACATAAAACAAATAGATTAAACATGCATATCATGTAGATTAAAATTTACACTAGCTAAAAAATATTTAAACTATATGAAAGACATGATTAAAGAGAGATGATTGTACGTTTCTTTTTTTTTTATGATGATTGGGTAGAAAAGACGATGCTGACGTTCTTGCTAACGATGTGAAACACCTGCACGACAAGGAGGAAGACTAGCCAGCCGTGGTGACGGAGTTGAATACGACAAGTTAAGATAAGTGATCGACGCAAAACGCTCAAGCTTTTTACATTCCTGGTTTGACGCAAAGAAAGGCTTTGCATTCATTGACTGGCTTGTGAGCTGAATATACAGGCTTATACAAAAGAGATTGCCTCTAACATGGACCTCAACGGCAAAAATATACAACTGGGCCCAGTGTCGTGGTTACAATTTGACGACTCAAGGAGTTTGCCCTCACAAGAACCACCTCCAGCAACCTAGGGTCAAACTACATGGAAGGTAGCAGTGTGGCACCAAAATGGTGAGGAGAAATAATTATCTACCTGACACCGAGGAGGCTACAGTTAGCTCAAAGTTGGGAATAAAGAGCACTATCATCCGCACACATCTTCCACAGCACGGACGCCTACAAAAGCATAGGAAGGTTATCAGAAAACTGAAAACAGAGGCCCTGCCATTCCATAGATGCTCCAGCAGCAAATAAGGCCCTGGTGACTCTAGTGAGACAACTCTCACCACTGCACCCCAGACCTGTGAGCATGTCTGGATAGTAGATACCTGTACAGGTAACTTTACAAGGGGAAGGGAGGCTCTTCAGAAATGCAGGCCCAGTATGGTTCAGCATCATCCTTGTCCTGAATTTGAGGGGTGAGCATATACACCACCTTGGACAACAGGCCTCTGCTGCTGCTGCTGCTGCTGCTGAGACTGGAGTTGCTGCCGAGACTGTTGTAGCTGCACCTGGCCACCAATGCCATATCCATGTACAGGCACACCACCGGACATTTGCCTTTGCGGCATGCTTTGGCTGGATGATGGCAACACCCTATCACTTCCAACAAAGGTGTCTTGAGGTGAGCTAGCTAGCTGCGAGGTTGAGGTAATTGCACTTGGGTCATGAGATGACTCTTGTTTCCGCTGGCTTATAGATGAGATTCCTGGGCTGCCTGAATCTGTACTTCTTGCAAGTGAGGCAGATGACATTACCTGGTTATGCTGTACTTGGTCAGCAGGTAACTCAATCCTGCCATCTGTGTTCACATGCCGATTCTGTTGCATTATCAACCTTTGCATATTATTCTGTGACGGATTCATGAACCGTAGTTGCTGCTGCTGCTGCTGTGCCAACTGTGAAGGCGTATGGAGTGAACCTTGCTGGGAAGTTAACAAGGCATGGTTGGAAGAACCCTTGACTGCACCCTGATTACTAATATCCGGTGTCTGCATTGGAGACGGAGGCATCTGAGAAGTGTATACATTTGGTTGATTCCCAGGTTGAGGTATCAATGGGATTGATCCTTTACTTACAACAAAATGCCCTGGACCCTGTTGCATCATATTCTTATCAGGAACTTGATCTTTACAGCTTGTTGATATGCCACTTGCTTGAATAACATCCACAGGACTCTGCTGCATCATGTTCCCTCGGCCTAAACTCTTCATAAGCTTAGCTTGTTGACTGCCTTGATTTCGTTGCTGTTGATTTTGTCTAGGCTGCTGCTGGCCCTGTTGCTTCTTCTGTTTATGTGTAGTGGTGGCTGAAGGCTGATGGGGAAGCATTGAGCTACCTTGTGCATTTTGTGCAGGATATTGCTGCTTATGTTGTGTCTGTGTAGCTGGGATTACGCAAGTTGCAGATCCTTGGCTCTGCTGTTGCATCGGTGAGCCATTCTGTACAGCTGACACTGCACTGGCAACAGATAATGGACGCTGTTGTTGGGGCATCATCTGTTGCATATGCCTCTCTTTGGCCAAGCGCATAGCATAAGCCTGCTGTTGCTGTGGATTTGACTGGTTTGTTCCTTGGGTATGAAGAAGGTGTGTGTTTCCATACATGTGTGATTGTTGTGGCATCTGATGTGGTTGGGACTGCTGGGCAGGTAAAGATTGAACAGGTGAAGATGCCCCAGTGTTGGAATATGGTGGACCGCTGAAATGCACAGCATGATTATTTCCTTGCGAGACTTGTAACTGAAACTCTGGCATCATCATCTGTCTATGCTCCTCTGAATTCTGGCCAGGCTACAAGAAACAGATAATAGTATTAGTAACTGCAGAAAAGCACAAATGGAAATTCTAAATTTATCCATAACTTTCCTTGCTCAAACAAAATTAACGAACTAAGCTTTTTATTTGACACAATAGTAACCAGTAAACCTTTTTGCCTCAAGCAAGTTAGTAATAGTAGTAACAAACATTAATATCCTAGGTCATGGTTCTAACATAGGGACTGCTAATTTCATCACGCTATTATATAAATACAGTTCCTTGGAGTATAATCCATCTACTCTAAATATCTCTTAAATGCTTCCACCCATGTCTGGAGGCTTCGCCGGATATGTACAAAATTCTGAACCCACCACAAAATAACATTGGAGAATCTTTTTCTTCGATCCACCCAAACGCCAACCCCTACCACAACCTGTCCACATAGATCATTTTAGATTCGATAGCTTATTCTATAACCACAGATCCAATGTTGAATAAGCTTTTCTATACTCATTGCCACACCTTACCCTCTTCGCTACACAACATACATATCTCAACTAAACTTAATTGTTGAATGTGTCATCTTTAGGTCACATGGGATACAACACCACAAGGGTGGTCATCGTCCTGTAGAAACTTTTGGCTTTTGTGGTTTCCGTTATCACGTTACTTCCTACCAAACATAGGCTGCTACCTTTATGAGCACACACAATGACAAAAATTCTTAACATAGAGAGGAGGTGTTGGTGTCTTCACAGCCCCCTGGTTCTCGTCTCGTGGGAGGGAGCGCTGATGGCGGCTGGGTGACGGTGCAAGGTCGTCGTGACCGTCGCTTGGCTCGTCGCCCTCCCTTGCCAGCTCCCAGACCCGTTCCAGTTGATCTGCGGGGAAGATGCTTCAATTGTTTCTCTGCTGATCACCGGGCGGCGAGGTGTTCGAGTCGTGTTCGGTGTTTCCTCTACCGGCTGTCGGGGCACCGTGTGAACGAGTGCCCGCGCAGGCAGACAACCCTGGCCGCTCCTTGGCACAAGTTGGTGTGGCAGCCAGTTTCCAAGGAGGCTCCGGCAGACGCTGGTGCGGAGCACGCCATGGCAGGCGACTCAGCGCTTGGTGGTTCGGTTGCCACAGTCAACGGGAAGCGGCGTACTCGCCGCGGGCAGCGAAGGCGCAGGGCCGAGTCTGGTGATGGACCTGGCGGCGTTCCTTTGCTTTTGCCTTCGGGGAACATGTCGCCCTCGGCTCTGGATGGTCCTCGTCCTGTGAAAATTGTTGGGCGTTCCGAGAAGATCGACCGTGCTAAGATAGAACTTCACCATGATCTGATCGTCAACGTAATTGGGCAGGAAGGAGCTGGTTGCGCCACGGAGGTTAGGGATGCGCTCGCCTCAAGGTTTGGCCTTGAGTCCTTGACGTTGATGCGCTCCGCCTACGTCGTGCTGCGCCAGGTTCCTTCCTAGTCTTCTTCCCTTATGAGGACCTGGTTGTTCGAGTTATTAGTGAGGGGACGTCACTCCACGTCCCTCCTCTGAGGTTGCATGTTAAAAGGTGGTCTCGGCAGACTTTTGCTTCTGGATGCAGTGTCATGTCTTCCCTCATCGACGTTGAATTCCGAGGTATCCCTGCTCACCTATGGGGATTGGAGACAACGGAGGCCTTGCTTGGTCCATTCTGCCTAATTCAGGGCCTGCACCCAGATTCTATCGGCGGGGAGGACATGTCAGTCATCAGGTTGAAAGCATGGTGCCGCTCTCCCGTGGGGCTGACGATCCTTGGTGAAGACAGAGTTTGGGTTCCACACTCGTTGGTGTTCCATGTGGCAGTGAAGATTCTTGGGTTGGAGGGTGTCCTTGGGGAGGAGGAGCTGCTGCCACCTCCACCGGACCTCTCTGATAATGATCGGGATCAGGGTCGTCGTGCATGGCGGGAGCGGCAGCTTGGCGATCAGACCTCTTTGCCTCGGGCCTCGGTGCACTCGCGGCTGGGCCCACACATTCAATTAGTGCTGGCGCGTGATGGACCTTCTGACGATTTGGGATGTCCATTATCCGGTGGAAGCATCGGTGGCACCTGACGATTCGGGCTGCCCATTAACTCCGGTGGAAGTTTTGGCGGCGCCTATCTCGGATTCGTTGGCTGGACCAGTTGATGCCCCTGCCCTCCCGTGTGATGCGGTTGAGGAGCTGGCGTCGCCTGGAGTTCTGGCCTTGTTGGATGTTGTGGTACCATATGATCTTTTTGGAGGTGACCCTGATGTTTTGGCTGTTGTTCAGGAGGTTGATTCGACTATGGCTGGGCAGGGGGCTGTTGTGAGTTGTCTTGACAGAGTTTCTTCTGCTAGATGGAATATGAAGCCACCTGTTTTCAAGGTCTACTCCAGAAGGATGAGATCACCTATTTTGGATGATCAAGATGGCACTCCGGTGCAGTCGGCTCTAGATGATTCTATGGTAATCTCCTCGCCATTGAACGAGTTCCAGTGTTTGGTCACTAAACCAGTTGATGCCTTGCTGCCAACTCCACGGTTTACCAAGAGAAGGAAAAAGACTATACCAAGTAATTTTATACCAGGCGGAGCAGGAGGGTGGCCAAAATTCCTCCAGAACTCGGTTCCGAACCAGCTGCTCAGGTCTGCAGGCATCTGGGTTTCTGCGATGTTAATGAAGTTATTTCCATCCAAGATGCCAGAAAGTATGCGAAGTTATTTGTTTCTGGGCTCTCTAGCGTTCATATTGCTGCTTTGGCAGCGCTGTTTGACTGGGTGTTGCCTCAGGACGGACCTGTTTAGGTGTTGTTTAGGTGATCTGTTGGTAGTGTTTAATTGTTTTCGATGGATTCCAGCTGTTTTCTAATCTGGAATGTGAGAGGGCTGAATGATCGTGTGAAAAGAGACTCTGTTAAATCTCTGGTGGTTGATACTAGGCCTTCAATTGTTTGCCTTTAGGAAACCAAATTATGTTCTATTTCAGACTTTGATATTCTTTCCATTCTGGGGTCTGGATTTAGTAATTTTGTTTATAGCCCAGCGGTTGGTACCAGAGGAGGTGTTGTTATCCTGGGTGATGGAGTTTTTTCATCTGTGGCTTCAGTTATCAAGAGTTTTCGGTCTCAGTTCAATTGCAGGAGAGAAATGGTGAATGCTGGTGGTTCACTAGGGTTTATGGTCCTCACCAGGACAATCTTAAGTCTTCTTTTCTTCATGAATTAAGAGAGATCAGAGATATCTGTGAGGGACCATGGATCATTAGGGGTGATTTTAATCTGATTTTCAAGGAGGAAGACAAGAACAATTCCAATATTAACAGGGCTATGTTGGGTGACTTCCGTAGTCTTATTAATTCCTTGGATCTGAAGGAAGTTCCTTTGAAGGGAAGGAGGTATACTTGGTCCAATCAGAGGGACGATCCCACTCTTGTTAAGCTGGACCATGTATTTTGCACAAGCAGTTGGGAAGACTTATTTCCGGACACTTCTCTTCATAGTAATGCTACCACATCTTCATATTATTGTCCCTTAACCCTCAATGTTAGAGATGGTTGCATGGGGAAAAGACGGTTTCACTTCGGGAGTTTTTGGCCTAAACTTCCTGGGTTTCTCGAGGTGGTGGGTGCGTCATGGAGCCTGCCAGTTCGGATCTCCTGCCCACTGGAACAGGTGTCATTGAAGCTTAAAAGGTTGGCTCGTGATCTGCAGTCCTGAGGGCATAAAGAAGTGGGTAATGTGAGGGTGCAACTGGGGCTTGTCAGGGAAGTGTTGCATAGGCTGGAAATGGCGCGGGACTTCAGAATTCTTTCCAGTGGGGAAGTTTGGTTGCTAAATATGTTGAAGCAAGGTTGTCTTAGCCTTGCGTCTCTTGAGAAGACTGTTGCTCGGTTGAGATCACGGATCCATTATCTAAGGGAAGGAGATGCCAACACTAAGTTCTTTCATTTGCAGGCCTGTTATCGGAAGAAAAAGAACTTCATTTCCAAACTTGAGGAAGATGGGAGAATGGCTACTAATCATGATGACATGCAGCAAATTCTTAAAGGGTATTTTTCCAATCTGCTGGGTGCTGATTTGCAGAGACACTTTACTATCGATTTGAGTAATTGCCACAGGGCTGCGATGGATCTCAGTGATCTGGATCAGCCTTTTTCGGAAAAGGAAATAAGGGACACCATTGCTAGTCTCCCTTCTTATAAGGCTCTTGGGCCTGATGGTTTTACAGGAAAATTTTACAAGACATGCTGGGACATCATTAAAGTCGACCTAATGGCTGCCCTTGACTCCCTTTACCATGGAAATGCTTATAAGCTTGAGTTGTTAAACTCCGCGTATCTCATTCTTCTCCCGAAGAGGGAAGATGCTATTTCAGCTGGTGATTTTAGACCTATTAGCTTGATTCATAGCTTTGCTAAGTTGACCACTAAGATTCTGGCTAATCGCTTGGGGCCACATCTATAGGACCTGGTGGCAGCTAACCAGAGTGCATTCATAAGAGGAAGGTCAATCCATGATAATTTCATGTTAGTGCAACAATCGATTAAGTTCCTTCACAAGAAGATAATCTCTAGTTTACTGCTGAAATTAGATATTTTCAAGGCTTTCGACTCAGTCTCTTGGGCGTTTCTGCGGGAAATATTGTCACATTTGGGCTTTGGACCTGTTTGGCGTAATCTGATCTCAAACTTGTTATTCACTTCCTCTACTCAAGTGCTCTTGAATGGTTCGCCTGGTAATCATGTTTTTCATCGGAGAGGTCTTCGTCAGGGAGATCCTCTTTCTCCCATGTTATTTGTGTTGGTTATGGATGTCCTTAGCAGCATGTTCAGGGCTGCTGAAAATAGAGGATTGCTACAGAGCCTGGGAGGAGCTGATGTCCGCAATAGAGTTTCCATTTATGCAGATGATGTGGTCCTTTTCATCAAACCAATTGAAGCAGATCTAAATTGTGCTGAAGTGGTACTAAACTGTTTTGGTTCAGCCTCCGGTCTGGTAACAAATATGTTTAAGAGCTGCGCCATTCCAATTAGGTGTGATGATCAGGTGGTGCAAGCTGGATGCAATGTGTTGCAATGCAGTCCCACTTCGTTTCCTTGCAAGTACCTCGGGCTGCCCATCTCTGATAAGAAGTTGAGGAGGTGTGACCTTATGTTGTGGATTGAGAAGATTGCAGACCGTCTCCCTAATTGGAAGGCTCGACTACTCAATCTGGCTGGGCGGACAGCATTGGTGAAGTTTGTTCTTTCGGCCATTCCAACCTATCTCCTTATTGCTATTAATGTCCCTCAGTGGGTTATTAAATCAATTGATAAAATTCGATGGGGATTTCTTTGGAGAGGAAGATAGGAGGTTAATGGTGGTAGCTGTCTTGTTTCCTAGGAAATTGTCACGAGGCCTCTAAGTTATGGCGGGCTTGGGATCCCCAACCTAAAATTCAAAAGTTGGGCTTTGCAGGCAAAATGGTTATGGTTGGAAAAGACGGACCCGAGCAGACCTTGGCATGGGTTGTCCCTCCCGGTGCAGCGACAGGTTAGACAGTTTTTCGATTTGTCGGTGTTTACCATTTTAGGGAATGGGGCTACTACTCTCTTCTGGTCGGATAGATGGATTCATGGGAATACTATCCAGGACATTGCCCCTGAGGTGGTGCGTATGGTTGGCTGAAGGGCGTATTCTTCCATAACTGTAGTGCGGGCTCTGGATAATTGGCAATGGGTCAGCGACATTTGTGGTCCTCTTTCCTTGAGAGGGTTACAGCAATACTTGATGTTCTCAAGATACTGACAAGCATGTATGGATGCACTCTTCTTCTGGGCAGTTCTCCTCGAAGTCTTGCTACAAGGCTTTTTCATGGGTTCCGTTTCATTTGAGCCATGGAAACGTTTGTGGAAGAGTTGGGCTCCCCCAAAATGCAAGTTTTTCCTCTGGTTGGCAATAAGAAATAAGTGCTGGACTACTGATAGACTTAGAAGGAGAGGGCTGCAGTACCCTATTGTTTGTGTTCTATGTGACTAAGAGCAAGAAATAGTTCAGCATTTTTTTTCTCGAAAGCGCAGGAGAATTGTGCCCCATAATATATTAAGAAGAGGAAAGAGGGGGCAAAGAAGGCCAGTACAAAAGAGCCTCCGGAAGCATACATAAATGAATCCATTAGACCCTCCTTAGCTCTCAGCTAAAGGTACAGCTAGATGGCAGAGCCCCTTGGCACCAGCAATCTCCCATTGCGTCCTTTCCTCATTAGCAGCTCTAAGACTCATGGTAACACTGGGGTTGCAGCCATCAAAAACGCATTTGTTTCTATGTTTCCACAAGGTCCAGGCTCCCAGAATGATAAGGGAATCAAGGTCTTTTTTAGTGAGCCCAGTAGCAATATTCCCCACTGATTCCCACCAGCCTAGATATGAGCCAACATCAGGTTGAGGAGCCAAAGAATGCAGACCGAATTTCCTTAACAACAGGTACCAGAATTCCCTGGAGGAGCAGGTAACGAGGAGATGATCAATAGTTTCATCCTCTTGATCACAAAAGGGGCACTTCTCAGGATGACTCAGCCCTCTTTTAGCAAGTCTATCCGCTGTCCAGACTTGATTTTGTGCAACCAGCCAGATGAAGAAACGACATTTTAGCAAGGCCCAAGTTTTCCAAATTTTCTTGTGATGAGGGAAAATTATAGACCCCAAAAAGAAGCCCTCGTAAGCAGTCTTTGCTGAATAGATGCCATTAGGAGCAATACTGAAACATGTTTATCCTCAACCTCAGGCTGCAGCTGCCAAACTGAAGTCATATCCCACAACTGAAGATAATCTGTTAAGACTCCCACTGTCAGTGGACCTTTAATATCAGAGATCCATTTTCTGTCTGTAATTGTCTCATAATAGTCCTGCTATTGATAATCCTCTTGGGTATAATATTATACAAACTTGGAGCAAGGTCTTTAATTCGCTTACCATTTAACCACTTATCCTTCCAAAACTTTGTATTTGTGCCATCTCCCACCTCAGTAATGACCACCTCCATGAAGAAAGCTCTAGCTTTTCCAGGAACTTTTATGTGGAGATCAGACCAAGGGCGTGTAGGATCAGTCTTCTGCAGCCAGAGCCTCTGTTTACAAATCGTCCGACTAATCGCGATTAATCGCGATTAGTCGGGCTGGTCGCCGGTAAGTGGCCGACTAGGGGGACGACGCGATTTGTTTTTCTGGTCGTCCAAGTCGTCGATTAGGCGTCCAAATCGTCCGATTAATCGTCCGATTAGCCATTTCTGGTCGACCAGTGCATGGCGGGCTAGATGTGCTATTGGGCTTCACCGTTTTTGGGCCCAGTAGCCGCATAAATCTGTTGGCGCCCCTAAACCCTAAAGCCTCCCCTGTGCCTGCGCCCCTCTCCTAAACTTTCTGTCCTCTTCCGGCGGCGGCTGCTCCAGCCTCCAGGGCTCTCCACCGTCCACCAGCGCCGGCGTGCAGCTCATCCTTGAAGGTCGTCCCTGCCCCCTGCTCATCTACAAGGCACAAGATGAGCTTGTCATCCCTGCTCCCCTCCTTCCCCCTTGTCTGCGTCTGCAGTTTTGCATTCTGCACAGCAGTACCCATTTGTTTGGATGCTGCTGCTGCTTTTTGCTTGGATGCTGATCTGCTCTAGGTAGCAGACTAGCAGGTACTCTATTGTTTCACTTATGCTGCATTCCCTGGTTTCACTTATATATAGCTCATTCACTGGTTTCACTTATGTTGCATTGCTGCTAGCCTGCTACTGTTATATTTCAGTAATTCAGTTCCAAACTTCCAATTTAATTTCAGTTCTATATGGCTTATATGCCTAGAAATACATATATACATATATATATATATGGCTTATATGCCTAGGAATATACATAGGACAACTAGGGACGACCAGAGGCCGACCAGAACCGATTAGTCGACCTAATCGTCGCCCTAATCGCGATTAGGCGCCTGGTCGGTCCTGCCGGTCGACTAGCTGGTCGCCCGACTTGAAATCAGTGGCCAGAGCCAACGCATTCGAAGGGCCCAACATAAACAGTTCATCATCTCATGTGCAACTGCAGCTTTGCCAGGTAGTTTTGGCATGATATCCTATTTCCCTTGATACTAGGGGATCTCACCCATGTTGCTGATGAAATATCTTTTGCTGAATGGTGGAGAAAGGTGCTAAGAGCAGGAGGAAAGGCTTTAATAGCCTCATAATTTTGGGGTCGTGGTGCATATGGCTTACTCGAAACAAAGTTGTCTTCGATGGAGTAAACCCTTCCTTGAGCTCTGTTAAAAGTTTGTTTCTGAATGAGTTAATTTGCTGGGATAGGGCTGGAGCTAAGCAGTTAGCTAGCATTGGTCTTCCTGCTGTTATTAGTAGGGTCTAGGCTGGGTTCCAATCTGGTCTAGTGTTTCGGCTTGCCCTCTGGGCATTGTAATTTGGTCCTCTTGGACCTTTTCCCTCTCTTAATATAATGACGTGCAGTTCTCCTGCGCGTTCGAGAAAAAAAGTGTCGCCTGTGATCAAGAAGCTGAAACGACTCAGCATGTCTTATGTGCATATATTTTCTCTAGACAAGTGTGATCTCTCTCACCTTTCTGTCACTATGATCTCCAAGACCTCTCGCCGGCTCCTCTGGACATGGACTTCTTTGGATGGTGGATAATGTTAGATTGTGTGTGTGTGTGAGTGGGCCGCCACCACTGTTGGGTTGTCGGGCCATTAGGGTTAGAGTTGTGAGTCTATATATTGTACCTCATCTCCTATCAATACATCAAGTACTACAGTTTCCTAAATGGTATCAGAGGATTAGGGTTTCTTCCTCCCACGCCCACAGCCGCCACCCCATCTCTGCCCTAGGTTCGGCCACCGGCTTCCGTGTCGCCGCCCCCGGAGGCTCATCCTTCCCTCTCGGGGGCGGCTCCTCTCCAGCCGCCGACCCCCAGCCATCCCAGAACGGTGCACAGGTCATCGTGGTCGGCCTCGGGCCGCGTTTGGCCTCCCGTCGAATGGTGGCCCGCGGCACCTCGCCCTCTCTGCGTTCGGTGCCCCTACGCTCGTGGTGGCCGCTGGCCCCTCCTCCAGCTAGCGACGCCTTCCCCAGGTCGCGCTCTCGCCGCCGCACGTGCTCCGGCAATGGAGCTCCGGCGCCCTCCCCAAGCTCGCGCACTACCTGACCAGCGCGTCGGCGTCCTCGGCGGCGGCAAGGTTGCCGTGCCGCTAGCGCCTCGAGTGGCTCCCAGATCCGAGCCGACGCCGGAGCAAGAACAAGACGCTGCCAGCGGCAATGGCGAACGTCGTGGGGCCGCTTCCTCCTCTGCTGCCGCTGGACTGTGAGTCCGAGAGGTCCTCGCCGTCCCACACCGCGTCGCCAGAGTTCGAGTTCTGGATGGTGGATAGTGTAGAAGGATGAAGTAATGTATTGATAATATATGGGATACAATATATATATAGACTCAACCCTAACCCTAATAGGCCGGCAGCCCAACGGTGGTGCCGGCCCACACACACTCACACACACAGTCTAACATCCACACGCAGTCGCAACGGGGGCACCACACACGATGAGACTGGAGTAGAGGCCGAAGATAGGAGCCGACGGGTTGAAATCCCCCCGCAGGCGCAGCGTCGTGATGGTGTGAATGTTGCGGCTGGAGTAGAGACTGGTGTGTGCTCCAAGAAGACGGTAGCCCCTAGATGCCGAGGTAGCCGAAGTCGAGGTGGTCGCGGTCGGGAGCCACGCAGCAGAAGCCTGATCTTTGGGAGGGGTCGACATTCGAGCGTCAACGATCGGCAGGGCGACACAACAAAAGGGCACCGGCAAGCCGACCTTCCTGCTTCTTCGGTCGTCCAGACATCAAGGAGCCCCGCCAGGGAGGCCGACGGCAGCACACGCGTCTGCGCCGGTCATGGTGTCCGCGCCTGCGGCAGAATAGAACGGGAACGACGGATCCAGCTGGGAAAGACGCGATCCGGCCAAAGGGACGGCGGATCGAGCTGGGAAGGTCACAGCAACGAGGATCCGGCCGGGAAGGCCGCGGCAGCGACGGATCCGACGAAGGCGATGAAGGGGGTGGGCGGCGGGGCGGGTCCAGCCGGGCAGGGGCCTGCGCCGGACCTAGCAAGGGGTGTTGACGGCACCGGTGACGGGAGAAGCTCGAAGGGTGAGGCGCTGCTGGGCATCAGCGTGGGCAGTTAGGAGGTGGCCAGCGCGATGAGGAGGGCGGCACGTGGGAGGGTGCCGACGGAGGACGCAGCGAAGAGGAGGGTGCACGTGCAAGGGACGCAGCGAAGGGGAGGACAGGGAACCGAGCAGAGGGGCTGTTCGCGCCCTGCCCCATCTCGACGCGCGGAAAATGGGGCTCAGGCGCCGAGCGGCATGGATCCGAAGCTTGGCTGGCGACCTGGGAGAGGTAGTAGCAGCGGGAAGCCAGCTGGAGACCGCAGCCGCCATGGGGCTGGAGGCAGAGCGCCGGGCGCCCGGGAGGCTCAGGCTCGTCGTCGTCGCGCCCTTCTTGCACGCGTCGGGCTGCGGGTGCTGCGCAGGCGCCTTGCCGGTCAGCGCCTCCAGGACCAGCACGCCGAAGCTGTACACATCGGCCTCCTGCGACAGCCGCTTGTCGTCCTGCTGCTCGGGCGCCGTGTAGCACCCCAGCCGCGCGATGGCGTGCGTCGGGCTGAGCAGGAGCGCGAGGCCGAAGTCCGCCACGCGCGTCGCGCCGTCCTTGTCGAGCAGGACGTTGGTGGACTTGACGTTGTCGTGGGGCACGCCGGACGTGCGGTACTCCCGGTGGATGCACGCAAGCCCGCGCGTCGCGCTCAGCAGCAACCGCACCCTCGTCGTCCAGTCCAGCGCCGACTCTCCCGACATCTTGTGACTGTGGAGGCGGTCGTGGAGGTTGCCATTGGGGAGGTAGTCGTAGATGAGGAGCATCTCCTGCCTGGCATAGTGGAAGGCCCTGAGCGGGACGAGGTGCGGGTGGCGGAGGCGGCCGATGAGGTCCATGTAGCGGTGGAACTCGTCGCGTGCGCAGGGGTTGGCGTCGCGCAGCCGCTTCACGGCGACCATGCACCCTTCGCTCAGCACCGCGCGGTACACGGTGCCCAAGCTGCCCCTGCCGACCATCTCCGCGGACGCACGCAGCAGCTCCTCCAGCTGGAACCGGGTCCCCCGCCGCCCCTGCAGGTCGCGCCGCCGTGCGCCAGCGGGGAGGGGCGGGCGCGCCGGCGGCAAACGCGGCCGGCGGGCGCGGATTTGAGCCGCGCCAGATGGGGGCGCAGGGGAGGCGGCGGCTGGGAGGAGGCTGCCGGCTGGGAAGTCCGCGCCCGCGCCCTGGGCGAAGCCGGGGAAGGGGGACCCGGTCGCGCTGCCGTGCGCCGGCGGGGAGGGGCGTCGAGCAGAGGAGGGTGCTCGAACAGGGGCGGCCCTCAGCAAGGCGGCGGAGCTCAATGGACATCAAGCAGGGGTGCTCGGCTGGGGGAGCTCCGGCGCTGGATGGGGAAGAGAGGTGGGGCTGGCGGCTGCTGGGTGGAAGGGCCGCCCCGGGAGGGAGGGATGAGCCTCCCGGGGCGACGACGCGGAAGGTGGCTGTGGGGTTTGGGGCAGCCGGCGGCTGCTAGAAACTCTAACCCTAACCTAGTCCTCTGATACCATGTAGAAGGATGAAGTAATGTATTGATAATAGATGGGATACAATATATATAGAGATTCAACCCTAACCCTAATGGGCCGACAGCCCAACAGTGGTGCCGGCCCACACACACTCACACACACAGTCTAACAGATAGGAACCCGTCCCCGGCGGTGCTCACCGCCAACGAGCTATTCTCTGGTGGCATTGTGCTCCCGCTCGTAGCCCCCATCTCCTTCACCCTCGGTCGTGCCCTCAATGCCCGCGGCCATGGAAAGTTGTCGCCGCAGTGAGCCAGGCGCAGTCGCCGCCGCGGGCATGTCAGTCGTTGCGTCGTCCTTCCCCTACGCCTCCCACCCAGGTGTCGGCCTTCCTCCCACTCCTTTTCTCTGGTCGTCGAGGCTCTCTAGGGAGCAGCGTGTCGGTGACCCTGCTAGGGCACCCCGCCACCGAACCAGATCTGCGGCCAAGGAACTTGCTGTCGTCCTAGATCTGTGTCATAAAGCTCATCACAGCCTCCTCTCCCTCGACGGCGTGGACGAACCATGGCTGTGCCACCGGCTTCTCCCCTGCCTCGGCAGCCTCTCGTTAACGTCATCTATCTCCTCCCTAACTGCACCGACACCTAGCAGCGCCTTCTTCCTCTTCTTTACACTTCCCCCGTCGTCGGCGTCAAATCATTCATGCCAGGTCCGGCGCAGGCCCCTGCCCGGATGGACCCGCCCCGCCGCCCACCCCTTCATCACCTCCGTTGGATCGGTCGCTGCCGCGGCCTTCTTGGCCGGATTCACCGTTGCTGCGACCTTCCCGGCTCGATCCGCCGTCCCTTTGACCGGATCGCGTCTTCCCGGCTGGATCCGTCGCTGTCGTGGCCTTCCCGGCCAGATCCGCTGTTACCCCTTCTATTCTGTCGCGGGCGTGGCCACCATGACCGGCGCAGACGCGTGCGCTGCCGTCGGCCTCCCTGGCAGGGCTCCTCGACGTCCGGACGGTCGAAGAAGCAAGAAGGTCGGCCTGCTGGTGCTCTTTTGTTGTCGCCCTCGCCAATCGTTGACGCTCGAACGTCAACCCCTCCTGAAGAACAGGCTACTACTGCGTGTCTCTCGGCTAACTCGGTATCTTGGGGCTATCGCCCTCGGTCGTGCCCTCAATGCCCGCGGCCATGGAAAGTTGTCGCCGCAGTGAGCCAGGCGCAGTCGCCGCCGCGGGCATGTCAGTCGTTGCGTCGTCCTTCCCCTACGCCTCCCACCCAGGTGTCGGCCTTCCTCCCACTCCTTTTCTCTGGTCGTCGAGGCTCTCTAGGGAGCAGCGTGTCGGTGACCCTGCTAGGGCACCCCGCCACCGAACTAGATCTGCGGCCAAGGAACTTGCTGTCGTCCTAGATCTCTGTCATAAAGCTCATCACAGCCTCCTCTCCCTCGACGGCGTGGACGAACCATGGCTGTGCCACCGGCTTCTCCCCTGCCTCGGCAGCCTCTCGTTAACGTCATCTATCTCCTCCCTAACTGCACCGACACCTAGCAGCGCCTTCTTCCTCTTCTTTACACTTCCCCCGTCGTCGGCGTCAAATCATTCATGCCAGGTCCGGCGCAGGCCCCTGCCCGGATGGACCCGCCCTGCCGCCCACCCCTTCATCACCTCCGTTGGATCGGTCGCTGCCGCGGCCTTCTTGGCCGGATTCACCGTTGCTGCGACCTTCCCGGCTCGATCCGCCGTCCCTTTGACCGGATCGCGTCTTCCCGGCTGGATCCGTCGCTGTCGTGGCCTTCCCGGCCAGATCCGCTGTTACCCCTTCTATTCTGTCGCGGGCGTGGCCACCATGACCGGCGCAGACGCGTGCGCTGCCGTCGGCCTCCCTGGCAGGGCTCCTCGACGTCCGGACGGTCGAAGAAGCAAGAAGGTCGGCCTGCTGGTGCTCTTTTGTTGTCGCCCTCGCCAATCGTTGACGCTCGAACGTCAACCCCTCCTGAAGAACAGGCTACTACTGCGTGTCTCTCGGCTAACTCGGTATCTTGGGGCTATCGCCTTCTCGGAGTCTACACCGGTCTCTACTCCAGCTGCAACATTCGCACCCTCATGGCGCTGCGACTGCGAGGGATTTCAACCCGTCAACTCCTACCTTCGGCGTCTACTCCAGTCTCATCGTGTGAGGTGCCCCCGTTGCGACTGCGGGGGGATGTTAGACTGTGTGTGTGAGTAGGGCGGCACCATTGTCGACCCATTAGGGTTAGGGTTGTGAGTCTATATATTGTACCCCATCTTCTATCAATACATCAAGTACTACAGTTTCCTATAGATAAGGATAAACGAGTTGACCCCTGGTGATTTCAAGCTAGGCCTGAATTCTCTTATGTCTGATCACCTTGGTTGCATGGTTGTTGTGCAAGCACCGCAATGATGCTGTGTTCAATGGCTGATCCTATCATGCAGAGTTCTTAGACAGGTTTATGAAGAGGATCACCTTTGGTGTCTGGCTGGTGCCAGGGGTTTAAACCATATGGAGACGTATATCAGTTAAAGCTGGCGGGTAGTTCCAGTCATGCTGTTTTTTGGATCAAAAGGCACAAGTGTAACTTTGCCATAGCGTGGACGGGCGTGGATAGGTGCATGTGTAAATCAAATTGAATACTTACCAAATCATAAACACAGCAGAATAAAGAATATATAACGAGACTAAAAAAATCTTAATGCATATCAGATTGAGTGCTTACTCTAAGCATCTGCATTGGGTCACGTGGCCTCAACATAGTACTTCCAGGTCCCAGTATGGCACCAGGATGAACGTTTACAGTATTTTTTAAGCCTTGACCATTGGTGGGTGACATGTTTCCAAGAGAACCAAGCCTTGGAAAACCTGGCCTAGTAATTGGTGTGCCTCGATTTAGTCCAGCCATGATTCCAACACCATGGGCAGGTGGCATCATTCGGGCACCCTGATCAACACCAGATGGCAACACACCAGGAACAGGAACTCCAGGTTGCTGAAGGTTTCTGCCATTTACCATCTGGTTATAATGAATTCTTGATTGCTCGTCACCCTGTATCGAGGTTGGTCTAGGCACACCATACCTCTGAACATCCCTGCAATTGAGATTTTGCAGAAACAAATATAAACACGGAATGTTTTACATATCAGCTAGAGGATAATCAGACCATTTACCTAGAGGGAGCATTCAAAGGCAATGGTGAATTGCTTCCCAAAACCATACCAGGAGAACCTGGTAATCTTAAGTTCATATTTGATGTAGGAAGAGTAGCACCAACAGAGCAGTTATTGTTCGGAAGACCTAACCCACTTGTGTTGGATCCTGTATAACCAATAGAAAGTGCATCCGAGTTCGAAGGTCCATCGCAAAGGTCAAGTGGCCTATAACAAGATTAAAATTAGATAAAAAAAACATGGTGGTATAAATATGATATGAACAATATAGCAAGTTGTAAGTTCATAACATAATTAGATAAGAGAGGTAGTTCAAACTTCAAAGTGGATAGTTCATACGTCAAAATGACACCAGATAAGTTCCCTGGACATGCTTGAGAAAGTGCAAAACCATGAGAAGTATGAAGTGGATTTTTTTGCCTCAGCTCATGGATCTCATCCTAATAAGAAAAATATGTAGAGATATGAATATCACTGTGAGCAAATACCAATGATACAAAAAAAAAGGGTTCCAGATTGAAGGAAACATTAGAGGCAACTTATCAAAATAACTTAAATACTCCCTGTCCTGTAATCCAGTGTATTCAAAAATTGCATCAAAATATCAGGGATTTGTAGGGAAAAAGGATAAGCTTGTATCAAATTTTTGTGCTCTTGTATCATTAAATTATTATTATTTAAGTAAACTAAACACACATCCTTTAATCATGCGGAGGACAGCCATGTATATGTGGGAATTCCATAAATTACCAAATCAAGTCAGTGGTACATGCATCTATCATACTCTCTGAATTTGTCTAAATCACAAGAATACACTATTACAGGATAGAGGGAGTAAATATGAATATTCAGAAAAAAAACATGGTTCTGGTATCACCATACATCACATGATGGGTTGTGCCCTGACTTGAAATGCAAATTGAAATATTCAAAACTTTCAAATTAACCAAAAATAAGTATGGTTAAATCATATAGTGCATGATTGACTGTAATTTGAATTGGACTGCAAATTGAATTATACATCCTAGAAAAAACAAAAAACACCATAAGCAACTGTCAATAACATAATATAAGAGCCTATATTCATACCAATATCAATGCAAACATTTTTTTCAATGTCAGTTGGGATAACGATTTAGTAGCTCCAAAGAATAATAAAGGCATATATCACACAGAGGGGAGGATAAAAGACTAATCCATCAATGCACCAGAACATGTAGTTAGCATCTCCATTACTTTCCTTGCACATGCCTAAAACAGTTAAGTTGTCCTAACAAACTGCAATGACATGGTCTATCAAGTATCAAACAATAGCAAAAAAAAAGTACAAAAGAATGAGCAGATACTGCCTACATCCCAGAATGGCAACACATTCTGAACAGGGAACAGTCATACAAATTAGATTTACCCTTACAATATGTTGTCAATTGCTAATATCAATATCATCACAAAGAACTTTGAAAGTTTGAATACAAATCTATTGATGCAAGTTTATGTTCAAAACTTGTATTTAACTAATCTTTAGTCAGTTTGTGAAATTTGACTTTCCTAACACAAAATATGCTTATCATTTAGGGGCAGAGGGAGTAGTAAATTACATATGTTACCACTCCGATCGAAAACGTTGTTAGGACATTGACACTAATGAAGTAAAAATATAAATATTGTTTTATGAAAACATTCTTTAGCAATTATTCTAGTAACATAAATTTTATTACATTAATGTGTGTGATTCTTCATATATTGACGATTTGACGGTCAAAGCTCAAAAGATTTGAAGGGAACATGGAAGCAAGAGATTACAAACATATTACATCCCAACCACGAATCATTTATGATGTTTTCAAAAACATAACACTAACCTTTCTACGAGTTTGATGCAATTTTTGACCAAGCAATATTATTTTCTCAAAGTGTGTCTTGAGAGTCCCTTCCTCAAACGGTCCTTGAAGGCGCTGAAACAGTTGCCTTGCACTACCCTGGTATTAAAATAATGAGGGTCAGTGTTAAAGACTGATAGCAAAGTTCTCGTAAGTTGCTACGGTTTCCATTTATACTTGAGTATAGAGTATAAAACACAAAGTCATGTACTTCTGTTGGTTGGGTGGGTGTGAATGTGGGTTTAGAGCCAACAACCATGGTCTGATCCCCAATTGTATATAATTTTAGTTGTTTACCATTTAAATGTGAGGGGGTATAACGACGGTGGAAACCGTGGAAACTGATGCTCTATATAGTAGAGAAGAGTGTATCTTTGGTCAATACTCCATTCCAAATTATAAGAAATTTTGGTTTTTCTAGATACTTGTCTGCTATGCACTTAGATATACACTGTTAGAGATGTAATTGTCTTGCACTTCAAGCCATATTGGCCGAATATATATGGTCAACCCTCCACCTAAGGGTGCAGCGTTTCCCATCTATCTTTCTACATGGTATCAACAGTCTAGGTTTCTCTCCTGCTGCCCCAGTGCAGCAGCCGGCCAGCCGCCTACCCCGCCGCCACCCCTGTGGTCCGACCCTCCCTCCCTTGGGTGCCTCCTCCTACACACCCCCCCCCCCAACACCTGTCGGCACTCCTTTCCAGCCCTGATTGCCGGTCTGCATCTTGTCGTCCACCACCTTGTCGACCAGTCCATAGCAGACCAGCGGCAGCCTTCCTGCTTGGCACCCACATTCTGCAAGTCTACTCAGGCCTCATCCCTAGGCCAACACCACCATTGATGAGTCCCAGGCATCTCCAACCACCCATCCATGGCCGCAGCAAGCTGGGGCTGGTCTCAACCTGCCCCTGGGTGGCAGCGGCAAGCACCCTCCCCCAGCTAGGCTCCATCTGATCTGGTGGCTGCCCTGCAGCAGCTACAACCCCAAGGATCCAGTCGCTAGGTCCTCAACATTGTCGCCACCTTCCACATGCCATCCATCAGAAGGTATATTCCTCTCCCGCTTCCCTCCTTTCCACTCTACCATTACTGTTGACAATGGCAATCTCTTTCTGTTCTTGTCCAGGGCCACTCCCTTCTTCCAACTTCATCCTCTACTTCTCATCTTGGGCTCTAGGCAATGTTCTTGGTGTCCCCTCTCATTCGTAATCTATTGTCCGCTCGTCGGTTTACTCACAACATCCTTTGCTCCAATGAATTTGACCCCTTTGGTCTCTCTGTTAAGGATCTTCAGACCAAATGGGAGATGCTTTGCTGCGCTAGTGACGGCGATCTCTACACCTTCCCAGCCGCTCATGCCCATCCGTTTTACGGCACCATCGTCTTGGTCACCCCGACCTAGCTGCCTTACCCTACAGAATACCAGTCATCTCTTGTAATAAAATAGATCGCTCCATTTGCCACTCCTGTCAGCTTTGCAAACATATGCGGCTACCTCTCTTGTAACAAAATAGATCGCTCTATTTGCCACTCCTGTCAGCTTGGCAAACATATGCGGCTACCTTTTGCTAGTTCGAACTCATGCACCTCTGCTCCCTTTGAGCTTCATTGTGATGTCTGTACTTCTTCGGTTCCTATTATTTCGGGTTGTCTTTACTATCTTGTAATTCTGAATGATTTTAGTCATTTTTGTTGGATGTTTCACATGCAACATAAGTCTAAAATGCATTAGCTAATCACTAATTTCTTTCATTTCATGTGTACCCAGTTCAACTCGCCCATCAAGTGTTTTCAGACGAATAATGACAGAGAATTTTAACAATGCCACTGACTCCATCCATGCTTCTCATGGCACCCTATTACGCCTATCTTGTATTCCTGCCCATACACCTCCACTCAAAATGGGAAAGTTGAATGCATCCTCCATACGTTTAAAAATTCCATCTGCCCCTTCCTCCTTCATGCCTCCATATCGTCCCCTTATTGGGTCGAGGCCCTAGCAACAGACACCTACCTCATCAATAGGCACCCACCATCCACAATCACATGGCCCACAATTACATGCCCTTCAAGATTCTCCATGGCACGACCTCACTTCACCTATCTTTGAGTTCTTGTCCGCATGTGCTTTCCTAACCTCTCTGCCACTGCCCCTAATAAACTTGCTCCCTGATACATGGCTTGTATCTTCATCGGCTATCCCTCATCGCATAAAGGATACCACTACCTCAACCTTGCCACTCATTGTCATCATCGCCTGTCATGTCGTCTTCAACGAACAGGTCTGCCCTTCGCATCCTCCTCTACCCCATCCTTGTGTTCTTTCGATTTTTTTATTACAAATGATGTTGTGCTTCCCCTCGTCGTCTCTACTACAATCACACTGTCCTCCATGGGTGTTGAACAGTCGCTCTCTTCCACGAGCGCTTCATCGTCGCTTTGTAGTATCTTGTTGACACTCATGGAAAGCTCTCTTTCACTGAGAGCATCTTCAACAATGCCTCAAACTAGTGCCTCAAATTGAAATATGGGGCTCTACACAGGAAAAACTACTCCAACAGTGCCCTATTTCATAAATTTTTGTCAAAAAACTATAGGGCACCCTCTCAAGTGACTCAAATATACTACACCGTAGTGGGCTGCCCTATAATCTAGATTTGGAGCTTTACTGTTGGAGCGAGGTGTTTTATTGGTGCCCTAAATTCTATAAAATATACTTATTTTCAAATTATAGGGTATTTTTATAGGTCACATTGTTGGAGATGCTCTGACGGCACGCCTATTGCTCATTTGACAAAGTATCAGAGCCTCATCGTCGCTTTGTAGTATCTTACACTTACTCGGCTCGACTTGGCGTATGTTGTACAACAGGTTTGTTTCTATATGAATGATCCCTATGAGCCCCGTCTTGTGTTGATTAAGTGTATCCTCTGGTACATCAAGGGCATGTTGTCCTATGGCCTTCACATCGTCATTGGCCCGATCTAGACCTTGACTGCTTACACAAATGCAAACTCAGCTGGTTGTCCTGATCCCCGACATTTTACCTCCGGTTATTGTGACTACCTTGGTGATAATCTCGTCTCTTGGCCCTCAAAACGCCAGACGACTCTCCCGCTCCAGTGCCAAAGCAGATTATCGTACCATCACCCATACTAGTTAAGGCAACTAATATAGAAACTTCACATCTCCATTCTTTCGACGACCATTGTGTATTGTGATAATGTGAGTGTTGTATATATGATGGTCAATCTAGTGCATCATCACCGCACAAAGCATATTGATTGACATAGACTTCATCCATGAGGTCACATTGGGACAAGTTTAGGTGCTCCACGTGTTGTCCTCTCACTATTTCACCGATATCATGACCAAGGGCTTGCTTGTTCAGTTGTTTACTGAGTTTTAATCTAGTATGTGTCCATGATTCTCCCGTGCACTGCGGGCGAGTGTTAGAGATTGTACTCCAAGCCATGTTGGCTTGCATTGTACTCGAAGCCATATTGGCCCTATATATATGGTCACCCCACACACACATAAGGGTATGTGGTGTTTCTCATCTATCTTTCTACACTATGTCTATATACGTAATAAAAAGCAATGTATCTAGAGCCAAAACATCTTATAATTTAGATCAGAGTGTGTTGCATTGTTGAAGAAAAAAATTCATTTCCTTTCTATAATCGCCATAATATTTTTGGGAAAGATGCAGCAGATAGAAGCCACTTGACCGAAAATCTAGAATCGTAATCTTCCAAAAAAAATCATTTCCATATACAAGCTGAGAAGTGAAATAGATGAAAGAATAATGGAATTAACCTTTGGAATCCCAGGCAATGCAGAAGGATAGTGTTGAGATGAGCCTGAGTCATCAGCGCTGTCAGCACCGTCGCCACAACTTTTATCCGTGAGAAGTTTATGGCGTTCCTTACACTCATTAGGCCGTCTGTATATGCACTGCGAAGAAGATGCTAAAATCTTGAATCAAGTAATAAAATATAAAATGTTTTTCAATTAGCAACAGACTATTGCAAGTTTACAACAATTAAGATCCAAAGCCCTGGAATATTATATACATAAATCATTTACAAAGAGGAACACAAATAACATAAACTAACTCGTAACAGGTTGCAACAAAATAGTTGCATGGCACATTTTGATGATTCAGGAGAAAAGTAAATGACTGATAACAAATTAAAACAGTTATCCTCAATAAAATGTTACCTTCAATTGGATGATGCTGTTAAGGGCATCGCTAACCAATTCCCAGTTTTCACCCATATCATGGACAAGGACAACAAGAGCCTGGTGTGAAAGGAAATTAGTGTATTGCCAACCAATAAAAAATAAGACCCACAATATTGCAAAGACAGTAACCTGATCCTCAAAACTTGACCATGGACTTCCAGGACCTGAATGACCAGCTGGCATCTAACAAAAAGATAAGAATTTTAGAAAGCTTTTTCAATAAGAAGCACAAACTACAAAAAGCAAAGAGTGGCCACTGTGGCACTGTCTAGTGGCGTGCAGCAAAGTGTGCCTCCCCAAAGAGCTTGGTGGATTTCTTGGAATTTCTAATATCCAAACCCTTGGCTGGGCTCTTCGGTTGAGATGGTTGTGGTTGAAGAAAAATATATCCTACTCATCCTTGGACAAATTTTCATGTGCCGGACCATAAGTGTGCCAAAGCATTCTTCTCTATTGCTGTGGTTTCAGAGATTGGTAATGGTGCTGCGACTTTGTGTCGGACTGACAAGTATATTTACAGCCAGATCTTGTCCCTCAAGTCTTGGTGTTACTTCCCAAAAGAAAAAAGGAACAATTGAACAGTTCTAAAAGCTTTAACTAACCTTAGCTGGGTTCAGGATATTGAGGGTGCCTTATCTGCTCAAGTTTTCAGTGTGTTTCACCCTTTTGGATCTCATCTCAAAAGTGGTACTAAAATCAGAGGTGGGAGACACTGACATTTGGAGGCTCTCTGGTGATGGGCATTATTCAGAAAAATCCACCTAGGAAAGCCTGTTTCTTAGTATGGTAATTTTCAGTCCTTATAAGAGGATTTTGAAAACTTGGGTGTCTAGGAAATATCGTTTTTTAATGAGGGTAGTGGTACGTGAAAGGTGTTGGACGGCTGATCAATTGGCACAGAGGGGGCTTCCTCACCCTTCCTGCTGCCCCCTTTGTGACCAAGTTGAGGAAAATATTAACCACTTGATGTTGACATGCCTCTTCACACAAGAATTCTAGTTTTTCCTTCGGTGGCCTGTCAGCTTAAACATTATCACTCACCAATCTGATGAGATCTCCTTTGAGGATTGGTGGTGTTAAGGCCCATTAGATTGTCTCCTGTAGAGTGTGTAAAATAGGGGACGCGGAACTGTATATGACACTGTTTGCAGAGACAAGTTTGAAATGGGGATGGGATAGGGGATCTGTTGGAGATAGCCTTAGGCCCAGGCCTACTACCTATATATATTCTATAGTCCATAGGGACTAGTTATCTGTTGTTTATCACGAGGTTAGTAACATGGTAACAAAGCAGGTTATTGTTAGGGTTTTCTAATCTTTTTTTAGCCATCGTAGTGGTCTTCCCTTCAGTCGTTGTCGTGGCACTTCTCCCGGCCGCCGTCGCGGCCATCCCCGTTCGTTGTTCGTTAGCGCGTCCGTCGTCGCGGCAGTCCTCGCCTCCATCCACGAGGCCGCTGCGCCTCTCTGCCTCGTCGTCTCGGTCACCGCCACGACTCCCTCTGCAAGAAGATCCGTGCCCCAGCTCCCTCCTCGCCAGCAACAGGCCCCTCCATCAAACGTGGCTCCCTGCGCGCGCCTCAAGATCCGCGCCCAATCGTGCCTCAATCTGAGCCGCCGGTCACGTCCCCTGCACGTGCGCTCTCATCCGCGGAGGCCATCTTCCACCTCGTCGCCAGGAACCGCTTCAATCTTCCACCAAGGACTTCGGTGTGCCCTGTTGCTATTGTGTGAACCGTCCACTGCTCCTTCTGCACCAGGATTTTGTGTTCAGATTGCACTAAGAGGCCACGGTTTACTATTCCATTTGACTAAAGATTCATCAGTTTTAGCAGCTGATAGGAGCAATGCTACTACAATCAAGACTTGGCAAATCAATGATGGCAAGGTGACGGTTGCAATGGTCAATAGCACTAAACCATCTATGATTATGAACTTGTCCAAATTCACAACTTCTAAGGCTATTTGGTCTCATATGAAGGACCGTTTTGTTCAAGATAGTGGTGCTCTTTTACATACTCTTATGCAGCAGACTCATGTCATTGAGCAACATGATATGTCCTTTGATGAATATTACTCAGCTTTTGATCGTCTTAGGAGTGCATTGCCCTCCATGGTGCCTGCTTGTAAAGTTGTGCCTTGTCCAGCTCATAAGTTCATTGAGAAGTTCTTTACCTACAAATTTGTTATGGGACTTTAGCTGAATTTGATTCTCTTCGTGCAAGGTTGCTTCATAGTTTTGATACTCTCACCATGGCTCGCGTGTTGTCTAAATTATTTGCCGAAGAGACTCGTCTTAAGTCTGTCTTCTATTACTGGTGTTGGTGTGTGTTGGTCACTGCTCAGATCCCCAAGAGTACCTCTTCTCAGCGTTGTGAGCATTGCAAAAAGACCACTCATCACTCCGAGAACTGCTTTGCTAAGTTCCTAGAGAAGTTAGCTGATTTTCGTGCACGTCGTGTTACTCGTGGTCGTTGTACAGGACCATCTCCTAGAGGCTCATTTGTTGTTGCTACTTCGTCTGTTGGTGCTTTGCCATCATCTTGGGTTCTTAACTCTGGAGCCTCATTTCATGTGGCATCTGATCAGTCGTGGCAGGCGTCTACTACATATGTCACCGAGGGTGTTCCCATTCGAACTGTTGATGGTACATTATGTGATGTTACCAACAAGGGTTCTCTTTCAAATCCTAATTTTATTGTCCCAAATATTTTCTTTGTACCTGACTTATCAATGGATCCGCTATCAGTGGGACAAGTTACATATCACAATTACTTTGTTGAATTTGATGACTCATCTTGTCTTGTACAGGATCGGCGCACAAGGGGTGTGAATATGTGATTGGGACTGGTCGTCGTCGTAAATCTTCTCCTCTCCTCTACATCTTGGACACCTTGTGCCTTCCTTCATACCATACCTCTCCAGCTCATGTGCTTGTTGCTTTGGCCCTTGCTGCGTTGCCCAGTGGCATCATCGTCTTGGTCATTTATGTGGATCTCGTATGTCTAATCTAATAAAGTCAGGATGTTTAGGCCCTACACATGTTGAGTCTAGTTTTCATTGTAAAGGTTGTTACCTTGGAAAACAGATACAGCTTCCATATTTTACTAGTGATTCTCATTCTACAAGACCTGATCTTATTCACTATGATGTTTGGGGTCCTGCACTCCTGCTCATGCTCCTTTTGTTTAAAAAGGTGGTCATAAATATTATGTCATTTTTATTGATGACCATTCTCGTTATACTTGAATTTACTTCATAAAACACCACTCAAAATTGATTTCTATTTACAAGACCTTCGTGTGCATGGTTCACAGCCAGTTTTCTGCTCCCATTAAAAATTTTGGTTCTAATTCTGGTGGTGAATTTTTATCTGATAATTTTCACCAGTTATTGACCTTAGAGGGTACAGTAGCTCAACTTTCTTGCCCTGGTGCTCATGCCCAAAATGGCATTGATGAACGCAAACATTGTCATATTATAGAGAGTGCACGCACTCTTTTGGTATCTTCTTTTGTTCCTTCACATTTTTTTGGCTGAAGCTGTTTCTTATGGCAAAACACCTGGTAAGTTCTTTTTGGGACACCTCAACGATATGACCACCTTCGAGTGTTTGGATGTACGTGTTATGTCTTGTTACCACCACGTGAGCGGACTAAATTGACTACTTGATCTGTTGAGCATGTTTTTCTTGGATATAGTCCTAAACACAAAGGCTATCATCGTTATGATACATCTACTCGTCGTATTCGTATTTCTAGAGATGTGAGTTTTAATGAAAATCGCCCCTTCTTTCACAACCAGTACACTAACTCATATTGTCCCAAAGAATCCACCTCCTTCATGTGTCTTCCTTCCATTCCTGAATTTTCATTTGCACCATCATCTTCTATATCCACACCTGATGACCTCATTCCCATAACACCACCTTCCACCTCCATGGCACCTTCACCTTGCTCTTCCAAACCACCTGTCATCCAGACCTACATTCGTCGTTCCTGCTCTATTTCCACGGCTAGTCCTGATACTGATCATGTTCTAGATTCTTGTACTAACAATATTGGGCCTCATGATGCTTTTAATCAGGGCTATCGTCTTCGTGATCGTGGCTCCATTGAACCTCTGGATCGCTACAGTTTTCCGCGAGCTGGTGTGGCAATTGTTGAACCATCCACTTATCAGGAGGCTTCTGGGATTCCTGAGTTGTAATTTGCTATGATCAACGAATTGTCTGCTCTTGAACGCACTGGCTCATGGTTTTCAACAGATTCAAGGACTTGATTGTGATGAGACTTTTGCACCTGTTGCACATATGACTATTGTTCGTACCTTGATTGTAGTTGTAGCCTTATATTCTTGGACTATCTCTCAGATGGATGTCAAAAATGCTTCTCTTAATGGTGATCTGCATCCTCCTCCTGGGGTTGATGCTCCCCCAGGGCATGTTTGTCATCTCCGGCGCGCCTTATATAGTCTGAAACAAGCTCCACGTGCTTGATTTGAGAGATTTAATTCTGTCATCACGGCTACTGGTTTTTCTTCTAGTGATCATGATCCTAAATTATTTATTCATATCTCTCCAAAAGGCCGCACTTTACTTCTATTATATGTGGATGATATGATGATTACAAGTGATGATTCAGAGCATATTTCTCATGTTAAGAAGCATCTTAGTAAGGAATTTCATATGTCTGGTTTGGGTCCTCTTACCTATTTCTTGGGCATTGAAGTTCAACATACTCCAAAAGGTTTTTATCGGGCACAGTACAAGTACATATAAGATCTTGATCGCTCTGGACCTACCGATACACACACAGTTGTGACACCAATGGATATTCATTTACAACTTCGCCCAACTAACGGGACACTACTAGCAGTTCCATCTCGATATCGACATATTGTGGGCAACCTTGTTTTCCTCACAATCACCAGGCCTGATATTGCTCATGATCAAGGTTTTAAAGTCGTCCGACTAATCACGATTAGTCGCGATTAGTCGGCCTTATCGCTAGAGGGAGCTCGATTAGGGTCTCCGACTCGACTAGAGCAACTAGGAAGCGATAGTCGTCCTAGTCGCCGACTAATCGCGATTAGTCATCCGACTAGGTATAGTCGTCGACTAGTTTTGCCAGTTTTGGGCCACTAATCCGATCTCTGTTACATGGACCGGCCCACCATCTGTACAACACAAACATTGTTTTGCCCTACTTGTACCAATACGGTACACGCATTACACAGCACAGTCGCGCTCGCGCGTGCACCCTTCTCCAGCGCTGCCGCACCTTCTCCATCGTCGTCGTCCCCTGTTGTGCTCCGGTGGCCCTCTGCTCGAGCATCAACTGCACCCCCTCCGTCACACGACGGCTGTAGTCTGTAGAGCCCCCCCCTCCAGCGTTGTTTTGCAAAATATAGCATATAGTACATGTATGTATGCAACACTATCTCTACTCTTCAAAACTTCCTCCACGATCTTATCAGAACCATTAGTTTCTGCCTTCCCCAGCTATCCTCGCGACCCACTAGGCCACTACGGCAATGTCCCTAGGACATCTCTTGATCTCGCAAATCTTGGGTCCGCCACTGAATCAGTGTGCTGCTGAAATCAGTGTATTGTTGTCCTGCTACAACCAGTGTACTATTCTATTGCAGTCCTGCTACAACTTTATATATTGATATATACATATGGTCTTGTTATAGGTGGACGACTAAGAGTCGACTAGACTCGACTAATCGAGCAAATCATCGACTAATCGCGATTAGTCACCTTATCGGTGCTTAGGCGACTAGAGTTGACTAGCCGACTTTAAAACCTTGCTCATGATGTTCGTATTCTAAGCCAATTTGTATCAACACCTACCTCAGTTCATTATGGTCATTTGCTTCATGTGCTGAGACATTTACGCGGAACAAGATCTAGATGTTTACTCTATGCTTCTGATAGCCCAATTCAGCTTCATGCTTACTCCGATGCCACTTGCATAGTTGCATAGTTGTTAAGGCGGTAAGGCGAGTGATCCCATTGAACGTCGCTATATTACAGGTTATCGTATTCTCCTTGGATCCTCTCCTATTGTCTGGAAATCCAAGAAGCAAGCGACAATATCTCATTCAAGTATTGAAGCAGAACTTTGAGCTCTTGCTATTACTACTACTGAAATTATTTGGCTACACTAGCTCTTAGCTGATCTCGGTGTCTAACATGAGCACTATACAGATTTCCCATAATCCAGTGAAGCATGAACTTACTAAACACATTGGTGTTGATGCATCGTTGACTCGGTCTCATTGTCATCAGAAAACTATTGATCTTCAATATGTGCCCTCAGAATCTCAATTGACAGATTTCTTCACCAAAGCACAAACCATAGCACAACTTCAGTTTCACTTGATCAAACTCAATGCTTCAGATCCTCCACTTCCACCTTGAGATTGAGGGGGTGAGGGTGTATGATCACTTAAGAAAAGGTCAGGACTACATCATCTTAGAGGTCTGGACATTGTGGAGTCCTCGTAATGGTTGTGTTTAATGGTAAACCTCCTAACCTAGCTAGAGCATTACTGCTTGCTAGTAAGGAGCTTCATTTTTGAGGTTTCTCGGGTTGAGAGGCATCAATCGCCTCCTTGCCCAGCGGCCGATTGTGTATTGATTGTGATAGTGGTCAACTCCAAATCTTGTTAAGGGCACGACTGTTTGTGATATATATATATATATATATATAGTCCATAGTGACTGGTTATCTATTGTTTATCCCAAGGTTAGTAACAGGTGGGACAGAAGCTCAGGGAGGGTGTCTGATCACTTAACAAAGGGTCAGGACTACATCATCTTAGAGGTCTGGACATTGTGGAGTCCTCATAATGGTTGTGTGTTTAATGGTGAACCTCCTAACCTAGCTAGAGCACTACTGCTTGCTAGTAAGGAGCTTCATTTTTTAGGTTTCTCGGGGGATGAGAGGCATCAATCGCCTCCTTGCCCAGGGGCCGATTGTGTATTGATTGTGATAGTGGTCAACTCCAAATCTTGTTAAGGGCAATAACTAGAATGATAATTACCAAAAGATAATAATACCTTGAGTCCTTTACTTTTTCTTCCACGGGTGCTGATTTTTATAACCCTCGTAGGATTTGCCATGTTGCTCATTTGTGATGCAGCAAGAGAGGCCATTGGACCAATTGGTTTAAGAGCTTCCAGTGAAATATCTGGTGCTTGGTTCAACAATTTAGGCTTCTTAGCAGCATGTAAGCCATTAACCACTGTTGATAAATCAATAACACCTAACATGTGAGGAGCCATTCACATTCAAATGATAAGAACAAGTTGTGCCCATGTGACATTAGTGAAAATATGATGATGAAGTATGCTATCCGAAGAATAGATAAAGAGAGTACCAAAATTCTCATTTGTCTCCGGTCTCTTTTTAATATAATCCTTCTGGTACAGAATAGAGAAAACATGTTAGATACTAAGTATAGTGATGTTAGGTTATCTTGTCGAATTCCCAGATCTCAGCATTAGAACACACAAAAGAGCACTAAACTACATGATGCACGTCTAAATTCATTTAGTAAAAATATTTGTTTTCAGAACCTTAAATCATTTCAGACCATTGTTGAGCAATTTGTGACTAAATAGAAGTATGGATATCCACCACAAAACTTAAACCTTGACATAAGATGTAGTTGCAAACATAGTTATTAAGGCGATAAGGCAACATAAGGCGATCGACCCCCTTTTTACATTTTTAGACAATGAAGCGTAAGACGAGGTGACAAAATTTATTTAGAACAAATATTTTATTTATGTGTGTGTGTGTGTATATATATATATATATACATATATATATCACTAATTCATACTTAATAAGCTAGCACAATCTTAAAACCTATTAGGCCCATTTCTGCCTAGTAGAAGAGAGAAACAAAACAAGAAAAAAGAAAGAAAAAACCCCAGGTACAGCCCAACATACCAGGGTTAACCTAACCATCTGCCTATCCTCTCTCTCTCTCTCAGGCTCTCAGCCGCTCTCTCAACGGCCGTCGTCGTTCTCCTCTCTGTCCCTCTCCCCCGTGCCACCACCGCTCTCTTCTCTCTCCCTCTCCCCAGCACGCCACCACTGTGCCTCGCCTTGATGGCAACAGGACGCCTTACGAGTCCAAGCTCGCCTTACCGCTTAAGTGACGCCTTAATAAACTTGGTTGCAAAGACCTATTCCAAGCAATATAATCAAATATAGCAGAAATAATATACCTGCTCATACTGAGCTATCATATCGATCTGAGATCTATGATCATAATTGCCCTGAAAAAAACACCAGAAACTTCCTCTATCAAACAAAGCCAACAACAAATATAATTAAAATTTTGCACAAAGCATTAACCTTTCCGGGAGCCCTCAGCGAACAAGATTCGGACACATTTGGTAGTGCCTTGTACCCTGGGTGCTTAGTCTTTTTCTTCTTTTTAGATTTTGTCGACACCCCACTACCATCATACAACAATTGCCTGTCAAAATCAACAGTGGACTCTATATCTGCGTTCTTCCTAGAAAATGACCCTCCATGTAATGAACTTTGATCATCTTGACAGGAGTTTGTATCTCCACTAGATGCGTCCGTTTTATTTGTGAATTGAGGGGTCCCAGAAGCACCAGCAGGAAATGGACTCACAACCCGCTGCCTAGCTGCTGTGCGGATGCCTTTTATAGGAATGGAGAGGAAGTCTGTTCGTTTGCCATTCGATAAGAGTTGCTGGTTTCCGGATTTACTTTCCAAATAAGGTGGTTCGTAAGGACTGTCAGCACCAATTTCGTATGACCTTGCGCCATTCATCCTCTGCAGCAAATGGTGCTTCTTTTTGTGACTATTTTTTGATGCCAAACCACCATCATAAGCTCCAGGCAATAAGTAGGCGTGTGCCTCACTTTCGTCATCTCCATATGCATTCTCCGTAGGGACATCTAGACCAAATTTAGGGTTGGCAAGAACATGAAAAAAACACATAATAACACAGTAAATTAGAGAATAGTGGTATACAGTTCATGTTGGTAAGAATATGGAACACATAATAATACCTGTGACAGATGCATATGTTGATGGCTCATAATCATCCTTGAGCACAGTGTCACCAACTTTCTGGAACAAATATATAAGTCCATTTTTACCACAAAGAGAAGGGCAGAAATGCAAATGGACATAACAGTATTGTGTCAACATGTATCTTATAGCCATTTCTTGTTAGCAATTTAGTGTTGACAAAGTAGCTATAACACCCAAGATTCTATATCCCATAATACCAAACAAAATACATAAAGCAGATACTTGGGAAGAGACTAGTGCAATTTGTACCTCCACTGCTTAACATTGACACATGAAACTTTCTTCGAAACCAGCAATTGAAGATCAATAACAAGTGAAACGACAGCAACAACAAAGCCTTTACTCTTAAGCATGTTGAGGTACACTAGTGAATGATGCTCAACAAGAGCCATAAGAACCAGAGAGAGAGAAAGAAAGCGAGAAAGACAAAAACAATTTAGTAACATAGTATTACTCTTAACCATTGCAAAATGATACACAAGTGAAACACTTGGCCATGTGTTCTACCAAAAATATAAATGTTTCAGTGTGTGCTCAAGTTTTCGACATTTAAGGGCATGTTTGCTTTGCTCCCAGACTGCTATGCCTGGCACGAGCATCGCCCTTAGGCATCCGGTTTCGGAGGCAGGCAGCTCGCCTGGGATGCCAGGAAGCAAACACGCCCTTAACAAATAACCTGATGATCAAAAAAATGCAAGGGTGTAATTCAATAAATCTTAGAGTACCACGAGTATCTCATTACCTTGTTATTATAAATAAGGAGACGCTCCATAGACTCCCTGTATGCCTGCATTGCACCGGGTGCTACGCCATAAAAGAGATTTGCCTGAAATTAGGGGGGGGGGGGGTCATTACCATTTTTTTCACCTCCTGTGAGATCATATCAAGTTTTACTTTTTATTAAAAAATAAAAAGAACTTGATCAACCTAGGGTAGATGGCATTGTACGAATAGGCACCCAAATTTGAGCCAAAGGAGACACAAGTCTGAGAGATGTAACCCAAGTCTCCCACCAACTGAGCTAGGAACAGTTGCTGTATCAAGTCTATTTACTAGCACTTTGATGAAATGAAGAAATAAGCAAAATGATATAAACAAAGAAACAGAGTGTTCAGAGAGATTACTTCTGAAAGTTGATCAGGTACTTTCAAAATGCCAAAATCATTTAGCCTGTCAGGAGTTGATGGTGCTTCGGCTAATGGCAGAAATTCAGATGCATTAATGTTATACTCAAGAAGCCTAAGTGCAAAGCTCTGAATAGGAGACTGACGGGACTTTTCTTGCTCCAAACACTCCTCATCCTGTACAAATTCAAATAACACCTCAATATCATATGTGATTATGCGAGATACACCAAGCTATATAAACATGAAGCTCAAGTGTCAAGAGCCATAAACAATTCCATTAAACTGCAACGCTTACAAATAAGCATGAAGTCCTTAAGGCTATTCCAGCAGCTTACTCATCCCTATACCCATATTCAAACTTCACTATATGAACAGTATAATCTACAGTGTAAAACAGTGTTTTTGGTGACCATCTGGGTGAACTGCTGGACACGGTCTAAGCATTCTGGCACACTAAAAAAATAATCAGCATATTCATTTTGCTTACCGCTTTTCTGGTTTTGACCCCACCAAGCTTATTTTCCTCTAGCTCATTCGGTTGCTGTATTTGCATTGGTTTAGGAATACCACCACTAGCTCGTAAAGTATGGACTGAACACCAAAAGTTCATAATACCATTGGCTAGAACTCTAGCAACAGATTTCTGCTTTCTCTGAATGCTTGCTTCTTCAAATGCCGCTCGACCTCTAGAAGAAATCCAATGGGACATCTGTGCTGCGACTGTATTTTTCCACAAACGCTCCTGTTATGGAAGCAAGTTGTTCAAATAAGCTTTACGAATCAACGATGGGGAGCTGCAAAATATTTCAGTTTATAGAAGGAACACTTGAGGAAGAACCTGTGTGAAGTCATTTGCCATCCAGACCATCTCCTCCAGAACAAAATCCCAGTGGCTCTTCTGCTTCTTCTCTAGAGAAATATTGCAGAGAGACCATTCACCAGCCCTCTTAATATTTGCCTGTCCCAAGTAATGTGTTTCCCCTTTTTAGAAGCAAAAAAGAGCACTATGAGAAAGGAGGGGATTAGATACTAGGTATACCTCTATATACCGTGCCCTTCTGAGGATAGCATCTTCGTGATCCTTCTTTGCCACGACAGAATCTTCATATTCCTTCTTTGCTACCTTCTCCTGATCTCTGCTAGATTTCTCAACATCATTTTCTACAAAGTTACTCACATCGCCTGTGTCTGAAGCAGGGAGCACAATAACAGACACTAGCTTTTGGGCAACACTCGATTCACTTGCATTGTTTCCATCAGAATCTTTACATTCCTCCATGTTCCCTTTTCCCTGATTAGAAGAAGCATGCTGTTCTGCGTTATTTTTTGAATCTACTGCATTGTTAGAAACTTCTGTTCCATCTTTTGCATAAAAGAAATTGCTAAATTCAGGATAGACAGGAGTAGAACTGTCATTCAAAATGACAGGCCCACTACTAACTTCCAGTTGACAATCTTTCTTGTCATCCTTGTCATCAGGTAGGATCTCATTCAAGCCTTCATCAGCCATTTCATCTGCATTCACTGGTACAAGATTCTCATTTTGGTCTGGATGTTCAGTAACAGCTTTGGCAGCATATGCATGAATTGGATCAACTTCATTTTCATTCAAACTAGCACTTTTCACAGCAGAGTAAGGTGCTGCACCATTGTTATCCATACCATATGCATGAACGTCAACCACACTTACCATAGATGGGTTATTACCTGCCTTCTCAAGAGTTTGTGCTTCTTTCAATATTTCATTGGATATATATGGGAGAGAACAAACTATCCTTGAAGCAGCTACTTTTGAAATAGCATCTGGGGATTCCACAGAAACAAATGCAGTAGCCATCTGATCACTTACAGTAAGACGAGAATTATCAGGCACACTATTTGGTGAAATCTCCATAGCAGGACTACCATTGTTGCTGTTTGATAACTCGTTTTTTGGTGCTTGATTGCCTTCAGGAATTGCTTGAACATTTTCTGTCTCCATTTCCACCTTATCATTCAGTAATGATGCATTTGTCACCATATTTTTAGAGTTAGGACTAGTCGGTTTTGAATCACCAATGGATGAAACACCATTATCCTCAGTCTTGGTTTCTGGGATTAATCCTGTCACATCTTTTTGCTGAGAACTTAATGGAGGAATTGGTGGGTACATAACAGATAGACTATATGCATTTTCTCTGATAGGCTTTGACCTACGTCGTGCATACGCTTGGCTCTTTGGACCAAGACGGAACAACCCAGAATCTTCTTCTTTTGCATTGTTCTGACCATCACAGTGCAGGAACTGCTCAGCTTGAGCTGAATTAGTTCTCTTAGTTCCATGTTTCACAATTTTATCCACACCCAGGTTGCTGGCATCTCCATCCAAAAGCGTAAGATTATCGGCTGTATTGCCTTCACGGCACAATGAATTTCCTGGCTTGTCGTTGCTTTCAACAGAATCTCCATGAGATGACGTAGCAAATGCAGAACTACCTTTGGCCTCACTGCAGTACAACAGACACAAAAGGCTTAGATGAATAAACAATGTTATCAAATGATAGATTATTAATTAGGATGAATAAACAATGTTATCAAATGATAGATTAGTAATTAGGTATCACCTTATCACATTTTGTTCAGCTATCTGTTCTGTCACAGAAGTGGACTGTACACTAAGGGAAGCTACATGGCCAAGTTTGAAATCCAAGGGATTGCCTCCCTGCAACAATAAGTAAACAAACAAGGAAAAAAGTTCTGACGCAAATTCAATGTGCAAACCATAAGGATGACAATGCAAACCTTCTCAAGAAATTCAAGCTCTCTCCTTCGTTCTTCACGGACATCATATTCCTGCCTGGAGTTTTGCATTACTGAGCATCAGGTATGCAGAGAACGAATATGCAAGTTCAGAGCAAGGTCTATTAGTTTATGTACCTGAGCTCCTCCTGAGCTTTCTCTATGGCTGCACGGCGTGGTGAAGCTTTAGTGTCAATGCTCACACCACATTCAGCAATACCTCCCATAGAGCACAGCTCAATAGCCACTAGACCAGAGAAGCACAGTTAGCCCATGCATCATTATATGCGCATATAGTCAGCAGTGTGTGCCATTAAACTGCACAGTATCTTCTCAGATTCCCAAGTCCAGAAAAGAGACACGCTGTTTCCTGCAAACCAAAAGCCATTCAACATACGCCCAATTGATGATATAACAAACAACGAACCACTCGGAGTTTCTAACAGAAACGTAGTCTAATCACAACAATGCAATGAGCCAATGACATACTTTGACATAACAGCATGTGACAAACAAACGAGAGCAAGCACTGCAAATGACATGACATCCCTTGCCAAATTAACAAGAAATAGCAGCATTTACCTTATCAAGTAATAAAAAAAATATGACCTGACAGGCTGCTTAAACGATGTTATTAGTTTCCAACCAGAGGAAAAGTCCAGGACCGTCAGAATAAGTACAGAAAAAATCACATTTTTGAGCCCGCCCACACCATTTTCCCAAAACTGAAAAGTGGCAACACGTGCTTTAAGCTCATGCACGTTACTAGTTAACTCTGGCTCAGCGACTATTACGTGGAGCGGACGAGTGCATGTACCACCCCACGCCCGCCAAAACCCAAATGCAGAACAATTCAGCAGCAGCCAGCGCAGCCCCCCCGCACTGACCACTCGGACCTCCCACATACAGCACGGCACGGCATTCTACATACCTGAAATGCAACCCTACGGGTCTGTGGGGGGCAGAGGGAGCCAAATGGGGCGCCCGATTGAGCAGGGAATGAACCTGCACGGCCCCACGCCAGGAGCTAGGGTTAGGGTTTGGGGCAGGGGAGCCCGGGGAAACCCACGAGGCAGGGTGCGGAGGCTGAGAGACACCTGTGGAAACCTCAAGAGCGGAAAGGGCCTCGCCGGAGGCGGCGGTGTCGACGACAGAGATCGGGCGCGGTGCAGCGGGGTTGCGGGGGCAGGGGCTTGGTGGTGCGTCGTCCGTATGCAGGCGAGGTGTTTTTTCCTGGGGAAGAAGAGGAGGGAGGAGAAGGTGGTGCGCGCGGCACGACAGGACGCGCGACGGGCCGTTCCGGTTCGGTCGGGTGCGTGTGAAATGGTCCGACCTGACCCGGTGGCCTGTGCGTGTTAGGTTCGGGTTTGATGAAAATTTATATAAATTAAAGAAGTAATATGGGTAGAAACAGTTCCAGTATTTCATTCTATGTTAACCGAACGGGTCCTTAGGAGATAATGGATCACGCTCCAATTGGTTGTCTCCATGAGGTAGGGCTTGGTTTAGAATTCTAGCGAGGCTCGATCAAGCCAAGTATCAAATCACCTTAACATTTGTTCGGTTATTCATATTATATATAAATTAGATAGGATTAAAAAAAAATTAAAAAAAAGCTTGTTTGGGATTTAAACTCATCCAATCTCACTCAATCCACATGGATTGAGAGCTAACCAAACACTCTTAGTGTTATTGGTTCATTTTTATCTACCCAACCAGGCTAAGAAGAGATTGTGTTTGGTTGTGTCGGTGTTTCTGTTAACAACAACTAGGAAGAGTAGAGAATCGGAGATGGAAGAAGAGCAGAGGACTAGGGAACGAGCAGTTGGGTATTAGGTAAGAAAAATTGAATTATGTTACATATTTCGATGTCTTTCTCTCTTGCTCACCACGACACTTATTTACCTGGCTCGTGCAAGAGCTCCCTCACATTGGACACACGCACACAGCTGGACCCAAGCTAGGCCTTAACCCGCTCTGGGCCGGATACACGCACATTTGGCTTGCGCTCCCTTTTTCTCTTATTGGCCTAGTATCATCTTCTTGCACACGATCAGCCTCTTCACACCTCTAGGTTGATTCCTTCTCCTCCTCATAGCCGACAGTCACCAGCGATGAGAACCTGCTTGCTCCCAAGCAGGAGCTTGCGGAAAAACCTGCTTCAGTGTAGAAAGGTATTCCCAAGTAGCCAAAGAGCTGGGCATACCAGACCATTTCACCAAGATTTGGTGTGTCCCTTCAGAACTGAAACGGCGCTAGAGTATGCGTTCTGGCACTTGCAAACCTGTCAAAGATGCTAGTCATTTAGCAACTGGAGTAGATGGTGGAATAGCTTTCTTTAACCGCGATACATGGAAAACGGGATGGATACTCGTAGTAGATGGCAAGGCTAACTTATAAGCCACCAAACCCACTTTGTCCAGAACTGAAAAGGGCCCAAAAACCGAAAGGCTAACTTTTGATTGGCGCGGGGAACTAGTGAAGACTATACGTATGGTTGAAGCTTCACAAACACTTTATCACCCACCACAAACTGGTGCTCTGATCTATGTTTATCTGCTTGGATTTTCATACGATGTTGAGCCCGAGCTAGGTGTTGTTGCACCAGCTGAGTCATCACAGATTTTTTCCTGAAGCCAATCCTTGAGAGATGTTATTGGACAAGCAGTTTACAAATCAATGCCAAAATGTCGAGGTTGATACCCATATAATACTTGGAAAGGGGACATTTTCAGGGCTGAATGCCAAATAACTTTGTACCAAAATTCAGTTAAGTATATCTAATGCACCCATTGATGAGGACAAGCACTGACAAAACAACGTAGATAAGTTTCCATGCAATGATTAAACCTCTCAGTTTGTCCATTGGATTGCAGATGATACGCACTGCTCATGTTGAGAGAAACGCCAGCCAATTCAAACAATATCTTAAACAATAGACTAGTAAAGACGTGATCTCTATCCGATACTATGGCAAAGGTAGTCCATGGAGTCGATACACCTGTTGCATAAAGATATGGGCTATTGAAGCAGTTGTGAATGGGTGTTTCAAGGGTATGAAGTGACTGAATTTGGAAAATTTATCCACAATTACCAGTACATAGTTCCTGCATGCTGAAAGCGGTAACCCTTCCACAAAATCCATACTCACTGTGTGCCAAGCACCAGGTGGCACGGGAAGGGGTTTTAGCAACCCTGGATACTGACTTCTATCAGGTTTGGCCTGCTAACAAATTGAACAAGTCTGAAACAAATTGTTGAACAGACTTCTTCAGACTTGGCCATGAAAATAGTTGTTTGACCCTCTAATAAATAACTAGAATCCCGGAGTGACCACCTGAAAGTCGCCTAGAGGGGGGTCAATAGGCGAAACCTGAAATTTATAAACTTAAACACAGACTAAGGTCGGGGGTTAGCGTTAGAATTAAATTCAAGTCCAAAAGAATATCTCTCTTGCTAGGAGTTGCTCAAGGATTGCGGATGACGTATGGGAGCTAACTCAAATCAATACTAGCAAGGAAACGTTAGAGAGGGAAAACAAATCAAAAAGAATCAAGGCCAGTGAACACGATGATTTGTTTTACCGAGGTTCGGTTCAAAGAACCTAGTCCCCGTTGAGGAGGTCACAAAGACCGGGTCTATTTCAACCCTTTCCCTCTCTCAAACGGTCACTTAGACCGAGTGAGCCTTTTCCTTAATCTCTTGGGTCACTTAGACTCGCAAGGACCACCACACACTTAGGTGTTTCTTGCTTCGATTACAAGTCACTTGAGAAATAGATGGAAAAAGAAAAAGGCCAAACCAAGCGACAAGAGCAACAAAGAACACAAGTGATCCTCTCACAAGCCTAATGCACTAGAGTTGATTTTGGGGCTTTTGAGTGGATTGATTGCCTTGATTGTGTCTTGGAGTGTTGGACTTTTGCTCTTGCAATGAATGAAGAATTCAGAATGCTTGGATAGTAGTGAATGAGGTGGTTGGGGGTATTTATAGCCTCCCAACCACTTCTAGTCGTTGGCTGATTTCTGCTGACGATGGGCGCACCGGACAGTCTGGTGCGCCACCGGATAGTCACTGTGCACTGTCCGGTGCGCGCCACGCCAGCGCAACCGCTAGGGTTCGGAGCAGTTGATCGTTGGAGACGTTTGTCTTCTAGCTGCACCGGACAGCCCGGTGCCCTCTGACTTCTGTGCTTCTGACTCTGTCGCGGCACTGTTTGAGAGCACCTAGAAGGGGGTGAATAGGTGATCCTGTAAAAACTTAAAACTTAAAGCCACAAAACTTGATTAAGTGTTAGCACAATGAAATCAAGTGGCTAAGGACCGAGCTCTTGCGAAACACAATAGTCACAGTGAGAACAAGCACAAGAGACACGATGGTTTATCCCGTGGTTCGGCCAAGTACAACACTGGCCTATTCCACGTTGTGGCGTCCCAATGGACGAGGGTTGCACTCAACCCCTTTCAAGTGATCCAAAGATCCACTTGAATACCACAGTATTTTTCTTTATTTCACTATATCCCGTTTGCGAGGAATCTCCACAACTTGGAGCCTCTCGCCCTTACAAATGATGATCACAAAGAAGCACGGATGTAAGGGAGGGAAAAGCAACACACACAAGTCTCAAAAGCAACAGCACAAACACGCACACTAGTCACAACTTGAGCTCTAAGTTCACACACGGAGTTCTCAACTCAAGAGGAGCTCAAATTGCTATCATAAAGAATCAAATGCGCTAAAATGAAGTCTTGGTGCTTAGAGATGATCAAAGAATGCTTGTGTGTCTCCTCCATGTGCCTAGGGGTCCCTTTTATAGCCCCAAGGCAGCTAGAAACCGTTGGAGGCAATCAGGGAAGGCAATTCTTGCCTTCTGTCGGGTGGTGCACCGGACATGCATTGTAGCATGTCCGGTGTAGATCGCCTTCCTAAAATGGCGCAACCGACCGTTGAAGATTTGGAGCCGTTAGCGCACCAGACATTGTCCGGTGTGCACCAGACACTGTCCGGTGTGCACCGGACAGTCCGGTGCCCCCATCTGACCGTTGGCTCAGCCACGCGTCACGCGCGGATTGCGCGGCCGACCATTGGCGCGGCCGACTGTTGGCTCACCGGTCAGTCCAGTGAATTTTAGTCGTACGCCGCCGACGAATTCCCGAGAGCGGCCAGTTGACCAGACTCCATCCTGGCGCACCGGACACTGTCCGGTGCACCACCGGACAGTCCGGTGCACCCAGACTGCGCAGAGTCTTGGCTGCTCCAGCCAAGTCTTTTTCCTTTTGTATTTTCTATGATTCTAGCACTTAGACAAATATGTTAGTACACAAAAAACAATGTACTAAGTCTAGAATCATACCTTATTGATGATTTGCACTTCATCCACCATTTTGCACAATTTATACTTAAATCATTTGTGTTGGGCACTTAATCACCAAAATACTTAGAAATGGCCCAAGGGCACATTTCCCTTTTAATCTCCCCCTTTTGGTGATTTATGCCAACACAACAAAAAGCAACTAAAAGAAGTGCAACATTAATCCAATTTGAACAAGAATTGTTTTTGATTCAAATTTGGCATATTTGGATCATCATTTGCCACCACTTGGTTTGTTTTTGCAAATCAACTTCAGTTTCCTTTCTCTAAGTCAAACACACTTGTTGAGGCATAAAGAGAGGTATTATAAGAGGAATTGATCAAAGATTCAAAAAACTCCCCCTTTTCCCATAATCAAACATTCTCCCCACAAGAGACCAACTTTTGACAATAAGAGACAATAAGAGTATTTTAACAAAACAAAAGCTCTAACTCTACTATTTTCAAAATTCTCAAGTGGTAGCTGATCCATTTGCTTGCTTTGGCCTTAATTTTCTCCCCCTTTGGCATCAAGCACCAAAACGGGATCATTGTTGGCCCTTTAACCTCATTGCCTCACCAAAATCGTCAATTAAGAGCAAAAAGGCAATAATCAGCAAAGAGATGAACTTGGAGTTAATTACCCTCTCATCGGAGTGCAGTGGGAGTCTTTCATGGTCCAAGTCCACCTTTCCCTTTCAATCCACTTGTGAGACTAAAACAAGTAAACTCAAACACAAGATTAGTCTCAAAGTGTCAAGTTGTAGCATGCCTCCCCTAAATAAGTGCATCACTTGCAAATGGACTTGTGAGGTCCGGGGATCATGTGTACAACTTGAGCACCATAAATAAGCAACAATATGCATAAAGGAACATGATCAAAGGCATAAACACATGTATGCTATAGATCAATCCAAGTTGCGCGAATCTAAGACATTTAGCTCACTACGCAGCCTGCAAAAGGTTGACTCATCTAGAGGCTTGGTAAAGATATCGGCTAGCTGGTTCTCGGTGCTAACATAAAACACTTCGATATCTCCCTTTTGCTGGTGGTCTCTCAAAAAGTGATGCCGGATGTCTATGTGCTTAGTGCGGCTGTGTTCAACAGGATTGTCCGTCATGCGGATAGCACTCTCATTATCACATAGGAGTGGGACTTTGCTCAGATTGTAGCCAAAGTCCCTAAGGGTTTGCCTCATCCAAAGCAGTTGTGCGCAACACTGTCCTGCGGCAACATACTCGGCCTCAGCGGTGGATAGGGCATAGGAAGTTTGTTTCTTTGAACTCCAAGACACCAGGGACCTTCCTAAGAATTGGCACGTCCCTGATATACTCTTCCTATCAACCTTGCATCCAGCATAATCGGAGTCTGAATATCCAATTAAGTCAAAGGTAGACCCCTTTGGATACGAGATCCCGAAGCAAGGCGTAGCAACTAAATATCTAAGAATTCGCTTAACGGCCACAAGGTGGCACTCCCTTGGATCGGATTGAAATCTAGAGCGAGTAGTTACTCCCTTGCTTATATCACCCAATATATGGTCGACGGGATGATTCCTTTGAATCGTTGCTCGGACTTGAGTTGGAGGGGCCTGTGGTGCTTCTTCCTCCATAACATGATCATCTTGTGCTCCCCTTTGATCACACGCCTCCTCTAGATGAACATGTTCATCAGTTTGAGTTGGGAAATGCACCATTGTTGAGGAAGAAGGTTGATCTTGCTCCTTTTGTTCCTGTGGTCGCACATCTCCAATCGCCATGGTGCGTATTGCGGCCGTTGGAACATCTTCTTCATCTACATCATCAAGATCAACTTGCTCTCTTGGAGAGCCATTAGTCTCGTCAAATACAATGTCGCTAGAGACTTCAACCAAACCCGATGATTTGTTGAAGACTCTATACGCCTTTGTATTTGAGTCATAACCTAACAAAAACCCTTCTACAGCTTTGGGAGCAAATTTAGAATTTCTACCTTTTTCACTAAAATATAACATTTACTCCCAAATACACGGAAATACGAAACGTTGGGTTTGTTACCGGTTAGAAGTTCGTATGACGTCTTCTTGAGGAGGCGATGAAGGTAGACCCGATTTATGGCGTGGCAAGCCGTGTTCACGGCTTCCGACCAAAACCGCTCGGGCGTCTTGAACTCTCCAAGCATCGTCCTTGCCATGTCTATGAGCGTCCTGTTCTTCCTCTCTACCACACCGTTTTGCTGTGGTGTGTAGGGAGCGGAGAACTCGTGCTTGATTCCTTCCTCCTCAAGGTACTCCACTTGAAGATTCTTGAACTCGGACCCGTTGTCGCTCCTTATCTTTTTCACCTTGAGCTCAAATTCGTTTTGAGCTCTCCTTAGGAAGCGCTTTAGGGTTCCTTGGGTTTCTGTTTTATCCTGTAAAAAGAATACCCAAGTGAAGCGAGAAAAATCATCGACAATAACAAGACCATACTTACTTCCCCCGATGTTGAGGTAGGCAACGGGTCCGAAGAGGTCCATGTGAAGTAGCTCCAAAGGTCTTGATGTGGTCATCACATTTTTGCTATGATGAGAGCTTCCCACCTGTTTACCTGCTTGACAAGTTGCACAAGGTCTATCTTTTTCGAAAGTTACATTTGTTAGACCTAACACATGTTCTCCCTTTAGAGGTTTGTGAAGGTTCTTCATCCCCACATGTGCTAGACGGCGATGCCACAGCCAGCCCATGCTAGTCTTAGCGATTAAGCATGCATCTAGATCGGCCTCATCCTTCGAAAAATCAACTAAATAGAGTTTGCCGTCTAGTACACCCTTAAAAGCTAATGAACCGTCACTCCTTCTAAATACAGACACATCTACATTTGTAAATAAGCAATTGTAACCCATATTACATAATTGACTAATGGACAACAAGTTATACCCGAGCGATTCAACTAAAAACACATTAGATATGGAATGCTCTGATGAAATAGCTATCTTTCCTAGTCCTTTAACCTTGCCTTGATTCTCGTCACCGAATATGATTGAATCTTGGGAATCTTTGTTCTTGATGTAGGAGGTGAACATCTTCTTCTCCCCCGTCATGTGGTTTGTGCATCCGCTGTCGATAATCCAGCTTGAGCCCTCGGATGCATAAACCTGCAAGGCAAATTAGGCTTGAGTTTTAGGTACCCAACTCTTGTTGGGTCCTACAAGGTTAGTAACAATAGCCTTAGGGACCCAAATGCAAGTTTTGTCTCCCTTGCATTTTGCCCCTAATTTCCTAGCAACTACTTTCTTATTTTTGCATGTGAGAACAAAATCAGTGTTGCAGGCATGAATAACAGTAGCATTTTCATTATGCATTTTCCTAGGCACATTAACAACATTTCTCCTAGGCATATGATGAACAACATTTTTCCTAGGCATATCTCTACCATGCACAAAGGAAGAACTTGAAGCAATCATGGTATGTGAATCATAAGCATTACAACTCTTATTATGATAAGCATTTCTAGAAAATTTTCTATCATAAATAAATGCATGATTCTTTTGACTACTATTAGCCACAGGAGCCTTCCCCTTTTCCTTGTTGAAAATGGGAGCTCTTTGGCTTGTTAAGTTCTTGGCTTCCCTCTTGAAGCCAAGCCCATCCTTAATTGAGGGGTGTCTACCAATGGTGTAGGCATCCCTTGCAAATTTCAGTTTATCAAAATCACTCTTGCTAGTCTTAAGTTGAGCATTAAGACTAGCCACTTCATCATTTAATTTAGAAATGGAAATTAAGTGTTCACTACAGGCATCAATATTGAAATCCTTACACCTATTGCAAATAACAACATGTTCAATACATGAGCTAGATTTATTTGCTACTTCTAACTTAGCATTTAAGTCATCATTGACACTCTTTAGACTAGAAATAGACTCATGACAAGTAGATAATTCACATGAAAGCATTTCATTTCTTTTAACTTCTAAAGCAAGAGACTTTTGCACAATTACAAATTTATCATGCTCTTCATATAAAAGATCCTCTTGCTTTTCTAGCAATCTATTCTTCTCATTCAATGCATCAATTAATTCATTGATCTTATCAATTTTAGTTATATCTAAGCCTTTGAATAAACTTGCGTAGTCTACTTCATCATCACTAGATTCATCATCACTTGAAGAAGCATATGCAATAGTATTTCAAGTGCTTACCTTCTTCTCCTTTGCCTTGAGGCAGGTGTGATGCTCGTTGGGGAAGAGAGACAATTTGTTGAAGGCCGTGGCGGCGAGTCCTTCGTCGTCGGAGTCGTACGAAGAACAATCCAAGTCCCATTCTTTTCCAAGATGTGCTTCGCCCTTAGTTTTCTTGTAAACCTTCTTGTTCTCTTTCTTCCCATTCTTTCCTTGTTCCTGGTCACTATCATTATCGGGACAGTTAGCAATAAAGTGACCAATCTTACCACACTTGAAGCAGGAGCGCTCTCCCTTCGTCTTGCTCTTGTTGGGATGCTCCTTGCGACCTTTGAGCGCCAACTTGAAGCGCTTGATGATGAGGGCCATTTCATCCTCATTTAGCCCGGCCGCCTCAACTTGCGCCACCTTGCTAAGTAGCCCCTCCCTGCCGCTTGTTGCTTTGAGAGCAACGGTTTGAGGTTCGTGGATCGACATTGGGCCATTCAACGCCTCATCAACATATCTTGCCTCCTTGATCATCATTCGCCCGCTTACAAACTTTCCGAGTATTTCCTCGGGCGTCATCTTGGTGTACCTAGGATTTTCACGAATAGAGTTTACAAGATGAGGATCAAGGACAGTGAAGGACCTTAGCATAAGCCGGACGACGTCGTGGTCCGTCCATCTCGTGCTTCCATAGCTCCTGATTTTGTTGACCAGGGTCTTGAGCCTGTTGTATGTTTGAGTTGGCTCCTCCCCCTGATCATTGCGAACCTTCCTAGTTCGCCTTCCACCAACTCCATCTTGGTGATCATGGTGGTGTCGTTCCCCTCATGTGAGATCTTGAGGGTGTCCAAATTTGCTTGGCATTATCCAAGCCGCCCACCTTATGATACTCTTCCCTGCATAAGGATGCTAAAAGAACAGTGGTAGCTTGTGCATTTTTGTGAATTTGTTCATTGATAAACATGGGATTATCCGTACTATCAAATTGTATTCCATTTTCTACTATCTCCCATATACTTGGATGAAGAGAGAACAAGTGGCTACGCATTTTGTGACTCCAAAATCCGTAGTCCTCTCCATCAAAGTGTGGAGGTTTACCAAGAGGAATGGAAAGCAAATGAGCATTGGAATTTTGCGGAATACGAGAATAATCAAAAGAAAAGTTTGAGTTGACCGTTTTCTTTTTCTCGCCGTCGTCGCCGTCTCTTTGGGAAGAAGAGGACTCGTCGCTGTCGTAGTAGACTATCTTCTTGATGCGTCTCTTCTTCTTCCCATCCTTCTTCTTGTGACTTGAGCCCGAGTCAGTGGGCTTGTCGTCTTTTGGCTCATTGATGAAGGACTCCTTCTCCTTGTCGTTGATCACCATCCCCTTTCCCTTAGGATCCATCCCTTCGGGCGATTAGTCCCTTTCGTGAAGAGAACGACTCCGATACCAATTGAGAACACCTAGAGGGGGTGAATAGGTGATCCTGTAAAAACTTAAAACTTAAAGCCACAAAACTTGATTAAGTGTTAGCACAATGAAATCAAGTGGCTAAGGACCGAGCTCTTGCGAAACACAATAGTCACAGTGAGAACAAGCACAAGAGACACGATAGTTTATCCCGTGGTTCGGCCAAGTACAACACTTGCCTATTACACGTTGTGGCGTCCCAATGGACGAGGGTTGCACTCAACCCCTTTCAAGTGATCCAAAGATCCACTTGAATACCACGATGTTTTTCTTTCTTTCACTATATCCCGTTTGCGAGGAATCTCCACAACTTGGAGCCTCTCACCCTTACAAATGATGATCACAAAGAAGCACGAATGTAAGGGAGGGAAAAGCAACACACACAAGTCTCAAAAGCAACAGCACAAACACGCACACTAGTCACAACTTGAGCTCTAAGTTCACACACGGAGTTCTCAACTCAAGAGGAGATCAAATTGCTATCACAAAGAATAAAATGCGCTAAAATGAAGTCTTGGTGCTTAGAGATGATCAAAGAATGCTTGTGTGTCTCCTCCATGCGCCTAGGGGTCCCTTTTATAGCCCCAAGGCAGCTAGGAGCCGTTGTAGGCAATCAGGGAAGGCAATTCTTGCCTTCTGTCGGGTGGCGCACCGGACAGTCCGCTGCACCACCGGACAGGCACTGTAGCATGTCCGGTGCAGATCGCTTTCCTAAAATGGCACAACCGACCGTTGAAGATTTGGAGCCGTTGGCGCACCGGACAGTCCGGTGCCCCCATCTGACCGTTGGCTCAGCCACGCGTCACGCGCGGATTGCGCGGCCGACCGTTGGCTCACCGGACAGTCCGGTGCACCACCGGACACTGTCCGGTGCACCCAGACTGCGCAGAGTATTGGCTGCTCCAGCCAAGTCTTTTTCCTTTTGTATTTTTCTGATTCTAGCACTTAGACAAATATGTTAGTACACAAAAGACAATGTACTAAGTCTAGAATCATACCTTCTTGATGATTTGCACTTCATCCACCATTTTGCACAATTTATACTTAAACCATTTGTGTTGGGCACTTAATCACCAAAATACTTAGAAATGGGCAAAGGGCACATTTCCCTTTCACTGTTGCTTTTGCAGAGTCGACCGTTGGTGCAGAGAGTCGTTGCTTCGCAAGCTCACCAGACAGTCTGGTGGCACACCGGATAGTCCGGTGAATTATAGTGGAGCGCGCCTCCATTTTCCCGAGAGTGGCTGGTTTAACTCTGTACGGCCCTGGTGCACCGGACACTGTCTGGTGCACCATTTTTCAGCACACTCTAGGTCTTGCTCCATTTTTAATTGTGTCCCTAACTTGATTTCTTTCTTGGTTTGTGTTGAACCTTATGCACCTGTAATACATGAATTCTAGACAAACTAGTTAGTCCACATATTTGTGTTGGTCAGCAAACACCAAAATTAATTAAAGGAAATGGTTAACCCTATTTCCCTTTCAATCTCCCCCTTTTTGGTGATTGATGCCAACACAAACCACAAAAGAGGCCTCATGATCTGGAGTCCACACAAAAAGTACCCCTTTCCTGAGTAACTCAGTAAGTGGTTTAGTAATCACAACAAAATGGCGCAAACTTTCTGTAATATATTGCTAAGCCCCAAAAGCTCCTAAGTTCCTTCACATTAGCATGATTGGGCCAATTCTTCACAGCCTCAACCTTGGATTCATCAGTGGCTACCCCTTGTTCACTAATGACATGACCCAAATAAGTAATGGTCCTTTCGGCAAGGCGGCGTTTGGATAACTTGATGTGCCACTGATCTTGCAGCAATAACTAGAAAACCTCTTGCAAATGTTGAAGGTGATCCACATAAGACTTGCTATAGACTAAGATATCATCAAAGAAGACTAACACACATTTCCTCAACAAAGGAGCAAGGGTGGTGTTCATAGCGCCTTGAAAAGTTCCAGGTGCCCCTGAGAGTCCAAATGGCATAACCACAAATTCAAAATGGCTTGTGTGGGTTTGAAATGATGTCTTAAACTCTTCCCTTGGCTACAATCTCACTTGATGATATCCAACTATGAGGTCTAGTGTGGAAAACCAGCTAGCTCCAGCTAATTCAACAATTAACTGATCAAAGATTGGAATAGGAAATTTACTTTTCAGGGTCAAGGCATTCAAATATCTATAATCAACACAAAATCTGTAAGAGCCATCCTTCTTGCGAACCAACAAAACTGGTGAACTAAAGGAAGATGAATTGGGTCTAATAACGCCCTGTTGCAACAGTCTCTACCTGCCTCTCAATCCGATCTTTCAATGCTGGAGGATACTTATATGATCTCATAGAGACAGGTTTAGCTCCACATATCAGGGGAATGGAGTGGTCACATGATCTAGGTGGTGGTAGTGATACAGGAGGTGACACTACCCCTTGAAACTGATCCAATAAAACTGCTATTTCATGTAACAATTAGGAAGATGCTTCTGTGGAGTCCAGTAATGCTACTGGAGCTATGTGAATCAAGAGCTCATCACACTGCATGTACCCTGCACCATACAACAAAACAGGTGATCTTTGATAAGTAATGGACATCCACCTTTGTTTCTAGTGCACCTTCATGGGACTGTGGTGTTCCAACCAGTCCATGCCTAAAATAAGGTCATAGTTGTGAAGAGGTAACACCTTCAATTCTTGTTGGAACATATAATCATGAATCGACCACTCTGTTGTAGGCCAGAACAATGAACAACTCATCACACCCCCATTAGCTACCTTAACTGACATCTGATGCTCAGAGTCGTACTGTTGTTGGGGGCCTGCTTCGTCGTCGAAGGTCCCATAAGAAGAAACACCTTCTAAAGATCGACACAGAAGCAAAGCCGAAGCTACCAATCAGAGAGCTTCGGAGCATACTTCCAGATGCACCGACTTAAAGATGAAATGACCAATCGGCCCATGATAACTTGTATTATGATTATAATCATTTGTAAAGGGCATGAATGTAATTTCTCACAGGCTACGTCCTGTGCCTATAAATAGATGAACAGTACCCCCGTACTGTTCACACTATCTTGTATTCGCTCGTGCGCCACGCTTGGATTTTTGCCTTCTATCAAGTCGAAGGTACAAATGCAATTAAATATTGTCTTTATCTATTCAAGATTATATAATGAAGATATGTGAATGATGTTATATGATTATTCATGTTATCTTTCATGTTTCATATGCTCTGTCTTTCATTAACGTATACCGTGATGATGAAGGTATGTCCTTCATGATCTTCGTCCGAAGATCCTTATATCCTAAGGGAAATAATGCTTCGAAGGATGAAGGACATTAACATTTAATATTTTGTGTTGCCTTGTTCTTAACTCATAGAATTTGAGAACAAGTCCCCAACATTGGCGCCCACCTCCGGTGAACTCACTTCCACTGTTGAGCTGATGGCTTCGTTCAACAATCAAGCTGAAGTTGCTTCAGCTACGAAGCTGGTGCTCCCGATAACAGGCGGTTCATGCTCAAAACCGGCCAACAAGAAGCAGAAGAAGGAGGCTCAGAGAAGGGTACATCATGTTAGGGTGCAAGGACCCTTCATCAAATCAAAATGGTCCCACATCCCAATCACCTTCTCCCAGGAGGACCTTCAGCTCAAGGATTACCCTCATAATGATGCTATGGTCATATCTTGTGTCATCAAGGGATTTCTGGTCCACAATGTTTTGGTTGATACAGGCAGTGCAGCGGATATCATATTTGCTAAGGCCTTCAGACAGATGCAAGAGCCAGAGGACAAGATTCATGATGCTACACACCCTCTTTGTGGCTTCGGAGGAAGGCAGATTGCAGCACTCAGCAAAATCACGATGCCAGTGACCTTCGGCTTCGTCCACAACACAAGGACTAAACATGTTGTGTTTGACATTGTTGATATGGAATACCCCTACAATGCAATCATTGGTCGTGGGACACTCAATGCTTTCGAAGCAATACTTCATCCAGCATATCTATGCATGAAGATACCTTCAGAACAAGGGCCCATTGCTGTTCATGGGAGTCAGGAAGCTGCTAGAAAAGTCAAAGGAAACTGGACAGACTCAAAAGCGATCCACAATATAGAAGGAGCCGAAGCTTGTTACGGTACAAGTACAGAAGAGAGAAGGCTGCTTCGGCTGATCAGCCAAAACCCATGCTTCTATGTGAAGATATAGCAGAGCAGAAGGTACTGCTGGGGTCTCAACTATCTGAAGAGTAGGAGAAAACTTTGATAAGGTTTTTATTCAAAATAAAGGATGTTTTTTGCTTGGTCGGCCAATGATTTATGTGGTGTCAACAGAGACGTCATTGAACATTCACTCAATGTCGTCCCGTCTTTTAGGCCAAGAAAGCAGAGGCTTCGAAAAATGTCTGATGATAAAGCAGAAGGTGTTCGGAATGAAGTAAAAAGACTTCTCAGTGCCGGTGTCATCAGAGAGGTAAAATATCCAGAGTGGTTAGCCAATACTGTTATGGTGAAGAAGGCCAATGACAAATGGAGAATGTGTATTGACTTTACAGATCTTAACAAGGCCTGTCCAAAGGACGAATTTCCATTACCAAGAATAGACTCTCTTGTAGATGCAATAGCTTCTTTAGAGCTTATGAGTCTGCTGGATTGCTACTCAGGATATCATCAAATATGTATGAAGAAGGAGGATGAGCCGAAGACTAGCTTCATAACTCCAGTGACACCTATTGTTATCTTCGGATGCCTGAGGGGCTCAAGAATGCTAGAGGAAGCTTCAACAGAATGACAGCCAAGGTCCTTCATTCCCAGATAGGCAGAAATGTGCTAACATACGTTGATGATATCATAGTAAAAAGCACGAAGCAAGAAAGTCACATTACTGGCCTGCAAGAAACATTTGCTAATTTCAGGCAAGTTGGCCTGAAATTAAATCCAGAAAAATACGTTTTTGGAGTGAAGAAGGGAAAGTTCCTTGGTTGTCTAGTTTCAACAAAGGGGATTGAAGCTAACCCAAGCAAGATCGAAGCTATCCTTCGGATGGAGGCGCCAAGCACAAAGAAGGGGGCCCAACGGCTGACAGGAAGACTGGCATCATTGAATAGATTTATATCTAGATCAGCAGAAAGAAACTTACCATTCTTTAAAATACTAAAGTCAGCCAAAGTTTTTCAATGGGCCCCAGCTCAACAGAAAGCCTTCGAAGAGCTGAAGCAATACTTGATTGATCTAACAACATTAACTCCACCTGCGCCAGGGGCTCCATTACTATTGTATGTGGCAGCTTCGCATTCTGCAGTGAGTGTGGCGCTTGTACATGAGAAGCTTGAAGGACAAATTAAAAAGCAAGCCCCAGTATACTTTGTCTCCGAAGTTCTAAGTTTATCAAAGAAAAACTATACAGAATTGGAGAAGGTGTTGTATGCTGTCTTAATGGCCTCCAGGAAGCTTTTCGGCATTATTTTCAAGCATTCCACATAATTGTTCCTTCATCACAGCCTCTGAAGGATATTATGAGGAACAGAGAAGCTACTAGAAGGATTGGAAAGTGGGCTGTGGAGCTTAACAAATTCTGTATTGACTATGTGCATAGATACTCAATTCAGTCCCAGGCGTTAGCAGACTTCATCGCTGACTGGACGCCAGGGGCTCAGGAAGAAGAAGCAAATAAAGATGCCGAAACTTGGACATTGTTCTGCGATGGTTCCTAGGGAACCTTCAGTGCAGGTGCGGCTGCTGTCTTAGTTGCACCTTCCAAAGGCAGAACATGCTATGCAATAAGGCTTGATTTCAGCTGTACAAATAATATTACTGAATACGAAGCTTTACTTTTGGGACTCTGAAAGTTAAAGGCAATGGAGATAAGAAGGGCGGTCCTTAAAATCGACTCTCAAGTTATTTCTGGTCATGTTGGCAAGAGTTGCAAGGCAAGAGATCCGAAGCTTGAGAAATACCTGGACACAGTTCGAAGGCTTGAAGCTTATTTCGAAGGATTTTCTGTTAAGAATATTCCACGGGGAGAAAATGAGCATGCTGATCTGCTAGCCAAGTCAGCGGCACAGGGGCTTCCTCTACCTTCGGAAGTATTTTTTGAGACAATAAGAGCACCTTCCATGGAACTTCTCGAAAGAGCAGTGCTCACAATATCTCCTGTCCATAGTGAAGATTGGAGGACTGAGACTATATCTTTCCTCCAAGGTAACTGTCTCTCAGATGATGAGGTTTATAACAAAAGAATGGAAGCAAGAACAAGACCATATGTCATAATAGAAGGGGAGTTATATAAACATGGAGTTTGTTCCCCACTTCTCAAGTGCTTATCCAGAATCGAAGGTATAGAACTGATGAAGGAAATACATGCAGGATTGTGTGGATCCCATATTGGGTCCAGACCTCTTCTGGGAAAGGTTTTTCGACAAGGATTCTATTGGCCGAAGGCAGCTTCGGACGCAGCAGATTTGGTTCAAAAGTGCGAAAATTGCCAAAAATGTGCAAGAGATCAGAAGCAACTTTCGTCATTGACTCAGCTCATACAACCAACCTGGCCATTGCAAAGATGGGGCCTGGATTTACTAGGTCCACTTCCACCAGCGCAGGGCAACTTGAGATATGTCGTGGTGGCAGTAGAATATTTTTCTAAGTGGATCGAAGCGAAGCCTTCGACTATAATAACTTCGACTACAGTCCAAAAATTCTTTTGGCAGAATATAGTTTGTTGCTTCGGTGTGCCAAAGGCTATAACTGTAGACAATGGAACGCAGTTTGATGCTAAAACTTTCAAAGATTTATGTGATCAGATCGGCACAAAAATTCATTTTGCATCAGTCAGGCACCCGGAATCAAACGGACTAGTCGAAAGGGCAAATGGTATTATAATGACGGGAATAATGAAGTTAATCTTCAATCAGCCCAGAGGAAAGTGGCCAGATGAGTTGGTTAAAGTGGTGTGGAGCCACAATACATCTATATCAAGGTCAACATGTTTTACACCATTCAAGTTATTGTTTGGTGATGAAGCTATAACCCCCGAAGAGGCTAAAGCGGGGTCGATAAGAACAGTAGCTTCGGTAGAAGACGAAGCTAATTATTCTGTGGCAAAGGATACTATAGAAGGGATCAGACTTCAGGCTGTGGAAAATATCAACAAATATCAAGTCGAAACAATAAAATGGCGTGATAGAAAAGTTCAGTTGAAAGATATTAAGCCTAGACATTTGGTGCTTCGGAGAGTAGCCAACCCTGACACAATAGGTAAGCTTCAGCTGAAGTGGGAAGGACCCTTTCTGGTAGTATCTTCGTCAAGACCCGGTTCTTACAGATTAAAGGACATGGACGACAACGACATTCCTAGATCTTGGAATGCGGATGAGCTTCGACGGTATTATGTATAAATTGATGTAACCTTTTACATTTTTCCTATGGCACCCTTTTCCTTTCCAAAGGGGAGAAAGGTTTTTAATGGGGCCATACTTTATAATTTTTCCTTTCTTATTCAGCTCCACGAGAGCAAAATCCCCCCAAAATATGTAAATGTAAAATCTGAGCATGCACCATCGAGTGCAGAAAAAAGGAAAAAACAGGGAGAAGCTCGAAAGTCGTCCCTAAGGGGATACAGAGCACGACGAAGCTACAAAAGCCGTTCCTAAGGGAGCGCAGCGTAAGTTTTCTGCTCAAAAGTCGTTCCTAAGGGAATGCAGAGCCAAATACCGACGAAATATAAGGCGAAGCGCGAAAATTCAACGCGAATACCACCGAAATAGAAGGCGAAGAAGTTCAAAAGACATTCCTAAGGGGATGCAGAACTTACACTAAACAATAAGCGGTGCAGCCGAAAAATAAACGGCAAAGAGACTTCAGTCATTCTTAATGGAATGAAGGTTATGGATGAAGCTTCGTATGTGTGTGTTTGGGCATTCATTGGCACAATACATTACATCATACATTGCATTCATAAACATTCATTTAGACATACATAGGATCATCATCATCATATCATACAGATACAGACAGTCGCTTCGGCTCTAAGAATACAGCTTTGGAAGCAGATTTATGCTTCGTTGTGTACGAAAAGAAGGGAAGGTGTTTTTGCCTTCGGCTCAAAAAATACAAGTTTCGTCCACATCAAAGCAGTTCATACATTGACAGAAAGGTAAAAATATATTACAAGGTATGGACAAAATTACAGAGTAGTATCTGATTCTCAAATTACAATATTCTTTACAAAAGGATAATACAAGAGTTTTTCTAAAGTTTTTTCACAGCTAGGTTTTTGGCTTCATCATCATCTGCTAAGCTTCGGATCGTCTGCTAAGCTTCGGCTTAATGCTCATCGGCTTCGTCATCCTGTACATATTAAAGCATTATAAGGTAAATTCAAGTTTCAAGGAAAAGGTAAGCACAAGGTATGAGTTTATTACCGGTTTAAGGTGACTTCGAGCTTCGTCACCAGCCAAGTTTCGCTCGCCCTTTGCCCAAATTTGAGTAACGAATCTGTTTGCGATGCTTCGGGCCAGGCCGGGGATGTCATCCAAGTTTGCTGGTGACAGGCTGAAGTTTGGTCTATTTACAATATTTCCATGTGTATAGCTAGCCTTCATGAAGGCGACAGCTGTGCCTCAAGAAGCTAGCAGGGCACAAAAATCACCATGTCCAGCTATAATTTCGTCGAGAGCATCAACTTCACCTTCAATATGATCAAATGTCCCGGCAGTTCTTCAAACGAAGGTTTAAACTTTTTGGAGCTAGCTCCAATTGAGTTAAAGACCTGCTTCAGCCATTGAATGCACCGGGTGCCGAAGCCTAAGCATTTTTCCTGAAGATCCTTGAGTGATTTCTGTAGATTCGAACTTTTTTCAGCTTCGGCTTCGAGTTTTGTTTTGAAATCTTTCTTCTCTTGCTCAAAGCCTTTTGACTGTTGGGAAAGTTCACTGTTCAATCTAGCGATCTCGGCTTGAGCTTCTGCCAGTGAACCTTCCACCATTTGAAGCACGAAGTCTTTTTTTTCTAGGGCAGCTTCCTGATCTTTAATCTTCTTCTCTAAGCCCTCAATTATAACTTCGTTTTTCTTGTCCTCGAGGTCTTGTTGCATCCTCAAGGCTTTGCTTAGTAGTAGGCTCTGGCAAAATAACCTTCATCAGAAAACATCTTCATATCAAAACAATAAAAAGTTGAGGGAAGAATTTTACCTTAAAGTTAGAATAAAACAGGCTACCGGCGATATGCTGTCGTTGGTATCTGCTGAGATCGGCTTCAAGCTTCGGAAAACCAACACTTTTCGATAAAGTGCTGACAACCTTCGCCCCAACTCGGCCCCGAAGGCATCCTAAACTCTCTTCGGCAACACCACCCATGAGCAGCGCCCCTGGCTGGTACCCGCAAGATATGACATAGTCCCTCAGCTCTTCTTTTTCAGCCTTTGACAATTCTTGCCCAATTATGTTTTGAAAGTTGAAGTTTTCTTCTTCCGAAGCATCTTCGGCAGGCTCCTTCTCTTTTCCAGACATCTTCACCCTTTTTTCAGGCACTGCGGCTGGGGTTTCCTCAGCAGCTGCAGCAGTTTCTTCCTCAGCCATATTCAAAATCATTTCGTCAATATCAATAAGTGTGTTTTCCAAATCTGTGGCTTCGGCTGCTACTGTTTTCGGCGCTGAGGCCGATGGCGGTGTTTCTTCAATAGCCTCAATGACATTAATAATTCTTCGCTTTTTTGGTTTAGGAGGCTTCTCGGTAGTCGAAGGCTCCTTCTTCTTCTGTAAAAGCTTCATCAGTTCCGGTCCCAGCGGACTTAGCTTATTAGGTAGAGATTCAGTCATTACCTTTAAAATTTCTTCTGCGTCAGTGGCAGAAGGTGTTGAGGGAACTTCTTCTTCTAAATCAGCTTTTGGCTTCGAAGCTGGAGCCTTTCTTTTCTTCGACACGGCCACCTTTGGCTCAGGACTGGATTTTTTAGCCAAATTCTCACCTTCTTTTATCATCCTGACAGCTTGTCTTTGCATAACACTAACATCCCTTTTTCGTTTTGGCCCTTTGGCACCTTTGCTTAACCTTTCGTAGTCTGGGTATTCAAATTTCAAAGCGTCCATTACTCGGTTTAACCTTCGTTTCGGCCGGGTGCCGAAGGCTGCTGTCATCAGTTGATCTTCTTTTTTTGTATAATTACACAAGATTTCATTGCACATAACTTCAATTGTATCCAACCATTCTTGGCAGGGTTCTTTGAAGTGTTTCTTGAACTTAAAATGATAGGGCAACAGAACGAGTTCATTCTTTTTCTTCTCTCCTTTAAGCTTCGACATACCCCATTCCTTTAACGTTGGGAATACCCTATTGGCTAAGTATTCCTGAACTAAATCCCTAGTACCAATATGCTCAGACACAACTCTAAATTCGCCCACAGCATCTGGGCATGATGCCCCCGGCGTCATGTTGCACCGAGGCCTAGTTAATGCGAAGGTAAAGACCAACGGGCTCTGAACTAGCTTCTCCTTTTTCTCATCAATCTTAACATAAAACCACTTAGTTTTCCAACCAGTTGGCCATTTGGTGCGGTAGCTAACCACCGGTGTCTTCATGTCTTTGCGGTACGCAAAATTATAACAGCCAAAATTCTCGTGCAATCCATCTTCTCTAGCCTTCGTCTGATAGTGAAGTTCGTGCACCCGGCAGAAGGCTTCGGCAAGTGGCTCCACTCCTTGGCTTCGAAGAGCCCAGATAAAGACACTGAGCCTAACGATAGCGTTAGGAGTCAGCTGATGAAGATAAATTTCGAAATTTTCCAAAACATCTGCAATCATTCCGTGCAGAGGAAACCTCAACCCTGCTTTGAAGAAGCTCTTAAAAACTACCACTTCATCATTTTCTGGTTTCGGGATGGTCTCTTCCCCGCCAAAGCAAATCAGTTTCTTCTCGGTTTCCCCGAAGTAGCCTAGCTTCGTCATCATGGGCATATCAGCTTCGGAGATAGTCGACTTTTTAAAATCTAAGTGGCTGGGTTTGGATGGCATAGTGGTGTTGTAATCTATCTCTTCTTCTCCAGCATCACCCTCTTCAATATCTGCCTGCTCGGCTTCGGTAGCAGGTGCACCTTCGTCAGAAGCACCCTCTGGCACAACCTGTCCCGACTGCCTCATAACTTCAGAAATTGGGGCAGCCTCAGTAGCTTCGGTCTCCTCTCCGTCGCGTGTGATCCTAGCTGTCGAACGCACCCTAGCCATTTGATGTTGAATTTCTTGCGTTTTGACGAAGTTGATTACTTTTTATCTTTGCCGAAGCTCCCTCTTGTGACGAAGCTAAAGCAAAACGATGCTTGGATTGAGAATACGATGAATAAGCTTCGACTATGGTCAATTTTTTTTGCAGCACAACAGTGCAATAGCAGTAAATGATGTGGTAACTTCACACCTACCCATCTGTTTATATAGCGCTGCAGGTGGGAAGGTAAATCATCAAGCTGCTTGCACCCGCTAAACAATCGCCCGCACCCACTGAACGGTGGACCAAAGTGCGCAAGAAGGAGAATCACCAGATCGCGCGTACCCGTTGTATGGTGGGACCACCTTAGACTCGGAATATTTAAATTGTTTCTCGACAATGAGCTCAGGGAAGGTGTTTTCGGACCTTCGGCATTCTGAAGCCTAAGAGAATTTTTCACGGGTCGAGCTCGTTACGAAAAACAATCTGGCACCATGAAGGGGCTACTGTTGGGGGTCTGCTTCGTCGCCGAAGGTCCCATAAGAAGAAACACCTTCGGAAGATCGACACAGAAGCAAAGCCAAAGCTACCAATCAGAGAGCTTCGGAGCATACTTCCAGATGCATCGACTTAAAGACGAAATGACCAATCGGCCCATGATAACTTGTATTATGATTATAATCATTTGTAAAGGGCATGAATGTAATTTCTCATAGGCTGCGCCTTTGCCTATTAATAGATGAACAGTACCCCCGTACTGTTCACGCTATCTTGTATTCGCTCGTGCGCCACGCTTGGATTTTTGCCTTCTGTCAAGCCGAAGGTACAAATGTAATTAAATATTGTCTTTATCTATTTGTCGGGGACCATAATTAGGGGTACCCCAAGACTCCTAATCTCAGCTGGTAACCCCCATCAGCACAAAGCTGCAAAGGCCTGATGGGCGCGATAAGGTCAAGGCTCAGTCCACTCAAGGGACACGATCTCGCCTCGCCCGAGCCTAGCCTCAGGCAAAGGCAGCCGACCCCGGAGGATTCACGTCTCGCCCGAGGGCCCCCTCAAGCGACGGACACACCTTCGGCTCGCCCGAGGCCCAGTCTTCACGGAGAAGCAACCTTAGCCAGATCGCCACGCCAACCGACCGTATCGCAGGAGCATTTAATGCAAGGATCGACTGACACCTTATCCTGACGCGCGCTCCTCAGTCGACAAGAACCGAAGTGACTGCAGTCACTTCGCCGCTCCACTGACCGACCTGACAGGAAAACAGCGCCGCCTGCCCCGCTCCGACTGCTGTGCCACTCGATAGAGTGAGGCTGACAGCAGCTAAGTCCAGCCTTGGGCGCCATGGGAAGCTCCGCCTCGCCCGACCCAGGGCTCGGACTCAGCCTCGACCTCGGAAGACGAACTCCGCCTCGCCCGACCCCAGGGCTCGGACTCGGCCTCGGCCTCGGAAGACGGTCTCCGCCTCGCCCGACCCCAAGGCTTGGACTCAGCCTCAGCCTCGGAAGACGGTCTCCGCCTCACCCAACCCAGGGCTCGGACTCAGCCTCGACCTCGGAAGACAGTCTCTGCCTCGCCCGACCCAGGGCTCGGACTCAGCCTCAACCTCGGAAGACGAACTCCGCCTCGCCCGACCCAGGGCTCAGACTCGATCTCGACCTCGGAGGAGCCTCCGCCTCACCCGACCTCGGGCTTGGACCCGCCATGTCACAGGGAAGGCCATAATAACCCTACCCCTAGCTAGCTCAGGCTATGGGGAACAAGACTGGCGTCCCATCTGGCTCGCCCCAGTAAACAAGTAATGATGGCACCCCGCGTGCTCCATGACGACGGCGGCTCTCAGCCCCTTACGGAAGCAAGGAGACGTCAACAAGGATCCAACAGCCCCGACAGCTGTACTTCCACAAGGCTCAAGCACTCCTCCGATGGCCATGGCATCACATGAACAGGGCGACAAAACCTCTCCGGCTGCCACGACGGCATGTACTTAGGGCTCTAGCTCCTCTCTGCTAGACACGCTAGCACACTGCTACACCCCCCATTGTACACCTAGGCCCTCTCCTTACGCCTATGAAAGGAAGGTCCAGGGCTCTCGTACGAGAAGGTTGGCTGTGCGGGAGAACGGGCTGGCGGACAGTCTCTCTCTCTCACTCTCCCTCGCGGACGCTTGTAACCCCCCTACTGCAAGCGCACCCGACTTGGGCGCAGGGCAACACAAAGGCTGCGGGTTTCCCCTTTTGCTGTTTCTCCCCCCTTCGTGCTCCGCCTCGCGCCGACCCATCTGGGCTAGGACACGCGACGACAATTTACTCGTCGGTCCAGGGACCCCCCGGGGTCGAAACGCCGACAGTTGGAGCGCCAGGTAGGGGCCTGCTGCGTGTTGACGAACAACTTCCCGTCAAGCTCCAGATGGGTAGTCTCCAGCAACCTCTTCAACCCGGGACGATGCTTCGTTTTGGGAGTCCGCAGTTCAAGCCACTCGGGCTCCGCGCCCACTACTGATCAGGGGTTCGTAGGCTGGCCCCCGAAGGGTTCGATAGCCGCCTCAGAGCACACAGAGCGAGGGATGACTCTGGGTACGTTCGATACATAACCAAGGCTCGGGCTACGCTCCCGAGGTACCCTAGGACATTTCCGAGACCAGCAGGAGCGATTCTGTAACGGAATCCCATCAGAGGGAAGCATCGAGCCCTCGGACCCTATCAAACGGGACCGGGTCCGGCAAATCACCTGCAGGTACTTTTGGAGTGCGCCTCTGGGCCACTAGCCGACCCTTATCGAACGGGGCACGGGCGTCCACTCGGATCACCCGCTAGCAACTCACTGGAGACACCATGTTCGGCGCCCTCCGAGGGCAACATGACGCTTTCCCCCCTCCTTGCGGAAAGGCGACGCAGGGGCGTATGAAAAAAGCCGAGTCTGTCCTTGACCGTCCTCTCGCTCTGTGCGGAGGCTCGGGGGCTGCTCTCGCAAACCCGGCTCCGGCCAAACCGTTGACAGCGTCAACATACCAGCCCGAGAACTTGGAACCTGACTATGCACCCGGGCTACGGCCAGTTCGCATGAGGGAACAACCAGACTGGCCGAAGCATCACGAAACGCGCTAAGACCTCGAAGGAGTCAAACCACTCCTCCGAGGCCTCGGGGGCTACACCCGGCGGGTGCGCTCGCGCGCACCCACCAGAACGAAACGCAACCGAGAAAGGTCGGTCCCCTTGCAAAAAAGTGCGACAAAAGCCTCCAAGTGAGTATCAACACTCCCTTCGAGGCTCGGGGGCTACTGTCGGGGACCATAATTAGGGGTACCCCCAAGACTCCTAATCTCAGCTGGTAACCCCCATCAGCACAAAGCTACAAAGGCCTGATGGGCGCGATTAAGGTCAAGGCTCAGTCCACTCAAGGGACACGATCTCGCCTCGCCCGAGCCCAGCCTCGGGCAAAGGCAGTCGACCCCGGAGGATTCACGTCTTGCCCGAGGGCCCCCTCAAGCGACGGACACACCTTCGACTCGCCCGAGGCCCAATCTTCGCGGAGAAGCAACCTTGGCCATATCGCCACGCCAACCGACTGTATCGCAGGAGCATTTAATGCAAGGGTCGACTGACACCTTATCCTGACACGCGCTCCTCAGTTGACAGAGCCGAAGTGACCACAGTCACTTTGCCGCTCCACTGACCGACCTGACAGGAAAACAGCGCTGCCTGCCCCGCTCCGACTGTCGTGCCACTCGACAGAGTGAGGCTAACAGCAGCTAAGTCCAGCCTCGGGCGCCATGGGAAGCTCCGCCTCGCCTGACGCAGTGCTCGGACTCAGCCTCGACCTCGGAAGACGGACTCCGCCTCGCCCGACCCCAGGGCTCGGACTTAGCCTCGACCCCGGAAGACGGACTCCGCCTCGCTCGACCCCAGGGCTCGGACTCAGCCTTGACCCCGGAAGACGGACTCCGCCTCGCCCGACCCCAGGGCTCGGACTCAGCCTCGACCCCGGAAGACGGACTCCGCCTCGCCCGACCCCAGGGCTCGGACTCAGCCTCGACCCCGGAAGACGGACTCCGCCTCGCCCGACCCCAGGGCTCGGACTCAGCCTCGACATCGGAAGACGAACTCCGCCTCGCCCGACCCCAGGGCTCAGACTCGACCTCGACCTCGGAGGAGCCTCCGCCTCGCCCGATCCTGGGCTCGGACCCGCCACGTCACAGGGAAGGCCATCATTACCCTACCCCTAGCTAGCTCAGGCTACGGGGAACAAGACCGGCGTCCCATCTGGCTCGCCCCGGTAAACAAGTAATGATGGCACCTCGCGTGCTCCATGACGACGGCGGCTCTCAGCCCCTTACGGAAGCAAGGAGACGTCAGCAAGGATCCAACAGCCCCGACAGCTGTACTTCCACAAGGCTCAGGCACTCCTCTGACGGCCACGACATCACATGAACAGGGCGCCAAAACCTCTCCGGCTGCCACGACGGCATGTACTTAGGGCTCTAGCTCCTCTCTGCTAGACACGCTAGCACACTGCTACACCCCCCCATTGTACACCTGGGCCCTCTCCTTACGCCTATAAAAGGAAGGTCCAGGGCTCTCGTACGAGAAGGTTGGCCGCGCGGGAGAACGGGCTGGCGGACAGTCTCTCTCTCTCACTCTCCCTCGCGGACGCTTGTAACCCCCCTACTGCAAGCGCACCCGACTTGGGCGCAGGGCAACACGAAGGCCGCGGGTTTCCCCTTTTGCTGTTTCTCCCCCCTTCGTGCTCCACCTCGCGCCGACCCATCTGGGCTGGGACACGCGGCGACAATTTACTCGTCGGTCCAGGGACCCCCCGGGGTCGAAACGCCGACAGTTGGAGCGCCAGGTAGGGGCCTGCTGCGTGTTGACGAACAGCTTCCCGTCAAGCTCCAGATGGGTAGTCTCCAGCAACCTCTTCAACCCGGGACAATGCTTCGTTTCGGGAGTCTGCAATTCATGTCCCTCGATGGCAGCTACGACATGATACTCCTTTCTCCGCCGCGCGACAACGACAATGGCGGCCGTCAGCCCGCCCGCCGGCGGCGGAATCGACGACGTCTTCCCCTCATGGCGGAAGAGCAACATCCGGATCTGTCTCGTCACCTTTCCCGCCGACGGAGGAGGAGGCGGGGCAGGCATGGCCAAGCAGGAGGTGGCACCTCGTCGGCTGTCGAGCGAGTCGGCGGCGCCGGCGCCCCAGCGGGGGACATGTCGGGCGTCGACCTCGCGTCTGAGATGAAGACGAGCGTCGTTTCCCCGCAACACGCCAACTCCAAGCAGACGGACGACGCCAGCACGCTCGCGCAGGACATGCTGGGCGTTAGCCTCGTACCTGAGACAACGGTGCAGTCCGCCCCTGACGCGACTTCGTCACCACCCGTCGATCAAGAGGTACCGTCCGTTTCCCGTTCCATGCCTTTTAGATCCAGCTGCGACCCACCAAGCGACCCCGCTTCGGTGGACGCTTTCGTAAAGGCGTGTCCAAGCCCTCCGGGGTACCATATGCGGTCACCCTAGGACCGGCTGACGGCCGTCTCGACCTACGGGCCTCTGGGTTCCGAGGAAGATGACGAGCTCGACTCTGGTTGGGATTTCTCCGGGCTCGATAACCCCAGTGCCATGCGGGACTTCATGACCGCATGTGACTACTGCCTCTCTGATTGCTCCGATAGCAGCCACAGCCTCGGCGACGAGGATTGTGGCCCAAGTCGCGAATGCTTCCACGTCGATCTAGGGGGTCTCGACGAAGGCAACCATCATGGTATGCCGGAGGACGGTGATCCCCCTAGGCCTGCGCCTCGCATTGACATCCTTCGGGAGCTAGCTGTGGTCCCAGTCCCTGCGGGGGGTCAGGACGCACAGCTCGAGCAAATCCGCGAGGTACAGGCCAGGCTCGACGAGGAAGCAGGACAACTTGTGCAGCTTCGGCAAAATATCGGGCTGGAGTGGGCAGGCCGAGCACCGGCCGGAGAAGCGCGTCACCTGGCCCAGGACGTACAGCACCGCATCGCCAACGATGCCAGGGCAAGGCTGCCTCCGGCTTCCAGTGGGGTCGGCCAAAACCTGGCTGCAGCAGCGATACTACTCCGAGCGATGCCGGAACCATCCACCACCGAGGGGCGGTGTATCCAGGGAGAGCTCAAGAATCTCCTGGAAGATGCCGCGGTCCGACGGGCCGAAAGCTCTGCCTCCCGAAGGCAGGGGTACCCCCCGGAGCATCGCGCCGCGACTTCTCGATTCATGCGGGAAGCCTCGGTCCACACCGGGCGAACGTGGAACTCAACGCCTGCGGCCCCGGATCGCCTCGGCAACGAGCACCACCGCCGCGACCGTCGAGCCCACCTCGTCGAGAGGGTGCGCCGAGGCTACCACCCCATGCGTGGGGGACGCTACGACAGCGGGGAGGATCGGAGCCCCTCGCCCAAACCACCCGGTCCGCGGGCTTTCAGCCGGGCCATACGACAGGCGCCGTTCCCGACCCGGTTTCGAACCCCGACTACCATCACCAAGTACTCGGGGGAGTCAAAGCCGGAGCTGTGGCTCGCGGACTACCGGCTGGCCTGCCAGCTGGGTGGCACCGACGATGACAACCTCATCATCCGCAACCTTCCCCTATTCCTCTCCGACGCTGCCCGAGCCTGGCTGGAGCATCTGCCTCCTGCGCAGATCTCCAACTGGGACGACCTGGTCAAAGCCTTCGCCGGCAACTTCCAGGGCACATACGTGCGCCCTGGGAACTCCTGGGATCTCTGAAGCTGCCGCCAGCAGCCGGGAGAGTCCCTGCGGGACTACATCCGGCGATTTTCGAAGCAGCGCACCGAGCTGCCCAACATCACTGTCGACGTTTCGACCCCGGGGGGTCCCTGGACCGACGAGTAAATTGTCGCCGCGTGTCCCAGCCCAGATGGGTCGGCGCGAGGCGGAGCACGAAGGGGGGAGAAACAGCAAAAGGGGAAACCCGCGGCCTTCGTGTTGCCCTGCGCCCAAGTCGGGTGCGCTTGCAATAGGGGGGTTACAAGCGTCCGCGAGGGAGAGTGAGAGAGAGACTGTCCGCCAGCCCGTTCTCCCGCGCGGCCAACCTTCTCGTACGAGAGCCCTGGACCTTCCTTTTATAGGCGTAAGGAGAGGGCCCAGGTGTACAATGGGGGGTGTAGCAGTGTGCTAGCGTGTCTAGCAGAGAGGAGCTAGAGCCCTAAGTACATGCCGTCGTGGCAGCCGGAGAGGTTTTGGCGCCCTGTTCATGTGATGTCGTGGCCGTCGGAGGAGTGCTTGAGCCTTGTGGAAGTACAGCTGTTGGGGCTGTTGGATCCTTGCTGACGTCTCCTTGCTTCTGTAAGGGGCTGAGAGCCGCTGTCGTCATGGAGCACGCGGGGTGCCATCATTACTTGTTTACCGGGGCGAGCCAGATGGGACGCCGGTCTTGTTCCCCGTAGCCTGAGCTAGCTAAGGGTAGGGTAATGATGGCCTTCCCTGTGACGTGGCGGGTCCGAGCCCGAGATCGGGCGAGGCGGAGGCTCCTCCGAGGTCGAGGTCGAGTCTGAGCCCTGGGGTTGGGCGAGGCGGAGTTCGTCTTCCGATGTCGAGGTTGAGTCCGAGCCCTGGGGTCGGGCGAGGCGGAGTCCGTCTTCTGGGGTCGAGGCTGAGTCCGAGCCCTGGGGTCGGGCGAGGCGGAGTCCGTCTTCTGGGGTCGAGGCTAAGTCCGAGCCCTGGGGTCGGGCGAGGCGGAGTCCGTCTTCCGAGGTCGAGGCTGAGTCCGAGCCCTGGGTCGGGCGAGGCGGAGCTTCCCATGGCGCCCGAGGCTGGACTTAGCTGCTGTTAGCCTCACTCTGTCGAGTGGCACGACAGTCGGAGCAGGGCAGGCGACGCTGTTTTCCTGTCAGGTCGGTCAGTGGAGCGGCAAAGTGACTGCGGCCACTTCGGCTCTGTCGACTAAGGAACGCGTGTCAGGATAAGGTGTCAGTTAACCCTTGCATTAAATGCTCCTGCGATACGGTCGGTTGGCGTGGCGATCTAGCCAAGGTTGCTTCTCCGTGAAGACTGGGCCTCGGGCGAGTCGAAGGTGTGTCCGTCGCTTGAGGGGGCCCTCAGGCAAGACGTGAATCCTCCGAGGTCGACTGCCTTTGCCTGAGGCTGGGCTCAGGCGAGGCGAGATCGTGTCCCTTGAGTGGACTGAGCCTTGACCTTAATCGCGCCCATCAGACCTTTGCAGCTTTGTGCTGATGGGGGTTACCAGCTGAGATTAGGAGTCTTGGGGGTACCCCTAATTATGGTCCCCGACAGTAGCCCCTGAGCCTTGAAGGGAGTGTTGATACTCGCTTGGAGGCTTTTGTCGCACTTTTTTGCAAGGGGACCGACCTTTCTCGGTTGCGTTTCGTTCCGGTGGGTGCGCGCGAGCGCACCCGCCGGGTGTAGCCCCCGAGGCCTCGGAGGAGTGGTTTGACTCCTTCGAGGTCTTAGCGCGTTTCGTGATGCTTCGGCCAGTCTGGTTGTTCCCTCATGCGAACTGGCCGTAGCCCGGGTGCATAGTCAGGTTCCAAGTTCTCGGGCTGGTATGTTGACGCTGTCAACGGTTTGGCCGGAGCTGGGTTTGCGAGAGCAGCCCCCGAGCCTCCGCACAGAGGGAGAGGACGGTCAAGGATAGACTCGACTTTTTTCATACGCCCCTGCGTCGCCTTTCCGCAAGGAGGAGGGGGAAAGCGCCATGTTGCCCTCGGAGGGCGCCGAACATGGTGTCTCCAGTGAGTTGCTAGCGGGTGATCCGAGTGGACGCCCGTGCCCCGTTCGATAAGGGTCGGCTAGTGGCCCAGAGGCACGCTCCAAAAGTACCTGCAGGTGATTTGCCGGACCCGGTCCGTTTGATAGGGTCCGAGGGCTCGATGCCTCCCTCTGATGGGATTCCGTTACAGAATCGCTCCTGCTGGTCTCGAAAATGTCCTAGGGTACCTCGGGAGCGTAGCCCGAGCCTTGGTTGTGTATCGAACGTACCCAGAGTCATCCCTCGCTCTGTGTGCTCTGAGGCGGCTGTCGAACCCTTCGGGGGCCAGCCTACGAACCCGTGATCAGTAGTGGGCGCGGAGCCCGAGTGGCTTGAGGCGGCTGTCGAACCCATCTGAGGGGCCAGCCTTCGAACCTCTGACCAGTGGTGGGCGTGGAGCCCGAGTGCTCTAAGGCGGCTGTCGAACCCTTCCGAGGGGGCAGCCTTAGAACCTCTGATCATTAGGAGGGCTCGGGGCCCGAGTGCTCTGAGGCGGCTGTCGAACCCTTCCGAGGGGCCAGCCTTCGAACCTCTGATCAGTAGGGGGGCTCGGGGCCCGCTTCCTTCGCGGAGAAGGATCCCTTTCGGAGTATCCCCCTTCTCGGTCCCTGTAGCAAGAGAGAGAAAGAGGAAGAGGAAAAGGATACGAAATCGAACGACGTGGCACACCTTTTTTTGACGCGGTCATTATGGCAGAGGTGAAGCGTTGCCTGCTTCGCCTGCCAAAGGTGTCGCCCGCCCTGCCGCAGAGTTAATGCGACGGGACATGTGGTTCGCGGGGCAGCCGTTGTGCGTGCGCGAGCCGTTCGAGGAACAGAACACGGGCGCGTCGTCTTTACTTCGTGGGTGAGGGCTCTCTCGCTGTCCCAGGAGGGGACGTGAGCCTACAGACGACTTGACCGCTGCTTCCGCCCGCCTGTCGCCGCCATTACTGCCGGCCCACTTTTGGCCATATTGACCGTCGCGCCTTCTCCCGCGGCTGACTGACCCGTGATCGATGTGCTCGGTTGGCACTGTTGGACCATGCGCAGGGTCGCCTTGAGTCGCGGCACTGGTTCCGTATTCGAGAAGGCGCGGTATTGGCACAAGTGGCGGTGCAGTTTTCCCGCACGTAGTAACCGGCACGCCGGTTACATGACGTGTGGGCCTGGGGCCCCATGCTGGACGCGTCGGAGTCGAAAGGGTGCGCCCCCTTGGTACGGTTGCATGCCGCCTGCATGGCGGTCCGCCCTTTCACCCGCTGGTCTGGGCGAAAGTGGAGGAGTGCTTGTAACTGCTGGGCAGTTGTGCGCTCCGCGCGCGGCGGTTTGGCTCCTTCTGTCCTGGGCCAGCTTGCATGACGCGTGGGACCCAGCCCCCGTGTTGTAGGGGGAGGATCTTGGAGCGTGTTGGTGAAGACTCAGTCCGCGACGCCTGAGGACGCAAGTGGGGAGAGTCGCCTTTAAAAGGGGGGTGACCCCTTGGATGGCAACCATGTCTTCGTACTCCCTTCATGCATCGCTTCCTTCCACCTTCCGAGCCCCCGGATGGGGAGCGCCCGCGGTTCTTCTATCTTGTCATCGTTGCAGGAACGCAACTTCACAGAAGTTGGTACCTTCAGCCATCGCTCGGCTTCAAGGATTTTCATCAGGCAGCCCGGCTGCATCCCCTCGCCGGTGGTCACCTAAGACGGTGACCACCAGTTCGATGGTGGGGAGAAGCAAACCGGGCTACGACCTGTGCCCTGCCCTCAGCTTCAAGGATCTTCATCATCCTTGCTGGGGCGGAGAGCGAGGCTAGCCGGAGCTCTACCTCCCGCACGGATCGATGGGCCACCTCTTCTTCTAGCTTCTAGGGGTGGAAACCATCCTCCAGCTCTGCGGAGGAGGCGCCCTACAGCCATGCCGGGGAAGGCGAACTGTTGCTGCCCAGCTAGGGTGCAACATTCCATCCTCTGTCCTCGCTTTCGTGGCGAGGACGGGAGTGAGGACCTACCGGTGCGCTTTGGGGCGGCCGGCGCTCGCTGGTGCGGTGTTGGCGGACAGGTGGTCACCGCCTTCGGTGCTGAGGTGGTGGCAGCTGGAGAAAGCTTGCACACCGTCTAGACCATCAGCGCCACCTGCGGACCGGCCTCCGGCTCTTTGGCTTTAATATCTGGTTCTCGTCCCTTGAGTGGGGACGCGAACGAGAGCCTTCCGGCAGCAGCGTCCGTCCTGGGACCATCGCTGCTGCTGCAGAGGTCGCCGGCGAGTCACCAGGAGTTTGTCGCCCCGCAGGCTCTCCGATGTGGAGGTTGTTCGTACCCGCGGGGGCGGAACCGGAGTTCCGTTTGTAATGGCACCTTGAGTGCCGGTGTTTGTTCATTGTGGCTGTCGGGGCCTGAACATGTATGTATTTTGGCGTGAAGCAGTGTTTTTCCTCATTTCGAGCACTAGGACTCGCCTGTCGGCTAGCCGAACCGCTTAACCAAGTGTGAGTTGCCTCGTGCGAAGGTGACGAGTGAGGTATTCGTATCCCGGAAGCGTAGGAGTCCCTCGGCTCGGTCGGCCTTGCCGCCCGAGGCTGTTCTTGCTTAGTTAAAGGAACCTTCGGCCGCTCTGCGATGAGCTAGAGCCAGAGGCAGCGGTGCTAGCATGGACAGAGGCAGAGTTGGCTCGAAAAGAAGCTTCGTCGGCCGGAGCCCGGCCGGGCCGTCCACTGGCGGGACCGACGCCGGAGTTGGGTTGCCGAGGCCACGAGCCGGGCTGATGTCCTCGGGGGACAACTGGCTGAGGCTACGGAGCGGCCGGTCGAGCCGTCTGCTCGGGCCGGGTTCTCGGAGGAGACCCCAGCGACGATGGCCCAGGCGTGGTGCCAACAGGTTCCTTCGAGGTGGAGATCCTCCGACCGTGTTGCCGTTCGAGGCCGGGTCGGATTCCGCCGAAGGTGGAGTCGACGCCGAGGGTGCTGCTGCCCCCCACCGATGTCTGATCCTGCAGGAACAGTTTATCTGTAGTGTGTGTATGTTTTTCGCGGCCGCCGAGGCCCAAACATGTCGTCGTCGTGTTGTAAAGCTGCGTTTCTTTTCCCCTTGTTTCGAGTATCTGGACTTATTTGTCGGTAACAGAATTGTTTGTCCGAGCGAGAGTTACTTTTCACGGAAGGTGATGAGTGAGGTATCCGTACCCCGGAGGCGTAGGAGTCCCTCGGCTCGGTCGGCCTTGCCGTTTACGTGTGCTCTTACTCGTCCGTAGGATTCTGTTATCGATATAGTCGAGAAGGCACGAAAAATTGTTTCGGCAGAAAAGTTTTCGAGCAATAAGACTTGTTCGTTCAGCAGAATCGCTTATCCGAGCGTGAGTTACTTATCGCAGAAGGTGATGAGTGAGGTATCCGTATCCCGGAGGCGTAGGAGTCCCTCGGCTCGGTCGGCCTTGACTGCTTACGTGTACTCCGTCGTTTTCAGGATCCCACTTTCGAAGTAGTCGAAAAGCACGAAAGATGTTCTGGCAGAAAGACTTTTTCCGAGGAAAATTTTGACGCAGAGGGGGTTCGCCCCTTCTAGCCCCCGAGGGAGGGTCAAGCTTTGCCGAGGCAAGGCTGACCCTTCCTTGATGGTTAGACTTTATTGGCGTATGTAAACGAGGTGTATGAACGACTTGAAAACATCTTAAGGGTAGAAGCGACGTAGCTGTCGGATGTTCCAAGCGTTGTTGTAGACCTCGCCTTGACTGTTGGCCAGCTTGTATGTTCCGGGCTTCAAAATCTTGGCGATGATGAATGGCCCTTCCCAGGGAGGCGTGAGCTTGTGGTGCCCTCGGGTGTCTTGTCGCAGCCGAAGCACCAAGTCGCCCACCTGGAGGTCTCGGGACCGAACCCCTCGGGCATGGTAGCGTCGCAGGGACTGCTGATACCGCGCCGAGTGTAGTAAGGCCATGTCCCGAGCCTCTTCCAGCTGGTCCAGTGAGTCTTCTTGGTTGGTTCGATTGCTTTGGTCGTCATACGCCCTCACCCTCGGGGAACCGTATTCTAAGTCTGTGGGCAAGATGGCCTCAGCCCCATAGACTAGAAAGAACGGCGTGAAGCCCGTGGCTCGGCTCGGCATTGTCCTCAGACTCCAGACCACCGAGGGGAGTTCCTTCATCCATCGCCTGCCGAACTTGTTGAGGTCGTTGTAGATCCGTGGCTTGAGTCCTTGCAGAATCATGCCGTTGGCACGCTCTACTTGCCCATTCGTCATGGGGTGAGCTACGACGGCCCAGTCCACCCGGATGTGGTGATCCTCGCAGAAGTCTAGGAACTTTCTGCTGGTGAACTGGGTGCCGTTGTCGGTGATGATGGAGTTCGGGACCCCAAAGCGATGGATGATGTTGGTGAAGAACGCCACCGTCTGTTCGGACCTGATGTTGTTTAGGGGTCGGACCTCGATCCACTTGGAGAATTTGTCGATGGCGACCAGTAGGTGCGTGTAGCCCCCGGGTGCCTTCTGCAAGGGACCGACGAGGTCCAGACCCCACACATCAAACGACCAGGTGATGGGTATTGTCTGCAGAGCCTGAGCGGGCAGGTGGGTCTGCTTCGCGTAGAATTGACACCCTTGGCAGGTGCGTACAATCCTAGTGGCGTCGGCCACCGCGGTTGGCCAGTAAAAACCCTGTCGAAAGGCATTCCCAACGAGGGCTCGAGGTGCTGCGTGGTGACCGCAAGCCCCCGAGTGTATTTTTTGTAATAACTCCTGACCTTCGGCGATGGATATGCATCGCTGGAGGATGCCTGAGGGGCTGCGGTGGTAGAGCTCCTTCCCATCCCCCAGCAAGACGAACGACTTGGCGCGCCGCGCCAGTCACCGAGCTTCGGCTCGGTCGAGGGGCAGCTCTCCTCGGTGGAGACACTCCAGGTACGGGGTCTGCCAGTCTCGATTAGGCGGGACCCCATTCCGCTCTTCCTTGACGCGCAGTGCCTCACCCTCGGGGGACGAGGGTGCCTCGGGCTGAGCCGAGGGCACCTCGGGCAGGGCCGAGACCTTCTCGGGCTCGGGCGTGTCGTCGGTCTTGACTGAGGGTTGATGTAGGTCTCGGGAGAAGACGTCCGGGGGAACCGTTGTTCGCCCCGAGGCTATCTTAGCCAGCTCGTCCGCAATCTCGTTGTATCGTCGGGCGATGTGGTGGAGCTCGAGCCCGTAGAACTTGTCCTCCAGGCGCCGAACCTCATCGCAGTAGGTTTCCATCTTCGGGTCGCGGCAATGGGAGTTCTTCATGACTTGGTCGATGACAAGCTGCGAGTCGCCACGAGCGTCGAGGCGTCGGACCCCTAGCTCGATGGCGATGCGCAACCCGTTAACCAGAGCTTCGTACTCGGCCACATTGTTGGACACCGGGAAATGGAGGCGTAGCACGTAGCGGAGGTGCTTCCCGAGGGGTGAGATGAAGAGCAGGCCCGCGCCCGCTCCTGTTTTCATCAGCGACCCGGCGAAAAACATGGTCCAGAGTTCCGGCTGGATCAGAGCCACTGGAAGCTGGGTGTCGACCCATTCGGCCACAAAGTCCGCCAAGACTTGATGGCCTTCCAAGGGGCGAACGAGATTGTCTCGCCCATGATCTCCACCACCCACTTTGCAATCCTACCCGAGGCCTCTCGGCATTGGATGATCTCCCCCAGGGGGAAGGATGACACCACAGTCACCAGATGAGACTCGAAGTAGTGTCGCGTACTGTAGCTTCTGGATTTGCGGTGCGAGTAAGAGCACACGTAAGCGGCAAGGCCGACCGAGCCGAGGGACTCCTACGCCTCCGGGATACGGATACCTCACTCATCACCTTCCGTGAAAAGTAACTCTCGCTCGGACAAACAATTCTGTTACCGACAAATAAGTCCAGATACTCGAAACAAGGGGGGAAAACACAGCTTTACAACACGACGACGATATGTTTGGGCCTCGGCGGCCGCAAAAAACATACGCACACTACAAGATAAACTGTTCCTGCAGGGTCAGACATCAGTGGGGGGGGGGGGGGTAGCAGCACCCTCGGCGTTGACTCCACCTTCGGCGGAATCCGGCCCGGCCTCGGACGGCAACACGGTCGGAAGATCTCCACCTCGAAGGAACCTGTCGGCACCACACCTGGGCCATCGCCGCTAGGGTCTCCTCCGGGAACCCGGCCCGAGCAGACGGCTCGACCGACCGCTCCGTAGCCTCAGCCAGCTGTCCCCCGAGGACATCAGCCCGGCTCGTGGCCTCGGCAACCCGACTCCGGTGTCGGTCCCGCCAGTGGACGGCCCGGCCAGGCTCCGGTCGATGAAGCTTCTTTTCGAGCCAACTCTGCCTCTGTCCATGCTGGCACCGCTGCCTCTGGCTCCAGCTCATCGCAGAGCGGCCGAAGGTTCCTTTAACTAAGCAAGAGCAGCCTCGGGAGGCAAGGCCGACCGAGCCGAGGGACTCCTACGCCTCCGGGATATGGATACCTCACTCGTCACCTTCGCACGAGGCAACTCACACTTGGTTAAGCGGTTCAGCTAGCCGACAGGCGAGTCCTAGTGCTCAAAATGAGGAAAAACACGGCTTCACGCCAAAATACATACATGTTCAGGCCCCGACAGCCACAATGAACAGACACCGGCACTCAAGGTGCCATTACAAATGGAACTCCGGTTCCACCCCCGCAGGTACGAACAACCCCCACATTGGAGGGCCTGCGGGGCGACGAAACCCCAGGTGGCTCACAGCCGCCCGCTCCGGCAGCAGCGACAACGACCTCCGCTCCGGGTGGCCAAACAGCAGCAGCGATGACATCAGGGTAGACGCTGCTGCAACGAGCTCCTCGCCCACGTCCCCACTCGAGGGGCGAGGACAAGCTATCAAAGCCAGAGAGCCGGAGGCCCGGAGCGCGGATGGTGGTGGCGATCCCGTCGGCGACGAGTACTTCTTCAGCCGCCACCACCTCAGCGCCGACGATGGCAGCCATCTGCCCACCGGCAGATCCCCACTCGGATCCTCCCGGACGGGCGAGCACCAACCTCCGTGCAGAGGCGTCGTACCGGAGCAAAGGCAGGACAGCCCAAGAACACGAACGCCGCCCTAGCAGCGCGCGACGTCTTGGGCGGTCCTCCGGTGCGCGCGGCGCAACGGCCGCTCGTACGGCGGAAAGGGGCACCGGGAGCCGAGCCAGAGCCAGCTGAGCCAGCGAGCCCAACGCGCTAAAGCTGACGACGCTCGCGGCCGACCAGCCCCGCGTTGTCGGAGTCCACCCCTTCCGCTAGGCCGGTGAGCACCCTCTCCCCTGAATGCTGAGGGAGAAGGTGACCCACGAACCCGCGCGGGAGGTAGAGCTCCGGCTCAGCCCGCCCTCCACCCCAGCAAGGATGATGAAGATCCTTGAAGCTGAGGGCAGGGCAGAGGCCGCAGCCCGGCTCGCTTCTCCCCACCATCAAGCTGGTGGTCACCGTCTTGGGTGATCGCCGGCGAGGGGATGCAGCCGGGCTGCCTGATGAAAATCCTTGAAGCCAAATGATGGCTGAAAGGTACCAACTTCTGCGAAGTTGCGTTCCTCCAACGACGACAAGACGGAAGAACCGCGGGTGCTCCCCATCCGGGGGCTCGGAAGGTGGAAGGGTGCGATGCATGAAGGGAGTGCGAGCACATGGTTGCCATCCAGGGGGGTCACCCTCCTTTTAAAGGCAACTCTCCCCACTTGCGTCCTCAGCCGTCGCAGGCTAAGTCTTCACCAACACGCTCCAAGGCCCTCCCCCTACGACACGGGGGCTGGGTCCCACGCGTCATGCAAGCCGGCCCAGGACAGAAGGAGCCAAACCGCCGCGCGCGGTGCGCGTAACTGCCCAGCGGTTACAAGCACTCCTCCACTTTCGCCTAGACTAGTGGGTGAAAGGGCGGACCGCCATGCAGGCGGCATGCAACCACACCAAGGGGGCACACCCTTTCGACTCCGACGCATCCAACGTGGAGGCCCAGGCCCACACATCATGTAACCGGCGCGCCGGTTACTACGTGCGGGAAACCGCACCGCCACCTGCGCCAGTACCGCGCCTTCTTGACTACGGAACCGGTGCCGCGACTCGAGGCAACCCCGCGCATGGCCCAACAGTGCCAACCGAGCACATCGGTCACGGGTCAGTTAGCCGCGGAGAAGGTGCGACGGTCGATATGGCCAAAAGTGGGCCGGGAGTAATGGCGGCGGCGGGCGGGCGGAAGCAGCGGTCAAGTCGTCTGCAGGCTCACGTCCCCTCCTGGGACAGCGAGAGAGCCCTCTCCCACGGAGTGAAGATGACACGCCCATGTTCCGTTCCTCGAACGGCTCGCGCACGCACAACGGCAGCCCCGCGAACCACTCGTCCCGTCGCATTAACTCTGCGGCAGGACAGGCGGCACCTTTGGCAGGCGAAGCAGGCGACGCTTCAACTCTGCCATAATGACCGAGTCAAAAAAGGTGCGCCACGTCGTTCGATTTTGTATCCTTTTCCTCTTCCTCTTTCTCTCTCTTGCTACAGGGACCGGGAAAGGGGATACTCCAAAAGGGATCCTTCTCCGCGAAGGAAGCGGGCCCCGAGCCCCCTACTGATCAGAAGTTCGAAGGCTGGCCCATCGGAAGGGTTCGACAGCCTCCTCAGAGCACTCGGGCTCCGAGCCCTCCTACTGATCAGAGGTTCGAAGGCTGGCCCCTCGGAAGGGTTCGACAGCTGCCTCAGAGCACTCGGGCTCCGCCCCCCCACTGGTCAGAGGTTCGAAGGCTAGCCCCTCAGATGGGTTCGACAGCCGCCTCAAGCCACTCAGGCTCTGCGCCCACTACTGATAAGGGGTTCGTAGGCTGGCCCCCGAAGGGTTCGACAGCCGCCTTAGAGCACGCAGAGCGAGGGATGACTCTGGGTACGTTCGATACACAACCAAGGCTCAGGCTACGCTCCTGAGGTACCCTAGGACATTTCCGAGACCAGCAGGAGCGATTCTGTAACGGAATCCCATCAGAGGGAGGCATCGAGCCCTCGGACCCTATCAAACGGGACTGTAACACCTCAGGTGTTACCATGGCTAGAGCACACCTTGGTACTAAGGACTATGATCGCATGTGGTAGAAACTTAAGGAGAACATAAGAACCTTGGAGACCATGTGTTAATCAAGATTTGTTAATGACCTAAGAGCATCACTCAAGCTTGTGCACTTACTACCTTGGGCAAGAGGAGGGAAAACCCTAGACCTCTCGTGAACCCTATCTTCCAGAGCCATGGTTGAAAGGGGGAGAGAATAAGCAATTGTGCAAACCATGAGTTAATCTTTAACCAAACTTTAAGTAACCTTATAACCAGCAATTGTGGGAAGGAAATATTGCAAAAAGACCCCTGGAGAAACCCCAAATCCATTCCCTAAGTAGAGAGAGAGCTAGAGCTCTCTAATTTTCTCTAAGTAAAAAACTACACCTACACTAAAGATCAACCGTGTTCACCTCGAAGATGGCACCAAAACCACCTAAGTTCTATACCAAAAATGTGGCATACCACCTAGGGCACCCACTGGAAAAAGCTGAGCCCGAGACCTTGACGTTTGACATGCCTTGGCATGGTTTTTGTCGCGAGGTGGGCAGAGTGACATACCTGATTTGGTGACCGAAGATCTCCCTACCTAGGCCATATCTGCCATGGCAACTCACGGATGAGAGACAGCCCTAGGTGCCAGGAAAAGACTCGCGCCAGATTTTTGCCAAGATTCGCACGTTTGCGACTTGGGTGAGCTGTGGAACACGGGCCGAAGAAAAGCTCCACGTGTTCGACGCGCTCTGTGCACGCCAGAGCACGCCCGCGCGCGCCCCGCGTCGCGTCAACGGCCAGTCGACGCCATGGCTCGCGCTCGCGCCCGCGCCTATAAAGCCCGCTCGGGCGTCGACCACACTTTTCCTCGCACGCTCAAACCTCACCGGAGCTCAACTCACCGTCGTTTGCCCGTGCGCGGCGTGTCCGCGGCCACCAGAGCCCCTGCCGCTATAGACCGGCCAGCCTAGACCTTCCCGACCCTGTCCAACCCTCGGAGACGAGTGAGCACACCTCGGTGGAGCTCCCCGAGCGAGGAATCGAAGCCTGCTTCGCTGGAGAGGCCAGTCCACGGTCGCCGGAGTTCACAACCCCGCCGGAGTGCGTGGACCGGGTAATCCACTGAACCATCTTCCGATTCCTTGTGCACACAGTCTCTACGTCACCCCGTGAAGCTCACCGTGCCATTGGATTGAACCAGATCGCCTTGCTTTGGCCGGCACACCCGCCGCCGACGAGGACACCCGCCTGCGCACGTGGACCGAGCGATTCCGGCCATCCCCGCCGTCGAGCCATACATCGCTGTGACCGCCAGAGCCTCCCCGAGCCAACCCCGCCCCTCGCCGGACCTATCTCGCCGCCGGTAAGCCGCACCACCCTTTTCTTTCTTGCGGGTACTGTTTAAACCTAGGGAAGGACCGCGGGGGAGAAGGAAAGAAGTCTGGGGGGTTTTGTGAAATGTCAGAGACTCAAATGAATAGTAGCGCGGGGGTATAACTGAGAGAGTTAGTTTGGAAATAACCTAGGGTCCTCGGTGTAAACTGCTTTTCCAGAAAACCTTTATTAAATCTGATTTTAAATTTGAACAGAAACTTTAATAATTCATAACTTCTGTTTAGTTCATCCAAATTTAGTCAAACCAATTTTGTCAGACTTTAAATAATGTAAACTACTTAGGAAAAATATAAAACCACTATGTACTATAGAAAACTTTAGGGTTCTGATTTAATTATTGTTTTGATCAAAAACTAAATAATAGAGATAAAAATAGTTGCACTATTTGACTAGGGTTAGGAAAATTTGGAGAAGTTTATATCCACCTACTGACCTGTTTAAAAATACTAAACTTCCCTGTCCAACCCATTAAGTTAGTTTTTGCCATTTAATTTACAATATGCTTAAGGTTAAGAAAAATAGAAAAGGTGATTTAAATAATGGACCAGAGGGCACCCCTATTTTTGTTAGAGTACTTATTCAATGTAGTTTACTAGAAAAAACTACTATACCCTGGTTTAATAGGAAATAAGTAGGATCCCTTTTATTTTAAGAAAACAAGGAAAACTTAGAAAAACCCTACAAAAATAACCCCAAAGTGAAAACACCCCAACCCTTGGGATAATTAATGTTTTGTTATTAAGAACTTAGGAAAAATATGAAATCTGCTGTTTGACATTTTTCAAATAACAATGTAGTAGAAAGTGCCTTTTTGGCATTTAACTTTAGAAAATCATAACTAAATGACCACCCCTTAGCTTTCTGTGATTTTTGGCACAGAAGCCTATTATTACTGTTAGATGCCAACAAAAATAACCCTTAGGGCAGAACTCACCTCTAATTAAGAGATGTAGTGCAAAGTGACCTATTTTACACAACTTTTGTCATTTTTGTCTAAAGCATAGCCTTTTTATTTTAAACCCCAAATTCCTAGAATAGGCTATAATGACCCTTGGCAACCCACTGTAATTTTTACAGAATTTTTGGAAAATATTAAACCACTGTTGTAGTTCAAAACTACACTAGAAACCCTAAATAGGAAATAAAGAAAGGGAAAAATGAATAAGAGGAATTAGTGTCATCCTAAAACCCTTATTAACTTGTCCACTGAAATATATAGAGGCAATACCAATTCCCTATGCCTATCCCTAGCAAAACCTAAACCAAGAAGTGATAAGCATAAACCATTAAAAGCCACGTATGACCCAGAAACCCTAAAATGCTCATTAACTTAGTTCTTCTTCTCTTGGCATAATGTTATTAAATCCTGCATAATCATGACATACATGTTCATTGCATTTCTATAGATTGTAACCTTGCTGACGGAGAGTACGTCCTCGTGCCGGAGCAAGGAGCTGCTCAGGAGGTAGCCCCAGATCCAGCACCAGAGCCTGCACCAGAGGACCTGCCTGCCACTGCTTTGGAAGGCAAGTCCCGGTCTTATGCATAACCTGTTATTTATGCTATTTTACTATACTTAATGATTGTAGGATTGATTGTGCACTTAAGTGTAGGAGTTGTTTGAAACCCTAGTTGCATGATCTCAGGAATCCCATTGAGATGAATACTAGTATGCTAAGTCGAGTAGCTGCTTTATTAATTAGGATCTCGGTAGAAGTCGACTGATTTTTCTAGCACTCGCGCGAGGTCAGGAATTGGCTGCATCCACTTTCTCATCATATTGATGTTGGTTGGTGGGCAACAATCCATGGGGATTGGTTGTCCACGGGATAAAAATTGGAATAAGGATTAAGGTGTGGTACCGTGTGTCAAGCGTTTGAACGTACTAAGCACATGCCGAGAAATATGGTAAATCGGTAAGCCTAGTACCTGATTGAACCTGGCAGTGGACTTTACCCCTCACGCGACCTGAGACGTGGTCTCCCATTCCGGTTATGGTGGGTACAAGTGCGGTCACTGCACGACGACAGTCGGGGTCAGTGAGGCATTGTACGCCAAGGCGGTGAGCCCTGATCTGCTGACGGGGAATCGATGGGGACAGTTGATGTGTGTGGGGACAGAGTGCCTCGCCACGTCGTGTGTTTAGGTTTACCTTGCAAGGTTTGAAAAACTCGATTCGAATCGTCTGCTTCTCGCAGCTAATGAGACTGCTTGATCCATGCTGCTACATTGAGTAACAAGTGGAAATGTGATGAGTTGACAAAAGAGGTTGATTGCTATAAATCTTTGATACCATGTATGAGTAGATAGTACATCTTTAGCCTTAAGAGAGTCACACTTAATTTGACAAAGTTAACAACTTGATTTAGAAACTCAGCTAGTGCTTTTGGCAACCAAACCCCACAGCCAAACAGCTGCATGTCTAGAGGTAGAGGAGTAGACTCCTCACACCGGGTAAGTCTAGCTGAGTATTAGTATACTCAGCCTTGCTTGTGGCATAATTTTTCAGGTTCTTTGGAGGACATGGTTGCTGGAGTGACTTGGCCGTCCATCTTGCCACCGGGTTGGACTGTCGAGTGGGACCCCACCTCGGCTGAGGAGGAGCATGAGGAGTGATGGGACAGGCTTCCCCATCTCTCTGTTTATTTACCGTTAGTTTTATTCCGCTGCACTTCGAACAATGATGGCTACTTTTGCAAAACTCCGATGATGATGTAATAATTTAATACTCTTTAATGCATGGTTCTATGCTTTATTGTATTTGCTCTGTGACTCACCATCGAGTGAGATTGTGGTACTTGATCCTGTCAGTGGCCGTGTCGGACTAGATCCGAGGGATTGACGGGTTATTCCCATTTAAGTGTGGTCTAGCCTCTAAGGCAAGGCTTAGGCACTTAAGTCGGAATAATTCGGGCAGTCCCGCCACAGCTGGTATCGGAGCTTGTACCACCATAGAGGAATCAATAAAATGTAAATACCATCCTTTTCCGAAGTAAAACTTGATAGAAACAATGTTGGATAGATAGTAGAACGAGCAGGATAGACCTAGGACGTGAAGCCTTACGATGATAGAGGGGTAGCTAGGTGGCTAAGTGATTAGGCCCTACAGGCCACTTTAAAGGATGGGAGTTCTTCCCTATTCCCTTTACATTGTTGTGAGGTCGTTCAGGACGAGCATGCATGCATTCTTTAATTAAACAAATGGAAAATTTAGTAAGGACCTAAATTATGACCAACTAAGTTCCCCAGTACCACTTTGTTTTAATTGGGGAGAAGCAGAGTTTTATTTTTTTCTTTTTATAATTCTTTTCTTTTACTTACGCTTAACCGTACACAGATGGCTTCCCACAGATCCTCAGATGACGGAAATGCACTGTCCCACACTAACGGGCTTGCACGGGAGGGCTTTCCCCGCATTTTGTGGGAGGTACTTCAGGGGGCCGGATACACGACGCCTCCTCAGTACGCGGTGCAGCAGTTCGAGAAGCACCGAGTGCCCCGCTGTAGGGTGAGGATGACTCTGGAACGTCATCCCCTACAACCAGGCTGCCGTTCATTGGACTCTGAGTCTTTTGGATACCGGGCTGAGGACACGATAGAGGCGATTGCTCTGCACGGATTAACCACTTTCTGCGGATTCCATCCCTTGGAGCTGGCTACCCACCCCATTGGCTTGTTCCCCGCCGAAAGGGAGGACGACCCAATGTGGAAGGATCGGGTGGAGCATGCCAAGGACATCTGGGCCATCTACCCAGGTCAGACTGCGCACTTGACTGTACGGTGCATGAATGCTCTGTACCGTCTGCAAGTGATGTGCGGTGAGGCGATGTCCCATCTGATGGCATTGTTGGAGGCAACAAAGATCACCCTGGACAACAGAGAGGAGCTCGTGGTTGATTTATCCACTGAGATGGTGGAAAAGGATTTGCAGGTGGAACAACTATCCAATGAGATCCAGGAGTTGGAGGAATTAGTGGGGACCAGGGAGAACACCATCGAGGTTCTCGAGGATCAGCTCCTTAACACTCAGCAGCAGCTGGCTGAGGCTAATGAGCACCTGGATATGCATCACCAGGAGATCTAGGACATGGAGGCCAATGAGGACGTCGACATTGAGGGAGGAGAGGAGCCTGCCTCCAGCGTGGACACTGCTGGCTCCGGGAGACCCCCTTCCCCCGAGTCGAGTGTTGCCTCGTTCGCTCACTAGGTATCAGGGATAGAGTTAGAAGTCGGTGATGGTAGGACTCCTCGCCGCTAGCTTAGCTTTTGCACCCATAGGGTACTAGGCTAGGTAGAGTTGAGTCTTTTTGGGACCATTGATGTAACCGTGATAAACTCTTGTGGAAGCATGGTTGATGGATGATGTCAGTTTTAAATTTGGACGGAAAGTTATGCTTTTTGGTTTATGTCGGAATCTATCAATTTGTTTTTGACTCTTTCGCCGCGATTAAACCTTGAACTTGGAGATATGGTATTAAGTATATATGTGATTTTTCAGATGGCCGGGAGACAGCGCCGTGGCCAGAATGAGCGCGTTCCTCCACCGCCGCCACCGCCTCCCACTCTGCAGGAGCTAATGGCTCAGCAGAATGAGATCTTGAGGCAGCTAGCTCAGCGTCAGCCACCACCTCAGCACTATGGTGGTGGAGATCATCAGCGTCACCCCGCGGCAGCCACCTACCAGGAGTTCCTCAGTACCCAGCCTCCATTGTTCACACGGGCAGAGGACCCACTTGATGCAGATGTGTGGTTGAGAGTAGTGGAATCCAAATTCCCGCTACTCCATGGGGCTTGTTCAGAGGTCACTAAAGTCAGGTTCGCCACCCAGCAGCTTCGCGAACCCACAAGGACTTGGTGGGACCATTTTCTTGCCATGCAGCCAGAGAACCGAGAGGTGGAGTGGAGAGAGTTCAAGGCAGCTTTCAGGGGACACCACATACCAGCCGGGATTATGGACCGAAAGCTCAACGAGTTTCTGGCACTCACTCAGGGCAACAGGACAGTGTTGCAGTATGCTCAGGCTTTTAATGATTTGTGCTAGTATGCTGGGTATCATGCAGATACAGATGAGAAGAAGAGAGACAGGTTCAGGAGGGGGCTCAGCACTAAGCTCCGTGACCGTCTTAACACCATCAGGGCCAACAGCTACAATGAGTTGGTTAACATGGCTATCTCCCAGGAGGACTACATCACAGCCCGACAGGCAGAAAAGAAGAGGAAGACCCCTGTGGCAGGACCCTTAGCTCAGCCACAGCGCTTAAGGATTGTGTCTGACACTCAGAACAGGGGACCCCAGCAGCAGCAAGGGAGATGGGTGATCCGACCACAGCAGCAGCAGCAGGCACCCAACCGCACCTAGTTTCCGGCTCAGAGGAACAATCAGCAGCAGCAGTATCGCCAGGAAAATGACAACAGGTGTTTCACATGCGGCAACACCAGACACTATGCCAAGAATTGCCCCAGGAACCAGCAGAGACAGGGGCAGAATGTTAATCAGAATCAAGGCAAGAGGCAGAAGGTGCAAGTGAGGCAAGGCAGGCTAAACTTCACCACCATGGCTGATATTTCAGAGGGAGCACCCGTCATGACTGGTATCTTTACAGTTTTGAATTATCCTGCTATCATTCTTTTTGATTCTGGTGCATCGCATAGTTTTATCAGTGCCAAATTTAGTGCCAAATGCCAGTTGCCTTTTCACCACACCAATGGGGGTATCACAATTTCGACACCAGGGGGCAGGGTTGCCACCTATCAAGTCAACAGACATGTGCCCATAAAATTTGTAGTCTTGTAATTAAAACCACCCTCCTCATTTTGGGTTTGGATAGCGTGGATATTATATTGGGAACTGACTGGTTAACCAGGCACCAAGCAGTTATTGATATTGCAGCTAGGGCCATTGAGGTGCACTCACCAACTTGTGGTGAAACTACACTATATCTGCCCGACTAGGGATGCACCCGTTCTTGTGCCTTCGTTATGATAGAATCCCCAGTGGAAAAGATCCCAGTGGTCTGTGACTACCTAGATGTTTTCCCAGATGAATTGCCAGGGATGCCACCTGACCGAGACATCGAGTTCGCAATCGAATTGCAACTCGGGACTGCTCCTATCTCCAAGAGACCCTATAGGATGCCTCCCGCGGAATTGGCAGAACTGAAAAAGCAATTGCAAGAGTTGTTGGACAAGGGGTTTATTCGCCCAAGTACTTTGCCTTGGGGATGTCCCGCCTTGTTCGTAAAGAAAAAGGATGAGAGTTTGAGAATGTGTGTTGACTACCGCCCTCTCAATGCGGTGACCATCAAGAACAAATACCCACTGCCCCGCATTGATGTTCTATTCGATCAGTTGGTAGGAGCCAAGGTATTCTCCAAGATAGATCTTCGCTCAGGGTACCATCAGATCAAGATCCGTGCCAGAGATATTCCCAAGACGGCTTTCTCAACTAGATATGGGCTTTATGAGTTTTTGGTGATGTCTTTTGGGCTGACCAATGCCCCGGCTTATTTTATGTACCTAATGAACTTAGTATTCATGCCAGAGTTGGACAAGTTCATGGTCATTTTCATTGATGATATTCTGGTCTATTCCAAGAATGAAGACGAACATACTGAGCATCTGCACATCGTGCTTCAGCTACTGCGCGATCATCGTCTTTATGCTAAGTTGTCTAAATGTGAGTTTTGGCTGAGGGAAATTAAATTCTTGGGTCACACAATTTCTCAGGATGGGATATCAGTTGATCCTGAGAAGGTACAAGAGGTAATGGATTGGAAACCCCCGACTACAGTGAAGCAAATTCGGAGTTTTCTGGGATTGGCAGGGTATTATCGACGATTTATTCCGGATTTCTCCAGAATTGCCAAGCCAATGATTAAACTGATAAAGAAGGGAGTCAAGTATGATTGGAGCCAAAAGTGCGAAGATGCCTTTCATACTTTGAGGCAGCATTTGACAACAGCCCCAGTGCTGGCTCAACCTGATAACACCAAGCCATTTGAAGTTTATTGTGATGCTTCTGGTACGGGATTGGGATGTGTCTTAATGCAAGATAATAGAGTAATTGTGTATGCTTCCCGAGCACTCAGGCCCCATGAGCAGAACTACCCTAAACATGATCTGGAGTTGGCAACTGTGGTTCATGCTCTTAAGATATGGATACACTACTTGATGGGAGCTCACTGTAACATCTACACCGATCACAAGAGTCTCAAATACATTTTCACTCAGGCAGATCTGAACATGAGGCAGAGGAGATGGTTGGAATTAATCAAGGACTATGATTTGGAGGTGCATTACCATCCTGGCAAAGCCAATGTTGTGGCAGATGCCTTGAGCAGAAAGGCCCAGTGCAATTGTATGAGCATGGATGCAAGAGTTACCACCCTGTGTGATGAGTTGTGCAAGTTGAACCTGGAAGTTGTTCCTTCAGGTGCCTTAAGTTATATCTCGGTAGAGCCCACATTGCAAGAGCAAATAGTCAGGGCACAGATTGAGGATAAGGGTGTTCAGGTTATCAAAGAAATGATCAAGCAGTAGGCAGAGAAATACAAGTGCTTCCGTCAGGACAGCAAGAGAATTCTATGGTTTGGAGATCGATTGGTTGTTCCCAAGGACCCTGAGCTCAGAAAGAAGATATTGGATGAAGCTCACCTTTCCAAATTCTCCATGCACCCAGGTAGCAACAAAATGTATCATGACCTCAGATCTTTATATTGGTGGACCAGAATGAAGAGGGAAATTGCCAAGTACATATCCGAGTGTGACACCTGCCAGAGAATCAAAGCTAGTCATTTGAGGGCACCAGGCCCTTTGCAACCCCTTCCCATACCATCTTAGAAATGGGAGGACATTTGCATGGACTTTATCGTAGGATTGCCCAATACCTCCAGGCACCATGATTCCATTTGGGTTATTGTGGACAGGTTGACCAAGACCGCTCACTTCTTGCCAGTACACACCATCCACAGGACAGAGAAGTATGCAGAGATCTACATCGACCAGGTAATTCGTTTGCATGGGATACCAAGGACTATAGTCTCAGACAGAGGAGCACCATTTGTGGCACGATTTTGGGAGCAATTGCAGGAATCACTTGGGACCCATGTAATACGAAGCTCAGCATACCATCCCCAAACAGATGGCCAGACAGAAAGGGTAAACCAGATTTTGGAAGACATGTTAAGGGCATGTGTACTACACTACGGAAAGGATTGGGACAAGTGTCTTTCCTTGGCTGAGTTTTCCTATAACAACAACTATCAGTCCAGTCTAAAGATGGCACCTTTTGAAGCCTTGTATGGGAGAAGATGCAGAACCCCGCTGAATTGGTCGCAAGCAGGAGAGAGGGAAATTTTTGGGCCAGATTTGGTACTTGAAGCAGAGGCAAAGGTCAGAATCATCAAGAAGAACTTAGAAGCTGCTCAGGCCAGGCAAAAGAGCTATCATGACAAGAGGCGGAAGCCTCTACAGTTTGAGGTGGGAGATCATGTTTATCTTAAGGTATCACCCACCAAGGGTGTCCAGAGATTCGGAATTAAGGGCAAGTTAGCTCCTCGCTACATTGGACCCTACGAGATCAAGGAGGCTTGTGGACCCGTAGCCTATCAATTGGAGTTGCCACCTCACATGTCAGCAGTTCACAATGTGTTCCATGTGTCTCAGCTGCGGAAATGTGTTCGCCTACCCACGGAAGTGCTACCGGAACCAGACATTGAGATAGAACCAGACTTGTCCTATCAAGAGTACCCCGTCAAGGTATTGGATCAGAAGGAGAGATCAACACGGTCAAGATCAATCAGAATGTATAAGGTTCAGTGGAGTCACCATTCAGCAGAAGAAGCTACATGGGAGACTGAAGATTTTCTACTCTCTCGCTTCCCCGACTTTCTCCCCAAAAGAGTCGGTACGTAACCCCAAAACCCCCACCTGCCCTTTGAATACAATTATAAGAAAAACTTAGATAGCAAGGATAGTCTAAGTTGTGGAATTAACTTAAAAAGGGCTTCCTTCTGAAGTTGCAAAGAGAATGACATTCGAAGAGCAGTTAACTAGAGAAACTTGAACGAAAGAAGGAACATCACACCAACACGCTTTCGTAACACCCCTCTAGAGGACTTTGCCTAAAATCTCGGGACGAGATTCCTTTAAGGGGGGAGGGCTGTAACACCTCAGGTGTTACCATGGCTAGAGCACACCTTGGTACTAAGGACTATGATCACATGTGGTAGAAACTTAAGGAGAACATAAGAACCTTGGAGACCATGTGTTAATCAAGATTTGTTAATGACCTAAGAGCATCACTCAAGCTTTTGTGCACTTACTACCTTGGGCAAGAGGAGGGAAAACCCTAGACCTCTCTTGAACCCTATCTTCTAGAGCCATGGTTGAAAGGGGGAGAGAATAAGCAATTGTGCAAACCATGAGTTAATCTTTAACCAAACTTTAAGTAACCTTATAACCAGCAATTGTGGGAAGGAAATATTGCAAAAAGACCCCTGGAGAAACCCCAAATCCATTCCCTAAGTAGAGAGAGAGAGCTAGAGCTCTCTAATTTTCTCTAAGTAAAAAACTACACCTACACTAAAGATCAACCGTGTTCACCTCGAAGATGGCACCAAAACCACCTAAGTTCTATACCAAAAATGTGGCATACCACCTAGGGCACCCACTGGAAAAAGCTGAGCCCGAGACCTTGACGTTTGACATGCCTTGGCATGGTTTTTGTCGCGAGGTGGGCAGAGTGACATACCTGATTTGGCGACCGAAGATCTCCCTACATAGGCCATATCTGCCATGGCAACTCACGGATGAGAGACAGCCCTAGATGCCAGGAAAAGACTCGCGCCAGATTTTTGCCAAGATTCGCACGTTTGCGACTTGGGTGAGATGTGGAACACGGGTAGAAGAAAAGCTCCACGTGTTCGACGCGCTCTGTGCACGCCAGAGCACGCCCGCGCGCACCCCGCGTCGCGCCAACGGCCAGCCGACGCCATGGCCCGCGCCCGCGCCTATAAAGCCCGCTCGGGCGTCGACCACACTTTTCCGCGCACGCTCAAACCTCACCGGAGCTCAACTCACCGTCGTTTGCCCGTGCGCGGCGTGTCCGCGGCCACCAGAGCCCCTGCCGCCGTAGACCGGCCAGCCCAGCCCTTCCCGACCGTGTCCAACCCTCGGAGACGAGTGAGCACACCTCAATGAAGCTCCCCGAGCGAGGAATCGAAGCCTGCTTCACCGGAGAGGCCAGTCCACGGTCGCCGGAGTTCACAACCCCGCCGGAGTGCGTGGACCGGGTAATCCACTGAACCATCTTCCGATTCCTTGTGCACACAGTGTTTACGTCACCCCGTGAAGCTCACCGTGCCATTGGATTGAACCAGATCGCCTTGCTTTGGCCGACACACCCGCCGCCGACGAGGACACCCGCCTGCGCACGTGGACCGAGCGATTCCGGCCATCCCCGCTGTCGAGCCATACATCGCTGTGACCGCCAGAGCCTCCCCGAGCCAACCTCGCCCCTCGCCGGACCTATCTCGCCGCCGGTAAGCCGCGCCACCCTTTTCTTTCTTGCGGGTACTGTTTAAACCTAGGGAAGGACCGCGGGGGAGAAGGAAAGAAGTCTGGGGGGTTTTGTGAAATGTCAGAGACTCAAATGAATAGTAGCGCGGGGGTATAACTAAGAGAGTTAGTTTGGAAATAACCTAGGGTCCTCGGTGTAAACTGCTTTTCCAGAAAACCTTTATTAAATCTGATTTTAAATTTGAACAGAAACTTTAATAATTTATAACTTCTGTTTAGTTCATCCAAATTTGGTCAAACCAATTTTGTGAGACTTTAAATAATGTAAACTACTTAGGAAAAATATAAAACCCCTATGTACTATAGAAAACTTTAGGGTTCTGATTTAATTATTGTTTTGACCAAAAACTAAATAATAGGGATAAAAATAGTTGCACTATTTGACTAGGGTTAGGAAAATTTGGAGAAGTTTATATCCACCTACTGACCTGTTTAAAAATACTAAACTTCCCTGTCCAAACCATTAAGTTAGTTTTTGCCATTTAATTTACAATATGCTTAAGGTTAAGAAAAATAGAAAAGGTGATTTAAATAATGAACCAAAGGGCACCTCTATTTTTGTTAGAGTACTTATTCAATGTAGTTTACTAGAAAAATCTACTATACCCTGGTTTAATAGGAAATAAGTAGGATCCCTTTTATTTTAAGAAAACAAAGAAAACTTAGAAAAACCCTACAAAAATAACCCCAAGGTTAAAACACCCCAACCCTTGGGATACTTAATGTTTTGTTATTAAGAACTTAGTAAAAATATGAAATCTGCTGTTTGACATTTTTCAAATAACAATGTAGTAGAAAGTGCCTTTTTGGCATTTAACTTTAGAAAATCATAACTAAATGACCACCCCTTAGCTTTCTGTGATTTTTGGCACAGAAGCCTATTATTACTGTTAGATGCCAACAAAAATAACCCTTAGGGCAGAACTCACTTCTAATTAAGAGATGTAGTGCAAAGTGACCTATTTTACACAACTTTTGTCATTTTTGTCTAAAGCATAGCCTTTTTAGTTTAAACCCCAAATTCCTAGAATAGGCTATAATGACCCTTGGCAACCCACTGTAATTTTTACAGAATTTTTGGAAAATATTAAACCACTGTTGTAGTTCAAAACTACACTAGAAACCCTAAATAGGAAATAAAGAAAGGGAAAAATGAATAAGAGGAATTAGTGTCATCCTAAAACCCTTATTAACTTGTCCACTGAAATATATAGAGGCAATACCAATTCCCTATGCCTATCCCTAGCAAAACCTAAACCAAGAAGTGATAAGCATAAACCATTAAAAGTCACGTATGACCCAGAAACCTTAAAATGCTCATTAACTTAGTTCTTCTTCTCTTGGCATAATGTTATTAAATCCTGCATAATCATGACATACATGTTCATTGCATTTCTATAGATTGTAACCTTGCTGACGGAGGGTACGTCCTCGTGCCGGAGCAAGGAGCTGCTCAGGAGGTAGCCCCAGATCCAGCACCAGAGCCTGCACCAGAGGACCTGCCTGCCACTGCTTTGGAAGGCAAGCCCCGGTCTTATGCATAACCTGTTATTTGTGCTATTTTACTATACTTAATGATTGTAGGATTGATTGTGCACTTAAGTGTAGGAGTTGTTTGAAACCCTAGTTGCATGATCTCAGGAATCCCATTGAGATGAATACTAGTATGCTAAGTCGAGTAGCTGCTTTATTAATTAGGATCTCGGTAGAAGTCGAGTGATTTTTCTAGCACTCGCGCGAGGTCAGGAATTGGCTGTATCCACTTTCTCATCATATTGATGTTGGTTGGTGGGCAACAATCCATGGGGATTGGTTGTCCACGGGATAAAAATTGGAATAAGGATTAAGGTGTGGTACCGTGTGTCAAGCGTTTGAACGTACTAAGCACATGCCGAGAAATATGGTAAATCGGTAAGCCTAGTACCTGATTGAACCTGGCAGTGGACTTTACCCCTCACGCGTCCTGAGACGTGGTCTCCCATTCCGGTTATGGTGGGTACAAGTGCGGTCACTGCACGACGGCAGTCGGGGTCAGTGAGGCATTGTACGCCATGGCGGTGAGCCCTGATCTGCTGATGGGGAATCGATGGGGACGGTTGATGTGTGTGGGGACAGAGTGCCTCGCCACGTCGTGTGTTTAGGTTTACCTTGCAAGGTTTGAAAAACTCGATTCGAATCGTCTGCTTCTCGCAGCTAATGAGACTGCTTGATCCATGCTGCTACATTGAGTAACAAGTGGAAATGTGATGAGTTGACAAAAGAGGTTGATTGCTATAAATCTTTGATACCATGTATGAGTAGATAGTACATCTTTAGCCTTAAGAGAGTCACACTTAATTTGACAAAGTTAACAACTTGATTTAGAAACTCAGCTAGTGCTTTTGGCAACCAAACCCCACAGCCAAACAGCTGCATGTCTAGAGGTAGAGGAGTAGACTCCTCACACCGGGTAAGTCTAGCTGAGTATTAGTATACTCAGCCTTGCTTGTGGCATAATTTTCAGGTTCTTTAGAGGACATGGTTGCTGGAGTGACTTGGCCGTCCATCTTGCCACCGGGTTGGACTGTCGAGTGGGACCCCACCTCGGCTGAGGAGGATCATGAGGAGTGATGGGACATGCTTCCCCATCTCTCTGTTTATTTACCGTTAGTTTTATTCCGCTGCACTTCGAACAATGATGGCTACTTTTGCAAAACTCCGATGATGATGTAATAATTTAATACTCTTTAATGCATGGTTCTATGCTTTATTGTATTTGCTCTGTGACTCACCATCGAGTGAGATTGTGGTACTTGATCCTGTCAGTGGCCGTGTCGGACTAGATCCGAGGGATTGACGGGTTATTCCCATTTAAGTGTGGTCTAGCCTCTAAGGCAAGGCTTAGGCACTTAAGTCGGAATAATTCGGGCAGTCCCGCCACAGGGACCGGGTCCGGCAAATCACCTGCAGGTACTTTTGGAGCGCGCCTCTAGGCCACTAGCCTACCCTTATCGAACGGGGCACGGGCGTCCACTCGGATCACCCGCTAGCAACTCACTGGAGACACCATGTTCGGTGCCCTCCGAGGGCAACATGGCGCTTTCCCCCCTCCTCCTTGCGGAAATGCGACGCATGGGCGTATGAAAAAAGCCGAGTCTGTCCTTGACCGTCCTCTCGCTCTGTGCGGAGGCTCGGGGGCTGCTCTCGCAAACCTGGCTCCGGCCAAACCGTTGACAGCGTCAACATACCAGCCCGAGAACTTGGAACCTGACTATGCACCCGGGCTACGGCCAGTTCGCATGAGGGAACAACCAGACTGGTCGAAGCATCATGAAACGCGCTTAGACCTCGAAGGAGTCAAACCACTCCTCCGAGGCCTCGGGGGCTACACCCGGCGAGTGCGCTCGCGCGCACCCACCGGAACAAAACACAATCGAGAAAAGTCGGTCCCCTTGCAATAAAGTGCGACAAAAGCCTCCAAGCGAGTATCAACACTCCCTTCGAGGCTCGGGGGCTACTGTCGGGGACCATAATTAGGGGTACCCCCAAGACTCCTAATCTCAGCTGGTAACCCCCATCAGCACAAAGCTGCAAAGGCCTGATGGGCGCGATTAAGGTCAAGGATCAGTCCACTCAAGGGACACGATCTCGCCTCGCCCGAGCCCAGCCTCGGGCAAAGGCAGTCGACCCCGGAGGATTCACGTCTCGCCCGAGGGCCCCCTCAAGCGACGGACACACCTTCGGCTCGCCCGAGGCTCAGTCTTCACGGAGAAGCAACCTTGGCCAGATCGCCACGCCAACCGACCGTATCGCAGGAGCATTTAATGCAAGGATTGACTGACACCTTATCCTGACGCACGCTCCTCAGTCGACAAGAGCCATAGTGACCGCAGTCACTTCGCCGCTCCACTGACCGACCTGACAGGAAAACAGCGCCGCCTGCCCCGCTCCGACTGCTGTGCCACTCGACAGAGTGAGGCTGACAGTAGCTAAGTCCAGCCTTGGGCGCCATGGGAAGCTCCGCCTCGCCCGACCCAGGGCTCTGACTCAGCCTCGACCCCGGAAGACGGACTCCGCCTCGCCCGACCCCAGGGCTCGGACTCGGCCTCGGCCTCGGAAGACGGTCTCCGCCTCGCCCGACCCCAGGGCTCGGACTCAGCCTCGGCCTCGGAAGACGGTCTCCGCCTCGCCCGACCCAGGGCTCGGACTCAGCCTCGACCTCAGAAGACGGTCTCCGCCTCGCCCGACCCAGGGCTCGGACTCAGCCTCGACCTCGGAAGACGAACTCCGCCTCGCCCGACCCAGGGCTCAAACTCAACCTCGACCTCGGAGGAGCCTCCGCCTCGCCCGACCTCGGGCTTGGACCCGCCATGTCACATGGAAGGCCATCATTACCCTACCCCTAGCTAGCTCAGGCTACGGGGAACAAGACCGGCATCCCATCTGGCTCACCCCGGTAAACAAGTAATGATGGCACCCCGCGTGCTCCATGACGACGGCGGCTCTCAGCCCCTTACGGAAGCAAGGAGACGTCAGCAAGGATCCGACAGCCCCGACAGCTGTACTTCCACAAGGCTCAAGCACTCCTCCGACAGCCACGACATCACATGAACAGGGCGCCAAAACCTCTCCGACTGCCACGACGACATGTACTTAGGGCTCTAGCTCCTCTCTGCTAGACACGTTAGCACACTGCTACACCTCCCATTGTACACCTGGGCCCTCTCCTTACGCCTATAAAAGGAAGGTCCAGGGCTCTCGTACGAGAAGGTTGGCCACGCGGGAGAACGGGCTGGCAGATAGTCTCTCTCTCTCCCTCTCCCTCGCGGACGCTTGTAACCCCCCTACTGCAAGCGCACCCGACCTGGGCGCAGGGCAACACGAAGGCCGCGGGTTTCCCCTTTTGCTGTTTCTCCCCCTTCGTGCTCCGCCTCGTGCCGACCCATTTGGGCTAGGACACGCGGCGACAATTTACTCGTCGGTCCAGGGACCCCCCGGGGTCGAAACGCCGACACTATTCAAGATTATATAATAAAGATATGTGAATGATGTTATATGATTATTCATGTTATCTTTCATGTTTCATATGCTCTGTCTTTCATTAACGTATACCGTGATGATGAAGGTACGTCCTTCATGACCTTCGTCCGAAGATCCTTATATCCTAAGGGAAATAATGCTTCGAAGGACAAAGGACATTAACATTTAATATTTTGTGTTGCCTTGTTCTTAACTCAGAGCATTTGAGAACAAGTCCCCAACAACTGTCTTCAACTTAGGGAGCAAAAATTGACTTACAAAGGAGTGTGTACTGCTAGAATCAATCAGAATGAATACTGCTACCTGTTGCACCTTGCCCCACAATTGCATGACTCGCTTAGCTCGAGCTCCAGTCACAGCTGCAGATAGCACTACGAAGAACAGTTGTTCTTCAGGAGGTACCTCAGAAGGAGTAGGAGATGATGTTTCCTCCATAGGGAAGAGTTCCCAGACATAATGTATAGATTGCAATAGCACAATTGTGTCACAAGTATGGCCTCTATGCCACTTTTCTGCATAGCAATCACACAACCCCTTCGCTCGCCGGAATGCATGCAAGGCCGACATTCGTTCTTCAAAAGTTTTAGGTGGTTGTGTTGGTCGTCGATTTGTGTTGACAACACCAGACTTCTCAACAGAAGGTGCGGATGGTAAAGGGAAAGGTCCCTTCACATCTTGTTTACTCTAGGGATTGGAACTCAACCAATGAAACTCTTTGCGCTTGGTTGGTTCAAAAACTTCCTCCTGTAATAACGCAATTGTACATGTTGTATCTAAATCCCCAGGTCTCTGACCCATAACCACAACTCGAATATCATCCCTTAATCCATCAATAAACTGAGTAGTAAAATACAGAGGATCATACACTGACTCATATGCAAACAACTGATCCATTAGTGTAGAGAAACAAGCAATACATTCAGCTACCACTCCAGTTTGCCTTACTGAAACAGTTGCCTAAGCAAGAACTGATGTTGATCCTTGCCGAAGCGGTCCAACAACTTACAGAACAATGGCCACCTTAGTTCTACATACCGACGTTGCACCGCTTGAAACCAACATGCTATGGGCGAGGAAAAATGCATAGAAGCTACCTGAATCTAAGAGGGCCTAGAGGGGGGGGGGGTGAATAGGTGATCCTGTAAAATTAAGACTAAACAACACAAACTTGGTTTATAAGAAATGTTAGTGAGATCAAAACCAAGGTTATGTGAATAAGGAGAGAACTCTTCACTTGATTGTTCCTTTAGAATATGTATTGAACTTAGGAACAATAGCGCAAGTGAATATATGAGAACTCTAGGAAAGAAAACAATGACAAAGAAATATGCGCAAGTGACATGGTGATCTTATCCCGTGGTTCGGCCAATGCCTACTCCACGTTGTGGTGACCTCCTTCGGTCAAGGATTGCACTCAACCCCTCTCAAGTGATCCAATGATCACACTTGAGTACCATAGTTTTCTTCCTCATATCAAGTGTTTCCCTTTGTGAGGGATCTCCACAAGTTGGAGCCTCTCGCCCTTACAAGATTGATCACAATTAAACCACAAGAGTAAGGGAGGGAATATAAACACATAGAAGAGCTAGAGTCGTAGCAACGACACGCACACAAGCCAAGAAACGAGCACACAACACAGCGCAGCGAGGTCACAGCTCAAACAAGTGCTCAAATCTCAAACACAATGAATCGAATGCGTGCTTGTGGAGTCTAGGCATCTTAGGATGTTCAATGGAGGCTTGGTGTACTGCTCCATACACCTAAGGGTCCCTTTTATAGCCCCAAGGTAGCTAGGAGACGTTGGAGCTCCATTTAGAAGGCCATTATTGCTTTTGTCCATGGGTGCACCAGACTGTCCGGTGCACACCGGACAGTGAACAGTACGTGCACGGGATGCGGCAAAGAATCCCTTGATTGGCTGGTTTCTGCTTCTGGGGGCACCAGACTGTCTAGTGCGCCTGTCGACCGTTGGCTAGCGCTGATGTGGCCACTAGCCATTGCATGGCTGGTACACCGGACTGTCCGGTGCCACGTGCGGACCGTCTAGTGAATTATAACCGTCGTAGCTAGGAAAACCCGAGAGCAGCGAGTTCAGTCGGACCGTGCACCGGACTGTACGGTGGGTGGCACCGGACCGTCCGGTGCTACACAGTCCAGCAGATTTTTCTCTGTTTCACGCTTTGTCTTCTTTTGTTCCTTCTTTACTTTACTTAGCTGAGTCCCTTGCACTTAGACAAATATGATTAGTACTCAAATCAATTGATTGAGTGTCCAGAGCATACCTTTTAGCTTGATCCATATAGCTTTGCACCAAGTCCTCTTCCGATCTCATTTTGACTCAGGCATTTTTGCTCAACATTATGTTAGTTCAAATATAATGTGTTGTGCATCTAATAACCAAAACAATATAGAAATGGCCCAAGGGCACATTTCCCTTTCAGAATCCAAGCCTCATTTTCGACTTCATACATCTTAAAATAAGCCTCACATCTAGAAATCCACAGACGGGGATTATCACCTTCAAACGCATGAAATGGTAATTTGGGTAACTTGCCCAAAGATTTAGCTCCCAGTTCACCCGATTGCATCCGGTGGCCTCCAGATTCAAACATGGACCCTGGCCCACAAACAATAGGTGAAAGAGGTGTGAAGGAAAATTGATTCGTACCCTTGGACCCATTAGGTAGATAGGTCATAACCGATCCAAAACCACGATCCTTGAGCGGTTGATCTTCACGATGTTCGGTCGGAGCATCATCATCAGGCCCGATGAGCAGCCTCCTAGCGGAACAGTCGGGCTTCTGTAGCAAGGGCAGTTCGGTCGGGCCTTCCAGGGACGCACGATCCCAGATCTTGTTCAACTTACGAATCTAGCTTCACATCATCCAGGGCGGCTTCGACTCTGGGTCTCCAGGATGAGAACTCCTCTCCCATCGCCTCTAGGGCTTCGATGCGATCATCCCGAGATGTCGCCAACTCGGAGATCTTCTTCTCCAACTTGTGATCCATCATCGAGAACTTCTCCATTTCTTCCAAAATCACCTTGGTGTTGATGTCCATGGCAACTTGATGATGTCATTGTAGAAGCGTGAAATGATCGTGAGATGGAACATGCTCCAGCGTGAATCGGCCAAGATCGTGAATCTGATACAGATGTTAACATCAACCAGGAAGAGTAGAGAATCGGAGATGGAAGAACAGCAACAAACTGGGGAACAAGCAGTTGGGTATTTGGTAAGGAAAACTGAATTTTGTTACATATTTTGATGCCTTTCTCTCTTGCTCACCACGACACTTATTTACCCAGCTCGTGCAAGAGCTCCCTCACATTGGACACACACACACAGCGTGACCCAAGCTAGGCCTTAACCCACTCTGGGCTGGATACACACACATTTGGCTTGTGCTCCCTTTTTTCTATTCTTGGCTCAGTATCATCTTCTTGCACATGATCAGCCTCTTCACACCTCTGGGTCGATTCCTTCTCCTCCTCATTGCTGACAGTTTTGTACCTCGCTCCAACAAGTAATTTTATTGTGCGCGTTCTAGGCTCCGTAGGGTGTGCGCGAAGGGCGCAAGATTTGTACTAGTTCGGGCAGAATGTCCCTACTTCCAGTCATCGGTGGCTTGCACTACCGGAACCACTGATGATCAAACTCGTTGTAGGGATTACAAGCAGTCGAGAGAGAAAGGAGAGGCTCCCAGATCTCTTATCGGGGGTGGAAGTGGAGCTTAGAAGCTGCAAGGTGTTTGGTGGAAGTGGAGTTAAGTCTTGGCTTGGCGGGGCTCTGGCATTCTTGTCCTCGTCGGCACTCCTCATCATATCCGTGCTTGTGGGTTTGTCTGCTTCTGAAGGTGTTTGGTTGTGCCCAAGAGTTCTCTCTTCGATTCCCTACCCGGAGGTCAGTCTCTTCCTTTTATAGGCCGGGGCAGGGGTTGGCCAATGATGGCTTCCCTAGGAAGGAGCCGTAAGGTAGGGGTAAAACCTAGTTTTACCCCGAGTGAGGCCACGCGTTCTCGTGGGACCCGAGGCTGTCTAGCTGTCTCATATTTATTGTGGTGGATGGCGTGGGGAGGCATTGTGAAAGTCACCTAGAGGGGGGGGGGGTGAATAGGCGAAACCTAAAATTTATAAACTTAAACACACACTAAGGCCAGGGTTAGCGTTAAAATTAAATTTGAGCGTGGAAGATTGTTTCTCTTGCTAAGAGTTTCTCAATTGATGCGAATGACGTTTGGAAGCAAACTCAAGTCAATGTTAGCAAGGAAACTTTAGAGAGAGGAAAGAGGGCAAACAAATCAAGCGAAGATCAATGCAAGTGAACATGGTGATTTGTTTTACCGAGGTTCGCTTCCAAAGAACCTAGTCCTCGTTGAGGAGACCACAAAGTCTGAGTCTATTTCAACCCTTTCCCTCTCTCAAACGGCCACTTAGACCGGATGAGCCTTCTCCTTAATCAATTGGGTCACTAAGACACCACAAGGACCACCACACACTTAGGTGTCTCTTGCTAGCTTTACAAAGCACTTAGATAAATAAGGATGAGAAGGATAAAGCAATCCAATCAATAAGAGCAACAAATGAACACAAAACTCTCTCTCTCAAGTCACTAAGTGGTTGAGTTGATTTTGAGACTTGGAGATGATTTGATCTTTTGGAATGTGTATTTGAGTGAATGTTATTGCTCTTGTATCGAATAGGAACTTCAGAAAACTTGGATGCCATTGAAGGAGGTGGTTGGGGGGTATTTATAGCCTCCAACCACTTCCTAGTCGTTGGCTGAGTTTGCTGGCGATAGGCACACCGGACAGTCCGGTGGCACACCGGACAGGCACTGTCCACTATCCGGTGTGTGCCACATCAGCATGCCCGTTGGGGTTTGGAGCAGTTGACCGTTGGAATCCTTTGTCCTTTAGCTGCACCGGACAGTCCGGTGCCACACCGGACATGCTCTAACTTCTCTGCACTGACTTCTGTCGTGCACTGTTCACAACCGTTCACTTTGGGGCAGGCGATCGTTGGCGCAGGTTACCGTTGCTCCGTTGGCTCACCGGACAATCCGGTGCACACCAGACAGTCCGATGAATTATAGCGGAGCGTGCCCTGAAGAAACCCGAGAGCGAGTTGTTCGAGTGTTGCTCGGCCTGGTGCACCGAACACTGTCCGGTGCGCCACTGGTAGCACACTCTCAAGTCCTTTGTTCCAAAATTATTTGAGTCCCCAACTTAATTTCTTTCTTGGTTTGTGTTGAACCTTATGCACCTGATATAAAAGACATCTTGGCAAACTAATTAGTCCACGTGGTTTATGATGGACGTCAACCAACAAAATCGATTATAGGAAATGATTAATCCCATTTTCCTTTCACATTGGTTCCAAACGTCATCGCTATGGCTACGCCAACCCCTGATTTCCGTAGTCTGCAGCTCGGCGTGACCCGTGGTGTAGTGCCCCGCGGGAGGTCTGCTCACTCAAGCCTAGTACGATAGGACAAAAATGCGGACGCAAGACGAGGGGCGCGCGGGCCATTAATGCACCGCAATCCGAGGGCTTGTATGTCATGAGCGCTATGTGGCCCGAGGGGTCCATAAGTCATGAGTGGGAAGCGGATCGACGCCCACATCGTGGCTCGGTGCGAGGCGTGGTTAATGCGGTCAGTTATTTATGGCGAGCCAGTCTGAGGCTAGGCGCAGGATCCACTCGAGTGGCTCCCTTTCGACATGCCCAACTTCCAAAGTCAGGCTCCGACACGCCCGACCCCGGGCTCGGTGTCGCGGGGTCCGATCGGGGGCGAGTCCTTCCTGGGTTGGCGCACCTGGCTCTTCGGACTGACTAACGGGCCCCAACCATCAGGGGCTCTTTCCTTAGTGCGCTCACTGAGCAGTGAGCCCTAGGGACCGGGGTTTGTTCCCATGACAATATTGGGTTTTAATATGGAAACTATACAACTGGATACCATGAAAACAAAGTAGAGTATTTATTGAATCAGGATACATGAGTGTATTCGATTAATTTGAATACCCTAGAGAGAGTACAATCTCTCTTATTATAGTGGTTCAATGGCGCACTAAATAAATTTCCTTTCCATATAGCTGAATCCCAAATAAATCTATACAGAGTAAACCAAAACTAAGTATAATTTTTGGATCATATAGAATTTGAATTTCATGACATAGGACATGATAATGTCCGGTGATACACAATGTACTACTTATGGTAGTAGAAAATTGGACTAGTTATATTTCCAAGGATAAGTTAGAGATTCTGGAAACCTCATTTGCTGAACTGAACATTAAATTTGGTCCAGTAACTCTCTTGCGTCTAACGAGTTAGAGGTATAGGTGTACCAAATATGTGAATTTGGAATATATGAGTATGCTAAGCATACAACGACACGTGTGAACAAATGTGAGATTTGTCACTATTGTTATATTTGTTTAAAAAAGACATCATACATTTGTAGGATCCATTACGTAATGAATTGCCATGGGCATTAAAGTCCTAATAAACAAGTTGAGTAAACAATCGTTTATGATTTGGGCAATGTTATGCTCTTTGTTGACTACTCGAATAAAGTAGTAAAGAGTGGATGGACCATACTCCTCGCATATTCAATTTTCTTTTAGAAAACTGATTGCAGGAGATGTATAAAAATACATATGCACATGTGTAGTGGGTTTAGTGGATGGACATACTTGTGGAGAATGAGCCATCATAACAATGAGGCTATAATACATAGATGATATCTTTTGATAAACAATGTCCATGTTGGAAATTTAATCCCATCAAACGTGAGTTATAACAATTTTCCTAATAGAAATATTAGCCATATCCTACATGGTGTAATCAAGTGAGTAATAAATTTACTATATAGTAAATTATATAGCAATAAAGCGTTGTGGTGTAGATTTTTGTTCTCAAGGTGGTACTTGAGTTTGGACTGACCATTTGAACAAACAGTAAAGCTATCACTAATGTTTTGGACTCAATTCCTATGGGAATTAGTTGGGATGAAAATGGTTACGGATTTTTTTGGAATTCCGGAAACCGATTTCGAAATTTTTCGATCGGATTCACCGGTAACGGTATTTTTCGAAAACGGATTCGGTTTTCGGAATTTTCTATCGGAATCGGCGTGGTGTTTTACCGACCGTTTCCTTCGGTTACCGATTTTTGTTAGAAATTATCGGATTTGTGTCTCGGAATTTTTTTCGGAATTTTCCAGCATGTGATTTTTTTCGCATCGCCTGTACGTCTCTGGATAAGAATTACTTATTTTTGTATTTTTTGGACACTTTGAGATTTTTTTGGGGATAGATGGTATTGGAAGACAGTTGAGATTAATGATTTGGTCTCTCGAACGAATCCACAATTTTCTATGCAAATGTTATGTATTAGTAATATATAATGATAGAGAGCCGACAGTCTGCCATTTCCACACACTAGATTTTAGTGTTTTCCTGTGAGGCTGTGAAAAAACTCTTTATGTGAGGAAAAATTATTTCATGAGTAAGCATGCCATGTCAGCTAAATCGAGTGAATATTGTGAATTGTGAACTTTGAGTCTGTGAACTTGTGATCTTTATGAACTTGTTATACTTTGAACTTGTTATATTGTGAACTTGTGATCTTTGTAAACTTTTTATATTATAAATTTGTGATCCTTGTGAACTTGTTATATCATGAATCGTGAACTTGTGGTCTTTGTGATCTTTTGTCAACTTTGTTGTATTGTGAAGTTTGATATGTTTACCGATCGTATTTTAGATTTCGACCGTTATCGGTGTATTTTCCGCACCGAACTTTCGTTTCCGAAATACCGATATCGTTTCCGTTTCCGGAGTTACCGTTTTCGATTTTGTTTCCGATAAAAAATATGAAAACGGTAATGTTTTTAGTGTTTACCTACCGTTTTCATCCCTAGGAATTAGTGATGTAAGAATCATTACCAAAACATTAATAGGGGGTTGTCACCAAAATAACGCAAAACTTTCTTGCTACGTATTTAAGCAAAATTGTTGCTCAAATAATCCTTAATTCAAGATGAGTCTTGAATTGGTGTATGGATACTATTTGTGAAGTCAAGATGAATCTTAAATCACAAATAGTATTGACCTTATATTGGTCAAAATTGAGGCCATATACAAAGTGCTACTTGGAGGATATTTTGTGAACAACAATTCTCTCATGGATTAAAAGTCCTAGAGATTAACTTGTGGCCAATAAAAATTGGTATTGGACATATGGCTGTGATTTGCTGTTCATATCACTCTTTGAGAGCAAACCATAAAGTTCATGGGTTTTTATCCATGATATACATAGATTTATGACCTTCATATGTATTTTATTGAGATAAAGTCTATATTTTACTTGATCTATAACTAATGGTGTTCCATTATAGGGGTCATTAATACCACTATGAATATATAGATCAATAGGATGAAATTTATATCAATTGACCATGTGGGATATTTGGGACCATCAAGAGGGACTTAATCTAACTCTTCCTTGATCACTATGGAGTTAATCTCAATGTGTGCAAATACTTTGGAGGTAATCACTAAAAATAGTGTAGATCTCATTATGGGGCATAGTAAGTGCCACTTGTGATTTGCAACTTCGTATTAACACATTAGGTAATCACTCATAAAAGTGTAGACCTTATTGATTAATTCATTTTTCATATTGGGTACACACGTTGAGGATTAATATCACGCAATAGTAACTATGATACTACCATGTGTATGGCCAATAGGAATTATGAATTATAGTAGTCACCTTTAAGAAAAGTGTAGACCATTATTCCAAATTTAGATATTGGGTATGCACGTTGAGAATAGGTATCCCACAACAAAAACTAAATGTTACCTTGTGTATTGCCGACATCCAAATTTTGTGAACATTGTGTTATACAAAGTGAGATAAACATATAAATGATTTTGCATTTAAATGGATTAAGCATTTTTGGCTTTTAATGATAAAAGCATATGTGTCGGGGGCAATAATTAGGGACACCCGAATTAACCCCCTAACAAACGCATTCAGAGAAATAAGGACTAAACTCTCGAGGGGTGACAGTCGAGCCACCTATAAAAACCGAGACATCTCTCTGAGAGTCTCCCACCTTGATCAGGGCTCCGCCTCGCTAGAGGTCGCTGCCGCTCAGACCGTCTCGCCTGAGCCAGCCTCAGGTAGATAAGACAAGGACGCCCGAAAATAGGTAGGGGACATGCGCATTTAATACGTATGCTGACCCACGATGTGGCAGCAGAGCACAGTGACGGACAAGATAGCGATCACGTCTGGCGCAACATCATGATTACGTCTACCCTATTGTGTGTGCACATTGCCTGACACCCTCCGATGGGACGCCTAATACAACAAGTCGAGCGGACTGGCCTTCAGGCGCAATTCCTTCGCCTCGCCCAAAGTAGGATCCAGCCTGCGGGCACAACCTCTCCGTCTCGCCCGACCCCGGGTCCAGCCTTCGGGCAATTTCTCCGCCTCACCCGACGCTAAGTTCGGCTCTCGAGTGAATTCTTCGCCTCGCCCGAGCTCGGCCTCGGCCACCAACTACGTTGCGAATCCCGTAGACGGTCACTCTACCCGGTTGTAGCGCACGTTAAGGGACGGTTTGCTAACGCCTCGGGAAGACTTCCGCCTCAACCAAGTAGGGGCTCTGATCTCGATGAGTGTAGCAGTCAATCTCGAGGTCATCACGTGCCAGGACGATGACGCACCCCGTAAGCAGCCTTTGGCCGATATCCTGGCGCTGTTACAACAACTACAGCATGGACGACCTCTCCCTCGGGGGGCTTGGGCGTACGAGCAACCCCTCGGTCTTTGCCTCAGCACTCTACGAGAAATCAACAGGCGCGAATCAACAACACAGTTCGTCGTCACGTCGGCTTGCAGACGTAGGGGCGTCCCTCCTTCAAATATAGCACTCGACTTCACTACAGACACTCCCTTTCGTGTATAAGTAGGGCAGTGGTCCCTCTAGGGAGGGACATCGACACACATGCCAACGAACGCTCACTCCTCCACATTGTCTTAGATATTGGCACTTGCCTCAATCATCTTTAGGGACCTGGGGACTTCCCCTCTCCCGCTGTGCTTATAAAACCCCTACTACAGACACCACGGTGAGAGTAATATAAGCTTCATCCCCCTCTGCTAGAAGTAGGGCCTTGTGCTGCCTGAACCAGGATATCTGCTTGTGTCTTTCCGCACACCATCTAGAGTCGGCCACGCGACACATTTACTAGTTGGTTAAGGACCCATGGTCCAAACACCGACAATACGACATAAACAAAAAATTGTATGAAGTCCAATAAATGGATCGTTGAATTGAAAGTCGCCTAGAGGGGGGTGAATAGGCGAAACCTGAAATTTATAAACTTAAACACACACTAAGGCCGAGGTTCGCGTTAGAATTAAATCCGAGCGCGGAAGATTGTTTCTCTTGTTATGAGTTACTCAATAAATGCGGATGACGTTTGGGAGCAAACTCAAATCAATATTGGCAAGGAAACTTTATAGAGAGGAAAGAGGGAAAACAAATCAAATGAAAATCAACACAAGTGAACGCGGTGATTTGTTTTACCGAGGTTCGGTTCCAAAGAACCTAGTCCCTGTTGAGGAGGCCACAAAGGCCGGGTTTATTCCAACCATTTCCCTCTCTCAAACGGTCACTTAGACCGGATGAGCCTTCTCCTTAATCAATTGGGTAACTAAGACCCCGCAAGGACCACCACACACTTAGGTGTCTCTTACTAGCTTTACAAAGCACTTAGAGAATAAGAATGGGGAAGGAGAAAGGCAATCCAAGCAACAAGAGCACAAATGAACACAAAAACTCTCTCTCGAGTCACTTAGTGGTTGAGTTGATTTTGGGACTTGGAGAGGATTTGATCTTTTGGAATGTGTCTTGGAGTGAATGTTATTGCTCTTGTATTGAATAGGAACTTCAGAAAACTTGGATGCTATTGAAGGAGGTGGTTGGGGGGTATTTATAGCCTCCAACCACTTCCTAGCCGTTGGCTGGTTTTGCTGGCGATGGGCACACCGGACAGTCCGGTGGCACACCGGACATCCATTGTTCACTGTCTGGTGCGTGCCACGTCAGCACGTCCATTGGGGTTTGGAGCGAGTTGACTGTTGGAACCCTTGTCCTGTAGCTGCACCAGGCAGCTCGGTGCCACACCGGACATGTCCGATGACCTCTGATTTTGCTGCTCTGACTTCTGTCGCACACTGTTCACTTTTGCAGTCGATGTTTGACGCATAGTGACCGTTGCTCCGCTGGCTCACCGGACATGTCCGGTGCACACCGGACAGTCCGGTGATTTATAGCGGAGCGCGCCCAAAGAATTCCCGAGAGTGGCTGGTTTGCTTGGTCGCGGGCCTGGTGCATCGGAGACTGTCCGATGCACCATTTTCCAGCACTCTCTCAAGTCTTGCTCCAAATAATTTTGAGTTCCCAACTGAATTTCTTTCTTGCTTTATGTAGAACCTTATGCACCTGAGGTAAATGACATCTTGACAAACTAGTTAGTCCACGTGGTTTGTGATGGATGTCAACCACCAAAATCGATTATAGGAAATAATTAGGTCCATTTCCCTTTCAATCTCCCCCTTTTTGGTGATTGATGCCAACACAAACCAAAACAAATAAAAAGTGTAGAAATATAACTAGTTTGCAATTGGGATAGATGTGCATAGGTTACTTAGAATTAAACCATTGAAAGACTTTATACATATGTCTAAGAGTGAATGTGATTGCTTTTCTCCTATTTAACATTTTGGACCATATTTGCACCACTTGTTTGTTTTCACAAATCTTTTGGAAAAATCATTTTAAAATCTTTTGCAAATAGTCAAAGGTATAGGAATATAATTGCAAGAAGCATTTTTTAAGATTTGAAATTCCTCCCCCTGTTTCAAATGGTTTTCCTTTGACTAAATGAAGCTCCCCCTGAAGAAATTCTCCCCTTAGCTTTCAAGTGGGTTTTTAAACGATTTTCCCTTTTTGAAATAGATGCCAAATGAAATTATACCTATTGAAATCTCTATCCTTATTGAAATTTTGAAGCCAAATGAGATACCAATTGAAAATCCATTTCCTCTAGTTTTTGACAAACAATTTGAAAATGGTGGTGGTGCGGGTGGTGCGGTCCTTTTGCTTTGGGCTTAATACTTTCTCCCCCTTTGGCATTAATCGCCAAAAACGAAGAACTTGAGAGCCCTCTGCATTTCTCCCCCTTTGGGGCCTAATACTTTCTCCCAAATGGTGAAAATATGAGTGAAGGGTCATACCAATTGAGAGTTACGTGAGTAATGACAAAGGGTAAATGAGACCGCAGAGTCGGAGTGGAAGCCTTGTCTTTGCCGAATACTCCATTTTCCTTTCAATTTAAGACTAAACATGGAAATATACTTGAAAGCACATTAGTCTTAACCTTGACACAAGAAGAATAAGAAATATGCATTTGTACCAAATGAAAGAGACATGATCAAAGATATATTCATGAGCTATATGTGCAATGTTTCAATCAAAATTCCGAGAATCAAGTATATTTAGCTCATTCCTAAGTTTGCTAAAAGTCTTTTCATCCAAAGGCTTGGTGAAGACATCGGCTAATTGGTTGTGGGTGCTAACATAAGTAATTTCGATATCCCCTTTTGTTGGTGATCTCTCAGAAAGTGATACCGAATGTCCATGTGCTTAGTGCGACTGTGTTCAACGGGATTATCCGCCATACGGATTGCGCTCTCATTATCACATAGGAGAGGGACTTTGCTCAATTTGTGGCCATAGTCCCTAAGGGTTTGCCTCATCCAAAGTAATTGTGCACAACAATGGCCTGTAGCAATATACTCGGCTTCGGCGGTGGAAAGAGCTACGAAGTTTTGTTTCTTTGAAGCCCAAGGTCAAGAGCTACCGACTTACTACCTTTTGATCTATGGATTTACCTCCCGTGTCGAGGTCGATATGCCCATTGGTTCCCATGGGTGTCTTGATGGGTTTGCCATTCTTCATTCCAAATTTCTTGAGTATATCTTGAATGTACTTAGTTTGGCTAATGAAGGTGCCCTCTTGGAGTTGCTTGATTTGAAATCCAAGGAAGTACTTCAACTCCCTCATCATAGACATCTCGAATTTCTGTATCATAATCCTACTAAACTCTTCATAAGATGACTTGTTAGTAGACCCAAATATAATATCATCAACATAAATTTGGCATATAAACAAGTCTTTTGCAATTGTTTTAGTGAAGAGAGTAGGGTCAGCTTTATCAACTTTGAAGCCATTAGTGATAAGAAAGTCTCGCAGCATTCATACCATGCTCTAGGGGCTTGCTTGAGCCCATAAAGCGCCTTTGAGAGCTTATACACATGGTTAGGATACTCACTATCTTCAAAGTCGGGAGGTTGCTCAACATACCCCTCTTCCTTGATAGGGCCATTGAGGAAGGCACTTTTCACATCCATTTGATATAGCTTAAAGCCATGGCAAGTAGCATATGCAAGCAATATACGAATGGACTCAAGCCTAGCTACGGCTGTATAGGTTTCATCGAAATCCAAACCTTCGACTTGTGAATATCCCTGTTGGGGACTTGTTCTCAAATGCTAGGAATTAAGAACAAGGAAACACAAAATGTTAAATGTTAATATCCTTCGCCCTTCGAAGCATTATTTCCCTGAGGATATAATGATTTTTGGACGAAGGTTATGAAGGACATACCTTCATCAGCATAAAATATAATAATGAAGAAGGAATCATATGAAACATATAAGTTAACATGAACGGTTATGTATTATTAACAACTCATTTCTATTTTATTATGATGGAAGAATAGAAATGATATCAAATTACAAATGTACCTTCAGCTTGTGAGAAGGTAAAAGTACAAGTGTGACGCAGCCAATGCCAAATCAGCGTGAACAGTACAGGAATACTGTTCACCTATTTATAGGCACGGGTCGCAGCCCATGCAAAATTACATTAATACCCATTACATTTAACAATAACCCTATAGTAATTCTTCGAGGTCTAATTTGGCTTTTCATCTTTAAGTCGGTTCCCCTTTTCTGCCGTTATGCCGAAGCTTTTCTGCACATAGCTTCGTGATCGTCTTATCCTTCGTCGTGATCGCCTTTCGTCCCAGTCAAGCTTCGTCTTTAACCGTGCTTTTGTATACCCGCAATCTAACTTCGAAGGTACCTGTTTACATATTTCTCTTGGAAAACATTGTTAAATCATGTTTTTGAGGACCTTCGGAAGCCGAAGGCCCCCAACAGTAGCCCCTCGCAATATTAATTTGTTAGAATGATAAATTCAGATTGCGAAATGGACAAAGGCTATAAGCCGAAGGTCCGAAAAAACACCTTCCTTTTGCTAGAATAGCAACAGTCATTGGCAAATGGGGCCCTCCAGTCTCCGACATAATAGGTTTATAAATACGGGCTCGCCACAATTTATTGGGCACGCTCTCTTGCCATCTGTTTTTCCTGCTCAAATAGTTTTCTGCCTACAAATATTTGGTTGCATCCCTAGTTTTAAGCTTCAGAAGCGAGAGGCAAGAATTCCGAAGGAATGTCTGAGGAGAAGAAGGTTGCTGCCGAAATGAAGCTGAGCCTTTCTGAAGAGATGCATCTGGGTTTTCTTGAGTCAATGGCGAAGACGAATACGGAGAAGATTACAAGGGAGATTTTAGAAGGTTTATCTGAAGATACTGGTGAGAGTGACAGTTACGATGCAGATAGCGGGGACCCTTCTTCCATTATAAGGGTGTGGGTTCAAACCCCACGGTTGGCGCCAATGTTGGGGACTTGTTCTCAAATGCTAGGAATTAAGAACAAGGCAACACAAAATGTTAAATGTTAATATCCTTCGCCCTTCGAAGCATTATTTCCCTGAGGATATAATGATTTTTGGACGAAGGTTATGAAGGACATACCTTCATCAGCATAAAATATAATAATGAAGAAGGAATCATATGAAACATATAAGTTAACATGAACGGTTATGTATTATTGACAACTCATTTCTATTTTATTATGATGGAAGAATAGAAATGATATCAAATTACAAATGTACCTTCAGCTTGTGAGAAGGTAAAAGTACAAGTGTGACGCAGCCAATGCCAAATTAGCGTGAACAGTACAGGAATACTGTTCACCTATTTATAGGCACGGGTCGCAGCCCATGCAAAATTACATTAATACCCATTACATTTAACAATAACCCTATAGTAATTCTTCGAGGTCTAATTTGGCTTTTCATCTTTAAGTCGGTTCCCCTTTTCTGCCGTTATGCCGAAGCTTTTCTGCACATAGCTTCGTGATCGTCTTATCCTTCGTCGTGATCGCCTTTCGTCCCAGTCAAGCTTCGTCTTTAACCGTGCTTTTGTATACCCGCAATCTAACTTCGAAGGTACCTGTTTACATATTTCTCTTGGAAAACATTGTTAAATCATGTTTTTGAGGACCTTCGGAAGCCGAAGGCCCCCAACAATCCCTTTGCAACAAGTCGGGCTTTGTTCCTTGTCACCACACCATGCTCATCTTGCTTGTTGCGGAATACCCATTTGGTACCTACAACATTTTGGTTAGGACGTGGAACTAAATGTCATACCTCATTCCTCGTGAAGTTGTTGAGCTCCTCTTGCATTGCCACCACCCAATCCGGATCTCTTAGTACATCCTCTATCCTGTATGGCTCAATAGAGGACACGAAAGAGTAACGTTCACAAAAATGTGCAACTCGAGACCTTGTGGTTACCCCCTTGTGAATGTCACCAAGAATGGAGTTGGTGGGGTGATCTCTTTGAATTGCTTGGTGGACTCTTGGGTGTGGCAGTCTTTGATCCTGAATTTCTTGTTCGTCTTCTTTGTCTTCATTATCATCATCTCCCCCTTGATCAATGTCCTCCTCTTGAGGTGGCTCATCGTCTTGATCTTCATCCACTTCTTCTTGAGCCTTGTCCTCATCTTGAGTTGGTGGAGATGCTTGCATGAAGATGATGGTTGATCTTGTGTATGTGTGGGCTCCTCGGATTCCTTTGGACACACATCCCCAATGGACATGTTCCTTAGCGCAACGCATGGAGCCTCTTCATCATCTAGTTCATCAAGATCAACTTGCTCCACTTGGGAGCCATTAGTCTCATCAAACACAATGTCGCAAGAGACTTCAACTAATCCAATGGACTTGTTGAAGACTCTATATGCCCTTGTGTTGGAGTCATAACCTAGTAAAAAGCCTTCTACTGGTTTAGGAGCAAATTTAGAACTTCTACATCTCTTAATAAGAATAAAGCATTTGCTCCCAAAGACTCTAAAATAAGAAACATTGGGCTTTTTGCCAGTAAGAAGTTCATACGATGTTTTATTGAGGATTCGGTGAAGGTATAACCGGTTGATGGAGTAGCAGGCGGTGTTAATTGCCTCCGCCCAAAATCGGTCCGGTGTCTTGTACTCATCAAGCATGGTTCTTGCTATGTCCAACAGAGTTCTATTTTTCCTCTCCACTATGCCATTTTTTGAGGTGTGTAGGGAGAAGAGAACTCATGCTTGATGCCCTCCTCCTCAAGAAATCCTTCGATTTGAGAGTTCTTGAACTCCGTTCCATTATCACTTCTAATCTTTTTTATTCTTAATCCGAACTCATTTTGATCTTGTATTTTTCCTGGAAAAAGAATACCCAAGTGAAGCGAGAATAGTCATCCACAATTACAAGACAATACTTACTCTCGTCGATGCTTATGTAAGCGATTGGGCCGAATAGGTCCATGTGGAGTAGCTCAAGCGGCCTGTCGGTTGTCATGATGTTCTTGTGTGGATGATGGACTCCAACTTGCTTCCCTGCTTGGCATGCGCTACAAATCTTGTCTTTCTCAAAATGAACATTTGTTAGTCCTAAAATGTGTTCTCCCTTTAGAAGTTTGTGAAGATTCTTCATTCCAACATGGGCAAGTCGGCGATGCCAGAGCTAGCCCATATTAGTCTTAGCAATTAAGCAACTGTCTAGTTTAGCTTTGTTATCATTAAAATCAACTAAATATAGCTGACCATCTAACACTCCTTTAAATGCTATTGAACCATCACTTCTTCTAAAGACAGTAACACCTATATCAGTAAAAAGACAGTTGTAGCTGAAAGGGAAATGTGCCTTTGGGCCATTTCTAAGTATTTTGGTGATTGAGTGCAAACACAAGTGCTTAAATGTGAAAATATGCCCAAGGATGAACAAAGTGCAAATCTTCAACAAAGGTATGTTTCTAAGTCTTAGTACATTGGCTTTGAGTACTAATATATTTGTTTAAGTGTTAGAAACAGAAAGAAGAAGAGAAGAGAGACTTGGCTGTGTGCAGCCAAGGGGCTGTTTCGGTCTGGGGCACCGGACTGTCCGGTGGTGCACCGGACAGTGTCCGGTGGTGCACCGGACAGTGTCCGGTGCACCAGGCTGCCTCGGCCGAAGAGGCCACTCTCGGGTTTTTCTCCGGCGACTTCGGGTAAAATTCACCGGACAGTCCGGCGGCCGGGCCAACGGTCGGCCGCGCGATCGGCGCGCGACACGTGGCCGAGCCAACGGTCGGAAGGAAGCACCGGACTGTCCGGTGTGCACCGGACTGTCCGGTGCGCCAGATCTGCAACGGTCGGCAACAGTTGGCTTCACCATTTAAGGAAACAAATCGGGCACCGGACAGTGTCCGGTGTGCACCGGACTGTCCGGTGCGCCCGACGACAGAAGGCAAGGATAGCCTTCCAGATGTGCTCTCAACGGCTCCTAGCTGCCTTGGGGCTATAAAAGGGACCCCTAGGCGCATGGAGGAGACAACCAAGCATTCCTTGAGCACTCTTGATCACTCACACATCAATCTCGCACACTTGTTCGACATTCTAGTGATTTGAGCTCCGTTCTAGTGTGCTAGTCTTTTGAGCTCAAGTCTGGGTCTTGTGTGTGCGTATTCGCTGTGATCTTTGTGTCGTGTGTGAGTTGCTAATCCCTCCCTTGCTCTGTGATTCTCTGTGAACATCTTTTGTAAGGGCGAGAGGCTCCAAGTTGTGGAGATTCCTCGCAAACGGGATTGAGAAAAGAAAAGCAAGAACACCGTGGTATTCAAGTTGATCATTGGATCACTTGAGAGGAGTTGAGTGCAACTCTCGTCCGTTGGGACGCCACAACGTGGAGTAGGCAAGTTTTGTACTTGGCCGAACCACGGGATAACCACTGTGTCATCTCTGTGATTGGATTCTTGTGGTTATTGTGTTTTGACTCCTCTCTAGCCACTTGGCATAAACTGTGCTAACGCCTAATCAAGTTTTGTGGCTATAAGTTTAAGTTTTTACAGGATCACCTATTCACCCCCCCTCTAGGTGCTCTCAATTGGTATCGGAGCCGTTCTCTTCAAGAAAGGGACTAACCGCCCGAAGAGATGGATCCTAAGGGGAAGGGAATTGTGATCAACGACAAGGAGAAGGAGTCCTTCGTCAACGAGCCAAGGGATGACAAGTCCAATGACTCGGGCTCGGGCCACAAGCGAAGAGATGGGAAGAAGAAGAAGACAAGACGCATCAAGGAGATCGTCTACTACGACAGCGATGAGTCCTCTTCTTCCCAAAAGGACGACGACCACGACAAACAAAGGAAACCGGTTAATTCTAACTTTTCTTTTGACTACTCTCGTATTCCGCAAAGTTCAAATTCACATTTGCTTTCTATTCCACTCGGCAAGCCCCCACACTTTGATGGGGAGGACTACGGATTTTGGAGCCACAAAATGCGTAGTCACCTATTCTCTCTCCATCCTAGCATATGGGAGATTGTAGATAGTGGAATGCACTTTAATAGTTCGGATAGTCCTATATTCATTAATGAGCAAATCCATAAGAATGCACAAGCTACTACTATTCTTCTAGCCTCATTGTGCAGGGATGAATATAATAAAGTGAGTGGCTTGGATAACGCCAAGCAAATCTGGGATACCCTCAAGATCTCTCATGAGGGAAATGACGCTACCTTGCTCACCAAAATGGAGTTGGTGGAGGGCGAGCTTGGACGGTTCGCGATGATAAGGGGCGAGGAGCCAACTCAGACATACAACCGGCTCAAGACCCTTATCAACAAAATAAGGAGCTACGGAAGCACGCGATGGACGGACCACGACGTCGTCCGACTAATGCTCAGGTCCTTTACCGTTCTTGATCCTCATTTGGTGAATAATATTCGTGAGAATCCCAGGTACACCAAAATGTCGCCCGAAGAAGTCCTAGGAAAATTCGTCAGCGGGCGAATGATGATCAAAGAGGCAAGGTATGTGGACGACGCCTTGAATGGACCGATCAACGAGCCGCAACCTTTTGCTCTCAAAGCCACAGGGAACAAGGAGGCGCTACCCAGCAAGGTGGCGCAAATTGAGGCGTCCGGTCTTAATGAAGAAGAAATGGCCCTCATTATCAAGAGATTCAAGACGGTGCTAAAGGGTCGCAATGGACAGCCGAGCAAGACTAAGACCAAGGGGAAGCGATCATGCTTCAAATGTGGTAAGCTTGGTCATTTTATTGCTAACTGTCCCGATAATGATAGTGACCAGGAAAAGGGAAACAAGAGGGAAAAGAAGAAGCATTACAAGAAGGCAAAGGGCGAGGCGCATCTAGGCAAGGAGTGGGACTCGGATTGCTCCTCGTCCGACTCCGACAATGAAGGACTCGCCGCCACCGCCTTCAACAAATCAACCCTCTTCCCCAACGAGCGTCACACATGCCTTATGGCAAGGGAGAAGAAGGTATGTACTCGCAACTCTACCTATGCTTCTTCAAGTGAGGACGAATCTAGTGATGAGGATGAAGTAGATTATTCATGTTTGTTCAAGGGCTTAGATAGATCTAAGATAGACAAAATTAATGAATTAATTGATGCCTTGAATGAAAAGAATATACTTTTAGAAAAGCAAGAGGATTTGTTGTATGAAGAGCATGATAAATTTGTTGAGGCACAAAAATCTTATACTTTAGAAGTTAAAAGAAATGAAATGCTTTCTTTTGAACTATCTACTTGTCATGAAACCATTTCTACTTTGAAAGGTGTCAACAATGAGTTAAATGCTAAATTAGAAGTAGCAAATAAATCCAATTCTTGTGTAGAACATGTTGAAATTTGTACTAGGTGTAAAGATTTTGACATTGATGCTTGTAGTGAACACCTAGTTTCAATTTCCAAGCTTAATGATGAACTGGCTAGTCTTAATGCTCAACTTAAGACTAGCAAGAATGATTTTGATAAGCTAAAATTTGCAAGGGATGCCTACACAATTGGTAGACACCCCTCAATTAAGGATGGACTTGGCTTCAAGAGAGAAGCTAAGAACTTAACAAGCCATAAGGCTCCCATTCTCGCCAAGGAGAAAGGGAAGGCCCCTATGGCTAGTAATGTGCAAAAGAACCATGCTTTTATGTACTATGATAGGAGATATTCTAGAAATGCTTTTAGAGGTCATGATGTGTTTGATTCACATGCTTATGACTCTTATGCTATGACTGCTTCTAGTTCTCATGTTATGCATGGTAGAAATATGTCTAGGAGAAATGCTATTCATCATGTGCCTAGAAAGAATGTTATTCATGCTCCTAGGAAAGTAGTGAATGAACCTTCTACAATTTATTGTGCTTTGAATACTTCATTTGCAATTTGTAGAAAGGATAGAAAAGTAATTGCTAGGAAGTTAGGGGCAAAATGCAAAGGTGATAAAACTTGCATTTGGGTCCCTAAGGAAATTGTGACTAACCTTGTAGGACCCAACAAGAGTTGGGTACCTAAGTCCCAAGCCTAAATTTGCCTTGCAGGTTTATGCATCCGGGGGTTCAAGCTGGATTATCGACAGCGGATGCACAAACCATATGACGGGGGAGAAGAAGATGTTCACCTCCTACGTCAAGAATAAAGATTCCCAAGATTCAATTATATTCGGTGATGGGAATCAAGGCAAGGTAAAAGGTTTAGGTAAAATTGCAATTTCTAATGAGCACTCCATATCTAATGTGTTTTTAGTTGAGTCTCTTGGATATAATCTGCTATCTGTGAGTCAATTATGCAATATGGGATATAACTGTCTATTTACAAATGTAGATGTGTCTGTCTTTAGAAGAAGTGATGGTTCACTAGCTTTTAAGGGTGTATTAGACGGCAAACTTTATTTAGTTGATTTTGCAAAAGAAGAGGCCGGTCTAGATGCATGCTTAATAGCTAAGACTAGCATGGGCTGGCTGTGGCATCGCCGCTTAGCACATGTGGGGATGAAGAACCTTCACAAGCTTCTAAAGGGAGAACACGTGATAGGTTTGACTAACGTGCATTTCGAAAAAGATAGACCTTGTGCAGCTTGTCAAGCAGGTAAACAAGTGGGAGGAGCGCATCACAGCAAGAACGTGATGACCACTTCAAGACCCCTGGAGCTGCTGCATATGGACCTCTTCGGACCTGTCGCCTATCTGAGCATAGGAGGAAGTAAGTATGGTTTAGTTATTGTTGATGACTTTTCCCGCTTCACTTGGGTGTTCTTTTTGCAGGAAAAGTCCGAAACCCAAGGGACCCTCAAACGCTTCCTCAGGAGAGCTCAAAATGAGTTTGAGCTCAAAGTGAAGAAGATAAGGAGTGACAACGGATCTGAGTTCAAGAACCTTCAAGTGGAGGAGTTCCTTGAAGAAGAAGGGATCAAGCACGAGTTCTCCGCTCCCTACACACCACAGCAAAATGGTGTGGTAGAGAGGAAGAACAGGACGCTCATCGATATGGCGAGGACGATGCTAGGAGAGTTCAAGACCCCCGAGCATTTTTGGTCGGAAGCCGTGAACACGGCTTGCCACTCCATCAACAGGGTCTACCTTCATCGCCTCCTCAAGAAGACGTCGTATGAGCTTCTAACCGGTAACAAACCCAACGTATCGTACTTTCGTGTATTTGGGAGTAAATGCTACATTCTAGTGAAGAAGGGTAGAAATTCTAAGTTTGCTCCCAAAGCTGTAGAAGGGTTTTTATTAGGTTATGACTCAAATACAAAGGCGTATAGAGTCTTCAACAAATCATCGGGCTTGGTTGAAGTCTCTAGCGACGTTGTATTTGATGAGACTAATGGCTCTCCAAGAGAGCAAGTTGTTGATTGTGATGATGTAGGTGAAGAAGATGTTCCGACGGCCGCTATACGCACCATGGCGATTGGAGAAGTGCGGCCACAGGAACGAGATGAACAAGATCAACCTTCTTCCTCAACTATGGTGCAACCCCCAACCAAAGATGACGAACAGGTACCTCAAGTGGAGGCGCTTGATCAAGGGGGAGCACAAGATGATCAAGTGATGGAGGAAGAAGCGCAACCGGCACCTCCAACCCAAGTTCGAGCGATGATTCAAAGGGATCATCCCGTCGACCAAATTCTGGGTGACATTAGCAAGGGAGTAACTACTCGATCTCGATTAGTTAATTTTTGTGAGCATTACTCCTTTGTCTCTTCTATTGAGCCTTTCAGGGTAGAGGAGGCCTTGCTAGATCCGGACTGGGTGTTGGCCATGCAAGAGGAGCTAAACAACTTCAAGCGCAATGAAGTTTGGACACTGGTGCCTCGTCCGAAGCAAAATGTTGTGGGAACCAAGTGGGTGTTCCGCAACAAACAGGACGAGCACGGGGTGGTGACGAGGAACAAGGCTCGACTTGTGGCAAAAGGTTATGCCCAAGTCACAGGTTTGGACTTTGAGGAGACTTTTGCTCCTGTGGCTAGGCTAGAGTCCATTCGTATTTTGCTAGCATATGCCGCTCACCATTCTTTCAGGTTGTACCAAATGGATGTGAAGAGCGCTTTCCTCAATGGGCCAATCAAGGAGGAGGTGTACGTGGAGCAACCCCCTGGCTTCGAGGATGAACGGTACCCCGACCATGTGTGTAAGCTCTCTAAGGCGCTCTATGGACTTAAGCAAGCCCCAAGAGCATGGTATGAATGCCTTAGAGACTTTTTACTTGCTAATGCTTTCAAGGTTGGGAAGGCCGATCCAACTCTTTTTACAAAGACATGTGATGGTGATTTGTTTGTGTGCCAAATTTATGTCGATGACATAATATTTGGTTCTACTAACCAAAAGTCTTGTGAAGAGTTTAGCAGGGTGATGACGCAGAAATTCGAGATGTCGATGATGGGCGAGTTGAACTACTTCCTTGGGTTCCAAGTGAAGCAACTCAAGGACGGCACCTTCATCTCCCAAACGAAGTACACGCAAGATCTGCTAAAGCGGTTTGGGATGAAGGACGCCAAGCCCGCAAAGACGCCGATGGGAACCGACGGACACACCGACCTCAACAAAGGAGGTAAGTCCGTTGATCAAAAAGCATACCGGTCAATGATAGGTTCTTTGCTTTATTTATGTGCTAGTAGACCGGATATTATGCTTAGCGTATGCATGTGTGCTAGATTTCAATCCGATCCTAAGGAGTGTCACTTAGTGGCGGTGAAGCGAATTCTTAGATATTTGGATACCAGAGCCCGAAGCAGGGCGTAGCAACCAAATCCTAAGGGGTCTACCTTTGACTTAGTTGGATACTCAGACTCCGACTATGCTGGATGTAAGGTCGATAGGAAGAGTACATCGGGGACGTGCCAATTCTTAGGAAGGTCCCTGGTGTCATGGAACTCTAAGAAACAAACCTCCGTTGCCCTATCCACCGCTGAGGCCGAGTATGTTGCCGCAGGACAGTGTTGCGCGCAACTACTCTGGATGAGGCAAACCCTCAGGGACTTTGGCTACAATCTGAGCAAAGTCCCACTCCTATGTGATAATGAGAGTGCTATCCGCATGGCAGAAAATCCTGTTGAGCACAGCCGCACGAAGCACATAGACATCCGGCATCACTTTTTGAGAGACCACCAGCAAAAGGGAGATATCGAAGTGTTTCATGTTAGCACCGAGAACCAGCTAGCCGATATCTTCACTAAGCCTCTAGATGAGAAGACCTTTTGCAGGTTGCGTAGTGAGCTAAATGTCTTAGATTCGCGGAACCTGGATTGAATTGTAGCATACATGTACTTATGCTTTTAATCATGTTCCTTTTTGCATTTTGTTGCTTATTATGGTGCTCAAGTTGTACAAACACTCCCTGGACCTCACAAGTCCGTTGCAAAGTAATGCACATATTTAGGGGGAGATGTGTTACAACTTGACCCTTTGAGACTAACCATGTGCTTGAGTTTGATGTTTTAGTCTCGAAGGAGGATTGAAAGGGAAATGGTGGACTTGGACCATGAAAGACTTCCACTGCACTCCGATGAGAGGGTAACTAATTCCAAGTTCATCTCATGAAATCTTATTGCCATTTGCTCTTAATTGAAGACTTTGGTGAGGCAATGGGGTTAAAAGGCCAAGATTGATCCCGTTTTGGTGCTTGATGCCAAAGGGGGAGAAAATAAAGGCCAAAGCGATTAAATGGATCAGCTACCACTTGAGAGATTTTGAAAATAATAGAATAGAGTTTTTGTGTTGTTAAACTCTTTTATTGTCTCTCTTGTCAAAAATTGGCTTCTTGTGGGGAGAAGTATTGATTATGTGAAATAGGGGGAGTTTTTGAAATCTTTGATCAATCTCTTTTAGAATGACTCTCTTTATACTTCAACATGTGTGTTTGACTTAGAGATAGAGATTTGAGTTTGATTTGCAAAAACAAACCAAGTGGTGGCAAAGGATGATCCATATATGCCAAAATTGAATAAAACTCAAAGTTAGTTTTTATTTGAAGTAGTTTTGCACTTGTTCCACTTGCTTTATGTTGTGTTGGCATAAATCACCAAAAAGGGGGAGATTGAAAGGGAAATGTGCCTTTGGGCCATTTCTAAGTATTTTGGTGATTGAGTGCAAACACAAGTGCTTAAATGTGAAAATATGCCCAAGGATGAACAAAGTGCAAATCTTCAACAAAGGTATGTTTCTAAGTCTTAGTACATTGGCTTTGAGTACTAATATATTTGTCTAAGTGTTAGAAACAGAAAGAAGAAGAGAAGAGAGACTTGGCTGTGTGCAGCCAAGGGGCTGTTTCGGTCTGGGGCACCGGACTGTCCGGTGGTGCACCGGACAGTGTCCGGTGGTGCACCGGACAGTGTCCGGTGCACCAGGCTGCCTCGGCCGAAGAGGCCACTCTCGGGTTTTTCTCCGGCGACTTCGGGTAAAATTCACCGGACTGTCCGGTGTGCACCGGACTGTCCGGTGAGCCAACGGTCGGCCGGGCCAACGGTCGGCCGCGCGATCGGCGCGCGACACGTGGCCGAGCCAACGGTCGGAAGGAAGCACCGGACTGTCCGGTGTGCACCGGACTGTCCGGTGCGCCAGATCTGCAACGGTCGGCAACGGTTGGCTTCGCCATTTAAGGAAACAAATCGGGCACCGGACAGTGTCCGGTGTGCACCGGACTGTCCGGTGCGCCCGACGACAGAAGGCAAGGATAGCCTTCCAGATGTGCTCTCAACGGCTCCTAGCTGCCTTGGGGCTATAAAAGGGACCCCTAGGCGCATGGAGGAGACAACCAAGCATTCCTTGAGCACTCTTGATCACTCACACATCAATCTCGCACACTTGTTCGACATTCTAGTGATTTGAGCTCCGTTCTAGTGTGCTAGTCTTTTGAGCTCAAGTCTGGGTCTTGTGTGTGCGTATTCGCTGTGATCTTTGTGTCGTGTGTGAGTTGCTAATCCCTCCCTTGCTCTGTGATTCTCTGTGAACATCTTTTGTAAGGGCGAGAGGCTCCAAGTTGTGGAGATTCCTCGCAAACGGGATTGAGAAAAGAAAAGCAAGAACACCGTGGTATTCAAGTTGATCATTGGATCACTTGAGAGGAGTTGAGTGCAACTCTCGTCCGTTGGGACGCCACAACGTGGAGTAGGCAAGTTTTGTACTTGGCCGAACCACGGGATAACCACTGTGTCATCTCTGTGATTGGATTCTTGTGGTTATTGTGTTTTGACTCCTCTCTAGCCACTTGGCATAAACTGTGCTAACGCCTAATCAAGTTTTGTGGCTATAAGTTTAAGTTTTTACAGGATCACCTATTCACCCCCCCCCTCTAGGTGCTCTCAGTAGCCCATTTTGCATAATTGAGAAACAAAAAGCAAATTGTAATCTAAAGAATCTACGAGAAAAACATTAGAAATGGAATGGTCAGGGGATATAGCAATTTTACCCAAACCTTTGACCAAACCATGATTTCCATCCCTGAATGTAATAGCTCTTTGTGGATCTTCATTTTTCTCATATGAGGAGAACATCCTTTTCTCCCCTGTCATGTGGTTTGTGCACCCGCTATCGATTATCCAACTTGATCCACCGGTTGTATAAACCTACAAAACAAATTTAGGACTTGTTCTTAGGTACTCAAACGGTCTTGGGTCCCTTGACATTAGAAACAAGCACCTTGGGTACCCAAACGCAAGTTTGTGGACTCTTGTGTTTGCCTCCAACATATTTGGCAACTACTTTGCCTGATTTGTTAGTTAGCACATAAGAAGCATCAAAAGTTTTAAATGAAATATTATGCTCATTTGATGCATTAGGAATTTTCTTTTTAGGCATTTTGATATGAGTGGAATGCCTAGAGCTAGAAGCCTCATTCTTATACATAAAAGCATAATGAGAAACATTATGAGGTTTTCTAGCATGGATTTTCCTAATTTTATGCTCAAGATAGTTTGCAGGATATAAAATGTAACCCTCTCTATCCTGAACCATGAGAGCCTTACCCTTAAGAAAATTAGATAGTTTCTTGGGGGCATTAAGTTTGGTGTTGTTTTCACTTCCTTGTTGGAAACCAATCTCATCCTTAATGCTAGGGCGTCTCCCATTATAGAGCATGCTTCTAGCAAATTTAAAATTTTCATTTTCTAGCTCATTCTCGGCAATTTTAGCATTTAATGTAGCTATGTGATCATTTTGTTAATCATGGCAAGGTGATCATCAATAGCTTCAACATTAATATCTCTACATCTAGTGCAAATAGTGACATGCTCGACAGTAGATGTAGATAGTTTGCAAACATTCAATTCTTCTATCCTAGTAGTTAAACTAGCAATCTCATCTCTAAGACAGGACATTGAATCATTGCAAATGCTATGCTCCCTAGACAAGTTTTCACATTTTTCTACTTCTAGAGCAGAAGCATTTTCCAATTTAACAAATTTTTTATTTTCCTTAACGAGCAAGTCCTCTTGGCATTCCAAGAGATCATCCTTCTCGTTAATGGTTTCTATTAATTCATTCAATTTTTTCTTTTGGTCCATGGTAAGGTTGACAAAGAGAGAAATTAAATCATCTTCATTATCACTAGAGCTACCCTCATCATCGGATGTAGTATATTTGGGGGTATCTCTAGAATGTACCTTCTTCTTCTTGCCATCCTTAGCCATGAGACACTTGTGACCGACGTTGGGGGAGAGGAGGCCTTTGTTGACGGTGATGTTGGCGGCGTACTCGTCGGAGGAGGAGTCGGTGGAGCTCTCATCAGAGTCCTATTCCCGCCCCATGTGTGCCTCACCACCCTTCTTCTTGTAGTACTTCTTCTTATCCATCTTCTTCTTCCCTTTCTTGTCTTCGTCCCTGTCACTGTCGCTAGAATATGGACATTTAGCAATAAAGTGACCGGACTTACCACACCTGTAGCACGCCCTTTTGGAGCGGGGCTTGTAGTCCTTCCTGTTCCTTTGCTTGAGGATTTGACGAAAGCTCTTAATGATAAGAGTCATCTCCTCGTTGTCGAGCTTGGAGGCGTCGATTGGTAGTCTACTTGGTGTAGACTCTTCCTTCTTCTCCTTCGTTGCTTTGAATGCAACGGGTTGCACCTCAGGTGTAGAGGTAGCGCCTTGCTCCAAGTTGACAATATGTTTGGAGTCTTTGATCATAAGTTCAAAGCTCACAAACTTGTCAATTACTTACTTGGGAGACATCTATTTATATCTAGGGTCTCCACGGATTAGTTGCACTTGAGTGGAATTACGAAAAACAAGTGATCTAAGAATAACCTTGCCCATCTCATGGTCATCCCACTTGGTGCTCCCGAGGTTGTGCACTTGATTGACCATGGTCTTGAGCCGATTGTACATCGCTTGCGGCTCTTCTCCTTTGTTGAGGACGAATCGACCGAGTTCTCCCTCGATCGTCTCCCGCTTGGTGATCTTGGTCACCTTGTCCCCTTCGTGCGCTGTTTTGAGGACGTCCCAAATTTCCATGGCGTTTTTCAATCCTTGCACCTTATTATACTCCTCTCGACACATGGAGGCGATGAGTATAGAAGTTGCTTGGGAGTTGAAATGGCTAATTTGGGCGACCTCGTCCGAGTCGTAGTCCTCATCGCTTACTTGAGGTGCCTGCGCTCCAAACTCAATAATATCCCAAATACTTTCGTGGAGTGAGGTTAGATGGTGCCTCATTTTATCACTCCACATTCAATAATCTTCACCATCAAAATATGGTGGTTTGCCTAGGGGTACCGAAAGTAATGGAGCGCGCTTAGGAATACGAGGATAGCATAGAGGCATCTTACTATACGTCTTGCGGTTGTGGCGCTTCGAAGTTGTAGACTCGGTGCCGGATGTGGAGGGTGATGAAGAGTCGGTCTCGTAGTAGACCACCTTCTTCATTTTCTTCTTCTTCTTGTCACCCCTCCTAAGTGACTTGTTGGAGGAAGAGGATTCCTCCTTGTACTTGTCGTCGTACTCCCTTGACGGAGTCCTTCCCGAGCCTACGGCCTTGTCGCCGGTGACGATCTCCCTCTTGGAGTGATCTCCAGACATCACTTCGAGTTTGTTAGACTCTTAATGAAGCACTGACTCTGATACCAATTGAAAGTCGCCTAGAGGGGGGTGAATAGGCGAAACCTGAATTTTATAAACTTAAACACACACTAAGGCCGGGGTTAGCGTTAGAATTAAATCCGAGTGTGGAAGATTGTTTCTCTTGCTATGAGTTGCTCAATCAATGCAGATGACGTTCAGGAGCAAACTCAAATCAATACTGGTAAGGAAACTTTAGAGAGAGGAAAGAGGGAAAACAAATCAAATGAAAATCAACACAAGTGAACGCGGTGATTTGTTTTACTGAGGTTCGGTTCCAAAGAATCTAGTCCCCATTGAGGAGGCCACAAAGGCCAGGTCTATTCCAACCCTTTCCCTCTCTCAAACGGTCACTTAGACCAGATGAGCCTTCTCCTTAATCAATTGGGTCACTAAGACCCCGCAAGTACCACCACACACTTAGGTGTCTCTTGCTAGCTTTACAAAGCACTTAGAGAATAAGAATGGGGAAGGAGAAAGGCAATCCAAGCAACAAGAGCACAAATGAACACAAATACTCTCTCTCTCAAGTCACTAAGTGGTTGAGTTGATTTTAGAACTTGGAGAGGATTTGATCTTGAAAGCATCTAGGCCCCTGTAGCATCCCAAAAATTCAAATCTTGAAATTTCCTCAAACTTGCTCTAAATTCAAAATGAATTTTAAATTTTGTTTCAAAATGTTTGTTTGCGAGTTGATATCAACAAATAAAATATAGTGGTCTATATTCTCTCTAAAATCCTCCTCAAAGTATCCTACAAATATTTCCCCAGTAATCCCCTCTGATTCTTTCCAGAATACTGCCCAAATATTCCACCGATAATTCTCCAAATATTTTCCTCCTGAGAAATACCTTCAGAATCATTTTTAAAATCCCTACAAATATTTTCTTCATAATTTTCCTCATGCTCATACGTATACGTATGCCTCTGGTGTCATACAATGAGCTCTACAAGCTAATTACACTTATACAAGACAAATCCATGCTTATCTCCCACTAATCCTCGCATCCTCTCACTAATCCTCGCATCCTCCCACTAATCCTTGCCTCCTCCCCCCTAATCCCCCACCTTGGCAATAAATAGAGGGGCAAGGGCCTCCTCTCAAGCCACCCCAAGCCATTTCATGGCAACTCTCCCCCCCACACGCCCACTCCACCTCCCACACAAGCACACACTAGCACAAGGATTGTTCAGTCGTTCTTCGATCATTCGTTCACCTGTTCTTAGTTTGTTCATTCGTTCGTCCGATCGTTCATGGTTCGTTCGATCGTTCGATCGTTCGTCCGTCCAAATAATCTTTGTTCAGCCGTCATGCTGCCGAAACTCCGATCGTTCGTTCGTTCGATCATTCGATCATTCGTCCGTTCATAGTTCCTATTCATCATTCGTTCATAGTCCCTATTCATTGTTTGTTCGTCCAAATAATCTTTGTTCAGCCGTTATGCTGCCGAAATTCCGATCGTTCGTTCGTCCGATCATTCGATCGTTCGTCCGTTCGTTCATAGTTCCTATTCATCATTCGTTCATAGTCACTATTCAGCGTTCATCATTCGTTTATACGAACTATTCAGCGTTACTATTCACTGTTACTATCCATCATCGTTACTATTTAATGTTACTATTCATCATTGTTACTATTCATCGATGATATCTATCGTTACTTTTTCGTCGTCACTATTCATTGTTACTATTCATCGATCATCCGATCGCCCCAGATTTCAGCTGCTCATCCATCATGTTGTCCAGCTCACCTAAGACCAGATAGACCAATATTCCAGTCATACGAACTCTGGTGACTGTGATTTTCCTTCCAGTAAGAACTTTCCATCTAGTCACCCATCCCGGGTTTCTCCAAGTTGAGCATGCTTAACTTTGAGATTCTTTCGAACCAGGCTTCCAAACTCAGATTCCAATAATTCTTGTTTCTAAATTCTTATCAGATTATTCCCTATCCAACCATGTCATCCCTTAAGCATGGTCCATATTCCAGAAAACTCCCAAAATACTCTTGTCCCATATTCTGCCTATAATTTCCCTCTACAGACTAAGTTAGACGATTCATTCGTCACTATTCTCACCAACAGTGAACTCCACTGTGCTACACCACATACACCCAGCTACCCTCTCCCTCTCCACACACTCAACACCCTCAACCAAGGCAAACACCCCACCCACTCAGTTACTCCGCTCTGCCGGCTACGCGCATAGTGTCGCTTCGCCTCCAATCCACCCTTCTGGTAAGCATCTCCGCTCCACCACCAGTAATATCACAACACCACATGACACAGATTCTACTCAAGACTCTACCCATCCATATATCGCCATTAGGACCACTATACTAAATATTTGTTGATATACTTACTGGTTTGTATGTTTGCTTGTTCATGTTGCATAGTTATCGGAGCGTTCGTGTCGTCTTGTGGAGGCCAGATTAGCAAGTCTACGCCCGGCAGTGGAGCTAGAAGCCAGCTCCGCGAGCTCTCACCCCTTCGCCGGTTTAAGCAACAACAAGCTCACTGGATCCCTTTGATGCATAAATTACCTATGTCTTTTCAACCACAACCCTCAGCCTGTTATTTTATGCATGATATGATTTTGCTGCTAAGAAACAAGTTATTATGGCCACCTAGCCCTTGCTGCAATCAATCTTTATAGTCCTTGACATATTTGTTACAAATGATTTGAGAAAAGGTGTGAGTTTTCCAAAGAAAATGTTTTTTAAAATGGGTATGATGAAGGGTTGTCACCCTTATCACCCTTGAGTGGGATGATCAGGGACTCCCTGGTTTAGGGGAGGGCCTAAGGTGATGGCTCAGCTGGTTTAGGTGTGAGCATGAAGGATTGTCCCTCTCGCCTAAGGACCGGTTTGTCATCACTCCTTACCTATACTCTTATCAAGTACAACCACTCGAGACTGTATGGGCGATCGCTCAATCTGAACTTGTACGGTCCAAACCCTAGGGTTTAGATGGCTGGGGAGCACTGGGAGGATAAGGAGGGGGAATGTTTTGTCCGGTTTGGGCATGGTGGTGGCCTGACTCCTTCCGGTATAATCGTTAAGGTAAGGACGTGCAAGGAAAGAGAGAGATTCGACATTCGGATCTCACGACGGTGAGATTGCAGAAACTGGACTAGTGGGTAAAGTGTACACCTCTGCGCAGAGTTTGAAAACCTATTCGAATAGTCCGCATCCACGGATATGGATGAGTCATGGCATGGATTTGACAATTAGTGTTTTGTTTTCCAAAAATGCTTTTGAAAAGTGGTTTTAAAAGGTCCAGTGGTTGAGCCGTGAGCTATGGTGGACGGGAAGTCCAGTAGCTGTTTTTGAAAATGAAAACTAGTGGGAAATTGCTGAGATACCTGGATGGTTTAGTCCAGGGGATTTTGTTCTATATTGAAAAACTTCCTGCTCCTTTGGGAGAGAATGCGCTTTGAAAAATACAAAATGTTTTACAAAATAACTCTGCATCAAACATTGCTCTTTCTGCAAAATATCTTGAGCTCCACATATTCCATGCATTATATCTGATTTCCCCATTCCGTGGGTGAAGGTGGGCTGCTGAGTACATAAGTACTCACCCTTGCTTATTTGTTGTTTTCAGAGAAGGAGATCTTTGATCGGGTAAGAGTTACGCCTACTCCCAACCTTGCCTGTGGCTGTTGGACCGCTGATTTGCTTCGCTGCGTATATCGGGCTGCTTCAGCCCCAATCTAATGATATGTCCCGAGTTGTGGACCAACTCTTAAAGTTGATCGCCACATTTATAGGTTTGTCTCGTTTGAGCAGATCTAGAATCATCTGATGTATAAATGTGTTTACTAGCCTCCCGGGACTAGTAATTTGTATCACATTTGAGTCCCAGAGGATTGGGGCGCTTCAGGTGGTATCGAAGATGTTAGGTTGGCCGCAGGACGTAACCCTTAGCCTTGATCCAAAAGTTTTTGAGTCAAAACTATTTTCTTAAAAAAATTCTTGCTCTCATCCCTTCATTTAAAAAAATGTTTTCCCCTTTCCTTCTCTCAGAAGTCAGATGGAGGTTCACGGCCAAACCAACTTTTGCCAGAATGAATATGGTTTCCCCAAGTTGTTGAGAGCATGCATAGTTCGCCTCGGAATCAGGAGCCAATCAGAGTATGATGGTCGTGAATTCATCGAGCATGGCACAGAGAAGTGTGTAGTGACTGTATACATTGGATCCAGTTCGCACCATGTGGAATGGAGTGTCACTGCTGCGGGGCACAGATTCAAAGATGCCTGCCAAGTCATCGCTCGCAAGGCATTGAGGGCCCTATGTCAGATTTATGAAGAAGAAGTGGCCGACACCCCGCTCAGACTCTTTCTGCCCTTTCAGAGAGACCGTCCAGTTTGGATGGCCAGGATGCGTGCATTGGAAGGGCAACAACTGCTTGAGGACGACCCCACAGTCATGTACATCACCGCATACCTACTCACCCTAGATGCACAGTATGATTTCTTGGCTCGGCACCACCGTCAGATGATTGCCCGAGAAGAAGATGCAGAGAAGCGCAGCCGTAAGCTCCATGTGGATCTCACCACAGCTCAAGCCCGTGCAATTGCCTTGGAGAGTCGTGAAGTCATTGCTGTTGAAGCCTTGAAGCAAGCCAATGATGAGCATGTCCAGAAGTTGATGGAGGCCTACTTGGTAACTCGTAACCAACGTAGAGCCCTGCGGATCCAAGAGCCCGCTTCATCCAACCCAGTTCAACCCATGAGAGGTGAGGATCCCCAGATTCTTGAAGGTCACCCGGTCTCTATCAGAGGAGAGAAGAAGGCTTGGGAACTCCCCGAAGGAGCCATAGTCTTGGAAGGAATTCCAGTCTCCCCTCAGGCTATGGATAATCAAGAGCACCCTGAATTCCCCCAAGATCCCCCGCCAGAGTTGTTTGAGCCCCTCACCATGAAGAAGATTCCAGCACCCTCCCTTGAGATCAAAGAAGAAGCTGCAAGCACCCCATCAGCACCATCGCCCTCTGAGGAGCTACAAGAGCTAGTCCCGCTTGAAGAGTTCGACCTCGTCTTGCCACCTCAGTCGCCGCTAGAAGTCATCAACATCAGCTCCCTCTTGACCCATCCAGGAGATGTCTCAGATTGAAGTTGTGTGCCAGCCTTGCTAGAAGAGAAGCTGCCATATCTGAGTTAGTTATGCCCAGTCCTCTACATGTATTGGGTAGTGAAGTTTTTCTTCACTTTGGCCAGAGCCCTGCATGTATGAGAGGTAATCGTGTAGACCCATGTTTTGAAAAACTCTATTTGTGTGGCCCCCTAGGACATTTCAAAATGAATTTTGCTTGATGTTTTATCCTCTTTTGAGTGCATATGTGATGCCTTAACATTAGTGCTCATAACTCGCATTTAAGCATAGTTCTCAGTTCAGGAGCCGAGCAATAGTAGTTATGCTTAGCCCTCGAATCTGAGTAGTCCGTGCTTTGGAAAAACTCTATTCTTCCCCCATTCAAAACATTTGATTTGTTTGTGCTTATCATTGCTGAGCTTGTGTGTTTTCTTTCTTTTTAAGAAAGGTTTTCTCTAAAAACATAAATCACAAATTAGAGCTAAATCTCACCTTATGCTTCCATTCTCATCTTAACCCACCTCAAGAGAAAAGTACCTTACCCAAGAAGATACCAGGAAGCTTACTCTTGAAGCCTGGAATAAGCTACAGAAGGAACCTGTCCAGCCGCTCAGTCAAAAGGACCGACCATGAGAATCAAAGCACTGCCCCCGAGTCAAAGTAAACAGAAAAAGAGGGCAGAAGAAGTTATTACCATACAGAAAGGCAAAGATTCTTGGACCCAGAAACCACAAACATCAGGGTCATCGACCCCACCACTCACCCGTGCCCCCTGCACGCGTACCCTGCCTCCATGCGCACTACCACCGCCGCCCACACCCCCTTTGCAGCGCACCCACCGCCGCCATCATCGCCTGCAACAGCCCCCCTCCCCATGTCACGTGGCACCTGCTCCATCATCACTGCCACACTGCACCGAGCACCACCTCGCATACCACTCGCCTATAAAACCCCTCACCAGCTCCCTCAACTCCCATCTCGCTCAGAGCAAAGTACGCACCTGATAAAATTCCCTCTACCAAACCACAAGCAACTCCATTTTCCACTCCCTCGCCCCTAAAATCACAATGCTTGGTGATTCTTGGGTTGAAGACTATTGTACATGGTTCATAGTCTTCGGTTTCCTCCTCTGTATGATGGTAATACCCTTTGATAGAATCCTCTAGTGGGAAGAACAAAGAGAAAGAAAGGAGCAGTGAGAAGAGAAAAGAAAAAAAGCAAAGAGAAGATAAGAAGAAGGTTCTCCCAACATCAACTTGGTGTCACTCATCTCTCCGCAGCCTGCTCAAGCAGCAACGGTAGAAGAAGGCCCAGTAACACCCTTGTTATGAGGTACTTCAAGGAGTTCAAATCCCCAAGATTCAAGAGTTCTACCCTCATTCTTTTAAGTGGGGTAGTGTTCCAGTAAGGTTCCTGCTATGGAGAAAAAGAAGAAGGCCTGTAGCAAGCTTGTGGAGGACCAGATCATCCAAGCATATAGTTTCTCGATGAGAAGTGGTCACCCAAGTTTTGTTGATGAAGCACTAGAAGACCAATCAAGGAAGGAATCCATGTGGGAGTTCACAAGAGGAAGGTTTGCATGTTGGCATCGATGCTTCTTCAATAAGCTAGCTGCCAAGCGAAAGCTAGAAGCCTGAAGATGATCTTTGAGTAGCCAGAATCAGCGTTGCAATCGGCAACCGGATGCTCCGCAAAGGCCGGATTTCGTTGAAGCTCCATCTCCTCGAAGGGTCTGCAAAGTGAAGATATGTAGCTGAAGTAAAGCTATACTCATAACCCTTCTAAGTTGAATCTCGAAGAAAGATTCATTTTAAGTGGGGTAGATTTGTAGCATCCTAAAAATTCAAATCTTGAAATTTCCTCAAACTTGCTCTAAATTCAAAATGAATTTTAAATTTTGTTTCAAAATGTTTGTTTGCGAGTTGATATCAACAAATAAAATATAGTGGTCTATATTCTCTCCAAAATCCTTCTCAAAGTATCCTACAAATATTTCCCCAGTAATCCCCTCTGATTCTTTCCAGAAATACTGCCCAAATATTCCACCGATAATTCTCCAAATATTTTCCTCCTGAGAAATACCTTCAGAATCATTTTTAAAATCCCTACAAATATTTTCTTCATAATTTTCCTCATGCTCATACGTATATGTACGCCTCTGGTGTCATACAATGAGCTCTACAAGCTAATTACACTTATACAAGACAAATCCATGCTTATCTCCCATTAATCCTCGCATCCTTCCACTAATCCATGCCTCCTCCCCCCTAATCCCCCACCTTGGCGATAAATAGAGGGGCAAGGGCCTCCTCTCAAGCCACCCCAAGCCATTTCATGGCAACTTTCTCCCCCCGCACACGCCCACTCCACCTCCCACACAATCACACACTAGCACAAGGATCGTTCGGTCGTTTTTCGACCGTTCGTCCACCTGTTCTTAGTTTGTTTGTTCGTTCGTCCGATCGTTCATGGTTCGTTCGTTCGTTCGTCCGATCATTCGATCGTTCGTCTGTTTGTTCGTCCAAATATTCTTTGTTTTGCCGTTATGCTGCCGAAATTCCGATCGTTCGTTCATTCTGAGAGCACCTAGAGGGGGGTGAATAGGTGATCCTGTAAAAACTTGAAACTTAATCCACAAAACTTGATTAGAAGTTAGCACAATTAAGCCAAGTGGCTAGAGAGGAGAACTTGCATAACACGATGACCACAAAGAGATCAACACAGAGATGGCACAGTGGTTTATCCCGTGGTTCGGCCAAGTCCAACACTTGCCTATTCCACGTTGTGGCGTCCCAACGGACGAGGGTTGCAATCAACCCCTTTCAAGCGGTCCAAAGACCCACTTGAATACCATGGTGTTTTGCTTTCACTTTACTATATCCCGCTTGCGAGGAATCTCCACACCTTGGAGCCTCTCGCCCTTACACTTTGAAGTTCACAAAGAAGCACGGAGTAAGGGAGGGATGAGCAACGCACACAAGACACGAAATCAGAATACCAACACGCACACAAGTCACAACAAGAGCTCACAACACAACCCGGCGAGTTCAGAACTCAAATGGAGCTCTAGTTGCTATCACGAAGAATCAAATGCGCGGAATCGAAGTCTTGGTGCTTAAGAATGCTTAGAGAATGCTTGGTGTCCTCCTCCATGCGCCTAGGGGTCCCTTTTATAGCCCTAAGGCAGCTAGGAGTCGTTGAGTGCATTCCAAGAAGGCAATTCTTGCCTTTTGTTGTCTGGCGCACCGGACAGTCCGGTGCACCACCGGACACTGTCCGGTGTGGATCTCTTTCCTTATTTGGCGAAGCCAACCGTTGCAGTCTTGGAGCCGTTGGCGCACCGGACACTGTCCGGTGCCCCATCTGACCGTTGGCTCGTGCCACGCGTCACGCACGGATTCCGCGGCCGACCGTTGGCCCGGCTGACAGTTGGCTCACCGGACAGTCCGGTGCACCATCGGACAGTCTGGTGATTTATAGCCGTACGTCGTCGTCGAAGTCCTGAGAGCAGCCAGTTCGCTAGAGCCAGCCTGGCGCACCGGACACAGTCCAGTGCACCCAGACCGAGCTGCATTTTGGCTGTACTTAGCCAACTTTTCTTCAAAATAATTTCTCCTGTTTCTAGCACTTAGACACAATACATTAGTCTTCAAATCAATGTGCCAAGTCTAGAAACATACCTTTTCTCTTGATTTGCACTTTTTGAGTCCTTTGCACAATTTAACACTTAGGCACTTGTGTTGGACACTTAATCACCAAAATACTTAGAAATGGCCCAAGCTCACATTTCCCTTTCAATCTCCCCCTTTTTGGTGATTTATGCCAACACAATAAAAAGCAACTAAAAGAAGTGCAACATCAATGCAAATGAAAACTCAAATTTGTTTTGAATCATATTTGGCATATTTGGATCATTCTTTGCCACCACTTGGTTTGTTTTTGCAAATCAAATTCAATTTCCTATCTCTAAGTCATACACACTTGTTGAGACATAAAGAGAGTTGTTCCAAGAGAAATTGATCAAAGATTCAAAAACTCCCCCTATTTCCCATAATCAAATATTCTCCCCACAAGAGACAAAGAAGAGTATTTTGACAACCAAAACTCTAACTCTACTTTTCGAAATTCTCAAGTGGTAGCTGATCCATTTGTTGCTTTGGCCTTATTTTCTCCCCCTTTGGCATCAAGCACCAAAATGGGATCAATTTTGGCCCTTAAACCTCATTGCCTCACCAAAATCTTCAAATAAGAGTACAAAGGCAATAAGAATATGGAGATGAACTTGGAGTGAGTTACCCTCTCATCGGAGTGCAGTGGAAGTCTTGCATGGTCCAAGTTCACCTTCCCCTTTCAATCCATCTTTGAGACTAAATCAAGTGAACTCAAGCACACATTTAGTCTCAAAGGGTCAAGTTGTAGCATGCCTCCCCCTAAATAAGTGCATCACTTGCAAATGGACTTGTGAGGTCCGGGGATCATGAGTACAACTTGAGCACCATAAATAAACAACAAAATGCATAAGGGAACATGATCAAAGCATAAGACACATGTATGCTACACATCAATCCAAGTTCCGCGAATCTAAGACATTTAGCTCACTACGCAGCCTGCAAAAGGTCTTCTCATCTAGAGGCTTGGTAAAGATATCGGCTAGCTGGTTCTCGGTGCTAACATGAAACACTTCGATATTCCCCTTTTGCTGGTGGTCTCTCAAAAAGTGATGCCAGATGTCTATGTGCTTTGTGCGGCTGTGTTCAACAGGATTATCCGCCATGCGGATAGCACTCTCATTATCACATAGGAGTGGGACTTTGCTCAGATTGTAGCCAAAGTCCCTGAGGGTTTGCCTCATCCAAAGTAGTTGCGCGCAACACTGTCCTGCGGCAACATACTCGGCCTCAGTGGTGGATAGGGCAACGGAGGTTTGTTTCTTAGAACTCCATGACACCAGGGACCTTCCTAAGAATTGGCACGTCCCCGATGTACTCTTCCTATCGACCTTACATCCAGCATAGTCGGAGTCTGAATATCCAATCAAGTCAAAGGTAGACCCCTTTGGATACCAGATCCCGAAGCAAGGCGTAATGACTAAATATCTAAGAATTCGCTTCACAGCCACTAAGTGACACTCCCTTGGATCGGATTGAAATCTAGCACACATACATACGCTAAGCATAATATCCTGTCGACTAGCACATAAATAAAGTAAAGACCCTATCATAGACCGGTATGCCTTTTGATCAACGGACTTACCTTCTTTGTTGAGGTCAGTGTGTCCGTCGGTTCCGATTGGAGTCTTTGCGGGCTTGGCGTCCTTCATCCCAAACCGCTTGATCAAGTCTTGCGTGTACTTCGTTTGGGAGATGAAGGTACCATCCTTGAGTTGCTTCACTTGGAACCCCAGGAAATAGCTTAACTCGCCCATCATCGACATCTCGAACTTTTGAGTCATCACCCTGCTAAACTCTTCACAAGACTTTTGGTTAGTAGAACCAAATATTATGTCATCGACATAAATTTGGCACACAAAAAGATCACCATCACAAGTCTTAGTAAATAGAGTTGGATCGGCTTTCCCAACCTTAAAAGCATTAGCAATTAAAAAGTCTCTAAGGCATTCATACCATGCTCTTGGGGCTTGCTTAAGTCCATAGAGCACCTTAGAGAGCTTACACACGTGATCGGGGTACCGTTCATCCTCAAAGCCAGGGGGTTGCTCCACGTACACCTCCTCCTTGATTGGCCCGTTGAGGAAAGCGCTCTGCGACTTGGGCATAACCTTTTGCCACAAGTCATGCCTTGTTCCTTGTCACCACCCCGTGCTCGTCTTGTTTGTTGCGGAACACCCACTTGGTTCCCACAACATTTTGCTTGGGACGAGGCACAAGTGTCCAAACTTCATTTCTCTTGAAGTTGTTGAGCTCCTCCTGCATGGCCAACACCCAGTCTGGATCTAGCAAGGCCTCCTCTACCCTGAAAGGCTCAATAGAAGATACAAAAGAGTAATGCTCACAAAAATTAACTAATCGAGACCGAGTAGTTACTCCCTTGCTAATGTCACCCAAAATCTGGTCGACGGGATGATCTCTTTGAATCATCGCTCGAACTTGAGTTGGAGGTGCCGGTTCACGCTGGGCATTCGGGTTAGCCCGAATTTTCGGGTCGGGTAGTTTGGGCTTTTAACAATTCGGGTTTTCAGAAACAATACCCGAATATGTACCCAATTTAAGCAAAACCCGAAAATTCGGGTACCCAAAAAATTCGGGTTCGGGTTCGGGTAGCCCGTTCTACCCGATTTCGTTGCAGATCAATGTGACATCAAATATTTGCACATGTATTTTTAAAAAAAATACCAGGAATCAAACAACATTATAGCGTTACTATTTTCACATATATTTTGACAAAAGAACCAGTAGACTTGCTGCTCACTGGTCACTGCCATAGACTTAAACCAGACAATGTCACAATGTAAAACAGGTGCACAGGCACAATACACTAGCAGAAGCGTACAACACATTATAAAATAGTACCATATTTAAAGTCTTAAACCACTTGAGTCAGACACAAACATAACAAGTGAGCCAGACACAAACGAAGTCACAATCTACATTTTTTATTAAATTGTAGATGTTCCAAGATCAATAGAGTTGCTTCCGATCTTGATTGTTACATTTGTCTTTGAACTAGCAGCTTGTTTCGCCTTCCCAAATTCTTCAAACAATTCTACAATGAGATAAGCCAATGCAATATTAGTAATGGAAATATGTAGTGACCAATTAAAGAATTTTAGCAGTAAGAGAAATAAATTTATACCTTCTTCCAACTTGGTTAGTTCTTCAATATTCTCTGTAATGTCAATTGGTATTGTCCATCTTAGCCAATCCTGTGTACAGACTAGAGATTCTAGCATGAATGGAGTAAGAGAGCTGCGAAAGTCATCTAAAATGCGTCCACCTGTGCTAAAAGCTGACTCTGAAGCTACACTTGAGATTGGTATAGCAAGCACATCACGAGCTAAGCGAGATAGAATTGGAAACCTTTGCTCAGATGCCTTCCACCACACTAGAAGGTCAAGCTTCATTTCTGTGTCTTCAGTTTCTTCAGCAAGATATTTATCAAGTTCAGACTTGTTATTGCTATTAGAACCAGTTCCTAGCTTCATCCTTTTAGCAATTACTTCTTTCAGTTTCCCTCCTCTACCTCCCTTTGATGCAATTGAATCACTTACATCAGTTGTCTCTTCACTTGAAGAATATAATTTCCTGTATTCTTCAAAAAGGTCATGAACACAATTATTAATAGCTTCCCAAACTACTTGCCCCCTTTCCTCACCAAATATCTCTTCAACAGTTATCTTTGTGTACATAGATAACTTGTATCTTGGATCAAGACAACCAGCAACAAAGATGAGTAAATTCATGTTTTCCTTCTCCTTTCCCTTTCCTCTCCCTTTCTCCTTATCATTGGCATTCCCATCGATGTTTTTGCTAGTGTGCCAAAGTCCCCAGTATTTATCAAATTTCTCCTTCATTCTTTTGACCATTGATGCTTGGAAAACATCCTCACTATTTAGCCATGATTGAACCAACAAATGAACTTCTCCAATCTCATGAAACAAAGTATGAGAAGTTATATGGTTTGTGGCTGAAACACGAACAGTAAGGTCATGGAAGTGTTCTAGAAAATCAGCCATGTTCTTTGCATTTTGCCAGTCATGTTCCTCTGGGTGACCATAACCATCCTTTTCTTCAGATAGGTCATTCACATAACTCATATCTTCATCAGCTAGCCTTGTGAACACCTTCTCGTAAACAAGAGCAGCTTTTAGCATGAGAAATGTGGAGTTCCATCTTGTTGGTACATCAATCTTCAAAAATTGCTTGTTGGTCAACTTCTCTTCCTCTATAAGCTCTTTAAATTTGACAATCCTTGAACCACCATTTCTAATATATCTCACAGCAGCTCTAATACGCTTCACAGAGAGGTCTACTTCTTTTAGTCCATCATGCACGATGAGATTAACAATGTGTGCTGCACACCTCATATGCAAGTACTTGCCACCAGCTACATTGGTTTTGGTCAAGTGCCTCTTCAAATACCCAATACAATTGTCATTAGCGCTTGCATTGTCCACTGTTACTGTCATAACTCTCTGTAAACCCCAGTCAGTCATGCATCTCAGCACATTTCTTCCAATATCATCACCTTTATGCCCCTTTACCATGAAAAATCCAATTACTTTCTTATGCAGCCTCCAATTTTCATCAATAAAACTAGCTGTCACTGTCATATAGCTGTCCTGTTGCTGTGAAGTCCAACCATCTGTTGTTAAGCACACCCTTTGACAAGAATCTTTGAAGAATTTCTTTAGCTTGGCTTTCTCTTGGAAGAAACAACGCACTACATCTCTAGTACAGGTTCTTCTAGATGGAGGTTGAAATCGTGGACAAGCTTTGGATAGAAACTTCCTCAATCCTGGTTTTTCCCCAAAGCAAAAGGGTTGCTCATCTTCTATGACCATTTCTGCGAAAGCCAACCTTAATGCTTCTTGATCAAACTTGAAAGTGCTGATACCTTCACAATGTGTTGCTTGTAGAATACCCTGTGATGGATCTTTATTGAACTTATTTGGATTGCGCTTACAAACGACAAAATGTCTCTTCAAAGAAGATGTGCCATGTCGGCCAGCTTCTGCCTTCATGTTTCGGTGGCAATATTTGCACCTAGCAGTCTTAACAATACCTTTATCATCTTTTATCTTAATGAAGTGTTGCCATATCTCTGACCTTGGTTCCATTTCCTTTCGTCCCCCTCCCTGATCCTCTGTTTGAGCTGAAACTGGTACCTCTTGTGGTTTTGATGTTGGTGCAACAATTACTGCATTATGATTGTGTGATGCTTGAGTACTAAGTTCAACTGATTCAACCTCCATCTCTGTGTGCTTATCAACTTCTGTCATCTACAAGAAATAGAATAATAAAAGTGAACAACATGCAGTCCAAACAGGATACAATATTTATTCAGAGCAAACTTGTTAGACATCTTGCATTATTCTTTTATTTATTCAGAGCAAACAACATGCAGTCCAGACGCTGGAGTATTCACAGCAAGAGCTAGTCCAGACGCTGGAGTATTCTTTTATTTATTTAGAGCAAATATTTCACCGTGCAACTTACCTTGATTAGTTGAGGAAATAACAAACTCTAAAAAGTGGAGTATTGGATGGAATCACGGAAGAGCACGGCGTGCTGGCAGTACGGCACCACGGCCAGGTGCTGGAGTATTGGATAGTTGGATGGCAGTGCTGGAGTATTGGACGGATCCGGCCAGGTGCTACGGGCTACAGAGTACGGCACCACAGCGTGCTGGTACATTGGATTATTGGACGGAATCAGGGAAGAGCAAGAGCTAGTGTAGTAGTGTACGCACCACATCAGCACAGTTGCACGCCTGCTTTGCTGAATCGCTGATGGCCGGAACTCAGAAGTCGGAAGCCGGATGCTCCAGACGGCCACGGGTGACACCGCGGCAGTGAGCTGTGAGCCAGCCAGCGACTCCTTCCTGGCGGCTTGCGTGGATACTGGATAGACTGGAGAGTGAAGACTAGGGTTTGCTACTTTCTAATTTTAGTTGGGCTGGGCCGATGTATGTCGTCTATGTGGTGATGTTTGTACAGTTCGGGTATTTGGGTATTTCGGGTACCGGGTGTTGCTACCCGATTAAGCCCGAAATAATATCGGGTTTTAAGGTTTACTGCCCGCATAAATATTTCGGGTATCGGGTATTGGGCTATACGGGTTCGGGCTCGGGTTTTTCGGGTTTCGAGCTTCGGGCTCGGGTTTTATGCCCACTGTGAGTGCCGGTTGTGCTTCTTCCTCTATCACATGAACATCTTGTGCTCCCCCTTGATCATACGCCTCCTCTTGATGAACTTGTTCATCGTCTTGAGTTGGGGGATGCACCATTGTTGAGGAGGAAGGTTGATCTTGCTCCTTTTGTTCCTGTGGCCGCACATCTCCAATCGCCATGGTGCGCATTTCGGTCGTTGGAACGTCTTCTTCGTCTATGTCATCAACAACTTGCTCTCTTGGAGAGCCATTAGTCTCATCAAATACAACGTCGCTAGAGACTTCAACCAAACCCGATGATTTGTTGAAGACCCTATACGCCTTTGTATTTGAGTCATAACCTAACAAAAACCCTTCTACGGCTTTGGGAGCAAATTTGGAATTCCTACCCTTCTTCACTAGAATGTAGCATTTACTCCCAAAAACTCGGAAATACGAAACATTGGGTTTGTTACCGGTTAGTAGCTCATACGAAGTCTTCTTGAGGAGGCGATGGAGGTAGACCCGGTTGATGGCGTGGTAGGCCGTGTTCACGGCTTCCGACCAAAAGCGCTCGGGGGTCTTGAACTCTCCAAGCATCGTCCTCGTCATGTCTATAAGCGTCCTGTTCTTCCTCTCTACCACACCATTTTGCTGTGGTGTGTAGGGAGCGGAGAACTCGTGCTTGATTCCTTCCTCCTCAAGATACTCCTCCACTTGAAGGTTCTTGAACTCGGACCCATTGTCGCTCCTTATCTTCTTCACCTTGAGCTCAAACTCGTTTTGAGCTCTCCTTAGGAAGCGCTTGAGGGTCCCTTGGGTTTCAGATTTATCCTGCAAAAAGAATACCCAAGTGAAGCGAGAAAAATCATCAACTATAACAAGACCATACTTACTTCCTCCTATGCTCAGATAGGCGACGGGTCCGAAGAGGTCCATATAAAGTAACTCCAAGGGTCTTGATGTTGTCATCACATTTTTGGCATGATGAGAGCTTCCCACCTGTTTTCCTGCTTGACAAGCTGCACAAGGTCTGTCTTTTTCGAAAGTAACATTAGTTAGACCTATCACGTGTTCTCCCTTTAGAAGCTTGTGAAGGTTCTTCATCCCCACATGTGCCAAACGGCGATGCCATAGCCAGCCCATGCTAGTCTTAGCAATTAAGCATGCATCTAGACCAGCCTCGTCTTTTGCAAAATCAACTAAATAGAGTTTGTCGTCTAATACACCCTTAAAAGCTAGTGAACCATCACTTATTCTAAAGACAGACACATCTACATTGGTGAATAGACAATTATATCCCATATTACATAGTTGACTTACGGATAACAAATTATATCCAAGCGACTCTACTAAGAATACATTAGAAATAGAGTGCTCATTTGAGATTGCAATCTTGCCTAAGCCTTTAACCTTGCCTTGATTCCCGTCACCGAATATGATTGAATCTTGGGAATCTTTATTCTTGACGTAGGAGGTGAACATCTTCTTCTCCCCCGTCATGTGGTTTGTGCATCCGCTGTCGATAATCCAGCTTGATCCCCCGGATGCATAAACCTGCAAGGCAAATTTAGGCTTGGGTCTTAGGTACCCAACTCTTGTTGGGTCCTACAAGGTTATTGACAATATCCTTAGGGACCCAAATGCAAGTTTTATCTCCCTTGCATTTTGCCCCTAGTTTCCTAGCAATCACTTTCCTATCCTTTCTACAAATTGCAAATGAAGCATTGCAAGCATGATAAATTGTAGAAGGTTCATTTATTATTTTCCTAGAAACATGAACAACACTTCTTCTAGGCATGTGATTAATAACATTTCTCCTAGCTAGTTTTCTATCATGCTTAATAGAAGAACTAGAAGCAACCATGGCATGAGAATCAAAAGCATCATAACTTCTATAACCATTTCTAGAATGTCTCCTATCATGATACATGAAGGCATGGTTCTTTTGAGCACTACTAGCCATAGGATCCTTCCCTTTCTCCTTGGCGGAGATGGAAGCCTTATGGTTTGTTAAGTTCTTGACTTCCCTCTTGAAGCCAAGACCATCCTTAATTGAGGGGTGTCTACCAATCGTGTAGGCATCCCTTGCAAATTTTAGCTTGTCAAATTCACTATTGCTAGTCTTAAGTTGGGCATTAAGACTAGCCACTTCATCATTTAAATTAGAGATGCAAACTAGGTGTTCACTACAAGCATCAACATTAAAATCTTTGCACCTATTGCAAATCATAACATGTTCTACACAAGAGTTAGATTTATTTGCTACTTCTAGTTTAGCATTTAAATCATCATTAACACCTTTTAAAGTAGAAATGGTTTCACGACAAGTAGATAGTTCACAAGAAAGCATTTCATTCCTTTTAACTTCTAGAGCAAGAGAATTTTGTGCACTAACAAATTTATCATGCTCTTCATATAAAAGGTCCTCTTGTTTTTCTAGTAATCTATTCTTATCATTCAAAGCATCAATCAATTCATTAATTTTATCAATCTTAGTTCTATCTAAGCCCTTGAATAAGCATGAATAGTCTATTTCATCATCATCACTAGACTCATCCTCGCTTGAAGAAGCATAAGTAGCATTGTTTCGAGTATATACCTTCTTCTCCTTTGCCATGAGGCATGTGTGATGCTCGTTGGGGAAGAGGGATGACTTGTTGAAGGCGATGGTGGCGAGTCCTTCGTTGTCGGAGTCGGACGAGGAGCAATCCGAATCCCACTCCTTTCCAAGATGTGCCTCGCCCTTCGCCTTCTTGTAGTTCTTCTTCTTTTCCCACTTTCCACTATTCTTTTCCTGGTCACTATCATTATCGGGGCAATTAGCTATAAAATGACCAATCTTACCGCATTTGAAGCAGGAGCGCTTCCCCTTCGTTTTGTTCTTGTTGGGGTGCTCCTTGCGACCCTTTAGCGCCGTCTTGAACCGCTTGATGATAAGGGCCATTTCTTCCTCATTAAGCCCGGCTGCCTCAACTTGCACCACCTTGCTAGGTAGTGCCTCCTTGCTCCTTGTTGCTTTGAGAGCAACGGTTTGAGGCTCGTGGATCGGGCCATTCAATGCATCATCCACGTATCTCGCCTCCTTGATCATCATCCGCTCGCTTACAAATTTCCCAAGAATTTCTTCGGGCGACATCTTGGTGTACCTAGGATTTTCACGAATATTGTTTACCATATGTGGATCAAGTACAGTAAAGGACCTTAGCATTAGGCGGACGACGTCGTGGTTCGTCCATCGTGTGCTTCCATAGCTCCTTATCTTGTTGACGAGGGTCTTGAGCCTGTTGTATGTCTGGGTTGGCTCCTCCCCTCTTATCATCGCGAATCTCCCGAGTTCGCCTTCCACCAACTCCATCTTGGTGAGCATGGTGACGTTGTTCCCCTCATGTGAGATCTTGAGGGTGTCCCAGATCTGCTTGGCATTGTCCAAGCCGCTCACCTTATGGTACTCGTCCCTGCACAATGAGGCTAACAACACAGTAGTAGCTTGTGCATTTTTGTGAATCTGTTCATTGATAAACAAAGGACTATCCGAGCTATCAAATTTCATTCCACTCTCTACTATCTCCCATATACTAGGATGGAGAGAGAACAAGTGACTACGCATTTTGTGACTCCAAAATCCGTAGTCCTCTCCATCAAAATGAGGAGGTTTACCAAGTGGAATGGAAAATAAATGAGCATTGGTACTTAGAGGAATACGAGAATAATCAAAAGAGAAGTTTGAATTAACCGTCTTCTTTTTCTCATAGTCGTTGTCGTCGTCCTTTTGGGAAGAAGAGGATTCGTCGCTGTCGTAGTAGACTATCTCTTTGATGCGCCTTGTTTTCTTCTTCCTCCCATCTTTTCTTTTGTGGCTCGAGCCCGAGTCAGTAGGCTTGTCCTCCTTTGGATCATTGACAAAGGACTCCTTCTCCTTATCGTTGACCACCATCCCCTTGCCCTTAGGATCCATCTCTTCGGGCGATTAGTCCCTTTCTTGAAGAGAACGACTCTGATACCAATTGAGAGCACCTAGAGGGGGGGTGAATAGGTGATCCTGTAAAAACTTGAAACTTAATCCACAAAACTTGATTAGAAGTTAGCACAATTAAGCCAAGTGGCTAGAGAGGAGAACTTGCATAACACGATGACCACAAAGAGATCAACACAGAGATGGCACAGTGGTTTATCCCGTGGTTTGGCCAAGTCCAACACTTGCCTATTCCACGTTGTGGTGTCCCAACGGACGAGGGTTGCAATCAACCCCTTTCAAGCGGTCCAAAGACCCACTTGAATACCACGGTGTTTTGCTTTCACTTTACTATATCCCGCTTGCGAGGAATCTCCACAACTTGGAGCCTCTCGCCCTTACACTTTGAAGTTCACAAAGAAGCACAGAGTAAGGGAGGGATGAGCAACGCACACAAGACACGAAATCAGAGTACCAACACGCACACAAGTCACAACAAGAGCTCACAACACAACCCGGCGAGTTCACAACTCAAATGGAGCTCTAGTTGCTATCACGAAGAATCAAATGCGCGGAATCGAAGTCTTGGTGCTTAGGAATGCTTAGAGAATGCTTGGTGTCCTCCTCCATGCGCCTAGGGGTCCCTTTTATAGCCCTAAGGAAGCTAGGAGCCGTTGAGTGCATTCTAAGAAGGCAATTCTTGCCTTCTGTCGCCTGGCGCACCGGACAGTCCGGTGCACCACCGGACACTGTCCGGTGCGGATCTCTTTCCTTATTTGGCGAAGCCGACCGTTGCAGTCTTGGAGCCGTTGGCGCACCGGACACTGTCCGATGCACACCGGACAGTCCGGTGCCCCATCTGACCGTTGGCTCGTGCCACGCGTCACGCGCGGATTCCGTGGCCGACCGTTGGCCCAGCTGACAGTTGGCTCACCGGACAGTCCGGTGCACCACCGGACAGTCCGGTGATTTATAGCCGTACGTCGCCGTCGAAGTACCGAGAGCAGCCAGTTCGCCAGAGCCAGCCTGGCGCACCGGACACTGTCCGGTGCACCACCGGACAGTCCGGTGCACCCAGACCGAGCTGCATTTTGGCTGTACTTAGCCAACTTTTCTTCAAAACAATTTCTCCTGTTTCTAGCACTTAGACAAAATACATTAGTCTTCAAATCAATGTGCCAAGTCTAGAAACATACCTTTTCTCTTGATTTGCACTTTTTGAGTCCTTTGCACAATTTAACACTTAGGCACTTGTGTTGGACACTTAATCACCAAAATACTTAGAAATGGCCTAAGGGCACATTTCCCTTTCACATTCGATCATTCGTCCATTCGTTCATAGTTCCTATTCATCGTTCATCGTTCGTTCATAGTCCTTATTCATCGTTCGTCCGTTCGTTCGTCCAAATAATCTTTGTTCAGCCGTTATGCTGCCGAAATTCCGATCGTTCGTTCGTCCGATCATTCGATCGTTCGTCCTTTCGTTCATAGTTCCTATTCATCGTTCATCGTTCGTTCATAGTCATTATTCATCGTTCATCATTCGTCCATACGACTATTCAATGTTACTATTCATCATCGTTAATATTCATTGTTACTATTCATCATCGTTACTATTCATCGCTGTTACTATTCATCGACGATATCTATCGTTCCTTTTTCGTCGTCACTATTCATCGTTACTATTCATCAATCATTCGATCGCCCCAAATTTCAACTACTCATCCATCATTCTGTCCAGCTCACCTAAGACCAGACAGACCAATATTCCAGTCATACGAACTTCGGTGACTGTGATTTTCCTTCCAGTAAGAACTTTCCATCTAGTCACCCATCCCAGGTTTCTCCAAGTTGAGCGTGCTTACTTTGAGATTCTTTCGAGCCAGGCTTCCAAACTCAGATTCCAATAATTCTTGTTTCTAAATTCTTATCAGATTATTCCCTATCCAACCATGTCATCCCTTAAGCATGGTCCATATTCCAGAAAACTCCCAAAATACTCTTGTCCCATATTCTGCCTATAATTTCCCTGTTAGACTAAGTCACACGATTCATTCGTAACTATTCTCACCAATAGTGAACTCCATTGTGCTACACCACATACACCCAGCTACCCTCTCCCTCTCCACACACTCAACACCCTCAGCCAAGGCAAACACCCCACCCACTCAGTTACTCCGCTCTGCCGGCTACGCACATAGTGTCGCTTCGCTCCAATCCACCCTTCTAGAAAGCATCTCTGCTCCACCACCAGTAATATCACAACACCACATGACACAGATTCTGCTCAAGACTCTACCCATCCATATATCGCCATTCTGACCACTATACTAAATATTTGTTGATATACTTGCTGGTTTGTATGTTTGCTTGTTCATGTTGCATAGTTATCGGAGCGTTCGTACCGTCTCGTGGAGGCCAGATCTGCAAGTCTACGCCAGTCAGTGGAGCGAGAAGCCAGTTCCGCGAGCTCTCACCTGTTCGCCGGTTTAAGCAACGACAAGCTCACTGGATCCCTTTGATGCATAAATTACCTATGCTTTTTCAACCACAACCCTCAGCCTGTTATTTTATGCATGATATGATTTTGCTACTAAGAAACAAGTTATTATGGCCACCTAGCCCTTGTCGCAATCAATCTTTATACTCCTTGACATATTTGTTACAAATGATTTGAGAAAAGGTGTGAGTTTTCAAAATAAAATGTTTTTCAAAATGGGTATGATGAAGGGTTGTCACCCTTATCACCCTTGAGTGGGATGATCAGGGACTCCCTGGTTTAGGGGAGGGCCTAAGGTGATGGCTCAGCTGGTTTAGGTGTGAGTATGAAAGATTGTCCCTCTCGCCTAAGGATATGGATGAGTCATGGCATGGATTTGACAATTAGTATTTTGTTTTCCAAAAATGTTTTTGAAAAGTGGTTTTTAAAAGGTCCGGCGGTTGAGCCGTGAGCTATGGTGGACGGGAAGTCCAGCAGATGTTTTTGAAAATGAAAACTAGTAGGAAATTGTTGAGATACCTGGATGGTTTAGTCCAGGGGATTTTGTTCTATATTGAAAAACTTCATGCTCCTTTGCGAGAGGATGCGCTTTAAAAAATACAAAATGTTTTACAAAATAACCCTGCATCAAATATTGCTCTTTCTGCAAAATATCATGAGCTCCACATATTCCATGCATTATATCTGATTTCCCCATTCCGTGGGTGAAGGTGGGCTGCTGAGTACGTAAGTACTCACCCTTGCTTATTTGTTGTTTTTCAGAGAAGGAGATCGCTAATCGGGTAAGAGTTACGCCTGTTTGCAACCTTGCCTATGGCTGTTGGACCGCTGATTTGCTTCGCTGCGTATATCGGGCTGCTTCAGCCCCACTCTGATGATATGTCCCGAGTTGTGGACCAACTCTTAAAGTTGATCGCCACATTTATAGGTTTGTCTCATTTGAGCAGATCTGGAATCATCTGATGTATAAATGTGTTTACTAACCTCCTTGGACTAGTAATTGTATCACATTTGAGTCCCAGAGGATTGAGGCGCTTCAGCCCCTGGTTGGTTTTAGTGATTAATGACAATGTAATATTATATGTGACTAACATGTGTTTTGCAGAGACAAATGGTAAGTTAGGTCGCATTACAGGTAGATGTACTACAACGGTGAAAACAATCCCGAAGATAAGAACTTGAAGCGACGGCTAAAGCGACGAAACAAAAAGTGAAGGTCTTCGTATTGCGAGTGTCAAGGAGTTGCGGACACTCGTTATATAATTAGGTCTTTTATTTTGTTTTAGTCATACTATAAAGAGGGGTTGTCGATGATTAGTTTGACCAAGAGAGTTCTAGTGTAGTGTTGGTGCATATTCACACTCACATATAGTGCTAGGTGTCACTCTAGAACATACTCACAAGTTAGAACAAAAATCGATTTGAAAAACAGAAGAAAACTGAAACTAGGGTTTCTGGCTTTGGGGCACCGGACTGTCCGGTGCGCCCTCTGTCATGTGGGGCCAGGTTGGCCCGGGGAAGGCCCTTCCCCTGCGCAGAAACCCGAGAGCGCACAGTTCAGAAGATGAATTATAGTGGCACACCGGACAGCGCACCGGACTCTCCGGTGCGCACCGGATAGTGACTGTTCACTATCCGGTGTGCCATCTGCCCAACGGCTAGCTGTCAGAACTAGCCGTTGGAGTCGACCATTGGCGCACCGGACTGTCCGGTGCGCCCATGCGCAGCAGAATTCCTGTAATGGCTAGTTGGTGGGTGAGGGCTATTTATACCCCCTCCACCCACCATATTGATGGTCTTGCTGCCCATATTTACTCCCACACTTTCGTAGAGCATTGCAAGCACCACAAAGCCTAGTGAGGTGATTTGATAATCTTAATCCTGCATTTGGACCTCATTAGCGCTAGCGAGAGCCACCTAGAACACACACTGCATGCATTAGGCTTCTCTTGGTCAAGTGAAAGTCTACGACTTGTTACTCTTGGTGATCGGCATCACCTAGACGGCTTGGTGGCGTTGGGAGCTCAGATCACCTTGGAAATCTTGTTGGTGACCTGACTCAAGTTTGTAAGCGGTCGTGAGGGATCCACCGCGCCGGAGTGGCAAAGGATCATCTCGTAGTGAGCACTTGGTTCTTGCGAGGACCAAGGGGGAGCGATACCCTTACGCGGGTGCTCCAACGAGGACTAGGGGAGAGTGCCGACTCTTCGATACCTCGGGAAAAATTGGAGGAGTCTTCTAAACCTTGCTTTACATTCCACACTTAATTGAAGTATTTTACATTGTGTATTTGTTTTGCAAGTATTTGAACTATTGTCTTAGTATTGTTGTATTTCTAGTATTATTCGCTTATTGCTAGTTGTTGGGGTGAAGTTGGACTCTTGTTTAGGTTTTAATTATTGTTGATTTTTAGAAAAGCCCAATTCACCCCCCCCCCCCCTCTTGGGCATCGTGATCCTTTCAATTGGTATCAGAGCCTTGTTGCTCTTAGATTAGCTTAACCGCTAGAGTAACGATGTCCTGTGGGGATGGACCTCCTCCCGTTTTTGATGGTGACGATTTTCCATATTGGAAAATTCGTATGGAAGCTTATTTAGAGACTATAGACATTGGTGTCTACAAAGCCGCCACACAAGGGTTCCCCGAACCTAGAGATCCCACAAATCTTGTAGGAGAAGAATTTAACTATGAGAAATGGAATGCTAAGGCCAAAACACTCTTTTTAGAGGCCTTTGCAAAGATGTGTTCAATAGAGTTAGAAACCATAGAAATGCTCATGATTTGTGGATGGACATATGTGCTCTACTTGAAGGAACTAGAAGTGAGCGTGAGGAGAGATATCACATTGCTATGAGAAAATTAAATTCTTTTCAGATGCTTGCTAATGAAAATGCCAATGTTATGTACTCACGCCTCAATATTCTTGTAGAGGAAGTAAATGCCTTGGGGCTTACACAAATTTCACAACCGGATGTTGTGAGGAAGATTCTCAGTTTCCTCCCAATTGACAAATATGGACACATTGTCACAGTGCTGCATCAGATGGATCTTTTAGTTGCCACTCCTACACAGATATTGGGAAAGATCAATATTCATGAGATGTACATGCACATCAATGACAAGGATGAGTCATCTTCCAAGAGAAAGGATTTGGCTCTCAAAGTAAATCAAGAAAGAAAAGGAAAAGCTAAAATACAAATTGAGGAGGAATCCTCAAGTGATGATGATCTTGATGCTAACATTGCCTTGATGGTGAGGAAGACCACCAAGATGTTAAAGAAGCTCAACAGAGAAGGCATCAAGTTTGACTCAAGAAAAAAGAAATTCTTTTCTAGTAAAAGAAAGCCCATTTCTGAAATGGATTGGTACAACTGTGGAGAGCTTGGTCATCTTGCTCATCAATGTAACAAGCCTAAGAAGAACAAGTTCAAGGGCAAGAAAGAAGATGACAGTGATGACGAGAAAAAGGAAAAGAGATTCTTTAAGAGGAAGGATGGGAAGCACAAGAGGTTCCACAAAAAGAAAAATGGGAAGGCATACATTGTTGGTGACTGGCTCACAGACATTGGGTCATCAAGTGGGTCTTCTTCAAGTGAAAAAGAAAATGATGAAAAAGTTGCCGCCATCGCTGGGGACTTCTCTTCACCACCACCATCACCCTCATCGACTTCTCACCTATGCTTCATGGCTAGAGGTGAACGGAAGGTACAAAATGATAATGATATTATTGATGATAGTGATAGTGATGATGAATTTGCTTCACCTTCCTATGATGAACAAGCTGACTTCCTCAAGGAATACACTCAAATCATTAGGAAGTCAAAAGCTAAATGTGATAAGTTGAAAGATGAAAATGAATTTTTAAATGCCAAATATGACATAGTTATGAAAGCTAGTGATGAAATGAAAAAAGAAAACAAAACTATGTCATCCACTGTAAATGAGCTTACATCCTCCCTAAAAGATGCTAAGGATAAGTGTGACAAGTTAAATGAAGCAAATAGGGAGTTCAAAGATAGACTAGTAAAAATTAAGGAAGACTATACTAAGATTAAATTTGATCATGATAATCTTCTTGTTGAAAATGAACTTTTATCTTGCAATACACATGAGGCTATTAACCCTGTTGTCAAGATTGATGTAGCAACCTCATGTGATGATTTGAGCCAAGATGATCAAACTAGTCTTCATGATGAATTGACCAAAAAGTTGAAGTCTTGATATTAGACAACCAAAATTTGAAGAAATATTTGACTGATGCAACTACTAGAGGAAAGGTTGCCATTGAGAACAATGACTTCAACAATGAGTTGGCAGTGGATAATGAAAGGCTTAAAATGAGGTCAAGAAACTTAAGAGTGAAAATGAACATCTTGCAACAAGTGTGCAAAAGTTCAACAAGGGCCAATACCTCCAAAATGAATTGCTCATGAACACTATCATGAAAAACAACAAGAGTGGTATTAGATATAATTCATTTGTGCAAAAGAAAGCTACAATTCAATACAAGCCAAAGCAGACTCATAAGCCTATCAAATGCTTTGAGTGTGGAAAAGAAGGTCATTTTCCCACAACTGCAAAGCCAAGCCACCAACTCCCTTGCCAAAGCACTCAAGAGCATTTGCCTTCAATGCTCATTATGTTCTAAGAAAAGTAGCAAATGGTAAAGTCAGAGTTACATTCCTAGGTCCACCATGCAAGAGTAGACCTAGACAAATTTGGGTTGCAAAGTCCTTGATTGAAAAAGTCACTGGTCCTACGCAAAATAGGGCCCTCAAAGTTCAAGCTTGATTTATCTGTGGATGTAGGTGACCTACAAGACCGGTGGGAGCCATTGGGTTATTGACAGTGGATGCACACAACAAATGATAGGCAACCCACAGATGTTCACCTCACTTGATGAGAATGTTGATGGACAAGACAAAATCACATTTGGGGATAATTCAAAGGGAAAAGTTCAAGGACTTGACACGGTGGCAATTTCAAATGATCTATCAATTTCAAATGTTCTCTTGGTTGCACCCTTGAGCTTCAACTTATTATCAGTAGGTCAACTCTGTGATCTTGGCCTTCAATGCTTATTCACCCCTACAGAGGTTATTGTATCAAAAATGGATGATGAATCAATGGTGTTCACCTCTGAAGATGCATACTTAAGAACTTGCCTCTTTACTAAAGCATCAGTTGGATGGCTATGGCATAGAAGGATTGCACATGTTGGAATGAGCACACTCAAGAAAGTATTAAAGAAGGACATGGTTAGAGGACTAAAGGGTGTTGTATTTGGAAAGGATAGGCCTTGTAGCGTGTGGCCTTCAAGTATTTCGTATTGTAACAATATTCAATCCATGTCAAGCTAGAAAGCAAGTTGTAACACACATCCTACAAAAGTTTTCATGTCAACATCAAGGCCACTGGAACTACTTCACATGGATCTATTTGGACCAACAACTTATACAAGTGCTGGTGGCAACCTCTACTATCTGGTTATAGTTGATGATTTCTCAAGATACACTTGGGTGTTCTTTCTCCATGATAAATCTGAAGTTGCATCTATATTCAAGAAGTTTGCCAAGAAAGCTCAAAATGAATTTGATTGCAAGATCAAGAAGATTAGAAGTGATAATGGAAAAGAATTTGATAACACCAACATACATGAATACTGTGATGAAATTGGGATCAAGCATGAAGTTTCAGCAACATATACACCTCAACAAAATGGAGTTGTTGAAAGGAAGAACATGACCTTGATCACACTTGCAAGGACAATGATTGATGAGTATAACACACCGGAGAGGTTTTGGGACGAAGCTGTCAACACTGCATGTTACGCATCAAACAGGTTATTTTCTCACCGGCTACTTGAGAAGACTCCCTATGAACTGCTAAATGGGAAAAAGTCAGACGTCTCCTTTCAGCTGTTTGGATGCAAATGCTACATCTACAAGAAACACCATCACCTAGGGAAGTTTCAAAGACGTTGTGATATTGGTTTTCTACTTGGTTATTCATCAAAGTCCAAAGCATATCGAGTATTCAATCATGCCACTGGCGTGGTAGAAGAAACATATGATGTGGAGTTTGATGAGACTAATGTCTCCCGAGGAGTACTTGAAAATCTTGATGATGTAGGTGATGAGCCACTTAGGGAAGCCATGAAGAACATGCAAATTGGAGCTATCAAACCAAAAGAAGATGAAGAAGAGGTGCAAAACATTGACAGACCTTCTTCATCAAGTGTACCACAAGATGATAAAAAAAGATGAGAGGCATGCAAATGAAGATACATTTGTCTCTCATGAACAAGCAAGGGTACACGCCGAAGATGTTGATGCTCCAGGATCTTCTTCCCAAGTGGTTGACAGGAGAAACTCATCACTACTTCAAGCACACCCACAAGATCAAACCATTGGGAGTCCTTCACAAGGGGTTATTACTTGATCACATAAACATGCTTCATTTATTGAACATCACTCCTTTGTTTCTTGTGTTGAGCCTAGATGTATAGATGAGGCGCTACGGGATCCGGACTGGGTGAACGCCAAGCATGAAGAACTAAACAACTTCACCTGTAACCAAGTTTGGACCCTGGAGAAGCCTCCACAAGATGTAAGGATCATTGGAACAAAGTGGGTGTTCAGAAACAAGCAAGATGATCAAGGCGTGATTGTGAGGAACAAGGCAAGACTTGTTGCAAAGGGCTTCTCTCAAGTTGAAGGCTTAGATTTTGGAGAGACCTTTGCACCAGTTGCTCGACTTGAAGCCATCCGTATCCTACTCGCATATGCATCATGCTATGATATAAAGCTTTATCAAATAGATGTAAAAAGTGCATTTTTAAATGGCTTCATAAATGAACTTGTATATGTTGAGCAACCACCCGGGTTTGAAGACCCTAGATATCCTAACCATGCTTACAGGTTGTCCAAGGCGCTATATGGGTTAAAGCAAGCTCCAAGGGCTTGGTATGAGCGTCTTCGCGACTTCCTCATCGAAAAGGGCTTCAAGATCGGGACCGTCGACACAACCTTATTCACAAAGAAGCATAACGGTGATATTTTCATTTGTCAAGTATATGTTGATGACATAATCTTTGGCTCGACAAATGATTATCATTGCAAGGAATTTGGTGAGTTGATGTCGTCAGAGTTCGAGATGTCTATGACTGGTGAGCTTACGTACTTCCTCGGCTTTCAAGTCAAGCAAATGAAAGATGGTAACTTCCTCTCACAAGAGAAGTATATCAAAGACTTGTTGAAAAGATTCAACGTGGAGAAGTGCAAATCAATCAAGACACCTATGCCAACAAATGGACGTCTCGACCTAGATGAGGGAGGTAACCCGGTTGATCAAACTCTCTACCGTTCTATGATTGGTAGTTTATTGTATCTTACTGCATCTAGACCCGATATCATGTTTAGTGTCTGTATGTGTGCTAGATTTCAATCAAATCCTAAGAAAGCTCATCTTCGCGCTGTTAAAAGAATTCTTAGGTATCTCAAGCTCATCTTCGTTGGCCTTTGGTATCCCAAAGGAGCTACTTTTGATTTAATTGGCTATTCCGATTCGGATTATGCTGGTTGCAAAATTGATAGAAAAAGTACTTCCGGGGATGTAATTTGCTTGGGAGATCACTAGTATCATGGACATCCAAAAAGCAAAAATAGTGTTGCCTTGTCAACCGCCGAAGCGGAATACATTGCCGCGGGTGCTTGTTGCACACATATTTTATATATGAAACAAACTCTTCTAGACTATGGTGTAGTTCTAGAAAAGGTACCTTTGTTGTGTGACAATGAGAGTGCTGTTAAAATTGCTAATAATCATGTACAACACTCTCACACCAAGCACATTGATATCCGTCATCACTTCCTTAGAGATCATGTTGCTAAAGGAGACATTATTTTAGAAGGAGTGAGGTCTGAAGATCAATTAGCGGATATTTTCACTAAGCCACTTGATAAAACCCGCTTTTGCATGTTGAGATATGAATTAAACATACTTGATCTCAAAAATTTTATTTAAGATCTCAAAATGGTGTTGTCAAGCCTGCATTGCATATTAAATTTCTTGTATTGCATCTAGGGCTTGTCTAACCTAGTTAAGATAACCGCCAACAAAGCGAGTGAAAAAGCTTAACTTGGGCTCAAACTTGACAAGTCTTAGTTTTTAAGCTTTTGGTACTTAAATTCTTATTTACTATGCAATTATTGGTTCTTGAGATATGCATGTGGTACTACACTTAGGGGGAGTATTCAAAACTCAAATTGTTCATGAAAACCCCTGGTGCAAAGCCAAAATGCAAATCTCACCATTTGACTATTTTCTCTAAAAATTAACTAGCCTATGGCAAAATATTTTGAAAATTATGGGAAAATATATGAGGGTGCCAATACCTGTCCCAACAGGTGTTCTTTTGTGCGATTATAAGTTGGGATTTGGTTTGGTTAAAAACTAGATAGAAATTTTGAAAATTTTCAAAATTCCCTCTGTCTGGGCTCACCGGACAGTCCGGTGTGCACCGGACACTGCACTGTCCGGTGCACCAGCCGCGCGCGCAGATCCTCTTTCTGCTGTGTGCTGCCCGGTGGTTCACCGGACAGCTACTGTGTGATGTCCAGTGTGCATCGGACAGGCATTGTAGACTGTCCGGTGCACCCATAACTCGTTTTAAAAAACGGCCTCCAGCCCGAGACCGAGCCAGAGGCCCACTCCTTCTCTTCGCTCTCTGGCTCTTGTCTCTCTCTAGCGACTCCACCTCACCGGCGACGACCCCCCTCGCCGGCGGCCACGCTCCCTTGGTGGTGCTCCTGCTCGATCTCCTTACCTCTTCTCCCCTGGTGAGCTTACCCACTGCTTTCCCTCCCCTCTTCTCCTCTCATCTATGTCAATGAAGGCAGTTTTCAAACCCTCTTTTGAACTCACTTCAAATCTTGTGAAATCTGTTGATCCAAGCACTTGTGAGTGTCCATGTGTATCATTTGAACACCCCTGCAGGTTCCTAGCTCCCTTTGGGAGGGTTTCAATCTCTAAAATGGCTATTTCACCAAAACCCTAGAACCCTGCACGCCACGTGCTCGGTGAAATGCCCAAACCAGCCAAATTTGTTCCAATCAATCCCAATTTTTTCAGGCACCTTCATGATACCTCCAGTAACATATTCACCAAATTTCACGCCAATCCGATATCATAGGCTCCAAATTTCCACAAATCCCCATATCTAGCGATCGATTCCGAGCCGTGTGTCCAAATTCCAGTTCCTTCGCCTAAAATCAAACCAAGCGCACAATTCACTCATATTTAACCATATAAACCTATTCGTGAAGTATCGGCTCAATTCCAAGTCATTTCATGCTTCAATTTCAATTTCAAACCTCCTATGGTACTATTCCTCGTTCAAACGTCGTTTTCGCGTCGTTTGACCTCTATATCGTCAAATCACTCGTTTTCTGTGTCATAATTCTATGTGTATATATTTATTCACATTTCATATACTTATGACTATGTGACTAATACATGCTCACCTCTTCTGTCATTTCAGTGACCTCGCTTGCTCGTGAGCCCGTCACCTGTCCTGCCTAGATTCTCCCTCGTGGGATTTCTAGGTATTTATCACCTCAGTCATAATCATTTCCTCTACTCTCTTCTGGTGCTTAGTTTTTCTCTCTCATATGCAGTCTTCAGGTCAGGATGGTGCACACGAAGAATGTGTCAGCGCCAGGGGGAGGAGACGACGAGGACCCTCCTCGCCCCTTCAGGCAGGTCAAGGGGAAGACCGTCTACTTGGAGCAGCAGGAAGGCTGCAAGAAACGGCGTTTGGATAGAGCAGCTGAGAAGGCAGAGAGAGGTGGTCAGCTGCAGATTTCATCCGATCAGATTGCCTACAGAGTTCGTCGACTCGCCTCTCGGCCTCGCTCCTCCGCTCCCTCTACACCCGCCACTGCTACCACTCCACCTCCCACTTCGCCCGCTCTAGTCACTCCTGAGCCATCCACCACTTCAGCCATACCTACCACCTCCACCACTCATGCTTCCACTGCTCCTCCTCCCGCTCCACCCATTCCACCTGCCCGCTTCCGGGAGCGAGATGAGACCGAGGTGTGACCACTGGCTGTCGATCCTCGTTTGATCGATCTTCAGCGTGCTACAGCGGCCCGGGTACGTCGGTTCAGACACGTACCCGTGGAGTCATGGCTACCTACTCAGAGAGACCCTGTAGTGGCAGATCTATTCAGCACCAGGATCCAGGAGTCATTCTTTCGGGCATAAATGTCAGCCCAGATAGCTCTGCGAGCGCACCAGCTATTGGATCTCCCTGCGTTTCTGCTAGCCACTGGTGCGGATTCTGAGGTGCACCTTTCCTATCTACCTGGTCTACTCACTCTACTGACTACCAGCGGCAGATATGTTGAGGAGTGGGTCCGAGTGTTCTATGCTTCAGTATGGATCGACCCCAATCACCAGTGGATGAGGTTCCGCTTTGAGCGAGAGGATGTTACTATTCATGCCAGCCAGATTCGCCAGCTGTTTGGATTTACCGAGTCGTCGACTCGCCTTCATAGCTTGTGCTACGGTACCTCTGATCCTCCTCGTTGCCCTCACGGTGGTGTTGCTCTAGCTACAGCCCACGTCGCGGCCCTGTTCCGACCGCCTTTCACAGATGGGTCGCGACGCTCTCCGACAGATTTCACTCCAGCGGCCAAGTACTTATATCAGCTCATGAGACGGACGCTACTGCCTCGGATGGGTTATATAGAGGCCACCACTCACATCCAGCTCTGGCTACTTGGTGCACTGATCTCTCATTCAGAGTTTGATGTGGTTGATTATCTTATATGTGAGAGATCGAGGACACGGTATTGGATGGTCTTCGTGCTCGGCGACAGCTGCCGTATGCACATTATCTCTGCTACATTTTCGCACAGCTGATCCAGCCACCGTAGTTCCAGGGCACTCTTGAGGCCTCACGCCTCCACTTTGGCTCCTACGGTCCAACCCCTGAGGACCAAGTGTTGGTACCTAATCCAGTGACAGACATTCAGGCAGAGGATGCCACATTCCATCAGTTCAAGTCACAGGGCACAACAGTTCCTGATGATGATGATGATGATTTTGGGATCCGCCTCCGCCTCCTATGCCTCCACGCTCGCATGATCATGAGGCCAGGAGTTCCCGTGCTACCCCTGCTGCCCCTCCTACCGTTGATCCTGCTCTGGCTACGATCCTTCAGTCTCTTACGCAGCAGCAGGATCTTATAGGATCCGAGCAGGCTCGACAGGCAACCGAGCAGGCTCGATAGGCAGCTGAGTAGGCTCGTCAGGCAGCGGTCCAGCAACATATGTCCGAGAGGATGCTTTCCCTGTTTCAGACTATTCAGGACAGACAGGACACTGCAGCAGCATTTTTTGGCAGACAGGGCTGAGCACCGGGCCTTCATGACTCACATTCTTCAGCATACCAGTGTTCAGATCCCTCCTGTTAAGCCTCCACCCCCTTCAGCTCTTCAGGCCGCTGTTGTACCAGCAATTCAGACAGGACCCCCACTACCTTCATTCGGTCCTTCTTCCTCTCCGATTCGGCCGGTCACCCTGGACTTCTCGTCGCCGGTTATCAGCTTCGTCAGTGCTCAGCCGCTAGTGCCACCAGCTCTTACTGTTACCACTGCTGTTGTGGCGGTGTCTGTGATTTCTTCAGCTCCGGCAGCTCCTGCAGCGCAGCCTCAGTCTGAGTCAGTACCAGCTCCAGCTTCTACGACAGATCCTGGATCCGAGACTGACTCTGACCCTGAGCTGGCGTTTGCTCTTCTGCCACGATCGTGACCGGATGCGCCCCCGCCTCCTTCTTCCTCTTCTGGTCTGTAGGTTCGGGTTCCCTTTTGGTGTTTGATGCCAAAGGGGAGAGATATGAGAGTTGTGAGAGCTAGGGGAGTTAGGGAGTTAGTAGAGAGTCTTGTGTATTTTGATGTAATATATGTGCTTGATACTCTCTGTACTAGCTCCACTTTTCTATGACGATTTTGGCTCACAAACTCTATTATATACTCTCGATGCTTCTGTTGACTGTGTGTGTGTTGTGTTTTCACCTAATATGTTATCACCAGCCTTCTAGTTCTTGTTCATCGATTTCATTTCACTTTTATATGAACAAGAAACTTACGTTGTGTATGCGCTCATTATTATTATTACGTTACACACTCCTTCTGTAAAAACTTATAGAGTATAACTAACTATCTTCTCTATTGACAGAAATTTCAAACAAATTACTCTCACAATCTTGTAGGGTTGTCATCAATCACCAAAAAGGGGGAGATTAAAAGCATCTAGGCCCCTGGTTGGTTTTAGTGATTAATGACAACGTAATATTATATGTGACTAACGTGTGTTTTGCAGAGACAAATGGTAAGTTAGGTCGCGTTACAGGTAGATGTACTACAACGGTGAAAACAATCCCGGAGATAAGAACTTGAAGCGACGGCTAAAACGACGAAACAAAAACTGAAGGTCTTCGTATTCCTAGTGTCAAGGAGTTGTAGACACTCGTTATATAGTTAGGTCTTTTATTTTGTTTTAGCCGTACTATAAAGAGGGGTTGTCGATGAGTAGTTTGACCAAGAAAATTCTAGTGTAGTGTTGGTGCATATTCACACTCACATATAGTGCTAGATGTCACTCTAGAACATACTCATGAGTTAGTACGAAAATCGATTTGAAAAACAGAAGAAAACTGAAACTAGGGTTTCTGGCTTTGGTGCACCGGACTGTCCGGTGCGCCCTCTGTCATGTGGGGCCAGGTTGGCCCGGGGAAGGCCCTTCCCCTGCGCAGAAACCCGAGAGAGCACAGTTCGGAAGATGAATTATAGTGTCACACCGGACAGTGATTGTTCACTGTCCGGTGTGCCATCTGCCCAACGGCTAGCTGTCAAAACTAGCCGTTGGAGTCGACCGTTGGCGCACCGGTGGCCCACCGGACTGTCTGGTGCGCCCATGCGCAGCAGAATTCCTGTAACGACTAGTTGGTGGGTGAGGGCTATTTATACCCCCTCCACCCACCATATTGATGGTCTTGCTGGCCACATTTACTCCCACACTTTGGTAGAGCATTGCAAACACCACAAAGCCTAGTGAGGTGATTTGAGAATCTTAATCCCGCATTTGCACCTCATTAGCGCTAGCGAGAGCCATCTAGAGCACACACCGCATGCATTAGGCTTCTCTTGGTCAAGTGAAAGTCTACGGCTTGTTACTCTTGGTGATCGGCATCACCTAGACGGCTTGGTGGTGTTGGGAGCTCGGTGATCACCTTGGAGATCTTGTTGGTGACCCGACTCAAGTTTGTAAGCGGTCGTGAGGGATCCACCGCGCCGGAGTGGCAAAGGATCATCTCGTAGTGAGCACTTGGTTCTTGCGAGGACCATGGCGGAGCGATACCCTTGCGCGGGTGCTCCAACGAGGACTAGGGGAGAGTGCCGACTCTTCGACAACTCGGGAAAAACTGGAGGAGTCTTCTAAACCTTGCTTCACATTCCGTACTTAATTCAAATATTTTACATTGTGTATTTGTTTAGCAAGTATTTGAAGTAATGTCTTAGCATTGTTGTATTGCTAGTATTATTCGTGTATTGCTAGTTGTTGGGGTGAAGTTGGGCTCTTGTTTAGGTTTTAATTATTGTTGATTTTTAGAAAAGCCCAATTCACCCCCCCCCTCTTGGGCATCGTGATCCTTCCAGATCTTTTGAAATGTGTCTTAGAGTGAATGCTATTGCTCTTGTATTGAATATGAACTTCAGAACACTTGGATGCTATTGAAGGAGGTGGTTGGGAGTATTTATAGCCTCCAACCACATCCTAGTCGTTGACTAGTTTTGCTGGCGATGGGCACACCGAACAGTCCGGTGGCGAACCAGACAGCCAATGTTCACTGTCCGGTGCGTGCCACGTCAGCACGCCCATTGAGGTTTGGAGCGAGTTGACCGTTGGAACCCTGTGGACAGTCCGATGCCACACCTGACATGTCCGGTGACATCTGACTTCGCTGCTCTAACTTCTGTCACGCACTGTTCATCACTGTTCACTTTTGCAGTCGACCATTGACGCGCAGTGACCGTTGCTCTGCTGGCTCACCGGACATCTCCGATGCACACCGGACAGTCCGGTGAATTATAGCGGAGCGCTTAGAGAATTCCCGAGAGTAGCTGGTTTGCTTGGTCGCGGGCCTGGTGCACCGGACACTGCCCGGTGCGCCATTTTCCAGCACTCTCTCAAGTCTTGCTCCAAATAATTTTGAGTCCCCAACTGAATTTCTTTCTTGGTTTGTGTTGAACCTTATGCACCTAAGATAAATGACATCTTGACAAACTAGTTAGTCCCCGTGGTTTGTGATGGACGTCAACCACCAAAATTGTTTATAGGAAATGATTAGGTCCATTTCCCTTTCATGAATAAAATAAGTTGATGTTCATTGGGTTTGTTGCATACATACTCTTTGAACAACACTAATAATGGATATTTTACACTAATAAAACATCAATGGGACAATTGTTAATAAAGTCGGCCAAAACAATGGATTGAGCGATGACAAACTCTACCAACAAGATGGAGAGCCGGAAGCGGAGCTCCACTTGCGCGTGGAGAAGGCACATGGCTCTCTACAGAGTTACTCAACCATGGTGCTTGGTCCTCGCGTGGGCTACCCTTTGCGTTGGGGCACCAACGAGGATTAGTCGGACCTTGCATGGTTCCGGATACCTCGATAAAACTACTAACATCATATACGAGAGTTTGCTTTCCCTATAGCTATTTAATCTTTTGCGTTTACTCTCTCTACTTAAGTTGCAATCTTTAATATTCTTAGTGTAGAATATGTAGGATTAGAACTTAGGTTGCATAACTGCTTTTGCGGTAGATATAGCAACACATAGACTAAACCTAGTGTACACATTCTAGATTATTTATTTACGTAGGTTTTTTCTAGGGATTTTTTTGTGGGCTAGCTTAGAAATAAGTTTTAGAAGTTCTAATTCACTCTCCCCTCTAAGACGTCATCGTTTACTACATATCCCCAAACGAAATTTATCTCTTGTAGAGCCCAAATTAATTATGACCAACAAAAGCGACAAATTCTGTCCCTCAACTAGTTTTACCCTCACTATTGGTCTACGAAAGGATAGGTTGGGGATGGCACCAGGTAATACATGCAACTAAAGTCGTATTTATTTCTTACTATGGTAAAATTAAGATTAAAACTTGCACTAGCATAAACATGTGTAAATAGCTTAAATCAAATAGTATGAAATACATAATAAAGGGAGAAATTTGTACGTTTATTTCTTGATGACGATCGTGTAGAAGAAGACGACAGCGACATTTAGCACCATCTTGTTCTTGCTGACGAAGTAAAACGTCCACACGACGAGGAGAAAGATGAGTCATGTTATCAAAGTTGAATATGACAAGTGATCGAGCAGTCACATAGAGTGTTTCCTAAAAATATTATTCGTACTCTGTTGGTATAGGATTGCTGAGCATGCCAGTTTTAAAGACCTGAACTCTTATTTGTCGGTGCACGCTGATGATCAAGACGAAGTAGCATATGCAACGGTGCAACAGACGAAGAGGCGAAACCTAGATACCTTGGTGTGTTTTATTTATCGATGAGAACATCCATACGAATTTACGGGAAGAAATCACGTTAGCGTTTTGATGTACCAAAACCGAGTCGGTTCTGTACTTCTGTAGATAAAAAATCCCTTAATCAACGTGTAGTATATTCCCTCTGCCCAAAATAGTATTCATTTTAGGGGTGTTTTATATATGTGTCTAGATCTATTATCATCTATATGAATATGGACATAAAAATATGGAGCTAAAACGAACAATAAAATAGGATGGAGTGAATATTATATAAAAAGTAATGAGAGAAGTCTATTTGTTCACTTTGTGTGACATCTCCCCCGCCAAATTCTGTGTAGTTGGAAAGTGAGACATGACACAAGCGTTGAGAACTGAAATGTAAAGTGAAAGTAGAGAATGGAAGAAGTGTATCTTTGTATTGATCTATGTACATATTTATACAAGAATGGAAGAAGCATATGTGTCGGGAGCAATAATTAGGGACACCCGAATTAACCCCCTAACAAACGCATTCAGAGAATCTCGAGGTCATCACGCGCCAGGACAATGATGCACCCCGTAAGCAGCCTTTGGCTGATATCCTGGCGCTGTTACAACAACGGCATGGGCGGCCTCTCCCTCGGGGGCTTGGGCGTACGGGCAACCCCTCGGTCTTTGCCTCGGCTCTCTACGAGAAATCAACAGGCGCGAATCAACAACACAGTTCGTCGTCACGTCGGCTTGTATACGTCAGGGCGTCCCTCCTTCGAATACAGCACTCGACATCACTACGGACACTCCCCTTCGTGTATAAATAGGCAGTGATCCCTCTAGGGAGGGACATCGACACACACGCCAATGAACACTCACTCCTCCACATTGTCTTAGATATTGGCATTTGCCTCAATCATCTTTAGGGGCTTGGGGACTTCCCCTCTCCCGTTGTGCTTATAAACCCCTACTACAGGCACCACGGTGTGAGTAATATAAGCTTCATCCCCCTCTGTTGGAAGTAGGACCTTGTGTTGCCCGAACCAGGATAACTACTTGTGTCTTCTCGCACACCATCTAGAGTCGGTCACGCGACACATTTACTAGTTGGTTAAGACCCATGGTCCAAACACTGACAATATGGCATAAACAAAAATTGTATGAAGTGCAATAAATGGATCGTTGAACAAAATAAGTGTATGTTTATTGGGTTTGTTGCATACATACTCTTTGAACAACACTAATAATGGATATTTTACACCGATAAAACATCAGTGGCACAATTGTTAATAAAGTCGGCCAAAACAATGGATTGAGCGATGACAAACTCTACCAACAAGATGGAGAGCGTTGAACAGAAACTTGGAAAGTACGAGAGGGCAAGTGAATTCTTGTCATAGGACATAGGTACTCACAGTGGATAACAGTGTCATTATTCTTCTTGTCAAGACCATACCTGATCTTGTTCACGTTGTGATTTGGAAAGAACATTGAAAATGTCCTAAATGCATATAGATGCAGATAGAAAAAGGACCAAGAACAGAAAATAGAGTAGAAGACAATCATACTCATATAAGACTATTTATCTCCTTTAATGTTCTCATGGTGAAGAACAACTTGAGTGCTTGAGTGCCTCTATTCTTCTTTCTCTTATGCTCAGAGGAGAGCGTGCATGATAACGTGTTGAGAACTGAAATGTAAAGTGAAAGTAGAGAATGGAAGAAGTGTATGTTTGTATTGATCTATGTACATATTTATACGTGCGGTGAATAGGTACCTAATCCTAGCAGGCAATTGTTCACTGCATCCATGCCAAAGGACATGCCCTTTTGTTACATAATTAACTAACTAATCTATGTCTAATCCCCTTGCTTGAAAAGATGTCTTGTGGTAGATGAGATCACTTGAAGAGGTGTCTCTTTGGGGAGACATCTTTTCACAACAACAAGGTTGTAGAAAGTGGCAATCGTGTCCATGTCACAAGGGCCTGAGGGATAGCATTGTTTAGCCGATGATCTAGAACCGTCGCTGGTTCAGCTGTTGAGGCCTGCAACTGTCAACACATGATGACTGCGACTGTCAATAGTAAGATGATGTTTGGTTCACGCATTTGTAACGTAATAAGGGCATGTTTGGTTCGCTACCTAACTTGCCACACTTTGCCTCACTTTTCTGCCTAAGGTTAGTTCTTCAATTCGAACGACTAACCTTAGGCAAAGTGTGGCACAGTTAGCCACGAACCAAACAGGCCCTAAGTAACTAGTAATGTTAAACTATGTTTATTTAAGTCCAGTCGTAATCAAATACCACACTAGAAACTGATACCAATCTATTCAAACTTATTATCGCTGCTATTCGAGCGTGAATCGTTATCTTTACCGTTTATGTTATATCTTGTGAACTAAACATCATCTACGTTGTAGGCTGTAAGAAACTGCTCCGAGTTTCTCCATACTCTTGTGTGGGCCAAAGAACTTTTATGAAAGTTTAGGAAAGAGGCGATTGGCGACCGAAGACGATGTATATGGATGAGTCATATCAGAACTTTATCTCCCACTAAGAATTGTTGTTCATCAGTACGGTTCTTGTTGGAAAAAATAAAACATTTAGTTTTATTTTAATTCAAAAATAAAGTAAGATTATCATAACATATATGTACATAAAACAAATAGATTAAACATGCATATCATGTAGATTAAAATTTACACTAGCTAAAAAATATTTAAACTATATGAAAGACATGATTAAAGAGAGATGATTGTACGTTTCTTTTTTTTATGATGATTGGGTAGAAAAGACGATGCTGACGTTCTTGCTAACGATGTGAAACACCTGCACGACAAGGAGGAAGACTAGCCAGCCGTGGTGACGGAGTTGAATACGACAAGTTAAGATAAGTGATCGACGCAAAACGCTCAAGCTTTTTACATTCCTGGTTTGACGCAAAGAAAGGCTTTGCATTCATTGACTGGCTTGTGAGCTGAATATACAGGCTTATACAAAAGAGATTGCCTCTAACATGGACCTCAACGGCAAAAATATACAACTGGGCCCAGTGTCGTGGTTACAATTTGACGACTCAAGGAGTTTGCCCTCACAAGAACCACCTCCAGCAACCTAGGGTCAAACTACATGGAAGGTAGCAGTGTGGCACCAAAATGGTGAGGAGAAATAATTATCTACCTGACACCGAGGAGGCTACAGTTAGCTCAAAGTTGGGAATAAAGAGCACTATCATCCGCACACATCTTCCACAGCACGGACGCCTACAAAAGCATAGGAAGGTTATCAGAAAACTGAAAACAGAGGCCCTGCCATTCCATAGATGCTCCAGCAGCAAATAAGGCCCTGGTGACTCTAGTGAGACAACTCTCACCACTGCACCCCAGACCTGTGAGCATGTCTGGATAGTAGATACCTGTACAGGTAACTTTACAAGGGGAAGGGAGGCTCTTCAGAAATGCAGGCCCAGTATGGTTCAGCATCATCCTTGTCCTGAATTTGAGGGGTGAGCATATACACCACCTTGGACAACAGGCCTCTGCTGCTGCTGCTGCTGCTGCTGAGACTGGAGTTGCTGCCGAGACTGTTGTAGCTGCACCTGGCCACCAATGCCATATCCATGTACAGGCACACCACCGGACATTTGCCTTTGCGGCATGCTTTGGCTGGATGATGGCAACACCCTATCACTTCCAACAAAGGTGTCTTGAGGTGAGCTAGCTAGCTGCGAGGTTGAGGTAATTGCACTTGGGTCATGAGATGACTCTTGTTTCCGCTGGCTTATAGATGAGATTCCTGGGCTGCCTGAATCTGTACTTCTTGCAAGTGAGGCAGATGACATTACCTGGTTATGCTGTACTTGGTCAGCAGGTAACTCAATCCTGCCATCTGTGTTCACATGCCGATTCTGTTGCATTATCAACCTTTGCATATTATTCTGTGACGGATTCATGAACCGTAGTTGCTGCTGCTGCTGCTGTGCCAACTGTGAAGGCGTATGGAGTGAACCTTGCTGGGAAGTTAACAAGGCATGGTTGGAAGAACCCTTGACTGCACCCTGATTACTAATATCCGGTGTCTGCATTGGAGACGGAGGCATCTGAGAAGTGTATACATTTGGTTGATTCCCAGGTTGAGGTATCAATGGGATTGATCCTTTACTTACAACAAAATGCCCTGGACCCTGTTGCATCATATTCTTATCAGGAACTTGATCTTTACAGCTTGTTGATATGCCACTTGCTTGAATAACATCCACAGGACTCTGCTGCATCATGTTCCCTCGGCCTAAACTCTTCATAAGCTTAGCTTGTTGACTGCCTTGATTTCGTTGCTGTTGATTTTGTCTAGGCTGCTGCTGGCCCTGTTGCTTCTTCTGTTTATGTGTAGTGGTGGCTGAAGGCTGATGGGGAAGCATTGAGTTATCTTGTGCATTTTGTGCAGGATATTGCTGCTTATGTTGTGTCTGTGTAGCTGGGATTACGCAAGTTGCAGATCCTTGGCTCTGCTGTTGCATCGGTGAGCCATTCTGTACAGCTGACACTGCACTGGCAACAGATAATGGACGCTGTTGTTGGGGCATCATCTGTTGCATATGCCTCTCTTTGGCCAAGCGCATAGCATAAGCCTGCTGTTGCTGTGGATTTGACTGGTTTGTTCCTTGGGTATGAAGAAGGTGTGTGTTTCCATACATGTGTGATTGTTGTGGCATCTGATGTGGTTGGGACTGCTGGGCAGGTAAAGATTGAACAGGTGAAGATGCCCCAGTGTTGGAATATGGTGGACCGCTGAAATGCACAGCATGATTATTTCCTTGCGAGACTTGTAACTGAAACTCTGGCATCATCATCTGTCTATGCTCCTCTGAATTCTGGCCAGGCTACAAGAAACAGATAATAGTATTAGTAACTGCAGAAAAGCACAAATGGAAATTCTAAATTTATCCATAACTTTCCTTGCTCAAACAAAATTAACGAACTAAGCTTTTTATTTGACACAATAGTAACCAGTAAACCTTTTTGCCTCAAGCAAGTTAGTAATAGTAGTAACAAACATTAATATCCTAGGTCATGGTTCTAACATAGGGACTGCTAATTTCATCACGCTATTAAAAAAACTCGGCCGGGGAGGGAAAGACTGTCCTCCCGGTATTATATTAAGAAGAGACCGAAACATGGTCCCGGCCGAGAAAATCCCCGAACACTGGCCCCCCATCACTAGCGGGCCGTCACCGCCCACTCTGCAACGGCCCAGCCGGAGGGTGGCGCACAGGACGTAACCCGGGAGTGAGCGGAGCACAGCGAGGGGATTTTTTTAACCAAGCCAGAAATTCGCCCCCGAGGGGGATCGAACCCAGGACCTGGAGGTGCTACTCGAAAGCCTTAACCATTACGCTAGAAGCCCTTTCGCTCATCACGCTATTATATAAATACAGTTCCTTGGAGTATAATCCATCTACTCTAAATATCTCTTAAATGCTTCCACCCATGTCTGGAGGCTTCGCCGGATATGTACAAAATTCTGAACCCACCACAAAATAACATTGGAGAATCTTTTTCTTCGATCCACCCAAACGCCAACCCCTACCACAACCTGTCCACATAGATCATCATTTTAGATTCGATAGCTTATTCTATAACCACAGATCCAATGTTGAATAAGCTTTTCTATACTCATTGCCACACCTTACCCTCTTCGCTACACAACATACATATCTCAACTAAACTTAATTGTTGAATGTGTCATCTTTAGGTCACATGGGATACAACACCACAAGGGTGGTCATCGTCCTGTAGAAACTTTTGGCTTTTGTGGTTCCCGTTATCACGTTACTTCCTACCAAACATAGGCTGCTACCTTTATGAGCACACACAATGACAAAAAATTCTTAACATGGAGAGGAATATTATCAATTCAAAAAGAGTACTACAACAGCACGATAAAGGGGTCACAAAAATTTTCTGCTCAACATACCAGCATTTAACCATTTTCCTTGAATGTCCCACTAACATATGGCAATATTTCAAGCCCTTCAAGAAAGATGATTAAGTGTCGCCCCCTATTAATTTGTTCTCTGGCTACTTTGTTAGACTTCGCTAATCCTACTTGCCCTTTTTCATGAAACCATAGCCATGGTATGAAGTTGGTCATAATATTCATTATTCAAAAAGGATCAAGGGAGCTAATTTCCAGTGAATATTCAATAAATGACTAATCAGGCAAATTGCCTCCTTTGCTCCAATTATTCAAGTTTTCGGAACTACAGTTGCCGCATTTTCAACGCATCACTAGCGATTCACAAACTCAAGGCCAGCGTTCAACCAAGTTCACCTATATAGCGATTCACAAACTCAGGCGAATGTCTCTCTCTATTGGGTTGGTCGGTTGTGAATCATGGCAGCTAATTTGGAAATCATGGGCACCCACCTAAAAAGTGTCGATTTGTCCTTTGATTGGTGGCACAAAATACGTGTCGGATGACGGACAGGCTAGCCCATAGAGGTTTGCTTCACCTGGCTAAATGTTTGTTCTGTGATCAGGAAGCTGAAACCACCCAGCATATCTTATGTGCATATATTTTCTCTAGACAAGTGTGATCTCTCTCACCTTTCTGTCACTATGATCTCCAAGACCTCTTGCCGCCTCCTCTGGATAGCGACTTCTTTGGATGGTGGATAAGGATAAACGAGTTGACCCCTGGTGATTTCAAGCTAGGCCTGAATTCTCTGATGTCTGATCACCTTGGTTGCATGGTTGTTGTGCAAGCACCGCAATGATGCTGTGTTCAATGGCCGATCCTATCATGCAGAGTTCTTAGACAGGTTTATGAAGAGGGTCACCCTTGGTGTCTGGCTGGTGGCAGGGGTTTAACCCATATGGAGACGTATATCAGTTAAAGCTGGCGGGTAGTTCCAATCATGCTGTTTTTTTCGATCAAAAGGCATAAGTGTAACTTTGCCATAGCGAAGTGGACGGGCGTGGATGGGTGCATGTGTAAATCAAATTGAATACTTACCAAATCATAAACACAGCAGAATATGTAACGAGATTAAAAAATCTTAATGCATATCAGATTGAGTGCTTACTCTAAACATCTGCATTGGGTCACGTGGCCTCAACATAGTACTTCCAGGTCCCAGTATGGCACCAGGATGAACGTTTACAGTATTTTTTAAGCCTTGACCATCGGTGGGTGACATGTTTCCAAGAGAACCAAGCCTTGGAAAACCTGGCCTAGTAATAGGTGTACCTCGATTTAGTCCAGCCATGATTCCAACACCATGGGCAGGTGGCATCATTCGGGCACCCCGATCAACACCAGATGGCAACACACCAGGAACAGGAACTCCAGGTTGCTGAAGGTTTCTGCCATTTACCATCTGGTTATAATGAATTCTTGATTGCTCGTCACCCTGTATCGAGGTTGGTCTAGGCACACCATACCTCTGAACATCCCTGCAATTGAGATTTTGCAGAAACAAATATAAACACGGAATGTTTTACATATCAGCTAGAGAATAATCAGACCATTTACCTAGAGGGAGCATTCAAAGGCAATGGTGAATTGCTTCCCAAAACCATACCAGGAGAACCTGGTAATCTTAAGTTCATATTTGATGTAGGAAGAGTAGGACCAACAGAGCAGTTATTGTTTGAAAGACCTAACCCACTTGTATTGGATCCTGTAAGTGCATCCGAGTTCGAAGGTCCATCGCAAAGGTCAAGTGGCCTATAACAAGATTAAAATTAGATAAAAAACATGGTGGTATAAATATGATATGGACAATATAGCAAGTTGTAAGTTCATAACATAATTAGATAAGAGAGGTAGTTCAAACTTCAAAGTGGATAGTTCATACGTCAAAATGACACCAGATAAGTTCCCTGGACATGCTTGAGAAAGTGCAAAACCATGAGAAGTATGAAGTGGATTTTTTTGCCTCAGCTCATGGATCTCATCCTAATAAGAAAAATATGTAGAGACATGAATATCACTGTGAGCAAATGCCAATGATACAAAAAAAAGAGTTCCAGATTGAAAGAAACATTAGAGGCAACTTATCAAAATAACTTAAATACTCCCTGTCCTGTAATCCAGTGTATTCAAAAATTGCATCAAAATATCAGGGATTTGTAGGGAAAAAGGATAAGCTTGTATCAAAATTTTGTGCTCTTGTATCATTAAATTATTATTTTTTAAAGTAAACTAAACACACATCCTTTAATCATGCGGAGGATAGCCATGTATATGTGGGAATTCCATAAATTACAAAATCAAGTCAGGGGTACATGCATCTATCATACTCTCTGAATTTGTCTGAATCACAAGAATACACTATTACAGGATAGAGGGAGTAAATATGAATATTCAGAAGAAAAAAACATGGTTCTGGTTTCACCATACATCACATGATAGGTTGTGCCCTGACTTGAAATGCAAATTGAAATATTCAAAACTTTCAAATTAACCAAAAATAAGTATAGTTAAATCATATAATGCATGGTTGACTGTAATTTGAATTGGACTGCAAATTGAATTATACATTCTAGAAAAACAAAAAACACCATAAGCAATTGTCAATAACATAATATAAGAGCCTATATTCATACCAATATCAATGCAAACATTTTTTTCTATGTCAGTAGGGATAATGATTTAGTAGCTCCACAGAATAATAAAGGCATATATCACATAGAGGGGAGGATAAAAGACTAATCCATCAATGCACCAGAACATGCAGTTAGCATCTCCATTACTTTCCTTGCACATGCCTAAAACAGTTAAGTTGTCCTAACAAACTGCAATGACATGGTCTATCAAGTATCAAACAATAGCAAAAAAAGAACAAAAGAATGAGCAGATACTGCCTACATCCCAGAATGGAAACACATTCTGAACAGGGAACAGTCATACAAAATAGATTTACCCTTACAATATTTGTCAATTGCTAATATCAATATCATCTCGAAGAACTTTGAAAGTTTGAATACAAATCTATTGATGCAAGTTTATGTCCTAAACTTGTATTTAACTTATCTTTAGTCAGTTTGTGAAATTTGACTTTCCTGTGTCTTTGACGGTTTTTCTCCCTGTCTTAATGTAGCCATCAAGAGGACCGAGGAGGAGAGGGATCTGTGGGTGTTAGGAGGGGCTAAAAACTTAGATCTCCTAGCAGCCCCAATCCTAGGTCTTTAGATCAGAGTAGTTCCTGGTTTTTTTCCTTATGGATGTCTTTTTGTTTCTCTGTTTTCGGCCGCCTTAATGGGGTTTTTTGTATCTCTCTGTACTGATCCGTCTGGGATCTTTTCCCCTCTCTTCTTAATGAAATCATGTGCATGTCTCTTGCGCGTTCGAGAGAAAAAAAAAATTGACTTTCCTAACACAAAATATGCTTATCATTTAAGGGCAGAGGGAGTAGTAAATTACACATGTTACCACTCCGATCGAAAACAAAGTTGTTAGGACATTGACACTAATGAAGTAAAATTATAATATTGTTTTATGAAAACATTCTTTAGCAATTATTCTAGTAACATAAATTTTATTTCATTAATGCATGTGATTCTTCATATATTGACGATTTGACGGTCAAAGCTCAAAAGATTTGAAGGGAACATGGAAGCAAGAGATTACAAACATATTACATCCCAACCACGAATCATTTATGATGTTTTCAAAAACATAACACTAACCTTTCTACGAGTTTGATGCAATTTTTGACCAAGCAATATTATTTTCTCGAAGTGTGTCTTGAGAGTCCCTTCCTCAAACGGTCCTTGAAGGCGCTGAAACAGTTGCCTTGCACTACCCTGGTATTAAAATAATGAGGGTCAGTGTTAAAGACTGATAGCAAAGTTCTTGTAAGTTGCTACGGTTTCCATTTATGCTTGAGTATAGAGTATAAAACACAAAGTCATGTACTAGAAGTTGGTTGGGTGGGTGTGAATGTGGGTGTAGAGCCAACAACCATGGTCTGATCCCCATTTGTATATAATTTTAGCTTTTTACCATTTAAATGTGAGGGGTATAACGACGGTGGAAACCGTGGAAATCGATGCTTTATATAGTAGAGAAGAGTGTATCTTTGGTCAATACTCCATTCCAAATTATAAGAAATTTTGGTTTTTCTAGATACTTACCTGCTATGCACTTAGATATACACTGTTAGAGATGTAATTGCCTTGCACTTCAAGCCATATTGGCCCAATATATATGGTCAACCCTCCACCTAAGGGTGCGGCGTTTCCCATCTATCTTTCTACATGGTATCAACAGTCTAGGTTTTTCTCCTGCCCCAGCGCAGCAGCCGGCCAGCCGCCTACCCCGCCACCTCCCCTGTGGTCCGACCCTCCCTCCCTTGGGCGCCTCCTCCTACACACCCCCCAACACCTGTCAGCACTCCTTTCCAGCCCTGATTGCCGGTCTGCATCTTGTCGTCCATCACCACCACCTCGACGACCAGTCCATAGCAGACCAGCGGCAGCCTTCCTGCTTGGCACCCACATTCTGCAAGTCTACTCAGGCCTCATCCCTAGGCCAACACCACCTTTGATGGGTCCCAGGCGTCTCCAACCACCCATCCATGGCCGCAGCAAGCTGGGGCTGGTCTCAACCTGCCCCTGGGTGGCAGCGGCAAGCACCCTCCCCCAGCTAGGATCCATCTGGTCTGGTGGCTGCCCTGCAGCAGCTACAACCCCAAGGATCCAGTCGCTAGGTCCTCAACATTGTCGCCACCTTCCACATGCCATCCATCAGATGGTATATTCCTCTCCCGCTTCCCTCCCTTCCACTCTTCCATTACTGTTAACAATGGCAATCTCTTTCTGTTCTTGTCCAGGGCCACTCCCTTCTTCCAACTTCATCCTCTACTTCTCATCGTGGGCTCTAGGCAATGTTCTTGGTGTCCCCTCTCATTCGTAATCTGTTGTCCGCTCGTCGGTTTACTCACAACATCCTTTGCTCCAATGAATTTGACCCCTTTGGTCTCTCTGTTAAGGATCTTCAGACCAAATGAGAGATGCTTTGCTGCGCTAGTGACGGCGATCTCTACACCTTCCCTACCGCTCATGCCCATCCGTTTTACGGCACCATCGTCTTGGTCACCCTGACCTAGCTGCCTTACCCTACAGAATACCAGTCATCTCTTGTAATAAAATAGATCGCTCTATTTGCCACTCCTGTCAGCCTTGCAAACATATGCGGCTACCTCTCTTGTAACAAAATAGATCGCTCTATTTGCCACTCCTGTCAGCTTGGCAAACATATGTGGCTACCTTTTGCTAGTTCGAACTCATGCACCTCTGCTCCCTTTGAGCTTCATTGTGATGTCTGTACTTCTTCGGTTCCTATTATTTCGGGTTGTCTTTACTATCTTGTAATTCTGAATGATTTTAGTCATTTTTGTTGGATGTTTCCCATGCAACATAAGTCTAAAATGCATTAGCTAATCACTAATTTCTTTCATTTCATGTGTACCCAGTTCAACTCACCCATCAAGTGTTTTCAGACGAATAATGACAGAATTTTAACAATGCCACCAACTCCATCCTTGCTTCTCATGGCACCCTATTACGCCTATCTTGTATTCCTGCCCATACACCTCCACTCAAAATGGGAAAGTTGAACGCATCCTCCATGCGTTTAAAAATTCCATCCGCCCCTTGCTCCTTCATGCGTCCATATCGTCCCCTTATTGGGTCGAGGCCCTAGCAACTGCCACCTACCTCATCAATAGGCACCCGCCATCCACAATCACATGGCCCACAATTACATGCCCTTAAAGATTCTCCATGGCACGACCTCACCTCACCCATCTTTGAGTTCTTGTTCGCATGTGCTTTCCTAACCTCTATGCCACTGCCCCTAATAAACTCGCTCCCTGATACATGGCTTGTATCTTCATCGGCTATCCCTCATCGCATAAAGGATACCACTACCTCAACCTTGCCACTCATTGTCATCATCTCCTGTCATGTCATCTTCAACAAATAGGTCTTCCCTTTGCATCCTTCTCTACCCCATCGTTGCGCTCTTTCGATTTTTTTATTACAAATGATGTTGTGCCTCCCCTCGTCGTCTCGACTACAATCACACTGTCCTGCATGGGTGTTGAACAGTCTCTCCCTTCCACGAGCGTTTCGCACTCCGCCGACATTGAGAAGACCCACTCCCATGTAGGTCCTCTGGGCGAGTCACCTGCCTTAACCCGTTAGCCTCCCCTATTGTTGCTGCTCCGACCATCCATGTTGTGCCTTCTGCAGTATCACCTACACCAGCACCTGTTGTTGCACCGACCCCGGCTAATGGCCGGTTTGGGCGGGTCTATGAATGTCGCCCCACACCTATTCCACCAATCCTTCAAGCTGGCCAGTTCGGTTTGGTATACATGTGCCGGCTTTGGCGGACCAACATCCATGGGTCGTTGCCAACTAGGCGCCCAACTACTTCACCTGGCACCCCCTGCACCCTCTGCTCCACCACGATGTCCCATGCAGGGCGCTCTGCCTCCGGCACTTTTGTGGCGCATCACCGGGTCCATGACAGCTTCCCTCAAACTGCATGTCTACAACTCTAGTGCTACAAATTCTTTTGCCTCTCGGGCGCCATCAAACTACCATAGCGCGCCCAACTAACAACATTGGTGGGTTCTTATGGTTGATGAGTATCGAGCGTTGATCGACAATGACACATGGCGTATCGTCGGCATCCTAGCGCCAATGTGGTTGATCTTCAAGCACAAGTTCTTGCTCGAATGGTACATTTTCCCTCCACAAGGCATTCTGGGTGGTCTGGGCTTTTCACAACAACACGACGTCAACTACGATGAGACCTTCAACTCGGTAGTCAAGCCTTCCATCATTTGTGTCGTCCTGAGCATTGTTGCCTCTCATGCCTGGCCCTTCCATCAGCAAGACGTCAAGAATGCATTCCTTCATGGCCATCTCGAGGAGACAATCTATTGTCAGCAGTCGTCTGGCTTCGTCGACCCCTCCACTCTTAATCATGTTTGTCTGTTGCAAAAATCCCTCTATGGTCTAAAGCAGGCTCCTCGAATGTGGTACCAGCACTTTGCCACATACATACACAACCTCGGGTTTGTTGCTTCGACCTCTGACATGTCCCTCTTTGTTTACAAAGATGGAGACTATGTTGCCTACTTGCTACTCTACGTTGACGACGTCATCCTCATCGCACCCTTAACGCAACTGCTGCAGCACTTCACCGTGCGTCTCCAAATCGAGTTCACCATAACGAACCTAGGCGCTCTTCACCACTTTCTCGACATCTCCCTCACGCGCTCCACTTACATGAGTGTCATCTCTTGTTGACACTCATGTAAAGCTCTCTTTCACTAACGACGCGCCTATTGCTCATTTGACAAAGTATCAGAGCCTCACTGTCGCTTTGTAGTATCTTACACTTACTCGGCTCGACTTGGCGTATGTTGTACAACAGGTTTGTTTCTATATGAATGATCCCAATGAGCCCCGTCTTGTGTTGATAAAGTGTATCCTCTGGTACATCAAGGGCATGTTGTCCTATGGCCTTCACATCGGCATTGGCCCGGTCTAGACCTTGACTGCTTACACAAATGCAAACTCAGCTGGTTCTCCTGATTCCCGACATTTTACCTCCGGTTATTATGACTACCTTGGTGATAATCTCGTCTCTTGGCCCTCAAAACACCAGACGACTCTCCCGCTCCAGTGCCGAAGCAGGTTATCGTACCATCACCCATACTAGTTAAGGCAACTAATACAGAAACTTCACATCTCCATTCTTTCGACGACCATTGTGTATTGTGATAATGTGAGTGTTGTATACTTGTATATATGACGGTCAATCTAGTGCATTATCGTCGCACAAAGCATATTGAGATTGACATACACTTCATCCATGAGGTCACGTTGGGACAAGTTCAGGTGCTCCACGTGTTGTCCTCTCACCATTTCACCGATATCATGACCAAGGGCTTGCTTGTTCAGTTGTTTACTGAGTTTTAATCTAGTATGTCTCCATGATTCTCCTGTGCACTGCGGGCGAGTATTAGAGATTGTACTCCAAGCCATGTTGGCTTTGTTGGAATCTGCGCCGGAGAGACAACCCTGCAGGTTGTCGGCGAGTTCCTACCTCCCAGGTAAGTTCTTCAGGTATGAGAAAACCTCCCAGGGACTCACGCGCACGCGAACTCTTTTGGAGAGGAACACAGCAGATTTGGTGGCGGCCTATTGACTGCCTTTTCTTAGCCTCTAAGGCCATATATTTATAGACTTTCATAAGGAAACAAACTAGCTATTACAAGGGAATAATCCGGACTGCTATCAGTCCTGATCTTGCTGATTGGATCCGTCCATATAAGATTGATCCACTACCATACTAGCTATTTCCTAAAACAGAATAAGTAAACTAGCACCAATCAAGGATTACTTTCCTAACAATCTCCTCCTAAGCCTTGTGGTGCAATCTGTCTACATCCACCAGTCCGACCTTAGAGCGCAACTCTTGAAATTTGGTCTTCCCAAGCGGTTTCGTCAGGAAGTCCCCCAGCTGTTCTTCGCTCCTGATGAAGTCCACTTTGATCTGCCCATTCTCAGCACACTCCCGAACAAAATGATACTTCACTTCTATGTGCTTGCTCTGACCATGTAGCATTGGGTTCTTAATGAGGGCAATAGCTGATTTGTTGTCCACTTTTAGCATTGGAGCTTTCAGTGATACTCCTTGTACTTCGGCCAGTACCCTACTCAACCATAATGCCTGACAAGCCGCATTGGCAGCAGCTATATATTCTGCTTCACAGGTTGATTGAGCCACCACCTTTTGTTTCATCGAAGTCCAAGTAACTGGACTATTGTTCAGGAAGAAAACCACTCCAATAGTGCTCTTCCTGTTGTCAACATCCCCAGCATAATCACTATCACTATACCCAATCAGCCCAGCCTCCTTCCTTCCTTTTCTTCCAAACCACAAACCCCAATTCTTGGTTCCCTTCACATACCTCAGAATGTGTTTCACAGCCATCATGTGATCTTTGTGGGGTTCTTCCAGAAACCGGCTGACATATCCCACAGCAAACGCAAGGTCAGGTCGAGTGTTGACCAAATACCTCAAGCTTCCTACTATGCTTCGGTATACCGTGACATCCACTAGGGGTTCAGTGCTCAGTTTGCTCAGCTTCAACCGTGTCTCCATGGGAGTCTGACACGGGTTGCATTATCTCATTCCATTCTTCTCCAGAATTTTTTCTGCATAGGCTCCTTGGCTGAGAGATATTCCCTCCTTATTTTGCCTTACTTCAATTCCCAGATAATATTTCAGTAACCCCAGATCTGTCATCTTGAAAACAGCTGCCATCTCTTCCTTGAACAGCTTGATGTCCTCACAATTTGTTCCAGTGATTATCAAATCATCAACATACACGCCAACCACCAACTGTGACTTGATGTTTCTTCTGAGATAAATAGCAGGTTCTGAAATGCTCTTTCTGAAACCAAGAGATTTCATTGTCCTGTCCAGTTTCTCATTCCAGGCTCGAGGTGCTTGGTGTAGCCCATATAGTGCCTTCCTCAGCTTGAGCACCTTGTGTTCTTTTCCAGTGACCACAAAACCTGTTGGCTGCTGCACATATACCTCTTCACCCAATTCACCATTTAAGAATGCTGATTTCACATCCATATGATGTACTTCCCAACTCTCATGTGCTGCAAGTGCAATAAGCAACCTCACAGAATCAAGCCTGGCTACTGGAGCAAATACTTCATCATAGTCAATACCATGTTGTTGTGCATATCCCTTCACTACCAGTCGTGCCTTGTGTTTGGATACTGCACCTTGTTCATCCCTTTTCACCTTGTATACCCATTTAAGACCGATTGCCTTGCGCCCTGGAGGAAGATCCACAAGAGTCCAGGTCTGGTTATCTTCAATTGATTTCATCTCCTCCATCATTGCTTTTCTCCAGCTCGGACTCCTTTCTGCTTCACCAAAAGAGACCGGTTCATCGGCGCTTACTGCATGTAACTCCTCATCTAGCAGCCTCCTTGTTGCATAACCAGGTGGAGTTTTGGATTCCAGTAGTCCATCTACCTTGCGGAATCTAAGTGGATCATCTTCTGCTCTATAGGCATCTAGATACTCATCAATATTTCCCTCCGGTGGTGAAGCAAACTCCACTTCCTGCATTTCATCCTCCTCTTCTGAAACATGCCCTGTATCAACATGAGGGGTCCGAGGGGACAGACCTCCAGCTGAATGCTCATCTTCAGATTCCCCAGCAGTTTTCTCATCTCCTTCAGGATGTGTCTGCTTTCTGATGGCATATTCCATTGTGAACACATCTTGATCTTCATTTTCTGAATTGATGTCCTCCTGGGTTTCCCAATCCCACTGAGCCTGTTCGTCGAAGATGACATCCCTTGAAATATGAACACGCTCGGTGATGGGGTCGTAAGCCCGGTATGCCTTTGTGCCTTCTTCATAGCCAATGAAGATCATTTTCCTTCCTCGATCCTCCAACTTCTTCAGATGAGGAACAGTGTTTCGGACATAGACAATGCAGCCGAACGTCTTGAGGTGGTGAACTGCTGGTTTCTTGCCATGCCATGCCTCAAATGGAGTCATCCCATCTACGCTCTTGGTTGGGCACCTGTTCAAAACATAAACGGCAGTTTTTACTGCCTCTCCCCAAAACCAGCCAGGGAGTTTCTTTGCCTTCAACATACTCCTTGTTGTGGCCACAACAGTCCCATTCCGGCGTTCCACTACGCCGTTTTGTTGAGGACTGTACGGCGCAGTGTGTTGTCGGTGAATACCACTGGCCATACAATACTCCGCAAATTCACCCGAGGTGAACTCCCCACCTCGATCAGTTCGAAGTGTCTTCAACTTGAGTCCAGATTCCCTTTCAGCTTGCATCTGAATTCTTTTCACTGCATCAATAGCTTGGTCTTTCGACGAGATTGCAGCCATCCACATATATCTACTCAAATCATCCACCAACAGCAAGAAATATTTGTTACCTCTTGGTGTCATTGGGGCAATAGGACCACACAGATCACCATGTACCAACTCCAAGCGTTGTTTTGCCCGGTATTCTGCCTGCGCTGGAAAAGAGGTGTGTTTCTGTTTGCCTGCCTGGCATGCCTCACACACCCTTTCAACCTGTCCGAGCTTGGGCAAGCCTTGGACCAGTTCTTCCTTCTCCAGTTTCCGCAGTGCAGCCATATTAACATGACCAAACCTCTCATGCCACCGCCAGGCTACTTCATCTTCGCGCCCACGCACTGCTAGGCACACAGACTGTTGTATCTTCAAATGAAGGAGGTACAACCTGTTTTCAGCCTGCACTATTCTTGCCAGTAATCTTCCATCAGGTTCCCTAATATGCATCACCCCATCATCAACATGAATCTTGTACTTTGCTTCATCAAGTTGCCCAATACTGATGATATCTGTTGTCAGGCGAGGAATAAAATAAGCCCCAACAAACGACCGGGTCTCGCCATTCTTGCGCATAAACTTGATGGTTCCTCGTCCCTCAATCTGAGCCACCAAGTTGTCATCGAACCTGACAGTACCCAGCACTCTGGTATCCAGATCGGTGAAAACAGCCCTGGATCCGGACATATGATTTGTGGCTCCAGTGTCCAGGATCCAGGTTCCCTCCTCTAATTTCTCCTCTTCTTCATGCCGTAAAAACACCTTCTCCTCCCTGATCTCTAGATGAGAACTAGACATCTTGCAGCATGGTTTAAGTGTTGAGGTTTTTACCGGGAACGTCTTTGCCACAAGAAGTGTAGCCTCCTCTTCTTCTTGGACAGCATGTGCTTGCTCCTTCTTGTGCCTTGACGGACACTCTCGCGCCCAATGTCCCATCTTGCCACACCTTCTGCACTCATCACCAGTGACCTTTCCAGCCGGTGGTCCACCTGATGAGCACCCTCCTCTGCCCCGACTGCGGCCACGGCCCCGACCACGGCCACGGTACCCTCCATCATGGCGCCCTGATCTTCCACCCGAGCTGCTGCCAGGATGGTGCTCGATTTCCTTCTTGCGCCGGGCATTCCACTCTTCTTCCGTGAGGTAGAGTCGACCACTGTGCTGAAGTGATCCTGGGGCCTCCTCAAAGGCGTCCTCCGCTGCCCTCAACCTCCCCACCATGTCAGACACAGTGAGGGTTGACAGGTCGAGAAGAGTGGTGATGGAGAGGACGATTTGCTTGAAGCGTGGTGGAACGCTGCGAGCAATCTTCTCCATGATCTTCTCTTCTTCCACGCCAGCTCCAAGAGTGGAGAGTTCCGCTGCCATGCCATTTAGGCGCAGCGCGAAATCTTCAACGGACTCACCGTCATTAAACGTTGCCAAGTCGAACTTCCTCCGAAGCAGCACAGCAGCAGTCTTCTTCATGCGATCATCGCCGACCCGTAGGTCTGCAATGGTCTTCCACGCCTCCTTTGTCGTGGACTTGTCTGCGATCGAAGACACCATCTCTGGTGGCACTGCGCTGCAGAGAGCGTCGAGTGCCATCATTTCTTCATGGATGTCTGCTCCTCCGTGCTCGATGACGTCCCACAACATCCTCGCCCTCAACTTCACCTTCATCAGGAGTGTCCAGTCCGAGTAATTGGTCTTGGTGAGTGTGGGATATCCACTCCCTGCACTCACCTCACAAATTACTCGCTGGACCACTGCTCCATCTTTGGAGGTGTCGTCGCTGGACTTCCTGAATGTCGCACTGCTATCAACAGTTTTCGACATCTTGCTCCTCCTTAGCTTTGATACCAGTTGTTGGAATCTGCGCCGGAGAGACAACCCTGCAGGTTGCCGGCGAGTTCCTACCTCCCAGGTAAGTTCTTCAGGTATGAGAAAAACCTCCCAGGGACTCACACGCACGCGAACTCTTTTGGAGAGGAACACAGCAGATTTGGTGGCGTCCTATTGATTGCCTTTTCTTAGCCTCTAAGGCCATATATTTATAGACTTTCATAAGGAAACAAACTAGCTATTACAAGGGAATAATCCGGACTGCTATCAGTCCTGATCTTGCTGATTGGATCCGTCCATATAAGACTGATCCACTACCATACTAGCTATTTCCTAAAACAGAATAAGTAAACTAGCACCAATCAAGGATTACTTTCCTAACAGGCTTGCCTTCTACTCCAAGCCATATTGGCCATATATAACCCCACACACACATAAGGGTGTGTGGTGTTTCTCATCTATCTTTCTACACTATGTCTAGATACGTACTAAAAAGCAATGTATCTAGAGCCAAAACATCTTATAATTTAGATCAGAGTGTGTTGCATTGTTGAAGAAAAAAATTCATTTCCTTTCTATAATCGCCATAATATTTTTGGGAAAGATGTAGCAGATAGAAGCCACTTGACCGAAAATCTAGAATCATAATCTTCCAAAAAAAATCATTTCCATATACAAGCTGAGAAGTGAAATAGATGAAAGAATAATGGGAATTAACCTTTGGAATCCCAGGCAATGCAGAAGGATAGTGTTGAGATGAGCCTGAGTCATCAGCGCTGTCAGCACCGTCGCCACAACTTCTATCGGTGAGAAGTTTATGGCGTTCCTTACACTCATTAGGCCTTCTGTATATGCACTGCGAAGAAGATGCTAAAATCTTGAATCAAGTAATAAAATATAAAATGTTTTTCAATTAGCAATAGACTATTGCAAGTTTACAACAATTAAGATCCAAAGCCCTGGAATATTATATACATAAATCAGTTACAAAGAGGAACACAAATAACATAAACTTACTCGTAACAGGTTGCAACAAAATAGTTGCTTGGCACATTTTGATGATTCAGGAGAAAAGTAAATGACTGATACCAAATCAAAACAGTTATCCTCAATAAAATGTTACCTTCAATTGGATGATGCTGTTAAGGGCATCACTAACCAATTCCCAGTTTTCACCCATATCATGGACAAGGACAACAAGAGCCTGGTATGAAAGAAAATTAGGGTATTGCCAACAAATAAAAAATAAGACCCACAATATTGCAAAGACAGTAACCTGATCCTCAAAACTTGACCATGGACTTCCAGGACCTGAATGACCAGCTCGCATCTAACAAAAAGATAAGAATTTTAGAAAGCTTTTTCAATAAGAAACACAAACTATAAAAAGCAAAGAGTGGCCACTGTGGCACTGTCTAGTGGCGTGCAGTAAAGTGTGCCTCCCCAAAGAGCTTGGTGGATTTCTTGGAATTTCTAATATCCAAAACCTTGGCTGGGCTCCTCGGTTGAGATGGTTGTGGTTGAAGAAAAAGAGATCCTACTCATCCTTGGACAAATTTTCACGTGCCGGTCCATAAGTGTGTCGAAGTGAAGCATTCTTCTATATTGCTGTGGTTTCAGAGATTGGTAATGGTGCTGCGACTTTGTGTCGGACTGACAAGTATATTTACAGCCAGATCTTGTCCCTCAAGTCTTGGTGTTAGTTCCCAAAAGAAAAAAGGAACAATTGAACAGTTCTAAAAGCTTTAACTAACCTTAGCTGGGTTCAGGATATTGAGGGTGCCTTATCTGCTCAAGTTTTCAGTGTGTTTCACCCTTTTGGATCTCATCTCAAAAGTGGTACTAAAATCAGAGGTGGGAGACACTGACATTTGGAGGCTCTCTGGTGATGGGCATTATTCAGAAAAATCCACCTAGGAAAGCCTGTTTCTTAGTATGGTAATTTTCAGTCCTTATAAGAGGATTTTGAAAACTTGGGTGTCTAGGAAATATCGTTTTTTAATGAGGGTAGTGGTACGTGAAAGGTGTTGGACGGCTGATCAATTGGCACAGAGGGGGCTTCCTCACCCTTCCTGCTGCCCCTTTGTGACCAAGTTGAGGAAAATATTAACCACTTGATGTTGACATGCGTCTTCACACAAGAATTCTAGTTTTTCCTTCTGTGGCCAGTCAGCTTAAACATTATCACTCACCAATCTAATGAGATCTCCTTTGAGGATTGGTGGTGTTAAGGCCCATTAGACTGTCTCCAGTAGAGTGTAAAAAAGGGATGCGGAACTGTATATGACACTGTTTGCATAGAGAAGTTTGAAATGGGGGATGGGATAGGGGATCTGTTGGAGATAGCCTTAGGCCCAGGCCTACTGCCTATATATATTCTATAGTCCATAGGGACTAGTTATCTGTTGTTTATCCCGAGGCAAATCAATGATGGCAAGGTGATGGTTGCAATGGTCAATAGCACTAAACCATCTATGATTATGAGCTTGTCCAAATTCACAACTTCTAAGGCTATTTGGTCTCATATGGACCGTTTTGTTCAAGATAGTGGTGCTCTTTTACATACTCTTATGCAGCAGACTCATGTCATTGAGCAACATGATATGCCCATTGATGAATATTACTCAGCTTTTGATCGTCTTATGAGTGCATTGCCCTCCATGGTGCCTGCTTGTACAGTTGTGCCTTGTCCAACTCATAAGTTCATTGAGAAGTTCTTTAACAACAAATTTGTTATGGGACTTTGAGTTGAATTTGATTCTCTTCGTGCAAGGTTGCTTCATAGTTTTGATACTCTCACCATGGCTCGGGTGTTGTCTGGATTATTTGCTGAAGAGACTCGTCTTAAGTCTATGTCTTCTATTACTGGTGTTGGTTCTCACAGTGTGTTGGTCACTGCTCAGATGCCCAAGAGTACCTCTTCTCAGCCTTGTGAGCATTGCAAAAAGACCACTCATCGCTCCGAGAACTGCTTTGCTAAGTTCCCGGAGAAGTTAGCTGATTTTCGTGCACGTCGTGTTACTCGTGGTCGTTGTACAGGACCATCTCCTAGAGGCTCATTTGTTGTTGCTACTTCGTCTGCTGATGCTTTGCCATCATCTTGGGTTCTTAGCTGTGGAGCCTCATTTCATGTGACATCTGAGCAGTCGTGGCTGACGTCTACTACACATGTCACTAAGGGTGCTCCCATTCAGACTGTTGATGGTACATTATGTGATGTTAACCACAAGGGTTCTCTTTCAAATCCTAATTTTATTGTCCCAAATATTTTCTTTGTACCTGAGTTATCAATGGATCCGCTATCAGTGGGACAAGTTACAGATCACAATTACTTGGTTGGATTTGATGACTCATCTTGTTTTGTACAGGATTGGCGCACAAGGGGTGTGAATATGTGATTGGGACTGATCGTCGCCGTAAATCTTCTCTCCTCTACATCTTGGACACCTTGTGTCTTCCTTCATACCATACATTCACCTTGCTCTTCCAAACCACCTGTCATCCAGACCTACATTCGTCGTTCCTGCTCTATTTCCACGGCTAGTCCTGATACTGATCCTGTTCTAGATTCTTGTACTAACAATATTGGGCCTCATAATGTTTTTAATCAGGGCTATCGTCTTCGTGATCGTGGCTCCATTGAACCTCTGGATCGACACGGTTTTCCGCGAGCTGGTGCGGCAATTGTTGAACCATCCACTTATCAGGAGGCTTCTGGGATTCCTGAATTGTAGTTTGCTATGATCAACGAATTGTCTGCTCTTGAACGCACTAGCTCGTGGTTTTCAACAGATTCAAGGACTTGATTGTGAGGAGACTTTTGCACCTATTGCACATATGACTATTGTCTGTACCTTGATTGTAGTTGCAGCCTTATATTCTTGGACTATCTCTCAGATGGATGTCAAAAATAATTTTCTTAATGGTGATCTGCATGAAGAAGTTTATATGCATCCTCCTGTGGTTGATGCTCCCCCAGGGCATGTTTGTCGTCTCCGACGCGCCTTATATGTTCTGAAACAAGCTCCTCGTGCTTGATTTGAGAGATTTATTTTTGTCATCACAGCTACTAGTTTTTCTTCTAGTGATCATGATCCTAAATTATTTATTCATATCTCTCCAAAAGGCCGCACTTTACTTCTATTATATGTGGATGATATACTGATTACAAGTGATGATTCAGAGCATATTTCTCATGTTAAGAAGCATCTTAGTAAGGAATTTCAGATGGCTGGTTTGGGTCCTCTTACCTATTTCTTAGGCATTGAAGTTCAACAGACTCCAAAAGGTTTTAATCTGGCACAGTCCAAGTACATACAAGATCTTGATCGCTCTAGACTTACCGATACACACACAGTTGTGACACCAATGGATATTCATTTACAACTTCGTCCGACTAACGGGACACTACTAGCAGTTCCATCTTGATATCAACATATTGTGGGCAGCCTTGTTTATCTCACAATCACCAGGCCTGATATTGCTCATGATGTTCGTGATCTCAGCCAATTTGTATCAACACCTACCTCAGTTCATTATGGTCATTTGCTTCATGTGCTGAGATATTACGCGGAACAAGATCTGGATGTTTACTCTATGCTTCTGATAGCCCAATTCAGCATCATGCTTACTGGGATGCCACTTGCATAGTTGCATAGTTGTTAAGGCGGTAAGTCGAGGTAAGGCGAGTGATCCCATTGAACGTCGCTCTATTACACGTTATTGTATTCTCCTTGGATCCTCTCCTATTATCTGGAAATCCAAGAAGCAAGCGACAATATCTCATTCAAGTATTGAAGCAGAACTTTGAGATCTTGCTATTACTACTCCTGAAATTATTTGGCTACGCTGGCTCTTAGCTGATCTCGGTGTCTCTTGTGACACTCCTATACCTCTGTTATGTGATAACATGGGCGCTATACAGATTTCCCATGATCCAGTGAAGCATGAACTTACTAAACACATTGGTGTTGATGCATCGTTCACTCGGTCTCATTGTCATCAGAAAACTATTGATCTTCAATATGTACCCCCAGAATCTCAATTGACAGATTTCTTCACCAAAGCGCAAACCAAATCACAACATCAGTTTCACTTGATCAAACTCAATGCTTCAGATCCTCCACTTCCACCTTGAGTTTGAGGGGGTGTTAAGGCCCATTAGGACCGGGCCTACTGCCTATATATATTCTATAGTCCATAGGGATTGGTTATCTATTGTTTATCCCAAGGTTAGTAATAGGTGGGACAGAAGCTCAGGGAGGGTGTCTGATCACTTAAGAAAGGGTCTGGACTACATCATCTTAGAGGTCTGGACATTGTGGAATCTTCATAATGGTTGTGTGTTTAATGGTGCACCTCCTAACCTAGCTAGAGCACTACTGCTTGCTAGTAAGGAGCTTCATTTTTGAGGTTTCTCAGGGGTGAGAGGCATCAATCGCCTCCTTGCCCAGGGGCCGATTGTGTATTGATTGTGATAGTGGTCAACTCCAAATATTGTTATGGGCACGACTGTTTGTGATAATAACTAGAATGATAATTACCAAAAGATAATAATACCTTGAGTCCTTTACTTTTTCTTCCACGGGTGCTGATTTTTATAACCCTCGTAGGATTTGCCATGTTGCTCATTTGTGATGCAGCAAGAGAGGCCATTGGACCAATTGGTTTAAGAGCTTCCAGTGAAATATCTGGTGCTTGATTCAACAATTTAGGCTTCTTAGCAGCATGTAGGCCATTAACCACTGTTGATAAATCAATAACACCTAACATGTGAGGAGCCATTCACATTCAAATGATAAGAACAAGTTGTGCCCATGTGACATTAGTGAAAATATGATGATGAAGTATGCTATCCGAAGAATAGATAAGAGAGTACCAAAATTCCCATTTGTCTCCTGTCTCTTTTTAATATAATCCTTCTGGTACAGAATAGAGAAAACATGTTAGAAACTAAGTATAGTGATGTTAGGTTATCTTGTCGAATTCCCAGATCTCAGCATTAGAACACACAGAAGAGCACTACACTACATGATGCACGTCTAAATTCAATTAGTAAAAATATTTGTTTTCAGAACCTTAAATCATTTCAGACCATTGTTGAGCAATTTGTGACTAAATAGAAGTATGAATATCCACCACAAAACTTAAATCTTGATATAAGATGTAGTTGCAAACATAGTTATCAAGGTGACATAAGGCGATCGACCCCCTTTTACCTTTTTAGACAATGAAGCGTAAAACAAGGCGACGAAAATTATTTTTTAGATAAATATAAAAAATAGGAACAAATATTTTATTTATGTATATATATATATATATACATAAATCTTAATAAGTAAGCTAGCACAATCATAAAGCCTATTAGGCCCATTTCAGCCTAGTAGAAGAGAGAAACAAAACAAGAAAAAAAAACCCAGGTACAGCCCAACCCAGCCCAACATACCAGGGTTAATCTAACCAGCTGCCTATCCTCTCTCTCTCTGTCTCTCTCTCTCTCAGGCTCTCAGCCGCTCTCTCAACCGCCGCCGTCGTTCTCCTCTCTGTCCCTCTCCCACGCGCCGCCGCCGCCGCCGCACTATTCTCTCTCCCTCTCCCCAGCACGCCGCCGCTGTGCCTCGCCTTGATGGCAACAGACGCCTTACGAGTCCAAGCTCGCCTTACCGCTTAAGTGACGCCTTAATAAACTTGGTTGCAAAGATCTATTCCAAGCAATATAATCAAATATAGCAGAAATAATATACCTGCTCATACTGAGCTATCATATCGATCTGAGATCTATGATCATAATTGCCCTGAAAAAAACACCAGAAACTTCCTCTATCAAACAAAGCCAACAACAAATATAATTAAAATTTTGCACAAAGCATTAACCTTTCCAGGAGCCCTCAACGAACAAGATTCGGACACATTTGGTAGTGCCTTGTACCCTGGGTGCTTAGTCTTTTTCTTCTTTTTAGATTTTGTCGACACCTCACTACCATCATACAACAATTGCCTGTCAAAATCAACAGTGGACTCTATATCTGCATTCTTCCTAGAAAATGACCCTCCATGTAATGAACTTTGATCATCTTGACAGGAGTTTGTATCTCCACTAGATGCGTCCGTTTTATTTGTGAATTGAGGGGTCCCAGAAGCACCAGCAGGAAATGGACTCACAACCCGCTGCCTAGCTGCTGTGCGGATGCGTTTTATAGGAATGGAGAGGAAGTCTGTTTGTTTGCCATTCGATAAGAGTTGCTGGTTTCCTGATTTACTTTCCAAATACAGTGGTTCGTAAGGACTGTCAACACCAATTTCATATGACCTTGCGCCATTCATCCTCTGAGGCAAATGGTGCTTCTTTTTGTGACTATTTTTTGATGCCAAACCACCATTATAAGCTCCAGGCAATAAGTAGGTGTGTGCCTCACTTTCGTCATCTCCATATGCATTCTCCATAGGGACATCTAGACCAAATTTAGGGTTGGCAAGAACATGAAAAAAACACATAATAACACAGTAAATTAGAGAATAGTGGTATACAGTTCATGTTGGTAAGAATATGGAACACATAATAATACCTGTGACAGATGCATATGTTGATGGCTCATAATCATCCTTGAGTACAGTGTCACCAATTTTCTGGAACAAATATATAAGTCCGTTTTTACCACAAAGAAAAGGGCAGAAATGTAAACGGACATAACAGTATTGTGTCAACATGTATCTTATAGCCATTTCTTGTTAGCAATTTAGTGTTGACAAAGTAGCTATTAACACCCAAGATTCTATATCCCATAATACCAAACAAAATACATAAAGCAGATACTTGGGAAGAGACTAGTGCATTTTGTAACTCCACTGCTTAACATTGACACATGAAACTTTCTTCGAAACCAGCAATTGAAGATCAATCACAAGTGAAACGACAGCAACAACAAAGCCTTTACTCTTAAGCATGTTGAGGTACACTAGTGAATGATGCTCAACAAGAGCCATAAGAACCAGAGAGAGAGAAAGAAAGCGAGAAAGACAAAAACAATTTAGTAACATAGTATTACTGTTAACCATTGCAAAATGATACACAAGTGAAACACTTGGCCATGTGTTCTACCAAAAATATAAATGTTTCAGTGTGTGCTCAAGTTTTCGACATTTAAGGGCATGTTTGCTTTGCTCCCAGACTGCTATGCCTGGCACGAGCATCGCCCTTAGGCATCCGGTTTCGGAGGCAGGCAGCTCGCCTGGGATGCCAGGAAGCAAACACGCCCTTAACAAATAACCTGATGATCAAAAAATGCAAGGGCGTAATTCAATAAATCTTAGAGTACCACGAGTACCTCGTTACCTTGTTATTATAAATAAGGAGACGGTCCATAGACTCCCTGTATGCCTGCATTGCACCGGGTGCTACGCCATAAAAGAGATTTGCCTGAAATTAGGGGGGGGGGGGGCATTACCATTTTTTTCACCTCCTGTGAGATCATATCAGGTTTTACTTTTTATTTAAAAAAATAAAAAATAAAAAACTTGATCAACCTAGGGTAGATGGCATTGTGCGAATAGGCACCCAAATTTGAGCCAAAGGAGACACAAGTCTGTCATGTACGGTCGCACATACAAGCGCGCCCGTGAAACGCGTCGGGCAGCTGAACGCGCTGGGCGCGCGCGAGAGCTGGACGCGGCCAGCAGCTAAAGAAGGAAACAGCAGCGCAGAAGGAAAGGAAGCAGAGCAGAGGGAAAGCAGTCCTAGAATAAAGTGATTGACAGCGGCTAAATAGGAAAGTAGCCAGGGGCTAAGAAGGGAAGTAGGATATCCTTTTCCTAGAATAAAGAGGTTTCCTTCTGCAGTAGGGATAAGAAGGAAAATAGGGTTGCTATTACTATAATCAGGGAGTAGTTTCCCTCCTTGTGGTCGGCCATTTGGCTATAAAAGCCTGTGCCAGCCCACTGGAGAATGACAGCAAGAATTTACCCATAGTCTTCTTCTCCCTACCGATCTCAAGCCACCAGCAGAAGGGTATAACTTTGTGGTGAGGTCTGGAGCGCGACTACGAGATACGTAGTCGCGGTCCGGCGACTCTGGGAGCCGAGACACTTGACAGCCTGGTATCACGATCCCGGCGATCCTCTCCTCCACGTTCCACTTATCTGCCACCAGCCGACCCACTCCCAGCCGCTGCGCCACCATCACCCACATCTTCGTCCGCTGCTTCCTGTGTTGCGCCCATGGCCGACAACAGCGACCTCAGGGTCACCATTGTGCAGCTCGCCGAAAGCGTCAAGGCCGTCAAGGCCCTTCAGGCGACCGCGGAGGCCAACGCCAGGGCCATCCTCGAGCTGTCCGGCTCCAAGCAAGTCGTGGGCGAACACAAAACCGACCGGCCACCTCCACGTTTCCAGAAGCTCGATTTCCCCAAATACGATGGCAAGTCCAACCCCCTCCTTTTCATTAATCGGTGTGAGTCGTACTTCCACCAACAGCGAATCATGGAAGAGAAGGTCTGGATGGCGGGGTACAATCTGGAGGACGGCGCCCAAATGTGGTGGATCCAAGTCCAGCAGGACGAGGGCACGCCATCCTGGCGCCATTTCACCGAACTCATCAACCTCCGGTATGGACCACCACTTCGATCCGCGTCGCTCTTCGAGCTCGCCGACTACCGGCGCACGGGGTCGGTCACAGAGTACCAAGACCAATTCCAGGCGCTGCTTCCCCGCGTCGGGCACCTGGAGGAAGCACAAAGGGTCCAGCTCTTCACAGGCGGCCTGCTACCCCCGCTCAGCCACGCCGTCCGCATCCACAACCCGCACACGCTGGCGGCTGCGATAAGCTTGGCGCGACAACTAGAGTTGATCGCGCACTCAACGCCGGTATCACCACCGCCGGGTCGTGCCGCGCGCACCGCCGCAAGGCCCTCAGCCGCGCCTCGCCCTGCCAGCACCGAAACTGGCCCCGGCGCCGCCTCCAATGAAGCGCCTCTCCCAAGCGGAACATGTGGAGCGACGGCGCCTCGGTCTCTGCTACAACTGCGACGAGAAGTACACACGTGGCCACAACCGCACCTGTCGCCGTCTCTTCTTCATCGATGGGGTGGAGCTCTCCGACGCCGACGACGCTGCAGGGGCCATAGACCAGGACACCGAGGCGCCTGTCTTCTCCCTCCAGGCCTTGGTCGGGGTCCCCGTCGCCGAAACGATGCAGATCGCGGTCGCACTTGGGCCCACGTCGCTGGTAGCTCTGCTGGACTCCGGCAGCACACACAACTTCATCTCGGAGACGGCGGCCCAACGCTTCAGCCTATCGCTGCACCAGCGACCCCGCCTAACGGCCATGGTCACCAACGGCGAACGTGTTACATGGGCGGGCGTCATCAAGGCAACACCACTCTTCATCGACGGCGCACCATTCCCGACCGACCTCTTCGTGATGTCGCTGGCAGGCTACGACGTGGTGCTGGGCGCACTGGGACCCATCATCTGGGATTTGGCCAACCACAGGATGACATTCCAGCACCAAGGGCGCACTGTTTGTTGGTCCAGCGTCCCGACACCATGCCCGCCGACTCTCAGCGCTACCACAGCCAGCGAGCCCCTCCTGGATGGGCTCTTGGCCACCTTCGAGGACATCTTCGTCGAGCCCACAGGACTACCTCCCAAGCGCGCGCATGACCACCACATCATCCTCAAGCCGGACGCCCAGCCGGTGGTCGTCCGCCCCTATAGGTACCCGGCGGCGCACAAGGACGAGCTCGAGCGCAAGTGTGCCGCCATGATCGAGCAAGGCATCGTCCGTCACGGCGACTCTCCGTTCTCGTCGCCGGTCCTCCTCGTCAAGAAGCTAGACGACTACTGGCGCTTCTGTGTCGACTATCGCGCCTTGAATGCACTCACCGTCAAGGACGCGTTCCCCATTCCAATGGTCGACGAGCTACTCGATGAGCTCCATGGCGCGCAGTTCTTCTCCAAGCTGGACCTTCGGTCCGGGTACCATCAGGTGCGCATGCGGCCGGAAGATGTGCACAAGACGGCATTTCGCACCCACGACGGCCTCTACAAGTTGCGGGTGATGGCATTTGGGCTCTGCAATGCCCCGGCTACGTTCCAGGCCCTCAAGAATGACGTACTTCGGCCTTTCCTGCGTCGTTTCGTCCTCGTCTTTTTTTACGACATTTTGGTCTATAGCAAGACATGGGCGGATCATCTTCGTCACCTTCGGGCCGTCCTCAACGAGCTACGCCATCACCATCTCTTCGTCAAACGAGCCAAGTGCTCCTTTGGCGCCTCTTCAGTCGCCTACCTCGGCCATGTGATATCTGCGGATGGAGTCGCCATGGATCCAGCTAATGTGAAGGCCATCCTCGACTGGTCGACTCCTCGTTCGGCTCGAGCCGTCCGTGGCTTCCTCGGCTTAGCAGGCTACTACCGCAAGTTCGTCCACAACTACGGCACTGTTACAGCGCCCCTCACTGCCCTCCTCAAGAAGGTTACTCTTGGGACAACGAAGCAGCCGCGGCGTTCGTGGCCCTCAAGACCGCGGTCACCACAGCCTCGGTTCTGGCCATGCCAAACTTCGCCATGCTCTTCATCGTCGAATGTGATGCGTCGTCCCACGGGTTCGGCCCCGTCCTGGTACAGGATCGGCACCCAGTCGCCTTCTTCAGCCGACCCGTCACCCCACGACACCGCGCCCTCGCCGCTTACGAGCGGGAGCTCATCGGCCTTGTCCAGGCAGTGCGGCATTGGCGACCGTACTTATGGGGGCGACACTTCACTGTCAAGACGGACCACTACAGCCTCAAGTACCTTCTCGACCAGCGTCTGGCGACGATTCCGCAACACCACTGGGTCGAGAAGCTCTTGGGCTTCGACTTTTCGGTGGAGTACAGGTCGGGTGCAACAAACACCGTCGTCGACGTCCTCTCCCGCCGCGATACGGAGGAAGGCACCATGCTGGCCATCTCCGCGCCCCGATTCGACTTCATTGATCGACTATGCCACGCACAGGCCACGGATCCCGAGCTGGCCGCCATACATGTCGAGCTTCGCAGGCAAAAGAACGGCGTCGTGGGCCATGGTGGATGGCATGATAGTGTTCGATGGGCGCCTCTATATCCCACCTGCCTCACCGCTCCTGCAGGAGATCCTGGCCACAGTCCATGACGACGGCCATGAGGGTGTCCATCGTACTCTCCACCGACTCTGCCGCGACTTTCATTTCCCCAACATGCGCAGTTGGGTGCAAGACTTTGTGCGGGCATGTGCAACCTGCCAGAAGTACAAGTCCGAACACCTCCACCCGATGGGATTACTGCAGCCTCTACCGGTGTCATCCATCGTCTGGGCGGACATAGGTCTCGACTTCGTGGAGGCACTACCCCGCGTGCACGGCAAGACGGTCATTCTTTCCGTCGTGGACCGCTTCAGCAAATACTGCCACTTCGTTCCCTTGGCGCATCCATACACCGCCGAGTCCGTGGCGCAAGCATTCTTCACCGACATAGTGCGCCTCCATGGGATCCCACAATCCATTGTATCCAACCGGGACCCAGTATTCACCTCGGTGTTCTGGCGTGAGCTCCTACGCCTCATGGGCAAAAAAACTACACATGTCGTCGGCATTCCACCCCCAGACGGACGGCCAGACAGAGGCACCAAACCGTGTCATTATCATGTACCTACGGTGCTTCACCGGGGATCAACCCCGACAATGGCCGCGTTGGCTGTCGTGGGCTGAGTACATCTACAACACCGCTTACCAGTCCTCACTCCACGAGACACCATTCCGGGTGGTCTACGGACGCGACCCGCCTTCCATCCGCTCCTACGAGCCCGGTGAGACTCGTGTGGCGGCTGTCGCCCAGGAGATGGAAGATCGTGCGGCCGTCCTCGACGATGTCAGGTACCGACTCGAACAAGCACAAGCAGTACAGAAGAAACACTACGACAAGCATCACCGCCAGGTGTCCTACCAGGAGGGCAACTAGGCTCTTCTTCAGCTCCGTCAGCGCCCAGCCACATCCCTGCCGCATGCGTCCAAGGGAAAACTCAAGCCTTGTTACGTCGGACCATACCGCATCACGGAAGTCATCAACGACGTAGCCGTGTGTCTGCAGCTTCCGTCGGGAGCCCGTCTTCACGATGTGTTCCATGTCGGCATGCTCAAGAAGTTCGTCGGCACCCCACCAGCCACTACTCCACCAATGCCCCATAAAGTCCATGGTGCGGTTGTGCCAGAGCCCGCAAGTGTCACGCAAGCTCGCCTGGCACGCGACATTCGCCAGGTGCTTGTCCAGTGGAAAGACGAGCCTGATACATCAGCAACATGGGAAGACCTCGACGATTTCCGCGTCAGGTACCCAGACTTTCAGCTCGAGGACGAGCTGGACTTCGACGGAGGGGGAGATGTCATGTACGGTCGCACGTACAAGCGCGCCTGTGATACGCGTCGGGCAGCTGAACGCGCTGGGCGCGCGCGCGAGCTGGACGCGGCCAGCAACTAAAGAAGGAAACAGCAGCGCAGAAGGAAAGGCAGCAGCGCAAAGGGAAAGCAATCCTAGAATAAAGTGATTGACAACGGCTAAATAGGAAAGTAGCCAGGGGCTAAGAAGGAAAGTAGGATATCCCTTTCCTAGAATAAAGAGGTTTCCTTCTGCAGTAGGGATAAGAAGGAAAGTACAAAGTAGGATTGCTATTACTATAATCAGGGAGTAGTTTCCCTCCTGGTGGTCGGCCATTTGGCTATAAAAGCCTGTGCCAGCCGACTGGAGAAGGACATCAAGAATTTACCCATAGTCTTCTTCTCCCTACCGATCTCAAGCCACCAGGAGAAGGGCATAACTTCGTGGGAGCCGAGACACTTGACAAAGTCTGAGAGATGTAACCCATGTCTCCCACCAACTGAGCTAGGAACAGTTGTTGTATCAAGTCTATTTACTAGCACTTTGATGAAATGAAGAAAAAAGTAAAATGGTATAAACAAAGAAACAGAGTGTTCAGAGAGAGTACTTCTGAAAGTTGATCAGGTACTTTCAAAATGCCAAAATCATTTAGCCTGTCAGGAGTTGATGGTGCTTCGGCTAATGGCAGAAATTCAGATGCATTAATGTTATACTCAAGAAACCTAAGTGCAAAGCTCTGAATAGGAGACTGGCGCGACTTTTCTTGCTCCAAACACTCCTCATCCTGTACAAATTCAAATGACACCTCAATATCATATGCGATTATGCAAGATACACCAAGCTATATAAACATGAAGCTCAAGTGTCAAGAGCCATAAACAATTCCATTAAACTGCGACGCTTACAAATAAGCATGACGTTTTTAAGGCTATCTCCAGCAGCTTACACATCCCTATACCCATATTCAAACTCCACTCTATGAACAGTGCAAAAGTGTGTTTTGGGTGACCATATGGATGAACTGCTGGGCACGGTCTAAGCATTCTGGCACACTAAAAAAATAATCAGCACATTCATTTTGCTTACCGCTTTTCCGGATTTGAACCCACCAAGCTTATTTTCCTCTAGCTCATTCGGTTGCTCGATTTTTATTGGTTTAGGAATACCACCACTAGCTCGTAAAGTATGGACTGAACACCAAAAGTTCATAATACCATTGGCTAGAACTCTAGCAACAGATTTCTGCTTTCTCTGAATGCTTGCTTCTTCAAATACCGCTCGACCTCTAGAAGAAATCCAATGGGACATCTGTGCTGCAACTGTATTTTTCCACAAACGCTCCTATTATAGAAGCAAGTTGTTCAAATAAGCTTTTCGAATCAACGATGGGGAGCTGCAAAATATTTCAGTTTATAGAAGGAACACTTGAGGAAGAACCTGTGTGAAGTCATTTGCCATCCAGACCATCTCCTCCAGAACAAAATCCCAGTGGCTCTTCTGCTTCTTCTCTAAAGAAATATTGCAGAGAGACCATTCACCAGCCCTCTTAATATTTGCCTGTCCCAAGTAATGTGTTTTCCCTTTTTAGAAGCAAAAAATAGCACTATGAGAAAGGAGGGGATTAGATACTAGGTATACCTCTATATACCGTGCCCTTCTGAGGATAGCATCTTCGTGATCCTTCTTTGCCACGACAGAATCTTCATATTCCTTCTTTGCTACCTTCTCCTGATCTCTGCTAGATTTATCAACATCATTTTCTACAAAATTACTCACATCGCCTGCGTCTGAAGCAGGGGGCACAATAACAGACACTAGCTTTTGGGCAACACTCAATTCACTTGCATTGTTTCCGTCAGAATCTTTGCATTCCTCCATGTTCCCTTTTCCCTGATTAGAAGAAGCAAGCTGTTCTGCGTTATTTTTTGAATCTACTGCATTGTTAGAAACTTCTGTTCCATCTCTTGCATAAAAGGAATTGCTAAATTCAGGATAGACAGGAGTAGAACTGTCATTCAAAATGACAGGCCCACTACTAACTTCCAGTTGACAATCTTTCTTGTCATCCTTGTCATCAGGTAGGATCTTATTCAAGCCTTCATCAGCCATTTCATCTGCATTCACTGGTACAAGATTCTCATTTTGGTCTGGATGTTCAGTAACAGCTTTGGCAGCATATTCATGAATTGGATCAACTTCATTTTCATTCAAACTAGCACTTTTCACAGCAGAGTAAGGTGCTGCACCATTGTTATCCATACCATATGCATGAACGTCAACCACACTTACCATAGATGGGTTATTACCTGCCTTCTCAAGAGTTTGTGCTTCTTTCAATATTTCATTGGATATATATGGGAGAGAACAAACTATCCTTGAAGCAGCTACTTTTGAAATAGCATCTGGGGATTCCACAGAAACAAATGCAGTAACCATCTGATCACTTACAGTAAGACGAGAATTATCCGGCACACTGTTTGGTGAAATCTCAATAGCAGGACTACCATTGTTGCTGTTTGATAACTCATTTTTCGGTGCTTGATTGCCTTCAGGAATTGCTTGAACATTTTCTGTCTCCATTTCCACCTTATCATTCAGTAATGATGCATTTGTCACCAAATTTTTAGAGTTAGGACTAGTCGGTTTTGAATCACCAATGGATGAAACACCATTATCCTCAGTCTTGGTTTCTGGGATTAATCCTGTCACATCTTTTTGCTGAGAACTTAATGGAGGAATTGGTGGATACCTAACAGATACACTATATGCATTCTCTCTGATAGGCTTTGACCTACGTCGTGCATACGCTTGGCTCTTTGGACCAAGACGGTACAACCCAGAATCTTCTTCTTTTGCATTGTTCTGACCATCACAGTGCAGGAACTGCTCAGCTTGAGCTGAATTAGTTCTCTTTGTTCCACGTTTCACAATTTTATCCACACCCATGCTGCTGGCATCTCCATCCAAAAGCGTAATATTATCGGCTGTATTGCCTTCACGGCACAATGAATTTCCTGGCTTGTCGTTACTTTCAACAGAATCCCCATGAGGTGATGTAGCAAATGCAGAACTACCTTTGGCCTCACTGCAGTACAACAGATATTAGATGAATAAACAATGTTATCAAATGATAGATTAGTAATTAGGATGAATAAACAATGTTATCAAATGATAGATTAGTAATTAGGTATCACCTTATCACATTTTGTTCAGCTATCTGTTCTGTCACAGAAGTGGACTGTACACTAAGGGAAGCTACATGGCCAAGTTTGAAATCCAAGGGATTGCCTCCCTGCAACAATAAGTAAACAAACAAGGAAAAAAGTTCTGACGCAAATTCAGTGTGCAAACCATAAGGATGACAACGCAAACCTTCTCCAGAAATTCAAGCTCTCTCCTTCGTTCTTCACGAACATCATATTCCTGCCTGGAGTTTTGCATTACTGAGCATCAGGTATGCAGAGAACCAATATGCAAGTTCAGAGCAAGGTCTATTAGTTTATGTACCTGAGCTCGTCCTGAGCTTTCTCTATGGCTGCTCGACGTGGTGAAGCTTTAGTGTCAATGCTCACACCACATTCAGCAATACCTCCCATAGAGCACAGCTCAATAGCCACTAGACCAGAGAAGCATGGTTTGCCCATGCATCATTATATGTGCATATAGTCAGCAGTGTGTGCCATTAAACTGCACAGTATCCTCTCAGATTCCCAAGTCCAGAAAAGAGACACGCTGTTTCCTGCAAACCAAAAGCCATTCAACATACGCCCAATTGATGATATAACAAACAATGAACCACTCGGAGTTTCTAACAGAAACGTAGTCTATTCACAACAATGCAATGAGCCAATGACATACTTTGACATAACAGCATGTGACAAACAAACGAGAGCAAGCACTGCAAATGACATGGCATCCCTTGCCAAATTAACAAGAAATGGCAGCATTTGCCTTATCAAGTAATAAAAAAATATGACCTGAGAGGCTGCTTAAACGATGTTATTAGTTTCCAACCAGAGGAAAAGTCCAGGACCGTCAGAATAAGTACAGAAAAAATCACATTTTTGAGCCCGCCCACACCATTTTCCCAAAACTGAAAAGTGGCATGACGTGCTTTAGGCTCATGCACGTTACTAGTTAACTCTGGCTCAGGGACTATTACGTGGAGCGGACCAGTGCATGTACCACCCCACGCCCGCCAAAACCCAAATGCAGAACAATTCAGCAGCAACCAGCGCAGTCCCCCCGCACTGACCACTCGGACCTCCCACATACAGCACGGCACGGCATTCTACATACCTGAAATGCAACCCTACGGGTCTGTGGGGGGGCAGAGGGTGCCAAATGGGGCGCCCGATTGAGCAGGGAATGAACCTGCACGGCCCCACGCCAGGAGCTAGGGTTAGGGTTTGGGGCAGGGGAGCTCGGGGAAACCCACGAGGCAGTGTGCGGAGGGCTGAGAGGCACCTGTGGAAACCTCAAGAGCGGAAAAGGCCTCGCCGGAGGCGGTGGTGTCGACGATAGAGATCGGGCGCGGTGGAGCGGGGTTGCAGGGGCAGGGGCAGGGGCAGGGGCTGGGGCTGGGTGGTGCGTCGTCCGTATGCAGGCGAGGAGGTGTTTTTTCCCTGGGGAAGAAGGGGAGGGAGGAGAAGGTGGTGCGCTCGGCGCGACGGGACGCGAGACGGGCCGTTCCGGTTCGGTCTGGTGCGTGTGAAGTGGTCCGATCTGACCCGGTGGCCTGTGGGGTTAGGTTCGGGTTGCAGGACTTGTTAGGCATGGATGAAATTGCTTGTGGTTCGTTGGTTCGCTCGGTTCATGATCGGCTCTGTTTGTAGAAGTCGTTTAAAAAAGGGTGAATAGGTGAAATCTGAAATTTATAACTTTAAACACACGCTACAAGCTGGAGTTAGCGTTAGAGCGAATATCAAGTCCGGGAGAGAGGGAAAACAAATCAACCAAGAAAATAAAGTGGATGACACGGTGATTTTTATCGAGGTTCAGTTCTAAAGAACCTAGTCCCCGTTGAGTTGGTCACAAAGATCAGGTCTCTTTCAACCCTTTCCCTCTCTCAAACGGTTATTTAGACTGAGTGAGGCTTCTTCCTCAGTCTCACGGGTCACTTAGACCCCGCAAGGATCACCACACAGTTGGTATCTCTTGCCTCGCTTACAAAGCACTTCAGAGTAAGAAGTGAGAAAGAAAATAAAGTCAAGCCAAGCCAAGGAAACAAGAGCAACAAGAAACACAAGTGATCCTCTCACGAGTCCTAATGCACTAGAATTGAATTGGGGACTTTGATCGGATCGGTGGCTTTGATTTGTGGCTTTGAGTGTTGCACTTTGCTCTTGTATTGAATGAGAAGTAGTAAATGCTTGGATGGTTGATGTGGAGGTGGTTGGGGGTATTTATAGCCCCAACCACCAAAACAACCGTTGCGGGTGGTTGTTGTTGATGGGCGTACCGGACAGTCCGGTGCGCCAGCCACATCACCCAACCGTTAGGGTTCTGACGCAGTGGATCGTTGGAGCGCTGACTTCTGGTGGCACCGGACAGACATTGTTCCTTGTCCGGTGCGCCTCTAACCTCTACTCTGACTTCTGTCGTGAACTGTAGCGCTGTCAAAGCACTGTGCAGTCGACCGTTGCGCGAAGGAGTCGTTGCTCCGCTGGTGCACCAGACAGTCCGGTGGCACACCGGACAGTAGGACTGGGCATTCGGTTCTTCGATTCGGTTCGGTTCCTCGGTTCTTGTACAAATTCGGTTCTTCAAAAAACTAGAACTGAAATAGCAAGATAAAGAAATCAGAACCGACTAGTTCGGTTCTCGGTTCTTCGGTTCGGTTCCTCGGTTCTAACCGAACTGTAACAGCCACTCTAAAATTCTGAATAACGACAACTTTTGTGAGAAATTTCAGCAACATCTCCCCACAAACAACCATAAGTGCACAATGACCATAATTTCATAGATAATATATGGATAATTAGAGGTTCAACATAAGTCGATAACACAACATCTGAAGTTACAAACACATGTAACAAATTGAATCTAATACTTTTGGGTCTTTCGGTTCTTTGGAGTGCAGAACCGAAAATATCTCATTTATTTCGGTTCTCAAAAAACCAGAATCAAATTTTATAACGGTTCCTTCGGTTCGGTTAGTTCGGTTTCGGTTCTCGGTTATTTCGGTTCGGTTCCTCGGTTCCGGTTCTTTTTACCTAGGCCTACCGGATAGTCCGGTGAATTATAGCGGAGTGGCACTGAAGAAACCCGAAGGTGAAGAGTTCGTTGTTATACGGTCCTAGGGCACCGGACACTGTTCGGTGGCACACCGGACAGTCCGGTGCGCCAGACCAGGGCACACTTGGTTTTCTTTGCTCCTTTCTTTTTGAACCCTTTCTTTAATCTTTTTATTGGTTTGTGTTGAACCTTTATGCACCTAGGGAATATAATCTAGAGCAAACTAGTCTTTATCTTTACTACTCTATTAAGAAGGGAGTGTCAGCGTCCACAACTAAGGTGCCCCCGCCTCCCCCCGCGCGTGCCCTCGCCTCCCCCCAGTCCGCCCACGCCGCGAGCCCCCGCCTCCCCCTAGTCCGCCCACGCCGCGAGGCCCCGCGCCGCCGTGATTCCCTCCCCACGCTCGCGCCGCGTCCGCAGTGACCGTACCCCTCTTCCCCCTCCGCGACCGCGACCGCCGTCGCCCCCACGCATGACCGTGCCCCCGCCGCCCCCCGCGCGTCTTCCTCCCCGCATGCCGCACGCGCCAGCCATCGCCCCCGCATGCAGCACGCGCCCGCGAGCCCCCGCCCTCGAGCTCGCCCGCGCACCAATCTCGCCGCCGGGTATCCCGCCCGCCACCAAACCGCGCCCCCTGCCCTCGCCCTCGCCCTCGACGGCGCTGCCCTGTGTGATGGCGGGATCCGCGGATGCGCCGCCACCAATCCCGCACCGCCATATTAGGGTTCGCGCAGTGATCCTGCCCCCACCAACGGCGTCACAGAGCCCGCCTACACCAAACTATGCCCCCTGCCCTCGCCCTCGCAAAGGGCAGCGACCGGTGGAGGTGGCGCGCGCGGTGGCCGTCCGAGGTGAGCGAGTCGTTGCAACGCACGAGAGGAATCGCGGGGGCCGGAGGAGCAGCGGCCGGTGGAGGTGGCCATCCGAGGTGAGCGCTCCGCTTCCCCACGACCGGGCTCGCTTGCTCGCTGGGAATCGGGTTTCAGATCCGCGGATGGGGGCTCTAGATGCGGTCGCTGTTCGATCCGGGTTGCGCGGATTTCCCGCTGAATTAGTTGGCACCCGGATCAGACACGTGTTTCATCTGTTGTGTGGTTGCAGCCGTGGAGAATTGTTGCGATTGGGTCTCATTGTTGCGATTGGTACACGTGTGATGTCCCTAACTGAGGGGAGTGAGGATCTGCGTAAGTAACTGGTTTCGAATTTATCGACAGTGGGCTCGCTGGCGTCGGCCCGTCCAGGAGGAGCACGACGGCAATGGAGTCCTCCTTGGGGAAGTCGAGGAGGTCGTCGATGTGGTGAGCCGTTGTTCTTGGCCCCCGCCCAGCCACGCAACCCTCTCCCCCCCGCGAGATCAGCCCCTAACCTGTTTCAACAGATCTGTCCCTCAGTCACGCACCTCACCGCCAACTCGGTGTCCTCTCCCCTCCGTGTCCGGCATGGCGCAGCTCACCTCCATATAGTGCCTCTGCCCATGTGCTGTCATCCTCTCTAGAAAGCTCCACTCAGTCCATGCCCCAGGGCGCCCTCCTCCCTCGAGGGATTCCTGGGCTTCGCAGCTGCTGCGGGCGCTCAAGTGTCTCGCGCAGTCCCTTGGCAGTGGCGTCGTACACTTTCTCGTGTAGTCCCTCAGCGGCGGGGGCGGCTGCGTGCAGTCCCTTGGTGGCGACGTCATGTCTGGGAGTGTCGTTTCAGATGAGGTATAGCATGGCACAACCGACCAAGCTGGGCACTGTAGTGCATCCATCGATCTGATCCAGTCTTGCCACGCCCACCTAAATCCTATCTGATTTGTACACCCGCCTCTCTACTCTACAAGACCTGGAGGACGAGCCCAGCGTGACAAGAAGTTCGATGGTGCGGCAATAGGCCACACATGTAATATATTCAATCCCTTCCCATTGAAACTACAATATTTTTTACTGCATTAGTTAAGAAAGCATACATGTACAATAGATATGCAATATGCAGCAATAGATATAACAAAAGATCTAACAAGTATGGAAACAAACTAAATAAGCATGCCTCAATATAGCAATCGCACAGTTGAGCACCACTTGCTCATAGACATAACACAATGCATATATATGATATAAAATCGATAAAAACATGTAATGGGGTCATCCAATCAGGAGACTTTCAAAAACACTAGGACAGTCAAGTGAGTTGGAGAAAACATTAAATATATATAACAAGTTCCCCAAGCCACATTGGTTGCCTTGCATTAGATGTTATTTTCCAATTTGAAGTCGGTGCATTTTTGTTGACAATTCTTTCTCTTTTTATTTCATTTTTCTATATTATTGTGAATTACTAAACCTTGGTGATAGGCCAGAGCAACTTATTGTGACAGAGATTGCAGTGCCACCTGTTTCTATATGGCCTTCTGTTGTTGTTGGTAATAGTAGAACAGGGTTTGCTTTCTGTTTCTTAAGAGCTACTGTGCTTATCCTCATTTTTGTTTGGTGATTCAGAATAGCAGAATAACCTTGTGATCATGAATTGCAGTGCCACCTAAGCTCGCCCACGCTATGCATGGAAGGAGCGGTCGCAAAGCTCGCCCCAAATCTGCTTTGCCCCCGCCCTGGCTCTCAATCCCGCCATCCTCCAATCCGCCGATACCAGCACCCTTCAACCGGCCAATCAGCCCAAATCGACATCGCTCCATGGATACTGAGAAAGGTTTCCATCGACGGCATGACCTATTTGATAACATGTCAAGCTGGACACCACACCAAACCCCATCCTTCTCTACTCTCGCCTAGGAAGACTACAGTCAGGTACGATGATGCAGTGTATGTAGTTGACAAGCCAGTGTATGTATTTGAAACTTCTACTGTGTGCTACTGGTATCCTAGGTTTTTTTATCAGTTGCATTTTTAACCGATGTAAGATTAAGCAACCGATAATTAGAGGTACACGTGAGCATATGTTTTTTAGCAAATAATTAGAGGTACACTTTAGCAACCTATTTGATAATACACAGTTAAATGTGAAACTTATACCGTTATTGCAATTTTTTGTTTTTTCAATTTAATCATGTGCTTCTGTATCATAAGTTTTTTTCCACTATATAGATTGCTCTTATCAGTTGCTTAATCTTGTGCTTCTGAATCATTGACACTGGCCTGTTATGCTACTCCCTAAGTGTAAGTGAAGATGTACAGTCTCTACCCTCTTTAAATACTGCCAAGACATGCACATTTCTCACTGATTCACTAGCATTTGCAGGAAATGATTGACCAGAAAGAACCATCATGCTTGCTGCTGCAAGTTTGTGGCCTCCAATCCCTCCTTTATGTTCTTGGCTGGTACCATTGTTGGTCGGACAAGATAATTCATTCTTCACACATGGTTCCTTTAGTTGTGAGAGATTTTCTGATTTTATCTGTTCTGTCAAAGGGCACAGATTATTTGCCTCCAGACTTATTTTTGTAAATTCATACCTGGGCAACCTAAATCCAGTGTCTGATCTTCATTCTTTTTCTGTTCAGTGCTAATAGAAGAAGGAATCAATGGTACTGTTGATGCCTGTGACATGTAGGAACGTCTTGGGCCATCAGTTAATCTGCGAACAGTCTTGGAATCTTGGACCTTTTCCCGTTTGACACAGGAGCTGAAACTTAATCCAAGATCAGAGACACCCCATCTGTGAATGGCACTTAGCTTTCCCCCTGAATCACGGTAGAGCAAACTGTAATAGCTCTTCAGTTGGTATATATTATGTTTAACTGTATCATGCTTGACTATTACTTTCGATGATGACAGCTCCTGAAAGGTTGCCATGCCACTTCGAAGTATCTAAAAACTAAGTGCCTCCCTGACATGATGTTGAATGGTTAAATAATTCAAGGTGAAATCGGATCTGTAGGTGTTGATTTCCCCCATTTTTCACTCCAATATTGCATATTCCATTAGCCTGTGCAACCGATTGAAACATGTTTTCAAGAAATCCTTTTTATGAGTGCAGGTGCAGTACAATGTGGCATTCGGCAATTCCTTCCCTTCAATGCTACCGAAGTCTATCTGTTTTTGCTTATTAAACCTACTATTGGTTCAGTAATGGATTGCATATACTAAAGTAGTCCTGAAACATCACATCATTGTCTCTGCACCTCTACATAATTATATTATGCTTAAAGTCTACCACAATTGTTATTTCAACATGAACCACAGGTTGCCCTGAATACTTATTTTTTGTTGCATTTTTATTGACCTTACTGCTAGATGTTGGACTTGGGTCCTAATACAGACCAACAGTAACTAGAGTAGTAGTAGATGGACAACCATTGATTTGATTACTGTGTCTGCCTGCCTCCATTGATTCAAAAAAGAAAAAAATCATGTTGATTGCTTGATGTTGTCCTATTCTCCCAGGTTTCACTAAACAACATGTTTATAATTGTAAATCCATGTGTGTACTCTGATATGGATACTGGTCACATTTCACAACACACACTTTTCGTTAAATTGGTACATGATACTGTACCCTGCTTGAATATCCCATTGAATTTTATTTCTGTAATTCTTGCAGTGTGATCTATTTTACATTTTGATTATGTGGGGTAGACATCTCATGTCGCGATTAGATCACGTCCCATATCCCATATGAACAGTTAAAATAGATCAAACATGGGGATTGGATGAGCAAGAAGATGGTACCAGAACTGTCGGACGAAGATGGGTAGGAGGAACACCATAGGGAGTAGCAGGAGAGCTGCAAAAGGTTGGATTTGAGTTATAGCATGGGCCAGTAATGAGCAAGAAGATGGTACCAGAACTGTCGGACGAAGATGGGTAGGAGGAACACCATAGGGAGTAGCAGGAGAGCTGCAAAAGGTTGGATTTGAGTTATAGCATGGGCCAGTAATAATAAAGCTGGTAGGCAGGTAGGTGAAGATGGAGAAACAAGAGAAGGGGTCTTTAACCTCATGTAGTGTTTTTCTTTGCTTGCAAATATAAAAATAGAAAGTAATGACCAGGTTAAAGCAGTGTCAAATCAGAATTTTGATCTTCAGTGGCAAATTTGAATTTGGTTTTTTAAGGGCAAGTTTGCAGTTGGCGTGTGTGGAAACAGAGGTAAATATGCAACTTTTCTGGGCTATGATGATGTTGTTTATCATGCCTAAGTGCCTAACAACTTAATATGTATATTGTATACTTGTATATTGACATTTTAGTCTCATATTGTTGTCACTTGATACAGGGATTCACAACATATGCTGAGAGGAGGATTGTTGAGGTTGTGCAAGGGGAGGAGCGGGCAGCCTTAAACATGGGGATTGGATGGAGGGGGTTGAACAGGATGATGGAGAGGTTTAAGGATAACATGGAGTTCACCAAGTTGAAGCCGAAGATGGCAGGGATTGACCCTGATGATGTTTACTCTGAAGTGCCCTATGAGAAAGGTTTCCAGTTCCTTTGGAGAATTGAGCGTGAGGTGGGTGGAAGTATGGAACATGGCAACTCTTCTACTCTTCCTTGCAACATTCTTTCAGTAAAATTACTTCAGTATTGGACTAATTTCTAACGTGATGTCTTATGCATGTTGCTTGTATCAGATTGGCAGGCCTGCTTTCGACGAGTTTTTAAAGAAGTACATTGCAACCTTCAAGTTCCAATCAATAGATACAGAGACATTTCTTGAATTCCTCAAAACCAATGTACCTGGGATAGAAAACAAAATTGACCTTCACCTGTGGGTTGAGGGGACTGGTATCCCTCCTGATGCCATGGAACCAGATTCAGCTACTTACAAAAAGATTTGCTCCTTAGCTGCAGAATTCAAATCTGGAAAACTTCCAAGTGAAGATGAGGTGGCAAAGTGGAGTGGGCAAGGATGGGAACTTTACATAAAAAATCTACCAGCAGATGTTGAAGCCTCACAGGTATGGGCTCTTATCAAATACCAATGTTATCTCTCATTTATTGGTGTCTGAGAGTTACCCTGGTGCTTATGATGATTCTATTCAGAATATGATGAGTCCCATAGCACGACACTCTTGTTTTTGTAGTTTACGCTGTATAAATGAACCTTGAATCCTGGTCATGTATTTTAGAAGTTTCCTTTGCTATTTATTCTTTCTGAACATCTTATGAACAGTCGTAATAGGCTAGAGCTAAGCATGTCTTTTACAGTTTTCCTCTGTGTTAGAATTATAGGGGAAATCACTGTGACTTTGGTTATCCGTACGCGAGATATTTCTCTAGATACAATGGATTTTTATTTGTGGCAAATCCTAATGTTCAATTACTTTTCCAGTTTGATAGATACAATTTCCAAGCTTGGGTTGCAGATATCATCTGTCCTGCTTCATATGACTATTGTGATTGATAAAATCTTGGAGAAAGGTACCGTTGAGTACTTAATAGTGCACACGACCATATTGGAGTACTTTACAATTGCAGATAAGGTAATCGGATTGTATCCTGTGTTGTGCAATGTTTATTTTACCTGCCCTCTGCTGTGAACTAAGTATTCAATTTATCACATTGTAACCTATGTCTTTTGTAGACATCAACCTCGGATGCTATTTGTCAACTTATCCCCCTTCTTACTCAAGGGGCATTAATCATAGATGGAGATGAACCTACAAACGCTCCAGAACTACCAAAGAAAGCAAAAGCTAAGAAGAAAAGGTCGAAAGAGCCACTTATTGTTCGGATCATGCAGACAAGGGAAGGATTAAAACTAGGAATTAGTTGCCTCAAGTATGGCAGTGCAAAGGTATATCTGCACAAGTTATTATATTTTAACTTCAGGTCAAACACTTTCTCCGCTACTATCCACTGGTGTTTTATTCAGTGTTGCTTTAGTTTTGTAAATTTCTGTGGTGCTTGTATATCTTTGCAAATTGAATTATGCACTACACCGTACCAAGTCCATCTTTACTGCTCAAGAGGTTACTGTCGGTGGCCATGGGATGTTTTCCTCCCTCCATGATCTCTGAAATGTCTCCCGTATTTATAGATTAGCTTTGGAAGATACACGATTGGCCAAGCTTGAGCATGGATGAAAATTCCCAGATGATCGCAAAGATTGTTGTGGTTTGTAATGATGCAATCATTGGCCACTCTGAGCATCAATATGTTGCTACAGGGATGCCCACAAAAGCTGCTCTGAAGGTATAATTTCTTCATGTGATAAAATTTCCTTTCATTTGGGGTGCTGTTATAGTTAAGTTGTTTTTTTACTGTGAAATTATCTTCCATGTAGCTTTGGAGCAGGAAATGTATATCTGCAAAAGGTTAATAGCAATTTATACAACAAAAGAAAATATGATTTGCCCTCATGTTTCAGCACAATGCTTCCACCACCGCGGCCGTAGAGGCGGAAGCAAGGGGTTGGGCTTCTGTCGGTGTTGGACAGCGCGATGCCAAACGTGCCAGCCACTCTTGCTGCCGTCCGCCTCCCTCTTCCACGATAGGTTCGCCCGCACCGAGCCTAGACGCAGATAGCTCTCGACCGTCCGCTACAGCGCTGTCGAAGGTGAATCTTATTCTCTTCTGCTCACAGGTTGCGAGGCTTGGGCTGAGAAGTTAATTTAGCTGCTCTTTTGACGTGATGGTACGGTTCAGAGACGGTAATGGAGGAGGCCTCGCCCGAGACGGTGGAGGAGCCACTGCTGGTGAGCGCAATCAGAGGGAAAAAGGTTGAGAGGGCACCAATCTGGCTCATGAGGCAAGCCGAGAGGTACATGAACGCAAGTCCACTTCCATTTTGTGACAGTCTTCTATGTTGGTCTGCTAAGCATTTCTGTAATTAACATTCCAGTGCGTATCTCGAAGGAATGAACTAAATTGTTTAGTAGTATTATATAGTAGTAGTCTCCAAAACCGATTGATAAAGTATTTTAGAAATAGAGGAATTAACCAATATTCTTCATAGTAGTGAACATAAATGCTAAATGTTTGTCGAGTGCTGTGATATGTGTCACTTCATGATCTGTTATATAACGTGCTTTCGAACTGGGCCTTATTGCTTAGGAATATGTCCCATATGGTATTCACTACAAGTTTTAATATTAGATTACAGATATCATACTGTACCCAAAAGTTGCCTTCACATGAGATACAAAGCCTGATTTTATTCTTGACCCAAGAAATGCAAACGCCTTGAGACCAAAGAAGGTTGTCATAAGGTCAAGGATAGGGATGGCAGTTGGACCCGTGGGTATGGATACCCGCGGGTTTCGTACCCACCGGATATGGATACGGGTACAAAAACTCACCCGTGGGTCCTATCGGGTCGGATACCCGAAATACATCGGGTCGGGTATGGGTAAAATACTTTACCCACGGGTATCCAGTGGATACCCGAAATATCAATATACCTCTTTAAATGTGCTACATCCACTAAAAATGTGCTACATTCACTAGAAAAACTCACTCGCATGTGTTGTTGATTAATGAATATTAATTTGTGTTGTGTTAACAATCAGCTGTAATGTAATCGAGACCAATGAGACATTGACAATGTTATAACTGTCAACTGTCATGAACTCATTAAGCTTTTATTCTCTATACTCAAATTTAAATTTATTAGATGTGATAATTATGAGTTGAGATATTGTATCGACGTGTAGCCAAATATAGTCATTCTCGTGTTGCATTGGTGCTTAGATATAAAATAAAATATTTTATGCATTTATTATAACACTGACCGGATGTTATTTAGTCCACAATAACATATCCACTGGATACCCGATACCCGGTGGATACCCGATGGGCATGGGTATGGGTACAGTTTCTCGCCCGATTGGCTTGGTGGGTATGGATATTTGTAGAAGTCTCGGGTACAATTTCGGGTCGGGTATTATTACACCCGAACAAAACCCGACCCGCTGCCATCCCTAGTCAAGGAACTAGAAAAGTTATATGTTTTTGTGACAGTATGACCTGAGTTGTCTCTCATAGCTACAATAACTTTCAGGATTACCATCTCTGATGAGTGATAAAATGTGTTAATGGTCATTGGTGCTTAACTGAGTTACCGCCTAACATTTTATATATGTATATGCTTTGTGATAGTATTGGACTTTTTTTCCTTATTGGCACAATCGTTTTTGACTTGTTCTGATTTTCTTTTTTTTCTACCGGCTTGCAGTGCCTCAAGATTCTGAAGGTTTCTGTCAACCTGACATGCACCACGGAATGGAGGTTCGCCTTGGTTTGTCCAAGGGACCTATCTGCCCTAGCTTCAGTTGAGGCAGTGAATGTAGTTCTGCGGTTCTGCCGCACATTGATGCACCTTAGTACAGTACACTCGGGTTAATAAAGACCACATTAGGATGGTGAAACGGTGAAAACTGATGGCTTGCATATGTTCAGAGTGTTATGTTGTAATGAATGCATACTGCGAAGCATCGCAGTTGAGCTTTAGGATCTCTGCAGCTGCAGGTGACTTCTTTCGTACTCGAATTAGAGTTAGCTGTGAATTGCAATTCTTTTGTTATTTTTCTCTAACTTGTACGAGGAAAGCAATCCATAGGAATTTTTAAATATGCAAACAAAATCCATAGGAATATTTGGTGCATGGCTGATTTTTTTCACTAATTATCTAGATCAACTCACTTGTTATTATTGTTGAGTTGATTCTTGATAGCATCACTAAACAATGACATATCCGTGTACAAGTATCCCCTGTTGCAATGCACGGGCATATACCTAGTTAGTCCAATTATTTGTGTAGGGCATTCAACCACCAAAATTATTTATGGGAAAAGGTTAAACTCTATTTCCCTTTCAATCTCCCCCTTTTTGGTGATTGATGCCAACACAAACCAAAGCAAATATATAAGTGCAGAATTGAACTAGTTTGCATAAGGTAAGTGCATAGGTTACTTGAAATTAAACAAATTTATAGTTTTACTTGATATGCATGGTTTGCTTTCTTTTATTTAATATTTCGGACGACGCTTGCACCACTTGTTTTGTTTTTGCAAATCCTTTTGGAAAGTTTTTTCAAAATCTTTTTGCAAATTGTCAAAGGTATGTGAATAAGATTTCAAGAAGCATTTTCAAGATTTGAAATTTCTCCCCCTGTTTCAAATGATTTTCCTTTGACTTAAACAAAACTCCCCCTGAGTGAAATTCTCCTCTTAGCTTTTAAGAGGGTTTTAATAGATATCTGTTGGGGACTTGCTCTCAAATGCTATAAATTGAGAACAAGGCAACACCAAAACATGTTACTTGTTAATGCCCTTCGTCCTTCGAAGCATTATTTCCTCAAGGATATAATGATCTTCAGACGAAGGTCATGAAGGACATATCTTCATCATCTCAACATACATATATGTATAAATATTAACAACGAATGAAGCATATAAAGCATAAAAAACAATGTGAACAATAACATTATCATATATATATTTCTTAGTATATAATCGTAAGTTAATATAAAGACAATATTGAATTACATTTGGTACCTTCGGCTTGACAGAAAACAAAGGTACGGGTGTGACGCAAAAGCAAATGCCAAGTCAGCGTGAACAGTACGGGAGTACTGTTCATCTATTTATAAGCACGGGACGCAGCCCATGTGAAATTACATCCATGCCCTTTACATTTGCTAATGACTCTAAGGTAATCCATCAAGGTCTAAATAGCCATTTCCCCTTTAAGTCGGTTCTCTTTTCTGCTATCATGTCGAAGCTCCCTTGCGCGTAGCTTCGGCGTTGCGTCAACCTTCGTATTGTTCGTGCTTCTCACACTATGGTTCTGATCCGAGTCCGAAGGTACCTATTCATGTATTACACTCCGAAAACATTGTTAAATCATGTTTTTGAGGACCTTCGGAAGACGAAGGCCCCCAACAGTAGCCCCTCACAATATTAATTTGTTAGAATAACGAAATCAGATTGTGATATGGACGAAGGCTCTAAGCCGAAGGTCCGAAAAAACACCTTCCCCTTGCTAGAATAGCAACAGTCAATGATATACGGGGCCCTCCAATTTGGAGCGCACTGGGCGTATAAATAGGAACTCACACCGACTGCACTTGATACACTGCTTGTGCCATTTGCCTTGTTTTCTCAATTTTACAACTTGTGCTTACTAGCGCTTGGTAGCCTTCAAGCTTTTGAGCTTCGGTTTGAAGGACACGTTTTCGACGTTTCCGAAGACAAGATGTCTCAAGACAAGAAGACAGTTGCTGAGACGAAGCTGAGTGAAGAGAAGAAGCTCCTTGAGGAGAAAACTGCTGGATTTGTTGAAACAATAGCGAAAACAAATACAGAGAAAATTACCAAAGAGATACTGGAAGTCTTGTCTGAAGATACTGATGATAGCGACAGCTATGATGTGGAGAGTGGAGGCGAAGACTCTGAAGATCGGCCTTGGCGGCCAAGTCATGCAGTCTTCGGGAAATCAACTATCAAACAAAGTCATCTTGATAATATGAGAGGAAGGTATTTTCGAGATATGTCTATTGTGAGGGCTGACGCAGACAGAGTCGTTCCTGCTCCCGAAGAAAACAAAGTTGTGATCTTCCGAAGCTTCTTCAAAGCTGGACTTCGGTTCCCGTTGAGCAGATTTGTGGTTGAAGTTTTAAAGACAAACCAGATTTTCCTTCACCAGATTACTCCCGAAGCAATTATCAGAATGGGGATCTTCATCTGGGCTGTGAGAAGTCAAGGTCTAGAGCCAAGTGCAAGATGCTTTTGCACTATGCATGAACTTTCGTATGAGACGAAACTCTGGGGTAAAGAACAATATCATAATAGCTTTGGTTGCTATAGCTTTGTCGCTCGTTCTGGCACAAGCTACCCAGTGCCAACGTTTCGGAAGAGATGGCCCGAGGCCTGGATGGAGGAGTGGTTTTACGTGAAAAATGATTTGAAAGCAAAAGAGGACATTAAAGAAATCATCATGTCCCCATCTGGTCCCGCTTCGGCCTCCGAAAACCGAAGGTAGAAATTGATGAGGCAGTCGAAGCATGTCGAAGGGCCTTCAGCACAGTTTGCTCTTTTATTGGGACAAGAGACTTAATTCAAGAGCATGTAGCCTACAGGATATGGCCACTGGTAGACAGCTGGGAAATGCCGAAAGAAACCATCACTAACCCTAGCGAAGGCGGCCTGGTTCAATTGAAATACACCTTCAGATTTGGAGACCAGTTTGTCGAACCAGATGATGACTGGCTGAAGTGCATTGAAAACACTAGCGATGAGCTACTTGGAGCATATTCCAAGTCCGAAGATAATGCACTATCTGCGGCCTTCGGGAGCCGAAAAAAGAAAAAATTAAATAGGGTTTTTGATGCTATTGGATTTGTATACCCTGACTATCGCTATCCGCCACGGGGCAGAAAAGAAAGGGTGCAACCTCTGGAAAGGTTGCTGCTTCGGCTGCTCCAAGCGAGCCTGCGCCGAAGAATAAAAAGTTGAAAGTTCTCACCCACCGACCCTGCTATATTGAATCGGCCATAGTGCCTGAGTTTAGCGGGGAAACTTCTTCATCTATTGAAGCAAAAGGAGCTGCTCCTCCTACGCAGAAGATTGAAGAGCCGACTGCAATGCCGAAGGCACCTTCGGCCAAGTTAGCTGAGGCGAAGACTGATAAAATTGAGGAGCCAAGAATCGAAGGGACAAAAACATTAGAAGTTTTAAGCCCTTCGGCAGAAGTGGCGGTGCCGAAGGCGCAAAAAGGTCTTATGGCGACTCCCAAAAGAAAAAGGATGGCAAGTGTATTAGATGTACTAGAGTCAGTAAAAGCTTCAAGTTCTATTCCTTCAGGGAAAATTGCCGAGGTTAAAACAAAACCGGCCGAAGTTGAGGCTGAAGTGGGCCAAGGTAGCGACGAAGCTGGGCCTTCAGAGCCTGCTGATAAACAACCCTCGGAGTTTGAAGAGAAAGTGGCAGAGAAAGAAGCTACAGAACAGAGTTTGCCTGAGAAAACTCCCGCGCCTGCTCCCGAAGCTTTAAAGGAAAAAAATTGAATATATCATCTGTCACGCTTCGGGAAAGAGACTCTCTAAAGAACAGGAACGAGAAGCCCAATACTATGCCTAGAAGCTGAAATATCCGAAGGGGGCGCTAGTGTTCAACGGCAGCGGAGAAGAGGATTTTTTGTATTATCTCCCGGACAGCAAAGAGATATCTGTCTGCCGGGAGATGAGCAGAAGCTTCGGATTCCCAACATTAGAAGATGGGCTTTCAGTATTGTCGAAGGATGAATTGGCCGACAGCTTAGCATATAACAGTATAAAGGTGTGTAAATCAATTTTTAAAAAACTAATTTGTTCATTTGTTTATACTTAATACTATACTCCTTTTTCAGGGCTTGATTCTTAGCAATGCCCTTAGGGCACAGAAAAATATTGAAGACGAAGGATGCACAATAGCTCTGAACAACCTTCGTTCGGAAGTAATTGAACTAAGAAACGAAGGCCTTGAAAAAGATAAAATATTACTTTTATTGGTGAGCAAAATAAAATAAGATGAGGCTATTTCCAAGGCTCAAGCTGAGGCCCAAAAAAGCGAAATTGAAGACCTTCGGAAACAGCTAGCCGAGACCAAATTGAAATGTGTTGTTGCCGAAGCTGACCGAGACGCCAGTGAGTACTGGAAAAATTATTTTGAAAAAAACAGTTGCAGAACTTCGTGCATCAAAAGAAAGATGCTTTGAAAAATCTGTGGAATGTGTAAAAAGGATAAAAACTAGCTTTGCCAACGTGGACGCGTACTCAAGCGAAGACAACTTCATACGGGGCGATCATGAAGGCGTAATCGTGTGGATCAGTGGTGAAACTGAAGCTTTTGAAGAGATTTTGAGTGACCGCGGGGACGTTTGTGCCTTTTCTGGTGCGAGGGGAGTTGCAGCCATCTTGGAGAAGGCAGGTTGCAAACATGTTAAAACCTTGGCCCAAGCCGAAGCTGCCTTCTCCATCGACGATACAAAGGACCCCTCGGCCGAAGCAAGCTCAATAGGCGGAATTTTTTTCACTGATATCTGGGAAAATGGCGGCCGAGGGATGGCCCATGAAATAATGAAAAAGAGCGGAAAAGATATTCATGACACTCGAGAAGCAGCGAAAGCAGCTGAAAAAGCTGCGGAACTTGAAAGACGGATAGGTATTACTTAATGCAGGGGTGAAAACGGTCGGAAACGATAGGTAAACACTAAAACCATTTTCACTTTCATATTTTTCCTCGAAAACGACATCGGAGACGGTAACTCTGGAAACGAAAACGACATCGGTAATTCGGAAACATCGGAAACGAAAGTTCGGTACGAAAATTACACCGGTTACGATCGAAATCTAAAATTCGATAGGTAAAAACTTTAACATGTACCCTTAATTGACTTCAAAAAATCACGCAAGTCATACATTTATATAAAATTAGTAATAATATATAAGGTAGGAAGTCATAATAAATATATAAGGTAAGAAGTATACAATAATAAAATCATTATTATGCATTTAAATAAAGTAGAATCAATATATGTATAATGATATGACACTTACATTCTATTTGTACCCCTACTATTTGGCATAGTCAATATAATTAGTGTCCTCTTAGTCCATTTAAGTTCTCGTGCAAATTATGAATATATGTATCAAGAGTAATAATAGATAAGAAAACATAAATAAGATTTATAAAAGTTTCAAACGATTCTAAACTATATATCATCAGATAGATCTTGATTTAGAAAAATAATAAAATTAGTTTCACATTTTTCTAAGCTAAGATGAATTTATTATGAATTTATAAAGGTCAGCTCAGATTTAATATTTTCCTGAAAAAATACCGAATTTATTACCGACGGTAAAATACCGGATAAAAACGGTAATTTTCGAAAACAGTCGGAAAAAGCCTAAAGTGTTTCCGTTTCTGATTCCGATTTTTTCTACCGATTTCGTTTCCGTATTTTTGGTAACTGTTTCCGTTTCCGTGTAGATCTAGATTTCGATAAAACTTCGAAAACGATTTCCGGTATCCGAAAATTACCGTTTCCATTTTCATCCCTAACTTAATGTCTTTTAACTTTATTGTTGTTTTTTTGGCTTCGAACTAGTTCATGTCTTCTACTGCAGCTGAACTATCTCCTCTCCCAGAGCCATTCGACCCACTGGCCAACCTAGAGACAAAGAAAACAATAGAAATTATTAATATGGTCGAAGCTATTGTAGACGAAGTCGTTGCCAAACTGCTGACCGAAACTGCAGATAAAGTTTTGAAGGAAGAAGAGTAGCTATTGTAAAAATATTTCTAGAATATCAACGTAACATTTGCTGAACTATGCTTGTAATATTTGGTGCTTGAATGTAATATATGAATTGTTTGTAATTCAGTTCTTTGCGATGCATGAAACTTTATGTACATACCGTTTTTGAGCCTTCGGCGAAAAAACACCTTCCCTTCTTTTCATGCTTCGCAAAGAAGAGCTTTTATGCTTCGTAAAAATCATCCATACTTTGTAAAACATCAATGTTTCGTGAATAATAGATCCCTTTTTCTGCACCGGAACTGATGAAGCTTGTAATTCTCAGCTTACTTTGTGCCTTGGTATCTTTTCATTTTTTGTAAAGCATTGCCCGAAGATCGGCCTTGTTTTCAATTGATATCATTGATGTGATACGATGTTTGATGTGATGCTATGATGTATGATGCGATGATATGATGCAAAGAATGATGCTAATGTATCGTGCAAATGAATGCCCAAACACACACATCTGAAGCTTCATCCACAACCTTCATTACCTAGGGAATGACTTAAATCTCTTTGCCGTTTACTTTTCGGTTGCACCGTTTATTTTTTGGTGTAAGTTCTTCATTCCCTAAGAAACGTCTTTTGAACTTCTTCGCCTTCTATTTCGGTGGTATTCGCGTTGACTTTTCGCGCTTTGCCTTATATTTCGACGGTATTTGGCTCTGCATTCCCTAAGGAACGACTTTTGAGCAGAAAACTTACGCTGCGCTCCCTTAGGAACGGCTTTTTGAAGCTTCAGCAAACTTACACTGCGTTCTTTAAGAACGAATTTTTGTAGCTTCGGTGAAATTTTTAATGCGATTTTTATTTCTGTATTCTTGAAGGAATGTCTCTTTGTAGCTTCGGCATTCTCGTAAGTCTATGACGAAGGTATATTTCATTTTGACATAAACGAAGCTAGTACAGCGAATTAAAAATAGCAAGAAAACTAGGTTTACATTGATTGTTCCTTATTAAAAAGAAAACGACAGTGAATGTAAAACTGTGCCAAAGGTAGGATATCTCTCAATATATATGTTTTGATTCTGGCATAGTGCTGTTAACTGTGCGAGCTTCGGACCCCTCCCTGAAATCTCGCTGCTGATGGGTCCGTTGGCTCCCTTCTGGCTGCTGACCTCGTTAGTAGACAGGCTGTAGTGGCGGCGGAGGTGGGAGCTGTGGCCAAGAAACTTGCGGCTGACTAGCCGAAGCAACAGAAGCTACGGGATGATTACCCACATGTTCTGGTATGTAGGGTGAATGACACGAAGCAGTGTGCTGGACCTGCTTCGGCTTCTGCAATTTCTTTTTGCTTTTGGATGGTGATTTGACACGTTCTTGTATTGTGGACCTTGTCTTCTCCACAAAATAGGCAGTAGATTTTCCTGGGCTGGTCTCCATATCTTCCTCCGAAGCCCCTGGCGCCTCTACCTCTTGGAGCTGGCGGCCGGAAAGAGCTTTGTTGATGTCTCAAAGCTTGCGAAGAATACTGTGGTCTCTGCTGTTGACTTCCTCTGTCGTCACTCTAGATGGAGTTGTGAATGGACCTGACATGCCTCGGGTGGATTGTTCCTCCGAAGCCCCTAGTCATTTCAGAGAACCTATATGTTTCCTCCCTTCTTTGGCGAAAGTCATTGTCGGCCCGGATGTACTCATCCATCTTCTGAAGCAGCTTCTCCAGAGTCTGTGGAGGCTTTCTAGCGAAATACTGAGCAGTAGGTCCTGGCGAAGCCCCTTAATCATGGCTTCAACAACAATTTCATTAGGCGCTTGTGCTCTGAGACGCAAGAACCTTCGGACATATGCCTGGAGGTACTCCTCATGATCTTGTGTGCACTGAAACAAGGCCTGAGCTGTGACTGGCTTCGTCTGGAAGCCTTGGAAACTTGTCACCAGCATATCCTTGAGCTTCTGCCACGAAGTAATGGTCCCTGGCCGAAGAGAAGAATACCATGTTTGGGCCACATTCCGAACTGCCATGAAGGACTTGGCCATGACAGCTGCATTGCCTCCATATGAAGATATAGTTGCTTCATAACTCATCAAAAACTGCTTCGGGTCTGAATGCCCATCATACATAGGAAGCTGAGGTGGCTTGTATGATGGAGGCCATGGAATAGCCTGCAGTTCTGCTGCCAAGGGAGAAGCATCATCAAAAGTAAAGGTATCATGACTAAAATCATCATACCATCCATCGTTGTTGAAGAAGCCTTCTTGATGAAGCTCCTGTGTTGGGGCCTTCGATCTTGTTCGTCTTGAACAAGATGGCGTACTTCTTCGGTGGCTTCGTCGATCTGTCTTTGAAGATCAGCCAGTCGGGCCATCTTCTCCTTCTTCTTTTGCACTTGCTGATGGATTATCTCCATGTTTCTGATTTCTTGGTCCAACTCCTCCTCCTGGAGTGTTGGACTAGTGGTCTTCCTCTTCTGGCTTCGGGCCTCTCGAAGAGAAAGGGTCTCCTGGTTCGGGTCTAGTGGCTGCAGTGCAGCAGCCCCTGTCGCTGAAGCTTTCTTCAGTGGCATGACGAAGGTCAGTGCTTGCCGAAGGTGGTCGAAAAGAGGGTTCACTGGAGGTGGGCGCCAATGTTGGTGACTTGCTCTCAAATGCTATAAATTGAGAACAAGGCAACACCAAAACATGTTACTTGTTAATGCCCTTCGTCCTTCGAAGCATTATTTCCTCAAGGATATAATGATCTTCGCACGAAGGTCATGAAGGACATACCTTCATCATCTCAACATACATATATGTATAAATATTAACAACGAATGAAGCATGTAAAGCATAAAAAACAATGTGAATAATAACATTATCATATATATTTCTCAGTATATAATCGTAAGTTAATATAAAGACAATATTGAATTACATCCGGTACCTTCAGCTTGACAGAAAACAAAGGTACGGGCGTGACGCAAAGGCAAATGCCAAGTCAGCGTGAACAGTACGAGAGTACAGTTCATCTATTTATAGGCACAGGACGCAACCCATGTGAAATTACATCCATGCCCTTTACATTTGCTAATGACTCTAAGGTAATCCATCAAGGTCTAAATAGCCTTTCCCCTTTAAGTCGGTTCTCTTTTCTGCTATCATGTCGAAGCTCCCTTGCGCGTAGCTTCGGCGTTGCGTCAACCTTCGTATTGTTCGTGCTTCTCACACTATGGTTCTGATCCGAGTCCGAAGGTACCTGTTCATGTATTACACTCCGGAAACATTGTTAAATCATGTTTTGAGGACATTCGGAAGACGAAGGCCCCCAACAATATCAATTGGAAATATATTGAGATGCTAGTTTTGAAAATATACCAATTGAAAATCATCATGCCAATTTGAAATATATTAACAAAAAAATTCGAAAGGTGGTGATGCGGTCCTTTTGCTTTGGGCTAATACCTCTCCCCCCCTTTGGCATTAATCACAAAAAACGGAGACTTTATGAGCCCTTGAAACGTTCTCCCCCATTGGTACAAGTAAATATGAGTGAAAGATTATACCAATTTGAGAGTGATGTGGAGTGATGGCGAAGGGTAAATGATACCGATAGAGTGGAGTGGAAGCCTTGTCTTCGCCGAAGACTCCATTTCCCTTTCAATCTATGACTTAGCATAGAAATACATATGAAAACACATTAGTCGTAGCCATGAAAGAGATATAATCAAAGGTATATAAATGAGCTATGTGTGCAATGTTTTAATCAAAATTCTGAGAATCAAGTATATTGAGCTCATTCCTAAGTTTGCTAAAGGTTTTCTCATCTAATGGCTTGGTAAAGATATCAGCTAATTGTTCTTTGGTGCTAACATAAGCAATCTCGATATCCCCCTTTGTTGATGATCACTCAAAAAGTGATATCGAATGTCTTTGTGCTTAGTGCGGTTATGTTCAACGGAATTATCCGCCATGCGGATGGCACTCTCATTAAGACAAGCATTCAACTGTTGATGATGAATCACCTCTCGATGCAAAAATAGATGAGCCTACCAGATTTCGTATATATCACAACAAAGAAGATACATCTGGAACAAAGATTATAAATCTGGTGCCAACGGATGAATGCAAAATTGCATTGCAGCATAATAAACTAAAAAAGGACATGTCAAGTGTAATCGTCCAAGAAGGTATTAAAATTGTATGTTGGTTATATGTACTATTATTATTTGATTAGTTTGTATATTAATAAACTTCGACCATTCTATGTCTGTTTGGTTTCTAGATCATATGTGTAATAAAGTGATCTTGCCCTTACCGAGTCAATTAAAAACATTCCTTATGCAACAATGGATGTAGAACTTGTATATGTTGGATCTCAAGTAATTTCCAAAAAAATTATGGAATGTTTATTCCAACCAGATTCTTATTTGGGCGATGAGGTAATATATTTTTTTGGTACGCGTTCGCACACAAAATTATGCATTTAATTAAATAATATAGTTTTTGTACATGTATTTGCAGGTCATAAATTCTTACATATACTTATTGGTAGCACAAGAACATATGAAGCAACGTCCTGGTGGTATAGTCCTCATAAAGATTACATTTGCCAGTGAAAAATTTTAAGCGAGATGCTGGTGATGTTCGAGAATTTGATGATATATACTGTGAAACTTCACTGGTATCTTGTTGTTCTTAATGCCAAAAGAAGAGAGATACAAATACTCGATTCACTGGGTTCTTCATTCGATCATAAAGATCTCGATTATGTTGTGAGTAAATAAAACCTGCTACTAATTTTTGTGTGGTTATGAGTAATTTTGTTGATGTGATTTATGATTATATTTGTAGCTAAAGGGTTTGCAAAAGCAAATAGATGGTGTGTCGCAATACATGAAACTTAAAGATCATAATAATTGGACAGACCTTCAAGTTGCCTCTTGGCCTCAGAAACTTATAGAGTTTAAAGATGCCAAGCAGACAGATAGGTATATGCTCGATTTTTCTGAAACCGTTTCATTTAAATTGGAAACATATTTGATTTGATTTTTAAATATAGTTCTTCGTGTGGACTTTCCTACTTAATTATATAGAGTATTGGACAGGAGTCGAACTATCAGACAATTTTACACAGGTATACCAAAAAAAGTTATCATATACATATCTATAGTGATATGAACAATAACACCATTGTCGGGGACCATAATTAGGGGTACCCTCAAGACTCCTAAATCTTAGCTGGTAACCCCCATCAGCACAAAGCTGCAAAGGCCTGATGGGTGCGATTAAGTCAAAGGTCGGTCCATTCGAGGGACGCGATCACGCCTCGCCCGAGCCCAACCTCGGGCAAGGGCAGCCGACCCCGGAGGATCTACGTCTCGCCCGAAGACCCCCTCCAGCAACGGGCATACCCTCGGCTCGCCCGAGGCCCAGCCTTCACCAAGAAGCAACCTTGGCCAACCTGCCACGCCAACCGACCAAATCGTAGGGGCATTTAATGCAAAGGTGGCCTGACACCTTTATCCTGACGCACGCCCTCGAGTCGACAGAGCCGAAGTGACCGTAGTCACTTCGCCGCTCTACTGACCGGTCTGACAAGAGGACAACGTCGCCTGCGCCGCTCCGACTGATGTGCCACTCGACAGATTGAGGCTAACAGCAGCCAAGTCCGGCCTCAGGCGCCATAGGAAACTCCGCTTCGCCCGACCCCAGGGCTCAGACTCGGGCTCAGCCCCGGAAGACGACGAACTCCGCTTCGCCCGACTCCAGGGCTCGGACTTGGGCTCAGCCCCGGAAGACGACGAACTCCGCTTCGCCCGACCCAAGGGCTCGGACTCGGGCTCAGCCCTGGAAGACGGTGAACTCCGCTCCGCCCGACCCCACGGCTCGGACTTGGGCTCAGCCCCGGAAGACGGCAAACTCCGCTCCGCCCGACCCCAGGGCTCGGACTCGGGCTCAGCCCCGAAAGACGGCGAACTCCGCTCCACCCGACCCCAGGGCTCGAACTTGGGCTCAGCCCCGGAAGACGACAAACTCCGCTCCGCCCGACCCCAGGGCTCGGACTCGGGCTCGGCCCCGGAAGACGACAAACTCCGCTCCGCCCGACCCCAGGGCTCGGACTTGGGCTCAACCCCGGAAGACGACGAACTCCGCTCCGCCCGACCCCAGGGCTCGGACTTGGGCTCAGCCCCGGAAGACGACGAACTCCGCTCCGCCCGACCCCAGGCCTCGAAAGACAGACTCGACCTCGACCTCGGAGGAGCCTCCACCTCGCCCAACCTAGGGCTCGGACCGACCACGTCAACAGGAGGCGCCATCATTACCCTACCCCAAGCTGACTCAGGCTACGGGGAACAAGACCAGCGTCCCATCTGGCTCGCTCCGCTAGACAAGTAATGATGGCGCCCCGCACGCTCTATGACGACGGCGGCTCTCAGCCCCCTTACGGAAGCAAGAGGACGTCAGCAAGGACTCGACAGCCCCGACAGTTGTCCTTCCACCAGGCTCCAGCGCTCCTCCGACGGCCACGACACCACACGAACCGGGTGCCAAAACCTCTCCGGCTGCCACGATGGCATGTACTTAGGGCGCTAGCTCTCCTCCGCTAGACACGTTAGCACACTGCTACACCCCCCATTGTACACCTGGATCCTCTCCTTACGCCTATAAAAGGAAGGACCAGGGCCCTCTTACAGAGGGTTGGCTGCGCGAGGAAGGACGGGACGGCGCTCGCGTGAGGCCGCTCGCTCCCTCCCGCGTGGACGCTTGTAACCCCCTACTGCAAGCGCACCCGACCTGGGCGCGGAACAAACACGAAGGCCGCGGGATTTCCACCTCTCACGCCCGTCTCCCTCTGGCTTCCTCCCCCCTTCGCGCTCCGTCTTGCGCCGACCCATCTGGGCTAGGGCACACGACGACAATTTACTCGTCGGTCCAGGGACCCTCCGGGTCTCGAAACGCCGACAGTTGGCACGCCAGGTAGGGGCCTGCTGCGTGTTGACGAACAGCTTCCCGTCAAACTCGAGATGGGCAGTCTCCAGCAACCTTTCCAGCCCGGGACGGTACTCCGTTTCGGGAGTCTTGAGTTCATGTCCCTCGACGGCAGCTACGACATGATACTCCTTCCCTCGCCGCGCGACAGCGACAATGGCGGCCGACAGCCCGCCCGCCGGCGGCGGAATCGACGACGTCTTCCCCGCGTGGTGGAAGTACAACATTTGAGCTCGCCCCGTCCCCTCCCCCGCCGACGGAGGAGGAGGCGGGGCAACCAAGGCCAAGCAGGAGGCGGCACCTCGTCGGCTATCGAGCGAGTCGACGGTGCCGGCGCCCCAACGGGGGACACGTTGGGCATCGACCTCGCGTCTGAGACGAAGACGAGCGCCGTCTCCCCGCAACACGCCAATCCCAAGCCAACGGACGACGCCAGCACGCTCGCGAAGGACTTGCTGGGCGTCACCCTCGTACCTGAGACGACGGTGCAGTCAGCCCCTGACGTGACTTCATCACTGCCCATCGACCAAGAGGTACCAACCGGTTCCCATCTCACGCCTTTTGGATTCAGCCTCGACCCACCAAGCGACTTCGCTTTGGTGGACGCTCTCGTAGAGGCGAGTCCAAGCCCTCTGGGGTATCGTATGCGGTCACCCTGAGACCGGCTGACGGACGTCTCGACCTACGGGCCCTCGGGGTCCGAGGAAGATGACGAGCCCGACTTCTATTGGGATTTCTCCGGACTTGGTAACCCCAGCGCCATGCGGGACTTTATGACCGCGTGCGACTACTGCCTTTCCGACTGTTCTGACGGTAGCCGCAGCCTCGGCGACGAGGACTGCGGCCCAAGTCGTGAATGTTTCCACGTCGATCTAGGGGGTCCCAACGAAGGCAACCATCTTGGTATGCCGGAGAACGGTGATCTCCTTAGGCCTGTGCCTCGCGTTGACATCCTACGTGAGCTAGCTGTGGTCCCCGTCCCGGCGGGGGGTCATGACCCACAGCTCGAGCAAATCCGCGAGATGCAGGCCAGGCTCGACGAGGGGGCAGGAACACTTGAGCCGATCCGCCGGGACATCGGGCAGGAATGGGCGGGCCAACCTCCGGCCGGAGAAGGGTATCCAGCACCGCATCGCCGACGATGTCAGGGTAAGGCCGCCACCGACTTCTAGTGGAGTCAGCCAGAACCTGGCTGGAGCAGCAATGCTTCTCCGCGCGATGCCAGAGCCACCAACCACCGAGGGGCAGCGTATCCAGGGAGAGCTCAAGAATCTCCTGGAGGACACCACGGTCCGATGGGCCGAAAGCTCCGCCTCCCGAAGGCAGGGGCACCCCTCGGAACATCGCGCCGCGACTTCCCGATTCATGCGGGAAGCCTCGGTCCACACCGGGCGCACGCGCAACACAGCGCCTGCGGTCCCGGGTCGCCTCGGCAACGAGCACCATCACCGCAACCGTCGGGCCCACCTCGACGAGAGGGTGCGCCGAGGCTACCACCCCAGGCGTGGGGGACACTACGACAGCGGGGAGGATCAGAGTCCCTCGCCCGAACCACCCGGTCCGCAGGCTTTCAGCCGCGCCATACGACGGGCGCCGTTCCTGACCTGGTTCCGAACCCCGACTACTATCACAAAGTACTCGAGGGAGACGAGACCAGAACTATGGCTCGCGGACTACCGACTGGTCTGCCAACTGGGTGGAACGGACGATGACAACCTCATCATCCGCAACCTCCCCCTGTTCCTCTCCGACACCGCTCGCGCCTGACTGGAGCACCTGCCTCCGGGGCAGATCTCCAACTAGGACGACCTGGTCCAAGCCTTCGCCGGCAATTTCCAGGGCACATACGTGCGCCCTGGAAACTCCTGGGATCTCCGAAGCTGCCGACAGCAGCCGGGAGAGTCTCTCCGGGACTACATCTGACGATTCTCGAAGCAGCGCACCGAGCTGCCCAACATCACCGATTCAGATGTCATCGGCGTGTTCCTCGCCGGCACCACCTGCCGCGACCTGGTGAGCAAGCTGGGTCGTAAGACCCCCACCAGGGCGAGCGAACTGATGGACATCGCCACCAAGTTCGCCTCCGGCCAAGAGGCGGTTGAGGCTATCTTCCGGAAGGACAAGCAGCCCCAGGGCCGCCCACCGGAAGATGTTGTCACACCCGGGTTTTCGGGGCACCAAGACCCGGGCGCGAACATAATCACCAGGTGTGCTGGGACCAAGTCTCACACATATGATGAATCATGGCACAGGATCGAATGTCACATCTTTACTAAATATCAGGAGTTATATACAAAATAAATAAATAATTACATTATAAGGAGACAATGGTCCAGCAACCCAAAGTTGACTGGGAGACGACGGCCTAGACCACTCACGAACTCATCACAGCATCCTCCACGCGCCTCATCCTGTGGTACCTGTTCTTGACCTGTGGGGGGGTGTGAGACAGCAAGAGTGAGCTCACATACGTTCATAGCTCAACAAGTTGTGGGGAATAATGTGCATGAACTCGCCAAAGGTGGGAGCTCATGTGAAGTGTAAGGCTTACCAAAGAGGATGGTTAGAGCTGAGCATTGCTTTTAAAGTTGGTCAAAATTTTATTAGCAGTTACTAAGTATAAGTAAATACCAAACCCAATTAAGTAGTAGAACAAAAGTAACAACATCACCTGCGATGCAATGCATATGACAAATTGAATTTAGTTCCATAAATTAATCATGTGAGGGTCCGAGCTGCTCATGACCGTGAGCACGGCTAGTATACCAGTTTTACACTCTGCAGAGGTTGCACATCTTTACCCACAAGTCATGTTACCCATCTGCCAAGGGATCGCGACTTCCCATACACCTCTACTGAGGAGGCGAGGCAGGGTAACACTACGAGGTCTTTACAAAGTTCCACTAGCTTCAGAAAACCCGCTACAGTTTATAGGAAGCTCCAATGCAGGAATCCCTTGCAGGACCGCCATCGCAGCAAAATCCTCCCGAGGACCTCCCTACACTGACCACTCCCCTACTGCCCTTGCCCCTTTCGGGTAAGGTAGTCTTCCACTAGCTTTCCTAATTAATCAGCCAAGGGCGTCCCATTAAACCCTTGTGGTAGCATTGTTTTCCCGGGTGGTCGCTCCATGTTCCAATTAACATAATGATCTTATCATGAACGATAAATAACAACGGATAACAAAAGTATAATCATGAGTAATGTATCTTCATACCCAAAACCACATAAAGCACTAGCAAGTACTACCCAAAAAGTTCAGTGGTAACAAGGTATAAAGATAATCAAACTAGGGTAACCTATTGGGTCCCATCAAAATTAACCTATACAGATCATTATGATTAATCAGAACATGACTGGGTAAAAAGAAGTGATCAAGGGCACAACTTGCCTGGCACTTGAGATTCCAGGTACCAACTTGCTCTTCTGATGACACGTGACCTCACACTAGTCGTAGCAATACAAACAAACAGTGTATAGGAAAAATTAACATCACACCAAATATAAGAACAACCTGCATAAGAATATTCTACGCGATGATACGAGATCGTGGGTTCGAGGACCATTAAATTCGGAGCTAAAATGAAGAATTTATGGATAGAACGATATTTTAGGCACAATAAATCTAATATATGTTGCATTTAAACGAAACATGTATTAAATTGAAATATTTGAGTTGATATTAATCACTTTAACAATTATTCATAATAAGCGTAGATTACAACTATAAACTAGATTAACTAGATTATCTAGCTAATTAACATTAATTAATCAATTAATTAATTAAAATATATGGCCTAATTAAAACAATGTTATTACTACATACACAAAATTAATATGAACCTAACACAACTTGAACAGATTAGAAATAAATTAATTGACATAGAAGATATCACATTTTTAATAAATTAGTAGGACTGCACACAAATAGATGACGTGGTATGATTTAATTGGTTAGAACGGAACCATATGAAAAATCGCGGGTACATGGACATGGAGATCTAATATGTAAAATCCAGGTGTGGTCATCATCTACCCCAATCCATCTTTTATTTTAGGAAGGGACAACAACAACGAAAAAAAACAAAGAGAAGGCGTGCTCGGCCACCACCATCCTATGGCGTGGAGGGGGAAATGTGCACACCGTGGGTCTTATGCAGGGAGATGGGATGGGACATGGTGCCCACAAGTGGGAGTTGGTCAGGCGCTTGGCTTGGGGTTCCATGGCAGAGCATGATCGGCACATGGTCCCAGCACTCCAGCCCGCAAACGGTGGACTTGACTTGTGCAAAAGCAAGCTGAGTCTAACAAGCAACAAGCAGAGGCTCTCACCAATGATTCGAGGCAGTGGTGAGGCCGGTCTTCAGCGCACGGCGGCATGACGTCGAAGGATGTAGTCAGGCGGTGGAGCAGCTCCCTGACGAGAGATTCCCATGGCTTCGGGCTCCCATATTCAGACCAGGCGACACAAAGATCCCCGTGCGATGATAAAGTATCTGCACTAATCGCTGGAACTGGAACGACGGTACGGGTATTTATGGCCTCGGGAGCAAATATCCTAGCGGCTCTTTCGGAATTCGGTTGAGGATATGCTTGGTTTCGAGAAGATTTCTGTTACGATTCCCAGGAAAACCCAGCAACCCGACGACGGGCAGCTGCAGGTAAACGTTTCTCTATTTCTTTCTTATTTTCTGTTTTTAGTTTTATTTTTCTTGTAATCCAATTTTCAAAAAAATAATGAATTAAGTTTTTTTTTAATTCCAAATTTAAATCAGAACTCAACTTACACAAAATTACCATTTTATTTATTTGTTTGTTATTTTGTTCACGTAAGCCCATGCTTTTAAGTACGTAATTTATACGCCCACACAAAATAGATATGTTTAGGAAAATAATTTCTAGTATGTAACATTTAATAAGAAATGCTTTAATTTGAACCATTTTATTGAATACTTATATATATATATATATATTCTGGAGTGTTTCTAACTACATATTTTATAAAGGAATTTATTTCCTTTATGAATAGACACTTTTATTCTAACATGTGGTGCATATTCCTAAATGAAAATTTACTACATATGTTAATTTAACTTATATAGGGATATTGTATTTAACTTCTTATTTGAAAAGACATGTATTTAAATCATAGAATGAATTTACCCTAAAATAGGATTTTGGGTGCTACAGATGTCCCCGAGACGTCAGCGCGGCGCCAAGAAGAAAGGCAAGAAGAAGTCGCAAGCAAAACGCGACGCCGCCGACGCGGACCTTGTCGCCACCGCCGAGTACAAGAACCCTCGGAAACCTCCCGGAGGTGCCAACCTCTTCGACAAGATGCTCAAGGAGCCGTGCCCCTATCATCAGGGCCCGTCAAGCACACCCTTGAGGAGTGCGCCATGCTTCGGCACCACTTTCACAAGGCCGGGCCACCCGCGGATGGTGGCAGGGCTCACGACGACGACAAGAAGGAAGATCACCAGGCAGGAGAGTTCCCCGAGGTCCGCGACTGTTTCATGATCTACGGTGGACAAGTGGCGAATGCCTCGGCTCGGCACCACAAGCAAGAGCGTCGGGAGGTCTGTTCGGTAAAGGTGGCGGCGCCAGTCTACCTAGACTGGTCCGACAAGCCCATCACCTTCGACCGAGACGACCACCCCGACCGCGTGCCGAGCCCGGGGAAATACCCGCTCGTTGTCGACCCCGTCATCGGTGACGTCAAGCTCACCAAGGTCCTCATGGACGGAGGCAGCAGCCTCAACATCATCTACGCCAAGACCCTCGGGCTCCTGCGGGTCGATCTGTCCTCAGTCCGGGCAGGCGCTGCGCCTTTCCACGGGATAATCCCCGGGAAACGCGTCCAGCCCCTCGGACAACTCGATCTACCCGTCTGCTTTGGGACGCCCTCCAACTTCCGAAGGGAGACCCTCACGTTCGAGGTGGTCGGGTTCCGAGGAACCTAACACGCAGTGCTGGGGAGGCCATGCTATGCAAAGTTCATGGACGTCCCCAACTACACCTACCTCAAACTCAAGATGTCGGGCCCCAACGGGGTCATCACCGTCGGCCCCACGTACCGACACGCGTTCGAATGCGACGTGGAGTGCGTGGAGTACGCCGAGGCCCTCGCCGAATCCGAGGCCCTCATTGCCGACCTGGAGAGCCTCTCTAAGGAGGCGCCAGACGTGAAGCGCCACGCCGGCAACTTCGAGCCAGCGGAGACGGTTAAATCCGTCCCTCTCGACCCCAGCAGCGACGCCTCCAAGCAGATCCGGATCGGCTCCGAGCTCGATCCCAAATAGGAAGCAGTGCTCGTCGACTTTCTCCGCGCAAACGCCGACGTTTTCGCGTGGAGTCCCTCGGACATGCCCGGCATACCGAGGGATGTCGCCGAGCACTCGCTGGATATCCGAGCTGGAGCCCGACCCGTGAAGCAGCCTCTGCGCCGATTCGACGAAGAAAAGCGCAGAGCCATAGGCGAGGAGATGCACAAGCTAACGGTGACAGGGTTCATCAAAGAGGTATTCCATCCCGAATGGCTTGCCAACCCTGTGCTTGTGAGAAAGAAAGGAGGGAAATGGCGGATGTGTGTAGACTACACTGGTCTAAACAAAGCATGTCCGAAAGTTCCCTACCCTCTGCCTCGCATCGATCAAATCGTGGATTCCACTGCTGGGTGCGAAACCCTGTCTTTCCTCGATGCCTACTTAGGGTATCACCAGATCAGGATGAAAGAGTCCGACCAGCTCGCGACCTCTTTCATCACACCCTTCGGCATGTACTGCTATGTTACCATGTCGTTCGGCTTGAGGAATGCGGGTGCAACGTACCAACGGTGCATGAACCATGTGTTCGGCGAACACATTGGCCGAACGGTCGAGGCCTACGTCGATGACATCGTAGTCAAGACGAGGAAAGCCTCCGACCTTGAAGTGACATTCCGATGTCTCAAGGCGAAAGGCGTGAAGCTCAATCCCGAAAAGTGTGTCTTCGGGGTTCCCCGAGGCATGCTCTTGGGGTTCATCGTCTCCGAGCGGGGCATCGAGGCCAACCCGGAGAAGATCGCAGCCATCACCAGCATGGGGCCCATCAAGGACTTGAAAGGCGTACAGAGAGTCATGGGATGCCTTGCGGCTCTGAGCCGCTTCATCTCGCGCCTCGGCGAAAGAGGCCTGCCTCTGTACCGCCTCTTAAGGAAGGCCGAGTGCTTCACTTGGACCCCTGAGGCCGAGGAAGCCCTCGGGAACCTGAAGGCGCTCCTTACAAACGCGCCCATCTTGGTGCCCCCCGCTGCCGGAGAAGCCCTCTTGATCTACGTCGCCGCGACCACTCAGGTGGTTAGCGCCGCGATTGTGGTTGAGAGACGAGAAGAGGGGCATGCATTGCCCGTCCAGAGGCCAGTCTACTTCATCAGCGAGGTACTGTCCAAGACCAAGATCCGCTACCCACAAATTCAGAAGCTGCTGTACGCGGTGATCCTGACGCGACGAAAGTTGCGGCACTACTTCGAGTCTCATCCGGTAACTGTGGTGTCATCCTTCCCCCTGGGAGAGATCATCCAGTGCCGCGAGGCCTCGGGTAGAATTGCAAAGTGGGCGGTGGAAATCATGGGCGAGACGATCTCGTTCGCCCCTTAGAAGGCCATCAAGTCCCGGGTGTTGGCGGACTTCGTGGTTGAATGGGTCGACACCCAGCTCCCAATAGCTCTGATGCAACCGGAACTCTGGACCATGTTCTTCGACGGGTCGCTGATGAAGACAGGCGCAGGCGCAGGCCTGCTCTTCATCTCGCCCCTCGGGAAGCACCTACGCTACGTGCTACGCCTCCACTTCCCGGCGTCCAACAATGTGGCTAAGTACGAGGCTCTGGTCAACGGTTTGCGCATCGCCATCGAGCTAGGGGTCCGACGCCTCGACGCTCGTGGTGACTCGCAGCTCGTCATCGACCAAGTCATGAAGAACTCCCACTGCCGCGACCCGAAGATGGAAGCATACTGCAATGAGGTTCAGCGCCTGGAAGACAAGTTCTACGGGCTCGAGCTCAACCACATCGCCCGACGCTACAACGAGACTGCGGACGAGCTGGCTAAAATAGCCTCGGGGTGAACAACGGTTCCCCCGGACGTCTTCTCCCGAGACCTGCATCAACCCTCCGTCAAGACCGACGACACGCCCGAACCCGAGAAGGCCTCGGCCCAGCCCGAGGCACCCTCGGCTCAGTCCGAGGTATCCTCGGCTCAGTCCGAGGTACCCTCGGCACAGTCCAAGGTACCCTCGCCTCGGCCCGAGGCACCCTCGATCAACCCGAGGCACCCTCGGCTCGGCCCGAGGCACCCTCGGCCCCCGAGGGTGAGGCACTACGCGTCGAGGAGGGGCGAAGCAGGGTCACGCCTAATCGAAACTGGCAGACCCCGTACCTGCAATATCTCCACCAAGGAGAGCTACCCCTCGACCGAGCCAAAGCTCGGCGGTTGGCGCAGCGCGCCAAGTCGTTCGTCTTGCTGGGAGACGGGAAGGAGCTCTACCACCGCAGCCCCTCGGGCATCCTCCAGCGATGCATTTCCATCGCCGAAGGTCAGGAGCTCCTACAAGAGATACACTCGGGGGTTTGCGGCCATCACGCAGCACCTCGCACCCTTGTTGGAAACACCTTTCGACAAGGTTTCTACTGGCCGACGGCGGTGGCCGACACCACTAGAATTGTCCGCACCTGCGAAGGGTGTAAGTTCTACGCAAGGCAGACCCACCTGCCTGCTCAGGCCCTACAGACCATACCCATCACCTGGTCGTTTGCTGTGTGGGGTCTGGACCTAGTCGGCCCCTTGCAGAAGGCACCCGGGGGCTACACTCACCTGCTGGTCGCCATCGACAAATTCTCCAAGTGGATCGAGGTCCAACCCCTAAACAGCATCAGGTCCGAACAGGCGGTGGCGTTCTTCACCAACATCATCCATCGCTTTGGGGCCCTGAACTCCATCATCACCGACAACGGCACCCAGTTCACCGGCAGAAAGTTCCCGGACTTCTGCGAGGATCACCACATCCGGGTGGACTGGGCCATCGTGGCCCACCCCATGACAAATGGGCAGGTAGAACGTGCCAACGACATGATTCTGCGAGGACTCAAGCCTCGGATCTACAACGACCTCAACAAGTTCAGCAAGCAGTGGATGAAGGAACTCCCCTCGGTGGTCTGGAGCCTGAGGACAACGCCGAGCCAAGCCACGGGCTTCACACCGTTCTTCCTAGTCTATGAGGCCGAGGCCATCTTGCCCACAGACTTAGAATACGGTTCCCCGAGGACGAGGGCCTACGTCGACCAAAGCAATCAAGCTAATCGAGAAGACTCACTGGACCAGCTGGAAGAGGCTCGGGACATGGCTTTACTACACTCGGCGCGGTACCAGCAGTCCCTGCGACGCTACCACGCCCGAGGGGTTTGGTCCCGAGACCTCCAGATGGGCGACCTGGTGCTTCGGCTGCGACAAGACGCCCGAGGGCGACATAAGCTCACGCCTCCCTGGGAAGGGCCGTTCGTCATCGCCAAAGTTCTGAAGCCCGGAACGTACAAGCTGGCCAACAGTCAAGGCGAGGTCTACAACAACGCTTGGAACATCCAACAACTATGTCGCTTCTACCCTTAAGATGCTTTCAAGTCGTTCGTATGCCTCGTTCCAACGCAAAGTTTAGTCATCAAGGAAGGGTCAGCCTTGCCTCGGCAAAGCCCGACCCTCCCTCGGGGGCTAAAAGGGGGGGAACCCCCTTTGCGCCAAAATTTTCCTTGGAAAAAGATCTTTTTCGCCAGAATGTCTTTCGTGCTTTTCGACTACTTCGAAAGTGGATCCTGAAAACGACGGAGTACACGTAAGCAGCCAAGGCTGACCGAGCCGAGGGACTCCTACGCCTCCGGGATACGGATACCTCACTCATCACCTTCTGCGATAAGTAACTCGCGCTCGGATAAGTGATTCCGCAGACCGAACAAGTCTTCATGCTCGAAAGCTCCTCTGCCGGAATGATTTTTCGGGTCTTCTCGACTGCGTCGGTGACAGAACCCTATGGACGAGTGAGAGTGCGCGTAAGCGGCAAGGCCGACCGAGCCGAGGGATTCCTACGCCTTCGGGATACGGATACCTCACTCATCACCTTCCGTGAAAAGCAACTCTCGCTCGCACAAACAATTCTGTTACCGACAAATAAGTCCAGACACTCGAAACAAAAGGAAAAGAAACGCAGCTTTACAACACGATGATGGTATGTTTGGGCCTCGGCGGCCGCAGAAAACATACACACACTACAAGATAATCCGATCCTACAGGCTCGGACCTTGACAGTTGAAGGGAGCAGCAGCACCCTCGGCGTCAACTACACCTTTGGCGAGGTCCGACCTAGCCTCGGACGGCGACGCGGTCGGAAGATCTCTACTCTGAAGGACGACATCAACACCACGCCCAGGCCATCGCCGCCATGGTCTTCTCCAGGAATCCGGCTCGAGCATACGGCTCGGCCGGCCACCCCGAGGCCTCGGCCAGCTGTCCCCCGAAGACATCAGCCCGACCTGAGGCCTCGGCAACTCAACTCCGGCGTCGGTCCCACCAGCGGACGACCCGGCCAGGCTCCGACCGACTAAGTCTTCTTTTCGAAGCCAACTCTGCCTCTGTTCGAGCTGACACCGCTACCCCCGGCTTCGGCTCATCGAAGAGCGGCCGAGGGGTTCCTTTAACTAAGCAAGAGAAGCCTCGGACAGCAAGACCGACCGAGCCGAGGGACTCCTACGCCTCCGGGATACGGATACCTCACTCGTCACCTTCGCACGAGGCGACTCACGCTTGGTGAAGCGGTTCAGATAACCAACAGGCGAGTCTTAGTGCTCAAAAATGAGAAAAAAACACGGCTCCGTGCCGAAAATACATACATGTTCAGGCCCCGACAGCCACAATGAACAAAAGACCGGCATTCAAGGTGCCATTACAAATGGAACCCCGGTTCCACCTCCGCAGGTACGAACAACCCCACACGATTGGGGGCCTGCGGAGCAATAGAAGACCGACGAACGGCTCGCCGTCGCCCGCTCCAGCAGCGGCGGCGACGACGACTTCTGCTCCGGGGGGCCGAACAGCAGCAGCGATGACCTCAGGGCGGATGCTGCTACCATGAGGCCCTCGCCCATGCCCTCACTCGAGAGGCAAGGACGAGCAGAAGGTCGTAGAATTGGAGGTCAGTCCGTGGGCGGCACCGGCTATCTCGTCGGCGGAGAAACCTCTTCCGGCTGCCGTGGCGGAAGGCGGCGCCGGGAGCGGCTCCGAAGCCACTCGGCTCAGAGAGCTAGGCACGCGGCAGCTGCCAACGCCACGAACGGTGAACGCCCTTCCCCCCGATCACTAAGGGAAGGAGCGGGCCGCCGCCCGCGCAGGGACCGACCCCAACTCGGCACACTCCCCTCCCCAGCACTGATGATGAAAATCCTTGAAGCTAAGGGAGGGGCAGAGGCCGCAGCCCGACTTGCTTCTCCCCATCCAGGGGCTGGTGGTCACCGTCTTGGGTGACCACCGGCGAGGGGATGCAGCCGGGCTGCATGATGAAAATCCTTGAAGCCGAACGATGGCTGAGAGGTACCAACTTCCACGAAGTTGCGTTCCTCCAACGACAAGGCGGAAGGATTGCGGGTGTTCCCCATCCGGGGGCTCGGAAGGTGGAAAGACACGATGCATAAGGGAGCATGAAGACATGGTCGCCTTCCAAGGGGGTCACCCTCCTTTTAAAGGCGACTCCCCCTACTTGCGTCCCCAGCCGTCGTGGGCTGAGTCTTCTCCAACACGCTCCAAGGTCCTCCCCCTACGGCGCGGGGGCTGGGTCCCACGCGTCATGCAAACTGGCCCAGGGCAGAAGAAGCCAAACCGCCACGCGCGGTGCATGCAACCGCCCAGCGGTTACAAGCATTCCTCCACTTTCGCCCAGACCAGCGGGTGAAAGGGTGGGCAGCCATGCAGGCGGCATGCAACCGCGCCAAGTGGGCGCACCCCTCCGACTTCCAACGCACCCAGCATGGAGGCCCAGGCCCACGCATCATGCAACCGGCGCGCCGGTTGCTACGTGCGAGCAACTGCACCGCCACTCGCACCACTACCACGCCTCCTCGACTGCGGAACCAGTACCGCGACTCGAGGCAACCCTGCGTATGACCCAGCAGTGCCAGCCAGGCGCGATGGTCAATACGGCCAAAAATGGGCCGGCAGTAATGGCGGTGGCAGGCGGGCAGGAGCAGCGGTCACGTCGTCAGCCAAGCTTACGTCCCATCCAGGGGCAGCGAGAGAACCCTCTCTCATGGCGTGAAGACGACGCGCCCGTGTTCCGTTCCTCGAACGGCTCACGCACGCGCAACGGCCGCCTCGCGAACCACTCGCCCCGTCACATTAACTCCACGGCGGGACAGGCGGCGCCTCAGGCAGGAGAAGCAAGCGACGCTTCGCCTTCGCCATAATGACCGCGTCAAAAAAGGTACGCCACATCATTCGATTTTGTATCCTTTTCCTTTTCCTCTTTCTCTCTCTTACAACAGGGACCGGGAAAGGGGGATACCCCGAAAAGGATCCTTCTCCATGAAGGGAACAGGCCCCGAGCCTCCCTACTGATCAGAGGTTCAAAGGCTGGCCCCTCGGAGGGGTTCAACAGCCGCCTCAGAGCGCTTGGGTTCCGTGCCCACTACTGGTCAGAGGTTCGAAGGCCGGCCCCTCGGAAGGGTTCAACGGCCGCCTTAGGCCACTCGGGCTCCGCGCCCACTACTGATCAGGGGTTCGTAGGCTGGCCCTCGAAGGGTTCACAACCGCCTCAGACACAGAGCGAGGGATGACCCTGGGTACGTTCGATACATAACCAAGGCTCGGGCTACGCTCCCGAGGTACCCTAGGACATTTCCGAGACCAGTGGGAACGATCTTGTAACGGAATCCCATCAGAGAGAGGCATCGAGCCCTCGGACCCCGTCGAAAGGGGACCGGGTCCGGCAGATCACCCGCAGGTACTTTTGGAGCGCGCCTCCGGGCCTCTAGCCGACCCCTAACAAATGGAGCACGGGCGTCCACTCGGATTACCCGCCAGCAGCTCACCGGAGACACCATGTTTGGCGCCCTCCGAGGGCAACATGGCGCTTCCCCCCTCCTCCTTGCGGAAAGGCGACGCAGGGGCATATGTAAAAAAGTCGAGTCTGTCCTTGACCGTCCTCTCGCCCTGTGCAGAGGCTCGGGGGCTGCTCTTGCAAACCCGGCTCCGGCCAAACCGTTGACAGCGTCAACATACCAGCCCGAGAACTTGGGACCCGACCGTGCACCCGGGCTACGGCCAGCTCGCATGAGGGAACAACCAGACCAGCCGAAGTGTTGCGAAATGCATTAAGACCTCGAAGGAGTCAAACCACTCCTCCGAGGCCTCGGGGGCTACACCCGGCGGGTGCGCTCGCGCGCACCCACCAGAACAAAACGCAACCGAGAAAGGCTGGTCCCCTTGCAAAAAAGTGCGACAAAAGCCTCCAAGCGAGTATTAACACTCCCTTCGAGGCTCGGGGGCTATTGTCGGGGACCATAATTAGGTGTACCCTCAAGACTCCTAAATTCAGCTGGTAACCCCCATCAGCACAAAGCTGCAAAGGCCTGATGGGTGCGATTAAGTCAAAGGTCGGTCCATTCGAGGGACGCGATCACGCCTCGCCCGAGCCCAGCCTCGGGCAAGGGCAGCCGACCCTGGAGGATCTACGTCTCGCTCGAAGACCCCCTCCAGCAACGGGCATACCCTCGGCTCGCCCGAGGCCCAGCCTTCACCGAGAAGCAACCTTGGCCAACCCGCCACGCCAACCGACCAAATCGTAGGGGCATTTAATGCAAAGGTGGCCTGACACCTTTATCCTGACGCACGCCCTCCAGTCGACAGAGCCGAAGTGACCGTAGTCACTTCGCCGCTCCACTGACCGGTCTGACAAGAGGACAGCGCCGCCTGCGCCGCTCTGACTGCTGTGCCACTCGACAGAGTGAGGCTGACAGCAGCCAAGTCCGGCCTCAGGCGCCATAGGAAACTCCGCTTCGCCCGACCCTAGGGCTCGGACTCGGGCTCAGCCCCGAAAGACGACGAACTCCGCTTCGCCCGGCCCCAGGGCTCGGACTCGGGCTCAGCCCCGGAAGACGACGAACTCCGCTTCGCCCGACCCCAGGGCTCGGACTCGGGCTCAGCCCCAGAAGATGGCGAACTCCGATCCGCCCGACCCCAGGGCTCGGACTGGGGCTCAGCCCCGGAAGACGGCGAACTCCGCTCCGCCCGACCCCAGGGCTCGGACTCGGGCTCAGCCCCGGAAGACGGCGAACTCCGCTCCGCCCGACCCCAGGGCTCGGACTTGGGCTCAGCCCCGGAAGACGACGAACTCCGCTCCGCCCGACCCCAGGGCTCGGACTCGGGCTCGGCCCTGGAAGACGACGAACTCTGCTCCGCCCAACCCCAGGGATCGGACTTGGGCTCAGCCCCGGAAGACGACGAACTCTGCTCCGCCCGACCCCAGGGCTCGGACTCAAGTTCAGCCCCGAAGGACGACGAACTCCGCTTCGCCCGACCCCAGGGCTCGGACTCAGCCCTGGCCTCAGCTGACGGTCTCCGCCTCGCCCGACCCAGGGGCTCGGACTCGACCTCGGCCTCGAAAGACAGACTCGACCTCGACCTCGGAGGAGCCTCCACCTCGCCCAACCTAGGGCTCGGACCGACCACGTCAATAGGAGGCGCCATCATTACCCTACCCCAAGCTGACTCAGGCTACGGGGAACAAGACCGGCGTCCCATCTGGCTCGCTCCGCCAGACAAGTAATGATGGCGCCCCGCACGCTCTATGACGACGGAGGCTCTCAGCCCCCTTACGGAAGCAAGAGGACGTCAGCAAGGACTCGACAGCCCCGACATCTGTCCTTTCGCCAGGCTCCAGCGCTCCTCCGACGGCCACGACACCACACGAACCGGGTGCCAAAACCTCTTTGGCTGCCACGATGGCATGTACTTAGGGCGCTAGCTCTCCTCCGCTAGACACGTTAGCACACTGCTACACCCCCCCATTGTACACTTGGATCCTCTCCTTACGCCTATAAAAGGAAGGACCAGGGCCCTCTTACAGAGGGTTGGCCGCGCGGGGAAGGACGAGACGGCGCTCGCGTGAGGCCGCTCGCTCCCTCCCGCGTGGACGCTTGTAACCCCCTACTACAAGCGCACCCGACCTGGGCGCGGGACAAACACAAAGGCCGCGGGATTTCCACCTCTCACGCCCGTCTCCCTCCGGCTTCCTCCCCCCTTCGCGCTCCGTCTCGCGCCGACCCATCTGGGCTGGGGCACGCGGCGACAATTTACTCGTCGGTCCAGGGACCCCCGGGGTCTCGAAACGCCGACAACCATGTATTTTCTTACTTTGCAGGCCGATATAAAAAACTTTAGGCCAAAATTGGCCGCTATTTTATTGTCTTCGGATTTAAACAAGAGAAAGGGATGTCCGTTATATAAAAATAATACAAATAAAAGTACAAGAGACAATGAGACAGGCTCCAATGATGTTGAGGTTTTAGAACCCTCCCCAAATCCTAACAAGAGGAAACGAAGCCCTAAAATTAGCCCCGAAGATGATCCTATATCATTATATTTTGAAGAAATATGTGCTAAAGAAGAGAATGATGTCATCCCTACTCCAACCCCTGTTAATGGGTGTGGCAAGGACTCTTTAATGAGTGGTCTTTCCACCAAGGATATGCCAGTGAGAAAAAGCAGATATGCTAGAGTTTCTATGAGATTATATCATGGCAGTTCAAGGTGCCACAATTTTAGAGTAAGTTCCTTATCTTTTATTTATTTATTTAATAATCAAGTTATGTGTATTACTCAGATATAATTGAATATTTGTTATATAACGTTGCTATACAGGGCTAAATGGGTCCAAAGCTTCAAACCATATTGGATAGATTTGACAGTCAAGACACTACATAAATTGTTAAATGTGAATAAAGATATGTCTATAGATTGTTTTAACATGACTGTTCGGATTCTTGTCCATAATGAATGAACCAAAAAGGTTGTCTCTTGCAAAACGAAAGATTACAAAACATTATATGGACCTGCGTTTCTGTGTAAGTTTGTTATTTAAATATTGTTATAACATGTATGATAATATCTTATATTTCCTATATTTATTTATTATATTATTATGTTTTCTTTAGGAAATGTGTGGTTTTGACGAAGAAGCGAAGTCTTGTAAGGATCCTAGCATAATAGAATTGGCAAAACATTAAACAATTGGTCTCAAATGAATTATTACATCACACTTTGCAAATTTGTAAGTCATAATTCCTTTGATCCCTATAGTTCAATAAGTTGTACAAACATATAATGCTAATGTCTCATGGTTTGCAGGTTCTTATGCCATGAAGATACTCTACAGGCTATGTACTTGTCAGCGTTTCGACCCCGAGGGGTCCCTGGACCGACGAGTAAATTGTCGCTGCGTGTCCCAGCCCAGATGGGTCGGCACGAGACGGGACACAAGGGGGAAAACAGTAAGGGGAAACCGCAGCCTCGTGTTGTCCTGCGCCCAGGGCGGATGCGCTTGCAGTAGGGGGTTACAAGCGTTCGCGTGGGAGAGAGAGAGAGAGAGAGAGAGAGCGGAGCCTTGTGTGTCGACCCCTTCTCCCGCGCGGCCACCCTCTCGTACGAGAGCCCTAGACCTTCCTTTTATAGACGTAAGGAGAGGGCCCAGGTGTACAATGGGGGGTGTAGCAGTGTGCTAACGTGTCTAGCAGAGAGGAGCTAGAGCCCTATGTACATGCCGTCGTGGTTGTCGGAGAGGTTTAGGCACCCTGTTCATGTGATGTCGTGACCGTCGGAGGAGCGCTTGAGCCCTGTGGAAGTACAGCTGTCGGGGCTGTCGGATCCTTGCTGACGTCTCATTGCTTCCGTAAGGGGCTGAGAGCCGCCGTCGTCATGGAGCACGCGGGGTGTCATCATTACTTGTTTACCGGGGCGAACCAGATGGGACGCCAGTCTTGTTCCCCGTAGCCTGAGCTAGCTAGGGGTAGGGTAATGATGGCCCCTCCTGTGACGTGGTCGGTCCGAGCCCGAGGTCGGGCGAGGCGGAGGCTCCTCCGAGGTCGAGGTTGAGTCCGAGCCCCGGGGGTCGGGCGAGGCGGAGACCGTCGTCCGAGGTCGAGGTTGAGTCCGAGCCCTGGGGTCGGGCGAGGCGGAGACCGCCTTCCGGAGTTGAGGCTGAGTTCGAGCCTTGGGGTCGGGCGAGGCGGAGTCCGTCTTCCGAGGTTGAGGTTGAGTCCGAGCCCTGGGGTCGGGCGAGACGGAGTCCGTCGTCCAAGGTCGAGGTTGAGTCCGAGCCCTGGGGTCGAGCGAGGCGGAGTCCGTCGTCCAACGTCGAGGTTGAAAGTCGCCTAGAGGGGGGTGAATAGGGCGAAACTGAAATTCTCAAAATGATCACAACTACAAGCCGGGTTAACGTTAGAAATATAATAGAGTCCGCGAGAGAGGGCGCAACACAAATCGAAAGCGAATAATAAAGTGAGACACGTGGATTTGTTTTACCGAGGTTCGGTTCTCTCAAACCTACTCCCCGTTGAGGAGGCCACAAAGGCCGGGTCTCTTTCAACCCTTCCCTCTCTCAAACGGTCCCTCGGACCGAGTGAGCTTCTCTTCTCAAATCACCTGGGAATCAAACTTCCCGCAAGGACCACCACACAATTGGTGTCTCTTGCCTCAATTACAAGTGAGTGTTTGATCACAAGAAAGAATGCCAAAGAAAAGAAGCGATCCAAGCGCAAGAGCTCAAATGAACACTACAAATCACTCTCTCTAATCACTAATGCTTTGTGTGGAGTTGGGAGAGGATTTGATCTCTTTTGGTGTGCTTTGCAATGAATGCTAGCTCTTGTATAGTGGTTGGAAGCTGGAAAACTTGGATGCAATGAATGGTGGGGTGGTTGGGGTATTTATAGCTCCAACCACCAACCTGACCGTTGGTGGAGCTGTCTGTTCGATGGCGCACCGGACAGTCCGGTGCACACCGGACATGTCCGGTGCCCCAGCCACGTCACCAGTTCCGTTGGATTCCGACCGTTGGGGCTTCTGACTTGTGGGCCTGCCTGGATGTCCGGTGCACACCAGACATGTACTGTTTACTGTCCGGTGTGCCAGTATGGGCACGTCTGACTTCTGCGCGCGCTGCGCGCGCATTTAATGCGCCGCAGGTAGCCGTTGGCGCGGAGATAGTCGTTGCCCCGGAGTTGCACCGGACAGTCCGGTGTACACCGGACATGTCCGGTGAATTATAGCGGACTAGCCGTTGGTGAAAGGGAAATGTGCCCTTGGGCCATTTCTATGTATTTTGGTGATTGAGTGCCAACACATGTGCTTAATTGGGAATTTATGTACATGGATGAACAAGGTGAAAATCATGAAGTAAAGGTATGTTTCTAAGCCTTAGTACATTGGTTTTAAGTACTAATATATTTGTCTAAGTGTTAGAAACAGAAAGAAGAAGAATAGAGAAAAGGAGAAGGGACTTGGCTGTGTGCTGCCAAGACCCAGCTCGGTCTGGAGCACCGGACTGTCCGGTGTGCACCGGACAGTGTCCGGTGCGCCAGGCTGGCGCGACTCGAACTGTCCGGTGCCCCCGACGACAGAAGGCAAGGATGGCCTTCCGGATTTGCTCTCAACGGCTCCTAGCTGTCTTGGGGCTATAAAAGGAGCCCCTAGGCGCATGGAGGAAATACACAAGCAACCTTTGAGCATTCTTGATCATCCACACTAAGTCTCTGCGCATTTGTTTGTGTTTCTAAGTGATTCGAGCTCTGTTCTAAGTGAGAACTCTGAGATAGTCTTGTGAGCTCGATTCTTGGTCGTGTGTGTGCGCTTTTGCTGTGGATTTGTGTGTGTTGCTTCCCTCCCTTACTCTGTGTTTCATTTGTGATCATATACTTGTAAGGGCAAGAGACTCCAATTTGTGGAGATTCCTTGCAAACGGGATAGTGAAAGGAAAACAAAACACCGTGGTATTCAAGTGGGTCTTTGGACCGCTTGAGAGGGGTTGATTGCAACCCTCGTCCGTTGGGACGCCACAACGTGGAGTAGGCAAGCGTTGGTCTTGGCCGAACCACGGGATAAAACCACTGTGTCACTCTGTGCTTGATTCTCTTGTGGTACTGTGTTTTGTTGAGACTGTTGAGACTTCACCTTAGCCACTTGGCAATAATCGTGCTAACACTTAACCAGTTTTTGTGGCTTAAGTTTGAAGTTTTTACAGGATCACCTATTCACCCCCCCCCCTCTAGGTGCTCTCAATTGGTATCAGAGCCGTTCTCTTCACAAAGGGACTAACCGCCCGAAGAGATGGATCCTAAGGGGAAGGGTATAGTGATCAACGACAAAGAGAAGGAATCCTTCGTCAACGAGCCAAAGGACGATAAGCCTACCGACTCCGGCTCGGGCCAAAGACGGAAGGAAGGGAAGAAGAAGAAGACCAGGCGCATCAAGGAGATCGTCTACTACGACAGCGACGAGTCTACTTCTTCCCAAAAGGACGAGGACCACAACGACTACGAGAGAAGAAAACCGGTTAATTCGAACTTTTCTTTTGATTACTCTCGTATTCCGCAAAGTTCACATTCTCATTTGCTCTCCATTCCACTCGGCAAGCCCCCACACTTTGATGGAGAGGACTACGGATTTTGGAGCCACAAAATGCGTAGTCACCTATTCTCTCTCCATCCTAGTATATGGGAGATTGTAGAGAGTGGAATGCATTTTGATAGTTCGGATAGTCCCATGTTCATTAATGAACAAATTCATAAGAATGCACAAGCTACTACTGTTCTTCTAGCTTCCTTGTGCAGGAATGAATACCATAAGGTGAGCGGCTTGGATAACGCCAAGCAAATCTGGGACACCCTCAAGATTTCTCATGAGGGGAACGACGTCACCTTACTCACCAAGATGGAGTTGGTGGAGGGCGAGCTTGGACGGTTCGCAATGATAAGGGGCGAGGAGCCAACGCAAACATACAATCGGCTCAAGACCCTTATCAACAAGATAAGAAGCTACGGGAGCACGCGATGGACGGACCACGACGTCGTCCGTCTAATGCTAAGGTCATTTACCGTTCTTGATCCTCACTTGGTGAACAATATACGTGAAAATCCCAGGTACACCAAGATGTCGCCCGAAGAAGTTCTTGGGAAATTTGTTAGCGGGCGAATGATGATCAAGGAGGCGAGATATGTGGACGACGCCTTGAATGGTCCGATCAACGAGCCGCAACCTCTCGCTCTCAAGGCAACACGAAGCAAGGAGGCGCTACCTAGCAAGGTGGCACAAATTGAGGCGGCTGGACTCAACGATGAAGAAATGGCCCTCATTATCAAGAGATTCAAGACGGTGCTAAAGGGTCGCAATGGACAGCCGAGCAAGACTAAGACCAAGGGGAAGCGATCATGCTTCAAATGCGGTAAGCTTGGTCATTTTATCGCTAACTGTCCCGATAATGAAAGTGACCAGGAAAAGGGGAACAAAAGAGAAAAGAAGAAGCAATACAAGAAGGCAAAGGGCGAGGCGCATCTAGGAAAGGAGTGGGACTCGGATTGCTCCTCCTCCGACTCTGACAACGAAGGACTCGCCGCCACTGCCTTCAACAAATCGGCTCTCTTCCCCAACGAGCGTCTCACATGTCTTATGGCAAGGGAGAAGAAGGTGAGTACTCAAGACTCCACTTATGCTTCTTCTAGTGATAGTGAGTCTAGTGATGATGACATAGATTATTCATGCTTGTTCAAGGGCTTAGATAGATCTAAGATAGATAAAATCAATGAATTGATTGATGCATTGAATGAAAAGGATAGGCTTTTAGAAAAGCAGGAGGATTTATTGTATGATGAACATGATAAATTTGTAGAGGCACAAAAATCATATGCTTTAGAAGTAAAAAGAAATGAAATGCTTTCTTATGAACTATCTACTTGTCATGAAACCATTTCTACTTTACAAGGTGTTAACAATGATTTAAATGCTAAGTTAGAAGTAGCAAATAAATCTAATTCCTGTGTAGAACATGTTAAGATTTGCACTAGGTGTAAGGATCTCGATGTTGATGCCTGTAGTGAACATCTAGTTTTAATTTCCAAATTAAATAAGGAAGTGGCTAGTCTTAATGCCCAACTTAAGACTAGCAAGAATGAAGTTGATAAAATAAAATTTGCAAGGGATGCCTATACGGTTGGTAGACACCCCTCAATTAAGGATGGTCTTGGCTTCAAGAGAGAGGCCAAGAACTTAACAAGCCATAAGGCTCCCATCTTCGTCAAGGAGAAAGGGAAGGCCCCTATGGCTAGTAATGCTAAAAAGAACCATGCTTTTATGTATTATGATAGGAGAAATGCTAGAAATGCTTATAATGATTTTGATTCACATGTTTATGATTCTCATGCCATGTTTGCCTCTAGTTCTTCTTATAAGCATGATAGGGATATGCCTAGGAGAAATATTGCTCATGTGCCTAGAAAGAATGTTATTCATGCTCCTAGGAAAGTAGTGAATGAACCTTCTATAATTTATTGTGCTTTAAACACTTCCTTTGCTATTTGTAGAAAGGATAGGAAAATAGTTGCTAGGAAGTTAGGGGCAAAATGCAAGGGAGACAGGACTTGCATTTGGGTCCCTAAGGACATTTGTGCTAACCTTGCAGGACCCAACATGAGTTGGGTACCTAAGACCCAAGCCTAAATTTGCCTTGCAGGTTTATGCATCCGGGGGTTCAAGCTGGATTATTGACAGCGGATGCACAAACCATATGACGGGGGAGAAGAAGATGTTCACCTCCTACGTCAAAAATAAGGATTCCCAAGATTCAATTATATTCGGTGATGGGAATCAAGGCAAGGTAAAAGGGCTAGGTAAAATTGCAATTTCTAATGAGCATTCTATATCAAATGTATTCTTAGTGGAGAGTCTTGGATATAATTTGCTATCTGTCAGTCAATTATGTCAAATGGGATATAATTGTTTATTTACAAATGTAGATGTGTCTGTCTTTAGAAGAAGTGATGGTTCACTAGCTTTTAAGGGTGTATTAGACGGCAAACTTTATTTAGTCGATTTTGCAAAAGAAGAGGCCGGTCTAGATGCATGCTTAATGGCTAAGACTTGCATGGGCTGGATGTGGCATCGCCGCTTAGCACATGTGGGGATGAAGAACCTCCACAAGCTTCTAAAGGGAGAACATGTGATAGGTCTAACCAATGTTCATTTCGAAAAAGATAGACCTTGTGCAGCTTGTCAAGCAGGGAAACAGGTGGGAGGAGCGCATCACAGCAAGAATGTGATGACCACTTCAAGACCCCTGGAGCTGCTGCATATGGACCTCTTCGGACCCGTCGCCTATCTAAGCATAGGGGGAAGTAAGTATGGTTTAGTTATTGTTGATGATTTTTCCCGCTTCACTTGGGTGTTCTTTTTGCAGGATAAGTCTGAAACCCAAGGGACCCTCAAACGCTTCCTCAGGAGAGCTCAAAATGAGTTTGAGCTCAAAGTGAAAAAGATAAGAAGCGACAACGGGTCCGAGTTCAAGAACCTTCAAGTGGAGGAGTTCCTTGAAGAGGAAGGGATCAAGCACGAGTTCTCCGCTCCTTACACACCACAGCAAAATGGTGTGGTAGAGAGGAAGAACAGGACGCTCATCGACATGGCGAGGACGATGCTAGGAGAGTTCAAGACCCCCGAGTGCTTTTGGACGGAAGCCGTGAACACGGCGTGCCACGCCATCAACAGGGTCTACCTTCATCGCCTCCTCAAGAAGACGTCGTATGAGCTACTAACTGGTAACAAACCCAATGTATCGTACTTTCGTGTATTTGGGAGTAAATGCTACATTCTAGTGAAGAAGGGTAGAAATTCTAAGTTTGCTCCCAAAGCAGTAGAAGGGTTTTTGTTAGGTTATGACTCAAATACAAAGGCGTATAGAGTCTTCAACAAATCATCGGGTTTGGTTGAAGTCTCTAGCGACGTTGTATTTGATGAGACTAATGGCTCTCCAAGAGAGCAAGTTGTTGATCTTGATGATATAGATGAAGAAGATGTTCCGACGGCCGCTATACGAACCATGGCGATTGGTGATGTGCGACCACAGGAACAAGAAGAGCAAGATCAACCTTCTTCCTCAACTATGGTGAAACCCCCAACTCAAGACGATGAACAGGTTCATCAACAGGAGGCGTGTGATCAAGGGGGAGCACAAGATGATCTTGTGGTGGAGGAAGAAGCGCACCCGGCACCTCCAACCCAAGTTCGAGCGATGATTCAAAGGGATCATCCCGTCGATCAAATTCTGGGTGACATTAGCAAGGGAGTAACTACTCGATCTCGATTAGTCAATTTTTGTGAACATTACTCCTTTGTCTCTTCTATTGAGCCTTTCAGGGTAGAAGAGGCCTTGCTAGATCCGGACTGGGTGTTGGCCATGCAAGAGGAGTTAAACAACTTCAAGCGCAATGAAGTTTGGACACTGGTGCCTCGTCCAAAGCAAAATGTTGTGGGAACCAAGTGGGTGTTCCGCAACAAACAGGACGAGCACGGGGTGGTGACGAGGAACAAGGCTCGACTTGTGGCAAAAGGTTATGCCCAAGTCGCAGGTTTGGATTTCGAGGAGACCTTTGCTCCTGTGGCTAGGCTAGAGTCAATTCGAATCTTGCTAGCATATGCCGCTCACCATTCTTTCAGGTTGTTTCAAATGGATGTGAAGAGCGCTTTCCTCAACGGGCCAATCAAGGAGGAGGTGTACGTGGAGCAACCCCCTGGCTTCGAGGATGAACGGTACCCCGACCATGTGTGTAAGCTCTCTAAGGCGCTCTATGGACTTAAGCAAGCCCCAAGAGCATGGTATGAATGCCTTAGAGACTTTTTACTTGCTAATGCTTTCAAGGTTGGGAAGGCCGATCCAACTCTTTTCACTAAGACATGTGATGGTGATTTGTTTGTGTGCCAAATTTATGTTGATGACATAATATTTGGTTCTACTAACCAAAAGTCTTGTGAAGAGTTTAGCAGGGTGATGACGCAGAAATTCGAGATGTCGATGATGGGCGAGTTGAACTACTTCCTTGGGTTCCAAGTGAAGCAACTCAAGGACGGCACCTTCATCTCCCAAACGAAGTACACGCAAGATCTGCTAAAGCGGTTTGGGATGAAGGACGCCAAGCCCGCAAAGACTCCGATGGGGACCAACGGACACACCGACCTCAACAAAGGAGGTAAGTCCGTTGATCAAAAAGCATACCGGTCAATGATAGGTTCTTTGCTTTACTTATGTGCTAGTAGACCGGATATTATGCTTAGCGTATGCATGTGTGCTAGATTTCAATCCGATCCTAAGGAATGTCACTTAGTGGCGGTGAAGCGAATTCTTAGATATTTAGTTGCTACGCCTTGCTTCGGGCTCTGGTATCCAAAGGGGTCTACCTTTGACTTAGTTGGATACTCAGACTCCGACTATGCTGGATGTAAGGTCGATAGGAAGAGTACATCGGGGACGTGCCAATTCTTAGGAAGGTCCCTGGTGTCATGGAACTCTAAGAAACAAACATCCGTTGCCCTATCCACCGCTGAGGCCGAGTATGTTGCCGCAGGACAGTGTTGCGCGCAACTACTTTGGATGAGGCAAACCCTCCGGGACTTTGGCTACAATCTGAGCAAAGTCCCACTCCTATGTGACAATGAGAGTGCTATCCGCATGGCGGAGAATCCTGTTGAGCACAGCCGCACAAAGCACATAGACATCCGGCATCACTTTTTGAGAGACCACCAGCAAAAGGGAGATATCGAAGTGTTTCATGTTAGCACCGAGAACCAGCTAGCCGATATCTTTACCAAGCCTCTAGATGAGAAGACCTTTTGCAGGCTGCGTAGTGAGCTAAATGTCTTAGATTCGCGGAACTTGGATTGAATAGTAGCATACATGTGTTTATGCATTTGATCAGGTTCATTCTGCATTTTGTTGCTTATTGTGGTGCTCAAGTTGTACAAACCCTCCCTGGACCTCACAAGTCCGTTGCAAAGTGATGCACATGTTTAGGGGGAGATGTGTTACAACTTGACCCTTTGAGACTAACCTTGTGCTTGAGTTTGATAATTTAGTCTCGAAGGAGGATTGAAAGGGAAAAGGTGGACTTGGACCATGAAAGACTTCCACTGCACTCCGATGAGAGGGTAACTAATTCCAAGTTCATCTCATGAAATCTTATTGCCATTTGCTCTTAATTGAAGACTTTGGTGAGGCAATGGGGTTAACAGGCCAAGATTAATCCCGTTTTGGTGCTTGATGCCAAAGGGGGAGAAAATAAAGGCCAAAGTGATAAATGGATCAGCTACCACTTGAGAGATTTTGAAAATAGTAGAATAGAGTTTTTGGTGTGTCAAAAGCTTTTATTGTCTTTTATTGTCTCTCTATTGTCAAAAGTTGGCTTCTTGTGGGGAGAAGTATTGATTATGGGAAATAGGGGGAGTTTTTGAAATCTTTGATCAATCTCTTTTGGAATGACTCTCTTTATACTTCAACATGTGTGTTTGACTTAGAGATAGAGATTTGAATTTGATTTGCAAAAACAAACCAAGTGGTGGCAAAGGATGATCCATATATGCCAAAATTGAATAAAACTTAAATTTATTTTATTTGAAGTGAGTTTGCACTTGTTCTAGTTGCTTTATGTTGTGTTGGCATAAATCACCAAAAAGGGGGAGATTGAAAGGGAAATGTGCCCTTGGGCCATTTCTATGTATTTTGGTGATTGAGTGCCAACACATGTGCTTAATTGGGAATTTATGTACATGGATGAACAAGGTGAAAATCATGAAGTAAAGGTATGTTTCTAAGCCTTAGTACATTGGTTTTAAGTACTAATATATTTGTCTAAGTGTTAGAAACAGAAAGAAGAAGAATAGAGAAAAGGAGAAGGGACTTGGCTGTGTGCTGCCAAGACCCAGCTCGGTCTGGAGCACCGGACTGTCCGGTGTGCACCGGACAGTGTCCGGTGCGCCAGGCTGGCGCGACTCGAACTGTCCGGTGCCCCCGACGACAGAAGGCAAGGATGGCCTTCCGGATTTGCTCTCAACGGCTCCTAGCTGCCTTGGGGCTATAAAAGGAGCCCCTAGGCGCATGGAGGAAATACACAAGCAACCTTTGAGCATTCTTGATCATCCACACTAAGTCTCTGCGCATTTGTTTGTGTTTCTAAGTGATTCGAGCTCTGTTCTAAGTGAGAACTCTGAGATAGTCTTGTGAGCTCGATTCTTGGTCGTGTGTGTGCGCTTTTGCTGTGGATTTGTGTGTGTTGCTTCCCTCCCTTACTCTGTGTTTCATTTGTGATCATATACTTGTAAGGGCAAGAGACTCCAATTTGTGGAGATTCCTTGCAAACGGGATAGTGAAAGGAAAACAAAACACCGTGGTATTCAAGTGGGTCTTTGGACCGCTTGAGAGGGGTTGATTGCAACCCTCGTCCGTTGGGACGCCACAACGTGGAGTAGGCAAGCGTTGGTCTTGGCCGAACCACGGGATAAAACCACTGTGTCACTCTGTGCTTGATTCTCTTGTGGTACTGTGTTTTGTTGAGACTGTTGAGACTTCACCTTAGCCACTTGGCAATAATCGTGCTAACACTTAACCAGTTTTTGTGGCTTAAGTTTGAAGTTTTTACAGGATCACCTATTCACCCCCCCCCTCTAGGTGCTCTCAGTTGGAGATTCCCGAAGCTGGCGAGTTCCTGAGGCCGCTCTTCCTTGGCGCACCGGACACTGTCCGGTGTACACCGGACAGTCCGGTGAATTATAGCGCGAGTGCCTCTGGAAATTCCCGAAGGTGGCGAGTTCGAGTTGGAGTCCTCTGGTGCACCGGACATGTCCGGTGGTGCACCGAACACTGTCCGGTGGCACACCGGACAGTCCGGTGTGCCAGACCAGAGGTGCCTTCGGTTGGCCCTTTGCTCTTTTGTTGAACCCAACTCTTGGTCTTTTTATTGGCTAAGTGTGAACCTTTAGCACCTGTATAACTTATACACTAGAACAAACTAGTTAGTCCAATTATTTGTGTTGGGCAATTCAACCACCAAAATTATTTAGGAACTAGGTGTAAGCCTAATTCCCTTTCAGAGGTTGAGCCCGAGCTCGGGGGTCGGGCGAGGCGGAGCTTCCTATGGCGCCCAAGGCTGGACTTAGCTGCTGTCAGCCTCACTCTATCGAGTGGCACAACAGTCAGAGCAGGGCAGGCGGCGCTGTTTTCCTGTCAGGTCGGTCAGTGGAGCGGCGAAGTGACAGCGGTCACTTCGGCCCTATCGACTGAGGAGCGCGCGTCAGGATAAGGTGTCAGTCGATCCTTGCATTAAATGCTCCTGCGATACGATCGGTTGGCGTGGCGATCTGGCCAAGGTTGCTTCTCCACGAAGCCTGGGCCTCAGGCGAGCCGAGGGTGCGTCCGTTGCTTGAGGGGACCCTCGGGCGAGACGTGAATCCTCCTGGGTCGGCTGCCTTTGCCCGAGGCTGGGCTCGGGCGAGGCAATATCGTGTCCCTTGAGTGGACGGAGCCTTGACCTAAATCGTGCCCATCAGGCCTTTGCAGCTTTGTGCTGATGGGGGTTACCAGCTGAGATTTAGGAGTCTTGGGGGTACCCCTAATTATGGTCCCCGACAGTAGCCCCCGAGCCTCGAAGGGAGTGTTGGTACTCGCTTGGAGGCTTTTGTCGCACTTTTTTGCAAGGGGACCGGCCTTTCTCGGTTGCATTTCGTTCCGGTGGGTGCGCGCGAGCGCACCCGCCGGGTGTAGCCCCTGAGGCCTCAGAGGAGTGGTTTGACTCCTTCGAGGTCTTAGCGCGTTTCGTGATGCCTCGGCCGGTCTGGTTGTTCCCTCATGCGAACTGGTCGTAGCCCGGGTGCATAGTCAGGTTCCAAGTTCTCGGGCTGGTATGTTGACGCTGTCAACGGTTTGGCCGGAGCTGGGTTTGCGAGAGCAGCCCCCGAGCCTCCACGCAGAGCGAGAGGACGGTCAAGGACTGACTCGGCTTTTTTCATACGCCCCTGCGTTGCCTTTCCGCAAGGAGGGGGGAAAGCGCCATGTTGCCCTCGGAGGGTGTCGAACATGGTGTCTCCAGTGAGTTGCTAACGGGTGATCCGAGTGGACGCCCGTGCCCCGTTCGATAAGGGTCGGCTAGTGGCCCAGAGGCGCGCTCCAGAAGTACCTGCAGGTGATTTGCCGGACCCGGTCCCGTTTAATAGGGTCCGAGGGCTCGATGCCTCCCTCTGATGGGATTCCGTTACAGAATCGCTCCTACTGGTCTCGGAAATGTCCTAGGGTACCTCGGGAGCATAGCCCGAGCCTCGGCCATGTATCGGATGTACCTAGAGTCATCCCTCGCTCTGCGTGCTCTGAGGCGGCTGTCGAACCCTTCGGGGGCCAGCCTATGAACCCCTGATCAGTAGTGGGCGCGGAGCCCGAGTGGCCTGAGGCGGCTGTCGAACCCTTCCGAGGGGCCAGCCTTCGAACCTCTGACTAGTAGTGGGCGTGGAGCCCGAGTGCTCTGAGGCGGTTGTCGAACCCTTCCGAGGGGCCAGCCTTCGAACCTCTGATCAGTAGGAGGGCTCGAGGCCCGCTTCCTTCGCGGAGAAGGATCCCTTTCGGAGTTTCCCCTTTCTCGGTCCCTGTAGCAAGAGAGAGAAAGGGGAAGAAAAGGTATATGAAATCGAACGACGTGGCGCACCTTTTTTGACGTGGTCATCATGGCGGAGGTGAAGTGTCGCCTGCTTCGCCTGCCAAAGGTGCCGCCTGCCCTGCCGCAGAGTTAATGCGACGGGACGAGTGGTTCGCGGGGCAGCCGTTGTGCGTGCGCGAGCCGTTCGAGGAACGGAACACGGGCACGTCGTCTTCACGCCGTGGGAGAGGGCTCTCCTGCCGCTGCAGGAGGGGACGTGAGCCTGCAGACGACTTGACCGTCGCTTCCGCTCGCCTGCTGCCGCCATTGCTGTCGGTCCACTTCTGGCCATATCAACCGTCGCGCCTTCTCCTGCGGCTGACTGACCCATGACCGATGTGCTCGGTTGGCACAGTTGGGCCATGCGCAGGGTTGCCTCGAGTCGCGGCACCGGTTCCGCAGTCAAGAAGGCGCGGTACTGGCGCAAGTGGCGGTGCAGTTTCTCGCACGTAGTAACCGGCGCGCCGGTTACATGACGTGTGGGCCTGAGCCTCCATGCTGGACGCGCCGAAGTCGAAAGGGTGCACCCCCTTGGTGCGGTTGCATGCCGCCTGCATGGTGGTCCGCCCTTTCACCCGCTGGTCTGAAAGCGGAGGAGTGCTTGTAACCGCTGGGCATATGTGCGCTCCGCGCGCGGCGGTTTGGCTCCTTCTGTCCTAGGCTAGCTTGCATGACGCGTGGGACCCACCCCCGTGTTGTAGGGGGAAGACCTTGGAGCATGTTGGCGAAGACTCCGTCCGCGACGGCTGAGGACGCAAGTGGGGAGAGTCGCCTTTAAAAGGAGGGCGACCCCCTTGGATGGCAACCATGTCTTCGCACTCTCCTCATGCATCGTGCCCTTCCACCTTCCGAGCCCCCGGATGGGGAGCGCCCGCGTTGCTTTTGTCTTGTCGTCGTTGGAGGAACGCAACTTCGCGGAAGTTGGTACCTTTCAGCCATCGCTCGGCTTCAAGGATTTTCATCAGGCAGCCCGGCTGCATCCCCTCGTCGGTGGTCACCCAAGACGGTGACCACCAGTTTGATGGTGGGGAGAAGCAAGTCGTGCTGCGGCCTCTGCCCCGCCCTCACCTTCAAGGATGTTCATCATCCTTGCTGGGGTGGAGCGCGAGGCGAGCCGGAGCTCTACCTCCCGCACGGGTCGGTGGGCCACCTCTTCTTCCAGCTTCTGGGGGTGGAAACCATCCTCCGGCTCTGCGGATGAGGCGCCCTCCAGCCATGTCGGGGAAGGCGAACTGTTGCTGGCCAGCCAGGGTGCAACATTCTATCCTCTGTCCTTGTTTTCACGGCGAGAACGGGAGTGAGGACCTGCCGGTGCGCTTTGGGGCGGCCGGCGCTCGCTGGAGCGGCCAGTCGAGCCGTCTGCTCGGGCCGGGTTCCCGGAGGAGACCCTAGCGGCGATGGCCCAGGCGTGGTGCCGATAGGTTCCTTCGAGGTGGAGATCCTCCGATCGTGTTGCCGTCCGAGGCCGGGTCGGAATCCGTCGAAGGTGGAGTCGACGACGAGGGTGCTGCTGCTCTCCCACTGATGTCTGATCCTGCAGGAACAGTTTATCTGTAGTGTGCGTATGTTTTTTTGCGGCCGCCGAGGCCCAAACATACCGTCATCGTGTTGTATAGCTGCGTTTCTTTTCCCCTTGTTTCGAGTATCAGGACTTATTTGCCGGTAACCGAATTATTTGTCCGAGCGAGAGTTACTTTTCACGGAAGGTGATGAGTGAGGTATCCGTATCCTGGAGGCGTAGGAGTCCCTCGGCTCGGTCGGCCTTGCCGCTTACGTGTACTCTTACTCGTCCGTAGGATTCTGTTATCGATATAGTCGAGAAGGCACGAAAAATCGTTTCGGCAGAAAAGCTTTCGAACGTTAAGACTTGTTCGGCCAGCGAAATCGCTTATCCGAGCGTGAGTTACTTATCGCAAAAGGTGATGAGTGAGGTATCCGTATCCCGGAGGCATAGGAGTCCCTCGGCTCGGTCGGCCTTGCCTGCTTACGTGTACTCCGTCGTTTTCAGGATCCCACCATCGAAGTAGTCGAAAAGCACGAAAGATGTTCTCGCAGAAAGATTTTTTTCCGAGGAAAATTTTGACGCAGAGGGGGTTCCCCCTTCTAGCTCCTGAGGGAGGGTCGGGCTTTGCCGAGGCAAGGCTGACCCTTTCTTGATGGTTAGACTTTATTTGTGTATGTAAACGAGGTATATGAACGACTTGAAAACATCTTAAGGGTAGAAGCGACATAGCTGTCGGATGTTCCAAGCGTTGTTGTCGACCTCGCCTTGACTGTTGGCCAGCTTGTACGTTCCGGGCTTCAAAATCTTGGCGATGATGAATGGCCCTTCCCAGGGAGGCGTGAGCTTGTGGCGCCCTCGGGCGTCTTGTCGTAGCTGAAGCACCAAGTCGCCCACCTGGAGGTCTCGGGACCGAACCCCTCGGGCGTGGTAGCGTCGCAGAGACTGCTGATACCGCGTCAAGTGTAGTAAGGCCATGTCCCGAGCCTCTTCCAGCTGGTCCAGTGAGTCTTCTCGGTTGGTCCGGTTGCTTTGGTCGTCGTACGTCTTCGTCCTCGGGGATCCGTATTCTAAGTCTGTGGGCAAGATAGCTTCGGCCCCATAGACTAGAAAAAACGACGTGAAACCCGTGGCTCGGCTTGGCGTCGTTCTTAGACTCCAGACCACCGAGGGGAGTTCCTTCATCCATCGCCTGTCGAACTTGTTGAGGTCGTTGTAGATCCGTGGCTTGAGTCCTTGCAGAATCATGTCGTTGGCACGCTCTACCTGCCCATTCGTCATGGGGTGACCTACAGCAGCCCAGTCCACCTGGATGTGGTGATCCTCGCAGAAGTCCAGGAACTTTCTGCCGGTGAACTTGGTGCCGTTGTCGGTGATGATGGAGTTCGGGACCCCAAAGCGATGGATGATGTTGGTGAAGAACGCCACCGCATGTTCGGACCTGATGCTGTTTAGGGGTCTGACCTCGATCCACTTGGAGAATTTGTCGATGGCGACCAGTAGGTGCGTGTAGCCCCCGGGTGCCTTCTGCAAGGGACCGACGAGGTCCAGACCCCACACAGCGAACGACCAGGTGATGAGTATTGTTTGTAGAGCCTGAGCGGGCAAGCGGGTCTGTTTTGCGTAGAATTGACACCCTTGGCAGGTGCGTACGATCCTAGTGGCGTCGGCCACTGCGGTTGGCCAGTAGAAACCCTGTCGGAAGGTGTTTCCAACGAGGGCCCGAGGTGCTGTGTGGTGACCGCAAGCCCCCTGAGTGTATTTCTTGTAATAACTCCTGACCTTCGGCGATGGATATGCATCGCTGGAGGATGCCTGAGGGGCTGCGGTGGTAGAGCTCCTTCCCGTCACCCAGCAAGACGAACGACTTGGCGCGCCGCGCCAGTCGCCGAGCTTCGGCTCTGTCGAGGGGTAGCTCTCCTTGGTGGAGATATTGCAGGTACGGGGTCTGCCAGTTTCGATTAGGCGTGACCCCATTCCGCTCTTCCTCGACGCGCAGTGCCTCACCCTCGGGGGCCGAGGGTGCCTCGGGCTGAGCCGAGGGCGCCTCGTGCAGGGCCGAGACCTTCTCGGGCTCAGGCGTGTCGTCGGTCTTGACTGAGGGTTGATGTAGGTCTCGGGAGAAGACGTCCGGGGGAACCGTTGTCCGCCCCGAGGCTATCTTAGCCAGCTCGTCCACAGTCTCGTTGTATCGTCGGGCGATGTGGTTTAGCTCGAGCCCGTAGAACTTGTCCTCCAGGCGCCGAACCTCATCGCAGTAGGCTTCCATCTTTGGGTCGCGGCAATGGGAGTTCTTCATGACTTGGTCGATGACGAGCTGCGAGTCGCCACGAGCGTCGAGGCGTCGGACCCCTAGCTCGATGGCGATGCGCAACCCGTTAACCAGAGCCTCGTACTCGGCCACGTTGTTGGACACCGGGAAATGGAAGCGCAGCACGTAGCGGAGGTGCTTTCCGAGGGGTGAGATGAAGAGCAGGCCCGCGCCCGCTCCTGTTTTCATCAACGACCCGTCGAAAAACATGGTCCAGAGTTCCGGTTGGATCGGAGCTGCTGGAAGCTGGGTGTCGACCCATTCAGCCACAAAGTCTGCCAGGACTTGGGACTTGATGGCCTTCCGAGGGGCGAACGAGATTGTTTCGCCCATGATCTCCACCGCCCACTTTGCAATCCTACCCGAGGCCTCTCGACACTGGATGATCTCTCCCAGGGGGAAGGATGACACCACAGTCACCGGATGAGACTCGAAGTAGTGTCGCAACTTTCGTCGCGTCAGAATTACTGCGTACAGTAGCTTCTAAATTTGCGGGTAGCGGATTTTGGTCTCGGACAGTACTTCACTGATGAAGTAGACCGACCTCTAGACGGGCAATGCGTGCCCCTCTTCTCGTCTCTCGACCATAATCGCGGCGCTGACCACCTGAGTGGTAGCGGCGACGTAGATCAAGAGGGCTTCTCCGGCAGCGGGAGGCACCAAGGTTGGCGCGCTTGTAAGGAGCGCCTTTAGGTTCCTGAGGGCTTCCTCGGCCTCGGGGGTCTGAAAGGGAAATGTGCCTTTGGGCCATTTCTAAGTATTTTGGTGATTGAGTGCAAACACAAGTGCTTAAATGTGAAAATATGCCCAAGGATGAACAAAGTGCAAATCACAAGTTAAGGTATGTTTCTAAGCCTTAGTACATTGGTTTGTGTACTAATATTCTTGTCTAAGTGTTAGAAACAGGAAGAAGAAAAGAAGTGGAGAGTGGCTGTGTGCAGCCAAAGGCTGTTTCGGGCTGGGGCACCGGACTGTCCGATGTGCACCGGACAGTGTCCGGTGCGCCAGACCAGCATGGAGCAAACCAGCCGCTCTCGGGTTTTTCTCCGGCGACTTCGGCTAAAATTCACCGGACTGTCCGGTGTGCACCGGACTGTCCGGTGAGCCAACGGTCGGCCGGGCCAACGGTCGGCCGCACGATCGCCGCGCGACACGTGGCCGAGCCAACGGTCGGAAGGAAGCACCGGACTGTCCGGTGTGCACCGGACTGTCCGGTGCGCCAGATCTGCAGTGGTCGGCAACGGTCGGCTGCGCCTGTTAAGGAAAGAAATCGGGCACCGGACAGTGTCCGGTGTGCACCGGACTGTCCGGTGCGCCCGACGACAGAAGGCAAGGATGGCCTTCCAGAATTGTTCTCAACGGCTCCTAGCTGCCTTGGGGCTATAAAAGGGGGCCCCTAGGCGCATGGAGGAGAATACCAAGCATTCCTTGAGCACTCTTGATCACTCACACATCAATCTCGCGCACTTGTTCGACATTCTAGTGATTTGAGCTCCGTTCTAGTGTGCTAGTCTTTTGAGCTCAAGTCTGGGTCTTGTGTGTGCGTATTCGCTGTGATCTTTGTGTCGTGTGTGAGTTGCTAATCCCTCCCTTGCTCTGTGATTCTCTGTGAACATCTTTTGTAAGGGCGAGAGGCTCCAAGTTGTGGAGATTCCTCGCAAACGGGATTGAAAAAAGAAAAGCAAGAACACCGTGGTATTCAAGTTGATCATTGGATCACTTGAGAGGAGTTGAGTGCAACTCTCGTCCGTTGGGACGCCACAACGTGGAGTAGGCAAGTTTTGTACTTGGCCGAACCACGGGATAACCACCGTGTCATCTCTGTGATTGATTTCTTGTGGTTATTGTGTTTTGACTCCTCTCTAGCCACTTGGCCATAATTGTGCTAACACTTAACAAGTTTTTGTGGCTTAAGTTTTGAAGTTTTACAGGATCACCTATTCACCCCCCCCTCTAGGTGCTCTCAATTGGTATCAGAGCCGTTCTCTTCGAGAAAGGGACTAACCGCCCGAAGAGATGGATCCTAAGGGGAAGGGAATCGTGATCAACGATAAGGAGAAGGAATCCTTCGTCAATGAGCCCAAAGATGACAAGCCTACCGACTCCGGCTCGGGTCATAGACGAAAGGAAGGGAAGAAGAAGAAGACGAGGCGCATCAAGGAGATCGTCTACTACGACGACAGTGATGAGTCTACATCTTCCCAAAAGGACAACGACCACAACGACTACGAGCAAAGGAAACCGGTTAATTCTAACTTTTCTTTTGACTACTCTCGTATTCCGCAAAGTTCAAATTCACATTTGCTTTCCATTCCACTCGGCAAGCCCCCACACTTTGATGGGGAGGACTACGGATTTTGGAGCCACAAAATGCGTAGTCACCTATTCTCTCTCCATCCTAGCATATGGGAGATTGTAGATAGTGGAATGCACTTTAATAGTTCGGATAGTCCTATATTCATTAATGAGCAAATCCATAATAATGCACAAGCTACTACTGTTCTTCTAGCCTCATTGTGCAGGGATGAATATAATAAAGTGAGTGGCTTGGATAACGCCAAGCAAATCTGGGATACCCTCAAGATCTCTCATGAGGGAAATGACGCTACCTTGCTCACCAAAATGGAGTTGGTGGAGGGCGAGCTTGGACGGTTCGCGATGATAAGGGGCGAGGAGCCAACTCAAACATACAACCGGCTCAAGACCCTTATCAACAAAATAAGGAGCTACGGAAGCACACGATGGACGGACCACGACGTCGTCCGACTAATGCTAAGGTCCTTTACCGTTCTTGATCCTCATTTGGTGAATAATATTCGTGAGAATCCCAGGTACACCAAAATGTCGCCCGAAGAAGTCTTAGGAAAATTCGTCAGCGGGCGAATGATGATCAAGGAGGCAAGGTACGTGGACGACGCCTTGAATGGACCGATCAACGAACCACAACCTTTTGCTCTCAAAGCTACAAGAAGCAAGGAGGCGCTACCTAGCAAGGTGGCACAAATTGAGGCGGTCGGACTTAATGATGAGGAGATGGCTCTCATCATCAAACGCTTCAAGACGGTGCTAAAGGGTCACAAGGGGCAGCCAAGCAAGACCAAGACGAAGGGGAAGCGCTCATGCTTCAAGTGCGGTAAGATTGGTCATTTTATCGCTAACTGCCCCGATAATGATAGTGACCAGGAAAAGGGAAACAAGAGGGAAAAGAAGAAGCATTACAAGAAGGCAAAGGGCGAGGCACATCTAGGCAAGGAGTGGGACTCGGATTGCTCTTCTTCCGATTCCGACAATGAAGGACTTGCCGCCACCGCCTTCAACAAATCAGCCCTCTTCCCCAACGAGCGTCACACATGCCTTATGGCAAGAGAGAAGAAGGTATGTACTCGCAACTCTACCTATGCCTCTTCAAGTGAGAACGAATCTAGTGATGAGGATGAAGTAGATTATTCATGTTTGTTCAAGGGCTTAGATAGATCTAAGATAGACAAAATTAATGAATTAATTGATGCCTTGAATGAAAAGAATATACTTTTAGAAAAGCAAGAGGATTTGTTGTATGAAGAACATGATAAGTTTGTAGAGGCTCAAAAATCCCTTGCATTAGAAATTAAGAGGAATGAAATGCTTGCTTGTGAAGTGTCAACATGCCATGATTCAATTTCTAAATTAAAAAGCATTAATGATGACTTAAATGCTAAACTAGTAGAAGCACATAAATCCAACTCTTGTGTTGAACATGTTGAAATTTGCACTAGGTGTAAGGATTTTGATGTTAATGCTTGTAGTGAACACTTAGTTTCAATTTCAAAACTAAATGATGAAGTGGCTAGTCTCAATGCTCAACTTAAGACTAGCAAAAGTGATTTTGAAAAACTAAAATTTGCTAGGGATGCCTACACGGTTGGTAGACACCCCTCAATTAAGGATGGACTAGGCTTCAAGAGGGAAGCCAAGAACTTAACAAGCCATAAGGCTCCCATTCCCGCCAAGGAGAAAGGGAAGGCCCCTATGGCTACTAGTGCTAAAAGGAACCATGCCTTTTTGTATCATGATAGAAGACAAACTAGAAATGTAAATAGAAGTTATGATTCATATGTTTATGATTCTCATGCCATGTTTGCTCCTAGTTCTTCTTATGTGTATGATAGAAATGTTACTAGGAGAAATGTTGTTCCTAAAAGAAATGTTGCAAATATTATTCATGCTCCTAGGAAAGTAGTGAATGAACCTTCTACAATTTATTGTGCTTTAAATGCTTCCTTTGCTATTTGTAGAAAGGATAGGAAAATAGTTGCTAGGAAGTTAGGGGCAAAATGCAAGGGAGACAAAACTTGCATTTGGGTCCCTAAAGATATTTGTGCTAACCTTGTAGGACCCAACATGAGTTGGGTACCTAAAACCCAAGCCTAAATTTGCCTTGCAGGTTTATGCATCCGGGGGTTCAAGCTAGATTATCGACAGCGGATGCACAAACCATATGACGGGGGAGAAGAAGATGTTCACCTCCTACGTCAAAAATAAGGATTCCCAAGATTCAATTGTATTCGGTGATGGGAATCAAGGCAAGGTAAAAGGGTTAGGTAAAATTGCAATTTCTAATGAGCACTCTATCTCTAATGTGTTTTTAGTAGAGTCTCTTGGTTATAATTTGCTATCTGTTAGTCAATTATGCAACATGGGATATAACTGTCTATTTACAAATATAGATGTGTCTGTCTTTAGAAGAAGTGATGGTTCACTAGCTTTTAAGGGTGTATTAGACGGCAAACTTTATTTAGTTGATTTTGCAAAAGAAGAGGCCGGTCTAGATGCATGCTTAATAGCTAAGACTAGCATGGGCTGGCTGTGGCATCGCCGCTTAGCACATGTGGGGATGAAGAACCTTCACAAGCTTCTAAAGGGAGAACACGTGATAGGTCTAACTAATGTTCAATTCGAAAAAGATAGACCTTGTGCAGCTTGTCAAGCAGGGAAACAGGTGGGAGGCTCTCATCACACCAAAAATGTGATGACGACATCAAGATCCTTGGAGATGCTGCATATGGACCTTTTTGGACCCGTCGCCTATCTGAGCATAGGAGGAAGTAAGTATGGTTTAGTTATTGTTGATGACTTTTCCCGCTTCACTTGGGTGTTCTTTTTGCAGGAAAAGTCCGAAACCCAAGGGACCCTCAAACGCTTCCTCAGGAGAGCTCAAAATGAGTTTGAGCTCAAAGTGAAGAAGATAAGGAGCGACAACGGATCTGAGTTCAAGAACCTTCAAGTGGAGGAGTTCCTTGAAGAGGAAGGGATCAAGCACGAGTTCTCCGCTCCCTACACACCACAGCAAAATGGTGTGGTAGAGAGGAAGAACAGGACGCTCATCGATATGGCGAGGACGATGCTAGGAGAGTTCAAGACCCCCGAGTGCTTTTGGACGGAAGCCGTTAACACTGCTTGCCACGCCATCAACAGGGTCTACCTTCATCGCCTCCTCAAGAAGACGTCGTATGAGCTACTAACCGGTAACAAACCCAATGTATCGTACTTTCGTGTATTTGGGAGTAAATGCTACATTCTAGTGAAGAAGGGTAGAAATTCTAAGTTTGCTCCCAAAGCTGTAGAAGGGTTTTTATTAGGTTATGACTCAAATACAAAGGCGTATAGAGTCTTCAACAAATCATCGGGTTTGGTTGAAGTCTCTAGCGACGTTGTATTTGATGAGACTAATGGCTCTCCAAGAGAGCAAGTTGTTGATTGTGTTGATGCAGATGAAGAAGACGTTCCAACGGCCGCCATACGCACCATGGCGATTGGAGAAGTGCGGCCACAGGAACAAGATGAGCAAGATCAACCCTCTTCCTCAATTATGGTGCATCCCCCGACTCAAGACGATGAACAGGTTCATCAAAAGGAGGCGTGTGATCAAGGGGGAGCACAAGATGATCACGTGATGGAGGAAGAAGCGCAACCGGCACCTCCAACCCAAGTTCGAGCGACGATCCAAAGGGATCATCCCGTCGACCAAATTCTGGGTGACATTAGCAAGGGAGTAACTACTCGGTCTCGATTAGTTACGTTTTGTGAACATTACTCTTTTGTCTCTTCTATTGAGCCTTTCAGGGTAGAAGAGGCCTTGCTAGATCCGGACTGGGTGTTGGCCATGCAAGAGGAGCTAAACAACTTCAAGCGCAATGAAGTTTGGACACTGGTGCCTCGTCCCAAGCAAAATGTTGTGGGAACCAAGTGGGTGTTCCGCAACAAACAGGACGAGCACGGGGTGGTGACGAGAAACAAGGCTCGACTTGTGGCAAAAGGTTATGCCCAAGTCGCAGGTTTGGATTTCGAGGAGACTTTTGCTCCTGTGGCTAGGCTAGAATCAATTCGTATCTTGCTAGCATATGCCGCTCACCATTCTTTCAGGTTGTTCCAAATGGATGTGAAGAGCGCGTTCCTCAACGGGCCAATCAAGGAGGAGGTATACGTAGAGCAACCCCCTGGCTTTGAGGATGAACGGTACCCCGACCATGTGTGTAAGCTCTCTAAGGCGCTCTATGGACTTAAGCAAGCCCCAAGAGCATGGTATGAATGCCTTAGAGATTTCTTAATTGTTAATGCTTTCAAGGTTGGGAAAGCCGATCCAACTCTTTTTACAAAGACATGTGATGGTGATTTGTTTGTGTGCCAAATTTATGTCGACGACATAATATTTGGTTCAACTAACCAAAAGTCTTGTGAAGAGTTTAGCAGGGTGATGACGCAGAAATTCGAGATGTCGATGATGGGCGAGTTGAACTACTTCCTTGGGTTCCAAGTGAAGCAACTCAAGGACGGCACTTTCATCTCCCAAACGAAGTACACGCAAGATCTACTAAAGCGGTTTGGGATGAAGGACGCCAAGCCCGCAAAGACGCCGATGGGAACCGACGGACACACAGACCTCAACAAAGGAGGTAAGTCAGTTGATCAAAAAGCATACCGGTCAATGATAGGTTCTTTGCTTTATTTATGTGCTAGTAGACCGGACATTATGCTTAGCGTATGCATGTGTGCTAGATTTCAATCCGATCCTAAGGAGTGTCACTTAGTGGCGGTGAAGCGAATTCTTAGATATTTGGTTGCTACGCCTTGCTTCGGGCTCTGGTATCCAAAGGGGTCTACCTTTGACTTAGTTGGATACTCAGATTCCGACTATGCTGGATGTAAGGTCGATAGGAAGAGCACATCGGGGACGTGCCAATTCTTAGGAAGGTCCCTGGTGTCATGGAACTCTAAGAAACAAACCTCCGTTGCCCTATCCACCGCTGAGGCCGAGTATGTTGCCGCAGGACAGTGTTGCGCGCAACTACTTTGGATGAGGCAAACCCTCAGGGACTTTGGCTACAATCTGAGCAAAGTCCCACTCCTATGTGATAATGAGAGTGCTATCCGCATGGCGGAAAATCCTGTTGAACACAGCCGCACAAAGCACATAGACATCCGGCATCACTTTTTGAGAGACCACCAGCAAAAGGGAGATATCGAAGTGTTTCATGTTAGCACCGAGAACCAGCTAGCCGATATCTTTACCAAGCCTCTAGATGAGAAGACCTTTTGCAGGCTGCGTAGTGAGCTAAATGTCTTAGATTCGCGGAACTTGGATTGAATTGTAGCATACATGTGTTTATGCCCTTGATCATGTTCATTCTGCATTTTGTTGCTTATTGTGGTGCTCAAGTTGTACAAACACTCCCTGGACCTCACAAGTCCGTTGCAAAGAAATGCACATGTTTAGGGGGAGATGTGTTACAACTTGACCCTTTGAGACTAACCATGTGCTTGAGTCTCGAAGGAGGATTGAAAGGGAAAAGGTGGACTTGGACCATGAAAGACTTCCACTGCACTCCGATGAGAGGGTAACTAATTCCAAGTTCATCTCATGAAATCTTATTGCCATTTGCTCTTAATTGAAGACTTTGGTGAGGCAATGGGGTTAAAAGGCCAAGATTGATCCCGTTTTGGTGCTTGATGCCAAAGGGGGAGAAAATAAAGGCCAAAGCGATTAAATGGATCAGCTACCACTTGAGAGATTTTGAAAATAGTAGAATAGAGTTTTTGTGTTGTTAAACTCTTTTATTGTCTCTCTTGTCAAAAGTTGGCTTCTTGTGGGGAGAAGTATTGATTATGGGAAATAGGGGGAGTTTTTGAAATCTTTGATCAATCTCTTTTGGAATGACTCTCTTTATGCTTCAACATGTGTGTTTGACTTAGAGATAGAGATTTGAGTTTGATTTGCAAAAACAAACCAAGTGGTGGCAAAGGATGATCCATATATGCCAAAATTGAATAAAACTCAAAGTTAGTTTTTATTTGAAGTAGTTTTGCACTTGTTCCACTTGCTTTATGTTGTGTTGGCATAAATCACCAAAAAGGGGGAGATTGAAAGGGAAATATGCCTTTGGGCCATTTCTAAGTATTTTGGTGATTGAGTGCAAACACAAGTGCTTAAATGTGAAAATATGCCCAAGGATGAACAAAGTGCAAATCACAAGTTAAGGTATGTTTCTAAGCCTTAGTACATTGGTTTGTGTACTAATATTCTTGTCTAAGTGTTAGAAACAGGAAGAAGAAAAGAAGTGGAGAGTGGCTGTGTGCAGCCAAAGGCTGTTTCGGGCTGGGGCACCGGACTGTCCGGTGTGCACCGGACAGTGTCCGGTGCGCCAGACCAGCATGGAGCAAACCAGCCGCTCTCGGGTTTTTCTCCGGCGACTTCGGCTAAAATTCACCGGACTGTCCGGTGTGCACCGGACTGTCCGGTGAGCCAACGGTCGGCCGGGCCAACGGTCGGCCGCACGATCGCCGCGCGACACGTGGCCGAGCCAACGGTCGGAAGGAAGCACCGGACTGTCCGGTGTGCACCGGACTGTCCGGTGCGCCAGATCTGCAGTGGTCGGCAACGGTCGGCTGCGCCTGTTAAGGAAAGAAATCGGGCACCGGACAGTGTCCGGTGTGCACCGGACTGTCCGGTGCGCCCGACGACAGAAGGCAAGGATGGCCTTCCAGAATTGTTCTCAACGGCTCCTAGCTGCCTTGGGGCTATAAAAGGGGCCCCTAGGCGCATGGAGGAGAATACCAAGCATTCCTTGAGCACTCTTGATCACTCACACATCAATCTCGCGCACTTGTTCGACATTCTAGTGATTTGAGCTCCGTTCTAGTGTGCTAGTCTTTTGAGCTCAAGTCTGGGTCTTGTGTGTGCGTATTCGCTGTGATCTTTGTGTCGTGTGTGAGTTGCTAATCCCTCCCTTGCTCTGTGATTCTCTGTGAACATCTTTTGTAAGGGCGAGAGGCTCCAAGTTGTGGAGATTCCTCGCAAACGGGATTGAGAAAAGAAAAGCAAGAACACCGTGGTATTCAAGTTGATCATTGGATCACTTGAGAGGAGTTGAGTGCAACTCTCGTCCGTTGGGACGCCACAACGTGGAGTAGGCAAGTTTTGTACTTGGCCGAACCACGGGATAACCACCGTGTCATCTCTGTGATTGATTTCTTGTGGTTATTGTGTTTTGACTCCTCTCTAGCCACTTGGCCATAATTGTGCTAACACTTAACAAGTTTTTGTGGCTTAAGTTTTGAAGTTTTACAGGATCACCTATTCACCCCCCCCTCTAGGTGCTCTCAGGGTCCAAGTGAAGCGCTCGGTCTTCCTTAAGAGGCGGTACAGAGGTAGGCCTCTTTCGCCGAGGCGCGAGATGAAATGGCTCAGGGTCGCAATGCATCCCATGACCCTTTGTACTCCTTTCAAGTCCTTGATGGGCCCCATGTTGGTGATGGCCGCGATTTTCTCCGGGTTGGCCTCGATGCCCCGCTCGGAGACGATGAACCCCAAGAGCACGCCTCGGGGGACTCCGAAGACACACTTCTCGGGATTGAGTTTTACGCCTTTCGCCTTGAGACACTTGAATGTTGTTTCAAGGTCGGAGAGTAGGTCGGAGGCTTTCCTCGTCTTGACTATGATGTCATCGACGTAAGCCTCGACCGTTCGGCCAATGTGTTCTCCGAACACGTGGTTCATGCACCTTTGGTATGTCGCACCCGCATTCCTCAAACCGAATGGCATAGTAACGTAGCAGTACATGCCAAAGGGTGTGATGAAAGAAGTCGCGAGCTGGTCGGACTCTTTCATCCTGATTTGGTGATACCCTGAGTAGGCATCGAGGAAAGACAGGGTTTCGCACCCAACAGTGGAATCCACGATTTGATCGATGCGAGGCAGAGGGTAGGGAACTTTCGGACATGCTTTGTTTAGACCAGTGTAGTCTACACACATCCGCCATTTCCCTCCTTTCTTTCTCACAAGCACAGGGTTGGCAAGCCATTCGGGATGGAATACATCTTTGATGAACCCTGCAACCATCAGCTTGTGGATCTCCTCGCCTATGGCTCTGTGCTTTTCTTCGTCGAATCAGCGCAGAGGCTGCTTCACGGGTTGGGCTCCAGCTCGGATATCCAGGAGTGCTCGGTGACATCCCTCGGTATGCCAGGCATGTTCGAGGGACTCCACGCAAAAACCTTGGCGTTCGCGTGGATAAAGTCGACGAGCACTGCTTCCTATTTGGGGTCGAGCTCGGAGCCGATCCGGACTTGCTTGGAGGCGTCGTTGCTGGGGTCGAGAGGGACGGACTTAACCATCTCAGCTAGCCCGAAGTTGCCGGCGTGGCGCTTCGCATCTGGCGCCTCCTTGGAGAGGCTCTCCAGGTCGGCGATGAGGGCCTCGGATTCGGCGAGGGCCTCGGCGTACTCCACGCACTCCACGTCGCATTCGTACGCGTGTCGGTACGTGGAGCCGACGGTGATGACCCCGTTGGGGCCCGACATCTTGAGCTTGAGGTAGGTGTAGTTGGGGACGGCCATGAACTTGGCATAGCTTGGTTTTCCCAGTACTGCGTGGTAGGTTCCTCGGAACCCGACCACCTTGAACGTGAGGGTTTCCTTTCGGAAGTTGGAGGGAGTCCCGAAGCAGACGGGCAGATCAAGTTGTCCGAGGGGTTGGACGCGTTTCCCGGGGATGATCCCGTGAAAGGGCGCCGCGCCGGCCCGGATCGAGGACAGATCGATCTGCAGGAGCCCGAGGGTCTCGGCGTAGATGATGTTGAGGCTGCTGCCTCCGTCCATGAGGACCTTGGTAAGCCTGATGTTGCCGATGACGGGATCGACAATGAGCGGGTACTTTCCCGGGCTCGGTATGCGGTCGGGGTGGTCACCCTGGTCGAAGGTGATGGGCTTGTCGGACCAGTCTAGGTAGACTGGCGCCGCCACCTTCATCGAGCAGACCTCACGACGCTCTTGCTTGCAGTGCCGAGCCAAGGCGCTCGCCACTTGCCCACCGTAGATCATGAAGCAATCGCGGACCTCGGGGAACTCCTCTGCCTTGTGGCCCTCCTTCTTGTCGTTGTCGAGGGCTCTGCCACCTTCTGTCGGTGGCCCAGCCTTGTGGAAGTAGCGCCGAAGCATGACTCACTCCTCAAGGGTGTGCTTGACAGGACCCTGATGATAGGGGCACGACTCCTTGAGCATCTTGTCGAACAGGTTGGCGCCTCTGGGAGGCTTCCGAGGGTTCCTGTGCTCGGCGGTGGCGACAAGGTCTGCGTCGGCGGCGTCGCGTTTCGTTTGCGACTTCTTCTTGCCCTTCTTCTTGGTGCCGCGCTGAGCGGATGCCTCGGGGACGTCTTCCGGCTGGCGCCCCTGAGGCTGCTTGTCCTTTCGGAAGATGGCCTCGACCACCTCCTGACCAGAGGCGAACTTGGTGGCAATGTCCATCAGCTCGCTCGCCCTGGTGGGGGTCTTGCGACCCAGCTTGCTCACCAGGTCGCGACAAGTGGTGCCGGCGAGGAACGCGCCGATGACATCCGAGTCGGTGATGTTGGGCAGCTCGGTGCGCTGCTTCGAAAATCGCCGAATGTAGTCCCGCAGGGACCCTCCCGGCTGCTGGCGGCAGCTTCAGAGATCCCAGAAGTTCCCAGGGCGCACATACATGCCCTGGAAGTTGCCGGCGAAGGCTTTGACCAGGTCGTCCCAGTTGGAGATCTGCGCAGGAGGCAGATGCTCCAGCTAGGCTCGGGCGGCGTCGGAGAGGAACAGAGGAAGGTTGCGGATGATGAGGTTGTCATCGTCCGTCCCACCCAGCTGGCAGGCCAGCCGGTAGTCCGCGAGCCACAGTTTCGGCTTTGACTCCCCCGAGTACCTGGTGATGGTAGTTGGGGTTCGGAACCGGGTCGGGAACGACGCCCGTCGTATGGCTCGACTGAAAGCTTGCGCACCGGGTGGTTCGGGCGAGGGGCTCCGATTCTCCCCGCTGTCGTAGCGTCCCCCACGCCTGGGGTGGTAGTCTCGGCGCACCTTCTCGTCGAGGTGGGCTCGACGGTCGCGGCGGTGCTCGTTGCCGAGGCGTCCCGGGGCCGCAGGCGCTGTGTTCCGCGTGCGCCCGGTGTGGACGATGCTCCGGGGGGTACCCCTGCCTTCGGGAGACAGAGCTCTCGGCCAGTCGGAACGCGACATCTTCCAGGAGATTCTTGAGCTCTCCCTAGATACGCTGCCCCTCGGTGGTGGATGGTTCCGACATCGCTCGGAGTAGTATCGCTGCTGCAGCCAGGTTCTGGCCGACCCCACTGGAAGCTGGGGGCAGCCTTGCCCTGACATCGTCGGCAATGCGGTGCTGGACGTCCTGGGCCAGATGACGCGCTTCTCCGGCCGGTGCTCGGCCTGCCCACTCCTGCCCAATATTTTGCCGAAGCTGCACAAGTTGTCATGCTTCCTCGTCGAGCCTGGCCTCCATCTCGCGGATTTGCTCGAGCTGTGCGTCCTGACCCCCCGCAGGGACTAGGACCACAACTAGCTCCCGAAGGATGTCAACACGAGGCACAGGCCTAGGGGGATCACCGTCCTCCGGCATGCCAAGATTGTTGCCTTCGTAGAGACCCCCTAGATCGATGTGAAAACATTCGTGACTTGGGCCACAGTCCTCGTCGCCGAGGTTGTGGCTACTATCGGAGCAATCGGAGAGGCAGTAGTCACATGCGGTCATGAAGTCCCGCATGGCACTGGGGTTATCGAGCCCGGAGAAATCCCAACCAGAGTCGGGCTCGTCATCTCCCTCGGAACCCAGGGGCCCGTAGGTCGAGACGGCCGTCAGTCGGTCCCAGGTTGACCGCATATGATACCCCGGAGGGTTTGGACATGCCTTTATGAAAGCGTCCACCGAAGCGGGGTCGCTTGGTGGGTCGCAGCTGAATCTAAAAGGCATGGGATGGGAAACGGACGGTACCTCTTGATCGACGGATGGTGACGAAGTCGCGTCAGGGACGGACTGCACCGTTATCTTAGGTACGAGGCTAACGACCAGCAAGCCCTTCGTGAGCGTGCTGGCGTCGTCCGTCTGCTTGGGGTTGGCGTGTTGCGGGGAAACGACGCTCGTCTTCGTCTCAGACGCGAGGTCAACGCCCGACGTGTCCCCCGTTGGGACGCCGGCGCCGTCGACTCGCTCGACAGCCGACGAGGTGCCGCCTCCTGCTTGGCCATGCCTGCCCCGCCTCCTCCTCCGTCGGCGGGGAAGGTGACGAGATAGACCTAGATGTTGCTCTTCCGCCACGTGGGGAAGACGTCGTCGATTCCGCCGCCGACGGGCGGGCTGACGGCCACCATTATCGTTGTCGCGCGGCGGAGGAAGGAGTATCATGTTGTCGGCGTTTCGAGACAGGGGGGTCCCTAAGCCGACGAGTGAGTGTGCTGCGTGCCCCAGCCCAGATGGGTCGAGCGCGTGGGCGAGCGCGAAGGGGGGAGAGGCGAGGTGGCCGGAGTCGAGCGTGAGAGAGGTGGAAGTCCCGCGGCCTTCGTGTTCGTCCCGCGCCCAGGTCGGGTGCGCTTGCAGTAGGGGGGTTACAAGCGTCCACGCGGGTGAGGGAAGCGAGCGGCCCCAAGAGAGCGCCTGTCCCGTCCTCGGTCCCGCGCGGCCAACCTCCTCTAAGAAGGCCCTGGTCCTCCCTTTTATAGTCGTAAGGAGAGGATCCAGGTGTACAATGGGGGGTGTAGCAGAGTGCTACGTGTCTAGCGGAGGGAGAGCTAGCGCCCTAGGTACATGCCAATGTGGCAGCCGGAGAGATCTGGGCACCCTGCTGGCGTGATGTCGTGGCTGCCGGAGGTGCGGCGGAGCCTGGCGGAGGGACAGCTGTTGGAGCGGTTGAGTCCCTGCTGACGTCGTCCTGCTTCCGTAAGAGAGCTGGGGGCCGCCGTCATCATAGAGCTTGTGGAGCGCCATCATTGCCCCTCCGGCGGAGCTGGCCGGATGGGACGCCGGTCTTGTTCTCCGTGACCCGAGTCGATTCGGGGTAGGATGATGATGGCGCTTCCTGTTGACGTGGCGGTCTGTGCCCTAGGCAGGGCGACGTGGGGGTTCCTCCGAAGCCGAGGTTGAGTCTGCCTTCCGTTGCCGTGGCCGAGCCCGAGCCATGGGGTCGGGCGAGGCGGAAGTCGTTCGGCCGAGGCCAGGGCGGAGTCCGAGCCCTGGGGTCGGGCGAGGCGGAGTTTCGTCGTCTTCCGGGTCTTAGCCCGAGTCCGAGCCCTGGGGTCGGGCGAGGCGGAGTTTCGTCGTCTTCCGGGTCTTAGCCCGAGTCCGAGCCCTGGGGTCGGGCGGAGCGGAGTTCGCCGTCTTCCGGGTCTTAGCCCGAGTCCGAGCCCTGGGGTCGGGCGGAGCGGAGTTCGCCGTCTTCCGGGTCTTAGCCCGAGTCCGAGCCCTGGGGTCGGGCGGAGCGGAGTTCGCCGTCTTCCGGGTCTTAGCCCGAGTCCGAGCCCTGGGGTCGGGCGGAGCGGAGTTCGCCGTGGCGCCTTTGGCAAGGCCTGACTGCCTGTCAGACTTACTCTGTCGAGTGGCACTGCAGTCGGAGTGGCGCAGATAGCGCTGTCCTTCTGTCAGACTGGCCAGTGGAGCGTTGGAGTGACGGCGGTCACTTCGGCTCTGCCGGGGGCGCGTGTCAGGATATAGGTGTCAGGCCACCTTTGCGTTAAATGCCCCTGCAATTTGGTCAGTCGGTGCGGCGATTTAGTCAAGGTTGCTTCTGAGCGAAGCCAAGGCCTCGGGCGAGCCGGTGATGTGTCCGCCATAAAAAGGGGGCCTCGGGCGAGACGGAAGTCTCTCGAGGTCGGCTGCCCTTGGCCGAGGCTAGGCTCGGGTGAAGCGTGATCGAGTCACTCGTGTGGACTGATCCCTGACTTAATTGCACCCATCAGGCCTTTGCAGCTTTATGCTGATGGGGGTTACCAGCTGAGAATTAGGCGTCTTGAGGGTACCCCTAATTATGGTCCCCGACAGTAGCCCCCGAGCCTCGAAGGGAGTGTTAGCACTCGCTTGGAGGCTTTTGTCGCACTTTTTTGCAAGGGGACCAGCCTTTCTCGGTTGCATTTCGTTCCGGTGGGTGCGCGCGAGCGCACCCGCCGGGTGTAGCCCCCGAGGCCTCGGAGGAGTGGTTACACTCCTTCGAGGTCTTAATACCTTGCGTAACGCTTTGGCTGGTCTGGTCGTTCCCTCATGCGAACTGGCCGTAGCCCGGGTGCACGGTCGGGGCCCAAGCTCTCGGGCTGGTATGTTGACGCTGTCAACGATTTGGCCGGAGCCAGTTTTTGCGAGAGCAGCCCCCGAGCCTCTGCACAGGGCGAGAGGACGATCAGGGACAGACTCGACTTTTTACATACGCCCCTACGTCGCCTTTCCGCAAGGAGGAGGGGGGGAGTGCGCCATGTTACCCTCGATGGGCACCGAACATGGTGTCTCCGGCGAGCTGCAAGCGGGTAATCCGAGTGGACGTCCGTGCCCCGTTCATTGGGGGTCGGCTAGGGGCCCAGAGGCACGCCCAAAAGTACCTGCGGGTGACTTGCCGGACCCGGTCCCCTGGCGACGGGGTCCGAGGGCTCGATGCCTCCCTCCGATGGGATTACGTTACAAGATCGTTCCCGCTGGTCTCGGAAATGTCCTAGGGTACCTCGGGAGCGCAGCCCGAGCCTCGGTTATGTATCGAACGTACCCCTGGTCATCCCTCGCTCGGTGTTTGAGGCGACTGTGAACCCTTCGGGGGCCAGCCTTCGAACCCCTGATCAGTAATGGGCGCGGAGCCCGAGTAGCCTGAGGCGGCCATGGAACCCTTCGGAGGGCCGGCCTTCGAACCCCTGACCAGTAGTGGGTGTCGGGCCCACGCGATCTGAGGCGACTGTTGAACCCTTCGGAGGGCCAGCCTTCGAACCCCTGATCAGTAGTGGGGGGCTCGGAGCCCGGTTCCTTCGCGGAGAAGGATCCCTTTCGGGGCATCCCCCTTTCCCGGTCCCTGTTGCAAGAGATAGAGAAAGAGGAAAACGGAAAAGGATACGAAATCGGACGACATGGCGTACCTTTTCTGACGCGGTTATTATGGCGAAGGTGAAGCGTCGCGCGCTCCTCCCGTCAGAGACGCCGCCTGTCCCGCCGCGGAGTAAATGCGACGGGGCGAGTGGTTGGCGGGGTGGCCGTTGCGCGTGTGCGATCCGTTCAAGGAACGGGTCACGGGTGCACCGTTTCCACGCCGTGTGAAAGTCGCCTAGAGGGGGGGTGGATAGGCGAAACCTGAAAATTAAAACTTTATCCCCCAACTAGATCCTTTGATTAGTGGTTAGAACAAGATGAACAATTATCGGAGTATAAAAACTAAGTTCTTGCTAGTAAAGAGTATAGCTTTCAAATAATGCGGAAGTGATAAATCAATACAACTAATAGTCTTATGATAACAAAGCAAGAAAGCTTAGATGAAGAAGAGCACTAACTCAAGTTCTTTTCTTGCGGAGTGTTGCTTCACTTAAATGAGAGTTTAACTTGAAGCAACACCAAATGATATGAGCAAAGAATAGTGCAAGAGAACTTAGAGTAAGGGAAAGCAAACAAATCACAAGCAAAAGCACAATGAACACGGGTGATTTGTTTTACCGAGGTTCGGCCCTCGAAGGCCTAGTCCCCGTTGAGGAGTCCACTTAAGGACGGGTCTTTTTCAACCCTTTCCCTCTCTCCCGATCACGCAAGGATCGGCGAGCTCTTCTTCTTCCAAAGGATCACTCTCGATCCCACAAGGACCACCACAATCTTTGGTGTCTCTTGCTAGCTTTTACAAGCCTCCAACACTTTGGAGGAAGTTTGAATGGGAGTCAAAAACTCCACGCGCAAATGAACACAAAGATGTAGCACACACTATCTCTCAAAGAATCTCACAAGGCGCTAGGGCTAAACTTAATTGAGTAGCTCTCAATTGCTTGCTCTCTCTTTTGTGGCACTTGTGTTGGTTGTAGTGGACTAAATCTTGTGTATAGGATGGATCAATGAATATATGTGGTTGGGAGGGCTTGAGTATGTCAACTAGATGACTTGGAATGTTGCTTGGACTCCCGCCCCTTGAAGTGGCCGGTTGGGGTGGTATTTATAGCCACCATCCAATTTTGTAGCCGTTGGAGAAGCTGCTGGCGATGGGCGCACCGGACAGTCCGGTGCACACCGGACATGTCCGGTGCCCCAGCCACGTCATCCTATCCGTTGAGATTGGAGCTGGTCGACCGTTGGAGGCTTTGTCCTCATGTGGCACCGGACAGTCCGGTGCACACCGGACAGTCCGGTGCCTCTCTGATCCTCTGCTCTGACTTCTGCCGCGTGTACTGTTTTGCACTGTTTACTGTCAGAGTCGACCGTTGGCGCGAAGATGACCGTTGCTCCGCTGGCACACCGGACAGTCCAGTGCACACCGGACAGTCCGGTGAATTTTAGCGGAGCGGCTGCCGCGCGAACCCGAGGCTGGCGAGTTCTGGAGACCGCGCTTCCTTGGAGCACCGGACATGTCCGGTGCACACCGGACAGTCCGGTGAATTATAGCGCGCCGGCTTCCGAGAATTCCCGAGGGCGAAGAGTTTGAGTCTGAGTCCCCTGGTGCACCGGACAGTCCGGTGCGCCAGACCAGGGGTGCCCTCGGTTGCCCCTTTGCTCCTTTATTGAATCCAAAACTTGGTCTTTTTATTGGCTGAGTGTGAACCTTTTACACCTGTATAATCTATACACTTGGGCAAACTAGTTAGTCCAATTATTTGTGTTGGGCAATTCAACCACCAAAATTATTTAGGAACTAGGTGTAAGCCTAATTCCCTTTCAATCTCCCCCTTTTTGGTGATTGATGCCAACACAAACCAAAGCAAATAGAGAAGTGCATAATTGAACTAGTTTGCATGATGTAAGTGTAAAGGTTGCTTGGAATTGAGCCAATATAACTTCTTTACAAGATATGCATGGAATGATCCTTTCTTATGTAACATTTTGGACCACGTTTGCACCACATGTTTTGTTTTTGCAAATCCCTTTTGTAAATCCATTTCAAAGATCTTTTGCAAATAGTCAAAGGTAAATGAATAAGAGTTTGCAAAGCATTTTTTTTAAGATTTGAAGTTTTCTCCCCCTGTTTCAAATGCTTTTCCTTTGACTTCAACAAAACTCCCCCTAAAGGAGATCCACCTCTTAGTGTTCAAGAGGGTTTTGATATACCATTTTTGAAATACTACTTTCTCCCCCTTTTGAACATAATAGAATACCAAATAATAAATACTTTTGGAAAGCACTAAGTTTTTGAATTTAGTGGTGGTGGTGGTGCGGTCCTTTTGCTTTGGGCTCATTTCTCCCCCTTTTTGGCATGAATCGCCAAAAACTGAATCATTAGAGCCCTCGAAGTGCTATCTTCCCCTTTGGGCATAAATAAATGAGTTAAGATTATACCAAAAGCGAAGTCCGGTCTTTTAGCTTTGGGCTCCTACTCTCTTCAAAGACGAAGTCCTTTTCTTTGATGCTCATTTCTCCCCAAGGAATAGAGAGTTGCTTGGAGTGATGGCGAAGTATGATATGCGGAGTGGAAGCCTTTGTTTTCGCCGAAGACTCCATTTCCCTTTCAATCTACGACTTAGCATAGTAATAAACTTGGAAACATATTAGTCGTAGTCATGGTACGTGAATAATAGGATATATGCATTTGTACCAAAATGAAAGAGATATGATCAAGAGATATGTCAATTAAGCATGATCAAAGTTCTATATAACATAGATTTCTCCCCTAAATATGTGCCTTGAGAGGAATACATATTTTGGCCTTAAATGCCAAGTGCACATAATTAGGTTAATGAGAACAAGTCTATATCATAGAGAAAGTGAAGTGCATTGAGTCATAGAATATGAGTGATGCTCAAGACAGTTTATGCACTTATGAAAGCATGTTGCGAACATTTTAAGCATTTTCCTTTAAGGATTTCAAAGAGACTTAAGGACCATCCACCTTTGGAACAAAGGTAGCTTATCCTCATTACAAGGTTAAGCTTTAAGCTCTTTGACAATAGAATCACTTCATCTAGTTTTAGCAAAGATGCAATAATGCATGAGAGAAATTTTTAAGAGGTTAAACTAGGTATGAAGCAGGGATAAATGCAAAGGACATGCTTTCTCTTCCTTATGTATAAGATATGCAAAGAATGCTTATAAGAGGAAGATTTAGGTACAAGTTTAAATGAAAGGAAGTGATTTTACCCTTTTGTACCTTCTCATAGAGACGCTCTCTTCATTGTGCTTTGTCCTTAGTCTTAGATGCTTAAGACCTATGCTTATTAAAAGTGTGTGAAAATATTTTGCACAAGAGAGAGTTCTATAACTAGTGATCTTTTTCAAGTTATTGTTAGCATAAATCAAATGGATCACAAGTTGTATAAATGAATCATGAATTCTCCTTTTTCCTTAGTGCATACCAATTGAAATCAAATTCAAATTTCATGAGGCACTAAGAAGCATAAGTGACAATTGAAGTTGTTCAATGATCAACTAATATGCGATCAAGAAAACAACAAAGGCATTAAATTTTCAATCAAGCTTAAAAATAAGAGAATCCAATAAGCATGCTACTTTAGAAATGAAAGCAACAATCCTTGATACAAGCGACATTATTTTAACAAGTTGGATTGATGTGAAGTAGCATACTATATGAGAAACATTATTCTCATGCAAGAGACTATATGAAATTATTAAGATAAAGCAATAGTCTCAACATAATCAAAATATAATAATGGACTCCCCCTAAAGATATGCATCAAGTAGTTTAAAGAAATGATTTCGATGCATTCACTTTTAAGAACATAAAAGGAGAAGCATTATACATTTTGATCAAGGCTCATAAATTTAGCAATAAACAACTTAAGCCTTGCAACCTCATAATGTAAAAGGATTTAGAATGCTTACAACCACACCATTGATTGTTGTGAAAACCTTATTGTCCAAGTAGGTGTTGTTGTCCTTGATGTTCTCTCCTTTTCATTTGAGAGTCCTCCCTTTATATTTGTCTCTTTTTCCTTCCAAACTTATTGAAAATACTCGAGAGACATGTTAATAGCGCAAGGGAGTATATGGTGAAGGATGATTACTTTAGATAATTAGCATACAAGATTCATCATCCACAAGTCACACAGACATGAAGTAAAATCCTTAACATTAGTGCATTTGAGAAAAATGAGTGAGCACCTTTTAAACATTTTTAATAATCATTGGAGATTTTACTTTATCATATTGAAGTTAGTTAATCATCACTTGGAAACAAATCAATATGATAACATATATATAAATATCGCAAAGGCATTAAATAGATTCTAATGGACATGAGCATTGAGAAAATGATATTTGAATGCACACTTGGTTAATTTTGGTCCAATAGCGAATCTATTCCTCACAAGGGTAGAATATGATAATTTAGATTAAATACCCATAGAGATGGGAACTAAACTTAATTAAGAAGATGAGTTCCCATACCTTTGCTTTTACCTTTCTTCTTTTGGGTGAAGATCAACCCATGAGGCTTGTGTACTTTCCCTTCTATGCATATTTATAAGTAAGCTCAAGAGATACGTTAGCAACACAAGCACTAGTTTCCATTTAGTAATCATTTTGATAAAGAATGAGAAGTTAGATTAACAAAACATGGAAACTCCATAGCATGAACTAGATTATTCATAGATGATGTTATGCTCAATTTTAACTCATAAAACAAGCATAACTAATCCTTTGAGATTATAGGAATAAATCTAAATCATGATTTGGAAAGCGATAAATGTAGAAGAATCATATCCAATTAAGCAATAAGAGATACAACATAAATTATTGGATTGATTTTCCTTGTCATGATGGATTACACATTTCCATAGAGAAATTTATCTCTACAAGTGAGACTACTTAAATTACTTAGATAAAAACATTAGTCTCACTTTTCTAGCTATAGAGAGAATTTTCCTTTTATAAGTGTCCTAAGTATTTGAATTTCTTACATGACACCTTATTCTTTTAAGAACATGAAATATCTCTCTATATCTAGAACATGGCAATAATAGAGTAATTAATGTAAGGACATGCCATGTGAACTTGCAACAATTTAAAACATGTAGATTGTCATAATATAGAATTGATAAATACACAATCTACCATATGAGAGGAATTTCTTCAAAGAATGGTAACATAATTTTAACATATGCTTAAGTGCTTTCTATTTCTATGTGACTACACAAGGCACATGACAAATTAAGATAATTGCACTTAAGAATATAAATGTTACCATCCCTTGACTTTCCTCCATGTTGTAGGCTTTGATGATGATTCTTTATTTCCTACAACATTAATATCTTCCCGAGATGATATGAGTTTTGAATACGATAAATTGAAGTGACCTTGGGTCAATCTTGAATATGTAGATCATTTGAAGATTGATAGCTTGAGTTGATAAGAATTGAATTAACTCCCTCAAGCACCCCAAAGGTTCATACCATCTCCTTCTCCTACAAGGCTTGTCAAGCACATTTTGGTACCCATCGCTTGATGGGTCCGTTAAGGTTAGTAAACAAAGATCTAGGAACCCAAGTGTCCTTTGTGCTAGCGCTTGGTAAACTCGTTACCTTTCTAGCACAAGTTGCAATCTTGGGTTGCCTAGTTATATATGAATCAAATGACAAGTTAGGAGTGGGATTGTTACCAATGGGACATTCCTTGCATTGATGTCCCTTTCTTCGGCATGTGTAGCATAGGCGTTTTTCAAGTTTTGAAGTTTTCTTCTTTCCTTGCTTGTTGCCCGCTACATGGTTAGTAAAAACTTTCTTTTCTAACCCTATGCCTTTTTGTTTTAAATGGGGACAAGATCTAAGCAAGTGTCCCTTCTTAGAGCATTTAAAACAAAGTCTATCATCCTTGTTAATAATCAAGCCATTAATATAGGGACAAGACCTAATCAAGTGCCCCACTTCAAAGCATTCACTACACCTCTTAATGTGAAGTGTGGCTTGATCATTACCTTGGATGTTACCTTTTGTGGAAGCGTGGTTGAGGCTTTTGGAGGAGGTGTTGAATTTCATCGTTTGTTTCCTCCTCATGGCAATCCTCAAATCCTTGACATTTTCTTCAAGGGATGTAGTGCATGCCACAGTTGTTCCCGTCTCAAGCTTCTTCACCATGTGATCACGGTTATCTTGGGAAGGTTGGGCAATGCATTTCCCTTTTAGTTGTGTCAAGCTCTTCTTTAGCCTCTCATTTTCTTCTTTGAGCTTTTGATATGAATCATCATTTGTTCCTGCAAATTCTAGCTCAAAGGAAGTTTTGCTTGTTGACAAACAACAAGCATTAGCACATGGTAATATAGTATTAATTTGAATACATGTGCATGAGTGAGGTTGTTGGGATTTTAAGTTTTCTATCACAACCTCATGAGCAATGTTTAATATGATATGACTATCCATAAGATTTTCATGAGAACATAAAAGCATATCATATTTATCTTGAAAAGCTAGATTTTCAACTTTTAGCTTTTCTACTTGGTCCTTGAGCAAGGTATTCCTATTTACTAATTGAGCGATACAATGTGAAGCGTTATCTTGCTCAATTGAAATAGTTTCATACCTTTGGACCAAATCATCATGAGAGCACTTTAGCTCCTCATGTTCTTTAGTCAACTCGTCAAAGTGTTGCATCTTTATGGAGAGAATATCTTCTAGCCTTTGACGAGCTTCGCTTTGTTCTCTCGCTCTTTCTAGAAGTTTGAGCATGACCGCCTTATCTTCTTGGCTTAGGCGAGCGTAGAGATGCACAAAGCTTCTTTCTTCCTCCTCATCCTCATTTGTGCTTCCGCTATCATTTTCATTAGCCACACAACACATGTGTGAATCGAAATGGGAAGACAAACCTTTTGGAGAGGTGGATTCATCGTTTGGTCTCCATCGTTCATTCTCTTCTTCTTCCTTGCAAGGGTTAGTATCACAAATACCAAAGGAAGTAGAGACACAAAATGAACTATCATGTTTGGACTCATCAAATTTGCTTCTAATTCTAGTCCAAATATCATGCGCATCATGGACGGATTCATCATAGTTTGATATGAAGGCACGATAATCTTCTTTGCTAAGAGAATTGTTTAAGATGTCAAAAGCTTGGTAGTTTAAGCGATAACATCTTTGATCCTCCTCGGAATTAATTTTTCCATTAAAACTAGAGGGAAAAATACTCTTGTCAATAATTTGTTCTAATTGAGGATGTATGGTTCTAAAGGCATTTATCACACTAGTAGACCATGAATCATAATTAGAACAATCATCAAGTAATATCTCAAGAGTTACCTCCTTTTGAGTTGCGTTCGTTGGAGGAGTCTTCTTGTTCTTTTGGGATCTTCTACGAGCCATCACTTCGAGTTGTTAGACTCAAGATGAAGTGCCTAGCTCTGATACCAATTGAAAGTCGCCTAGAGGGGGGGGGTGGATAGGCGAAACCTGAAAATTAAAACTTTATCCCCCAACTAGATCCTTTGATTAGTGGTTAGAACAAGATGAACAATTATCGGAGTATAAAAACTAAGTTCTTGCTAGTAAAGAGTATAGCTTTCAAATAATGCGGAAGTGATAAATCAATACAACTAATAGTCTTATGATAACAAAGCAAGAAAGCTTAGATGAAGAAGAGCACTAACTCAAGTTCTTTTCTTGCGGAGTGTTGCTTCACTTAAATGAGAGTTTAACTTGAAGCAACACCAAATGATATGAGCAAAGAATAGTGCAAGAGAACTTAGAGTAAGGGAAAGCAAACAAATCACAAGCAAAAGCACAATGAACACGGGTGATTTGTTTTACCGAGGTTCGGCCCTCGAAGGCCTAGTCCCCGTTGAGGAGTCCACTTAAGGACGGGTCTTTTTCAACCCTTTCCCTCTCTCCCGATCACGCAAGGATCGGCGAGCTCTTCTTCTTCCCAAGGATCACTCTCGATCCCACAAGGACCACCACAATCTTTGGTGTCTCTTGCTAACTTTTACAAGCCTCCAACACTTTGGAGGAAGTTCGAATGGGAGTCAAAAACTCCACGCGCAAATGAACACAAAGATGTAGCACACACTATCTCTCAAAGAATCTCACAAGGCGCTAGGGCTAAACTTAATTGAGTAGCTCTCAATTGCTTGCTCTCTCTTTTGTGGCACTTGTGTTGGTTGTAGTGGACTAAATCTTGTGTATAGGATGGATCAATGAATATATGTGGTTGGGAGGGCTTGAGTATGTCAACTAGATGACTTGGAATGTTGCTTGGACTCCCGCCCCTTGAAGTGGCCTGTTGGGGTGGTATTTATAGCCACCATCCAATTTTGTAGCCGTTGGAGAAGCTGCTGGCGATGGGCGCACCGGACAGTCCGGTGCACACCGGACATGTCCGGTGCCCCAGCCACATCATCCTATCCGTTGAGATTGGAGCTGGTCGACCGTTGGAGGCTTTGTCCTCATGTGGCACCGGACAGTCCGGTGCACACCGGACAGTCCGGTGCCTCTCTGATCCTCTGCTCTGACTTCTCCCGCGTGTACTGTTCTGCACTGTTTACTGTCAGAGTCGACCGTTGGCGCGAAGATGACCGTTGCTCCGCTGGCACACCGGACAGTCCGGTGCACACCGGACAGTCCGGTGAATTTTAGCGGAGCGGCTGCCGCGCGAACCCGAGGCTGGCGAGTTCTGGAGACCGCGCTTCCTTGGAGCACCGGACATGTCCGGTGCACACCGGACAGTCCGGTGAATTATAGCGCGCCGGCTTCCGAGAATTCCCGAGGGCGAAGAGTTTGAGTCTGAGTCCCCTGGTGCACCGGACAGGTACTGTTCACTGTCCGGTGGCACACCGGACAGTCCGGTGCGCCAGACCAGGGGTGCCCTCGGTTGCCCCTTTGCTCCTTTATTGAATCCAAAACTTGGTCTTTTTATTGGCTGAGTGTGAACCTTTTACACCTGTATAATCTATACACTTGGGCAAACTAGTTAGTCCAATTATTTGTGTTGGGCAATTCAACCACCAAAATTATTTAGGAACTAGGTGTAAGCCTAATTCCCTTTCACCGTGAGAGGAGGCTCTCTTGCTGTCCCGGGATGGGACGTGAGCCTGGCTGACGACGTGACCGCTGCGCCCGCCCGCCTGCCACCGCTATTAGTGCCGGCCCACTTTCGGTCGCTTTGACCGACGCGCCAGGCTGGCGCTGTTGGGTTGCCTCGAGTCGCGGCATTGGCTCTGCAACCGAAGAGGCGCGATGGTGGCACAAGTGGCGGTGCGGTTGCTTGCATGCAGCAACTGGCGCGCCGGTTGCTCGACGCGTGGGCCTGGGTTCCCAAGCTGACGTGTCAGAAGTTGGAGAAGCGCGTCCACCTGGCGCGGTTGCATGCCGCCTGCATGGCTGCCCGCCCCTTCTGCCCGTTGGTCTGGGCGAAAATGGGGGGTCGCTTGTAACCGCTGGACGGTCGTGCGCACCACGCGCGGCGGTTTGGCTTCTTCTGCCCTGAGCCGGCTTGCATGACATGCGGGACCCAGCCCCCGAGTCGCAGGGGAGGGCCTTGGCGCGTGTTGGAGAAGACTCAGCCTGTGGCGCCTGGGGGCGCACGTAGGGAGAGTTGCCTTTAAAAGGAGGGAAACTCCTTTCGGAAGGCAACCATGTCTTCTTCCTCCCTTAAGCGTCGTGTCTTCCCATCTTCCAAGCCCCCGGATGGGGGGTATCCGCCGCCTTTCCGCCTCCTCGTTGGAGGAACGCAACTCCATGGGAGTTGGTACCTCTCAGCCATCGTTCGGCTTCAAGGATTTTCATCATGCTGCCCGGCTGCTCCCCTCCGCCGGCGGTCACCTGAGATGGCGACCTCCGGCTTGATGGTGGGGGGAAGCGAGCCGGGCTGCGGCTTCTTCCCCTCCCTCAGCCTCAAGGATTTTCATCACCAGGGCTGGGGAGGGGAGTGCGCTGAGTTGAGGTCGGCCCCCGCGGGGGCGGCGGCCCGCTCCTTCACTCAGTGATCGGAAGGAAAGGCGGCCGCCGTCCGTGGCGCTGGCAGCTGCAGCGTGCCTGGCTTTCAGGCGTGAGTGGCTTCGGAGCCGCTCGCGGTGCCGGCATCCGCCACGGCAACTTGAAGAGGTTCTGCTGCCGGCGGGATAGCCGGGGCCGGCCACGGGCTGACCTCCAACTCTACGGCCTCCTGCCCGTCCTTGCCTCACAAGTTTTGGCATGGGCGGGGGCCTCCTGGCAGCGGCATCGAGCCTGAGGTCGGCGTTGCCGCTGCTTGGTCCCTCGGAGCAGAAGGCGTCGTCGTCGCCGCTGCTGGAGCAGGTGACGGCGCACCATTCGTCGGCCTTCCGTTGCTCCGCAGGCCTTCCCCCTCGGAGTGGGGTTGTTCGTGCCTGCGGAGGGGGGAACCGGAGTTCCGTTGGTAATGGCATCTCGAATGCCAGTGTTTTCTGTTCATCGTGGCTGTCGGGGCCTGAACATGTATGTAATTTCGGCACGGAGCCGTGTTTTTTCCTCATTTTCGAGCACTAAGTCTCGCCTGTTGGTTATCTGAACCGCTTTACCAAGCATGAGTCGCCCCGTGTTAAGGTGACGGGTGAGGTATCCGTATCCCGGAGGCGTAGGAATCCCTCGGCCTGTTTGGCCTTGTTGTCTGGGGCTCCTCTAGCTTTAGTTAAAGAGACCCCTCGGCCGCCCTTCGGTGGACCGAGGCCAGGGATAGCGATATCAGTATGAACAGAGGCGGAGTTGGCCCGAGAATGGGAACCTGGTTGGCCGGAGCCTAGTCGTGTTGTTCGTCAGCGGAGCCGACGCCAAAGTCGATCAGTTGAGTCCTCGGGTCGGGCTGGCGCCCTTGGAAGCCGGTTGACCGAGGCCCCGGGGGTAACCGGTTGAGCCGCCTGCTCGGGCTGGATTCCCGGAGGAGTCCCTGGATCGCGTCGCCGCCCGAGGCTGGGTCGGACTTTGCTGAAGACGTCGTCGATGCCGAGGGTGCTATGGCTCCCTTCAGCGTGAAGACCCGAGCCTGCAGGATCAGATCATCTTGTAGCGTGTGCTTTCTGCGGCCGCCGAGGTCAGAAAAAACACACCCTCGCCGCGCTTGCGAAGCTGCGCCTTTTTTCCTCTTGTTTCGAGCATCTGGACTCTGCCGGTAACAGGGATGTTTGTGTGAGCGAGAGTTGTTTTTCGCGGAAGGGACGAGTGAGGTATCCGTATCCCAGAGGTGTGGGAATCCCTCGGCTCGGTCGGCCTTGCCGCTTACACGTACTTTCACCCGTCCATGAGGCCCTGTCCCCGACCCAGTCGAGAAAGCTTGAAGGACTGCTTCGGCAGGAGAACTTCCGAACGTGAAGACTTGTTCGGTCCACGGGGTCGCTTTATCCGAGCGCAAGTTACTTATCGCAGAAGGTGATGAGTGAGGTATCCGTATCCCGGAGGCGTGGGAGTCCCTCGGCTCGGTCAGCCTTGGCTGCTTACGTGTACTCCATTGTTTCCAGGATCCGCTTTTTGAAGTAGTCAAGAAGCACGAAAGAAATCCTGCTAAAAAGAGATCCTTTTTCGAGGAAAAATTCGACGCAGAGGGGGTCTCCCCCCTTTTAGCCCCCGAGGGAGGGTCGGGCTTTGCCGAGGCTAGGCCGACCCTTCCTTGACGACTAAACTTTGCGTAGGTGCGAGGTATATGAACAACTTGAAAACATCTTAAGGGTAGAAGCGACGTAGCTGTTTGATGTTCCAAGCGTTGCCGTAGATTTCGCCTTGATTGTTGGCCAGCTTGTATGTTCCGGGCTTCAGAACTTTGGCGATGACGAATGGCCCTTCCCAGGGGGGCGTGAGCTTGTGCCTCCCTCGGGCGTCTTGCCGCAGTCGGAGCACCAGATCGCCCACCTGGAGTTCTCGGGACCGGACCCCTCGGGCGTGGTAGCGTCGCAGGGACTGTTGGTACCGCGCCGAGTGTAGTAAGGCCCTGTCCCGAGCTTCCTCCAGCTGGTCCAGCGATTCCTCCCGGCTAGCTTCGTTGCTTTGTTCGGTGTAGGCCCTCGCCCTCGGGGAGCCGTATTCCAGGTCAGTGGGCAAGATAGCTTCAGCCCCGTAGACCAGGAAAAACGGCGTGAAGCCCGTGGCACGACTCGGCGTCGTCCTTAGGCTCCAGACCACCGAGGGGAGTTCCTTCACCCATCGCTTGCCGAATTTGTTGAGGTCATTGTAGATCCGAGGCTTGAGCCCTTGTAGAATCATGCCGTTGGCACGCTCTACTTGCCCATTCGACATGGGATGAGCCACGGCGGCCCAGTCCACCCGGATATGGTGATCCTCGCAAAAATCCAAGAATTTTTTGCCGGTGAACTGGGTGCCGTTGTCGGTGATGATGGAGTTCGGGACCCCGAAGCGATGGATGATGTTGGTGAAGAACGCCACCGCCTGCTCGGACCTGATGCTGTTCAGAGGTCGGACCTCGATCCACTTGGAGAATTTGTCGATGGCGACCAGCAGGTGCGTGTAGCCCCCGGGCGCCTTCTGCAAGGGACCGACGAGGTCCAGACCCCATACAGCGAAGGGCCAGGTGATGGGTATTGTCTGCAGAGCCTGAGCGGGCAGGTGCGTCCGCTTCGCATAGAATTGGCACCCTTCGCAGGTGCGGACGACTCTAGTGGCGTCAGCCACCGCCGTTGGCCAGTAGAAGCCTTGCCGAAAAGCGTTTCCAACAAGGGCTCGGGGCGCTGCGTGGTGGCCGCAAGCCCCCGAGTGTATTTCTTGCAGCAGTTCCCGACCTTCGGCGATGGAGATGCATCGCTGGAGGATGCCCGAGGGGCTGCGATGGTAGAGCTCCTCTTCGTCGCCCAGCAAGACGAATGACTTGGCGCGTCGCGCTACCCGCCGAGCCTCGACTTGGTCGAGGGGTAGCTCTCCTCGACGGAGATATTGCAGGTACGGGGCCTGCCAATCTTGATCTGGCGTGGCCCCGCTCTGCCCTTCCTCGACGTTCAGTGCCCCGCCCTCGGGGGCCGAGGGTACCTCGGGCTGTGCCGAGGGTACCTCGGACTGAGCCGAGGGTACCTCAGGCTGAGCCGAGGGTACCTCGGGCTCGGGCGCGTCGTCGAGCTTGACGGAGGGTTGATGCAGATCCCGGGAGAAGACGTCCGGGGGGACTGTCGTTCGCCCCGAGGCTATCTTAGCCAGCTCGTCTGCGGTTTCGTTGTAGCGCCGAGCGATGTGGTTGAGCTCGAGCCCGAAGAACTTGTCTTCCAGGCGCCGAACCTCGTCGCAGTAGGCCTCCATCTTCGGGTCGCGGCAGTGGGAGTTCTTCATGACTTGGTCGATGACGAGCTGCGAATCACCGCGGGCGTCGAGGCGTCTGACCCCTAGCTCGATGGCGATCCGCAATCCGTTGACCAGAGCTTCGTACTCGGCCACATTGTTGGACGCCGGGAAATGGAGGCGCAGCACGTAGCGTAAGTGCTTTCCGAGGGGCGAGATGAAGAGCAGGCCCGCGCCGGCCCCCGTCTTCATCAGCGACCCGTCGAAAAACATGGTCCAGAGCTCCGGTTGGATCGGAGTCGTTGGCAGCTGGGTGTCGACCCATTCGGCCACGAAATCCGCCAACACCTGGGACTTGATGGCCTTCCGAGGGGCGAACGAGATCGTTTCGCCCATGATTTCCACCGCCCACTTTGCGATCCTGCCCGAGGCCTCTCGGCACTGGATGATCTCCCCCAGGGGGAAGGATGACACCACAGTTACCGGATGAGACTCGAAGTAGTGTCGCAGCTTCCGCCTCGTCAGGATCACAGCATACAACAACTTTTGAACTTGTGGGTAGCGGACCTTAGTCTCGGATAGCACTTCGCTGATGAAGTAGACCGGCCTCTGAACGGGCAATGCATGCCCTTCCTCTTGCCTTTCGACCACAATCGCGGCGCTAACCACCTGAGTGGTCGCGGCGACGTAGACCAAGAGGGCTTCTCCGTCCGCCGGGGGCACCAAGACAGGCGCCTTTGTAAGGAGCGCCTTCAGGTTGCCGAGGGCTTCCTCGGCCTCAGGGGTCCAAGCGAAACACTCGGCCTTCCTTAAGAGGCGGTACAGAGGCAGACCTCTTTCGCCGAGGCGTGAGATGAAGCGGCTCAAGGCCGCGAGGCATCCCATGACCCTCTGTACCCCTTTTAAGTCCTTGATGGGTCCCATGCTGGTGATGGCCGCGATCTTCTCCGGGTTGGCTTCGATGCCTCGCTCGGAGATGATGAACCCTAGGAGCATGCCTCGGGGGACCCCGAAGACACACTTCTCAGGATTAAGCTTGACTCCTTTCGCCTTGAGACACCGGAATGTCACTTCAAGGTCGGAGAGGAGGTCGGAAACCTTCCTTGTCTTGACTACGATGTCATCGACGTAGGCCTCGACTGTGCGACCGATGTGTTCGCCGAACACATGGTTCATGCACCGCTGGTACGTCGCGCCCGCATTCCTCAATCCGAACGGCATGGTGACATAGCAGTACATGCCGAACGGCGTGATGAAAGAAGTCGCGAGCTGGTCGGACTCTTTCATCCGGATCTGGTGATACCCTGAGTAGGCATCGAGGAAGGACAGGGTTTCGCACCCAGCGGTGGAATCCACGATTTGGTCGATGCGAGGCAGAGGGTAGGGAACCTTCGGGCATGCTTTGTTGAGACCAGTGTAGTCTACACACATCCGCCATTTCCCCCCTTTCTTCCTCACAAGCACAGGGTTGGCAAGCCATTCGGGATGGAATACCTCTTTGATGAACCCTGCTGCCATTAGCTTGTGGATCTCTTCGCCAATCGCTCTGCGCTTCTCCTCGTCGAATCGGCGCAAAGGCTGCCTGACGGGTCGGGCTCCGGCCCGAATATCCAGCGAGTGCTCGGCGACATCCCTCGGTATGCCGGGCATGTCCGAGGGACTCCACGCAAAGACGTCGGCGTTTGCGCGGAGAAAGTCGATGAGCACTGCTTCCTATTTGGGGTCGAGCCCGGAACCGATCCGGACCTGCTTGGTGGTGTCGCCACTGGGGTCGAGAGGGACGGCCTTGACCGTCTCCGCTGGCTCGAAGTTGCCGGCGTGGCGCTTCACGTCTGGCACCTCCTTGGAGAGGTTCTCCAGGTCGGCGATGAGGGCCTCGGACTCGGCGAGGGCCTCGGCGTACTCCACGCACTCCACGTCGCATTCGAACGCGTGTTTGTACGTGGGGCCGACGGTGATGACCCCGTTGGGGCCCGACATCTTGAGCTTCAGGTAGGTGTAGTTGGGGACGGCCATGAACTTCGCGTAGCATGGCCTCCCTAGCACGGCGTGGTAGGTTCCTCGGAACCCGACCACCTCGAACGTCAGGGCCTCCCTTCGGAAGTTGGAGGGTGTCCCGAAGCAGACGGGGAGGTCGAGTCGCCCGAGGGGCTGGACGCGCTTCCCAGGGATGATCCCGTGGAAGGGCGCAGCGCCTGCTCGGACGGAGGACAGATCGACGCGCAGGAGCTTGAGGGTCTCAGCGTAGATGATGTTGAGGCAGCTGCCCCCATCCATCAGGACCTTGGTGAGCCTGACATCGCCGACAACGGGGTCGACGACGAGCGGGTATTTCCCCGGGCTCGGCACATGATCGGGGTGGTCGGCCTGGTCGAAAGTGATGGGCTTGTCGGACCAGTCTAGGTAGACTGGCGCCGCCACCTTTACCGAGCAGACCTCCCGGCGCTCTTGCTTGCGGTGCCGAGCCGAGGTATTCGCCGCATGCCCTCCATAGATCATGAAGCAGTCGCGGACCTCAGGGAATTCTCCTGCTAGGTGATCTTCGTTCTTGTCGTCGTCGCGGGCCCTGCCACCCTCGGCGGGTGGCCCGGCCCTGTGGAAGTGACGCCGAAGCATAACGCACTCCTCGAGGGTGTGCTTGACGGGCCCCTGATGGTAGGGGCACGACTCCTTGAGCATCTTGTCGAAGAGGTTTGCACCTCCGGGGGGCTTCCGAGGGTTCTTATACTCGGCGGCGGCGACAAGGTCCGCGTCAGCGGCGTCGCGTTTCGATTGCGACTTCTTCTTGCCTTTCTTCTTGGCGCCGCGCGGAGCAGACGCCTCGGGAGCTTCTTCCGATGGGCGGCCCTGGGGCTGCTTGTCCTTTCGGAAGATAGCCTCGACCGCCTCCTGGCCAGAGGCGAACTTGGTGGCGATGTCCATCAGCTCGCTCGCCCTGGTGGGGGTTTTGCGACCCAGCTTGCTCACCAGGTCGCGGCAAGTGGTGCCGGCGAGGAACGCGCCGATGACATCCGAGTCGGTGATGTTGGGCAGCTCGGTGCGCTGCTTCGAGAACCGCCGGATATAGTCCCGGAGCGACTCTCCCGGCTGTTGCCGGCAGCTTCGAAGGTCCCAGGAATTCCCGGGGCGCACGTATGTGCCCTGGAAATTGCCAGCGAAGGCTTGGACCAAGTCGTCCCAGTTGGAGATCTGCCCCGGAGGCAGGTGCTCCAACCAGGCGCGAGCAGTGTCGGAGAGGAACAGGGGGAGGTTACGGATGACGAGGTTGTCGTCGTCCGTTCCACCCAGTTGGCAGGCAAGGCGGTAGTCCGCGAGCCACAGTTCCGGTCTCGTTTCCCCCGAGTACTTTGTGATAGTAGTCGGGGGTCGGAATCGGGTCGGGAATGGCGCCCGTCGGATGGCCCGACTGAAGGCCTGCGGACCAGGTGGTTCGGGCGAGGGACTCCGATCCTCCCTGCTGTCGTAGCGCCCCCCACGCCTGGGGTGGTAGCCTCGGCGCACCCTTTCGTCGAGGTGAGCCCGACGGTCGCGTCGATGGTGCTCGTTGCCGAGGTGGCCCAGGGCCGCAGGCCCGGTGTTGCGCGTGCGCCCGGTGTAGACCGAGGCTTCCCGCATGAATCGGGAAGTCGCGGCATGAGGTTCCGAGGGACAACCTTGCCTTTGGGAGGCAGTGCTCTCGGCCCGCCGGGCCGCAGCGCCTTCCATGAGATTCTTGAGTTCTCCCTGGATTCGCCGACCCTCGGTGGTTGACGGCTCCGGCATCGCGCGGATGAGCATTGCTGCGGCTGCCAGGTTCTGACCAACCCCGCTGGATGCGGGCGGCGGCCTGATCCTGACATCGTCGGCGACGCGGTGCTGGAGACCTCGGGGCAGGTGACGTATTTCTCCGGCCAGGGGTTGGCCCACCCACGCCTGTCCGACGTCCCGACGGATCGGCTCAAGCGCTCCTGTTCCCTCGTTGAGCCTGGCCTGCGCCTCGCGAACTTGCTCGAGTTGTGGGTCGTAACCCCCCGCCGGAGCGGGGACCACAGCTAGCTCCCGTGGGATGTCGGCGCGAGGCACCGGCCTAGGGAGATCACCGTCCTCCGGCATGCCAAGATGGTTGCCTTCGGAGGGATCCCCTAGCTCGATGTGGAAACATTCGCGGCTTAGGCCGCAGCTCTCGTCGCCAAGGCTGCGGCTTCCATCGGAACGGTCAGATAGGCAGTAGTCACATGCGGTCATGAAGTCCCGCACGGCGCTGGGGTTGCCAAGTTCGGAGAAATCCCGACCGATGCTGGGATCGTCATCTTCCTCGGACCCAGAGGGCCCGTAGGTCGAGACGTCCGTCAGTCGGTCCCAAGGCGACCGCATACGGAACCTCAGTGGGGTTGCACTCGCCTTAATGAGAGCGCCCGCCAAAACGAGGTCGTTTGGCGGGTTGAGGCCGAGTCGAAATGACGCAAGATGGGAGTTAGTCGTTACCTTTTGGTCGACGAGGAGCGACGTAGTCACATCGGGGACTGGTTGCACCATCATCTCTGGTCCGAGGGCGACGTCCCGCAGGCTTTCCGCGAGCGCGCCGGCGTCGTCTTCTTGCTCGGGGTCAGCGTGCCGCGGGGGGACGGCGCTTGCCTCCGTCTTGAACGCGAGGTCGACGTCCGGCGTGCCTTCCGTCGGGGTGTCGGGGGCGTCGATTTGCTCGACGGCCGACGAAGCGCGGCCTCCCACCTGGCCTTGACGGCCCCGTCTCCTCCTCCGTTGGCGGGGGAGAGAACGGAGCGAGCCCGAATGTTGCCCTTCCACCACGCGGGGAAGACGTCGTCGATTCCGCCGCCGGCTGGCGGGTTGTCGGCCGCCATTGTCGTAGTCGCGCGGCGGTGGAAGGAGTATCATGTCGTAGCTGCCGTCGAAGGACATGAACTCAAGAGTCCCGAAACGAAGCACCGTCCCGGGGCGGAGAGGTTGCTGGAGACTGCCCATCTGGAGCTTGACGGGGAGCTGTTCGTCAGCACGCAGCAGGCCCCTACCCGGCGCGCCAACTGTCGGCGTTTCGAGACAGGGGGGTCCCTAAGCCGACGAGTGAGTGTGCTGCGTGCCCCAGCCCAGATGGGTCGAGCGCGTGGGCGAGCGCGAAGGGGGGAGAGGCGAGGTGGCCGGAGTCGAGCGTGAGAGAGGTGGAAGTCCCGCGGCCTTCGTGTTCGTCCCGCGCCCAGGTCGGGTGCGCTTGCAGTAGGGGGGCTACAAGCGTCCACGCGGGTGAGGGAAGCGAGCGGCCCCAAGAGAGCGCCTGTCCCGTCCTCGGTCCCGCGCGGCCAACCTCCTCTAAGAAGGCCCTGGTCCTCCCTTTTATAGTCGTAAGGAGAGGATCCAGGTGTACAATGGGGGGTGTAGCAGAGTGCTACGTGTCTAGCGGAGGGAGAGCTAGCGCCCTAGGTACATGCCAATGTGGCAGCCGGAGAGATCTGGGCACCCTGCTGGCGTGATGTCGTGGCTGCCGGAGGTGCGGCGGAGCCTGGCGGAGGGACAGCTGTTGGAGCGGTTGAGTCCCTGCTGACGTCGTCCTGCTTCCGTAAGAGAGCTGGGGGCCGCCGTCGTCATAGAGCTTGTGGAGCGCCATCATTGCCCCTCCGGCGGAGCTGGCCGGATGGGACGCCGGTCTTGTTCTCCGTGACCCGAGTCAATTCGGGGTAGGATGATGATGGCGCTTCTTGTTGACGTGGCGGTCTGTGCCCTAGGCAGGGCGACGTGGGGGTTCCTCCGAAGCCAAGGTTGAGTCTGCCTTCCGTTGCCGTGGCCGAGCCCGAGCCATGGGGTCGGGCAAGGCGGAAGTCGTTCGGCCGAGGCCAGGGCGGAGTCCGAGCCCTGGGGTCGGGCGAGGCGGAGTTTCGTCGTCTTCCGGGTCTTAGCCCGAGTCCGAGCCCTGGGGTCGGGCGAGGCGGAGTTTCGTCGTCTTCCGGGTCTTAGCTCGAGTCCGAGCCCTGGGGTCGGGCGGAGCGGAGTTCGCCGTCTTCCGGGTCTTAGCCCGAGTCCGAGCCCTGGGGTCGGGCGGAGCGGAGTTCGCCGTCTTCCGGGTCTTAGCCCGAGTCCGAGCCCTGGGGTCGGGCGGAGCGGAGTTCGCCGTCTTCCGGGTCTTAGCCCGAGTCCGAGCCCTGGGGTCGGGCGGAGCGGAGTTCGCCGTGGCGCCTTTGGCAAGGCCTGACTGCCTGTCAGACTTACTCTGTCGAGTGGCACTGCAGTCGGAGTGGCGCAGGCGGCGCTGTCCTTCTGTCAGACTGGCCAGTGGAGCGGTGGAGTGACGGCGGTCACTTCGGCTCTGCCGGGGGCGCGTGTCAGGATATAGGTGTCAGGCCACCTTTGCGTTAAATGCCCCTGCAATTTGGTCAGTCGGTGCAGCGATTTAGTCAAGGTTGCTTCTGAGCGAAGCCAAGGCCTCGGGCGAGCCGGTGATGTGTCCGCCATAAAAAGGGGGCCTCGGGCGAGACGGAAGTCTCTCGAGGTCGGCTGCCCTTGGCCGAGGCTAGGCTCGGGTGAAGCGTGATCGAGTCACTCGTGTGGACTGATCCCTGACTTAATCGCACCCATCAGGCCTTTGCAGCTTTATGCTGATGGGGGTTACCAGCTGAGAATTAGGCGTCTTGAGGGTACCCCTAATTATGGTCCCCGACACATGTCGTAGCTGCCGTCGAGGGACATGAACTCAAGACTCCCGACACGAAGCATCGTCTCGGGTTGGAGAGGTTGCTAGAGACTACCCATCTGGAGCTTGACGGGAAGCTGCTCGTCAACACGCAGCAGGCCCCTACCTGGCGCGCCAACTGTCAGCATTTCGACCCCGGGGGGGTCCCTGGACCGACGAGTAAATTGTCGCTGCGTGTCCCAGCCCAGATGGGTCGGCGCGAGACGGGACACAAAGGGGAAAACAGTAAGGGGAAACCGCAGCCTTGTGTTGTCCTGCGCCCAGGGCAAATGCGCTTGCAGTAGGGGGTTACAAGCGTTCGCGTGGGAGAGAGAGAGAGAGCGAGAGCCTTGTGTGTCGGCTCGTTCTCCCGCGCGGCCACCCTCTCGTACGAGAGCACTGGACCTTCCTTTTATAGACGTAAGGAGAGGGCCTAGGTGTACAATGGGGGGTGTAGCAGTGTGCTAACGTGTCTAGCAGAGAGGAGCCAGAGCCCTATGTACATGCCGTCGTGGCTGTCAGAGAGGTTTTGGCGCCCTGTTCATGTGATGTCGTGGCCGTCGGAGGAGCGCTTGAGCCCTGTGGAAGTACAGATGTCGGGGCTGTCGGATCCTTGCTGATGTCTCCTTGCTTCCGTAAGGGGCTGAGAGCCATCGTCGTCATGGAGCACGCGGGGTGTCATCATTACTTGTTTACCGGGGCGAACCAGATGGACGCCGGTCTTGTTCCCCATAGCCTGAGCTAGCTAAGGGTAGGGTAATGGTGGCCCCTCCTGTGACGTGGTCGGTCCGAGCCCGAGGTCGGGCGAGGCGGAGGCTCCTCCGAGGTCGAGGTTGAGTCCGAGCCCCGGGGGTCGGGCGAGGCGGAGACCGTCGTCCGAGGTCGAGGTTGAGTCTGAGCCCTGGGGTCAGGCGAGGCGAAGACCGCCTTCTAGAGTCGAGGCTGAGTCTGAGCCTTGGGGTCGGGCGAGGCGGAGTCCGTCTTCCGAGGTCGAGGTTGAGTCCGAGCCCTGGGGTCGGGTGAGGCGGAGTCCGTTGTCCGAGGTCGAGGTTGAGTCCGAGCACTGGGGTCGGGCGAGGCGGAGTCTGTCGTCCGACGTCGAGGTTGAGCCCGAGCTCGGGGGTCGGGCGAGGCGGAGCTTCCTATGGCGCCCGAGGCTGGACTTAGCTGCTGTCAGCCTCACTCTGTCGAGTGGCACAGCAGTCGGAGCAGGGCAGGCAGCGCTGTTTTCCTATCAGATCGGTCAGTGGAGCGGCAAAGTTGAAAGTTCCCTATGCCCGGGATCAGGATCTGGATGTCGCCTAGAGGGGGGTGAATAGGCGAATAATAATTATCACTTTATAACTGGAAATTCTTACTCTACTCGAAGGCTGGATCGCAGTGGAATGAAAGACCCTTCGAGTAGGTTGCAGCGGAATTGAAGTTCCTATCTTAAAATACCCTGCACTTCGAAGATAGCTTATACCACATATAAATATTGAAGTGCAAGTATAAACAACAAATAAGACAGAGAAACAGCACACAGCACAGAGCACAGCACACAGACACAGGGATTTATCCCGAGGTTCGGCCAAGCCTGAAATGCTTGCCTAGTCCTCGTTGGAGTTAGCCACATCTGGGCTTGGAGTCTATTTCAACTCCTTCCTCAGTTTGCTTAGATCTGTCAGTATGACAGATAGAGCCTTCCACTATGTTGATATTGGTTACAACAACGCTGTGGCTGCTTACAGTCTTCTCGACAGCACTTCGGCAGAGTAACAATGCTTTCAAGACTTTGCTCTAGCTCTCAGCAGCACTTCTGCACTCTCTAAAGGCGTATAGCTTTGCCTCTACACAAACTAGAGAGATATACATGAGAGGGAGAGAGAGAATTGATCTAAATGATGTATACAATTGTTGGCTGCACTTGTGTTCTTGTTTGAGGCGCTTAGGGGTCCCTTTTATAGCCCCAAATGGCCTAGGAGCCGTTGGAGCTTCATTTGGAAGCTCCTAGCCTTCCCTGGTTGCGGGTGCACCGGACTGTCCGGTGGCGCACCGGACAGTGAACAGTAACGGATCTGATTGGCAGTTTCCTTCTCTGGAACAGCTAGCCGTTGGTGCACCGGACAGGTTACTATTCACTGTCCTGTGCACCGGACAGGTCACTATTCACTGTCATGTGCACCGGACACAGCTACTATTCACTGTCCTGTGCAACGGACGCAGCTACTATTCACTGTCCTGTGCACCGGACACAGTTACTATTCACTGTCTTGTGCACCGGACACAACTACTATTCACTGTCCTGTGCACCGGACAGGTCACTATTCACTGTCCTGTGCACCGGACAGCTACTATTCACTGTCCTGTGCACCAGCCAACAACACACTAAGTGATTTTTCCTCCGTTCTTTCTCCGTTTGACTTCAACTTTTGGGAGGATTTTCCTGAGACTTAAACAAACACATTTATAGTATAATCCAATTGATTTAGTCTTAGAAACTTACATCTTTCTTGTTCTTCTCCTAGCTTTTCTGTTTCTCCTCCAGCAGAGCTCAGAATGGTACTTTCTCTACAGAAAGAGTCAGAGAGCAAACCAAAGCACCAAACTTGTAGTAAGAGGTGTATGCAAAATGGTTGAACACTCAAACCTTACATACTTAACCTTTTTCATCGTTTTACCCAATTTGGCTTGTTTGAGGTCGATGTTGGACTCTAAACCATCAAGTCAACTTGACTTGATCTAGATTGACATATCTGAGCCCCAACCCCCGTTCACTTCTCGAGCTTGATCTTGAGCCTTATGACTTACACCACATAATTGTAGATGTTACCTCATTGGTTGTAAGTCATGTCCTTATGTAGTAATCCTTGATGCACCATAACTCTTCTTAACTCGATCAACCTTGACTTTGCAAGTCTTCTTCTTCACCCCTGGCTTTGGGTTCCTGGTCTCCTTGACCTTCTCCCGTGCACTCGGTACCTCGAAGCTCTTCTTGCCTCCATCCTTGGCTTGATCGGTTGTCTCTGAGTTACGCACACCGAGTCTCACTTAAGCAATGTCCATCTTACTTGTGATGTTCATTATCTAGATAATCCAGTCTTTGGACCATCACACTTGTTCACTTGTGTTGAACCCTGTTAGCTTTGCATTAAGCACCTGTTCAACGCTTAGCACACTTGTTAGTCCTTTAATTGGGTTGTCATCCAAACCACCAAAACCCACAAGAGAGCTTTCAATCTCCCCCTTTTTGGTGATTGATGGCAACACAATTAAAGCTTACACAACAATAAGATTTAAAGCACGAATTTTGAATTCTAAGTTTATAGAATGCCCCCCTAAATATGTGCTTACATTAAAATCTTAACTTTGGCCTTAAATGCCAAAATGCACATACTTAGGCTAATTCGAAGCATTGCTACACCTTAGCACCTGTGGGATGCATTGTGTGAAGAATCAAACCGTGATGCGTATAACACACAAATGCACAGAATCAGAGTTAAACACCAATTAAATAAATATACCATAGGAATATCAACCTACCACTATTCACCATTAAGATACCGATTTAAAGCGCCAGAACCACATGAATATCTATCACAGGATAAACATAGTAGATACCAATTGATTCATATCAACGGAAGCACTAATTTTGCATTATCACCATATAATACAACAAGAAGCATATGATAAGTATTATCAACAAACTAACACATTTTTCTTTAAGATCAAAGGAACTCAAGGAAACCCCTTTGAGTCCTTTAGCACACAAAAAATTAAATTAATCTTCACCCTTAAGATAAGCTTTCCTCTCAGGTCGAGGTAAGCTTTAATGCACAAATTCTCCCCCTTTGACATCAAACACCAAAACCATATTCAAGCATGAACATAGGATGATGTCAAGGGACAACAGGGTATTAAGCAGGGAAAATGCAACACACTAACATTACTCCCCCTTACACATTAAACATATGCAACACAAGCATTGGAGAAAAATTAAGGTACAAATACGCAAAAGGTCAATACTTCCTTTTGTACCTTTACCATGTTGTGGTGTACTTTCCATCTTGAAAGTTTAATCTCTAGGGAGCTTCTCCACTCTTGTGCCTCACCCTTTATCCTAACCTTTTCTTGTTGCTAAGACACCAAGCTTAGAGCAAGTTATAGTATTGTGGCACATGATGAAGCTTCTATTCTAGTGATTACCAAAAGATATCAATTGAAGCAAACTGCCACAACTACCAATTGAAAAATCATTACTGTTATAGTTCCATGATATTTAAAGATAAGCATCTAGTATCACCTAAATATTATGGAGCATGAGCAATCTATAAGGATGTAATTACTCACAACTTAAGATACCAAATACTTGTCTTATGGAGATACCCAAGTCCTGATTGCTTCATTTCCTGCTCATCTTCCCTTTTCCACCTTGAGACTATACAAGATCACTCAACAAACAATTAGTCTCAAAAGACACAAGTTATGTGTGCTCCCCCTAAAGTTATGCATCAAGTATTTGAATGACTTGCACTTTGCACATTCTAGCTTCCTCAGAACTAGAGGGGATCACAACATATCTTGGTCAAGGCATACTCTATCAATTTCATCACAAAGAGATACCAATTGAATAGTTAATTTAATACAACAATGCATGCCTCAAGGAGTATAACATTTTACAAGCAACCTAGGCATGCTTCATACATGATAATCATTGCACCACATATACCAATTGAAAACGACAAGATCATGCATATAAAGCGCAATGTCTAAGTACACCATGATTAAGAAGGTTCCTTAGGCACACCAAAAGAAACAACATTTTAAAGTAAGGAGCACCTAAGCCATGTTACTACCAATTCAGAGGCAAGAACATAGTTGTGATCACAATCAATGGAACTTCAAGATATGAGATTGCATAGTTCCATTCTCCATACCTTTGCCTTTTACCTGAATACCATGAGATCCATTCTTTTAGGTAGTGTAGAGTGAGAGCACCTGTTGTCACCAATTTAGGGCTCCTTTTGCTCATGCACCTCATAACTCAAGAAGGTGCATTAGTGGCACAACATGGATTTGGTATACACACAGTATCAAAATTGGGTAATTATGTGAACATGGACTAAACAAGATGTCATGCTTGCACATAGGTTAATCATTAAAGACAATAGCATGTCTTACAAAAGGATACATGTTTATCCATTAACACAAAAAGAGTTAATCATAGTGAATGTATCGATTGAAAAGCTACCATTGAATGATTCAAAAGATATAACATATAGAACACACAATCATGATTAAGCAAGCATCATTATGAACCATTGATAACACAAGCAATCTCAAAAGCATAACTACTCCAAGGATAGGTAGCACAACAAACCAACTTAAGAGCAATACTGATTTGCAATAATGTAGTTAAGATACCCGGGTATCGTCCTTTGGAGAGCAAGTTGCATATTCTCATCAAGGTCATTTGCTTGATTCACCAATAATGATTCAAGACCTCTACAACTTATTTAACTTGAAATGAACATGGGATTAGAATTGCACAGTCATTCAACCTTGGGTCAATGAATAGACAGTAAAAATCAACAACTTAAGCATAGAGTTTGAATTAACCATCTTAAGCTCTCCCATGGTCTCCAGTCCATCTCAAGGCACCTGCATGGTCTAGTTGGCACAGTTTGGTACCCATCTCGGGATGGGTCCATAACGATCATCCAAAAGAGCCTTTGGTACCCAAATAGCAATTGTGCTAGTTCTAGGTGATCTCATTACTGATCTAGCACAAGTGTATGGTTTGGGTCTTCTAAGAGAATAAGATTGAGACAAATTTACTTGCTTAGGAACCTTACCTTTATTACATACCTCAGGTGGATGACCATGCTCACCACACATATAGCAGAACCGTCGCTCAACCCGACATGACGCTTGCTATTTATCATTTTCCTTGGTGAGGGTCATCTTGGAGGGTGCATGTCCTTGATTCTTTATGATTGGACATGAGGTGATCATGTGGTCCTTTTCATTGCATCCAAAACATCTCCTTATCCCTTCGTCCTTGTCTTTGTATGGACAAGAAGCAATGAGGTGACCTAATCTCTTGCACTTGAAGCACCTCCTTTTTCCTCTTCTCTTTTTGCTTTTGGATGACATAGAGAGATTATTAGTGCAAATAACATGACTAATTGAATCATTACCTTTTTCTTGTCTATTGTTGATTGCTTCACTTATTGCTTTAGGAACATCTTTCTCAAGGAGTTTGACCCTTGCTGCGGTTTCTCCTTCCTCAAGCTTCTTCACCACGTGTTCGTAGATATCTTGAGGAAGTCGAGCAAGGCGTCTTCTCCTTAATTGTCTTTGTTTCTTGTTTCCAAGCAATTTCCTTTTTGACCCTACAACTTGTTGCTCATTCAAACATTCGCCTCCTTTTGAGTGACAGGGGTTAGCACATGGTGATATATTATCCAAATGTGCACTTGTGCAAGAATGAGGTTCACATGAATTTAAGTTTGTAATTACAACCTCATGAGCAACATCAAGCATGATATAGTCATCAACTAGTTTATTATGAGAATATGACAACATATCATACTTTCCACCTAGAGCAAGTTTTTCTAAATTTATCATTTCTACTTGACTCCTAAGCATAGAATTTTCAGTTTTAAGTTGAGCAACATTAGATAAAACATCATCATTATTTCTTTGCTCAATTAAAACTGAATCATACCATTGGACCAAATCATCATGAGAGCACTTTAGCTCCTCATGTTCTTTGGTCATCTTCTCCAGGTTGTCGTTGGTTTTGATGATAGTATCCTCTAGCCTGAGAAGCGTCTCGCCTTGTTCCTTGTTCCTTCTCAACAGCTTAACCAAGAGCGCTTTGTCTTCTTTGTTGAGATGGGTGTAGAAACGGTGAATCTCCTCTTCTTCTACATCGTCGATCTCATTTTCCCTGTCACTATTGTCAGTGGAAGCAAAATAGGAAAATGTACCTTGTGATGATGTAGACTCCTCATCCTCATATTCCTCCTCATGATTGCTTTCATCTCCATTCTCATCGTTAGCAACAAGACATGTATAACAAGTGGGAGATGAACCTGTCGGTGAGGTGGATCCATCGCTTGGTGTCCATCTCTCTCGTTCTTCTCCCTTGGACAAGTTAGTACTACCAGCAATAGAGGGAGCAGAAGCAGTGCATATGGACTTAAAAAATTTTAACTTAATTTTGGTCCATAGATCATGAGCATCAACAAATAAATCACTATCACTACTCATGATTGCAAAATAGGCACTTCTAGAAAGTGAGTCAACTAAGATGTTGCAAGCATGGTGATTAAGAGACAGACATCTTAGTTCATCATTAGAAGGATTTTGACTAAAATTGGAGGGAAAAATACTTCTACTAAAGATTTGTCTCAAATCAGGATCAACACGCATGAAGGCATTATAAATAGAGACAGACCAAGATTTATAATTAGAGCCATCGCCTAGAAGAAGTTCTACAGTTACCTCTTGTGACGACATCATCATCTCCGGACGGCTAAGCCCACACTGGAGAGGCCTAGCTCTGATACCAATTGAAAGTTCCCTATGCCCGGGAAACAGGATCTGGATGTCGCCTAGAGGGGGGGGTGAATAGGCGAATAATAATTATCACTTTATAACTGGAAATTCTTACTCTACTCGAAGGCTGGATCGCAGTGGAATGAAAGACCCTTCGAGTAGGTTGCAGCGGAATTGAAGTTCCTATCTTAAAATACCCTGCACTTCGAAGACAACTTATACCACATATAAATATTGAAGTGCAAGTATAAACAACAAATAAGACAGAGAAACAACACACAGCACAGAGCAGAGCACACAGACACAGGGATTTATCCCGAGGTTCGGCCAAGCCTGAAATACTTGCCTAGTCCTCGTTGGAGTTAGCCACACCTGGGCTTGGAGTCTATTTCAACTCCTTCCTCTGTTTGCTTAGATCTGTCAGTATGACAGATAGAGCCTTCCACTATGTTGATATTGGTTACAACAACGCAGTGGCTGCTTACAGTCTTCTCGACAGCACTCCGGCAGAGTAACAATGCTTTCAAGACTTTGCTCTAGCTCTCAACAGCACTTCTCCACTCTCTAAAGGCGTATAGCTTTGCCTCTACACAAACTAGAGAGATATACACGAGAGGGAGAGAGAGAATTGATCTAAATGATGTATACAATTGTTGGCTGCACTTGTGTTCTTGTTTGAGGCGCCTAGGGGTCCCTTTTATAGCCCCAAATGGCCTAGGAGCCGTTGGAGCTTCATTTGGAAGCTCCTAGCCTTCCCTGGTTGCGGGTGCACCGGACTGTCCGGTGGCGCACCGGACAGTGAACAATAACGGATCTGATTGGTAGTTTCCTTCTCTGGAACAGCTAGCCGTTGGTGCACCGGACAGGTTACTATTCACTGTCCTGTGCACCGGACATGTCACTATTCACTGTCCTGTGCACCGGACACAGCTACTATTCACTGTCCTGTGCACCGGACGCAGCTATTATTCACTGTCCTGTGCACCGGACACAATTACTATTCACTGTCCTGTGCACCGGACAACTACTATTCACTGTCCTGTGCACCGGACAGGTCACTATTCACTGTCCTGTGCACCGGGCAGCTACTATTCAGTGTCCTGTGCACCAGCCAACAACACACTAAGTGATTTTTCCTCCGTTCTTTCTCCGTTTGACTTCAACTTTTGGGAGGATTTTCCTGAGACTTAAACAAACACATTTATAGTATAATCCAATTGATTTAGTCCTAGAAACTTACATCTTTCTTGTTCTTCTCCTAGCTTTTCTGTTTCTCCTCCAGTAGAGCTCAGAATGGTACTTTCTCTACAGAAAGAGTTAGAGAGCAAACCAAAGCACCAAACTTGTAGTAAGAGGTGTATGCAAAATGGTTGAACACTCAAACCTTACATACTTAACCTTTTTCATCGTTTTACCCAATTTGGCTTGTTTGAGGTCGATGTTGGACTCTAAACCATCAAGTCAACTTGACTTGATCTAGATTGACATATCTGAGCCCCAACCCCCGTTCACTTCTCGAGCTTGATCTTGAGCCTTATGACTTACACCACATAATTGTAGATGTTACCTCATTGGTTGTAAGTCATGTCCTTATGTAGTAATCCTTGATGCACCATAACTCTTCTTAACTCGATCAACCTTGACTTTGCAAGTCTTCTTCTTCACCCCTGACTTTGGGTTCCTGGTCTCCTTGACCTTCTCCCGTGCACTCGGTACCTCGAAGCTCTTCTTGCCTCCATCCTTGGCTTGATCGGTTGTCTCTGAGTTACGCACACCGAGTCTCACTTAAGCAATGTCCATCTTACTTGTGATGTCCATTATCTAGATAATTCAGTCTTTGGACCATCACACTTGTTCACTTGTGTTGAACCCTGTTAGCTTTGCATTAAGCACCTGTTCAACACTTAGCACACTTGTTAGTCCTTTAATTGGGTTGTCATCCAAACCACCAAAACCCACAAGAGAGCTTTCAGAAGTGACCGCGGTCACTTCAGCCCTGTCGACTGAGGAGCGCGCGTCAGGATAAGGTGTCAGTCGATCCTTGCATTAAATGCTCCTGCGATACGGTCGGTTGGCGTGGCGATCTGGCCAAGGTTGCTTCTCCGCGAAGCCTGGGCCTCGGGCGAGCCGAGGGTGCGTCCGTTGCTTGAGGGGACCCTCGGGCGAGACATGAATCCTCTTGGGTCGGCTGCCTTTGCCCGAGGCTGGGCTCGGGCGAGGCGAGATCGTGTCCCTTGAGTGGATGAAGCCTTGACCTGAATCGTGCCCATCAGACCTTTGCAGCTTTGTGCTGATGGGGGTTACCAGCTGAGATTTAGGAGTCTTGGGGTACCCCTAATTATGGTCCCCGACAGTACTTTTCGTTATTAATCATGCAAACAAATAAGTGTCTGTGTTTAATTTCACACATACTCCAGGATGGTGCAAATATATACCACTAAAAAGATTTTGGGAAGCTATTATTCTTATTTCGAAGAAATATAAGGTCACATACGGTGTCAAACGTATTGGATGGTCACATGACATTTATATGTGGCGACGTTCAATTCGAGCTGATGCTCCAATCGACGTAAAAGGATAATTACTTAAAATTATTATGTTATATATATAGATGTTATGTTTATAATTTCATAATATAACAAAGTTGGTAACTTTTTCAGTCTTAATACTGGTCATTTTGCTCTGCGCATTATGGAGTGGTGGGATAGTGGTTTAAAAACACAACTTAGCATGATGAGAATAATAGCATATATGTAACTTGTAGTTGAGGATAATATTAATTATAATATTTTTTTACAGGATGGTGCGACTCTGCGTAGAAATTTATTTATTAATCTGTTGACATATGAGGGGAACACATATCGATTTAACATTCCTGTATATATACAAGAGTATATTGATCGTATTATGGAAAAATTAGATGAAATAGATAGTCATGTTTATGTTTATTTTGTATTTATTGATTTGAATTTTTGCCATTAAATTTTCTTTATAAATTTTACATAATACATTACTAGATGAGTGTCCGTGCGTTGCAGACCTTGATTTCTCTTTGATGTCATCCTAGACGGCTCGCGCATGTTGTCATCCATCTCATAACCGTATAACACATATTTGTATATATACGTTATCGAAATATTATATGTTCTCATTGCAATGCACGTGCACTGACCTATCTTATATAATACACTACTAGGTGAGTGCTCGTGCTTCATAGCCCTGAGTTTCTCTTCGATGTCATCCCGGACAGCTCGTGAATATCATCATTTATCTCATAACTGTATAACAAATATTTGTATATATAAGTTATCGAGATATTATATGTCCCGTTGCAACGTACGGACATTAACCTAGTTAGCTAAGATATTTAGATGTCTTTAATTAATTTTAATCACTAATTATTAGATCTAGTAAATTCAAAACATTCTCTAATTTTGTTTACGACTATTCCAGTTATAATCCCGTTTACGATAATAAAACGCGGAAAGAGAAACAAAATTTTTTTTCTCTTTCCGCCTTTTTTATCCCTGCTGCGGATGGCAGTTTAAAAATCGATGGGCGGTCTGCCGACCGGCCCAAATAGCCTCCTCCGAGCAGTGTAGCCCAAACACTCTTCTCTTCCACTTGACTCCCAGTCTCCCACTGTGCGCAGTTCGCTTGGTCCCCGGAGCCCCAAAGGCGGCGGTGAGCCGGAGCCCGGAGACGACGGCGCGGCGCGACTCCCCCCTAAGCGACAGCGGCGGCGTCGACGTAAGCGGCTGCGTGGCGCCACCGACGGAGGCTACGAGCGGTTGTGGAGGCAGATATGAGAGGTGGAGGTGGCTACAACGGGTCGGCGGCTGTGAGATACTGAAATCCGCACTGCAGTTCTCTTCTTCCCCCAATCAGTACCACCTCTCCAAGTGGCAATCACCATGGGAGATCAATCTGGCAAGTTTCTTCTCTGCTTCCATCGCATTCTCATCTTTTGCTTGTATGTTCTGGACATCCTTGGTAAAGATTTAAATATCTATGTTTGTTGAACTAGTCAATTAGTTTTATCGTCGCTTAGTTTTAGTCTTTGCGTATGACCTACGCTTGCAAGTAGTAAAGGTTATGAATCAGTTAGCAATTGTTATCAGGCTATGCCAAGGTTCTGTGTTTTTTCTCCTAATTTTTGCAAAAATAGCTAAATAGCTTAGCCCTACAGCCATCTCCGGCTACAGTTGCTCATAACTGTTGTGTAGGAAAACAGCTAAGAGGCTTAGACCGAGATTTAAAACCTTGGCATATACATTATCTATATCATAATCCAGGCAACGACTGGTATGCAAGCAGTCCTTCTGTGCAAGCGTGCAAGCAAACTATCTGATCCATTAGATTACGATCCAACCACAGGTACAACCATGGTTTGTTAGGGATTTTTTTATAAAGATTATTGAGCTGGTGGTGGAAGGGTTTAAGTGTTAAATGTGACCTACGTAATTCATACCCACTAATTTCGAATTTTAGTGAAAGAAGTATTGATCTAGACCTGTGTCCTAAACTGTGTTCCGCCCTTGTGCTGCTGACTTTTGCTGGTCTATTTGATGTTCTGAAGGCTCTAGAAATGGACCACAACAGAAGTACGTTTCAGGAGCCCAGAATGCCTGGGATATGTTCTCTGATGAGCTGTCACAGAAACACATCACTACTGGTTCTGGTGACCTCAATGACATACTTGGTGGCGGGATTCACTGCAAAGAAGTTACTGAGATCGGTTAGTTCACTTTCCAAGCTTATTCTTTATGAAGGATCAAATAGAAGTTATTGGGCAATTTTTTTAATTAATTAGCTAGGTATATGTAACCTGTGTTTCTTTGTTTGCTTCATGTCTACTAGTGATGATCTCTCAAAATTTTGTGCTATTCTGAAGAATCATAGAGCTTAGTGTGTCTCTTGTTCTATCATGCTTTGCTCCTCACGTCCAGAGATCAGAAAATCCCCTTGATTTCCCCTCTATCAAGTAGTTTACATAGTTTTGATTCTCTCAGCTGATTTATCTGAAGCAACTGCCTGATGCACAGCACTAATTTTATTCAGGTGGCGTCCCAGGGGTTGGTAAAACTCAACTGGGGTATGTTGCACTTAGTAATGAGTACAAGTACAGCAGATCCCCCTACTAAATACATACTTTTCTTCAGGATTCAACTAGCAATCAATGTACAAATCCCAGTGGAATGTGGTGGCCTTGGTGGGAAAGCAGTTTATATAGGTAAATTGCTTCACACAGGAATACATATCATCTAGTGCTTTACTGAGAAAGCCTATTGTAACAGATACAGAGGGCAGTTTCATGGTTGAACGTGTCTACCAGATTGCTGAAGGGTGTATTAGGGACATACTGGAGCACTTTCCGCACAGCCATGAGAAGTCCTCTTCTGTCCAAAAACAATTACAGCCTGAGCGTTTCCTGGCGGATATCTATTACTTCCGGATATGCAGTTACACCGAACAAATTGCAGTCATAAACTACATGGAGAAGTTCCTCAGAGAGCATAAAGATGTGAGTTCCTTCAACAGTTGATTTCTCAAGTCTAACTTTAATACTTTTGTTGTGTTCTCAATCGTTTTTATCTTTCTACTCTATGTTTTGTTTTGCAATCAGGACATCATAATGCATGCTAGTTTTGTTATCTCCCAGTTCTTTGGTTTCCAATGTACGACAACTGACCTAGTGTTCAAAAGTAAAGATTTGGCTATCTACTTCGCAGGTGCGTATAGTTATTATTGATAGTGTTACTTTCCACTTTCGACAAGATTTTGAAGATCTGGCACTGAGGACCAGAGTGCTAAGTGGATTATCATTGAAGTTAATGAAGATTGCAAAGACATATAACTTGGCAGTAAGTTACCCATCATGCGTATGAGGGGTGTTAATTCTGATTGTATGTTACCTATTTGATGTGGCTAACATATTTATCTTGTTCTGCTGAGCAGGTTGTCTTGTTGAACCAAGTCACTACTAAATTTACAGAAGGGTCATTTCAATTGACTCTTGCTCTAGGTCAGTTTTGTGTCATACAAGTATAATCCTCCATTCCTTCTTCATCTTCGAATCAGTACTGGATGTTTGTGGTCATTATTGCTCACAGAGCAGCAGGAAGTTAGCACCAAGAATTTCCTTGCTTTTGTTACCAAGGTTGCCTTTCTGTTCTGGTTCTGGGCACACGTTTCCAGTGACCAAGTCAAAATGGCAAGCATTTACTAATTGCAGCCGAAACTTCGGTACCGTGATAATGTGGGGTGGATGAAATTATCTAGGCAAATCGTACTATAAAAACAGAAAAGGGTGTTGTGTTTTTTTGTATAATTGTAGCATATGTAATGTACATAACTTTCAATCTATACCGCAATCTTGTGTCTCCACTATAATTGGTGCCACAAGCTCTGCCAAACCTTTTGCACCAGCCATACACCAGAGGCTCCCTTAAAAATTTCTTCTTAGAACAACTTGGATAATTGGTGCAGCACCATTAGAAACACTCATTTCTATGTCGCTAAATCATCCATGCTCCCAAGGAGATCAACGACTCTACTCCACTTTTCCAATGTCCTGGAATTAAAGTATTAATCGGAGGCCAACAATCACAGAATACCTCATCCTCAATTTGCAGTGAGAGGTCCTGTGGAGTGTGGACCAGATAGGCATAAGAGTAAATACCAAACTTGTCTGGAGAAGACATAGTTCGTCAAATTTTGTTGAATTTTCTCCTCTTGATCACATAAAGGGCACTGATCCGGATGAGGCAGCCCTCTGCGGGCAAGACTATCAGCAATCCAACACCAATTATGGGCTGCTGTAGGAAATTTTAATACTTCTTAGGCGACCATGATTTCCAAATAAAGCTCCCATAGGAGAATGGAGGTGCCATGATCTCTTTTTAGTCATTCATATTTATATCCGCGTGTGTGTCATCATTTTTTTTGTACAAAGGAAAAATGCCCCCCCCCACTCCCAAAAAAAACGAGCACACACACATGGATATATGGCATATAATCAGATCGTGTCCAACAAGGTCCACATTTCCCTACCTTAGCAGTAACCATATTCCCCTGTATTCATTCCTCTGTTTGTTTTATAAGAAATTGGTATTACAGGCTAAGTTTCGATAAATCTACAAGGGCTAGTTTGGAACTTAAATCCTCTCCGGAATTCCTGAGGATTGAGGGAAAAAGTAGCTCATTTTCTATTCAATCCCTGGGAATCCCGGAGGGGATTTAAGTTTCCAAACTAGCCCTAAAGTGGTTATAGTTCTGACAGTGTCCAAGTTATGACAATAGCTACACCTTTTTTTTTCTACAGTGAGGTTGGATGGATGTGTGCCAAGAAAAGAAAAATAGGGTTTTTAAGTAGATGGGTGACTGTAGCTTTCCTCCTCTGTTCAGTGACATATTTCTTCTGAATAGTTCATGGGCACTGGACACTTAACCGATTATTCCAAGATAAGATAATGACCTTGTTATGCAGGTGACAGCTGGTCCCACTCATGCACGAACCGGTTGATTCTGCACTGGAATGGGAACGAACGATACGCACATCTTGATAAGTCTCCTTCACTTCCAGTAGCCTCAGCACCGTATGCAGTGACAGGCAAAGGGATTAGAGATGCTGTGAGCTCAAACCACAAGCGAGCCCGAGTAACGTAGCATTCTTGGTGTCAAGCACTTGTATGTCCACTACGCTCCTGCAGCTTTCTTCGCCATGGATCTTTTGGACTAGTGAGGTGAGACTGGAGAATAGTACCATTTTGTTGATTCTCAGTTGCTTTGTGCCGTTGGCTACCAACCAACCTTAAGAGAGAAGTAAATACAACAGAACAGGCTAATATAGTGTTTTGTATCTGAACATCTGGCCCATCGTACATTCAGTAAAGCCTATAATAGCGGGCATATATGTGCTTCTCTGATCACCGATCAGCAAAAACAGCTGCAGGGTGGCCAGTAGCCAGTTGACATGGATAACAGTTAGAAAAAACGTGCGGAAGATGGAGTGTTGCTCACTTTCCTAGTTCTCATTGCTTTACGATTTGTGGGCATATCAAGATTTGCACACTTGTTTGTTCGGTTAGGGGTGGATCGAGAGGGATTAGAGAGATCTAAATCCACCTCAAACCGAAGGCCTGATTGGGTTGAGCTTTGATTATGCTGGTTTGAGAAACTAAATTCCAAAGACATTTTCCCTTTCACCTTAGACATTAGGGACTTATCACTATCGTGTGATCCTGTGTTTGGCGAACCACATTGTTCTCGAGTCTTGACTGTTAATAAGTGAACAACTTAAGAGCATCTCCAAGGGACTAGCTAAATAGCTTGTTAAACTAAATTTTAGCTACTTAATAGTATAATAGCTCTTCAGCAGAGTAGCCATTTAACTTGCTAAGCTATCTGGCTCTCTAAATTAACTCTCTCACTAGCCAAATTTGGCTAGCAACTCTCGCTAGCCAAGCTAAATTGCATTTTGGAGAGTCTGTTGGAATGAGATGTTATATATATAGTTTAATATTTATGGAGAGACAAATAAAGAGTCAAATAGAGAGTCAAAAAATAAAGAGTCTTTTGGAGATGCTCTAAGGGCTTGTTTAGATACCTATCTATATTGATCTCAACACATTCAACTTAAGGACTTCCATAGACTGTTTTATAGGTTTGATGTGGAATTTAAACTAAAATTTACACCAAACCATCATACTACATATAGATTGAATGTGGTAGTATGTCCAAAACAATACTGGTTTAATACTACTCCTTCCGTTTCAATTTATATTTCGTTTGACTTTTTAACCTAAGTCTACAAGCATTTCATTGGTTTGAAGCATATAAGTCACATTTCGAGACTTTTTATGAGTATCTAGAGATCAACCACATCTCATAAATTGTGACTAACAATCAAATTTATATGTGTGTTTCTTCTAGGATGTTCTACAAGATAATATCTTTGCTTAATTAAGCCGCTCTGATCATATCAAAACTTTGATAAGCCTGTTATACAATAAAGGAGAAACATGCATCTCAAATGATCTTGACTTGATTTTAAGGGGTCTCAGTAAACCACTAGCTTATTTTATCATTCTACTTCACGTGATCTCTGATTATACAGAACAATTTACCATTATGGAGTGACTTCAAGTGGGTCTTGAGCCCATCTTTCTCGATGCACCTTCTATCATATTTCATGACAGACCCTTTGTAAACTGATCTACTAGATTCTTAGATGTGTGGACATAGTCTAATGCAATTACTTTGGAGTTCCTTAGTTTCCTGATATATTTCAACTGCCTTTTCACATGCCTTGTAGACTTCATATTATCCTTAGAATTATTCACTATTATTATTAGTGTTTGATTATAATAATCTATGGATATAGTTGATATCGATTTTTTACTGGTAAATCCATAAGGAGTTTACGAAGCCACTCAACTTTAACTGTGGCAATATCTAATGCTATAAGTTTTGCTTTCATGGTTGACCTCGTTAAAATGGTTTGCTTGCAAAACATCCATAAAATAGTGTCACCTCCATGTGATAACATATATCCACATTTAGCATAAACCTCATCAACATCAGATATCCCGGTTAGCATAAGAATAACCCTCTAGTACTATAGGATACTCAGTATAGTTAGTGTCATAATTCATAGCCCCTTTTAGAAAGTGCAATACCCTCAAGGGCATATGCCAATGATCATCCCCCGAATTGGAAACACGCCAGTTAAGTAGGCTCATAACAAATAAGATGTTGAGCCTTGTTGCTCTAGCCAATACATGAGAGAGCCAATGATTTAAGAGTATATCAATGGGATTTTTCCTTAACAACACGCTTGAGTCATAAGGAGTCAAAGCGAATGTGCAATCACTATATCCAAAGCGACTCAACACCTTTTTCCACACAATATGATTACACAAGAGTAACCCCACCATTTCCTCCTCTCAATAGCTTTATGTTAAGAATAACATCAACCCTCTCAAATATTTCGTTTCAAAGCTACTAAACAAAAATCATTTCACTTCCTCAATTGTATTAACATCATTACCAATAATATATCATCCATATATAAACTCAAAATCACACCTCCTTGTCAAACTAGTAGTAGACATATTTATCATCTTCATTCACAACAAATCCAGTTGACCCTAGAACTTTATTAATTTTTTATGCCACTACTTAGATGCTTGTTTTAGGCCAAAGGTTTTAATAATTTACACACTTTTCCCTCTTGACCATTTGCTACAAAATCATCAGATTAGTCCATTTAGATCTCTTCTTAAGCTGTTCATTCAGGAAATTAGTCTTAACGTCCATTTGATGAATGAGAAGATCATGTGAGGCAACTAAGGAAAGTAACTCACATATGGTCATTAGACAGGCAACTAGTGAGTAAGTATTAAAAGTAATATTTGCCCTCTTTCTCGATATAGTCTTTGGCCACAAGCCTCACCTTATATTCTCAATAGTACAATTAGGCCTAAGTTTTTCATTGAACACCCATTTACATCTCACAAGCTTGCATCCATAAGGACGATCAACTACCTCCAAGTTTCATTAGTTATAATTGAGTCCATTTCACTCTTAACACCTTCCTTCTATAAGTAGGTGTCAAAAGATGAATACGCCTCTTCTATGGTTTTAGGGTATCATCCATAAGGTATATAATATATTCTTTACCAAGTGACTTTACAACCCTCTTATCTCTTACTCTTTCAAGTGGCTATAGAATTACCCTCCTCTGAATTTTTCAAATGGGTTTTAAAAATAACATGTATTACCAGTTTAGCCATCTTAGATATAAAAGATTCACGACTAGAAGTGTTTGGTGTATTTTTATAGAAAATTCACTTTAAAAATATAGCATCTTTGGACTCCAAAACTGTACCAACATTCATGCTAGGTACTCTAGAATTTATTATTAAAAATCTATAACCCACACCGTTAAAAGTATACCCATGAAAGATACAATCAATAGTTTTTTGTCCAAGCTTTCGCTTCTGGTTGATTGCTACATTCACTTTGGCCAAGCAATCCCATGTTCAAGTAAGGGAGATTCAATCTATTTTTCTCTCATTTCTCGAATGGTGTAATTTCTTTGTTCTTTATGTATACTTTATTCAGGACATGATATATTGTCATAATTGGCTTACCCCACCATTCCTAGTCCCACTGTCTTTAACAGGGCATTAACAAACATAGTTAGATTTATTTCAACAATCCTATTGGATTGAGGTGAGTATGACATTGTCCTCTCATGAGTAATATCATGCTCTACATAGAACTTGTAAAACTCATTTAAGAAATATTCTCTTCCACAATCAGTCTGCAATTGTTTAATTTTATTCTCAAGTTGATTTTCTACCTCAACTTTGCAGATCTTGAAATGGTGTAATGCTTAACCTTTTGATTTTAACAAGTACATGTAGCAGAATCTAGTACAATCATCAATAAAGGTCATGAAATATCCATTGCCATCTTTGGTCCATTTACCATTCATTTCACATAATTTGAAATTGATTAGTTCTAACGTTGCCAAGTCCCTTGCCGTAGCAGCCCTGTGACGCTTGTGAGGCTGCTTCGATTGCATGCACACATGGCATTTGGAACCCTTGACCAAATTAAATTTCAAAATTAAATTCATACTAGCTAAGCATGTCATGCAACCAAAATTTATATGGCATAAATACGAATGCTACATATTTGTCTCATTGTCATGGCTCACATGGTTCATGGATTTAAAGCAAACATTAGATAAAGACAGGCTGAACAAGCCTCTGCTCTAATAGCCTTTACCAACAAATATTCCATATTTAGATGTTATATATTTATTTGATCCAAACACAAATTTACAACCATATCGACACAATGATGAACCACTAATAAAATTCTTTCTTATTGAGGGACCTGTTGCATGTTCTTCTTTTCTGAAATGAGATCCAAATTAACTTTACCAATGCCACAAATAGTCACACTCGCTCCGTCCACATCAATAAAGTGGAACTTCTCCTAACCTGATAAAAAAACAAAGAAATATCAACACACATGAATATTAGCCCTTATATCAACCCACAAATTAGGTGAAGACACACTAAAAGAACAATAGATAATAAATTACCATACTCCAAAGTTTTTCTATCAGTATCAATCATATCTATAGATTTCTCATTCGACTTCCACTTGACATCTAGACACTCCCTAGCGTAGTGCCTAGGCTTGCCACAAGTGAAACACTTGACATTTTTCTTCTTATTTTTAGGAGTCGTATTATTTTGTTTAAGATCTTGCTTTAACTTTTTATAGGAGATTTGGGGATTTTTCTACACTACATGGACACTAGAAGTCCCCTCAATAACTCTCTTGCCACAAACATATTTTGTTCTCGCATTCTCTTTCATCTAAAGAGCCAATGAGATCAACGATGCTAAACTCACATCTCTTATGTTCCAGAGAAGTAGCAAAAAATGTCCAAATCTATGGCAATTTAGCAATGATGCAGGCCACCACCAACTTATCTGGCAACACATCCAAAATTCTCGAGTTCTTTCACCAGCAAATATATTTCATGAGTTTGTTCTACTATAGAATGACCATTAATCATTCTGTAGTCATGAAACTATTCCATAACATACAACTCACAACTGATGTTAGAAACTTCATATTTGGCCTTTAGTGTGCCCCATATTTCTTTGCCAGTGGGCATCATCACATATGCATCGACTATAGAATATTCTAGCACGCTAATTATTGTCCCTTTGAATATAATGTCAACACCCTGAAACACTCACTCATTTTCAGCAGAGTGAGGTACAAGTGCCCTAGGTTTAGCAACAAAATAGTAATACATATCAGTTAACCATAATATGTGTATCTCCGGCACCACCATTTATAATGAGTTTCCTAAAAAAATATTTGGTTTCAGCATGCTTGCAAAGCCAGCAATCAAAAAGTTCTATCACATTTTTGGATTGTTAGAAAATTAGATGTTTTGGGTTGCATTTTAATCCATAAGAATGAAATACATGTATTGGTGGCACTATAAAGAAGCAAGTGTAAAATTAACATATTTACTATGAATATAGTAGTGAAAAAACACAATTGAGAACCAATTAAAATAAGAATCATATCCAGGAGCAGACATACTATCGAAGTAGTTGTCTTGGTCAATGCAGTGCAAGAACGTAGCAATGACGATCAACAACGGAGCAGTGCACTAGGAAGGATATGAAGCAATTTCGATCGATGTGGAAAGAGGTTGAGCAGTCATGTCAGTGACACTTTATAAAAACATGATTATCCATCCCTCACCTGAGCAGGTGAGCACTTGAGCAGGTGAGCACTTGGACGATAATTGTTTTAGAGGCATGCTCTCTTAGAACTTATGAGCATACTTGTTGGAACAGAGTGTTTGGCTTACAGATGAATAGTGTCAGAGAAGTGTGCGTAGAACAGATGACATGACATAGTTTACATAGATGAGTCAGGAAGAGACCAAAGGATGAGAGAGCTAAAAGGACATGGGAGCGAGCCAGGAGACCTAAAGAGCCAGAGAGAGTCCAGAGAACATGAGAGCTAAAAGGATACGGGAGATCAGAGGTCTTGAAATGAATTCTGAAACTTAGGGTTGGATATCAAGCTAGCTAGGTTTGGCTCAGCCAAGTTTGACCTGTCTCATTAAGCTAATGAGCTAGCTCGGTTCATTAAGAAACTGAGCCAGAGAGTCAGCTCAGCTCGTCTCATTTAGCTCGCGAGTCATAAAAAATATGCATATATATATATCATAATTAATTTTTAGTTAAATTTAACCAATTTAACAACAGAAAATAGTAATCATGCTTATAGTTTCGCATACCACATCAAATCAAAACCAAATTAACACAGCTCACCACTCATCAATTCATTATATATTCACAATTAACACGCATGTTCATCAGTTGAACTTGCAGGCATAGTTGCCCAAACTAATTTAACACACAAACACAGTTCATCAATTATTAGTTTTACCCACATACCATAGTCACCGCACATACATATAACATATTAACGAATTCATGCGTAAATGATATACATATAGTTTTGTTTTGCTAAAATGTGATAGCTTGTTAAGCTCGTGAACTGGCTTACTCATTAACACACTGAGGAGGCTCGTTAACACACTGAGCTAAAATGTCAGTTCAACTCGTGAAAATATTTAGACGAGGCAATATGAGCCGAGTCGACCACGAGCTGACAAGTATTTCATGCAACTCTACTCCTAGCGTAACATTCAAAAACTCCTATGCTCAACTCTAGTAGCAGTTTGTTCAACTTATGTCTGACATGAATGGTAAAACACAACCACGCTATGACATGTCTTGGCTCAATAGTGCGCGTGCACGTGGCTCACCTTGACTTTTTTCTCCGCAACTTATGATAGACAGTCAGGATCAAACATTTAAATGGTATAAGGCTATTTTCAGTAGATCTTGTATCCACACTCCAACGTGGAAAATAGGAGATCACAATGACTATAGCTCGATCCAGTAGATCGCAAATGCGGCTGCGAAAAAAGAGCATCCCTTCTCCCATCCCCAAACCCGACAATCTCTCTTCCTCCGCGAGCTGCTAGAATCCAACGCAGACACCCATCGCATCCACGCTCGCGGCTTGGTGATTTAATACTAGCTTTTAGAATTACTAGGTCTATGTCCGTGCGTTGCCACAGGAGTGAATAAACAGTATGAAACATAGCTATGAACTGATGAATATTACTATGATATGCAAAAGTTATATGGCAAAATATCACTGTAACACTAATATTAAATCTTTTGATGATATAAATATATAATATTATTATAAATACACCGACCCAAATAGATTGAACTGATGTCAAACAAACATTATTGAAAGTAGCCTATAGGGGGGTGAATAGGTAAATTTGAAATTTATAAACTTTAAGCACAATCTACAAGCCGGGTTAGTGTTAGAAATAAAAGTGAGTCCGAAAGAGAGGGCGAAAACAAATCACAAGCAAATAAGGCGGATGACACCGTGATTTGTTTTACCGAGGTTCGGTTCTTGCAAACCTACTCCCCGTCGAGGTGGTCACAAAGACCAGGTCTCTTTCAACACTTTCCCTCTCTCAAACGGTCACCTAGACCGAGTGAGCTTTTCTCAATCAAATGGGTCATTTAGACCCCACAAGGACCACCACACAATTGGTGTCTCTTGCTTTGATTACAATGGTGTTGAGAACAAGAAATGAGGAATAAGAAAAGCGATCCAAGCGCAAGAGCTCAAAGAACACGGGCAAAACTCTCTCTTCTAGTCACTGATTGCTTTGAGTGGAATTGGGACTTGGAGAGGCTTTGATTCAATCTAATTGTGTCTTGTATTGAATGCACTAGCTCTTGTATTGAATGTGTTGGCTGAAAAACTTGGATGCCTTGAAGTGTGGTGGTTGGGGGTATTTATAGCCCCAACCACCAAAGTGGTCGTTGGAGAAGGCTGCTGTCGATGGGCGCACCGGACAGTCTGGTGCGGCACCAGAAACTGTCCGGTGTGTCAGCCACGTCACCCAACCATTAGGGTTCGACTGTTGGAGCTCTGACAGGTGGGGCCACCGGACAGTCCGGTGGTGCACCAGATAGGTACTGTTCACTGTCCGGTGCGCCTTCTGGCGCTGCTCTGACACTGCGCGCTCTGTCCGCGCACTGTAGCGTTGCCAGCCGACCGTTGAACTCAACCGTTACCCTGGCGACCGTTGCTCCGCTTGGCACACCGGACAGTCCGGTGAATTATAGCGGAGTGGCTCCCCAAAAACCCGAAGCTGAGCAGTTCAGAGTGGATCTCCCTGGTGCACCGGACACTGTCTGATGGCACACTGGACAGTCCGGTGCGCCAGACCAGGGCAGCCTTTGGTTGGTTTTGCTCCTTTCTATTTGAACCCTTTCTTGGACTTTTTATTGGTTTGTGTTGAACCTTTGGCACCTGTAAAACTTATAATCTCGAGCAAACTAGTTAGTCCAATTATTTGTGTTGGGCAATTCAACCGCCAAAATTACTTAGGAAAAGGTTTGACCCTATTTCCTTTTCAATCTCCCCCTTTTTGGTGATTGATGCCAACACAAACCAAAGCAAATATATAAGTGCAGAATTGAACTAGTTTGCACAAGGTAAGTGCAAAGGTTACTTGGAATTAAACCAATTTACATTTTCATAATATATGCAAGGATTGCTTTTTTCATTTTAATATTTTGGACAACGCTTGCACCACTTGTTTTGTTTTTGCAAAATCTTTTGGAAATTCTTTTCAAAGATTTTTGCAAATAGTCAAAGGTAAATGAATAAGATTTCGAGAAGCATTTTCAAGATTTGAAATTTTCTCCCCCTGTTTCAAATGCTTTTCCTTTGACTAAACAAAACTCCCCCTCAATGAAATTCTCCTCTTAGTGTTCAAGAGGGTTTTAGACATTAATTTTGAAGGAGGTCATACCAATTTGAAATTATATCAAAAATAAGATACCAATTTGAAAAACTTCTTTAATACAAATTGAAACACTTTTTGAAATTGGTGGTGGTGCGGTCCTTTTGCTTTGGGCTAATACTTTCTCCCCCTTTGGCATGAATCACCAAAAACGGATACTTTGTGAGTGAAATATGAGCCCTTATTACTTTCTCTCCCCCTTTGGCAAACAATATGTGAGTGAAGGATTATACCAAAGTGAAGAGCGATGCAGAGTTGTCGGGGACCATAATTAGGGGTACCCTCAAGACTCCTAATTCTCAGCTGGTAACCCCCATCAGCATAAAGCTGCAAAGGCCTGATGGGTGCGATTAGTCAGGGATCAGTCCATTCGAGCGACTCGATCACGCCTCGCCCGAGCCTAGCCTCGGACAAGGGCAGCCGACCCCGGAGGATTTCCGTCTCGCCCGAGGCCCCCCTCCAACGGCGGACACATCTCCGGCTCGCCCGAGGCCCTGCCTTCGCTAAGAAGCAACCCTGACTAAATCGCCGCACCGACCGACCAAATCGCAGGAGCATTTAACGCGAAGGTGGCCTGACACCTTTATCCTGACGCACGCCCCCCGGCAGAGCCGAAGTGACCGCCGTCACTTCACCGCTCCACTGACCGGCCTGACAGAAGGACAGCGCCGCCTGCGCCACTCCGACTACAGTGCCATTTGACAGAGTGAGACTGACAGGCAGTCAGGCCCTGCCAAAGGCACCATAGGAAGCTCCGCTCCGCCCGACCCAGGGCTCGGACTCGGGCTAAGACCTGGAAGACGGCGAACTCTGCTCCGCCCGACCCAGGGCTCGGACTCGGGCTAAGACCCGGAAGACGGCGAACTCCGCTCCGCCCGACCCAGGGCTCGGACTCGGGCTAAGTCCCGGAAGACGGCGAACTCCGCTCCGCCCGACCCAGGGCTCGGACTCGGGCTAAGCCCCGGAAGACGGCGAACTCCGCTCCGCCCGACCCAGGGCTCAGACTCGGGCTAAGTCCCGGAAGACGGCGAACTCCGCTCCGCCTGACCCAGGGCTCGGACTTGGGCTAAGTCCCGGAAGACGGCGAACTCCGCTCCGCCCGACCCAGGGCTCGGACTCGGGCTAAGACCCGGAAGACGGCGAACTCCGCTCCGCCCGACCCAGGGCTCGGACTCGGGCTAAGACCCGGAAGACGGCGAACTCCGCTCCGCCCGACCCAGGGCTCGGACTCGGGCTCAGCCCCAGAAGACGACGAACTCCGCTTCGCCCGACCCCAGGGCTCGGACTCCGCCCTGGCCTCTGCCGAACGACCTCCGCCTCGCCCGACCCAGGGGCTCGGACTCGGCCTCGGCCATGGAAGACAGACTCGACCTCGGCTTCGGAGGAGCCTCCACGTCGCCCAACCTAGGGCGCAGGCCAGCCACGTCAACAGGAAGCGCCATCATCACCCTACCCCGAGCTGACTCGGGCCGCAGAGAACAAGACCGGCGTCCCATCTGGCTAGCTCCGCCAGATAGGCAATGATGGCGCCCTGCGTGCTCTGTGACGACGGCGGCTCTCAGCTCTCTTACGGAAGCAGGAGGACGTCAGCAAGGACCCAACCGCTCCGACAGCTGTCCCTCCGCCAGGCTCCGTCGCTCCTCCGACGGCCACGACATCACACCAGCTGGGTGCCAAATTCTCTCCGGCTGCCACATCGGCATGTACTTAGGGCGCTAGCTCTCCCCCGCTAGACACGTAGCGCTCTGCTACACCCCCATTGTACACCTGGATCCTCTCCTTACGCCTATAAAAGGAAGGACCAGGGCCCTCTTAGAGAAGGTTGGCCGCGCGGGGACGAGGACGGGGCAGGCGCTCTCTTGGGGCCGCTCGCTTCCCTCTCCCGCGTGGACGCTTGTAACCCCCTACTGCAAGCGCACCCGACCTGGGTGCGGGACGAACACGAAGGCCGCGGGATTCCCACCTCTCTCACGCCGGTCTCCGGCCGCCTCGCTCCTTTCCCCCCTTCGCGCTCGCCCACGCGCTCGACCCATCTGGGCTGGGGCACGCGGCACTCACTCGTCGGCCCAAGGGACCCCTCGGTCTCGAAACGCCGATAGTTGGCGCGCCAGGTAGGGGCCTGCTGCGTGTTGACGAACAGCTTCCCGTAAAGCTCCAGATGGGCAGTCTCCAGCAACCTCTCCGACCCGGGACGGTGCTCCGTTTCGGGAGCCTTGAGTTCATGTCTTTCGACGGCAGCTACGACATGATACTCCTTCCACCGCCGCGCGACAACGACAATGGCGGCCGACAGCCCGCCCGCCGGCGGCGGAATCGACGACGTCTTCCCCGCGTGGTGGAAGAACAACATTCGAGCTCGCCCCGTCCTCTCCCCCGCCAACGGAGGAGGAGGCGGGGCAACCAAGGTCAAGCAGGAGGCCGCGCCTCGCCGGTTGTCGAGCGAGTCAACGTCCCCAGCGCCCCAACGGGGGGCGCGTCGGGCGTCGACCTCGCGTTTGAGACGAAGGCGAGCGCCGTCTCCCCGCGACACACCAATTCGGAGCAAGCGGACGACGCCAGCGCGCTCGCGGAGAGCTTGCAGGACGTCGCCCTCGTACCTGAGACGACGGTGCAATCAGTCCCCGACGTGACTTCATCGCCGCTCGACGACCAAAAGGTACCAACCGATCCCCATCCTACGTCATTTGGACTCAACCTCAACTCGCCTAGCCACCTCGCTTTGGCGGGCGCCCCGTAGAGGCAAGTTCAAACCCTCTGGGGTTTCGCATGCGGTCGCCTTGGGACCGGCTGACGGACGTCTCGACCTACGGGCCCTCTGGGTCCGAGGAAGATGACGACCCCAACATCTGTTGGGATTTCTCTGGACTTGGCAACCCCAGTGCCATGCGGGACTTCATGACCGCATGTGACTACTGCCTCTCCGACTGTTCCACGGTAGCCGCAGCCTCGACGACGAGGACTGCGGCCCAAGCCGCGATTGTTTCCACGTCGATCTAGGGGGTCCCTCCGAAGGCAATCATCTCGGCATGCCGGAGGATGGTGATCTCCCTAGGCTGGTGCCTCGCGCTGACATCCCGCGGGAGCTAGCTGTGGTCCCCGTTCCGGCGGGGGGTCACGACCCACAGCTCGAGCAAGTCCGCGGGGCGCTGGCCAGGCTCGACGAGGGAGCAGGAGCGCTTGAGCCGATCCGCCGGGACGTCGGGCTAGCACGGGCGGGCCAACCCCCGGCCGGAGAAATACGTCACCTGCCCCAGGGTCTCCAGCACCGCATCGCCGACGACGTCAGGGTCAGGCCGCCGCCCGCATCTAGTGGGGTCGGTCAGAACCTGGCTGCAGCAGCGATGCTTCTCCGCGCGATGCCGGAGCCATCAACCACCGAGGGTCGGCGAATCCAGGGGGAGCTCAAGAATCTCCTGGAAGGCGCCGCGGTCCGACGGGCCGAGAGCACTGCCTCCCGAAGGCAGGGATACCCCTCGAAACCTCATGCCGCGACTTCCCGATTCATGCGGGAAGCCTCGGTCTACACCGGGCGCACACGCAACACCGCGCCTGCGGCCCCGAGCCGCCTCAGCAACGAGCACCATCATCACGACCGTCGGGCCCACCTCGACGAGAGGGTGCGCCGAGGCTATCACCCCAGGCGTGGGGGACGCTACGACAGCGGGGAGGATCGGAGTCCCTCGCCCGAACCACCCGGTCCGCAGGCCTTCAGCCGGGCCATCCGACGGGCACCGTTCCCGACCCGGTTCCGACCCCCGACTACTATCGCAAAGTACTCGGGGGAAACGAGACCGGAACTGTGGCTCGCGGACTACCGCCTGGCCTGCCAACTGGGTGGAACGGACGACGACAACCTCATCATCCGCAACCTCCCCCTGTTCCTCTCCGACACCGCTCGCGCCTGGTTGGAGCACCTGCCTCCGGGGCAGATCTCCAACTGGGATGACCTAGTCCAAGCCTTCGCCGGCAATTTCCAGGGCACGTACGTGCGCCCCGGGAATTCCTGGGACCTCCGAAGCTGCCGACAGCAGCCGGGAGAGTCTCTCCGGGACTACATCCGGTGATTCTCGAAGCAGCGCACCGAGCTGCCCAACATCACCGACTCGGATGTCATCGGCGCGTTCCTTGCCGGCACCACCTGCCGCGACCTGGTGAGTAAGTTGGGTCGCAAGACCCCCACCAGGGCGAGCGAGCTGATGGACATCGCCACCAAGTTCGCCTCTGGCCAGGAGGCGGTCGAGGCTATCTTCCGAAAGGACAAGCAGCCCCAGGGCCGCCCATCGGAAGATGCTCCCGAGGCGTCTACTCCGCGCGGCGCCAAGAAGAAAGGCAAGAAGAAGTCGCAAGCGAAACGCGACGCCGCCGATGCAGACCTTGTCGCCGCCGCCGAGTACAAGAACCCTCGGAAGCCCCCCAGAGGTGCCAACCTCTTCGACAAGATGCTCAAGGAGCCGTGCCCCTATCATCAGGGGCCCGTCAAGCACACCCTTGAGGAGTGCGTCATGCTTCGGCGCCACTTCCACAGGGCCGGGCCACCCGTGGAGGGTGGCAGGGCCCGCGACGACGACAAGAAGGAAGATCACCAAGCAGGAGAGTTCCCCGAGGTCCGCGACTGCTTCATGATCTATGGCGGGCATGCGGCGAATGCCTCGGCTCGGCATCGCAAGCAAGAGCGCCGGGAGGTCTGCTCGGTGAAGGTGGCGGCGCCAGTCTACCTAGACTGGTCCGACAAGCCCATCACCTTCGACCAAGCTGACCACCCCGACCACGTGCCGAGCCCGGGGAAATACCCGCTCGTCGTCGACCCCGTCGTCGGCGACGTCAGGCTCACCAAGGTCCTTATGGACGGGGGCAGCAGCCTCAACATCATCTACACCGAGACCCTCAGGCTCCTGCGCGTCGATCTGTCCTCCGTCCGAGCAGGCGCTGCGCCCTTCCACGGGATCATTCCTGGGAAGCGCGTCCAGCCCCTCGGACGACTCGACCTTCCCGTCTGCTTCGGAACGCCCTCCAACTTCCGAAGGGAGACTCTGACGTTCGAGGTGGTCGGGTTCCGAGGAACCTACCACGCGGTACTAGGGAGGCCATGCTACGCGAAGTTCATGGCCGTCCCCAACTACACCAACCTGAAGCTCAAGATGCCGGGCCCCAACGGGGTCATCACCGTCGGCCCCATGTACAAACACGCGTTCGAATGCGACGTGGAGTGCGTGGAGTACGCCGAGGCCCTCGCCGAGTCCGAGGCCCTCATCGCCGACCTGGAAAACCTCTCCAAAGAGGTGCTAGACGTGAAGCGTCATGCCGGCAACTTCGAGCCAGTGGAGACGGTTAAGGCCGTCCCCCTCGACCCCAGTGGCGACGTCTCCAAGCAGATCCAGACCGGTTCCGGGCTCGACTCCAAATAGGAAGCAGTGCTCGTCGACTTTCTCCGCGCGAACACCGACGTCTTCGCGTGGAGTCCCTCGGACATGCCCGGCATACCGAGGGATGTCGCCGAGCACTCGCTGGATATTCGGGCCAGAGCCCGACCCGTCAAGCAGCCTCTGCGCCGATTCGACGAGGAGAAGCGCAGAGCGATATGCGAGGAGATCCACAAGCTAATGGCAGCCGGGTTCATCAAAGAGGTATTCCACCCCGAATGGCTTGCCAACCCTGTGCTTGTGAGAAAGAAAGGGGGGAAATGGCGGATGTGCGTAGACTACACTGGTCTCAACAAAGCATGTCCGAAGGTTCCCTACCCTCTGCCTCGCATCGATCAAATTGTGGATTCCACTGCTGGGTGCGAAACCCTCTCTTTCCTCGACGCCTACTCAGGGTATCACCAAATCAGGATGAAAGAGTCCGACCAGCTCGCGACTTCTTTCATCACGCCCTTCGGCATGTACTGCTATGTCACCATGCCGTTCGGTTTGAGGAATGCGGGCGCGACGTATCAGCGGCATGAACCATGTGTTCGGCGAACACATCGGTCGCACGGTCGAGGCCTACGTCAATGACATCGTAGTCAAGACGAGGAAAGCTTCCGACCTCCTCACCGACCTTGAAGTGACATTCCGATGTCTCAAAGCGAAAGGCGTCAAGCTCAATCCCGAGAAGTGTGTCTTCGGGGTGCCCCGGGGCATGCTCTTGGGGTTCATCGTCTCCGAGCGGGGCATCGAAGCCAACCCGGAGAAGATCGCAGCCATCACCAGCATGGGGCCCATCAAGGACTTAAAAGGCGTACAGAGGGTCATGGGATGTCTTGCGGCCCTGAGCCGCTTCATCTCACGCCTCGGCGAAAGAGGCCTGCCTCTGTACCGCCTCTTAAGGAAGGCCGAGTGTTTCGCTTGGACCCCTGAGGCCGAGGAAGCTCTCGAGAACCTGAAGGCGCTCCTCACAAAGGCGCCTATCTTGGTGCCTCCAGCTAACGGGGAAGCCCTCTTGATCTACGTCGCCGCGACCACTCAGGTGGCTAGCGCCGCGATTGTGGTCGAGAGGCAAGAAGAGGGGCATGCACTGCCCGTTCAGAGGCCGGTTTACTTCGTCAGCGAGGTACTGTCCGAAACCAAGATCCGCTACCCACAAGTTCAGAAGCTGCTGTATGCAGTGATCCTGACGAGGCGGAAGCTGCGACACTACTACGAGTCTCATCCGGTAACTGTGGTGTCATCCTTCCCCCCAGGGGAGATCATCCAGTGCCGAGAGGCCTCGGGCAGGATTGCAAAGTGGGCGGTGGAAATCATGGGCGAGACAATCTCGTTCGCCCCTCGGAAGGCCATCAAGTCCCAAGTCTTGGCGGACTTCGTAGCCGAATGGGTCGACACCCAGCTACCGACGGCTCCGATCCAACCGGAGCTCTGGACCATGTTTTTCGACGGGTCGCTGATGAAGACGGGAGCCGGCGCGGGCCTACTCTTCATCTCACCCCTCAGGAAACACCTACGCTATGTGCTACGCCTCCATTTCCCGACGTCCAACAACGTGGCTGAGTACGAGGCTCTGGTCAACGGATTGCGGATCGCCATCGAGCTAGGGGTCCGACGCCTCGACGCTCGCGGTGACTCGCAGCTCGTCATCGACCAAGTCATGAAGAACTCCCACTGTCGCGACACGAAGATGGAGGCCTACTGCGATGAGGTTCGGCGCCTGGAAGACAAGTTTTACGGGCTCGAGCTCAACCACATCGCTCGGCGCTACAACGAGACTGCGGACGAGCTGGCAAAAATCGCCTCGGGGCGAACAACGGTTCCCCCGGACGTCTTCTCCCGGGATCTGCATCAACCCTCCGTCAAGATCGACGACTCGCTCGAGCCTGAGGCGCCCTCGGTCCAGCCCGAGGTACCCTCGGCACAGCCCGAGGCACCCTCAGCTCGGCCCGAGGCGCCCTCGGTTCAGCCCGAGGTACCCTCGGCCTCCGAGGGCGAGGCACTGTGTATCGAGGAGGAGCGGAGCGGGGCCACGCCTGATCGAAATTGGCAGACCCCGTACCTGCAATATCTCCGCCAAGGAGAGCTACCCCTCGACCGAACCGAGGCTCGGCGGGTAGCGCGACGCGCCAAGTCGTTCGTCTTGCTGGGCGATGAGAAGGAGCTCTACCACCGCAGCCCCTCGGGCATCCTCCAGCGATGCATCTCCGTCGCTGAAGGTCAGGAGCTCCTGCAAGAGATACACTCGGGGGCTTGCGGCCATCACGCAGCGCCTCGAGCCCTTGTCGGGAATGCTTTCCGGCAAGGCTTCTACTGGCCAACGGCGGTGGCTGACGCCACTAGAATTGTCCGCACCTGCGAAGGGTGTCAATTCTATGCGAAGCAGACCCACCTGCCCGCTCAGGCTCTGCAGACGATACCCATCACCTGGCCCTTTGCTGTGTGGGGTCTGGACCTCGTCGGCCCCTTGCAGAAGGCGCCCGGGGGCTACACGCACCTGCTGGTCGCCATCGACAAATTCTCCAAGTGGGTCGAGGTCCGACCCCTGAACTGCATCAGGTCCGAGCAGGCGGTGACGTTCTTCACCAACATCATCCATCGCTTCGGGGTCCCGAACTCCATCATCACCGACAACGGTACCCAGTTCACCGGCAGAAAATTCTTGGACTTCTGCGAGGATCACCACATCCGGGTGGATTGGGCTGTCGTGGCTCATCCCATGTCGAATGGGCAAGTAGAGCGTGCCAACGGCATGATTCTACAAGGGCTCTACCACGCCCGAGGGGTCCGACCCCGAGACCTCCAGGTGGGCGACCTGGTGCTTCGGCTGCGGCAAGACGCCCGAGGGAGGCACAAGCTCACGCCCCCCTGGGAGGGGCCATTCGTCATCGCCAAAGTTCTGAAGCCCGGAACGTACAAGCTGGCCAACAGTCAAGGCGAGGTCTACGGCAACGCTTGGAACATCCAACAGCTACGTCGCTTCTACCCTTAAGATGTTTTTCAAGTTGTTCATATACCTCGCACCGCGCAAAGTTTAGTCATCAAGGAAGGGTCGGCCTCGCCTCGGCAAAGCCCGACCCCCCCTCGGGGGCTAAAAGGGGGGGAACCCCCTCTGCGTTGAAATTTTCCTCGAAAAAAGATCTCTTCTGCCAGAATATCTTTCGTACTTTCTGACTACTTCGAAAAGTGGATCCTGAAAACGACGGAGTACACGTAAGCAGCCAAGGCTGACCGAGCCGAGGGACTCCTACGCCTCCGGGATACGGATACCTCACTCATCACCTTCTGCGATAAGTAACTCGCGTTCGGATAAAGTGATTCCACGGACCGAACAAGTCTTCACGTTCGGAAGCTCTTCTGCCGAAGCGATCCTTCGAGCCTTCTTGACTGAGTCGGTGACAGGGCCCCATGGACGGGTGAAAGTGCGCGTAAGCGGCAAGGCCGACCGAGCCGAGGGACTCCCACGCCTCCGGGATACGGATACCTCACTCATCACCTTCCGCGAGAAGCAACTCCCGCTCGCACAAACATCCCTGTTACCGACAAAAAAGTCCAGATACTCGAAACAAGAGGAAAGGAGACGCAGCTTTACAACACAGCAAGGGTGTGTACTCTGGCCTCGGCGGCCGCAGAAGGCACACGCTACAAGACACTCTGATCCTGCAGGCTTGGGTCTTGACGCCGGAAGAGGGCAGCAGCACCCTCGGCATCAACAACACCTTCAGCAAGGTCCGACCTAGCCTCGGACGGCGACACGGTCCAAGGATCCCCCCGCTGGAGGACGACATCATCATCACGCCCGGACAATCGCTGTCAGGGAATTCTCCGAGACTCCGGCCCGAGCAGGCGGCTCGGCCGGTTGCCCCGGGGGCCTCGGCCAACCATCTTCCAAGGGCGCCAGCCCGACCCGAGGCCTCGGCTGATCAACTCCGGCGTCGGTCCCGCTAACGGACAACCCGGCTAGGATCCGGCCAACCAGGTCTCATTTTCGAGCCAACTCCGCCTCTGTTCATGCTGATATCGCTACCCCTGGCCTCGGCTCGTCGAAGAGCGGCCAAGGGGTCCCTTTAACTAAGCTAGAGGAGCCTCAGACAACAAGGCCGACCGAGCCGAGGAACTCCTACGCCTCCGGGATACGGATACCTCACTCGTCACCTTGACACGGGGCGACTCATGCTTGGTGAAGCGGTTCAGATAATCAACAGGCGAGTCTTAGTGCTCGAAAATGAGGAAAAAACATGGCTCAGTGCCAAAATTACATACATGTTCAGGCCTCGACAGCCATAATGAACAAAAACACTGGCATTCAAAGTGCCATTACAAACGGAACTCCGGTTCCCCCTCCGCAGGTACGAACCACCCCACTCGATAGGGGTGGGCCTGCGGAGCAACAGAAGACCGACGAACGGCGCGCCGTCACCCGCTCCAGCAGTGGCGACGACGACGACTTCTGCTCCGGGGGGCCGAACAGCGGCAGCACTGACCTCAGGGCGGATGCTGCTGCCAGGAGGCCCCCGCCCATGCCCAAACTCGTGAGGCAAGGACGGGCAGAAGGCCATAGAGTTGGAGGTCGGTCCGTGGCCGGCCTTGGCTATCTCGTCGGCGGAAGAACCTCTTCCAGCTGCCGTGGCAGACGCCGGCGCCGCGAGCGGCTCCGAAGCCACTCGCGTCCGAGAGCCAGGCACGGTGCAGCTGCCGGCGCCACGGACGACGACCGCCCTTCCCTCCGATCACTGAGTGAAGGAGCGGGCCGCCGCCCACGCAGGGGCCGACCCCAACTCGGCACACTCCCCTCCCCAGCCCTGGTGATGAAAATCCTTGAGGCTGAGGGAGGGGCAGAGGCCGCAGCCCGGCTCGCTTTCCCCCACCATCAAGCCGGAGATCACCATCTTGGGTGACCGCCGGTGGAGGGGTGCAGCCGGGCTGCATGATGAAAATCCTTGAAGCCGAATGATGGCTGAAAGGTACCAACTCCCACGGAGTTGCGTTCCTCCAACGATGAGGCGAAAAGACGGCGGGTATCCCCCATCCAGGGGCTTGGAAGGTGGAATGACGCGATGCATAAGGGAGCAAGAAGACATGGTCGCCTTCCGAAAGGGGTCGCCCTCCTTTTAAAGGTCACTCTCCCTACTTGCGCCTCCAACCGCCACGGGCTGAGTCTTCTCCAACACGCTCCAAGGCCCTCCCCTGCGGCGCGGGGGCTGGGTCCCGCATGTCATGCAAACCGGCTCAGAGCAGAAGAAGCCAAACCGCCGCGCGTGGTGCACATAACCGCCCAGCGGTTACAAGTGACCCCCCACTTTTGCCCAGACCAACGGGCGAAAGAGGCGGGCAGCCACGCAGGCGGCATGCAACCGCGCCAAGTGGACGCGCTTCTCCGACTCCTGACACGCCAGCATGAAGGCCCAAGCCCACGCGTCACGCAACCGGTGCGCCGGATGCTGCATGCAAGCAACTGCACCGCCACTTGCGCCACCACCGCGCTTCCTCGATTGCGGAACCAATACCGCGACTCGAGGCGACCCAGCGCACGACCCAGCAGCGCCAACCTGACGCGGCGGTCAATGCGGCCGAAAGTGGGCTGGTAGTAATGACGGTGGCAGGCGGGCGGGAGCAGCGGTCACGTCGTCGGCCAAGCTCACGTCCCATCCGGGGGCAGCAAGAGAACCCCCTCTCACGGCGTGAAGACAACGCGCCCGTGATCCGTTCCTCGAACGGCTCGCGCACGCGCAACGGCCGCCCCGCCAACCGCTTGCCCCATCGCATTAACTCCGCGGCAGGACAGGCGGCGCTTCTGGCAGGAGCAGTGGGCGACGCTTCGCCTTCGCCGTAATAACCGCGCCAAAAAAGGTACGCCGCGTCGTTCGATTTTGCATCCTTTTCCTTTTTTCCTCTTTCTCTATCTCTTGCAACAGGGACCGGGAAAGGGGGATACTCCGAAAAGGATCCTTCCCCGTGAAGGAACCAGGCTCCGAGCCTCCCTACTGATCAGAGGTTCGAAGGCTGGCCCCCCGAAGGGTTTCAACAGCCGCCTCAGATCGCGTGGGCCCTACACCCACTACTGGTCAGAGGTTCGAAGGCCGGCACCCCGAAGGGTTCCACGGCCGCCTCAGGCTACCTGGGCTCCACGCCTATTATTGATCAGGGGTTCGAAGGCTGGCCCCCGAAGGGTTCACAGCCGCCTCAGACGCCGAGCGAGGGATGACCAGGGGTACGTTCGATACATAACCAAGGCTCGGGCTGCGCTCCCGAGGTACCCTAGGACATTTCCGAGACCAGCGGGAGCGATCTTGTAACGGAATCCCATCGGAGGGAGGCATCGAGCCCTCGGACCCCGTCGCCAGGGGACCGGGTCCGACAGATCACCCGCAGGTACTTTTGGGCGTGCCTCTGGGCCCCTAGCCGACCCCTAACGAACGGGGCACGGACGTCCACTCGGATTACCCGTTTGCAGCTCACCGGAGACACCATGTTCGGCGCCCATCGAGGGTAACATGGCGCTTTCCCCCCTCCTCCTTGCGGAAAGGCGACACAGGGGCGTATGTAAAAAAGCCGAGTCTGTCCCTGATCGCCCTCTCGCCCTGTGCAGAGGCTCGAGGGCTGCTCTCGCAAACCCGGCTCCGGCCGAACCGTTGACAACGTCAACATACCAGCCCGAGAACTTGGGCCCCGACCGTACACCCGGGCTACGGCCAGTTCGCATGAGGGAACAACCAGACCAGCCGAAGCATTACGCAAGGCATTAAGACCTCGGAGGAGTGAAACCACTCCTCCGAGGCCTCGGGGGCTACACCCGGCGGGTGCGCTCGCGCGCACCCACCGGAACAAAATGCAACCGAGAAAGGCTGGTCCCCTTGCAAAAAAGTGCGACGAAAGCCTCCAAGCGAGTGCTAACACTCCCTTCGAGGCTCGGGGGCTACTGTCGGGGACCATAATTAGGGGTACCCTCAAGACTCCTAATTCTCAGCTGGTAACCCCCATCAGCATAAAGCTGCAAAGGCCTGATGGGTCCGATTAGTCAGGGATCAGTCCATTCGAGCGACTCAATCACGCCTCGCCCGAGCCTAGCCTCGTACAAGGGCAGCCGACCCCGGAGGATTTCCGTCTCGCCCGAGGCCCCCCTCCAACGGCGGACACATCTCCGGCTCGCCCGAGGCCCTGCCTTCGCTAAGAAGCAACCCTAACTAAATCGCCGCACCGACCGACCAAATCGCAGGAGCATTTAACGCGAAGGTGGCCTGACACCTTTATCCTGACGCACGCCCCCCGGCAGAGCCGAAGTGACCGCCGTCACTTCACCGCTCCACTGACCGGCCTGACAGAAGGACAGCGCCGCCTGCGCCACTCCGACTACAGTGCCATTTGACAGAGTGAGACTGACAGGCAGTCAGGCCCTGCCAAAGGCACCATAGGAAGCTCCGCTCCGCCCGACCCAGGGCTCGAACTCGGGCTAAGACCCGGAAGACGGCGAACTCCGCTCCGCCCGACCCAGGGCTCGGACTCGGGCTAAGTCCCGGAAGACGGCGAACTCCGCTCCGCCCGACCCAGAGCTCGGACTCGGGCTAAGTCCCGGAAGACGGCGAACTCCGCTCCGCCCGACCCAGGGCTCGGACTCGGGCTAAGTCCCGGAAGACGGCGAACTCCGCTCCGCCCGACCCAGGGCTCGGACTCGGGCTAAGTCCCGGAAGACGGCGAACTCCGCTCCGCCCGACCCAGGGCTCGGACTCGGGCTAAGACCCGGAAGACGGCGAACTCCGCTCCGCCCGACCCAGGGCTCGGACTCGGGCTAAGACCCGGAAGATGGCGAACTCCGCTCCGCCCGACCCAGGGCTCGGACTCGGGCTCAGCCCTAGAAGACGACGAACTCCGCTTCGCCCGACCCCAGGGCTCGGACTCTGCCTTGGCCTCTGCCGAACGACCTCCGCCTCGCCCGACCCAGGGGCTCGGACTCGGCCTCGGCCATGGATGACAGACTCGACCTCGGCTTCGGAGGAGCCTCCACGTCGCCCAACCTAGGGCGCAGGCCAGCCATGTCAACAGGAAGCGCCATCATCACCCTACCCCGAGCTGACTCGGGCCGCAGAGAACAAGACCGACGTCCCATCTGGCTAGCTCCGCCAGATAGGCAATGATGGCGCCCCGCGTGCTCTGTGACGACGGCGGCTCTCAGCTCTCTTACGGAAGCAGGAGGACGTCAGCAAGGACCCAACCGCTCCGACAGCTGTCCCTCCGCCAGGCTCCGTCGCTCCTCCGACGGCCACGACATCACACCAGCTGGGTGCCAAATTCTCTCCGGCTGCCACATCGGCATGTACTTAGGGCGCTAGCTCTCCCCCGCTAGACACGTAGCGCTCTGCTACACCCCCATTGTACACCTGGATCCTCTCCTTACGCCTATAAAAGGAAGGACCAGGGCCCTCTTAGAGAAGGTTGGCCGCGCGGGGACGAGGACGGGGCAGGCGCTCTCTTGGGGCCGCTCGCTTCCCTCTCCCGCGTGGACGCTTGTAACCCCCTACTGCAAGCGCACCCGACCTGGGCGCGGGACGAACACGAAGGCCGCGGGATTCCCACCTCTCTCACGCCGGTCTCCGGCCGCCTCACTCCTTTCCCCCCTTCGCGCTCGCCCACGCGCTCGACCCATCTAGGCTGGGGCACGCGGCACTCACTCGTCGGCCCGAGGGACCCCCCGGTCTCGAAACGCCGACAAGAGTAACAGTGAAGGATAAATAATTCGATGGAGTGGAGTGGAAGCCTTGTCTTCGCTGAGGACTCCATTTCCCTTTCAATCTATGACTTAGCTTGAAATACACTTGAAAAACACATTAGTCATAGCACATGAAAGAGATATGATCAAAGGTATATAAATTACTATGTGTGCAAAGTATCAATCAAAATTCCTAGAATCAAGAATGTTGAGCTCATGCCTAAGTTTGGTAAAAGTTTTCTCATCTAGTGGTTTGGTAAAGATATCGGCTAATTGTTCTTTGGTGCTAACATAAGCAATCTCGATATCCCCCCTTTGTTGGTGATCCCTCAAAAAGTGATATCGAATGGCTATGTGCTTAGTGCGGATGTGCTCAACGGGATTATCCACCATGCAGATTGCACTCTCATTATCATATAGGAGAGGGACTTTGGTTAATTTGTAACCATAGTCCCTAAGGGTTTGCCTCATGTTTCTTTGAAGCCCACGACACCAGGGATCTTCCCAAGAAGTGACAAGTCCATGATGTGCTCTTTCTATCAATTTTACACCCTGCCCAATCAGCATCTGAATATCCTAGCAAATCAAAGGTGGATCCCTTGGGGTACCAAAGACCAAACTTAGGTGTATGAACTAAATATCTCAAGATTCGTTTTACGGCCCTAAGGTGAACTTCCTTAGGATCGGCTTGGAATCTTGCACACATGCATACGGAAAGCATAATTCCGGTCGAGATGCACATAAATAGAGTAAAGATCCTATCATCGACCTGTATACCTTTTGATCTACGAATTTACCTCCCGTGTCGAGGTTGAGATGCCCATTAGTTCCCATGGGTGTCTTGATAGGTTTGGCATCCTTCATTCCAAACTTGGTAAGTATATCTTGAGTGTACTTGGTTTGGCTGATGAAGGTGCCCTCTTGGAGTTGCTTGACTTGAAATCCTAGAAAATACTTCAACTCCCCCATCATAGACATCTTGAATTTCTGAATCATGATCCTACTAAACTCTTCACAAGTAGATTTGTTAGTAGACCCAAATATGATATCATCAACATAAATTTGGCATACAAACAAATCATTTGCAATAGTTTTAGTAAAGAGAGTAGGATCGGCTTTGCATTATACCATGCTCTTGGGGCTTGCTTGAGCCCATAAAGTGCCTTAGAGAGTTTATACACATGGTTAGGGTACTCACTATCTTCAAAGCCGGGAGGTTGCTCAACATAGACCTCCTCCTTGATTGGTCCATTGAGGAAGACACTTTTCACGTCCATTTGATAGAGCTTAAAGCCATGGTAAGTAGCATAGGCAAGTAATATACAAATTGACTCAAGCCTAGCTACGGGTGCATAGGTTTCACCGAAATCCAAACCTTCGACTTGTGAATATCCCTTGGCCACAAGTCGGGCTTTTTTCCTTGTCACCACACCATGCTCATCTTGCTTGTTGCGGAAGACGCACTTGGTTCCTACAACATTTTGATTAGGACGTGGAACAAGATGCCATACCTCATTCCTCGTGAAGTTGTTGAGTTCCTCTTGCATTGCCAACACCCAATCTGAATCCCTTAATGCGTCTTCCACCCTGTATGGCTCAATAGAAGACACAAAGGAGTAATGTTCACAAAAATGAGCCACACGAGATCGAGTGGTTACCCCCTTATGAATATCGCCGAGGATGGAGTTCACGGGGTGATCTCGTTGTATCGCTTGGTGGACTCTTGGGTGTGGCGGTCTTGGACACTCATCATCTTCCTTGTCTTGATCATTGGCATCTCCCCCTTGATCATTGTCCTCCTCTTGAGGTGGCTCTTATTGATCTTCATTCTCATCATCTTGAGCTTGATCCTCATCTTGGGTTGGTGGAGATGCTTGTATGGAAGATGACAGTTGATCTTGTGCATGTGGAGGCTCTTCGAATTCCTTAGGACACACATCCCCAATGGACATGTTCCTTAACACGACGCATGGAGCCTCTTCATCATCTAGCTCATCAAGATCAACTTGCTCTACTTGAGAGCCGTTAGTCTCATCAAACACAATGTCACAAGAAACTTCAACTAGTCCAGTGGACTTGTTAAATACTCTATATGCCCTTGTGTTTGAGTCATAACCAAGTAAAAAGCCTTCTACATCCTTAGGAGCAAATTTAGATTTTCTACCTCTTTTAACAAGAATAAAACATTTGCTACCAAAGAGTCTAAAATATGAAACATTGGGCTTTTTACCGGTTAGGAGTTCATATGATGTCTTCTTAAGGATTCGGTGAAGGTAGAGACAGTTGATGGTGTAGCAAGCGGTGTTGATTGCTTCCGCCCAAAACCGGTCCGAAGTCTTGTACTCATCAAGCATGGTCCTCGCCATGTCAAGTAGAGTTCTATTCTTCCTCTCCACTACACCATTTTGTTGAGGTGTGTAGGGAGAAGAGAACTTATGCTTGATGCCCTCATCCTCAAGAAAGCCTTCTATTTGTGAGTTCTTGAACTCCGTCCCGTTGTCGCTTCTAATCTTTTTGATCCTTAAGCCGAACTCGTTTTGAGCCCATCTCAAGTATCCCTTTAAGGTTTCTTGGGTTTGAGATTTATCTTGCAAAAAGAACACCCAAATGAAGCGAGAATAATCATCCACAATAACTAGACAGTACTTACTCCCGTCGATGCTTATGTAAGCTATCGGGCCGAATAGGTCCATGTGGAGTAGCTCAAGCGGCATGTCAGTCGTCATGATGTTCTTGTGTGGATGATGAACACCAACTTGCTTCCTTGCTTGACATGCGGTACAAACCCTGTCTTTCTCAAAATGAACATTGGTTAGTCCCAAAATGTGTTCTCCCTTTAGAAGTTTGTGAAGATTCTTCATCCCAACCTGGGCTAGTCGGCGATGCCAGAGCCAACCCATATTAGTCTTAGCAATTAAGCAAGTATCGAGTTCAGCTCTATTGAAATCAACTAAGTATAGCTGACCCTCTAATACTCCCTTAAATGCTACTGAACCATCACTTCTTCTAAAGACAGTAACACCTATATCCGTAAAAAGACAATTGTAGCCCATTTTGCATAATTGAGAAACTGAAAGCAAGTTATAGTCTAAAGAATCTACAAGAAAAACATTGGAAATAGAATGGTCAGGTGATATAGCAATTTTACCAAGTCCTTTGTCCAAACCTTGATTTCCATCCCCAAATGTGATAGCACTTTGGGGATCATGGTTTTTCTCGTAGGAGGAGAACATCCTTTTCTTCCCAGTCATGTGGTTTGTGCACCCGCTATCAATGATCCAACTTGAGCCCCCTGATGCATAAACCTACAAAACAAGTTTAGGCCTTGTTCTTAGGTACCCAAACGGTCTTGGGTCCTTTGACATTAGAAACAAGCACCTTGGGTACCCAAACACAAGTCTTGGAGCCCTTGTGTTCGCCCCAACATATTTGGCAACTATTTTGCCTGATTTGTTAGTAAGCACATAAGAAGCATCAAAAGTTTTAAATGAAATCTTAGGTTCATTTGATGCAATAGGAGATCTCTTTTTAGGCAATTTAACATGAGTGGATTGTCTAGAGCTAGATGCCTCATTTTTATACATAAAAGCATGGTGTGAAACATTATGAGGTTTCCTAGCATGAATTCTCCTAATTTTGTGCTCGGGATAACCAGCAGGATATAAAATATAGCCCTCGTTATCCTAAGCCATGGGAGCCTTGCCCTTAACAAAATTAGACAATCTTTTAGGGGCATTAAGCTTGACATTGTCTCCCTGTTGGAAGTCAATTCCATCCTTAATCCCAGGACGTCTCCCATTATAGAGCATACTTCTAGCAAATTTAAATTTTTCATTTTCTAAGGCATGCTCATTAATTTTGGCACTAAATTGAGCTATGTGATCATTTTGTTGTTTGATTAAAGCTAGGTGATCATGGATAGCATCAACATTAATATCTCTACATCTAGTACAAATAGTAACATGATCAACACTAGATGTAGAGGGTCTGCAAGCATTTAATTCATCAATCTTAGCATGTAACATAGCATTCTCATTTCTAAGATTGGAAACAATATCATTGCAAACATTTAATTCTTAGCCTTAGTAATTAATTTATCATTCTCAATCTTAAGGCAAGTAATTGATTCATTTAATTTGTCAATCTTAGCAAGTAAACTAGCATTATCATTTTTAAGATTGGCAAAAGAATCATCATAAACATTTAACTTCTCAACCTTAGTAATCAATTTAGCGTTCTCAAATCTAAGGTTAGAAATAGTGTCATGGCAAGTACTTAGCTCACTAGTCAAATTTTCACATTTTTCTACTTTCTGAGCATAAACATTTTTAACTTTAACATGCTTCTTGTTTTCTTTAATAAGGAAGTCCTGTTGGCTATCCAAAAGTTCATCCTTCTCATGAATAACACTAATCAATTCATTTAACTTCTCCTTTTGTTGCATGTTAAGGTTGGCAAAAAGAGTAAGTAAATCATCCTTGTCATCACTAGAGCTAGCCTCATCACTAGATGTTGCATATTTAGTAGAAGCTCTAGATTTTACCTTCTTCTTTTTGTCGTCCTTTGCCATGAGGCACTTGTGGCCGACGTTGGGGAAGAGAAGATCCTTGTTGACGGCGATGTTGGCGGCGTCCTCATCGGAGGAGGAGTCGGTCGTTCTTTCGTTGGAATCCCATTCCCGACACACGTGGACATCGCCGCCCTTTTTCTTGTAGTACCTCTTCTTTTCTCTCCTCTTTCTCTTCTTGTCGTCGCCCCTGTCACTATCACTTGATAATGGACATTTTGCAATGAAATAACTGGGCTTACCACACTTGTAGCAAACCTTCTTGGAACGGGGTTTGTAGTCTCTCCCCTTCCTTTGCTTGAGGATTTGGCGAAAGCTTTTAATGATTAAAGCCATCTCCTCATTATCGAGCTTGGAGGCGTCGATGGGGAGCCTACTTGACGTAGACTCTTCTTTCTTCTCCTCTGTCGCTTTGAATGCGACAGGTTGCACCTCGAGTGTGGAGGTGGCACCTCGCTCGATGATTTGTTTGGAGCCTTTGATCATTAGTTCAAAGCTCATAAACTTTCCTATAACCTCCTCGGGAGACATTAGCTTATATCTAGGATCACCACGAATTAATTGAACTTGTGTAGGGTTAAGAAAAACAAGTGATCTTAGAATAACCTTGACCATTTCATGGTCATCCCATTTTGTGCTCCCGAGGTTGCGCACTTGGTTCACCAAGGTCTTGAGCCGGTTGTACATGGCTTGTGACTCCTCTCATTGGTTGAGCATGAACCGACCGAGCTCCCCCTCGATCGTTTCCCACTTGGTGATCTTGGTCACCTCATCTCCTTCGTGCGCGGTCTTGAGTACGTCCCAAATTTCTTTGTCACTCTTCAACCCTTGCACTTTATTATACTCCTCTCGACTTAGAGAGGTGAGGAGTATAGTAGTTGCTTGGGAATTGAAGTGCCGGATTTGGGCGACTTCGTCCGCATCATAATCTTCATCCCCTACGAATGGTACTTGTGCTCCAAATTCAACAATGTCCCATATGTTTGTGTGGAGTGAGGTTAGGTGATACTTCATCATTTCACTCCACCTACTATAATCTTCACCATAAAAACCGGTGGTTTGCCTAATGGGACGGAAAGTAAAGGAGTATGTTTAGAAATGTGAGGGTAGCGTAGGGGGATCTTACTAAACTTCTTGCGCTCATGGCGCTTAGAAGTGATGGACGGCGCGTCGGAGCCGGAGGTGGATGGCGACGAAGAGTCGGTCTTGTAGTAGACCACTTTCTTCATATTCCTTTTCTTCTCGCCGCTCCGTTGCGACTTGTTATGTGAAGGGGACCCCTTCGTCTTGTTACCGGACTCTCCCGATGGAGCCTTCCCGTGGCTTGTGGCGGGCTTCTCGCCGGTCACCATCTCCTTCTTGGCGTGATCTCTCGACATCACTTCGAGCGGTTAGGCTCTAATGAAGTACCGGGCTTCGATACCAATTGAAAGTCGCCTAGAGGGGGGTGAATAGGCAAATCTGAAATTTATAAACTTTAAGCACAATCTACAAGCCGGGTTAGCGTTAGAAATAAAAGTGAGTCCGAAAGAGAGGGCGAAAACAAATCACAAGCAAATAAGGCGGATGTGAGAGCACCTAGAGGGGGGGGGTGAATAGGTGATCCTATAAAACTTGAAAACTTAAGCCACAAAACTTGGTTAATCATTAGCACAATAGTTGCCAAGTGGCTAGATAGGAATCCTCAACAAAATACAATAACCAACAAAGATCAATCACAGAGATGACACGGTGGTTATCCCGTGGTTCGGCCAAGACCAACGCTTGCCTACTCCACGTTGTGGCGTCCCAACGGACGAGGGTTGCAATCAACCCCTCTCAAGCGGTCCAAAGACCCACTTGAATACCACGGTGTTTTGCTTTGCTTATCTTTATCCCACTTGCGAGGAATCTCCACAAATTGGAGTCTCTCGCCCTTACACTTAAAGTTCACAAAGAAGCACGGAGTAAGGGAGGGAAGCAACACACACAAATCCACAGCAAAATGCGCACACACACGGCCAAGAATCGAGCTCAAAAGACTATCTCAATGTTCTCACTAGAACGGAGCTCGAATCACTGAGAATGACAAACGGATGCGCAAAGACTGAGTGTGGATGATCAAGAATGCTCTAAGGTTGCTTGGTGTCCTCCTCCATGCGCCTAGGGGTCCCTTTTATAGCCCCAAGGCAGCTAGGAGCCGTTGAGAGCAATTCTGGAAGGCTGATCTTGCCTTCTGTCATCGGGCGCACCGGACAGTCCGGTGCACACCGGACACTGTCCGGTGCCCGATCTCCTTCCTAAAATGGCGCAGCCGACCGTTGCAGATCTGGGAGCCGTTGGCGCACCGGACATGTCCGGTGCACACCGGACAGTCCGGTGCCCCCTTCCGACCGTTGGCTCGGCCACGTGTCGCGCGCGGATTTCGCGGCCGACCGTTGGCCCGGCCGACCGTTGGCTCACCGGACAGTCCGGTGCACACCGGACAGTCCGGTGAATTTTAGCCGTACGCCGTCGGCGAATTCCCGAGAGCGGCCACTTCACGCCGAGTCAGCCTGGCGCACCGGACACTGTCCGGTGCACCACCGGACAGTCCGGTGCCCCAGACCGAAACAGCCTTTTGGCTGTACACAGCCAACTCTTCTCTTTTCTTTTTCTTTCTGTTTCTAACACTTAGACAAGTATATTAGTACACAAAACCAATGTACTAAGACTTAGAAACAAACCTTTGCTCTTGTTTTGCACTTTGTCCATCCATAAGCATGAGTTCACATTTAAGCTCTTGTGTTGGCACTCAATCACCAAAATACTTAGAAATGGCCCAAGGGCACATTTCCCTTTCAGGATGACACGGTGATTTGTTTTATCGAGGTTCGGTTTTTGCAAACCTACTCCCCGTTGTGGTGGTCACAAAAGACCGGGTCTCATTCAACCCTTTCCCTCTCTCAAATGGTCACCTAGACCGAGTGAGCTTTTCTCCTCAATCAAATGGGTCACTTAGACCCCACAAGGACCACCACACAATTGGTGTCTCTTGCTTTGATTACAATGGTGTTGAAATCAAGCAATGGGGAAGAATAAAAGTGATCCAAGCACAAGAGCTCAAAGAACATGGGCAAAACTCTCTCTTCTAGTCACTGGTTGCTTTGAGTGGAATTGGGACTTGGAGAGGCTTTGATTCAATCTAATTGTGTCTTGTATTGAATGCACTAGCTCTTGTATTGAATATGTTGGCTGAAAAACTTGGATACCCTGAAGTGTGGTGGTTTGGGGTATTTATAGCCCCAACCACCAAAGTGGCCGTTGGAGAAGGCTGCTGTCGATGGGCGCACCGGACACTATCCGGTGCGCCAGCCACGTCACCTAACCGTTAGGGTTCGATCGTTGGAGCTCTGACAGGTGGGGCCACCGGACAGTCTGGTGGTGCACCGGACAGGTACTGTTCACTGTCCGGTGCGCCTTCTGGCGCTGCTCTGACACTGTGTGCTCTGTCCGTGCACTATAGCGTTGTCAGCCGACCGTTGAACTCGACCGTTGCGCTGGCGACCGTTGCTCCGCTTGGCACACCGGACAGTCCGGTGCTACACCGGACAGTCCGGTGAATCATAGCGGAGTGGCTCCCCAAAACCCAAAGCTGAGCAGTTCAGAGTGGATCTCCTTGGTGCACCGGACACTGTCCGGTGGCACACCGGATAGTCCGGTGCGCCAGACCAGGGCAGCCTTCGCCCTTCGGTTGGTTTTGCTCCTTTCTATTTGAACCCTTTCTTGGACTTTTTATTGGTTTGTGTTGAACCTTTGGCACCTGTAGAACTTATAATCTAGAGCAAACTAGTTAGTCCAATTATTTGTGTTGGGCAATTCAACCACCAAAATTACTTAGGAAAATATTTGACCCTATTTCCCTTTCAATTATCAATAGCGCATAAACCCGAGCCCGTACACTCTGGATGACAGAGATGCCAATCAGCAGGAGGAGCACTTCCTATAATAAATGACTTGTTCAAAAGAAATATATTGAACATTGATGACAAGATTAACAATGGTGGTCTTTCTAAAAAGTTGGTTATACCTCTTACGGGTAGTAAAGTTCAACACCATCAGGTTCCTAGAACTAATGATGCAATTAGCTCTGATTCTGCTAGCACAAATGAGAACTCTATCCTTGGTGGAAGAGCATTTTCTCCTCCAGTTGTTTCTAGGGTTCAATAGAGACATCAAGCTGCTGCTGCATTTCAAAATCTTAGTGAAATTGTATGTACCTCTTATGTTAATTTTATTATTATTATATAGTCAAATTGCCCTTGTCACTTCATATGATTTCTTAATAGCAACTGCTCCATCCATAACAGAGTCCACAAATAATAAATTGTTACTCTGTTAATTGGCATGTAATGTTTTGAACAGACTGAAACAATAGCTCATTAGCTCTCAACACTTCATTTAATAAATGAATACAATAAGGAATATGCAGTTTTCATGCAGAAGGCATACACTGGTTCACAATCGAGAATGCAGAAGGTAGTCTGAACACAATCTGTGCACTATCTGGTACACATCATAGGAACATTGATGCAAACCAGACACTGGTACACATAAAAAAATGAACATTGATACAAAATTAAAACATAATGACACACAAGAACACTGATCTCCATTTATATTGAAAAAAAGTACACCATACATTATAAGTTTAGAACCACACTTGAACTGATATGGACATGTCGCAGAACCATCAAAGAATAAGCGCACCTCTTGCGGTCGCCGTCGCCCGTCCTAGGAGCCCTTGGCGTTGGGCTTCCGCGCCGCTGCAAGGGGCTCACAATCGTAGCCACGCTGCTTGTTGTGTGCGCGCAAGTGATGGATTGGAGCCGTCGTGGAACGAAAACAACATATAAAAATGCTAAGCATCTAGGCGCGACAGATTTGCTGAGAGATCGGAGCGGCATGGTTGTTGAAGGATTGGAGCTGTCGCGCGGTGTAAATCTCGGAGGAGAGCGATGGGGGCGGGGGTTGTTGAGAGCGGGGGAGCAGATCGTCGGTGGGGGAGGGAGAGGGAGGATGACGGTCGAGACGCACGGCGATGGGGGCGGGGATTGTTGAGATGGGGGAGCAGATCGTGGGGGAGGGAGAACAGATCGTGGGGGAAGGGAGAGGGAGGATGATGGAGAATAATGGGGTGGGGTGGTTGAGGGCGGGGGGAGCAGAACCATCACGATCGAGGGTGAGGATTGAGAAGAGAGCCCTTGCAGCCTGCACGCTCACGATCGCGATCACGACCACTATCTTTTGCTTCGAGGGTGAGGATTGAGCAGGGAGACATCGACAGTGCAGATTGGCTGAAGGCAGAACCAGGTGGAGGCAGGCTACCCTTATAGCCTTAATATAGTAATATAGATTACATATTTTAAATGGACCAAGACTATAAAATACTAACAAGACTAGAGTAAGCTTAACTTCCTAATATCTCAATGAATACATTGCTATCTTATTTAGGCTCACATTTAATTTATGCACCCTGTGTTCTTATATTTATGGTTTAACTTGCTAGGTTATTTGATAGGATTGGAATCTAGACTACATAACTCTTTTGAAGTAGAAATAGTAATGAATTTAGTAAAAGTTTAGTTGCACATCTAAATAGATTACTTTATTATACTCTCCTGTCCCAAATTAAACTTTATTTTAGCTTTTTAATGGACTCATACATGGTGTGCGTCTCTCTCTCTATATATATATATATATCAATTGAAGAAAAGATTATTCAACACCAGTTGAGATGGTGTGGGCATGTCCACCGAAGACTCCAGAGGCACTGGTGCATAGAGGCATCATAAGACGGAACAATAATGTGAAGAGAGGTAGAGGTCGATCAAACTTAACATGAGAGGAGGCAATCAAAAGGGACTTGAAGGAATGGGATATCCCAATGGAGTTGTGTTTGGATAGAAGTGCTTTGAAAGAAGCTATCCACGTGGCTGAACCGTGATTAAGCCATTATCTTTTAGTGCTATCAAAAGCTTTTCCTCTCCCCCTTTCTCTCTCTTTCTCCTTTTGGTGACATTTTGTTGGGTTTCAACTCTAGCCTACCCTAACTTGCTTAGGACTAAAAGGCTATATATAAGCTCAGGGCTTCCGATAGGCATGGGAAGCCCCAGCCAGGGTAGTGGTCACGCGCGTGGTCAGGTCGGGCCAGTGGGCGCGTGTGTCCGCGCGATTGTGGGGCACGTTTTTGCATATGTAAATATGTGTTATGTTTTGCGTAAACAGAAGGTGCGCACGTGGTGGGGTCGAGTTAGGATGGACGAAGGTGGGCCAGCGTTGTGTTCGCTGGTAGGGTAGTTGGTTCCTACTCGTGTTTATGCTAGCATATTTAATGGTTCAGACTTGTATAACAAGAGAGCGGCAACAAACATTTCATTGGTCCGTTCAGCTGAGTCCACACACCACCGTGATTAGCGCACCCAAGAAGATGGAAGTTACCGTATATATCGGAACAGAAGATATGGAGCCAATCGTGTGTGGGAGCTCAGTCGGATTTCAGCGTAAAACGTGAACCAAAACAACATAAATGGGTATGAATTTTAGTGTAAATCGTCTTTCTATTTCATAACGAAAACATGTATGAAAACAAAAAAAATCTGATTTAAATGTTTTATTTCCTCCATAAATATAGGATCTCTCCAACATCCATGCATCAAGGCTCGTTAGAACCAATTTCTGATATATACTGATACTACTTATACTACACGATGAAGTTATTTATACACGACGGTAGACTACGTAAAAATCTGTTTTCTACTGCATGTGCAGAAATTTAGGATGGCAAGAATGTGATTTGAAAAGGAAATGGATCGACATACGTGAGATTTATGGAATCGTGGCAAATGACCTCATTTCTTAGAGCGGTTACCTGTTTCTAAATTTCTATTTTGTTGTGTAAATGTGTGGGTCGTAAATATATCTTATACATATGACATAAATGGTAGGAACCCAATACACACTGGATTAAGTAAACGAGATAATGCATAAAATCAATAAATCGTTTGCGTAAACTGTGGATAGAAATATCATAAACAGACAAAGAGATGGAAGTGAAGCCATGAACTAAAATATAGGTCATAAAAACCTATTGACATTGGCATAAATATGTATACAAAATAGCATAAAAATAGGACCACCGCCCTGCGGAACCGTCGCCTCGCATCTGGGATGCGCCACGACTTCGTGCCTAGGGGAGGCTGCCGTCGTCGCTGGCGCCTAGGGAAGTGTGCCATCGCCGCTCCCACCTTGGATGGCATCGTAGTTGTACGCGTTCAGGGGTCAACCCTCGCGCGCGTTCATCCTGAGATCTGTCGCATCAGCCGCTCTCACCTCGTCATCATGCACGCCTAAGGGGTGTCGTCGTTGCTCACGTGCACCCGAGATCTGTCGTCGCGCCGCCACAGCCGCGTGCACCTCAGTGAGACGCTGTCGCGCTCGTGCCCCTGGGATCTGTCGCCGCTGCCACCTCGCCGTCGTGCGCACCTCATGGGGCCGTCGCCGCGAGCGTGCCCTCGGGATCCGATGCCGCAGCCACTCCCACCTCGCCGCTGTGCGCGCCTCAGGGGGGACATCGTCGCGCACTGGCCTCATGGATTCGCCGCCGCGAGCGTGTCCCCGCCACGCGCACCTCTCGAAAGTGGGGGCGTAACTATCGACGTCGCTAAAACTGAACCCTAGCGATCTAGAGCTTCTTTTATAGACGCTTCGGACCTGGTGCGGCTGAACCGGTTGACAACATCAGGTCAGGGCTTACGCCGAGCTATTGGAAGCCCAAGACTCTCTCTGTGTGTATATATATACATCCAATTAAATATAGACATAAAAATAATAACTAAAACGATGAAGGGAGTACATGTTTTGACTAGATAAATATTATAGACCGCAGTTTAGAGGGTGTCTGATTTCTAAGGACTAATGTTTAAGATCTGTTTGGTTCCATTTTAGTCCAAGTTAGTGCCTAAATTGCCAAACAGTGGGACTTAAACAGGAACTAAATTGTTTATCTCTAGTCTCGAGAGATGACTAAAAGAGACTAAACCATATAAATTCTACATTTTGCCCTTTCATTATTTCAGCTACACTAATGGTGGAAGAATGTCTTAGGGTATTTTGGTCCCCTTATAATTCTTTTAATGAGTTTTGAATACTTTTAGTCCCCAAATCTAAACAGGATAGGGATTAAACTTTAGTCTTCTAACTAAACTTTAGTCATTGGACTAAAGGAACCAAACATGCCTTAGATCGTCTATTTTAGTTCCTAATAGTTTCCGTATTTGACAATTTATTTGACAATTTAGAGACTAAAATAAAATAAAATAAAATAAAGAAATTAAATATTAGTCCCTAGAAACCAAATACCCTTAGCATGGCGATAGTACCTAGATGGCAAAAGATGGGTGAATAGCCTGCAAAAGGTATCCTACAAACTCACAAGTCATTCTAGCAAAGTTTAATTAATACAAAAATGACAGCTAAAACAACTACTTTGCACTAACACTAATTCACTCCAGACTCAGTGCAAAAAGTTCAAGGGGCAATTCCCACTCTATTTCGATTTTTTATACGTCCACACGAACTGTAATTCAATCAGAGAGGGTTCAACCAAAACTGTAACCAAACAAGCTAGGAACTGACAAATCAACTAGGCAGCCTCGCAGGTCCCAGAACGCTAGTGCCTGCCTAAACATTATCTCCGTCCTAGCCCACACCTGTAACAATCCAATGGAGCAAAGATGAGAGCCCAAAAGTTTTATTGGAAAAAACCAAGGCCCCCCAACTTTAGAGAAGTGGGACCTTCATATAGATCCTAATGATCTCGTTCGAACCATCTCTGCCTGGAATCTACATAGCGCCACCAGCAACCTCTAAACCATCAGCGGCTTCAGTTCTGCCAAGCCAAGAAACATGTGGTCATCAACATCAACTGTCACTTTACACATCGCAAACAAAAACCCACTTGTCGATAGAGACGACATGGGATGGGACAGATATATCGTACCTCTCAATCCCTTCGCCAACCTCCATTCTGATGAAGTTACCGATTGTTACCTTAGAACCAACCTCTTTCGACAAGTCATTCAGCACGGTCTGGAAAGAATGACACCAGCACTTAAAGCTGTTAGAGACAAACAAAACAATCCAGAGCGGTAACATAATCAACAAGTAAAAAATCTCTATCGACTTACCTTAATGTTAGTGCTGTCATTTAAAACATATTTTTGCTCCATGAGCACAACTTCCTCAAAGTACTTCCTCAATCGTCCTTCCACCATCTTATCCATAGCCATTTGGGATTTCCCTGAACTTTGGGCCTACAATGTTACATGGTGTCATGTCATGTCATCTCATTTCTGAAGCAACTTGACAAACAAAGTGGACTGACTGTATCACATCATGAAGGTGTGACACAGTGCTAAACTGCTAATAAAGTGTGGCATGACACAGCCGTGGCAGCAAACTAAGCACAGCCTAAGAAAAGCCAAACACGCCTAACTCGAGTGTGGCATAAATCCTGTACTGAACCAAACATGCTGGAGGAAAGTGGTATCAACCTGAGTTCGAAGTATTTCACGCTCATTTTCTAAAGCCGAAGCAGAAACCAGTTCTTTTGATAAGAATAATGGCTTTGCCGCAACAATATGCATCGCAATAGATGACCCAACACTTTTGACAGAATCAAGAAGAGTACTGCTGTCTTCTGTTTCTAGTGTGACCAATCCAGCTATACGACCCATACCTGAAGCTAAAATAATCAGGAGTTAAGCGAATTATAGAATGAGCAAATGCATCATTCCTGTTGGAAAAAGATCGAAGAAAAAGGGCCCCTTATTTTAGCAAAGTATCAAAAACAACCAAAAGGAGGCTGCAAACTAGGAGATTTCTCAAATTACTAACACAAGTCAGCTCAGCAGAACAAATAACAATTAGTACCAAACTAACATATTCAATTATTGTACTTCAAGAGTACCCAAATAAGCATATTATCCTACGCAGATGAAATTTCACTTTCCTCTCTAAAAGATCGTAGTGTTAGTGGTATATTCAAGATAATAGTTGTGTTCAAATTCTAATTTATCATGAGTGTACATCCATGGCCGCACTATCATCAAAATTTTTAAAAAACATCCGTATACCAGTAAAACAGGATAATAAATTATTTCATCAGTAACAAATCTAAGAAAATAGATTAGTTACTAGAATTAGCGTGAATACACACAAACGAACTGTGGTTTCTAGTTGTCAAAAAGCTTTAGAATAGTGAAGTGGTTAGAAAAGGTGAGAAGCATGTAAGCATGCTCCCTGGTCAGTAGAAGACTGCTGAGTATTGGTAATGGTTAATCTAACTTAGCCTTGGGGGGAGGGGGGTAATAAAATCTGAAGAGTAAAGAATATACATTCTTGAAAAGAAACACAGACAACTGAGATTCCATCACCTGGCTGAGGGCAGGTATGCATATAAGATGAAACAACACCATGTGCAGTTGTGGAAAGCATGAAGCCTCTTCTGAGTTTCACATTCTCCCCAACCATTGCAGCAACTTCTGTAACGGCACTTTGGACAGTTGTTTCCACACTGAGCTTAGGGTGATCTAGATTGATAGGCATGTTCTGCAAGATGGGAGAAATGAATGGTTTCTTAGAAATGGCTGAAACCAGGAATAATATATGATATAAAGCACAAAGCAGCATTATATGTGTGTATAAAATCATGAATCTGGGAGTACACCACATAGGGATAATGGTATACCTCTAAAAGCTCAGGACCAAAAGGCATGAACAATTCACCAGGACCCTGAGCAGATAAAGCCATCTTTGCCAATGATGAAGCCTGTATGGTGACAAAATAGAAAAATATCTAAAACAAAGCCGCAGATTTATATGAATAACTCAAAACATAGAATTTTCTACAGAACTGAAGTTAATATATCTGCAACTTGATGAACAGATGAGTGGAAATTTTCCTTTACATGCATGACTAACATTGTTTACAAATTACATGATATGTCGACACCTGCAAATATGCATATACTTCTTGGCACATGAATCAAAAAGAAGTCTTGAATGAAACTAGAATACCCAAAGCCAAAATGCCCTAAAAACGAAAAAATAAGAATAGCATAATAAAAGTTCAGAAAGTAGACAATATGTTGAAGAAACCTTAACAATATGATGAACCAATAAAACTTAAAATAAGGCATTCAGAATCTTCTTTATGTAAATGTGCCAGATACCTTAGTATTTCACAACTAAAAGAGTTTTCGGCATTTACTTTTAAGTGGTGAAAAGATAATTTTACTGGTGCTTTTTTTCTGGAACACGCAAGAGAGTTATTTATCATTATATTATAAGAAAAAAAACTGGGGAAGGGCCCTAACAAACACACACATCAACACCACAAAAACCATGCTAAGTACCCAATTACTATGCATTCATATTGAAGAAATGAATCTAAAACCCCTTGCATCCAAGGGGGTGTTTGGTTCCTCTGACTAAAGTTTAGTCCATATCATATCAAATGTTTGAATGTCAATTACGGGTATTAAATATAGTCAAATTACAAAACCAATTACATAGATGAAGACTAAACGACAAGCCAAATTTATTAAGCCTAATTAATCCATGATTAACAAATAGTTACGGTAGCATCATATGAGCAAATCATGAACTAATTAGGCTTAATAGTCCCATCTTACCGTATAGTCCTCATATGTGTAATTAGTTTTATAATTAGATTATATTTAATACTTCTAACTAGCATCCAAACATTCGATGTTATGGGACAAATTTAGACACGTAGATCCAAACGGCCCATAAATTGTTAATGATGTTACATATGTAACTTTGCATTTTATGTGTGAAAAGTTTAAGCAGAGATCAACAAAACAGCTCAGCTGCCGGTAATTAAGATAAAATTGTTACTGGGGAATGAAACCAACCAGGTACTGGAAAACATCATTTCTTGCTACGAAATCAGTTTCACAGTTAAGCTCAACTACAGCAGCCCTTTTGTCATCTTGTGCGATAGCTAGCAAACCTTCAGCAGCAGTGCGTGAAGACTTTTTGGCAGCAAGAGCAACACCTCTCTTCCTTAGGTCCTTCTGTGCAGCCTCTGAAAGAAATTGACAAACTCAAATAGGAAAAGCGAACTAAACAAATAAGTCAACTAAATCATGACATGGCATGGAGCTAGAAGAGCAAACCAATATCCCAGTTGCAGGTAACTAGAGAGGCCTTGACATCTTTGATTGGAGCACTCGTTCTTTGTCTGAGTTGCTTAATAAGGTTCATTTGCTCTGAAGAAGACACCTCAGAGCCGAATCTCCTAATAAACACTCCATCTTGGGGAACATGAGTGCTCAATTGGTGAGTCTGGAATGCTGAAGAAGAGTATGCCCGAGCAGTTTGGTGCTGAGAACGAAAGAGAAGCCCTAGTATGGACCTCTTAGCACCTTGACCCCATGCCATTCTCACAGAATATACTGCAGCCTCTGACGGCGTACGTGTATCAATGATTTTTTTTCAGCCTAAGAAACAATATATGAACATCATAACAGTACATTTTCCTTTGAGATTAGATCGCTTTTTGAACGTAAACTTTGAGATAAAAAATATTTTATTTTTACTCTTTTCACAACTCTGTTAATTATCACTCCAGCGCAAATGGATTCCATCAAGGCAATTAGACAATACCACACAGATCTAAAACAAAAATTGCAGGTGGAGTGAGTTTGGAATGGGAACAAAGTGCGGCGCACAGAACAGGGACGGACTCAGTAAATGATTCACGTTGCAATTAGATCAGTTCCATTCCAAATAGCTTAGGTTCTGCTCGGTTGCGCACAGCAGAAAGTAAAGAGAACGAGCGTACCTGTTAGGTGCTCGTTGCCGGAGAAGGGGCTGACGAAGAACTGGGCATCTGGTGTAGGGCGGCGGCGGCAATAGCCTAGTCGGCGAGAGAGAGCACGCGGGGAGAAATAATAGCCCAGTCGGTAGCTGTTGGGCTGATGGAGAGCAAAACGTCAGGGATCTCCTGCTGGACATGGGCCGTCCATTCTTTCAACAATACTTCTACATATTTTCTTATTTTGCTTTCTTGTTTTTAGTTTTTATTTATTCTTCCTATACAATTTAACTTATCATTTTTATAGGAAAACTGCTGGTGGTTGGCGGAACATTGGTTTGAATGTTTATTGGAACATTTAAAACGAGTAAAGTATTTTTTAAGTGAGAACTTTTTTGTCATAAACATTCGAACGGCTTTTCTCATGAATCTAAAATATTTTTTGTAAATCAGAATACTTTTATTATGAAGTTAGACACTTCTATTTTAATATAGAAAAAATTCTTTGAACCTAGAGCAAGTTTTTTAATGAACAGAAAATAGTTTTGTCTTGAATATGGACCGACTGTTCCGCAAGGTCATAACAAGGACATTGTTCCGCTCAATAAAAAAATTGTTTATGTTTCAATACAAAATATTTTATAAGAAAATATCGTCAAATGAATCCAAGCATATTTTTTGTAAATCTAGAATACTTTTATTATGAAGTTAGAACACTTCTATTTTAACATAGAAAAATTTCTTTGGACCTAGAGCAAGTTTCTAATGAACATAAAATATTTTTGGCTTGAATATGGACCGACTATTCCGCAAGGTCATAACAAGGACATTGTTTCGCTCAATAAAAAAATGTTTATGTTTCAATACAAAATATTTTATAAGAAAAATATCGTCAAATGAATCCCAGCAGTGATCTTTATTTTAAGATTTTATTGAAAAAATACAATAACGCAACTGTAATTTTTATCTCGATGCATTGTTTAGAAACCGTGACCTTTATGTATCAAATTTCTTTGGTGCATACACGGTGAGGTTGGCGATGAGCAGAATTTATTTACTCAAGCAAACTAAATCCAGTTTTAGTGGGAGTTTACATAGAGCTCAATTTTTATTAAATGACATGCCACGTAATCAAATAAAATGATATGACATACATTTTAACGAAGAGAGACATGTAAGAGTTTCATGGGAGATAAAAAATATAGAGATAAAATTCTGGACACACTATTTTCTAGATAAATGTTGACATAACAAGGCCCTTGAAAACATTGCGATGAAACTCTCTATCGAAAATGACCTAATATCATTTTAGTATCAGTCGAAATGGTTAGTACACCTCATTGTCTCAAATAAAGAGAGTTGTGCACTATAAAAGTGTTTTATATGATGATTAATCTAGTATTGTCAACCTTTATAGATTTTTAGGTATTGATGGTCAAAGCTTTTAAAAATGACATGAAAAAATCTAGATAGTTAGATGGATTAATTTGAATCGTGCCATTACAAATGCTACAGTTTGCAAAATGTCTATTTGGAACCATACATTACTGAAAGAGAAATGTGTCTTTGGACCATTTCTAAGTGTTTTGGTGATTAACTGCCCAATACACCACTTTAAACTAACCTTCATGGTATGGACATGAGCATAGGTTCCATTTAAGCAAATTGAAGGTGTAAAGTCCAAATGAGTTGGATTAAAAAAACCCAAAAGTGCAACCTTGGGGAAAACCACAAAAACAGGGGGTTTAAGTGTTTAAATAAGTTGCACTTACTTTATGATATGTTCCTTACACTGCTATTTGGCTACTAACTTCTTTGTGCAAGTTAAGTGGCAAGTTGGTCTTAGTTTCAGCACATTGAAAATCTTTTTGAACTAAAGGAACAAAGGTATAATTCTAGCACTTAGTCAGTTGCTTTAGATGCTAATAATGTTCATATAAGTGATAGGGAACTTCTCAAGTCAAGCTAAAAGGAAGGTGTTGGAGCGAAGGTCGACCGCCCCCTCGGTCAGACTAATCCAACCACAATCAAATATGTTTTGACGCAGGTACAAGAAGTGAAGGTCGACCGCCCCTAGGTCGGTATCGGCATCGAGGTCTTCGACCGGGACTCTCGGAGGGGATGGAGCGAAGGGCCACACTACTCGAGGGGGCTTGTTGTAGCCTTGTGGATGCGCCCCTAATGACTCGGACTCTTCCACTAAGCAAAATAGTCTCGACGAGGTCGAAGGCTCGACTTCGTAGAGTAAAAGGCACATCGCATAGGCCAAGGCTACGGCGTTCTACGGTGGGGTCCATGCTACGCCCAATCACCCTTCGGGCCCACTTGTAAGCTCTCTTTAGGTAGGTTCTATAGGATGTCTAGTTCGATTGTACCTCACACCACTGTAATGAACCTGTAGGAGGGAATATTTCGGGAATGTAGCAGGTAACCGGGGGTATAACAGTACTTGGGGACCCACCTACCCGACCGGTTACCTATAAATACCCTCGCACTGTACACGGACGTGACACACATAACAAGATGCTACGGTTCTCGTCCACAGTTCGTTGTTCACCTGAGCTCTTCCCCCACCTGAGTGTTTGGGCCCACCCGTCCACGTGTAGGTGGTCCCAACATTTGGTGGGCAGGCGCCACAGCAGTCATCACGACGCCATCCAGTGCCAAGTAGAGATACGACACGCACTTAAGCTTCGCACTCGAGTCAGACAGATGCACAAACAACATAACAGAGTATGAAGATATCATCCTAGGACTTCGGAAACTCAGAGCCCTCTAGGTAACAACATGCATAGTCAAACGGATTCCAAGAACGTTGTTGGACAAATGGAGAAAGATTGCGCAGCCAGGGAGCTGATCCTCGTGCAATACTTATCAGCCCTGCGAGGTCTGGAGAAATAATTCAGGGGTTCACACTACAATATATAGACAAGAGCAAGAATGAAGAGGCCGACATGTTAGCAAAGGCAGTAGCAAGTGGTGACCCCATAACCTCAGAGGTGTTCTTCCATACGATAGCCATACCAGTGGTGAGAAACCCTGAAGGCCTCGAAATCACAGACGATCTCGAAGGCCAAAGAATTGTAAACCAAATAATGACATAGGACTGAAGAGCATCCCTAACCATGTACCTTTAGGGCCACTATCACCCCACCGATCAGCTAGAGGCCAAAAGGTTGAAGCACCGAAGCCGTGATTTTGCAATAATAGAAGGCTGGCTATACAAAAAGGAATGAGTCAACCTTTGCTCAAATGTATCGCACCGGTCGAAGGCATCGAGCTCCTCCGCGAAGTCCACAAAGGCATCTGCGGTTCTGTAGGCGTTTCGACCCCGGGGGGGTCCCTGGACCGACGAGTAAATTGTCGCTGCGTGTCCCAGCCCAGATGGGTCGGTGCGAGATGGAACACAAGGGGGAACAAAAGAGGGAACCACAGCTCGTGTTATCCTGCGCCCAGGGCGGATGCGCTTGCAGTAGGGGGTTACAAGCGTTTGCGAGGGAGAGGGAGAGGGAGAGAGAATGCCTGTTAGCCCGTCCTCCCGCGCGGCCACCTTTTCGTATGAGGGCCCTGGACCTTCCTTTTATAGATGTAAGGAGAAGGCCCAGGTGTACAATGGAGGGTGTAGCAATGTGCTAACGTGTCTAGCAGAGAGGAGCCAGAGCCCTATGTACATGCCGACGTGGCTATCAGAGAGGTGTTGCTGCCCTGTTCATGTGATGTTGTGGTCGTCGGAGGAGCACTTAAACCCTGTGGAAGTACAGTTGTCGAGGCTGTCGGATCCTTGCTGACATCTCCTTGCTTCCGTAGGGGGCTGAGAACCGCCGTCATCATGGAGCACGTGGGGTGCCATCATTACTTGTTTACCGGGGCAAACCAGATGGGACGCCGGTCTTGTTCCCCGTAGCCTGAGCTAGCTAGGGGTAGGGTAATGATGTACCCCCCTACGGCGTGGTCGGTCCGAGCCCAAGGTCGGGCGAGGCGGTGACTCCTCCGAGGTCGGGGTTGAGTCCGAGCCCTGGGGTCGGGCGAGGCGGAGACCGTCTTCCGAGGTCGGGGTTGAGTCCGAGCCCTAGGGTCGGGCGAGGCGGAGACCGTCTTCCGGGGTCGAGGTTGAGTCCGAGCCTTGGGATCGGGCGAGGCGGAGACCGTCTTCCGGGGTCGAGGTTGAGTCCGAGCCCTGGGGTCGGGCGAGGCGGAGATCGTCTTTCCGAGGTCGAGGTTGAGTCCGAGCCCTAGGGTCGGGCGAGGCGGAGCTTCCTATGGCGCCTGAGGCTGGACTTGGCTGCTGTCAGCCTCACCCTGGCGGGTGGCACAGCAGTCGGAGCAGGGCAGGCGGCGCTGTTTTCCTGTCAGGTCAGTCAGTGGAGAGGCGAAGTGACTGCGGTCACTTCGGCCCTGTCGACTGTGGAACGCGCGTCAGGATAAGGTGTCAGGCGATCTCTGCATTGAATACTCCTGCAATCCGGTCGGTTGGCGAGGCGATCTGGCCAAGGTCGCTTCTCCGTGAAGCCTGCCCGAGCTGGGCCTCGGGCGAGTCGAGGGTGCGCCTGTTGCTTGAGGGGACCCTCGGGCGAGGCGTGAATCAACCTGGGTCTGCTGCTCCTGCCCGAGGCTGGGCTCGGGCGAGGCGAGATCGTGTCCCTTGAGTGGACGGAGCTTTGACCTGTATTGCGCCCATCAGGCCTTTGCAGCTTTGTGCTGATGGTGATTACCAACCGAGTTTAGGATCCTTGGGGGTACCCCTAATTATGGTCCCCGACAGGTTCCCACTCAAGACCCAGAGCCCTTGCCACCAAGGTCATGCGCCAAGGATTCTACTAGCCAACCATCATGTGCACAACAAACCACGTAGTCCACTCCTGCGTAGCATGCCAGAAATTCTCACCTCGGTCGGGGGCACCTTCGCAGTTCACAAAACTAATCACTAACACCTGGCCTCTCCAACGGTGAGGCCTCGATATAGTCGGCCCGCTACCCACAGCGCAAGGCAATCTCAAATTCACCTTTGTTGTAGTAGAATACTTCACCAAGTGTATTGAAGCAAGGACCGTATCCACGATCACGGCGAAGACAACACAAAAGTTATTCTAGCATAACATTGTCTGTCGCTTCAGAGTCCCCTATGAGCTGACAGTGGACAACGGAAAACAATTTGACAACCAAGAATTCCGAGAATTTTGTGCCTCTATCGGTACACGCACAGTCTTCACATCAGTCTACCATTCATAGTCTATTGGACTCGTGGAATTTGCAAACGGCAAGATCTTCACCGCAATCGAAGAAAGACTGCTGCAAGACAAAAGGCAAGTGGGCAAAACAGTTACCCGAGGTAGTGTGGGCACTAAACACAATGGAGTCCCACCTCTCACGCCACAGGGTTCACGCCTTTTAGACTAATGTATGGGGCCAAAGCAATGACTCCCTAGTAACTCAAACACGGCTCGCCCTGGACTGACCCCAACGTGATCCCAGACATCGACGAGCTAACAACAAAAGACCTCCTCGATGGAAACCGAGTCGAGGCCCTCGACGCACTGAACGAATATCAAGAAGCAACGAAGAGCTAGAGAGACAAAGCTATCACCCAAAAAGAGTTTGAAGAAGGAGACATCATCCTCATCAGGACAATAAGAACAGAATCCAAAGACAAACTCAAACCAAAGTGGGAAGGACCCTTCATCGTCAAGAAGAAGACATCCCCAAAATTCATATAGGCTTGCAAGTAAAACAAGTGCAAACCTCGAACATTCCTGGAATATAGACAATATGAGAAAATACTACCTGTAGGACAACATACAGTCAGGGCCTTCGCTCCCTAGTAAATATATTCGATACATTGCTCTATTTAGGCCCGCACTATTTTCCTCGCATGGGGCAAGGTTTTTAATGAGGCAACACCATGTAATAAAATATATAGAAAACTCCCCCACAAAGAGAAGTGCGACATGAACACGTCGAAAAAGGCCACGAAGTCGCCCTTCCCTGTTCTACAACAAGGCAGTGACCATGATGGCAAAAATCTAAGCCAGCCATCACTTGCGAAAGCAAATGACTCTGAGCAAAAGGTCACCTAAGGATGCAGCCAGATCAGCACAAAAAAGTGTATGAAGACACCTAAGGTGTGAAGTCGTCCCAGTAGACGCAATGACTCTGAGCAAAAAGTCGCTTAAGCGTGCAGCTGCATCAGCACAGAAAGTGTGTGAAGACACCTAAGGGAGCAAAGTCGTCCAAGCAGACGCAATGACTCTGAGAAAAGATGTCTAAGGGTGCAGCCGGATTAGCACAAAATACAGCGAAGGCATTCACAACTACAAAACACCGTGATATACACAGCACCACTCACCAAGCAATATAGTCGTCGATCGGAAGGGAGCGAGGGCAGCGTTCCGCAATTAAGTTGCCGAGCAACGATAATATAAAGGTCAGACAAAGCCTTTGAGTCCTCATCTTTCGGAATAAGACTAGCTTCCTGGTAGTTATACAATATGAGCTCAAGCTCTTCACCCTCAAAGAGCGCCCTAAGCTCTAGTTCCCCTAAACAGCAAGGACCGAGGACCTCGCCAGTCGTCTTCGCAAGAAGCATCCAACGAGATTCCTCCAACTCTGCCCTCTCGCCTTCGCAAATATTCAAGGGCGTCATACCCAACACCTCGTGGAGCGATACCCGAGAATCGAGTCCGCCCAACCCATACGACGTCGTTTACGACCACCTTCGCGGCCGCATACAGACGCATCGACACTACCCAACCTTCATTTTGAAACACCAACACAACTCCTCTTACCGTTTATCGTGGGTAACGGGGCCCTATTCGAAGGCCCTTCAATTGCTCCAGCCTCTGAAGCAGACACACCGTCTAACGCAACAAAGAAATCTAAGTCCTCCTTAGAGGACACCTTGTCCATCTTTGCGAAGAAGTACGAACACCCTTCACTGTCCGAAGACCATGAACCAAGCTCAAAGCCCTCGTTGCCACTCACAAACGGACTTCAGTAGGATAGTGGAGTAACGCATTCGACAACCTCAACAACTTCCTTCCCCTTAAAGCCATAATCTCCTTACGTAGGCCTAGTCATCAAACCTGCGTATAGACCAAATTCAATGTTAGCGTGCATCACGACACATCTGCCCCCTCCTACACACAGTGTTCGCCATATTACACCTGCTCGTCAGCAACACGGTGTGAAGCCCCCGCGGCGTCGGGCTCACCAGTGTCAGCTTGAACGCGCGAAGACTGCTCCTCCGCACCTTTTTCTAAGATGCCATCGTCTAGAGTGGCCACTGAGCCCTCTAGGCCGGCGAGGTCTTCAACCTCCTCATTCCTCTGTGCATGCAACATGAAACAAAACACCAGAATACGAACATAAAACTCTTTGCATCCCCTAAAAAGGACCTTCACCGTCTCCAATGCTCGGCTGACCCTCTCCTTGACGACAGAGCAACCATGCTACCCCCACATCCATTCATATAATGCACCAGCAGACTGTTTCAATAATGTGTCTTTGACTTGGAAAACACCCCGTCGAAGTCCTCGGATCAATGACCTCAAAGTGACGGTAGCCTTCACGAGACAGGGCGTTGGCAGCACCCTCGCAGGTAACACGGGAGGCATAGGACATCAACCCTGTCACGATCGACGAGAGGGTCTCTAGCTCCTCCTGCAACTAGCTAAGGAAGTGGGTCCCCGGCTCCCCCTGAAACTTATCGAAGGGGGTTGCCTCAGCACCCAGGTCGCAGTAACGTCAACAAAAAGCGAGTGAGCTCGATCCACACCAGTCTATGTGGTAGTCTCCACCTTCTCGTGATAGGCCTTCGTGTTTCTCACTTCTAGCTCCAATGTGGCGGCGCGCTCCCAGGCGGTCTGGGCCTTCGACTATGACTTGATCATAACCTCCTTTAGCTCGCCCAACTAGCGACTAAGGCCCTCGTTCTCCTTCTCAAGGGTGCCGACCTTGTCCAAAAGATTTCAACTTTTATTCTTAGTGGAAGACTTGTCCCAGATAGCTTCAGTATTCTTGGTCTGAAGTCACTCAACCTTATCCTCCAGTCGTTTCTTCTCAGAACGTAGTCGTGAGATCCACAAGTGCTCAGACGCCACCTGGTCAGCAAAAGCGACAACCTACCACAAACAGACTTCATAAAAAAGAGAGCGATAACAGCTTACAAAGCACAACTGCTTGACAGCAGCCGCCGTGACTTCACCAGATGCAGACGCCTCGGTGACCCCCCTCGACCGCCATCAACAACAGCGCAGAACCGCGCCCAAGGGTCAGACGACACTTCAACTGTAGACTTCGCCTAGGTCACGACCACCTGGCTAGACCGCTACCTTACAGCAAAAACCCAGTCTATAAAAACGAAAAAGTCGTGAATAAAGATCTCCCAAACGAACAAGACACTTACCACCGCCCCCCTGCCTAGTGTGGGCGTCGAACTCGTTGACGCCTTCAATCAAGTAGTCATTGACGGAGATATCGAGCATGTCGCCGCTGGTTGCGCCCTTCCCAGTACCCTTCGCTCTCGCATCACGGCTAGCCTTGCCAGGCGAAGGCATGCCAACATCCGCAGAAGCCAGTGCTGCGTGCGGAGGCATTGCCACGACAGCTGTCGCACGACGCTGGGCCTTGATCCCCCAACCGCGGCATCGGTGCTCCGTACTTCGATCCATCAACATGTTGTGCCTTCGTCTCGAGACTAGGGTCCACCAGTCATAGCGAAGCTTTACTCTTTTCTCCGAAGACTCTTGGCGATCCTTATCCATCACAGTTATCACAACAACATCAACATTCCACCCATAAGGAAATTTTTTGAAATACCAAGCCAGAAAGACGTTGAATCGTCCTCGCCAGAAGCCACAGGAATGGGGACGTCCCTCCACCACTCACCCCTAGTCGCTTTAAACATTCTAGCATACGCTTCCCGTAGGACATGTGAAGCCATATCCTCTCCCGGCTTGGCACACATCTCAGCTAGCTTGTCAAAGAACTTGTTTGAAGCGTCCGTCACCCCAGCCGCCCTCGCTGGTTCCTTTGCCTTCGCCTCAACTTTCCTCCTTTTTCTTACCAACACCAAAGTAGATTTACTCTTAGAACAACCTACATCAACCCCACCATGCTTCAACCCACCTTTTTTCTGCTCCTCGGCATCCCCAACGTCAGTAGAACCCTCAAGATATAGATCATAGCAAAGGATGTTCAGCTCAAACACACGATTCAACTTGACATTCGAACCTCGAATGTCCTATCTCCTCGTCATCTTTGTCCTTGTTGAATATTTTCCAACAATCTTCACCACGCAGTTCGATGGCGAAGGCGGGACTCAGCACCATCTGATTATTCAAAAAGGGCATCGAGCACAACTCCACCTCACCCACATCCGCAAGCAATGAACTCTTCCACCAAGTCACGATTGTTGCTCGTCTTAGACGCGCGCCGAAGGGCATCTTCGTTCGTATCCCCTTTCTTTAGTTTAAACTGCGAGAAGGTGATGTAGCAGTGCGAGAACGGGATGGATGGAGGTAACCCTAGACCCCTCGGCATCCTCCAACATCACATAAAACAAAAAATCCCACCAGTTACCCCACTTATTCTTAGCGCACACCACGAGCTCCACAACTTCACCCGAAGTCTTCTCAGTCCTCAGTGTGAACGTGCATGTACTAAATTGTGCAACCATGCTACCAATAACCTTCTTCTTCCAATGAAGGCAATATATCTTGGCGAAGGCTCACCACCGTATGTGCCTCCACCCACATAAACTTCGCTAGTGCCACCATGGCATTCAGTGTCAGCTGGTGAAGCTGGACTTCGAAAAGTTGTAGAACTTTGACAACAAATTGGTGCATAGGAAGGCAAAGACTAGCAGTAAAAAATGCTTCGAAGACAACCAACTCCCCCTCTAGTTCCGAGACCTCTTCATCCCCTAGAGCGCGCCCTACACCGCCTCCAAAATGCACGCGGCCCGAGTAGATTCTGGATGTACCAAACTCCACTGTATGTCCCAGCAACACTTCCGCAACCGTCGCCAAATCGCTAGTCGTCCTCTCTCTTGATAGCGCGCTCAACGACGAGGAAGAAGACAACATTACATACCGTCTCCGGTGACGATAAGTCTGCTTCACACGAGCCAGTCCGCCGGCGGCGAGCGTTTTCAAGGCGTGAGCGACGCAGGAAAATGTGCGACAACGTTTGCAACAGTATGCGTGAAAGTTTTTACTAGCGTAAGAAAGCCTCATACCACGACCGAGATCGTCTTTTATAGGCCCAAGAAAATGCCTCGGGAAACTAAAGGTTTCACAGTAAAACGTCACATCCCAACTGTCATGTTTCAACCCCCCGGGACTAATTCAACCTGACAAGGGTAGCGTTCAACCATCTCCCGGAAAAAGACTTCGAGACCATCTCACCAAGTTGAACCAGCCCCTCGAGGGGGCTAGTGTTGGAGCGAAGGCCGACCGCCCCCTCAGTCAGGCTAATCCAACCACAATCAAACATGTTTTTTGGCGCAGGTACAAGAAGCAAAGGTATAATTTGATCTGTTCAAGTTACGTTAGTCTCGTATAAATATTTACTATGCAATAACATTTATTATACCATGTCTCATTATTTTATAATTAGATCTTTATTTAACTTATGTTGGTTAGTCTTGTTACTCTACTTACCATTATAATCTACTAGAATATGATCTATGGTCAAATTATAATTTAGACTAAAGTTGAATTAATTAGTACTTTAGGTTATCTTTTCTCTGGAATTATAAGATAAACATAGAACCTAGTGTTACTCATTTAATCACCTCATAACTTGATGACCACGACTTTGATCTTAATAGTTCTCGATTCCACGATCTCGTAACTTCGCGTAGATCATTATTATTCAATTTGCTCTTATGGTTGGTGTGATGTTAATTTTGTCTATACCATGTTTGTTTGTATTGCTACGACTAGCAATGAGGTCACGAGGATTTGAAGAATCACCCTGGTAACTGGAATCTCAAGTGCCAGGCAAGTTGTGCCCTTGATCCACTTTTGTTACCCAATAATGTTCTTTACTATCACTTATTCATGCATAGGTTTAATTTTGATGGGACCCAATAGGTCACCCTAGACTGGTTATCCTTTTTACCTTGTTTATCCCTGAATCAATTGGGTAGTTATGATATTGCTTTACACGGTTTTTGGGATAATATTTCATTATATCCATGTTCCTATTATTCTGTTATGTTATTTATGTTCATGATAAGATCATTATGTTAATGGGAACATAGAGCGACCACCCGGGAAAACAGTGCTACCACAAGGATAGTATGGGATGCCCTTGGCTGACTAATTAGGAAAGCTAGTGGATGACTACCTTACCCGAAAGGGGCAAGGGCAGTGGGGGAGTGGTCAGTGTAGGGAGATCCTTAGGTTGATTTTGTTGCGATGGCGGTCAGGCAAGGGATCCCTGCATTGGAGCTTCCTATAAACTGTAGCGGGTTTTCTGAAACTAGTGAAACTTTGTAAATGCCTCATAGTGTTACCCTGCCTCGCTTCCTTGGTAGAGGTGTATGAGATTCATGACCCCTTGGCAGATGGGTAACATGACTTGTAGGTAAAGATGTGCAACCTCTGTAGAGTGTAAAACTGGTATACTAGTCGTGCTCACGGTCATGAGCAGCTTGGACCCTCACATGGTTAATCTATGGAATTAAAACTCAATTTGTCATTTGCATTTGCTTGGGATTATTTGTTAATTTTGTTCTATTATTTATTATGGTTTGGTATTTACTTATACTTAGTAATTGCTATAAAATTTTGACCAACTTATAAAAGCAATGCTCAGCTTTTACCTTTATTTTGTTAATCAGCCTTACACATCACATGAACTCCCACCTTTGGTGAGTTCATGCCACATTATTTCCCACAACTTGTTGAGCGATGAACACGTGTGAGCTCACCCTTGCTGTCTCACACCCCCCACAGGAGAAGAACAGGTGGTTCAAGAGGAGCCGCTTAATGAGGAGTTCGATTCGATCTAGGTGGCGTCTCCCAATTGACTTCCTTGCGCCAAGGATGGATTTTAGATCCTGTTATATTTATCTTTTATTTTTGTTAGTCTTTCGCTATGTAATAAGTACTATGATTATTGTAACATTTATCTCTATACACTATGTTATTATATGTGTTGTCTTCTTTGGCGCATGTATGAGATGCACCCAGCTTTGTCCCTTAAATCCGGGTGTGACAGTAGCACCAATGAACTCCAATCTTTTAAAGCTTACATAGACGAACAACGAGAGCAGATGCAACGTATTGTAGGGGATATACAAAATGATCATAAAAGTCTAGTGCATGCGCTTGATAAGTCTACTATTGCAAATCTTCCTTCACACGAGGTTGAACTGAGGGAATACACATGTAATTCATCGGCTACAGGTTGTCACGACAAGTCACAACCAATTTATGGGATGCCGATAGACATGTACCTTGGGCAACAACAGCCTCCCACACACATCGGCGATAAATTTGCCGATCTGCGCATGTCCGGACCGTCCGCACGTTAGCGCGGACCGTCTGGGCCAGCGGCGGTCGATCCCATTTTTAGAAGCGAATTATCGAGGCCTGCACCCAAGCCGCCACATACCGTGCAAACCCTAGATAACCCATTCGGGCCATCCTCGTATGACGCCAGATAGTCCAAATATAATGTCGGACGGTCCGGCCACATGGCCAGACAGTCCGCGCACAGAGCCGGACGGTCCGGCATAGAGTTTTTTGAGGAGGATGGATATCCAACTCCGTATCCGTCCCAGCTAGACTCCCCATCTCACCATACGACACACCAGCACCATAATATAATCTACCAAACCCATGAGAGTGAGTACTTTCCGGCCCCTAGAAGGCCAGAAAGGAATGGCCAGTCCTATGAGCCTCATAGGGCATGTATTAACGCGCTGCAAAACCCAAACCAATGGGGAGGAAAACAACATACCAACATCCAAACAAACTCACCCATATTGGACCAAAGAGCCGGTGGTCTCCCACCGGCTGCCATCGATATAGTAAGAGAGGAAATAGCTGGGCGTTCCGAGATAAGCTCAAAGTTAGTATAGTCCCCCGGGGGAAGTCATATCGGAGACCTTATAATAGCTAGTTTGATCGTCTCCCATACCCATAGGGGACCAGAATACCCGAATTCGCAAAGTTTTTGGGTGACCAAGGAAAGAGCACGCGTGAGCACATAGACCAGTTCTTAGCACAGTTAGGAGAATTGGTCGACACCGAAGCATTCCGTGTACGTTTATTTTCATTATCTTTAACAGGGACTGCATTCACATGGTATGCCACGCTACCTCCTAATTCCATTTTGTCATGGGGAGACTTAGAACAAAAATTTCATGAACAATTCTTCTCTGGCGATTACGAGCTAGATTTAGTAGACTTAGTGGCCCTACGACAAGAAAAGGATGAATCAGTTAGTGATTACATCCGGAGATTCTGGGATACAAGAAACCGATGCTTTCAAATTCATTTAACAGATAAACAACTAGCGGGAATAACCTTTGATGGATTGCGCTATTATTTAAAAGAGAAATTAGAAGGCATCCAGTTCTTTACGCTAGCACAATTACATCAGAGAGCTTTGTCTTGTGAAAGCCGAAGCAAAGAGCTAGTCAAAACGGTTCATCATAATGTCCATATAGTAGAACACAATCAAAGTAGTTCGGACGATGAACCAAAGGAAGTTTACACTGCCGAAATAGTTTGGCCCGAGCAGGCCAAATCTTCGGCTTGCTCCTCCTTGCAGTCAGTTCAAAAGAAACGGTAGGAGGAGGTTAAATTTACATTTAATGTCGGCAAATGTGATAAGATATTCGATGAATTACTAAAAAATGGTAACATTAAGATCGATTATACCGTTCCACCCGCCGATGAACTAAAGCGTCGCACATATTGCAAGTGACACAACTCATTTTCCCATGCCACTAATGATTGTAATGTGTTTCAATGACAAATCCAATCGGCCATTAACGAGGGACGATTGAAATTTCAGGAGGACATGGAGCCCTTCCCAATGAATGTGATCGACTTCAATGGAAAAAGATCCTAATTCGGCCCAGCACAGCTGATAAGGGCAAAGACAAAGAAGTCATCATCGACAACGCACGGGAGGCCGATAGAAACAACAAAATCTTTTGCAGTAAAGTGGTGGCCAAGAAGACTCCTGATGGAGAGGAGACACTGAAGGTGACCATCACAACCTCCGGCACTGGAGGGCAAGCGCAGACAAGGGGACATGCGCGAGAACCCATACTACGCATCGCGGACAGTCCGGTGCCCAGGCTCGGACGGTCCGGAGCGTTCCAGCGGACGATTCGGCAACGCCGAGGAGCCACGACGACCACGTACCTTCAAACCACGACGACCAGAAATAGGTACGTGGAAAACTAACACGTTCAAGGTCGCTGGTCAGTTCGTCAAATCTAGCACGACCTTTGATCAATTATTGTCTAAATATGTGAAAAAGAAGGTCGACCCCAGTGATCGGCCATCAAAGCGGTCTCGCTTACCCACCAAGGAGCGACAGCAGGTTAGGCCGATTGGACCACCTCACCAATCGGAAAGGGCAGGAGGTCATAATGTCCAACTAAGACCTAACGTACATGCATGGACACCTCCACTCCCATACACACCTAGGTCATATCATTATACAAACATACCACCACCATATATCCCGAATCAGATGTGGGTATGCCACCATATCCTTTCGAGACACCACAATACTCCGCTTGGGGGCACCCCAGTCATCTGTCTTTGCCAGGTTGACGCCTCCAGTACAAGACTGATTGAGAGCCCCTCAATATGGTCCACGAGCACGGGCCCAGCAAGATTGCCGAACCACTCGGCCCCAAAGGCTGACTAATCCGGTAGGGGGGTATATAGCTACGACCTCCAACTATACAATAAAAGGGGACGTCATTGAAATAGGAACAATAGATGTCATCGTACAACAAAATAACGAAGGGTCGATGATTTTTGGTAAATCGGCCAACACAAACAAAAAAGAAGATACGACTGTCAACAAAACGGCTGATTCAAAATACCGCATGCCCCGATGGTGCCCATCGAGATTGACGCGATCGCAAAAGAAAAAATTACAGCACCTAAGAGCAAAGGAGAACCAGGAAAAGGAGGCGGAAAAAATATTCAATGACACACATCTGCAGTACCCGCCACCACAAAAGAGATGGAGACAAAAGATCGTTGAGAAAAATCAAACGACCACAAAGACAGAAAATAAAACAACAACTGTACAGTTCTTTGCAGGTATGGCAGACAGTCCGGCTATAAAGACCGGACCAACCGTACAGGGCGCGGACCGTACAACGCCTGAGGCCGGATCGTGAGTCCAGATCGTCCGCACTACACCAGGACACTTCCAACGACGTACCGACACCCATGGAGGAAGACGACCTGCAAGGAGAAGACCTGGTCGACTACGGAGCTAAGCCAGAACACTCAGAAAATTAGGAAAGCAAGATGACAAATTGGTCAGTACCAGTACAACACTCGGCGATATTGGGACTGACAGTCCGATCAAAGCTAAATGGGTCGTCCGTTGAGTTAACCACCGGGACCAAGACCCTTGCGTACTATCCTAGTAGGTGGCAAGATGCCTAAGAAAACCGATGTGATCGCATCGAGTTAGTTGCTTTTGGTTCACTCAACTCCACCAAAAGGCAGGGGGCATATGTTGAGCACCAAATTGAGCATCGGACGGTCCGGCCCTGGGGCCGGATGGTCCGCGGTCCGAACGGTCCGCGCGCGTAGAACAGATTAGGGTTCCGAGTTTCTTGCTGTGTTTGTTGGCGAAATTCGCGGGATTAACTTGGGAGATCAGTTTGTAACGGGTCCAGCCCCCTCCTCTATAAATATAGAGGATTACGGCTGATTAGGATCAATCAATCGAATCAATAACACTTTTATCTCGCATTAATTTCCTGTACAATTAGGAGTAGTTCTAGTCTAGTTCTAGTTTAGCCTCTCAATCCCCAAAATCTTCGCTTCTCTTCGACTCTACGTCGATTAGATGAGTCTAGGTCGGTCTGCCCGAGCCTAGACATCACCTAGGATCTCTCCTCCCCGACGGGGTCCCTCCCGGGAGCGAGATCCAGGTGCCGCCGGCGACCTTCGCCGCCCCTGCGCACGCGCGGACCGTCCGGCTATCAGGCAGGAAACCCTAGCCCAACGCCAGGTCGCGGACCGTCCGGCCCCTGGCCGTGGACCGTCCGCCCCTGTGCAGAGAGCACCGCTACGGTTCGTGTTGAGTGATTGGCGCCCGAAAAATGCACCAATACTCACGAATGAAGTGTTACTTGATGTCAATATGCTTGGTCTTGAATTGATACATGTCATTCTTGGTCAAACAAATAACACTATGACTATCACAATAAACCTTAATAACATTCTGAGAAACACCAAGTTCAGAAATAAGACCTTGCATCCAAATAGCTTCTTTAACTCATTCAGTGGTTGAGACATATCCTTAGGCCCGTCTTAATCGTGGGGTTTTATAAAAAATCTATGGACACTGAATATACTGACATGTCACTATATTAGTGAAGTGATGAAAAGTTAATAAAAGTAGTGAGTTTCGTATAAATGAAGCTATTCTATATCGTTTCTAAAACTATCATATAATTCGTGCTAACGTTACGATATCGAGAAATGAAGGGATCGACACGGCAACGACATGAGTGAGGAGGAGGGGAAGGGGGCGCTGGGGTCAGGGGAGAGAGGTATGGGGATGATATAAATAATATTGTACATTAGATTTGAGTAAGAGAGAGTGGGTTATCTAATGATCTGAACAGGGCCTTAATTGTGTGTTTAAATCTGGGTGTGCAATTTGTTTGATGTATTTAGTTGAGTTTATGAGTGTAAGGGTGATTTAGTTGGATGTGTTTTATAAATTATAAACTAATGGGTTGTATAATTGTATAGAATAGATATAGATATAGATGTAGATGTGTTAGAAATAAACTGTTGTATGGAACTCTACTAAGATTGTTCTTTATATCCGTCCGTGTCCGTTTCAAGGCATTCTGCCACAAAAGTTGCTTCTTTAAACTGTGACAACCGAGTGTGTGGGATTGTATGATGTTCCCACACAATATACAATGGTTCCAATGGTTCTATAGAGTATATACAAGATAGAGAAAAGTTGTTGAAAAATAAAAACGTGTAGAAATCGATTTTTACGCAAATGGCTCTCTAATGGGTGGTGTAGAGAATTAAGTAGCCATCCATTTTTCTCTCTGAAATAGAGAATGAATTTGAAAATATTCTTAAAATATGCTCTAAGCGGCCATCCTTTTCTCTCTCTCAAATACAATTGAGCTCTTTGCTTTGTATTAAAGTCGGTTGTCCCGACTGCTACAACTCTAATCTATAGATACAAAATACTGTAAAAGCAGTAGAAGTGTTGGAAAATTAACATGGTTTAAGATTAATTTGATAACGCAGCATAAAACGTAAAACTCAGATCTATTGATAGATAGTATCCATGACATTAGAACAGAACAGATCTGAACTAACTCAATAAGTTTAACGCATAAAATAAGAATTGACAACGGATCTAACCATAAGACCGTCATCGCAATAAACTGAAAATGTAGATTTACTTGCAGTGACTTCCATGAGTGATGGTGAGGACACCACGCAGACATGCACGAAGCACTTCCGAGAAACATGATCCATCGGCACCCATGCAGGTTGTCAAAACGCCGATGTTGGTTCGGAGACACCGCTCTCCCTTGATCTGTTGCACGACAGATGAAGGGACGCCACCACAAAGAAGCGGCAACATAGAGAGATGAGAAGAAGAGGATGAGTCGGTTGCTTTCGCGTGTGTCCTCCGATTGAAGAACGTCTACCCTTTATTTGTCTCTATAGCCCTTTATTTAACTCATGTGAAGAGTAGAGGACACTCTCACATATAAATTGGTTCTCTCCTATATAGATGAGCAATACGAGAGTAAAGTCTCATGTCATCTCTACCCACCACTTTACCTTTATTATTGAATTGGGCCATACTAGTGGGCTTAATTCCAACAAAAAAAACCAGATTAAATCTAAGCGAACTTATGAAATTCATTCGCGCTGTTTGCTGAAATTTGCGAACATCGCCTACTCCGCAGGAGTATGAATGTTCCGTCGACTAGTGCCTACCGTAGTACTCCCTCCGTTTCTTTTTATTAGTCGCTGGATAGTGCAATTTTGCACTATCCAGCGACTAATAAAAAGAAACGGAGAGAGTAGTAAACAGCGCTAATGAATTTCATACGAATTCATAACTACTGTAGAGGGCTCTCTAACAGTAGTGTTCCCTTCTGGATAATTTGCAGGAAGCAGCAGAGAGGACAAGGAGGTTGGTCCGGCCGTGCGGCCACGGCGACAACGCGACGCAAGCAGGCACTGTTGGACGCTGGCGCTGCCTGGCAGTGTCAGGTTGACTCGACCATGGATCTCACCTCGTAGGAGTAGACATGCACCAACAAACACCTAGGACGAATGTTGGTTGTCATGCATCGGCCTTGCTGCTGATCAAAAGATTGAACATTGGATCTCTCTCTCTGTCTCTATGGCGCTGAATTCTCAGACTCCGATGGACGTGGATTGACTTTTGTGCGAGGCAGCAGCAGAGCAGAGCAGAGCAGAGCACAGGAAAGCTAGTAGGGGATAAAGCAGCTGGCCGGAGGGAGGCAGGGCACCGATGGATGCCGAAAGGAAAGCAGCAGGCAGCACACATGGCCGGGCCCGTCCGGCGTCCGCCCTACTTCGATCGATGCATATTAGGATAGGAGTGGATGCTCCATGGACATGGACTGCAAAGCCATTTTTTCTCTCTTGCGAAAAGGTCCGGCGCAAAAGGGTAAAGGGCTGCGCGAGCTGCCCAGCAGCAGCTGGACTGGACTGTACGTACGCGGCCAGGCCAGCAGGGCAACGCTTTCCGTGGCCCGTCCAGCCCGTGTCAGGAAGAGGGAATCCACGTAGGGATGGCAATTTCACCCGCGGGTTCGGGCCCCGTCGGGTTTTGCACCCGTCGGGTTCGGGTTCGGGTGTAAAAATCCACCCACGGGTTAGACCCAAACCCGACCCGAAGCATTACGGGTGCGGGTGCGGGTTTTGATTTTCGCCCGCGGGTCACCCGGAACCCGGAGCTACGCCCGAAGCGCAGAGTTGCAGCCGGCCACCCGCCCAAGTCCCGTGCGCATCCAGTTTGTATTCCAGTGGGCCCTGAGAAAAACCCAAATCCCTCAACCCCAAGTCCCCAACCGGCCGCCATAGCAGATTAGCAGGCTAGCACCACTGCACCAGGCGTCCAGGGCTCCAGGCGGCCGCGGCCTCGATAGATCCGCCCGCCGCTGCCCGCCCCACCCCGGCCACCCCCTCCGCCGTCACCACCACCGGAGGACGCATCCCCAGGGCCGCCGCATCCTGCTCCTGCCGGATCCCCAGGACCACCGGAGGAGGACGCATCCCTAGGAGCCACCGAGCGTCCGAGGCCAAGCCAGGAGTCCAAGTCTCCACTATCTAGGACCGGCACTCCCCACTCCGGCACTCCCCAGGACCACCGGAGTCCGACTGCAGCGGCCAGCGGCGCAGCCTGCTCCCACCACGTACGAGGTTCCTATCCTTGTAGGTGAGGTGAGCCGTGAGCATGTCCCTTGGCCCTTGCACAGCTTGACTTGAGCAGCTCTAATTTGTAAATTGCAGAGTCTGATGTCTGACCAAGGTGCTTCGAGGCCGAGCAGGAGCAGTCGTCAAGTTCCCACAAAGAGCAGTGCTGTGGTTGCAGGAGGTTCCTCAAGTGCAGCTACACCGACGAGTGCTGCTGCAAATGAAATGCCATCTTCAAGTGTTCAAGCTCCACCATCAGAAGGTACAGAACATGTGGTCGTAAATGATGATGATGATAATGTACAAGTTGGATGCAAAAGGAAGCTGAAATCTGATGTGTGGCTTGAATTTGAACAAGTAACAGTTGGGGGTAAAATGAAAGCTGAATGCACTTGGTGTAAAAAGCTACTAGTTGGAGATAGTAGAGCCGGTACTAATCACTTGCGTGGTCATCTTAGATGTTGTCAATCAAGACAGGTTAGGAAAGGATTAAAACAAACCTCCTTAAAACTAGGAAAAGATGAGAATGGGGCAGTAGTTGTTGAGAAGTATGTGTTTGATCAGGAAGTTGCTAGGAAAGAACTTGCACTAATGATATGTGTCCATGAGTATCCTCTATCTATGGTTGATCATGTTGGTTTTAAGAGGTTTTGTGGAGCACTACAACCCCTATTCAAAGTAGTGTCCAGAAATACCATTAAAAAGGATATATTGGATATGTACGAGGTCCAAAGGCTTGCAGTAGTGAATGTATTTCAACGGTTACAATCAAGAATTGCCGTAACTACTGACATGTGGACAGCAAACCATCAAAAGAAAGGATATATGTCTGTGACAGTACATTTCATTGATGATGAATGGAAGCTAAAGTCTTTTCTTTTGAGGTAATAATCTATTGCAATGTCTTGTTTCTTTGAATGTATAAGTGCTAAAAATGTGTTGGAATGTTGTTGCTTGTAGGTTCATATATGTGCCTGCTCCACATACCGGGGAAATGATAAGTGATGTCCTTTATGAGGTACTACAAGATTTGCAAATTGAAAAGAAGGTGTCAACGGTCACTCTTGATAACTGCACCACCAATGACAATTTGATGAGTTATATGCAAGATAAGCTACCCCTTCCCTCACTCATGCTAAATGGTACTTTGTTACATATGCGTTGTGCGGCACATATCATTAATCTCATCGTGAAAGATGGCATGACTGTTATGGAAAAGGGTGTTGAAAGAATACGTGATAGTGTTGGGTTTTGGTGTGCCACGCCAAAAAGGCATGAACGTTTTGAACGGACAGCAAATCAAATGAATATTAAATATGGTAGAAGGATAACTCTAGATTGTAAGACAAGATGGAATTCAACCTACGTTATGCTTAGCATTGCATTAGAATACCAATCAGTTTTTGATCGACTTGCAAGTAAAGAGAAGCTTTGTGCTCATTTTAAGCCAACAACAGATGATTGGGAGTTTGCTAGGGAGCTTTGTGGTAGGCTGAAAATATTTTTTGATGCAACTGAGCTATTGTCAGGCACTAGTTATGTAACAGCTAATCTTTTTTTCCCCAAAATTTGTGGAATTTATTTGGCCATTGATAAATGGAGAACTAGTGCCATTCCAAAGGTAGAAGAGATGTCTGTCTTGATGAAAGATAAGTTTAAGAAGTATTGGACAGATGTACATGGGCTTATGGAAGTAGCCACTGTTTTAGTACCGATTTTTCACATGCGACTGCGATGATGATAGTACCGATTTTTTTAGCCCTTTAAAAAACTCATGTTTAGTCTTTTGGAGGAATTATTCCCGTTGTCGGGGCGATAGGCCATGACGTCAAGCAAAGGACCACGCTGGCATCTGCATCCACACTGGCGAGTAACATAATAACATGATCTAGCTCGACACCATATATCTTGACGTCGAGCAAGGGACACCCTGGCATCTACACCCACACTGGCGGGTGACGTGGCCTAGCTTGACACCATATATTTTGACGCCGAGCTAAATAATACAAAACCGCACATGCTTCCTCTTCCCCACACATTGTTTCAGTTTGACATCAGTGTGGCTCGACAGTGCCTCGGTCGCCTCCTCCTCGCCCCTCCTCGGTCACCACCCCTTCTCCCCTGGCTCCTAGATATGTATATAGTTTAGTGTATAGTTAGTTTAGTATATAGTTAGCAAGTTAGGTAGTATACTGTTTAGTATATAGTAAGTGAGTATATAGTTAGTGTTGGAATTTGGCCCGCTTGTGTGTGGCCCAATTTAAATAAAGAAGATAAGGTGGTGTGTAGAGATGGTATGTGGGCTTTAGTCCCATATTGCTTATCTAGGTAGGAGAGAATCAACTAATATGTGGAGGTGTTCACTACTCTTCACATGAGACAAATAAAAAGCTATGGAGGCTACCACACGCGCTTACTCGTGTTTCGCGTAATTATGGCTTGATGTGACATGTTCTAAACAATAACTTATTTTTGTCTTTTGTTTCTCTGGTTGTTGAATATCACACCTAGATTACCACGTCAATCGGGAGTAATGGGCGCGCATATTACGTGCGAGATCTCTAAGCGGATGCACGTAGAGAGATTCCAGAGGGCGGTTCCTGAAATTTATCAGATCGAACCCGTCAAGTTGCAGAGACCCTCTATAAAGGGGGACATCTTTCAGTCAGAGGGCGCACAAAAGCACAACAACCGACTCGTCTTCTCATTCTGAACTCTCTGCGATGTTGCTTATCTGCCATGCTGTCCCTTCGTCTGTCGTGCATCAAATTAAGGGAGAGCGATGTCTCCGAACCGACGCCGACATTCGACTACCTGCACTGGTGCCAGCGAATCAAGTTTCTGGAAGTGCTTCGCGCAAGTCCGCTCATGTCCTCACTATCGTTCGTGGAAAACACCGTAAGTAAACCTGCATTTTCAAATTTTTGTGATGACGATCTTATGGTTACCCATTGTCGATTTTTCTTTTATGTGTTAATCTGATCGAGCTAGTCTAGATCTGTTATTTTCAAATTAGGTCGTGTTAATTTTGTAACAATCTTGAAACATGAGCGAATTAACATGGTTGGACCTTCGGATGCACTGAAACCTAAGCGATTTGCCGATAAAAATTAAGAGATGGTAGACTAGGGTTAACTTCTGGCTCTTGTCGTTGAGGATCTGGTGGGTGATTTATCTAGTTCTTCCTCTCATTGAGGAGCAGGATCGTAAATATGAGTCAGATAACTTGAACTGCATTGGTTGTATCTTGACGTTGTTGTTAGATCAACTATATGGCATATACATGCACATGTGGTGGCTCGTGATTTATGGGAGTCCCTAGACTAAAAATATGCAAAATCAGATGTTGGACGTGAACTTTATGTTAATGACCAGTACCATGAATACACGATGGTTGATGGCCATTTTTTCATGGAACAGGCTAATAAATCCAGTTCTGGTGGGTGTGGGGGATAGATATCCCCCGGGTCCACTAAAAGAGTAAAAGACCTCACGAAAGGCCCAAGGGCCCAATAAATCATAAGGTCATTCTTTCGTGGGCCTGGGGAGAGACAACCAGCAAAGCAGATCGACATGAGGCCGGATTGGTGCAAACCCGGACGACCCACAACGTCGAGCGAGCGACCACAACAGAGATCCGACTTTCCCGCGTTGGAGCCCCCATGCAACAGAGCCATGCGAGGATAAGTCGGCAGAACTACAGGGAGATAAACTCAAACAATTCACTATCTTTTAGCTACATGTTGTTATAATATCCACATGTATTGCCCCACGGTCGAATATATAAGGCCTAGGGGGCACCCCTTCAGAACGATCGACCCTATTACTTAGCCACCCACATCAACTCTCTGCATTCTCCAGTTCAGAGAGCTCTTTCTTGTAACCTTGTCCACCAAGCATACTCACCAGGACGTAGGGTGTTACGCATCTCTAAGCGGCCCGAACCTGTAAACCTTGTCCACTGTCCCTCGTGCAATCGGCACGAACCATTTTGCTACAGTTGACGACACCGTCCTACTCCTAAAAACACCTTGAGGGGCAACCCCGGGTGTGCGGTCGGACCCAAAACACCGACAGCTGGCGCGCCAGGTAGGGGGTGTGTCGACGATCCAAGCTAGCTCAATGGCCGTCACCTTCTACAGCAAGATCACCCTGCGTCCCGGATCCATATTCTGCTTCAGAACAATCTCATCTGTGGCGGATGAAGAGGGAACTCTACACCGCATCGCGGATCCGCCGGAAAAGAAGTCTCCTCCAACGAACTCCGAAAATGCCGGAGAGGCGCAACCTCCAGCTCTCCGGAAAAAGATCGTCTCCGGAAAGTCGGGGGCCGAGGGCCCGCTGACCCGGAGAACTCCACTGTCTACTTCCCCGACAAAAGAATGGACACAGATCGCGAGGAAGAAGGAGACCAAGGGGAAGCAAGTTGTTCTTTCCGTATCTCCGCCCTCAAAGGAGAACGTAAAGAAGGTCGCCACGACAGCAGCACCATTCTACCCCGACGTCCTCTTCATCGGGAGAGTGGAGTCGCCTACCGTCTCCGACGACGAGCCGACCGCACCCGGAGAAGAACCGCCTCAACGAGAATCCCGCCGACGGAGGAACCGGCGCAGGAACATTCGACGACATCACGCGGCCGGAGAACGGGATCCGGAGTAGGGCTGGAAAATTAGCTCGAGGCTCGCGAGCCGGCTCGAGCTCGGTGCGGCTCGGCTCGGCTCGGAGCGGCTCGCGAGCCTCGAACGAGCCGAGCCGAGCCTCTTCTTCGAGCTCGTTTTTGCAGCGAGCCGAGCCGAGCCAGCTCGCGAGCCGGCTCGCGAGCCTTGCAAAAATGATCAATTTATGGAATAATAATAAATATTAGATAATTTTATGGATAATAGATCATTTTTTAGTCTTTGATGATGAATATATAATGTTAATTCACCAAATAATGCAACGATAAGTACCAGAATATGGCTCGCGAGCCGAGCCGAGCCGGCTCGCGAGCCAAGGTCGAGCCGAGCCGAGCCTCTTTCGCCAGCTCGTGAAATGGACGAGCCGAGCCGAGCCGAGCTCGTTCAGTCACCGAGCCGCACCGAGCCGAGCCGAGCCGAGCTCGGCTCGGCTCGTTTCCAGCCCTAATCCGGAGCAACCTGTCTCACGAGACGAGGTCTCGGAGATAGGAGAAACTCCGAAAGAACGCGTCTTTAGAGAACGAAGGAACTCCCGACGACGTGATCGCCGCCGGGCTCAGGAACAAGCCGAGCAAGATGCAAGGCAACGTCGGGAGAATCCGTTCTTTGGGCGCAACCTGAACCCCGACTTTGCCCGAGCCATGAACACGCCGAGCGAAGTCGGAGGAGTATTAGCTCGGATAGCTGATGGACTCCCTCGGACTCCCGACGCTGAGGGCTACCGACGACTGTTCACCCAGGCAGCCAACCATCTTCTGCCGCTCGCTCACCCGCCGAACGATCTACGACACGCCATCAACAGTCGCCGAGACGCGCGAAGCTCCATCAATGCTTCGCGTGAACGACGGCATGAGAACGAGATCCGCCGCCGGGAGGAGTACGACAGGGATCATGGCATCCCAGCTCGGAGCCAGGCCACCAGAACTGGGTCGGCAACGGCCTCAACTGCGGTACTACCCGGGGACGGTCGAGGAACCACAACAACTACTCCCCTCCCCGGGATAGGCATCATCCCCGACGACAGGAGGACACCTGCGGAGTGTCTGCTCTTACTCCGCGCCTTAGGGTCATCCAATGGCCTCCCAACTTCAAGGTATCCAATGTCGACAAATATGAACCTAAGCAGGATCCAGGGGGTTGGCTAGCCGTCTACACCACCGCTGCTCGAGCTGCCGGGGCGTCCGAAGACGTGATGACCGCGTATCTACCCATTGTCCTTGGGCAAGACGCACTGCAATGGCTGCGACATCTACCCCGACACTGCATCGACGACTGGGGCGACTTCAGTCGACGCTTCACCGCCAATTTCCAGTCCCTCTCCGACAAACCGGCGCAACCATGGGACCTCAAATCCATCAAGCGCTGGGGGGACAAAACTCTTCGGTCGTACCTCAAAAGGTTCCAGACCATGAGAAATCGTATCCTCGAGGTCACGGAGGCAGCCGTGATCGAGGACTTCTACAGAGGATCCAATGACTCGGCTTTCGTCCGAGCCATACTACAGAAGGCGCCGACTACTTCCGGGAGCTATTCCGGGAAGCCGATCTCTACATCACCACCGACGAGCGAGCTCAGGACCTCATCGGAGGAGCAAAGCCCGCACCGGCAGCACCACGACGCGATGCGAACCAGCAATTCGACAAACGCCGGGAGAAGAGGCCTCGCGAAGAAGTGCACGCCGCCGGACCACCTGCCTCTCACGCCCGAGGAGGACCCCGTGGGGGCGAGCGCACGCTGGACGACATCCTCGACGCCCAGTGCCCGTACCACAAGGACATGCGCCACACTCTTCGTAACTGTCGGGACTTCAAGCACTCCGTCGGGCACGGTCGACCCTTCCAACCTCTACCTCCTCCTCCGCCGAGGGGAGGACCAGATGATGAGATGAACCACGACAACCCCATCAGCAGGAGGAGGGAGGAGGAGGGAGGAGGAGGAGCCTTCCCGCGCGTTGACAGGGAGGTCAATGTCATTTTCGGCGGACATGGGTCGCAGGAGAACAAAAGGCAACAAAAGCTCAACGACCGCCAGATACTGGTGGCGACCACCGGTCCTCCCGCCCCATACCGGTGGTTGGAGCACCCGATCACTTTCACTCGGGAGGATCAATGGCTCAACTTCGACCATCCAGGCAAATACCCGCTCCTCGTCGATCCGGTGATCCGAGAGAGCCGGGTGAAGAAGGTGCTAGTGGACGGGGGGAGCAGCATCAACGTCACCTTCCCCCGGACACTCCAAGGCTTGGGAGTTCACCTCAAAGAGCTCCACGAGTCGGACACTCCTTTCTTCGGCATCGTGCCGACGGAAGGAGAATACCCGCTGGGCCACATCTACATGCCTGTCACCTTCGGAACTCCGAAGAACTACAGAACCGAGTTCCTGAGGTTTGAAGTAGCGAACTTCGACTGCGGGTATAACGCCATCATCGGAAGGCCGGGACTGGCCAAATTCATGGCCATCCCCCATTACACGTACATGATACTGAAGATGCCAGGACCGCAAGGAATCATAACTGTGCGCGCCGACTTCCAAGGCGCCGCAGAGTGTTTCCGAGTGGCCATCCAAGCAGCCCTCACCACCAAGCCGTCGGCGGTTCCTTCAACACTGGCGAACTCTAAGCCTGAGGAGGACCTTGCAGTACCGGCAAACGAAGCTCAGGCCGCGACCTCTATGCGACCGACTGAAGAAACCAAGAGGATCAACCTGGGGTTCGCTGATGAACGCAAGACTGCCATCATCAGCTCCAGCTTGGACGACAAATAGGAAAGCGCGCTCGTCCAGTTTCTGCAAGATAACCGAGATGTATTCGCATGGCAACCTGCGGATATGCCGGGAGTCCCAAGAGAACTGGCCGAGCACAAACTGAAGGTCTATCCCCAGGCAAGGCCGATTCGGCAAAAACTACGTTGTTTCACGCCCGACAAGAGAGAGGCCATTCGCGCCGAGTTAGCTCGCTTGGTCGCGGCTGGATTTATTAGGGAGGTGTTACACCCCGAGTGGTTAGCCAACCCTGTTCTTGTACTCAAAAAGAATAAAGTGGATTGGCGCATGTGCGTCGACTATACTGATCTCAACAAACACTGTCTGAAGGATCCCTTCGGGCTTCCAAGGATAGATCAGGTGGTGGACTCCACCGCTGGATGTTCTGTGCTGTCTTTCTTGGATTGCTATTCCGGATATCATCAGATTAGTTTGGCGAAGGAAGATGAGGAAAAAACAGCATTCATCACTCCGTTTGGTGCTTTCTGTTATACCTCCATGCCGTTCGGCCTCAAAAACGCTGGAGCGACTTATCAGAGAGCCATCCAAACGTGTTTAGTCGATCACTGGGGCAAGCATGTGGAGGCCTGCGTAGATGATGTGGTAATCAAAATGGAGAATTCGGAAAACTTCATCGAAGACTTACAGCTGGTTTTCAACTGTCTGAGACGATATAGATGGAAGCTTAATCCCGAAAAATGTGTTTTCGGGGTACCAGCAGGAAAGTTGCTCGGGTTTATCGTCAGCCACCGAGGAATTGAGGCTAATCCGGATAAGATTGAAGCTATCATGAAGATGGAAGCACCTCGATCACAAAAGAAGGTTCAGCGACTTACTGGATGTATGGCAGCTCTGAGCAGATTTATATCTAGGCTGGGGGAAAAAGGTTTGCCATTTTACAAGCTACTCAAGAAGGTGGATAAGTTTCAGTGGACTTCAGAAGCACAGGAAGCTCTAGATGCACTAAAGAAATTCTTGACAACACCACCAGTACTGAAGCCACCCCGACGAGCTACGTCAACTCAACCAGCTGAAGATCTGCTACTGTATATCTCTTGCACGACTCACGTGGTAAGCACCGCGTTGGTAGTCGAGCGAATAGAAGAAGGACATGCCTATCCAGTACAACATCATGTTTACTTCATCAGTGAAGTTCTAGGCCCCTCAAAGAAAAAGTATCCTCAAGTTCAGAAGCTATTATACGCAGTACTTCTAACTGCCCGCAAGCTGCGTCACTACTTTGATGACCACAAAGTCATAGTAGTCACTGGTTTTCCAATAGGGGATATTCTTCACAACAAGGAAGCCATTGACCGAATAGCCAAGTGGGCTTGCGAGCTGGGATCTCATGACATCGAGTTCCGACCCCGCACTGCCATCAAAACTCAAGCACTGGTCGATTTCGTATCAGAGTGGACTGAACAGCAAGTACCAGATAACCCAGAGACTGCAGAAGTATGGCGAATGTATTTCGATGGCTCGCTGAAGCTACAGGGAGCAGGAGCAGGAATTCTCTTCACCGCACCCGGAGGCGAGCACCTCAAATACGCCCTCCAGTTGTTATTTCCGGCCTCCAACAATGCAGCCGAGTATGAAGCTCTGATCCATGGATTGAACATCGCTATATCATTGGGCATCAAGAGATTGATGATATACGGAGACTCTCTGGTAGTCATTAGCCAGATAAACAAAGAGTGGGATTGTTCAAGCGATTCAATGGGAAAATACTACACTGCCGTCCGAAAGTTGGAAGACAAATTTGAGGGTCTGGAATTTCATCATGTAGAAAGAGATCGGAACACAATAGCCGATGTACTATCCAAGCTAGGATCCAGTCGAACTCAGGCCCCACCCGGAGTCTTTGTGCAAGAAATACCACAGCCGAGTATCTCAATGGATCAAACAGAAGAGTGCAACATTATAGATCAACCCGAGTCAGACTCTGATGACTGGAGAAGGCCGATCATCAAGTATATAAAAAATGAAGAAGAACCAGACGACAAGAACTCGACAGAGCGCATCGCCAGACAGTCAGCTCACTATACACTCATTGGGGAGACATTGTACAGAAGGGGTGCATCAGGCGTCCTCATGAAGTGCATTCTCCCGTCCACTGGGAAGCAACTTCTGGAGGAGGTCCATGCTGGGCAATGTGGAATACATGCAGCCTCCAGAACACTAGTCGGGAAGGTCTTCAGGTCAGGATTCTATTGGCCAACAGCAAAGAGCGATGCAGCCGAGTTAGTTCAGAGATGCGAAGCTTGCCAATACTTGTCAAAGCAACAACATCTGCCAGCACAGCAACTGCAGACCATACCAGTAACTTGGCCTTTCGCATGCTGGGGACTGGATATGATTGGACCTTTCAAGAAAGCTCAAGGGGGATACACTCATGTATTGGTAGCAATTGACAAATTCACTAAATGGATAGAGTTCAAGCCCATTGCTTCTTTAACCTCTGCTAAGGCTATGGAATTCATACAAGACATAATATTCAGATTCGAGATACCAAACAACATCATAACTGACTTAGGATCCAACTTCACAAGTTTAGAGTTCTTCGACTTCTACGAGCAAAAGAGCATTCAGATCAAGTATGCATCTGTAGCACATCCAAGAGCCAACGGGCAGGTTGAGCGAGCCAACGGGATGATACTGGAGGCACTCAGGAAAAAGGTCTTCGATAAAAATGAAAAGTTTGCAGGAAAGTGGATAAGGGAATTGCCCTATGTCGTTTGGAGCCTAAGAACCCAACCTAGCCGAGCCCTGCATGGAAACACTCCTTTCTTCATGGTCTATGGGTCGGAGGCAGTGCTACCCGCCGATCTCAAGTTTGGGGCGCCAAGGTTGATCTTCGAAAACATAGCAGAAGTCGAGGCCACCAGGCTGGAGGACATTGATGTACTTGAAGAAGAACGGCTGAATGCGGTAATCCAATCAGCACGGTACCAGCAGACTCTAAGGCGCTATCACGACAAGGCTGTGCGACAATGATCCTTCTTAGTAGGAGATCTCGTCCTCCGCCGAATTCTAACGGGGGAGGGACAACACAAGTTATCGCCCTTATGGGAAGGACCCTTCATAGTAACAGAAGTCACTCGGCCCGGATCATATCGCCTCACTCAGATGGATGGCACAGAAGTCGGGAACTCCTGGAACATAGAACACCTCAGGAAGTTTTATCCCTAGCTATATTTCAGAAGCTATCGGGACGACGATGTACTCTGTAAAGTGGAAATATGTCATCAATAAAAAAGGGGTTTCAAAGATACTCAGTTTGTTCATGATTGACTTGCATTATTACTTAACTCGGGGTGACCACTATGCCCTACTAACGGAGCAATCGGCTTAAGTCGGCAACGACTTAAGGCGGTGCGACATGCTCACGTTTACTTAACTCGGGGTGACCACTATGCCCTACTAACGAAGCAATCGGCTTAAGTCGGCAACGACTTAAGGCGGTGCAATATGCTCACGCTTACTTAACTCGGGGTGACCACTATGCCCTACTAACGGAGAAATCGACTTAAGTCGGCAACGACTTAAGGCGGTGCGACATGCTCACGTTTACTTAACTCGGGGTGACCACTATGCCCTACTAATGGAGCAATCGGCTTAAGTCGGCAACGACTTAAGGCGGTGCGACATGCTCACGCTTACTTAACTCGGGGTGACCACTATGCCCTACTAACGGAGCAATCGGCTTAAGTCGGCAACGACTTAAGGCGGTGCGACATGCTCACGCTTACTTAACTCGGGGTGACCACTATGCCCTACTAACGGAGCAATCGGCTTAAGTCGGCAACGACTTAAGGTGGTGCGACATGCTCACGCTTACTTAACTCGGGGTGACCACTATGCCCTACTAACGGAGCAATCGGCTTAAGTCGGCAACGACTTAAGGTGGTGCGACATGCTCACGCTTACTTAACTCGGGGTGACCACTATGCCCTACTAACGGAGCAATCGGCTAAAGTCGGTGGCGACTTAAGCCGGTGCAACATGCTCACGACTACGCAATTCAGGGTGACCGCTACGCCCTACTGACAAAAGCAAGCGACTTAAGTCAGCAGCGACTTAAGGCGATCCAACGAGATTACAATTACTCATATAAGGATGACTTCTATATCCCGCAAACAAATTTCATAACCATCGCGCATCATTTTACTACTGCAAAATTACAGACTGATGAATTCTGAAACAATACGAGAGTAACAATGTCGTTTAAGTACTGAAATGACGTCCTTTAACAAATGTCTGACCATGCTAACCGCGCGCTCAGAGCACGCAAAATGTTTCTCTACTTGGTGATATTTTTCTCAGGAGCGATCGATGAGGAAGGACGACTCGAGGAATCAGGGGCAGCATTCACATCAGCCCTTATATCTTCGGGAACAACCACGCCGGGTCTCCTCATCAAGATTCGCCCCGCCCGAATAGCCTTGTCCATGGCTCTATCGCGCTGGGCTCTGAGAGTAACAGAAGTTTCTTCGGCAACCTTGGCAGCCAGTCGAGCAGTTTCTAACTCCTGGACAATGGATTTGTTGGAAGCTCGGAGTTCTTTGATGGTAGCATCCTTCGCTGATATCAACTGCTTGAGGCGGGTCACTTCATCTGCGGATTCCTGCAGCTTACAGCGTTGATTGTCCAATTCTTCCATTGTAAAGCGGTGACTCCTCTCCAAGATGGTCAGCGAGTTGCTAGAATCACGATACAATCTGTCAAGACTGTCACGAGAAGCAGCAAGGATACGCTTTTCTTCCTGCGAGCAAAAGTCAACTCCCTCAAAAACCAAGCAAGTAATAGGAACACAACAAGGCAAAGCACAGTTTTGTAAATCACCTTTTCAGAATCGAGCTGAGCATGAAGAGAAGAACTCAGTGCATTGGCGTCATCCAAGGAAGCGGAGACCTGACCCAGTTCAGTTTGGCTCTGAGAGTACTTCTCCTCGAAGTCAGCGCACCGCTGGATCAATTCAGCCTGATCTCGGGAATGTTTTTCCTCAAGAGTTGAAATCTGCCGAGTCATTCCTAGCAGGAGATAATCAAACAAAAAGGGGTCAGAATGTAAAGCAGTCCACAATGAAGGCAAAGAGAAGCAAGAAAAAGCACTAACCAGCGTTGGTTGCCTCCAATTCAGAGATGCGATGTTGAAGTGAGACTGGATTCCAACATGCAAGAGACGAAGCCACTTCTGGGATGGAAGCACCCTGTAATCTCAGCTGGCTAGCCATCCCATCCACCAAAGCCTGATGAGGAGAACAGATGAGTGTAATGACAGCAATTCATGCAATGTAAAAATCAAGCTAACATACATCACAGTACCTGGAGGTTGGAAAAGAACGAAGGAATCCCCAAATCAGGAGAAATCAGTTGATAATCAGGCGTAAGGCCACCACCCGAAGCAGCTTGCAACGAACCAGCAGGAATCAGCTCGGTGCCTTCAACAGAGCCAAATACTCGGTCAGCGGGGACGCTGCCTTCTAAAGCGACTCCCTGGTCCAAGGTTTGGGCTACCACCATACAACCCGAGTGTGGAGGAGATCCCGCATGAACGTCCATGGAAGTACAGGAGGGAGACCCCGCTCGGGCACCCTCGGGGGTTGGGTCATAGTTTGCACTGCCCACTTGAGCCGGATCTGAAAGGGAAATGTGCCCTTGGGCCATTTCTAAGTATTTTGGTGATTGAGTGCCAACTCAAGTGCTTAAAATGTGAATTTATGCAATGGATGAACAAAGTGCAAATCAAGAGCAAAGGTATGTTTCTAAGTCTTAGTACATTGGTTTTGTGTAGTAATATATTTGTCTAAGTGGTAGAAACAGAAAGAAGAAGAGAAGAGAAGACTTGGCTGTGTACAGCCAAGAGGCTGTTTCGGTCTGGGGCACCGGACTGTCCGGTGGTGCACCGGACAGTGTCCGGTGCGCCAGGCTGCCTCGGCCGAAGTGGCCACTCTCGGGAATTCGCCGACGGCGTACGGCTAAAATTCACCGGACTGTCCGGTGTGCACCGGACTGTCCGGTGAGCCAACGGTCGGCTAGGGCCAACGGTCGACCGCGGAATCTGCGCGCGACACGTGGTCTGGCCAACGGGCGGAAGGAGGCACCGGACTGTCCGGTGCGCCAGATCTGCAACGGTCGGCAACGGTCGGCTGCACTGTTTAAGGAAATAAATCGGGCACCGGACAGTGTCCGGTGTGCACCGGACTGTCCGGTGCGCCCGATGACAGAAGGCAAGGGTGGCCTTCCAGATTTGTTCTCAACGGCTCCTAGCTGCCTTGGGGCTATAAAAGGGACCCCTAGGCGCATGGAGGAGAATACCAAGCAACCTTTGAGCATACTTGATCATCCACACTCAGTCTTTGCGCATCCGTTTGTGATTCTAAGTGATTCGAGCTCTGTTCTTGTGAGAAACTGTGAGATAGTCTTTGAGCTCGATTCTTGGCCGTGTGTGTGCACATTTCGCTGTGGATTTGTGTGTGTTGCTTCCCTCCCTTACTCCGTATTTCTTTGTGAATCTCAAGTGTAAGGGCGAGAGACTCCAAGTTGTGGAGATTCCTCGCAAACGGGAAATTGAAAGGAAAAGCATAACACTGTGGTATTCAAGTTGATCATTGGATCACTTGAGAGGAGTTGAGTGCAACTCTCGTCCGTTGGGACGCCACAACGTGGAGTAGGCAAGTTTTGTACTTGGCCGAACCACGGGATAAATCACTGTGTCTACTCTGTGTTGAACTCCTTGTGGTTATCATATTGTGCAAGATCTTCGTTCTAGCCACTTGGCATTAACTGTGCTAACACTTAATCAAAGTTTTGTGGCTTAAGTTTTGAAGTATACAGGATCACCTATTCACCCCCCCTCTAGGTGCTCTCAATTGGTATCAGAGCCGTTCTCTTCAAGAAAGGGACTAACCGCCCGAAGAGATGGATCCTAAGGGGAAGGGAATCGTGATCAACGACAAGGAAAAGGAGTCCTTCGTCAACGAGCCAAAAGATGATAAATCCAACGACTCTGGCTCGGGCCACAGACGTAAAGATGGGAAGAAGAAGAAGACAAGGCGCATCAAGGAGATCGTCTACTACGACAGCGACGAATCCTCTTCTTCCCAAAAGGACGACGACAACGACTACAGGAAGACGGTCAATTCGAACTTTTCATTTGATTATTCTCGTATTCCACATAGTTCGAATTCACATTTGCTTTCCATTCCTCTCGGCAAACCTCCACACTTTGATGGGGAGGACTACGGATTTTGGAGTCACAAAATGCGTAGTCACTTATTCTCTCTTCATCCAAGCATATGGGAGATTGTAGAGAATGGAATGAAATTTGATAGCTCGGATAGTCCTATGCTTATAAATGAACAAATCCATAGAAATGCACAAGCTACTACTGTTCTTTTAGCATCTTTGTGCAGGGAAGAATACAATAAGGTGAGCAGCTTGGACAATGCCAAGCAGATATGGGACACCCTCAAGATCTCTCACGAGGGCAACGACGTCACCATGCTCACCAAGATGGAGTTGGTAGAGGGCGAACTTGGAAGATTTGCTATGATAAGGGGGGAGGAGCCAACCCAAACATACAACCGGCTCAAAACCCTTGTCAACAAGATAAGGAGCTATGGAAGCACGCGATGGACGGACCACGATGTCGTCCGCCTAATGCTAAGGTCCTTTACCGTTCTTGATCCTCATTTGGTGAATAATATTCGTGAGAATCCCAGGTACACCAAAATGTCGCCCGAAGAAATTCTTGGAAAATTTGTAAGCGGGCGGATGATGATCAAGGAGGCGAGGTACGTCGATGACGCGTTGAACGGTCCAATCCACGAGCCTCAACCCATTGCTCTCAAGGCATCGAGAAGCAAGGAGGCACTACCAAGCAAGGTGGCGCAAATTGAGGCGGCCGGGCTTAATGATGAAGAAATGGCTCTCATCATTAAGCGCTTCAAGACGGCGTTAAGGGGTCGCAAGGAGCATCCCAACAAGACCAAGACGAAGGGGAAGCGCTCATGCTTCAAGTGTGGTAAGATTGGTCACTTTATCGCTAATTGTCCCGATAATGATAGTGACCAGGAAAAGAAGAGTGGGAAATGGGAAAAGAAGAAGAATTACAAGAAGGCAAAGGGCGAGGCTCATATTGGAAAGGAGTGGGATTCGGATTGCTCCTCGTCCGACTCCGACAACGAAGGACTCGCCGCCACCGCCTTCAACAAGTCATCCCTCTTCCCCAACGAGCATCACACGTGCCTCATGGCTAAGGAGAAGAAAGTAAGTACTCGAAACTCTACTTATGCTTCTTCTAGTGAGGATGAGTCTAGTGATGATGAAATAGACTATTCATGCTTATTTAAAGGATTAGATAGATCTAAGATTGACAAAATTAATGAATTGATTGATGCTTTAAATGATAAGAATAGGCTACTAGAAAAGCAAGAGGATCTCTTGTACGAAGAACATGATAAGTTTGTAGAGGCTCAAAAATCCCTTGCATTAGAAATTAAGAGAAATGAAATGCTTGCTTGTGAATTGTCTACATGCCATGATTCAATTTCTAAATTAAAGAGCATTAATGATGACTTAAATGCTAAACTAGTAGAAGCACAAAAATCCAACTCTTGTGTTGAACATGTTGAAATTTGCACTAGGTGTAAGGATGTTGATATTAATGTTTGTAGTGAACACTTAGTTTCCATTTCAAAATTGAATGATGAATTAGCTAGTCTTAATGCCCAACTTAAGACTAGCAAGAGTGAATTTGAAAAACTAAAATTTGCAAGGGATGCCTACACTATTGGTAGACACCCCTCAATTAAGGATGGGCTTGGCTTCAAGAGGGAAGCCAAGAACTTAACAAGCCATAAGACTCCTATCTCCACCAAGGAGAAAGGGAAGGCTCCTATGGCTAATAGTGTTAAGAAGAATCATGCTTTCATGTACTATGATAGGAGATACTCTAGAAATGCCTTTAGAAGTAATGATGTTTTTGATTCACATGCTTATGACTCTTATGCTATGACTGCTTCTAGTTCTCATGTTATGCATGGTAGAAATGTGTTTAGAAGAAATGTTGTTCACCAAATGCCTAGGAGAAATGTAGTTCATAATGCTCCTAGGAAAGTAGTGAATGAACCTTCCGAAATTTATTGTGCTCTAAATGCTTCCTTTGCTATTTGTAGAAAGGATAAGAAAATTGTTGCTAGGAAGTTAGGGGCAAGATGCAAGGGAGATAAAACTTGCATTTGGGTCCCTAAGAATATTTGTGCTAACCTTGTAGGACCCAACATGAGTTGGGTACCTAAGTCCCAAGCCTAAATTTGCCTTGCAGGTTTATGCATCCGGGGGTTCAAGCTGGATTATTGATAGCGAATGCACAAACCATATGACGGGGGAGAAGAAGATGTTCACCTCCTACGTCAAGAATAAGGATTCCCAAGATTCAATCATATTCGGTGATGGGAATCAAGGCAAGGTAAAAGGGTTAGGTAAAATTGCAATTTCTAATGAGCACTCTATCTCTAATGTGTTTTTAGTAGAGTCTCTAGGCTATAATTTGCTATCTGTTAGTCAGTTATGCAACATGGGGTACAACTGTCTATTTACAAATATAGATGTGTCTGTCTTTAGAAGAAGTGATGGTTCACTAGCTTTTAAGGGTGTATTAGACGACAAACTTTACTTGGTCGATTTTGCAAAAGAAGAGGCCGATCTAGATGCATGCTTAATAGCTAAGACTAGCATGGGCTGGCTGTGGCATCGCCGCTTAGCACATGTGGGAATGAAGAACCTTCACAAGCTTCTAAAGGGAGAACACGTGATAGGTTTGACTAACGTGCAATTCGAAAAAGATAGACCTTGTGCAGCTTGTCAAGCAGGTAAACAAGTGGGAGGAGCACATCACAGCAAGAACGTGATGACCACTTCAAGACCTCTGGAGCTGCTGCATATGGACCTCTTCGGACCCGTCGCCTATCTGAGCATAGGAGGGAGTAAGTATGGTCTAGTTATTGTTGATGACTTTTCCCGCTTCACTTGGGTGTTCTTTTTGCAGGATAAGTCTGAAACCCAAGGGACCCTCAAGCGCTTCCTCAGGAGAGCTCAAAATGAGTTTGAGCTCAAGGTGAAGAAGATAAGGAGCGACAACGGGTCCGAGTTCAAGAACCTTCAAGTAGAGGAGTTCCTTGAGGAGGAAGGGATCAAGCACGAGTTCTCCGCTCCCTATACACCACAGCAAAATGGTGTGGTAGAGAGGAAGAACAGGACGCTAATCGACATGGCGAGGACTATGCTTGGAGAATTCAAGACCCCCGAACGTTTTTGGTCGGAAGCCGTGAACACGGCTTGCCACGCCATCAACAGGGTCTACCTTCACCGCCTCCTCAAGAAGACGTCATATGAGCTTCTAACCGGTAACAAACCCAATGTATCGTACTTTCGTGTATTTGGGAGCAAGTGCTACATTCTAGTGAAGAAGGGTAGAAATTCAAAATTTGCTCCCAAAGCTGTAGAAGGGTTTTTGTTAGGTTATGACTCAAATACAAAGGCGTATAGAGTCTTCAACAAATCATCGGGTTTGGTTGAAGTCTCTAGCGACGTTGTATTTGATGAGACTAATGGCTCTCCAAGAGAGCAAGTTGTTGATTGTGATGATATAGATGAAGAAGATGTTCCGACGGCCGCTATACGAACCATGGCGATTGGAGAAGTACGGCCACAAGAACAAGATGAAAGAGATCAACCATCTTCCTCAACTATGGTGCTACCCCCAACTCAAGACGATGAACAGGTTCATCAACAGGAGGCGTGTGACCAAGGGGGAGCACAAGATGATCATGTGATGGAGGAAGATGCGCAACCGGCACCTCCAATCCAAGTTCGAGCGATGATTCAAAGGGATCATCCCGTCGACCAAATTCTGGGTGACATTAGCAAGGGAGTAACTACTCGTTCTCGATTAGTTAATTTTTGTGAGCATTACTCCTTTGTCTCTTCTATTGAGCCTTTCAGGGTAGAGGAGGCCTTGCTAGATCCGGACTGGGTGTTGGCCATGCAGGAAGAGCTCAACAACTTCAAGAGAAATGAAGTTTGGACGCTGGTGCCTCGTCCGAAGCAAAATGTTGTGGGAACCAAGTGGGTGTTCCGCAACAAACAGGACGAGCACGGGGTGGTGACAAGAAACAAGGCTAGACTTGTGGCAAAAGGTTATGCCCAAGTCGCAGGCTTGGACTTTGAGGAGACCTTTGCTCCTGTGGCTAGGCTAGAGTCTATTCGTATCTTGCTAGCATATGCCGCTCACCATTCTTTCAGGTTGTTCCAAATGGATGTGAAGAGCGCTTTCCTCAACGGGCCGATCAAGGAGGAGGTGTACGTGGAGCAACCCCCTGGCTTCGAGGATGAACGGTACCCCGACCACGTGTGTAAGCTCTCTAAGGCGCTCTATGGACTTAAGCAAGCCCCAAGAGCATGGTATGAATGCCTTAGAGATTTCTTAATTGCTAATGCTTTCAAGGTTGGGAAAGTCGATCCAACTCTTTTTACAAAGACATGTGATGGTGATTTGTTTGTGTGCCAAATTTATGTCGATGACATAATATTTGGTTCTACTAACCAAAAGTCTTGTGAAGAGTTTAGCAGGGTGATGACGCAGAAATTCGAGATGTCGATGATGGGCGAGTTGAACTACTTCCTTGGGTTCCAAGTGAAGCAACTCAAGGACGGCACTTTCATCTCCCAAACGAAGTACACGCAAGACTTGCTAAAGAGGTTTGGGATGAAGGACGCCAAGCCCACAAAGACGCCGATGGGAACCGACGGACACACAGACCTCAACAAAGGAGGTAAGTCCGTTGATCAAAAAGCATACCGGTCAATGATAGGTTCTTTGCTTTATTTATGTGCTAGTAGACCGGATATTATGCTTAGCGTATGCATGTGTGCTAGATTTCAATCCGATCCTAAGGAATGTCACTTAGTGGCGGTGAAGCGAATTCTTAGATATTTAGTTGCTACGCCTTGCTTCGGGCTCTGGTATCCAAAGGGGTCTACCTTTGACTTGGTTGGATACTCAGACTCCGACTATGCTGGATGTAAGGTCGATAGGAAGAGTACATCGGGGACGTGCCAATTCTTAGGAAGGTCCCTGGTGTCATGGAATTCTAAGAAACAAACCTCCGTTGCCCTATCCACCGCTGAGGCCGAGTATGTTGCCGCAGGACAATGTTGCGCGCAACTACTTTGGATGAGGCAAACCCTCCGGGACTTTGGCTACAGTCTGAGCAAAGTCCCACTCCTATGTGATAATGAGAGTGCTATCCGCATGGCGGAGAATCCTGTTGAGCACAGCCGCACAAAGCACATAGACATCCGGCATCACTTTTTGAGAGATCACCAACAAAAGGGAGATATCGAAGTGTTTCATGTTAGCACCGAGAACCAGTTAGCCGATATCTTCACTAAGCCTCTAGATGAGAAGACCTTTTGCAGGCTGCGTAGTGAGCTAAATGTCTTAGATTCGCGGAACTTGGATTGAATTATAGCATACATGTGTTTATGCCTTTGATCATGTTCCTTGTTGCATTTTGTTGTTTATTGTGGTGCTCAAGTTGTACAAACACTCCCTGGACCTCACAAGTCTGTTGCAAAGTGATGCACATGTTTAGGGGGAGATGTGTTACAACTTGACCCTTTGAGACTAACCATTTGCTTGAGTTTGCTTGATTTAGTCTCGAAGGTGAATTGAAAGGGAAAGGTGAACTTGGACCGTGCAAGACTTCCACTGCACTCCGATGAGAGGGTAACTTATTCCAAGTTCATCTCTATGATCTTATTGCCTTTGTACTCTTAATTGAAGATTTTGGTGAGGCAATGGGGTTAAAGGGCCAAGATTGATCCCGTTTTGGTGCTTGATGCCAAAGGGGGAGAAAATAAAGGCCAAAGCGATAAATGGATCAGCTACCACTTGAGAGATATTGAAAATAGTAGAATAGAGCTTTTTGTTTTGGCATAACTCTTTTATTGTGTCTCTTGTCAAAAGTTGGCTTCTTGTGGGGAGAAGATGTAATTATGGGAAATAGGGGAAGTTTTTGAAATCTGTGATCAATCTCTTTTGGAATGACTCTCTTTATGCCTCAACATGTGTGTTTGACATAGAGATAGAGATTTGAGTTTGATTTGCAAAAACAAACCAAGTGGTGGCAAAGGATGATCCATATATGCCAAAATTGAATCAATAGGGGAAGTTTTTGAAATCTGTGATCAATCTCTTTTGGAATGACTCTCTTTATGCCTCAACATGTGTGTTTGACATAGAGATAGAGATTTGAGTTTGATTTGCAAAAACAAACCAAGTGGTGGCAAAGGATGATCCATATATGCCAAAATTGAATCAAAATCAATTTGAGTTTTATTTGAAGTGTTTTTGCACTTGTTCTAGTTGCTTTATGTTGTGTTGGCATAAATCACCAAAAAGGGGGAGATTGAAAGGGAAATGTGCCCTTGGGCCATTTCTAAGTATTTTGGTGATTGAGTGCCAACTCAAGTGCTTAAAATGTGAATTTATGCAATGGATGAACAAAGTGCAAATCAAGAGCAAAGGTATGTTTCTAAGTCTTAGTACATTGGTTTTGTGTACTAATATATTTGTCTAAGTGGTAGAAACAGAAAGAAGAAGAGAAGAGAAGACTTGGCTGTGTACAGCCAAGAGGCTGTTTCGGTCTGGGGCACCAGACTGTCCGGTGGTGCACCGGACAGTGTCCGGTGCGCCAGGCTGCCTCGGCCGAAGTGGCCACTCTCGGGAATTCGCCGACGGCGTACGGCTAAAATTCACCGGACTGTCCGGTGTGCACCGGACTGTCCGGTGAGCCAACGGTCGGCTAGGGCCAACGGTCGACCGCGGAATCTGCGCGCGACACGTGGTCTGGCCAACGGGCGGAAGGAGGCACCGGACTGTCCGGTGTGCACCGGACTGTCCGGTGTGCACCGGACTGTCCGGTGCGCCAGATCTGCAACGGTCGGCAACGGTCGGCTGCACTGTTTAAGGAAATAAATCGGGCACCGGACAGTGTCCGGTGTGCACCGGACTGTCCGGTGCGCCCGATGACAGAAGGCAAGGGTGGCCTTCCAGATTTGTTCTCAACGGCTCCTAGCTGCCTTGGGGCTATAAAAGGGACCCCTAGGCGCATGGAGGAGAATACCAAGCAACCTTTGAGCATACTTGATCATCCACACTCAGTCTTTGCGCATCCGTTTGTGATTCTAAGTGATTTGAGCTCTGTTCTTGTGAGAAACTGTGAGATAGTCTTTGAGCTCGATTCTTGGCCGTGTGTGTGCGCATTTCGCTGTGGATTTGTGTGTGTTGCTTCCCTCCCTTACTCCGTATTTCTTTGTGAATCTCAAGTGTAAGGGCGAGAGACTCCAAGTTGTGGAGATTCCTCGCAAACGGGAAATTGAAAGGAAAAGCATAACACTGTGGTATTCAAGTTGATCATTGGATCACTTGAGAGGAGTTGAGTGCAACTCTCGTCCGTTGGGACGCCACAACGTGGAGTAGGCAAGTTTTGTACTTGGCCGAACCACGGGATAAATCACTGTGTCTACTCTGTGTTGAACTCCTTGTGGTTATCATATTGTGCAAGATCTTCGTTCTAGCCACTTGGCATTAACTGTGCTAACACTTAATCAAAGTTTTGTGGCTTAAGTTTTGAATTATACAGGATCACCTATTCACCCCCCCTCTAGGTGCTCTCAGGATCATCCCCGGCAGCACCCTCGGGGGCTGGGCAGTGGCTTACACTCCTCACCCGAGCCAAGTCATCCCCGGCGACATCCTCGGGGGCTGGGCATGTGTCAACACCATCCTTGGGGTCCAAGTTCTCTGCAGTAGCCACCTCTAAGGTTGACGGGCCCTCAGCTACTTCCATAGGACTAGGACGATCCAAGTCAGTCTCCCGACCCTCGAGATCGCGCTCTAAGGTCGACGAGGCACGAGATGACCTCAATCCAGCATCTGGCACGTCAGCGCAAACCTCCATTGCACCATCATCCACCGGCTCTGATAACAAATCCTCTAGGACCATATCCTCAAGAGTCTGATCAAAGTTGGCCAGGGACAGTTCCTGCAAACCAATGAGGGCAGACAAAGCAGGAGAGGGAACTCCACTACTTTCGCCGCTCGCGATGAGCTGCCGACTGTTTTTCCGAGTCAAAGGAATTTCATCTTCTTCCTCCTCATCATCCACATTGGCAACACAAGCAGCACCCCCATTGGGATCAGCAACAGATGGAGCACCCACATTAGGATCAGCAACGGATTGGGTACACCCATTGGGGTCGGCATCAGTAAATCCAGTCGCAGGCACTTCTTCAGTAGCAGGAACCGAGGTACCAGCGTCCCGATCCAAACTGGATACTCGCCGGAGGCGTCTTCTTTTCTTCTTCTGCTCATCAGCAGAAGGATCAAGCTGATTGGCTCGGCAAGGGCGCCTCGGGCGAGTACTGGCAGGCTTCTGAGTATCCAAAGTTGTATCAGCCTCTGGGAGGGGCGCCACTACCAACGCCCCAGCAGGAGCAGCGTCGGAAGAATCCTCAGCCAGCAAATCAAGCATAGCACTTATCTCTGCATCACTAGGGTTCAAGGGCACCTCAAAATGGACCTGTCGTTCATCATCAGGAATCTCCCCAAGCGAAGCAACCAAGGCACTAACTTCATCAGCAGAGGGTCGCACTCTAAGGCCCAAACTGCCATCAGTGACAGGTGGATTCGACACAAAAAGGGTGAAGGCTTTGGAAGGAGGCAGGTTCCAGGCCGAGTATGCCACTGGAGCACCAACATTTGACACTTTGCCCCTAAGGATCATCTCTAGTCGGCTCACCAAGTCTGCAGAGGGAATTCTTCTGTTGGTAACCCGAGTTGAGTCGGCTAGCCCTCTATACAGATAAGCTGGGTATGCCCTGTCTTTCAATGGCTGAATATTCTTGAAAACAAAATCAGTAACCACAGCTTCAGCAGTCAGACCCTTCTCTTTCAGCAGTCCAACTTCAGCTAGCAACACACCGGCCTCAGCTACCTCCTGATCTGTGGGAGACTCGGTCCAGCTTGGGGTGCGAACGTCCGGCTGTCTTCCCGACCGGGAGGGGAGAGAATTCCCATAATTCTCAACTATGAACCACTCCAAGCGCCATCCCTTGATACTGTCCTTGAGAGGGATCTCGAGATATTCAGTCTTCCTCCCGCGGCGCATCTCCAAGCTGGCACCCCCAACCAACTGATGTTGTCCCCCGGCCATCCCAGGGCGACAATGATACAAGTATTTCCACAGACCGAAATGCGGCAGCACGCCAAGAAAGGCATCGCATAAATGAACGAAAATGGAGATTTGCAGGATTGAATTGGGGTTCAAATGGGTCAAGTTAAGATGGTAGAAATCAAGGAGGCCGCGAAAAAAGGGAGAAATGGGAAGGCCAAGGCCGCGGAGAAGGAAAGGGGCGTAAACAACGGACTCATGGGTATCCTCAGTTGGAACAGTAAACCCATGGCAAATCCGCTAAGAACAGAGTTCCCGCGGAGGAAGAACCCCGATGGATACGAGGTGGAGAAGTTCAGGCTCAGAAACGACGAACATGTGGTTACCTGCGAAAGGCAACTGGCTGTTGGGGTCGATTGGAGGAATCACCACAGCAGATGAACTCGAGGTCTTCCTCTTGGGCGCCATCTCGATTCAACCAGCGAGCGGAGTGGGAGGCGAATAGCAGAGAGGATTCGGAAGCGAGAAAGCAAGAACTAGGGCACGGAAAGCAAAGGCGGCTAAAAGCGCAGCACTTATGGGATATTCTCGAGCCAGATACCGTTTCAAAAAGTGCCCAGTCAGCACCCGGTGGTTATTTCTAAAACCCCAGCGTGCCATGTGGTCACCCGGCAGTTATCTCCAGAACACCGGTGCGCCACCTCATCACTCGGCTATCATCCTCAGAGTGGCTCGCGCGGCCTGCTATCACTCGGCGTTGCCTCCAAAACACCGATTTAGCATTCAGTTGCTCGGCATTGCCTCCAAAACGCCAACGTCGCCCTCCAGTCGCTCGGCGTTACCTCTAAAACGCCGATACCGTGTTTAGTCGCTCGACATTACATCTAAAATGCTGACGTCGCTTTCCAATCACTCGGTGTTGCCTCTAAAACGTTGATATAGTGTTCAGTTGCTCGGCGTTGCCTCCAAAACGCCGATGTCGCCCTTCAGTCGCTCGGTGTTACCTCTAAAACGCTGGCGTCGCCCTCTGAGATTGTCTCAAGTCGCCCGACAGTTATCTCTAAAACTCCGATATTGTGTTCGGTCACTCGGCAGTTACCTCTAAAGCGCCGACACCGTCTACAAGTTACTCGGCAGCTATTTCTAAAAGCATCAGTTTGATGCCCAAGTGATGCACTTACTGTCTCAAAGGAATCAGCTTCACAAACGAGCAGGACAATCATCAAGGAGAAGCCAACATCATTCTTTCATTAGAGAGGAAGATAACATACTTACAAATCAACTCTTTATGAGTTGATACTTCCCTACTACTACTACATTACATTATTGCTACTACTACTACACTACGCTATACTACTCTACCCTACTAACTACTACTACATTATTCTAACTATACTATACTAATATCTAAAAGACCAGTGGTGTCTAGCCACTGGCCCTGCTGCTGCCGCCGCCGCCCCTGGTGCTGCCCTTGCTACTGCCGCCCCGGTTGCTGTCCCTGCTGTCGCTGCCGTCACCGCCCTTGCTGCCGCCGCCGCCGCCCTTGCCGCTGCCGTCACCGTCGCCACCGCCGTCGTCGTCGTCGTTGTCCTCGTCCTCGCCGCCGCCTTCCGAGTCCTCCTCATCCGAGGAGTACTCCGACTCATCCGAGCCCTCGAGCCCAGAGCGCTCGACGACCCGGATGTACGTCCAGACCTCCGCCGTGAGCCTCTGGGAGTCGTCTGAGTCGTCAGACGACTCACGCAGGGGGATGGGAGCCGGGGACCCCTCAGACTCAGAGGAGAACTCCTCCTCTGAGTACTCCGAGTCACCAAACTCCTCCGATGGAGGAGTTGGCTCACGCTTGCGCTTGTTGTTCTTGCCCATGGTGGAAGCAAAACGAAGAGAAGAAAGGGAAGCAACAGAGAATAGCGAGAGATGTGAAAAAGCCAGAGAAACAACGGCGTTATTTATAGAAGGAGAAGGCAACTGCTCACCTCCAACCGCGGTCACTGAACAGTCGCAAAGCATTCAATAAGCACTTCAACCCGTCTGAAGACACGTCAGGCGGCTGACGCCGTTTCACGCAACACAACACCCATTGGGACTCCAGTCAACAGCGCGGAGGATATGATTACACCCGCCGTCACATCACATTGCTACTCAGAAGCAGCCGGCTAAAACACTCAGCGTACCAAGCCGTCCCTTGCCCACACCCATTGGGGGGGGGACGCCCAGGAATTATTAGTATATTTTTCAAAACGGTCACATCTGTGCAGGGCACGCAGTGAATACCTCAAGACAAAAATGAGATATCAGTAAGGATCAGAGGAAAGCCAAATATAGCCAGTGAAGTACAAAATATGGCCGACAGAAGTGACGTGAAGACTAGACAGAGAACGTTCATCAAACGTCCAATCAATCGCAGAGCAAATAAATTGCACTACCTAGCAAGATATGGAGGGATAGCGAACTCGGCTGCTAAAGACAAAATATATGCTGACCTCTGAAGCAAAATATTGATGACATAATGCTGACCTCCAAAGCATAATGCGAATAGCTTCGTGCCAATTTCTACAAACAGAAAGGATAATTTTCAGCAAAGAGACACAAAAGAAAGACCTTCGAATGGATTACCCTCAAAAATCCATTTGAAGGTCGGGGGCTACACCCATTGGGTGCACCTCCGGTGTACCCCATGGATTATCATTCCAAGCCAAGATAGGGCCGACTTCTAAGGCGTGGGATAAGATTAAAAGGCCAGCCCTCAACCAAAACGCAGGAGCACAAATGGAAATAATTTCTGGGGAAGACCTTCGAGTAGATTATTTTCTAAAAATCTACTCGAAGCTCGGGGGCTACACCCATTGGGTGCACCTCCAGCGCACCCAATGAAGTTCAGAATCCTATGAATTGAAATGCCGACCTCTAAGGCACAAGCACGAAACAAGGCTTCGGTCTACGAGTGATCAAAGCAGGAGAAGACAACAAGAAGTCATTTTATTCAAATCACCTGCAAGCTGGACCTGGGATCTTTGGGCTGATTACCTCTAAATTAACCCAAAGACCGGGGGCTTGTGGGGGATAGATATCCCCCGGGTCCACTAAAAGAGTAAAAGACCTCACGAAAGGCCCAAGGGCCCAATAAATCATAAGGTCATTCTTTCGTGGGCCTGGGGAGAGACAACCAGCAAAGCAGATCGACATGAGGCCGGATTGGTGCAAACCCGGACGACCCACAACGTCGAGCGAGCGACCACAACAGAGATCCGACTTTCCTGCGCAGGAGCCCCCATGCAACGGAGCCATGCGAGGATAAGTTGGCAGAACTACAGGGAGATAAACTCAAACAGTTCACTATCTTTTAGCTACATGTTGTTATCATATCCACATGTATTGCCCCACGGTCGAATATATAAGGCCTAGGGGGCACCCCTTCAGAACGATCGACCCTATTACTTAGCCACCCACATCAACTCTCTGCATTCTCCAGTTCAGAGAGCTCTCTTGTAACCTTGTCCACCAAGCATACTCACCAGGACGTAGGGTGTTACGCATCTCTAAGCGGCCCGAACCTGTAAACCTTGTCCACTGTCCCTCGTGCAATCGGCACGAACCATTTTGCTACAGTTGTCGACACCGTCCTACTCCTAAAAACACCTTGAGGGGCAACCCTGGGTGTGCGGTCGGACCCAAAACACCGACAGTGGGGGAACTTGTCGGTGTTTGGAACTGACAACGCACTACGGGGTATACCACGCAATGCTTTTGGGAGGACGACGATGTCGATAACAGCTCGATAGTTCGTACTAGGCACAATGTAACATATCAGATTATACCGGTTTGGGTCTGAAAGTCGCCTAGAGGGGGGTGAATAGGGCGAAACTGAAATTTACAAAGTTAATCACAACTACAAGCCGGGTTAGCATAAGAAATAATAATGAGTCCGAGAGAGAGGGCGCAAAACAAATCATAAGCGAATAAAGAGTGTGACACGTGGATTTGTTTTACCGAGGTTCGGTTCTTGCAAACCTACTCCTCGTTGAGGTGGTCACAAAGACCGGGTCTCTTTCAACCCTTTCCCTCTCTCAAACGGTCCCTCGGACCGAGTGAGCTTCTTCTTCTCAAACAATTGGAACACAAAGTTTCCGCAAGGACCACCACACAATTGGTGTCTCTTGCCTCAATTACAAGTGAGTTTGATCTCAAGAAAGATTGAGAAAGAAAAGAAGCAATCCAAGCGCAAGAGCTCAAAAGAACACAACAAATCTCTCTCACTAGTCACCAAAGCTTTGTGTGGAATTGGGAGAGGATTTGATCTCTTGAGTGTGTCTAGAATTGAATGCTAGAGCTCTTGTAAGTAGTTGGAAGGTGGAAAACTTGGATGACTTGAATGTGTGGTGGTTGGGGGTATTTATAACCCCAACCACCAAACTGGCCGTTTGGTGAAGGCTGCTGTCGACGGGCGCACCGAACAGTCCAGTGCGCCACCGGACACTGTCCGGTGCGCCAGCCACGTCACCAGGCCGTTGGGTTCCGAACGTTGGAGTTCTGACTTGTGGGCCCGCCTGGCTGTCCGGTGGTGCACCGGACAAGTCATGTAGACTGTCCGGTGTGCCACCCGCGCGTGCTCTGACTTCTGCGCGCGCTGGTGCGCATTTAATGCTGTAGTAGGTGACCGTTGGCGCGGAATAGCCGTTGCTCCGCTGGCTCACCGGACAGTCCGGTGTGCACCGGACATGTCCGGTGAATTATAGCGGAGTGGAAATCCGAAGCTGGCGAGTTCAGAGCCGCTCTCCTCTGGAGCACCGGACACTGTCCGGTGAATTATAGCGAAGCGTCCATGAGAATTCCCGAAGGTGTGAAGTTTGGCTTGAAGTCCCCTGGTATACCGAACACTGTCCGGTGCGCCAGACCAGGGCAGCCTTCGGTTATCCCTTGCTCTCTTTGTTGAATCCTTTTCTTGGTCTTTTTATTGGCTTATTGTGAACCTTTGGCACCTGTATAACTTATAGACTAGAGCAAACTAGTTAGTACAATTTATTTGTGTTGATCAATTCAACCACCAAAATCAATTAGGAAATAGGTGTAAGCCTAATTCCCTTTCAATCTCCCCCTTTTTGGTGATTGATGCCAACACAAACCAAAGCAAGTATAAAAGTGCATAATTGAACTAGTTTGCATAATGTAAGTGCAAAGGTTACTTAGAATTGAGCCAATATAAATGCTTATAAGATACACATGGATTGTTTCTTTAATTTTAACATTTTGGACCACACTTGCACCACATGTTTTGTTTTTGCAAATTCTTTTGTAAATTCTTTTCAAAGTCTTTTTGCAAATAGTCAAAGGTAAATAAATAAGATTTTGCGAAGCATTTTCAATATTTGAAATTTTCTCCCCTTGTTTCAAATGCTTTTCCTTTGACTAAACAAAACTCCCCCTCAATAAATTCCTCCTCTTAGTGTTCAAGAGGGTTTTGAAGTTAATTTTGAAGAGGGTATACCAATTTGAAATTATATCGCAAATAAGATACCAATTTGAAAATCCTTCTTTAAAACCAATTGAAAGACTAAAATTTTGAAATTGGTGGTGGTGCGGTTCTTCTGCTTTGGGCTCATTCTCTCTCTCCCCCTTTGGCATTAATCACCAAAAACGGAATCATTAGAGCCCTTTCAATAACTTTCTCCCCTTTTGGTAAAAGACATATGAGAGAAGATTATACCAAAAGACGGAGAGATGCTCGGAGCGACGGCGAGATGAGTTATGGAGTGGAGTGGAAGCCTGTTGTCTTCGCCGAAGACTCCAATTCCCTTTCAATACGCCTATGACTTGGTTTGAAATTCACTTGAAAACACATTAGTCATAGCATATATGAAAGAGACATGATCAAAGGTATATTTATGAGCTATGTGTGCAAGTCAACAAAAGAAGTTCCTAGAATCAAGAATATTTAGCTCATGCCTAAGTTTGTTAAAAGTTTGTTCATCAAGTGGCTTGGTAAAGATATCGGCTAATTGATCTTTAGTGTTAATATATGCAATCTCGATATCTCCCTTTTGTTGGTGATCCCTTAGAAAATGATATCGAATGGCTATGTGTTTAGTGCGGCTATGCTCAACGGGATTATCCGCCATGCGGATTGCACTCTCATTATCACATAGAAGAGGAACTTTGGTTAATTTGTAACCATAGTCCCTAAGGGTTTGCCGCATCCAAAGTAATTGTGCGCAACAATGGCCTGCGGCAATGTACTCGGCTTCGGCGATAGAAAGAGCGACGGAATTTTGCTTCTTTGAAGCCCAAGACACCAAGGATCTTCCCAAGAACTGGCAAGTCCCCGATGTGCTCTTTCTATTAATCTTACACCCCGCCCAATCGGCATCTGAATAACCAATTAAATCAAATGTGGATCCCCTAGGATACCAAAGCCCAAACTTAGGAGTAAAAGCCAAATATCTCAAGATTCGTTTTACGGCCGTAAGGTGAGTTTCCTTAGGGTCGGCTTGGAATCTTGCACACATGCATACGGAAAGCATAATATCCGGTCGAGATGCACATAAATAGAGTAAAGAGCCTATCATCGACCGGTATACCTTTTGATCGACGGATTTACCTTCCGTGTCTAGGTCGAGATGCCCATTGGTTCCCATGGGTGTCTTGATGGGCTTGGCATCCTTCATCCCAAACTTGTTTAGAATGTTTTGAGTGTACTTCGTTTGGCTAATGAAGGTGCCCTCTTGGAGTTGCTTCACTTGAAATCCCAAGAAGTACTTCAACTCCCCCATCATCGACATCTCGAATTTTTGTGTCATGATCCTACTAAATTCCTCACATGTAGATTTGTTAGTAGACCCAAATATAATATCATCAACATAAATTTGGCATACAATCAAATCATTGTCAAGAGTTTTAGTAAATAAAGTAGGATCGACTTTTCTGACTTTGAAGCCATTAGCAATAAGGAAATCTCTAAGGCATTCATACCATGCTCTTGGGGCTTGCTTGAGCCCATAAAGCGCCTTAGAGAGTTTATAGACATGGTTAGGGTACTCACTATCTTCAAAGCCGGGAGGTTGCTCAACATAGACCTCTTCCTTGATTGGTCCGTTGAGGAAGACACTCTTCACGTTCATTTGATAAAGCTTGAAGCCATGGTAAGTAGCATAGGCTAATAATATGCGAATTGACTCAAGCCTAGCTATGGGTGCATAGGTTTCACCGAAATCCAAACCTTCGACTTGGGAGTATCCTTTGGCCACAAGTCGAGCTTTATTCCTTGTCACCACACCGTGCTCGTCTTGCTTGTTGCGGAAGACCCACTTGGTTCCTACAACATTTTGATTAGGACGTGGAACCAAATGCCATGCCTCGTTCCTAGTGAAGTTGTTGAGCTCCTCTTGCATCGCCACCACCCAATCCGAATCTTGAAGTGCTTCCTCTACCCTGTGTGGCTCAATAGAGGAAACAAACGAGTAATGTTCACAAAAATGTGCAACACGAGATCTAGTGGTTACCCCCTTATGAATGTCGCCGAGGATGGTGTCGACAGGGTGATCTCGTTGGATTGCTTGGTGGACTCTTGGGTGTGGCGGTCTTGGTTCTTCATCCTCCTTGTCTTGATCATTTGCATCTCCCCCTTGATCATTGCCGTCATCTTGAGGTGGCTCATCTCTTTGATCTACTTCTTCATCAACTTGAGCCTCATCTTCATTTTGAGTTGGTGGAGATGTTTGCGTGGAGGAGGATGGTTGATCTTGTGCATTTGGAGGTTCTTCGGATTCCTTAGGACACACATCCCCAATGGACATGTTCCTTAGCGCGATGCACGGAGCCTCTTCATCACCTATCTCATCAAGATCAACTTGCTCTACTTGAGAGCCGTTAGTCTCATCAAACACAACGTCACAAGAAACTTCAACTTGTTTAGAGGACTTGTTAAAGACTCTATATGCCCTTGTGTTTGAATCATATCCTAGTAAAAAGCCTTCTACAGTCTTAGGAGCAAATTTAGATTTCCTACCTCTTTTAATAAGAATAAAGCATTTGCTACCAAAGACTCTAAAATATGAAATATTGGGCTTTTTACCAGTTAGGAGTTCGTATGATGTCTTCTTGAGGATTCGGTGTAGATATAACCGGTTGATAGCATAGCAAGCGGTGTTAACCGCCTCCGCCCAAAACCAATCCGACGTTTTGTACTCATCAAGCATGGTTCTTGCCATGTCCAATAGAGTTCTATTCTTCCTCTCCACTACACCATTTTGTTGTGGGGGTGTAGGGAGAAGAGAACTCATGCTTGATTCCCTCCTCCTCAAGGAAGCCTTCAATTTGAGAGTTCTTGAACTCTGTTCTATTGTCGCTTCTAATTTTCTTGATCCTTAAGCCGAACTCATTTTGAGCCCGTCTCAAGAATCCCTTTAATATCTCTTGGGTATGAGTTTTTTCCTGCAAAAAGAACACCCAAGTGAAGCGAGAATAATCATCCACAATAACTAGACAGTACATACTTCCGCCGATGCTTATGTAAGCAATCGGGCCGAATAGATCCATGTGTAGGAGCTCCAGTGGCCTGTCATTCGTCATGATGTTCTTGTGTGGATGATGAGCAGCAACTTGCTTCCCTGCTTGGCATGCGCTACAAATCCTGTCTTTCTCAAAATGAACATTTGTTAATCCTAAAATGTGCTCTCCCTTTAGAAGCTTATGAAGATTCTTCATCCCAACATGTGCTAGTCGGCGATGCCAGAGCCAGCCCATGTTAGTCTTAGCAATTAAGCAAGTGTCGAGTTCAGCTCTATCAAAATTTACTAAGTATAGCTGACCCTCTAACACTCCCTTAAATGCTATTGAATCATCACTTCTTCTAAAGACAGTGACACCTACATCAGTAAAAAGACAGTTGTAGCCCATTTGACATAATTGAGAAACGGAAAGCAAATTGTAATCTAAAGAATCTACAAGAAAACATTGGAAATGGAATGGTCAGGTGATATAGGAATTTTACCCAATCCTTTGACCAAACCTTGATTACCATCCCCGAATGTGATAGCTCGTTGGGGATCTTGGTTTTTCTCGTAGGAGGAGAACATCTTCTTCTCCCCAGTCATATGGTTTGTGCACCCGCTATCGATGATCCAACTTGAGCCCCCGGATGCATAAACCTACAAAACAAGTTTAGTTCTTGACTTTAGGTACCCAAATGGTTTTGGGTCCTTTGGCATTAGACACAAGAACTTTGGGTACCCAAACACAAGTCTTTGACCCCTTGTGTTTGCCCCCAATATATTTGGCAACTATTTTACCGGATTTGTTAGTTAAAACATAAGATGCATCAAAAGTTTTAAATGAGATGCTATGTTCATTTGATGCACTAGGAGTTTTCTTCTTAGGCAACTTAGCACGGGTTGGTTGCCTAGAACTAGATGTCTCACCCTTATACATAAAAGCATGGTTAGAGCCAGAGTTAGACTTCCTAGAATGAATTCTCCTAATTTTGCTCTCAGGATAACCGGCAGGGTACAAAATGTAACCCTCGTTATCTTGAGGCATGGGAGCCTTGCCCTTAACAAAGTTGGACAATTTCTTAGGAGGGGCATTAAGTTTGACATTGCCTCCCTGTTGGAAACCAATGCCATCCTTAATGCCAGGGCGTTTCCCTCTATAAAGCATGCTTCTAGCAAATTTAAACTTTTCGTTTTCTAGGTCATGCTCGACAATTTTAGCATCTAACTTTGCTATATGATCATTTTGTTGTTTAATTAAAGCCATGTGATCATGAATAGCATCAATGTTAACATCTCTACATCTAGTGCAAATAGTAGTGTGTTCAATGGTAGATGTAGAGGGTTTGCAAGAATTAAGTTCAACAATCTTGGCACGCAATATATCATTTTTATCCCTAAGATCGGAAATTGTAATATTGCAAACATCAAGTTCTTTAGCCTTAGCAAGCAAATTTTTATTTTCATTCCTAAGGCTAGCAAGAGTAATGTTTAATTCTTCAATCTTAGCAAGCAAATTATCATTATCATTTCTAAAATTGGGAATTAAAGCATCACAAACATTTGAATCAACCTTAGCTAACAAATTAGCATTCTCATTTCTAAGGTTGTCTATAGTCTCATGGCAAGTGCTTAGCTCACTAGATAGTTTTTCACCTTTTTCTACTTCTAGAGCGTAAGCATTTTTAACTTTAACATGCTTCTTTTTTCTTTAATAAGAAAGTCCTCTTGGGAGTCCAAGAGATCATCCTTCTCATGGATAGCACTAATCAATTCATTTAATTTTTCTTTTTGTTGCATGTTTAAGTTGGCAAAAAGAGTACGCAAATTATCTTCCTCATCACTAGCATTATCATCGCTAGAGGACTCATATCTAGTGGAGGATTTGGATTTAACCTTCTTCTTTTTGCCGTCCTTTGCCATGAGGCACTTGTGGCCGACGTTGGGGAAGAGAAGACCTTTGTTGATGGCGATGTTTGCGGCGTCCTCGTCGTCGGAGGAGTCACTAGAGCTTTCGTCAGAGTCCCACTCGCGACAAACATGGGCATCGCCGCCCTTCTTCTTGTAGTACCTCTTCTTCTCCTTTCTTCTCCCCTTCTTGTCATCGCCCCTGTCACTGTCACTAGATAAAGGACATTTTGCAATAAAATGACCGGGCTTACCACATTTGTAGCAAACTTTCTTGGAGCGGGGCTTGTAGTCTTTCCCCCCTCCTTTGTTTGAGGATTTGGCGGAAGCTCTTAATGACGAGCGCCATTTCCTCATTGTCGAGCTTTGAGGCGTCGATTGGTTGTCTACTCGGTGTAGACTCCTCCTTCTTCTTGTCACACCCGGTTTTAGAAGGCAAACCAAATGCGAACCATGTACGTGCCAGGATCAGCAATTCACGTACACAACAGTTACATAACATGGACATCATCACACAATGCTCAAATAGTATTAAAAAAGGGAAATAATAGTCGATTACATCATGATGTCTGAGACAACCACATAGTCTTTACAATAAATCAAAGTGCGAAAAATAAACGTAGATAAACGCGGCCTTCACAGGCAGCCGACTGGGGGTTGCCGCTAACCCAAGTCTAGAACTCATCATAATCTTGGAACTCCTGGAAGTCTTCTTCCACAGCTTCATCTTCTCCTGAGCAGTGGTTGCAATGCTGACAACCTGGGGAGGGAGGGTTTGGTGTGTAGAGCAAGGGTGAGTACACATCAACATACTCAGCAAGTATCCTGTTTGGCTGTAGTGGACTAGCTTTATGTGGGGGATAAGTCAAGCAGTTGCTTTTAGTTGGTCAGATTATTATTTACTAATAGAAAGCCAGATTTTAGCATTAACCCAAGTTATTAGCCCGATGTACCCTTTCCAAACGGAAAGAATACCACTTACCAGCACCATAGTCATAACCAAAACCATCAGTCTCATTGCCACCTGTAACCCAAAATGTCTCTGATCAAGTACCACTAATAACTGGAGCTCCCTTGGCCGCTCATAACCGCGAGCACGGCTGATATATCAGTTTTCAAACACTCTGCAGAGGTTGTGCACTTTACCCACAAGCCGTGATTCCCTTTCTGCCCGGAGATCATGACTCTCCATTGATCACTATCAAGGTGACCCAGCAGGGCATCACTATGTAGCCTTTACAAAGACTCCCCGGGGCTGTAGCCGCCCGTTAGGTTTCCTAAATGCACCGCACTCCTCCCCAAGGGGCGAACCCAAACTTGGCAGAGCGAGCCGCATACACCGAGCCCCATTGACGGCACGACGGCTAAGCGAACTACACCCCGGATCCTCTAATTATTCAGCTAAGGGAACCCCATTCCACCCTCATGGTTGCACTGTTTTCCCGGGCGGTCATCCAAAGAACAGGTCCTTACGGAGAGGCACTCGAGAAAACCGCTCGAGCCCCCTTAAAGGCCACAAGTATAACATCATAATAAGAGAAGGGAAAACAGCGTATCATAGATAATCTCATCATGTTCATTGATTAGAGTTGAGCAATAGCATAAAGCTAAACAATAATAATCCAACCCAAATAGGTAAACAAGGACATGGATAATAAAACTAGTCAATCCTTAGACATAAATGTGTAATGCGGGAGGTGAATTAAAGAATGAATAGGACAGAGATAGGTCAAGGGACACTTGCCTCCACCAACCGACTGCTGCTCAGGGGCTTCTCCTGCGAGTTCTTCGGGCTCCTCGACCGAATCGTTCTCTATGCGATTGCAAGCATACATACATCCATCCATTCAAATTAGGAAACAAACAGTACACCATACAAGAGAACAAATAAAGTAAATATGCATAGAATATCACATACGATAATGAATTTACCATGGTTAGAAAGAGGCGGGGAAAGGTCTCGCGAGGGTCAAGGCTTATGCTCGAGGCGCATTACGGGTAGACGAATAACTAGACGCTACGTGCTTTAGTTCTACTTAGCTCCAATTAGTTCTAACAAAAGGATTAGCTACATGCATAACTCGAATCATGACCATTTTCAATTGATCGACATTGGATGAGGTAGATAATTACTTACATGTATTAACTAACGTAAACAATTTCTAATTTGGGTTTCCATTTATTGATTACATAACATGATCACTACGCACGGAATGCACAGGGGGGTAGACGGGTGGCTCGGGGTAGACGATCGTGTCGCGAACGAGTCGCGCACGCGTCGGGGCCGCGCGCTGGCCGAGCTCGAGGCCGCGCGCCAAAGGTACACTGGGCCGAGCTCGAGGCCGCGCCGAGGCCATCACGACGCGAGCAGGGCACGCCGGCGGCACGCCGGGGCGGGCGGGCGAACACGGGCGACGGCGACGTCGCGGACAGGGGAGCGCGTCAAGCCGCCATGGCCGGGACGGCCGGGCCGGCGGGCGCGGCCGGGCGAGGCCGCGTCGAGCGCGGGGCGAGGCCGGGCGGCACGGGGCGAGGCCGGGCGCGGCCGGGGGCGACGAGCAGGGGGCGGGCTCGCCGGGGCGGGGCCGGGCGCGGCCGGACATGGTCGGACGGGGCGAGCGCGCCCACGGCGCGGGGGAGGGCGCCGACGAGAGGGGGAAGGAGGAGGAAGGGGAGGGAGAAGAGGGGAGGGGGAGGGAGGGCCTCACCGTGGGCGGGGAGGGCGGCGGCGGCGGTGGCTCGGGCGAGCAGGGGAGGGCGGCGACGGCTAGGGCAGGGGAGAGGGAGTTGGGGAAGGGGAGGGGTATGACAGGCAGGGCCCGTGGGAAGGGGATTTTTTTGGGGGGAAGGGGGGGGGCGCGTGAGGCCGGCTGGGCCGCCGCGGGGCCCACGCGGGAAGGGGGGGGCCACGTGGGAAGGGGGGCGCGTGAGGCCGGCTGGGCCGGATGGCCAGCTGGGCCGGGGGCCGACTGGACCGCCGCGGGGCCAACGCGGGAAGGGGGGGAAAGGCCGGCTGGGCCGGCTGGGCTGCGCGCGCCAAGGGGGGGGGGCTGGGCCAAAAGGGGAGATGAGGGAGGAGAGAGAAAAGAAAGGTTTTCCTTTTTTTATATCTATTTTCTATATAAATGCTTTCACACTTTCAAACAACCAAAAAAAGTGCATGGTTCGGCATGATGCAGCAAATCAAGGAAATTAACTCTAGGGTTTACTAACTTAAAGTTTTGAAGACGGGTGAGGTTTTAGCGAAAAGAAATGGGAAAGAGAGGTAACACCCGAATTTGGAGAGTGAAGAAAAGAAAAGAATTCAACTCCAAAAAATTCGGGGTGTCACAAACCTATCCCCCTTAAAAGAATCTCGCCCTCGAGATTCAGGGTTGGCTAGCAAAGAGCTCAGGGTATTTGGCCATCAGATCATCTTCACGCTCCCAGGTTGCTTCTTACTCAGAGTGATGACTCCATCTGACTTTGCACATTCTGATGGTCTTCCTTCGAGTGACTCTGTCTGCGGTCTCAAGGATTTGCGTTGGCTTCTCAACGTAGGTCAAGTCCTCCTGGACTTCAAGACCTTCAACTGGCAACTGCTCTTCTGGCACTCGTAGACACTTCTTCAACTGAGACACATGAAAAACATCATGCACGGCAGACAAATTCTCTGGCAAACTGAGCTGATAGGCCACTTCTCCACGCCTTGAGAGAATTTGGTACGGACCAATGTAGCGGGGTGCTAGCTTGCCTTTGACTCCGAATCTTCTGACTCCTCTGATCGGTGACACTTTCAGATAGACGAAGTCTCCGACTTCGAAACTCAGCTCTCTTCTTCTTGTGTCTGCATAGCTTCGCTGTCTTGACTGCGCTATCTTCAGATTCTCTCGAACCATCTTGATGTTCTCTTCGGCTTCAAGCAGAATGTCTGGCCCGAACACTTGCTTTTCTCCAGGCTGATCCCATTACAATGGAGTTCTACAACTCCTTCCATAAAGCGCCTGAAATGGTGACATCTTCAAACTGGCCTGGTAACTGTTGTTATAGGAAAACTCTGCATAAGGCAATCTCTTATCCCATCCGGACTGATCTTGCAACGCACAGGCTCTCAACATGTCTTCCAGAATTTGATTGGTTCTTTCGGTTTGACCATCTGTCTGCGGATGATAGGCTGAACTGAAATTCAGATGCGTGCCCAAGGCTTCATGCAGCTGCTGCCAGAAATGAGAGGTGAACTGCGTTCCTCTGTCTGACACTATCTTCTTTGGCACACCATGAAGGCAAACGATCCGAGACATATACAACTCTGCCAATACTGCACTGCTGTAGTTGGTCTTGACAGGTATGAAGTGGGCTGACTTGGTCAAGCGGTCCACTACTACCCAAATGGAATTGTAGCCGGCTCGAGTGCGAGGCAATCCGACTATGAAGTCCATACCGATTTCATCCCATTTCCACTGAGGAATTTGCAACGGTTGCAACAATCCAGCAGGTCTCTGGTGCTCTGCCTTGATCCGTCGACAACTATCACACATAGCCACATGCTCTGCAATTTCCCTCTTCATTCCGTACCACCAGAATTTCTTCTTCAGATCCTGATACATCTTCTCACTACCAGGGTGAATCGAATAGGCTGTCTCATGAGCTTCCTTGAGGATCAACTCCCGAATGGATTGGACATTGGGAACGCACAAGCGGTCTTTGAACCATATCACACCTTCTGCATCTTCCCGAAAATCTTTGCCTCTGCCATCTAGAATCAGTCGCCGGATCTCACTGATCTTCTCATCATTCTTCTGTGCTTCTTTGATTTCTCGCTCCAATGTAGGTTCCAACTCAACTGTGACTCCTCGCGAATTATTTAGAAATCCGAGACTCAACCTGTCAAACTCTTTGGCCAACTCATAAGGCATCGGACGAGCGATCATCAGATTGATCTGACTCTTCCTGCTCAAAGCATCTGCCACTACGTTCGCTTTGCCTGGATGGTAGTGAATCTCCAACTCATAGTCTTTGATCAACTCTAACCATCTTCGCTGCCTCATATTCAACTCTGACTGAGTGAATATGTACTTCAGACTCTTGTGGTATGTGTAAACATCGCATTTCTGTCCATACAGATAGTGCCTCCATGTCTTCAGTGCGTGAACCACTGCTGCCAACTCTAGGTCATGGATTGGGTAATTCTTCTCATGAACTTTCAGCTGTCAGGACGAGTAGGCCACAACTCTTCCCTCTTGCATCAACACGCATCCCAAACCGGTGTAACAAGCATCACAATACACCGAGAAGGGCTTGTGCACATCAGGCAAGACTAGGACAGACGCTGTTGTCAACTTCTCTTTCATTGCTTCGAAGGCCTCTTGGCATTTTTGGGTCCAATTAAACTCAACCTTGTTGCCTAGCAACGCTGTCATTGGTTTCGCAATCTTCGAAAACCCTTCAATGAATCGCCGATAATATCCGGCCATTCCAATGAAGCTCTTGATTCCTCGAGCATCTGTTGGCGCTTTCCAATTCAGAATGTCTGCCACTTTCTTCGGATCCACAGCCAATCCTTCTTTGTTGATTATGTGACCCAAGAACAGGACTTCACTGATCCAGAACTCGCACTTGCTCAACTTGGCATACAACTGGTGCTCTCGCAATCTCTGCAATACCATCCTCAAATGATCTGCATGCTCTTCTTCGCTTTGAGAATAAACCAAAATGTCATCGATGAATACCACCACAAACTTATCAAGATAATCCATGAATACACTGTTCATCAGAATCATGAAGAAGGCTGGCGCATTGGTCAAACCAAAATACATCACAGTGAACTCATACAAACCATACTTGGTAATGAATGCCGTCTTCGGAATATCCGAAGGTCGGATCCCGAGCTGATGATAACCTGACCTCAGATCTATCTTGGAGAACACACTGGCTCCTCTCAACTGGTCAAACAGATCTTCTATTCTGGGCAAAGGGTACTTGTTCTTGATCGTGACTTCATTCAAAGCTCGGTAATCGATGCACATCCTTTTGGTGCCATCTTTCTTCTCCACAAATAGGACAGGGGCGGCCCAAGGCGAGGTGCTTGGCCGGATGTAACCTTTCTCTGACAGCTCATCAATCTGCTTCTTAAGTTCAACCAACTCTGGTCCGGATATTCTGTAAGCTCTCTTAAAGATGGGGGCGGTTCCAGGAAGAAGCTCTATGGCAAACTCAACTTTCCACTCTGGTGGCATGCCCGGTAAGTCCTTGGGAAACACATCTAGAAACTCAGACACAATCTTGATCCTCTCAATTGGGTCTGGTTCACTGCTATCGACAGCCATCTGATAACAACTTCCTTTCTTTGGCTCAGGCGGGACTAACTCGGTCACCACTTCCTCTCCTAGTGGGGACACCAACTTGATTGTCCTTGGATCACAACTGATGACTGCCTGGTACTTATCTAGCCAATTCATCCCTAGGATGACATCTATTCCCTAAGTACCCATTACTATGAGGTTGGCGGGAAACGCTACCCCCCTTATTTCCACACTTATATTCAAACATATGCTATCGGCTCGGATTCTACCACCGGCTGAGTCAATTTGAATGGGGGTTGACATGGTAGTAATTGGAAGATTATGTGCTTCTACCCATGATGCAGTAATGAAAGAATGTGTTGCTCCAGTATCAAATAACACTTCTGCAATATGGGAGTCGACTGGGAACATACCTACTATCATGCCGGGGGTCTCCTGAACTGCTTCAGCCTCCAAGTGGTTCAGTCTCCCATGATTATAACGCGGCTAAGAGCGGTTGCCTGCTCCAGGCTGAGACACATTCTGCTTCGCTGGGGCATTGGGGCCTGACTGCTGCTGGGCTGCCTTCTTCGGACATTGCATCACCCAATGGCCTTGCTCTCCACAGTGGAAACATGCCCTGTTTCCAACTTGAGCTGGTGCTGCCTGATTGTTCTGCTGGTTTGCTAGGGCAGGAAGACGATGTGCTTGCTGATTCTGCCTCTGGAACTGACCTCCTGACTGATTGCTCTGATGATTCTGATACTGGTGCTAAGGATACTGCCTTTGGAACTGCTGATGTTGCTGAGGTGGACGTTGGTTCTGCCTGAACTACTGAGGTTGATTGCCTGAGAAACGAGGACGGTTGCTGCTTCCAGGCTGAGGTCCACTGATCTTGCGCTTACGATCCTCCATCTCCTTACGCTTCCTCTCTGTCATGATTGCTCTGTCAATCAGGTGCTGGAATGTCGGAAAGGTATGATTCATCAGCTGATAGTGCAGAGGGTCAACCAAGCCTCTCAGGAAATGGTACTGTCGCTTGGCGTCGGTGTTGACATCTTTAGGAGCATAGCGAGACAATTGCAGAAACCTGTCTCGATACTCACTGACTGACATCGACCCTTGCTTAAGGGCCAGGAACTCCTCCTTCTTCACTGTCATCAGACCTGCAGGAACATGGTACTGACGAAAGCTACCTCTGAACTCTACCCAGGTGATGGCGTCGGGGTTGGCATGAGTGGCGAGATAAGACTCCCACCATGACTGAGTTGCTCCTCTCAACAGACGAGAACCATACAAGACTTTCTCCCTGTCATCACACTGAGCGGTGTGCAACTCCCGCTCCACAGTGCGCAGCCAGTCTTCAGCATCCATGGGGTCAGAAGAATGAGCAAACGTTGGTGGATGACCTCTCATGAATTCAGCACGCTTGTACCTGGGCATCTGAGGCATCTGAGGCTGAGGTGGGGCCTGCTGCTGCTGCTGAATGGCGGTCAGAGTCTGACCGATGGCCTGGACTGCCTGAGTCTGCATCAGAAACATCTGCTCGATGGACATCGGGGGCGGGGGTGGCAGGTGCTGTTGCTGGGGCACCTCATCCTACTGAGCGGCTCGCTCCTGCTGAGCACGCCTTCCTACTCTGCGCCTGTTCTCTGACATCTGCAGAATGCAACCACACATCAGAACTGATCTGGCAAATCTTGTAGCATAAGAAAAGAGTATAGAATCCTTCAACAGTACTGAACAGATGAGCATCTTCACTGATCTCCAACACAGACCACACAGCTTCTCAGATAAAGAGGAAAGTGGAATAAAAGGTTTCCCAACTATATAACTAACTCCATTAACATAATAGGTAAACCAAAATGTAGGGGATACCCACACTCTGGTGACAGTCATTACATAGATCCAAACCAAACATAGTTCATCATGACAAACATAAATGCACAGGATATAGCAAACTACCATGTCTAACTAAGACTAACTAAAAGCGAGACTAACGCTAAGATTGTAGCTTCTACGTATATATTTTGTATTAATTACAAGATCTAACTCTAACGAGCTATGGTTCTAGATTTATCTTGGTCTTGCAGTCGGGATTGCCATAAGACTGGCGTCCACGCCGAGGTGAGCGGTACGGGTGCTGAGTCCCGACGGGAGCGGGTGAACCATCATCCAGGTGACGACGTTCCGCGCGCTCAGCCCGCAGCAGGGCGATCTCAGCACGAGCCCTACTCAGCTCGTCTAGCGCATGGTCCAGCTCCGTGTTTAGCACGGCGGCTAGGTTGACTGTGCTGCTCAACCTAGGATTGTCCTCACCGACAGGTGAAACAATCATGCCTTCTGTGCTGCCAGATGGACGGCGGGGGTAGTACTTCAGGTTGAGATCGTCAGCTACCCCACCGAGAACCGAGCAGTAGTGCGAAAGCGCACGCCGTGCAACATCTTGCATGGTCGCCTCAGCTGAGTCCCGCTCAGAGATAGAATAGTGCTCTGAGCAGACCTCAGCACCTTGGAGACTGTTCTCCGGACGGCGCACCAAGCAGGTCGCCTCCCAGCGGTCCGGGTAGACCCCGCGACTATGCTGGTAGACCACACAGCGATACTCGATGGACCAGGTACGCCGGTTAAGTGCCCGACGTAGCAGGGTGTCGAGCGCATCATGGAAGTGACACCCGCGAGCAGCGTCGCGAGTGATGGGTCGAGCAACCCATCCTTCCGGTTCCTGGTTAGCAGAGAAGTCGGTGTCGTGGCTCGAGCTGTCGTCGCCACCTCCGTCATCTGGGTCTCCTCCAGCAGCTACTCTAGAAGTTGGGGCGCCCAGTGGTGGTGCAGGGGGCGCCTCAAGGGGAAGCACAGGGGAGCAGCTCCTCACGGACTCTATCTCCTGGTGGAGCGAGAAAGAAGAACCCTACTGCTCCTGTCGTCGACGCTCCTGCTCCTCATGTAGGCGGTGGTGCAGTCTCTCCAAGTGGCTGGACTGTCCGGCCACGGGACGGCGAAGCGGACGCTCAGCAAGGCGGGAGGGTAAGAAGGGGATGACGAACTTTCGTGCAGTGTGTCTAAGACGAGCCATCTACAAAAGACACCGCAAGCAAAAGAGTGAGAACAGAATTAATATGACCAGCAAGTAATGAACCAAAAATAAATGAAGGATTAGAAATAAACATAATTTTCAGCAAGGTATAACATATAGTAGAACATAGGTTTGGTCGGTATGACCAACTTTTGAAGGGATATCAAAGTCAAGGCAGGGACAGAGGTCTATAGTCCTTAGAACGACCATTCTATTCTAGGTTAGCGGTCTACAGTCAGCACGACTTTGATACCACTTATGTCACACCCGGTTTTAGAAGGCAAACCGAATGTGAACCATGTACGTGCCAGGATCAGCAATTCACGTACACAGCAGTTACATAACATGGACATCATCACACAGTGCTCAAATAGTATTAAAAAGGGAATAATAGTCGATTACATCATGATGTCTGAGACATCCACATAGTCTTTACAATAAATCAAAGTGCGAAAAAGAAACGTAGATAAACGTGGCCTTCACAGGCAGCCGACTGGGGGTTGCCGCTAACCCAAGTCTAGAACTCATCATAATCTTGGAACTCCTGGAAGTCTTCTTCCACAACTTCATCTTCTCCTGAGCAGTGGTTGCAATGCTGACAACCTGGGGAGGGGGGGTTTGGTGTGTAGAGCAAGGGTGAGTACACATCAACATACTCAGCAAGTATCCTGTTTATCTGTAGTGGACTAGCTTTATGTGGGGGATAAGTCAAGCAGTTGCTTTTAGTTGGTCAGATTATTATTTACTAATAGAAAGCCAAGTTTTAGCATTAACCCAAGTTATTAGCCCGATGTACCCTTTCCAAACGAAAAGAATACCACTTACCAGCACCATAGTCATAACCAAAACCATCAGTATCATTGCCACCTGTAACCCAAAATGTCTCTAATCAAGTACCACTAATCACTGGAGCTCCCTTGGCCGCTCATAACCGCGAGCACGGCTGATATATCAGTTTTCAAACACTCTGCAGAGGTTGTGCACTTTACCCACAAGTCGTGATTCCCTTTCTGCCCGGAGATCATGACTCTCCATTGATCACTACCAAGGTGACCCAGCAGGGCATCACTACGTAGCCTTTACAAAGACTCCCCGGGGCTGTAGCCGCCCGTTAGGTTTCCTAAATGCACCGCACTCCTCCCCAAGTGGCGAACCCAAACTTGGCAGAGCGAGCCGCATACACCGAGCCCCATTGACGGCACGACGGCTAAGCGAACTACACTCCGGATCCTCTAATTATTCAGCTAAGGGCACCCCATTCCACCCTCATGGTTGCACTGTTTTCCCGGGCGGTCATCCAAAGAACAGGTCCTTACGGAGAGGCACTCGAGAAAACCGCTCGAGCCCCCTTAAAGGCCACAAGTATAACATCATAATAAGAGAAGGGAAAACAACGTATCATAGATAATCTCATCATGTTCATTGATTAGAGTTGAGCAATAGCATAAAGCTAAACAATAATAATCCAACCCAAATAGGTAAACAAGGACATGGATAACAAAACTAGTCAATCCTTAGGCATAAATGTGTAATGCGGGAGGTGAATTAAAGAATGAATAGGACAGAGATAGGTCAAGGGACACTTGCCTCCACCAACCGACTGCTGCTCAGGGGCTTCTCTTGCGAGTTCTTCGGGCTCCTTGACCGAATCGTTCTCTATGCGATTGCAAGCATACATACATCCATCCATTCAAATTAGGAAACAAACAGTACACCATACAAGAGAACAAATAAAGTAAATATGCATAGAATATCACATACGATAATGAATTTACCATGGTTAGAAAGAGCCGGGGAAAGGTCTCGCGAGGGTCAAGGCTTATGCTCGAGGCGCATTACGGGTAGACGAATAACTAGACGCTACGTGCTTTAGTTCTACTTAGCTCCAATTAGTTCTAACAAAAGGATTAGCTACATGCATAACTCGAATCATGACCATTTTCAGTTGATCGACATTGGATGAGGTAGATAATTACTTACATGTATTAACTAACGTAAACAATTTCTAATTTGGGTTTCCATTTATTGATTACATAACACGATCACTACGCACGGAATGCATAGGGGGGTAGACGGGTGGCTCGGGGTAGACGATCGTGTCGCGAACGAGTCGCGCACACGTCGGGGCCGCGCGCTGGCCGAGCTCGAGGCCGCGCGCCAAAGGTACACTGGGCCGAGCTCGAGGCCGCGCCGAGGCCATCACGATGCGAGCAGGGCACGCCGGCGGCACGTCGGGGCGGGCGAACACGGGCGACGGCGACATCGCGGATAGGGGAGCGCGTCGAGCCGCCATGGCCGGGACGGCCGGGCGAGGCCGCGGCGAGCGCGGGGCGAGGCCGGGCGCGGCCGGGGGCGACGAGCAGGGGGCGGGCTCGCCGGGGCGGGTGAAAGGGAATTACGCTTACACCTAGTTCCTATATAATTTTGGTGGTTGAATTGCCCAACACAAATCTTTGGACTAACTAGTTTGCTCTAGTGAATAAGTTATACAGGTGTCAAAGGTTCACATCAAGCCAATTAAAAAGACCAAAGTTGGGTTCAAATAGAGAGCTAAAGGCATCCCGGAAGACTCCCTGGTCTGGCGCACCAGACTGTCCGGTGGCGCACCGGACAGTGTCCGGTGCACCAGGAGGACTCGCGCTGAACTCCTCAGCCTCGGGATTTTCCTGGAGCCGGCACGCTATAATTCACCGGACTGTCCGGTGTACACCGGACAGTGTTCGGTGCTCCAAAGAAGGCACGGCTCCGGAACTCGCCAGTCTCGGGAATTCGCGGAGGCTGCTCCGCTATAATTCACCGGACATGTCCGGTGTGCACCGGACTGTCCGGTGCATCCTCGGAGCAACGGCTACTTCGGCGCCAACGGCTACCTGCTGTGCATTTAATGCGCGCGCAGCGCGCGCAGAAGGCAGGCGAGCCCATACCGGCGCACCGGACAGTGAACAGTTCATGTCCGGTGCGCCACCGGACATCGAGGCAGGCTCAGAAGTCAGAACTCCAACGGTCAAGTTCCAACGGCACTAATGACGTGGCTGGGGCACCGGACATGTCCGGTGTGCACCGGACTGTCCGGTGCGCCATCAAACAGACAGCCCCACCAACGGTCATGTTTGGTGGTTGGGGCTATAAATACCCCAACCACCCCACCATTCATGCATCCAAGTTTTCCACTTCCCAACTACTTACAAGAGCTCTAGCATTCAATTCTAGACACACCAAAGAGATCAAATCCTCTCCAAATTCCACACAACGCCCTAGTGATTAGAGAGAGAGAGATTTGCTTGTGTTCTTTCGAGCTCTTGCGCTTGGATTGCTTTCTTCTTTCTTGATTCTTTCTTGCGATCAAACTCACTTGTAATTGAGGCAAGAGACCCCAATCTTGTGGTGGTCCTTGTAGGAACTTTGTGTTCCAAGTGATTGAGAAGAGAAAGCTCACTCGGTCCGAGGGACCGTTTGAGAGAGGGTAAGGGTTGAAAGAGACCCGGCCTTTGTGGCCTCCTCAACGGGGAGTAGGTTTGAGAGAACCGAACCTCGGTAAAACAAATCCGCGTGTCTCACTTCATTATTCGCTTGCGATTTGTTTTGCGCCCTCTCTCGCGGACTCTATTATATTTCTAACGCTAACCCGACTTATAGTTGTGTTTATATTTGTAAATTTCAGTTTCGCCCTATTCACCCCCCCTCTAGGCGACTATCAATTGGTATCGGAGCCCGGTGCTTCATTAGAGCCTAACCGCTCGAAGTGATGTCGGGAGATCACGCCAAGAAGGAGATGGAGACCGGCGAAAAGCCCACTACAAGCCACGGGAGCACTTCATCGGAAGAGTCCCGCACCAAGAGGAAGGAGAAGAAGAAGAGCTCCTCCAACAAAGGGAAGGAGAAGAAATCTTCTTCTCACCACAAAGAGAAGAAGGAGAGATCTTCCTCTCACAAGCCGCATCGGAGTGGGGACAAGAAAAAGAGGATGAGAAAAGTGGTCTACTACGAGACCGATTCTTCATCACCATCCACCTCCGGCTCCGACGCGGCATCCGTCACTTCTAAGCGCCAAGAGCGCAAGAAGTATAGTAAGATCCCCCTACACTACCCTCGCATTTCCAAACATACACCTTTGCTTTCCGTCCCATTAGGCAAACCACCAACTTTTGATGGTGAAGATTATGCTAGGTGGAGTGATTTAATGCGATTTCATCTAACCTCACTCCACAAAAGTATATGGGATGTTGTTGAGTTTGGTGCACAGGTACCATCCATAGGGGATAAAGATTATGATGAAGATGAGGTGGCCCAAATCGAGCACTTCAACTCTCAAGCAACAACAATACTCCTCGCCTCTTTAAGTAGAGAGGAGTATAACAAAGTTCAAGGGTTGAAGAACGCCAAGGAGGTTTGGGATGTGCTCAAAACCGCGCACGAGGGCGATGAGCTCACAAAGATCACCAAGCGGGAAACGATCGAGGGGGAGCTCGGTCGGTTCCGGCTTCGCAAAGGGGAGGAGCCACAAAACATGTACAACCGGCTCAAGACCCTAGTGAATCAAGTGCGCAACCTCGGGAGCAAAAAGTGGGATGACCATGAAGTGGTTAAGGTTATTCTAAGATCTCTTATTTTCCTTAACCCTACTCAAGTTCAATTAATCCGTGGCAACCCAAGATATACACTAATGACCCCCGAGGAAGTAATCGGGAATTTTGTAAGTTTTGAGTGCATGATCGAAGGCTCAAGGAAGATCAACGAGCTTGATGATCCCTCCACATCCGAAGCTCAACCCGTCGCATTCAAGGCGACAGAGGAAAAGAAGGAGGAGTCTACACCAAGTCGACAACCAATCGACGCCTCCAAGCTCGACAATGAGGAAATGGCGCTCGTCATCAAGAGCTTCCGCCAAATCCTCAAACAAAGGAGGGGGAAAGACTACAAGTCCCATTCCAAGAAGGTTTGCTACAAGTGTGGTAAGCCCGGTCACTTTATAGCTAAATGTCCATTATCAAGTGATAGTGACAGGGGCGACGACAAAAAGGGAAAGAGGAGAGAAAAGAAGAGGTACCACAAGAAGAGGGGCGGCGATGCCCACGTGTGCCGCGAGTGGGACTCCGACGAGAGCTCCACCGACTCCTACTCCGACGAGGACGCCGCCAACATCGCCGTCACCAAGGGACTCCTCTTCCCCAACATCGGCCACAAGTGCCTCATGGCAAAGGACGGCAAAAGGAAGAAGGTAAAATCAAGATCCTCCACTAAATATGAAACCTCTAGTGATGAGGATGATGCTAGCAATGAGGAGGATAACTTGCGCGTTCTTTTTGCCAACCTTAACATGGAACAAAAGGAAAAACTAAATGAGTTAATTAGTGCCATCCATGAAAAGGATGACCTCTTGGACTCCCAAGAGGACTTCCTAATCAAGGAAAATAAAAAGCATGTTAAGGTTAAAAATGCTTATGCTCTAGAAATTGAGAAATGTGAAAAACTATCTAGTGAACTAAGCACTTGCCATGAGACAATAGACAACCTTAGAAATGAAAATGCTAATTTGTTGGCTAAGGTTGATTCTCATGTTTGTAATGTTTCAATTGCCAATTCTACAAATAATGATGATGATTTACTGGCTAGGATTGAAGAATTGAACATTTATCTTGCTAGCCTTAGAGTAGAAAATGAAAATTTAATTGCTAAGGCTAAAGATTTTGATGTTTGCAATGTTACTATTTCTAAGCTTAGAAATGAGAATGATATACTACATGCTAAGGTTGTAGAATTAAAATCTTGCAAACCCTCTACATCTACCGTTGAGCACACTTCTGTTTGTACTAGATGTAGAGATGTTGATGTAAATACTATTCATGATCACATGGCCTTAATTAAACAGCAAAATGATCATATAGCAATATTAGATGCTAAAATTGCCGAGCATAACTTAGAAAATGAAAAGTTTAAATTTGCTAGAAGTATGCTCTATAATGGGAGACGCCCTGGCATCAAGGATGGCATTGGCTTCCAAAGGGGAGACAATGTCAAACTTAATGCCCCTCCTAAAAATTTGTCTAACTTTGTTAAGGGCAAGGCTCCCATGCCTCAGGATAACGAGGGTTACATTTTGTACCCTGCCGGTTATCCCGAGAGCAAAATTAGGAGAACTCATTCTAGGAAGTCTCACTCTGGCCCTAACCATGCTTTTATGTATAAGGGTGAGACATCTAGCTCTAGGCAACCAACCCGTGCCAAGTTGCCTAGAAAGAAAACTCCTAATGCATCAAATGATCATGTTGTTTCATTCAAAACTTTTGATGCATCTTATGTTTTGACTAACAAATCCGGCAAGGTAGTTGCCAAGTTTGTTGGGGGCAAACACAAGGGCTCCAAGACTTGTGTTTGGGTACCCAAAGTTCTTGTTTCTAATGCCAAAGGACCCAAAACCGTTTGGGTACCTAAAGTCAAGAACTAAAATTGTTTTGTAGGTTTATGCATCCGGGGGCTCAAGTTGGATACTCGACAGCGGGTGCACAAACCATATGACAGGGGAGAAAAGGATGTTCTCCTCCTACGAGAAAAACCAAGATCCCCAACGAGCTATCACATTCGGGGATGGAAATCAAGGTTTGGTCAAAGGTCTTGGTAAAATAGCTATATCTCCTGACCATTCTATTTCCAATGTTTTTCTCGTAGATTCATTAGATTACAATTTGCTTTCTGTATCTCAATTATGCAAAATTGGCTACAACTGTCTCTTTACTGATGTAGGTGTCACTGTCTTTAGAAGAAGTGATGATTCAATAGCATTTAAGGGTGTGTTAGAGGGTCAGCTATACTTAGTAGATTTTGATAGAGCTGAACTCGACACATGCTTAATTGCTAAGACTAACATGGGTTGGCTCTGGCACCGCCGACTAGCCCATGTTGGGATGAAGAATCTTCATAAGCTTCTAAAGGGAGAGCACATTTTAGGATTAACAAATGTTCATTTTGAGAAGGACAGGATTTGTAGCGCATACCAAGCAGGGAAGCAAGTTGGTGCCCATCATCCACACAAGAACATCATGACGACCGACAGACCGCTTGAGCTACTCCACATGGATCTATTCGGCCCGATTGCTTACATAAGCATCGGCGGGAGTAAGTATTGTCTTGTAATAGTGGATGATTATTCTCGCTTCACTTGGGTATTCTTTTTACAGGAAAAATCTCAAACCCAAGAGACCTTAAAGGGATTCTTGAGACGGGCTCAAAATGAGTTCGGCTTAAGGATCAAGAAAATTAGAAGCGACAACGGGACGGAGTTCAAGAACTCACAAATTGAAGGCTTCCTTGAGGAGGAGGGCATCAAGCATGAGTTCTCTTCTCCCTACACGCCACAACAAAATGGTGTAGTGGAGAGGAAGAATCGAACTCTATTGGACATGGCAAGAACCATGCTCGATGAGTACAAGACTTCGGATCAGTTTTGGGCCGAGGCGATCAACACCGCCTGCTACGCCATCAACCGGTTATATCTACACCGAATCCTCAAGAAGACATCCTATGAACTCCTAACCGGTAAAAAGCCCAACATTTCATATTTTAGAGTTTTTGGTAGCAAATGCTTTATTCTTGTTAAAAGAGGTAGAAAATCTAAATTTGCTCCTAAAACTGTAGAAGGCTTTTTACTTGGTTATGACTCAAACACAAGGGCATATAGGGTCTTTAACAAGTCCACTGGACTAGTTGAAGTCTCATGTGACGTTGTGTTTGATGAGACTAACGACTCTCAAGTAGAGCAAGTTGATCTTGATGAGATAGGTGATGAAGAGGCTCCGTGCATCGCGCTAAGGAACATGTCCATCGGGGATGTGTGTCCTAAGGAATCCGAAGAGCCTCCAAAAGCACAAGATCAATCGTCCTCCTCCACGCAAGCATCTCCACCAACTCAAAATGAGGATGAGGCTCAAGTTGATGAAGGGCAAGATCAAGAAGATGAGCCACCTCAAGATGATGGCAATGATCAAGGGGGAGATTCAAATGATCAAGAAAAGGAAGATGAGCAAGAACCAAGGCCGTCACACCCAAGAGTCCACCAAGCAATCCAACGAGATCACCCCGTCGACACCATCCTCGGCGACATTCATAAGGGGGTAACCACTAGATCTCGTGTTGCACATTTTTGTGAACATTACTCGTTTGTTTCCTCTATTGAGCCACACAGGGTAGAAGAAGCACTACAAGATTCGGATTGGGTGGTGGCGATGCAAGAGGAGCTCAACAACTTCACTAGAAATGAGGTATGGCATTTAGTTCCACGTCCTAACCAAAATGTTGTAGGAACCAAATGGGTTTTCCGCAACAAGCAAGATGAGCATGGTGTGGTGACAAGGAACAAAGCTCGACTTGTGGCCAAAGGATACTCCCAAGTCGAAGGTTTGGATTTCGGTGAAACCTATGCACCCGTAGCTAGGCTTGAGTCAATTCGCATATTATTGGCCTATGCTAGTTACCATGGCTTTAAGCTTTATCAAATGGACGTGAAAAGTGCCTTCCTCAATGGACCAATCAAGGAAGAGGTCTATGTTGAGCAACCTCCCGGCTTTGAAGACAGTGAGTATCCTAACCATGTCTATAAGCTCTCTAAGGCGCTTTATGGGCTCAAGCAAGCCCCAAGAGCATGGTATGAATGCCTTAGGGATTTCCTTATTGCAAATGGCTTCAAAGTCGGAAAGGCCGATCCTACTTTGTTCACTAAAACTCTTGCAAATGATTTGTTTGTATGCCAAATTTATGTTGATGATATTATATTTGGGTCTACTAACGAATCTACATGTGAGGAATTTAGTAGGATCATGACACAAAAGTTCGAGATGTCTATGATGGGGGAGTTGAAGTATTTCTTAGGATTTCAAGTGAAGCAACTCCAAGAAGGCACCTTCATTAGCCAAACAAAGTATACTCAAGACATTCTAACCAAGTTTGGAATGAAGGATGCCAAGCCCATCAAGACACCCATGGGAACCAATGGGCATCTCGACCTCGACACGGGAGGTAAGTCCGTGGATCAAAAGGTATACCGGTCGATGATAGGTTCTTTACTCTATTTATGTGCTTCTCGACCGGACATTATGCTTTCTGTTTGCATATGTGCAAGATTCCAATCCGACCCTAAGGAATCCCACCTTACGGCCGTAAAACGAATCTTGAGATATTTGGCTTATACTCCTAAGTTTGGGCTTTGGTACCCTCGGGGATCCACTTTTGATTTAATTGGTTATTCGGATGCCGATTGGGCGGGGTGTAAGATTAATAGAAAGAGCACATCGGGGACTTGCCAGTTCTTGGGAAGATCCTTGGTGTCTTGGGCTTCAAAGAAGCAAAATTCGGTCGCTCTTTCAACCGCCGAAGCCGAGTACATTGCCGCAGGTCATTGTTGCGCGCAATTGCTTTGGATGAGGCAAACCCTGCGGGACTACGGTTACAAATTAACCAAAGTCCCTTTGCTATGTGATAATGAGAGTGCAATCAAAATGGCCGACAATCCCGTCGAGCATAGCTGCACTAAGCACATAGCCATTCGGTATCATTTTCTTAGGGATCACCAACAAAAGGGGGATATCGAGATTGCATACATTAATACTAAAGATCAATTAGCCGATATCTTTACCAAACCACTTGATGAACAAACTTTTACCAAACTTAGGCATGAGCTCAATATTCTTGATTCTAGAAATTTCTTTTGCTAACTTTGCACATAGCTCATGAAAATACCTTTGATCATGTCTCTTTCATATGCTATGACTAATGTGTTTTAAAGTCTATTTCAAACCAAGACATAGGTGTATTGAAAGGGAATTGGAGTCTTCGGCGAAGACAAAGGCTTCCACTCCGTAACTCATCCTTCGCCGTCACTCCAAGCCGCTTTCTATCCTTGGGGGAGAAAGCAAAACAGGAGGACTCCTACTTTGGTATAATCTTCACTCTTTTATTTATGACCAAAGGAGGAGAAAGTAATTTAAAGGGCTCTAATGATTCCGTTTTTGGCGATTCATGCCAAAGGGGGAGAAAGTATGAGCCCAAAGCAAAAGGACCGCACCACCACCTAATTTTAAAATATAATTTTCAATTGTCAATTTGGTATCTTCTTGTGTTCAAAAGAGGGCGAAAGTAGTATTTCAAAAATCAATATCTTAAAACCCTCTTGAACACTAAGAGGAGGATTTCATTTAGGGGGAGTTTTGTTTAGTCAAAGGAAAAGCATTTGAAACAGGGGGAGAAAATTTCAGAACTTGAAAATGCTTTGCAAACTCTTATTCATTTACCTTTGACTATTTGCAAAAGAACTTTGAAAAGATTTACAAAAGATTTTGCAAAAACAAAACATGTGGTGCAAGCGTGGTCCAAAATGTTAAAAATGAAGAAACAATCCATGCATATCTTGTAAGTATTTATATTGGCTCAATTCCAAGCAACCTTTGCACTTACATCATACAAACTAGTTCAATTATGCACTTCTATAATTGCTTTGGTTTGTGTTGGCATCAATCACCAAAAAGGGGAGATTGAAAGGGAATTAGGCTTACACCTAGTTCCTATATAATTTTGGTGGTTGAATTGCCCAACACAAATCTTTGGACTAACTAGTTTGCTCTAGTGAATAAGTTATACAGGTGTCAAAGGTTCAAATCAAGCCAATTAAAAAGACCAAAGTTGGGTTCAAATAGAGAGCTAAAGGCATCCCGGAAGACTCCCTGGTCTGGCGCACCGGACTGTCCGGTGGCGCACCGGACAGTGTCCGGTGCACCAGGAGGACTCGCGCTGAACTCCTCAGCCTCGGGATTTTCCTGGAGCCGGCACGCTATAATTCACCGGACTGTCCGGTGTACACCGGATAGTGTCCTGTGCTCCAAAGAAGGCACGACTCCGGAACTCGCCAGTCTCGGGAATTCGCGGAGGCTGCTCCGCTATAATTCACCGGACATGTCCGGTGTGCACCGGACTGTCCGGTGCATCCTCGGAGCAACGGCTACTTCGGCGCCAACGGCTACCTGCTGTGCATTTAATGCGCGCGCAGCGCGCGCAGAAGGCAGGCGCGCCCATACCGGCGCACCGGACAGTCCGGTGAATTATAGCGGAGCAGCCTCCACGAATTCCCGAGACTGGCGAGTTCCGGAGTCGTGCCTTCTTTGGAGCACAGGACACTGTCCGGTGTACACCGGACAGTCCGGTGAATTATAGCGTGCCGGCTCCAGGAAAATCCCGGAACTCGCACTTGCTCAACTTGGCATACAACTGGTGCTCTCGCAATCTCTGCAATACCATCCTCAAATGATCTGCATGCTCTTCTTCGCTTTGAGAATAAACCAAAATGTCATCGATGAATACCACCACAAACTTATCAAGATAATCCATGAATACACTGTTCATCAGAATCATGAAGAAGGCTGGCGCATTGGTCAAACCAAAATACATCACAGTGAACTCATACAAACCATACTTGGTAATGAATGCCGTCTTCGGAATATCCGAAGGTCGGATCCCGAGCTGATGATAACCTGACCTCAGATCTATCTTGGAGAACACACTGGCTCCTCTCAACTGGTCGAACAGATCTTCTATTCTGGGCAAAGGGTACTTGTTCTTGATCGTGACTTCATTCAAAGCTCGGTAATCGATGCACATCCTTTTGGTGCCATCTTTCTTCTCCACAAATAGGACAGGGGCGGCCCAAGGCGAGGTGCTTGGCCGGATGTAACCTTTCTCTGACAGCTCATCAATCTGCTTCTTAAGTTCAACCAACTCTGGTCCGGATATTCTGTAAGCTCTCTTAAAGATGGGGGCGGTTCCAGGAAGAAGCTCTATGGCAAACTCAACTTTCCACTCTGGTGGCACACTTCTGTTTGTACTAGATGTAGAGATGTTGATGTAAATACTATTCATGATCACATGGCCTTAATTAAACAGCAAAATGATCATATAGCAATATTAGATGCTAAAATTGCCGAGCATAACTTAGAAAATGAAAAGTTTAAATTTGCTAGAAGTATGCTCTATAATGGGAGACGCCCTGGCATCAAGGATGGCATTGGCTTCCAAAGGGGAGACAATGTCAAACTTAATGCCCCTCCTAAAAATTTGTCTAACTTTGTTAAGGGCAAGGCTCCCATGCCTCAGGATAACGAGGGTTACATTTTGTACCCTGCCGGTTATCCCGAGAGCAAAATTAGGAGAACTCATTCTAGGAAGTCTCACTCTGGCCCTAACCATGCTTTTATGTATAAGGGTGAGACATCTAGCTCTAGGCAACCAACCCGTGCCAAGTTGCCTAGAAAGAAAACTCCTAATGCATCAAATGATCATGTTGTTTCATTCAAAACTTTTGATGCATCTTATGTTTTGACTAACAAATCCGGCAAGGTAGTTGCCAAGTTTGTTGGGGGCAAACACAAGGGCTCCAAGACTTGTGTTTGGGTACCCAAAGTTCTTGTTTCTAATGCCAAAGGACCCAAAACCGTTTGGGTACCTAAAGTCAAGAACTAAAATTGTTTTGTAGGTTTATGCATCCGGGGGCTCAAGTTGGATACTCGACAGCGGGTGCACAAACCATATGACAGGGGAGAAAAGGATGTTCTCCTCCTACGAGAAAAACCAAGATCCCCAACGAGCTATCACATTCGGGGATGGAAATCAAGGTTTGGTCAAAGGTCTTGGTAAAATAGCTATATCTCCTGACCATTCTATTTCCAATGTTTTTCTCGTAGATTCATTAGATTACAATTTGCTTTCTGTATCTCAATTATGCAAAATTGGCTACAACTGTCTCTTTACTGATGTAGGTGTCACTGTCTTTAGAAGAAGTGATGATTCAATAGCATTTAAGGGTGTGTTAGAGGGTCAGCTATACTTAGTAGATTTTGATAGAGCTGAACTCGACACATGCTTAATTGCTAAGACTAACATGGGTTGGCTCTGGCACCGCCGACTAGCCCATGTTGGGATGAAGAATCTTCATAAGCTTCTAAAGGGAGAGCACATTTTAGGATTAACAAATGTTCATTTTGAGAAGGACAGGATTTGTAGCGCATACCAAGCAGGGAAGCAAGTTGGTGCCCATCATCCACACAAGAACATCATGACGACCGACAGACCGCTTGAGCTACTCCACATGGATCTATTCGGCCCGATTGCTTACATAAGCATCGGCGGGAGTAAGTATTGTCTTGTAATAGTGGATGATTATTCTCGCTTCACTTGGGTATTCTTTTTACAGGAAAAATCTCAAACCCAAGAGACCTTAAAGGGATTCTTGAGACGGGCTCAAAATGAGTTCGGCTTAAGGATCAAGAAAATTAGAAGCGACAACGGGACGGAGTTCAAGAACTCACAAATTGAAGGCTTCCTTGAGGAGGAGGGCATCAAGCATGAGTTCTCTTCTCCCTACACGCCACAACAAAATGGTGTAGTGGAGAGGAAGAATCGAACTCTATTGGACATGGCAAGAACCATGCTCGATGAGTACAAGACTTCGGATCAGTTTTGGGCCGAGGCGATCAACACCGCCTGCTACGCCATCAACCGGTTATATCTACACCGAATCCTCAAGAAGACATCCTATGAACTCCTAACCGGTAAAAAGCCCAACATTTCATATTTTAGAGTTTTTGGTAGCAAATGCTTTATTCTTGTTAAAAGAGGTAGAAAATCTAAATTTGCTCCTAAAACTGTAGAAGGCTTTTTACTTGGTTATGACTCAAACACAAGGGCATATAGGGTCTTTAACAAGTCCACTGGACTAGTTGAAGTCTCATGTGACGTTGTGTTTGATGAGACTAACGACTCTCAAGTAGAGCAAGTTGATCTTGATGAGATAGGTGATGAAGAGGCTCCGTGCATCGCGCTAAGGAACATGTCCATCGGGGATGTGTGTCCTAAGGAATCTGAAGAGCCTCCAAAAGCACAAGATCAATCGTCCTCCTCCACGCAAGCATCTCCACCAACTCAAAATGAGGATGAGGCTCAAGTTGATGAAGGGCAAGATCAAGAAGATGAGCCACCTCAAGATGATGGCAATGATCAAGGGGGAGATTCAAATGATCAAGAAAAGGAAGATGAGCAAGAACCAAGGCCGTCACACCCAAGAGTCCACCAAGCAATCCAACGAGATCACCCCGTCGACACCATCCTCGGCGACATTCATAAGGGGGTAACCACTAGATCTCGTGTTGCACATTTTTGTGAACATTACTCGTTTGTTTCCTCTATTGAGCCACACAGGGTAGAAGAAGCACTACAAGATTCGGATTGGGTGGTGGCGATGCAAGAGGAGCTCAACAACTTCACTAGAAATGAGGTATGGCATTTAGTTCCACGTCCTAACCAAAATGTTGTAGGAACCAAATGGGTTTTCCGCAACAAGCAAGATGAGCATGGTGTGGTGACAAGGAACAAAGCTCGACTTGTGGCCAAAGGATACTCCCAAGTCGAAGGTTTGGATTTCGGTGAAACCTATGCACCCGTAGCTAGGCTTGAGTCAATTCGCATATTATTGGCCTATGCTAGTTACCATGGCTTTAAGCTTTATCAAATGGACGTGAAAAGTGCCTTCCTCAATGGACCAATCAAGGAAGAGGTCTATGTTGAGCAACCTCCCGGCTTTGAAGACAGTGAGTATCCTAACCATGTCTATAAGCTCTCTAAGGCGCTTTATGGGCTCAAGCAAGCCCCAAGAGCATGGTATGAATGCCTTAGGGATTTCCTTATTGCAAATGGCTTCAAAGTCGGAAAGGCCGATCCTACTTTGTTCACTAAAACTCTTGCAAATGATTTGTTTGTATGCCAAATTTATGTTGATGATATTATATTTGGGTCTACTAACGAATCTACATGTGAGGAATTTAGTAGGATCATGACACAAAAGTTCGAGATGTCTATGATGGGGGAGTTGAAGTATTTCTTAGGATTTCAAGTGAAGCAACTCCAAGAAGGCACCTTCATTAGCCAAACAAAGTATACTCAAGACATTCTAACCAAGTTTGGAATGAAGGATGCCAAGCCCATCAAGACACCCATGGGAACCAATGGGCATCTCGACCTCGACACGGGAGGTAAGTCCGTGGATCAAAAGGTATACCGGTCGATGATAGGTTCTTTACTCTATTTATGTGCTTCTCGACCGGACATTATGCTTTCCGTTTGCATATGTGCAAGATTCCAATCCGACCCTAAGGAATCCCACCTTACGGCCGTAAAACGAATCTTGAGATATTTGGCTTATACTCCTAAGTTTGGGCTTTGGTACCCTCGGGGATCCACTTTTGATTTAATTGGTTATTCGGATGCCGATTGGGCGGGGTGTAAGATTAATAGAAAGAGCACATCGGGGACTTGCCAGTTCTTGGGAAGATCCTTGGTGTCTTGGGCTTCAAAGAAGCAAAATTCGGTCGCTCTTTCAACCGCCGAAGTCGAGTACATTGCCGCAGGTCATTGTTGCGCGCAATTGCTTTGGATGAGGCAAACCCTGCGGGACTACGGTTACAAATTAACCAAAGTCCCTTTGCTATGTGATAATGAGAGTGCAATCAAAATGGCCGACAATCCCGTCGAGCATAGCTGCACTAAGCACATAGCCATTCGGTATCATTTTCTTAGGGATCACCAACAAAAGGGGGATATCGAGATTGCATACATTAATACTAAAGATCAATTAGCCGATATCTTTACCAAACCACTTGATGAACAAACTTTTACCAAACTTAGGCATGAGCTCAATATTCTTGATTCTAGAAATTTATTTTGCTAACTTTGCACATAGCTCATGAAAATACCTTTGATCATGTCTCTTTCATATGCTATGACTAATGTGTTTTAAAGTCTATTTCAAACCAAGACATAGGTGTATTGAAAGGGAATTGGAGTCTTCGGCGAAGACAAAGGCTTCCACTCCGTAACTCATCCTTCGCCGTCACTCCAAGCCGCTTTCTATCCTTGGGGGAGAAAGCAAAACAGGAGGACTCCTACTTTGGTATAATCTTCACTCTTTTATTTATGACCAAAGGAGGAGAAAGTAATTTAAAGGGCTCTAATGATTCCGTTTTTGGCGATTCATGCCAAAGGGGGAGAAAGTATGAGCCTAAAGCAAAAGGACCGCACCACCACCTAATTTTAAAATATAATTTTCAATTGTCAATTTGGTATCTTCTTGTGTTCAAAAGAGGGCGAAAGTAGTATTTCAAAAATCAATATCTTAAAACCCTCTTGAACACTAAGAGGAGGATTTCATTTAGGGGGAGTTTTGTTTAGTCAAAGGAAAAGCATTTGAAACAGGGGGAGAAAATTTCAGAACTTGAAAATGCTTTGCAAACTCTTATTCATTTACCTTTGACTATTTGCAAAAGAACTTTGAAAAGATTTACAAAAGATTTTGCAAAAACAAAACATGTGGTGCAAGCGTGGTCCAAAATGTTAAAAATGAAGAAACAATCCATGCATATCTTGTAAGTATTTATATTGGCTCAATTCCAAGCAACCTTTGCACTTACATCATACAAACTAGTTCAATTATGCACTTCTATAATTGCTTTGGTTTGTGTTGGCATCAATCACCAAAAAGGGGGAGATTGAAAGGGAATTAGGCTTACACCTAGTTCCTATATAATTTTGGTGGTTGAATTGCCCAACACAAATCTTTGGACTAACTAGTTTGCTCTAGTGAATAAGTTATACAGGTGTCAAAGGTTCAAATCAAGCCAATTAAAAAGACCAAAGTTGGGTTCAAATAGAGAGCTAAAGGCATCCCGGAAGACTCCCTGGTCTGGCGCACCGGACTGTCCGGTGGCGCACCGGACAGTGTCCGGTGCACCAGGAGGACTCGCGCTGAACTCCTCAGCCTCGGGATTTTCCTGGAGCCGGCACGCTATAATTCACCGGACTGTCCGGTGTACACCGGACAGTGTCCTGTGCTCCAAAGAAGGCACGACTCCGGAACTCGCCAGTCTCGGGAATTCGCGGAGGCTGCTCCGCTATAATTCACCGGACATGTCCGGTGTGCACCGGACTGTCCGGTGCATCCTCGGAGCAACGGCTACTTCGGCGCCAACGGCTACCTGCTGTGCATTTAATGCGCGCGCAGCGCGCGCAGAAGGCAGGCGCGCCCATACCGGCGCACCGGACAGTCCGGTGAATTATAGCGGAGCAGCCTCCGCGAATTCCCGAGACTGGCGAGTTCCGGAGTCGTGCCTTCTTTGGAGCACAGGACACTGTCCGGTGTACACCGGACAGTCCGGTGAATTATAGCGTGCCGGCTCCAGGAAAATCCCGGAACTCGCACTTGCTCAACTTGGCATACAACTGGTGCTCTCGCAATCTCTGCAATACCATCCTCAAATGATCTGCATGCTCTTCTTCGCTTTGAGAATAAACCAAAATGTCATCGATGAATACCACCACAAACTTATCAAGATAATCCATGAATACACTGTTCATCAGAATCATGAAGAAGGCTGGCGCATTGGTCAAACCAAAATACATCACAGTGAACTCATACAAACCATACTTGGTAATGAATGCCGTCTTCGGAATATCCGAAGGTCGGATCCCGAGCTGATGATAACCTGACCTCAGATCTATCTTGGAGAACACACTGGCTCCTCTCAACTGGTCGAACAGATCTTCTATTCTGGGCAAAGGGTACTTGTTCTTGATCGTGACTTCATTCAAAGCTCGGTAATCGATGCACATCCTTTTGGTGCCATCTTTCTTCTCCACAAATAGGACAGGGGCGGCCCAAGGCGAGGTGCTTGGCCGGATGTAACCTTTCTCTGACAGCTCATCAATCTGCTTCTTAAGTTCAACCAACTCTGGTCCGGATATTCTGTAAGCTCTCTTAAAGATGGGGGCGGTTCCAGGAAGAAGCTCTATGGCAAACTCAACTTTCCACTCTGGTGGCATGCCCAGTAAGTCCTTGGGAAACACATCTAGAAACTCAGACACAATCTTGATCCTCTCAATTGGGTCTGGTTCACTGCTATCGACAGCCATCTGATAACAACTTCCTTTCTTTGGCTCAGGCGGGACTAACTCGGTCACCACTTCCTCTCCTAGTGGGGACACCAACTTGATTGTCCTTGGATCACAACTGATGACTGCCTGGTACTTATCTAGCCAATTCATCCCTAGGATGACATCTATTCCCTAAGTACCCATTACTATGAGGTTGGCGGGAAACGCTACCCCCCTTATTTCCACACTTATATTCAAACATATGCTATCGGCTCGGATTCTACCACCGGCTGAGTCAATTTGAATGGGGGTTGACATGGTAGTAATTGGAAGATTATGTGCTTCTACCCATGATGCAGTAATGAAAGAATGTGTTGCTCCAGTATCAAATAACACTTCTGCAATATGGGAGTCGACTGGGAACATACCTACTATCATGCCGGGGGTCTCCTGAACTGCTTCAGCCTCCAAGTGGTTCAGTCTCCCATGATTATAACGCGGCTAAGAGCGGTTGCCTGCTCCAGGCTGAGACACATTCTGCTTCGCTGGGGCATTGGGGCCTGACTGCTGCTGGGCTGCCTTCTTCGGACATTGCATCACCCAATGGCCTTGCTCTCCACAGTGGAAACATGCCCTGTTTCCAACTTGAGCTGGTGCTACCTGATTGTTCTGCTGGTTTGCTAGGGCAGGAAGACGATGTGCTTGCTGATTCTGCCTCTGGAACTGACCTCCTGACTGATTGCTCTGATGATTCTGATACTGGTGCTAAGGATACTGCCTTTGGAACTGCTGATGTTGCTGAGGTGGACGTTGGTTCTGCCTGAACTACTGAGGTTGATTGCCTGAGAAACGAGGACGGTTGCTGCTTCCAGGCTGAGGTCCACTGATCTTGCGCTTACGATCCTCCATCTCCTTACGCTTCCTCTCTGTCATGATTGCTCTGTCAATCAGGTGCTGGAATGTCGGAAAGGTATGATTCATCAGCTGATAGTGCAGAGGGTCAACCAAGCCTCTCAGGAAATGGTACTGTCGCTTGGCGTCGGTGTTGACATCTTTAGGAGCATAGCGAGACAATTGCAGAAACCTGTCTCGATACTCACTGACTGACATCGACCCTTGCTTAAGGGCCAGGAACTCCTTCTTCACTGTCATCAGACCTGCAGGAACATGGTACTGACGAAAGCTACCTCTGAACTCTACCCAGGTGATGGCGTCGGGGTTGGCATGAGTGGCGAGATAAGACTCCCACCATGACTGAGTTGCTCCTCTCAACAGACGAGGACCATACAAGACTTTCTCCCTGTCATCACACTGAGCGGTGTGCAACTCCCGCTCCACAGTGCGCAGCCAGTCTTCAGCATCCATGGGGTCAGAAGAATGAGCAAACGTTGGTGGATGACCTCTCATGAATTCAGCACGCTTGTACCTGGGCATCTGAGGCATCTGAGGCTGAGGTGGGGCCTGCTGCTGCTGCTGAATGGCGGTCAGAGTCTGACCGATGGCCTGGACTGCCTGAGTCTGCATCAGAAACATCTGCTCGATGGACATCGGGGGCGGGGGTGGCAGGTGCTGTTGCTGGGGCACCTCATCCTACTGAGCGGCTCGCTCCTGCTGAGCACGCCTTCCTACTCTGCGCCTGTTCTCTGACATCTGCAGAATGCAACCACACATCAGAACTGATCTGGCAAATCTTGTAGCATAAGAAAAGAGTATAGAATCCTTCAACAGTACTGAACAGATGAGCATCTTCACTGATCTCCAACACAGACCACACAGCTTCTCAGATAAAGAGGAAAGTGGAATAAAAGGTTTCCCAACTATATAACTAACTCCATTAACATAATAGGTAAACCAAAATGTAGGGGATACCCACACTCTGGTGACAGTCATTACATAGATCCAAACCAAACATAGTTCATCATGACAAACATAAATGCACAGGATATAGCAAACTACCCTGTCTAACTAAGACTAACTAAAAGCGAGACTAACGCTAAGATTGTAGCTTCTACGTATATATTTTGTATTAATTACAAGATCTAACTCTAACGAGCTATGGTTCTAGATTTATCTTGGTCTTGCAGTCGGGATTGCCATAAGACTGGCGTCCACGCCGAGGTGAGCGGTACGGGTGCTGAGTCCCGACGGGAGCGGGTGAACCATCATCCAGGTGACGACGTTCCGCGCGCTCAGCCCGCAGCAGGGCGATCTCAGCACGAGCCCTACTCAGCTCGTCTAGCGCATGGTCCAGCTCCGTGTTTAGCACGGCGGCTAGGTTGACTGTGCTGCTCAACCTAGGATTGTCCTCACCGACAGGTGAAACAATCATGCCTTCTGTGCTGCCAGATGGACGGCGGGGGTAGTACTTCAGGTTGAGATCGTCAGCTACCCCACCGAGAACCGAGCAGTAGTGCGAAAGCGCACGCCGTGCAACATCTTGCATGGTCGCCTCAGCTGAGTCCCGCTCAGAGATAGAATAGTGCTCTGAGCAGACCTCAGCACCTTGGAGACTGTTCTCCGGACGGCGCACCAAGCAGGTCGCCTCCCAGCGGTCCGGGTAGACCCCGCGACTATGCTGGTAGACCACACAGCGATACTCGATGGACCAGGTACGCCGGTTAAGTGCCCGACGTAGCAGGGTGTCGAGCGCATCATGGAAGTGACACCCGCGAGCAGCGTCGCGAGTGATGGGTCGAGCAACCCATCCTTCCGGTTCCTGGTTAGCAGAGAAGTCGGTGTCGTGGCTCGAGCTGTCGTCGCCACCTCCGTCATCTGGGTCTCCTCCAGCAGCTACTCTAGAAGTTGGGGCGCCCAGTGGTGGTGCAGGGGGCGCCTCAAGGGGAAGCACAGGGGAGCAGCTCCTCACGGACTCTATCTCCTGGTGGAGCGAGAAAGAAGAACCCTACTGCTCCTGTCGTCGACGCTCCTGCTCCTCATGTAGGCGGTGGTGCAGTCTCTCCAAGTGGCTGGACTGTCCGGCCACGGGACGGCGAAGCGGACGCTCAGCAAGGCGGGAGGGTAAGAAGGGGATGACGAACTTTCGTGCAGTGTGTCTAAGACGAGCCATCTACAAAAGACACCGCAAGCAAAAGAGTGAGAACAGAATTAATATGACCAGCAAGTAATGAACCAAAAATAAATGAAGGATTAGAAATAAACATAATTTTCAGCAAGGTATAACATATAGTAGAACATAGGTTTGGTCGGTATGACCAACTTTTGAAGGGATATCAAAGTCAAGGCAGGGACAGAGGTCTATAGTCCTTAGAACGACCATTCTATTCTAGGTTAGCGGTCTACAGTCAGCACGACTTTGATACCACTTATGTCACACCCGGTTTTAGAAGGCAAACCGAATGTGAACCATGTACGTGCCAGGATCAGCAATTCACGTACACAGCAGTTACATAACATGGACATCATCACACAGTGCTCAAATAGTATTAAAAAGGGAATAATAGTCGATTACATCATGATGTCTGAGACATCCACATAGTCTTTACAATAAATCAAAGTGCGAAAAAGAAACGTAGATAAACGTGGCCTTCACAGGCAGCCGACTGGGGGTTGCCGCTAACCCAAGTCTAGAACTCATCATAATCTTGGAACTCCTGGAAGTCTTCTTCCACAGCTTCATCTTCTCCTGAGCAGTGGTTGCAATGCTGACAACCTGGGGAGGGGGGGTTTGGTGTGTAGAGCAAGGGTGAGTACACATCAACATACTCAGCAAGTATCCTGTTTATCTGTAGTGGACTAGCTTTATGTGGGGGATAAGTCAAGCAGTTGCTTTTAGTTGGTCAGATTATTATTTACTAATAGAAAGCCAAGTTTTAGCATTAACCCAAGTTATTAGCCCGATGTACCCTTTCCAAACGAAAAGAATGCCACTTACCAGCACCATAGTCATAACCAAAACCATCAGTATCATTGCCACCTGTAACCCAAAATGTCTCTAATCAAGTACCACTAATCACTGGAGCTCCCTTGGCCGCTCATAACCGCGAGCACGGCTGATATATCAGTTTTCAAACACTCTGCAGAGGTTGTGCACTTTACCCACAAGTCGTGATTCCCTTTCTGCCCGGAGATCATGACTCTCCATTGATCACTACCAAGGTGACCCAGCAGGGCATCACTACGTAGCCTTTACAAAGACTCCCCGGGGCTGTAGCCGCCCGTTAGGTTTCCTAAATGCACCGCACTCCTCCCCAAGTGGCGAACCCAAACTTGGCAGAGCGAGCCGCATACACCGAGCCCCATTGACGGCACGACGGCTAAGCGAACTACACTCCGGATCCTCTAATTATTCAGCTAAGGGCACCCCATTCCACCCTCATGGTTGCACTGTTTTCCCGGGCGGTCATCCAAAGAACAGGTCCTTACGGAGAGGCACTCGAGAAAACCGCTCGAGCCCCCTTAAAGGCCACAAGTATAACATCATAATAAGAGAAGGGAAAACAACGTATCATAGATAATCTCATCATGTTCATTGATTAGAGTTGAGCAATAGCATAAAGCTAAACAATAATAATCCAACCCAAATAGGTAAACAAGGACATGGATAACAAAACTAGTCAATCCTTAGGCATAAATGTGTAATGCGGGAGGTGAATTAAAGAATGAATAGGACAGAGATAGGTCAAGGGACACTTGCCTCCACCAACCGACTGCTGCTCAGGGGCTTCTCTTGCGAGTTCTTCGGGCTCCTTGACCGAATCGTTCTCTATGCGATTGCAAGCATACATACATCCATCCATTCAAATTAGGAAACAAACAGTACACCATACAAGAGAACAAATAAAGTAAATATGCATAGAATATCACATACGATAATGAATTTACCATGGTTAGAAAGAGCCGGGGAAAGGTCTCGCGAGGGTCAAGGCTTATGCTCGAGGCGCATTACGGGTAGACGAATAACTAGACGCTACGTGCTTTAGTTCTACTTAGCTCCAATTAGTTCTAACAAAAGGATTAGCTACATGCATAACTCGAATCATGACCATTTTCAGTTGATCGACATTGGATGAGGTAGATAATTACTTACATGTATTAACTAACGTAAACAATTTCTAATTTGGGTTTCCATTTATTGATTACATAACACGATCACTACGCACGGAATGCATAGGGGGGTAGACGGGTGGCTCGGGGTAGACGATCGTGTCGCGAACGAGTCGCGCACACGTCGGGGCCGCGCGCTGGCCGAGCTCGAGGCCGCGCGCCAAAGGTACACTGGGCCGAGCTCGAGGCCGCGCCGAGGCCATCACGATGCGAGCAGGGCACGCCGGCGGCACGTCGGGGCGGGCGGGCGAACACGGGCGACGGCGACATCGCGGACAGGGGAGCGCGTCGAGCCGCCATGGCTGGGACGGCCGGGCGAGGCCGCGGCGAGCGCGGGGCGAGGCCGGGCGCGGCCGGGGGCGACGAGCAGGGGGCGGGCTCGCCGGGGCGGGTGAAAGGGAATTACGCTTACACCTAGTTCCTATATAATTTTGGTGGTTGAATTGCCCAACACAAATCTTTGGACTAACTAGTTTGCTCTAGTGAATAAGTTATACAGGTGTCAAAGGTTCACATCAAGCCAATTAAAAAGACCAAAGTTGGGTTCAAATAGAGAGCTAAAGGCATCCCGGAAGACTCCCTGGTCTGGCGCACCAGACTGTCCGGTGGCGCACCGGACAGTGTCCGGTGCACCAGGAGGACTCGCGCTGAACTCCTCAGCCTCGGGATTTTCCTGGAGCCGGCACGCTATAATTCACCGGACTGTCCGGTGTACACCGGACAGTGTTCGGTGCTCCAAAGAAGGCACGGCTCCGGAACTCGCCAGTCTCGGGAATTCGCGGAGGCTGCTCCGCTATAATTCACCGGACATGTCCGGTGTGCACCGGACTGTCCGGTGCATCCTCGGAGCAACGGCTACTTCGGCGCCAACGGCTACCTGTTGTGCATTTAATGCGCGCGCAGCGCGCGCAGAAGGCAGGCGCGCCCATACCGGCGCACCGGACAGTGAACAGTTCATGTCCGGTGCGCCACCGGACATCGAGGCAGGCTCAGAAGTCAGAACTCCAACGGTCAAGTTCCAACGGCACTAATGACGTGGCTGGGGCACCGGACATGTCCGGTGTGCACCGGACTGTCCGGTGCGCCATCAAACAGACAGCCCCACCAACGGTCATGTTTGGTGGTTGGGGCTATAAATACCCCAACCACCCCACCATTCATGCATCCAAGTTTTCCACTTCCCAACTACTTACAAGAGCTCTAGCATTCAATTCTAGACACACCAAAGAGATCAAATCCTCTCCAAATTCCACACAACGCCCTAGTGATTAGAGAGAGAGATTTGCTTGTGTTCTTTCGAGCTCTTGCGCTTGGATTGCTTTCTTCTTTCTTGATTCTTTCTTGCGATCAAACTCACTTGTAATTGAGGCAAGAGACCCCAATCTTGTGGTGGTCCTTGTAGGAACTTTGTGTTCCAAGTGATTGAGAAGAGAAAGCTCACTCGGTCCGAGGGACCGTTTGAGAGAGGGTAAGGGTTGAAAGAGACCCGGCCTTTGTGGCCTCCTCAACGGGGAGTAGGTTTGAGAGAACCGAACCTCGGTAAAACAAATCCGCGTGTCTCACTTCATTATTCGCTTGCGATTTGTTTTGCGCCCTCTCTCGCGGACTCTATTATATTTCTAACGCTAACCCGACTTATAGTTGTGTTTATATTTGTAAATTTCAGTTTCGCCCTATTCACCCCCCCTCTAGGCGACTATCAATTGGTATCGGAGCCCGGTGCTTCATTAGAGCCTAACCGCTCGAAGTGATGTCGGGAGATCACGCCAAGAAGGAGATGGAGACCGGCGAAAAGCCCACTACAAGCCACGGGAGCACTTCATCGGAAGAGTCCCGCACCAAGAGGAAGGAGAAGAAGAAGAGCTCCTCCAACAAAGGGAAGGAGAAGAAATCTTCTTCTCACCACAAAGAGAAGAAGGAGAGATCTTCCTCTCACAAGCCGCATCGGAGTGGGGACAAGAAAAAGAGGATGAGAAAAGTGGTCTACTACGAGACCGATTCTTCATCACCATCCACCTCCGGCTCCGACGCGGCATCCGTCACTTCTAAGCGCCAAGAGCGCAAGAAGTATAGTAAGATCCCCCTACACTACCCTCGCATTTCCAAACATACACCTTTGCTTTCCGTCCCATTAGGCAAACCACCAACTTTTGATGGTGAAGATTATGCTAGGTGGAGTGATTTAATGCGATTTCATCTAACCTCACTCCACAAAAGTATATGGGATGTTGTTGAGTTTGGTGCACAGGTACCATCCATAGGGGATAAAGATTATGATGAAGATGAGGTGGCCCAAATCGAGCACTTCAACTCTCAAGCAACAACAATACTCCTCGCCTCTTTAAGTAGAGAGGAGTATAACAAAGTTCAAGGGTTGAAGAACGCCAAGGAGGTTTGGGATGTGCTCAAAACCGCGCACGAGGGCGATGAGCTCACAAAGATCACCAAGCGGGAAACGATCGAGGGGGAGCTCGGTCGGTTCCGGCTTCGCAAAGGGGAGGAGCCACAAAACATGTACAACCGGCTCAAGACCCTGGTGAATCAAGTGCGCAACCTCGGGAGCAAAAAGTGGGATGACCATGAAGTGGTTAAGGTTATTCTAAGATCTCTTATTTTCCTTAACCCTACTCAAGTTCAATTAATCCGTGGCAACCCAAGATATACACTAATGACCCCCGAGGAAGTAATCGGGAATTTTGTAAGTTTTGAGTGCATGATCGAAGGCTCAAGGAAGATCAACGAGCTTGATGATCCCTCCACATCCGAAGCTCAACCCGTCGCATTCAAGGCGACAGAGGAAAAGAAGGAGGAGTCTACACCAAGTCGACAACCAATCGACGCCTCCAAGCTCGACAATGAGGAAATGGCGCTCGTCATCAAGAGCTTCCGCCAAATCCTCAAACAAAGGAGGGGGAAAGACTACAAGTCCCATTCCAAGAAGGTTTGCTACAAGTGTGGTAAGCCCGGTCACTTTATAGCTAAATGTCCATTATCAAGTGATAGTGACAGGGGCGACGACAAAAAGGGAAAGAGGAGAGAAAAGAAGAGGTACCACAAGAAGAGGGGCGGCGATGCCCACGTGTGCCGCGAGTGGGACTCCGACGAGAGCTCCACCGACTCCTACTCCGACGAGGACGCCGCCAACATCGCCGTCACCAAGGGACTCCTCTTCCCCAACATCGGCCACAAGTGCCTCATGGCAAAGGACGGCAAAAGGAAGAAGGTAAAATCAAGATCCTCCACTAAATATGAAACCTCTAGTGATGAGGATGATGCTAGCAATGAGGAGGATAACTTGCGCGTTCTTTTTGCCAACCTTAACATGGAACAAAAGGAAAAACTAAATGAGTTAATTAGTGCCATCCATGAAAAGGATGACCTCTTGGACTCCCAAGAGGACTTCCTAATCAAGGAAAATAAAAAGCATGTTAAGGTTAAAAATGCTTATGCTCTAGAAATTGAGAAATGTGAAAAACTATCTAGTGAACTAAGCACTTGCCATGAGACAATAGACAACCTTAGAAATGAAAATGCTAATTTGTTGGCTAAGGTTGATTCTCATGTTTGTAATGTTTCAATTGCCAATTCTACAAATAATGATGATGATTTACTGGCTAGGATTGAAGAATTGAACATTTATCTTGCTAGCCTTAGAGTAGAAAATGAAAATTTAATTGCTAAGGCTAAAGATTTTGATGTTTGCAATGTTACTATTTCTAAGCTTAGAAATGAGAATGATATACTACATGCTAAGGTTGTAGAATTAAAATCTTGCAAACCCTCTACATCTACCGTTGAGCACACTTCTGTTTGTACTAGATGTAGAGATGTTGATGTAAATACTATTCATGATCACATGGCCTTAATTAAACAGCAAAATGATCATATAGCAATATTAGATGCTAAAATTGCCGAGCATAACTTAGAAAATGAAAAGTTTAAATTTGCTAGAAGTATGCTCTATAATGGGAGACGCCCTGGCATCAAGGATGGCATTGGCTTCCAAAGGGGAGACAATGTCAAACTTAATGCCCCTCCTAAAAATTTGTCTAACTTTGTTAAGGGCAAGGCTCCCATGCCTCAGGATAACGAGGGTTACATTTTGTACCCTGCCGGTTATCCCGAGAGCAAAATTAGGAGAACTCATTCTAGGAAGTCTCACTCTGGCCCTAACCATGCTTTTATGTATAAGGGTGAGACATCTAGCTCTAGGCAACCAACCCGTGCCAAGTTGCCTAGAAAGAAAACTCCTAATGCATCAAATGATCATGTTGTTTCATTCAAAACTTTTGATGCATCTTATGTTTTGACTAACAAATCCGGCAAGGTAGTTGCCAAGTTTGTTGGGGGCAAACACAAGGGCTCCAAGACTTGTGTTTGGGTACCCAAAGTTCTTGTTTCTAATGCCAAAGGACCCAAAACCGTTTGGGTACCTAAAGTCAAGAACTAAAATTGTTTTGTAGGTTTATGCATCCGGGGGCTCAAGTTGGATACTCGACAGCGGGTGCACAAACCATATGACAGGGGAGAAAAGGATGTTCTCCTCCTACGAGAAAAACCAAGATCCCCAACGAGCTATCACATTCGGGGATGGAAATCAAGGTTTGGTCAAAGGTCTTGGTAAAATAGCTATATCTCCTGACCATTCTATTTCCAATGTTTTTCTCGTAGATTCATTAGATTACAATTTGCTTTCTGTATCTCAATTATGCAAAATTGGCTACAACTGTCTCTTTACTGATGTAGGTGTCACTGTCTTTAGAAGAAGTGATGATTCAATAGCATTTAAGGGTGTGTTAGAGGGTCAGCTATACTTAGTAGATTTTGATAGAGCTGAACTCGACACATGCTTAATTGCTAAGACTAACATGGGTTGGCTCTGGCACCGCCGACTAGCCCATGTTGGGATGAAGAATCTTCATAAGCTTCTAAAGGGAGAGCACATTTTAGGATTAACAAATGTTCATTTTGAGAAGGACAGGATTTGTAGCGCATACCAAGCAGGGAAGCAAGTTGGTGCCCATCATCCACACAAGAACATCATGACGACCGACAGACCGCTTGAGCTACTCCACATGGATCTATTCGGCCCGATTGCTTACATAAGCATCGGCGGGAGTAAGTATTGTCTTGTAATAGTGGATGATTATTCTCGCTTCACTTGGGTATTCTTTTTACAGGAAAAATCTCAAACCCAAGAGACCTTAAAGGGATTCTTGAGACGGGCTCAAAATGAGTTCGGCTTAAGGATCAAGAAAATTAGAAGCGACAACGGGACGGAGTTCAAGAACTCACAAATTGAAGGCTTCCTTGAGGAGGAGGGCATCAAGCATGAGTTCTCTTCTCCCTACACGCCACAACAAAATGGTGTAGTGGAGAGGAAGAATCGAACTCTATTGGACATGGCAAGAACCATGCTCGATGAGTACAAGACTTCGGATCAGTTTTGGGCCGAGGCGATCAACACCGCCTGCTACGCCATCAACCGGTTATATCTACACCGAATCCTCAAGAAGACATCCTATGAACTCCTAACCGGTAAAAAGCCCAACATTTCATATTTTAGAGTTTTTGGTAGCAAATGCTTTATTCTTGTTAAAAGAGGTAGAAAATCTAAATTTGCTCCTAAAACTGTAGAAGGCTTTTTACTTGGTTATGACTCAAACACAAGGGCATATAGGGTCTTTAACAAGTCCACTGGACTAGTTGAAGTCTCATGTGACGTTGTGTTTGATGAGACTAACGACTCTCAAGTAGAGCAAGTTGATCTTGATGAGATAGGTGATGAAGAGGCTCCGTGCATCGCGCTAAGGAACATGTCCATCGGGGATGTGTGTCCTAAGGAATCCGAAGAGCCTCCAAAAGCACAAGATCAATCGTCCTCCTCCACGCAAGCATCTCCACCAACTCAAAATGAGGATGAGGCTCAAGTTGATGAAGGGCAAGATCAAGAAGATGAGCCACCTCAAGATGATGGCAATGATCAAGGGGGAGATTCAAATGATCAAGAAAAGGAAGATGAGCAAGAACCAAGGCCGTCACACCCAAGAGTCCACCAAGCAATCCAACGAGATCACCCCGTCGACACCATCCTCGGCGACATTCATAAGGGGGTAACCACTAGATCTCGTGTTGCACATTTTTGTGAACATTACTCGTTTGTTTCCTCTATTGAGCCACACAGGGTAGAAGAAGCACTACAAGATTCGGATTGGGTGGTGGCGATGCAAGAGGAGCTCAACAACTTCACTAGAAATGAGGTATGGCATTTAGTTCCACGTCCTAACCAAAATGTTGTAGGAACCAAATGGGTTTTCCGCAACAAGCAAGATGAGCATGGTGTGGTGACAAGGAACAAAGCTCGACTTGTGGCCAAAGGATACTCCCAAGTCGAAGGTTTGGATTTCGGTGAAACCTATGCACCCGTAGCTAGGCTTGAGTCAATTCGCATATTATTGGCCTATGCTAGTTACCATGGCTTTAAGCTTTATCAAATGGACGTGAAAAGTGCCTTCCTCAATGGACCAATCAAGGAAGAGGTCTATGTTGAGCAACCTCCCGGCTTTGAAGACAGTGAGTATCCTAACCATGTCTATAAGCTCTCTAAGGCGCTTTATGGGCTCAAGCAAGCCCCAAGAGCATGGTATGAATGCCTTAGGGATTTCCTTATTGCAAATGGCTTCAAAGTCGGAAAGGCCGATCCTACTTTGTTCACTAAAACTCTTGCAAATGATTTGTTTGTATGCCAAATTTATGTTGATGATATTATATTTGGGTCTACTAACGAATCTACATGTGAGGAATTTAGTAGGATCATGACACAAAAGTTCGAGATGTCTATGATGGGGGAGTTGAAGTATTTCTTAGGATTTCAAGTGAAGCAACTCCAAGAAGGCACCTTCATTAGCCAAACAAAGTATACTCAAGACATTCTAACCAAGTTTGGAATGAAGGATGCCAAGCCCATCAAGACACCCATGGGAACCAATGGGCATCTCGACCTCGACACGGGAGGTAAGTCCGTGGATCAAAAGGTATACCGGTCGATGATAGGTTCTTTACTCTATTTATGTGCTTCTCGACCGGACATTATGCTTTCCGTTTGCATATGTGCAAGATTCCAATCCGACCCTAAGGAATCCCACCTTACGGCCGTAAAACGAATCTTGAGATATTTGGCTTATACTCCTAAGTTTGGGCTTTGGTACCCTCGGGGATCCACTTTTGATTTAATTGGTTATTCGGATGCCGATTGGGCGGGGTGTAAGATTAATAGAAAGAGCACATCGGGGACTTGCCAGTTCTTGGGAAGATCCTTGGTGTCTTGGGCTTCAAAGAAGCAAAATTCGGTCGCTCTTTCAACCGCCGAAGCCGAGTACATTGTCGTAGGTCATTGTTGCGCGCAATTGCTTTGGATGAGGCAAACCCTGCGGGACTACGGTTACAAATTAACCAAAGTCCCTTTGCTATGTGATAATGAGAGTGCAATCAAAATGGCCGACAATCCCGTCGAGCATAGCTGCACTAAGCACATAGCCATTCGGTATCATTTTCTTAGGGATCACCAACAAAAGGGGGATATCGAGATTGCATACATTAATACTAAAGATCAATTAGCCGATATCTTTACCAAACCACTTGATGAACAAACTTTTACCAAACTTAGGCATGAGCTCAATATTCTTGATTCTAGAAATTTCTTTTGCTAACTTTGCACATAGCTCATGAAAATACCTTTGATCATGTCTCTTTCATATGCTATGACTAATGTGTTTTAAAGTCTATTTCAAACCAAGACATAGGTGTATTGAAAGGGAATTGGAGTCTTCGGCGAAGACAAAGGCTTCCACTCCGTAACTCATCCTTCGCCGTCACTCCAAGCCGCTTTCTATCCTTGGGGGAGAAAGCAAAACAGGAGGACTCCTACTTTGGTATAATCTTCACTCTTTTATTTATGACCAAAGGAGGAGAAAGTAATTTAAAGGGCTCTAATGATTCCGTTTTTGGCGATTCATGCCAAAGGGGGAGAAAGTATGAGCCCAAAGCAAAAGGACCGCACCACCACCTAATTTTAAAATATAATTTTCAATTGTCAATTTGGTATCTTCTTGTGTTCAAAAGAGGGCGAAAGTAGTATTTCAAAAATCAATATCTTAAAACCCTCTTGAACACTAAGAGGAGGATTTCATTTAGGGGGAGTTTTGTTTAGTCAAAGGAAAAGCATTTGAAACAGGGGGAGAAAATTTCAGAACTTGAAAATGCTTTGCAAACTCTTATTCATTTACCTTTGACTATTTGCAAAAGAACTTTGAAAAGATTTACAAAAGATTTTGCAAAAACAAAACATGTGGTGCAAGCGTGGTCCAAAATGTTAAAAATGAAGAAACAATCCATGCATATCTTGTAAGTATTTATATTGGCTCAATTCCAAGCAACCTTTGCACTTACATCATACAAACTAGTTCAATTATGCACTTCTATAATTGCTTTGGTTTGTGTTGGCATCAATCACCAAAAAGGGGGAGATTGAAAGGGAATTAGGCTTACACCTAGTTCCTATATAATTTTGGTGGTTGAATTGCCCAACACAAATCTTTGGACTAACTAGTTTGCTCTAGTGAATAAGTTATACAGGTGTCAAAGGTTCAAATCAAGCCAATTAAAAAGACCAAAGTTGGGTTCAAATAGAGAGCTAAAGGCATCCCGGAAGACTCCCTGGTCTGGCGCACCGGACTGTCCGGTGGCGCACCGGACAGTGTCCGGTGCACCAGGAGGACTCGCGCTGAACTCCTCAGCCTCGGGATTTTCCTGGAGCCGGCACGCTATAATTCACCGGACTGTCCGGTGTACACCGGACAGTGTCCTGTGCTCCAAAGAAGGCACGACTCCGGAACTCGCCAGTCTCGGGAATTCGCGGAGGCTGCTCCGCTATAATTCACCGGACATGTCCGGTGTGCACCGGACTGTCCGGTGCATCCTCGGAGCAACGGCTACTTCGGCGCCAACGGCTACCTGCTGTGCATTTAATGCGCGCGCAGCGCGCGCAGAAGGCAGGCGCGCCCATACCGGCGCACCGGACAGTGAACAGTTCATGTCCGGTGCGCCACCGGACATCGAGGCAGGCTCAGAAGTCAGAACTCCAACGGTCAAGTTCCAACGGCACTAATGACGTGGCTGGGGCACCGGACATGTCCGGTGTGCACCGGACTGTCCGGTGCGCCATCGAACAGACAGCCCCACCAACGGTCATGTTTGGTGGTTGGGGCTATAAATACCCCAACCACCCCACCATTCATGCATCCAAGTTTTCCACTTCCCAACTACTTACAAGAGCTCTAGCATTCAATTCTAGACACACCAAAGAGATCAAATCCTCTCCAAATTCCACACAACGCCCTAGTGATTAGAGAGAGAGATTTGCTTGTGTTCTTTCGAGCTCTTGCGCTTGGATTGCTTTCTTCTTTCTTGATTCTTTCTTGCGATCAAACTCACTTGTAATTGAGGCAAGAGACACCAATCTTGTGGTGGTCCTTGTAGGAACTTTGTGTTCCAAGTGATTGAGAAGAGAAAGCTCACTCGGTCCGAGGGACCGTTTGAGAGAGGGTAAGGGTTGAAAGAGACCCGGCCTTTGTGGCCTCCTCAACGGGGAGTAGGTTTGAAAGAACCGAACCTCGGTAAAACAAATCCGCGTGTCTCACTTCATTATTCGCTTGCGATTTGTTTTGCGCCCTCTCTCGCGGACTCTATTATATTTCTAACGCTAACCCGGCTTATAGTTGTGTTTATATTTGTAAATTTCAGTTTCGCCCTATTCACCCCCCTCTAGGCGACTATCAGCGGGGTCGGGCGGGACGTCGGCGAGCGCGGGGCGAGGCCGGGCGCGGCCGGCGCGCCCACGGCGCGGGGGAGGGCGCCGACGAGAGGGGGAAGGAGGAGGAAGGGGAGGGAGAAGAGGGGAGGGGGAGGGAGGGCCTCACCGTGGGCGGGGAGGGCGGCGGCGGCGGCTCGGGCGAGCAGGGGAGGGCGGTGGCGGCTAGGGCAGGGGAGAGGGAGTTGGGGAAGGGGAGGGGTATGACAGGCGGGGCACGCGGGAAGTGGATTTTTTTTGGGGGGAAGGGGGGAGGGGCGGCTGGGCCGGCCATGGGCCCAAAGCGGGGGGGGGCGCGTGAGGCCGGCTGGGCCGCCGCGGGGCCAACGCGGGAAGGGGGGGAAAGGCCGGCTGGGCCAGCCGGCTGGGCCGCGCGCGCCAAGGGGGGCGGCTGGGCCAAAAGGGGAGGATAGGGAGGAGAGAGAAAAGAAAGGTTTTCCTTTTTTATATCTATTTTCTATATAAATGCTTTCACACTTTCAAACAACCAAAAAAAGTGCATGGTTCGGCACGATGCAACAAATCAAGGAAATTAACTCTAGGGTTTACTATTATCATATAACTTAAAGTTTTGAAGACGGGTGAGGTTTTAGCGAAAAGAAATGGGAAAGAGAGGTAACACCTGAATTTGGAGAGTGAAGAAAAGAAAAAAAATCAACTCCAAAAAATTCGGGGTGTTACACTTCTCCTCCGTTGCCTTAAATGCGACCGGTTGTGCTTCGGATGTGGAGGGATCATCTAGCTCATTGATTTTCTTTGAGCCCTTGATCATGTACTCAAAGCTCACAAAATTCCCGATTACTTCCTCGGGAGTCATTAGTGTATATCTAGGATTACCACGAATTTATTGAACTTGAGTAGGGTTAAGGAAAATAAGTGATCTAAGAATAACCTTAACCATCTCGTGGTCATCCCACTTTTTGCTCCCGAGGTTGCGCACTTGGTTCACCAAGGTTTTGAGCCGGTTGTACATGTCTTGTGGTTCTTCCCCTTTGCGAAGCCGGAAGCGACCGAGCTCCCCCTCTATCGTCTCCCGCTTGGTGATCTTGGTTAGCTCATCTCCTTCGTGCGTGGTCTTGAGCACGTCCCAAACTTCCTTGGCGCTTTTTAATCCTTGCACCTTGTTATACTCCTCTCGACTTAGAGAGGCGAGGAGTATAGTTGTGGCTTGGGAGTTGAAGTGCTCGATTTGGGCCACCTCGTCCTCATCATAATCCTCATCCCCTATGGATGGTACCTGTGCTCCAAACTCAACAACATTCCATATACTTTTGTGGAGTGAGGTTAGGTGAAATTTCATCAAATCACTCCACCTAGCATAATCATCACCGTCAAAGGTTGGCGGTTTGCCTAATGGAACGGAAAGTAATGGAGTATGTTTAGGAATGAGAGGGCAGCGTAGGGGGATCTTACTAAACTTCTTACGCTCATGGCGTTTAGAAGTGATGGATGGCGCGTCGGAGCCGGATGTGGAAGGTGATGAAGTGTCGGTCTCGTAGTAGACCACCTTCCTCATCTTCTTTTTCTTGTCGCCACTCCGATGCGACTTGTGGGAAGAGGATTTCTTTTCCTTCCCTTTCTTTTTTGTTGCGGGACTCTTCCGATGAAGCCTTCCCGTGACTTGTAGTGGGCTTGTCACCGATGGGCTTGTCGCTGGTCTCCATCTCCCTCTTGGCGTGATCTTCCGACATCACTTCGAGCGGTTAGGCTCTAATGAAGCACCGAGTTCTGATACCAATTGAAAGTCGCCTAGAGGGGGGTGAATAGGGCGAAACTGAAATTTACAAAGTTAATCACAACTACAAGCCGAGTTAGCGTTAGAAATAATAATGAGTCCGAGAGAGAGGGCGCAAAACAAATCGTAAGCGAATAAAGAGTGTGACACACAGATTTGTTTTACCGAGGTTCGGTTCTTGCAAACCTACTCCCTGTTGAGGTGGTCACAAAGACCGGGTCTCTTTCAACCCTTTCCCTCTCTCAAACGGTCCCTCGGACCGAGTGAGCTTCTTCTTCTCAAACAATTGGAACACAAAGTTCCCGTAAGGACCACCACACAATTAGTGTCTCTTGCCTCAATTACAAGTGAGATTGATCTCAAGAAAGATTGAGAAAGAAAAGAAGCAATCCAAGCGCAAGAGCTCAAAAGAACACAACAAATCTCTCTCACTAGTCACCAAAGCTTTGTGTGGAATTGGGAGAGGATTTGATCTCTTGAGTGTGTCTAGAATTGAATGCTAGAGATCTTGTAAGTAGTTGGAAGGTGGAAAACTTGGATGACTTGAATGTGGGGTGGTTGGGGGTATTTATAACCCCAACCACCAAACTGGCCGTTTGGTGAAGGCTGCTGTCGACGGGCGCACCGGACAGTCCGGTGCGCCACCGGACACTGTCCGGTGCGCCAGCCACGTCACCAGGTCGTTGGGTTCCGACCGTTGGAGTTCTGACTTGTGGGCCCGCCTGGTTGTCCGGTGGTGAACCGGACAAGTCCTGTAGACTGTCCGGTGTGGCACCCGCGCGTGCTCTGACTTCTGCGCGCGCTGGCGCGCATTTAATGCTGTAGCAGGTGACCGTTGGAGCGGAATAGCCGTTGCTCCGCTGGCTCACTGGACAGTCCGGTGAATTATAGCGGACTGGAAATCCGAAGCTGGCGAGTTCAGAGCCGCTCTCCTCTGGAGCACCGGACACTGTCCGGTGGTGCACCGGACAGTCCGATGAATTATAGCGAAGCGTCCCTGAGAATTCCCGAAGGTGTGAAGTTTGGCTTGAAGTCCCCTGGTACACCGGACACTGTCCGGTGGTGCACCGGACACTGTCCGGTGCGCCAGACCAGGGCAGCCTTCGGTTATCCCTTGCTCTCTTTGTTGAATCCTTTTCTTGGTCTTTTTATTGGCTTAGTGTGAATCTTTGGCACCTGTATAACTTATAGACTAGAGCAAACTAGTTAGTCCAATTTATTTGTGTTGGGCAATTCAACCACCAAAATCAATTAGGAAATAGGTGTAAGCCTAATTCCCTTTCAGGGTCGCCTAAATGCGTAATACCCAACGTCATGTGGGTTTCTGGTGGTTGTATTACTCCGAGTTTGAGGATTACAGGTGATTGCTGAAGGTAGAAGATGAAAATAGCTTATGAGTCTAGCCCGTGTTTCATAGGGATACCCCTCTTCAACCTTATATAGCCGACTGAAGAGATAACCTTGTACATATTGGAAATCTATACGTGTCTACCCACATCTGCTATAGATGTGCTGAGTCTTGCGAAGTTCAGTTGGCTTCCCGCGAGGCTTGCGCATGGTCGCATGCATAGGACGTGTCTTCAGATATCCCCTTGCCTCGGTGTGTGGCCGCTTTAGTTGGTTTCAGTTGCATCCTGTCGAGGCCCACAATGTGTTCTATGGACGACCCATTAGGGGCCTTAAGGCGGCCCATGAAGCATATCCGTGTCACGAAGATCTAGAGGATATCTGTCCCACACATAACTTATACACTTTGATTGTGTCTTAACTAACAAGATCGTGGTTGGTGGCATCATTGCCAAACTACCTCCCACTTGGAGGAGTTTTTCCACGACTCTCAAACACAAGGAGGCAATGACTGTTGAAAGTATAATTGCCACTCTTGATGTTGAGGAGAAGGCGAGATCTAAGGATGTGTCTCGTTTAATCCAAAAATCACTATACATTTATACTTAGTACTTTTTAAGACAAATTGATGCATATGAATATTAGGTTTCAAAACTAAATAACAAAATAGTTTTTTGTAGTCAAAATCTTATAAGTTTGACTCAAACCTTGTCCAAAATGATAAATAATAGGACACTGGAAGAAGTAAAAATTATTAAGATCAAAGTTTAGGTGTTGTTTGGTTCATATAATTGTAACGTAATGGGTAACAGATACGTTAAATCTTGTTTGTTTAAGTCTAACCGTAATCATATTGAAAGTCGCCTAGAGGGGGTGAATAGGTGAAACCTGAAATTTATAAACTTAAACACACACTAAGGCCAGGGTTAGCGTTAGAATTCAATCCGAGTCCGAAAGATTTTTTTTCTCTTGCTACGAGTTGCTCAAATAATGTGGATGACGTTTGGGAGCGAACTCAAATCAATATTAGCAAGGAAACCTTAGAGAGAGGAAAGAGAAAAAAATCAAATGAAAAATTAACACAAGTGAACATAATGATTTGTTTTTACCGAGGTTCGGTTCCAAAGAACCTAGTCCCGCTGAGGAGGCCACAAAGGCCGGGTCTATTTCAACCCTTTCTCTCTCTCAAACGGTCACTTAGACCGAGTGAGCCTTTCCTTAATCACACGGGTCACTAAGACCCCACAAGGACCACCACACACTTAGGTGTCTCTTGCTAGCTTTACAAAGCACTTAGGAATTAGAAAAAGAAAGGAAGAAGGCAATCCAAGCAACAAGAGCGCAAATGAACACAAATGATCCTCTCTCAAGTTTCTAAGCAGTAGAGTTGATTTGGAAACTTGGAGTGGATTGAATGCTTGAATGTGTCTTTGAGTGGTTGGCTTTGCTCTGGTATTGAATGGGAAGTTCAAAATACTTGGATTGCTTTGAATGGGGTGGTTGGGAGGTATTTATAGCCCTCAACCACTTCCTAGCCATTGACTGTTTTTGCTATCGATGGGCGCACCGGACAGTCCGTTGGCACACCGGACACTGCATTGTTCATTGTCTGGTGCACGCCACGTCAGCTATCAGTTAGGGTTTGGAGCAGTTGACCGTTGGTGTCTTTTGTCTTCAAGCGGCACCGGACATGTCCGGTGACTTCTGACTTCGCTACTCTAACTTCTGCGCGGCACTGTTCATCACTGTTCATTTGTGTAGTCGACCGTTGACGCGCAGGGAGTCGTTGCTCCGCTGGCTCACTGGACAGTGCGGTGCATACCGGACAGTCCGGTGAATTATAGCGGAGTGCGCCTATTGAATTTCCGAGAGTGCCTGGTTTGATTGTGGACGGGGCTGCGCCACTTGGCAGCACACTCTCATGTCTTGCTCCCAATTTTGATTGTGTCCCCAACTGAATTTCTTTCTTGGTTTGCGTTGAACCTTATGCATTTGAGATAAATGATATCTAGACAAACTAGTTAGTCCATATGGTTTATGTTGGACGTCAAACTCCAAAATCGGTTATAAAAAATGATTAAGTCCATTTGCCTTTCACATATACCACACTGAAAACTGATATCGGCTTATTCAAACTTATTACAGTTGTCATTCGACTGTAAATCATTACCATTACTATTTATGTTACAGTTGGTGAACCAAACAACACCTTAGATTCATAATGTCATGGGATACAACCAAAACCACCATGACTTAAGCTAACGTCTCAATTAAACGCATAATGAAATACATACGTATGGATAAAAACACATAAATCAGTAAACGATAAATTCATCTTAACTTGATAAATAGATCTCATAGTATATGGCCATCATGTTTGAAAATAAAAAATAAATATAGAAATAAACTAATATAAGTATTTTCTACTGGTTGTAGGTATTAAACATCAGTATCTAATGCTTATGTCTTCTAAAATTCTTCCCACACGGGTCGATAGACTACTAGCTAATAATAGTCATAGGTTACTCTTGCAAGATTGGTTATTCTGCAATATGGGTCGATGGACTACTAGCTAATACATACGGACCTGCTTATGCTTTAATCTTGCATATAATAACTCTTTTTGAGAAAATTATGCAAGAAGTTCGGCATATTGGTTGACTCTTGGTGGCTGGTTTCGAGAAAAGGTACGGTCCAGCAGGTCCGCTCCATGCGAAGCACAAGAAATTGAAGTCTTCAGAGCAAAAGGTCGTCGGAGGCTTCAAAATCCGGTCCACTTCACGTGCTAATGGCGCCTAGCCTGACCAATCTGTTCACAAACAAAATTATTAGGTCGCTGTCATTAGTCTGTGTGATATTGTGTTTCCAGTCTTACACGGAGATCAGATCAGACAATGAACCATAACGCTCTGCTTAACGGTATATAAAGTTACCTCTCACACCGACAAGAGGTCTAGCAAAGCAATGCTGTGCATTTTAGTACTAATGAACCATGCACCAGTAGTTAATAGTTAATCATAGTACGTACGAACATGGCTGTGAAACGAAACCTCGCCACGTGATCCTGTCCGTGCTTTAAGGGTGTGTTCGGTTACGGGACAGCTAGGACAGGGACGTTCTCTGGCGTCTTCTCTCGTCCCTCCAATTTTAAAGGACAACAGGGGACAACATTGTAATAGTACTGTCCCAACCCTTAATCCAGAACCAAATAACCTAATTTGAGGGATCGTCTCATCCCACTTCGTCATGTCATTGCAACCAAACACACCCTAAGTTTAGTACTAAATATACTTCCATAGTTAATCAGGTGATTGATCCAAGAAGGAAGCTTTTTCAAAAGTTGGAGAGCAAACGAGAAAAAGGTAAGGCCTTATTTAAAGGCTCATGTATCCACTTCAATCCGAAAAAATTGCTATTTTATCACTTCTAATGTGGGCTCTCTGCTATTATGTCATCATATGTCTATGACTTATGGGACCATTTGTGTCTATGATTTGTGGCCATAATGATAAAATAGAGAAGACCACAACTGAGAGTGACAAAATAGCAAATGACTCCTTCAATCCATATATGTTAGGGTAATTTGATATAGAATTTAAACTAAATTCCGCATCAAATCACTCTAACACATATAGATTAGGATTAAGAGTCTATTTGGCAAGGCTTTTACTTCTCTAAAAATAACTTTGGCTCTAACTTCTCTGTTAAAGCTGCTTTTTCCGAAGAAGCCAAAGATGTTTTCATTCACCTCGAAAAAATGGATTCTTCCTTAATTTTGTAAATGAGCCCCCCATATTACAGCTAATTATATAACTTTATTTGTTGATGGCATGCAACATGTTCTCCACGGTATTCATAACTAACTAGTTTAATACCCGTGCGTTGCGACAGTACCCAACTATATTTGATGATATTGATTGGGTGACTAAGCGACACTTGAGAGTCTTAATGGACCCTCCACATAAAAATACACATAATAAATGAATTTAATGGCAAAGTGAACATTGTTCATATGCCAGATATTGAACCACTAAAACAAATACTACACTTGGTCTTAGCAAAAAGACTAAAAAATGAGTTAAAAAGGAGCTCCTATGCTCGAATTAAATTATAGCCAATGGTTTGATTTAGGACTTGGGAGCGAGAAGATGGTGTAGATCTGATGCCCTAACCAAAATCATCATCGAGATTCCATAGGTAACACATGTAAATTCATTTATGATGATGGCTTAACAATTTTCTCCAAGTTTAGCAAGACATTGAAAAGCACGCGTACGCCAACAAGATCATTTCTGAAATACCAAGTACAACAAGTTTATCCTCTAATGCTTAACATGATTTCTGAAATACATACTTGCTCTTGCCTTTAGAGTATCATATCAAACAATAAAAACATTTTTCTCTTTTATAGAGCCTTGTACTCATTTTCAATTGCATAGTTGGTTTCACTTAAAATTTAATGTGCAACGGCGGAAAAAGCGGGCAGAGGTTGTTGCGAAATAGATGGGGTTTGTTGCTAGAGCGACAGTTGCGAGAACACTCCAAGATCTGATAGCCTCCTTCCTTCTAGGGAGTGCCCGGACCGCCACGTGTCGCTTCCCCATGAAGTAGTCGTTGGCGCCCAGAGCTAGCCATTACTGGGTGGTCCGGTGCGCCACTGGACCGTGCACAGTACCAGTCCGATAAATTATAAAAATAATTCTCGAGACCTTGAAGTTCACATGTACGAGTGGTTCGATGCACACGAAATCAGTCTTATGCACCAAGCCATCAAACGTCTAAGTTCTGGGCCCTTGCACACTCGGTCCGGTGAGGCCCATAACAACCCAAGTAAAGATTTTTTAGCCTAACTTATTTAATTATTTTTTTCGTTATTCTTAGGAGTTCCACGACAACTTAAACATAGTTAGCACATAATCCAATCGACTAACTGTAGAGAACTCACCTTTTACTTGGTCTTTCATCAGGATTTGCATTTTGGCTCAAACTAAGTCATGTAAGAACTTTTCTCACAAAATTGAGTAAGAGATCAAATAGAAGTGCTAAACACATAGTATTAGGCATATGCAACATATCTATGTACTCAAACCTCATGGTTTTACACTTTTACCCAAAGTTGCACTTTCTAACCTCTATTTTAGCTCTTTGGGATTAGTGCCTTCAAATTGCCTTCAAGTGGACCTGTGGTGGTGGTGAGGCACTAGTGAATACCATTGACGATATCATATCTCCCTTCATCCTAATATATAATTCGTTTTAGATTAAACATATATTCATTAATTAATCTATGAATGTAGTTTGTATATATGTCTATATTCATTATTATCCATTCAGATGTAGACCGAAAAAAGATGGCTAGGAAGACCTATATTTTGGAATGGAGGGAGTATCAAATAAGATGGACACCTTTATTTTTATCATTAATATGATGTTTGGTTTGATTAATAAGCTAATCCATCATCTTCTCACGTCTTTTTTTTGTTTGGTCAACACCTCATCCTACTAAATTTGAGAATAGACTCATGATGCATCATTTCATTTTAGATAAATTGATTCAAACAAACACCTCTAAAAGATCAAGATTAACCGTTGCCAATGTAGGAAATACAAAATAGAAGGTACCCTGTTTTACACTTTTGCATTGGTCACATCACGTGCAAGTGCAAGGCTGTGGGGGTACTTGTTGTCATGTGTGCACTTTACTGGTCGAGGCATTGGCAATTTTGACATTACCATTTTTAGACGTCGTCAGTACATTATTAGATCCACAAATTATAGATATAGATGGTCTCATCGATCAAGCATAATAACAGACATTCAAAACTGACAATGACTAAATAGCAAATTTCTCCTACTCGTCAGTGCCAAACTCCTGGGCTCCTGCCCAGCTGAGCAGCACACACCCACTGACATGCGAAGTCCACAACTCATACGCTCACGGTCACGGCTGACCCGACCGCTCCTCTCTGCTCGGGGGCCGCCAGCCCGCCACGCTATTATCACTACCACTCTACTGTCTACTCAACGCCGTTCAGGTCCGGGTCAGCTGGCTCCGCCCATTCGGCAATTCCATTCCTCGAAGCCCTCACACCTGCACGCGCCCACGCCTTCGCCTTGTCTCCCTCCTCGCGCACCCGCACCCGCACCCGCACCGAGACCCACGCGCCGGCCTGTCCCTGTCCCAGCACACACGCGCGACAGGGTGCGCGCCGCTCGGGCGATGGCCTCCGCCCGCCTCGTCGCGCTCGCTGCATTCCTCCTTCTCCTCCTCTTCGCCCTGGGCCCGGGCGAGGCGCGCGCGGCGGACGACGGCGAGGTGCGCGCGCTGCTGGCGCTGGGGGCCGCGCTGGACCCGACGGGCCGCCTGCTCCCGTCGTGGGCGCCCGGCCGCGACCCCTGCGCGCCGGCGCCGTCCGGGGGATTCGAGGGCGTTGCGTGCGACGCCCGCGGCGCCGTCGCCAACGTCTCGCTGCAGGGGAAGGGGCTCGCCGGCACGCTCCCGCCCGCCGTCGCGGGGCTCCGCTCCCTGACCGGCCTCTACCTCCACTACAACGCGCTCCGCGGCGGCATCCCGCGGGAGCTGGCGGCGCTCGCCGCTCTCACCGACCTCTACCTCGACGTCAACAACTTCTCGGGACCCATCCCGTCGGAGATCGGCGCCATGGCATCACTGCAAGGTACTCTGTTTAGGTGGCTCGCTCTGATAGTCAGATGCGCGTCGAGATTTCTTATCGCCACCCTGCTCGTGCCGCTCGCTGACTCGCATCGGCAAGGCATGCATGTGGCCGCGTCGCTCCTTGGATCGATGATTGGTTGCCCCTTGTGTTTTTATTTCGTTTTCGGTCGTCTTGCTTGGCGTTTCTCCAATCCAAGTCAAAAAACTAAAATGCGGCTCCGTATGGACTATGGAGTATCATTGAGTTTTTTTAATTATTATTTTGAAGATGTTGCCGTCCCAAGTCGCAACCAAGCAGCTCCTGTTGCCCAGATTGCAAAACGTTTCTTGGCTCATTGCTAACATTTTCTTTCAGATTTATTTCCATTTTTGTGACCCCTCTACTCATACGGCAATACCAAATTAGTACTACCCACAATCAGACGGTTTGTTTCTCCAATCCAAATGTTCGAAGCCATAGCCCATAGGCACTAGCCAGTACTACTACTACTTGTCCTTGCATTGCATATTTGCATCACCTACCTGAATGAATGCTGCTGATATTGATGTGTCCATGACCACGCCGTGCAGTGGTGCAGCTCTGCTACAACCAGCTCACCGGGAGCATCCCCACGCAGCTGGGCAACCTCACCAGGCTCACCGTGCTGGCCCTGCAGTCCAACCGCTTCAACGGCGCCATCCCCGCCAGCCTCGGCGACCTGCCGCTGCTGGCGCGCCTGGACCTGAGCTTCAACCGTCTCTTCGGCTCTATCCCCGTCAGGCTCGCGCAGCTGCCCTGCAGCCTTGTGGTGCTCGACGTCAGGAACAACTCACTCACCGGCAGCGTACCCGCCGGTAACGCCTCTATCCATTAGTATCATAATCTGGGTCGTTCGATTTTTGAAAGCAATTAACAATGCTGATTGCTTTGCCTCTTGCTTGGTCCCAAGAACTGGCCGCCAAGCTGCAGGCCGGCTTCCAGTACGGGAACAACAGCGACCTGTGCGGCGCCGGGCTGCCCGCGCTCCGCCCGTGCACCCCGGCGGACCTCATCGACCCCGACAGGCCCCAGCCCTTCAGCGCTGGCATCGCGCCGCAGGTCACGCCCTCCGACGGCCGCGGCAACGGGCGCGTGCCATCTACCAGGGCGCTCGCGGCAGTGGTCGTCGTCGCCGTGGCCCTCCTTTTAACCACAGGGGTCGGCCTGTTCGCGCTCTCGTGGCGCCGGTGGCACCGGCAGAAGGTGGCGGGGGCCTCGCCGTCGACGATCTCCGGCGGCCGGTGCAGCACTGAGGTCGTGCCTTCCGCGGCGAAGGCGTCGTCGGCTCGCAAGAGCGCGTCGTCGGCGCTGGCGAGCCTCGAGTACTCCAACGCCTGGGACCCGCTGGCCGACGCGCGGGGCGGGCTGGGTTTCGTCTCGCAGGACGTGCAGCTGGCCCAGAGCCTGCGGATCAGCACGGAGGAGGTGGAGTCCGCGACGCGCTACTTCTCGGAGCTCAACCTCCTCGGCGGGCACGGCAAGAAGGCCGGCGGCCTCGCGGCCACGTACAGGGGCACGCTCCGCGACGGCACCTCGGTGGCCGTGAAGCGGCTGGGCAAGACGTGCTGCCGGCAGGAGGAGGCCGACTTCCTGAGCGGGCTGAGGCTGCTCGCGGAGCTCCGGCACGACAATGTGGTCGCGCTGAGGGGGTTCTGCTGCTCCAGGGCGCGCGGGGAGTGCTTCCTCGTGTACGACTTCGTGCCCAACGGCAGCCTGTCGCAGTTCCTCGACGCCGACACAACCGCCGGCGGCAGCGGCCGTGTCCTCCAGTGGTCCACGAGGATCTCCATCATCAGGGGCATCGCCAAAGGTAGGTACCGTACCCTCACACGCACTTTCCAATGTTCATACTTGTTCACGTACTACGAGTCTACGACTAGTTGTTTTCTTGATAATTTTGCCTGAAAACACATGGTATGCATGCATGCAACATTTGGCACCGACTGTACAGATTTGCCAAGTTCGTGTGTGTCATGCATGGCCACATTGATTCATCAGTGCTGCGCTGGTCGCTCACATGGTGTGCAGAAACCTGTGGCCGTGAGCAGTCCAGGGACGCAGCAACAGTCACATTCTGAAGTCTGAACTTTGTCTGCACTGAAAAGCTATGCATGACATGTCTCATTTTTTGGTGCTACTTTTTTTTTTATCAGAGTAACCGTTCCTATCAGTGTGAGCTATCGGTATTCGGTAATTTGTACTTAGCGCTCGTAATCGTCTACAAGTCGTGCGTCTTTTTTGTGGTCCAGGAATTGAGTATCTGCACAGCACAAGGACGAACAAGCCGGCCCTCGTTCACCAGAACATCTCGGCGGACAAGGTCCTGCTGGACTACGCGTACAGGCCCCTCGTCTCAGGGTGCGGCCTGCACAAGCTCCTCGTGGACGACCTCGTCTTCTCGACGCTCAAGGCCAGCGCCGCCATGGGGTACCTCGCGCCGGAGTACACCACCGTGGGCCGCCTCTCGGAGAAGAGCGACGTCTACGCTTTCGGGGTCATCGTGCTCCAGGTGCTCACAGGCAGGAGGAAGGTGACGGCGACGGCTCAGCTGCTAGCAGGCAATGTCGATGACGATGAGCTCGTCGACGGCAACCTGCAGGGGAGTTACTCGGCGGCTGAGGCCGCCATGCTGGCGAAGATCGGCTCGGCTTGCACCAGCGAGGACCCCGACCAGAGGCCGACGATGGCGGAGCTGCTTCAAGAACTGGACACCATCTGATTCTGATGGCGGTGCGAATGCGAACACCCATCCACTGTAACCGTTTCATGCAAGAGTCACATGCCTGACAGTTTGCCATGGGCCTGTTGTAACCTTCCTAGCTACATGTCTAGGATCACCAGTCAGTAATCGCTGATCTTAGAAACAACCTGAGCTAGGCTCTACTAATTAGCTAGCAATAATCACTCTAGTTAGGAAGCACATGCCTAGGATCATGAAATCTTGTATGCTAATGATGTGCCGTTACCACCGCTCTGAAAAGCGTGCATCGTTTGGATGTGTTCTCTACATGGTAGTAGGCCAGTAGGTGAATGTGAATGCAGCAGCCATTTCCTGCAACACTTTTTTGTGAAGACCTTGTGACTCCAAAGTGTACCTGCAAATCCTGTGTGCCAATTTGGCTGCATCTCCAGGGGTGAAATAGCTGGCGCCATCCAAGGTAGGAAGGAACCAAGAGTCCTGGAAGGCATGTGAGCTATAGATTGTTGTGTTGTCTTGTTTGTTGTTCGTGTTTGGGTCCTGTCAGGCGATGGAAAATCTCACAGACGGTGAAAGCCCACGGTGGGCCTGGGCCTTTCTTTTCTTCCGTTTTTTTTGCTAGAGGCCGAGAGGCTGGACAAAATAGACTCTACCAAGCAATAAAAAATATAGCACTGAAGAACAAGAACGGAGCTGATCCAAAAGAACGACACCCGAGGTGAGGCTGGATTGCTATTGCTACGTGACTCTGCTTATTTTGTAGGTTAGTGGATTTTGGAATGGATTATTTGGAGCTAGTAAGGCTCATATATGCTAGCCGCAGCCCGCAGGTCTACAAAACCAGGTCAGGGCTTGTTCGGTTAACTCTCAATCCATATGTATTGAGTGAGATTGGATGAGTTTGAATCCCAAACAAGTCAAACTTCTTCTTCATTTTTTCAATCACATCTAATTCATGTGTATTAGGAATAACCGAACAAGGCCTCATGTGGCACTGGTAATGCAAGGCCGGACGTCTGTAGCAACTAAAAAGCATCGAACAGATAATTCCCTTGTTTTGTTAAGTTGGCGGACTTGATGTTCCATCATTTTGTATCTGTTCCATGTTTTGCTGGATGGATAAGACCTAATGTTCAGTATTCAGTGTTAGAAATTCATTATCAGATATCCCTCGATGTTTTTTTAAAGAATGGCATTTACTGAATGTTAAAGAAGTAAATAATATGAGTAAACAATGTAAATATGCATCAACCATGAGACACGAAAATTTACGTGAAAAAAATTTTGCGAGAAAAAAAACTACGGACATCAACGGCCAATCTTTACTATACCAGAAGGGTTTGTAAACGTAGGGATCTAATAAGTCGTTTATATTCTCGTGTGACTTACAAGATATATATTTGTTGAAGATATACATAAGAAGCAATCATAAACAATTTATATTAGAGTCCAACTTGTATTGTGATTACAGGTTTAATGGATGGACCACGCCCTGGTAATACACTTTATAAATATAAGGACAATTGCAGGGTTGCCTCTGCTGACGACTCTAACTCTATTTTTACCCATGATTTTCGACATTGTTACCCATCTTTTTTTTAAACGAAACCTATGTTTGCCACTATTCCGTTATAAGCACATAACGGTGTTAACTCAACTCATAAAAAGACATTCATACCCCTGCATTGCCCCTCTTATTATCAACTGTTTACAAATTTGTCCCACATTAAATTAAATTTATGGTTTAATTCAAAATCTAAATTAAATTGAATTATTTTTAAAATAAAGCTCAAAAATTCTTTTAGTTTGAATTTAATTCAAATTTTTAAATCAAAATTTGAAAACTTACGTCGAATTAAAATTTAAAATAAATTTTATTATAAAATAATTAGTTTTTAGATTTAAAAAAAATAATTCAAATTTCAAAATTTTGATTGAAACCATAAATTTAATTTGAAGTATTTGGAAATTTGAATTTCAAATAGTTGGTTTTCAAATTTATGATTGGATTTATGTAATGCTTATACTCTAAACTTTTTGAAAGTAGCCTAGAGAGGGGGGGTGAATAGGCTAATCTAAAAAATTTCACAACAAACTTCGAAAGATTGTTAAATACACAGTTCGACTGGTGCAGACCAGTTCAATAGCTACGTGCGCAAGTTGACATACTCTGAACCAATCCAACTGTTTTATAAACTTTGGACTAAAATCTACTTGAAAAAGTATTTCGCGAGTTCTTGTGAGAAGTAAGGTATAACTAAGTTAGAATGAAAAGATGAATATGTAAAGGCTATTTTACTTCTAGATATACTCTACAGAAAAATCTATATGTCAATCTTGCAATTAAAAATATCTTAAGTTAAAGACAAGCAAGAATACAACACACAAGATTTAATCCGAGGTTCGGTCACACCACAAAGGTGTCCTACTCCCCGTTGAGGAGCCCACAAAGGGCCGGGTCTTTTTCAACCCTAATCCTCCAAAAGCCGACCACAAAGGTCAAGGCAATCTCTTCTTATCTCAGCTCAAAGAGCGGGTGTTACAAACTTCTTGGGGTCGTCCACAAATTTGGAGACTCCCAAGCAACCTCAAAAGATCTTGAAACTTAGGGTTTCAAGAACACCAAGAAAGCACAAGAGGGGTTTGCACAAGTAAGACTGGGCGTTCGGGTTACCCGTTTAATTCGGGTCGGGTAGTTCGGGTTTTATTAAATTCGGGTAATGGAAATTGGTACCCGATAGCAGCCAAGAAAAAACGCTACCCGCAAGTTCGGGTTCGGGTTCGAGTATACCCAATTTACCCGAAATATATAAAAGCACAGCTTGTCTCTTGTCTGAATTTTTCTAGTCGAATTTATAGTCCAGACACCCAATCTTGATCAGTCCTGGCACGAAAAGATCACATGAATTGTATCACGCATTTCCAGTTATTATTTTGTGAGGATATCTCGTGCATTTCCTGGAAGCCTAGCTAAAATCCACACGGGCGAAGACTGATGACCTGACGTCCTCCTGACCCAAGGAATTGTATCCAGTCAAAGATGCCTGCCAACCGCATGGTTTCTCAAGTGGTACTCTCTGTTTCAAGGATGCTTCCACTGCATTGCATCCAGCCATCCACTGCGTGACTATTTTGACATTCATTTAGTGAAACAAACTGTCTTAAGTTTTCAGAATAACTGCTAGGAATGCATTTAAGATTATATAAAGGGTTCTAACATGTATAGAAGAAAAAGCAGAGTCACAACGGGAAACATTATAATTCAATCTTGAATTCTTCATTTGAAGTTTACCTGACAGCACCAAGCAATACATTGTTTCCTTCTCCACAGGTTGGCTTGGTTTCTGATGACAAATTGGTTGATCTGCTGATACAGTGAACACAGTGAAAACCTTACGAGATATCACAGAAACAGGTGTTGAGCCACTGGCCCTGATGTCTCAACTTGCTACAATAATCACTGACAGGTGCTAACAACTTGAGTACTTAACAGGTGCTAACATGATTACATGAAGATACCGTGAACACATTACACATTCAGACATTCCAGTGAAACAGTCACAAAAACACAGATCCACAAGTTGTTCTCCAGGGCTCCATTGGCACTTTGACTGGCTAGCACTGGCAGCAACCTAGTTGTAGACCTTCAGTCGGCCATAGTCTAAACTGTCCAATAAATATTAATGGATCAAATCTGGGCACAACAACACCAGCAAGCATAATTGAAAACATGCTAAAAACTCCAATTACACTTGACATCACATACCTTCAAGTACTGTGTGGAGCCATAGTCGAGGTCTGAACATTACTGCTTGGTGTTTGTGACTTGGATATGCCGACAGTCACAGTTGGCTGCTCATTCTTTTTTCCTTTGCCACCATATTCTTCTATCCACTCTGCAAATGCATAGCATAGTTACATATTTAATATTACATTCCTTTGATTCACAAATGCAATCAAGGAAGGAAATATGATACCCTTTTCTATTATTGCCAATTCCTCCGTACTCTCTTTTATGTCAACAGTAGGTCTTCGAAGCCAATCTTGTGTGCATACTAAAGCCTCTAACATGAACGGAGTAAGAGAGGTACGAAAGTCATCCAAAATACGTCCACCTGTGCTAAAAGCTGACTCCGACGCTACTGTTGTGATGGGTATAGCAAGCACGTCACGAGCCATATGACCCAAAACTGGAAACCTATTTGAATTGACTTTCCACCAAGCAAGAATATCTATTTTTGACTCTGGGTCTTCTGTTTCTTCAGAGAGATATTTCTCAAGTTCAGATTTGTTGGTGCTAGTAGAACAATTGTTTAATTTCATCTTCTTGGCAATTTTTTCTTTAAGCATTCCTCGTGATACTCTCTTAGATTTATCAACATCAACCACTTGAACAACTTCTTCATTTGGAGCATACATGGTCTTATATTCTTCAAAAAGCTCTGTCACAGAAGTATTAATTGCTTCCCAAACCAATTTACCTGATTCCTCACCAAATATCTCTTCAACACTAATCTTTGTGTACAAAGATAACTTGTACCTTGGATCAAGTAAGGCAGCCACAAATATCAACAAATTGATGTTCTCTTTCTCCTTCTCCTTTCCCTTGCATTTGTTGCGCCCTTTATCCCTTTCTTGCTCTTGTTGATGTCCTTTCTCATTATCTTTGCTGTTGGTGTGCCAAAGTCCCCAATACTTATCAAATTTATCTTTCATTCTATTCCCCATTGAAACTTGCAAACTATCTTCACTACTCAACCATTCTTGAATCAACATACGGATTTCTCCTATCTCATGAAAGAAACCGTTACTAGTGACTTGGAGGGAAGAAGATATACGAACAGTAAGGTCATAGAAGTGTTGTAGAAATTGTGCCATCTTCTTTGCATTATCCCAATCATCTTCATCAGGATGCCCAGGACCATCTCTTACTTCAGACAAATCAATGACATAATTTGTGTCATCTTCAACTAATTTTAAAAACACTTTCTCATAAACAATTGCAGCCTTCAACATCAAATATGTGTAATTCCACCTTGTTGGCACATCAAGTTTCAAAAATGCTTTGCTGTCCACATTCTCTTCCTGAGCAATTTCTTTGAACTTGACCAATCTTGAAGTCCCATTTTTTATATATCTAACAGCAGCCCTAACACGCTTAATAGATTGGTCCACTTCTTGCAATCCATCTCTTACAATAAGATTCACAATGTGGGCTGCACACCTCATATGCAAGTACTTGCCCTTGGCAATGTTGGTTTTCTGCAGATGCTTCCTCAAATAATCAACACCACTGTCATTCGCACTTGCGTTATCCACGGTTATAGTCATTACTCTATCCAAACCCCAATCAGCTAAGCATCTTGTCAAGTTCTTCCCAATATCCTCCCCCTTGTGACCTTTTACCATGAAAAAACTTATCACTTTCTTGTGCAAGTTCCAGTTTTCATCAATGAAAGTTGCTGTAACAGTCATATATCCATCTTGAACCTGAGAAGTCCAAGCATCTGTTGTCAGGCACACTCTCTGACAAGAATCTTTGAACAACTTCTTGAGCTTGGCTTTCTCTTCAAAGTAATGACGTACAATATCCCTTGTGCAAGTTCTCCTAGATGGAACTTGGAAACGAGGACAAGCTTTGGACATAAATTTTCTAAAGCCAGGCTTCTCACCAAAACAAAAGGGTTGCTCATCTTCTATTACCATCTCAGCAAAGGCATCTCTAAGTGCTTCTTGATCAAACCTCCAAGTGGCAGGAGCTTCCCCATGACATGCTTGCAAGGTGCCTTGCTTTGAGTCCTTGTTGAAAACATGAGGATTGCGTTTGCATGTACCAAAGTGTTTCTTCAACGCAGATGTTCCATGCCCCCTTGTGTCAGCCTTGATTTCACGGTGGCAATATTTGCACCTTCCAGCCTTTAGAGACCCTTTGTCATCCTTGATTTTAATAAAATGTTGCCACATCTCAGACCTTGAAGCCATCTCCCTCCTCTCGACTTTCTCTTTCTCCTTCTCTTCCACATTAATGACCATTTTTTTATTGTCGTCAGTTTTGTCTTGCACTTGAGTCTCTACTTGCACCATTGTTGTCTCCTGACTTTCAAATTGAGTCTCGTTGGCTAGTGACTCAATATTATCCTCTGGTTCTGGCATCTACATAAATCAAAATTGAACACTATAATCAATTAATCATTCACTAATATAAATACAATAAGAACATATCATAAAATACACATCACAGGCCAAATTACAATCTTTTCATATTATTAAGTTCTATCTCTTAAATTGTTCAGCCAGTGTTCCTTTTGATCATTTTCCAAAATTATTATTAGGCTGCAGGTTGGGGTTGCAAGAACAATAAATTGTCCTATTCAAGAACAATGTCACTCATAGACTAAAAAATAGTAAGGGGGATAGGGTTCCAGGCTGGGACTAGGAAATACATACATTGCACGACGATTCCGATGTGGCTGCCGTCCTTCAATCCCCTAGTCGCCGGCGGCTGGTGACAGGTGACCTGATGATGGAGGTACTGGCCAGGGGCATCAGTCGGTAGTTGGGTACTTGGGTTAGGTGAACCAGCGTGGTGAATAATTGAAGAAGGAACAAGAAAAGAACCAGCGACCTGATGAGTGATGATTGGTGAAGATTGAAGAAGCAGTCGACGTCTGGCTCGGCCGCTGCCTCGGGCACCACCAGTCCACCACGCGCCACCGAGGACGAGGGACTGGATCACTAGAATAATGGAGAAAGGTGTCTTGCGGTGGCGGGTGGCGGCTAGCTACTTCTAGGTTTTGCAGCGTCGCGCCTTGCCGCGTGGCCGCCTGGGCACTTTGGCAGCTTGGCTAATTGGCTTGGTGTGCGGACAGCGGACGTGCGGTGTTGACTTGGTGGGATCATCAGATCATGGGCCATGGCATGTGCACGTGATCATGTCCAGTCCAAGCCCAAGGCCCACTTCTCCACTCCACCAGATGACCAGACGGCCAGACCGCCAGTCCGCCACAGTGTGCAGTACTAATATGGGTACTTCGGGTACCGGGTGCTACTACCCGAAATACCCAAACTAATTTTGGGTAATAGCATTTACTATCCGGATTAGACTTCGGGTACCACGGGTTCGGGTATTTCGGGTTCGGGTCTGGGTTTTTCGGGTTCGGGTATCGGGTAGCGGGTAATATGCCCAGTCTTATGCACAAGCTCAAGTCTTTTAAAAAAGAGATGGGAGAGGAAAGCCAAATCGTAAGCACAGGCACAAACCTCACACCCAAGAGCTCCTCCAACAAGGTTGAATTTTGAGGAAGATTTAAGTGTGAGAGAGATGGGAGAGATGAGTGCTTTGTCTCAAGTTAGGTGAGCAATAAATGTGTGAGTGTCCAGCCGCATTGAAGAAGGGAGAGAGAGGGTTCTATTTATAGCCATGGCTCAAAAACTAGCCGTTTGACCAGAAACCCCGCAGAAAACCGGTTGAGCCGCCCCCTGACAGGTCAGCAGGCTGTCTGCCAGTCTGACTGCCAGACTGACTGGCAGATTGACCTGCAGGCTGGTCAGACAGGACAGGACCGGTTGAACCGCCCCCTAGGGCGGTTGAACCGCCCCCTGACAACCCTGGTGACCTGACTGCCAGTCTGACTGGCAGACTGCAGATCAGAAGTCAGAGGGGTCAGATACCAGTTGAACTGCCCCCCAGGACCAGTTCAGCTGGTCTAGACCAGAGAGTTTAGGAGAGAAAACCCCAGCTCAACTGCCCGGGGGCAAGTTCAGCTGGTGTATGGTCAAAGAGGTCCACAGCTGAAGTTGAAGTTCAGCTGGAGTTGAAAGCTCAACTCAGCTGAAGTCCAGCTCAGATGAAAAGCTCAGCTGCAGCTGAAGAAGCTCAACTCAGCTAAAGTTAAGTTCAGCTAGAAAGCTCAGCTGCAGTTGAAGAAGTTCAGCTGCTTTTCAGCAAGAACACTCTAGGTTTCTCAACCCAAACCATGGTCAACCAAATAATGTTAAAGTGATTTTTGGTTTTCAAAAATAGCTTTTGAATTTGGGGACTTGAGCTATAGCAAACACCTATACCTGTGCGGAAAAGAATAAGGAAGAATTACATCATGCAACACAAGATTTTACATAAAATTTTATAGGTCCGTTGCATGAAGTCCTTGGTGCTTCCTTAAGTTCCTGTTTCTTCCTAATCATACATTGAGAACAAAAACTGTTAGTACCTTATTTGTTTTGTCATTAAATCACCAAAACCCTCACTTGGGGTTGATTGCACTTACAATCTCCCACTTTTTGGTGATTGATGCCAAAACAATTAAGGTCAAAAAGATAAACATTTTAAATAGAAAATTTCTTTTGAATGATTGTATGTAGATGGCTCCCCCTAAATGTGTGCACGATTGTGAATCCAATGTTTTTGACATAATATGTCATGTGAGCAACACATTTAGAGATAGTGATAAACACCATACTTTATACAACCATCCGAGGGGTGCAAGCGTGTCATAACAGGAGTTGTGATGCATATGACTATCTCTAAATACACATCATTATTACTTCATAGCAAAGCAATCATTACAAACTGATGGGACAAAAGACATCATATCACATTAAATAATAACCCAACAGTTTTATTTCATACAATGATAAGAGGATACAAGCCACAACAGTGGCCAAAACAAAAAATAATCAAAAAGAAATATATAACCGAAAGAACCACAAACAGAATGACTAGAAATTTTGGATTTTCTCTCCCTTTTTGGCAACAAGTACCAAAAAACAAAGAGAGAGAGGGAGAAGAGGACACATGAATCAATATCCTCTAGGAGGAGGATAGGACGGAGGATATGATGGAGGGTATGATGTGTAGTCAGGGAAGAAAGTCCTCATCACGTCTTCCTCGAGTGAGGAGTCCCTAGGGGGCTCATCACCCGCAGAAAAACCGGATGCCGAAGATGTACGATGATGAGGAGGAGGTGGAGGGTGGTGATGGTAACCAGAGCCGGAAGGCCGCGGGTCACCAGGAATGGGTCCCGGACCCGGGTAGGGAGGAGGAGGATGAGGAGGGTCCGAGGTGAAGAATGGGTCATCATAGTCCTCTACCTCATCCTCCGAGGTAATGAATGGCACACCAAACTCCTGTTGGTGCCACTCATTAAGGTCTGCGGGGAAGGTAGGGGCTGGAGGTGGAGGGGACCCAGGAGGGAGAGGATGACCAGTCTCGGCTGCATAACGGCGAAGATCCTCATGCAGCCGGTCGGTCCTGCGACGGCGCACAGACTCCTCGACCGCCCGGGTGCGGCAAATGGCGAAGACACCAAGAAGGCCCTTGGCCAGATGAATGAAAAGTCCTCGGCCACAGCCCTGACCCTGGCCCGGACCACTTCCTCTCCCGCTACGGTCCATCGGACGCGAGGCAGCGGTGGCGCGAGAGGAGGATGGGTGATGAGGAGGCTGAGGAGGTGGCTCATCAGAGGAGGCAGGGCCTCCAGACCCTGAGGGAGCCCGCTTCGTACGAGCAGCTGGGTTGGAGGAATCAACCCAGTAGGGTACGTAGCGGGAGTGTTTGACAGGTTTTTCGAAGTGAGTCTGGGCGACCACTTCGATCATCTTCATGATAAAGGGTGCATGAAGACACCATTTGAGAGGAGACCAGAAAGCACGGATGATCTCTTCCCAGATCATGTCAAACACATTAATGCGGGCGAGACTGTTGGGAGCAAGGAGGAGAAGGAAGACCCGACTCTCCCCAAGGACGTTCATTTTATTCCCGCCCTTCGGGAGAACGGTCATCCTGGACAAAGAGTTAAGGTACCTGTAGTACCTATGCATGTTAGCGGTCGTCCAGAACTCCCGATCCATAGAGACATGAATAAATTCAGTCTCTTCCCGCATGGGCAGCTTAATGTCATGCACTCGCATGTTGCTGCCCTGAATATCAGCATCAGAGAAGCCCAGAATATGGGCAAAACGACGGTAACTGACTTTGTGCCAGTTCCCCTGGATGAAGAAATACATGACAGGGTAATCATACCCATCGACTTCCTCATCTACTTTCTTGATCCAGAGGGTGGCATAAAACTGAGCTACCACCTCGTCGTTCCAGGGGTATTCCATGGTCATAATATTTTTTTAACCCCTTTCTCTCCAAGTTGTGGAGAGCTGACGTCATGTCAGCATCTCCCATGTTCTCACATCCTTCCTAGTCTATAAACCTATGCCTAACGACTGGGTGTTTCTTGGATAAAATGATAGAATTGTAGAAATCAGCCTGGAAAAGATTCTAGAACCGAGGGTCCTGGACACTAGAATGACGAGGAGTGAGAGAAGGATTGGTGAACCTCAGGCGCTGAAGGGTGTCCACTCCCTTCAGAGAGAAGTCGACAAGAGGTTAATTTGGTCCGCGGGTAACATTCGCTGGATGCATGTGTAGACCGGTGATGTACAGTGCATCTAGCGTCGGAAGATCAATGAAGTCGTCGAATGCCCCATCCTCCTCCTGGCAAGGAGCATATCCAGAGGAAGAAGTGCTGCAACAAGGTCGAGTGGCGCCAACTTTTTGGCGCCTCCCGCGAGTCGGCTGTGAGGGCATGGAAGAACCCTCTCCTTCCATCCTACCAGAGCCGCGTCCTCTCTTAGAGAGGGAACGACGAGGCGGAGGAGAGGGGACCGGAGATTCCTCCTGAATCTCATCCGAGTCACTGCTGAACTCAATCACGGATGGGTTGCGGCGACACACCATGTTTGAAGAGGCTTTGGAACTTTAAACCGGTTGAGGTGAGTGAGTGAGGAGGCTCTAAACAATGCGGAGAGACTAAGTCTAGAATGGTTGGAGTGAGGGAAGACAGGGGGCGGCATATAAATAGGCAGTTGAGCTGGTCCCCCAGGACCGGTTCAACCGCCCACTCAGGGCCGGTCCAACCGCATCTAAGCAGCGCGGTCAGAGGGCCAGAATCGGTCAGAAGGAAAACGCCAAAAAAATTAAATTTCTGATGCATCTGAGCAGTAAAAAGCAGATTCTTCAAACAGTAAAAGCTGAAAAGGTGTTGCACAAGTTTCTGAAAAGGTGTTCCAAAAAGTGACTGAAGCGACCTGACATGACATTAAATAAAGCTGCAGATTCCAAAAGCCACAAAAGTCAAAAAAGTGCTGCACCGACGTGACCTGACAGCTGCAAAAGCTGCTGCGCGACCTGAAAAAGCGCTCTAAAAAAGTGCTGACACGGCTGCAACTGCGCAGACACAGAACTGCAGCTGACCGGTCAGAGCCAGACCGGTTCAACCGGTCCTCAACACCGGTTCAACCGGTTTTGGCCAGGAAAGTCCTGGTTATTTCTGGTTAAAGCAGCTGAGCTGAAGTTCAGCTCCGAAGTTCAGCTGGCCTCCTCCAGGTGAACTAGAAAGTTCAGCTGGCCAAGCCAGTTGAGCTTCGAGTGAAAAATTTAAAAAAAAATTAGCACTAAAATTCATTTGAATTTTAACATTTCCACCAAGTTTTGAAAGATCATCACAAAGCTTTAAAACTACCAAACAAAAATAGTGAATCAAACAATCTGTGTGTCCGTTTTCAAGTTAAGTTATGAGAATCCAAGATATTTAATTCACTCCTAAGAAAGCAAAATTTAGTCTCATCGAGGGGTTTTGTGAAGATATCGGCTAGTTGATTTTCTATGTTTACATGACATAATTCGATATCTCCTTTTGCTTCGTGGTCCCTCAGAAAATGGTGTCTTATATCTATGTGTTTGGTTCTAAAGTGTTGCACGGGATTGTTGGCTTGTTTAATGGCGCTCTCATTGTCACATAGTAGTGGGATTCTTTTAAAATCACAGCCAAAATCTCTCAAGGTTTGCTTCATCCATAGCAATTGGGCACAACAAGCACCAGCAGCTATATATTCGGCCTCGACAGTGGAAAGTGCAACACAGTTTTGCTTCTTAGAGCTCCAAGACACCAGGGACCGCCCAAGGAATTGGCAAGTCCCCGAGGTGCTTTTTCGATCTACTTTACAACCGGCATAGTCTGAATCAGAGTAGCCAAATAAATCGAAAAAGGAGCCCTTAGGATACCAGAGACCTAGATTTTGGGTGTGAACTAGATATCTCAAAATTCTCTTAACGGCCACTAAGTGACACTCTTTTGGGTTAGCTTGAAAACGGGCACACATGCACACACTAAGCATGATATCTGGCCTAGATGCACATAAATACAGTAGAGATCCTATCATTAATCTATAAAGCTTTTGATCTACAGTTTTACCTTCTTCATTTAAGTCGAGATGACCACTTGAAGTCATTGGTGTCTTGGCGTGCTTTGCCTTTTCCATGCCAAACTTTTTGAGCATGTCTTGTGTGTACTTGGTTTGGCACAGAAAGGTTCCTTCCTTGAGTTGTTTAACTTGAAAACCCAGGAAGTACTTGAGCTCACCCATCATGGACATCTCAAACCTATTTGTCATAACCCTACTAAATTCCTCACAAAAAGTTTCATCAGTACTGCCAAATATAATGTCGTCGACATATATTTGACAAACAAATAATTGATTGTCAACTTTACGAGTGAATAAAGTAGAGTCTACTTTTCCTATTTCAAAACCATTTTTAAGCAAGAAATCTTTAAGACATTCATACCATGCTCTAGGAGCTTGTTTAAGCCCATAGAGCGCTTTGTGAAGAAGGTAGACATGGTTTGGCTTCTTAGGATCTTCAAAGCCCGGTGGTTGCTCCACATAAACCAATTCTTGCAGTGGTCCATTTAGGAAAGCACTTTTGACATCCATTTGATACAATTTGAAATCATGGTTAGTAGCATAGGCAATTAATATTCTTATGGACTCTAACCTTGCTACTGGTGCATAGGTTTCACCAAAATCAAGTCCTTCCACTTGAGTGAAACCCTGAGCAACCAGTCGTGCCTTGTTTCTTGTAACCAAACCATTTTCATCTTGTTTGTTGCGGAAGACCCATTTAGTTCCAATGATGTTTTGCTTGGGTCTTGCTACTAAGGACCAGACTTTATTTCTTGTGAAGTTGTTAAGCTCTTCTTGCATATCAATGATCCAGTCTGGGTCACTTAGTGCTTCCTCTACCTTAAGGGGTTCAAGAGAGGAGACAAACGAGTAAAATTCACAAAAATTTGCTAAACGAGATCGAGTTGTTACCCCTCTCCTGATGCTACCCAGTATGTTGTCCACAGGATGATCTCTCTGAATGCCCTGGTGCACTCGAGGGTGAGGCACCCGAGAATATCTTTGAATTTGATCATCTTGTTCAACGACTTCTTCTTCTTCACTAGCAGCTTCTTCTTGCTCATTCTCCACAATGGTTGGCATATCTTGTGGTAGAAGCTCTTCTTCAAGAATTGGATGACTTGAGGTTGATGGGTTTGCTTGGATGGAAGGATTTTCACCAACCATTCTAGCACTCCCATCAACAACCCTATTTGTCATCCAAATTCTCCCTTCATCATCGTCCTTTTCTTGTGGCTTCACCTCACCTATTGCAAGCTTCTTGATGGCTACATTTGGTGGGATTTCATTTCCTGCAATATCTTGAGAAACATGCCCTTGCGAGCCATTAGATTCATCAAATGTCACGTCTATCGCTATTTCAACAAGACCGGTGGTATTGTTGAAAACACGATACCCATGCGCATTTGATGCATAACCAAGAAAGAAACCCTCATCCACTCTAGGAGCAAACTTTGAGCTCTTGACTTTCTTGTTAAGAATAAAGCATTTACAACCAAATACTCTAAAGTAATCAACTTTAGGTTTGTTACCAGTGAGAAGCTCGTAGGCAGTCTTCTTGTAGATCTTGTGAAGATAAAGGCGGTTGATTGCATGACAGGCGGTGTTGACCGCCTCTGCCCAAAAATTGTCAGGGGTCTTGTACTTATCCAACATGGTTCTAGCGACTTCAATTAGAGTTCGGTTCTTCCTTTCCACAACACCATTTTGTTGTGGAGTGTAGGGAACCAAGAACTCATGTTTGATTCCTTCACCTAAGAAATCTTCGACACCTGTGTTCTTGAATTCTGTCCCATTGTCACTTCTCACTTTCTTGATTTTAAGCTCAAACTCATTTTGAGCTCTTCTCATGAATTTCTTCAATGTTTCTTGAGTTTCACCTTTATCACTCAAAAAGAAAACCCAAGTGAAGCGAGAAAAATCATCGACAATAACTAGACCATACTTACTACCACCAATACTGATGTAGGCCACAGGTCCGAAGAGGTCCATGTGAAGAAGCTCCAAAGGCCTCTTTGTTGTGACCACGTTCTTTGATTGATGTGGAACGCCATGTTGCTTCCCCGCTTGACATGCGATGTATACCTTGTTTTTCTCAAACATGACATTCGTTAGTCCAATAATGTGATTATCCTTTTGAAGTTTGGCCAAGTTCCTCATGCCAACATGAGCTAGCCGGCGATGCCAAAGCCAACCCTTGTCGGATTTTGCCACTAAACAAGTCGCAGGCATCACTCTACTAGTTGTGAAATCAACAAGATAGAGTTTGCCCTTCAAGCGACCTGTAAAAGCAACAGAGGAATCCTCCCTTCTAAGAATCTTCACATCAACATCAGTAAATAGGCAATTATATCCCATTCCACAAAGTTGTGAAATGGACATTAAGTTATAGCTTAATGAATCTACTAACAAAACATTTGAGAGTGATTGGTGGTCAGAGATAGGAATGTTACCAACACCAATCACTTCACTCTTGCCACTATCTCCAAACACAATTTCTTGTGTTTCTTGGGTTAGTTGCAAGGAGTGAAACATGTCTTTTTCCCCGGTCATGTGATTTGTACATCCACTGTCAAGCACCCAACTTGACCCACCGGAGGAGTAGACCTGCAAAACAAATTTAGGCTATGCTTTTAGGTACCCAAATTGAATTGGGTCCTGCAGTGTTAGTTATAGCCTTGGGTACCCACACACTTCTTTTCATGACTTTTATTTTAGTGTAGGCACCCACATATTTAACAACTAGTTTCCCTGAATCCCAAGTCAACATATAATCACAAAGGTAAGAATGCGAAATGGGAGCTCTACACTTTTCTCCACTTGTGGAGACCACATCCTTCATCCTGTCTTTTGTATAACTCAAGTTTACCTTTGCTTGAGTTGACTTGTCATTTGAGGAATGAATCCTCCCCAAGGCATCATATAGGGTGGTTCCCTCTATGAACTTGGGGGATCTCCATCCCTTATGCTCTATGCTAGGGTTTACCTTATGTGAGTTGTACCCAAGCCCCTTTCTCCCATTGTTGGGCTTTAAGGATTTGTACTTGGGTTCAACTTTCTTTAACCCATCATTGCTAGAGCATTTCTTCAAAATTTCTTTGACCTTAACCTGCGGGCTTTTCTTCCTTGCATGGTTAGTCAAACAACAAGAAGCATGGTATTTGACACAATGTTTGCAAATGGTATTATTTGAGGAGCTAGACTTAGATTCAATCAATAAAGATGAAACATTGATGTTTTTGCAATTTTCAAGTTGCACTTGAAGTTCTTGATTTTGGACAGTCAAGCTTAACATGCTTGATTCAAGTGCATCCTTTTCATTTGCAAGATTAGCTATAGAAGTTTTCATATTGATTACTTCTTTTTCTTTATCCTCTATAGTTATCTTGACTAAAGATACTTCCTTAGTCAAGGCATCTAGCATTTCATCTTTATTGAGTAACAATTCTTGAAGCTCTAGGTTTCTCTCCTTTTCAAGGATGAGCAAGTCTTCTTGAGCATCAAGAGTTGCTTTTCTTTTATCTAGCTTCTCCATTAATTTGGTGATAACATTGTATCCATTCAAGCCAAATTCTTTAATCATTTTATTTTTCATGGCAATTTGTTCATCATCATCATCATTTGGAAAATCATTACTAAATAAAGTTACCTTGTCTCCTTTTGCCATGAGGCAAGTTGGAGTGTAGGAGTCGTCTTTTAGGTTGGTGAAGAGTTGCGAGCTTGAAGTAGATTGGATGGCAACGTTTGCCACCACTTCCTTTCTTCGGAGCTAGAACTCTCTTCATCGGAGTTCCATTCTTCACCAATGTGGGCTTGACCATATTTCTTCTTTTTGAAATATCCCTTGTTCTTGCCTCCCTTTTTGAACTTGTCCTTCTTGGCTTCTTGTTCCTTCTTATTAGGACAATCCGCTATGAAATGACCGGTTTGGCCACATTCATAGCATGCCCTCTTCTTTCCTTTCCTTTGAAACTTGTCATTTTTCCTTACAAATTTCTTGAATGTTTTGATGAACATAGTTGTGTATTCATCACTTGAGCTATCTTCATCACTTGATGTCTCGACCACTTTCTTTGCCTTGTGGTCTTTATTCTTCTTGGGGGTGTCTTGTTCATTTGAGATCAAGGCATGAGAGTCTCTTGCCTTGATTGGGGCTTCTTCGGATTCATGTTGTTGAATTTTTGCAAATAATTGATGAGGCGTCGTTTCCTCATAGTCATCACGATCCCTTATCATCCTTGCTAGACTCTTGTCCTTTTCTTTGTATGCTCTCATGAATAGTCTTGTGACCTTGGAGTCACTCCAATCTTCACTTCCAAGCACTCTTATTTTGTTTACTAACACCATCAACCGATCAAAGAGTGATTGAAGCGACTCACCCTTAGTCCAATCGTATCTAGCAAGCTCACTCTCCAAAGCTTCAACTCTATGTCTCTTAGCTTTGGGATCTCCTTCATGTGACATTTTAAGAATATTACAAATGTCACGAGCATCTTCTCTTCCTTGAACTTTCCGGTATTCTTCCGGACAAAGACTTCCTTTAATTATGCTCACCGCTTGAGCATTGCGATGAACCTCTTGCATCATTTCCGGAGTCATCTCTTCTCCTTGGGCGGGCTTATACATACCTACATTAACAATCTCCCAAAGACTAGGATGCACTCCGATTAAATGCGACTTCATCTTATCGGCCCACTCGTCATAGTTCAACTCACTAAGAGTTGGTAACTTTCCAAGTGGGGCAGAAGAGAAGTTGGGAATAAAATTTCTAGAATAATCGAATTGAACTTTACTAAATTTGTTACCTTTACTTTTGGTAGATGATCCTTCGGTGTTGAGACTTACCTTGCTCAACACCTTCGACACCAAAAGATCCACTAGGTCGTCATTGTAATCAAATTTTCCCTTACCTTTATCTTCTTCGGCCTTTCTTCTTGATTCTTCTTCTTCGGCCTTTTTCTTAGCATCTTCCTCTTTCATTTTGAGGAACATCTTCTCGGCAATCTTCATAGCGAGGTCGAGGACCTTGGGGTCCACTTCCTCACCGGAAGATGTGACGGGGATTTCCTCGAGGAGAGGATCCACATGGTCCCGTTGAGTAGACATGATCGTTTCCTCACGCGGTTAAACGTAGAACGAGGTACGAAGCTTTGATACCAATTGAAAGTAGCCTAGAGGGGGTGAATAGGCTAATCTAGAAATTTTCACAACAAACTTCGAAAGATTGTTAAATACACAGTTCGACTGGTGCAGGCCGGTTCAATAGCTACGTGCGCAAGTTGAACCACTCTGAACCAATCCAACTGTTTTATATACTTTGGACTAAAATCTACTTGAAAAAGTATTTCGCGAGTTCTTCTGAGAAGTAAGGTATAGCTAAGTTAGAATGAAAAGATGAATATGTAAAGGCTATTTTACTTCTAGATATACTCTACGGAAAAATCTATATGTCAATCTTGCAATTAAAAATATCTTAAGTTAAAGACAAGCAAGAATACAAGACACAAGATTTAATCCGAGGTTCGGCCACACCACAAAGGTGTCCTACTCCCTGTTGAGGAGCCCACAAAGGGCCGGATCTTTTTCAACCCTAATCCTCCAAAAGCCGACCACAAAGGTCAAGGCAATCTCTTCTTATCTCAGCTCAAAGAGCGGGTGATACAAACTTCTTGGGGTCGTCCACAAATTTGGAGACTCCCAAGCAACCTCAAAAGATCTTGAAACTTAGGGTTTCAAGAACACCAAGAAAGCACAAGAGGGGTTTGCACAAGCTCAAGTCTTTTAAAAAAAGAGATGGGAGAGGAAAGCCAAATCGTAAGCACAAGCACAAACCTCACACCCAAGAACTCCTCCAACAAGGTTGAATCTTGAGGAAGATTTAAGTGTGAGAGAGATGGGAGAGATGAGTGCTTTGTCTCAAGTTAGGTGAGCAATAAATGTGTGAGTGTCCAGCCGCATTGAAGAAGGGAGAGAGAGGGTTCTATTTATAGTCACGGCTCAAAAACTAGCCGTTTGACCAGAAACCCCGCAGAAAATTGGTTGAGCCGCCCCTAGGGCGGTTGAACCGCCCCCTGACAGGTCAGCAGACTGTCTGCCAGTCTGACTGCCAGACTGACTGGCAGACTGACCTGCAGGCTGGTCAGATAGGACAGGACCGGTTGAACCGCCCCTACGGCGGTTGAACCGCCCCCTGACAACCATGGTGACCTGACTGCCAGTCTGACTGGCAGACTGCAGATCAGAAGTCAGAGGGGTCAGAGACCAGTTGAACTGCCCCCCAGGACCAATTCAGCTGGTTTAGACTAGAGAGTTTAGGAGAGAAAACCCCAGCTCAGCTGCCCGGGGGCAAGTTCAGCTGGTGTATGGTCAAAGAGGTCCACAACTGAAGTTGAATTTCAGCTGGAGTTGAAAGCTCAACTCAGCTGAAGTCCAGCTCAGCTGAAAAGCTCAGCTGCAGCTGAAGAAGCTCAACTCAGCTGAATTTAAGTTCAGCTAGAAAGCTCAGCTGCAGTTGAAGAAGTTCAGCTGCTTTTCAGCAAGAACACTCTAGGTTTCTCAACCCAAACCATGGTCAACCAAATAATGTTAAAGTGATTTTTGGTTTTCAAATATAGCTTTTGAATTTGGGGACTTGAGCTATAGCAAACAACTATACCTGTGCGGAAAAGAATAAGGAAGAATTACATCATGCAACACAAGATTTTACATAAAATTTTATACGTCCGTTGCATGAAGTCCTTGGTGCTTCCTTAAGTTCCTGTTTCTTTCTAATCATACATTGAGAACAAAAACTATTAGTACCCTTATTTGTTTTGTCATTAAATCACCAAAACCCTCACTTGGGGTTGATTGCACTTACACTTTTATATCTAATTAGGAGCAAACTTGACAACAATTGATAATAAGATGGGCAATGGTGAACTTCTTTGATGGTTGAGTTAATGTTAGGGCTAGGCATTCGAGTTTTTTTAGAAACTTTGGTTCGGTAATTCAGTTTTAAAAAACTTTGTTTTTTAGACATTAGAAGTTGTTCGCTTTCTAGAAAATGAAAACCGAGACTTTGGTTTTGGTTTTTTGCTTCATTTTTTTTTGGTAAAAATCCAAACACCAAACTTATACTCAAGAAGGTACAAGAACACATACGACAAGTTTACAAGATAGATTACACATAATTTTAAAAGGTAAAAATTATATGGGTACAAGGATTTAGAGATACATCATACATCACATACAAATAAGTGAATAAAAATTTAATTGCATCACACATTTAGTTCACATAATCAAAGAGTCAAATGTTAGAATCAATAAAGTTTGGTATTCTGTATTTCGGTTTGGTGTACGGTAAAAACTGATTATGATACCGAACATCAAACTTTTTAGAAGCAAAAAAACGAAATCGAACTACAAAAAAACCAAAATTTCGGTTTGGTTCGGTACGGTTCGATTCAATTTTCAGTTTATAGTAAAAAGGTGCCCACCCTATTGGTTACTTGTTCCCAATTGCTATACACAGTTGAAAACAAGGCAACATAATGTTATAAAGTTGGTCAACCTTAGTCCTCAAGAAGTTATCTCTTCGAAACAACTCCTTTGAAGACGAAGATTGGGATTTTAGCCGAATGAAACAACAACATATAAATGAATATACAATGAATGTAAAGAAGTTAAATGTGTTAACTCATCTTAGATATTTTCATATGTCATTTTCCCCCTTTCATATAATGAATTTACAATCATACCTTTGGTCCACAAAGTGAATTAGAACGAAGGTGATCTGGGGAAGAGATTACACAAGACAATTATCCAGTCTGCCCAAAAAAGGTACTTTATGCATGGCACTATTCATCTATTTATAGGGGAACGTACACCTTCGTATGAAATTACATGTATGCCCATAGGAACAATACATATGATTTACAAATAACGTGAGGGTGATATTGTCTTCGGCATTTAGCATTCAGGATAACACCTTCTCCCGTTATCATCTCCTTGTGTTGTTATGACTAAGCTAGCTTCTTCATCTTCTCCACGTTCTGCATCGAAGGTGTTTCGTCGCCGAAACTCCTGCAACACTTAATAACATATTGACAGCTAATGGTTAAACGTGCTTTTGAGGACCTTCGACAGACAAGGGCCCCCAACAGTAGCCCCTCGCAGTATTAGTTTGTTTCCTTGTATCAAACTCAGACTGCGAAATGAACGGGGGCCTTATGTCGAATGTACGAAAAAACACCTTCCCATCGCTAGGATAGTGAAACTTTCTGGATTGTAGGGGCCACTTTTGCAGTAGTTTTTGCATATAAATATAACGGTCTTGGCAAAATATCTGTTGTGCCATTGACCTGCCCTGTTGTTTTCTAAGCTGTTTCAATTGCATGTGTTTTCTAGTTCGGTTGTTTCCTTGGTCTGAGATGAGATGGCCGAAGATAAGAGGAGTGAGAACCCCACATTGGCGAGGTTTTACGAAGATATGAAAAGGACCAATGCTGAGAAAATAACCAATGAGATTCTAGCTGGGTTGTCTGGAAATTCTGAGGACAGTGATGATTTTGATGTTGATAGTGGTGCAGATGATGCTCCAAAGTCGTTCTCACTTTCTGGTTGATGCGAGATGATATGATGTATGATTGTATGATGCATAATGGTATGATGATATGATGCAAAAATGTTTGGTGCAAGATGGTGATAGGAAAACCTTATACGAAGACTATGTATTCCCTTAGGAACGTCTTTGGAGTCTTTTACACATTTACTGGTGTTTCATTTAAGCTCTGCATCCCCGTAGGAACGGCTTTGGAGCTTCTTCACCTTTACTATGTGGAATTTTGAGCTCTACATCCCCGTAGAAATGACTTTGGAGCTTCTTCACCTTTACTAGGTGGCATTTTGAGCTTTGCATCCCCATAGGAACGACTTTGGAGCTTCTTCACCTTTACTAGGTGGCATTTTGAGCTCTGCATCCCCGTAGGAACGACTTTGGAGCTTCGTTAGCACTTTTGTTATACTCGATGGTGTAACCTCAGATTTATTACAATATATCGAATGATATACCTTCGTAAAGTATCTTTGGGCAAATGTTAAGGAAACATAAACTAAAACTACGGTAAATCCTTGAAGATAGCTTCAGATGCACCATCCAGCCCCTCAGGCGCTTTAGTAGATATGCTTGGATTCTGGAATAGTACTGTTTACTGTTCGAGCTTCAGACTGCTCCCTCGCATCACGTTGCGGCTGGTCCTGAAATTGCCCTGGTTGTTGTTGGTTGTATGATGAAGTTGGTGCGGCGTGGGTGGTTGAAGTAGGACCCATCTAGTCGAAGAGTGGCTTATCAAAGCAACTGAAGCTGAAGGCTGCTGGATTGGTTGTTGGTTATGGACATATTATGGGATGTATGGAGAGTAATATGAAGCAGTATGAAGAACCTGCTTCGGCTTCAGTTATTTCCTTCTGCTTTTGAATTGTGACTTGGTAAGTTCTTGTTGTGTGCCCCTTATCCTCTCCACAGAATAGGCATAATAGCCTTCTTGGCTGAGAGTTGTATCTTCCTTTGAAGCTTCTTCCTCCTCTGCGTCTTGGGGCTCACAGTATGAAGGAACTCTGGTGTGTCCCTGTTGATTGAGAGTGGCTCTGCTACCCTTGAGTATGGTTGTTCTTGTCTTCACTTTGGCCTGGGTTGTGGATTGTTCTAACGTGTCCTGGATTAAATCTTCCTCTGATGCCCCTTGTCATCTCAGAGTATCTGTAAGCCTCCTATCTTCTTTGTCGAAAATCGTTGTCGGCCCTGATATATTCATCCATTTTTGGAGAAGTTTCTCTAGAGTCTGAGGAGGCTTCCTGGCAAAATACTGCACCGTTGGACCTGGCCGAAGCCCCTTGATCATTGCTTCAATGAAAATTTCGTTCGACATTCTTGGTGCTTGGGCTCTGAGTAACAAAAACCTTCGAACATAAGCCTGTAGGTACTCCTCATGATCTTGTGTGCATTGAAACAAAGCCTGAGCAGTTACCGGCTTCGTCTGAGACACCTGGAAACTTGTGATCAACATGTCCTTCAATTTCCACCAAGATGTGATTATTCCTAGCCTGAGAGAGGAGTACTTAGTCTGAGCGACACTCGTGACCGCCATGACGAAGGACTTTTCCATGACGGTTGTATTACCACCATAAGATGATATGGTTGCTTCGTAGTTTATAAGAAACTGCTTCGGGTCAGAGTGGCTGTCGTACATGGGCAATTGAGGTGGCATGTATGATGGTGGCCATGGTACTGCCTGCAGCTCCGTAGCTAAAGGAGAGGCATCATCAAAAGCAATATTGTCATGATTAAAAGCTTCATACCATAGATCTTCGTGGTTGGGGCCTTCCTGCCAAAGATCTCTTTGGCGTTGATGATACTCTTGATGTTCAGTATCATGCGCAATGTGTCGCATCTCTTCAGCCGCTTCGTCGATCTTCTTTTACAACTTAGATAATCAAAGCATTTTTCTCTTATGTTCTCCACATGTTGGTGTATGGCTTCAAGGTTGCTGATTTCTTGGTCCAGCTCCTCATCTTGTGGGGTTGGGCTAGCAGCCTTACTTTTTTTGCTTTAGGCTTCTTTTAAAAGAATTTCGTCTTGGTTGGTGTTCAAAGGAGCAAGAACAGCCTCTGGCGTCGTTGTTTTCTTCGGCGGCATGATGAAGGTGGTCGTTAATGAGTTCACCGGAAGTGGGCGCCAATGTTTGTTACTTGTTCCCAATTGCTATACACAGTTGAAAACAAAGGCAACATAATGTTAAAGAGTTGATCAACCTTCGTCCTCAAGAAGTTATCTCTTCGAAATAACTCCTTCGAAGATGAAGGTTGGGATTTTAGCCGAATGAAACATCAGCGTATAAATGAATATACAAGGAATGTAAAGAAGTTATATATGTTAACTCATCACAAATATTTTCATATCTCATTTTCCCCCCTTTCATATAATGAATTTACAATCATACATTCGGTTCCACAAAGTGAATTAGAATGAAGGTGATCCAGGGAAGAGATTACACAAGACAATTATCCAGTCCGCCCAAAAAAAGGTACTTTATGCAGGTCACTGATCATCTATTTATAGGGGAACGTACAACTTCATATGAAATCACATGTATGCCCATAGGAACAGTACATAGGATTTACAAATAACGTGAGGGCAATATTGTCTTCGACATTTAGCATTCAGGATAACACCTTCTCTCGTTATCATCTCCTTGTGTTGTTATGACGAAGCTAGCTTCTTCATCTTTCTCCACGTTCTGCATCGAAGATGTTTCGTCGCCGAAGCTCCTGGAACACTTAATAACATATTGATAGCCAATGGTTAAACGTGTTTTTGAGGACCTTCGACCGACGAAGGCCCCCAACACACCCCTAGTTAAGGCCATCATGTGCTTATAACAGAATAGGGGCAAAGAGATGCTTCTTTCCAAAAAAAGAGGGGCAACAACACAAAGTCAAAAAACATGAGTAAAAATAAAGTTAGGGTCATGAGCAAGGAAACCATGAAAATGCCCCATAAATATATGGGAATGGGTTAGGGTTATGTCATTCCACCACACATGCAAACCCTAATCGACGCTTCCCTTAGACCTGATCGCAAAACCCTCATTGTGTGCACTACTAGCACACCGGTGTAGTACGTGTGGGCTACGTGCAGGCGCGGCTATGACTGTTGCGTTGATCGAATGCACACGATCGTGAACAACTATTTCCTATTTATTGATGTGCGCCTACATTGGATCACTACTCCAACTCTACTTCGATTGTGCTACGTGTCTGGTGGTATGATCTCTTACTTGCAAGTTTTTTGGGTGACACGGTAGATGTATCTAGCCCATTCTCTTACGTATATATAGGATGGACGAACTATAGTCTAATACGAAAAGAAATTTGTTGATTGACATAATCCGAACCATACACCCTCTAGGTGTCTTCACAAGGCTCACGTTAGAGTTTGAATCCTATTCCAACAAACTACACCTTGGTACGAATTCCATCTTATAGAAAATAAAGTATCATCAATCAACTCAATTCAATAATAAATAATCACGAACGCCAAAAGTCAAGCTTGAGCATAGTACAGACACGCGCACATCCGACTGCCTTCGAGAGTGAGCAGGCAAGGAATTGTTGTGATTCTCTAAAGTGAACCATTCAAAGTGCCATCCTTTGATGCTATCCTTCAGAGGGATATCTAGGTATTCAACCTTCCTACCCCGACAAAGTTCAAGGCTAGCCCCACTAACTACTTAATGTTGTCCACCCGCCATCCCTGTCTTGCAATGTTAGAGATACTTCCACTGTCCAAAGTGTGGGCTAATCCCAAGATAGGCATGTCCAAATTTTACTCTTAATCTAAGAATAATTCACCATAGGGTTGAATTTGAAATTTGAATTCAAAATGAGAAGGAAAAACAAATCAGAAAAGAAAAAGAAAATAAAACATACCTAGGCCTCGCTGCTTCATTCTGGCCCACCTAACCCTCACCTCCGCGTGGCCCACTAACTTAACGTAGTCGCGCGTGCTGGCTTGGGTGCAACTGGCACACTGGGCCCGCCCACCATTCACTCACTCGCGCACCGCGTCGCTGACCGTGGCCCCCACGCGTCAGATCCTTTCGCAACAAACCGGTCGCACCATCAAGATCTTCAGCTCACGACGCGAGATCCTCGGCGGCGACCTCATCCCGATTTCGAGAGCCGCGACCTGGGTATAAAACTTGTCGCGCCGCGCCCCTATAACCCTATTCGACCATTTAGACGGCTAGGGCATACCACCGCCACGCGAATTCGGGGGAATAGCGCACCGCCAGACGCCTGGTCACCGTGTGCCCAGGCAAATCGCACCCTGCCGCCACTCCGGTCAATTGTGGTGGTTGGAAGGCTTCACCAGTGTGCGGTGGAAGTAACCGTGGCGTCGGTGGGAATCTGTGACCAGCGGTGCTTGCGGAATTTCTCACCGGAGCTCTGGATTGTGGCGTTTTTCCCCTTCCCGTGGGCGGAGCACGGTGCGCCACCAACGTCGGTAAGAACTCCCCAACGAACTCGTGTTAATCTCTACTGCATTCTAAAGTCGTTAGTCAAGCTGGTGATGGCTGGGGTACCCAAATTAGCCATCACCGGAGAATTGCCTTCGCGGCCGTGTGCACGAGGGGGGGGGAGGCACTCAGCCATCAGGGGGAGAAGACGATCCCACGACTGTCCATCTGGGATTGGACAGTGTAGATTCGATCGGGGGGGTGCGGTCGTGTGGAATCGCCTGTGACCGTCTGTTGTGACATCGACGGTCCTGATTAGATCGCAAGCGCATTGATTAAATGATTATAAATCATGGATCTATGATCCAACAGCCTAGCCAGCGTACCGTTTCGCGACCGTATCTATCTAATCCGGAGCGTCGGCTCTAAATCGGAGGACCGCGATCACTCCATACCGTTTCGGGTAGTATTGATCTAATCTGGGTCGCCCATTGGAGATCCAGCGTCAGGAACGTGGGATACCCCTTCGGCCATCCAATTCTATAAATAGAACCCTCTGTTTTAGGGAAACAAACCCGTCGTCATGTGTGATTCTGCACTGTGTCCTGGATCTCTTGCGCCAGGTACCCTGCCTTTTCTAGTAATTGATGCGCAGTCCAGAGGACAGTTAAATTAAATGAATAAATATGAAATGTGATTTTTAATGTAAAAATAATCATTAAAACTTGTTTAATCCATAGAAAATTCATACTACTTCCAAATTGATCTATTCCAGTTTCTATAATTTTATAATAATATTGTTTATCAATTAGTGCCACTGTTTTGACATGAAGACTGTATTAAAATTTATCTCTCAATTAATCTTGTATCAAATACATAAAACCTTTGAAAATTCATAACTTAAAATCCATAACTCCAAAATTAATGATTTCTGTTCCTATGATCTTATTTTAATATGTAGATTATTAATATGCATTTTGTATACATGTTTGGTGTGATATTAATTTTTCCTTTGTACTATGCTTGTTTGTATTGTGGCGAGTAGAAGAGCCAGTGGCTGAGGATCCCTGTGTTCAGCAGGTAGAAGTTGCTGAGCAGGAGCTCATTGAAGGCAAGTTGTGCCCTTGACCACTTTATTTACCCAATAATATTCTTTATTATCACTTATCCATGCATAGGTTTAATTTTGATGGGACCCAATAGGTCACGCTAGACTGGTTATACTTTTACCTTGTTTAACCCTGAATCATTTGGGTAGTTTTGCTATTGCTCTATATGATTTTAGGATTAATATTACATTATGTACATGTTCCAGTTATTTTATTTATGTTCATGTCAAGATCATTATTTTTAATTGGAACTTGGAGCTTAACTTGAGAAACACGTGCCACCACAAGGGTGGAATGGGACACCCTTGGCTGACTAACTAGGAAAGCTAGTGGAGGACTACCTTACCCGATAGGGGCAAGGACAGTAGGGGAGTAGGCATGTAGGGAGGTTCCCAGGTTGATTTTGCTGTGATGGTAGTCAGACGGGGGATTCCTGCATTGCTCTTCCTAGAAACTATAACGGGTTTTATGAAGCTAGTGGAACTAGGTAAAGGCCTCGTAGTATTGCCTTGCCTCGCTTCCTTGGTAGAGGTGTATGGGAGTCGCGATCCCTTGGCAGATGGATAACATGACTTGTGGGTACAGGGTACAACCTCTGCAGAGTGTAAAACTGGTATACTAGCCGTGCTCGCGGTCGTGAGAAGCTCAGGACTCTCACATGATTAAATTATGGAACTAAACTCAATTTGTCATTTGCATTGCATGGGATTAGTTATTAATTTTGTTCTATTCTTATTATGGTTTGGTATTTACTTACAACTAGTAACTGCTAATAAAATTTGACCAACTTATTAAAAGCAATGCTCAACTTTAACCCCTATTGTTGATCAGTCTTACACATCACATGAACTCCCCCCCTTTGGTGAGTTCATGCACAGTATTTCCCACGACTTGTTGGACTATGATCTTTTGTGAGCTCACACTTGTGATATATAAACCCCCCCACAGGAGATGAACAGGTTGCCCAGGAGGAGCCGCACAACGAGGAGTTCGACTTGATCTAGGTGGCGTCTCCTAGTCGACTTTATGGCGCCAAGGATGAACTTTAGTTCGCTTTGTATTTATCTTTTATTTTGTAAGACTTTCGCTATGTAATAAATACTTTTATGATATTGTGACATTTATCTCTATACACTCTGTTATTATATGTGTTGTCTTCTTTGGCGCATATATGAGATGCACCCAGCTTTATCCCTTAAATCCGGGTGTGACACACATCCAATGTCCGTGAGCAAAAACATTGCCTAGTCATAAATGATTAGAATTCTTTTGCTATTAAATATAATGAGCTTGTTAGAGACATGTATTCTCGGTTGAATCTAATTATCAATGAGCTCAATTCAATTGGAATTAATAAGCTAGGTGATGCGGAGATTGCGAGGAAGATTATCTCTCTACTGCCACAACCAAGATATGGGAGAATCATCACCATTCTTCACAACATGGAAGAGTTGAGTACATTGAGCTCGACAATTGTGATAGAAAAGATTACAACATTCGAAATCTCGCGAAAGATGGGTCAAGAGGAGCCAACTTCTTTAAGGCCATACGCTTTTGCATGTGATGAAAAGAAAGGCAAGAAGAAGGCTCCCTCTCCAAGCTACTCAAGTGAAGAACAAGAAGAAGAATGTGATGATAATGAAGATGATCAACCCTCAACATCATCCTCCGAGGACGAAGAAACAATCCAACGCATCAGAAAAGAAATGGGGATGATTCGCAAGATTAATCTAATGGGTGTGCCCCTACAGGTCGAGGTTCTTCTCTTTAAAACACTGACAGAAAAAACAAAGAAAGAGAGGATGCTTCGCATGTGGGGATAAGGGTCACTTTAGGGACAGCTGTCCAAATATGGTCGAACCCACAAAGAGGAGGAGCAAAGGCAAGGCGCTTACAAGTGTCAAGACTTAGGATAACTCTTCAAGCAAAGATGAACCTCCAAGGACACGCAGCCACTGATCCTCATCACGCTCATCACGGTCATAACACAAGTGCCTTATGGCAAGAGGTAAAACAAGTATCTCATCCTCTAGTGATGATAGTAATAGTGATGATGATGAAGGTGAGGAAAAGCCCTCCCCATATGAACTTGCGGAAGCCGTTAAATGTTTTGAGGATTGTTGCACTAAATAAAAGGCTCAACTTAAAACATTGAAAAATAAGTTGATTAGCTCTCAAAATGACTATAAATGTTTGCTAGAAAAATTTGAAACATTTGCAAATTTGAATTGTGAGCTAACAACTAAAATTGAGCAATTAGGGTCAAATGCCCCATCCTCAACTATCGATGACAACCTTATCAGAAGGAACGAAAAACTTAAGGCTAACTTAGCTAGCTCTCAAGAAGCTATTGAAAACTTGCTAGAGAAAATGGAAATTCTTAGCATACACAATAATGAGCTAACTACTAAGCTAGAAAACATTGGTAGCACCCCATGAGCATCTTTAATTGAAATTCCTGAAATCATTAAGAAAGATGCTTCTACTTCTTGCTTTGATTTAATTGATGATTCTAATCTCTGCAATCAAGTTCTTGTTAAGAATTTTGTTATATAAATATGTTCGGATGAGATTGCAATGGAGAATGAGCAATTAAAGCAAGATGTGGCTCACCTTGGCAAGGCCTTGTATGACAAGAAAGTCAAAGCCAAACAAATCCAACCTACTCAGGATAACACCACTGCGGGAGTGAACAAGCCTATGGAGGGAGAAACTGTGATTTGTAGGCTATGCCACAAGGAAGGCCACAAGTCTTACCAATGCAAGGTGAAGACCGAGGATAAGCAAAAGCAAGAGCTCAAGCCAACAAATATATGGTAGGATGCATCATATTGGATTAAGTCTATGCCAAGTGGGTTAGTGAATTTTTTCGACCCAAATTCCCCACCCATGACTAAGGTAACTAGATTTATTGCATTTCTTTGTTTTTAGATAAGAGTATCTATTTTCTTATGTCTAGTTTTTACCTTACATGCCTAGTTTTTACATGTGGTATTTACTTTTGGTTATAATTGCATGCATACTAGGTCAATCATATGGTAGGAATGCTTGTTTTCAATTCATATTCTTGAGCAAACCTACATGGTTTAAAATGTTTAGTTAAGCACGACACAACTTATTTAACATTCCTAAGTAAATGACACTAATGCTTCAAAGTTTATATCCTAGTAGTGGTATTCCCAAACTGTGTCATTTTGACTTATATGAGCCAATGCTCAGATATCAAAATCAAAGTGCCCCTCTTGATTTCAAAATCAAAGTGCAAGTCTCCTACAAGTATTCAAAACTTGTATGCACACTTTCAGGGGGAGGTTACTCTATAATCTAAGTCTTTGAGACTAATACTTGTTTTCAAGTCTATTATGTGTAGTAGTCTCATTGAAGAAAAATGGAGTCCCCGGAGAAAGACAATAAACTTCCACTACAAATGTACAAGAATCTTCAATTGATTCCACAAGTGGTTTTATTTCACAACTGGTATCATTTACATGTCTTCTCTAGACTTTGATTAGACTACATTTCACATCTTATGCTTCATGTGTTGCTATAAATGCATATGTTGTCAAAATATATCTTGCATAGGGGGAAGCTTAGGAGATCACTAGTTTCATGGACTTCAAAAAAGCAAAACAGTGTTGCCTTATCAACCGCCGAAGTGGAATACATTGCTGTGGGTGCTCGTTGCACGCAAATTCTTTATATGAAACTGTTGGGGACTTGTTCTCAAGTGCTTCGAATTAAGAACAAGGCAACACATAATGTTAAATGTTAATGTCCTTTGTCCTTCGAAGCATTATTTCCCTAAGGATATAATGATCTTCAGACGAAGGTTATGAAGGACATACCTTCATCAACATGATATATGTTAACAAAAGAAAGCATATGAGATATAAGAGGCAAGATAAGCAATCACATAATATCATTAGTTCATTATCAATATATTATTCTAAAAATACAGGAACAATGCTGAATTACAAATGTACCTTCGACTTGACAGAAGGTAAAAAGTACAAGCGTGACGCATGAGCAAGTACAAGTCAGCGTGAACAGTACGGGGGTACTGTTCATCTGTTTATAGGCACAGGACACAACCTGTGAGAAATTACAGTTATGCCCTTTACATTTACTATTGACTTATAGAAAAATCTATGAGGACTAGATAGCCTTTTCCCCTTTAAGTCAGTTCCTTTTTCCGCGATTGAGCTGAAGCTCCCTTGCGCGTAGCTTCGGAGCAACGACAACCTTCGTCACGATCATGCTCTTCTCGTCGTGTATGCTTTTAACCTGAGTCTGAATGTACCTGTCCATAAGCCATGCTTGGAAGACATTGTTAAATTACGTTTTTGAGGACCTTCGAAGGACGAAGGCCTCCAACAGTAGCCCCTCGCAGTATTAATTTGTTTACGATAACTAATTCAGACTGCAACATGTACGAAGGCCTTAAGCCGAAGGTCCAAAAAAAACACCTTCCCTTTGCTAGAATAGCAACAGTCAATGACAGACGAGACCCTCCATTTTGGAGCGTGTCGAGAGTATAAATAAGAACACGCACCAACCACATTTGGTACGCTGCTTGTGCCATTTGCTTTGTTTTCTCAATTTTATAGCTCTTGCTTACTAACGCTTGCTAGTTTCTCAAGTTTCCTGAGCTTCGGTTTAAAAAGACACATTTTCATCATTTCCGAAGGAAAAAATGTCTCAAGACAAGAAGATTGCTGCTGAGACGAAGCTGACTGAAGAGGAGAAGCTCTTTGAAGAGAAGAAGGCTGCAAATCCTTACATAGCTGGGTTTATCGAGTCAATGGCAAAATCAAATACAGAGAAGATTACTAAGGAGATACTGGAAGGCCTGTCTGAAGATACCGGTGACAGTGATGATTATGATGCTGAAAGCGGGGGAGAAGATTCTGAGGATCGGCCGTGGAGGTCCAAGTCATACAATTTTTGGGAAATCAACAATTAAACAGAGTCATCTTGACAATATGAGAGGAAGGTACTTTCAAGATATGTCTATTGTGAGAGTTGGTGGAAACAACAACGTCCCTGCCCCTAAAGAAGACGAAGTTGTGATTTATCGAAGTTTCTTCAAAGCTGGGCTTCGGTTTCCATTGAGCAGATTTGTAATCGAAGTGCTCAAAATTTATCAGATTTACCTTCATCAGATAACCCCCGAAGCTATTATTAGAATGGGGATTTTTGTTTGGGCTGTGAGAAGCCAGGGGCTGAAGCCAAGCGCGAAATGCTTTTGCAGCATGCATGAACTTGTATATGAGACGAAGGCTATGGGCAAAGAGCAATATCATAACAATTTTGGTTGTTATGGATTTATCGCCCGCCCCAACGCAAGCTACTCGGTGCCAACATTCCGGAAAAGGTGGCCAGGGGCCTGGATGGAGGAATGGTTTTACGTGAAGAATGACTTGAAGGCAAGAGAAGATATTAAGGAAGTTATTATGCGCCCCATTTGGTCCCGCTTCAGCCTCCGAAGGCCGAAGGTTGAAATTAACGAAGCCGCCGAAGCATGCCAGAAGGCATTTGGTACTGTCTGTTTTTTCATTGGTCCAAGAGATTTAATCCAAGAGCATATAGCCTTCAGAGTATGGCTGCTTGTAGAGAACTGGGAAATGCCAAAGGAAACTTTCACCGAGTCTAGCGAAGGTGAACTGGTCCGGCTGAAGTATACCTTCAGATATGGGGATAAGTTCGATGAACCAAACGATGACTGGTTAAAATGCATCGAAGTTACAAGTGATAAACTGCTTGGATCATATTCTAAGGCAGAAGATAATGCATTATCCACAGCCTTCAGAAGTCGAGGAAAGAAGAGATTGAACAGAGTTTTTGATGCTATTGGCTTCGTCTACCCCGACTACCGCTACCCGCTGCGGGGGCAAGGGAAGAAGAGGAAAGCTACTGCTGTGGCCGCCTCGGCCGAACCTGTGCCGAAGGCTGCAAGCAAAAAGATGAAGGTACTTACCCACCGACCACGTTATATTGAACCGGCCGTGGTGCCTGAATTTGGTGGGGAGACTTCTTCAGCTGCTGAACCAAGAGAACCCGTTCCTCCCACACAGAAGACTGAAGAGCTGGTTATAATGCCGAAGGTACCCTCAGCTGAGCTAGCTGAGTCGAAGACTAAGAAAGATAAGGCTAAAAAGCCAAATATTGAAGAAACAAAAGCGCTAGAAATTTTAAGCCCTTCATCAGAAGTAACATTGCCGAAGGCACAAAAAAGTTCTGCCGCAACTCCCAAGAGGAGAAGGATGACAAATGTGCTAGATGTGTTGGAAACAGTAAAGACTTTGAACTCTACTCCTTCAAGAAAAATTGCTGAGGCTTCAAAAGCGCAAACTGAAGCTGAAACAAAGCCGACCGAAATTGAAGCTGCAGTAATCCAAGTTGGTACCGAAGCTAGGCCTTCAGAGCCCACTGAGAAAAAACCTTCGGAAATTGAAGAAAAGGCAATAGAAGAAAAGGCTACAGAGCAAATTTCGTCTGAAAAGGTTGCCACTCCTGCTCCCGAAGCTTTAATAGAGAGCATTGATTAAATCATCCGCCATGCTTCGGGAAAGGGACTCTCTAAGGAAGAAGAACGAGAAGCTCAACATTATGCCCAAAAACTGAAATACCCGAAGGGGACATTAGTGTTCAATGGTAGTGGGGAAGAAGATTTTTTGTACTGCCTCCCGGATAACAAAGAGATATCCGTCTGCAGGGAGATGGGAAAAACCTTCGGATTTCCGAAGCTAGAAGATGGCCTTTCAATACTATCAAAGGATGAATTGGCTGACAGCTTAGCATATAATAGCATAAAGGTAGAAAAGTCAATTTTGTATTTGAAAACAAATTGTTTCATTTGCTTACACTTAATCATGTCCTCCTCTTGCGGGGCTTAATCCTTAGCAATGCCCTTAGAGCACAGAAAAACATTAAAGATGAAGGGTATACAATGGCTCTGAACAACCTTCGTTCGGAGGTGATTGAACTAAGGAACGAAGGTCTTGAAAAAGAAAAGATATTAATTTCATTGGTAAACAAAGTAAAAGAAGACGAAGCTAGTTCCAAAGCTCAAGCTGAGGTCCAAAAGAATGAAATCGAAAACCTTCGGAAACAACTAGCAGAGGCCAAAGAAAAATGCGCTGTCGCTGAAGCTAACCGAGATGCCAGCGAATATTGGAAAAATTATTTAGAAAAGACAGTTGAAGAGCTTCGCGCATCCAAGGAAAGATGTTTTGAAAAATCTTTGGGCTGCGTGGAGAAGATAAAGACTAGCTTCGCCAATGTGGGCGCCTATTTAAACGAAGATAACTTCATACGAGGCGACCCTGAGGGTGTTATCGAGTGGATCAACGGTGAAGCCGAAGCTTTTGAGGAAATTTTAAGTGATCGCGGCAATGTCTGCGCGTTTTCTGGTGCGCGAGGAGTTTCAGCTATCTTGGAGAAGGCGGGTTGCAATCACGTTAAAACCTTAGCCCAGGCCGAAATTGCCTTCTCCGTGGATGACACAAAAGATTCCTCGGCCGAAGCAAGTTTAATGGGCGGCAAATTTTTCACTGACATCTGGGAAAATGGCGGCCGAGAAATGGCTCACGAAATAATGAAGAAAAGCGAAAAAGATATTCATGACGCTCAAGAAGGAGCGAAAAAAGCTGAGGGAGCTGCAGAACTCGAGAGACAGATAAGTATCGTTTAATAGCCTTTAGCTTCGTTGATTGTTTTCGTGACTTTGAACTAATTGATGTTTTCTACCGCAGCTGAATTACCTCCTCCTCCGAAGCCGTTCGACCCACTAGCGGACCCAGAAACAAAGAAAGCAATAGAAATCATCAATATGGCCGAAGCTATTATTGACGAAGTTGTTAACAAATTGCTTAACGAAGTTGCAGAGAAGGTTCTGAAGGAAGAATAGTAGTTATTGTGAAAACATTTTTATGCTATTAATGTAACATTTGCTGAACTAAGTCTGTAATATTTGATATGTATAATTTTGAATCTGATATGTAAGTTGTTTGTAATTCAGTTCTTTGCGATGCATGAAACTTTATGTACATACCGTTTTTGAGCCTTCGGCGAAAAAACACCTTCCCTTCTTTTCATGCTTCACAAAGAAGAAAATTTGTGCTTCGTGAAAATATCCATGCTTCGTGAAAACCTCCCAGCTTCGTAAACAAAAAATCTCTTCTTTTGCAATAGAGCTGACGAAGCTGTATTTCTCAGCTTACTTTGTGCCTTAGCACCTTTTCATTTTTGTAAAGCATTCTCCGAAGATTGACTTCGTTTTCAATTCGTGTCATTGGTGCAATATGATGTATGATGTGATGCTATGCGAGATGATGCGATGATATGATGCAAAGAATGATGCTAGTGCCGAAGACACACACCCACACTGGAACACACAATCTCTGCGTTCCATTAGGAACAATCAAAATCTCTTTGCCGTTTATTTTTCGGCTTCACCGCTTATTTTTCGGTGTAAGTTCTGCATCCCCTTAGGAACGTCTTTTGAACTTCTTCGCCTTCTATTTCGGCGGTATTTTTCGCGTTGACTTTTTGCGCTTCGCCTTATATTTCAGCGGTATTTGGCTCTGCATTCCCTTTGGAACGACTTTTGAGCAGAAAACTTACACTGTGCTCCCTTAGGAACGACTTTTTGTAGCTTCAGCAAACTTACGTTGCGCTCCTTATGAGCGACTTTCTGTAGCTTCGATGAAACTTGCACTGTGATTTTTAGCTTTGCATTCCCTTAGGAACGTCTTTTGAGCTTCAGCAATTTTTGAGCTCCGTAAGTCTATGAAGAAGATATATTTCATTCTAACAGGAGCGAAGCTATTACAAGAAATTAAAACTAGGTTTACATTGATTGTTCCTTATTAAAAACAAAATGACAATGAACGTAAAAATGTTTCAGAGGTAGGATATTTCTCACTAGATGTGCTTTGATTCTGGCACAGTACTGTTGACTGTGCGAGCTTCGGATTCCTCCCTGAATTCCCATTGTTGTTGAGAGTGTTGGCGCCCTTCTGGCTGTTGGCTTCGGGAATAGGTCGGTTGTAGTGGTGGCAGAGGCGGGAGTTGTGGCCAGGAAGCCTGTGAATGGCTAGCCGAAGCGACAGAAGCTGCAGGATGATTGTTCACATACTCTGGTATGTAAGGAGAGTGACACGAAGCAGTGTGTAAGACCTGCTTCGGCTGGTTCTGCCGGGCTTCGGCTTCTGCTATTTCCTTTTGTTTCTGAATGGTGACATGGCATATTTTTGTAGTATGGTCCTTGTCCTCACCACAGAATAAGCAGTAAATCTTTCTAGGCTCATCCCCAAACCTTCCTCCGAAGCCCATGGCGCCTCTGCCCCTTGGAGCTGGTGACCTGAAGGAGCTTTGCTGTTGCCCCAAAGATTGTGAGGTATATTGTGACCTCTGAGACTGACTTCCTTTGTCATCATTTTGAGTGGAGTTATGGATTGACCTGACGTGCCTCAAATGGATTCTTCCTCCGAAGCCCCTGGTCATTTCGGAGAATCTGTAAGCTTCCTCCCTTCTTTGGCGGAAGTCATTGTCAGCTCGGATGTACTCATCCATCTTCTGAAGCAGCTTCTCCAGTGTTTGCGGGGGCTTCCTGGCGAAGTACTGAGCCGTAGGTCCTGGCCGAAGGCCCTTAATCATGGCCTCAATGACAATCTCATTGGGCAATGTAGGCGCTTGTGCCCTTAGTCGCAAGAACCTTCGTACATATGCCTGAAGGTATTCTTCGTGGTCTTGCGTGCATTGGAACAGAGCCTGAGCTATGACCGGCTTCGTTTGAAAGCCTTGGAAGCTGGTAACCAACATGTCCTTAAGCTTCTGCCATGACATGATGGTCCCTGACCGAAGAGAAGAATACCATGTTTGGGCTACATTCCGGACTGCCATGACGAAGGACTTCGCCATGACTGCAGTGTTGCCCCCATACGAAGATATAGTTGCTTCGTAGCTCATCAGAAACTGCTTTGGATCTGAGTGTCCATCATACATGGGGAGCTGAGGTGGCTTGTATGATGGGGGCCATGGGGTAGCCTGCAGTTCTTCTACCAAGGGAGAAGCATCATCAAAAGTAAAGGCATCATGATTAAAATCATCATACCATGCATCCTCGTTGAATAGGCCTTCTTGACGAAGCTCCCTGTGTTGGGGCCTTTGATCTTGTTCATCTTGAACAAGATGACACACTTCTTCAGTGGCTTCATCGATCTTCCTTCGAAGATCAGCCAATCGTGCCATCTTCTCCTTCTTCCTTTGTTTTTGCTGATGGATGATCTCCATATCCCTGATCTCTTGGTCCAACTCCTCCTCCTGGAGTGTTGGACTGGTGGCTTTCCTCTTCTGGCTTCGAGCCTCTCGAAGAGAAAGAGTTTCTTGGTTTGGGTCCAGCAGCTGCAGTGCAGCGGTCCCTGGTGCTGAAGCTTTCTTCTGCGGCATGACAAAGGTCAGTGCTTGCCGAAGGTGGTCGAAAAGGGTTCACCGGAGGTGGGCGCCACTGTTGGGGACTTGTTCTTAAGTGCTTCGAATTAAGAGCAAGGCAACACAAAATGTTAAATGTTAATGTCCTTCGTCCTTTGAAGCATTATTTCCCTTAGGATATAATGATATTCAGACGAACGTTATGAAGGACATACTGTTGGGGACAAGGCAACACAAAGAGTGTTAAATGTTAAAGTCCTTCGTCCTTCGAAGCATTATTTCCCTTGGGATATAACGATTTTCGGACGAAGGTTATGAAGGACATGCCCTCATAAACACAACATATAATAATGAAGAAAGAATCATATACAACATAAAAGATAATATAAACAGTCATGTATTATTATCAGCTCATTTCTATTTTATTACTATGGAAAAATAGAAATGATATAAAATTACAAGTGTACCTTCGGCTTGAAATAAGGTAAAAGTACAAGCGTGACGCAAAAGCAAATGTCAAGTCAGCGTGAACAGTACGGGAGCACTGTTCATCTATTTATAGGCACGAGACGCAGCCCATGTAAAATTACACCCATGCCCTTTTCATTTGCTAATAACTCTATAGTAATCCATCAAGGTCTAAATAGCCTTTTCATCTTTAAGTCGGTTTCCTTTTCTGCTATCATGCCGAAGCTCCCCTGCGCATCGCTTCGGCTCTGCACCATCCTTCGTATTCCTTGTACTTCTTCACACTGTGGTCTTGATCCAAGTCCGAAGGTACCTGTTCATGTATTATACTCCAGAAACATTGTTAAATCATGTTTTTGAGGACCTTCGGAAGCCGAAGGCCCCCAACAGTAGCCCCTCGCAATATTAATTTGTTAGAATGATAAATTCAGATTGCGATATGGACGAAGGCCCTAAGCCGAAGGTCCGAAAAAACACCTTCCCTTTGCTAGAATAGCAACAGTCAATGACAAGCGGGGCCCTCCTGTTTTCAACGTACTAGGCATATAAATAAGAGCACACCATGAGCTCATTTGGCACGCTTTTTTGCCATCTGCTCTTGTTTGCTCAATTTTTAGCTCTTGCGCACCAACACTTGCTTGGTTTTTTAAAATTTTTAAGCTTCGGCCTTGAGAGCACTTTTTCAGCATTTCCGAAGATGTCTCAAGATAAAAAAGCTGTTGCTGAAACGAAGCTGAGCCTTTCTGAGGAGAAGAATCTTGGCTTTATTGAATCAATAGCAAAGACAAATACAGAGAAGATTACTAGGGAGATTTTAGAAGGTTTATCTGAAGACACCGGTGACAGCGACAGTTATGACGTGGAAAGTGGCAGGGAAGACTCCGAAGATCGACCCTGGCGACCAAGTCATGTAGTTTTCGGAAAATCAACTATTAAACAGAGTCATCTCGACAATATGAGGGGAAGATACTTTCGAGATGTGTCTATTGTGAGGGCTGACAACAGAGACAAGACTTCTCCTACTTCCGAAGAAAATGAAGTCGTGATCTTCCGAAGCTTCTTCAAAGCTAGGCTTCGGTTCCCCCTAAGCAGCTTTGTGGTTGAGGTTTTAAAGATATTCCAGATTTTTCTTCACCAGATTACTCCCGAAGCCATCATAAGAATGGGAATCTTCGTATGGGCTGTGAGGAGTCAAGGCTTGGAGCCAAGTGCAAAAAGTTTCTGCAGTATGCATGAACTTTTATATGAGACGAAGCCCTGGTGTAAAGAGCAGTATCATAACAATTTTGGCTGCTATAGCTTCGTTGCTCGCTCTGGGTCAAGCTGCCCCATGCCAACCTTTCGGAAGAGATGGCCCGGAGACTGGATGAAGGAATGGTTCTATGTGAAAATTGATTTAAAGGTACGGGAGGATATTAAAGAGATCATCATGCGTCCTATCTGGCAGCGCTTCGGCCTCCGGAAACCAAAGGTAGAAATTGATGAAGCAGCCGAAGAATGCCGAAAGGCCTTTGGCATAGTTTGTTCTTTTATCGGGACGAGGGACTTAGTCCAAGAGCACGTGGCCTACAGGATATGGCCATTGGTAGTCAACTAGGAGATGCCGAAAGAGGCCATCAGCAACCCCCACGAAGGTGGTTTGGTTCGACTAAAATATACCCTCAGGTTTGGAGACCAATTTATTGAGCCAGACGACGATTGGCTAAAGTGTGTCGAAGCTACAAGTGATGAACTGCTTGGGCCGTACTCCAAAGCGAAAGATAATGTGCTATCTGCGGCCTTTGGAAGCCGGAAAAAGAGGAGACTGAACAGATTTTTGATGCTATTGGGTTCATGTACCCTGACTACCACTACCCGTCACAGGGGCAAAAAAGAAAAAGTGCAACTTCCGGGAAAGATGATGCTTTAGATGCTCCAAGCGAGCCCGCGCCGAAGAGAAAAAAGGTGAAAGTCCTTACTCACCGACCGTGCTTCATTGAACCGGCCATAGTGCCTGAATTTGGTGGTGAAACCTCTTCGGCTACTGAAGCCAAAGAACCTACGGTTACGCAGAAAACTGAAGAGCCGGCTGCAATGCCGAAGGCATCACCAGCCAAATCAGGTGAGCCAAAGGCCATTAATATTGAAGAGGCAGAGGTCGAAAGAACAAAAATATTGGAAGTTATAAGCCCTTCGGCAGAGGTGACAGTGCCGAAGGCGCAAAAGGTTCTTACAACGACCCCAAGAGGAAAAGGATGGTCAACGTACTAGATGTACTAGAGAAAATAAAGACTTCAAGCTCTACTCCAGGGAAAACAGCCGAAGCTTCAAAAACGTGAATTGAAACAAAACAAACTGAAGCCGAAGCTGTAAAGAGTCATGCCGAGACCGAAGTCGGGCCTTCAGAGCCTGCCAAGGAAAAATCCCTGGAAACTGGAGAAGAAGAAACGAAAAGAGAAGCTACAAAACAGATTCTGTCTAAACAAACTGTCACTCCTACTCCCGAAGCATCTTTCGAAATTCTCGATTATATCATACGACATGCTTCGGGAAAAAGGTTATCTGAAGAAGAAAAGCGAGAAGCTCAATATTACGCCCAGAAATTAAAATATCCGAAGGGGGCATTGATATTCAACGGCAGCGGAGAAGAAGATTTCTTGTATTGTCTCCCAGACAACAAGGAGATTTCTGTCTGCCAGGAGATGGGCAAGAGCTTCGGATTCCCGACACTAGAAGATGGGCTTTCGGTGCTCTCAAAAGATGAACTGGCGGACAACTTAGCATATAATAGTTTAAAGGTATGAGAATGAAGTTTTCGTATTTAAGAACAAAATTTTGTTTTATTTGCTTATACTTAATACCACACTTCTTTTTGCAGGGCCTCATTCTTAGCAATGCCCTCAGGGCTCAGAAAAATGCCGAAGACGAAGGATGTACTATAGCTCTGAACAACCTTCGTTCTGAAGTGATTGAACTAAGGAATGAAGGTCTTGAAAAAGATAAAATCCTAAATTCATTGGTGAACAAAATAAAAGAAGATGAAGTTACTTTCAAAACCCAAGCTGAAGCTCAGAAATGCGAAATTGAAGATCTTCGGAAACAGCTGGCCGAAGCAAAATTGAAATGTGCTATTGCTGAAGCTGACCGAGACGCTAGTGATTACTGGAAGAATTATTGGGAGAAGACAGTTGTAGAACTACGCTCTTCGAAAGAGAGATATTATGAAAAATCCATAGAATGCATGAGAAAAATAAAAACTAGCTTCGCCAAGGTTGGCGCATACTCCAGCGAGGACAACTTCATAAGAGGCGATTCTAAGGGCCCAATTGAATGGATCAGCGGTGAAGCCGAAGCTTTTGAGGAAGTTTTGAGTGGCCATGGGGACGTCTGCGCCTTCTGTGGCGCGAGGGGAATTGCAGCTGTCTTGGAGAAGATAGGTTGCGATCATGTAAAATCTTTGGCGCAAACCGAAGCTGCTTTATCTGTTGAAGATACAAAAGACCCCTCGGTCGAAGCAAGCTTAGTTGGTGGAAAATTCTTTACTGACATTTGGGAAAATGGCGGCGGAGGGATGGCCCACGAGATAATAAAAAAGAGCGAAAAAGATAATCATGATGCAAGAGAAGCAACGAAGGCAGCCGAAAAAGCTGCGGAACTCGAAAGGCGAATAGGTATCGTTTAATAGCTTTCAGCTTGATTTTTTAATTTTGTGACTTCGAACTTATTTACGTTTTCTATCGCAGCTGAGCTATCTCCTCCCCCAAAGCCCTTCGAGTCAATGGCCGACCCAGAAGCAGAGAAAGAAGATGAAATTACTAAAGTGGCCGAAGCTATTATGGACGAAGCTGTTTCTCGACTGCTAAACGAAGCTGCGGAAACAATTTTAAAAGAAGAATAGCGGTTATTGTAAAAACATTTGGAATGTAATATTTGCTGAACAAAGTGTGTAACATTTTATAGTTTTGAATGTAATATATAAGATATTTGCAATTCAATTCTTTACGATGCATGAAACTTTACGTACATACCGTTTTTGAGCCTTCGGCGAAAAAACACCTTCCCTTCTTTTCATGCTTCGTGAAGAATATTCATATTCCGTAAAAACATCCAATCTCCGTAAAAACATTATACTTTATAAGCAATAGATCTCGTTTCATATTAGAGTTGATGAAGCTGTACTTCTTCAAAACTTATTTTGTGCCTTGGCACAATTTCTTCGAAGCAATTTCCGAAGATTAACATTGTATCCCCTTCTTGTGCCATTGATGCAATATGATGTATGATGTTATGTTATGCGAATGATGTAATGATGTTATGCTATGCAAAATGATATTTGTGCCGAAGATACACACACATTCCCACAGTAGAATACACAATCTCTTTGTCGTTTATTTTTCGGCTTCACCGCTTATTTTTCGGTGTATCGGCGTTGACTTTTCGCTGTAAGTTCTGCATTCCCTTAGGAACGTCTTTTGAACTTCTTCGCCTTCTATTTCGGAGGTATTCGCGTTGACTTTTCGCGCTTCGCCTTATATTTCGGCGGAATCAGCGTTTATTTTTCGTTGTGAGCTCTGCATTCCCTTTGGAACGACTTTTGAGCAGAAAACTTACGCTGCGCTCCCTTAGGAACGACTTTTTGTTGCTTCGGCAAACTTACGTTGCGTTCCTTAGAACGACTTTTTGTTGCTTCGGCAAAACTTGTAATATAATTGTGAACCCCGCGTTCTCTTGAGAACAACTTTCGTGCTTCACCGATTTTTGGAACTTCGTGAGTCTGTGAAGAAGGTATATTATATCATGACAATAACGAAGCTATTACAAGAAATTGAAAACAACAGAAGAACTAGGCTTTCAATGATTGCTCCTTATTAAAAAGAAAATGATGATGTATGCAAAAACTGTTTTAGGGGTAGGATATCTCTTAGTAGATATGCTTCGATTCTGGCATAGTACCGTTGACTGTGCGAGCTTTAGACTTCTCCCTGAAGTCTCGCTGCTGGTGAGTATGCTGGCTCCCTTCTGGCTGTTGGCCTCGGGAGTATGCGGGTTGTATTGGTGGTGGGGGTGGAGGCTGTTGCCAAGATGCCTGTGATTGGCTTGCCGAAGCAATAGAAGCTGCAGGATGGTTACCCACATACTCTGGTATGTATGGTGAGTGATACGAAGCAGTGTGCATAACCTGCTTCGGCTGGTTCTGTTGGGCTGCAGCTTCTGCTATCTCCTTCTGTTTCTGAATGGTGACATGGCACATCCTTGTAGTATGGCCCTTGTCCTCACCACAGAATAGGCAATAAATTTTCCTGGGCTGATCCCCAAACCTTCCACTGAAGCCCCTGGTGCCTCTGCCCCTTGGAGCTGGGGGCCGAGGATAGCTTTGTTGCTGCCCCGAAGCCTGGGAGGAATATTGCGGCCTCTGTTGCTGACTTCCTCTGTCGTCATTCTGAGTGGAGTGGATTGATCTGACGTGCCTTGGGTGGATTCTCCCTCCGAAGCCCCTGGTCATTTCGGAGAACCTGTAAGCTTCCTCCCTTCTCTGTCGAAAGTCATTATCAGCGCGGATGTATTCATCCATTTTCTGAAGCAGTTTTTCCAGGGTCTGAGGGGGTTTCCTGGCGAAGTATTGGGCCGTAGGTCCTGGCCGAAGCCCCTTGATCATGGCCTTAATGACAATTTCATTAGGCACTGTTGGTGCTTGTGCCCTCAGACGCAAGAACCTTCGGACATACGCCTGAAGGTATTCTTCGTGATCTTGCGTGCACTGGAACAAAGCTTGAGCAGTAACCGGCTTCGTTTGAAACCCTTGGAAACTGGTGATCAGCATGTCCTTCAGCTTCTGCCATGATGTGATTGTTCCTAGCGGAAGAGAGGAGTACCAGGTTTGTGCAACATTCTTGACTGCCATGACGAAAGATTTCGCCATGACTGCAGTATTGCCACCATATGAAGATATGGTTGCTTCGTAGCTCATCAGAAACTGCTTCGGATCTGAGTGTCCATCATACATGGGGAGCTAGGGTGGCTTGTAAGACGGGAGCCAAGGTGTAGCCTGCAGTTCTGCTGACAGAGGAGAAGCATCATCAAAAGCAAAAATTTCCATGATGGAAATCTTCATACCATTCATCCTCGTTGTAGAAGCCCTCTTGGTGCAGCTCTCTGTGCTGGGGCCTTCGGTTTTGCTCATCTTGAGCAAGATGACGTACTTCTTGAGTGGCTTCGTCAATCTGCCTTTGTAGGTCAGCTAGTCGAGCCATTTTTTCCTTCTTTTGCACTTGCTGATGAAGCATCTCCATATTCCTGATCTCTTGGTCCAACTCATCCTCCTGGGGCGTTGAACTGGTGGCCTTCCTCTTCTAGCTTTGGGCCTCTCAAAGAGAAAGGGTCTCCTGGTTTGGGTCCAGTGGCTGCAGAGCAGCAGCCCCTGTCGCTGAAGCTTTCTTCGGTGGCATGACGAAGGTCAAATTCTTGCCGAAGGTGGTCGAAAAGGATTCACCGGAGGTGGGCGCCAATGTTGGGGACTTGTTCTCAAATGCTATGAGTTAAGAACAAGGCAACACAAAGAGTGTTAAATGTTAAAGTCCTTTGTCCTTCGAAGCATTATTTCCCTTGGGATATAGCGATTTTTGGACGAAGGTTATGAAGGACATGCCTTCATAAACACAACATATAATATAGAAGAAAGAATCATATACAACATAAAAGATAATATAAACAGTCATGTATTATTATCAGCTCATTTCTATTTTATTACTATGGAAAAATAGAAATGATATCAAATTACAAGTGTACCTTCGGCTTAAAAGAAGGTAAAAGTACAAGCGTGACGCAAAAGCAAATGCCAAGTCAGCGTGAACAGTACGGGAGCACTGTTCATCTATTTATAGGCACGGGACGCAGCCCATGTAAAATTACACCCATGCCCTTTTCATTTGCTAATAACTCTATAGTAATCCATCGAGGTCTAAATAGCCTTTTCATCTTTAAGTCGGATTCCTTTTCTGCTATCATGTCGAAGCTCCCCTCTGCATAGCTTCGGCTCTGCACCATCCTTCGTATTCCTTTTTCTTCTTCACACTGTGGTCTTGATCCAAGTCTGAAGGTACTTGTTCATGTATTATACTCCAGAAACATTGTTAAATCATGTTTTGGAGGACCTTCGGAAGCCGAAGGCCCCCAACACATACCTTCATAACCATGATATATGTTAACAAAAGAAGAAGCATATGGGATATAAGAGGCAAGATAAGCAATCACGTAATATTATTAATTCATTATCAGTATATTATTCTAAAAATATAGGAACAATGCTGAATTACAAATGTACCTTCGACTTGACAGAAGGTAAAAAGTACAAGCATGACACATGAGCAAGTACAAGTCAGCGTGAACAGTACGGGGGTACTGTTCATCTATTTATAGGCACAGGACACAGCCTGTGAGAAATTACAGTTATGCCCTTTACATTTACTATTGACTTATAGAAAAATCTATGAGGACTAGATAGCCTTTTCCCCTTTAAGTCGGTTCCTTTTTCCGCGATTGAGCCGAAGCTCCCTTGCGCGTAGCTTCGGAGCAACGGCAACCTTCGTCACGATCATGCTCTTCTCGTCGTGTATGCTTTTAACCTGGGTCTGAATGTACCTGTCCACAAGCCATGCTTGGAAGACATTGTTAAATTACGTTTTTGAGGACCTTCGGAGGACGAAGGCCCCCAATAGAAACAAACCCTTCTAAACTATGGTGTAGTTCTAGAAAAGGTACATTTGTCGTGTGATAATGAAAGGGAAATAGGGTTAACCATTTCCTATAAATAGATTTTGGTGGTTGACGTCCAACACAAACCAAATAGACTAACCAGTTTGTCTAGATGTCATGTATATCAGGTGCATAAGGTTCAACATAAACCAAGAAAGAATTCAAGTTGGGGACTCAATCAAAAAACAGAGCAAAAGACCTTGAGTGTGCTGATTTTTGGCGCACCGGACAGTGTCCGGTGCACCAGGCCGTACAACAGATGAACCAGCCACTCTCGAGAATTCCAGGGGCGCGCTCCGCTATAATTCATCGGACTGTCCGGTGAGCCAGCGGAGCAACGACTCTCTGTGTGCCAACGGTCGTCTGCCGTGATGAACAGTGCATGTCAGAAGTCAGAGCGCAGAAGTCAGAGGGCACCGGACTGTCCGGTGCAGCTAGAAGACAAACATCTCCAACGGTCAACTGCTCTAAACCCTAACGGTTGCGCTAACGTGGCACGCACCGGATAGTGCACAGTGACTGTCCGATGGCGCACTGGACTGTCCGGTGCGCCCATCGCCAGCAGCCCTTGCCAACAGCTACAAAGTGGTTGGGGGCTATAAATACCCCAACCACCACATTCATTGGCACCCAAGCATTCTGAACATCTCACTTATTGCAAGAGCAAAAGACTTCACTCCTAGACACATTCAATAGATCAAATCCTCTCCATGCCTCCAAATCAACTCAATTCCATTAGGGACTTGAGAGAGGGTGTTTTGTGTTTTTTTGTTGCTCTTGTCGCTTGAATTGCCTTCTTCCTTTCTCATTTCTTTTCTCAAGTGATTTGTAAAGCTAAGCAAGATACACCAAGTGTGTGGTGGTCCTTGCGGGGTCTAAGTGACCCTTGTTATTAAGGGAAGGCTCACTCGGTCTAAGTGACCGTTTGAGAGAGAGAGAGAAAGAGTTGAAATAGACCCGACCTTTGTGGCCTCCTCAATGGGGACTAGGTTCTTTGGAACCAAACCTCGGTAAAACAAATCACCGTGTCTACTCACTTTGATTCTTGCTTGATTTGTTTGCCCTCTTTCCTCTCTCTAACATTTCCTTGCTAGTATTAATTTGAGCTTGCTCCCATACATCATCCGCACTCTTTGAGCAACTCCTAGCAAGAGAAACAATCTTTCGGACTTGAATTTAATTCTAACGCTAACCCCGGCCTTTAGTGTGTGTTTCAGTTTATAAATTTCAGGTTTCGCCTATTCACCCCCTCTAGGCGACTTCCAATTGGTATCGAAGCCAGTGCTTCATTAAGAGCCTAACCAACTCGAAGTGAGTCTGGAGATCACGCCAAGAGGGAGATCATGACCGGCAAAAAGCCCGTTGGCTCGGGGAGGACTCTCTCAAGGGAGTCCAGCAACAAGTACAAGGAGCAATCCTCTTCCTCCATCAAGTCACATAGGAGAGGTGATAAGAAGAAGAAGATGAAGAAGGTGGTCTACTACGAGACTGACTCTTCATCATCCTCCAAGTCCGGCACCAAGTCGTCCACTACTTCTAAGTGCCATGAGCGCAAGAAGTATAGTAAGATGCCCCTACGCTATCCCCATATTTCAAAGCGCGCTCCATTACTTTCCATACCCCAAGGAAAACCACCATATTGTGATGGTGAAGATTATTGCATGTGGAGTGATAAAATGAGGCATCATCTGACCTCACTCCACGAAAGTATTTGGGATATTGTTGAGTTTGGAGCGCAGACATCAAAGGTGGGGAACAAGGACTATGACTCGGACGAGGCCGCCCAAATTAGGCACTTCAACTCACAAGCAACTTCTATACTCCTCGCCTCTTTATGTCGAGAGGAGTATAATAAGGTGCAAGGGTTGAAGAATGCCAAAGAAATTTGGGACGTCCTCAAAACCACGCACAAAGGGGACGAGGTGACCAAGATCACCAAGCACGAAACGATCAAGGGAGAGCTCAGTCAATTCGTCCTCAATAAAGGGGAAGAGTCGCAAGCCATGTACAACCGGCTCAAGACGATGGCCAACCAAGTGCGCAACCTCGGGAGCACAAAATGGGATGACCATGAAATGGTCAAGGTTATTCTAATATCTCTCGTTTTTCGTAATCCTAATCAAGTACAATTAATACGTGGGGATCCTAGATATAAACAGATGTCTCCCGAGGAGGTAATCGGCAAGTTTGTGAGCTTTGAACTTATGATCAAAGACTCCAAACATATTGTCAACTTGGAGCAAGGCGCCACCTCTACACCCGAGGTGCAACCCGTTGCATTCAAAGCAACGGAAGAAAAGGAGGAGGCTACACCAAGTATACTTCCAATCGACTCCTCCAAGCTCGACAACGAGGAGATGACGCTCACCATCAAGAGCTTCCGCCAAATCCTCAAGCAAAGGAGGGGGAAAGACTACAAGCCCCGCTCCAAGAGGGTGTGTTACCGATGTGGTAAGTCCGGTCATTTCATTGCAAAATGTTCATATACAAGTGAAAGTGATAGGGACGACGACAAGAAGGGAAAGAAGAAAATGGAAAAGAAAAGGTACTACAAGAAGAAGGGCGACGAGGTGCACATGGGGCGGGAATGGGACTTCGACGATAACTCCACTGACTCCTCCTCCGACGAGGACGCCGCTATCATCGCCGACAACAAGGGACTTCTCTTCCCCAACATTCTAGAAGTACCCCCAAATATACTACATCTAGTGATGAGGGTAGTTCTAGCGATAATGAAGATGATTTAATTTCTCTCTTTGCCAACCTAAACATGGAACAAAAGAAAAAATTAAATGAATTATTTGAAACCATTAACGAGAAGGGTGATATCTTGGAATGGCAAGAGGACTTGCTCGTTAATGAAAATAAAAAGTTTGTTAAATTAAAAAATGCTTATGCTCTAGAAGTAGAAAAAAGTGAAAATTTGTCTAAGGAGCTTAGCATGTGCCATGATTCAATCTCAAGTCGTAGAACTGGACATGTTAATTTAGTTTCTAAGATTGAAAAATTGAATGATTGCAATGATTCAATTTCCTGTCTTAGAGATGAGAATATTATATTAAATGCTAAGATAGAAGAATTGAATGTCTGCAAACCAACTACATCTATTGTTGATAATGTTACTATTTGCAGTAGATGTAGAGATGTTAATATTGAAGTTATGGATGATCACCTTGCCATGATTAAACAACAAAATGATCACATAACTAAATTAACTGCTAAAATTGCCGAGCTTGAACTTGAAAATGAAAAGTTTAAATTTGCTAGAAGCATGCTCTATAATGGGAGATGCCCTGACATTAAGGATGGCATTGGTTTCCAACAAGGAAACCAAAGCAATGTCAAGCTTAATGCCCCTAAAAATTGTCTAACTTTGTAAAGGGCAAGACTCCCATGGTTCAGGATAGTGAGGGCTACATTTTATATCCTGCAAACTATCCTGAGTATAAAATTAGGAAAATTCATGCTAGGAAACCTCATTTTGTTTCTCATCATGCATTTATGTATAAAAATGAGGCTTCTAGTTCTAGACATTCCACTCATGTTAAAATGCCTAAAAAGAAAACTCCTAATGCATCAAATGAGCATAGCATTTCATTTAAAACTTTTGATGCTTCATATGTGCTCACTAACAAATCAGGCAAAGAAGTTGCTAAATATGTTGGGGGCAAACGCAAGAGTTCAAAGACTTGTGTTTGGGTACCCAAGGTGCTTGCTTCTAATGTAAAAGGACCCAAGACCATTTGGGTACCTAAGAACAAGGCCTAAACTTGTTTTGTAGGTTTATGCATCCGGTGGTTCAAGTTGGATAATCGATAGCAGGTGCACAAACCACATGACAGGGGAGAAAAGGATGTTCTCCTCATATGAGAAAAATGAAAATCCCCAACGAGCTATTACATTCGGGGATGGAAATCAAGGTTTGGTCAAAGGTTTGGGTAAAATTGCTATATCTTCTGACCATTCTATTTCCAATGTTTTTCTTGTAGATTCTTTAGATTACAATTTGCTTTCTGTTTCTCAATTATGCAAAATGGGATACAACTGTCTCTTTACTGATATAGGTGTTACTGTCTTTAGAAGAAGAGATGATTCAATAGCTTTTAAGGGAGTGCTAGATGGTCAGCTATACTTAGTTGATTTTAATGATAATCAAGCTGAACTAGACACTTGTTTAATTGCTAAGACTAATATGGGTTGGCTTTGGCATCGCCGACTTGCCCATGTTGGGATGAAGAATCTTCATAAGCTTCTAAAGGGAGAGCACATTTTAGGACTAACCAATGTTCATTTTGAGAAAGACAGAATTTGTAGCGCATGCCAAGCAGGAAAGCAAGTTGGAGTCCATCATCCACACAAGAACATAATGACGACTGACAGGCCGCTAGAGCTACTCCACATGGACCTATTCGACCCGATCGCTTATATAAGCATCGACGAGAGTAAGTACTGTCTAGTTATTGTGGATGATTATTCTCACTTCACTTGGGTATTCTTTTTGCAGGAAAAATCTCAAACCCAAGAGACTTTAAAGAGATTCTTAAGACAGACTCAAAATGAGTTTGGATTGAGAATCAAAAAGATAAGAAGCGACAATGGGACGGAGTTCAACAATTCCCAAATTGAAGGATTTCTTGAGGAGGAGGGCATCAAGCATGAGTTCTTTTCTCCCTACACACCTCAACAAAATGGTGTAGTGGAGAGAAAGAATAGAACTCTACTGGACATTGCAAGAACCATGCTTGATGAGTATAAGACACCAGACCGATTTTGGGCGGAGGCGATTAACACCGCCTGCTACTCTATCAACCAGTTATATCTTCATCGAATCCTCAAGAAGACATCATATGAACTCCTCACTGGTATAAAGCCTGATGTTTCATATTTTAGAGTCTTTGGGAGTATATGCTTTATTCTTATTAAAAGAGGTAGAAGTTCTAAATTTGCTCCTAAAGTAGTAGAAGGCTTTTTTACTTGGTTATGCCTCAAACACAAGGCATATAGAGTTTTCAACAAATCCACTGGATTAGTTGAGGTTTCTTGTGACATTGTGTTTGATGAGACTAATGGCTCCCAAGTGGAGCAAGTTGATCTTGATGAACTAGATGATGAAGAGGCTCTGTGCGTCACCCTAAGGAACATATCCATTGGGGATGTGTGTCCTAAGGAATCCGAAGAGCCTCCACAAACACAAGATCAACCATCATCTTCCATGCAAGCATCTCCACCAACTCAAGATGAGGATCAAGCTCAAGAAGATGAAAATGAAGATCAAGACGATGAGCCACCTCAAGAGGAGGACATTGATCAAGGGGGAGATGAAAACAATGATGACAAGGAAGATGATCAAGAAATAAGGGATCAAAGACCACCACACCCAAGAGTCCACCAAGCAATTCAAAGAGATCACCCCGTCAACTCCATACTTGGTGACATTCATAAGGGGGTAACCACTAGATCTCGAGTTGCACATTTTTGTGAACATTACTCTTTTATGTCTTCTATTGAGCCATACAGGATAGAGGATGCATTAAGAGATCCGGATTGGGTGGTGGCAATGCAAAAAGAGCTCAACAACTTCACAAGGAATGATGTATGGCATTTAATTCCATGTCCTAATCAAAATGTTGTAGGTACCAAGTGGGTATTCCGCAACAAACAAGATTAGCATTGTGTGGTGACAAGGAACAAAGCCCGACTTGTGGCAAATGGATATTCACAAGTCGAAGGATTGGATTTCGATGAAACCTATGCACCCATAGCTAGGCTTGAATCAATTTGTATATTACTTGCCTATGCTACTTACCATGGCTTCAAGCTTTATCAAATGGACATGAAGAGTGCATTCCTCAATGGACCTATCAAGAAAGAGGTCTATGTTGAGCAACCTCCTGGATTTGAAGACAGTGAGTACCCTAACCATGTGTATAAACTCTCAAAGGCGCTTTATGGGCTCAAGCAAGCCCCAAGAGCATGGTATGAATGCCTACGAGATTTCTTGATCACTAATGGCTTCAAAGTCAGAAAGGTCGATCCTACTCTCTTCACTAAAACTGTTGCAAAAGACTTGTTTATATGCCAAATTTATGTTAATGATATTATATTTGGGTCTACTAACAAGTCAACTTGTGAAGAGTTTAGTAGGATCATAATACAGAAATTCGAGATGTCTATGATGGGGGAGTTGAAGTATTTTCTTGGATTTCAAATCAAGCAACTCCAAGAGGGCACATTCATCAGCCAAACTAAGTACATTCAAGATATACTTAAGAAGTTTGGAATGAAGAATGACAAACCCATCAAGACACCCATGGGAACCAATGGGCATCTCGACCTCGACACGGGAGGTAAGTCCGTGGATCAAAAGGTATACCGGTGGATGATAGGATCTTTACTCTATTTATGTGCATCTCGATGGGATATTATGCTTTTTGTATGCATGTGCAAGGTTCTAGGCAAATCCTAAGGAAGTTCACCTTAGGGTCATGAAAAGGATCATGTAATATTTAGTTTACACTCCTAAGTTTGGCTTTGGTACCCCCAAGGGATCTACCTTTGATCTAATTGGGTATTCCGATGCCGATTATGCCGGATGTAAAATTGATAGAAAGAGCACATCATGGACTTGTCACTTTCTGGGAAGATCCCTGGTGTCATGGGCTTCAAAGAAACAAAACTCTGTAGCTCTTTCCACCGCCAAAGCCGAGTACATTGCCGCCGACCATTGTTGTGCGCAATTACTATGGATGAGGCAAACCCTTAGGGACTATGGCTACAAGTTGAGCAAAGTCCCTCTCCTATGTGATAATGAGAGTGCAATCCGCATGGCGGATAATCCCGTTGAACACAGCCGCACTAAGCACATAGACATCTAGTATTACTTTTTGAGAGATCACCAACAAAAGGAGGGTATCAAAATAGCTTATGTGAGCACCCACAACCAATTAGCCGATATCTTTACCAAGCCACTAGATGAGAAAACCTTTAGCAAACTCAGGAATGAGCTAAATATACTTGATTCTCGGAACTTTGATTGAAACATTGCACACATAGCTAATTTAGGTACCTTTGATCATGTCTCTTTCATTTGAATGCACATGCATATTTCTTATTATTCTTGTGCCAAGGCTAAGACTAATGTGCTTTCAAGTATATCTCTATGATTAGTCTTAGATTGAAAGGGAAATGGAGTATCCGGCAAAGAAAAGGCTTCCACTCCAACTCTGACGGTATCACTTAACCTTTGCCGTTACTCATGTCACTCTCAATGGTATGACCCTTCACTCATATTTATATTACCATTTGGGAGAAGGTATTAGGCCGCAAAGGGGGAGAAAGTTGCAAAAGGGCTCTCAAGTTCTCCGTTTTTGGCGATTAATGCCAAAGGGGGAGAAAGTATTAAGTCGAAAGCAAAAGGACCGCACCACCATTTCAATAAATTTCAAAATGCTTATTTCAATTGGTATTTGAGTGAGCCTCAAAATGAAATTTCAATGGGTATCTCATTTTATATTTCAATTTTTTTTTCAAATTGGTATCTATTTCAAAACTCTCTTGAAAGCTAAGGGGAGAATTCATTTAGGGGGAGCTTTTATTTAGTCAAAGGAAAAGCTTTTGAAATTGGGGAAGGAATTTCAAATCTTAAAATGCTTCTTGGAAATCACATTCCTATACCTTTGACTATTTGCAAAAGATTTTGAAAGGTTTTTCCAAAAAGATATGCAAAAACAAACAAGTGGTGCAAATGTGGTCCAAAATGTTAAATAAGAGAAAAGCAATCCATTCATTCTTAGTCATATGTTTAAAGTCTTTCAATTGGTTAAATTCTAAGCAACCTATGCACATCTATCTCAATTGCAAACTAGTTACACTTCTACACTTCATATATGCTTTGGTTAGTGTTGGCATTAATCACCAAAAAGGGGGAGACTGAAAGGGAAATATGGTTAACCATTTCCTATAAATAGATTTTGGTGGTTGACGACCAATACTAACCATATGGACTAACTAGTTTGGCTAGATGTGATTTATCTCAGGTGCATAAAGTTCAACACAAACCAAGAAAGAATTTCAGTTAGGGACTCAATCAAAAATTGGAGCAAGACTAAGAGTGTGCTGATTTTTGGCGCACCGGACATTGTCCGGTGCACTAGGCCAAACACCCTTCGAACAAGCCACTCTCGGGAATTCAGAGGCACGCTCCGCTATAATTCACCGGACTGTCCGGTGAGCCAGTGGAGCAACAGCTCCCTGCACGTCAACGATCGACTGAAACGATTAATAGTGATGAACAGTGCCGCGTCCGAAGTTAGAGTTCACCGGACTGTCCGGTGTGGCACCGGACTGTCCGGTGCAGCAAGATGACAAGGCGCTCCAACGGTCAACTGCTCCAAACCCTAAGGGGCGCGCTAACGTGGCACGCACCGAACAGTGACTGTCCGGTGGCGCACCGGACTGTTCGGTGCGCCCATCGCCAGCAGCCTTTGCCAACGACTAGGAAGTGGTTGGGGGCTATAAATATCTCCAACCACCTCATTCATTGGCATCCAAGTTTTCAAAAGTTCACATTCAATACAATAGCTCTAGCATTCACTCCAAGACACAAATTCCAAAGATCAAATCCTCTCCAAGTCCCAAATTCATCTCAACCACTTAGTGACTAGAGAGAGAGAGAGAGAGTTTCGTGTTCATTTGCGCTCTTGTCGCTTGGATTGCCTTCTTCCTTTCTCATTCCATTTCTCAAGTGCTTTGTAAAGCTTAGCAAGAGACACCAAGTGTGTGGTGGTCCTTGCGGGGTCTTAGTGACCCATGTGATTAAGGGAAGGCTCACTCGGTGTAAGTGACCGTTTGAGAGAGAGAAAAATGGTTGGAATAGACCCGGCCTTTGTGGCCTCCTCAACGGGGATTAGGTTCTTAGAACCGAACCTTGGTAAAACAAATCACTGTGTCTACTCGCTTTGATTCTCGTTTGATTTGTTTGCCCTCTTCCCATGCTCTAACGTTTCCTTGATAGTATTGATTTGAGTTGGCTTCCATACGTCACCCGCATCCTTTAAGCAAATCCTAGCAAGAGAAACAATCTTTCAGACTTAAGATTAATTCTAACGCTAACCCCGGCCTAAGTGTGTGTTTAAAGTTTATAAATTTCAGGTTTCACCTATTCACCCTAGTGGTGTAGCTAGGATTTATTCATGAGGTATGCCATAAAAAATTTCATAAATAATTTAGTATGCAAGTTAATATGAAATAATCCAAACATCAAGTACAAAATATATTAAATAAACATGCATACCTATTTCAAAATAAATTTCAATATTACTTGTCTGACCTGTGCTTCCTTAAAGCAAAGAATGCATCAATTATGCCATCTTCTTTCACTTCTTCAAAAATGTCACGCTCAATGTATGTGACTAGAGAATCATCCAAGAGATTATCACACATCTTGTTTCTTAATTTGGGTTTGATTATAGTCATCGCAGAGAATGCACTTTCAACACTAGTTGTTGCCACTAGCGGCATCAATACCAATTTGAGGAGCAAGTAAACCATATCATATACTTTATCTCTCTTTGTTTCCACAAGCTTAATCAAGAGATCAACTATATTGTTTATGCCTTTGCAATTATCATCTTGTCTCATGACATCAATATAATTATCAAGTTGCAACTCAAGTTTCAGCAAATCAGTGCCCCTGATGTCATTAGGGTAGAATTCAGCAAGTCTACGTACCTTATGTGCATCAAAAGAAGCAAATGAGTTTGATGGATCAAAGGTTGTCATACATGAAAGCAACTCCATATTGACCTCATTAAACCGACTCTCAAGCTCTTGGCTGATTCGATCAATTACCCCAATATATACTTCTCTTCTAAAGTGATAATCATTTCTTTGGTTTTGAACAAACCGTGTTGACCTTCCATAAGGTATGTAATTATCCTCCATAGCAGGAACATTGACACCATGTTTGTTGCAAAACAATGCAACCTTTTGAAGGAATTGTTCCCAACCATCACACCTTAATTGTTGCATTCTTCTCTTTGCCACAGTAATGAGTGAGATTGCATTAAGTATATCTTGCTCCCTCCTCGGCAAACACTCTGATAATTCATTTGTGTATTCAAAAATAATAAACATTATGTGTGCATCAAAAACAAAGTCAAATGACTCAAATGCTCCAACCATGAAATGTATCTTAGACCAATCACTTCTAATTGTTGTATCCTCTCCAAGTGTAATGAGCACATCACGTATTATAGGATACATAGCAATGATGTTACATACAATTTTGTAATGAGAGCCCCATCGAGTTTCACCTGGCCTAGGCAACCCCATCTCTTGATTTAATCCACTACCACTTTCAATCTGGCCACATTCAAGTGCTTTTATGATATTCTCAAGCCTAGCAGTTCGAAGCATTCCATGACGCTTACAAGAAACTCCAACAATATTCAACAAGAGAGAAACTTGATCAAAAAACCAGACACAATCATTGTTTCCCTTGGCCACAACAACAAGAACTAATTGGAGTTGATGGGCAAAGCAATGGATATAATAAGCAGAAGGTGATTCTTGCAAGATCAATGTTTTTAACCCTTTAATATCTCCTTTCATGTCACTAGCCCCATCATAACCTTGATCGCGGATTCTTGTCATACTCAAACCATGACTAACAAGTACAGTCTCAGTTGCATTCTTAAGTGATGAAGAGGTTGTATCATCTACATGAACAACTCCAATAAAATGCTCACATGGCCTTGCCAATTTATCAACATACCGCAAGCAAAGAGCTAGTTGTTCTTTATGTGATACATCACTAGACTCATCTGCTAAAGTAGCAAAGGGCTCTTCACCAAGTTCTTCAATTATTTTTTTTCTAGTTTCCATGGCACAACAATGAATAATCTGTGCTTGAATCATTGGGCTAGTTAAAGTGCAGTTACCTAGAGCATTGTTCAACACAACCTTGTTCACCTCTTCACTGTTAGTAGCAAGAAATTTCAAAAGCTCAATGAAATTGCCCATGTTGCTAGACTCTTTGCTTTCATCATGTCCATGGAATGCCAACCCTTGATGCAAAAGATATTTCAAACATCTAATTGAATAAGTAAGTCTTATCTTATACAAATGAATGTCCTCATCACTCCACTTCTCAATTTGGTTATCAATTGATGCAATAGGATTCATATAGCCAATGTATTTCTCTTGAGCTGTCTTGTGTGCCATAGAACCCGCATGTTTCAAAAGTGATTTGCTTCCTATATTCCAATTTCTCCATCCACCCACAGTAAATGCATTTGTGCCCTTGCCCTTACTTTTCTTATTTTTGAATAAATAGCACACAAAACAAAATACTGTATCATTCTTGATACTATATTCAACCCAAGGAAAAATATGGAACCACACAAAATTAAAGTTGTGGTCTCTATCTCCAATTTTTTCTTTTTGGAAATTCATGTCCATATGGTTGCAAAGGACCTTTCAGAACATATGCTCTTCGAATTGCCATGATCATTAACATGATAACTTGATATGGGTTGTCTTTCACCTGGATCATGTGGAAGACGATTGATATCATAAACCGGCGGTGCTGATGATTGTGATGCTGCTGGTGGTGGTGAAGAAGGCATATGATTCTGATTTTCTTCGATCACTCCTTCCTCTTGTTCATTACTAGGTTGTCCTTGATTTACTGCCGGAGTTGAAGAAGGATATGCCGGGGAGGTAGCAAGCTTCTTTGCTTCGTGTTTTCGAAAAAGTGAAGCAATATCTCCACCCCTCTTCATGTTCAATCGCTGTATTGTACAAGTAAATTGACATTAATAATGAACTTCAGATTTACATAAAATTGCTGACTGACATAAAATTGTAGATTCACTAATTAAAATTGCAAAGATAAAAATAGATTTGTTAAAAAAAATAACCTCTCTGTTGTGGCATGTAGACTAACACCCAGCCGCATCGGCTGCTCGGCAGTCGGCAGACGGTGACACGACACCGGCACTCCGGCAGCCTGGCAGGTGGCCAGCGGCCAGGTCCCAGGTGCGCACAGCAGCCTGTCCGGCGGCGTCATGATCAGCAGTTCAGCACTCAGTCTGAGCCGATCAAGCGTCTATTGATAAATTGGGAACTCGTGAGATTTGAAGCACTTGTGACTTGCGAGCGGAACTTGAATTTTATCATACCTATTGACTACTCCAAAAAGGAATAAAAGGCACTCAGCTGTCCTGCGTCTGTAGGAGTTGGACAGCGGGCGGCGGGTCGGTGGGAGGAGCCAAAACGACGTGATCTCCTGGAGTTTGGCTGTCTACGTAGGTTTTTTCTGGCGTTTGGTGCTGTCCAGCCGTCCTTGCATTTACTCCGGCCTCCAGGCAGCCAGGCTGCAAGTCGCCAAGTTTACCTCTGCTGCTCCATAGGATTAGTGGTCCGATGGGCCGGCCCATAGGATATGCCACGGCCCACCCGGACCACCCTGTAGCTACGCCTCTGATTCACCCCCTCTAGGCGACTTTCACTTTTGCATGTTGAGAAATGAGCTCAACATTCTTGATCTAAGAAATTTTACATAATCCTAAAATGGTGGTGTCAAGCTTGCATTGCATATTTAAATTCATGTATTGCTTCTAAGACATGTCTAACCTAGTTAAGATAACCGCCTACAAAGCAAGTGAAAAGGCTTAAATCGAGCTCAAACTTGACAAGGTCTAGCTTTTAAGTTTTTTAGTACTTAAATTCATTTTATTATGAAAATATTGGTTCTTCAGATATGCATGTATTACTGCACTTAGGGGGAGTATTCACAACTCAATTCATACTTGAAACCCCTAGCGCAACTCTCAAATGTAAACCCTCACCATTTGCCTATTTTTCTAAGAACTACACAGCCTATGGCAAAATATTTTGAAAATTATGAGAGGATATGTGAGGGTGCCAATACTTGTCCCAACAGGTGTTCTTTTGTGTGCTTAAAAAGTAGGGATTTGGTTTGGCACAAAAATTCCTAGAAAAAAATCAAAATTCTCTCACGGTGGGCTCACCGGACAGCCGGTGTGCACTGGACACTGCACTATCTGGTGTTCCGACTTGACCTCAGGTGGCTCTGCCACTGTGCTACCTGTCCGATGTGCACCGGACAATGAACCGTGCACTATCCGGTGTGCCCATAACTATTTTTTAAAACATCTCTCTCGCCCGAGCCCACACATCAGTCGCACTTCCCCACGCGCGCCCTGTTCTCTTCTCCACCGAGCTCTTTATCTGTGCGCCACCTCCGCTGTCGCCTGCTCCTAGCCGGTGTCCTCGGTTGGCCCGAGCTCCGGTGACCTGCTCCCACGACTGCACCCGAGCCCCTCCTTCTCCTATGCTGGTGAGCAGCTCCGCTCTTCTCCCCTCTCTCTCTCTCTTCTCTGTTCCTCAACCAGTGAACAACATCTTGCACCTTTGAGCGAATCCATGCAATCTTGTGAAATCTGTGAATACATGTCCCCTGTGTGGTTGTGTGTGTATGGTGAACTTCCCTTGTATGTGTTGATCTCCCCTTGGGAGGTTTTACTCCTTGAAAAGCTCATTTCTCCACCTTTCTAAAACATGCACACCAACTGCTCGGCAAAATGCCACAATTAGTTTTTCGAGCTCAAATCAACCCAAACCTTTTCCAGTATATTCTAGACACTACCAGTACCTCTCATGCAAGATTTCATACCCATTTGACATTTCAAACTTCATTTGTGCGCCTTACTCACTCTATGCTGAACCGTGTAACACCTTGTGTTAATCCCATCATTCTAGAGCCAAACTTCAAACCTAACCCTTCCTTCACATAATCATATGTCTCGATATCTGTCAGTGAAGTCTTTGCTCATGTTCATGCCACATTGTGTGCCTTTTTCCAATTCCAGATACTCTATGTGGCATATTTCCAAATTCAAACACTCCTTCGCGCCATATGACCACATACTTCTCAACTCTTGTGACAATAACTCAAAATTTTGTGCATTCTCTCTCTGTGTGTGTGTGTGTATTTAGTTCACATTTCATATGCTTGTGACTATGTGACTAATACGTGCTCACCTCTTCTATCATTTCAGTGTGACTGCATGCCCGCTCGCGAGACTGGGTCGAAAGCGGTTCAGGCCAGGACGACTTCATAGGGAAAACCCCCAAGGCATCTCCATATAGACTTAAAAATCCTTGAGTGTTCATGAGTGTTGCCCTCTTGCAAGCGCCAAACTCTAGGTTGTGGTTCCTTACCCGGCTGGAGTCTACGTCTCCGACATTTGGTGCGCTAGGTAGCGGGATGTTAAGTCCCTGTGAGTTTTGTGCCCTCCCTCTAGTGCCTCCGATGGGTGCATTCGGTCACCCGACCGGAGTCTACGTCACCGACATTCGATGCTACAGGGATGGGGGAATGGAGGTGTTTCCCCTATGAGCCCCTTCCTCGTCTTGGTAGGGAGAATCTCGAATATGATTCTCCTAGCCAGGCGTTGAAGTTCCTCCTCTGACGACCGGTGCACTCCGTCGCCCGGCCAGCGAGGGCTACGCCTGCGACAACCTCATCTCGTCGGAGGTGGCCTACGGGCCATGGGGCCCCTGGGGGCACACCACGTGCACTAGTGGGGTTTCAAGAGCAGTGCTAAGACCCACGTCGCCCCCTACGTCGGCCTACTACTAGGCTCTGTGGCGCCAGACCTAACTCGTCGACCACAACAAGAGATATATGGCATTTGCAACGTCTCGAATTTCTATTTTAGGATTTATAAAAGTCCTAAAAAGTTTTGAGAATAAAATGACTTCCAATAACAATTTCAATCCTTTATAGAGTATATCTCTCTAAACTAAAAAATATCAATAACTAAAAATTTGGTATTCAAAACATAGATCCAAAACGTAAAACTTAAAGTTGAAGCAACAAATAAAAGAGAGACTTTCAATATATTTCTTGTTCCCTTTAAAGCACTCTTTAAAAATGTTCAAACAAAAAAATATATTAAAACTAGGGAGATTTTTAAATAATGTGGCTAAATATTTTACATAAATTATTTCCATTGTTATATAAAAGTTTAGATAATTATTTGAAAGAAAAATTTATTGGAATTTGGTTCTCTTATGGGAATTATATATTTGAAATTTATAGGAAAGTACTAAATAAATTTTCTGCTTTTGCATATCATACTGGATTTCTATGTGTGCATTTGAACTTGAGTGTATAACTCAAAACCCAATTTGGATTTAAACAAATAGAAAATAAAATAGAAAACAAAAATAAAGAAAAAAGGAAAAAGTGAAGCCCTTACCTGGGTCGAGTCCTATTGCTCCCAGCCCATCTCCCCCCTCTTTCCTCCCCGATGAGCCCACTTTTCCCTCTCACTTTTCTTTTCTCCCCGCACCGCGTATTTGTGTCACTGGTGGCTGGGGCCCGCCTATAAGGTCCATCCCCTTCGTCATCCCCGAGCCGTAGCGTGCGCCAACAGACCACCAAAATCGGTGGGAAGCTCGGCCTCTGCGCGGACTCCGTTCCTTCTGACTGGGCTATAAAGTTGAGTTCTGGGGCTCCCCTTTGCCCATCCTGTCTGTCTGCTAAGCTTGTTCCGTGTGTGTGCCGCCACCGAGGAACATAGGGGAGATAGAGGGAGAAAAGTGCCGCTGCACCATAAATCATGCACCGCCGGTGTCGGGCCCTCAGTGACCGGCCACAGACCACAGTGCTTCACCAAGTCGCAAGTAGGGTACTTGTGGCCATGCCGGGTGGAGTAGAAGACGGGAACCCTTGGGATTGCTCACTAGAGCAATTTAGCCACCGTGGATCCGCCCTTCATCGATGATTCGACGTTCAGGTGCATATCTCACGGTAAGGAGCACATCATAGAGTTTGCCTTCGTCCGCACAACACGTAGCCGCCGTGGATTTATGGGTTCGTGTGCCTAGGTGTCGGGCGCCTTTGCTCCGGCAATGGGCCACCGCAGGCGCGGGCGGCGCCGTCGTCCCGGGTGGCCGGGATGGAGATGATGTTCCCCGTGCCGTCGGTTTCCGGATGAACGAACGAGATTAGGCGGAGGGAAAATGATTCGGCTAGGTAACTCCAGGGCGTTGACTGCTTGATCAACGGTCCAGATTAGAAAAGGAATAACGATTCGTGTGTGCTGATCATGGTTGTTGGATCAGATGTGATTAGATCCTAGGATAACGGTTCGGCAACGCGATCTGATCCCCAGATCTAGATCTTGCGGTCCAGCTACGCGCATTTGCATAAAAGACCCGGAATCTTTGTAAATCAACTTACAGTCCGGGTTAGTATTAAAACCATTGCAGTAGGGTCTTGAAATTTGTAGCTAAGTTCCTGAGTTATTGGAGATTATTACCCGTAGTCCATGAATTAGGATCAACTCTGGAAAATGATTTTTATATAAAAATAAACTTAGAAATCTTAGATAAATCATAACTTGACCATTTTAACTCCGATTTAGTCCATTCCAGTTGCATTAGCTTCGCAATATAGTTGCCTAAACTTTTATAACATTATTTGGTCAAGTAACATGTTATTAGAGAAGTATTGGTTTAACCTATGCTTAGTAGATTAATCTAGCTAAACAAAGATAATCTATCCGTATGTTATAACCTGACTAAAATATGATCCCTAGTCAAGTTGTAACCTAGATTAAGATTGAATAGCTATTTCGTTGTAACATTTTCTCACATGATTTATATCAATCAATATAGAATATAATTTTATTAATTAATCACCTAAGACTTTGAAAAGCCATATCTTTTAAACCGTAATTCTGATTTAGTGGTTCTCAAACATATGACCTCGTAGCAGCGTGTAGAATATTCTTACGATATTTGTTCTTATGTTTGGTTTACTATTATATTTATGTACTCCTTGACTATTTATATGTATTGCTACGAGTAACAATGAGGTCACGAGAAACTTGAAGATTAACTTGGAGAAGTGCCTATCAATCTCGAGTCTAAGGCAAGTTGTGCCCTTGATCACTTTTCTTTACCTAATAATGTTCTCTATTAATCACTATGACATGCTCAGGATAATTTGATGGGACCTAATAGGTTTCCCTAGATTTTTTATCCCACCCCTTGCAGACAAATGAATTATTGGGTAGACTTGTTATTGCTCTACCTGGTTTTAGAATTAATGTTACATTTGAATAATGATCATGTTCCAATTATGTTGTTACTTTAATTATTGTTCATAACAAGATCATTATGTTAATTGGAACATGGAGCTTAACTTGAGATAATAGTGCTACCACAAGTGTGGTATGAGATGCCCTTGGCTGACTAATTAGGAAAGCTAGTGGAGGACTACCTTACCCGAAAGGGGCAAGGGCGGTATAGGAGCTGCGGTATAGGGAGGTTCTCGGATCGATCATGCTGCGATGGCTTTTCGGATGAGTGATTCCTATATTGCCCTTCTCAGAAACGTAGCGGGTTTTCTGAAGCTAGTGGAACTTTGTAAAGGCCTCGTAGTGCTACCCTGCCTCATCTCCTCGACAGAGATGAATGGGAAGTCGCGATCTCTTGGCAAATGGGTAACATGACTTGTGAGTAAAGGGCACAACCTCTGCAGAGTGTAAAACCAGTATATTAGTCGTGCTCGCGGTCAAGGGCGACTGAGGACTCTCGCATGATTAATTTATGGAACTAAACTCAATATGTCATTTGCATTGCATTGTGGGTGTTATTATTAGTTGTGATATCTTATTTAATTGGGTTGGTATCTACTTATACCTAGTAACTACTAATAAAACTTTGACTAACTTTAAAAGCAATGCTCAACTTTAACTATCTCCTTTGATAAGCCTTACACTTCACATGAGCCCCACTGTAAGTGAGATCATACACATTATTCCCCACAACTTGTCAAGCGATGAACGTATGTGAGCTCACCCTTGATGTACTCAAATCCCCCAGGTCAAGGACATGTACTACAAGATGAGGAGCAAGAAGGATGTCACGATGAGATTCGTGAGAGGTCTAGGCCGTCGTCTCCTAGTCAACTATGGTTGCTGGATCGTTGTCTTCGTATGATGTAACTATTTAACTATTTTGTATAGAACTGCATTATATATTAAAGATATGACATTCGTTTCTGTACCATGAGTCATCATATGTGTGAGACTTGATCCTAGCACACATTTGATTCGCGTCTGGGTTTGCCCCTTAAATCTAGGTGTGGCAACATTCGGGGTAGCCGCCGATGGCCACCGTCAAGCTCTGCCTTCGGCATCGCCAAGGCAGAACAGGCCTCTGCCTACCCTTCGAGTCTGAAGGTAAGTAGTGCTCACGCAGTGTAGGTCACCACCATACCTTTTGTTTTTAAGAAAGCATGAGAATGTACTCTTCCTCTGTAATAGGATGTCATTTATCTATGGCCCAGTCGATAAGGCCCGACCCTCATAAGCTACCCTTATAAACCCAGTCTTGAGAGCACCTAGAGGGGGGTGAATAGGTGATCCTGTAAAACTTAAAACTTAACACCACAAACTTGATTAAGAGTTAGAACAATGAAATCAAGTGAGTAGAGAGGAGAGCTCTTGTGAAGCACAATAGACACAATAAAGACAAGCACAAGAGACACAAGGATTTATCTCGTGATTCGGCCAAGTACAAAACTTGCCTACTCCACGTTGTGGCGTCCCAACGGACGAGAGTTGCACTCAACTCCTCTCAAGTGATCCAATGATCAACTTGAATACCACGGTGTTCTTCTTTACTTTACTCTTTCCCGTTTGCGAGGAATCTCCACAACTTGGAGTCTCTCGCCCTTACAAAAAGAATCACAATGAAGCACTAGAGTAAGGGAGGGAAGCAATACACTCAAATCCACAGCAAATACGCACACACAAGATCAAGACTTGAGCTCAAGACAATATCTCGAGGTTCTCACTAGAACGGAGCTCAAATCACTAAGAATGTGGAACAGGTGCGCAAGAATGAAGTGTGAGTGATCAACAATGCTCAAGGAATGCTTGGTGTACTCCTCCATGTGCCTAGGGGTCCCTTTTATAGCCCCAATGCAGCTAGGAGCCGTTGAGAGCATTTCAAGAAGGCAATTCTTGCCTTCTATTGCCTGGCGCACTGGACAGTCCGGTGCACCACCGGACACTGTGCGGTGCGGATTTCTTTCCTTCTTTGGCGAAGCCGACCGTTGGCGGTTCAGAGCCGTTGGCGCACCGGACACTGTCCGGTACACACTGGACAGTCCGGTGCCCCTTCTGACCGTTGGCTCTTGCCACGCGTCGCGCGCGGATTATGCGGCCGACTGTTGGCTCACCGGACAGTCCGGTGCACCACCGGACAGTCCGGTGATTTATAGTCGTACGCCGTTAATTGCTTCCCGAGAGCAGCCATTTGACAGACATCGGCCTGGCGCACCGGACACTGTCTGGTGCACCACCGGACAGTCCGGTGCACTCAGACCGAGCTGTCTTTGGCTGAACAAAGCCATCTCTTTTCCAACTTGATTTCTCCTGTTTCCAGCACTTAGACACAATACATTAGTCTCCAAAATAATGTACTAAGTCTTAGAAACATACCTTTTTACTTGATTTGCACTTTGTCCACCAATTTGCCTAGATTAACATAAGTCCACTTGTGTTGGCACTCAATCACCAAAATACTTAGAAATGGCCCAAGGGCACATTTCCCTTTCAATCTCCCCCTTTTTGGTGATTTATGCCAACACAATAAAAAGCAATTGAAGAAGTGCAGCATCAAAGCAAATGAGAACACAAATTTGTTTTGATTCAAATTTGGCATATTTGGACCATTCTTTGCCACCACTTGGTTTGTTTTTGCAAATCAAACTCAATTTCCTATCTCTAGATCAAACACACTTGTTGAAACATAAAGAGAGATATTTCAAGAGAAATTGATCAAAGATTCAAAAACTCCCCCTTTTCCCATAATCAAGCCTTCTCCCCACAAGAGACCAATGTTTTGACAATAAGAGACAAACAAGAGTATTTTGACAAACAAAAACTCTAACTCTACTATTTTCAAAATTCTCAAGTGGTAGCTGATCCATTTCTTGTTTTGGCCTTATTTTCTCCCCCTTTGGCATCAAGCACCAAAGCGGGATCAATTTTGGCCCTAAAACCCCATTGCCTCACCAAGATCTTCAAATAAGAGTACAAAGGCAATAAGGATATTGAGATGAACTTGGAGTAAGTTACCCTCTCATCGAAGTGCAGTGGAAGTCTTGCATGGTCCAAGTCCACCTTTTCCCTTTCAAACCATCTTTGAGACTAAATCAAGTAAACTCAAGCACACAGTTAGTCTCAAAGGGTCAAGTTGTAGCACATCTCCCCCTAAATATGTGCATCACTTGCAAATGGACTTGTGAGGTCCGGGGGTGCTTGTACAACTTGAGCACCATAAATAAACAACAAAATGCATTAAGGAACATGATCAAGGTATAAAACACATGTATGTTATAAATCAATCCAAGTTCCGCGAATCTAAGACATTTAGCTCACTACGCAGCTTGCAAAAGGTTGACTCATCTAGAGGCTTGGTAAAGATATCGGCTAGCTGGTTCTCGGTGCTAACATGAAACACTTCGATATCTCCCTTTTGTTGGTGGTCTCTCAAAAAGTGATGTCGGATGTCAATGTGCTTTGTGCGGCTGTGTTCAACAGGATTATTCGCCAAGCGGATAGCACTCTCATTACCACATATGAGTGGGACTTTGCTCAGATTGTAGCCAAAGTCCCTGAGGGTTTGCCTCATCCATAGTAGTTGCACACAACACTGTCCTACGGCAACATACTCGGCCTCAGCGGTGGATAGGGCAACGGAAGTTTGTTTCTTAGAACTCCATGACACCAGGGACCTTCCTAAGAATTGGCACGTCCTCGATGTACTCTTCCTATCGACCTTACATCCAGCATAGTCGGAGTCTGAATATCCAATCAGGTCAAAGGTAGACCCTTTTGGATACCAGATCCCGAAGCAAGGCGTAGCGACTAAATATCTAAGAATTCGCTTCACGGCCACTAAGTGACACTCCCTTGGATCAGATTGAAATCTAGCACTCATGCATACGCTAAGCATAATATCCGGTCTACTAGCACATAAATAAAGTAAAGACCCTATCATGGACCGGTATGCCTTTTGATCAACGGACTTACCTCCTTTGTTGAGGTCGGTGTGTCCGTCGGTTCCCATTGGAGTCTTGGCGGGCTTGGCGTCCTTCATTCCAAACCGCTTGATCAAGTCTTGCATGTACTTCGTTTGGGAGATGAAGGTGCCCTCCTTGAGTTGCTTCACTTGGAACCCAAGGAAGTAGTTCAACTCGCCCATCATCGACATCTTGAACTTTTGAGTCATCACCCTGCTAAACTCTTCACAAGACTTTTGGTTAGTAGAACCAAATATTATGTCATCGACATAAATTTGGCACACAAATAAGTCACCGTCACAAGTCTTAGTGAATAAAGTCGGATCGGCTTTGAAAGGGAAATGTGTCCTTGGGCAATTTCTAAGTGTTTTGGTGATTTAGTGTCCAACACAAGTGCCTAAGTGTCAAATGGTGGACAAAATACAAATCAAGTACAAAGGTATGTTTCTCAGACTTAGTACATTGTTTTAGTGACTAATGTATTGTGTCTAAGTGCTGGAAACAGGAGAAATCGAATTGGAGAAGGATGGCTTGTTCAGCCAAAGCCAGCTCTGTCTGGGTGCACCGGACAGTGTCCGGTGCGCCAGACTGGCTCAGGCGAACTTGCTGCTCTCGGGAAGAAATTAACGGTGTACGGCTATAATTCACCGGACTGTCCGGTGTGCACCAGACAGTGTCCGGTGAGCTAACGGTCGCCGAGCCAACGGTCGGCTGCTTAATCCGGGCGCGACGCGTGGCCGAGCCAACGGCTAGAAGGGGGCACCGGACTGGTGTGCACCGGACTGTCCGGTGTGCACCGGACTGTGTCCGGTGTGCCAACAGCTCCAAGGCTGCCAACGGTCGGCTTTGCCAAATAAGGAAGGAAATCCGCACCAGACAGTGTCCGGTGGTGCACCGGACTGTCCGGTGCGCCAGGCGACAGAAGGCAAGAATTGCCTTCCCGGATTGCTCTCAACGGCTCCTAGCTGCCTTGGGGCTATAAAAGGGACCCCTAGGCGCATGGAGGAGAAAAACCAAGCATTCTTTGAGCACTCTTGATCACTCACACTCCATTCTTACGCACTTGTTCGACATTCTAGTGATTTGAGCTCCGTTTTAGTGTGCTAGTCTTTTGAGCTTAATTCTGGGTCTTGTGTGTGCGTATTTGCTGCGATCTTTGTGTCGTGTGTGAGTTGCTAATCCCTCCCTTACTCCGTGCTTCTTTGTGAACATCTTTGTAAGGGCGAGAGACTCCAAGTTGTGGAGATTCCTCGCGAACGGGATATAGAAAAGAAAAGCAAACACCGTGGTATTCAAGTGGGTCTTTGGACCGCTTGAGAGGGGTTGATTGCAACCCTCGTCCGTTGGGACGCCACAACGTGGAAGTAGGCAAGTGTTGTACTTGGCCGAACCACGGGATAAACCACTGTGTCTACCTGTGTTGATTCTCTTGTGGTTATTGTGTTTCGCTAAGACTCTTCTCTAGCCACTTGGCAATTCTGTGCTAACGCTTAACCAAGTTTTTGTGGCATTAAGTTCAAGTTTTACAGGATCACCTGTTCACTCCCCCCCTCTAGGTGCTCTCAATTGGTATCAGAGTCGTTCTCTTCTAGAAAGGGACTAACCGCCCGAAGAGATGGATCCTAAGGGGAAGGGAATCGTGATCAATGATAAGGAGAAGGAGTCTTCCGTCAACGAGCCGAAGGATGACAAGCCTACCGACTCGGTCTCGGGCCACAAACGGAAGGATGGGAAGAAGAAGAAGACAAGGCGCATCAAGGAGATCGTCTACTACGACGACAGCGACGAGTCCACTTCTTCCCAAAAGGACGACGACGACAACGACTACGAGAGAAGGAAACCGGTTAATTCGAACTTTTCTTTTGACTACTCTCGTATTCCGCAAAGTACAAATGCTCATTTACTCTCCATTCCACTTGGCAAACCTCCTCACTTTGATGGAGAGGACTACGGATTTTGGAGCCACAAAATGCGTAGTCACCTGTTCTCTCTCCATCCGAGCATATGGGAGATTGTGGAAAGTGGGATGAAATTTGATAGCTCGGATAGTCCTATGTTTATCAATGAACATATTCATAGAAATGCACAAGCTACTACTGTGTTGTTAGCCTCTTTGTGCAGTGACGAATATCATAAGGTGAGCGGCTTGGACAATGCCAAGCAGATCTGGGACACCCTCAGGATCTCACATGAGGGGAACGACGTCACCTTACTCACCAAAATGGAGTTGGTGAAGGGCGAGCTTGGAAGATTCGCAATGATTAGGGGAGAGGAGCCAACTCAAACATACAACCGGCTCAAGACCCTCATCAACAAGATAAGGAGCTACGGAAGCACACGATGGACGGACCACGATGTCGTTCGTCTAATGCTAAGGTCCTTCACTGTACTTGATCCACATTTGGTGAACAATATCCGTGAAAATCCTAGGTACACCAAGATGTCGCCCGAAGAAGTTCTTGGGAAATTCGTAAGCGGGCGAATGATGATCAAGGAGGCGAGATATGTCGACGATGCGTTGAACGGTCCAATCCATGAGCCTCAACCCATTGCTCTCAAAGCAACGAGGAGCAAGGAGGCGCTACCTAGCAAGGTGGCGCAAGTTGAGGCGGCCGGGCTCAATGATGAAGAGATGGCCCTCATCATCAAGCGCTTCAAGACAGCGCTAAAGGGTCGCAAGGGGCAGCCAAGCAAGACCAAGACAAAGGGGAAGCGCTCATGCTTCAAATGTGGTAAGGTTGGTCATTTTATTGCTAATTGTCCCGACAATGATAGTGACCAGGAACAAGGGAACAAGAGGGAGAAGAAGAAGAACTATAAGAAGGCAAAAGGCGAGGCACATCTTGGCAAGGAGTGGGACTCGGATTGTTCGTCGTTCGACTCCGACAACGAAGGACTCACCGCCACTGCCTTCAACAAGTCATCCTGCTTCCCCAACGAGCATCACACTTGCCTCATGGCAAGGGAAAAGAAGGTAAGCGCTCGTAACACTAGTACTTATGCTTCTTCAAGTGAGGATGAGTCTAGTGATGATGATGAAATAAATTATTCATGTTTATTTAAGGGTCTAGATAGAACCAAGGTGGATAAAATAAATGAATTGATTGATGCTTTGAATGATAAGAATAGATTGCTAGAAAAGCAAGAGGATCTCTTATATGATGAACATGATAAGTTTGTAGAAGCTCAAAAATCCCTTGCTTTAGAAATAAAGAGGAATGAAATGCTTTCTTGTGAATTGTCTACATGCCATGACTCTATTTCTAGTTTAAAAAGCATAAACGATGACTTGAATGCTAAGTTAGAAATAGCCAATAAATCAACATCTTGTGTAGAACATGTTGTGGTGTGCACTAGGTGTAAAGATTTTAATGTTGATGCTTGTAGTGAACACCTAGTTTCAATTTCTAAATTGAATGATGAAGTAGCTAGTCTTAATGTCCAACTTAAGACTAGCAAAAGCGAATTTGATAAGTTAAAATTTGCAAGGGATACCTACACGATTGGTAGACACCCCTCAATTAAGGATGGACTTGGTTTCAAGAGGGAAGCCAAGAACTTAACAAGCCATAAGGCTCACATCCCCGCCAAGGAGAAAGGGAAGGCCCCTATGGCTAGTAGTGTTAAAAAGAACCATGCTTTTATGTACCATGATAGAAGACAGTCTTATAGGAGTTGTAATGCTTATGATGCTTTTGACTCTCATGCCATGTTTGCTTCTAGTTCTTCCTATATGCATGGCAAAGATATGTCGAAGAGATATTTTGTTCATATGCCTAGGAGAAATGTTGTTAATGTTCCTAGGAAAGTTAATGAACCTTCTACAATTTATCATGCTTTAAATGCTTCCTTTGCTATTTGTAGAAAGGATAGGAAGATAATTGCTAGAAAATTAGGGGCGAAATGCAAGGGAGACAAAACTTGCATTTGGGTCCCTAAGACAGTTGTGACTAACCTTGTAGGACCCAACAAGAGTTGGGTACCTAAGACCCAAGCCTAAATTTGCCTTGCAGGTTTATGCATCCGGGGGTTCAAGCTGGATTATCGACAGCGGATGCACAAACCATATGACGGGGGAGAAGAAGATGTTCACCTCCTACGTCAAAAACAAGGATTCCCAAGATTCAATAATATTCGGTGATGGGAATCAAGGCAAGGTAAAAGGGTTAGGTAAAATTGCTATTTCATCCGAGCACTCTATATCTAATGCGTTTTTAGTTGAGTCTCTTGGATATAACTTGTTATCTGTTAGTCAATTGTGCAATATGGGATATAATTGTCTATTCACAAATGTAGATGTGTCTGTCTTTAGAAGAAGTGATGGTTCATTAGCTTTTAAGGGTGTATTAGACGGCAAACTTTACTTAGTTGATTTTGCAAAAGAGGAGGCCGGTCTAGATGCATGCTTAATTGCTAAGACTAGCATGGGCTGGCTGTGGCATCGCCGCTTAGCACATGTGGGGATGAAGAACCTTCACAAGCTTCTAAAGGGAGAACACGTGATAGGTTTAACTAATGTGCAATTCGAAAAAGATAGACCTTGTGCAGCTTGTCAAGCAGGCAAACAGGTGGGAAGCTCTCATCACACCAAAAATGTGATGACCACATCAAGACCTTTGGAGATGCTTCACATGGACCTCTTCGGACCCGTCGCCTATCTAAGTACAGGAGGAAGTAAGTATGGTCTTGTTATAGTTGATGACTTTTCCCGCTTCACTTGGGTATTCTTTTTGCAGGATAAATCTGAAACCCAAGGGACCCTCAAGCGCTTCCTAAGGAGAGCTCAAAACGAGTTTGAGCTCAAGGTGAAGAAGATAAGGAGCGACAATGGGTCCGAATTCAAGAACCTTCAAGTGGAGGAGTATCTTGAGGAGGAAGGGATCAAGCACGAGTTCTCCGCTCCCTACACACCACAGCAAAATGGTGTGGTAGAGAGGAAGAATAGGACGCTAATTGATATGGCGAGGACGATGCTTGGAGAGTTCAAGACCCCCGAGCGTTTTTGGTCGGAAGCCATGAACACGGCTTGCCAAGCCATCAACTGTGTCTACCTTCACCGCCTCCTCAAGAAGACGTCGTATGAGCTACTAACCGGTAACAAACCCAATGTTTCGTATTTTCGAGTTTTTGGGAGTAAATGCTACATTCTAGTGAAGAAGGGTAGGAATTCTAAATTTGCTCCCAAAGCCGTAGAAGGGTTTTTGTTAGGTTATGACTCAAATACAAAGGCGTATAGAGTCTTCAACAAATCATCGGGTTTGGTTGAAGTCTCTAGCGACGTTGTATTTGATGAGACTAATGGCTCTCCAAGAGAGAAAGTTGTTGATTTTGATGATGTAGATGAAGAAGAAGTTCCAACGACCGCAATACGCACCATGGCAATTGGAGATGTGCGGCCACAGGAACGAGATGAGCAAGATCAACCTTCTTCCTCAACAATGGTGCAACCCCCAACTCAAGATGATGAACAGGAGGCGTGTGATCAAGGGGGAGCACAAGATGATCATGTAATGGAGGAAGAAGTGCAACCGGCACCTCCAACTCAAGTTCGAGCAATGATTCAAAGGGATCATCCCGTCGACCAAATTTTGGGTGATATTAGCAAGGGAGTAACTACTCAGTCTCGATTAGTTAATTTTTGTGAGCATTACTCCTTTGTCTCTTCTATTGAGCCTTTCAGGGTAGAAGAGGCCTTGCTAGATCCGGACTGGGTGTTGGCCATGCAGGAGGAGCTCAACAACTTCAAAAGAAATGAAGTTTGGACACTGGTGCCTCGTCCCAAGCAAAATGTTGTGGGAACCAAGTGGGTGTTCCGCAACAAACAAGACGAGCATGGAGTGGTGACAAGGAACAAGGCACGACTTGTGGCAAAAGGTTATGCCCAAGTCGCAGGTTTGGACTTTGAGGAGACTTTTGCTCCTGTGGCTAGGCTAGAGTCCATTCGTATATTGCTAGCATATGCCGCTCACCATTCTTTCAGGTTGTTCCAAATGGATGTGAAGAGCGCTTTCCTCAACGGGCCAATCAAGGAGGAGGTGTATGTGGAGCAACCCCCTAGCTTTGAGGATGAACGGTACCCCGACCATGTGTGTAAGCTCTCTAAGGCGCTCTATGGACTTAAGCAAGCCCCAAGAGCATGGTATGAATGCCTTAGAGACTTTTTAATTGCTAATGATTTCAAGGTTGGGAAAGCCGATCCAACTCTTTTTACTAAGACATGTGATGGTGATCTTTTTGTGTGCCAAATTTATGTCGATGACATAATATTTGGTTCTACTAACCAAAAGTCTTGTGAAGAGTTTAGCAGGGTGATGACTCAAAAGTTTGAGATGTCGATGATGGGTGAGTTAAGCTATTTCCTTGGGTTCCAAGTAAGGCAACTCAAGGATGGGACCTTCATCTCCCAAACAAAGTACACGCAAGACTTGATCAAGCGTTTTGGGATGAAGGACGCCAAGCCCGCAAAGACTCCGATGGGAACCGACGGACACACCGACCTCAACAAAGGAGGTAAGTCCGTTGATCAAAAGGCATACCGGTCTATGATAGGGTCTTTACTTTATTTATGTGCAAGTAGACCGGATATTATGCTTAGCGTATGCATGTGTGCTAGATTTCAATCCGATCCAAGGGAGTGTCACTTAGTGGTTGTGAAGCGAATTCTTAGATATTTAGTCGCTACGCCTTGTTTCGGGATCTGGTATCCAAAGGGGTCTACCTTTGACTTGATTGGATATTCAGACTCCGACTATGCTGGATGCAAGGTCGATAGGAAGAGTACATCAGGGACGTGCCAATTCTTAGGAAGGTCCCTGGTGTCTTGGAGTTCTAAGAAACAAACTTCTGTTGCCCTATCCACCGCTGAGGCCGAGTACGTTGCCGCAGGACAGTGTTGCGCACAACTACTTTGGATGAGGCAAACCCTCAGGGACTTTGGCTACAATCTGAGCAAAGTCCCACTCCTATGTGATAATGAGAGTGCTATCCGCATGGCGGATAATCCTGTTGAACACAGCCGCACAAAGCACATAGACATCCGACATCACTTTTTGAGAGACCACCAGCAGAAGGGAGATATCGAAGTGTTTCATGTTAGCTCCGAGAACCAGCTAGCCGATATCTTTACCAAGCCTTTAGATGAGCAGACCTTTTGCAAGTTGTGTAGTGAGCTAAATGTCTTAGATTCGTGAAACTTGGATTGAGTTATAGCATACATGTGTTTATGCCTTTGGTCATGTTCCTTATGCATTTTATTGTTTACTTATGGTGCTCAAGTTGTACAGGCATTCCCCGGATCTTACAAGTCCATTTGCAAGTGATGCATAAATTTAGGGGGAGATGTGCTACAACTTGACCCTTTGAGACTAACTGTGTGCTTGAGTTTGCTTAATTTAGTCTCAAAGGAGGTTTGAAAGGGAAAAGGTGGACTTGGACCATGCAAGACTTCCACTGCACTCCGATGAAAGAGTAACTTTTTCCAAGTTCATCTTTGTACTCTTATTGCCTTTTTACTCTTAGTTGAAGATTTTGGTGAGGCAATGAGGTTAAAGGGCCAAAATTGATCCCGTTTTTGGTGCTTGATGCCAAAGGGGGAGAAAATAAAGGCCAAAGCAATAAATGGATCAGGTACCACTTGAGAAATTTTGAAAATAGTAGAATAGAGCTTTTGGTTTGTCAAAACTCTTTTATTGTCTCTTGTGGGGAGAAGTGTTGATTATGGGAAAAGGGGGAGTTTTTGAAATCCCTGATCAATTTCTGTTGGAATACCTCTCTTTATGTCTCTACAAGTGAATTTGACTTAGAGATAGGAAATCGAGTTTGATTTGCAAAAACAAACCAAGTGGTGGCAAAGAGTGATCCATATATGCCAAATATGAATCAAAACTATATTGAATTTTCATTTGCATTGATATTGCACTTGTTCTAGTTGCTTTATGTTGTGTTGGCATAAATCACCAAAAAGGGGGATATTGAAAGGGAAATGTGCCCTTGGGCAATTTCTAAGTGTTTTGGTGATTTAGTGTCCAACACAAGTGCCTAAGTGTCAAATGGTGGACAAAGTACAAATCAAGTACAAAGGTATGTTTCTTAGACTTAGTACATTGTTTTAGTGACTAATGTATTGTGTCTAAGTGCTGGAAACAGGAGAAATCGAATTGGAGAAGGATGCCTTGTTCAGCCAAAGCCAGCTCTGTCTGGGTGCACCGGACTGTCCGGTGGTGCACCGGACAGTGTCCGGTGCGCCAGACTGGCTCAGGCGAACTTGCTGCTCTCGGGAAGAAATTAACGGCGTACGGCTATAATTCACCGGACTGTCCGGTGTGCACCGGACAGTGTCCGGTGAGCCAACGGTCGCCGAGCCAACGGTCGGCCGCTTAATCCGGGCGCGACGCGTGGCCGAGCCAACGGCTAGAAGGGGGCACCGGACAGTGTCCGGTGCGCCAACGGCTCCAAGGCTGCCAACGGTCGGCTTTGCCAAATAAGGAAGGAAATCCGCACCAGACTGTCCGGTGCGCCAGGCGACAGAAGGCAAGAATTGCCTTCCCGGATTGCTCTCAACGGCTCCTAGCTGCCTTGGGGCTATAAAAGGGACCCCTAGGCGCATGGAGGAGAAAAACCAAGCATTCTTTGAGCACTCTTGATCACTCACACTCCATTCTTGCGCACTTGTTCGACATTCTAGTGGTTTGAGCTCCGTTTTAGTGTGCTAGTCTTTTGAGCTTAAGTCTAGGTCTTGTGTGTGCGTATTTGCTGCGATCTTTGTGTCGTGTGTGAGTTGCTAATCCCTCCCTTACTCCGTGCTTCTTTGTGAACATCTTTGTAAGGGCGAGAGACTCCAAGTTGTGGAGATTCCTCGCGAACGGGATATAGAAAAGAAAAGCAAACACCGTGGTATTCAAGTGGGTCTTTGGACCGCTTGAGAGGGGTTGATTGCAACCCTCGTCCGTTGGGACGCCACAACGTGGAAGTAGGCAAGTGTTGTACTTGGCCGAACCACGGGATAAACCACTGTGTCTACCTGTGTTGATTCTCTTGTGGTTATTGTGTTTCGCTAAGACTCTTCTCTAGCCACTTGGCAATTCTGTGCTAACGCTTAACCAAGTTTTTGTGGCATTAAGTTCAAGTTTTACATGATCACCTATTCACCCCCCCTCTAGGTGCTCTCAGGCTTTCCCAACCTTGAAAGCATTAGCAATTAAAAAGTCTCTAAGGCATTCATACCATGCTCTTAGAGCTTGCTTAAGTCCATAGAGCGCCTTAGAGAGCTTACATACGTGGTCGGGGTACCGTTCATCCTCGAAGCCAGGGGGTTGCTCCACGTATACCTCCTCCTTGATTGGCCCGTTGAGCAAAGCGCTCTTCACATCCATTTGGAACAACCTGAAAGAATGGTGAGCGGCATATGCTAGCAAAATACGAATGGACTCTAGCCTAGCCACAGGAGCAAATGTCTCCTCAAAGTCCAAACCTGCGACTTGGGCATAACCTTTTGCCACAAGTCGAGCCTTGTTCCTCGTCACCACCCCGTGCTCGTCCTGTTTGTTGCGGAACACCCACTTGGTTCCCACAACATTTTGCTTGGGACGAGGCACCAGCGTCCAAACTTCATTTCTTTTGAAGTTATTGAGCTCTTCTTGCATGGCCAACACCCAGTCCGGATCTAGCAGGGCCTCTTCTACCCTGAAAGGCTCAATAGAAGAGACAAAGGAGTAATGCTCACAAAAATTAACTAATCTAGAACGAGTAGTTACTCCCTTGCTAATGTCACCCAAAATTTGGTCGACGGGATGATTCCTTTGAATCGTCGCTCGAACTTGGGTTGGAGGTGCCGGTTGCGCTTCTTCCTCTATCACATGAACATCTTGTGCTCCCTCTTGATCACACGCCTCTTCTTGATGAACCTGTTCATCGTATTGAGTTGGGGGATGCACCATTGTTGAGGAAGAAGGTTGATCTTGCTCCTTTTGTTCCTGTGGCCGCACATCTCCAATCGCCATGGTACGTATTGCGACCGTTGGAACCTCTTCTTCATCTACATCATCAAGATCAACAACTTGCTCTCTTGGAGAGCCATTAGTCTCATCAAATACAACGTCGCTAGAGACTTCAACCAAACCCGATGATTTGTTGAAGACCCTATACGCCTTTGTATTTGAGTCATAACCTAACAAAAACCCTTCTACAGCTTTGGGAGCAAACTTAGAACTTCTGCCTTTCTTCACTAAAATATAACATTTGCTCCCAAATACACGAAAGTAAGACACATTGGGTTTGTTACCGGTTAGAAGCTCATAAGAAGTCTTCTTGAGGAGACGATGAAGGTAGACCCGGTTTATGGCGTGGCAAGCCGTGCTCACGGCTTCCGTCCAAAACTGTTCGGGCGTCTTGAATTCACCAAGCATCGTCCGTGCCATGTCTAGTAGCGTTCTGTTCTTCCTCTCTACCACACCATTTTGCTGTGGTGTGTAGGGAGCGGAGAACTCGTGCTTGATTCCTTCCTCCTCAAGATACTCCTCCACTTGAAGGTTCTTGAACTCGGACCCATTGTCGCTCCTTATCTTCTTCACTTTGAGCTCAAACTCGTTTTGGGCTCTCCTTAGGAAGCGCTTGAGGGTCCCTTGGGTTTTAGATTTATCCTGCAAAAAGAATACCCAAGTGAAGCGGGAAAAATCATCAACTATAACAAGACCATACTTACTTCCTCCTATGCTTAGATAGGCGACGGGTCCGAAGAGGTCCATATGAAGTAACTCCAGGGGTCTTGATGTTGTCATCACATTTTTGGCATGATGAGAGCTTCCCACCTGTTTACCTGCTTGACAAGCTGCACAAGGTCTATCTTTTTCGAAAGTTACATTAGTTAGACCTATCACGTGTTCTCCCTTTAGAAGCTTGTGAAGGTTCTTCATCCCCACATGTGCTAAACGGCGATGCCACAGCCAGCCCATGCTAGTCTTAGCAATTAAGCATGCATCTAGATCGACCTCCTCTTTTGCAAAATCAACTAAATAAAGTTTGTCGTCTAGTACACCCTTAAAAGCTAATGAACCATCACTTCTTCTAAAGACAGACACATCTACATTTGTGAATAAACAGTTATATCCCATATTACAAAGTTGACTCACAGACAACAAGTTATATCCAAGCGACTCAACTAAGAACACATTAGAAATAGAGTGCTCGGATGAAATAGCAATTTTTCCTAACCCTTTCACCTTGCCTTGGTTCCCATCACCGAATATGATTGAATCTTGGGGATCCTTGTTCTTGACGTAGGAAAAGAACATCCTCTTTTCCCCCGTCATGTGGTTTGTGCATCCGCTATCGATAATCCAGCTTATGCCCCCGGATGCATAAACCTGCAAGGCAAATTTAGGCTTGGGTCTTAGGTACCCACCTCATGTTGCGTCCTACAAGGTTAGTTACAATAGTCTTAGGGACCCAAATGCAAGTATTGTCTCCCTTACATTTGGCCCCTAATTTCCTAGCAATTACCTTCTTATCCTTTCTACAAATAGCAAAGGAAGCATTGCACGCATAATAAATTGTAGAAGGTTCATTCATTACTTTCCTAGGAACATGAACAATATTTTTCCTAGGCATATGATGAACAACATTTTTCCTAGCAATATTTCTATCATGCATAATAGAAGAACTAGAAGCAATCATGGCATGAGAATCAAAAGCATCATAACTTTTATAAACATCCCTAGAATGTCTCCTATCATGATACATGAAAGCATGGTTCTTTTGAGCACTATTAGCCATAGGGGCCTTCCCTTTCACCTTGGCGGAGATGGAAGCCTTATGGCTTGTTAAGTTCTTGACTTCCCTCTTGAAGCCAAGACCATCCTTAATTGAGGGGTGTCTACCAATCGTATAGGCATCCCTTGCAAATTTTAATTTGTCAAATTCACTCTTGCTAGTCTTAAGTTGGGCATTAAGACTAGCCACCTCATCATTCAACTTAGAAATTGAAACTAGATGTTCACTACAAGCATCAACATTAAAATCTTTACACCTATTGCAAATTGCAACATGTTCTACACAAGATGTTGATTTATTAGCTATTTCTAACTTAGCATTCAAATCATCATTTATGCTCCTTAAGCTAGAAATAGAGTCATGGCATGAAGACAATTCACAAGAAAGCATTTCATTCCTTTTAATTTCTAAAGCCAGGGATTTTTGTGCCTCTACAAACTTATCATGTTCTTCATACAAAAGATCCTCTTGCTTTTCTAATAACCTATTCTTATCATTCAATGCATCAATTAATTCATTAATCTTATCAACCTTAGTTCTATCTAGGCCCTTGAATAAACATGAATAGTCTATTTCATCATCGCTAGATTCTTCATCACTTGAGGAAGCGTAAGTACTAGTATCACGAGTGCTTACCTTCTTTTCCCTTGCCATGAGGCAGGTGTGATGCTCGTTGGGGAAGAGGGCCGACTTGTTGAAGGCGGTGGCGGCGAGTCCTTCGTTGTCGGAGTCGGATGACGAACAATCCGAGTCCCACTCCTTTCCAAGGTGTGCCTCGCCCTTAGCCTTCTTGTACGTCTTCTTCTTTTCCCTCTTGTTCCCTTGTTCCTGGTCACTATCATTATCGAGACAGTTAGCGATAAAATGACCAATCTTACCACATTTGAAGCATGAGCGCTTCCCCTTCGTCTTGGTCTTGTTTGGATGCTCCTTGTGACCCCTTAGCGCCGTCTTGAAACGCTTAATGATGAGAGCCATCTCTTCCTCATTGAGTCCCGCCGCCTCAACTTGTGCCATCTTGCTAGGTAGCACTTCCTTGCTCCTCGTTGCTTTGAGAGCAACGGTTTGAGGCTTGTGGATTGGGCCGTTCAACGCATCGTCAACGTATCTTGCCTCCTTGATCATCATCCGCCCGCTTACGAACTTTCCAAGTATCTCCTCGGGCGTCATCTTGGTGTACCTAGGATTCTCACGAATATTGTTCACAAGATGTGGATCAAGGACAGTAAAAGACCTTAGCATTAGGCGGACGACGTCGTGGTCCGTCCATCGCGTGCTTCCATAGCTCCTTATTTTGTTGACGAGGGTCTTGAGCCGGTTGTACGTTTGGGTTGGCTCTTCGCCCCTGATCATTGTGAATCTCCCAAGTTCACCCTCCACCAACTCCATCTTGGTGAGCATGGTGACGTCGTTCCCCTCATGTGAGATTTTGAGGGTGTCCCAAATCTGCTTGGCGTTATCCAAGCCGCTCACCTTATGGTATTCATCCCTGCACAATGAAGCTAGAAGAACAGTAGTAGCTTGTGCATTTTTGTGAATTTGCTCATTAATGTACATGGGACTATCCGTACTGTCAAAGTGCATTCCATTTTCTACTATCTCCCATATACTTGGATGGAGAGAGAACAAGTGGCTACGCATTTTGTGACTCCAAAATCTGTAGTCCTCTCCATCAAAGTGAGGGGGTTTGCCGAGGGGAATGGAAAGCAAATGAGCATTGGAACTTTGCGGAATACGAGAATAATCAAAGGAAAAGTTTCAATTAATCGTCTTCTTTTTCTCGTAGTCGTTGTAGTCGTCCTTTTGGGAAGAGGAAGATTCGTCGCTGTCGTAGTAGACTATCTCCTTGATGCGCCTTGTTTTCTTCTTCCTCCCGTCTTTTCTTTTGTGGCCCGAGCCTAAGTCAGTAGGCTTGTCATCCTTTGGATCATTGACGAAGGACTCCTTCTCCTTATCGTTGACCACCATCCCCTTGCCCTTAGGATCCATCTCTTCGGGCGATTAGTCCCTTTCTTGAAGAGAACGGCTCTGATACCAATTGAGAGCACCTAGAGGGGGGGTGAATAGGTGATCCTGTAAAACTTAAAACTTAACACCACAAACTTGATTAAGAGTTAGAACAATGAAATCAAGTGAGTAGAGAGGAGAGCTCTTATGAAGCACAATAGACACAATAAAGACAAGCACAAGAGACACAAGGATTTATCCCGTGGTTCGACCAAGTACAAAACTTGCCTACTCCAGGTTGTGGCGTCCCAACGGACGAGAGTTGCACTCAACTCCTCTCAAGTGATCCAATGATCAACTTGAATACCATGGTGTTCTTCTTTACTTTACTCTTTCCCGTTTGCGAGGAATCTCCACAACTTGGAGTCTCTCGCCCTTACAAAAAGAATCACAATGAAGCACTAGAGTAAGGGAGGGAAGCAATACACTCAAATCCACAGCAAATATGCACACACAAGATCAAGACTTGAGCTCAAGACAATATCTCGAGGTTCTCAGTAGAATGGAGCTCAAATCACTAAGAATGTCGAACAAGTGCGCAAGAATGAAGTGTGAGTGATCAACAATGCTCAAGGAATGCTTGGTGTACTCCTCCATGCGCCTAGGGGTCCCTTTTATAGCCCTAAGGCAGCTAGGAGCCGTTGAGAGCATTTCAAGAAGGCAATTCTTGCCTTCTGTCGCCTGGCGCACCAGACAGTCCGGTGCACCACCGGACACTGTCCGGTGCGGATTTCTTTCCTTTTTTGGCGAAGCCGACCGTTGGCAGTTCAGAGCCGTTGGCGCACCGGACACTGTCCGGTGCACACCGGACAGTCCGGTGCCCCTTCTGACCGTTGGCTCTTGCCACGCGTCGCGCGTGGATTATGCGGCCGACCGTTGGCCCGGCCGACTGTTGGCTCACCGGACAGTCCGGTGCACCACCGAACAGTCCGGTGCACCACCGAACAGTCCGGTGATTTATAGCCGTACGCCTTTAATTGCTTTCCGAGAGCAGCCAGTTGACAGACACCGGCCTGGCGCACCGGACACTGTCCGGTGCACCACCGGACAGTCCGGTGCACCCAGACCGAGCTGTCTTTGGCTGAACAAAGCCATCTCTTTTCCAACTTGATTTCTCCTGTTTCCATCACTTAGACACAATACATTAGTCTCCAAAATAATGTACTAAGTCTTAGAAACATACCTTTTTACTTGATTTGCACTTTGTCCACCAATTTGCCTAGATTAACATAAGTCCACTTGTGTTGGCACTCAATCACCAAAATACTTAGAAATGGCCCAAGGGCACATTTCCCTTTCAAGTCTCTGGTGTTTGCTGCACAGATCTCATGTATCCAGTTATAAAGGAATAATTTGTTCTCATCCAATGATTTATTTTCTTATTCACACATGTTGTTTTCCTCTACCCCTTATGTGGATGACAACTTCTATTGTAATCATGAAATATAAATCACGTGCCTAGCCTTGCACCTGGTTTTGGGACCCCGCTTGATGATAAATGAGGATCGGATCACTAGGAACTTGGTCTAAGGGAAAGGTCCACATTATTAGGGCGGTCTGGAGCTAGGTAGCCGCTTAGCATGGTCCCGTATTATAAGCCTACACCTTCCACTGCCTTAGAATACTTGACTTAGTACCTCCTAGACTAGGTCATAGAGATCCAAACCTCGTATAGATTCAACGGTTTGTCCCGAAACTAGGGTCGATAAACTTAGATGCATGATTCGAAAGATTGAATACAACAAAGTGAAGATCCCGAGGGTACGCTGCTAAAACATTGACCTTGAGCCACGCTAGACAAATTACAGTCTTAGACATTCAAGACTACTAACGTTCTAGAGGGCCAGTAGAGGAAAAACTTGTCTTTACAGTAGGCAGCAAGGTCCAGACCAGTGGGGTCTGGCCCCACAAAATTTGACCTACTAGTTTTCCTCATATGTTTCAAACATGCTAATCTTTGAAAAGCATTACTCATTCCTAGCTTTGTCTTTGCAGTGGTGGCAAGATGCCACCAGACATGGAGGCAATAGTGAAAGTTGCCTAGAGGGGGGGTGAATAGGCAAGTTAAAACTTCTTCAACAAAATCTAGAAGCAAACTGGGTAAAACTGAATTGATCTCGAAATTCACCCAGTTAACTTTGGAAATGAGATGTTTTAAATGATCCACAGGGTTCAAAGTAGTAGATCTGAGAAGGGCACTTCTCAAAATCTACACACCAAAAAGATATAAACAATTCTTTCGCGGGATGGTGAGAGAACGAAGAACACCAACAAACACAATGAGCAAGAACACAAGAGACACAAGATTTATCCCGAGGTTCGGTCACACCACCAAGGTGCCCTACTTCCTCGTTGAGGCGCCCACAAAGAGCCGGGTCTCTTTCAACCCTAATCCTCCCTTTGCCGACCACAAAGGTCAAGCTCACACACTAATCTTTGCTCAAACGAGCGGGTAATACAAACTTTCTTGTGGTCTTCCACAAGATTTGGAGACTCACAAGAGACACCTAGTCGTCTAGGAGCTAGAAGCTCCAAGAGTAATGAATCCACAAAGAACTCGATGTAGTACCAAAGCTCGAATCAAGAAGAAGAGCAAGAGAGATTTAGAGATGAAGCACAAAACCGCAGTTCTCAAGCTCACTCAAAGATTTCTCTCCAAAGATTTGAAATGGGAGAGGCAAGAGATGTGAGAGAGAGAGGGAGGTGTTTCTTGGGTTAGAAATGGAGTTCAAATCATGCTCACTTCTGTGGGGAGAGAGGTAGGAGGTAGTATATATAGTGGGAGCTCAAAACTAGCCGTTGGACTAAAAAATCCGTTGAAAACCGGTTGAACCGCCCCCTAGGGCGGTTGAACCGCCCCTGGCAGACCTGGCAGCCTGTCTGCCAGTCTGACTGGCAGACTGACGCGCAGACTGACCACAGACTGGTCAAAGTTGACCAAGACCGGTTGAACCGCCCCTAAGACCGGTTCAACCGCCTGGGGCAGGCTGACAGACAGTCTACCAGTCAGACTGCAAAAACAGGTCCTGACACCGGTTGAACCGCCCCTAGGGCCGGTTCAACCGGTATTGACCAGTGAGGTCCGGGAAAAAAACCCCGGCTGAACTTTTCTTGGACCCCGGTTGAACCTCTCTGGACCCCGGTTGAACTTGCCCTGGACCCCGGTTGAACCTGCCTGGACCCCCGTTGAAGTTGAAGTTCAGCTGGAGTTGAGAAAGTTCAACCCAGCTGAAGTTCAGCTCAGCTGAAAAGCTCAGCTGCAGCTGAAGAAGCTCAACTCAGCTGAAGTCAAGTTCAGCTAGAAAGCTCAGCTGCAGCTGAAGAAGCTCAACTCAGCTGAAGTCAAGTTCAGCTGGAAAGCTCAGCTGCAGTTGAAGAAGTTCAGCTGCTTTTCAACAAGAACACTCTAGGTTTCTCAAACCTAACCATGGTCAACCATAGAACGTTAAAGAGATTTTTGCTTTTCAAAAATAGCTTTTGAATAGAGAGGTTTGAGCTTTGGCAAACACCAACCTTCTTTTTGGATCCCCCTTTATAGTACGACGATTCCTATACTCAAGTTAAATAAAATATAATGAAGTAAACTCCTTGAGTCATTGGTGTCTCATGTGTGATTTCTCCATGGCATTGCTTCATAAGGATCACAAACATCTTTGTCTCACCTTTTGAAGCAAACTCAAATCAAACCCTGTGACTTGTACCATATCACCTTATATGAGTTCAAATCATGGCTTCAAGTCACCTTACTGATGCATCAACATGTTGTAACTCTTCATAGCTGATTAGTTCATCGACTTAGTGCAAGTACTCTCTTCTTCACCTTAGCCATGGTACCTCGGTCTACAAGCCGTCGCTTGACCTTCACCTTCGCTTAGTTCCTCGAAGCCCTTTCCTTGCTATCTTCACCCTATCAAGCCATTCTTGAGTCACATCAAATTGAGCATCCATTGAGAGAACCATTTCTTCAATATTGTGAACCTTGCTTGAATGTCTTCTAGATATAATTGTCAAGATCAATCAAGCTCTAGTTTGATTCTCATAGAAGCATATATGGACTGACAGTAATATGGTCAAGCCAATTCACGATTCCTCATATCTTATTCTCTTTGGCTTGACCAATCCTCTAAATCACTTTGTCCTCTATTCTGGTCATATGTATGTAGTGATTTCTCAGGTCTTGTCCATATATTCAAACCAATATAGAGATCATATTATATCCATTTGCATTGTCTCATTGGTTATTTAACCTCGTGTTGAACCTTTGTTCACTGATCATTATACACTATTCAAGTATGTTCATCATACTGAATTTCCTGTTCAACACTTAGCAAACTCGTTAGACCTTTAAATGTGTTGTTATCCAAATCACCAAAACTCACAAAAGGGATGAATGCACTTTCAATCTCCCCCTTTTTGGTGATTGATGACAACACATTTAAAGCTTACATAAGATTTGATAAATAAGATTTTAAATCCTATGATATAGTTTCCTCCCCCTAAATATGTGCATTTCAGAAAATAACACTTTTGTACTCAAATGCCAAAAGCACATATTTGGGTCAAAGTATGGAGACAACTTATATCATACTATTCATGGGGTGCAGTGTGTCATAAAATAAACATGATGCTCATGAAATAGTATGCACTCATCAACTTTCTACATCTTATGTTTTTCTTATGATTCCCCCTTTTGTTAATTATTTCTCCCCTTTTCAAAAATAAAGATAAGCTTTAATGCAAAATTTCTCCCCCTTTGTCATAAATCTCCAAAAAGGATACAAAGAATATAAAGGGTAGAAATTATGATTTAAGCAAGATGTGAACACACTATCATGAAAAGGATCCTTAGAAGACAAAAAAATAATGTAGAAGTGACATGAAGTGATGTACCTTTGTGTTTTACCTTTTCAAGGGGGTGTTCCAAACTTGTGTTGGATTTTGAATTCATTTTGCAATATCTTGTTGGCATAATTTTGACATAGGTCCAAGATATCAAATGAATATTGTCATACTAATTGAAAGATAAATCTTGATACCTGGAGTCTAGATGTCACCTAGCATTTTCTTATCATAACAAGAGGCAGCATGAAAATTGTACAAGTATGAATTATACAACTAGTGATCATGTACGAAAAATATCAATTGAAAACCACCAATTGATACAATTTGATAGATAATCAGATCACTAATTACATATTACACTAAGTTCTCCTCAAGTTTTAGTGCACACATATATATGAATTCAATTGATACCTGTTGAGAGTACTTATTTGCAACTTAAAGTACCATTGGCATAAAAGGAGTATCAATTGAACATAATCATGCAACATAAGAAACATGTGCACTATTTAATCAATTAAGTTCTAGACAGGAGAATCTATAAGCTATGTTATTTCAGATATTTGCAATCCAAAAGGATGTGATACATATTTACCAATTTTAGATGATGTTGGAGTAGTATATAAAAGAGAAACTCATTCTCTTATGAAATGTATAACATATACATTTATTGGAGCAAAGAATCTTTGATACCCATCAAATTTGCAGTGGAAGCGATTGTCTTTGCCCGAAGATTCCTTTCTAATTCGAGACTTTGTTCCATGCCATATGGTCTTCATTATAATCATGAATTTCTATCTTAGCTTTTGATAGGCTTGACATTTCAAAGAGAAACTTATCCTCTTTAAACAATCAAGAGAAACTCATTCTCTTCAAAGAACTACACAAATTCACTAAAAGAAAATGTTAGTCTTTAAGGACACAAGATATAGAATGAGCTCCCCCTAAATGTATGCATCAAGTACTTGAATTACTTGTAACATGCATTTGATTCAATTAAGATTCTTAGAGGAGTTCATCATATATCTTGGTCAAGGCATAATATATTTGAAATAATTGAATTTATGCTAGAGAACACATGTCGTTCCCCAAAAGAACTAATCCATGGGGTGACATGTGGTAATTATTTGATCATTTCTTTGGAACCACTCATCCTCATTTGATGTTCTTCTTTCACCAAGGTGTGAGACTACACAACATGAACTTGAAAGAAATCATTAGTCTCACAAGATATAGGCTAAACTCTCCCTCAATTTGTGCATGTAAGAGTACACAAAGTACACTTATTCACATCAACAATACGAGGTTAAAGGAGATGTTTGCACTATATCTTGGTTGAACATGACATTCTTTACATAGATAATGAAAATTAAACCAATTGAAAGTTTAAGAACTAAAAGTATATCAATTGAAATCTTGAAGGGTAAAGCATGCTAATATGAACCTCAAACCTCATAATGAAGGATATCATATAAATATATCACTACATCTTCATTATTTGGTTGACAAAAAAATATAACTCCCTTCTTGAATCACTGTGATCTCTTTTCTCTTTACGATTTCATCCAACCAAGTTATCATGAACTTCTTTCATCTTTGCTTGGTTCGATCATACTTGATATGAGACCCATTGAAACTCAATGATTGAAAGAACCAAGTCTCTTATATTTGTAGATTTTGAATCCATCTTGAAAGCACTTGGAAGGACCTTGTTGAAACACTTAGAAAAGAGAGCATTAAAAACACATGGGAAGGTTTCACAAATGATGATCCTTATATGTGGATGAAAATGAACCATCATTCTTGAAACCCAAAAGGATAGACTAAATTCCTTTAAATTAGTGCACACATATAGTTGATGTCAAAGTTATATGCACTATTGAACATTTTATAATGCAATGAATTTAACCTATACTATGGTACATCCCACTAAGGATAGAATACTAAAACAACTGAAGGAGAGGAAGTTTTCATACCTTAGCCTCTTATCAACTTCTTCTTACTTTAGTTGAATAGTATCCTTTAAGCTTGTGATTTATCCAATTTAAAACAAGCACCATCTCTTAACATAGATTTTCTATGGATAAACTCAACACAAGAGATGGCATTAGTAGCACAAGCACTAGTTTCTTATTTAGCAACCCTTTATATGCGAAAGACAAGCGTGTTGCTAAAAATAGAGAAACCTCATAATATGGACTAAATTTCCCTTGAGCCCTTAAGCACAATATATTTTGAATGATATGGATAATATGCATGGTTATTCAATGAAGTCTAAAGGGCTAACTTAATCCATATTATGGTGAGTGTCTAATATAGAAGAATCAAATCCAAATTAACTAGAGAGAGAGTACATCACATAGTTTTGAATTTGTTGACCATATGATAATATTCATTTATCTTCCAATTGGACCTTTATTTCATAATCAATAACTGATGTATATCCTCAAGTGCTTCTTTTCCCTTAGTGGCTACACAAGTCACAAAAGAGATAAGATTTGAAAATAATATGCACTTGAGATTCAGTTGTTACCACCCTTGCTACTATCTCCAAATATGATTTATATATTCATTATCGAGCACCCAACTTGATCCATTGAAGGAGTGATCCTGCAAAACAAGTTTAAGCTTTGTATTTTGGTACCCAATTTTAATTGGGTCCTTTAAGATTAGTAGTAAGAGCCTTGGATACCCACACATTCCTTACTGTGGCCTTTCTCTTTGTATAGGCACCCACATATACTTGACAACCATCTTACATGGTTTCAAGTCAATATTTAATCACTTAGATAAAAACTAGAGTTAAGAATAGGAGCCTTTTCTCCTTTTATTAATACATCGTTGTGTTGCCTTCTTGATGATGAACCTACCTTGACTTTGGGTGCACCTAGCTTATCAAGGTTAGTCGCACAAGCATTCATATCATAAAGACAAGTTATGCATGGAATTTACAACTTAGTGATCTAATTCAATGTGAAGCATACGGATATCAATTGAAGTAGATTTCTAAAATATCAAAATATGGGTTTTCAAAATTTAGAGAGTATGGATCACTAATTATACCTTTTACAGTTTAAAAATCATATCCATGTTAGTGCATATGTATGTGATGAATATCAACAAAAAGATTCTTATGCACTTTTAGAATTAATGATAAGGGAATTTTAAACTGCATCAAGAGTAGCTATTTAGAAAACAAAGATTACAATCTATATGAATGAGATACAAATTTACCATTTTGGATTGTCTTAGTATAGCTTACTCAAGAGAAACTTATTCTCTTTAACACAAGATATATAATGTTCTCCCACTAGATATGTGCATTAAGTATTTGAATGACTTGACACATGCACTTTCAATTCAGTTAAGAGTCTCATGGGGAGTACATTACATATCATGGTCAAGGCATGACAAATTTGCAATGAATTAACTTATGCCTAAGAATACTTACCACCATATAGAACGTACCATTTGTTGTACCAATTTGAAAGATCTTACTATCGGTGGTGGTGTCACTTTAGTATTCTTCTTTTCATCATTTGTGGAGACTTCCTTCTTTGTTATCTCTTTTCCTTTTAAAACTAGTCGATAAAACACTTTGAAAAGATGTATTAGTAGTACAAGGAAGTATTTAATGAATGATGATATCTATATATGAATGGCAAACAAATTATCATTTATGAGGCATAAAGGCATAAACTAAATCCCTTTAAGTTAATGCACATGGAGGAGTGAATTAAAAATATGCACCAATTTACAAATTTAAGCCAAAAGAAATTTAACCTTTATATTGACAATTCTTTCCATAAAATAGATTATTACCAATTGAAAGAATGCCACTTGAAAGGAACTATTATTGGTCACATACCAAATGAAACAACTAGTTCCATACCTTTGCCTTGAGCATTCCTAATCTTTCTTTTAGGTGAAGATTAACCTTTAATGCTTGTGATTTTACCAAATGAAAGAGCACAATCTCTACTTATGAATTTCCATGAAATATCTTAAAAGAGATTGTATTAGTAACACAAGCAATAGTTTCCTATTTAGCAACCTCTAGTATATGAATGACAAGAAGGTTACTAAATTAAGGAAACCTCATGATATGAACTAAATTACCCTTACAGGCATCATGCATAACATCAATTGAAACAAGATAAAAGTAGCATGATTGTTTAATTAAGTTTATAGGGCAAGTTTAATTCATAACATGGTGAGTGATTAATGTAGAAGACTCAAAACCAATTTTAATGAGAATGAATACATCACATAGTATTGGTTCGATCTTCTTTGAGCGTTGAATGTCACACTCTATTTGGGAAACACATTCTCATGTTGTGAAACTACATAAATCACTTAGATAAAAACATTAGTCTCACAACTCTAGTCATATAGAGAATTCCCTTTTGGTAAGTGCTTTAAGAATTTGAATTTCTTACTTAGCACTCTATTCATTTAAGAACATGGGATAATCCTCTTTATGTCTAGGTCATGGCAATAATACGATAATCAATTTGAAATATGTCACAAGATACATACAACCAATTTAAAGCATGTAGATTGTCATAATATAAAAATATGAACTTGCAATCTACCATATAATTAGATCCTTTCCAAAGCAAGGTAAAATCTTTTAAGTTCATTTTCAAGTGCTTCATTTTTCCTATGTGGCTACAAAAGACACAAAGGAATATACCAATTAAAAACAATGTGCACTTAAGAATTAATTGTTACCATCCTTTGGATATCACTTGGTTGTAGGCCTTTTGCTTGATTCCCACAAAGGTTAATCCTTATTCCCTACAACACAAGTTCTTGCTAGAGATGAATATGAAGTTAGTGATATAACAATTCAATTCATCTTTGGGTCAATCTTAAAGGATAGACAATGTAAGATTGATAGCTTGAGATAAGAATTGAATTGAACCGCTCAAGCACCCAAAGCTTCATATCATCTCTGGGTACCTGCAAAACTTGTTAATTACACTTTGGTACCCATTTTTGGATGGGTCCACCAAGGTTAGCCAATAAGGACTTAGGCACCCAAATAGCCTTAGTCCTAGAATGTGGTGAAGTCATCACCTTTCTAGCACAAGAGTCAAATTTGGGTCTCCTAAGCATATCTGAATGTATTGTTAAGTTAAGCTTAGGATTTTTACCCTTTGGACAAACCTTGAATAGATGACCCTTTTCACGGCAATTGTAACAAATGTGGTGCTTGTCCTTGCAATGCATTTGCCCTTTGCTTTCATCCTTTTTGATGGTCATCTTTCTTGATCGTGCAAGGTTTTGGTTCTTCATGTGGGGGCATGAACCAATTTCATGACCCTTCTCCTTGCATCCATAGCACCTCCTATCGCTTCTCTTTGATCTTTCTTTGTTGAAGCACATAGGTACATTGTTAGAGCAAATAATATGAGCATTAATTTTCTCACCTTGAGTCTTGCTCATGTCCTTCTTGGAAAGCTTGATATTCTTTTGAAGGGGTTTTGTGCATGCTACGGTTGTCCCCTTCTCAAGCTTTTTCATCATATTATCACGGTTATCTTGAGAAGGTTGAGCATGACACTTTCCCTTCAAAATAGTTAAGCTCCTTCTTAGCCTTCCAACTTCTTCCTTGAACTCTTTATTTTCTTGTGTGATAGAAATATCACTAATTCCTGAAATTTCTAGCTCAATGGAAGATTGGCTTTCTTGAGAGCAACATTTGTTAGCACATGATAATATAGTTTCTACTTGAGTACATGTGCATATGTGAGGTTGGTATGATTTAAAATTAGTTAACACAACCTCATGAGCCATTTCTAACATGATATGTGAATCCATAAATTTATTATGAGAGCACACAAGCATATCATGTTTTTCTTGCAAAGCTAGATTTTCAATATTTAGCCTTTCTATCGTGTTCTTGAACATAGCATTTTTGTTTTCTAATTGAGCAATATATGATGAATGATTAACAACTTTAATTTGCTCAATTGAAATGTCTTCATACCTTTGGACCAAATCATCATGAGAGCACTTTAGCTTCTCATGCTCTTTGGTCAACTTCTCTAAGTCTTCGATTTTTCTGATGAGGAAGTCTTCTTGCTTATGAAGCATTTCTTTTTGTTCTTCTGCTCTTTTCATGAGTTTGAGCAAGCTCATCCGATGTTTCTTGCTTAGTTGAGCGAAGAATTGTTGAAGATCGTCCTCATCTTCACTATCACTTTCTTGCTCCTCCTCATCCTCACTTTCGCTTTCACTGTCACTCCCATTAGCAATAAAGCACATATGAGAAGTGGATTTGAAAGACGAACCTTGTGAAGAGGTGGATTCATCGTTTGGTCTCCATCGATCATTTTCTTCTTCAATTTTGTTCTTCGCCTTATCTTCCTTCATTTTGAGGAACATCCTTTCGGCGATTCTCATGGCAAGATCTATTGCCCTAGGATCAACATCTGCAACAAAAGATGAAGTCGAGGCAACCTCAAATTTTTCAAGCTTAGAAGCACTTTCGTTTCTTAGTCCCCCCGACATGATCTTTCCTCACGCGGTTAAGCGTTAGAACGAGGATTAGGCTCCGATACCAATTGAAAGTTGCCTAGAGGGGGGGTGAATAGGCAAGTTAAAACTTCTTCAACAAAATCTAGAAGCAAACTGGGTAAAACTGAATTGATCTCGAAATTCACCCAGTTAACTTTGGAAATGAGATGTTTTAAATGATCCACAGGGTTCAAAGTAGTAGATCTGAGAAGGGCACTTCTCAAAATCTACACACCAAAAAGATATAAACAATTCTTTCGCGGGATGGTGAGAGAACGAAGAACACCAACAAACACAATGAGCAAGAACACAAGAGACACAAGATTTATCCCGAGGTTCGGTCACACCACCAAGGTGCCCTACTTCCTCGTTGAGGCGCCCACAAAGAGCCGGGTCTCTTTCAACCCTAATCCTCCCTTTGCCGACCACAAAGGTCAAGCTCACACACTAATCTTTGCTCAAACGAGCGGGTAATACAAACTTTCTTGTGGTCTTCCACAAGATTTGGAGACTCACAAGAGACACCTAGTCGTCTAGGAGCTAGAAGCTCCAAGAGTAATGAATCCACAAAGAACTCGATGTAGTACCAAAGCTCGAATCAAGAAGAAGAGCAAGAGAGATTTAGAGATGAAGCACAAAACCGCAGTTCTCAAGCTCACTCAAAGATTTCTCTCCAAAGATTTGAAATGGGAGAGGCAAGAGATGTGAGAGAGAGAGGGAGGTGTTTCTTGGGTTAGAAATGGAGTTCAAATCATGCTCACTTCTGTGGGGAGAGAGGTAGGAGGTAGTATATATAGTGGGAGCTCAAAACTAGCCGTTGGACTAAAAAATCCGTTGAAAACCGGTTGAACCGCCCCCTAGGGCGGTTGAACCGCCCCTGGCAGACCTGGCAGCCTGTCTGCCAGTCTGACTGGCAGACTGACGCGCAGACTGACCACAGACTGGTCAAAGTTGACCAAGACCGGTTGAACCGCCCCTAAGACCGGTTCAACCGCCTGGGGCAGGCTGACAGACAGTCTACCAGTCAGACTGCAAAAACAGGTCCTGACACCGGTTGAACCGCCCCTAGGGCCGGTTCAACCGGTATTGACCAGTGAGGTCCGGGAAAAAAAACCCCAGCTGAACTTTTCTTGGACCCCGGTTGAACCTCTCTGGACCCCGGTTGAACTTGCCCTGGACCCCGGTTGAACCTGCCTGGACCCCAGTTGAAGTTGAAGTTCAGCTGGAGTTGAGAAAGTTCAACCCAGCTGAAGTTCAGCTCAGCTGAAAAGCTCAGCTGCAGCTGAAGAAGCTCAACTCAGCTGAAGTCAAGTTCAGCTGGAAAGCTCAGCTGCAGCTGAAGAAGCTCAACTCAGCTGAAGTCAAGTTCAGCTGGAAAGCTCAGCTGCAGTTGAAGAAGTTCAGCTGCTTTTCAACAAGAACACTCTAGGTTTCTCAAACCTAACCATGGTCAACCATAGAACGTTAAAGAGATTTTTGCTTTTCAAAAATAGCTTTTGAATAGAGAGGTTTGAGCTTTGGCAAACACCAACCTTCTTTTTGGATCCCCCTTTATAGTACGACGATTCCTATACTCAAGTTAAATAAAATATAATGAAGTAAACTCCTTGAGTCATTGGTGTCTCATGTGTGATTTCTCCATGGCATTGCTTCATAAGGATCACAAACATCTTTGTCTCACCTTTTGAAGCAAACTCAAATCAAACCCTGTGACTTGTACCATATCACCTTATATGAGTTCAAATCATGGCTTCAAGTCACCTTACTGATGCATCAACATGTTGTAACTCTTCATAGCTGATTAGTTCATCGACTTAGTGCAAGTACTCTCTTCTTCACCTTAGCCATGGTACCTCGGTCTACAAGCCGTCGCTTGACCTTCACCTTCGCTTAGTTCCTCGAAGCCCTTTCCTTGCTATCTTCACCCTATCAAGCCATTCTTGAGTCACATCAAATTGAGCATCCATTGAGAGAACCATTTCTTCAATATTGTGAACCTTGCTTGAATGTCTTCTAGATATAATTGTCAAGATCAATCAAGCTCTAGTTTGATTCTCATAGAAGCATATATGGACTGACAGTAATATGGTCAAGCCAATTCACGATTCCTCATATCTTATTCTCTTTGGCTTGACCAATCCTCTAAATCACTTTGTCCTCTATTCTGGTCATATGTATGTAGTGATTTCTCAGGTCTTGTCCATATATTCAAACCAATATAGAGATCATATTATATCCATTTGCATTGTCTCATTGGTTATTTAACCTCGTGTTGAACCTTTGTTCACTGATCATTATACACTATTCAAGTATGTTCATCATACTGAATTTCCTGTTCAACACTTAGCAAACTCGTTAGACCTTTAAATGTGTTGTTATCCAAATCACCAAAACTCACAAAAGGGATGAATGCACTTTCAAATAGGCACGAAGCCATGGAACATCGCTCATCGTAAGTATGCTGGGAACAAGGTGCAGGGATGGGCACACGTGCGGGTTTTCCACCTCACCCGAGGTGGCCCCGGGGGCCTTAGTCGGTACCTCAAGACTGGGGTACCCACTCCTGTTGGGTCAAGTCAGGACCCCTGTGGCTATCTTTAGTCACATAGTCATAGGCGGTCTGCCCTGGCTCAGAGTCTAGGCCCGTCTAACGAGGCCACTAGCCCTAGGTGGGGGCTAGTCTCCACAAGGGCTCTCTGGATACCCGATGGTGGGCCTTCGAAGCTACCGCATGTCTGAGAATGAGGACTCTTTGCAGAATTTCTCGAGGGCCGGACCCTCGTGGGATGGTCTCGGACACCCGCGAATGCCATCTAGACCTCCGACCTGAAGGGGTTCGAGGCTGCCACGTGTCCGGACTGCTACCGGAGGGACCTAGACTTCTCCAAGCACCTTTTAGACCCCCGTCTCGGGGTGGTACAGAGCTATCATGTCTACATACACTTATGGTTGTTGCTCCCTGCTCAGGTGGACATCCGATGTTGCCTCGTGTCCTGTGGCGCTTGACATAAGCCGTCGGGTGGAATCTGACGTAAGCCTCTAACATGGGGCCACCTGCACTTAATGCAGGCAAGGTGCACGCTATTCATACCAGCAATAGGTGGCGCATGCCCCGCATTAAATGTAGGCAGCGTGCGCAGCCCGCAAGGCCTGTGGTGCATAAAAAACCCACGCGTTACCGAGGCAAGATCATTGACTCAATGCGCCACATTGGCGCCCTTCATTATGACTCCTACTGTTTCCATTCGTTACTGAGGCGAGAGGGAACATGCAGATGGGATGGGACAACACTGTTCATATTCCTCCTATGCCCACCTACGCCGAAACCTACGTCATAGCTTTTGCTCACACACCGACAAGACTGGGCGGAGTATAAGACTGAATGGGGAAGATCTCGGTCCACCAGCTCTATTCTTACTCCAGGATTGTGGGGGACAGATATCCCCCAGGTCCACTAGAAGGGTAAAAGACCTCACGAGAGGCCCAAGGGCCCAATGAATCGTAAGGCCATTCCTTCGTGGGCCTGGGGAGGGACAATCAGTAAAGCAGGTTGACGTAAGGCCAGATTGGTGCAAGCCCGGACGGCCCACAGCGTTGAGCAAGCGACCACAACAAGGATCCGACTTTCCCGCGCTGGAGCCCCATGCGACGGAACCAGGCGAGGATAGGTCGGCAGAACCATAGGAAGATAGACTCAAATAGTTCACTATCTTTTAGGTGCACATTGTTATCATATCCACATGTATTGCCCCACGGTCGAATATATAAGGCCTAGGGGGCAGCCCTTCAGATCGATCGACCCCATTACTATTCTACCATCCACCTCAACTCTCTACGCTTGGAGAGCTACCTTGTAACCTCGTACACAAAGCATACTCACTAGGACGTAGGGTGTTACGCGTCTCAAAGCGGCCCGAACCTGTAAACATCGTCCATCGTCCCTCGTGCATCTGGCACGAACCATTTTGCTACAGTCGGCGACACCGTCCTACCCCTAAAACACCTCGAGGGGCAACCCCGGGTGTGCGGTCGGACCCAAAACACCGACAGCTGGCGTGCCAGGTAGGGGGTGTGTCGACGATCCAAGCTAGCTCAATGGCCATCACCTTCCACAGCAAGATCACCCTTCGTCCCGGATCCGTATTCTGCTTTGGAACAATCTCATCCATAGCAGATGAAGATGGAATTCTACATCGGATTGCAGATCCGCTGAAAAAGAAGTTTCCTCCAACAAACTCCAAAAATACCGGAGAAGCGCAACCTCCAGCTCTCCGAAAAAAGATCGCCTTCGGAAAATCAGGGGCCGAGAGCCCGCTGACCCGGAGAACTCCACTGTCTACATCCCCGACGAAAGAATGGACACAGATCGCAAGGAAGAAGGAGGCCAAGAGGAAACAAGTTGTTCTTTCCGTTCCTCCGCCCTCAAAGGAGAACGGAAAAAAGATCGTCACGACCGTCGTACCATTCTACCCCGACGTCCTCTTCATCGAGAGAGTGGAGTCGCCTCCCGTCTCCGACGACGAGCCGACCGCGCCTAGAGAAGAACCACCTCAGCGAGAATCCCGTCGATGGAGAAACCGGCGCCGAAATATTCGGCGACACCACAAGGCCGGAGAACGGGATCCGGAGCAACCTGTTTCGCGGGACGAAGTCTCGGAGATAGGAGAAACTCTGGAGGAACGCGTCTTCAGAGAACGAAGGAACTCCCGACGACGTGATCGCCGCCGGGCTCAGGAACAAGCCGAGCAAGACGCAAGGCAACGCTGGGAGAATCCACTCTTCGGGCGCAACCTGAATCCCGACTTCGCTCGAGCCATGAACACGCCGAGTGAAGTCGGAGGAGTACTAGCTCGGATAGCTGATGGACTCTCTCGGACTCCTGACGCCAAGGGCTATCGATGACTGTTCACCCAGGCGGCCAACCATCTTCTACCACTTGCTCACCCGCTGAACGATCTACGACACGCTATCAACAGTCGTCGGGACGCGCGAAGCTCCATCAATGCTTCGCGTGAACGACGGCATGAGAACGAGATCCGCCGCCGGGAGGAGTACGACGGGGATCATGGCATCCCAGCTCGGAGCTAGGCCACCAGAACTGAGTCGGCAACAGCCTCAACTGGCGGTACTACCCGGGGACGGTCGAGGAACCACAACAACTACTCCCCTCCCCAGGACAGACATCATCCCCGACGATAGGAGGACACGTGTGGAGTGTCTGCTCTTACTCCACGCCTTAAGGCCATCCAATGGCCCCCTAACTTCAAGGTATCCAATGTCGATAAATATGAACCTAAGCAGGATCCAGGGGGCTGGCTAGCTGTCTACACCACCGCTGCTCGGGCCGCCGGGGCGTCCGAGGACGTGATGACCGCGTACTTACCCATTGTCCTCGGGCAAGACGCACTGCAATGGCTGCGACATCTACCCCGACACTGCATCGACGACTGGGGTGATTTCAGTCGACGCTTCACCGCCAATTTTCAATCCCTCTCCGACAAACCGGTGCAACCGTGGGACCTCAAATCCATCAAGCGCCGGGGGGACAAAACTCTCCGGTCATACCTCAAAAGGTTCCAAACCATGAGAAATCGTATCCCTGAGGTCACGGAGGCGGCCGTGATCGAGGACTTCTACAGAGGATCCAATGACTCGGCCTTCGTCCGAGCCATATTGCAGAAGGCGCCGACTACCTCCGAGGAGCTGTTCCGGGAAGCCGACCTCTACATCACCACAGACGAGCGAGCCCAGGACCTCATCGGAGGAGCGAAGCCCGCACCGGCGGCACCACGACGCGACGCAAACCAGCAACCCGACAAACGCTGGGAGAAGAGACCTCGCGAAGAAGTACACGCCGCCAGACCACCAGCCTCTCGCGCCCGGGGAGGATCTCACGGAGGCGAGCGCACGCTGGACGACATCCTCGACGCCCAGTGCTCGTACCATAAGGACATGCGCCACACTCTTCGGAACTGCCGGGACTTCAAGCACTCTGTCGGGCACGGCCGACCCTTCCAACCTTTACCTCCTCCTCCGCCGAGGGGAGGGCCAGAAGAACCACGACAACCCCAGCAGCAGGAGGAGGGAGGAGGAGGAGGAGCTTTCCCGCGCGTTGACAGGGAGGTCAACGTCATCTTCGGCGGACATGGGTCGCAGGAGAATAGAAGACAACAAAAGCTCAACGATCGCCAAATATTGGTGGCGACCACCGGTCCTCCTGCCCCATACCGGTGGTCGGAGCACCCGATCACTTTCACTCGGACGGATCAATGGCTCAACTTTGACCACCCAGGCAAATACCCGCTCCTCGTCGATCCGGTGATCCGAGAGAGCAGGGTGAAGAAGGTGTTAGTGGACGGGGGGAGCAGCATCAACGTCACCTTCCCCCGGACACTCCAAGGCTTAGGAGTTCACCTCAAAGAGCTCCACGAGTCCGACACTCCTTTCTTCGGCATCGTGCCGACTGAAGGAGAATACCCGCTGGGCCACATCTACATGCACGTCACCTTCGGAACTCTAGATAACTACAGAACCGAGTTCCTGAGGTTCGAAGTGGTGAACTTCGACTGCGGGTACAACGCCATCATCGGGAGGCCGGGATTGGCAAAATTCATGGCCATTCCGCATTACACGTACATGATACTGAAGATGCCAGGACCACAAGGAATCATAACTGTGCACGCAGACTTCCAAGGCGCCGCAGAGTGTTTCCGAGTGGCCATCCAAGCGGCCCTCACCACCAAGCCGTCGACAACTTCTTCAACACAGGCGAACTCTAAGCCTGAGGAGGACCTTGCAGCACCGGCGAACGAAGCTCAGACCGCGACCTCTATGCGGCCGACTGAAGAAACTAAAAGGATCAACCTGGGGTTCGCTGATGAACGCAAGACTGCCATCATCAGCTCCAGCCTGGACGACAAATAGGAAGACACGCTCGTCCAGTTTCTGCAAGATAACCGAGACGTATTCGCATGGCAACCTGCGGATATGTCGGGAGTCCCAAGAGAACTGGTCGAGCACAAACTGAAGGTCTATCCCCAGGCAAGGCCGATCCGACAAAAACTATGTCGTTTCACGCCCGACAAGAGAGAGGCCATTCGCGCCGAGCTAGCTCGCTTGGTCGCGGCTAGATTTATTAGAGAGGTGTTACACCCTGAGTGGTTAGCCAACCCTGTTCTTGTACTCAAAAAGAATAAAGTGGATTGGCGCATGTGCGTCGACTATACTGATCTCAACAAACATTGTCCAAAGGATCCCTTCGGGCTCCCAAGGATAGATCAGGTGGTAGACTCCACCACTGGATGTTCAGTGCTATCTTTCCTGGATTGCTATTCCGGATACCATCAGATTAGCTTGGCGAAGGAAGATGAGGAAAAAAATAGTGTTCATCACTCCATTTGGTGCTTTATGTTACACCTCCATGTCGTTTGGCCTCAAAAACGCTGGAGCGACTTATCAGAGAGCCATTCAAACATGCTTAGCCAATCACTGGGGCAAGCGTGTGGAAGCCTACGTAGATGATGTCGTAATCAAAACGGAGAACTCGGAAAACTTCATCGAAGACTTACAGCTGGTTTTCAACAGTCTACGGCGGTACCGATGGAAGCTTAATCCCGAAAAATGTGTTTTTGGGGTACCAGCAGGAAAGTTACTCGGATTTATTGTCAGCCACCGGGGAATTGAGGCTAATCCGGATAAGATTGAAGCTATCATGAAAATGGAAGCACCACGATCACAAAAGAAGGTTCAGCGACTTACTGGATGTATGGCAGCTCTGAGCAGATTTATATCCAGGCTGGGAGAAAAAGGTTTACCATTTTACAAGCTACTCAAGAAAGTGGATAAGTTTTAGTGGACCTCAGAAGCACAGGAAGCCCTAGATGCACTGAAAAAATTCTTGACAACACCACCAGTACTGAAGCCGCCACGACGAGCCATGTCAACTCAACCAGCTGAAGATCTGCTGCTGTATATCTCTTGCACGACTCACGTGGTAAGCACTGCGTTGGTAGTCGAGCGAGCAGAAGAAGGACATGCCTACCCAGTGCAACATCATGTTTACTTCATCAGTGAAGTTCTGGGTCCCTCAAAGAAAAAGTATCCTCAAGTTCAGAAGCTATTATATGCAGTACTTCTAACTGCCCGCAAGCTACGTCACTACTTTGACGACCACAAAGTCATAGTAGTCACTGGTTTTCCAATAGGGTATATTCTTCACAACAAGGAAGCCATTGGTCGAATAGCCAAGTGGGCCTGTGAGCTGGGATCTCATGACATTGAATTTCGACCTCGCACTGCCATCAAAACTCAAGCATTGGTTGACTTCGTATCAGAGTGGACTGAACAGCAAGTACCAGATAACCCCGAGACTGCAGAAGTATGGCAAATGTATTTTGATGGCTCGCTGAAGCTGCAGGGAGCAGGAGCAGGAATTCTCTTCACCGCACCTGGAGGCGAGCACCTCAAATATGCCCTCCAGTTGCTGTTTCCAGCCTCCAACAACGCAGCCAAGTATGAAGCTCTGATCCATGGATTGAACATCGCCATATCATTGGGCATCAAGAGACTGATGGTATACGGAGACTCTCTGGTAGTCATAAGCCAGATAAACAATAGTCTTCATGAAGTGCATTCTCTCATCTACCGGGAAGCGACTTCTGGATGAGGTCCACGCTGGGCAATGTGGAATACACGCAGCATCCAAGACACTAGTCGGGAAGGTCTTCAGGTCAGGATTCTATTGGCCAACAGCGAAGAATGACACAGCCGAGTTAGTTCAGAGCTGCGAAGCTTGCTAGTACTTGTCAAAGCAACAACGTCTACCAGCACAGCAACTGTAGACCATACCAGTGACTTGGCCCTTCGCATGCTGGGGACTCGATATGATTGGACCTTTCAAGAAAGCTCAAGGAGGATACACTCATGTACTGGTAGCAATCGACAAATTCACCAAATGGATAGAATTCAAACCCATTGCTTCTTTAACCTCAGCTAAGGCCGTGGAATTCATACAAGACATAATATTCAGATTCAGGATACCAAACAGCATCATAACTGACCTAGGATCCAACTTCACAAGTTCAGAGTTCTTCGATTTCTGCGAGCAAAAAAGCATTCAGATCAAGTATGCTTCTGTAGCACACCCAGGAGCCAACGGGCAGGTTGAGCGAGCCAACGGAATGATACTAGAGGCACTCAGGAAAAGGGTCTTCGATAAGAATGAAAAGTTTGCAGGAAAGTGGATAAGGGAATTGCCCTACATCGTTTGGAGCCTAAGAACCCAACCTAGCCGAGCTTTGCATGGAAACACTCCTTTCTTCATGGTCTATGGGTCGGAGGCAGTGTTACCCGCCGATCTCAAGTTCGGGGCGCCAAGGTTGATCTTTGAAAGCATAGCAGAAGCCGAAGCTACTAGGATGGAGGACATCGATATACTCGAGGAAGAACGGTTGAATGCAGTAATCCAATCAGCACGGTACCAGCAGACTCTAAGGCGCTATCATGACAAGGTCGTGCGACAGCAATCATTCTCAGTAGGAGATCTCGTCCTCCGCCGAATTCTAACGGGGGAGGGACGGCACAAGTTATCGCCCTTATGGGAAGGACCCTTCATAGTAGCAGAAGTCACTCGGCCAGGATCGTATCGTCTCACTCAGATGGACGGCACAGAAATTGGGAACTCCTGGAATATAGAACACCTCAGGAAGTTTTATCCCTAGTTGTATTTCAAAAGCTATCGGGACGACAATGTACTCTGTAAAATGGGAAATATGTCATCAATAAAAAAGGCTTCAAAGATACTCAGTTTGTTCATGATTGACTTGCATTCTTACTTAACTCGGGGTGACCACTATACCCTGCTAACGGAGCAATCGGCTTAAGTCGGCAACGACTTAAGGTGGTGCAACATGCTCGCGCTTACTTAACTCGGGGTGACCACTATACCCTGCTAACGGAGCAATCGGCTTAAGTCGGCAACAACTTAAGGTGGTGCAACATGCTCGCTCTTACTTAACTCGGGGTGACCACTATGCCCTGCTAACGGAGCAATCGGCTTAAGTCGTCAACGACTTAAGCCGGTGCAACATGCTTGCGCTTACGTAACTCAGGGTGACCACTATGCCCTGCTAACGGAGCAATCGGCTTAAGACGGCAACGACTTAAGCCGGTGCAACATGCTCGTGCTTACTTAACTCAGGGTGACCACTATGCCCTGTTAACGGAGCAATCGGCTTAAGTCGGCAACGACTTAAGCCGGTGCAACATGCTCGCGCTTACTTAACTCAGGGTGACCACTATGCCCTGCTAACGGAGTAATTGGCTTAAGTCGGCAACGACTTTAGCCGGTGCAACATGCTCGTGCTTACGTAACTTGGGATGACCACTATGCCCTATTAACAGAAGCGATCGACTTAAGTCAGCAGCAACTTAAGGCGATTTGACGCACTTACGATTACTCATATAGGGATGACTTCTATATCCCATAAACAAGTTTCAAAACCATCACATAGCATTTTACTACTGCAAATTTACGTACTGTTGAATTCTGAAACAACAGGAGAATAACAATATCATTCAAGTGCTAAACTGGTGTCCTCTAACAAATGTCTGACCATGCTAACCACGCGCTCAAAGCACGCAAAATATTTCTCTATTTCGCGATATCTTTCTCAGGGGCAACCGACGAGGAAGGGCGACTTGAGGAATCGGGAGCAGCATTCACGTCAGCCCTTATATCTTCAGGAACAACCACGCCAGGTCTCCTCATCAAGATTCGCCCCGCCCGAATGGCCTTATCCATGGCTCTGTCGCGCTGGGCTCTCAGAGTAATGGAAGTTTCTTCAGCAACCTTGGCAGCCAACTAAGCGGTTTCTAGCTCCTGGGCGATGGATTTCTTGGAAGCACGGAGTTCTTTGATAGTAGCATCCTTCGCCGATATCAATTGCTTGAGCCGGATCACCTCATCCATGGATTCCTGCAGCTTATAGCGATGGTTGTCTAACTCCTCCATGGTGAAGCGATGACTCCTCTCCAGGATGGTCAGCGAGTTGCTAGAGTCGTGATACAGTCTATCAAGATTGTCGCAAGAAGCAGCAAGGATATGTTTCTCTTCCTGCAAACAAAAATCAAGTCCTTCAAACATCAAGCAAGCAATAGGAACACAGTAATACAAGGCACAGTTCCATAAGTCACCTTTTCAGAATCAAGCTGAGTGCGAAGGGAAGAGCTCAGTGCATTGGCGTCATCTAGGGCAGCAGAGACCTGAGCTAGTTCGGTTTGGCTTTGAGAATACTTTTCTTCAAAATCAGAACACCGCTGGACCAGTTCAGCCTGATCTCGAGAATGTTTTTCTTCAAGAGTGGAAATCTGCCGAGTCATATCTAGTAGGAGACAATCAAACAAAAGGGGTCAGAATGTAAGGCAGTTCAATAATGAAGACAAAGAGAAGCAAAAAAGCACTAACCGGCATTGGCCGCCTCCAAGTCAGAGACACGATGTTGAAGTAACACTAGATTCCAACGTGCAAGAGACAAAGCTCCTTCTGGAACAGAAGCACCCTGCAACCTCAGCTGGCTAGCCATCCCGTCCACCAAAGCCTGATAAGGAGAACAGATGAGTGTAATGATAGTAGTTCATGCGGTGTAAAAATCAAGCTAAAATATGTCACAGTACCTGGAGGTTGGAAAAGAACGAAGGGACTCCTAAATCATGAGAAATCAATTGATGACCGGGCGTAAGGTCGCCACCCGAAGCAGCTTGCAACGAACCAGCAGGAACCAACTCAGTGCCATCAACAAAACCCAAAACTTGGTCAGCGGGGACGCTGCCCTCTAAAGCGACTCCCTGGTCCAAAGCTTGGGCTACCACCATGCAGCCGGAGTGCGGAGGCGATCCCGCATGAACGTCCATGGAAGTACAAGAGGGAGACCCCGCTCGGACACCCTCGGGGGCTGGGTCACGGTTTGCGCTGCCCACTTGAGCCAGATCATCTCCAACAGTACCCTCGGGGGCTGGGCAGTGGCTTGCGCTTCCCACCCGAGCCGAGTCATCCCCAGCAACATCCTCGGGGGCTGGGCAAGTGTCAACACCGTCCTTGAGGACCAAGTTCTCTGCAGTAGCCGCCTCTAAGGCTGATGGACCCTCAGTTACTTCCATGGGACCAAGATGATCCAAATCAGTCTCCTGACCCTCAAGATCGCGTTCTAAGGTCGATGAGGCACGGGATGACCTCAACCCAGCATCGAGCACATCAGCACAAACCTCCATCACACCATCATCTGTTGGCTCTGATAACAGATCCTCTAGAACCATATCCTCAAGAGTCTGATCAAAATTCACCAGGGACAATTCTTGCAGACCAATGAGGGCAGACAGAGCAGGAGAAGGAACTCCACTACTTTCACCACTGGCGACATTCTGCTGACTGTTCTTCCGAGTCAAAGGGACCTCATCTTCTTCCTCACAGTCGTCTTCATCAGCAACACAGACAACACACCCATTGGGGTCAGCAACAGGTGGAATACACCCATTGGGGTCAGCAATAGGTGGAGCATCCCCATTGGGGTCAGCAGCAGAAGGAGCACACCCATTGGGGTCAGCAGCAGGTAGAGCACCCCCATCGAGTTCAGCGTCAGTAAATTCAGGAATAGGCACTTCTTCAGCAGCAGGAACCGAAGGACCAACATCTCGATCCAAACTAGATACTCGCCGGAGACGTCTCTTTTTCTTTTTCGGCTCGTCAGCAGAAGGATCAAGTTGATTGGCGCGGGAAGGGCGCCTTGGGCGAGTACTGACAGGCTTCTGAATATCCAAGGTTATATCAGTTTCTGGGGGAGGTGCCACCACCAACGTCCCAGTAGGAGCAGCATCAGAAGAGTCCTCAGCAAGCAAATCAAGCATAGCACTTATTTCTGTGTCACTAGGATCCAAAGGCACCTCAAAATGGACCTGCTGTTCATCATCAGGAATTTCCCCGAGCGAGGCAACCAAGACGCTAATTTCTTCAGCAGAGGGTCGCACTCTAAGGCCCAAACTGCCATCAGTGATAGGTGGATTCGACACAAAAGAGTGAATGCCTTGGGAGGAGGCAAGTTCCAGGCTGAGTATGCCACTGGGGCACCAACATTTGATACCTTGCCTCTAAGAATCATCTCAAGTCAGTTCACCAAGTCTACAGAGGGAATTCTTCTGTTGGTAATCCGAGTTGAGTCAGCTAGGTCTCGGTACAGATAAGCCGGGTATGCCCTGTCCTTCAACGACTGAATATTCTTGAAAACAAAATCAGCAACCACAGCCTCAGCAGTCAGACCCCTCTCCTTCAACAGCCCAACTTCAGCTAGCAAAGCACCTGCCTCAGCTACCTCTTGATCAGTGGGGGATTCGGTCCAACTTGGAGTACGAACATCTGGCTGTCTTCCCGACCTAGGGGGGAGAGAATTTCCATGGTTCTCAACAATAAACCACTCCAAGCGCCAAACCTTGATACTGTCTTTGAGAGGGATTTCAAGATATTCAGTCTTCCTCCCGCGACGCATCTCTAAACTAGCACCCCCAACCAGTTGATGCTGCCCCCCGGCCATCCCAGGGCGACAGTGATACAAGTACTTCCACAACCCAAAATGTGGCAACACGCCAAGAAAAGCTTCGCACAAATGAATGTAAATGGAAATTTGCAGAATGGAATTGGGATTCAGATGGGTCAGGTTAAGGCGATAGAAATCAAGGAGGCCGCGGAAAAAGGGAGAAATGGGAAGACCAAGACCGCGGAGAAGAAAAGGAACGTAAATTACGGATTCATGGGTATCCTCTGTCGGGACAGTGACCCCATGACAAATCCGCCAAGAACACAGCTCCCTCGGGGGAAGGACCCCGATGGACACGAGGTGGAGAAGGTCGGGCTCGGAGACAACAGACATGTGGTTACCTGCGAAAGGCAACTGACTGTTGGGGTCGATTGGGGGAATCACCGCGGCGGATGAACTCGAGGCTTTCCTCTTGGGCGCCATCTCAATTCTACCGGCGAATAGAGTGGAAGACGAATTGCAGAGAGGATTTGGAGGCAGGAAAGCAAGAACTAGGGCATGGAAAGCAGAGGCGGCTAAAAGCGCAGTACTTATGGGATATTCCCGAGTCAGATACCGTTTCTAAAAGCACCCAGTCAGCACCCGACAGTTACTTTCAAAACACCAGCGCGCCACGTTGTCACCCAGCGGTCACTTTCACATCATCACTCGGCTATTACCCTCAACATGGTCGGCGCAGCCCGTTCTAACTCGGTCGTTATCTCTAAAACGCCGATGTTACCTTCAGTCGCTCGGCAGTTACCTCTAACACGCTGACGTCATCTTCAGTCGCTTGGCAGTTATCTCTAAAACTCCGACGTCGTCTTCAAGTCACTCGGCGTTACCTCTAAAACTCCGACGTCGTCCTCAGTCACTCGTCGTTACCTCTAACACGCCGACGTCGTCTTTAGTCGCTCGGCAGTTATCTCTAAAACTCCGACGTCGTCTTCAAGTCACTCGGCAGCTACCTCTAAAAGCGTCGATATGATGCCCGAGTTATCTACTTACTATTCCAAGAGAATCAACTTCACAAATAAGGTGGGTGGAGGAATGATTCAAGAACTCTAAGTTATGCTACAAACATAACAGATAGAGAACATCATGGGCAATGAATATCACGGCAGAAATTAACTGATTACGAAGCAAAACAATCGGCACAGAGAAGGCAACGTCATTCTTCATTAAAGGGAAGTAACAGTACTTACAAATCAACTCATTATGAGTTGATACTTCCCTACTACTACTACTACTACTACTACTACTACTACTACTACTACTACACTATACTACTCTACACTACTAAATACTACTACATTATTCTAACTATACTATACTAACATCTAAGGACCAGTGGCATCTAGCCACTGGCCCTGTTGCTGCCTCTGCCGCTGCTGCCCCTGTTGCTGCCCCTGCTGCTGCCGCCGCTGCCGCCCTTGCCGCCGCCGTCACCGTCATTGCCGCCACCGCCATCGTCGTCGTCGTCGTCGTCGTCGCCATCGCCGCCATCGCCCTCGGACGAGTCCTCCTCGTCCGAGGAGTACTCTGACTCATCCGAGCCCTCGAGCCCGGAGCGCTCGACGGCCCAGATGTAAGTCCAGCCCTCCGCCGCAAGCCCCTGGGAGTCACGCAGAGGGAGGGGAGCCGGAGACCCCTCGGACTCAGAGGAGAAATCCTCCTCTGAGTACTCCGAATCACCGAAGTCCTCTGATGGAGGAGTCGGCTCACGCTTGCGCTTGTTGTTCTTGCCCATGGTGGAAGTAAAGAAAGAAGAAGAAAGCAAGCAGCAGAGAACAACAAGAGATGTGGAAAAACCGGAGAGGCAAAGGCATTATTTATAGAAAAAGAAGGCAACCGCTCACCTCCAACCACGGTCACTGAACAGTCGCGAAGCATTCAATACACACTTCAACCCGTCTGAAGACACGTCAGGTGGCTGACGCCGTTTCACGCAACGCAACACCCATTGGGACTCCAGTCAACAGCATAGATGATATGATTACGCCCGCCGTCGCATCACATTACTACTCAGAAGTAGCCGACTAAAACACTCAGCGTACCAAGCCGTCCCTTGTCCACACCCATTGGGAGGACGCCCAGGAATTATCAGTATATTTTTCAAAACTGTCACATCCGTGCAGGGCATGCAATGAATACCTCAAGACAAAAATGAGATATCAGTAAGGATCAGAGGAAAGCCAAATATAGCCGGGGAAGTACATAATCTGACCGACAGAAGCGACGTGAAGACTAGACAGAGAACGTCCATCAAATGTCCAATCAGTCGCAGAGCAAATAAATTGCACCACCTAGCAAGATATGGGCGGATCACGAACTCGGCTGCAAAAGACAAAACACATGCTGACCTCTGAAGCATAATATTGATGACATAATGCTGACCTCTAAAGCATTCAGAAAAAAGAAAGGATTATTCTCAGCAGAAGGACACGAAATGAAGACCTTCGAGAGCATTATTTTCAAAAATCCACCCAAAGCTCGGGGGCTACACCCATTGGGTGCACCTTCGGTGCACCCCATGAATTACCATTTCAAGCCAAGATAGTGCCGACTTCTAAGGCATAAGACAAGATTAAAGACAAGACTGGCCCTTAACCAAAATACAAGAGTAAAATAAAAATAATTTCTGATGAAGACCTTCGAGTAGATTATTTTCCAAAATCTACTCGAAGCTCGGGGGCTACACCCATTGGGTGCACCTCTGGTGCACCCAATGAAGGTCAGGGTCCTTCAATATGAAATGCCGACCTCTAAGGCACAAGCATGAAACAAAGCTCCAGTTTACGAGTGATCAAAGCAGAAGGAGACAGTAAGAAATTGTTTTTCTCCAAATTACCTACAAGCTGGACCTGGGATCTTTGGGCTGATTACCTCAAAATCAACCCAAAGATCGGGGGCTTGTGGGGGACAGATATCCCCCGGGTCCACTGGAAGGGTAAAAGACCTCACGAGAGGCCCAAGGGCCCAATGAATCGTAAGGCCATTCCTTCGTGGGCCTGGGGAGGGACAATCAGTAAAGCAGGTTGACGTAAGGCCGGATTGGTGCAAGCCCGGACGACCCACAGCGTTGAGCAAGCGACCACAACAAGGATCCGACTTTCCCGCGCTGGAGCCCCATGCGACGGAACCAGGCGAGGATAGGTCGGCAGAACCATAGGAAGATAGACTCAAACAGTTCACTATCTTTTAGGTGCACATTGTTATCATATCCACATGTATTGCCCCACGGTCGAATATATAAGGCCTAGGGGGCACCCCTTCAGATCGATCGACCCCATTACTATTCTACCATCCACCTCAACTCTCTACGCTTGGAGAGCTACCTTGTAACCTCGTACACAAAGCATACTCACCAGGACGTAGGGTGTTACGCGTCTCAAAATGGCCCGAACCTGTAAACATCGTCCATCGTCCCTCGTGAATCTGGCACGAACCATTTTGCTACAGTCGGCGACACCGTCCTACCCCTAAAACACCTCGAGGGGCAACCCCGGGTGTGCGACCGGACCCAAAACACCGACAAGGATCTCTTTGTTTTCCTGAGCCCACTTGTCGGGACTCAGGCTCCATGTAAGCCCTTCCTTGGGCTATAAAATGGAAGGGCACACTTAGTAGAGTGAGACCGGCCTGAAGCGGTTTGGGCCGAGATGACTCATATGAAGATTCAGTCAAATACTCCCTCAAATGTAAGCTTTCTCAAGCTATCAGCAGTACAACTCACAGTGGAGTAGGGTATTACGCTTTGGCGGTCTGAACCACTCTAAATCCTAGTGTGTTCTTGTGTTCGTCCTTCTTTATAGGCTAACATCAAGCTCCCTCCTCATCTTAGGATTAGGGCGGGTGATATCCACCACCTGGCTAGAGTTTACCTCTGACACTAGTGTTTTGCCTTCTTAAATTAATGAGAAAAAACCTTTGGAAATGAACTAAGATGTTTGCATTTAAATTATTAAGCTTATGACATCTTAGTTAATTCTGTTAGTAAGGATGTGTATTATGTTATCTTGCCTCAAGATGATAATAATATTTTTGATGCGCACTACATTTGAACTAAAATCAAAAGAAAATATGCCAACTTCATATGTAATGAACAATCTTCTACTTCTTCATCCTTTAGTCTGTATGAAACTAATATGTTGAAGGAAGAAAAAAATGATCGATGGAGATCAAACGACACTATATAGTCTGTATGAAGCTATATTTGTTATAAGTATTTGTGAAGTGCAGGTGTCACTTGGACAAGGCATCATTCCGCTGCAATCCACTCTACAAATGAAGTAAGAAAGTTTAATTGTGTTAAAGTTTTTTTTATTAAAGCCTGTTCACCCCCTCTAGGCGACATCCATGGTCCTAAGTACATCAAAAGGTACTTTTAGTAGTTGAAAGGGAAATAGGCTAAAAGCTTTTCCTAAAACGATTTTGGTGGTTGAATTGCCCAACACAAATAATTGGACTAACTAGTTTGCTCTAGATTATAAGTTCTACAGGTGCCAAAGGTTCAACACAAACCAATAATAAGTCCAAGATTGGGTTCAAAAGAAAGGAGCAAAAGAAAACCGAAGGCTGCCCCGGTCTGGCGCACCGGACAGTGTCCGGTGCACCAGGGTGAATCCACTCGAGCTACTCAACTTCGGGTTTCTGGAAATAGCTATTCGCTATAATTCATCGGACTGTCCGATGTAGCACCGGACGGTCCGGTGTGCCATGCGGAGCAACGACTACTGCGCTAACGGTCGAGTTCAACGGTCGGCTCACAACGCTACAGTGTGGACTGCGCGCGCAGAAGTCAGAACAGGCACCAGAAGGTGCACCGGACAGTGAACAGTGACTGTCCGGTGCACCACCGGACTGTCCGGTGGTCTCACATGTCAGAGCTCTAACGGTCGAACCCTAACGGTTGGGTGACGTGGCTGGTGCACCGGACTGTCCGGCGCGCCCTTCGACAGCATCCTTCCCCAACGACCAATTTGGTGGTTGGGGCTATAAATACCCCCCAACCACCACACTTCAAGACATCCAAGTTTTCAGCCAACACATTCAATACAAGAGCTAGTGCATTCAATACAAGACACAATTAGAGTGAATCAAAATCTCTCTAAGTCCCAATTCCACTCAAAGCAAACAGTGACTAGAAGAGAGAGTTTTGTCGTGTTCTTTTGAGCTCTTGCGCTTGGATCGCTTTTCTTCTTCCCCATTTCTTGTTCCTAAGACATTTGTAATCAAAGCAAGAGACACCAATTGTGTGGTGGTCCTTGTGGGGACTAAGTGTCCCAATTGATTGAGAAGAGAAGCTCACTCGGTCTAGGTGATCGTTTGAGAGAGGGAAAGGGTTGAAAGACACCCGGTCTTTGTGACCACCTCAATGGGGAGTAGGTTTGCAAGAACCGAACCTCGGTAAAACAAATCATCATGTCACACTCTTCATTTGCTTGTGATTTGTTTTTCGCCCTCTCTTTCGGACTCGCTTTTATTTCTAACGCTAGCCTCGGCTTGTAGTGGTGCTTAAAGTTTATAAATTTCAGATTTGCCTATTCACCCCCCTCTAGGTGACTTTCAATTGGTATCAGAGCCCGGTACTTCATTAGAGCCTAACCGCTCGAAGTGATGTCGGGAGCTCACGCCAAGAAGGAGATGGTGACCGGCGAGAAGCCCGCCACAAGCCACAGGAAAGCTCCATCGGGAGAGTCCGGCAACAAAAGGGAGGAATCACCTCCCCGCGTCAAGTCGCACCGGAGTGGCGACAAGAAGAAGAAAATGAAGAAGGTGATCTACTATGAGACCGACTCTTCGTCGTCTTCCACCTCCGGCTCCGACACGCCGTCTGTCACTTCTAAGCGCCATGAGCGCAAGAAGTTTAGTAAGATCCCCTTATGCTATCCTCGCATTTCCAAACACACTCCTTTACTTTCCGTCCCACTAGGCAAACCACCGGTTTTTAACGGTGAAGATTATTGTATGTGGAGTGATAAAATGAGGCACCATCTAACCTCACTCCACGCTAGTATTTGGGACATTGTTGAGTTTGGAGCGCAGGAACCATCCGTGGGGGATGAAGGCTATGATTCGGACGAGGTAGCCCAAATCCGGCACTTCAACTCCCAAGCCACTACTATACTCCTCGCCTCTCTAAGTCGAGAGGAGTATAATAAGGTGCAAGGGTTGAAGAGTGCCAAAGAGATTTGGGACGTACTCAAAATCGCGCACGAAGGAGACGAGGTGACCAAAATCACCAAGCGGGAAACGATCGAGGGGGAGCTCGGTCGGTTCATGCTCAACCAAGGAGAGGAGCCACAAGCCATGTACAACCGGCTCAAGACCTTGGTCAACCAAGTGCGCAACCTCGGGAGCACAAAATGGGACGACCATGAAATGGTCAAGGTTATTCTTAGATCACTCGTTTTCTTAATCCTACTCAAGTATAATTAATTCGTGGTGATCCTAGATATAAGCTAATGTCTCCCGAGGAAGTTATAGGAAAGTTTGTGAGCTTTGAGTTGATGATCAAAGGCTCCAAACAAATCATCGAGCGAGGTACCACGTCCACACCCGAGGTGCAACCCGTTGCCTTCAAAGCAACAGAGGATAAGAAAGAAGAGTCTACATCAAGTAGGCTCCCCATCGACGCCTCCAAGCTCGACAATGAGGAGATGGCACTCATCATCAAAAGTTTCCGCCAAATCCTAAAGCAAATGAGGGGGAAGGACTACAAGCCCCGCTCCAAGAAAGTTTGCTACAAATGTGGTAAGCCCAGTCATTTTATTGCTAAATGTCCATTATCTAGTGATAGTGACAGGGGCGACGACAAGAAGGGAAAGATAAGAGAAAAGAAGAGATACTACAAGAAGAAGGGCGGCGATGCCCATGTATGCCGGGAGTGGGACTCCGATGAGAGCTCCACCGACTCCTCCTCCGACGAGGACGCCGCAAACATCGCCGTCAATAAAGGTCTTCTCTTCCCCAACGTCGGCCACAAATGCCTCATGGCAAAGGACGGCAAAAAGAAGGTAAAATCTAGAGTCTCCACTAAATATGCAACATCTAGTGATGAGGAGAACTCTAGTGATGATGAGGATAATTTGCTTGCCCTTTTTGCCAATCTAAACATGCAACAAAAAAATTAAATGAATTGATAGGTGCTATTCATGAGAAGGATGAACTCTTGGATAGCCTAGAGGACTTCCTTATTAAGGAGAACAAGAAGCATGTTAAGGTTAAAAATGCTTATTCTCAGGAAGTAGAAAAGTGTGAAAAAATTGACTAGTGAGCTAAGCACTTGCCATGATATTATCTCAAACCTTAGAAATGAAAATGCCAAATTAATTGCTAAGGTTGAGAAGATAGATGTTTGTGATGATTCAATTGTTAGTCTTAGAAATGATAATGCTAGTTTGATTACTAAGATTGACAAGTTGAATGCATCACTCTCTAGCCTTAAAATTGAGAATGAAAAATTAATTGCTAATGCTAAAGACTTAAATGTTTGCAATATTTCTATTTCCAATCTTAGAGATGAGAATGCTATTTTACATGCTAAGATTGATGAATTAAATGCTTGCAAACCCTCTACATCTACTGTCAAACATGTTACTATTTGTGATAGATGTAGAGACATTAATGTTGATGCTATTCATGATCACCTAGCTTTAATTAAACAACAAAATGATCACATAGTTCAACTTAGTACTAAGATTAATGAGCATGACTTAAAAAATGAAAAATTTAAATTTGCTAGAAGCATGCTCTATAGTGGGAGACACCCTGACATTAAGGATGGCATTGGCTTCCAACAGGGAGGCAATGCCAAGCTTAATGCCCCTAAGAAATTGTCTAACTTTGTTAAGGGCAAAGCTCCCATGATCCAGGATAACGAGGGCTATATTTTATATCTTGCTGGTTATCCCGAACACAAAATTAGGAGAATTCATTCTAGGAAGTCTCACTTTGGCTCTCATCATGCTTTTATGTATAAGAGTGAGGCATCTAGTTCTAGGCAATCCACTCATGTTAAATTGCCTAAAAAGAAATATCCTATTGCATCAAATGATCATAACATTTCATTTAAGACCTTTGATGCTTCATATGTTTTAACTAACAAATTAGGCAAAGTAGTTGCCAAATATGTTGGGGCCAAATACAAGGGGCTCAAAGATTTGTGTTTGGGTACCCAAGGTGCTTGTTTCTAATGTCAAAGGACCCAAGACCGTTTGGGTACCTAAGAACAGGGCTTAAATTTGTTTTGTAGGTTTATGCATCCGGAGGCTCAAGTTGGATAATTGATAGCGGGTGCACAAACCACATGACTGGGGAGAAAAGGATGTTCTCCTCCTATGAAAAAACCATGATCCCTAAAGAGCTATCACATTCGGGGATGGAAATCAAGGTTTGGTCAAAGGACTTGGTAAAATTGCTATATCACCTGACCATTCTATTTCCAATGTTTTTCTTGTATATTCTTTAGATTACAACTTGTTTTCAGTTTCTTAATTATGCAAAATGGGCTACAATTATCTTTTTACGGATATAGGTGTTACTGTCTTTAGAAGAAGTGATGATTCAGTAGCATTTAAGAGAGTATTAGAGGGTCAGCTATACTTAGTTGATTTTAATAGAGCTGAACTCGATACTTGCTTAATTGCTAAGACTAACATGGGTTGGCTCTGGCACCGCCGACTAGCCCACGTTGGAATGAAGAATCTTCACAAGCTTCTAAAGGGAGAACACATTTTGGGACTAACAAATGTTCACTTTGAGAAAGACAAGGTTTGTAGCGCATGTCAAGCAAGGAAGCAAGTTGATGTTCACCATCCACATAAGAACATCATGACGACTGACAGGCCGCTTGAGGTACTCCACATGGACCTATTCGGCCCGATAGCTTACATAAGCATTGGCGGGAGTAAGTAATGTTTAGTTATTGTGGATGATTATTCTCGCTTCACTTGGGTGTTCTTTTTGCAGGAAAAACCTCAAACCCAAGAGACCTTAAAGGGATTCTTGAGACGGGCTCAAAATGAGTTCGGATTGAGAATCAAAAAGATTAGAAGCGACAACGGGATAGAGTTCAAGAACTCTCAAATAGAAGGCTTTCTTGAGGACGAGGGCATCAAGCATGAGTTCTCTTCTCCCTACACACCACAACAAAATGGTGTAGTAGAGAGGAAGAATAGAACTCTACTTGACATGGCGAGGACCATGCTTGATGAGTACAAAACTTCAAATCAGTTTTGGGCAGAAGCAATCAACACCGCTTGCTACGCCATCAACCGTCTCTACCTTCACCGAATCCTCAAGAAGACATCATATGAACTCCTAACCGGTAAAAAGCCCAATGTCATGAGAATCATAAACATATGAATCAAAAACATTATAACTTCTATTTGCATTTCTAGTATGTCTCCTATCATGATACATAAAAGCATGGTTCTTTTTAGCACTACCAGCCATAGGGGCCTTCCCTTTCTCCTTGACGGGAATGGGAGCCTTATGGCTTGTTAAGTTCTTGGCTTCCCTCTTGAAGCCAAGTCCATCCTTAATTGAGGGATGTCTACCAATCGTATAGGCATCCCTTGCAAATTTTAATTTATCAAAATTACTCTTGCTAGTCTTAAGTTGGGCATTAAGACTAGCTACTTCATCATTTAATTTAGAAATGCACTCTAGGTGTTCACTACAAGCATCAACATTAAAGTCTTTACACCTAGTGCAAATCACAACATGTTCTACACAAGATGTTAATTTACTAGATTTTTCTAGCTTAGCATTTAAATCATCATTAACACCTTTTAAAGTAGCAATGGTTTCATGACAAGAAGATAATTCACTAGAAAGCACTTCATTTCTTTTAACTTCTAAAGCATAAGATTTTTGTGCCTCTACAAATTTGTCATGCTCTTCATATAAAAGATCCTCTTGTTTTTCTAAGAGTCTATCCTTTTCATTCAAGGCATCAATCAATTCATTAATCTTTTCTACTTTAGTTCTATCCAATCCCTTGAACAAACTAGAGTAATCTATTTCTTCATCACTAGACTCATCATCACTAGAAGAATCATAAGTGACATTGTTTTGATTGCATACCTTCTTCTCCTTTGCCATAAGGCATGTGTGACGCTCGTTGGGGAAGAGGGATGACTTGTTGAAGGCGGTGGCGGCGAGTCCTTCATTGTCGGAGTCGGAGGAGGAGCAATCCGAATCCCACTCCTTTCCGATATGTGCCTCGCCCTTGGCCTTCTTGTAATGCTTCTTCTTCTCCCTTTTGTTCCCCTTTTCCTGGTCACTTTCATTATCGGGACAGTTAGCAATGAAATGACCAATCTTACCACATTTGAAGCACGAGCGCTTCTCCTTTGTCTTGGTCTTGCTTGGCTGTCCCTTGCGACCTTTAAGCGCCGTCTTGAAGCGCTTAATGATGAGGGCCATCTCCTCATTATTTAGCCCGGCCGCCTCAACTTGCGCCACCTTGCTTGGTAGCGCCTCCTTGCTCCTCGTTGCCTTGAGATCAATGGGTTGAGGCTCATGAATAGGACCGTTCAACGCGTCGTCCACATATCTTGCCTCCTTGATCATCATTCGCCCGCTTACGAACTTCCCCAGAACTTCTTCGGGCGACATCTTGGTGTACCTAGGATTTTCACGAATATTGTTCACCAAATGAGGATCAAGAACGGTAAAGGACCTTAGCATTAGGCGGACGACGTCGTGATCCGTCCATCGCGTGCTTCCGTAGCTCCTTATTTTGTTGATAAGGGTCTTGAGCCGGTTGTATGTTTGAGTTGGCTCCTCGCCCCTTATCATTGCGAACCGTCCTAGCTCGCCCTCCACCAACTCCATCTTGGTGAGTAAGGTGACATCGTTCCCCTCATGAGAGATCTTGAGGGTGTCCCAGATCTGCTTGGCATTGTCCAAGCCGCTCACCTTATGGTACTCGTCCCTGCACAAAGAGGCTAGCAACACAGTAGTAGCTTGTGCATTTTTATGAATCTGTTCATTAATAAACATGGGACTATCCGTACTATCAAAGTGCATTCCACTTTCTACAATCTCCCATATGCTAGGATGGAGAGAGAACAAGTGACTACGCATTTTGTGACTCCAAAATCCGTAGTCCTCTCCATCAAAATGAGGAGGTTTACCAAGTGGAATAGATAATAAATGAGCATTAGTACTTTGAGGAATACGAGAGTAATCAAAGGAAAAGTTCAAATTGACCGGTTTCTTTCTCTTGTATTCGTTGTGGTCATCGTCCTTTTGGGAGGAAGTAGACTCATCGCTGTCGTAGTAGACGATCTCCTTGATGCGTCTTGTCTTCTTCTTCTTCCCATCTTTGCGTCTGTGGCCCGAGCCCGAGTCGTTGGACTTGTCATCCCTTGGCTCGTTGACGAAGGACTCCTTCTCCTTGTCGTTGATCACGATTCCCTTCCATTTAGGATCCATCTCTTCGGGCGGTTAGTCCCTTTGTGAAGAGAACGGCTCCGATACCAATTGAGAGCACCTAGAGGGGGGGGGGTGAATAGGTGATCCTGTGAAACTTGAAAACTTAAGCCACAAAACTTGGTTTATCGTTAGCACAATAGTTGCCAAGTGGCTAGATAGGAATCCTCAACAAAATACAATAACCAACAAAGATCAATCACAGAGATGACACGGTGGTTATCCCGTGGTTCGGCCAAGACCAACGCTTGCCTACTCCACGTTGTGGCGTCCCAACGGACGAGGGTTGCAATCAACCCCTCTCAAGCGGTCCAAAGACCCACTTGAATACCACGGTGTTTTGCTTTGCTTGTCTTTATCCCACTTGCGAGGAATCTCCACAAACTGGAGTCTCTCGCCCTTACACTTAAAGTTCACAAAGAAGCACGGAGTAAGGGAGGGAAGCAACACACACAAATCCACAGCAAAATGCGCACACACACGGCCAAGAATCGAGCTCAAAAGACTATCTCAAAGTTCTCACTAGAACGGAGCTCGAATCACTGAGAATGACAAACGAATGCGCAAAGACTGAGTGTGGATGATCAAGAATGCTCTAAGGTTGCTTGGGTATACTCCTCCATGCGCCTAGGGGGTCCCTTTTATAGCCCCAAGGCAGCTAGGAGCCGTTGAGAGCAATTCTGGAAGGCTGATCTTGCCTTCTGTCATTGGGCGCACCGGACAGTCCGGTGCACACCGGACACTGTCCGGTGCCTGATCTCCTTCCTAAAATGTCGCAGCCGACCGTTGCAGATCTGGGAGCCGTTGGCGCACCAGATATGTCCGGTGCACACCGGACAGTCCGGTGCCCCCTTCCGACCGTTGGCTCGGCCACGTGTCGCGCGCGGATTCCGCGGCCGACCGTTGGCCCGGCCGACCGTTGGCTCACCGGACAGTCCGGTGCACACCGGACAGTCCGGTGAATTTTAGCCGTACGCCGTCGGCGAATTCCCGAGAGCGGCCACTTCACGCCGAGTCAGCCTGGCGCACCGGACAGTCCGGTGCACCACCGGACAGTCCGGTGCTCCAGACCGAACAGCCTTTTGGCTGTACACAGCCAACTTTTCTCTGACTCGATTTCTCCTGTTTCAAGCACTTAGACACAATACATTAGTCTTCAAAACAATGTACTAAGTCTTAGAAACATACCTTTACTCTTGATTTGCACTTTGTCCATCCATGGGTATAGATTCACATTTAAGCACTTGTGTTGGCACTCAATCACCAAAATACTTAGAAATGGCCCAAGGGCACATTTCCCTTTCAAGTCTTTAACAAGTCCACTGGACTAGTTGAAGTTTCTTGTGACATTGTGTTTGATGAGACTAACGGCTCTCAAGAAGACAAGTTGATCTTGATGAGTTAGATGATGAAGAGGCTCCATGCGTCGCGCTAAGGAACATGTCCATTGGGGATGTGTGTCCTAAGGAATCCGAAGAGCCTCCACAAGCACAAGATCAACCATCATCTTTCATACAAGCATCTCCACCAACCCAAGATGAGGATCAAGCTCAAGATGATGAAAATGAAGATCAAGAAGAGCCACCTCAAGAGGAGGACAATGATCAAGGGAGAGATGCCAATAATCAAGACAAGGAAGATGATGAGGATCCAAGACCGCCACACCGAAGAGTCCACCAAGCGATACAACGAGATCACCCCGTGAACTCCATCCTCGGCGATATTCATAAGGGGGTAACCACTCGATCTCGTGTCGCTCACTTTTGTGAACATTACTCTTTTGTGTCTTCTATTGAGCCATACAGGGTGGAAGATGCATTAAGAGATTTGGATTGGGTGTTGGCGATGCAAGAGGAACTCAACAATTTCACGAGGAATGAGGTATGGCATCTTGTTCCACGTCCTAATCAAAATGTTGTAGGAACCAAGTGGGTCTTCCGCAAGAAGCAAGATGAGCATGGTGTGGTGACAAGGAACAAAGCCCGACTTGTGGCCAAGGGATATTCACAAGTCGAAGGTTTGGATTTCGATGAAACCTATGCACCCATAGCTAGGCTTGAGTCAATTCGTATATTACTTGCCTATGCTACTTACCATGGCTTTAAGCTCTATCAAATGGACGTGAAAAGTGCCTTCCTCAATGGACCAATCAAGGAAGAGGTCTATGTTGAGCAACCTCTCGGCTTTGAAGATAGTGAGTACCCTAATCATGTCTTTAAACTCTCTAAGGCGCTTTATGGGCTCAAGCAAGCCCCAAGAGCATGGTATGAATGCCTAAGAGATTTTCTTATCTCTAATGGCTTCAAAGTCGGAAAAGCCAATCCTACTCTCTTTACTAAAACTATTGCAAATGATTTGTTTGTATGCCAAATTTATGTTGATGATATCATATTTGGGTCTACTAACAAATCTACATGTGAAGAGTTTAGTAGGATCATGATTCGATAATTCGAGATGTCTATGATGGGAGAGTTGAAGTATTTCCTAGGATTTCAAGTCAAGCAACTCCAAGAGGGCACCTTCATCATCCAAACGAAGTACATTCAAGACATACTCACCAAGTTTGGGATAAAGGATGCCAAGCCCATCAAGACACCCATGGGAACCAATGGGCATCTCGACCTCGACACGGGAGGTAAATCCGTATATCAAAAGGTATACCGATCGATGATAGGATCTCTACTTTATTTATGTGCATCTCGACCGGATATTATGCTTTCTGTATGCATGTGTGCAAGATTTCAAGCCGATCCTAAGGAAGTTCACCTTAGGGCCGTAAAACGAATCTTGAGATATTTAGTTCATACACCTAAGTTTGGTCTTTGATACCCCAAGGGATCCACTTTTGATTTAATAGGATATTCAGATGCTGATTGGGCAAGGTGTAAAATTGATAGAAAGAGCACATCAGGGACTTGTCAGTTCTTGGGAAGATCCCTGGTGTCTTGGGCTTCAAAGAAACAAAATTCAGTAGCTCTTTCTACCGCCGAAGCCGAGTACATTGCCGCAGGGCATTGTTGCGCGCAATTGCTTTGGATGAGGCAAACCCTTAGGGACTATGGTTACAAATTAACCAAAGTCCCTCTCCTATGTGATAATGAGAGTGCAATCCGCATGGCGGATAATCCCGTTGAACACAGCCGCACTAAGCACATAGCCATTCAGTATCACTTTTTGAGGGATCACCAACAAAGGGGGGATATCGAGATTGCTTATGTTAGCACCAAAGAACAATTATCCGATATCTTTACCAAACCACTAGATGAGAAAACTTTTACCAAACTTAGGCATGAGCTAAACATTCTTGATTCTAGGAACTTTGATTGATTCCTTGCACACATAGCTCATTTATACCTTTGATCATATCTCTTTCATGTGCTATGACTAATGTGTTTTTCAAGTGTATTTCATGCTAAGTCATAGATTGAAAGGGAAATGGAGTCTTCGGCGAAGACAAGGCTTCCACTCCACTCCATCGTAATATTTTTTCTTCACCGACACTCCGCCTCGCTCTCCACTTTGGTATAATCCTTCACTCACATATTGTTTGCCAAAGGGGGAGATAAAGTAAAAGGGCTCATATTTCACTCACAAGTATCCGTTTTTGGCGATTCATGCCAAAGGGGGAGAAAGTATTAGCCCAAAGCAAAAGGACCGCACCACCACCAAATTTCAAAAATGTTCAACTTGTATTTAAGAAGTTTTTCAATTGGTATCTTATTTTTGATATAATTTCAAATTGGTATGACCTCCTTCAAAATTAATATCTAAAACCCTCTTGAACACTAAGAGGAGAATTTTATTGAGGGGAAGTTTTGTTTAGTCAAAGGAAAAGCATTTGAAACAGGGGGAGAAAATTTCAAATCTTGAAAATGCTTCTTGAAATCTTATTTATATACCTTTGACTATTTGCAAAATACTTTGAAAAAGAATTTCAAAAACATTTGCAAAAACAAAACAAGTGGTGCAAGCGTGATCCAAAATGTTAAAATGAAGAAAGCAATCCATGCATATCTTATGAAAATGTAAATTGGCTTAATTCTAAGTAACCTTTGCACTTACCTTATGCAAACTAGTTCAATTCTGCACTTATATATTTGATTTGGTTTGTGTTGGCATCAATCACCAAAAAGGGGGAGATTGAAAGGGAAATAGGCTAAAACCTTTTCCTAAAATGATTTTGGTGGTTGAATTGCTCAACACAAATAATTGGACTAACTAGTTTGCTCTAGATTAAAAGTTCTACAGGTGCCAAAGGTTCAACACAAACCAATAAAAAGTCCAAGATTGGGTTCAAAAGAAAGGAGCAAAAGAAAACCGAAGGCTGCCCTGGTCTGGCGCCGGACTGTCCGGTGTGCCACCGGACAGTGTCCGGTGCACCAGGGTGAATCCACTCGAACTGCTCAGCTTCGGGTTTCTGGAAATAGCTCTCCGCTATAATTCACCGGACGGTCCGGTGTGCCATGCGGAGCAACGACTACTGCGCCAACGGTCGAGTTCAACGGTCGGCTGACAACGCTATAGTGCGGACTGCGCGAGCAGAAGTCAGAGCAGGCGCTAGAAGGCGCACCGAACAGTGAACAGTGACTGTCCGGTGCACCACCGGACTGTCCGGTGGTCCCACATGTCAGAGCTCCAACGGTCAAACCCTAACGGTTGGGTGACGTGGCTGGCACACCGGACAGTGTCCGGTGGCGCACCGGACTGTTCGGTGCGCCCTTCGACAACAGCCTTCCCCAACGACCAATTTGGTGGTTGGGGCTATAAATACCCCCCAACCACCACACTTCAAGGCATCTAAGTTTTCAGCCAACACATTCAATACAAGAGCTAGTGCATTCAATGCAAGACACAATTAGAGTGAATCAAAATCTCTCCAAGTCTCAATTCCACTCAAAGCAATAGTGACTAGAAGAGAGAGAGTTTTGTCGTGTTCTTTTGAGCTCTTGCGCTTGGATCGCTTTTCTTCTTCCCCATTTCTTGTTTCTAAGACATTTGTAATCAAAGCAAGAGACACCAATTGTGTGGTGGTCCTTGTGGGGACTAAGTGTCCCAATTGATTGAGAAGAGAAGCTCACTCGGTCTAGGTGACCGTTTGAGAGAGGGAAAGAGTTGAAAGAGACCCGGTCTTTGTGACCACCTCAATGGGGAGTAGGTTTGCAAGAACCGAACCTCGGTAAAACAAATCATCGTATCACACTCTTCATTTGCTTGTGATTTGTTTTTCACCCTCTCTTTCAGACTCACTTTTATTTCTAACGCTAACCTCGGCTTGTAGTGGTGCTTAAAGTTTATAAATTCCAGATTTGCCGATTCACCCCCTCTAGGCGAATTTCAGTAGTTCACAAAAGTCAACCACACATAACATAGTAACTCAAGTTAAAAAACAATACCCTACAACTATTACTTAAAGCTCAGTGTGGTCACACATGGCATTATGATCACTCATCACTGTCAATATATTCGTTCTCTTCATCATCCTACTACTGACCTTTCCCCTGTATGTCCATGCCATCCTACAATTTTGCATACAGAAACACAAAATATAATGTCGCATATATAAATAGGGGATACATCATGTGGGCTAGCTAACAACATAAAAACGAGTTATACCATATTTAAATACGGTATAATCCCATATTAATACGGGATAAACGAAAACAACTAGGATATGGTCCAAACCGTTTTGTTTTTCTCATCCTTTTTCCGTATCGTTTTCACGTTTGTTCGAAAATATGAATTTGAGCAGAGCAAATGTAGAAATCGGTGTGCAACGGAACGAGATTTTCTCCAGCCATTTAAGTCCCTAGTGGCTAGTTGTAGTGGAGCCGTACCTTTGGGACCAATCTTGCCCAAAGGAAGAGCCAACCATATTCCTTAGTCTGTAGGTGCTCCTATACTTATCTAAGTCAACAACTTTGTTTTCTTCATGAAGGAGGCCTAAAGAGGGTCCCAAGACTCGACCATTGGTTAGGACTTAGAGGCCAGGGACCTTTAAGGTCTCTAGTTTGTGATTGATAGTCCTATAAATATATGAGAACCCCATAGTATGGAGAGCCTGGGGGGTTTAGGCCATCTCCAGCAGGTCATGTAAACGGTCGTGCAAAATATTATTTTGCACTGTAGATTGCACTGTTTGCAGAGTGAAGTTTAAAATATGGAGTGAGATAGAGAGTGGAATAGAGAGTCTGTTGAAGATAGTCTTAAGAGCCCAAGTCTCCGTTATAAGGCTAAAGAGCCATATAAGTTCGATAGACATGAGATTGAGTCTCTCAGTATGATATCCTTTTACCATAGCTAGGATCAAGGTAGGTATCCAAGGGTAGGTCTTGGGGGCACGTGGCTAACACTGTTGAGTATGATGGATTCTTATGTTAAAATATAATTTAAGTGATATTGAGAAAAGAAAAATTTATAGAAGTGAGAATATCAAGTATTTTGAGAAAAAGTGAATCTTATAAGATAACCTCTACTCCTTTAAGGGTCGTACGTAACACGCAAAACATGTAGATTTGTTTTACCCACGCCTCGCCTAATAACTAGATAAAATAAGCTTTACTTCTTATTTACACAACTAATTATGTAACCATCACAAGCGCTTTATCCTCTTTCACCCCACTGTTGCCGTTGTATATTAACTCCTAACTTCTCATCTCTTAACCCGTCTTTGCATCTCTCACCCAAATTCTTCTGTGCCTTCGACTAGCCAGCTGCTACCGCCGCACCGCCGCTTTTACCTGTCTCGTCGACAAGCGCTTTAAACCGCCGCTATACGCCTCTATAGGCAGATGAGTAAGAACAACAGAGGGAGAGAGAAAGAGGCGTCGTCGCCGGTGTTGCGTGGCTAGGAGGAGGAGACGACTCAGATTCTAAGTTTAGTTATGCATGGTTATTGACAAAAAATCATAAATATATTAAAGTCGATAATAAAATTAGTTTTCTTAATTATTGTGCTGTAATGAATGTTTATGTGCAGCCACAACGTATACTAGTTTATTTTAGGAGTGATGAGTCTCAAATTCTAGTATCCCTCTGCTCAGGCCTCAGGGGCTTCTTTAACCGTTACAAAATTCAACAAGTACCTTTCAGTCATCATCGTCGTAAAAAAAGGGCGAACAATTAAACACAGAAGCGAAGAAAACGAACGAATTGCCGCTGAATCCTTAAGAACAGACGACGATCTGACCCGCGGGCCTCTCGTCCCCTTCTTCCTGCACTTCAGGTCTGCAACCATCATCTATCTGGCTTCCTATTCCGCTTGGTCGCTTCCCTCCCTCCCTCGTCCTGCTCGCGCGCGGAGTGAGCCTACACCACAGGGAGAAGCAGGCGCCAACCGTGACACCGAGGGTACCTAACTGGAGGCCGGTGATCTCCGGTTCCGGCGGCGGAGATGGGGTCGTCGTCGCGGATCTTCGAGTACTTCGTAGTGTGCGGGCTGGGCCCGGAGATCCGGTCCCTGGATGGCATCAAGGGTTTCCATGGCGTTGAGGAGATGTACATGTCGGCCTTCCTTGACCAGTTCCCGCCGTCCAACCACGCTCTGTACCCTCCTCCTCCTCCGCAGCTCCCCACCGTGAGTTCGCAGATCCCGCCTCTCCTCCCTTCCCCTCGCCCCGTTAATTCGATGGAGCGTCGATCTGCTTTGGGTTATTTCCGGCCGAATTCCCGGCAGAGTAGAATGGATCGAATTGGCGATCACCGAAACACGCGCATTCAGCATCGGCATTTGGTTAGGGGTGGCTTATTGCTCATTTCGATAAAAAGAACACTGATTGTGAGTGAATCATGTTGCTTTATGCAGCGGGCTTATTACTAGCATCATGTATTTATGTGGCTGCCTCACTGGCATAGTAGTGATGAAATTTTTAGTCTGCTGCAGAACATGCTTTCTCTGCACCTGCTTGCTGAACTCAGTAGTCTGCTGCTCCCCTGTGCCTGCATGTTGGCCCTCCTGCAGGGCTCATGCTGCACTGCTGCTGCATGCTTGCTTGGTCGTTGACTGGTTGTGGATGTGTTTTTACTTAAATGATATCTAATTTCTCTTTAAATTGAGAAACTGCTCCTTTTTCCTTTGGATTCGTGAATCTCATCCTATATAACATTGACTGGTCACAAATGCAGTGTGTTTTGCCAGCGGGAGTAAGAATATATTCTTCAGGGCTGGACACAGATGATGTCTCAACTTATCCACGTAGTTATCCTATAGTTTTAACAGGTACATGCCATAGACATTCAGATCTATAGGTCTGGTTGAAAAATAATATTTTGTATAAATTCGAACCTTATGGTCAAAACTGCTATTGCTTGCTGTATACGGGAAAATTCGTTCAATGCCACTCCTTAACCATCTAGAAAATGCCCCTCGCTAGTAAGTCATCTAGAAAACACTCTTAGCTAATGCGATTCTTCTCGCATTATAACACCTTGTCTATTTGGTCTTATTTAATTTTATTTCTAATCTGAAACTAACTTAAAAATGATAAATATTTGTAATCTGAAATTATGATATTAAAACTTATCAATTCCAAAAAAAATAGTTAAGTTCCCAGAAGACTGGTTTGTATGGTGCAATTGGAAAAAATAGTTTTGGTTGTGGTAAAAAATAGCAAAATGTACTCGTATGCAGAATTTAAACATTTAGATTTTGTTGTGTAGAAAACTCGTATTCCTGGTCTTTGTTCCATACCATTTTTAAGTTAATTTCAGATTAAAAATAAAAAGAAATCAGACCAACTATATAAGGTGCTATAATGTGAGAAGAATTGCATTATCGAGGGGCATTTCCTAGCCGTCTTACTATCGAGGGGCATTTCCTAGCCGTCTTAGAATGAGTGGCATCGAACGAATTTTCCCGTTGTATACAGGTCATCCTTTTAACTATGTTGTGATTTCTTGTAGAGGGAGATGGCTCAAAAATTTATGTCAGTTGTATTGCATTTCGGGATCCTATTTGTGAAGACATAATTGAGGCTTACCAAATTCCGGCGAATTCGTTTGCTGATAAATGCATCTGCCTTGTGTCCCATTCTCCTAGTTTCCAAGTCCTTCGTGATGCCCTTGAGGAAATATTTGTTCTTTGTTTTTCTCCTTCAGGGTGCAGGTAAATTTAGTATTCATGTACTTTGTGTGTGCTTGTTTCAAGTTTCAACTACCTCACCATTTAATTTTGTGTTATCGGGTTTCAGCAAGCCTTTGTGGGACATAATATCTCATATGGTGTCACATGTGACATTACCCACACCAGGAAAGAATCGTGTCTTATTTGCCATTGAGAATTGTCTTCTTTCTGCGGAAGCTCCTCCAAAAGAATGGCTTCCCCATGCTGATGTATGTTTCCTGTTTCCATTTGTTCTTACGCTATTCAGCCTTGTTTCCAATATAATTCATATGTTAAACTGAATACATTCATTTTATTCACATCAGACTGGTTAAGTTTTTCTGTGCCTGCAGATATCATTCCAGCCATTGGTGCAGTGTCTGGATGTTGATAAACTAATACTTCTCTTTACAGCTGTCCTGCTTGAAAGAAGGATATTGCTTCGATCAAATAAGTATTTGATTGTTCTGTCCCCACTTCCCACTTAGCTACTTTGATCATTTTGCTCCTCCTATCAGTTCATCCTTATTTAGCCTACTCCAATTTACTTGGGACTAAAGTCCCTTGCTTATCTGTTCACCCTTGTCTCTGCATGTCATAGTCACATAAGTGAAGGAACCGTTTCATTGCATATGTTACCTCAACCTGAAAGAGTTCTTGACACATTCGCCACCATTAATGATGAAATTATTATGCGTTTGATAGTCTTCTCGTTGATTGATAATGCAGGTATACTCTACTGACTCTAGTTTCAGAAGCCATTTGCCATTTAATATACCCAATTAGGTGGCAGGTAGGTTTCAATCAAATATGCGATTTCATAAACTTTCACTGGACTTGAAAAGCATCTTGTAAAACAATTGCTGTGATTGAGGAATTCATTCATGTCTGTATCCATAATTCGTGCTGATAATATGCTCCTAATCATGGTGTGACTTCATATAGCTTATTCTGTTTGCTGCAGCATGTCTATATTCCAATAATATTCTCTAGTGGGGTTGATTACATTGATGCCCCGACACCCTACATGATGGGGCTTCATTCTGGTGTTGACACATCTGCAGTGACAATGGATGGTGTAAGTTGTAAAATTAGGACGAGGTTTTCCATTTGCTAAACTTTTGGTCTTGCTCTTTTTCTCTTGTAGTGATATATCAGTATATCAGTTCTCATTTAGTTGGTATGAAAGGGATTTTTTCTATCTTTTTTATTAAAAGGTAGTTTTGGTTGCCTTGATATTCACAGCTGTTTGAATGCGACATCTTCATTCTATTTGATTTGCAACATAAAAGTAGGAGGTGTGTGCAACACGTTAATAAACTTCCAAAGTGATAATGCTTGCTTGACTTTGAACATATTTGATTTTTTGCAGAATTTGTAAGTATACTAATATCTAGAGCTTGATGGCACTAGGTTTCCTTCCAGATGTGTTAATAATTTCCATTGTGGTAATATGACTACTTCTAATCAAGCATAATTTTGTATCGAATCAAAGTAACTTTAATTAGTTAAGTACATATTCAAAGTACTCTTATGAGAAGTTCTTTTTGGTTATGTTTGTGCATGCTTAAACTAAAAGTTTCTTTTGTTGCCTATATTTAGCTGTTTTCTAAACATGGTGTAATTGTCTTTTTCTTTTTGGTTTGGCAACAAATACATGCATTAATCTACACACTTGACACATTCTCGATTATACCAAATTAATGCATTTCACCATTGTTATGATAAGGTATATGACTGCAGGTAGTGGTGGTAGATCTCGAATACAACCGTATAACAATAACGGAAGAAATTCCTCCAATACCAGAAACTGAACATAACTTTCTTCGTGTTGAGATTTTAAAATTACTACAACCCAATGTCATGGGAATTGATTTCATGAAAATCAATCTTGCCAATATGGGTGACCTAAGGGCTGGCACAAAATCATGGAGTCAGGAACATGATTTCCAACTTAGGTAATTCTGTTCTCTTTTCCTATGCTTTCCATGCTCTGCTTAAATACCGCCTTAGATAGGCATAAAGATATGTGGGTTGCTAGCACATTTAATTACTGCACCATCATATGCACATGCACTAGATATTTGGATTATTTTCACCATTTTCTGTGTCACATGGTACCAGAATCAGTGGGAATAAACTATTTTGTCACAAGCAACACAGGAACTACTGGAAACTGGAAAGCATAATATGTTCATCTTCATCCTTAGTCAGGGACCTTAGAATCCTTTGTGATGTTACTCCCAGTGCTTCACGATATTTATCCATTCTCCTGGGAATCATTATTTTTAAGTCTTAGAGTTTAGTTTTTTGTATTATTTCCACTCTGCCGTTTGATCCGTGAAAGAAGTTAAATTGTTTCAGCATTACATTCAGTAGGAGCATATTTTATTAGTTGATATTCTGTTTTTATGCAGGCTGATATTTTTGAGATTCTTTGCACAGATCCTGAGTGGTTATCGTAACTTCATTGTAAGCCATCATGTCTAGTAACTTCTGAAGCAGCTATTTATAATTTTCGTGACTTAGGAGTACCTTTTCCCCCCATTGTCAGGATACTACTTCAGCGACTGGTTTCAATTCTCAAGCTTTTCTTAAAAAGCGTTCTCGAGCAACTAACCAGCCTGTCGACTCCATGTCAATGGTATGCTTCCAACTTGTGCTTACTCTTTTTTATTTTCTTTTTCATGCTTTCATAATTGTTAGTGTACAGCTGAGATGTCTGAAGAAATAATTCAAAGAAACGGTGATCATGGGAAAGTTCGTTTTGTTTCCTCAACTGTTGTTGTAATTTTCTTTATGTGGTATTTTGTCTGTCTGTTTTTTATGTGATGGGGTAAAGCTTTTAATTGTTATCCTGTAGGATTTCAAGAAGAGACCTAGCTGCATGTTTCTAAAGCTAAACTATGTTAGTTATCATAAACTACATTATGCAATCTTTATAAGATTCTATGTTTATTGGTCACTATTATCAAACAGGCAAAGAAGGGTGGTTTAGTAGATACAAATATATGAGCAAGAGACAAATTTGGGGCTTGTTTGGCAGGGCTCTAAAAAACTCGTCCGGGGAGGGAAAGACCGCCCTCCCGGTATTATATTAAGAAGAGATTGAAGCATGGTTCCAACGGAGAAAATCCCTGAACCCTGCCCTCCATCACTAGCGGGCCGTCACTGTTTGGCAGAGCACTAGATGAGCTCCACAATAGAACTATGTGGATCCCTGCCAAACAGTTGAGCTCTAAGACGTTTATAGAGTGGAAGATCACTGGAGCACCCCTAACTGTAGTATAAAAATGAAGAGACCGAAACTTGTTCGTTCTCAATGCCTCTCACTCCCACATGCTCTCGCTCCACCGATAAACCCCAGGGCGCTGCCACTAACCCCCTCACCACTAGAAGAAACTGAAGATGGTGAAATTGTTTTCTAGACCGATGCCTCCTAACCATAGTCACAATGATTTCGGGTCGAGGTACAGGGTTGTGGAACGTGGTACACTATTTGGATTTTGGAAGAGGTTCTTACACTTTGGGTCAAAAATGAACCCGCAAACCCGGGTCAGGGTCAACGAACCCAGGTCGAGGGTTGAAGGCATTGGACCGTTTTATGTGACTATTATCCTAACCACCGCCTCCTCAATGTTGTGCCTTTGTGCTTGGGCGCCGTCATGCTAGACAACCATCACAAGGTAGTTACTAGAAGGGAGATGAAGTCTCCTGTCCGTTGTTGCAAAGATAGCTTGGCACCGAGCTGTTGCAGGGAGGATTCATGGCTGAGCAACTCACATCGACCATGTCACCCACAAAGTTGAGATTCATAATTCCATATCCATGGTTGCTATATGATTTGGTAATTTTTGGTACTGTATTTGTGGGTCTTGGTTAGGGTTGTATTGACTGTGGTTTGTGCCTTTGTGCATGTGATTTTAGTTCAAACTAGAAAATGATATGATGCAAGTGGATTATTTGTACTATTGTCAAAAATTTCATTGTGCTTGTTAGCCATCTTACCGTGCAATTTCACTAGTGATCATTCTTTCTTGCCCTGGATCAATGGTCCATTTTTGAAATGTTTGCCAAAAAGGAGTCCACAACAATCCTGATTAGCACTTCAACTATTAGAGCATCTCTATTAGAGATATATGTAGTCTAATAAATGTATATCGCGTAACATGTCGTCCAAGTTCTACTTTGACTGTATATATGAAAACCACCTCCCTAATGGGTGTGAGATGTTCCCATATTTTTCTACATGGTATCAAATAGCCTAGGTCCCTTCTAACTCCTTCCTCTACCCTAACTTCTCTATCGTGCCACCGAATCCACGGCCATGCAGCCACCTACCTTGCGACGCCTCTACGCGTGACTTCTTTGCTTGCGGGTCCTTCTCCCCGTGCATGATCCCCTTCAGTACGCTTGTTCGCGTGTCTCCCAATTATGGCTCCGCATTGCTCGATCTGTCCGCCCCTCCCGATCTATCGCCGACTGGTTTTCCTCCTCACCGCGATGTCGACCAAGAAACGCCATGGACAATCTCCCCGCAGAGCTGATCGCCATCATTCCCTGCGCGACGATCGTGGCCTGCTCTCATATTCTTGTCTCCCTCGATCTGAAACACCCAAACTTCCACAAGTGGGCGCCCTTCTTTTAAGTTCATGCCAGAGAAATTCGGACTTCGCGGCCACATCGACGGTGCTGTCGTGGCCAATCCCAATGATCCCCGGTGGGTAATGGATGATTCTTGTCTACGTCAACAATTGGCTTCTCGGATCTATTGCCGCCGAGGTCTAGGACCTTGCCATGACGCAAGATCAATTGACATGCTTGCTTTGGGTCATTGTTGAGGGCCTCCTGGCCAACAAGGAGTCCTGCGCCATTTTCCTACATTAGGAATCCTCCTCTATGAAATAGGAGACCTCTCCATTAACAACTACTGACAGTGCATGAAGGCTGTAGCCAATGCCCCGCACGATGTTGGCCATGCTATCTCACCGTCGCAATTGGTTCTCAACCTCCTCCGCGGCCGCAACCCACGCTTCTCCAGCATAGAAAACAAGATACCATGCCACTTCCCGACTTAAAACACTGTAGGTGAGAAGCTCAACTTCAAGAAATTTTGCCTTGCAAATGAGCACAAGTTTTCCTTTGAGATTGCTCTACCTGCAGCATGGCTTGCTGCTCTGCTGCCTCTGCGTTCTTCGGTGCGCCACAAGGTCAAGGCGGTCAGCAGAACTCTAATCGCCGCAACAACAAGAATGGCAGCAGTGGGGGTAGGAACAACCACCACCAGAAGCAACAGCCATGGTTTCAGTGTCAGCAGCTGGCCTGGCACAGGCAGGGTGTCCTTGCTCCCTCTTCTCTGTCAGTTTGTCTATCACTGTGGGCAATGTTCACTCTATAACTGTTCCATTAAATTTGATGCTTCTGTTTTTTTTCTGTCAAGGACATGCAGAAAAGGTGTTAATACATTCATTGTTCTGTGTGTTCAAATCTAAATGTCAATGAAATTGGCCTGGAACGAGTACTTAAATATCATTTTGTTTGGCAGATTATGCAGTTTTTGGAGACTCAAGGGTTCTTGGATTATCTGGAGAGATGCAACACTGCAGAAGAAAATGCCCACAACCTTCTCGATAAGTTGCAGGATGCAACCGGAAGAGGACAAAACCCTCTAACCATATTTCCTTCTCAAGTTTCTGATCCTGAGATTATAACAATAGCCAATCCTGAGATTGAAGGTTCAAGTACTGATTCATTTTTTATTATTATGCACTTATTCTCTCCATTTATATTGTAACACTTAATTGTGTGTTCTAGTAATTCAAGCTCTACATTAGAATCAAAGGTACACTGTACACCAGTTTAAAGCATAAACCACAGGGCATCATACATTTTCACTGAATGGATCATGTTATCTACTCTCGGTACCAGTAACATTTACAGCATACTGCTGCATTGTCAATTGGAGTAATGTTAGCATCATATCATCTAAAAAAGGGCACACTTAGAACAATGCGATTTATCATGCGTGAAATGTCTTTTGTGCGCGTGGCACGTGTGGAACGCACTTGTGCCACATGCACAAAATTTTTCTGGCGTTTCTCTCCTTGCACCTTTCAGGGCCAGGCTGTGGCGTTGAGTCATGGTCTGCGATCTGTACAAGCAGTGGCGGACGCAGGACAAAATTCTAGGTGGGGCGACAACCTTTTTGGCTGCCCTAGGGGAGAGTTGGAGAGGGAAAAGGGGCAAGACGGCGGCGGGGAGCGGGGCGCTGGGGCGGAGCGGCCGCTTTAGCGCATCGCTGTGGCAAGTTCGCGAGTCCGCCACGAAATGGCGACGGTGAGGCGACAATAAGCGGGGGGTAGTGAGGGCAGGTGACGTGGCAGTGGTAGGCGGCGGCGGCGATACGACAAGGCGGCAGCAACAAGCGACAACCATTGCAGCATTGTGATGGCACGGCGGGAATCCAGTGAGCTAGCGAGGTGACGCCGTGGTGCCAAAGTAGGATCCCACCGACAGCCTGCCCGTCTGTTGGTGTGGACTAGGAGGCAAAGTAGCAGAGCTGCGTGCGGGATCCCGACGAGTTGATGAGTGACGAGGAGGCAAGGTGGTGCTGACAGGGACGGGTTAGGTCACTCACTAACCGATCAGTCGATGACCGAACGAGTGAGTGAGCCACGAGTGGGTTAACGCTAGGGGAGAGAATCGAATGACTAGAGTGGGGAGTGGGCTGAACATTGGAGCACCGAGAAAAAGTTAGATCTAAACCTAGTTTTCATTAGATTTGACGGCATCTTTTGTTGTATATCTAAACCTAGGCATAAGAGGTTATAAAAAATGAAGTGGGGCCATGGCCCACCTTGCCCACCCCTTGCATCACAAGGAGGTGGAGCAGCTGTGCCTGTGCCTCACCGTGCTCAACGTTACTCGCCTCGCTCCACCACCTTTGCTTACACTGGCACGACTCTGCATGGCTACTGCTGCTGTCCGCATCTCGCTGAACCCTGTGTTGCTACCTGCTCTACCTCTTCGTCGCCGAGGACAAGAACTACATGAAAGTAGGGAAGTTGGTGCTGCTGCTGGAAGACGCATGGCTAGCACCCGGAGCCCAGATCTACTTCACCATGCAATGGGAATTCAATGGTGCTGCTGCTCACAGAAGGGAAGGAACAGGGTGTTTCACTTACAGGCTGGTCCCACTGGGACGACGTGTGCTGTTACTGTTATCCCATCATCCGCATTTCTCCAATCAAACACAAATATTGAACAGTTCCATCCCTTCAAACAAACATCAACACAAAACCATTCCATCCCTCAAACTAGGGTTGGACTGATCCCATCCATCTCGCTCTCCAACCAAATGGACCTAAAGTATCCGCCTAACTATCTTATTTTCTAATTTCCTCACATTGAGGTCCATGGTTGATCTGTAATGCTTGACAATCAAGGACTTATGATGGAACAGGGTGTTTCTAGTGTTTTCGGAAAGATAATTAATCTTATATCTGTATGCAGGACTAGACAATAGACACTGCTATAAGAGGTTTCCAGCAAATGCAAGAACAGAAGAACAAGAAGAAAAACGTAAGTCGATTCTAGCGTTAGCTAGTGGGGCTAGTAAGCAAGTACCGAGGTAAGAAGACATGCTTGAAAAGTTTTTGCTGTTATTTTTTTCCTGATGTATGCATTATTGTTGCAAATTGCAATCACATTCATTTTCAGTTCTCCTTCTATCCGAGTAAATGGGGGCCCAAAGGCAGAAAGTCTGAGCCCAAGAGAGAGGGCGGTAAGACATCCTGATATGTGAAATAATCTATAACATTGACCCCTAACATGGATAACAGCATAACAATCTTTTGTGCATATTTTGTTATTTGGGTCAACAGGCTGAGAGAGAAAGGATGGTTCTGGACATAAAAGTGAAGCTCCAGGTATTGCCTTCATCTCTATTAACCCAACCGCAACACATTGGGTTTCATCATTCATGCACTTTTTAGCATGTATTAAACTGCTGTCATAAGCATTATACAAAGCTATTGTGGATTATGGAAATTATGTCCAAATCTTTTCATGGATTTATTTTTCTTAAAAATGACCTAATTAATTTGCAAACAACTAAAGTCCCTGAAACCAAAATTAAACAAGAATTGAGACTCAAGTTGGAATCTTATCTTGTAACATTTCAATTTAAAGCCCAAGTAACCAAGCTACTATTGACACATTGAAGTTAATATAGATATTTTTATATTAGTTCTTTGGCGAACTGATAAATCTTGGAAAGGGCCTCTAGCTGAGTTGGTTAGACCGTCTGAGTAGCACTTCTTAGGTCCTGAGTTTGACGCCAAAGCGTAGGTCTAAGGCTTGGCTCCTATTGCGGTCGTTCTCACATGGGCTATGGTGCCATTGTGTATGGGTGGAGCAGCAGGGGATCGGGGGTTCTCCCGATTTGTGCGAGAAGATTTTCTTTTTAATACAATGCCCGGGGGTTTTCTTACCTCCGCAGGTTGAGTTTTTTGAACAGATAAATTTGATTCTTTATATGTTGTGAAAGCTTTGACTTTTATGTTGATAGTTTCAACTTTAAGAATCTTTCCGTTTCAACTTTTGTGAAACCAAAGCTCAACCATGAAATAACCTAGAGTAAAGGAAGATGTTTAGATGGTACTATTTTCTATAAGTGTCATGGGCTTTCGTCACTGATATTGCTTAGCGGTGTTTTCTGTACTGGTATAAATTTAGCATGTAGTTTTGTTCCTGAGGCAAAATTCTGCAATACAATAATTATGCCTGTAATTCTAGAATGTAATTTTGCTGTTCTATTTTTTGTGCAAACTTTTGTGTAGGCCGCACAAACTCTTCGGTTAAGTACGAAGTACTGTTCTGATTGTCTCTTCCTAGGGCAGAGAATTTTTTTCTCGAACACATAGGAGAGCTGCACATCATTTAATTAAGAGGAGAAAAAGTCCAAAATGGTCTAAAGTACAAAGCCTAAATGGCAAGAAAAACACACCCACTAACCACCTGCCCTGCAACAATGCTCCAGCCTCCTCCTGTTATGACCGGCAGCCCAACAGCCCTAATAAAATCAGCTAGTTTGTTTAGATGGATAAGTATCAATTAGTTTGTTTAGATGGATAATCATTAGCTAGTTTGTTTAAATGGATAAACATTAGTTTGGAACTCCTAGATAGAGTTGGTTAGTTTGTTAGGGGCTGCTATTACAGCCTATATATTGTACCCCTTTTTAAAGAAAGAATCAAGCAGTCAATTATCTTGACCGTGCTTCCCCCATCCCGTTACTGTTCACCACTGACAGCCCGACGGCGCCCAAGCGTCGGGGTCCTGGCCCTAGACCCCAAACCTACCACGACCTCCGTAACCCTAATCCCAACACCTCCATTGCTGAAATAACAGCAGGGATTCTAGAAGAGGCAACATCAAAACTGCAGGCAGATCCCACTCGCCACAAACACTACACAACATTATGGCACCATTATTGTTTATTATGTATGCACATAAGCATGTTATTACTAAGACCATGCATATTGTCCCCAGGGACTCTGGCTTCGTCTTCTGAGACTAGGGGCAACTGAGGATCCTCTCTCATCTTTTGAATATGGCACCATCCTAGGTATTGTGAAATTTCAGTTTACTATTTGTCTGTTCCTTCCATACCCTCCCTGTATTTTTCCTAAGTTTCCTTTTGCAGCTTTGATTGAGTCTGACGCAGAAGGCATCGGGGGAAGTGGCTTTGTTGAATGCATCAGAGAGCATATTCATTCGGTAATCTGGATCTTAGGATCTTGCAATTGATAAATCTTTACTCGGGCACTTTCTAATGCACTTTATATCTTGCTGTACTATCTTTGTAGGGCTGGCAATGTCGCTTGACTGATGAACAATTCATTGCTGTAAAAGAATTGGTGAGTCAAATTTCTAATTCCCCATTTCTGCACCTCACAATGTGTAAATACTAGTTTCTCTTACAAGTTATAATTAATGATATATCTGCTCGAGTCATTGGCATGTCATATCCTGGATGCTAGGATGTAGCGTGAGGTGATAAGTCCAGCTGCCAGCAGCCGCCAGCCGCCCGGCTACCCCTCCCCTCTGTCCAACCACTTCAGCATGGAGGATTATGTCATTGAACTTTTAGTTTGTTTGGTTATTATGTTCAATGTGGACTTATCACCTATAATTGTTTGCTATGAAGTATGAACTTGAACTCTTAATCTCTAAAATACTGCTAATTACTAACTACTGACCATCGCCTAATTGGCACCTAGGCGCTCAGCTGGCCTCTGGCCTCGCCGTGGTAACATGATAACCTTGCTGGAGATGCTATCGCCTAATTGGCACCTAGGTGCCCAGCTGGCGTCTGGCCTCGCCGTGGTAACGTGATAACCTTGCTGGAGATACTTCTTGCAAGTCATTACCTTCCCTTTAGCCTTTAGGTCGGCTCTGATAATAGAGGTGAGGAGGAGCAACACAGAAGGGCCCTATAATAGATGGTTAGAGGGCAGCTGGCCTGCACAGAAGGTGTTGCTGCATCAGTGAACACCCAACAACAGCTTCACCATCTTCTTTGTCATGCCTTTTATTATTAGAATCTCTAGAAACTTCCTCAGTAGCATTAGCATTAGCAGATAAATCATTAGACAACAAAGAATCAATTGTGTTACAAATGCCTCTATTTTCAAAGCTAGATGAAGGTAAAAGAGTTGAAGGCAGCAGATTGATTTTGGCCCTTAGTTTAAGGTGAAGTTTAGTAAAAGGAAAAACTTCATCAAAGACAACATCATGAGAAATATAAATGCGCCCAGTGGATACTTCTAGAAACTTGCGCCCTTTATGCATGGTACTATAACCTAAGAAAACACAATGAATACACTAAAAACTGAAAAGACAATTTGCAAGTATTGTAAGGACACATATTTGGCCAGCATGCACACCAAAGACCTCAAAAAAGGAATAATAAGGGGTTTATAAGAGCAGCAGCAAAAGCTTCATCCCAGAACTTTAGAGGCATAAATGCATGCACAAGCAAAGATAGGCCAACCTTAACTATATGACGATGTTTTCTCTCAGTAGGACCATTTTGCTGATAAGTATGGGGACATGACACTAGATGCGTGATGCCTATTTTGGTGAAAACAAGTTCAAACACTGATACTCGCCGCTCCAACCAGTTTGGCCAGCAAGGATTTTGGTGTTGAAGCGACGCTCAATCATATTCTGAAACTTAAACAAATTTTCAAAGGCTCCAGACTTGAAGTTAAGCATATAAATCTAGGTAAACTTGCTAAATTCATCAATAAAACTGACACTATTTTTTGACCAACTGAATCAGACGCAGGGCCGTATACATCACAGAACACAAGTTAAAGAGGCTTAGATAAAACACTAGTTGATATAGGATATGAGAGCTGATGACTCTTTGCCTGTTGACAAGCATTACAGACTGATTCTTCTGACTCACTAGAACAAGAAATTTTGTTTTGACGGGCTAGTTTCTGAACAATATGAAAGGATAGATTTCTAAGACGACTATGCCACTGGTGAGGGGACATCTTGATTGCGCCAAGAGCCCCTCGCCAGATGTTTGGTAAGGGATAGAGACCATCTTTGCAATTACCATGAAGCAGAACCTTCCTCGTGCCTAGATCCTTAATCAGAAAATGATAGGGAAAATATTCAAGGGAGACATAATTGTCTTTGGAAGACTGTTGTACAGAAACTAGATTCTTTGTAGCATGAGGAACAGGTAAGAAATTATTGAGATGCAAGGTTTTCACAGGGGTATTAATAAGAACATGACTTCCCGTTGGCTGTGATGATCTGATCTATACCCTTGTACTTGTTCAAGACCGTCAGCTTGTCCAGATCACATGTGATGTGAATATGTGATCAGTCGTAGCCGTGTCGAGGCACCAGTTGGTGTCGACACTATAGCCATGAGTGGCCGTAGTAGCAATCTTGGTGTTGGAGTAGCTTTCATCGAAATGGTACCGACAATCTAGGGCAACATGCCCTACTTTGCCACAGACTTGGTAGATCTTGTCAGTCACCGGGTTTATGGACATCCATTAGACGAGGAGTAAGGACACACCTTGATGGCCACGACCACCAGGAGGACCACCACACCCTCTGCCTCGGCCACGGCCACGACCACGACAACAGTTGATGCCTCCGTGCCATCGATCAGCAGCATTAGCAGAAGCTTGATGGTCTCCATGAAGTAGATCCATCCTGGCGTTGAAGCTGAGAAGCTGGGAGGTGGCTTCAGCCACGGTGACCGACTCAACACGTCCTACCAGAGCAGATACCACCAGGATGTACTCTTCATCCAGTCCCGCTAGGATGTATGAGACAAGTTCTTCATCTATGTTCTTTGCAGATGCCATCTCATCTGCAAGAGACTTCATCTTGGTAAAATATTGTAGCAGAGTCATGTTACCTTTTCTGGTTGTTGCCAAGGCAATCCTTGTGTCCACAGTCCTTACTCTAGACTGTGATGCTTAGGTCTTCCAGAGCTCAGACCACACCTCTTGGGGGTTCTTGTAGTTTGAAACTTGACTCATGGCTTCTTGAGTCATGGAGGTCATAAGGAAACCGAGTATTTTCCGCAGGTTTAAGCTATTTGCGCGGACCTATTAGGCTGAGGAGGGCTAAGTGTATATAGGGAAAAATACTGTCATTAGGATTACAACATGACAGGGAGTCCAACTCGGATACAACTACCTTAATCAACTCCTATTCTAACTCTGCGATCGCGAGGACAGATCAGACCATATTCTATCCTATCTTTAATCAGAGTCAGTTAAGATCTTCCTCTATTATAGAACAACCGTGTGGACCCTGATCTGATATGGCTGTAGGCTGATATACAAGCATATTCTATTCTAACCGTATGGTGTGTGCTGCATGGCATGGAAATGTTGGGGTTTGCCAGGCCCCTTCTCTCCGCCTCTGGTTGGACACCACCTTTTGACCTCTAGTTCCTAGTTTTGAATATTTGCTATTCAGTGCAGTACATCTCATTCTGCTGCTAGGGTTTTCCTTATCAGATTTTTTTCACCATATTTGTTCAGCACTTCTATTCTTATTTCATCACATCTATATTTTACCAGGTTATGAAACTCACATGTTCTATATGCTTGCAGAGCTAAGCAATCTGAAACAACCTCATTGCATTTTTTTCACGTGCAGCTTAAGATGGCTATAACTCTTGCGAACTCTCGCAACGACCTGGCGACCATTAGAGATGCTCTTGAAGTTTCTGCTGAAATGTACAGAAAAGACCCAAACAATGTTCAAGATTATGTTCAGCGCCATCTATTATCATTGTCAGTATGGGAGGAGCTTCGGTATGTCATACTTAGTGTGAAAACGATCATTTCCGTATTAAATTGAGCTTAATTCCCAAATTCATGTAAATCAATTTGCTCCAACAATGTTGATCTTGCCATTTACCTTGGAACTTTTCAGTAGTAAGAAAGTTTATACAAAAGATAATCTATAATCGATACCCTTATTGGAACTGCAAGAGGTGGACAATATCTGGTGGTCAGGCACCAGTTTGAAAATTCTGTAACTATTCAATTTTTTTTTTCTCTCGAATGTGCAGGAGAGCTGCACATCATTATATTAAGAAACGAAAGGTCCAAAATGGACCGAAATATAAAGCCCTGGAGGGTAGAAAAACAAACACTAGACCTGATCACCAAGATCCTAACACCCATGCCTCCTCTCCAACAACATAAAACAAAGGAGAGGGCTGGCAGGCCTGACTAGACCCTATTTAAGGTGACAATAAGCCCCCGACTGTTAAGATGCTTAGCTCCTGCCTTATCCCAACTGATCAATGTTAAGGCCCATAAGGCCCATATATTATTGTCTGCCTATATATATGCTACAGTACCCGAGGGGGCTATCATCTCGCCTAATCTAGGTTAGTCACATGGTAACAGAGCAGGTTAGGGTTAGGGTTTACGTCTAAACTCGATCCTGATCCAAATTTTTGGCCCCGTCGCGCCATCGCTGTGCTGCCATCGTGGCCAGCTCTCCGGCCTGCCGTCGCGGCCACCCCTTCCCTCCTCTGCCGCCGTCGCGCGGTCTTCTCCATCCCCCATCCCGCCGCCCTCTGCCGGATCTCGGCCTGCGCCTGCGTCTGCGCCGTCCGCCGCCAGGGCAGGATATCCGCCGCGCAGCCCGTCGCCAGGGAATCTCGCCGGATATCGGCCTGCGCCTGCGCCGTCCGTCGCCAGAGGATCTCGGCCGCCGCCTTCTTCATCGATCCGCCGTCAGCCAGGGGCGGATCTCCCTCTCTCCTTCACCGTCCGCCGCCAGAGGATCTCGACCGTCGCTCTCTCCTTCACCGTCCGCCGCTAGGTCTCCCTCTCTCCTTCACCGCCGTCCGCCGCCAAGGGTAACGCGCCCTCAGCCGGCGCTGTGGCGGAACTGCCCGAATTATTCCAACTTAAGTGCCTAAGCCCCGCCTTAGAGGCTAGACCACACTTAAATGGGAATAACCCGTCAATCCCTCGGATCTAGTCCGACACGGCCACTGACAGGATCAAGTACCACAATCTCACTCGAAGGTGAGTCACAGAGCAAATACAATAAAGCATAAAACCATACATGTCAGAATATTAAATTATTACATCACCATCATCATCATCGGAGTTTTTGCAAAAGTAACCATCATTGTTCGAAGTGCAGCGGAATAAAACTAACGGTAATTAAACAGAGAGATGGGGAAGCCTGTCCCATCACTCCTCATGCTCCTCCTCAGCCGAGGCAGGGTCCCACTCAACAGTCCAACCCGGTGGCAAGGTGGACGGCCAAGTTATCCCAGCAACCATCTCCTCCAGAGAACCTGTAAAAAAAAAATTATGCCACAAGCAAGGCTAAGTATACTAATACTCAGCTAGACTTACCCGGTGTGAGGAGTCTACTCCTCTACCTCTAGACATGCAGCTGTTTGGCTGTGGGGTTTGGTTGCCAAAAGCACTAGCTGAGTTTCTAAATCAAGATTTTAACTTAGTCAAAGTTAAGTGTGACTCTCTTAAGGCTAAAAATGTACTATCTACTCATACAAAGTAGCAAACATTTTAGCAATCAACATCTTGTACCATCTCCGCATAATTCCACTTGTTACTCAATGTAGCAGCATGGATCAAGCAGTCTCATTAGCTGCGAGAAGCAGACGATTCGAATCGAGTTTTTATCCTTGCAAGGTAAACCTAAACACACGATATGTAGGGGCACTCCGTCCCCACACACATCAACCGTCCCCATCGATTCCTTGGCAACAGATCAGGGCTCACCGCCTTGGCGTACAATGCCCCACTGACCCCGACTGGCCGTCGTGCAGTGACCGCACTTGTACCCACCATAACCGGAATGGGAGACCTCGTCTCAGGTCGCGTGAGGGGATATGTCTGCGGGCAGGTTCACTCAGGTACTAGGCTTACCGATTTACCATATTTCTCGGTATGTGTTTAGTACGTTCAAACGCTTGACTCACGGTACCACACCTTAATCCTTATTCCAATTTTATCCCGTGGACAACCAATCCCCATGGATTGTTATCCACAAACCAGCATCATTATGATAAGAAAGTGGATACAATCAATTTCCTGACCTCGCGCGAGTGCTAGAAAAATCACTCGTCTTCTACCGAGATCCTACTTAATAAAGCAGCTACTCGACCTAGCATACTAGTATTCATCTCAATAGGATTCCTGAGATCATGCAACTAGGGTTTCAAACAATTCCTACACCTAAGTGCACAATCAATCCTACAATCATTAAGTGAAGTAAAATAGCATAAATAGCAGGTTATGCATAAAACCGGGGCTTGCCTTCCAAAGCAGTGGCAGGCAGGTCCTCTGGTGCAGACTCGGGTGCTGGATCTGGGGCTACCTCCTGAGCAGCTCCTTGCTCCGGCACGAGGATGTACTCTCCGTCAGCAAGATTACAGTCTATCGAAATGCAATGAACATGTATGTCATGATTATGCAGGATTCCATAATATTATGCTAAAGAGAACTATGTTAAGAAGTAACTTAGGGTTTCTTAGTTATGTGGGGCTTCTAGTGGTATTTATATACATAGACTTATTACCTTTTGAGCTTTGGTTTTCTTCTAGAATAACATAGTGGATTGGTATTGCCTTGATACATTTTAGTGGACAGATTACAAAGGTTTTAGGATAACATTAATTCACATTATTTATTTTCCTTTCCTTAATTTCTATTTAGGGTTTCTAGGGTAGGTTTGAACTACGACAGTGTTTTAATAATTTCCAAAAATTCTGCAAAAATTACAGTGGGTTGTCACTTGCTATTCTAGCTTGTCTTAAGAATTTGAGGCTTAAAGTACAAAAGCTAGGCTTTAAACAAAAAATGACAAGAGTTATGCAAAATGGGCCATTTTACAATACACCTCTTAGTTAGGGGTAGGTTCTGTCCTAAAGGTTATTTTTGCTGGCATCCTATAGTGATAATAGGCCTCTGTGCTAAAAATCACAGAAAACTAAGGGGTGGTTATTTAGTTACGATTTTCTTAAGTTTAATGTCAAAAAGGCTCTTTCTACTACCTTATTATTTGAAAAATGTCAAACAGCAGATCTCTTATTTTTCCTAAGTTCTTAATAACAAAACATTAGTTATCCCAAGGGTGGGGGTGTTTTTACCTTGGGGTTATTTTTGTAGAGTTTTTCTAAGTTTCACTTGTTTTATCAAAACAAAAGGGATCCTACTTATTTTACACTAAAACAGTGTATGATATATTTTTCCAGTGAACTATATTGAATAAATAACCTAACAAAAATAGAGGTACTCTGTGGTTCATTAATTAAATTACATTTTCTATTTTCCTTATCCTTAAGCATATTATAGAATAAGGGGTAAAACTAACTTAAATGGAGTGGACAGAGAGGTTTAACATTTTTATTTGGTTTAGTAGGTATATATAAACTTCTCAGAATTTTTCTAACCCCAGTCAAATAGTGCAACTAATTTTGGCCCTATTATTAAGCTTTTGGTCAAAACTATAATTAAATCAGAGCTTTAAAGTTTTCTATAGTACATAGGGGTTTTATATTTTTCTTAAGTAGGTTACATTATTTAGAGTCTGACAAAATTGGTTTGACCAAATTTGGATGATTTAAACAGAAGTTATGCATTTTCAAAGTTTCTGTCCAAAGTAAAAACAGATTTAATAAAGGTTTTCTGGAAAAACAGTTTACACCGAGGACCCTGGGTTTAAACTAAATCCACCTTCGCAAATCTACCCCCACGCCACTATTCCCCTGTGTCTCTGACATTTCACAAAGCCCCCTGACCTTCTCTCCCTCTCACCCGCAGTCCTTCCCCTTATGTAAACAGTAACCGCGGGAAAGAATAGGGTGGCGCGGCTTACCGGCGGCGAGGGAGGTCCGGCGAAGGGTGGGGTTGGCTCGGGGAGACTCTGGCGGTCACGTCGAGGTACGACTTGACGTCGGGGATGGGCGAAATCGCCCGGTCCACGCGTGCAGGCGGGTGTCCTCGTCGGCGGCGAGTATACCGGCCAAACCACGGCGAGCTGGTTCAATCCGAGGACATGGTGAGCTTCACGGGGTAACAGAGCGACCCTGTGCACAAGGAATCGAAGGATGGTGGGGTGGTTTACCCGGTCCACGTACTCCGGCGGGGTTGAGAGCTCCGGCGAGCGTGGACTGGCCTCTCCGGCGAAGCAAACTCCGATTCCTTGCTCGGGGAGCTTTACGGAGGTGTGCACAGTCTTCTCCGAGGGCTGGACGGGGTGGGGAAAGGCTCCACCGGCCGGTCTACGGTGGCAGAGGGGTTGGGCGGCCGCGGACTCGCTGCGCACGGGCAAACGGCGACGAGCTCGACTCTGGTGAGGTTTGAGGGTGCGCGGAAGGGTACAATCTAAGTCTGGGAGGGTTTTATAAGCGCGGGCGCGGGCCATGGCGCTGGCTTGGCTCGGGCGCGGCGCTGGGCGTGCGAGGGCGCGCGTGAGCGTGCTCTGGCGCGGGCAGAAGGCGTCGAACACGTGGAGGTGTTTTTCTTCCAGTGTTCAAACGTCTCCAGAGATCGCAAACGTGCGAATCTCGCCATGAATCCGGTGCAGGCCTCCTCCTGGCACCTAGGGCTATCTCACATGTGTGAGTTCCAATGGAAGATACGCCCTAGATCAGGAGATAGACGGGTGCCAAATCTGGCTTGTCTCCCTGCCCACATTGCGACAAAACTGATGTCAAGAGCTGTCAAACGTCCGAGTCTCGGTCTCCACTTTTTCCAGGGGGTGCCCCAAGTGGTATACCACATTTTTGGTATAGAACCCAAGTGGTTTTGGCGCCATCTTCAAAGTGAACACGGCTGGTCTTTGGATTAGGGCTAAAATTTGACTTAGAGAGAAATAGAGAGCTCTAGCTCTCTCTCCACTTGGAGATTTGAATTGGGGTTTCTCCAGGGGTCTTTTTGCAATATTTCCCTCCCCTAATTGATGGTTATAATGTTGCTTAGGGTTTGGGCAAAAGTTACACACACTTTGCACACTTGTTCACTCTCTTTCCCCTCTTACCTAGGGTTTTGGAAGATAGGGTTTAGGAGAGGTCTAGGGTTCTTCTCCCCCCCCTGATCCAAGGTAGTAAGTGTGTAAGGATTAGAGTAATGCTTCTTATGTCATTGGCAACTTTATTAGCACTTGGTCTCCAAGTTCTCAAGTGTTGCCCTAAGCCTTTACCCCTTGTGATCACAACTTCTAGTGCCAAAATGAGCTTTAGCCAAGGTAACACCTGGGGTGTTACAGGCGCCGTCCGCCGCAGTCTTCCAGGGGCAGAGCGGATCTCGCCGTCCTCTGCCAGGGACCGGATCTCGGCCTACGCAGTCCGCTGCCAGGGACAAGTTCCGCGGATCCGCTGCTTTGCCAGAAATCTGCACCGGCCGCCGCTGTTGCGGACAGGGCCACGGATCTGCGACGTCGCTGCTCCCACCAGCCGCTGTTCAACTCGGCTTCCGCGCCCAGGACCCCCGTCAACTCGTCCAAGTCGGGTTGCTCTGGTTTGTTTGGTCTTAGGTCTCCTGTTCTCCCTGATTTTTGATTCAATTCAATATGGCGACAGATGCTATTGTGGTCAATATCACTCTTGATGGTCAAAATTATCCGAAGTGGGCTTTCTGTGTTGAGACTGCACTCCGGGGACATGGATTACTCTTCCATTTGACTGATGCGACACCTGTTCTTGCTGATGATCGTCGCAATGCTGCTGATATCAAGACATGACAACTTAATGATGGTAAAGTGATGGCTGCTATGGTGAACAGTGTCAAACCGTCTATGATTATGAGTTTGTCTAAATTCAAAACTGTTTCACCTTCATGCTCAACATCGCAAGAGGAAGAATTTTGTGTCTAGGCTGGTGGATGGGGACCATACCCTAACAAGCCATGATGAAAAGGCTGCTTGTGTGAACCGCTTCTTTTTTTTTTCTCGAAAGCGCAGGAGAACTGCGCGATATTATATTAAAGAAGAAGGACAATTACAGAAGGAAACAAAAGAGGCGCCTATGGCGGCCAGTAACAGGCATACAGAAACCCATCCATGTCTAAAGAAGAACCTAACACAATTAACCACAATGCTAGCTAACTAGCAGGGATGCCTGGAATGGGGGCGGTGAGCAAAGACAACTTTTTTGCACCAGCCATCTCCCATAGGTGAACCTCCAACTCAACTCTTCTAATAGCATCAGCAATACTGGGGTTCTTATTGTCAAAAACACATCCATTGCGTTGCTTCCATAAGGTCCAAACTCCCAGAATGACTAGAGAATTGAGGCCATCCCTTGCAATTCCAGAGACTTTGATACATAACATTCTCCACCATTCAAGAAAAGCACTATCCTCAGATTGGGGGGCAAGAAACTGCAGGTTCACTTGAAGAAGCAATTTAAACCAGAATTCACGAGCAAAAACACATCCAATCAACATATGGTCCAAGGTTTCTTGATCCTGGTCACATAGTGGACATCTCTCTGGATGGTCCATACCTCTTTTCTGCAGCCTGTCTGCCGTCCAAACCTTCCTGTGAGCGACCAACCACATAAAAAACTTGGTTTTTGGGGGAGCCCAAGATTTCCATATTCTATGAAAAGGCTCAAACTCAGAAGATCCCAAAAAGAAACCCCTATATGCTTCCTTTGAGGAGAACTTTCCGTTTGCAGCTAGACGGAAGAAATGTTTGTCTTCAACTTGAGGTCTTAAAACAATTGAGTCAATTAAATCCCACAAAATGAGAAATTCATTGATAATTCCAACCGAAAGAGCTCCTTGAATGTCAGAAATCCAGCTCTGATTAGAGATAGCATCCACCACTGTTCTCTTGCTAACCCGTCTCTTAGGGATGATCCCAAATAATCGAGGGACTAACTCTGCAATTCTGTGACCCGATAACCACCTATCGGTCCAGAAAAAGGTTGTAGCCCCATTTCCAAGCTTAGTTTGCATAGCCATGGAGAAGAAATCTTTTACCTTTTTGGGAACCTGGATAGCAAGAGAGGCCCACGGGCGAGATGGCTCAGTTTTAGCCAGCCAAAGCCATCTCATTCTAAGAGACCAAGCAAGTTCTTTCATGCTGGAAATGCCTAGACCACCCAATTCGCGAGGCCTACAAACAATTCCCCAAGCCACGTGACAGTGGCCACCTTTTACATCTCTTCGACCTCGCCACAGAAAACCTCGACGAATCTTATCAATGGCTTTAAGGGCCCAAGCTGGAAGGTCAACAGCCATGGCCAAGTAGATCACCATCCCTGTGAGAACATGCTGGACGTGCACCTTACGACCAGCTTTAGTCAATAACTCAGCCTTCCATCCGGAGAGTTGATTTGCAATCTTATCAATGATGGGTTGTACTTGGATTTTTGAAAGCTTTTTAATGGCAAGCGGTAAACCCAGATAGCGGCAAGGGAATTCAGCTAACTCACAAGGCAACATGTTCTGCAACAAAGCAAGGTCCTGATCTCCACATCTAATAGGGTACACGCTGCTTTTCTGAACATTCGTTCGTAAACCCGAAGCATCTCCAAACAGCTGAAGACAATCTAGAATAACATTGATATCCATGGCTGCCGGCCGAAGAAAGATCACCACATCATCCGCATAGAGAGAAACCCGGTGTTGCAATGCTCGAGGAGCAAGGGGCTGCAGCAGTCCATCCTGTGCGGCCTTATTAATCAAGAAGCCCAGAGTATCCATGACCAAGATGAACAGAAAAGGAGACAGAGGATCCCCCTGCCGGAGACCACGACGATGAAGAATAGGTTGTCCAGGTAACCCATTAAGTAACACCTGAGATGAGGAAGTCCATAGCAAGCCACTAATAATATCTCTCCATACTTGGCCAAAACCCAAATGTTGCAAGACTTCCAGGAGGAAGGGCCATGAGACTGAATCAAAGGCCTTTGAGATATCAAGCTTTAGAAGCATCCTAGGTTGCTTCTGTTGATGGAGGTAGCGGGTGGTTTGCTGCACCAACATATAATTATCCTGAATGAAGCGACCTTTAATAAAAGCACTTTGGTTAGGAGAAACCATATCATGAAGCCTTCCAGCCAAACGATTAGCGAGAAGTTTAGTGAGCAATTTTGCAACACTATGAACTAAACTGATAGGTCTGAAATTTTTAACTTGATCGGCCCCCTCAAACTTTGGAATAAGGGTGATATAAGCAGTATTAAGGATCTGAAAATTAGCGAACCTTCTGCTCCCAACCGCCGAGAAAACAGCCATAACATCAGCCTTAATAATCTCCCAGCAGACTCTATAGAATTTTCCTGTGAACCCATCTGGCCCTGGAGCCTTGTCCGAAGGAAGGTGCAAAATTGTGTCCCATACCTCTTTCTCAGTGAATGGTGCATCTAAGGCTGACAGATCATGACAAGGAATTCCCAAACTTTCCAGAGAGATAGTTTGCTCTCTATCGCTGCATTGTCCCAAAAGATTGCCATAGAATTCGTTGACCAGATCAGCTTTGGCATCATGGCTGGTTAGGACAGCACCATTAGAGATTAATTTAGGAACAAAATTCTTCTTCTTGCGGAATCTTGAATGCATGTGGAATAATTTAGTATTAGCATCACCCTCACGCAGCCACCCAATTCTGGAACGAAGCCTGGCAATTGTCCTTTGAAGTGAAGATAGAGCAAGGGAGTGTTTCTTAAGGCATAAGAGAAACCATAGCTCAGCTGGGGAAAGACCACGACTGTCTTGAACAATTTCCAACTGGTGCAGGAGAACACGGGCAAGGGCTAAAGAGGCTGAAATATGCCCAACCTTTTTAGCACTCCAAGCCTGCAGCCCACGAGCAGTAGCTTTCAGTTTAGAGTTCAACGTTGCAAAAGGACACTGCACAGCTGGAACAGAATGCCAGGCCAACGAAACAGCCTCCAGAAATCCCTCAAACTTAGGCCAAAAGGACTCAAAATGAAACCTGCGCCTTCCTGCCATACTATTGTCATTCAGGCCCAAAAGGAGGGGGCAGTGGTCTGAGTCATTGGAGGCAGAACTCTGAAGTAAGGAATTTGGAAACAAATCCACCCAGTCCAGTGTGCATAAAACTCTATCAAGTTTCACTAGGGTTGGGGGATTCTGCTGACTAGACCAAGTGAATTTCCGACCAATTAAAGGAAGCTCACTTAGAGCAAGATCATTGATGAAGCTACGAAATCTTCCCATCATAACTCGGTTTATGTTAGTATTATTCTTATCTTCAGCTTTATAAATCATGTTGAAATCACCAGCAATCATCCAAGGGCCATGACACAGCAATCTCAGGTCCCTAAGCTCCTGCAAAAAAAGGACTTTTTCACTGTTTCCCTGTGGGCCATACACGCAAGTGAGCCACCATGTTCTCCCATTACAATTGCAGAACTGCACCGATACACTATTATTCCTCACATACAACTCTCCAGTGGTGTCCACACAGTGTTTCCATGCTACCAGAATTCCCCCGCTGGAACCAACAGCAGGGAGCTCAATATGGTGATCGAAATTAGAACCCAAGGCTGAAAGGAGGGTTCCACGACTAATAACATCCATTTTGGTTTCTTGTAAACAGACGATATCTATTCTAGCAGAATCAACTAAGGAACGAACAGAAGCTTGCCTAGCTGAGGAGTTTAATCCTCGAACATTCCAGATAAGAACACGTTCTGGATCCATTTATCTTAAGGGTGCAGGAAGCGACCAAAGCAGCCAAAGGGAGCAACTACATGTCTTCAGGAGGCTGCCAGCCAAACAGCGCTGCCAGAGCCTTTATATGAGAACTTGACAAGGGTGTCTTGAACAGATTTGCATATTCATCAAGCGCCCTCTGATCCATACCATTATTATTGGTAATTATGCCTACTGCTCTCATGATTTTCCTAGTAGCACGACTGTCAAGGTCAGCAGAGGTGAATTCAACACCCACTCCAGCAACTCTGCGACTGCGTCTTGGAATTGGTTTGGTGGGCAGCTTGTAACCTGATTTTAAGAGCTGTACGGGAGGAGCAGGCAGAACTCTGGAAGGCCGCCGGGAAACAGACGCCAGGAAGGCCTGTCTTTGGTGTGAATGAAGCGCCTCCTGCTCAACAGCGAGAGTCCCCCCACATATGGACGCAGGAGCCACCGCAACTGGAGTCACCTGAGTGTCTACCACAGTCGCAGTGAGCTCAACCACATCCGAAGAAGGAACATGGGAGGGAGAAGCATCCACCAAGCAAGGGGATGAACCAGCCATTGGTGCACCAACAAGCTCCAGCGTAGGCAGCTGCTCTGAAATTAGAGAACCTTCCTGCTTCCCACACAACCGTCTTCTGTAGTAAACCTTAGTTACCGTGTTGGATGCTTGTAAACCAGCAGGCAACGTTGAAGTAGATTTTAGCAGATTTTCAGCCAGGGATTTCCTGCCTATAGCTCTGGTATCTAGCCGGACTGTCTGAGCACTCACAGGCGGCGGAACAGTGACCGAACCAGGGGGTGGCTCAAGGTTCACGTTCTGCACAGCGCAGAGGAGATCATCATCAACTTCGAGACTACCCTGAGTGGAGGATGTGGTGTGAGTAGATACCAGCGTCGGAACTGTGACCGAACCAGGAGGTGGCTCCAAGATCACATTCTGCACAACGCATAATCCACCACCAGTATCATTGGTAAAGCCAGGAGCGAAGGGTGTGGGGTGGCCAGACTCAAGCGTCTGCAAACCGGCATCAAGAGGTCCAAGAATGGAGGACGTCGGAGCTATAACCGAGCCATGGGGTGGCTCAAGAGTCATTTTCTGCACAACCTGAGGATCCCTGCAGCTAGCTTCACGAAAGCCATGGCAGGAGGACGAACCCTGAACGTAAAGATCTGTGCCTTGAGCATGACCAAAGGAAGTTCCACTACGCTGTCCTCTGTATGCCGGCGGAGAACGGGAGTGCAAATGTCGACGAGGTTCTGCAGGAGTGATCACTGAGGATGGAGGGGGGCGGGGAGCTGAATTTTCAGTGCCAGCAGCAGCCTTCCACCGAATGTTAACCGGATAGACCAGTGATCTGACACCAGAACCATCCCCAGTACCCAGTTGCAGAGGTTCAACAACCCAAAGATCTCTAGCAGGAGGTATGCTGATAGGGTCCAGACACCAAACAGAACAACGGAAGCTGCTGAGATCTCTTAGTTGCAATGTATCTTCATGCACACTCTCAATCCATGCAAAAGGGCTGAGCAAACTCTCCACGGTGGGTACTTCCCAGGCATGTACAGGGATGCCAACCAGATCAACTTCTAACAACTGAGCAAGGGTGCTTCCAGAGGAATTCATCAGGCGTGACCATCTTTTGCAAGAAAGTGAGAAGGAATTAGCACGCACAACTGACCATCTTCCACACAATTGTTGCACCAATCCATCTGAAGGCAGCACCAGCAGGAAAGAAGAAGTAGATAGCTGCCTAATAACCAGGGATCCTTCATCAACCTCCAGACGTGATGCCAGGGGTGCCGCAATATCATTGACAGACACAACTTCCATATTACCAAAAACAGTGATGACAACCGCCGTAGCGAGATCTTCCTCCGCCCGCGACATACTCTGGTTCGAACCAATGATACAAGGGAAAGAAGGTGGGGAAGAGTCCTCCAGCACAGGTGAAGCAGACTCGTGGGTCGGGGAAGATACCGGCGCCAACTGGGCATCCTCATGAATAATGGGTACCAATGATCGTTTCCGTTGTCGGCGACGACGCCTCTTAGCCGGACGAGCCTCTCCACCAATAGTCGGGCCACCTTCAGAAGACCCAGTCAGCACAGCAGGTTCCGCACGCTGCGAAGCATCACTGACAGGGGTGATTCTCCTCCAGACTGGGATTCTCTCAGGCGCCGCACCCGCAGAAGACGAAGACAGAAGGTCTAACCGATCACGATGCGCCATCGTCGAGCCCAGCCGATCCCAGACCGACTTCTTGGACACCGGTGCAACCGTAGGCCCAAGTCTCCGCCAAACTGGTCTTCTTGGCTCTGCACGCCTGGGAGCAGAGCACTTATAGGAGAGATGTCCCAGGCCACCACAGCAGAAGCATCTTGATCTCTCCCAACAATCCTTGGCAAAGTGATGAGGCGAGAGGCAGTTGAAGCAGCGGCCTACAAGGTCAACCGGCACACGGCGGGACCGAGGCTCCTGCTTCAAAAATAAGCGCCTCCTCCTGGACCTTCTTGATTCCACCAGTTGCCACCCGCCGGCATCAACAGAGGAAGGGCGAGTGGGGCAAACTTCACGTCGAGTGGTGAACGTCGCTTGGATTTTCTCCCGAGAGGGCGAATGCGATGAAGACGAAGCCTTCCGGGAGCCGGAGCGGGTAGGAGCAGGCGCAGCAATCACCACATCCCGGAAGGACGGCGGCGATGAGGTAGAGAACGTGGAGTCCGACAGGCTAACTTCACGCCAGCGTTGAGGCTTGGAACGACCGCCAGCCGCCGCTGCCGTGGGAAGGGTGCTGGCCGACGCCAATGGGACGGGTGATATCAAGGGGCTTAAGACGGTGGCTGCCGGTTCCGGGATGGTCGCCGGCAGGGAGCTGGAGAGACGGGAAGACGGGGGGGTGGAAGTCGGCGAGACAGTGGCTGCCGGCTCCGGGGTGGTCGCCGGCAGGAAGCTGGAGAGGCGGGAAGGTGGAAGGGTGGAGGACGGCGTCGCCTCGGGGGAGAGGGAGGCGGGAGCCATCCGAAGCGTTTGCTGCTCCCCTGATTGTGTTAGTTTCCCACTATCTTTTCATTCTATTCGTGTGAACCGCTTCTACACCAACCTTATTGGAAAATGTATTGATCGAGATAGGGTGATTGATCTCGATGCCTTGGGAATGCCTACTTTTGAGCTGTCTGAGCTTGATGCCCCCTTTTCTGAGCAAGAAGTGGAGGATATCATTAAAATGCTCCCTGCTGACAAGGCCCTTGGGCATGATGGTTTTACTGGTCGCTTTTACAAGGTATGCTGGCCTATTATTAAAGCTGATATGATGGCTGCAATCTCCGCTATTTGGGGCAGGAAGTTTGATAATTTTGGGCGCCTTAATTCTGCCTATATAACCATGATTCCAAAAAATGATGGGGCTGAAATGGTGAAAGGATTTAAGGCCTATCAGCCTTGTGCATAGCTTCACAAAGTTAATCACAAAAATCCTAGCCAATAGGTTGGCTAAAAGACTTAATGAGATGGTATCACCTAACCAGAGTGCGTTCATGAAAGGTAGATTCATTCAGGACAATTTTATGTTGGTTCAACAAACCTCTAGACTGCTTCACTGACAGAATAAGGCTACTTTGCTCTACAAGTTGGATATTACTAAGGCTTTCGACTCAGTTTCATGGCCTTTCCTAGTTGAAGTAATGGAGCAGCTTGGTTTTGGACAGATTTGGAGGGATATTATTTGTGGTTTGTTGGCCTCTTCCTCTACTCAAGTGATGCTGAATGGATTTCCAGGACAGCACATCATCCACCGGAGAGGCCTTCGTCAAGGGGATCCCCTATCTCCTTTATTGTTTATTCTTGCCATGTATGTCCTAGTCTGTATGTTTTCCAAGGCAGAGGAGGATGGTTTACTCCAGCAGTTATCCAACAGGAAAGAGCTCCATCGGATCTCCTTATATGCTTATGATGTTGCCCTTTTTGTTCATCCAACAGCAGCAGATTTATCTATCACTCTTGGCATTCTTCAGCTTTTTGGGGATGCCTCTGGGCTGCACAATAATGCCCATAAATCTAATGTCATTCCTATCAGATGTTCAAATGAGGATATGGTGGAGACCCAAGGTCTGCTGCCTTGTGGAGTATCTTCGTTCCCTTGCCGTTATTTGGGTCTTCCTCTATCCTTGCACAAGTTATCTAGGCAGCAGTTCCAACCTTTTATTGATAGATTTGCTGACCAGCTTTCAAGTTGGAAGGCAGACTTATTGACGAAGGCAGGGAGAAGAATCCTAGTTCAGCATGTCCTTACCAGCATGACGGTTTATATGGCAATGGCAGTGGATATCCCACAATGGGGTTTAGAAGCCATTGACAAAATAAGGAAAGGTTTCCTTTGGAGAGGTCGAAAAGAGGTAAGAGGGGGGCACTGCCTTGTAGCTTGGAGAAAGGTTTGCCGCCCCCTTCAGCTTGGTGGGTTGGGTATCTCCAGTTTAAAAGAACTCTGCTGGGCCCTTCGAATGAGATGGCTCTGGCTGTCTAAAACAGACCCCTCCAGGCCCTGGATTGGTCTCCCAATTAAAATTCCAAAAAGGCCACATCCTTCTTTAATGAGGTCGTGCTCACTGAAGTTGGTGACGGGGTCAATACTAAATTCTGGAAAGACAAATGGTTACATGGTAAAAGAATTGTAGACCTGGCACCTAGACTCCTAGCTACAATTCCTAAGCGGATTGTGAACAACAGAACTGTGAATGAAGCTTTGACTAACAGGAAGTGGATTGCTGACATAAAAGGGGCTCTCTCAGTGGGTGTGTTGATTGATTACCTCCAGCTATGGGAGATGCTTTCAGCCATTGAGTTGCAGCCTGGAGTTGAAGACAGACATATTTTCAGTATTGTCCCAGATGGAATGTATTCTGCAAAATCTGCTTATAATGGACTGTTCATGGGTTCAGTTTCCTTTGGACACTACACAAGGGTTTGGAAGACCTGGGCCCCGCCAAAGTGTCGTTTTTTCATTTGGCTTGCTGCCCATAATAGATGCTGGACAGCCGATCGATTAGCTAATAAAGGCCTAAACCACCCTGAGAAATGTCTGCTATGTGACCAAGCTGAAGAAACTCTTGATCATCTTCTGGTGACTTGCTCCTTCTTGAGAGTCTTTTGGTACCAGTTTTTCCGGAAATTTGGGCTTCACTCCCTTGCCCCCCAGCCGACGATCACCTCCTTCTTGAATTGGTGGGAGGAGGTTTTAGAGGTGGTCTCATGTGTCACGAGAAAGGGTCTTAACTCCCTTATCATCCTGGGTGCTTGGACTATTTGGATCCATCGGAACAAATGTGTCTTCGATGGATTGTCTCCATGCCTCACCTATATCCTTGCTTGGGCAGATGAGGAGAGAAGTCGTTGGGAGGCAGCTGGGGCGAAGGGCCTATGTTCTCTGGCTGCCTCTGCAGCTGCTCCCTAGGGTGGTGTGTTGTTCTTTTCCTTTCACAGGATGAGTTCTTTTTTGTATGCTATTTTCTGCCCCCCCGTGAGGAGGCCTGCTGATGTATGGTCTACTTCAGACCTCTTTATCCTATCTTCTTAATTTATAAAGAGGTGCAGTTCTCCTGCGCGTTTTCGAGAAAAAAGCCCAACTTTTGAATTGTAAATTAGAAACTCCAAGCCCGCCAAATTTTAGAGGCCTTGTAATTATCTCCCATAGAACAAGACAACTTCCACCGTTTACATTCTTCCTTCCTTTCCATAGAAACCCCCTCCAGATTTTATCGATCGATTTGATCACCCATTTGGGAGCATTTATGGCAATGAGGATATATACATGAATGGCTGAAAGCACATGCCTCACCAATGCTGTCCTACCAGCCAGACTGAGCAATCGAACTTTCCAATTGGGAAGCCGGTCAGCAATCCTTTCAACCCATACCATAAGATCTCTCCTTAGCTTCTTATCAGAGATCGACAGCTCCAAATAGCTGCAAGCAAAAGAACCCGAGCTGCATTGCAGAATATTGCAGCCAGCTTGAACAACTTGCCCGGTACACTTTACTGGTATGGCAAAACTCTTGCGCAAATTTGTTATCAACCCAGTGGCTGCACCAAAGCAATCCAAAATCAATCTAACACAATTCAGATCCTCAACGATGGGCTTAACAAAAAGGACCACATCATCAGCGTATATTGACAACCTATTCCAGACCCCAACTCCCTCCAAACCTTGTAACAGTCCTCTGCTTTTAGCTGCTCTAAAGAGCCTGTTAAGAACATCCATGACCAACACAAACAACATAGGATATAGAGGGTCCACCTGACGAAGACCTCTTCGATGTGCAATACGATTACCAGGAGAACCATTGAGAAGCACTTGTGTAGAAGACGTGAACAACAGAGAGGATATTAAATTACGCCAAATAGGTCCAAAACCGAGATGAGAAAGAATTTCAATAATAAAAGCCCAAGACACCGAGTCAAAATCCTTGGAAATATCCAATTTTAAGAACAAACTAGCGACCTTTCTCTTGTGAAGAGATTTAATTGACTGTTGGACCAGCATAAAGTTGTCATGAATTGATCTCCCTCTTACAAAAGCACTTTGGTTGGCAGCAACCAACTCATGAATACGAGGACCCAACCTGTTGGCAAGAAGCTTGGTGACCAACTTAGCAAAACTATGGATTAGACTAACAGGCCTAAAATCACTCGCCGACATAGCATCCACCCTCTTTGGGAGAAGGATAAGATAAGCCGAATTCAGCAACCCAAGTTTTTGAACATTTCCTTGATGCAAAGATTTCAGGGCAGCCAACAGATCATCCTTAATAATGTTCCAACATGTCTTGTAAAACTTCCCCGTAAACCCATCAGGGCCCAGGAGCTTTATCAGAAGGGAGGCCTGCAACAATATCCCTTACCTCCTCCAAGAAAGGACTATCCAGTGCACTAAGATCCACAACATCCCTATGACAGCTCGATAGATCAATAGTAAAACGCCTCTGGAAATCAGCACCCAATAGGTTGGAAAAGAAACCATCCAGGACTTCCTGTATGTCATCATGATTTGTAATCACCCTTCCTTCGTCCTCTAGCTTTCAAATAAAATTCCGCTTCTTACGGTAACAAGCCTGTCTGTGGAAGAATTGAGTATTGGCATCACCTTCTTTTAAAAATTGAATACGTGACCTCAGACGTGAAACTGTCCTTTGCAAAGAAGCCAGGACCAGGCAATGCTGTTTTAGCTTTCTCAATAACCAAACCTCCTCCCTGGACAAAATTCTGCTATCTTGCGCCATCTCCAATCTATGCAGTACCTCGCGAGCAAGGCCCAACTGGGCATTCACATTGGCCACCTCCTTATGCCCCCAGGATTGCAAGCACTTAGCTAATCTTTTTAACTTCAATGATACCTTCTCCATAGGGCAAGAATCCTATTAATGGCTGATTCCACGATGCAGCCACCACATCCAAAAACCTAGGGATCTTAGGCCAAAAACTCTCGAAATGAAACCGTCGCTTACCTAGGCACACCTCTCTTACTTTAAGAGTTAAGGGATAGTGATCTGAAACTGAGGCAGCGTTACTGTGAAGAGAACAATTAGGAAAAGAATCCTCCCAATTTGTAGCGCAGAAAACATGATCCAATTTCACAAGGGTAGGCTCCTCCCTCTGATCCAACCAAGTAAACCTTCTACCAATCAAAGGAATCTCCTTTAGATCCAAGGAATTAACAAGACCTCTGAAATTACCCAACATTGTCCTATTTATGTTGGAATTATTCTTATCCTCCTCCCTGTAAATCAGGTTAAAATCACCACACAAGATCCATGGCCCCGCACACTCCTCCCTGACCATTCTTAATTCTTGGAGAAAAGCTTGTTTAAGATTGTCCTGATGAGGCCCATAAACACCTGTGAACCACCAGCAAGAACCAGACTCCTGAAACTGGACCGAGACAAAGAAGTTCTTCACAACAGAATCCACTGAGACAAAAGACCCATCACGCCAAGCAATTAACACCCCTCCTCTAGTCCCTTGAGCTGAGCTATAAACAAAATTACTGAATCCAGCCCCAAGAATAGACAGAATATCAAAATCAGATATGGAACATAATTTGGTCTTCTGGAGACAAACAATCGAAGGCTTGATATCAAGAACCAGAGTTTTAAATGAATCCCTCTTGGCATGATCATTGAGACCCCTCACATTCCAGATAAGAAAACAGCTAGACTCCATAAAAAAACAAAAGAAAATTACCATCATTGCTCCATGGACCAACATCTAAACATGCCCATCTTGAGGCACCTCCCAACCAAACGAAGCTGCCAAAGCAGCGATATGATCACTAGAAAGCCCAGTATCAAATAATTTTGCATAATTGCTGGCATCCTTTTTTTTTCTCGAACACGCAGGAGAGCTGCGTATCATTTCATTAAAAGAAGGATGATAATTACAATGACCTAAACACCACTCACACAAACACACACACAAACAACACTAGTAATAATAACCCCCTTCTAACCGGGGTTGAACACAAAAGCTAGGTCCGAAAGACGGGTCAAGCATTTGGCCCCCGCAAAACACCACATATTGAACTCATCACTGGCTGAGGTAAGCAATCTAGCTATAGAAGGCTGAGCACCATTGAAAACACAGTCATTACGGTGTCTCCAGATAGTCCAAGCCCCAAGAATCACCAAAGAGTTAAGGCCATCTCTAAGGTCCTTAGGAGTAACCTCAGCCGATCTACTCCACCAAGCTTCAAAATTGATATCTTCCATCCCGGGGGAGAGTGCGGACAGGCCGACCCGCTGGAGAAGAAGATACCAAAATTGCCTCGCGAGGACACAAGAAACAAGCAAGTGATGAATAGACTCTCCTTCCTGGTCACATAAGGGGCAAGAACTAGGATGGGGAAGACCCCTCTTAGCGAGCCGGTCAGCCGTCCAACATTTATTATGTAGGACCAGCCAGAGGAAAAACTGACACTTCGGCGGCGCCCAGGTGCTCCACACTCTCTCAAATCCCGCCATGGAGGTAGAACCACAGAACGTTATCTCATAAGCAGATTTGGCCGAATAGATACCATTGGAAGAGAACCTCCAATAATGTTTATCTGGATTTCCCGGTTGAAGATCAACATCAACCACAACATCTGCCAGCAAAATGAAGTCAGCAATGACCTCCCAAGATACCACTCCCCTTAAATCCCCAATCCATGATGAGCTACACAGAGCATCAGCCACTGTCCTTCGCTTCACCAGCCTTTTAGGAACCAAACTAAAAACATGAGGGGCCAAGTCTGCAATCCTCTGACCCAGGATCCATCTGTCATGCCAAAAAAGAGTGGACTGCCCATCACCCACTATGGAGGCCATTGCCAAAGAGCACAAGCTATCCAAGAACCGGTTTGAATGGAATGGCAAATCAGTCCAAGGTTTGGAAGAATCAGTTTTTTGGAGCCAAATCCATCTAACACGAAGGGCCCTATTTAAGCATTGGAGATCAGAAATACCAAGCCCCCCTAACTCTTTTGGGTGTGTGACCTTGCCCCAGGCCACCATACAATGACCACCATTAGCCTCTTTACGCCCTCGCCACAAGAACCCACGACGGATTTTATCAATTGCTTTAATAGCCCACTTAGGCAAATCTAGAGCCATCATTTGATAAATAACAGTAGCAGTGAGCACAAATTGCACCTGAGTAGCTCTGCCAGCACGGGTCATCAGGTCAGCTTTCCAAGCCGGTAAGAGATCAGCTACCTTGTCAATAAGAGGCTGAAGCTGAGCTTTGGATAACTTCTTCAGGGAGAGAGGGAGACCCAAGTATTTAATTGGAAAAGTCTCAAATCTGCAGGGAAGGAGCTGCTGGACCAAATTCAAATCAGCATGTGTGCAACGGATGGGTACAATACTGCTCTTTGCCATATTAGTTCTCAATCCTGAAGCATCCCCAAACAGATCCAAAATCCTCACAGCAGTGTTTAAGTCCCTAGGCTCTGGTTTTAGGAAGAGAGCCACGTCGTCTGCATAGAGCGAGATCCGGTGCTGAAAAGAATTAGAAGAAATGGGCTGCAGCAACCCATGCTCCTCAGCCTTGATAAACAGCAAAGTAAGGACATCCATAACAATTATAAAAAGCAGCGGAGACAAGGGGTCACCTTGCCGCAAGCCCCTTCTATGCGAAATGAACCTTCCAGGCACCCCATTGAGCAGGATCTGGGTGGAAGAGGTCATAAGAAAACCACTTATCACATCCCTCCACACTGGGCCAAAGCCTAATTTTTCCAGAACCTCAAGAAGGAAAGGCCAAGAGACCGAGTCGAAGGCCTTGGAAATGTCCAACTTCAAAAGAATTCTGGGCTGATTTTTAGCATGGAGAAATCTTGCCGTCTGCTGGACAAGCATAAAATTGTCTTGTATGAAGCGACCTTTGATGAAGGCGCTTTGTGCTTTAGAGATCAGCCCCTCCATATGACACCTCAACCTATTTGCAAGAACCTTAGTCACCAACTTGGCGAAACTGTGGATCAAACTAATGGGTCTGAAATCCTTGGCAGCAATAGCATCATTATGTTTTGGTAGCAGCGTAATGAAAGCTGTGTTAAGGAATCTGAAATTCCTGAAATCTCTCCCCCAAATAGTTGAAACAGCTGCCATAATGTCATTTTTTATAATAGGCCAGCAGCTTTTATAAAACTGCCCGGTGAACCCATCGGGGCCAGGAGCCTTGTCCGCGGGGAGTTGCTTGATAGTGTTCAAGATCTCCTCCTCAGTAATTAAAAACTCAAGAGCCTGAAGGTCATGTTGCTGCAGTCCCAAGGCATCAAGGTTGATAGTTTGGTTTCTCTGCACTTCACTTCCAATTAGATTCATATAGAAATCCCAGAAAACCTCAGCCTTCCCATCATGGGAGGTGAACAGCTGATCTCCATCCCGAATTGCAGTAATAAAGTTCTTCCTCTTGCGAAATCTTGAGCAAGCATGAAATAACTTGGTGTTGGCGTCGCCGTCCTTGAGCCAAGACAGCCGAGATCTGGTCCTAGCCACCGTCCTGAGCAGGGAAGCAAGGAACAAGCAATGTTTCTTTAATTGCTGTAGCAGCCAGCGTTCGAGATCAGAGAGAGGTCTACCATCCCTTGCTGATTCTAGCTGCAGCATCACTTCTCTAGCTAACTCGAGCTGTAACTTGAAGTTGCCCACTTTTTTGTCACTCCATCGTTGTAGCCCCTTGGCTGTAGCCTTGAACTTGAGGGAGAGAGATTTAAGAGGGCAAGCATTAATCTGTACAGAGTGCCAAGCATTAGAAACTGCATCATGAAAGCCCTCAAATCTTGTCCAGAAGGACTCAAAGTGGAATCTCCTCTTGCCCCGAAGATTATCCTTCAATCCAAGAAGGAGAGGACAATGATCAGAGCCCTCGGAAGCGGAACATTGGAGTAAGAAATCTGGGAATTTCTGCTCCCACTCAACGGAACAGAAGACTCTGTCTAGTCGTACCAACACATCATGTGCCCCTGACCAGGTGAATTTCCTTCCATGTAGATCGATGTCTTTGATTCCTAAATCCTGAATACATCTCCTGAATCTCCCCATCATGAATCAGTTGAGATTAGGATTATTTTTGTCTTCATCTCTATAAATCAAGTTGAAGTCTCCACCAACAATCCAAGGTCCAGCACAATTAGCTCTAATAAGGCGCAGTTCTTGCATGAACATGAGCTTCCTATCATTACCCTGGGGCCCGTACACACAGGTCAACCACCACTCATCACCAATCGTTGGACAGAATTTGACAGAGACACTGAAGACATCAACCCGGGAGTCAATAATAGCTCCCAATTTAGATCTCCAGGCCAGCAGTACACCACCGCTAGCACCAACAGAATTAAGAGTCACGAAATTGTTGTCGAAGTCAGGACCCAATAACGAGAGAACAAGACGACGGCTACAACTCTGCATCTTGGTTTCTTGTAAACAAATTATGTCTGCACGGACCGACTCTACTAGACTCCTTACAGAATCTTGCCTCACGGCAGAGTTTAATCCGCGGACATTCCAGAACAGAATCATGGAAGGATCCATTAGTAAACACTTACAAGACAACACACATCCACCAAATTAGCAGACCATGGTGGCCGCTCCACCCAAGTCATCTGGGACTGCCCAACCGAAAAGTGCTGCAAGGGCTTGAATCTGTGAATAGGAAAGAGGATGGCAGAACAACTTGGCATAAGTCTCCAGATCCTCACTGTTGAGCTGATTCGTGTCTGAAGTATTATGGATAGTCTTCATCACCAAAATCCTGGCCCTGGGGATCTGTGGAATGTGCTCAGCGCCTAGACCAGCCACCCGTCGACTACGACGGAGTCCCTGCGAAGGGATGGCAGGTTCTCTCCTCTTCTTAGCTTTTGGAGTAGGAAGTAAACAACCAATTTTCTTGGACACCATCTCAAAGAACTGCTGTTTGGAAGGAGATACGTCCTCTGGCGCGTCAACCTGTCCAACTGAAACACGCTGTCTTCTTCTACTATAAACTTTAAGTGATGTCCCGTAGACATTTGGATGCATTCTGCAGCTCTGACACTGGGGCGAGACAGGCCTATCAGTTTCCAGCGGCCCAACAGAATGTTGGGGGGAAATTAATGTGACCTGCCCCAGCGGCCCTACGTCAGAGTGGGTCACCGGACCCAGAGTGCCCTCTTCCTGCTGCAGAGGCCCATTAGATTTCAGCGGACCAGCAGATTGTTGGGGGGAAAGTAATCCTTGAAGGATATATTCTCATTATCATCACAAAATCCCAGATGTCTGCACACATGAGCAGCCGAACTGGAACCCAACTCCAGAGGGAATTTGGCCACACTCCGACTTCGCCTTGGTCGAAAATTACTTGGCAATGTCTTTTTCCTTCTTTTGGTACTCCGGGGGGGGGGGGGGTAGCAGGCCATCAGTTGGCCTTGAAACCGCATTCCTGAACTCTTGCAAAGGTGGAGCTAGCTCAACAACCGACTGCAACAGAAGGTCCTCCTGGACATGTTGAACCTAGGTCATCCGTCTCCTGGAATAGACTTTGAAACAAGGCGATTTAGCTTTCCAGCTGTCCGGACTGACAGGAAAGGTGTTTCCTCGCCTTGACAGAGCAAACACTAGAAATAACACCAGCTTTAATCTGAGAAGAAGAATCTCTGGCCATGCAATTCCCCGAACCATGTGCCCTGCCGAGATAACATCCTCCAAAACAGCCTCCTGAACTACTGCTACACGATCTCTAGAACTTAGCTGAGCAGGAAACAAATCACCAGTCAACGAGCCGTCACATTGGAAGTTCTCACCCGAATCCACTGCCAGTCCCAAGGCCAAATAGGGTGGGTGTCCAGGCGCCTCCGGCTCCTCAACCGAAGCTACCGGGAGAGCCGGAGCATCAACTGGTTCAACCTCCACTAGTTCCGGAGACATGGGCGCCACCATCTCTACAACCTGAACAGGCGAGAGAGGAATGGCATCCACCTGTTCACCATGCGACGACTTCGACTGAATGCGTGGGCCCAGTCGCAAATGTACCGAAGCCCGAGTGGAGGATGCCGGGTGAACCAGCTGCCTCGGCCGCCGTTCATGTTGATCATGATCCCGGTCTTTGTCGGCGAAGTCCGATACTTTCTTTACTACTGGTACTTAGAGGTTAATTGGTGAGTAGCTGCTGTTTTCTTGACCAGTATGGTATTGGTCAGGTTTCCGAAATGTTAGTTACACCTGTTGTCGTGCCCAGCAGAAGTAGTGAACCGGCATCTGCTTTCTGTTTGCCATGTCATTCCTGATTTCCACATGGATTTGAAGGCATATGGGCTTGTCATGTGATCCATTTTAGTAACGCCAAGTAATGCTGCTGCTCCACAGACTTTCTAAATTGAGGGAAGTTCAGGTAAATGTATGATCAAAGTAGAAATTCGAGGCTTAGCACTTCTTTCTCGAACGCGCATGAGAGCTTACAAGAAGGGGTAAACCCCTGCCATGCAGGACACCCCAGAGGGACACACACACACTTAGAAACTATAAAATGATCATTACATTACATAATTTTCTCCGACCACACTGAGGGCTTCGAGTACGCGCAAGCTTCTGAGATGTTTGGCTCCAGCTAGCACCCAACACGCCAACTCATCTAAGAAACTTCTTTGCACCTTGCCGATGGAGGGAGAATCGCCCTAAAAAAACACCCGGTTACATTGCAGCTATAAACACCAAGCACCTAGAATAATGGCACGATTAAAGCCTTTCTTATCTTTATGCACTCGGATGCAAACTCTTCTGCACCAGTCAGCAAAAGCGATATCCTCTACACCAGGGGAGAGGTGACCAAGACCGAAAGTAGATAGGAAGTTGTACCAAAATTGCCGAGCAAAGACACACGGGTCAAGAGATGTTGAACTGTTTCTTGCTCCTAGTCACAAAGAGGGCATGCTTCCAGATGTGGGAGGCCACTTTTTACCAAAGTATCAGCTGTCCAATATTTATTCCTCATGGGCAGCCACAGAAAGGTCTTACATTTAGGAGGGGCCCAACTTTTCCATAGCCTCTTCCATAGCTCAAAAGGGATGGATCCTGAGAATAGGACCTTGTAGCAGGATTTAGATGAAAACCGACCGGAAGCCTTGTGCCTCCACACATGTTGATCATCATCCTGGGTCAACACTACCTCTCCCAAAGAATCCCAGAGAAGAAGGTACTGCTGCAACCCCAGTAATGAAAGGGGGAAAATAATGTCCCTCACCCACAATCTGTTGTCAAGACCTTGTGCCACCGTTCTAGAGGAAAGGGTCTTCTTATTTTTTTTTCTGGAAAGCGCAGGAGAGCTGCGCATCATTATATTAAGAAAGGAAAGGTCCAAAGTGGACCGAATTACAACACCAAGACCAAACCCTCAAGCCTCCTCCACTAGGGGGAAGCCTGACGGGCCCTACGAGACCCTATTTAAAGCGACAATAATTCCCAAACTGTCTAAATGCTTTGCTCCCGCCTTACTCAACTAAACAACTCATCTAGAAACAACCTCTTTGTCAAATTAATGGAAGGGCTCACTCCATCAAAAACAGCCCTATTACGAGAGAGCCACAAGCACCAAGCTCCAAGGATAATGACACTATTGAAACCCCTCCTCTTGCACCTATGGACTCTTTTAGATACCCTCTCCCACCATGCAGCAAAGGACTGTTCCGCAGCAATAGGAGTGAAGTTACCAAGCCCGATGGACGACATAATGAGATGCCAAAAATCCCTAGAAAAACTGCAGTTGCAAAGGATATGCTGGATTGTTTCCTGCTCCTGATCACATAGGGGGCAACTCGCCGGGTAGTGTAACCCTCTCCTCTGAAGTCTATCCGCAGTCCAACATTTATTCCTTATAGCCAGCCAAAGAAAAAATTTGCATTTAGGGGGGGCCCAAGTCTTCCACAATCGTTTCCAAGGCTCAAATAAAATGGACCCCAGGAAGAAGGCATTATAGCAAGACTTTGAGGAAAACTGCCCAGAAGTCGTGTGTCTCCAAACAAGCCTGTCCGCCTCTTGTGAAAGAGTCACCTGTCCAATCTCATCCCATAATTTTAAATACTGCTGCAGCCCAAGCATAGAAAGATGACTCCCAATATCCCTAACCCAACGCCAGTTGTCCAAAGCTTGAGCAACCGTCCGGGTCGAGCTGACTCTACTGTCCACCAAACAGACAACCTCTGGTGCAATATCAGAGATAGCCTTCCCATTCAACCATTTATCAAACCAAAAGAGAGTGCTAGTTCCATCTCCGACCACATAAAAGACCGTCTTCTTATCAACTTTAGCAGCCACCTCAGGAGCAATGTCCAGAATACAACAGCCATTCAGCCATCTATCAGACCAGAACAACGTGTTGTTTCCGTTTTCCACAAAGGAGATGACCGAGCTAGCTAATAGCTGTCGAGTCTGAGGCTGGATGGGAAGATCCAGACCACTCCAAGGCCTATTCGGGTCTGTTTTCTACAGCCATAACCATTTCGTTTGTAGCGCCCAACTCATATATTGCAGGTCCGGGATACCTTGGCCTCCAAGTTTTAGCGACCTAGTAACTTTGTCCCATGACACTAAACATCTGCCCCCATTCACTTCTTTCCTTCCTTTCCAAAGAAACCCCCGCCGCAGCTTGTCGATAGATTTGATCACCCACTTAGGCACATTCATGGCAATAAGAAGGTACACCGGGATAGCTGATAGGACAAACCGGACCAGAGCCGTCCTACCAGCAAGGTTGAGAAGAGGTGCCTTCTAACTAGGAAGCCGGTTGGCTATCTTTTCTACCCACAACAAGAGATCACTCTTCCTGTGCTTCTTATTGGAGATAGGCAGTCCCAGATAATTACATGGGAAAGAACCTACAAAGCACTGTAAAATACTGCAGTTGTCTTTGGCAACTGGGGTCCCGCAACAGATCGGAATAGCACAACTCTTCTGCATGTTAGCGACCAACCCTGAGGCCTCACCAAAACAATCCAAGATAAGCTTGACACACCTTAAATCCTTGTCCTGTGGCTTGACAAGAAGGACCACATCATCCACATATATAGATAGCCTAGCCTTAACAATTCCGCCATCTAAGCCTTGCAACAGCCCTCTATCCTCGGTGTGCTTGAACAAGCTGCTAAGCACATCCATGACTAGAATGAAGAGCATGGGAGACAAAGGGTCTCCTTGGTGCAAACCTCTTTGATGCCTTATGTGATCTCCCAGGTTTCCATTAAGCAAAACTTGCGTGGATGAAGTGACCAGCAGTCAAGGTCGCACCATCTAGCCCCAAAACCAAGGTGAGATAACACCTCAAGAAGAAAGGCCCATGAGACTGAATCAAAAGCTTTAGCAATATCTAGCTTCAAGAACAGGCTAGCAACCTTTTTCCTGTGGAGGGATTTACATGGTCTAATTTTGGACCATCCTTCCTTTCTTAATTTAATGATACACAGGTTCGAGAAAAAGAAGGATTTAATGGAGTGGTGCACCATCATATAATCATGAATTGATCGACCCTTGATGAAAGCACTTTGATTCGCGCAACCAACTTCTGGAGGTGAGAGGCCAGGCGGTTAGCTAGGATTTTTGTGACCAACTTGGAAAAACTGTGGATAAGACTTATAGGCCTATAGTCATCAGCTGCAATAGCTTCTGCCTTCTTAGGAATCAGTGTTAGAAAAGCCGAATTCAGCGACCACAATTTCTATGCATTACCTTGATGAAGGGTGATTATTGCCGCCATTAAATCAGCCTTAATTATATGCCAACAAGTTTTATAAAATCTTCCCGTGTATCCATCCGGCCCAGGAGCTCTATCAGAAGGCAGACTGGAGATAGTGGACCTTACCTCCTCATCTGTGATAGGAAGATCCAGATCACCCAAATCGACATCATTTCTGTGACACCCCTCTAGATTGAGGGTAAAATGTCTTTGTTGAGCCATTCCCAAAAGTTTTGAATAATACTCATGCAAAACCTCCTGCTTTTGCTCATGAGAGGTGACCAACTTGTGAATAAGATTCGTTTTCTTTCTATAGCGGGCCTGCATGTGGAAGATGGACGTATTGGCATCTCCCTCCTTCAGATATTTGATCCGGGACCTAAGGCGCGCAACCGTCCTCTCCAAGGAAGCAAGAACCAGGCAATGTTGTTTGAGATTTCTCTTCAACCAAAGCTCCTCTGATGATAATGGCCTGTTATCTTGAGCCATCTCTAGCCTGTGCAGGATCTCCCTAGCCATGGCCACCTGAGATCTGACATTGCCAACCTTCTTATGCCCCCATGACTGCAGGGCTTTTGCCAGCCTTTTCATCTTAAGGAACACCCGTTTCGAAACAACTTTTGATCAGAGCAACTATCTCTTTATGCTGAAGGAACACCTTTTTTTTTACTAACTAAATGAAAAGAAGTTGCATGTCAGTCTGGAACCATCGGAACCTTTACATTTTCTTTGGAGGCTGTCCTAGTTTAATTGCACTGTTTGCTGCTGCTTGGGAAGAACTGCAGCTTGTTGAAGTGTATATAAGTGGATTGACTACCTTCTTCCATCAGCTTAAGCTTTTGGGTTGAACTGGTTAGTGCGTCCACTCTAACATGGTGTTAAAGCCATAGGCCTCGAGTTCGAATCCTGGTAGAGGCTTTATCTGTGCCTGCACCCATTTATGTCCACGTTTACGCCTTTCTCTCTAGCTGCACGTGAGTGGGGTTGTTTTTTTTTCTCGAACGCGCGGGAGAGCTGCACGTCATTATATTAAGAGAGGAAAAAGGTCCAAAGAGGACCAAAGTACAATGCCCAGTGGGCAAGCATAAAAACTAGACCAGATTGAAAAACAGCATAGACCCTACTAATAGCAGCAGGTAGACCAAGACTTGCTAACTGTTTAGCACCAGCTCTATCCCAGCAACTCAGCTCATCCAAAAGCAAACTTTTAACAGAGCTCAAGGAAGGGTTTACTCCATCAAAAACAGCCTTGTTTCGAAGAAGCCACACCACGCTCCCAAAATTATGAGGCTATTGAAGCCTTTCCTCTTGCTCTTATGCACCTTTTTAAGCACCTTTCTCCACCATTCAGCAAAAGATATTTCATCAGCAGCAGGGGTGAGATCTTGTCTCAGGCAACGTGAGTGGGGTTGTTGAAGTGTATAAGTGGATTGACTACCTTCTCCCATCAACTTAAGCTTTTGGGTTGAACTGGTTAGTGCGACCACTCTAACACAGCTATGGAGCATGGCTGGGGCTTGAGGTGTCTCACCTATCTACCTTGCACCAGTTGGAAGCTAGTCCTTGAAGTCTGCTGTTTCCTAGGTCGAGGTCGTGTGTGTTCTTATGTAAAGCTGTGAGTGTGTTGAGTTTGTATGAGTTCTAAAACCCTTTCTTTTTTTTAATATAATGATACACAGCTCTCCTACGTTTTCGAGAAAATAAAGAAGTTGCAAAGAATCCAAACAAATATGTTATCAACACAAGCACTGCTATCCAATTTGTTTGTGGAAATCACTGTCCTAGTAGCAAGTTCAGAGTACCAACTATTTAGTCTTTTGATCTGTTGAGTGTATATGACTTGATTTTCCGAACCAGTAGACTAGTTTAGAAATTCGTAATTTTCCTGTTCTTATTTATCGATTTATTTCATGTCATCAATTTGTGTCTTCGTTTATGATTTCTTCTCTTGCAGCTTCTGGGATGGCTACTTCGAATATTTGATGGAAAATTGTTCAAATAAGTAAGTAGAGACTTTGAATTGTTCTGCAATAGTAATATCACTGTCTTCATGCGTTAAACTGAAAGAACAAAATTCTAGTATAAATACACAGCCTTGTGCACAAGTAGTATAAGGTGAGATTATTTGATGCAGCCCAAAAATATCAGTTGGTAAAAGAAAGTTTCTGCACAAGGCTGCTTTAAAGTTTTCTTCTTTTTTCTTTTAGGTACATGCAGGACTTAAAAGCCTTGTAAATCACAAACATGATTTAGAATATTGGATTAAGTTGGTTTAACATAATTATGGCAGCAACCAATAGTTTTTTTTCGTATGCAGAAAAGTTCTAGTATATTTCTAAGGAAAAAGTCCAAATTACTCTTTCCAAGTTTGGACTAGGTCTAGATAACCCCCTAAACTAACATTTGGCTCAATTTACTCCAACTATTTCGGTTGGTCTAGTTTACCCCTTAACAGGGTAGGGGCCAACGCATTTCCTTATATGCAGATGATGTGGTGCTGTTTTTAAAGCCTGAAATTGATGAGCTCAATTTGCTGAAGGAAATATTAAGGATTTTTGGGGAAGCTACAGGTCTTGTCACAAATATCAACAAATGTAGCATCACACCCATACATTGTAATGAGCAGCAAGTTGTCATGTCCAAGGAGTTTTTCCCTTGTAATGTGCAGCAGTTCCCCTGTAGATATTTGGGACTGCCTCTATCGGTAAAGAAGCTTCCAAGGTTTGCTTTTCAAGAGCTTATTGACAAGGTGGCTGACAAATTGCCAGGGTGGAAATCTGCCCTGATCACCAATGCTGGAAGACTGACTTTGGTTAAGGCTGTCCTCACTGCCATTCCTATATACCATCTTCTTGTCCTTTTATGCCCTAAATGGGTTATCAAAGCCATTGACAAGATCCGCAGGGGTTTCCTCTGGAAGGGCAGAAAAGATATCAAGGGAGGCCATTGTGCTGTTGGATGGGCAAGGGTGTGTCGTCCGCTTAAGTTCGGCGGCTTGGGTATTCACAACCTGGAAATCCTTGGTTGGGCTCTTAATGTGAGATGGCTCTGGCTCAGAAAAACACAGGTAGAGAGACCATGGACTGAGTTTGACATAAAAGTTCATCCAAATGCTGAAGCTCTCTTTCGGGCCTCGGTTCGCTCTTCTGTGGGGGATGGTGCCACAACCCTCTTTTGGATGGATAGATGGATTCAAGGACAATCTATTGCATTTTTTGCCCCTTACCTATTCAGTCGTATTCCGAGTAGGGTCAGGACAGGACGTACGGTGCAGGAGGCTCTTGCTGATAATAGTTGGATTCAGGATATCTCTGGGGGTCTGACTGCTGTTGTCATCAGGGAGTTCCTTCTGGTTTGGGATCTAATTCAGGATGTTCATTTACAGACAGGAGTTCCTGATGTCCACATTTGGGTGCCTTCCGCTTCTGGCCTTTATTCCTCTAAGACGGCTTATAACAGCTTTTGGAACGGTACAACATCCTTTGAGCCGGCTAAAAGAATTTGGAAGAGTTGGGCTCCTCCCAAATGTAAATTCTTCATTTGGCTAGCCTCTCTCAACCGGTGTTGGACGACTGACAGATTGGCCCGGCGAGGTATGGATCATCATGACAATTGCCTCTTTTGCGATCAACATGAAGAAACAATCCAGCATATTTTGCTCTCTTGTGTGTTCTCTAGAAACATTTGGTGGCAGGTGTGGTGTAAAGTGGGGATGCAACATCTGGCACCTGGGCCTGAGGACATGATTTTCCAAGATTGGTGGAGCAATGCTGAAGGCCAGGTTCCTAAAGAGAAGAGAAAAGGTTTTAACACGTTGGTAATCCTTGTGGCTTGGTGGCTGTGGAAACATCGAAACACTTGTGTCTTCGAGGGAGCTTCCCCGAGCACTAGAGATATCCTGCAGCACATTCATGAGGATGCTACGCTGTGGGGTATGGCCGGGGCTAGAGGGCTTAGGGGCTTATGGCCTTAAGTTTAGGAGGGCCTGCTGTTGTGTCCATGGTTATTAAAACGTCGCTTAAACGACGCTTAAGCGTCGTTTAAGCGGTAAAACGTGTTTAGCAGCTAAAACGTCTACACGTTTTACGAAAACGGCGTAGAACGTCCGTTCTGGACGTTTAAACGGCGTTTAAGCGTCGGAAAGCACGTTCTGCACGTTTTCTCAGGTGTTTGGACGTTCTACGCGCATGTGAGTTAGTGGGCCATAATGGGCCTTTACCCAGCCGGCTATTCCATTGCGCTCCTCAGACGCCAGTTCCCAGCCGCCATCGCGCAGAGCCGTCGGCCGCCAGACTGAGCAAACTCCATCGCGCCAGAAGAAATCGCGCCCAGACTGAGCAGACGCCGTCGGGCGCCCTCCAGGTACGCCGCCGGCCGGCCCCCTCCTCCCTCCTCCCTCTTCCCTCTTCCCTCCACGTACAGGCGCGGGCGCGCGGCGCCAACCCGGCAGCGCCATTGCTCATTTGCTCCAGATCCCGGACTGGAGCACTGCAACGGCTCAGGTGAGGTACTGCTCGGCCAGGAGCAGAGAGAGAGCTAGCTAGAGAGATGTGTAGTCTAGTTGCCTAGCTAGAGACATGGCGCCATAGCTAGAGAGGAATGAAGGCAGTAAGGCACTGCTCGGCCAGGAAGCTCCAGCCAGTACGCAGTGCCGCAGTGAAGCAGCCACAAGCTAGTGCTCCAGCCAATGTGTGTTGTAGGCTAAATGCACAATATATTAATACCATTCTACTGTGTGTTGCAGGCTAAAGTGTGCAGTAAATTTCAATTTCAATGGCTGAAAAGACTATGTATGAACTTAACTTATGTATAAACTTATTCTATATTTGAAATTCTATGTCAAGTCTGAAAAGACGTTTCAACGTTCGTTTAAACGTTTAAACGTTGAAAAGTTGATTCATAACGTTTTAACGTTTTACCGCTTTAATAACCATGGTTGTGTCATAGATAAGGAATGAGTGTGTTTCTGTATTTGTGTTTTAGACCTCCGTAAGGAGTCGTCTGTACCCTGGTCTGTTCTCAGACCTTTTCTCTTTCTTAATATAATTTACACGCAGCTCTCCTGCGTGTTTCGAGAAAAAAAAAGGATTTATTGTTTTTGTTTCTCCACGTATAAGTTGAGTTCTAATACCAATTTTCGTGACATGATACATGGCATCATAAATTATGTTTGAAAAAAATATATCTTATTTTTTGCCACTATTTTGATAGCTTAAGAAATTAATAAAAATTAACATTAGAGATATAATATCATACAAAACATTTTCTAACAAAATATGTTGTCCTGTGTCTTCTATCACCTCACAGAATTTGAAACTAAAATACAATTTGTACATAGAGAAAGAAAAATGGTTTTTAAGGTGTAAATTGGACAGACCTAGTGCCGGAAGCTCCCACACTAGTGGGGTCTAGAAAAAGGATAAACCGAGGCAAGCCTTCTCCCGCAAATACGGAGAGGCTGCTTCGCCCCATGACCCCGTTGGCCGCTTCCAGCACGTGCCATTCCACCGGAGGGAGACACAGTCTGTTGTTAAAGACCGCTACTAAACAAGCAAAGTTCAGGAATCCGCCTATCGCGTTCTTCAGACGACGGCGGCGCGCCCAGAAGACCCCTGAGGGCGCCGCACCTCCTCCTTGGTCTTCTGGTGACCGGGGTGCAGAGAGCAGCCTGGGCGCCTTGCCTCCTGCCCCAACTGCTGGGGTGGCTGCGTCGCCCCTTCCGCATGGGCCGCCCCCGCATGAGGTGTCACTTGGGTCGCCAGGACAGCAGAATTTTCTTAGTCGGGTTTCTAAAGCTGTTGGCGCCGTTCTTCCACTTCCGAAGACAGTGACTGAAGGCCGACGACGAAGGCATCCCATTCCCCCTCCGGACGCGACTCGCCGGAGTCGGCGCGTTGCGGGGCTGGGAGTGGAGCAAATTCAGCATATTCCCAAAGCCAGAAGGACAATCATGAAGTCCATCCTTGTGGAGTCAGATAGTGAACATCTCAGCCAACAAAATCTAGATGCATATGCGAAGCTCTTCCAAGCACCCCTGTCTCGTGTCCAAGTGGAGGCTCTCGCTAATCTCTTTGGATGGGTGGTGCCGGATGAAGAAGGTGAGGCTGTTCCCCCTGGGACAGTCACTCTGGTCTGCTGATTGCAGCCCGCGGTCGTCTTTTATTACAATTGTTTTCCTATGGATCCCTCCCTAGTCTTATTCTGGAATGTCCGCGGTCTCAACTCCGCCGCAAGACAAGATGCTGTAAGGAGTTTGGTGAATTCATTTAGAGCTGATGTAGTCTGTTTACAAGAAACAAAGTTGGTTAATTGTGATCGTCGCACTGTTCTGTCAATGTTGGGCGCTGATTTTGACAATAATTTTGTTTGCCTCCCCTCGGTTGGGGCTAGTGGTGGGGTGCTGATCACTTGGAGAGCAAAATTGGGGAGAATTGTTGCCTCTCGAGTGGACTCCTTCAGTGTTTCAGTAAAATTCAACCCTGCTGACGGCGAGGCTTGGTGGCTTACCTGCGTGTATGGACCTCAAGGATATGACAGAAAAATTGCCTTTATGAATGAACTGAGAGAGATCAGAGCTGCTTGCGCCGGGCCTTGGCTCCTTGGGGGTGATTTTAATCTCATTTTCAGAGATGAAGACAAAAACAACCTTAATATTAATCGGGCCATGATGGGGAGGTTCAGAAGGTGCATCAATGATTTAAGCATCAAAGACATTGACCTTTTAGGCAGGAAGTATACGTGGTCTGGTGCTAATAATGTGCAAGTCAGGCTGGACCGGGTTTTCTGCTCTTCGGATTGGGAGGAAAAATTCCCCAATTACCTGCTGCAAAGCTCAGCTTCAGAGGATTCAGACCATTGCCCTCTCCTGTTGGGATTGAAGGACAACCACACGGGGAAACGGAGATTTCATTTTGAATCCTTTTGGCCCAGATTTGATGGCTTTCTGGAAGCGGTTACTAATGCTTGGGGTTCTGTTCAGCAGTCCTCTTGTCCCCTCAAGACCCTTTCCCTAAAATTCAAAGCGACGACAAAAGGGCTGCAAAGCTGGAGTGACAGAAAGGTTGGGAATTTCAAACTGCAACTTGAGCTTGCCCGAGAAATTTTGCTGCAGCTTGAAGTGGCAAAAGAGAGCAGAATTCTTAATGTTTTGGAGACATGGCTGCTTGGGCGCTTGAAGAAATGCTCTCTGGCTCTTGCCTCCTTGATCCGCTCGATGGCTAGGACTAGATCAAGAATTGCCTGGCTCAAAGATGGTGATGCTAATACAAAGCTCTTCTACTCTTGGTCTCGTTATCGGAAAAGGAAAAATTTCATAGCCAAAATTCATGACGGAGAGCAGCTTGTGACCAGTCATAGTGATAAGGCTGAGGTGTTTCGGTCCTTTTATTCTGATTTAATTGGTACAGGGCAGCAAAGGTCCAGATCTGTCAACCTTGACACCATAGGACTGCAGCACATTGACCTTCAGGGGCTCGAACAACAATTCTCTGAGGAGGTGTGGAATACCATCAAACAGCTCCCTCCGGACAAAGCCCCGGGACCTGATGGGTTCACAGGCCGTTTCTATAAGACTTGCTGGTCAATCATCAAAAAAGATATTATGGCTGCTATCTTGACTGTTTGGAACAAGGATTTTCGAAATTTCAGATATCTCAACACAGCCTTCATCACTCTCTTACCTAAGAAAGAGGATGCCATCCTTGCCAAGGACTTTCGGCCTATTAGCTTGATCCATAGCTTCGCAAAGTTAATCACGAAGGTCATGGCAAACAGACTTAGTGGTTATATGGACAAGTTGATTTCTAAGAACCAAAGTGCGTTTATCAAGGGCAGATTCATCCAAGACAATTTCATGTTAGTTCAGCAGACTGCAAGATTGCTGCACGCTCAAAAACAGCCCAGAATTCTTCTCAAGTTGGACATTTCCAAGGCCTTCGATTCGGTATCTTGGTCCTTCCTTCTTGAAGTGTTGGAAAAAGTTGGATTCGGCCCCATATGGAGAGATGTGATTAGTGGGCTGCTTATGACCTCATCTACCCAAATTATGCTTAATGGAATGCCTGGGGAATACATTCAACACAAGAGGGGCCTGCGGCAGGGGGACTCGTTGTCCCCTCTTCTTTTCATCATCGTTATGGATGTTCTCAATGGCCTAATTGTTAAAGCTGCTGATGAGGGCATGCTCCAACCCCTCTCAACACGCTCCATTCAGCACCGAATATCGCTCTATGCTGATGATGTGGTGATATTCTTGAGACCGGCTGCTAGTGATCTATACTTGGTAACCAGGATATTGGAGCTGTTTGGGGACGCCTCGGGGCTAAAAACCAATGTTCAGAAAAGCAGTATGGCCCCCATTCACTGCTCTCCGGTTGACATGGAAATAGTAACTCAGACTTTTCCTTGCAAAGTTGAAATGTTCCCTCTTAAATATCTCGGGCTACCTCTTTCTCTCAGGAAGTTAACCAAGGAGCAGCTGCAGCCACTTATCGATAGGCTTGCGGACCTCTTACCTAATTGGAGGGCCGACTTGATGTCTCGTGCTGGCAGAGCTATCCAGGTGCAGCATGTGCTCACGGCAACAGTTATATATCACGCCATGGCTTTGGATCTACCTAAGTGGGCTATCAAAGCTATTGACAAGATTAGACGTGGCTTTATTTGGAAAGGTCGAAAGGATGTGCTCGGTGGCCACTGCTTAGTTGCTTGGGGCAAAGTGGCACGCCCAAAGGAGCTTGGTGGGCTTGGCATCTCAGATTTGCAAAGGCTGAATTGGGCCCTTCGAGTTAGATGGTTGTGGTTGGAAAAAAACAGATCCCTCGAAGTCTTGGGCTGACTTACCTCTCCAGAGTTCCAGCACTCTGAAATCTATTCTCTCTACAGCTTTGACTACTGAAGTTGGTGATGGTCGTAACACCTTGTTTTGGAGGGACAGATGGTTGATGGGGCTGAATGTTGAGGACCTTACCCCTCATATTTTCGCCCTCGTCCCAGCCAGGATTGCCAATAAGAGAACGGTGGCAGAAGGTATCGTGGAGATGGCTTGGATTCGGGACCTGAGAGGCACCATCACTTGGGCTGTCCTTTCTGATTTTTTAACTCTTAGTGAAGTCATTGCAGATTTCTCCCTTAGTGATGGTGTGCCTGACAAGCATATCTGGAAATTTTCCCCGACAGGTCAATACTCTGCAAAGTCGGCATATGATATGTTATTTCTAGGTTCCACTTCTTTTGGTGCATTTGAACGTGTTTGGGAGACTTGGGCACCTCCAAAGTGCAGATTCTTTCTTTGGCTTGTCTTGCACAATAGATGTTGGACCGCGGACCGTCTTGCTAAAAGAGGACTTCCACATCCCAGTGCGTGTCCTCTTTGTGACCAAGAAGAGGAAACAATACAACATCTTCTCATCTCTTGCGTCTTTGCAAGACAGTTCTGGTACTTCTTGTTGAGCAGGTCTGGATTGCCTAATCTTTCACCGGACAACGCTTTTTGCAGCCTAGATGACTGGTGGAGCAGGGCTGTGGAGAAGCTTCCCCGTGATCTCCAATCAGGTTTCAATTCTATAGTTATCCTTGGCGCTTGGAGCCTTTGGCGTCATCGCAACGACTGTGTGTTCAATGGGCGGTCGCCGAGCCTTGAGAATTCTCTCACCCTCGCTGGCGATGAGCTCAGGATGTGGTGTAGTGCCGGGGCGAAAGGGTTGAACCTGCTTTCAACTCTTGCGTTCATGCTTGATCCGGGGGGATAGTCTTGTATCAGGTCCAGAGTGATTAAGTGTGGTAGTGGTGTTGCGTTGGTTGGTATGTTGTGTCTTGTGAGGGGTGTGGTGCGTCTGTTGGTATGTTGTTTGCGGCGTGTGTGTGTGCGTGTGTTGTACCTTCTTCTATCTATCTATTAATGGAATGATACGCAGATCTCCTGCGTGTTCGAGAAAAAAACTCGCAACCTGGTGACTCAGTGAGATAGATCTCACCACTGCACCAGGCTTGCCCTGCTCTTCAGGTGTAAATTGGACCAACTTAAATAGTTGGAGGGAGTAAATTGAACCAAATGTTAATTTAGCGGTTATCTGAACACAGTCAAAGCTTGGAGAGAGTAATTTGAACTTTTTTCTAGTTTTAATGAGGAATTCTATAAGTCTGCGTGCGCTGTTTTATCTTATGTTTTGTTTCTTCTGCTCTACAGGTCAGCAAATTATGTAACGTTAGTTACTGCACAGCTCATTCTCATGGCAACTCACATGGTACTTTATGCTTGTCTTATATTCTTTCAAAATTAACTTCATTTGTCTATACTATCTTACCTTTTTTACTAATGAAGGCTGGATTGGGATTACCTGACATTGACTCTTGGAATATGATTGAGAAAATAGCCGAGAGAAACAACTTGGGTTATAAACAGCTTGTAAGTCAAACTGCAACTTTTGACATTGAGAATTGGTTGCTTTAAACACTTGGTTTCTTACATTTTCTCTACACTTCTTCAGATCAAACTTAGAGCATTGCTCACACATCTGCAACAACTCCGGATTGGCTATTGGGGGGTTGCTACAGGGAAAAGCCAACCATTGCAGTCATATGGCATGGCTTCACCTCATGCGATCGATGTGATTGATGAAAGCCAACAACCTGCTGAAGCATCTGGGTTGGGCCGAAGTTGGGTGCAAAGTATGTTTAGCAGAGACAGAAGTTTAAGAGCCAGCTCTTTCAACCGAGCTAGTAAGTTTTCAGCTACTACCATCTCTGCCCTTCTGAGGACCTTGATTCAATTTTGTTTGAACACAATGGCAGGGGCTCTTCCTCTCGGTTAAGAAATATAATTGACCTAGTTTATGAGGGAAGAGCAGGACTGGTGCAGTGAGTCATCAGGTCGCGGTTTCGAAGTAGCCTCTCCATATTTGCGGGGTGAGGCAAGTCGGTTTATTTGTTCCCTATACCCTACTTATGTGGGAGCCTTTGGCATTAGCCTTTATAAGGGAAACCAGTCCTAAGAACCTTGCAGTCACACAATTTATTAAAGGAAAACTGGCCCATTAAACACCCAAAAGGGACACGACAGAGCCCACCACATGTCATCGTTGCCGAGCTTATCACAGGGCGATAAGCAGCTCTGAAGTCTGACTCCAAGACAAACATCAGCCAGAGACCCTAACACGTCACCATTCATTCACAAGCCATGACCCCATATGAAAAGAACACATCGTCCCATCGTTGCCAAGCTTTGTTGCACCCCACAAACAAAGCAGTTCATCTTCGCCACTGTAGATCCACTCTATTAGAACCAGAGACCCGCCACAAGGAAGTAGCAAAACTAGAGAGAACCCAGCCTTGTCGAAACCCAACGATCGCAGAAGAACAAAAAAATGTCCCACACGGACTAGCATCCAACTAATGTGGTGCAGGATCTTCTAGGTGATGCCTTCAGGAAGGATACAACATTGATCGTTGTCGTCACATGCCTAAGAACCTAGGCGGAGTTTCCTTGTAAGAATCCCGCAAGATGAGGAGAGGCACCTTGACAACCCTTCCAAGGAAGGGAAGCACACCTAAAGTGTCGCTGTTGTCAGCTTTGGGTAACACCGGCTGAGCTTTTGCCCAACGCGCTTCACCACACACCCACACAAAAGGACCACACAACTGCTCATCAGCTGATCCTGCAAGCACCGCACTACTCATAAGAGACTAACACATGCAACCAAACCAGCATCTCCCACGAAGCCATGTGAAGTTGCTCGCCATCTGCCACCACAAACAGCTCGTGAGCATGGAACTGTTGCAGATGGAAAATCATGCCAGAGCAGGTCACTGTGGCCAGCTATGGGCCCATGGCTGCCGTGCCTCAATAGCATGTGTTGAATGCGACCTCTAAGCCACTGTCTTGTGGCTCCATGCCGCAGCCACCTTGCCGCCCACATGCTGCTGTCGCCTGTCAGCCTGACCGTGCAGTCATCCAAACGCAGCCGGCCTGCAGCCCGCACCTCCATTTCCGCAACCCACCAACGGTATCTGGCGGCCAGCTCCAAGTGTGAAGTCTGCAGATCCAGCTGAGGGGACACCATCTGTACGCATCGGGCCGGAATCCTGTTGCCAGACACCATCCCGTGTAGGCCTAGCCTGGAGCCCCTCAGTAGGGAGAGGGAGGAAGGGTTCCTTGCCCTTCATGGACTGCCAACGGGCAGTGGTGGCACGAGGGAATTGTTCGGCTGTGGAGGAGACGGCGCCGTCCGAGCCGCCCTGGAGAGAGGGACCCAGGGACCTCTGGGTCGCTGTCCAAACTATCCCTCACTCCCAAATTGGACCTTAATACAATAAAGCTTATATTAGTGGGTACATTACTGCAGACTATATATTTCCACATTTCTAATATAGCCATTGTTGTATCATGTCAGGTGATGGAAATGCTGTTGCTGCCACGGGCAAAACCGAAATCTCAGCTGCACAAAAGAAAACTCAAACTAACATGAGGACCCTTAGAGGGCATACAGGTGCTATTACTGCTCTTCATTGCGTAACAAGAAAGGAGGTCTGGGATCTTGTTGGTGATCGTGAAGATGCTGGTTTTTTCATCAGCGGAAGCACAGATTGCACGGTTAGCTTAAATCATATGCTGTTATACTTACTCTTGTTGGTTACTTTTTACAATACTTGCTCTAGCATCACAGCTCACTTTGTTATTAGGCATGCCAGCATGCTTCACGGCCAGTCTCCATAAGTTAATCATATTACCATTAGTCCATTCTTCAATTATGCCAACATTAAACAGGTAAACCTTGCGAAGAGAAGGAAGATGCGATACACTAAAATAGGAATTGGTACCTGTGTGTGTTTTGTGAGAAAGACTACCATCTCTATTCTCTGCACAGTAAAGAATACAATGTTCTTGATAAAAGATATCATTTCATCCTACTCTGTTCTTTCCTTTTGTTATGTTTTAGGAGTTGGAATTTGAAACATGAATAATGAAGCCTTCATGCCCTAAGTATGTCAGGGTAGGGCAGGCTAGAGATAAAAAGCCAACGGGAAGGCTACAAAGCGGGAATTAGTAAAAGATAAAATGTCTCAACTAGGCATGTTCACCGTGCTGGTTTATTGTCAATTACCAGAGGAAATGGTTGTTAGAAGTTAGAACTAATCCTTGCGTTTACTGCTTATCCAGCTAGCACTAATAGTGTATGGCCCTTTTAGGTGGCTGCTGCCATATAGGTCGGTTTGCTCTATATTCTTAGACAGTGGGTCTAGCTGCTGCCTCTGACAGCAAGTAGTAAGAGCAAACAGTAGTCTTTGACAGCAAGTAGTAAGAGCAAGCAGTAGTCTTTGACAGCAAGCAGTAGTCTATTTTGTTTTTACTAGCGCACAACAGCAACAGTATATGTATAGTCGGTCAGTAAGATACGATGCAGGCTGTCACCTGTCGGGGAAGTCAATTTGATATCGTTTTGTACTGACAGCTGCCATAAGCATATGGTCGGTGTACAATCTGACTTATGTACTGCTATATATGTGTATCCATATGCAATCAATAGAATTATGGAAGTTTATTTCAGACTGAACTGTGTCCAGCCACTTCAACTCACTCCGCTCATCCTATAGCTGCAGTGCTGCACTACTAACAGTAGTAACATTATGAGTTGTGGTTCTGAAAAATGGTTCTTTCAGGGTTTGAACTGAGAACTAACTTGTTAATACTTAGTTTCCATCAATTTAAATCCTATTTGATATTAAAATTACTGAACCGGTCGTAGTAGTTTTTTTTTTAAAAAAAGAGAGTATCCATGACTGCTTAAATTTAGTTGCTTACTACATGACCTGAATCATGCTTTGGTATTCCCTCCGTCCGGTTTTGATCATTAGCTAAGCTCTTCTGTGTTTACTTACTCCAGCCACAACCATCAAAATCATTTAATAAGTGTGTGACTGCCACAAGAAAGAACAAACAGATACTAGCACTTGTGGAAGAATACGTAGCGGAGATGGTTGACACATAACTCACTGTATAAATGAAATAGCAGATGTGACCAAACCCAAGGCAAAAACAGATTGTGCTATGTACGCGATGATCGTTGTTGTTGTTTTTTTTTGGAAATTATATACTGGACAGGAGGGGCAAGCCTGGTGCTATGATGAGAGCTGTCTCACTGAGTCACCAGATCTCAGGTTCGAAGCAGCCTCTCCACATCCGCGGGGAAGGCTTGCCTAAATTTATCTCTTTCTAGACCCCACTCATAATGGGAGCCTCCGGCACTAGGTTTTCCCTAATTGTATGCTGGATGGAGGGAGTAGTTTGATAGTTTCATATGTATTTGCAGTCATATTACTAAAATTATTGGTTGATCCTGCGCAACGTTTGATTTTGTAAGTTTAGCATTTTTTTCTGTTTTTCTTATGTTAAAATACTCATTTCATTTTGAATTACACACACTAGCATCACATAAGAATCAAGGAACAAATGTGAAAGAGTAAACTGCTTCCTTGAATGGCTTAATAACAGCTAATGCACCAACTCCAACATGCATGAGTTATGAGTAAATACGTGTCAACCAATTCCATAAATGCACTAATAAATTAATAGTAATACAAATTTGGTTCATAATGTACAATTTGAGATGCAAGGCCATGATGAAGGCCACCTCGAAATTGCAGAATGTCATGTGTTTAAGAACAAATTTCCATGCCAGAGCGACATTTATTTTGTAAGATATGGAGCTCAACTTGTTGGAGGCTCTTAGCATTGCTTCATTACCTTCATCTTAATGGTACCAAAGCCTGTGTTTATTGTTGATTGCACTAAGTAAAAGTTCATGTGCATTTAATTTATTTGTTGGTATTCATGCAATATGATTGACAACCATCCCCTGATTTGAATTGAGCTATGCTGAATTATTACATGGTATCTTTATCTGTCTTTGATTTGGACACTGAACATTTAGTTTGTTTCGTACATCTCACAGGTAAAAATTTGGGATCCAAGTTTGCGTGGTTCTGAACTTCGAGCAACACTTAAAGGGCATACTAGGTAGTAGCCATTATCTAAATTACATATTAAATACTGCATTGTCACTTCGATCGTATTGCAGTGTCTGTTTTTTTATGATACATCTGTCTGATACTTCTGGGAATTTACTGAATAGGCTGAAGCCATTTACCCTGTTTCTCTTTTATTGTTCTTCAGATAGTTGTAGATTATCCATTTTGTTTACCTTGTCCCCTGATTTTATCTATCAAAGTATCAATTTGTTCAAATTTGCAGGGCAATTCGAACAATCAGTTCAGATCGTGGCAAAATAGTTTCTGGAGCTGATGATCAGTCTGTCATAGTATGGGATAAGCAGACTTTTAAGCTTTTGGAAGAACTGAAGGGCCACGAGGCACCGGTGAGGCTCTTACATTTAGCTGTAGATTTGTTTCTATGTTAACATTGTCTCCTTAGTAACTCCAAAGCATGTTTTGTTCAATATCGGTATAGGTTAGTTCTGTCCGGATGCTCTCAGGAGAACGTGTCCTTATTGCATCCCATGATGGTACTGTGAAGATGTGGGATGTCCGGACTGATACTTGTGTTGTTACCGTGGGTCGTTGCCAAAGTGCTGTTCTCTGTATGGAATATGATGATTCCACTGGGATTCTGGCGGCTGCTGGAAGAGATATGTATGTACCCTTTTAACCTAACAGGGTTTTGAATACTTCAATCCTTTAAATTTATGTGATTTGGGTTGGAATTTGTTCTGAGAAGTTTATACTCACCAGCACGGCACATGTCTGGGATATTCGCTCCAGCAAGCAGATGTTCAAGCTTCAAGGGCATACAAAGTGGATAAGGTAATTTCTTCGTTGCATTTTCAACTCTGTGTACATTCATGTGTGACTCTGACATAAATCATTTGTCGACTGAAAGATCAATGAGGATGACCGGAGAGACCATAATAACAGGTAGTGATGATTGGACTGCTAGAGTGTGGTCCCTTAACCGGGGAACATGTGATGCAGTGTTAGCATGCCATGCTGGTCCCGTACTATGTGTGGAATACTCACCTTCAGATAAAGGAATTATCACTGGTATGTGACTATATCTCATTTTAAGAACAGGGTGGCCTGAATTGTGGATCTATAGTTGAATATTCTGCATGCTTCTGATTCTTAATTTATTCCAGGTTCAGCTGATGGGCTCATACGATTTTGGGAAAATGAAGGTGAGTTCTTAGTGATTGTAACTAATATCAATTACTGCATTGATGTTTTTGTTCATTTGGGGGGGGGGGCTAAAGTGTGGTTTTCTGCATGTTTTATGGTGGGTTGTTTTTTTTTCTCGAGACGCGCAGGAGAACTGCGCCCCATTATATATTAAGCAGAAGAAAATAGAAAAAAACAATGGTTTACAGATAAAAACCTCCTTACGGAGGCCAGAAACAGGCATACAAATAAAGATCCATAAGGGGATCAAAAAACATACTACTCAAACTTCCTAAGCCTCTATCACTGGTGCAGCCAAATGAACAAGGCCTTTTGCACCAGCAACTTCCCATTTTCTTCTTTCCTCATCCGCAGCTCTGAGACTTAAGGACAAACTTGGATTGCAGCCATCAAAAATGCAGTTATTTCGGTGATTCCATAAAGTCCAAGCTCCCAAAATGATGAGAGAGTTAAGGCCCTTTTTTGTGAGTCCAATAACTGCTCCCTCCACCACTTCCCACCATTCCAGGAAGGAGTTTGCAGTTGGCTGTGGTGCAAGTGAATGAAGACCAAATTTCCTAAGTAAAAGGTACCAGAATTCCCGCGAGAAGGAACATTGTACAAGGAGGTGGTCTATAGTTTCTTCCTCTTGATCACATAGAAGACACTTATCTGGATGATTTAGGCCTCGCTTTGCCAATCTATCAGCTGTCCAGCACCTCTTATGAGCAACCAACCAAAGGAAGAAGCGACATTTGGGCAATGCCCAAGACTTCCAGATTCTTTTATAGTGTCCAAATGACACAGATCCCAGGAACAGACCTTCATATGCTGATTTGGCTGAGTATACACCATTCGGGGCAATACTGAAGATATGCCTGTCTTCAACCTCCGGCTGCAGCTCGATGCCAGAAATCAATTCCCAAAGCTGAATGTAATCTGTCAAAACCCCCACTGACAAGGCTCCTCTGATGTCAGAAATCCATTTGGCACTAACAATTGCTTCCTGGACTGTCCTACAATTAATTAGCCGCTTCGGAATTGCGCCGATCAGCCTTGGAAACAGATCTGCAATTCTTTTTCCATTCAGCCATTTATCCTTCCAGAATTTGGTGTTGATTCCGTTCCCCACTTCAGTGGTCACAACTTCAGAAAAGAAGGCTCTAGCCTTTTTTGGGACTTGTATTTGAAGCCCAGACCAGGGGCGAGATTGATCAGTCTTTTGTAACCAAAGCCATCTTAGTCGAAGTGCCCAACATAATTCTGGAAAACTAGAAATACCAAGCCCGCCAAGCTTTAGGGGGCGGCAAACTTTTCCTCAGGCAACAAGACAATGACCACCTTTAGCTTCTTTGCGGCCTCTCCAAAGAAAACCTCTTCTAATTTTATCAATAGCATCCAAACCCCACTGTGGGATATCTACTGCCATTGCTAAATATACTATCATGCTAGTAAGAACATGCTGAACTTGCACTCTTCTTCCAGCCCGTGTCATTAAGTCCGCCTTCCAATTAGGAAGCTGATCAGCTATTTTATCCACAAAAGGTTGGAACTGCTGCCTTGTTAGCTTGTGTAAGGATAAGGGGAGCCCCAAATACCGACAAGGAAAGGTTGAGATTTCACATGGCAGCAAGGATTGGACTTCGAGTAGAACCTCCTCAGAGCATCTAATCGGATACACATTTGACTTTTGCACATTATTGTGTAGCCCAGAGGCGTCTCCAAACAAATGAAGAATGCTAAGAGTAAGGTCTATATCTGTCGGTGTTGGGCATAAGAAAAGGACCACATCATCAGCATACATGGAGACTCTATGGAGCTTTTTTGAACTAGAAAGCTGTTGAAGCAAACCATCATTTTCTGCCTTTGAGAACATGTAGACAAGGACATCCATAACTAAAATAAATAGCATGGGAGAGAGAGGGTCTCCCTGTCGAAGTCCCCTGCGGTGCTTAATATGACGACCTGGAAATCCATTTAAAATAATCTGAGTAGAGGAGGTGGCCAGAAGACCACATATCATATCCGTCCAAATCTGCCCGAAACCTAACTTCTTCATCACCTCGATCAGGAAAGGCCAAGAGACAGAATCAAAAGCTTTTGTAATATCTAATTTCAGCAGCAAGCTGGCCTTGTTTTGTTGATGCAACAGTCTGGAAGTTTGTTGAACCAGCATGAAATTGTCTTGAATGAACCTCCCTTTTATAAATGCGCTCTGATTCGGTGACACCATCTCATTGAGCTTGCTGGCCAATCTATTAGCAAGGATTTTGGTGACCAGCTTGGCAAAACTGTGCACCAAACTGATAGGCCTGAAATCTTTTATATTATCTGCTCCGTCTTTTTTGGGGATCAATGTGATATAGGCTGTATTAAGGCGCCCAAAATTGGCAAATTTCCTGCCCCAAACAGCCGAGATAGCTGCCATAATATCAGCCTTAATAATTGTCCAGCAAACCTTATAGAACCTTCCTGTGAATCCATCAGGGCCTGGAGCCTTATCTGAAGGAAGACATTTGATGGCATCCCAGACTTCTTGTTCTGAAATGGGGGCTTCCAGAACGGTCAGATCAAAATTAGGCATTCCAAGAGCCTCTAACTCAATCGCCCTTTCCCTATCCGTACTGTTTCCCAACAGCATGGTGTAGAATTGGTCCACACACTCAGCTTTCTCCTCATGGCTGGTTAGGATTTGTTCCCCCTCAACCAGACATGCCACAAAATTTTTCCTCTTACGATGACGGGCGTGAAGGTGGAATAGCTTTGTATTAGCATCCCCATCTTTGAGCCAAGAAATCCTCGCTCTCAGCCTTGCAATGGATCGCTTGCAAGATGACAATAATAATGCTTGTTTCTTGAGTCTGAATTTGAGCCAGCGCTCAGCAGGGCTGAGAACTCTACCATCCTGCGCTATTTCCAGCATATGTAGGATTTCTTTAGCAAGAGCAAGTTGGGATCTAACGTGCCCCACCTGCTTTTCGCTCCAGGCCTGCAAACTTTTAGCAACTCCTTGTAACTTCATTTCCAGGGACTTAAAAGGGCATGTAGCTGACTCAATAGAATTCCATGTGGCAAGAACAATATCCTGAAACCCCTCAAGCTTGGTCCAGAAGGATTCAAAGTGAAAACGCCTTTTTCCGGATTTATTATCCCTAAGCCCCAAAATTAGAGGACAATGATCTGAATCTTGTGAGGCAGTACTCTGAAGAAGAACATTGGGGAAGAGAAACTCCCAATCCACTGAACAAAACACTCTGTCTAGCTTGACCAGTACAGGCACATTTCGTTGGTTGGACCAAGTGTACTGCCTGCCATGCAAGGGAATTTCCTTCAGGGTCATATCCTCAATTAATCTACGAAACCTACCCATCATTGCTCTGTTGTAATTACTGTTGTTCCTATCTGAGTCTTTATAAATGAGATTGAAATCGCCAGCCAACATCCACGGTCCAAGACATTCGGCCCTAATTTCTCTGATTTCTTGCAGGAACAAAATCTTCTCATTGCCTCCTTGAGGACCATAAACACAGGTCAGCCACCATTCATTTCCCCTACTATTACAAAACTGAACTGAGACACTGTAATTATCCAGTCTTTTTTGACCAGTGAATCCCAAATGTCGTCTCCAAGCCACTAGAATGCCCCCGGCTGCCCCAACAGAAGGGAGATAAATAAAGTCATTAAAATCTGTCCCCAGCATTGAAAGAATGAAACGATCGTTTTAGTGATGTTTATTGCCTATCAACACCCGTACACAAAAATTAACTATTTGCCACTATTTGGAGGTGGGTGGTAGCGAAAGTACCGCTAGCCGAGTTGGTTAGGTGGTCTGAGTAACACTCCTTAGGTCCTGAGTTCGAATCCCATTGGGAGCAATTTTTAGGCTAAGGTTAAAAAAGGTCACTCGTTGGTTCCCCTGGTCGCGTGCATACGAGATGGACTGACCTACAGGGGGCGGATCCTCGTGTACGGGTTTGGAGGGCTCAAAGCACGAGTAACTGGCCTATAGGGGGGGGGACCCTCATGTTGCACGGGGGACCAGCTTTCGTGACATTTCTTGGTCGGAGCTCCGATTGAGCTTCTTAATATAATACCGTAGGGGCGGTCTTTCCCCTACCGGCCGAGTTTTTTTGGAGGTGGGTGGTAAATAAAATGCCATGTTAGTGACTCATGTGTCAGTGACACATGATTAAGGGGTTTTCGTAAGGATGGCAAATAGTTAAAAGCCCCCCTATACACGGGTGTAACCTAAATGTGTCTTTTGGTGAAATGTGCCTGTTTGTGAAAACATGAATACAATTTGCACTAGGTTGCTGATGTAAATGATGTCCCTTCAGGATGCATGCACATATGTCACAAACACTACCATTTCATTAAAAAACACCTGATTGAAGTTCTCAGTTATTTAAGATAGATATGTTAATTCTCTAATGTAGTTGATCCAATGGTTGTAGTTCTAGATGACATGGCATAACATGTATTTGGCTTAGAATTCAATTTTAGTGTAAAGAAGGACTTGTGGTTTTGTACTACATATCCAGACATGACAAATGCTGTTTTTTAACAGGAGAGATGCATATCATTTTATTAAGAGAAAAGGTCTGAAACATAAGGGAAGAAATCCCCAACAACACTTACACACTCTCCTAGAACATAAACTGAAAATAAATACCGAAAGCAGCACGACTAAAACTGTTGTAGGCTTGCAGCACTGGTTTTCATAATCTCGGAAGTCCAAATCTTGCCAATAACCACCTATCTGATAATGGATACTAGGTTATATGGATTTACCATCTACTGAATACTCAACATCATATTATTAATGTTTAGTAGGTTTCAGTTTAGAAACAATACATGAATACATCATGCCAATGATTTCAAGAAAGTATTAATCATGGTTTTTAAAGTGGTAAGGCGAGACAAGGTGTTGGACCACCGCCTGGACGTCTAGGCGGCGTTTAGGCGAGGTAGGGGAAAGACCGCGAGGTAGGCGGGCAAGGCGCCTAGGCGACGCTTTAAGAACAGTGGTATTAATAGTATTTGCTGTTAGCACCAATTTATTGCATTATATATTTATGTCTATCTATTAGCTTTGGTTACGAAAAAGGGTAAGCAAGCCAGTTTGCACCAGGTGAAAATTTCTTTTCTGTCTTCCTTGACTTTGGAAGTAGTCAGCGAGATATGTTGTTTGGGGTAGGACTTGTAGAAACTTATAGAAAAGTTTGGAGAACTATTTGATTTACCAGATAATGAAAACTGGTGGGTGTTGGAAAATTTCTCAAACTCAATGTTTTGTGAGGGTTGCTTTTTTTACAACTATCATACATTTGCTGAATGGTCTTTTTTTTCTTTCCTGTTATTTTTTTGGAAGTTTATAAAGTCTATCCTTTAGCTACTGCACATGGCCTAAAAAACTAAAGCATTTCGTTCTCTTTTACAGGAGGAATAAAATGCGTCAAGAATCTTACACTTCACACAGCATCCGTTCTGTCCATTAGTGCCAGTGATCACTGGCTAGCGATTGGTGCTGCTGATAATTCTATGTCTCTTTTTCATCGGCCACAAGAAAGATTCGGTGGCTTCTCAAATGCAGGATCAAAAGTTGCAGGATGGCAGCTTTACAGAACTCCCCAAAAAACTGCTGCAGTGGTATGCTATCATCTTAATCTACACATTGCTTTATTTTAAGTTCAGTCGTAGCAAAATATTTTTGCAGTATTATTGACCTGCCCGTGTGACTTCTAGTTAGGTACAGCCCCCCATACATCCGCACACACCTTTTATACCACTGCAAAGTAGCAGTGCTGCAGGGTCACACATATTGATGACCTTTAGGGCCGATTTGGTGATCAGAGATCACGGGGGGATTGGAGGGGATTAAGGGGGAAATTAGTTTATTTCCCCCTCAATCCTCTCGTGATCCACTTGTCACCAAATCAACCCTTAGAAAGAATGTCGTATACCTAAGATCGCCAACAATGATGCTCCTGGGATTGTTTTGAACTCACTACTATTGTACTGAATCAATTGTTTAAGGCATGATGCATATCTTATGTTTGCTTATCCAATTGATTCAAAATTGGGAAAGTTGGAATCAGCTTTCTTAAATTTTGTTGTTTGGTTGCACGTGGAATTGAGATTCGAAATCAGAGGCTCAATTCCCTGAAATTGGACTATAACTAAAAACCCCCCTCCCAATACAAAGCCTCACCCCTCGGTATTGCGTGGAATTAGATCGCACAATTTCAAACTCCAATTCAGTGACATCCAAACAATAGAATTGAAATTATATCTCACTTCAATACCATGTCTGATTTGGTATTTAGCCCAATTCAATTCCATCCTCTCCAATATCGACATCCAAACGGAGCATAAGTATGATTGTAGGTCTGTAGATTAAGCTGTGAGATTGATATCACAAACGTTCCTAGCAGATATCATAAGGCTCGTACCAACTCATTCTTGGGGCGACTGCTCTTATGCTCTGAACAGTCGTGTTTTTTTTGTTCTTTTCGTGATATTCTGAATTATCGATGCTCAAAATATTTTGAATTACATGTTGCAGGTGAGATGTATAGCATCTGACCTGGATAGGAAAAGAATATGTAGTGGTGGTCGCAACGGACTCCTGCGGCTTTGGGATGCAACTACAAGCATCTAGGACTGATAGATGTTCATGTGAAAAGGCAATTGACATGATGTTGCATGCCATTTTCCTTTTAGCTAGGAATTTATGTGCTATTTAGAGGATGCGAAAGGAGCCGGACTTTGTTCTACTGTTTCTTTATCATCTAAAAAACCCTGCCCAGTTGAGTATATGTTTGACGTCGTGTAAAATTTTGTTTATATTTTCGGGTTCAGATAGCCTTACGTGGCTACGATTTTGTAAGAACTATGAGAAACTTGGGAAGTTCTGTACTACTACCAGTGCAAATGTTTGTTTTAGTACAACATTATTTTTTATGTGCATATTCATCGTATGAACCTGCACTAGTGCAAACATGACTGCTAGCATATGCATCACAACCTATATTTGTTCGAGCTATAACTTTTAAGGTTTTAGCTTAAAAGCCTGCTTTATAGCTTTTGGTGGTAGGGATAAAAACAGTCTAAAATGATCGGAAAAACATATAAATTGATTTTGTTTTTTTTATCTTCTTAACGAGACAAAAAACAAAAAGATGACGGTCGAAATATAGGATTAGGAACACTTTTTAACCGCCCATATAAATCAAAGGTGCTGCCTTTTAAACTCATTCTTACTAGTGAAAGACAGGAAGAAATAAAGCCAAAACTAGTAAAAGCATCTCCAAGAGTCTTAGGACCCGTTTGGTTTCTTTAGTCCAAGTACTAAAATATAATTAAGATCGGAGACTAAAGTTTAGTTCCTACCATGTATGTTTGGTTTTAGGGACTAAAAGTATTCGAAATGCATTAAATGAATTATAAGATGACTAAAATACCCTTAATATTCTTCCGCTATTAGCGCAACTGAAATAAATGAAAGGTAAAAAGTGGAATTTATATGATTTAGTCTCTTTTAGTCACCTCTTGAGGGACTAGAGATAAACAGTTTAGTTCTTGTTTTAGTATATCGTTTGGCAATTTAGGGACTAAATAGGGCTATAATAGAGGGAATAATCTTTAGTCCCTCAAACCAAACGTGACCTTAAACACACTCTAAATAATGCTTTAGAGTACCATTCTATCAATGAATTTAGAGTTCTAGTAAAAGCAACCCTGCATTCTATCTTTAACTAGTGAGGAATTTAGAATATGAGATGGCAAATATTTCAAGATTTAATTGAAAAATCTGCTGGCACCAAAATTTCTATTTCTATCAATGAAGAGGATATAAATAGCTTCTCATAGTCGTTCTATTCTACGTAGAAGAAAACAAAATACTTCCTCCGGACAACTAGCGCATAGTCCGGTGTCTGTCGTTACAGGCAGTAGATGGTGAAGTATGTAAGGACGTTGTACAACATTCATTTCATGTGAACTGCTCATGGGAGCTCTGTATGATTTCTATGTACAAAATTCCTCCACACTCACTTGGTACAGACGATGGAGTGCCAACATGCATGCCCACACTAGCTAGCCACACCCACACGGTATCACAAAACCTAAAACCAGACAGCAGTTCCATGTTCTGCAACCTCTCTACGTACGTACGTGGTCACATATCACGGCGGCAACACAGGGTTTCTTACTTGCTAACCACAAATTATATTAATTGCTAGAACTCCTCTAACCCCCGGTGCAGTCCCGACCTCGCGCTCGTTGTACGTCTTTCTTCCAGAAGAACTCGTCCGTCACCGGCGCCGGTACGTTTTACCGTTTCAATGGTCGACGACGACAACGACGCATGGCTGCCGAGAGGCTGAAGCGACTGACGCACGCATGACGATCGATGGCGCGGCTGAACCGGTCGGCTCTCACAGCCCACAGCCATGCGACCCTTGGCGGAAGATCCGCGGCATGCATGCATATGCAGGAGCTTAGGCTGCGGCCACGAGGGGGGCCACGGCGGCGCAGGAGGGCGAGGAGGAAGGCGAGGTCGCGTCGTGCACGGCCTTCGTCATGGCCTCGTGGAACAGCGCCTCGTTCCAGCAGTCGCCGTCCTGCGTGCAGTACGTGGCCAGAGAGTCAGACAGGCTGGGCAGATACGTACGTACGTCTCAATGAAGAAGTAAAACGCAGTGCATGCATGCATGATCGATGAGCATATATAACCAATAAGAGATGCGAATGCACGTACAATTCAATCCAAGGAACGAACGTACCACGATGTGCAGCTTGATGTTGGCGAGCGCCTTGAGCATCGCCTGCGGCGAGTAGGTGTCGGCGTCGACGGACAGCACGCTCACCACCCCGCCCATCCACCGGAGGCACTCCAGGACGCGCAGCACCAGGTCGACGATGTCGCACTCCACCATCACCATCACCGTCACGCTCACCTGCGGCTCGCCCGGCGCCGCCCTGGCGACATGCACTCTGGCTCTCCGGTGCGCCACCGCCGCCGCCGTGGCGGCCGTGCCGCCGCCGCCGTCGTCGCGGGGGACGTGCCTCTCCAGCTTGGCGTTCTTCTCCTCCAGCTCCGACACCTGCGCCTCCAGCGCCTTGAGGTAGCTCGCCGCGTTCGTCAGCACCGTCGTCTTGTCCTTCTGCGAATTGCGATCGGTGCATGTATACTATACGTAAGCAAAGGTTCCATTTTTTTTTTTCAAAAAAAAAAAAGAAGAAGAAGAAGAAAGAAAGCAAAACGTAAAATGAAGTTTCCTGTATCGTCCTTTATTTCTGTGCTTTTGTTTGTTCCATGCATTCATGAAAGGGTAGTTTAATTTCATTCACCGACGAGAGTGGCTAATTTAATCTGCTTTATTTGCTCGGCTGATTAGGACAGCCCATGTATGCTGGCACGCGATCAATATAATGGCTGTTTCGTGGCAACCACTGAGAAACGTAAAGCAACGTAGATCGATGATGGGGTGGCTTTATTTGTTCATCTTTCCAAGAGAATCAAATATTTCATCCTAGTCGTTGTTGCTTGTTCCTGCGCTGCACCTACCCAGCTGCCCCTCAACTTGCTTGTGGACAGGGACAGCAACAAGGTCCTCCCAATCGCCTTCCAAACGGCTGATGTCTTTCATTGGAAACAAAAAGCAAAGAGTATTGACCACCCCGACACACTTGACTTTCTAACAAGTCCGTCCTACTTTAGTTAATTGCAACTGGGAAAAGTAATTCATATTGTTTTATGTGCTAAAAAAAGAGTATTACAGACTTCTACAAAGACCTAAAATATATATGCTATACTGGCGCGCTTTCTTTCTTCTGTGGTAGTATTTTTATATTTTATATAAAATATGCTCGCGAGCTTTCTTTCTGCTATATATATGTGGAACTATTCTTAATTATATTATATTGTGTGTATGTACATATAGCTTGTTGTTTATCATTTGTATTGTCATTGGTTAATACACCAAGCAAACCAATTTTTATGAAAAAGAAATGTTTCCACCGGCTGCTGCAGTTTACTATTGCATAATCCTAGCATGGCTCTGATCCTAATTAAATTAATCACCACCAGCACTTTTGTACTTTCTCTTGGAATTAATTGAAGCTTCCATGACCATGCCATTGTACTGGACCTTTTCAGCTTGTGCGCGCAGCAGGGACGTCTTTGTCACGTACGTACGTAATCCTATGGCGCTTCTAAACACCTTCCTCTGTCAATGTCCTTTTTTTTGTTTTCCAAATAGTTTAACTACGCTATCCTTCACAAGCTAGCTAGGCTGGACTACATCACATGCACCGTTCTTCCAAGCCACCTTAGAAAAAAAAATTGGAGGAAAAAAACAAACAGAGCATCTATTCTCTGCCTCACAAAAGTAACGTACGGGATTTATCACGACTTCGTTGTTGGGATGGGTCCTTTTTCTACCATCAAATCATAGACGAACAACCATGGAATTAAACTTTTTTATGCCATGTAATGTGTACCCCCTCCCACTAGTACAAAAAGGCTCAAAGCCTACGGGGACGATATATTTTTACAGGCGGTTTCGGTTATCCACCGACTGTGTTATTTCTAGTGGCGGTTCCTTAAGAAAACCGCCACTAGAAATCGTATTTCTACTGGCGGTTCCTTAAGAAAACCGCCAGTAGAAATCCATGATTTGTAGTGCCGGTTTTCTTAAGGAACCGCCACTAGAAATCATTTTTATCCTTAATTTTTCGAGTTTTTCAAACGGCCTCGTATGACAAAACCACCAAAATAAAAGTTGTAGATCTCTAAAAGTTATGAAACTTTGTAGTTGACAACTTTTTTGTTTGAACTCATTTCGGTTCTCAAAAATTGAATCTAAGTATGTCAAATTTAAAATTCAAATTTTGCAAACTACCTCGGATGAAAAAAGTGTCAAAATAAAAGTTGTAGAACTTCAAAAGTTATTTATCTTTGTAGTTGACAACTTTTTTATTTGAATTCGTTTAGGGTCTCAAATAAGCAATTTATACTCAAATGGTTGTAATATGTGGAGAAAACAACTACAAACTAGACACAAGACATGTCATAGACGGAGTGGTAGGGGAGGGTACGCGCGAGGGTGAGGTCGACGGTTCGAATACTAACAACCGCGTAGCGCGCGAAAAATGCCGCGACTTGCGACTTGGGCGGGTGGGGTGGGTGGGCCTAATAAAAATAATTTTTTTAACTATTTTTAAAATATATTTTATGTTTCCTGGAAACGATTTGCACTGGCGGTTTTATTACGCCGACCGCCAGTGAAAATCGATTTTCACTGGCGGTCCTCAGTTACCCGCCTGTAAAAATGATGATTTCTACTGGCCCCTAGCACTGGCGGTTACGAAAAACGCCACTATAAATAGGTTTACAACCGCCACTATAGAACTTCTCTGTACGTGTCCGCTCTAAATTGTAAGATATTTTTTTATTATAAAGTTTAATAAAACATCTTATAATCTAGAATAGAAGCAGTGTATTTATTTGTTCTAAGGTCAGACCATATCTATAATAGCTCAGGTCACAATGTTGCTATGGATCTGATCTATCCATGAAAAAAACAATAGATAAAATCAAATGCAGATCGATGAGTTCTCTCTTGAGTGCTAGCTGTGAGTAACAATGTCCCGAGAAATATAATTAGAGGGAAAAAGTTCAAGTCTCCTAGCTAGACATCCATGATCATAGGACAATTCTGTAGCAAGAGAACATACACATATATCTATACCACTAGCTAATCCACTAGTTTAAACTTTGAGAAATCCACCAACCAAATCACATCATAGTCATAATCTCCACTAAATCCATCAAATAAATTACAACCAGACTTAACGCACCATCAAAACCAACGATTCATATCGTTGAATAACTCATCTCCCTTAATCAATTTCAATGGACAATATTACTTGAATCATCCCTCGTCCCGCTCCCTCATCTACGACCCTACCGTCTTCAGTCTCCCTTCCCCCCTCTCCCTCACTTGTATTGCCCCCGCCGTCAACCTCTCCCTCATGTAGTCGCCACCGCCGTCGACCCCTCTCCTCTCCTCCGCGGGATTGTAATGTCAGCATAGGTGTTATATGCTAGTATTTTAATGGTGTGTATATATGGATCCTATTTTATATGTTACAAACATTGCAATTTTATCATGAAGTGGTGTGTATATATGGATCCTATTTTATATAGTACTTTTAAAATTCTTATAACCAAATCAACAAGTGAAAGGTGCAAACTTAACTTACGCCTTAGGCTTTAATCCCCTTCCTCAATTCATGCCTAACCAAACAAGCCCTTAATAATTTAAGAAAGTTAACTGCTAGGAGGTGTAGAGACTACGTACCTTGGAACAGGGTGGAAGGAGCGACCGGAGCGTGTGGAAGCTGTCATTGAGCTTCTCCCGCCTCTTCCTCTCGGAAATCATGTGGTACACCTGGCTGCTGTTGTTGCTCCCCGCCGCCATGCAGGCGTCGTCCTGCTGCCGTGCAGCGGCGCTGGTGGGCGCCACGGCGAGGCTGCTGGTCCTGACCGTCACGTGGCCGGCGCTGTCGTCCCCGCCGTGCAGGTGTACGCGCGGCTGCACGGCGCCGGCGCCGGCGGCTCGGTGCGGCGGCGACGAGGACTCGGAGGACGAAGGCGACGCGGAGGAGATGACGGCCATCATGGCCAGCATGATGGCCTCGTCGTCCCCGGCGAACGGGTCCTGCGGCTGCGGGGGCGCCGGCGAGAAGGCGGCAGCGGCGGCGCCGTCGAGCGGCGGGATGAGGGTGGAGGACGAGGAGCCCCCGCTGTCGATGGAGAGCGAGCGTTTGGAGGACAGCGAGGACGACGAGTGCACAGGCTGCTGCTGCTGCTGCTCGTCTCGGCGCTGGGTCAGGCCGTGGTGGTCGTTGTCGGCGAAGAAGCTGCTCGTGTCCATGCCGTCCGCCTTGGCGTGAACGACGTCGCCAGCGGAGGCCACCAGGCCGCCGGTGTCGTCGGCGTCGCTGGCGAGGAAGCTGGCAGCGCACCTGGGAGCGATCGCAACCACAGGAAGAGAAATATTAAGCCACTAGGCTCCGGTCATGGCCATGGAGGAAATGAATAATGGAGTAGCGCTAGCTAGTAGTATAGTACGTACTCTGCCAGAGCTGACCAGAAGGGGTCATGGTCATGGCCATGGAGGTCAGGGCCAGCGTGGATGCCGTCCGCCTGCAGCTGCAGGTCCAGGCCGCACCACACTTCATCCATGGACGCTAGCTGATGGATCGGATTTGGATATGTCTGGCAGCAAATAAGAGAGACGCGCGGTGGTGGCCGGAGCGGAGGGAGAGCGGGTGGCGGCCGGCAGTGAGATGGCGAGCCGCTTAGGCAGCTGCTTTGCCTTTATATATATGGAGGCGCAGGCGAGGCGGAGGGGAGTTGGTGTATATCTAGAATCTAGCTAGTTGCAACAAAATATTTCGTCATTTATGAAAGGGGAGGACAAGAGGTAGCGGATGCAACTATGCAATCAAACAAGTGGACGATTGGATATTTGGATGGACGTACTCGATTAGTTTGTTTTAGAGAGAGAGAGAGAGAGAGAGAGAGAGAGAGAGAGAGAGAGAGAGAGAGAGAGAGAGAGAGAGAGATGAATGCAACGCAAAGCGAAGCGAGAGTGGAATAGTAGTCGGTCAAAGTCCATGCGTGCGCGGGGGAAGCTGCAGCGAAGGCCGGTCAAATTCGGAGGCATATGCATACACGGATACACGGACCGGATCGATCGGTTCAGATCAACGTCGAGCCAGAGAACGCAGCCTGCAGACTGGTCGTCCGTTGTCAGTCCTGTGACGTACGTGCTCCTCGGCCTCGGCCTCATCGGTCGGCGGAGACCCAACGCCCAACGGTAGCTAGCTAGCCCTAGCCATCCATCATCATAAACAAGTGTGACCACCATATTGATATTTACTACATATGTAGCTAAATCCATAGTCACAAAGTTTCCGGATTAATAGGATCAAGAAAGAGAGTTGTCTAGTACCATAATTAGGGATACAGATCACAACCCTAACATGACTAAACACGCTTGAGTAAAAAGGAGTCATAAGCAAACACGCTCTCAACCTTACCAAAACACGTGGAACCTAAGTTACGACTCGTCCGAGGCCAATCTCGGGCGGGAAACACAGTCATGACTCGCGTGAGGCCAACCTTGAACAGGAAACGCAGTCACGGCATGCTCGAGGCCAACCTCGGGCGGGAAAACGCATTCCCGACTCGTCTGAGAGCGGCTCGAGCGACGCTCCGGAGCGTGCCCACCTCTACCAACCACTCCGATCCCAGGACATACATCCATACGACATCCTGCACCCGCTGAAGGTGCCAAAGTAACAAAGGACGACACGACCATGGTCTAATCTATTTTTACCACTCACGACGATGGTTAGGGCGCGAATACAAGGTACTAGCCCCCCCCCCCCCCCACTCCGACCACTATTTCAACTACCCAGAGCGTGAATACATGCAACGTCTAATCTTGGCCTCGGCCTCAGAAGAAATCTTCTCCTCGCCCGAGCTTGGTCTCGGCCAACTGCCCCATCAGGGGAGCACACGCATTAAATGGCCCCTGCTCTCCCGCGAACCTCGCTGAAGACCATGTCGAGCACTGCTTCAACCACTCTGACTCCCTGTACAGGCTAGGCTCGGACCCATGCCCATGCTCCCGAACCTAGCCTCGGCTCTCTATCGAGTCAAAAGAACACGCTACAGGGATCGAGCGTCCTTCTCCTAACCAAATACGACAACAAGGACGAGAGCCATCCCACCGGCCATACCGCTACAGGGCTCGGACATGCCCCCTACGACAACAACAATAGCATGGTGACACCAGCAGGCCAATGACTACTTCAGACTCGTAACAACTACTTCAATGATCGAGTGAGGTCCGATGTGCACCGGACCGGTCTGGTGCTACCCAAAATAGGAAAGTGTCAATCGATATCCCAAGGACTGGCGACCGTTGGAGGTCCGGTGGTGCATCGGACCGGTCCAGTGTTCCACCCGGGAGTCAGTCTTTAAGGAAGTTTTCAACGGCTATATGAGGCTTGGGGATATTATATAAAGGGTCCCTCCACGACCCTAAGGGACACACCAAGGCAACATACAAGTGTAGTATCATTGTGCAACCGTTCTCTACCTCTCTCTTTGTGTATTCTCTCTAGATCAGGTGTTGGCGCAGTTATAAGCCAAAAGAGAGAGGGAAGGTGCTGCTGCGAGATAGAGCGAGCGATTGTGATATTGAGCAAGACTTCGGCATTACGTTCATTCACCGTCAAGATATCAAGTAGTGATAGTCACAGTTCTACTGTAGTGCGACACCGTCGGATAAAAGGAGAAGTCTCTGTGCGTCACCTATTGACGGATCTAAGCAAATGGAGGAAGGAGTTGAAATAAACTTCAAACTAGGTTGGCTAACTCCAACGTGGATGTAGGCAAACATTTCAGGCTTGGTCGAACCACGGGATAAATCACTTATCTTCTTGTCTCTTATTTTGTTTGATTTCTATTTGCACTTCTCTACTTATCTTTGGTATAAGCGGTTTGTGAAGTGCAGGTACAATTTTGAGACAAGGGATATAATTCTACTACGATCTACTCGACTTGACTATTCCGCTGCAAATCATTCTTCGAAGAGATTTAGAAGTTCTAAGTTTTTAGTGTTAATTTTTGTTCGTCAATTCACCCCCTCTAGGCGATATCCAGATCTGTGTTCCCGGTCAAAGGGAACTTTTAGTGATCTATTGAGATAAAACATGTTGAGGAATTGGTGATCCCTTGCTGGTAGTGTAGCAAGTAGCTAGTGAGTTTCAATGTTTAGAGGGATTACATAATACTTATCTAGATGCATGTTTTAATATTATTGCTTATTTTATCTAATTTCAAATTTGATATATTCCAAGGTATGAGAATTATAAGGCAAGCATATTGAGTCAATAGGCATCTTGATTCCACATCGGTGTGCGTAACTTTTCTATCAAAGAAGTGCCCATACAGTTATATTTATTCGATTGTAAACAGACAAAGTCAGCTAAGCTAGTTTTAAAAGGCGACCAACCTAGCTTTGTTGGTATTTCTATATATGGGGTAAACTCAACCAGACTGATACCTAATGGGGTCCAAGATGACTACCCAGCTAGGCTCGCTTATGAAATCGGACAGACCAACTTTCTCGGTGAAGACCCAAATCGTCCAATTTTAAATCCTATTAATATTAAGATCAATTTGGATGATTAGAAGGCTTCCAGTGGAATATATTTGAATTTGTGTTGTGAAATGATGACTTACCAAAAACTTGTTGCTTAAGTGTTTGGATTCTGACCAAGCAGAAGTGTCTATGGGAGAAGTTCATGTAGGTATTTGTGGTACGCATCAATCAGCTCCAAAGATGAAATAATTGTTTCATAGATATGGTTCTTATTGCTCTATTATGATGGTCGATTGTTTTCACTACTATAAAGATTGTGAAGAGTGCCCATGTTTTAATAATATCTAGCCTATGCTTGTTGCTGCTTCGTCCTACCATTAAACTATGATGTTTTTGTGGTTGGGGGCTACACTTTATTGGCCAAATCCATTCACTATCATAAAAATGACATCACTTTTTATTGGTTGCTATAAATTACTTTACTAAATAGTCTAAGGTTATTTCTTTGAAGAATATGACACATAAGGAGGTAATTCAGTTTATTCCGGAACACACCATACATAGATTTGGCATCTCTCAAACATTAACTATGGATCAAGAAACATCATTTGATCAAAGAGCTATGAGATTTTACTGAACTATATAAGATAAAATTACTCAATTTATCTATGCATGCTCAAGCTAATGGCCAAGCTAAGTTTAGTAATAAGACTTCGATTAAACTTATCAAAAAAATAAGATTGAGGATAATCTGAGGAGGTGCTATAGTTTTGCATGTGGATGCCAAGTTAAGAAGGTTCTTATTGAAGGAAATGGTGACGCCTAAGAGGGGGTGAATTAGGACTTCTAAAAACTATTCTCTAAACTAGGCCACAATTAAATCCCTAGAACAAAAACCTATGCAAATAAACAATCTAGAATGTGCAAACTAGGTTTTGGCTAAGTGTTGCTATCTCTGCCACAAAGCCTTAGTTCCAATCCTAAATATTCTAACTAGAAAGGGAAGATTGAAACATAAGTACTTAATTGTAAATGCGGAAGGTAAAGAGCTAGTAGAGAAAGCAAACTCTCATGGATGACACCGATATTTTTACTGAGGTATCCAGAACCATGCAAGGTCTCGATTAATCCTCCTCGGTGGTGCCCCTACGCAAAGGGTAGCCCACGCGAGGGCCAAGCACTATGGTCGAGTACTCCGTAATGAGCTGTGGGCCTTCTCCACGCGCAAGTGGTGCTCCGCTTCGGCTCCTCTCGGACGCTCCCCGATGGCTCCACTATCGAGTTACGACCGAAACGTCGCGGGCCTAATTCCCCTGATACACGATGGTGACTGTGACACAAACTCGGTTGTCACGGTCTCGCAAGACTCTCACCTCACTCGGTAAAATTACAACGGCTCGCGCAAGAGCCGATGGGTTGTGTGGTTTTTCTAAACTCACTTAACTAACTAGGATTCACCTAGAGCAAGCGCATAAGTGGTCTAACTAACCTAAGCATTTCGCAAAGCACCTACGCTAATCATTGAGTGATTCTAATAAGCACTTGGGTGTTTGAGCACTTGGAAATGTCTATAACATGTTTTGGTATGTACCTTGGACTCCCACACCTTCAAATGGCCGGTTGGAGGGGTATATATAGCCTGTCTCTCAATTATAGTTGACTTCTTCTGTCATCGGGCGCACCGGACAGTATGGTGCACACCGGACTGTCCGGTGCCCTAGCCACGTTAGCCGATTGTTGAGGTCTGTAGCAGTCGACTGTTGGATCCGACCGTTGCAGACTGTCTAGTGCGCACCGGACAGTCCGGTGCTACAGCGCTCGAGAGTGCCAACACAAACCAAAGCAAATATAGAGTGTAAAAATGTAACCAGTTTGCAATTGTGATAGATGTGCATAGGTTACTTAGATTTAAACCAATTGAAAGACTTTCAGCATAAGTCTAAGAATAAACGTGATTGCTTTCTTCTATTTAACATTTTGGACCACATTTGAACCACTTGCTTGTTTTTGCAAAACTTTTGGAAAAAAATCTTTTCAAATTCTTTTATAAATAGACAAAGGTATAGGAATATGATTTCAAGAAGCATTTTCAAGATTTGAAATTCTCCCTTGTTTCAAATGTTTTTCCTTTGACTAAATAAAAGCTCCCCCTGAAGAAATTCTCCCCTTAGCTGTCAAGGGGGTTTTTGTAATTGAAATGATTTCCATTTAGAAGCAGATACCAAATGAAATTATACCTATTGAAATTTTGAAACCAAATGAAATATCAGTTGAAATAATTTCTTCCTTTAGTTTTTGAAAATTTTAAAATAGTGGTGCGGTCCTTTTGCTTTGGGCCTAAAACTTTCTCCCCCTTTTGCATTAATCGCCAAAAACAAAGAATCTGAAGGGCCCTTAGTATTCTCCCCTTTTGGTATTTAAAGGATATGAGTGAAAGGTCATACCAATTGAGATTTTTATGAGTAAGGCAAAGGATAAATAATACTGTCAGAGTTGTAGTGGAAGCCTTGCCTTTGCCGAATACTTCATTTCCCTTTCAATCTAAGACTAAACATAGAAGTACACTTGAAAGCACATTAGTCTTAGCCTTGGCACAAGAAGAATAAGAAACATGCATTTGTACCAAATGAAAGAGACATGATCAAGGTATATAAATTAGCTATGTGTGCAATGTTTCAATCAAAGTTCCGAGAATCTAAGATGTTTAGCTCATTCCTAAGTTTGCTAAAAGTCTTTTCATCTACTGGCTTGGTAAAGATATCAACTAATTGGTTTTGAGTACTAACATAAGCAATTTCGATATCCCCTTTTGTTGGTGATCTCTCAAAAAATGATATCGAATGTCTATGAGCTTAGTGCGGCTATATTCAATGAGATTATCCGCCATGCGGATTGTACTCTCATTATCACATAGAAGAGGGACTTTGCTCAACTTGTAGCTATAGTCCCTAACGGGTTTGCCTCATCCAGAGTAATTGTGCACAACAATGACCTGTAGCAATATTCTCGGTTTCGGCGGTGGAAAGAGCTACTCAGTTTTGTTTCTTTGAAGCCCAAGACACCAGGGATCTTCCCAAAAACTGACAAGTCCCTGATGTGCTCTTCTTGTTAATTTTACATCCAACATAATCGGCATCGGAATACTCAATTAAATCAAAGGTAGATCCCTTGGGGTACCAAAGCCCAAACTTAAGGGTGTAAACTAAATATCTCATGATTCTTTTCATGACCCTAAGGTGAACTTCCTTAGGATTTGCCTGGAACCTTGCAAACATGCATACAGAAAGCATAATATCCGATCGTGAAGCACATAAGTAGAGTAAAGATCCTATCATCGATCGGTATACCTTTGATCTACAGATTTACCTCCCGTGTCGAGGTCGAGATGCCCATTGGTTCCCATGAGTGTCTTGATGGGTTTGGCATTCTTCATTCCAAACTTCTTGAGAATATCTTGAATGTACTTAGTTTGGCTGATGAAGGTGCCCTCTTGGAGTTGCTTGATTTGAAACCCAAGGAAATAGTTCAACTCCCCCATTAGAGACATATCAAATTTTTGTATCATTATCCTACTAAACTCTTCACAAGTTGACTTGTTAGTAGACCCAAATATAATAGGAACAATTGGATCTATACCATTAAAAGATCCAAACTTTAGATATATACCATGGACCCCACATGTCATTGACTCATGTGGACCCACATGTAAGTGAGATAGTAATGGTATGGATCCAAAGTGGTGATCTTTTAATGGTATGGATCCAAATTTCCCAATATAATATCATCAACATAAATTTGGCATATGAACAAGTCTTTAGCAATTGTTTTAGTAAAGAGAGTAGGGTCGACTTTACCAACTTTGAATCCATTAGTGATAAGAAAGTATCTTAGGCATTCATACCATGCTCTTGGGGCTTGCTTGAGCCCATAAAGTGCCTTTGAGAGCTTATAAACATGGTTAGGATACTCATTATCTTTAAAGCCGGGAGGTTGCTCAACATATACCTCTTCCTTGATAGGGCCATTGAGGAAGGCACTCTTCACGTCCATTTGATATAGCTTAAAGCCATGATAAGTAGCATAGGCAAGTAATATGCGAATTGATTCAAGCCTAGCTACGGGTGCATAAGTCTCATCAAAATCCAAACCTTTGACTTGTGAATAACCTTTGGTAACAAGTCAAGCTTTGTTACTAGTAACCACACCATGCTCATCCTATTTGTTGCGGAATACCCACTTGGTACCTACAACATTTTGGTTAGGACGTGGAACTAAATGCCATACCTCATTCCTTTTGAAATTGTTGAGCTCCTCTTGCATTGCCACCACCCAGTCCAGATCTCTTAGTGCATCCTCCATCCTGTATGGCTCAATAGAAGACATAAAGAGTAATGTTCACAGAAATGAGCAACTCGAGATTGAGTGGTTACCCCCTTGTGAATGTCACCAAGTATAGAGCTGACGGGGGTGATATCTTTGAATTGCTTGGTGGACCCTTAGGTGTGGCGGTCTTTGATCATGAATCTCTTGATCATCTTCCTTGTCTTGATTATCTTCATCTCCCCCTTGATCAATGTCCTCTTCTTGAGGTGGCTCATCGTCTTGATCTTGATCCTCTTCTTCTTGAGCCATTTCCTCATCTTGGGTTGGTGGAGATGCTTGTGTGGAAGATGATGGCTGATCTTGTGCTTGTGGAGGCTCTTCGGATTCCTTTGGACACACATCCCCAATGGACATGTACCTTAGCGCGACGCACGGAGCCTCTTCATCATCTAGTTCATCAAAATCAACTTGCTCTACTTGACAACCATTAGTCTCATCAAACACAATGTCACAAGAAACTTCAACTAATCCAGTGGACTTATTGAATACTCTATATGCCCTTGTGTTTGAGTCATAACCAAGTAAAAAAGCCTTCTACTGCTTTAGGAGCAAATTTAGAATTTCTACCTCTTTTAATAAGAATAAAGCATTTGCTTCCAAAAACTCTAAAATAAGAAACAATAGGCTTTTTACCAGAGAGGAGTTTGTATGATGTTTTCTTGAGGATTCGGTGAAGATATAACCGGTTGATGGAGTAGCAGGCGGTGTTAATCGCCTCCGCCCAAAACCGATCTGGTGTCTTGTATTCATCAAGCATGGTCCTTGCCATGTCCAAGAGAGTTCTATTCTTCCTCTCCACTACACCATTTTGTTGAGGTGTGTAGGGAGAAGAGAACTCATGCTTGATGCCCTCCTCCTCAAGAAATCCTTCAATTTGAGAGTACTTAAACACCGTCCCATTGTCGCTTTTAATCTTCTTTATTCTTAATCCGAACTCATTTTGAGCTCGTCTCAAGAATCTCTTTAAGGTCTCTTGGGTTTGAGATTTTTTCTGCAAAAAGAATACCCAAGTGAAGCGAGAACAGTCATCCACAAAAACAAGACAATACTTATTCCCGTCGATGCTTATATAAGCGATCGGGCCGAATAGATCCATGTGGAGTAGCTCAAGCAGCCTGTCGGTCGTCATGATGTTCTTGTGTGGATGATGAATTCCAACTTGCTTCCCAACTTGGCATGTGCTACAAATCCTGTCTTTCTCAAAATGAACATTTGTTAGTCCTAAAATGTGCTCTCCCTTTAGAAGCTTGTGAAGATTCTTTATTCCAACATTGGCAAGTCGGCGATGCCAGAGTCAGCCCATATTAGTCTTAGCAATTAAGCAAGTGTCTAGGTCAACATTGTTATTATTAAAATCAACTAAATATAGTTGACCATCCAACACTCCCTTAAATGCTATTGAATCATCACTTCTTCTAAAGACAGTAACACCAACGTCAGTGAAAAGACAATTGTAGCCCATTTTACATAATTGAGAAACTGAAAGCAAGTTGTAATCTAAAGAATCTACAAGAAAAACATTCGAAATGGAATGGTTAGTGGATATTGCAATTTTACCCAAACCTTTGACCAAACCTTGATTTCCATCCCCGAATGTAATAGCTCTTTGGGGATCTTCATTTTTCTCATATGAGGATAACATTCTTTTCTCCCCTATCATATGGTTTGTGCACCCGCTATCGATTATCCAACTTGATCCACCGGATGCATAAACCTACAAAAGAAATTTAGGCCTTGTTCTTAGGTACCCAAACGGTTTTGGGTCCTTTGACATTAGAAACAAGCACCTTGGGTACCCAAACACAAGTCTTGGGACTCTTGTGTTTGCCCCCAACATATTTGGCAACTACTTTGCCTGATTTGTTAGTGAGCACATAAGAAGCATCAAAAGTTTTAAATGAAATGTTATGCTCATTTGATGCATTAGCATTTTTATTTTTAGGCATTTTGATGTTAGTTGAATGCCTAGAACTAGAAGCCTCATTTCTATACATAAAAGCATGATGAGAAACATTGTGATGTTTTCTAGCATGAATTCTTCTAATCTTATGCTCAGGATAGTTTTCAGGATATAAAATGTAACCTTCTCTATCCTGAACCATGTGAGCCTTACCCTTAATAAAATTAGAGAGTTTGTTCTTGGGGACATTAAGCTTGATGTTCCTTTGGCTCCCTTGTTGGAAGCCAATGACATCCTTAATGTCAGGGCGTCTTCCATTATAAAGCATGCTACGAGCAAATTTAAAATTTTCATTTTCTAATTCATGCTCGGCAATTTTAGCATTTAACTTAGCTATGTTATCATTTTATTCTTTAATCATAGTAATGTGATCATTAATAGCATCAATATTAACATCTCTACATCTAGTGCAAATGGTGATATGCACAACAGTAGATGTAGAAATATTGCAAGCATTCAATTCTTCTACCTTAGCATTTAAACTAGAATTTTCATCTCTAAGACAAGAAATTGAATCATTGCAAATGTTAAGCTCTTTGGATAAATTTTCACATTTTTCTACCTCTAGAGCATAAGCATTTTCAATTTAACAAATTTCTTATTTTCCTTAATGAGCAAGTCCACTTGGCATTCCAAGAGATCATCCTTCTCGTTAATGGATTCTATTAATGCATTTATCTTTTTCTTTTGATCCTTGGTTAGGTTAACAAAAAGAGAAGTTAAATCATCATTATCATCACTAGAGCTACCCTCATCATTGGATGTAGTATATTTGGGGGTATCTGTAGAGTGTACCTTCTTCTTTTTGCCGTCCTTAGCCATTAGGCACTTATGGCCGACATTTGGGAAGAGAAGGCCTTTGTTGATGGCGATGTTGGCGGCGTCCTCGTCGGAGGAGGAGTCCGTGGAGCTCTTGTCGGAGTCCCATTCCCGCCCTCTGTGCGCCTTACCACCCTTCTTCTTATAATACATCTTTTTTTCATCTTCTTTTTCTCTTTATTATCGTCGTCCCCGTCACTGTCACTTGTATATGAACATTTATTTATAAAGTGACCGAAATTACCACACCTGTAGCACACCCTCTTGGAACGGGGCTTGTAATCCTTCCCCTTCCTTTCTTTGAGGATTTGTCGAAAGCTCTTAATGATAAGAGCCATCTCCTCGTTGTCGAGCTTAGAGACGTCGATTGGAAGTCTACTTGGTGTATACTCGTCTTTCTTCTCTTCCATTGCTTTGAATGCAATGGGTTGCACCTCGGGTGTGGAGGTGGCGCCTTGCTCCAAGTTGACAATGTATTTGGAATCTTTGATCATTAGTTCAAAGCTCACAAACTTGCCAATCACTTCCTCAGGAGACATCTGTTTATATCTAGGGTCTCCACGGATTAGTTGCACTTGAGTGGGATTACGAAAAACAAGAGATCTAGGAATAACCTTGACCATCTCATGGTCATCCCACTTGGTGTTCCCGAGGTTGCACACTTGATTCACCATTGTTTTGAGCCGGTTGTACATCGCTTGTGGCTCTTCTCCTTTGTTGAGGATGAATCGACCGAGTTCTCCCTCGATCGTTTCACGTTTGGTGATCTTGGTCACCTCGTCCCCTTCGTGCGCTGTTTTGAGGACGTCCCAAATCTCTTTGGCATATTTCAACCCTTGCACCTTATTATACTCGTCTCAACGTAAGCAAGCAACGAGTATAGAAGTTGCTTGGGATTTAAAATGCCTAATTTGGGCGGCCTCATCCGAGTTGTAGTCCTTGTTGCCCACATGTGGTGCCTGTGCTCCAAACCCAACAATATCCCATATGCTTTCATGGAGTGAGGTTAGATGGTGCCTCATTTTATCACTCCACATACAATAGTCTTCACCATCAAAATATGGTGGTTTGCCTAGGAGTACCGAAAGTAGAGGAGCGCGTTTAGGAATGCGAGGATAGCGAAGAGGCATCTTACTATACTTCTTACGCTCGTGGTGCTTCGAAGTTGTAGACTCGGCGCTGGATGTGAAAGGTGATGAAGAGTCGGTCTCGTAGTAGACAACCTTCTTCATTTTATTTTTCTTCTTTTCACCCTTCCTATGTGACTTGATGGAGGAAGAGGATTCCTCCTTGTATTTGTTGTTGGACTCCTTTGACAGAGTCCTTCCTGAGCCTATGGCCTTGTCGCCGGTGACAATCTCCCTCTTGGCGTGATCTCCAGACATCACTTTGAGTTTGTTAAACTCTTAATGAAGCACTAGCTCCGATACCAATTGAAAATCACCTAGAGGGGGGTGAATAGGCGAAACCTGAAATTTATAAACTTTAAACAAGCACTAAGGCCGGGGTTAGCATTAGAATTAAATCGGAGTACAGAAGATAGTTCTCCTTGCTTAGAGTTGCTCAATTAATGCGGATAACGTTTGGGAGAAAACTCAAATCAATATTAGCAAGGGAAATTTTAGAGAGAGGAAAGAGGGGAAACAAATCAAGTGAAGATCAACAAGTGAACACGATGATTTGTTTACCGAGGTTCGGTTCCAAAGAACCTAGTCCCCATTGAGGAGGCCACAAAGGCCGGGTCTATTCCAACCCTTTCCCTCTCTTAATCGGTCACTTAGACCGGTCGATGCTTCTCCTTAATCACTTGGGTCACTAAGACCCTGCAAGGATCACCACACACTTAGGTGTCTCTTGCTAGCTTTACAAAGCACTTAGAGAAATAACAATGAGAAGGAGAAAGCAATCCAAGCAACAAGAGCAACAAAAGAACACAAACACCCTCTCTCAAGTCACTAAGCAATTGAGTTGATTTTGAGGCTTGGAGATGATTTGATCTTTGGAATGTGTCTTGGAGTGAATGTTATTTGCTCTTGTATTAAATGTGAAGTTCAGAAAACTTGGATGACTTGAATAGAGGTGGTTGGGGGTATTTATAGCCTCCAACCACTTCTAGCTGTTGGCTGAGTATGCTGTCGATGGGCACACCGGACAATCCGGTGGTGCACCGGACAGGGCACTGTTCACTTTCCGGTGCGTGCCACGTCAGCACTGTGAATCATCTAGGCCCCTTTGGTGATGTTTTGGTAATTAATGACAACTGCTTGTGGACTAACGATTCTTCGAGAAATAAGAATGCAGGGTTGGACCACATAGAACAGGAAATGTTGGAGAATCATAAGCATTGGTTGTGGATCAAATAAAGGCAAAGGTATAATATAGGTTTTGTTTTTGCCAGTCTTGAGGAGTTTAGAGAAGATACCTGACCGGATTAGTAGGCTAGATAGCCGTACTATTAAGAGGGGTCAATGACCTTGATCTGTGTAAAGCTTAGTGCCTCGTAGAGCATCAAGTAGTTGCATTTGCATGAGGACTAACATCGCTTCAAATTTCTTGAGTTAAAAGTTCTTTCAAAAGAGAGTTTGAAAATTGCAAAGTCTTGGATGCGCGGACCGTCCGGGCCTTGAGGGCGGACCGTCCGCGATCCACCAGAGGGGTCCGAAGTCTGACCACTTCGGAAGCAACATTGTTCCATTGCACTGCGGACCGTCCGGGCCTTAGGGCCAGACCGTCTGCAGTCATGACCAGAGAAGGCTGGTTTCGGGTCAGTCCCTGAATTATAGCGCGGACCGTCCGACTGTGTTGGGCAGATAGTCCGCAAGTGTCAAACATATTTTGGATAGGGACTGTGTGATTTTGTAGATTTGTACTACGGACTGTCTGGGGGACTAGTCCGGACAGTACTGTCTCAGGTCGCGGACCGTCCGGCCTTATAGGCGGACGGTCCGCCCGTGTTAACTGTTCTTGGTTAGAGGTTCGAGTGCCTCAAGCTGCCAGGTCGCGGACGATCCGGCCTTGGAGGGCGGACTGTCCGGATCCACCTTTTCTGACAGCTCTGACAGTTTTCAAACGGGAATTATAGCCGTTACATGTACGGCGGACCGTCCGGCCCTAAGGCGCGGACCGTCCGCGTGTGCGCAGAACTGGTGCTTTTTGCACATAACGGTTGGATTTTGATGGGGGACTATAAATAGAAGGGTAGCTCGTGTGAGAGAGCTCTCTTGGCCATTCCTTGCACACATTGAGCTCATTTGTGATCCTTCAACTCACTCTCTCACACTCTTTGCTTGAGATTGCATTCTAGTGAGAGATTGAGGGTTCCTAGTGCATTTGCATCATTCAGTGATTCTTGAGGCACTAGGTGGTACACCGAGCAAGCGTCATTGGCTTATTACTCTTGGAGGTTGCCGCCTCCTAGACGGCTCGGGTGATTGTCTCCGTCGAGCTCTCCAAGAAGATTGTGGAGAAGTCGCGGTGTTGATTGTGAGGGGTTCGCGCCTACCTCGCCGGAGCGGCAAAGGTGACATTAGTGGAATCGAGGTATTAAGTGATTTCTTGTCCACTTGGCTCAAAGATCAAGTCGTGTCTTGATAGAGGAGCAAGTGAGAGCTTGAAGTCCACCTCAACGTGGATTAGGGGTGATCGGCAAATCACCGATACCACGGGATAAATTTCGGTGTCTCTACCTTCTTGCATTACTTATTGCCTTGCAAGTGATTAGTGTTTTGCATATTGTTCCTCAAGTATTCAATCAATGTAGTTGTTTCTCATACATTGTTTACTTGTTGTCACTAGAGAATTTATTCCTCTTGTTATATTGATTAAATTTACCTAGTGTTTTTTATTTTAGTCAAAACCGCCTATTCACCCCCTCTCTAGCCGGTGTCCTAGATCCTACAAGTGGTATCAGAACCGAGGACTCCATTGTTTGTGGATCTAATCATCCCGGAGTGGGACAAAATGGCTAGTAACAACAATGTGCACATTGGGAAGCCACCGCATTTTGATGGGAATAATTATGACTATTGGAAAATAAGAATGTCAATGCATCTTAGAGCAATGGGTGGAAAAATTTGGCCAATTGTCAGGGATGGATTTGTTGTGTTGAAAGAAGATGAAACATCCGTTAGTGATAATGAGAATATCCTCACAAATGATCAAGCCATGAATGTCTTTTATGATGCTCTTGATATAAATGAGTTCAATCGTATCAAGAATCTCACAACCGCTCATGAGATTTGGATTAAGCTAATGGAAATTCATGAAGGAACTACAATTGTGAAGAGTGCCAAACTATATGTGTGCAAAGGGAAGTTTGAGCAATTTATTATGAAAGAAGATGAGAGTGTATCCGATATGTTCAATCGGTTAAATGAGATAGTGAATGAACTCAAGGGACTTGGTTTTAATGTACCGGATGTGGATTTCACTCACAAGTTCCTTAGATCACTTCCGGAGAAATATGAGACCATTGTGGCAATGTTAGTAAGGAGTGATCTATCTACAACTTCTCCAACCGAAGTATTGGGAGAAATTCTCACTCAAGATATATTTAAGAAGTCACAAGCCGATGCTTTAAGTTTGGCAAAGAAGGTGAAAAATGAATCAATTGCTCTCAAAGCTAAGGCCTCAAAGGAAATTGAAAAAGAGGATAGTAATGATGAAGAAAATGAAAGTGAGAGTGATGGTGACATGGCTCTATTTGTAAAGAAATTCAATAAATTCATGAAGATGAAGAGAGGTCAACCTAGAAGAGGTCAAACATCAAGAAGAAATGCTTTCAATAATAGAAAGTGTTTTGAGTGTGGGGAACCCGGTCACATTGCCATGAATTGCCCAAGCAAGAAGAAGAAGGGCAAAGATGAAAGTGACAAGAAGAAAAAGAAATACTACAACAAGAAGAAAGATGACAAAGCCTACTTAGTTGAATGGGACTCGGATGATAGCTCGGATGATGATGATGATGACACCTCATCCAAGCTTAATGTCGGAATTGCCATCAAGGAAGCTCCCTCACTCTTCTCATCCCCCCATTGTCTCATGGCAAAGGGAGATGCTAAGGTAAAAATCATCACCGATTTAAATGATATAAATGATGATGATGATATCGATGATGTTGATGATGATGGCTATTCATATGATGATCTTGTTAGAATGTTAGGTGAGGCCGATGACTACATGCACAAAGAAAAAGAAAAATTTAAGACCTTGAAGGAATTGTATAAAAACCTCCAAGTGTCTTTTGAGGAGCTCAAGACCTCTCACAATGACCTAAAAGAAAATTGTGAGAAGCTTGCAGATGCTCAAAAATCGTCTATTGTGCATGAAGTTGAGGTGGTCACTAAGGATGTTGGAGTCACTTGTGACTTACTTGATAGTCTTACAAGTGAACCACTACCTACTAACTCTATTTGTGATAAATGCAAAATTTCTCTCAATGATAACATTGCTCTTGATGAATCAAAAATCATTGTTGAGAATGAAGTGTTAGTAGATAGAGTAAACACTCTAACTCATGACCTAGAAAAGGCATATGGTGGTAAGGCTAAATTGGATTTCATATTGGGAAGTCAACGGTGCTCTCTTAACCGTGAAGGTCTTGGATATGTTCCCAAGAAAGGAAAGAATGCTTTTGTAAAGCAAAAGACATTGTTTGTGAAAGAATGTGACAAAGTGTGTCACAAGTGTCACAAGAAGGGACATGTTAAGAAAAATTGTCCTAAGTTCAAAAATGTATCCTCCACTTGTTTTGAGCATTGCTATGTTCTTTCTCATAATGCAAAAGGTGTTCATGTTAAATTTGTTGGTACTTCAATTGTTGGAAACAAAAAGAAAGCTATTTGGGTGCCAAAGACCTTGGTCACTAACATCCAAGGACCCAAGCAAGTTTGGGTACCTAAAAGAGATTGATTTCCTTTTGTAGGTAAACTACAAGGCGGGAGGGAATCATTGGGTGTTAGATAGTGGATGCACTCAACACATGACCGGAGATATGAAAATGTTTACCCAAATGAGTGAGGAAGATTGCTCAAATTATGATAGTATCACATTTGGAGATAATCGCAAAGGAAAGGTTAAAGGTTAGGGTAAAATTGCTATTTCAAATGATCATTCCATATCAAATGTGCTCTTGGTTGAGTCTTTGAATTTTAATTTACTTTCCGTAGCTCAATTATGTGATTTAGGATTTTGTTGCAATTTCACGGTTGAAGATGTTATTATCTCTAGTGTTGATGGTAGCAATCTTAAGTTTAAAGGTTTTAGACATGAAAATCTTTATCTTGTTGATTTCTCATCTAATGAGGCAAAGCTCACAACTTGCCTATTCTCAAAAGCTTCACTAGGTTGGTTATGGCATAGAAGACTTGGTCATGTTGGAATGAAGCAACTCAATCGGCTAGCCAAGCATGACTTAGTTCGTGGCTTAAAAGATGTGAAGTTTGAGAAGAACAAATTGTGTAGCTCTTGTCAAGTCGGGAAGCAAGTGGCAAACACTTATCCAAATAAAAGTCAAATGTCCACTCATAGACCTTTGGAATTACTTCACATGGATTTATTTGGGCCCATATCTTTTGTAAGTATTGGTGGTAATTCTTATTGTCTTGTGATTGTGGATGATTATTCAATATTTACTTGGGTTTATTTTCTTCGAGACAAATCTAATGTGTTTGAAACATTCAAGTCATTTGATATATTGGCTCAAAATCAATTTGATTTTGACATCAAAAAGGTTAGAAGTGATAATGGGTCGAAATTCAAAAATGCAAGAATTGATGAATATTGTGATGACAAGGGTATTAAACATGAATTCTCTTCCAAATATACCCCGGAACAAAATGGTATTGTTGAAAGAAAGAATAGAACTCTCATTGATATGGCTAGGTCTATGTTAGCGGAATATAATATATCGGATTCTTATTGGGCCGAGGCAATAAATACCGCTTGTCATTCATCAAATAGACTATATTGTCACAAGCTTTTGAAGAAAACTCCATATGAATTGCTCATTGGTAGAAAGCCAAATATCTCATATTTTAGGGTATTCGGTTGCAAATGCTATATTTTAAGAAAGGGAAGCCGGCTTTCTAAATTTGAGAAGAAATGTGATGAGGGTTTTCTTCTTGGATATTCATCAAATAGTAAAGCTTATAGAGTCTTCAACAAAACTCATGGTATTATTGAAGAAGTGTATGATGTTGAATTCGATGAAACAAATGGGTCTCAAGATGAGAGTGATAATCTCGATGATGTTGGTGGAACTCAATTGATAAATGCAATAAAAACAATGGCCATTGGTGAAATAAAGCCAAAGGAGGAGGATGATGAAAATAGTGTGGTTGTCATTCCTTCATCCTCAACTCTAAATGAGGAAGATCACCAAAGCCAACAACATGATGAAACTATGGATACTCATGATCAAGGTACTTCAAGACATTCGGTTCCTCCTAATGCTTCAACTAGAAATTATCAAACGGTATCAAGAATTCATCATTCCATTGTGAAGGATCACCCGGTTGATCAAATTGTGGGTGATATTAGTAAGGGTGTTCAAACTCGCTCTCGCATAGCTTCATTTTGTGAACATTTCTCTTTCGTATCTTGTATGGAACCTAACCGTGTAGATGAAGCTCTACTTGATGTTGATTGGGTGAATGCAATGCATGAAGAATTAAATAACTTTGCTCGAAATGAAGTTTGGGAGCTTGTTGAGAGACCAAAGAACCACAATGTTATTGGTACAAAATGGGTGTTTCGCAACAAGCACAATGAAGATGGTGTGGTAGTAAGAAACAAGGCAAGATTAGTTGCACAAGGATATACTCAAATTGATGGATTGGATTTTGGGGAGACATTTGCTCCCGTGGCAAGATTAGGAGCAATCCGGATTCTTCTTGCTTATGCTTGTGCACATAATATCAAGCTCTACCAAATGGATGTAAAGAGTGCTTTTCTAAATGGTAAGATTAGTGAACTAGTGTATGTTGAACAACCTCCCGGTTTTGAGGACCCCAAAAGACCTAACCATGTGTTCAAGCTTTCTAAAGCTCTCTACGGGCTTAAGCAAGCTCCACGCGCTTGGTATGAAAGGCTTAGGGATTTCTTGCTTTCCAAAGACTTCAAAATTGGGAAGGTTGACACTACTCTATTCACTAAAAGAATTGGCAAAGACTTATTTGTTTGTCAAATCTATGTTGATGATATCATTTTTGGATCTACTAATGAATTATTTTGTGAGGAATTCGGAAAAATGATGTCAAAAGAATTTGAAATGTCTATGATAGGAGAATTGAGCTTCTTTCTTGGGCTTCAAATCAAACAATTGAAAGATGGAATTTTTATAAGTCAATCAAAATATTTGAAGGACATGCTCAAGAAGTTTGGGTTAGAAAATGCAAAGCCTATCAAGACTCCAATGGCAACAAATGGTCATCTAGACTTAGATGAAGGAGGTACTATGGTTGATCAAAAACTTTATCGTTCAATAATTGGTAGTTTGCTTTATATTACCGCATCTAGGCCCGATGTTATGTTTAGTGTATGCATGTGTGCTCGATTTCAAGCTTTACCTAGAGAGATTCACTTGAAGGCCGCTAAAAGAATTCTAAGATATTTGAAGTATACTCCCAATATTGGTCTATGGTATTCCAAAGGTGCTCAATTTGAATTAATTGGATATTCGGATTCGGACTATGCGGGGTGCAAAGTTGATAGAAAAAGCACCTCCGGTTGTTGTCAATTTCTTGGTGTTGGGGACCTTCGGCATCTGAAGGTCCTCAAAAACAGGATTTAACAGTATTTCTGGAGTACAATGTGTGAACAGGTATCCTCGGACTAAAGTTGGCATTGCAGTAGACCAGAATAATACGAAGGTTGATACGGAGCCGAAGGTGCGAGCAGGAAAGCTTCGGCGTGACAGCAAAGAGTGGAACCGACTTAAAGATGAAAAGGCTATTCAGACCTCGATAGACTACTGTAGAATTATTATCAAATGTAAAGGGCATGAATGTAATTTTGTAAGGGCTGTGTCCCGTGCCTATAAATAGGTGAACAGTATCCCCGTACTGTTCACGCTGACTGGGCATTCACTTTTTGCGTCACGCTTGTATTGTCATCCCTTCTCGACTAAAGGTACACTTGTAATTCAATAATATTTCCGTTTATGCTTGATAATAATAAATAATCGTTCATATTGTCTTTTATATCCTTTACATTTTCTCCTTCGTCATTGTTTAATGAATTCATGAAGGTACGTCCTTCATAACCTTCGTCCGTAAACCATTATATCCTAAGGGAAATAATGCTTCGGAGGACGAAGGACTTTAACGATTAACATTTTCTATGTTGCCTTGTTCTTAACTCTTAGCACTTGAGAACAAGTCTCCAACATTGGCGCCCACCTCCGGTGAACTCACTTCCATTTCTTGAGCTTGTCAACACCTTCGGCAAGCATTACCTTCGTCATGCCGCCGAAGAAGGCTTCAGCAGCAGGGGCTGGCACGCTGCAGCCGCTGGACCCCAATCAAGACGTCCTTTCTCTTAGAGAGGCACGAAGCCAGAAGAGGAAGGCTGCCAGTCCAACACCTCCGGAGGATGATCTGGATCAGGAAATTCAAAATCTGGAAATCCTTCAGCAGCAGGTTCAACGCAAGAAGGAGAAGATGGCCCGTCTAGCTGATCTTCAGAGACAAATAGATGAAGCTTCCGAAGAGGTTCGTCATCTTGTTCAAGATGATCAAAACCGAAGGCCTCCACGCAGAGAGCTTCACCAGGAAGACTTCCGTAATGAGGATGACTGGTATGACGATTTCCATCATGGAAACTTTGCTTTTGATGATGCTTCTCCTCTCTCAACAGAATTGCAGGCTACACCTTGGCCACAGACCTACAAGCCACCCCAGCTTCCCATATATGACGGTCACTCAGACCCTAAGCAATTCCTAATGAGCTATGAAGCAACTATATCTTCGTACGGTGGCAATACGGCAGTTATGGCAAAATCCTTTGTCATGGCCGTCAGAAGCGTTGCTCAGACTTGGTACTCTTCTCTTCGGCCAGGGACAATCACTTCTTGGCAGAAATTGAAGGATATGCTGATAACTAGCTTTCAAGGGTTTCAGACGAAGTCGGTCACTGCTCAGGCTCTCTTCCAGTGTGCCCAGGACCATGAAGAGTACCTTCAGGCATATGTTCGAAGGTTTCTACGATTGAGGGCACAGGCGCCAACAGTGCCCAATGAGATTGTCATTGAGGCTATGATCAAGGGGCTTCGGCCAGGGCCGTCAGCACAGTATTTTGCCAGGAAGCCACCACAAACGCTGGAAAAGCTGCTCCAGAAGATGGACGAATACATTCGAGCTGACAATGATTTTCGTCAAAGAAGGGAGGAGGCTTTCAGGTTTTCTGAAATGACCAGGGGCTTCGGAGGAAGGTTTTACCCGAGGCATGTCAGGTCAATTCACAATTCTACTCAGAATGATGATAAAGGGAGTCAGCAGCAAAGGCCACAATACTCCTCACAGGCTTCAGGGCAACAACAAAGCTCCTTCCGACCACCAGCTCCAAGAGGCAGAGGCGCCAGGGGCTTCGGAGGAAGATTTGGCGATCAACCGAGAAGAATCTTTTGCTTATTCTGCGGTGAGAACAAAGGCCATACTACCAGGATGTGCCATGTTACTATTCAGAAGCAAAAGGAAATAGCTGAAGCAGCAGCACAACAAGCTCAGCCGAAGCAGGTCATGCATACAGCTTCGTATCATTCGCCCTACATCCCAGAATATGTGGGCAATCATCCTGCAGTTTCTGTTGCTTCGGCGAGTCAGCCTCAAGCTTCCTGGCAACAGCCTCCGCCTCCACCTCCGTTGCAACAAGGCCAGCAGCCAGAAGGGAGCCAGTATACTCCACACCAGAGGGACTTCAGAGAGCAGTCCGAAGCTCGTACAGTCAATAGCACTGTGCCAGAGTCAAAGCACATCTATTGACGAATATCCTACCTTAATAGCAATCTTTTTCATTCAGTTTTATTTTCTGTAATAAAGGACATTGTTTAGGTTTCGTGTAATTAGTTTCGTTGATTCCTACAAAAAACAAATATATGTTTTCTCCACAGGCTTAAATTGATCGAAGTTCAAAGACTTGTGATAATAAGAAGGACCTTCGAACTATCAAAAATTCTTCGAAGCAACAAAAGTCGTTCTAACGAACGCAGAGTAAGTTTGACGAAGTCACAAAAAGCCGCTCCGAAGGGAGCGCAGTGTAAGTTTTTTGCTCCAAAGTCGTTCCAAAAGGAATGCAGAGCATACAGCGAAAAGTCAACGCTGATACCGCCTAAGTAAAAGGCGAAGAAGCTCCAAAGTCGTTCCTAAGGGAATGCAGAGCTTACAGCGAAAAGTCAACGCTGATTCCGCTGAAGTAAAAGGCAAAGAAGCTCCTAAGGGAGGCTTACAGCGAAAAGTCAACGCTGATTCACAAAAAGATTATGTGTTTTATCGCGCAGATGTGCGTGTACCTTCGAATATCACCTTACATGGCATAACATCATCACATCATTTTTTGCATAACATAAGCATCATACATCATGCTGCATGTGACATAAAAAGGGGGTATGATATCGATCTTCGGGAAAACGCTTTGAAAAAGGGGCAAATCATGCCAAGTCACAAGGAGAAACAATATTGATCTCTGAAGTACAGCTTTGAAGAATGTTTCTACGAAGCTTGAGCACTTTTCGGAATACTTTGGACATTATTGTGATAAATGGCAATTCTTCTTCACGAAGCATGAAAAGAAGGAAAGGTGTTTTTTCGCCAAAGACTCAAAAACGGTACGTATGTAAAGTTTCATGCATCGTAAAGAATTGAACCACAAAGAAAAATAAAACAAGTATATTACATGCAGGATTACAAGATATTACACATATTACATTTAAAATGTTTTTACAACAGCATTTAGTTTTCCCTAAGTACTACCTCTGCAGCTTCATTCAACAGTCGATCGACAACTTCATCCATAATAGCTTCAGCCATCTTTTTAATCTCATCGTCACCCCTAGGCCGTGCACCCGGAGATACTTCAGTAGGATCTGAGGAAGGACAGGACACGGCTACATTGCTATTACAAATCGCAAACAAATCTTAAAGCCTAAGATTACAACACGATAAAAACTATTATTTAATACCTAATTGACCTTCGGCCTCTGCGCTCTTTTCAGCAGCCTCAGCTACTTCTCTAGCATCGTGAATGCCCTTTTCACTTCTTCGAACAATTTCTCCGGCCATTTCTCGGCCACCATTATCCCAGATATCGGTAAAAAATTTTCCACCAATTATACTAGCTTCGGCCGAAGGATCTTTTGCATCTTCAAAGGACAAAGCAGCTTCGGATTGTGCTAAAATTTTTACATGTTCGCAGCCTTTCTTCTCCAAGATGGTGGCAATCCCTCTGGCACCAGAGAAGGCGCATATATCTCCTCGGCTACTTAAAATTTCTTCGAAGGCATCAGCTTCGTGGTCGATCCATTCGATGACACCTTCGGGATTGCCTCTCGAAAAGTTTTCCTCACTTGAGAATGCGCCGACCTTGGCGAAGCTAGCCTTTAGTTTCTTAACACAATCTATAGATTTGTCATAGCATCTCTTTTTGGACGAACGAAGCTTTTCAACAGTCACTTCTAGGTGATCTGCCCATTGATCGCTGAGTTCACGCTTTGTTTCTTCAAGAATGCGTTCTTCCTTAGCTCTGGCCAGTTGTTTCCGAAGATCTTCAATTTCGCGCTTTTGAGCTTCAGCTTGAACTTTAAAAGCAGCCTCGTCTTCCTTTATTTTATTTAACAATGAGTATAATATTTTATCTTTTTCGAGACCTTCGTTCCTCAGTTCAATTACTTCGGAACGAAGGTTGCTCAGGGCTATAGTACACCCTTCGTCTTCAGCATCTTTCTGTGCTCTGAGAGCATTGCTAAGTATCAAGCCCTGCAAAGAGAAATATGTGTGTGTCAATAGGTTTAAACGAACGGAAAAATACAAGGATTTCATGTATCGTACCTTTAAGCTATTGTAAGCCAGGCTGTCGGCCAGATCGTTCTTCGACAGCACTGAGAGCCCGTCTTCTAAAGTCGGGAATCCGAAGCTCTTGCTCATCTCCCGGCAGACAGAAATCTCCTTGCTGTCGGGAAGACAATACAAGAAGTCTTCTTCTCCACTGCCATTAAATATTAACGCCCCCTTTGGATATTTCGGTTTTTGGGCATAGTGCTGGGCCTCTTGTTCTTCTTTTTCTGATAATTTTTTCCCCGAAGCATGACGGAAAATATAATCACGAATTTTGGGGGATGCTTCGGGGGCAACAACACCGGTTTCTTCAACAAAAGTTGGCTTTGTTATTTTTTCTGCCTCACTTTCCAAGGGTTTTACCTTTGCGGGCTCTGAGGGCCCAGCTTCGGCTTCAATCTCTTGCTCTGGAGCTGTAGAACCAGGAATTTCAGTTGCTGTTTCAGGAGTGACAGCAGCCTTCTTCGGAGGTGTGCTTGAAGATTTGATTGTTTCCAGTACATCTAGCACATTAGCCATTCTCTTTCTTTTCGGAGTTACGGCTGGCACTTTTTCATTTTTTGCTGTCCCAATGTTTGCTGCAGGACTCAAAACTTCTGATGTTTTGGAGCCCTCAGTTGCTTCCTTTACCTCTTCCATTTTTTCTGTGGATGGCGCTTCGGCCTTCTCTTTCGTTCCTGATAACAAAATTTTTGATTGTTCCAATTTTGACTTTATTGGCACTTCGGCCGTTTCTGCGACTTCTGGCAGTAAAGTTGGCTCGGTTGGTTTTTCACCTTCGGATGCCGAAGAAGTTTCTCCGGTAAACTCAGGCACCGAAGCTGGTTCAATATAGCGCGGCCGATGCGTAAGAACCTTTATCTTCTTCCTTTTCGGTTCTGGCTCGCTAGGAGCAGCTGCAGCTTCTTCTTTTGCAGAGGTTGTGTTTTTTCTCTTCTGCCTTCGAATGGGATAGCAATAGTCAGGGTAGACAAACCCGATGGCATCAAATACCCGATTCAGCCTCTTCTTTTTTCGGCCTCCGAAGGCTGCTGACATTGCAGTATCTTCGGCCTTCGAGTAGGTCCCAAGCAGCTCATCACTTAAATTGTCAATGCTTTTCAACCACTCATCATCTGGCTCAATAAATTTATCTCCAAACTTAAAAGTGTACTTAAACCTGATAAGTCCCCCTTCGTCGGCCTCTTTTATGGTTTCTTGTGGCATTTCCCATTTCTCCGCAAGCGGCCACACCCTGAAAGCGATATGCTCTTGTACTAAGTCCCTTGTCCCTATAAAAGAGCAGACAACGCCGAAGGCTCTCTGGCATTCTTCGGTAGCTTCATTCATTTCAACCTTCGGCCTGCGAAGGCCGAAGCTTTGCCAAATAGGACGCATAATTATACCTTTGATATCTTCTCGAGCTTTCAGATCATTTTTTACATAGAACCATTCTGTCATCCAGCCGCTGGGCCATCTCTTCCGAAAAGTCGGCACGGGGCAGCTTGACCCAGACCGAGAAACAAAATTGTAGCAGCCAAAGTTATTGTGATACTGTTCCTTACCCCAAGGTATTGTCTCGTATGATAATTCGTGCATATTGCAGAAACTTTTTGCATCAGGCTTCAGACCTTGGCTTCGCACGGCCCACACGAAGATATTCAGCCTTATGATTGCCTCGGGGGTAAGTTGATGTAGATAGACTTCGAAAATTTTCAGCACCTCCACGACGAAGCTGCTCAAGGGAAATCGTAGCCCAGCCTTCAAAAAGCTTCGGAACACTACGACTTCATTCTCTTCAGGGTGTGGACAAGTCTTCTCCCCTTTGTCGGCCCTCACAACGGACAGATCCCGGAAATACCTTCCTCTCATGTTAACAAGATGATTCTCTTTGATAGTTGATTTACCATAAACTGAATGGCTTGGTCGCCAGGGACGATCTTCGGAGTCTTCGCCACCGCTGTCCACATCATAACTTTCACTGTCACCAGTATCTTCAGACAAACCTTCCAGAATCTCCTTGGTGATTTTTTCTGTGTTGGTCTTCGACATCGCTATAAGAAACCCTAAGTTCTTCTCTTCATCAAGACTCAGCTTCATCTCAGCAGCAGCCTTCTTAGCAGCTTCAGACATCTTCGGAAACACTAAAAAACTGTTTTCAAAGCCGAAGCTTCAAAACTAAAAGCTCAGCAAATCTTAGTGCACAAAAGCTAAAAATTGAGTGAGCGGGAGTGGTTGGCCAGAAAGCGTGCCAAATGAGTTTGCGGTATGACTGTATTTATACGCTCGGTGCGTTGAAAATTGAAAGACCCCACTTGTCAGTGAATGTTGCTATTCTAGCAAAGGGAAGGTGTTTTTTCGGACCTTCGGCGTAAAGCCTTCGTCCATATCGCAATCTAAATTTATTATTTCGAACAAATTAATATTGCGAGGGGCTACTGTTGGGGACCTTCGGCATCCGAAGGTCCTCAAAAACAGGATTTAACAGTATTTCTGGAGTACAATGTGTGAACAGGTATCCTCGGACTAAAGTTGGCATTGCAGTAGACCAGAATAATACGAAGGTTGATACGGAGCCGAAGGTGCGAGCAGGAAAGCTTCGGCGTGACAGCAAAGAGTGGAACCGACTTAAAGATGAAAAGGCTATTCAGACCTCGATAGACTACTGTAGAATTATTATCAAATGTAAAGGGCATGAATGTAATTTTGTAAGGGCTGTGTCCCGTGCCTATAAATAGGTGAACAGTATCCCCGTACTGTTCACGCTGACTGGGCATTCACTTTTTGCGTCACGCTTGTATTGTCATCCCTTCTCGACTAAAGGTACACTTGTAATTCAATAATATTTCCGTTTATGCTTGATAATAATAAATAATCGTTCATATTGTCTTTTATATCCTTTACATTTTCTCCTTCGTCATTGTTTAATGAATTCATGAAGGTACGTCCTTCATAACCTTCGTCCGTAAACCATTATATCCTAAGGGAAATAATGCTTCGGAGGACGAAGGACTTTAACGATTAACATTTTCTATGTTGCCTTGTTCTTAACTCTTAGCACTTGAGAACAAGTCTCCAACACTTGGTAGATCTCTTGTTTCATGGTCTTCAAAAAAAACAAAATTTGGTTGCTCTCTCTACCGCCGAAGCGGAATATATATCGGCCGGAAATTGTTGTGCTCAACTATTATGGATGAAACAAACTTTATTGGATTATGGGATTATTTTCAAGAATGTGCCTCTCATGTGTGATAATGAGAGTGCGGTAAAATTGGCTACCAATCCGGTCCAACACTCAAGAACTAAGCATATTGATATACGGCATCACTTCTTAAGGGATCATGTTGGAAAGGGAGATATCTCTATTTATTCCATTGGCACGGATGATCAATTAGCAGACATTTTTACAAAACCTTTGGATGAAACAAGATTTTGTTCTCTAAGAAGTGAAATGAATGTGATCGATCTCTCAAATGTGGCTTGAAGTTGATCACGCATGTGTAGTGTTTCAATTCGGTTCTAAATATGCTCTCTATGCTATTTATTTGGTATTTTTGATGCATTTTTCATTCTAAATTGATCTAGATAGTTTAATACAAAAAAAATTGCATTACTCAATTACATAATATGTATATGCATGCATACTAACCCTTGGATTGGTCAAAATGTCCATATATGAGCACCAATTCGGATTTGAAATTCAAAATCAGAAAGTAGACAGACATTGGAAAACTGAGTATCAGGCCGCGGACCGTCCGCCCATGGACTGCGGACCGTCCGCAGCATCAGGAACTGGACAGTCCGATCATCAATGCAGACCGTCTGAACTTATCAGGCCGCGGACCGTCCGCCGACCCTGCGCGGACCGTCCGCGACAGGCAGTAAAGTCAGGCAGAGGCCGCAGACTTGTCATTTGTGTTGTTTGCCCCTTCACTCTTGCTCTCCACTCGCCAAATAGTCTCCTTTGTTGATTGTGCGCGGACGGAGAGGTGACGTTGCGCACGGACAGTCCGACAGCTTGTGGAAACGTTCAATCAACATGTCTTCATCACGGTATTTCATAACCTTATGGATTTCATCAAATCTCTTCAATTTTGAGATTATTTGGATTTCCTCTCTGATCTAAAATTGAGCAGCAGCTTTACAAATCTGATTGGTGGGATTCTTAGTTCTACTCACTGTGAGTGCTGTGCAAAATTTTGAACTCGTTTGGATGGGTATTCTCTGCAAAATCATCAATTCAACATTTGTGGTGGCTAGGGTTCTATGGAGTCGCCCCTGGTCGGTCGCGGACCGTCCGCCTGGTGGGCGCGGACAGTCCGGACCTCTGGCACGGACAGTCCGGCCCCCTGGCGCGGACAGTCCGGACCCTGACAGAGCAATGCAGTTATATTCCTTTTATTGTGGTGTTTGGTATCAACTTCTCATCTATGGATGTCTGTCACATTATTGCAGTGGTTTTGGTGGTCTCCGCAAGAAACTTGCAGGTCGTTTTAAATCAAAGCGCCCTCGTGGAGATGACGCTAATTATACACCAACCACTGATTCAGAGGCCCAATCCTCAGCTGAGGGCACTGAATCTATGGATACTGAAAACTTTCCTCATGTCCATCCTGATTATCCCATTGACACCACAGGATGGACATATCCAAAGCGGAGGTTTTCTATGGCTGAGTACTGCTCAAGGCGGACTATGAACAAATACACTCTGCCATCTGACACCAATGTTCAATTTTTCCACACTCAGCTGCAGTTTGATATTTTTTGGGGCACCTTGGTGGATACAAATTTTCATAAACATCAGGTGATTGATTGGTCCTTCATGCTAGGACAATCAGTCATGGAGGGTCTGATCCCTAAGTTTGAGACGTGTGGACTGTATCAGTTTATGGGGCAACGAACAGACTTCAGTGAAATGGCTGTCAAGCAATTCCTGGCCACCTCCGAGATTGATATAGAAGAAGAATCCATCACTTGGATGACTGGATTCAAGCGCTATTCTGCCTCTTTTGCTGACTTTGCCACTGCCAACAGTCTAGATTATGGCACCATTTCTGCTAGACTGGATCTCTACACTGAGGATAATTTTGAGGACTTTGTGCAATTCTATGAGCCAGCAAGGCTGGGCATACCCAGGAGGTTTGGAGAGACAGCAGGACTCAGGCATCATCCTGCTGTGATCAACAAGATTGCCAGAGTCACTATTCTTCCCAAGAGTGGGGATAAGAGCAAAATACGGGACAAATTCTGGAACATTATCCATCACATCATGAACGGTGAGGTAATGAATGTTGTTCTATTCATGATGAGACAGCTCAATGATTTGAAGATGGACAAGAACCAAAATTTAGCATATGCTCCTTATATTATGGCTCTCATCAAAGCCAAGACAAGATTTGAGGGGCCTTGCGAGGTTGTTCACACACCGTTTAGACCCTTTAAGAATGAGATAGGGTTTCTCACCAGGCCACTCACCCCCTTCCTAGATAATGAGGAAGACCCTGGCTATGATGCAGGAGCAGATCCTGCTGTTGAGGCTGAGCAGATGCCTCCTCCTCCACCTCCTCCTCAGCCTCAGCAGTATTGGCAGCCTGGTACAGGCTACTTTGATCCATATTTTCACAATATGCAGCAGGGGCTTGAGACTCATATTGATACTCGCTTTGAGGGCATGATGACACATATGGATCACCGCCTAGATGACAAGCAGTCTCGCATTGACAGTAACTGGGATGCGCTCAACTCCGAGTTTTCTGAGTTTCGTGATCACATTCACACTAATGTCACTGATCCTATCATGACCAGGCTGAATAATATGCAGCAGAGTTTTCAAGATAACATGGGCGCTCTCTCCAGCCAATTTGACAATCTTTCTAGAAATGACAGCATGCATGATATCAGTCAGAGGCAGCAGCAACTCCAGCAAGATTTTGGCCAGTTCTCCTCTCTTTTTGACACATTCAGCACTCACTACTACAACATGCATCCTCCACCCAGTGATCAGTGAGGCCTCTCCTTTGTGGCAATTGATGCCAAAGGGGGAGAGAAGTGCTGAGAAGAGAAGAATAGAAGTTGTCAGATGTCACGTTCAGGGGGAGTTGTTGGTCTATGTGGACATTAAGACCGTGCATATGCATATTTACCTTTTTATGTCGCATGCATTAGTTTATGTCTTATGCATTTGGAACTGGCTTGAACTGTTAACTCTATGTCGTATGTCTGTGGACAATTATCTGTAATATTATGTGGGTTGAACTATGTTTTAGTTCAAATTACTCTGTGTGTGGTTAATCGAGGAGTGATTATAATTGCTGCGCTTACTCTATGTAGCATCTCTTGTATGCCTCGATAACCATGATTGTAGGAAAGTCTCCATCAAACTCGGATATATTATGTGTGTTATATCTTCAGCTTCAAATAATCCTGCACACACTTAGGGGGAGCCTTTCTTACATACTGAGTTTTTATTGGGATTTATCTATCTCTCGGACAGAACTTCAAATCAAGATAAGTCCTATGAAACTCATCTCTAAAATCTATCTTATACCTTAGGTATGAGGGAGATTTGGAAAAACTAAACTTCTCTTTAATATATTATGTAGTGTTGTCATCAATTACCAAAAAGGGGGAGATTGTGAATCATCTAGGCCCCTTTGGTGATGTTTTGGTAATTAATGACAACTGCTTGTGGACTAACGGTTCTTCGAGAAATAAGAATGCAGGGTTGGACCACATAGAACAGGAAATGTTGGAGAATCATAAGCATTGGTTGTGGATCAAATAAAGGCAAAGGTATAATATAGGTTTTGTTTTTGCCAGTCTTGAGGAGTTTAGAGAAGATACCTGACCGGATTAGTAGGCTAGATAGCCGTACTATTAAGAGGGGTCAATGACCTTGATCTGTGTAAAGCTTAGTGCCTCATAGAGCATCAAGTAGTTGCATTTGCATGAGGACTAACATCGCTTCAAATTTCTTGAGTTAAAAGTTCTTTCAAAAGAGAGTTTGAAAATTGCAAAGTCTTGGATGCGCGGACCGTCCGGGCCTTGAGGGCGGACCGTCCGCGATCCACCAGAGGGGTCCGAAGTCTGACCACTTCGGAAGCAACATTGTTCCATTGCACTACGGACCGTCCGCAGTCATGACCAGAGAAGGCTGGTTTCGGGCCAGTCCCTGAATTATAGCGCGAACCGTCCGGCTGTGTTGGGCGGACAGTCCGCAAGTGTCAAACATATTTTGGACAGGGACTGTGTGATTTTGTAGATTTGTACTACAGACTGTCCAGGGGACTAGTCCGGACAGTACTGTCTCAGGTCGCGGACCGTCCGGCCTTATAGGCGGACGGTCCGCCCGTGTTAACTGTTCTTGGTCAGAGGTTCGAGTGCCTCAAGCTGCCAGGTCGCGGACGGTCCGGCCTTGGAGGGCGGACTGTTCGGATCCACCTTTTCTGACAGCTCTGACAGTTTTCAAACGCGAATTATAGTCGTTACATGTACGGCGGACCGTCCGGCCCTAGGGCGCAGACCATCCGCGTGTGTGTAGAACTGGTGCTTTTTGCACATAACGGTTGGATTTTGATGGTGGACTATAAATAGAAGGGTAGCTCGTGTGAGAGAGCTCTCTTGGCCATTCCTTGCACACATTGAGCTCATTTGTGATCCTTCAACTCACTCTCTCACACTCTTTGCTTGAGATTGCATTCTAGTGAGAGATTGAGGGTTCCTAGTGCATTTGCATCATTCGGTGATTCTTGAGGCACTAGGTGGTACACCGAGCAAGCGTCATTGGCTTATTACTCTTGGAGGTTGCCGCCTCCTAGACGGCTCGGGTGATTGTCTCCGTCGAGCTCTCCAAGAAGATTGTGGAGAAGCCGCGGTGTTGATTGTGAGGGGTTCGCGCCTACCTCGCCGGAGCGGCAAAGGTGACATTAGTGGAATCGAGGTATTGAGTGATTTCTTGTCCACTTGGCTCAAAGATCAAGCCGTGTCTTGATAGAGGAGCAAGTGAGAGCTTGAAGTCCACCTCAACGTGGATTAGGGGTGATCGGCAAATCACCGATACCACAGGATAAATTTCGGTGTCTCTACCTTCTTGCATTACTTATTGCCTTGCAAGTGATTAGTGTTTTGCATATTGTTCCTCAAGTATTCAATCACCGTAGTTGTTTCTCATACATTGTTTACTTGTTGTCACTAGAGAATTTATTCCTCTTGTTATATTGATTAAATTTACCTAGTGTTTTTTATTTTAGTCAAAACTGCCTATTCACCCCCCCCCCCTCTAGCCGGTGTCCTAGATCCTACAAGCACGTCGTTGGGTTTGGAGTGGTTGACTGTTGAAGTTCTTTGTCTTGTAGTTGCACCGGACAGTCCGGTGGCACACTAGACATGTCCGTTGCGTTATGACTTTCTGCTCTAACTTCTGACTTGCATTGTTCACCTTTTACAGTCGACTGTTGGGCGCAGGTTACCGTTGCTCCGTTGGCTCACCGGACATGTCCGGTGCACACTGAACAATCCGGTGAATTATAGCTGAGTGTCCCCTGGTAAAACCCGAGAGTGAGCAGTTTGTAGGGTGCTCGGTCTGGGGCACCGGACACGTAGCACCATTTCATGTCTTTGCTCCATACTTATTTGAGTCCCCAACTTAATTTCTTTCTTGGTTTATGTTGAACCTTATGCACCTGAGATTCATGACATCTAGACAAACTTAGTTAGTTCAGGTGGTTTGTGATGGGCGTCAACCACCAAAATCGATTATAGGATTATTAAGCCCATTTCCCTTTCAGGACTTAAGCCTCCCTCTAACTCCATAATCCACATACTTCCTGTTTTAGACCAAAAACACTTGTAGAACCTAAATCACTTGAAAGTTCAAATTTTTTAAATTGGATGGTGTTTGGTGTTTGATATATTTTGAGTTGCTTTGGTCCCTAAAACTTCTCCCCTTTGGAATCAAGCACCAAAAAGGAAGACATTAAAGCATATAGGAAGCAAATAAGACTTTCCCTCTAAAAAATTACTCCCCCTAAGTGTTGATTTGGTGACAAGGGGATCACGGGTGGATTGGAGGGGATTGACGGGGAAATGAACTAATTTCCCCATCAATCCCCTCCAATCCTCTTGTGATCCCTGGTCACCAAATCAGCCCTAAAAGAGTGTCCTCCCCTTTGAAAGAATATTCTCCCCCTTTGTCATAGATGAAGATATACTCCCCCTGTCGAAGATCCTCTACATTATAAAAGCACATGAGGAAGAGAGGGACAAGATATGATTTGATTAGACTAACTCCCCCTATGCATATGTAAAAGATATATTTTAACAACATATGTAATTTTAGCAACATGGGAAGCATAAGATATGAAATATAGTCTAATCAAAATCTGGAGAAGACATGTAAATGATACCAATTGTGGAATGAAACCACTTGTGGAACCAATTGAAGATTTTGAAAAATCTTGTAGATTTGCAATGGAAGCTAGCTTATTGTCTTTCTCCAGGGACTCCATTTTCCTTCAATGAGACTTACTACATATAATAGACTCGAAAAAAGTATTGGTCTCAAAGACTTAGATTATAGAGTAACCTCCCCTTGAAAGTGTGCATACAAGTTTTGAATACTTGTAGCAGACATGCACTTTTGATTTTGAAATCAAGAGGGGCAAATTATCTATAATCTGATCTTTGGCACATATAAGTTAAATGATACCAATTGAGGCATTGAAGGATATAAATTGTAGGATATACCATATGAAAATATCAATTTGAGTGTGAGTATCATTTACTTAGGAATGTTGAATAAGCTATGTGTCGTGCTTAACTAAACATTTTAAACCATCTAGGTTTGCTCAAGAATATGGATTGAAAACGAGCATTCCTATCATATGATTAACCTAGTATGCATGCGATTATAATCAAGAGTAAATAACACATGTAAAACTAGACATGTAAGGTAAAATTAGATTTGAGAAAATAGATGTGCATATCTAAAAACAAGGAAATGCAATAAATATAGTTACCTTAGACATGTGTGGGAAATTTGGGTCCAAAGTATTCACTAGCCCACTTGACAATAGACTTGATCCAATATGATGCATCCCATGATATACATCACAATTTTGTCAAGTCTCCAAATTCCTTGAAATCTTTCGGACTTCTCACTTCCCTCTTGGGATCCAAACCTTCTTGGTGCTTTTCATGGTTGAAATAATCACCTTTGGCATCCAGATGCTTTTGGCCACCTTTTCTTTGTTGGCTTGCTTGTTGGCCTTGATTGCTATCACCTTTTCATTCTTTTTTCTTCTTGACCTAATATGGTGTAGCAGCATTTTTGTCCACCTTGTTGATGTAGGTGTTGGAGATTTTGCTTGTTGGCTTTTGTTTGAGCTTTTGCTTTTGCTTATCCCTAATCTTCGCCTTGCATTGGTAAGACTTGTGGCCTTCCTTTTAGCATAGCCTACAAACCATGGTTTCTCCCTCTACAGGCTTGTTCACTCCCGCAGTGGTGTTATCCTGTGGAGGATGAGTTTGTTTGGCTTTGTCTTTCTTGTCATACAAAGTCTTGCCTAGGCAAGCCACTTCTTGCTTTAATTACTCATTCTCCATTGCAATCTCATCCGAACATGTTTCTATAACAACATTCTTAACAAGAACTTAATTGTAGGGATTAGAATTATCAATTAAATCAAAGCAAGAAGTAGAAACATCTTTCTTAATAAATTAGAAATTTCAACTAAAGATGCTTTTGGGGTGCTACCGATGCTCTCTAGCTTGCTAATTAGATCATTATTATGTATGCTAAGAATTTCCATTTTCTCTAGCAAGTTTTCAATAGCTTCTTAAGAGCTAGCTAACTTAGCCTTAAATTTTTCATTCTTTTTTATGAGGCTATCATCGATAGTTGAGGATGGAGCATTAGATTTTAATTGCTCAAATTTAGTTGTTAGCTCACAATTCAAATTTGCAAATATTTCAAAATTTTCTAGCAAACATTTATAATCATTTTGAGAGTTAATCAACTTATTTTTCAAAGTTTTAAGTTGAGCCTTTTGTTTAGTGCATACATCCTCAAAAAACTTAACGGCTTCCGCAAGTTCATCTAAGGAGGGTATTGGTCACTTGTGCTCAAAAGCTATAAATCAAGAACAAGGCAACACAAATGTTAATGATTAAAGACCTTTGTCCTTCGAAACATTATCTCCTTTAGGATATAATGATCTTCGGACGATGGTTATGAAGGACGTACCTTCATCATTTCAATATGCAAAGATATAGACAGGGACATATGAAACGTAAAAAAGAGTATGAATAATCATTTTAAATCATTAGACTATTCACATTATCATCATTATATAATCATGAACAAACATCAATGGTATTTAAATTACATTTGTACCTTCGGCTTGACAGAAGGTAAAAATTCAAGAGTGACGCGTGAGCGATTACCAGGTAGCGTGAACAGTACGCCGGTACTGTTCATCTATTTATAGGCACGGGACGCAGCTCGGATAAAATTACATTCATGCCCCTGATAACTAGTTATAATCATAGTACAAATTGTCAAGGATTACATGGACTTTTCCTCTTAAAGTCGGTGCCATCCTTCGTCTTAGTCAAGCCATCATGCTGAAGCTCTTTCAATTATAACTTCGACATATATCTTCATGTCGTGTCTGATTACATATCGTCCTGCCGAAGGTGTTTTTTTTAGAGGACCTTCGGCGGAAAAGAAGGCCCCCAATAGTAGCCCCTTCGCGGTGTTAGATCATTTTTCGTAACAAGCTCGATCCGCAAAAAACTCGAAAGCTTCGGAATGCCGAAGGTCCAAAAAACACCTTCCCTGAGCTCGTTGCCGAGAAACAATTATAATATTCCAGGCGCCGAGCGGTCCACCGTTCAACGAGTGTAAGCGGCCTAGCGGTTCACCTTTCCCCCTGTAGCACTATATAAACAAACGGGTTGGTGAGGAGTTACCACAACATTCATTGCCATTGCACTGTTGTGATGTTAAAAAATTAATCATAGCCGAAGCTTTTTGCATTGCGCCTTCGAGCAAACGCTTCATCATTTAAGGTTAACTTCGTCAGACGGGTTAGCTTCGTCAAACGGTAAAAACCATCGAAATGGCGAGAGTGCGATCAACTGCTAGAGTGTATCGTGAGGGGGATGAAACCGAGGCTGCTGAAACAGCACCGATTTCAGAAGTAATGAAGCGATCAGGTCTGGTTGTGGCTGACGAAGGTGCTTCTAATGCCAAAGCTTAGGGTGTGTTTGGTTTGACTTTTGGCTTTGGCTTTTGCCCCCCTAAAAGCTAAAAGCCAACCAAAGGGCTGGATCCAGGAAGCAGCTTTTTCTAAAAGCCGACTTTCTCGTAGTGCAAATCTGAAAGCACCCCTGGACCTGCTTTTAGTGGCTTTTCGGATAGAACTGTGAAAACATATATCGAAGAATTTTTAATGACTTTTAGTGATTTTCACCAAACGGGTTTTAGCTTTTTAATAGCTTACAGCCTACAGCAGCTTTTTCCACAGCTCACAGCCCACAGCAACTTTTTTCACAGCCACAGCCCAACCAAACAGACCCTTAATAGACTATGGTTGAGGGTGAAGATGTTGGTGATAGTGTAGAAGACTACAGCATTCTGATCCCAACAAAGCCTAGTATGATGATGAAATTGGGCTATTTTGGAGAGACTAAGAGTAAGCTTATTCGATTTGCTGGAGAAGAGACTATCCCAGAGCCAAAGAAGGATGAAGTTGTCGTTTTCAAGAGCTTTTTCAGAGCAGGGCTGCAATTCCCCCCTTAATGAGATGATAGGGTTAGTTTTAAAGAACTTTGAAATATATCTTTATTAGCTGACTCGCAACGCTATTGTTAGGCTCGGCGTCTATATCTGGGCCCTCCGAAGCCAAGGGATGAGCCTAGATGCCGAAGCCTTCTGCCGAGTGCACGAGCTGCACTATCAGACGAAGGCCAGGGCAGATGGCCTTCACGAAAATTTTGGTTGTTACAATTTGCGTATCGAAAGGATACAAAAGCACCAGTCCTTAGCTACCGCACAAAGTGGCCAACCGGTTGGAAAAATGAATGGTTCTATATAAAGGCTGACGAGAAAAATAGGGAGAAGTTGATGACCATGGTCATGAGTCCACTGAGTTTGAGCTTCGGAATGACCCGGCCCTTATGCAATATGCAACTGGGGTTACCCTGTCAGCTGGCGGAAGTAGAATTTAGAGTGGTAGCTGAGCAGATCAGTACCAGGGACTTGGTGCAAGAATACTTGGCGAATAGAACATTTCTGACGTCAAGTGGCTGGGGAATGTCGAAGAGGAAAGAAGTGGGGAAGAAGCATGAACTTGTTCGTCTTGCTTACCGTTTCAAATTTGAAAAACAATTCAAGAAGCCTTGCAAAGAATGGCTGGACATGATTGAGACCATGTGCAATGAAATTCTTGGGAATTATACCAAAAAAGATCAACTGATGACTGCAGGCTTCGGTACCCGGCCAAAACGAAGATTGAACCGGGTGATGGACGCCTTGAAATTTGAATACCCTGATTATGAAAGGCTTGACAAAGGTGCCGAAGGAGTGAAAAGAAAAAGAATTGTCAGCATTCTGAGCAGGCAAGCTGCTAGAATGGTAAAGGAGGACGAGAAAGCTTCAAAGAAGACAAAAACTGCTCCTGATCTGAAGGTGGCAGTGTCAAAAAAGAGGAAGGCTGAAGCTTCGGAGCCGAAGGTGACTAAGGCAACAGAAGAAACTCCTTCAACACCTCCTACTGCTGAAATAGCAGAAATTTTAAAGGTAATGATTGAATCCTTACCCATCAAGCTGCTAAGTCTTCTGGGGCTAGAACTGATGAAACTTTTACAGAAGAAGGATGAGCCTTCGGCTACAAAGGAGAAGGCTGAAGGTCAGAAAAAACGAAGAATTGTTAATGTCATGCAAGCCATTGAGCGGACACCACCGCTGGCCTCGGCATCCAAAATAGCAACTATTGCAAGTGTCGAGGCCACTACCGAAGTTGATGCCTCTGCCGAAGCTGCCAATCTTGAAAGTACACTGTCAGGGATTGATAAACTTCTTTCGGATATGGCTGCAGAAGAGACAGCTGCAGATGCAGAGAAGGTCATGGCCGCGGTGCCTGACAAAGGGAAAAAGATTGCTAATGCTGCTTCAGAAGAAAGAGACTTTGATCTTCGGAATCTGGTGGGTCAAGAATTGTTCGAGGCTGAGAAGAAGGAGCTACAGGAATATGGGATATCCTGTCGCTACCAGCCAGGAGCTATGCTCTTTGGTGGAATTGACGAAGGAGCCTTAGGATGCATTCGCGATCGCGCCGGGGCAAAAATAATCGGCACTCTATCGAAGAGTGTCGGTTTCCCAAAGCTTGAGGTTGATATTAGCGGCTACCGGCGACAACATATCGTCGACAGTCTGTTTTATTCTAATTTTAAGGTAAAATTCTTTTTGCCTAGATTTTTGTTATATTTGTTATGAATCAAACTTTTCTAATGTCAGCTTATTTCCATAGAGTATGCTGCTAAGTAAAGCACTGAGGATGCAACAAGACCTCGAGGACAAGAAAAATGAAATCATAATCGAGGGCTTAGAGAGTAAAATTAAGGATTATGAAGCTTCTCTAGAGAAAAAGGACTTCCTGCTTCAAGCAACAGAGGGTTCGCTTGCAGAAATTCTATGCTAGACTAAGCGAGGAGCTTCTCCAAAGTCAAACAGTCTTAAAAGAAAAATCAGAGAGCTTCGAACAAGAGAAGAAAGATCTGCAAGCAAAATATGAAGCTGAAGTTGATAAAAATACAAAGCTGCAGAAATCTTTGAAGGACCTTTAGGATACATGTTTGAATTTTGGTAGCCGCTGTGTGCAACGGTTGAAAGGGGTCTTCAGCTCGGTTGGGGACAGCTCTAAAGATATTACCCCTTCGTCTGAAGACATCAAATACCTTCAAACATATTGAAAATGAAGTTGATGCACTCGATGAAGTGATAGATGGGCATGGTGACTTCTGTGCTTTGCTAGCTTCTCATGGCACAGCTGCCGCATTCTTGAAAGTCGGTTGCACGCATGCGAAGACTGTAAACAGACAACCTTCAGCCTGTCCCCATCAGATTTGGTTGATATTCCTAGAAGCCCGAAGCATCGGAAACAGATTCATAACTCAAATTTGGGCTAAGGGTGGACGAGAGTTGGCTGGGGACGAAGCCCGAAACCTGCTTAAACCAGTACGGAACTTATACCTGTTGCTTGCCTTGATTCTTATAATTACTTTCACCTTATACCATTGTTTGTCCACAGGATAGCGATGCCGAAGATTGATAACCCAAAGCACATTTCGAAGGTTGCTAAGATGAAGCTTCTCTTTAAGCCTTCCTGTAAGAGCTTAGGAAAATTTGCATTATCTTTGCAAAAGATTGTAATCGAGAATTAAACAGTACTGTGTATATTTGACCATACCTTGTAATATATTTTTACCTTTTCATCCATGTACGAATTGCTTTGTTGTGGACGAAACTTGTATCTTTTGAGCCGAAGGCAAAAAACACCTTCCCTTCTTTTCGTACACATCGAAGCATTTCCTTGCATAAAATGTGTATGTTTGAAACAAAGCTTCTTCGTGTTCATCGAAGCACTGTCGTCGAAGCCGGAGTATTTCTGTTCGTGCTTTATGTCATGATGATGATGATCCTACGAATGTCTAAATGAATGTCTGTATGAATGCAATGCATGATGTGATGTAATATGCAAATGAATGTCCCAAACGCACACGAAGCCACACCCAGACTCTGCATCCCCTTAGGAACGACTTTGGAGTCTTTAAGCTCTGCATTCCCTTAGGAACGACTTTGGAGCTTCTTCACCTTTTATTTTGGTGGCATTTAAGCTCTGCATCCCCTTAGGAACGACTTTGGAGGTTCTTCACCTTCTATTTCGGTGGCATTTAAGCTCTGCATCCCCTTAGGAACGACTTTTGAGCTTCGGAACTTACGCTGTGCTCCCTTAGGAATGACTTTTGCAGCTTCGTCATCCTTGGGGTGATTACAGCTTAGCATCCCCTTAGGGACGTCTTTTGAGCTTTCCTTGTTTTCTTTTTGCACTCGATGGTGCAGGTTCTTGATATTACATATTACATCTTTGGGGGATTTTTGCCCTTGTGTTGCATGGGGCTAAATAAGAATGAAAAATACAAACTATGGCCCCATTAAAAACCTTTCTCCCCTCCTAAAAGGAAAAGGGTGCCATAGGAAAATAGAAAAGATTACATCAATTATACATAGTACCACCGAAGCTCATTCGTGTTCCAAGATATGGGTATGTCATTGTCGTCCATATCCTTCAATCTGTAAGAACTGGGTCTTGACAAAGATACTACCAGAAAAGGACCTTCCCACTGCAGTTGTAACTTGCCCACTGTATCGGGGTTGACTATTCTCCAAAGCACCAAATGACCTGGCTTGATATTTTTCAATCGAACTTTCCTATCACGCCATTTTATTGTTTCGGCCTGATACTTATTGATGTGTTCTATGGCCTAAAATCTGGTCCCTTCTATAGTGTCTTTTGTTATTTGAAAATCAGCTTCGTCTTCTGCTGAAGTTGTGGTTCTTATTGATCCTGTCTTTGCTTCTTCTGGTGTTATTGCTTCGTCACCGAACAAGAGTTTGAAAGGTGTAAAACCTGTTGACCTTGAGACAGTTATGTTATGGCTCCACACCACTTTGATCAACTCTTCTGGTCTAGGTTGATTGAAGATTAACTTTATTATTCCTATCATTATGATTCCATTTGCTCTCTCTACTAACTCATTTGATTCTGGATGTCTTACTGATGCAAAATGAATTTTTGTACCAATTCGGTCACAAAAATGTTTGAACGTTTCAGCATCAAATTGAGTTCCATTGTCGACAGTTATTGCCTTCGGCACGCCGAAGCGACAAACAATATTTTGCCAAAAGAATTTCTGTACTGTGGCCGAAGTTATTGTGGCTAAAGGCTTTGCTTCGATCCACTTAGAGAAATACTCCACTGCCATGACGACGTATTTCAAATTTCCTTGTGCTGGTGGAAGTGGACCTAACAAATCCAAACCCCACCTTTGCAGTGGCCAAGTTGGCTGTATTAGCTGAGTTAAGGACGAAGGTTGTTTCTGGTCTTTTGCACATCTTTGGCAATTTTCACATTTTTGAACCAAGTCTCCTGCATCCGAAGCTGCCTTCGGCCAGTAAAATCCCTGTCTGAAAACCTTCCCCAGCAAAGGCCTAGACCCAATATGAGACCCACATAATATTGCATGTATTTCCTTCATCAATTCTTGGCCTTTGGTTCTGGACAAACACTTGAGTAAAGGAGAGCAGACTCCATATTTATATAACTCCCCTTCTATGATCACATATGGTCTTGTTCTTGCTTCCATTCTTTTATTATAAACTTCATCATCCGAAAGACAGTTGCCTTGGAGGAAAGATATAATCTTAGTCCTCCAATCTTCACTATGTACAGGTGATATTGCAAGCATTGTCCTCTCCATAAGTTCGACTGAAGGTGCTTTTATTGTCTCAAAGAACACTTCCGAAGGCAAAGGGAGCCCCTATGCCGCTGACTTAGCTAGTAAACATGCTCATTTCCCCCCTTGGAATATTTTTTACAGAAAATCCTTCAAAAGAAGCTTCCAATCTTCGGACTGCATCCAAATATTTTTCAAGCTTCGGATCCCTTGCCTTGCTACTTTTATCTACATGGCCAGAAATAACTTGAGAATCAGTTTTTAGTATTGCCCTTCTTATTCCCATTGCCCTTAGCTTCCGAAGCCCTAACAGAAGAGCTTCGTATTCGGCAATATTATTTATACAACTAAAGTCCAGCTTTACTGCATAGCGTGTCCTGACTTTAGAGGGCGCTACTAGAACAGCAGCTGCTCCTGCACCGAAGGTTCCCCAAGAACCGTCACAGAATACCATCCAGGCTTTGGCATCTTTTGTTGCTTCTTCTCCTTGAGCCCCTGGTGTTCAATCAGCAATGAAATCTGCTAACGTCTGAGATTGAATTGAGGATCTATGTACATAATCAATGGTGAATTCATTAAGCTCCACATCCCATTTTCCAATTCTTCCTGTAGCTTTTCTGTTTCTCATTATATCCTTCAGAGGTTGTGATGAAGGGACTATTATATGATATGCTTGAAAGTAATGCTGAAGCTTTCTGGAGGCCATCAACACAGCATACAATACCTTCTCCAATTCTATGTAATTTTTCTTTGATAAACTGAGTACTTCGGAGACGAAGTATACTGGTGCTTGTCTTTTTACTTGGCCATCTTGCTTCTCCTGTACAAGTGCCGCACTGACTGCAGAATGAGAGGCAGCCACATACAGGAGTAACGGAGTTCCTGTTGAAGGTGGAGTTAGAGTTGTCAAATCTATCAGATATTGTTTTAACTCTTTGAAGGCTTTCTGTTGAGCCGGACCCCATTGAAAGACTTCGGCTGACTTCAGTATTTGAAAGAATGGTAAGTTTCTTTCTGCTGATCTTGATATAAATCTGTTCAACGATGCCAGTCTTCCTGCCAACCGTTGAGCCCCCTTCTTTGAATTTGGCGGTTCCATCCAAAGGATAGCTTCAATCTTGCTTGGATTAGCTTCAATACCCTTTGTTGATACCAGACAACAAAGAAACTTGTCCTTCTTCACTTCGAAGACACACTTTTCTGGATTCAACTTGAGACCAGCTTGTCTGAAATTGGCAAATGTATCTTGCAAGTCGGCAACATGATTCTCTTGTTTTGTGCTTTTTACTATAATGTCATCAACATAAGTTAGCACATTTCTGCCTATTTGAGAGTGAAGAACCTTGGCAGTCATTTTGCTGAAGCTTCCTCCAGCATTTTTGAGCCCCTCGGGCATCCGAAGGTAGCAATAAGTACCACTTGGAGTTATGAAGCTTGTCTTTGGCTCATCCTCTTTCTTCATCCAAATTTGGTGATAGCCAAAGTAGCAGTCCAATAAGCTCATGAGTTCCGAAGAAGTTGTTGCATCTACAAGTGAGTCTATTCTTGGTAAAGGGAACTCATCCTTCGAACATGCCTTATTGAGGTCTGTGAAATCAATACACAATCTCCATTTCCCATTAGCCTTCTTCACCATAACAGTGTTAGCTAGCCACTCTGGATATGTTACTTCTCTGATGACACCAGCACTGAGAAGTCTCTTTACTTCATTCTGAGCACCTTCGGCTTTATCCTCAGACATTTTCCAAAGTCTTTGCTTTCTTGGCCTGAAAGATGGATCCACATTGAGTGAATGCTCAATGACATCTCTATTAACACCACAGAGATCGTTAGCTGTCCAAGCGAAGACATCTTTGTTGTTGAACAAAAACCTTAGCAGAGTCTTTTCTTGTTCACCAGATAACTGAGATCCCAGAAGTACCTTTTGGTCTGCTATATCTTCACATAGGAGCATAGGCTTCGGCTGATCCGCTGAAGCGGCCTTCTCTCTTTTGTGCTTGTACTGCTTATAAGCTTCGGCTTCGTCTATGTTATGAATAGCCTTTGAATCTGTCCAGTTCCCTTCGGCCTTCCTGGTAGCTTCCTGACTTCCGTGAACAGCAATGGGCCCTTGTTCCGAAGGTATCTTCATGCATAAATATGCTAGATGAAGAATTGCTTCGAAGGCATTGAGTGTCCCTCGACCAATGATTGCATTGTATGGGTACTCCATATCAACGATGTCAAAGACAACTTGTTTAGTTCTCGTGTTATGGACGTACCCGAAGGTAACTGACATTGTTATTTTACCAAGTGCTACAATATGTCTTCCTACGAAGCCACAAAGAGGGTGTGTTGCACAATGTATCTTGTCTTCTGGCTCTTGCATCTGTCTGAAAGCCTTTGCAAAAATGATGTCTGCTGCACTACATGTGTCAACCAGAACATTTTGGACCAGAAATCTCTTGATGACACAAGATATAACCATGGCATCATTATGAGGATAATCTTTGAGCTGAAGGTCTTCCTAGGAGAAGGTAATTGGGATGTGAGACCACTTAGATCTGATGAAGGGTCCTTGCACCCCAACATGTTGCGCTCTTCTTTGTGCTTCCTTCTTCTGTTTCTTGTTGGCTGGTTCTGAGCTTGAACCACCTGTGATTGGGAGCACCAGCTTTGTAACCGAAGGTGCTACAGCTTGGTTGTTGTATGTAGCCATCGTCACAACAATGGAAGTGAGTTCACCGGAGGTGGGTGCTAATGTCGGTCACTTATTCTCAAAAGCTATAAATCAAGAACAAGGCAACACAAATGTTAATGATTAAAGACCTTCGTCCTTCGAAACATTATCTCCTTTAGGATATAATGATCTTCGGACGATGGTCATGAAGGATGTACCTTCATCATTTCAATATGCAAAGATATAGACAGGGACATATGAAACATAAAAAGAGTATGAATAATCATTTTAAATTGTTAGACTATTCACATTATCATCATTATATAATCATGAACAAACATCAGTGGTATTTAAATTACATTTGTACCTTCGGCTTGACAGAAGGTAAAAATTCAAGAGTGACGTGTGAGCGATTACCCGTCAGCGTGAACAGTACGCCGATATTGTTCATCTATTTATAGGCACTGGACGCAGCCGGATAAAATTACATTCATGCCCATGATAACTAGTTATAATCATAGTACAAATTGTCAAGGATTACATGGACTTTTCCTCTTTAAGTCGGTGCCATCCTTCGTCTTAGTCATGCCATCATGCCGAAGCTCTTTCAATTGTAACTTCGGCATATATCTTCATGTCGTGTCCGATTACATATCGTGCTGCCGATGGTGTTTTTGCTTAGAGGACCTTCGACGGAAAAGAAGGCCCCCAACAGAGGGCTTTCCCTCACCTTCACCATCATTACTACTACTATCATCACTAGAGGATGGGATACTTGTTTTACCTCTTGCCATAAGGCAATTGTGTGATGACCGTGATGAACGTGATGAGGATCGGTGGCTGTGTGTCCTTGGAGGTTCATTTTTGCTTGAAGAGTCATCTCAAATCTTGAAACTTGTAAGTGATTTGCCTTTGCTCTTCCTCTTTGTGGGTTCGGCCATATTTGGATAGTTGTCCCTAAAGTGGCCCTTTCCCCGCATGCGAAGCATCCTCTCTTTCTTTTCTTTTTCATGTCAATGTTAAAGAGAAGATCCTCGACCTGCAAAGGCACATCCATTAGATTAATCTTACAAATCATCCCCATTACCTTTCCGACGTGTCGAACTGTTTCTTCATCCTCGGAGGATCATGTTGGGGGTTGATCATCTTCATCATCATCACTTTCTTCCTCTTCCTCCTCTTCACTTGAGGAGCTAGGAGTGGGAGCCTTCTTCTTACCTTTCTTCTTTTCATCACATGCAAAAGCATATGGCCTTGAAGAAGGCGACTCCTCTTGACCCATTTTGTGCGACATTTCAAATGTCGCAATCTTTTCGATCACAATTGTCAGGGTCATTGCGCTCAAGTTCTCCATGTTGTGAAGAATGGTGATGATGCTCCCATATTTTTATTGTGGTAGTAGGGAGATAATCTTCCTCACAATGTCCACATAACCTAGCTTATTAATTCCAATAGAATTGAGCTCATTGATGATTAGATTCAAACGAGAATATATGTCTCTAACAAGCTCATTATATTTCATAGCAAAAGATTTGTAATCATTTAAGACTAGGCAATGTTTTTGCTCACGAACATTAGATGTGTCGTCATGGAGCTCATGCAATTTTAGCCAGATCTCATTAGAAGTTTTTAATGTAAATACTTGATTAAAAATTTCCATGCTAAGAGATTCATACAAGCAATTTTTGGCTCTAGCATTCAAATGAATTTCTTTTTCCTCACTCGTGGTGAGCTTCTCGGGATTCTTATGTGGTTTCATCGCGTCACGATTGACTCTCCAAACACCTAGATCAACGGCTTCTAGGTAACAAGCCAATCTAACACTATAATATGGGAAGTTAGTGTCGTCAAAGTGTGGTGGCCTATGGGTATCCATCCCCTTCCTCTAAAAAGTGTTGACTCGATTAGTTGTGAAGCTAAAACGTTTTAAATGAGCCAAATCGCCTCTGATACCAATTGAAGGAAACAGTGATGCCTAAGAGGGGTGAATTAGGACTTCTAAAAACTATTCTCTAAACTAGGCCACAATTAAATCCCTAGAACAAAAACATATGCAAATAAACAATCTAGAATGTGCGAACTAGGTTTTGTCTAAATGTTGCTATCTCTACCGCAAAGCCTAAGTTTCAATCCTAAATATTCTAACTAGAAAGGAGAGATTGAAACTTAAGTACTTAATTGTAAATGCGGAAGGTAAAGAGCTAGTAGAGAAAGCAAACTCTCGTGGATGACGCTGGTATTTTTACCTAGGTATCTGAAACCATGCAAGGTCCCGACTAATCCTCGTTCGTGCCCCTACGCAAAGGGTAGCCCACGCGAGGGCCAAGCACCATGGTCGAGTAACTCTGTAGAGAGTCGCGAGCCTTCTTCACGCGCAAGTGGTGCTCGCTTCTGGCTCCTCTCGAACGTTCCTCGTCGTCTCCACTATCGAGCTTTCAGCCAAAATATCGTGGGCCTCATTCCCTCCGATACATGGTGGAGGCCGTGACACAAACTCGGTTGTCACGATCTCGCAAGACTCTCGCCCTACTCGATACAATTACAACTGCTCGCGCAAGAGCCGAGAGGTTGTGTGGTTTTTTTAAACTCGCTCAACTAACTAGGATTCACCTAGAGCAAGTGCATAAGCGGTCTAACTAACCAAAGCACTTCGCAAAGCATCTACGCTACACCGAGTGATTCTATTAAGCACTTGGGTGTTTGAGTATTTGAAAATGTCTATAACATGTGTTGGTATGTTGCTTGGGCTCCACACCTTTAAATGGCCAGTTGGAGGGTATATATAGCCTCCCCCTCAATTGTAGTCGTTAGACAGAAAGCTAACTGCTTCTTTCGTCGGGCGCACCAGACAGTCTGGTGCACACCGGACATGTCTGATGCCTTGTCCACGTCAGCATACTGTTGAGCTCTGTAGCAGTTGACCGTTGGATCTGACCGTTGCAGACTGTCCGGTGAGCACACCGAACAGACCGGTGCTACAGCGCCTGAGAGTCCTTGGTTACGGGCCTCTCTGCTCAGACTGCTTGGTACTCACCGGACAGTCTGGTGTACGTCGGACAGTCCGATGCACATCGGACAGGTACTGTTCACTGTCCGGTCGCCACCAGAGCGTTGGTTGACTGCTCTCTTCTTGGATTTCTTCACTATTTTCTTGGGCTTCTTTTGGTATTGAGTCTTGGACTTCTATGTGTCTTTTAGGTCTTCTTTTGAGGTGTTGCATCATGTGAACTACAAACACAAACACTAGCAAACATATTAGTCCACAAGGTTATGTTGATCATCAAACACCAAAATCATTTAGACAAATGGGTCGGGATCCATTTTCCTTACACTTATAAAGTGATCAAAGTAATATTTAGAAATCTGTATATGATGAGACATTACAAGGTGTTAGTCTCTCGAGGAATCAACAGAATATATTTGAAGATATTTTTTCAAGTGTTTGGCAAGAGGTGTATAGTGCTTTCCAATCATCCTTAGATGTTAGATAGCCGATGAGTTGAACATCGTCGGTATTTAGTGCTCTTATATTTATATTTTTAAGTTCATATATTATTCACCTAAAAATATGGGACATGTTGACACTCAAAAGTGTTCGAGCATGAAAGTCTTCTAACTCGGCCACCAAACTCGGTCAGGTTAGGTCCCCAAAGTTAGCTAGACCATCCTAAAAGTCTGACTAGGCCAGCTATCAGGTCAGCTACAGTGACTGACCTCCAAGAAACCCAGTCTAGCCAATTTTCCTGGAATCTGAATGGTTTGTTTCCAAATCAGTTTTTTACGTCGACTTATCACATGTTTTGAAGTTGTTTTCAACTAAGATAAGATTGCTCATGATACAAGAGAGAGATCATGGTCGATTGAGGTATCCAACATATAATCGTTAAAAACCAATCTACTACCTCATTTCCAACCAAATATTATTGCCCATCGCTTGATCCGACGATCAGAGATGAAACTCTATGCATGTCAACCGATCTAGATCAACCCAGCGACGTAAGGGTGCCTTCCGAGCAAGAGCTTCGACGATTATTTTGCCAAAACTAGTCGTTCTTCGTCATGTAAGGCCATGTTTAGTTTCAATTAGTCTTAGGACTAAACTTTAGTTTTAGGACTAAACTTTAGTCCCTACTTGTTTGGTTATAGGGACTAAATAGATTCTAAAGTCATTAAATATATTGTCCAAAGACTCAAATGCTCTTGGAATACACTCATGTGGGCTTTTAGTCTCTTTTAGCACATATGTGAAGGACTAAAGACTAAATCATTTTAGTCCATATTTTAGTCCTAGTGTTTGGCAAAAAAGGGACTAAATGGGACTAAAAACTAGAGACTAATCTTTAGTCCCTCTAACCAAACACCCTCTAAGTGTGATTAGTTATCATTTGATGGTTCGCTCGTAAATTTCTTTGTTCTTCACTACATGCAATAGCCTTGCTGCGTTTTTCGGTCCACGGCGATTTAGATCTTGCTGGTGTACGATTTTTGTCAAAAAAAATTGTTGTTGGTCTACTGTCTATAGTCTCCATGCCGCTTGTAACATGTTTACTGAAGTATTTAATACTACCTTAATTCTTGAATATTTGTTGGTCACTAATTTATTTCTAAACTATAATGTGATAAATAAAAAAGAACGGAAGAAGTAATTTATATATGCACAACCAGACGGCCTGCACTCCTGCATAGTTACATGCCACGGAATGGATCACGAAGTGAAAGGATTTGTTTACTAGAGATGGATATCAAAGTCATCGTGGCATGCGTCGGGTGCTCGAAATGTGACCCAACGTGACATGCCGCTTTTCATGCCGCTTGAAAAGTTCAGTGCAGGGGGAAAGCTTTAAATATAAAGGGGAAATGGTTGTCTGGGATAAGTGGTAAAATACTTCTATTCTATCGGTTTTTTCACGCCGAGGACACAAACACAACCCTTGAGCTAGCAATTCATCCACCTCCATTATATGGATGTGGCTCCTTTGGTTGATACTGATCGACACGGCTCTAGTGTTGGTCGATATGGATATAAATGGTATGAATATTATTTATCTGTATTCGAACTCAAACCATCTAATAGAGTTAAGATCTGACCAGTATTTGAGTCCGAGTACTCAGTATTCAATATGTATTTGATTTATATTTGTATTCGTATACTCAAAGTTGAATATTTAAGATGTCGATATTCCTTCATATCTTATTTGTGACAACTCGATAATATCTATATCTGATCCAAATCTAAAGAGAAAATATGAAATAAATATGTTACTGCATTCTTCGTCCGTATTCGATCCGATTGTACCCCTCCTGATCGGTTCGGCCGCCCGACCAGTCAGTACCTATTGTATTAGAGCTAGACCAATCAGTGTCAATCACCTATTGCTACGTGTCATCTTCTGATTGATTCAAGTTAATTTACCTATTTTAGGTTAAAATATAGAAATTTAAAAAATAGAATCCATCTTATAATTAGAGGAGGGTGTTTGGGTTCATTCACGTCTCTCACTCTTCAATTCGCTTGCCTTCCTTTGTATAGTAGCATCCAACTCTCTATTCTAATATGGATTTTAGGTGGAGTCTGAACTTTGAAATCTCAACGACCAATCTCCACAACATCTTGACATCCCTGCCAATGTGGGGTCGATCTTCTTTGATGGTCTTTCTCTCGTACATCATCATCGGAAAGATGATTCTGTCCATCCTCATTCTCTGAGTCCATAACCTTTGTTTTCATACTCATATCCTCCTCATCATTATCCCTACCAATCTTCCATAAATGTTCCTTCTCCCGATAAAAAAAATCCTATCATCAATGTTCCTCCTCCTACCACGAACGCTCCTCCTCCACCTTTTACTTATATATATCCTTCACCATATATGTATGTAAATCCATATGGTGCTCCTCCATATGGATCATATGTTGCTCCTCCTCTATATGTTGCTTCATGTGGTGCTCCTCCTTTCTTCACTCCCCTGTTTGGTGCTCCTCCCTCATATGGTGCTTGTCCTCCATTTTGTTCTCTTGTAGGCACGATATTGCCTCTATCCAGCGATAGCAATGCCGCTTCAAACTAGTCCATTTACTCCGATGCTCCTCAATTTCAACGACAAAAAGACTGGACAAACATGGAGGGCAAAAGGTTGATGATGATAGAAAATGGATATTCCACGACCAAGACCAATCTGAAAGTGCAAGTTCGTCAAAGTTGAACTTTCAGTTTGTCGGTTGTCCAACAATACATTATTGGAAAGGTCATAGCTGCTTCGTCCGAAGTGAGTCGAAGGTTCACAAGAATTTGAGGGAAGGCTTATTATAAGCTTTCAAATGCATCAATCTAATCTTAGTATCACATCGATGCATCTATATTATTAAGACATGTTGTTGTTGTTTCTGCCATACGCTATGGTATCGTTGTGGGCTTGATATTCACATTTAAAACTCTGGCCTTCTAATTGACATCTAAACATCGGATGTGATCCAGGCTAAACTTTAGTCAAGAGTCCAAATACCCTTAGAGACAGACTTATGTTTGCTTGGGTAAGCCAGCACCTTGCCATTCATTACCACATCATTTCTTGTTTTCCAAAGTGTCTAAAGAGAACCTGCGACAGGTTTTTATTAGAGTATACCATTGGAAAACTCAGTTTTCTCTTGCATGGCATCGAAGACCCGCTTAGGGTGTTTATTGGAATTATAATATATCCAAATTATATAATTTAATTTATTTTGAACTAACACTTAATTTAAAATAAATTCGATTATATAATTTATATAGATTATAATCTCAAACAAACGGACCCTTAAGGCCATCGGCTGAAACTAGTAGGCTTGACAATGGTAGTTTTCTGTGTTTCTCGGTAGTTTCCTGATTTTGGTGACGCAGCATGCACTCCCATGTTCGTGGCGCACCTATCACGCCAGCTTTAGGTGCTCACTAGGTAGCTTCCAAAGCCTGAGCAGTGTCGCTGTTTTTATCGGAAATGGACGGACGGGAGCTTTGATCGTGAAGCTGCTGCAGGGGCGAGCTCATGGACGCCGAGGTGCCAGCAGGGATGTATACTGTGCTCTGTACTAGAACGTACCTGACGTCTCAATCGCTGTAGTACGGTGAGTCCGCTATCGGACAAGAATGCAATTCTAGGTTTGATCAAAATTTGTACTCTTTCTAGGAAGAAGACGAGGCAAGTACTTCAAGATCCATCGCTGAACATGCAATCGTACTGTTTGATCGGGCGCCGTTTGCCCGCAGTGTACGGTACTAAGGACAGTGTTTGGCACCACAAAAAGGGTCGGAAACCAAATTCATTTTCAGCAGCGACTGGGTCCAGACGGAACATTTCTGGAACCCAAAAACGGACACGTACGTCTTCTAGCAGCGTTGGCAGACGTTTACACCGTATCGCGTAAAAAAGGTTGAAGCTTGCAACACGGCCCCTTTGGCGCTTTTAGAAAATTACAAAACTACAAGGTTACAGCAACAACCTGTCATGTCTGCCTCTTAAAAACGCTGCCAATCTGCGCCAGATGGGGCTCAAATATGAATCGGTTCGAGGCACGCGTCAAAACTACCGAATGAGAACAGCCAGTTACCAACGGCCTGCCAAGTCACAACACGTTCCTCCGTGTTATTCCAGAACACCAGTAATACTACTCCATCGCAATCCGATGGCGGTTTAAAGACATGTACAAGCTTCTGGCAACTATGCAACCCCCTGCCCAGTATAAGCTGTGTAGAATGGGCACTACTACGCCCCCCAGATCTTCTATACAACCATCACATATCATGTATTCATGTTACAGAAACCAAAAAAATTAAACGAAATCATTCTACAATGCTCTTACAAACAACCCCCCCAGCCCCCAAAAATCCTTAAATAATAGTGATGGGCAGTGCCACCCCATCACCACCTTGCATCAGTTTGGGGGAAGGGCAGGCTTAGAAAAAACTGCAAGGCACCTGACTGTCCTTAAAATCTTCCTAAGTTCCTATGTTCTCGAGAGGCACCCTGTTTCCCTCAACTGCGCTAGAGTGGGCTTCCAGCCAAAGGCTAAAGGTCAGCTAAATCATTGCGCCACCGGGCTCGAATACTCAGGTCCGATCTCCGAAGTGGTTACGCTGGATGACCCCGCCGACGTCGCGTTGGTGTATGAAGAACCGTTCCTGGTGGGTTTTGGTTGGAGCTCCATCTCTCTCTGCCTCTCTGGGGCGGCTGCAGGTGCTTGACCCTCGTCGGCTAATCTCTTCAGGATGTTCATTACAGTGGGCACAAACTTCGTCGACAGTGAAAGGATGGCAGGAAGCTGTGTGGCGGCACAAGAACAAAGAAGCTGATTAGACAATATTCAGGTGGCTAACGAGTGCAACGAAAAGTGGTTCGAGTACTCACAAATCCGTGTTGGAATTCCCTGCCGATTTCTGATTGCACCCAAATGGCTTTTCCAACGAGATAAATCACAAATATGGCAAACAGGTAAAGCGGGTTCCTGTTATTCAAGTGGAAAAGTTAGCCTGGTCAGAAGTAATAATCCAAAACTGAGATGCATGTATGTTTCTGCAGACGAAAAGAATATACCTCAGTAATGTCATGAACTCGTTGAATCCAAGAATAGCCATTGCAGCAAGTGCCCATGGAGGTGGTAGCCAGTTGTTGTTCCTCTTATTTGCTTCCTGATCAAGGCAACAGTAATGTTTAGCAGATAGATCGTCTCTAATTAAGTGAACCAGTCCCACTTCCCAAGAAAATCATGAGTATTGAGTAATAAACAAAATAGAGGGATTTTGAGATGAAATCCACAAGGTGTCAATAGCACACATATCAGTTAACTGGTGGAATGGAAATGTGGAGATACCTGAGCAGCTAAGGCTTGAGTCACTGTATATTCAGTTTCAGCCTTGAATTGCCTCCACAAATTTTTGCACTGCACAGGGGTAATTAAAGTCTTCTCCTCGCCAACCTGCTCATGAATGCCATCTCCTCAGCAAAACATATTTTGTGCTTAAAGAAAGTGCTAAGTAAAATCTGGGGTGTTGCTTCAGCAGAGAAACATAAATTTGACATGTAAAATACAGCTTTGTTACCCTTTCCCATGAACTGGAGGCAAGTGGATCGGTCAATTGGATACTCCTATCAGTAGTCCCAGGTTTTGAGGTGTCAACAAGAGCAACGGAAAGAGTGTTCTCAATGTTATCACCATCCTCCTCCAACCGAATTGCAGCCATTGTAGAAAGCAACTTCATGGACTGCAGCAAAATAAGAGAATGAATATGCTTCAGATCCTAAAACATTCCTTACTGTTTCTGTGTTTCATATACAGAATATTAAATATTAGAATTTGACGTACAGCTGAGCGAGCGGTTTTAGTTATAGCTTTTATGTCCTCCTTTCCTGTCCACACCCTGGGCATAGAGTCAGCATCTCGGCTGAACAGCATTGAAAACCTGTAAATTTGTTTCAGTTTAGTCTGTACAGAAGAAATATAAGTGAGTTATAGACATCGAGCACAGTTCACCTGTCCTTCATGCGAATCAAAACCCTTCCAGCTTCTTCTTTTGCCTTTGACTCAACAACACTCCTTCCATGCTTCTCCAGCTTCACAAGCAGTTCTTTCTCAGTTGCTTCATCAAGTTCAAAAGCTGACACAGCAGATTGAAGACCTGAAACGGCAGTTTTTGTCTCGCGTTGAAGAAGCTTTCTAATAGCTGGCCACGTATCTTCACTGGCTGAATCTAGAAGAGATTCAACTGGTTCCGCCAGAGCTTTGGTAAGTTGTGCCTAAAACAACATATCTAAGATTAGACGAGGATTCTCTTGTGCTGCATGGTGACACAAACAGGTGAATGCAAACTGGGACCAACCTCATATTTGGCACAAAGTTCAGATAATTTAGCAGCTCGAACTGAAGCTACATGAGCCTCAATGTCACGTCTAAGCTTATCCTTCACTTTTGAGGTGTCCCAATTCACTTGTTGAATAGCAGCATCTGTCAAAGAATATATGCACACATCTGTAAGACATACATTTGGGTGGAAAGGGAGGGTGCAAAGTGGCAAATATCATCCTTCATTCCTTTGGAAGGAGAGTTTTAGACAAAATCCTTGAACATATAAATAACTAATAATGAAGTCTCAATTGATGTTTTAGAAAGCTGAAATACCAACAGCAAATATGTATTGTTTCATTGTATGTAAGCCTGTTTACACCCCATTTCAGACTCAGCTGGCCGATACATTAACCAGAATCAGAAATCTACCAGTCCGTTTGAAGATTTTTTTACAGAATTGATCATACTTGGACAGTGAACACCAGTAATGATCAAATTGATTTCAAAATAGAACAAAAGTTTGAGTGCAATTGCGAGGTACAAATTGATTAACAATCCTGAAAGCATACCTTCAGATCCTTTATCAAACTTCTCCAAGAAAGTTTGAGTACAATTGCGAGCGGCTGCAGCAAATCCCTCCTTTTCTAGAGCCTTGTCAAAGGACTCATTAAATGCTTCTAAAGTTCTAGTACGCAAGTGACCTAGAAGAGATTGATAGGCAGGATTGACAAGCTACAAAGACAAGGCATTGGTATGTTAGTATAAGCAGAACAATAAAAATAAATCAAAAATGCAAAAAAAGGCTGCAAACTTGGAAACGTGTAAGCAAAAATATATTGAAGAATCATGACAAGACAAGAAATGAATGCACAAAAATGTAGTGGGTACTAATTTAGATAAAAGGTTCCCGCTCTTCCACTAACAAGTTAAAAACATGTACTCAGGAAATGTACATCAATATTTGTTCCCCAGATTAAATTCCAGATACATGAGTGATACTATAAATACTTACGGTAACTCTTGAACTCAGTTTATAAGTGTATGTTGATTTGAACACGTCAGTGAGAAATTAAATTTTGGCTACAACATATAAACAATAACCGAGACTGATATGAATATGTTCATCATCAAAAAGATACTCTCATCATACATTATTTTCATAATGTTCGCCAACTTATAGTGCTATTAGTAGCCAGAGTTACCCCATGATGGTTATTCACATATACACATACAAAACAAGTAAACAACATATATTCACAAACAGAGAGATTATGTATTTGTACATAAGAATTTCAGAGATAAGGGTAAATGAAGCAAGTGTGAAGTACAATATTTTCATAATGTTCACCAGCTTAAAAGTGCTATTAGTAGCCAAAGTTACCCCCATGAAGATTATTCACATACACATAGAAAACAACATACATTCACAAACAGAGAAAGTATGTATTTGTACATAGGAATTTCAGAGATAAGGGTAAATGAAGCAAGTGTGGAGAAGTACAATATATTTCAAATTCACACAATGGATCAAATGTGCTTGAGATACAAATACAATAGTTCAAAAGTATGGTCGAACCTGTAGGAGTTTAGACTCAAGCTGTTGCCGTTTAGAGCTTCTGACACCTTCATCAAAATAAATAGCCTCCATGTCATACCTGTGACCAAAGAAGAACAAAATCATCATAAAAGGAATGAATCTTTTTTCCAGATAATTCCAATATTTACACACAGAATTGAGCAAGAAAAATGTGCGAAATTCGTCTACAACAAATGGATAGCCTCCACTCTGATGTTTTGCAGTAATTAGTTGACTCCAAGAGTTCTACAAAGGCAAATGGGACGCTATTTACCTTGAATAGACTTGTAACAAGTCTAAAAACATCATCTAAATCAAGGGGATCCTATGACCAGAAAGATAACAGAGTAATCATAAGACATCCAAAAAACTTACTCTGATAAACATCTATCAAGAAGGCTGCTGATCTTCTTCCCAAATCCAGGAACAAAGTCATGTTGAACAGCCTCCTCTAATTGTTGCCATTCCTTCACACAGAAATAATATAGAATGAGTTATTGAAGGAATCTATGATCCACAAATCATGTGTCATGTGTATTATAATCACCTCATCAGATGTAAAACTGCCGACTTTCTCATTACCAATTTCCTCACAACGTACAGTAGCAACCATAACCTGAAGTGGAGCATAAAAAAGGTCAACATACATTATGTTGATAGTTTAAATTGGAAAATAATGGACCGTACTCACTTTATGAGCAGGCAGATCAAGGTCTTTGTTCTCCTTAATGACTTTCCAAAATTGCTGGGAACTAAACGAGAATCCTGAAGCTGGGACGACACCACGACGATCCCCAGCAAGTCCACCAGGAGCGATAGAATACTGAAACCTATCTCTTAAATCAGAAACCTACAGAAAGAATCGTTTAGACATAATCCCAACAAAGCCTGCAATGAACATACTTTTCACAACTAACATTTCATATACACCAACCTGCTGTTTGAACAACTCTTCTTTTTCTTCATAACTGGACAGTGCCACAACTTGTACCTGAATGTGAAAAACAAAAGCACTTTGTAATGAAAAAAACTTCAATATAAAACATGTTTTGAAAAAAGTTTAAGTCATGATTTTTACATCGAAAAATTCGCTAAGTGGAGTTTCTTTATGGGCATGGGGTTTTGGAACAGCATCCCATATCTGCAGCAAAAATGTAAACAGCTTATAGGCCACAGAAAACACAAATGTCTCAAAACAAAACAGGATATCAACTAAACCCATACCTTCTGAATGTCTTCCCTTAAAATTGGTTCAAGATTTTCTAGGGGTGTCTTTCAGAAACCAAAAGGAGGCAATAGTTAGTATAATTAGATATGATAATGAAAGTAGAAATGCGGGCAGTTGTTCACATGTATTATTCTAAGCAGCCTAAACTACATGTAGCAAGCCCTTACCCTTGATTTGTCACGAATGACAAACAACAATGTTGTTTTACGAGGACTGAACAACCTCATCATGACCTACACATAAGAAAAAAAAGAAAATCCCAAGGTAAATGCCTCAAATGCCAATTCACATCAAACAAAGACAAAATATGGTAAAAAAGCCGCATCAAAATAATACTCATAAAACAACTTGCCTGGAAAACAGTCTTCAAAAGAGGCTTGTTTGCAGCCTGTTCTCTACCAATGTCATGACACCACCTAGATAAGAAAACAAAAGAATTGTTGAGTTGCACAAGGGAATAATGCGTCCAAGTGCAACAACAACCATTTCACTAAACGAACTTACATATTAATCAACACAATGTCTGAAACGGCCAAAGCAAACAATGCACTTTGCTTCTCAAATGCTGTGTCATCCTGTAATGTCATCATGTGTATAAATTATGCATCACCAGTTCAGCATAACGTGGAGTATTAGCTCAATAACACAATGTAATTTTGAGAAGGGTAGTTTTAGCAATGGTCAGCTTATTACAAGATGAGATGAGGAGACAGCAGGCATCACATTATGAGGCTTACTAATAAATTAATAATATTAAATAAACAAAATGGGCCTAACAGGCGTCATTATACAAGATGCCACAGTAAAGTTCAGGATACACAAGGTGCTTGGGGATGTCAAAAAAATAATGTTTCAATTTTATTAGGAAAAAAAGGCCATAGGAACAAATAGAATTAAGCAGCTGGTCTCTGTAACACTAGAAGCACACGTCAAACCAAATCACATCCAAATTGGAGGTATGCTAGTTTATTACCTCTCCCCTCTCCCTTCCATCAGTTCCTTCCAAATCCATTACAAGGGTGCACGGTTCAATATTCTGGGCCTTCGCTAACCATATACCTTTGGTAGTCTGTGACCTGATGGTACCAAAAAAATGCTAAATATAGAAGAACAGGCTGCACCATAGCCAAGAAGGTTTGTAATGAGAAATGGAAGAGAAATAAGAAGGAACTAGAAACATGCCTTCCTCTGAAGGCGTCCATCTCCCTAAAATTGGTGCCAAAAAGATGATTCAAAAGTGTACTTTTCCCTAAAAAAATGAGGAACCTCGGTGTAATCATACAAAAGGAAGTATGCAGTGAACAGAATTAAACAATGGAAAAGAGAGACCCCATACCACTACTTTGCGGGCCCATTATTGATACAACAGCATAGGAGAGCCCGCATTCACCCAATCTGGCATCCTTCATGAAGTTCTCCAATCCAGAGACGTTGAAGACCCCATCTCCATCAATTAGCTGTGTTGAGAAACACGCATCCCCCATTTCTGCTCTGCAAGATTTGAATGAATGAGTCATAAACCAACACATCCAAGATCAGAAAGGAAAAAAACCATAGTAAAAGCAATATGATTGCAGCATTCGCCTGCTTCCAGCATTCCCCCAAAACAAAATTGAAAATGGTAGACAAGCGTTAAGGCCTTAGTGAATAACATCAGCACAAGAAGAAAATATATTGGACTTTTAAGGACTAGGCTATCAAGCTGTACTGTTGAATAATCAGGTGCTTTTTATACTGCAGAACCAAACAATTATTGGCAGGTTCATGTGTATAAACCATACAATAACCAACTCGATTGATCTATGTTTTGCGGCCCATCTCCCTAAAATTCTGGCAGAGATCAGAAGCATTAAATGGGGTAGAACCAGCAGAACAGCAATGTTACTGTACAGAGTGTGCAAATTGATGGACGTCCGCGCTAACTACGCTTCCCCTTAAGGGCCTGTTCGGTTCCAGTGGATTGAGCATCCGGAATGATTTCGGGCTGGATTGTTTGTCTAATTTATATAAGAGTTGATGAGCTGGAACGATTCTTGGCCAAATCCGGTATAAACGAACGCACCCTAAGTGATCTACGGCTGAATACTACAATTATTACTAGAGATCGCACAGGGTACACAGTACACTATCAGCGTCGGGTTATCACGAGGGCATGGGGGGCTCAGCAGCTGAACCCCTCGAGAATCTGGTCTTGGGGAAGGTAAATACTAGCTTTACTCCAAAGCGCACAAGCAAATCTGCAACAAGCCAAGCGATCCATCGTCCATCACAGTAAGGGAGATTTGGATTTCAGGGTTCACAGCGAGATGAAGTTTCCGCAGAAAACAAAACAAGCAAGCAAGCTAGGGCATCCTAACCAATAGAATCAGGAATCAGAGAAAGTTCAGGTCGGAGATCCACCCCCGCGCCGGCGACGTCGAGGGAGGCCTGCGGCAGAGGTAGATAGGTAGGCGCCAGCCGTGGGGGAGGAAGGCGAGAAATTTCAATCTGATCGGGGAACAAGAGGGGAGGGGCACGGACCGTGCGGAGATGGTGCCGGGGCTCGCGCGGCGGCCGGTGTGGGAGTCAGCGTCGGTGATGGCGGAGGTTGAGGAAGGGAGGTGCAGGAGGGTGTGGGCGCTTTTATTGGGGGTGGGTGATTGTAATTTTCGAAAAGCATAAGAATTTGGGGCATGACCGTATGGCGGTATGGGTACAGCCGTACAGTATAAACCTGTGTATTATCCGACTTAGACTAGCTCCAACAACGTACTGTAAAACGTTCTGTACTCTAAATTTAGAGTTCAGAAGGCTCCTCTAGGCGCCCAGCAAGGTCCTCTAAATGGCACTCTAAATTTTAGAGGACGCCGCACGCACCCTAGATGTGGAGACTTGGAGACGTGCGCTATCCGGGCGAGTCGTCGGCCTCGCGCGGGGGTGAAAAATCCGAGCGCGCTGTAGTCCCGTCGCTGGCGACTTCGATTCATCTCGGCGAGGGGGCCTCGCGGCGCGGCTCGTCGGCGGAGCCGGGCAAGCTGGGCTCGAAGCGGCCGTGCTCGAGCGGGTCCGGCGGCGGACCGCTCTCGGTGGTTGGAGGCAAGGAGGTGGCCCGCGAGGAGACAGAGATCCAAGGGTCCGGTGCAACCGTCGGTGTTCGTCGCCGTCGAACCGCCATCGCGAAGAAGCTCAGAAGATCCACTCAGCCGACGAAGGAAGGTGCGCAGAAACGCAAGCGCATCTCGTCGCCGCCATCTTCATCGTCTTCCACTAGCTCCGGTGCTCCACATCCGAAGAGAAAAAGGTATCCATTGCAGATCCATTGTCGTTTGTATGATTGAAGTAGTTGATTTTGTAGAACTCGTCCAGATCTAGGGTTTATGGTTACGCCAACACACATTCCATGCTTGTAGGGTTCATTGAGCAGTTGGTATAGTTTTGATTATTGCTATTGACAGTGACAACAATTGAATGTGCTACAAATACTTGTTGTTGTGCGAATCGATGTGTATTCACAAATACTTGGCGACAGGTTTGGACACACTAGGTTTAGGGTTTCGACACACAGAATGATCAGCACTAGGTTGTGTCTTCATTATTGATTTTTACAGTCACAACATTTCAATGCGGTGTGTATTGACAAAAACATATCGACTGCTATTCACAATCCATTTGTATACACTCTCTACCATTATAAATTATGAACTAGGCCACGGTTTACATAAAATTTTGACCTACAGATATTAACAGAACCATATCTTTTATGTAGACCATGGATTCGGAGAACGCAAAGCTCCGAAGAGCACTCGCTCATTTAATCAGAGTAGTGGAGGAGCGTTGTGCCGACATCGTCGATGTCGTCCACGGTGCCTTCCAACCAGTTAGCGGACCAGTCTTGAATGAAATGAATCGTGCATTAGTTCAGATCGAGGACCTCGCCAACGACCTTGATCAGCTTGCACTGGAAAAAGACTGGGAGATGGAGCACATGACCCCTACACCAATTGCTGAATCATCACAAACAGAGGATGAGCTTCTGATTGATTATGATTCAGAGTTAAACAATGACGATATCGTCGGCTACGACGACGGCCGTGACTACTCCACCGACGACACCTATCCCTACTAGATTAGGTGTATGTGCTAGGTTTAAGTATGTCGTACTAGTCTTTTGTATGTGAACACAACTGATGTGTGCCACAAGAACCTGCTTTACTTCAAATGCTGGTTATGTTTGTCCATACCTATCTTTGGTAATGCTTAATGTTATGAACTTTGCAATATATGTAGTCCTCGCCAATACTGACTTTGTTGTGCATGAGACTGATAACAATGTCATGCTTTGTATTCATTTCATATGGTTGCCTGAAATGTTCTACACTTATTTAGTTAAATATGTTCTATTTCTGTGCGAGTACCTTCATTGTACAGCATGGGTACCGACTGGAACCAAGTTATGGCACAGTATGGAAGTTACCTCTCCGAGGATGATGCCACTCAGTTTCAGAACACTGCATTTGCTCCTACGCCTGAGATACCAGCCCAGGGATCACCAGCAGCACCTCCTTTGAAGAAGGCTCGTCAACGCACAAAGCTAGCAAATTTCACGTCTGAAGAGGATATGAGGGTTTGTCAAGCTTGGTTGGCTGTGAGTTGTGATCCCATTGTGAACACTGGTCAGAAGCGTCAAGGATTTTGGAATCGGATTACAGAGGCATACAACTCTCGCAGAGGATCAATGCCAGAGAGGTCTACAAAATCTCTCATGAGCAGGTGGGACAGTATCAAAACTCAATGTTCTACATTTGCTGGATACATGATGGCTGTGCTTCGACAAAACCCAAGTGGCATGACTGATGCAGATAAGGTAAGTGTATGTTGTATTATGCATATGTTCTTCATCAATGTACTTTACTACATCCCAGCGGTTGAGTAAATGCATTATATGTTTTGCAGACATCTCTTGCGGCTACTCGGTTTGCTGCTGTTGAAAAGAAGCCCTTCCATTTCTTACATTGTTGGTCCATATTGAAGGATCAACCAAAATGGATGGACCAGCACATGGGTAACCAGAATCCTCCACCGAACCCTATTGGAACCCAATCCAATACTATTGACTTAGATGGTGGTGAAGACTCAGCTCCATCAAGTTTTACTTCGAAGAGACCGCTTGGTCGTGATTCAGCCAAGGAAACGGCAAAGAAGCAAAGATCAGAGAACACTTCATCCACTGATTCCGAGTACCTAACACGGATGGGTGAGCTTTCTTTGGAACGGTTATCTGTGTACAAATCAGTAGCTTCAACTGAGGAGAAGAAGTTGGAGTTCATGAAGAAACAGGAGAGGCAGAAACTCATATTGGAGAGGAAGAAGCTTAATCTAGAGAAGATGAAGATGGAACGACAAAAGGTGAAGGAGGAGACGGAACAGGAGGTACTGATATTGAGCATGGATTTGACAAAATGTAACCCCCTCCTTCGACAGTACTATGAGGCGAAACAACAGGAGATTCTGGCAAGGGTGACTGGAAGCTCGTCGTCAAGCAAGTGAATGTTCATGAAGACATTGTAGTGGTTGAGGAAGTATTGTTAGTTGTTTTCGAAAACAAGTTTATTTACAGCACTTGTGCACTTGACATTTTCCTGTTGTGTCATGGTTTGGAGAACAAGTCTATGTTTCTGCACTTTTCAGTTTTCTGAGAATGAAGAACAAGTTTATGTTTCTGCACTTGTGCATTGTAGGGGTTGTACAATAATGTTGATGCATAATAATAGTAGACTAGCTTCATCATATTGCAGTACTTGCAAACCACCATTACACAAAATAGCTTGGGACAAACATAACCAACGACATTACTGCATACTAGCTTCAGACAAACAGAACATACGACATTACACATGACACTACGACATTTTATTGATGGTACTAACATAAACTACATACTTAAGTAGCTCCCGATCCAAGCCGCGCCCAGTGGTGGTGGATTAGATCAACCTGCAACTGATTATATTTAACTGCATCATGTAGTTGGTCGTACCTATTGTTTATGAACTCATTGCGCTCGGACATGGAACCATGAGAAGTGTCGGCCAAAACTCCGATGTTGTCGAAGCTTGTGTTCAAAGACGAAGGACCTTCATCTTCTACGATCATGTTGTGCAAGATGATGCAAGTTTTCATTATATCTCCAATGTGTTGTGGAGACCAACCATATGCAGGACCACGAACTATGGCCCATCGCTTCTGTAGTACTCCAAATGTTCTTTCAATGTCTTTTCTAGCGGACTCTTGAATAGTGGCAAAGTGTTGTGTCCTGACATCATACGGGTGACGGATTGTCTTCACAAACGCTGGCCAGTCCGGATAAATACCATCTGCTAGGTAATATCCCATGTTGTACGTGTGTCCATTGACAGAGAAAGTGACTGGTGGACTATCACCGGTAAGATGCGAATCAAACAGGTTAGAACGTTGAAGAACATTGATGTCGTTACAGCTACCGGGCATGCCAAAGTATGCATGCCAAATCCATAGGTCATATGAGGCAACAGCTTCGAGGATCATTGTAGGGTGTTTACCCCGACCAGTAAACATCCCCTTCCATGCAGTTGGGCAGTTACGCCACTCCCAATGCATGCAATCGACACTACCTAGCATACCGGGGAAGCCGCGTGCCTCTCCAACTTGGAGAAGCCTAGCGATATCAGCAGGAGTTGGTTTCCTGAGATAGTACCCCCCAAAAGCGGTTTGGATGGCGGTGCAAAAGTGTTTCAAAGCCTCATGTGCCGTAGATTCACCAATGCGTACGTATTCGTCAACGGCATCCGCAGGAACACCATATGCAAGTATACGTACGGCAGCAACAACTTTCTGAAGGGCAGATAGACCAAGCTCACCGGCACAGTTTGGACGTTGAACGAAGTAGGGATCCACTTGTTGCACCGCAAGAACGAGCCGCTCGAACACATGACGACGCATGCGAAACCTAGATTGGATAAACCTATATTTCAGTACAAGTGTGAAGTACGTACAATGGACGTGAATAGATGTGCGTAACAAAAAACATACCTCCTCCGAAATTGTGCATCCGTGTACACCGGTTGCGCGCAAAAGTAGTCGGCTCGGATTCTTGCATCACCGCTGATATGGTCACGATGGATGCGAACACGCCCGGGAATGGAACCAGCATACCGACGCTCGTTAAGTGCACGACGCCTACGATGTTGGTACGTCGCAACCTCGAGGTCATGGTCTTCATCTTCCATGTCTTGCGCCATGCGAACAAAAATATTGGAATCTATGAACGGGTTCATTGTTGTAGAGCAGTGTATGCGAAGTGTGAGTTATGTGTTGAGGTTGTGAGTATTTATAGAAGGGATAGGCTTCGGAGAGAAGGCATACTCTTGTCGTGCAGCCGAAGCTAGTCCATGGCTTCTTCAATAAGTGTCGTGGCTTACGGTGGAAGCATGACATTTTAGAAACAAATTTTCCGTACAATTTAAATACTGTGACACGTTTTTGAACAACAATTACAGAAATCAAATAATGGAATGTTATTTTTTGTTACAATCCGAAAGTATGAATGAACCATTTTTTATATTATTATTTGTAAAAATATTGAATACATTTTTTTTATCATCCTTACAATTTCATGAAATGGGTACAAATCAAAGAAAACAAAAAAAGAAATGGAAAAAGAAATTCTGTTAACACTGTAGCTTTAGGGGACCGAATTTAGGGGACGTTGCTGGAGACACAGAATATATAGGGGACAAAATCTTTTAGAGTGTTCTGTAAAGTACAGGGAATATTCCTTTAGGAGACGAAATTTAGGGGACGTTGCTGGAGACAGCCTTACAGTAGGTATACCAACTTTAGATTTAATTTAAATAAAAGTGCCAAAAAAACAAAGACGAATAAGGTAGATTCTCTCATCTACAGCCTTTAATATGTTCTCTAAAGCTTTCTCCATATACAGAAGCTCTATCAGTACTTTTATTTATCTATTTTTATACTTTAGACGATAAATTAAATATATATGTACATATAAAAATCAAAAGAAAATATATGAAATAAAAATAGGCCACGATAGATTTAATTAAAAATAAAAATTGAACTTTTTTATTGTATGGTTTATTATGACAGAAATAGATGCGCAAGAGTTCAAATCTGAACAATACCTGAAAAGGATCAGCCAACAGTTAACAACATCCTCTGCCACTTTAATGATGAACGGGCGGCGACTTGTTTTTTTTTGTGCTGAAAGAATATAGCGAAATACATTGGTCATGTTTGGCACAGCTGCTGCTTGTTAAAAAAATAACTTATCTGATAAGCTAATAAAAAGCAGTTTCTGCTTGTTGGCTGCTTTTAGTTTATTTTGAGAAGCAGCTGAACTGATAAACTACTGCAGAAGCTGTCTATTTGGCAGAACTTCTGCTTAAATTTGTGAAGAAGCTGGAAATAAAATGTGCCAAACAGGCCATAGTCCACTTATAAGGCCTCCCCTCCCACGACAAATGGGGTAAAATAGAAAGTTTACAATGTTGATTATACTATTTACATAATAAATTTAAAATAGGTATAAGATAGAATATATATTGAAGATAGCCTAAGAGCGAGTATAGGTCTTATTTGGATTTATAATTAAAGTTTAGTCTCATCACATAATATGTTTGAATGCTAGTTAGAATATAAAATATAGTTTAATTACAAAACTAATCACATGGATGATGTTTTAAGTGGCAAGACGAACATATTAAGTTTAATTAATCTATGAATCGCTCATGTGAAGCTACAATAAATATTTGCTAGTCATAAATTTAATTATTTAATTAGGCTTAATAAATTCATATCAATGTTTAATTTTCATCTATGTAATTAGAGAAAACTAATTACATCATATTTATGGTGACATAAGAGTAAGAGAAATCGGTATATAAGGGAAACAGATTGTTCAGAAGTAGCCAGCTAATTAGGCTCATCTCATACTTCAAAACACTTTATAGGTAAAAAGATAGACCAAGTATTAAATGTATCGCTTGTATCGTGTGAGTATGTGAGAGAGTTATTACATAGTTAGGTTTTTTATTGGTTATTCATAAAATCTCTATAATTAAAGTTTAGTCTCATCACATAATATGTTTGAATGCTAGTTAGAATATAAAATATAGTTTAAGTACAAAACTAATCGCATGGATGATGTTTTAAGTGGCAAGACGAACATATTAAGTCTACTTAATCTATGAATCGCTCATGTGATGCTACAATAAATATTTGCTAGTCATAAATTTAATTATTTATTTAGGCTTAATAAATTCATATCAATGTTTAATTTTCATCTATGTAATTAGAGAAAACTAATTACATCATATTTATGGTGATATAGAGAGTAAGAGAAATCGGTATATAAGGGAAACAGATTGTTCATAAGTAGCCAGCTAATTAGGCTCATCTCATACTTCAAAACACTTTATAGGGTAAAAAGATAGATCAAGCATTAAATGTATCGCTTGTATCGTGTGAGTCTGTGAGAGAGTTATTACATGGTTAGGTTTTCTATTGGTTATTCATAAAATCTATTATATGAACGATATCACCATACTAGTGATTTATGTCGTACTAATTATTTGCTCGTGTACCGCTACGGTTTTTATATATCATATATAGTTTGTTTATATAATACAAACCAATAATAATTGTAGTGGGTATAGATAGATGCTCTCTTTTTAGAGACTACGGTTAAAATTCTAGTTATGTGCCTTTTTATATTTCGTGATATTTTGATGAGTGTGTGGGTACATATGTGTTCATATATGGTTTCTTTTGTATAAACGCATACCAACATGAACTGTAGTGATTAAAGATGAGTGCTCAGTGATGTGGGTTTTTTATATTTATATTTTGCTGAGGCCGCTTTATATTAGTAGAGATGTGATGCGAATGGACCACAGCTACGAGTACGCAGCTGAGTGCGTAGAAAATCCACCGTTTCCTGTGTCCCCCGAACGTGAACGGAACCGGAACCATACAATACCGCATCCGTACATATCTGCGCGAGCTGATGTAAAGAACATGCAACTGCACGTGGGCTCATACATATCCATGGGGCCTACCCAACAGTGACTGCGTGCCTGACACGCGGTGCGAACGGTGCGCAAAGGCGGGGTCTCTGTGCCATCAAGTCCGGATTAAGAAAAGTGGGTGGCTGACTGCTCTCGCGTCCGAATTAGCAGTAGCTCAGGACTCAGGTCGGGCCGTCCGGGTCGGTTGGTTGCCGAAAGGTGGCCGTCGATTCCAAAGTGGCCAGCTGCGAGCCGCTACCCGGCGCCGCCCACTGACGTGGCACTGGAACGCGGGCCCCTGGCCTCTAGTTTTCGTTTTCCTTTTACTCCATTCCGTCTTTACGCTTTACACCCTGCTCTGGGCGCGCTATTTGATTATGCACCGCCGCCACCTTCTTTTCATCGTACCGCGTCTCCTTCAAACCAAAATGCTCCAATTCCTCTATCAAAAAATGCTCCAATTCCATTGCGTGCTGTGTACCTGTGCTGAAATACACTAAGGGGCCGTTCGGTTATCTGGGAACCATGATCCGGAATAATTCCAAACCACATTCCTTTTCTAATTTATGTAAGTTTTGATCAACCTGAAAAATTCTAAGGCTATTCCTGAAGAAACGAACGGGACTTAAAGCATGCTCTAGTCTAGTTAGTGCGTCGATTGCACTACAGTTATCTTTTAGTAAATATAGATATATATTGATACCAAAGTATATTTCATGATCACTGCACCAATACTATGAAGCCAGTTTCTATGACTATGAGTCTTTACATACTATTGGTGAAAATTACATATATCTGGTATAGGATAAAATTAATATGGTAAGACAAAAAAAGCCGATTGACAGGATTCTACGAATTTTCTTTTCCTTTTTTCAAAGAAAATATTATTATGTGTACAAAAGTACAAAACCATAGTGATAAAAAAGCTCGGATCGATTAATTGATATGTGTACGACCAACAGCTTACCTTCGAGAGTACCACTGCGTGTGTGCATGTGTCGGAGTTATTGGACATTCTAGATGAAGCTTCACTCAGCCAATAATTACGGAAGATCGCTCAGTCATTTCACGGTAATAACTAAAGACCGCTCAGTCATTACCAGTAACCATTGAAGGTCGTTCAGTCATTACTCTATGAAACTTGATGATCATCTACCTTGAAATGACTTACAAAATCACGAATAACTTAGATTTATTAAGTCATTATAGGGTATATATTCCGATGATTAGAAGCAAAGCCTGGGGGAGAGAGAGTTAGGGTTCAAACCCTAGATTGTGTGCTTATTTTTGTATTTTCTGGCGATGGAAGAGAGACGCAGAAATAAATTTCCACTTAAATATAGTAAAGAAATATTATAGCAGAGGGCTAGAAGCGTGTTTTATTTGGTGAGCCGAAGTTTCACAACGTAAAAGTTAATCGAACACTAATTTGATTGGGGCCAAATTCTAGTCATGGCCAAAAATACCTGCCAAACTTTTTGCATAGAATAGGTGGGCGAAGCTTTGCATGTCACTGGTCCAAATTCCTTACTATTACTTAAAATAAGCCGAGCAGAACAATCGCTAATTATATCGTTAAAGGAGAAGACCCATACTAGATAAACAACAGCCCAAGTGTAACAGGAAATAATAGTTTTAGCAACACTACAAGTCTACAACTAACTAAAATAGACCCGCAACACAACCAACTCTCCACAACAGGAGTCAAACAACCATAATGAAGACAAAACCCTCTAAAAGACAAACAAACCTCTGTCAGCTTATCCTAGAAGATACAAACTTTTAAACCCAATGGTGGCTTGAGGAGGTCATGCGATACCAATTTATTGAGCATGGTGCATAGTCTTACATTGCATCCTTGTTGAGTTTTTCATCATTTCCAATGATGCCCAAATCTTTTAAGACTATACTCTATGCAAAGTGAGCACTCCAACGAAAGCGATGGCCTATCACAAGTCTTACAACAACGATGTCTTGTTGTTGTGGCCTATATTGTATAGGAGGGCATATAAAGTCCTCTCCCTCAGTAGGTGTGTCGTTCGAAGGAGAAGTTGCATCTATTGACAGATCCTTTGTCAAATGGGACTTTTCTATGTTGACCTGTGTCATGGAATCAATAAAGCATTGTTCAATTGTTATGAGAAGGGTTATGTCACTAGTTTATCAAAAGACGTCAACATCATCGCCATCAAATGTGTCCTCCACTAAAACAATATCCTCAATAGAAATGATCTCCTATAGTGTCTGGTTCATCGACCGAAAAGTAAAGGTCCTTGAGTTCACCTTGTTGGCTTGCTATGTGGTTGTCTTCATGTGAATATATATTATAATCAACTCTATGGTCATCTTATCAAGAATAGGGTTTATACATGTGTCCTCACACAAGGAGTCGACACACATGTAGGTCGTTATGTGGGAATCAATGATCAATGGTGTCGACGAGCATTAAACTAGAGAACATGGGCCAAAGACCTTAGCCGTGATAGGAACAAAAAATGCTCAACATGTGGCTCCACACACTCCAAATGGTTGGTTATACATGCTAGTCAAAGCTTGATGTTTGAAGTCCCCTTCCTGAGGGGGGATGTATCACTTCCTCCAAACGAAGTGCAATCAAATGATTGAGGTTCTGATCACAAACAGTCAACTAGAGTGCAATCATGGATTGGGTGTTTGAAGTCATTGAAGTAGGAGAGACATAAAAACAACTGCGACAAACAAGTTCAATCTTCATCATGCGGACCAAAAAGGTTGTCATCCTAATGATGAGTTGTGATAGTCTTGCAGCGGGGATATGGATATATTGTATGCTAGTGATGAAGCATGTGACTTTTGTCGATGGAGGCATGATCTGTTGGAGCGAAGGAAAAGACGCCACCCTTCGCTCAAGGCCTTCGCTGCAGTCGTTGGTCCAACATAGATAAAACGGGCAGGGACACCCTTCGCCTCATACGACATCAGACGAAGGCATGCGACGAGGTCACCCCACCGTGCGGCCTCGTCCGGCACGGAGGCCCACGTGTCATCCGACCCATTGTAACGGGCCCTGCGTGGCCGCTGCGTGTTACGGGCCTACTTTGTAAAGGCATCCCTGTAATTACAGTCTGTAACCCTGCTTTATGGAAATATTCTGGGGATAACTTAGGTGTCTGAGGGCACATGCGTCCTTAACACGAGACGCTGGACGCTCAGATACCTATAAATACCCCCGCACAGTGCCCGTGAGAGGCCAGATTAACAGAGCTATTGTCATCTTGCGTGAGAATCCTGTTAACGTCTTTGTTCACCCTTGTTGGATCCCCTTGCAACTGAGAGCAAGTTCCAACATGATCACAATATCTGTCAGCTCAGTCCAGCTAAGAAAAGCAAGGTTAGGTAGAAGGAGAGCGAGAACACAAGGCACTGGAAGACACAAGAATGGGTATTACCGCTCTCTATGCCTAGGCATCGACAATGAGTGCAGTGAAAGGAGTGGCAACGAGAGATAATGTGATGGTCGCGGGTAAGACAATGGTAGCATCGACCTTGAGCCCACCTCTTGAAGGCAAGGCTATGCTTTGACTATGTCTTGAGCTATAAAGGCAAAGAAAGCATGTAAGTGAAACCATGTAAGCCCTAGTTTGGTTTTAGTGATTAATGCCAGTACAAAATTATTATGGCTAACATGTGTTTTACAGAAATAAGGTAAGTTAGGTTACAATACTACAAGATGATTGGGTATGATGCACTAGACAAGGTACCGAAAGAGCTTGCAGAAGTGCTCTTAGACGGTTTGTACTCTCTGACGTGTCTAGTGTTGTACCAGATATGGCACTAAACAGAATACTTAGAAAATATGTAAAACTATGATGAGAGGTTGGGTACTCACTAAACGTGTGTGTGGTGTGTCACCTGATATTGTAATTGGAGAAGTCTGCATCTACGTACGTGTTTGTGAAAAATAATACGGAGCATGTAATTACGAAATTGTTTGTACGAGGGAAGGGGTGCTTTGGCCCCAAGGAAGCTCGGGCCGTGAGAATATCTATGCTTTGGCCCCAAGTATACTCGTGTGGTATGACCCTGGTTTGGGTATGATCACAAACAAACACTCATTTGTAGTCACTGGCCATGGATTATGAACCAAGCATACCCTGTAAAGCCGCAGTGTCAAAATGAGCCCAGTTTTACCACACAGGAGGTGACGTATAAACACAAATAACGAAGGCGAGTAGCTGTGGTGGGACTTGTTAATACGGTACACTAATGATTGGATTGGATTTGATTGGATCTCGGGCCATTCATGTTTGATTGTTTGAACCACCACCACTAAACTTTACTTTTGATGGCAATGGCGACGAATGGATGATTGTACAGGCCGAACAGGGGGGACCATGTGTGTGTGTTACTGTGTGAGCGTATACACTAGTATGCATTACCCAGACCCCGTAGTACAGAGCAGCGTGAACGTTTCATGAGCCCCCGGCCCACCATCATTACTATTTGTCCTTAATCACTGTCCACGTCACCTGCGACCTACCACTTCTGACAGTAAATTAAGCATAGCGTGTCAAAGTTGTGACCAAAAGCAAGAGGAAGAGAGGTGATCGATACTGGATCGAAGTAATGAGTACCTACTGATTAAGCAGATCAATAGTCAAAACCAGAGGCAGCATGGTGGCGCACGCGAGTTCTCCTCTGCGACTGCGAGATCTCCTCACTCCTCTCCGGGCCGGCGGTGGCGCACGCGAGTTCCTACGGCGCGGCGCCCCCTCGGCGGGACAGCCTCCTCGTGCGGCGCGCCCCCGACCGCGCACATGCATTCCAGCTCCAGTTCCACGCCGATCTGCCTAGCCCTTTGTCTTATCCCCGGATCTCGGTCCCGGAACGGATCAATGATCAACGCCGAATACGCCCAGTTCTATTTAGACTGTGTTCAGCGGTTCCCCTAAATTTCTCCCCCTATATCTCACTCACGTGCCACGTCAGCGTTCTCTTTCCCCCTATATCTCCACGCTCTACAGCGGTTCCCCCTATATCAAACCTCTATACCCCACCACACCAATATTTTATACTTTCATCATCAACTAACTCAACTACCATTCAATATTTGTTTTATTTTTATTTGGTCTATGAACAGTGTGTGGCCGTAACTTAGTACACAATTAATTAGCAAACTTCGTAAGCCTTGCCAAGAATACAAGATAACCTGCAAATGCCAAAGAACAAATCAGGTTTAACATTGAATTTACGAATCACAAGATCACCAATTATCCCAAAAATTACCATCGTTAAGATGCATTAGCTAGGAGACTGAATATCTGAATGCATTAGAATTGTCAAGCATAAATCCTTGAACCAAATATATCAATTCAGCTACAAGACTAAGTTTTTCAATAAGAACAGCTACAGAGGCTAAACAAACAAGCAACCTAGGCGCTAACTATGGTCAACAAACACAAGAACACACAAGCCCGTCGTCGATCTCGCAGCCTCCCACCCGGTGGTCCTCGTAGATCAGGTTGCGGGACGAGCTCGCGCGCTCGCTGTCGATCCCTATCGCTCGAGGCCGGCGGCGGCTCCGGCGACGAGAGGTCCCCAAGCAGCGGGGTTGGGCGGCACCGGCAGCAGGGCGGGCGTCTGCGCGACCTGTCTGCGGGAGCGCCTGTCCCATCTGTCCGTCTCGGAGGGCTCCAGCACGGCGGCGGCGGAGTGCGCCAGCCTAGGCCACGAGACGAGGCGGCGCGTGGCGCCGGTGTCGCTGTTGATCCGGCACGAGCGGGTCGTCGGGGAAGCCGACGCCGTGGCGGCGTTCCTGTTGGCGAGGAGGGAGCAGAGGAGGGCGACGGCGGCGGCCGCCACGAGCTTCTGAGCCAAGCTGCTGCGCGCAACGCGGGGAGGCGGGAAGAAGCACGACCGAGGGTGCTCGCTGGCCGCGCGCGGCAACACGAGGGCAAGAGGTCGCTCCATATCCAGGGGGAGAGAGAGTGTTACCGCAGGATATAGGGGGATAGAGGGTGGAGAAGAGGTCACCGTTGTAGGCAAAATGGTGCTTCTGTAGCCGCTAAAGCGAGGGGAGGGGGATGCGCGATGGAACCGCTGAAGCCAGTCTTAAATTTGTGTGGCGACGATCCTTCTTCTACAGTACATTCTAGCGAGATGCGAATCGGTTCTACAGTTCTCGTCTCATGTTTCCCGTCCCTGCTTTGACAGCTGCCCCTGCCCGGTTTGGGGAGAAACCACCTCGTACCGGACCAGACGAACGATTTAAAGGTTTATTCATAATTTATTAGAGATCTAAACTAACTTTAGTTAAAAAATAAATAGAAAATACAATTTGATCTTAATTTGATTCGATCCTTAAATTGTATTGTGTCCATTGTCACTGCTTGACGAAAAAGATCGACTGGCCAGACCAGGCCTCTCTCTGTCTCTGTCCGTGAGTCCGAACTTTGACGAAGCAACCAGATGCTATATGTAGCACTGTGCCTTCGTTGCGAAGGCTCTTTCAGTAGGCTAATTGTTGATGACTTGGTTGGCTAATTGTGCATGGCCATGATTTAAAGCGTTGACAAGGCTTTGTTGTGAGTTTCTTGTTCAACGAGGATCGGAGTCTGAGCGCGCCAGCCCTTTAGGGGGCGTTTGGTTACTTGTATGGGTGAGCCTGGCTCGTATCTAGTGAGCCTGGCTCAGACTGGACTGGCTGAGTGCATGCAGTATAGCGTGTTTGGTTGTGTGTATGTGGCCAGTCTGGTTCACAAGAGATGTTGTTTGGTTGCTTGCATGAGTACATGGTGCATGAGTTAAAAAAATTGTTAAATAAATTAAAAAATCTATTAATAGACACTAATTATATGGTAAATTGCTTAATAGATACTAATTACATGTTAATATACACTAATTATATATTAATCTTAATCACGTAATTTTTTTATTTGAAATATATATAGTATGAGTGGTCTAGTTTCGTTCGCAAAAATGTCAGGAACGCGGATATGAAATCGGTTCGGTGATTAAATCTTTTAATTAGACGATATAATGAAAAAACCAATTAAAAACGTGTCTCGATATGCGTGCACGAGTAAAGAGCTGGCTGAGCGGAGCCTGGCCGCGCGCGTGCGGCCGCGCGATGCGTTTCTGCCGGGCCTGGCTCGCGGCGCTTTAAGTTCCGTGCTAGCCTGTCTCGTGCGATACAACGAACCAAACAAACACTACTTTTTGCATGTGTAGATGCAACTGCACCACCGGAGAAGGCAACCAAACGCCCCCTTAGAGTTTCTTCAATCTACGATAGGGCCGCCGCGCTGGGCTCGACTTGTCCACTGTCTCTAGGTGGGCTGGGTGTGCTTGCTGCTCCCACGCTGCCGCGTGCCATAGGCTCGGAATAGTTCCCCATCAAGGAAATGAAGCAAACGGTGCTGGGCCTTGTTGGGCCCGCCTTGGTGCATGCAACTTGCAACTCACTAGGGTCGTTGCCACTGGTGGGTCCACCAGCGATGCCACTGGGTGAGGTCTGGGTATACTAGGCCTTATTCGTTTGTGCCGGATTGGTGGGTTGGAACGATTACTAATCGGATTGCTTCTCTAATTTATATAAACTTTGATTAGCTGAAACAATTCCGGGTGCAATTCGACACAAACAAACAAGGTCTTATTCTGTTCTTCGTTGTTCATACCATAATTGAGATGGTATTCATTAGTCATTACCATATTTGCGATTCGATCAAACAACCTTATGCCTGATGTCACATATCTTATAGGTTAGCCCCCCCTTTTAAAAAAATATTTTTATTTCATACCTCTACGGTCTTAAACCGAGATTTGGACTTGGATAGTTAATGGCATGGGCTCGGTGCCACAACGTTGAGCTGTGTGAGGTCCTGGTGTCGTGGCCACCTAAGGGCTTGTTCGGTTCTACCCTAATCCATATGGATTCAGGGGGATTGAGGGGGTTTCAATCCCTAATAAGTCAAAATCCCCTCCAATCCATATCAATCCCCTCCAATCCATATGGATTGAAAATAACCGAACAAGCCCTAAACTAGCTGATGTGGTGGGGACTCCGCGTGACAGGTACGATCATGGCATTAAGGTTAGTGCCACAGATCTTAGTACCGAGCTTGATATGTTATCTTGTGCCTCCAATCTGCTTTGGACCATAAGCTCATGTGATGCGTCACGATGCCCAATCTCACGATCAATCTTAAGAAAACTAGCTCCGAAGAAGTCAAGATAACTTGCTACAAGCAGCGATAACTAGTGCAACCTGGCAAATAAAACTCGAAGTCAACCACTGTCTTTAACCGGCAACCTGAATCGAGGATCCGTCCAACCACACTCTCAAAGAACCAACCAACACAGCCTACAATCAATCGAGTAGACCTCGAAGGGAGTAGAAGCACCACTTGGGAGCGGATGAAGCCGCCGCTTCTGCAATCTCGCGAATAAATTCACAAGAGCAAAGGGGTAAAGATCACTCTCAATATTTGTTAGCACACAGCTGAATAAAAAGGGTTCTGTTTTTAGATTATCCAAAGCTGCCTTACATCATAGACATATGGGGCTATTTATACTAGTAACAACCAATCTTAGAGAGGTATAAACACGAAAGAAAAGCATTTTAACGTGCTAATGTGAAGGAGCCTCTTCGGAAGATCTGCAGAGCTGAATTCTGTGTGGCTGTTTGACTTCTGCGCAACCTTCAGTATTTTGATAATAACTTCTCCTAGGAATCTCCAAATGGCGTGGGGATGGATGCTTTGGAAAGCTGACTTGATAAGTTTTCTCACCATGTATAGCATGCTTAATGAAACTTTGTAAAATGATACAATTTAATACGAAAACTTGGTCATCAAATAGACTGTTGTTAGGGCCGCCGCGCTGGGCTGGATTTGTCCACTATCTCTAGGTGGGCTGGGTGTGCTTGCTGCTCCCACGCTGACGCCTGCCATAGGGCTGGAATAGTTCCCATCAAGCAAATGAAGCAAACGGTGCTGGGCCTTGTTGGGCCCGCCTTGGTGCATGCAACTTGCAACTCACTAGGGCCGTTGCCACTGTGTCTACCGGCGAAAACGGCTCTGCTGCCACTGGGTGAGGTCTGGGTATACTATTGGAGCTACCCTTATCCTGTTCTTCGTTGTTCATACCATAATTGAGATGGTGTTCATTAGTCATTACCATATTTGCGATTCGATCAAACAACCTTATGTCTGATGTCACATATCTTCTAATTTAGTTCCCTTTTTTAAAAAAATATTTATATTTTATACTTCTACGGTCTTAAACCGAGATTTGGACTTGGATAGTTAATGGCATGGCACATGGCATCAATCTAAAATGGCTCGGTGCCACAACGTTGAGCTGTGTGAGGTCCTGGTGTCGTGGCCACCTAAACTAGCTGATGTGGTGGGGACTCCGCGTGACAGGTACGATCATAGCATTAAGGTTAGTGCCATAGATCTTAGTACCGAGCTTGACATGTTATCTTCTGCCTCCAATCTGCTTTGGACCATAAGCTTATGTGATGCGTCACGATGTCCGATCTCACAACGTAGGATCAATCTTGATATACCTAGCTTGGAAGAAGCTAAGATAACTAGTTGTAAGCAGCGATAACTAGTGTAAATTGACAAATAAAACTCGAAGCCAACCATCGTCTTTAACCGGCAACCTGAATCGAGGATTCGTCCAACCACACTTTCAAAAAACCAACCAACACGACCTACAATCAATCGAGGAGATCTCGAAGGGAGTAAGAGCACCACTTGGGAGCGAATGAAGTCGCCGCTCCTGCAATCCTGCGAAGGAATTCACAAGAGCAAATGGGTAAAGATCACTCTCAATATTTGTTAGCACACAGCTGAACAAAAAGGGTTCTGTTTTTAGATTATCCAAAGCTGTCTTACATCATAGACATACGGAGCTATTTATACTAGTAACAACCAGTCTTAGAGAGGTATAAACACGAAAGAAAAGCATTTTAACGTGCTAATGTGAATGAGCCTCTTCGGTAGATCTGCAGAGCTGAATTCCGTGTGGATGTTTGACTTCTGCGCATCCTTCAATATTTTGATAATAACTTCTCCTAGGAATCTCCAAATGACGTGGGGCTGGATGCGTTGGAAAGCTGACTTGATAAGCTTTATCACCATGTATAGCATGCTTAATGAAACTTCGTAGAATTATGCAGTTTAATACGAAAACTTAGTCATCCAATAGACTGTTGACCTTCTGACCAATCAGCACTAAAGTAGGTCGGCCGCCTTTATGTTAGATTTGATTAAGTCGGCCTTAGAAGCATTGGAAAGTAGACTTCAAGAGGTTTCCAAAAAGTACTTATGGGCCTTCATAGATTTTGGGAATCAAAAGATATAATTGTTTCTTCTGAACTGTTTTATTGCGTTGGACTGACTCGGACATAGCTCTTCTTTCTGATTCGCCCTTTATATGTTTCGCACTTCCTATTTGGTGAACCTAAGTAATATCAACATACACGACTTAGGTAGCATAAAGTTCTCATTAGTGTTTAATTGAAATTCATAAATTAGCGCGTGCACCTCTTGTTGTAGCTTCTTAGCTCGACTACGTGTGATTGGTCTATCAAAGACTTGGGTTGGTGGGCCTGACCAGCGCTCGTGGGCGCATGAACCAATCATGTCCAAGATGTCAAGTTCCAATAGAAATGCTATAGACAGACTTAAAGCATGTAAATAATATATATACAATTTATTTATTACATTATGTTGATACATATGTTCGCCTATTGTAATTATAGTATGTGTAATTGTAGTAGGCCCTTGATTTTTGGCATGTACCACGCCTGTGCGGTTGGCTCATAAGCCACCCTGACCTCTATATGTACTCATGTATATTCATGGAATAGAATCAATTATTTATGTCTATCATTCCTCTCTAACATGGTATCAAACACGGTTACAGACCGCTACTCTTCTGCAACCGTATTCTGCATCTGTTGCTAGTCTGATCGTCGCTTCGGTCCCAAGATGTCATCGCCTGGAGTGTTGGCGACCCCATCGCCGACGCCGTGCTGTCGATCTGGCTTCACGTGAAGTCACACATCGCCAACACTATCAGTGGATTGCCCGCCTCGTGTCGATCTTCTCGCCAAATCATGCCTAAAAATTTTCCTAGAATTTTTGGAGCCTTCTAGATATTTTCAGATATTAAAAATGATTTCTGCCTTTTTCTGAAATTACTTTTAGTTTTAAAATAGGATAATTACGAAAACTAAAATATCTTTAAACCCTAACAATATATATGGCTGGAATCCTCTCATCGAGCCCTTTTCCAAATTGGTAAATGGAAAATGGTAGCGTGGCAAAGGGGAGGCGTGCATGCGCTTCTGCGGGGAGAACTCACGGAGGTTCACGACAATGCGAGATTGCTAGTGGGGCCACGAGGAGGGGAAGCGAGGGCTCGCAGAAGGGAGCATATCCTATTATCCTCTGCAAACGATCCCGCGCATAAATGCACAAATGATATTGAAACCCTTTCTTCAGTATCTAATGGCTGAGTGTGTGGTTTTTATAAATATTCAACTAGATACAGAAGAGAAGAAAGCCAAAGTTTTTTTTATAAATATGTTTGTCGTTGGAGGATGTTAGATAAACTGTCTAGATTTAATTTGTGCATTTGTATACACGAGGAAACCTTGTGTATAGAATATGTTTTTCTCGCAGAAAGAGGAGGCAACGCCGTAGAAGAGTCACACAGACGCTTAGGCTTTCGATGGGAAACAAGGGATCCCGGTGGTGTTAAGTAGGAACTCGAGAGAAATCCGAAAGTGTGTGTATGTATAGGGAAACACCGTTCGTCACTCTGGGTGAAGCTTTACCGAGCCGGTAATTACTGAAGAAACGTTCAGTAATTTCTAGTAATTACTGAATATCGCTCAGGCATTATCGGTGATACTAAAGATGGTTCAATAATTAACGGTTAGGTGAAACTTCACCTAGGATGACGAATAGCATATGTGTGTATATATGTACTAGTTAGTTGCCTGTATGTTGTCGTAGCCGAAGCGTCTGTGTGACATGTGTATATGAAATTCTTTGTCTAAATATGTATCTAAAATTATAAATATAATTAATTAAATCTAAAATAAATTTGAATATTACCTTTAAATTCTGAATTTTGGAGTGTTTTTTTTTGTGTTTATGGGACCGGGCCCGACCCGGCACGACAGACCCGCCGTGCCTCCGGCCCAGCACGACCCGTGTAAGAATAACCGTGCCGGGCCTAGACCGCGTTAGCCAGCCCGTGGCCCGGCACGATACCAAACCGTGCCGGGCTTGGACTGGTGTCCATCGTGCCGAGCCAAACCGTGCCCGGGCCAGGCCGACCCGGCACAACCCATTGGACATGTATAGAAACGGCGAGCGAGGAGGTATATGATGTGGGTTGAGACAAGGTAAAGTTTTTTCTATCTTTTTTCCCACACTCGCGGGATAGGGATAGTGAGGGAGCAACGGAGCATGTGCCGGTCTAGCCCTATTATTGGGCTGCCTTCTTGGCTGGTAATACCGACCTGGACTATATATTTTACTTACAAATTATTAGTATGTATATAATTTTTTTACTTTGAAATTATTAGTGTATGTATTTAAAATATCGATCTTCTATATAACACGAACGACTATGAGCTGCCATTGGTTAGAAAAACAAAAACCAAGGTCGGTATTGTGGGCCAAGAAAAACGACTATGGAAAGTGGAATAGTGGGGTTTTGTCTCGGGTCTATAGAAAAACAAAAACCAGGGTGGGGCAAGTTATCCGACGTGTCTGATAATGACCTAGGCACGCCTCGTTATGCATCATGCCAAGATAGACCAGGCCCCCCTAGTACCGGTCTTTGCCGTTCTGCCGGGCTACGGGCTGCACCTGCATCAGATTGTACTGTACTACGTGCATGCACGCATTGTTGTGCTGGATGGATCGATGATCTCTAGCTAGGCCTAGCTAGCTACTAGCTGTCTAGCTAGGCGGGGAATGGATTGGTACTAAGACCAACTTCAGCAGACTCCCTCTCCGTATCCGTATTTAGCACGGCCAACAGTTTCTCTTTTCTCTCCGTATCCATCCCCGTTTCCAGCAGACTCCGTATTTGCACTCCGCATGCAGTCTATGACAGCTGGGGCCCGCGAGCAGGAGGTGGCGCATGCAGTCTTCTGCGGAGAGGAGAGAGAAACAGTGGAAAAGAGGAGTGCAGGTACACGGCGTCTGTTTTGCGGAGACGGATGCGGAGGTTGCTGGAGAGCGAAATAGTGACTCAGAGCATGTATAATGCGGATGCGGAGTGGGATGGAGAGTGTTGCTGGAGTTGGTCTAATGTGTGTGTGTGTGTGTGTTTTTTTTTTTTTTGCATCTAGAGGAGACAACTAGACACGAGACGAGACCTCTGTCATGCATCCTCCGTCCGTGCCGTGCCGCCTGCAGGGACCAAGAGAAATTAACAGCAGGCATGCAGGCAAGCTGCACTGCATCTACTAGCATGCATGACAATTAATTAACCCCCTGCTGCCAGTGTCGTCCATCCAGCTTCTCCCCGCTGCGAATTAAACGCATCTGCTCGTGTCGGTGCTAGCAGTAGATCATGGACCGATCGACAAGGCCGGGTCGTGTCATCAGGTGAAGGTGCACCGGCGCGAGGCATTCATGGCGGAGGGGCGGCGCTCGGCCGGGACTGCTTGCATGCCGGACCCAGTTGTGTTTTTGTATATAATATGCCGTCGTCCTCCTCCTCCCGGCCCGTGTCTGATGACGCAGGTGGACTCGGAGGAGCTGCAGTTGCATAGTACATGCCGTGCAGTAGTCCGCGCGCAGAGATGCATCGGCGATCTGGGAGAGAGAGGGGACCAAATGGATCGGACAAACCCTAGGTTGACTCGCTGCATGTGTGTTGTGTGGTGGTCTCTGTGTGCTCCGCAACGACGACGTGCCCTGGGAATAAAATTCTCTGCAGCGGTGATATATGCAGTCACCCGTGCGGCACCACTTCGATGAATGACATATGTCTGTCTTCACATCTCAAAGCCGCTCGTCCAGACGTCCTGGCTTTTTGCCTAAGGAATGAACGGCTCGATTAGCCGTGTCATCAATGGCTCGATTAGCCAACATCATTAGCTATTGATTTTGGACGCGTGTCATTCATCGATATAGTGCTGTACGGATAATGGCGTGCGTCAGCGCTGCAGAGAATTTTATTCCCGTGCGTGCTCTGTCGATGTTTGAGCCGAGCGCATGCATCGCATGCATGCATTCTGCTCTCCTTTCAGTTTCAGACGTTTCCTTCTCTTGTTTTACGTGTCGGTTAGTTGATGCATGCATGATTCGCGGACGCAACTGCTGCCTGCTGGTGCTGGAGTGATCCGGGTTTTGCTCCCTCGTGTTCCGTTTGCCGTCGTCATCGAATGGGCCGGGAGACGCACGGTGCAGCAGCCAGCAGGGGTTGCGTACGTGACTTTCTTCGCCCATGCACAATTGCACATGCACTCACACACACAATTATTCCTTGCTCTTCAACAAGAAGCTAAAGTGGGTCTCCCGATCGTTTCTTTGGGAAAGACTAAGGGAGTGTTTGGTTTATAGGGACTAAACTTTAGTCCCTATACTTAATTTCATTTTAGTTTATAAATTGTTAAATAGGGAAACTAAAATAGAGTTTTAGTTTCTATATTTAGTAATTTAGGGATTAAAATAGAATTAAGTGGAGCGACTAAAAATTAGTCCCTAGAAACCAAACACCCCCTAATAATAAACGGAACCGACGTCACGGTTGTCATGTCGATCGTCGCCTAGCTATACATCTAGATGCAAATACATATACATATACATATACATTTTAATTGGACGGTGCATGTAGTGTGCCTGGCGCGCGTTGATGCTGAGCACGACGACGGACGGATGTGGATGCACGACCACAGCCACCCGCCGACGGCTACTAGCACTATCACAGTATCGGTTGCATTGAGGATGGACAACCCGGCCTTGTTATGTAATGAAACTTAAAATATGTCTTTTACTACTCTATGACCTAATATACGCTTATATTTATAGTTTTAATTACTATCGATTCATGAATCCAAACCGATGATAAACCACGGGAAGACAACCGATGCTAAAGGTGGCCACTGGCCATAGAGAGGATTAACGCTCTGTGTGTTCTAGACTTTCTAGCCACATATATAAGACTACTAATGATAATACTCTGGTATCGGTTGGTGGGTATAACCAGTACTAAAGAGTGTATATTACATGTGTATATGTTTATTTACAACACTTATAATATACTAATACATATTTAAATTTTATATTTGATGAAACTACACATATACACACACATTAAGTGTATTATATATTATTGTTCATAATATAGTACATTATCTTGGCCTTTTCATTTGAACAATTCGTATAAAATAGACACACAACTAACTACTACTATTTATTGTTTGGTTTGTGGAATGAAATGAGTTGATCCATCACCATTCCATTTCGATCCTCATAGTGCAATATTTAGTAACAATATGAGGAATGAGTTCATTCCACCAAATCTATGTAATGGCCTTATGATGCATCATCTCATCTAGAATGGATTGATTTCTTCAAACCAAACACCCCTTGATGTATTATATATTACATGTTTTCATTAATCTAACTTCGAATTTTGACGAAAACTTATTTCGTCATAGTATAACTCGCCATCTTTAGATACAATCTAGTTATATAAGAACCCAGCAAGTTATTTTTGAGTAGTCGTGGTCGTATCCAATGGAACGAGGTCTTCATTTTTATTAGTTTTTATTTGCCAATTAATCAATGTAGTAAAGTACATACTCTAGATGTAGAAAATATGTGATGCGTGTTTTCATACGTACTCCGGTAACTTTCTTCACTATCTTGTTACCTACGAATGTGTAAATGAATTGAAAAATGTAGCGTTCACGAAAAATCATTGTATTTTCATTGTTGGTGGCACTAAAAAAGGGAAAGTTTATGAAGTACTGTTGGCAAACAACATGCTAGATGTGTAGATCGATACATATACCAAAAAGTTTGGCCTAAGTTTTTCTTTTAGACAGATCGAGATTGCATTGCGAAAGATACTCCTTGCCTTGCACATGTAAAAGGATGGTATTTGGTCCATGATTGAATAAATGCAACGCTTAGATAATTACGTTGGAATGCAATGATTACTCTCCTTAAGAATATCTATGGCCTCTTAGTAATATGAGACTAGCTTCATCATCGTGCCTAGCATGTGCTGATGTGCATAATGTCATGTTATATAATGATTATAAAGAGTATCTAGTGAAAGTTGAACAATTATAAACATGTGTAGGAAATTAATCATGACATTTAAGGCATAACTTAAAGTTGTAAGGTATAAGTATGTATTGCATGTATTGTTGCCTCTGCAAGAACGTCAATATTATCTTTAATATATCATTATAATGAATCTCACATTATAAATAATCTCTTTGAGGCATATTTATACCTCTATGCTAGACAATAAAAAATAGGCTTGGGTCACACAAATAGTGATTAGACATAAGTAAAATGTTGACAAAAGTTATGGAGAATACTTATAAAACCCATCGGTTGATGAGAGAAAGTTTGAGAATCTCTTGTTGGTCATGTATATATTAATATATATTATAGATATTCTTGAAATCTAGCCACATGATTGGTAAACCATTGAAGTATTCTATATCTTTGATGAGCACACTAATATAGGTCCTCTTAACAGTGTATTTCTCCATGTACCACTCATATAATCTATACATTTTTGGTAATAGTTTTTTGACCAACTCTGACCTGACTAGAGGCTTGCCATACTCGTACTTCTAAACTGTAGAATTAGTTGTGTCTATACTTGCTACCGCAACACTAGTTCTTTGGTTTAGACCTACAAACTTCAAAAATACCACAATACTAATGTCATATTCGGATGACATGTATCCTAGCGTAACAACATCAAGGTCCAAAGAGTATCAAAAGGAGAGACAATTAAAAGGAGTGTGGCACAGATCGACCGTTGTGCTGACCTGGGCATGAGTGGGAGGTAGAAGATAGTGTCCAGGTCGAGAGGTTTGCACTGTAGGAATGATGCTAGATCCCTTCTGAAACACTATGTTAAGGTTCTTTACCATTTTAAATATAATATTCCTATTTTATGAATTAGCTTACTAGTCCTCTTCCTCATTAAAGTTCTTACCTTTTTTGTTCCTGAATGTTTGGCAACAAGAAATTAACGATGACTCATGTAAATAACCTTCCAACTGCTTCAGATACATGCTATTATATTAGTGTCATCTAAACAAAAAGTGCAAACTCTAAATCCTTTGTTCGACCGCCATGATAGGTTTGATAATGCAGGGATGTCGTTGATGGTTACAAAAAGCAAAGCTCATAAGTCAAGCTCCTCATGTTTGTGCTCATCCCAGGTATGCACTCTTTTAGACCCTAACGATATAAGTTCTTTAGCCAATAATTTTAGGAACATATTGATGTTGTTGTGAGGTTTTTGTGGGACTTTTATAAGCGCCGGCATCATAATAAACTTCTACTTCAAACATAGACAGAGGGTAGGTTGTATATATATAGTCGTAGACCATGCATTATTACTATTTCTCATTTCATCGAAAGGATTCATGCTATCTATGCTTAAACCAAACTTTATGTTCCGCGCATCCTTTGCAAACTCTAGGTTCATTCTGCCAACTTTTCTCTAGTAAGATTCATTAGTGGGGTGCCTTAACATATCGTCTTTCTCACATTCTTCTTTTATGCCACCTCATCATTATTGCATGCTCTTTATTTTGAAATAGACCTTAGCAGGGCTCTCTTCCATTTAGGTTCCTCATCAACATCACTAGGGTCATTATGTCTTATATGGTAACGCTTTGCAAATCAAGCATGCTTCTAAATTATTGTAATCTTCACATCAGTATACAATATAGTAATTAGGATATTGATGTACCTTTTGCACTTCCAAACCTATAGGGCAAGCAATTTCTTTTACTTTGAATGTTGTAGTAGACGATTTGTTATCCTTATAAGCATCTTCTTCATAAGTTTTAATAGAACATTAAAACTCTTATCAGATATATCATTTGTTGTCTCCCACAACAAAATTTCAACATGTTACGCATCCTCTTGTACCCTTATTTGTAATCCAGGTATAATGGTGTTTTATGATCCTCCAATATAGACTTCAACTTCTTTTTAATCTACTCATTTTATAATCTTTCTCTCTTTATATAAAATCTAAGCTAAAGTTTTAGCACCGTCGGTGGGTAACTCCAACTGACTTTCGTTACATTCCGCGCAAAAATACCCCAACAAGTGCATGACTGGACCCGATGACCTTTTTCAATTTGACCTGGCCGTCGTGACCAAAACTAAAATAAAACTATGATATTTGGTTTTTAGGAACTAATCTTTAGTCTATTCATTTTATTATATTTTAGTCCATAAATTGTTAAATATGAAACAAAAAAACTACTATGGTTTTTAGTTTATGTATTTGACAATTTAAGGACTAAAATAGTTAAAATAGAGATTTGTGTATTTGACAATTTAAGGACTAAAATAGTTGAAATAGAGAGACTAAAAATTAGTATCTAGAAACCAAACACCACCTGTCTAATTCATTTCTTTTTCTGCCTATGGCTTGTATGACGACCTAGCTTGTGTGTACATTAAAATTCATACAAACTATGATATCCCAACACAAGTGCATGACTGGACCCGATGTCCTTTTTCAATTTGACTTGACCGTCGTGACCAAAACCGAAACAAAACTATGATGTTTAGTTTCTAGGAACTATTTTTTAGTCTCTTCATTTTATTTTATTATATTTTAGTTCATAAATTGTTAAATATAAAACAAAAAAACTACTATGGTTTTTAGTTTCTGTATTTGACAATTTAAGAACTAAAATAATTAAAATAGAGAGACTAAAAAATAGTATCTAGAAACCAAACACCACCTACCTAATTCATTCCTTTTTCTGCCTATGGCTTGTATGACGACCTTGTGTGTACATTAAAATTCATACATACATGGACACACGACACGCGATCGCATACCGCTGTAGCAAGCCGGCTAGTTGAATTCATTGCTTCAACGTTGCATGCACGTACCGGAGCTGGAGCTGCATGCAGCTGCACACAGCTGGGGATTGTACAGTAGGTACACGATCAATGAGCTAAAGAGTGGTCTTCGCGTATTCACCAGCAAAATGCGTGCAAAGAACATTAATTAATTTGTCTTTTTAGAACGGCGACCACGATTGATCATTCCCTGCTGGCTACCGCTAGCTGCCAGGTTCGTTGGCAAGTCCCGATCGATGATCCACCATTCAAGAGCCCGGCAACAACATAAGCTGGTACTATATACTTTTGTTGTTGTCGAAAACCGGATACTCCCTCCATTTTATGTTATATAAGAATATAAGATGTATTTTACTCCCTATTGTTTTTTTATATTGTATGTGTAGACTTAATATATATCTAAGTGTGTAGAAAACTATATATCTAGAAATATTAAAACGCCTTATAGTTTAAAAAACATAATTAATATACATCGTATATATATTTATTTATTTTTACTTTTACTCTTTTTAAAATATTTATATTAAGATTATTGAGGTTTTTATTTTTGTTTTTTTATCTAGTGAGTCAGTGTTGGACTTACGGTACGTACCAAAGTAACACGTCTCGATGGAGTAGAGTGAGACGCTAAGAGTGAGTCAGTGTTGGACTTACGGTACCAAAGTAACTCGCAAGGAGGCAAGAGCAATCAAGTCTGCGTGAAGCAACCATCGAGCGAGCATGAGGAGAAAGAGCTACACAAGCTCGTGAGGTAGCTCTCGATAACGAGAGAGTGACAATAAGGATGCAGTAGTAGAACCATCTTCATACCATGAGAGAAAGAGAGAGGAAACAACCATGCTACATCTGGTGGAAAAAATGCAATAGATCGACCCGACAAGATATACTCTTTAAGACATGTGGGACGACTCTAAACATTAGAAGCACATAGTTCAACAGAAGTCATGCATTTAACAAGGCATGCTAGCTAGCAGGTTTAGGGGTGTTTGAATGCACTAAAACTAATAGTTAGTTGGCTAAAAATTATTAGTGGAATTAGCTAGCTGACAAATATCTATCTAACTATTAACTAATTTACTAAAAATAGCTAATAGTTGAACTATTAGCTAGGGGTGTTTGGATGTCTCAACTAATTTTAGTGACTAACTATTAATTTTAGTGCATTTAAACACTCCTTAGTACTGACGAGACTATTTAGCTTTACACGTAGCAGTGTATGTTTTTTTTAACAAAACTGAAATAGGTGGATGGTTGTATATATGTAAAAGAACTCTCGCATTTTTTTCTTGGGTCGATGGTCATGTTACAAACTAATTAAGTTGTTCAGAACTTTGCCTAGCTAGCTGTACGAACTGGCGTTGCTCGTTCTTGATCGACGCACATGCATGGGACTTGTCTCAGCTAATCTACTCATGACCATCAGCCAATTAGGAGGAGGATAGGGATAGGATCCGGGTGCCACGATACGCGGTATCGGCTCGCGGAGGTACGTCACTCGTACATCTATATTCCCACGCATGATCTCTGCTCTGTTGCTACACGATTCAACGGGAGGGCGCGCAGTCATCAACCACATGTTTGGTTGGCTTCTCCCGATAGTCCGGCTGCATGAGCCAGGTCGGCGGGAGCTTGGCTTTAGAGATGCGACCAATTTGCCCACGCCTGCAGAGCCTGGCATATGGTGCTTTAAGTATCGTGCGAGCCTGACTCCACATCTGCATGCAGGTAACCAAATACACACCTCACACGCGTAGAGTCTGGTTGACAACAACCAAACACCAGCTCATTGCATATGGCGATGTAAGTACCAGCAAATACAGACAACCAAACACAAGACGCCCACTAAACTTGGCAGCTGCTATTGTAGTCGTTGGTAGTATGATACTCAGTTAATGCTCGCAGTCACAGCACAGGCTACCTGATTACAGCAATTAGTGGCGTCCACGTACGAGAGGACGATGAGGCCACGCCGGTTGTTTATATTTATATATATTTAAAGCTGATGAAAGAACTGCTACAGCAGCTAGCTAGCTAGTAGCAAGTTGGCATTTTTTGTTTTGCCTGCTGATCCAATAATCCAATCAGTGATCAGCTGGTCATGATCGCGCGCATCAGCTGACTTGGTCAACGTGGACGTCCATGTTAATGTGATGTACTTTATCTTTTGTTTGCTGGGCCATCGACCCACCCCTCCATGGACCATGCATGAGTCGTCTGCATATGTTAGCTAGCTCAGCTCTCTGTTGGAGAGATAGAGAGAGAGAATAAAGGTTTAGTAAACGATGGAGAGAGAGAGAGGGCGGACTTGTGTGATGCCCAGCAGCCGAAATGATTACCCATCTGCTAATAATGCTAATCTAACGGTGCCAGCATTATCGCCCCGTCTCGTCTCGTCTCGTCTCGTCTGGTAGGCACAACAAGCACAACGACGGCCGGCCCCTCACCTGTCCCCTTCAATGGCAGGGCCGCACGCAGAAGGAGGTTTCGCACCCACCCACACGTATCCATTCACAGGCAGGAGTCGCATATCTATCCGTTGCAACGAAACCCCATCGTGTGCCGCCGCCGAACCATGTCCATGCAGCGCGCGCGCGTGCATTTGTATTTTTCTGTCTCTGGTCGTACGCTACCGATCGATGGGTGCGCGCCAGCCCTATACATACTCCTTCGGTCCATCCATACATATTCCGTGCCATGCGATGCCTACATGTACATCATAGCACACGCACGTCGCCTATCAGGAGCAGTAGGGTGGTGCCGCGCCTGCCTGCCTCCCTCCCGCTATACTACTACTAGCTACTAGTACTACTTTTTTCGAGCTTTAGATATGGTTGTACCGGCTTCGGTTAATTTGATTGCACTTTTTAACGGCGCTTGCAAATCACACAGTTAAAACTGTACTCATGATGGGCTAGCTCCTCTGTTCGACACGTAGCAATCCGGGGAACAAAAACCTTTTTGCTTCTGGGCAAGTCTCGTAAGTACGCGTACGTATCTCTTCTCTTATCTTAAACAGACTCCTGCTTCAAAAGCAAGAGATATCTTTCTTTTTTAACGTGTATTGTCGTTTTATTATACTCTTCTGTATCCGGCCGTCCGCCGAGTGTCGCCGAGTTGTTACTATTCTATTGGTATTTGTTAGTATTGCTGCTCAAATCAGTAGAGCAATCTAGTGGTCACCCTAACGAACGCGCACTACCGTGGTAATTCGAACAGAAAGTAAGGTAATCAATCACGTACGCTCATGCTCATCGGAGAAAACCATAAAATCCAGGATGGATGACTGATTGAAATATTAAAAAAAACGCTGTGGATAAACAGTGCATATATAAATGGTCCAATTATCGCGCTCCTCTCCTTCTCCTCTTCTCCGCGTTTTCCACTCCACCTCAGTCCTAGCTAGCACTAGCACCTCCTTTACTCATCACCCGTCATCGCCTCCCTCTCCATCCCCGAGCAGCCAAGCCAGCCAAGAACCGAACGAGAGTAGAAAGCGCGTATAATGGGGGACCGGGCGTACGCGCCGGCCGCGAAGCCGGTTCCCGTACGGGCCACCAACGGCGCGGCGAGCAACGGCGGCGGGCCGCCGCCGCGGCCAGCGCCGCCGTCCATGCTGCCGGGCGGCCGCGTGCCCCCTCCGCCGATGTACCGGCCGAAACCCGCGCAGGCGCGGCCACCGGCGCCGCGGCGGCACCTTCCCCGGCGGAGCGGCCGCGGGTGGTGCTGCGCCTGCTGCCTGTGGCTGGCGCTGGCGCTGGCGGGCCTGGCGCTCCTGGGCGGCGTGGCGGCGGGGGCGTTCTACGTGGCGTACCGCCCGCGGCCGCCGCGCTTCGCGGTGACGTCGCTGCGCCTGGCCGCGCTGAACGTGTCCGACTCGGACGCGCTCACCTCCCGCGTCGACTTCACCGTCACGGCGCGCAACCCCAACGACAACCTCGCCTTCCGCTACGGCGACATCGCGGCGTCCTTCGCCTCGGACGGCGCCGACCTGGGCCACGCCGTCGTCCCGGGCTTCCTCCACCCGCCGGGCAACACCACGGTCGTCCGCGCCGCCGCGGCCGCCGACGCCAACACCAACACCGTCGACCCCGTCCAGGCGGCGGCGCTCAGATCCAGGAGGGCCCACGTCGTGTCGGCGCAGATGGACGCCAGGGTCGCCTTCCAGATCGGCCGGTTCAGGTCCAAGAGCATCAGCGTCCGCGTCACCTGCGCGGGGGTCTCGGTTGGGCTCGCCAAGCCAGCGCCGGCGCCGGCGCCGGACGCGGAGCCCCCCGTGGTCGTCGCTGCGGCCCCGGCCCCGGCACGCGGCCGTGCGCGTGGCCACTCGCCGCGCTCGGTTGTACGGACGACGACGTCGTCGTCATCGTCGTCGTCCTCCTCCTCCAGCGGCGGCGGCGGCGGGAAGATGACGCCGACGGACGCCAAGTGTAAGGTCCGCATCAAGATCTGGATTTGGTCGTTTTGATGGATGGGCGGATTCCATTTGGGATTTGGGGAGGCGGCGGCGGCGGCGGCGGGGGTAGAGTGACAATTTTTTCCTTTCGACTTCTTTTTTTTTCTTCCTTTCTCTTGACAACAGTGTATGTGGATTTATTGGAGTATAGTCTATATATGGTTTTCATCTTCGATCCCATTGTCCATCATCGCATCTCATTCCTAGTGATTCTTTCCGTCCGAAAGTCTCAATCCGCTACATGGATAACCGACGACAGATTCATGCTTCCGTTGTGCAATTTAGCCCTAGTGTTAGCTCCCACTCCACACTCTACAGTAAGGCAGCTGCAGGAATCTACCAGCAGTTATTAGTATTTAACCACGGCAGCTGAGTGCTGACCGTGAGTAACTTAATTTCAGTGCTGAGGTAACCAGCCGTTGGTGCTCAATGTTCGGATGCGACTGTGGCTTTCGCTTCTCGGTGTGCCCAGGAACTGTTCCAATTTAGGGCTTGTTCGGTTAGCTCTCAATCCATGTGGATTGAGCGGGATTGGATGAGTTTGAATCCCAAACAAGTCAAACTTCTTCACAATTTTTTCCAATCCCATCCAATCCATGTGTATTGGGAATAACCGAACAAGCCCTTAGGGCTTGTTCGGTTAGCTCTCAATCCATGTGGATTGAGTGGGATTGGATGAGTTTGAATCCCAAACAAGTCAAACTTCTTCTCATTTTTTTCCAATCCCATCCAATCCATGTGTGTTGGGAATAACCGAACAAGCACTTAGGCCTTGTTCGTTTACGTCGGATTGCACCTGGAATCGTTCCAGCTAATCAAAGTTTATATAAATTAGAGAAGCAATCCGACTCGGAATCGTTCCGACCCACCAATCCGATACAAACGAACAAGGCCTTAGGTTGTTCGGTTATTTCCATTATACATGGATTGGATGAGATTGAAAAAAATTTAGAAGAATTTTGACTTGCTTGGAATTTAAACTCACCCAATCCCACTCAATCCACATGGATTGAGAGCTAACCGAACAAGCCCTTAGGGCTTTCGGTTAGCTCCCAATCCACATGGATTGAGTGGGATTGGGTGGGTTTAAATCCCAACTAAGGGCTAGTTTGGGAACACTAATTTTCCATGGGTTTTTTATTTTCCCAAGGGAAATTAGTTCATTTTCCCAAGGGAAATTAGTTCATTTTCCCTTGGGAAAATGAAAATCCCATAGAAATTTAGTGTTCCCAAACTAGCCCTAAGTCAAAGCCTTTATTAATTTTTTCCAATCCCATCCAATCCATGGATAATAGGATTAACCGAATAAGACCTTATTAAAATTATACAAATTTGTGAATACAATCATCCGAAGCAACCGAACGAGCCCTAAACGGCGGATGGATTTCCGGCTAAGGATCCACATGTAACGGGGATCCACACGGGTTGAGATGGATTAGAGTGACTTGGGATTGATTGGGGTGATTAGGGTGGAATTTAGGGTATCCTATCCAAACAAAGACCTATGCTATATAGGCTAGATTTCGTCGTCGCCCTCCCTTTTTCCTCTCGCTTCTCTCTCCGTCCGCCCCGCGGGGTGGTGGCCGTGGATGGACATGGACTGGAGTTGCGGGTCGCTTTCCGTGGCGCGGGGTGCAGCCTAGCTGGAGAGGCTGACGCGCGGGACCGCGATGGTCGGGACTCGGGACCCACGTGGAGAGTGGGCTGAGGGGGGCGTCGCGGCCGCGTGGCGAGGGGATAGGAAGTGTGGCGGGTTTTGCTGGGTGCGCGGATGATGACCGCCTGCGCCTGCCCTGACCTGAGGAGAGAGAGCGTGAAGAGAAGGACGTCAACCCCACACGCACTCGGCTTGCCTGCTGCAGTGATGCTAGCGGCACCAGTACAATTTCTAGAGAGAGGGAGACGAGTGGTGTACTGCAGCTGCACTGCAGAGAGAGGGCGGCGTGCATACTAGCAGTCTACAGTAAAAAGTGGGGTGATGTGTTTGGGTGGAGATGGGCGAATTCAATGGCGGCTAGTAATGGGGCCGAGGTGGAATCGGAAATGGAAATGCGCTAAGCACACATGCCACCAACGGTAATGTCTTCTCTCATCTGACTCTACCGTCTGCATTATTCTACACAAAGTTTACCTAAAACATTATTAGAGTGAAGTTTAAATATAGATATAGAGATAAATAAGCCGCTGAAAATAGCTTTACATGTTATAAACTGATGTGCAATCGAGACTTCATACAATAGAACTACTAAATGTTATATTTTAATATATATATATATATATATATATATATACACTTTTGTTACATGCTCTACCGATGTATTAAAATATCAAATTTTAAGTTCTACTCTATTCTATATTAAAGGATATAAAAAAAAGAAAATTATATATAATACTAAAACTTAAAAATCAAGGTTTTTATACAACCAAACTACTACAACTTATAAAAATTCTAAATATATATATATATATATGTACTTCGTTATGTACTCTATCGATATATTAAAATATCAAAACTTAAGTTCTAATTTATCCTATGTTATATAAAAATATGTTATATAAAAAGAGAAAATTCTATTTAATACGAAGAATTCCATACTTTTGAAAGCTAATTTCTAGGACTAGGGGATCATGTGTTGGTGGTGGCTTGGTGCCAAATCTTGTGTGGGCCACATTAGTTGGGTTACGTGTGGTGTAGGGTTTGGTCTAACTACGATTGGCGCCATGTATCTTGGAAAAAATGTTACGTAAACAACAATTTTGTAATGGTTTTTTTAGGAGTTTGGGCCTTCAGACTATTGTAAGTACTTTAAAATAGACCGATGTGATTTTGATTAATAGTGATTTGGTGTTTGATGATCAACATAATTATTTAGACTAAGGGGGTGTTTGAATGCACTAAAACTAATAGTTAGGGGGTGTTTGAATGCACTAAAGATAATAGTTAGTGACTAAAATTAGTTGAGACATCCAAACACACTAGCTAATATTTCAACTATTAGCTATTTTTAGTAAATTAGTTAATAGTTGGATAGTTATTTATTAGCTAGCTAATTCTACTAACAATTTTTAGCCAACTAACTATTAGTTCTAGTGCATTCAAACACCCTCTTAGTTAACCTAAAAATTGTTAGTGGAATTAGCTAGCTAACAAATAACTACCTAACTATTAACTAATTTACTAAAAATAGCTAATAGTTGAACTATTAGCTATGGTGTTTGAATATCTCAACTAATTTTAGCCACTAACTATTAGCTATAGTGCATTCAAACACCCTCTAACATTATTTACTAGTGCTGTGGATGTAGTTCAAATGATACGACCTGGAATCGAACAATGGTAAAGTGCATGGTTTTGCCATAAACCCCGCTTCTCCTCCGCTGCCAAGAAATAAAGGCACGCCGGTACGCGTACTGTCCAGTCGCCGGCCGGAAGAGAAATCATATTTTCATTCAATGCGCAGCATGATGAATTGCCTGCACCGTATATACTTCCTCCTCCGTGCACAAAAGAATACAATTATATTGGCTGTTTGGATCCATGAATTGAAATCAATATCTCTCTTGTTTTATTATTAGACTAGGTGAGTGCCCGTGCGTTGCAACGAAAACATATAATACCACAAAAAGTTATGTATAAATGTGTGTTATATTGATACGAGAAAAGATAGTGAAGATAAGCTAGCAGAAATTTGCATCCAATGTTATTGAGAAGTGTCTTACTTTTGGTTCTCATGAGCAAAGACAGATTATGATCAATGAAATGCTTAGTAGTTGGCACAACTGATGAGAACGAGCCGTTATATGTTTGTTTTGAACAATGATTCTCAGCTCACCTTTTTCTTTTAAAATCAGTAGTTGGCACAACCACTGTATAGCACAGCTCAAAACACAGAAGCAGACGCCTAAGAAACACAACACCCGCCGGTACCAGCGCAACGTGTTGCCGGTCGGTGACACAATGACGCGCAAGACATTATTGTGCCAGCTACCACCTCCTTGAACATCTTCAGGAACGGGTCCATGCTGTAGTGGTACCAGCCATTTTGCCTCACTCCTATAGATGTTGCTCTGCAGGGCAGGTGAGTTCTTGGTTTTGCTCACAGCTTGCTGCTCATCGTCGGACCAGTCGCCAGCACGTCGCGCATGGCTAGGCCCTCATAATCCTCATCTGACTTAGGCGAGTGTTCGTCCATAGAGCCGACATCTATCTACAAGTACCCTATGACGTGGAAGAACATTAGCTTTGCAGTGTTAGGAGGTGCTGAAAAGATAAGGAAAACAAAAAACCAAACTGTTGAACACTGACATAAATCGCCCATACATCGTGCATGTGCAGCATGTCTCTTTCTTCATCGGAGGTCTTCATCAGTTTTAGCATCACGAGGGTCGTCAACTTAAAAGATATATATATATATATATATATATATATATATATATATATATATATATATATATATATATATATATATATATATATATATATATGCTCGTGCTTTGTCATGGAAATAAAAAACTATCACAAAACATTGTTACGAAAGTATAGTAAGATAACAATACCTTACCCCTTGAATATCCCGTTACAGCACCTTACTTGGTTCAAAATACAGGCAACATGTATTAAATAATTGTGTGTCGTGTAGACAGAAATAGCATGTTTGGTTATGTCCCAGGCAAACTTGCCTGACCAGGCAGGATTCTCAGGTGTTGGATTTTGTTCGTCTGAGGTTGAGATATGCTTACCAAAATAATTTGCTTTTACCAAAAGGAGAGGATAAGACCATATGACTGAAATGAAGAGGCTTTAGGGATCAAAATAGTTTTGGGTAGAGAACCATTTTCAAGTTTGTTCAAGAATGCATTTAGTCTCTCGGAATACACCAGAAACTGTACCAAATTATAAAATGATAAAATATTAGTAAGTAAAACTCTAGATGACTAATATTGTTCTAGAGTTTCAGCTGCTTATATGAATAGAACAACAATGTTACTAATAGTACAATCAATTAGTAATTGGCAGTATCATTGATCAATGTTATTCATAGTCGAAAAATGGAAGCATGACTACTGAAAATGAGCAAAGTTTTGACATCAAATGCCATTTTATGAATTACTAAATTAGCAATGGTCATAAAGAGTAATCAGATTTAAATGCTACCAAGAGCAAAAATTCCAGCACATACAACTATTACTCGGTATACATCATAATAAAATGATAAAATATTAGTCGATATGCAACATAATAAAATGATAAATGATAAATTATTAGTAAGTAAAACTCTAGAATGACCAATATCCATTTTTTGCAAGATGCATAAAACATTACTAAGGTGTTGCCGCGCCATCGGGCCCATGTTTAAATAGAAGATAAACTACTATATAATTTGTATGGCAAGATGAAGTGAAATTAAGATGCAGAGGCAAGAAAACTAATGAAGAACACTATCACTGAAACTATTTTGCATCTGTTCTGAGTTACTACTGCAGTTTGAAGCATGGTAACTCTGTGTTTTAATGTTGTTTATGGTACAATCTTATTATAACATTACTTTGTATGAGTAAGCCAATGTTAACCAACATGTGTGTTTCTAAACTCCTACATGATGTCCTCTACAAAATTTTAAATCCAAACTCACTATACATGAAGAAACAAAAAAACAAATCTCATATGGGTAAACTGGGACTACTGAACTAAATTGTTGGGGGCATCTGGACATAGGTCAAACATGAAGGGGGAGTTTGGACTTTTTCCTTGAAGAAAGATCAGAATTACCTTGCAGATAACAAATTTTTGGGAGTAATTAAGTCAACAAAGAAAATCCGTTCTTGTCTCAACCTTCTTTGCAGCCTCTGAAATTTGATGGAATCAATCGGACATGAAAAATATTTTGATAGAAGATAGCTAGCAAGATCCAAACCTTATATACACCAGATGTGCTTGAGGAGCTAGAAAGACAAGGGTGGTGGGAGCATAAAATAATTTGAGAATATGATCTCAGACTATGCACAAAGTGCAATAAAAAACAAGCACTTGACAAGAACCTCAGTAGATGGAATGAATAGTAGCTATGAATCCGAATAGGACAATTTGCGATGGCTAAACACTAAGGGAGACCCGATCTATGATCAGAAGCGAGAAGCGTAGGCGCTGGTGCACACATATCTAAAGTGGAGCACCTTGATCCATCGCTAACCTGATACACATCATGAATAAAGTAAATTATTAACCAAATCAAAAATCAGTCGAAGCAAAATGCTAGAATAGGTATGGATTACTCTTTTTCCTGCAAACTGAAAGAGTGTCAATTTTACACAATAGAATAGGTATGGAATCGGAAATGGAAATGTGCTAAGCACACATGCCACCAACGGTAATGTCTTCTCTCATCTGACTCTACAGCACTTATTAGGCCGTCTACAGTATTCTACTCAAAGTTTACCTAAAAATATTAAAATATTATTAGTGGAGTTTGAATATATATATGGAGATAGATAAGTTGCTGAAAATATATTATAAACTGATGTGCAATCGAGACTTCATACAATAGAACTACTAAAAGTATATACCGTACTTCTGTTACATGCTCTACTGATGTATTAAAATATCAAATTTTAAGTTCTACTCTGTTCTATATTAAAAGATATAAAAGAGAAATTTATATATAATACTAAAACTTTAAAATCAAGGTTTTTATACAATCAAACTACTACAACTTATAAAAATTCTAAAAAAATATATATGTCAATATATTAAAATATCAAAACTTAAGTTCTAATTTATCCTGTGTTATATAAAAAAGAGAAAATTCCATTTAATACGAAGAATTCCTTACTTTTGAAAGCTAATTTCTAGGACTAGGGGATCATGTGTTGGTGGCGGCTTGGTGCCAAATCTTGTATGGGCCACATTAGTTGGGTTACGTGTGGTGTAGGGTTTGGTCTAACTACGATTGGCGCCATGTATCTTGGAAAAATGTTACGTAAACAACAATTTTGTAATGGTTTTTCTTAGGAGTTCGGGCCTTCAGACTTGTTGGGGGCCTTCGGCTTCCGAAGGTCCTCAAAAACATGATTTAACAATGTTTCTGGAGTATAATGTGTGAACAGGTATCTTCGGACTCGAATCGGTACCACAGTGGGAGAAGCCCAAAGAATACGAAGGTTGACACAACGCCGAAGCTGTGCGCAGGAAAGCTTCGGTGTGATAGCAGAAAAGGAAACCGACTTAAAGATGAAAAGGCTATTCAAACCTCGGTGGATTACTATAGAATTACCACCAAATGTAAAGGGCATAGGTGTAATTTTACATGGGCTGTGTCCCGTGCCTATAAATAGGTGAATAGTGCCCCCGTACTGTTCACGCTGACTTGGCATTTACTTTTGCGTCACACTTGTACTTTTACCTTCTTTCGAGCCGAAGGTACATTTGTAATTTGATATCATTTCTATTTTTCTATAATAATAAGATAGAAATGAGTTGATAATTATACATAATTGTTTATGTCATCCTTTATATTACATATGATTCTTTCTTCATTATGGTATGTTGTGTTTATGAAGGTATACCCTTCATAACCTTCGTCTGAAAATCATTATATCCCAAGGGAAATAATGCTTCGAAGGACGAAGGACTTTAACGTTTAACATTTTTTGTGTTGCCTTGTTCTTAACTCATAGTATTTAAGAACAAGTCTCCAACATTGGCGCCCACCTCCGGTGAACTCACTTCCACTCTTTGAGTTTTGAACACCTTCGGCAATCATAAACCTTCGCTATGGCGCCGAAGAAAGCTTCAGCAACTGGGGCTGCAGCTCTGCAACCGGGGCTACAGCTCTGCAACCGCTGGACCCCAATCAGGAGACTCTCTCCCTTCGGGAGGCCCAAAGTCAGAAGAGGAAGGCTGTCAGCCCGACACCGCAAGAGGATGAGCTAGACCAAGAAATCAGAGACATGGAGATGCTTCATCAACAGGTGCAGAGGAAGAAGGAAAAGATGGCCAGGCTAGCTGAACTGCAAAGGCAGATAGACGAAGCCTCTGAAGAAGTTCGTCATCTTACTCAGGATGAGCAGAACCGAAGGCCTCAGCACAAAGACCTTCATCAGGAGGATTTCTTCAACGAAGACGACTGGTATGAGAATTTCCACCATGGAAATTTTGCTTTTGATGATGCTTCTCCTCTGTCCGCTGAGCTGCAGGCTACACCCTGGCCTCCGTCCTACAAGCCGCCCCAGCTTCCCATATTCGACGGCCATTCAGACCCGAAGCAGTTTTTGATGAGCTACGAAGCAACAGTATCTTCGTATGGTGGCAATACTGCAGTCATGGCAAAATCTTTTGTTATGGCTGTCAGGAGTGTTGCTCAAACCTGGTATTCCTCCCTTCGACCAGGAACGATCACTTCATGGCAAAAGCTGAAGGACATGTTGTTAACCAGCTTCCAAGGGTTTCAGACGAAGCCGGTCACTGCTCAAGCTCTATTCCAGTGCACCCAGGATCATGAAGAATACCTTCAGGCATATGTCCGGAGGTTCTTGCGTTTGAGGGCACAGGCGCCAACAGTGCCCAACGAAATTGTCATTGAGGCCATGATCAAGGGACTTCGGCCAGGACCTTCAGCTCAGTACTTTGCTAGGAAGCCTCCTCAAACTTTGGAGAAGCTGCTCCAGAAGATGGACGAGTATATTCGGGCCGACAATGATTTTCGTCAAAGAAGGGAGGAGGCTTTCAGGTTTTCCGAAATGACCAGGGGCTTCGGAGGAAGATTTTATCCGAGGCATGTCAGGTCAATTCACAACTCTACTCAAAATGATGATAGGGGGAGTCAGCAGCAAAGGCCACAGTGCTCCTCACAGGCTTCGGGGCAACAGCAAAGCTCCTTCCGGCCGCCAGCTCCAAGAGGCAGAGGCGCCAGGGGCTTCGGCGGAAGATTTGGAGATCAACCAAGGAGAACATTTTGCTTGTTCTGTGGTGAAAACAAGGGCCATACCACCAGGATGTGCCATGTTACCATCCAGAAGCAAAAGGAGATAGCCGAAGCTGCAGCACAACAGGGTCAGCGGAAGCAGATCATGCACACTGCTTCGTATCATTCGCCTTATATCCCAGAATATGTAGGCAACCACCCTGCAGTTTCTGTTGCTTCGGCGAGTCAACCTCAAGCTTCCTGGCAACAGCCTCCGCCTCCACCAACGCTGCAACAAGGCCAGCAGCCAGAAGGGGGCCAATATGCTCAACACCAAAGGGACTTCAGAGAACAGTCCGAAGCTCGCACAGTCAATAGCACTGTGCCAGAGTCGAAGCACATTTATTGACAAATATCCTACCTTGATAGTAGTCTTTTCCATTCAGTTTTATTTTCTGTGTAATAAAGGACACTTTTTAAATCTCATGTAATAGTTTCGTTGTCTGCCGCAAGGAAAATATATCTTCTCTACAGGCTTAAGATGTTGAAGCTTAAAGATTTGTGATAGCAAGAAGGACCTTTGAATTATTAAAAATATATTTTAAAAGGCACGACATGAATTCTTCGAAGCAACAAAAAGTCGTTCCAAGGAACGCAGAGTAAGTTTGCTGAAGTTACAAAAAGCCGTTCCAAAGAGAGCGCAGTGTAAGTTTTCTGCTCAAAAGTCATTCCAAAGGGAATGCAGAGCTTACAGCGAAAAATAAACGCTGATACCGCCTAAGTAAAAGGCGAAGCGCGAAAAGTCAACGCGAATACCGCCGAAAGTAAAAGGCGAAGAAGCTCCTAAGGGAGGCTTACAGCGAAAAATAAACGCTGATTCCGCTGAAGTAAAAGGCGAAGAAGCTCCTAAGGGAGGCTTACAGCGAAAAGTCAACGCTGATCTAAATAGATTATGTGTTTTATTGCAGGGATGTGCGTGTATCTTCGGAATAAATACCATTTTACATAGCATAACATCATCACATCATTTCGCATAGCATAAGCATCATACATCATGCTGCATATGGCACAAGAAGGGGACACAATATCGATCTTCGGAAGAATGCTTTGAAAAAGGGAAAATCGTGCTAAGTCACAAAGAGATACAATATTGATCTTCGGAGTGTAGCTTCGGAAAATATATTCACGAAGCTTGGATACTCTTCATCAGAACACTATGGATATCATTGTGATAAATGAAAATTCTTCTTCACGAAGCATGAAAAGAAGGGAAGGTGTTTTTTTCGTCAAAGACTCAAAAACGGTACGTATGTAAAATTTCATGCATCGTAAAGAATTGAACCATAAAAAACAAGTATATTACATACAGAGTTACAAGATATTACACATATTACATTTCAGATGTTTTTACAATAAGCACCTAGTCTTCCCTAAGTACTACTTCCGCAGCTTCGTTCAGGAGTTGATTGACAACTTGATCCATGATAGCTTCAGCCATCTTTTTAATTTCATCGTCTCCTTTCGGGTGAGGGCCCGGAGACGCTTTAGTAGGATCTGAGGGAGGACAGGAAACGGCTACATTGCTATTACAAATTGCGAACGAAGTTTAAAATCAAAAATTACAACACAATAAAAACCATTAGTTAATACCTATTTGCCCTTCGGGCTCTGCGCTTTTTTCAACAGCCTCGGCTACTTTTCTAGCGTCATGGATGCCTTTTTCGCTTTTTTGGATAATTTCTCGGGCCATTTCTCGACCACCATTGTCCCAGATATCGGTGAAAAATTTTCCACCAGCCATACTAGCTTCGGCTGAACGATCTTTTGCATCTTCGAAGGACAAGGTAGCTTCGGATTGCGCTAAAATCTTTATATGTTCGCAGCCCTTTCTCTCCAAAATGGTGGCAATCCCCCTGGCACCCGAAAAAGCGCATATGTCTCCGCGGCTATTTAAAATTTCTTCAAAGGCTTCAGCTTCGTGATTAATCCATTCGATGGCACCTTCGGGGTTGCCTCTTGTAAAGTTTTCTTCGCTAGAGAATGCGCCAACGCTGGCGAAGCTAGCTTTCATTTTCTTAACACACTCCATAGATTTGTCATAGCATCTTTTCTTGGACGAACGAAGCTCTTCGACAGTTCCTTATAAATGATTTGTCCATTGGTCGCTAAGTTCTCGCTTCGTTTCTTCAAGTATGCGTTCTTCTTTAGCTCGGGCTAACTGCTTCCGAAGATCGTCAATCTCGTGCTTTTGAGCTGCAGCTTGTGCTTTAGAGGCAGCTTCGTCCTCCTTTATTTTATCCACCAATGTAACTAGAATTTTGTCCTTTTCTAAGGCTTCGTTTCTTAGTTTGATAACCTCTGTTCGAAGGTTGTTGAAAGCGATTTCATAGCTCTCGTCTTCGGCATTCTTTTGTGCTCTCAGCGCGTTGCTTAGTATTAAACCCTGTATGTAAAACAGTTAGTATAAGAATAAAAGAATAAGATTTCAAATCATAAAGTTTCCAAATGCGCAGATCTCGTACCTTCAGGCTATTATACGCAAGGCTGTCCGCAAGATCGTCCTTTGACATCGCGCAGAGGCCAGCCTCCAGCTTCGGAAACCCCATGCTTCGGGCCATTTCCCGGCAGACGAGTAATTCCTTGTTATCCGGGAGGCAGTATAGGAAATCTTCTTCATTTGTACCATTGAACACTAGTGCCCCCTTCGGATATTTCAATTCTTTGGCATAATGATTAGCTTCAAAAACTTCTTCTTCTGATAACTTCTTCCCCGAAGCATGTCGAACAATATAATCAAGGACTTTGGGGGATGCTTCGGGGGCAACAGTACTGATTTCTTCAACAAGAATTGGCTCCGTCATTTTTTCCTCCTCGGTTTCCAAGGATTTTACCTTCGTGGGCTCTGAAGGCCCAGCTTCAGTCTCAGTTTGTTGTTTTGGAGCTTTAGTATCAAAGATTTCAGTTTCCGCTTCGGAAGTTTCAACAGTCTTCTTCGGAGTCGTGCTTGAGGACTTAATTGTCTCCAGTACATCTAGCACATTGACCATTCTTTTTCTCTTTGGGGTCATTGCCAGGCCCTTTTGGTTTTTTATTGTCTCAACACTTGCTGAAGGACTTAAAATTTCCAATATTTTTGTTCCTTCAGTTCTCGGTTTTTCTGCTTTCTCTACTGAGAGTGCTTCAGCTTTTTCTTCGATCTTCGGCACTAAAGTTGGTTCTTTAATTTCGATGGCCGAAGAGGTTTCACCGGCAAACTCAGGCACTGTAGCTGGTTCAATGTAGCGTGGCCGGTGTGTGAGAACCTTTACCCTTTGTCTCTTCGGCGCTGGCTCGCTGGGAGCGGCTGAAGCAGCTTTCTGTGCAGAAGTTGCGCTTCTTCTTTTTTGGCCCCGCGCTGGATAGTGGTAGTCGGGGTACACGAACCCAATTGCGTCAAACACTCGGTTCAGTCTTTTCTTTTTCCGGCCTCCGAAGGCTGCTGACAATGCAGTATCTTCGGCCTTTGAATAAACCCCAAGTAGTTCATCACTTAAATTTTCAATGCTTTTTTTAGCCAGTCATCATCTGGCTCAACGAATTTATGTCCGAACTTGAAAGCATACTTCAGCCTAATAAGTCCACCTTCGTCAGCCTCCTTTATGGTCTCTTGCGGCATTTCCCATTTTTCCGCGAGCGGCCATACTCTGAAGGCAATGTGCTCTTGGACCAAATCCCTCGTTCCAATAAAAGAGCAAATAACTCCGAAGGCTCTCTGGCATTCTTCGGCAGCTTCATTCATTTCAACCTTCGGCCTCCGTAGGCCGAAGCGTTGCCAAATAGGGCGCATAATTATACCTTTAATATCTTCCCGTGTTTTCAGGTCATTCTTCACATAAAACCATTCTGTCATCCAGTCGCCGGGCCATCTCTTCCGAAAGGTTGGCACGGGACAGCTTGACCCAGACCGAGAGACGAAACTGTAGCAGCCGAAATTATTATGATACTGCTCCTTACCCCAGGGTTTTGTCTCGTATAACAATTCGTGTATGTTGCAGAAACTTTTCGCATCAGGTTCCAGACCTTGGCTTCTCACCGCCCACACGAAGATATTCATCCTTATGATTGCTTCGGGGGTAAGTTGGTGAAGATAGATTTCAAATATTTTCAGCACCTCTACGACAAAGCTGCTCAGGGGAAATCGTAGTCCAGCTTTCAAAAAGCTTCGGAATACTACAACTTCATTTTCCTCAGGGGTCGGACAAGTCTTCTCTCCTTCGTCGGCCCTCACAACGGACAAGTCCCGGAAATATCTTCCCCTCATGTTGACAAGATGATTTTCTTTGATACTTGATTTGCCGAAAACCGCATGGCTTGGTCGCCATGGGCGATCTTCGGAGTCTTCACCACCACTATCCGCATCATAACTATCGTTGTCATCAGTATCTTCAGATAAACCTTCTAAAATCTCTTTGGTGATCTTTTCTGTATTGGTTTTCGACATTGCTTCAAGAAACCCCAGATTTTTCTCTTCAGAGAGACTCAGCTTCATCTCGATAGCAGCCTTTTTATCTTCAGACATCTTCGAAAATGCTAAAAAACTGTTTTCAAAGCCGAAGCTTAAAAACTTAAAAAGCTAAGCAAGTGTTGGTGCGCAAGAGCTAAAAATCGAGTAAGCAAGAGCAGATGGCAAGAAAGCGTACCAACTGAGCTCGTGGTATGCTCTTATTTATACGCCCAGTGCATTGAAAATTGGAAGACCCCGCTTGTCAGTGAATGTTGCTATTCTAGCAAAGGGAAGGTGTTTTTTCGGACCTTCGGCTTAAGGCCTTCGTCCATGTCGCAATCTAAATTTATCACTCTAGCAAATTAATATTGCGAGGGGCTACTGTTGGGGGCCTTCGGCTTCCGAAGGTCCTCAAAACATGATTTAACAATGTTTCTGGAGTATAATGTGTGAACAGGTATCTTCGGACTCGAATCGGTACCACAGTGGGAGAAGCCCAAAGAATACGAAGGTTGACACAGCGCCGAAGCTGTGAGCAGGAAAGCTTCGGTGTGATAGCAGAAAAGGAAACCGACTTAAAGATGAAAAGGCTATTCAAACCTCGGTGGATTACTATAGAATTACCACCAAATGTAAATGGCATATGTGTAATTTTACATGGGCTGTGTCCTGTGCCTATAAATAGGTGAACAGTGCCCCCGTACTGTTCACGCTGACTTGACATTTACTTTTGCGTCACGCTTGTACTTTTACCTTCTTTCGAGCCGAAGGTACATTTGTAATTTGATATCATTTCTATTTTTCTATAATAATAAGATAGAAATGAGTTGATAATTATACATAATTGTTTATGTCATCCTTTATATTACATATGATTCTTTCTTCATTATGGTATGTTGTGTTTATGAAGGTATACCCTTCATAACCTTCGTCTGAAAATCATTATATCCCAAGGAAAATAATGCTTCGAAGGACGAAGGACTTTAACGTTTAACATTTTTTGTGTTGCCTTGTTCTTAACTCATAGTATTTAAGAACAAGTCTCCAACAAGACTATTGTAAGTACTTAAGATAGACTGATGTCATTTTGATTAATAGTGTTTTGATGTTTGATGATCAACATAATTATTTGGACTAACATTATTTACGTAGTTCAAATGATACGACCTGGAATCGAACAAAGGTATAGTGCATGATTTTGCCTTAAACCCCACTTCCCCTCAGCTGCCAAGAAATAAAGGCACGCCGGTACGCGTACTGTCCAGTCGCCGGCCGGAAGAGAATTCATATTTTCATTCAATTCGCTGCATGATGCCTGCACCGTATATACTTCCTCCTCCGTGCACAAAAGAGTACAATTATATTAGCTGTTTGGATCCATGAATTGAAACCAATATCTTTCTCGTTTTATTATTAGATTTATTTCCAATTCCTCTCAACGCATGGAACCAAACAGAGCATTGTTTTTTCCCCCAAATTGTCAAACAGTGTACTTTGGTTTATTACCGCTTCTATGAATTGATTTATTTGGGACGGAGCGAGGGTGTAACTGTTACGTGCACACATGCTTGGCTTGTATCATCGTAACATACCAGCCAGCACTAGGGATGGCAGCGGGTCGGGTAAAGTGCGGGTAAGCCATTTACTCGCCCGCCAGCATATCCGCGTCTCTGGTGTTTACTCGTACCCGCGAGAGCTTGCGGGTAAAATTTTCGACCTGTATCCGTACCCGCAGGATATCCGCGGATATTGGGTAACCCGTTACCCGCCAGAAAATAACATGCGTGTATGTGACCATGTTCATTTCACTAAATGCATCAACAGTTTGACAGACATAATATAATGGCATATAAGGAACATTGATCATCCAGAAACACAAGTCTCAAACATATCCTGATAATGAGTCATTACAATATTTGCTAAGATAAAATGAACGCACATATAAATTCCACACACTATTTGTCTGACTTTGACACGCACAGGTACACAAACAGAAATGCACCATCTAGCAGTACACCAATCCACCATCCAGATTCCAGCGACCAAGTTCCAATAGGCAACAGTCCACCAATCCACCATCCAGCAGTCCATCCATCTCACAAGTCATGGTATAATGGATCATGTATCAATGATTTCAGACTCCAAATTTTCCTAAGAGCAAAGAATACATGTACAGTAAGGTATAGTAAATAAAATAGAGGGAAGAGGCATGTCATCAATGCAGGTTATAGTAATTACCAAGCCTTCTTCTTCATCAAGACATGTCATCAATGCATTAAGAGCTGAAGATTCAGGGCCTAATAGAATAAATCATTCAAAGTTAGTGTGACTGTAAAAAAAAGAAGGGAAACAAAACCAAATGAACTACATGTTATACCTAACATATCAGCTCGAGACCAAGCTTACATACACATTAAAGCTTCCACCATGTTTGGGGCAAGTCTGCTACGGTGTGGGTTAATGATTCTCCCACTAGTACTAAAGACGGACTCGGATGCAACTGTTGTCACAGGAATTGATAGGATATCTCGAGCAAGCTTTCTCAAAGTAGTATACTTCAACCCTCCAACTTTCCACCAATCAATGACATCCAATTCAAGAGTTCTTGGCAGCATATCCTCTTCCAAGTACATATCCAATTTTGTGCACACAAAAGATGTCGGCACAGTTTGTTCAGAAGCCATGTACTTATCAAATATTTCATTCACCTCAGCATCACCCTCATTTAGTTCTTTATTGCTACTACCACCAGCCACAATACCATCAGTTGCACCAAAACCTTCCATGGAACCTTCAAATTCCTTCACTAAATCTATCAACAAATCTTTAATTTTCTTTACTTCTCCAAACATATCCTCAGGTCCATATATTTGGGTGTACATGGCATACAAGAACTTCATTTTACGTCGAGGATCTAGAACGGTGGCAACATCCATCAGACCATGAACATCCATCCAATACTTCATAAACTTTTCCTTCATGGCTGCTGACATGCTTTCTATGATAGAGTTGTCACTAGCTTCCCACTTTTGAATGGCCAGATAAATACCACACACTTTGGGGAAAAATAAGTTTGATGTGACATAAGAAGTACCAGATAGTAATTCAGTTGTATCATAGAACAACTTTAACCTATCACATAGATACCTAGCAAATTCCCAATCTTGGTCTGTAGGTCGAAAAGAAAAACATAATTTTTCTTTCTTTGCAAGGCGATCAAACACATGTATGTAATTCAGTGCAACATTAAGCATTAGGTACGTAGAATTCCATCTTGTTTTAACATCAAGAGCTATTTTTTATCATATTTAATGCCTTCTTGTAAAACAGCCCTTTCAAATCGTTCATGTCTTTTGGGTGTGGCTGACCAAAAGGCGATAGTTTCACGGATCCTCCCTATTGCCTCTTCTACTACTTTTACACCCATTGCATCTTTTGCACCCAATCCATCTTTCACAATAAGATTGATGATATGTGCAGCACAACGCATGTGCATCAATTTACCCCTAAGCATATGAGAGGAGAGAGGCATCTTATCTTGCATTTCTTTCATAACATTGTCATTGGTGCTGCAGTTGTCAAGAGTGACCGTCGAGACCTTCTTGTCAATATGCCAATCCAGCAGTACATCATGAAGCACTTCACTTATAACCTCAGCTATGTGTGCATGTGGTACATACAAGAACCTATGAGTATAATGGCAAAAAACAAGAGATCATATTACTATACAAGTCACAACCAAAGGTAGTGCAACGAAGAAAGTTATTATTACCTTAAAAGATAGTTTTTTAGATTCCAACTCTCATCGATATAGTGAACAGTCACATCCATGTACCCTTTTTCTGATGGTTTGTTGTCCACATATCTGCGGTGACAGCAATACGAGATCCCAGTTGCTGGAACTGATGCACCATGGATACCTTTTGCACTTGGTACATGTCCAAAATATCCTTTCTAATTGTATTTCTTGACATAACCTTAAATAAAGGTTGCAATGTGTCGGCGTTTCGAGACCGGGGGGTCCCTAAGCCGACGAGTGAATGTCGTCGCGTGCCCCAGCCCAGATGGGTCGACGCGAGGCCGAGCGCGAAGGGGGGAAAGTGAGGCGGCCGGAGACCGGCGTGAGAGAGGTGGGAATCCCGCGGCCTTCGTGTTCGTCCCGCGCCCAGGTTGGGTGCGCTTGTAGTAGGGGGTTACAAGCGTCCACGCGGGAGAGGGAGCGAGCGGCCTCACGCGAGCGCCTGTCTCGTCCTCGTCCCCGCGCGGCCAACCTTCTCTAAGAGGGCCCTGGTCCTTCCTTTTATAGGCGTAAGGAGAGGATCCAGGTGTACAATGGGGGGTGCAGCAGAGTGCTACGTGTCTAGCGGAGGAGAGCTAGCGCCCTAAGTACATGTCGTTGTGGCAGCCAGAGAGATTTTGGCACCCAGCTGGTGTGATGTCGTGGCCGTCGGAGGAGCGATGGAGCCTGGCGGAGGGACAGATGTCGGAGCTGTTGAGTCCTTGCTGACGTCCTCTTGCTTCCGTAAGGGGGCTGAGAGCCGCCGTCGTCACAGAGTACGCGGGGCGCCATCATTGCCCATCTGGCGGAGCGAGCCAGATGGGACGCCGGTCTTGTTCCCCGTGGCCCGAGTCAGCTCGGGGTAGGGTGATGATGGCGCCTCCTGTTGACGTGGCCGGTCTGTGCCCTAGGTTGGGCGATGTGGAAGCTCCTCCGAAGCCGAGGTCGAGTCTGTCTTCCGTGGCCAAGGTCGAGTCCGAGCCCCTGGGTCGGGCGAGGCGGAGACCGTCAGCTGAGGCCAGGGCGGAGTCCGAGCCCTGGGGTCGGGCGAAGCGGAGTTCATCGTCTTCCGGGACTTAGCCCGAGTCCGAGCCCTGGGTCGGACGGAGCGGAGTTCGCCGTCTTCCGGGACTTAGCCCGAGTCCGAGCCCTGGGTCGGGCGGAGCGGAGTTCGCCGTCTTCCGGGACTTAGCCCGAGTCCGAGCCCTGGGTCGGGCGGAGCGGAGTTCGCCGTCTTCCGAGACTTAGCCCGAGTCCGAGCCCTGGGTCGGGCGGAGCGGAGTTCGCCGTCTTCCGGGACTTAGCCCGAGTCCGAGCCCTGGGTCGGGCGAAGCAGAGCTTCCTATGGTGCCTTCGGCCGGGCCTGACTGCCTGTCAACCTCACTCTGTCAAGTGGCACCGCAGTCAGAGCGGCGCAGGCGGCGCTGTCCTTCTGTCAGGCCGGTCAGTGGAGCGGCGAAGTGACGGCGGTCACTTCGGCTCCGCCAGCTGGGGGGCGCGCGTCAGGATAAAGGTGTCAGGCCACCTTTGCATTAAATGCTCCTGCGATTTGGTCGGTCAGTGCGGCGATTTGGTCAGGGTTGCTTCTTGGCGAAGATAGGGCCTCGGGCGAGCCGGAAATATATTCGCCGCTGGAGGGGGGCCTCGGGCGAGACGGAAATCCTCCGGGGTCGGCTGCCCTTGTCCGAGGCTAGGCTCGGGCGAGGCATGATCGAGTCCCTCGAATGGACTGATCCCTGACTTAATCTCACCCATCAGGCCTTTGCAACTTTATGCTGATGGGGGTTACCAGCTGAGAATTAGGAGCCTTGAGGATACCCCTAATTATGGTCCCCGACACAATGCAGCACAAAACCTTCTAAAACCAACATGCTCAACAATAGAAAGTGGGTACTCATGAACACATATCATCAATGCGAGTTCTTTCCTAGCAACACCTTGATCAAACACATACTTCTCCAATAGAACATTTCCATCTTGTGTTTTAGATAATTTCAAAGTGGACTGTTTTAGACCTTTTCTAGTTTGCCGAGATTCACAGCTATTTACGTGGCTACGCAAATGACTTGTACCATTTCTAAATACAGCTGATAGTGTTTTGTGACACCAATTGCATTTAGCTTTCCAAGTACCACCTACACAGACTCTTTCAAAGTCTTTTCATACATCAGATTTAAGCTTCCTTTTACTACCAACCCTAACATCCTCATCTATTTCAACAGCATCAGTGTTGGTGGTACCAGTACCTTGACCATCAGTAGGAGTAGGCGCTATTACATCAGATGGTGTAGGAGTAGGATCTCGTGGCGTAGATGATGGAGTTGGAGCTCTAGAATCGCGTCGACCACCACCACTAGCAGGTCCAGCACCACTGGCACTGTCTCCCGGAGTTGACATTACAAATAGAAATCAAAAAACCTGAAATGGATTAACAAGTCCATGAACGTAGATGCATATTCTGCCCGCGGGAGTAGGATCTCGTGGCGTCCAGAATGGATTAACAAGCAAACAAGGGAGTATTTGACTTCACTTATAACCTCAGCTTGTCGCCGCCGCCGCCAAGGGAGTGAGGGCCTGAGGGAGAGCCGGAGAGGGTCGGCCGCCTGCACGGCTGCACTGCTGACCTGGCCTCTGGCGGTCTGCCGCCGGCCGTGAGCCCGTGAGCCGTGACGGCCTGCACTGCCGCCTGCTGGTCTGGTGTGGTGGCGCCTGGCGGTCTGCCGCCCGCCGTGAGCACGAGATAGGGAGTGGCCACTGGCCAGCCGCCAACGTGAGTACGTGACCGCGTGAGAGGAGAGTGAGGATTAGAGATTTAGGGTTTTAGCCTTTGGGGATATTTGATGGGCCGACTGAGAATTGGGCCGGACCAGGGGATGTTTTTGTGGGCTAATAAATTAAGCGGGTAACGGGTAATACCCGCGGGCGAAATTTTATATCCGCCAATTACCCGCGGGTGAGAAGTGTTGTACGTATCCTTACCCGTGGGCGAGATTTTTTACCCGTATCCATGCCCATCGGGTACGGAACCCACGGATATCCGTGCCCGCGGGCAGAATTGCCATCCCTAGCCAGCACGGCGCAGCTAGCAGAGGTTGTGCAGTTAGTCAGCCGCATTGTCACACCCGGTTTTAGAAGGCAAACCGAATGCGAACCATGTACGTGCCAGGATCAGTTATTCACGTACACAGCAGTTACATAACATGGACATCATCACACAGTGCTCAAAATAGTATTAAAAGGGAATAATAGTTGATTACATCATGCGTCTGAGACGTCCATATAGTTCTTACAATAAATCAAAGTGCGGAAAAGAAACGTAGATAACTGCGGCCTTCACAGGCAGCCGACTGGGGGTTGCCGCTAACCCACACCTAGAACTCGTCGTAGTCTTGGAACTCCTGGAAGTCTCCTTCCACAGCTTCATCTTCGCCTGAGCAGTGGTTGCAATGCTGACAACCTGGGGGGGGTTTGGTGTGTAGAGCAAGAGTGAGTACACATCAACATACTCAGCAAGTATCCTGTTTGGCTGTAGTGGACTAGCTTTATGTGGGGATAAGTCAAGCAGTTGCTTTTAGTTGGTCAGATTATTACTTACTAGTAGAAAGCCAAGTTTTAGCATTAACCCAAGTTATTAACCCGATGTACCCTTTCCAAACGGAAAGAATACCACTTACCAGCACCATAGTCATAACCAAAACCATCAATCTCATAACCACCTGTACCAAAGTATCTCTGATCAAGTACCACTAATCACTGGAGCTCCCTTGGCCGCTCATAACCGTGAGCACGGCTGATATATCAGTTTTCAAACACTCTGCAGAGGTTGTGCACTTTACCCACAAGCCGTGATTCCCATTCTGCCCGGAGATCATGACTCTCCATTGATCACTACCAAGGTGACCCAGCAGGGCATCACTACGTAGCCTTTACAAAGATTCCCCGGGGCTGTAGCCACCCGTTAGGTTTCCTAAATGTACCGCACTCCTCCCCAAGGGACAAATCAACCTTGGCAGAGCGAGCCGCATACACCGAGCCCCATTGACGGCACGACGGCTAAGTGAACTACACCCCAGATCCTCTAATTATTCAGCTAAGGGCACCCCATTCTACCCTCATGGTTGCACTGTTTTCCCGGGCGGTCATCCATAGAACAGGTCCTTACGGAGAGGCACTCGAGAAACCGCTCGAGCCCCCTTGAAGGTCACAAGTACAACATCATAATAAGAGAAGGGAAAACAGCGTATCATAGATAATCTCATCATGTTCATTGATTAGAGTTTGAGCAATAGCATAAAGCTAAACAGTAATAATCCAACCCAAATAGGTAATCAAGGACAGGGATAACAAAAGCTAGTCAAACCTTAGGTATAAATATGTAAAGCGGGAGGTGAATTAAAGAATGAATAGGACAGAGATAGGTCAAGGGACACTTGCCTCCACCAACCGACTGCTGCTCAGGGGCTTCTCCTGCGAGTTCCTCGGGCTCTTCAACCGGATCGTTCTCTATGCGAGCGCAAACATACATACATTCACATATTTAATACAAAAGAACAGTACACCATACAATAGAATGCAATAAGTAAACAGACGTTCTACGCGGGCTCGCGAGTACGGTTAAGAGAGAAAGAGGAAAAGACAGTCGAGAAACGATCACGTTACATGATTATAAATTAACTACTCGCTTAATGGAAGGAAATTTAATGTAGACACTATGTTTAGCGTAAAGTAAAGTCATGTTTCATGTCTAATTATTATAAGCAGGTGGAGATAAACAAAAAGATGGTCGCGTGGCGAGACGCGCGACAAAGCTCTCTAAAACAAATTAAGAAGTTAACGACTCGTCGCGCGACCGAGCACGCAACGAGACACTTCGCCTTAGTTATGAGGAGACGTTAAGCGTCGCGCGACGAAGCGCACGACGGCATACGTCGACTAAACTGAGTCCAAAGTGGAACGTCGCGTGAATACACACGCGGCGTTACACCTTAAACAACCTGAAACAAAAAATGAATCGTCGCGCGACGAAGCGCACGACGCAACACAAGATAGAATCTGAATTTAGACAAATCCGTCGCGCGGCGAAGCGCGCGACGCAACACGCTAATTAACGAATAATCACCGCGAGCGCGGGCGAGCGAAGATACGGTCGGGCGAGGCCGGGACGGGGGAACGGGCGGGCGAGCTGGGGCCAGGGCGGTTGAACCAGCCAGGGGGCGGTTGAACCGGCCAGGGGCGGCCGAGGCCGGGCGGGCACGGGGGCGGCCGAGCCGGGCGGGCACGGGGCAGGGTGCGGGGGCGGCCGAGCTGGGTGGCGGGATCGCCACCGCGCGCGGGGGAGGGGCGGGGAGCGCCGCCGGGCGGGCAGGGGCGAGCGGGCGCCGCCGCGGGCGAGCAGGGGCGGGCGAGCGCCGCCGCGGGCCAGGGGAGGGCGGGCGCCGCCACGCGGGGCCGGGCAGGGGGCGGGCGGGATCGCCGCCGCGGGGAGGGGCAGGGGGCGGGCGCCGCCGCGCCGGGGAGGGGTCGAGCGGGGGGGGGGGGGGGGGGGGGGGGGGGGGGGGGGGGGGGAAGGCCGGGGACGGGGAGCCGAGCGCCGCCGCGGGAGGGAGGCCGGGCGGGCGAGCCGGGGGCGGGCGCCGAGCGCCGCCGCGGGGAGGGCGAGCGGGCGGGCCGAGCGCCGCCGCGGGAGGGGCCGAGCGGGCGGGCAGGGGCGCCGCCGCGGGGAGGGGCCGAGCGGGCGGGCAGGGGCGCCGCCGCGCCGGGCAGGGACGGGGTCGGGCGCGGGCAGGGGGAAGAGGGAGGGTGCGCGCGCGGGGGAGAAGAGGAGGGAGAGAGAGAGAGAGAGAGGAGAAGGGGAGGGGAGGGGAGCTCACCTCGGGGTCCAAAATCCGGTGATCGCCGTCTCCAAATCCTAGGGCACCACAGGGAGAGAGAGGTGGAAGAGGGAGAGGAGAGGTTGTTGCGCGGGAGATCCAAATGAGAGAGAGAGAGGGGAGGGGGCGCAGAGGGGGGGGGGGGGGTTTGGGCGCCAGGGGCGCGCAGGCCGGGGCGGGCCGGGCCGGCTGGGCTGGACTAGATTGGGCTGGGCCGGGCCACTTCGCGGATCGAAAACCCACGACGAGCGCGACCACTAAACGGAATTAAATCGCGAACCGAAATCCGGAACGGAACGAGACGAACACTCATCATCAGACAAAGAAATGTGCTTCGGCATGATGCAACACCCATGACACTTAGGTTTTGGTTTATACATGACACGGACACATGCCGCTATACTGGTTTGAAATTGGGAAGAAGGAGCAAACGGGGAAAGAGAAAAGAGAGTAACGCCCGAATTTGGTGAGAGAAAAGAAGAAAAAAATTCTACCCCCAAATTCAGGGCGTTACAAACCTATCCCCCTTAAAAGAATCTCGCCCTCGAGATTCAGGGTTGGCTAGCAAAGAGCTCAGGGTATTTAGCCATCAGATCATCTTCACGCTCCCAGGTTGCTTCTTCCTCAGAGTGATGGTTCCATTTGACCTTGCACATTCTGATGGTCTTCCTTCGGGTGACTCTGTCTGCAATCTCAAGGATTTGCACTGGCTTCTCAACGTAGGTCAAGTCCTCCTGGACTTCAAGACCTTCCACTGGCAACTGCTCTTCTGGTACACGCAAGCACATCTTCAACTGAGACACATGAAAGACATCATGCACAACAGACAAATTTTCGGGCAAACTGAGCTGATAGGCCACTTCTCCACGTCTTGCAAGAATCTGATACGGGCCAATGTAGCGGGGTGCTAGCTTGCCTTTCACTCCGAATCTTCTGACTCCTCTGATCGGTGACACTTTCAGATAGACAAAGTCTCCGAGTTCGAAACTCAGCTCTCTTCTTCTTGTGTCTGCATAGCTTTGCTGCCTCGATTGCGCTATCTTCAGATTCTCTCGGACCATCTTGATGTTCTCTTCGGCTTCAAGCAAAATGTCTGGCCCAAACACTTGCTTCTCTCCAGGCTGATCCCATTGCAACGGAGTTCTGCAACTCCTTCCATAGAGCGCCTGAAATGGTGACATCTTCAAACTGGCCTGGTAACTGTTGTTATAGGAAAACTCTGCGTAAGGCAATCTCTTATCCCATCCGGACTGATCTTGCAACGCATAGGCTCTCAACATGTCTTCAAGAATTTGATTGGTCCTTTCGGTCTGACCATCCGTCTGCGGATGATAAGCTGAACTGAAATTCAGATGCGTGCCCAAGGCTTCATGCAACTGCTGCCAGAAATGAGAGGTGAACTGCGTTCCTCTGTCTGACACTATCTTCTTTGGCACACCATGAAGACAAACGATCCGAGACATATACAACTCTGCCAATACTGCACTGCTGTAGTTGGTCTTGACAGGTATGAAGTGGGCTGACTTGGTCAAGCGGTCCACTACTACCCAAATGGAATCGTAGCCGGCTCGAGTGCGAGGCAATCCGACTATGAAATCCATACCAATTTCATCCCATTTCCACTGAGGGATCTGTAACGGTTGCAACAATCCAGCAGGTCTCTGGTGCTCTGCCTTAATTCTTCGACAACTATCGCACATAGCCACATGCTCTGCGATTTCCCTCTTCATTCCGTACCACCAGAATTTCTTCTTCAGATCCTGATACATCTTCTCACTGCCAGGGTGAATCGAATAGGCTGTCTCATGAGCTTCCTTAAGGATCAACTCCCGAATAGACTGGACATTGGGAACACACAAGCGGTCTTTGAACCATATCACGCCTTCTGCATCCTCTCGAAAATCTTTGCCTTTGCCATCTAGAATCAGTCGCCGAATCTCACTGATCTTCTCATCATTCTTCTGCGCTTCTTTGATTTCGCGCTCCAAGGTAGGTTCCAACTCAACTGTGACTCCTCGCGAATTGTTCAGAAATCCGAGACTCAACCTGTCAAACTCCTTGGCCAACTCATAAGGCATCGGACGAGCAACCATCAGATTGACTTGACTCTTTCTGCTCAAAGCATCTGCCACTACGTTTGCTTTGCCTGGATGGTAATGAATCTCCAACTCATAGTCTTTGATCAACTCTAACCATCTTCGTTGCCTCATGTTCAACTCTGACTGAGTGAATATATACTTCAGACTCTTATGATCTGTGTAAACATCACATTTCTGTCCATACAGATAGTGCCTCCATGACTTTAGTGCATGAACCACTGCTGCCAACTCTAGGTCATGGATTGGGTAGTTCTTCTCATGAACCTTCAACTGTCGGGACGAGTAAGCCACAACTCTTCCCTCTTGCATCAACACGCATCCCAAACCTGTGTAACAAGCATCACAATACACCGAAAAGGGCTTGTGCACATCAGGCAAGACTAGGACAGGCGCTGTAGTCAACTTCTCTTTCAGCGCTTCAAAGGCCTCTTGGCATTTCTGGGTCCACTTGAACTCAACTTTGTTGCCTAGCAACGCTGTCATTGGTTTCGCAATCTTTGAAAACCCTTCAATGAATCGCCGATAATACCCAGCCATTCCAATGAAGCTCTTGATTCCTCGAGCATCTGTTGGCGCTTTCCAGTTCAAAATGTCTGCCACTTTCTTCGGATCAACAGCCAATCCTTCTTTGTTGATTATGTGACCCAAGAACAGGACCTCACTGATCCAGAACTCACACTTGCTCAACTTTGCATACAACTGATGCTCTCGCAATCTCTGCAATACCATCTTCAAATGATCTGCATGCTCTTCTTCGCTTTGAGAATAAACCAGAATGTCATCAATGAATACCACCACAAACTTATCGAGATAATCCATGAATACACTATTCATCAAGTTCATGAAGAACGCTGGCGCATTGGTCAAACCAAAAGACATCACTGTGAACTCATACAAACCATACTTGGAAATGAATGCCGTCTTCGGAATGTCCGAAGGTCGGATCCTGAGCTGATGATAACCTGACCTCAGATCAATCTTGGAGAACACACTGGCTCCTCTCAACTGGTCGAACAGATCTTCTATTCTGGGCAAGGGATACTTGTTCTTGATCGTGACCTCATTCAAAGCTCGATAATCAATACACATCCTCTTGGTGCCATCTTTCTTTTCCACAAATAGGACAGGGGCGGCCCAAGGCGAGGTGCTTGGCCGAATGTAACCTTTCTCTGACAGCTCATCAATTTGCTTCTTAAGTTCATCCAACTCTGGTCCGGATATTCTGTAAGCTCTCTTGAAGATAGGGGCGGTTCCAGGAAGAAGCTCTATAGCAAACTCAACTTTCCGCTCTGGTGGCATACCCGGTAAGTCTTTGGAAACACATCTGGGAACTCAGACACAACCTTGATACTCTCAATTGGGTCTGCTTCACTGCTATCAATGGCCATCTGATAACAACTTCCTTTCTTTGGCTCAGGCTGGACTAACTCGGTCACCACTTCCTCTCCTAGTGGAGACACCAACTTGATTGTCCTTTTATCACAGCTGATAACTGCCTGATACTTATCTAGCCAATTCATCCCTAGGATGACATCTATTCCCTGAGTACCCATTACTATAAGGTTGGCGGGAAACGCTATCCCCCTTATTTCCACACTTATATTCAAACAAATGCTATCGGCTCGAATTCTACCACCGGCTGAGTCAATTTAAATGGGGGTTGACATGGTAGTAATTGGAAGATTATGTGCTTCTACCCATGATGCAGTAATGAAAGAATGCGTTGCTCCAGTATCAAATAACACTTCTGCAATATGGGAGTCGACTGGGAACATACCTACTATCATGCCGGGGGTCTCCTGAACTGCTTCAGCCTCCAAGTGGTTCAGTCTTCCATGATTATAGCGCGGCTGAGGGCGATTGCCTGCTCCAGGCTGAGGCACATTCTGCTTTGCTGGGGCATTGGGGCCTGACTGCTGCTGGGCTGCCTTCTTCGGACATTGCATCACCCAGTGGCCTTGCTCTCCACAGTGGAAACATGCTCTGTTTCCAACCTAAGCTGGTGCTGCCTGACTGTTCTGCTGGTTTGCTGGGGCAGGAAGACGAGGTGCCTGCTGATTCTGCCTCTGAAACTGACCTCCTGACTGATTGTTCTGACGGTTCTGATACTGATGCTGAGGGTACTGCCTTTGGAACTGCTGATGCTGCTGAGGTGGACGCTGGTTTTGCCTGAACTGCTGAGGTTGATTGCCTGAGAAACGAGGACGATTGCTGCTTCCAGGCTGGGGTCCACTGATCTTGCGCTTACGATCTTCCATCTCCTTACGCTTTCTTTCTGTCATGATTGCTCTGTCAATCAGGTGCTGGAATGTCGGGAAGGTGTGATTCATCAGTTGGTACTGCAGAGGGTCAACCAAGCCTCTCAGGAAACGGTACTGCCGCTTGGCGTCAGTGTTGGCATCTTCAGGAGCATAGCGAGACAATTGCAGAAATCTGTCTCGGTATTCACTGACAGACGATGACCCTTGCTTGAGAGCCAGGAACTCCTCTTTCTTCACTGTCATCAGACCTGCAGGAACATGGTACTGACGAAAGCTACCTCTGAACTCTTCCCAGGTGATGGCGTCAGGGTGGGCATGGGTGGCGAGGTAAGACTCCCACCATGACTGGGCTGCTCCTCTCAACAGACGGGGACCATACAAGACTTTCTCCCTGTCATCGCACTGAGCGGTATGCAACTCCCGCTCCACAGTGCGCAGCCAATCTTCAGCATCCATGGGGTCAGAAGAATGAGCGAACGTTGGTGGATGACCTCTCATGAATTCAGCACGCTTGTCTCTAGGCATCTGAGGCATCTGAGGCTGAGGTGGGGCCTGCTGTTGTTGCTGCTGCTGCTGCTGAATGGCGGCCAAAGTCTGACCGATGGCTTGAACTGCCTGAGTCTGCATCAGAAACATCTGCTCGATGGACATCGGGGGCGGGGGCGGCAGGTGCTGCTGCTGGGGCACCTCATCCTGCGGAGCGGCTCGCTCCTGTTGAGCACGCCTTCCTCCTCTGCGCCTGTTCTCTGACATCTGCAGAATGCAACCACACATCAGAACTGATCTGGCAAATCTTGCAGCATAAGGAAAGAGAATAGAATTCTTCAACAGCACTGAACAGATGAGCATCTTCACTGATCTCCAACACAGACCACACAGCTTCTCAGATAAAGAGGAAAGTGGAATAAAAGGTTTCCCAACTATATAACTAACTTTATTAACATAATAGATAAACCAAAATGCAGGGGATACCCACACTCTGGTGACAGTCATTACAAAGATCCAAACCAAACATAGTTCATCATGACAAACATAAATGCACAGGATATAGCAAACTACCCTGTCTAACTAAGACTAACTAAGACCGAGACTAACGCTAAGACTGAAGCTTCTATGTATATATTTCGTATTAATTACAAGATCCAACTCTAACGATCTATGGTTCTAGAGTTATCTTGGTCTTGCAGTCGGGATTGCCATAAGACTGGTGTCCACGCTGAGGTGAGCGGTACGGGTGCTGAGTCCCGACGGGAGCGGGGGAACCACCATCCAGGTGACGACGTTCCGCGCGCTCAGCCCGCAGCAGGGCGATCTCAGCACGAGCCCTACTCAGCTCATCTAGTGCATGGTCCAGCTCCGTGTTTAGCACGGCGGCTAGGTTGACTGTGCTGCTCAACCTAGGATTGCCCTCACCGACAGGTGAGACAATCACGCCTCCTGTGCTGCCGGATGGACGGCGGGGGTAATACTTCAGGTCGAGACCGTCAGCTGCCCCACCGAAAACCGAGCAGTAGTGCGAAAGCGCACGCCGTGCAGCATCTTGCATGGCTGCCTCAGCTGAGTCCCGCTCAGAGATAGAATAGTGCTCTGAGCAGACCTCAGCACCCTGGAGACTGTTCTCCGGGCAGCGCACCAAGCAGGTTGCCTCCTAGCGGTCCGGGTAGACCCCGCGACTGTGCTGGTAGACCACACAGCGATACTCGACGGACCAAGTATGTCGGTCAAATGCCCGACGTAGCAGGGTGTCGAGCGCATCGTGGAAGTGACACCCGCGAGCAGCGTCGCGAGTGATGGGTCGAGCAACCCATCCTTCCGGCTCAAGGTTAGCAGAGAAGTCGGTGTCGTGGCTTGAGCTGTCGTCGCCTCCTCCGTCGTCTGGGTCTCCTCCAGCAGCTACTCCAGAAGCTGGGACGCCCAGTGGTGGTGCAGGGGGCGACTCCAGAGGAAGCACAGGGGAGAAGCTCCTCACAGACTCTATCTCCTGGTGGAGCGAGAAAGAAGAGCCCTACTGCTCCTGTCGTCGACGTTCCTGCTCCTCATGCAGGCGGTGGTGCAGTCTCTCCAAGTGGCTGGACTGTCCGGCCACGGGACGGCGAAGCGGACGCTCAGCAAGGCGGGAGGGTAAGAAGGGGATGACGGACTTACGTGCAGTGTGTCTAAGTCGAGCCATCTACAAAAGACATCGCAAGCAAAAGGGTGAGAACAGAATTAATAGGACCAGCAAATAATGAATCATGAGTGTATGAAGGATTAGAATAAAACATGATTTTCAGCAAGGTATAATATATAGTAGAACATAGGTTTGGTCGGTATGACCAACTTTTGAAGGGATATCAAAGTCAAGGCAGAGACAGAGGTCTATAGTCCTTAGAACGACCATTCTACTCTAGGTTAGCGGTCCTACAGTCAGCACGGCTTTGATACCACTTATGTCACACCCGGTTTTAGAAGGCAAACCGAATGCGAACCATGTACGTGCCAGGATCAGTTATTCACGTACACAGCAGTTACATAACATGGACATCATCACACAGTGCTCAAAATAGTATTAAAAGAGAATAATAGTTGATTACATCATGCGTCTGAGACGTCCATATAGTTCTTACAATAAATCAAAGTGCGGAAAAGAAACGTAGATAACTGCGGCCTTCACAGGCAGCCGACTGGGGGTTGCCGCTAACCCACACCTAGAACTCGTCGTAGTCTTGGAACTCCTGGAAGTCTCCTTCCACAGCTTCATCTTCGCCTGAGCAGTGGTTGCAATGCTGACAACCTGGGGGGGGTTTGGTGTGTAGAGCAAGGGTGAGTACACATCAACATACTCAGCAAGTATCCTGTTTGGCTGTAGTGGACTAGCTTTATGTGGGGATAAGTCAAGCAGTTGCTTTTAGTTGGTCAGATTATTACTTACTAGTAGAAAGCCAAGTTTTAGCATTAACCCAAGTTATTAACCCGATGTACCCTTTCCAAACGGAAAGAATACCACTTACCAGCACCATAGTCATAACCAAAACCATCAATCTCATAACCACCTGTACCAAAGTATCTCTGATCAAGTACCACTAATCACTGGAGCTCCCTTGGCCGCTCATAACCGTGAGCACGGCTGATATATCAGTTTTCAAACACTCTGCAGAGGTTGTGCACTTTACCCACAAGCCGTGATTCCCATTCTGCCCGGAGATCATGACTCTCCATTGATCACTACCAAGGTGACCCAGCAGGGCATCACTACGTAGCCTTTACAAAGATTCCCCGGGGCTGTAGCCACCCGTTAGGTTTCCTAAATGTACCGCACTCCTCCCCAAGGGACAAATCAACCTTGGCAGAGCGAGCCGCATACACCGAGCCCCATTGACGGCACGACGGCTAAGTGAACTACACCCCGGATCCTCTAATTATTCAGCTAAGGGCACCCCATTCTACCCTCATGGTTGCACTGTTTTCCCGGGCGGTCATCCATAGAACAGGTCCTTACGGAGAGGCACTCGAGAAACCGCTCGAGCCCCCTTGAAGGTCACAAGTACAACATCATAATAAGAGAAAGGAAAACAGCGTATCATAGATAATCTCATCATGTTCATTGATTAGAGTTTGAGCAATAGCATAAAGCTAAACAGTAATAATCCAACCCAAATAGGTAATCAAGGACAGGGATAACAAAAGCTAGTCAAACCTTAGGTATAAATATGTAAAGCGGGAGGTGAATTAAAGAATGAATAGGACAGAGATAGGTCAAGGGACACTTGCCTCCACCAACCGACTGCTGCTCAGGGGCTTCTCCTGCGAGTTCCTCGGGCTCTTCAACCGGATCGTTCTCTATGCGAGCGCAAACATACATACATCCACATATTTAATACAAAAGAACAGTACACCATACAATAGAATGCAATAAGTAAACAGACGTTCTACGCGGGCTCGCGAGTACGGTTAAGAGAGAAAGAGGAAAAGACAGTCGAGAAACGATCACGTTACATGATTATAAATTAACTACTCGCTTAATGGAAGGAAATTTAATGTAGACACTATGTTTAGCGTAAAGTAAAGCCATGTTTCATGTCTAATTATTATAAGCAGGTGGAGATAAACAAAAAGATGGTCGCGTGGCGAGACGCGCGACAAAGCTCTCTAAAACAAATTAAGAAGTTAACGACTCGTCGCGCGACCGAGCACGCAACGAGACACTTCGCCTTAGTTACGAGGAGACGTTAAGCGTCGCGCGACGAAGCGCACGACGGCATACGTCGACTAAACTGAGTCCAAAGTGGAACGTCGCGTGAATACACACGCGGCGTTACACCTTAAACAACCTGAAACAAAAAATGGATCGTCGCGCGACGAAGCGCACGACGCAACACAAGATAGAATCTGAATTTAGACAAATCTGTCGCGCGGCGAAGCGCGCGACGCAACACGCTAATTAACGAATAATCACCGCGAGCGCGGGCGAGCGAAGATACGGTCGGGCGAGGCCGGGACGGGGGAACGGGCGGGCGAGCTGGGGCCAGGGCGGTTGAACCAGCCAGGGGCGGCCGAGGCCGGGCGGGCACGGGGCAGGGTGCGGGGGCGGCCGAGCTGGGTGGCGGGATCGCCACCGCGCGCGGGGGAGGGGCGGGGAGCGCCGCCGGGCGGGCAGGGGCGAGCGGGCGCCGCCGCGGGCGAGCAGGGGCGGGCGAGCGCCGCCGCGGGCCAGGGGAGGGCGGGCGCCGCCACGCGGGGCCGGGCAGGGGGCGGGCGGGATCGCCGCCGCGGGGAGGGGCAGGGGGCGGGCGCCGCCGCGCCGGGGAGGGGTCGAGCGGGGGGGAGGCCGGGGACGGGGAGCCGAGCGCCGCCGCGGGAGGGAGGCCGGGCGGGCGAGCCGGGGGCGGGCGCCGAGCGCCGCCGCGGGGAGGGCGAGCGGGCGGGCCGAGCGCCGCCGCGGGAGGGGCCGAGCGGGCGGGCAGGGGCGCCGCCGCGGGGAGGGGCCGAGCGGGCGGGCAGGGGCGCCGCCGCGCCGGGCAGGGACGGGGTCGGGCGCGGGCAGGGGGAAGAGGGAGGGTGCGCGCGGGGGGGAGAAGAGGAGGGAGAGAGAGAGAGGAGAAGGGGAGGGGAGGGGAGCTCACCTCGGGGTCCAAAATCCGGTGATCGCCGTCTCCAAATCCTAGGGCACCACGGGGAGAGAGAGGTGGAAGAGGGAGAGGAGAGGTTGTTGCGCGGGAGATCCAAATGAGAGAGAGAGAGGGGAGGGGGCGCAGGGGGGGTTTGGGCGCCAGGGGCGCGCAGGCCGGGGCGGGCCGGGCCGGCTGGGCTGGACTAGATTGGGCTGGGCCGGGCCACTTCGCGGATCGAAAACCCACGACGAGCGCGACCACTAAACGGAATTAAATCGCGAACCGAAATCCGGAACGGAACGAGACGAACACTCATCATCAGACAAAGAAATGTGCTTCGGCATGATGCAACACCCATGACACTTAGGTTTTGGTTTATACATGACACGGACACATGCCGCTATACTGGTTTGAAATTGGGAAGAAGGAGCAAACGGGGAAAGAGAAAAGAGAGTAACGCCCGAATTTGGTGAGAGAAAAGAAGAAAAAAATTCTACCCCCAAATTCAGGGCGTTACACGCATGGTCGCATAACAACCCATAGTGTTTGCATTTTCATTCCACTCTCATGTTGCATCCTCGTGATTCGTCTCGTGTCATCAGAACCATCATCATCGGCCGAGGAGCGAAAGGCTGGAGGACGACCGGACGCAAATGGAATAATCACGGCGGCCCAGAGGGGGAAAGCTGACCTGCCTTCCCCCGTCGGCGGCGGGCCCAGGTCCGCCCACCCGCGCAAGCCCCGAGGCTGCGCAATGGCAAAATGTGAAGGATAATGGAGAATTCCGGCGAATAGCTCTTCACACCCATCTCCGTGACGATTTTTTTCCGCGGGATCCCACGAATGCTTGTCGAAGACATTTTTTCCACATCATCATTTCCCGCAGGATTAATCTCTATTCCTATTTAAATTAAATTATAACTAGCTGAATGGCCGTGCGTTGCAACGGAAATATATAATACCAGTATAGTACGATAACTTATATACAAAATGTGTGTTATATCGTTATGAGAAAATGTTTCATAACCAATTTGTGATTCTGGTCATACGTAAATTTTGTTATTTATAATCTATCTGTTTCACCACTACATTGCAACCATCAGTATCATGCAGAATTCGATATATGTTACGATTTCCATGGTCTCGTCATTGGAGAGCACGTTGCACACATACCGGATGAAATTTCCTTGTACATCGTTAGTCATCAGACACGTACCACCATACGCTTTTGCTTAAACAAAAAGACAATTGTGTGTTTGCGAAGAGAATTAAAGGCAAGTCGGCACAAAAGCTACCCCAACGGTGGTGAGGATGACGAACTGGTCATTGTTGTCGGTCCTCCCCTGTGTCACCTCTGGCGCCAAGATGACGCCACAGTCCTCGATATAGTAGTCGTCGAACGCGCGCGACATACCGAGTACTGATGACTCTTGGCTGGGCTGTAGAACGAAGTGCACCCCGTGCTCATCAGCAAGGTAGTACCCCTGGCCGTTGCACCACCGGATGCGCTACTCCTCTACATACATCGTGTTCGAGGATACTCATACAACGTTAGCAACGGCCATCGTCTCAGCGCACAAGAATTCATGGTCAGTCGATAGCGACTTACGTGGCAGGTTGGGCTTCAAGTGGACAATGAGCTGGACGACGTGATGTCATCGTCGTCGAATGCGGTGCCTAGAACAACCCGAGAGTCGCTGACGTTGGCGACGACCATGAGGTCCCCTGCTTGACGATGGACAACGCGGAGCAGCCGCTCTGCACCGTGTCCAAGCGGGGGCTGCGCCGGAGCTTGTCGTACATAGCGGCACATGCAGCCACGTAGGACTGTTTCTAGAGGTCGAACTGGCAGTCGCCAAGTTTCTTCTTATCGTCGATGAGCGACCCTAACGCGAGTGCCTCCTGCTAATGGTGTTTGTTCGGGGTTTTCAAATAAGAAACACGAATTCATGTTTGGCGTTGGTTTATAAAAATGACTCACAAGTCAGATCCATGGAAAAAATATTACGAAGAATAAATGTCACGCATGCAAAAAAAGAATTTAAGTTGAAAACATTATTCAAACAAAAGAAATTGTATGCAAGGCTCTTCTTTAAATACTACTCCCTTCATCAAAAATATAATTTAAGAATCTCGGTGATACTTATCTGCTACTACGCATTGTGCAAGGGTAACAGGTGGGCTTGGGGAGAGATGTAGTAGATGTGTTTTCTGTTATAAATGTAGACATAAACACACATGTGGTGTAGTGGTAGCTACCGCTAGCATTTGCTTGAGAGGTCATGGGTTTGAATCCCTTTGGGACCATGTGTATTTTTTTTTAATTTTAGCTAGGCGTCGGCTGTACGGGGGAATATAAATCGGCTTTGCGGGGAGGGGAATGAGAATGATAGATATAGAATGGTGGCAAGACATGCGAATGGACTGTGCGCGAGGCAAAACACGGAATGGGCAGAACAGGGAATGGTAGCACGCGGAATGGCCGACTACTATTGCAACCTTAACAAGTAGTAGAGATTAGAATATACAACATTTGTTATTAATATAAAATCTTTTTACTTATACATGTTGTTAGATGTCAGAAAATTATTATGTATTTATCAAAATGAACGTATATGTACAATGATTAATCTTTTATAAGATAATTATATATTTTTATTATTATCTAGTACATAAAAACATCGTCACGTACGGGTTTAACGTCCCCACGAGGATCGGAGATGGAGAATGTTTTTCCGTCTCTATCCCCGTTTACCCGTCGGGGGAACATTTTCCCGTTTAATCCCCGTGGGAAAAGAAATTTTCCCGTCCTATATTCGGTTAGAGATGGATTGAGAGAGATTAGAGGGGATTAAAATCTCTTATATCTCTGAATCAATTCATAATATAAGAACTATCAAACAAAACCTAATGGAATTCCCAAACAAGTCTTAACGCACGCCGACGAGGAATTGGGGATGCGTTTAGGGCATGTATAACCCTATTAATTGAAATGGCTCTCGAGGAGTATCTAAGAAACTAATTGAAAAAAATATAAGAGATAAAATCTTTATGAAGAAATTGTCTCTACATGACTCTACATGGTACATATTACTTTAAACTAGATGAGTGCCCATGCGTTGCAACGGGAACGTATAATAACACGATAACTTATGTATATATAAATGTACGAATATTGTTATGAGAAAATATTTTAGAATCCATTTGTGATCCTACGCATACATAAATTTTGTTATTTTAATCTATCTATTTCACCATTACATTGCAACCATCAGTAACATATAAACTTCTATATATGATTTTAATAATGTCATTGAGTTATAATGATAGCACGATTAGGGAAGTGTTATTTACAACTCAAATCTCAGAAAAGGTACTAAGAAAGCACGGAAATAAGGTAATTAACTCTGTCACAAGAACCAAGTGAACAATGAAATATCTCCATTCCAGCAAACTACATGACAGCCTAAAACTCGGAAAAAAGATCAATACAATATTGACCATATATCATGGCCATCACCATTATCAAGCATGGATAATATTGATCACATCGCACACCTCCAACATGCATGGAAAGCTCTGATTCCACCCCTAATGATGAAGAGGTTGAAGCAGAGGCCCTTGACGGAGCAGGCATAGTGCGCGGTGACGACGCGAGCGTCCCGGACGAGCTTGCCGCACCAGGCGAGGCAGAACTGCAGGAGCACGTGCGTGAGGTGCGCGACATCGGTGCAGGTCTGGAGCGCGGTGACCGCGGAAGCGAGGCCGTCCATGTAGAGGCAGGGCTTAAAAGACCACATGAGCATGAGCCGATGAGAGCATTATTTGTAAACACCTGCTCAATATAAATGAGTCACAAGATATTTAGAATTGAAAAAACAAATTTACCAGCAAACAAATAGAAGTTTATTTGCAAAAGTAGGAATGGAAAGTATAGATATATAAAATGAGAATATAAATGATTCACAAGATATTTAGAACTGGAAAAACAAATTTACAAGCAAACATCTAGAAGACTATTTGCAAAAGTAGGAACGATACGATTCTTACTTAAGTAGCTTGGTTAATTAGTTGAATCATCATATAGTACCGGCTTGTAAATAAAATTAACTACCATAATGGGAACAAAACCACTAATAACACAATAAATTGTAGGAAATCAATCAAAAAACAACTGGGAGGAAAAGACAACACATATATATTCATAGGAACACAAAGTATGTTGCAATCTGCAATTCAGAGTAGTGGTTTAATCAAGTAGAAGGTAGAAGACATCAAGTAGTAGGCTAGTTTGTCTTGTTCACCTGCATTCATCAATTCCAGCTTGCTATAAGAATATCATCATGTAGCGGGAGTACATTGATCCTAGAAAAGTGTCAAACACTTGATGAATTAGTTATATACTTCAGTTCTCATACATAAGAAACAATGAACGGGAGTACATTGATCTGTCAAAATATGGATCAGCATGGAAACAAAGTGCATGTGCCATTGGTAGTCTTACAATGCAGACCATACAAGCAAACATTAAAAATGCATCCATACGTATGTATTTCAATCACATCAATAGATATATGTGACAACAGTCACACACTTACAATGTCATATATCAAGTGCCGGAAGCAACAACATCGTTCTCTCTAGCTGAACAGGGGAGCCATCTGGCTACTTAACGGATGTTGCGACATGGTCCCATCGAAATCGAAGCTCCATTCCTGAGACGCAAATTAGCAGCGAGATGAAACGCATCGCCCACGACCAATCACATTTCAAAATTCTTCATCTGTATCTCAGCAGCAGCTCTCCTCAGGGTCTCCATTGGTGCCGCTAGCTAAATTCAAACAACAGGTGACAAGCATTATAATATAACTGAAAAAATAGCAAGCAACATGTGTTGCATAATTTCCAAGCAAAGCAGGATTAAAAAGAAAAGAAAATACAACATCAGCGACACATTTTCTTCAAACAGGATTAGCACTTTCAATTTCACTAATGTACATTTCTAAATGACATAGATTCACATACCTTTCATCCACAGGTAAGTGTGACTGAGAAAGAGATCAAGTAACAACAAAAAATATTTAGTGCCCGTGTGTTGATATGGTTTCAATATATTATATAAATAGATCTTATTTAAATGAGATAATTGTAGAAACATGTACAAAACTTCAGGGGGACAACTCTGTCAAAAAAACCAATTTATTTTCAAATCATTGAAATTAAAACAACCAAAGCTAACTTAAGAAAAAAATGTTGGCACATCTAGATGCAGACAAGCATTATAATATAACTGACAGGAATTTGATTACATTTAGACAATTCGACATATTTTAATTGCAGTCATTTGAATGCTAAGACAAATATAAAGGATAAAAAACTGACAACTGTTCATACGTACCACTCTTTCAAATGTGAGAACATGTCCTTATAAGTAAAGACCATAGTGCTAATGTGCTATTATATATGAACTAATCCTTAGTTCAATGCATTCTCGTCGTGTGCCAGAGCCATTGATGACCATAATTTCCATCTATCTCCCTGCAAATTTCATAGAACAACAATAGCTTACTCAAAATCACAAACTCATATGGTCCCCATTACAGCCACCACACGAGGGAATGGATTGCGTCCAACATCACAAACTCATCTGGTGGCAGCTTCCACCTCCACAGTTCTCAACATTATTGTCTCTTGCAAATTTTAAAAACAAGAAGAAAAAATAAATCATAACTTTTCAACATTAAATATTCAAACATGGCTACACCATTTTGCTGTGTTACCTGTCATCCTATCACTCGCTTTTGTCCTCGCTCTCTCCCTACTGGAAAGAGCACATGTGGTTACTAAACACCACTTGGTTGAACAGCTCTTGCCGTAGCTCACCTAATGTTTGCACCATGTAGCCATCGTTGTACTGAAGATGTTATGCACACAGAAACACCACTTGGTTAAATAGCTCCTGCCTTAGCTCACCTAATGTTGGCACCATGTAGCTATCGTTGTACTGAAGATGTTATGCACACAAATTAGGCTTCAGGCTAAACTGACTACAATAATCCTGAATGATCACGTGGTACAGGGAAACGAACAAAAAGCAAACCTGAGGGAAAGAGATTCCGGTGCCGCCATTGCTATGAACCTCGTAGGACGGGGAGGAGTTAGAGGTGTCTGTCCATGATAGCTTCCGATGGAGTTCCATTCAAGACAGAGCCAGGCATTAATTGTAAGCGCATCATGGTGGACCATTCCTTTGATTGTCTGAAACGTGTGAATTGGAAGTTTGTGGTTTTGTGAACACCATGATGGCAAGAGGGGATTGAATAGACCACAGGACATATAATATATGGTTGGGGTGCAAAGATTGTGAGGTGTATGTTGCATACTTGAGTTATATAGTTATTGAAAGCATCACTATCCATGCCAAAACCATACAACACAAGGCTTACTGGACTATCTGGAAGTATCTAACCAATCAAAACACTTTGCTTCGCTCTGCTATGATTCAAGCCAGAGAAGACAAAAATTTATAAACAAAACACTGGATTACACATGATTAATAACCTTGTTGGAAGAAAATTGATCTAAGTGACAATATAATCCATGGATCCAGGAAAAGAGGAAAAGCATGCACCTCACGTTTTAGGTTTGTTGAAAGCCGAAGGTCGTCATAGTGTGCTTCCCTGCAAATTAATATACCAGCTTATTGAAAGCATGTAGCTCATGCTCAACAAAAGACGCAATGGGCATGTTCCTAGTTTCTTACATGAGAAGGCATCGAGGTTCCCTTTGATTGTACAATCACCAGGGTTGAGCTGCTCGAGGAACAAATTTATGCTGGAAACATCAACAAAACAACAAAAAATAAGTAGATTGGGGAAAACAAATTGATCTCATGCAACCAAAAGCACATCACCGACAAAAGAAAACACCACGTTTACCTGTCGAAGGGGGTGTATTCTAAAAACTTCATGTAGGGTGGCTAATGAACTCATAAAATAGTCTGATCTGGCTGTGCCTCACGAAGGGAAGGGATGCGTTGTACAAAATAAGGGCGGACCCAGTAAAGGATACAGTCGTACCCAAAGGGGAAGTAGCCGACCACTGGGGTGGCCTCGACATCATAGTGGGTGACCCCGAAGCTGCGCTCTCGCCGCAGGCGCTCCTCAGCGAAGAGGTTCCCCTCCTCGAGCCCGCCACCATCAGGGGCCCGAAGAGCAGCTCATGAAAGGAGACCACGCATGACTGGATCTGCATCGTAGTAGGTGACCTCCTTTTGCTCGTCAGTCTCCAGCTTCCCAAGGTCCTGCGTGGGTTCGGTTCGGTTCGTCGTTGCGTCCTACACCTTCTTGACGCCACGGAGGAGCACCTGGGCGTCCGGTGAGGCCACGCAAGAACATGGACCTGATGGCGGTTCGACATCGCATCCTCCGCCTTCTCGACGGCATGGAGGAGGTGTGCGGCGGAGGCTGCCGTGGACGGAGAGTTGGGCGAGCCTAATCGATAGAGCAGAGGAGGCAGCCATGGAGGGAGAGGTGGAGGACGGCGACAACCATGGCGCGGCTAGGAGCGAGCAGAGGCGCACATCGTAGGCGCCCATGGACGGAGAGGTGGGCGAGCCTTCTCGTCGGCGTGGAGGAGGCGACCGTGGACGGAGAGGTGGGTGAATCGGGTGGTGGGCGTTTCGCGGCGTGCGTAGGGACGGCGAGCGGGGGTTTCTCGGTGGTTGTTTAGCGGCGTAGGGAGGCGGGCGTTCCGCGGCATGGGGCGGATATGCGGTGGTCGTGGGGTTCCCGGGCGTGGGGCGGATATGCGGCATGGGGGCGGTAGGTGCGGGTTTCGCGGTGGTGGGCGTGCGGGATTCGCGGCGGCGGACAGGAGGCCGGGCGAGCGTTTCGCGCGGGTGGGCGCAGACACGTGGGCGGGGGCAGTCTACGGTGCCTTCTTAATAATTTACTAGATATGTACCCGTGCGTTGCGACGGAAGTAAAAAAACATGTATGAAACATAGATATGGAACGACAAACATCACTATAATGTGCGCTAGGTAGATGATGTCTAGTGTGTTGTTCCTCCATGTTCCATTTTCTATGTCACCAAGCATTGTAATTTTTCGCTTCCTATCTAGCAGAAGTAGACAAATTTGTAATTAATTGAAAGGTAAACCCATAACAATGCAATCTTATAACTTGAGTATTTACAACAGCGATCAGCAACTTAAACCTGCAGTTAAGTTGGCCGTAAGCAAGAATGCGGCTGTTATAGCTAACTATGCAGTTCTCCACCATGGGCACCGCGACAACCTTGAACATGTCATCCTAATGGTTATCCTTGCTCAGAATTCAGATACTAAACTGCTCACATAAACTTCTTGATTGAATTTTGGGTCCGTCAAATAATCTCCCAATTAAGTCCATCATCCTGAACAATACGAAAAGGAGAAGTTGCACATTTTTGCACAGTTAACACAACAAAAAATCAGCATAAGGAAAGAAGGGCGAATACTAAACTGAGAAGCGAGAGTAACAAGAGCGCCTACATGACATGTTCGTTCGTGTCAAGGTCGAAAGTGAATCGGGGCTCAGGTGTCCAATCTAGGTAAGGCTCTGATTCTATTCATAACTAACGCACCACGTCTTCCCCTGCAGTGACACCTTAGTGCTGCTAAGCTGTCGTATATGGACCGCAACCTACAAATCGGAGCAGTTAAGCGACCATAAGCATTCATGTGCTCGATGAAATGCTAATGGGCACAGTCCCGCACGAGGAGAGCTCTGAGCAGCTCGGACTGTAGTCCAGACGACCGCTCTGAGTGCTGGCTCAACCTCCACGACGACGAGCACGCCGACGAGACGCTCATCACTTCGTGTTGGATCAGGGGGAGGGGGGCTCACCTTGACCTGGGCCGGATCTGTTACCGCCGCGCGCGTCGCCTCCGGACAGCCGCTCGAGTGCTGGCTCGACCTCCACGACGACGAGCACGCCCACGAGACGCTCACCGCTTCGTGTCGGATCAGGGAGAGGGAAACTCACCTTGACCTGGGACGAAGCAGCAGTCCGCTCTCCTTTGTTGCGTGGCGTTGTCCACGCGAGGGAGTCGGGCGGTGACGGAGGAGAAGGGGCACGTTGCACGGGGAACCGCGCGACCGACAACCTGAATGTTCTCGTAGCGGCAGGGGTGGGGCAGAGGGGCGTCACCATGGCTGCTAAATCGGGCGGCGGCAACCCTAGACGGAGAGGTGTTTGCTGGGACGCAAGCGCGAGGAAGTGCAGGGGACGCTGACATTAAGGGCCCACTTGTCATGGTCGGGGTGGGTAGAACGAGGTGCGAGGAATATCCGCTTCGTCGATGGAAGGTGAGCGCTGGGATTGGAAAGGGATTGCAGGGGTAATGGAGTTGATTGCGGGGGCGGTCGCGGACGTGGGAATGAGACCGTTGATGGCAGCGATGAAAGCGCGACCACCATCCGGATCAGAGCGGAGCGGAGGATGTCGGTGGTGGAATGCAGAACCGTGCACCACACCGGTGTGGATGTCTACGCTCTACTCTTAAGAAGTAGTAGAGATATGAGGATCATGGTCGACTGATTATGCTAACTAACTCTTTAATATACTTTCTGCTTTCTCTCTCCTCTCTTTATATCTTACAAAGTACTATTCATCATGTGTCTCTTTTCTGTGAGTTTTTTTTGTAGGAGTCTAGAAGACGAAGAACAAAGTCAACGTTGTTGTCGGACTTAACCTACTTCTCGACGAACAATATGTTACATTCCTCGTTGCATTTACCATCGTAATAATGTCGAACACGAGTGTGTTAGCCCTGCTTCTTGATGTGAGATCTGAATCAGCGTGGACATGTCACTTGGTTGTTAATTAGCTGTCAATCAATGGCCCTAGTTTCTAGTAGTATGACAGAGAACCGCCGGACATTAGTACAGGGACAGTATTCATTCATACGCACCGTACGGAGATGGCGTCTACACGTATACAGGTACAACACGGAGGAGCACGCGACGGCCGACGACGGCGACACGTAGCCCCTTTCCAAAAAATTTCCGCCGTCTGATGTCGATGACGACGGAGGAGCCCAGCTAGCTCCCCAAAGTCAAGTCAGACCGGTTTCCACGAGCTTAATTACGCATTAAACAACACAGGTAATCACCTATCTAGCACATGCTGGTCTATTCCGTCCACGGACGACGCACTCCTGTGAGCCCATCCATTTCATTCAGGGTGAATAAACAAAGGTCAAAAAGGCAGGATCACGGAGGAATGGAGGATCCATGGGACGGGACGACGCAGCCTCCACCTCCCCCTCCACTGAGGATGACGACCATTGCCTTCCTCGCCTTTCCGTCGTCCGACAAGCAGGCAAGCGCAGCACGTTTTGGTTCCACGGCACTCGTCGTCGTCGTCGTCTCGCCGAGGAAGAGGGCGGTCTGCGTTGGAGCAGCGAGCAGCCTGCCCAGGCCAGGCCAGCAGGCCAGCAGAAGGGAAGGAACCGAAGTCAAACCACGCCGTGTACAATACAAGTACGTAGCACTGTAGCAGCAACGGAAGGAAGCAGAGAGCTCTTGTTGTGTCACTTCTTCGCTAAAAAAAGTTTGTTTAATTCTAAAACTGTCATATTATAAACTAAAACAAAATCTAAATGAAGCGTCCACTTTCAATGTAGATTTCGTGAAAATTTTATAGGTTCTTAGACATTCAACTCTACGGTTTTCCTTGTGTAGTTATATTATTGAAGATGTTTACTATATGACAACTTATTTAATAAATCGTAGTAGATGGTGGTGCTAAAGCGCGGACTGGACTACTGGACAGAGAGAAGCAAAAAGGACCAGCAAAACTCGTGGGGTTAAAACTTAAATCTCCGAGGAGTCTAGTCTCTCGAGGGCATACGAGGCGAGCAGGAGCGGCAGCACGAGGAAGACAGAAGAAGCAAAGCGAAGCAATCCTCCCCTGCTGCACAGAGTGGGCCGGGGCCACGGTTGCAGGCGCGAGAAGGAAGCAGTGTCCGTCAGTAGCAGCGGTGGAGGTGCTCCGCGGTCCTAGTTCAGTAGTTCTCCCCCTCCGGCGGTGGCAGCGGTCGGATCTGCGTCGCGGCGGCGGAAAGCACCCCCCGCCTGGAGCCCGGAGCCGTCCTTCTGAAGCTCGGCGGCGTCGAGATCTGAGTTCGGTCGCGCGGAGAGGAGGTTTCGCTGTGCCGGTGTGGTGCTCCCGGAGCCGCGCGCGGAGGCGGCGCCTTTGCGCATTGCCGTTCCGTCCGTCCCGTTCCTGCAAGCTCTAAGGCTTTCAAAGAATTGAAATCGGGGTTCTTGGGCTTTGCGCCTCGCGCCGTGATGTAAACTTGAGCCCTCGGATCGAAAAGGCCGTCCCTTTGCGCCGGCCGGCCGACCGGAGGTTTGGCGCTGTTCGGCGGAGGAGTTGGGGTGGGAGATGAGGATAGAAGGGGATGAGGCTGCGCAGATGGCGATGTGGAGCGCGACATGCGGGTGAGCGAGCGCGGAGGCACCGTTGCGCTCTGCCGCGTGAGCGCGACATGCTGGAGGGCGAGCCCCACAAGGCAGGCTGACGATGCATGCACGGAGGGCGGGCGGCACTGGCATGCGCGGAGGCAGTTTTTCTAGGGGAGGCGGGGGCACAAAAACAGTCTACACTATTGTCTTAATAGATATTAGAGACTTTAATAGGGTGTTTGGTTTGAGGAATGAGCTAGTCCATTATCTTCTCACTCCTCACTATTTTTGTTTGGTTTGTGGAATGGAATGAGTTGATCCATCACCAACTCATTCCTCATAGTTAGTTAGTACTAATATTAGGAATGAGATCATTCCACCAAATTTGAGGAATGAACCCATGATGCACCACCTCAATTTAGATGTAGTGATTCCTTAAACCAAACACCCCCTAAATGTCTCACGAAAATCGAGCCACCGTCTCGTACATGCCCTTATCCCTCTCGCCCCGCATCCCATCACCCGCAGGCCGGAACAGCAGCCGTCAGCCATGCCCGCGGCGGCCTTCTTCTCCGCCGCGCTGCCCCCTCCCTCGCGTACGCTGTCCCGCCGCCTCGTCGTGTCCCGCGCGGCTGCGGCCGCGGCCTCAGCATCAGCATCCTCGTCCTCCGGGTGGCAAGGTGCGTGCGCTGATTCCTTTCCGCCTCACGTGACGCGGACCCGACCCTGCCATGCTGTTAGTCCTGCTGCTGCTGCATGCGTACTAGGCGACGAGACGAGACGAGTGGGGGCCGGAGGGGGCATCGTATCGCTGGATGATGCAGGGGCTCCCTGCTCACCGCTATCCGCTCGGCTTGACCGCTTGTTTGTGATTGGCGGCTTTCGCAGGTGGCGGGGGAGTGGAGTTCCAGGGCAAGGTGGGGTTCCTGGGGCTCGGGATCATGGGCGCGCCCATGGCATCCAACCTCATCAAGGCAGGGTAATCACTCCATTCCCTTCACTCTGCTTTCCCAGCTGCAGCCATGGCAGGCCGCTGTAAGTAGCTTTGTTTCTGCCCTTTTTTCAGCTGCGACGTCACGGTTTGGAACAGGACCAAGAGCAAGTGCGATCCCCTCCTCAGTCTCGGTGCCAAGTATGCCACCCTTTTCGTTTTCAACTTCGTCTTTACATACCCAATTTGCGACCCATTTTACTCAATGCATAGTAGTAGCACTCCGTAAGAATAAGTGCGTGCAAATTCCTGAAATGTGGCAGACCTCGTTGCTGGTAATTGAGTCTGGAGCCATAGGCCCAACCCAATTTCGTTGTTCAGCATGAATGGTTCTTCCTCAGTGTGGTGTTCACTCTTAGTTTACTTGAAAGATTCTTATGTTCTGCTGAAATTCCACTAAAAACACTCCAGATCAAGGAACCAAGCCCTTTACAGCCAGGATGAATTTACTTCCAGTGCTGCGTAGACAACGTTATTTCCTTATTCATGTTGACCCACAGCAAAACCAGTGTTCTATTGAAAATAAAAAAAGATGTACACCATGCATTCCTGCTTCCTCCAGGTACGAGCCTACACCGGCCCAAGTCGCTTCATCTTGTGACGTGACATTCGCGATGCTCGCTGATCCACAAAGCGCGGTATGTGCTTCATTCCAGAATTCAGACAGCAGTCTTCTCTGTTCATGAAAACTCACATGACAAAACCCAATCATGTCTCTGACGACATGTGCCTACTACAGGCTGAGGTTGCATGTGGGTCCAGTGGAGCTGCTGAAGGGTTGGCCCCTGGGAAAGGGTAACTGACTAACTAACCTAGCTCTGAAAAACAATGATCCATCAGAGAGCTTGCCTGGAGCATACGGGGACGCATAACTAGATGACGTTACCTCTTATCTTCTTGCCTGTAACCTGCAGCTATGTCGATGTGTCGACGGTTGATGGTGCTACATCCAAGCTGATTGGTGAACGCATTACAAGTACTGGAGCATCTTTCCTTGAGGTAGTCCCTGGGCCCTGCCACCGTTTACAGACCCTTCCTGTACAATGAAACTGTTCAGCTGCTTGTCCCATTGTATCAACCAAAAGTGTAATTGCAATGCCTGTACTTCGCTCCAGCGCTAACTCGATAACTTTTCAGTAGGCTCCAGTTTCAGGCTCGAAAAAACCAGCAGAAGATGGGCTGCTCATCTTTCTTACTGCAGGTAAACTAATGCGTCCATGGTCAGTAGTTGTAAAAGCCCCTTTTCTGTTACCTGAAACTGTAAACACTACTGCACCAAGGTGATGAGTCCTTGTACAAGAGAGTGGCGCCCCTCCTTGATGTCATGGGGAAGGTTAATCTCCTATCTGCAAAGTACCGTTTCCTTGATCACATTCTGTACCGAGAAAATGCGCTAATTTTTTCTGCCTTATTCTGAAACCAGTCAAGGTTTTATCTTGGCGATGTAGGCAATGGTGCTGCAATGAAGCTCGTGGTTAACATGGTCATGGGGAGGTGGCACAAAATCATTCGTTATCTAGTGCATTTTAAATTTGAGCAAAACCTCTGGATGTTGTCACTAAATGTTTTGGTTCCTTTGGTGAAATATTGCAGCATGATGGTTTCCTTCTCAGAAGGGTTGCTCCTGAGTGAAAAAGTCGGTTTAGACCCGAATACTCTCGTCGAGGTAATTTCTGGAAGAGAAACAAAAACAATATGAACTCCACACTGCAGCAGTATCAAATAGTGAAACTCCGATATAGAGGGAATCTAATCTAGGGCACTTTGGTCGTTGCAGGTTATTTCCCAGGGTGCTATCAGTGCCCCCATGTTCTCTCTCAAGGGCCCATCCATGGTTAAAGCTGCATATCCTCCTGCATTTCCTCTGAAGCATCAACAGAAGGTAGCACCTACTTGCTTGTCCATTCATCTAGCAGTAACGAACAGTTCCATTTGCGTCTGGCCTGACCTAATCACGACTGAGCAGAGCTCCTGCCACTAATGAAACAAACAACTCATGGCAGGACTTGAGGCTCGCATTGGCCCTGGCGGAATCGGTGTCCCAGTCCATTCCTACAGTTGCAGCTGCGAACGAGCTGTACAAGGCTGCAAAATCGCTCGGCCTTAGTGACCACGACTTCTCGGCGGTTATTGAAGCGCTGAAAGCCAAAGTGCAGAGCCAGAGCTCACAATAGTAGTTGCCTGTTCAGCAGAGCTCACAGTAGTTGTTGCCTCTTCAGCAGCTACCATTGAGGCAGCATTTTGTCTCGATGGATGAAGTTGACACTTAGGAAAATTTCTCAAGATCGCTACAGAAAAGTCTCAGAACAATACAATTTCTGTATTCGTAAATATTTTCTCAAACATCACAACGACGACATTTCCTTAAGGAAGAAAAAAAACTTTCATTAAAGGCTAGTTGGGGAACTTAAATCTTCTTCTGGATTCCCGGAGATTGAATAAAAGATTAGTTCATTTTTCCACTCAATACTCAGGAATTCTAGAGGAGATTTAGGGGTATGGGTGTTTGGTTTGAAAAATTAATTCATTCTAAATGAGATGTTATATCATGATCCATTGCACAAATTTAGTAGAATGAATTCATGTCTTATATTATTACTAACTATTAGCCTATAAGAAATGAAATGGTAATGAAACAACTCATTCTATTCTACAAACTAAACAATAAAGTGAGAAGTGAGAAGATAATGAACTATATCATTTCTCAAACAAAAGGTTGTTTGGGAACTCAAAACGCCTCTGAATTACTGGTGTTTGAGTAGGAAAATGAGCTAATTTTCTACTCAATCTTCGGGAGTCTTATAGGAAATTTAAGTTTCTAAACTAGTCCTAAGTTTCAAGGTAACCCTAAAAAAGAATAATAAAACTTTATTGGTGACAAGCACCACCCCATGTCTATGAAGCGCGTTGGCTAAATAAGAAATGGTGTTGATGGTGCGTGAGGAAGAACAAAGGATCGTTTTAGCCTGGCAAAACATAGCATACAACAAATGAGCATCGAAGGGGCTGACGAATCGATTCGGCAGCTGCCACATTGTATTCAAGCACACAGGACATCTTATTCAGAATGTATTACAATTTATGCTCTGTTAGGGTGAAGGCGGCAGGCAGATCGAAATGTAACAATTCTTGGGGTGTAAACAACAGAAATTGTTTTCGATTTGGGTACAAAACTGATCCAATCACCAGCTAAATGTGCCTCCTACTACAATGCATAAAGTTTTCGTTTCTGCTTCGCACTCGAGGCACGTGAACAGTAGCTTCCACACAATCAGTATGTTCTGTTGCTGCAGCAGTTTAGCATACTACCGAGGACCCTCGTTGAACGTTAATTGCTGGAACAGCTTTGCTTGTTTGGTGAAATATACACAATGCAAACCAGTGGGGGTGCTCTAATGTGCTAAGATCCCATACCAGCCACCCCCTTAGCTTTGGCTGCCGCCTGCTGTGCTGCCGCGGCGGCGGCTGCTGCTGCTGCAGCAGCTGATGCAGCTGGTGATGCGGGGGAAGCTGGTGCGACTGAGGCCTTCTGTGGTGCTTCGATAGTATGCTCATGTTGCTGTTTGTTATGAACCTGGGCTAATATGTTCTTTATCTGGGCTCCTGTGAGGGTCTCATGCTCAAGAAGTGCGTTGGCTAGAGCATGGAGCTCTTTGTTGTGTTTTGTAAGAATGGTCTTCGCATTGCTGTATGCATTCTCCAAGAAGTTCTTCACCTCCTGCTCGATCGCAAGTCTCGTTTCTGAGCTCATGCTCTTTCCATCGTCCTCGTAGTTATAAGAGACAAGGCCGACCTGCTTGCTCATGCCATACTTAGTAACCATTGCTCTCGCCATTGCGGTCGCTTGCTGGAAATCTGACGACGCACCGGATGTCACCTCAGTATCCCCAAAGATAAGCTCTTCTGCCACACGGCCTCCCATGCAGACATCCAGTTTTGCTAGCATCTGTTTCCTTGACACACTTGTCTGGTCTTTGTCGGGGAGTTGGGCCACCATTCCTAGGGCCATCCCCCTAGGTACGATGGTAGCCTTGTGGACAGGGTGAGCTCCTTCTGTGTGGATTGCAACAAGGGCATGCCCTCCCTCATGGTATGCTGTCAGCTTCCTGCATTCGTCAGAGATAACTGCCGACTTCCGCTCACTACCCATCATGATTCGGTCCTTTGCATACTCAAGATCATCCATTGTGACAGCTTTTGCACCATCCATGGCAGCCTTAAGAGCAGCAACATTTACCAAGTTAGCAAGGTCTGCACCAGAGAATCCCGGTGTTCCTCTAGCAATGATCATTAAGTCCACATCATCACCTTTCAAGATCTGCAATAAACGAGTAGGACGGTAAGAGGCAATATACGAGTGGGACAGTAAAATAATAAAAGGTCTCAAGATCACCTTTGACATATGGGATTCTAGAATTTGGCGTCGACCTTCAACATCTGGGTTGGGAACAACAATATGACGGTCAAAACGCCCAGGTCTGACTAGGGCTTTATCTAGCGACTCAGGAAAGTTCGTTGCAGCAATGACAATTATCCCCTCATTCTGCTTAAAGCCATCCAACTCAACGAGCAGCTGGTTCAAGGTCATCTTCATATACTGTTGATCCTTAGGATTCCGACTCCCACCAATTGCGTCTATTTCATCAATAAATATTATGCAAGGAGATCGCTTCTTTGCAGCAGCAAAAAGGTCCCGCACTCTCCGAGCTCCAACTCCCACAAACATCTCCTCAAACTCGCTTCCACTGCAAGAGAAGAAAGGAACACCAGCTTCACCAGCAATAGCCCTAGCTAGCATGGTTTTCCCAGTGCCAGGAGGGCCCACAAGCAAGACACCTTTAGGAAGTTTTCCACCAAGACATGTGAAGCGCTGAAAATAAGAGCACAGTTTGTGAGCATCTTATAAAAACATATAATAAGACTAGTACGATGCCCGTGTGTTACGACGGCACACAATCATATTTGATGGTATTGGTTGGGTGGGCCAGGCCCTACCAACAGTGCAACAGCTGAGCGATACGTGAGGGCCCAGTAAGCCAGTGTGGTAGACCCTCCCCATAAAAAATACCCATAAAAATAAATTTAATATCGAAGAAAACATATAGTCCGCATACCAAATATTAAACTAATAAGAACAAATATTACACTTTATTTTAGTCAAAAGACCGAAAAATGTATGAGTTGAAAAGAAACATGACCCCCTTTTTATAGCTCGCTCATCTTTCTTGAACTAGGAGGGTGGTACTATGTGGGACAGATGCGCTGTGTGTGCTTTCTGTCGTGTTAGACCTGTATAGTTTCTCATGGCCCAACTATGGCGTAACGATCCACTTGTAGGCGACAAGCGGGAAGGGGGGGGGCTACGCACTATGCGGGAGCGCTGCGCTGCGGCTTCCTTTTGTGTTGGGCTGAGTAGTTTCTTATGGCCCATCTGTGGGGTAACGGCCTACTGATAGACGAAAAGAGGAGAAACTGACCTACGAGCGCTTCGCCCATGACACATGAAACTCGTGCTTTAAAAGGAGTAGAGATAGAGAAAGGTACTATCATGTGTTGTCAAGATGAGATGAGCTTAATAACTCATGACAGAAATATATATACAAAATGGAGGTAGCTCGGAAATTACCAAGTATCAACATGGCAAAAATATGAGCCTACAGCTTCACAAAAGCAATAGAATGGGTAGATCAATGATAAACTAAAAATGACAACTTTTACTTAATCTATTCAGTAACATAAAGAAAAATGTGGTTAAAATAGCAGGAAGAGTACTGCTGATAAAACAATACCAAACACTCTAAGCACTGATTTTTCACAAGTTTTGTGCGAACAAAGGTATTGTTTGATGAGTCCAAAAGCAATACATGGATTTTTTTTTAAAATATGGAGATTCAAACATGAATACATGATAGTTTCACATCACAGCATGGTGAACATTCTTACTCCCCCCAGCACACACATACAGGTGGAGAAAAAAATCTTCAAGTTGCATTATTTGACTTCATGAAATATGCCATTTTTGAAGGCTAATAATTAAAAAGGTTTTACCATGGGATCTCGAAGATAATGAACTATTTCTTCAAGTTCAGATTTTGCTTCATCAACACCCTTTACATCACTGAATTTTGTTTTAGACTCAATGCTTGGTTGAACCTCCTCATTCAGACCAAGGCCTACATTCAATTCATAAATGGTTAATGAGCTGTTCAATTCAGAAGATAATATAACTCTCTAACAATATCTAACCTTTGCTGATTCCTCTATCTTCGATGAGAGCACCAATGCCCGAGATAAGAAGGAAAGTTAGTGCAATGCTTCGGAAGGTACGCCAAAGCTGATCCTTAAATTGACCTGTTTCTGCTGTGACCATGTGAATAGGTGCATTTGCAGTGCCAAGAGCTCCATCTTTTGTTACTTGACCAGCACCAATTAATGCTGGAATGCTACTAAAGCTTTCTTCGCCCCTTGTCGAGGAAGCAACACCTGTACAGAAAATTCATAAGTAGAGTTTTTAAGTCATGTTAAACAAAAGACAAGCATTATCAACTTAAGGACTGCTACCCAGGCTTCACTAGAGGAATTTGAACTCTAGACTCATACACACAGGATTTGGATAAGTTTAGCCAAGAGCATAAAAATAAAGTATTATATAGAGAACAGGTTTCCCTGAATTAGTACTCCAAAATCTAATGTGTTTGTCTGCATATATAGTATAAAACAGCAATAAGTGGTTTAAGATTACCATTACTCTCGCAATTCTCATTTTAGTAAAACTCAATGTACAAGAATTTGATGACACGTACAAAACTAGAGATCTCTCTCCAATTACTCAAGAGATTAGTGTTTCAGTCATCCGTCCAACACATGCACCAAATCTGAGTGTTCCTGTTGTCTCAGGCACAAAAAGCAGTTGGAGTTCATCATGGATGATGTGGTCTACAAGTTGGAGTCAGACATAACATCTAGCTTCATTTGCAATTCTAATCCACATGTTGGGAAGAGAGAAGATCCTGAATGCAATGTGTATTCTTTGGCAGACTCGCTTACACGTCAAATGATCTCTGATTGTTTTTATTCGGTGTTATGTCAAAGCAAGAACGAGCAGTAGATGAATTCATAAAGGATGGGTACTAACCATACCTATTTATTACGTTAGTTTTCAGTCTCCTCTCATCACTGAATGTTGAGCCTACCATCTGGCCCCTCCTCACATTTTGCTGGTGCTACAGTGGGCCAGGCCCTACTGTGCTGTCCTGCACGCGGACAGAAGAGCTGGTGCCCAACTGAGTCGGTGAGCAGGCAGGCACATGGGCCAGCAGCTGTGACAATCAAGAAGTGCATGTGCCAGGCAATGTTATCAGATCGTCTAATCGATCCTAGTGACCATGGCAGCAACCAGCCCGACGGCTAATCATGAATCGTAGTGCATAGCTGATCACCACGGCACCAATCAGCCTGACTAATCGCGATTAGTCAGACTATTTGATAACACTGCAGCAGCAACAGCAGCAGCAAAGCTGGCAGCTGGATGTGGCTGCCAGGGCCTCCAGGCCATGCATGTGTGATGTTTACACTGGCTCCAGTAGCATGCATGCTACACAAGCCCAAAGTAAGAGCCAGGAAGATGGAATAAAGGTGCAGAGGTGGTTTTTGGGCTCCATTATCAAGCCATGTAAATAACTCCGCGCATTCCTAATAAAAATAATAGGAAGAAAACTAATATAAACCGATCACAGGTTTCTTTCCCGGCACCCTATCTTTTCTTATCAACCTCACTGTCACAGGTCTCCTTCCTGGTTCCAAAAAGGATAACTGCTACCACATCTCCATCTCAAAAATAGGTGCTACCAGCGAACCCTGCCGTTGCAACACGAGATGAGAATGCATCATACACAACCAGGAGACGGCGTTAAGTTTTCAAGAGCCTTCGCCCGTGGCAAAGCACATGCATATTTACTAGTCAAAGACTCAAAGTAAAGTCAAAACTAAAGTAGAGCATGAAGTTTTCTTTGACAGATCATCTATTGACATGAAAGATAAATATGTATGCATTTGTTAACTGCTGTGATTTATTCATAAGGATAGAAAAACAATTTGTATACAATACACAGACACCAAAACCTACTGGCAGGGCATTGGATGTATCCATAATATAAGAACGCAGCCACTATACATGTATTTTCCAAGTGATGCTACAACTAGAAAAATAAACAGTAGCTGCATCGCACACAGAATGTAACAGCATGCAAAATATTATCCACCATGAAATAAAGAAAATGTCTTAGGACTTTGGTACCTCTCTGCAGTGTTTTAAGCAAGGCACTTTCATCCAGCCTATCAACCCTTACAAGAGCTTTTACATACTCCGAAAGTGCTGCAGGATTAGAATGTAATGAAGGTTGGCTTTCAAATATTTGTATGACACGCTCTGGGTCACTTCTGTAAATCTCTTTAAGCAGAGAAGTTCCGCTTGGTGATTCTAAGTCTCGGACCCGGCGTGCAAGGCTACCAATGTAACTTGACTGGTTCCTCTCTTGTAAATGTCTAATCCTGGCACCTGTGGTGGGCAACAAGACAATATAGATGTCAAACAAAAAAGTGGGACACATTTTAGTAGTAGAAGACTGGCACAAATGGCACTGCATTAAAGAAAGTCATATACTGATAGCCATCACAAACAACTATAGTGAGTTAAGGGATATATAAGGCATGAAATTCTCAGCAGCAAATGATATGGAAACTCCTGCATTGAGCATGGTAGCTTTAGGAAGATGCAAATGTCGCACAGTTAGGCGGCAACATATTAATAGAGTAATAAGAAACAGATGCCTGTTGATATCTGCACCAATTCATTGTCACCTCAGTGTACCTGAAGTGATGTCACTTCGAAGAACACCCAAAGGGGAGGAAGCAACTAGTTCATTGTAGATTGCTTTTGCTGGTCGATGCCTTGCAATCTGCGACAGAACAACACAAAACACACACAAACCTGGATCAGCTAAAGCAACTAACATTCATATGTATACATACATCAACATGTATATAACACAATAATATCGCCAAGCAGATTATTTGATTACACAATTGTTACAATACAAAACATCTCAATATTCATTATTCAAATAGACTTGCCACTCATTTTTAGTTCTTACTGTTCTTCCTAAGGATTTGCTACGAGATACAGAATGACAATATAGTAGTGCAGATTATTCAATTGCGATCAACAATTGTTACAGACCATCTCTATGTTCATTATTTAAATGAACTTGCAATCAGTTTTTAGTTCCTACTGTATGTCAGGAAACGGGAAGACATCACTCAAGTCAAAAGGTCTTTTCGTGCGCGGAGGCCCAACCAACAGATTTATGGGCAGGATTGGACCTAGTAACCCCGTGTGAGCTGTGTGTTGTTTTAGGGCGTTGTCAGGAGGTGAACAGGGCGTGGAGAAAGACTTGAGCAGTAAGTTGGCGGCCGGCTGCGCCCGGTGTGAGCGTTCGTGAGAGACTCCCCAGAACTCTGTAATGCAAATCACTCTATAATGGCTTCGTGAGAGGTGTTGCACCGGGAGCGGTGCTCGAATTCGAGCTGTCTCTACCATCTACGGGTGATCGGTGCTGTTACAAGTGGTATTCGGAGGCTGACGATCCTGGCGGAACCGCCAGAATACGTGCTGCGTCCGCAGTACAAGACACGGGGGCAACTTCAATCTTCAATCGGAAGCCATGGAGAAGAGTATCGCTGATCTGGCTTCTATCCCTCAGTTGATGCAGCAGCAAAATGAAGCCATCAAGTCGGCGTTGGAGGAAAACACAGCGATGATTCGGGATATTTCTCTCTGGAAACCCCAAGTCGATGCTGATGTGGGCTCACTGCGAAAGCAGATGGGCATGATCTCGGAGAAGGTGGGCACTCTGGTGGAATTTCGTGAAGCGCTACAGCCCGCCCTCAAGGTGTTCGAGCGTACGTCTACAGAGATGACGCCTCCAGCAGTGGCGTCAGGACTTACGCCGTTTCTTAATTCAGCTCAAGGACCAAATGGCCATCGTCTTCATGATACTCACCGGAGTGATGGTTTTGGGGTGGTGACCAACTGACCACCCTAACTCCACCTCCGGTCACAGGTGTGCAGCACTTTTCGATCTCTGGTTCCCCAATTAATACTGCTCCTCACCAGTTAGAGCCGGTGTTGCCTACATCTGTTTATCCTGCTCATTTAACTGCATCCCTACCGAATCTCAGTTTTCCTCAATTCGATGGTCATCATCCCAAGGTGTGGAAGACCAAGTGTGAGTCTTACTTCGAAGTTTTTGCCATCCCAGTTGAGTTGTGGGTTAAAATTGCCTCTCAATTTTGTGGGCACAGCTGCCTTTTGGCTTCAATCTGTAGATCCTGCTATACGACACACTCATTGGTCTGAATTTTGTGCGGACGTGAGCGCCCATTTCGAACGTGATCAACACAACCACCTTATACGTCAGTTCTTCCATATTAGACAGACAGCAACTGTTACTGAATATGTTGATCTCTTTGATTCTATTATGCACCAGCTTCATGCCCATGATCCTTCATTCAGTAGCCATAATAAATAGATTCGTTGATAGTCTTCGCTCTAATATCAAAGTTGTAGTTTTTATTCATCGACCTATGGACTTGGATACTGCTGTTTCCTTGGCATTGTTGCAGGAGGAGTTATCGGCATCGAGTGGCATGACTAAGTCTTATTCTTCAGTGGATCAGAGTGTCTTAACTGAAACGGTGACAAGAGCACCTCTGTCTGAAGTCTGAACCCCGCAAAGTTACAGATCACCACAAACCTGACTCGGAAACCAGTAAAATGTCAGGTCTCATGGCTTACAAGAAGGCAAAAGGTTTATGCTACAAATGTAAACCACAAGCGCAGTGCTACGGTCCCTTTGCACGTACTATAAGAACTGTGGCAGGTGCTGGACAATTCTCAGTCTCCTGACACGTCTGAGGACCATATTGATGACACTGGTGAAGATATCATGGTGCTGTCTGCTCATGCTGTTCAAGGAACTGAAGCCCCTGAGACAATGAAATTGTTGGCATCTCTTTGGAGTAAATCAGTGATCATGTTGGTCGACTCGGATAGTTCTTCATCTTTTATCAGTGAGCTAGTAGCCCCTTTCGGTCCTTCACCAGTGCAGCTATCTCACTCTCTCCAAGTCAGAGTGGCAAATGGACAAACTATTGATTGTAGCCAAGAAATCCCTCACTGTAAAATATCCTTGCAAGGTTATAGCTTTGACATCAACTTAAAGGTTTTGCCCTTGCAGTGTTATGACATAATTCTTGGTATGGATTGGTTGATCTCCAATAGCCCGATGGAAATACATGGCAAGAGAGATGGCTATCCTTTCAGTATAACAGTGAGAAAGTCTGTTTACATGGATTGCAAGCAGATTTGACAAATTTGGAACAAGTTTCTTTGCAACATTTGAATCACTTGGCTTCCTTGGATGAATTATGGTGTATGTTAGAGCTGCAGCAGGTGGTGGAAACTGATTCTACTCCAGTGATTTCAGTGGAAATTCACAAATTGATTCAGGAATTTTCTTGCTTGTTTGACAAACCAAGTGGTTTACCGCCACCTCGGTCCCATTGTCATTCCATACCTCTCATACAAGGAGCTACTCCCTTCAGACTTCGGCCATACAGATAAAAAGATGAAAGAGACAAATCACAGAGTTGTTGCAAAATGGAATGATCCAGCCAAGTTGTAGCCCCTATGCTTCTCCGGTTATTTTGGCTAAGAAAACTGGAGATTGGCGTCTGTGTTTTGATTACAGACGTCTCAATGCCCTCACGGTGAAAAACAAGTACCCATTGCCAGTAATTGACGAGCTGCTAGATGAATTACAGGTGCTATGTGGTTTACTAGCCTGGATTTAAGCTCGGGTTACCACCAAATCCAAATGGAACCTGGGGACGTTCCTAAGACAGCCTTTCAAACACACAACAGTCATTATGAATATCATGTCATTCTCATTCCTTATGGGGTCACCGGGGGACCAGCTACATTTCAGCTCACTATGAATTTGGTCTTGGCCACTCTCCTGCGTAAGTGCGTGGTTGTGTTTATTGACGACATATATTAGTCTATAGCACCACCTGGGCTGATCACTTATCCCATCTAAGGGCTGTTTTTTCCCAGTTGGATCAACACAAATTTTAGGTGAAACTTTCAAAGTGTTCCTTTGCTCAAACCAGCCTGCATTACTTAGGCCATGTGATCAGCAAAGATGGAGTATCTACTGATCCCTCCAAAGTGGCTGTGATTCAGTCTTGGCCCACTCCCAGATCGGTCAAGGATATCAGAAGTTTTTTTTTTGGGGGGGGGGGGGGGGGGGTTAGCAGGCTACTACAGGAAATTTGTGCACAACTTTGGTATTCTATCTCGGTCCCTTACTTCTTTACTCAAAAAGGGCCAAGTTTTCATGTGGCATGACGATCAGGAATCGGCTTTCCAAGCTCTCAAAACGGCTTTGGTCACAGCACCTGTTTCGGCCTTGCCAATTTTTTCGAAGCCTTTTGAAGTTGAAACTGACGCCAGTGACAAAGGTATAGGCACCGTTCTACAATAAGGTGGTCACCTTATTGCTTTCATCAGTGAAGCTCTGGGTCCCGGCATCAAGGACTGTCTACATACAAGAAAGAGTGTTTGGCTATATTGCTAGCAGTGGACCAATGGCACTCGTACTTGATAAGTGGCGAGTTCATTATACGCACCGACCAACGCAGTCTTATACACTTGGATGATCAAAGGTTAACCACACTGTGGCAACAGAAAGCTCTCACCAAATTGTTGGGGCTACAATTTTGTTGTTACAAAAAGGGCAGCACTAACCGAGTGGCAGATGCTCTTTCTAGACTGCCAACAGAACAAGTCATGGCTCTGTCGGTTCTTCGGCCCCTCTGGTTCCAGGAAGTTTCAGATTCTTACTCTCGTTATCCTGACACAACTCCTTCGATTCAGGCATTGGCTCTCAAGCCCCCCTCTGGTTATTACAGTATCCATGATGGCATCATTAAGTATAAGAATCACATCCTTCTACCTAAAGCCTCGGCTTTCCCTGAGAAGATTTTTAACACACTGCATACTACACCTGTGGGGGTCATTCAGGTTTTTTGGTGACTTACAAGAAAATTAAGAAGCTCTTTGTATGGTCAGGCATGGAAAAGATTATACAATTATGGTGCAGTCAGTGCACAATCTGTCAACAGGCAAAATCTGAAAGAATCATGTATCCAGGCCTTCTGCAACCTATTCCAGTACCTGAGGGTGCATGGCAAATTATCTCAATGGACTTCATTGAGGGTCTACCTTCCTCCAATCACTACAACTGCATTTTAGTAGTGGTGGACAAATTCTCCAAGTTTAGTCATTTCATACCACTAAAGCATCCCTTTTCGGCCATAACTGTAGCCCGACAGTTCATGGACACAGTCTTTAAACTCCACGGTTTTCCCCAAGCTATCATCACGGACAGAGACAAAATCTTCACAAGTGCTTTATGGAAAGAACTGTTTTGATTAGCCCAAGTGGAACTACGCTTGACACCTTGACCATAGCCTACCATCCTCAGTCCGATGGACAAACAGAAAGGGTGAGCCAATGCTTAGAAACATAACTACGTTGCTTCGTTCAGTCATGTCCAACTAAATGGAAGCAATGGCTGTCACTTGCAGAATTTTGGTACAACACTAGTTTTCACTCGTCCTTGCAGCTAATTCCATTCGAAGTGCTATATGGCCATCCTCTACGTCACCTGGGACTTGAATTACAAGATGCTTGCAATGTTCCAGCTTTACAAGATTGGCTGTCTGAACGTAAGGTTATGCTGCAGCTAGTGAAACAACAACTTCAGAGAGCTCAGCACCGTCAGAAGAACCAGGCTGATAAGCATCACTCGGACAGAGTCTTCCAAGTTGGAGATTTGGTTTATTTGAAATTACAGCCATACATTCAATCGTCAGTGGTCAAGCGAGCAAATCACAAGTTAGCTTTCAAGTATTTTGGACCATACCCAGTGGTTGCCAGGATCGGTCAAGTGGCCTATCAACTGCAACTGCCTGCTTCTTCATCTATCCATCCTGTTTTTCACGTCTCTCTTCTGAAAAAAACTATTGGCCCAAATGCCCAGGTCAGTTCTAAGCTACTTGATTTGTCTCACTCTTTACAATGGCCTGAGCAGGTGCTGCAGAAACGCTGTGTACAACACCACAACAAGGAGATTCCTCAACTGTTGATTAAATGGTCTTCATGGCCGGTGGAACTCGCTACATGGGAGAATGAAGATTCAATCAAGCAACGTTTTCCAGGAGCTGAGGCTTGGGGACAAGCCTCTTCTCAAGGGGAGGAGAATGTCAGGAAGCGAGAAGAAGACATCACTCAAGTCAAAAGGCCGTCTCGTGCGCGGAGGCACAACCAACAGATTTATGGGCCGGATTGGACCCAGTAACCCTGTGTGAGAGCTGTGTGCTGTTTTAGGGCGTTGTCTGGAGGTGAGCAGGGCGTGGAGAAAGACTTGAGCAGTAAGTTGGCAGCCGACTGCGTCCAGTGTGAGTGTTCGTGAGAGACTCCCCAAAACTCTGTAATGTGATCCACTCGATAATGGCTTCGTGAGAGGCATTGCACCGGGAGCGGTGCTCGAATCCGAGCTGTCTCTACCGTCTACGGGTGATCGGTGCTGTTACACTGTACCATCCTAAGAATTAGCTTCACTAGACACAGAACGAGAAGTTGACAATATAACAGAGCTGATTAAGACTACGAGCAACAATTGTTACAGATCTCAATATTCATCATTCAAATGGACTTGCCATCAATATTTAGTTATTATTACTGTTCCGTCCTAAATTAGTATACCGGAACACAGAACAACACACTAGATGACATCTGGACTTAAATCTAGAGTTTCCTGTAAATTCTCATACAGATACAGGCTATCACAATAAGCTGACGACAGGCCGTATAATAGACCCTCCAGAGTTTAAACTAAAAGAAGGGATTGTTTCTATTACTAGCGGAAATTAATAACGGTGACAAAACGCAAACTGGATCATTGTTTGGCCAAAATCAGTAGCCGAGACATCCTCACAGGCAGCTCCCAAGATAGCCATGTGTACCGACAAGATATAAGCAGGCGTTGTTCGTATCCGCAGAGCCCAACAACGCAGCCCCCGATCCCGCCCAGACACCCCAAGATCGAAGATTTGAGGCCACCACCGTACCTCCATACAACAATAAAGCGCGGTAACGAAGAAAAGATCGGGCAGAACTCTCACCTGGGTGAGGACGCGCCGCCACGCCATGGGCCTGAATCCCTAGCCCTGGGCCGCTCGGTCCAGCGAGATCCCGAAGAAGAAGCGCCCACGCGGTCGGGGCAGACGAACGATCCCAAAGGAAACGAGCCTCGAAACCGCGCGAAGGGGAGGCAGGATTATACGTGGTCGGTGGCGGCGTGGTTGAGGCGGGCGCGGGGATGAGCGGATGTAGGCGGCGGCGGCTCAGGTCACGCGCAAGCAGTCGAGGGTGGACAGGAGAAGCGGCGGAGAGGAAGACGACACGAGGGAGAACTCCGATTTTTTCCTTTTCTTTTATTTCTGTCCCTCGGATTCGGAGGCAGCGGCGGATGCTCTAGTAGAATAAAAATATTCAAATACAAATAAAGTGTAAGTAGTATTTTGAATTTACTTGTGGAGTAGGGATGAAAACGGACGTAGAACCCCTCTTGTTTCCGTATCTATATTTTATCATCGAAAACAGGATCGGGTACGAAATAGTCGGGAATATAAATGAAAGCGGGGATAAACAGAATTATGAAAACGAAGAAACAGAAATACTAACAAAAACTCATAATTTAATACAAACAGAAATGGTATTGATGTTTGGCTAGTGATTGATTGGCAGGACAATCACATAAAACAAATAGATAAAAAGAGGTAATATTTTATTGTTGTTTGGTTGTTAATGGTGTACATTTAGCTACATCTGATTTTGTTTAAGACTTTAGACCACTTGTCGTTAAAAAGAACCGGTGGTTACAATGATCACTTATACTATAATTTGTCACCTAAAGACATGGGTCTTTAGTTTGTATACTAATGCATATTAGGCTCGTCCCGTATTTATAAAAATATAGAATAAATACGGGTTCAATCCAGATAAAAACAGGATCCAAAAAAACAGATGGAATAAACACTCTCCCGTTTCCATACCGTTTCCATATTTTTCCGTAAATACGAAAACAGTCGGATCAAATATAGAAAACGGTACGGGACGAGATTTTACCCGTCCGTTTTTAACCCTAAGGTGGAGGTGGAATAAAGACATGTTTGGAAGCACGAAGAAACTGATTTATGAAAAGTGAGATGGTTTCAAATATGCTAGTTTGTATCTTAGGTAATATGCTAGTTTGTATCTTAGGTCCTGTTGTTTCCTTCCAAAATCATATAATCCTGCTCATAGATTATATAAGCACATATTAACGTGCTTATGAATTATCATAATATATAGGTATCTAGATTACTTAATTAATCTCTACTATCTCTTAAGAATGCAGCGTAGGCGTCCACAGGGTGGACGTTCTGTCCCCCCGACATCCTCACCTTCGCTCCGCTCCCTGAAGCCGTGATCGAAGCCGCCATCAACGCCCTCCACCCCCTCCGCTCAGGTCCCCCTCCGCGGCAGCGGCAGCCGGCATTCCCAGCCCCCAAAATCCTATTTCCCTCTCCCACACCACGCGCCGCGCCCGTCTGATTCCGCCCGCCAGCCACGCCCGCAGATCTCGCTTCGGCGCCCTGATTCCGTCGTATGCAAGGTCGCAGCCCTGCCTTCCATCGTCGCCCCCATGCCACGCTCCCCTTCCATCCTCGCTCACTTCCAGCCGCCAACGGAGCCCCCCGCGTATGTCTGGCAGAAACTGTAGAGACCGTCGAAGACGGGGCAGTCCTCGCCGACGTTGAAGCGCTTGAGCGCGCGGATCTGGTCTTGCTGCGTTTCGGGGGTGACGGACCGGAGGAAGGAGACGTAATCGTCGGCGTGGAAGCGGCAGAGGTCGCGGTCGCGGGCAGGGTGAGGGCGGAACACTTGCATCTGGTCGAGGAGGCCATAGCGGCCGAGCAGCGCGTGGGTCATGCGGAGAGGTGCGGCTTCATCGGGTGGTCCTGCCCGTAGTAGTAGTTGCCCACCTTCGCGTCGTAGAAGTAGCAGACGCGGCGCTTCGACCCGTCCGCGCCAGTGGTCGGCAGGGAGTTGCCGCCGCCGCACAGCACGACAGAGGGTGTGTCAGTCAGGGCGCGAGCACCAACTTTGCATCCATTAACTGCTCTGCTCAGAGCATCAGGTGCGCTTCAGCGTCTAGCCATTTGGCGGCTTGGGCTTTCTGCGTGGGTGCCGCATCCTCTCCCACCTTTGCTTCCATTCCATCCCCACATCACCGCAGCCTTTTTTGCCTCGCATCATCGCCATGTTGCTTTAAAGTTCAAAACTTACGGGGTTGGTGTCGGTGTTTTGGGTCCGACCGCACACCCGGGGTTGCCCCTCAAGGTGTTTTTAGGAGTAGGACGGTGTCGCCGACTGTATCAAAATGGTTCGTGCCAGATGCACGAGGGACAATGGACAGTGTTTACAGGTTCGGGCCGCTTAGAGATGCGTAACACCCTACGTCCTGGTGAGTATGCTTTGTGTTCGAGGTTACAAGGTAGCTCTCTGAATGGAGAATGCAGAGAGTCGAGGTGGATGGCTGAGTAATAGGGTCGATCGTTCTGAAGGGGTGCCCCCTAGGCCTTATATACTCGACCGTGGGGCGGTACACATGGATATGATAACAACGTGCAACTAAAAGATAGCGAACTATTTGAGTTTATCTTCCTATAGTTCTGCCGACCTATCCTCGCATGGCTCCGTTGCATGGGGGGCTCCAGCGCGGGTGAGAGCACCTAGAGGGGGGGTGAATAGGTGATCCTGTGAAACTTAAACTTATAGCCACAAAAACTTGTTAAGTGTTAGCACAATAGTTGCCAAGTGGCTAGAGATGAGTCCAAACACAATAACCACAAGAAATCAAACACAGAGATGGCACGGTGTTTATCCCGTGGTTCGGCCAAGTACAAAACTTGCCTACTCCACGTTGTGGCGTCCCAACGGACGAGAGTTGCACTCAACTCCTCTCAAGTGATCCAATGATCAACTTGAATACCACGGTGTTCTTCTTTACTTTGATCTTTTCCCGTTTGCGAGGAATCTCCACAGCTTGGAGTCTCTCGCCCTTACAATTGAATTTCACAAAGAAGTACGGGGTAAAAGAGGGAAGCAACACACACAAATCCACAGCAAAATGCGCACACACACGGCCAAGAATCGAGCTCAAAAGACTATCTCAAAGTTCTCACTAGAACGGAGCTCGAATCACTGCGAATGACAAACGAATGCGCAAAGGCTGAGTGTGGATGATCAAGAATGCTCTAAGGTTGCTTGGTGACCTCCTCCATGCGCCTAGGGGTCCCTTTTATAGCCCTAAGGCAGCTAGGAGCCGTTGAGAGCAATCTGGGAAGGCAATTCTTGCCTTCTGTCGAGTGGCGCACCGGACAGTCCGGTGCACACCGGACACTGTCCGGTGCCCGATTCCCTTCCTTAAATAGCGAAGCCGACCGTTGGCAGACTTGGAGCCGTTGGCGCACCGGACATGTCCGGTGCACACCGGACAGTCCGGTGCCCCCTTCTAGTCGTTGGCTCGACCACGTGTCCCGCGCAGATCGCGCGGCCGACCGTTGGCCCGACCGACCGTTGGCTCACCGGACAGTCCGGTGCACACCGGACAGTCCGGTGAATTTTAGCCGTACGCCGTCGGCGAATTCCCGAGAGCGGCCACTTCGGTCGAGGCAGCCTGGCGCACCGGACACTGTCCGGTGCACCACCGGACAGTCCGGTGCCCCAGACCGAAACAGCCTTTTGGCTGTACACAGTCAACTCTTCTCTTTTCTTCTTCTTTCTGTTTCTAACACTTAGACAAGTATATTAGTACACAAAACCAATGTACTAAGGCTTAGAAACATACCTTTGCTCTTGTTTTGCACTTTGTCCATTCATAAGCATGAATTCACATTTAAGTACTTGTGTTGGCACTCAATCACCAAAATACTTAGAAATGGCCCAAGGGCACATTTCCCTTTTAATCTCCCCCTTTTTGGTGATTTATGCCAACACAACATAAAGCAACTAGAACAAGTGCAATATCACTTCAAATAAAACTCAAATTTATTTTGATTCAATTTTGGCATATATGGATCATCCTTTGCCACCACTTGGTTTGTTTTTGCAAATCAAACTCAAATCTCTATCTCTAAGTCAAACACACATGTTGAAGCATAAAGAGAGTCATTCCAAAAGAGATTGATCAAGGATTTCAAAAACTCCCCCTATTTCCCATAATCAACACTTCTCCCCACAAAAAGCTAACTTTTGACAAGAGAGACAACAAAAGAGTTTTGACAAAGACAACAAAAGAGTTTTGACAAACCAAAAGCTCTATTCTACTGTTTTCAAAATCTCTCAAGTGGTAGTTGATCCATTTATCGCTTTGGCCTTTATTTTCTCCCCCTTTGGCATTAAGCACCAAAACGGGATCAATCTTGGCCCAATACCCCATTGCCTCACCAAAATCTTCAATTAAGAGCAAATGGCAATGAGAGTTCATGAGATGAACTTGGAATAAGTTACCCTCTCATCGGAGTGCAGTGGAAGTCTTTCATGGTCCAAGTCCACCTTTTCCCTTTTAATTCTCCTTCGAGACTAAAACAAGCAAACTCAAGCATATGGTTAGTCTCAAAGGGTCAAGTTGTAGCACAGCTCCCCCTAAATATGTGCATCACTTGCAAACAGGACTTGTGAGGTCCAGGGAGTGTTTTTACAACTTGAGCACCACATTAAGCAACAAAATGCAGAATGAACATGATCAAAGGCATAAACACATGTATGCTACAATTCAATCCAAGTTCCGCGAATCTAAGACATTTAGCTCACTACGCAGCCTGCAAAAGGTCTTCTCATCTAGAGGCTTGGTAAAGATATCGGCTAACTGGTTCTCGGTGCTAACATGAAACACTTCGATATCTCCCTTTTGCTGGTGGTCTCTCAAAAAGTGATGCCGGATGTCTATGTGCTTTGTGCGGCTGTGTTCAACAGGATTTTCCGCCATGCGGATAGCACTCTCATTATCACATAGGAGTGAGACTTTGCTCAGATTGTAGCCAAAGTCCCGAAGGGTTTGCCTCATCCAAAGTAGTTGCGCGCAACACTGTCCTGCGGCAACATACTTGGCCTCAGCGGTGGATAGGGCAACGGAGGTTTGTTTCTTAGAGTTCCACGACACCAGGGACCTTCCTAAGAATTGGCACGTCCCTGATGTACTCTTCCTATCGACCTTACATCCAGCATAGTCGGAATCTGAGTATCCAACCAAGTCAAAGGTAGACCCTTTTGGATACCAGAGCCCGAAGCAAGGCGTAGCAACCAAATATCTTAGAATTCGCTTCACCGCCACTAAGTGACACTCCTTAGGATCGGATTGAAATCTAGCACACATGCATACGCTAAGCATAATATCCGGTCTACTAGCACATAGATAAAGCAAAGAACCTATCATTGACCGGTATGCTTTTTGATCAACGGACTTACCTCCTTTGTTGAGGTCGGTGTGTCCGTCGGTTCCCATCGGAGTCTTTGCGGGCTTGGCGTCCTTCATCCCAAACCTCTTTAGCAAATCTTGTGTGTACTTCGTTTGGGAGATGAAGGTGCCGTCCTTGAGTTGCTTCACTTGGAACCCAAGGAAGTAGTTCAACTCGCCCATCATCGACATCTCAAATTTCTGCGTCATCACCCTGCTAAACTCTTCACAAGACTTTTGATTAGTAGAACCAAATATTATGTCATCGACATAAATTTGGCACACAAAAAGATCACCATTGCAAGTCTTAGTAAAAAGAGTTGGATCGGCTTTCCCAACCTTGAAAGCATTAGCAATTAAAAAATCTCTAAGGCATTCATACCATGCTCTTGGGGCTTGCTTAAGTCCATAGAGCGCCTTAGAGAGCTTACACACATGGTCGGGGTACCGTTCATCCTCGAAGCCAGGGGGTTGCTCTACGTACACCTCCTCCTTGATCGGCCCGTTGAGGAACGCGCTCTTCACATCCATTTGATACAACCTGAAAGAATGGTGAGCGGCGTATGCTAGCAAGATAAGAATTGATTCTAGCCTAGCCACAGGAGCAAAAGTCTCCTCAAAGTCCAAACCTGCGACTTGGGCATAACCTTTTGCCACAAGTCGAGCCTTGTTCCTCGTCACCACCCCGTGCTCGTCCTGTTTGTTGCGGAACACCCACTTGGTTCCCACAACATTTTGCTTGGGACGAGGCACCAGTGTCCAAACTTCATTGCGCTTGAAGTTGTTGAGTTCCTCCTGCATGGCCAACACCCAGTCCGGATCTAGCAAGGCCTCCTCTACCCTGAAAGGCTCAATAGAAGAGACAAAGTAGTAATGCTCACAAAAATTAACTAATCGAGATCGAGTAGTTACTCCCTTGCTAATGTCACCCAAAATTTGGTCGACGGGATGATCCCTTTGAATCACCGCTCGAACTTGGGTTGGAGGTGCCGGTTGCGCTTCTTCCTCCATCACGTGATCATCTTGTGCTCCCCCTTGATCACACGCCTCCTTTTGATGAACCTGTTCATCGTCTTGAGTTGGGGGATGCACCGTTGTTGAGGAAGAAGGTTGATCTCGTTCATCTTGTTCCTGTGGCCGCACTTCTCCAATCGCCATGGTTTGTATAGCAGCCGTCGGAACATCTTCTTCATCTACATCATCACAATCAACAACTTGCTCTCTTGGAGAGCCATTAGTCTCATCAAATACAACGTTGCTAGAGACTTCAACCAAACCCGATGATTTGTTGAAGACTCTATACGCCTTTGTATTTGAGTCATAACCTAACAAAAACCCTTCTACAGCTTTGGGAGCAAATTTAGAATTTCTACCCTTCTTAACTAGAATGTAGCACTTGCTCCCAAATACACGAAAGTAGGACACATTGGGTTTGTTACCGGTTAGTAGCTCATACGAAGTCTTCTTGAGGAGGCGATGAAGGTAGACCCTGTTGATGGCGTGGCAAGCCGTGTTCACGGCTTCCGACCAAAAACGCTCGGGGGTCTTGAATTCTCCAAGCATCGTCCTCGCCATATCGATTAGCGTCCTGTTCTTCCTCTCTACCACACCATTTTGCTGTGGTGTGTAGGGAGCGGAGAACTCGTGCTTGATCCCTTCCTCCTCAAGGAACTCCTCCACTTGAAGGTTCTTGAACTCGGACCCGTTGTCGCTCCTTATCTTCTTCACCTTGAGCTCAAACTCATTTTGAGCTCTCCTGAGGAAGCGCTTGAGGGTCTCTTGGGTTTCAGACTTATCCTGCAAAAAGAACACCCAAGTGAAGCGGGAAAAGTCATCAACAATAACTAAACCATACTTACTTCCTCCTATGCTTAGATAGGCGACGGGTCCGAAGAGGTCCATATGTAGCAGCTCCAGGGGTCTTGATGTGGTCATCACATTATTGCTGTGATGCGCTCCTCCCACCTGTTTACCTGCCTGACAAGCTGCACAAGGTCTATCTTTTTCGAATTGAACGTTAGTCAAACCTATCACGTGTTCTCCCTTTAGAAGCTTGTGAAGGTTCTTCATCCCTACATGTGCTAAGCGGCGATGCCACAGCCAGCCCATGCTAGTCTTAGCTATTAAGCATGCATCTAGACCGGCCTCTTCTTTTGCAAAATCAACTAAATAAAGTTTGCCGTCTAATACACCCTTAAAAGCTAGTGAACCATCACTTCTTCTAAAGACAGACACATCTACATTTGTAAATAGACAGTTATATCCCATATTGCATAATTGACTAACCGATAGCAAATTATATCCAAGAGACTCTACTAAAAACACATTAGAGATAGAGTGCTCATTAGAAATTGCAATTTTACCTAACCCTTTTACCTTGCCTTGATTCCCATCACCGAATATAATTGAATCTTGGGAATCCTTATTCTTGACGTAGGAGGTGAACATCTTCTTCTCCCCCGTCATATGGTTTGTGCATCCGCTGTCGATAATCCAGCTTGAACCCCCGGATGCATAAACCTGCAAGGCAAATTTAGGCTTGGGTCTTAGGTACCCAACTCATGTTGGGTCCTACAAGGTTAGTGCAAATATCCTTAGGGACCCAAATGCAAGTTTTGTCTCCCTTGCATTTTGCCCCTAACTTCCTAGCAACTATTTTCCTATCCTTTCTACAAATAGCAAAGGAAGCATTTAAAGCACAATAAATTGTAGAAGGTTCATTCACTACTTTCCTAGGAGCATGAATAATATTCTTTCTAGGCACATGATGAATAGCATTTCTCCTAGACATATTTCTACCATGCATATAGGAAGAACTAGAAGCAAACATGGCATGAGAGTCAAAATCATCATAAGCATTATAATTCCTATAAGCATTTCTAGTTTGTCTCCTATCATGATACATAAAAGCATGGTTCCTTTTAGTACTACTTGCCATAGGGGCCTTCCCTTTCTCCTTGGCGGAGATGGGAGCCTTATGGCTTGTTAAGTTCTTGGCTTCCCTCTTGAAGCCAAGTCCATCCTTAATTGAGGGGTGTCTACCAATCGTGTAGGCATCCCTTGCAAATTTTAGCTTATCGAAATCATTCTTGCTAGTCTTAAGTTGAGCATTAAGACTAGCCAATTCATCATGAAGCTTGGAAATTGAAACTAGGTGTTCACTACAAGCATCAATGTCAAAATCTTTACACCTAGTACAAATTACAACATGTTCTACACAAGAATTAGATTTATTTGCTACTTCTAATTTAGCATTTAAATCATTGTTGACACCTTCTAAAGTAGAAATGGTTTTATGACAAGTAGATAGTTCACCAGAGAGCATTTCATTCCTTTTAATTTCTAGAGCAAGAGAATTTTGTGCACTAACAAATTTATCATGCTCCTCATATAAAAGATCGTCTTGTTTTTCTAGTAATCTATTCTTGTCATTCAAAGCATCAATCAACTCATTAATCTTATCTATCTTAGATCTATATAAGCCCTTGAATAAGCATGAATAGTCTATGTCATCATCATCACTAGACTCATTATCACTAGAAGAAGCATAAGTGGAGTCTCGAGTACTCACCTTCTTCTCCCTTGCCATAAGGCATGTGTGACGTTCGTTGGGGAAGAGGGATGACTTGTTGAAGGCGGTGGCGGCGAGTCCTTCATTGTCGGAGTCGGAAGAGGAGCAGTCCGAGTCCCACTCCTTGCCTAGATGCGCCTCGCCCTTTGCCTTCTTATAGTTCTTCTTCTTCTCCCTCTTGTTCCCTTGATCCTGATCACTATCATTGTCAGGACAGTTAGCAATAAAATGACCAAGCTTACCACATTTGAAGCATGAGCGCTTCCCCTTTGTCTTGGTCTTGCTTGGTTGCCCCTTGCGGCCTTTTAGTGCCGTCTTGAATCTCTTGATGATGAGAGCCATCTCTTCATCATTAAGTCCGACCGCCTCAATTTGTGCCACCTTGCTAGGTAGCATTTCCTTGTTTCTTATTGCCTTGAGAGCAAGAGGTTGAGGCTCATTGATTGGACCGTTTAGAGCGTCGTCGACGTATCTCGCCTCCTTGATCATCATCCGCCCGCTTATGAATTTTCCGAGTACCTCCTCGGGCGTCATCATCGTGTACCTGGGATTCTCACGAATATTGTTTACGAGATGAGGATCAAGAACGGTAAAGGACCTTAGCATTAGGCGGACGACGTCGTGGTCCGTCCATCGCGTGCTTCCGTAGCTCCTTATTTTGTTGATAAGGGTCTTGAGCCGGTTGTAAGTTTGGGTTGGCTCCTCTCCCCTTATCATTGCGAATCGTCCAAGCTCGCCCTCCACCAACTCCATTTTAGTGAGCATGGTGATGTCGTTCCCCTCGTGAGAGATCTTGAGGGTGTCCCATATCTGCTTGGCGTTGTCCAAGCCGCTCACCTTATTGTACTCTTCCCTGCACAAAGATGCTAATAGAACAGTAGTAGCTTGTGCATTTCTATGGATTTGTTCATTTATAAGCATAGGGCTATCCGAGCTATCAAATTTCATTCCATTCTCTACAATCTCCCATATGCTTGGATGGAGAGAGAATAAGTGACTACGCATTTTGTGACTCCAAAATCCGTAGTCTTCCCCATCGAAGTGTGGAGGTTTGCCAAGAGGAATGGAAAGCAAATGCGAATTCGAACTATGTGGAATACGAGAATAATCAAATGAAAAGTTCGAATTGACCGTCTTCCTGTAGTCGTTGTCGTCGTCCTTTTGGGAAGAAGTAGACTCATCGCTATCGTCGTAGTAGACTATCTCCTTGATGCGCCTTGTCTTCTTCTTCTTCCCATCTTTACGCTTGTGGCCCGAGCCCGAGTCAGTAGGCTTGTCATCCTTCGGCTCGTTGACGAAGGACTCCTTCTCCTTGTCGTTGATCACGATTCCCTTCCCCTTAGGATCCATCTCTTCGGGCGATTAGTCCCTTCTTGAAGAGAACGGCTCCGATACCAATTGAGAGCACCTAGAGGGGGGGTGAATAGGTGATCCTGTGAAACTTAAACTTATAGCCACAAAAACTTGTTAAGTGTTAGCACAATAGTTGCCAAGTGGCTAGAGATGAGTCCAAACACAATAACCACAAGAAATCAAACACAGAGATGGCACGATGTTTATCCCGTGGTTCGGCCAAGTACAAAACTTGCCTACTCCACGTTGTGGCGTCCCAACGGACGAGAGTTGCACTCAACTCCTCTCAAGTGATCCAATGATCAACTTGAATACCACGGTGTTCTTCTTTACTTTGATCTTTTCCCGTTTGCGAGGAATCTCCACAGCTTGGAGTCTCTCGCCCTTACAATTGAATTTCACAAAGAAGTACGGAGTAAGGGAGGGAAGCAACACACACAAATCCACAGCAAAATGCGCACACACACGGCCAAGAATCGAGCTCAAAAGACTATCTCAAAGTTCTCACTAGAACGGAGCTCGAATCACTGCGAATGACAAACGAATGCGCAAAGACTGAGTGTGGATGATCAAGAATGCTCTAAGGTTGCTTGGTGACCTCCTCCATGCGCCTAGGGGTCCCTTTTATAGCCCCAAGGCAGCTAGGAGCCGTTGAGAGCAATCTGGGAAGGCAATTCTTGCCTTCTGTCGAGTGGCGCACCGGACAGTCCGGTGCACACCGGACACTGTCCGGTGCCCGATTCCCTTCCTTAAATAGCGAAGCCGACCGTTGGCAGACTTGGAGCCGTTGGCGCACCGGACATGTCCGGTGCACACCGGACAGTCCGGTGCCCCCTTCTAGCCGTTGGCTCGACCACGTGTCCCGCGCAGATCGCGCGGCCGACCGTTGGCTCACCGGACAGTCCGGTGCACACCGGACAGTCCGGTGAATTTTAGCCGTACGCCGTCGGCGAATTCCCGAGAGCGGCCACTTCGGTCGAGGCAGCCTGGCGCACCGGACACAGTCCGGTGCACCACCAGACAGTCCGGTGCCCCAGACCGAAACAGCCTTTTGGCTGTACACAGCCAACTCTTCTCTTTTCTTCTTCTTTCTGTTTCTAACACTTAGACAAGTATATTAGTACACAAAACCAATGTACTAAGGCTTAGAAACATACCTTTTCTCTTGTTTTGCACTTTGTCCATTCATAAGCATGAATTCACATTTAAGTACTTGTGTTGGCACTCAATCACCAAAATACTTAGAAATGGCCCAAGGGCACATTTCCCTTTCAGCGGGAAAGTCGGATCTCTGTTGTGGTCGCTCGCTCAACGTTGTGGGCCGTTCGGGCTTGCACCAATCCGGCCTCATGTCAATCCTGCTTCGCTGATTGTTCCTCCCCAGGCCCACGAAGGAATGACCTTACGACTTATTGGGCCCTTGGGCTTCTCGTGAGGTCTTTTACCCTTCCAATGGACCCGGGGGATATCTGTCCCCCACAAGCCCCCGATCTTTGGGTTGATTTTGAGGTAATCAGCCCAAAGATCCCAGGTCCAGCTTGCAGGTAATTTGGGGAAAACGATTTCTCACTGTCTCCTTCTGCTTTGATCACTCGTAAACTGAAGCTTTGTTTCGTTCTTGTGCCTTAGAGGTCGGCATTTCACATTGCAGGACCCTGAACTTCATTGGGTGCACGGTGTAGCCCCCGAGCTTCGAGTAGATTTTGGAAAATAATCTACTCGAAGGTCTTCATCAGAAATTATCTTCATCTTACTCTTGTGCTTTGGTTGAGGGCTAGCCTTGTCTTTAATCTTGTCTTATGCCTTAGAGGTCGGCACCATCTTGGCTTGAAATGGTGATTCATGGGGTGCACCGAAGGTGCACCCAATGGGTGTAGCCCCCGAGCTTTGAGTGGATTTTTGAAAATAATCTTCTCGAAGGTCTTCATTTTGTGTCCTTCTGCTGAGAATAATCCTTTCTTTTTTCTGGATGCCTTAGAGGTCAGCATTATGTCATCAATATTATGCTTTAGAGGTCAGCATGTATTTTGTCTTCTTCAGCCGAGTTCGTGATCTGCCCATATCTCGCTAGGTGGTGCAATTTATTTGTTCTGCGACTGATTGGACGTTTGATGGACGCTCTCTGTTTAGTCTTCACGTCGCTTCTGTCGGTCATATTTTGTACTTCACCGGCTATATTTGGCTTTCCTCTGATCCTTACTGATATCTCATTTTTATCTTGAGGTATTCATTGCATGCCCTGCACGGATGTGACAGTTTTGAAAAGTATACTGATAATTCCTGGGCGTCCCCCCCCAATGGGTGTGGGCAAGGGACGGCTTGGTACGCTAAATGTTTTAGCTGGCTGCTTCTGAGTAGTAATGTGATGCGACGGCGGGGGTAATCATATCAGTCGCGCTGTTGACTGGAGTCCCAATGAGTGTTGTGTTGCGTGAAACGGCGTCAGCCGCCTGACGTGTCTTCAGACGGGTTGAAGTGCTTATTGAATGCTTCACGACTGTTCAGTGACCGTGGTTGGAGTTGAGCGGTTGCCTTCTTCTCCTATAAATAATGCTGTTGTCTCTCCGGCTTTTTCACATCTCTTACTGCTCTCTGCAGCTCGCTTTTCTTCTCTCCCTCTCGCTTCCACCATGGGCAAGAACAACAAGCGCAAGCGTGAGCCGACTCCTCCATCAGAGGATTTTGGTGACTCGGAGTACTCAGAGGAGGAGTTCTCCTCTGAGTCCGAGGGGTCTCCGGCTCCCATCCCCCTGCGTGAGTCATCTGACGACTCAGACGACTCCCAGGGGCTCGCGGCGGAGGTCTGGACTTATATTCGGGCCGTCGAGCGCTCCGGGCTCGCTGGCTCGGATGAGTCGGAGTACTCCTCGGACGAGGAGGACTCGTCCGGGGAGGACGGTGGCGGCGATGGCGATGACGACGACGACGACGACGGCGACGACGACGACGAAGGCGGTGGCGGCGACGATGGTGACGGCGGCGGTAGGGGCAGCAGCGGCAGCGGCAAGGGCGACGACGGCGGCAGGGGCAGCAGCAAGGGCAGCAACAAGACCAGTGGCTAAATGTCACTGGTTTTTAGATATTAGTATAGATTAGAAGTAGTATAATGTAGTAGTATCAGTAGTATAGAGTAGTATAATGTAATGTAGTAGTAGTAGTAGTAGTAGTAGTAGTAGTAGTAGTAGGGAAGTATCAACTCATAATGAGTTGATTTGTAAGTATGATATCTTCCCTTTAATGAAGAAATGATGTTGCCTTCTCTGTGATGATTGTTCGTTGATATTCATAACTCAAAGTTCTTGAATCATTCCTCTTCCCACCTTTTTCGTGAAGTTGATTTCCTTGGAATAGTAAGTGAATAACTCGGGCGCTATATCGATGCCTTTAGAGGTAACTGCTGAGCGACTGAACACGATGTCGGAGTTTTAGAGGTAACTGCCGAGCGACTGAACACTATGTCGGAGTTTTAGAGGTAACTGCCGAGCGACTGAAGACGATGTCAGCGTTTTAGAGGTAACGCCGAGCGACTTGAGGGTGACATCAGCGTTTTAGAGGTAACGCCGAGCGACTTGAAGACGACATCAGCGTTTTAGAGGTAACGCCGAGTGACTTGAGGGCGACGTCAGCGTTTTAGAGGTAACGCCGAGCGACTGAACACTATGTCGGAGTTTTAGAGGTAACTGCCGAGCGACTGAAGACAATGTCAGCGTTTTAGAGGTAACGCCGAGCGACTTGAGGGTGACATCAGCGTTTTAGAGGTAACGCCGAGCGACTTGAAGACGACGTCAGCGTTTTAGAGGTAACATCGAGTGGATTGAGGGCGACGTCAGCGTTTTTAGAGGTAACGCCGAGTGATAGCTGGCTGCGTGGGCCACTTTGAGGATAATAGCCGAGTGATGATGTGGCGCACCGGTGTTTTGGAAGTAACCGCCGGGTGCTGACTGGACGCTTTTTGAAACGGTATCTGGCTCGGGAATATCCCATAAGTGCTGCGCTTTTAGCTGCCTCTGCTTTCTGTGCCCTAGTTCTTGCTTTCTTGCTTCCGAATCCTCTCTGCAATTCGCCTCCCACTCTGCTCGCCGGTAGAATCGAGATGGCGCCCAAAAGGAAAGCTTCGAGTTCGTCTGCCGCGGTGATTCCTCCCATCGATCCCAACAGCCAGTTGCCTTTCGCAGGTAATCACATGTCTGTCATCTCCGAGCCCGAACTTCTCCACCTCGTGTCCATCGGGGTCCTTCCCCCGAGGGAACTCTGTTCTTGGCGGATTTGCCATGGGGTCACTGTCCCGACAGAGGATACCCATGAGTCCGTGATTTACGCTCCTTTTCTTCTCCGCGGCCTCGGTCTTCCTATCTCTCCCTTTTTCCGCGGCCTCCTTGATTTCTACCATCTTAACTTGACCCATCTGAATCCCAATTCTATCCTGCAAATTTCCATTTTCATTCACTTATGCGAAGCTTATCTTGGTGTGCTGCCACATTTCGGGTTGTGGAAGTACTTGTATCATTGTCGCCCTGGGATGGCCGGGGGACAACATCAGTTGGTCGGGGGTGCTAGCTTGGAGATGCGCCATGGGAGGAAGACAGAGTATCTTGAGATCCCTCTCAAAGATAGTATCAAGGGATGGCGCTTGGAGTGGTTCATTGTTGAGAATTATGGAAACTCTCTCCCCCTCGGTCGGGAAGACAACCGGATGTTCGCACCCCGAGCTGGACCGAGTCCCCCATGGAGCAGGAGGTAGCTGAGGCAGGTGCTTTGCTAGCTGAAGTTGGATTGCTGAAGGAGAGGGGTCTGACCGCTGAAGCTGTGGTTGCTGATTTTGTCTTCAAGAATATTCAGCCGTTGAAAGACAGGGCATACCCGGCTTACCTGTATCGAGGCCTAGCCGACTCAACTCGGGTTACCAATGGAAGAATTCCCTCTGTAGACTTGGTGAACCGACTTGAGATGATTCTTAGAGGCAAAGTGTCAAATGTTGGTGCCCCAGTGGCATACTCAGCCTGGAACTTGTCCCCTCCCAAAGCCTTCACCCTTTTTGTGTCAAATCCACCTGTTACTGATGGCAATTTGGGCCTTAGAGTGCGACCCTCTGCTGAAGAAGTTAGCGCCTTGGTTGCCTCGCTCGGGGAGATTCCTGATGATGAACGGCAGGTCCATTTTGAGGTGCCCCTGAATCCTAGTGATGCAGAGATAGGTGTTATGCTTGATTTGATGGCTGAGGACTCTTCTGATGCTGCTCCACCTGGGACGTTGGTGGTGGCGCCCCTCCCAGAGGCTGGTACGACTTTGGATATTCAGAAGCCTGCCAGTACTCGCCCGAGGCGCCCTTGCCGAGCCAATCAACCTGATCCTTCTGCTGATGAGCAGAAAAAGAAAAAGAGACGCCTCCGGCGAGTACCCAGTTTGGATCGGGACGTTGGTACTTCGGTTCCTGCTGCTGAAGAAGTGCCTGTGACTGAATTTATTGACGCTGATCCCAATGGGTGTGCCCAATCTGCTGCTGATCCCAATGGGTGTGCCCAATCTGCTGCTGATCCTAATGGGTGTGCCCAATCTGCTGCTGATCCCAATGTGGGTGCTGCCTGTGTTGCTAATGAAGACGACGGGGAGGAAGAGAATGAAGTTCCTTTGACTCGGAAAAACAGTCGGCAGTTCATCGCTAGTGGTGAAAGTAGTGGAGTTCCTTCTCCTGCTTTGTCTGCTCTCATTGGTCTGCAAGAATTGTCACTGGCGAATTTTGATCAGACTCTTGAGGATATGGTTCCAGAGGATTTGTTATCAGAGCCAGCAGATGATGGTGTGATGGAGGTTTGTGCTGCTGTGCTTGATGCTGGGTTGAGGTCATCCCGTGCCTCGTCGACCTTAGAGCACGATCTCGAGGGTCAGGAGACTGACTTGGATCGTCCTGGTCCCATGGAAGTAACTGAGGGCCCATCAGCCTTAGAGGTGGCTACCGCAGAGAACTTGGTCCCCAAGGATGGTGTTGACACTTGCCCAGCCCCCGAGGATGTTGCCGGGGATGACTCGGCTCGGGTGGAAAGTGTAAGCCACTGCCCAGCCCCCGAGGGTACTGCTGGGGATGATCCGGCTCAAGTGGGCAGTGCAAACTATGACCCAGCCCCCGAGGGTGTCCGAGCGGGGTCTCCCTCTTGTACTTCCATGGACGTTCATGCGGGATCGCCTCCGCACTCTGGCTGCATGGTGGTAGCCCAATCTTTGGACCAGGGGGTCGCTTTAGAGGGCAGCGTCCCCGCTGACCAAGTTTTGGGCTCTGTTGATGGCACTGAGTTGGTTCTTGCTGGTCACCGACTGACCTCTCATGATTTGGGAGTCCCTTCGTTCTTTTCCAACCTCCAGGTACTGTGATATACTTTAGCTTGATTTTTATGCTGCATGAACTGCAGTCATTGCACTCATCTGTTCTCCCTGTCAGGCCTTGGTGGACGGGATGGCTAGCCAGCTGAGGTTGCAGGGTGCTTCTGTCCCAGAAGGGGCCTTGTCTCTTGCATGTTGGAATCCAGTGTTACTTCAATGTCGTGTCTCTGACTTGGAGGCGACTAATGCTGGTTAGTGCTTTTTTGCTTCTCTTTGTCTTCACTGTTGAACTGCTTTACATTCTGACCCCTTTTGTGTGATTGTCTTCTGCTAGGTATGACTCGGCAGATTTCCACTCTTGAAGAAAAACATTCTCGAGATCAGGCTGAATTGATCCAACTGTGCTCTGACTTTGAAGAAAAGTATTCTCAAAGTCAGACTGAACTAGCTCAGGTTTCTGCTGCCTTAGATGACGCCAATGCACTGAGCTCTTCCCTTCACACTCAGCTTAACTCTGAAAAGGTGATTTATGAGACTGTGACTTGCCTTGTTGTGCTCCTATTGCTTGCTTGATGTTTGAAGGAGTTGATTTTTATTTGCAGGAAGAAAAACATATCCTTACTGCTTCTCGCGATAGTCTTGACAGATTGTATCGCGACTCTAGCAACTCGTTGACCATCCTAGAGAGGAGTCATCGCTTCACCATGGAGGAGTTGGACAACCATCGCTGTAAGCTGTAGGAATCCACGGATGAGGTGACCCGGCTCAAGCAATTGATATCGGCGAAGGATGCTACTATCAGAGAACTCCATGCTTCCAAGAAATCCATTGCCCAGGAGCTAGAAGCTGCTCGGTCGACTGTTAAGGTTGCTGAAGAGACTTCTGTTACTCTCAGAGCTCAACGCGACAGAGCCATGGATAAGGCCATTCGGGCGGGGCAAATCTTGATGAGGAGGCCCGGCGTGGTTGTTCCCGAAGATATAAGGGCTGACGTGAATGCTGCTCCTGATTCCTCGAGTCGCCCTTCCTCGTCGATTGCTCCTGAGAAAGATATCACAAAATAGAGAAACATTTTGCGTGCTTTGAGCACGCGGTTAGCATGGTCAGACATTTAGAGGATACCATTTTAGTACTTGAATGACATTGTTATCCTATAGTTTCAGAATTCGTCAGTTCGTAAATTTGCAGTAGTAAAATGATGTGCGATGGTTTTGAAACTTGTTTGCGGGATATAGAAGTCATCCCTATATGAGCAATCGTAAGCGCGTCAGATCGCCTTAAGTTGCTGCTGACTTAAGTCGGTTGCTTCTGTTAATTGGGCTTAGTGGTCACCCTGAGTTATACGAGCGCGAGCATGTTGCACCGGCTTAAGGTGCTGCCGACTTAAGCCGACTGCTCCGTTAGCAGGGCATAGTGGTCACCCCGAGTTAAGTAAGCGTGAGCATGTTTGCACCGGTTTAAGTCGTTGCCGACTTAAGCCGATTGCTCCGTTAGCAGGGCATAGTGGTCACCCCGAGTTAAGTAAGCGTGAGCATGTTGCACCGGTTTAAGTCGTTGCCGACTTAAGACGATTGCTCCGTTAGCAGGGCATAGTGGTCACCCCGAGTTAAGTAAGCGTGAGCATGTTGCACCGGTTTAAGTCGTTGCCGACTTAAGCCAATTGCTCTGTTAGCAGGGCATAGTGGTCACCCCGAGTTAAGTAAGCGTGAGCATGTTGCACCAGTTTAAGTCGTTGCCGACTTAAGCCGATTGCTCCGTTAGCAGGGCATAGTGGTCACCCCGGGTTAAGTAAGCGTGAGCATGTTGCGCCGGTTTAAGTCGTTGCCGACTTAAGCCAATTGCTCCGTTAGCAGGGCATAGTGGTCACCCCGAGTTAAGTAAGCGTGAGCATGTTGCACCGGTTTAAGTTGTTGCCGACTTAAGCCAATTGCTCCGTTAGCAGGGCATAGTGGTCACCCCGAGTTAAGTAAGCGTGAGCATGTTGCACCGGTTTAAGTCGTTGCCGACTTAAGCCGATTGCTCCGTTAGCAGGGCATTGTGGTCACCCCGAGTTAAGTAAGAATGCAAGTCAATCATGAACAAACTGAGTATCTTTGAAGCCCTTTTTTTATTGATGATATATTTCCATTTTACAGAGTACATCGTCGTCCCAACAGCTTTTGAAATACAGCTAGGGATAAAACTTCCTGAGGTGTTCTATATTCCAGAAGTTCCCAACTTCTGTGCCGTCTATCTGAGTGAGACGATATGATCCTGGCCGAGTGACTTCTGCTACCATGAAGGGTCCTTCCCATAAGGGCGATAACTTGTGCCGTCCCTCCCCCGTTAGAATTCGGCGGAGGACGAGATCTCCTACTGAGAAGGATCGCTGCCGCACAGCCTTGTCGTGATAGCGCCTTAGAGTCTGCTGGTATCGTGCTGATTGGATTACTGCATTCAGCCGTTCTTCCTCGAGTACGTCAATGTCCTCCAGCCTGGTGGCTTCGACTTCTGCTATGCTTTCGAAGATCAACCTTGGCGCTCCGAACTTGAGGTCGGCTGGTAATACTGCCTCTGACCCATAGACCATGAAGAAAGGAGTGTTTCCATGCAGAGCTCGGCTAGGCTGGGTTCTTAGGCTCCAGACGACATAGGGCAATTCCCTTATCCATTTTCCTGCGAACTTTTCATTCTTATCGAAGACCTTTTTCCTGAGTGCCTCCAGTATCATCCCGTTGGCTCGCTCAACCTGCCCGTTGGCTCTTGGATGTGCTACAGAAGCATACTTGATCTAAATGCTTTTTTGCTCGCAGAAGTCGAAGAACTCTGAACTTGTGAAGTTGGATCCTAGGTCAGTTATGATGCTGTTTGGTATCCCGAATCTGAATATTATGTCTTGTATGAATTCCACGGCCTTAGCTGAGGTCAAAGAGGCAATGGGTTTGAATTCTATCCATTTAGTGAATTTGTCAATTGCTACCAATACATGAGTGTATCCTCCTTGAGCCTTCTTGAAAGGTCCAATCATATCCAGTCCCCAGCACGCGAAGGGCCAAGTCACTGGTATGGTCTGCAGTTGCTGTGCTGGTAAATGTTGTTGTTTTGACAAGTACTGGCAAGCTTCGCACCTCTGAACTAATTCGGCTGCATCACTCTTTGCTGTTGGCCAATAGAATCCTGACCTGAAGACCTTCCCGACTAGTGTCTTGGACGCTGCGTGTATTCCACACTGCCCAGCATGGACCTCATCCAGAAGTTGCTTCCCAGTAGATGAGAGGATGCACTTCATGAGAACGCCTGATGCACCCCTTCTGTATAATGTTTCCCCAATGAGTGTGTAGTGAGCCGACTGTCTGGCAATACGCTCGGCCGCATTTTTGTCATCCGGTTCCTCTTCATTCTTTATATATCTAATGATTGGCCTTCTCCAGTCATCAGAGTCTGACTCCAGTTGATTCACAATATTACATTCTTCTGCTTGATCTATTGAGATGCTCGGCTGTGGTATTTCTTGTACAAAGACTCCGGGCGGGACCTGAGTTCGACTGGATCCTAGCTTGGACAATATATCGGCTGCCGTGTTCCGATCTCTTTCTACATGATGAAATTCCAGACCCTCAAATTTATCTTCCAGCTTTCGGACGGCAGTGCAGTACTTTCCCATTGAATCGTTTGAACAATCCCCTCTTTGTTTATCTGGCTAATGACTACCAGAGAGTCTCCGTACACCATCAGTCTCTTGATGCCCAATGATATGGCAATGTTCAATCCATGGATCAGAGCTTCATACTCGGCTGCATTGTTGGAGGCCGGAAACAGCAACTGGAGGGCATATTTGAGGTGTTCGCCTCCAGGTGCGGTGAAGAGAATTCCTGCTCCTGCTCCCTGCAGCTTCAGCGAGCCATCAAAATACATTCGCCATACTTCTGCAGTCTCTGGGTTATCTGGTACTTACTGTTCAGTCCACTCTGATACGAAATCAACCAATGCTTGAGTTTTGATGGCAGTGCGAGGTCGAAATTCGATGTCATGAGATCTCAGCTCACAGGCCCACTTGGCTATTCGGCCAATGGCTTCCTTGTTGTGAAGAATATCCCCTATCGGAAAACCAGTGACTACTATGACTTTGTGGTCATCAAAGTAGTGACGTAGCTTGCGGACAGTTAGAAGTACTGCATATAATAGCTTCTGAACTTGAGGGTACTTTTTCTTTGAGGGACCTAGAACTTCACTGATGAAGTAAACAGGATGTTGTACTGGGTAGGCGTGTCCTTCTTCTGCTCGCTCGACTACCAACGCGGTGCTTACCACGTGAGTCGTGCAAGAGATATACATTAGCAGATCTTCAGCTGGTTGAGTCGACGTGGCTCGGCGTGGTGGCTTCAGTACTGATGGTGTTGTCAAGAATCTTTTCAGTGCATCTAGAGCTTCCTGTGCTTCCGAGGTCCACTGAAACTTATCCACTTTCTTGAGCAGCTTGTAAAATGGTAAACCTTTTTCTCTCAGCCTGGATATAAATCTGCTCAGGGCTGCCATACATCCAGTAAGTCGCTGAACCTTCTTTTGTGATCGAGGTGCTTCCATTTTCATGATAGCTTCAATCTTATCCAGATTAGCCTCAATTCCCTGGTGGCTGACAATAAATCCGAGTAATTTTCCTGCTGGTACCCCAAAAACACATTTTTCGGGATTAAGCTTCCATCGATACCGCCGCAGACTGTTGAAAACCAGCTGTAAGTCTTCGATGAAGTTTTCCGAGTTCTCCGTTTTGATTACCACATCATCTACGTAAGCCTCCACACGCTTGCCCCAGTGATCGGCTAAGCATGTTTGAATGGCTCTCTGATAAGTCGCTCCAGCGTTTTTGAGGCCAAACGGCATGAAGGTATAACAGAAAGCACCAAACGGAGTAATGAACGCTGTTCTTTCCTCGTCTTCCTTCGCCAGACTAATCTGATGGTATCCGGAATAGCAATCCAGGAAAGACAGCACAGAACACCCGGCGGTGGAGTCCACCACCTGATCTATCCTCGGGAGCCCGAAGGGATCCTTTGGACAGTGTTTGTTGAGATCAGTATAATCGATGCACATGCGCCAATCCACTTTATTCTTTTTGAGTACAAGAACAGGGTTGGCTAACCAATCGGGGTGTAACACTTCTCTAATAAATCCAGCCGCGACCAAGCGAGCTAACTCGGCGCGAATGGCCTCTCTCTTGTCGGGCGTGAAACGACGTAGTTTTTGCCGAATCGGCCTTGCCTGGGGATAGACCTTCAGTTTGTGCTCGGCCAGTTCTCTTGGGACTCCCGGCATATCCGCAGGTTGCCATGCGAATACGTCTCGGTTATCTTGCAGAAACTGGACGAGCGCGCTTTCCTATTTGTCGTCCAGGCTGGAGCTGATGATGGCAGTCTTGCGTTCATCAGCGAACCCCAGGTTGATCCTTTTAGTTTCTTCAGTCGGCCGCATAGAGGTCGCGGCCTGAGCTTCGTTTGCCGGTACTGCAAGGTCCTCCTCAGGCTTAGAGTTCGCCTGTGTTGAAGAAATCGTCGACGGTTTGGTGGTGAGGGCCGCTTGGATGGCCACTCGGAAACACTTTGCGGCGCCTTGGAAGTCGGCGCGCACAGTTATGATTCCTTGTGGTCCTGGCATCTTCAGTATCATGTACGTGTAATGAGGAATGGCCATGAATTTGGCCAATCCCGGCCTCCCGATGATGGCGTTGTACCCGCAGTCGAAGTTTGCCACTTCGAACCTCAGGAACTCGGTTCTGTAGTTCTCCGGAGTTCCGAAGGTGACGGGCATGTAGATGTGGCCCAGCGGGTATTCCCCTTCAGTCGGCACGATGCCGAAGAAATGAGTGTCCGACTCGTGGAGCTCTTTGAGGTGAACTCCCAAGCCTTGGAGTGTCCGGGGGAAGGTGACGTTGATGTTGCTCCCCCCGTCCACTAGCACCTTCTTCACCCGGCTCTCTCGGATCACCGGATCGACGAGGAGCGGGTATTTGCCTGGGTGGTCGAAGTTGAGCCATTGATCCACCCGAGTGAAAGTGATCGGGTGTTCCGACCACCGGTATGGGGCGGGAGGACCGGTGGTCGCCACCAGTATCTGGCGATCGTTGAGCTTTTGTTGTCTTTTGTTCTCCTGCGACCCGTGTCCGCCAAAGATGACGTTGACCTCCCTGTCAACGCGCGGAAAGCTCCTCCTCCTCCCTCCTCCTTGTTGGAACTTGCTCTCAGGTGCAAGGGGATCCAACGGGGGTGTGTAACAACGTAAACGGGGTTCTTGCGCGAGATGGCAATAGCTCTGTTAATCTAGCCTCTCAAGGGCACTGTGCGGGGGTATTTATAGGTGTCCGAGTGCCCAGCGTCTTGTGTTAAGGACGCATGTGCCCTCAGACACCTAGGTTATCCCCAGAATATTCCCATAAAGCGGGGTTACAGCCTGTAATTACAGAGGCGCCTTTACAAATTAGGCCCGTAACACGCAGCGGCCACGCAGGGCCTGTTACAGTGGGCCGGATCACACGTGGGCCTCCCCGCAGGACGAGGCCGCACGGTGGGATGACCTCGACACAGGTCTTCGTCCGATGTCGTATGGAGCGAAGGGTGTCCCTGCCCGGTTTTGTCTCTGTTGGCGCAACGAGGTTGGCGAAGGCATCGAGCGAAGGGTGGCGTCTTCGCCTTCGCCCCAACATTTGCCCTCCGAGGGACCAGTTCGACTAAGTCATCTGGTGCCGAAGACGTCGCTAGATGGTGGAGACGCTGCCCTCGCTCGAAGTGGTTCCGCGGGGGTTTTTGACATGACCGTTGATTGACACCGTACTGTGGGACTGCGGGTTTTCCGAAGCGCCGCGCCCCGCGTACTGTTGGACTGCGGGTTTCCCGAAGCGCCACGCCCCGTGTATAAAAGGGGGCGGGGGGACGACGCTTTTTGAACTTTATCTCTCCGCGCTCCGTGAAAACCCTAGCCGCCTTTTCCACCGTCTTGCTGCTCGTCTGCCCTCCTTGCTCTTGTTCGCCGGCGATCTGGCCCGTGTGAAGCAGACCGCCCGCCGCCGCCGACGGTACGTAGCGATGCCGACCTCTTCTTCTTCTGCTACGCCGCCGGCCGACGCGTCGCCCGAGGAGACGACGAGTACTGTGGCGGCGGAGGAGTTACACGCCGGCGATACGGTGTATTTTGGTGTGTCGCGGATGTCCTCAGTCCGCGTGCAAGACATGCAGCGGCTTGGTTACTTTGGCGGTGGGGTCGCTCGTGTTCCGGGGACGGAGGGGATCCCCGAGCCAGAAGGTGAGTTGGTTGTGTTCGAGGCGTTCTTTGCCGCTGGACTTTGCCTGCCTGCGCACCGATTTGTGGGAGAAGTCCTGAGCAGATTCAACGTCCAGATCCATCAGCTGACTCCGAACGCCGTGGTGGTTCTGTCGAAGTATATCTGGGCAACGACTTCGTACGGCGGGCAGCCGTCGGTCGAAGTCTTCACGAAGTACTATTGCCTGCACTGGCAGAAGAGAGTGATTGGAGATGAAGTTGCCCAGTTTGGGTCCTGTACATTTACGCCGAAGACCGGCAAGACCACGATGGAGGTAGTCGAGTTGGTTCCCTGCGCCCGCAACAAGTGGGGAAATTGGCATGAGTCTTGGTTTTATGTTGCGGAGGGTACATTCGAAGACCATCCGGGGCTCCCCGCGTCCGAGATGTGCTCGCACTTTTACTCAGCATACCCGCCTTTTGAGGTGGCGGAGGAGGATGCGGACGAGGGGGCCCTTCGGTGCGCCGCTGGCCTGAGCAGCGGGCGCGATTTGGTTGAGGAATTTGTGGCGTACGGGGTATGGCCTTTGGCGCATGGCTGGGCGTTGGGCGAAGTGTGCCCTCGCCAGATGCCTTCCCATGGTGGGAAGATGGTGCGAAGTCCTGCCTTCGCACTGGATCCGCATGGCCGCGATCCGGCCGCCTTTGTGCGTGAGGCGGAGGATGGGGCGGTGCGGATCGTTGGTCGGTATGTGCAGAGGACAGAGGGCCAGCGTAGCTGGGATATTCGTGGGTCGAATGACCACTTGAACAGGGTTTTTGAGTTAAACCGTCTGCCGTATGGTGGTTATCCCGGCCAAGACGATGTGGATCGTCGCGGGAAGAAACCGGTGGTGGCTACTGGAGAAGACCCCTCGCCGGCGGCCCCATCCTCTAAGAAGAGGAAGCTAGGTATTGCTATGGGAGGGCTGGGGGTTTCTGATGGTTTTGCTAGGGAATTGATGAGGACATGCGCGGCCCCGGGGGGAAGGATGTCTTCGCCCGAGCTCCAGGAGTCTTCGGCGCGGATGCTAAAGGTTACCGGGGGTTGGTGGCCTAGGAACGTTCCTATCCCCGACGAGGCCGGCGAAGACTCTTTTACATCTCGCATGGTTCGTAAATGGAGAGTGTTTCCTTACGGGCGGAACATTGCTGCTGTTGTGTCGGCAGTGATGGACAAGGACCGTCAGGGAGCTGCGCAGAAGCGCCAGGCGGTCGTGAGGCTTCATGAGGCCAGGCCGAAGAAGCAGCGGGGGCTGCGAAGTCGGCCGCCCCTGCAACCAGCGGGGCGCTGGAGGCCGCGAAGTCGGCTGTCGCCGGTGGGTCGAAGTCGGCGAAGGCCACCTTCGCGTCCAGCGGTGTGCTGGAGGTTGCGAAGTCGGCCCGAGAGTTGCCGCCGCCGGGCAAACGTGTAGCCGACTTCGCCACTGATATTTGTGTTGAAGATTATATTGCTGGTAAGTCGTTGACTTTTTTTATATATTTTTTTAATCGTTTTAATACGTCGCAGGGTCGGACGAAGGCCAACTTGTGGTCGTTCCGCCCGCCGTGGTGCCTAGGGCGAAGGGTGGTGCTTTGGGTGCCGGAGGTGAGTTTGCGGCGCTCGCTGCCGTCAGGGACGAGGCGGGCGCTGTGGCTCGCCGGCTGAAGGAGGCGAAGGAGGCCTTAAGTCAGGTACGTTGAGCTAGACTTCGGTTTTTTACCGGCTCTGTTGAGGCTGTGGTCTTATGTGTCTCTTGTAGGCGGCTGACTTCGCAGACCGTGCGGCGTCGGGGACTTTTACGGCCGCTGTGTCTGCCGAAGTCGAGAGACTTCGGGCGCAACATGCCGACGCCGTCCGTGAAAAATCGGCCGCCAACGGTAAGTGCCGCAAACTGGCGGATAAGGTGGCCGCGCTGGAGGGTGAGAGGGCTGACCTCCGGCGCCAGCTGGCGGAGGAGAGGAGGGAGGCTAATGAGGCCATTGCCAAGGCGCAGTCTGCGCAGGCGGAGGCCAATTTGGCGCGGGTGGAGGGCGGTCTAGCCAAGCAGCGCGCCGAGGACTTGGAGGAGCAGCTCAACGCTCTGCGGACCCGCGTGGAGAGGGCCGAGGCCTCGACGCGCTCGGAGGCTGAGCGGACACGCAAACAGCTTATGGATTCATACCGTGAGCTGGGCGCGCAGACTGCTGACTTCGAAGTGCCGGACCGAGAGCCCGGGCTTCGCTGTCTCGAGTGGGTACAAGAGGAGCTGGAGGCGCTTCCCGACATCGTGGGGGGATTTATGTCCTATGCCTCCCTGGTCACCTGCGAGGGCGCGATGAACGCGCTCTTTCGCGAAGGGTGCCGGCACTATGAGGTCTTCGACCAATCTGATGAGGACTTCGCACGCGATATCTACAAGGTTGAAGATCCTGTGGTGAAGGAGTCTGCGGGAGCCCTCTACGACCGGATGTGGGCCCTTACGGTCAGGAGGTGGTCAGGGAGCGGGCCGAGACGGCGAGGGGTCAGGTAAAGCTTGGCCTTTGTTTGGTTTTTTGTTGAATGTAGACTATGTGTGTGTTTGCTGAATCTCTGTGCTGTGTCCCAGGCGGCGCGTGGCGAAAGGGTGGATGACTTCGGGGCTTTGAACAGCGTGCTGCCTGAGTCTGAGTCGAACCCGGCGGCGGCTGTGCCCGAAGCCACCCTGGAGCCGCCCCCGGAAACTGCCGAAGGCGTTCCCGATGCCCCCGCAGCCACTGCGGCCGGCGGAGGCCCGTCGCCAGCTGCCGCGCCGAGGGCTGAGGATCCTGCGAAGGTGGCGGAGGAGCCGACGGTGGAGGATCCTGCGACGGCTGGGTCTTCGCAGGTGGCTTAGTGGGTGTGGGTAGGTAGGAAATTTTGGATATGTTGCTGAATCTTGGTTGCTACGCAGGTTCAAGATTTTGGGCCTGCGCACGCAACCGCTGCTACTAGTTTTTTGGCGGCTTCGACCGTTGATGATGGTGATAAATCGGATGGGTCTACGTCTAAGTTTTCTGACTTTGATGACTCTGGGAGCTCGGTTGAGTGGAGGGAGGAGTCGTCGGATGAGGACTTGGACTACTTTGCAGCCTTGGATGTGGCGGAGGCTTCGCCGCATGCTGCGGATGCTGAAGTTGCGCCTGGTCCGAGTGCTGGGCGTAGGCGGCGAAGGGCGGTTGCGAAGCGTAGAGTGAGTGAAGCGGACGGCGGGCGGCTTCGAGTGAGCAGGGCTGGCAGGCAGGAACTGTTGTCCTTGCCGGCCGCTGCTAACTCGGGTGAGGTGGAGCTGCAAAGTCTCTTTGCGGGTGAGGAGCTGAGGATAATGCTGTTTAATTATAAGGAGATGGGAATTATTCCGAAGGTTGAGCCAATGTAAGGTGTGATGCCCTCGCTTGTATATGTGTAGTCGCTTGTATGATGAGGTTGAGTGCCTTCGCACGCTCGGCTGTGATCTCGGAGGCGTTACGTACTTGGTCTGGTGTATTTGTTAAGTTGGTCTGGTGTATTTGTGCTAGTCCGGCTGCATCCTTAGGCGACTTTTGCACGGATAGTCTTCGTAGAAGACTTCGATTTTTCACACTTGTTGAGCTAGTCCGGCTGCACCCTTAGGCGACTTCTGCACGGATAGTCTTCGTAGAAGACTTCGATTTTTCGCACTTGTTGTGCTGGTCCGGCTGCACCCTTAGGCGACTTCTGCACGGATAGTTTTCGTAGAAGACTTCGATGTTTCGCACTTGTTGTGCTGATCCGGCTGCACCCTTAGGCGACTTTTGCATGGATAGTCTTCGTAGAAGACTTCGATGTTTCGCACTTGTTGTGCTGATCCGGCTGCACCCTTAGGCGACTTTTGCATGGATAGTCTTCGTAGAAGACTTCGATGTTTCGCACTTGTTGTGCTGATCCGGCTGCACCCTTAGGCGACTTCTGCACGGATAGTCTTCGTAGAAGACTTCAATGTTTCGCACTTGTTGTGCTGATCCGGCTGCACCCTTAGGCGACTTCTGCACGGATAGTCTTCGTAGAAGACTTCGATTTTTCGCACTTGTTGTGCTGATCCGGCTGCACCCTTAGGCGACTTTTGCACGGATAGTCTTTGTAGAAGACTTCGATGTTTCGCACTTGTTGTGCTGATCCGGCTGCACCCTTAGGCGACTTCTACACGGATAGTCTTCGTAGAAGACTTCGATGTTTCGCACTTGTTGTGCTGATCCGGCTGCACCCTTAGGCGACTTCTGCACGGATAGTCTTCGTAGAAGACTTCGATTTTTCGCACTTGTTGTGCTGATCCGGCTGCACCCTTAGGCGAATTCTGCACGGATAGTCTTCGTAGAAGACTTCGATGTTTCACACTTGTTGTGCTGATCCGGCTGCACCCTTAGGCGACTTCTGCACGGAGTGTCGCACGCGAGGGTAGCTAGCGCTCTGCCTCGCGGTGACTTTGAGTTGGTCGAATGTCGAAGACCGTCGTCGCGGTCTTTTTTTGACGTAGGGTTTCTTTTTTGCGGGGGATTTTTCACTTGTATATTACATGACTCCGCCTCGTTAAAAACCTCACCCCCCGGGAGGAAAAGAGTGCGGGCCAGAATAAAATTGTTTTTGTGAATTACAAGGGCGAATCGGCCCTGAAGAGTCAAACAAAAAATTTGCGAAGATTGTCGATGTTCCAGGAGTGCTCCAGGTCTTCGCCGTTTGGCGTTGCGAGCCTGTATGCGCTGGGGGAGGTCTTCGTCTTGACAATGAAAGGGCCCTCCCATTTGGGCTCCAGCTTGCCCCTGGACTCTGTCCGAGCTGTTCGAACGAGTACGAGGTCCCCTTCGCTGAATTCCCGCGGGATGACCGCGTGGTCGCGCCATGCTTTTGTCTGGGCCTGGTATTTATTTAGAGCCTGTAGCGTGAAGACTCGGTCTCCATCGATGAGATCCTTCGAAGTGGGCTCGTCCACATCGGGGACAGCTGACGTAACTGTTCGCGGGGACCCATGTTTTATTTCTGGTGGGGTCATAGCCTCCGATCCGTATAGAAGGCGGAAAGGGGTGAACCCGGTCGCCCTGCACTCAGTCGTGTTTAACACCCAGACTGCCTCGGGTAACAAATCGGCCCACCTACCCTTTCTTTCGTCGAGGAGCATTTTTTTGATAGCTGTGAAAATTTTTCCGTTGGCTCGTTCCACAACTCCGTTGGATTGCGGGTGATATACTGAGGCGTAGGCAAGCTTGGTGCCAATGGAGAAGCAAAAATATTTGAAGTCTTGGCTGTCAAACTGTTTGCCGTTGTCGACTGTTAGTTCGGACGGTACTCCGAAGCGGCAAACAATGTTTTGCCAAAAGAATTTCTGTGCGGTCTTCGATGTTATTGTGGAAACAGCCCTCGCCTCGATCCATTTGGTAAAGTATTCCACAGCAACGAAGGTGAACTTGAGGTTCCCCTGAGCTATGGACAGGGGGCCGACAATGTCCAGGCCCCAGCGTTGGAGAGGCCATGTGTGGGCGATCAGTTTTGTGAATTGCGAAGGGCTGCCTGATCGAGGAGAAAACTTCTGGCAGGCTTCGCAGGACCTTGTGACCCGATTTGCGGCGCAGACCATTACGGGCCAGTAGAAACCTTAGCGGACCACCTTTGCGGCGAGGGCCCTTGGCCCTGCGTGGGAGCCGCAGGTACCACTGTGGACTTCGCGCAGGATTTTGACGCCTTCGGTCTCAGTGACACATTTGAGCATTGGCTGACTGACCCCTTTCTTGTAGAGTTGGCCCTCAATCAGCGCGAAGTCCCGGCTTCGATGTTTGAGGCTCTTGGCCTCGTTGATGTCGGTTGGGTGGTAGTACCCCTGTAGGAACAGGGTTATTGGTGCCCGCCAGTCTTCGGTCATGATAAGGTTGACTATTCGGTGGCCCCTCGCTGTCATTGGTTAGTTGGAGCCCTTCGGGGCTCCGGACGGCTGGCGTGCCAATAACGTGGTAGAACACGTCGGAGGGCAGTGGCTCGCCTCTGGCGGCAGCCTTGGCCAATGCGTCGGCTTCTTCATTCTTGGCCCGGTCCACATGCTGCAAGGTGAATCCCTTGAATTGTCTCTCGAGACTTCGGATGGCCGCGAGGTATTGCATGAGCGCGGGGTCCTTTGCTGCATAGTCTTTCTCGACCTGGCCGGCAACTACCTTGGAGTCTGTTCTGATGATGCAGGTGGTGACTCCAAGGGCCCTCAGCTTGCGGAGGCCGAGGATGACTGCTTCGTATTCTGCTATGTTATTTGTGCATCTGTCAGATTCCAGAGCGAAGCTGAGGCGTGCTGCATATCTGTGCTTGACCCCGGCTGGTGAGGTGATGACTGCAGCGGCGCCTGCCCCCGCATGGCACCATGCGCCGTCGCAGTGGATTGTCCAGACCTTTTCTGCGGGCGGGTCTGGCTGAGTTGTTGGCCCAGTCCAGTCGACGACGAAGTCTGCCAGGACTTGTGATTTGATGGCTGTCCTGGGCTCAAAGTCGATGTGGTAGCCGGAGAGTTCGGCCGCCCATTTGGCAATCCTGACCGATGCCTCCGGGTTTCTGAACAATTCACCCAACCCCCTGTTTGAGGTGACCCTGACCTTGAACGCCTCAAAATAATGGCGCAATTTGCGCGAAGACATAACAACCGCATAGGCAATTTTCTCCAGTTCCGTCATGTTACATTTGGATGGTGTTAGCACTTCGGAGACGTAATAAACTGGGCACTGCCTGGTCACGCCCTCCACTGTTTGCTCCTGCACCAGTGCTGCACTGACCGCATGCGGCGAAGCCGCAACATAGAGCAACAGGGGTAGCGAAGAGTCGGGGCTTGTAAGGACTGCCAACTCCGACAGATATTGTTTTAATGAGGCAAAGGCCGCTGCCTGCTCTGGTCCCCAAGCGAAGTCTTTTGCGCCACGGAGAGTTTTGAGGAAAGGAAGACTTCGCTCAACGGATCTGGAGATGAATCTGTTGAGGGCGGCCAATCTGCCCGTCAGGCGCTGGACGTCTCTGGTGGACTGCGGAGGCGTCATGTTTATGATGGCCTAAATTTTAGTTGGGTTGGCCTCGATGCCGCGGTGTGATACCAGGTAGCCCAATATTTTGCCTTGGCGAACGCCGAAGATGCATTTTTCCGTGTTTAGGCGGAGTCGTGCGTCTCGCATGTTTGCGAATGTCTCGGCGAGGTCAACGAGATGGTCTTCCTTGCTCTTGCTGGCGACGACGATGTCGTCCACATATGTGAATATATTTCTGCCAACTTGCCCTTCGAGCACTGTCTTGGTAAGCCTGGAGAAGGTGGACCCAGCGTTCTTGAGTCCCTCCGGCATTCTGATGAAGCAATATGTGCCGAAGGGTGTTATGAAGCTGGTGCTAGCCTTGTCTTCCTCCTTCATGTATATCTGGTGGTAACCGGAGAAGCAGTCAAGGAGTGACATGACTTCGCATCCGGCCGCGCTATCGACTATTTTGTCGATCCGCGGCAACGGGAAGTTGTCCTTTGGGCAAGCTTTATTGAGACTGGTGAAGTCGATGCACATTCGCCACTTTCCGCTCTTTTTCTGCACCATCACAACGTTGGAGAGCCACGTGGGGTAAGCCACCGGCTCGATGAATTTGGCTTCTAGGAGGCGGTGCACCTCTGCCTTGGTGGCCTCTGCCTTCTCGTCGGACATTTTGCGAAGCCGCTGTTTTTTCGGTCTCACCGAAGGGTCAATTCCCAAGCTGTGCTCAATTATGGATCGGCTGACCCCGACCAGGTCGAGGGCTGACCAGGCGAAGACATCTTTGTTCTTGGAAAGGCAGCAGAGGAGTTTCTCTTCTTCATGCGAAGTGAGGTCTTCGCTGATAGTGATTGTCTGCTTGGGCGTGGCCTGGTCGAGGGGGACAGTCTTGGTCCCGTCGTTGCTCTGCAGCTGTGCCTTGTCGTGCTCTCTGTCGGTTGGGCTGACGGACGCAGGGACCTCGCGCTCGGCCGTGAGGCAGTGCACGTTTCTTTGTCCGGGGACAAAGTCCCGCTCTATGTTGCGCGCGGTCTGTTGATTGCCGTAGACCGCAATGGCGCCTAGCGGACCTGGTATCTTCATGCACAGGTACAGTCCGTGAATAGCTGCCTCAAACTTGTTGATGGAGCCCCGGCCCATGATGGCGTTGTATGGATATACCATATCCACAATATCAAAAGTCACTTGCTCACTTCGGGCATTGGGTGCTACACCGAAGGAGAGAGGCAGCTCTATTTTGCCGACAGGAAAGGTGCCCTTGCCGCCGAAGCCATACAACGGGTTGTCCAAAGGCTTGAGCAAGCTGTGGCTGATGCCCATGCGGTCGAAGGCATGGAGGAAAATGATGTCTGCCTGACTGCCATTGTCGACTAGGACTTTGTGCAGATCCCAGCCTGCCACGCTGCAATTGATAACCATGGCGTCGATGTGGGGGGCGCTGCACAGGTCGACGTCTCGTGCGTCGAAGGTTAGCGGTACGTGGGACCACTTCGTCTGCACGACTGGGCCGGTGATGGCGACGTGGTTGATGCTGCGGTAGTGGTCCCGCTTCTGCCGCTTCGTGTCGAAGTCGGTGCTGGACCCCCCAGTGATCATGTGAATGACTCCGCGATACGGCTGATCGGCGAAGTCTTCTTGTTTTGGGGCGTGGGGGTGGGGGATGTTCTGATGTTGCTGGTGTGGAGGTGGTGGTGGAGGAGGTACGATTTGTACCTCCTGGTGGTGTTGGTATGCGTGGTGCGGTGGATGCGGGGCGGGGGCGTGGATGTAGGGTGGAGGGGGTTGCTGATAAGTGTGTGCGACAACTCTGGGGTTGTCGGCTGGCTGCGCCCGTGCCATTCTGTCTCTGGTGGCCTTCGTTTCTGGGCAGTCTTTGGTTTGGTGGGCGCAGTCTTCGCCATGGAAGAGACAGTAGAATCGGTGCGGCGGCGGCTGCGCACGCCCCCGCCCCCTACCGCGAGTTCCATTTCCGCGGCCCTGGGGGGGATATTCCTGGTGGCGAGGGGCGTCAGCAGCGGGGTGCTGGTTGGCGATGTTGTGCACTTGCTGTTGAATGCGGCCGTCTCGACCGGAGTCTTGCTGCGGAGTCCTCGTCCACGTGCGGCTGGACTGTGGAGCATCTTTGGGCTTCCTTTGAGACTCAGCCTTGCGCTGGTGGAGCTCTTCGGATTTGACGTATTTTTCAAATAGCTGATATAATTCCTGGAGGTTCTTGGGCGGGTCTCTGATGCAGTGGCTATAGAGGACACCGGCGCGAAGGCCACTGATGGCGTAGTGGATGGCGATCTAGTCATCGACTGAGGGCAGCTGTGACTTGAGTGTTAGAAATTTGCGGTAATACTCCCGCAGGGTCTCCTTTTCCAGCTGCTTGCATAGAGAGAGTTCGGCCAAGGCGTCGGTGTCTGGGCGGTACCCTTGGAAGTTGAACAGGAACTTGTCCCGGAGGCTTCTCCAGGAATCAATGGACAACGGAGGCAACCTGGTGAACCAGGTGAGGGCTGGGCCTTCGAGGGCAATAATGAAGGACTTGGCCATTGTGGCGTCGTCCCCTCCGGAGGATGCAACAGCGACCTGATAACTCATTATGTATTGTGCTGGGTCGGTGCTGCCGTTGTACTTGGGATAGGTCCCTGCCCGGAAGTTTGCGGGCCAAGGCATGACTTGCAGGTGTGGCGCCAGGGGACTTCGCTCGTCGAGGTAGTTGACCCCCTGGAATGGCGCGGCGTGTGGGAAGGCGTGGGGGAAGCGTGGGTCTTCCATTTGCGCGCGCTGTTGCAGGGGTGGCCCGTGCTGCAGGCCGAGGTGGCCTTCGCGCATGTCTTCCAGTTGTGCGCGCTGTTGCAGGGGTGGCCCGTGCTGCAGGCCGAGGTGGCCTTCGCGCTGCATCAGTGCGATCTCACGCTCGAGGTCCTGAGCCTTCTGCTCTTCGTCGCGTATCATTTGCCGCACCTTGGCCAGTGCAGACACACGCTGGCGCTTGGCCTCCAGTATTTCTTTGTGCCTCTGGAGGTTGCGGTTCTTGATGCGCAAGGTGCGCAGCTGTAACTGTTCTTCCGCTGAGACGCCGAGGACTTCGCCGTCCTCGGCGAGGTCCGCGCCCTCCGGTGGGGCGAAGCCTAGGGGAGGTTGCGGTTGTCCGTCGGGGCCGCAGGTGTGGAGAGCGTCGTCTTCGGTAGCCTCTTGGTGGTTGGATTGGGTGAGGGCGAGGGCCTTGCCCTTTTTTGCGGCCGACAGTGCTGCCTTCGCAGCCTCGTCAGCCCTCGGGTTAACTTTCTTGGGTGCCATCGCGGGTGGTTTTCTCGTAGCACGAACGGTGGGCGCCAAATGTTGGAACTTGCTCTCAGGTGCAAGGGGATCCAACGGGGGTGTGTAACAACGTAAACAGGGTTCTTGCGCGAGATGGCAATAGCTCTGTTAATCTAGCCTCTCAAGGGCACTGTGCGGGGGTATTTATAGGTGTCCGAGTGCCCAGCGTCTTGTGTTAAGGACGCATGTGCCCTCAGACACCTAGGTTATCCCCAGAATATTCCCATAAAGCGGGGTTACAGCCTGTAATTACAGAGGCGCCTTTACAAATTAGGCCCGTAACACGCAGCGGCCACGCAGGGCCTGTTACAGTGGGCCGGATCACACGTGGGCCTCCCCGCAGGACGAGGCCGCACGGTGGGATGACCTCGACACAGGTCTTCGTCCGATGTCGTATGGAGCGAAGGGTGTCCCTGCCCGGTTTTGTCTCCGTTGGCGCAGCGAGGTTGGCGAAGGCATCGAGCGAAGGGTGGCGTCTTTGCCTTCGCCCCAACACTCCTGCTGCTGGGGTTGTCGTGGTTCTCCTGGTCCTCCCCTCGGCGGAGGAGGAGGTAGAGGTTGGAAAGGTCGGCCGTGCCCGACGGAGTGCTTGAAGTCCCGGCAGTTCCGAAGAGTGTGGCGCATGTCCTTGTGGTACGGGCATTGGGCGTCGAGGATGTCGTCCAGCATGCGCTCGCCTCCGCGGGGTCCTCCCCGGGCGCGAGAGGCTGGTGGTCCGGCGGCGTGTACTTCTTCGCGAGGTCTCTTCTCCCAGCGTTTGTCGGGTTGCTGGTTCGCATCGCATCGCGGTGCCGCCGGTGCGGGCTTCGCTCCCCCGATGAGGTCCTGGGCCCGCTCGTCGGTGGTGATGTAGAGGTCGGCTTCCCGGAATAGCTCCTCGGAGGTAGTCGGCGCCTTCTGCAATATGGCTCAGACGAAGGCCGAGTAATTGGATCCTCTGTAGAAGTCATCGATCACGGCCGCCTCCGTGACCTCAGGGATACGATTTCTCATGGTCTGGAACCTTTTGAGGTATGACCAGAGAGTTTCGTCCCCCCGGCGCTTGATGGATTTAAGGTCCCACGGTTGCGCCGGTTTGTCGGAGAGGGACTGAAAATTGGCGGTGAAGCGCCGACTGAAGTCGCCCCAGTCGTCGATGCAGTGTCGGGGTAGATGTCGCAGCCATTGTAGCGCGTCTTGCCCAAGGACAATGGGTAAGTACGCGGTCATCACATCCTCGGACGCCCCGGCGGCCCGAGCAGCGGTGGTGTAGACGGCCAGCCAGCCCCCTGGATCCTGCTTAGGTTCATATTTGTCGACATTGGATACCTTGAAGTTAGGGGGCCATTGAATGGCCCTAAGGCATGGAGTTAGGGCAGACACTCCACATGTGTCCTCCTGCCGTCGGTGATGATGCCTGTCCCGGGGAGGGGAGTAGTTGTTGTGGTGCCTCGACCGTCCTCGGGTGGTACCGCCAGTCGAGGCCGTTGCCGACTCAGTTCTGGTGGCCTAGCTCCAGGCTGGGATGCCGTGATCCCTATTGTACTCCTCCCGGCGGCGGATCTCGTTCTCATGCCGTCGTTCACGCGAAGCATTGATGGAGCTTCGTGCGTCTCGGCGACTGTTGATGGTGTGTCGTAGATCGTTCGGTGGGTGAGCAAGCGGTAGAAGGTGGTTGGCTGCCTGGGTGAACAGTCGTCGGTAGCCCTCGGTGTCGGGAGTCCGAGGGAGTCCGTCAGCTATCCGAGCTAGTACTCCTCCAACTTCACTCGGCGTGTTCATGGCTCGGGCGAAGTCGGGATTCAGGTTGCGCCCAAAGAGTGGATTCTCCCGGCGCTGCCTTGCGTCTTGCTCAGCTTGTTCTTGAGCTCGGCGGCGATCACGTCGTCGGGAGTTCCTTCGTTCTCTGAAGACGCGTTCCTCCGGAGTTTCTCCTATCTCCGAGACCTCGTCCCGCGAGACAGGTTGCTCCGGATCCCGTTCTCCGGCCTCGTGATGTCGTCGAACGTTCCGGCGTCGGTTTCTCCGTCGGCGGGATTCTCGTTGAGGCGGTTCTTCTCCGGGCGTGGTCGGCTCATCATCGGAGACGGGAGGCGACTCCACTCTCCCGATGAAGAGGACGTCGGGGTAGAACGGTGCTGCTGTCGTGGCGACCTTCTTTCCGTTCTCCTTTGAGGGCGGAGGAACGGAAAGAACAACTTGCTTCCCCTTGGTTTCCTTCTTCCTCGCGATCTGTGTCCATTCTTTTGTCGGGGAAGTAGACAATGAAGTTCTCCGGGTCAGCGGGCTCTCGACCCCTGATTTTCTGAAGGCGATCTTTTTCTGAAGAGCTGGAGGTTGCGCTTCTCCGACATCTTCGGAGTTTGTTGGAGGAGACTTCTTTTTCGGCGGATCTGCAATGCGGTGTAGAATTCCCTCTTCATCTGCTACAGATGAGATTGTTCCGAAGCAGAATACGGATCCGGGACGGAGGGTGATCTTGCTGTGGAAGGTGACGGCCATTGAGCTAGCTTGGATCGTCGACACACCCCTACCTGTCGCGCCAGCTGTCGGTGTTTTGGGTCCGACCGCACACCCGGGGTTGCCCCTCAAGGTGTTTTTAGGAGTAGGACGGTGTCGCCGACTGTAGCAAAATGGTTCGTGCCAGATGCACGAGGGACAATGGACAGTGTTTACAGGTTCGGGCCGCTTAGAGATGCGTAACACCCTACGTCCTGGTGAGTATGCTTTGTGTTCGAGGTTACAAGGTAGCTCTCTGAATGGAGAATGCAGAGAGTCGAGGTGGATGGCTGAGTAATAGGGTCGATCGTTCTGAAGGGGTGCCCCCTAGGCCTTATATACTCGACCGTGGGGCGGTACACATGGATATGATAACAACGTGCAACTAAAAGATAGCGAACTGTTTGAGTTTATCTTCCTATAGTTCTGCCGACCTATCCTCGCATGGCTCCGTTGCATGGGGGGCTCCAGTGCGGGAAAGTCGGATCTCTGTTGTGGTCGCTCGCTCAACGTTGTGGGCCGTCCGGGCTTGCACCAATCCGGCCTCATGTCAATCCTGCTTCGCTGATTGTTCCTCCCCAGGCCCACGAAGGAATGACCTTACGACTTATTGGGCCCTTGGGCTTCTCGTGAGGTCTTTTACCCTTCCAGTGGACCCGGGGATATCTGTCCCCCACAGTTGGGAGGAACGAAGTTTTAAGATGAGCGCTGTCGGTGTCGTCCTTGAGGTGGACGTCAACGGCGAGGAGCTCTTCTTCGTTGATAAGGTGCGGTGCGGTTCGGCTCCCTCTTAGCTTGTGTTCACATTCTTGCTTCCTCTTCCTCCTCCATGTATGATTATGATTTATGCCATTTTAAGTTCTCTTCTTGCTCTGCTCTCAACTCTCTGGTGTGTTTATGTTTCTCTCCATACACGGCGGCGGCGGCGATGATGTCGATGCTTTTGGTTTTGGTGCTGTACTCTTTCCCAGATTGGCAGCTTGCTGCCCACAGCCTAGCGGTCGGCTCTCTATTTTTGGACTCACTGTTGTCTAGCCGCTTGTTTCTTGTGGACACCTTACCTTAGCCTTGGCGATGAGTGATGCTTGGCAGCTTGCCATATCATATCCTGTTGGAATCGAACCTGCTTCTGATTCTTCCTTCTTGTAGTTTACCTCTGTGCGTCCCTGTTAACCGTTCCACATAGTATCACAAAAAAATGGCACTACCTTGGCATCGTCTTCCCCAATTCGGGTGTATGGAATTCTTGGAGCAAAGGACCAGCGCACGGTCACCTCCAAAGAAAGACTCAGGCTGCTTCTACAAGGAGTTGTACAAAGGTATTGTTTTCTTTTTCATTTTTGTGACCACGCACTTATCTATATTATTCATTTTAATAAATTTCTTTAGGATTTTGTGATAAATTTAAAAGATCAAGGCAGACCATTGATCTACTGTTGAATTTGTTGAGTTTGTTATAAATTTCCTAATCTGCATGCTGCAATCAAGTTTTGCTGCTTGCTAAGCGGTTGCCACTTGCCAGTGCATGTATTCTGAAATTTCTCTAATTCTATAGTGCTTAACGACTGCAGATTTTGGATGAGATGATGGATAATGTTTTTCCACTCACAACTGAGCCAAACATCTTGAAAGAGATGATCACCCCACCTAATATTGTGAACAAAATGTTGAATGTTGTTACTGGCAAGAGTTCTACCCTTGGCAGCAAACTTCCAGATGCAGCTGCTTCTTTTGTACCTTGGCGAAGAACAACAGTCAATGATGCAAACAATGAAGTCTATGTTAACATAGTCGCGGAACTTGATGCATGTGTGAACAGGTATTCCAGTTTTTTTTCCTTTTTAATGTCTTATAAACGGGATCCATTAATTCTGCTAATATGGCTTTTAGGACCTTAGTCACAGTAATTGGTCAAATGTTTCTGGAAGGTACTATTGTTCAGCATTTTTGTAGTAATTCTGTACATTGAGCTCCAATCTATTTTTTTATACCTTCAATTTATGAATGCTCTGCACTTTAGCAAGTGCTATGAAAATATAGAAAAAAAGAGCATCATAAGAATGAAGATTCATACTATTAAGTAGTGGTATAGCATAATAGCACATGAAACTACCCTACTTATGTTTTATTTAATTTTTCTTATGTTACTGAGGCTCGTTTGCTGTTTGGTATCCTGTTCGTTGATTGGTGCACAGAGAGGGGGTTCTTGTGAAATGCGAAGCATACGGTGAAGTCCAAGTAAACTGCAGCCTCCCAGGTGTGCCAGAGCTGACCATGTCCTTTGCTAACACTGCAATTATCAATGATGTTACCTTCCACCCCTGCGTCCGATTTAGGCCTTGGGAATCAAATCAGATCCTATCATTTGTTCCTCCCGACGGGCAGTTCAAGCTCATGAGTTACAGGTACTCATTTGTGCGCTAGCTTTTCTTCTGTACACACTCAGCACGCTCATGTTTGATCAAACGAGCAGGGTTCAGAAACTTAAGAAGACACCGATCTATGTGAAACCACAATTAACATCAGATTCCGGGAACTGCCGCGTTAGTGTGATGGTCGGGATTCGAAATGACCCTGGGAAACCTATTGATTCGATAACAGTGCAGTTCCAGTTGCCCCCTCTTATTGTTTCTGCTGATCTGACTACAAACTATGGCACGGTTGACATCCTTGCCGACAAGGTTAGTGTACTTCCTACCATAAGTTCCACAGTAACTCCACTCATACATGATCTTGTCACCGGTCAAGGTAAGGGGTCTATAGTAGGTAGTTTCAGAAAATTCTCGAAGCTGAGCAGTCTACATGTACCTTCACCTTGCTATGCTTCTCTGACGCTAGCCTTCTTATGCAGACCTGTTTGTGGACAATTGGGCAGATACCAAAAGACAAAGCACCAGCACTCTCTGGAAATTTACGACTGGAGGAAGGGCTCGCACAACTGCATGCATTGCCGACATTTCAGGTGAAATTCGGGATTATGGGAGTTGCCATATCTGGCCTTCAAAACGATAAGCTGGACGTGAAGAACACCCCAAACGCTCCGTACAAAGGTTTTAGAGCCCAGACTCAAGCTGGGAAGTATGAGGTCAGATCGTAGGTGCTTGCAGGGGGGCAGTTGTTAGTTCATTCTTGTAGAAAACGAATGATGCTGCGGACCTGGCTCATGGCCTGTTAACACATTGTTATGATCATCAGTTGAGGTTTCACGGGCAGCTACATTTGGGTCGTTGCATTTGATGGGAGGTGCCATTGTTCTTTGTTCAGGTCAATAGGTGTCTTGTACCTGAATCAGATTATCCTCTGTGGTGTGAAAGCAACAGACTACTGCGACCCTAGGTCTATCTAGATCAAGGTTTTGGATTCTGGCACCTTGTGTTATAAAATTCACTTGAGTATAGAATCTCTATTTTTTTTGTTGTAAGAAAAAAAATCTCTTTTTGTTAGAAAAGGACGTGACTTTGGAAATGAAGGCCTGCTTTTGATATACCAGCTGCAATTGTAGCGGTTTCCTTGTCTCAGCCGCCCTGTTTGGAAACTTTGTGCCTTCGTAGTCTTCTCCAATATATTGAAGGTCCCGCAGATTCAAATATTTGCTGACTCGGATGAACAGTCCATACAATATATTTACTTATTGGAATGACAATTTCAAATGTTGATCTGTCATACAACTATGTGCAGCGGGTGCCAGATAAGCTGTAGGTAACTAAGAAGGCAGTACTTCCTATCTTCCCTGCTGCTCTCCTGCAATCGCTCCGGCTCTCATGCATGTGCCCGCGCCGTCAACTCTTCCAGATGGGTTTTAAGAAATGTTTGATTCGCCTGTAGCTGCAAGGAATGCTAACTTTTTTTTGGGTTCGTCTATGCGAAGGACGCCATTGTCAGTTTTAAATATTGGCAGCATATTAGGAAACAAATTATCCCTATTTGAGTTGCACACACATTTCATATTATTAGTGTGAATTTGTGAGATATTGAGGTTGATGATATATATGTTGTTCATTTTCATGTGATCGTTATGCACTAACAGTTATCGAATAATTTATACGCCGTCGCAACGCACGGGCACATGCCTAGTCTAATAATATGTATTGTTTGTTTACCTCTCAACTTATTTAAGCTAGATTATATAATCTAGAGAAGAAACAAACAAGGTCTTAGTTTATATAAACTGTATTGTCAGTTTCTTAAAAACCAAGAAGCTAATCTCCCCTAGCTAAAGACATTTTATAAAAATTGAGGTAGTTCCAAACATAATTAACTAGTTTTTTTCATAAACTAGTTTCTAGAACCTAAAGATAAAAATTGGATTCTTAAAAACCATTTGCTTTCAAACATGCCTAAATTGACTTTTATCTAAAGTTAAGCATTTTCTCAAGAGTTAAGACCATGACAGTGGATCGGCCCGCTTGAATTGAGTCCCCAAATCAAATGAGGAGACCATGCCCATGACCCCGTTTATATCATGTTTGTTTTTGTTGGCTAAAGTTTAGGGGTGTTTAAGACTGCTCTACCGACTCTAAGGAGGTGTTTGAAACTACTTCATTCCACAAAATCTAGTTTAGCTCCACAAAAAATTAGTCAAACACACTTGGCTTTACCGGCTCAGCTTCACCAAGAAAAGGTGACCAGAATTAGGGTTAGATAAAATACTTGTGGCTCATTGGTTTGTGGTTGGCTCGGCTCGGTTTGGATCGGCTCGTTTATTTTTTTTCACGGGCTAGACTGGGGCATCCTAGCTCAGTTCGTTAATGAGTCAGCTCGATTTGTTAATGAGCCAGCTCGCGAGCTAAATGAGCTATCATATTTCAATAAAACAAAACTATAAGCATATCATTTATGTACTAATTGATGAACATGTTATATATATATGGTGTCTATGGTCTATGAGTCATACTAATGATTGATCAATTATATCTATGTGTTAAATTGGTCTATGCGAATATAAGTGTGGGTTAAATTGCTGAAAATGTGTGTGAATAGTGAATTGATGAGTTATAAGTTGTGTTATTTTTGTGTTACATCTGTGAAACTATTAATATAATTACTATTTTTTATTGTTAAATTAGTTTGAAATTAACTAGAAATTAATTATTATACACATATTATTTTTTTCTGCTCTGGCTCGTGAGCTAAATGAGCCAGCTCAAGCTCATAAACGAGCCGAGCCGAGCTGACTTTGTGGCTCGTTATCTTAAAGCGCCGAGCCGAGCCAGCTCGAGCTCGAACGAACCGAGCCGAGCCAAGCTGACTCGATATCCAGCCTAAACCCTAACTCGATATTTAGCCTAAACCCTAACCAGAACCATGAAGCAGCTAAAAGGGTGTGTTAGGAAATAAAATAGACACAAAGATTTACGTAGAAAAATCCCCTCCGACATGGAGGAGCAAACAACCACGAAGAAACAGATCCACTATCAACCGCAGAGTACAAGTTACAGGGAGGGTCTATATTTATATGTAAGGCTCAAAATTTGTATAAAAAATAATAATAAAATAAAAACATGAAGAAATAAAATAGCAAATTTAGATATCTCAAATTATATTTGAGTGTTGAAAATTGAGGACTGAATTTTGAAAACCAAGAATTATTTTAGAAAAAGAAGCAATAGAAAAGTTTTCTACTCAACTAAATGATTATGCATTACATTAAATGGTGCACCATAAGCATTTATTTACATGAATATTTAATTTTGAAGTAACTTTTAATTCTTATCCCACATTCAAAATATTATTCTCCTAAAAAGAAAGGAACAATATGAGTGTGTTTCATATTTCAAACATTTATCAAACAAATAAATTAATTAGAATAAATAGATATCTACTGCATCATGATTGATTAATTGTGTGTTGGCGCATCTATAAATATATTAATAATATTAATGAAAATATGTTGGAACCCAAATTGGGATTTAAGACCCAATTTACCACTTAGAAGATAAAGGAAACAAATAAGGTAAATAATGAGAAGAATAACATGAAAATATAAAATAAATAAATAAATAAATACACCTGGTCATACTAGGATTGGAAGTTGAGCTTTTCATCTAAGCATGAACTTCACCACAAAATTTGAAATTCAAATGTGAAGTTTAAAAACAATAGGAAAAGAGGAGGAAAATAAAAAGGAAAACGTTCACTGGGCCAATTCACCACGGCGGCCCAACCAACTCATCTCCCCCACGCTGCCGCACCACCGCACGCATTAGAGTGCTGACACTGGGTCCCTACCTATCATCCACGCGCACCGTGATCACCTCGCGAATCCAATGACTGGTGGGCCACCCTCGTCAGCTCTATCCCTTTCCTTTCAACAACCTCTCCGTGTTGTTCGGCAGAAATCCGGCCGGTGAAATCAGCCATGGACCGCGCACGTTCTGCCGCAGCCACACCTCCTCAGCTGTATAAAACTGCCCTCGCATCTATCCCTCCCCTGCTTCTTATTCCCCGCGCCTACATCCTCCCCGAAGCCGTGTCGCGCCGTCGGCATTAGAATCTTCCCATCCGTGTGACCTTTGTACGCCCGGCGTCGGTCAACTCATCCCAACACCAGTGATCTTTGGTTAGCCAGACTCTATTTACTTCGTCGTGCCTGTACTGTGGGACTGCGGTGGACATCGCCGACGGGCGCCCGGGTGCCACACCTGTGTGTCAAGCGCGGTCCACAGCCATCCTCGCCGCCGTCGATGTTCCGCGTAATCACCGTTGGCGTGGCCCTGTGATTGGGCTCGGGGCACTCACCGGTTCGTGTGGGATCCAAGCGTGAAGTCGGTTAACCAGTTGCATCCACGGACTGGTGTTAATTGCTCACCGGAGCACTTCATCGCCGCCAAGCCGCTCCCTTGCCATGGTCTGGGTTCTCCACATAGCCATTTGTCGGGGACTTGTTCTCAAATGCTATGAATTAAGAACAAGACAACATAAAATGTTAAATATAAATGTCCGTCGTCCGCTGAAGCATTATTTCTCCAAGAATTTAATGATCTTCGGACGAAGGCCACGAGCAAAATATCACGAAGGTCACACCTTCGTGATCAGACATAAAACAATGTGAAATATAATATAAAATATAAAACATTAGGGAAAAACGTACTAAAAACAGATAACATTATTCACATATTTTATAATATGAACCTAAATATTAAAACATAATATTTTAGGTACATTTATACCTTCGCCTTGACAGAAAGCAATAATTCTAGCGTAATGCGTTAGCGATTACAAGATTGCGTGAACAGTAAAGGAGTACTGTTCACTATTTATAGGCACAGGACGCAGCCTGTAAGAAATTACAATCATGCCCCTTACAAAAGATTACAATTATGACTCAGACCCTTATGGACTAAAAAGTCATTCTATCTTTAAGTCGGTTCGATCCTTCGTCTTCGGATACGTTATAACATCGAAGCTTTATGGGCGGTAGCCTCGGCACCACATATAAACAGATTTGCCGAAGGTGTTTCTTCCTGCAGGACCTTCGGCGACGAAGCATGGTCCCAACACCATTGAAGGTAACAACCTCTCCCCTGTCTCCGTCAAACTGAAAGCTCTCTTGTGGGTTTTGGTGTTTGGATGACAACTCAATTAAAGGACTAACAAGTGTGCTAAGTGTTGAACATGTGCTTAATGTAAAGCTAACAGGGTTCAACACAAGTGAACAAGTGTGATGGTCCAAGGACTAGATGATGGATAGATAATGGGTATCACAAGTAAGATGGACATTGCATAAAGTGAGACTCGGGTGCGTAGCTCGGAAACAACTGATCAAGCCAAGGACGGAGGCAAGAAGAGCTTCGAGGTACCAAGTGCACGGGAGAAGGTCAAAGAGGCTGAGGAACCCAGAGCCAAGGGTGAAGAAGAAGACTTGCAAAGTCAAGGGTGATCGAGTTGAGAAGAGCTATGGCACATCAAGGATCACTACACAAGGACGTGACTTACAACCAATGAGGTAACAACTGTAGTTATGTGATGTAAGTCATAAGGCTCAAGATCAAGCTCTAAGAAGTGAACAAGGTCACTAGAAGGAGAACCAATGTCAAAACCAGGACTGGAAGCAGCCCAAAAAGAGCTAAGTGCACCTGACCTTTAGTTTGGGTTGTTTCTATGTTTGGAAATGTTCTATGTGACCTTTGCAGGATGTTGGAGCTCAGAAATGTCAATCTAGATCAAGTCAAGCTGACTTGATGATTTATGAGTCCAACATCAAAGCTCAAGCATGTCAAATGCTATAAAAGTAAAAATCCAAGAGAAGGTATGTTTCTAGACTTAGTACATTGGTTTTTGTGTACTAATATATTTGTCTAAGTGTTAGAAACAGAGAGAAGAAGAAAAGAAAACAAATGCAAAAGGCTTGGATATGTACAGCCAAGTCTCAGCTCAGTCTGGCACACCGGACTGTCCGGTGGTGCACCGGACAGTGTCCGGTGCGCCAGGCTGAACTCCGGTGAACAGGCCGCTCTCGGGAGAAGTCTGGCGGTGTACGACTATAATTCACCGGACTGCCCGGTGGTGCACCGGACTGTCCGGTGAGCCAACGGTCGGCTGGGCCAACGGTCGGCCCCGCAATCCGTGCGTGACGCGTGGCCAAGCCAACGGTCAGATGGGGGCACCGGACTGTCCGGTGCGCCAACGGCTCCAAGACTGCAACGGTCGACTGCGCCAATTTTGGAAGGAAATCGGGCACCGGACAGTGTCCGGTGGTGCACTGGACTGTCCGGTGCGCCACCCGACTGAAGGCAAGAATTGCCTTCCTGGATTGCTCTCAACGGCTCCTAGGCCCCTTAGGTCTATAAAAGGGACTCCTAGGCGCCTCCAATAGTGACACAAGTGCAGCCAACAAGTGTAGACATCACTCTGATCAATTCTCACTCTCCCTCTTGTGTGTATCCCTCTAGTTTGTGTAGAAGGCATAGCTATAACCTTTAGAGAGTGGAGAAGTGCTGCTAAGAGCTAGAGCAAGGTCTTGAGCGTATTGTTACTCTGCCGGAGTGCTGTCAAGAAGATTGTAAGCAGCCGCGGTTTTGTTGTAACCAACATCAATATAGTGGAAGGCTCTATCTGTCATACTAACAGATCTGAGCAAACGGAGGAAGGAGTTGAAATAGATTCCAAGCCCAGGTGTGGCTAACTCCAACGAGGACTAGGCAAGCATTTCAGGCTTGGCCGAACCTCGGGATAAATCCCTGTGTCTGTGTGCTCTGCTTTGTGCTGTGTATTAATTCACTGTCTTACTCACTCTTGATATCCGCGCTTCAATTCTTACTCGTGGTACAAGCTATATTTGAAGTGCAGGGAAGTTTAAGACAGGAACTTCCATCCCGCTGCAACCTACTCGAAGGATTCTTCATTCCACTGCGATCCAGTCTTCGAGTAGAGTAAGAATTTAAGTTTTAAAGTGATAATTTTTATTCGCCTATTCACCCCCCCTCTAGGCGACATCCAGGTCCTGTTCCTGGGCCAAAGGGAACTTTCACAAACCCTTGATTTGGGTTTGCACCTGTCCTGCGATGTGTAGGGTTGCGTTCGTACCGGGTTGGAGGCTCGCCGGGGAGCACCACCATGAACCGCGCGGGCGCCACCATGCATACGCTCGGGAGGAGGAAGGCAGTGTCATGGTCGTTAGATGTGAGGCTCATGGCCTAGATCAGATGAGAAGGAGATGAAGGGATAGTCCTAGATCCATAAACGGACGGTGCTGATTAAATGTAAGATGTCGGTTTGGGTGGAGCGATCTAGCGCGTCCGATCGCCATCGGGCGGACCAGAACCGTCCCACCTCTTTAAAGGCCGCCACCGTTGGATTTGGATCCGACGACCACGGGTTTGTACCGGTTCGTCCCTTGGTGCATCTAATCAAGACCGTTGAAACCCGATCTGGCGGTTGATAGGTAAGCATACCCCTTCAGCTGGCTAGCTTTACAAAATAGCCACTGGTGCTTTTGCTTATCAAGCCGCAGTTCAGCGCTGGGTATTCCGAGTCTTAGGATAATTTGCATAGAGGCCCCTGCACTCCTCTGATTTAGTGCGCACAGTCCAGTCAGGGAATAAACCATGGAAATTCATTCAAAAAATGATTAATAGTGCAAAATTAATTCCAGACACTTATTTAATTCCTAGAAAATACATTTTAACTCCTTTTTGACCCATTCTAGTTTCTATAATTTTGTAAGATTATTGTTTATCATCTAGTACCACTATTTTGACATGAAAGCCCATTAAAATTAATCTCTTAATTAATCTTGTACCAAATACATAAACCTTCGAAAATTTATAACTTTTCCGTTTTAATTCCAAATTGACTCGTTACAGTTGTGTTAGCATCGTATAAATATTTACTAAGTAGTAGCAACACTTGTTATACGATATCCCTGAAAGTCGCCTAGAGGCAGGGTGAATAAGCAAATCTGAAATTTATAAACTTAAGCACACTTACAAGTCGGGGTTAGCGTTAGAAATAAAATCGAGTCCGAAAGAGAGGACGAAAACAAATCACAAGCAAATGAAGAGTGAGACACAATGATTTGTTTTACTGAGGTTCGGTTCTTGCAAACCTACTCCCCGTTGAGGTGATCACAAAGACCGGGTCTCTTTCAACCATTTCCCTCTCTCAAACAGTCACTTAGACCGAGTGAGCTTTTCTCCTCAATCAATTGGGACACTTAGTCCCCACAAGGACCACCACACAGTTGGTGTCTCTTGCCTTGATTACAAAGATGTTGAGAACAAGAAATGGGGAAGAAGAAAAGCGATCCAAGCGCAAGAGCTCAAAAGAACACGACAAAACTCTCTCTTCTAGTCACTAATTGCTTTGAGTGGAATTGGGACTTGGCGAGATTTTGATTCAATCTATTTGTGTCTTGTATTGAATGCACTAGCTCTTGTATTGAATGTGTTGGCTGAAAACTTGGAAGCCTTGAAGTGTGGTGGTTGGGGGGTATTTATAGCCCCAACCACCAAAGTGGTCGTTGGGGATGGCTTGTGTCGACGGGCGCACCGGACAGTCCGGTGCGCCACCGAACACTGTCCGGTGTGCCAGCCACGTCACCCAACCGTTAGGGTTTGATCGTTGGAGCTTCTGACAACTGGGCCACCGGACAGTCCGGTGGTGTACCGGACAGTCACTGTTCACTATCTGGTGCGCCTTCTGGCGCTGCTATGACTTCTGCGCGTGCTGTCCGCGCACTGTTCACTTTTGTAGACGACCGTTGGCGCTGTTAGCTGTTGCTCCGCATGGCACCAGTGTTTAAAATAGCGGGCTAAGACATTTATCCCCGGGCCTTTTCAACAGCTAGAAAAGGATATATCCGGATATCGCCGCAGCTAAATGTTTTAGCGGTTTTCAGAACATAGAACAATCGAGAAACATTACCTATGTAATAAACTAATAACCAAAGCCAAAAAATACAATAGGTGGTTCAGACTTCAAAACCAGAAATAATAGCAAGGAAAACAACATTCATTTGCTAAGTTTTATAGTCTACTGGTTGCAACAATCACTGGTTGCAACATTCAGTGTATTGAGCAGCAAAACATACAACATACTGAGCAGCAAAAGTACTTCAAAAGTCATTGCAAAGTTGCTGAAAATATCCTATGCAATCACTTATCCTGGTGCAAGCATGCAATCAAGCGATCTGGTGCATCCGATCTAGATCTAATGATGACTGCTATTTTATATTTAACCCCTTCCACATAAAACATAGTACCTATTTTACTTTTAACCCTTCCATATGAAACCGTTGGATCTAGATTGGATGCTCTGGATAGTTTGATTGCACGTTTGCACCAAAATGAGTGATTGCATAGGATATGTCCTCCTAGATAAAATACGAAGGCATAAACTGGTAACTGGTAAGTCTTCAACAGTTCTACTCATCTCCAGAATCTGAATTTGAAGCTTCAATCTGCATAGATTCATTATCTTCAGATTCAGAAGATGAAGCACATGTTGCACGCTCTAAATCACCAGACAAGAGAGATTTGAGGCTCCTAAGTTTCTTTTTCCTAGGACGCCCATGCCTCTTTCTTTTGGCTAGTAGTTGTGCTTTTGAGATCGTTGGTTCTGGTTATGGTTCGTCATGTGCACCCTCTTGGTCTTCATCTTGATCAACATTTTCATCTAGAACAACACCGGTAATAAACTCATTGCCATCATCCTCAAGAATATCGTTCAATTCCTTCTCTATTGGATCTTTGCTCTTGTTGTCTCTCTTCTCCCTTAGTTTAGAATTAAATTTCACAAAGACAAGATCCCTCATTCTATCATGCAGTAATTTGTTTCGCTTCTTTGTGTGGATCTATGTAGGTACAGAAAATTATAGATTGATCACAAATCTATGAATTCAAGTGAATGTAAATCCAAAAATGAATTGACCAAAATCCAACATATTTTATTACCTGCTCAAAGACTGACCAGGCCCTCTCACAACCTGAGGAGCTACAAGTCAAATTGAGAATCCGTGTTGCTAATATCCTCAGGTGTGGTGTGGTTGTGCCATGGTTCATCCACCACTTTGCTGCATTAAGCCATTAACATGAAAATTTAATTAATTGTCATGTCAAGACTCAAGAGTTAAAAAACAGATTTGGTGTGGTGCATGATTCACCTGGATTGAAGGTCTTGTTTCTCCTCTGTCTAACTGCAATGTCATGCCCAAATGCTCCTTGTTGGTCTTGGTATATGTTGAGCTCTTCAATTATGCTATCCTGAGTGTCTTCATCATCAAACATCTTTGTAATGCAAGAAATTACTGCAGCTCTAAAGGAACCATCAAGCTCAATGCTAGACTTGTTTGGGTAATAAAAGTATGGGTTCAAGTAATACCCAGCCAAGTGCAATGGAGTCTTCAACTTGTTATCCCATCTTTTATCAATTATGTCCCAAGCAGCTCTGTATTTACTTTCATTATTATCAAACCTTGTAGCAATTTCTTTCTTTGCCTCAAGCATACATCCATGGAAAAAACCCATGGCAGGTACATCACTGTCCATTCTCCTAAGCACATTAGCCAATGGCTCAAAAAAATTGATAGCCATATCAACATTTTTCCAAAATCCTTCTAATGCCACCACTTTGTTTGCTTTCTTTCCCTTTGCCTTCTTTAAGTAACCCAACTCATTGAGTTCATCCGATCTAAAGAGTCTTGCTATATCCTTCTTGTTGTCCTGTAAACTTTTTAGATTCAAATATGCTGTGGCAAATCGAGTAACCCCGGAATGAACCAAGTCATTCCCAAGAAATTTCCTCATTAGATCCAACACTCGTGTATGAGCATACAAGAATGTGGTCACCTGTCTAGCACTAGCAATTGTTTGTTCTATAGGTCCAAGCTTCCCAATATCTTCAAGCATGAGATCTAAGCAATGGGCTGCACATCCTGTCCAAAATATGGAGGGTCTCTTTGCCGCCATTAGACTTGCTGCTGCGGTGTTGACACTTGCATTGTCAGTCACCACTTGGACAACATTTTCTTCCCCTATCTCTTGGATGCATCTGTCCACAAGGTCAAACACATATTTTCTATCTTTCTTTACTGCTGAGCAATCCACTAAATCTAAGAAACAGACCCCATGTGCACTATGGACAACCAAGTTCATCACTCCCCTACCCTTCCTGTCTGTCCATGCATCTGTCATCACCGAGCAACCTGTGAGCTGCCATGATTCATGGTGATTCTTGAATCTATCCAATACCTTTTGCTTTGCTCTCTTCAAGAATGGTCCACTCATCTCATAAGCACTAGGACCTCTCAGACCTCTACCAAAAGCTCCAATTGCCTCAAGCATATGGCCAAAGCTTGGGAGGGTTACTGTATTATGTGCAATGCCAGCTTCATAAAAAAATTGGCATATATACTCACAGGCTCTATCTCTTCTCTCTTCTCTTTTTTGGGTTGACAACTTTGTTTGAATTTTGTTCTTGTGGACAGACTCTTCAACAGATTGTGGCTTGTAGAAGTTGTCAATAGTGCCACTGCCACCACTTGTTGGGGGTCTAGAGTTGCTGCAATTATTACTTTCCCTTGTTGATTTCAGCACAATAATATCATTCTCATGCTCTTTCTCTTCTTCATCGGATCCATCTGATTTATCTAGATCAATTTCATCCCTTTCTCTTTGCTTTTCCTTCTTTCTCTGTTCTTTTTCACCAGTCTTCTTTGTAAGCAAGGCCTCCATCTCTTGCTTAACATGTGCTGGAACTTTCTTGCACTTTGTAACATTGAAACCTCCAATGTTTGCAAGATGATACTTAACTCTAGTAATTCCACCATGGATCACCTTGTCACAGTACTTGCACTGTATTGCATGCTTCTTACTCATATCCGGGACAAAGCAATGCTCCCATGTAGGGTCATCTGACTTGATAGCATTTGATGTTTTTTGAGTAATTGAAGCAGAGTTTACACTTGATGGTTCACCTATGTACAAAAAAAGAATTGCAAAGTATAGTAACTGAAGCAGAGTTTACAGTTTATACTTGAAGCAGAGATTATAATCAACTAGCAGAGACTGACAAATGAAAAATAGCTTCATTCACAAATGTAAACTAGCTTAGTTCAAAAATGAAAAATGGCTTCAAATCTCGGAGAACTTGCCTCCTTGTTGCTGTGGATGAGGTTGGGATAACATGGCTGCTGTCTGCTTGGGGCTGTGGATGAAAAATGGTAGCAGTCTACACTATGAACATATATAAACATGCATTAAATCAATGATGAAAAACATGTGTGAAAAAATATTATTGCAACATACAGTACATACCTCTTGATCTAGGTGCTGCAGGTACTGTTCCCCTCGAGCTAGCTAAAGCTGTCCAGAAAAGCAAGCAAAATCTGCAAGCTTTCACTCACACAGTCACACGCATGGAGTCATAAACTCATAACTAGCTAGCTAAAGCTGTCCAGAAGAGCACGTAGTTGCTACACCTCGTCCTAGCTGCTCAGTTACTTCACTTACTACGATTTGCCAGTGACATTTTGTTTTCGAGCCGGTTCATTCACCTGACGTGACATTCTGAATCGGAAAATTAATCTACACCCGCGCCCTACCTTTACATGCTTAATTAGATTACACATCGCTCGCAAACAACCTTTAATCTATCTGGAGATTAGCATTTGCGCCCAAACACGACAGACTGATCGAGACGCACCCACCACATCGCAAATAAAAAGATTTCGAATGGGATTCACCTGTCGTCGGAGGCGCAGTTGAGGCTCAGCGCGAGGCTGCCAGCGGGCATGGTCAGCGTCTAGAGCTCCCACTAACAGCTCGCGGGGAGCAGCTCGTGGTTCACGAAAAGCTCCCACCGACCGTGAAGACGACAAGTTAGGTTTCAGTGGGCAACGAGGAAGACATAGGGCGAGGAAAAGAACAACGAGCAAGATAGAGGCGACGGCTAGGGTTTAATGGGCACGTCGACAGGTTAATTGTTTTTGGGCCCAAATTACATTTTGCCCACAACACACAACAGTGAATTTTTAGCGGGCTAAATGATGTAGTATTTAGCTGTTTTAGCGGGCTAATATCCGATTTTAGCGTTTCTGTCCGTTTAGCGCTAAATTGTGATTATCTTATCCCCATCCTTCTACAGCAGCTATATCCGGATATAGCGGCGGCTATATCCAGCTAATTTAAACATTGCATGGCACACCGGACAGTCCGGTGCTACACCAGACAGTCCGGTGAATTATAGCGGAGAACATTTTCCAGAAACCTGAAGCTAAGGAGTTCAGAGTGATTCTCCCTGGTGCACCGGACAGTCCGGTGCGCCAGACTAGGGCAGCCTTTGGTTGGTTTTGCTCCTTTCTATTTGAACGCTTTCTTAGACTTTTTATTGGTTTGTGTTGAACCTTTGGCACATGTAGAACTCATAATCTAGAGGAAACTAGTTAGTCCAATTATTTGTGTTGGGCAATTCAACCACCAAAATTATTTAGGAAAAGGTTTGACCCTATTTCCCTTTCAATCTCCCCCTTTTTGGTGATTGATGCCAACACAAACCAAAGCAAATATATAAGTGTAGAATTGAACTAGTTTGCATAAGGTAAGTGCAAAGGTTGCTTGGAGTGAAACCAATAATTATTTCTACTAGATATGCATGGATTGTTTTCTTCTTATTTAAAATTTTGGACCACGCTTGCACCACTCGTTTTGTTTTACAAATTCTTTTGGAAATTCTTTTCAAAGTGCTTTTGCAAATAGTCAAAGGTAAATGAATAAGATTTCGAGAAGCATTTTCAAGATTTGAAATTTTCTCCCCCTGTTTCAAATGCTTTTTCTTTGACTAAACAAAACTCCCCTCAATGAAATTCTCCTCTTAGTGTTCAAGAGGGTTTTACCAATTGAGATAGAATTTTCAAATATACCAATTGAAAAACATTTAAAACTTAAACTTATTTCGAAAAATTTTGAGATTGGCGTGGTGGTGCGGTCCTTTTGCTTTGGGCTAATACTTTCTCCCCCTTTGGCATGAATCGCCAAAAACGGATACTTCGAGTGAAATATAAGCCCTTGTTGAAATTTTCTCCCCCTTTGGCAAACAATATATGAGTGAAAGATTATACCAAAGTGGAGAGCGGTGCAGAGTGACGGCGAAGGGTCGATAATACGATGGAGTGGAGTGGAAGCCTTGTCTTCGTCGAAGACTCCATTTCCCTTTCAATCTATGACTTAGCATGAAATACACTTGAAAACCACATTAGTCATAGCACATGAAAGAGATATGATCAAAGGTATATAAATGAGCTATGTAAAGTATCAATCAAAGTTCCGAGAATCAAGAATGTTTAGCTCATTCCTAAGTTTGGTAAAGGTTTTCTCATCTAGTGGTTTGGTAAAGATATCGGCTAATTGTTCTTTGGTGTTAATATAGGCTATCTCGATATCCCCCCTTTGTTGGTGATCCCTCAAAAAGTGATACCGAATGGCTATGTGCTTAGTGCGGCTGTGCTCAACGGGATTATCCGCCATGCGGATTGCACTCTCATTATCACATAGGAGAGGAACTTTGGTTAATTTGTAACCATAGTCCCTAATGGTTTGCCTCATCCAAAGTAATTGCGCGCAACAATGGCCTACGACAATGTACTCGGCTTTGGCGGTGGAAAGAGCTACTGAGTTTTGTTTCTTTGAAGCCCAAGACACCAGGGATCTTCCCAAGAACTGACAAGTCCCTGATGTGCTCTTTCTATCAATTTTACACCCTGCCCAATCAACATCTGAATAACCTATTAAATCAAAGGTGGATCCCTTGGGGTACCAAAGACCAAACTTAGGTGTATGAACTAAATATCTCAAGATTCGTTTCACGGCCCTAAGGTGAACTTCCTTAGGATCGGCTTGGAATCTTGCACACATGCATACAGAAAGCATAATATCTAGTCGAGATGCACACAAATAGAGTAGAGATCCTATCATCGACCGGTATACCTTTTGATCTATGGATTTACCTCCCGTGTCGAGGTCGAGATGCCCATTAGTTCCCATGGGTGTCTTGATGGGTTTGGCATCCTTCATTCCAAACTTGGTGAGTATGTCTTGAATGTACTTAGTTTGGCTGATGAAGGTGCCCTCTTGGAGTTGCTTGACTTGAAATCCTAAGAAATACTTCAACTCCCCCATCATAGACATCTCGAATTTTTGTACCATGATCCTACTAAACTCTTCACAAGTAGATTTGTTAGTAGACCCAAATATGATATCATCAACATAAATTTGGCACGCAAACAAATCACTTGCAATAGTTTTAGTAAAGAGAGTAGGATCAACTTTTCCGACTTTGAAGCCATTAGTGATAAGAAAATCTCTTAGGCATTCATACCATGCTCTTGGGGCTTGCTTGAGCCCATAAAGCACCTTAGAGAGTTTATACACATGGTTAGGATACTCACTATCCTCAAAGCCGGGAGGTTGCTCAACATAGACCTCTTCCTTGATTGGTCCATTGAGGAAGGCACTCTTCACGTCCATTTGATATAGCTTAAAGCCATGGTAAGTAGCATAGGTAAGTAACATACGAATTGACTCAAGCCTAGCTACGAATGCATAGGTTTCACCAAAATCCAAACCTTCGACTTGTGAATATCCCTTGGCCACAAGTCGGGCTTTGTTCCTTGTCACCACACCATGCTCATCTTGCTTGTTGCGGAATACCCACTTGGTTCCTACAACATTTTGATTAGGACGTGGAACCAAATGCCATACCTCATTCCTCGTGAAGTTGTTGAGCTCCTCTTGCATCGCCAGCACCCAATCTGAATCTTTAAGTGCATCCTCTACCCTGTATGGCTCAATAGAGGAAACAAAAGAGTAATGTTCACAAAAATGAGCGACTCGAGATCGAGTGGTTACCCCCTTATGAATATCGCCGAGGATGGTGTTCACGGGGTGATCTCTTTGAATCGCTTGGTGGACTCTTGGGTGTGGCGGTCTTTGACCCTGTTCATCTTCCTTGTCTTGATCATTGTCATCTCCCCCTTGATCATTGCCCTCCTCTTGAGGTGGCTCATTTTCTTGATCTTCTTCTTCATCATCTTGAGCCTGTTCCTCATCTTGAGTTGGTGGAGATGCTTGTATGGAAGATGATGGTTTATCTTGTGCTTGTGGAGGCTCTTCGGATTCCTTAGGACACACATCCCTAATGGACATGTTCCTTAGCGTGACACACGGAGCCTCTTTATCATCTAATTCATCAAGATCAACTTGCTCTACTTGAGAGCCGTTAGTCTCATCAAACACAATGTCACAAGAAACTTCAACTAGTCCAGTGGACTTGTTAAAGACTCTATATGCCCTTGTGTTTGAGTCATAACCAAGTAAAAAGCCTTCTACAGCCTTAGGAGCAAATTTAGATTTTCTACCTCTTTTAACAAGAATAAAACATTTGCTACCAAAGACTCTAAAATATGAAACATTAGGCTTTTTACCGGTGAGGAGTTCATAGGATGTCTTCTTGAGGATTCGGTGAAGGTAGAGACGGTTGATGGCGTAGCAAGCGGTGTTGATTGCTTTCGCCCAAAACCGATCCGAAGTCTTGTACTCATCAAGCATGGTCCTCGCCATGTCAAGTAGAGTTATATTCTTCCTCTCCACTACACCATTTTGCTGAGGTGTGTAGGGAGAAGAGAACTCATGCTTGATGCCCTCGTCCTCAAGAAAGCCTTCAATTTGAGAGTTCTTAAACTCCGTTCCATTGTCGCTTCTAATCTTTTTGATCCTTAAGCCGAACTCATTTTGAGCCCGTCTCAAGAATCCCTTTAAGGTCTCTTGGGTTTGTGATTTTTCCTGCAAAAGAACACCCAAGTGAAGCGAGAATAATCATCCACAATAACTAGACAGTACTTACTCCCGCCGATGCTTATGTAAGCTATCGGCCGAATAGGTCCATGTGGAGTAGCTCAAGTGGCCTGTCGGTCGTCATGATGTTCTTGTGTGGACGATGAACACCAACTTGCTTCCCTGCTTGGCATGCGCTACAAATCCTGTCTTTCTCAAAGTGAACATTTGTTAGTCCCAAAATGTGCTCTCCCTTTAGATGCTTGTGAAGATTCTTCATCCCAACATGGGCTAGTCGGTGATGCCAAAGCCAATCCATATTAGTCTTAGCAATTAAGCAAGGGTCGAGTTTAGCTCTATTGAAATTAACTAAGTATAGCTGACCCTCTAATACTCCCTTAAATGCTACTGAATCATCACTTCTTCTAAAGACAGTAACACCTAAATCTGTAAAAAGACAGTTGTAACCCATTTTGCATAATTGAGAAACTGAAAGCAAATTGTAATCTAAAGAATCTACAAGAAAACATTGGAAATAGAATGGTCAGGTGATATAGCAATTTTACCAAGTCCTTTGACCAAACCTTGATTTCCATCCTCGAATGTGATAGCTCTTTGGGGATCATGGTTTTTCTCATAGGAGGAGAACATCCTTTTCTCCCCAGTCATGTGGTTTGTGCACCCGCTATCAATGATCCAACTTGAGCCCCCGGATGCATAAACCTACAAAACAAGTTTAGGCCTTGTTCTTAGGTACCCAAACGGTCTTGGGTCCTTTCACATTAGAAACAAGCACCTTGGGTACCCAAACACAATTCTTTGACCCCTTGTGTTTGCCCCCAACATATTTGGCAACTACTTTGCCTGATTTGTTAGTTAAAACATAAGAAGCATCAAAAGTCTTAAATGAAACAGTAGGTTCATTTGATGCAATAGGAGATTTCTTTTTAGGCATTTTAACATGAGTAGAACGCCTAGAACTAGATGCCTCACTCTTATACATAAAAGCATGATGAGAGCCAGAGTGAGACTTCCTAGAGTGAATTCTCCTAATCTTATCCTCAGTATAACCAGCAGGATATAAAATATAGCCCTCGTTATCCTGAGGCATGGGAGCCTTGCCCTTAACAAAGTTAGACAATCTCTTAGGGGCATTAATTTTAACATTGCCTCCCTGTTGGAAGCCAATGCCATCCTTAATGCCTGGGCGTCTCCCACTATAGAGCATGCTTCTAGCAAATTTAAAATTTTCATTTTCTAGGTCATGCTCATTAATTTTAGCACCAAGTTGAGCTATGTGATCATTTTGTTGTTTAATTAAAGCTAGGTGATCATGGATAGCATCAACATTAATGTCTCTACATCTAGTACAAATAGTAACATGATCAACACTGGATGTAGAGGGTTTGCAAGCATTTAATTCATCAATCTTAGCATGTAAAATAGCATTCTCATTTCTAAGATTAGAAATAGAAACATTGCAAACATCTAATTCCTTAGCCTTAGCAATTAACTTATCATTCTCAATCTTAAGGCTAGAGAGTGATGCATTCAACTTATCAATCTTAGTAATCAAACTAGCATTATCATTTCTAAGACTAACAATTGAATCATCACAAACATCTAACTTCTTAACCTTAGCAATCAATTTAGCATTCTCAAATCTAAGGTTGGAAATAGTGTCATGGCAAGTGCTTAGCTCACTAGTCAATTTTTCACATTTTTCTACCTCTAGAGCATAAGCATTTTTAACCTTAACATGCTTCTTGTTTTCCTTAATAAGGAAGTCCTCTTGGCTATCCAAGAGTTCATCCTTCTCATGAATAGCACCTATCAATTCATTCAATTTTTCTTTTTGTTGCATGTTTAGGTTGGCAAAAAGGGCAAGCAAATTATCTTCATCATCACTAGAGTTTTCCTCATCACTAGATGTTGCATATTTAGTGGAGGCTCTAGATTTTACCTTCTTTTGCCGTCCTTTGCCATGAGGCACTTGTGGCCGACGTTTGGGAAGAGGAGGCCCTTGTTGACGGCGATGTTGGCGGCGTCCTCGTCGGAGGAGGAGTCAGTGGAGCTCTCGTCGGAGTCCCACTCCCGACAAACATGGGCATCGTCGCCCTTCTTCTTGTAGTACTTCTTCTTTTCCTTCCTTCTCCCCTTCTTGTCGTCGCCCCTGTCACTGTCACTTGATAATGGACATTTAGCAATAAAGTGACCGGGCTTACCACATTTGTAGCAAACTTTCTTGGAGCAGGGCTTGTAATCCTTCCCCCTCCTTTGCTTGAGGATTTGACAAAAGCTTTTGATGATTAAAGCCATCTCCTCATTGTCGAGCTTGGAGGCGTCGATGGGGAGCCTACTTGATGTAGACTCTTCTTTCTTCTCTTCTGTTGCTTTGGAGGCAACGGGTTGCACCTCGGGTGTGGAGGTGGCGCCTCGCTCGATGATTTGTTTGGAGCCTTTGATCATCAACTCAAAGCTCACAAACTTTCCTATAACCTCCTCGGGAGACATTAGCTTGTATCTAGGATCACCACGAATTAATGGAACTTGTGTAGGGTTAAGAAAAACAAGTGATCTTAGAATAACCTTGACCATTTCATGGTCATCCCATTTTGTGCTCCCAAGGTTGCGCACTTGGTTCACCAAGGTCTTGAGCCGGTTGTACATGGCTTGTGGCTCCTCCCCTTGGTTGAGCATGAATCGACCGAGTCCCCCTCGATCGTTTCCCGCTTGGTGATCTTGGTCACCTCATCTTCTTCGTGCACGGTCTTGAGTACGTCCCAAATCTATTTGGCACTCTTCAACCCTTGCACCTTATTATACTCCTCTCGACTTAGAGAGGCGAGGAGTATAGTAGTGGCTTGGGATTTGAAGTGCCGGATTTGGGCAACCTCGTCCGAATCATAATCTTCATCCCCTACGGATGGTACCTGTGCTCCAAACTCAACAACATCCCAAATACTAGTGTGGAGTGAGGTTGGGTGATGCCTCATTTTATCACTCCACATACAATAATCTTCACTGTCAAAAACCGGTGGTTTGCCTAATGGGACGGAAAGTAATGGAGTACGTTTAGAAATGCGAGGGTAGCGTAAGGGGATCTTACGAAACTTCTTGCACTCATGGTGCTTAGAAGTGATGGACGGTGCGTCGGAGCCGAAGGTGGATGGCGATGAAGAGTTGGTTCGTAGTAGACCACCTTCTTCATCTTCTTCTTCTTGTCGCCGCTCCAATGCGACTTGGTGTGTGAAGGGGATCCCTTCCCCTTATTGCCGGACTCTCCCGACAGAGCCTTCCCGTGGCTTGTGGCGGGCTTCTCGCCGGTCACCATCTCCTTCTTGGCGTGATCTCCTGACATCACTTCGAGCGGTTAGGCTCTAATGAAGTACCGGCTCTAATACCAATTGAAAGTCGCCTAGAGGGGGGTGAATAGGCAAATCTGAAATTTATAAACTTTAAGCACACTTACAAGCCGGGGTTAGCGTTAGAAATAAAATCGAGTCCAAAAGAGAGGGCGAAAACAAATCACAAGCAAATGAAGAGTGAGACACGATGATTTGTTTTACCGAGGTTCGATTCTTGCAAACCTACTCCCCGTTGAGGTGGTCACAAAGACCGGGTCTCTTTCAACCCTTTCCCTCTCTCAAACAGTCACTTAGACCGAGTGAGCTTTTCTCCTCAATCAATTGGGACACTTAGTCCCCACAAGGACCACCACACAGTTGGTGTCTCTTGCCTTGAATACAAAGATGTTGAGAACAAGAAATGGGGAAGAAGAAAAACGATCCAAGCGCAAGAGCTCAAAAGAACACGACAAAACTCTCTCTTCTAGTCACTAATTGCTTTGAGTGGAATTGGGACTTGGAGAGATTTTTATTCAATCTATTTGTGTCTTGTATTGAATGCACTAGCTCTTGTATTGAATGTGTTGGCTGAAAACTTGGATGCCTTGAAGTGTGGTGGTTGGGGGTATTTATAGCCCCAACCACCAAAGTGGCCGTTGGGGATGGCTTGTGTCGACGGGCGCACCGGACAGTCCGGTGCGCCACCGGACACTGTCCAGTGCGCTAGCCACGTCACCCAACCGTTAGGGTTCGACCGTTGGAGCTTCTAACAACTGGGCCACGGGACAGTCCGGTGGTGCACCAGACAATCACTGTTCACTGTCCGGTGCGCCTTCTGGCGCTGCTCTGACTTCTGCGCGCGCTGTCCGCGCACTGTTCACGCACTGTTCACTTTTGCAGACGACCGTTGGCGCTGTTAGCCGTTGCTCCGCATGGCACACCGGACAGTCCGGTGCTACACCGGACAGTCCGGTGAATTATAGCGGAGAACATTTTCCAGAAACCCGAAGCTGAGGAGTTCGGAGTGATTCTCCCTGGTGCACCGAACATTGTCCGGTGGCACACCGGACAGTCCGGTGCGCCAGACCAGGGCCGCCTTCGGTTGGTTTTGCTCCTTTCTATTTGAACCCTTTCTTAGACTTTTTATTGGTTTGTGTTGAACCTTTGGCACCTCTAGATCTCATAATCTAGAGCAAACTAGTTAGTCCAATTATTTGTGTTGGGCAATTCAACCACCAAAATTATTTAGGAAAAGGTTTGACCCTATTTCCCTTTCAATCCCCTACTTTTATAATTAGGTAACTAATAGGATTAACTACCTTAATATTGATTCTCATCCTATGGATATGATATGACCAGATGATCTTTAATCAAATAATGATTTAGATTAAAGTGGAAATATTATTTATAGAATAACCTCTCATATGATTTACACTAACCAATTTATAATATAGTATAATATTTTAATCACATAGATCTTCTATAGAATCATAACTCCTTAATCGTAACTCCGATATTAGTAGTTCTCGATCCCACGATCTCGTAGCGACGCGTAGATCATTATTATTACAGTTTATTCTTATGTTTGGTGTGATGTTAATTTTGGCTATATCATGTCTGTTTGTATTGCTACGACTAGCAGTGAGGTCACGAGTTATCTGAAGGATCATCCTGGTACCTGGAATCTCAAGTGCTAGGCAAGTTGTGCCCTTGATCACTTTCACTTACCCAATAATGTTCTTTATTATCACTTATCAATGCATAGGTTTAATTTTGTTGGGACCAAATAGGTTACCCTAGTCTGATTATCTTTTTACCTTGTTTACCCCTGAATCACTTGGGTAGTTTTGCTATTGCTTTATATGGTTTTGGGTTAATATCTCATTATATCCATGTTCCAATTATCCTGTTATGTTAATTATGTTCATGTCAAGATCATTATATTGTTTTAATTGTAACATGGAGCTTAACTTGAGAAACACATGCCACCACAAGGAAGGAATGAGACCCATTGGCTGACTAATTAGGAAAGCTAGTAGAAGACTACCTTACCCGAAAGGGGCAAGGGCAGTAGGGGAGTTGCATGCAGGGAGGTTCTCGGGTTGATTTTGCTGCGATGGCGGTCAGACGAGGGATTCTTGCAAGTGCTCTTCCCATAAACTGTAGCGGGTTTTTGGAAGCTAGTGGAACTTTGTAAAGGCCTCGTAGTGTTACTCTGCCTCGCTTCCTTGTTATAGGTGTATGGGATTCATGACCCCTTGACAGGTGGGTAACATGACTTGTGGGTAAAGGGTACAACCTCTGCAGAGTGTAAAACTGGTATACTAGTCGAGCTCACAAGGAAGTCCTCTGCAGAGTGTACGGTCATGAGCGCCAAGGATGGATTTTAGATCCTTTTATATTTATCTTTTATTTTGTAAGACTTCCGCTATGTAATAAGTACTCTGATAATATTGTGATATTTATCTCTATACACTCTGTTATTATATGTGTTGTCTTCTTTGGCGCATGTATGAGATGCACCCGGCTTTGTCCCTTAAACCCGGGTGTGACATTATAGACATACAGAAAAGCATATTCCAAGGCATATTCCAAATATATAAAAGAAATTAGAGGCATATTCCAACAAATCTCCCTTGGCTCTAAATCCATAGAACTGTTTCCCAAACACCACTAGGATGCTAAATTTGAATATCAACCAAGTCTAAGGAATCATTAGACTTGGAACTAGAGCACGACTTCGTATCATCAAAATAACCTCTCTTCTTTTCTGTAACACAATAGAAATAGCTTCAGTATCAACTGTTGAACATTGCGACTAATAGAGATTATTCAAACATTTGTTATTCAAGATAATACGATTACCACGATAAACCTTAAGACCAGGCGGCGGCGGTCATAATGTGGATAAAAACAATGTGTCTAACCCTAGCTTTGATATCACTTATTAGAAAATAAAATAGACACAAAGATTTATATGGAAAAATCTCCTCCAATATGGAGGAGTAAACAACGACGAGAAAACAGATCCACTATCAACCGCAGAGTACAAGTTATATGAAGGGCATATATTTATAGGTGTATAGTAAAACATATTTTAAAATATATTATAAATATATAAAAGAAATTAGAGACATATTTCCAACAGCGTGCTTCACGAATACGTATTTTCAATTCACTCTTTGCTATCGGTTACACGTGTGAGTAACGAATCATTTTTTTTCTATTCCCATCACCGGCCATGAGGGAGGTGGGTCCGCGGGGACTCGGGGAGGAACACATTCAGAGAGGTGGCCGACGGACGATGGCGTAGCGAAGATCGAGCTACGATGGAGGTGGGAGATGACAACGGGAGGAAAGAACACATGGAAATATCGAATCGTTATTTCTCTGTAATTAGTGGCATTGGTAGATAATTAATCTTAACTCTACTTTTACATCTACTAGTCGGTTTCCCGTGCGTTGCGACAGCTCACAACAATAACCATATAAACTATCCACCAAAAAGATCTCAATATTTTTTATTGATTGTATCCAGTATCTATATAATTTTTTTATTTTACTAACCGAGTCGACATCGTGGTGTTGGACACCAAAATGAGCGGACGGCCTGGCCCTTAGGCCCGGATGGTCCGCGTGTCCCGAGATAAGATTAACTCGGATGTTTATCCTTATTTCGTGCGTGGTTATCCATCTAATCACGTGAGAGTTTGTTGGCTATCTCTTATGAAAAGGTCCAGACCTCATCCCCAATAAATATAAAGGGGTACGGCCGATTGAGAACCTCCGAACACATTCCAATCGAACCAATTACCTTATTTACTTTTCCTGCCCTAGGAGTAGATGTAGCATAGTTCTAGTTGTAGCCTTCCGCATATCCACCTCCACCCATATTCGACTCTACGTCGTCTAGATCCGTCTTGGGTGGCCTGCCAATCCCAAGACGACCCTAGGATCTCACCCCTCCCGGGGGGCAAGATCTAGTTGTCCACTCAAGACCTTTTCCTCGAATTGATCTCTTAATTCCTAGGCGACTCCACGACGTCTGGGGACGCCCCGGGTGACCTGTCGACCCGGAGCATCTTAAGATCTTTTCCCCCCAGGGGACGAGATCTAGATTCCAACAAGGAGGAGGAAGACGACCCTGTCGCCAGGTCGCGGATCGTCTGGCCCAGAGCTGCGGACCGTCCGGTGTGACGCAGGGAAGACACCGCTCCTGCGCCCAGGTCGCGGACCGTCCGGCCCAAGACCGCGGACCGTCCGCGCCGCCGCAGAGGGCACTATCAAGCAACCCGGCGACCTGTCGCAGGCCGCCACCACTGTTCACCTCGCGGAGCCGAACCCAAGGTATTGCTCATCACGAGAAGGTCATAGGGTTCGTTGCTATTTGGTCCCAAATAGGTGGTGACCATCATAGAGGTGTTGCCCCATATTTAGGATAACCACTTTATTTGGCCCTACATCATCTAAAGGTGCCAAGTACCACTAAACGGTTCATTATAGTGTTTGGTGACCAAAAAGGCACCAATATACTTTTTGGCGACTCCGCTGGGGACGAAAAATCGGATCTATCAAATCTGATCCATTAGATTAGATCTATTAAATTAGACCTATCAGATCGGTCGCAATGGCCAATCCCAAAGATCACAACAATGTCGTCCTAGACATTAACACAAGGCTGACTAACTCGCCGGCCAATGAGGATGAGAAATTAGAAGACCACAGCTGGACGAGGAATTCCAACGACAACAGGCTCAGATAAGCAAGGTGGCGAAAAAGTGGTACCTCTCACACTTCAAGGTAGATCACCACCAGAAGGTCGTCAAGAAGAGGGAAGTAAAGTACGATTCACTGTCAGCCTTGCTGCATCAGCTCCCCATTGTAAGTAACACCACGCCATTAGCCGATATTCAATCTGTTAAAATTTCTTTTGATAATCAGATTAAAATTATAATGGAGGATATAGAGAATATGACGCATGCATTAGAAAATACTCGCACACCTGATTTTTGTCACATAAATTGGGCACTAAAATAACTGCGTCAAGAACATCGGCGACAAATGAGGCTTCTCTGTCCCAACCATATTCTGGTATGCCGATGGACTCATATCCAGGACGACCGTCACCACCATCTTCGCTAAATGGTGAGTCAACTCTGAGCACGGCCGGACTGTCCGCACATAATCGCGGACCGTCTGGCCCTCCGTCAGACCGTCTGGCATCCTACGCCGGACAGTCCGGAGTTACACAGAGCCCACCACAAGGGTCACAGGTGTTGCCTGATGTGACCGGACAGTCCGAGGATATTACCGGACCGTCCGATCCACCCGCAGACCGTCCGACTGTGCATGTCGGACCATCCAGAGCACCAGAAGTCACCTGTGATCCGCCTAGTGCGGAAGGCCAACATAAATATAACCGGCCAGCCAAGCCCCAAGAACCAAAAAGGTCACATGTCCCTGAGCTTGTTTGGCCCACTAAGGCCAAACCTTCTGTTCGCTCTCACCCGCACTCGACACAAAAGGAAAAGGTTAAGTTCACATTTAATATTACTAAGTGTGATAAAATATTTGATGAGTTGCTTAAACATGGTAATATTAAATTATCACATATAATTCCTCCGGTTGAAGAATTAAAAGGGCGTATATATTGTAAATGGCATGGCTCCTTTCTTCATAACACCAATGATTGTGTTGTCTTTCATCGGCAAATACAATCGGCTATAAACGAAGGCCGGTTGAGGTTTCAAAAGGAGGTGAGGATTGACAGGCCACCTGTCCCTGCCACCACATTAGAGCCGACAAGCAAAAAAGTCATAATTCGGCCCTGTGCGGCCGATAAAAGCAAAGATAAAAATATCATCATTGGTGATCCCCGCATACCAAATATGTCACGCAGAATGGTTACTCAGAAGACTCCGGAAAAAAGAAAGACCGGAGGCACCGGGGGGGCAAGCACGATCGGACACCTGGTCATGGTCACCTGTCCTGCGTACGCCGGACGATCCGGGTACTAAGGCCGAACAGTCCGAGACAGGAGCAGACGGTCCGGCTATAATGGTCGGACGGTCCGCAGACAGTCAGAAGCAGCAACCTCAGACCACCGGACCACAAGGTTCCAAAACAAGTGTTAGGAAACAAAATAATACTAAGACGTCTGGACGACTCAGTAGAGTCGGCCCTACTTTTGGTCAGTTGCTTGCCAAATATACGAAGAAGGCCGTTCCACACAACCGGCCAATAAAGCAGACGAAGTCAAAAGGGCGATCTGTGCAAAAGCAAAAGCCGACTAAACGGACCCAAAAGGTAGCACAACCAAGATCGCCTTGTCATCCTCCTCCGGGGATAGCATGGTGCGTCCCGTTCTATCCATCGCCGATGTGTTGTCCTGCTCATGTGTGGGGTGGTACAGCGATAAATTCGTATTACTAGCCCAATCCGTTTGCTTATTTGGGCTGGGGGCATCACAAGTTTTTGCCTATTGACAGGTTGATCAGGTAGACATGGCCGAAGAGGATGCGATCCGAAACGGCCTCTGTGCATTAAAGTTCCATCACGTATTTATATTATCTGATCACAAGAGCCGATGACTTGCATCGAGCTGAGTCCTTACTTCTGGAACAAAAGCTCATGAGGTCAATTGTTTCCAAAGTTTTCGCTGATGCTTTTGGTTCGCCAAGCTCCACCAAAAGGCAGAGGGGCATATGTTGGACACCAAAATGAGCGGACGGTCCGGCCCTTGGGCCCGGACGGTCCGCGTGTCCCGAGATAAGATTAACTCGGATGTTTATCCTTATCTCGTGCGTGGTTATCCATCTAATCATGTGGGAGTTTGTTGGCTATCTCTTAGGAAAAGGTCCAGACCTCCTCCCCTATAAATATAAAGGGGTACGGCCGATTGAGAACCCCCGAACACATTCCAATCGAACCAATTACCTTATTTACTTTTCCTGCCCTAGGAGTAGATGTAGCATAGTTCTAGTTGTAGCCTTCCGCATATCCACCTCCACCCCTATTCGACTCTATGTCGTCTAGATCCGTCTTGGGTGGCCTGCCGATCCCAAGACGACCCTAGGATCTCACCCCTCCCGGGGGCAAGATCTAGTTGTCCACTCGAGACCTCTTCCTCGAATTGATCTCTTAATTCCTAGGCGACTCCACGACATCTGGGGACGCCCCGGGTGACCTGTCGACCCAAGGCATCTTAAGATCTTTTCCCCCTAGGGGACGAGATCTAGATTCCAGCAAGGAGGAGGAAGACGACCCTGTCGCCAGGTCGCGGACCGTCCGGCCCAGAGCTGCGGACCGTCCGGTGTGACGCAGGGAAGACACTGCTCCTGCGCCCAGGTCGCGGACCGTCCAGCCCAAGGCCGCAGACCATCCGCGCCGCCGCAGAGGGCACTATCAAGCAACCCGACGACCTGTCGCAGGCCGCCACCACTGTTCACCTCGCGGAGCCGAACCCAAGGTATTGCTCATCACGAGAAGGTCATAGGGTTCGTTGCTATTTGGTCCCAAATAGGTGGTGACCATCATAGAGGTGTTGCCCCATATTTAGGATAACCACTATATTTGGCCCTACATCATCTAAAGGTGCCAAGTACCGCCAAACGGTTCATTATAGTGTTTGGTGACCAAAAAGGCACCAACACGTGGTAAGAGAAATGCCATGTAAACAGCCGAGCCATCAAACGGGTACCATAGGCAGCAAATCAGGGACCCTCATCTCTCGCATCCCCACTTCTAAGGTTTTGTAGAGCAGAAAGAGAGGGAAAGGGACAGTCATACCTGTTCATTAACGGAGAAGGACACAACGAAGACCTAGACATCTGGAGGCGACATATGTAGTATACTGCTAGATACATACATGGAGAGAGCACATAAGCAAAAAAAGAAGCCTAGCCGGAGCAGCTCCAAACTGAGAGGCTCCCGCACTAGGCGTCAGTCCGAGAAGGACGAGAGAATGCGAGTGCCTTCCTAGCCCTAGACCCGCCGAGGCGACACAACGCCACCACCAATTCTGTAGCATATGCCGATTGGTGCCGCGCTACGGGCCTTGGTTGTCCAATATCTCAGATCTGGACTCCCCATCGCCAAGATAACCTAAGCGTGGTAGGCACCACCGTGTCCTCCTTGGCGGCACGCACGAAGAAAATCCAGGAGCAAGACCGACTCGCCCGTACACGCATTGACGAGCGTCGGTCGGCTCGCGGTTGCGAACGTGGGCGGGGGCAGCAGGTTGGGGAGGAAGAACAGGGCAAATGCCGCGAAGACGAACGGGACGCCCAACGACGTCGAAAATGATGGTGCGTGCATGCTGTGAAACATCCTCGTGGACGTACAGTAGCCACTGCACGGGTCGGTGTCGAAGGCTGGTATCAGATGAATACGGGGAGGAGGCGCCTGCTCCCACGCCCTCTGCTGAGAATGGGTGGCGCGGAGGCGGAGGTATGAGGGGAGAGAGAAAAGAAGCAGGATGGCGAACAAGGTAGTGGCAACTAAGGCGAGGACCATCATTATCGTGCGGAGGTATAAATGGCCAAATGGGTCGTGTTTGGCAGGCCGGCCCGACACGAGCGTCGTGTCGTGCTTGGGTCGTAGCCTCGGGCCGTAGTGCTGACCCGGCCCGACACGATTATATTTTTTATTTAAAAAAATCATATATACATATGTACAATTTATATTCGATATTAAAAACACCTGAACATGATATTCTAGTGGTTAGACAACTTCATCTAATGTCTGCCGCCATTTTTTCATTAGGGTGTGGGTTCATTTTACGCCAATTTAACCAGATGGTCCGACTGGCTAACGGGTCAGACGTGGAGGTTGTGAGAGGTGCAGTGGGTTAATTTGAGATAGATGTGAGGGGTTATTTATACAAATATGACGCGAGACGACCGTTGAAACTGATGCTTTAATATAATAGATAGAGATAGAGAAAACCTTGTTTCTAGAATATCTCTTTGGACGTTCCACCAAAACGCTGGAGTTGACCCTAACTCCACCTTTTTTGGAGAGCAGAGCTGTTGGACTTTAGAGCATTTGGCAACTAAATTATGGGACAGAGCAGCAAAACATGTAGTACAGCAGTCCCAAACATTCCCGAGTTCATGCCATATCAGATATTTAAATGGTAACTACGATTATTAAATATAGTTTAATTATAAAACTAATTACATAGAGTCTTTACTACTATTAAGACGGTAAGGGGTAGGCTGCCATTCCTGGTTCTGCCATTCCCATTCCCAACTGTGTCCCGCGCATGTGACCCATTTCCCATTCCCAACTGTGTCCCGCGCACCGCGACCAAATCCATTCCCATGCGCCCCCTTCATTCCCATTCCCAACTGTGTCCCGCGCATCGCGACCAAATTTTTACCAAAAAAGCTAGCTGCGTGGGTCAAAGCTCGCGGCCAACCAAGACTACACATGTTGTGTGCGCACTAGACCTTATAAACAGGTGTGTGCACAATTTAGTGAATAATATGGTACTATTTTTAGCTTGCTAATACGAATTACACGCTTCCTGGGAGGACCATCTTCTTGTGGCCCAGACAAGGCCCACAGTTAACACAAAAAGGCTTAAGAAAAAAACATTTTCCAGAGGAGAAAAAACCCCCAAGAAGAAGAATTCCTCTCGCTCGAGGGGTGGGAAAGAAGCGGAAGGGCAGACGAGTCGAGAGGAAGCCCTCGCCTCCGGCACACGCCATGGTGGAGACTCGCCGGAGCTCCGCCGCCGCCGCCGGGAAGCGCACGTCTCCATCGCCATCCTCTTCGTCCGTACCTCCCCCGAAGCGGCCCAAGGTGAGAGCGCCCCCCGCAGATCGAAGAATCTCGCGTCGCCGTTTCCTGATTTGACCTGTCGTCTAACCGATCTGAACCGTGGCCCTGACCAGGCGGAGTCCTCGGGGTCACCGACGGCGTCCGCGTCCGGCAGGGCCGAGGAGGATTCTATGGCGGGAGCGGCACCCGCGAGGAGCGCCGGCTCGGTCGATGACGCGGCAGCGGTCACACAGAAAGGTGGGGCGGCTTTTGGGCGTTTTGGGGGTCCTATGGTTTGGTAGGGGCGGGTTTGGAATCGAGTTCAAGGGTTTTTTATGCTTTGGTGCAGATCAAGGAGTCGATAAGCAGTCTTCCGCTGCTGCAGAGAGTTCAAAGCGGAGGAAGGAGCAGGAGCAACAGCAACCCGCAGTGCCATGGGCAAAGCTGCTCTCGGAGTGCTCACAGGTGTGGTGACCTGATGGCAACCCGCTAGCAGCTGTTTTTTTGGATAATTTTGGTGTATATGTTGTAGGAATCGAAGTTAAAGGTTGCAATTTTTATGCTGAGCGAATAAAGATTCGATTTTAGGATGTTTAGGGTGAAATTTTGTACTTCAGGTAGCATCTTGCTGTTTGGCTAGATTATTTAGCACACAATATTGTTAGCCTTGCTGTTTAGGGCTTGGTTCTGACTACAGCTAGGCAACATTCTAAAGGTGCTTTTGGGAGGAGCCGAGAAGGGAAAGGGGGTAACAATCGGCTGATTAGGTTGGGCATATTAACTGCGGCATATACTGTTTACTAAACTGCTGCATATACTGTTTACTAACCGCTGGCCGTTCCGCTGCCAAGTTCGCGGACGCGGCGATCGAGGCCTCCGACGGCACGGTCTACTTCAGTGACGCCAGCACGCCGGCCGTTCCGCCGCCAGGTTCGCGGACGCGGCGATCGAGGCCTCCGACGGCACGGTCTACTTTAGCGACGCTAGCACCAGGTTCGGCTTCGACAAGTGGTTCCTCCAGCAGTCCAGCATGCATCATGCAGGCTTGCTCTGCCCACAGCGCGGCGACGGTGTTCGCAGCGCTGCCAGTCGGCAACTCCAACACAATGACGACAGTGCGGCCCCCTCTCTTTCGACATGCAGGCGGAGAATTCTGGATGCTGATGTCCAATGCCATGGATCATTTGCCACTCCACACTTCCACAGACAGAGTTTATCACAACTGTCCTGCTTGGCGGCTCCACCTTACGCCATGCAGAATAATCTTAGGCCTTGGTCAGATCCTAATAATCTTTATGGTGCCTAAATTTGATTACTGTTCGCCACCCACGAGTACTACAGATTTGCCTCGTGAATTTTCTTTTGATGAGTAAACCATGCATCCTGCTGCACGCGGTCTCGTTGCTAGTGCTTCTGTCTGTGCCTGCTTCCTCGCATCACCTGAACTCTGTTCCAGAAGATGTGCTAGATACAGTATACCATCCTTAATTACCAGCTAGTTTATAATAATAAATAATACAGATTAAATCCACCAGCCACCTAGCGGTATATATTTCTACTACTATTATTGTACGTAGCCATCCAAATATCATAGTACTAGAGAAACTACTAGAGCATAATTATTAATGGCCTAAGAGAATCGCTAGCGGCTTCATTTCAAGAACCTTCAATACTATATATAAATTGCTGAGAATGTTCACCTACAAGTTTCTCGACAGCTTATCTCTTCATCACTATGTTAACCTTTTATGCAGAAAATGGTTGTCTTTGTCATGCGACAGGCTGTTTGGAATGCTGTCACTAATAATGAGGTCGTTCAAGGTTTCAGAAGATCTTTACATGATGGTATGTTACATGAAACTTTCATGTACATGCATGAATCATATACAAGATTATGATATTGGGTATGTTGTTACAAGTTTTGTATTATAGTGGTTGTTGTCTTGTTACATATTATGCTTCTGGGGTCAGGGGATTTGATCAATATGTTGATGCACCAAGATTAAGAATTTGTTTATTACTTCTAAATTATCCTTTCTATATCTATCACATCTACCAACAGAGACAAGATTATCCTACATGTTGTCTTGTGGTTCACTAGAGAGGCTGCTCAACATGAGGAATCTGAAGTTATGGATGGTGAGGATGACGATGATGAAGACAATGATGATGATTATGATACAAAGGTATGGAAACTATTTTCTCTAATGAGGAATATCATTTCTACATCCTTTCCAGCTTCTGAGTATGTTTTGACATTATTTATTTCCTCTTTGGAACAGAAGAACAAGGGAACTGCTGGAGGGGAAGGGCAACAGGGAAAACGACCTACAAAGTGCAAGCAGCAGTGAGGTAATGCACATTGAGTGTCAGTAGAGATTAACTGTGGAGCAATTAATTTGGTTCTACTTGATGCAATGCCATTGAGTTGATTTTGTGGAGCCCTTGAGGGGCGCTTGTTGGTTTTACGGAATTGGTGGGGGATGTTTCGGGTACATGGTGTTATATGTGGGTAGTTTTGTCACTTGTTGTGTTGGGTTTCAGATACTGTGTTCTTATGCTTGGGGTGAAGATGGTTGCCACTCTGGTATGTCTTATTGTGCATACCAGAAATTTAGCTCTAGGTAAAAGGCTAGCCTTGTGCCTAAATGTTTTTGCGAATTGCATCTTGCACATGGGTCTTGCATTATTTGTTGTTTCACAATGAGGAGACATTGGTCAGTGAGTGCGCTAGGCCTCATGGGGGTAATTGTGTGAAGATTTTATTTTTGTACTGCTCTAGCATTCCAGAATCCATTTCAGAAAGTTTAGCTTGGTCATTAGAAAAGGAAAGCGATTTGTGAACTTTAACACTAGCCACTGGTAGTCACTCTTGTGCATATTTTTTGTTGGCAAAAATCTACTTCATGTCCGGTGTTCAAGAGGTTCCTGAGCTTCAAGAAGAAGCATAGGGGGAGGGAGGTCACTGTCATCGACTGCACGTCGCCGCCCGTGCCCTGGCCAGCCGACGACGCCAGCGGCAGGTGGCAGTCCGCTAGCTGGTGGGTCGGGCAAGCGCAGGATGGGCTCCTCTGATGCTGCCGCTGATGATATGGACCATGGCTACACGATATCTCCACAAGATACTCCTTCTCAATTTCTTCGTGCCATTTGACATTCCTTTTTTTGTGCTTCGGACCATGTCTTCGGTTCTTGTGTGTTTTGTTTCCTTTTTAGAGTTCTTCTTCAGTGTTTTTTGGATAGAATGTGCTCTTTAACCTATGACACTCGCAACTGAATGATTCCATATACTTTCAGCAGCGGCGGTGTGCTCTTTGCAAAGCCTTGGAGCTGCCTCTCCTGCAAAGTCTGAACTTGCAGAGATAGTCCCACAAGAGAAATCACCAAAAGGTAATGCTTCATTTTTCAGGTCATCATACTTCTTGCCATTTCTCCCCCGTTCATTTTCAATGGATGTGGCTCAGTACGCACGTGTTCCATTGTGATTTTGTTGTTCCATAGCTTCCATTCAACCAATGCCGCCGAGTCCAAGGTCTTCTACCTCAAGATGAAGGGCGACTACCATAGGTATACTATTATCGCTAGCAGATCTAGACCATGCAAGTTGTGGTTTGTAGAGATCAAAACTTAAGATCTGTGTGTAGATATTTGTCTAGACAATGGGAGTGGCAGGATGCTGGTTTTTAGTAAGGTTGGTTGCTTATCTATGAATTTGCCTATATGATGCATGATCATGTGCTGTCTCCTGTAGCACATGGTTGAAATATAAATTTGTGTTCCATGTTTTTTACCCCCCCCCCCCACACGTATTTCTTGGATATCTGATTTCTACTCACGATGATTTGGCATGTACCTTGCTGAGTTCAAGTCAGGTGCGTAGAGGAAGGATGCTGCGGGGAGCACCATGAATTCCTACAAAGCTGCTCAGGTTTCCTCTGACTGTTCACCATTATTGGAAGCAGGGCAGGCAGAGAGCCTTGGAACCGAACTCTTGGAGATGGTGCCTAGCAGGGAAGAGGAGATTAAGTTGAAAGAATACAGGGAGGATGTTGTGTCGACTTTTGTAGTTGATGATTATGTGAGACTTGAGTTTAAGGGCTCAACTTTTACCGGTTCTTGGAAGTCATTTAGTAGCCCTAAGATTTCATCAACATTCTTATTAGTAATTGCTATAGTATCAAATGGGATTGTGGTACGAGTTGCTCGAGTACTAACGTTGTTGTACATTGTGAAGCTAAGTGGGTAATATCAAAAGGGATTAAGATTTATGTGTGGTGCTTACTGTATTTGTTTTTATTATTTTATTGTGCTTTGTACATGTACCGTCATTCTTACTCTGGTGTTCTTTTACGGCAAAGTTTGACACAATATATCGAAGGTTACTTAGTATTGTTTTCTGTTTCTGTTATCCTCTTTGCAGATCTATGTTTGGATGATGAAAACAGTGCTACTCGATGTGAAGTCCACCAATACTATAGTTCAGATTAAGTCTAAGATCGGTGCTTTAGAGGGAATTGGTAATAGCCAGAAAGCACTCTTTTTTGCTGGAATTATGGTAGCAGTCAGGTTTCAGATTTCTATGAGTTCGGTGAATAAAATGAGCTTATGGGTGTTGTCAATCTTTTTTAATTTCCTGAAGTTATGATAAAAACATATAGGGTACATATTCAAACAATATGGTTGTTAACTGCCAAATATTTTTTATAACAAATTATATTGTATTATGTAGTAGATAAAAAAGAGAATATTTTGTGTAATTGTTTTGCTAAATTATAATAGACAGTGGTTGTAGCTAAAACATAATTATCTTGATATAAAGACTATTACATTATCACTTTTATGAGAACAGTGTCTGTTCCCTTCAAATTATACAGTACAGTAGCATAGTTGCATTTTATCAGGTGTTACTTCTTAAATTGTTCAGTAGAAAAGAAGTGGCTCGTCAATCATTAGGAATGTACTGGAGCTCACCAGTTGTCTTTTTAAATAGTTGATTCACCAATTTTTCTCGTCAATGATGCATATCAGCAGATGTTTGAGAGGAAGATTGGTCGTCTTAGTACATTGTTCCTGGCCATGGAGGAAGGCTTCCTCGCGCTCGTGTCAAGCCTGTGACAGGCCCAACCGGACCTCGCAGCGGCTAGGACGTGCTGCCTCGTCGGCGTCATGCACGATATGACCCTTTTCCTTGCTAACCTCGATGACTCTTATTGCCCTCTAATATTAACTTGATATTCTCTAATATTCGTGTATTGGTTTTTGGCAAAGAATTTATAAGATATTAAGATTGTTTTCATATAATCGTTGTACACTACCATTTTATCGAATAATTTATGTGCCGTTGCAACGCACGAGCACTTGACTATTACCATGAAGATGCATATGGCACTGAATTATAATGGTTACCATAAATAAATCAGCTTCATTTCAATTCACCGGATCATCAATATTTCACCAAATGTTACCACTGCTAACAAGCTAAGGATATTCACAGAGTCAGTAATATTATACAAATCAAAGAATTTGCAACCAGTGACCTTCCTGGCTAACTGGGATGTCAATTAGGCGTCAAATGTTATGACACATGCAAATTGAGGGATACTTCTAAATCTCTCCAGCTCTAGATTTCAATGTTAGCAGTAAGAACATCCAAATGATCGTTATCCATATTTCACCATTCTAGCTCTCTCGAGGATGTCACTCGAGTAAAACAACAAAGCAATATTTTACCCATCTTTCGTCATTCTAGCTCTCAAATGACATTAAAACAACAAAGCAATATTTTACTCTGATGCATGCTTCGTAATAATTTTTATGCTAGGTCCGCTCCTCTTGACGTGCGGTGGGGTCTGGCCCACCTCGCACGGGCCGGCGGGCCGCGACATCGTGGGCTCCTCCGACTAAGGATAACTCTAAGGGGCGCGACGGCTTGCTCTGGTGGCACGACCTTGTGCGCTGCCACGCCGGTGAAGTCTCCATCGTCGTCGTGCAGATCAAATAAGTGATCGAGGACCTTTTCTCATAACAGTATATCACATATTTGTACATAAGTTATCGTGGTATTATATATTCCCGTTGCAACGCATGGGCACTCACCTAGTTACATAGATAAAGACTAAATAGTGAGATAAATTTATTAAGCATAATTAATCCATGATTTAACAAATGTTATTGTAGCATCACATAGTCAAATCATGGATTATATAGGTTTAATAGGTTTTCGTCTTACCGTTTATTCCTGTTATGTGTGATTAATTTTGTAATTAAACTATATTTAATAATTTTAACTGACATCCAAACATCCAATGTAAGATTGTCTCTAGCAGACAATGTAAAATAGGGGACTTCGAATTGTAGATGACACTATTTGCATATTGTAGTTTGAAATATGGAATGGGATAGGGGATTTGCTGGAGATAGCCTAATGGGACTAAATTTTGGTAACTTGTAATTAAACAAGACCTTTGAGTCCCAAAATTAAGTGTAACAATGTTTCTATAATTTTAATCTATATACAACTATAACTATACATAACTAGCAAATTGCTCATACATTGTTACAATTTTTATTTATAAGTAAAAAGTATAACACAAAGATATATGTATTCTATTGACTAGGTAGGTGTAGATATGGATTTGGAGTCAACAACCATGATTTGAGTTTTCATTTGTGCATAATTTTAGCTTTTTACAATTTAAATACGGGAGAGTACAAGCACAGTAGAATTATGGAAATTGGTGTTTTATATAGTAGAGTCAGATAAATACAAAAAACATATACGAATAAATCATAAGAGACATGAGGCTTTAAAGATGATGGGTGTGGCATAATCTAGCTATGGCTCCATGTGTTGAGAGGCTCGAGGATCGAGATGGTGGCTTATAGGAGCGGAAAAAATTAGCGTTGTAGCTTACTTTTGATTTGCGACACATGTTCACCTACTAATAATCGAATGGCTTATTAGGTTTGCCTTTTTTTCTTCAATTGTGTTGGGGCAAGAAAAACGACCACAAATCTTCGATAGGGTGACACGTGTCACGAGTCCGAAGAAAGCTATAGGGCTACTTCTCTACAGGCGGTCGTAGAATTTTTTCTAGAGAGATGGTTATTTTATGGTCTTATTCTAGACTATATCCTCACTACCTAATTTTAGCACCTTATTAAGAAGGTCACCTAAACAAATCTTAGTAGAACAGGTGCCAATCTAAGTAGAGCTCACCTAAACAAATATAGTTGATAAAGTCACACAAGCCTATGCAACTAATACTCAAACAATCTAGAAGCTCCTAAACATATTGGTAAGTAATATACATAAAGACTAAGCACACTAGCACTACTAAACTTAGCAAAGCTACTCAAGCTAGACTAGTGAGGTAAAAATATTAACTACACAAGATAAGTAAAGATGTCGAGGTACACAAGCTTACAAGCATAAAAAACAACTACTATACTACACAAGTAAACTACTTACAAGAACAACACTAAACACTAGCTCAAATACGAACAAAAACAAACAAACTAGTGTTACTAAGTTTCAAATAAATGAGAAGACAAATGTTGATACGATAATTTTTCTCCCGATGTTTGGTGATCTGCTAGTCGCCTACTCTCGGTTGAGGCAGACCCAAACTTATCATCAATTCTCTTGCTAGTGATGACTCATAAGTCACACTTTCCCACGTGAAGTGCTCTTACTCGAGATCTAACAAATTGTCATAGTGAATACACTAGGCTCAAAGAACCATAGGAAGGATTGCTCAGGGGAGCAGAAAGCGAGTCTTGATGCCATTGAGTATGTATAATAGGTTGTGATGTCACGAGCATAATGACATAAAGATTTTTCTAAAGGTTTAGACCATGGAGTGTGTAGTAACCTACGTCCTCTTTTTTTATGGTGGATCTCTATAAGGAAGGGGTGTATAAGGTTATGGGCTTTAAGCAAGGAGGAAGAAAATCTACCGCGAGGAGTGTAAAGCTAAGACAAGCTAATTATTTCCTCTTATTACCAGTTTGGATGAGTTGCTTTTGAGTCTCTTGTCTAATTATTAGTTGTGTGAACCTAAAATTGAATGTTGTTCTACCATCCCTTTTATAGTTCATAGGGTGCGGTAGTGTTGCGTGTATACTCTTTTTATGGCTCTGGCCTATCATAGGACCAACTACCCATGTCATATCAGAGGATCTACATGGTGTATCTTATGAGGACGTCCTTTCATGCAATCACATTGTTCTATTCTCATGTATTAATGCTCCTTGACCTCTTACCATGGGTGCTATTCTCCATACCATCCTATCCTAACGAGGTGGATTCTCTCAATCTTCCAACCGGTGTGAGTTCCTATCTACATGTCATGTCATGTTATATTATAGTCAATACATGCATATGTGGCAGCTCTGTGCCCCGTCGCTCGTGTTAGGGTGGTGGCATGCGCATATCTTCGCATTTAATGTGTCGATGTCCAAGTTATCACCGAGTAAGATAACCTATCGTGTCTATGTCTAAGGTAGGCATTAATACCATGTCATAAACCTCTGTGTCATAGCCATGTAGTTCACATGGATAGGCTTGTGGCGACGTTTCTCCTGCCTTTTCATACCTATTATTACTACGTGCGTATTACTAGGGTTATATTACCATAGTTGCGAACACAATGTTGATATGTGCCCTTGCGGTTTGAGTTTGTGATGAGTGAATGTTAATAGAGCAACATCTTGGGTTGTGTTGTGTAGACTAACTAGGGTGTAAGTGTGTACAACATGTATATTATATTGGCTTGTGGTGCACAAGTATGGAGTCTAGAGGCAGTCATCAACAACAAAGCTAAAGGTCATGCGGAGTCATGCCGATAGATCGAGAACAATAAAGGATGATCACTAGGACTTAACTGCGGGGTTTATTAGAAAAATCCGCGGGATTTGTTTAGGACCCGACTTGTAAGGGGTCCAGACCTTCCCCTTTCCATTCCTTAGGAGTATGAGTAATCTAGCCTTAGTTTAGCCCTAGTATTAGTCTTTCTCGACCTATTTCTTCATCTCTCTTCGGCTCGGCGTTGTCTAGTGGTGTCTTGGTGGCCTGCCAACCCAAGACACACCTAGAATCTCTCCTCTCCGATGGGGTCCCTCCCGGGAGGCGACATCTAGGTTTCCTATGAAGAAGAAGACCTCTACGCCAGTCGTGGATAGTTTGAGTCCCATGCATGGACAGTCCGAAAGCATGCAGGGAGGGAGTAGCTCCTGCATCGAGGTCGCGGACCATCCAACCCTGTGCCATGGACTGTCCGCGCTTCCATAGAGAGCAGCACCAGGTGGTTCATCTCTAGTGATTGGCGCACAAATCGGAGACAACACACTTTTTTGGCAACTTCACTAGGGACCAGGTGCATTCTAGATCTATTATAATCCACTAGAGATGGCCGGTTCTAAAGATCACATCGAGATCTCCCAAGACAATATCCTTAGGCCGGTTGTTTCAAGCCCGTCGACCGATGAGCAAAAACAATATGAAGACCTCATGAGTCAAGTGAGGGAGAACGCACATCGCCATCTCGCCAAGGTTGAGCAGGAAGCGACAAAGAAATTCTTATCATACTTCATCGTGGATCATCACTATAAGATTACCAAGCATGGAGAGATCGAGATTGCATCCCTCCTACCTTCGCTACAAATCTCGAATGTAAGTAAATCCGACGACATCCAATCTATTAAGCAACAACAAAATGAAATGAAACAACAGATTGAAGGGTTGGAAGAAATAATTAGAAAATTAACACACACAATGAAGAAATCTGTTGCTCCTAGTTTTCTGTCATACGAAACTAGTAATAGGATATCTATGTCTAATACAACGGCAATGAATGGGGATTCGTAGCCCCAGTCATTGTATGGTATGCCGATGAATTCATATCCAGGGCAAATTCCACCTCCGTCGTCCCTGCTTGACATATCGTCGACACTGGATATGACTGGACCGTTCACATCTAATCGCAGACCGTCCATCCCTAACATTGACAGTTTGGCTCTCCCCTACCGGACAGTCTAGACCAACGCTAGGGCCACCACGTGTCCCTCGGTGGTAGCAAACATGATCGAATAGTCTGGATATACTCACAGACCATTTGTCAGTGCACCGGATCGTTCGGTCACCTTGACCGGACCGTCCGGTTACGCGTACGAAGAACCTATTGCGGCGCAAAACTAAGAGCACCTAGAGGGGGTGAATAGATGATCCTACAAAACTTGCCCCAAACAACACAAACTTGGCCTAATAAATGAGTTAGAGTGAATTAAAACTAAGTTCGGATGAGAAGAGAAGATAGAAGAGAACTCTTCACTTGATTGCTCTCTTAATGTAAGTATTAAACTAGGAGCAATATCACAAGTGAATTTGAGCACTAAGAAAGACAAGAATCACAATAAAGTAAAGTGGGCAATAGACACAACCATTTTTCTCATGGTTCGGCCAATGCCTACTGCACGTTGTGGTGACCTCCTTGGGCAAGGGTTGCACTCAAATCCTCTCAAGTGATCCAAATATTAAACTTGGGTGCCATGTATGTTTTCCTTATATCTTGATTCCGTTTGTGAGGAATCTCCATAATTTGGAGTCTTTCACACCTTACACAAATGATCGCAATCAAAACCAGAGTAAGGGAGGGAGTAAGAACACGCACACAAGAGCACAATCGCAGCAACAACCCACACACAAGCAACAAAGAGAGCACAGGAACAAAACGACAAAGTGACATCTCAGAAACGTGCTCAAATATCTTTCAAACATTTCAAAGGCGTGGTCGTGGAGTCTTGGAGTTGTAGTGTGATCTTAGAATGCTTGGTGTACTAGTAGAGGCACCTAGTGGCCTCCTTTATAGCCCCAAGGGGTCAGGGAGTCGTTGCTCCTTCGTTTGGAAACTCTAGATTTCCTTCTGTCCGTGGGTGCACCGGACTGCATGCCAGACTTCCTTATCTGCAATGGTCACAAAATCAGCTGATTAGGCACCTTCCTTTTTGGGTGGGCACTGACTGTTTGGTGACACCTCCCGACCGTTGTCGTGCTAACATGGCCAACGATCGTTGCATTGTCGATCATTGGCATGGGCGAAGAGCCATTGGCGACCTGGCACACCTTTAATTCATATTTTTATCACTTCACTTCAAAAGGATTTGCAATATGCCAAAACTCAAGCCCAAAAAGTGATTTTCTCTACAAAATGTGTTAGAGCCCAATCACAAGTACTAGAAATATTGTAAAAAGCATGTGCAACATATTTAAAATTGCAAACCTCACACTTATACCATTTCCCACAAAGTTGCATATTTTGGGGCCATGTTTGTGCTCTTTTTAGACTTGATAGCTTCAATTTGCTTTATCTACACCTGTGTTCATGCTCATATGAAGAGTGCTAGTACAAAGTGGTGTGTTGAGCATTTAATCACCAAAACAACTAGAAATGGCCCACTAGCACATTTTACTTTCAAAAACACACCAAATTATTATATACCGCAACAACAATACGTTCTGCCCCTGCATATCAAAGCACAACGCACCATGCGATCACAAACCAGACGTTGTTTTGTATCGACAATGGCATTAAGGCTTGCCTAACAATACCCGAAAAATGAGCCCCACCTCCCTAGGACCGGTGGCTTGCCACCAGGCACTTTGGAAAAAATAGGGAAGCCTACCGTGTCCGTTTATTCTCGTTGTCCCTTACTGATATCGCATTCGCATGGTACACAGCCCTACCGCCTAACCCCATCAACTCTTGGGAGGAATTAGAGTAAAAATTCCATGAACACTTTTTCCTAGGAGAGCATGAGTTAGAATTAGCTGACTTGGCATCAGTCCGATATGGGAACGGGGAATCGTTTTATGACTATATTCGGTGGTTTTGGGACACTAGAAAGCAATGCTTCCAAACCCATGTCGCATACAAACAACTAGTAGAGTTGACTTTTAATGTGTTGTGATCTTACCTAAGAGAAAAATTAGATGGCACCCAGTTCATTTCAATAGCGCAGCTACATCAGCGGGCTTTGGCCTATGAAAGCCGAAGTAAAGAGACATCAAAATATGGTAGCCATAATATACATCTAGTGGAGATATATATATATATACCGCTGAACTTGTTTGGCCAACAAAGGGCAAACTGTCACCATGTTCTTCTTTGATGACTATTCAAAAGAATCGGCAAGAAGAAGTTAAATTTACTTTTAATGTTGCTAAGTGTAATAAAATATTTGACAAACTAGTAAAATTGGAAACATTAAAGTAACTCATACTATTCCTCTTCTAGATGAATTAAATAGACGTGCTTATTGCAAGTGGCATAATTCTTTTTCCCATGCCACCATTGATTGTAATGTTCTTCGTCGACAGATACAATCAACCATAAATGAGGGTCGGTTGATTTTTCAGGAGATGCAAGTGGACGCACAACCATTTATTGTTAATGTAATAGAACTAGCAAACAAAAAAGTCATGGTTCATCCGGAAGTGGCCGGTAAAGGCAAAGTAAAAAACATCGTTATTGGTTAGCCTCGCACGTCAAATATATCGCTAGGAGTGATTGCTCGGAAGGCTCCGGACAAGAAGACTAACAAGACCGAAGGCGCCGGGGTCAAGTGCGATCGAGCAGCCGATAAAAGCTCCCTGTCGCATGCATCGCGAACAGTTCGACACCCGCGCACACACGATTCGGTGCTCAAGCAGACAGTCCGAATGACTCAGCTGAACAGTTCGACAATGGCCAGAGGCGTCGGTGTCCACACAAAGCAAAAAGGGTACACAAGGGCAAAGCACATGGTCGACTAGTCAAAGATAGCCCCACTTTTGATCAATTGCTCTCCAAATATGCTAACAAGAAGGCCGTTCTACATGATCGGCCAACAAAGAAACCCTGCGCGCCTGTGAAAGCAACATGACCGAATAAAACGGCCCAAAAAATGATGCAACCAGTGTCGCATGTTCATCCTTCTCTAGTAATGCCAGGCTACTTTCCCCTAACCTACTCATTGCTCACATATTGTCCTATTTAAATATGGAATAGTACGACGATGAACTCATACTACATGCATAGTCCCTTTGCTTATTCATGCTAGGGGCACCACTTTTTTATACCTTTTGACTTATTGATCAAGTGGTCATACCGAGAAAGATACAATCATAAATAACCTTTATGCATTAGAATTCTATTAAATGATCACCCTATTAGATTGAAAAGCCGGTGACTTGCATCAGACTTAGTTCTTACCTCAGGAGCAAAATGACTTGTGATGTCTATTATTTCTCGAAGGGTGCTAACAGTACATGTGCTTTTAGCTCGTCTAGCTCCACCAAAAGGCAGGGGCATATGGTGAGCACTATTTTTGACCGTGCGGACAATCTGACCCTAAGGGCGGACGGTCTGCGGTCCGGACTGTCCGCCATGGTGGCACAGACTGCCCTCTTGTGCGTAGAATCATATAGGGTTCTAGATTTCTTGTGAGATTTGTTAGCAAAATCTATTGGATTTGTTTAGGAGGCAACTTGTAATGGGTCCAAACCTTCCCTTTATATAGATGAAAGGGTACGACCGATTGAACCCCCCACAATCGATCAAATCAAATATAACTATCAAATTTATCACATTTGCATTGTTTTTTCCAATCCTTTGTAGTAGGAGTAATCTAGTATTAATTTAGCCCTAGTATTAGTCTTTCTCGACCTATTTCTTCACCTCTCTTCGGGCGACGTCATTTAGAAAGGTGGCCTGTCGCCTCCAAGATATTCCTAGGACCGCTCCTCCACGACGGGTCCCTCCTCAGAGGCGAGATCTGGGTTTCCTGCGATGAAGAAGACATATGCGCCAGTCAGGGACCGTCCAAGCCCTAGGCGCGGGCCATCCAAAAGCATGCAGGGAGGGAGTAGCTTCTGTGCTGAGGTCGTGGACCGTCCGGTCCCGTGCCACGGACCGTCCGCGCTCCCACAGAGAACACTGCCAGATGGTTCATCTATAGTGATTGGTGTCCAAATCGGAGCCAACACTTACTCCACATGTAATTTATACAATACTTAGGTTTTCCTCACAACTAGACTTTCCCCAAAGTCATATTGCCAGAAAAGATCATCAGAAAAAAGTTGAAACAATTTGACCCATTATCTGCAAGTTAAATCAGATCTAGACTTTTAGCGGTACATCAACACTAAGTTAATATGTAACGTCGGTATATAAAATGAACTCGTGCAGAATAAATTTAGGGCCTAATATATAAATAATAAAATAAATACAAAATATAGGAATTTCCTCCATTAACGATGGTATATAATATGAACTCTTGGTATGTCACACCCGGGTTTTAAGGGACAAATTCAGGTGCATCTCATACATGCGCCAAAGAAGACAACATATATAATAACAGAGTGTATAGAGATAAATGTCACAAAATAATCATGTTGGGGCGAAGGCGAAGACGCCACCCTTCGCTCCAGTAACGAGAATGTTGGGGCGAAGACGAGGATGCTACCCTTCGCTCCAGGTCTTCGTCACCTCGCTTCACCAATGGAAGCAAGATGACCGGCGCGGCCCTCCCTTCGACCTCCACACTGCAAGACGAAGGACCAACGACGAAGTCTCTCCATCCCACGTCCTCACCCGACCTAGAGGCCCACGTGGGATTCGGCCCACTATAACAGGCCCCGCACGGAGAAGCGTGTTACAGGCTCGATTTGTAATAGCTTTTCTGTAATGACGGTCTGTAACCCTCCCTTATGGGAATATTCTAGGGATAGTCCAGGTGCCCAAGGGCATAAACATCCTTACATCGGGACATTGGACACTCGGGCATCTATAAATACCCTCGTACAGTGCCCTTGAGAGGCCGAATGAACAGAGCAATCGCCATCTCGAGTTAAACCTTGCTTGCGTCCTTTCCACTCCCCCGTTGGATCAACTTGCTTAGGAGCGCAAGTTCCAACAAATCAGAGTACTTATTACATAGCGGAAGTCTTACAAAATAAAAGATAAATATACAAGGATCTAAAATCCCTCCTTGGCGCCAGAAAGTCAACTAGGAGACGCCACATAGATCGAATCGAACTCCTCGCTGCGTGGCTCCACTTGAACCACTTGTTCTTCTCCTGTGGGGGGTGTGAGACAGCAAGGGTGAGCTCACACATGATCATAGCTCAACAAGTTGTGGGGAACCAGTGTGCATGAACTCACTAAAGGTGGGAGTTCATGTGATGTGTAAGGCTAATCAACAATAGGGGTTAAAGCTGAGCATCGCTTTTAATTAGTTGGTCAAAAATTTATTAGCAATTACTAAGTATAAGTAAATATCAAACCTTAGTAATAATAAGTAAAAGTAATAATAAAATAATCATGTGAGGATCCGAGCCGCTCATGACCGTGAGCACGACTAGTATACCAGTTTTACACTCTGCAGAGGTTGCACATCTTTACCCACAAGCCGTGTTACCCATCTGCCAAGGGGTCATGAATCCCATACACCTCTACCAAGGAAGCGAGGCAGGGTAACACTACGAGGCCTTTACAAAGTTCCACTAGCTTCAGAAAACCCGCTACAGTTATAGGAAGCTCCAGTGCAGGAATCCCTCGTCTGACCGCAATCGCAGCAAAATCAACCCATGGACCTCCCTATACTGACCACTCCCCTATTGCCCTTGCCCCTTTCGATTAAGGTAGTCATCCACTAGCTTTCGGGTAAGGTGAAATAGGAAGTAAAAGTTACTTCCAAATTTAATATTCATGTAAATAAAGACTTATGGTGCATCATTTAATAATATGCATAATTATTTAGTTGAAATAGAAAACTTTTCTAATACCTTCTTTCTAAATTAATTCTTGGTTTTCACAAATCCCGCCCTAAATTTTCAATACTCAAGTATAATTTGAGATATCTGAATTTACTATTTGATCTCTTCATATATTTATTTTATTATTATTGTATTTTTTTCTTATACAAAAATTGGGCCTTACAAATCCTACCCCCTTAACAGAAATCTCGTCCTCGAGATTTGTAAGAAGAGGGTGTATAACTATGTCATATCAAGACATATACACAAACAAAATCTCAGCATGATGCATAATTTATTAGCAACACATGGGGTCAATTAGACCTTATTACTCCTCCTAAAATAGTATCATACTAAATACTAACTAAAGTAACATTTAGGCCTTACAAATAGTAGTAATATATGTATATGTTTATGTAGTTTGGTGGAGCTGGTGGTGGTGGTGGAAGTTGTTGTTGTCGTTGTCTTTCCAACTGTGCTTGCCTTATTTCTCAACGTATCTCCAGCCGGTCCTGACGTATTTCCTTGCGTTCTTGTCTTATCTGATTTTGCAATTCGGTAACCATGTTTGCCATTTGTTGTATTAGCATCATCTGGGTGGCAACCACTTGATCGATTCCAACCGGTGGAGAATTTGGAGGATTTATTTCTGTTTGTTGTTGCTTGATAATCTTTCCTTCCTGGTATTGACCATCGAAGTTAGAAGCATATGGTAGGATAGTCTTGGAAAGTATTTGGTAAGCAGAATGAATAGGCTAGTAGCTGGTTATGATCTGAAGATTCTTTAGCATGGCTTAATTTTTTTTCGTATAAGGTGGATATCCAAAGGTAGGATAAAATTTTGTCAAGATGAGATAGTTATGGGTGAGATAGACTCACATGATGTAGGTCAAAAGTTTGTTTGAGGTTAGGTGGGGATAGATAGATTATACCATTCATCATGACACTATGGGTTGGGTTAGCTCTTATGCTCATGGTTTGAGTTGGTCTAATGTGCTAAGTTAAGTTAACACCTGGCTAGAAGGGTCCAAGTACCATTAATCCATCTAAGTAGACCACATTAGTTCAGATCCCATTAGATCACATTAGATTCTATAATCTCATTTAAGAATATCATTTTGTTGAGCATATCAAGCTGACTTTATCTTTACGAATCTCTAGTGTATATATATATATATATATTTCTAAGTAGAACTTCCAATTAGTATATATATTTTTTATACACTTAGAATTCTGAAAGGGAAATGTGCCCTTGGGCCATTTCTAAGTATTTTGGTGATTACATGTCCAACACAAGTACTTTAGTGTGAAACTATGCCAAGTGATGGACTAAGTGCAAATCAAGAGTAAAGGTATGTTTCTAAGACTTAGTACATTGTTTTGGAGACTAACATATTGTGTCTAAGTGCTAGAAACAGGAAAAGACCAATTTGGAAAAGACTTGGCTAAGCAGCCAAGACTCTGCGCAGTCTAGGTGCACCGGACAGTGTCCGGTGCGCTAGGCTGGCTCTGGTGAAAAGGTTGCTCTCGGGTTTCGTCGGCGACGTACGGCTATAAATCACCGAACTGTCCGGTGGTGCACCGGACAGTGTCCGGTGAGTCAGCTGCGGCGAAGTCGCTGCTCTCGGGAACCAAGTCAACAGCGTACGGCTATAATTCACCGGACTGTCTGGTGAGTCACCGGACTGTCCGGTGAGCCAACGGTCGGCCGGGCCAACGGTCGGCTGCGTAATCCGCGCGCGACGCGTGGCCGAGCCAACGGTCAGAAGGGGCACCGGACTGTCCGGTGTGCACCGGACAGTGTCCGGTGCGCCAACGGCTCTGGATCCTCAACGGTCGGCTGCGCCAAAATAGGAAACAAATCTGCACCGGATAGTGTCCGGTGGTGCACCGGACTGTCCGGTGCGCCAGGCGGCAGAAGGCAAGAATTGCCTTCCTGGAATGCTCTCAACGGCTCCTAGCTGTCTTGGGGCTATAAAAGGGACCCCTAGGCGCATGGAGAAGGACACCAAGCATTCTCTAAGCATTCCTAAGCACCAAGACTCCAATTCTGCGCATTCGATTCTTTGTGATAGCAACTAGAGCTCCATTTGAGTAGAGAACTCTTTGAGTTGTGTTGAGAGCTCGTGTTGTGACTTGTGTGCGTGTTGTTGCTCTGATTTTGTGTCTTGTATGCGTTGCTCATCCCTCCCTTACTCCGTGCTTCTTTGTGAACATCAAAGTGTAAGGGCGAGAGGCTCCAAGTTGTGGAGATTCCTCGCGAGCAGGATATAGTAAACAAAGCAAAACACCATGGTATTCAAGTGGGTCTTTGGACCGCTTGAGAGGGGTTGATTGCAACCCTCGTCCGTTGGGACGCCACAACATGGAGTAGGCAAGTGTTGGACTTGGCCGAACCACGGGATAAACCACTGTGTCTATCTGTGTTGATCTTCTTGTGGTTATCGTGTCTTGCAAGAACTCCTCTCTAGCCACTTGGCTTTATTGTGCTAACTCCTAATCAAGTTTTGTGGCATTAAGTTTCAAGTTTTACAGGATCACCTATTCACCCCCCTCTAGGTGCTCTCAATTGGTATCAGAGCCGTTCTCTTCAAGAAAGGGACTAATCGCCCGAAGAGATGGATCCTAAGGGCAAGGGGATGGTGGTCAATGATAAGGAGAAGGAGTCCTTTGTCAATGATCCAAAGGATGACAAGCCTACTGACTCGGGCTCGAGCCACAAATGAAAAGACGGGAGGAAGAAGAAAACAAGGCGCATCAAGGAGATAGTCTACTACGACAGCGACGAATCTTCCTCTTCCCAAAAGGACGACGACAACGACTACGAGAAAAAGAAGACGGTTAATTCAAACTTTTCCTTTGATTATTCTCGTATTCCGCAAAGTACCAATGCTCATTTACTCTCCATTCCACTTGGTAAACCTCCTCACTTTGATGGAGAGGACTACGGATTTTGGAGTCACAAAATGCGTAGTCACTTGTTCTCTCTCCATCCAAGCATATGGGAGATAGTAGAGAGTGGAATGAAATTTGATAGTACTGATAGTCCCATGTTTATCAATGAGCAAATTCACAAAAATGCACAAGCTACTACTGTTCTTCTAGCATCATTGTGCAGGGATGAATACCATAAGGTGAGCGGCTTGGATAACGCAAAGCAGATCTGGGACACCCTCAAGATCTCTCATGAGGGGAACGACGTCACCATGCTCACCAAGATGGAGTTGGTGGAGGGCGAACTTGGGAGATTCGCAATGATCAGGGGCGAGGAGCCAACCCAAACGTACAACCAGCTCAAGACCCTCGTCAACAAAATAAGGAGCTATGGAAGCACGCGATGGACGGACCACGACGTCGTCCGCCTAATGCTAAGGTCTTTTATTGTCCTTGATCCACATCTTGTGAACAATATCCGTGAGAATCCTAGGTACACCAAGATGACGCCCGAGGAGATACTTGGAAAGTTTGTGAGCGGGTGGATGATGATCAAGGAGGCAAGATAGGTTGACGATGCGTTGAATGGCCCAATCCACGAGCCTCAAACCGTTGCTCTCAAGGCAACAAGGAGCAAGGAGACGCTACCTAGCAAGGTGGCGCAAGTTGAGGCGGCCGGGCTTAACGAAGAAGAGATGGCCCTCATCATCAAGCATTTTAAGACGGCGCTAAAGGGTCGAAAGGAGCATCCCAACAAGAACAAGACAAAGGGGAATCGCTCATGCTTCAAATGTGGTAAGATTGGTCATTTTATCGCTAATTGTCCCGATAATGATAGTGACCAGGAACAAAAGAAGAGGGAAAAGAAGAAGACCTACAAGAAGGCAAAGGGCGAAGCACATCTTGGAAAGGAGTGGGATTCGGATTGCTCCTCGTCCGACTCCGACGATGAAGGACTCGCCGCCACCGCCTTCAACAAAGCGTCGCTCTTCCCAAATGAGCATCACACATGCCTCATGGCAAAGGAGAAGAAGGTATGTACTCGAAACAATACTACTTATGCTTCTTCAAGTGAGGATGAGTCTAGTGATGATGATGAAATAGACTATTCATGTTTATTCAAGGGCTTAGATAGAACTAAGGTTGATAAGATTAATGAATTAATTGATGCTTTGAATGATAAGAATAGATTATTAGAAAAGCAAGAGGACCTTTTATATGAAGAGCACGATAAATTTGTTAGTGCGCAAAATTCTCTTGCTCTAGAAGTTAAAAGGAATGAAATGCTTTCTTGTGAACTATCTACTTGTCATGAAACCATTTCTACTTTAAAAGGTGTTAATGATGATTTAAATGCTAAACTAGAAGTAGCAAATAGATCTAACTCTTGTGTAGGACATGTTATGATTTGCAATAGGTGCAAAGATTTTAATGTTGATGCTTGTAGTGAACACCTAGTTTGCATTTCTAAATTAAATGATGAAGTGGCTAGTCTTAATGCCCAACTTAAGACTAGCAAGAGTGAATTTGACAAACTAAAATTTGCAAGGGATGCCTACACGATTGGTAGACACCCCTCAATTAAGGATGGTCTTGGCTTATAGAGGGAAGTCAAGAACTTAACAAGCCATAAGGCTTCCATCTCCGCCAAGGAGAAAGGGAAGGCCCCTATGGCTAGTAGTGCTCAAAAGAACCATGCTTTCATGTATCATGATAGGAGACATTCTAGGAATGTTTATAGAAGTTATGATGCTTTTGATTCTCATGCCATGATTGCTTCTAGTTCTTCTATTATGCATGATAGAAATTTGGCTAGGAAAAATGCTATGCCTAGAAGAAATGTTGTTCATGTTCCTAGGAAAGTAAACAATGAACCTTCTACAATTTTTCATACTTGCAATGCTTCCTTTGCTATTTGTAGAAAGGATAAGAAGGTGATTGCTAGGAAGTTAGGGGCAAGATGCAAGGGAGATAAAACTTGCATTTGGGTCCCTAAGACCATTGTCACTAACCTTGTAGGACCCAACAAGAGTTGGGTACCTAAGACCCAAGCCTAAATTTGCCTTGCAGGTTTATGCATCCGACAGATCAAGCTAGATTATCGACAGCGGATGCACAAACCACATGACGGGGGAGAAGAAGATGTTCTCTTCCTACGTCAAGAACAAAGACTCCCAAGACTCAATCATATTCGGTGACGGGAATCAAGGCAAGGTGAAAGGGTTAGGAAAGATTGCTATTTCATCCGAGCACTCCATTTCCAATGTGTTTTTAGTTGAGTCGCTTGGATATAACTTGTTGTCTGTTAGTCAACTTTGTAATATGGGATATAATTGCTTATTCGCAAATGTAGATGTGTCTGTCTTTAGAAGAAGTGATGGTTCACTAGCTTTTAAGGGTGTACTAGACGGCAAACTTTATTTAGTTGATTTTGCAAAAGAGGAGGCCGGTCTAGATGCATGCTTAATTGCTAAGACTAGCATGGGCTGGCTGTGGCATCGCCGTTTAGCACATGTAGGGATGAAGAACCTTCACAAGCTTCTAAAGGGAGAACACGTGATAGGTCTAACAAATGTTACTTTCGAAAAAGATACCTCCGGGATGACCGGCAAGACCGCGCGGTCCAAGATGTGGCCAGGGAGATTTCATAGTAATGAACAAACTCGGCTCTACTTAAGACTAAGTATGAGGCACACATTTTGGGGCATAAATAAATCACTTGAAGCATGTTGCTTTGATTAAAACATTGAAGAACCTTTTGAATGATCATCATGCATATAAACTTGGAAGTTGTTGATTTTGTGTCACTCTAGCAAGTTTTTAAAGGTGGATATTGTTCCATCATTAACTATTTATGAGCACTATTAAAGCACACTTTAGTTTCCTTGAGGTTATGTTTGAAATTCCTTACTTACTATGTCATATCCAGGCACAAGGATAAAGATGATGATGGAAAGTTAAACTTTGAAGAATAGTTGAATGGGCTACATGGCCATATACAGGGTTATGATGACGAGAATGCAGATATTTCCCATATTGGGAGCATAATAGTTGTGAAGGATTGGTTTTCCAAACTTGACAAAGATAATGATGGGTATGCTAGTGGACATATTTGCAATTTGCAACCTTCAACATTTATTCATTTCAGAAAAACCTTTTTCTACAGGTTTTCTTTGGATCATGAACTAGAGCCTGTTCTAGATAAGCTATATCTTTTTGAATTATATTATTCTAGACAGCAACCCATCCATGCTATTTCAGAGGTTTGGTTCATACTCCTACAGCTTATGAGAGATATCATATTATCGGAATATAACTGCATGGTCTACTTAATGTACACAAGTTAATTTATAAGTTTCTTCTTTGAAACACTAAAGCTAGTGTTGGCACCAATCTAGGTGCCAAACACTAGAACAAACCACCTGGCGGTGCTCTCTATGGCAGCTTGGACGGTCCACGACCCTGGGCTGGACGATCTGCGACCTAGGCACATGAGCGGCTCCTTCCCTGCACGCTTCCGGACGGTCCGCGCCTGGGGTCAGACTATTCGTGATGGTGCAGGGTCTTCTTCTCCGTGAAGAACCCTAGAACTTGCCTTCGGGTAGATCCTATCAAGGAGGAGAGTTCTAGGGGTCTAAGAGGGATGATTGTGGAAGACTAAACTAGATCTAAACTAAGACTAGATTACTCTTACTCCTAGGGAATGGAAAGAAAAATGCAAATAAGTTCAAACTGGAAAATATATTTAATTGGATCGATTGTGGTGGGTTTTAATCGGCCGTAACCCTTCATCTATATAAAGGGGGAGGTTTGGACCCGTTACAAGTCTGTTCCTGAGTTAATCCAGCAAATTTTGCTAACAAATCCCGCTACAAATCCGGAACCCTAACTGATTATACGCACGCACGGACCGTCCGCATCACCACCACGGACCGTCCGGTCTACAGGGCCGGACAGTCTAGTTACCCATTTTGGTATAACATATGCCCCTTGCCTTTTGGTGGAGGTTGATGAACCAAAAGCATATGTATTGCCAACACTCTTCGGAAAACAAGAGATCTCACAAGTCATCTTTTTCTTGAAGTAAGAACTAAGCCTCATGCAAGTCACCGGCTTTTCAATCCAATACGGTGATCATACCATATAGCTCTAATGCATAAAGGCCTTTTCAGATTGTTTCTTTCTCGGCCATAACCATCTAATGAATGGATCAAAATGTATAGAATGGAGGTGCTCCCAACCTGAATAGGCAAAGGGACTATGCATGTACCATGGGTTCATCGTCGTACCATTCCACATTTGAACATGACAATATGTCGATGATGAGTAGGCGAGCGGAAAGTATCCTGGCATCACTAGATGAATAGGTGATGCTTGTTGTGTCGCATTTTGAGTCGTTTTATTTGGCGATTTTGTTTTAGCGAGTGATCGTGGTTTCTTTGTTGGCCAATCATGCAGACCTACCTTCTTGCTAGCATAATTGGAGAGCAATTGATCAAAAGTAGGACCAACTTTGACGACTCGACCATGTGTGTTATATGTAGTTTTCCCTTGCGTCCCCCTTTTTCCCTTTGTGTGGAGGTCGACGCCTCTGGTCATGGGCGGACCGTCCGGCTGAGTTAGCCGGACCATTTGCCTGAGCACCGGACCATCCACGTGAAGGTGCTAGACCATCCACGATGCTCAAGTCAGGGAGCTTTGCTCGGCTGCTCGATCGAGCTTGCCCCCCGATGCCTCCGAACTTGTTAGCCTTCTTGTCCGGAGCCTTCATGAGGATCACCAATGACGATGTTTTTTTCCTTTGCCTTTATCGGCCGAACCAAGACTTTTTTGCTTGCTAGTTCTATTGTATTGACAGGAAATGGTTGTGTGTCTACTTGCATCTCCTGAAATCGCAACCGACCCTCATTTATGGTCGATTGTATCTATCGACGGAAAACATTACAATCATTGGTAGCATGGTAAAAAGAATTATGCCACTTGCAATAAGCGTGTCTCTTCAATTCATTCAGTGGAGGAATAATATGTGTTACTTTAATGTTGCTAGCTTTTACTAGCTCGTCCAATATTTTATCACATTTGGCAACATGAAAGGTAAATTTAATTTTTTCTTGCCGATTCTTTTGAATCGGCTGCAAAGAAGAACATGTAGAAGGGTCAGCCTTTGTTGGCCAAACAAGCTCGGCAGTACATATATCTGTAGATTCATCATTCGAGCTATCACGCTCCACTAGATGCACACTGTGGACAGTCGATTTTTATGTCTCTTTATTTATGCTTTCACAAGCTTATGCTCACTAGTGTAACTATACTAATGAAAAGAATTGGGTGCCATCTAATTTCTCTCTTAGGTAACGTCGCAACCCATTAAAGGCCAGCCCTGCTAGTTGTTTGTCTGCGCCATGAATTTGAAAGTATTGGTTTCTAGTGTCCTAGAACACCTCCGGATGTAGTCATTAACCGATTCTCTATTCCCTTGCCGGACTGAAGCTAAATCAGCTAACTCCAACTCATGCTCTCCTGAGAAAAGTGTTCATAAAATTTTTGCTCTAATTCCTCCCAAGAGTTGATAGAGTTAGGCAGCAAGGCTACGTACCATGCGAACGTGGTACCGGTAAGGGACAATGAGAATAAACGGACAGGTAGGCTTCCTTACCAGCCAATTCTCCTAAGTGTGCTAAGAACTGGCTTACGTGCTCATGCGTGCTTTTCCCGCCTTCACCTGAAAATTTAGAGAAATCTAGTATCCTAGTTCCGAGCGAATATGGCACAACGTCAAATCGGTGACTATAAGGTTTCTGATATGACTGCCCTGTGCCTGACACACTAACACCGAGTTTGTCTCTGAACAACCCGACTACCTTGTGCCTAATCTTTTCCACCATGTCTGGTGACACCCATTAAGTTTGGGGGTGAAAATCTTAGATTGCCTGACATCATTTTGTCGGCTTTCCTCCTAGGGATGTTCGAGATGTGTGATAGGTGTTCTATTAATGCCACCACCTCCCACCCTATATCTTTCGGGCTCTCTGGCGGTCGAAAATTATTCGACCCTGTGTACATGAGGTGGCATGGCATGGTTATAATATGCTGTCAGTGGGGTAACGTAGTTCTGCTGCGATGGGTGCGAGAACTGTGCATATTGTGCAGCTCCTAGTTCTATGTACGCAAACCCGGACTGTTCGGCGTAAGGGGACGTACGGTCCGTGACTGGGCCAAATGGTTTGAGGTTATATCCGGACGTTCCGACCATATATGGCGCAACCTGGGTGGTATATGTGCGGGTGTGTGTTGGGTCGGATGGTCCGGTAAAATACATCGGACAGTCTGCGATGTATCCAGACGGTCTGGCGTAAGGGGCCGACGGTCCGCGGTGTAGGCGGATGGTCTGAGATGACTTTCAGACGGTCCAGCTGTGTTTAGAGCCGGTCGTGAGCGTGTCGAAGGCAGCTAGAATGGTGCTACGGACGTGTTCATCGGCATACCATATGATGGCTAGGCCAAGGGTGACCCATTTGTAGCCGATGTGTTTGGCGTGGGTGGATCCATATTAGATTCATGCGAGGGAAAACTAGGGGAAGTAGATTTCTCATATGAACGCGTCCATCCTTTAATAGATTCATCTACGTATTCTTTTAACAGATCCCCTCGCAGTTCTATGAAAGCCTTAAAAGATGGATATGGAGTACTTACAATGGGAGCCTGAGGCGGAGGTAGGAGAGATTCCATATCAATCTCTCTTTGACGGATGATCTTCTGGTGACGATCCACCGTGAAGTATAATAGGTACTCTTCTGTCGCCTCATTTCTTCCTCCTCCTTGCGCCGTTCAGCGAGTTGTTGCATCATTTCTTCTTCCTCATGCCTCATGCGGTCGTCAAAGCGCTGCTGATCATCAGCCGAGAGTGCCTCCAGGGCTAGCTTGATGATGTTGGTGGTGGAGACGTCGGTGTAATCCTTGGAACCGGCCATCTGGGGGCCAATTTAGTAGATCTAGACACCCTTGTTCCTAACGGAGTCACCAAAAAGTATGTTGGCGTCAATCTGGGCGCCAAACACTAGAACGAACCACTTGGCGGTGCTCTCTGCGGTGGCGCGGACGACCCGCGGCCCTAGGCCGGACAGTCCACGACCTTGGCGCACGAGCGACTCCTTCCCTGCAAGCTTCTAGACGGTCTGCGCCTGGGGCCGGACTGTCCGCGATGGCGCAAGGTCTTCTTCTCCATGAAGAACCCTAGAACTCACCTCCGGGTAGATCCTGTCGAGGAGAAGAGTTCCAGGAGTTGCTCCGAGGTCGGCAGGCCACCCGGGGCATCTCTGATCGGCGTAGGGTTGAAGAGGGAAGGTTGTGGAAGACTAAACTAGATCTAAACTAAGACTAGATTACTCCTATTTCTAGGGAATGGAATTAACAGTGCAAATAAGATATATTTAATTGGATCGATTGCGGAGGTTTTAATCGACCGTAACCCTTCATCTATATAAAATGGAGGTCTGGACCCGTTAAAAGTCGGTTCCCGAGTTAACCCTGCGGGTTTTGTTAACAAATCCCGCTAGAAATTTGGAATCCTAACTGATTTTGCGCATGCACGGACCGTCCGCGTCACCACCGCGGACCGTCCGACCTACAGGGCCGGATGGTCCGGCTGCCCATTTTGGGATTCAACAGCTAGATATGCATTTTCAAGGGGTCGCTAGTACTTATGTAAAAAAGGGGTGGACCTAGTGTTGGAGGCTCTCTCAAGCCTCCCCTGCAAACGTGGAGAGACTGCTTCGAATCAGTGAGCTAGTGACACAATGAAACTACTGTCACCACTACATCAAGTCTGCCATTCACAAATTATTTCATGTTGGTTTACTCCTAATCAATTTTTAATTTTGCCTTCCATGCAAAACGGCGTGTGGGCTCATAATTACTAACCAATTTTACTATTTTTAACCAGCTATTATCACCAAAAACATTGTAAGCAATGTGAAGAATATAAAGTTTGATATGTTTGCTTAGGCAAAAAAAAGGAAGACACTAAATAGATATCAAACTATCCATCAAGTACATAGCTGCAAAATCGTGTATATGATGTTTGCTTAGAATAGAACCATATAGAAGGTTTGAAGCCTAAAACATTCAAGAGAAGACCTTTATTTAGGCATCACATAGTTATATGATGTGTGTAAGTCGTGTCCTATTGGTTCCATGCATGTTTTAGATAACACCAAATCACCAATTAACAGTATTATTACCGAGTGCGGCAAGCTAGAATCTGCTAGTCTGTACTTGCACGGTCCCGTAACTGCATCTTTTTCCTTGTGTTCGTTTCACTACTCGTTTTAGAGTTTCACCTCTATAAATATCTTTGTAAGCCGCAGAAGATAATTATCTCAATTGTAAATCTACTGCGATCTGTAACCACCCGAAAATAGTGAGAAGTTGCTGGCCGGCGTTCATGGTTTTTTCCCCTTCGCTTTAGAGGGATTTTCCACGTTAAATCTGTGTCTTCTCTGTGATTGATCCCCTTTGTGTCATATTCATTTATAACATTAGCAACTTCTTCTTTAAGTATCCATTTGACATGCCGCTTTTCCTGGATATGAGCACAACTAACATGTACGATTTGCTTCATCATAATGCAGGCAGACAAAGATCATGACGGGAGGCTAACTCACTACCGGAATCAATCGCTTTGCCGAGTGCCTAAAGCACTCGGCGAAGCCTTAAAAACACTCGGCAAAGGCTTTGCCGAGTGTTACACTCGGCAAAGAGTGCATCGGCAAAGCCTTCTTTGTCGAGTGCTTTTTCTCGGGCACTCGGCAAAACTCTTTGCCGAGTGCCAGAGAGCACTCGGCAAAGAAAAGCGGCCGTTACGGCGCCGGGTGACGGAGACGGCGGCTTTGCCGAGTGTCTCTTGTGACACTCGGCAAAGAAGTTAGCTTTGCCGAGTGTCTTCTAGGCAGCACTCGGCAAAGAATCCATCTTTGCCAAGTGCCACTTGGGACACTCGGCAAAGAACCCGCCAGGTAGGGTCCCCATGTCAGGTTCTTTGCCGAGTGCCCAAGTGGCACTCGGCAAAGCCTACCTCTTTGCCGAGTGCCAGCGACATAACACTCGACAAAGAACCTAAGCCGGTGCCCAGGTCTGTGCTCTTTGCCGAGTGTTATGACCCAGACACTAGGCAAAGAGCCTCTTTGCCGAGTTTACACTCGGCAAAGTGAACAGTATATACCTTTTTTATTTGTTTTTTGTATTCCATCCACACAAACAGAAGATATCACATATATATCACATATATACAACACAGAAATCATCACAGACATAAATAACCAACACAAACATAAAACCGTCACCACAAACATAAATATCCATCACAAACATAAGTGTTCAACACAAGTATTAAACACAAACATAAGTCTCAAACGTCGCAAGCTCTCACATAAGTATCAAACACAGACATAAGTATTATACATAAGTTCTGAAGTCTAAAACAATGAAAACACAACACTCATGGAGGTGGGCGGTTTGACCGGGGCTGCGTTGGGCTGAACCCTTCCGGAGGGTTGTTGGATGCCGCCCCAGATTGGCCCTGCACAGAGAAGAGATTGCATGTGTTATACCAGATGCATTACAAACATCTAACTACAATTTTGATACTCACAGGAGTGTGGAAGAGAGTAGGGTCAACTGGGGGGAACAATGGAGGTGGCGGAGCGATGCCCTGTGCGGCGCCAAGGCTCTGCATGTACTGGAACATCTCCGCCATCCTCTGATCAACCGCCGCCCGCTCCGCCATTATCCTCGCCTCCATCTCTTGACGTTCCCTCCTCTCTTCTTCTAGTTGGGTCTGTAATATTACAAGCCAACGTTATAGTAACTCAAAGAGAAGGTATATAACTCAAGAAAGGACGAGTTACAGAAGCACTAACCTCGAGTTGTTGTATGCGATGCTATGAGCTGTCGTGCCGAGGTCGTATGGCTAGACTCGAGCCCGTGCTCCTTGCTCTCACCTGAGACAGAGTGGGAGTGGAGGATGAGTCGATTGCCCCGTCGGCAATCCAGTACCGCCCATGTCTCTTGCCTCCTCCGACCCTCATGAGCACATCGGGGTCGATCGGCTCGGTGCTCGGATCATAGTCTGGGTCATGGACCTCTTGCGCCATGGCGGTGTAGTCATGGAGGCGGCTGTAGACGGCGGGGTTGGTGTAGGCCTCGGGCCCGTCATCCGGGTTGTAGGTGACGTCGGACGTCGCCTTACCCTTATGGGCCATAGCATAGGCCGAGAAGGTGGAGCAAGGCCTGCCACCATGTGACGCCGACTGCAACGAAAACCAACGAGATAGTTAGAAATAATATCTAACTTAGTGCTATATATCTAAATAAAAAAGGTGGTGTACCCATGCTTCGGCATATTGGCCCAGGCTCCGGCTGCCTTGGTGGTGGGAGGGGCCTTGCATCATCAAACGTCGTTCCCGGCTAGCTGTGTGCGCCTCGTCCCACTCAGTCGAACACCACCTATCCACCATCTGCTCCCAACACAGAGGATGTGCGGCGCACCAATGTGGAATCACCTACAAAGTAAACACATAAAGTGCATATCAGAAGATAAAATAAAATTCATGCATGGAGTACTGGTACCAAACATGCATGACTTTACCTGCAGGTACTGCTCCCTGGTCAACGACATGGTTCGGGCTTGAGGTTTGGTCACCTTCTCCCCAAGGACGGAGCCGTGGTAGGTGATGATGGCCTGGATGCGGGCCTCATAGTGCATGTCCACGACGAGCTTCTTACAGCTCGTGGTGGCCACCACATCCGCCCTAGCCTCGTATCCAGCATCGCATCTGAAGAAATCCTGCATACAAAAACGATGTATCCATACATTATTTCAAGAATTTGCAACGAATGCGACATATTTTACATTATACTAAGACTTACCCACAGCTCTTGCTTCACCCGCTCCGCCTTGTTATTGAATTCTCTGCCGTCCCTGTCTACTGCATCGGGGGCGGCGGCGTAGTGGTCGAAGGTGAAGGCTGGGCCCGTCACTCCGGCGTACTCCACAAGTCCAGGGAAGTGTTCCCTGCACAGCAGGCCGAGGATGTTATTGGGGGGCGACGAAGACCCCCAGCATAATCCAAAACCGTCCAAGACATGTCCAAGTGATAAATAAAAAGTATTAGTTTATATTATGATTTAGAACACATAATATGAACAATAATGAAGAACATAAAGTTACATACCTCTCCCCTTCCGGCCGAATCAGCGACCGTCTGTCCCGAAGTATGGGACGCTGAGGGAGACTCGCGGGGCCTCGCAGGTAGATGCTCCTCGAACTAGAGCCGTCTGAACCTGAGGCGTCCTGCTGCTGGTTGTCGTCGTCCTGCTGCTGGTCGTCGTCGTCCTGAGGCGCTGCCTGCTGCTGCGCTGCCTGCTCTGCCTCGTCCTGCTGCGCTGCCTGCTCTGCATCGTTCGCCGTCCTACTCCTCCTCCTCAGGAAACCGCCCACCATATTTGTCCAACAACCTGCAATTAAGAGTAAACAAATAAGCACTTATAAAAAGATGTATTTAAAAACAGGTGCGAAATAAAAAGTCATATAGCATTACATCGATTAAAAATAATCTTCATATGTGTCGGGGTTAGCCGGATCATAACTCTCATCATCACTATCAAGCATTTCAATCTCAACACCATCGGAAGACGCAAGTTCGTCATTAATGTCATTGCCTTCAAGGATTACTAAGTCATTATCATTTTGCACCTCATCATCCTCCTCATCAACAACCATTTCAATATCTACGTCCATTCCGATAGCTTCGGTTAAGTCTATCTCAAATCGCCCTTCTAGCCCATCTTCTTGGAAGAACTCTCCATCATATGTGTCCGGGTCTAAGTTGTAATCTTCATCGTTAGGAACAGGTAACCTCCCATGCGGCGATACCTTATACACAACATCCCAACCCTTAAGATGTTCTTTCGTTTGACACGCATATGGGAGATAATACACTTGTGTGGCCTGTTGGGCCACGATATAGACATCGTCTCCTGCTAAGGTGGAATCTTGTCGAATTTCGACTATCCCAAGATTACAATGTGTCCGTCTCGTCACTTGAGGGTCAAACCAATGACATTTGAATATCACTGGAGTAAGAGGTTTGGAACCATAAAAATTGAGCTCATATATTTCTTCGATTCGTCCAAAATAATCGACATTGTCAAGGCCCGGCGTAAAGACTCCAGAACACGTTGTTTTCCGATTGGGCCGACTTTTGTCGTAGTGTGTTGTGCGAAAACGGTATCCATTGACGTCATACCCAGAATATTTCTTGACCCTATAAGCAAAGTCGTTGGCTACTTGTCTCAACTCGGCACTCATAGACGGATCTCTTTGGCCCTGCAAGTATTCGCAAGTTAAAAGACGCTAAATTGAGTTCAAAGACGTATCTCTTTTACAAACTAAGAACGTACCTTATGTTTGAACCAGGAAATGAAATTGGGCAACCCATTTCTCGCACCCTTTCTAAGAAGAGTGTCATATTCCTGTGGAGTGGGGTCCCTTGATCGACGCCAGAATTCATGAAGAAATTGTTCCATGTATGGCGTCACCTCTTCAAGGTTGGTCAATACGTATAGCATGATATGCCGCCACTCTTCATGTGTCAGGGTCTTGGTGGTCGAGCCACTTGCGCTTCCGAGTTGGCCTCGAAATATGCTAAGGTTCGATTCATTGTCGCCATCATTGTAACGAGGGGGTGGATTATGCACGCTCGACAGTTTGTCACCATAATAAGTTGTTGTGAAGTTTGAGACCTCCTCTAGAATGTATGCCTCTGCAATGGAAGCCTCGATTTTGCATTTATTTCTACATTTCTTTTGAATAGTCTTTAGACATCTCTCGATTGGATAGCACCAACGTCCCTGCACGAGGCCCCCCATTCGTGCCTCATAGGGGAGATGAAGAATCAAATGCTGCATTGGATTGAAGAAGCCGGGTGGAAATATCTTCTCAAGCTTACACAGTAACACGGGGGGCCAATCTTTCCAAGTCTGCAACCACGGTCCGAGATAACTCTTTTGCACAAAGCTGACGGAAGAAATAGCTCAACTCTGAAAGCGCTAGCCAGACATGCTCAGGGACATAGCCTCGAACCATCGCAGGAAGAATCCGTTCAATCCATATGTGGAAGTCATGACTCTTCATCCCTAAGACTCGCATAGTAGATAAGTTCACCCCCTACTCAGGTTAGCTGCATACCCATCAGGGAACATCAACATCTTGATCCACTGAAGTACTTCCTTCCTCTGGGCCCTGCTTAGGACGAAATCGGCCTTAGGCCTTCTCCACGTCTTTCCGCCACTTGGCGGCTTCATCTCTAGTTTTGGTCTATCACATAACGCTGCCAGATCCACTCTTGCCTTCACATTATCCTTTGACTTATCAGGAATGTCCATAATTGTTGCCCACAGTGCCTCGACAACATTCTTTTCAGTGTGCATCACGTCAATGTTGTGTGGAAGGAGCAGGTCGTCATAATAGGGGAGCCGAGTCAAGCCAGACTTATGTGTCCACACATGCTGCTCACCATATCCCACAAAACCACCTTCTGTATTGGCCACGAGCCCATCTATCTGTTGACGAATTTCGGCACCAGTCATCGTTGCAAGTGGGCGGTCTGTCACTACGACACCTTTCGTAAAGTTCTTGATGTCTAGGCGGAATGGATGGTCAGCAGGAAGAAATTGTCGATGTTTATCGAAAGACGAATATTTGCCACCCTTTTTCAACCAAATGAACCTAAGAGCTTCCTTGCAAACTGGGCATGGGAACTTACCGTGAACACACCAGGCACAGAATAGCCCATACGCCGGTAAGTCATGCATGGAGTACTGGTACCAAACATGCATTCTGAAGTTTGTCTTCGTAGCTCGGTCATACGTCCATACCCCTTCCTCCCAGGCACGTACCAATTCATTGATCAAAGGCTCCATGTACACGCCCATTTTGTTGCCCGGGTGTCCTGGAATTATCAACGACACGAATATATTCTGCCTTTGAAAGCACACACCAGGGGGGAGATTGATTGGGATAACAAACACGGGCCAACATGTGTACGGGGCAACGCTCATTCCATAGGGATTGAACCCATCTGTGGCCAACGCAACACGTACATTACGAGCCTCTTCGGCTTTCTCACGGTGAATGTCATCAAAGTGTTTCCATGCTTCACCATCTGATGCGTGCACCATCTTGTCAGGATTGTATCTGTCGGGGACCATAATTAGGGGTACCCTCAAGACGCCTAATTCTCAGCTGGTAACCCCCATCAGCATAAAGCTGAGAAGGCCTGATGGGCACGATTAAGTCAGGGATCAGTCCACACGAGTGACTCGATCACGCTTCACCCGAGCCTAGCCTCGGCCGAAGGCAGCCGACCTCGAGAGACTTCCGTCTCGCCCGAGGCCCCCCTTTTTTATGGCGGACACATCACCGGCTCGCCCAAGGCCTTGGCTTCGCTCAGAAGCAACCTTGACTAAATCACCACACCGACTGACCAAATTGCAGGGGCATTTAACGCACAGGAGGCCTGACACCTCTATCCTGACACGCGCCTCCGGCAGAGCCGAGGTGACCGCCGTCACTCCACCGCTCCACTGGCCAGTCTGACAGAAGGACAGCGCCGCCTGCGCCACTCCGACTGCAGCGCCACTCGACAGAGTAAGTCTGACAGGCAGTCAGGCCTCGCCAAAGACCCGGAAGACGGCGAACTCCGCTCCGCCCGACCCCAGGGCTCGGACTCGGGCTAAGACCCGGAAGACGGCGAACTCCGCTCCGCCCGACCCCAGGGCTCGGACTCGGGCTAAGACCCGGAAGACGGCGAACTCCGCTCCGCCCGACCCCAGGGCTCGGACTCGGGCTAAGACCCGGAAGATGGCGAACTCCGCTCCGCCCGACCCCAGGGCTCGGACTCGGGCTAAGACCCGGAAGACGGCGAACTCCGCTCCGCCCGACCCCAGGGCTCGGACTCGGGCTAAGACCCGGAAGACGACGAAACTCCGCCTCGCCCGACCCCAGGGCTCGGACTCCGCCCTGGCCTCGGCCGAACGACCTCCGCCTCGCCCGACCCCTGGGCTCGGACTCCGCCCTGGCCTCGGCCGAACGACTTCCGCCTCGACCGACCCCTTGGCTCGGGCTCGGCCACGGCAACAGAAGGCAGACTCAACCTTGGCTTCAGAGGAAACCCCACGTCGCCCTGCCTAGGGCACAGACCGCCACGTCAACAGGAGGCGCCATCATCATCCCACCCCGAATCGACTCGGGTCACGGAGAACAAGACCGGCGTCTCATCCGGCCAGCTCCGCCAGAGAGGCAATGATGGCGCTCCACAAGCTCTATGACGACGGCGGCCCCTAGCTCTCTTACGGAAGCAGGACAACGTCAGCAGGGACTCGACCGCTCCAACAGCTGTCCCTCCATCAGGCTCCGCCGCACCTCCAACAGCCACGACATCACGCCAGCAGGGTGCCCAGATCTCTCCGGCTGCCACATTGGCATGTACCTAGGGCGCTAGCTCTCCCTCCGCTAGACACGTAGCACTCTACTACATCCCCATTGTACACCTGGAACCTCTCCTTACGACTATAAAAGGAAGGACCAGGGCCTTCTCAGAGGAGGTTGGCCGCGCGGGACCGAGGACGGGACAGGCGCTCTCTTGGGGCCGCTCGCTTCCCTCACCCGCGTGGACGCTTGTAACCCCCCTACTGCAAGCGCACCTGACCTGGGCGCGGGACGAACACGAAGGCCGCGGGACTTCCACCTCTCTCACGCTCGGCTCCGGCCGCCTCGCCTCTCCCCCCTTCGCGCTCGCCCACGCGCTCGACCCATCTGGGCTGGGGCACGCAGCACACTCACTCGTCGGCTTAGGGACCCCCCTGTCTCGAAACGCCGACAGTTGGCGCGCCAGGTAGGGGCCTGCTGCGTGCTGACGAACAGCTCCCCGTCAAGCTCCAGATGGGCAGTCTCCAGCAACCTCTCCGGCCTGGGACGGTGCTTCGTTTCGGGACTCTTGAGTTCATGTCCTTCGACGGCCGCTACGACATGACACTTCTTCCACCGCCGCGCGACTACGACAATGGCGGCCGACAACCCGCCCGCCGGCGGCGGAATCGACGACGTCTACCCCGCGTGGTGGAAGAGCAACATTCGGGCTCGCTCCGTGCTCTCCCCCGCCAACGGAGGAGGAGGCGGGGCCGTCAAGGCCAGACGGGAGGCCACGCTTTGCCGGCCGTCGAGCGAATCGACGCCCCCGACGCCCCGACGGAAGGCACGCCGGACGTCGACCTCGCGTTCGAGACGGAGGCAAGCGCCGTCCCCCCGCGGCACGCTGACCCTGAGCAAGAAGACGACGCCGGCGCGCTCGCGGAAAGCCTGCAGGACGTCGCCCTCGAACCAGAGATGACGGCGCAACCAGTCCCCGATGTGACTACGTCGCTCCACGTCGACCAAAAGGTAACGACTAACTCCCATCTTGCGTCATTTCGACTCGGCCTCAACCCGCCAAACGACCTCGTTTTGGCGGGCGCTCTCATTGAGGCGACTGCAACCCCACTGAGGTTCTGTATGCGGTCGCCTTGGGACCGACTGACGGACGTCTCGACCTACGGGCCCTCCGGGTCCGAGGAAGATGACGATCCCAGCATCGGTTGGGATTTCTCCGGACATGGCAACCCCAGTGCCATGCGGGACTTCATGACCGCATGTGACTACTGTCTATCCGACCGTTCCGACGGAAGCCGCAGCCTCGGTGACGAGAGCTGCGGCCCAAGCCGCGAATGTTTCCACATCGAGCTAGGGGATCCCACCGAAGGCAACCATCTTGGCATGCCGGAGGATGGTGACCTCCCTAGGCCGGTGCCTCGCGCCGACATCCCACGGGAGCTAGCTGTGGTCCCCGCTCCGGCGGGGGGTTACGACCCACAACTCGAGCAAGTCCGCGAGGCGCAGGCCAGGCTCAACGAGGGAACAGGGGCGCTTGAGCCGATCCGTCGGGACGCCGGACAAGCATGGGTGGGCCAACCCCTGGCCGGAGAAATACGTCATCTGCCCCAAGGTCTCCAGCACCGCGTCGCCAACGACGTCAGGATCAGGCCGCCGCCCGCATCCAGCGGGGTCGGTCAGAACCTGGCGACCGCAGCGATGCTCATCCGCGCGATGCCGGAGCCGTCAACCACCGAGGGGCGGCGAATCCAGGGAGAACTCAAGAATCTCCTGGAAGGCGCTGCGGCCCGGCGGGCCGAGAGCACTGCATCCCGGAGGCAAGGATATCCCTCGGAACCTCATGCCGCGACTTCCCGATTCATGCGGGAGGCCTCGGTCTACACCGGGCGCACGCGCAACACCGCGCCTGCGGCCCCGGGCCACCTCGGCAACGAACACCATCGACGCGACCGTCGGGCTCACCTCGACGAAAGGGTGCGCCGAGGCTACCACCCCAGGCGTGGGGGGCGCTACGACAGCGGGGAGGATCGGAGTCCTTCACCCGAACCACCCGGTCCGCAGGCCTTCAGTCGGGCCATCCGACGGGCGCCATTCCCGACCCGGTTCCGACCCCCGACTACTATCACAAAGGACTCGGGGGAAACGAGACCGGAACTGTGGCTCGCGGACTACCGCCTTGCCTGCCAACTGGGCGGAACGGACGACGACAACCTCGTCATTCGCAACCTCCCCCTGTTCCTCTCCGACACTGCTCGCGCCTGGTTGGAGCACCTGCCTCCGGGGCAGATTTCCAACTGGGACGACTTGGTCCAAGCCTTCGCTGGCAATTTCCAGGGCACATACGTGCGCCCCGGGAACTCCTGGGACCTTCGAAGCTGCCGGCAACAGCCGGGGAGTCGCTCCGGGACTACATCCGGCGATTCTCGAAGCAGCGCACCGAGCTGCCCAACATCACCGACTCGGATGTCATCGGCGCGTTCCTCGCCGGCACCACTTGCCGCGACCTGGTGAGCAAGCTGGGTCGCAAAACCCCCACCAGGGCGAGCGAGCTGATGGACATCGCCACCAAGTTCGCCTCCGGCCAGGAGGCGGTCGAGGCTATCTTCCGAAAGGACAAGCAGCCCCAGGGCCGCCCGTCGGAAGAAGCTCCCGAGGCGTCTGCTCCGCGCGGCGCCAAGAAGAAAGGCAAGAAGAAGTCGCAATCGAAACGCGACGCCGCAGACGCGGACCTTGTCGCCGCCGCCGAGTATAAGAACCCTCGGAAGCCCCCCGGAGGTGCAAACCTCTTCGACAAGATGCTCAAGGAGCCGTGCCCCTACCATCAGGGGCCCGTCAAGCACACCCTCGAGGAGTGCGTTATGCTTCGACGTCATTTCCACAGGGCCGGGCCACCCGCCGAGGGTGGCAGGGCCCACGACGACGACAAGAACGAAGAACACCCAGCAGGGGGGTTCCCCGAGGTCCGCGACTGCTTCATGATCTATGGAGGGCATGCGGCGAATACCTCGGCTCGGCACCGCAAGCAAGAGCGCCGGGAGGTCTGCTCGGTGAAGGTGGCGGCGCCAGTCTACCTAGACTGGTCCGACAAGCCCATCACTTTCGACCGGGCCGACCACCCCGACCATGTGCCGAGCCCGGGGAAATACCCGCTCGTCGTCGACCCCGTTGTCGGCGATGTCAGGCTCACCAAGGTCCTGATGGACGGGGGCAGCTGCCTCAACATCATCTACGCCGAGACCCTCAAGCTTCTGCGCGTCGATCCGTCCTCCGTCCGAGCAGGCGCTGCGCCCTTCCACGGGATCATCCCTGGGAACCTACCACGCCGTGTTAGGACCCTGACACGTCGATCCGTCCTCCGTCCGATCCGTCCTCCGTCCGACCACGTCGATCCGTCCTCCGTCCGACCCCTCGGGCGACTCGATCTCCCAGTCTGCTTTGGGACACCCTCCAACTTCCGAAGGGAGACCCTGACGTTCGAAGTGGTCGGGTTCCGAGGAACCTACCACGCCGTGTTAGGGAGGCCATGCTACGCGAAGTTCATGGCCGTCCCCAACTACACCTACCTGAAGCTCAAGATGCCGGGCCCCAACGGGGTCATCACCGTCGGCCCCACGTACAAACACGCGTTCGAATGCGACGTGGAGTGCGTGAAGTACGCCGAGGCCCTCGCCGGGTCCGAGGCCCTCATCGCCGACCTGGAGAACCTCTCCAAGGAGGTCCCAGACGTGAAGCGCCATGCCGGCAACTTCGAGCCAGTAGAGACGGTCAAGGCCGTCCCCCTCGACCCCAGTGGCAACGCCACCAAGCAGATCCGGATCGGTTCCGGGCCCGACCCCAAATAGGAAGCAGTGCTCGTCGACTTTCTCCGCGCAAACGCCGACGTCTTTGCGTGGAGTCCCTCGGACATGCCCGGCATACTGAGGGATGTCGCCGAGCACTCGCTGGATGTTCGGGCCGGGGCCCGATCCGTCAGGCAGCCTCTGCGCCTCGATCATTAAGGAAGGGTCGGCCTCGCCATGGCGGAGCCAGACCCTCCCTCGGGGGCTAAAAAGGGGGAACCCCTCTGCGTCAAGATCTTTTTAAATCAAAAAAGGGGGGGCCTCTTGCGTTCTCCCAGCTACGTTCTCCTGGCTATGTCAGAAGCCGGGTCTCGAGGAGCGAACGCGGGTTCATGAAAATGGCAAGGCCGATTGAGCCGAGGAACTCCCGTACCTCCGGGTTAGGGATACCTCACTCATCACCTGCCACGAAGAATGGTCCAACTCGAGAAGCCACTCTATTATCGACGAGCTAGGACGAACATGCAGACGGAAAGAGAGGAGAGTACGACTCCATGCAAGAAAGACAAAAGTGTTCAGGCCTCAGCGGCCGTGGTGAGACACACGTTCAACAAGAAACTGTTCAAGCGAGAATCAGGTGCCGCCTTGGGAAGGAGCCGCGCCTTCAACTCCACCCCCGCCATCGGTGGGGTCCATCTCGACCTCCGGTGACGCCGCAGGAGGAAGGACCTCCGCCTCAAAGGTAGTCGCCAGCACCGCGCTCGGGCCGGCGGCAACCGCGTCAAGCCGCTGCACCTCCGCCAGAGCAGCATCGTCTTCGTCAGGAAGACAGTACCCCTCACTAACCCGCTCCAGATCCACAACATAGTGAGAAGCGAGCACGGCGAAGGCCCGCCTGACGCCATGGTGTAGCGCTTCGCAGACTCTGCCGCGGGCGTGACCACCCAGGCCTCGAAGGCGGCTCTGAGGGGAGCTTCCTGAAGGGACGTCATCAGAGCCGAGGGCACGGTAAAAGTCCGAGACGGCCTCGGACATGGCCGCAAGGTCCGCCTCCCTCCGCTCGGCGGCCCCGGCAAGCGCCTCAGCAAGCGCCTTGGCGGACTCATCAAGGGCGGACTCAAGCTCTGCAAGTAGCCAGGAGAAATACCTCAAGCACAAGCAAGGGAAACGGACAAGAAAAAGAACTAGGGAGGACCAAGACGTACTCCCGGCTCGGGCACGGTGCTCCGAGGCCGCGACTTGGGTCGCAGCTAAGTCAGCCGCGAGGGCCTCGGCTCGGCTTTCGGCCTCGGCGGCCCGGTCTTGAAGTCGGTTCCGTTCCTCGACGACCCGGGCGAGCTCCGATCGCTGCTGTTGCGCCTCCGCACGCGCCGCTGCCGCCTCGGCTCTCAGGTCGGCGCATAGCAGCTGGAGATCCGCCACCTTGGCATCTTGCTGAGAAAGGCGCGTGGTAGCCCCGGCAAGCGAAGACCTCAGGGATCGCAGCGAGCCCCAGACATCAACCTCACGGCGGATGAACGACGACTTAGCGGCGCTCCGGTCCGTCAGATCCTGGGAAAGGGAAACATGGCGTTACAGCGAGTATTACACAGAAGGAAGAAAGGGACGCCCGAAACCGCTACCTGGAGGATTTTGGGGACGTCTCTGCAGAAAACCTCCAGCGACGCCCGGAGCGACCCCACCGTCGCCTCTGCGCGCTCGCGGAGCTCACCCCAGGACTGGTCCTCCTGCTCATCATCGAGAACGAAGACGGGGTCCGAGGCCTCGCGGGTCCGGAATTGGAGCAACGGGCGCCGGGCCTCGGGGCTCCGCCGCACGGCGAGGAGGCTGTCGCCCGGCTGGACAGATTGCGCGACCGCGCCCACCTCTTCTGGGGTCTTGGGCACCGACGCATCAGCCATCCCAGCGCTGGCGGCGGCTGGACACCCTTCGACAAGGACGGCGACAGCCTCGACGGTGGCAGACGCCGGCATGACCGGCACGACAGGCGAACTCAGAGCCGCGCGGGCGTCAGCCGCCTCCTCAACCACGATCGCCGCCTCGGCTGAAGAGCCAGCCTCGGGAGCCCGCTCCTCCGAGATTGGCGACGCCCGAACCCCCGATGTCGGGGTACCCTGCGAGAGGGTCGGTCGAATGGCGCTGGCCGCACAGTTCGGCGCCGTCTTGAGGGCCTTCCGGGGTGCCAGGTCGGTCTGGCCGTGACTTCGCTTGCTGGATAAAAAAGGAAGGGGATCACAACCAAAACATACGAATGGGAGGCCAAGACGAAGACATTCCGAGGTACTCACCCACTCCGGGCCATGATCCACCGCGCCTGGGGAGAGCCTTCTTGGATCCCGGCTCTCGAAACGGCCGCCGAGGTCCGCTTCGCCGGCGCTTGGGGCGCCTGGGAGACAGGTTCCCCGGGCACGGCAGCGACGACCTGAGGGTCACTCCCGTCCGCTACCGGCACAAGCGGCGACCTCTGGGAAACAGACGCCTTGGTCTGGACCTCCGGAACTACTTCAGCGGAGGGGTCAGGTGGCCTCTCGGTTCGCCCCCGCGCCTCGGGTCGGGAGCCCGACGCCCCGACTTCGGGGGCTGACGGAGTCGGTTCGCTCGGGGGCTGGCTCGACGGCTCTTGGCCATACCCCAGGCCGAGGCTGAGGCCGAGACGGGCGGCCATGCCGTCATCATCATCATCATCGTCGTCATCATCGTCGTCAGGCGTCTCCGGCGACGGCTCCCTCGGGAGTCCATCCCTCTCCTGCTGGCGGCGGCGCTTCTCCAAGGCGTCCCGAGCCCGCCTCCGCTCACGAGCCCGGGCCTTCTCCGCGTCCTTCTTTTTCTTCTTCTCCTCCGCGGCAACCCGCCGCGCTGCACGGTCCACCGCGTCCTCCGGGACCCGTGGCAGGGAGGGTTTGTGACACCCCACATCCTAAAAGGAGGGGAGAAAGGAACCCGATCATAAGGACCTGGAGCAACAAGACATACGAAGAAGGGAGGAGCAAACGCTCACCAAAGTCACGCACCCCTGATCGGGGCGCATCCGAAACTGGGAGTATGCGTGGGGGTCCGGCTTCCCCATCGCGGCCGACACCCGCCATTGGAGGGCGTCGAAAGGGAGAGGATCAGGGGACATTCGTGAGCCCTCCCAGTCGGCTTCCGGGGTCATCTCCCAGAGCGACAGCCGCCGCTCCGCCAATGGGAGCACCCTCCGACGGTGAATGGCGGCGATCACTCCCGTAGCAGTAAGTCCCCCCTCCCGCAACTCCTTCAGGGCCTGGAGAAGGGGCTCGAGATTTTTCTGCCTCTCGTGCGGGGTCCCGTGGCGCCAGGCGTCGGTGGCAGCTGTAACTACTCGCTGGGAAAATGGTGGGAGCAACTCACCGTCGTTCCGGAGGTAGAACCACCGGCGCTGCCACCCCTTGTTCGAAGACGCGAGAATGGCAGGAATGTACTGCGACGCCCGCGACTGCCTCAACAAGAGAATGCAGCCGCCGGCCCGCACCGCTGCACGGATCCTCCTCTCCCCCGTCGACAAGGCGAAAGGCTCGGCGAGGAAGAAGTAAGTCCACAAATCCCAATGGGGAGCAATCCCCAAGTACCCTTCGCATAGCGCTACGAAAATAGCGGCCTGCGAGATAGAGTTGGGGGAAAGGTTGTGCAACTCCACCCCGTAGTGGAATAAGATGGCCCGCATAAAGCGGCCCGCCGGCGCACCAAATCCCCGCTCATGGAAGGAGACGAAGCTCACAACATACCCCGGCGGTGGGGACGGAGCGGCTCCACCCACGGGAGGAATCCACTCCGGCCGCTGCTTGTCGGTGAGGGGGCGGAGTAAACCTTCGCCGACCAGCTCCTCCAGATCACTCGCCGTCACCGTGGAGAAGGGCCACGGGTCGCGCGGGGGGATTATAGTCACTCGGTCCGCCATCACCAAGATGGAGAAGATGGCGGCGCGGGGGGCAGGGAAGGCGGTTTCTCTCTCCTCCGGCTAAAGTTTCCCGGGTGGCGAAAACCTGAAGGAAAAAGAAGGGAGCAGAGTGAAGAACCGTCACCGGGCCCCCTCTCGAGTATATGAAGGCCAGGGCAAAACCGTTTCCAGCACGCCGCCTGGACCGGACACAGGACTCGAAAAACACGAAGCGGCACAGCCGTTCCTCGAAACGGCTCGCACACGCGTAACGGCCGCCCCGCCGACCACTCGCCCTGTCGCATTAACTCCACGACAGGACACGCGGCGCCTCTGGCGGGAGGAGCGCGCGACGCTTCACCTTCGCCGTAATAACCGCTTCAGAAAAGGTACGCCACGTCGTCCGAATTCGTATCCTTTTCTGTTTTCCTCTTTCTCTATCTCTTGCAACAGGGACCGGGAAAGGGGGATACCCCGAAAGGGATCCTTCTCCGCAAAGGAACCGGGCTCCGAGCCCCCCATTACTGATCAGGGGTTCGAAGGCTGGCCCCCCGAGGGTTCAACAGTCGCCTCAGATCGCGTGGGCCCGACACCCACTACTGGTCAGGGGTTCGAAGGCCAGCCCCCCGAAGGGCTCCATGGCCGCCTCAGGCTACTCGGGCTCCGCGCCCATTACTGATCAGGGGTTCGAAGGCTGGCCCCCGAAGGGTTCACAGTCGCCTCAGACATCGAGCGAGGGATGACCAGGGGTACGTTCGATACATAACCGAGGCTCGGGCTGCGCTCCCGAGGTACCCTAGGACATTTCCGAGACCAGCGGGAACGATCTTGTAACGGAATCCCATCGGAGGGAGGCATCGAGCCCTCGGACCCCGTCGCCAGGGGACCGGGTCCGGCAAATCACCCGCAGGTACTTTTGGGCGTGCCTCTGGGCCCCTAGCCGACCCCCAACGAACGGGGCACGGACGTCCACTCGGATTACCCGCTTGCAGCTCACCGGAGACACCATGTTCGGTGCCCATCGAGGGTAACATGGCGTACTCCCCCCTCCTCCTTGCGGAAAGGCGACGTAGGGGCGTATGTAAAAAGCCGAGTCTGTCCCTGATCGTCCTCTCGCCCTGTGCAGAGGCTCGGGGGCTGCTCTCGCAAAAACCGGCTCCGGCCAAATCGTTGACAGCGTCAACATACCAGCCCGAGAGCTTGAGCCCCGACCGTGCACCCGGGCTACGGCCAGTTCGCATGAGGGAACGACCAGACCAGCCAAAGTATTAAGACCTCGAAGGAGTGTAACCACTCCTCCGAGGCCTCGGGGGCTACACCCGACGGGTGCGCTCGCGCGCACCCACCGGAACGAAATGCAACCGAGAAAGGCTGGTCCCCTTGCAAAAAAGTGCGACAAAAGCCTCCAAGCGAGTGCTAACACTCCCTTCGAGGCTCGGGGGCTACTGTCGGGGACCATAATTAGGGGTACCCTCAAGACGCCTAATTCTCAGCTGGTAACCCCCATCAGCATAAAGCTGAGAAGGCCTGATGGGCACGATTAAGTCAGGGATCAGTCCACACGAGTGACTCGATCACGCTTCACCCGAGCCTAGCCTCGGCCGAAGGCAGCCGACCTCGAGAGACTTCCGTCTCGCCCGAGGCCCCCCTTTTTTATGGCGGACACATCACCGGCTCGCCCAAGGCCTTGGCTTCGCTCAGAAGCAACCTTGACTAAATCACCACACCGACTGACCAAATTGCAGGGGCATTTAACGCACAGGAGGCCTGACACCTCTATCCTGACACGCGCCTCCGGCAGAGCCGAGGTGACCGCCGTCACTCCACCGCTCCACTGGCCAGTCTGACAGAAGGACAGCGCCGCCTGCGCCACTCCGACTGCAGCGCCACTCGACAGAGTAAGTCTGACAGGCAGTCAGGCCTCGCCAAAGACCCGGAAGACGGCGAACTCCGCTCCGCCCGACCCCAGGGCTCGGACTCGGGCTAAGACCCGGAAGACGGCGAACTCCGCTCCGCCCGACCCCAGGGCTCGGACTCGGGCTAAGACCCGGAAGACGGCGAACTCCGCTCCGCCCGACCCCAGGGCTCGGACTCGGGCTAAGACCCGGAAGATGGCGAACTCCGCTCCGCCCGACCCCAGGGCTCGGACTCGGGCTAAGACCCGGAAGACGGCGAACTCCGCTCCGCCCGACCCCAGGGCTCGGACTCGGGCTAAGACCCGGAAGACGACGAAACTCCGCCTCGCCCGACCCCAGGGCTCGGACTCCGCCCTGGCCTCGGCCGAACGACCTCCGCCTCGCCCGACCCCTGGGCTCGGACTCCGCCCTGGCCTCGGCCGAACGACTTCCGCCTCGACCGACCCCTTGGCTCGGGCTCGGCCACGGCAACAGAAGGCAGACTCAACCTTGGCTTCAGAGGAAACCCCACGTCGCCCTGCCTAGGGCACAGACCGCCACGTCAACAGGAGGCGCCATCATCATCCCACCCCGAATCAACTCGGGTCACGGAGAACAAGACCGGCGTCTCATCCGGCCAGCTCCGCCAGAGAGGCAATGATGGCGCTCCACAAGCTCTATGACGACGGCGGCCCCTAGCTCTCTTACGGAAGCAGGACAACGTCAGCAGGGACTCGACCGCTCCAACAGCTGTCCCTCCATCAGGCTCCGCCGCACCTCCAACAGCCACGACATCACGCCAGCAGGGTGCCCAGATCTCTCCGGCTGCCACATTGGCATGTACCTAGGGCGCTAGCTCTCCCTCCGCTAGACACGTAGCACTCTACTACATCCCCATTGTACACCTGGATCCTCTCCTTACGACTATAAAAGGAAGGACCAGGGCCTTCTCAGAGGAGGTTGGCCGCGCGGGACCGAGGACGGGACAGGCGCTCTCTTGGGGCCGCTCGCTTCCCTCACCCGCGTGGACGCTTGTAACCCCCCTACTGCAAGCGCACCTGACCTGGGCGCGGGACGAACACGAAGGCCGCGGGACTTCCACCTCTCTCACGCTCGGCTCCGGCCGCCTCGCCTCTCCCCCCTTCGCGCTCGCCCACGCGCTCGACCCATCTGGGCTGGGGCACGCAGCACACTCACTCGTCGGCTTAGGGACCCCCCTGTCTCGAAACGCCGACAGTATCGTTTTCCATTTTTGTGCCATGTCATGTGTTTCGCGGATTCCTCTGTCATGTAAAGACGCTGGATCCTCGGTATGAACGGAAGGTGTCGTAGGATTGTCAAGGGGATGTCGAGCTGCCTCTTCTGTCCATCACCAGAGTCTACCTCCATAAACCTAGATGAATTACACTTGGGACAGTACTTTGCCTCCGCGTATTCTTTCCTAAATAGCACGCAGCCCTTCGGACAAGCATGAATCTGCTCATACGTCATCTTGAGTGCACGAAGTAGTTTCTGTGCCTCGTACATGCTCTTTGGCATAACGTGATCATCCGGAAGCAGACTCCCAATAACCGTCAACAAGCCATCGAATGCGTCTCTACTCATGTTGTACTGCGACTTGAACGCCATTACACGCCCAATGGCATCCAGTTGAGAAACCTTTGTCTGGTCGTGAAGGGGCTTCTGTGCCACGTCGAACATGTCGTAGAACGCCTTTGCAGTCGGCTCTGGCTCATCATCCATACATCCTCCCGTGTATTGTGCCTCCTGATAGTCGTTCAACATATCCGCTACCCCCGCATCCGCGTCATAATCTTCGACACGTTGTCTCAACACCTCCTCTCTCGTATGATGCGCTTCACCATGAAATATCCACCGAGTATAGCCCGGCGTAAATCCATTCTTCCAAATATGTTCTACCATGGCCTTCTTTGGTTTTCTTTTCCGGTTGTCACATTTGCTGCACGGGCATGGGACTAGACTCGCTCCTTTAGCAGCTTCGCCATATGCCCGTTCCACGAAATCATCGGTCTTTCTAATCCATTCAGTGGTGACATCGTTCCTTCCTCTACGGCCCGTGTACATCCACTCACGGTCCTCCATCCTCTAACAGAAGCCTAGCAACAGAAAATTTCGGCAGCACCTCCCCTGCACGGGGAGGTTTCAAAATCCTGCAAATAAAACTATCAGCACGATGGCTGACATCCACACATAATTCAACGGTACGATGGCCGGCAATCAACAATACTACATATTAACCTAATCATACACGTATATAATTAACTCAATATTAAAACTAATCATTTCATATAAATCATACACGTATAACATAAATCAAGCAATCACCTTGGAGGTTTCGTCGCGGGCGAGGCGACGGGGCGCGGGCGAGACGACGGGTCGCGGGCGAGGCGCCGGGCGGGCGAGGGCACGACGGGGAAACGGCGGGGGCACGGCGAGGAGCGCGGCGGGGGCGGTGGGCGGGGGCACGGCGAGGAGCGCGGCGGGGGCACGGGCGAGGGGCTAGGCGAGGGGCACGACGGGCGAGGGCGTGACAAACGAGGGGCACGACACGGCGAGCGCGGGCACGGCGGGCGAGACTACGGCGAGCGCGAGGGCACGGCGGGCGCGGCGGGCACGGCACGGCGAGCGCGAGGGCACGGTGGCGGCGCGGGCGCGAGGGATGGCACGACGGTGGCGGCGAGGGCGCGGCGACGGTGAGGGCGTGGCGGCGGCGGCGTTTGAGTGAGTGAGTGAGAGAGAGAGTGAGGAAGAAGCGTTCGGCCGTTGGTATGTAGGGCGCTTTGCCGAGTGCCCGTGATCTGGCACTCGACAAAGTTTTTTTTTTAATTTTAAAATACACTTTGCCGAGTGCCAGATCGCTGGCACTCGGCAAAGCCGTCTTTGCCGAGTGTCGCCCAGGGGACACTCGGCAAAGACTCTTTCCCTATTCTTTGCCGAATGCCACGCAGCTGGCACTCGGCAAAGCTGTCTTTGCCGAGTGTCTTATTTAGACACTCGGCAAAGTATATTTTTATTTTTTTAAATTTTGTCTCCCAAACTTTTTGTGGTATGTTCCTACACTATGTAGACCTACATGTATCATTTGTGGACAATTATAACAGAGTTTTCAATCGTTAGTAGATTTAGTTCGTTTATTTGAAATTCTTCGGAAAATTCAAATTTGAACAGCAGGTCACTCGAAACTTGGAAAACCGTGCATGAAAAAATGATATTCATGTTACTTAGCATAAGTTACGACCGATTTTAGAAGCGTACCGGAAACTTCGAGCAACATGCTCACTAAACATGGCTGTGAACTTGGCATCCACATGTTTAAAAATTGTATAAAACACAAACAAAGTCAGAAAATCATGAAACTTGTCCACGTGTCATGATATCATATGTACAGGCTGTGATAAAATTTTTAGAATGTTTGGAGAAAGTTGTGAGACACTATGTGTAGAAACCTAAGAGATCCACATTGAAACTCTATGATTTCATGTGTAGTCCTAATCTTTTCTCCCAAGAGTTCATGTATTTTAGAGTGTTCATGTATTTTTTGCTCTAATTTCTCCCAAGAGTTGATAGAGTTTGGCCACAAGGCAGCGTACCATGTGAACGTGGTACCGGTAAGGGACAATGAGAATAAACTGGCACAGTAGGCTTCCTTACCGGCCAATTTTCTAAGTGTGCTAAGAACTGGCTTACGTGATCATGCGTGCTTTTCCTGCCTTTACCTAAAAATTTAGAGAAATCTAGTATCCTAGTCCCCAGCGGATATGGCACAACGTCAAATCGGTGACTATAAGGTTTCTGATACGACTACCTTGTGCTTGACAAACTAACACCGAGTTTGTCTCTGAACAACCTGACTACCTCGTGCCTAATCTTTTCCACCACGTCTGGTGACATCCATTAAGTTTGGAGAGTGAAAATCTTATATTGCCTGACATCATTTTGTCGGCTTTCCTCCAAGGGATGTCTGAGATGTGTGTTATGTGTCCTATTAATGCCACCACCTCCTGCCCTATATCTTTTGGGTTCTCTGGTGGCTGAAAAATATTCAACCCTATGTACATGAGGTGGCATGACATGGTTATAATATGCTGTCGGTGGGGTAGCGTAGTTCTGCTGCGATGGGTGCCGGAACTGTGCATATTGTGCAGCTCCTAGTTCTGTGTATGCAAACCCGGATCGTCCGGCGTAAGGGGACGGACGATCCGCGACTAGGCCAAATGGTTTGAGGTTATATCCGGACGTTCCAGCCATATATGGCGCAACCTAGGTGATATATGCGCGGGTGTGTGTTGGGTCGGACGGTCCGGTAAAATACGTCGGACGGTCTGCGGCGTATCCAGACAGTCTAGCGTTAGGGGTCGATAGTCCATGATGTAGCCAGACAGTCCGAGATGACTTTCGTACGGTTCAGCTATGTTCAGAGCCGGTCGCGAGCATGTCGGAGGTGGTTGTAATGGTGCTACGAACGTGTTCATCGGCATACCATATGATGGCTGGGCCAAGAGTGACCCATTTGTAGCCGATGTGTTTGGCGCGGGTGGCTCTGTATTAGATTCATGCGAGGGAAAACTAGGGTAAGTAGATTTCTCATACGAATGTGTCCATCCTTTAATAGATTCATCTACGTATTCTTTTAACAGATCCTCTCGCTGTTCTATGAAAGCCTTAAAAGATGGATATGGAGTATTTACAATGGGAGCCTTAGGCGAGGTAGGAGAGATTCCATATCAATCTCTCCTTGACGGATGATCTTCTGGTGACGATCCACCGCGAAGTATAATATGTATTCTTCCTCCGCCTTCTTGCACCGTTCGGCGAGTTGTCGCATCATTTCTTCCTCCTCCTTGCGACGTTCAGCGAGTTGTCGCATCATTTCTTCTTCCTCGTGCCTCATGCGGTCATCAGCCGAGAGTGCCTCCAGGGCTGGCTTGATGATGTTGGTGGTGCAGACGTCGGTGTGATTCTTGGAACCGGCCATATGTGAGCCAATTTAGTAGATCTGGACACCCTTGTCCTCAACGGAGTCGACAAAAAGTACATTGGCGCCGATCTAGACGCCAAACACTGGAACGAAACACTTGGCGGTGCTATCTGCGACGGTGCTCTCTGCGGTGGCGCGGACGGTTCGCGGCCCTGTGCCGGACAGTCCGCGACCATGAAAAATGGTGTGTGGGCTTATAATTACTAACCAATTTAACTATTTTTAACTAGCTATTATCACCAGAAACATTGTAAGCAATGTGAAGAATATAAAGTTTGATATGTTTGCTTAGGCAAGAAAAGGAAGACACTAAATAAATATCAACTATCCATTATGTAGATAGCTGCAAAATCGTGTATCTGATGTATGCTTTAATAGAACCATATAGAAGGTTTGAAGCCTAAAACATTCAAGAGAAGACCTTTATTTAGGCATCACATAGTTATATGATGTGTGTAAGTCGTGTCCTATTGGTTCCATGCATGTTTTAGATAACACCAATTAACAGTATTATTACCGAGTGCGGCAAGCTAGAATCTGCTAGTCTGTACTTGCACGGTCCCGTAACTGCATCTTTTTCCTTGTGTTCGTGTTCTCTATGGCTGTTTGATATTCTTTTGGCCAATTTGAATGTGGTCAACCAAAAGAACAATCTTATCTTAGCGACTTCCTCTTTAAGTATCCACGTGACATGCCGCTTTTCCTGGATATGATGACAACTAACATGTACGATTTGCTTCATCGTAATGCAGGCAGACAAAGATCATGACGGGAGGCTAACTCTGGAAGAGATGGACGAGAACCCCTACGCGTTTTATGGCAGTGTTTACCTTAGCGACGACGACGAAGTTGTTGTTTGTGTTAATAATGATTAATGAAACGACGACAGCGGCATCCTAGTACCGGCCAGTGACGGATGTTATTACGTGGCAAGCTGGTCGCCTTTATCTAGGCTGAGCTGGCGTTGTCTCCAGCCTGCAAAAATGGATGTATATAGTCCAGGAGAACAATGAGTGGCGAACGGATTCAAAAACCTAACGTGGAACGTGTTGTTTGGTGCTATCTGAAATATGAAAATGTCGAATTCAATTATTTCTGGCAGAATGTCGCCGTCAGGATTCAGTAGCGAGCTGATATGAGGCTGTGCTATAGCCTGCTAGCCCATCGTGAAACATCTCGTCGTCGGCTGCATGAGTGAGTGCGGCATGGACGGGAGATCGATGTGCCGAATTATTGGCGAATCGATCGATCCATGGTTTGGTTCACTTTATTCGGAACATCGATTGAGCCTAGTCATCGGTGTCTTTGAGTACAGGTGTGCCATGTCATGTGGGTCCCACGATACGATACGCGTGGCTCATATTTTCGAGTGTCTCTTATAAAAAAATCTAAACCTTTTTTTTACAACTGAAATAAAATCAATGCCATGAAATATACATGCACATCAAGGATAAAGATGAGTCTTCTTCCAAGAAGAAAGATTTGGCACTTAAAACAAGTCAAAAGAAGGGCAAGACCAAAATTCTAGTTGAAGAAGAGTCTTCAAATGATGATGACCTTAATGCTAATATTGACTTGATGGTGAAAAAGACAACAAAATGTTGAAGAAACTAAACCCAGAAGACATCAAATTTGATTCAATAAAAAAGAAGTTTTTCTCTAGTAGCAAAAGAAAGCCCATCTGAGAGATAAATTGCTATAATTGTGGAGAGCTTGGTCATCTTGCTTATCAATGCACAAAGTCTTAAAAAAATAAATTCAAGAGCAAGAAATATGATGAAAGTGAAGATGAGAAGAAGGAAAAAAAGTTTTTCAAGAAAAAGGATGGCAAACAAAAGAGGTCCCACAAAAGAAAGGGTGCAAAAGCATACATTGTTGGTCATTAGCTCAGCGACATTGAATCCACAAGCGGCTCTTCCTAAAGTGAAGAAGATGATGAAAAGGTCGTCGTCGTCACCGTGGATTTCTCTTCACCACCACCATCACCTTCATCCACTACACACCTGTGTCTTATGGCTAAAGGTGAACGGAAGGTACAAAATGATGTTACTAGTGAGACTTATTGTGGTAGTGATAGTGATGATGAATATGGTTTCCCTACCTATGATGAGCTAGCTCATTTGCTTAAAGAATATACTCAACTCATTAGAAAATCTAAAGCAAAATGTGACAAGCTAAAAGATGAAAATGAGTTCTTAACTGCTAAGTATGACATGGTTGTTAAAGCTACTGATAAAATGTAGGAAGAAAACAAAACTATGTCATCTAATAGAAATGAGCTTAAGGTCTCCCTTAAAGATGCTAAAGAAAAGTGTGAAAAATTGAATGAATCAAATAGGGAGCTAAATGATAGGCTTGTCGAGATAAAATAAGATTACACAAAAATTAAAATTGAGCATGATAATCTTCTTGTTGCATATAAGCTTTTATCTTGTGATACACATGTGGCTATTAACCCCTTTTTAAGCTTGATGTAGCAACCTCATGTGATAGTTTGAGCATTGTTGATCAATCTAGCCTTCATTGAGATTTGGTTGATAAACTTGAAGTCATGCCACTAGAGAAAAAATAAATTAAAGAAATACTTGAGTGAAGCAACCACTAAGGGAAAATTGTCATAGAAAGCAAAGATTTTGATAATGAGTTGGTCATTGACAATGGGTCGCTTAGGGAAGAGATCAAGAAGCTCAAGCTTGAGAAAGATCACCTTGCCACTAGCGTTCAAAAATTCAACAAGGGCCAATACCTCCAAAATGAGCTCCTTATGAACATAGTCATGAAAAATAACAAGAGTGGTGTTGGATACAATTCTATTGTGCAAAAGAAAGCAATAAACCAAAACAAGGCTAAGCAAAATCCTAAGCCCATCAAGTGTTAAGAGTGTGGAAAAGGACACTTTGCTCACAACTGCAAAGCCACACCACCAACTTTCTTGCCAAAGCATTCAAGACCTTTTGCATTCAACGCTCACTATGCACTTAGAAAAGTTGAAAATGGGAAGGTCAAAGTAACATTTTTAGGTCCACCAAACAGGAGTCGGCCTAAACAGATTTGGGTTGCAAAGTACTTAATTGAGAAAGTTATGGGCCCTATGCAAGATAGGGTGCCTAAGATTGAAGCTTGTTTCCTTTGTGCATGTAGGTGAACTACAAGATCGGTGGGAGCCACTGGGTAATTGACAGTGGTTGATGAATAAGACAAAATCACATTTGGAGATAACTCAAAAGGAAACGTTCAGGGGCTTGACAAGGTGGCTATACCAAATGATCTTTCAATCTCAAATGTTCTCTTGGTTGCTCCGTTGAGTTTCAACTTGCTATCCGTCGGTCGGCTGTGATCTTGGTCTTCAATGCTCATTCACTCCGTCAGAGGTTGTTGTATCTAAAATGGATGATGAGTCAGTCATATTCAAAGGAATTAGATATAGCAATCTATTTTTAGTGGATTTCTCTTCTGAAGATGCTAAAAGGACTTGCCTATTTATCAAAGCATCTCTTGGATGGCTATGGCATAGAAGGCTTGCACATGTTGGAATGAGCACACTCAAGAAGATTCTGAAGAAAGACATGGTTAGAGGTATGAAGGATGTTGTATTTGAAAAGGAGACGCTTTGTAGTGCATGCCAAGCTGGAAAACAAGTTGCTAACACTCATCCTACAAAAGCATTCATGTCAACATAAATGCCACTAGAGCTACTTCACATGGATTTATTTGGACCAACAACTTATGCTAGTGCTGGTGGCAATCTCTACTGCCTGGTCATTGTTGACGATTATTCCAAATACACTTGGGTGTTCTTCTTTTAAGAAAAGTATGAGGTTGCATCAATTTTCAATAAGTTTGCCAAGAAAGCATAAAATGAATTTGAATGCATAATCAAGAAAATCAGGAGTGTCAATGGGAAAGAGTTTGACAACACTAACATACATGAATATTGTGATGAAATTGGGATCAAACATGAAGTATCCGCAACATATACACCTCAACAAAATGGAGTTGTAGAAAGGAACAATAGAACCTTGATCACTCTTGCAAGGACAAGGATAGATGAGTATAACACACCGGAGAGGTTTTGGACCAAAGCTGTCAATACTGCATGTTATGCATCAAACATGTTGTTTCCTCACCGGCTACATGAGAAGACTCCCTATGAACTGCTAAATGGGAAAAAGCGAGATGTCTCATTCTTCCGGGTGTTTGGATGCAAATGCTACATCTACAAGAAATGTCATCACCTAGGGAAGTTTCAAAGAAGATGTGACATTGATTTCTTACTTGGTTATTCATCAGAATCCAAAGCATATCGAGTATTCAACTATGCCACTGGCTTGGTGGAAGAAACATATGATGTAGAGTTTGATGAGATTAACGGCTCCCAAGGAGCAATTGAAAATCTTGATGATGTAGGTGATGAACCACTCACGGAGGCTATAAAAATATGCCAATTGGAGCCATCAAGCCAAAGGAAGATGAAGATGAGGTGCAAGTCATCGACAGGCTCTCTTCATCAAATGTACCACAAGATGATGAGAAAAATGAGAGGCATGCAAATGAAGACACATTTGTCTCTTAAGAACAAGCAATGGTACAAGCCAAATATGTTGATGCTCCACAACCTCCTCCCCAAGTGATTGACAAAAGAAATTCATCTATATTACAATCACATCCATAAGATCTCATCATTGGGAGTCTTTTAAAATGGGTTATTACTTGTTCACAAAAAATTGCTTCATTTGTTGAACATTGCCTTTATTTCTTGTGTTGAGCCTACTTGTATAGATGAGGCACTATAGGATCTGGATTGGGCAAACACTATGCATGAAGAACTAAACAACTTCACCCAGAATCAAGTTTGGACCCTTTAAGAGCCTCCACAAAATGCAAGAATCATTGGAACAAAGTGGGTGTTTAGTAACAAGCAAGATCATCAAGGAGTAAAGAGATTGTGTATGGGGGCCCACATAAGCTTTATTTGCCGAGTGTATCTGAGTCAGCACTCGACAAATAAAGCTGGTTTGTCGAGTGCCTGCATAGACACTTGGCAAAACCTCCATCCCTTGCCACCGTGACGGCAACTTTACGTTGCCGAGTCCTAGCTAGCACTCGAAAAAGAAACTGTTGTCGATGATTGGTTCAACGAGCACTCCAAGTGTGATACTCGGTAAAGAGTTTGCCGAGTGCATTTGATCCTTTGTCGAGTGCATGTAACACTCAAGAAGAAGCCGTCTCCAGTAGTGTGTACAACTGGTATTCTTTATTAACATTTTTTTTGTCGAGTATGCCCTAACGGGATTTCGTGTCTGTCAAATAACATATCAGTAAAAAGACCTAGAAACACAAACACCAGAATGCAAACGAAGAAGGAAATTCAAAAACAACTCTTAAAACCACACAGTAGGCACAAGTTACAAAAAGGGAATAAAATTCATATTGAGGTGTCGTTTGGTTCACGAAATGTAACGTAAATGTTAATTATAATGATTCACACTCGAATAACAGTGGTAATAAGTTTGAATAAGCCGGTATTCATTTATAGTGTGATATTAATTATGGTTAGACTTAAACAATATAATTTAATATTATCGGTTACCCGTTACATTACCAATATTTAAACGAAACGGCAAGTATTATTTCGTCAAAAGGCAAGTATTATTTCGTCACATATGCTAAAGTTGCATCCAAGAAGACGGCAGTATATATATAATATCTATCGTAACTTTTCAAATATTGGCTCTCACACACCATGCATGGAATAATGCGCGCCCATAACCCGATAGGTCCAATATATAGCAACAAAACCTTGTCACGGGCGAACAGTACCCAGCACTGCGCAGTACATGCATGGCCTGATTGCACGGCACAGTACACAGACAGCCACACACATGCAATGCATGTAGGAGCAGTAGTATCAAAACTATAAAACGAAAACAAATAGTATATATCACAGCCGGTAGGCCACACATGCATGTCTCGTAGACCCAAGAATGCACCTCAGCTCATCTACGGATCCTGCAGTCTACTATACTACACCAAGGACTCCATCTCCAGTTCATTCACAATCTACTCTCTCAAGTCAATGCCACCAAATAATACTGGTTTTTGGGAAAAAAAGAGAAACTTTTATATCACCAAAATTGCACACATGGATGGATGTAGTGACCAGACAAAAGAGACGATGAACGCATGCATGTATTATTATTACTGTCACGTAGCTATGGTGTTCTTCCCATCTGCTTAATTGAACCGAGCTTATTAGTTTACATGTTGGTCGATCTTCTTCCCCAACCTGAAAAAAAATTACACAACTCCCTGCGTACTTGTGTATTATCCAATCCAATCTATCATCCTCATCCTAGCTTGCAGGCTTGCTTGCATTGCGTGGTTAAAAGTTCAGACGGGATGACAGCATGAACAGGAGCAAAAGATGACCGAAGTGAGGGGCGGGAGACGATGAGATTACCCGACTCAAAAGCCACGCGTTGCACTCTGGGCGGCCGGCCGTAGCTAGTTTTGCCTCTGCACCGCGCGCGGCGGCAGCGATAATCAGAATTGAAGCAGCGACGGCGATGTAGTACGGCTGATGAGAGGAAGACGCACAGAAAGTAGCTTTGGTGCCAGAATGGGTAGCGACGACCTAAGCTAGCTATGGCTGCCCCATGCCGTGCCATGGTTCGTTGCTGCTTTGCTGCTGCTGCGGCGCCTGAGGCTGTGTATGTTGTTGCTGTGGCTCGTAGCAGCCCATGCTGGCGCTGGCGGTGATGGCGCCCATGCACGAGGAGTCCAGGCCAGCGAGGCCGAGGATGTCGCGGTGGGAGAAGGCGCGCAGGCCGAGAAAGTCCCTGGTCATGCCGTCGCCTGATCCGCCTCCGCCGCCTTCGTCGCCGCCGCGGCCGTGGGAGCTGGCTGTCCTCGCGAGCCCGGCCGCCATGACCCCGCCGCCGCCATCTTGCTGCTGCGGGTGGTGGTGCTGGGCATTCTGCAGGCCCGGGAGGCCGAGGCCGAAGGCGGCGGTGGCGCTCGTCGCGGGACCCGCCATCTGGGTGTAGCCCGCGCCGCCGATGGTGGCGCCCATCTGCGCCGCCTTCTGCAGCAGCGCCGTGGCCGACAGGTGCGCGGAGGCCGCGGGCAGCTGCGGCGCGGACGTGGCCGCCGAGCCCTGCGCCGCCGCTGCGGCGGCGGCGTTGCAGAGCGGCTGCAGCAGCGGGTGGTCGTAGGCCATCGCCGGCCACGGCGGCATCTCCGTCTTCATGGCGTAGTTGCACTGCTGCGGCGGCGGCTGCTGCATGACATCGTCCTCCTGCTGCTGCTGCTGGTGCTGGTGGTGTTGATGCTCCTGGAGGAGGAGGACGTCCTGCTGCTGCATGACGTGCGCGGGCGGCGGCGAGAAGAGCATCGGGTGGTGGTGGTGGTGCACCGGCGCTGCCATGGCGTTGACGCCGCCGATGGCCTTGGCGCTCTCCTCGGTGAGCGCGTCGCAGAAGGCGCGGTGCGTGATGAAGCTGTCCCGCCTGCACACGTTGCGTTGCATTGCATGCGACGCAAAAAGAAAAGGAAGGACGAAGAGAATCAAATCTTTACGACCCTCTCCTGCTGCAGACTGCAGCATAGGAGCTGTAGCCCGTCCGTGCTGCCGGGATCAGAGGCGAGCTCGATCGGAAGCAAAAAAAAAAAGGAAAAGAGAAAGAGAAAGCTAAAAGCAAAAGTTCCTTCGTCCTTCCATCTCGTTTGATCTTGTTTGCCTGTCATGGCTACAAGCCTAGGCTGCTGCTAGCAACGCAATGCTGCCGTGTGTGACTGGTGTTGGAGAGACAGAGACAGAGAGAGAAAGACTGGGGAGAGAAGGGACATCACAGGAGAGAGGAGGACAGTGCGTGTAGTCATGCAGCTAGCTCTAGCAGGCAGCATGGATAGGGGATCATAGGATAGGGAGTAGCATTGGGGCGAGCGACGGAGATAGAAAGCCGGCCGCCTCGGCTCTGCAAAGAGAATCACATGCCTGTCCCACTCCCAGCCAGCCTCCACTACACCTCGTTCCTTCCTCGCCAATCGCCATGGATGGAGGTCGCAGGTCTCTCTTCCTCAGCCCTATGCCCCGTAGCTAGCTAGCTAGCTTTTCGGTGCTCGGGCTTCTCTCAGAGCTCGAACAAAATGAACGAAAGAATATATGAATCAGACACGCGCATGCGCCCAAGCTAAGCTCTGAGCCCTATTGCCTATTATCGGGTTCCGTTCACCATGCAGCTAGCAGCAGTAACAGCTGCTTCCGAAGCCTCCCCTCGTCGTCCATGGACAAAAAGAAAAGAGCAAAGGGGGATCGGAGGTCTTAGTTACAAAGTGGTCCATCTTTTCTGTCCATGGACACACATGCACGACGCCCTGGACAACTTGCCTTTCTTCTCCAACACCCAATCCGCAACCTTCAAATCCTTCTCTCTTCTGCATCGCTTCGCTGGTTGCAAGCAGCAAAGCAGGCAGAAACCGAGCCGACCCCAGTGCCATTGCCAGTGCAGTACACCACAGCACTGCACTCTGGTCTGGTGTCTACCTCTACTACTGCTAGCATCGTATCCTATCGATCTAGCCTGACGCATCATTTAATTAATCAGTGCCCTATCTACTAGTTGAAATCTCAATCACCACATGCATTCATCACTCATCTCATCAGGGGCTGACGATCATCATGCATGCATGACCTCCAAATGGTGAAAGAAGAGTTCAAGAGAGGATCAGGTTGGCCAGTGTGCGTGCACACTGACACACTGGAGCGGGCAAATGGAAGGAAGATGGATCGGCTAGCCGCTATCTAGCTAGCATAGCAAAGGTGGTCTCTCTAGTTAGTTACTTCAATTTTACCTGGAGAATACGGTGCCGCAGTCGCACTTGTACTCCCTGGTGCCGCAGATCTTGGAGTGCGCCTTCCAGTCGGAGTGGACGGCGTACCTCTTGGAGCACTTGTCGCACTTCCACTTCTTCTCGCCGTGCTTGCGGAAGAAGTGCTTCTTGATGCCCGTGAGGTCGCCCAGCGCGCGGGCCGGGTCGTGGTGCACGCACGACGCCTCCGGGCACACGTACACCTTCTTCCGCTGCGCCTCCTTGCCCGCGCCCCGCTGCTTCAGCTTCCACGGCAGGTTGTGCCCGCGCCGGTGCAGCTGCAGGTTCTGGTCCCGCTGGAACCCTTTCCCGCAGATCTCGCACAAGAAGCGGTTCGTCGCCATCAGCGTCGCCGGAGACAGAGCCACGACCTCCGCCTCGGGGTCTGACGACGACGACGACATGTTCAAGCCGTCCATCAAGTCAAGAGAGCATAAACGAGCGACCGAGAACCAACTCAACTCAACTCATAAATTAATCACTGGATCGAATTACGACGAGGGAGGAGGGAAGAAGCAGGATCGATCGATCGGTCGGTCGTCGTCCACCCACCACCTACCGGGGTTGCCTGGGAGGCTCCGCTTTCGCTTGTTATTATTGCCGGTGGCCGCAGCAGCAGCTGGCGCCGCGTTGGGGCCGCCGGGCGCGGAGGAGGTGAGGTTGTTGGACATGCTGCTCTCCCGATCTGCCGCCGCAGCTTCTGCCTGTAGGAGCTCCTGCTGATGGTGGAACATACTAGGTGAAGTCCAAGCCGCCTCCGAGCTGAGGAGGGCGGCTAGTAGCTAGCTTCGCCTGATGATCTTGCACTTGCTGTATACTATCATATACACACCACTACTGATATGTGTGTGTGACTGTGTGTCTACCTAGCTAGCTAGCTAGGAGAAGGAAGATAGCGGAAGAAAAAGGGGTGTGGTGGCAGGCAATAAATCGAGAGGGATGTGTGCAGCAATCTGCTGAAAGGCATGCATTTAACTCGTCAAGAATGAAGGAGGGGATGGGCAAGCAGAAGCAGAAGCAGGCATCAGACAAGGGGGTATGTATGGGAGAGAAAGATGCTGGGGAGCTTGCTTGATGCATGAACAGCCAAGCAGGGAATAACAGCAACAACACACACAAGCAGGCAGGGAGGGAGGGAGGAACAGCAAGCAACACAGGAATCAAGGAGGCTCAGGAGGGGGACAAAACGAGGGGGGGAAGGAAACTGGAACTGGGCGGTCAATGACTTGGAAAGCAATTCCAGATTCTTTCTATCACACATGGCAGGCACAGACACGCACACACACACTCCCCCCTCTGCCTCTGCCTCTGCCTCTCCCTCCCTCTCTCTCTCTCTCCCTTCCTCTCTATGGTGTGCAGTGCAGTCGAGCAGCGCCAGCAGCTGAAGGCCAACAGCTGTCGTATCTTTCTAGAGCTGGCACAGCAGCCGCCCAGCGAGGCTAGAGGGAGGCCACAGCAGTCATGGCCGCCCGCCGGGGAGGAGAGGACGGACACACGGGGAAAGAGCAGGAGGAGGTGGGTGGGGGGAGGAGGAGGAGGAGGAGGGAAGAGGAACAGTGTCAGAGCGAAGGGGAAGAAGGCCAGTACGTGGCACCAAAGCCGACCCGAGCTTTATCTATCCGCTGCTCGCTTTCAGGGGAGAACCGGAGAAGGGAAAAGAGAGCGAGCCAGGATCCCAAAGACGCCAAAGGCTGAGCATTCTTTACCCCTGTCGAGGAAATATGTTAGAAATCAAAAAAAAAGGAAGCATTTTTCTTTTTCTTTTAGTCTGACATCAATTGTTTGAGGAATCAATTACTCTATGCGCTATGAGTTCTGAGAAAGGCTAGTACGTACAATTCTTTCTTTTGAGAATACTACAGCCCAGTACAAAATGACTACCAACAACAGATGCCCCCAAGTACTCCACTCGCTGGAACTGTACAATGTGAGTACGCCTGCGCTCGCGGGAGTAGCAGTACTCCATTCTAAATTTTCTGAATCAATACACTTAACTTTTTTTATGAAATTAATTAGATAGCTAGAAATGCACTAGAGAAAGTAATAGTAATCTATAATAAGCTGACCTTTTTTTGTCTTTTCCCTTGTCTCCTTACAAATCCAGCAGATATTTAGACTAACACTTTCTCTTCCTCCACCCACTCTCTGAACGATCAACCCCTTTTCTTTATATACATGTACCCTCTGCTACATCACCTACCCGGTTGGTATACATCGATCTCCTCTCTCATTCTAGAGATAAAAAAAACACAGATTTCGTTACTGCGTGTATAAAGTTAGTTTTTAAAAGATATATCTCAGGTCTGCACACACACACATGTACCAACCATAGTCCACAGTGCATGCATGCATGCATGTCAGTCTGCAGTAGTGCAGTGTATGTACATATATATGCAAACCATGTGAGTGATCATCAGTCATCAGCTATATCCTCCTTGGCAAAATTATTTTTTCCTTGATGAGTCACCTTGGGGCCTACACATATCATGTTTTGCCATAATTCGGAAATAGAATCCATATCTTGTCATGGACCATTGCTGGATCTGCAGTTGATCCTACAGTATACATGCTAAGAAAAGATATTATATTAGTGGGAAGGTTAAGGTTATGTTTCTAGGCCCATTAAATAAAAACAGGACTAATAAAATTTAGGTTGCAAAGTCTCTTGTTGAGAAAGTGGTAGGCCTCCATCAAGTTTGGGTGCATAAACATCAAGTTTGATCTCTCTTATGTGTAGCTAAACTACAAGGCCATGGATAGTTGATAGTGGTTGCACACAGCATAGAATCAGTGATCCTCGTCTGGTCATCTTACTAAATGAAGAGGTATAAGATCAAGAAAAATATATATTTGGAGGCAACTCAAAGACAAAGGTCAAATGATTAGGCAAAGTGGCTACATCAAATGATCACCCAATCTCAAATGTGTGCTTCTAGTTGCTTCTTTGAACTTCAACTTTCAACAAAAAAAGAGGTTGTTGCATCCAAGAAGGGAAATGATTAAGCGATATCCAAGGGCTTTAGATATAACAACCTATGTCTAGTGGACTTCAATTCTGAAGATGCCAACTTAAAGACATGCCTATTCATCAAGTCAACACTTTGGTAGTTATGGCATATAAGGCATGCTCATGTGGGACTGAGCACACTCAAGAAGCTATTGAAGAAATAGATAGTTAGAGGTTTGAAGGATGTTGTGTTTGAGAGGGATAGGCTTTGTGGAGCATTTTAAGTTGTCAAGCAAGTTGCTAATACACATCCGAAAGGGAATTAGGCTTACACCTATTTCCTAATTGATTTTGGTGGTTGAATTGTCCAACACAAATAATTGGACTAACTAGTTTGCTCTAGTCTATAAGTTATACATGTGCCAAAGGTTCACATTAAGCCAATAATAAGACCAAGAAATGGGTTCAACAAAGAGAGCAACGAATAACCGAAGGCTGCCCTGGTCTGGCGCACTGGACTGTCCGGTGTGCCACCGGACAGTGTCCGGTGCACCAGGGAACTCGACGCCCAACTCTTCACCTTCGGGAATTTTCAGAGGGCTCCGCTATAATTCACCGGACTGTCCGGTGCACCACCGGACAGTGTCCGGTGCTCCAGAGGAGAGCAACTCTGAACTCGCCAGCTTCGAGAATCCGCTCCGCTATAATTCACCGGACATGTCCGGTGCACACCGGACTGTCCAGTGAACCAGCGGAGCAACAGCTACTTCGCGCCAACGGTCGACTGCAATGCATTAAATGCGCGCCAGCGCGCGCAGAGGAGCAGAGCACGCGCGGGTGGCACACCGGACAGTCTACAGTACTTGTCCGGTGAGCCACCGGACAGCCAGGCGGGCCCACACATCAGAACTCCAACGGTCGGAACCCAACGGCCTGGTGACGTGGCTGGCGCACCGGACAGTGTCCGGTGGCGCACCAGACTATCCGGTGCGCCATGCGACAGCAGCCTCCACCAAACGACTAGTTTGGTGGTTGGGGCTATAAATACCCCAACCACCCCCACATTCAAATCATCCAAGTTTTCCACCTTCCAACCACTTAAAGAGCTAGGCATTCAATACAATACACACCAAAGTGATCAAATCCTCTCCCAATTCCACATAAGGCTTTAGTGATTAGTGAGAGAGAGTTGTTGTGTTCTTTTGAGCTCTTGCACTTGGATTGCTTCTTTTTCTCATTCGTTCTTGCGATCAACTCAATTGTAAACAAGGCAAGAGACACCAATTGTGTGGTGGTCCTTGTGGGAACTTTGTGTTCCAATTGATTGAGAAGAAAAGCTCACTCGGTCCGAGGTACCGTTTGAGAGAGGGAAAGGGTTGAAAGAGACCCGGTCTTTGTGACCACCTCAACGGGGAATAGGTTTGCGAGAACCGAACCTCGGTAAAACAAATCCGCGTGTCACACTCTTTATTCGCTTGCGATTTGTTTTGCGCCCTCTCTCTCGGACTCGATTATATTTCTAACGCTAACCTGACTTGTAGTTGTGATTAACTTTGTAAATTTCAGATTCGCCCTATTCACCCCCCTCTAGGCGACTTTCAATTGGTATCAGAGCCCGGTGCTTCATTAGAGCTTAACCGCTCGAAGTGATGTCGGGAGATCACGCCAAGAAGGAGATGGAGACCGACGACAAGCCCAATACAAGCCACGGGAAAGCTTCATCGGAAGCGTCCCGCAACAAGGGGAAGGGGAAGGAGAAGAAAGCCTCTTCCCACAAGTCGCATCGGAGTGGCGACAAGAAAAAGAAGATGAGGAAGGTGGTCTACTACGAGACCGATACTTCATCACCTTCCACCTCCGGCTCCGACGCGCCTTCCATTACTTCTAAGCGCCATGAGCGCAAGAAGTTTAGTAAGATCCCCTTACGCTATCCTCGCATTCCTAAACATACGCCTTTACTTTCCGTCCCATTAGGCAAACCACCAACTTTTGATGGTGAAGATTATGCAAGGTGGAGTGATTTAATGCGATTTCATCTAACCTCACTCCACAAAAGTATATGGGATGTCGTTGAGTTTGGTGTACAGGTACCATCCATAGGGGATGAAGATTATGATGAGGACGAAGTGGCCCAAATCGAGCACTTCAACTCCCAAGCCACAACTATACTCCTCGCCTCTCTAAGTCGAGAGGAGTATAACAAGGTGCAAGGATTAAAGAGCGCCAAGGAAGTTTGGGACGTGCTCAAGACCGCGCACGAAGGAGATGAGCTAACCAAGATCACTAAGCGGGAAACGATCGAGGGGGAGCTCGGTCGCTTCCGTCTTCGCCAAGGGGAGGAGCCACAAGACATGTACAACCGGCTCAAAACCTTGGTAAATCAAGTGCGCAACCTCGGGAGCAAAAAATGGGATGACCACGAAATGGTTAAGGTTATTCTAAGATCACTTATCTTCCTTAACCCTACTCAAGTTCAATTGATTCGTGGCAATCCTAGATATACACTAATGACTCCCGAGGAAGTGATCAGGAATTTTGTGAGCTTTGAGTTTATGATCAAAGGCTCAAGGAAGATCAACGAGCTTGATGGTCCCTCCACATCCGAAGCACAACCGGTCTCATTTAAGGTGACGGAGGAGAAGAAGGAAGAGTCTACATCGAGTAGAACACACATCGACGCCTCCAAGCTTGACAACAAGGAAATGGCGCTCGTCATCAAGAGCTTCCGCCAAATCCTCAAGCAAAGGAAGGGGAAAGATTACAAGCCCCGCTCCAAGAAAGTTTGCTACAAATGTGGTAAGCCCGGTCATTTTATTGCAAAATGTCCACTATCTAGTGACAGTGACAGGGGCGACGACAAGAAGGGAAGAAGAAAGGAGAAGAAGAGGTACTACAAGAAGAAGGGCAGCGATGCTCATGTTTGTCGCGAGTGGGACTCCGACGAAAGCTCTAGCGACTCCTCCTCCGATGAGGACGCCGCCAACATCACCGTCACCAAGGGACTTCTCTTCCCCAACGTCGGCCACAAGTGCCTCATGGCAAAGGACGGCAAAAAGAAGAAGGTTAAATCCAAATCCTCCACTAAATATGAGTCATCTAGTGATGATAATGCTAGTGATGAGGAGGATAATTTGCGTACCCTTTTTGCCAACCTAAACATGCAACAAAAGGAAAAATTAAATGAATTAATTAGTGATATTCATGAGAAGGATGATCTCTTGGACTCCCAAGAGGACTTCCTTATTAAAGAAAACAAAAGCATGTTAAGGTTAAAAATGCTTATGCTCTAGAAGTAGAAAAATGTGAAAAACTATCTAGTGAGCTAAGCACATGCCATGATGTTATCAACAACCTTAGAAATGAAAATGCTAGTTTGATTGCTAAGGTTGATTCAAATGCTTGTAATGTTTCAATTCCCAATCTTAAAGATGATAATGTTGATTTACTTGCTAAGATTGAAGAATTAAATGTTACTCTTGCTAGCCTTATGATTGAAAATGAGAAATTAATTGCTAAGGTTAAAAAATTAGACGTTTGCAATGCTTCCATTTCTGACCTTAGAAGTAAAAATGATATATTACATGCTAAGGTTGTAGAATTAAAATCTTGCAAACCCTCTACATCTATCGTTGAACATACTACTATTTGCACTAGATGTAGATATGTTAACATTGATGCTATTCATGATCACATGGCTTTAATTAAACAACAAAATGATCATATAGCAAAATTAGATGCTAAAATTGCCGAGCATGACTTAGAAAACGAAAATTTTAAATTTGCTAGAAGCATGCTCTATAGAGGGAGACGCCTTGGCATTAAGGATGGCATTGGTTTCCAACAGGGAGGCAATTTCAAACTTAATGTCCCTCCTAAGAAATTGTCCAACTTTGTTAAGGGCAAGGCTCCCATGCCTCAGGATAACGAGGGTTACATTTTTGTACCCTGCCGATTATCCTGAGAGCAAAATTAGGAGAATTCATTCTAGGAAGTCTCACTCTGGCCCTAACCATGCTTTTATGTATAAGGGTGAGACATCTAGTTTTAGGCAACCAACCCGTGCTAAGTTGCCTAAGAAGAAAACTCCTAGTGCCTCAAATGATCATGACATTTCATTTAAAACTTTTGATGCATCTTATGTTTTAACTAACAAATCCGGCAAGTTAGTTGCCAAGTATGTTGGGGGCAAACACAAGGGATCAAAGACTTGTGTTTGGGTACCCAAAGTTCTTGTGTCTAATGCCAAAGGACCCAAAACCATTTGGGTACCTAAAGTCAAGAACTAAACTTGTTTTGTAGGTTTATGCATCCGGGGGCTCAAGTTGGATCATGATAGCGGGTGCACAAACCACATGATAGGGGAGAAGAAGATGTTCTCCTCCTACGAGAAAAACCAAGATCCCCAACGAGCTATCACATTCGGGGATGGAAATCAAGGTTTGGTCAAAGGATTGGGTAAAATTGCTATATCTCCTGACCACTCAATTTCCAATGTTTTTCTTGTAGATTCCTTAGATTACAATTTGCTTTCCGTCTCTCAATTATGTCAAATGGGCTACAACTGTCTATTTACTGATGTAGGTGTCACTGTCTTTAGAAGAAGTGATGATTCAGTAGCATTTAAGGGAGTGTTAGAGGGTCAGCTATACTTAGTAGATTTTGATAAAGCTGAACTCGACACTTGCTTAATTGCTAAGACTAACATGGGTTGGCTCTGGCACCGCCGACTAGCCCATGTTGGGATGAAGAATCTTCATAAGCTTCTAAAGGGAGAGCACATTTTAGGATTAACAAATGTTCATTTTGAGAAACACAGGATTTGTAGCGCATGTCAAGCAGGAAAGCAAGTTGGTACTCATCATCCACACAAGAACATCATGACGACTGACAGGGCACTGGAACTCCTACACATGGACCTATTCGGCCCGATAGCTTACATAAGCATCGGCGGGAGTAAGTATTGTCTAGTTATTGTGGATGATTATTCTCGCTTCACTTGGGTGTTCTTTTTGCAGGAAAAATCTCATACCCAAGAAACCTTAAAGGGATTCTTAAGACGGGCTCAAAACGAGTTCGGCTTAAGGATCAAGAAAATAAGAAGCAACAACGGGACGGAGTTCAAGAACTCACAAATCGAAGGCTTCCTTGAGGAGGAGGGCATCAAGCATGAGTTCTCTTCTCCCTACACGCCACAACAAAGTGGTGTAGTGGAGAGGAAGAATAGAACTCTATTGAACATGGCAAGAACCATGCTTGATGAGTACAAGACTTCGGATCGATTTTGGGCCGAGGCGGTCAACACCGCCTGCTACGCCATCAACCGGTTATATCTACACCGAATCCTCAAGAAGACATCTTATGAACTCCTAACCGGTTAAAAGCCCAATATTTCATATTTTAGAGTCTTTGTTAGCAAATGCTTTATTCTTGTTAAAAGAGGTAGAAAATCTAAATTTGCTCCTAAGACTGTAGAAGGCTTTTTACTAGGATATGATTCAAACACAAGGGCATATAGAGTCTTTAACAAGTCCTCTGGACAAGTTGAAGTTTCTTGTGACGTTATGTTTGATGAGACTAACGGCTCTCAAGTAGAGCAAGTTGATCTTGATGAGATAGGTGATGAAGAGGCTCCGTGCATCGCGCTAAGGAACATGTCCATTGGGGATGTCTGTCCCAAGGAATCCGAAGAGCCTCCAAATGCACAAGATCAACCATCCTCCTCCACGCAAGCATCTCCACCAACTCAAAATGAGGATGATGCTCAAGTTGATGAAGGAGAAGATCAAAGAGATGAGCCACCTCAAGATGACGGCAATGATCAAGGGGGAGATGCAAATGATCAAGACAAGGAGGATGAAGAACCAAGACCGCCACACCCAAGAGTCCACCAAGCAATCCAACGAGATCACCCCGTCGACACCATCCTCGGCGACATTCATAAGGGGTAACCACTAGATCTCGTGTTGCACATTTTTGTGAGCATTACTCTTTTGTCTCCTCTATTGAGCCACACAGGATAGAGGAAGCACTACAAGATTCGGATTGGGTGGTGGCGATGCAAGAGGAGCTCAACAACTTCACGAGGAATGAGGTATGGGATTTAGTTCCACGTCCTAACCAAAATGTTGTAGGAACCAAGTGGGTCTTCCGCAACAAGCAAGACGAGCATGGTGTGGTGACAAGGAACAAAGCCCGACTTGTGGCCAAGGGATACTCCCAAGTCGAAGGTTTGGATTTCGGTGAAACCTATGCACCCGTAGCTAGGCTTGAGTCAATTCGTATATTATTGGCCTATGCTACTGAGAGCACCTAGAGGGGGGGTGAATAGGTGATCCTGTAGAACTTCAAAAACTTAAGCCACAAAACTTGGTTAATTGTTAGCACAGTAATTTGCCAAGTGGCTAGAGAAGGATCTCAACACAACAAAATAACCAAGAGATATCAATCACAGAGATGGCACAGTGGTTATCCCGTGGTTCGGCCAAGACCAACGCTTGCCTACTCCATGTTGTGGCGTCCCAACGGACGAGGGTTGCAATCAACCCCTCTCAAGCGATCCAAAGACCAACTTGAATACCACGGTGTTGCTTTGCTTTTCTTAATCCCGCTTGCGAGGAATCTCCACATCTTGGAGCCTCTCGCCCTTACAAAAGATGTTCACAAAGAATCACGGAGCAAGGGAGGGATTAGCAACTCACACACGACACAAAGATCACAGCGAATACGCACACACAAAACCCAGACTTGAGCTCAAGAGACTAGCACACTAGAACGGAGCTCAAATCACTAGAATGTCGAACAAGTGCGCACGAATGAAGTGTGAGTGATCAATAATGCTCAAAGGATGCGTAGTTTCTTCCTCCATGCGCCTAGGGGCCCCTTTTATAGCCCCAAGGCAGCTAGGAGCCGTTGAGCGCAAATCTGGAAGGCCATTCTTGCCTTCTGTCATCGGGTGCACCGGACAGTCCGGTGCACACCGGACACTGTCCGGTGCCAGATTTCTTTCCTTAAATGTCGAAGCCGACCGTTGGCAGACTTGGAGCCGTTGGCGCACCGGACATGTCCGGTGCACACCGGACAGTCCGGTGCCATCTTCTAGCCGTTGGCTCGGCCACGTGTCCCGCGCAGATTGCCCGGCCGACCGTTGGCCCGGCCGACCGTTGGCTCACCGGACAGTCCGGTGAATTTTAGCCGTACGTCGTCAGCGAATTCCCGAGAGCGGCCACTTCGCTCGAGCCAGCCTGGCGCACCGGACACTGTCCGGTGCACCACCGGACAGTCCGGTGCTCCCAGACTCAGCAGAGTCTTGGCTGCTCGAGCCAAGACAATTCCAATTCGATTTTTCCTGTTTCCAGCACTTAGACACAATATATTAGTCCATAAACAATATACTAAGTCCGAGAAACATACCTTTATCCTTGATTTGTACTTTGTCCACCATTTTACACTTAAGCATTTGTGTTGGACACTAAATCACCAAAATACTTAGAAATGGCCCAAGGGCACATTTCCCTTTCAATCTCCCCCTTTTTGGTGATTTATGCCAACACAACATAAAGCAAGTAGAACAAATACAAAATCATTTCAAACAAGAACTCAAAATTGTTTTGGTTCAATTTTGGCATATATGGATCATCCTTTGCCACCACTTGGTTCTACGTCAAACACACATGTTAAGGCATAAAGAGAGTCATTTCAAGAGTATTAGATTCAAGATTCCAAAAACTCCCCCTTTTCCCATAATCAGCATTTCTCCCCACAAGAAGCCAACTTTTGACAGGATAGACAATAAAAGAGTTTTGACAAACAAAAAAACTCTATTCTACTATTTTCAAAATATCTCAAGTGGTAGCTGATCCATTTATCGCTTTGGCCTTTATTTTCTCCCCCTTTGGCATCAAACACCAAAACAGGATCAATCTTGGCCCTTTTAACCCCATTGCCTCACCAAAATCTTCAAATAAGAACACAAAGGCAATAAGAGTATAAAGATGAACTTGGAGAAGTTACTCTTTTCATCGGAGTGCAGTGGAAGTCTTGCATGGTCCAAGTCCACCTTTTTCCTTTCAATTCTCCTTGGAGACTAAAACAACCAAACTCAAGTACATGGTTAGTCTCAAAGGGTCAAGTTGTAGCACAGCTCCCCCTAAATATGTGCATCACTTGCAAACAGGACTTGTGAGGTCCAGGGAGTGTTTATACAACTTGAGCAACAAAATGCATAAGGAACATGATCAAAGGCATAAACACATGTATGCTATAAATCAATCCAGGTTCCGCGAATCTAAGACATTTAGCTCACTACGCAACCTGCAAAAGGTCTTCTCATCTAGAGGCTTAGTGAAGATATCGGCTAGCTGGTTCTCGGTGCTAACATGAAACACTTCGATATCTCCCTTTTGCTGGTGGTCTCTCAGAAAGTGATGCCGGATGTCAATGTGCTTTGTGCGGCTGTGCTCAACAGGATTTTCCGCCATGTGGATAGCACTCTCATTATCACATAGGAGTGGGACTTTGCTCAGATTGTAGCCAAAGTCCCGGAGGGTTTGCCTCATCCAAAGTAGTTGCGCGCAACACTGTCCTGCGGCAACATACTCGGCCTCAGCGGTGGATAGGGCAACGGAAGTTTGTTTCTTAGAGTTCCACGACACCAGGACCTTCCTAAGAATTGGCACGTCCCCGATGTACTCTTCCTATCGACCTTACATCCAGCATAGTCGGAATCTGAGTATCCAATTAAGTCAAAGTTAGACCGCTTAGGATACCAGATCCCGAAGCAAGGCGTAGCGACTAAATATCTAAGAATTCGCTTCACCGCCACTAAGTGACACTCCTTAGGATCGGATTAAAATCTAGCACACATGCATACGCTAAGCATAATATCCGGTCTACTAGCACAAAGATAAAGTAAAGACCCTATCATTGACCGGTATGCTTTTTGATCAACAGACTTACCTCCTTTGTTGAGGTCGGTGTGTCCGTCGGTTCCCATCGGAGTCTTTGCGGGCTTGGCGTCCTTCATCCCAAACCGCTTTAGCAAGTCTTGCGTGTACTTCGTTTGGGAGATGAAGGTGCCGTCCTTGAGTTGCCTCACTTGAAACCCGAGGAAGTATTTCAACTCGCCCATCATCGACATCTCGAATTTCTGAGTCATCACCCTGCTAAACTCTTCACAAGACTTTTGATTAGTAGAACCAAATATTATGTCATCGACATAAATTTGGCACACAAAGAAATCACCATCACAAGTCTTAGTAAAAAGAGTTGGATCGGCTTTCCCAACTTTGAAAGCATTTGCAATTAAAAAGTCTCTAAGGCATTCATACCATGCTCTTGGGGCTTGCTTAAGTCCATAGAGCGCCTTAGAGAGCTTACACACGTGGTCGGGGTACCGTTCATCCTCGAAGCCAGGGGGTTGCTCCACGTACACCTCCTCCTTGATTGGCCCATTGAGGAAGGCGCTCTTCACATCCATTTGGTACAACCTGAAAGAATGGTGAGCGGCATATGCTAGCAAGATACGAATTGATTCTAGCCTAGCCACAGGAGCAAATGTCTCCTCAAAGTCCAAACCTGCGACTTGGGCATAACCTTTTGCCACAAGTCGAGCCTTGTTCCTCGTCACCACCCCGTGCTCGTCTTGTTTGTTGCGGAACACCCACTTGGTTCCCACAACATTTTTCTTAGGACGAGGCACCAGCGTCCAAACTTCATTGCGCTTGAAGTTGTTGAGTTCCTCCTACATGGCCAACACCCAGTCTGGATCTAGCAAGGCTTCTTCTACCCTGAAAGGCTCAATAGAAGAGACAAAAGAGTAATGCTCACAAAAATTAACTAATCTTGAATGAGTAGTTACTCCCTTGCTAATATCACCCAATATCTGGTCGACGGGATGATCCCTTTGAATCGTCGCTCGAACTTGGATTGGAGGTGCCTGAGGTGCTTCTTCCTCTTCAACTTGAACATCCTGTGCTCCCCCTTGATCATGCGCCTCCACTTGAGGTACCTGTTCGTCATCTTGGGTTGGGAGATGCACCATAGTTGAGGAAAAAGGTTGATCTTGCTCCAATTGTTCCTGTGGTCGCACATCACCAATCGCCATGGTGCGCATAGCGGCCGTTGGAACGTCTTCTTCATCTACATCATCAAGATCAACAACTTGCTCTCTTGGAGAGCCATTAGTCTCATCAAATACAACGTCGCTAGAGACTTCAACCAAACCCGATGATTTGTTGAAGACTCTATACGCCTTTGTATTTGAGTCATAACCTAACAAAAACCCTTCTACAGCTTTGGGAGCAAACTTAGAATTTCTACCCTTCTTTACTAGAATGTAGCACTTGCTCCCAAATACACGAAAGTAAGATACATTTGGTTTGTTACCGGTTAGTAGCTCATACGAAGTCTTCTTGAGGAGGCGATGAAGGTAGACCCTGTTGATGGCTTCCGACCAGAAACGCTCGGGGGTCTTGAATTCTCCAAGCATCGTCCTCGCCATATCGATTAGCGTCCTGTTCTTCCTCTCAACCACACCATTTTGCTGTGGTGTGTAGGGAGCGGAGAACTCGTGCTTGATCCCTTCCTCCTCAAGGAACTCCTCCACTTGAAAGTTCTTGAACTCGGACCCATTGTCGCTCCTTATCTTCTTCACCTTGAGCTCAAACTCATTTTGAGCTCTCCTGAGGAAGCGCTTGAGGGCCCCTTGGGTTTCAGATTTATCCTGCAAAAAGTATACCCAAGTGAAGCGGGAAAAGTCATCAACAATAACTAGACCATACTTACTTCCTCCTATGCTTAGATAGGCGACGGGTCCAAAGAGGTCCATATGTAGCAGCTCCAGGGGTCTTGATGTGGTCATCACATTTTTGGTGTGATGCGCTCCTCCCACTTGTTTACCTGCTTGACAAGCTGCACAAGGTCTATCTTTTTCGAATTGCATGTTAGTCAAACCTATCACATGTTCTCCCTTTAGAAGTTTGTGGAGGTTCTTCATTCCCACATGTGCTAGGCGGCGATGCCACAACCAGCCCATGCAAGTCTTAGCCATTAAGCATGCATCTAGACCGGCCTCTTCTTTTGCAAAATCAACTAAGTAAAGTTTGTCGTCTAGTACACCCTTAAAAGCTAGTGAACCATCACATCTTCTAAAGACAGACACATCTACATTTGTAAATAGACAGTTATATCCCTTATTGCATAATTGACTAACAGATAGCAAATTATATCCAAGAGACTCTACTAAAAACACATTAGAGATAGAGTGCTCATTTGAGATTGCAATTTTACCTAACCCTTTTACCTTGCCTTGATTCCCATCACCGAATATTATTGAATCTTGGGAATCTTTATTCTTGACGTAGGAGGTGAACATCTTCTTCTCCCCCGTCATATGGTTTGTGCATCCACTGTCGATAATCCAGCTTGAACCCCCGGATGCATAAACCTGCAAGGCAAATTTAGGCTTGGGTCTTAGGTACCCAACTCATGTTGGGTCCTGCAAGGTTAGCACAAATATCCTTAGGGACCCAAATGCAAGTTTTGTCTCCCTTGCATCTTGCCCCTAATTTTCTAGCAACTATCTTCCTATCCTTTCTACAAATAGCAAACGAAGCATTTAAAGCATGATATATTGTAGAAGGTTCATTAACTTTCCTAGGAACATTAACAACATTTCTCCTAGGCATATTATGAACAACATTTCTCCTACCAACATTTCTATCATGCACATAAGAAGAACTAGAAGCAAACATGGCATGAGAATCAAAGGCATTATATGCATTACAACTCCTATAACCATTTCTAGATTGTCTCCTATCATAGTACATAAAGGCATGGTTCTTTTGCACACTACTAGCCATAGGGGCCTTCCCTTTCTCCTTGGCGGAGATGGGAGCCTTATGGCTTGTCAAGTTCTTGGCTTCCCTCTTGTAGCCAAGTCCATCCTTAATTGAGGGATGTCTACCAATCGTGTAGGCATCCCTTGCAAATTTTAGCTTGTCAAATTCATTCTTGCTAGTTTTAAGTTGGGCATTAAGACTAGCTAATTCCTCATTTAATTTGGAAATTGAAACTAAATGATCACTACAAGCATCAATGTCAAAATCTTTACACCTATTACAAGTTTCAACAATTTCTACACACGAATTAGATTTATTAGCTACTTCTAGTTTAGCATGTAAATCATCATTAAAACTTTTTAACGTAGCAATAGTTTCATGACAAGAAGATAATTCACTAGAGAGCATTTCATTCCTCTTAATTTCTAGAGCAAGAGATTTCTGTGCTTCTACAAATTTATCATGTTCTTCATACAACAAATCCTCTTGTTTTTCTAAAAGCATATTCTTGTCATTCAAGGCATCAATTAATTCATTAATTTTGTCTACCTTGGTTCTATCTAATCCCTTGAATAAGCATGAGTAATCTATCTCATCATCATCACTAGACTCATCCTCACTTTAAGAATCATAAGTACTAGTATGAGTGCTTACTTTCTTCTCTCTTGCCATGAGGCAAGTGTGACGCTCGTTGGGGAAGAGGGATGACTTGTTGAAGGCGGTGGCGGCGAGTCCTTCATTGTCAGAGTCGGAGGAGGAACAATCCGAATCCCACTCCTTTCCGATATGTGCCTCGCCCTTGGCCTTCTTGTAATGCTTCTTCTTCTCCCTCTTGTTCCCTTGGTCCTGATCACTATCATTGTCGGGACAGTTAGCAATAAAATGACCAAGCTTACCGCATTTGAAGCATGAGCGCTTCCCCTTGGCTTTGGTCTTGCTTGGCTGCCCCTTGCGACCTTTAAGCGCCGTCTTGAAGCGCTTAATGATGAGGGCCATCTCCTCATCATTGAGCCCGGTCGCGTTAACTTGCGCCACCTTGCTTGGTAGCGCCTCCTTGCTCCTTGTTGCCTTGAGAGCAATGGGTTGAGGCTCATGAATAGGACCGTTCAACGCGTCGTCCACGTATCTTGCCTCCTTGATCATCATTCGCCCGCTTACGAACTTCCCAAGAACTTCTTCGGGCGACATCTTGGTGTACCTGGGATTTTCATGTATATTGTTCACCAAATGAGGATCAAGAACGGTAAATGACCTTAGCATTAGGCGGACGACATCGTGGTCCGTCCATCGCGTGCTCCCGTAGCTCCTTATTTTGTTGATAAGGGTCTTGAGCCGGTTGTATGTTTGGGTTGGCTCCTCGCCCCTTATCATCGCGAACCGTCCAAGCTCGCCCTCCACCAACTCCATTTTGGTGAGCAAGGTGACGTCGTTCCCCTCATGAGAGATCTTGAGGGTGTCCCAGATCTGCTTGGCATTGTCCAAGTCGCTCACCTTGTGATACTCGTCCCTGCACAAAGAGGCTAGCAACACAGTAGTAGCTTGTGCATTTTTATGAATCTGTTCATTAATAAACACAGGGCTATCCGAGCTATCAAATTTCATTCCACTTTCCACAATCTCCCAAATGCTTGGATGGAGAGAAAACAGGTGAGTACGCATTTTGTGGCTCCAAAATCCGTAGTCCTCTCCATCAAAGTGAGGGGGCTTGCCAAGTGGAATGGGGAGCAATTGAGCATTTGAGCTATGCGGGATGCGCGAATAATCGAAAGAAAAGTTTGAGTTAACCATCTTTCGTCTATCGTAGTCGTCGTCGTCGTCCTTTTGGGAGGAGGAAGATTCGTCGCTGTCGTAGTAGACAATTTCCTTGATGCGCCTTGTCTTCTTCTTCCTTCCGTCTTTTCTTTTGTGGCCCGAGCCTGAGTCGGTGGGCCAGTCATCATTGGGCTCGTTGACGAAGGACTCCTTCTCCTTGTCGTTGATCACCATCCCCTTGCCTTTAGGATCCATCTCTTCGGGCGGTTAGTCCCTTTCTTGAAGAGACCGGCTCTGGTACCAATTGAGAGCACCTAGAGGGGGGGTGAATAGGTGATCCTGTAGAACTTCAAAAACTTAAGCCACAAAACTTGGTTAATTGTTAGCACAGTAATTTGCCAAGTGGCTAGAGAAGGATCTCAACACAACAAAATAACCAAGAGATATCAATCACAGAGATGGCACAGTGGTTATCCCGTGGTTCGGCCAAGACCAACGCTTGCCTACTCCACGTTGTGGCATCCCAACGGACGAGGGTTGCAATCAACCCCTCTCAAGCGGTCCAAAGACCAACTTGAATACCACGGTGTTGCTTTGCTTTTCTTAATCCCGCTTGCGAGGAATCTCCACAGCTTGGAGCCTCTCGCCCTTACAAAAGATGTTCACAAAGAATCACGGAGCAAGGGAGGGATTAGCAACTCACACACGACACAAAGATCACAGCGAATACGCACACACAAAACCCAGACTTGAGCTCAAGAGACTAGCACACTAGAAGGGAGCTCAAATCACTAGAATGTCGAACAAGTGCGCACGAATGAAGTGCGAGTGATCAATAATGCTCAAAGGATGCGTAGTTTCTTCCTCCATGCGCCTAGGGGCCCCTTTTATAGCCCCAAGGCAGCTAGGAGCCGTTGAGCGCAAATCTGGAAGGCCATTCTTGCCTTCTGTCATCGGGTGCACCGGATAGTCCGGTGCACACCGGACACTGTCCGGTGCCAGATTTCTTTCCTTAAATGTCGAAGCCGACCATTGGCAGACTTGGAGCCGTTGGCGCACCGGACATGTCCGGTGCACACCGGACAGTCCGGTGCCATCTTCTAGCCGTTGGCTCGGCCACGTGTCCCGCGTAGATTGCCCGGCCGACCGTTGGCTCACCGGACAGTCCGGTGCACACCGGACAGTCCGGTGCACACCGGACAGTCCGATGAATTTTAGCCGTACGTCGTCAGCGAATTCCCGAGAGCGGCCACTTCGCTCGAGCCAGCCTGGCGCACCGGACACTGTCCGGTGCACCACCGGACAGTCCGGTGCTCCCAGACTCAGCAGAGTCTTGGCTGCTCGAGCCAAGACAATTCCAATTCGATTTTTCCTGTTTCCAGCACTTAGACACAATATATTAGTCCATAAACAATATACTAAGTCCGAGAAACATACCTTTATCCTTGATTTGTACTTTGTCCACCATTTTACACTTAAGCATTCGTGTTGGACACTAAATCACCAAAATACTTAGAAATGGCCCAAGGGCACATTTCCCTTTCAGCTACTTACCATGGCTTCAAGCTTTATCAAATGGACGTGAAGAGTGCCTTCCTCAATGGACCAATCAAGGAAGAGGTCTATGTTGAGCAACCTCCAGGCTTTGAAGATAGTGAGTACCCTAACCATGTTTATAAACTCTCTAATGCGCTTTATGGGCTCAAGCAAGCCCCAAGAGCATGGTATGAATGCCTTAGAGATTTTCTTATCACTAATGGATTCAAAGTCGGAAAGGACGATCCTACTTTATTTACCAAAACTCTTGACAATGATTTGTTTGTATGCCAAATTTATGTTGATGATATCATATTTGGGTCTACTAACGAATCTACATGTGAAGAATTTAGTAGGATCATGACACAAAAATTCGAGATGTCTATGATGGGGGAGTTGAAGTACTTCTTGGGATTTCAAGTGAAGCAACTCCAAGAGGGCACCTTCCTAAGCCAAACAAAGTATACTCAAGATATTCTAAGCAAGTTTGGGATGAAGGATGCCAAGCCCATCAAGACACCCATGAGAACCAATGGGCATCTTGACCTCGACACGGAAGGTAAATCCGTCGATCAAAAGGTATACCGGTCGATGATAGGCTCTTTACTCTATTTATGTGCATCTCGACCGGATATTATGCTTTCCGTATGCATGTGTGCAAGATTCCAAGCCGACCCTAAGGAAGCACACCTTACGGCCGTAAAACGAATCTTGAGATATTTAGTTTATACTCCTAAGTTTGGGCTTCGGTATCCTAGAGGATCCACTTTTGATTTAATTGGCTATTCGGATGCCGATTGGGCGGGGTGTAAGATCAATAGAAAGAGCACATCGGGGACTTGCCAGTTCTTGGGAAGATCCTTGGTGTCATGGGCTCAAAGAAGCAAAATTCTGTAGCTCTTTCTACTGCCGAAGCCGAGTACATTGCCGCAGGCCATTGTTGCGCGCAACTACTTTGGATGAGGCAAACCCTTAGGGACTATGGTTACAAATTAACCAAAGTTCCTCTTCTATGTGATAATGAGAGTGCAATCTGCATGGCGGATAATCCCGTTGAGCATAGCCGCACTAAACACATAGCCATTCGGTATCACTTCTTAAGGGATCACCAACAAAAGGGAGATATCGAGATTGCTTACATTAACACTAAAGATCAATTAGCCGATATCTTTACCAAGCCACTAGACGAACAAACCTTTAACTAACTTAGGCATGAGCTAAATATTCTTGATTCAAGAAATTTCTTTTGATGTCTTGCACATATAGCTCATAAGTATACCTTTGATCATGTCTCCTTTATATATGCTATGACTAATGTGTTTTCAAGTGAATTTCAAACCAAGTCATAGGTATATTGAAAGGGAATTGGAGTCTTCGGCGAAGACAAAGGCTTCCACTCCGTAACTCATCCTTCGCCGTCGCTCCGAGCATCTCTCCGTCTTTGGTATAATCTTCACTCATGTTTTATTTGCCAAAGGGGAGAAAGTAGTGTTACTAAGGGCTTATATTTCATTCTAAGTATCCGTTTTTGGCGATTCATGCCAAAGGGGGAGAAAGTATTAGCCCAAAGCAAAAGGACCGCACCACCACCTAATTTTAAAAACTAATGATTTTTCAATTGGTAAATTTCAAATTGGTATCTTATTGTGTTCAAAAGGGGGAGAAAGTAGTATTTTCAAAATCGATATCTTAAAACCCTCTTGAACACTAAGAGGAGGATTTCATTTAGGGGGAGTTTTGTTTAGTCAAAGGAAAAGCATTTGAAACAGGGGGAGAAAATTTCAAATCTTGAAAATGCTTCGCAAAATCTTATTCATTTACCTTTGACTATTTGCAAAAGAACTTTGAAAAGAATTTACAAAAGAATTTTCAAAACAAAACATGTGGTGCAAGCGTGGTCCAAAATGTTAAAAATAAAAGAAACAATCCATGCGTATCTTATAAGTATTCATATTGACTCAATTCCAAGTAACCTTTGCACTTACATTATGCAAAATAGTTCAATTATGCACTTCTATATTTGCTTTGGTTTGTGTTGGCATCAATCACCAAAAATGGAGAGATTGAAAGGGAATTAGGCTTACACCTATTTCCTAATTGATTTTGGTGGTTGAATTGTCCAACACAAATAATTGGACTAACTAGTTTGCTCTAGTCTATAAGTTATATAGGTGCCAAAGGTTCACATTAAGCCAATAATAAGACCAAGAAATGGGTTCAACAAAGAGAGCAAGGGATAACCGAAGGCTGCCCTGGTCTGGCGCACCGGACTGTCCGGTGTGCCACCGGACAGTGTCCGGCGCACCAGGGAACTCGACGTCCAACTCTTCACCTTTGGGATTTTTCAGATGGCTCCGCTATAATTCACCGGACTGTCCGGTGCACCACCGGACAGTGTCCGGTGCTCCAGAGGAGAGCAACTCTGAACTTGCTAGCTTCGGGAATCCGCTCCGCTATAATTCACCGGACATGTCCGGTGCACACCGGACTGTCCGGTGAACCAGCGGAGCAACGACTACTTCGCGCCAACAGTCGACTGCAACGCATTAAATGCGCGCCAGCGCGCGCAGAGGAGCAGAGCACGCGCGGGTGGCACACCGGACAGTCTACAGTACTTGTCCGGTGAGCCACCGGACAGCCAGGCGGGCCCACACGTCAGAACTCCAACGGTCGGAACCCAACAGCCTGGTGACGTGGCTGGCGCACCGGACAGTGTCCGGTGGCGCACCGAACTGTCCGGTGCGCCATGCGACAGCAGCCTCCACCAAACAGCTAGTTTGGTGGTTGGGGCTATAAATACCCCAACCACCCCCACATTCAAGTCATCCAAGTTTTCCACCTTCCAACCACTTACAAGAGCTAGGCATTCAATACAAGACACACCAAAGTGATCAAATCCTCTCCCAATTCCACACAAGGCTTTAGTGATTAGTGAGAGAGATTTGTTGTGTTCTTTTGAGCTCTTGCGCTTGGATTGCTTCTTTTTCTCATTCGTTCTTGCGATCAACTCAATTGTAAACAAGGCAAGAGACACCAATTGTGTGGTGGTCCTTGTGGGAACTTTGTGTTCCAATTGATTGAGAAGAAAAGCTCACTCGGTCCGAGGGACCGTTTGAGAGAGGGAAAGGGTTGAAAGAGACCCGGTCTTTGTGACCACCTCAACGGGGAATAGGTTTGCGAGAACCGAACCTCGGTAAAACAATCCGTGTGTCACACTCTTTATTCGCTTGCGATTTGTTTTGCGCCCTCTCTCTCTGACTCGATTATATTTCTAACGCTAACCCGGCTTGTAGTTGTGATTAAGTTTGCAAATTTCAGATTCGCCCTATTCACCCCCTCTAGGCGACTTTCAACATCCAACCAAAGATTTTATGTCAGCATGAAGACCACTAGAGATTGTACACATGGACTTATTTGGACCAGCATCATAAGCAAGTGGGGCAACTTTTCTTGTCTTGTGATAGTAGATGGCCATTCAAGATAAACTTGGGTGTTCTTACTTCATGACAAGACCAAAGTTGCATCCACATTCAGAAATTTGCTGAGAAAGAAAAATGAGTTTGAAGTGAAGATAAAAAAGATCAGAAGTGATAATAAAAAGGAGTTTGCTAACACAAACATAGAGAAATATTGTAATGTTAAATGTGAAACATCTGCCATAATATATTATTGATGAGTTATTTATTATGCATGATAAGATCACTTTGTTTAATTGGAACATGGAGCGTCACCTGGGAAAACAGTGCTACCACAATACTATTATGCATTTGGTCTTGGTTAATTAATTAGAGAAGCTAGTGTGTGAGAATCTTACCCAAAAGGGGAAAGCGGGGACGAGTTGCTCAAGTACAGAGCGGTTCTTGGACTGATCTGTCTATGACAACATTTCGAACGAGGAATTCTTACCACCTCTGCATGGAACTATAACGAGTTTTGTCATACTAGGGAAACTTTATAAAGGTCTCATAGTGGATCCCCAACTATTCACCTTGGAAGTGTCTACAAGCCTTGCAAATTTGGGCTAAAATGGATACATGACTTGTGAATTAAGACGTGCGACCTCTGAAGAGTGTAAAACTGATATATCAGTCATGCTCATGGTTACAAGCGGCTTAGACCCTCACATGATTAATATATGGAAGTAAATTTAACCTGACATGCATGTGGTTAGTTTATGGGTAACAATTTAATTATGATCCTTTCTCTAATTGGTTGGTATTTACTTATACCTAGTAATTGCTAATAAAAGTTTGACCAACTTAATTAAAAGCTAATGCTTAGCTTCAAACATTTTCTTGGTACGCCTTACACTACACTTTTTCCTACACACTTGCTAAGCTCCCACCGTAAGTGAGCTCTCCCTTACGAGATTTGTTCAGAATTAGGTCAACACGAGAAAGACTACTATGGAGAGTTTGAGGAGGTGTTGGCTATCGTCGCTTCGGTCAACCTTGAAAGGAAAATGTGCCTTGGGCCATTTGTATATTGTTTTGGTGATTAAATGCACAACACATCATGTTTACACTAACATAAGCAATGAGCATAGGAAAATGAAGCAAATTGAGAATTATAAGGATAAATTGCAAACTCTACAACCCTGGAGAAACAAAGGTATGATTCTAGCAATTGGTAAATTGTTTCTGGTACTAACTATGTTCTACTAAGTGCTATGGAACTTATCAAACCGAGAGAAGTTCAAATGGAGAAGTTTGGTTAAGTCTAGCCAAACTTGCACCAGCCAAACCGTGAGCAAATTTGGATTTTCTACCTCTTTTAACAAGGATAAATCATTTGCTACCAAAGACTCTAAAATATGAAACATTTGGCTTTTTACCGGTGAGGAGTTCATACGATGTCTTCTTGAGGATTCGGTGAAGGTAGAGACTGTTGATGGCGTAGCAAGCGGTGTTGATTGCTTCCGCCCAAAACCGGTCTGAAGTCTTGTACTCATCAAGCATGGTCCTCACCATGTCAAGTAGAGTTCTATTCTTCCTCTCCACTACACCATTTTGTTGTGGTGTGTAGGGAGAAGAGAACTCATGTTTGATGCCCTCATCCTCAAGGAAGCCTTCTATTTGTGAGTTCTTGAACTCCGTCCCGTTGTTGCTTCTAATCTTTTTGATCCTTAAGCCGAACTCATTTTGAGCCCGTCTCAAGAATCCCTTCAATGTCTCTTGGGTTTGTGATTTTTCCTATAAAAAGAACACCCAAGTGAAGCGAGAATAATCATCCACAATAACTAGACAGTACTTACTCCCGTCGATGCTTATGTAAGCTATCGAGCCGAATAGGTCCATGTGGAGTAGCTCAAGCGGCCTGTCGGTCGTCATGATGTTCTTGTGTGGATGATGAACACCAACTTGCTTCCCTGCTTGACATGCGCTACAAATCATGTCTTTCTCAAAATGAACATTTGTTAGTCCCAAAATGTGCTCTCCCTTTAGAAGCTTATGAAGATTCTTCATCCCAACGTGGGCTAGTCGGCGATGTCAGAGCCAACCCATGTTAGTCTTAGCAATTAAGCAAGTGTCGAGTTCAGCTCTATTAAAATCAACTAAGTATAGCTGACCCTCTAACACTCCCTTAAATGCTACTGAATCATCACTTCTTATAAAGACATTAACACCTATATCCGTAAAAAGACAATTGTAGCCCATTTTGCATAATTGAGAAACACAAAGCAAGTTGTAATCTAAAGAATCTACAAGAAAAACATTGGAAATGGAATGGTCAGGTGATATAGCAATTTTACCAAGTCCTTTGACCAAACTTTGATTTCCATCCCCGAATGTGATAGCTCTTTGGGGATCATGGTTTTTCTCGTAGGAGGAGAACATCATTTTCTCCCCAGTTATGTGGTTTGTGCACCCGCTATCAATGATCCAACTTGAGCCCCCGGATGCATAAACCTACAAAACAAGTTTAGGCCTTGTTCTTAGGTACCCAAACGGTCTTGGGTCCTTTGACATTAGAAACAAGCACCTTGGGTACCCAAACACAAGTCTTTGACCCCTTGTGTTTGCCCCCAACATATTTGGCAACTACTTTGCCTGATTTGTTAGTGAGCAAATAAGAAGCATCAAAAGTCTTAAATGAAATATTAGGTTCATTTGATGCTGTAGGAGATTTCTTTTTAGGCAATTTAACATGGGTTGATTGCTTAGAGCTAGATGCCTCACTCTTATACATAAAAGCATGATGAGAGCCAGAGTGACTTCCTAGAGTGAATTCTCCTAATTTTGTGCTCGGGATAACCAGCAGGATATAAAATGTAACCCTCGTTATCCTGAGCCATGGGAGCCTTGCCCTTAACAAAGTTAGACAATCTTTTAGGGGCATTAAGCTTGACATTGTCTCCCTTTTGGAAGCCAATGCCATCCTTAATGTCAGGGCGTCTCCCACTATAGAGCATGCTTCTAGCAAATTTAAATTTTTCATTTTCTAAGTCATGCTCATTAATTTTAGCACTAAGTTGAGCTATGTGATCATTTTGTTGTTTAATTAAAGCTAGGTGATCATGAATAGCATCAACATTAATATCTCTACATCTAGTACAAATAGTAATATGCTCAATGGTAGATGTAGAGGGTTTGCAAATATTTAGTTCATCAATCTTAGTATGTAAAATAGCATTCTCATTCTTAAGATTGGAAATAACATCATTGCAAACATTTAAATCTTTAGCCTTAGCAATTAATTTTTCATTCTCAATTTTAAGACTAGAGAGAGATGCATTCAATTTGTCAATCTTAGTAATCAAACTAGTATTATCATTTTTAAGACTAACAATTGAATCATCACAAACATCTAACTTCTCAACCTTAGCAATTAATTTGGCATTTTCATTTCTAAGGTTTGAGATAACATCATGGCAAGTGCTTAGCTCACTAGTCAATTTTTCACACTTTTCTACTTCCTGAGCATAAGCATTTTTAACCTTAACATGCTTATTATTTTCTTTAATTAGGAAGTCCTCTTGGCTATCCAAGAGTTCATCCTTCTCATGAATAGCTCCTATTAATTCATTTAATTTTTCCTTTTGTTGCATGTTGAGGTTGGCAAAAAGAGCAAGCAAATTATCCTCATCATCACTAGAGTTATCCTCATCACTAGATGTTGCATATTTAGTGGAGGCTCTAGATTTTACCTTCTTTTTGTCGTCCCTTGCCATGAGGCACTTGTGGCCGACGTTGGGGAAGAAGAGACCCTTGTTGACGGCGATGTTTGCGGCGTCCTCGTCGGAGGAGGAGTCGGTGGAGCTCTCATCGGAGTCCCACTCCCGGCAAACATGGGCATCGCCGCCCTTCTTATAATACTTCTTCTTCTCCTTCCCTTCTTGTCGTCGCCCCTGTCACTAGAAATAGGACATTTTGCTATAAAGTGACCGGGCTTACCACACTTGTAGCAAACCTTCTTGGAACGGGGCTTATAATCTCTCCCCTTCCTTTGCTTGAGGATTTGGCGAAAGCTTTTGATGATTAAAGCCATCTCCTCATTGTCGAGCTTGGAGGCGTCGATGGGGAGCCTACTTGATGTAGACTCTTCCTTCTTCTCCTCCGTCATTTTGAAGGCGACAGGTTGCACCTCGGGTGTGGAGGTGGCACCTCGCTCGATAATTTGTTTGGAGCCTTTGATCATTAACTCAAAGCTCACAAACTTTCCTATCACTTCCTCGGGAGACATTAGTTTATATCTAGGATCACCACTAATTAATTGAACTTGAGTAGGGTTAAGAAAAACGAGTGATCTAAGAATAACCTTGACCATTTCATGGTCATCCCATTTGGTGCTCCCGAGGTTGCGCACTTGGTTGACCAAGGTCTTGAGCCGGTTGTACATGGCTTGTGGCTCCTCTCCTTGGTTGAGCATAAATCGACCGAGCTCCCCCTCGATCATTTCTTGCTTGGTGATCTTGGTCACCTCGTCTCCTTCGTGCGCGGTCTTGAGCACGTCCCAAATCTCTTTGGCACTCTTCAACCCTTGCACCTTATTATAGTCCTCTCGACTTAGAGAGGCGAGGAGTATAGTAGTGGCTTGGGAGTTGCAGTACCGGATTTGGGCTACCTCGTCCGAGTCATAGCCTTCATCCCTCATAGATGGTTCATGCGCTCCAAATTCAACAATGTCCCAAATGCTAGCGTGGAGTGAGGTTAGATGGTGCCTCATTTTATCACTCCACATACAATAATCTTCACCGTTAAAACCGGTGGTTTGCCTAGTGGGACGGAAAGTAAAGGAGTGTGTTTGGAAATGCGAGGATAGCGTAAGGGGATCTTACTAAACTTCTTGCGCTCATGGCGCTTAGAAGTGACAGACGGCGCATCGGAGCCGGAGGTGGAAGGCGACGAAGAGTCGGTCTCGTAGTAGACCACCTTCTTCATTTTCTTCTTCTCGTCGCCACTCCGGTGTGACTTGACGCGGGGAGGTGATTCCTCCCTTTTGTTACCGGACTCTCCCGATGGAGTTTTCCCGTGGCTTGTGGCGGACTTCTCGTCGGTCACCATCTCCTTCTTGGCGTGAGCTCCTGACATAACTTCGAGCGGTTAGGCTCTAATGAAGTATCGGGCTCTGATACCAATTGAAAGTCGCCTAGAGGGGGTGAATAGGCAAATCTGAAATTTATAAAGTTTAAGCACAACTACAAGCCGGGGTTATAGCGTTAGAAATATAATCGAGTCCGAAAGAGAGGGCGAAAAACAAATCACAAGCAAATAGCGAGAGTGACACGATGATTTGTTTTACCGAGGTTCGGTTCTTACAAACCTACTCCCCATTGAGGTGGTCACAAAGACCGGGTCTCTTTCAACCATTTCCCTCTCTCAAACGGTCACTTAGACCGAGTGAGCCTCTCTTCTCAATCAATTGGGACACTTAGTCCCCGCAAGGACCACCACACAATTGGTGTCTCTTGCTTTGATTACAAAGAACTTGGGAACAAGAATTGGGGAAGAAGAAAAGCGATCCAAGCGCAAGAGCTCAAAAGAACATGGCAAATTTCTCTCTTCTAGTCACTATTGCTTTGAGTGGAATTGGACTTGGAGACATTTTGATTCACTCTAATTGTGTCTTATATTGAATGCACTAGCTCTTGTATTGAATGTGTTGGCTGAAAACTTGGATGCCTTGAAGTGGTGGTGGTGGTTGGGGGTATTTATAGCCACAACCACCAAAGTGGCCGTTGGGGAAGGCTGCTGTCGAAGGGCGCACCGGACAGTCCGGTGCGCCAGCCACGTCACCCAACCGTTAGGGTTCGATCGTTGGAGCTCTGACATGTGGGGCCACCAGACAGTCCGGTGGTGCACCGGACAGGTCCTGTTCACTGTCCGGTGCGCCTTCTGGCGCCTGCTCTGACTCTGCGCGCGCAGTCCGCACTGTTCACTGTTCACTGTACACTTTTGCAGTCGACCATTGGCGCTGTAGCCGTTACTCCGCTTGGCACACCGGACAGTCCGGTGCTACACCGGACATTCCGGTGAATTATAGCGGAGAGGCAATCCCAGAAACCCGAAGGTGGCAAGTTCGGAGTTGATCTCCCTGGTGGACCGAACTCTGTCCGGTGGCACACCGGATAATCTGGTGCGCCAGACCAGGGCAGCCTTCGGTTGTCTTTTGCTCTTTTTATTTGAACCCTTTCTTGGACTTTTTATTGGTTTGTGTTGAACCTTTGGCACCTGTAGAACTTATAATCTAGAGCAAACTAGTTAGTCCAATTATTTGTGTTGGGCAATTCAGCCACCAAAATCATTTAGGAACATGTTTGACCCTATTTCCCTTTCAGCTGCCATACACACTAACCAAAACAAAACAAATATACATTATGTACATAATAAACAACTAGCTGAATGCCCGTGCGTTGCAACAGGAATATATAATACCAGTATACTACGATAACTTATATACAAAATGTGTGTTATACCATTATGAGAAAACGTTTCATAATCAATTTGTGATTCTGGCCATACAAAAATTTTGTTATTTATAATTTATCTGTTTCACCACTACATTGCAACCATCAGTATCATGCAGACTTCGATATATGTCACGATTTGCATGGTCTCATCATTGGAGAGCACGTTCCACACATACCGTAAGAAATTCCCTCGTACATCATTAGTCATTAGACACGTACCACCATATGCTTTTGCTTAAACAAAAAGGCAAGTGTGTGTTTGCAAAGAAAATTAAAGGCAAGCCGGCATAAAAGCTACCCCAACGGTGGCGAGGATGACGAACTGGTCATTGTTGTCGGTCCTCCTCTGCGTCACCTCTGGCGCCAAGATGACGCTACAATCCTCGATATAGTAGTTGTCGAACGCGCGCGACATACCGAGTACTAATGACTCTTGGCTGGGCTGTAAAACGAAGTGCACCCCGGGCTCATCAGCACGGTAGTACCCCTGGCCGTTGCACCACCGGATGCGCTACTCCTCTACATACATCGTGTTCGAGGACACTCATACAACGTTAGCAACGGCCATCGTATCAGCGCACAAGAATTCATGGCCAGTCAATAGCGACTTACGTGGCAGGTTGGGCTTCAAGTGGACGATGAGCTGGACGACGTGATGGCGTCGTTGTCGAATGCGGTGCCCAGAACAACCCGAGAGTCGCCAACGTTGGCGACGACCATGAGGTCCCTCTGCTTGATGATGGACAGCGCGGAGCAGCCGCTCTGCACCGTGTCCAAGCGGCGGCTGCACCGGAGCTTGTCGTACATAGCGGCACAAGCAGCCACGTAGGACTGTTTCTAGAGGTCGAACTGGCAGTCGCCAAGTTTCTTCTTGTCATCGATGAGCGACCCCAACGCGAGTGCCTCCTGCTAATGGTGTTTGTGAAAGCATCTAGGCCCCTCGTTGGTTTTAGTGATTAATGACAACGTAATGTTATATGTGACTAACGTGTGTTTTGCAGAGACAAATGGTAAGTTAGGTCGCATGACAGGTAGAAGTACTACAACCGTGAAAACAATCCCAGAGATAAGAACTCGAAGCGACGGCTAAAACGACGAAACAAAAGGTGAAGGACTATGGAGTCCGAGTGTCAAGGAGATGTGGACACTCGCGATTTAGTTAGGTCTTTTATTCTCTTTTAGCCGTACTATAAAGAGGGGTTGTCGATGAGTAGTTTGACCAAGAGAGTTCGAGTGTAGTGTTGCTGCACAATCACACTCACATACAGTGCTAGGTGTCACTCCAGAACTCACTCACAAGTTAGAACGAAAATCGATTTGAAAAACAGCTGAAAAACATGAAGTAGGATTTTTGGCCCTGGGGCACCGGACTGTCCGGTGCACCCTCTGCCAGGTGGGGCCAGGCTGGCCCGGGGAAGATCCTTTCCCACGCAGAAACCCGAGAGCGCAGGTTTCATAGTTGAATTTTAGTGGCGCACCGGACAGCGCACCGGACATCGCACCGGACTGTCCGGTGTGCCATGAGTCCAACGGCTAACTGTCAGAACTAGCCGTTGGAAACGACCGTTGGCGCACCGGTGGCGCACCGTTGGCGCACCGGTGGCGCACCGGACTGTCCGGTGCGCCAGTGCGCAGGAAAATGCCTGTAACGGCTAGTTGGTGGGTGAGGGCTATTTATACCCCCTCCACCCACCATATTCAATGTCTTGCACCCCACATTTATTCCAGCACATTGCTAGAGCATTGCAAGCACCAAAAGCCTAGTGAGGAGATTAGAGAATCTTAATCCGCGTTTGTTCCTCATTAGCGCTAGCGAGAGCCACCTAGAGCACACACCACTTGCATTAGGCTTCTCTTGGTCAAGCGAAAGTCTACGGCTTGTTACTCTTGGTGATCGGCATCACCTAGACGGCTTGGTGGCGTTGGGAGCTCGGTGATCACCGTGAAGATCTTGTTGGTGACTCGACTCAAGTTTGTAAGCGGTCTCGAGGGATCCACCGCGCCGGAGTGGCAAAGGATCATCTCGTAGTAAGCACTTGGTTCTTGCGAGGACCAAGGGGGAGCGATACCCTTGCGCGGGTGCTCCAACGAGGACTAGTGGAGAGTGCCGACTCTTCGATACCTCGGGAAAAATTGGAGGAGTCTTCTAAACTTTGCTTTACATTCCGCACTTAATTCAAGCACTTTTCATTGTGTATTTGTTTAGCAAGTATTTGAAGTATTGTCTTAGCATTGTTGTATTTCTAGTATTATTATCTTAGTGCTAGTTGTTGGGGTGAAGTTGGGCTCTTGCTTAGTTCTTGTTTAGCTTTTAATTAGTGTTGATTTTTAGAAAAGCCCAATTCACCCCCCCCTCTTGGGCATCGTGATCCTTTCAATTGGTATCAAAGCCTTGTTTCTCTTAGATTAGCTTAACCGCTAAGAGTTACGATGTCCGGTGGGGATGGACCTCCTCCCGTTTTTGATGGTGACGATTTTCCTTATTGGAAAATTCGTATGGAAGCATATTTAGAGGCTATAGACATTGGTGTCTATAAAGCCGCCACACAAGGATTCCCCGAACCTAGAGATCCCACAAATCTTGTAGGTGATGAGTTCAATTATGAGAAATGGAATGCTAAGGCCAAAAACACCCTTTTTAGAGGCCTTTGCAAAGATGTGTTCAATAGAGTAAGAAATCATAAAAATGCTCATGATTTGTGGATGGACATTTGTGCTCTACACGAAGGAACTAGAAGTGAGCGTGAGGAGAGATATCACATAGCCATGAGAAAGTTAAATTCTTTTGAAATGCTTGCTAATGAAAATGCAAATGCTATGTACTCACGTCTCAATATTCTTGTAGAGGAAGTTAATGGATTGGGGCTTACTCAAATCTCACAACCGGATGTTGTGAGGAAGATTCTCAGTGTCCTCCCAATAGACAAATATGGACACATTGTCACTTTGCTACATCAAATGGATCTTTCAGTTACCACACCTACACAGATTTTGGGAAAGATCAATGCCCATGAGATGTACATGCACATCAACGACAAAGAAGAATCATCTTTCAAAAGAAAGGATTTGGCTCTCAAAGCAAATCATGAAAGAAAAGGAAAAGCAAAAATACAAGTTGAGGAAGAATCCTCAAGTGATGATGACCTTGATGCAAACATTGCCTTGATGGTAAAGAAGACCACCAAGATGTTGAAGAAGCTAAATAGAGAAGGCATCAAATTTGATTCAAGAAAGAAGAAATTCTTTTCCAACAAAATAAAGCCCATTTCTGAGATGGATTGCTACAACTGTGGTGAGCTCGGTCATCTTGCTCATTAATGTAACAAGCCCAAAGAATAAGTTCAAGGGCAAGAAAGAAGATGACAGCGATGATGAAAAGAAGGAAAAGAAATTCTTCAAGAGGAAGGATGGGAAGCAAAAGAGGTTCCACAAGAAGAAGAATGGAAAGGCATATATTGTTGGTGACTGGCTCACCGACATTGAATCATCAAGTGGATCTTCTTCAAGTGAAGAAGAGAATGATGAAAAAGTTGCCGCCATCGCCGGGGACTTCTCTTCACCACCACCATCGCCATCATCGACTTCTCACCTATGCCTCATGGCTAGAGGTGAACGGAAGGTACAAAATGATATTAATATTACTGATGATAGTGATAGTGATAGTGATGAGGAATTTGCTTCACCTTCATATGATGAACTAGCTGACTTGCTTAAAGAATATACTCAAATTATTAGAAAGTCAAAAGCTAAATGTGATAGGTTGAAAAATGAAAATGAATCTTTAAATGCCAAATATGACGTAGTTATGAAAGCTAGTGATGAAATAAAAGAAGAAAATAAAACTATGTCATCAACTGTAAATGAGCTCACAATCTCCCTAAAAGATGCTAAGGATAAATGTGACAAATTAAATGAAGCTAATAGGGAGTTGCAAAATAGACTAGTAAAAATCAAGGAAGACTATACTCAAATTAAATTTGATCATGACAATCTTCTTGTTGAAAATGAACTTTTATCTTGCAAAACACATGAGGCTATTAACCCTGTTGTTAAGATTGATGTAGCAACCTCATGTGATGATTTGAGTCAAGAAGGGCAAACTAGTCTACATGCTGAATTGACTGAAAAAGTTGAAGTCCTGACTTTAGACAACCAAAAATTGAAGAAATACTTGACTGATGCAACTACTAGAGGAAAGGTTGCTATTGAGAACAATGATTTCAACAATGAGTTGGCAGTGGATAATCAAAGGCTTAAAATGAGGTCAAGAAACTAAAAAGTGAAAATGAACATCTTGCAACAAGTGTGCAAAAGTTCAACAAGGGTCAATACCTCCAAAATGAGCTGCTTATGAACACTGTCATGAAAAACAACAAGAGTGGTATTGGATACAATGCTTTTGTGCAAAAGAAAGCTACCACTCAATACAAGCCAAAGCAGACTCACAAGCCTATCAAATGCTTTGAGTGTGGAAATGAAGGTCATTTTGCCCACAACTGCAAAGCCAAACCACCAACTCCCTTGCCTAAGCACTCAAGACCATTTGCTTTCAATGCTCATTATGTTCTAAGAAAGGTTGCAAATGGAAAGGTCAAAGTTACATTCCTAGGTCCACCAAACAAGAGTAGACCTAGACAAATTTGGGTTGCAAAGTCCTTGATTGAGAGAGTCACTGGTCCTATGCAATATAGGGCCCTCAAAACTCAAGCTTGAATTGTCTGTGGATGTAGGTGAACTACAAGACCGGTGGGAGCCATTGGGTTATTGACAGTGGATGCACACAACATATGACAGGCAACCCACGGATGTTCACCTCACTTGATGAGAATGTTGATGGACAAGATAAAATCACATTTGGAGACAATTCAAAAGGAAAAGTGCAAGGACTTGGCAAGGTGGCAATCTCAAATGATTTATCAATATCAAATGTTCTCTTAGTTGCACCTTTGAGCTTCAATTTATTATCAGTGGGTCAACTCTGTGATCTTGAACTTCAATGATTATTCACTCCAACAGAGGTTGTTGTAACAAAGATGGATGATGAATCAATGGTGTTCAAGGGATTTAGATACAACAACATCTACTTAGTGGATTTCACTTCAGAAGATGCAGACTTAAGAACTTGCCTCTTCACCAAAGCTTCACTTGGATGGCTTTGGCATAGGAGGCTTGCACATGTTGGGATGAGCACACTCAAGAAGGTATTAGAGAAAGACATGGTTAGAGGATTAAAGGATGTGGTGTTTGAAAAAGACAAGCCATGTAGTGCATGTCAAGCTGGAAAGCAAGTTGCTAATACACATCCTAAAAGCTTTCATGTCAACATCAAGGCCACTGGAACTACTTCATATGGATTTATTTGGACCTACAAATTATGTAAGTGCCGGTGGCAACCTCTACTGTCTAGTGATTGTTGATGACTTCTCAAGATACACTTGGGTGTTCTTTCTTCATGACAAATCTGAAGTTGCATCTATATTCAAGAAGTTTGCCAAGAAAGCACAAAATGAATTTGATTGCAAGATCAAGAAGATTAGAAGTGATAATGGCAAAGAATTTGACAACACCAACATTCATGAGTACTGTGATGAAATTGGGATCAAGCATGAAGTATCTGCAACATATACACCTCAACAAAATGGAGTTGTTGAAAGGAAAAATAGGACCTTGATCACTCTTGCGAGAACAATGATTGATGAGTATAATACACCGGAGAGGTTTTGGGCCAAAGCTGTCAACACTGCTTGTTATGCATCAAACAGGCTATTTCCTCACCGGCTACTTGCGAAGACTCCCTATGAACTCCTGAATGGGAAAAAGCCAGACGTCTCCTTCTTCCGGGTGTTTGGGTGCAAATGCTACATCTACAAGAAACGCCATCACCTAGGGAAGTTTCAAAGAAGTTGTGATATTGGTTTTCTTTTGGGTTATTCATTAAAATCCAAAGCATATCGAGTATTCAACCACGCCACTGACGTGGTAGAAGAAACATATGATGTGGAATTTGATGAGACTAATGGCTCCCAAGGAGCACTTGAAAATCTTGATGATGTAGGTGATGAGCCACTTAGGGAAGCAATGAAGAACATGCCTATTGGAGCTATCAAACCAAAAGAAGATGAAGAAGAGGTGCGAAACATTGACATGCCTTCTTCATCAAATGTACCACAAGATGATGAAAAAGATGAGAGGCATGCAGATGAAGATACATTTGTCTCTCATGAACAAGCAAGGGTACAAGCCGAAGATGTTGATGCTCCAGGATCTTCTTCCCAAGTGGTTGACAGGAGAAACTCATCACTACTTCAAGCTCATCCTCCAAATCAAATCATCGGGAGTCCTTCACAAGGGGTTATTACTCGATCACATAGACATGCTTCTTTTATTGAACATCACTCCTTTGTTTCTTGTGTTGAGCCTACTTGTATAGATGAGGCGCTACAGGATCCGGACTGGGTGAAGAACTTAACAACTTCACCCGTAACGAAATTTGGACCCTGGAGAAGCCCCCACAAGATGCAAGAATCATTGGAACAAAGTGGGTGTTCAGAAACAAACAAGATGATCAAGGTGTGATTGTAAGAAACAAGGCAAGACTTGTTGCAAAGGGATTCTCTCAAGTTGAAGGCTTAGATTTTGGAGAGACCTTTGCACCGGTTGCTCGACTGGAAGCCATCCGTATCCTACTTGCATATGCATCATGCTATGATATAAAACTTTATCAAATGGATGTAAAAAGTGCATTTTTAAATGGTTTCATAAATGAACTTGTATATGTTGAGCAACCACCTGGATTTGAAGACCCTAGATATCCTAACCATGCTTACAGGTTGTCCAAGGCGCTATATGGGCTAAAGCAAGCTCCAAGGGCTTGGTATGAGCGCCTTCGCGACTTCCTCATCGAAAAGGGCTTTAAGATCGGGACCGTCGACACAACTCTATTCACAAAGAAACATAACGGTGATATTTTCATTTGTCAAGTATATGTTGATGATATAATCTTTGGCTCGACAAATGACTATCATTGCAAGGAATTTGGTGAGTTGATGTCGAAGGAGTTCGAGATGTCAATGATTGGTGAGCTAACGTACTTCCTCGGCTTTCAAGTCAAGCAAATGAAAGATGGTAACTTTCTCTCACAAGAAAAGTATACCAAAGACTTTTTGAAAAGGTTCAACATGGAGAAGTGCAAACCAATCAAGACCCCCATGCCTACAAATGGACATCTCGACTTAGATGAGGGAGGTAACCCGGTTAATCAAACTCTCTACCGTTCTATGACTGGTAGTTTATTGTACCTTACCTCATCTAGGCCTGATATTATGTTTAGTGTCTGCATGTGTGCTAGATTTCAATCTAATCCTAAGAAAGCTCATCTTCGCGCTGTTAAGAGAATTCTTAGGTATCTCAGGCACACCACAAGCGTTGGTCTGTGGTATCCCAAAGGAGCTACTTTTGATTTAATTGGCTATTCCGATTCGGATTATACCAGTTGCAAAATTGATAGGAAAAGTACTTCTGGAGGATGCCATCTGCTTGGTAGATCACTAGTTTCATGGACATCCAAAAAGCAAAATAGTGTTGCCTTGTCAACTGTCGAAGCGGAATACATTGCCGCAGGTGCTTGTTGCACACAAATTTTGTATATGAAACAAACTCTTCTAGACTATGGCGTAGTTCTAGAAAAGGTACCTTTGTTGTGTGATAATGAGAGTGCTGTTAAAATTGCTAATAATCCTGTATAACACTCTCGCACCAAGCACATTGATATCCGTCATCACTTCCTTAGAGATCATGTTGCTAAAGGAGATATCATTTTAGAAGGAGTGAGGTCGGAAGATCAATTAGCGGATATTTTCACTAAGCCACTTGATAAGACCCGCTTTTGCATGTTGAGGAATGAACTAAATATTCTTGATCTCAGAAATTTTATGTAAGATGTCAAATGGTGTTGTCAAGCTTGCATTGCATGTTTAAATTTCTTGTATTGCATCTAGGGCTTGTCTAACCTAGTTAAGATAACCGCCAACAAAGCGAGTGAAAAAGCTTAACTCGTATCAAACTTGACAAGTCTTAGTTTTAAGCTTTTAACACTTAAATTCTTACTTTTTATGCAATTGTTGGTTCTTGAAATATGCATGAGGTACTGCACTTAGGGGGAGTATTCAAAACTCAAATCACTCATGAAAACCCCTAGTGCAAGCCAAAATGCAAATTTCACCATTTGCCTATTTTCTCTAAAAATTATCTAGCCTATGGCAAAATATTTTGAAATATATGATAAAATATATGAGGGTGCCAATATCTGTCCCAACAAGTGTTATTTTGTGTGATTATAAGTTAGGATTTGGTTTGGTTGGGAACTAGATAGAAAAAATTCAAAAAATCCAAAATTTCCTTTGTCTAGGCTCACTGTGCAATGTCCGGTGCACCGGCAGCCGCGCGCTAAAATTCCCTTCTCCTGTGTGCTGTCCGGTGGTTCACCGGACAGCTACTGTCGGCGTTTCGAGACAGGGGGGTCCCTAAGCCGACGAGTGAGTGTGCTGCGTGCCCCAGCCCAGATGGGTCGAGCGCGTGGGCGAGCGCGAAGGGGGGAGAGGCGAGGTGGCCGGAGTCGAGCGTGAGAGAGGTGGAAGTCCCGCGGCCTTCGTGTTCGTCCCGCGCCCAGGTCGGGTGCGCTTGCAGTAGGGGGGTTACAAGCGTCCACGCGGGTGAGGGAAGCGAGTGGCCCCAAGAGAGCGCCTGTCCCGTCCTCGGTCCCGCGCGGCCAACCTTCTCTAAGAAGGCCCTGGTCCTCCCTTTTATAGTCGTAAGGAGAGGATCCAGGTGTACAATGGGGGGGTGTAGCAGAGTGCTACGTGTCTAGCGGAGGGAGAGCTAGCGCCCTAGGTACATGCCAATGTGGCAGCCGGAGAGATCTGGGCACCCTGCTGGCGTGATGTCGTGGCTGTCGGAGGTGCGGCGGAGCCTGGCGGAGGGACAGCTGTTGGAGCGGTCGAGTCCCTGCTGACGTCGCCCTGCTTCCGTAAGAGAGCTGGGGGCCGCCGTCGTCATAGAGCTTGTGGAGCGCCATCATTGCCCCTCCGGCGGAGCTGGCCGGATGGGACGCCGGTCTTGTTCTCCGTGACCCGAGTCGATTCGGGGTAGGATGATGATGGCGCTTCCTGTTGACGTGGCGGTCTGTGCCCTAGGCAGGGCGACGTGGGGGTTCCTCCGAAGCCGAGGTTGAGTCTGCCTTCCGTTGCCGTGGCCGAGCCCGAGCCATGGGGTCGGGCGAGGCGGAAGTCGTTCGGCCGAGGCCAGGGCGGAGTCCGAGCCCTGGGGTCGGGCGAGGCGGAGTTTCGTCGTCTTCCGGGTCTTAGCCCGAGTCCGAGCCCTGGGGTCGGGCGGAGCGGAGTTTCGTCGTCTTCCGGGTCTTAGCCCGAGTCCAAGCCCTGGGGTCGGGCGGAGCGGAGTTTCGTCGTCTTCCGGGTCTTAGCCCGAGTCCGAGCCCTGGGGTCGGGCGGAGCGGAGTTTCGTCGTCTTCCGGGTCTTAGCCCGAGTCCGAGCCCTGGGGTCGGGCGGAGCGGAGTTCGCCGTCTTCCGGGTCTTAGCCCGAGTCCGAGCCCTGGGGTCGGGCGGAGCGGAGTTCGCCGTCTTCCGGGTCTTAGCCCGAGTCCGAGCCCTGGGGTCGGGCGGGGCGGAGTTCGCCGTGGCGCCTTTGGCAAGGCCTGACTGCCTGTCAGACTCACTCTGTCGAGTGGCACTGCAGTCGGAGTGGCGCAGGCGGCGCTGTCCTTCTGTCAGACTGGCCAGTGGAGCGGTGGAGTGACGGCGGTCACTTCGGCTCTGCCGGGGGTGCGTGTCAGGATGAAGGTGTCAGGCCACCTTTGCGTTAAATGCCCCTGCAATTTGGTCAGTCGGTGTGGCGATTTAGTTAAGGTTGCTTCTGAGCGAAGCCAAGGCCTCGGGCGAGCCGGTGATGTGTCCGCCATAAAAAGGGGGCCTCGGGCGAGACGGAAGTCTCTCGAGGTCGGCTGCCCTTGGCCGAGGCTAGGCTCGGGTGAAGCGTGATCGAGTCACTCGTGTGGACTGATCCCTGACTTAATCGTACCCATCAGGCCTTTGCAGCTTTATGCTGATGGGGGTTACCAGCTGAGAATTAGGCGTCTTGAGGGTACCCCTAATTATGGTCCCCGACAGTAGCCCCCGAGCCTCGAAGGGAGTGTTAGCACTCGCTTGGAGGCTTTTTGTCGCACTTTTTTGCAAGGGGACCAGCCTTTCTCGGTTGCATTTCGTTCCGGTGGGTGCGCGCGAGCGCACCCGCCGGGTGTAGCCCCCGAGGCCTCGGAGGAGTGGTTACACTCCTTCGAGGTCTTAATACCTCGCGCAATGCTTCGGCTGGTCTGGTCGTTCCCTCATGCGAACTGGCCGTAGCCCGGGTGCACGGTCGGGGTCCAAGCTCTCGGGCTGGTATGTTGACGCTGTCAACGATTTGGCCGGAGCCGGTTTTTGCGAGAGCAGCCCCCGAGCCTCTGCACAGGGCGAGAGGGCGATCAGGGACAGACTCGACTTTTTACATACGCCCCTACGTCGCCTTTCCGCAAGGAGGAGGGGGGGAGTGCGCCATGTTACCCTCGATGGGCACCGAACATGGTGTCTCCGGTGAGCTGCAAGCGGGTAATCCGAGTGGACGTCCGTGCCCCGTTCGTTGGGGGTCGGCTAGGGGCCCAGAGGCACGCCCAAAAGTACCTGCGGGTGATTTGTCGGACCCGGTCCCCTGGCGACGGGGTCCGAGGGCTCGATGCCTCCCTCCGATGGGATTCCGTTACAAGATCGTTCCCGCTGGTCTCGGAAATGTCCTAGGGTACCTCGGGAGCGCAGCCCGAGCCTTGGTTATGTATCGAACGTACCCCTGGTCATCCCTCGCTCGGTGTCTGAGGCGACTGTGAACCCTTCGGGGGCCAGCCTTCGAACCCCTGATCAGTAATGGGCGCGGAGCCCGAGTAGCCTGAGGCGGCCATGGAACCCTTCGGGGGGCTGGCCTTCGAACCCCTGACCAGTAGTGGGTGTCGGGCCCACGCGATCTGAGGCGGCTGTTGAACCCTTCGGAGGGCCAGCCTTCGAACCCCTGATCAGTAGTGGGGGGCTCGGAGCCCGGTTCCTTCGCGGAGAAGGATCCCTTTCGGGGTGTCCCCCTTTCCCGGTCCCTGTTGCAAGAGATAGAGAAAGAGGAAAACGGAAAAGGATACGAAATCGGACGACGTGGCGTACCTTTTCTGACGCGGTTATTACGGCGAAGGTGAAGCGTCGCACGCTCCTCCCGTCAGAGGCGTCGCCTGTCCCGCCGCGGAGTTAATGTGACGGGGCGAGTGGTTGGCGGGGCGGCCGTTACGCGTGTGCGATCCGTTCGAGGAACGGGTCACGGGTGCACCGTCTCCACGCCGTGAGAGGAGGCTCTCTTGCTGTCCCAGGATGGGACGTGAGCCTGGCTGACGACGTGACCGCTGCGCCCGCCCGCCTGCCACCGCTATTACTGCCGGCCCTCTTTCGGTCGCTTTGACCGACGCGCCAGGCTGGCGCTGTTGGGTCGCCTCGAGTCGCGGCATTGGCTCCGCAACCGAAGAGGCGCGATGGTGGCACAAGTGGCGGTGCGGTTGCTTGCATGCAGCAACTGGCGCGCCGGTTGCTCGACGCGTGGGCCTGGGTTCCCAAGCTGGCGTGTCAGAAGTCGGAGAAGCGCGCCCATCTGGCGCGGTTGCATGCCGCCTGCATGGCTGCCCGCCCCTTCTGCCCGTTGGTCTGGGCGAAAATGGGGGGTCGCTTGTAACCGCTGGACGGTCGTGCGCACCACGCGCGGCGGTTTGGCTTCTTCTGCCCTGAGCCGGCTTGCACGACATGCGGGACCCAGCCCCCGAGTCGCAGGGGAGGGCCTTGGAGCGTGTTGGAGAAGGCTCAGCCCGTGGCGCCTGGGGGCGCGCGTAGGGAGAGTTGCCTTTAAAAGGAGGGAGACTCCTTTCGGAATGCAACCATGTCTTCTTCCTCTATTAAGCGTCGTGTCTTCTCATCTTCCAAGCCCCCGGATGGGGGGTATCCGCCGCCTTTCCGCCTCCTCGTTGGAGGAACGCAACTCCATGGGAGTTGGTACCTCTCAGCCATCGTTCGGCTTCAAGGATTTTCATCATGCTGCCCGGCTGCTCCCCTCCGCCGGCGGTCACCTGAGATGGCGACCTCCGGCTTGATGGTGGGGGAAAGCGAGCCGGGCTGTGGCCTCTTCCCCTCCCTCAGCCTCAAGGATTTTCATCACCAGGGCTGGGGAGGGGAGTGCGCCGAGTTGAGGTCGACCCCCGCGTGGGCGGCGGCCCGCTCCTTCACTCAGTGATCGGAGGGAAAGGCGGTCGTCGTCCGTGGCGCTGGCAGCTGCAGCGTGCCTGGCTTTCAGGCGCGGGTGGCTTCGGAGCCGCTCGCGGTGCCGGCATCCGCGACGGCAGTTTGAAGAGGTTCTGCTGCCGGCGAGATAGCCGGAGCCGGCCACGGGCTGACCTCCAACTCTACGGCCTTCTGCCCGTCCTGGCATGGGCGGGGGCCTCCTGGCAGCGGCATCTAGCCTGAGGTCGGCGTTGCCGCTGCTTGGTCCCTCGGAGCAGAAGGCGTCGTCGTCGCCGCTGCTGGAGCAGGTGACGACACACCATTCGTCGGCCTTCAGTTGCTCCGCAGGCCTTCCCCCTCGGAGTGGGGTCGTTCGTGCCTGCGGAGGGGGAACCGGAGTTCCGTTCGTAATGGCACTTCGAATGCCAGTGTTTTTTGTTCATTGCGGCTGTCGGGGCCTGAACATGTATGTAATTTCGGCACGGAGCCGTGTTTTTTCCTCATTTTCGAGCACTAAGTCTCGCCCGTTGATTATCTGAACCGCTTTACCAAGCATGAGTCGCCCCGTGTCAAGGTGACGGGTGAGGTATCCGTATCCCGGAGGCGTAGGAATCCCTCGGCCCGTTCGGCCTTGTTGTCTGGGGCTCCTCTAGCTTAGTTAAAGAGACCCCTCGGCCGCCCTTCGGTGGACCGAGGCCAGGGGTAGCGATATCAGTATGAACAGAGGCGGAGTTGGCTCGAGACTGGGAACATGGTTGGCCGGAGCCTAGTCGTGTTGTCCGTCAGCGGAGCCGACGCCGAAGTCGATCAGTCGAGGCCTCGGGTCGGGCTGGCGCCCTTGGAAGCCGGTTGACCGAGGCCCCAGGGGTAACCGGCCGAGCCGCCTGCTCGGGCCGGATTCCCGGAGGAGTCCCTGGACCGTGTCGCCGCCCGAGGCTGGGTCGGACTTCGCTGAAGACGTCGTCGATGCCGAGGGTGCCACGGCTCCCTTCAGCGTGAAGACCCGAGCCTGCAGGATCAGATCATCTTGTAGCGTGTGCTTTCTGCGGCCGCCGAGGCCAGAAAAAACACACCCTCGCCCCGCTTGCGAAGCTGCGCCTTTTTTCCTCTTGTTTCGAGCATCTGGACTCTGTCGGTAACAGGGATGTTTGTGTGAGCGAGAGTTGCTTTTCGCGGAAGGGACGAGTGAGGTATCCGTATCCCAGAGGCATGGGAATCCCTCGGCTCGGTCGGCCTTGCCGCTTACGCGTACTTTCACCCGTCCATGAGGCCCTGTCCCCGACTTAGTTGAGAAAGCTTGAAGGACTGCTTCGGCAGGAGAGCTTCCGAACGTGAAGACTTGTTCGGTCCACGGAGTCGCTTTATCCGAGCGCAAGTTACTTATCGCAGAAGGTGATGAGTGAGGTATCCGTATCCCGGAGGCGTAGGAGTCCCTCGGCTCGGTCAGCCTTGGCTGCTTACGTGTACTCCGTCGTTTCCAGGATCCGCTTTCCGAAGTAGTCAAGAAGTGCGAAAGAAATCCTGCTAAAAAGAGATCCTTTTTCGAGGAAAAATTCGACGCAGAGGGGGTCTCCCCCCTTTTAGCCCCCGAGGGAGGGTCGGGCTTTGCCGAGGCTAGGCCGACCCTTCCTTGACGACTAAACTTTGCGTAGGTGCGAGGTATATGAACAACTTGAAAACATCTTAAGGGTAGAAGCGACGTAGCTGTTTGATGTTCCAAGCGTTGCCGTAGATCTCGCCTTGATGGTTGGCCAGCTTGTATGTTCCGGGCTTCAGAACTTTGGCGATGACGAACGGCCCTTCCCAGGGGGGCGTGAGCTTGTGCCTCCCTCGGGCGTCTTGCCGCAGCCGAAGCGCCAGATCGCCCACCTGGAGTTCTCGGGACCGGACCCCTCGGGCGTGGTAGCGTCGCAGGGACTGTTGGTACCGCGCCGAGTGTAGTAAGGCCCTGTCCCGAGCTTCCTCCAGCTGGTCCAGCGATTCCTCTCGGCTAGCTTGGTTGCTTTGTTCGGTGTAGGCCCTCGCCCTCGGGGAGCCGTATTCCAGGTCAGTGGGCAAGATAGCTTCAGCCCCGTAGACCAGGAAAAACGGCGTGAAGCCCGTGGCACGACTCGGCGTCGTCCTTAGGCTCCAGACCACCGAGGGGAGTTCCTTCATCCATCGCTTGCCGAACTTGTTGAGGTCGTTGTAGATCCGAGGCTTGAGCCCTTGTAGAATCATGCCGTTGGCACGCTCTACTTGCCCATTCGACATGGGATGAGCCACGGCGGCCCAGTCCACCCGGATATGGTGATCCTCGCAAAAATCCAAGAATTTTTTGCCGGTGAACTGGGTGCCGTTGTCGGTGATGATGGAGTTCGGGACCCCGAAGCGATGGATGATGTTGGTGAAGAACGCCACCGCCTACTCGGACCTGATGCTGTTCAGAGGTCGGACCTCGATCCACTTGGAGAATTTGTCGATGGCGACCAGCAGGTGCGTGTAGCCCCCGGGCGCCTTCTGCAAGGGACCGACGAGGTCCAGACCCCATACAGCGAAGGGCCAAGTGACGGGTATTGTCTGCAGAGCCTGAGCGGGCAGGTGCGTCCGCTTCGCATAGAATTGGCACCCTTCGCAGGTGCGGACAATTCTAGTGGCGTCGGCCACCGCCGTTGGCCAGTAGAAGCCTTGCCGGAAAGCATTTCCGACAAGGGCTCGGGGCGCTGCGTGGTGGCCGCAAGCCCCCGAGTGTATTTCTTGCAGCAGTTCCCGACCTTCGGCGATGGAGATGCATCGCTGGAGGATGCCCGAGGGGCTGCGATGGTAGAGCTCCTCTTCGTCGCCCAGCAAGACGAATGACTTGGCGCGTCGCGCTACCCGCCGAGCCTCGACTTGGTCGAGGGGTAGCTCTCCTCGACGGAGATATTGCAGGTACGGGGCCTGCCAATCTTGATCTGGCGTGGCCCCGCTCTGCCCTTCCTCGACGTTCAGTGCCTCACCCTCGGAGGCCGAGGGTACCTTGGGCTGTGCCGAGGGTACCTCGGGCTGTGCCGAGGGTACCTCGGGCTGAGCCGAGGGTACCTCGGGCTCGGGCGCGTCGTCGAGCTTGACGGAGGGTTGATGCAGATCCCGGGAGAAGACGTCCGGGGGGACTGTCGTTCGCCCCGAGGCTATCTTAGCCAGCTCGTCTGCGGTTTCGTTGTAGCGCCGAGCGATGTGGTTGAGCTCGAGCCCGAAGAACTTGTCTTCCAGGCGCCGAACCTCGTCGCAGTAGGCCTCCATCTTTGGGTCGCGGCAGTGGGAGTTCTTCATGACTTGGTCGATGACGAGCTGCGAATCACCGCGGGCGTCGAGGCGTCTGACCCCTAGCTCGATGGCGATCCGCAATCCGTTGACCAGAGCTTCGTACTCGGCCACATTGTTGGACGCCGGGAAATGGAGGCGCAGCACGTAGCGTAAGTGCTTTCCGAGGGGCGAGATGAAGAGCAGGCCCGCGCCGGCCCCCGTCTTCATCAGCGACCCGTCGAAAAACATGGTCCAGAGCTCCGGTTGGATCGGAGTCGTTGGCAGCTGGGTGTCGACCCATTCGGCCACGAAATCCACCAACACCTGGGACTTGATGGCCTTCCGAGGGGCGAACGAGATCGTTTCGCCCATGATTTCCACCGCCCACTTTGCGATCCTTCTCGAGGCCTCTCGGCACTGGATGATCTCCCCCAGGGGGAAGGATGACACCACAGTTACCGGATGAGACTCGAAGTAGTGTCGCAGCTTCCGCCTTGTCAGGATCACAGCATACAGCAGCTTTTGAACTTGTGGGTAGCGGATCTTAGTCTCGGACAGCACTTCGCTGATGAAGTAGACCGGCCTCTGAACGGGCAATGCATGCCCTTCCTCTTGCCTTTCGACCACAATCGCGGCGCTAACCACCTGAGTGGTCGCGGCGACGTAGACCAAGAGGGCTTCTCCGTCCGCCGGGGGCACCAAGACAGGCGCCTTTGTAAGGAGCGCCTTTAGGTTGCCGAGGGCTTCCTCGGCCTCGGGGGTCCAAGCGAAACACTCGGCCTTCCTTAAGAGGCGGTACAGTGGCAGACCTCTTTCGCCGAGGCGTGAGATGAAGCGGCTCAGGGCCGCGAGGCATCCCATGACCCTCTGTACCCCCTTTAAGTCCTTGATGGGTCCCATGCTGGTGATGGTCGCGATCTTCTCCGGGTTGGCTTCGATGCCCCGCTCGGAGACGATGAACCCTAGGAGCATGCCTCGGGGCACCCCGAAGACACACTTCTCAGGATTAAGCTTGACTCCTTTCGCCTTGAGACACCGGAATGTCACTTCAAGGTCGGAGAGGAGGTCGGAAGCCTTCCTTGTCTTGACTACGATGTCATCGACGTAGGCCTCGACTGTGCGACCGATGTGTTCGCCGAACACATGGTTCATGCACCGCTGGTACGTCGCGCCCGCATTCCTCAAACCGAACGGCATGGTGACATAGCAGTACATGCCGAACGGCGTGATGAAAGAAGTCGCGAGCTGGTCGGACTCTTTCATCCGGATCTGGTGATACCCTGAGTAGGCATCGAGGAAGGACAGGGTTTCGCACCCAGCGGTGGAATCCACGATTTGGTCGATGCGAGGCAGAGGGTAGGGAACCTTCGGACATGCTTTGTTGAGACCAGTGTAGTCTACACACATCCGCCATTTCCCCCCTTTCTTCCTCACAAGCACAGGGTTGGCAAGCCATTCGGGATGGAATACCTCTTTGATGAACCCTGCTGCCATTAGCTTGTGGATCTCTTCGCCAATCACTCTGCGCTTCTCCTCGTCGAATCGGCGCAGAGGCTGCTTGACGGGTCGGGCTCCGGCCCGAATATCCAGCGAGTGCTCGGCGACATCCCTCGGTATGCCGGGCATGTCCGAGGGACTCCACACAAAGACGTCGACGTTTGCGCGGAGAAAGTCGACGATCACTGCTTCCTATTTGGGGTCGAGCCCGGAACCGATCCGGACCTGCTTGGTGGTGTCGCCACTGGGGTCGAGAGGGACGGCCTTGACCGTCTCCGCTGGCTCGAAGTTGCCGGCGTGGCGCTTCACGTCTGGCACCTCCTTGGAGAGGTTCTCCAGGTCGGCGATGAGGGCCTCGGACTCGGCGAGGGCCTCGGCGTACTCCACGCACTCCACGTCGCATTCGAACGCGTGTTTGTACGTGGGGCCGACGGTGATGACCCCGTTGGGGCCCGGCATCTTGAGCTTCAAGTAGGTGTAGTTGGGGACGGCCATGAACTTCGCGTAGCATGGCCTCCCTAGCACGGCGTGGTAGGTTCCTCGGAACCCGACCACCTCGAACGTCAGGGTCTCCCTTCGGAAGTTGGAGGGTGTCCCGAAGCAGACGGGGAGGTCGAGTCGCCCGAGGGGCTGGACGCGCTTCCCAGGGATGATCCCATGGAAGGGCGCAGCGCCTGCTCGGACGGAGGACAGATCGACGCGCAGGAGCTTGAGGGTCTCGGCGTAGATGATGTTGAGGCAGCTGCCCCCATCCATCAGGACCTTGGTGAGCCTGACATCGCCGACAACGGGGTCGACGACGAGCGGGTATTTCCCCGGGCTCGGCACATGATCGGGGTGGTCGGCCTGGTCGAAAGTGATGGGCTTGTCGGACCAGTCTAGGTAGACTGGCGCCGCCACCTTCACCGAGCAGACCTCCCGGCGCTCTTGCTTGTGGTGCCGAGCCGAGGTATTCGCCACATGCCCTCCATAGATCATGAAGCAGTCGCGGACCTCGGGGAACTCTCCTGCTAGGTGATCTTCGTTCTTGTCGTCGTCGCGGGCCCTGCCACCCTCGGCGGGTGGCCCGGCCCTGTGGAAGTGACGCCGAATCATAACGCACTCCTCGAGGGTGTGCTTGACGGGCCCCTGATGGTAGGGGCACGGCTCCTTGAGCATCTTGTCGAAGAGGTTTGCACCTCCGGGGGGCTTCCGAGGGTTCTTATACTCGGCGGCGGCGACAAGGTCCGCGTCAGCGGCGTCGCGTTTCGATTGCGACTTCTTCTTGCCTTTCTTCTTGGCGCCGCGCGGAGCAGACGCCTCGGGAGCTTCTTCCGATGGGCGGCCCTGGGGCTGCTTGTCCTTTCGGAAGATAGCCTCGACCACCTCCTGGCCAGAGGCGAACTTGGTGGCGATGTCCATCAGCTCGCTCGCCCTGGTGGGGGTTTTGCGACCCAGCTTGCTCACCAGGGCGCGGCAAGTGGTGTCGGCGAGGAACGCGCCGATGACATCCGAGTCGGTGATGTTGGGCAGCTCGGTGCGCTGCTTCGAGAATCGCCGGATGTAGTCCCGGAGCGACTCCCCCGGCTGTTGCCGGCAGCTTCGAAGGTCCCAGGAATTCCCGGGGCGCACGTATGTGCCCTGGAAATTGCCAGCGAAGGCTTGGACCAAGTCGTCCCAGTTGGAGATCTGCCCCGGAGGCAGGTGCTCCAACCAGGCGCGAGCAGTGTCGGAGAGGAACAGGGGGAGGTTACGGATGATGAGGTTGTCGTCGTCCGTTCCACCCAGTTGGCAGGCAAGGCGGTAGTCCGCGAGCCACAGTTCCGGTCTCGTTTCCCCCGAGTACTTCGTGATAGTAGTCGGGGGTCGGAACCGGGTCGGGAATGGCGCCCGTCGGATGGCCCGACTGAAGGCCTGTGGACCGGGTGGTTCGGGCGAGGGACTCCGATCCTCCCCGCTGTCGTAGCGCCCCCCATGCCTGGGGTGGTAGCCTCGGCGCACCCTTTCGTCGAGGTGAGCCCGACGGTCGCGTCGATGGTGCTCGTTGCCGAGGTGGCCCGGGGCCGCAGGCGCGGTGTTGCGCGTGCGCCCGGTGTAGACCGAGGCTTCCCGCATGAATCGGGAAGTCGCGGCATGAGGTTCCGAGGGATAACCTTGCCTTCGGGAGGCAGTGCTCTCGGCCCGCCGGGCCGCAGCGCCTTCCAGGAGATTCTTGAGTTCTCCCTGGATTCGCCGACCCTCGGTGGTTGACGGCTCCGGCATCGCGCGGATGAGCATTGCTGCGGTTGCCAGGTTCTGACCAACCCCGCTGGATGCGGGCGGCAGCCTGATCCTGACATCGTTGGCGACGCGGTGCTGGAGACCTTGGGGCAGGTGACGTATTTCTCCGGGCAGGGGTTGGCCCACCCATGCTTGTCCGACGTCCCGACGGATCGGCTCAAGCGCTCCTGTTCCCTCGTTGAGCCTGGCCTGCGCCTCGCGGACTTGCTCGAGTTGTGGGTCGTAACCCCCCGCCGGAGCGGGGACCACAGCTAGCTCCCGTGGGATGTCGGCGCGAGGCACCGGCCTAGGGAGATCACCGTCCTCTGGCATGCCAAGATGGTTGCCTTCGGAGGGATCCCCTAGCTCGATGTGGAAACATTCGCGGCTTGGGCCGCAGCTCTCGTCGCCAAGGCTGCGGCTTCCATCGGAACAGTCGGATAGGCAGTAGTCACATGCGGTCATGAAGTCCCGCACGGCACTGGGGTTGCCAAGTCCGGAGAAATCCCAACCGATGCTGGGATCGTCATCTTCCTCGGACCCAGAGGGCCCGTAGGTCGAGACGTCCGTCAGTCGGTCCCAAGGCGACCGCATACGGAACCTCAGTGGGGTTGCACTCGCCTCAATGAGAGCGCCCGCCAAAACGAGGTCGTTTGGCGGGTTGAGGCCGAGTCGAAATGACGCAAGATGGGAGTTAGTCGGTACCTTTTTGTCGACGAGGAGCGACGTAGTCACATCGGGGACTGGTTGCACCGTCAACTCTGGTTCGAGGGCGACGTCCTGCAGGCTTTCCGCGAGCGCGCCGGCGTCGTCTTCTTGCTCGGGGTCAGCGTGCCGCGGGGGGACGGCGCTTGCCTCCGTCTTGAACGCGAGGTCGACGTCCGGCGTGCCTTTCGTCGGGGCGTCGGGGGCGTCGATTCGCTCGACGGCCGACGAAGCGCGGCCTCCCACCTGGCCTTGACGGCCCCGCCTCCTCCTCCATTGGCGGGGGAGAGAACGGAGCGAGCCCGAATGTTGCCCTTCCACCACGCGGGGAAGACGTCGTCGATTCCGCCGCCGGCGGGTGGGTTGTCGGCCGCCATTGTCGTAGTCGCGCGGCGGTGGAAGAAGTATCATGTCGTAGCTGCCGTCGAAGGACATGAACTCAAGAGTCCCGAAACGAAGCACCGTCCCGGGCCGGAGAGGTTGCTGGAGACTGCCCATCTGGAGCTTGACGGGGAGCTGTTCGTCAGCACGCAGCAGGCCCCTACCTGGCGCGCCAACTGTCGGCGTTTCGAGACAGGGGGGTCCCTAAGCCGACGAGTGAGTGTGCTGCGTGCCCCAGCCCAGATGGGTCGAGCGCGTGGGCGAGCGCGAAGGGGGGAGAGGCGAGGTGGCCGGAGTCGAGCGTGAGAGAGGTGGAAGTCCCGCGGCCTTCGTGTTCGTCCCGCGCCCAGGTCGGGTGCGCTTGCAGTAGGGGGGTTACAAGCGTCCACGCGGGTGAGGGAAGCGAGTGGCCCCAAGAGAGCGCCTGTCCCGTCCTCGGTCCCGCGCGGCCAACCTTCTCTAAGAAGGCCCTGGTCCTCCCTTTTATAGTCGTAAGGAGAGGATCCAGGTGTACAATGGGGGGTGTAGCAGAGTGCTACGTGTCTAGCGGAGGGAGAGCTAGCGCCCTAGGTACATGCCAATGTGGCAGCTGGAGAGATCTGGGCACCCTGCTGGCGTGATGTCGTGGCTGTCGGAGGTGCGGCGGAGCCTGGCGGAGGGACAGCTGTTGGAGCGGTCGAGTCCCTGCTGACGTCGCCCTGCTTCCGTAAGAGAGCTGGGGGCCGCCGTCGTCATAGAGCTTGTGGAGCGCCATCATTGCCCCTCCGGCGGAGCTGGCCGGATGGGACGCCGGTCTTGTTCTCCGTGACCCGAGTCGATTCGGGGTAGGATGATGATGGCGCTTCCTGTTGATGTGGCGGTCTGTGCCCTAGGTAGGGCGACGTGGGGGTTCCTCCGAAGCCGAGGTTGAGTCTGCCTTCCGTTGCCGTGGCCGAGCCCGAGCCATGGGGTCGGGCGAGGCGGAAGTCGTTCGGCCGAGGCCAGGGCGGAGTCCGAGCCCTGGGGTCGGGCGAGGCGGAGTTTCGTCGTCTTCCGGGTCTTAGCCCGAGTCCGAGCCCTGGGGTCGGGCGGAGCGGAGTTTCGTCGTCTTCCGGGTCTTAGCCCGAGTCCGAGCCCTGGGGTCGGGCGGAGCGGAGTTTCGTCGTCTTCCGGGTCTTAGCCCGAGTCCGAGCCCTGGGGTCGGGCGGAGCGGAGTTCGCCGTCTTCCGGGTCTTAGCCCGAGTCCGAGCCCTGGGGTCGGGCGGAGCGGAGTCCGCCGTCTTCCGGGTCTTAGCCCGAGTCCGAGCCCTGGGGTCGGGCGGAGCGGAGTTCGCCGTCTTCCGGGTCTTAGCCCGAGTCCGAGCCCTGGGGTCGGGCGGGGCGGAGTTCGCCGTGGCGCCTTTGGCAAGGCCTGACTGCCTGTCAGACTCACTCTGTCGAGTGGCACTGCAGTCGGAGTGGCGCAGGCGGCGCTGTCCTTCTGTCAGACTGGCCAGTGGAGCGGTGGAGTGACGGCGGTCACTTCGGCTCTGCCGGGGGTGCGTGTCAGGATGAAGGTGTCAGGCCACCTTTGCGTTAAATGCCCCTGCAATTTGGTCAGTCGGTGTGGCGATTTAGTTAAGGTTGCTTCTGAGCGAAGCCAAGGCCTCGGGCGAGCCGGTGATGTGTCCGCCATAAAAAGGGGGCCTCGGGCGAGACGGAAGTCTCTCGAGGTCGGCTGCCCTTGGCCGAGGCTAGGCTCGGGTGAAGCGTGATCGAGTCACTCGTGTGGACTGATCCCTGACTTAATCGTACCCATCAGGCCTTTGCAGCTTTATGCTGATGGGGGTTACCAGCTGAGAATTAGGCGTCTTGAGGGTACCCCTAATTATGGTCCCCGACAGCTACTGTGCGTTGTCCGGTGTGCACCGGACAGGCACTGTAGACTGTCCGGTGCGCCCATATCGCGTTTTAAAAATGGCCTCCAGCCCGAGACCGAGCCAGAGGCTCACTTCTCCCTCTGTGCTCTCTGTTCTCTGCGATTGCTCCCTCTCACCGGCGATCCACCCCTCACCGGCGTCCATCGTCTCCGGCCGTGCTCCGGCGACCACCAGCGCCAGTGCTTCTCCCTTTCCCTCCTCTGGTGAGCTGCCCTGCACCTCTTCCCTCTCTCTCCATTCCTTTGCTCAGTGCCCCCCCTTTCTCTCCCTTTGTGAGTCAAATCCAATTTCTATCAAATCATGTGAATTCCAGTGAAACCAAGTGGTCATATGTGTTCCTCTGTGTGCCTTGAACATTCCTGCGGGTTCTTAGCTCCTTCGGGAGGGTTTTCACACCTCAAATGGCCATTTCCCCGAAAACCTAATTCACCGCACGTCACGTGTTCGGTGAAATGCCCAAACCAGCCAAAAATGCCCCGATTGAACCCAAATTTTTCAGGCACCTTCACAACACCTCCAGTAACATATTTGCCAAATTTCACGCCAATCCGATATTCCAGGTTTCAATTTCACTCAATTCCCCGTTTCGAGCGATCGTTTCCGAGCCGAGCGCCCAAATCTCATTTTCTTCGCCTAAATTCAAACCAAACACACACTTCACTCATATTCACCTATATAAACCTATTCGTGAAGTATCGGCTCAATTCCACATCATTTCGTGCCTCAATTCGAATTCCAAACCTCCTATGGCACTTTTTATCGTTCAAACGCCGTTTTCACGTCGTTTGACCTCTCGATCGTCTCATCCCTTGTTTTCTGTGCCATCTTTCTCTGTGTATGTATTTATTCACATTTCATATACTTATGACTATGTGACTAATACGTGCTCACCTCTTCTGTCATTTCAGTGACCTTGATTGCACGTGTGTCGTCTCCTGTCCTGCCTAGATCGTCACCTCTCGTGTAGTCATCTCATCCTTTGATATTCTATCGGATATTATTGATCTGTGCTTAGTCTCTCTCTCTCTCTCATTTGCAGTCTTCAGGTCAGGATGCCGCGCACGAAGAATGTGTCGGCGCCAGGGGGAGGCGATGATGAGGATCCTCGTCGCCCCTTCAGGCAGGTCAAGGGCAAGACAGTGCACTTGGAGCAGCAGGAAGGCCGCAAGAAGCGGCGTATGGACAGAGCAGCCCGTGTAGCGGCAGCAGCAGCAGCAGCAGCAGCAGCCGCTGCGCAGGCCGAGCTTGGAGATCAGCCACAGACTCCGTCAGATCAGATTGCATACCGTGTTCGTTGTCTCGCCTCCCGGCCTCGCTCCTCCTCTCACACCACTGCTTCCACTCCACCACCCACTCTGCCTGCTCCCGTCACCCCTGTTGCGCCATCCACCACCACAGCCATACCCCGCTACCTCCACTACACCAGCTTCCACTGCTCCTCCTCCCGCTCCCGCTTCAGCTCGTCCTATCCCTCCACCTCGATTCCGGGAGCGCGATGAGACTGAGGTACGACCCCTTGCTGCGGATCCCAGACTTTTTGACCTTCAGCGTGCTACAGCGGCACGGGTACGTAGGTTCAGATACGTACCCATGGAGTCTTGGTTACCGGCCTAGAGGGACCCTGCAGCAGTTGACCTCTTCAGCACCAGGATTCAGGAATCCTTCTTCAGGGCACAGTTGTCTGCACATATTGCTCTGCGAGTGCACCGGCTTTTGGATCTTCCAGCTTTTCTGCTTGCCGCCGGTGCTGACTCTGAGGCGCACCTCACATATCTGCCTAGCCTTCTGACCCTTTTGACTACCAGCGGCAGGTATGTTGAGGAGTGGGTCCGAGTCTTCTACGCGTCTGTATGGATAGACCCGGATCATCACTGGATGAGGTTTCGTTTTGAGCGAGAGGATGTCACTATTACTGCCAGTCAGATACGCTACAACAACAACAACAACAACAAAGCCTTTTTGTCCCAAGCACGTTGGGGTAGGCTAGAGATGAAACCCCGTATGAAAACCTCAGAGCTCAACCCCCAAAGAGCAGAAAAGGGAAACAAAGGCAAAGGAGAACCGAAAACAACGAAACGGGGAAACACATAAAAGAGATAAAACCCACAAGGACCAGCAAGATCTAAAATGGACACAAGAAAAGGTCAAACGATTAAGGAGGAAAAGCGAAACTATCAATCAGGGTTCTGGCACGTGAATTGCACACTTCCACCCCTTCCTATCTGCGGCGAGCTCTTTGTCAATATTCCACTCCTTCAGGTCTCTCTTCACAGCCTCTGTCCACGTCAAAGTTGGTCGACCTCTACCTCTCTTCACATTTTCGGGACGCCTAATTATTCCGATATGCACTGGTGCCTCTTCAGGTCTTCGTTGGATATGTCCAAACCATCTCAAGCGATGTTGCATAAGCTTCTCCTCAATTGGCGCCACTCCTACTCTCTCTCGTATATCATCATTCCGGACTCGATCTCTCCTTGTGTGGCCACATATCCAGCGCAACATACGCATCTCTGCCACACTTAGTTGTTGGACATGTCGTCTTTTAGTGGGCCAACATTCTGCTCCATACAACATAGCCGGCCGGATTGCTGTCCTGTAGAATTTGCCTTTTAGTTTGCGTGGCACCCGGTGGCTCTTTGGATTTCCCGAGTCGACGACTCGACTTCACAGCCTATGCTACGGCTCCTCTGACCCTCCTCGTCGCCCTCACGGCGGTGTGGCTCCGGGTACAGCTAACGTCGCGGCTCTGTTCCGCCCGCCCTTCTCAGATGGGTCGCGACGTTCTCCGGCAGATTTTACTACAACAGCCAAGTACTTATTTGAGCTTATCAGACGGACTCTTCTGCCGAGGATGGGATACAGGGAGGCTACCACACATATCCAGCTCTGGCTCCTTGGTGCCCTGGTCTCTCACTCTGAGTTTGATGTCGTGGATTTCCTTATTTGTGAGATCGAGGACACCGTTTTGGATGGCATACGTGCTCATCGACAGTTGCCATATGCTCACTACCTGTGCCACATTTTTGCGCAGCTGATTCGGCCTCCACAGTTTCAGGGCACACTTGAGGCCTCACGCCTTGTTTTTGGATCCTACCGTCCTGCGCCTGAGGCTCCTGTGCCAGCTTCTGCTCCAGTTTTTGACTCTCAGGCCGAGGATGCTGTTCTTCGTCAGTTTGAAGCTCAGGATGCAGCAGTTGATGATGATGATGATGATGATGATGATTTTGGGGTTCCTCCTCCGCCTCCGCCTCCTATGCCTCCACGCTCACATGATCATGAGGCTGGGAGTTCTAGTGCTACCCTTGCTGCCCCTCCGGCTATTGACCCTGCTATTGCTTCGATTCTCCAGTCTCTCACTCAACAGCAGGCTCACCTGGCAGCCGAGCAGACCCGGTTATCCAAGAGGATGCTCTCGATGTTTCAGACCATATAGGACATGCAGGATTCACTTCAGCAGCAGCTACTCCAGGATCGGGCTAAGAGCAGGGCATTCATGGCTCTTATGCTACAGCATTCTGGTGTCTCAGTTCCTCCGGTTCAGTCTGCTCCACCTCCTCCGCTTCAGGCTCCTGTTGTGCCAGCGATTCAGTCAGGACCCCATGTTCCTTCTGTTGGTCCTCCTTCTCCGCTCCGGCCGGTCACTCTGGCTTTCACGTCACCGGTTCTCAGCTCTGTTTGCCCTCAGCCGCCAGTGCCACCAGCATCTACTGTTACCACTACTGTTGTGGCAGTATCTGTGACCACTTCTGTTCCGGCAGCTCCTACAGCGCGGCCTTAGTCCGAGTCAGTACCAGCTTCAGCTTCTACCGCAGATCCTGGATCCGAGACTGACTCTGACCCCCCGCCGGCGTTCGCTCTGCTGCCTCGACCGCGACCGGATGCGCCCCCGCCGCCTCCTCCCGCTTCAGATGTTTAGGTAGGGGTACCCTTTTGGTGTTTGACGCCAAAGGGGGAGAGATATGAGTTGTGAGAGCTAGGGGGAGTTAGAGAGTTAGTAGAGAGTCATTTTGATGTAATATATGTGCTTGTTACTCTCTGTACTAGCTTGGTGCTTTTGGCTCACAAACTCTATATATACTCTCGATGCTTATGATTGACAGTGTGTATTATGTTTTCACCTTATATTTTATCACCAGTCTTCTAGTTCTTGATTCATTGATTTAACTTCACTTTTATATGAACAAGAATCTTATGATGTGTATGCGCTCACTCTTATTATTATGGTACGCGTTCTTTCTGCCAAAGATTACTGAGTATAACTAACCATCCTTTCTATTGACAGAAACTTCAAAACAAACTACTCTCACAAATCTTGTAGGGTTGTCATCAATCACCAAAAAGGGGGAGATTGAAAGCATCTAGGCCCCTGGTTGGTTTTAGTGATTAATGACAACGTAATGTTATATGTGACTAACGTGTGTTTTGCAGAGACAAATGGTAAGTTAGGTCGCATGACAGGTAGAAGTACTACAACCGTGAAAACAATCCCAGAGATAAGAACTCGAAGCGATGGCTAAAACGATGAAACAAAAGGTGAAGGACTACGGAGTCCGAGTGTCAAGGAGATGTGGACACTCGCGATTTAGTTAGGTCTTTTATTCTCTTTTAGCCGTACTATAAAGAGGGGTTGTCGATGAGTAGTTTGACCAAGAGAGTTCTAGTGTAGTGTTGGTGCACAATCACACTCACATACAGTGCTAGGTGTCACTCTAGAACTCACTCACAAGTTAGAACGAAACCGATTTGAAAAACAGCTGAAAAACATGAAGTAGGGTTTCTGGCCCTGGGGCACCGGACTGTCCGGTGTGCACCGGACTGTCCGATGTGCACCGGACTATCCGGTGCACCCTCTGCCAGGTGGGGCCAGGCTGGCCCAGGGAAGATCCTTTCCCACGCAGAAACCCGAGAGCGCAGGTTTCAGAGTTGAATTTTAGTGGCGCACCGGACATCGCACCGGACTGTCCGGTGTGCACCGGACAGTGACTGTTCACTGTCCGGTGTGCCATGAGTCCAACGGCTAACTGTCAGAACTAGCCGTTGGAAACGACCGTTGGCGCACCGGTGGCGCACCGGACTGTCCGGTGCGCCAGTGCGCAGGAAAATGCCTGTAACGGCTAGTTGGTGGGTGAGGGCTATTTATACTCCCTCCACCCACCATATTCAATGTCTTGCACCCCACATTTATTCCAGCACATTGCTAGTGCATTGCAAGCACCAAAAGCCTAGTGAGGAGATTAGAGAATCTTAATCCGCGTTTGTTCCTCATTAGCGCTAGCGAGAGCCACCTAGAGCACACACCACTTGCATTAGGCTTCTCTTGGTCAAGCGAAAGTCTACGGCTTGTTACTCTTGGTGATCGGCATCACCTAGATGGCTTGGTGGCGTTGGGAGCTCGGTGATCACCGTGAAGATCTTGTTGGTGACTGAGTGACTCGACTCAAGTTTGTAAGCGGTCTCGAGGGATCCACCGCGCCGGAGTGGCAAAGGATCATCTCGTAGTAAGCACTTGGTTCTTGCGAGGACCAAGGGGGAGCGATACCCTTGCGCGGGTGCTCCAACGAGGACTAGTGGACAGTGCCGACTCTTCGATACCTCGGGAAAAATTGGAGGAGTCTTCTAAACTTTGCTTTACATTCCGCACTTAATTCAAGCACTTTTCATTGTGTATTTGTTTAGCAAGTATTTGAAGTATTGTCTTAGCATTATTGTATTTCTAGTATTATTATCTTAGTGCTAGTTGTTGGGGTAAAGTTGGGCTCTTGCTTAGTTCTTGTTTAGCTTTTAATTAGTGTTGATTTTTAGAAAAGCCCAATTCACCCCCCCCCCCCTCTTGGGCATCGTGATCCTTTCAGTTTGTTCGGGGTTTTCAAGTAAGAAATATGGATTCATGTTTGTCGTTGGTTTATAAAAATGACTCACAAGTTAGATCCATGGAAAAAAAATATTATGTCACGCATGCAAAAAAAAAAGAATTTAAGTTGAAAACATTATTCAAACAAAAGAAATTGCATGCACGACTCTTCTTTAAATACTACTCGCTCCATCCAAAAATATAATTCAAGAATCTCGGTGATACTTATCTACTACTACGCATTGTGCAAGGGTAGCAGGTGGGTTTGGGGAGAGATGTAGTAGATGTGTTTTCTGTTATATATATAGACATAAATACACATGTGGTGTAGTGGTAGCTACTGCTAGCATTTGCTTGAGAGGTGAATCCCCTTGGAGCCATGTGTATTTTTTAAATTTTAACTAGACATCGGCTGTACGGGAAATGGGAATGGCCTTTACGGGGAAGGGGAATGAGAATGATAGATATAGAATAGTGGCAGAACATGGGAATGGACTGTACGCGGGGAGGAGGGAATCGGAAAGGCAGAACACATAATGGGCAGAACAGGGAATAGCAGAACGCGGAATGTCAGACTACTATTGCAGCCTTAATAAGTAGTAGAGATATGCTAAACATATGCTAGCAATTTACTAACTATGTAATCACTAACTAAATGATAATATTATACTAACTATATACTCACTAACTTTCCTCCTATATACTAAACAATATGCTAATTAATTATAAAATTTTGAAAAATAATACCTCACTCGGCGGGAGCCGGAGTGGCCGAATGAGTGGCTGGGATGGTTGGAGCGGGTGGTCGACGACGAGGTGACGCAAGGCCTGGTGAGCTGCAGTACAGCAGTAGTTACCTCTCTCTGTAGCTAAACATGGTTCTCATTAGATATGCTCAAGGCACATATAATTTATTTACATATATAGCTTACCTTGTTTAGTTTGAATTAAATATAAATATTTTAAGCTGTTTTGATTTTGGTCTAAAAACTATCTGCTTCGTGAGACTGTCTTCTACAGATAATGTAAAATAGGGGACGCGAAATTATAGATGACACTATTTTGTAGAGTGTAGTTTAAAATAAGGAATACGGTAGGAAATGAGATATAGAATTGGATGAAGATAGCTTAACATGAATCTGATCTGCTCGCCCTAGATAGCAACGGTATCCTGAAGTTTGGCACCACAAAAGGGAGAGGTATTTTCCGAAGTTCGCATATGGCTGCAGGAGCCTACGTAGCTCACTAGGAACCTCTCCTGTACTGTGTGGCATACTACTAATCCCAGGTGTACTTCTTTTACTGCATGTAAAAAGTGTAAAACTTGGGCGGGTGTCCTCCATGAAAGCAGAGCGCGCTCCACCAAAAGGGCCGGGACGGGCGGGCCCAGCTCCAAAAGACTGAAAGAGAACAGCCTTGCCTTTCCTCGAATATTTTGCTTCTGATCTTGGCCACATTGAGAATATCAAAGATTCATGGACATGCTCACGTGAATGATTTCCTCGCTCCAATCTGAGCATGTGAGTGTCCTAAGGAACTGCTGGCCAGAACTATATAGATGATCAAAAGTGCAGCGCTGCATGACACGGCACGACATTAAAGGTAAACTGAGCAAAAAAAAAAACGACTAAGGATACAAATGACCACACCAGCCAAACCAGAGGCGGACGCAGTACACAGCCACCACAGGCCACGGCCTGGGCTGCCTCGCGTGTCTGTATGGAGCATGTATTTGACCCCAATTCAAAAAAGGATGCAAAGCCCAGGCTACCGCAGGCCTGCACCGCAGCACTGGCTCACAGCCTAGGCTGCCATAAAATCCTGGGTCCGCCACTGAGCCAAACCGAGTGCATCACCTTAAAAAAAACCCATAAATAAAGTACGACACAATTGGACACCGTTAGTAATAGTATCATGGCGTGTCTATAAACACGCTTAGCCATCGGACTAGATATGACACTATAGTGACAAATTGTAATAAGGCAACAGTATACGGCACTAGCATCTAGTAGTGTTTATGTCAATCTAGACACTATTTCACTTTAAGAGCTCAAAAGATCTAAACCATTTTTAAGATTACATATATAATTTCAAATGTAAAGTGGATGTATTATATTTAAAATCATAACAAATCATAATTCACAATCACATGCATACATCTCAATTGCATTCACAGACCACTTGTTGGTCTGAGTCATGCACAATCATTCTTGTCACTTAATCGTGACGTGCTCGTCCTGGCCCATCGTGCTGGGACGGCGGCACATGCATTATACTGGATCCCATGATATGTTGGCACGAGCACTATATGGATCATTGTCGTATCGTGTTGAAGCACGGCGGGTTGCCAAGTCCTATTTAGCACGGTCTACTTGGTCATCTATAACCATAAAAGAAGATGTTGATTGAATGTTCGGTTACTCCGACCATAAAATACAAGAGAAATTTCTAAGACTTAGACTTTTTTCTTTTAAAAAGTGTATCAATATATATATATATAGTTTATATATTAAGAGCCCTGGGCTTCCAATAATAGAGGAAGCCCAGGCTAGTCAACATGGGCATTTTGGTTGAACCACACCGAGTCAACAGGTCCTAGTCACGGCGCCGTTACCTCCGTCAGCCAGCCACCTCTCCCACATTTCCTGTTTTTAAAACCGTAGTCGCGCATTCAACGGAGACAAACCAGCGCCGATTTGAAGAAAACCCCAGCCGCGTAGATTTTTCTTTCGTCAGGCGACTCCCCAGGCGATTTCCGCGCCAGCGCAGCGCCAATCCACCGCCGCTCCAATCCAGCGCCCTTCCATTCCACCTTACATCCTTCAATCTCCCAGCATTGGAGCGCGATTCAAGAAGTTCCAGGTAATCCAACATTGAAATACACTGAGTTTGTCGTCGATTTTTTGAAGCCTATCGGTCGATTGAAGTGGATTTGATTGTAACCCTTATTCTCTAGCTAAATGTGTGATTTGTATCCGCTTAGACATCACTATAATCGGGTCATTGCATCGCGCATTGCATCTCTTTTTTGTTTAGGAGCCCCGATATTAGGGCATGTGTATTTATTCTATATTCCCACTATCGTCCGACATTCATAGATTTAGACAAAGGCTGTGGATTAGGTATTTACTGATGAGTTAGTAGAGAGTACTCTTATACAACCCAAGGAACACATATATGCTTTTTGTATGTAATATATATGCATATCTTCAGTACTGTTTATGCACATTCACCTGAGTCATTTGTTTACACATTTGTTTTATTATATATGCATATAGTCAGTACTCTTTATGCACATTTACTTTAATGATTTGTTTTCACATCTATTTTATTATCAAATATGCTTATTTGTATTTGATATATATGCATATCCTCAGTACTGTTTATGCACATTCACTTGAGTCATTTGTTTACACATTTGTTTTATTATACATGCATATAGTCAGTATTCTTTATGCACATTTACTTTAATGATTTGTTTTCACATCTATTTAATTATCTAATATGCTTATTGTATTTCATTTATATGCATATCCTCAGTACTTTTTATGCCCATTCAATTAAATCATTTGTGTACACATTGGATTTGATATATATGCATATTGGCAGTAATGTGTATGCTCATTCATACACAAGTTTATGAACATTTCGCAATATATTAAGCATATTTGAATTGTTCTATTTACTTGCATAATTAGTTTACACTCTTGTTCATTATATATAAATACATACAGATACTGTTATTTAAGCAAATGTTATTTAAATATTCATGTTATTTGAGCTAAATGTTTTTATTACTATGAACCAGTTATTAAAATATGTTGTATAGTTAGTTGATGCAAAAAGGCTCTTATTTTATCCTGCTCCATTTACAATTATATGAAATATTAAATCAATCTTTATGCTTGTATATAACCATTGTTCATTAAATGCTATCGCATAAATGTACAAGGTAGTTTAAGTTATGTACAAGGTAGCATTATATAGTATGCATTTCAGATAGTTATAGTAAAAATTAGTTCTTTTTTTGGCATATATTCATGCATAAATCAATGTATTTAAAAACAACTTCTTTTTCTACAGATCTATTCAGTATTTAATCATGAAGTCTGTTGATCGCCCGCCCAGTAATCCAAAAAGATTAACCATTGAATCGAGTCAGGAGGTTTTTTCAATTGACATTTCCAGACGTACAAGATCCAGCAGCTCAGCTCACCAAGATGATATTCCCCAAAATCAGGAGCAGAATGAGCCACAGCCAACCCCAATCCATCGTTTTCGCAGAAAGGCGTTAGCTTGTCGTTTAAAAAGAAAACCTCCTACTCCATCCACACTGTCCGACGACGATTTCATGGATGCTCCATCGTTGAAGCGCCAATTCAGATCTGCCTCACCTTCTCCTTCAGAACAAATCAGTGCAAAGAAGTTAAAAGTACCTTCTCCTCAAGTTCCTGATGTGAAAAGAAGTCCAAAGTCTAATATCATTACAAAAAAACTCTCCTAAACAGAAGACTCCTAGAAAATCACAGGTAACATGTATATATTTATGTTTATTCATGTGTTAATTTTGGTGTCCAATCAAGTTTGTATTTTCCCCCACTTTAAATATATGTATATTATTATCAACAAATATGGTGTTTACTTTTTTTTATTGTTGTAGACTAGTTATTTACAAGCATGTAATAATTATCCCTTGTTTGTAAATATTGTATCATTAGTTCTAACCATATATATACTTTGTGTATTAATGCATATTCATTTATGCTTCCAGAAACTGAATATCCGCTGCATTCCCTATGATGTTATTGTATCATCTTGGATAATGAGCGATCGGCAGCGCGATGCTGTCGCTAGGTTGGGATTTTCAAGCATATTTGATTTGCGAACTGATGCCTTAGAGAGCAGATCACTCATCAGGTGGTTGATGGATAAATTGGATCCACATGACATGACTATACGCCCAGGGGCTAGCAAGGAACTGAAGATAACAAAAGATACGGTTCATCTGATTTTGGGTTTGCCATGTGCTGGAGGAGGCAGGGAGTTTACTGATTGGTATGGTGAAGTGGATGTTGCTGCAAAACTGAGACGTGATCTCAATGTTGGTAAAGAAGAATTTGATGTTGTCAAGCTTCAAGACAAGATAGTGCTTGGCAACGATGATGAGCTATCAATTAGATGTTTTTTTCTGATTTTATTCAATCGGCTTCTTTTTCCTTCTGCTTCTTGGGGCATTACAAACAATGAGGTACTCATGACTTCAAACATGGCACGAATGTCTGATATTGACTGGTGTCAACTAGTTTACACGGATTTGTGTGATGCTGCCGCACGTTGGCATAAAAGGAACAAAACAAACATCACAGCAACAATATATGGATGCTCACTCATTGTTCTGGTAAGTATTTTTTTGTTTAATGTGCATATATATGATATGCAAATAGTTGTTATGTACTAATTTTATATATTTGTGCATTCCTTTTTTCAGATTTACTATCTTGATCACCTACATCACCCTGCATCTCCTGTTAACAAATATGGTACTCCACGCATTAAGTTTTTTGACAATGAGACCATAAAAGAGTTGGCTCGTGGTGACAGACGCCCCCCCCCCCCGTAAAACTAATGAACCATTCGGATATGCAGAGGTTAGACATAAACAACTTTTTGTCCTGTTATGCAGATGTTAAAATATTATTACTGCTAACTGTTCTATATTACTTTATACAGTTTCGTAGCCGTTCAGAAACGTGTTACGTCATTGCTCCAGAACGGCCTGTTTCTGTCGTTTTCAACATATATGTGCCACGTATCAAGAATTTGATTGGCAACAAGTTACAATGTTTGCCCTCCCAGCAGCGGCCAATGTTTCAATCATTGTTTGATGCTCATGACAAAGAGGTTGATAAATACTGTGATTCCCTTCAGCTGAGCCATCAGATGATTGTTTCGAAGCAGATTGAACTCTCTGAAACATTTGGTGAAATGATCGATGAAGTTCTGAGAGCTGCAACGCAGCGCGATTCACAGCTAGAAGGTTTTAGTATTTATGTTTATTTTTTTAAACTAATCAAGTTCACGAATTATTTCCTGGAAAATAATATATACTTATACGATCTCAAATAATTTATTATATGCAGTTTTGTATATACAAATTATATATTAATTTATACACATACAAGCAGCAACATATTTTTTCAGTGTATTTCATTGTTTGAAAACTGTATTTTATTTATGCATCCTGATAGTATACTGATGTAGTTTGCAAATGTGTATGTTTAACCATTTTTTTATAACGATACATTTATATTGCAGTTATATTTCAGTAACAACTACTATATTATTATATGTTCCAAATGTAGATAACCCCCCACTACCTCAATGCCTCCAACAAATGATCCAGTATCCACACCAACTGTTCCAACACCTGATAAACAGCAACATGATCAGGAAAGCCATGTTCCTTCTGATCATATCAAAGTATCAGATGATGTAAGTTTTCTCGTACAAACTATATATACAATGCATATATTCTATTCTGCATACAAGTTACTGTTTACTCAACTCTCAGTTGTTTCCATTATAGATTGTCAGTGGGAACGTCTGCAAAAAAGATGAAGTTATGGATGCCCCTATTTTTGACAAAACTCCAAAATCTAATGTTTGACTTCCTTATATCACAATTATTATTATTTCATTTACAATGTATGCAAGTAACATTAATATATATGCATGCTTTATTTTTTTTAAATCCACAGGCTCCCACAACAGACAAGTCTGCTGCTCCTAAGTTAACACCAGATATAAATAGTGTAAGTATTTACACCTTCATCATATTATGCTAATATTAATTATACCCTATGTTTCATTACGTTTATATTAATAAATTTATTGGTTACAGGAAGGACAAAAATCTGTTACACATGACACTCCTGTATCTGGTGCACCTCTGTTCGATAAAACCCCACTGACAGATGTAAGACATGTTGTCATTTTCATATTTTTCCTATTTATACACTAAGACATACATATTTATGCAACTGTTTACTAACATATATTCATATACTAGGCAACTACTGACCTGGTTGCAAAGGATAGTTCCTGTAAAGCTGCAGTTGCTGAACATCCCCACGTGCCACGTGAGGACTGTGCTCGCAACCTGCTTAAGTTCATTTTGTCAGGAAAACTAGACCCGAGCATGTATGTATTAGTTATTCAAATTCCAATTAAGTATAATTAGAAGAATTGTAATCAAAGTTTTTTCCCCAGGTCTATCATTAATTTTGGAGGATTTGGAGGATCTGTCCTTGATGTTGTCCAGTCGTTTGGTCCCAACAAATGTCTTGAGAATACTTTCATGCAGGGATTTATCGACTGTATTCGTCAGGATGATGTATTATACAATTCAGATTCTGTAATCAACACTCTAATACTGAATGTCAACGTTGGGGTAATTTTTTCTCCACAACTTTGTATCTTATTGCAACACTAACTGTATAAATATATAATAATAATCAATTTATTTTCTTTGCCCAGACCGTTTTGAATATCGAGGAGTTTGAACAACACAGTTCAAATCCACAGCCCTTCACAACATCACTTCTTAAAGAACATCTTGAACCGACCCTTCCTTCAGATGATGTTCTGAACCAGATTAAATTGGTGAGCTCTAATCAGTTTCATTTGTACAAATGTTAGAATGTTCTTTTGGTCACTAGTTTTATGTTGTATTAGTTTTAATTTTTCATATGCATAGTATAAATCATTCATAAATTTACATATATATTTAACAGATCCTGGTTCCTATGCTACGCCGAAGCCACTGGACCCTTTATGCAATCAATTTTGAACGTCGTCGAATAGACATCTTAGATTCAAATCCTTATGGTCCATTGCTTGGAGGCACTACATGGAAACAAATCCATAATGATCAAATGATGATAAATGGAACGAAGATACCTTGGTCCAGATTAATAATGAGAAGACTTAGCATTGCCTTACATGAAGCTCGACCTGAGTCAACTGTACCAAAGTTTGGCAACTACAAGATTGGGCTCCTTCCCAATTGTCCAACCATGACACCAGGGTCAAATGATTGTGGTTTTTTTATCGCAAACTTCCTCCGCTACTACGATTTTGATGATGGCGACTTATCAGAATTTTATACTCCAGTATGTCACTAAATTAGTCTTCTAATCTTGCATATATTACTCCTTCAGATTTTATTCTACCATTAATTTGATATTATGGCTATTCCAGGATGAACCATTGGACCAACGTGCCTTTGTTCTGCATTACCTTACCTTTCATCGCAACAACATGGTTGCCCCCCTTCCTGCAGAACTGCTGCCTTTCAAGTATTCTCCAAGGAGACGCCGCTGTTTGAAAGCCAAGACTTAGATAGCATAGATGAACATGATTCCCTGTGGGATCCACAAAACTGTTTATGTTACTTGTTAAGTCACTTATGTCATGCCTCTGATCATGTGTTTGATACTCCGTGTGACACTTATGTTCAATGTGTCTAATGTCTACGCTACTTCGCATCAGTTTTTATTTGAAGTGTGTCAAACATAATTGTTACCAGAATGTCTATTTATGTTATCTGTTAACAGATTCTATGTTGTTTTCATCTCCAGTTTGTGAGTTGGTTAATCGTTTTGCTTCCAATGTTTGGCTTATTTGTATTATCATATTGTTTCAATATTCAAGTTTTATGCATAATATATACTCCCTTATTTTATATACACTAAGTTCATCTTTTATACATTTTTCACGTTAATTATGCTAATTGTAACAAGTGTTTATGCTATATCCTGTTTGTTGTATTTGAAGTGTGAAACCGACGTATGCACTCCCATTTGATTAGTATTGTTAAGTGTATGCAGTTTTATATACCATTAATGTCCATACCTTCCGATTGCTAAACGTTCAATGCCAATTTGTTGTACATATTCAGTTACATAATTTGTGTAATTGTCTATATTTACGCAACATTTTATAGTTTTATATCAACGCATTACATAACCCTTTCATGCAAACTATTGAATTTCCAACAAAATAAAGCATAAGTCATTGTGATATTACAAGTTTCTACTAAATCGACCACTCTTTAGTCACACTTCAAATTATTCGCCCAAATCCATATGCTCATCGGCTTCTTCATTTTCCACTTCTTCATCAATACGATGTTTTTTTGCAGTCGATGTTTCATTCCACTGTGGAGCAGTTGTTTTATTGTTTAGTCTTGATCCGGCTGGCCGTCCTCTCTTTCGATTAGACAGTTTTGCTAGCCTTGCCCTGTTCTCTTCCATAGACAGACATGTTCTGCTGTTATGCACATCTGCTATTCCACACAAATGGCATCTCCTATTCTTCTTTTTCTCTCCTTTCGCACCTAGTCTCATAATCCTATCTTCTGAATTTTTGATTGTCCGGCCTTTTGGTCTTGCACGATCCGGCATACTCAGATTTATAACATCCACATTAAAATTCAATCTCTGCATAATAATATACGTTACTATTTAGTATACGCATATTTACATATATTTATACCAATCAGTAAAATCATTTATCAATGCTCACCTTTTTAGCTTTTGAGGATGCAGCAATATGTTCCATTTGTTCATGTGCTACGTGACACGGAGAACTTGTATCACCAACCTCATGTGAAAATCTCATGTTGTCCTCCTTTAGAGCACAACCCAAATACATCAACATTTACAAGCAGCATAAATATATATTTTCATTTTAGACAAATAAACAATATTATTTTAATATGTACCTGGTTACCAGTTGTTATTATTGTTAACGCATGTTCACATCCAGTCCTGGTGTTATGCGAATCCTACAAAATATTATTTGCTTATTACATTGATATTATATATTCATTATGTACAATACTTCATGCAAGCTTATATATATATCTTTTACATACCTTATTATGACATGTAATTGTATTGTCATCTTCCATCCCATCGCCAGCATTATTTTTATTCAACTCTTCTTCCTGGTACAAAATAACATGTTACTATGCATAATTTATGTTACAAATAGTATAACACTAAAACATCTTCAATATTATTACCTTGTCTTCCTCATTATCACTAACATCTGTTGACTCATTACATCCAATATCTGGCTCCAATCGGCTTAGAACGACATCGAGCTCATCCAACACATCCATCGCCTTATCGTACCCTGCTTTTGACATACACGTCTGGCGAACTACTTTCATTGTTTTCGTTAACAACATTTTCTGTCTGTATGATTTAGTAACTCCATCCTTCCCCCTGAAGCTCTTATCAATTCTTTCAAACGGAACATCTTTTCTTGATGAGACAGTGTACCTTTGCAATATATACTTTGAAGGTATCTTTTCAACTTGAAGATGCATGAAGGCTCTTAAAAGATGAACACACAATAGACCTAAAAACATGAAAACGAACCATTATTTCAAAAATATACATTAAGTTGTACTACAATCATCAAATTCTCTAGTATGCAATTTTTTCATGCTAACCAACATAATACGTACAAACCTGTATGTTCCCACTGTTTGCACTCGCATGTATACTCCCCAGCTTCTATGTCTGCTGTTATCTTGAATTGATGTTGTCCCCACACAATTTTATTAGACCGTTTTGTATGTTGTACGATCCATTCATTATCACATCCGTCTGGGTCCTTTAATATTTTGTATGCAGTGGCGTATTTCATTGATTCCTCAAATCTATTCATAACAGCTCTGGTGTATGCTCTAGAGACTCTCACTTTGAACCTATATAATGTATCTGTTGTCCTTGGTGCCTATAACACATTATTATCATAATTAAACAAATTATTTACATAAATGTATGCAAACCGTTATTGCTAACAAGCACGACATACCTTGCTCACCAATGCCTCCTTTGATTCTTTCATTTTCCTGCTGTGCAACATTTTCATAATTTGTTTAGCTAACTCATGCAGTGGGGTGTTCGCATCTACATGTGATTGCTTCACTAATCTGTTCATGCTCTCACTTCGTTGTGTAGATACCATTACCCCACAGAAGTCATTTTTAAAAAATGCAGGTATCCATTCTTTTCTTATTTCATATAATTTGCGTAGAGTCATATCTTCATGAAGATTGAACTCCTCTAGCATCATTTCCCAGGCACATTCAAACTCATGAGGAGTTAATGGATGATGTATAATAGACTGGAATGTTGTTTTAAAATCCTTAACAGCAAACCTGGCATATATCTCATTTAGAAATGGCATAAATCTGTTCTGTACATGTCATAAGCACATCTGTGCACTGTTTTTGGAAATACAGTTCTCAGAGCAATTGACATTGCAGGATCTTGATCTGCAATTGCTCACAGATTATTCAGTTATTTTCACAATAAATTAATTCACTGTTTTGCATAACAAATTTATATATCACATACCTGTAAGCATAACTCTTGGACCCTCGCATCCCATACATGTTTTGAATGAATTGAAAGCTCATTCAAAAGTATGTACAGTTTCATCTCCCAACAAAACAAATCCAAACACTGTACACTGCAGATGGCTGTTAGCTCCAACAAACATGCCCAGTGGTTTATCATATATATTTGTCTTGTGTGTTGTATCAAATGTCACAGCATCACCATAATCTGCGTATTCCCCCTGCATACTTGCGTGTGACCAAAAAATACTAACTATTTTCCCATCATCGTCTAGCTAGAAATCACAAAAAAATTGTGGATTCTGTTTCTTGCATTCTCTAAAGAAAGCCAAAAGTTTGGCTACATCATTTGAGCAATTTTCTCTTCTCCTGGCTGCCCTCCTACATTTGTTTGCACAAAAAATTATTACACACACATTTACTTTAGTAATATTCATGGCTATTGATATATACACATGTAACAAAAAAGTATTGCTTACATGTTTTTCAGATCTTGAGCAGTTACCGGTATGTTCTCCGGCCCATCATGCATTTCTGATATAAAATCAACTATGCAATGCTGCGGCACTCGGCTATCATGCATTGCATCCACAAAATTTATGAACTCAGCATCCCTAATTTTGTTGCAACGTAAATGTTGTTTCTCTGCTTCGTCAGTTATGAACTCATGGTTATGCTCCAAGTTTACCAGTTCAATTTTTGTAGCTACAACCATTTTGTTTTCATCATCATATATTTTTTTTTATTTTATTCCAGCTTTGCATTGCGTACGCCCTGATGATCTATTCCTCATCCTAGGTGTATCATTTGATTTTGCTGCACTTTTACCTTCACGTGAACAATTTATCCACTTAGTGAATGTCTTCTCTCTGTATTTCTTCAGTGGAAATCCAACTTCATATGCATACCTTTTATAGAATTTATATGCATCATCAACATCTTTGAAAGTCATCCCTACCGTTGGCACTATAGTTGGATCAATGTCTTTTGCCTGCTATTTCATTGTCATTGTTGTTTGCACCATGGAATATGTTCACAACAATATAATCAATCAATAATCAAATACAGCGATTGGACTTACATGTGAACGCAGTATCTGTGGCGTATCCATCTCCCTGGAGCTAATATTGGACATAGGAGGTCGAACCCTTTGTTCTCCTTCTTCCCCTATGCTCATCTCGGCGATCTCAGGACCCATTAGAGCAGGCGGTGGTGTCACCAGTGAGTTACCACCAACTCCTCTCTCTGTCTCTGGATCAAGACGAACGCCATCTCCTTCCATCGCCGGCGACCCTCCAGAGCCGGCCATCTCCAACTCCGATGAGTTATGCAGGCTTAGTGGTCTTTTTTTCGAATGAAAGTAAATCTCGGATACTATAAATGTAACCGCATCCACGTTTACAGGGTCTCCCCATTATTTCCGAAACTGTCCCGATATTATGGCGACGTCTTTGTCAAACTAAAATTCATAATATAAAATTTATGCACAATGACACAACGTTTTACGCCAATCGGTATATATACTGTTTATGCATCTATTATGCCGTTTCGGTTTTATGCCATATCTTTCAACATCTTATGCTTCATTTTTGTTAACCTTCCGCACATTACTTACCATGCAAGATCCATAATTTACGTGCCCACGTATCGCAGTAATCACGTTTGCATGTGGCATCTATTCCCTTTAATTCCGCGCAATTCCCTTATCATTCAAACAACCGCGTCACGGCGCCGTCTGACCTGCATGCCGCCTCTCAGCCCCACGTTAAAACACAGGTGCGCCTGTTCCATCGACCAGACCTCGGAAACCGACCTGGGCTTCCTTTAATATCCGAAGCCCAGGGCTCCCGTTATACCTGCCCTATATATATATATATATATATATATATATATATATATATATATATATATATATATATATATATATATATATATATATATAAAATAGAAATATAAGTAGTATAAAAATATATCATATGAAGAATTAAATGGGAATTATTTGGCAATTATGAATATTAATATTTTATATAAATTTGGTCAGATTAGAGTATTTAACATGATATTACATTATATTAGTTTGTTTGTTTTGTGACAATATACCGTGATGCTTGCAGAATAAGAAGCAGCTGACAAGCAGCAGGCAGCTAGGGGTAATAATAGTCGGAATCTTCGACGTGAAAGAAGAAGAAATTTACCAGCAGCCACTTTATGCATGCTACTGTTTTGGCTAGCAGTCCTATATATGATTGAATGTGCGCTATGCACATGCGTTTATGTTTAGATGGGAATATCTCGAAAAGAGCAAATATTCTTCATGGGTGTGTGTACAGTGCACGGAGGACAAACACAACACAACACACAATATATATTTCTCTCAGCTCTACTTTTTTTTTGTAATAAGTTGCCATTATCGTACGTGGAGTGTGGTGCCGAGGAGCAGCTTCACTCACTCACGGCATCCAACTCCCTAATACTCTGGAGTCTGGACCCAAGAAGAGACGCAAAAACCAAATCAAGGAACCTGAAATGCCTTCGAATACGACATAAAAGTACAAGGACAAAAGAAGAATTTCGGTGATTGGATGGCTGCAAGAGTAGATCGACGCCTTAGATACGCCAGAGTCCAGGAAAGTTGACTCGGTTCGTATCGAGCCAACGAGCTTAACCATAAATGTGAACTCGTCCTCTAAATTATAATATAAAACCTAAAAAATAAGTAACATATTTTTAAATTAGTAAAATTAATATATTACTAATATAATATAAAAATAGAATAATTTTACATAATAATCTCAAATAATTTGGACTAGCTAGCATTATATATTAATTATGATTTTATGTAACAAATAGTCATGAGCAAGCTCGCGAGCCAAACCAAGTTAGCTCAATATTTTGCATACAGCTCGGCCCTTTTTTTTCCAGGTCTAGACTGTCCATCAAGCGATGCATGAAAGCTTGAACATCCTGAAGTGACAGCCGACCAGCAGCGAAGCTGTACAAACGCTGAACTCCCGCGGAAATATACCGCACGTTTTTCTCTTTTGGTATACGAGACATGAACCAAACTGTGCTCTGTGCTGAGTTCAGCATAGGATACTTTGATTCCCGAATCCGTAGAGCTGCAACTCCAGACGGACTGACGATGACGATGCATGGCGATATATAAAATAAACAAACAGTAGCTAGCTAGCTAGAACAGCAGGTGCATATGTATATGTATACATGTAATCTCTGCCGGGCGGGCATCGTCGTCAGGCGGCCGTTGCTTCCAACCCCTCAAAACAAAGCAGGGATAGATTAGCTAGCTAGCTGCTCATCGCTTAATTAATTAGTTAATTGGGGGGGGGGGGGGCTTAATCTTAACCAATCGGATTAGATTACCTAAACACCGAGGCGATCAGAACAGGGAGGCGCGCGCACGCAGCAAAGCGGTGGGTCGTCGCTGTCTGCTGCCTGCTGTGGTTTTATTCTACTACTACTACTACTAGGGGGTCGAATCCGGACAAGCGTCAAGGGGCCGGATATGCCATGCATGTGCCACTTCATCTCCCACGCTTAAAATTTTTATCTCTTCTATTTATGTTTTTCTGGTTTCCTCCTTCATTCCGCTCCTCGGGTCCTCGTGATCACGCGTTCTCCAACGATTCCCTGAATAGTTCACCTCCCATTCATTCACTCACTCACTCCCCCTCTTCTCAGTCTTGCAGAAAAAAACCCTAGACCTAGTTGAGGTACTCTAATATTAAGCTCAATCCGTATATATTGAAGTGGATTAGTGTGTAACTTAAACTAATTTAAATAATACATTTAAATTTTGTTATATAAAAATCAAAAAAATGTTGTATAAAAATTAAATAGTGCATTTAAAGTATAAAAGTAGAGCTGAATAGGAGAGAATACTTGCGAGCGAGGCAGGTATTTTTATATGAATAGAAAGTACGAACGTAGAGATTTGGTTGGGGGGAGCGTGCATGGAGAATCGGAGCCTAGCTAACTTGCTTGGTGCATCTAGCATGAGCGGCACACGGCCAATCAAGCACACCCCGACAAGCATATATAAACAATTACCGTGTGCCATGTCATCACGTACGTAGGGTGCATCTGCATCGACATCTGGGCAACGACAAGACATGACGGTAGTTTAGTCATGTCGTCGGGGGGGGGGGGGGGGGGGGGGGGGGAGGGGGGCTTTCGTTTAGCTAGTGACTTTCAAATTCTATTTATGTAATTATTTGGTGCCGCCGTCAGCACATATTTCCCTTTATATAGACACAGAGGGGAAAATCCAATCTTATGTCAGTTTTCCTCTAAAATTCATATGTCGAATCTCTTACGCTATTATATTGATCTGGCTTTATTTCTAGCTCTCATGCAGGTGCTTTGGCATCGATCCGGCCAGATGAAGATTAGATATATTATGATGATGATCGTCCCAGCCTCAGCCTTTTTCCCAACGCAGCAAGACGACTACCAAAAAGGAAGATCCACACGAACAACAATCATTAGGAGTAATTGCTTGGCGTTGTAGAAGACACGAGTACACGTCAGCAGTCATTGCACACAGACACAGTTCTGCACACGCTCCGAGAAGAGCTAGAGGCTAGCTCGTCGTAGTCGTAGTAAAATAAAATAAAGCATGTTGATGCTCAAATTCTAATCGCCTATGGTTTCTGTTTTTTTATAATAAAAAGGGCGGGTCATGGCGCGAATTATGAGCCCGGATATAGGCACGGTCCGTGTCACGAAAAGGACAGACGGGCCCCCCTTGTTGGCCGAATGCGTCTGCAGTTTTCTTTCTTTTTATTTAGAAAAAGAAAAATCTGGGAGAAGGAAGCTCAGGGAATTCAGGATTCATGGGGGCAGAACGTGAGGCGTGAAAGCTGGAATACAACTTCCTCCATGCATGGCTCCATGCACAGCGCTAGCATTGGCTCTCCTGTACCGTACCGGTGAATTGCTTTGCTCATCGTGTCGCCGTCATCGTCGGTACAAGAGAACAGAACCGCTGAAATACAAAAAAAAAAAAACGGTTGGCTGGTTGGTTAGCTATAGTAGTACGTATCTCGTACAAGATTGGACTTGGACACAGACGAACAGGTGTATTGTAGTTTCTATCTATATGTGAGAAGAGAACAATGAGGCAGCACAGTCGTTTCCGTAGGCCGAGAGACACGGAACAAAAAAAAACTGTATGCGACGAGCACGAGGCACGGTCCAAGGATCGTCGGCGTCGGCGTCGGCGTCGCGTTCTGGATGTTCGTTTGGACGCGACGGCAGGTACCTCGCTCGCCCTGCAGGCTGCAACTGCAACACAAGTCGAGTTTTGGGAGGACGGACGCGCCCTCATGACGATGTCTCTTCACCGAATGCAAGCCAAGAGACTAGAGGTCCATGATGATTAGAAAAGCTACTGGTTTGCTTGCTGCTCAGACACGCTCCGCCATCGTAACCTGAGGTCCACACACATGCCTGATCTGGTTTAAACATGCCGTTAAGTAGACGAAACAAAAAAATGAAGGGAAAAAAAAGAAACGGCCCATTATTTATTTATTATTAGTTGTGTATAAATAAACTGATACTACTTGTTACGGCTGCACTGCAGCGGTCTGATCTGACAAGTCGGTCATCAGCAAAGGCCGTTCCTGCACGACGGTCAAAGCGACGACGGTTACCATGCACACAATTAATACAGGAGCCATCCTAACTGTTAGGGATTCAGCAGGAGCAGCAGAGGCGTCCGTGGCCTTGGCTCAGTGAAAGAAATTCCATCCCGGCCTGTTAGCCCAGCCCAGGAGTTGTTTTTGTCAGCCGCAGTGTAGTGACTGTGCAGGAGGATTAGGGGACAGCAGAGCAGGTGCGGGGGGAGAAGACAAGGCACGAGACGCCGTCCCGACGTGCTCCTCAGATACAAGGAGGATGGAGCATGAACGGAATACAGAGTCAAAACACTGCTTGTCTTTTATATTAAGCATGCTTTTTCCTTTGAAAAAAAAAACATGCAGTCTGCTTGAGCTCATAACACGCCTAAACTCAACTACTCTATGGATCCACAAAATAATGTACTTCTAAAGCTTGACTACCTATAAATAAGAAAATTACCAAAATCTATAATATTAAGTAATTATCATCATTAGACATCACATATACTGCCACACTACAGTTATTTGTTGGTATAGAAACTAAATTTTTTACCTATGAATTTAGTTAAATTTTAGACAAGCGAATAACGACTGCACTTAAAACTGCATTTCTTTTTTGTGCAAACGGAGGGAGTAATTGCAATCGTAAGCGACAAATTAGCCACGACAAGATTCCCAGAGGAAGGATTTTCACCCGCAGATAGACACGTAAAATGAACCTATCCAGCAGTTCCCAAGACGTGAAGCACAGAGTACCTGTTGAGGCGCACAAGTCGCCCAGTCCATAATTTCGTCTCGCTTTCTTTCCTTTCGAGACTGACAGTGACAGTAATAGTAATACTTGGCGAATCAAGATAACCACCACACATACACACACACCTCGGCCGGGATTCTCGGTAAATCCGGGGGGGGGGGGGGGGGGGGTCATCTGAACCACCTCCTTCCACACGCAAATAAACAATAGAGCACGAACCGTGTATTTACTGCCGGGGCCCGGGAGAGGGGTAATTTGCTCCAAGGAATTGAACACCATCATATGATCGACAGAACAAACTTGACTGCTGTAGGGAGAAACAGGCGTCACGGTCGGTCACCTGGTCATGTGACGACGCCCAGGCGTAGAGGGGCACACAGCTCACATGCCTGCTTCCACGCCAAGCTGCACCGATGAATCGTCATGTGAACCCTCTTCAGTCAGATGACCATGTGACGTAATTCTGAAACGATGCAACGTCCGTCCGCAGAGGTTTCGACAGCAGACAAGTAGGCATGCATGGGGACATATAGCCGGGACTTGAGACGAGGCAACAGCCACACGCTCCAGCACATACCTGGGGCCTTCAGCATCTGCTGCGGCGGACCACAACCTTTTCAGCTATGCTTCATATGTAAATCTCAACCCAAGAGATAGGAACGGAGATCCCGGGGGCATTGCATGCATGCAAGCCCAGACCATGCACTGCACCAGGCTAATGTTGGTCGCCAGCAAAGGTAGATGTGTACTGAATCATGATGATGATTCAAGACTAAACCAGCCGGCCATTCTCATGTGGCAAACGGACGGACGTAAAGCTCTTGCATGGAGGAATAGGAATCTGAGTTCCCTGAAATGAAAAAAAGAAAGAAGTTGACAAGATCACTTTTGTTTCCTCAAACTCTTTCTAAAGGCGAGGCAAAAGCTTCATACCAAAGCGGCTGGACGAATCGGGCCACACACAGTACGTTTTCATGGGGAGGAATCTTTCAATGGACAGCCCAACAGAAAGAAATGTACGGAAACCCACCTGACAGGAGGTGCGCCTCACTAAACAGTCAGCTTGTTAGGAACCCAATAATGACACATCAAGTCCTGTTGTTCTACCTCGTGACTTGAGGTTCAACTTTTCCATGACATCTAAAGCAAAGGGATCACATCGTGACATCTAAGCAGAGGGGCCACATCAGATTTCTGCATCAAACCTGTGGATAACTCACAAGGAATCAACTAAACAAGCCCTGTCGTCAGTAACTGGATACCACCCATTGGCCCTTGCAAAAATTGTCAGCACTTGTAGCCACTACGAATACATCAAGGCAAGACATAGTTGTCAAAGTTGCTCCATCAAGACCATGAAGAGTTTTATTCCTCCGTTTTACATAGAAAAAGAACCGCGTCAATAAATTTGAGCAGAGGGATTACACACAAATTCGATGCAATTATCCCTGTACCACAGCAAAATCACTGAAATCCCTACAGGCCAACACAGACGATGGCATATAGGGAATTTCATGAATTATTGGTGGCACAGGGATCGTTGAGAAGTCATGGATTACTATTATGCACAAATTCACATAAACGAAAGAAGTAAAGTTCACATCTTAACGGAGAAAATGACTTCCAAAGTAAAATACAGTATAATAATATGTCAAAGTTAGTCCAAGGAGGTACTCATGATAATTACATGTTGAGTTAGTTCATGCAAGTACTAATTGGACGAGGCATTCTGTCATACCAGTAAGTTGACCCAACTGTTTGCTCCATTCCAAGTAACTACAGTGTGGGTTGAACTTGTTCACGGAGTCCACAAAAGTCAGCTTTTGAAGACTAGTAAACCTGTGCTTACTTCTGCAAAATTAAGTCCTCGGTCAACTTTGTTAGTAACAAAACAACGATACACATTTGCCTACAGTGATATTTTCCTGTTGACCTTGCAAGTAGCCAAAATAGAAAACAAACTTTGAGGTGCAGTTCCAGCAAGGAAACTGGCAGCGTATCAGAAGAGTCGAAAGGACATGGGCATGAATTCAATCCATGTAAACAGCAATTGGCAAAATTTTATATCGACTTAATATATATAGTGCAAAATACAGGTATCAAAAGGCAGAATAGTTCACACATACTTTCCTCTAACTGCCAGCACCAAACAAGAACTCCTGCAAAATCCTAGAAGCCTCTGAGACTTCATGCTGAGTATGTATTGATCCAGGTGTTGCAATAGAATTAACAGGTAAAGTAGCTTTTTGGGGGTCTGAACATGGATGCCTAGTAGCTCCTTCTGATGAATTCTTATCGTCTAGCAATAGATTCGGTTTCTGGCTATTTTGCTTCACAATTTTTTGCCTTTCTGCTTCATGTCCTCCAAGGTTATGTTGAGTACCATTTGCATTCCTTTGCTTCTCCATGAACAAAGCATCCAGGTGCAGGCTGTCCAGATTGGATTGACCTTTACCAATGGAAAGAAACTGCACGCCCTTTGGAATATGGTTAGAAACATTCTGGGATTTGCTGGAGACGCCAGCCAGGTTTCTTAGGATAGAATTACTAGGAGCAACATTGTGAACTGTTGCGTTCTTCTGGCTTCTTGTATGCTCTCTGGTGTTTGTTTTCTCATATGCCAGTGAAGCATCAGAAGTCTTTGCATCTTGTGTGGGAGTACCTTCTGTAGTTGGCATCTGATAGAGAATGGAATTTGTATAAATTTTTCAATGAAAATTAACATGTCCCAGGCTACTACACTTAGATAAGTAAAATACCAGAAATAATTAGGTCAATTACGTACCACATGAGAGAATTTGCAATTATCACCTCTGGCACATGTTCCATTGTTTTTATAGTTATGGCATTCGTACTTTGACAACTCATGGTCATATGGACACTCTTCTCCTTTCAAACAAGAACCACATGCAAAATGTGTGCAGGGCTGCAAGAAATGAGGAGGCATTAGGAAAAAAAAAACATGCGTGCAAGTATGCAACAAATCCATGTATGAGGAAATTTAGATGCACTTTGATAAAGCTAAAGTTAGCAGTGAGCACTCCATCCCATCTGAACAGATCCTTGGAATTACATATATTCTAATTACAAACACCATGTTAGCACCCATCATGCAAAATTTAATTAGAAGCACTAATATGGATATTTTGTTTTACCATCTTGCACAGGTCCCAATGAAGCATTATTGACATCTTATCTTAAGTATGCATAAGTGAGGATGAAATGTGTTCTCCTTTTTTTAAGTGGGTGGTACCCTATTCCTAAATATAGACCATAATCAGTTAAGTTTTTTTTTTTTGAGAACGCGCAGGAGAACTGCGCATCTTATATATTAAAGAGGAAGAGAAACATTACAAAAGAGGAGATGTTGCAAAGCAAATCTCCCAAAGACCCACAAAATTCCGAAAGAAATTACATAGAAGTACTGAAACTAGACCCGACCTCACCCAGGGCAGCAACTAAGCCCATACTACCGATCTCCTTAGCTCCTGCTAAAACCCAGCAAACACACTCATCTGAGAAACATCTAAGAATCCTGGGCAATGAAGGAGACTCCCCATGAAACACTGCTCTGTTTCTCTGAAGCCATAGGCACCAAGCCCCTAGGATGATCAGAGAGTTAAGTCCTTTTTTCCTTGTCTTGGTAACTCTAAGGCTCACCTTTCCCCACCATTCTGAAAAGTTTCCCTCATCAGCAGTCGGAGTGAGATGCCCCAAGCCAATAGCAGCAAGAATTGTATGCCAAAATTGCCGGGCAAAAATGCACGCAGTAAGGAGGTGCTGAATTGTCTCTTGGGCTTGATCACACATTGGGCAAACATCTGGGTGTGGCAGTCCCCTCAACTGTAATCTGTCAGCTGTCCAACATTTGTTTCTTATTGCCAACCAAAGAAAGAACTTGCATTTAGGAGGAGCCCAGGTCTTCCATAATCTCTTCCAAGGCTCAAAAACAGTAGAACCTAATAAAAGGACCTTGTAGCAGGATTTAGAGGAGAACACCCCTGATGTCTCATGTCTCCAAACATGGCGGTCTTCCTCCTGAGAAAGCTGCACATCTCCTAAAGTATCCCATAAGAAAAGAAATTGTTGAATTCCAATCAAGGAAAGGGGGGGTTGATATGTGCAATCCACTGCCTGTTTTCAAGAGCCTGAACCACTGTCATAGAGGTAAGAGCTCGCTTAGCCACCTTGGACACCACTTCTGAAGCAAGATCTCTGATGGAGCGTCCCTTAAGCCACTTATCTGTCCAAAACAAGGTATTAGAGCCATTTCCCACATGAGAAATCAGGGATGCAGCAAAAAGGTCTTTAACATGTTGCTGAATGGGGATGGACAAGCCAAGCCAAGGCCTATCCCGATCTGTTTTTTGAAGCCAAAGCCATTTGGCTTGAAGGGCCCAACACATTTGTTGTAAATTAGGGATCCCAAGCCCACCATACTTCAAAGGTCTTGTGACTGAATCCCATGCCACAAGGCAGCTACCTCCATTCACCTCTTTTCTCCCTCTCCACACAAATCCTTTTCTGATTTTATCAATTTTGTGAATCACCCACTTAGGGACATTCATTGCAAGGAAAAGATAAACTGGGATGGCAGAGAGAACAAAGCGCACAAGGGCTGTCCTACCAGCAAGGTTGAGGAGCCTAGCTTTCCAATTTGGTAGCCTATCTGCAATCTTGTCAACCCAAGTCATCAAAATATTCCTGCTAAGCTTCTTATCTGAGATAGGCAGCCCCAAATAAGTGCAAGGGAAAGAAGAAGGGGTGCACTGCAGAATGTTACACCCTTCCTGCAGCAAATCATCCTCACATCTTATTAGGATGGCACAACTCTTGTGCAAATTAGTTACTAGGCCAGAAGCTTCTCCAAAACAGTCAAGAATGAGTTTGACACAATTTAGCTCTTCCACCCTGGGCTTGACAAACAAGACAACATCATCTGCATATAGAGATAATCTGGACTTCACCATGGCACCTTCCAGACTAGACAACAATTGTTTTTCTTCTGCCACTCTGAAAAGGCTACTGAGCACATCCATCACCAAGACAAAGAGCATTGGGGAGAGGGGATCCCCTTGCCTCAAACCTCTGCGATGTCTAATCAGCTCCCCAGGAAATCCGTTTAATAAAATTTGAGTCGAGGAAGTAGCCAGTAGATTGGAAATCAGATTCCTCCACCTATTACCAAAACCAAGGTAGGATAAAACCTCAAGAAGGAATGCCCAGGAAACAGAATCAAATGCCTTTGTTAAATCCAGTTTCAGAAAAAGGCTGGCCACTTTTCTCCTGTGCAATGACTTAATTGAGTGCTGGACCAACATATAATTGTCATGAATAGATCTGCCCCTAATAAAAGCACTCTGATTAGCCTCAACCAACTTGTTGAGGAGAGGAGCAAGCCTATTGGCAAGGACCTTGGTGGACAGCTTAGCAAAGCTGTGAATGAGGCTGATGGGCCTGTAATCACCAGCAGAAATGGGGTCTGCCTTCTTGGGAATCAAAGTAATATATGCTGTATTCAGAGGCCCAAACTTTTGTGAATTGCCAAGGTGAAGGGCAGCAAGGGCAGCCATCAAATCTGCCTTAATTATAGACCAGCAAGTTTTGTAGAATCTCCCTGTGTAGCCATCTGGCCCAGGCGCTTTATCTGAAGGAAGACTGGCAATAGCCTCCCACACTTCCTCCTCTGTAAAAGGCAACTCAAGAGCAGACAAATCTATAGGATCTCTGTGACATTCTTCAAGCTTCAGAGTTAGCCTTCTCTGCTGGGCACACCCCAACAGATTAGAGTAAAAATCATGCAGCACCTCCTGTTTTTTATCATGAGATGTGACCACCCTCTCACCATCCAGTAAGCTATATATATGATTTCTTTTCCTGCGACAGCAGGCCTGCATATGGAAGAAGGAAGTGTTGGCATCTCCATCTTTCAGATACTGAACTCGAGATCTGAGTCTTGCAACAGTTCTCTCCAGTGAAGCAAGGACCAGGCATTGTTGCTTGAGTTATCTTAACAGCCATAACTCATCTGGGGATAACACCCTGCTGTCTTGAGCCATTTCTAGCCTGTGTAAAATCTCTCTTGCTACACCCAGTTGAATTTTAATGTTGCCCACTGTTTTGTGCCCCCAAGACTGCAGGGCTCTGGTTAGCCTCTTGAGCTTCAGAGAGATCCTCTCCAGATGACCACAAATTGGAAGTGGCTGGCTCCAGGAATCTGCCACCAACTCACGAAAGCCTGGCATTTTGGTCCAGAAACTCTCGAAATGAAATCTCCTTTTCCCCGTACCTTCTTCTTCACGCAGCTTTAAAATCAAAGGGCAATGATCAGAATCTTCTGAGGCCTTGCTGAATAAAGTAGCCGCTGGGAACAGCCCTTCCCAGCTCGAAGTGCAGAAGACATGATCTAATTTAACAAGAGTGGGGGCCTGTCTCTGGTTAGACCAGGTGTATCTTCTTCCAATCAAAGGAATTTCTTTCAGCTCCTTTTCATCTATCCATCTTCTGAATCTTCTCAACAGGGCCCTGTTGATACAGGAGTTGTTCTTGTCCTCAGACCTGGAAATCTGATTAAAGTCACCTGCCAAGATCCAAGGCCCATCACAGCCTGCCCTGACTTCACTTAACTCTTGTAGAAAAGCCTGTTTAAGATTATCTTGATGTGGCCCGTAAACCCCTGTGAACCACCAAAGTGGGCCTGAAGCCTCCTGCAGTTGAATAGAGACCGAGAACTCCCTGATCACATGACTGCTGTGGGTGAAAATTCCATCTCTCCAAGCCACTAAAATGCCTCCTCTTGTCCCCTGTGCTGGACTGAAAACAAAATTACTGTAACCAGCACCAAGGATGGAAAGGATATCAAAGTCCGAAATGTTGCTCATTTTGGTTTCCTGCAAACAGATAAGTGAAGGCTTGATGTCCAGGACTAAGGTCTTGACATTATCTTTCCTAGCCCTACTATTCAATCCTCTCACATTCCAAATTAGAAAGCTGCACTGGTCCATTGAGAAAAAGGAAACACGACCAGACCAAACGATCCAAGCTTACGCGAGCTCAGATGCATCCCAACCAAACAGAGCTGCCAATGCAGCGATGTGCTCTCTGGAGAGGGGTGAATTATATAGAGCAGTATATCTGCTAGCATCTTCCAGAGAGATATTGCCATGCCCATCACAGAATCCCAACTTCTTGCAAACAGAGACTGCTGCATCGGAGCCTAACTCAGGCGGAATCTTGGCCACCCTTCTGGACCTCCTAGGCTTGAAATTTCTTGGAAGGGTCTTCTTTCTGCGTTTAGGGACTGGTGGCGGGCTCAACAGACCATTAATGGCCTTGGAAATGTGTTGACTAAATTCTTGCAAGGGGGTCGAGGCTGCCGAGGACACTGCCTGGGAGTGAACCGGTGTGGCATCTTTCCTTCTAGAGTACACCTTCAAACAAGGCGGCTTTACTTGCAGACTATGCTTGATAATTTCCCAGGGGTCCCTGACCTGTGCAGCAATGGTGATGGGGACCCTCGGGTCTTGCATGATTGGCACAGAGGCCCGATCTGAATGAACAATACAGAGACAATCTGAGTTCTGTCCAGTCCTGTGACACCCGCCAAATTCCTCCATCGTTTGAAAAACGGTTCCGTGGGGAGGCCCAGGAGAGATGGGCACCGGTACTGGCCCTGGGGAAACCGAAGGGATGAACGACGGTAATGGGGAGCCCGAAGCGTCCACCCCTGTTCCCACGAAATCCACCGAAGCGTCCACCCCTGTTCCCACGAAAACCTCTGCTGCCGAGGCGCCCGGAAACTCAACCGACGCAGAAGTCCATCCAGACGCAGAGCCGCGCGCCAGAGGAGGGGATTCCGAAGCGGCAGACCCTTCCCCCAAGGGGACAGGGAGCGCAACCGTCCCGCCATGCGCAGAGTCGGCGCGGACACAAGGCCCGAGGCACGCGGAGCCGTCGCGGGCAGCAGACCCGATGCGCGCGGAACCGGCACGGGCACTAGGCCCGAGGCGCGCGTGCACAGGTCTGTGAACAGTCGCCGTGGGTTTTGAATGTGGACTTTTCCGCCGCTTGTCATGGTCTTGCTCGCGATCGTCGCCGGAGTAGGGAGGCGGTGGCGGTGGCAAGGGACTGCTGTCCAGGATCCCGTCCGAACGGAACACTCGCACGGAGATTGGGAAAACCAGTGTGCGAGGACTGGGGTCAGAGTCACAGGCACGCGGCTCCTCCGCAAGAAGATCCAACTCCGTCGGCACAAGCTCTGGCTCGTCGCACCATGCACTCAACTTGAAGACTGAAAGATCGACGCCTTCCGCGGACGCTGGGTGCACATCACGGATGAGGCAGTGTTCATCAAGAAGAAGCGAGGCTGTCTCCAACCCCCAGAGATGAGCAGGGATTCCTCGCAGCTCAATGTCAACTGGTACTGGCAACGCTCGCCCGCCGACGGCCAAGGCTTGTCTGGACCAGCGTTTGATGTGAAGGCGAACAGTGGGAGAGACAAAAGGCATACCGCCGTTGAGGACCCGGCAGGCAATCTCCTCACTGGGGAGGAACGCGACGTAGGAATTTGGCGCAGCACGACGGAGGTCGAGCGACTGCGCATCGAGGCTGAACCTCACAGCGAGCGCCTCAGACACATCCGCGGCGCAGCCATAATTCGTCTGATCAAAGACAGTGATGATCAGAGCCCGCCGAAGATTTTCTTCTTCCTGGAGGATCCTCCTGGAGTACTTGATGATCCGCGTGGTCCTACCCGTTGCATGAACAAGGCCTTGCCCGGCACAATGCTGGGCGGGCACCTCGACTGCTGCTTCCTGATCTTCGCTATTCCTCTGGCTTCCTGATCTTCGCCTCCTCTGACCACGGCGGGTGCGCTTCTTCAATCTTCCAACGTCATCAATTCCACCAGCCTCAACTCTGCCAGCAGAAATATCACCAGAGCCAGCCATCCCAGAGGACTGGGAGACAGGCCTCCACACCAGGCCCCGTCGTGGCTGGGGTACGCCTGATCGCCGGCGCGGGCACACGTAAGCACGGTGCCCAGGCAGCCGGCAACAGAAACACCTCACCAGCCGACGACAAGCAGCAGCTCGGTGGGAAGGGGAAAGGCAGTTAAAACACTTCCCCCTAAGGTCGGACGGAACGACCCTGGGGAGAAGAGGAGGGGACTTGAGAGGGCGAAGACGACGTCGACGAGCTTGTCTTCCTTCGACCTTCACCCAGCCAGCGCCAATATCGGTCTCCCGGCCAAGACAGGGAGCAGCCCTGGGTAGAAGAAGAGCCTCCTTGTATGATGGCCTACGTCGATGGAGTCCCGGAGAGACAACGGGAGAGAACGCCGGGCTTTCGTCGTCGCGCCACCTAAGGGCCTTGGAACGGCCAGCGGCCAACGGGGTAGAGGCAGTCTCCGGCGCCAAGGGAGAGGAGGGAATGGCCGTCAGGCCTGGAGTAGGCACCGACGTGGGGCTGTGGGGTGGTGAGGGTGGGGCGCCAGGGCGGGAGGGGAGGGAAGGGGCTGGGAAGCACATACCGTCCAGGTGATGAAGTAACTGGAAGTTTAATCAGTTAAGTAACTCAGTATTGATTAAGTGATGGCTTTGGAAAAACATATTTACTTTGAACGGCATACCTCTTTACAGAAACAAACTAATGAACAACCCATATAATAGTGTAACTATAATAATGCATAAAAAACACTACATAGGTACCTTAGATTTTGTTGAAGGTGTAAAATCATGGGAAAACTTGCAATTATTTCCCTGCAAAAGCGAAAAGGAGAATGAAAGAATTAACAATCAGCAAAAATAAAATAGCTAATATATCTTTGTTTCTTTAAAAATAATATCCACTTGGTATAAAATGTACAGTTTCAATATTTAAACAAATTTTGCATTTGATACAGCTCGACCATGACTTTCCAATTGATGGAGACACCGATGACTTTCCAATTAACATAGGACTACATCAAGGGTCGGCTTTGAGCCCTTATCTTTTCGCTTTGGTGATAGATGAGGTCACAAGGGACATACAAGGAGTTTTACCGTGGTGTATGCTTTTTGCCGATGATGTGGTACTTATTGAGGAGAGTAGGAGTGGTGTTTCTCAAAAGTTGGAATTGTGGAGGCAGACGCTGGAAGCAAAAGGTTTTAGGCTTAGTAGGTCTAAAACAGAGTATATGAAGTGTGATTTCAGTGCCATGGGGTATGAGGATGGCGATGTTAGTCTTGATGGGCAAGTGGTACCCAAGAAAGACACTTTTCGTTACTTAGGATCAATGCTTCAAAAGGAGGGAGACATCGATGAGGATGTCAGTCATAGAATTAAAGCCGGATGGTTGAAGTGGCGACAAGCTGCGGGTGTCTTATGCGACCACCGGGTGCCACGCAAACTAAAAGGCAAATTCTACAGGACAGCAATCCGGCCGGCTATGTTGTATGGAGCAGAATGTTGGCCCACTAAAAGACGACATGTCCAACAACTAAGTGTGGCAGAGATGCGTATGTTGCGCTGGATATGTGGCCACACAAGGAGAGATCGAGTCCGGAATGATGATATACGAGAGAGAGTAGGAGTGGCGCCAATTGAGGAGAAGCTTATGCAACATCGCTTGAGATGGTTTGGACATATCCAACGAAGACCTGAAGAGGCACCAGTGCATATCGGAATAATTAGGCGTCCCGAAAATGTGAAGAGAGGTAGAGGCCGACCAACTTTGACGTGGACAGAGGCTGTGAAGAGAGACCTGAAGGAGTGGAATATTGATAAAGAGCTCGCCGCAGATAGGAAGGGGTGGAAGTGTGCAATTCACGTGCCAGAACCCTGATTGATAGTTTCGCTTTTCCTCCTTAATCGTTTGACCTTTTCTTGTGTCCATTTTAGATCTTGCTGGTCCTTGTGGGTTTTATCTCTTTTATGTGTTTCCCCGTTTCGTTGTTTTCGGTTCTCCTTTGCCTTTGTTTCCCTTTTCTGTTCTTTGGGGGTTGAGCTCTGAGGTTTTCATACGGGGTTTCATCTCTAGCCTACCCCAACGTGCTTGGGACAAAAAGGCTTTGTTGTTGTTGTTGTATACAGCTCGACCATGATATCTAGAAATCAGGAATTTGTGATGATGACTAAAACACGGTACAAGGAACCAGAACCATTGATGAACTTTCAGCCTAAAATAAGGCAAAGAATGTAAAAAGAGAAGCAGAATTAGATGAAAACACAATCTGCTTGAAGTGAATAGATATAAGGTAAATTATGTTGTCCATATAACACTCACTTGGCGGCACTTCCCATGGTCATAGAAGTGGCAAGGTTTTTTTGGCTTTGTAACAGGAGTAAGTTTTGGTCTTTTGACTCCATCCGCTATCCGTTGCAGTGCCCGGTTCTTTCTTTTATTTTTCTGCATGTCAATTGTCAATAACATTAGAAGGCAAATTTCACACTTTAGAAGAAACAATTCATACAAAACACGATTGGAACTCAAATGGTGTCAAAACTATAACATACTGTTTTTTTAGCTTTTCTCTCTTCTGTCAGAATGCGTTTTCTCTTCTTCCCAGGGTTGACAGTCTGTAATAGATTGGAAAGGTAGATACTCAAAATTAGTATATCCAGCCAAAAAACTATCAGCAGAGAAGAACCCATATTGTAATCAAGGTTCAAGATGGCCATCTGCATCAGGGAGTTTTGTGCTGCTCTTACAGAGTGCACATGTATCATTTTAAGATGTAGCTTTTTAACCTTGGCATGTAAGATTAAAAAATATTGAGTTCAATAACAAAAGGCATCACACAAAACATTAAACCTCACTAGGCAAACGAACTAGAAGGTGCATGGTTAGACAGAAGCAACAAATAATAACATTTGAAAGCAGTATCAGATACCTCATTGTCAGGCAGCGGAGTCTCATTCCAATCCACAACTTCATCATAAGTGACGGCTTGAGCCCTGGTAACAGATATTTGTGCATCACCTCTGACAATAGCATCCCTGTTCAGTATAAGATGATCATTTCCTGTTTCAGGAATTGATTGCAAATTCCCGAATTGTGTGCCATAATCACAAGATTTATTTGGCCCTGAGCCTCTGCTAATGGAATTGTCTTCCAATTTCTCATCTTCACCATCTTCGTCTCCATGTTCGGAATTTCCAGATTCTTCTGAACCCAAATCCTGAAACTCGCCCTCAATCTCTCCTTCCTCGAAACCACCACCATCATTCTGCCCATTATCACAGTTTCTAAGAGGTTCTCCTTCTTCAATCCTATCACCCAGTTGTTTCAAATCCTCAGATGCCTTGCTATTCTGCAGGTCACCTCCAGAAACTGCACACCTCTGTGTTGGTATTGCTCCAGCATCAACATCATCAATCAACCCTGTGAAGTTTGTCAGCATCGCTTCAAACAAAAGACAGCCTTCATCATCACCCACTGCTACCTCTACCGATTCGTCAACCTTCGTCTCCAAGAGAGACTCCACCGACTTCAAAGATACGTCACCCACCATCGCCAGTCCAGCTCCAACCGCTGACTCCTCCACCTCAGCAGTGGTCTTACATGAGGTGCTTTCTACCACAAGTACCGCTGATTCCCCAGCCTCGGCTCTGGTCATACACGAGGTGCTTTCTACGACCCCTACCGCGTCCGCACCCTCGAGCTGCAGAGCCTCAGCCTCAGCCTCAACCAGGTCGAGGGTAGAGTTCGCCGCGGCCGGTTGATGGACAGTCCCGTGAAGCGAAGGGCCTCCCGCATCCGCCGCCTCGATTTGCACATCCTTTAGCCGATCGAAATCAGCGCCATTAGGCCTTTCTGGGGAATCGTCGGGGTCCCCACCGACGAAGTCCGCGGCGACGGGCTCGGGCACGGGCGGCGAGATGCCACAGGGCGACGGGTTGATGTGGAGACAGTGAGAGAAGAGGCGGGAGAGCGTGCGGAAGGAGGCACTGTCGAGGTGTGACCGACGACGGGTGAGGACGGCAGCGGCGGCGAGGGGGGAGGGAGTCGGGGCCACAGACGGCGGCGCGAGGGCATCCTCCATGGTTAAGGAACTGGGTGGGCTGGAACTAGGGCTTAGGCCTTAGGGTCTGAGACGGCGGTCGACTCGCCGCGGGAGTTCGCCGTCGACAGCGGCGGCTGGTCTTCGGCAGAGGCGGGCGTGGGCGAAATCCGCCAAGTATACGGTGAGTCGGTGGCGCTGCATTTTTGCCGCTGCTCCATAAGCAATTCGGCCTACCGGGCTTTCGTGTGGGACTAGCCCACTAGGCCCTTTCCATGTTTTATTTTTTAAATTTCTTCAAAATCTTAAACTTAACTTTAGTAAAAGGTTAATAGCTCAGCTTTCTCGGCCAGCCGAACAGAAAAGGCAGGCATTGTTTGGTTTTTAGACACTAATTTTTTAGTCTATATATTTTATTCTGTTTAAGTATATAAATGCTAAGTACAAAAACTAAAATATAGTTTTATTTTTTATATTTGGCGATTTAGGTAGTAAAATAAAATAAAATAGATAGATAAAATTAGTCCCTAAAAACCAAACACATCCAAGACTACTTCATATATGTTCATCATTAAAGTATGGTAATTATTTTTGTTCCAGTTTTCCTATTTATTATATTTTTTTCCTAGTAATAACTTTTCTTTCGTCGCAGTTCCACACTTCGATGGTCTGCTCGGAGTATGGTTTTGGTTTGGCTTGGCGATAAATTACTAGTCGTTAGCGCGCGCTAGCGCGCGCATGTTATTTGAGATTGCAGTAATATATAGGAGTATTACATTGTATAGTTACATATATAGTACCAGCCTACACGACTTTGTGTCATAATCTCATATGTAAAACATGTGTCAGATAAGGGTTATTGGTAAAATTAGGTATAATATGGGGAATATGAAAAAAGAATGTCATCAAGACCTTACCATTTACCAGCAAGAAATTTAGATGACACAACAGAGAAATCAGATTCCAAAAATACAACAGATTGAAGTCACGGAGACCTTGCCATTTACCAGCAATCAACACACCAAGAGACCAGTCCTCTTTTTTCTGAAGAAAAGCTTATATTATATATATATATATATATATATATATATATATATATATATATATATATATATATATATATATATATATTCAAGTTCTGAATTTCTTTCTGAAGAAATGTTATGAAGTAATTGACAATAGAACAAAACTTCTTAATGGTACTATGTAGTTACAGGGAAGAAGCTGACATAAATTGTTGTGTCCAAAGAACGACAGAAAAGGGAAAAAATCTTTACATACCGGATGTAAAGAATTTCTTTTACACCCCTACACATACATCAGCTGCTGGTCATATAAATAGAAGAAAAATAAATTACTAAAGAGTTATTTTGTAAATTTTGATCCGTCTTTGTGGGTCTCCAAGTGCTGAATGTGAGGAACTGCAAAAGATGATGATTACATCCAGTATGTACAGAATTATTCTCCTAGAAAAATAGCACCGGAGCCGAGCCACCATTGGTGTATGCTGCCGGAGCCCGACCATCCACGCCCACGCCATCCCACTGGGATCAACATGCACCTGTCATGCCGTTTTTGTAGGCAAGCGCGACGACGCCGGAGGTCGACTATCGACTATCGGTGCCTGCAATTTCCTGGTGAGATCTGTCGGTCCAACCCAGAGGGCGAGTCTGTTGGGGTTCTAGTGCAAATCCCCTGTTGCGATAACGGTGGTGGCAACGATAGTGGCGACCACTAAGGGTCGTGGATTCATCGGCATGCGTTGGTCGGATAGGAGATGGCACAAAGATCTAGCGGACGTAAGACGGAGAACATGTTCAGTGATACAATTGGTTTCTTTTCATTTTTTTCCACCGTTGTTTCTTCACGTCGATATATATTTGGAGGGAAAGAGTCCAAAAGCATATGTTTAGGGAAGTGTCTAGAAGCAGAGGAAGTAACCATAGGATAGTATCTGGACGGTGAATCTTATTTTGAGTGACGTGGACCTTCTCATGTCACTCCATGCTGCAGCCGATTAATATATAGGAATAGCATATTAAATTTATACCATCTAAAGCTGATACATCGTCAGAGGCGGATCTCTGTTATAGGTTGTTGGAGCCATGGCCCTGCTCGTGAGAAAAAAATAGTACCATACTTAATTAGTTCGATCCATTATTCTACCGTGTCGTTTGTCCTGCCCCCTACTGATCGTGATTAGTTACCGCATGTCGACAACACCGCCACATTGTAAAGCAGAAGACGAAACAAGTTGTTGTCAGCCTGCCCATCGGCCAGTGGCCAGTGCCCAGCGACCAGAGATCCACGCATCCACCGACTCCAAGAGGCAAGAGGCCGCCCGCCACCTGCTGCTTCACTGCACGCCATTCAGGTCAGGATCAACCGATCAAGCAAAATTGGTTTATTTTATTGTCTCTCAATTCTACACTCATTTTATTTATTTGTTGTAGTTGTAGAAAATGAAGAGAAGAAGAACAATAGCATCATATTTTACTCAACCGATCACTCCGATAATACAATTCAGTCAACCTCCTCATGGAATAAATTTGGAACCGGTAGTAGAGACGGTAGAAACTGAAGCTCAACCTAGTAATGTGCAGCAAACTATTCCTGGTGTTGTACCTAATCAAAATGGAGTTATAGTTGATCCTGGCCTTCGAGTTCCAATTGAGGATTTGGATCCAAATATTAGGGATGCTATAAAAAGAGAGTATATTTTGATGGGTCCATGTCAACCAAAAGGTCATAGTTATCCACAAAGAATAATATGTGGGCACAAACGACGATTTCAGGAAGATTGGTTTAATAATCATGCATGGTTGGAGTACAGTATTGTCAAGGATGCAGCCTTTTATTTTTATTGCTAGCTCTTTAAGCAACCAAGAGCTGAAAATTATGGTGTTAATGCCTTCATAAATGTTGGGTTCACAAATACAATAATTCTTCATCGATTAGGTACTTATTCTTGTCTGTCAATTAGTCTGTGCTAAATTTTTTCGACTAGAGTTAGTGGCCCTAGTCCTGTCGTGAGCAAAGTTCCGCCACTGTACATCGTTATTTCTATTATAATAGAGAATAAATAACTGTATTTCTACTAATATAGGTTGATGTCACTATAGTCACTAGCTCTTCATAAGAAGTTGTTGCTCCCTGCTTAGTGATCTTCATTCTTTTTGCATTAAAAGATTTGGGAGACATACAATATTTTCTTGTAATAGAAGTACACAACACATGTGATGGATACGTCTCTCACAAGGAAAATATGTCACTGATATAATGAGATGAGTGGGAATGACACATTGCAAACCAGTCTCCACTATGTTATCCACTTCTGAAAATTGTCCATAGAGCAAGGGAACTTATTGGATGCTAGGATGCCACAAACTACATAAGCATAGTTGGAGCACTATAGTGTGTAACCCTGATATAATCAAGTATTGCATTCTAAGTTAATAAGGTATGCCAGTTTCTACGTGCGCCTACTGATGTTCACTGGTCAGCAATAAAAGAATCATTCGATATATGAACCTCACACAAGATGTTGAACTTAGAATAAGAAGGTCATATTCCATAACATGGGTTTTTGCTATTTTTCTAAGAGATAATCTTATGTCCTTAGTCCTATAAAGCAAGCTACAATGTCAAAATCAAGTACAAAGGCTGAACATAAAGCTTTGGCAAATGAAACTACTAAAGTTACATAGATTCAACCCTTATTGAAAGGGCTAAGTATTTTTGCACCCCTTTATGCTAAATTATGGTGTGATAATATTAGTACTGGTTATTTAACAGCTAACCAGTGCTTGAGGCACATACCAAGCACACTGATATAGGTTTAAAAATGAACCTATATGATGCATTTTTAAAGTTCGTTCATTTTTTAAGTTCGTGGATTAAACTATGATGCATTTTTAGGTTCTTTGAGCTTCTACATATAGGAGACGTTATTGCAGACAGTCTAAATTTATCAAGGGATACCATTTATATCTACGAACTTAAAATGCATCATAGGTTCATTTTTTAAATCATACTGACCATTATGATATGACATTTAACAAATTCAAGAACTTAAAATTTTATTTATAAAGTTCGTGGATCTAAGTGATATCTTAGCCAAGTTCAAAGACCGCTCATGTGTTTAATTCTTTTTTTAATATCAACAATTGTATATGCCCCTCACTCCTAGTGGCTCATATCTCATGAAAGAGTAAAATGCAGTATCAGTTTTCGAACTTGGCACGTTATGTTATTTGGGTCCTCGAACATAAAAACCAATGAAGCCGGTTCTTTAACTTGATTGGCCCATGCAAACCCGTTAAAAACCGAGTTTGCTCAAATCTAATGGATATCGACCTGCCGTGCCACATTGGAGTACATTAATCAAAGTTTGGAGATCCAAATAATACATAATATCAAGCTCAAAGACCTAAGTGATACCAACATAGTAGGTCAAGTCGAGCAAACTCTTGACACAACATGTTAAGTTCTAACATCGCGAAATATGCCATCGTTGGCGGTACCAATGTCCGAAAGCTAAATGCTCCACGATGGTATCATTCGCTGCACCCTGTACTTTATCCAGCAAAAGTTAGAAAAGAAAAGGACAAATTATCACATCCTGGTTTGCAGTACGTTCTGAGAAGTCCGAGCTGACGCTATACACCACACCACAGCCAGCATGTCAACTCAACCAGTATATACGAATCTCAGCTGGCAGAATCCTAGTATGGTGAAGCTATGAACAAGCCACTGATCATCCCCTCCAGCTCCAGATCAAGCTATTCTTGCACCACTAGTCATAGTGCTCCACGAACTGCATCGGCTCCGCGAGATACGAGAACTCATCACCCCAACCGCAAGGCCGGCCACTCAAGTCCTCGACGTCGTGGAAGCCAGCGACGCCCTTGTCCGCTTCTCGCCGGTCCATTTCAGCGCCTGGTACCGCGTCCAGGTCCAGGTCCAGCTCGTCCCACACGTCAGACCAAATACTGTTCACCTCCTGATCATTCAACTCAGAACCAGACTCCTCCTGTCTCGCGGCTGTGCCAACATTTGTGCTCCCAGTCCCCACAGAGACGCCAGCCGCACCGGTCGCAAACGCGGCTTCGGTGCTACCCCTCAGTGGCAAATCGCCCTGCCGATGTCCTTCGTTTTCCATCAGCCGCTGTCTTTTGGAAGCGCCGTGTAGCTCTCTCTCCCTGGCGTAGTTGCGCAGGACCTGCTGCACGAAAGCTGGGTTGCTGAGCACCTTTGCGAAGAAGGCGATGGCCTTCTGCTGGTCCCTCTCGTTGTTCAGGATCCTCTCCTCCAGGGCGACGAGTTGGGATTTGCAAATGCTGTACTGCTGCCTTAGCGTGATGACTTCAGCCCTGAGCGCTGCGCGGTCCCGTTTCAAACTCTCGACCACCCCGGGATCCTTGTTGGGCTGTCCGGAACAAGCACTTGCGCTGTTTCTTGGCGATGCTTCTACCTGAGGCTTGGACGCGCGCCTCCTCCTGATGCTTTTCAGCAGATGCTTCTGGCCTGCTAAGAATGATTCGTTTGCAAACTCCCAACGATCTGGATTCACCTTCCTGAATCCCTGCACAAAAGGAACAGAACCATTAGGGCTTGTTCGGTTCTACCCCAATCCATATGGATTGAGGGGGTTTAATTCCTAGTAAGGGCATGTTCGTTTGCAAGGGATTACTTCCCTAAGTGGATCTAATCCAGAGAGGGATTGAGTGGATCCCTCCCTTCCACTTAATCCCCTTAGGCCATGTTCGGTTATAACTCAATCCATATGGATTGAGGGGGATTGGAAGGGATTCAATCCCTAGTAAGTCAAAATCCCCTCCAATCCGTATCAATCCCCTCCAATCCATATGGATTGAAAATAACCGAACAAGCCCTTAGGGATTTAATCCCTTTATGATTTAATCCATATCTCAAAAAGTCCATTCGGTTAATCCCTGCCATATACAACAGAATTTAAAAGGAAACAAAAGATGCAAGTCCGACCACTTGGCTTTCAATAGATGAGCGAAGTGTCCCTTATATTCTGAATCCTGAAACTGAAAGACACTTCTCTGAATTCTAAAACTGAAAGAAGTTTATCTGAATTCCGAAACTAAAAGAAGTGTCCCTGGTAATCTGAAACTGAAACCAGTCCAGCCACTAGTAGTACTCAAACTGAAACATGCAAGCAGACAAAAAATGTCTCTAGTATCAAGAAAAACTAACCAAAACGATCTATAGGATTTGGTCCATGATCACTTTTCTAAAAAAAAGTAGCATCTCCCTACGTTTGTCTACAAGGAAACCCAAAATAATGAAGTGTTCATGAATAAAAAACCAGATTCAAATTGTGATAGCAGATACTCAACGGGAAGCAAAGTTGATCCAAATCTCAAGGAACTATTTCAAGTTTCAACCCAGATGAAATAAAACCAAGCAAATGTCAAGTTTTCCCCTAGTCTGCTCACATCTGGCCCTGCGCAGTCAGTTATCTACATCAGGACTAGCAGCATATGTTCTTCTGATGTCGCCACAATGTCGTGCCCACTCATGCCCAGTCATGCTCCAAAAGAAAATATCACCAATTGAGCAGAGTCTCCAGCAGCCACACCTAGTAAATAGAAACAACAGGCAGTAGGAACACTATATAAATTAATTTCCAATGAACCAAGTAAGATATCTAAACATCTCATCTTCAACTAAGAGCTATTCACAATACTATTTGTTGTACCAGATATAAATAGACATCTCAAGTTCAGTTGAGTCTGAAATGAGCTATAAACATATATATGCACATTTCCATTCCACCGGTTACTGCATGAAACAAAGCGACATCCTCTGCGGATACAGTAGAAAACCCAAGCGAGTGTTGTACATTCAAACTACTAGTACTGTCTTGCATATTTTTTCATGAACTTTGAAACCGAGATGGTACATTTTTTTGTGTGAAGAATTTAAAAACACTAAATGCTTTGGGCAGCAAACTGAATATCATGCACCTTATTTGATCTGTGGGTGGAGCACTTTGTGACAGTGAAGAAACTGAGCCTGATGATCATATTGTTATCAGGTCTTTTGAGCTTTAACTAAAGGTGAAAAGGCGAGCTTCTATATGTGCATAATGTGAAGAGGATTTCCCTAGAGTGGTGAGGTGCAGATGCAGCAACATGTGTACTATTTGAATGGCAGTTATGTGTAAATGCAGATGATAAAATCACAGCATTACCTAGTTGAGTACATTACTATTTGAATGTGAACTTGAACTCTGTCGTGGGGGTGGGTGGGGTGGAGTAGCATGATGTATAGGTAGGTGGAGCAATAGGAAGCTTGTCTCTGTTCACATGAATTGGTGTAAATATAGCTGGGTTTGAAAGGAAATGATGATCAGTCTCTCTTGAGGCTATTCCCAAACAGATACACCTCTAAAAAACAGAATTTTAAAGTTTTACGCGTTGCATTAAGTTTAGTCCACCTTTTGGAGGTGATATCATGTGCATTAGTTAAGTGATTTCGAGGTCTGGCAACTGATACATCCTTATCTTGACTGCAAGGGGGGACTAATGGATGGAATAATTTTGTCTGTGCTATCACAATATCCAACACTTCCTTTTGCTACTGTCAGGTTCAATTTATGGCGAGCAACGCAAGCACGGATCTGACGGGGTTTTAAATTTTGAATCGAAAAGCCTAAAGATTTGCTACAGGAGAGAAAAGCCTGAAGATTTAATTCAGCGAAGTAGTGTGAAAATTCGTATCCAAGTGAAGAAATCTGCACCGAAACAAACCCAAAATTAGAAGTCCAGGACTGTCCCCTACCTGACCCACAGAAAGCGATATGAGCCACCACTCACCTCGGCTCCACACACGAGGGAATTTTCAACTATAGAAGAAAATAGCGCTTGATGGCGCAAGAACGAACTCGTGGAGAATGATAGCAGGTGCAAGAACCTAATCTCCCAAATACTTTAGATCCACGAAGAGACAAAAGAACCAAGACCCTAAATGCAGACGCAAGAACCAAGAACCCTAAACGCCCTAGGTGCGATAGAATCAGATAGGGAGGAAGAAGAATACCAGTGAGAAGATGAGCGCCAGAGGAGATCCACGCCGGAGAGGAATCCCGTGTCTTAGCCACTGCGCTATCGTCGCCGCAGCTTGCCTTCACGCGTGTTGTCTCGCATCTGCTTCGCGTGCGCTCGACGGGATATTTTCCACGTCCTAGAGACCGGGCGTCGTTCCCTGGCCAAGGTGACGAGGAAACGCCGGGCTCGGCCGGGATACAGCTCACGCGGGGCTTAACCGAACACCGATTTCTTGCGACCCGGGATTCTTTCCAGGAGTGGGTGATCCACGGGGATCTGGACTTGATCCCGGCCGGGAAAGGCCTAACCGAACATAGCCTAAGTGAAAATCTCCTCCAATCCGTATCAATCCCTCCAATCCATATAGATTGAAAATAACTGAATAAGCCCTTAGCGTTTATGCAAGAGGTAGCGAAACACAATCAACCTTTCACAGTTTCACTACCACCGTTCCGTCAGCGCAAAGCCGAGGTTGTACGAGAAGAGATTAGAATACAGAGTTTTTTTAACATTTTTCCATGAGACGAGCCCAAATCACTGATTTCCATCCACATTCATTCGTTCCAAAATATAGTTCTTTTTAGCCCACATTTTTCTGTTCATTCAAATGATAATAAATATAGACATACATACAAACTACATTCATTTATTACTTAATGGATATATAATTAGTCTAAAAAGAATTATAGTTTGGGAAGGGGAAGTATAGAACAAGAAAAAAGTAGTTAAAGCGGCAATGCCCTTTACCACAAAAAATCAACCAAAGGGACAATAGCACAATACACTATGAAATTACTTGCCACAAAAAATAAGGCCATAGGAACAAAGCAAGTGTCCTGCAGCTCATGGACATCAAGGCCAGATACATACTACAAGAAAATAACGGAGCTCAACATCACCAATAGGACAAACAAAACAACAAGTGTCACTTATATCATGTTCCCATCGCCTTTTGCTTTTTAACTGCTAAAGGTTGGACGGGTCATGAGGTTCAGTACTTCAGAGCAGTCAGAGCAGTGGAATAGAATTTGATTATGACATGCCAACTGCTCGGACACTTGTAGTCTCCAGGACAAAGCACATTATCCTATTGGTTTTAGAGGATACATAACACAAGTATCTTATATCGCAATAGGAAGAAACTGGAATTAGTGTTACACGCAACATGGTGGATGGAGCAGAAGAAATCTCACACAACAACATAGTGGATGGAGCATAAGAAATCTGAGCACATCTAATTCATCGCAGAAGTTTAAAACCTATTCTATGATTGTGGATAAACACGATTGAGTGGCATGAATGAGCATTTTGGCTGGACGCACAAACGCAGCTACATCTCCATTGAATTTCCGCTGTTTATGTAGCCAAAGATTTTCAGCTTTGATGATTAACACTGAAATAAAGTAACTGGCTAACTGCTAATCTGCTATACACAACAGTCCAAATTACAGGCACATGGATCAGCATAATGAGCAGTTGGGACTTGAGAACTTGGGGGTTGGGACTGGCCCAGTTCTACACTGTTCAACTGTTATCTCAGCAAAGTTACCCATGGTTCTAAATTCAAATTCTTCACAATCCACGAACACTACCCTCACACGTTAGTCTTGGCATCAATCCCGAGTTCCCGACTAATATAATTTGCCGCAAAACTGAAGCAGATCATATTCCCATCTCCTGCCTTTTGCAACACAAACAACTATGACCAACATTGATCAGACAACAACGAGTAACAGAGAAGCAACTGAGGTCCAGGAATCGCTAGCAACAGCTTACGCAAGGGAGGCAAAGCATACGGGATAAGTAAAGCGGTCGCCACACAAGAACGCCGTTCATCACAGCACGAAGCAGCAACAAGTATAGTAAGGGCATGTGCGCGTGGGTGCGGGTGTGGGAGATACCGTACGTACGTAGACGTTGAGCTGCCTGACGAAGGACGCGAAGTTGGCGTGCTTGAAGAAGCGCGGGAGGATGCCGGTGGCGAGCGCCTGCGGGTCCCACACCACGAAAGTGTTCCCCGCGCCGCAGGGCGCCCACGACACTACGGCGTCCGTGGCCGCGTCCGACACCATCTCGTACGTCTTCGCCACGAACGGCGCCGGAAACGGTGGCCCCTCCATCGACCGCGGCACAACTGACGACCCCTCCTCTGCTTCCGCCGCCCACGGCTCCGGCTTCGGCTCCAGCTTCACTGCCGCCACGCTCCGCGCCATTGCTTCGACTCCGAACCCGACGCCGCTGGTCCGCGTCGTCCTGGGCTTGCATCCGCTTGTCCCGGGGGCGAGCGGGCACGAGGAGGAAGAGGCCATCTGGCTGCGCGGTGGGCCGGTGGCGATGCGGTGAGGTGGTCGGGGACTAGGGGTACGGGGTTTAGGCATTTTATATAAACAGCTGCATACGACCAAGGCCATTATGGAACGGAAATTGTAAAAGTTTTTGGGAAAAAAAAACAGGACCGTTTGAAGTTTTTTTTTGTATGTGGTCCCTTGAAGACACCTCCGGTGAAGCATTTTGAACGCGCATCTAAATTGCTATAAGCCGTGTTTGGATCAGATAGATTTTATAGTTGATCCAAACAATTCAGCTTGTAGTCTAGCTTAAACTTATTTTAAAGTACCCAACGATCTACTTATAAAAAACTATTACCTACCTCTCCCTAACCATTGCAACTTATAAAAAACACATTTGAATTTTTACAGGTTTAACTTTTTTCTCTTTTTATGTTATAGTGACTCCAAATTGTTCCTAAGTCTACGCTCCAAACGAACACACATGGGATCTGTTTGGATCTACTTTTTTCGGCTCGCAGTAGCCAGAAGTCGTGTATGGCACCCAAACATCTAAATTCTCACGTAGTTGTCGTCCAAAGCGCTTCACCGCGAAAATGGGTTGGCAACGATCTCATAAAAGCGCCATGAGCCCGCTTGCTCAATAAGTCGAGCAGCTTTCTATCCTATCTGTGACCCATTTGTCCCCACATGTTAGGGTTCTGCTTTCGTCTTCCTACGTCGCTCGCCACCACCACTCCCGGGTCGGCTCTGAAAGGGAAATGTGCCCTTGGGCCATTTCTAAGTATTTTGGTGATTAAGTGTCCAACACAAGTGCCTAAGTGTTAAATTGTGCCAAGGACTCAAGAAGTGCAAATCAAGATTAAAGGTATGTTTCTAGACTTAGTACATTGTTTTGAAGACTAATGTATTGTGTCTAAGTGCTAGAAACAGGAGAAACAATTTAGGAGAAGTTGGATGTGTACAGCCAAAAGGCTGCTCGGTCTGGGTGCACCGGACAGTGTCCGGTGCGCCAGGCTGGCGTCTGTCAACTGGCTGCTCTCGGGAATTCGACGGCGGTGTACGGCTATAAATCACCGGACTGTCCGGTGGTGCACCGGACTGTCCGGTGAGCCAACAGTCGGCCCAGCCAACGGTTGGCCGCGTAATCCGCGCGCGACGCGTGGCAGAGCCAACGGTCAGAAGGGGCACCGGACTGTCCGGTGTGCACCGGACTGTCCGGTGTGCACCGGACAGTGTCCGATGCGCCAACGGCTCTGAATCTCCAACGGTCGGCTTCGCCAAAGAAGGAAAGAAATCCGCACCGGACAGTGTCCGGTGCGCCAGGCGACAGAAGGCAAGAATTGCCTTCCTGGAATGCTCTCAACGGCTCCTAGCTGCCTTGGGGCTATAAAAGGGACCCCTAGGCGCATGGAGGAGAACACCAAGCATTCTCTAAGCATTCCTAAGCACCAAGACTTCAATTCCGCGCATTCGATTCTTTGTGATAGCAACTAGAGCTCCATTTGAGTAGAGAACTCTTTTGGGTTGTGTTGTGAGCTCGAGTTGTGACTTCTGTGCGTATTGTCGCTCTGATTTTGTGTCTTGTGTGCATTGCTCATCCCTCCCTTACTCCGTGCTTCTTTGTGAACATCAAAGTGTAAGGGCGAGAGGCTCCAAGTTGTGGAGATTCCTCGCGAGCGGGATAAAGTATACAAAGCAAAACACCGTGTTATTCAAGTGGGCCTTTGGACCGCTTGAGAGTGGTTGATTGCAACCCTCGTCCGTTGGGACGCCACAACGTGGAGTAGGCAAGTGTTGAACTTGGCCGAACCACGGGATAAACCACTGTGTCTATCTGTGATTGATCTTCTTGTGGCTATCGTGTCTTGCAAGAACTCCTTTCTAGCCACTTGGCTTTATTGTGCTAACTCCTAATCAAGTTTTGTGGCATTACGTTTCAAGTTTTACAGGATCACCTATTCACCCCCCCTCTAGGTGCTCTCAATTGGTATCAGAGCCGTTCTCTTCAAGAAAGGGACTAATTGCCCAAAGAGATGGATCCTAAGGGCAAGGGGATGGTGGTCAATGATAAGGAGAAGGAGTCCTTCGTCAATGATCCAAAGGATGACAAGCCTACTGACTCAGGCTCGGGCCACAAAAGAAAAGACGGGAGGAAGAAGAAAACAAGGCGCATCAAGGAGATAGTCTACTACGACAGCGACGAATCTTCCTCTTCCCAAAAGGACGACGACAACGACTACGAGAAAAAGAAGACGGTTAATTCAAACTTTTCCTTTGATTATTCTCGTATTCTGCAAAGTTCCAATGCTCATTTGCTTTCCATTCCCCTCGGTAAACCCCCCCCCCCCACTTTGATGGAGAGGACTACGGATTTTGGAGTCACAAAATGTGTAGCCACTTGTTCTCTCTCCATCCAAGTATATGGGAGATAGTAGAAAATGGAATGCACTTTGATAGTACGGATAGTCCTATGTTCATTAATGAGCAAATTCACAAAAATGCACAAGCTACTACTGTTCTTCTAGCTTCATTGTGCAGGGATGAATACCATAAGGTGAGCGGCTTGGATAACGCCAAGCAGATTTGGGACACCCTCAAAATCTCACATGAGGGGAACGACGTCACCATGCTCACCAAGATGGAGTTGGTGGAGGGCGAACTTGGGAGATTCGCAATGACCAGGGGCGAGGAGCCAACCCAAACGTACAACCGGCTCAAGACCCTCGTCAACAAAATAAGAAGCTATGGAAGCACGCGATGGACGGACCACGACGTCGTCCGCCTAATGCTAAGGTCTTTTACTGTCATTGATCCACATCTTGTGAACAATATTCATGAGAATCCTAGGTACACCAAGATGACGCCCGAGGAGATACTTGGAAAGTTTGTAAGCGGGCGGATGATGATCAAGGAGGCAAGATACGTTGACGATGCGTTGAACGGCCCAATCCATGAGCCTCAAACCGTTGCTCTCAAAGCAACGAGGAGCAAGAAAGTGCTACCTAGCAAGGTGGCACAAGTTGAGGCGGCAGGACTCAATGAGGAAGAGATGGCCCTCATCATTAAGCATTTCAAGACGGCGCTAAGGGGTCGCAAGGAACATCCCAACAAGACCAAGACGAAGGGGAAGCGCTCATGCTTCAAATGTGGTAAGATTGGTCATTTTATCGCTAATTGTCCCAATAATGATAGTGACCAAGAACAAGGGAACAAGAGGGAAAAGAAGAAAGCTTACAAGAAGGCTAAGGGCGAGGCACACCTTGGAAAGGAGTGGGACTCGGATTGTTCGTCGTCCGACTCCGACAACGAAGGACTCGCCGCCACCGCCTTCAACAAGTCGGCCCTCTTCCCCAACGAGCATCACACCTACCTCATGGCAAGGGAAAAGAAGGTAAGCACTCACAATACTAGTACTTACACTTCCTCAAGTGATGAAGAATCTAGCGATGATGAAATAGACTATTCATGTTTATTCAAGGGCCTAGATAGAACTAAGGTTGATAAGATTAATGAATTAATTGATGCATTGAATGATAAGAATAGGTTATTAGAAAAGCAAGAGGATCTTTTGTATGAAGAACATGATAAGTTTGTAGAGGCACAAAAATCCCTTGCTTTAGAAATTAAAAGGAATGAAATGCTTTCTTGTGAATTGTCTACATGCCATGACTCTATTTCTAGCTTAAAGAGCATAAATGATGATTTGAATGCTAAGTTAGAAATAGCTAATAAATCATCATCTTGTGTAGAACATGTTGCAATTTGCAATAGGTGTAAAGATTTTAATGTTGATGCTTGTAGTGAACATCTAGTTTCAATTTCTAATTTGAATGATGAAGTGGCTAGTCATAATGCCCAACTTAAGACTAGCAAGAGTGAATTTGACAAACTAAAATTTGCAAGGGATGGCTACACGATTGGTAGACACCCCTCAATTAAGGATGGTCTTAGCTTCAAGAGGGAAGTCAAGAACTTAACAAGCCATAAGGCTTCCATCTCCGCCAAGGAGAAAGGGAAGGCTCCTATGGCTAGTAGTGCTCAAAAGAACCATGCTTTCATGTATCATGATAGGAGACATTCTAGGAATGTTTATAGAAGTTATGATGCTTTTGATTCTCATGTCATGATTGCTTCTAGTTCTTCTATTATGCATGATAGAAATCTGTCTAGGAAAAATGTTGTTCATCATATGCCTAGAAGAAACATTGTTCATGTTCCTAGGAAAGTAAACTATGAATCTTCTACAATTTATTATGCTTGCAATGCTTCCTTTGCTATTTGTAGAAAGGATAAGAAGGTAATTGCTAGGAAATTAGGGGCCAAATGTAAGGGAGACAAGACTTGCATTTGGGTCCCTAAGACTATTGTAACTAACCTTGTAGGACCCAACATGAGTTGGGGACCTAAGACCCAAGCCTAAATTTACCTTGCAGGTTTATGCATCCGGGGGCTCAAGCTGGATTATCGACAGCGGATGCACAAACCACATGACAGGGGAAAAGAGGATGTTCTCTTCCTACGTCAAGAACAAGGATCCCCAAGATTCAATCATATTCGGTGATGGGAACCAAGGCAAGGTGAAAGGGTTAGGAAAAATTGCTATTTCATCCGAGCACTCTATTTCTAATGTGTTCTTAGTTGAGTCGCTTGGATATAACTTGTTGTCTGTGAGTCAACTTTGTAATATGGGATATAATTGTTTATTCACAAATGTAGATGTGTCTGTCTTTAGAAGAAGTGATGGTTCATTAGCTTTTAAGGGTGTACTAGACGACAAACTTTATTTAGTTGATTTTGCAAAAGAGAAGGCCGGTCTAGATGCATGCTTAATTGCTAAGACTAGCATGGGCTGGCTGTGGCATCGCAGTTTAGCACATGTGGGGATGAAGAACCTTCACAAGCTTCTAAAGGGAGAACATGTGATAGGTCTAACTAATGTAACTTTCGAAAAAGATAGACCTTGTGCAGCTTGTCAAGCAGGTAAACAGGTGGGAAGCTCTCATCATGCCAAAAATGTGATGACAACATCAAGATCCCTGGAGTTACTTCATATGGACCTCTTCGGACCTGTCGCCTATCTAAGCATAGGAGGAAGTAAGTATGGTCTTGTTATACTTGATGATTTTTCCCGCTTCACTTGGGTATTCTTTTTGCAGGATAAATCTGAAACCCAAGGGACCCTCAAGCGCTTCCTAAGGAGAGCCCAAAACGAGTTTGAGCTCAAAGTGAAGAAGATAAGAAGCGACAATGGGTCCAAATTCAAGAACCTTCAAGTGGAGGAGTATCTTGAGGAGGAAGGAATCAAGCACGAGTTCTCCGCTCCCTATACACCACAGCAAAATGGTGTGGTAGAGAGGAAGAACAGGACGCTACTAGACATGGCGAGGACGATGCTTGGTGAATTCAAGACGCCCGAACGGTTTTGGACGGAAGCCGTGAGCACGGCTTGCCACGCCATAAACCGGGTCTACCTTCATCGTCTCCTCAAGAAGACTTCATATGAGCTTCTAACCGGTAACAAACCCAATGTGTCTTACTTTCGTGTATTTGGGAGCAAATGTTACATTCTAGTGAAGAAAGGTAGGAATTCTAAGTTTGCTCCCAAAGCTGTAGAAGGGTTTTTGTTAGGTTATGACTCAAATACAAAGGCGTATAGGGTCTTCAACAAATCATCGGGTTTGGTTGAAGTCTCTAGCGACGTTGTATTTGATGAGACTAATGGCTCTCCAAGAGAGCAAGTTGTTGATCTTGATGATGTAGATGAAGAAGACGTTCCAACGGCCGCAATACGTACCATGGCGATTGGAGATGTGCGACCACAGGAACAAAAGGAGCAAGATCAACCTTCTTCCTCAACAATGGTGCATCCCCCAACTCAAGACGATGAACAGGTTCATCAAGAGGAGGCATGTGATCAAGGGGGAGCACAAGATGATCATGTAATGGAGGAAGAAGCACAACCGGCACCTCCAACTCAAGTTCGAGCGACGATTCAAAGGAATCATCCCGTCGACCAAATCTTGGGTGATATTAGCAAGGGAGTAACTACTCGCTCTAGATTAGTTAATTTTTGTGAGCATTACTCTTTTGTCTCTTCTATTGAGCCTTTCAGGATAGAAGAGGCCTTGCTAGATCCGGACTGGGTGTTGGCCATGCAGGAAGAGCTCAACAACTTCAAGAGAAATGAAGTTTGGACACTGGTGCCTCGTCCCAAGTAAAACGTTGTGGGAACCAAGTGGGTGTTCCGCAACAAACAAGACGAGCACGGGGTGGTGACAAGGAACAAGGCACGACTTGTGGCAAAAGGTTATGCCCAAGTCGCAGGTTTGGACTTTGAGGAGACTTTTGCTCCTGTGGCTAGGCTAGAGTCAATTCGCATATTGTTAGCCTATGCTACTCACCATTCTTTCAGGTTGTTCCAAATGGATGTGAAGAGCGCTTTCCTCAACGGGCCAATCAAGGAGGAGGTGTACGTGGAGCAACCCCCTGGCTTTGAGGATGAACGGTACCCCGACCACGTGTGTAAGCTCTCTAAGGCGCTCTATGGACTTAAGCAAGCCCCAAGAGCATGGTATGAATGCCTTAGAGACTTTTTAATTGCTAATGCTTTCAAGGTTGGGAAAGCCGATCCAACTCTTTTTACTAAGACTTGTGATGGTGATCTTTTTGTGTGCCAAATTTATGTCGATGACATAATATTTGGTTCTACTAACCAAAAGTCTTGTGAAGAGTTTAGCAGGGTGATGACTCAAAAGTTTGAGGTGTCGATGATGGGCGAGTTAAGCTATTTCCTTGGGTTCCAAGTGAAGCAACTCAAGGATGGGACCTTCATCTCCCAAACGAAGTACACGCAAGACTTGATCAAGCGGTTTGGGATGAAGGACGCCAAGCCCGCAAAGACTCCAATGGGAACCGACGGACACACCGACCTCAACAAAGGAGGTAAGTCCGTTGATCAAAAGGCATACCGGTCTATGATAGGGTCCTTACTTTATTTATGTGCTAGTAGACCGGATATTATGCTTAGCGTATGCATGTGTGCTAGATTTCAATCCGATCCAAGGGAGTGTCACTTAGTGGTCGTGAAGCGAATTCTTAGATATTTAGTCGCTACGCCTTGCTTAAGGATCTGGTATCCAAAGGGGTCTGCCTTTGACTTAATTGGATATTTAGACTCCGACTATGCTGGATGTAAGGTCGATAGGAAGAGGACATCGGGGACGTGCCAATTCTTAGGAAGGTTCCTGGTGTCATGGAGTTCTAAGAAACAAACTTCTGTTGCCCTATCCACCGCTGAGGCCGAGTATGTTGCCGCAGGACAGTGTTGCGCGCAACTACTTTGGATGAGGCAAACCCTCAGGGACTTTGGCTACAATCTGAGAAAAGTCCCACTCCTATGTGATAATGAGAGTGCTATCCGCATGGCGGATAATCCTGTTGAACACAGCCGCACAAAGCACATTGACATCCGGCATCACTTTTTGAGAGACCACCAGCAAAAGGGAGATATCGAAGTGTTTCATGTTAGCACCAAGAACCAGCTAGCCGATATCTTTACCAAGCCTCTAGATGAGTCGACCTTTTGCAAGCTGCGTAGTGAACTAAATGTCTTAGATTCGCGGAACCTGGATTGATTTATAGCATACATGTGTCTTATGCCTTGATCATGTTCCTTAATGCACTTTGTTGTTTTATGGTGCTCAAGTTGTACAAGCACTCCCTGGACCTCACAAGTCCATTTGCAAGTGATGCACATATTTAGGGGGAGATGTGCTATAACTTGACCCTTTGAGGCTAACTGTGTGCTTGAGTTTGCTTAATTTAGTCTCAAAGGAAGTTTGAAAGGGAAAAGGTGGACTTGGACCATGCAAGACTTCCACTGCACTCCGATGAAAGAGTAACTGATTCTAAGTTCATCTTTGTACTCTTATTGTCTTTTTACTCTTAGTTGAAGATTTTGGTGAGGCAATGGGGTTAAAGGGCCAAGATTGATCCCGTTTTGGTGCTTGATGCCAAAGGGGGAGAAAATAAGGCCAAAGCAACAAATGGATCAGGTACCACTTGAGAATTTTGAAAATAGTAGAATAGAGCTTTTGATTTGTCAAAAATCTTATTGTCTCTTTTGTCAAAAGTTGGCCTCTTATGGGGAGAATGGTTGATTATGGGAAAAAGGGGGAGTTTTTGAAACCTTTGATCAATTTCTCTTGGAACAACTCTCTTTATGTCTCAACAAGTGTGTTTGACTTAGAGATAGGAAATTGAGGTTGATTTGCAAAAACAAACCAAGTGGTGGCAAAGAATGATCCAAATATGCCAAATTTGAATCAAAACAAAATTGAGTTTTCATTTGCATTGATGTTGCACTTCTTTTAGTTGCTTTTTATTGTGTTGGCATAAATCACCAAAAAGGGGGAGATTGAAAGGGAAATGTGCCATTGGGCCATTTCTAAGTATTTTGGTGATTAAGTGTCCAACACAAGTGCCTAAGTGTTAAATTGTGCCAAGGACTCAAGAAGTGCAAATCAAGATTAAAGGTATGTTTCTAGACTTAGTACATTGTTTTGAAGACTAATGTATTGTGTCTAAGTGCTAGAAACAGGAGAAACAATTTTGGAGAAGTTGGCTGTGTACAGCCAAAAGGCTGCTCGGTCTGGGTGCACCGGACTGTCCGGTGGTGCACCGGACAGTGTCCGGTGCGCCAGGCTGGCGTCTGTCAACTGGCTGCTCTCGGGACTTCGACGGCGGTGTACGGCTATAAATCACCGGACTGTTCGGTGGTGCACCGGACTGTCCGGTGAGCCAACAGTCGGCCCAGCCAACGGTCGGCCACGTAATCCGCGCGCGACGCGTGGCAGAGCCAACGGTCAGAAGGGGGTACCGGACTGTCCGGTGTGCACCGGATAGTGTCCGGTGCGCCAACGGCTCTGAATCTCCAACGGTCGGCTTCGCCAAAGAAGGAAAGAAATCCGCACCGGACAGTGTCCGGTGCGCCAGGCGACAGAAGGCAAGAATTGCCTTCCTGGAATGCTCTCAACGGCTCCTAGCTGCCTTGGGGCTATAAAAGGGACCCCTAGGCGCATGGAGGAGAACACCAAGCATTCTCTAAGCATTCCTAAGCACCAAGACTTCAATTCCACGCATTAGATTCTTTGTGATAGCAACTAGAGCTCCATTTGAGTAGAGAACTCTTTTGGGTTGTGTTGTGAGCTCGAGTTGTGACTTGTGTGTGTATTGTCGCTCTGATTTTGTGTCTTGTGTGCGTTGCTCATCCCTCCCTTACTCCGTGCTTCTTTGTGAACATCAAAGTGTAAGGGCGAGAGGCTCCAAGTTGTGGAGATTCCTCGCGAGCGGGATAAAGTATACAAAGCAAAACACCATGGTATTCAAGTGGGTCTTTGGACCGCTTGAGAGGGGTTGATTGCAACCCTCGTCCGTTGGGACGCCACAACGTGGAGTAGGCAAGTGTTGAACTTGGCCGAACCACGGGATAAACCACTGTCTCTATCTGTGATTGATCTTCTTGTGGCTATCGTGTCTTGCAAGAACTCCTTTCTAGCCACTTGGCTTTATTGTGCTAACTCCTAATCAAGTTTTGTGGCATTACGTTTCAAGTTTTACAGGATCACCTATTCACCCCCCCTCTAGGTGCTCTCAGGCTCTCGATGCTGAGCCCCACTGGTTCTCGTCGTTTCTCCCTCCAGGCTTGCATCCTTCCTCGTACCTTACTAGCGCTTATTCTTATTATAGATGTTGCTCGTTGAGTTCGCCGTTGTCGATTCAGAGTTCTTCATAGATTCATCTTCTGGTATGGTATTTGTTCCCCGTTCGCCTTCATATGGATCTGTCCATGTGTGACTATGTGCCTATGGCATTGCTTCCCTTTGTCTTCGAATTGTGGTTCATGGATCTAGCAAATGTTATGTGTGCGATTTACATGTATTTGCCTATCCGCCTGTGGGATGTTTCCAACACTTTCTTGGTTTCAATATTTTTAGCTATCCTCATTTAGAATCCAGAGATCTGGTTGCCCTCTGATGTACATTTCACATCTAGAGATACATGTCACGTCACTAACACTTTCTTGTTCTTTTTGTTTACAGGTTATCTACAGATCTAGAGATATGTTCCCCTCTTCGTGCTCCTGACTTCGGTTTGAAAAAGGTGAAGCTTCACTTCCGACCTATAATTTTGTTGTTGTTGTTATTACCGCACAAATGTTTACATGCATTTTTGTTGGTGTCATCATTTGGTGCTTAGATCCGGATTGTTGTAAATGTCCTTAGACCTTAACATAGGATGCACCAAAAATATTTTCTGTCACCGAAGATTGTAACCACATATATGTTATAGTGGTTGTCGAGTTGTTTGTGAACTATGTCCTACTACTTGGTCCATGGGCCTTGTACTCATGGATTTGGTTATTTCTTGTTGGCATGCGTGTTCCAATGGGTAGTAGTAGTTACATGTAATGTGTTGTGAACATTGTTGTACTAAATTGTCCAGGTTTCCTGTACTCATTAAATTCATAACAGTATTCTAAAATGCAGATGAATATATTAGAGAATGTAATTGTCTATTACTCAGACACCACAATTGTGTACATATAGGAAGATAGGGAACCTCGTATGGTAAGCCCATCGTCTGTGATATGTTTACATTCTAACACTCCCCCTCAGTTGGAACTTGGAGCACTGCGAACATTCAGACTGTTCCTAAACTCGATGAAGACCGAAGTCGGAAGGCCCTTGGTGAATATGTCAGCGTACTGAGATGTTGTGGGCACATGCAGAACATGGACCTCTCCAAGGGCGACACAGTCACGCACGAAGTGTAGATCAATCTCCACATGCTTGGTCCGCTGATGCTGAACAGGGTTGGTAGACAAGTAAACAACACTGACATTATCACAGTACACAATGGTGGCTCGACGAAGAGGGCAATGGAGCTCATGAAGGAGTTGGCGCAACCAACACGCCTCCGCAACTCCATTGGCGACAGCGCGATACTCGGCCTCAGCACTGGATCGAGAGACAGTAGGTTGACGCTTCGACGACCAGGAGATCAAATTGTCACCCAAGAACACACCGTAACCAGATGTGGAGCGACGAGTGTCGGGACAACCAGCCCAATCAGCATCAGAATAGACTGTGAGGTCATCAGGCGAGGTCCGGTGAAGATGAAAACCAAGGTCCAAGGTTCCCTGAACATAGCGCAGGATGCACTTCATGGCGGTGAGATGAGGCTCCTTCGGATCATGCATATGAAGACAGACTTGTTGTACTGCATAGGCAATATCAGGACGAGTGAAGGTGAGATACTAAAGAGCACCTGCTATACTGCGGAATCGTGTTGGGTCAGCCACCGGAACACCATCTGCAGGTAGCTTGGCGTGGGTATCAACAGGGGTGCTGCAAGGTTTGCAGTCACTCATACCAGCACGGTCCAGAATATCCAGCATATACTGCTTCTGAGAGAGAAAAAAACATCAACTCGACGCTCAACTGACAAGCCCAAGAAGTGATGAAGAGGACCCATATCTGTCATAGAAAATTCCTGCTGAAGAGCTGCAATAATCTGTTGAAGAAGTCTTGGTGCTGAAGTTGTGAGAACAATATCATCCACGTAGAGAAGCAGGAAAGCTGTGTCAGCACCACGACGGTAGATAAACAGTGACGAATCAGCCTTGGACTCAACAAAACCGAGGGAGAGGAGATGTCCAGCTATCCGGAGATGCCATGCGCGAGGAGCCTGCTTCAGCCCATACAAAGACTTGTTCAAGCGACACACATGCTTAGGTCGAGAGGGATCAACAAAGCCTGAGGGTTGTTCAGAATAAACTGTCTCATTGAGTGTCCCATGAAGGAATGCATTCTTGACATCCAGCTGATGAATGGACCAGGAACGGGACAGAGCCAAAGTGAGAACAACACGAACAGTAGCAGGTTTGACAACCGGGCTAAAAGTTTCATCATAGTCGATGCCTGGACGCTGAGTGAAGCCTCGAAGAACCCAGCGAGCCTTGTAGCGGTCAAGAGAACCATTAGCAAAAAAATTGTGTCGAAAGATCCACTTACCGGTGACAAGGTTGATTCCCGGCGGTCGAGGAACCAATTCCCAAGTGTCGTTGGCCTGAAGAGCATCAAACTCGGCCTGCATGGCCGCCCGCCACCGAGGATCAGTGAGGGCAGTGCAGATGGATGTCGGAATGCGAGAGAGGGTCCCAGCATGAAGATTCAACCGGTCGACAGGTTGCGTGAAGCCGGATTTGCCACGAGTCTGCATGCCATGATCATTGATGACCGGCACAACGGATTGAGCGACCACACGCTCAGCCCTGCTAGCAGCAACCTGAGACAGTATGTCCACAGGGGCAACAGGGTCAGGCATGACAGGTCCGCCTGGACTGGTGGTGGTCGATCTGCCCGTGCCGATCTCCGGGGTGCTCGGGGTGCCAGGGTTTCCCATGCTGGGACTGGCCGGGCTTGACGGGGCACCAGGGCTGCCCAAGCTAGAGTCAAGCTCGACAGTGGGCAGCAAGGAGGCAGCTGGTGAGGACGCGCCAGACTGAGTACCTGCAGATGTAGTGCTAGACTTTGGAAAAATAGCATAATCATCATCATTGCTTAGGAAATCCAACGTGCTAAGATCCGAGGCAGATGTGGACATGTTAGAAAAAGGAAACACAGATTCATCGAACGTTACATGGCGAGAGATGATAATCCGGTTGGAGTGTAGGTCGAGACATCGATAGCCCTTGTGATCAAAGGAATAGCCGAGGAAGACACACAATGATGAACGGGGAGATAATTTGTGAGTGGCAGTGGCAGATAAGTTGGGGTAACACGCACAGCCAAAGACACGAAGATGAGTGTAGTCGGGGTAGGTGTCATAGAGGGCAAAGAACGGTGTAAGGCCACCTAGGGTTTTAGTGGGATGGCGATTAAGAAGATAGGTGGCGGTGTTAAGCGACTCAACCCAATAGACCGGAGGTAGGCTACTTTGAAAGAGTAACGAGCGTACAATATTATTGACTGTGCGAAGAGTATGCTCGGCTTTACCGTTTTGTTGAGAGGTGTGTGGGCAGGACATGCAGAGAATGGCACCGTGGGAGAGGAAGAACGTGCGAGCCGAGGAGTTGTCAAACTCACGGCCATTGTCGCACTGGACGGCCTTGACAGAGGCGCCAAACTGCGTGCGCACATGAGCAAAAAAGTTAGAAATGGTGGTGAAAGTATCAGATTTAAGACGAAGAGGAAATGTCCAAGTATAATGCGAATAATCATCAATAATAACGAGATAATATTTGTAACCAGACACGCTGACAACTGGAGAGGTCCAAAGATCACAATGTATTAAATCAAATTTATTGACGGCACGAGTGGTAGATAAACCAAAAGGAAGACGAACATGACGGCCAAGCTGGCAAGCATGACATAGGTGATCATGTTTAGGTTTATTACAAGTGATGGCCTGGGAGCTAATGAGCTTGGACAAAGCATCAAAACCGATATGACCGAGACGACGATGCCACAGGGTAGATGTCACAGCAAGGGCGGGTGTGCTGCTGGTGGTGGGCGGGAAGAACGGGTAGAGGTCACCCGTGCTATTGCACCTGGCGATCACGTTCCGAGTTTGAAGATCTAAAAGGGAATTAGGCTTACACCTAGTTCCTAAATAATTTTGGTGGTTGAATTGCCCAACACAAATAATTGGACTAACTAGTTTGCTCTAGTGTACAAGTTATACAGGTGCCAAAGGTTCACACTTAGCCAATAAAAAGACCAAGTATTGGGTTCAACAAAAGAGCAAAGGGGCAACCGAAGGCACCTCTGGTCTGGCGCACCGGACTGTCCGGTGTGCCACCGGACAGTGTCCGGTGCACCACCGGACATGTCCGGTGCACCAGAGGACTCCAACTCAAACTCGTCACCTTCGGGAAATTCCAGAGGCGACTCCGCTATAATTCACCGGACTGTTCGGTGTACACCGGACAGTGTCCGGTGCTCCAAGGAAGAGCGGCCTCAGGAACTCGCCCGCTTCGGGAAACTGCAACGGCTGCTCCGCTATAATTCACCGGACATGTCCGGTGTACACCGGACTGTCCGGTGTAACTGCGGAGCAACGACTACTTCGCGCCAACGGTCACCTGCAACAGCAATTAATGCGCGCCAGCGCGCGCAGAGGTCAGGCACGCCCATGCTGGCGCACCGGACACTCTACAGTACTTGTCCGGTGCGTCACCGGACATCCAGGCGGGCCCAGAAGACAGAGCTCCAACGGTCGAACCCAACGGCTTTTGGTGACGTGGCTGTCGCACCGGACATGTCCGGTGTGCACCGGACTGTCCGGTGCGCCATCGAACAGACAGCCTCACCAAACGGCTAGTTTGGTGGTTGGGGCTATAAATACCCCCAACCACCCACCATTCATTGCATCCAAGTTTTCCTACTTCAACCACTTACAAGAGCTCTAGCATTCAATTCTAGACACACCCAAGTGATCAAATTCTCTCCAAATTCCACACAACGCCTTAGTGATTAGTGAGAGAGATTTGCTTGTGTTCTTTCGAGCTCTTGCGCTTGGATTGCTTTCTTCTTTCTTTGATTCTTCATTGCGATCAAACTCACTTGTAATTGAGGCAAGAGACACCAATCTTGTGGTGATCCTTGTGGGAACCTTGTGTTCCAAGTGATTGAGAAGAAAAGCTCACTCGGTCCGAGGGACCGTTTGAGAGAGGGTAAGGGTTGAAAGAGACCCGGCCTTTGTGGCCTCCTCAACGGGGAGTAGGTTTGCGAGAACCGAACCTCGGTAAAACAAATCCACGTGTCTCACTCTTTATTCGCTTGCGATTTGTTTTGGCACCCTCTCTCGCGGACTCTATTATATTTCTAACGCTAACCCGGCTTGTAGTTGTGATTATTTTTGAGAATTTCAGTTTCGCCCTATTCACCCCCCCCCCTCTAGGCGACTTTCAATTGGTATCAGAGCCCGGTGCTTCATTAGAGCCTAACCGCTCAAAGTGATGTCGGGAGATCACGCCAAGAAGGAGATGGAGACCGGCGACAAGCCCACTACGAGTCACGGGAGCACTTCATCGGAAGAGTCCCGCACCAAGAGGAAGGAGAAGAAGAAGGACTCCTCCAAAGAGAAGAAGTCTTCTTCACACTCCAAAGGGAAGGAGAAGAAATCCTCTTCTCACCACAAAGAGAAGAAGGAGAAATCTTCTTCCCACAAGCCGCATCAGAGTGGGGACAAGAAGAAGAGGATGAGGAAAGTGGTCTACTACGAGACCGATTCTTCATCAACATCCACCTCCGGCTCCGACGCGGCATCCGTTACTTCTAAGCGCCAAGAGCGCAAGAAGTATAGTAAGATTCCCCTACGCTACCCTCGCATTCCTAAACATACACCTTTACTTTCTGTCCCATTAGGCAAACCACCAACATTTGATGGTGAAGATTATGCTAGGTGGAGTGATTTAATGCGATTTCATCTAACCTTGCTCCACAAAAGTATATGGGATGTTGTTGAGTTTGGTGCACAGGTACCATCCGTAGGGGATGAAAATTATGATGAGGATGAGGTGGCCCAAATCGAGCACTTCAACTCCCAAGCCACAACCATACTCCTCGCCTCTCTAAGTAAGGAGGAATACAACAAGGTGCAAGGGTTGAAGAATGCAAAGGAGATTTGGGACTTACTCAAGACCGCGCACGAAGGTGATGAACTCACCAAGATCACCAAGCGGGAAACGATCGAGGGAGAGCTCGGTCGCTTCCATCTTCGCCAAGGGGAAGAGCCACAAGATATGTACAACCGGCTCAAAACCTTGGTGAACCAAGTGCGCAACCTCGGGAGCAAGAAGTGGGACGACCACGAGGTGGTTAAGGTTATTCTAAGATCTCTCATTTTCCTTAACCCCACTCAAGTTCAACTAATTCGTGGTAATCCTAGATACACACTAATGACTCCCGAGGAAGTAATCGGAAATTTTGTGAGCTTTGAATGTATGATTAAAGGCTCAAAGAAGATCAACGAGCTTGATGAACCCTCCACGTCCGAAGCACAACCGGTGGCATTCAAGGCGACGGAGGAGAAGGAGGAGGAGTCTACACCGAGTAGACAACCAATTGACACCTCCAAGCTCGACAATGAGGAGATGGCGTTAATCATCAAAAGCTTTCGCCAAATCCTCAAGCAACGGAAGGGGAAGGATTACAAATCCCGTTCCAAGAAGGTTTGCTACAAGTGTGGTAAGCCCGGTCACTTTATTGCTAAATGTCCATTATCAAGTGACAGTGACAGGGATAACGACAAGAAGGGCAAGAGGAGAGAAAAGAAGAGGTACCACAAGAAGAGGGGAGGCGATGCCCACGTGTGCCGCGAGTGGGACTCCCACGAGAGCTCCACCAAGTCCTCCTCCGACGAGGACGCCGCCAACATCGCCGTCACCAAGGGACTCCTCTTCCCCAACGTCGGCCACAAGTGCCTCATGGCAAAGGACGGCAAAAGGAAGAAGGTTAAATCTAAATCCTCCACTAGATATGAGTCTTCTAGTGATGAAAATGCTAGTGATGAGGAGGATAACTTGCGTACCCTTTTTGCCAACCTTAACATGGAACAAAAGGAAAAAAATAAATGAATTGATTAGTGCTATTCATGAGAAGGATGATCTCTTGGACTCTCAAGAGGACTTCCTTATTAAGGAAAACAAAAGGCATGTTAAGGTTAAAAATGCTTATGCTCTACAAGTTGAAAAATGTGAAAAATTGTCTAGTGAGCTAAGCACTTGCCATGAGACCATTGACAACCTTAGAAATGAAAATGCTAAATTAATTGCTAAGGTTGATTCCCATGTTTGTATTGATTCAATTTCCAATCCTAGAGATGATAATGTTGATTTGCTTGCTAGGATTGATGAATTGAATATTTCTCTTGATAGCCTTAGGATTGAAAATGAAAAGTTAATTCCTAAAGCTAAAGATTTTGATGTTTGCAATACTACTATTTCCGACCTTAGAACTAAGAATGGTATGTTGCATGCTAAGGCTATAGAATTAAAATCTTGCAAACCCTCTACATCTACCGTTGAGCACACTTCTATTTGTACTAGATGTAGAGATGTTGATATCAATGCTATTCATGATCACATGGCTTTAACTAAACAACAAAATGATCATATAGCAATATTAGATGCTAAAATTGCCGAGCATAACTTAGAAAATGAAAAGTTTAAATTTGCTAGAAGTATGCTCTATAATGGGAGACGCCCTGGCATCAAGGATGGCATTGGCTTCCAAAAGGGAGACAATGTCAAACTTAATGCCCCTCCTAGAAATTTGTCTAACTTTGTTAAGGGCAAGGCTCCCATGCCTCAGGATAACGAGGGTTACATTTTGTACCCTGCCGGTTATCCCGAGAGCAAAATTAGGAGAATTCATTCTAGGAAGTCTCACTCTGGCCCTAACCATGCTTTTATGTATAAGGGTGAGACATCTAGTTCTAGGCAACCAACCCGTGCTAAGTTTCCTAAAAAGAAAACTCCTAATGCATCAAATGAGCATGATATTTCATTCAAAACTTTTGATGCATCATATGTGCTTACTAACAAATCCGGCAAGGCAGTTGCCAAGTTTGTTGGGGGCAAACACAAGGGGTCAAAAACTTGTGTTTGGGTACCCAAAGTTCTTGTTTCTAATGCCAAAGGACCCAAAACCGTTTGGGTACCTAAAGTCAAGAACTAAAATTGTTTTGTAGGTTTACGCATCCGGGGGCTCAAGTTGGATACTCGACAGTGGGTGCACAAACCACATGACAGGGGAGAAGAAGATGTTCTCCTCATATGAGAAAAACCAAGATCCCCAACGAGCTATCACATTCGGGGATGAAAATCAAGGTTTGGTCAAAGGATTGAGTAAAATTGCTATATCACCTGACCATACTATTTCCAATGTTTTTCTTGTAGATTCTTTAGATTACAATTTGCTTTCTGTATCTTAATTATGTCAAATGCGCTACAACTGTCTCTTTACTGATGAAGGTGTCACTGTCTTTAGAAGAAGTGATGATTCAATAGCATTTAAGGGTGTGTTAGAGGGTCAGCTATACTTGGTAGATTTTGATAGAGCTGAACTCGACACATGCTTAATTGCTAAGACTAACATGGGTTGGCTCTGGCATCGCCGACTAGCCCACGTTGGGATGAAGAATCTTCATAAGCTTCTAAAGGGAGAGGACATTTTGGGACTAACAAATGTTCATTTTGAGAAAGACAGGATTTGTAGCGCATGCCAAGCAGGAAAGCAAGTTGGGTCTCATCATCCACACAAGAACATCATGACTAGTGACAGGCCACTGGAGCTCCTACACATGGACCTATTCGGCCCGATCGCTTACATAAGCATCGGCGGGAGTAAGTACTGTCTAGTTATTGTGGATGATTATTCTCGCTTCACTTGGGTGTTCTTTTTGCAGGAAAAATCTCATACCCAAGAGACCTTAAAGGGATTCTTGAGACGGGCTCAAAATGAGTTCGGGTTAAGGATCAAGAAAATTAGAAGCGACAATGGGACAGAGTTCAAGAACTCTCAAATTGAAGGTTTTCTTGAGGAGGAGGGCATCAAGCATGAGTTCTCTTCTCCCTACACTCCACAACAAAATGGTGTAGTGGAGAGGAAGAATCGAACTCTATTGGACATGGCAAGAACCATGCTTGATGAGTACAAGACACCGGATCGGTTTTGGGCCGAGGCGGTCAACACCGCTTGCTACGCCATCAACCGGTTATATCTACACCGAATCCTCAAGAAGACATCCTATGAACTCCTAACCGGTAAAAATCCCAACATTTCATATTTTAGAGTTTTTGGTAGCAAATGCTTTATTCTTGTTAAAATAGGTAGAAAATCTAAATTTGCTCCTAAAACTGTAGAAGGCTTTTTACTAGGATATGACTCAAACACAAGGGCATATAGAGTCTTTAACAAGTCCTCGGGACTTGTTGAAGTTTCTTGTGACGTTGTGTTTGATGAGACTAACGGCTCTCAAGTAGAGCAAGTTGATCTTGATGAGATAGGTGAAGAACAGGCTCCGTGCATCGCGCTAAGGAACATGTCCATTGGGGATGTGTGTCCTAAGGAACCCGAAGAGCCTCCACAAGCATAAGATCAACCATCCTCCTCCACGCAAGCATCTCCACCAACCCAAAATGAGGACGAGGCTCAAGTTGATGAAGGAGAAGATCAAAGTGATGAGCCACCTCAATATGATGGAAATGATCAATGGGGAGATGCAAATGATGAAGACAAGGAGGATGAACAACCAAGGCAGCCACACCCAAGAGTCCACCAAGCAATACAATAAGATCACCCCGTCGACACCATCCTCGGCGACATTCATAAGGGGGTAACCACTCGATCTCGTGTTGCACATTTTTGTGAGCATTACTCTTTTGTTTCCTCTATTGAGCCACACAGGGTAGAGGAAGCACTCCAAGATTCGGATTGGGTGATGGCGATGCAAGAGGAGCTCAACAACTTCACGAGGAACGAGGTATGGCATTTAGTTCCACGTCCTAACCAAAATGTTGTAGGAACCAAGTGGGTCTTCCGCAACAAGCAAGATGAGCATGGTGTGGTGACAAGGAACAAAGCTCGACTCGTGGCCAAGGGGTATTCACAAGTCGAAGGTTTGGATTTTGGTGAAACCTATGCACCCGTAGCTAGGCTTGAGTCAATTCGCATATTATTAGCCTATGCTACTTACCATGGCTTCAAGCTTTTCCAAATGGACGTGAAAAGTGCCTTCCTCAATGGACCAATAAAGGAAGAGGTCTACGTTGAGCAACCTCCCGGCTTTGAAGACAATGAGTATCCTAACCATGTCTATAGGCTCTCTAAGGCGCTTTATGGGCTCAAGCAAGCCCCAAGAGCATGGTATGAATGCCTTAGAGATTTCCTTATTGCAAATGACTTCAAAGTCGGCAAGGCCGATCCTACTTTATTCACTAAAACTCTTGACAATGATTTGTTTGTATGCCAAATTTATGTTGATGATATTATATTTGGGTCTACTAACGAATCTACATGTGAAGAATTTAGTAGGATCATGACACAAAAATTCGAGATGTCTATGTGTAACGCCCCGAATTTCGAGTTGAATTTTTTTTCTTTTTCTTTCTCTATCGCTCGCTAAATTCGGGCGTTACCTCTCTTTCCTATTTCTTTTTGCTAAAACCCTACCTATTTCCAAAACTCCAAGTAGAATAATAATAATAATAAACCCTAAGAGTATTTCATTTGGATTGTTGCACCATGCCGGTCCCTGCATATCTTTTGTTTGTGGATTGAATTTGTGAAAACATGCTTTCAGAAGAAATGATTAAAAAAGGAAAAAAACCTTTCCTTCTCTCTCTCTTCCCCCCCTCTCGCGCCCGGCCCAGCTGGCCAATCCGGCCCAGCCGGCCTCCCTCCCCCCTTCTTTCCTCCCCGCCATGGGCCGGCCTCGCCGCGGCCCAGCTGCCCCCCCCGCGCTTTGGGCCCAGCTGGCGGCCCGGCCGCGCGCCCCCTCCCGCTTTCCCCGCGTGCAGCGCGCGGCGGTTGCGCCCGCCGCCGCCCCCTTCCATGCGTGTCCTGCCTGTCACCCTCTCTCTCCGCCCAAATCCCTCTCCCCTCCCCTGCTCCACCCCGATCCCCCTGCTGCTCGCCCGGAACCGCCGCTGCCGCCGCCGATCCCCGCCTGCGGTGAGCCCCTCCCTCCCCTCTCCCCTTCCCTCTCCCCTTCCTCCCCGTTCCCCGAGCTCGTCGGCGCCCTCCCCGCGCCGTGGGCGCGCTCGCCCCGGCCCCGAGTTCGCCGGCCATGGCGGCCCGGCGCCATGCCCTGGCCCCGTCCGCCCCGACCCTCCCCTCGGCTCGGCCAGCCATGGCGGCCCGGCGCCCTCGCGCGGCGCGGCGAATCCCGCCCCGCCCGCGCGCGCTCGTCCGCCGGCCTCGCCCACCTGTGCTCGGCACGGTGGCGCTCGGCCCGGCCTCGCCGGCCACGGCGCCCGACCCCGGCGCCCTCCCACGGCGCGGCGAGCCCCGCCCCGTCCGCCCCGCCCCTCCCCGGCTTGGTCGCGGCCTAGCCATGGCAGCCCGCCCGCGGCTCGCGCGGCCATGGCGCGGCTCGGCGCGCGCGGCGGTCCCGCCCCAGCCTTCCCTGCCTGCGACGCTCGCCCCCGGCCCCTGCGCGGCCTCGCCCGCCCGCGCAGCCCCGGTCCTGGCGTGGCCTCGGCGTGCGCGCGGAGCCCCGGCGTGGCCCGTGCACGCACGGAGCCCCCGGCGAGCTCGCCGCACCCGCGGCTCGCGGCCATGGCTGCTCGGTCCCGCCCTCATTGGCGTGTCCCGCCCCTGTGCAGCGCGGCCCCGGCCCGGCGCGGCTTCGGCTCGCGGGGCCGTGGTGCCCCTACGTAGCGAGTGCGCGGCTCGGCCCTGGCGTGTGCGCGACTCGTTCGCGACACGTCGGCGCGGCCTTGCGCGTACGTGCTCGCGTGGTGTATGGTGCGTTAGCGTGGCTCGTCGTGCCTGCGACGCAACGCATAGCGCCCTGTCGCGTCCTCGACACGATCGTCTACCCCGAGCCACCCGTCTACCCCCCCTATGCATTCCGTGTGTAGTGATCGTGTTATGTAATCAATAAATGGAAACCCAAATTAGAAATCGTTTACGTTAGTTAATACATGTAAGTAATTATCTACCTCATCTAATGTCGATCAACTGGAAATGGTCATGATTCGAATTATGCATGTAGCTAATCCGTTTGTTAGAACTAATTGGAATTAAGTAGAACTAAGGCACGTAGCGTTTAGTTATTCGTTTGCCTGTAGCGCGCCTTGAGCATAAGCTTTAACCCCTGCGAGACCTTCTCTTGTTTCTTTCTAACCATGATAAATTCATTATCGTATGTGATATTCTATGCATATCTACTTTATTTGTTCTCTTGTATGATGTACTGTTTGTTTCCTAATTTGAATGGATGGATGTATGTATGCTTGCAATCGCATAGAGAACGATTCGGTCGAGGAGCCCGAAGAATTCGCAGGAGAAGCCCCTGAGCAGCAGTCGGTTGGTGGAGGCAAGTGTCCTTTGACCTATCTTTGTCCTATTCATTCTTTAATTCACCCCCCGCATTACACATTTATACTTAAGGATTGACTAGCTTTTGTTATCCATGTCCTTGTTTACCTATTTGGGTTGGATTATTATTGTTTAGCTTTATGCTATTGCTCAACTATAATCAATGAACATGATGAGATTATCTATGATACGCTGTTTTCCCTCTTCTTATTATGATGTTATACTTGTGGCCTTTAAGGGGGGTCGAGCGGTTTCTCGAGTGCCTCTCCGTAAGGACCTGTTCTATGGATGACCGCCCGGGAAAACAGTGCAACCATGAGGGTGGAATGGGATGCCCTTAGCTGAATAATTAGAGGATCCGGGGTGTAGTTCGCTTCGCCGTCGTGCCGTCAATGGGGCTCGGTGTATGCGGCTCGCTCTGCCAAGGTTGATTTGTCCCTTGGGGAGGAGTGCGGTACATTTAGGAAACCTAACGGGCGGCTACAGCCCCGGGGAATCTTTGTAAAGGCTACGTAGTGAAACCCTGCCTATTCACCTTGGTAGTGTTTAAGGGTTTGATCAGCCCGAGGCAAGAGGGAATCACGGCTTGTGGGTAAAGTGCACAACCTCTGCAGAGTGTTTGAAAACTGATATATCAGCCGTGCTCGCGGTTATGAGCGGCCAAGGGAGCTCCAATGATTAGTGGTACTTGATCAGAGACATCATGGTACAGGTGGCTATGAGATCGATGGTTCTGGTTATGAACATGGTGCTAGTAAGTGGTATTCTTTCCGTTTGGAAAGGGTACATCGGGCTAATAACTTGGGTTAATGCTAAAACCTGGCCTTCTATTAGTAAATAATAATTTGCCCAACTAAAAGCAATTGCTTGACTTATCCCCACATAAAGCTAGTCCACTACAGCCAAACAGGATACTTGCTGAGTATGTTGATGTGTACTCACTCTTGCTCTACACACCAAACCCCCCCCAGGTTGTCAGCATTGCAACCACTGCTCAGGAGAAGATGAAGCTGTGGAAGGAGACTTCCAAGAGTTCCAAGACTACGACGAGTTCTAGGTGTGGGTTAGTGGCGACCCCTAGTCGGCTGCCTGTGAAGGCCGTGTTTATCTACGTTTCTTTTCCGCACTTTGATTTATTGTAAAGACTATGTGGATGTCACAGACCTATGATGTAATCGACTATTATTTCCCTTTTTAATACTATTTGAGCACTGTGTGATGATGTCCATGTTATGTAACTGCTGTGTACATGAATTGCTGATCCTGGCACGTACATGGTTCGCATTCGGTTTGCCTTCTAAAAATCGGGTGTGACATAAGTGGTATCAAAGCCGTGCTGACTGTAGGACCGCTAACCTAGAATAGAATGGTCGTTCTAAGGATTACAGACCTCTGTCCTTGCCTTGACTTTGATATCCCTTCAAAAGTTGGTCATACCGACCAAACCTATGTTCTACTATATAATATACCTTGCTGAAAATTGTGTTTTATTCTAATCCTTCATTTACTTATGGTTCATTTTTTTTCTTGGTCATATTAATTCTGTTCTCACTCTTTTGCTTGCGATGTCTTTTGTAGATGGCTCGACTTAGACACACTGCACGAAAGTCCGTCGTCCCCTTCTTACCCTCCTGCCTTGCTGAGCGTCCGCTTCGCCGTCCCGTGGCCGGACAGTCCAGCCACTTGGAGAGACTGCACCACCGCCTGCATGAGGAGCAGGAACGTCGACGACAGGAGCAGCAGGGCTCTTCTTTCTCGCTCCAACAGGAGATAGAGTCTGTGAGGAGCTGCTCCCCTGTGCTTCCCCTGGAGGCGCCCCCTGCACCACCACTGGGCGCCCCAGCCTCTGGAGTAGCTGCTGGAGGAGACCCAGACGACGGAGGTGGCGACGACAGCTCGAGCCACGACACCGACTTCTCTGCTAACCATGAGCCGGAAGGATGGGTTGCTCGACCCATCACTCGCGACGCTGCTCGCGGGTGTCACTTCCATGATGCGCTCGACACCCTGCTACGTCGGACACTTAACCGGCGTACCTGGTCCATCGAGTATCGCTGTGTGGTCTACCAGCATAGTCGCGGGGTCTACCCGGACCGCTGGGAGGCGACCTGCTTGGTGCGCCGCCCGGAGAACAGTCTCCAGGGTGCAGAGGCCTGCTCAGAGCACTATTCTATCTCTGAGCGGGACTCAGCTGAGGCAGCCATGCAAGATGCTGCACGGCGTGCGCTTTCGCACTACTGCTCGGTTCTCGGTGGGGTAGCTGACGGTCTCGACATGAAGTATTACCCCCGCCGTCCATCTGGCAGCACAGGAGGCGTGATTGTTTCACCTGCTGGTGAGGACAATCCTAGGTTGAGCAGCACAGTCAACCTAGCCGTCGTGCTAAACATGGAGCTGGACCATGCATTAGACGAGCTGAGTAGGGCTCGTGCTGAGATCGCCCTGCTGCGGGTTGAGCGCGCGGAACGTCGTCACTTGGATGATGGTTCCCCCGCTCCCGTCGGGACTCAGCACCCGTACCGCTCCCCTCGGCGTGGACACCAGTCTTATGGCAACCCCAACTGCAAGACCAAGATAGACTTGAAACCATAGATTGTCAGTGTGGAGTCTTGTAATAAGTGCTTAATACAGAAGTTCTACTCTTAGTCTTAGTCTCAGTTTTAGCGTTAGTCTCGCTCTTAGTTAGTCTTAGTTAGACAGGGTAGTTTGCTATATCCTGTGCATTTATGTTTGTCATGATGAACTATGTTTGGTTTGGATCTTTGTAATGACTGTCACCAGAGTGTGGGTATCCCCTACATTTTGGTTTACCTATTATGTTAATGGAGTTAGCTATATAGTTGGGAAACCTTTTATTCCACGTTCCTCTTTATCTGAGAAGATGTGTGGTCTGTGTTGGAGATCAGTGAGGATGCTCATCTGTTCAGTGTTGTTGAAGAATTCTATACTCTTTTCTTATGCTGCAAGATTTGCTAGATCAGTTCTGATGCGTGGTTGCATTCTGCAGATGTCAGAGAACAGGCGCAGAGGAGGAAGGCGTGCTCAGCAGGAGCGAGCCGCTCAGCAGGAAGAGGTGCCCCAGCAACAGCACCTGCCGCCCCCGCCCCCGATGTCCATCGAGCAGATGTTTCTGAAGCAGACTCAGGCAGTTCAAGCAATCGGTCAGACTCTGGCCGCCATTCAGCAGCAGCAGCAGCAACAGCAGCAGACCCCACCTCAGCCTCAGATGCCTCAGATGCCCAGAGACAAGCGTGCTGAGTTCATGAGAGGTCATCCACCAACGTTCGCTCATTCTTCTGACCCCATGGATGCTGAAGACTGCCTGCGCACTGTGGAGCGGGAGTTGCATACCGCTCAGTGCGATGATAGGGAGAAAGTCTTGTATGGTCACCGTCTGCTAAGAGGAGCAGCCCAGTCATGGTGGGAGTCTTACCTCGCCACCCATGCCCACCCCGACACCATCACCTGGGAAGAGTTCAGATGTAGCTTTCGTCAGTACCATGTACCTGCAGGTCTGATGACAGTGAAGAAGGAGGAGTTCCTGGCTCTCAAACAAGGGTCATCGTCTGTCAGTGAATACCGAGACAGATTTCTGCAGCTGTCTCGCTATGCTCCTGAAGATGTCAACACCGACGCCAAGCGGCAGTACCATTTCCTGAGAGGCTTGGTTGACCCTCTGCATTATCAGCTGATGAATCATACCTTCCCGACATTCCAGCACCTGATTGACAGAGCAATCATGACAGAGAGGAAGCGTAAGGATATGGAGGATCGTAAGCGCAAGATCAGTGGACCCCAGCCTGGAAGCAGCAGTCGTCCTCGTTTCTCAAGCAATCAATCTCAGCAGTTCAGGCAGAACCAGCGTCCACCTCAGCAACATCAGCAGTTCCAAAGGCAGTACCCTCAGCACCAGTATCAGAACCGGCAGAGCAATCAGTCAGGAGGAGGCCAGTTTTAGAGGCAGAATCAGCACACACCTCGTCTTCCTGCCCCAGCAAACCAGCAGAACAATCAGGCAGCACCAGCTCAGGTTGGAAATAGGGCATGTTTCCACTGTGGAGAGCAAGGCCATTGGGTGATGCAATGTCCGAAGAAGGCAGCCCAGCAGCAGTCAGGCCCCAATGCCCCAGCAAAGCAGAACGCGTCTCAGCCTGGAGCAGGCAACCGCTCTCAGCCGCGTTACAATCATGGAAGACTGAATCACTTGGAAGCTGAAGCAGTTCAGGAGACCCCCGGCATGATAGTAGGTATGTTCCCAGTCGACTCCCATATTGCAGAAGTGTTATTTGATACTGGAGCAACGCATTCTTTCATTACTGCATCATGGGTAGAAGCACATAATCTTCCAATTACTACCATGTCGACCCCCATTCAAATTGACTCAGCCGGTGGTAGAATTCGAGCTGATAGCATTTGTTTGAATATAAGTGTGGAAATAAGGGGGATAGCATTTCCCGCTAACCTCATAGTAATGGGTACTCAGGGAATAGATGTCATCCTAGGGATGAATTGGCTAGATAAGTATCAGGCAGTTATCAGTTGTGATAAGAGGACAATCAAGTTGGTGTCCCCACTAGGAGAGGAAGTGGTGACCGAGTTAGTCCCGCCTGAGCCAAAGAAAGGAAGTTGTTATCAGATAGCTGTTGATAGCAGTGAGGCAAACCCAATTGAGAGTATCAAGGTTGTGTCCGAGTTCCCAGATGTGTTTCCAAAGGACTTACCGGGTATGCCACCAGAGCGGAAAGTTGAGTTTGCCATAGAGCTTCTTCCTGGAACCGCCCCCATCTTTAAGAGAGCTTACAGAATATTTGGACCAGAGTTGGTTGAGCTTAAGAAGCAGATTGATGAGCTGTCAGAGAAAGGTTACATCCGGCCAAGCACCTCGCCTTGGGCCGCTCCTGTCTTGTTTGTGGAGAAGAAAGATGGCACCAAGAGAATGTGTATCGATTATCGAGCTCTGAATGAAGTCACAATCAAGAACAAGTATCCCTTGCCCAGAATAGAAGATTTGTTCGACCAGTTGAGAGGAGCCAGTGTGTTCTCTAAGATTGATCTGAGGTCAGGTTATCATCAGCTCAGGATCCAACCTTCGGACATTCCGAAGACAGCATTCATTACCAAGTATGGTTTGTATGAGTTCACAATGATGTCTTTTGGTTTGACCAATGCACCAGCGTTTTTCATGAATCTGATGAACAGCGTATTCATGGACTACCTTGATAAGTTTGTGGTGGTATTCATTGATGACATTCTGGTTTATTCTCAAAGCAAAGAGGAGCATGCAGATCGTTTGAGGATGGTATTGCAGAGATTGCGAGAGCACCAGTTGTATGCAAAGTTGAGCAAATGTGAGTTCTGGATCAATGAAGTCATGTTCTTGGGTCACATAATCAACAAAGAAGGATTGGCTGTGGATCCGAAGAAAGTGGCAGACATTCTAAACTGGAAAGCGCCAACAGATGCTCGAGGAATCAAGAGCTTCATTGGAATGGCCGGATACTATCGGCGATTCATTGAAGGGTTTTCGAAGATTGCGAAACCAATGACAGCGTTGCTAGGCAACAAAGTTGAGTTCAAGTGGACACAGAAATGCCAGGAGGCCTTCGAAGCGCTGAAAGAGAAGTTGACAACAGCGCCCGTCCTAGTCTTGCCTGATGTGCACAAGCCCTTCTTGGTGTATTGTGATGCTTGTTACACCGGTTTGGGATGCGTGTTGATGAAAGAGGGAAGAGTTGTGGCTTACTCGTCCCGACAGCTGAAGGTTCATGAGAAGAACTACCCAATCCATGATCTAGAGTTGGCAGCAGTGGTTCACGCACTGAAGACATGGAGGCACTATCTGTATGGACAGAAATGTGATGTTTACACAGACCACAAGAGTCTGAAGTACATATTCACTCAGTCAGAGTTGAATATGAGGCAGCGAAGATGGTTAGAGCTGATCAAAGACTATGAGTTGGAGATTCACTACCATCCAGGCAAAGCGAACGTAGTGGCAGATGCTTTGAGCAGGAAGAGTCAGGTCAATCTGATGGTCGCTCGTCCGATGCCTTATGAGTTGGCCAAGGAGTTTGACAGGTTGAGTCTTGGATTTCTGAACAATTCGCGAGGAGTTACAGTTGAGTTGGAACCTACATTGGAGCGGGAAATCAAAGAAGCACAGAAGAATGATGAGAAGATCAGTGAGATTCGGCGACTGATTCTAGATGGCAGAGGCAAAGATTTCCGTAAAGATGCAGAAGACGTGATATGGTTCAAAGACCGCCTGTGTGTTCCTAATGTCCAGTCTATTCGGGAGTTGATTCTTAAGGAAGCTCATGAGACAGCCTATTCGATTCACCCTGGCAGTGAGAAGATGTATCAGGATCTGAAGAAGAAGTTCTGGTGGTACGGAATGAAGAGGGAAATCGCAGAGCATGTGGCTATGTGCGATAGTTGTCGAAGAATTAAGGCAGAGCACCAGAGACCAGCTGGATTGTTGCAACCGTTGCAGATCCCTCAGTGGAAATGGGATGAAATCGGTATGGATTTCATAGTCGGATTGCCTCGCACTCGAGCCAGCTACGATTCCATTTGGGTAGTGGTGGACCGCTTGACCAAGTCAGCCCACTTCATACCAGTCAAGACCAACTACAGCAGTGCAGTATTGGCAGAGTTGTACATGTCTCAGATCGTTTGTCTTCATGGTGTGCCAAAGAAGATAGTGTCAGACCGCGGAACACAGTTCACCTCTCATTTCTGGCAGCAGTTGCATGGAGCCTTGGGCACACATCTGAATTTCAGTTCAGCCTATCATCCGCAGACAGATGGTCAGACCGAAAGAACCAATCAAATTCTTGAAGACATGTTGAGAGCCTGTGCGTTGCAAGATCAGTCCGGATGGGATAAGAGATTGCCTTATGCAGAGTTCTCCTATAACAACAGTTACCAGGCCAGTTTGAAGATGTCACCATTTCAGGCGCTCTATGGAAGAAGTTGTAGAACTCCGTTGCAATGGGATCAGCCTGGAGAGAAGCAAGTGTTTGGGCCAGACATTCTGCTTGAAGCCGAAGAGAACATCAAGATGGTTCGAGAGAATCTGAAGATAGCGCAATCGAGGCAGCGAAGCTATGCAGACACAAGAAGAAGAGAGCTGAGTTTTGAAGTCGGAGAGTTTGTCTATCTGAAAGTGTCACCGATCAGAGGAGTCAAAAGGTTCGGAGTCAAAGGCAAGCTAGCACCCCGCTACATTGGTCCGTACCAAATTCTCTCAAGGCGTGGAGAAGTGGCCTATCAGCTCAGTCTGCCAGAGAATATGTCCGCAGTGCATGATGTCTTTCATGTGTCTCAGTTGAAGAAGTGCTTGTGTGTGCCAGAAGAGCAGTTGCCAGTGGAAGGTCTTGAAGTCCAGGAGGACTTGACCTACGTTGAGAAGCCAGTGCAAATCCTTGAGGTTGCAGACAGAGTCACTCGAAGGAAGACCATCAGAATGTGCAAAGTCAAATGGAATCACCACTCTCAGGAAGAAGCAACCTGGGAGCGTGAAGATGATCTGATGGCTAAATACCCTGAGCTCTTTGCTAGCCAACCCTGAATCTCGAGGGCGAGATTCTTTTAAGGGGGATAGGTTTGTAACGCCCCGAATTTCGAGTTGAATTTTTTTTCTTTTTCTTTCTCTATCGCTCGCTAAATTCGGGCGTTACCTCTCTTTCCTATTTCTTTTCGCTAAAACCCTACCTATTTCCAAAACTCCAAGTAGAATAATAATAATAAACCCTAAGAGTATTTCATTTGGATTGTTGCACCATGCCGGTCCCTGCATATCTTTTGTTTGTGGATTGAATTTGTGAAAACATGCTTTCAGAAGAAATGATTAAAAAAGGAAAAAAACCTTTCCTTCTCTCTCTCTTCCCCCCCCCCCTCTCGCGCCCGGCCCAGTTGGCCAATCCGGCCCAGCCGGCCTCCCTCCCCCCTTCTTTCCTCCCCGCCGTGGGCCGGCCTCGCCGCGGCCCAGCTGCCCCCCCCGCGCTTTGGGCCCAGCTGGCAGCCCGGTCGCGCGCCCCCCTCCCGCTTTCCCCGCGTGCAGCGCGCGGCGGTTGCGCCCGCCGCCGCCCCCTTCCATGCGGGTCCCGCCTGTCACCCTCTCTCTCCGCCCAAATCCCTCTCCCCTCCCCTGCTCCACCCCCATCCCCCTGCTGCTCGCCCGGAACTGTCGCCGCCGTCGATCCCCGCCTGCGGTGAGCCCCTCCCTCCCCTCTCCCCTTCCCTCTCCCCTTCCTCCCAGTTCCCCGAGCTCGTCGGCGCCCTCCTCGCGCCGTGGGCGCGCTCGCCCCGGCCCCGAGTTCGCCGGCCATGGCGGCCCGGCGGCCCGCCCTGGCCTCGTCCGCCCCGACCCTCCCCTCGGCTCGGCCAGCCATGGCGGCCCGGCGCCCTCGCGCGGCGCGGCGAATCCCGCCCCGCCCGCGCGCGCTCGCCCGCCGGCCTCGCCCACCTGTGCTCGGCACGGTGGCGCTCGGCCCGGCCTCGCCGGCCACGGCGCCTGACCCCGGCGCCCTCCCGCGGCGCAGCGATCCCCGCCCCGTCCGCCACGCCCCTCCCCGGCTTGGGCGCGGCCCAGCCATGGCAGCCCGCCCGCGGCTCGCCGGCGCGGCGGCTCGCGCGGCCATGGCGCGGCTCGGCGCGCGCGGCGGTCCCGCCCCGGCCTTCCCTGCCTGCGACGCTCGCCCCCGGCCCCTGCGCGGCCTCGCCCGCCCGCGCAGCCCCGGTCCCGGCGTGGCCTCGGCGTGCGCGCGGAGCCCCGGCGCGGCCCGTGCACGCACGGAGCCCCCGGGGAGCTCGCCGCACCCGCGGCTCGCGGCCATGGCGGCTCGGTCCCGCCCGCATTGGCGTGTCCCGCCCCTGCGCAGCACGGCCCCGACCCGGCGCGGCTTCGGCTCGCGCGGCCGTGGTGCCCCTGCGTAGCGAGTGCGTGGCTCGGCCCCGGCGTGTGCGCGACTCGTTCGCGACACGTCGGCGCGGCCTTGCGCGTACGTGCTCGTGTGGTGTATGGTGCGTTAGCGTGGCTCGTCGTGCCTGCGACGCAACGCATAGCGCCCTGTCGCGTCCTCGACACGATCGTCTACCCCGAGCCACCCGTCTACCCCCCTATGCATTCCGTGTGTAGTGATCGTGTTATGTAATCAATAAATGGAAACCCAAATTAGAAATCGTTTACGTTAGTTAATACATGTAAGTAATTATCTACCTCATCTAATGTCGATCAACTGGAAATGGTCATGATTCGAATTATGCATGTAGCTAATCCGTTTGTTAGAACTAATTGGAATTAAGTAGAACTAAGGCACGTAGCGTTTAGCTATTCGTTTGCCTGTAGCGCGCCTTGAGCATAAGCTTTAACCCCTGCGAGACCTTCTCTTGTTTCTTTCTAACCATGATAAATTCATTATCGTATGTGATATTCTATGCATATCTACTTTATTTGTTCTCTTGTATGATGTACTGTTTGTTTCCTAATTTGAATGGATGGATGTATGTATGCTTGCAATCGCATAGAGAACGATTCGGTCGAGGAGCCCGAAGAATTCGCAGGAGAAGCCCCTGAGCAGCAGTCGGTTGGTGGAGGCAAGTGTCCTTTGACCTATCTCTGTCCTATTCATTCTTTAATTCACCCCCCGCATTACACATTTATACTTAAGGATTGACTAGCTTTTGTTATCCATGTCCTTGTTTACCTATTTGGGTTGGATTATTATTGTTTAGCTTTATGCTATTGCTCAACTATAATCAATGAACATGATGAGATTATCTATGATACGCTGTTTTCCCTCTTCTTATTATGATGTTATACTTGTGGCCTTTAAGGGGGCTCGAGCGGTTTCTCGAGTGCCTCTCCGTAAGGACCTGTTCTATGGATGACCTCCCGGGAAAACAGTGCAACCATGAGGGTGGAATGGGATGCCCTTAGCTGAATAATTAGAGGATCCGGGGTGTAGTTCGCTTCACCGTCGTGCCGTCAATGGGGCTCGGTGTATGCGGCTCGCTCTGCCAAGGTTGATTTGTCCCTTGGGGAGGAGTGTGGTACATTTAGGAAACCTAACGGGCGGCTATAGCCCCGGGGAATCTTTGTAAAGGCTACGTAGTGAAACCCTGCCTATTCACCTTGGTAGTGTTTAAGGGTTTGATCGGCCCGAGGCAAGAGGGAATCACGGCTTGTGGGTAAAGTGCACAACCTCTGCAGAGTGTTTGAAAACTGATATATCAGCCGTGCTCGCGGTTATGAGCGGCCAAGGGAGCTCCAATGATTAGTGGTACTTGATCAGAGACATCATGGTACAGGTGGCTATGAGATCGATGGTTCTAGTTATGAACATGGTGCTGGTAAGTGGTATTCTTTCCGTTTGAAAAGGGTACATCGGGCTAATAACTTGGGTTAATGCTAAAACCTGGCCTTCTATTAGTAAATAATAATTTGCCCAACTAAAAGCAATTGCTTGACTTATCCCCACATAAAGCTAGTCCACTACAGCCAAACAGGATACTTGCTGAGTATGTTGATGTGTACTCACTCTTGCTCTACACACCAAACCCCCCCAGGTTGTCAGCATTGCAACCACTGCTCAGGAGAAGATGAAGCTGTGGAAGGAGACTTCCAGGAGTTCCAAGACTACGACGAGTTCTAGGTGTGGGTTAGCGGCGACCCCCAGTCGGCTGCCTGTGAAGGCCGCGTTTATCTATGTTTCTTTTCCGCACTTTGATTTATTGTAAAGACTATGTGGATGTCACAGACCTATGATGTAATCGACTATTATTTCCCTTTTTAATACTATTTGAGCACTGTGTGATGATGTCCATGTTATGTAACTGCTGTGTACGTGAATTGCTGATCCTGGCACGTACATGGTTCGCATTCGGTTTGCCTTCTAAAAACCGGGTGTGACACTATGATGGGGGAGTTGAAGTATTTTCTAGGATTCCAAGTCAAGCAACTCCAAGAGGGCACCTTCATTAACCAAACAAAGTACACTCAAGACATTCTAACTAAGTTTGGAATGAAGGATGCCAAACCCATCAAGACACCCATGGGAACCAATGGGCATCTCGACCTCAACACGGGAGGTAAATCCGTCGATCAAAAGGTATACCGGTCGATGATTGGTTCATTGCTTTATTTATGTGCATCTCGACCGGACATTATGTTTTCCGTTTACATGTGTGCAAGATTCCAAGCCGACCCTAAGGAATCACACCTTACGGCCGTAAAACGAATCTTGAGATATTTGGCTTATACTCCTAAGTTTGGGCTTTGGTACCCTCGGGGATCCACATTTGATTTGATTGGTTATTCGGATGCCGATTGGGCGGGGTGTAAGATTAATAGGAAGAGCACATCGGGGACTTGCCAGTTCTTGGGAAGATCCTTGGTGTCTTGGGCTTCAAAGAAGCAAAATTCGGTCGCTCTTTCTACCGCCGAGGCCGAGTATATTGTCGCAGGACATTGTTGCGCGCAATTGCTTTGGATGAGGCAAACCCTGCGGGACTATGGTTACAAATTAACCAAAGTTCCTCTTCTATGTGATAATGAGAGTGCAATCCGCATGGCGGATAATCCCGTTGAGCATAGCCGCACTAAACACATAGTCATTCGGTTTCATTTTCTTAGGGATCACCAGCAAAAGGGGATATCGAGATTGCATACATTAACACTAAAGATCAATTAGCCGATATCTTTACCAAGCCTCTTGATGAACAACCTTTTACCAAACTTAGGCATGAGCTCAATATTCTTGATTCTAGGAATTTCTTTTGCTAAACTTGCACACATAGCTCATAAATATACCTTTGATCATGTCTCTTTTATATATGCTATGACTAATGTGTTTCCAAGTGTATTTCAAACCAAGTCATAGGTATATTGAAAGGGAATTGGAGTCTTCGGCGAAGACAAAGGCTTCCACTCCACTCTACTACTCATCCTTCGCCATCGCTCCGCATCACTCTCCGTCTCTGGTATAATCTTCACTCATATGTTTTATTTGCCAAAGGGGAGATAGTAGTTAACTATAGGGCTCTAATGATTCCGTTTTTGGCGATTCATGCCAAAGGGGGAGAGAGTAAGAGCCCAAAGCAAAAGGACCGCACCACCACCTAATTTTAAAATTGGAGATTTTCAATTGGTCAATTTCAAATTGGTATCTTATTATGTTCAAAAGGGGGAGGAAGTAGTATTTCAAAAATGATATATCAAAACCCTCTTGAACACTAAGAGGAGGATCTCATTTAGGGGGAGTTTTGTTTTAGTCAAAGGAGAAGCATTTGAAATAGGGGGAGAAAATTTCAAATCTTGAAAATGCTTCGTAAAATCTTATTCATTTACCTTTGACTATTTGCAAAAGAACTTTGAAAAGGATTTACAAAAGAATTTGCAAAAACAAAATATGTGGTGCAAGCGTGGTCCAAAATGTTAAAAATGAAGAAACAATCCATGCATATCTAGTAAGTGATATTTATTGGCTCAATTCCGAGCAACCTTTGAACTTACATTATGCAAACTAGTTCATTTATGCACTTCTATATTTGCTTTGGTTTGTGTTGGCATCAATCACCAAAAAGGGGGAGATTGAAAGGGAATTAGGCTTACACCTAGTTCCTAAATAATTTTGGTGGTTGAATTGCCCAACACAAATAATTGGACTAACTAGTTTGCTCTAGTGTACAAGTTATACAGGTGCCAAAGGTTCACACTTAGCCAATAAAAAGACCAAGTATTGGGTTCAACAAAAGAGCAAAGGGGCAACCGAAGGCACCTCTGGTCTGGCGCACCGGACTGTCCGGTGTGCCACCGGATAGTGTCCGGTGCACCACCGGACATGTCCGGTGCACCAGAGGACTCCAACTCAAACTCGTCACCTTCGGGAAATTCCAGAGGCGACTCCGCTATAATTCACCGGACTGTCTGGTGTACACCGGACAGTGTCCGGTGCTCCAAGGAAGAGCGGCCTCAGGAACTCGCCCGCTTCGGGAAACTGCAACGGCTGCTCCGCTATAATTCACCGGACATGTCCGGTGTACACCGGACTGTCCGGTGTAACTGCGGAGCAACGGCTACTTCGCGCCAACGGTCACCTGCAACAGCAATTAATGCGCGCCAGCGCACGCAGAGGTCAGGCACGCCCATGCTGGCGCACCGGACACTCTACAGTACTTGTCTGGTGCGCCACCGGACATCCAGGCGGGCCCAGAAGACAGAGCTCCAACGGTCGAACCCAACGGCTTTTGGTGACGTGGCTGTCGCACCGGACATGTCCGGTGTGCACCGTACTGTCCGGTGCGCCATCGAACAGACAGCCTCACCAAACGACTAGTTTGGTGGTTGGGGCTATAAATACCCCCAACCACCCACCATTCATTGCATCCAAGTTTTCCTACTTCAACCACTTACAAGATCTCTAGCATTCAATTCTAGACACACCCAAGTGATCAAATCCTCTCCAAATTCCACACAACGCCTTAGTGATTAGTGAGAGAGATTTGCTTGTGTTCTTTCGAGCTCTTGCGCTTGGATTGCTTTCTTCTTTCTTTGATTCTTCATTGCGATCAAACTCACTTGTAATTGAGGCAAGAGACACCAATCTTGTGGTGGTCCTTGTGGGAACCTTGTGTTCCAAGTGATTGAGAAGAAAAGCTCACTCGGTCCGAGGGACCGTTTGAGAGAGGGTAAGGGTTGAAAGAGACCCGGCCTTTGTGGCCTCCTCAACGGGGAGTAGGTTTGCGAGAACCGAACCTCGGTAAAACAAATCCACGTGTCTCACTCTTTATTCGCTTGCGATTTGTTTTGGCACCCTCTCTCGCGGACTCTATTATATTTCTAACGCTAACCCGGCTTGTAGTTGTGATTATTTTTGAGAATTTCAGTTTCGCCCTATTCACCCCCCCTCTAGGCGACTTTCAAGATCCTTCACAGAAAGACCAAAGGGATCAAATTCGATAGAACAATTGTTATCAATGGTAAAACGACGAACAAAAATCAAATTCTTAATAATGCTAGGGGACACGAGAACATCATTAAGAACAAGAGAACATTGTGGAGTAGTAAATGAGTATGAGCCAGTGGAGGTAATGGGTAACAAGGAACCATTACCAACGATAATCGAGGAGGGACTAGACAGGGAGGGTAGTCGAGGGGATGAGAGTATACCAGAGTGTGCGGTCATGTGCGAACCAGCACCAAAGTCAGCATACCACTCGACGGAGTTCGGCGGCGTCAGCGACATGGTGTTGAAGTTGCTGGTGAGGGACGCCTGGTCCCAAGACCCGCCGGCCATGGGATTCCAGGGGGCGTGCAGAGGCATGCCGGCCGAAAGAGACGGTGTTGTAGGTGGCCCGCAACTATAGCCAAAACCAGGGGTGGAGGCACCACCATAGCTGAAACCAGGAGTTGAGGCTGGCATCATGTGCAAGCCCGGCTGAGGCTGCTGGTCGAGCGGCGGGCGCGGCATGTGGCCTGGGAACACACTATAGCCATGTGGCCACATTTGGACGCAGCCGGACCAGGGGTTCCCATAGCCAGGCGGTGGTATGGGCGCGCCTGGACGAGGCCCAGGGTGCCCGGTACTCTTGTTACCATTGTTGCCCTCGTTGCCGCCATTTCCACCGTGTCCGTGACGGCGGTTGCGGTTCCCTCCGTTGCTGCCAGCCCCACTGGTGGCAGCACCAGAGCCAGCGGGCGCGGTGGAGTGCCGCTGCTGCTGCGATTGCTGGTGCATGACCAGGGCCTGAGCGCCAGACTTGGAGTCGGAAGGAGCGTCGTCGCAGATGTCGTTGATGTCGAGTTCCTCGAGGAGCAGCAGGGTGCGGACCTCCGAGAAGGTGGGGAACGGACACTGCATCTTGAGGTTGGACACCATGTGCCGGTACTTGCCGTTGAGGCCACGAAGCAGGGTGAGGACGAGTTACCGGTCGCCAATCGGGTCGCCAAACTCCTTGAGAGAGGCGGTCATCGTCTCGAGACGACGACAGTAGTCTGTGATGGACATGGCACCTTGCTTGAAGGAGCGGAACTCGGCCTCCATCAGCAGGGCGCGAGACTCGCGCTGTCTGAGGAACTAGTCCTCTAGGTACAGCCACGCATCGCAGGCGGTAGGATCGCGGATCATGAGCGCCTGCTGCAGATCGTTGGAGACGGTGCAATACACCTAGGTGAGGACGCAGCAGTCCATCTGCGTCCACGCGAATCGCGTGGGGTATGACTCGTCGGAGAGGACGTGGTCCTTGAGGTTGTATTTGCCGAGGACAACGAGGAACATGGAGCGCCAGCGGCCGTAGTTGTTGGCTGACTTGTCCAGGGTCACGGTCACGAGAACTTTGATGTTCATGACCTCGCTCGCCTGGGCATGGATCGCGGCGTTGGCCTCCTCCCTGGCGGTGAGCGCGTGGTCGAGGGCTTCAGCAGCCGCGCGTCGCTAGGCCGCGTCCGCGGCGGCGGCTTCGGTGTCCTTGGCAGTGCAGCGGCAGGGGAGGCGGACTCGCAAACCACTGGAGACGAAGGCGACGCGCAAGTCGGCACCGGCGTTCCGCGATGGCCCGCATGAAGCAGACGTCGACGAGTCAGCGGCACCCGTACGAAGCAGACGGTGCGCAGAAGCAGACGGCGCGCAGATCTCACGGCGCCCGTACGAAGTAGGCGGCGCGCAGATCTCAGCGGCTTGGCCCGGCGAGTACCTCGGCGGCGGGCAGAGCAGGGAGATGGTGCTCGGCGAGGTGTCTCAGCAGCGAGCGTGGTTGAAGAGGGGAGCCGGCGACGGGTCAGCGGCGGCTAGGGTTTGCAGGCCGGCGACGAGTCAGCGGCGGCTAGGGTTGGCAGAAGCGAGGTCGCGGGAGCGAACCTTCTGTGATACCATATTAGAGAATGTAATTGTCTATTACTCAGACACCACAATCGTGTACATATAGGAAGATAGGAAACCTCGTATGGTAAGCCCATCGTCCGTGATATGTTTACATTCTAATAGAATATTATCTTATTGATTCCGGTTATCCCAACCGGAAAGGATACCCTGCACCATACAACGGACAAAAATACCACATATCCAAATGGCATCATGGAAGACAACCTGTTGGTGCGAAATAGGTATTCAACTATACCCACTCGTCGCTAAGGAATGTCATAGAATGATCATTTGGAGTGTTGAAGATGAAGTGGCGAATCCTGCTTAGTCTCCCTTCTTTTTCGTTAGCGGAAGCAATCGAAGATTATTGTAGCTTGTATGGCATTACATAACTTTATTAGGGATAGTGCCATATACGATCACGACTTTGATCATTTCGTATCTAGGACGAAAGTTGGTGATCGAGGGGTAGCGAAGAGTAGTCGTGGACCATCAGATGCGTTAGACATGAGTGCGTTTAGAGATTCGATTGCTGGCGCATTAGTGTCTTAACTTATCATACATATGTAACATATGTTGTTGTGATGGAGTACGCATTGGCTATTTTTGAATTTTGTGTTGACTAGTATGACAATTTATTGTTTTATAGTTTTTACTTTAGAATCTGATATCTGACAATTCGAATAGTCAAACACCTATATTCTAACCAATAGATTCTCTCTATTGTCATGTTGTTAAATATCTAGATTCTTACTAACCAGCTTTTTCTAGCTTTTTCCACAGACAATTTATCGGAAAAGCTCTTAAAAATCGATCCAAACATGCCTTATAGTTTAAGCACTCGCGTTCAACCCATCATCTTCGAGCAGAGCGCGGCGTCTAGCCTCTTTTTTATATATAATTTTGATTAAACTTGATATGCTTTAAAAAATAAAAATAACTTGTAATTTAGGACTGAGGAAGTAGATCAGAGGAGGTATTTTACCCTACAAAAAATGTGATTAATTTGTATGACTATTCGAGGACGTCTAGGTCTAGCCACGGAGAATGATGTTTTGATCATGCTTATAGTCAAACATATAAAAACGTGGATCGTCAAATGTCTTTAAACATTTTATTATAGATTGAAAGCATGAGCGTGTCTGCTAAATTAAGTTTTATGTCGTCATATATATATTTTTTAAGATGGTTTACTATATTTTGATTAAAAACACATTTGACAGATGAAACTTGTGGTGTGTGTCTGAACTTTTGTGGACAGTTCCGTTTTCAGGTAAGACGCCGACGCAGCAGACTGAGGGGGTGTTTGGTTACACCCCACTAAAATTTAGCCCATGTCTCATCGAATGTTTGAACCTCCGTTCCGGGTATTAAATGTAGTCGGATTATAAAACTAATTTGTCAGCCGAAGATTAAAAGACGAGACGAATCTAGTCCAGTTGGTTGGGTCTATATTTCATACTCCTATTTAAAAGTCAAACGCTTGATGTGATCCGGGCTAAACTTTAGCAGGAGCAACCAAACACCCCCTGAACAGCAGCGCCCAGCACCGAGTTGGGACCAAACCGCAACACGTGCGAGCTCGCGGCCTCAGCTCCAGCCCTGGGTGCCAAGTGCCACATGCATCCAAACTCCATAGGTATACACGGCACATAGTATAAGGTATAGGGCGTGTTTGCTGCCGTGGCCCAGCAGCCTGGCTGCGCTCCCGGACTGCAGATTCTGTGTTTGCGTCGCCTGGCTGGCTCGGGAGCCAGGCTGTGCGCGTGCAAATTGAGTCTCTCAGTCTGGCTCCACAGAAACGAGCTCAAGGTCCGTTTCCTGGGAGCCTGGCTGCTCGTGGCGCAAGGATTCCGCGTTTAGGTAGTTTTGGTCTTCTAGCCTAGCTGCATATTGGGTGACAAACTGTTGGAATGTGTGCCCATACCCTAATCAGGGGTTGGGAGTGATATTAAATAGAGAGAGTAACTGGGCCAAGGCCCATTACACAGGGGTATAACATTCATTACACAGGGAATAACACAAACCCTAGACGGGAAGTCTAACACCCCCCCGCAGTCACAACTCTATCCTGTACAGATGTTGAGGCTGGATCGGAAGTCTAAAAAGACACTCGACGGTAACCCCTTGGTGAAGATGTCGGCGAACTGAAGCGTGGTGGGGACGCTGAGAACGCGGACGTCACCGGCAGCGACACGCTCGCGGACGAAGTGGAGGTCGATCTCCACATGCTTCGTGCGCTGATGCTGCACGGGGTTGGTGGAGAGGTAGACCGCGCTGACGTTGTCGCAGTAGACGAGGGTGGCGCGCTGGAGGGGACTGTGAAGCTCGTGGAGGAGCTGGCGCAGCCAGGAGGCCTCGGCCACGCCGTTGGCCACGGCACGGTACTCGGCCTCAGCGCTGGAGCGAGAGACGACGGGCTGCCTCTTGGCGGCCCAAGAGACGAGATTGGCGCCCAGGAAGACGGCGTAGCCGGAGGTGGACCGGCGCGTGTCGGGACAGCCAGCCCAGTCAGCGTCGGTGTAGACCACGAGCTCCGTCGTCGGGGATGGGCGGAGTAGGAGGCCGTAGTCGAGGGAGCCGCGGAGGTAGCGTAGAATCCGCTTGAGCGCAGTGAGATGGGGCTCCCGCGGAGTGTGCATGTGCAGGCACACCTGCTGGATGGCGTAAGCGATGTCGGGCCTGGAGAACGTGAGGTACTGGAGCGCGCCGGTGAGGCTCCGGTAGGACGTCGCGTCGGCGACCGGAGGCCCGTCGTCCTCAGAGAGCTTCGCCTGAGTGTCGACAGGCGTGGTGCAGGGCTTGCAGTCAGACATGCCAGCCCGCTCCAGGATGTCGATGGCGTACTGGCGCTGGTGGAGGAAGAGACCCTGAGGCCGACGTTCGGCGGTGACGCCGAGGAAGTGGTGGAGGGGCCCCAGGTCCTTCATTGCGAACTCCCGCTGAAGGGCGACGATCGTGCGGTGAAGGAGGTCGGCGGTGGATGCCGTGAGCACAATGTCGTCGACGTAGAGCAGGAGGTAGACGGTGTCGTCGCCGCGCCGGTAGATGAACAGGGACGTGTCCGACTTGGCCTCGACGAAGCCGACAGAGGCCAGGTAGGAGGCGAAGCGGCTGTACCAAGCCCGTGGCGCCTGCTTGAGGCCGTACAGGGATCGGTTCAGCCGGCAAACCAGGTCCGGACGGTCAGCGTCGACGAAGCCGGTGGGCTGGCTACAGTAGACAGTCTCCGTCAGAGTGCCATGGAGGAAGGCATTCTTGACATCGAGCTGATGGATCGCCCAGTCGCGGGAGAGGGCGAGGGAGAGGACGGCGCGAACAGTGGCGAACTTGACGACAGGGCTGAAGGTCTCGTCGTAGTCCACTCCGGGGCGCTGGGTGAAGCCCCGAAGGACCCAACGGGCCTTGTAGCGGTCGAGGGAGCCGTCTGAGGTCAGCTTGTGGCGAAATAGCCACTTGCCGGTGACCACGTTGGTGTCTGGTGGACGCGGCACCAGGTCCCAAGTGTGGTTGGCCAAGAGGGCCGCGTACTCCTCCTCCATAGCGCGACGCCAGTGTGGGTCGGCGAGGGCAGTGCGAACGGAGGAGGGTACCGGGGAAGCGTCGGGTGGAGTGCTGGTCGTAGCGGCTGCCAGGATGAGCCGGTCGACGGGGCGGAGAACGCCAACAGCGCGTCGAGTCACCATCGGGTGGACGTGCCCGGGGTCGCGATGGATGGCGACCGGGTGGTAAACGGATGACTCGGAGTGAGCCACCGGAACGTCGGGAGCGGCTGGGGGGGCCGGCTCACGGCGGTGATAGACGACGGCGGGGTCGGCGAAGCGGGCCGCGCCCGTCGATGGGCACGCGTCGGGGGGTGCCGAGGTAGTGGCGTGGCCGCGGCGATGGTAGACGAGGGCGGGGTTGGCGAAGCGAGCCGGAGTCGACGGGGCCGCGCGTGGCGCAGGCGGGGTCGACGGGGCCGCGCGTGGCGCAGGCGAGATCGACGGGGCCGCGCGTGGCGCAGGCGGGGTCGACGGGGCCGCGCGTGGCGTAGGCGGGGTCGACGGGGCCGCGCGTGGCGCAGGCGGGGTCGACGGGGCCGCGCGTGGCGCAGGCGGGGTCGACGGGGCCGCGCGTGGCGCGGAAGAGGTCGCGGGGGCCGCACGAGAAGCAGGTAACGGCGCAAGACGGGGAGCCGAAGGTGGGGGAGGAATCGGATCGGACTCGAGGAGGGAGTCAAGATCAGTGGGTGGGGTGGAGCCAGCAAGGGGAAACACATCTTCGTCAAAGACGACATGACGAGAGATGATGATGCGGTGGGAGGTGAGGTCCAGACACCGGTACCCCTTGTGGTCAGGGGAGTAGCCAAGGAATAGACAGCGGGTGGAGCGAGGAGAAAGCTTATGTGGAGCGGTAGCGGAAGTGTTAGGGTAGCAGGCACAGCCGAACACGGGAAGGTGGTCATAGGAAGGGGCTGTGCCGTAAAGGGCGAAGTGGGGGGTAGGGTGGTGTACCGCCTTCGAGGGAAGACGGTTGAGGAGGTGGGTGGCAGTATGCAGGGCCTCTGCCCAGTAGCTGGCAGGGAGAGACGCCTGGAAGAGGAGACAGCGGAGCATATTAGTGGTGGTGCGGATCATGCGTTCGGCGCGGCCGTTCTGGGCAGAAGTGTAGGGGCACGAGAGACGCAACTGGACGCCATGAGTGAGGAAGAAGGAGCGAGAGGCGTTGTTATCGAACTCGCGGCCATTGTCACACTGCAGAGCACGGACCGAGCGACGAAACTGAGTGGATACCCAGGTGAAGAAGTGTGTGAGGGTGGTGAATGTGTCCGACTTCAACCGAAGCGGGAAGGTCCAGAGAAAATGGGAAAAATCATCCAAAATCACCAGATAATATTTATAACCAGAAAGACTGAGTACAGGGGAGGTCCAAAGGTCACAATGAACCAGATCAAAAGCCTGCTCAGCCCGAGAAGAAGAAGTAGTAAATGGGAGACGAGTATGGCGGCCTAACTGACAAGCATGACAGAGACCCTCAAAATGTCCCCTACTACATGAAAGATCGAGACTACTGGTAATCTTGGTCATGACGTCGGGTCCAGGATGGCCGAGACGTCGATGCCATGTGGTGGAGGAGGTGGTGGAGACCAAGGCAGGAGGTGGAGACACGCCGGCGGTGGAGGGCTGGAGCGTGTAGAGAGGCCCCGAGCTGTCACAGCGGGCGAGAAGGGTCCTGGTGGCCAGATCCTTCACAGAAAAACCAGAGGGGTCAAACTCAATGGAACAGGAGTTGTCAGTAGTGAATCGACGAACAGAAAGAAGATTGTGGGTGATGTGGGGAGCTACGAGAACATCGTTGAGGTAAAACGACCCAGGGAGAACCGAGGCACCTACTGAGGTGACTGGCAGGGTGGAACCGTTTCCAACGACGATCGAGGATGGGTGAGAGGGGAGTGGGGGATGAGAGCGAGAGAGCGTGCCTGCCGTGGGGGTGGTGTGGTACGAGGCACCGGAGTCGATCACCCAGTCGGAGGGGGGTGGGGTCATCGCCATGGTGCTGAAAGCAGCAGCGAGGGAGGTGCTGTCCCAACCACCAGCCGGCGGGGACCAAGGCGTCGAGGTGTGGGTCCCCGGGGGCAGGAGCGCGGGCGGAGCCTGGGGCATGACGGGAACACCATAAGGAGGTGCGCCGTAGTGAGGTGTAGTCAGGAGGGCGGGCGCCGGAGGACGGGGGGTACTCGGTGCCTGGCCCGGCCACATGGCGATGGTCCCGGTCCAGGGGTTGTAGAAGGACGGCCACGCGTGGCCGCCACCCCGGCCGGAGGGACCACCACGAGAGGAGCCGCCGCTCCCACGGCCGCCCTTGCGGGAGCGACGACCCCCGTCGGTCGTAGAAGTCGGACGAGGGGCCGCCGGGACGGCAGGAGGGGGGCGGGTGGGAGCCCCGGTCGACGGAGGACGGGTGGCCTGGCCCCCTGAAGGCGGCTGACCACTGGTGGGAGCGCTGTAGAGGGCCGAGGCAGGAGTGGGTGCCTCATTCGCCATGGTGAGCTCCTCGAGGAGAAGCTCGTTCCGCACGGCGTGGAAGGTGGGGAAGGGAAGCTGGGAGGGAGAGGGAGCCGGCGGCTGGGGTGCCGGCGGGAGGGAGAGGGAGGCCGGCGGCTGTGGAGCCGGCGGCTGGGAGGGAGAGGGAGCCGGCGGCTGGGGTGCCGGCGGCGGGAGAAGAGGGATGGCGGCTGGAAAAACTAACCCTAGCTCTATGATACCATGTTGGAATGTGTGCCCATACCCTAATCAGGGGTTGGGAGTGATATTAAATAGAGAGAGTAACTGAGCCAAGGCCCATTACACAGGGGTATAACAGTCATTACACAGGGAATAACACAAACCCTAGACGGGAAGTCTAACACAAACACCAGCTCGTCTGAGCCAGGCTCATATGGTATAAGTGCGCAAACAAAGTGAGTTGCAGTAACCGGGACAGGCTAGTCTCAGCCTGGACCAATTGAACGGGCTGAGCTGGCTAGGAACAGGGTCACAAACACGCCCATAGTGTCTCATGCTCTATTGCTCTCAGGTTCAGAGCCGTGGTGGCAGGAGACAGAGCATGGCCTTCGACGCACCATGAGGGCTTAGCCACGTAGCAGTTGGCAAGAACCTGACCAAGCGAGCAGCCGCCACCGCACCGCACCTAGCAGGGCAAGCAAAGGCAACGCGTCCAAACGCTGTCAGGCTATCCTATCACTATCATGATTGTATTATCACAATGTCGCGAAAGAAAACGGCAGCAGGTGCATCATACTCTCTCCCTCCCCTAGAAAATAGTAGAATAAAATCTCTCCTGGTGATTTATAAGAGAGGAAAGTATTACACTAGGACCCCCCCTTGACCCCCACTCTGAAAACAAGGCCAAGTGCTACTGCGACCACACTCAGACCACGCACGCATCTCTGATACGTGGCAATTCCAGCACAAACAAACACAAATGCGGCACGCAGCTGCTCCAAATGAACTCATTCGGCGCGGCAATTTTCCAGTTCCTTTGACTTGTTTATTTCGCAGCAAGAGTTTGTTTCAGCTGCTTGCGCGGGGGCTCAGCTTCATGCTTCAGCAGGGTGGCATGCAAAAACTTCAAAAGGCTTAAAATACGTCGTTCACACAAGGAACACGATACGAATCTGTAGTAGTACAGAAAACATCCAGTGCTGCTATGGGATCTTGCTAAACTGAAATTCTGTGCCTGCCTTTTGCGATTCTCCGGGCAATCACCTTGCGCCCACCCTTGGTCGATTTACTGCAGCAACAAGGCAACAAGCACATCAGGCCACTTGAACCACAATCATGCAAGGCAAACTAACCTCCTAATCTAAATGAGGCGTGGAAGGCAATCATGAAACGGAAATGCCTACAAAACTTTCCAACTTGAAACATGTCGTTTTATATATATATATTTTTTACTTTTTTTGCATGAGGAATGGGGGAAGCAAAGTAGTGAACACACAGTTGAATGGGATAAGGGAAACTAGAGAGACAGACCGTGTAAGGAATCCATGGGTTCTTTTCCGCTTGATGGTACTGGGCTGGTAAGTTCTTTTCGGAAGCAACTGGAGAGGGTCATTAGCAACAGGATCCTCAACTACAAATATCAGAACACAAGAAACAGGTTAGCGAAGACATCAAACTCACAGACATAATCATTTGGTCCTAGCTCCCAGGTCATAAACTTATAACCACCAGCAGACACTTTCTACCAAATCTTAGGACAATCACCAGCAGACTAAACAAGCTGACAGTCACCATTTGGCACCATGCAAGTAAACAATCTTAGGGCAGCAAAAAGAAACTTGTGTAATTGAGTATTTCTAGTGCACTTTCTACCAAACGTAGGACTTAATTCAACGTAAATCATACGTTTACGAGTAGCAGAACTTCCCAAGCTCCACACAATCTCAGTATTAGGCTTTCAAATGATCCACAAACAATTTATGCAGCGTATCAATCTTTGGATTCTGCCACCTACTATTCAAGGAACAAAAAGACATCAAGGAACTTTAAATAGTGCATACTGAATTGAAGCAACGTGTTCTTGTACGCATAAGGGCACCAATCACACTAGAAACATGACTTTTCGCAAGGTTGATCAACCACTCAGTAACTTCCAACACAACCAGATAACACAAGATTTTGAACCCTACTGCTTGTGAATCATTAAGACAGAACACAAGCGCTAAACATTTGTTTGTCAAGCACACACTCATTAGTGGGCCAGACACACCCACAAATCATCACTTTTATGGCAACTTCTTCAGAATATTGCACCATGCCAGCAATACAGCACTTGAAGCTGTCAAGCACATGAAAGTCAGGCAACATCTGCTCAACGCCTCAAGCTACATCTAGCTAACAAAACAAGCGCTAACACACGACACAGGTAATAGTAACACGTCAGCATTGATGAAGAAATCCATGACATTTCAGAAAACAATACCTAAACAAGGCATACTGCACGAAATCATGGCAATTCCTCCCAACTCCGCAAAAAAAAAAAGAGCTTAATAGTGGTATAACTGCAAACCACAGTAATTGCGCAGTCCTACAGAAGTCATGCGAGTTTCGAGTGGTCACGCACTACAATCTCTATATACAGGGAACAGTATGACCAAATTGCTCGCGGTACACCCTATTCCCCATTTCTGAAGCTAGCAGTGACTGGCGATCCAAGCCCAACTGGACAACTCAACCGCGGCCCAATCCATTCATGAGCGCGTGTGTATGTGAGAGAGAAAATATACCGTCGTCGATGAAGAAGCGGAGCGAGGGGAGGCCGCAGGGGAAGGAGATCTCGCCGGGGAGCGAGCTCAGCCTGGCGACGGTCTCCGCCTCGTAAGCGTCCAACCCGGCCGGTGCCGGCGGTGGGAAGTGCGGCCGCAGCCCGGCGAGCGGCAGCCCGGGGCGGATTATGGAAGGGGACGCGAGAATGCGGCCGAAGAGGGAGGATCCAGCCCGCGCTAGGGTCTTCGCCGCCGTCGCCATCGCCGTGCACCTTAAACCCTAGCCTCCTGCTCCTCGACTCCTCCTCACTCTGTGGGCCTCGAATGGGCCGAGCGACGATGCTGATAAGGTCCGTTTCAAGCGACAGACTCTCGTGTGGATCGGGCTTCTTGTGGCGTTTTGCGAGCCTCCAAGTCCGAGCTTAGGAAAATGTTTGTTCAATTGGATAGGTGGATGTGAATGTGAGTTTTAAAATTTAAAACTAGCAACCATAGTTCAAATCTTTATGTATGTATATTTTTTTTGTTATTTTTACTATTTAAATGTGGGGGAGCACAGCGACCGTGGAACCTGGAGACATTGGTGGTTTAATATAGTAGAAATAGAGATATTTCAATGGCGATATTTTTTTAAAAAAAATAGACAAGTATAAATTATTAATTTAGAGTTCTTTTTAGATTTTGGGAGAGAACTTTTTCGAGAGGTTTTTGTACACAACCTAGATGATAAAGGTGATGATTATACAAGATAAGTGTGGTAATCTCTGTTAGGGTTTATGGGCTTGGCCCAGTTAAGAAATTCTAATAAATCCTAGGAAAATCTCAAAAGCCCATACAAGTGGATGGCTAGGGAATTGGTGGAACCAATAGCACCATATTGCTAGTTCTAGTGGAGTAGAGCTAGCTTAAATATGGAAGCCACACTGAAAGGGAATTAGGCTTACACCTAGTTCCTAAATAATTTTGGTGGTTAAATTGCCCAACACAAATAATTGGACTAACTAGTTTGTTCTAGTGTATAAGTTATACAGGTGCTAAAGGTTCACACTTAGCCAATAAAAAGACCAAGAGTTGGGTTCAACAAAAGAGCAAAGGGCCAACCGAATGCACCGCTGGTCTGGCACACCGGACTGTCCGGTGTGCCACCGGACGTGTCCGGTGTGCCACCGGACGTGTCCGGTGTACCAGAGGACTCCAACTCGAACTCGCCACCTTCAGGAATTTCCAGAGGCACTCGCGCTATAATTCACCGGACTGTCCGGTGTACACCGGACAGTGTCCGGTGCGCCAAGGGAGAGCGCCAACGGTCACCTGCAGGCGCATTCAATGCGCGCCAGAAGCGCGCAGAAGTCAGGAACGCCCATACTGGCGCACCGGACATTGAACAGTACATGTCCGGTGCACAGAATCCAACGGCATTGGTGACGTGGCTGGCGCACCGGACATGTCCGGTGTGCACCGGACTGTCCGGTGCACCATACGACAGTCAGCTTCCACCAACGGTCAAGTTTGGTGGTTGGGGCTATAAATACCCCAACCACCCCACCATTCATTGCATCCAAGTTTTCCAGCTTCCAACCACTATACAAGAGCTAGCATTCATTGCAAAGCACACCAAAAAGAGATCAAATCCTCTCCCAACTCCACACAAAGCCCTAGTGAATAGAGAGAGTGATTTGTAGTGTTCATTTGAGCTCTTGCGCTTGGATCGCTTCTTTTCTTTGGCATTCTTTCTTGTGATCAAACACTCACTTGTAATTGAAGCAAGAGACACCAATTGTGTGGTGGTCCTTGCGGGAAGTTTTGATTCCCAAGTGATTTGAGAAGAGAAGCTCACTCGGTCCGAGGGACCGTTTGAGAGAGGGAAAGGGTTGAAAGAGACCCGGCCTTTGTGGCCTCCTCAACGGGGAGTAGGTTTGCGAGAACCGAACCTCGGTAAAACAAATCCGCGTGTCACACTCTTCATTTGCTTGTAATTTGTTTTGCACCCTCTCTCGCGGACTCGTTTTTATTTCTAACGCTAAACCGGCTTGTAGTTGTGTTTATATTTGTAAATTTCAGTTTCGCCCTATTCACCCCCCCTCTAGGCGACTTTCACACACTCACTCACCAAGTCATGGATGAGAGGGGAGAGTGTGGAGAGCCACACGCGCTCGCTCGCCTGGGCGGGGCGAGGCGAAGGGCGCACGACATGCGCGTGAATGGTCCGCCGAAATCCGGCCCCTCGCCTTGCGGGGGCGCGGCTACCTTTTGCCGTTTGATTTTTTGGTTTCTTGGCTGTTACGTTTATCCTAACCGATCGCTATAAAATCTCAACTGATCGCGAGATTTTTGTGGGCGGATAAGATCGGGGGTCGCGGACTCGGCCCTATATAAGGAGCCCGGCAACCAGCCTCCAAATCATCCCAGTTTCGCTTTCGCCTCTCTTCATAGCTGAGCCGCCTTTTAGTTCCCTTCGTCCCGACCGCAGAGGTGCATCTGCGATCAAGAGAGCAGGTCTCCAGAACCCTTCGTCTTCTAGATCCTGCATCAGGAGAGGGCGAATAAGGTTTTTGGGAAGCGTCTTCACGTGACTGCTCGTGATCTTCTGACCTCGTCGACCCTGCTGATTTCGCTACTTCGACATCGTCGACCCTGCTGATTCCGGCGCGCGCCATCTATCAGTAAGTCTAATCAGTACGCATCATCTGATTTGACTTTTTATTTCAGTTCTTCTGATTTGGTCATGATTTATATTCGGAATTTAATTTGGAATTTGTCTAATTAGTCAACAATCCAAAAACCTTATTGTAGACAATTTCCTAGTTTTTCTATGGCTGCTTTTGCCGACGCGCTGAAGCCAGAAAAGTTTAATGGTATGCACTTTAAGAGATGGCAAGTCAAGGCCACGCTCTGGCTTACTGCTATGAATGTCTTCCATGTTAGTAAAGGCAGACCTGAGGGTCCACTGACTCCTGAACAGGAGAAAGAGTATGACCATGCCAATACTATCTTTACGGGAGCCGTTCTTAGCGCCCTTGTTGACCGTCTGGTTGATGCGAATATTCAGTACACAGACGGAAAAGAGTTGTGGGATGCACTTACTACTAAGTATGGTGCATCAGATGCTGGCAGTGACCTGTATATCATGGAGAGCTTTCATGATTATAAGATGGTTTATAATCGCTCTATTGTAGAGCAAGCTCATGAAATACAGTGTATAGCCAAGGAGCTCGACCACCTTAAGATATTCCTTCCTGACCGATTTGTGGCTGGGTGCATTATTGCAAAGTTGCCTTCTACATGGAGGAACTTCGCCACATCTCTGAAACATAAGAGACAGGAGATATCAGTTGAAAATCTGATAGCGTCTCTGGATGTTGAGGAGAAAGCTCGGGCTAAGGACACGGGATCTAAAGGAGGCGAGGGCCACTCCAGCGCCAACATGGTTCAAAGGAACCACAACAAGGGGAAAGGAAAACCAAAATCTAACAAGCCCAACAAAACTACCAACTTCAAGAAGAAGAAGAACAAGGCTGAATTGACATGTTTTGCATGTGGCGAGGCGGGTCATTTTGCCAAGGATTGTCCCGATCGAGCGGATCGCCGTGGCAAAAAGGGCAATGTCAACACAGTGGTCGCTAGCAATGAGGAAGACAAAGGGTATGGTAATTTACCTTTCATCTTCTCAGTATTTCAATCACCTAGCTGGTGGCTTGATACTGGTGCTAATGTTCATGTGTGTTCTGACATTAACTTGTTCTCTTCTTATCAGGGCGCCCGGGATTCTTCCGTGCTAATGGGGAATGGGTCACATGCTTCTGTTCATGGCACTGGCACGGTGGATCTGAAGTTTACTTCGAGAAAGATCGTGCAGCTGAAGAACGTGCATCATGTCCCTTCTATACACAAGAATCTCGTTAGCGGAACCCTTCTATGTAGAGATGGGTTCAAGGTAGTTTTGGAGTCCAATAAATTAGTTGTGTCCAAGTCTGGACAATTTATTGGTAAAGGCTATGATTGCGGAGGCTTGTTCCGCTTTTCTTTGTTAGATTTCAATAATAAGTCTATGAACCATATTTGTGCTAATGTTGATGATCTTGCGAGTATTTGGCATTCTCGTTTGTGTCATATTAATTTTGGCTCTATGTCTCGGCTTGCAACCATGAGTTTAATTCCGAATATTACCATAGTCAAAGGTTCTAAGTGCCATAGTTGTGTGTAGTCGAAGCAACCTCGAAAGCCTCATAAGGCTGCTGAGGAGAGACACCTGACATCGCTAGAACTCATACATTCTGATCTTTGTGAGATGAATGGCGTGTTGACAAAAAGTGGTAAGAGATACTTCATGACATTGATTGATGATGCGTCTAGATTTTGCTATGTATACTTGCTAAAAACTAAAGATGAGGCTTTAGACTACTTTAAAATCTATAAGGGTGAAGTTGAAAACCAACTAGAGAGAAAGATCAAACGTCTTAGATCAAATCGTGGTGGCGAGTTCTTTCCCAAAGTCTTTGATGATTTCTGTGCAGAACATGGCATTATTCATGAGAGGACTCCTCCCTATTCACCCGAGTCAAACGAGATTGCTGAAAGGAAAAACCGTGCGTTGACTGACCTGGTGAATGCCATGTTAGACACTTGTGGTTTATCTAAGGCATGGTGGGGGAGGCAGTCCTGACTTCATGTCATGTTCTTAATAGAATTCCTATGGGCAAAGAAGAGAAAACCCCTTATGAGAAGTGGGTTGGGAGAAAACCATCACTTTCATACTTGCGCACTTGGGGGTGCATGGCGAAAGTCAATGTACCAATTAATAAAAAGCGCAAGCTTGGTCCAAGGACAGTGGATTGTGTCTTTCTTGGATATGCTTCGTGTAGCATAGCATATAGATTTTTAGTAGTTAAATCTGAAGTTCCTAATGTGTATGTTGATACTATTATGGAATCACGTGATGCTACTTTCTTTGAACATATATTTCCAATGAAAGACATTCATAGCAATTCTAGATACTCTTCTGAGATAACTCCTGAACATAGTACACCTATTGAGAGTTTTGAACAGCCACATGAAATTGTCCTAGAGAAGGATGACAATGATGCTCCTAAAAGGAGCAAGAGACAAAGGGTTGAAAAATCCTTTGGTGATGATTTCATTGTGTACCTTGTGGACGATACTCCTACTACCATTGCAGAAGCATTTGATCTCCAGATGCAGATAATTGGAAAGAAGCAGTTCATAATGAGATGGACTCCATTCTTTCAAATGGTACGTGGGAAGTCACCGATCAACCCTATGGATGCAAACTTGTGGGTTGTAAGTGGGTGTTTAAAAAGAAGCTCAAGCCTGATGGTACAATTGAAAAGTACAAGGCTAGGCTTGTGGCTAAAGGCTATACTCAGAAAGAAGGAGAAGATTTCTTTGATACTTACTCACCTGTTTCTAGAATGACCACTATTCGAGTACTACTTTCTTTGGCTGCCTCGTACGGTCTCCTTGTTCATCAGATGGATGTAAAGACAACTTTTCTTAATGGAGAGCTGGACGAGGAAATCTATATGAAACAACCTGATGGATTTGTAGTAAAGGGTCAAGAAAGCAAGGTGTGCAAGTTATTGAAATCTTTGTATGGTCTAAAGCAAGCACCAAAGCAGTGGCATGAGAAGTTTGACACGACTCTAACGTCTGCAGGCTTTGCCATTAATGAGGCAGACAAGTGTGTATATTATCGCTGTGGTGGGGGCGAAGGAGTTATATTGTGCTTATATGTTGATGATATATTGATATTTGGCACAAACATTGATGTGATTAATGAAGTCAAGTCTTTTCTATCAAAGAGTTTTGATATGAAAGATCTGGGAGAAGCTGATGTGATTCTAAACATCAAGCTGATTAAGGCAGATGGTGGGATTACTCTCTCGCAATCTCACTATGTTGAAAAGGTTTTGAAGCGATTTGGCTTCTCTGAGTGCAAACCTTCTCCAACACCTTATGATCCCAGTGTGACACTGTGAAAGAACAAGAGAATTGGTTTAGACCAATTGAGATACTCTCAGATTGTCGGTTCACTCATGTATCTTGCTGGTGCAACAAGGCCCGATATCTCGTTTGCTGTGAGCAAATTGAGTAGGTTCATGTCAAACCCCGGGACTGATCATTGGCATGCACTTGAGCGGGTTATGCGCTACCTGCAAGGTACAATGAGTTATGGAATTCACTATTCTAGTCAGCATGCAGTACTTGAAGGATATAGTGATTCGAACTGGATATCTGATGCAGACGAGCTTTATGCCACCAGTGGTTGTCTTTACTATTGGTGGAGGTGCGGTATCATGGAGGTCATGCAAGCAGACCATTTTGATGAGGTCAACCATGGAAGCCGAGCTAGCTGCACTTGACATAACAACCGTTGAGGCAGAATGGTTGCGTGAACTCTTGATGGACTTGCCGGTGGTTGAGAAACCAATACCAGCTATCCTTATGAACTGTGACAATCAGACAGTGATTGCTAAAGTGACGAGTTCTAAGGATAATGGAAAGTCATCAAGACATGTCAAAAGACGTTTGAAGTCTGTCAGAAAGTTGAGAAACTCCGGAGTTATAAGTGTGACTTATATTTCAACAGATAAAAATCCGGCAGATCCTTTTACCAAGGGACTACCACGTAATGTGATAGAAATACATCGAGAGAGATGGGTATGAGACTCGAATAAAGTTGCCATGGTGGAAACCCAGTCTATGTGATCGGAGATCCCGTGAATTATGTCCTGGGAAGAACAAGCCATTGGTGAACTGAGGAGAGTAACCTTTGACCCTCTCTAAGTAAAGATGCAATACTCTCAAATGCTGTAAGGCAGGTTGGCTTTGTGCCTTAATGTGTTCTGTTGGCTTGTATTAGCGAAGATGTTGTCCTGCAGAACATTCTTTGAAAGAACACACCTATATGAGTTAGACTGTCTAACGTCGCAGTCTATGAGATTTGGGTGATCTCTAGTAAACTCATGAAGAGACCTTGGAGTACGACGTATATGCTCCACCCGAGAAGGGGACTACTGGTAGCCAAGTACTGGTCATGACTTCAAGTGAAACTCATTCACGCAAAACTTGCAATTCAAGGCATAGTCCATTGTCCAAGTTGTGGGTTGGTGTAGCTTGGAGTTCTAGGCGGAAGTTCAACTTAACAGTCTCTGCTGAAAAACTAGTATATTAAACAGTAGTGAACAGTGGCGAAAACTGCACATGGGCATTTGAGATCTGGTGGGGGATTGTTAGGATTTATGGGCTTGGCCCAGTTAAGAAATTCTAATAAATCACAAGAAAATCTCAAAAGCCCATACAAGTGGATGGCTAGGGAATTGGTGGAACTAATAGCACCATATTGCTAGTTCTAGTGGAGTAGAGCTAGCTTAAATATGGAAGCCACACTCACTCACCAAGTCATGGATGAGAGGAGATAGTGTGGAGAGCCACACGTGCGCGCGCTCGCTCGCCTCGCCTGGCCGGGGCGGGGCGAAGGGCGCATGACATGCGCGTGAATGATCTGCCGAAATCCGGCCCCTCGCCTTGCGGGGGCGCGGCTACCTTTTGCCGTTTGATTTTTTGGTTTCTTGGCTGTTACGTTTATCCTAACCGATCGCTATAAAATCTCAACTGATCGCGGGATTTTTGTGGGCGGATAAGATCGGGGGTCGCGGACTCGGCCCTATATAAGGAGCCCGGCAGCCAGCCTCCAAATCATCCCAGTTTCGCTTTCGCCTCTCTTCATAGCTGAGCCGCCTTTTAGTTCCCTTCGTCACGACCGCAGAGGTGCATCTGCGATCAGGAGAGCAGGTCTCCAGAACCCTTTGTCTTCTAGATCCTGCACCAGGAGAGGGCGAATAAGGTTTTTGGGAAGCGTCTTCACGCGACTGCTCGCGATCTTCTCACCTCGTCGACCCTGCTGATTTCGCTACTTCGACATCGTCGACCCTGCTGATTCCGGCGCGCGCCATCTATCAGTAAGTCTAATCAGTACGCATTATCTGATTTGACTTTTTATTTCAGTTCTTCTGATTTGGTCATGATTTATATTAGGAATTTAATTTGGAATTTGTCTAATTAGTCAACAATCTCATTACTCTCTCTTTGTTTATCAATTTCATAAACTAAATTAAATTGATTTTATGATTAGGAAGAGTTGATATAATTATTTTTATGCTTCCACAATCATTCATCTGTTCTAATTGCATATTCTTGTACTTTATAATCCTACGAAGTTGATAAAATCTTTGTTATAAATTTTATTATGAGAAATATAAATTCTAGGAATATAATTTTAGCGGGTATGAGCCCCGAAAATCATACAGCGACTGTGGAGCGTGGGGGAAATTGGTGGTTTAATATAGTAGAGATAGAGATATTTTAATGACAATATTTAAAAAAATAGACAAATAGAAATGATTACTTTAGAGTTTTTTAGATTTTGAGAGAGAACTCTGATGTTTTTCGAGAGTTTTTTGTACACAACCTAGATGATTAAGGTGATGATTATACAAGATAAGTGTGGTAATCTCATTACTCTCTCTTTGTTCATCAATTTCATAAACTAAATTAAATTGATTTTATGATTAGGAAGAGTTGATATAATTATTTTTATGCTTCCGCAATCATTCGTCTACTCTAAATTGTATATCCTTGTACTTTATAATCCTTCAAAGTTGATAAAAGCTTTGTTGTAAATTTTATTATGAGAAATACAAATTCGAGAAATATAATTTTAGCAGGCCCCGAAAATCATACAATTAGGGAGGGTGTGTCCCACTACTCTAATAAACTACTTTGGGGAACAAAGATTATTCTCAACTAACCTATTTTTCGAATATCTTACTGCAAAAATCAGATACTAAGTTAATTTGTTTCTAGAAAGAGGACAGAAATTTCCTCCAAAGTGTTACCTCTATATTCTCTCATATGAAAGATAAGTTGAGTTTAACTATCTTTGCAAGTCCGAGCATCATTAGTTGATGTAGGGGGGATTGAATGATAGGAAAATTCTCTTTATACCACTGTAATTTTATCCAATATCTTATTTATCATCATAAATATCTTAATCCTTTATATGTCACCCGAATATAATTTCTTACCCTTCTATGCCGCAGCCATCAGAGTGAAACTAATTGTGGATTAATGGTGGTGTGCTAGTGGCACAGAAGAGTAAGAAATTGCATCTGAGTGGTATGGAAGGGATTAGAACATTTGTGATTTCATCATTTTATCCCATTCGTCGGGATCAGAGTAATTGTGGACGGATGGTGATGCATGAAATGGTAAGAAATTGGGTCCGAGTGACATAGAAGGATTAGAACACATTTGCAGTTACAAATAAGGTACTAAACAAAATTGTAGTGGCATATACGAAATTGTCTTTTGAATAATTAATGAATAACAGACTTTCAGAAACATGGACGGCAACGCTTGGTAATTGTGTGTTGAGTTTGCATTGCGCTGTGCTGCACTGCTGGTGCAGTAAGCAAAAGGAAGTGTACAAGAAAGTCCAAGGAGGCTCCCTGACTGGCCTTGTATGACGCTTCAGATCCAGTTTTAAACTAGTTGGTTGGGTCTATATTTCATACTCCTATTTAAAAGTCAAACGCTTGATGTGACCCGGGCTAAACTTTAGCAGGAGCAACCAAACACCCCCTTAATCAACTCTATTATGTCAATTGTTGCCTGCGATTTGTACCTTTCTTTTGGGCAACCCCCTCGTCTTCTCGGAGAAACGTACGTACGTGTGTCGTTGCGCTGGTTGAGTCAAACCCAAGAAGATATGCTAGTGGCGTATCGGAAGGACAGAAACCGATAGCTATTGTTTTTCTGTTCTTCGGCCAATAATAAAGAAATTTACGCGCTGTAAAATAAGTCGAACGACAGAAGCAACACAGAATTAAAAAGAAAAGGTTAAAATCGACAACTCGACATGCTTAAGTTGTGGCAGCGATTACTAGAGATAGATGGCTCCATAAAAGGAGGGCCACGTTGTTGCATGGCATGCCCCCCCTGAATACGCTTGTTCTCCTCCTCCTCTGTAATTCTCCCTGTTGCAACGACTCTAATTTTCATTTCAAGGAAGACAACTGGTAAGATACATGCCTTCTGTTCTTCATTTTGGTTGGTACCTACGTTGCTGTGTGCCTGAATGGTGGTGCTAACTTGTCAGTAGATCATTATATTGAACTCGCAACTCACGTATAATAAACAGCTGCCGAGGCAGAGAAGATGCTGACATGGCAGATCGTCTTCAAAAGTAGCCGAAATTTGATTTCAACTTCCTTGAATCTTCTGTGGCAGATTGCTTAAGTTTGTTTTCCTTATGGGTTGATTTGGTGACAAGGGACCACGAGGGATTGAAGGGGATTGAGGGAATTAATTTCTTCCTTAATTCCTTTTAATTCCCGATCCCTGGTCACCAAATCAGCCCGCATGTGACTATATTATCGCAGTGTAATTAAGAGAAGGAACGGGACAAGATGTTCTTTCAGAGGAAGAAATCAAAGAAAGCCAAAGACTCCAGAGGATCGCAGAAGAAGGGGAAAGATGGGCGTGGGAAGAATGATCTTTTCGATCGTGCCAAGGGAGGGCTTGATGCCCTCGCAGGAAGCCTGCAGGAAGCCAAGAAGGGTTAGCTAGCTATTTACCCTCATGATTAGCCTAGGTTTTGTATATATGCAGGATTTTAAAATTTCCCTGCTCCCTGACCTTTGTTTGGGGTTAATCTGTAGACGCCGAAACGGCGACTGAGAAGCTTCAAGGGGATGTGAAGTCGGGCATGGAAACGATCCGGCACAAGGGCTCAGGCCTCCTTGAGAAAGCCAAAGAAGAACTCGGGAGTCACTCCGACGCCAGCCGTTCCTCAAAGGAACTAGGTAAAGCTTCACAGGAAAAAAAATAGTTTTGGTAGTCATTTGTACGGGACTTGTTTCATGGTAGTGCCCTAGTTGTGTGGTTTTGGGCCTGGTTTTGATTTATTAAAAAACTAGCTCAAGATTTATACTTTTTTTTATTTATCCTTCTAATAAAAAACTCCACCAGCATTGTATCATAGAGAATACCTTCCCACAAAGGACCTAGCTAGGTCTCCTGAAATTCGTTTCCACAGCCGGCCAAGAGACCTAAAGAATTATACTAGAGCCATCTAATCAACTCATGTAGAGGTCTATTTGCATGACAAAGCTTCTAACATCCTTTTGAGAGAGAGAAAAAAATCCAATTTTTCTCTAAAGGCATGTTTGGGAGACGGGATAGGAGGGGCTATAACCCTCTTGATATTTTGAATAGCAAGGGGGTTGAAGCTCATCCAATTCTCTCCATTTCCCTTGATCTCAAACAAGTCCTAATAATATCAATCCATATTCTAGATGATGCACTGAACAACATAATTATCAGGGTAAATAAAAGTTGAAAAGTGGTACAGAAAAAAAGTGCCTTGCGCTTAGTGAAATTTTCATACTTCATTTTTGAATCCCTGCTGGATCAGATCTCCTGTCCTATAGGCTTTCTTAGGGTCTGTTTGGTTGGGCTGTGGCTGTGAAAAAAGTTGCTGTGGGCTGTGAGCTGTGGAAAAAGCTGCTGTAGGTTGTGAGCTGTTAAAAAGCTAAAAACCGTTTGGTGGAAACCACTAAAAATCGTTAAAAATTCTTCGATATATGTTTTCACAGTTTCATCCGAAAAGCCACTAAAAGCAGGTCCAGAGGTGCTTTCAGATTTGCACTAAGAGAAAGCCGGCTTTTAGAAAAAGTTGCTTTCTGGATCCAGCCCTTTGGTTAGCTTTTGGCTTTTAGGGGGGCAAAAGCCAAAAGTCAAACCAAACACACCCTTAGCTTTAGTTCCAAGTAGAAGCAGCCTTCTGTACGCAATGATTCCGTTAGGATGTTGGGCATGTGTGATTGTCTTATACATTTCTACAGATTTTTTTGGGGTCCATGAACCACTACTACCTAATGTTAAAACAAGATAAAGCAAAGAAATAATCCTATCAGAGACCATTGTGAGATGAATACAGCAACTATCTTTTTTTTGGACAGACAGTTTACAGCTCAAGCACCATGTTCCTTTGTCCTCTTGGTGGATCTGCATGTGCTAGGTCGTTATTAGTCGACCCTAATACATGTGTAGCCAGAATTCAACTCCATTTGCGCAGCCAGAATCCGCAAACTAAAGCTGTAGACAACGAAGAATCCAACTGTGCTGTTCCCTATATATCTTCCAGGATCAATGCAAGTACAAGGGAGGAATAGAATTTACCCAGCTGGAGCAAGTGACACTCTGGATGGCACATACTGCTGCGCCGTTTAAGAGCTTGTTCGGTTAGCTCTCAATCCACATGGATTGAGTGAAATTGGATGGGTTTAAATCCCAAGCAAGTCAAACTTCTTAAATTTTTCCAATCACATCCAATCCATTGGTAACGGGATTAACCGAACAAGGCCTAAGCCGGGATGCAGGACCATCCTCGACCAACCAACCACCATGAAAGCCTGCAGTTTGCCTGCGTCCATTTCGCTGTCGCTTTCCTGCACTGTCCTACCATGTAGTATTAGTATTATGCATGGTGCTCTCACATAAAGCATTAGCTTCTTCACATCTGTCTGTCATTAGCCCATGCATATCTGGGGCTCAGTTAGCGCCATAACCCCACGATTATAAAGCTTCACATTGAAAGGCAATTCCCCTCTCAGTTTTGGTCAGTTAGCCTTTCCCCACTCCTTGCTTACTTCACTAGCCTTCGAATCTGCAGTCTGGTTCAGCTTGTAAGGAAGTGTTTCTTCCTCACTATGTAAGTTTTGATTCAGGTAAAATGCCTAGGAATAGGATCTCGCATCTTCTCTATTGTCGACAACAACCATTTCATTTCAATCAGACAGCAGATCATAATAATGCCCCCCTGTTTCTCGTTTGAGTTATTGGTAATTATGCATGCACTAATCGAGGGTGTGTTCAAAGCATACAGTGATTCATGTGGATATTGCAGAGCGAGGAAGCGAGGAACAGGGGAACAACAAGGACATGGACGCTTTCAGTGCAGTGATGGACAAGGTGAAGGGCCACCCAGAAGCGATGGAGAAGGTCAGCGCTGTGATGGACAAGGTGAAGAGCCACCCGGAAGTGGTGGACAAGGTCAAGGACGAGGTGATGAGCCTCGCTGGCGCTCTCCGTCTGCGGAGACATGGTAAAACATGCGTTGTTTCTTGGGACAGCATAGATTCTGTTCGTCCACGGCCTGGTCGCTAAACATTTGCATCGTACTTAACATGGACAGGATCCGAAGATAAAGAAGCTGAGTCCGAAGAGAAGGCAGAAGGAGCGCAGAGCGCCGACGAGGGTGCCTCTGATGGCATGGCTGGAGAACCTAGTGTGTTGGAGCAGGCCGTGCAAGAGATTCAGGCTGTCGCCGCAGCTTTGCAGCAGACAGCTGAACCCGAAGCTGAAATTCCAGCTGAGACCGCTGCTGCTGCTGCTGCAGAAACTTCTGCTGGAGGAGACAAGCCTGAAGAAACGAACGGGGAGGTGGAGCAAGATGACCCGAAGAAGCGGCTCGACTTCGCTGGGTTCTTCGCCATGCTGCTCGAGAGGTTCTGCTCCCCGGCCAGCAAGAAGAAAGATTAAGTTGGTTGCAGGTCCGGCTTGTGGATTTCTCGTTCTGTCTTCTGTGATCTTCGACTTGGACATTACATGGAGTGCGTGGGATTGTGGGTGGTGTACAGTCTGCAGTTGTGTTATCTTAAAACAACAAATCAGCTATTGGTTTTTTACTACCTTACTTTGATGACGGGGCAATGGCTACGTTTTACTTGATGTAATTATCATCGCCATTGTGGATTTAATTTATTTTATCTCTACTATATTTAAAGCACAAGTTTCAACGGTCGTGCTTCGTCACCTTTTTTTTAAAAAAGTCCCCACATTTCTTCTAAATCAACTCAGCGTAAAATATTAAAAATCGGTGCAGCAGGTGGGGTATGTTAAAAAGCACGGTGCAGGAGGTAGGGTTTGAACCCACACCCTGATAGAAGAAGGGTGGAAGACACTGCCTGAAGCTGTCTAACCAGTAGAACATCATGCTCATGTGTTTATAATATTGAATATAAATTGTATCTCGGGCCAGCTCGCCAGACACGGTCTATTTGGTTATCTATACCTCCGCACGATAACGATGGTCCTCGCCTCAGTTGCCAGCACCTCGTTCGCTATTCTACTTCTTTTCTCTCTCCCTCATGCCTTCACCTCCTCGCCACCCATTCTTCGTAGAGGGCGTAGGAGCAAGCGCCTCCTCCCCGTATTCGACCGACACCAGCCTCGACATCGACTCGCGCAGTGGCTATTGCACGTTCACGAGGACGTTTCACATCATCGTTTTCGGCGTTGTCGGACGTCCCGTTCGTCTTCCCGCCCTTCGCACTGTTCTTCCTCCCCAACCTGCTGACCCCGCCCATGATCGCAGCCGCGAGCCGATCGACGCTCGTCGACGCGGGTACGGGGCAAGTCGGTCATGCTCCTGACCTTTCTCCGTGCGTGCCGTTGAGAAGAACATGGTGGCGCCTACCACTCTTAGGTTATCTTAGCGATGAGGAGTTCAGGCCTGAGATATTGGACAACTAAGACCCGTAGGGTGGCAACAGTCGGTATATGCTACGGAGTTGGTGTGGTGTTGTGTCGCTTCGGCGGGTCCAGGACTGGGAAGACACTCGCATTCTCTCGCCCTTCTCGGACTGACGCATGGTGCGGGTGCCTCTTAGTTTGGAGCTGCTCCGGCTGGGCTTCTTTCTCCGCTTGCGTGCTCTCTCCCTATATATCTAGCGGTATACTACCTATGTCGCCTACAGATGCCAGGTCTTCGTCGTATCCTTCTCCGGCAACGAACAGGTATGCCTGCCTCTTCTCTTCCCCACCTGCTCTACGAAACCTTGGAACTGAGGAAGGCGAGGGATGGGAATATCTGATTTGCTGCTTATGGTACCCGTGCATTTATAAAAAAAATATTATGCAAAGAGTGGAGACAATCAATAAAAAATCTTGAGATCTTTTTGTAAATAATTTAAGTGAGTATTGTTGTGAGCTGTCGCAATGCACGGATAACTGACTAGTTTTTTTTAAAAGCTCACTCAGTGTTAGAGATTTTCACGTGAGCGATGCCCGACCAAGAGGTAAATCGAAGCACCACAAATACAGAGAGACTACTTTAAATAGTGGGGGTTTGATTTGAAGAGTTAATCTATTTTAGATGAGTTTATTTCATTAATTTGATAGAATGAGCTCATTCCTCACATTATTATTAAGAGAGTGTTTGGTTTCTATAGACTAATTTTAGCCTCTTTATTTTATTCAATTTTAGTACCTAACTAAAATGGAATAAAATAGAGGGACTAAAAATTAGTCCTAATAAACCAAAGACCCCCTAATTATGAGCATATGAGAAATTAAATGGTGATGGATCAACTCATTACATTCCATAAACCAAAAAAGTGAGGAATAAGAAGATGATAGATTACCTCATTTCTTAAACCAAACACGCTAAGGCCTTGTTCGGTTAATCCCGTTACCCATGGATTGGATGGGATTGGAAAAATTAAGAAGAAGTTTGACTTGCTTGGGTTTTAAACCCACCCAATCTCACTCAATCCACATGGATTGAGAGCTAACCGAACAAACCCTAATAGTGATTTAGTAAGACAGCTCTCAGCTGTGAACAATTGATTATTTTGGGTTAAGGTAATACAGCGTGTAACAAAATCAGAGTTATGCGAAAAGGCAGTGTCCCTCCCATAAGGTTGCCGGTTGCTTTTTGTATCAGGCCAAATTTGGCACTCAAGTTAAAGATTGCAGATATAAGATGCGATTGCAAGGCTCATGAACTATCTATATTTAGCCTAGTTATAGATAGACTACAAATACATCTTAACAATTCCCCTCAATCATAACTTATTAGATTTGAGTTTGGAACAAAATAATTGAAGTTTCTTAACAGGCAACGACTTCGTGAACCCATAAGCCAATTTATCCGCACAAGATGTGAACTGAATTTGAAGTTGTTTAGATGCCACTCATCCATGAGTAGAATAAAAATCAACTTCAATATGCTCGGTATGACTGTGAAACCGAGGATTAGCGGATAAATAAAGTGCTCCCAAGATTATCACACCATAGACAAGTAACTCTATTTTCAGGAACACAGCTGACACACTTAAATATAATATGTTTTGGACAAATCACATATTTATTAAGTAATATATAAATGTAGTTTCTATGTACTATTATTTGAATTAATGTGAACATAAAATAAATAAGCTAGAAATAACTATATTTTGGGACGAGTATTTTGTTTCTGGAACATAGCTAAGACTGTCTTCAACGGTTGTCGCGAGCGTCCCCGTCTCCTCTTTGTGACGGCAACAGTATCCTGCTAGAGTGTTCATCGGTGCCCCCTACCACTGCTACAGTGGTAGCGGTTGGCACAGCAACACGCTAGATGAAGGGCGCGGATGCTGGCCCCCTTCCCTCGTTATTAGTGCACACATGTATTTATTAGTTGGGAAAAAATTGATAATAGATGATGAATATGTATGAAAAATGATATTTTATGATTATAGTGGGGTATAAGGGAAGAATTTAGGGGGACCGTTGTACAGGGTGGAGATATAGGAGGAAAGAGAACGCTGACGTGGCACGTGAGTGAGATATAGGGGAAGAAATCTAGGTAAAACCGCTGAACACAGTATAATGGCAACATGATGTCAGAACGTGGTTAGCGGTCAAAAGCACGTGCCTGCCTCGGTTTCAAAAGAAATTAAATAAAGGAAGAAAAGTACACGCTGGTACACTAGGGAGAATCGGCCAGTAAGGGCATGTACAGTGGTGTTTAATGTGGGGGCTCTTAAGGTGTTTTAGGGGGTTATTTGCAAAAAAATCTTAGAGCCGTCTCTCCGTGAAGAGACGCCTCTGGCTCGTAAACCAAGTAACAACAGACGCCTCACTTCCCACTGTACGAATTTGTCGTCTGTTCTATCGATCTGATGCTATACAAATACATTTAATTCTGTATTTATTAATAGACTACGTTTATAGACACTCCATTGTACAATATAGTCTCTTAGTTGTCTCCTGTGCTTGGAGAACCGTTTTGGTGTCTCTCCACTGTACATGCCCTAAAAAGCGTGGCTTGTCTTTATTCCTCCGTTCGTCTCCATCCACTCTCCGCGTCCGCTGGGCCGGAGCACACGCACGCGCGCTTGACCGGACCCGTCGTCGGCGTACATCTCCATGTCCGATCCCACGGCTGGTACAATCCGTAGACCGGTTTCGTCCAGCTGCTAGATAGCATGTGCGGCCTCTTCCCGATTTGCCCACTTGCCACAAACAAAACGTTCTCCTCTCATCCTCTGTTCTACCACGTCCAGGGGCGGATATCTCCATTAATATTTATTGTTTTTAAATTAAAATGAATTGAAAAAAAAAATTATATCTAATAGACCGGTCCCCGAGACTTGACGAATTAGGGATCCGCCCATGCCCTCTACTAGTATAGTAGTAGTAGTGATCGGCCAGGGCTATACAATAATACATGTCTAAATGGGTGTGCTAGGCTAACTCAGCCTGGACACGGTCAGATCCGACACAAAATAGTGACCGAACTGATCCGACACGTAGGTATTAACGGACCGGTTTGTGCCCACCTATAGATCGTACTTAGAGCTCAAATACGACACGAAGACTAGGTCGATGGGCTAAACTAGGACGTGACGCTCGTTAGACCGACTAACAAAAGAAAAATAGGAAAATACTGATCAATACCACTGTTCAAAAAAATAGGAAAAATCGATAAAAACTGGTACAAGCAAATGTCTGTTACACCATACACCTGTAATCTGATAGGAATAATAATATACAATTACACACATAAGTTCACTTATAATCTGGTAGTAATTATACAATATTGCACACACTGACACACATCACAATATCACATAATATTGGAGCTCAGAAGGCAAGATCACAATACCAGCTAACAACAAGATAAAAAAACTCAGAAGGCAAGATAAGTTGAATAATATTGGAGCTCTTAGTGCAATGCTGACTCATTAAAAACTTTCCTAAGTAAAAACTCACACCTCATGGGAAAATCCTAGGAAGAAAAAAAGTACAACCAACTCCTAAATGTTCAAGTGTTCATTAAGTTCATTACATCAGTAGAGAAGTAAAACAGAGCAGACAAAAGTAAATAAAGAAGAGTACAGCCAGCTCCTAAGTTCAACCTCTTCCTAGACCAGTTTCCTCATCTTTGACTTTCTCCCTATTGTTTCTATTATCTTCAACATCAAGGTACATGTTCTCAAAGGTTGATTCGAGTTCTTTGGTCTCCTTCTGTACAGTATTCTGCATATGCTTATATGCCAGCTCCCAATCCTTAATAGAGGATAAGAACTCAACCATATCTGTTGTAAGTCGTAGTCATCAAATCCCAGAAATAAAATACAAAAGATAAAAATAAAGAGCAGAAAGTTAGTAGATCTAGGCAAATAGGACTTAGCGACCGGAGTACCTAAGTTGTCGACGAGAGGCAACCAGAGGGGTAGAGGGGATGTTGCTTGAGGTCAGGGAGAACTGGACGAGTGTATGTAGACGAAGCAGATTAGCGGAATACAATACAGAGAGGAACAAAATACAGAGTGGACGAAATATAGAGATAGGGGATAGGGTAAGCATCCCACCCCTCATTTCTAGCAGTCCGTCAACTGTTGGATCCTTCTCCTCGTGTCCAACCGCGTGGATCGAGATCGACGATCTCCCCTCGCTTTCCACAAAGATTCCATGTCTCCAGGTTGACCGGCCATCTGCCAACTCTGAGCGGCAGCAGATCGAGTCATCGAACTGGCTGTGTACGGCGAGACTGAAGCGTAGCAAGAGCTAGGTAGTCACACACATATGCCATGGAAAACTTGGATAGCATCAGGCATTCCCGTTACCGTGGCCGAACACGCACAGCTAGTTTTTAGGCTGCCCGCTTACTGGACCTCAAGCGCTATCCAGATAGAGTCCAGTTTACATTGGTTTTTTGCTGCAGCGGCAACTCGTTCAGGCACGCTAAAATAGCGTGGATACAAAAAAACGCCATATAAAGCGTTGTACTTTCCTACTACGCTATATACGCACTGAGTGCATGCAGGCGGTACAGCAAGGCACTGAAGTGAACAAAAATATATAGTAGTAGGTATAGGGTTGAGTATAGAGTAAATATGACTGCGGGGGATTATGATATAGAGTAGTTAATCTTGCTGACGAGGATAGAATATTTCTTTTAGAGTACAAATTTAGAGTAGTATGAGTGCGGATAGCCTTACACGCACTAGAGAATTTGCCTTTGGGGTTTCTAGAAACATCGCAGTCAAAAAATCGACACGACTCTCTGCTTCCTTCTTCCTTGCCGTGCGGTCATGGCACGACTCTGCTTCAGAGTTCATGTAGCCATGTTGGTCTCGACTCTGGAGCGAGCTCCACGGCGCAATTGCGCCAGTCAGTGACTCACCATCCATCGGTGCAGATGCGAGTATCGTCTTTTTGCGACAAGTGTGGCTGCGCCTGCCCTGCGCTGCGCGCAGCAGCTTCGATGAAACCCGCCTGCGCCCGTCGGTCCACCCATGCATCCTGGCCAAACAGTTTAGGGCTTGTTTGGTTAGAGGTGGGTAATGTGGGTTGAGAGGAATTGGAGGGGATTCAATCCCCTTCTATACAAATTTAAATAGGAGGGGATTTAATCCTCTCCAATCCCCTTAAACCACTTCGAACCGAACAAGCTGAAACGGGGTACGCACGGCATATTAGGACATATACAATGGGTGTCTCAAGTTGTATTTTAGAGTGTGTTTAGTGGGTGAATGTAAAAAAAACTCAAGACATGTATCTTGACAAAGACACATTGTCTTTAATGTTCGAGACAGAAGACTAGCTGATTGGTCACTTTAATTTACTGATTGCTCTGATTCGTATAATGAATATAGTAAGACACATGTTTTAGACACGCTCACTGTATTATGTTGTGCTTTAGTTGTGTCTTATATTTAGAGTACCGTGCAGCAGTGTTTAAGTTGTACATACCCTTATATGCAACTTTGTCTCTCTTTCTCTCATCTAAGCTTCGCCAGGATTTTTCTTTCCTCTCTTTTGACGAGTGGAAAGAAACTTTGCACAGAGTTTCAGGCGGGCCGCTGCCTCGGTTTTTTAACCCCCGCATCTGCATGGCTAGACCCAAAATCAGTGTCGTGTCCACCTCTCCTTACTACGACTGCACCGGAGAATTCCTTGCAACTGCATACCGTACCGTAAATAAATTGCTAGATGTATGTAAACCTCACCGCAGATACCGTTCAACTGTATAACGTTTTTTTCTCTCTATATACAGTATATATCTGTGATCAATCCCATGTACTACTAGATTCCAATCGCAATTTCTTCCCATCTACTATATGCACTTATTCTTCTTCTTTATTTTTTGTCAATTTTGTTAAATGAAATTATGAGAGACAGAAGCCAGCACTGCTACCGCTGGGCACTGATTGCATGGATCGCAAAGTCAATCAATTATCAAATGCAAGCTGCCTTGCCATTAATACGGTCGAATTTCAGTCATTAATACTATCTTTCGTCTCCTGACGACTGTTGAGGCAGGACTTTCTGCAATGCGCGGCTGCGGGATGACTGAACGGCAGGTACGGATGGGTCCCCATCTTAAACACGTACTACTATAGCGCTACTAATTATTTTGGTACCGCGAGAGTGGTGAGTACAGTATTGTCGTATAGTTGGAGAAGTAGTATGACGGCATGTACAATCCTGATACTGCTGCACGGTATTTAATACTTTAAGTATAAAACACAACTAAAATACAATATAATATAATAGATGTGTCTAAAATTTTTGTCTTACTATATTTATTGCACCAATCAGATTATTCGATAAATTAAATTAACCAATCAACTAGTCATGTCTCAAGAATAGAGCTAAGACATAATATTTTTGTTAAGATACGTATCTAGAGTTATTTTTTTATATTTACCTTTTTAAATACACTCGAAGAAGGTATAAGCTAGGCAGCAATGTCATCGAAATCACCACGATGTTGTCACATATATATCATAGACTCTCTTCCATCGCAGGGAAAATGTAGCGTTAGTTAACTTACTCCTCTAGTAAATACTTGGACTCGGACAGAGATGCACGTGCATCTAATGTAATTAGTGTCTTGTAAATATAAATATCGCGGTACTAGAGAATGCGGGCTCACGCGGCAAGGTAAAAGTAAGTATATAAATATTACTAGGTCATAGCAGCCAGCTTGACAGGGATAGTTTTCTACTGTACACACACTCCAGTATTGAGCTATCTATATATAGATCACTTTCGCATTTAATCATGCATATAGAAAGACATTAACTATTTGCCATCGACTAGATGGCGACCACTATTATATGTTCTTATCTACCACCTGGCCCCCGCACCTACCTGTCTTCGTTTCTCGACACCACGCAGACACAGCGATGATTTTGCACTTCACCCCCCTTAACTAGCTAGTCGACACGGACGTACTCAATAGAGTTTGAGGCGATGCATGCCCACAGATCTCCTTTGGTGGGCCTTGTTCGTTTTATACTAAAATCATGTGGATTAAGAGGTATTAGGTTGGATTGAAGTGGATTTTGATCAGTAGTGGTTTATTTTGTTCTCCCTCAACCTAATATGGCCTAAATGATATGTATCTTCAAGGGGTATATAAATGGATAATGAAGAAAAAACGTTAAAGACACAGGAATATCAAAAGCACGGTAATCTAAGTCTACGAACCAAAGAAAAGTCCAACCTCCAGGTTGGAGACTTTTTTTAAGTAGTAGTAGGTCTACCGAGAAGCAGAGAATGATATACATGTGCTACAATGTACGTATATATATATATATGTAAACCCAGTAAAAAATCGGACAAGTTGCTCAAGAGGGCGCATATGTCCACGCCTTTGTCTAAAACGTCATTGCTTAGCGGGAGTTTTGTAGGGACTAATTTTTACTCTATCTATTTTAGTCTCTAAATTGTTAAATATAGAAATTAAAATAATATTCTAGTTTTTATTTTTAGAGACTAAAATGAAATAAAAATGTATGGACTAAAAATTAGTTCTTAAAAACCAAATACTCCCTTAACAAAGACAGTAACCGTAAATATGTCTTAGGCTGTAGCTGGTCATGTATACAATGATGGGACACTAGTTTTTTGACGAATCCAAACTCACTTGCAGTTACGGCAGTTAGCGGTTGTAACGGACGACGGTCTCTTGTGGCCATCAAAAATAGACCTATTTTCGATGAGTTACGACCAACATATAACTACCATCAAACATAAGACGAAAGCAGTCAGAAATAGTTTATTTTTCGATGGTTTAGACCTAATTTCGGACGGTTTGGGCGTCGGAAATTCATCGATTTACTATTGTAATTGGTTGTTTCAACTTCTATTATTAGAGAATAGCGCAACAAACAACAAGGAGGGTTAGAAAAAAAAGTGACAGGAAAATATAAGTCTCTTCTCTCATGCTATAAAGCACAATTTTTTATGATTTCTACCGTCATTTGTTTTTTTTAAAAAAAATCCTTACACTTCTTTCTAATCTAACCCACAGTCCAAACATATCTATCTAATCTTATAAAGGACCAGTTTTCACGGTTCCATGGTACGTCATGTGTCGTTACCTTCGAGATGGCCCGTGAAAAACACACAAGCCCCACACGACACAAAGTCGCATGCATCGTAACGCTTCCGGATAGTACCACCTTGCTAGCTAAAGGATGACGAGCCACATGCAATATAGCGCTTCCGAATAGTACCATCTCACTAGCCGAAAATGGACGAATGATCAAGCGAGCTATGAAAAAGGCACATCTCATTTCCAACTCGTACATTTTTTGTTTTTAGCTAAGATAAAGTATAATATTTGAAGTTTAATATATGATATATGGAGCATATCTTTACTATTATAATGTGAGAATTTCTTCGTGTGTCATCCCCGCACTCATCACGATCGAGCACGGTGAGCCTACCCACCTCAGCTGCAGCGCGGAAATATCGAAAAAAATAGACAGCCACTAGGATTCAAACCTAGGTTCGCGCAAGCACATCCTTGTGACTTACCACTAGAACACACTTGTTTGTGTTATATAAAGGAGCGATATTATATTTAAATAAACATCTCATTTAAACAAGGTATACCAACTAATTGGTGTACAATTTAATTTTTAATTTTTTATGTGAAAGTTTTACTTTCATTTTAAATTTATTTTTTAAGAATGGTCGGAAAAAGGGGACACAAAGTTTAACGTGGAAAAAACTCTCCTAACATGGAGGAGAAAAAAACACGGGAAAACAGATCTATTATGTGACGTATCGTACAGGGTACACGGAGACATATTTATATAGGCAAAGCAGACAGAGATATGATCACATAATCTTATCCAATAGACATCATTAAATATGATTGGTGTGTCATCAAAGTCACTAGTATTGTAGTACCTACGTTCTTAAATATTAGTCACGTTCATTTTTGAACTGAGTACCAGTGTGCACAAAGTTACTCCCTTATCTTTCTTCCCTCCGGCTAGGTTCTATTTTATTGCTTAGCATCCCCGTTTGGATCCTCCGGGCTGACCCGGGGAAGCGCCGAAGCGGGAGACGGGCGGGCTGACGTGCGAAACCAGGCAGGCAGGGACGCGGACCCTTCGTCGACTCGTCGTCCATCCCTCCTCCTCCCTTCCACCGGCCCCGGCAACGACCGGTCGCTCGGTCTCCGTCGTCGTCTTCTTCCGTTCCTTCCGCCCCCTCTGCAACGCACAACTTGGACTCGTACTCCTCTGCTCCACCGTAGACGCGCCTAGCTAGCTCATGCCATATATAGGCGCCCCCATCCGCGCTGGGAGAACCACACGAGGCTGAACGCTTGAACCTGAACCTCCAAAGCAGCAACCCCAGCAGCTTTAGCTCCTCCTCATCGCAGCCGCAGCGCCGTCCCCTACTCTTCCAGCGACCAACTGCTGTCTCTCCGGCGACGGCAGAACCGTCTCTGCAGGTGCAGGGAGGGACCCGGGAGATGAGTCTGGGGCTGCTCAACACAGAGCGCAACCACCTTCTCTCCCCGAAGCCGCAGAGCCCTCGGGATGCCGCCGTGTCGTCGCTGCTGAGGTCACCCAGGGCGTCCTGCGGCTCCTGCAGCCAGAGCCCCAAGCCGAAGCCCACCAAGATGGCGCACGGCGGCCTGGAGCGCTCGCTCAGCTTCAAGAACTGGGAGGCGGACGACAGCCGGGGCGGCATCAACGGAGCGCGCCCGGGCGCCCTGGCGCTGCAGCAGCAGGAGAGCCCCCGGCGCGTGGTCTCCGTGTCCCCGCAGGCGCAGGCCATGATCGAGTACATCTCCCCTCGCCCCCGCGTGGAGCTGGACCAGGCGGCCACCACGCTGCAGAAGATGTACAAGGGCCTGCGCACGCGCCGCAGCCTCGCCGACGGCGCCATCATCGCCGAGGAGCTGTGGTGGAAGACGGTCGACTCGGTGTACCTCAACATCAAGTCCATCTCCTTCTTCGACGAGGACAAGCAGGAGACCGCCGCGTCCCGCTGGTCCAGGGCCGGCAAGAGGATCGCCAAGGTCGGCAAGGGGCTCTCCAAGGACGACAAGGCGCAGAAGCTCGCGCTCCAGCACTGGCTCGAAGCTGTAAGCATTTCATCAAGCGCCCTCGTTCGTCTTTCTTGGATTTGGTAGCAACTACAATCGTCTCATCCTCTGTTTCTTCTTTTCCTCGTCTCAGATTGACCCGCGCCACCGCTACGGCCACAACCTGCATCTCTACTACGACATCTGGTCCGCCAGCTCCAGCTGCGAGCCCTTCTTCTACTGGCTGGACGTCGGCAACGGCAGGGACTTGCATCACCACAAGTGTCCACGGAGCAAGCTCAACTCGCAGCTCATCATGTACCTCGGACCAGTACGTGGCCGGTGCCCTTGAAATAACCTTTCGTTCCGCAGACTTGCTCGTCTCTAGCTATATATATGCTGATCTCCATTGTTGTTCCATCTCGAGCAGAACGAGAGGGCGGCGTACGAAGTCGTCGTGGAGGAAGGGCGGCTCGTGTACAGGCAGAGCGGGGACCCGGTGAGCACGAACGAGGAGTCCAAGTGGATCTTCGTGCTGAGCACCAGCAGGTCGCTGTACGTGGGGCAGAAGCGCAAGGGCAAGTTCCAGCACTCGAGCTTCCTGTCCGGGGCCGCCACCTCGGCCGCCGGGAGGCTGGTCGCCAAGGAGGGCGTCCTCAGGGCGATATGGCCCTACAGCGGCCACTACCTCCCGACCGAGGAGAACTTCAGGGAGTTCATCGCCTTCCTCGAGGACAACAACGTCGACCTCGCCAACGTCAAGGTACGCAACGCAATGGATCCGTCGTCTGTCTGTCCCTGTGATTGACTGCCGAATAAAGGAGATGGGGGGGGCTTGTTGTCTGACGACAAGACGGTTCTCGTGTATGTGTTTTCAGCGATGCTCGGTGGACGACGACGAGTTCCCGTCGTTCAAGAAGCCGGCGGCGGGTACAGAAGAGAAGCAGCAGGCAGCAGAGGAGGCAGCCCCAGTGGCGACAGAAGAGGAGCCACGACCCGTGCCGGAGCTGCCCGCGGTGGACATCGTGAAGGAGGGCACGGGCACGGCCGCGGACGCGGAGCCGCCGAAGACGGCGATGGGCAGGCGGCCGTCGTTCAAGTGGTCGACGCCCACGGGCGCGCGCATCGGCTGCCTCCAGAACTACCCGGCCGACGTGCAGAGCATGGCCCTGGAGCAGGTGAACCTGTCGCCGAGGGTGGCGGCGGTGGCGCCGTCGCCGCGCCTGCCCATCCCGTCGCCGCGCCCCAGCCCCAGGATCAGGCTGTCGCCCGGCCTGCACTACATGGGCTGCCCCACCCCGACGGGCGCCAGCAGGCTCGCGACCCCGACCCCGGCGTGCAGGCGCTCCTCGCCCAAGCAGCAGCAGCAGCAGCAGCACTTGATGGGGTTCCGCGCGCCGGCCGTGGCGCTCACGCTCCCCAAGCACAAGGCCAAGTGATCTGCTTGCTGCCCATTGACACCTCGCCGCAGCGGCGTTTTCCGAGGTGTTGCTGCGTTGCGCCGGGTTAACAATTTTGTTGATTGGTTTGTTGCGTTCTCTGATCGGCTACCATTCTTTCGTACGTTAGTTCGTTCCTGGGTCATCGTATTTTGACCTCACTCTGGTAGTCTGGTAGCACTCTGGTGCTTGCGCTCTGCGTGCACCACTGCTGTACAACTCTAAACTACAGCCTGCAATGCAAGGCCCTACTGTAACCTGAACCTGCATCCTGCAGTTCCTCAGACAAAATGACTGCAGGTTCCGTTTTGAATAAAAGGATTCGTTCATGAATACGTGTGTTAACGACTGGCACAAGAATTTTCCTTCCTAGCTACTACACATGTTCGAGCTGGATACTTTGTCAAAGGCTAAAAAATGGTGAAGGCGAAACTTCTGATGAAGTAGGCAAGTAGGGTTGGTTTCATGAACCAAGAACCAGCTCACTAATTACGCAATTAACCAAGAACCACAAAAGATTAATAAATCAGACTTTATAGATCACTAGCTTGATGTCCTAGCGATGATCCAGGTGAACCACCAAATCATGAGTACCACTTGAAATTAGCAAATCAATCTAGAACCAAAACTAGGCATCTAATGGTACTAGAGAATGCGGATTCACAGCGCAAGTAAAATGTACAACCTAAAGCCTATGGAACGGTTTTCTAAATATAAGAGATAGTTAAGAGACTGCATGATACAACTCTAAACTCTTAGATCATTAATGTAGTTAAGAGACAATATCAATATTGGATCAATGTGAAGAGACGGGCTCACAGACATTTTTAACGTTTCATCCATCTAGAGCTGAACGCCCAAAAATATCACTAATGGCATAGAAAAAAAAGTGATGTGTGGAGAAGTCTGATCCGATGGTAATTCAAAATCTGAATCTATCGATTACTCCCTCTAGAGATGGTCTCTAGAGATGGTACAAAGAAATAGTAGGATATCATGTCTGTTACTCTAAACTGCAATATAAATATGCCCCTCTTGTTTGCCTGTTGGCATGTGTTCCAAATGAAGTCGTCCAGACAACCTACGAGGCGTTAACAGCAACAGACAAGCATACCAGATGCATGACTTGGCGCACAATGACATTTAACCACAAAGAACATCTATTCTGATGTTACATATAAACTGGGGGAAACGATGTTTTAACTGAATGTAATAATCTTTGTTAAAGTTCAGGAAGTCCAACACATTTTGTTACACGGAAATCATGCTCATATTGACCAAAAGAAACAAAAAAGGTTAATCTGATTGTAAAGGATGAGCATGTCCAACAGATGCTCCACTGTTCGATACTTGACAGGCTGTGGTTTAGGTTGCTGAGATTAGCAATTGTGGGATGTAAGCCGAATTTTCATGCATGGTCCAATTCAAGTTGACGAGCAACTCCCTCAACAACATCATAGGTACGAAGCTTTGACCTTGAGGCATGGGAAACAAAAAGAACATGTTAGATGAGATATATATTCAGTTATAAAATTTCAACAAAGAATGATGTACGATAAGCAAACTCTCACAATTCCAAAGAAAAATCACCATGCTTTGGTTTCTCCAAAGACCAGAAATTTATAACCTGCAGCAACCACATGGTACTTCAGGAACATGATGAGAAAGCAGGTTTTAATAACTACAGGCAAATACTCTAAGGCCCCGTTTGTTTCGTTGTAATTGAATTTCATTTTAATAATTATAATTTAGACAAAACTAATTAAGTTAATATATTTGTATATGTAATATATTTGTATATTATCTTAAATCATAAACGAAAGATAGTTATACACTATATTTATGTTATAGAGAAGCAAGTAAAAGAGTATGTTATGAGTTGTACATTAGAAAAGTAGCATGTAAATCTATAGAATCAATTTTCATCTCCCACCTCATGAATTTGAGATAGGCTTATATATAAACTTTGGAAAGTTATGGAATGTCACAATCTAAAAAAATAGTCTACTCCATTAGTTAGATTTCAATTCCTCAAAATGAAGCGAAACAAACGGGGCCTAAGGATTTGTTTGAGAGCAAGGGTAATAGAGGGGATTGAGGGGACCAAAATCCCTTAGGGCTTGTTCGGTTGTTTTCGTTCCATGTGGATTGGGTGAGATTGAGATAGATTTTGACTTGTTACGGATTTAAACCGACTCAATACCATTGAATCCACATGGAATCATATGTCTAAACGAACAACCCCTTATGGGATTTTGGCCCCCTCAATCCCCTTCATTACCCTTGCTCCCAAACAAGACCTAAGGTAAAAAGAGTCATATTGTTCTCAAGAATAAACTATATTGCTGACAAATGAACCATATAGAAACTATGCTACCAATAAATATTAATGGGGAGAAAAGAAAAAAAGAAATGCATGGACATAATGAACAGATGTCCCTTCTGCAGTATATAATTTGGAGCAATACAATGACAAATCAACAAGAAGCTGCTGCATGTAATGCAACAGAGGCTTGGTTGTGGCTATCAGTAAGGTGGATACACATATTAAAAAAAAGTAAACATTGTACACTACATAGATCAGTTCCATAGTTCTATTAGAAGAGGAAAAAGAATTAAAAAACTCACTATATCTATACAAATTGCTTGCTTATAAAGATAAAACATTTTTATCACTTATATTATCAATTGTTTTTCTACGCGGGCACGGATGCGCGCAAGTTACTAGTATCCATTGTATCTGTATCTGGCACCAACAAATGATGAAAAACGAAAAACATCACAACAGATAACACATAAATAAAGATCTGCAAAAAGTTAAGCTACTTTATTCTCAGTCATCTAACTTTACATCCATATATGTAAATATGACATACCAGATCCTGTTCCAGTATTCTCAAAAATCATGGAACAACATAAGGGATTCATCATGTCTAGTGAGAGCTAGGATCAAAATGTTTTTTCTGTTCCGAAGCTTGATTTCATCCTTTGAACCCTGAAATACATGGTTTTAAAACGATGTATAAGATATACATGAATATTATTTTCAAGTACATGTCTCAATATCTAAAATTAACTCATTGTGTTATAGACAAAACACTCGGAAGATGGAATTAAGACACTGCAGGGTAAAAATTGAACGGTTTGCCGGTAAAAGAAGATGGAATCATTAATTTTGCTGACCAAAAACAGTAGTAACATATTGGCAAATCTGCAGATTGTTATTCCATGCCATGTCTGAGTTTTGAATGACACTACTACCAAGTGGAATAAGGTTGAACCCAGCTGTTACTTTCAGCCAATACATTATTGGCTGGACAAGAACCATTGGTGCCTATATGGAAGGAAATATTAATTCCAAACTATCATAAACCGATACATAAAGTGCACATCTTCCTGCTTTGCAGTCTGCCGCATAATCACTACTTGCAAATGGTGAAATGGTCAAATACAAAGAGTCCAAAACTAATTTTTCAGTATCAAAGAGAAGTTTGGATTTATGCAAATCTGGGGATAGAACAGCATTAGAAAGAAAAATAAAATCCACCTACCCACAGAATTAGATAACACAAATAAGAATCATTAACTTTTAATTTTCAGAATAGTGGGTTGACTTGATCATGTAATCAAACAACATTCAGACTAGCCAAGTAATCCCCAAGTACATTTTCTAATTAAAATTTTGATCTCTGTTGATCAGCTTATAAAGTGGGATTGGATTTAAACATGCAGTTCTCGGGTTAAATAACTAACCTCAAGTAGTAGTTCAGCCATATAATTGACCATCTGGCGCAAGTTTAAAGCAGCATGGTAAAGATTGTCCATGAAGTGTTCCCTATAAATATTTTTTACTCTCCAAACAAAGAACTGAGCGCTTCCTGTTCCTGTTGCTGATGTTGAAGGGACTCTCTGCAACATGATGACTTACTGTCAGAAGAAGAAGTCTCTTGTTTGTCTATTTGAAGTATGGAACAATATGCTTACAAATACTTAAGTCGCTGCAATACTCTACTAAATATAAGTAATAAGTGTAACAATTTCACTGATCAGTGCTGGATCCAAGAACAGAGTGGTCAATTGCTGGTTGAAACATTCTGAATTTTGCTCCAGAAAAATAAAAAACTGAAGTTGCCACAATTGCATCCCTATTTAGCATTATTGCTGAAGAAAAATCGATGGTAAACTTGGCATATTGCAGAAAAAATATTTAATTTGCAATCTACTAGTAAATCATTAATGAAAGCAATATGATTCAGGATAGTTGATTGATTGATAGGAGGTACATATATATAGGTATAGAGAGAGAGAGAGGAGATCTCAGGTTTAAAGAAACAGTGACGCATGAGATCTCCCTGATTGATGGGATCCTATCTATCTCTATCCCTGATTGATGGGATCCTATCTATCTCTATCCCTGATTGATGGGATCATATCTATCTCCATGCGCCACAAGGCCTAATGGCATGTGCGTCTGAACCTGTTTCTGCTAACAATTAAGAGGAAACAAAAGCTTAAAAACAGTGATAAACCCCACTTTCCATTAATTGTTTACACTTAGCTCATTAATTATCTAAATATAAGTGTTGGCATAACGCAATCAATTCCAACTATGCTATTGTGGAACTTTAGGGCGGAAGACAAAGCTATCAATCAGGGGTGTAAACAACTTACCATGCAAGTCTTTGTGTAGGTTAAGGAGTTTATGGTTTTAAGGCACATTGAAGTGAGCCTCATGAACATGAAAAAGCAATCACTAGTCCATGGGACTCATACACTTCAACACTTGTTTGTTTGAACCTAGCTTGGGGCATTTTCTACCCCTTCTGGCACTGAAAAATCAGTGTTTCCTTGTGTCCTTCGATCTCTAGCCATCTTTTGGCTAACACAGCCTCCTCCATCCTACCATACGAGTGACAGAAATGCAAGTGCCCCCACCCCCTCTGGCACATACATGCTAAAAACATGCATTATGCAACTGTCATGTGCAATGTCAAGTGGGATCTGTTATCTCTCCCAATACATTTTGAAATTTAAATTCTTAATGAGAAGGTACAAGGTGTAGCAAACACTATGATGCACAAGAGAGGGTGTAGTTACGAGGTGAATGTGCCTATAGGGAACTAAACTCCCTGAATTACACATATCATAACAAATTTCTAAGGATGATAATGTCATTTGTCCGGTTCAGGAATGTAAAGAACACCCAAAGTAGATAATCATATTTTCCTTCACTCCAACCCACTCATTCTATTTCACAATATTTGTCCACAACAAACATAAGCAAAGATCCAGGGGCTGCTAACTCTAAGAAAAGGTTTCAGCACTGTCCAGACTCGTGCTGTAAAATGACTTGCCAATTAACCTGTTTCACCACATTAAAGTGGGATAGAGACTGAAGACGTTGCAATAAGTACATTGTTAGTCTTCCTGTCAAGGGCCTGGGCGTCTAGAGCAGGGGGCCCTCGGCTACGAAGGTCGTAGCGCGGTTCGTCGTCTTCTCCGGCGTGGTTATCCCCCACAGCCGTAGGCTTAGTTGATAGAGAGAGGTGGAGAAGAGATAACTTCTTTGCTGCCTTTATTCCTGTCTCCCTGTGTCGCATATATAGCCATCGCCTGCTGTCCTGGAGCCAATCGCTCCTTTATTTTAGGCAAGCTTAAACATAGTAACACTAATCAATTCCTCCTTTCCTTCCTTCTACTTTCCATTCTCCTATTTTCCTTCCTAACCACTACTTTCCATATGCTCCTGCGGATCTCCCAGATCGCGCTCCTGTGCGCGGCGCCTGTCACGGGCGCGACGCTGCCTGGCGTACGAGCGCCCGTACATGACATCTCTCCCCTCGTCGAAGACCAGCTCGTCCTCGAGTTGGAAGGCTGGGAATCGGGCGCGGAAGTCGTCGAACTCCTCCCAGGTGGCTGATGAAGCTGGTTCGCCGCTCCAGTGAACGAGGACTTGCCGCACGCCACGCGACAAGCGAGCCCCCGCTATTCTTGTAGGCTCAGGTACTACCGCACCATTGAGCAGAGGCGGCAGAGCCGGCGGTGTGGTGGGTGGCGAGCCCACGTACTTCCGGAGCACGCCGACATGAAACATGTCGTGCAGGCGCGCGTCGGGCGGCAATTCTAGCTGAACAACCACGTCATTGATGAGCTCGGTGACGCGGTAGGGTCCCACGTAGCGAGGCTTGAGCTTCCCAGTGATGGTTCGCGACAGGGACGCCGCCACACGTTGGCGAAGGCGAAGGAATGCCCAGTCCCCAACCTCATATGTGACCTCCCGGTGGTGCTTATCGTGCTGCAGCTTTTGGACCGCCTGAGCCTACTCGAGACGGAAGCGGACGTCAGCCAGAAAGGCTTCCCGCGCTTCCATTTCTTGTGCCACCGCCGCCATCCTTGTGTCGCCGGGCTCGTAGGAGCGGATGGAGGGCGGATCACGACCGTAGACCACCCGGAACGGGGTGTCGCGGAGGGACGACTGGTAGGCCGTGTTGTAGATGTACTCCGCCCAGGGGAGCCAGCGAAGCCACTGGCGAGGACGATCCCCCATGAGGCAGCGTAGGTACATGACGATGACACGGTTGGCTGCCTCCGTCTGGCCATCCATCTGCGGGTGGAACGCCGACGACATGAGGAGCTTGGTGCCCATGAGGCGCATCAGCTCGCTCCAGAACGACGAGGTGAACAGCGGGTCGCGGTCGGAGACGATGGATTGCGGTATCCCGTGGAGGCGGACGATGTCGGTGAAGAAAGCCTGTGCCACAGACTCCGCCGTGTACGGGTGCGCTAGGGGGATGAAATGGCAGTATTTGCTGAAGCGGTCGACGACGGAGAGGATGACCGTCTTGCCGTGCACCTGGGGTAGCGCTTCAACGAAGTCCATCGCAATGTCCGCCCAGACCGCCGAGGGCACCGGCAACGGCTGCAGCAAGCCAGCTAGATGTAGTTGTTCCAACTTGAACCGCTGGCACGTCGTACACGCCCGCACGAAGTCCTGCACCAGGTGTCTCATGTTGGGGAAGTGGAAGTCCCGGCGCAGGCGGTGAAGGGTGCGGTGGACGCCCTCATGCCCATCGTCATGCACGGCGGCCACGATCTCTTGCAGCAGGGGCGACGCCGGGGGAATGTACAGGCGCCCGTCGTAGGTGACCATGCCGTCAGCCACCGCCCACGGTGCATCGCGGGTGCCGGCGCCGACTCCTTCATGGATGGCTGCTAGAGCCGAGTCCATGGCCTGGGCCTGACAAAGGCGCGCGATGAAGTCGAAGCGGGGCGCGGAGATCGCCAGCAGCACGCTCTCCTCCGTGTCGCGACGGGAAAGAGCATCCGCAACGACGTTCGTGGCGCCCGACCTGTACTCCACAGTGAAAGTAAAGCCCAACAACTTCCCGACCCAATGGTGTTGCGGGATCGTGGAGAGGCGCTGGTGGAGGAGGTATTTGAGGCTATAGTGGTCCGTCTTGACGACAAAGCACCGCCCCCAGAGGTACGGCCGCCAGTGCCGGACCGCCTGGACTAAGCTGATGAGCTCGCGCTCGTAGGCTGCCAACGCCTGGTGACGAGGAGCGATGGGGCGGCTGAAGAATGCCACCGGGTGTCCCTCTTGGGTGAGCACGGCGCCAAACCCGTGTGACGACGCATCACACTCAACCACAAAGGTTTTTGTGAAGTTAGGCATGGTGAGGACCGGTGCCGAGGTGACGGCGGCCTTGAGGGCGCCGAAAGCCGCTGCTGCCTTGTCATCCTAGGCGAAGCCGTCTTTTTTGAGGAGGGTCGTGAGCGGTGTGGCGACCGTGCCGTAGTTGGGCAAAAACTTGCGGTAGTAGCCCGCCAGGCCAAGAAACCCGCGCACCGCCCGAGCCGAGCGCGGCACCGGCCAGTCGAAGATGGCCTGCACCTTTGCCGGGTCCATGGCCACGCCCGCCGCCGAGATCACATGACCAAGGTAGGCGACGGACGGGGCTCCGAAGGCGCATTTGGAGCGCTTGACGAAGAGTTGGTGGCGTTGCAGTTCCTCGAGGACCATCCTGAGGTGGTGTAGGTGCTCCTCCCAATTCTTGCTATATATCAAGATATCATCAAAGAAAACAAGGACAAACCGGCGCAAGAAGGGACGGAGTACATCGTTCATGAGCGCCTGGAATGTCGCTGGTGCGTTGCAAAGCCCGAACGCCATCACCAGGAACTCGTACAGGCCGTCGTGTGTACGAAATGTCGTTTTGTGCACGTCCTCCGGCCTCATGCGCACCTGATGGTACCCGGAACGCAGGTCCAGCTTGGAGAAGAACCGGGCACCATGAAGCTCGTCCAGCAGCTCGTCGACCACCGGGATCGGGAAGGCGTCCTTGATGGTGACCGCGTTTAGCGCGCGGTAGTCGACGCAGAACCGCCACGACCCGTCGGGCTTCTTCATGAGGAGGACAGGCGACGAGAACGGTGAATCGCTGTGACGGACGATCCCCTGCTCGATCATGGCGGCGCACTGGCGTTCCAGCTCGTCTTTGTGCGCCGCCGGGTACCGGTAGGGCCGGACCGCCACCGGCTGCGCGCCCTGCTTGAGGATGATGCGGTGGTCATGGGCGCGCAACGGGGGCAGACCGGCCGGCTCTGCGAAGACGGTCGCGAAGGTGTCCAGAAGAGCCGCGAGAAGAGGCTCGGTCGCGGTGATGGCGCCCAGCACCGGAGCCGAGGACGTGGGCACGCCGGTCCAGCATACCGTACGGTCGTGGTGCTGGAACGACATGCGCTGGCACGCGAGATCCCACACGATGGGCCCCAGCACGCCCAACCAGCGAGTGCCGAGGACGACGTCGTACCCGGCCAACGGCATGATGAAGAGATCGGCCGAGAATGCGTCGCCGCCGACGGTGAGGGGCGCTTTGCGGATGACGCCGACGCAAGTGATGCGCTCGTCGTTGGCCACCATGGCCGATAGGCGCGTGCGTTGTTGCTGGGGAAGGCCGAAAAGCCGCGCCGCTGCCTCAGATATGAAATTGTGCGTGCTGCCCGAGTCGAGGAGGGCGACGAGCGAGGTGGCCCCTAGCATGACGGCCACCTGCATGGTGTCGGCCACGGGGCAGCCCGAGACGGCCTGCAACGAGAAGCACGGCGCCTCAGCATCGGGGTCGTCGGGGTGGTCGGTGCCGTCTTCGTCCATGATCTCGACGCCTTCGACGAAGAAGATGCGCTTGCAGAACCTGTTGTGACCCCTGGAATACTTGTCATTGCAATTGAAACATAATTCGAGGCGACGGCGTTCGGCCATCTCCTCAATGCTGAGCCTTCTGCCCTCGCCACGGCCCGAAGCCGCGCCCGCCAGTGGTGCCGGGAGCGTCAAAGGCACGTGGGGCGCCGGAAGCGCCATAGCCGCCGGTCGCGGCGGAGGAGGCAGGACGCCGCGCGCGGGTGGCCTGGTCTGGGCTGGCGCCCTGTCGAGTTCCATCAGTTCCACTTGCCGCGCGAGGCTCATAGCCGCCGCGAGCGACTGGGGGTTGTGGATGCGCACCGCATGGCTGAGCGGTGGCAGCAGCCCGCCCGTGAAGAGTTGCACGCGTTGGCGTTCCTCCAGTGGTCCGACGCGCGGTAGTAGCTCCTGGAAGCGGTTCTGGTACTCCTCCACGGTGCCCGTCCGCCTACACTCAGCGAGTTCGAACAGCGGCGCCGAGCGTAGGGGAGGCCCGAAGCGCAACTGGAGGATGTCCTTGAAGCGGTGCCAGCGCGGAGTCCCCTCATCCGTCTGTAGCTGGAGGTACCACGACTGGGCCATGCCCTCGAGGTGGTAAGAAGCCATCCAAACCTTCTCCTCCATGATCCGCTGCTGATGAAAGTAGGACTCGCAGCGATTGACGAAGAGCATGGGGTCCGTCTTGCCGTCAAAACGCGGGAAGTCGATCTTTTGGAACCTTGGTGGTCGATCGATGTGGTGCTGGCCGTCGTGGCCGCCGCTGCCGGATGGCGAGGAGGAAGGCGCCTTGTCCTTCTTCAACGACTCGACGTCATTTTGGAGGACAGCGATCGTGCCCGTGAGCTTCTCAATCATCGCAGCCAGATCGTCGATGGTTTTGGTGCTCATAATAGAGGAGGCCAACGGCGGTGAGGGTGGAGGGTTGGGTGGTGGTTGGGTGACGTCGAGGGACTGATCGGAGGTGTGGGATCGAGAGGACGAAGATCGCCTGACTCATGATACCAGGTTGTCAAGGGCCTGGGCGTCTAGAGCAGGGGGCCCTCGGCTACGAAGGTCGTAGCCGCGGTTCGTCGTCTTCTCCGGTGTGGTTATCCCCCACAGCCGTAGGCTTAGTTGGTAGAGAGAGGTGGAGAAGAGATAACTTCTTTGCTGCCTTTATTCCTGTCTCCCTGTGCCGCATATATAGCCATCGGCCTGCTGTCCTGGAGCCAATCGCTCCTTTATTTTAGGCAAGCTTAAACATAGTAACACTAATCAATCACTAATCAATTCCTCCTTTCCTTCCTTCTTTCCATTCTCCTATTTTCCTTCCTAGCCACTACTTTCCATATGCTCCTGCGGATCTCCCAGATCGCGCTCCTGGCGATCTGCGCGCCCTCCCAGATCGCGCTCCTGGCGATCTGCGCGCTCCTGTGCGCGGCGCCTATCATGGGCGCGACGCTGCCTGGCGTACGAGCGCCCGTACATGACACTTCCATAGAAAATATTTTGATGCAGCGACTCCAATGTAAAGGGACAAAATCTTAAGAAGATGAAGTAGAAAGCTTGTCTAAGGAAGAAATGTTGTGTTCGGTCTATGCAACAAACCTCTGAATCTATGTATTCATCTTTCCAAAGCTTGTATAGAGTTTCATGAACAACCTGCTTGTCTAGAATTGTCCTGTCAGTAATCTGAAAATTGTGATGAAAATCCAGCATTACACAATGATGTTTGCAACAGGAAACTGTGTCATTTAATAAATATTTTGTAAAAAAAACACTGTCATATAAAGAAGATAAAATATAATTGATGCAAAAAGTATTAAAGTGCAACTGATAATAACACATAAAAGTGAAAAAAAATCCTCGTCATAGATGATTCCTTACTTCATCCGTCTCAACTGGAGAGCCTTGTTTCAGCAATAACCTAAAGATTGTATAAGCTTCTTGCCCATGTTTCTTTTTCACAAGAGACTCTATCTACAATGCACAAAGAAGAGCAACCAATATAGATCTGATTAAAGGAAGCTCCCTCCATTGCAAAATTTAAGGAGTTTTAGTTTTTCCTATAACTTCTTTAGTTTGACCAAGTTTACAGAAACCCCTATTTAATATCTGCAATACCAAATAAATAAACTATCAAGACATTTCATGGTGGACATGATTAAACTAATTTAGTGTTGTAGATGTTGATGCATTTTTTATAGTTTGGCGAAAGGGGCTCTAACCGAGTTGGTTAGGTGGTCTGAGTAGCACTCGTCCTGAGTTCGAATCCAAGTGAGAGCGAAATTTCAGGCCAAGATTAAAAGAGGTCACTCGCTTACTTCCATGTTTGTGCGCACACGAGATGTACTGGCCTATGAGGGGCGGATCCTCGTGTAGGGGTTGGGAGGGCTCAAAGCACAATTAATTTTTTTCTAGTTGTATGTGAAAGACATCTATTGCCGCAAATCAATCCTTCTTTCTGTTTTTTCTTAGTATTTATACTAAGATACTTAAAGTATAAATTCTTCTTTAGTTCATTTTGTCTAATGTGGATAAGCCAATAGTTTTTTAAGATTTTCTATTTAAATCAATTCAGCTTTCGTGATCTTTCTCGGTCAAGGCCCTGATTGAGCTCAGCCGAGTTTTATAAACTTGGTTGTTAAGAAAAGTTTGACTTAGGACAGAATAAAACCCCTTACATTTTGGAACAGAGGGAGTATATGTAACCCTAAATAATGAAGGATGAAACAGTAAGGGCTTGTTTGGTTCACTGCCTAACTTGCCACACTTTGCCTAACTTTTCTGCCTAAGGTTAGTTCTTCAATTCGAACGCCTAACCTTAGGCAAAGTGTGGCGCAGTTAGCCACGAACCAAACAGGCCCTAAAGCATTCATGTACCTCATCGTTTCGACATGTCTCAACCAATTTATTCAAATCTACAAAGAGGGTCACAACTGATTAGCTTGTCCTAAACAATATATATATATATAAACAAAGGAAGCAACATGTTAACTGCTCAGTCATAACCACAAGGATCAGGACCAACAACATCACAAGCTAGTTAATTTTGCAAGCAGACTTACGGTTATTTGTACCAAATAATGATACAAAATTGATCAATTAATGCTTCCATCAAGTAGGATTTAAATCAGTCAACCAGACTAAAGTTGATAACCAGACAATTTCTGCATAGTGTGATGTAACAGCCATCTCCAGTTTATGTACAAAAAATTAGTTATAGCAAATGGATCTACCAAACTTATGCATAGCAGTATAGGTCCTTACCGAATGTGAATTCTTCTGGGTTATTAGCGGTAGAAGTGCACTCTAAATCATTCAACACACTTGTTATGTGATCCAAAGTCATTGACATGCCTCCTTCCTTTTGTCCTACTCTTTCCAAAATTCCATCTATTGGTGATGTCACTGCAAAAAATCAAGAATTCATTACTACAACATTTCCTTCAAAAACAAATAACCCCTCACGTCTATTTTATAAAGCACCAGTTTCAACGGTCATTCTGCGTCATCTTTTTACAAATAACCCCTCACGTCTATTTCAAATTAACTCATATGTCCCCTCCGCGCAACTCTGCATGGGCCCGCTAGGCCCACCGGCCGCAGCTCCGGCCTAGGCACAGCACGCCGGCCTGCTGACCGTGCCGGGCCGACTCGTTAACCCGTCGGCCCATTTGGTTAAATCAGCTTAAAATGTTAAAAAGCGGTGCAGGAGGTGGGGTTTAAACCCACGGCCTGATGGAAGAAGGGCGTGAGACACTGGGTGAAGTCGTCTAACCAGTAGAACATAATGCTCAATTGTTTTTAATATTGAATATTAATTATACATATGTATATACGATTTTTTGTAAAATAAAAAATATATAATCGTATCGGGCCGAGGCTACGGCCCAAGCATGGCACGACGCTCGTGACGGGCTGGGCCCAGGCACTATTAAATGGGTCATGCCTCATGCCTCCGCCACTGCGCCACCCCATTCTTGGCAGAGGGCGTGGGAGCAGGCGCCTCCTCCCCGTTATTCGTCCGAGACCAGCCCCGACACCGACCCGCGCAGTGGTTATTGCACGCCCATGAGGACGTTTCACAGCATGCGCACATCATCGTTTTCGCCGTCGTCAGATGTCCCATTCGTCTTCCCAACCTTCGTGTTGTTCTTCCTCCCCAACCTGCTGCCCCCGCCCACAGTCGCAGTCGCGGGGCGACCGGCGCTTGTCGACGCGAGTACGGGGCGAGTCGATCTTACTCCTGGCCTTTCTCCGTGCGTGGTGTTGAGGAGGACACGGTGGCGCCTACCACGCTTAGGTTATCTTAGCGATGAGGAGTCCAGGTATAAGATATTGGACAACCAAGGCATGTAGCGCGGCAGCAGTCGGCATATGCTACGGAGTTAGTGGTGGTGTTGTGTCGCCTTGGCGGGTCCAGGGCTGGGAAGGCACTCGTATTATCTCGTCCTTCTCGGACTGATGCCTGGTGCGGGTGCCTCTAGGTTTGGAGTTGCTCCGGCTGGGCTTCTTTCTCCGCTTGCGTGCTCTCTCCCTATATGTATCTAGCGGTATACTACCTATGTCGCATCTAGATGCCCAGGTCTTCGTCGTGTCCTTCTCCGGCAACGAACAGGTATGTACGCCTCTTTCCTTCCCTTCCTGCTCTACGAAACCTTAGAAGTGGGGGAGGCGAGGGATAGGGGTCCCTGATTTGCTGCCTATGGTACCCGTTCGATGGCTCGACATCGCCTGTCTACATGGCATTTCCCTTACCACGGCGTTGACTTGGTATGCTTCTACCACTTCTATGTACTGTCACTCATCCTTCTATCATTGCAAAAAATATTGTGTTGTTCCTCTGTTGTTTTGGGTGTTAGTTTTTTGTTGTGCTAAGGACTGAACATAATTTAGGTATGTTCATACTTTATTTATTGTTTGCACATGGTTTGTGTTCTTCTGATGATGGCTCATGGATCCTGCAAAATATGTGTTAGGATTTGGAGATTCATGCGGGCACTACCACAGGGTGCTCGTCCCTTGTGTTATTGGCTCTTGCATGCATTAGGTCATTTTTGAAACCACATTGGCGCAATGGACTCAATGGTGTTTAAGGTTGTTGAATTGGATGGAGCAGCAATAATTTGTATGGAGTGCATCCAATTTTTATTGATGTCTGACTTTAGCAACCACTCCATATTTTGATCTATCTTTTTATATGTTTGAGTTTATATGACTTATTTTAGAAATTTGAGCTCACAAACTTCCTCTTATTTGGTCTCTGTGTGGTGGAATTATGTCATTCTATAATCTATGTTCGTTCAGTCAGTCGTTGTGAACTCTCTTCTAACGTTCCCTTCGTTGGTCGTGTCTTGTGCCAAGACATATTGGATGGAGTAAACAAAAACATCAATTGGTCAAATCAAAAAAATATTATGCGGAGAGCGGAGACAATCAATAAAAAATTTTGAGATCTTTTTGGTGGATAGTTTACGTGGGTATTATTGTGAGCCGTCGCAACGCACGGGCAACCGACTAGTTGACCATTAGTACCTTTCAAAAGTCAAAACATTTTGTTTGGAAACCCCAAAAAATCATTTATGTAGATTTCTCTTTAAAGCTACTTTAACTAAGGCTATGTTCCAAACCTCTAAAACTAAAAGTTAGAAGCTAAAATTAGCTAAGAGGTTAAAACAGGTCAGTTAATGAACCAACCAATTATTAGCTATGCCTCTCAAATAGCTTTTAGTTGTTAGCTGCTCCAACCCAGCTAAAACCAGCTAACAACTTATTAGCTGACTAACAATTAGCTCTAGAGGTTTAGAACAGGGCCTAAATCCATCTTTCAGTGAGGTCTGAGGTGTCACATACATAAGTGAAACCAGCAACAGAACCTCTGCCATTCTGCTGGTACTGCTTTTGATTGGATTGATTGTAATCTCGAGATAACCTTATCTGCAAGCCATGTACTTCTATATATTCACCCCAGAGGCTCAATGCAATACATCCCACGCATTACACAAACTCTCCTTCCTTCACCAAATATATCTAACTATGTTCCTGGGACAAAGAACATGTTCCACATTATGCAAGATCCACCACAGAACACAAATTCATATTTGTATCTTACATAGCAATTGGTGAGCAATGTGTTGATTCAATCAAAAGTTAAGGAAAGAAAATGGAAGAAGTGATAGGTCTGTGTCTGTGTTTCTATTTCGTTGTCCATTAAGCCCACTCACAAACCACCCACCCACCACAGATTCTTTACCCTAATCTCCTCTATTCCAGCACATGCATGCCTTGCCCACAACCATCTCTTCTTCCTCTCGCTGTTTCTCCGCCACAACAGAGTGCAGGTGCCACCTTAAGTCACACCTCTGGCCACCATCTTGCGTCAACGACACTTGAAAATGGGGTAGCTCATGCTCCATTTAATCTCTAGAGCTATCAACTTCGCCTGCCTCTGCCACAAATCCACAACGTATGCACCTACTGAGAGCAACAATGCAGCCTGGACGACCTCGTCGGCTAGGCGGTGGCGCAGTCTAGACTCAAGATATGTGTCAGTGAAGAAGAGGAAGTTGTCTGCAACGGTTTCTTTGCACCATTCCATTGTCCCAGTGGATGCAAATTGACAGTCCAACGGCGTTTGGGATGACATAAATTCCAACTTTCCTCGTTTCAGGGCAAGGTTCCCACAATACAGAACGTGGGCATCCCATGTTCCAGGATGCTAAGATTTAGGGTTAGTGGCTCAGAAGATGAAACAATGCAACTTTAACAAAGGCCATATACCAGCGTAGAACTAACAACTAGTTCCTTAGTTTCTAGATGGTTTACCAATTACCAGTTTATTGGGATTCCACATTTCAGAACAGTTGTCTAGCGAAGAGAATAACAATGTAGTTATTTATGATTTTTATGAATCCTTCGACTCTCCTATTAATGATGTTAAAGATGTTGAATGGCCTCTTATGTCACTAGTAATGGTCAAATACCATTGTTAACAAGACTTTCTGCCTCCTTGATCTTTTACATATCAGGCAGGTGCTCAAGTATTTTGAAGCAGATGAAACGCATGGCATACTCCAAGTATCTGGTTCAGAGAAGACCCTTGTAGACTAATAGGTTCAAAATTATCTGCTTAATGAACAATTTTCACATTGTGGTTGAGTATAAAACAGTAAATTTCATAATCCTTTAATAAATTCATATGAATATTTTAACTAGGGGTCCATTTTTGGCAGGGTTCCAACCTATAGCTCCACGTCACATTAAGGGTTTGTAAGCTAAAATAAATATAATGTTTTTTATCTAAAAATGGCTTCCTAAAACACTTAGACTATCTCCACCAGCTTACTCATCCTCATACCCATATTAAAACTCCACTCTGCGAACGATGCAGTCTACAGTGCAAAAACAGTATTTTGGGTAAACTATGGGTAAACCGCTGGACACGGTCTTACTAGCCTCTGTTTCTTATATTGTTTAACGCTGATACTTTGAGGATCTAGTAATGAGAAATTTTGAGATATTGATAGTGGGTATTACCAGTCTTGTTGTCGTTGTTTGTTACATTGGCCTCAAAAAATGCTTCCCATATAGCAAGTGTTCCGAGCCTCATCTTTGCTTTCTTTCGTTCTGCACAAAACTTCAGTAGAGGAAGAAAGACTAAGCAGTAGGAAGTTCCAGATCATGCTTCTCTCAAAAGCATCCAGATTAGTTAAAAAAACCAATGCATGTACATAGAAATAAATATACATATATACAAAAATGTGAAGCTAACAGTTTTATTATTTTGGAGTGGAGCTGTTAAGAAGATTTTAAAAAATAACATAATAACTATGGTGCAAGTACAACAACCAAGGTTCAAACCCCCATTTGTGCATGATTTAACCTTATTTTTGTATAAAGTGAGAAGGGTGACCCACAACGACTGTGGAACCGTGGAAACCAGGAAAACATGTGCTTTAATTATATATAATTAATAAATTAATATGGTAGAGATTTAAAAATAGAAAAAAATGTTGACATTTGAGAAAGTATTTAGGACAAAAATATTAATAGAGAAGGGGAAAAGATAAAGAAAAAAAGAGAGACTAGCGCAGCCAGCCCAGACAGCCTACAAATCAGCCCAACTAGCCCATTAAAATTAGGTTAAGCCCACTTCCTCTCTAACTCGCTATGGCGAGAAGGACGCCTTACGACCCCGGGCCGCCTTATCGCCTAAGCGACACCTCAGCTTTGGGTAAAATAGAATATTTAGTTCATAAGAAAAGACAAAGTAGAATGAATTGGTTTGCAATTGAATCTAGCTATGCTAGGATCCTGCTTCAAGAAGTCCCATCTGCAGACATGCAAATGGAAGCACAAATGGATGGGTGAAAGAACATGAATACATGCACCTACATATATGCTATAAAGTAGTGCTAGTACATAAGCACACCTTCTTCTTTAAACAAAATATGAATCTCTCAAAATTTATCCGCCAAAGTACTTCACTTTCTGCAATTATCGAATCATCTTCATCAACTTCTAAGGTTTCATGTTTTCGCTGGGAAAATGATAAGATAATTAGGAGATGAACAAAGTAACACATCTGATACATATTTTCAAAGTGTACCAAAATAGAATGAAAGCTAATGATTCATGTTTTAAAGCTCCCATACAAAGGCAAATACAATATAAATTCTAACAAAAAAGGAAAACATCTAGTCCCAAACACGGTGAACCACAATGATGGCGCATGGCTATTATCTCAGAAAATAAGAAATATTGCAACTCAAAAAGGGGGGGAAAAGACATGTCCATAGTTTGGTGGATTCTAATGAGGACTACATGATCCTCAGTAGGACTAAATAAGTAAATCTACACCACAATATTTATGTAGGAAAAGTTTAAGCTCAAAATAAGAAAGTAGTTTGGATAACAAAAACTATGCTCATCTGGATCTATATCAAACTCAAATGTGTTATCTGGAGCAAATTTAAGCCAAAAAACAGGTCCAGCACTAATTTTGGTCTATGTATCACCTAGACCATGCAGTTCCAATTTGTTGATCAAACAATCATAGTTTTCATTAGCAAATAACCTAGAAAGCTAGAACACCATGTTTGCCTTTTCTACTTTAATAACAATAGGAAAGCAGAAACAGGATCAGCATTTACACTTTACTATCGCAATAGCATGACACCACCGTGTTGCAACATGATGATCATAACTGAACAACGCATAATACCTTATTACCAGCAACAGCATGATGGCCATCTTTTGCACTCGATGACCCGTCCATGAAGTATGGTATCTCAGAAAATCTTTCAGCGTCAGATAGAGCTGCAGTACAGACAACTTTCTGCTCAAGTGAAAGAACCGCCTCAACAGTCTGTCTCAAAGATAAATTTGTCAGTTCACCCAGACAACCAACATGTATATTTTTATAACATATAACAAGATCAAGACCTTGACATGAGGTTACAACAAAGACTACAAACCAGTTAAACATGAAAAATGTAAGGGCAAGGTACATATTCATCAACAGCACAGAACCAAAACAAGATGTGCAATTCATTATCATGAGGGAGAAACAGTGTGCTATTTCTTTCCATCCCTGCCCTACCATTCTTCAACCACTGATCGCAAATTTGCTTCAAATGAATTAGCTTTAGGCTGTGAGTAGGCTAGTCATTTTTTTCAATCCCTACACAATACAAGTCCAAACTCACAAAAATTAAGGCACTAAATCTAAGACATTCCATTATATCTCACCTTGCAAGTCCCTATCAAATGCTCTCTCTATTAAGGTAATAAAACAACACACACCAAGAAATAGAATATTACTGTGAAACAAAAGGACTGTGAAATAGAATATGATCAAATTCTAAAAAGTACAGAGTAATATCCATAATGGTGAATAAGGAACGAAAGTGGCGTACTTTAGGAGCCCGTTTCCTTGTGGATGTAGGTTGTTCAACCGCAAGAGGATCAAAAAAAGGTTCTGGTTTTGGGCAACGTTCCACATAATGCGCATAGACAAGTTTGTTGAAGTTCATTCGTACTTCTTCCCTTGTTGGTAAGGGGCTGTCTGAAACATTTACAGAGCCATTAATGGGAAGGATAACGTTGAAAATGTTATGGCTAAAAGGCGAAAGTTTATGCAACAAAGAAAGCAAACATTATCATAAAAAAGAGCAAAGAATGGTCATATAACCACATCAACAAAAATACCAACCTTCTGATACTTTAAATATTGTTCGCTCCACAAGTTGCTCAAATGTTAGCCTACCATTCTGAAGTAATCCTTCGAGAAGAACTTCTGACTGTGAGTTGCAAAACATCATCAAAAAGCTAACTATGACTAAATATGTTGGGACCTAAAGTTACAACAAGTGCTTCTTTTTTACAAAGAATAAAATGAAATGAATGACAATTTCAGTGGTTCAAGTAGTGCATTGACTAAAGAGAAGTTGATGTTAAGAGTTATAACCATGTCTCTTAATTCTATTATAGTCTTATCAACTGTCACAAACCAATAATTGATACTGTAGTTAGCAAATCACAAAAGAGCATAACCAATTAAATCGAACATTTAGGATAGGCATCACAGGTTGCACTTTCTAACTCCAAGGTTAACTGATTAATTAGACCATATATGATCAATATTGGTGAACAAAATGCTTTCTAACACTTATTATAACTCACAAGTTTAGGATGCAAACAAGACACAATATCTTGAACATACTCAACCTTTACGAGTAGGGACATGTCAGGCCAGATCAGCAGGAGGGACGATGCAGCAACATTAGTTTACATAGGTTGTTAGTTAGATTGGGTTTCCATATCTAGGTTGTGATTTTTTAAATAATAATATTTTAATAGATCTAGATCATAATGTGCCCCTCAGCGTTGTCTTTGGGTGCCATCGAGCATATGCCATTCTCAAGTGTTCTGTTAAAAAAATATTCACCCTCGAAGACTCTCAATCCTCTAATACAGCACAGCCCCCTAAGCAGGCCATAACACTATAACAGGACAATGTCGAATGCAAACTACCCAGTTAGAAGTTTAGAACAGCTCCCTCTAATATGAATGTGTCAATGTTATTGACAATGTCAAGTGCAATTGTGCAAACTACCCAAGGCACCAGATCTGACTAATGGTGCACATTCTAGCTTGACCTGACAATCTTCAGTGTAGCACTAAGAAACTCCATTGGCCCATACCACTACTCTGGAACATTAAGCAAGGTGAAGATGCATCTATCAAACCACCACATCTACCTACCTTTTACTCCATACTGACTTCAGCAATTAGAGAAAAACTGTCACAACTGATTACACCAGTTTCGATTTTAGGGTCTGTTTGGATCATAGAGCTGAAGGGCAGGCTGATGCAGTGGTGAGAGTTATCTCACTGAGGCACTAGGTCGCGGGTTGGAAACAGCCTCTCTGCATTTGCGCGGAGAAGGCCTGTCTCGGTTTATCCCTTCTCTAGACCACACTCATATTGAAGCCTCCGACACTGGGTCTGCCCTTTGGATCCCTAAAAATTAGCCCATCTTGTGAAATTAGAATAAACAGGAGGTAGTTATAGCCTAATAAGGACTAATGGACTCTAACCACCAACTAGCCATCACTAGCTCTTATTAGCTCAGATTTTGCCTATGTTTAGTCTTTCTAATTGGTATCAAAAAAATATGAGCTAATTGTTGTCCCCATGTATCCAAATAGGCCCTTCAAATATAACAGCATAAACAAAATGATTGCAACCAAACTTATACAAACTACCTCAGGAATATCCACACGGACGACGGAAAGGAACTTTGAGAAGCGCAGCCGGTGCAGAACATTGTCGAAGATGGCCAGGTAGAGCGTCACTGTCCTATCGCCAGCCCCTGCAAGCCGCCCAATAGTGGCATCAAATTCTGATAGCGCACTAAATCAGATGCTATAAGCAAGGTTCGCAGAGAGGCTTGCCTCTGGGGCTTGTGTAGGCCTGAACGCAGTTGTGCTGAATGAGAATGAGGAGGGAGTTCTTCACCTGCCCGGGCGAGAGTTCGAGGCGGCGGACGATATCCTGCAACGACAGCGCGCCGTGGCGCAGAAGGCAGCCACACACTTTCTGTGGAAGAAAGGATTGGGCTGGCGAGTGTTAGGGAGAGCGTGCGAGGAACGGCGGGGAGGGGAGAAGGAGGGGATGGAAGCGGGCTTACGGATACGATAGGACCGAAATGGTCGGAGATGATGTTAACTGCGAGGAGGATGCCGTGCTGCGACACCATGGCGGCGCGCCGGCGGCGACGAGGGAGGCGCTGGGTTCGGGTGCGAGATAGCGGCGGGCGACGGTGGACAGGTGGGATGGGAAATTGATGCCAACGAGGGGAGCGTGTTGGAGGAGACGGTATGGGGCACGCAAAGGCGCGCGCGGCGGCGGCGGCGGCGGCGGGGAGGAGGAGGAAGAGGCGCGCGTGCGTTGTCGTCCGCTCTGCCACCAACTGTCCAACTGTGCGCCGGGTCGGGAGAGCGCTGGCCCGGGTGAGCGCGTTCCAAACGAGCCGAAAAAATTCACGGGGCCCATTTCCACGGTGGGTTTTAGCCAAGGGGAAATGCCCAATTTTTTCCTACCGAGAATTGGGCTCCCAAACTAGCCCTCATTTCTATAGCACGGGCTGGTTTTTGGCGCATGAGCAGAAGTGCAGAACGTTCTCAGTGCTGGCCGGTTAGGGATGTACAGTAGACAGTACCTGTCGTTTTGGCTTGTGGTAGACTGGTAGTAGATGGGATGGGACATGGTCTGTCGTTACAGGTAGCCTCATCATCAGTCCAGGTCCAGCACTCGAACTGCCATGTCAAACCAGCCCTAAACCCAAGTAGCAAACGCTCGATGAATGAACCACCACCACCACTCGAGTAAAATTAAGTTATTACTCAAATTTCTGTCTTTGCTTTTCTGATTGGTGTATTTTGTTCATTTCCGTTGGCGGTCTATGTGCTATTCAACAAAACCAAGTCCGAGACATATCAAGAGAAGTGGAAACAATAAATGTTCAACTTTTTAAGTATTGATAGCACTGTCTGCAACTTAATTTTTAGTTTTTCAAGTCCACACAGAGCTTAATGAATAATGATTGGTCAAGCTCTTTATGAGATTTTAGGAGAACTTCATGAGAATTCAGTCGAACACACATTATGTGCCACTGACCAGCATAGAGATGGTAATGGAAACCCGATCCTCGATTTCGCGGAGAATTCCTCTATTTAAAGGATGGGATAGAGAAGTTTTTCCCCACGGAAAAATAAACGGGAATCTCTTCCTCCGACGGGTAAACGAGGATGGCAACAGGAAAGCATTCCCTATCCTGTTCCACGCGGAGATCCGTTAAACTTATACGTAATGATCTTTTCATGTACTAGCTAATGATAAAAATAAATAATTATCTTATCAAAAGATTACTCATTGTATAAATGTGTTCATTTTAATATACACGTAATGATTTTTTACATCTAACAATGTGTATAAGTGACAGTGTTTATATTAATAAAAATATCTTAATTGTAATTTAAGCGGTGACAGGATCACCATCGGAAACGGGGATAGAAAAGAAATATCTTCCGCAAGCGTTTGTGAATATCTCCACGGAGAATTTGTTTAGTCACAAGGATAAAGAGCTATTCCCCAACGATAAATTCTCCATTGCCATCCCTAGTTGTACAGTACCACCTAATAATACTTCCTTGACACAAACCGTTTCTTGTACAGTAAAATGCCTGTCTACTCATCAAAGAATCTGATTATAACATGCATAAGCATAACAATACATGTACGTCGCACATTTTCGTTTTTGTGAGACAATGATACAATGTAAATAAACCTCCACAAGGGATATGATATGGTATGGTACTCGTCATCAAAACCGCAGTTGGGAAGAAGCCTTATTTCCATGGATGCTATCACCCTTCTAACATGACAAACTACAACTACGTTCGCCCAACACCGATTCTGTCCAGCCATGCCTGTGACCGATACAATCTGGATGCCTGTCTTTGCGCATGCATGCTGCAGGTGCAACCATAAACAAAATTTTCATTTGGGATGTGGTTTTGGCTTTGAGCTAGGCTCACATTATATATGGGAAAAGAAGAGACACCACTAAGGGGCGGTTCGTGCCACCGCCTGTAAATCCTCCGAAGCATCAGCAGTCTGGAAGTAATCTTGCAAGGCGAGGATCTCGATCGACTTGTTCTTCAAGCTCTTGATGGCATCGATGGAGGCCCGTGCACCGTCCACGGTCGTGGTGATCGGCACCTTGTAAGCGAGGGCAAGCCGACGAAGCTGGAGGCCGTCTTTGGAGTCGAGAGCGTCGCCCGAGCTTGTTATCACCATGATCTGTATCTGGCCATTCTTCAGCATATCTCTGGCATTTGGCCGCCCCTCATGGATTTTTAGTACCGGCTCCACCGGGACGCCCTCGAGCTGGAGCACTTTGGCTGTTCCAGACGTGGCGACGATGCTGAAGCCAAGCTCCCGGAACCCACGCCCGATCTCAGCAAGGTGCCGTTTCGTCAGATCATTCAGGCTAAGGAACACGGTGCCGCTTAGGGGGAGCTTCTGTCCCGCAGCAATCTGCGCCTTTGCAAAGGCACCGGAGAACTCGTAGTCGATGCCCATCACCTCCCCGGTGCTGCGCATCTCTGGTCCGAGGAGAATGTCACACCCTTGAAATTTCTCGAACGGAAGAACAGCCTCCTTAACAGACACGTGCTTAGGAATCACTTCTTCAGTGAACCCAAGCTCTGGCAGGGTCACACCAGACATCACCAGTGATGCATACTTGGCTAGCGGATGGCCGATCGCCTTGGATACAAAAGGGACTGTGCGTGATGCACGAGGGTTTGCCTCAAGTAAGAACACATCACCAGAAGTGGATATAGCATACTGACAGTTCATTAGTCCGCACACATTCAGACACTTTGCTAGCTTGGTGGTCCATGAACGGATGACTTCTAGGCACTTGGCTGAGACTGTTCTAGTGGGAAGAGAACATGCTGAATCGCCTGAATGTATGCCAGCTTGCTCGATATGCTCCATAATTCCACCAATCACAACATTCCCAGCTGTGTCAGCCAATGCATCAACATCAATTTCAACTGCATCAATCAGATATTTGTCCACTAAAACAGGCCTTTCTGGATCTACTTGCACTGCAGTCGCAAGGTACTTGATCAGCTTTTCATCGTTGTACACAATCTCCATTGCCCGTCCACCAAGAACATATGACGGACGGACCACAACAGGGTAGCCTATTTCTGAGGCAATTGCCAATGCATCAGACTCACTTCTTGCAATCCCTCCCTTTGGCTGTTCAATTCCAAGCTCCTCAAGAATTGCATTAAATCTTTTTCTGTCCTCAGCAGCATCAATGGAATCTGGTGATGTTCCCCATATCTTCACATTACCAGTGCCTGAAGCAGAAACCATTTTGTTCTCCTCTATGTACTGTTGGATAGGCAGCGCAAGCTTTAATGGAGTCTGCCCTCCAAATTGCACAATTATACCATCTGGGCGCTCTAAATCAAGGACATTTAATACATCCTCAACTGTCAGTGGCTCAAAGTACAAACGATCACTGGTATCATAGTCAGTAGAGACTGTCTCAGGATTGGAGTTCATCATAATAGTCTCGTATCCAGCCTATAAAGAGATAAAAGAGCAAAACATTAGTGCCAAAACAGCCATACAGAAAAATACAGGGCCATACAATTGAATGCATTTGACTAAGAAAATTCACAATTTCTCACAAACAATCTAGAACTGAGGAAAAAGATTACTGAAACAGGATGGGAATAAATGATGCAAAAAAACAAACCTCTCGAAGTGCAAATGATGCATGGCAACAGCAGTAATCAAACTCAATGCCCTGGCCTATGCGATTTGGCCCACCACCCAATATCAGCACCTTCTTCTTATTGGTTGGAGCTGATTCACATTCGTACTCATAGGAAGAATACATGTAGGGCGTGTTGGCTTCAAACTCAGCAGCGCAAGTATCAACACGTTTATATGACGGAGTGACGCCTAATGCCAAACGTCTTGATCTCACATCACTTTCTGATGAGGAAGTTGCAAATGCAATCTGCTTGTCACTGAATCCCCTCCTCTTCACTTGATAAAAGTCATCCTTTGACAATTGATCTAGGCTTCTTGATAAAAGGAACTGCTCAACATCCACTAGTTCCCTGAGCTCTGTAAGAAACCATTTGTCAATGAAGCTAATTTCGTGGATATCTTCGACCCTCATGCCTTTCTTGAAAGCTGCATAGATAGCATGGATACGATCTGGATTAGGTACCCGCAAGCTATATTTTATCTGTTCCCAGTCCCAGTCAAGTTCCTTGATAGGGCCACAACCCCATCCCGCAAAACCAGTCTCCAGTGAGCGGACAGCTTTCTGGAAGGACTCCTGGAAGGTACGCCCCAGTGCCATCGCCTCACCAACAGACTTCATCTGTGTGGTTAATATTGGCTCAGAGCCAGGGAATTTCTCAAAAGCAAAGCGTGGTATCTGCATAGTAAATGCCAGGTAGATTAGAAAAGCATATCAGATTAGCTCTGCTAGAAGCGCACGTGCAAATTCCAAATGATAAAAAACACCAAGAAGATATAAATATACATTTGTATAACTGAACAAGAAATATGTCTAGAATGGATGTAAGCAATTAGAAAAACCGACCATTCCAAACTTTGAATGTCTAGGAGGAAACTGAATAGCAGAGTAATATGCTGTGGATATGCAAGATGATGCTGAGAAGATAGCAATGAGATCTAGAGCAATTCACAGGTAAAGACAATGTGACTAGTCTCAGGTATACTTTAAAGAGAAGGTAGAAAATAGTCAACATACAGATCTCCACGATATGCACATAACATTAAAAAAATATTGATTGTAACGCTTATGCCCCTTCTATCGACAAATACATACATGAACAAGAAAATGTTACTCTTGCTTGAATTTGGAGACAACAAAGCAAAACTGGGGAAAATCGTACTAAACAGACTATAACTGACAAATGCATGCCTTCAGAAAGCTACTGACTTTGCCTTTTATTATACATGATATAAACAACCACTGTTGTATATAAACTAGTAGGTATATATCAGAGCATATACCACTTTAATTCAGTCTACCAACACGCTGAATAGTCAGCCAACGCATGAAGAGAAGGATAGGTAATAGAACAGACTTATTCTGTTCAATTACTTTGCTATCATACTTGCGAAATCAACCATTGCCAGTGGATAGGTGACAACTGACAAGGAGTGAGGAAAGGAATACAGAGAAGTAAAATATATACTGCAGATGCATATTTGCGGAAAAAACTTCATTTGCGCAACTAAGAAAGCTGAGAAACTGAGATTGAAATGATACCTTTGTGACCACATAATCAATGGAAGGCTCGAAGCTAGCAGGAGTCTTCTTGGTAATATCATTGGGAATCTGGTCCAGAGTGTAGCCTACTGACAGCTTTGCAGCCATCTTGGCTATGGGAAACCCTGTCGCCTTTGAGGCAAGTGCGGACGACCTGGACACCCTGGGATTCATCTCGATGACCATCACCTCCCCATCTGCAGGATTGACCGCGAATTGCACATTGGAACCACCACACTCCACACCAATCTCACGGATGATGGCCACCGAGTAGTCCCTAAGCCTCTGGTACTCCTTGTCCGTGAGTGTCTGCGCAGGCGCGACGGTGATGGAGTCCCCCGTGTGCACGCCCATGGGATCAATGTTCTCGATGGAGCAGATGATGACGACATTGTCAGCCATGTCGCGCATGACTTCCAGCTCGTACTCCTTCCAGCCGAGCAGCGACTTCTCGACGAGCACCTGCTGAGTGTGCGACGCGGTAAGGCCGGCCCTGCATATGTCCTCAAACTCGGCCCTGTTGTAGGCGATGCCTCCGCCCGTGCCACCGAGAGTGAAGGCCGGACGAACAATGAGCGGGAACTCCCCGATGTCCTCAGCGATGGTGAGGCACTCCTCCAGCGTGGTGCCGATGCCGGAGGGCGGCGTCTGGAGGCCGATGCGGTCCATGGCCTGCTTGAAGAGCTGCCTGTCCTCGGCGGCGCGGATGGCGGGGAGGGAGGCCCCGATAAGGCGCACCCCGAGGCGGTCGAGCGCGCCCGAGTCGGCAAGCGAGACCGCTAGGTTGAGCGCGGTCTGGCCGCCCATGGTGGGGAGCAGCGCGTCGGGGCGCTCGGCGTCGATGATGCGCTCGACGAGCGTCGGCGTCATGGGCCCTATGTAGGTGCGGTGGGCGAGCCCCGGGTCGGTCATGATGGTGGCCGGGTTGGAGTTGACGAGCACCACCTCGTAGCCCTCCTCCACCAGCGCCTTGCACGCCTGCGTGCCGGAGTAGTCGAACTCGCACGCCTGCCCGATGACGATGGGCCCCGCGCCGAGGATCATGATCTTCTTTACGCCCGAGAGGCCCCCGGCCTTGGTCGGCGCGGCCGGGAAGCGGCGCACCGTGACGGCGGCGTCGCCATCGGTGGAAGCGCGCACGGAGATGGCGGCGGCGCGGCGGCGGCGGGCGGGGCAGCGCGCGGAGCAGACGCGCGGGTGCGAGCCGAGGCGGCGGGCCTGGGAGTGGGAGGGGCGGAGCTGGGACGGGGTGTAGAGCGAGGTGGCCATGGCGGCGCAAGGAGTGTTTGGATGGGCAGTAGGAGGGGCAGAGGGATGAAAAAAGTAGGGTTTTTAGTAGCGCGGCGGATTAGGGGTAGCCCCCAGGCCCCAGGGTTTAGATGATTAGTTTAATTCAGCCCCGCCATGGCCAGATTCTCTATCCGAACTTGATAGTACAGTGCGACTGTTCTAGCATCGAACTAGAATTCCGACCAGGAACAACATCTGAATTTGTAATGGGAAGCTACTAACTCCGTATTTTTGCCAGTAGTTTGTTTTTGAATAAAACCGTGACAAATAAAAAGAAGTATTTTACAACAAATTTCCACCAACTTTTGGATCAGACAAAAGTTGGAGAAACGGACTGCCAAAGCCTCAGTCCTCTGTTTTTTCCTTTATGATTATTACCAAAGATTACGGCAGGTTTGCAGAATAGTGGACAAGAAAGGTAGACGGAGTCGAAGACCAAGCTTTTTATCCTCCTCCCAGATGACGACAAGGCTGAGAATAGTTTAAGATAAGATCTCCATGATCATGGGTTGGGCTGAAAACGAAACGACATGCTGCACACTAATTGCTCCACTCATGTCTCCGCAAACGCTAATAGCTTAACAAAGGCTTCGAGAAAACTGAAAACTTCAGTAAATTTTGCTCGTATGCCGAACGTGGGACAAAACAACTCTTCAGACCTTGTTTGCAGCAAGAACAGAGAGATTAAAATCCACTTGTGTCAGGTGGTAATTAGGGGCACCCAAATTATTCCCCAAGGACGCACTCAGGAGAAGTAAAAATATAACCTCAACGAGAAGCAGCCGAGGTACCTCCTAAACTGAGGCCTCTTGCCTCGCCCGAAGTCACCACCATTCTGTCCGTCTCACTCGAGCTGATCTCAGACAGATAAGACAAAAGCGCCCAAAATAGGTGGGGAACACTCACATTTAATGTGCATATCTACCCCACGCCGCGACGGCAGGAGCACAGTGGCTAGCAAAACAACAGCCATATCCGGGCGCAACAGCATGATTACGCCTCTGCCACACTACGAGCACGCCGCCTACATCCCCTGATGGGACATCTAATACGACGGATGAAGCAGACCGGCCCTCGGGCGCAAATCTCCACATCGCCCGACGCTGAATTCAGCCCTCGGGAACAATCTCTGGCTCGCCCGACGCTGAGTTCGGCCTCGGGTAATTTCTCCACCTCGCCCGAGCTCGACCTCGGCTATCTGCTCCACCACGAATCCCGTGCACGGCCACTCCGCCGACTATAGCACACGTCAAGGGATGGCTCAACCGACGTCTCGGGAAGACTCCCGCCTCGCCCGAGCAGGGCTCTGACCTCGATAAACGCAGCAAAGAATCGCGATGTCACCCCACGCAAGGACGCTGACGCACTCCGTAAGCAAATCTTTTGCCCATACCCCGGCGCTGTTACAACAACTACGGTATGGGCAATCCCTCCCCGGGGGGCTCGCGCGTACGGCCACCCCCTGAAAGGGAATTAGGCTTACACCTATTTCCTAATTGATTTTGGTGGTTAAATTGTCCAACACAAATAATTGAACTAACTAGTTTGCTCTAGTCTATAAGTTATATAGGTGACAAAGGTTCACACTAAGCCAATAAAAGGACCAAGAAAAGGGTTCAACAAAGAGAGCAAGGGATAACCGAAGTGTGCCCTGGTCTGGCGCACCGGATTGTCCGGTGCGCCACCGGACAGTGTCCGGTGCACCAGGGGACTCCAAGCTGAACTCTTCACCTTCGGGAATTCTCAGAGGCGCTTCGCTATAATTCACCGGACTGTCCGGTGCCCCAGGGGAGAGCGTCTTTGAACCCGCCAGCTTCGGGAATCCGCTCCGCTAAAATTCACCGGACATGTCCGGTGCACACCGGACTGTCCGGTGAGCCAGCGGAGCAACGGCTACTTCGCGCGCAACGGTCGACTGCAACGCATTAAATGCGCGCCGGCGCGCGCAGAGGACAGAGCACGCGCGGGTGGCACGCCGGACAGTTTACAGGACTTGTCCGGTGCGCCACCGGACAGCCAGGCGGGCCCACAAGACAGAGCTCCAACGGTCGGAACCCAACGGCCAGGTGACGTGGCTGGCGCATCGGACAGTGTCCGGTGGCGCACCGGACTGTCCGGTGTGCCATGCGACAGCAGCCTTCACCAAACGGCTAGTTTGGTGGTTGGAGCTATAAATACACCCAACCACCCCACATTCAAGTCATCCAAGTTTTCCACCTTCTAACTACTTACAAGAGCTCTAGCTTTCAATTCTAGACACAACCAAATAGATCAAATTCTCTCCCAATTCCACACAAGGCTTTAGTGATTAGTGAGAGAGATTTGTTGTGTTCATTTGAGCTCTTGCGCTTGGATTGCTTCCTTCTTTCATTCTTTCTTGCGAACAACTCAATTGTAACCAAGGCAAGAGACACCAATTGTGTGGTGGTCCTTGCAGGGAAGTTTGTTCCCGTTTGATTGAGAAGAGAAGCTCACTCGGTCTGAGGTACTGTTTGAGAGAGGGAAAGGGTTGAAAGAGACCCGGTCTTTGTGACCACCTCAACGGGGAGTAGGTTTGCGAGAACCGAACCTCGGTAAAACAAATCCTTGTGTCACACCCTTTATTCGCTTGCGATTTGTTTTACGCCCTCTCTCGGACTCGTTCTTATTTCTAACGCTAACCCGGCTTGTAGTTGTGATTAAGTTTGTAAATTTCAGATTTGCCCTATTCACCCCCCCTCTAGGCGACTTTCACCCCCTCGACCTCTGCCTCGGCTATCAGCAGGAAACCAGCGGATACAAGTCAACCATTCAGTGTACCATCACGTTGGCTTACAGTGCGCCAAGACATCTCCCCTTTGAATACAACGACTCCAGGCTTCACAGCATACATCTCCTTCATGTATAAATAGGGTAGTGGAGTTCTTCCAAAGGAGACAGACAGACAGACAAGCAAGACACACAGGCGAACACTCAGTCGTTCTCCACTAAGTCTTAGGATATTGGCACTTGCCTCAATCAGTTCCATGAACTTGGGGACTTACCCTCTCCCGTTGTGCTTGTAATCCCTACTACAGGCACTCAGGTGCGAGTAATATAAGCATCATCCCCCCTTTGCTGGAAGTAGGGATTTGCATTACCCGAACGAGGATAAATTGCTTGTGTCAACTCGCACACCATCTAGACTCTGTCCACGCGGCATTATTTACTAGTTGGTTAGGACACTTAGTCCGAACACCGACAGTTGGCGGGCCAGGTACGGCGTGTCGCGTGAAACATTTTCAGTTCCCGCCAAGAAACCCTCGAGAACCTCAAGAAGCTCCTCTCCAACGCACCCATCGTGGTGCCTCCTGCCGAAGGGGAACCCCTCTTACTCTACGTGGCAGCAACCACCCAGGTGGTCAACGCCGCGATCATAGTAGAAAGAAAGAAGGAAGGATATGCCTTGCAGGTTTCAGAGGCATGTATACTTCATCAGCGAGGTATTGTCCGAGACAAAGATACGCTACCCAAAAGTCCAGAAGATGGTGTACACGGTAGTCCTAGCTCGGCGGAAGTTTTGTCACTATTTCGAGTCTCATCCCGTGATGGTGGTGTTGTCCTGCCCTCTGGGGAAAATCATCCTAAATAGGGAAGCCTCGGGCAGGGTAGCCAAGTGGGCGGTCGAACACATGGGAGAAACTCTCTCGTTCGCCCCTAAGAAGGCCATCAGCCCATCAAGTCCTAGGCCCTGGCTGACTTTCTAGCGGAATGAACCGATACCTATTTGCGAATGGCTCCAATCCAGGCCAAGCTATGGACCATGTACTTCGACGGATCATTGATGAAAATCGGGGCAGGCACCGGATTGTTCTTCATCTCACCCCTCAGCGTACATTTGCGATACGTCGTACGACTCCACTTCGCTGCGTCCAACAACGTCGCCGAGTATGAAGCCCTGGTCAATGGTCTGTGCATCGTCATCGAACTGGGAGTCAGGCGCTTCGACGTTCGAGGGGACTCCTAGCTCGTCATTGTTTAGGTGATGAAGAACTCGAGCTGCCATAACGCGAGGATGGAAGCCTACTGCGAAGAAGTTCGGCGCCTCGAAGATAAATTCTTTGGCCTGTATCTCAACCATGTCGCACGTCGGTACAGCGAGGTAGCAGATGAACTAGCAAAGATCGCATTGGGACGGACCATGGTCCCCCCGAACGTTTTTGCTAGGGACATCTACAAGCCCTCGGTGATGCTCAGGGAGGTGTCCAAACTCGCCCCCACGATGATACACCCCCATTTGACGGGTTCGAGGCCATGCAAATCAACGATAATAGTGACAGGGCTGCCCCAGCCACGAACTGGAGGATGCCTTACCTAGAGTACCTCCTCCTAGGGGAGCTCCCTCTAGGGAAGGCCGAGGCCCGACGCCTCACCCACCGAGCAAAAACTTTTGTGCTGATAGGAGACGAGAGGGAGTTGTACCGACACAACCCTTCGAGAATACTCCAACAATGTATACCTATCACCCAAGGACATGAGCTATTGGGAGAAATCCACTCGGGGCCTTGCGGGCACCACGCGGCACCCCAAACCCTCATCGTCAATGTCTTCAGGTAAGGGTTTTACTGGCCAACCACGATAGCTGATGCTATTAGGATCGTGCGGTCCTACCGAGGATGCCAGTTCTACGCGAAGCAAACGCATACGCCACCCCAGGCCCTATAGATGATCCCAATAATGTGGTTGTTCGCGGTATGGGGGTTAGACCTTGTCGATGCTCTACAGAAGGCACTCGGGGGGCTTTACGCACCAGATGGTCGCCATCGACAAATTCTCCAAGTGGATCGAGGTCCGACCCCCATGCCAATATCAAATCCGAGCAGGCAGTCGCATTCTTCACGGACATTATTCATCGCCTCGGAGTCCCCAATTCAATCATCATAGTCAACAACACCCAATTCATAGGGAAAAATCCTTGTCTTCTGCAGCGACCACCACATCTGTGTAGATTGGTCGGCGGTGGCTCATCCGAGGTCCAATGGGCGTGTGGAATGTGCCAATGACATGATCCTGCAGGGCCTCTAGGCGAGGATCTTCAATGATCTGAATGAGTTCGGCAGGCGGTGGCTCGTCGAGCTACCCTCGATGATCTAGAGACTGAGGACTACTCCGAGCCAAGCCACGGGGTTCACACCGTTCTTCTTTTTCTATGGGGCCAAGGCTATCTTACCCACTGACCTAGAGTACGGTTCCCCGAGTCTACAAGCATACAGCGAACGCAACAATCAAGTTAGCCGTGAAGATTCGCTTGACCAGCTAGAGGAAGCTCGGGACGTAGCACTTCTTCATTCCCCCAAATACCAATAGTCCCTTCGGCACTACCACGAAAGGTGTGTCCGACCTCGAGGGTTCCAAGAAGGCAACATGGTGCTTCGGTTACGACAAGACAACCAAGGGCATCACAAGCTCACTCCTCCTTGGGAAGGACCCTTCATCATCGCCAAGGTGCTGAAGCTAGGAACATACAGGCTCTGTAACGAGGAAGGAGAAGTCTACAATAATGCGTGGAATATAGAACAACTACGTAGCTTTTATCCCTAGGCATGCAGGCATAATTGTACTATGTTCTCTTTGATTAATAAAGAATAGCTCTCAAGAGAGGCTCGGTCTTGCTTTCAAAACCGAGCCTCCCTCGAGGGCTAGCAGGGGGAACCCCTCCTCTATGTTGTTTTTCCTCTCAATTTTGAAAAACGAACACGCTTCGTAGCCTCGCCCTAGTCGTAATGTGAATCCCATCTAAGGAAAGATAGTCGAGCCGCAGGAACACCTATGCCTCAAGGATATGGTTTCCTCACTCATTATTCCCTCCCTAAAGGGTAACTCACATTCTAAAAGGGAACACCGCAGTAGGGCTAAAACAATAGGCACAAAACAGCGAAAATAACCACACAGCAAACAACCAAAACTTTATATTCAGAGTCGACCGAGTCCTTACCACAATTTACAAAATTCCAAAAATCCCTGCAGGACGATGACCAGGTCTACGCGAAGGAGGTCCAGCAGGAGGTACGACAGCGGTTGGTGACTGGGGAGGCGGAACCGCCTCAACTTCGAAGTGACGGGCCAACGAAGTCCCCGGTCCCTCGATGGCGTCGTTCAGCCTCCGCATCTCAGCATCGGCGAGCTTGGGCTCGTCGGCGAGAACATAGCCCTCGCACACCGGCTCGAGGTTGATCTCGTAGTGGGACGCGATCACGACCAGCGCTCACTTCACCCCGAGGTGGACGACGCCGTGGGGTTTTCCCTTACGTAGCCACTTAGGGCTTGCATACGGGGCCGTGGAAGTCCACCCTGAGGGACATCCACCATGTCGAGGTCCTAGAAAAGCTCTGCCACCGCATCGGTCAGCTCCCTTGGCTTAGTCCCCTTCTGCTCCACGATCTGGGATAGAGTCCGAGAGGTCTGGGCTGCGGCCTCCAGATCATTCTCAAGGCCTGGAAAGAGGAGGAGGAAGTCAAACTGTGGCTAGGAAAGGAGATTGAACCCAAAATACAAAACAAGGCTTCGGTTAGATACCTCATATCCGGGCGTTCAAGGCCCGGCCCTCAGATCGTTCGTCCTCTAGGGACTTGGAGAGGGAGTCTACGCAGAGGGAAGCTTTGTCCCTCTCCACCGTCACCGCCTGAAGGTTTTCCTTCACCTGTCGCATCTCATCCTCATGACGGTCCGCCTACGCCTTTAGGTCGCTGACTTCGTCCCTCAACCGACGGATGCTCTCGCGATCAGCCACACCCTCTTCCTTCATCCCCTTGCACCGGGACATCAAGTCTGCCACTTCGGCGCTCCTCCATGCCAACTGCTCATTGGAACGGAGCAGAGCAAGCCAATGGCGCTGCAGCGTGGCCCAGACGTCCCGTTCACGGTGAACGAAGATGGACTTGGACATCGACCTCGTCATTCGCTCCTACAGGAGGAGGAAAACTCTTGTCATCACACTGCGAAGGGACAAAGAATTCCTAAAACGAAAGGAGGCAACACCCTTACCTGGGTCGCCACCCTCATCTCGGCCAATAGCTCCCGCTCCTTGAGGTCGTCGAGGATGAAGTACGGACCACCCTCGGTGGACATCCACACCACAGTCGGCCCTCCCCATATCGAGGGGTCCGGCGCGGCGTGGATGAGGTCACCGCTACCCCCTGAGAGAAAAGGCTCAATGATGATCTCGTCGCCGAGCAGCCCCCCGCCGAGCACCATCTCGGGTGTATCCGAGGGACCGGCTTCCTCGGCGCGCCACGTCCCCAAGCTCGGCGCAACTTCAGGGGTGTCAGGGATGGCGCATAGGAGGTCAGAGACCGTGGGCGACGCTGCACCCGACGCAGCATCCCCCGCCTCCGCCTCATCCCTAGAGAATACGGTGATGGCCTCCATTGGTGAAGTAGGGTGCGCGGGAACCACCTTGGCCGCGGCGGTGCCGGGCTGGACCGACGCCCCAGGAGCGGGCTCGGACACCTCAGCGCCCTCCTAAGGTATCCCCTGGGTAGAATGGGGGCGGGACGAGGCCCCTGTGGACGTCCCAGCACCGCGCTTCACCGCTTTGGTGGTAGTAAAGGTTGGTGCGTGGGCTCGGCGTTTGGAGCTAAGGACAAGACGACAGTCAGAGAAAATGTCACACCCGGGTTTAAGTGATAAAGTCGGGTGCGTCTCATATGTGCGCCAAAGAAGAACATCATATATAATGGCATAGTGTATAGAGATAAATGTCACAAGTATCATTATATATTACATAGTGAAAGTCTTACAAAAAAAATGATAACGATAAAATGAACTAAATATTATTCCTTGGCGCCATCAAGCTGACTAGGAGACTCCACCTAGATCAACTCGTACTCCTCATTATATGGCTCCTCTTGGGCCACCTGATCTTCATCTGTGAGGGGTTTATATATCGCAAGAGTGAGCTCACAAAAGATCATAGTTCAACAAGTTATGGGGAATAATGTGCATGAACTCACCAAAGGTGGGAGCTCATGTGAAGTGTAAGGCTGAACAACAAATAAGGGTTAAAGCTGAGCATTGCTTTTAATAAGTTGGTCAAATTTTATTAGCAGTTACTAAATGTAAGTAATTACCAAACCAGAGTAATAAATAGATCAAAATAAAAAAAACCACAATGTGATGCAAATGACAAATTGAATTCAATTCCATAAATTAATCATGTGAGTGTCCTAGCCGCTCATGACCGTGAACACGACTGATATACCAGTTTTTCACTCTGCAGAGATTGTGCATATTTACCCACAAGTCATGTTATCGATCTGCCAAGGGATCACGACTTCCCGTACACCTCTACCAAGGAAGTGAGACAAGGTAACACTACGAGGCCTTTACAAAGTTCCACTAGCTTCAGAAAATCTGCTACAGTTTATAGGAAGCTCTAATGCAGGGATCCCTCGCCTGACCGCCATCGCAGCAAAATCAACCCAAGGACCTCCCTACACTGACCACTCCCCTACTGCCCTTGCCCCTTTCGGGTAAGGTAGTCATCCACTAGCTTTCCTAATTAGTCAGCCAAAGGCGTCCCATACCACCCTTGTGGTAGCACTGTTTCCCCGGGTGGTTCTCCATGTTCTAATTAACATAATAATCTTATCATGAACAGTAAAAAGCAAATTGATAATAAAAGTATGATCATGAATAATGTGTATCTCAATACCCAAAACCACATAAAGCAATAGCATGTACTACCCAAAAAATCAGTGGTAAACAAGGTATAAACATAGCCAAACTAGGGTTACGGTACTATCAAAATTAACATATGGAGATCATTATGATTAATAAGAACATTATTGAGTAAAAAGAAGTGAACAAGGGCACAACTTGCCTTCAACGAGCTCATGCTGAGCAGTCTCCACCCGTTGAACACCTGATTTCTCAGTAGCTTTCTCGTCTACTCGCAACAATACAAACAAACACGATATAGCAGAAATTAACATCACACCAAACTACAGAACAAATTGCATGATAATATTTTACGCATCCTAACGAGATCATAGGAACAAGAATCACTAAATTCAGAGTTACGGTTATTGAGTTATGAATTTCTGAAGTTATTAATTGCTTAGTATGGAATAACTCAAGTGAATAATTTTAATTCAAGTTTCATGGATAAACAGAGTTACTAGTTGATAGACATCATTAATACAAAATTAATGCAACTGAAACGAATCCAAAAGGATTTAATATGAATTTTCTATAAATTAAATGAGTTCTAGAATTATTTTTATATCCAAAAATCAATTTTCTATATTATTTTATCTGAATTCTCTGCTCTCTAGACTGCGCGCACTAATATGGAGAAGCCTGGGGTTAAACTTGCAAAATCACCCCGACTCAGACTACACCACGGTGGATTGCGGTCTAATTATCCTATTCTCCGGGGTTCCTTTAGTAAAAATGACGCGGTAAAGGGGTATGAGTGATATCTGACCGCTCGATCAATGGTCGAAGGCACGGATTAGATCCGTCGTCGCCTGAACCGGTGTAACGCCCCGAATTTTGCAGTTGAATTTTTTCTTTTCTTTACTCGCCAAAATTCGGGCGTTACCTTTCCCTTTTCTTTTTCCCCTCGCTAAACCTTGACCTTTTTCAAAGTTTAGCGGGATTCGGTTTGGAATTCCCGTAGGTATTAAAAAACCCTAAATACTTTATGTTGTTTGATGCACCATGCCGCCCTTGCATTTTTGGTTGTTTGAAAGTGCAATCGCATTCATCTAAAAGATCGGATTTCGAGAACAAGCGGAAAATCTTTTATCTTTCTTTCTCTCTCTTTCTCTCTCCCCTTTCTCTCTCTCCCGCGCCCTGGGCCGACCCCGGCCGGCCCAGCCGCCCCCTGGCGCCCCCCCCTTGGGCCCAATTGGCCCAAGCCGCCCCCCCACCCCCTCTATTTTTCCCAATTCTCTCTCCCTCCCTCTCATTTTCTCTCATTTTCTCTCCCTCACCCTAAGCCGCCGCCGCCCCTGCCCCCTACCCTAAGCCGCCGCCGCCCCTGCCCCCTACCCTAGGCCGCCGCGCCGCCCCCTGCCGCCGGCCGCCCCTCGCCGTCGATCCCCGCCGGTGAGCCCCCTCCCCCTCCCCCTCTCCTCCCTCCCCCTCTCCTCCCTCCCCTTCCCCTCGCCCGCTCGGCCCCTTGGCCGCGCCCCCGGCCCCCAGCGCGCCCCCGGCTCGGCCGCCTGGCCGGCTCTGCCGCTCGGCCGCCCCGCGCCCCTGCGCGCCCAGCGGCTCGGCCGCCCCGCCCCCCTGCTCGGCCGGCTCGGCCGCCCCCTGCGCCGCCCGCCCTCGCCAGCCCGGCCGCCCGCCGCCGGCTCAGCCGCCCCGGCTCGGCCGCCCCTGCGCGCCCCGCCTAGGGCCGGTTCAACCGCCCCTAGGGCCGGTTCAACCGCCCCCCTCTGTTTTTTTTATTTTATTATTTTATTTTATTTACTTTCTGTGCTCATAGCTATTTTATTTTAAGTAGGCTAATCACTGTTCATGCTATGGGAAAATAGGAAGTTTAATTTAAAATTCCGTTATGTTATTGATTCACGTAGTTAATTGTTTACCCTGTGCAATGTTGATCAACTAAAAGTGATTAGGTTTCCATTAGTATATATAAATATATATAACAGAATTCTTTTGTTAAGAACCAATTGTAATTGATCGTTAGTGCATAAGATTTAACCCCCTGCGAGACCCTTTCCCGTTTCTTTCTAACCATAACAAATGCAATGTCAAATGTCATACTTGATGCATATTCGCTTTATTTGTTCCCTTGTATGGTGTACTGTTCTTTTGTATTAAATATGTGGATGGATGTATGTATGTTTGCGCTCGCATAGAGAACGATCCGGTCGAAGAGCCCGAGGAATTCGCAGGAGAAGCCCCTGAGCAGCAGTCGGTTGGTGGAGGCAAGTGTCCTTTGACCTATCTCTGTCCTATTCATTCTTTAATTCACCTCCCGCATTATACATTTATACCTAAGGATTGACTAGCTTTTGTTATCCATGTCCTTGTTTACCTATTTGGGTCGGATTATTACTACTTAGTCTGATGCTATTGCTCAACTCTAATCAATGAACATGATGTGATTATCTATGATACGCTGTTTTCCCGTTCTTCTTTATGATTATACTTGTGGTTTTCAAGGGGACTCGAGCGGTTTCTCGAGTGCCTCTCCGTAAGGACCTGTTCTATGGATGACCGCCCGGGAAAACAGTGCAACCATGAGGGTGGAATGGGGTGCCCTTAGCTGAATAATTAGAGGATCCGGGATGTAGTTCACTTAGCCGTCGTGCCGTCAATGGGGCTCGGTGTATGCGGCTCGCTCTGCCAAGTTTGGGTTCGCCCCTTGGGGAGGAGTGCGGTGCATTTAGGAAACCTAACGGGTGGCTACAGCCCCGGGGAATCTTTGTAAAGGCTACGTAGTGAAACCCTGCCTATTCACCTTGGTAGTGTTTAAGGGTTTGATCGGCCCGAGGCAAGAGGGAATCACGGCTTGTGGGTAAAGTGCACAACCTCTGCAGAGTGTTATGAAACTGATATATCAGCCGTGCTCACGGTTATGAGCGGCCAAGGGAGCTCCAGAGATTAGTGATACTTGATCAGAGATATTTTGGTACAGGTGGCAATGAGATTGATGGTTCTGGTTATGATTATGGTATTGGTAAGTGGTATTCTTTCCGTTTGGAAAGGATACATTGGGTTAATAACTTGGGTTAATGTTAAAACCTGGCTTTCTACTAGTAAGTAATAACCTGACCAACTAAAAGCAACTGCTTGACTTATCCCCACATAAAGCTAGTCCACTACAGCCAAACAGGATGCTTGCTGAGTATGTTGATGTGTACTCACCCTTGCTCTACACACCAAACCCCCCCCCCCCCAGGTTGTCAGCATTGCAACCACTGCTCAGGAGAAGATGAAGCTGTGGAAGGAGACTTCCAGGAGTTCCAAGACTACGACGAGTTCTAGGTGTGGGTTAGCGGCAACCCCCAGTCGGCTGCCTGTGAAGGCCGCGTTATCTACGTTTCTTTTCCGCACTTTGATTTATTGTAAGAACTATATGGACGTCTCAGACGTATGATGTAATCGACTATTATTTCCCCTTTTAATACTATTTGAGCACTGTGTGATGATGTCCATGTTATGTAACTGCTGTGTACGTGAATAACTGATCCTGGCACGTACATGGTTCGCATTCGGTTTACCTTCTAAAAACCGGGTGTGACATAAGTGGTATCAAAGCCGTGCTGACTGTAGGACCGCTAACCTAGAGTAGAATGGTCGTTCTAAGGATTATAGACCTCTGTCCCTGCCTTGACTTTGGTATCCCTTCAAAAGTTGGTCCTACTGACCAAACCTATGTTCTACTACATATTATACCTTGCTGAAAATTATGTTTTATTCTGATCCTTCATTTATTTATGATTCATTACTTGCTGGTCATATTAATTCTATTCTTACCCTTTTGCTTGCGATGTCTTTTGTAGATGGCTCGACTTAGACACACTGCACGAAAGTCAGTCATCCCCTTCTTACCCTCCCGCCTTGCTGAGCGTCCGCTTCGCCGTCCCGTGGCCGGACAGTCCAGCCACTTGGAGAGACTACACCACCGCCTGCGTGAGGAGCAGGAACGTCGACGACAGGAGCAGCAGAGCTCTTCCTTCTCGCTCCACCAGGAGATAGAGTCTGTGAGGAGCTGCTCCCCTGTGCTTCCTCTGGAGCCGCCCCCTGCACCACCACTGGGCGCCCCAGCTTCTGGAGTAGCTGCTGTAGGAGACCCAGACGACGGAGATGGCGATGACAGCTCGAGCCACGACACCGACTTCTCTGCTAACCCTGAGCCGGAAGGATGGGTTGCTCGACCCATCACTCGCGACGCCGCTCGCGGGTGTCACTTCCACGATGCGCTCGACACCCTGCTACGTCGGGCATTTGACCGGCATACTTGGTCCGTCGAGTATCGCTGTGTGGTCTACCAGCATAGTCGCGGGGTCTACCCGGATCGCTGGGAGGCAACTTGCTTGGTGCGCTGCCCGGAGAACAGTCTCCAGGGAGCGGAGGCTTGCTCAGAGCACTATTCTATCTCTGAGCGGGACTCAGCTGAGGCAGCCATGCAAGATGCTGCACGGCGTGCGCTTTCGCACTACTGCTCGGTTTTCGGTGGGGCAGCTGACGGTCTTGACCTGAAGTATTACCCCCGCCGTTCATCTGGCAGCACAGGAGGCGTGATTGTCTCACCTGTCGGTGAGGGCAATCCTAGGTTGAGCAGCACAGTCAACCTAGCCGCCGTGCTAAACACGGAGCTGGACCATGCATTAGACGAGCTGAGTAGGGCTCGTGCTGAGATCGCCCTGCTGCGGGCTGAGCGCGCGGAACGTCGTCACCTGGACGGTGGTTCCCCCGCTCCCGTTGGGACTCAGCACCCGTACCGCTCACCTCAGCGTGGACACCAGTCTTATGGCAATCCCGCCTGCAAGACCAAGATAAATCTAGAACCATAGATCGTTAGAGTTGGATCTTGTAATTAATACGAAATAAATATATACATAGAAGCTTCAGTCTTAGCGTTAGTCTCGGTCTTAGTTAGTTTTAGTTAGACAGGGTAGTTTGCTATATCCTGTGCATTTATGTTTGTCATGATGAACTATGTTTGGTTTGGATCTTTGTAATGATTGTCACCAGAGTGTGGGTATCCCCTGCATTTTGGTTTACATACTATGTCAATAAAGTTAGTTATATAGTTGGGAAAACCTTTATTCTACTTTCCTCTTTATCTGAGAAGCTGTGTGGTCTGTGTTGGAGATCAGTGAAGATGCTCATCTGTTCAGTACTGTTGGAGAATTCTATACTCTTTTCTTATGCTGCAAGCTTTGCCAGATCAGTTCTGATGTGTGGTTGCGTTCTGCAGATGTCAGAGAACAGGCGTAGAGGAGGAAGGCGTGCTCAGCAGGAGCAAGCCGGTCAGCAAGATGAGGCGCCCCAGCAGCAGCAGCTGCCGCCCCCGCCCCCGATGTCGATTGAGCAGATGTTTCTGATGCAGACTCAGGCAGTTCAAGCCATCGGTCAGACTCTGGCCGCCATTCAGCAGCAGCAGCAGCAGGCTCCACCCCAGCCTCAGATGCCTCAGATGCCTAGAGATAAGCGTGCTGAATTCATGAGAGGTCATCCACCAACGTTCGCTCATTCTTCTGACCCCATGGATGCTGAAGATTGGCTGCGCACTGTGGAGCGGGAGTTGCATACCGCTCAGTGCGATGACAGAGAGAAAGTTCTGTATGGTCCCCGTCTGTTGAGAGGAGCAGCCCAGTCATGGTGGGAGTCTTACCTCGCCACCCATGCCAACCCCGACACCATCACCTGGGAAGAGTTCAGAGGTAGCTTTCGTCAGTACCATGTGCCTGCAGGTCTGATGACAGTGAAGAAGGAGGAGTTCCTGGCCCTTAAGCAAGGGTCATCGTCTGTCAGTGAGTATCGGGACAGGTTTCTGCAGTTGTCTCGCTACGCTCCCGAAGATGTCAACACCGACGCCAAGCGACAATACCGTTTTCTGAGAGGCTTGGTTGACCCTCTGCAGTATCAGCTGATGAATCACACCTTCCCGACATTCCAGCACCTGATTGACAGAGCAATCATGACAGAAAGGAAGCGCAAGGAGATGGAAGATCGTAAGCGCAAGATCAGTGGACCCCAGCCTGGAAGCAGCAGTCGTCCTCGTTTCTCAGGCAATCAACCTCAGCAGTTCAGGCAGAACCAGCGTCCACCTCAGCAGCATCAGCAGCGTCAGCAGTATCAGCAGTTCCAAAGGCAGTATCCTCAGCATCAGTACCAGAATCGTCAGAGCAATCAGTCAGGAGGAGGTCAGTTTCAGAGGCAGAATCAGCAGACACCTCGTCTTCCTGCCCCAGCAAATCAGCAGAACAGTCAGGCAGCACCAGCTCAGGTTGGAAACAGGGCATGTTTCCACTGTGGAGAGCAGGGCCACTGGGTGATGCAATGTCCGAAGAAGGCAGCCCAGCAGCAGTCAGGCCCCAATGCCCCAGCGAAGCAGAATGTGCCTCAGCCTGGATCAGGCAATCGCCCTCAGCCGCGCTATAATCATGGAAGGCTGAACCATTTGGAAGCTGAAGCAGTTCAGGAGACCCCCGGCATGATAGTAGGTATGTTCCCAGTCGACTCCCATATTGCAGAAGTGTTATTTGATACTGGAGCAACGCATTCTTTCATTACTGCATCATGGGTAGAAGCACATAATCTTCCAACTACTACCATGTTAACCCCCATTCAAATTGACTCAGCCGGTGGTAGAATTCGAGCCGATAGCATTTGTTTGAATATAAGTGTGAAAATAAGGGGGATAGCGTTTCCCGCCAACCTTATAGTAATGGGTACTCAGGGAATAGATGTCATCCTAGGGATGAATTGGCTAGATAAGTATCAGGCAGTTATCAGTTGTGATAAAAGGACAATCAAGTTGGTGTCCCCACTAGGAAAGGAAGTGGTGACCGAGTTAGTCCCACCTGAGCCGAAGAAAGGAAGTTGTTATCAGATGGCTGTCGATAGCAGTGAAGCAGATCCAATTGAGAGTATCAAGGTTGTGTCTGAATTCCCAGATGTGTTTCCAAAGGATTTACCGGGTATGCCACCAGAGCGGAAAGTTGAATTTGCTATAGAGCTTCTTCCTGGAACCGCCCCCATCTCTAAGAGAGCTTACAGAATATCTGGACCAGAGTTGGTTGAGCTTAAGAAGCAGATTGATGAGCTGTCAGAGAAAGGTTACATCCGGCCAAGCACCTCGCCTTGGGCCGCCCCTGTCTTGTTTGTGGAGAAGAAAGATGGCACCAAGAGGATGTGTATCGATTATCGAGCTTTGAATGAAGTCACGATCAAGAACAAGTATCCTTTGCCCAGAATAGAAGATCTGTTCGACCAGTTGAGAGGAGCCAGTGTGTTCTCCAAGATTGATCTGAGGTCAGGTTATCATCAGCTCAGGATCCGACCTTCGGACATTCCGAAGACGGCATTCATTACCAAGTATGGTTTATATGAGTTCACAGTGATGTCTTTTGGTTTGACCAATGCGCCAGCATTCTTCATGAACTTGATGAACAGTGTATTCATGGATTACCTTGATAAGTTTGTGGTGGTATTCATTGATGACATTCTGGTTTATTCTCAAAGCGAAGAAGAGCACGCAGATCATTTGAGGATGGTATTGCAGAGATTGCGAGAGCACCAGTTGTATGCAAAGTTGAGCAAGTGTGAGTTCTGGATCAGTGAAGTCCTGTTCTTGGGTCACATAATCAACAAAGAAGGATTGGCTGTGGATCCGAAGAAAGTGGCAGACATTCTAAACTGGAAAGCGCCAACGGATGCTCGAGGAATCAAGAGCTTCATTGGAATGGCCGGATATTATCGGCGATTCATTGAAGGGTTTTCGAAGATTGCGAAGCCAATGACAGCGTTGCTAGGCAACAAGGTTGAGTTCAAGTGGACCCAGAAATGCCAAGAGGCCTTTGAAGCGCTGAAAGAGAAGTTGACAACAGCGCCTGTCCTAGTCTTGCCTGATGTGCACAAGCCCTTCTCGGTGTATTGCGATGCTTGTTACACAGGTTTGGGATGTGTGTTGATGCAAGAGGGAAGAGTTGTGGCTTACTCGTCCCGACAGCTGAAGGTTCATGAGAAGAACTACCCAATCCATGATCTAGAGTTGGCAGCAGTGGTTCACGCACTGAAGACATGGAGGCACTATCTGTATGGACAGAAATGCGATGTTTACACAGACCACAAGAGTCTGAAGTACATATTCACTCAGTCAGAATTGAACATGAGGCAACGAAGATGGTTAGAATTGATCAAAGACTATGAGTTGGAGATTCATTACCATCCAGGAAAAGCGAACGTAGTGGCAGATGCTTTGAGCAGAAAGAGTCAAGTCAATCTGATGGTCGCTCGTCCGATGCCTTATGAGTTGGCCAAAGAGTTTGACAGGTTGAGTCTCGGGTTTCTGAACAATTCGCGAGGAGTCACAGTTGAATTGGAACCTACCTTGGAGCGCGAAATCAAAGAAGCGCAGAAAAATGATGAGAAGATCAGTGAGATTCGGCGATTGATTCTAGATGGCAGAGGCAAAGACTTTCGAGAAGATGCAGAAGGTGTGGTATGGTTCAAAGACCGCTTGTGTGTTCCCAATGTCCAGTCTATTCGGGAGTTAATTCTTAAGGAAGCTCATGAGACAGCTTATTCGATTCACCCTGGCAGTGAGAAGATGTATCAGGATCTGAAGAAGAAATTCTGGTGGTACGGAATGAAAAGAGAAATCGCAGAGCATGTGGCTATGTGCGATAGTTGTCGAAGAATTAAGGCAGAACACCAGAGACCAGCTGGATTGTTGCAACCGTTGCAGATCCCTCAGTGGAAATGGGATGAAATTGGTATGGATTTCATAGTCGGATTGCCTCGCACTCGAGCCGGCTACGATTCCATTTGGGTAGTAGTGGACCGCTTGACCAAGTCAGCCCACTTCATACCTGTCAAGACCAACTACAACAGTGCAGTATTGGCAGAATTGTATATGTCTCGGATCGTTTGTCTTCATGGTGTGCCAAAGAAGATAGTGTCAGACAGAGGAACGCAGTTCACCTCTCATTTCTGGCAGCAGTTGCATGAAGCCTTGGGCACGCATCTGAATTTCAGTTCAGCTTATCACCCGCAGACAGATGGTCAGACTGAAAGAACCAATCAAATTCTTGAAGATATGTTGAGAGCCTGTGCGTTGCAAGATCAGTCCGGATGGGACAAGCGATTGCCTTATGCAGAGTTTTCCTATAACAACAGTTACCAGGCCAGTTTGAAGATGTCACCGTTTCAAGCGCTGTATGGAAGGAGTTGCAGAACTCCGTTGCAATGGGATCAGCCTGGAGAGAAGCAGGTGTTTGGGCCAGATATTTTGCTCGAAGCCGAAGAGAACATCAAGATGGTTCGAGAGAATCTGAAGATAGCGCAATCGAGGCAGCGAAGCTATGCAGACACAAGAAGAAGAGAGCTGAGTTTCGAAGTCGGAGACTTTGTCTATCTGAAAGTGTCACCGATCAGAGGAGTCAGAAGATTCGGAGTCAAAGGCAAGCTGGCACCCCGCTACATTGGTCCGTATCAAATTCTCTCAAAGCGTGGAGAAGTGGCTTATCAGCTCAGCCTGCCAGAGAATTTGTCTGTTGTGCATGATGTCTTTCATGTGTCTCAATTGAAGAAGTGTTTGCGTGTGCCAGAAGAGCAGTTGCCAGTGGAAGGTCTTGAAGTCCAGGAGGACTTGACCTATATTGAGAAGCCAGCTCAGATCCTTGAGGTTGCAGATAGAGTCACCCGAAGGAAGACCGTCAGAATGTGCAAAGTCAGATGGAGTCACCACTCTGAGGAAGAAGCAACCTGGGAGCGTGAAGATGATCTGATGGCCAAGTACCCGGAGCTCTTTGCTAGCCAGCCCTGAATCTCGAGGGCGAGATTCTTTTAAGGGGGATAGGTTTGTAACGCCCCGAATTTTGCAGTTGAATTTTTTCTTTTCTTTACTCGCCAAAATTCGGGCGTTACCTTTCCCTTTTCTTTTTCCCCTCGCTAAACCTTGACCTTTTTCAAAGTTTAGCGGGATTCGGTTTGGAATTCCCGTAGGTATTAAAAAACCCTAAATACTTTATGTTGTTTGATGCACCATGCCGCCCTTGCATTTTTGGTTGTTTGAAAGTGCAATCGCATTCATCTAAAAGATCGGATTTCGAGAACAAGCGGAAAATCTTTTATCTTTCTTTCTCTCTCTTTCTCTCTCCCCTTTCTCTCTCTCCCGCGCCCTGGGCCGACCCCGGCCGGCCCAGCCGCCCCCTGGCGCCCCCCCCTTGGGCCCAATTGGCCCAAGCCGCCCCCCCACCCCCTCTATTTTTCCCAATTCTCTCTCCCTCCCTCTCATTTTCTCTCATTTTCTCTCCCTCACCCTAAGCCGCCGCCGCCCCTGCCCCCTACCCTAAGCCGCCGCCGCCCCTGCCCCCTACCCTAGGCCGCCGCGCCGCCCCCTGCCGCCGGCCGCCCCTCGCCGTCGATCCCCGCCGGTGAGCCCCCTCCCCCTCCCCCTCTCCTCCCTCCCCCTCTCCTCCCTCCCCTTCCCCTCGCCCGCTCGGCCCCTTGGCCGCGCCCCCGGCCCCCAGCGCGCCCCCGGCTCGGCCGCCTGGCCGGCTCGGCCGCTCGGCCGCCCCGCGCCCTGCCCCGCGCCCCTGCGCGCCCAGCGGCTCGGCCGCCCCGCCCCCCTGCTCGGCCGGCTCGGCCGCCCCCTGCGCCGCCCGCCCTCGCCAGCCCGGCCGCCCGCCGCCGGCTCAGCCGCCCCGGCTCGGCCGCCCCTGCGCGCCCCGCCTAGGGCCGGTTCAACCGCCCCTAGGGCCGGTTCAACCGCCCCCCCCCTCTGTTTTTTTTATTTTATTATTTTATTTTATTTACTTTCTGTGCTCATAGCTATTTTATTTTAAGTAGGCTAATCACTGTTCATGCTATGGGAAAATAGGAAGTTTAATTTAAAATTCCGTTATGTTATTGATTCACGTAGTTAATTGTTTACCCTGTGCAATGTTGATCAACTAAAAGTGATTAGGTTTCCATTAGTATATATAAATATATATAACAGAATTCTTTTGTTAAGAACCAATTGTAATTGATCGTTAGTGCATAAGATTTAACCCCCTGCGAGACCCTTTCCCGTTTCTTTCTAACCATAACAAATGCAATGTCAAATGTCATACTTGATGCATATTCGCTTTATTTGTTCCCTTGTATGGTGTACTGTTCTTTTGTATTAAATATGTGGATGGATGTATGTATGTTTGCGCTCGCATAGAGAACGATCCGGTCGAAGAGCCCGAGGAATTCGCAGGAGAAGCCCCTGAGCAGCAGTCGGTTGGTGGAGGCAAGTGTCCTTTGACCTATCTCTGTCCTATTCATTCTTTAATTCACCTCCCGCATTATACATTTATACCTAAGGATTGACTAGCTTTTGTTATCCATGTCCTTGTTTACCTATTTGGGTCGGATTATTACTACTTAGTCTGATGCTATTGCTCAACTCTAATCAATGAACATGATGTGATTATCTATGATACGCTGTTTTCCCGTTCTTCTTTATGATTATACTTGTGGTTTTCAAGGGGACTCGAGCGGTTTCTCGAGTGCCTCTCCGTAAGGACCTGTTCTATGGATGACCGCCCGGGAAAACAGTGCAACCATGAGGGTGGAATGGGGTGCCCTTAGCTGAATAATTAGAGGATCCGGGATGTAGTTCACTTAGCCGTCGTGCCGTCAATGGGGCTCGGTGTATGCGGCTCGCTCTGCCAAGTTTGGGTTCGCCCCTTGGGGAGGAGTGCGGTGCATTTAGGAAACCTAACGGGTGGCTACAGCCCCGGGGAATCTTTGTAAAGGCTACGTAGTGAAACCCTGCCTATTCACCTTGGTAGTGTTTAAGGGTTTGATCGGCCCGAGGCAAGAGGGAATCACGGCTTGTGGGTAAAGTGCACAACCTCTGCAGAGTGTTATGAAACTGATATATCAGCCGTGCTCACGGTTATGAGCGGCCAAGGGAGCTCCAGAGATTAGTGATACTTGATCAGAGATATTTTGGTACAGGTGGCAATGAGATTGATGGTTCTGGTTATGATTATGGTATTGGTAAGTGGTATTCTTTCCGTTTGGAAAGGATACATTGGGTTAATAACTTGGGTTAATGTTAAAACCTGGCTTTCTACTAGTAAGTAATAACCTGACCAACTAAAAGCAACTGCTTGACTTATCCCCACATAAAGCTAGTCCACTACAGCCAAACAGGATGCTTGCTGAGTATGTTGATGTGTACTCACCCTTGCTCTACACACCAAACCCCCCCAGGTTGTCAGCATTGCAACCACTGCTCAGGAGAAGATGAAGCTGTGGAAGGAGACTTCCAGGAGTTCCAAGACTACGACGAGTTCTAGGTGTGGGTTAGCGGCAACCCCCAGTCGGCTGCCTGTGAAGGCCGCGTTATCTACGTTTCTTTTCCGCACTTTGATTTATTGTAAGAACTATATGGACGTCTCAGACGTATGATGTAATCGACTATTATTTCCCCTTTTAATACTATTTGAGCACTGTGTGATGATGTCCATGTTATGTAACTGCTGTGTACGTGAATAACTGATCCTGGCACGTACATGGTTCGCATTCGGTTTACCTTCTAAAAACCGGGTGTGACAACCGGTACCTAACGTCTCCCGTCCAATCAAAATCCAATAGCGCGGATTTAAATAACCCCATAGCCCATCCGATCGGCACACGACGACCTGGACTGCTCTCATCCGAACCGGTATGACGTAACCTAATCCGAACCTTTATCTCTAGATCTATGGTCTAAGGCCATCCCCCCTTCCTACCACGAGACAATGGTGTCGCCCTCCCTAGCGTGGTCGCGCGGTTCGCCGGCGCCTCGTCAATCCGGTGAGTCACAATGCAATTCTACGCTATGAAGTCTAATTCGCGATGTGGAGAACCTAGTGGATCAGAGGATAGGGCACTCACCAGGGTTTTCTGTGTGTAGTGCTATGGTCCATGGCGCAGGGAGGTCGCCGCGCGCTCACGAACTCCGGTGAGCGATTACCCGTGCTCCACGGGTTCCTTCACTTTCCCGAGGGCACGAACGTCTTCCCAAGGTCCCGACGATGCTACTAGGTAGCAAACCAGGGACGAGGCGCGAGTGAAGCAAGGATCCCACCTGCGGTGGCCTTGTCACAACCTGGCACTATTGTTTTCTGTTCGCGATGGTCGAGGTCCGGGGAAATTAGGGTGTAGGAGGTCGGCGAGTGCTATATAGACTCCCATGCCAACGGATTAAGGGCTAATCGGAACCAAATCCCTGAAAATCATGCAGTCAGTTATGGTCTCGCTCCATGCGGTCGTGGCGAGGAGATTTTGCTGACAAAATGGGCCCACACGCCAGAGGGAGAGAAGACTGATGATACGAATCAGCCTCCGACTAAACGTCCCACCCGTCAGCGGGCACAGGCGCAGGTGCGCGAGAGAGCAAGGCGAGGCTGATAGGTGTCCAGCCAGTCAGCGACATAATCGCGCGGATGCGTTAAGGTTGACGGGCCGTGCAAACGAGTGGAATGGGTCGGCCGAGCAAAACGCACCCCAAGCGAGGTGCTTTGTCGTGAACGAAAAGGAGGGAAGGTGTTTTTCGCCTTCGGCTCAAAAGCTACGACCGTTGGTTTCGTCCATAACAAAGTAGTAGGCACACGAATGAAAGGTAAAAAAAGCATTACTAAGTATTTACAAATATTTACAATTCTGTTCACATTTCAATAACAATCCTTCATCAAAATATTACACTTCTTGCACAAAAGAATTTCCAAAGTGTTTCTACAGATATCAAGAGGAATCCTACAGAGACTACTTCAAAGCTTTAGACCTAACTTCGGTTCATTAACCTTCGGAGCCGTCACCCTGAAGAATAAAGAAGAACAGGGTAATGAGGAATCCGATAAGGTAAAGAATAAAGGTAAAGAGCTATACTTTGTTCAGCAGGTTTCGTGCTTCGTTTCAGCCAACTCATGGCCGCTCTTAGCCTAAATTTGAGTGATGAACATATTCCCTATGCTTCGGGCTTTGGGTGGAACATCAACCAGGTCCGATGATAAAAGGCTGAAATTCGGCCTGTTGACAGCCCTTGTGTGATTACTGATAGTCGCCTAGAGGGGGGTGAATAGGGCGAAACTGGAATTTACAAATATAAACACAACTATAAGCCGGGTTAGCGTTAGAAATATAAATGAGTCCGCGAGAGAGGGTGAAAACAAATCGCAAGCAAATGAAGAGTGTGACACGCGGATTTGTTTTACCGAGGTTCGGTTCTTGCAAACCTACTCCCCGTTGAGGAGGCCACAAAGGCCGGGTCTCTTTCAACCCTTCCCTCTCTCAAACGGTCCCTCGGACCGAGTGAGCTTCTCTTCTCAAATCACTTGGGAATCAAACTTCCCGCAAAGACCACCACACGATTGATGTCTCTTGCCTCAATTACAAGTGAGTGTTTGGTCACAAGAAAGAATCTCAAAGAAAAGAAGCGATCCAAGCGCAAGAGCTCAAATGAACACTACAAATCACTCTCTCTAGTCACTAAGGCTTTGTGTGGAGTTGGGAGAGGATTTGATCTCCTTTGGTGTGCTTTGCAATGAATGCTAGCTCTTGTATAGTTGTTGGAAGCTGGAAAACTTGGATGCAATGAATGGTGGGGTGGTTGGAGTATTTATAGCCCCAACCACCAAACTAGCCGTTTGGTGAGGCTGTCTGTTCGATGGCGCACCGGACAGTCCGATGCACACCGGACATGTCCGGTGCTCCAGCCACGTCACCAATGCCGTTGGATTCCGACTGTTGGAGTCCTGACTTCTGGGCCCGCCTGGATGTCCGGTGGCGCACCAGACATGTACTGTTGAGTGTCCGGTGCGCCAGTATGGGCACGCCTGACTTCTGCGCGCGCAGCGCGCGCATTAAATGCTCTGCAGGTAGCCGTTGGCGCGAAGTAGCCGTTGCTCCGGAGTTGCACCGGACAGTCCGGTGTACACCGGACATGTCCGGTGAATTATAGCGGAGCAGCCGCGACGTTTTCCCGAGGGTGGCGAGTTCCGGAGGCCGCTCTTCCTTGGCGCACCGGACACTGTCCGGTGTACACCGGACAGTCCGGTGAATTATAGCGGAGTGCCTCTGGAAATTCCCGAAGGTGGCCAGTTTGAGTTGGAGTCCTCTGGTGCACCGGACACTGTCCGGTGTACACCGGACAGTCCGGTGCCCCAGACCAGAGGTGCCTTCGGTTGCCCCTTTGCTCCTTTGTTGAATCCAAATTTGGTCTTTTTATTGGCTAAGTGTGAACCTTTTACACCTGTATAACTTATACACTTAGAGCAAAACTAGTTAGGGTGTGTTTGGTTTGACTTTTGGCTTTGGCTTTTGCTTCCCTAAAAGCCAAAAGCCAACCAAAGGGGTGGATCCAGAAAGCAGCTTTTTCTAAAAGTCGACTTTCTCGTAGTGCAAATCTGAAAGCACCCCTGGACCTGCTTTTAGTGACTTTTCGGATGGAACTGTGAAAACATATATCGAAGAATTTTTTACGACTTTTAGTGGTTTCCACCAAACGATTTTTAGCTTTTTAACAGCTTACAGCCTACAGCTGCTTTTTCCACAGCTCACAGCCCACAACAACTTTTTTCACAGCCACAGCCCAACCAAACAGACCCTTAGTCCAATTATTTGTGTTGGGCAATTCAACCACCAAAATTATTTAGGAACTAGGTGTAAGCCTAATTCCCTTTCAATCTCCCCCTTTTTGGTGATTGATGCCAACACAAACCAAAGCAAATATAGAAGTGCATAATTGAACTAGTTTGCAAAATGTAAGTGCAAAGGTTGCTTGGAATTGAGCCAATATAACTACTCATAAGATATGCATGGATCGTTTCTTTCATTCTTAATATTTTGGACCACGCTTGCACCACATGTTTTGTTTTTGCAAATCCCTTTTGTAAATCCTTTTCAAAGTTCTTTTGCAAATAGTCAAAGGTCAATGAATAAGATTTTGTAAAGCATTTTCAAGATTTGACATTTTCTCCCCCTGTTTCAAACAAAACTCCCCTAAATGAGATCCACCTCTTAGTGTTCAAGAGGGTTTTGATATATCATTTTTGAAATACTACTTTCTCCCCCTTTTGAACACAGTAGGATACAAATTGAAAATACTCTTTGAAAAACTAAGTTTTTGAAATTGGTGGTGGTGCGGTCCTTTTGCTTTGGGCTTATACTCTCTCCCCCTTTGGCATGAATCGCCAAAAACGGAATCATTAGAGCCCTTGAAATACTTTCTTCCCTTTTGGTCATAAATAAATGAGTTAAGATTATACCAAAGACGAAGTCCTTTTGCTCTCTCCCCCAAAGATGGAGAGTTGCTTGGAGTGATGGCGAAGGATGAGTTACGGAGTGGAAGCCTTTGTCTTCGCCGAAGACTCCAATTCCCTTTTAATACACCTATGAATTGGTTTGAAATAGACTTGAAAAACACATTAGTCATAGCATATGAAAGAGACATGATCAAAGGTATATAAATGAGCTATGTGTGCAATTTAGCAAAAGAAATTGCACGAATCGAGAATATTGAGCTCATGCCTAAGTTTGTTAAAAGTTTGTTCATCAAGAGGCTTGGTGAAGATATCGGCTAATTGATCTTTAGTGTTAATGTAAGAAATCTCGATATCTCCCTTTTGTTGGTGATCCCTTAAAAAGTGATACCGAATGGCTATGTGTTTAGTGTGGCTATGCTCGACGGGATTATCCGCCATCTTGATTGCACTCTCATTATCACATATCAAAGGGACTTTGGTTAATTTGTAACCGTAGTCCCGCAGGGTTTGCCTCATCCAAAGCAATTGCGCACAACAATGGTCTGCGGCAATATACTCGGCTTCGGCGGTGGAAAGAGCGACCGAGTTTTGCTTCTTTGAAGCCCAACACACCAAGGATCTTCCCAAGAACTGGCAAGTCCCCGATGTGCTCTTTCTATTGATTTTGCACCCCGCCCAATCGGCATCTGAATAACCAATCAAATCAAATGTGGATCCCCTAGGATACCAAAGCCCAAACTTAGGTGTATAAGCCAAATATCTCAAGATTCGTTTCACGGCCGAAAGGTGAGCTTCCTTAGGGTCGGCTTGGAATCTTGCACACATGCATACGGAAAGCATAATATCCGGTCGAGATGCACATAAATAGAGTAAAGAACCTATCATCGACCGGTATACCTTTTGATCCACGGACTTACCTCCCGTGTCGAGGTCGAGATGCCCATTGGTTCCCATGGGTGTCTTGATGGGCTTGGCATCCTTCATCCCAAACTTGTTTAGAATGTCTTGAGTGTACTTCGTTTGGCTAATGAAGGTGCCCTCTTGGAGTTGCTTTACTTGAAATCCTAAGAAATATTTCAACTCCCCCATCATAGACATCTCGAACTTTTGTGTCATGATCCTACTAAACTCTTCACATGTAGATTCGTTAGTAGACCCAAATATAATATCATCAACATAAATTTGGCATACAAACAAATCATTTTCAAGTGTTTTGGTAAAGAGTGTAGGATCGGCTTTTCCGACTTTGAAGCCATTAGCAATAAGGAAATCTCTAAGGCATTCATACCATGCTCTTGGGGCTTGCTTGAGCCCATAAAGCGCCTTAGAGAGCTTATAGACATGGTTAGGGTACTCACTATCTTCAAAGCCGGGAGGTTGCTCAACATAGACCTCTTCCTTGATTGGTCCATTGAGGAAGGCACTTTTCACGTCCATTTGATAAAGCTTAAAGCCATGGTAAGTAGCATAGGCCAATAATATTCGAATTGACTCAAGCCTAGCTACGGGTGCATAGGTTTCACCGAAATCCAAACCTTCGACTTGGGAGTATCCCTTGGCCACAAGTCGAGCTTTGTTCCTTGTCACCACACCATGCTCATCTTGCTTGTTGCGGAAGACCCATTTGGTTCCTACAACATTTTGGTTAGGACGTGGAACTAAATGCCATACCTCATTCCTAGTGAAGTTGTTGAGCTCCTCTTGCATTGCCACCACCCAATCCGAATCTTGGAGTGCTTCCTCTACCCTGTGTGGCTCAATAGAGGAAACAAAAGAGTAATGTTCACAAAAATGTGCAACACGAGATCTAGTGGTTACCCCCTTATGAATGTCGCCGAGGATGGTGTCGACGGGGTGATCTCGTTGGATTGCTTGGTGGACTCTTGGGTGTGGCGGCCTTTGTTCTTCATCCTCCTTGTCTTGATCATTTGCATCTCCCCCTTGATCTATGCCGTCATCTTGAGGTGGCTCATTTGATTGATCTTCTTCTTCATCAACTTGAGCTTCATCCTCATTTTGAGTCGGTGGAGATGCTTGCGTGGAGGAGGATGGTTGATCTTGTGCATTTGGAGGCTCTTCGGATTCCTTAGGACACACATCCCCAATTAGAGATGGCAATGGGTACCCGAAACCCGGTGGGTTTTTGCTCTATTAGGGTATGGGTTTGGGTCAATTTCTCTACCCATGGGTTTGTTAATGGGTTCAAATGGAAACCCAACGGGTACATGGGTATGGGTTTGTTCTTCCACTACCCATACCCGCAAACCCATGGGTTTTTAAAACCCGCCTTAAAATCAACATTACTTATAAATATGTCTCATAATATTATTAATTGAATATGTTCTAATTGAAATAAACTTCATGTAACAATTTTTAGGCTAACATTAGTTATCACTTGTTCCTTTTATGCTAGCTTATTAATGTATTGATTGTCATTTACATGATGAATTATTTTTTATGTTGATGTTAGTGGGTATGGAAAACCCGTTGGGTACCCGAAACCCGCATGGGTATGGGTTTGGGCAAAATTTTATACCCGTCACGGGTATGGGTTTTTTAGCGGGCGTATTTTTTCTTCGCGGGTACGGGTTTGGGCAAGTAATACCCAGCGGGTTTTTACCCATTGCCATCTCTATCCCCAATGGACATGTTCCTTAGCGCGATGCACGGAGTCTCTTCAATACCTATCTCATCAAGATCAACTTGCTCTACTTGAGAGCCGTTAGTCTCATCAAACACAACGTCACAAGAAACTTCAACTTGTCCGGAGGACTTGTTAAAGACTCTATATGCCCTTGTGTTTGAATCATATCCTAGTAAAAAGCCTTCTACAGTCTTAGGAGCAAATTTAGATTTTCTACCTCTTTTAACAAGAATAAAACATTTGCTACCAAAGACTCTAAAATATGAAATATTGGGCTTTTTACCGGTTAGGAGTTCATACGATGTCTTCTTGAGGATTCGGTGAAGATATAACCGGTTGATGGCATAGCAAGCGGTGTTGACGGCCTCGGCCCAAAACCGATCCGAAGTCTTGTACTCATCAAGCATGGTTCTTGCCATGTCCAATAGAGTTCGATTCTTTCTCTCTACTACACCATTTTGTTGTGGCGTGTAGGGAGAAGAGAACTCATGCTTGATGCCCTTCTCCTCAAGGGAGTCTTCAATTTGAGAGTTCTTGAACTCCGTCCCGTTGTCGCTTCTTATTTTCTTGATCCTTAAGCCAAACTCATTTTGAGCCCGTCTCAAGAATCCTTTTAAGGTTTCTTGGGTTTGTGATTTTTCCTACAAAAAGAACACCCAAGTGAAGCGAGAATAATCATCCACTATTACAAGACAATACTTACTCCCGCCGATGCTTATGTAAGCAATCGGGCCGAATAGATCCATGTGGAGTAGCTCAAGCGGCCTGTTGGTCGTCATGATGTTCTTGTGTGGATGATGGGTACCAACTTGCTTTCCTGCTTGGCATGCGCTACAAATCCTGTCTTTCTCAAAATGAACATTGGTTAGTCCTAAAATGTGCTCTCCCTTTAGAAGCTTATGAAGATTCTTCATCCCAACATGGGCTAGTCGGCGGTGCCAGAGCCAACCCATGTTAGTCTTAGCAATTAAGCATGTGTCGAGTTTAGCTCTATCAAAATCTACTAAGTATAGCTGACCCTCTAACACACCCTTAAATGCTATTGAATCATCACTTCTTCTAAAGACAGTGACACCTATATCAGTAAATAGACAGTTGTAGCCCATTTGACATAATTGTGAAACAGAAAGCAAATTGTAATCTAGAGAATCTACAAGAAAAACATTGGAAATAGAATGGTTAGGAGATATAGCTATTTTACCAAGACCTTTGACCAAACCTTGATTTCCATCCCCGAATGTGATAGCTCGTTGGGGATCTTGGTTTTTCTCGTAGGAGGAGAACATCTTCTTCTCCCCTGTCATGTGGTTTGTGCACCCGCTGTCGAGTATCCAACTTGAGCCCCCGGACGCATAAACCTACAAAACAAGTTTAGTTCTTGACTTTAGGTACCCAAATGGTTTTGGGTCCTTTGGCATTAGACACAAGAACTTTGGGTACCCAAACACAAGTCTTTGACCCCTTGTGCTTGCCCCCAACATATTTGGCAACTACCTTGCCAGATTTGTTAGTCAAAACATAAGATGCATCAAAAGTTTTGAATGAAATGTCATGACCATTTGATGCACTAGGAGTTTTCTTCTTAGGCAACTTAGCACGGGTTGGTTGCCTAGAGCTAGATGTCTCACCCTTATACATAAAAGCATGGTTAGGGCCAGAGTGAGACTTCCTATAATGAATTCTCCTAATTTTGTCCTCAGGATAGCCGGCAGGGTATAAAATGTAACCCTCGTTATCCTGAGGCATGGGAGCCTTGCCCTTAACAAAATTTGACAATCTTTTAGGAGGGGCATTAAGTTTGACATTGTCTCCCCTTTGGAAGCCAATGTCATCCTTGATGCCAGGGCGTCTCCCATTATAGAGCATACTTCTAGCAAATTTAAATTTTTCATTTTCTAAGTTATGCTCGGCAATTTTAGCATCTAGTTTTGCTATATGATCATTTTGTTGTTTAATTAAAGCCATGTGATCATGAATAGCATCAACATTAACATCTCTACATCTAGTACAAATAGAAACATGCTCAACGATAGATGTAGAGGGTTTGCAAGATTTTAATTCTACAACCTTAGCATGTAACATGTCATTCTTAGTTCTAAGGTCGGAAATAGTAGCACTGCAAACATCAAAGTCTTTAGCCTTAGCAAGCAATTTTTCATTTTCAATCCTAAGGCTAACAAGAGAAATGTTCAATTCTTCAATCCTAGCAAGCAAATCATCATTAACATCTCTAGGATTGGAAGTTGAAACATTACAAACATGAGAATCAACCTTAGCTAATAAATTAGCATTTTCATTTCTAAGGTTGTCTATAGTCTCATGGCAAGTGCTTAGCTCACTAGACAACTTTTCACATTTTTCTACTTCTAGAGCATAATCATTTTTAACCTTAACATGTTTCTTGTTTTCTTTAATAAGGAAGTCCTCTTGAGAATCCAAAAGGTCATCCTTTTCATGAATGGCACTAATTAATTCATTTAATTTTTCCTTTTGTTCCATGTTAAGATTGGCAAAAAGAGTATGCAAGTTATCCTCCTCATCACTAGCATTATCATCACTAGAAGACTCATATTTAGTGGATGATTTGGATTTTACCTTCTTTCTCTTGCCATCCTTTGCCATGAGGCACTTGTGGCCGACGTTGGGGAAGAGAAGTCCCTTGGTGACGGCGATGTTGGCGGCGTCCTCGTCGTCGGAGGAGTCGCTTGAGCTTTCGTCGGAGTCCCACTCCCGACAAACATGGGCATCGCCGCCCTTCTTCTTGTAGTACCTCTTCTTCTCCTTTCTTCTTCGCTTCTTGTCGTCGCCCCTGTCACTATCACTTGATAATGGACATTTAGCTATAAAGTGGCCGGGCTTACCACACTTGTAGCAAACCTTCTTGGAGCGGGACTTGTAGTCTTTCCCTCTCCTTTGTTTGAGGATTTGGCGGAAGCTCTTGATGACGAGCGCCATTTCCTCATTGTCAAGCTTGGAGGCATCGATTGGTTGTCTACTTGGTGTAGACTCCTCCTTCTTTTCCTCCGCCGCCTTGAATGCGACGGGTTGAGCTTCGGATGTGGAGGGATCATCAAGCTCGTTGATCTTCCTCGAGCCTTCGATCATGCACTCAAAACTTACAAAATTCCCGATTACTTCCTCGGGGGTCATTAGTGTATATCTTGGGTTGCCACGGATTAATTGAACTTGAGTAGGGTTAAGGAAAATAAGAGATCTTAGAATAACCTTAACCACCTCGTGGTCATCCCACTTTTTGCTTCCGAGGTTTCGCACTTGATTCACCAAGGTCTTGAGCCGGTTGTACATGTTTTGTGGCTCCTCCCCTTTGCGAAGCCGGAACCGACCGAGCTCCCCCTCGATCGTCTCCCGCTTGGTGATCTTTGTGAGCTCATCTCCTTCGTGTGCGGTTTTGAGCACATCCCAAACCTCCTTGGCGCTCTTCAACCCTTGCACTTTGTTGTACTCCTCTCTACTTAGAGAGGCGAGGAGTATTGTTGTCGCTTGAGAGTTGAAGTGCTCGATTTGGGCCACCTCATCCTCATCATAATCTTTATCCCCTATGGATGGTACCTGTGCACCAAACTCAACAACATCCCATATACTTTTGTGGAGTGAGGTTAGATGAAATCACATTAAATCACTCCACCTAGCATAATCTTCACCATCAAAAGTTGGTGGTTTGCCTAATGGGACGGAAAGTAAAGGTGCATGTTTAGAAATGCGAGGGTAGTGTAGGGGGATCTTACTATACTTCTTGCGCTCTTGGCGCTTAGAAGTGACGGATGTCGCGTCGGAGCCGGAGGTGGATGGCGATGAAGAATCGGTCTCGTAGTAGACCACTTTCCTCATCCTCTTCTTCTTGTCCCCACTCCGACGCGTCTTGTGAGAAGAGGATCTCTCCTTCTTCTCCTTTTGGTGTGAAGAAGACTTCTTCTCCTTCCCTTTGGAGGAGTTCTTCTTCTCCTTTCTCTTGATGTGGGACTCTTCCGATGAAGTGCTCCCATGGCTTGTAGTGGGCTTTTCGTCGGTCTCCATCTCCTTCTTGGCGTGATCTCCCGACATCACTTCGAGCGGTTAGGCTCTAATGAAGCACCGGGCTCCGATACCAATTGATAGTCGCCTAGAGGGGGGGGGTGAATAGGGTGAAACTGGAATTTACAAATATAAACACAACTATAAGCCGGGTTAGCGTTAGAAATATAAATGAGTCCGCGAGAGAGGGTGAAAAACAAATCGCAAGCAAATGAAGAGTGTGACACGCGGATTTGTTTTACCGAGGTTCGGTTCTTGCAAACCTACTCCCCGTTGAGGAGGCCACAAAGGCCGGGTCTCTTTCAACCCTTCCCTCTCTCAAACGGTCCCTCAGACCGAGTGAGCTTCTCTTCTCAAATCACTTGGGAATCAAACTTCCCGCAAGGACCACCACACGATTGATGTCTCTTGCCTCAATTACAAGTGAGTGTTTGGTCACAAGAAAGAATCTCAAAGAAAAGAAGCGATCCAAGCGCAAGAGCTCAAATGAACACTACAAATCACTCTCTCTAGTCACTAAGGCTTTGTGTGGAGTTGGGAGAGGATTTGATCTCCTTTGGTATGCTTTGCAATGAATGCTAGCTCTTGTATAGTTGTTGGAAGCTGGAAAACTTGGATGCAATGAATGGTGGGGTGGTTGGGGTATTTATAGCCCCAACCACCAAACTAGCCGTTTGGTGAGGCTGTCTGTTCGATGGCGCACCGGACAGTCCGATGCACACCGGACATGTCCGGTGCTCCAGCCACGTCACCAATGCCGTTGGATTCCGACTGTTGGAGTCCTGACTTCTGGGCTCGCCTGGATGTCCGGTGGCGCACCGGACATGTACTGTTGAGTGTCCGGTGCGCCAGTATGGGCACGCCTGACTTCTGCGCGCGCAGCGCGCGCATTAAATGCTCTGCAGGTAGCCGTTGGCGCGAAGTAGCCGTTGCTCCGGAGTTGCACCGGACAGTCCGGTGTACACCGGACATGTCCGGTGAATTATAGCGGAGCAGCCGCGACGTTTTCCCGAGGCTGGCGAGTTCCGGAGGCCGCTCTTCCTTGGCGCACCGGACACTGTCCGGTGTACACCGGACAGTCCGGTGAATTATAGCGGAGTGCCTCTGGAAATTCCCGAAGGTGGCCAGTTTGAGTTGGAGTCCTCTGGTGCACCGGACACTGTCCGGTGGTGCACCGGACACTGTCCGGTGTACACCGGACAGTCCGGTGCCCCAGACCAGAGGTGTCTTCGGTTGCCCCTTTGCTCCTTTGTTGAATCCAAATTTGGTCTTTTTATTGGCTAAGTGTGAACCTTTTACACCTGTATAACTTATACACTTAGAGCAAACTAGTTAGTCCAATTATTTGTGTTGGGCAATTCAACCACCAAAATTATTTAGGAACTAGGTGTAAGCCTAATTACCTTTCAATTACACCCGGCTTTTATGAAAGCGACGGTCGTACCACGAGAAGCCACCAGCGCATAGAAGTCTCCATGGCCGGTTATGGCTTCGTCGAGGGCGTCAACCTCTTTCTCGATGCATTCGAGTGCCCCGGAGACATCTTCGACAGAGAGGCTAGCTTCCTAAGATGCAGCTCCAACTGATTTGAATATTCTTTTTGAAAGGGAAATGAGCTTAATTGTTTCCTATAAACAATTTTGGTGTTTGATATCCATCACAAACCATGTGGAATAATTAGTTTGCCAAGATGTCATTTATCACAGGCGCATAAGGTTCAACACAAACCAAGAAAGAAACTCAGTTGGGGACTCAAATTAATTTGGAGCAAAGGACTTGAGAATGTGCTGCCAGTGGCGCACCGGACAGTGCCCGGTGTGCCAGGCCGACCACCAAGCAAACAGACCACTCTCGAGTTTTGACTGGGCGCGCTCCGCTATAATTCACCGGACTGTCCGGTGTGCACCGGACATGTCCGGTGAGCCAACGGAGCAATGGTAACCTAGCACCAATGGTCGACGTCAAAAGGGAACAGTGCAAGTCAGAAACCAAAGCAGAAAGTCAGAATGCACCGGACATGTCCGGTGTGGCACCGGACTGTCTGGTGCAGCTACAGGACTAGGGTTCCAATGGTCAAGTCGCTCCAAACCCCAACGGGCGTGCTGACGTGACACACACCGGACTGTCCGGTGTGCCCATCGCCAGCAGACTCAGCCAACGGCTAGGAAGTGGGATCCTGAAAACGACGGAGTACACGTAAGCAGCCAAGGCTGACCGAGCCGAGGGACTCCTACGCCTCCGGGATACGGATACCTCACTCATCACCTTCTGCGATAAGTAACTCACGCTCGGATAAGCGATTCCGCGGACCGAACAAGTCTTCACGCTCGAAAACTCTTCTGCCGGAACGATTTTTCGGGCCTTCTCGACTATATCGATAGCAGAATCCTACGGACGAGTAAGAGTACACGTAAGCGGCAAGGCCGACCGAGCCGAGGGACTCCTACGCCTCCGGGATACGGATACCTCACTCATCACCTTCCGTGAAAAGTAACTCTCACTCGGACAAACAATTCTGTTACCGACAAATGAGTCCAGATACTCGAAACAGGAGGAAAAGAAACACAGCTTTACAACACGACGACACTATGTTTGGGCCTCGGCGGCCGCAGAAAACATACGCACACTACAAGATAAACCGATCCTGCAGGCTCGGACCTTGACGGAGGGGGAGCAGCAGCACCCTCGGCGTCAACTACACCTTCGGTGAAGTCCGACCGAGCCTCGGACGGCAACGCGGTCGGAGGATCTTCACTCCGAAGGACGACATCAGCACCGCGCCCGGGCCATCGCCGCCAGGGTCTTCTCCAGGAAACCGACCCGAGCAGACGGCTCGGCCGGCCGCCCCGAAGCCTCAGCCAGCTGTCCTCCGAGGACGCCGGCCCGGCTCGTGGCCTCGGCAACTCGACTCCGGCGTCGATCCCGCCAGTGGACGGCCCGGCCAGGCTCCGGCCGACGAAGTCTTCTTTTCGAGCCAACTCTGCCTCTGTCCATGCTAACACCGCTGCCTCCGGCTTCGGCTCATCGAAGAGCGGCCGAGGGTTCCCTTAACTAAGTAAGAGAGGCCTCGGGCGGCAAGGCCGACCGAGCCGAGGGACTCCTACGCCTCCGGGATACGGATACCTCACTCGTCACCTTCGCACGAGGCAACTCACACTTGGTTGAGCGGTTCAGTTAGCCGACAGGCGAGTCCTAGTGCTCGAAATGAGGAAAAAACACGGCTCCGTGCCGAAAATACATACATGTTCAGGCCCCGACAGCCATAATGAACAGACACCGGCACTCAAGGTGCCATTACAAACGGAACTCCGGTTCCGTCCCAGCGGTTACGAGTCCACTTTCGCCCAGACCAGCGGGTGAAAGGGCGGACCGCCATGCAGGCAGCATGCAACCGCACCAAGGGGGCGCACCCTTTCGACTTCGACGCGTCCAGCATGGAGGCCCATGCCCACACGTCATGTAACCGGCGCGCCGGTTACTGCGTACAAGAAACTGCACCGCCACTCGCGCCACTACCGTGCCTCCTCGACTGCGGAACCAGTACCGCGACTCGAGGTAACCCTACGCATGACCCAACAGTGCCAACCAGGCGCATCGGTCACGGGTCAGTCAGCCGCGGGAGAAGGTGCGACGGTCGATACGGCCAGAAATGGGTCGGCAGTAATGGCAGTGGCAGGCGGGCGGAAGCAGCGGCCAAGTCGTCAGCCAAGCTCACGTCCCCTCCTGGGACAGCGAGAGAACCCTCTCCCACGGCGTGAAGACGACGCGCCCGTGTTCCGTTCCTCGAACGGCTCACGCACACGCAACGGCTGCCCCGCGAACCACTCGTCCCGTCGCATTAACTCTGCGGCAGGGCAGGCGACACCTTTGGCAGGCGAAGCAGGCGACGCTTCACCTCCGCCATAATGACTGCGTCAAAAAAGGTGTGCCACGTCATTCGATTTCGTATCCTTTTCCTCTTCCTCTTTCTCTCTCTTACAACAGGGACTGGGAAAGGGGATACCCCGAAAGGGATCCTTCTCCGCGAAGGAAACGGGCCCCGAGCCCCCCTACTGATTAGAGGTTCGAAGGCTGGCCCCTCAGAAGGGTTCAACAGCCGCCTCAAAGCACTCGGGCTCCGCGCCCACTACTGGTCAGAGGTTCGAAGGCCGACCCCTCAAAAGGGTTCAACGGCCGCCTCAGGCCACTCGGGCTCCGCGCCCACTACTGATCAGGGGTTCGTAGGCTGGCCCCCGAAGGGTTCGACAACCGCCTCAGATGCAGAGCGAGGGATGACCCTGGATACGTTCGATACATAACCAAGGCTCGGGCTACGCTCCCGAGGTACCCTAGGACATTTCCGAGACCAACGAGAACGATTTTGTAACGGAATCCCACCAGAGGGAGGCATCGAGCCCTCGGACCCCGTCAAAAGGGGACCGGGTCCGGCAAATCACCCGCAGGTACTTTTGGAGCGCGCCTCCGGGCCACTAGCCGACCCCTAACGAATGGGGCACGGGCGTCCACTCGGATTACCCGTTAGCAGCTCACTGGAGACACCATGTTCGGCGCCCTCCAAGGGCAACATGGCGCTTTTCCTCCCCTCCTCCTTGCGGAAAGGCGACGCAGGGGCGTATGAAAAAAGCCGAGTCTGTCCTTGACCGTCCTCTCGCCCTGTGCGGAGGCTCGGGGGTAGCTCTCGCAAACCCGGCTCCGGCCAAACCGTTGGCATCGTCAACATACCAGCCCAAGAACTTGGGACTCGACTGTGCACCCGGGCTACGACCAGTTCGCATGAGGGAACAACCAGACCGGCCGAAGCATCGCGAAACACATTAAGACCTCGAAGGAGTCAAACCACTCCTCCGAGGCCTCGGGGGCTACACCCGGCGGGTGCGCTCGCGCGCACCCACTGGAATAAAACGCAACCGAGAAAGGTCGGTCCCCTTGCAAAAAAGTGCGACAAAAGCCTCCAAGCGAGTATTAACACTACCTTTGAGGCTCGGGGGCTACTGTCGGGGACCATAATTAGAGGTACCCCCAAGACTCCTAATCTCAGCTGGTAACCCCCATCAGCACAAAGCTGCAAAGGCCTGATGGGTGCGATAAGTCAAGGCTCGGTCTACTCAAGGGACACGACCTCGCCTCGCCCGAGCCCAGCCTCGGGCAAGGGCAGCGGACCCCGGAGGATTCACGTCTCGCCCGATGGCCGCCTCAAGCAACAGACACACCTTCGGCTCGCCCGAGGCCCAATCTTCGCCGAGAAGCAACCTTGACCAGATCGCCACGCCAACCGACCGTATCACAGGAGCATTTAATGCAAAGGTGGCCTGACACCTTATCCTGACGCACGCCCTTCAGTCGACTGAGCCGAAGTGACCGCAGTCACTTCGCCGCTCCACTGACCAGCCTGACAAGAAGACAGCGTCGCCCACGTCGCTCCGACTGCTGTGCCACTCGACAGAGTGAGGCTGACAGCGGCCAAATCCGGCCTCGGGCGCCATAGGAAGCTCCGCCTCGCCCGACCCGAGGCTCGGACTCGACCTCGACCACGGAAGACAGACTCGACCTCGACCTCGGAGGAGCCTCCGCCTCGCCCGACCCAGGGCTCGGACCGACCACGTCACAGGGGGGCATCATTACCCTACCCCTAGCTAGCTCAGGCTACGGGGAACAAGACCGGCGTCTCATCTGGATTGCGCTAGTCGTCCGATCTCCGATCAACGGCTTAGATTAGAACAACGAGCGAGGGCGCGGGCGCGCGCTGCGAGCGCCTGATAGGTGGGCTCGGGGAGGGGTGTTGAGGCACTGACGTGCGGGCCCACGGGTCAGTGGTGCGCTGAGGGCGTGGGGCGCGCTGGCTGCTGGATCTCCGATCAACGGTTCTGGTTCCACGGACCACGCGAATCGTTATCCACGCATCTGGACCATCCGATCAAGACTGGACGGTTAGGATCGGGCACTAGGGGCTTTGTCTTCTCCGGCCGACTAGGAGCGGCGCCATACGCGCTTGTGGCGGCGTAGTTGTCGGTGGTGAAGTAGATTGGGGCTCCTATGGCGCTAGGGGTCAGTTTGGGTTGTTAGAAAGGTTGGGAAGGACTCGACGCATCCGATGGCGGGGTCGGGATAGCAGGAAAGGGGTGAGGCGACCGAACGACGGAGGGGGAGTCCTCGACGGACCGAGAAACACTCCGGCGAGCAATCGCGAGCGACTAAATGCAAGACATGGGAAATTAGGGACAGGGTTAGAACGGTTACCTTGAGGGAAGACTACGGAACACACGAACGACTATGAAAATAATAAGACATCAATTTTAGAGTTTAGTTTGCTAATTATACTACACTATGAGTTGAGTTTTTGGTAGAATTTTTACATGACAAGGAACTAATTCAGAGTAAGAATTCGTTCGGTTGACACATAATGGATTAACCGAACTGTTTCTATCTAGACTGTTTTTCTAATTTGTATAAGTTTTTAATCAACAGTAACAATTATCGGTGCATTCATGTTGAAACGAAGAAACGAAGGGCCCTAAAAGAAACTAGGTATGTGCCCGTGCGTTGCAACGGAACCGTATAATAACACGATAACAATATATATTATAGGTATATTCCCGTGCGTTGCGACGGAAGTAAAACATTTGTATGAAACATTGATACGGAACAACAAACATCACTATAATTTTTAATTATTTCTAAATAATAACTTATTTTCTTGATCCCAAACTATAAATACAAGTGGTTATATTGCAGTCATCAAAATAAACAGATGAGTACGATTCATATAAACACTCTCAAAAAACTTTTCTGTAAAATTCACTTGCTTCCAAATCCACACATATATTCACTGAGTTTTAGTATTGGTTTCTCCAAGTTGGCGAACAAGTTCTTCCGTTATTCTCTCCCTTTCACTTTGGTCTTGCCCAACTTCATCTCATATCATCTAAAGCGACACACTGAGTTTAGTAAGCATTTCAGCTGGAATCAAACAGATACATATTCTTCTGTTGAGAAAACTTTGTGTACCTTGAGTTCTTGAAGTATGCACATGAAGACTCTAGTAGTGTAGCAGCACCGGGAGTTTTTCAGCCATCTGTGATGAGAATATGCATGGACCATATTTACTTACCATCAATGTTATCATTAGCTCACAGGACAATAAAACAAATATTTTATCAACGGAAAGAGAATCGTAGTGTAGATAATTAGAAACATGACTCCGAGGAGGTCATCTGTGTTCAGTCGTTAATCGCCTCTACCCTCCGGAGCAACATTCTCGCGCATTGTAGAGGATTGAAGGCTGCACCATATCGGAGGCCATCAAATGTACACCTGAAATTCACTTTTAAATTATCAATGTGAATTGCTAGCCACCGAAATGCCCCATTGAGATCAGTTAAAGAAGCTACCAGCAATATAAATATTAATATAGACAATAATGCTATATCTCTATACATCAATAAACAAAATGTGTTTTAGATACATCAAGTACTTTAATGTTTCTCAGGTAACATAATGCATATAAACGTTTGCTTCACAGAAAAAGGTATATAGCTGAAAGCAGCATGAAACTTACCAGTGACTTGTCATATAAAATAGACAAACTGCAAGAAGGCTCCACTGAATCACCGAAACCCTAAACCCTAAAAACATCATTATCAATAGCTTATTTTCTTGATCCCAAACTATAAATACAAGTGGTTATATTGCAGTCATCAAAATAAATAGATGAGTACAATAACCTTTTAAGCTATATGAAAATAGTAATATCGGCCACGGTTCATATAAACGACTCTCAAAAAACTTTTCTGTAAAATTCACTTGCTTCCAAATCCACACAAATGTAGTATTCGATTGTTAACAATAATTAAGGTAAATAGTAGAGCAACATTACTTTAATAAATATATAAAGCTAGCTCCCCTTGTATTCTTGCTTGCGAGTGAATAAGTACATACCTCTTCTTTTAGTTCATCTAAAATAGAATAAAAATTACTTGAAAACAAATGTGACTCCACACTTCCTAGAGGATGAACTCATGAACAAGAACCCTGTGGTCATCTTCACAGCAATAGCCGATGAACACAAAATGACGACACATATCTCAAATAAACACAAGTGTGCTATGGATAAGTGGTTAGTGAAAAAAGTCTAAAATTGATCTGATTATACATACTCTCTGGCTCACCTTCCATCTCGTTTACCATGAACTTTTCTCTGCATTTCGTGCTACAAAAGGATTTGTCACCCCTACAATCAGAACACGGTATACCAAACATCAAACAACCATCAATAGAACCACATGCCTATTCAAGAATAGAAAAACACCCATAGCGGTGATTCATCTACTAAACTGGATCACTTTTGTATTGCCTGTTGCGATCGGTGAGCACTGAGTTTTAGTATTGGTTTCTCCAAGTTGGCGAACAAGTTCTTCCGTTATTCTCTCCCTTTCACTTTGGTCTTGCCCAACTTCATCTCATATCATCTAAAGCGACACACTGAGTTTAGTAAGCATTTCAGCTGGAATCAAACAGATACATATTCTTCTGTTGAGAAAACTTTGTGTACCTTGAGTTCTTGAAGTAAGTATGCACATGAAGACTCTGGTAGTGTAGCAGCACCGGGAGTTTTTCAGCCATCTGTGATGAGAATATGCATGGACCATATTTACTTACCATCAATGTTATCATTAGCTCACAGGACAATAAAACAAATATTTTATCAACGGAAGGAGAATCGTAGTGTAGATAATTAGAAACATGACTCCGAGGAGGTCATCTGTGTTCAGCCGTTAATCGCCTCTACCCTCCGGAGCAACATTCTCGCGCATCGTAGAGGATTGAAGGCTGCACCATATCGGAGGCCATCAAATGTACACCTGAAATTCACTTTTAAATTATCAATGTGAATTGCTAGCCACCGAAATGCCCCATTGAGATCAGTTAAAGAAGAAGCTACCAGCAATATAAATATTAATATAGACAATAATGCTATATCTCTATACATCAATAAACAAAATGTGTTTTAGGTACATCAAGTACTTTAATGTTTCTCAGGTAACATAATGCATATAAACGTTTGCTTCACAGAAAAAGGTATATAGCTGAAAGCAGCATGAAACTTACTAGTGACTTGTCATATAAAATAGACAAACTGCAAGAAGGCTCCACTGAATCACCGAAACAGCGTCAGCAATAGAGAGTTTTGTCTCTTTGATGTTTCTGTTGCAACTTTATCATACACCAAGCTACAAAATAAAGATGATGGCAACAGAAAACTTAGTGGCCAGGAAATCTGCACGGTACATCATGTGAATATATTTATTTCATTGGCAATCGAGTGATTTCCACAGTACCTCATGTCATGCAAATTAATGCCACAAACGGACCTTGCCTTCCCAATAGGATCAAAATAGTTGGACTCCAAGAACAAAGCACGACCGCCGATAAAATAAGTAAAGGGTTTATCTGAAAACTATAAAAAAAATAATAAGTAAAAGGTTAGCCAACATTATTAGAGCTCAAAATAGTCCTCGCAAATTAATTGCATAAATAATTCAGCACGCAGAGGTTTAAAACCACGCCATCTTAGTTCTATTGCACGATGGAGCTACAGAGTAATTTTATAGGAAAATATAAATTCTAAATGATAAATCTCAACTGATCCTAATCCAAAAGAACAACATGGGACATGATCTAATATGAACACTATTATTACAACTTTGAATAAGGAACAAACAATCTAAATAGGCAGCTAATGTAGCCAGATCACTATCCCATCCTCTCACAAATATAATGACCCAATGAACTGTTTCAACAAATTGATTCATCCGTAAAATGATAACGTGAAACAAAAAATGTGTCCATAGTAAATGAATAAAATTGTGCCATGCAGTTAAGTGGATAGGTTGTTACAAACGTGAAGAAATGTTTAGTACATTTGTGCTCCTAGTTTGGTGTACCCAAAACTGTGTTTGAATTCAGACAAAGCAGTCAACATCTAGTTGTCCTGGGCTCAGTGAGCGAACTGTGCTCAACATGTACTACATCGCGTTTCTCTAAACCATATAATCAGTAATATATTAGTTCAAGTCTAAGGAATATTGTGCATAACACTTCAAGGAGTCAAGGTTAACCCTAACTCATCCCAAAACCAAATCGAGCCTAGCACATGTGGTTCAGCTGTGCAAGTGGCCCAAGCATCCAGAATCATTGGAGCAAAGGATAGCTACAAATCGAACCTAATATGGGGGTCGGGGTTCGTTTAGGATGGAACCAAGGCAGCACCGGTGTCCTTCAGGTCTTTGCTACGGTCAATGGCGCTTGAACTTGGGGAAATCGTTGCTAGCACATGTGGTTCAGCTGTGCAAGTGGCCCAAGCACCCAGAAGTTATTGGAGCAAAGGATAGCTACGAATCGAACCTGATCTGGGGGCCGGGGTTCATCTAGGATGGAATCAAGGCAGCACCGGTGTCCTTCAGGTCTTGTTGCGGTCAATGGCGCTTGAACTCGAGGAAATCATTGTCGCCTCTAGATCCGGCGGCGGCCTCAGATCTGAGGATTCGCGAGGGGAAGACCCACCTGAGGAGGCACTTGAGGACGCCAACGGTGGCGCATGGCATGGCGAGGGCTACGCGTGGTCCCGAATGGGCGATGCTAGCGCCGGGTGGAACAACAAGTCCGGCCGGCACGGTGGCAAGGGGGCGGGCGGCAGGAGCGAGTCGCCCCCGCTGACACCGACGTCGTGTCTGCGGTCCTCCACAGCACCGTAGTCGTCGTCATCCCAATGGCGACTGTACGCATCTCCGACCGCCGCCGCAAATCACCTGTGCGCAGCAAAGCCAACTTTGGGAGTCTCTGACCTCCTCCTCCTAACTCGATGAGGTGTGTTTGGTGCAGGGGGAGGCGGGATGGGTGGAGGTGGTGTCGGATGGAGGAGATTCCGGGCTGGAGGATAACGATGGCGGGGATTGTGGGATGCGGGCGCAGGGGCGGGTGGAGGGGGAGGCTGGTGGAGCGGGGAGCGGAGACGGGGCATGGGCTCGGGCACCAGTGGCAGCGCAGGCGTGAGGCCGAGCGTAGCCGCGGAGGAGAGCCGGAGGAGCTGCGAGTGAAAGTTGCCGAGGGATCCAGCAGAGAGAGGAGAGTCGGAGGAGCGTAGCCGCGCAGGCAACGAACCATGATGGCGGTGCGCAGATCGTCGCCAACCTTCTGCTATTGGAGACGGGCGGAGCAGAGGAGGGCGCGCCGATCCGCCCCAACCTCCTCCCCACCGTCGATGGCGCGCGAAGGCAAGGAACCATGACGACAGTGCGCGGATCCTCGCCAACCTTCCACTATTGGAGACGGGTGGAGTAGAGGAGGGCGTTGATGGAAGGTTCGGGGATGGCGGACTGGAGCAGACTTTCCTTGGAGCAGCAGCACGGGCGGCGGAACTGGAGCGGCGTTGATGGCGGGGAGGGCGTTGATGGGGATCAGCGAGGCGGGGGCGCAGAGAGCGCGGGCGTTGATGGCGGGATCAAAATTTCCTTCCTTGGAGCAGCCGCGCGGGCGACGGAGTGGAGCGGCGGGGATTGCGGGATCAGCGAGGCGGGGGCGCAGAGAGCACGAGCGCGAGAGGGAGCGGACTGCAGGCAGAACTGTGCACCAAAAAAGTGTGTACGTCTATACTATGGTCTTATATAGTAGTAGAGATTCGTGGGGCTGGTGTGGGTAATTTATTGTAGTAGAGAAATCTCAGAAACGTGCGGAACTGCGAACGCCCTGCGTCCTACTTCGTCTATGCTTTCACAACTCGCTGAAAATTCAACGATTCCCTCCTCGCCGTCAATCCTCCCACAAATCCAACGCCTGCAGTTGACGCCAACTCATCGATCCGCGCCGCACCCATCTCCACCAATATCCTTCCATTGCGCTCCTCTACAAAAGCTCCCCTCCCCCAATCCACCCCATTCCACAACACCAAGAAGCAAGAAAACTAGAAAAGGCTCCTCCCGACCGCAACGCCCCTCATCTCCCTCGACCCCGACATCCCCGACCCGATGGCGCCCAAGGCGGAGAAGAAGCCAGCGGAGAAGAAGCCGGCGGCCGAGGAGAAGGCGGAGAAGACGACCGCAGGGAAGAAGCCCAAGGCCGAGAAGCGGCTGCCCGCGTCCAAGTCCTCCGGCAAGGAGGGCGGCGAGAAGAAGGGGAAGAAGAAGGCCAAGAAGAGCGTGGAGACCTACAAGATCTACATCTTCAAGGTGCTGAAGCAGGTGCACCCCGACATCGGCATATCCTCCAAGGCCATGTCCATCATGAACTCCTTCATCAACGACATCTTTGAGAAGCTGGCCGGCGAGGCCGCCAAGCTGGCGCGGTACAACAAGAAGCCCACCATCACGTCCCGCGAGATCCAGACCTCCGTGCGCCTAGTCCTCCCCGGAGAGCTCGCCAAGCACGCCGTCTCCGAGGGAACCAAGGCCGTCACCAAGTTCACCAGCAACTGAGCGCGCTGCGGGATCCGCGGATCTGTTAGAAGGGTTCTTTGCTGTGTCCTTTCCCCAGTCCCCCACCCTACCCGCCTAGTAGCTAGCTTGCCTGCTCTATAAATCCGGCGCGCCGGATTGTAATGGTCCTCTTAGATTTGATGTCCCTGTTGTGGAATATAGTTGTATCTCTCCGCTTGCTATTTTTCTCATTCTTTAGGAACTTGGAAATCTGGTAATTTTGCCGGGAGATAACTAGGATCATCACAAATTCGCGTTGACAACGCGACCTCACAAGGTCGAAGGCTCGTGCGTTTGTTGTTTCAGTCTCAGATTCTTCAGCACAAGGGTATTTGTGAGCGGCAACGATGTCTGTCTTGCAGCCATACGATGATTACAATTTTTTTTGTCTGCCAGAACCTGCCAATGTGTGATGACATAAGAGCGTCTCAAGCATGTGGGTACATTTTGCTCTCGTCAATGTGTGATGGTACAAGTTGCTCTAAAGATTTCGATTTGTGTTAACCTGATTGATTAGCTGGTCATAACAAATGCTTTCAGAGTTTGCAAATAGTATCTGGTGCATTCTTTCAGAATGCATTCTTTTTTATGGTAAAGCTATTCACAATGGAGATTTCATGTCACTGTTTCCAAAAATGCCACATCAGATTTATGGATGAATGAAATACCCTCTCTCAATAGAGAGTTTCATCTCACTATTTCATATGTCAACATACTTCTTAAATGCTGCATATAAATAACCAATAGGATTTACTCAATTATATGAAGATGAAACAAAACACTCTCAGTGGAGGTTTCACACAGTTTCCAAGATCTTGGAAACGAGTTAACATGGTTTCATCCCCATGAAACTCCATGAAACTCTTCCTTCTTAAATGATGTGACATGTCATCAAAATAACTGATGTGGCAGGCTAATTAATACATGAAACACCCCATGAAACCTCCATTGTGAATAGCCTAACACAGTGACAATGATGATATCTTGGTTGGTTCTCCATTTGTGTCAGCCTGATTGCTTTCTAGTACCTCCACAAGTAGTTGGTCATGGCTATCCGCAACCGTTACCCCTAATTTTTTTCCTTATATCACTTTTTTCCCCTATTTTCCCTTTATTTTTTTCATCTTTCGCAACGGTTCCTCCTAAATACTTTCCCTATATCCCACTACCACTATAAAATATCATTTTCTATACCAACTATTAATTTTATATCTACTAACAATTACTCGTGTACCCACAGTACAGTGTTTGAGGATGAACAGTGACACGCTATATCTGGAGGAGAGAGAAGGGAGACGGCGCCGTAGGGGGCACCGCTGCGGCCGTAGAGTGCCCCCTACGCGCCGCATGCAAGGGGAGGGGGCTGCTAAAGGGGCAGCGTTGCGCATAGCCTAACAAACGCTGATCAATTCGTACAACAGCATTCTGAGTAGCTCTGTCACCTTCACCTCATGATGCACTGCTGTCAATCGTGTTTTGGAGGGAGAGGATTCTCATTGCCCCACTCATTGGTTAATATGCCTCAATAACACCATACAGACAGTAAACTGGAAGTCGTTGTAAATGTTTCCAATATATCCCCCTTTCTCCTTTTTTGTTGATTTTTTGTGATCTTCCTACTATCTATGCACTCCGATGAGCGATGAAGTTGTATAAGTTTCGATCATGGGGAACATACATCCTCTACCAAGTGAGAAATTTGCCATTATGGAAGGTCGTCGGTGCGGCTTCGACGAATTGGAGGCTTAGCCGAGGTATTCACTGTTATGAAAAAGCAGGGAATAGCCCACACTCCAAAACGGACAAGATCACTCCATTACCAGGTAACGTCGTTGATTAATCTACTGATACTCACGTCGTATCTTATACATCACGCCGTCTCCATTCTCCCCTTCCAGGCACACGCGAGTCCCGCACCCTAGCCGTTGTTCTTTCTCTTCGTCTTGCTACGCAACCCTAGTCGCCGCTCCCAAGCCACCTCACTCAAACCCGAGAGATGGATCGAACTGCCATGGTCATCGCTGTTGCAGAAGCTGTTGATGCTGCTCGTGCTGCGGCTGTTGCTGCTGCGGAGGCCAAATGTGCGGCGTCGGTTGCTGAGAAGGAGGCGCGTGCAGCAGTTCAATCTGCGACTATTGCCGCCGATAAGGTTCAACTTGCCGTCGATGCTGTGAAGTATCGAAGATTTGTTGAAGATAACTCCATAGTGGATTCCTTGGTGACTGATTTTACTTTCTCTATTACTTTGCCATTTGAAGGAAGTGTGCAAGAGTCTCGAGAAGACTTCAATTGTGTGTGCAAGAGTCTCCAAACTGTGTCGTACCCAATAGTGACATTGTGAACTCCTTAAAGTGTATCTTGCAATTCCTTGGCACCCATCTGGGGTTTCTTCATAAGAAGTGGTAAAGCGTGAAAAGCTACCCATCCACAACTTGGTGTAGTCGTCTTCCTCCTTCCACTAGATGTGCAAGTATGCGTATCATGCAATACAGCAACCTGCAAAAATAGTCGAATCACAACTTTGCACACAAACAAAGCATAAATTCACAACATAGCTTTGGTACAAATGTATGATTTAACATACCACAATGGTCGGTAAACCTTTCTTTTCCTCTCGTGCATAAATCCTCCAATGACAATCACCACCTTTACAATATCCGACGTATCTGATAGTCGAAGTTACATCTATTCCAAGCTCGAACTCATGCTTTATGACATATTGCCTCATAGCAATTCGAAACTCTTTCATGTTAGGAAACAAACTACCAGGTTGCATTGACGGATTCATTTTATCATACATAACCCTCTTCTCATTTGGTAGGAAGTCCTCCATTGGTTGGTCTATACTATTGTCTCCAAATTTAATAGGCTCTGATTGATCCAAATTACTTGTACCACCTAAAACGGTTTCATCTCTTTTATTTTCCTTTGCCTTGTCCTCTTCATTCAGTCCTAGTTGAGAATACATCTGCATCTCACTTGGAACATCACGTCTCCCTTCCTCATTCCAAAAATCACTTAGTACAAAAGATTTCCAATCATTGTCCTGCATGACTAAGTGAACTCACATACCATCCTAACCTCACTATAGTGTACAAAATTGAAGGGAGACATACCTTATTAGCAGTCTGACCACCTAAGGGAACTAGTGGTAAGGAACTTGAACTAGGCGGTGAAGACATTGCGGGACCTGACAATAATTCAATAAATAATTTACAAAACCAATGGTTAAATGTACAATAATCATAGCACGGCCGACCAATATTAACTACCTTGGGGGGAAGAAATGCCAATGTCTGCGTCGTTGAACAGCTCCAAATCATCCATGCTGGATCCACTGCACACACACAACGAGCTAGATCTGGTTGGGGGAGGAGTTGAATGGGGGAGAGAAGTTCAACGAATGAAGAACATCAATGAGAAACTCACGGGCGGCGCCCTTCAATCGGGTCCGAGACAACTTCCGTGGGGGGAAACCGAGGGGGAGGTATGGAGATCTCTGGCAGCGAGAGTATATTGGTGCGAGGAAGAGCTCTCTGCTGCGAGGGAGATCTCGGTGCGAGGAGACAGCAGAGCTCTCTGGTGCGTCTCTGAAGCGAGGAGGAGAGAAGGGACAACTAGATGGGAAAGCGATGGAGAACTCACGACGCTGGGACGACGGCTATATCAACGGCACTAATCGTCGTTCAAACCTAGTAATGGAGTGGTCTTGTCCGTTTTGGAGTGTGGGCTATTCCCTGCTTTTTCATAACAGCGAATCCCTCGACTAAGCCTCTAATTCGTCGAAGCCGCACCGGCAGCCTTCCATAATGGCAAATTTCTCCTACCAAGCATGTCATCAAATGTTGTCTGCTGCTTGTATTGCTTTAGTGTAGTTGTGGCATTCTGCATGCAGTATTAACTCCTTTTTTATTGTGTTTGTCTATGTTTATCATTCTACACAACGGAGGAAGAACTCAAAAGAAGTTTTTTTCACTATTTGGCACCACAGAGTAATTACATTACCTGTTTTGTATACTATCATAGGCCCTGCCATGCTCTTACTGAAAGTTGATGGTTTGTATCAGGTTTTGTAACAGTATTGGTTGTGCTAATTGAACTAAAAGAGCTTAATTTCAGTTTTATGTTGCATCCTATTTCCTGTATCTGCTTTTATGTTGCTTTCTGTTCGCTTGGTTTTTGAAAGTGCATTCATCCCTTTTGTGAGTTTTGGTGATTTGGATAACAACACATTTAAAGGTCTAACAAGTTTGCTAAGTGTTGAACAGGAAATTCAATATGATGAACATACTTGATCAGTGAACAAGGTTCAACACAAGGTCAAATAACCAGTGAGACAATGCAAATGGATATAATATGGTCTCTATATTGGTTTGAATATATGGACAAGTCCTGAGAAATCACTATACATAAATATGATCATAATAGAGGTTGAAGTGATTAAGAGGATTGGTCAAGCCAAAGTGAATAAGATATGAGGAATCGTGAATTGGCTTGACCATATTACTGTCAGTCCATATATGCTTCTATGAGAATCAAACTAGAGCTTGATTGATCTTGACAGTTATATCCAGAAGACATTCAAGCAAGGTTCACAATATTGAAGAAATGATTCTCTCAATGGATGCTCAATATGATGTGACTCAAGAATGGCTTGATAGGGTGAAGATAGCAAGGAAAGGGCTTCGAGGAACTAAGCAAAGGTGAAGGCCAAGCGACGGCTTGTAGACCGAGGTACCATGGCTAAGGTGAAGAAGAGAGTACTTGCACTAAGTCGATGAACTAATCAGCTATGAAGAATTATAACATGTTGATGCATCAGTAAGGTGACTTGAAGCCATGATTTGAACTCATATAAGGTGATATGGTACAAGTCACAGGGTTTGATTTAAGTTTGCTTCAAAAGGTGAGACAAAGATGTTTGTGATCCTTATGAAGCAATGCCATCGAGAAATCACACATGAGACACCAATGACTCAAGGAGTTTACTTCATTATATTTTATTTATTTAACTTGAGTATAGGAATCGTCGTACTATAAAGGGGGATCCAAAAAGAAGGTTGGTGTTTGTCAAAGCTCAAACCTCTCTATTCAAAAGCTATTTTTGAAAAGCAAAAATCTCTTTAACGTTCTATGGTTGACCATGGTTAGGTTTGAGAAACCTAGAGTGTTCTTGCTGAAAAGCAGCTGAACTTCTTCAACTGCAGCTGAGCTTTTCAGCTGAGCTGAACTTCAGCTGAGTTGAGCTTCTTCAGCTGCAGCTGAGCTTTTCAGCTGAGCTGGACTTCAGCTGAGTTGAGCTTTCTCAACTTCAGCTGAACTCAACTTTAGCTGTGAACCTCTTTGACCATACACCAGCTGAACTTGCCTCCGGGCAGTTGAGCTGGGATTTTCTCTCCTAAACTCACTGGTCAAGACCGGTTGAACTGGTCCTGAGGGGCAGTTCAGCTGGTCTCTGACCCCTCTGACCTCTGATTTGCAGTCTGCCAGTCAGACTGGCAAACAGGTCGCCAGAGCTGTCAGGGGCGGTTCAACCGCCCCCCCTGGGCGGTTCAACCGGTCTGGTCAACCCTGGTCAGCCTGCAGGTCAGTCTGCCAGTCAGTCTGACAGTCAGACTGGCAGACAGTCTGCCTGACCTGCCAGGGGCGGTTCAACCGCCCTAGGGGGCGGTTCAACCGGTCTCAAACAGAAAAATTGGCCCCAACGACTAGTTTTGAGCTCCAACTATATATACTCACTCCTACCTCTCACCCCACAGCAGTGAGCACGATTTGAACTCCATTTCTAACCCAAGAAACACCTCTCTCTCTCTCACACACATCTCTTGCCTCTCCCATTTCAAATCTTTGGAGAGAAATCTTTGAGTGAGCTTGAGAGCTGCGGTTTTGTGCTTCATCTCTAAATCTCTCTTGCTCTTCTTCTTCATTCGAGCTTTGGTACTACATCGAGTTCTTTGTGGATTCATTACTCTTGGAGCTTCTAGCTCCTAGACGACTAGGTGTCTCTTGTGAGTCTCCAAATCTTGTGGAAGACCACAAGAAAGTTTGTATTACCCACTCGTTTGAGCAAAGATTAGTGTGTGAGCTTGACCTTTGTGGTCGGCAAAGGGAGGATTAGGGTTGAAAGAGACCCGGCTCTTTGTGGGTGCCTCAACGAGGAAGTAGGGCACCTTGGTGGTGTGACCGAACCTCGGGATAAATCTTGTGCCTCTTGTGTTCTTGCTTATTGTGTTTGTTTGTGTTCTTCGTTCTCTCACCATCTCGCAGAAGATTTGTTTATATCTTTTTAGTGTGTGGATTTTGAAAAGTGGCCTTCTCAGATCTACTACTTTGAACCCTGTGGATCATTTAGAACATCTCATTTCCAAAGTTAACTGGGTGAATTTCAAGATCAATTCAGTTTTACCCAGTTTGCTTCTAATTTTTGTTGAAAAAGTTTTAACTTGCCTATTCACCCCCCCTCTAGGCAACTTTCAATTGGTATCAGAACCTAATCCTCGTTCTAACGCTTAACCGCGTGAGGAAAAGATCATGTCGGGGGGACTAAGAAACGAAAGTGCTTCTAAGCTTGAAAAAGTTAAGGTTGCCTCGACTTTATCTTTTGGTGCAGATGTTGATCCTAGGGCAATAGATCTTGCCATGAGAATCACCGAAAGGATGTTCCTCAAAATGAAGGAAGATGAGGCGAAGAACAAGATTGAAGAAGAAGAAAATGATCGATGGAGACCAAACGATGAATCCACCTCTTCACAAGGTTCGTCTTTCAAATCAAGTTCTCATATGTGCTTTGTCACTAATGGGAGTGACAGTGAAAGCGAAAGTGAGGATGAGGATGAACATGAAAGTTATAATGAAGATGACGATGATCTTCAAAAATTCTTCTCTCAACTAAGCAAGAAGAACCGGATGAGCTTGCTCAAACTCATGAAAAGAGTGGAAGAACAAAAGGAAATGCTTCATAAGCAAGAAGATATCCTCATCGAAAAAATCAAAGACTTGGAGAAGTTGACCAAAGAGCATGAGAAGCTAAAGTGCTCTCATGATGATTTGGTCCAAAGGTATGAATACATTTCAATTGAGCAAATTAAAGCTATTAATCATTCATCATATATTGCTCAATTAGAAAGTAAAAATGCTATGCTGAAGAACACAATAGAAAAGCTAAATATTGAAAATCTAGCTTTGCAAGAAAGACATGATATGCTTGTGTGCTCTCATAATAAATTGATGGATTCACATATCATGTTAGAAATGGCTCATGAGGTTGTGTTAACTAATTTGAAATCATACCAACCTCACATATGCACATGTACTCAAGTAGAAACTATATTATCATGTGCTAACAAATGTTGCTCTCAAGAAAGCCAATCTTCCATTGAGCTAGAAATTTCAGGAATTAGTGATATTTCTATCACACAAAAAAATAAAGAGCTCAAGGAAGAAGTTGGAATGCTAAGAAGGAGCTTAACTCGTTTGAAGGGAAAGTGTCATGCTCAACCTTCTCAAGATAACCGTGATAATATGGTGAAAAAGCTTGAGAAGGGGACAACCGTAGCATGCACAAAACCCCTTCAAAAGAATACCAAGCTGAAAATCGCCTAGAGGGGGGGTGAATAGGCGGAACCTGAAAATTAAAACTTTATCCCCCAACTAGATCCCTTGGTTAGTGGTTAGAACAAGATATACAAATATCGGAGAATAGAAACTAAGTTCTTGCTTGAAAAGAGTATTGCAAAAAAAATGCGGGAGAGATAGATCAATACAACTAATAAGTTATAGAATAACAAAGCAAGAACCCTTAGATGAGAAGAGCACTAGGACAAGTCCTTTCTTGCAACGTGTTGCTTTCACTAAATGGGAATTTAACTTGAAGCAACACCAAATGATATTAGCAAATAAAGGTGCAAGAAAACTTAGAGCAAGGGAAAACAAACAAATCACAAGCAATAAAAATAATGGACACGGGTGATTTGTTTTACCGAGGTTCGGCCCTCAAAGGCCTAGTCCCCGTTGAGGAGTCCACTTAAGGACGGGTCTTTTTCAACCATTTCCCTCTCTCCCCCGATCACACAAGGATCGGTGAGCTCTTCTTCTTCTCAAGGATCACTCTTGATCTCACAAGGACCACCACAATCTTTGGTGTCTCTTGCTAGCTTTTACAAGCCTCCAAAACTTTGGAGGAAGTTCAATGGGAGTCAAAACTCCACGCGCAAATGAACACAAAGATGAAGCACACACTATCTCTCGATGAATCTCACAAGGCACTAGTGCTAAACTCAAATGAGTAGCTCTCTTTTGCTTGCTCTCTCTTTTGTGGCACTTGTGTTGGTTGTAGTGGTCTAAATCTTGTGTATAGGATGTATCAATGAATATATGTGGTTGGGAGGGCTTGAGTATGTCAACTAGATGACTTGGAATGTTGCTTGGGCTCCCACACCTTGAAGTGGCCGGTTGGGGTGGTATTTATAGCCACCAATCAAAAACTAGCCGTTGGTGAAGGCTGTCTGTCGCATGGTGCACCGGACAGTCCGGTGCACACCGGACATGTCCGGTGCGCCAGCCACGTCACCCGACCGTTAGGGTTCCGACCGTTGGAGAGCTGACTTCTGGGCCCGCCTGGATGTCCGGCGGCGCACCGGACATGTACTGTAGAGTGTTCGGTGCGCCGTCTCGCGCGTGCCTGACTTCTGCACGCTCTGGCGCGCATTTAATGCGCCTGTAGGTGACCGTTGGCGCCGAAGTAGTCGTTGCCCCGCTGTCACACCGGACAGTCCGGTGTACACCGGATAGTCCGGTGAATTATAGCGGAGCAGCCGAAGCGAATTCCCGAGACTGGCTAGTTCGGAGCCGCGACTTCTTGGAGCACCGGACACTGTCCGGTGTACACCGGACAGTCCGGTGAATTTTAGCGTGTCGGCTCCGAGAATTCCCGAAGGTGAAGAGTTTGAAGTCGACCTTCCCTGGTGCACCGGACACTGTCCGGTGGTGCACCGGACAGTCCGGTGCACCAGACCAGGGTGCCTTCGGTTGGCCCTTTGCTCCTTTGTTTGAACCCAATACTTGGTCTTTTATTGGCTAAGTGTGAACCTTTGGCACCTGTATAACTTATACACTAGAGCAAACTAGTTAGTCCAATTATTTGTGTTGGGCAATTCAACCACCAAAATTAGTATAGGAAATAGGTGTAAGCCTAATTCCCTTTCAATCTCCCCCTTTTTGGTGATTGATGCCAACACAAACCAAAGCAAATATAAAAGTGCATAATTGAACTAGTTTGCATAATGTAAGTGCAAAGGTTGCTTTGAATTGAGCCAATATTAATACTTACAAGATATGCATGGATTGTTTCTTTGTTTTTAACATATTGGACCACATTTGCACCACATGTTTTGTTTTTGCAAATTCTTTTTGTAAATCCTTTTCAAAGTTCTTTTTGCAAAATAGTCAAAGGTAAATGAATAAGATTTTTGCGAAGCATTTTCAAGTTTGAAATTTTCTCCCCTTGTTTCAAATGCTTTTCCTTTGACTAAACAAAATTCCCTCTCAAATAAATTCTTCTCTTAGTGTTCAAGAGTGTTTTGAGATATCAAGTTTTGAAAATACTACTTGCTCCCCCTTTAGAACACAAAGAGATACCAATTTGAAATTTACCAATTGAAAATCACTAATTTTAAAAATTTGGTGCGGTCCTTTTGCTTTGGGCCAATTTCTCCCCCTTTGGCATGAATCGCAAAAAACGGATATTTGGAATGAAATATAGGCCCTTAGCTCTCTCTCCCCCTTTGGCAAACAATTGAAATATTCAATTGAAATAGAGATATGAGTGAAGATTGTACCAAAGTGGAGAACTATGCGGAATACCGACAAAGAGTGGATAATACCGATGGAGTTGAGTGGAAGCGTTGTCTTTGCCGAATACTCCAATTCCCTTTCAATCCTATGACTAAGCATGAGAATATACTTGAAAACACATTAGTCATAGACATAAAAGAGATATGATCAAGAGGATATGTCAAATTAAGCATGATCATAATTCTATATAACATAGATTGCTCCCCCTAAGTATGTGCATAGAGAGGAACACATATTATGGCCTTAAATGCCAATTGCACATAATTAGGTTAATGAGAACATATCTATATCATACAGAATGTGAAGTGCATTGTGTCATATTATAAGTGTGATGCTCATGACAGTTTATGCACTTATGAAAACATGTTGTAAATCCCTTAAGGATTTCAAAGAGGCTTAAGGACCATCCACCTTTGGAACAAAGGCAGCTTATCCTCGTTACAAGGTTAAGCTTTAAGCTCTTTGACAATTAAATCACTTCATCTAGTTTCAACAAAGATGCATTAAAGCATGAATGAATTTTTGAGAAGTTAAACTAGATATGAAGCAGGGATATGCATGGACATGCTTTCTCTTCCTTTTAAACAAGATATGTAAAGAGAGTATAGAAAAAGAAGATTTAGGTACAAGTTTAAATGAAAGGAGATAGTTTTACCTTTTTGTACCTTTACATAGGGACGCTCGCTTCATTGTGCTTTGACCTTAGTCTTAGATGCTTAAGACCTATTCTTAATGACAATATAGGGAAATATTTTGCACAAGAGAGTGTTCTATAACTAGTGATCTTTTCAAGTTATTGTTAGCATATATTAAATGGATCACAAGTTGCATACATGTATCATGAATTCTCCTTTTAACTTAGTGCATATCAAGAGAGATATCGATTGATAGTATATACGGCACTAAGAAGCATGATTGTTGATTGAAGTCATTCAATGATCAAACAAATAACATATGTGATCAAAAGAACAACATACGCATTAGATTATCAATTAAGCTTGGAGTAGGAGAATCCAGCAAATATGCTACTTTGGAGTGAAAGACAAGAATTTAAAAATAGTAGCATATTTCATGAGAAACTTATTCTCAGGCAAGAGACTATATGAAATTACTGAGATAAAGCAATAGTCCCAACAAAATCAAGATATAAGAATAGACTCCCCCTAAAGATATGCATCAAGTAAATGAGGGAGTTGATTTTGATGCATTCGCTTTTAAAGATATAAAGGGAGATCCATTATACATCTTGTTCAAGGCTCATAAAATTTGCAATAAATAACTTGCGCCTTGCATTCTCAAAATGAAAGGGATAAGAATGCTTACAACCACACCATTGATTATTTTTTAAGACCTCATCCTCCAAGTTGGTGTTGTTGTCCTTGATGTACTTCCTTTTTCATTTGAGTGTCCTCCCTTTGTAGTTGACTCTTTTTCCTTCCAAACTCATTGAAAATACTCAAGAGAGATGTAAGGATAATTTCTTTAGATAATTAATATAAACAATTCACCATCCACAAATCACATAGACATGAAGTAAAATCCTTAATATTAGTGCACACCATAGGAAAAGAGGGATATGCACTTTTTAAACGTTCTTGACTAATCATAGGAAATTTTACTTCTTCATATTGAATTTTAACATCCTAACTTAGAAGCATATCAATACGAAAACAAATATAGCAAAGGCATAAATTAGATTCTAATGGACAAGTGCATTTATGAGAATGTGATTGAATGCACATCTAGACAAATTTAGTCCAATAAAGAATCTATTCTTCAAGAATGATAATTTAGAGTAAATAATCATTGAAGGGAACTATATTTGATTAAGAAGATGAGTTCCCATACCTTTGCTTTTACCTTTCTTCTTTTGGGTGAAGATCAACCCATGAGGCTTGTGCACTTTCTTTCTTGTAGATTTTCATAAATTGAACTCAAGAGAAATGTTAGTAGCAACACAAGCACTAGTTTCCATTTTTGTAATCATTTTGATAAGGAATGAGAAGCTAGATTACTAAAACATGGAAACTTCATAGCATGAACTAGATTATCCTTAGATGATGTTATGCTCAATTTTAACTCCTAAAACAAGCATAAATAATCCTTTATGATTATGGGAATCTAATTCATGATATGGAAAGCGATAAATGTGAAAGAATCAAATCCACTCTAAGTAAGTAGAAGCACATCATAAGTCATTGGATTGATTTTTCTTTTTATGTTAGATTACATGCTTTTCCAAAGAGAAACCTATTCTCTATAAGTGAGACTACTTGGATTACTTAGATAAAATCATTAATCTCACTATTCTAGTTATAGAGAGAGTTTTCCTTTTATAAGTGTCCTAAGGATTTGAATTCCTTACATGACACCTTATTCCTTTAAGAACATGAAATATCTCTCTATATCTAGAATCATGGCAATAACGAGATAATTAGGGGAAGAACATGCCATGATATACTTGCAACAAATTAGAGCATGTAGATTGCCATAGTATGGAAAAGATGAATGTGCAATCTACCATATGAGAGGAAATTCTTCAAAGAATGATAATATCAATTTTAAAGACATTTGAAGTGCTTCAACTTTTCTATGTGACTACTCAAGGCACATAAGAAACGATATTCTAAAATACTTGCACTTAAAAGATAGGTGTTACCATCCTTTGGCTCTCCTCTATGTTGTAGGCCTTGATTTTTCCGCATAAGATAATTCTTTATTTCCTACAACATCAATACCTTCCTCGAGATGATATGAGTTTTAGATGTAGTAATTTGAAGAATAACCTTGGGTCAATCACAGATAAAGATCATTGAAGATTTGATAGCTTGAGTTAAATTGAATCAACTTTCTCAAGCATCCCAAGGCTTCATATCATCTCCTTTTCCTGCAAAGCTTGTCAAGCATATTTTGGTACCCATCGCTTGATGGGTCCATCATGGTTAGTCAACAAAGATCTAGGAACCCAAAAGTCCTTTGTGTTAGCACTAGGTAAACTCATTACCTTTCTAGCACAAGTTGCAATTTTGGATTGCCTAGTTACATGAGAATTAATTGACAAGCTAGGAGTGGAATTGTTACCAATGGGACAATCCTTACATTGATGTCCCTTCCTTCGGCATGTGTAGCATAGACGTTTTTCAAGTTTTGAAGCTTCCTTCTTTCCTTGTTTGTTTCTTGCTACATGGTTAGTAAAAACTTTCTTTTCTAACCTTATGCCTTTTTGTTTTAAATGGGGACAAGATCTAAGTAAGTGTCCCTTCTTGGAGCATCTAAAACAAAGTCTATCATCCTTGTTAATAATCAAGCCATTTTTAATGTAGGGACATGACCTAATCAAGTGCCCATCTTCAAAGCATTCACTACACCTCTTAATATGAAGTGTGGCTTGATCATTACCTTGGATGTTACCTTTTGTGGAGGCGTGGTTGAGGCTTTTGTAGGAGGTGTTGAAATTCATCTTTTGTTTCTTCCTCTTGGCAATCCTCGAATCCTTGACATTTTCTTCAAGGGATGTATTGCATGCCACGGTTGTTCCCGTCTCAAGCTTCTTCACCATGTGATCACGGTTATCTTGAGAAGGTTGAGCAATGCATTTCCCTTTTAGTTGTGTCAAGCTCATCTTTAGCCTCTCATTCTCTTCTTTGAGCTTTTGATATGTATCATCTTTTGTTCCTGCAAGTTCTAGCTCAAAAGAAGATATGCTTGTTGACGGACAACAAGCATTAGCACATGGTAATATTGTTTTAATTTGAATACATGTGCATGAGTGAGGTTGTTGGGATTTTAAGTTTTCTATTACAACCTCATGAGTCAAATTCAATATGATATGATCATCCATAAGATTTTCATAAGAACATAGAAGCATATCATATTTTTCTTGAAAAGCTAGATTTTCAACTTTTAGCTTTTCTACTTGGTCCTTAAGCAAGGTATTCCTATTTACTAATTGAGCAATACAATGTAAAGCGTTATCATGCTCAATTGAAACAGTTTCATACCTTTGGACCAAATCAACATGAGAGCACTTTAGCTCCTCATGTTCTTTAGTCAACTCGTCAAAGTGTAGTATTTTTATGGAGAGAATATCTTCTAGCTTTTGACGAGCTTCGCTTTGCTCTCTCGCTCTTTCTAGAAGTTTGAGCATGACCGCCTTATCTTCTTGGCTTAGGCGAGCGTAGAGATGCACAAAGCTTCTTTCTTCCTCCTCATCCTCATTTGTGCTTCCGCTATCATTTTCATTAGCCACACAACACATGTGGGAATCGAAATGGGAAGACAAACCTTTTGGAGAGGTGGATTCATCGTTTGGTCTCCATCGTTCATTCTCTTCTTCTTCCTTGCAAGGGTTAGTATCACAAATACCAAAGGAAGTAGATACACAAAATGAACTATCATGTTTGGACTCATCAAATTTGCGTCTAATTCTAGTCCAAATATCATGCGCATCATGGACGGATTCGTCATAGTTTGATATGAAGGCATGATAATCTTCTTTGCTAAGAGAATTAGTTAAGATGTCAAAAGCTAGATAGTTTAAGCGATAACATCTTTGATCCTCCTCGGAATTAATTTTTCCATTGAAATTAGAGGGAAAAATACTCTTGTCTAAAATTTGTTCTAATCGTGGATCTATGGTTCTAAAAGCATTTATCACACTAGTAGACCATGAGTCATAATTAGAACAATCATCAAATAATATTTCAAGAGTTACCTCTTTTTGAGTTACGTTCGATGGAGGAGTCTTCTTGTTTTTTTGGGATCTTCTACGAGCCATCACTTCGAGTTGTTAGACTCAAGATGAAGTGCCTAGCTCTGATACCAATTGAAAATCGCCTAGAGGGGGGTGAATAGGCGGAACCTGAAAATTAAAACTTTATCCCCCAACTAGATCCCTTGGTTAGTGGTTAGAACAAGATATACAAATATCGGAGAATAGAAACTAAGTTCTTGCTTGAAAAGAGTATTGCAAAAAAAATGCGGGAGAGATAGATCAATACAACTAATAAGTTATAGAATAACAAAGCAAGAACCCTTAGATGAGAAGAGCACTAGGACAAGTCCTTTCTTGCAACGTGTTGCTTTCACTAAATGGGAATTTAACTTGAAGCAACACCAAATGATATTAGCAAATAAAGGTGCAAGAAAACTTAGAGCAAGGGAAAACAAACAAATCACAAGCAATAAAAATAATGGACACGGGTGATTTGTTTTACCGAGGTTCGGCCCTCGAAGGCCTAGTCCCCGTTGAGGAGTCCACTTAAGGACGGGTCTTTTTCGACCCTTTCCCTCTCTCCCCCGATCACACAAGGATCGGTGAGCTCTTCTTCTTCTCAAGGACCACTCTTGATCTCACAAGGACCACCACAATCTTTGGTGTCTCTTGCTAGCTTTTACAAGCCTCCAAAACTTTGGAGGAAGTTCAATGGGAGTCAAAACTCCACGCGCAAATGAACACAAAGATGAAGCACACACTATCTCTCGATGAATCTCACAAGGCACTAGTGCTAAACTCAAATGAGTAGCTCTCTTTTGCTTGCTCTCTCTTTTGTGGCACTTGTGTTGGTTGTAGTGGTCTAAATCTTGTGTATAGGATGTATCAATGAATATATGTGGTTGGGAGGGCTTGAGTATGTCAACTAGATGACTTGGAATGTTGCTTGGGCTCCCACACCTTGAAGTGGCCGGTTGGGGTGGTATTTATAGCCACCAATCAAAAACTAGCCGTTGGTGAAGGTTATCTGTCGTATGGTGCACCGGACAGTCCGGTGCACACCGGACATGTCCGGTGCGCCAGCCACGTCACCCGACAGTTAGGGTTCCGACCGTTGGAGAGCTGACTTCTGGGCCCGCCTGGATGTCCGGTGGCGCACCGGACATGTACTGTAGAGTGTCCGGTGCGCCGTCTCGCGCGTGCCTGACTTCTGCGCGCTCTGGCGCGCATTTAATGCGCCTGTAGGTGACCGTTGGCGCCGAAGTAGTCGTTGCCCCGCTGTCACACCGGACAGTCCGGTGTACACCGGACAGTCCGGTGAATTATAGCGGAGCAGCCGAAGCGAATTCCCGAGACTGGCTAGTTCGGAGCCGCGACTTCTTGGAGCACCGGACACTGTCCGGTGTACACCGGACAGTCCGGTGAATTTTAGCGTGTCGGCTCCGAGAATTCCCGAAGGTGAAGAGTTTGAAGTCGACCTTCCCTGGTGCACCGGACACTGTCCGGTGGTGCACCGGACAGTCCGGTGCACCAGACCAGGGTGCCTTCGGTTGGCCCTTTGCTCCTTTGTTTGAACCCAATACTTGGTCTTTTATTGGCTAAGTGTGAACCTTTGGCACCTGTATAACTTATACACTAGAACAAACTAGTTAGTTCAATTATTTGTGTTGGGCAATTCAACCACCAAAATTAGTATAGGAAATAGGTGTAAGCCTAATTCCCTTTCACAAGCTTTCCAAGAAGGGCATGAGCAAAATTCATGGTAAGAAAATTAATGCTCATACTATTTGCTCTAACAATGTACCTATGTGCTTCAACAAAGAAAGATCAAAGAGAAGCGATAGAAGGTGCTATGGATGCAAGGAGAAGGGTCATGAAATTGATTCATGCCCCCACATGAAGAACCAAAACCTTGCACGATCAAGAAAGATGACCATCAAAAAGGATGAAAGCAAAGGGCAAATGCATTGCAAGGACAAGCACCACATTTGTTACAATTGCCGTGAAAAGGGTCATCTATTCAAGGTTTGTCCAAAGGGTAAAAATCCTAAGCTTAACTTAACAATACATTCAAATATGCTTAGGAGACCCAAATTTGACTCTTGTGCTAGAAAGGTGATGAGTTCACCACATTCTAGGACTAAGGCTATTTGGGTGCCTAAGTCCTTATTGGCTAACCTTGGTGGACCCATCCAAAAATGGGTACCAAAGTGTAATTAACAAGTTTTGCAGGTACCCAGAGATGATATGAAGCTTTGGGGTGCTTGAGCGGTTCAACTCAATTCTTATCTCAAGCTATCAATCTTACATTGTCTATCCTTTAAGATTGACCCAAAGATGAATTGAGTTGTTATATCACTAACTTCATATTCATCTCTAGCAAGAACTTGTGTTGTAGGGAATAAGGATTAACCTTTGTGGGAATCAAGCAAAAGGCCTACAACCAAGTGATATCCAAAGGATGGTAACAATTAATTCTTAAGTGCACATTGCTTTTAATTGGTATATTCCTTTGTGTCTTTTGTAGCCACATAGGAAAAATGAAGCACTTGAGAATGAACTTAAAAGATTTTACCTTGCTTTGGAAAGGGTCTAATTATATGGTAGATTGCATATTCGTTATTCTTATATGTGGCAATCTACATGCTTTAATTGATGATAATTAATTCGTGGCATATTTCAAATGAATTATTGTATTATTGCCATGACCTAGACATAAAGAGTATTATCCCATGTTCGTAAATGAATAGAGTGCTAAGTAAGAAATTCAAATTCTTAAAGCACTTAAAAAAAGGGGAATTCTCTATATGACTAGAGTTGTGAGACTAATTTTTTTATCTAAGTGTTTATGTAGTCTCACAACATGAGAATGTGTTTCCCAAATGGAGTGTGCTATTCAACATTCAAAGAAGATCAAACCAATACTGTGTGATGTATTCATTCTTGTTTAAATTGGTTTTGAGTCTTCTCCATTAATCACTCACCATGTTATGAATTAGAGTTGCCCTATAAACTTAATTAAATAATCATGCTACTTTCATCTTTTTTCAATTGATGTTATGCATGATGCTTGTAAGGGTAATTTAGTTCATATCATGAGGTTTCCTTATTTTAGTAACCTTCTTGTCATTCATATACTAGAGGTTGCTAAATAGGAAACTATTGCATGTGTTACTAATACAATCTCTTTTAAGATATTTCATGGAAATTCATAAGTAGAGATTGTGCTCTTTCAATTGGTAAAATCACAAGCATTAAAGGTTAATCTTCACCTAAAAGAAAGATTAGGAATGCTCAAGGCAAAGGTATGGAACTAATTGTTTCATTTGGTATGTGATCAATAATAGTTCCTTTCAAGTGACATTCTTTCAATTGGTAATAATATATTCTATGGAAAGGAATGTCAATATAAAGGTTAAATTCCTTTTGGCTTAAATTTGTAAATTAGTGCATATTGTGAATTCACTTCTCCATGTGCATTAACTTAAAAGAAATTTAATTTATGCCTTTATGCCTCATAAATGATGATTTGTTTGCCATTCATATATAGATATCATCATTCATTAAATACTTCCTTGTACTACTAATTCCTCTTTTCAAAGTGTTTTATCGACTAGTTTTAAAAGGAAAAGAGATAACAAAGAAGGAAGTCTCCACAAATGATGAAAAGAAGAATACTACGATGACACCACCACCGATAGTAAGATCTTTCAAATTGGCATAACAAATGGTACACTCTACTTTGTGGTAAGTATTCTTAAGGATAAGTTAATTCATTGCAAATTTGTCATGCCTTGACCATGATATGTAATGTACTCCACATGAGACTCTTAACTGAATTGAAAGTGCATGTGGCAAGTCATTCAAATACTTGATGCACATATCTAGTGGGAGAACATTATATATCTTGTGTCGTAGAGAATAAGTTTTCCTTGAGTAAGCTATACTAAGACAATGCAAAATGGTAAATTTGTATCTCATTCATATGGATTGTAATCTTTGTTTTTTTTTAAATAGCTACTCTTGATGCAGTTTAAAATTCCCTTATCGTTAAATCTAAAAGTGCATAAGAATCTTTTTTGTTGATATTCATCTCATACATATGCACTAACATGGATATGATTTTTAAACTGTAAAAGGTACAATTAGTGATCCAAACTCTCTAAAATTGGAAAACCCACATTTTGATATCTTAGAAATCTACTTCAATCGGTATCCATATGCTTCACATTGAATTGGATCACTAAGTTGTAAATTCCATGCATAACTTGTCTTCATGATATGAATGCTTGTGCGACTAACCTTGATAAGCTAGGTGCACCCAAGGTCAAGCTAGGTTCATCATCAAGAAGGCAACACAACGATGTATCAAGAAAACGAGAAAAGGCTCTTATTCTTAAACTCTAGTTTTTATCTATGTGATTAAATATTGAATTGAAACCATGTAAGATGGTTGTCATGTATATGTGGGTGCCTACACAAAGAGAAAGGCCACAATAAGGATTGTGTGGGTACTCAAGGCTTTTACTGCTAATCTCAAAGGACCCAATTCAAATTGGGTACCAAGATATGAATCTTAAACTTGTTTTGCAGGATCACTCCTTCAATGGATCAAGTTGGATGCTCAATAATGAATGTATAAATCATATTTGGAGATAGTAGCAAGGGTGGTAACAACTGAATCTCAAGTGCATATTATTTTCAAATCTTATCTCTTTTGTGACTTGTGTAGCCACTAAGGGAAAAGAAGCACTTGAGGATATACATCACTTGTTGACTATGAAATAAAGGTCTAATTGGAAGTTGGTATGGTGAACAATCCAAAATTATGTGACGTATTCTCTATCTAGTTAATTTGGATTTGATTCTTCTATATTAGACACTCACCATAATATGGATTAAGTCATCCCTTTAGACTTCATTGAATAACCATGCATATTATCCATGTCATTCAAAATATATTGTGCATGAGGGTTCAAGGAAATTTAGTCCATATTATGATGTTTCTCTATTTTAGCAACATGCTTGTCTTCCACATATAAAAGGGTTGCTAAATAAGAAACTAGTGCTTGTGCTACTAATGCCATCTCTTGTGTTGAGTTTATCCATAGAAAATCTATGTTAAGAGATGGTACTTGTTTTAAATTGGATAAATCACAAGCTTTAAGGATATTATTCAACTAAAGTAGGATGAAGTTGATAAGAGGCCAAGGTATGAAAACTTCCTCTCCTTCAGTTGTTTTAGTATTCTATCCTTAGTGGGATGTACCATAGTATAGGTTAAATTCATTGCATTATAAAATGTTCAATAGTGCATATAACTTTGACATCAACTATATGTGTGCACTAATTTAAAGGAATTTAGTATATCCTTTTGAGTTTCAATAATGATGATTCATTTTCCATCCACATATAAGGATCATCATTTGTGAAACCCTCTCTTGTGTTTCTAATGCTCTCTTTTCTAAGTGTTTCAATAAAGTCTTTCCAAGTGCTTTCAAGATGGATTCAAAATCTACGGATATAAGAGTCTTGGTTGTTTCAATCATTGAGTTTCAATGGGTCTCATATCAAGTATGATTGAACCAAGCCAAGATGAATGAAGTTCAAGATCGCCTGGTTGGATGAAATCATAAAGAGAAAAGAAATCACAGTGATTCAAGAAGGGAGTTACACTTTTTGTCGACCAAATAATGAAGATGTAGTGACATATTTATATGATATCCTTCATTATGAGGTTTGAGGTTCATATTAGCATGCTTTACCCTTCAGAATTTCAATTGATATACTTCAGTTCTTAAACTTTCAATTGGTTTAATTTTCATCATCTATGTAAAGCATGTTATGTTAAACCAAGATATAGTGCAAACATCTCCTTTAACCTCATATTGTTGATGTGCATAAGTGTACTCTGTGTACTCTTGCATGCACAAATTGAGGGAGAGTTTAGCCTATATCTTGTGAGACTAATGATTTCTTTCAAGTTCGTGATTGTGTAGTCTCACACCTTGGAGAACATCAAATGAGGATGAATGGTTCCATAGAAATGAAAATGAGTTTCTCTTAAACCTATCAAGAAAATGAGTTTCTCTTAATTGTTTAAAGAGGATAAGTTTCTCTTTGAAATGTCAAGCCTATCAAAAGCTAAGATGGAAATTCATGATTATAATGGAGACCATGTGGCATGGAACAAAGGTGTGTCACTCCATGAACTATTGTATTATATTTGTGTATCTAGGCTCTTACAAGTTAGTGTATGCATGTAAATGCAATATCTTAAGTCACATCATAAGGTTGCACTTGAATCTTGGCTTAAAATATTGCATATCATGTCTATTACTATACCTTTTAATTATGAGTAATTCCTTAAATTGGTACAATTTCACATTTTCATACTTTATTTGTACCAAGGTTCAAATTGTAGGACTTAATCCACTGGCCTCACAAGTCCAAGTGCATAAGCTAAACAAGTATTCATCACTTGTATGCACACATTTAGGGGGAGAATAGTCTATAATTTGAATCTTTGAGACTAACTTCATTTCCAAGTCTATTATGTGTGTAGTCTCGAATTAGAAAGGAATCTTCGGGCAAAGACAATCGCTTCCACTGCAAATTTTGATGGATATCAAAGATTCTTTGCTCCAATAAATGTATCTTCTGTTGGGGACTTGTTCTCAAATGCTATGAGTTAAGAACAAGGCAACATAGAAAGATGTTAATCATTAAAGTCCTTCGTCCTCTGAAGCATTATTTCCCTTAGGATATAATGGTTTACGGACGAAGGTTATGAAGGACGTGCCTTCATAAATTTATTAAACAATGACGGAAGATGGAATATAAAGGATATAAAAGATAACATTAACAATTATGTATTATTATTATTAAGTATAAACAGAAATACCACTGAATTACAAGTGTACCTTCAATCGGAATGAGATGATAATACAAGCGTGACGCAAAAAGCGAATGCCAAGTCAGCGTGAACGGTACGGGAGTACTGTTCACCTATTTATAGGCACGGGACGCAGCCCGTACAAAATTACATTAATGCCCTTTACACTTGATAATAAACATATAGTACTCTGTCGGGGTCTTAATAGCCTTTTCATCCTTAAGTCGGTTTCAACTGCTGCTGTCTCGCCGAAGCTTTCCTGCTTGCACCTTCGGCGCTTCACCAACCTTCGTATTATTCTGGTCTACAGTAATGCCTGACTCGAGTCCGAAGATACCTGTTCACACATTATACTCCAGAAACACTATTAAATCCTGTTTTTGAGGACCTTCGGATGCCGAAGGTCCCCAACAGTAGCCCCTCGCAATATTAATTTGTTCAAAATAATAAATTTAGATTACGATCTGGACGAAGGCATTGCGCCGAAGGTCCGAAAAAACACCTTCCCTTTGCTAGAATAGCAATATTCACTGACAAGCGGGGTCTTTCAATTTTCAACGCACTTGGCGTATAAATAGGGCCATACCACAAACGCATTTGTCACGCTCTCAGGCCAACTGCTTCCGCTTACTCAAGTTTTAGCTCTTGCGCACTACGATTTGCTTAAGCTTTTAGTTTTGAAGCTTCGGCTTTGAAAATAGTTTTTAGTGTCTCCGAAGATGTCCGAAGATAAGAAAGCTGCTGCTGAGACGAAACTAAGCCTCGACGAAGAGAAAAATTTGGGGTTTCTTATAGCGATGTCAAAGACCAACACAGAAAAAATCACCAAGGAGATTCTGGAAGGTTTGTCTGAGGATACTGGTGATAGTGACAGCTATGATGTGGACAGTGGTGGGGAAGACTCCGAAGATCGCCCCTGGCGACCAAGTCATGCGGTTTTCGGCAAATCAGCTATCAAAGAAAACCATCTTGCCAATATGAGGGGAAGGTATTTCCGGGATCTGTCCATTGTGAGGGCGGATGAAGGGGAAAGGACTTGTCCACACCCTGAAGAGAATGAAGTTGTGGTGTACCGAAGCTTTTTGAAAGCTGGATTGCGATTCCCCTTGAGCAGCTTCGTCGTGGAGGTGCTAAAAATCTTCGAAGTTTATCTGCACCAACTAACCCCCGAGGCAATCATAAGACTGAATATCTTCGTTTGGGCCGTGAGAAGCCAAGGTCTGAAGCCTGACGCAAAAAGCTTCTGCAATATTCACGAATTATCATATGAAACAAAACCTTGGGGTAAGGAACAGTACCATAATAATTTTGGCTGCTATAGTTTCGTCTCCCGGTCCGGGTCAAGCTGCCCCGTGCCAACCTTTCGGAAGAAATGGCCCGGAGATTGGATGACAGAGTGGTTTTATGTGAAGAATGATCTGACAGTACGAGAAGATATCAAGGGTATAATCATGCGCCCTATTTGGCAAAGCTTCGGCCTTCGGAGGCCGAAGGTTGAAATGAATGACGCTGCCGAAGAATGCCAGAGGGCCTTCGGCGTTATCTGTTCTTTTATTGGAACGAGAGACTTAGTACAAGAGCACATTGCCTTCAGGGTATGGCCGCTCGCAGAGAAATGGGAAATGCCACAAGAAACCGTAAAAGAGGCCGACGAAGGTGGACTTATCAGGTTGAAGTACACTTTTAAATTTGGGGATAAGTTTGTTGAGCCAGATGATGACTGGTTAAAAAGTATTGAAAATTTAAGTGATGAACTGTTTGGGGCTTATTCGAAGGCCGAAGACACTGCGATGTCAGCAGCCTTCGGAGGCCGAAAAAAGAAGAGGCTGAATCGGGTATTTGATGCAATCGGGTTTGTCTACCCTGACTATTGCTATCCCATTCGAAGGCAGAAGAGGAAAAACACAACCTCTGCAAAAGAAGAAGCTGCAACTGCTCCTAGCGAGCCAGAACCGAAAAGAAAGAAGTTAAAGGTCCTTACACATCGGCCGCGGTATATTGAACCAGCTTCGGTGCCCGAGTTTACCGGAGAAACTTCTTCGGCCACCGAAGCTAAAAAACCAATCGAGCCAACCTTGTTGCCAGAAGTCGCAGAAACGGCCGAAGTGCCAACAAAGATAGAATTAGAGCAATCAAAAATTTTGTTATCAGAAACGAAGGAGAAGGCCGAAGCATCGTTCTCAGACAAAATGGAAGAGGTAAAAGTAGCAACTGAGGGATCCAAAACATCAGAAGTTTTGAGTCCTGCGGCAAACATTGAGACAGTAAAAAATCCAAAAGTGCCAGCAGTGACTCCAAAAAGAAAGAGAATGGCTAATGTGCTAGATGTACTGGAAACGATTAAATCTTCAAGCACACCTCCGAAGAAGGCTGTTATCATTCCTGAAACAACAACTGAAATTTCTGGTACCGAAGCTCCAGAGCAAAAAACTGAAGCCGAAGCTGGGCCTTCAGAGCCCGCAAAGATAAAATCCTTGGAGAGTGAGGTAGAAAAAATAACAAAGCCAACTTTTGTTGAAGAAATCGGTGTCATTGCCCCCGAAGCATCCCCCAAAGTCCGTGATTATATTGTTCGTCATGCTTCGGGGAGAAAATTATCAGAAAAAGAAGAGCAAGAGGCCCAGCACTATGCCCGAAAACTGAAGTATCCAAAGGGGGCATTAATATTCAATGGCAGTGGAGAAGAAGACTTCTTGTATTGTCTCCCTGACAGCAAGGAGATTTCTGTCTGTCGGGAGATGAGCAAGAGCTTCGGATTCCCAACCTTAGAAGACGGGCTCTCGGTGCTGTCGAAGAATGATCTGGCCGACAGCCTGGCTTACAATAGCTTAAAGGTGCGACAAATGCAATCCTTGTATTTTTTGTTGAGTCAAAAAATTTTTTGTTTGATTAATCCTACTGACACACACATATTTCTCTGCGTAGGGCCTGATACTTAGCAATGCCCTCAGGGCTCAAAAAGATGCTGAAGACGAAGGGTGTTCTATAGCCCTGAGCAACCTTCGTTCCGAAGTTATTGAACTGAGGAACGAAGGTCTTGAAAAAGATAAAATATTACACTCATTGATAAATAAAATAAAGGAAGACGAAGCTGCTTTCAAAGGTCAAGCTGAAGTTCAAAAACGCGAAATTGAAGATCTTCGGAAACAACTGGCCAGAGCTAAGGAAGAACGCATGCTTGAAGAAACAAGGCGAGAACTCAGCGACCAATGGGCAGATCACCTAGAAGTAACTGTTGAAGAGCTTCGTTCGTCCAAAAAGAGATGCTACAATAAATCTATAGAGTGTGTTAAGAAGTTAAAAACTAGCTTCGCCAGAGTCGGCGCCTTCTCAAGCGAAGAAAACTTTACGAGAGGCAATCTCGAAGGTCCCATCGAGTGGATCGACCACGAAGCTGAAGCCTTCGAAGAAATTTTAAATAGCCGTGGAGATATATGTGCCTTCTCTGGCGCCAGAGGACTTGCCACCATCTTAGAGAAGAAAGGTTGTGAACATGTAAAAATTTTAGCACAATCCGAAGCTGCTTTGTCTTTTGAAGATGCAAGAGATCCTTCGGCCGAAGCTAGTATAATTGGTGGAAAATTTTTTACCGATATTTGGGATAATGGTGGCCGAGAAATGGCTGGGGAAATTATTAGAAGAAGTGAAAAGGGAATTCATGATGCTAGAGAAGTAGCTGAGGCTACTGAATGGAGCGCAGAGGCCGAAGGTCAATTAGGTATTAACTGATAGTTTTATTGTGTTGTAATCTTAGACTTTAAGATTTGTTTGCGATTTGTAATAGCACTGTATCCGTATCCTATCTTACTTCAGATCCTGCTAAAGCGTCTTTGGGCCCTCAGCCGAAAGGAGACGACGAAATTAAAAAGATGGCTGAAGATATTATGGACGAAGTCGTGAATCGGCTCCTGAACGAGGCTGCCGAAGTCGTTTTGAGAGAAGATTAAGTGTTTTTGTAAAACAAAAAACTTCAGAAATGTAATATACTGTAACATTTGGTAACCACAAATGTAATATACCTATTTTTGTTAGTCAATTCTTTACGATGCATGAAACTTTACACGTACCGCTTTTGAGTCTTTGACGAAAAAACACCTTCCCTTCTTTTCATGCCTCGTGAAGAAGAATTTTTCATTGTCACAACAATATCCAATGTTCTGATGAATAATATCCAGGCTTCGTAAAAATATATTCCGAAGCTACCCTTCCGAAGATCAATGATGTATCTTTTTGTGACTGATTTCTCTCTTTTTTCAAAACGTTCTTCCGTAGATTGATAATGTGTCCACCTCTTGTGCCATGTGCAAAATGATGTATGATGCTTATGCTATGCGAAATGATGCAATGATGTTATGTTATGTGAGATGATGTTTACTCCGAAGATATATACGCATCCCTGCAATAAAACACAATCTTTTATAAGCCTCCCTTAGGAGCTTCTTCGCCTTTTACTTCAGCGGAATCAGCGCTTATTTTTCGCTGTAAGCCTCCCTTAGGAGCTTCTTCGCCTTTTACTTTCAGCGGTATTCGCGTTGACTTTTCGCGCTTCGCCTTTTACTTAGGCGGTATCAGCGTTGACTTTTCGCTGTATGCTCTGCATTCCCTTTGGAACGACTTTGGAGCAGAAAACTTACACTGCGCTCCCTTTGGAACGACTTTTTGTGACTTCGGTAAACTTACTTTGCGTTCCTTAGAACGACTTTTTGTTGCTTCGAAGAATTTTCGATAGTTCGAAGGTCGTCTTTGTCAACACGTCTTTGAATTTTAATCAATATATGCCTGTGAAGAAAGTATATTTTCCTTGTAGGAATCAACGAAACTAATTACATGAATCCTAAACAATGTCCTTTATTACAGAAAATAAAACTGAATGAAAAAGATTGCTATTAAGGTAGGATATTCGTCAATAGATGTGCTTTGACTCTGGCACAGTGCTATTGACTGTACGAGCTTCGGACTGCTCTCTGAAGTCCCTCTGGTGTGGAGCATACTGGCTCCCTTCTGGCTGCTGGCCTTGTTGCAACGGAGGTGGAGGCGGAGGCTGTTGCCAGGAAGCTTGAGGCTGACTTGCCGAAGCGACAGAAACTGCAGGATGATTGCCCACATATTCTGGGATGTAAGGCGAATGATACGAAGTTGTATGCATGACCTGTTTCGGCTGAGCTTGTTGTGCTGCTGCTTCAGCTATTTCCTTTTGCTTCTGAATAGTAACATGGCACATCCTGGTAGTATGGCATTTGTTCTCACCGCAGAATAAGCAAAAGATTCTTCTTGGTTGATCGCCAAATCTTCCTCCAAAGCCCCTGGCGCCTCTGCCTCTTGGAGCTGGTGGTCGGAAGGAGCTTTGCTGTTGCCCCGAAGCCTGTGAGGAACATTGTGGCCTTTGCTGTTGGCTTCCTCTGTCATCATTTTGTGTAGAGTTATGAATTGACCTGACGTGTCTCGGGTAGAACCTCCCTCCGAACCCCTGGTCATTTCAGAAAACCTGAAAGCCTCCTCCCTTCTTTGGTGAAAATCATTATCGGCCCGAATGTACTCATCCATCTTCTGGAGCAGCTTCTCCAAAGTTTGAGGAGGCTTCCGAGCAAAGTACTGAGCTGACGGTCCTGGCCGAAGCCCCTTGATCATGGCCTCAATGACAATTTCATTGGGCACCGTTGGTGCCTGTGCCCTCAAACGCAAGAACCTTCGGACATACGCCTGAAGGTATTCTTCGTGATCTTGGGTGCACTGGAACAGAGCCTGAGCAGTGACCGGCTTCGTCTGAAATCCTTGGAAGCTAGTTAACAACAAGTCCTTCAGCTTCTGCCACGAAGTGATCGTTCCTGGTCGAAGGGAGGAATACCAGGTTTGAGCCACACTCCTGACAGCCATAACGAAAGATTTGGCCATGACTGAAGCATTGCCACCATACGAAGATAATGTTGCTTCGTAACTCATCAAAAACTGCTTCGGGTCTGAGTGGCCATCGAATACAGGAAGCTGGGGCGGCTTGTAGGACGGAGGCCAAGGTGTAGCCTGCAGCTCAGCGGACAGAGGAGAAGCATCATCAAAAACAAAATTCTCATGATGGAAATTGTCATACCAGTCATCTTCGTTGGGAAAACCCTCTTGATGAAGATCTTGGTGTTGAGGCCTTCGGTGCTGCTCATCCTGGGTGAGATGACGAACTTCTTCAGAGGCTTCATCTATCTGTCTCTGCAGTTCAGCCAGCCTGGCCATTTTTTCTTTCTTCCTCTGTACTTGTTGATGAAGCATCTCCATATCTCTGATTTCTTGATCTATCTCGTCCTCTGGTGGTGTCGGGCTGACAGCCTTCCTTTTTTGGCTTCGGGCCTCCCACAGGGAGACTGTCTCCTGATTGTGGTCCAGTGGTTGTAGAGCTGTAGTCCCAGTCGCTGAAGCCTTCTTCGGCGCCATGACGAAGGTTTATGATTGCCGAAAATGCTCAAAAAACTGAGTGGAAGTGAGTTCACCGGAGGTGGGCGCCAATGTTGGGGACTTGTTCTCAAATGCTATGAGTTAAGAACAAGGCAACATAGAAAGATGTTAATCATTAAAGTCCTTCGTCCTCCGAAGCATTATTTCCCTTAGGATATAATGGTTTACGGACGAAGGTTATGAAGGACGTGCCTTCATAAATTTATTAAACAATGACGGAAGATGGAATATAAAGGATATAAAAGATAACATTAACAATTATGTATTATTATTATTAAGTATAAACAGAAATACCACTGAATTACAAGTGTACCTTCAATCGGAATGAGATGATAATACAAGTGTGACGCAAAAAGCGAATGCCAAGTCAGCGTGAACGGTACGGGAGTACTGTTCACCTATTTATAGGCACGGGACGCAGCCCGTACAAAATTACATTAATGCCCTTTACACTTGATAATAAACATATAGTACTCTGTCGGGGTCTTAATAGCCTTTTCATCCTTAAGTCGGTTTCAACTGCTGCTGTCTCGCCGAAGCTTTCCTGCTTGCACCTTCGGCGCTTCACCAACCTTCGTATTATTCTGGTCTACAGTAATGCCTGACTCGAGTCCGAAGATACCTGTTCACACATTATACTCCAGAAACACTATTAAATCCTGTTTTTGAGGACCTTCGGATGCCGAAGGTCCCCAACATCTTCTATACATTTCATAAGAGAATGAGTTTCTCTTGTATATGCTACTCCAACGTCATCTAAAATTGGTAAATATGTATCACATCCTTTTTTATTACAAATATCTGAAGTAGCATAGCTTATAGATTCTCCTGTCTAGAACTTAATTGATTAAATAGTGCACATGTTTCTTATGTTGTATGATTATGTTCAATTGATACTCCTTTTATGCTAATGGTACTTTAAGTTGCAAATAAGTACTCTCAACAGATATCAATTGAATTCATATATATATGTGTGTGCACTAAAACTTGAGGAGAACTTAGTGTAATATGCTATTAGTGATCTATTTATCTATCAAATTGTATCAATTGGTGTTTTTCAATTGATATTTTTCATACATGATCACTAGTTGCACAATCCATACTTGTGCAATTTTCATGTTGCCTCTTGTTGTGATAAGAAAATGCTAGGTGACATCTAGACTCCAGGTATCAAGATTTATCTTTCAGTTAGTATGACAATCTTCATTTGATATCTTAGACCCATGTCACAATTATGCCAACAAGAGCTTGCAAATGAATTCTAAATCCAACACAAGTCTGGAAACCCCTTGAAAAGGTAAAACGCGAAGGTACATCACTTATGACACTTATCCATTACCTTTGTGCCATCTAAGGATCCCTTTCATGATAGTGTGTTCACATCTCGCTTAATCATAATTTCTACCATTTATATTCTTTGTATCCTTTTTGGAGATTTATGACAAAGGGGGAGAAATTTTGCATTAAAGCTTATCTTTACTTTTGAAAAGGGAGAGAAATAATTGACAAAAGGGGGTTGAATCATAAGTAAAACATAAGATGAAGGAAATTGATGAGTGCATAATATGTCATGAGCATCACGTTTATTTATGACACAAAGCACCCTATGAATAGTATGATATAAGTTGTCTCCATACTTTGACCCAAATATGTGCTTTTGGCATTTGAGTACAAAATTGGTATTTTCTGAAATGCACATATTTAGGGGGAGAAAATTATATCATAGGATTCAAAATCTCATTTATCAAATCTTATGTAAGCTTTAAATGTGTTGTCATCAATCACCAAAAAGGGGAGATTGAAAGTGCATTCATCCCTTTTGTGAGTTTTGGTGATTTGGATAACAACACATTTAAAGGTCTAACAAGTTTGCTAAGTGTTGAACAGGAAATTTAATATGATGAACATACTTGAATAGTGTATAATGATCAGTGAACAAGGTTCAACACAAGGTCAAATAACCAGTGAGACAATGCAAATGGATATAATATGGTCTCTATATTGGTTTGAATATATGGACAAGTCCTGAGAAATCACTATGCATAAATATGATCATAATAGAGGTTGAAGTGATTAAGAGGATTGGTCAAGACAAAGTGAATAAGATATGAGGAATCGTGAATTGGCTTGACCATATTACTGTCAGTCCATATATGCTTCTATGAGAATTAAACTAGAGCTTGATTGATCTTGACAGTTATATCTAGAAGACATTCAAGCAAGGTTCACAATATTGAAGAAATGATTCTCTCAATGGATGCTCAATATGATGTGACTCAAGAATGGCTTGATAGGGTGAAGATAGCAAGGAAAGGGCTTCGAGGAACTAAGCAAAGGTGAAGGCCAAGCGACGGCTTGTAGACCGAGGTACCATGGCTAAGGTGAAGAAGAGAGTACTTGCACTAAGTCGATGAACTAATCAGCTATGAAGAATTATAACATGTTGATGCATCAGTAAGGTGACTTGAAGCCATGATTTGAACTCATATAAGGTGATATGGTACAGTCACAGGGTTTGATTTAAGTTTGCTTCAAAAGGTGAGACAAAGATGTTTGTGATCCTTATGAAGCAATGCCATGGAGAAATCACACATGAGACACCAATGACTCAAGGAGTTTACTTCATTATATTTTATTTATTTAACTTGAGTATAGGAATCGTCGTACTATAAAGGGGGATCCAAAAAGAAGGTTGGTGTTTGTCAAAGCTCAAACCTCTCTATTCAAAAGCTATTTTTGAAAAGCAAAAATCTCTTTAACGTTCTATGGTTGACCATGGTTAGGTTTGAGAAACCTAGAGTGTTCTTGCTGAAAAGCAGCTGAACTTCTTCAACTGCAGCTGAGCTTTTCAGCTGAGCTGAACTTCAGCTGAGTTGAGCTTCTTCAGCTGCAGCTGAGCTTTTCAGCTGAGTTGAGCTTTCTCAACTTCAGCTGAACTCAACTTCAGCTGTGAACCTCTTTGACCATACACCAGCTGAACTTGCCTCCGGGCAGTTGAGCTGGGGTTTTCTCTCCTAAACTCACTGGTCAAGACCGGTTGAACTGGTCCTGAGGGGCAGTTCAGCTGGTCTCTGACCCCTCTGACCTCTGATCTGCAGTCTGCCAGTCAGACTGGCAAACAGGTCGCCAGAGCTGTCAGGGGCGGTTCAACCGCCCCCCCTGGGCGGTTCAACCGGTCTGGTCAACCCTGGTCAGCCGGCAGGTCAGTCTGCCAGTCAGTCTGACAGTCAGACTGGCAGACAGTCTGCCTGACCTGCCAGGGGCGGTTCAACCGCCCTAGGGGGCGGTTCAACCGGTCTCAAACAGAAAAATTGGCCCCAACGGCTAGTTTTGAGCTCCAACTATATATACTCACTCCTACCTCTCACCCCACAGCAGTGAGCACGATTTGAACTCCATTTCTAACCCAAGAAACACCTCTCTCTCACACACACACATCTCTTGCCTCTTCCATTTCAAATCTTTGGAGAGAAATCTTTGAGTGAGCTTGAGAGCTGCGGTTTTGTGCTTCATCTCTAAATCTCTCTTGCTCTTCTTCTTCATTCGAGCTTTGGTACTACATCGAGTTCTTTGTGGATTCATTACTCTTAGAGCTTCTAGCTCCTAGACGACTAGGTGTCTCTTGTGAGTCTCCAAATCTTGTGGAAGACCACAAGAAAGTTTGTATTATCCGCTCGTTTGAGCAAAGATTAGTGTGTGAGCTTGACCTTTGTGGTCGGCAAAGGGAGGATTAGGGTTGAAAGAGACCCGGCTCTTTGTGGGCGCCTCAACGAGGAAGTAGGGCACCTTGGTGGTGTGACCGAACCTCGGGATAAATCTTGTGCCTCTTGTGTTCTTGCTTATTGTGTTTGTTTGTGTTCTTCGTTCTCTCACCATCCCGCAGAAGATTTGTCTATATCTTTTTAGTGTGTGGATTTTGAAAAGTGCCCTTCTCAGATCTACTACTTTGAACTCTGTGGATCATTTAGAACATCTCATTTCCAAAGTTAACTGGGTGAATTTCAAGATCAATGCAGTTTTACCCAGTTTGCTTCTAATTTTTGTTGAAAAAGTTTTAACTTACCTATTCACCCCCCTCTAGGCAACTTTCAGTTTTTATCCGTACAAGTTTTTATCCGTATAAGCTTTTATCTTTTGCATCCTATTTACATTATTTTTATCTGTGGAGCAGTCTGAAAAACAGTATGAATCAAACTGGACGGATGAAGTGATTAGGTTCTGTCAAATATTCATTGCAAGCAGAGCCAGAGAAAGCTGTTAAGGCAATGGATGCCAGGGCATATGCTAATCTGCTCTGCTCACTTGCTTCCAATGCAAACTTAATTTACTGGTGCTAATTGTGATGTCTACAGACTGCTGGCCGCAACTATTTAGTTATCATTTATCCAATACAATACTTTAGACAGCGCAATCGAGATTTGATGTGATCTTCCTCAACTGAACCACTACGAAGGCTATGTTTGAATCCTCCTGATTTATTGTTACCAGTGGCTAATTATTAGCCCGTAAATAATTAGTTTACAAAAATTAGTCGTGATATGTTTGAAAACTTGATTAATAGATGATTTTTTCTTTATATGATATATTAGCACCTATTATCATAGATCAAATAACTAATAATTAGTCAACTTATTAGCTAGCTTGTTTAGAGGTTAAGGTGATACAATTAGACGGTAAACTGTTGATTTTACTTTTTATTTAGTCATTCTACGATAGGGTTTGGTTTGAGAAATAAAAAAAAATCTATGATCTTTTCATTTCTTACTTTTTTGTTTGATTTGTGAAAAATAAGTTTATCACATCAAAATTGAGGAAAGAACTTGTGGAGACGTAATGATTCCTTAAAGCAAACGCTCCCAAAATCTCCATTAGCAAATATTTAATGTACTTTTCAATCGTGATTCTTCAAAGGTGAATGTGTTAATTATCGTACGCTTTTTCAGTAGAATGCAGAACCAAAAGCAGACGTAAGAAACACGGCATTTCCTATTCCATTAGGAATGACATAAAGCAACTTGAGCGAAGCAGATACACAGCCAATCACATTGCCCGCTTACAACCTACACATGACAACATCGGATCCGCCTCCAAACCCTATGCCTTCTTGGGGGACTTGGCGGCCTTCTTGGGCGACTTGGCCTCCTTGCTCCCGCCGCTGGACGCCTTCTCCGCCGTCTTCTTGGGCAGCAGGACCGGGTTGATGTTGGGCAACACGCCGCCGTGGGCGATGGTCACGCCGGTCAGCAGCTTCCCGAGCTCCTCGTCGTTGCGGATCGCCAGCAGCACGTGGCGCGGGACGATGCGCGTCTTCTTGTTGTCCTTGGCAGCGTTGCCGGCGAGCTCCAGGACCTGGCCAGAGTGGGAAGCAAAGCGAATCAGCACATCGGAATCAGGATGCCGGTGCAAGATCAGATTCGGAACAATGGTCCCAGTTCGAGACGCTGCTGATCGTGATGCCATTTACCTCAGCGGCGAGGTACTCCAGGACGGCCGCGAGGTAGACGGGGGCACCGCTGCCGACGCGCTGCGCGTAGCGGCCCTTCTTGAGGTAGCGCCCGATGCGGCCGACGGGGAACTGGAGCCCGGCCTTCACGGACCTCGTCACCGACTTCTTCCTCGGCCCGCCGGCCTTGCGACCGGCCGCTCCCTTCTTCGCCTTCCCTCCAGCTCCAGTGCCGGTGGCGTCCATGGCCGCAGCTGCGCTTCTCGGGTCTGAGGAGGTCTTGGGAGATGGGAGGAATGCGTTCAGAGCAAGATGAGGGGATTGTCTGGTGGTGCCGGGTAGTTAAACGCGGAGGCTAGTGGGCCCGTCGATCCGCGTTCGAGGGGACGGGCGGTCGGATATGAAGGCGCGCGAACGGCCGCGATGGAGCTCCTACTGCACGATCCGTGGGAGAAAAGCTCAGCCAATCAGGTGCGAGCAGATTTCGGGAGCACCGAAAACTTTCGCCTCCCATCTCCCGCCCATCTGTTTTCGAGCCCCATTCACGATTCAGACCCACATTGCCTCCAATTCCACACTTCTTGAGTGTTTGTTATCAATTTGAATACCCACACAATGTCAAATACCCAATTTGACCCACCGAAGGAAAAAACCTGCAAAACAGAGGCCGCGTTTGGTTTCCGCAGATTTTTAAAATCTGCATGTTCACGTTACCCAAAAAAACCCAACTATGGCTTGATTCTACAGATTTTGTTTCTACGAGCGCAGAATCTAAGGCACAGAATAAACTCTGTTTGGATCCATAATATATTCTTAAAATCAGATTCTTAAAATCTACCGTGAACCAAACACGCCCAGAGTTATGTGAATTGGGTCCTTGAGTGTAGTTATCGATTTGGATACCCACATGGCCACATACTCCTTTTCATTGATTTCCTCGTTGTGTAGACACCCACGTATTTAACAACCATTTTACCGATATACCAATTTGCATGTTATTTTGAACAATTTTTGCAAGAATTTGAACTAGAAGAACTAGCATCAGAGTTCATTACAAAGCATGAAGTAGTGGTGGTCTTGAGAGTGTCAAGTTGCACTTGAAGTTCTTGACCATGTGTAAGGAAAATGGACCCCGGGCCATTTGACTAATTGAGTTTTGGTGTTTGATGAACAACACAATCCGTGAACTAATAAGTTTTCTAGTGTTTGTGTTTGTAGTTCACAGGATGCGAAGAGAATTGGACCAAGGCAATGAGGACGCAACACCTCAAAAGAAGACATAAAAAGATGCATAGGAGTCCAATACTCAAGAACAAAAGAAGCCCGAAGAAATCAGCAAAGGAATCCAAGAAACGGGCTGTCAGCTAGCGCCTGGTGGCGCACCGGACATTGGTGTCCGGTGTGCACCGGACTGTCCGGTGAGGCACCGGACAGTCTGCGCAGAGAGGCCACAGACAGGCGCTCTCTAGCTGTAGCACCGGACTGTCCGGTGTGCCAACGGGCAGACGGCAACGGTCGGATCCAACGGTCGACTGCTACAGGCGCCAACGGTCGGCTGACGTGGCGTGCACCGGACATCTACTGTGCAGTGTCCGGTGGTGCACCGGACTGTCCGGTGCACCCGACGACAGAAAGCTGCTGCTTTCTGTCCAACGGCTAGTTGGGGGTGTGGAGGCTATAAATACCACCCCAACCGGCCATTCTCAAGTGTGAGAGCCCAAGCAACATACCAAGGCATATAGTGCACATTTCCAAGAGCTCAAACACCCAAGTGCTTAATAGAATTACTCGGTGATTAGCGTAGGTGCTTTGCGAAGTGCTTAGGTTAGTTAAACCGCTTTAGCGCTTGCTCTAGGTGAACCCTAGTTAGTTGAGTGAGTTTTGTAAAACCACACAACCCCTCGGCTCTTGCGTGAGTCGTTGTAATCGTACCGAGTGGGGCGAGAGTCTTGCGAGACCGTGACAACCGCGTTTGTGTCACGGCCGCCACCGTGTACCGGAGGGAACGAGGCCCGCGGCATTTCGGTCGGAAGCTCGATAGTGGAGACGGCGGGGAGCGTCCGAGAGGAGCAGGAAGCGGAGCACCACTTGCGCGTGGAGAAGGCCCGCGGCTCTCTACGGAGTTACTCGACCGTGGTGCTTGGCCCTCGCGTGGGCTTCCCTTTGCGTAGGGGCACCAACGAGGATTAGTCAGGACCTTGCGCGGTTCCGGATACCTCGGTAAAAATACAGGCGTCATCCACGAGAGTTTGCTTCTCTACTTAGCTCTTTACATTCTGCATTTATATTAAGCATTTAAGTTTCAATCTTGTAGTCATACTTATTTAGTGTAGATTGAAACTTAGCCTTTGCGGTAGAGATAGCAACACTTAGACAAAACCTAGTTTGCACACTCTAGTTTTGATTATTTGCATAGGTTTTGCTCTAGGGATTTAATTGTGGCCTAGTTTAGTAAGAGTTTAGAAGTCCTAATTCACCCCCCCTCTTAGGCGTCACCCGTTTCCTACAAGTGGTATCAGAGCCTGGTTTGGCTCATTTGAAACGCTTTAGCTTCACCGCTAAAAAGAGCCGACGCTTTTTAGAGGAAGGGATGGATACCCATAGGCCACCACACTTCGACGGCACTAACTTCCCATATTATAGTGCTAGAATGGCTTGTTACCTAGAACCCGTTGATCTAGGTGTTTGGAGAGTCACTCGTGACGGGATGAAACCCCTCAAGAATCCCGAGAAACCCACCACGAGTGAGGAAAAAGAAATTCATTTAAATGCTAGAGCCAAAAATTGCTTGTATGAATCTCTTAGCATGGATATTTTCAATCAAGTATTTACCCTGAAAACTGCTAATGAGATTTGGCTAAAATTGCATGAGCTCCATGACGGCACATCCAATGTCCGTGAGCAAAAACATTGTCTAGTCTTAAATGAGTATAATTCTTTTGCTATGAAAGATGATGAGCTTGTTAGAGACATGTATTCTCGTTTGAATCTAATAATCAATAAGCTCAATTCTATTGGCATTAATAAGCTAGGTGATGCGGACATTGTGAGGAAGATTATCTCCCTGCTACCACAACAAAGATATGGGAGCATCATCACCATCCTTCACAACATGGAGGACTTGAGCAACATGACCCCGACCATTGTGATTGGGAAAATCGCGGCCTTTGAGATGTCGCGAAAAATGAGTCGGGGGAGAGGAGCCAACTTCCTCAAGACCATATGCTTTTGCATGTGATGAAAGGAAGGGCAAAAAGAAGGCTCCCACTCCAAGTTCCTCAAGCGAAGAAGAGGAAGAGGAAGAAGAAAGTGATGATGATGAAGATAATCAACCATGCACATCATCCTCCAAGGACGAAGAAACAATCCGACGCGTCGGAAAGGTAATGAGGATGATCCACAAGATTAATCTAATGGATGTGCCCTGCAAATCGAGGATCTTATCTTTAACATTGACAGGAAAAAGCAAAGGAAGAGAGGATGCTTCACATGTGGGGAGAAGGGCCACTTCAGGGACAACTGTCCAAATATGGCCAAACCCAAAAAGGAGAGGAGCAAAGGCAAGGCGCTAACAAGTGTTAGAACTTGGGATGATTCTTCAAGTGAAGATGAACCTCCAAGGACGCTCAGCCACCGGTCCTCGTCACGATCATCACGGTCATCACACAAATGCCTTATGGCAAGAGGTAACAAAAGCATTCCATCCTCTAGTGATGAAAGTAGTAGTTATGATGAAGGTGAGGGAAAGCCCTCTCTAGATGAGCTTGCGGAAGCCGTAGAATTTTTCCAGGATGTTTGCACTAAGCAAAAAGCTCAACTTAAAACTTTGAAAAATAAGTTGGTTAGCTCTCAAAATGATTACAAAAGTTTGCTAGAAAAATTTGAAACTTTTGCAAACTTAAATAGTGAGCTATCAACTAAAATTGAGCTATTAGAATCTAGTGCTCCATCCACTGCTACCAATGATAGCCTTATTAAAAAGAATGAAAAACTTAAGGCTAAGTTAGCTAGCTCCCAAGAAGCTATTGAAAATTTGCTAGAGAAAATGGAAATTCTTAGCATACACAATAATGAGCTAACTACTAAGCTAGAAAACATTGGTAGCACCCCAGCAGCATCTTTAGTTGAAATGCCTGAAATAATTAAGAAAGATGCTTCTACTTCCTGCTTTGATTTAATTGATGATTCTAACCCCTGCAACCAAGTCGTTGTTGAGAATATTGTTGTAGAGACATGTTCGGATGAGGTTGCAAAGGAAAATGAACAATTAAAGCAAGAAGTGGCTCGCCTTGGCAAGGCTTTGTATGACAAGAAAGGCAAAGCCAAACAAATCCGACCCCCACAGGATAACACCACTGCGGGAGTGAACAAGCCTGTAGAGGGAGAAACTGTGATTTGTAGGCTATGCCACATGGAAGGCCACAAGTCTTTCCAATGCAAGGCGATGACCGGGGATAAACAAAGGCAAAAGCTCAAGCAAAAGCCATCAAGCAAAATCTCCAACACCTACATCAAAAGGGTGAACAAAAAGGATGCTACATCATATTTGATCAAGAAGAAAAAGAATGGAAAGGTGATAGCAATCAAGGCCAACAAGCAAGCCAACAAAGGAAAAGGAGCCAAACGCATCTGGGTGCCAAAGGAGATAATTTCAACCATGAAAAGCACCAAGAAGGTTTGGATCCCGAAAGAGAAGCGAGTGGACCAAAGGGTATCGGGAAATTTGGAGACTTGGCAAAATTGGGATGTATATCATGGGATACATCATATTGGATCAAGTTTATTGCCAAGTGGGTTAGTGAAAATTTTGGACTCAAATTTCCCACCCATGACTAAGGTAACTAGTTTTATTGTATTTCTCGTTTTTAGATATGCGTATCTATTTACCTTTTATCTAGTTTACCTTTCTTGCCTAGTATTACATTTGTTATGTACTTCTGTTTAAAATCATGCATACTAGGTAAATCATATGGTAGGATTGCTTGGTTTTAATTCATATACTTAAGCAAACCTACATGGCTTAAAATGTTTATTTAAGCACGACACATAGCTTCTATATCACTCCATAGTAAATGATGCATCAATTGAAATTTTTGATTTCTACAAAGTGTATCATTTAACTTATATGTGCCAAAGTTTGGATTATGGATAATTTGCCCCTCTTGATATCAAATCAAAGTGCATGTCTCCTACAAGTATTCAAAACTTGTATGCACACCTTTAGAGGGAGGTTACTCTATAATCTAACACTTTGAGACTAATATCTTTTCAAGTCTATTTCATGTGATAGTCTCATTGTAAGGAAAATTAAGTCCCCGGAGAAAGACAACAATCTTCCACCGCAAAATCTCCAAGAACTCTCATGTCTCTCAAGCTCGCCATTGATCTTCAATTGGTATCTTTTGAGACTACATTCAGTATCATTTACATGTCTTCTCCAATATTTGATTAGACTATATTTCATATCATATGCTTCCATGTTGCTAAAAATGCATAAGTAGTTAACTCATATTTTGTTACCTATGCATAAGGGAAGTTAGTCTTTTCAAATCTTGTCTTGCACCTCTAATTTTCACATGCTTTTTCCTAAGTAGAGGATCTCTGTCAGGGGGAGTATTTCTCAATCTCTATAAAGGGGGAGAAACTTCCTTCTAAAGAGAACACTCATTTAGGGGGAGTTCCTTTCAACTGGTATCATTCATATGGTTTATCTTAATATCCTTCTAGTGATATCATTTGATACAATTCTTGTTGAGGGCAAGCTTTTATTTACTTCCTACATGCTTTTAATGTCTTCCTTTTCGGTGGTTGATGCCAAAGGGGGAGAAGTTTAGGGACCAAAGCAATGAAAATTGTATCAAACACCAAACACCAAACACCACCAATTTAAAATTTTATATATACAAATGGTTTTTCAAGTGGTTTTGGTTATTTGGTCCATAAATAGGAAGTAAGTGAATTATGGAGTTAGGGGGAGGCTTAAGTCCATAATTTCACATTGTGGGGATAATCATGCATCTTAGCAAGTAGATTGCATATTTTAATTCAAACACTTGTATTATTTGCTTGCTTTGGTTGTGTTGTCATCAATCACCAAAAAGGGGGAGATTGTAAGGAAAATGGACCCCGGGCCATTTGGCTAATTGAGTTTTGGTGTTTGATGAACAACACAATCCGTGAACTAATAAGTTTTCTAGTGTTTGTGTTTGTAGTTCACAGGATGCGAAGAGAATTGGACCAAGGCAATGAGGACGCAACACCTCAAAAGAAGACATAAAAAGATGCATAGGAGTCCAATACTCAAGAACAAAAGAAGCCTGAAGAAATCAACAAAGGAATCCAAGAAACGGGCTGTCAGCCAGCGCCTGGTGGCGCACCGGACATTGGTGTCCGGTGTGCACCGGACTGTCCGGTGAGGCACCGGACAGTCTACGCAGAGAGGCCACAGACAGGCGCTCTCTAGCTATAGCACCGGACTGTCCGGTGTGCCAACGGGCAGACGGCAACGGTCGGATCCAACGGTCGACTGCTACAGGCGCCAACGGTCGGCTGACGTGGCGTGCACCGGACATCTACTGTGCAGTGTCCGGTGGTGCACCGGACTGTCCGGTGCACCCGACGATAGAAAGCTGCTGCTTTCTGTCCAACGGCTAGTTGGGGGTGTGGAGGCTATAAATACCACCCCAACCGGCCATTCTCAAGTGTGAGAGCCCAAGCAACATACCAAGGCATATAGTGCACATTTCCAAGAGCTCAAACACCCAAGTGCTTAATAGAATCACTCGGTGATTAGCGTAGGTGCTTTGCGAAGTGCTTAGGTTAGTTAGACCGCTTTAGCGCTTGCTCTAGGTGAACCCTAGTTAGTTGAGTGAGTTTTGTAAAACCACACAACCCCTCGGCTCTTGCGTGAGTCGTTGTAATCGTACCGAGTGGGGCGAGAGTCTTGCGAGACCGTGACAACCGCGTTTGTGTCACGGCCGCCACCGTGTACCGGAGGGAACGAGGCCCGCGGCGTTTCGGCCGGAAGCTCGATAGTGGAGACGGCGGGGAGCGTCCGAGAGGAGCCGGAAGCGGAGCACCACTTGCGCGTGGAGAAGGCCCGCGGCTCTCTACGGAGTTACTCGACCGTGGTGCTTGGCCCTCGCGTGGGCTTCCCTTTGCGTAGGGGCACCAACGAGGATTAGTCGGGACCTTGCGCGGTTCCGGATACCTCGGTAAAAATACCGGCGTCATCCACGAGAGTTTGCTTCTCTACTTAGCTCTTTACATTCCGCATTTATATTAAGCATTTAAGTTTCAATCTTGTAGTCATACTTATTTAGTGTAGATTGAAACTTAGCCTTTGCGGTAGAGATAGCAACACTTAGACAAAACCTAGTTTGCACACTCTAGTTTTGATTATTTGCATAGGTTTTGCTCTAGGGATTTAATTGTGGCCTAGTTCAGTAAGAGTTTAGAAGTCCTAATTCACCCCCCCCTCTTAGGCGTCACCCGTTTCCTACACCATGAACTTTCAAACATGATAAATTTGTTTCAAGTGCCTCTTTTGCATTAGCAAGACCAACAATGGAAGTTTTTCTAGAATAGAGTTCATCATAATTTTCTTTTAAGGTGACTTTAACTAACGAGAGTTCTTTAGTCAATATCTCCAACATTTCTTCCTTATTAATGATCAACTCTTGTAACTCTAGGTTTCTCTCCTTTTCAAGGATTAGCGAGTCTTCTTGAGCTACAAGAGTTGCCTTTCTATTATCTAGCTTCTCCATTAATTCATTGATTATGTTATAACCATTCAATAAAATTCGCTAGTCATTTTATCACTCCACGTAGAATAGTCGTTGCCATCAAAGTATGGTGGTTTGCCCAAGGGAACAGAAAGTAAAAGAGCATATTTAGGAATGCGAGGATAGCGAAGAAGAGTCTTACTATACTTTTACGGTCATGGCGTTTTAAAAATGTTGACTCAGCATCGGAGGTTGAGGGCATAGATGAGTCAGTCTCGTAGACCACCTTCTTCATCTTCTTTTTCTTCTTGTCGCCCTTCTTCTTGTGCGATTTGATGGAGATGGCGTATTCTTCCTTATCCTCCTTGTGCTTATCGCTAGATATCTTGGCCTCATTTGACGGAGTCTTGTCTTCATGCTTTTTTCCCCGAAGATCCGGGCTTCTCCCCGGTGACCACATGTTCGCCCGACATCACTTCAATTTGTTAGACTATAATGAAGTACCGGACTTTGATACCAATTGAAAGTCGCCTAGAGGGGGTGGATAGGCGAAACCTAAAAATTATAACTTTGAACACGAACTTTGCCCCGGGGTTAGAGTTAGAATGAGTAATAATGAAATCAGCGTGAAGAAGAGAGTTCTTCTTGCTATGAGTTGCTCAATTAATGTGGATAACTTTGGGAGCTAACTCAGGAAGATTGCAAGCAAAATAACTTATACATAGAGGAAGAATCAAATCACAATACAAGATTAGCACAAACGACACGTGTGATTTGTTTCCCGAGGTTCAATTTCAAAGAACCTACTCCCCACTGAGAAGATCACATGGGTCTGGTCTCTTTCAACCCTCTCCCTCTTTCAAACGGTTACTTAGACCGATTGAGTGCTTCTTCTTAATCTCGAGGGTCACTTAGATTCCGCAAGGATCACCACACAATTAGGTGCCTCTTGCTAGCTTTACAAGTCACTTGAGAGTTTATAAGGAGATGAAGAAAACATGATTAAGAAAGCCAATCAACAAGAGCAATAATAAAAACACAAGATAAAACTCTATCTAGACTTTCTAGGACACTAATTGAAAGACGCCTAGTGGGGGGTGAATAGGCGGAATCTGAAAAATTGTAAACTTAAAGCACAACTACAAGCCGGGGTTAGCGTTAGTATTAAAATCAAGTCCGAAAGAGAGGGCAAAACAAATCAAAGGCAAATGAGGTGGATGACACGGTGATTTGTTTTACCGAGGTTCGGTTCTTGCAAACCTACTCCCCGTTGAGGTGGTCACAAAGACCGGGTCTCTTTCAACCCTTTCCCTCTCTCAAACGGTCACCTAGACCGAGTGAGGTTTTTCACCTTAATCAAACTGGGTCACTTAGACCCCTACAAGGACCACCACAACTTGGTGTCTCTTGCTTTGATTATAAGGTTCAAAATTATGGAGATTTGCAGGTTAAACCTTGAGTTTTGGACTAATTTGCAAAAGAGCCACACTTAAACCCTTTTGGCTAAGTCTGAAATCAGTGTATATATCTGCCAAATTATAAGGTTTTTGCCCTAGGTCACCACATCACCTGTAAACCAAGGCAAGCCCCGGTGCATTTGCCACCTCCTTGTTACTTTTTAAACTCTTTCTCACTTACTTGATGCATTAGGTGATAGGAGTTGTGTGCTAAACTATTGCTGCATCTCCTTCCTTGGATTACTTCCTAATCCCTATTTTACAAAAGTTTTCTTATGCTTAGCTTCGCTTTAGATAAACAAAATGTTTTGTTTTCTCAAAGATGATGTTGCAAAGTGGGTGGGCTATTTTCGAAAATAAAACTTGATGGTGGATCCATCATGGCCATGATGGGTTCAAAATCAGAAAAGATGTACCTCTTCCAGGTACCAAACTTTGGGGTTTGAAATGATTAAGCTGAGACCGGGCGGGTGACTTGCACGAGAAGAAAGTCTTGGTGTAGTGTCTCCGTCTGAGTCGATTAAGGACCGTGTCGATGTAGGCTTGCTGACCGAGGACCCTTTAATTGGTCACATGCCTCGTCATGGGTAAGCTTTGCCTCGGGCAGACTAATACCAGAATAAGATACCACGCAATGGGAGTGGAGAGATGGTGAGAGTAGCGTGTACCCTCCATGGCAAGAGGCTGGACGGTGGAGTATTTGTGCTCTCGGTTGGCGTGAACCTGATCTGGTCTTAAGAACCCCGGTGGCGAGTTGACATATGCAAGGGTTAAGTGCTACATATGTTATGTGATTGGAGATCCTCAGCTGAGTATAATCAATTCGGATCGCCGTACCTTCGCGGTTATGAAGACTTGGTCACTGCCCTATACGTAGAACTCCAGTAAAGATGAAGGGTTGTTAAGAAATTGGCTAGTGCAGGGCAAGTGTTTGAACTAGGGTAGCAAGAACTCTAGATACAGGTAATCTTACTTAACCTGAAAAGTAAAATTAGATTTTTAAGGATCCACTTTTAGTAAGCATTTCTTTAAACAGAGTCTTTGATTATTGTAAGCCTTACCTTGACTCCCTGAAAGCCAGCATACCCTTGAGAGTCCTTTCTTTAGTTGGGTAAGACTTGCTGAGTAATTCCATACTCAGGGCTTTGTCCCATGTTGTTTTTAGGTGAGGAAGCAACCAACTTTTGTTGCTTCTGTTCCAAGGTGGTACCAAAGGAAGAGCACCAGGAGTGAAGCTGCGGGAGGAAAGGATCCTCCATAAAACTTTTTGTTTGATACTTATCGGGAGGGGTTTTTGCCTCCCATGGTTTGTAATAATACTCAGCACTCATATATTATATTTCTGGTCTATAATAATATAACTTTGTCTTACTTTTAATAAAGGTAAGTTTATGTAACTGCTTCCGCATTTTTGTATCTCTGATGCTTGTAATGTCTGCGTGACGGGTAAAACACTCTTGGAAAAGGTAAGAAAAGCAGGTACCAAACTTGTCAAGTGATTCAGGGGTACCTGCAGGGTTGTCTGAGGTCCGCTGGACAAGGACACCGTAGGTGGCCTTAATGACTTGGGAGGTTCCGTCACAGTAGCCGAAGTCCCGGAGGGTTTGCCTCATCCAAAGTAGTTGCGCGCAACACTGTCCTGCGGCAACATACTCGGCCTCAGCGGTGGATAGGGCAACAGATGTTTGTTTCTTGGAACTCCAGGACACTAGGAACCTTCATAGAAATTGGCACGTCCCTGATGTACTCTTCCTATCAACCTTGCACACGGCATAATCGGAGTCTGAGTATCCAATCAAGTCAAAGGTAGACCCCTTTGGATACCAGATCCCGAAGCAAGGCGTAGAAACTAAATACCTAAGAATTCGCTTAACGGCCACGAGGTGACATTCCTTGGGGTCGGATTGAAATCTAGCACACATGCATACACTAAGCATAATGTCCGGTCTACTAGCACAAAGATAAAGTAGTGAACCTATCATTGACCGGTATGCCTTTTGATCAACGGACTTACCTCCTTTGTTGAGGTCAATGTGCCCGTCATTACCTATCGGTGTCTTCGCGGGCTTGGCGTCCTTCATCCCAAACCTCTTTAGAAGCTTATGAAGGTTCTTCATCCCAACATGTAATACCCACTTTGTAATTGGTTAGAAATAATATCAATGGAGAAGTAATTTCACTTTATGTAAGTTGACCTTTATGCATCATCACATGTGAACACCCTATGTAAAAAGAAAAACAAATAATTAATACCATAAAAGCCACAAAAATATGCATCATGCTGGAATTTTATTTTGTGTGCATTTTGGGACAATATAGAATAATGTGAAATATACCCAAGTCCAAAGTAGAATTTAAGAATCAAAGGGAAATTCAAGAATTTAAATAAGAGGAAGAAAGAGAGAAATGATATAAGAATATAAATGATATATAAATATATCTCCAAATTTGAAACTCCTTTATGGCGCCATGTAATCTAAATATAAATCTGTCACAAGTTTGAATTTAAATTAGGATTTAAATTTGAATTGGTAAAATAATGGGGAAAATAGAAAATAAAACATAAAAGAAAAAGGGAAAACGCTTGTACTGGGCCGCCAGCCTTGAATTCGGCCCAATCTCCCTTTGGTACCGCGCGGCCCACGTTCCCCACCACGCGCTCGCGCTCTCTGCACATGGGCCCCATCGCCCGGTCTTAGCCGCTCGCCACCCGCTGCGCCGCGCGCTCATCACCCAGCCCCTCTGTCGTGTGGGTCCGGCTCGTCTGTCCCTTGCGCGCATCCCCACCACTGCGCAGTAGGGCCAGGTCGTTAGCTCGGTTCGCTTCATCACGCCAACAGAATTCCGCCGAAGACTCCGGCGAGGCTCGCGTGCCATGCACCCCGGTCAGCCTCTCCTCATGCATAAATTGGAGGACCCGACCCTCCCTTTTCGCCACGCCTCTAGCCAGCCTCGTCGGGAAATCGTGAGGGAGAGACTAGGGAGGCGGAGAGAGAATTTCGGACCGCCGCCGTCCGACTCGTGGGTGGTGTCGCTCGGGCACCCGCAGGGCGTTCCAGGGCTGCGGCGGCGAACCTGGGAACCTCGGCGACCACCAATTTCAAGCGGGGCATCGCTGCGCCAGGGCAATTCCTCGCCGTCGACCTGCGCTCTGCCGCGGATCCGCCTTCGCCGTGGCCGAGCTTCTGCACTCCATTCCCCCGGTAAGAGACCTAGTCAAACGATTCGCCTTCATCCCCTTGTGGCGTAGCACCCTTCAATTTTGCACTAGGGGCACTTAGGCGTTGAATCGCGGGCGCGCCGGCGAGCCTCCACCGCGGCTCTGGGCAGCACCGCCGCGTTTGGGTGCGAGTGGAAGAAGACGATCGTGCGCCGTTGGATCAAAAAGGAGCGGCTACGATTAGAACGTGTATACTAATTCGGGTTTAGGGGTTGTGAGCCGTCCGATTTGGATCGGACGGATGACAAGTGACGCTAGAGCATTGAATCTGGGCCTTGGATCACGGATCCAACGGCTGCAGTCGCGTACCGGTTCATTAAAGTCTAGATTCAATCCAGGCCAGAGAATCCCGATCGGATGGCTCAGATTAGAAGTTACCCCTTCGCGGGTCAGTTTTATTAAAGAGCCCCTGTGATTCCAGAAAATCAACCCGCCATCCACGGGAGAGGGTTCTGTGTCTTAGGAATTTTATCCCCGAGCCCCCTGCACTTTCTAGAAAATGAGGCCCAGTGCAGTGATCATTTAATCTGAATAAATGAAATAGAAAATGGATTTTTAATATGAAAATAATTACTAGAACTTAATAAATTCATAGAAAATTCATACTAACTCCAAATTAATCCATTCCAGTTCCTAAAATTTTGTAATTTTATTCTCTACCACTTAGTGTCTCTGTTTTATCATGACAACAGTAAAAAAATTAATCCCACACTTAATCCTATTTTAAACACATAAAACCTTTGAAAATCCATAACTTAAATTCTATAACTCCAAAAATTATGATTCCTGTTCCTACAATTTTATTTTAATGTGTAGATTATTACTGTGTATTTTGTATATATGTTTGGTGTAATGTTAATTTCTCTATATGCACTGTGCTTGTTTGTATTGTGGCGAGTAGAAGAGCCCGTTGCTGAGGATCCTGGTGAGCAGCAGGTTGAAGTAGCTGAGCAGGAGCTCATTGAAGGCAAGTTGTGCCCTTGACCACTTTTTACCCAATAATGTTCTTTAATATCATTTACTCATGCATAGGTTAATTTTGATGGGACCCAATAGGTCACCCTAGATTGTTTATCTCATTACCTTGTTTACCCCTGAATCACTTGGGTAGTTTGCTATTGCTTTATGTGGTTTTGGGATAATCATTTATTACCTCTATGTTCCAATTCTTTTTGTTATTCTATTTATGTTCATGTTGAGATCATTAATGTTAATTGGAACATAGAGCTTAACTTGAGTAACACATGCCACTACAAGGGTTTAATTGGACGCCCTTGGCTGATTAACTAGGAAAGCTAGTGGAGGTCTACCTTACCCGAAAGGGGCAAGAGCAGTAGGGGAGTGGTCAGTGTAGGGGGGTCCTTGGTTGATTTTGCTGCGATGGCGGTCAGACAAGAACCCTGCATTGGAGCTTCCTATAAACTGTAGCGGGTTTTCTGAAGCTAGTGGAACTTTGTAAAGGCCTCGTAGTGTTACCCTGCCTCGCTTCCTCGGTAGAGGTGTATGGGAAGTCGCGATCCCTTGGCAGATGGGTAACATGACTTGTGGGTAAAGGGTACAACCTCTGCAGAGTGTAAAACTGGTATACTAGCCGTGCTCGCTGTCATGAGCAGCTCAGGACTCTCTGATGTTTAAATTATGGAACTTAAATTCAATTTTGTCATTTGCATTGCATGGGTTTATTATTAATTTTGTTCAATTACTTTACTTATGGTTTGGTATTTACTTACACTTAGTAACTGCTAATAAAATTTTGACCAACTATTTAAAAGCAATGCTCAGCTTAAACCCCTGTCATTGATTAGCCTTACACATCACATGAACTCACATCTTTGGGAGTTTATGTCCACTGGTTCCCCACAACTTGTTGAGCTATGATCATGTGTGAGCTCACCCTTGCTGTCTCACACCCCCCCCCACAGGAGAAGAGCAGGTGGTTCAGGAGGAGCCACAAGGCGAGGAGTATGATCTGATCTAGGTGGCGTTTCTCAGTTGACATTGGCGCCGACGATCCTTAGTTCGTGTTATATTTACTATTTTATTTTGTAATAAGTCTTCCGCTATGTAATAAATACTCTGATGTTTTGTGACATTCATCTCTATACACTCTGTTATTATATATGTTGTCTTCTTGGCGCATGTATGAGATGCACCTGGCTTTGTTCCTTAAAGCCGGGTGTGACAGAAGTGGTATCAGAGGAAATGTTGACTGTAGGACGAGACCTAGATAGTAATGGACAAACCCTTTTCTACTTACCTTACTCTGACTCATTCTATACTTATCTCATCTTGATCTTGTCTCACCTTCTGCTAATCTACTCTGGTTAATCTTATCTTTTCTATTCTAAGACAAGATGGATTTCACACCTTGGAATCCTACCACTATGATCTTTTTAAGAGATAGGGAACTCAAGACAAAATTTAAAACTATTTTCTTTAAAAAATGTTGTTTGATTGTGCTGATGCTAAATGCCTGATTTGCTTCTTTGATTGATTGAATTATTATAGATGGACATCTTAGTATGTACCACCATAAGGTAATAAATGAGCTATGGTAGGTAAAATATTAATCTGCTTAGCTAATAAATTCCCCAAAGTAACCTGCTTTGTAAATACCTGCCTTGTCTACTATTTTCTTACCATATGTATCTAACTCAGATGGTCAATACCAGGCGGGGTGGTGGAATTGATTTGCCTCCTAATCGACACACTCGGAGAATATACAGACAACCCCAGCCACAACCTGCAGAGATGGATCCTCCTAATCCTCCACCAGGCGGAGTTGACCCACTGGTTGCTGCTCAGATGGCGGTGATGCAGCAAATGGCGGACACTATGGCTGATATGCGTGCCCAGATGCAGCAAGAACGCCAGGAGATGCGTCAGGAAAGAGAATATATACGATAGGAGTTGCGCCAGGAGCGAGAGGAGATACGCTAGGAAAGGAGGGCACAACAACAGCAGCTGCAACAGCAAATGCAACAACAACAACAACAGCAACAACAACAAGTACCACTGCCTCCACCACCACCACCAGTTCCACCCCGAGACAAGCATAGAGAGTTCATGAGTCATAAGCCACCTACATTCGCTAGCTCACCTGATCCACTGGACGCGGATGATTGGCTGAAATCCGTTGAGAAGATGCTGAATATTGCACAATGCACTGACCGGGAGAAGGTTTTATATGCTTCTGGACGACTGTCAGGTCCCGCTGCTGACTGGTGGGATTCATATACTGCTGCCCACGATGCTGCTGATACTATCACTTGGGCAGAGTTCAGTACACAGTTCCGGAATTATCATATACCAGCTGGATTAATGAAGATTAAGAAGAAGGAATTTTTGTCGCTGAAGCAAGGAAGTATGTCAGTCAGCGAGTACCGCGACAAGTTTATTCAGTTATCCAGATATGCCCCTGATGAAGTTGCTGAAGATGAGAGGAAGCAGGAGCATTTTATTGAAGGACTTAATGGACCACTGCAGTATGCTCTAGTGGCACACACATTTCCATCATTTCAGAGGCTACTTGATAAGGCCCTGGCTATTGAACACAAACGTGTTCAGCTGGGAGATTTGAAGAGAAAGGCTATATCTCAAGGACAAGGAAGCAGTAGTGTTCGTCCTCGCTACAGTTCACCTCAGGGTACACCAGTTCGCACTGGCGGAGGCCAACGCCCAGTTCAGCAATCACCACTGAGGACTCCACCTCCTCGACAGGCTACCCCTACTGGCACCCCGACGAAGTTTTTAGGACAGAGTCTAGGCACTACTTGTTTCAAGTGTGGGAAGACTGGTCATTATGCAAATGTCTGCCCACAGAGGATTGCTACTACTCCAGTTCAGAACAGGCAGCAAACTCCAGGATCTGGCAAGGGATATTCTATTGCCAAGGTTAATCAAGTCAGCGTTGATGCTACTCCGGATGGTGGGGACATCGTACTTGGTATGTTTTATGTTAATGCAATTCCTGCAACCATATTATTTGATTCTGGTGCTACACATTCATTCATGTCTGCTAGATATGTCAACACAAATGAAATACCACTGCTAAATATGAGAAAACCCATGATAGTAATTACACCTAAAGGGCCTGTTGAGGCGAATCAAATGACACGTAGATTGACATTGACCATTATGGGTAGAGAATTTGGAGCTACTGCTATAATATTAGAGTCAAGCAGTATAGATCTGATCCTTGGTATGTCATGGCTAAGAAAGGCAAAGGTCGTTATAGCATGTGGTAGAGGTACCGTAGAACTCACTACCACTAAAGGAGAAAGATTTCAAGTTAATATTGCAGTAACCTCCTCATCCATGCGTGCAATGTTCTTTATACCTGAGGAGTTTGTTGGTGACAACATCCGGGTGGTTAGAGATTTTCCGGATGTCTTTCCAGAGGAGTTACCAGGGATGCCACCTGAAAGAGAAGTTGAGTTTGTTATTGATCTCTTACCTGGAACCGCCCCTATTTCTAAACGGCCATATAGGATGTCCGTAGAGGAGTTGAAGGAACTTAAGAAGCAGTTAACTGAGCTACAAGAGGCTGGGTACATTCGTCCGAGTTCCTCACCTTGGGGAGCACCGGTTCTGTTTGTACAGAAGAAGGATGGATCACAAAGAATGTGTGTGGATTATAGATCTCTCAACGATGTTACTGTGAAGAACAAGTATCCGTTACCCCGTATTGAGGATTTATTTGATCAGATGAGAGGTGCTAGAGTATTCTCGAAGATCGATCTCCGGTCCGGTTACCATCAGATGAGGATTAGACCATCTGATATTCCCAAGACGGCATTCTCGACTTGATATGGATTATATGAGTTCACAGTTATGTCGTTTGGATTGACCAATGCCCCAGCTTATTTTATGAACCTGATGAATAAGGTGTTTATGGAGTATTTGGACAGATTCGTCGTGGTGTTCATCGACGACATTCTTATTTATTCCCAGAGTGATAGCGATCATGAGGAACATCTGAGGTTGGTGCTACAGAAGCTACGAGATAACCAGCTATATGCCAAGTTCAGCAAGTGCGAGTTTTGGATTGGCGAGGTGCCATTTCTTGGTCATATTATTTCTAATGAAGGAATTTCAGTGGATCCTGCTAAGGTTAAGGAGATAATGGAGTGGAGGGTACCCACTTCAGTTACTGAGATTCAGAGTTTCTTGGGACTTGCTGGCTATTATCGGAGATTTATTGAAGGATTTTCTAAGATTGCTAAACCTATGACTTCACTTTTGGAGAAAGGAAGAGAATTTAAGTGGGACGAGAAGTGCCAAGACAGCTTTGATCAATTGAAGAAAAGATTGATGTCGCCACCAGTATTGGTTATGCCAGACCTACAGAAAGGATTTGATATCTATTGTGATGCATGTGGCCAAGGCTTAGGATGTGTGCTCATGCAAGAAGGACATGTGATCGCCTATGCTTCTCGTCAGTTGCGGAAACATGAATTGAACTACCCCACTCATGACTTGGAATTGGCAGCCGTTGTGCATGCACTTATGATTTGGAGACATTACATTATGGGAACCAAGTGCCAAGTATATACGGATCATAAGAGTTTGAAGTATATATTCACTCAGAAGGATCTCAACCTTAGGCAACGCCGTTAGTTGGAGCTTATTAAGGATTATGATTTGGAGATTCACTATCACCCGGGCAAGGCAAATTTGGTTGCAGATGCCTTGAGTCGCAAGGAGCATGTTCATTCAGCTATTGTTGCCCAGCTACCCGATGAGATTGTTGAGGATTTCAGGAGACTTAACCTGAGGATAGTTGCTCATACTGAAGGAGTTACTATTGATGTGGAACCTACTTTGGAGCAAGAGATCCGCAAAGGACAAATTGGTGATGCTAAAATAAAAGAGATCAAGGATCTGATTACTGAAGGTCGAGGTCCGGAATTCACGGAAGATGAGCAAGGCACTGTATGGTTCAAGGACAGAATGTGTGTTCCTGATATTGAAAGCCTTCGTGAGACTATATTGAAGGAGGCCCATGATTCGGATTATTCTATTCACCCTGGTAGTACTAAGATGTATCAGGATTTGAAGCGGAAGTATTAGTGGTATGGATTGAAAATGGATGTGGCTGCACATGTGGCTATGTGCGATGTATGTCAAAGAGTTAAGGCTGAACACCAGAGGCCAGCTGGACTACTGCATCCATTGAAGATACCAGAGTGGAGGTGGGAAGAGATTGGTATGGATTTCATTACTGGATTGCCTCGCACCCAGAAAGGATATGATGCTATATGGGTGATTATGGATAGATTGACTAAAGTGGCTCACTTTATTCCTGTGAAGACTACTTATAAAGGTTCTCAGCTAGCAGAGTTATATATGGCTCGGATTGTGTGTTTGCATGGAGTGCCAAAGAAGATCGTGTCTGATCGAGGTTCACAGTTTACCTCAAGATTTTGGAGAAGCTTTCATGAGAACATGAGTACGAAGTTGAATTTTAGTACAGCTTATCACCCTCAGACTGATGGACAGACTGAAAGGACTAATCAAGTATTGGAAGATATGTTGAGAGCATGTGCCCTTCAACATGGAGGGAGTTGGGATAAAAGTCTACCTTATGCTGAGTTCTCTTATAATAATAGCTATCAGGCCAGTCTGAAGATGTCACCGTTTGAAGCTTTATATGGGAGGAAATGCAAGACTCCTTTATATTGGGATCAGACTGGAGAAAGACAGTTCTTTGGGCCTGAATTGATTCAAGAAGCAGAAGAACAAGTCCGTATAATTCGAGAGAATTTGAGGGTGGCTCAAACCAGGCAAAAGAGCTATGCTGATAATAGAAGGAGACCACTGGAATTTGAAGAAGGAGATCATGTGTACCTCAAGGTGTCACCACTTCGTGGAATGAGGAGATTCAAAGTTAAGGGCAAATTGTCCCCTCGCTACATTGGACCATTCTTGATCTTTAGAAGAGTTGGGGAGATGGCATATCAACTCGAGTTACCTGCTAGTCTATCGGATGTGCATAATGTGTTCCATGTATCTCAACTGAAGAAATGTCTCTGTGTCCCTGAGGAACAGTTACCAATGGAAGAGCTCAGTGTTCAGGGTGATTTGACTTACACGGAGTACCCGATCAAGATTTTGGATACTTTGACTCGGGTTACGAGAAATAAGGTGATAAAGATGTGCAAAGTGCAATGGAGTCACCACGGTGAAGATGAAGCAACTTGGGAAAGAGAAGAAGAGCTTCGCATAGATTTTCCCCATCTTTTCTCTAGATCTTCCTAAATCTCGAGGACGAGATTATTTTTAAGGGGGGTAGGATTTGTAATACCCACTTTGTAATTGGTTAGAAATAATATCAATGGAAAAGTAATTTCACTTTATGTAAGTTGACCTTTATGCATCATCACATGTGAACACCCTATGTAAAAAGAAAAACAAATAATTAATACCATAAAAGCCACAAAAATATGCATCATGCTGGAATTTTATTTTGTGTGCATTTTGGGACAATATAGAATAATGTGAAATATACCCAAGTCCAAAGTAGAATTTAAGAATCAAAGGGAAATTCAAGAATTTAAATAAGAGGAAGAAAGAGAGAAATGATATAAGAATATAAATGATATATAAATATATCTCCAAATTTGAAACTCCTTTATGGCGCCATGTAATCTAAATATAAATCTATCACAAGTTTGAATTTAAATTAGGATTTAAATTTGAATTGGTAAAATAATGGGGAAAATAGAAAATAAAACATAAAAGAAAAAGGGAAAACGCTTGTACTGGCCGCCAGCCTTGAATTCGGCCCAATCTCCCTTTGGTACCGCGCGGCCCACGTTCCCCACCATGCGCTGGCGCTCTCTGCACATGGGCCCCATCGCCCGGTCTCAGCCGCTCGCCACCCGCTGCGCCGCGCGCTCATCACCCAGCCCCTCTATCGTGTGGGTCTGGCTTGTCTGTCCCTTGCGCACATCCCCACCACTGCGCAGTAGGGCCAGGTCGTCAGCTCGGTTCGCTTCATCACGCCAACAGAATTCCGCCGAAGACTCCGGCGAGGCTCGCGTGCCATGCACCCCGGTCAGCCTCTCCTCATGCATAAATTGGAGGACCCGACCCTCCCTTTTCGCCACGCCTCTAGCCAGCCTCGTCAGGAAATCGTGAGAGAGAGACTAGGGAGGTGGAGAGAGAATTTCGGACCACCGCCGTCCGACTCGTGGGTGGTGTCGCTCGGGCACCCGCAGGGCGTTCCAGGGCTGCGGCGGCGAACCTGGGAACCTCGGCGACCACCAATTTCAAGCGGGGCATCGCTGCGCCAGGGCAATTCCTCGCCGTCGACCTGCGCTCTGCCGCGGATCCGCCTTCGCCGTGGCCGAGCTTCTGCACTCCATTCCCCCGGTAAGAGACCTAGTCAAACGATTCGCCTTCATCCCCTTGTGGCGTAGCACCCTTCAATTTTGCACTAGGGGCACTTAGACGTTGAATCGCGGGCGCGCCGGCGAGCCTCCACCGCGGCTCTAGGCAGCACCGCCGCGTTTGGGCGCGGGTGGAAGAAGACGATCGTGCGCCGTTGGATCAAAAAGGAGCGGCTACGATTAGAACGTGTATACTAATTCGGGTTTGGGGGTTGTGAGCCGTCCGATTTGGATCGGACGGATGACAAGTGACGCTAGAGCATTGAATCTGGGCCTTGGATCACGGATCCAACGGCTGCAGTCGCGTACCGGTTCATTAAAGTCTAGATTCAATCCAGGCCAGAGAATCCCGATCGGATGGCTCAGATTAGAAGTTACCCCTTCGCGGGTCAGTTTTATTAAAGAGCCCCTGTGATTCCAGAAAATCAACCTGCCATCCACGGGAGAGGGTTCTGTGTCTTAGGAATTTTATCCCCGAGCCCCCTGCACTTTCTAGAAAATGAGGCCCAGTCCAGTGATCATTTAATTTGAATAAATGAAATAGAAAATGGATTTTTAATATGAAAATAATTACTAGAACTTAATAAATTCATAGAAAATTCATACTAACTCCAAATTAATCCATTCTAGTTCCTAAAATTTTGTAATTTTATTCTCTACCACTTAGTGTCTCTGTTTTATCATGACAACAGTAAGAAAATTAATCCCACACTTAATCCTATTTTAAACACATAAAACCTTTGAAAATCCATAACTTAAATTCTATAACTCCAAAAATTATGATTCCTGTTCCTACAATTTTATTTTAATGTGTAGATTATTACTGTGTATTTTGTATATATGTTTGGTGTAATGTTAATTTCTCTATATGCACTGTGCTTGTTTGTATTGTGGCGAGTAGAAGAGCCCGTTGCTGAGGATCCTGGTGAGCAGCAGGTTGAAGTAGCTGAGCAGGAGCTCATTGAAGGCAAGTTGTGCCCTTGACCACTTTTTACCCAATAATGTTCTTTAATATCATTTACTCATGCATAGGTTAATTTTGATGGGACCCAATAGGTCACCCTAGATTGTTTATCTCATTACCTTGTTTACCCCTGAATCACTTGGGTAGTTTGCTATTGCTTTATGTGGTGTTGGGATAATCATTTATTACCTCTATGTTCCAATTCTTTTTGTTATTCTATTTATGTTCATGTTGAGATCATTAATGTTAATTGGAACATAGAGCTTAACTTGAGTAACACGTGCCACCACAAGGGTTTAATGGGACGCCCTTGGCTGATTAACTAGGAAAGCTAGTGGAGGTCTACCTTACCCGAAAGGGGCAAGGGCAGTAGGGGAGTGGTCAGTGTAGGGGGGTCCTTGGTTGATTTTGCTGCGATGGCGGTCAGACAAGAACCCTGCATTGGAGCTTCCTATAAACTGTAGCGGGTTTTCTGAAGCTAGTGAAACTTTATAAAGGCCTCGTAGTGTTACCCTGCCTCGCTTCCTCGGTAGAGGTGTATGGGAAGTCGCGATCCCTTGGCAGATGGGTAACATGACTTGTGGGTAAAGGGTACAACCTCTGTAGAGTGTAAAACTGGTATACTAGCCGTGCTCGCGGTCATGAGCAGTTTAGGACTCTCTGATGTTTAAATTATGGAACTTAAATTCAATTTTGTCATTTGCATTGCATGGGTTTATTATTAATTTTGTTCAATTACTTTACTTATGGTTTGGTATTTACTTACACTTAGTAATTGCTAATAAAATTTTGACCAACTATTTAAAAGCAATGCTCAGCTTAAACCCCTGTCATTGATTAGCCTTACACATCACATGAACTCACATCTTTGTGAGTTTATGTCCACTGGTTTCCCACAGCTTGTTGAGCTATGATCATGTGTGAGCTCACCCTTGCTGTCTCACCCCCACATGAGAGGAGCAGGTGGTTCAGGAGGAGCCACAAGGCGAGGAGTATGATCTGATCTAGGTGGCGTTTCTCAGTTGACATTGGCGCCGACGATCCTTAGTTCGTGTTATATTTACTATTTTATTTTGTAATAAGTCTTCCGCTATGTAATAAATACTCTGATGTTTTGTGACATTCATCTCTATACACTCTGTTATTATATATGTTGTCTTCTTGGCGCATGTATGAGATGCACCTGGCTTTGTTCCTTAAAGCCGGGTGTGACACAACATGTGCTAGACGGCGATGTCGAAGCCAGCCCATATTAGTCTTAGCCATTAAGCATGCATCTAGGTCGGCATTCTCTTTCGAAAAGTCAACTAAATAGAGTTTGCCATCTAATACACCCTTAAAAAGCTAATGAACCATCACTCCTTCTAAATACAGATACATGTACATTTGTGAATAAACAATTATAACCCATGTTACATAATTGACTCACAGACAATAAGTTGTACCCGAGCGATTCAACTAAAAACACATTGGATATAGAATGCTCGGACGTGATGGCTATCTTTCCCAATCCCTTAACCTTGCCTTGGTTCCCATCTCCAAAGATAATCGCATCCTGGGAATCCTTGTTCTTGACATATGAGGTGAACATCTTCTTCTCCCTCGTCATATGGTTTGTGCATCTGCTGTCGATAATCTAGCTTGAGCCCCTGGATGCATAAACCTGCAAGGTAATTTAAGTCTGGGTTTTAGGTACCCAACTCTTGTTGGGTCCTATAAGGTTAGTCACAATAATTTTTGGAACCCAAATACAAGTCTTGTCTCCCTTGCATTTGGATCCCAACTTCCTAGCAACTACTTTTGCATTCTTACATGAAAGTACAAAAGAAATATTGTAAGCATGATAAATAGTAGAAGGTCCATTGCACATTCTCCTAGGGGTATGAGGCACAACATGATTTCTCCTAGGCCTACTTCTACCATGAACAAAAGTGGAAATAGAGGCAAACATAGCATGTGAATCATTAACAGCATGATCATAACTCCTATTATAACAAGTACAACTAGCAATTTTCCTATGATAAATAAAGGCATAGTTCCTTTAGGGACTACTAGGCATAGGGGCCTTCCCTTTCTCATTGTTGAGAACGGGAGTCCTTTGGCTTGTTAAGTTCTTAGTTTTCTTTTGAAAACAAAGTCCATCCTTAATTGAGGGGTGTCTACCAACAGTGTAGGCATCCCTAGCAAATTTCAATTTATCAAAATCAACTTTGCAAGTCTTAAGTTGAGCATTAAGGCTTGCCTCCTCATTATTCAATTTAGTAATATAAGCAAGATGTTCATCACAGGCATCGACATCAAAATCCTTACATCTATCACAAATGGTAACATGCTCTACACATGAACTAGTTTTATTAACTTCCTCTAGCTTAGCTTTTAATTCTTCATTTGAATTCTTTAAGCTAGAGATAGATTCATGGTAAGCAGACAACTCAGAGGATAACATTTCATTTCTTTTAATTTATAGAGCAAGAGATTTTTGCACACCAACAAGTTTGTCATGTTCCTCATATAATATGTCCTCTTGCTTTTCTAGCAGTCTATCCTTTTCATTTAGAGCATCGATTAATTCATTAATTTTGTCTACCTTAGCTCTATCTAGTACTTTAAACAAGTCAGTGTAATCTACTTCATCATCGGAAGTTTCCTCATCGCTAGAAGAAGAGTACTTAGGGGAATCTCAAATACGTACCTTCTTCTCCTTAGCCATGAGGCAAGTATGGCTTTCGTTGGGGAAGAGCGAAGACTTGTCGAAGGCCGAGGCAGCCAGTCCTTCATCGTCGGAGTCGGATGAAGAGCTGTCAGAATCCCACTCCTTTCCAAGGTGCGCCTCGCCCTTCACCTTCCTATAGTTTTTCGTCTTTTCTCTCTTCCCGCTCTTTACTTGTCCCTGGTCATTATCATTATCAGGGCATTGTGCTATGAAATGGCCAGTCTTACCGCATTTGAAGCAAGAGCGCTTTCCCCAAGTTTTATTCTTGTTGGGGTACTCCTTTCGTCCTTTAAGTGCGGTCTTGAAACACTTAATGATAAGCGTCATTTCTTCCTCATTGAGCCCGACAGCCTCCACTTGTGCTACTTTGCTTGGTAGCACCTCCTTGCTGCTTGTTGCTTTGAGAGCAACAGGCTGCGGCTCGTAGATGGGCAGTGGACCGTTTAGCGCATCATCCACGTATCACGCCTTCTTCACCATCATGCGCCCGCTCACGAATTTTCCAAGGATCTCCTCGGGCGTCATCTTAGTGTACTTGGTATTTCATAAATAAGGTTGACAAGATGGAGGTCAATTACAGTAAATGACCTTAGCATGAGTCGGACGACATCATGATCCGTCCATCTTGTGCTTCCGTAGCTTCGGATCTTGTTGACCAGTGTTTTGAGCCTGTTGTAGGTTTGAGTTGGCTCCTCTCCCCTGATCATCGTGAACCTTCCCAACTCGCCTTCCACCAGTTCCATCTTGGTGATCATGGTGGCGTCGTTTTCCTCATGAAATATCTTCAGGGTGTCCCAGATTTGCTTGGTGTTGTCCAAGCCACTTACTTTATTGTACTCATCCCTGCAAATAGATGCTAGCAAAATAGTAGTAGCTTGGGCATTTTTATGAATTTGTTCATTAATGATCACAGGATTATCCATACTATCAAAATGCATCCCATTTTCCACAATTTCCCAAATGCTAGGATGGAGATAAACTAGATGACTACGCATTTTATGGCTCCAAAATGAGTAATCCTCTCCATCAAAGTGTGGGAGGTTTCCAAGAGGAATAGAAAGTAAATGAGCATTCGAATTGTACGGAATACGAGAATAATCAAAGGAATAGTTTTGATTAACCGTCGTTTTCTTGGACGAGGAGTCATCGTCCCTTGGTGAAGAAGAAGATGCATCGCTGTCGTAGTAGATGATCTTCTTGATGCATCTCTTCTTCTTCCCGTCCCTCTTCTTGTGACTCGAGCCTGAGTCGGTAGGCTTGTCGTCTCTTGGCTCGTTGAAGAGCGACTCCTTCTCCTTGTCGTTAATCACCATCCCCTTACCCTTAGTATCCATCTCTTCGGGCGGTTAGTCCCTTAAATGAAGAGTACGACTCTTATACCAATTGAGAGCACCTAGAGGGGGGTGAATAGGTGATCCTGTAAAATTAAACACTAAATAGCCATAAACTTGAATGTTAAGGTGTTAGTGAAATCAAGTGGCCATGGAACATGCTCGTGCGAACAACACAATCACAAGAAGCAACACACGAGACACACGATTTTTATCCCGTGGTTCAGCCAAGTAACACTTGCCTACTTCCACGTTGTGGCGTCCCAATGGATGAGGGTTGCACTCAACACCTTTCAGGTGATCCAATGATCGACTTGAATACCGCGGTCTTTTCCTTTAGAGTATTTTCCTAGTTGCGAGGAATCTCCACAATTTGGTGTCTCTCGCCTTTACAATAGAGATCACAAAGAAAGCACAAAGTAAGGATGGGAGAGCAACGCACACAAGACCCAAATCCACAGCAAAACCACGCACACAAGTGAGGAAGTGAGCACACAAACACAACGCGAGGAGTTTACAACTCGAAAGTGCTCAAATCTCAAGAACTATGATCCGATTGTGTGAATGCAAAGTCTAGGTGCCTTAGGATGTTTCTTGTAAGCTTGGTGTATTGATCCATGCACCTAGGGGTCCCTTTTATAGCCCCAAGGCAGCTAGGAGCCGTTGGAGATCAATTTGGAAGGCCATTCTTGCCTTCTATTGAGTGGTGCACCGGACAGTCCGGTGCACCACTGGACAACCACTGTTCATGTCCGATGTGCGATCTCCTTCCATATCGGGCGCAGCCGACCATTGCTCCTCGGGGCTGGTTGGCGTCCGGTGCACACCGGATAGTCCGGTGCACCCAGTCGACCGTTGGAGCGAGCCACGTGTCGCGCGCTGATCGCGCGGATGACCGTTGGGCACTGGCGCCATTGGCTCACCGGACAGTCCAGTGATTTATAGCCACGTCGGCTTTTTCTTTTCCCGAGAGCGACGAGTTCGTCGCTGACAACTCACTGGACAATCCGGTGCACCACCGGACAGTCCGGTGAATTATAGTCGTACGAATCCGTCGTTTCCAGAGAGCAGCCAGTTCACCGTCGGCCAGCCTGGGGCACCGGACAGTCCGGTGTGCTAGGCCGAGCAGGTGTTGGCTGTACACAACCAACTCTTTTCCAATTTGTTTCTTCTTTACTCGTCACAGTTTCTAGCACTTAGATAAACATGTTAGTACTCAAAAAACAATTCACTAAGTCTAGAAACATAACTTGTCTTTTATTTGCACTTCTTGCTCGTTTAGCACATAAGAGTTCAAAACATTTGTGTTGGACATTTAATCACCAAAAACAATTATAGTAATGACCGAAGGACACATTTCCCTTTCACTTTTTGGTTTTGCATATATGGTCTGGTCCTGAAAGAATCCTGTACAGATGAATGATGCAGTAGGCTGGTAGCTTGTAGTATAGGAACAGGTTGGTAGGCCAACTTTGAGATTTGCATCATGTTGCGAGGAAATTATTGATAGAGAAATCAAAGCAACAAATTCGTGTTCTGGAGACTGTTCATGCACAATATCTTGCCATTATGGCACTATCGAGATCTCTCAATATGTTTTTGTTTCTATTTTTGTCTCCTAAAAAATGACTGTCTGGTCATTCACTCATTCTTCTTGTAGAATTCAAGTTTCTACTAGCTCAGTGCCCGTGCGTTGCAACGGGATCATATAATAGCTCGATAACTTATATATACAAATGTGTGTTATATTGTTATGAGATGGAGGACGACATCCACGAGCCGTCCGGGGTGACGTTGAAGAGAAACTCGGGCCTGTGACGCACGAGCACTCACCTAGTAGTGTATTATACAAGATTTAACAAGACAATTTAAAGGCAAAAATTCAAGAATGATCTTTCATAGACTACTGTAAATTCATGACTAAAAGCTCACTGTAATTGACTTGCTTGAAGAACACAATAATACTACTGTGAATATGTGATACAACTTAATCACAGTAGTAAAATTACATATGATGTTGTGTTTGGTAAAAAAATATTTTTTAGAGTTCAGAGCCAACAACTAAACTCAGGTGTTACAAGGTACAACGAACCTTACTATTCAGATTATTAATATAAAAACTCAAGACAAGTGTAATCCTCAAACAATCATAAGCAATGTGTATATGAATTTTAGACATAATGGTGCCTACCACATGCTTTAGTATTCAGATTATTAACACAAACTCATGACATAATGACCAAAAAATATTAACACACAAACATGGACATAATGTTGTTTAGGAATTTCAGACATATATAGAGGTCAAATAGAGGAATTTTAGATAATGAACAATTATCATCATCAATAGGCTAGAGTTCAAATTCTTAATATATGAACTTGACATATATTAGTGCCTCTAGCAGTGTCGCCTTAGTTTAAAAGCAGTAATATGGCATAGAGAGGAGAGGAGAGGAGAGAAGAGAAGAGAGGAAATAAACAATATCTATTGCTTTCCATATAAACTCATAAAGTTATATATTTTCCAATCCCATGGAGAGATGAGGGGAGGAGAGCTACAAAAACCAATCCTATTATGTTTCTCCTTTCAGGCCTAACCCTATGCAGCAGCATATTCATCCAAGAAACCAACAACCTGTAACATATCCCTTATTATCCTACCCATTACAAACTTGTCATTAAAATTAAATTCAGTACTGACTAATATTATCTCGATCAATCTTCAAGGACATCAATCTCGATTTTGGTATGCTACAGAGAATGGTGCATGTGGACCCTTCTTCCTTATATGCATCAGGTGGTCTAAAGTTGGCTTTAACCTTTAGCCCACCTTACATTAGAGATTTGGACATCAAAAGAAAGCTAAAACATTCTAAAGCTTTTAGATCTCTAAGTTTAGAAGAGGGAGGCAAACATGCCCTAGAATATTGGAGATCGCAGTTGCTGCTATCACCAAGTAACACACTAAGATATCGAAGACCACAACTGCTGCTATCACCGTTTAAAGTATAGGATTCAGTGGTGGTGCTTTTGCTTCTACCTTAACAACTAAGATCTCAATCCATCTAAATTTGTCCAACCGAACTCTGAATGAAAAAAAGAATCGCATTTCAGGAATGATTGACGAGTTAGCACAATGCAGGTTCAGAACCTTTGGTTATTTCCAAAATAAAGACTCGCATGTATGGCTATAACAATTTATACTTTTAAAAATGGATACTTATTGAGACTTGATAACCACATTTAGCTAGCTTAACAGGAGGGAGCATGCTAACTCATAATGCCTTGTAATTACTGAATACTGATGAACCAGCGGAGCCATACCTCATCGACATCCTCAAGTAGCTCTGACAAACAAATTAGGGGACATGACAAATAAATTAGGGGACACTACCTCTGCGTATCTGCACAAGGGCCCAAGAGAGGTGGGGCCCGGCCATAGGAACGGAGCTCTCAGCTCCCACACCGTGCACCAGTGAATGCGAGCAGCTGGTCTAGCCTTCCAGTAATCTGATCTGCATGCAGTGTGATCCAGGATTCACGTGGATAAGGATGAAATCAAGAGAGCGCTAGCTAGGATCACACGCCAATAGCACAAGGAAGGAATGAGCGAGCGAACCTTGAGGAAAACATCGCCGACGAGCTTCTTTGTGTGGCTCTCCGTCGTTGGTCGCAACCCTCGCCACTGCCCTCACTCGTCGCACATCGCGCTGTGGTCACGGTCGGGGCTGCCCTTCCGTCCGGTCGACCGGTCGAGCATGGGGCGATCAAGCAGGACTCGAGGAGGAGGTAGCGGATTTATGGCGACGGATCGGGGTAGCAGGGCCGAGTGTGGGTTGTTGGCTTGTTGCGCCCGTGGGCGTGGCAGGCGGGGGGTGGGGGCGGGCGGAGGGATCATGAGCTAGAGGGGGAGATCGTGGAGGGAGTGGGCAGTTTGGAGGGAGATCGTGGGGGATTCCTTTGTGCGGGCGTCTGGGAGTGAGCGGGTGCTCCTGAGATGGCTGAGATCGACGATGAACAGGAGAGCACGGGACAGAGACGGTGCTAGCAGGAAGAGCTAGAGGGCGAGGGCTCGCTGGGTAGAGAAAGCAAGGGAGATTGACCCTAAAGCCAAGCTGGGTCAGGGTAAGAAGCGTGCGGCCTCTTGGTAGCTACTTGTGCCGCACCAAAGAAACACAGCCCACGCGACCTATGTCATCATCATGGCTTGCACATTTTTATGACCATACCGGCCAGCCAACATAGCTTCTACCGGCTTATAAGCCTTCCTTCTTTAGAGAAAGCAATCATGGTCAAATGCTCCTGCTAGTGTCAAATTGAGGCAACTTTTTGCGCGAGCAGACGTGGGTCCAGTGTGTGCAAAACTAATGGTGGCTGTCACGTGGGCGTCCGTAGTCTGCAATATGGGCCCAACGTCCGGAGTGTGTGATGGCTTGCACGATAGGAATGGCTGGATGGGAATGGGGGATTTTGTCATATGGGACCGGAGTGTCCCAAGTCAGGAGTTGTTCGACGTCCCGCGTCACAGAATGTGATGGTTTGCCGGACAACAGCGGTGGAGGAGCCATTATGGCTTAGTGTGGCATCAGCCATATCTTACTTTTAATAACTCTTATATCTTCTACTATAACATCAAAATAAGATGTGGTGTGGTGGATATGATGTCTCTAATAGATGTTTTCTTAACATATAGTTGATGGAGATACAATTCATTCATCAAATGAATATATATATATATATATAGCTGAATGCCCTTGCGTTGCAACGGGAATATATAATACCAGTATACTACGATAACTTATATACAAAATATGTGTTATACCGTTATGAGAAAATGTTTCATAATTAATTTGTGATTCTGGCCATACATAAATTTTGTTATTTATAATCTATCTGTTTCACCACTACATTGCAACCATCAATATCATGCAGACTTCGATATATGTTACGATTTGCATGGTCTCATTATTGGAGAGCACGTTTCACACATACCGGAAGAAATTCCCTCGTACATCGTTAGTCATCGGACACATACCACCATACGCTTTTGCTTAAACAAAAAGGTAAGTGTGTGTGTTTGCAAGACTAATGGTCAAACATCGTATAACCATAAAGTTAGAATACTATATTAATATATTAAATAAATTAATCCAATAGACATAGATTAACCCAATTAACATAGGATAAATAAATATCTAATTATAAAATTATGAAACATGGTATAATCAATGTTGTTACTGCGTAGTAAATATTCATACGATACTAACACAACTGGAACGGTTCAATTTAGAATTAAAATGGGGAAGTTACGAATTTCCAAAGTTTCTATGTATTTGATATAGGATTAATTAGGAAATCAATTTTATTGTTGTTTTCATGACAAAACAGAGGTATTATGTGATAAAAAATAATATTATAGAATTATAGAAATTGGAATGAACTCATTTGGATTTAATATGAAATTTCCATGAATTAAATGGGTTTCTGCAATTATTTTTAAACTAAAAATCAATTTCTAAACTCATTTTCTCTATTTTCTTTATTTCCTGGACCGTGTCCCAAATTCCAGAAAGATTAAGGGCCAAGCTATAAATGTTTTTTCTAGACTCAGTGAGCATACAGAGTGGACGGCGGGTTAAACACAAATAAAGTCTTAGTTGAAGTTATACACAATTCAACATGAGTCACGTTGGCTAGAGGATGGATGAAAGTCGCCTAGAGGGGGGTGAATAGGGCGAAACTGAAATTCTCAAAAATAATCACAACTACAAGTCGGGTTAGTGTTAGAAATATAATCGAGTCCGCGAGAGAGAGCGCAAAACAAATCGCAAGCGAATAGAGAGGTGAGACACGTAGATTTGTTTTACCGAGGTTCGGTTCTTTCAAACCTACTCCCCGTTGAGGAGGCCACAAAGGCCGGGTCTCTTTCAACCCTTCCCTCTCTCAAACGGTCCCTCGGACCGAGTGAGCTTCTCTTTCTCAAATCACTTGGGAATCAAACTTCCCGCAAGACCACCACACGATTGGTGTCTCTTGCCTCAATTACAAGTGAGTGTTTGATCACAAGAAAGAATGCCAAAGAAAAAGAAGTGATCCAAGCGCAAGAGCTCAAATGAACACTACAAATCACTCTCTTTAGTCACTAGGGCTTTGTGAGGAGTTGGGAGAGGATTTGATCTCTTTTGGTGTGTTTTGCAATGAATGCTAGCTCTTGTATAGTGGTTGGAAGCTGGAAAACTTGGATGCAATGAATGGTGGGGTGGTTGGGGTATTTATAGCCCCAACCACCAAACTTGACCGTTGGTGGAGCTGTCTGTTCGATGGCGCACCAGACAGTCCGGTGCACACCGGACATGTCCGGTGCGACAGCCACGTCACCAAATAGTCGTTGGATCGACCGTTGGGGTTCAGTCTTCTGGGCCCGCCTTGATGTCCGGTGCACACCGGACATGAACTGTTCAATGTCCGGTGCGCCTGCTCCCGCGTGCCTGACGACTACGCGCTTCTGGCGCGCATTGAATGCGCCTGCAGGTGACCGTTGGCGCGAAGTAGCCGTTGCCCCGAGGATGCACCGGACAGTCCGGTGCACACCGGACATGTCCGGTGAATTATAGCGAAGCGGTTGAAGTGAAAACCCGTGGCTGGCGAGTTCCTGAGGCCGCCCTTCCTTGGAGCACCGGACATGTCCGGTGCACACCGGACAGTCCGGTGAATTATAGCGGAGTGGCCTCTGGAAATTCCCGAGAGTGAAGAGTTTGAAGTCGGAGACCCCTGGTGCACCGGACATGTCCGGTGGCACACCGGACAGTCTGGTGCGCCAGACCAGAGGTGCTTTCGGTTGACCTTTGCTCTTTGGTTGAACCCAACACTTGGTCTTTATATTGGCTAAGTGTGAACCTTTTGCACCTGTATAACTTATACACTAGAGCAAACTAGTTAGTCCAAAGATTTGTGTTGGGCAATTCAACCACCAAAATTATTTAGGAACTAGGTGTAAGCCTAATTCCCTTTCAATCTCCCCCTTTTTGGTGATTGATGCCAACACAAACCAAAGCAAATATAAAAGTGCATAATTGAACTAGTTTGCATGATGTAAGTGCAAAGGTTGCTTGGAATTGAGCCAATATAAATACTTACATGATGTGCATGGATTGCTTCTTTGTTTTTAACATTTTGGACCACATTTGCACCACATGTTTTGTTTTTGCAAATCCTTTTGTAAATTCTTTTCAAAGTCCTTTTGCAAGATAGTCAAAGGTAGAATGAATAAGATTTTCAAAGCATTTTCAAGTTTTGAAATTTTCTCCCCTTGTTTTAAATGCTTTTCTTTTGACTAAACAAAACTCCCCCTTAAATAAATTCTCCTCTTAGTGTTCAAGAGGGTTTTTAAGATATCAAGTTTTGAAAATACTACTTGCTCCCCCTTTAGAACATAAAGAGATACCAATTTTGAAATTTACCAATTGAAAATCTCATCAAATTTTAAAATTAGAAAATTAGGGTGGTGGTGCGGTCCTTTTGCTTTGGGCTCATATTTTCTCCCCCTTTGGCATGAATCGCCAAAAACGGAATCATTAGAGCCCTACGAAGTACTTTCTCCTCCTTTGGCCATAAAATAAATGAGTGAAGATTATACCAAAGTTGGAGAGATGCTCGGAGTGACGACGAAGGACGAGTAGTAGAGTGGAGTGGAAGCCTTTTTCTTCGCCGAAGACTCCAATTCCCTTTCAATATACCTATGACTTGGTTTGAAATATACTTGAAAACACATTAGTCATAGCATATATAAAAGAGACATGATCAAAGGTATATTTATGAGCTATGTGTGCAAATTAGCAAAAGAAATTCCTAGAATCAAGAATATTAAGCTCATGCCTAAGTCTGGTAAAAGATTGCTCATCAAGTGGCTTGGTAAAGATATCGGCTAATTGATCTTTAGTATTAATGTATGAAATCTCGATATCCCCTTTTTGTTGGTGATCCCGAAGAAAATGATACCGAATGGCTATGTGTTTAGTGCGGCTATGCTCGACGGGATTGTCGGCCATTTTGATTGCACTCTCATTATCACATAGCAAAGGGACTTTGGTTAATTTGTAACCGTAGTCCCGCAGGGTTTGCCTCATCCAAAGCAATTGCGCGCAACAATGGCCTGCGGCAATGTACTCGGCTTCGGCGGTAGAAAGAGCAACCGAATTTTGCTTCTTTGAAGCCCAAGACACTAAGGATCTTCCCAAGAACTGGCAAGTCCCCGATGTGCTCTTCCTATTAATCTTACACCCTGCCCAATCGGCATCCGAATAACCAATCAAATCAAATGTGGATCCCCGAGGGTACCAAAGTCCAAACTTAGGTGTATAAGCCAAGTATCTCAAGATTCGTTTTACGGCCGTAAGGTGTGATTCCTTAGGGTCGGCTTGAAATCTTGCACACATGCAAACGGAAAGCATAATGTCCGGTCGAGATGCACATAAATAAAGCAATGAACCAATCATCGACCGGTATACCTTTTGATCCACGGACTTACCTCCCGTGTCGAGGTCGAGATGCCCATTTGTTCCCATGGGAGTCTTGATGGGCTTGGCATCCTTCATTCCAAATTTGCTTAGAATGTCTTGAGTATACTTTGTTTGGCAAATGAATGTGCCCTCTTGGAGTTGTTTGACTTGAAATCCTAGAAAATACTTCAACTCCCCCATCATAGACATCTCGAATTTCTGTGTCATGATCCTACTAAATTCTTCACATGTAGATTTGTTAGTAGACCCAAATATAATATCATCAACATAAATTTGGCATACAAATAAATCATTGTCAAGAGTTTTAGTGAATAAAGTAGGATCGGCTTTGCCGACTTTGAATCCATTTGAAATAAGGAAATCTCTAAGGCATTCATACCATGCTCTTGGGGCTTGCTTGAGCCCCATAAAGCGCCTTAGAGAGCCTATAAACATGGTTAGGGTACTTACTGTCTTCAAAGCCGGGAGGTTGCTCAACATAGACCTCCTCCTTGATTGGTCCATTGAGGAAGGCACTCTTCACGTCCATTTGATAAAGCTTGAAGCCATGGTAAGTAGCATAGGCTAATAATATGCGAATTGACTCAAGCCTAGCTACGGGTGCATAGGTTTCACCGAAATCCAAACCTTCGACTTGTGAATAACCCTTGGCCACGAGTCGAGCTTTGTTCCTTGTCACCACACCATGCTCATCTTGTTTGTTGCGGAAGACCCACTTGGTTCCTACAACATTTTGGTTAGGACGTGGAACCAAATGCCATACCTCGTTCCTCGTGAAGTTGTTGAGCTCCTCTTGCATCGCCATCACCCAATCCGCATCTTGGAGTGCTTCCTCTACCCTGTGTGGCTCAATAGGAAACAAAAGAGTAATGCTCACAAAAATGTGCAACACGAGATCGAGTGGTTACCCCCTTATGAATGTCGCCGAGAATGGTGTCGACGGGGTGATCTCGTTGTATTGCTTGGTGGACTCTTGGGTGTGGCGGCCTTGGTTCTTCATCCTCCTTGTCTTCATCTTTTGCATCTCCCCCTTGATCGTTGCCGTCATTTTGAGGTGGCACATCTTCTTGATCTTCTTGTTCAACATCTTGAGTCTCATCCTCAAATTGAGTTGATGGAGATGCTTGCATGGAGGAGGATGGTTGATCTTGTGCATGTGGAGGCTCTTCGGATTCCTTAGGACACACATCCCCAATGGACATGTTCCTTAGCGCTATGCATGGAGCCTGTTCTTCACCTATCTCATCAAGATCAACTTGCTCTACTTGAGAGCCGTTAGTCTCATCAAACACAACGTCACAAGAAACTTCAACAAGTCCTGAGGACTTGTTAAAGACTCTATATGCCCTTGTGTTTGAGTCATATCCTAGTAAAAAGCCTTCTACAGTTTTAGGAGCAAATTTAGATTTTCTACCTCTTTTAACGAGAATAAAACATTTGCTACCAAAAACTCTAAAATATGAAATATTTGGCTTTTTACCGGTTAGGAGTTCATAGGATGTCTTCTTGAGGATTCGATGTAGATATAACCGGTTGATGGCGTAGCAGGCGGTGTTGACCGCCTCGGCCCAAAACTGATCCGGTGTCTTGTACTCATCAAGCATGGTTCTTGCCATATCCAATAGAGTTCGATTCTTCCTCTCCACTACACCATTTTGTTGTGGAGTGTAGGGAGAAGAGAACTCATGCTTGATGCCCTCCTCCTCAAGGAAGTCTTCTATTTGAGAGTTCTTGAACTCCGTCCCGTTGTCGCTTCTAATTTTCTTGATCCTTAAGCCAAACTCATTTTGAGCCCGTCTCAAGAATCCCTTTAAGGTCTCTTGGGTATGAGATTTTTCCTGCAAAAAGAACACCCAAGTGAAGCGAGAATAATCATCCACAATAACTAGACAGTACTTACTCCCGCCGATGCTTATATAAGCGATCGGACCGAATAGGTCCATGTGTAGGAGCTCCAGTGGCCTGTCGCTAGTCATGATGTTCTTGTGTGGATGATGAGTGCCAACTTGCTTCCCGGCTTGGCATGCGCTACAAATCCTGTCTTTCTCAAAATGAACATTGGTTAGTCTTAAAATGTGTTCCCCCTTTAGAAGCTTATGAAGATTCTTCATTCCAACATGGGCTAGTCGGCGGTGCCAGAGCCAACCCAAGTTAGTCTTAGCAACTAAGCAAGTGTCGAGTTCAGCTCTATCAAAATCTACCAAGTATAGCTGACCCTCTAACACTCCCTTAAATGCTATTGAATCATCACTTCTTCTAAAGACAGTAACACCTACATCAGTGAATAGACAGTTGTAGCCCATTTGACATAATTGGGATACGGAAAGCAGATTGTAATCTAAAGAATCTACAAGAAAAACATTGGAAATAGTATGGTCAGGTGATATAGCAATTTTACCCAATCCTTTGACCAAACCTTGATTTCCATCCTCGAATGTGATAGCTCGTTGGGGATCTTGGTTTTTCTCATATGAGGAGAACATCTTTTTCTCCCCGGTCATGTGGTTTGTGCACCCGCTGTCGAGTATCCAACTTGAGCCCCCGGATGCATAAACCTACAAAACAATTTTAGTTCTTGACTTTAGGTACCCAAACGGTTTTGGGTCCTTTAGCATTAGAAACAAGAACTTTGGGTACCCAAACACAAGTCTTGGAGCCCTTGTGTTTGCCCCCAACAAACTTGGCAACTACTTTGCCGGATTTGTTAGTAAGCACATATGATGCATCAAAAGTTTTGAATGAAATAGCATGATCACTTGATGCATTAGGAATCTTCTTTCTAGGCAACTTGGCACGGGTTGGTTGCCTAGAGCTAGATGTCTCACCCTTATACATAAAAGCATGATTAGGTCCAGAGTGAGACTTCCTAGAATGAATTTTCCTAATCTTGCTCTCAGGATAACCGGCAGGGTATAAAATGTAACCCTCGTTATCTTGAGGCATGGGAGCCTTGCCCTTAACAAAGTTAGACAAGTTCTTAGGAGGGGCATTAAGTTTGACATTGTCTCCCCTTTGGTAGCCAATGCCATCCTTGATGCCAGGGCGTCTCCCATTATAGAGCATACTTCTAGCAAATTTAAACTTTTCATTTTCTAAGTTATGCTCGGCATTTTTTGCATTTAATAATGCTATATGATCATTTTGTTGCTTAATTAAAATCATGTGATCATGAATAGCATTGATATCAATATCTCTACATCTATCACAAATAGATACATGCTCAATAGTAGATGTAGAGGGTTTGCAAGATTTTAATTCAACAACCTTAGCATGCAACATATCATTCTTAGTTCTAAGGTCGGAAATAATAGAATTGCAAACATCAAAATCTTTAGCCTTAGCAATCAAATTTTCATTTTCTACTCTAAGGCTAGCAAGAGAATCATTCAATTCCTTAATCTTAGCAAGCAAATCATCATTATTATTTCTAAGATTGGGAACTGAGGCATCACAAACATGAGAATCAACCTTAGCAATTAATCTAGCATTTTCATTTCTAAGGTTGTTAATGGTCTCATGGCAAGTGCTTAGCTCACTAGACAATTTTTCACATTTTTCTACCTCTAGGGCATAAGCATTTTTAACCTTAACATGTTTCTTGTTTTCTTTAATTAGAAAATCCTCTTGGGAATCCAAAAGGTCATCCTTTTCATGAATAGCACTAATCAATTCATTTAATTTTTCTTTTTGTTCCATGTTAAGATTGGCAAAAAGGGTAAGCAAGTTATCCTCCTCATCACTAGCATTGTCATCACTAGAGGATTCATATTTTGTGGAGGATTTAGATTTAACCTTCTTCTTTTTGCCATCCTTTGCCATGAGGCACTTGTGGCCGACGTTGGGGAAGAGAAGCCCCTTGGTGACGGCGATGTTGGCGGCGTCCTCGTCGGAGGAGGACTCGGTGGAGCTCTCGTCGGAGTCCCACTCGCGGCACATGTGGGCATCGCCGCCCCTCTTCTTGTGGTACCTCTTCTTCTCTCTTTTCTTGCCCTTCTTGTCGTTGTCCCTGTCACTGTCACTTGATAAAGGACATTTAGCTATAAAGTGACCGGGCTTACCACACTTGTAGCAAACCTTCTTGGAACGGGATTTGTAATCCTTCCCCTTCCGTTGCTTGAGGATTTGGCGAAAGCTTTTGATGATTAAAGCCATCTCCTCATTGTCGAGCTTGGAGGGGTCAATTGGTTGTCTACTTGGTGTAGACTCCTTCTTCTCCTCCGCCGCCTTAAATGCCACCGGTTGCGCCTCGGACGTGGAGGGTTCGTCAAGCTCGTTGATCTTCCTTGAGCCCTTGATCATACATTCAAAGCTCACAAAATTCTCGATAACTTCCTCGGGGGTCATTAGTGGATATCTAGGATTACCACGAATTAATTGAACTTGAGTGGGGTTAAGGAAAATAAGAGCTCTTAAAATAACCTTAACCACCTCGTGATCATCCCACTTTTTGCTCCCGAGGTTGCGCACTTGGTTCACCAAGGTTTTGAGCCGGTTGTACATATCTTGTGGCTCCTCCCCTGGGCGTAGACGAAAGCGACCGAGCTCCCCCTTGATCGTTTCCCGCTTGGTGATCTTGGTGAGTTCATCACCCTCGTGCGCGGCCTTGAGTAGGTCCCAAATCTCCTTTGCATTCTTCAACCCTTGCACTTTGTTGTATTCCTCCTTGCTTAGAGAGGCGAGAAGAATGGTTGTGGCTTGGGAGTTGAAGTGCTCGATTTGGGCCACTTCATCCGTATCATAATCTTCATCCCCTACGGATGGTACCTGTACACCAAACTCAACAACATCCCATATACTTTTGTGGAGTGAGGTTAGATGAAATCGCATTAAATCACTCCACATAGCATAATCTTCACCATTAAAAGTTGGTGGTTTGCCTAATGGGACGGAAAGTAAAGGTGTATGTTTAGGAATGCGGGGGTAGCGTAGGGGGATCTTACTATACTTCTTACGCTCTTGGCGCTTAGAAGTGACGGACGCCGCGTCGGAGCCGGAGGTGGATGTCGATGAAGAATCGGTCTCGTAGTAGACCACCTTCCTCATCCTCTTCTTCTTATCCCCACTCCGATGCGGCTTGTGGGAAGAGGACTTTTCCTTCTTCTCTTTGTGATGTGAAGAAGATTTCTCCTTCCTTTTGGAGGAGTCCTTCTTCTTTTCTTCGTGATGTGAAGAAGATCTTTTCTCCTTCCCTTTGGAGGAGACCTTCCTCTTCTCCTTCCTCTTGGTGTGGGACTCTTCCGATGAAGTGCTCCCTTGGCTTGTAGTGGGCTTGTCGCCGGTCTCCATCTCCCTCTTGGTGCGATCTCCCATCATCACTTCGAGCGGTTAGGCTCTAATGAAGCACCGGGCTCTGATACCAATTGAAAGTCGCCTAGAGGGGGGTGAATAGGGCGAAACTGAAATTCTCAAAAATAATCACAACTACAAGTCGGGTTAGTGTTAGAAATATAATCGAGTCCGCGAGAGAGAGCGCAAAACAAATCGTAAGCGAATAGAGAGGTGAGACACGTAGATTTGTTTTACCGAGGTTCGGTTCTTTCAAACCTACTCCCCGTTGAGGAGGCCACAAAGGCCGGGTCTCTTTCAACCCTTCCCTCTCTCAAACGGTCCCTCGGACCAAGTGAGCTTCTCTTTCTCAAATCACTTGGGAATCAAACTTCCCGCAAGGACCACCACACGATTGGTGTCTCTTGCCTCAATTACAAGTGAGTGTTTGATCACAAGAAAGAATGCCAAAGAAAAAGAAGCGATCCAAGCGCAAGAGCTCAAATGAACACTACAAATCACTCTCTTTAGTCACTAGGGCTTTGTGAGGAGTTGGGAGAGGATTTGATCTCTTTTGGTGTGTTTTGCAATGAATGCTAGCTCTTGTATAGTGGTTGGAAGCTGGAAAACTTGGATGCAATGAATGGTGGGGTGGTTGGGGTATTTATAGCCCCAACCACCAAACTTGACCGTTGGTGGAGCTGTCTGTTCGATGGCGCACCGGACAGTCCGGTGCACACCGGACATGTCCGGTGCGACAGCCACGTCACCAAATAGCCGTTGGATCGACCGTTGGGGTTCAGTCTTCTGGGCCCGCCTTGATGTCCGGTGCACACCGGACATGAACTGTTCAATGTCCGGTGCGCCTGCTCCCGCGTGCCTGACGACTGCGCGCTTCTGGCGCGCATTGAATGCGCCTGCAGGTGACCGTTGGCGCGAAGTAGCCGTTGCCCCGAGGATGCACCGGACAGTCCGGTGCACACCGGACATGTCCGGTGAATTATAGCGAAGCGGTTGAAGTGAAAACCCGAGGCTGGCGAGTTCCTGAGGCCGCCCTTCCTTGGAGCACCGGACATGTCCGGTGCACACCGGACAGTCCGGTGAATTATAGCGGAGTGGCCTCTGGAAATTCCCGAGAGTGAAGAGTTTGAAGTCGGAGACCCCTGGTGCACCGGACATGTCCGGTGGCACACCGGACAGTCCGGTGCGCCAGACCAGAGGTGCTTTCGGTTGACCTTTGCTCTTTGGTTGAACCCAACACTTGGTCTTTATATTGGCTAAGTGTGAACCTTTTGCACCTGTATAACTTATACACTAGAGCAAACTAGTTAGTCCAAAGATTTGTGTTGGGCAATTCAACCACCAAAATTATTTAGGAACTAGGTGTAAGCCTAATTCCCTTTCAGTGGAAGGTTAGACATTGTACTCAATAGATCTAAGGTTTGATCCCTGAGCAGCATGGTTTGATTTTTTTCTGCACGCGGAATGGGAGAGGGCAGAACGACAGAACACGGGGGAGGACAGAACGACATACTACTCTTACCTTCTTAATAAGTAGTATAAATTTTCAAATCTGAATTCAATTTAAATGAAAGTGACACGAGAAACATGCTTCATGTTTTTTTTGTCTTATTTGTGATTAGGGATGGCAACGGGTACATACCCATCGGGTAGTACCATTCCATACCCGTACCCATCAAAAAAATTCTACCCGTCGGGTTACCCATATATACTCGCGGGTATAAAATCTTACCCACACCCGTAACCGCGCGGGTATTTTTACCCGTCGGGTAACCCGTACCCGCTAGGAAAGAATTAAATTCCAATATACCAATCACTCAAAATATTAAATAAACATATAAAAACAACTTCAATTTCACATATAACAAATCATATGATTACATAACTTGGTATCTAGACAAATGATAACTAGAGAAGGTTTTATTCTAGTTAAGTTGGACTCTATTAGATGTTTATAGTGCTATTGATGCGGGTATATTTTACCCACGGGTAGACGGGTATGGGTAGTACCAACCCAGACCCGTACCCGTCTACCCAACGGGTAGAGGTTTTTACCCATTAACATACCCGCGGGTAGAGAAATCATCCCGTACCCGCCTTCATATCGGGTAAAACCCGTCGGGTATTCGGATTTCGGGTACCTATTGCCATCTCTACTTGTGATGTTTCTCACCTAAAGACATGTGCTCATTCCTGAAATTGATTGTGCTGTTGTGTAATGACAATTTGTATTTTTGAATTTAAATATATTTTATTATAACATGTTCACTCCGTAGCAACGCACGAGCATTCATCTAGTAAAAAGTTAAAATAAAAAAAAATTGTGGAAAAAAGATGGACGTATTAGATTGGGCTTATGCCACAAACGAGCCAACCTCGTAACAAAGAAAGACCCAATAATGTAGAGCCCATTAAAGAGATCGCAGGTGTGCCGAAATCGAACGGATTAAACAGAACAAAAAAAATAACGAACTGATTTCCGTAAAAAAAGTTGCGCTTATTAGATTTGTATCAAAAAATACGTAAACTGATTGGATATGTTGGGATAAGGACTCTTTCTCTCTCTACAGCTCTATTCAGATACCTCGTACTAGTATATCTTCCTAACAGAACCCCTATAAATTCCTACGACCCCTTCGCTCCACCACGCCCCTATCAGATTTGTTTCTTTTCCTCCGATCAGATCCTCTCAGCGATCATGGCGGGCGGCACCTTCACCGAGAAGGGCAAGCAATATCCGGGGAAGATGACGGTGTTCGTCTTCCTCACCTGCCTCGTCGCCTCCTCCGGCGGCCTCATCTTCGGATACGACATTGGCATCTCAGGTACGTAATCGATGTGCTTATCTCTGATCCGTCGTCCTGTCCACCAGTCTGGATCGCGTGTGCCACCAGTCGTGAACTTATCAAACGAATTGCATGCATGCAATGAGTGCAGGCGGCGTGACGTCCATGGACCCGTTCTTGAAGCGCTTCTTCCCGTCGGTGTACGCCAAAGAGCAGGAGGTGGTGGAGACCAACCAGTACTGCAAGTTCGACAGCGTGCTACTGACGCTCTTCACCTCCTCGCTCTACCTTGCCGCGCTCGTCGCCTCCCTCTTCGCCGGCTACGTCACCAAGAAGTGCGGCCGCAGGATGTCCATGCTCGGCGGCGGCGCCATCTTCCTCGTAGGCGCCGTCCTGAACGGCTTCGCGCAGAACGTGGCCATGCTCATCGTCGGCAGGATCTTCCTCGGCATCGGCGTCGGATTCAGCAATCAGGTGACCGACCGCCCTTAATTTTATTTATTTTAGTTTTAGAGATCGAGATCTTCTTTCTTTATTTTGTTCTTTGCATTTAGTTGTTACGTGCATGCATTCATGCATCATTCGTAATGTTAATGTAGTTGATCACGCCGGATAAGACGCATTACAGTTTTAGTAATTCAATCAGAATGTCGATCTGTATATTCAAGTACGTACGCGTGTGCACTTGCAGTCCGTGCCACTGTACCTGTCGGAGATGGCGCCGGCGAGGATGCGCGGCATGCTCAACATCAGCTTCCAGCTCATGACCACGGTCGGCATCCTCGTCGCCAACCTCATCAACTACTTCACGGCCAAGATCCCCGGCGGCTGGGGCTGGCGCATCGGGCTCGGCCTGGCCGCCGTCCCGGCCGTCATCATGGTCGGCGGCTCCATCTTCCTCCCCGACACGCCCAACTCCCTGGTATCCCGGGGCAAGGTGGAGAGCGCCCGCGCCATGCTCCGCCGCATCCGCGGCACCGACGACGTCTCGCTGGAGTTCGACGACATGGTGGCGGCCAGCGAGGCCACCAAGGCCATCCAGAACCCGTGGGGGACCCTGCTGCAGCGCCGGTACCGGCCGCAGCTGGTGATGGCGGTTCTCATCCCGACGCTGCAGCAGCTGACGGGGATCAACGTCGTCATGTTCTACGCCCCCGTGCTGTTCAAGACCATCGGGTTCGGAGGCACCGCCTCGCTCATGTCGGCCGTCATCACGGGCCTCGTCAACATGTTCTCCACCTTCGTCTCCATCGCCACCGTCGACCGTCTCGGCCGCCGCAAACTTCTCCTTGAGGGCGGCATCCAGATGATCCTTGCCCAGGTACAGTCCTTCAGGGCCAGCATTCTTTTTCTTGTTCGCAAAACATGATCTGTACAATGCAATATGCGATCCATGGCTGCATGCAGTTCGTGCTTGGGACGCTGATCGCGGTCAAGTTCGGGACGGCGGGCGTGGCGGCCATCTCGCGGCCGTACGCGATCGGGGTGGTATTCTGCATCTGCGTCTTCGTGGCGGCGTTCGCCTGGTCCTGGGGCCCGCTGGGGTGGCTGGTGCCCAGCGAGATCTTCCCGCTGGAGATCCGATCGGCGGGGCAGAGCGTGGTGGTCGTCTTCAACATGATCTTCACCTTTATCATCGCGCAGATCTTCCTCATGCTGCTCTGCCGCCTCAAGTTCGGCCTCTTCTACTTCTTCGGCGCCTGGGAGATCGCCATGACGCTCTTCGTCTACTTCTTTCTCCCCGAGACCAAGGGTATCCCCATCGAGGAGATGGACCAGATCTGGGCCAACCACTGGTACTGGAAGCGGTTCGTCGACGGCGGCCGCAAGGTCGAGCTCATGTCCACCGCCGTATAACAATTATTATCTTAGTCAGTCAATCGTTATATTAGTCAGTACTCTTCTCTTAGTCAGTAGTTCGTGTTACTTTTTTTTTATCTCGAGAGAAATTATTACTATTTCTATTTATCTCAGTAATCAATGGAAACTGTCGTCCCTGGATATTGTTTATTACTGTCTCTTTTACGTAAAAAAAATGAGCATCCTCGTTACCATACATTAAAGATATATTGACCAATCTTATCTTGCTATGAAGCAAACATAGTATCTGCTTGACTCTGTATTTGGATATGAGGATAAGGCCCTGTTTGGAAACACAGTTTTTCCAAACTGCAGTTTTTCAAATACTAAAGTATACTTTAGTCATGACATTACTACAGTTTACAATGCTTCAGTTTTCGAATACTACAGTATCCAATACATCAAGGTGTTTGGGTAAAACTTTGTTTGAGACAGAGCGGGACCTAGCTGACGCTCTCTTTACAGAGAAAAACTTTGGCTGAGACCAAAGTTTCCAAAACTGCAAAACAAGTGCAGTATTTACAATACTACAGTTTAGTATACAGAGATTTCAGATGAGTTGCCAAACACCTCAAAGTATATAATACCAGTATTGCTTAAATACTGCAGAAAAACTTTGTTCCCAAACACCCCCTAAACCATTCTTTACCTGAGGAGTGAATGCGATTTTCTTGATCTACGTGACAACTTGTTGGTTCCTCTCGAAGTGGGAGAGGCAACCATAGATCATTCTACTCCTTGAACTCCTCCAATCGTTATTCCTCCATTCTAACAACTAGCATGTTATAAAAGGTTCTCCTTGAACTCCTTCAATATTTAAGAACTCGGTTTTTTTCGTTGATGGCATTCTTAAATATATGGCCTTTGATTTTTTTTGAAAACTCTGATCACTCATTTTATTTAAAATATTTATTTAAAAATGTAAAATTTTATCATACTCAAACAACCTTGATCGATAAAACTAATCATAACAAAATAAATGATAATCCAAAGTTTTCTGAAATAAAACGAGTAGTCAGTTTTTTTAAAAAAAGAAAGTCAACGTCGTCACATATTTAAAAACGGAGTTAGTTTTATTTTATTTTTTTAACCCTAAGATGCCATCAAATAGATCAAACTCATAGTACATCCATTCACGAATATATGATACCGTTGACTTTTTTTTAATCATGAGTTATTATTTATTTTGTTATGGTTTGTTTTCATCACTAACATGACTTAAAATTTTACATTTTAATAAAAAAATTTTGAGTAAGATAAGTGGTCAAAAAATTGGGAAAAAAGTCAAGTACGACGTCTTATATTTATGAACGGATGGCGATTGATTCATAGAAAAAAATGATCTTTTTGGTGAAGTAGAGGGAATAGCTTGAAACATATTGAGTTTTGAAAAGGAAGAAAAATATGCTATTTGATTCGATTAGATACCCTCAATCGGCATCTGAATGAATATGACTTCCCCTAACCTCCAAATTATGCGTTGGACCGGTTTTCACCCCTAAATTACGGCACAAGTAACGGAGCACCCTCCAGATGTTTATAATTTTGATCCTCCGGCCGTTTTCGAAGTTAGTTTTTTCCCCTAAAAATAGCATTTAGAAATGACAGTTAATCTGTTTTAAATCATAAAAAGTGTGAAACTGGTACCTTTTTAATCAAAATGTCATCTACGTGTTTAAGATTTATATATAGTTATTTGGAATTGGTTCATTTTTTTGTTCCTAATGCTTTATTGGTCAGTCATGCACTCATGGTCGCCATTTATTTAGCAAAGAATAAGATCCAAATAACACTAAATAGAGCATCAGTAGATAAACAATATTTTGAGAAGAAAACTGGCACTAGTTTTTTTTCGTCTGGAAAAATAATTGTAATTTTTAGAGATCGAACCAGTTTTTTTAGTTTTTTTTTTCCTCTTAAAATAGAAAACCAATCTTAAAACAAGCAAGGAGGGACTATCTGGCTTTGACAGTTGGAGGATGTCGGCTCAGGTTCCAGCTACCAGCTTAGGCCGATGTCGGCAGTTTGGGAATTTTTCCCATTATGGTTTATTTCCTCAAATGGATTGAGTGAATCCAAACCTTTCATCCAATCCTTTGTGGAATTAAATCCTAAAACAAATCAATCAATATTTGTTCGTTTATTCCCTATGAATTATTTACCAAAACCCAAACAACTATGTTTCTTCGTTTACTCCATGTGGATTAAACCCCAAACTCAAAAACCAACACAAGCCAATAAAAAAACACAATTTTTGATCCAGGTTTATGAAAGATAGAATGATCTGTTGTTCGTAGGCATGCACACATTGAATGCTCTATGAAACATATTTTTTTTTTCTTTCACAAACCTATTCAGCATATCACTATCTCTCTGAAATTTAAGCATGCATGTAATATGATTCTCAGTACATATCTCTTTTTCAAAATAAACACACAGATCAATTAAAAAACACAGAATAACATAATTCAGCATCCGGTGATCAAATATTTCTGGAAGGGTAACATGTTGTCTTCAAATGGTACCAACATCAAACCTAAAGATGCATCAACTATTAGGACATGACTTGACTTTCTCATCCTTGGACCCTGGAACAAAATTAGGCAAATGAGATCAGTGCATAGATTATTTTAGACAGGTGATCTGACTTTGAATGGCACTAATGTAATCAGTGCATAGATGACTTTGAAAATGTAAGGTTCCATTCTAAATGATACCCTACAATTCTTAATATGTCCTTCAAGTAGCTCTCTCGGACCTTTTCCTTCCCGGTCAGCGCTGATGTATGCCTCAATTTCTTTTTACTATGTACAAGATAGCCCAAGAGATATAGGGAAGGAAGAATCAAAAGGAAGAGGTCATCATCCTCCTCCTCCTTCCTCCTAATGTGATCTCTATTGCTCATGTCCATAGCAAAATTAAAAATAGCATCAAGAGACAAGGAAAACTAATTACTAAAGCTAGTTAGTTTGACAATATTACTAAAACGAGCGTCTTCATCCTTCCTCCTAGGATGGAGACGCTCGTCTTCGCCGACTCTTACTGGAGAAGGGACAATATGAAAATAAATAAATTAGATTTAGTTTGACAATATTATAAATAAATTAGATTTAGTTTGAATATTACTAGAGCAGGAAAAGATGACTGCAAGATCCTGACAGGAAGGAGAACAATGGTAATCTAATTCATAAAGACATCACTAAAGTTCACTTGTACTGTGAAAAGAGCATATAAAAAGACACGAAAGGAAAGAAGGAAAAAACAAAATTAGGTTAGCGCCACGACCCTGCGGTCCAAAACCAGAGCAATCAACCGTGCAACCGGACAGAAAAAGACACGAAGCTACAGCTTCAGGCTTATTATGTTGATTCACCTTCTGTTTTTTAACAACGGAAGATGTTCAACCAAATAGTGGCAACATCCTACTGCTACGCAGAAATCCTCATCTAATATATCTCAAGCATCCAGAGAACGCTTGATTTCTGAGTTTTACTATCAGGCAAATAGAAGGTCTTTTTTCTATCTGACAAACGGACACTCAGACCGGAGCGAACAAGACGCGAGCGAAGAAGCAGGCTACGGGCGGAGCTGGAGAGGAGAGCTGGAATGGCGGCGGCCGATGACGGAGAAGTAGGCTGCGGCAGTGGAGTCGGCATGCGAGCGACTCAGCGAGGCTACGAGCGACGTTAGAGAAAAAGACTAGTAGACTGACGGGCAGAGCTGGAGAGGAGAACTAGAATGGCGGCGGCCGGCGACGGAGAAGCAGACTGCGGAAGTGGAGTCGGCATGCCAGCGATGTTAGAGAAAAAGACTAGTAGACTACGACAAGGTATGGCGAGAGCCATAGCAGGTCATACCGGCGCTCCGCCGCAGCTATCCAACCCGCCGGAAGGTCCCATGCAGACTCGTCGCCAAGACAGTGCTGTCCCGAGACATCCGCCTGTTCTGCTGTGCGCTGCCATCGCTCGGCCTCCCCGTCGGCAAGCACATCTTCATGTATGGCCGGATCTGCCCACTTCTGTCTCCTGGTGAAGGTACCAAACGGATCTACCCACTTCGACCTCTCTGAAGCAACAAAGACAGGGAGAGAGAGGTGGAGAGTAGATCTATCCAACCGAAGAGAAGCTTGCCGGAGTAGAGCTTGCCAGTGTCTCGCTTGCGCCGCCGCCGTCGCTCGCTCACTCGCTTCCAGGGTTTTTTCCAGACCATACGACTCCTGGATCCGATCCAGAACCTCCTCAAGTCAAAAAAAAAATCCAAACCCATAGGCTAGAATTCTAATGGGCTTAAACGAACACGAAAAAAAATAGGATCCTGGATTTTTATTAGACCTGGATTTTAATCTGGATTGGTTCCTATTCCAGACTCAAACTGGTCTAGTTAGGCACAACCGAATGAGGCCTTATTAGAAACAACCCGTGACTCCCGGCACCTCGGCAACCCAAGTACCCAACGATATCTGTGACTAGCCATCCGCGTCAGCTGGCCAACGCCGACCACCACGACACGAACCAACTGATGGATTCTTTTCCGCGTAACGATCAATTAATCAGCCGCCCCCTAATTCGTTCGCACCGCGTGTGTGTTTAAAACCTACCAGAAGAGTGATGCCACCGGCAACGGTTTGTCGTGCGTACACCTACTGACCTACACCAAACAGCATACACCCCGGCCTACTGACTTTTCTTCTGTCTAGAATTCGTCAACGAGGACTTGGGTTGGGTTTTGGGTCCTTAATTTGAAAACACAAAACAGTGGCAAAACCGCGCGCTTGGATTGGATGGATACAGAATTACAGATACAGTACGAGTCGCTCTCTCCGTTCCCCGTCCAAACCAATCGAGCACGTACATATATTCACAACCACCGCAGCTCCCACCTCCATTTCTCCTCCCACTCCCAACCAAACCGTCGCTAACTATCACTAGTCGCCGTGTGGTGGTCGTCGTCATATCCCTCGCCTCTGCCTCGACCGCCCGATCGCCCATAGCCTGCTGGCCTGCTCTGCTAGCCATGGACCGGTCCAAGTCGTACGCGGGCGGGCGCATGCAGATCGAGCCGTACTACGGCGGCGGCGGCGGCGGAGGAGGAGGCGCGCGGGCGGACTTCCGGTCCTACTCCTACAGCGCCGGCGGGACGGGGCCGTCGTCCTACTCGTACAACCAGTACGAGTACGGAGGCCCGGGGGCGGGTGAGGAGGAGGTGAAGCGGAGCAAGTCGAAGCGGCGGTGGCTGGCGGACCCGGACATGGACCGCAAGCGCCGCGTGGCGGCGTACAAGGCGTACGGCGTGGAGGGCAGGGTGAAGGGCTCCCTCCGCAAGAGCTTCAGGTGGGTCAAGGACCGCTACCTCGACCTCGTCTACGGTTGGTCCTGATCCTCAGAGCACGCACACCACCGCTCTCCATGGTTGTTGTTTGGCTCTCGTAGATGTTGTTCATCCTTCCTGGTGATGTGAAACCAACCAGTACAGTGTATGTATTCATGAGATGTGTGACTCAAGAGGTTGTTTCAGACCAAATTGGTACAGATAAATTCATCGTTCAGGTGATCAATGAGCGTACGTGGTTGCTATTGTCAGTCCTTCCTTTTTTTCTTAGTTTTTTTTTGTGGTCAATTATTGCGCGCTGATGCGATTAGCTTGCGTGCGTGGAAAGGGAGATGGAAGCTTTGTCTTCCCATGGATCCATTGGTTGGCGCGATGACATAAAAAAGAGCGAGCGTGCTTCTCTGTTTTTGACGATCTCTTTCCGTGCAGCAGTATAATGGCTACTAATACCACGTATGTTATGTACAGCCTTGTTAACTAGTAGTAATGCGTATGGTTTTCATTTTTTTTCATCTTAATTTCTCTTCTTTGTGTTCCTATGTCCACAAGCTGCTAAACACGCAATGATCGACCTTAGGCAAAAAAAAATTTGGGAAGGGGGCACAAGATTGACATGTACTATCACCGTTCTCGAATATTTATTGTTCTAGTTTATTTTTGAACTAATCCGCGATAAATAAAAATGAATAGATGGAGTAAATTATAGTGGTTCGGAAGTCCCACTCTACATTTCTTTTCTGATTATCCAAATTAAGGAGCATAACTATGTCGGTACTTTACTGTTTACATATAGTGAAGCTTAAAATATAATAGGAGAATGAATAAGTTGTCATAGATTGCATTAAGTCCAAGGAAGCGCTCAGTCCCTCTCACAATCGTCCGCTAGATAGCATTTAGGAAGCCTCCATCACAGCTATATGCTAGGAGCTGCGACGAATGGGCTTCCGCTTGGTCATTAGTCTGGTTTCAACGATGGGCGAAACCGTTCACATAGAAGCAATGATTACAAGTGATCCGACTAATCACGATTAGTCGGTCTAGTCGATTTTAGTGGAGCGACCAGTGTATTCGACCCGATTAGGTCGACTAATCGTCCAGTCGTCCGATTAGTCGTCGACCAAGAGCGATTAATCATCCAGTTAAAGTGTGGACAACTAGATAGGTTTAGTTGGCTGACGGCTGGCCTATTTTTGCTTTGGGCTAGACGTCTAGAATTAAGGCCCAATTAGTGTAACCCTTAGGGTTTTAGCTAAATAGGGCTATCGGTTGCTTGCTCCAATTATCTACTCTACTGTTCCGGCGGCGGGTGCTTAGCTAAATAGGATGGTTCAATCCATGGTTGTAATTCTATAGACCATGTAGGTAAGGGTGGTAATGAATCATGATCCAAATATTTCTTCATAATTTGTTTGAGCCCTTAATTGATTTTTAGTTTACATTTGAATAGAAATAGAGCTCGATCCTAATCCGATTTGATCTAGGTTTTATAGTGTAACGTTTAGAGCCCATTACCGCCTTGCCTATAGGACACTCGTTAGAAACCATGTTTTTGTATGGTTAATTTTTTTCTATCTTAGTTATAATAGCATGTGAATCTTTTGTGTATTCATAAAAAGTAAGAATAGTAACAAGGCCTCAATTCCTTTTCTCTTTCTCCTTTTGAACTTAGTTAGGCCTCAACCACAATAAACTACAACAGATTTAAAACCTCGATTTTTTCTATGGCATATTTTGGCAAGAAACATAATAGTAAGTACAAGAGCTTGTTGAGATAGTAGAGGTTTTATTGGGACAAAAATCTGACACCACAACCATCTACTATGATCCTCGTATCTATAGTGAGTAGTAATGACAGTGCAACCGTTTGCTATCGATGAGATGGTCTGATGACGATTGAAGCAACATTGTCATGGTTCCACAAATCTCGAGAGATCCACAAACACAACAATTGATCCAATGACCAGTTTAACCACGTTGGTAAACACAAAACATATCATTGTTCCTGGTCTTGCTGCACCTAGAGCCTAGAGGCTGGAGCTCACGTGCCTCAACCTGACGAACCTGTCTTACCTCACCATTGACATGAGTTTCATGAAGTCCTTCCTTGCTATCATGACCAACAACCTACGCTATGTCTCAATCGTCGACACCTTATCCATGCTTGTTCCAACATTTTATAGTCACCCATGAATCCTTGAATTATTAGGTGGAATGGACTATCAAAAAAATTCTTTTTATTATCATAGTCAACGCATGGACAACACATAGATGTCTTTTGTCCATTCAACATATCTGCCTTTGCAACACTTATGAAAGATATAAGACCATCTAAGTAGTCATCATAATTATAGTTTTGAAGATGCACCTAGCTGCTTTGATCCTCCATGGTCTACACAAGAAAAAATAAAAATTGAATAATAAGTCAAGCAATCTAAAAATTGGCACACCACAACTGTTTTGGCGCAATGCAACATAGCACAATAAGACGTACAACTTGCAGAGGGTATGTTCAGTAATACAAATAACTTTTGGACTCAAGTTTACAAGATCATCATAGTTTCATCAAACACACAACCTCATCAAAGTTCACAAGTTCATTTTAGATGTCACATTTTCATTAGGTCATGAGTTCTTGCTGGACTCACCTTAGAATGTTTAACACTACATATGGACAATGAATCGTGATCAGAGGATGGCGATGGCTAGCAAATCGAGCAACTGATGATGGTTGAAAGGGAAATAGGGTCAAACCTTTTCCTAAATGATTTTGGTGGTTGAAATGCCCAACACAAATAATTGGACTAACTAGTTTGCTCTAGATTATATATTCTACAGGTGCCAAAGGTTCAACACAAACCAATAAGAAGATCAAAGTTTTGTTCAAAAGAAAGGAGCAAAAGAAACCGAAGAGAACCCTGGTCTGGAGCATCGGACAGTGTCCGGTGCACCAGGGACAGTACAAACTGAACTCTTCACCTTCGGGTTTCTGGAGAGCCGCTCCGCTATAATTCACCGGACTGTCCGGTGTGCCAGCGGAGCAACGGCTCAGAAGCGCAATTGTCGACTCCAACGGTCGCCTGCAGCGTGAACAGTACGCAGATAGTTCACGCAGAGTCAGAGCAGCGCCAGAAGGCGCACCAGACAGTGAAAAGTGTCTGTCCGGTGCGACACCGGACTGTCCGGTGCGACACCGGACTGTCCGGTGCCCCAAGCTGTCAGAGCTCCAACGATCAAAACCGTCAGAACCCTAACGGTTGGGTGACGTGGCTGGCGCACCGGACTGTCCAGTGCACCCATCGACAGCAGCCCTCCCCAACGGCTGTTTTGGCGGTTGGGGCTATAAATACCCCAACCACCACCACTTCAAGCATCCAAGTTTTTCAGACTTCACATTCAATACAAGACCTAGTGCAATCAATACAAGACACAATTCAAACGAATCAAAGTCTCTCCAAGTCCCAAATACACTCCAAACAAATAGTGACTTGTGTGAGAGAGATTTTCGTGTTCATTTGAGTTCTTGTCGCTTGGATCGCTTTCTTCTTCCTCTTTCTTGTTCTCAAGACACTTGTAATCAAAGCAAGAGACACCAAGTTGTGGTGGTCCTTGTGAGGGGTCTAAGTGACCCGTTTGATTAAGGAGAAAGCTCACTTGGTCTAAGTGACCATTTGAGAGAGGGAAAGCATTGAAAGAGACCTGGTCTTGTGACCACCTCAACGGGGGACTAGGTTTGCAAAAACCGAACCTCGGTAAAAACAAATCACCGTGTCACTCGCTTTATTTCTTGGTTGATTTGTTTTCGCCCTCTCTTTCGGACTTCGATGTTATTCTAACGCTAACCCCGGCTTGTAGTTGTGCTTAAAGTTTGTAAATTTCAGTTTCCGCCTATTCACCCCCATCTAGGCGACTTTCAATTGGTATCAGAGCCCGATACTTCATTAAGAGTCTAACCACTCGAAGTGATGTCGGGAGGATCCGCCAAGAGGGAGATGGAAACGTCCACAAGCCATGGGAAGGCTCCATCAAGGGAGTCCGGCGCCAAAGGAAGGGAGGAATCACCTCCCCGCGTCAAGTCGCACCGGAGTGGCGACAAGAAGAAAAAGATGAAGAAAGTGGTCTACTACGAGATCAATTCTTCGTCGCCATCCACCTCCGGATCCGACGCACCGTCCGTCACTTCTAAGCGCCATGAGCGCAAGAAGTTTAGTAAGATCCCCTTACGCTATCCCCGCATTTCCAAACGCACACCTTTACTTTTCGTCCCATTAGGCAAACCACCGGTTTTTTATGGTGAAGATTATTGTATGTGGAGTGATAAAATGAGGCATCATCTAACTTCACTCCACGCTAGCATTTGGGACATTGTTGAGTTTGGAGCGCAGGTACCATCTGTGGGGGATGAGGGCTACGACTCGGATGAGGTCACCCAAATCTGGCACTTCAACTCCCAAGCCACCACTATACTCCTCGCCTCTCTATGTCGAGAGGAGTATAATAAGGTGCAAGGGTTGAAGAGTGCTAAGGAAATTTGGGACGTGCTAAAAACCACGCACAAAGGGGATGAGGTGACCAAGATCACCAAGCAGGAGACGATCGAGGGGGAGCTCAGTCGATTCATCCTCAACCAAGGAGAGGAGCCACAAGCAATGTATAACCGGCTCAAGACCTTGGTCAACCAAGTGCGCAACCTCGGGAGCACCAAATGGGATGATCATGAAATGGTCAAGGTTATTCTAAGATCACTTGTTTTTCGTAATCCTGCACAAGTTCAATTAATTCGTGGTGATCTTAGATATAAGCTAATGTCTCCCGAGGAGGTTATAGGAAAGTTTGTGAGCTTTGAGTTGATGATCAAAGGCTCCAAACAAATCATCGAGCAAGGCGGCGCCTCCACACCCGAGGTGCAACCCGTCGCATTCAAAGCGACGGAAGAAAAGAAAGAAGAGTCTACATCAACTAGGCTCCCCATCGATGCCTCCAAGCTCGACAACGAGGAAATGACGCTCATCATCAAGAGCTTCCGCCAGATCCTCAAGCAAAGGAGGGGGAAGGATTACAAACCCCGCTCCAAGAAAGTGTGCTACAAATGTGGTAAGCTCGGTCACTTTATAGCAAAATGTCCTATTTCTAGTGACAGTGACAGGGGCGACGACAAGAGAGGGAAGAAGGAAAAGAAGAAGTACTACAAGAAGAAGGGCGGCGATGCCCACGTGTGTCGGGAATTGGACTCCGATGAGAGCTCTATCGACTCCTCCTCCGACGAGGACGTCGCCAACATCACCATCAACAAGGGCCTCCTCTTCCCCAACGTCGGCCATAAGTGCCTCATGGCAAAAGACGACAAAAAGAAGAAGGTAAAATCTAGAGCCTCCACTAAATATACAACATCTAGTGATGAGGGTAGCTCTAGCGATGATGAGGATGATTTGCTTGCTCTTTTTGTCAACTTAAACATGCAACAAAAAGAAAAATTGAATGAATTAATAGGTGTCATTCATGAGAAGGATGAACTCTTGGATAGCCAAGAGGAATTCCTTATTAAGGAAAACAAAAAGCATGTTAAAGTGAAAAATGCTTATGCTCAGGAAATAGAGAAATGTGAAAAATTAACTAGTGAGCTTAGCATTTGTCATGACACTGTCTCTAACCTTAGAACTGAGAATGCCAAATTACTTGCTAAGGATGAGAAGTTAAATGGTTGTGATGATTCTCCTGTCAATCTTAAAAATGATAATGCTAGTTTAATTGCTAAGATTGATAAATTGAATGAATCACTTTCTAGCCTTAAAATTTAAAATGACAAATTAATTTCTAAGGCTAAAGATTTAAATGTTTGCAGAATCTCTATTTCCAATCTTAGAAATGAGAACGTCATTTTACATGCTAAGATTGATGAATTAAATGTTTGCAAACCCTCTACATCTAATGTTGATCATGTCTCTATTTGTACTAGATGTAGAGATGTTAATGTTGATGCTATCCATGATCACCTAGCTTTAATTAAGCAACAAAATGATCACATAGCTCAACTTACTGCTAAAATCAATGAGCATGAGATAGAAAATGAAAAATTTTAATTTGCTAGGAGCATGCTTTATAATGGGAGACACCCTGGCATTAAGGATGGCATTGGTTTCCAACAAGGAGACAATGTCAAGCTTAATGCCCTAAGAGATTGTCCAATTTTGTTAAGGGCAAGGCTCCCATGGCATAGGATAACGAGGGTTACATTTTATATCCTGCTGGTTATCCTGAGCATAAAATTAGGAGAATTTATTCTAGGAAGTCTCATTCTGGCTCTCATCATGCTTTTATGTATAAGGATGAGACATCTAGTTCTAGGCACTCTACCCATGTTAAAATTCCTAAAAAGAAATCTCCTGTTGCATCAAATGAGTCTAATGTTTCATTTAAGACTTTTGATGCTTCTTATGTTTTAACTAACAAATCAGGCAAAGTAGTTGCCAAATATGTTGGGGGCAAACACAAGGGCTCCAAGACTTGTGTTTGGGTACCCAAGGTGCTTGTTTCTAATGTGAAAGGACCCAAGACCGTTTGGGTACCTAAGAACAAGGCCTAAACTTGTTTTGTAGGTTTATGCATCCGGGGGATCAAGTTGGATCATTGATAGCGGATGCACAAACCACATGACAGGGGAGAAAAGAACGTTCTCCTCCTACGAGAAAAACGATGGTCCCCAAAGAGCTATCACATTCGGGGATGGAAATCAAGGTTTGGTCAAAGGACTTGGTAAAATTGCGATATCTCCTGACCACTCTATTTCCAATGTTTTTCTTGTAGATTCTTTAGATTACAACTTGCTTTCTGTTTCTCAATTATGTAAGATGGACTACAACTGTCTTTTTACGGATATAGGTGTTACTGTCTTTAGAAGAAGTGATGATTCAATAACATTTAAGGGAGTATTAGAGGGTCAGCTATACTTAGTTGATTTTAATAGAGTTGAACTCGATACTTGCTTAATTGCTAAGACTAATTTGGGTTGGCTCTGGCATCGCCGACTAGCCCATGTTGGGATGAAGAATCTTCACAAACTTCTAAAGGGAGAACACATTTTGGGACTAACCAATGTTCATTTTGAGAAAGACAGGGTTTGTAGCGCATGTCAAGCAGGGAAACAAGTTGGTACACACCATCCACACAAGAACATCATGACGACCGACAGACCGCTTGAGCTACTCCATATGGATTTATTCGGCCTGATCGCTTACATAAGCATCGGTGGGAGTAAGTATTGTTTTGTAATTGTGGATGATTATTCTCGCTTCACTTGGGTGTTCTTTTTGCAGGAAAAATCACAAACCCAAGAGACCTTAAAAGGATTCTTGAGACGAGCTCAAAATGAGTTCGGATTCAGGATCAAGAAAATAAGAAGCGACAACAGGACGAAGTTCAAGAACTCTCAAATTGAAGGCTTTCTTGAGGAGCAGGGCATCAAGCATGAGTTCTCTTCTCCCTACACACCTCAGCAAAATGGTGCAGTGGAGAGGAAGAATAGAACTCTATTGGACATGGCGAGGACCATGCTTGATGAGTACAAGACTCCGGACCAGTTTTGGGCTGAGGCGATTAACACCGCCTGCTACTCCATCAACCGGCTCTACCTTCACCGAATCCTCAAGAAAACATCATATGAACTCCTAACCGGTAAAAGCCCAATGTTTCATATTTTAGAGTCTTTGGTAGCAAATGTTTTATTCTTGTTAAAAGAGGTAGAAAATCTAATTTGCTCCTAAGGCTGTAGAAGGCTTTTTACTAGGATATGATTCAAACACAAGGGCATATAGAGTCTTCAACAAATCCACTGGATTAGTTGAGGTTTCTTGTGACATTGTGTTTGATGAGACTAATGGCTCCCAAGTGGAGCAAGTTGATCTTGATGAGCTAGATGATGAAGAGGCTCCGTGCGTCGCGCTAAGGAACATGTCCATTGTGGATGTGTGTCCGAAGGAATCCGAAGAGCCTACAAAAGCACAAGATCAATCGTCATCATCCATGCAAGCATCTCCACCAACCCAAGATGAGGATCAAGCTCAAGGTGATGAAAATGAAGATCAAGAGGATGAGCCACCTCAAGAGGACAATGGTCAAGGAGGAGATAACAATGATCAAGACAAGGAAGATGATCAAGAAATACAGGGTCAAAGACCGCCACACCCAAGAGTCCACCAAGCGATACAACGAGATCACCCCGTGAACTCCATCCTCGGCGATATTCATAAGGGGTAACCACTCGATCTCGTGTCGCTCATTTTTGTGAACATTACTCTTTTGTTTCCTCTATTGAGCTATACAGGGTATAGGATGCATTAAGAGATTCAGATTGGGTGTTGGCAATGCAAGAGGAGCTCAATAACTTCACGAGGAATGAGGTATGACATTTAGTTCCACGTCCTAACCAAAATGTTGTAGGAACCAAGTGGGTATTCCACAACAAGCAAGATGAGCATGGTGTGGTGACAAGGAACAAAGCTCGACTTGTAGCCAAGGGATATTCACAATTCGAAGGTTTGGATTTCGGTGAAACCTATGCACCCATAGCTAGGCTTGAATCAATTCGCATATTACTTGCCTATGCTACTTGCCATGGCTTTAAGCTTTATCAAATGGACGTGAAAAGTGCCTTCCTCAATGGACCAATCAAGGAAGAGGTCTATGTTGAGCAACCTCCCAGCTTTGAAGATAGTGAGTACCATAATCATGTTTATAAACTCTCAAAGGCGCTTTATGGGCTCAAGCAAGCCCCAAGAGCATGGTATGAATGCCTAAGAGATTTTCTTATCGCTATTGGCTTCAAAGTCAGAAAAGCCGATCCTACACTCTTTACTAAAACCATTGCAAATGATTTGTTTGTATTCCAAATTTATGTTGATGACATCATATTTGGGTCTACTAACAAATCTACTTGTGAAGAATTTAGTAGGATTATGATTCAAAAATTCGAGATGTCTATGATGGGGGAGTTGAAGTATTTTCTAGGATTTCAAGTGAAGCAACTCCAAGAGGGCACCTTCATTAGCCAAACTAAGTACATTCAAGACATACTTACCAAGTTTGGAATGAAGGATGCCAAGCCCATCAAGACACCCATGGGAACTAATGGGCATCTCGACCTCGACACGGGAGGTAAATCCGTAGATCAAAAGGTATACCGGTCGATGATAGGATCTTTACTCTATTTATGTGCATCTCGACCGGATATTATGCTTTCCGTATGCATGTGTGCAAGATTCCAAGTCGATCCTAAGGAAGTTCACCTTAGGGTCGTGAAAAGAATCATGAGATATTTAGTTTATACACTTAAGTTTGGTATTTGGTACCCCAAGGGATCCACTTTTGATTTAATAAGATTTTCAGATGCTGATTGGGCAGGGTGTAAAATTGATAGAAAGAGCACATCAGGGACTTGTCAGTTTTTGGGAAGATCCCTGGTGTCTTGGGCTTCAAAGAAACAAAACTCAGTAGCTCTTTCTACCGCCGAAGCCGAGTATATTGCCACAGGTCATTGTTGCGCACAATTGCTTTGGATGAGGCAAACCCTTAGGGACTATGGCTACAAATTGAGCAAAGTCCCTCTCCTATGTGATAATGAGAGTGCAATCCGCATGATGGATAATCCCGTTGAACATAGCCGCACTAAGCACATAGCCATTCAGTATCACTTTTTGAGGGATCACCAACAAAAGGGGGATATCGAGATAGCCTATGTTAGCACCAAAGAACAATTAGCCAATATCTTTACCAAACCATTAGATGAGAAAACATTTACCAAAGTTAGGAATGAGCTAAACATTCTTGATTCTCGAAACTTTGATTGATACTTTGCACACATAGCTCATTTATATACCTTTGATCATATCTCTTTTATGCCTATGACTAATGTGTTTTCAAGAAAACTTCCACTAAGTCATAGATTGAAAGGGAAATGGAGTCTTCGGCGAAGACACGGCTTCCACTCCACTCTATCGGTATTATTTACCCTTCGTCGTCACTCCGCACCGCTCTCCACTTTGGTATAATCTTCACTCTTATTACTAGTGCCAATGGGGAGAAAGTAAACATGGCTCTCAAAAGACTCCGTTTTTGGCGATTAATGCCAAAGGGGGAGAAATATTAAGCCCAAAGCAAAAGGACCGCACCACCACCAATTTCAACAAAGTTTAATAAGAAGTTTTCAATTTGTATCTTATGATGAAATATTTACAATAGGATTTTTCAAATTGGTATCTAAAAATTTGGTCTTCTTTCAATTGGTAAAACCCTCTTGAACACTAAGAGGAGATTTTCATCCAGGGGGAGTTTTGTTTAAGTCAAAGGAAAAAGCATTTGAAACAGGGGGACAAAATTTCAAATCTTGAAAATGCTTCTTGAAATCTTATTCATATACCTTTGACTATTTTGCAAAAGGACTTTGAAAAGATTTTTCCAAAAATTTGCAAAAACAAAACTAGTGGTGCAAATGTGGTCCAAAATGTAAAAAATAGAAAGCAATCCATGCATATCTAGTGAAAGAATAAATTAGTGTAATTCCAAGCAACCTTAGCACTTACCTTATGCAAACCAGTTCAATTCTGCACTTATATATTTGCTTTGGTTTGTGTTGGCATCAAAGGGTTGAAAGAGACCCGGTCTTTGTGACCACCTCAATGGGGACTAGGTTTGCAAAAACCGAATCTTGGTAAAACAAATCACCGTGTCACTCGCTTTATTTCTTGGTTGATTTGTTTTCGCCCTCTCTTTCGGACTTCGATGTTATTCTAACGCTAACCCTGGCTTGTTGTTGTGCTTAAAGTTTGTAAATTTCAGTTTCCGCCTATTCACCCCCCTCTAGGCGATTTTCAATGGTGCAACAACAGATGATAGTAGTGAAAGGGAAATGTGCCCTTGGGCCATTTCTAAGTATTTTGGTGATTGAGTGCAAACACAAGTGTTTAAATGTGAACTTATGCCCTTGGATGAACAAAGTGCAAATCACAAGTAAAGGTATGTTTCTAAGCCTTAGTACATTGGTTTTGTGTACTAATACATTTGTCTAAGTGTTAGAAACAGAGAAAAGAAGAAAAGGAGAATGTTGGCTGTGTTCAGCCAACAGGCTGTTTCGGTCTGGGGCACCGGACTGTCCGGTGGTGCACCGGACAGTGTCCGGTGCGCCAGACTGCCTCGGGCGAAGTCGCCACTCTCGGGAATTCGCCGACGGCGTACGGCTATAATTCACCGGACTGTCCGGTGTGCACCGGACTGTCCGGTGAGCCAACGGTCGGCCGAGCCAACGGTCGACCGCGGAATCTGCGCGCGACACGTGGTCTGGCCAACGGTCGGAAGGGGGCACCGGACTGTCCGGTGTGCACCGGACTGTCCGGTGCGCCAGATCTGCAACGGTTGGCAACGGTCGGCTGCGACTGTTAAGGAAAGAAATCGGGCACCGGACAGTGTCCGGTGTGCACCGGACTGTCCGGTGCACCCGACGACAGAAGGCAAGGATGGCCTTCCAGATTTGTTCTCAACGGCTCCTAGCTGCCTTGGGGCTATAAAAGGGACCCCTAGGCGCATGGAGGAGAGAACCAAGCATTCCTTGAGCACTCTTGATCACTCACACATCAATCTTGCACACTTGTTCGACATTCTAGTGATTTGAGCTCCGTTCTAGAGTGCTAGTCTCTTGAGCTCAAGTCTGGGTCTTGTGTGTGCGTATTCGCTGTGATCTTTGTGTTGTGTGTGAGTTGCTAAATCCCTCCCTTGCTCCGTGATTCTCTGTGAACATCTTTTGTAAGGGCGAGAGGCTCCAAATTGTGGAGATTCCTCGCAAACGGGATTGAGAAAAGAAAAGCAAGAACACCGTGGTATTCAAGTTGATCATTGGATCACTTGAGAGGAGTTGAGTGCAACTCTCGTCCGTTGGGACGCCACAACGTGGAGTAGGCAAGTTTTGTACTTGGCCGAACCACGGGATAACCACCGTGTCATCTCTGTGATTGATTTCTTGTGGTTATTGTGTTTTGACTCCTCTCTAGCCACTTGGCCATAATTGTGCTAACACTTAACAAGTTTTTGTGGCTTAAGTTTTGAAGTTTTACAGGATCACCTATTCACCCCCCCTAGGTGCTCTCAATTGGTATCGGAGCCGTTCTCTTCAAGAAAGGGACTAATCGCCCGAAGAGATGGATCCTAAGGGAAAGGGGATGGTGGTCGACAACAACGAGAAGGAGTCTATCTTCAACGAGCCGAAGAATGACAAGTCTACCGACTTGGGTTCAAGCCACAAGCGCAAAGATGGGAAGAAGAAGAAGACAAGGCGCATCAAGGAGATCGTCTACTACGACAGCGACGAATCATCTTCTTCCCAAAAGGACGACGACCACAACAACTACGAGAAAAGGAAACCGATTAATTCGAACTTTTCTTTTGACTACTCTCGTATTCCGCAAAATCCAAATTCGCATTTGCTCCCCATTCCACTTGGCAAGCCCCCTCACTTTGATGGAGAGGACTACGGATTTTGGAGCCACAAAATGCGTACTCACTTGTTCTCTCTTCATCCTAGCATATGGGAGATTGTAGAGAGTGGAATGCAATTTGATAGCTCGGATAGCCCTATGTTTATCAATGAACAGATTCATAAAAATGCACAAGCTACTACTGTGTTGCTAGCTTCCTTGTGCAGGGACGAGTACAATAAAGTGAGCGGCTTGGACAATGCCAAGCAGATATGGGACACCCTAAAGATTTCTCACGAAGGGAACGACATCACCATGCTCACTAAAATGGAGTTGGTGGAGGGCGAGCTTGGAAGGTTTGCGATGATAAGGGGCGAGGAGCCAACCCAAACATACAACCGGCTCAAGACCCTTATCAACAAAATAAGGAGCTATGGAAGCACGAGATGGACGGACCATGACGTCGTTCGACTATTACTAAGGTCCTTTACCATTCTTGATCCTCATTTGGTGAATAATATTCGTGAGAATCCCAGGTACACCAAAATGTCACCCGAAGAAGTCCTTGGAAAATTCGTCAGCGGGCGAATGATGATCAAGGAAGCAAGGTACGTGGACAACGCCTTGAATGGACCGATCAACGAGCCGCAACCTTTTGCTCTCAAAGCTACAAGAAGCAAGGAGGTGCTATCTAGCAAGGTGGCACAAATTGAGGCGGTCGGACTTAATGATGAAGAGATGGCTCTCATCATCAAACGCTTCAAGACGGTGCTAAAGGGTCACAAGGGGCAGCCAAGCAAGACCAAGACGAAGGGGAAGCGCTCATGCTTCAAGTGCGGTAAGATTGGTCATTTTATCGCTAACTGCCCCGATAATGATAGTGACCAGGAAAACAAGAGGGAAAAGAAAAAGCATTACAAGAAGGCAAAAGGCGAGGCACATCTAGGCAAGGAGTGGGACTCGGATTGCTCCTCTTCCGACTCCGACAATGAAGGACTCGCCGCCACCGCCTTCAACAAATCAACCCTCTTCCCCAACGAGCGTCACACATGCCTTATGGCAAGGGAGAAGAAGGTATGTACTCGCAACTCTACCTATGCTTCTTCAAGTGAGGACGAATCTAGTGATGAGGATGAAGTAGATTATTCATGTTTGTTCAAGGGCTTAGATAGATCTAAGATAGACAAAATTAATGAATTAATTGATGCCTTGAATGAAAAGAATATACTTCTAGAAAAGCAAGAGGATTTGTTGTATGAAGAACATGATAAGTTTATAGAGGCTCAAAAATCCCTTGCATTAGAAATTAAGAGGAATGAAATGCTTGCTTGTGAAGTGTCAACATGCCATGATTCAATTTCTAAATTAAAGAGCATTAATGATGACTTAAATGCTAAACTAGTAGAAGCACATAAATCCAACTCTTGTGTTGAACATGTTGAAATTTGCACTAGGTGTAAGGATGTGGATATTAATGCTTGTAGTGAACACTTAGTTTCCATTTCAAAATTGAATGATGAATTAGCTAGTCTTAATGCCCAACTTAAGACTAGCAAAAGTGATTTTGAGAAACTAAAATTTGCTAGGGATGCCTACACGATTGGTAGACACCCCTCAATTAAGGATGGGCTTGGCTTCAAGAGGGAAGACAAGAACTTAACAAGCCATAAGGCTCCCATCTCCGCCAAGGAGAAAGGGAAGGCCCCTATGGCAAGTAGTACTATAAGGAATCATGCTTTTATATATCATGATAGGAGACAAACTAGAAATGCTTATAGGAGTTATAATGCATATGATGATTTTAACTCTCATGCCATGTTTGCTTCTAGTTCTTCCTTTATGCATAATGGAAATATGTCTAGGAAAAATGCTATGCCTAGAAAGAATATTACTCATGCTCCTAGGAAAGTAGTAAACGAACCTTCTACAATTTATTGTGCTTTAAATGCTTCCTTTGCTATTTGTAGAAAGGATAAGAAAATTGTTGCTAGGAAGTTAGGGGCAAAATGCAAGGGTGACAAAACTTGCATTTGGGTCCCTAAGGATATTTGCACTAACCTTGTAGGACCCAACATGAGTTGGGTACCTAAAACCCAAGCCTAAATTTGCCTTGCAGGTTTATGCATCCGGGGGTTCAAGCTGGATTATTGACAGCGGATGCACAAACCATATGACGGGGGAGAAAAAGATGTTCACCTCCTACGTCAAGAATAAGGATTCCCAAGATTCAATCATATTCGGTGATGGGAATCAAGGCAAGGTAAAAGGGTTAGGTAAAATTGCAATTTCTAATGAGCACTCTATCTCTAATGTGTTTTTAGTAGAGTCTCTAGGATATAATTTGCTATCGGTTAGTCAATTATGCAACATGGGGTATAACTGTCTATTTACAAATGTAGATGTGTCTGTCTTTAGAAGAAGTGATGGTTCACTAGCTTTTAAGGGTGTATTAGACGGCAAACTTTATTTAGTTGATTTTGCAAAAGAAGAAGCCGGTCTAGATGCATGCTTAATAGCTAAGACTAGCATGGGCTGGCTGTGGCATCGCCGCTTAGCACATGTGGGGATGAAGAATCTTCACAAGCTTCTAAAGGGAGAACACGTGATAGGTTTGACTAACATTCAATTCGAAAAAGATAGACCTTGTGCAGCTTGTCAAGCAGGTAAACAAGTGGGCGGAGCACATCACAGCAAGAATGTGATGACCACTTCAAGACCCCTGGAGCTGCTGCATATGGACCTCTTCGGACCCGTCGCCTATCTGAGCATAGGAGGGAGTAAGTATGGTCTAGTTATTGTAGATGATTTTTCCCGCTTCACTTGGGTGTTCTTTTTGCAGGATAAGTCTGAAACTCAAGGGACCCTCAAGCGCTTCCTCAGGAGAACTCAAAATGAGTTTGAGCTCAAGGTGAAGAAAATAAGAAGCGACAACGGGTCCGAGTTCAAGAACCTTCAAGTGGAGGAGTTCCTTGAAGAAGAAGGGATCAAGCACGAGTTCTCCGCTCCCTACACACCACAGCAAAATGGTGTGGTAGAGAGGAAGAACAGGACGCTCATCGACATGGCGAGGACGATGCTAGGAGAGTTCAAGACCCCCGAGTGTTTTTGGACGGAAGCCGTGAACACGGCTTGCCACGCCATCAACAGGGTCTACCTTCATCGTCTCCTCAAGAAGACGTCGTATGAGCTACTAACCGGTAACAAACCCAATGTATCTTATTTTCGTGTTTTTGGGAGCAAGTGCTACATTCTAGTGAAGAAGGGTAGAAATTCTAAGTTTGCTCCCAAAGCAGTAGAAGGGTTTTTATTAGGTTATGACTCAAATACAAAAGCGTATAGAGTCTTCAACAAATCATCGGGTTTGGTTGAAGTCTCTAGCAACGTTGTATTTGATGAGACTAATGGCTCTCCAAGAGGGCAAGTTGTTGATCTTGATGATATAGATGAAGAAGATGTTCCAACGGCCGCTATGCGCACCATGGCGATTGGTGATGTGCGACCACAGGAACACTTGGAGCGAGATCAACCTTCTTCCTCAACTATGGTGCATCCCCCAACTCAAGACGATGAACAGGTTCATCAACAAGAGGCGTGTGATCAAGGGGGAGCACAAGATGATCATGTGATGGAGGAAGAAGTGCAACCGGTACCTCCAACCCAAGTTCGAGCGATGATTCAAAGGGATCATCCCGTCGACCAAATTCTGGGTGACATTAGCAAGGGAGTAACTACTCGATCTCGATTAGTTAATTTTTGTGAGCATTACTCCTTTGTCTCTTCTATTGAGCCTTTCAGGGTAGAAGAGGCCTTGCTAGATCCGGACTGGGTGTTGGCTATGCAGGAGGAGCTCAACAACTTCAAAAGAAATGAAGTTTGGACACTGGTGCCTCGTCCGAAGCAAAATGTTGTGGGAACCAAGTGGGTGTTCCGCAACAAACAGGACGAGCACGGGGTGGTGACGAGAAACAAGGCTCGACTTGTGGCAAAAGGTTATGCCCAAGTCGCAGGTTTGGATTTCGAGGAGACTTTTGCTCCTGTGGCTAGGCTAGAATCCATTCGTATCTTGCTAGCATATGCCGCTCACCATTCTTTCAGGTTGTACCAAATGGATGTGAAGAGCGCTTTCCTCAACGGGCCAATCAAGGAGGAGGTGTACGTGGAGCAACCTCCTGGCTTCGAGGACGAACGGTACCCCGACCATGTGTGTAAGCTCTCTAAGGCGCTCTATGGACTTAAGCAAGCCCCAAGAGCATGGTATGAATGCCTTAGAGACTTTCTAATTATTAATGCTTTCAAGGTCGGGAAAGCCGATCCAACTCTTTTTACAAAGACATGTGATGGTGATTTGTTTGTGTGCCAAATTTATGTCGATGACATAATATTTGGTTCTACTAACCAAAAGTCTTGTGAAGAGTTTAGCAGGGTGATGACGCAGAAATTCGAGATGTCGATGATGGGCGAGTTGAACTACTTCCTTGGGTTCCAAGTGAAGCAACTCAAGGAAGGCACCTTCATCTCCCAAACGAAGTATACGCAAGATCTACTAAAGCGGTTTGGGATGAAGGACGCCAAGCCTGCAAAGACGCCGATGGGAACCGACGGACACACCGACCTCAACAAAGGAGGTAAGTCCGTTGATCAAAAAGCATACCGGTCAATGATAGGATCATTACTTTACTTATGTGCTAGTAGACCGGATATTATGCTTAGCGTATGCATGTGTGCTAGATTTCAATCCGATCCTAAGGAGTGTCACTTAGTGGCGGTGAAGCGAATTCTTAGATATTTAGTTGCTACGCCTTGCTTCGGGCTCTGGTATCCAAAGGGGTCTACCTTTGACTTAGTTGGATACTCAGATTCCGACTATGCTGGATGCAAGGTCGATAGGAAGAGTACATCGGGGACGTGCCAATTCTTAGGAAGGTCCCTGGTGTCGTGGAACTCTAAGAAACAAACTTCTGTTGCCCTATCCACCGCTGAGGCCGAGTACGTTGCCGCAGGACAGTGTTGCGCGCAACTACTTTGGATGAGGCAAACCCTCCGGGACTTTGGCTACAATCTGAGCAAAGTCCCACTCCTATGTGATAATGAGAGTGCTATCCGCATGGCGGAAAATCCTGTTGAGCACAGCCGCACAAAGCACATAGACATCCGGCATCACTTTTTGAGAGACCACCAGCAAAAGGGGGATATCGAAGTGTTTCATGTTAGCACCGAGAACCAGCTAGCCGATATCTTCACAAAGCCTCTAGATGAGAAGACCTTTTGCAGGCTGCGTAGTGAGCTAAATGTCTTAGATTCGCGGAACTTGGATTGAATTGTAGCATACATGTGTTTATGCCTTTGATCATGTTCATTCTGCATTTTGTTGCTTATTGTGGTGCTCAAGTTGTACAGACACTCCCTGGACCTCACAAGTCCGTTGCAAAGTGATGCACATGTTTAGGGGGAGATGTGTTACAACTTGACCCTTTGAGACTAACCATATACTTGAGTTTGCTTGATTTAGTCTCGAAGGAGAATTGAAAGGGAAAAGGTGGACTTGGACCATGAAAGACTTCCACTGCACTCCGATGAGAGGGTAACTTATTCCAAGTCCATCTCATGAACTCTTATTGCCATTTGCTCTTAATTGACGTTTTTGGTGAGGCAATGGGGTTAAAAGGCCAAGATTGATCCCGTTTTGGTGCTTGATGCCAAAGGGGGAGAAAATAAAGGCCAAAGCAATAAATGGATCAACTACCACTTGAGAGATTTGAAAATAGTAGAGTAGAGCTTTTGTTTTGTCAAAACTCTCTTATTGTCTCTCTTGTCAAAAGTTGGCTTCTTGTGGGGAGAAGTAGAGATTATGGGAAAAAGGGGGGTTTTTGAAATCTTTGATCAATCTCTTTTGGAATGACTCTCTTTATGCTTCAACATGTGTGTGTGACTTAGAGATAGAGATTTGAGTTTGATTTACAAAAACAAACCAAGTGGTGGCAAAGGATGATCCATATATGCCAAAATTGAATAGAACTCAAATTTATTCTATTTGAAGTGATTTTGCACTTGTTCTAGTTGCTTTATGTTGTGTTGGCATAAATCACCAAAAAGGGGGAGATTGAAAGGGAAATGTGCCCTTGGGCCATTTCTAAGTATTTTGGTGATTGAGTGCAAACACAAGTGTTTAAATGTGAACTTATGCCCTTGGATGAACAAAGTGCAAATCACAAGTAAAGGTATGTTTCTAAGCCTTAGTACATTGGTTTTGTGTACTAATACATTTGTCTAAGTGTTAGAAACAGAGAAAAGAAGAAAAGGAGAATGTTGGCTGTGTTCAGCCAACAGGCTGTTTCGGTCTGGGGCACCGGACTGTCCGGTGGTGCACCGGACAGTGTCCGGTGCGCCAGACTGCCTCGGGCGAAGTCGCCACTCTCGGGAATTCGCCGACGGCGTACGGCTATAATTCACCGGACTGTCCGGTGTGCACCGGACTGTCCGGTGAGCCAACGGTCGGCCGAGCCAACGGTCGACCGCGGAATCTGCGCACGACACGTGGTCTGGCCAACGGTCGGAAGGGGGCACCGGACTGTCCGGTGTGCACCGGACTGTCCGGTGCGCCAGATCTGCAACGGTTGGCAACGGTCGGCTGCGACTGTTAAGGAAAGAAATCGGGCACCGGACTGTCCGGTGCACCCGACGACAGAAGGCAAGGATGGCCTTCCAGATTTGTTCTCAACGGCTCCTAGCTGCCTTGGGGCTATAAAAGGGACCCCTAGGCGCATGGAGGAGAGAACCAAGCATTCCTTGAGCACTCTTGATCACTCACACATCAATCTTGCACACTTGTTCGACATTCTAGTGATTTGAGCTCCGTTCTAGTGTGCTAGTCTCTTGAGCTCAAGTCTGGGTCTTGTGTGTGCGTATTCGCTGTGATCTTTGTGTTGTGTGTGAGTTGCTAAATCCCTCCCTTGCTCCGTGATTCTCTGTGAACATCTTTTGTAAGGGCGAGAGGCTCCAAATTGTGGAGATTCCTCGCAAACGGGATTGAGAAAAGAAAAGCAAGAACACCGTGGTATTCAAGTTGATCATTGGATCACTTGAGAGGAGTTGAGTGCAACTCTCGTCCGTTGGGACGCCACAACGTGGAGTAGGCAAGTTTTGTACTTGGCCGAACCACGGGATAACCACCGTGTCATCTCTGTGATTGATTTCTTGTGGTTATTGTGTTTTGACTCCTCTCTAGCCACTTGGCCATAATTGTGCTAACACTTAACAAGTTTTTGTGGCTTAAGTTTTGAAGTTTTACAGGATCACCTATTCACCCCCCCCCTAGGTGCTCTCAAGTAGGTAAGAAGTGTACTAGCTCTTCCTCTCACAAGGCAAGCCTATCACTAGCTTCTCTGCTCAATTGTGACACTTGAATCACTTGGAACGACTTGGATGTGCTGCTCTATGCATACGACTTGTTTGCCTAGCTATTAGATCTCTAACATATTGGTTGGAGTCATATGTATATATATAGGCCTTAAGACCTCATATAGCCGTTGGAATGCAACTCCTAGAACTGCACTGTTTCCGGGTGCACCGACCTCGAATAGTGCTTGGTTTGGTGCACCGGACCATTGACACGTCTGTCTTGTCGGTAGCGGTTATTGGAAAGTTATCAGTTGTCAATGTACACCCAATTTGGTCCAGAGCGCCATCAGACCTGCCACATAGGCGCCACACTAGCCAACTGTTGATCCATCCCATCTAATCGTTGGGTCTAATATGGGTCTGGTGCTCACCGGACTGTGGTCCAGCGTGCCAATTGCTTCTTTTCTTCGTCTCCAAAACAGTTTCTCTTGGAAACTAGTTCGGTGCACACCAGACTCCAGTCTAGTGCGCCAACTATTTCTACGTCCAAATTGCCTTCTCTGGAACTTTGGTTCAGTGTACGTCGAACCTAGTGTGGTGTGTCGCAAAACATCAAACTAAGTCCTTTTTGGGCCTAACTTTTTATTGGCTTGCTTTGACTGATGTCTTGAGTACTTCTATGACTTAGACAAACATATTCTAAGTCTAGTCAAACACTGTAAGTCAGAGGTCATCATGATTTTGATCTCCTCCATTCAATTGCTCAGTTTCTCTCAATCTTAGCTCTTGGAACACCATTTTGTATTTCCGATCTTTCTAGCCACTTTCAAGGGTTCCAAAATGTTCACAGGGTCGTTAGGAACTTGTCCAAATATTCAAACCGCTCAAGGTTCCTTTATTCCAAGATATGCCTTTTTCACTAAGGTTTGAACTAATTTTCTCATTAAGTGCTTGTTTGGGAGCAAGTATAATGGAGGGAATTGAGGGGATTCTAGTCCCCTCAATTCCCTCTATTACCCTTGATCTTAAATAAGCCCTAAGTCTTCCACAATCAATCTCATAAATCTATAGTCAACCACTTAGCAAACTATTTAGTACATTAAGTAGTGATAGGCATCAAACACTAAAACCATTATAGAAATGGCTTAATGTCCATTTTTCTTTTAGGTATGAATCAGATTATGTATCATTCGTAGACATGAGATATTCTAACTTGTACGAGTATGGATTATGAGTTCTGTCGGAGAGGAAATTCTCCGGCCGGGTGGCGGAACACACCCGCCCTAAATCCTAAGATGAGGAGGGGCCTAAGCGTTTTGCATGCTAGATGGATTCGGGATGAACACAAGAACACACAAGGGTTTAGAGTGGTTCAGGCCGCCGGAGCGTAATACCCTACTCCACTGTCTGTGTATTGTATGAGAGTGTGAGTGAATCTGTGAGCTTGGGTCTAAGTCAGTCTGCCTTGTAACGTCGTGTGCCCTCCCTTTTATAGTTCAAGGGGGGCACGTACAAGGGTGCTGAGCCCTGACATGTGGGCCAAGGGGCAAAATGGAAGGAAGTAACTAATGCCTGTAACGCCTATGGCGATCTCTGAGTGCCATAATGTCTGTAGTCCATACGATATTGATATGTCGCAGCTGCTTCCTCGGTAACACGCGAGTGATGATGAGCATAGTGTACGCCGCAGCACGGGCGTACTGCCTGCCAATGGAATGGACAGGCACGCTGCCTAAGGGGTGGCCTGGTCGTCACCCGTCAGCGAAGTGGACAGGGCTCATTAAATGCAGAGGCGGCACATCGCCTGCCAGTGGAATGGACAGGGCTCATTAAATGCCGAGGCGGCACATCACCTGCCAGTGGGATGGACATACGGCACGTCTTATCCGCAATAAATGCAGAGGCCACGCGGCCCAGAGGCCTTACGTCAGGCTCCGCCCGCTGGTTCATGTCACGAGCAGTAGGCCATGTGGCAGCATCGGGGCTCCGCCTGAGCGGGGAGCAGAAGCGTACATGGTAAGGCCCGAACACGTGTCGGCTCTGGACCACCGCCTGGCCTTGATTAAGGCCTAGATATTCTTTGTCCCAAAACCCCAGGACCCTACTGAGAGTGGCCGAGACCCCACACAGAGGGGTCCGGACCCCATCCTAGGGGTCTGGTTTGCGCCCGCGGAGGTCCTGGACCTTACCCGGAGGTCCGGTCCGCATATATAGGGGTCTGACACCTTCCCATGGGGGTCCCGACCCATTGTTGATACCTTGGGGGTATATTATATTCTCTGGCCACGTGGCGGCCCCGGAGCCGTCCACGTGGTGAGGTCGGGTGCTGTTTACCATGCGACTAAAGATAGCCACGCGGGTACCGCGTCTTCATATTGTAGTAAAGGGTACCCCTATTTCAGGGTACCGACAGTGGTCCCCGGGCCCACCTCAGGGGAGGATACGAGCCTGCAGGTGGGGCCAAAGCTTGATTTGGCGATTGGCGCGCCGCTTCCGTGCGCTTGCTGACGTAATCACTGCCAATCCGCCTTCGGTCACGCCAACTGCCACATCTGTCCCCGCGGCTGACTTACCCGCGACCCCCACGCCTGATGGTTTCGCCGGGCCACGCGTGAGGCGCCTCGATACCGCTGCATTGGTTTTTAAAAAATCACCTTCTCTATCTTCTGCGGCGGCCCCGAGGAGGCGCAGTGCTGGCGTGATCGGCGGTTCGCTCTTTCTGCACCCAAGAACCGACGCCCAAGGAGTATGACTTGTGGGTGTGGGCCCCCGTGTCATAGACTGACCCGTTGTTTTCAGCGGAGATGAAGAGGCGCACTACCGCGGGCGGCGGTTCACTCCTTGCATGGCAGTTCGCCTTCTCCGCACTCAGAGATCAGCACACCAGTTGTATGACTTGTGGACCCGGGCTCCCGTGTCATAGGCTGGGTTGCTTTGGTGCGCGTCGGGCGAGATTTTCTGCGGCGTCTCGAGGCGCGAACAAGAGAGTCTGCCTTGAAAAGGGATTGACCCCGCGCGGAGCAGTTATGCTTTCGCATTCTTTTCCAGCTGATGCGCCCTTTCGCCTTCGAGCTCTCTGTGCCCCTTTGCATCCGCGCTCTTCTGCTTTCCGCCGTCGTAGTCGTCATGGCCTCGCTAGTTCATCCCGAGCGTTTCCAGTCCGAGGGGGCACTCAACCTGGTGCGCAACCTGCTCGGATGGAGCGCACCGGTGTTCGCCGGAAGGATCCGCGCCGGTGCCACTCCCATCGGCGATCTCGCTGCCGGGGAGTTCGTGCTCTTCGTCTCCTACCTCTCCTGCGGGTTGGCGCTGCCGATCTCGCCTTTCTTCCTCCTGCTGCTGAAGGAGATCGGCCTCCAGCTTCAGCACCTCACGCTCCACTCCATCCTCCAGGCGGCCATCTTTGCCCACCTTTGCGAGATGTTCGTGGGGGTGGCCCTCTTCCGCTAGTGCTCAGATGAAAGGATGCTGCGCAGCGACCTTTCAGAGATGGAAAGCGAATTGAGTTGCGACTCCACCCTTCGCATGAACTCCATCGCCTCGTGCAGTGATGAAAGTCGCCTAGAGGGGGGTGAATAGGCAAATCTGAATTTTATAAACTTTAAGCACAATCTACAAGCCGGGTTAGCGTTAGAATTAAAACCGAGTCCGAAAGATAGGGCGAAAACAAATCACATCCAAATGAAAGCGGATGACACGGTGATTTGTTTTACCGAGTTTCGGTTCTTGTAAACCTACTCCCCGTTGAGGTGGTCACAAAGACCGGGTCTCTTTCAACCCTTTCCCTCTCTCAAACGGACACCTAGACCGAGTGAGCTTTTCTCCTTAATCAACGGGTCACTTAGACCCCTTACAAGGATCACCACAACTTGGTGTCTCTTGCTTGATTACAAGTTGCTTGAGAACAAGAATGGAGGAAGAAGAAAAGCGATCCAAGCGACAAGAACTCAAATGAACACGAATCTCTCTCTCACTAGCCACTGAGTGTTTGGAGTGAATTTGGACTTGGAGAGGATTTGATCTCTTGATTTGTGTCTTAGAGTGAAGTCTAGAGCTCTTGTATTGAATGTAATGGCTGAAAACTTGGATGCCTTGAAGTGTGGTGGTTGGGGGTATTTATAGCCCCAACCACCAAAATGGCCGTTGGGGAGGCTGTCTGTCGATGGGCGCACCGGACAGTCCGGTGCGCCACCAGACACTGACCGGTGTGCCAGCCACGTCACCCAACCGTTAGGGTTCGACCGTTGGAGCTCTGACAGCCTAGGCCACCGGAAAGTCCGGTGGTGCACCGGACAGTCACTGTTCACTGACCGGTGCGCCTTCTGGTGCCTGCTCTAACTCTGCGCGAATTGGCCGTGCATTGTAGCGCTTTTCAGGTTTTCGTTGGAGTCGACCATTGCGCTGTAGTCGTTGCTTCGTTGGCACACCAGACAGTCCGGTGCTACACCAGACAGTCCGGTGAATTATAGCGGAGTGGCCTTTACAGAAACCCGAAGGTGGCGAGTTTGAATTGATCCACCCTCGTGCACCGGACACTGTCCGGTGGCACATCGGACAGTCCGGTGCGCCAGACGAGGGCAGCCTTCGGTTTCTTTTGCTCCTTTCTTTTTGAACCCTATCTTGGACTTTTTATTGGTCTTTGTTGAACCTTTGGCACCTGTAGAACTTATAATCTAGAGCAAACTAGTTAGTCCAATTATTTGTGTTGGGCAATTCAACCACCAAAATCATTTAGGAAAAGGTTTGACCCTATTTCCCTTTCAATCTCCCCCTTTTTGGTGATTGATGCCAACACAAACCAAAACAAATATATAAGTGTATAATTGAACTAGTTTGCATAAGGTAAGTGCAAAGGTTGCTTGGAATTAAACCAAATTAAACTTTCATAAGATATACATGGATTGCTTTCTTTCTTTTAACATTTTGGACCATGCTTGCACCACTTGTTTTGTTTTTGCAAATGTTTTTGAAAATCCTTTTTCAAAGTCTTTTTGCAAATAGTCAAAGGTATATGAATAAGATTTCGAGAAGTATTTTTAAGATTTGAAATTTTCTCCCCTGTTTCAAATGCTTTTCCTTTGACTAAACAAAACTCCCCTTGGATGAAATTCTTCTCTTAGTGTCCAAGAGGGTTTTTTCAAATTGAAAGAATGTCAAATATTTTAGATATCAATTTTTGAAAAACTCCTCCTTAAAATATAGATATTTTTTGAGATAGAATTTCTTAGAGGAATACTAATTTCAAAGATACCAGTTGAAGAACATTTTAAAACTTTAAACTTGTTTCGATTTTTTTTGAAATTGGCATGGTGGTGGTACGGTCCTTTTGCTTTGGGCTAATACTCTCTACCCCTTTGACATTAATCGCCAAAAACGGAGTCTTTAGAGCCCTTTTTAAATTCTCTCCCCCTTTGGCAAACAATATATGAGTGAAGGATTATACCAATGTGGAGAGCGATGCGGAGTGACGACGAAGGGTAAATAATACCGGTAGAGTGGAGTGGAAGCCTTGTCTTCGCCGAAGACTCCATTTCCCTTTCAATCTATGACTTAGCATAAGAATACACTTGAAAACACATTAGTCATAGAACATGGAAGAGATATGATCAAAGGTATATAAATGAGCTGTGTGTGCAAAGTGTCAATAAAAATTCCGAGAATCAAGAATGTTTAGCTCATTCCTAAGTTTGGTAAAGGTTTTCTCATCTAATGGTTTGGTAAAGATATCAGCTAATTGTTCTTTGGTGCTAACATAAGCAACCTCGATATCCCCCTTTTGTTGGTGATCCCTCAAAAAGTGATATCGAATGGCTATGTGCTTAGTGCGACTGTGTTCAACGGGATTATCCACCATGTGGATTGCACTCTCATTATCACATAGGAGAGGGACTTTGGTTAATTTGTAGCCATAGTCCCTAAGGGTTTGCCTCATCCAAAGCAATTGCGCGCAACAATGGCCTGTGGCAATGTACTAGGCTTCGGCGGTGGAAGGAGCCACTGAATTTTGCTTATTTGAAGCCCAAGACACTAGGGATCTTCCCAAGAACTGACAAGTCCCCGATGTGCTCTTTCTATCAATTTTACACCCTGCCCAATCAGCATCTGAATAACCTATTAAATCAAATGTGGATCCCTTGGGGTACTAAAGACCAAACTTAGGTGTATGAACTAAATATCTCAAGATTCTTTTCACGGCCCTAAGGTGAACTTCCTTAGGACCGGCTTGGAATCTTGCACACATGCATACGGAAAGCATAATATCCGATCGAGATGCACATAAGTAGAGTAAAGATCCTATCATCGACCGGTATACCTTTTGATCTACGGATTTACCTCCTGTGTCGAGGTCGAGATGTCAATTGGTTCCCATGGGTGTCTTAATGGGCTTGGCATCCTTCATTCCAAACTTAGTGAGTATGTCTTGAATGTACTTTGTTTGGATGATGAAGGTGCCCTCTTGGAGTTGCTTCACTTGAAATCCTAAGAAATACTTCAACTCCCCCATCATAGACATCTCGAATTTTGGAATCATAATCCTACTAAACTCTTCACAAGTAGATTTGTTAGTAGACCCAAATATGATATCATCAACATAAATTTGGCATACAAACAAATCATTTGCAATGGTTTTAGTAAAGAGTGTAGGCTTGACTTTTCCGACTTTGAAGCCATTAGTGATAAGAAAATCTCTTAGGCATTCATACCATGCTCTTGGGGCTTGCTTGAGTACATAAAGCGCCTTAGAGAGTTTATAAACATGATTAGGGTACTCACTATCTTCAAAGCCGGGAGGTTGCTTAACATAGACCTCTTCCTTGATTGGTCCGTTGAGGAAGGCACTTTTCACGTCCATTTGATAGAGCTTAAAGCCTTGGTAAGTAGCATAGGCAAGTAATATACGAATTGACTCAAGCCTAGCTACGGGTGCATAGGTTTCCCCGAAATCCAAACCTTCGACTTGTGAATATCCCTTGGCCACAAGTCGGGCTTTGTTCCTTGTCATCACACCATGCTCATCTTGCTTGTTGCGGAAAACCCACTTGGTTCCTACAACATTTTGGTTAGGACATGGAACAAGATGCTATACCTCATTCCTCGTGAAGCTGTTGAGTTCCTCTTGCATAGCAAACACCCAATCTGAATCTCTTAATGCATCTTCCACCCTGTATGGCTCAATAGAAGACATAAAAGAGTAATGTTCACAAAAATGAGCGACACGAGATCGAGTGGTTACCCCCTTATGAATATCGCCGAGGATGGAGTTCACGGGGTGATCTCTTTGTATCGCTTGGTGGACTATTAGGTGAGGTTGTCTTTGACTTTGATCATCTTCCTTGTCTTGATCATTGACATCTTCCCCTTGATCATTGTCCTCCTCTTGAGGTGGCTCATCTTGATCTTCATTTTCATCACCTTGAGCTTGATCCTCATCTTGAGTTGGTGGAGATGCTTGCATGGAAGATGATGGTTGATCTTGTGCTTGTGAGGGCTCTACGGATTCCTTAGGACACACATCCCCAATGGACATGTTCCTTAGCGCGACGCATGGAGCCTCTTCATCATCTAGCTCATCAAGATCAACTTGCTCTATTTGAGAGCCGTTAGTCTCATCAAACACAATGTCACAAGAAACTTCAACTAGTCCAGTGGACTTGTTAAAGACTCTATATGCCTTTGTGTTTGAGTCATAACCAAGTAAAAAGCCTTCTACAGCCTTAGGAGCAAATTTAGATTTTCTACCTCTTTTAACAAGAATAAAACATTTGCTACCAAAGACTCTAAAATATGAAACATTGGGCTTTTTACTGGTTAGGAGTTCATATGATGTCTTCTTGAGGATTCGGTGAAGGTTAGAGACGGTTGATGGCATAGCAAGCGGTGTTGATTGCTTCCGCCCAAAACCGGTCCGAAGTCTTGTATTCATCAAGCATGGTCCTCGTCATGTCAAGTAGAGTTCTATTTTTCCTCTCCACTACACCATTTTGTTGTGGTGTGTAGGCAGAAGAGAACTCATGCTTGATGCCCTCATCCTCAAGAAAGCCTTCTATTTGAGAGTTCTTGAACTCCGTCCCATTGTCGCTTCTAATCTTTTTTATCCTTAAGCCAAACTCATTTTGAGCCCGTCTCGAGAACCCCTTTAAGGTCTCTTGGGTTTGAGATTTATCCTGCAAAAAGAACACCCAAGTGAAGCGAGAATAATCATCCACAATTACAAGACAATACTTACTCCCGCCGATGCTTATGTAAGCGATTAGGCCAAATAGATCCATGTGGAGTAGCTCAAGCGGCCTATCGGTCGTCATGATGTTCTTGTGTGGATGATGAACACCAACTTGCTTCCCTGCTTGACATGTGCTATAAACTCTGTCTTTCTCAAAATGAACATTGGTTAGTCCCAAAATATGCTCTCCCTTTAGAAGCTTGTGAAGATTCTTCATCCTAACATGGGCTAGTCGGCGATGCCATAGCCAACCCATATTAGTCTTAGCAATTAAGCAAGTATCGAGTTCAGCTCTATTGAAATCAACTAAGTATAGCTGACCCTCGAGTACTCCCTTAAATGCTACTGAATCATCACTTCTTCTAAAGACAGTAACAACTATATCCGTAAAAAGACAATTGTAGCCCATTTTGCATAATTGAGAAACTGAAAGCAAGTTATAGTCTAAAGAATCTACAAGAAAAACATTGGAAATAGAATGGTCAGAAGATATAGGTCCTGTTTGTTTCGGCTTCTTGCAGCTTCTGGCCACCAAAAGTTGTTGCAGACTGCCAAACGCTCAGCTTTTCAGCCAGCTTCTATAAAATTCGTTGGGGCAAAAACCATTCAAAATCAACATAAACACATAATCGGTTGAGTCGTTGTAATAGTAGGAATCCGTCACTTTCTAGATCCTGAGCCCTATGAACAACTTTATCTTCCTCCACATGTAATCGTAATGATACTCAGATTCTCCCCACAGCCAGATTTTCAGAAAAGCTGGTCAGAAAAAAGTTGAACCAAACAGGCCCAATTTTACCAAGTCCTTTGACCAAACCTTGATTTCCATCCCTGAATGTGATAGCTCTTTGGGGATCTTGGTTTTTCTCATAGGAGGAGAACATTCTTATATCCCTAGTCATGTGGTTTGTGCACCCGCTATCAATGATCCAACTTGAGCCCCCGGATGCATAAACCTACAAAACAAGTTTAGGCCTTGTTCTTAGGTACCCAAACGGTCCAGGGTCCTTTCACATTAGAAACAAGCACATTGGGTACCCAAACACAAGTCTTGGAGCCCTTGTGTTTGCCCCCAACATATTTGGCAACTACTTTGTCTGATTTGTTAGTTAAAACATATGATGCATCAAAAGTCTTAAATGAAACATTGGGTTCATTTGATGCAATAGGAGATTTCCTTTTAGGCAATTTAACATGAGTGGATTTCCTAGAACTAGATGCCTCACTCTTATACATAAAAGCATGATGAGAGCCAGAGTGAGACTTCCTAGAATGAAATCTCCTAATCTTATGTTCGGGATAACCAGCAGGATATAAAATATAGCCCTCGTTATCCTGAACCATGGGAGCTTTGCCCTTAACAAAGTTAGACAATTTCTTAGGGGCATTAAGCTTGACATTGTCTCCCTGTTGGAAGCCAATGCCATCCTTAATGCCAGGGCGTCTCCCACTATAAAGCATACTTATAGCAAATTTATACTTTTCATTTTCTATTTCATGCTCATTAATTTTGCTAGTTAGTTGTGCTATGTGATCATTTTGCTGTTTAATTAAAGCTAGATGATCATGAATAGCATCAACATTAATATCTCTACATCTCATGCAAATAGAAACATGATCAACGGTGGATATAGAGGGTTTGCAAACATTTAATTCATCAATCTTAGCATGTAACATGACATTTTCATTTCTAAGATTGGAAACAATATCATTGCAAACATTTAAATTCTTAGCATTAGCAATTAATTTATCATTCTCAATTTTAAGGCTAGAAAGTGATTCATTCAACTTGTCAATTTTAGAAATTAAACTAGCATTATCATTTTTGAGGTTGACAAGAGAATCATCACAAGCATTTAACTTCTCAACCTTAGCAATTAATTTAGCATTCTCATTTCTAAGGTTGGAGATAGTGTCATGGCAAATGCTAAGCTCACTAGTTAATTTTTCACATTTTTCTACTTCCTAAGCATAAGCATTTTTAACTTTAACATGCTTCTTATTTTCCTTAATAAGGAAATCCTCTTGGCTATCCAAGAGTTCATCCTTCTCATGAATAGCACTAATCAATTCATTTAATTTTTCTTTTTGTTGCATGTTTAAGTTGGCAAAAAGGCTATGCAAATTATCTTCATCATCACTAGAGTTATCCTCATCACTAGATGTTGCATACTTAGTGGAGGCTCTAGATTGTACCTTCTTTTTCTTGCCGTCCTTTGCCATGAGACACTTGTGGCCGATGTTGGGGAAGAGGACACCCTTGTTGACGGTGATGTTTGCGGTGTCCTCATCGGAGGAGGAGTCGGTGGAGCTCTCATCGGAGTCCCACTCCCGGCATACATGGGCATCGCCGCCCTTCTTCTTGTAATACTTCTTCTTTTCCTTCCTTCTTCCCTTCTTGTCGTCGCCCCTGTCACTATCACTTGATAATGGACATTTAGCAATAAAATGACCGGGCTTACCACACTTGTAGCAAACTTTCTTAGAATGGGGCTTGTAATCTCTCCCCTTCCTTTGCTTGAGGATTTGGCGAAAGCTTTTGATGATTAGCGCCATCTCCTCATTGTCGAGCTTGGAGGCGTCGATGGGGAGCCTACTTGACGTAGACTCTTCATTCTTCTCCTCCGTTGCTTTGAATGCAACGGGTTGCACCTCGGGTGTGGAGGTTGTGCTTCGCTCGATGATTTGTTTGGAGCCTTGATCATCAACTCAAAGCTCACAAACTTTCCTATAACCTCCTCGGGAGACATTAGCTTATATCTAGGATCACCATGAATTAATTGAACTTGAGTAGGATTAAGAAAAATGAGTGATTTTAGAATAACCTTGACAATTTCATGGTCATCCCATTTTGTGCTCCCGAGGTTGCGCACTTGATTCACCAAGGTCTTGAGCCAGTTGTACATGGCTTGTGGCTCCTCCCCTTGGTTGAGCATGAATCAACCGAGCTCCCCCTCGATCGTTTCCCGCTTGGTGATTTTGGTCACCTCATCTCCTTCATGCGTGGTCTTGAGCACATCCCAAATCTCTTTGGCACTCTTCAACCCTTGCACCTTATTATACTCCTCTCGACTTAGAGAGGCGAGGAGTATAGTAGTGGCTTGGGAGTTGAAGTGCCGGATTTGGTCGATCTCCTCCAAATCATAGTCCTTGTCCCCTTTCTTTGGTACCTGCGTTTCATACTCAACAATATCCCATATGCTTTTGTGGAGTGAGGTTAGGTGATGCCTCATTTTATCACTCCACATAGAATAATCTTCACCTTCAAAACCGGTGGTTTGCCTAATGGGACGGAAAGTAATGGAGTGTATTTTGAAATACGAGGATAGCGAAGGGGCATCTTACTATACTTCTTGCGCTCATGGCGCTTAGAAGTGACGGACGTCAATTCGGAGCCGGATGTGGAGGGTGACGAAGAGTCGGTCTCATAGTAGACCACTTTCTTCATCTTCTTCTTCTTGTCACCTCTCCGTTGTGACTTGATGGAGGAAGAGGATTCCTCCTTGTGCTTGTGGGCGGACTCCCTCGAATGGGTTCTCCCCGAGCTTGCGAACTTGTCGCCGCCGGTCCCAATCTCCCATTTGGCGGATGCTCCCGACATCACTTCGAGTGGTTAGACTCTAATGAAGTACTGGGCTCTCATACCAATTGAAAGTCGCCTAGAGGGGGGGGGGTGAATAGGCAAATCTGAATTTTATAAACTTTAAGCACAATCTACAAGCCAGGTTAGCGTTAGAATTAAAACCGAGTCCGAAAGAGAGGACGGAAACAAATCACAAGCAAATGAAAGTGGATGACACGGTGATTTGTTTTACCGAGGTTCAGTTCTTGCAAACCTACTCCCCGTTGAGGTGGTCACAAAGACCAGGTCTCTTTCAACCCTTTCCCTCTCTCAAACAGTCACCTAGACCGAGTGAGCTTTTCTCCTTAATCATCGGGTCACTTAGACCCCTTACAAGGACCACCACAACTTGGTGTCTCTTGCTTGATTACAAGTTGCTTGAGAACAAGAATGGAGGAAGAAGAAAAGCGATCCAAGTGATAAGAACTCAAATGAACACGAATCTCTCTCTCACTAGCCACTGAGTGTTTGGAGTGAATTTGGACTTGGAGAGGATTTGATCTCTTGATTTGTGTCTTGGAGTGAAGTCTAGAGCTCTCGTATTGAATGTAATGGCTGAAAACTTGGATGCCTTGAAGTGTGGTGGTTTGGGGGTATTTATAGCCCCAACCACCAAAATGGCTGTTGGGGAGGCTGTCTGTCGATGGGCGCACCGGACAGTCCGGTGCGCCACCGGACACTGTCCGGTGCGCCAACCACGTCACCCAACCGTTAGGGTTCGACCGTTGGAGCTCTAACAGCCTGGGCCATCGGACAGTCCAGTGGTGCACCGGATAGTCACTGTTCACTGTCCGGTGCGCCTTCTGGCGCCTGCTCTGACTCTGCGCGAACGGTCCGCTCAGTGTAGCGTTTTTAAGGTTTCCGTTGGAGTCGACCGTTGCGTTGTAGCCGTTGCTCCGTTGGCACACCGGAAAGTCTGGTGAATTATAGCGGAGTGGCTTTTCCAGAAACCCGAAGGTGGCGAGTTCGAGTTGATCCACCCTTGTGCACCGGACACTGTCTGGTGTGGCACACCGGACAGTCCAGTGCGCCAGACGAGGGCATCCTTTTGTTTCTTTTGCCCCTTCCTTTTTGAACCCTATCTTGGACTTTTTATTGGTTTGTGTTGAACCTTTGGCACCTGTAGAACTTATAATCTAGAGCAAACTAGTTAGTCCAATTATTTGTGTTGGGCAATTCAACCACCAAAATCATTTAGGAAAAGGTTTGACCCTATTTCCCTCTCAAGCGGCCTCGTCAGCTCCTCCCTAAACTTTACCAGCATCTCATGGTACGCCTCCATGAACTGGTTCAGCTCTGGCTCTGTTGCAGCGGCCAGGCCGCTGAGCACCGTGCGCTGTCGCGCCTCCACCTCCTGCGCTATCTCCGTCAGCCTCGCCGACACCTCCGGTGGTGCCCCCACCTTGTTGCACTCGAGGTAGGCAGTGAGGAGCGAGTAGTAGTGTGGGTGCGAGATGATCCTGGCCTTGATGGCCTCGACGTCGCCTCCTGCTGATGATGAGTAGCTAGATCTGCAGAGAGAAGGCAAGGGTCCCATTGGGAAGCGGCTTTGTAATATTTTTTGGTTTTTGTAAGATACTTTTGAGTACTTATTTATCGAGCAGTATTAGCACTTATCTGTATACTATTTGTCCTTGTTGTGTGTGGCGTTACCAACTCCTCTCTGGTACTTGGCCCCTCTGGGATGTAGGCTCGACGTGTCGAGGCTGGATACCAGTATACCTAAGAAAGAGTTGGCAACGCCCCCCAGGAGGTAGGCTCGACTGGAACCTGGACCTGTACACAGCTTCGACTAGGAAGTGTTAGTAGCACACCCATAGGACCCATCGTCTGGTATCAGCCATCCTTTGATTCATGCAACAGGACCTGCAAAATTGGGTCTGGGAAGCCAAGCCTCATGTCCGGACCTACAAGATCACAGTTCCAAATACTAGGTCACCCGTTGCAGAGTGGTGGAGGTGTAGGCTTAGGGTACGAGACCAGGCTAAGCGGCTACACAGCTTCAGACCACCCCAGGAAACAAATGCCCGTTCTCTAGAACCGGATCCGCAGGTTGCCGGACCCCCTGTATCAGGATAGGGGTCCCAAACTGCAAGCCTGGCTTAATCAATTCGGATGTCATCATACCAGCAAGGGTGGGATCTGTATGGGTGGGTTAGATAAAAAGTAATATCCGGAAACTGTAGCAGAATAAAATCATCACAGAAGCACATTTGGGGGGTAAATCCTTTCTTTATAACTCGATATGCATGGGTGCAGACCAACAGGCCGGGCTTATGAGGGCGGACCTCACTGGGCTGGCGTACATGTATGCACAACCTATTTACAAAAATAAGAAACCTTAACCCCTCAGACTTGCTCCTATGGATAGAACTTACAGAGATGCTCTATGTTCCAGGGGTTGGGAAGAGGCACTCCTTCAGTTGTGGCAAGGCGGACACACCAGGGTCGGCATACTTCCGTCACCTTGAAGGGTCCTTCCCAACTGGGGGAGAGTTTGTGGAGCCCTTCTCGGTTCAGTACTCGCCTTTGGACTAGGTTCCCAACCCCGAGCTCCCTACTATGCACGAACCGTTGATGGTAGCGCCTGAGCACTTGGTTGTACCGTGCATTTCGGATTGCTGCTTGCCATCTGCGCTCGTCGATGAAGTCCACGTCCTCACGCCGTAGCTGTTCTTGCATAGACTCATCAAACGACTGGACCCGTGGGGAGCCCATAAGGATTTCTGGGGGAAGGCAGGATTCTGCCTCGTAGACCAGGAAAAACGGGGTCTCCCCGGTAGCTCGGCTGGGTGTGGTCCGGTTCCCCCATAGCACAGACGTAAGCTCACTGACCCAATTTGCACCATGCTTTTTCAAGCAGTCGTAGGTGCGTGTCTTGAGTCCCCTGAGGATTTCTATGTTTGCCCTCTCCACTTGGCTGTTGCTCCTTGGATGAGCCATGGATGCAAAGCAAAGTTGGGTGCCGATGTCCTCGCAATACTCCTGGAAGATCCGACTTGTAAACTAGGTCTCGTTGTCCGTAATGATACGGCTTGGGACCCCAAATCTACAGACGATCGATTTGAGGAAAGCGACAGCAGCACCCTGGGTGATATTGACCACAGGGGTGGCTTCTGGCCACTTTGTGAACTTGTCGATGGCGACGAAGAGGAACCGGTACCCGCCGACGGCCCTGGGGAATGGTCCCAAGATATCCACCCCGCATACGGCGAATGGCCAGGAGGGTGGAATCATCTGTAGAGCCTGAGCTAGTGTGTGTATCTGCGTTGCGTGGAACTAGCACGCCTTGCAGGACTTTACCATCTCAGTTGCATCCTGGAGAGCGGTTGGCTAGTAAAAGCCATGCCGGAAGGCCTTACCGACCAGCGTGCGGGATGATGAATGACTTCCGCACTCTCCTCCATGGATCTCCGTGAGCAACTCACGGCCCTCCTCCTGGGTAATGCACCGCATGAGAATGCCATTGGCGGCACGACGGTAGAGATCCCCTTCCACCACCACGTAGCGTTTAGCCAACCGCACTATGCGCTCTGCGAACACATGGTCTTCAGGAAGGATATTTTCCTTCAGGCAGTCCCGGATCTCGGAGATCCATGCATCGGGACCACTCTGAGATATTGGCTGTGGCGCTAAGGGACTGGCAGGATCTCCTATAGCACACACAGTCCTCGGTGGGTTCTGTAGATGGGACGCCACCGGGACCGCTAGCTTCGAGGTGCTAGTCTCGCCCCCTTCGCCCAGTTCGGCTGGCTGGGCGGTGGGTCTCAGCAGCCGTCTTTCGAAGACGCCCTTGGGCACGGGTAGGGATGGCAGCGGGTCGGGTTGTGTTCGGGTCTGATAATACCCGACCCGGTATCATACCCGACCCTTATACAAATATCCATACCCACCAAGTCAATCGGGTAAAAAAATGGACCCGTACCCGTACCCACCGGGTATCCGTCGGGTATCGGGTATCCGGTGGATATGGTACTGTAAAGTATAAATATGTATTCAAATTGATGAACAACACAGTTTATGATACATGGGAGTTAATAAACAACATCACAACATGTGAAATATATAAGCAACATCACCAATTTACAAACAGTCGCAGCTTGGGGACGGTCGCAGCTTGGGGACGCCGCAGGTTGGGGACGCCGCAGGTTGAGGACGGTCGCAGTCGCAGCTTGGGGACGGTCGCCGGTCGCAGCCGTGCAGCGCAGGCGTAGCTCGAGTGCTCGACCGCTCGGGTCAGCGTCGCAGGCTCGCAGCGGGCAGAAGACTGGGAGCCGTCCTGGCGGGCGGAGGCAGACAGGCAACAGGCCAACAGCGGACTGGGCGACTGGCTGCTGGGCGGGGGCGCGGGGCTGGGGCCTGGCCGCCGCCTGGGAGTGGCGGATGGGGGTCTGGCCGCCGCCTGTGAGCCTGGGACTGCCGCGTGCCGGCGTGGTCACGTGGGGCGCTGCCGCTCTGGGGTCCTGGCGGCTGGGGTGGGCGGCCGGGACGGTAGCTCGGGAAGGGAAGTAGTGAATTTAGGGAGTTAGGGTTAGCTTAGCTGGTTGCTGATTTAGCCTTTGGGCAGTTGGGCTTCTTTTCTTTGCTTCATGGGCCACAAAAACACAATTCGGGTATCCAGTGGATATCCATGGGTAAAACATACTATCCGTACCCTACCCGACGTATTTCGGGTACCCGACCCGATTGTATCCACGGGTAAGATTTCAAACCCGAATCCATGTCCACCGGGTACGAAACCCGTGGGTATCCATACCCACGGGTCCAATTGCCATCCCTAGGCACGGGTGCCCAAGTTGATGCCCTCATGGAGAGGTCATCTGCCGCCGAGTTGTCAGCCCGAGGAACGTGTTGCAGTTCTAGGGCAGTGAAGTCCTTTTCCAGCTTCCTCACGTGAAGAAGGTACGCTGCGAGCCTGGGCTCGTTGCAGCTACACTCCTCACAGACTTGCTTGATGATCACCTGGGAGTCCCCCTTTATGAGGAGCTGTCAGATCCCCAGGAATAGGGCGACCGACAAGCCAAAGATCAATGCTTCGTACTCTACCATATTGTTGGTGGCCTTGAACTCAAGGTGCACCATGTACTTCACTTGATCTCTGTTGGGGTCGATGAGGACCACCCTAGCTCTACCAACTTGTTTACGGCCGGATCTGTCGAAGAAGAGCGTCTAGTGGGGCTCGGTGAAGACCGAACCCCTGGGCTCTGCAGGTGTGGGGTTCGAATCGGGATCCGGATCCCCAGGAGCGCTCGGGGGAGGTGTCCACTCCACAATGAAATCAGCTAGGACCTGGCTCTTGACAGCGTAGCGAGGCTAGAAGTCTAGCTGGAACTCAGCGAGCTCCGCTCCCACTTGGCGATGTTGCCTGTGGCATTAGAGTTGTGGAGGATGGCCCTTAACAGAAAGGAGGTCACCACCACGACCCTGTGTGCCTAGAAATAGTGGCGCAACTTCCTGGACGCAACAAGCACAACAAAGAGGAGTTTGTGCGTCTCATGGTACCTAGTCTTTGCCTCGTGGAGGACCTCGCTGATGTAGTAGACCAGCCTCTGAACGGTCCGGACCCTAGCAGCTGGTCCTGAGTCCTCAGGTTCCAGGCCTTCTTGTGTTGTCCTTTCAACGACCAGCACCATGCTCACCGCTTCCGCAGCCTCCGCGATGTATAAATACAACGACTCCCCAGGCTCTGGGGCTACCAGTATTGGTACGGACACCAGGCGCTGCTTCAACTCTTGGAAGGCTTGTTCTGCCTCTTCGGTCCAAGAGAATGGGCCGGAGTTCCGCAACAGCTTGAAGAAGGGTAGCGCCCTCTCAGCCAGCCTTGAAATGAAGCAGCTAAGGGCGGCTAATGACCCCCATAAGCTTCTGGACGTCCTTGATACGGGTCGGAGGCCTCATTGCCTCAATCGCCTTGGTTTTCTCTGGGTTTGCTTCAATGCCCCGGTATGAAACCAGGAACCCAGCAACTTCCCTGCGAAGACCCAAAGACGCACATGTTCGGGTTCAGCTTTGTGCGGGTTGCCCGCAGCCTGTCGAAGACCAGGGTCAAGTCTTCCACTAAGGTCGACCCTCTCTTAGTCTTGACTACGATGTCATCGACGTATACTTCCACCTTGTCCCTAATCAGGTCCCCGAAAGTCTAACTCATCGCCCGCACAAATGTTGGCAATGCGTTTTTTAGACCGTAGGGCATAACAACATAGCAGTAAAGCCCATCCACTGTTACAAAAGAGGTGTGCTTCCTATCTTTCCTAGACATCTGGATTTGATGGAAACCAGAATAAGCATCTAAGAAAGACAAAAGGTCACACCCGGAGGTAGATCCACGATTTGATCTATTCGCGGAAGTGGATACAGGTCCTTGGGACAAGCCTTATTAAGGCTGGTGTAGTCGATGCACATCCGAAGCTTCCCATTCGCCTTGGGGATGATGACTGGGTTGGCCAGCCACACTGGGTGATGAACCTCTTCGATGAAGCCGACGTCTAGCAGCTTCCGGACCTCCTTTCGGATGAAGTCCTTCTGCTCGACGGACTGTTTGCGAGGCTTCTGACTCACCAGCTTGGCGTCAGGGTTGATCTTCAGATGGTGCTCGATCACCTCCCTAGGGACCCCAGGCATCTGCGACGGCTCCCATGCGAACACGTCGGCATTTGCTTCGAGGAAGGCGACGAGCACGAGTTCCTATTTTTCCTCCAGATCACCCGCAATGCGAGTGGTCTAGGAGGAACCCGCGTTGAGCTGGACGGCCTTGACGGGGACTTCGTCCGCTCCCGATGGCCGCACCTTCGGCACCTTGGTAGGCGCCTTGGTTCCAGAGGTCGAGGGGTTCCTCCCTCCGTCATCCGGGCGAGCAGTTTCCGCCGCCAGGGCATGCAGCTTCTCCACAGCCGCAAGCGTAGCGGCGCGGTCGCCCCGCACGGTGAGGACCCCGGCCAGAGATGGCATCTTGAGGACCAAAAACCCGTAACGGGCAATGGCCATGAACCGGTACAGGGCCGGCCTGCCGATGATGGTGTTGAAGGGGAGATTAACCTCCGCGCCGTCGAACTAGATGTTCTTCGTGCGGAAGTTCTCCTCGGTCCTGAATGTTACCGGGAGTGCGATGCTCCCAAGTGGATACACCAGCTATGGGCCCACTCTAGAGAATGGGCGAGAGGGTCCCAGCCGGGACCCTGGGATCTGCAGCTGCTTGAATGCAGCATGACTGATGACGTTGAGGTCGGCCCCTCCGTCAATCAGAACATGGTGCAGCCGCATGTTGGCGATGACAGGGGCAGTGATGAGCGGTAGTACACCAGCCCCTCCCATGTTTTCGGGGCAGTCGGATGCCCTGAAGGAGATAGTGGTGCTCCTCCACCGCTGATGTGGAGCAGCCTTCGGGACCCCCGGGATCGTCGAAAGGACCTCTCGGCGCAGGGACTTGACATTCCTGCGGGAGGTGAGCTCCCAGCTCCCGCCGTACATCACATGCAGCTTCTTGCGACGGTCACCGTCGTCACCAGAGTCAGAGTCTCCAGTGAAGACGTCCTTGAGGACCCCCTCGGGTGACTGATACCCGAGTTCTCGTTCCCCTGTGGCCACATCACCGTCGTCGACCCTCTCCTTGCCAGGCCTACGATGGGGTGGGGAGCCATCCTTGGAGGTCTGCTCGCACTGTCCGCTGACGCGCTTCGCGAGCTTGATGATCTCGCGGCACTCCGAGGCGCTGTGGCGACTGTTGGGGTGCATAGGGCATGTGCCGTTGTTGCCTCCCTGTGGCCGGGGGCGCTTGTTGCGCTTGCGCCGGCCCCCAGTCGCAGCTGTGACGATCGGAGCGGCAGACTGCGGCTTCTCGTGGCCGCGGTTCTTCTTCTTCTTCTTTTTGCCGTCCTGGATTACGGCACCCGAGCCACCCGTCTGGGCAACCCCGGTCTGTGGTGCCGAGTGCCATGCACGACCCTCGGCAGCTCTTGCACACTTGTCAGCAAAAGCGAAGAGTGTGGTGACAGTCTCCATGTCATGCGTGGCCAACTTCTCCAACATCTTTTCATCACGTACTCCCTGGCGGAAAGCGGTGATGATGGAAGCATCGGAAATACGAGGTATAGTGCCTCATACCTTGGTGAAGCGGGAGATAAACGCCCGGAGAGTTTCCCCGAGCTCCTGCCTCACTGCGTGGAGGTGGGCCTCCACGCCATGCTGCTGATAAGCGCTGGCGAAGTTCGTTGTGAACCGCGCTAGGAGTAGATCGATCTCGGGGTAAGGTTCATGAGCCAAGTTTGGGCTGGCCCAGACAAGGCTACATGGAAATAGGTTGCCATTACAGCAGTGTCTCCACCTGCTGTCGTAATGGCGGTGACGTATACCTGCAAGAATTCCGACGGGTTAGACGTACCGTCGTACTTCTCTGGCAGGTGTGGCCGGAACTTGGATGGCCAATTCGCCGCACGGAGATGATCCGCCAGCGCGGCGCAGCCCACGCCGGCCAATGGGACACCCGCCTGGATCCGGGCGCCCGTTGGAGTCTGCGGTGCAACCGCAACGAAGTCGTAGTCGAGGTTGCGACCCTCGACGTTCTGTCGGCACTCACGCGCCCTCTCTAGAGAGACGCGGGCATCCTCGCCCGCACGCCTGCGGTTGAGTTCTGCCCGCAGGTCATTAGACCTCTCCAGAGAGACTAGAGCATCCTCTCTCGCACGCCTGCGGTTGAGCTCCGCCCGTAGATCCTCAGTCGGTGCGGCCCTCACTGAGGGTGAGCGCACTGATGCCGACACCTCATGTTGACGCCAGGACGACCGAGGCCTGGGCCTGGCTGAGCCAGAATGCGCCATGCCGAGCAGACGGTCGACATCGTCATGCCGCTGCTTTATGGCCCCCGACGAGGCCATGGAGCTAGGAGGGTGGCACAACAATTCCCTGGCTGCGAACAACACCCCAGGCGCAGCCCTTGACGCCCTGGACGTCTGCGTAGGAGTGTGCTGCCGTGCAGAGTGCACAGCAGCAGCACCAGGCGCAGGGCGGTTGGTGGCCCGAGGTGTGGAAGACGCAGCCTCTTCCTCCACCGGGAAGTCCTCAGGCAGGAAATCATGGTGCTCGACGATCTGAACCATGGTGTCGAGCAGGAAAACAAGCAAAAACCTAAGGCCAAAACCCCCTACCTGGCGCGCCAAATGTCGGAGAGGAATTTTTTCGGCCGGGTGGCAGAACGCACCCGCCCTAAATCCTAAGATGAGGAGGGGGCCTAAGCGTTTTGCCTGCTAGATGGATTCAGATGAACACAAGAACACACAAGGGTTTAGAGTGGTTCAGGCCGCCGGAGCATAATACCCTACTCCACTGTCCGTGTATTGTATGAGAGTCTGAGTGAATCTGTGAGCTTGGGTCTAAGTCAGTCTGCTTTGTAACATCGTGTGCCCTCCATTTTATAGCTCAAGTGGCACGTACAAGGGTGCTAAGCCCCAACATGTGGGCCCAGGGGCAAAATGGAAGGAAGTAACTAATGTCTGTAACGCCTATGGCGATCTCCGAGCGCCATAATGTCCGTAGTCCATACGATATTGATATGTCGCGGCTGCTTCCTCGGTAACGCGCGAGTGATGATGAGCATAGTGTACGCTGCAGCACGGGCGTACTGCCTGCTAGTGGAATGGACAGGCACGCCGCCTGCGGGATGGCCTGGTCGCCGCCCATCAGCGGAGTGGACATGGCTCATTAAATGCTGAGGTGGCACATCGCCTGCCAGTGGAATGGACAGGGCTCATTAAATGCCAAGGCGGCACATCACCTGCCAGTGGGATGGACAGGCGGCGCGTCTTATCCGCAATAAATGCAGAGGCCGCGTGGCCCAGAGGCCTTACGTCAGGCTCCGCTCGCTGGCTCATGTCATGGGTAGTAGGCCACGTGGCAGCATCAGGGCTTCGCCTAAGCGGGGAGCAGAAGCGTACATGGTAAGGCCCAGAGACTTGTCGGCTCCGGACCACCGCCTGGCCTTGATTAAGGCCTGGGTATTCTTTGTCCCAAAACCCCAGGACCCTGCTGAGAGTGGCCCGGACCCCACACAGAGGGGTCTGGACCCCATCCTAGGGGTCTGGTTTGCGCCCGCGGAGGTCCTGGACCTTACCCGGAGGTCCGGTCCGCATATATAGGGGTCCGACACCTTCCCATGAGGGTCCGGACCCACTGTTGATACCTTAGGGTATATCGTCTTCTCTGGCCACGTGGCGGCCCCGGAGCCGTCCACGTGGTGAGGTCGGGTGTTGTTTACCACGCGACTAAAGATAGCCGCGCGGGTACCGCATCTTCATATTGTAGTAAGGGGTACCCCTGTTTCAGGGTACCGACAAGTCCTGATCACATATCATTTGATTGGCTAGCTGGATGAGCGTAGCGTGGCTCATGTGCGCTTGGCGCGTCGGAAACAAGATTTATGTGTGTATCTGTGCATGCAGTTAGAAGAACTATTTCTAGTTTACGCTGCAGCTGCTAGTGCAGTCTCTGGCCTCGTGTATACAAGAAACCAAACATTGTCTGTCACTTGGTCAACTGTCACACCCGGGTTTCAGGGGTACCAAGACCCAGGCGCGAACATAATCACCAAGTGTGCTAGGACCAAGTCTTACATATATGATGACTCATGGTACAGAAACGAATGTCACAACATTAATATATAATAGAGTTCTATACAAAATAATTAAATAATTACATCATATGAAGACAACGATCCAACAACCAAAGTTGATTGGGAGACGATGGCCTAGACCTCTCACGAACTCATCACATTATCCTTCATGCGCCTCGTCCAGTGGTACCTGTCCTTGACTTGGGGGGATGTGAGTACAACGAGGGTGAGCTCACATACGTTAATCGTTCAACAAGTTGTGGGGAATAATGTGCATAAACTCACCAAAGGTGGGAGCTCATGTGAAGTGTAAGGCTTACCGAAGAGTGATAGTCGCCTAGAGGGGGGGGTGAATAGGGCGAAACTGAAATTTACAAATATAAACACAACTACAAGCCGGGTTAGCGTTAGAAATAAAATCGAGTCCGCGAGAGAGGGCGCAAAACAAATCGCAAGCGAATAAGTAAGTGAGACACGCGGATTTGTTTTACCGAGGTTCGGTTCTCGCAAACCTACTCCCCGTTGAGGAGGCCACAAAGGTCGGGTCTCTTTCAACCCTTCCCTCTCTCAAACGGTCCCTCGGACCGAGTGAGCTTTTCTTCTTCTCAATCAAACGGGAACAAAACTTCCCCGCAAGGGCCACCACACAATTGGTGCCTCTTGCCTTGGTTACAATTGAGTTTTGATCACAAGAATAAGTGAGAAAGAAAGAAAGCGATCCAAGCGCAAGAGCTCAAAAGAACACGGCAAATCTCTCTCGCTAGTCACTAAAGGCTTGAGTGGAATTGGAGAGGATTTGATCTCTTTGGTGTGTCTAGAATTGAATGCTAGAGCTCTTGTAGTAGTTGGGAAGTGGAAAACTTGGATGCAATGAATGGAGGGGTGGTTGTGGTATTTATAGCCCCAACCACCAAAAGTGGTCGTTGGGAGGCTGTCTGTTCGATGGCGCACCGGACAGTCCGGTGCACACCGGACATGTCCGGTGCCCCCACCACGTCATCACTGTCGTTGGATTCTGACCGTTGGAGCTCCTGACTTGTGGGCCCGCCTGGGTGTCCGGTGCACACCAGACATGCACTGTTCCTTGTCCGGTGTGCCAGTATGGGCGCGCCTGACTTCTGCGCGCGCTGCGCGCGCATTTAATGCGCCGCAGGTAGCCGTTGGCGCCGACTAGCCGTTGCTCCGGAGTTGCACCGGACAGTCCGGTGCACACCGGACATGTCCGGTGAATTTTAGCGGACAGGCCGTTGGAGTTTCCCGAAGCTGGCGAGTTCCTGAGGCCGCTCCTCCTTGGCGCACCGGACACTGTCCGGTGTACACCGGACAGTCCAGTGAATTATAGCGCGAGTGCCTCTGGAAATTCCCGAAGGTGGCGAGTTGGAGTTGGAGTCCTCTGGTGCACCGGACACTGTCCGGTGCTCCCACACCAGAGGGCCTTCGGTTGCCACTTTGCTCCTTTGTTGAATCCAAAACTTGGCCTTTTTATTGGCTGAGTGTGAACCTTTTACACCTGTATAATCTATACACTTGGGCAAACTAGTTAGTCCAATTGTTTGTGTTGGGCAATTCAACCACCAAAATTAATTAGGGACTAGATGTAAGCCTAATTCCCTTTCAATCTCCCCCTTTTTGGTGATTGATGCCAACACAAACCAAAGCAAATATAGAAGTGCATAATTGAGCTAGTTTGCATAATGTAAGTGTAAAGGTTGCTTGGAATTGAGCCAATATAAATACTTACAAGATATGCATGGATTGTTTCTTTCTTATATAACATTTTGGACCACGCTTGCACCACATGTTTTGTTTTTGCAAATTCTTTAGTAAATCCATTTCAAAGATCTTTTGCAAATAGTCAAAGGTAAATGAATAAGATTTTGCAAAGCATTTTCAAGATTTGAAATTTTCTCCCCCTATTTCAAATGCTTTTCGTTTGACTAAACAAAACTCCCCCTAAATGAGATCCTCCTCTTAGTGTTCAAGAGGGTTTTGATAAATCATTTTTGAAATACTATTTTCTCCCCCTTTTGAACACAATAGGATACTAATTGATAAAATTCTTCGAAAACACGAAGTTTTTGAAATAGGTGGTGGTGCGGTCCTTTTGCTTTGGGCTCTTACTTTCTCCCCATTTGGCATGAATCGCCAAAAACGGAATCATTAGAGCCCTCAAAGTGCTATCTTACCCTTTGGTCATAAATAAATGAGTTAAGATTATACCAAAGACGAAGTCCTTTTGCTTGGTGCTCATGTTTTCTCCCCCTAGAACGGAGAGTTGCTTGGAGCGACGGCGAAGGATGAGTTATGTAGTGGAAGCCTTTGTCTTCGCCGAAGACTCCAATTCCCTTTCAATACACCTATGACTTGGTTTGAAATAGACTTGAAAACACATTAGTCATAGCATATGAAAGAGATATGATCAAAGGTATACAAATGAGCTATGAGTGCAAGTTAACAAAAGAAATTCCTAGAATCAAGAATATTTAGCTCATGCCTAAGTTTGTTAAAAGATTGTTCATCAAGAGGCTTGGTAAAGATATCGGCTAATTGATCTTTAGTATTAATGTATGAAATCTCGATATCTCCCTTTTGTTGGTGATCCCTAAGAAAGTGATACCGAATGGCTATGTGCTTAGTGCGGCTATGCTCGACGGGATTGTCGGCCATTTTGATTGCACTCTCATTATCACATAGCAAAGGGACTTTGGTTAATTTGTAACCGTAGTCCCGCAGGGTTTGCCTCATCCAAAGCAATTGCGCGCAACAATGGCCTGCGACAATATACTCGGCTTCGGCGGTGGAAAGAGCGATCGAATTTTGCTTCTTTGAAGCCCAAGACACCAAGGATCTTCCCAAGAACTGGCAAGTCCCCGATGTGCTCTTCCTATTGATTTTACACCCCGCCCAATCGGCATCCGAATAACCAATTAAATCAAATGTGGATCCCCTAGGATACCAAAGCCCAAACTTAGGAGTATAAGCCAAATATCTCAAGATTCGTTTCACGGCCGTAAGGTGAGCTTCCTTAGGGTCGGCTTGGAATCTTGCACACATGCATACGGAGAGCATAATATCCGGTCGAGATGCACAAAGGTAAAGTAATGGACCTATCATCGACCGGTATACCTTTTGATCCACGGACTTACCTCCCGTGTCGAGGTCGAGATGCCCATTAGTTCCCATGGGTGTCTTGATGGGTTTGGCATCCTTCATCCCAAACTTGGCTAGAATGTCTTGAGTGTACTTCGTTTGGCTGATGAAGGTGCCCTCTTGGAGTTGTTTGACTTGGAATCCTAGAAAATACTTCAACTCTCCCATCATTGACATCTCGAATTTCTGTGTCATGATCCTACTAAACTCTTCACATGTAGACTCGTTAGTAGACCCAAATATAATATCATCAACATAAATTTGGCATACAAACAAGTCATTTTCAAGAGTTTTAGTAAAGAGTGTAGGATCGGCCTTTCCGACTTTGAAGCCATTAGCAATAAGGAAATCTCTAAGGCATTCATACCATGCTCTTGGGGCTTGCTTGAGCCCGTAAAGCGCCTTAGAGAGCTTATAGACATGGTTAGGGTACTCACTGTCTTCAAAGCCGGGAGGTTGCTCAACATAGACCTCTTCCTTGATTGGTCCATTGAGGAAGGCACTTTTCACGTCCATTTGATAAAGCTTAAAGCCATGGTAAGTAGCATAGGCCAATAATATACGAATTGACTCAAGCCTAGCTACGGGTGCATAGGTTTCACCGAAATCCAAACCTTCGACTTGGGAGTATCCCTTGGCCACAAGTCGAGCTTTGTTCCTTGTCACCACACCATGCTCATCTTGCTTGTTGCGGAAGACCCATTTGGTCCCTACAACATTTTGGTTAGGACGTGGAACTAAATGCCATACCTCATTCCTAGTGAAGTTGTTGAGCTCCTCTTGCATCGCCACCACCCAATCCGAATCTTGTAGTGCTTCCTCTACCCTGTGTGGCTCAATAGAGGAAACAAACGAGTAATGTTCACAAAAATGTGCAACACGAGATCTAGTGGTTACCCCCTTATGAATGTTGCCGAGGATGGTGTCGACGGGGTGATCTTGTTGGATTGCTTGGTGGACTCTTGGGTGTGGCGGTCTTTGCTCTTCATCCTCCTTGTCTTCCTCATTTGCATCTCCCCCTTGATCATTGCCATCATCTTGAGGTGGCTCATTTGCTTGATCTTCTACTTCATCAACTTGAGTCTCATCCTCATTTTGAGTCGGTGGAGATGCTTGCATGGAGGAGGATGGTTGATCTTGTGCATTTGGAGGCTCTTCGGATTCCTTAGGACACACATCCCCAATGGACATGTTCCTTAGCGCGATGCATGGAGCCTCTTCTTCACCTATCTCATCAGGATCAACTTGCTCTACTTGAGAGCCGTTAGTCTCATCAAACACAACGTCACATGAGACTTCAACTAGTCCAGTGGACTTGTTAAAGACCCTATATGCCCTTGTGTTTGAGTCATAACCAAGTAAAAAGCCTTCTACAGTCTTAGGAGCAAATTTAGATTTTCTACCTCTTTTAACAAGAATAAAGCATTTGCTACCATAGACTCTAAAATATGAAATATTGGGCTTTTTACCGGTTAGGAGTTCGTATGATGTCTTCTTGAGGATTCGGTGTAGATATAATCGGTTGATGGCGTAGCAAGCGGTGTTGACCGCCTCGGCCCAAAACCGATCCGAAGTCTTGTACTCATCAAGCATGGTCCTTGCCATGTCTAATAGAGTTCTATTCTTCCTCTCCACTACACCATTTTGTTGTGGCGTGTAGGGAGAAGAGAACTCATGCTTGATGCCCTCCTCCTCAAGGAAGCCTTCAATTTGAGAGTTCTTGAACTCCGTCCCGTTGTCGCTTCTTATTTTCTTGATCCTTAAGCCGAACTCATTTTGAGCCCGTCTCAAGAATCCCTTTAAGATCTCTTGGGTTTGAGATTTTTCCTGCAAAAAGAATACCCAAGTGAAGCGAGAATAATCATCCACAATAACTAGACAGTACTTACTCCCGCCGATGCTTATATAAGCAATCGGGCCGAATAGATCCATGTGCAGGAGCTCTAGTGGCCTGTCGGTCGTCATTATGTTCTTATGCGGATGATGAGAGCCAACTTGCTTCCCTGCTTGACATGCGCTACAAATCCTGTCTTTCTCAAAATGAACATTTGTTAATCCTAAAATGTGTTCTCCCTTTAGAAGTTTGTGAAGATTCTTCATCCCAACATGTGCTAGTCGGCGATGCCAGAGCCAGCCCATGTTAGTCTTAGCGATTAAGCAAGTGTCGAGTTCAGCTCTATCAAAATCTACCAAGTATAGCTGACCCTCTAACACTCCCTTAAATGCTATTGAATCATCACTTCTTCTAAAGACAGTGACACCAATATCAGTAAAAAGACAGTTGTAGCCCATTTGACATAATTGAGATACAGAAAGCAAGTTGTAATCTAAAGAATCTACAAGAAAAACATTAGAAATGGAATGGTCAGGAGATATAGCTATTTTACCAAGACCTTTGACCAAACCTTGATTTCCATCCCCGAATGTGATAGCTCGTTGGGGATCTTGGTTTTTCTCGTAGGAGGAGAACATCTTCTTCTCCCCTGTCATGTGGTTCGTGCACCCGCTGTCGAGTATCCAACTTGAGCCCCCGGATGCATAAACCTACAAAACAAGTTTAGTTCTTGACTTTAGGTACCCAAATGGTTTTGGGTCCTTTGGCATTAGACACAAGAACTTTGGGTACCCAAACACAAGTCTTTGACCCCTTGTGCTTGCCCCCAACATATTTGGCAACTACCTTGCCGGATTTGTTAGTCAAAACATAAGATGCATCAAAAGTTTTAAATGAAATATTATGATCATTTGATGCACTAGGAGTTTTCTTTCTAGGCAACTTAGCACGGGTTGGTTGCCTAGAGCTAGATGTCTCACCCTTATACATGAAAGCATGATTAGGGCCAGAGTGAGACTTCCTAGAATAAATTCTCCTAATTTTGCTCTCGGGATAACCGGCAGGGTATAAAATGTAACCCTCGTTATCCTGAGGCATGGGAGCCTTGCCCTTAACAAAGTTAGACAATATTTTAGGAGGGGCACTAAGTTTGACATTGTCTCCCCTTTTGAAGCCAATACCATCCTTGATGCCCGGGCGCCTCCCACTATAGAGCATACTTCTAGCAAATTTAAATTTTTCATTTTCTAAGTTATGCTCGGCAATTTTAGCATCTAATTTTGCTATATGATCATTTTGTTGTTTAATTAAAGCCATGTGATCATGTATAGCATCAATGTTAACATCTCTACATCTAGTACAAATAGATACATGCTCAACACTAGATGTAGAGGGTTTGCAAGATTTTAATTCTACGACCTTAGCATGTAACATGTCATTCTTAGTTCTAAGGTCGGAAATAGTAGCATCGCAAACATCAAAATCTTTAGCCTTAGCAAGCAATTTTTCATTTTCAATTCTAAGGCTAGCAAGAGAAATGTTTAATTCTTCAATCCTAGCAAGCAAATCATCATCATTTTCTTTAGGATTGGGAATTGAAACATTACAAACATGTGAATCAACCTTAGCATTTTAACTAGCATTTTCATGTCTAAGGTTGTCAATCATCTCACGGCAAGTGCTTAGCTCACTAGATAGTTTTTGACATTTTTCTACTTCTAGAGCATAAGCATTTTTAACCTTAACATGTTTCTTATTTTCTTTAATTAGACAGTCCTCTTGGGAATCCAAAAGGTCATCCTTTTCATGAATAGCACTTATTAATTCATTTAATTTTTCTTTTTGTTCCATGTTAAGATTGGCAAAAAGGGTACGCAAGTTATCCTCCTCATCACTAGCATTTTCATCACAAGAGGTTTCATATTTAGTGGAGGATCTTGATTTTACCTTCTTCCTTTTGCCGTCCTTTGCCATGAGGCACTTGTGGCCGACGTTGGGGAAGAGAAGTCCCTTGGTGACGGCGATGTTGGCAGCGTCCTCGTCGTCGGAGGAGTCGCTAGAGCTTTCGACGGAGTCCCACTCCCGACAAACATGGGCATCGCCGCCCTTCTTCTTGTAGTACCTCTTCTTCTCCTTTCTTCTCCCCTTCTTGTCGTCGTCGCCTCGGTCACTGTCACTTGATATAGGACATTTAGCAATAAAATGACCGGGCTTACCACATTTGTAGCAAACCTTCTTGGAGCGGGACTTGTAGTCTTTCCCCCTCCTTTGTTTGAGGATTTGGCGGAAGCTCTTGATGACGAGCGTCATCTCCTCATTGTCAAGCTTGGAGGCGTCGATTGGTTGTCTACTTGGTGTAGACTCCTCCTTCTTCTCTTCCGTCGCCTTAAATGCGACGGGTTGAGCTTCGGATGTAGATGGATCATCAAGCTCGTTGATTTTCCTCGAGCCTTCGATCATGCACTCAAAACTTACAAAATGCCCGATTACTTCCTCGGGGGTCATTTTAGTATATCTAGGATTACCACGAATTAATTGAACTTGAGTAGGGTTAAGGAAAATAAGAGATCTTAGAATAACCTTAACCACTTCATGGTCATCCCACTTTACGCTCCCGAGGTTGCGCACTTGGTTCACCAAGGTCTTGAGCCGGTTGTACATGTGTTGCGGCTCCTCCCCTTTGCGAAGCCGGAACCGACTGAGCTCCCCCTCGATCGTTTCCCGCTTGGTGATCTTGGTGAGCTCGTATCCCTCGTGCGCGGTTTTGAGCACATCCCAAACCTCCTTGGCACTCTTCAACCCTTGTACTTTGTTATACTCCTCTCTACTTAGTGAGGCGAGGAGTATTGTTGTCGCTTGAGAGTTGAAGTGCTCGATTTGGGCCACCTCATCCTCATCATAGTCTTTATCCCCTACGGATGGTACCTGTGCACCAAACTCAACAACATCCCATATACTTTTGTGGAGTGAGGTTAGATGAAATCGCATTAAATCACTCCACCTAGCATAATCTTCACCATCAAAAGTTGGTGGTTTGCCTAATGGGACGGAAAGTAAAGGTGCATGTTTAGAAATGCGAGGGTAGTGTAGGGGGATCTTACTAAACTTCTTACGCCCTTGGCGTTTAGAAGTTACGGAGGGCGCATCGGAGCCGGAGGTCGATGTCGATGAAGTGTCGGTCTCGTAGTAGACCACTTTCCTCATCCTCTTTGGCTTGTCCTCACTCCGATGCGACTTGTGGGAGGAAGATTTTTCCTTCTTCTCTTTGTGGTGAGAAGAAGGTTTCTTCTCCTTCCCTTTGTTGGAGGAGCTCTTCTTCTTCTCCCTCCTCTTGGTGTGGGACTCTTCCGATGAAGTGCTCCCGTGGCTTGTAGTGGGCTTTTCGCCGGTCTCCATCTCCTTCTTGGCGTGATCTCCCGACATCACTTCGAGCGGTTAGGCTCTAATGAAGCACCGGCCTCTGATACCAATTGATAGTCGCCTGGAGGGGGGGGGGGTGAATAGGGCGAAACTGAAATTTACAAATATAAACACAACTACAAGCCGGGTTAGCGTTAGAAATAAAATCGAGTCCGCGAGAGAGGGCGCAAAACAAATCGCAAGCGAATAAGTAAGTGAGACACGCGGATTTGTTTTACCGAGGTTCGGTTCTCGCAAACCTACTCCCCGTTGAGGAGGCCACAAAGGCCGGGTCTCTTTCAACCCTTCCCTCTCTCAAACGGTCCCTCGGACCGAGTGAGCTTTTCTTCTTCTCAATCAAACGGGAACAAAACTTCCCCGCAAGGGCCACCACACAATTGGTGCCTCTTGCCTTGGTTACAATTGAGTTTTGATCACAAGAATAAGTGAGAAAGAAAGAAAGCGATCCAAGCGCAAGAGCTCAAAAGAACACGGCAAATCTCTCTCGCTAGTCACTAAAGGCTTGAGTGGAATTGGAGAGGATTTGATCTCTTTGGTGTGTCTAGAATTGAATGCTAGAGCTCTTGTAGTAGTTGGGAAGTGGATAACTTGGATGCAATGAATGGAGGGGTGGTTGTGGTATTTATAGCCCCAACCACCAAAAGTGGCCGTTGGGAGGCTGTCTGTTCGATGGCGCACCGGACAGTCCGGTGCACACCGGACATGTCCGGTGCCCCCGCCACGTCATCACTGCCGTTGGATTCTGACCGTTGGAGCTCCTGACTTGTGGGCCCGCCTGGGTGTCCGGTGCACACCGGACATGCACTGTTCCTTGTCCGGTGTGCCAGTATGGGCGCGCCTGACTTCTGCGCGCGCTGCGCGCGCATTTAATGCGCCGCAGGTAGCCGTTGGCGCCGACTAGCCGTTGCTCCGGAGTTGCACCGGACAGTCCGGTGCACACCGGACATGTCCGGTGAATTTTAGCGGACAGACCGTTGGAGTTTCCCGAAGCTGGCGAGTTCCTGAGGCCGCTCCTCCTTGGCGCACCGGACACTGTCCGGTGTACACCGGACAGTCCGGTGAATTATAGCGCGAGTGCCTCTGGAAATTCCCGAAGGTGGCGAGTTCGAGTTGGAGTCCTCTGGTGCACCGGACACTGTCCGGTGGTGCACCGGACATTGTCCGGTGTACACCGGACAGTCCGGTGCTCCCACACCAGAGGGCCTTCGGTTGCCACTTTGCTCCTTTGTTGAATCCAAAACTTGGCCTTTTTATTGGCTGAGTGTGAACCTTTTACACCTGTATAATCTATACACTTGGGCAAACTAGTTAGTCCAATTGTTTGTGTTGGGCAATTCAACCACCAAAATTAATTAGGGACTAGATGTAAGCCTAATTCCCTTTCAAAGAGGATGGTTAAAGTTGAGCATTGCTTTTAAAGTTGGTCAAAATTTTATTAGCAGTTACTATGTATAAGTAGATACCAACCCAATTAAACAAGAGATCAATATTAATAAAAACACCCACGATGCAATGCATATGGCAGATTAAGTTTAGTTCCATAAATTAATCATGTGAGTGTCCGAGCCGCTCATGACCGTGAGCACGACTGATATACCAGTTTTACACTCCACAGAGGTTGCACATCTTTACCCACAAGTCGTGTTACCCATTTGCCACGGGGTTGTACGGACCCCATACACCTCTACCAAGGAAGCGAGGCAGGGTAGCACTACGAGGCTTTTCCAAAGTTCCACAAGATCGAGAAAACCCGCTACGGATTTAGGAAGAAGGAAGCATAGGAATCCCTCGTCTGAAAATCTCTATAGACAGTTCGACCCGAGGACCTCCCTATACTTTGCAACGACGCCTCTCCACTTGCCCCTATCCGGGTAAGGTAATCTCTCCCTACCTTTCCTAATTACTTGGCCAAGGTCGACCCATTCCACCCTTGTGGTAGCACTGTTGTCCCAGGTGGTTCTCTATGTTCCAATTAACAATATGATCTTATCATGAACAATAATTAAACAACAACATAATTAGAACATTATCATAATAAAACATTAGTTTTCCAAAATCAGATAGAGCAATAGCAAATCTATCCAATAGTTCATCTGTTTGCAAGGTGGGGGATAAACAATACTAGGGAAACCTATTAGGTTCTATCAAATTAACCTGATCATGTCATAGTGATTAACAACGAACATTATTAGGTAAGAATGAGTGATCAAGGACACAACTTGACCGAGATTCAAGATTTCCAGGCACCAGGATGATCCTCAAATTCTCGTAACCTCGCTGCTAATCATAGCAATACACACAAACATGTTATAGGCAAAATTAACATCACACCAAACATAAGCACAAACTGCATAATAATATTCTACGCGATGCTACGAGAGCGCGAGTTCGAGAACTACCAAAATCAGAGTTACGGTTACGGAGTTATGATTTACGGAAGATTTAAGTGTTGTATACAAAAGAAATTAAGTGCATAATTTCTACCTATGTTTCATAACAAAATAGAGTTACCAGATGAATAACAATATTAATATGAATTTATTGCAACTGGAATGGATTAATTTGGAGTTAAAATGAATTAAACAAGTTTCTGGATTTATTTTTGTACTAGAAATCATTTTCCTAAATTATTTTATTCCCTTTATTCGCTGAATGGACTGGGGACACTATTCTGTGGAAGATCACGAGCCAAGCTACAATTATTCTAGCACTATCTTTGACTGTGGGCTTATAACGAGAAAGGTCGAGGGCTCTTTTGAAAGAAGTGCACGACGAAGGGGGTAAGGAGCAACCAGAGCCGTTGGATCAGAAACACATTGCCCCAATTAGAATCGAACTGGTACGCTATCTGGGACGTCCGATCAGGGATCAACAGTTAACGTTTAATGAATGGCTTACCTAATGTACCCGTCCGATCGGGTATCGGCGGTCAGGATTGGCGAGCGAAGTGTTAAAATGTGATCGGATCCTGGCCACCGGATCCGCGATCCACGGCTAACACTCTCCCCTCACCTCACCCCGAACCGGTAAGCTGTCTCTAATCTAAACCGTACATGTGAGATCGACGGTCCGCACTCCCTCTTCTCCCCTTGGTCTCCAGGCAACAGCGCCACCACAACCCACAACGCATCCCTACCGGCGATGGCCATCCCGACACCCAATGCACAATATCCGAGTACTGAGGTGCACAAAACGTAGAGGAGTTGCACGTGAATCATAGGAAAGTATCCTCACCAGCGATGGAGGTGACAACAGACCAGACCATGATGAAGAGCGGCCCGCGGTGTGACGATGATCATCGATGATAAATTCTGAGAGCTCGATGAGCCACCCGCTGATTAACCCCCTGTCGCGACACCCAGACAGCAAGACCAGCACCCGAGAGGCACGACAGGAGACTAAGGCTCCACTCCGGTGAGAATCAATGGCGGTGGCCATGAACTCACCCCGCATACCCACGATTCTTACTATGGATAGGGGCTAGACCAAGCCGAACGAGTCATAGGAGCATTCGAACGCCTTGGATCTTATAAGGACTACACGACCAACACAAACCCCACTCCGAGCCCGGCGATTTTGCGGGGAGCTGTTGCAACAACCACCGACGCCGCCGCGCGCGAAGGAGATAAGTCTGCACGCCCGGGCCCACCTGATAGCGAAACGGCCGACGCACGTATGAACCAGACCCACTGGTGCGGGGCCCCGAGTGTCAGCCAATTGCGACCAAGGTGTACGCGGTGGTCGGCTGACACCGAGGACCCACCGGTCGGTGAGTGTAGGCACGTTGGCGGAGGGGTGGCTGGGTCGCGCAGGAGTGTTGGGGCAAAAGAGGTTTGTTGGGCCCAAACCGAAGTCTTTCTTCTTTTTTTTTTCTTTTCTTTTCTATTTCTGTTTTGCAAACATTCAAACTCAAATTCTAATTCCTATTTTGATCTTTCATTTTTCAAGTGCCAAAATTTATCCTAATGTGAATATAAATCCTATTAATTTCAATATTATTATTTATTCCCATTCCATTATTTAATTCTAGACTTAAATAAATTTTCTTTTCTCATTTTCTATTTTATATTTCCATTTATGGTTTGGGATTAAATATATGTTTTCAATAGAATGTATCACTACAACATCCTTAGCAAGAGATGTACCTTTTTTATTTCTTTGTTAGCTACTTAATTAATTTAATATTATTAATTGATTATGAACAGGAAAAAGGGTCCTAATAAATTTCCCAAAGTTTTTAATAATTCTTGAAATACTATCATAAATATATTTTTCTTTATTTTATTATTTTTTTGTATCAATTTTGGGCTTTACATCAATGCATGTGGAGAGCGTGGATGGACGCGAGTGGGCAACCAATCATGCCAATACTGGATACAGAGGATCTGACTCGCTGTGTATTGAAATCAGACTATAACAACATAATAAATTTTCTACTAATTGGGTAGTTAGAGGGAGGTGCACCGAAAAATATGTGGAGAGAAAATTTTGCCTTTTTAATATTAGACATATAATATAATATAGGTATAGATTTAGAGATATTTTCGATGTTTTATTTGACAGCCTTATCAAGCATTTACTGTTTTTTTTGTGTACAAATAAAGGAGACAAAAATACATTTAAAACTACTTCAAACAGGCCAGGAAGTTAATCTGAATGGTCTCGAGAGTCCAGGGGAAGATATCTGATTCTGGAGTTTGAAAAAAAAATGAGATTACGATGGTTGATGATAGATCGTCCAGGGAGTCCAATAGCCTCAGTGCATCACAATCACCGTCCCGGCCCAATTCCCAGCACTAATCACCATCACAGACTGGGCTGCCGCCTGCCGGTGTAGCTCACGCAATGCATGACCAGGCCCAAGCCCAGCCGACAGCCGCGGGACACGGCAGTAACCGTCGCCGCAGCAACGTCTAGGCGCGGCCGCGCATCCCTCGTCCTCGTGTCTCTTTTTGTCCTTGTTCTTCTCCGTCGCCGGTGCGCTCGCCTCCTGCCTCCCTCCCCCTTTGCGAGCGATCGTGAGGGGATCGAGATGGCCTCAGCCTCACACCAATCCGAGCCCCTCGACTCCGCTGCCACCAGCGACACCGACGCCCCCTCAGGTGCGGCACTTGCCTCTGCCTCCCCCTCCCGTCCTCTCTTCATCCTCCTGGTGGCTCGGCTCTCCCAGTGTTGCTCTGCTCGTGGTGTAAATAGTGGAGGGTCAGGGCGCTGCGATCCTGCTGCCCGGTACTCCGTTTCGCTTGAAGTGCCCCATTCGCGCTCATAGTGCTGCGCCCGCGCGGCGAGAGCCCGACGTCTGTGCCCGGGGCGCTGCATCGTCGTCCTCTGCTTTTAGGGTTCTGGGAGTTCGTTTAGTGCTCGTGTACTTGTTTTTTTAGCTTATACTTTGCTATATTTTGTTGGAGCGTTTTGTGTCATGGTTTAATCTTAGGGTTTTAGGGTCGTACTGTTGGTATGCAGATGCTTTTTGATTGCGCAGCTAGTTACTTCGTGCGGGTTGCTCTAGGACGAGGATTTTTTGGGCGGGTTTGCAGGACGACTTCATGGAGTGAATGCCGATAGTTCAAGTGAAATACTTGTGTCGTGAACTGCCAATAGTTCTGTACTTTGTATGCAAATAATTTGTAGATATCCTAGTGCTTGTGCTAGTTACCTGCTGATAGGTGCTTGCTACTTTATCAGTACTTCTTTTTAGCATTGATAGGGAATTAGTTGTAGAGCTGCATTGTACCAGAAATCCTGGAATAAGAGGTTCTTATGATTTCATTCCCATGCACCTTACCCATTTACTTAATAGTTTGGCAGTGAAATTGGCTGCATCTAGCTACCTGTGTGTTTGTTGGTAGATTTTTTGATTGCTAGGATCACTTATCTTGCTCAGAACCTGGAACTGTTTTTGTCCATATAATTTCCCATTGATTTGGGGTTTGCTTGTACAGATGTGCACCGATGGACCAATTTTACTTGCTTTGTTTTGATCACTTGAGTTCTCTTGCAGATAACATCCCAGAATTACCATGCCCCCCCTGTCATATCGTTACCAAACCTGGTCAACTCCCAGTCGAGTTTCTTGAACCCTCAGCTGCCCAGAAGTTGGTAATTGGATTTGACTGTGAAGGTGTTGATCTCTGTCGCAATGGTGCTCTCTGTATTATGCAGGTGAGCAAAAGTAAACCTTAGCAGTCATGGTGTTGTATTATATGATTTTGTTTCATGATTGTGACATCGCTCTGTATGCAGCAGCCATGCATTTTTCTTATAACTGGACTAAAATGTTACTTCATTACCTTCAGCTTCAATGGCCTTCGTTTTTCCATGAATTGTGCTAGATATATACTTCGATACTTTGAATTCAAGGGTCAAACATTTATAAGTATCTTTCTGCAGACTTGCCTACTGTTTCATCTAACTTTTATATATACTTGACTTGCTCTTGAGGTTGTCCTAAAGTGTCCATCTCTCTACATCTAAGATACTGACATGACATACTTTTTGTTGGTTGTCGTTATATTGCAGCTTGCATTCCCTGACGCTGTTTACCTAGTTGATGCTATTGAGGGTGGAAAAGAACTTATTCAAGCTTGTAAGCCCGCACTTGAGTCTGATCATATCACCAAAGTTATTCATGATTGTAAAAGGGACAGCGAGGTGCCTAATTATGCATTGGGAACTTTTAGCTTGCTATGTTTTCTTTTTGTCCTTTTAGGAGATTGTAGACTTGACTAACTAGTTTAGACTTTATCACTTTTTGCAGGCTTTGTATTTTCAGTTTGGCATCAAACTGCACAATGTGATGGATACACAGGTAATCACGACATATATTTACTTGCTCATATGAACAATTTATAGTGAATTTCATAAGTAGGTTAATTTCTCTGTACTATCAATGTGTGATCATGTTCTCTTCTTTGGCACAAAGCTTTAGAACTTAGCATTATCATGAGTTAGTGACCATATACTCTGCATAAGTACTGGCACCCCTTTCTAGAGAGTTCTCTGTAGTACTAAGTAGGATACTGTGGTTATTCTTCACAAGAAAGAAAGGCTTAAACTACTATTATTGTGCGCAGATCGCTTATTCTCTGATACAAGAGCAGGAGCAGAAAGGAAAAAAGAAGACATCTGATGATTACAATTACATATCTTTTGTCAGTCTTCTTGCTGATAAACGATACTGTGGTATGTATTATACTCTGATTTGAGCTGTCTGCCATTTCATGAATGCTACCAGATTTTTTCACATATTTTCTATGGTAGATTTATTCATTGCAATTTTCACTTAATATGGTGAAACTTAGTCCTGAAGAAAAAACTAATAATTTTGTGCAGATTTTGCTTAAGCTTGACCTATTGCTTGTGCTTTATGCCCTTATGTCGTATGCAATGAAATCTATTGGAAGTGTTTGGCCATAATACTTGTCAACGCGAATTAGTAATCTGAAGGCACAGTGAACTATATGCCTTACTGCATACTCAGTGCATAAATATGATTAGGATGCTTCTATTTTGTGTGCGGATGTAACAAACCAATATGGTGTTTTATTTGGCTGTTGTATTTTTAATCAAATTTCAAATATAACATCAGAATTCAGGCATCAAGTGCTTTCAGTCCTATATTAGTTGTATTAAATCCTGTGTTTGGGGATACCAAGTACCAACCTGCCGAAGTAGTCCTACTGGGACCTTTGATGGAAGGTTGAAGACCATCTTGAGTGCGAGGCGAAGCTGTGTGGCTGTGAAGGCTTCACACACAATTCCAACAGCTCAGTAGTCTCACATCATTACAACAAACCATCTAGGACTGGTAGAACCCAATAACGGTGCAGCTATGGTGAACCCCAAAGTCCTAGATCAACACATACGAAGTGAAAGCCAGAAAACTAGCCCATTGGCACCTGTAGGAACCACCTGTCCTCCATTGCTGCAAGTTCCTATCATCAACTCTTGTGAATCCTTGTGTGTTGCAACCATTGCCACCATCCTTCTTGGCTTCTTCATTGTTGTCCAGGTCTTGCTGCTGGCAGCTATCATTGTCAACTTATTATTCTTCATTATCCTTCAATTGTGTCCTACTTAACTCAGCCTTCTCCATTCCTCTCCAACCTCTTTTTCTCTGCTCTGTTTTAGCCTAGATATAGTAGCAACAACAGGCAACATAATGCGTAGATGTAGATTATGCTAAGTTGCAGCAGTTGTTAGTGCAATAGTGATCTTTTTTTGTTATGAGCTCTTTGGTTATCACAACTCCCTCCGTTTGAAAAATATTCATCATTTTAGTTGTCCTAAGTCAGTCTTCTCTAACTTTGACCAAGTTTGTAGAAAAATATATTTCCATCTAAGATACAAAGAAATTGCACTATCAAGACATACTTCATGGTGGATATAGTCATGGTTTCAAAGGCAACAAGGTAAGCTGGGTATGCTTTATCACCTAGGTGACAAGGCGTAACTAGACCCCCAAGGTGAGCTTGGTACACCTGGATGCCTAGGTGACGCCTTTGAAATAGAGGATCTAACTAAACTAATTTGATGTTTTAGATTTAGGTGTATTTTTCTATGAATTTGGTCAAACATAGAGAAGTCTGACTAAAGACAAAACTAAAATGACCTATTTTGGAACGGAGGGAGTAGCAAGTAGTATCTCATGGTTGCGGTTAGTTCCAAAGTCGTCACCATAGCCACTCAGTGCATGGCATGGAGATTTAACTATGTATTATCAGCCTGCGAGTAATCTACGGTTGATCTTGATCTGCTTGTTTCAACGAAGTGATAGTGCCAATATCTATTGAGCCAGAGTTCTTTACTATCTAATCAGACAGGTGCATGCAGCGCGTCTAGAAGCCTATGATATTGGTTCCATCTTTCATATTTTAACCAAAAAAACGTGCTGTTACTGTCAAACATCATATCTGTCAATCCTACTCCATATGCAGTTATGCACTGTGTATTCTCGTTTTGGTGTATTATGTGGTGCATTGCATTCCTTACTATGTTTTTATTGTTTGATTGTCCATATGGTGTGATAATGTGGTAATGCTTTATGTAGGCATACCATATCCTGAAAAGGAAGAAGTTCGTATCCTTCTAAGGCAGGTCAGCAACCTGCTATTTGGAACATTCTCGTGGATATGAATTGTTGTGCTTAGTTTTTATGATAATGTCTAGCCGTTAACTGTTCTGTTGCTTTGGTAGCATATCTTCCTGAGGAAAGCTGACAAATAATATTAATTGTTGGATTTCAGGACCCTAACTTTTGGACAATTAGGCCATTGTCTGATATGATGGTTCGAGCTGCCACAGACGATGTCCGCTTCCTTCTCAATATCTACGAGAAAATGATGGAAAAGTTAAACAAAGTATCTTTATGGCGTCTGGCAGTTCGCAGTGAGCTGTACTGTAGGTGCTTTTGCTTAAATGACAACCAGTTTGCAGATTGGTCACCTCTTCCTCCTGTTCCTGGTCAGTATATATATAAGATTTCTAATTTTCTACCCTCCTGTTTGAAATTAAGGAGCTTGCCGCCACATACTGTTTTTACTTTTGTTTCTAGTCTTTCAGAAAAATATGAAATGTATGACTGTTATTGTAGTACAGGTTTACTGCTTGTTGTGTTTAGCAATCTACATAATGTTGACAGCAAATAGCTGCAGCAAAGACTGCAGGCTGCTGGATCAAATCACATTTCCATTGGTTGGCAAAACTGGTTTTGAACAGCCATAGTTGACAATGTAGGCCCAGAGTTACATAAACCTTGTAACTTTTGACAGCCTATTTTGGTCCTTAGATATAATCCTGACGATCATGCCAGGGATGTGTTTACATTGCATCTTTTAGTTCTTTGACCAAAGACTTTGAATTTTATCAGTATGTTGACATCTCAGAGTGTTTGCGCTGACTGATATTTCATGTTTGTGATAGATGGCATTGAAGCTGATGTTTATGTTCCTGAAGTTGATATCCTATCAGTCTTAGATGTTCCTCATGGGAAAATGGGACGAGTTATTGGCAGAAAGGGGTCAACGATAATGGTTGTGAAAGAATCTTGCAAGTAAACATCTTGAGTCTGACTTCGTAAACATACCATCCTCTATGCTGTTAAACTTCATTAATCCTCTCTGTTTTTTTGGTTCCTGTGGGCAGTGTTGAAATCCATATTGGTGGTGCTAAGGGGCCTCCAGACAGGGTATGTTTCGCACAGCCTTGTTTGTCAGAAATAATCTATTCATACTGGACAGTCATGCTGGACTTTGCTAAATTGTTGATCCAGCCTTGTTTGAATAATGAGCTGGTGGGCTCTGCACAAATATTTCTTTTCCCTTTTGTTTTGCCCTATGGCAATGTTTTCAAGTCAGACGACTTACTGGTCGTTCTGGCTGACCGACTAGGGCGATTAATCGTGATTAATCACGATTAGTTGGACGACTTGGGCGATTAATCATGATTGGTCCAAACCGACTTGGATGATTAATCACGACTAATCACGATTAATCAGGCTGACCGACTAGGGCGATTAATCGTGATTAATCACGATTAGTCGGATGACTTGGGCGATTAATCGTGATTGGTCCAAACCGACTTGGATGATTAATCGCGACTAATCACGATTAATCAGACGACTTGAAAACATTGCTGTATGGAGAATAGGGTTTTAGTTCCCTCCAATCTTTGTTTTCACTGTCAGTCTGCCCATCATGGCACACTTTTCTCTTTGTAATAGTTTCTCACATGCCACCTTGTGTATCCTTAGTACTGGATGTGTCCATTTCCTATATCTTTGTCTATGTCAAAGTAGTCCTGAACCCACATGTCATAGAAATGTTGATGGCATGTTAGGGATCGAGGTATATTTGTGATTACTGTTGGACAGATGTATGTGTGTGCACACACCCAGAGATATATATACACATACACACACACATGTATGTACACACACACATGTATGTCCACAATAGGCTGACGTGTAAAGTTTATTTGGTGATCCAGATGAAAAAAAATTCTATCTCGTTTGCACGTGATAAAGCCTGTAAATGTCTCAATCATTGCCTTGAATCATTTCCAGCCGTATGCACTCACTAGCCAACAACTGCTTGAAACCAATTGTTGTTTGTGTTGTTGTAAGATTATGAGATCACACTAGGAGGTTCTTATTAACTACATAGATGTCGAATAACCGTCAGATGTCTTTAGTTAATATAAGCAACAATCGTTGTGCAGAAACTGATCTGAATGAACATATTTCAGTTTTGTTACTGATCCTGTTTTTTTTTGTGTGCTAAATGTAGGTTTTCATCATTGGATCAGTGAATGAAGTCAGGAAAGCCGAGGCCATCTTCAGAGGCCGAATGCTGGAGTTCTAGAGATGTTACCCTTTGCGCCCCATGTTTCGACTGCTTTATATCTTTTGAACGCAAAAAGGGGGAAATACACAAAAGGCGTATGCGGTGCCGTGGATCTCTTGCCCATCCGTGAATCATGTGAAGAAAGTATAAATGATTTCAACTTGGCCTATGTCAGTGTTGCGCTTCCTGTCTCAACTACTCGCCATCTGGTTATACACTCTCGTTTCTGGCCTGTTTCAGGATGCGGAAGTATGCTTTAGATTTCACTCTCTTAAGCCTCTACCTGTCCACTAAACATGGTAATGATCGTTGTAATTGCGGCGCATTGATTAGGTCAGGCTGGTCCTCTCCTCCGGCTGCTAAAGGAGGGTGACCACCGAAAAGAGAGAGAGAAGGAACTGGAGCCGGACCCGGCTGTCCTACCACCACCGTTAGGTCAGTTGCGGAAGATTGGGTCGGAGATCTTGCTTTGAATGCGCGATGGCAACGCGAGGGCTGGGAACAAAACTAGCTATAGCCATGCTTTGCCTGGATATCCGGCTAATGGTCATTAAAGCCCCACCCCCACGGGAGAGAGGAGACGGGAGATCCATCAAGTCAGCTGGACGCCGAAGCCAAAATTTAGGACTCGGCAACAAACCTGATGGACCAGGCACCGGGCGCACCGGCACGGAGGATGATGGGTACGTGACGTCTAGGAGGACCACCTCCTGTTTCACTGTTCCTCGTGCGATATTATTGTCAATCGTTAAGTCAGCTCCCGGCTGCTCTCCAACTCTTGTTTTTGCCATCATCATCATCATCTATCCATGTTGGTTCTTCTCTCGTGCCTGTCCCTTAAGCGCCCGTGCTTTGTTTTTCTGCTAGTTCGGAAGGATGAGATGTTCTGTGGGTAAGAGTCGGGAGTTTTTGAGCATCGCACAGGCAGCGTCACAGGGACACAGCACAGTGGAGACTGAGGAATGTCGACTGCTGTCGGAATTTTGGAGTATCCACGAGAGAGTAGACTTTACCCTTGTGGCTGTCGGAAATGGGAAATCTCTCATCTCTGCGTCGGTAGGTACTAGGATGAACAAGTCCGACGCGGCTTCACTTTCACTTTCACAACGGCGGGCGAAGCAGAAGCTGCGGCGGAGGCCGGTTAGCCGATCGGGATCCGTCGCCTGGCCGCCTGGGCCACCCCCACGCGCGACGGCGACGCCGGCGTCCGATCCGACGTGTGATGTGATAAGGCGCACGCGACCGAACGAACCGCCGAGGGCTCACCCCCGGCGTGGGCCGCCCGCATAACTCGCACACGGCAAATGGATGGACCGACCGACGCCGACGGCCGTCCGGGGGTGGTCCACGAATCCAAATGCTCGGCGGAGGCCCGCCCCCTCGGATTTTTTTGATGCACGCTCCTCCATCGGGCAGGAAAGGAAAGGGATGGCTTGCCAATTTCAGAGCCGTTACGTGTCGCTTCTCCAGGCTTGCTTGACGCCTCATTAATTAACCGCCCTGACTAAATGATGCCAATGCAATCCAGATCCAGTACTCGGAGGAGTCCACTTGATCGAGATGGTACTCTGCACTCTGCAGCCATAATGCACCAGTAGCAGTATCATTGAGGTGAGTGACATTTTTTTGTTGACGCAAGCAGTGATACACGAGTTAGGACGACTAGATCGTTCGGTTCGTCATAAATCAAAGAACACATCGAATAACTAACTCCTCCATGGTGAAAAATGATGCGGTTTACAAGCAAACCAACAAATGATAGCCAACCGTACGTGCTTATGCGACGAAGAATGACGAGGTTGATATATGCCACGGTGTTCAAATATGGTAAGTAATTGTCAAGAAGATGATATGCTTTAGTTTAATGTAACCTTAGCATGAGTATGGTTTTATGTAATATGTCTATTTGGCTTGTGATGTCCAGCATGCCGATGGACTAAGAGTGGTGAAAGACGAAAGCTAAGATTTGAATTGAGAGACTGAAGAAGTTGGATGACTGACCGTGGTGACTGACACCTGAGGACATTGATAAATATAACTTTCGCACAACACTGAAGTTTCGCACTCCAACGTTGTAGTTACGTGATCTATGGGTTGAAGCTTGTTTTCTAGGGTGTCCAAAGCTTGCCCTTGATTTGCTCTTTCTTTCGCTTGTTTCGGTGGGGGTTCCAATAGTGCCTAGGAACTTTTTCTCGGTGTTCAAGCCGCCCCTGTTGGCTTAGAGGATTTTCAGTTAGACTCTTACTTCATTGTGATTGAAGTGCATGACTCTTGTTTTCACGTTTTGGAGAGCTTTGTTGTTGTGCTCGATTTTCCACTAAGGTGAGTATTCCGTTGTGTTCTCTAGTCATCACCAAGAACATCCTACTACTAGTTAGCTCGATGGCATCACTTGTGTGAGGTTTGGTTTTTTGGTGGCTGATTGGTACATCGACCAATTCAAATGAAATTTTGATTGGCTTCCATTCACTCCTCTTTGGTCACCTATTTTTGTCCTTCAATTGGTATCATAGCAGGTTAAATATAATATCCACCTTAACCGGTTCTTGATCCATGAAGGAAGCAATGGATCAAAGTAGTGGTAAACCACCCTTCTTCGATGGGACAAACTGCCTATATTGGAAGATACGCATATCTACGTACCTCTAGGACATAGGCTCATGGGTCTAGCATATTTGTTAGGACATGATTTAAATGGTATAGTTTCTCACCTTAATGAGACTCATAGGATCTGCTCGACACTTTAGAAGTATCATGAGAGTTTCTCTCATATCAAAGCTATCTAGAGAATTTGTTGATTTGATGTTCTCTTGCTTATAGTCCATTGTGAATAAGATGTAGACAAACAAGCCATAGCTTCACTATGATGATCATGGGATGGCCTTGAAACTACTACATGGCTTAGATTGGAGGGTTTAGAAGTTAAATATCTTGACTATCATTGACTCCCCCAACTATGAGACCCTCATCGTTGACGAGCTATTCAACAAGCTCAAGTCCATAGAGATCAACAACCGACTAGAGCCAAGATTGAGAATTCTACTACATCAACCATGGCTCTTATCTTATGTACTGATGGTTCTTTGGTTAACCTGTCGCCTATTTTGTTTGCTTTGTCTTCTCTGGTTTGTATTATAGAGGAGCAAGTTGAGGCACTTGATGATGATGAGCTGGCATGGGTCATTAGTTGGTTCACATGGTTCCACAACAACCACATGAATCACATGTGTGACAGTTAGAATGAGTCTGCTTTAGTTGTAGAGTTTCCGACCACTTCATTGTCGCCTACCCTAAGATGAAGGGAAGGCACAATGTTGGCAAGCGCAAGGGTGAGCTCAAGTACACCACCAGCAAGCAAAAGTGTAAGGGAGGTTCGTTAAGGAGGCGCTCAAGAAGAAGTACCTCAAGAAGGCTAAGGACCAAGAGCATGCCTTCTTTGACTCCCTTAGTGACCTCAACTTTTACTTAGGTGACAACAACTCTTCTTCGTATTTGAGTGATAATGAGTCTAAAAGGAAGGTCAAGGTCAAGCCGATCAGACTCTACTTCCACGCTAACACCAATAGCATGGAAAATGGAAGGCCCTTCGTTGCGGGGGAGGTGGAGGGGGCATGTGGTTGGACGCCGAGGGGGCTCTCCCGTCCACACTCGAGCAAGCAGGGGAGCAGCTGAGGTGCCGTTTAGCAATAAAGTTGACTCGAGCAATGTGTACCATATATTTACGATAGATTCTTGTCCTCTATCCATCCAGCAGCGTCCTTTAAATGGTACTCTAAATATAGAAGGTGTTGCTAGATCCTCTCTATATATTGTTTTTTTCCTCCTCTCCTCTATCCATTATCTCTTCTCTTCTCTATTATATTAAAGCATCAATTTTTTCGGTTCCAGAATTTTCACCGTCGTTGTGTTTCTCCCACATTTAAATAATAAAAAATGTTAAAACTATGCCTGCTATAGTTGTTGGATCTAAACCCACACCTAACTAGCCAACAAAACACACGTGTCTTTATGTTTTATATTGTATATAATTATCTATAAATGAAAATCGTAACGACGTACACACACTTTGCTAGTAATCTTTAAACAATATATTTAGCAAAACTAAAATTTATACCATACGTTTGAGAGTACGATAAATACATGCATACAAAAAAAAACAAAAGTAAAACACGTCTTTAATACATGTATTTACGTATAGAAGACGAGATATAGAAGATGTCGTTGGAGAGAAATAAGATACAAAGGAAAGGATATTTTAGAGGAGAAGATAAAGAATAGATATAGAGAATGAACATCAATAACATCGCGATAAGGGTTGCCTTAAAATACTCGCGCAGTTTGTAAAATAGTGGGGAAAGCTTTTTTTATTTTATTTACAGCCCCCTTTTCAACGACAACTGCAGTTGCACTCCACCCAGACCCAGCTCGACCTCTTGTCTCTTTGCCTGCGGCGCACACTGTACAGACAATTATTATTATTATCTGGGGTCCAAGCTAGCCTGCGCCGCGCAAACTCTCCATGTCCATGGCAACAACATGCGCCAAACTTACTACTGTGCATTTTGTAGTAGTACATATATATAGAGAGAGAGTAATAATGTGCAAATCTCACTCTTGGGTGTTTCTCGTTGGTGTGTACGTACATATAATATGCACTGCTGTCTGCAGGCTGCAGTTAGTTAGACGTCTACTGACCCATGCACTGTTTGGATCATGTTTCTTCGGCAGCCTCTTTGTTGTGCCTTGTTGTTTTCCTCTCGCTCTCTTGTCATATATCACGTTAATTACCTGGCTTGGCTCTGGCTGGAGAGCTAGCTAGCAGACATTGCAACATTGTCCTACCCTTCTTGTCTAATTTCCATTGGCCGCTTCCTCAATTAGTTAACCACATGTGTCTGCCTCGCGTTTTGTTTTTAATCGTCATCTGATTGACTACTAGTAGTAAGTCTTTCTTTATTATCAATCAATGAATCACTCAACCTGTATGTAGCTAGCGTGTATATATATAGTACATGAACTGAATCTACTCGGTCAACCGATTATTCTTCAAATAAAGACTACAAATTACTACTGTATTAGTCAAGAGACTAAAAAAATTAACAAGCTAAAAAACTGTTAGCCCATACATATTTGGTTCCTATTGATCTAAAATTAAGGTGCGTACGTACATCCCTAGCTAGCTGCTAGCAATGAACTATTATTGGCTAACTAGCTAGATGTATTTGGCTAACAAATTAGCCACCCACACTAGTACACAAAACATTATTATTGGCGGTTGCAGACGTATTAATTTTTATTGGTGTTCCGGCCGGGCAGCGTATACACGAGAGAACCGACAATGATTTAATTATGCCTAGTTTGGACTCAAATCTACTCCGAGATTGTGCAGGGGGATTTATTCCTCCCCTAATTACAAGGACTCCATTATTAAAATATTTCTCTATCCGAGACCATTTGTTTTTTTTTAAAAAAAATCAAATTATTCTAGTGGCGCCAGGATAACAAAAACCACCCGTGTAAATGCATATGTACTGACAACTTTCTTAAGGGCTTGTTTAGGGTAGCTTTTTTGAAGAGCTTCTTTCTCCGAGAATCTAGATTCATGTATGCTATTACAAGAATCTGTGGAGCTTATGTAAGGAGTAAGATGAAGAGAGGCCTGCACAGTTTAGCGTTTAGGAAGCGACGAATTCCTCCCGTCTTCGCGACGACTTGGTAGATTCTGTATTATTACCGCATAGTTATCTTAGGACCAAGAGATTATTTTATTTGATTTTGTCAGTCGCGCAGAGTTACCATTTATTACCGTAGCTACAGAATGATGACACGGTTTAGCTGCTAGCAGGGCTATACAACCTACTGTACTCCCTCCGGTGCAGTAAAAGAAGTCATTGTGCACAAAAAGAAGTCATAGCGCGCGTGGGTCTAGGATTTGGACGTTGTTGCCCCTAGTAATTGCACAAAAAAAGATGCATTTAAGAGGAATCGAACTTGAGACCTCCAGTCTAGAATGCCTTGGAGCTGCTGCAGCAACCAATCAAGCCTGATTGTTTTAGTGACATTAATGCACTAATATCCCTATTTAATAGGGGCAAACAGGGAAAACTCTATGATAATTAATCACTCCTTGGTATGCACAATCATGTCCTAAACGACTACCTTTACTGCACTGGAGGGAGTACGTATGTTGATTTGATCTGGTCCCCTCTCTACATAATATATTCAATATCCTACATTCCTACTAGTTGTTGCTACGAGGCAGCCACAATAAACATCTGCATTTGGTGCGTGGTACAAAACGCAAACGTTGGCAACCAATTTTTATTAATTGGCAGCATATGCACTAGTTTTTTTTTATCACCACACCTACTCACTGGCAACAAAATTGAACTACAAAGTCAGCTGTACTATGAATGATTAGAGGTGGTGATAATAAAGTCAGTTGCAAATAATAATGGCCGGGCGTCGGGACGGGGCTGGAGGTCGCCGGAAGAGGCTTGGGCGGCGGTGCCGGGCGATGGCGGCTACGCATACGAGGAGCGGGAGAGAAAGACAGAATGAACTGACACGGGCGCGGGCCGTCGGTTAAATTCCCTTATGTGTGACGGCTTGTCTGCCAGCCGTCGAACATAAGCCTATATCCGACGGTCCGCCTACCAGCCCTCGGATATCAGAAATTATGTCCGACGGTTCCCTATACGACCGTCGGTCATATGTGAGCCGTCGGACTTATAGCGTTTTACTGTATTGAATCAAACCTGTGACGATTATAGCCGATATACACATACTTGAGGGAGAGTACTTTGCCTGCAGTACCATATAATTGAGGCCTGCCTGCCCCTACGTATCTATGTAGCTCGATCGCTAGGCTGACTGCCCCTAGCGCTGCTGCCCGAGCTTATCTTTCAGAACCCAGTTATTGAGGCCATTAATTAGAGCTAGGTGCACACCAAAGTGAGTGACACTTTGCTGCATTTAAAGTCCGGGACAGCAGCTAGCTACTAGTACTAGCTAGTATACATGCTCATCTATCACTGCACAAAAGTGTCAAGTGTGCATATAGAGAGAGGGACCATGCGTACTAGCTCTGCTGCTGTAAGTGTATGTGTGTGTGGATGATTTTGTTTTCTTTTTGGAGAAAGTAAGTGTGTGCATGTAGCCATGATAGTAGAGAAAATTGCTATTCTGTCACTTCTAACGTGGGCTCTCTGCTATTATATCACCCTATGTTTATGACTTGTGGGACCATTTATGTCTATGATTTGTGGGTCGATCTGGTGGTAAAATAGAGAAGTCCACGTCTGAGTGTGACAAAATAGCAAATTTTCCGCCATAGTAGCCTCCCTTAGATGCTTGCTATGGGTTGCGATGCACACACACAAATCTATCTATGTACCGTACCCTAGCTACTCCTTGGTTGCCCTCTTTATAAGAGCATGCTAGCTTTTCCTCCCTGCAGCCTTTTGCTATACTGCTGCATACACACACACACACACACAGGATAGTGAGAGATGATTAAGTCGCTCCCACATAGCAAAGCCAAAAGTTTAGCAGCTCACCGCAGGCATCTTCTTGTCCTCTTGCTCTTTCCTTGATCCATCCATGGACCATGCATGGTGCTTTTGCAGGCCGCCGGCTCCCCTCTCAAGCTATAGCGGTTACTAGTACTACTAGACTACTAGCTAGTGCACGAATGCCCCCTTCTGCACCTCGCTTGCCATAGCTTGCATCATCATCAGCTGCTAGCCTGCTAGCAGCTCGGTCCACGCGCGACTACTAGTCTACTAGTAGATGAGCAGTCCAGCAGTGAAAGTGTAGTGGCAGTGGCAGCGGCAGCCATATCCCCACCACACTGCTCGATCATCACCACGCCTCCGTCGTCAGACCTGCACCTAGCTTTGCATCGCGCATTAATCAGGAATCGGAGGAGGTATATGCGCTGTACGTTGCAATAATAATATTTTCTTCCATACATTCTGGTGTGTTATGGTATGCATGCCATATGCATATATATTATGTGCAAGTTCTTCGCGTCATCCGTTTAATGCATGGCGTCTCGATCCATGTATGCATACAAATACTCGCTCGCATGCATGCATCATGTGGTTGCTTTGCTGATCAGACCAGCTAACTTGCAAGCAGGGGTCTGATTCTTCCAAGTTAAAGATGGATCATAACCTGAGCGACATGACGATCCTGAGCGAGCACGCATGGGGCGACGAGGCCGGCGCCGTCTTGCTGTCGCCACCGGAGGTGGGCAGCGTCATCGAAGGCGGCGGGGGCATGACGGTGCTGGAGAGGCTGGTGCTCGACGAGGCGCTGGCAGCCGCGATCCTGGAGCTGCAGGCCATCCAGCAGGCCGCCCCCGGGCCCGCCTCCTGCGCCGGCAAGCAGCAGCTGGCGGCCGGTGGCGGTGGTGGTGTGGTTGGGGCGGAGGCCGCTGTCGCCTTCCCCTCGATGATGGCGATGGCGATGGCGGCGCCAACGCCCGCCTACGCGGACGCGGACGTGGACGCGGGTGTCCTGCAGCGACAGCAGCATCACCATCGCCCTCACGCCGCGATGGGGATGCCTAGTCCCGACTACGACCTCGCACCAGCAGCAGCAGCAACACCCGCGGTCGCGGTAACTGCTGCCGCGCCGCCCGCCTTCACCACAAACACAAACGCCGCGGTTGACAGCGGATGCAGCGGCCTCGTAGTCCTTGGACGCTCGCCGCCGCCGCCGGTCTTCTCCGCCAGCAACGAGACCGCAGCAACGGCGAGCCTGGACTGTGAACATGGCGGCGGAGGCCGTGGTGGTGGCCGAAGGCAACGCCGGCCCAACAGGAAGAGGAAGGCCGCCGCCGAGGCCGAGCGGTCGCGACCTGTGCGTGTGGCGGCGGCAGCGGCACAGGAAGAGAGCACCTTGTGCAGCCTCCTGGCGTCCACCGCCCCGACCACCGCGGGCGGCATCCAGATCGCGTTCAGCACGGCGGCCGTGCATCAGCAGCAGCATGCTGCCGGTGGGGCCGGCGGCGCCAAGACATCAGCGAAGCCGTCGTCTCTGAGTCTGAGCAGCAGCGGCTCGTCGAGCAACATCAGCTTCGACGGCCGGAACCCCGCGCGCAACGGCGGCGGCGGCGGCGGCGGCGACCCCGTGTACGAGCCGGACACGGAGGCGCTGGCGCAGGTGAAGGAGATGATCTACCGCGCGGCGGCGATGCGCCCGGTGTCCCTCGGCTCCGAGGACGACGCCGGCGCCGGCGCCGAGCGCCCGCCGCGCCGCCGCAACGTGCGCATCTCGTCCGACCCGCAGACGGTGGCGGCGCGGCAGCGGCGGGAGCGCATCAGCGACCGCCTCCGCGTGCTGCAGAAGCTCGTCCCGGGCGGCGCCAAGATGGACACCGCCTCCATGCTGGACGAGGCCGCCAGCTACCTCCGCTTCCTCAAGTCCCAGGTCCGGGACCTGCAAACCCTAGACCGCCGCAACTACGGTGCAGCTTCTTCGAATGACGCCGCCGCCACCATGGCTGCCGTTGTCGGGTCGTCACTCAGCTACAACCGTGGCACCGGTGCCATGCCCGCATTCACCTTCCCGGCAGCAGGCGAAACCCTACGAGGAGCAGGATGATGATAGATTTGTAACACACCCACGCAGCATGCATGTTGTTGTTAACCCTTTTTTTATGTTCGTCTAATGTGCATGAGACCATCTTTATGATGTATTTCATCATTATTAATGTTAGATCAAAGACTAGGTAGACGATGATGATCATATCATCATATCGATGATGGAACCAATCCAATATGCAATCAAATGCAAGGGCGTTGCAAGATATCTTAATGTTAATTACTACAAGTTCTTCTCCGTATGCAAGTTTTCCCTTTTGTAAGCACAAAAATATCGAGTAAAATGCATCAATGGTCCATGAACTCCCCGAGCTCAAAAACCTTAAACACAGTCATGTAACTTGGTTGGCCCGTACAAAACCATCCAAAACCTGGTTTGATTAAACCGTATTATGCCAACTTGGTGTACGATGTTGGAGCATACTAATGAAAGTTCAAAGACCAAAGTGACACAACATGCTAAATTCAGAGACTTAACAAGTGACTCGGGCGTGATATGCTAGGTCGACATCCGGTTTGGGCAAACCTGATTTCAGACAGTTTTGAATGGACCGTCCAAGTTTCGGCGCTCGTTTTTTCAGGTTTTAAAAGTTTGGAGAGGCAAGTGACAAAGCATGCATGTCAACTTGGAGGACTACTAATGTATTTTTTGTACTCCAAAAAAATATCTCTACCTAGCTAGCTCTATTGCAAAATCAATAATCCTTGAAACTTGATCTCTGAGATCAATAATAATTAATGAGTAGAAAAAATCCTTTTTGCTGAGCACGAGGAAAAGGGCTTGGAAAGTTTGACCCTTTTTCGAACCAGCTTTTATATATAGTTAGGGTTCTCGAGTGTAAGCAGCATATGGAGCAGCTTAGTCATCTGATCCATCTTTCCATGTGCGTGTGTGCATGGATATCCATGCAAAGCTGCGTAAGCTTTCCAGTGCGTAGCAAGTGCTGCTCAAGCTTTATTAGCTTTCCAAGTCCCGACGACGGACCCCAATGGCGATGTGAGGAGAGGAGATGAGATGAGAGAGGCCGGAGAGTGGTCGTCAGCTCGTGTATGTACTTGCAACAACTCTCCAAACACCATCATGGCACCTTTCTAACACGCATCATTATTGTTAATCTGCTGCTGCTGCTGTGTGTGCGCGCGCGCCCTCGATTTGTGCATATATGCGTGCAAACTAAACCCTAGCAAAGGTGATTCAAGGTTATCATAGGGCTATCATTACTTGCTTTCCTGCCGCCGCCGTCGTCGTCGTCGATCGGAGGGGAAGAAGGCATCGTCGCAGCAACTGAGCAAAGCAAAAGCAATTTCATGAAGATAAAGCGTGTGGCCTGCTACTGCTAATAGTGTTTTAAAATGGTGTCTCGCCGAGGCGAGGAGGAGGAAGACGACGACGGAGCCTCGTGTCGTGTCGTCATGGCGACGCCGATGCCGGTGCGTCGAGCCCCACCGCGGTCAGGGCCGGCCGTGCTGGTGGGCAAGCTGCAGACGACGGCCGGAGGAGGCACGCAGACAGGGCACACTGCATCAAAAGGGTTGTAGAGGAATCATTCCCTTTCCCTTTTCATTCAATCCAGAGTGCTTTGTTTAAAAAGGCAAAGAAAAACGGGCCGGGCTGCCTTTTGCTCTCCTCACCTCGGGCAGCGTGTGAAACAAGTATATAGGATGCTGGATCTTTTAATCGGATTCGTTGTACTGTTTTCCTTATTAATTTACCATGATGTCTTTAGCTTTGATTTGTAGGGTTCAATTCTAAAGCTGAGGTACAAGTTATGGGTAGGCCTGCAAATGAGGTGGGTGTAAATGGGTATTTTAGGTGGGTTTAAGAATGATTTTGTTTTGGTGGGTTGTGATGGGTTTTAATTATTAACGGGTTGGGTTGGTTGGGTTTATTTTATATTGCGGGTTAAAATGGTGGATACCCATGGGTATAGATGGATTTGTATAGGTATAGGTTTCCATGGGTATTCACCAATCAGACTACCACCTACAATCAGACTACTATACCATTTTATCAGTATCATTTTATTTAAAAATGTGACCAACTATAAAGTTGCATAACTTTTTGATATCTACAAATTCTATTTTAATAGTTTCTACATCCGGGACCGTTTACAAAATTTGAATTTTAAATTTGAAAACTTCACACAAATTTTTCAATGATAAGATGATTTCAAATAAAAAAGTTGACAATTACAAAGTTTCATAACATTTCAAGACCTACAACTTTTATTTTGGTGGTTTTTCCATCCGAGGTAGTTTGAAAAATTTAAAATTCAAAATTTAAACATAGTTTTGCATAGCAAGATGATTTCAAACCAAAACATTGTCAACTACAAAGTTTCATAACTCTTCAATACCTACAACTTTCATGTTGGTGGTTTTTTCTTTCGAGGTTGTTTTCAAAATTCAAATTTTAAATTTTTTAAATTCATGCATAATTTTCTTTGACAATATGACTTCAAATAAAAAAGTTGTCAACTATAAACTTCTATAACTTTTCAAGATCTACAAAGTTTATTTTGGTTGTTTGATCATTTATTCATCTCACATGATAGTTCTAACAATATGCACAAATTCTATATATATATCTCGTAGTTCCATAAACTATGAGAGAGATATAGGTTGTATGAACAAATTTATTTTTAGTTTATCATATGAAGAAATGTTCAAAATATAAAATGTACATCATGATGAATTATACAAATTTGTAGTTGAAAACTTTTTTTATTTGAATTAATTTACTACTTTAAAATGTGATTTTTAAAATATGTATGCAGTTGGCTTGATGTGAGACAATAAGCTAAACCCATGGATTTTTAATACAATATGTATTACGGGTTGGTTTGGGATCAATAATGTTATTGGATGGGTTGGGTTTAACTTCCCTCTAGTATTTTTGGTTGGGTGTGGGATGGATATCAAAGTAATTAGATTTGGGTATGGGTGGGAGTGGATTGGATTTTTTGCCATTAGCAGGCCTAGTTATGGGTGTGCTTATATTCAATTTTACTTCTTACTATTTGTTGAAATATGCTATAAGTGACTTGACCACCTTCTATCCGCTTAAGCTTTTGAGTTAGATTAGTTAGTTGGTCCACTCTAATATCGTATCAAAGTATCAAAGACATAGGTCATGTGTTCCAATCCTAACTATCCTAACCAGCGTAATGAAACAAAATAATTGTTGTTCACTCATATTTCACGTAGAGACTCAATAGAGGCTCGACGTGAGGGAGCGTTGGAATATAATATAAGTGAATTGTCCACCTTCTTCCATCAGCTTAAGTTTTTGGGTTCAATTGATTAATGCATCCGCTCTAATATTACTAAGTATCATCAATTTGTTCTTGTAGCTACTAATCAATCAACGTGTGATGCTGCACTACACGGACTGTAATCTAAAAGGCATAACCATTACAAGTTCATTTTTGTTGCTTGCAACTAATTAATGAGATCATTTATCCATGTACTCTATTTTATATTAGTTTCAAAATACGATATAAATATACATACTTTATAATCTCTAATAAGTAAGGGTAAGTTTATTAATTACTAACTTTATACTATGTCGCTATGCATGTTTATTTTCCATTGATGTCATAGGTTTTCCAGCCTTCTGCATGGTATCTTCAGTATACATCTGGTTGAAGACCTAACTTAAACTATGGTGGCTCTTTTTAGGCTTATTATAGCACATGCTTTATGATGTCATAACTCTATTTTTTACTAATCTTATTATTTCTTGCCTCTTGTGGTTAATGTAACTTCAATTCAAGACCCTTCTTTTGTATCTTTGTCAAAAAACAAGAATCTTAGTTGTACATTGTACTTTATTACCACGATGGTATGGTGCTCAAGATTGGTGGTAGACTTAAAAGTGGGATCCAAGAGGGGCTAATGGTGCTAACTTGAAGAAATAATATTTAAACTTAATAATCATTGTTTATTCCAAACAAATCTCCAACACTAGGAGGTTATAGTCATCTTTGATTTTCAGTTCTCACTAACCTCCGTCATTTCTAGAGACGTTGATTATTTTTATCAAAGAATAATGTGTGGTATTATTATTATCTACAAAAAATATAGTACACACACCATGCATATAGTACAGGAATATACTATCAATGTAGGTATCTCATTATATTTTAGATAAAACGTACATGCGGTGTACGTGGTTACTTTAAGTTAGTTGTTCATGCATTGATGTTATTAGAAGTGCATAGTTTAGTAACATTTATACGTGGTATATACGTGTGCGTGTGTGTGCATATTTTATGGATATTTAGGATTTTTTATATTAACAGTTGTTACTAATTTAGTTTTTTATTTGAGGGCATATTTTTGTTTATCTTTTATTGTTGGTTGACAGGTACTCAGAAACAGGGTACCCAAAGTAGGCACGTGACTCTTAACGGCCCACCTGACGATCAGGTCCCTACCGAGCAACTCAGCGAGACGGAGGTGACGACCAAGTCCCTGCCGAGTAACTCAGCGAGGCGGGGGTCTCTGCAGAGCAACTCAGCGAAGCAGAGATGTCGAGCAAACTCAACAAGATGGAGGTCTCGACCAGATCTCTACCGATCAACTAAGCGAGGGGGTCCCAATCAGGTATTGTTGATCCACGCCAGCCACGATAGGACCCGATGTCACCAAACTTTGCCCCAGACCACTAGCACGACATACCGATGGGATGCCGACAAGTCTCTATTGACGTGACGGTACGCCATCGCATACGATCTCTGGCGTTTTTGTCTCTGCCTTGTGAGACCAGTCAACCCCGTCGTGGGGGACCTAAGCATCGAAGTAACTATATTAACTCACATGCTGGATAGGACGGAGCACTGCATCATACCATGTGTTCATGACGAAAGGTGGGACCGCACCACGCACGGCCCCAATGACTACCCTGACTCTACCCCGTGGGACCCGCCAAGCGCCGCTATAGGGACCTTGGTGTTGAACTCGCTAAAGGGACCCGTATACCGAGCGAACAGGACGGTACATCATACCGGGTAAATGGCTATGCACGACTCCGATTTTGAGGACCAAAACCAAATGTATAACATATATGTGTCAGGATCCATTTTCACACATATGTTAAAGTCATTAGTGTAATATATCATAAGCCAAAACAGAACTACACTGATCTATTTGTATAAGCATAGACTTTCGAGGTTAGAATCAAAGAAAATAGGGGTTAGCGCTTAATTAAGGTCCCATTTGGTTGCCACCTCCTAAAATTTACTGACTAGGCTTTAGTCAATTTTAGTTCTTAAACTGCTAATAAACATGGTGACTAAAGGAGCTCTTCCAAACTTTAGTTCTTTAGTCACTATGGGGTGACAAAAGTGACTAAAGTTATATTTGTACATGTTTTGTTCTTCAGTTAGTCTTCACTGTCCCTCTCTGGAATTGTATCATCTGCATTAAATAGGGACAGCCTTGTCTTTATACGCGATATTTAATGCTCTTTAGTCGGTCTTAGTCTCGGAAACCAAATATGATAGTTTAGTTTAGGAAAGTGGATAAAGAAAATAAACACAGCCTAATAATATAAATAGGACAAAACAACTAATTAACCTTTATTAGCTCTTATTAGGCTAAAATTAACCTATATTTAGTGCTACTCATATTATATTAGCATCTAGAAAAACGAACAGAACCTATGATTATCTTCTGGATACAGAACTTCACACGTGCACGCAGGAGCTTCGCAAACACATGACCTTATAGCCGTAGCCTACTATATATTATAATATGAGATGATTTTTTTGCAAGAGGATCAACAGAGCTATAGTCTCCTAATTCATAAGAAAAAAAACATCCATAGTCAATATGGAGATTCTGCGCGGCTAGGAAGCCCAACCGTAAAATAAATATAAAATAAAGAGGTGTAGGGACGGTTGCGGCGGACATTCTGAATGGGCCTAGGCCCACGTGCGTCAGGGTCACCATGCTGAAGAAGGGAATCTAAATTGGACTGGAGCGGAGCGAGCGTGCTCTGCTCTCGAGAAGCCCACCAGCAGCAGCAGTAGGACGAGCAGCAGGCGGCATATCCTGCTGCTGCTGGACCGCACGTCACATGCATCATACGTGCTTCCAGTACTGCCAAGGGTCGGATCGGAGTACCTCACGCCTTTCCGCTTTGACTGTATAATGCTCGTTGTTATGGCCGTATCTATCATATTGTAGGTGATGGAGTAATACTGTATGGATCACTGTTGGACATCGTTACGTACATGTTAATTTATTGGGCCATTCAGACTGGTGAATGGTGATGAGAGTAAGGGGATCACATCCACTTTATTACATTTTAGTCTATAAATTACTGTTTTGGTTTTCGTATTTCACAATTTATTAATAAAATAAAATAAAATAAAATAGAGAGACTAAAATTTGTTCCTATAAACTAAACTCCTGATAATATTTTGCCATCTCGTGGGGTTCTCTGCTCTGGAGCTGTGCCCAGTTCTGGGCTGCCCCGTGCGGTCTGGGCCGCCGCTACCCTCCGGGCCCCTTAGACACACACGCACCGGGCTCGCTCTCGGTTTGTGGCCTCGCATTGTCCAACCAACTGCCCGCCCCAGCCCTTGTAGGCCGCATATGATCTGATCTGGCCTGAACTGGGTCTGGCCTTGTTGCGTTTGGTTCCTAAAAACTTCTTCGGTTCCTGATCGATCGGCATCGGCTGGCCCGCCCACATAGATGCGCATACAAACTACATGCGATTACTATAGGTTTATGGATGCGACCTGTGATTTCTCAAGTTTTTTTTTGCATTCGGCTGCACTGGTCAGCGCAATACAATTTAATTGGGACTTTAAATTCTTCGACTCCTAAAACAAAATTTATATTAATTTATAAACGATCCAGTATTGTTTTTTAGTCACACTAACCAAATAGGCCCCTTAGTAGATCTTTTGTCGATCTGCCTGCCACAAAATCATCAAATATCTAGTCGGCCAGGCCAAGCCTCTAGCAGAAGCGAGCGCTTTTGGGAGCGAGTGGTTCAGCAGGCCGCTGGATGCCCCACACTTCCCTAAAAAGAAAGATATCTGAAGTTGAAGCCGCTGGATCCATCGAGATTGCGTATATGAAAGGGGCAAGCGGCAGCCGCAATCAAAATATATATAATAGTATATAATGCTTGGCCATGCAGGCTCCAGCCAATGCAATCACACCTCAATATAGCTCTTGTGGCTGCGATTTCCATTATTTGTTGCTGCCCACTACTGCCCTCTTTGGCTCCCTCGCTCCTGGTGATGACAATGGCATCGGATCCTCGATTTCCAATGAATAATTCATCCGTTACAGTTAGATTAGGAACCTCATTTTTCCTAAGGTGTTTTTATTTTCCTAAGGAAAATTAGTTCATTTTTCCTTAGAAAAATATGAATCAATAAAAAAATGCAGTTCCTAAAATAGCCCTTAGAGCATGAGGATGGAAAAGTTTCTTCCCCATAGAGATGTAAACAGGGAAATTGTTCTCCGATGGGTAAACTGGCAAGGGGACACGGACGAAGAAGCTTTCCCTATCACTATTCCCTGCGAAGACTCGTTAACTTTGCATGTGTCGATTTTGTGTGTAATAGTTAATGATAAAAATAAATAATTACCTTGTCAAGAGATCACTTATTGTACAAATGTGTTCATTTTAATGTACACATAATAATTTTTACATCCGACAATATGTATAGGTAACAATATTTTATATTAATAACAAAGGATGTACGTCCTAATTATAATTTAAGTGGAGACGGGATTTCTATCGAGAATTTATCTCCGTGAGAAAACGAGAATAGGAAAAATGTTCCCACAAATGTTCGTGGGCCAGTGCTCGTTGTTCTGACTGTATTTATCATATTGTAGGTGATGGAGTAATACTGTATGGATCACATCCAACAGGAGGTATGCGTAGGTCACGACATCGTTACGTACATGTTAATTTATGGTGCCATTCGGACGGGTGAATGGTGATGAGAGTAAGGGGATCACATCCACTTTATTCCATTTTAGTCCATAAATTACTAAATACGAAAACATGTTTGATTTTCGTATTTCAAAATTTATTAATTAAAATGAAATAAAATAGAGACACTAAAATTTGTCCCTACAAACCAAACCCATGATAATCTTTTGCCATCTTGTGGGGTTCTTCTCAGCTCCGGAGCTGTGCCCGGTTCTAGGCTGGTCCAGTGCGGTCTGGGCCGCCGCTACCCTCCGGGCCGCTTAGACACACACGCACCGGGCTCGCTCTCGGTTCGTGGCCTCGCATCGTCCAACCAACTACGAGCCCCGGCCCTTGTAGGCCGCATATGATCTGATTTGATCTGGCTTGGAACTGGCCTTGTTGGGTTTGATTCCCTAAAAAGTTCTTCGATTCCTGATCGACCAGCATCGGCTGGCCTGCCCACATAGATGCGCATACAAACCGCATGCGATTACTATGGGTTTATATATGCGACGTGCGATTTCTCATTTTTTTGGCATTCGACTGCACTGTCAGCGCAAATACAATTTTATTGGGACTTAAAATTGTTCGACTCCTAAAACAAAATGTATATTAACTTATAGACGGATCCAGTATAATTTATTTTTTTAGTCACATTAACCAAATATGCCTCTCGCAGTAGTAGATCTTTTGTCGACCTGCAAGCCACAGAATCATCAAATATCTAGCCGGCCAGGCCTCTAGCAGAAGCGAGCGCTGTTGGAAGCGAGTGGCTGTTCAGCAGGCCGCTGGATGGCCACACTTCCCTAAAAAGAAAGATATCTGAAGCTGAAGCCGTGTGTGTTGTGCACTGTACGCTGGATCCATCGAGAAGCGGCTGTGAAAGGGGCAAGCGACAGCCACAATCAAAATATATATAACTAGAAATAAAGAGGCGCGCTTCGCGGCGACATACTCTACAGTGTCAAAAGAGATATATGATATCTTTGTACATATACAGGGCTAATACGCACCATATATATCATATATAAACACATTGTAGGAACGTAAACGTAACACAAACACATTGTAAGATACAATGCGACAATATAATACATATAGCGCCGACGCAGGTTTCACAACGGTTCTAAAAGACAACGTACAGGCAGTTGCGAAAAGGTGTTTAATCCAGAAATATGTAACTATAACAGTTTACAGCTCCGTAGACTATACATATATGGTGCAATAAGCAGATCGTTATACACAAAAGCGTGTTGTAGGTGTTGGTTTGTTGTGCTAGTGCTCAAAAAGTCTTTGGCACAAGCATATCAAGCTGCTTAGGCTTAAACATGAAGGGGGAGAAGCACATCCATGTCAAGAAGTGGAGAACTCTAACGTGGTTTGTGCATAGCATTGATGGCGAACCATGATCCAGTGGTAACCTGAAACACAGTTGTGAGAAACATTCACAACACTTATTTTTTTAAAGTAAACCATGAATACAAACAAATCGTAGCAATTGACAAAGCAATGCTGAGTGTGGCATGGACTTAAAAATAGCATGTTGACCTAATGTAGTTGGCTGATAGATAAAAACGAAATACATTGGATTTAATTCTATGACACCATAACACAACAGGGTTTCATTCAAATTTCATTCCTAATTGGAAACATAGAAGAATGTTTTCTAGATGAAAACATCAAGAGAAAATGATGCATGTTGTAAACATTAGAACACCGACAATACAAGATGAACTGAGAATAGAATGGTACGGTAGAGACGAAGTTACAATCAGACAGTCAACAACATGTGTGTACATCTGGTATGTTAGATTATTCTAGGACAGGAATCGAAGCAAAAATACTTTCTTGTTTAGGCGTTCATGGACAACCTAGAGGTATGAGGGAAAATGTACCTAGTGGCAGCAACGTTATCTGCAGTGCCTTTGGAGATAGTGATTCCTCCATCTACATCGGTGAACAACCTCTTTGCAGTTGTCTTTGCAGGCGAAGACCTTGTCCTAGAATGAAAAGCTTGGTTAGCAACAATTTCAAAAGCGCATGTTCAGTTTTGTCTTCCATCCAAAGTACTAATCTGACATATGAGGTTTTGTATTAGAAAGGATTTAGTACGCTCAACAAAAGGGTAACAACCGAAGAGTTGCTCAACAAAAAGGTAATATGTAGTCCTGAACAAAAGATCTGCTCATTTTTGTATGGCTAAACTTGTCATAGTTGATTACACTAATCATTATCGGTTACATTTTTGGTTTCTAGGAAGCATGAAGGCCTGTAATAAAGTTGTGTTGGAGTACGATGAAGCGGAACCTGAACAAAACGCAACATGAACGAACAAAGTTTGTATCTAGGAAACACACCAAAACCAGGCTTGTCTCAAACTATGATCTTAAGTACAGAAGCAAGGGAAGCACACAAAACTTTTGTTAATGTGCTAATTTATGTAAGATACAATTGCAAGGCTCTGTAAGGCACATTCCGCCTATGTAGGGATTGAATAGTACATAGTACTCGCAAGAAGGGAACATAATCGTAATCCATCAGCGGAATTTACCTCATCCTAGGCGTCGATGTTAGTTCCTTTGTTCTGGCGGGAGTAGCACCTAGAACCACAGTGTTGCCGCCAAGAGCAATAGTCTGCATATAAGGGGTCAGACACAGAGCGTGAACTATTTAGAACATATGAAAGGTTCTAGGATGCACACCTTATCTTGCACACTGGCTGAGGTACTTTGTGGTGTGAGCGGGGTCGAAGGCATGACCAAGTTAGAGGCTTTGTCTGGAGTGTCTTGAATGCCACTGGGTGCGCCTTGCAATAGCACGGGTTGTGGCTATTTTGGCCCCGACGAAGATGCTTGGATGGGGTCCTTTCTAGTACCTACCTCTGCCACGACTGCTTAACCTGGAAACAAATATTTCCAGTGTTGATTGTGTGGTTAGAGAAACTCACATTCCATATATACGTCCTCTCGAGTAGATTTGTGATTGGATCAGGAATAAAGTCGGCCGGATTGTTGGCTATGAACATATCACACGGCTTCTTGATGATGCGTTGTGCCATCCGACCAAAGAGGATGAAGTCTGTGTCACCCGTCTCAACCCCTGCAGTGAAAAGCAGTTTGTACCTGAAACACATGGAAACAACGAGTCAACATGGTGAAAATGGGTAGGCTGTGTGTATAGTAAATGGAAACATTCAATCAGGGTGTTGCGTAGAAAAGTAGCTGCTGCATATTATATGTGAGTGGGAGTCAAAACAACGAGGCTTTTTGGGAGGCAAAGGTAGGATGGATGCAATTTAAGTGAAGAGATGTCGCATAACCTTTGGTTCGACATGCCAATGGTAGCGCAAACTTGATCGCTGCACTTGTAGGAATCCCCATGAGCCACAGTTGTGCGGGTGCATTTCTTGCATGCATTGTACCACCACTTATCACCAATCTTTTTTACAGTGACTGTCACCAAGAATTCCCTATCTTGCATGACATGGGAGGGAAAACTTGATAAATTTAAGTTGGTGACTCTGCATAACAATATAGGATTTGAAACCGTCATGGTATCCCCCTTGTTTCAAACATGTAAACATACGCTCATGCTATATCCCATCAAATATCTATTAGTCTTAGTTCGGCGATTTCACGTTAAAAATTTATAGGCATCGAAAAACAAATGACTTGCTACCAATAAGATCCCAGTTCCAACCAACTATGGCACGACTGCATGAAAACGGTAATAAAAAACTATGATAGTTGGAAGGCAGCAGTGCCTAAGTGAACGAACCATGGAACATACCTTATTCTCAAATGGATGCAGATCTCTGATATAAGTAATCTTCTGTTCCTCAGGAACATGAGGCATAGGCTGATTCAAAGATAGAACCTCGTTCCACTTAATGGGACTGTGCGCTTTCCTCACACTGGTTTGTACATACAATGAGACAAGTTCAAGTTAGAACAGAGCGAAGACAAACAATAGTCGTATTCGTGTAGCAGGCATAGTAGACAATACCTAGCCATGAGGGCACTTGCTTCAGGAACATCAGGATTAATGTACCACTTACAGGGTGAGCCTGCAGACAAGCACAATCCATCTAAAACAAAGGGCATTAGGTCCCAACTATCAAAAAGGACTAAATGCATAAGTTCAAAGTTAGTATACCCGCATATTTCTTGACAAGCGTGCCAACAAACATCAGGATCTGTGGAGAGGACTGACCATCGGTGTAGATTTGTTCTCCAGGGAACAAGCTGGCTTGCCCACCCCAGAGAACAACATTTACTGAACTGTTGCTGTTGTTTTTAGTTTAAGTATGTAGGAAGAGTCATATAACAAAGCATATGTAGATGAAGGCATAGGAAACAAACCCCTACACGGCTAAACAAAAAAATTGTAACAGCTATGTATAACGAACCTTGCACTGCACAAGGAAATAGTCCTCTTAGAGCTGGTTGTATGTTGCCCTCTGGATCGGTGGGGCACTACGGCCGAGATGGAAGTGACAATCCCAATGGCATATGTATTGGAATCAAGTAATGAATACAACAAAATTATAGAGTCTCTTAAATTATGTAGTATATAAGTAAGAAAGGCTACCTGTGTAGTACTCTCTGTGGTCGACACATAAATGAGCTGGTCTATCGGTGTGAGTGAGTAGGTAAGTACAGGAAACGCAGGCGGAACCTCAACAACCTCCTCCAATTTTTTCTAGTTTGTAAAGGTAATCATGTTCTCATTGAAAACAGGCTTATACAAATTGTTCGAGGCTCTGATCCGAAAGTATGTGATGTTGTAGACGACTCCTTCTTGTATCAGAGGTTTGAACTTTTATATGACTGGTGGGAATATTGCAGCATGGATGCCGTTTCCCTGCACAAAGTGGTGATGGAGGAAACAACAACATAATAACAATTAATCTCATACCAATGCCACCTTCCCTTTAGCAAATAGATAAGTATGCAGATGTTGTACATCTTTGTCCAACAGCACCATATCACAATGGAGCAACTTTGCTTCATTCTGAGGATCACAGAAATCCCATAACCGAGAAACACAAGCGCATATGGTCACGGAAGTGTTCCCATGCTGGAGCTCCGAGATCAACACGTCTCCCATCTGCAAGCTAAAACAGGAAGAAAGAACATAAGAGCAAGGACATCAGAACCTATGCATGAAATAGCATGTGCGAAGCACAAAAAGAAAACACGACTATCGTACCAACCTATACATAGCACACATAAGCAGCTGCGAACGTAGAAACAAAGGCATAAGAAACAAGCGCGTAGGCACTTGACGACATTATTTATTTACAAACACCATACGTGGCGCTACAGCAACCGAGCACGAAAAGGCCTAAGTGGCGGCCGCATTAGCGGCAGCAAGGACTTCCTTGTAAACAACATTTCGAGTCTGTGAGCTGAATGTGGCATCTTCATTTTCAATCAGGATTATAAGTCCATTTCTAGACGTTGAACGGGAGACAACCACATAAAGCTAGCCATGTGTAAAGACAGGTCTCTTGAGGTAAAGGCCAACTCTTGAAAGCGTTTGCCCCTGACTTTTATTTATCGTCATTGCATAACACAGACGTACTGGAAATTGGCGTCGCTGAAGTGTGAAGGGCCACTTCACATCTGTAGTATTGAGGGCAATCCTTGGTATTAAGACTTCTTCCCCAACATTTGATCCTGTAAGCGCTACACAGTGCAAGATGTGTTGGCCGAGTTGAGTGACAAGAAGCCTTGTGCCATTACAGAGACCCTTATTTTGATTCAGGTTGCACAACAACATCACAATGTCACCCTTTTTTTAGCTCGAGTTTGTGGGTAGGGAAATTGTTCGCATCAATTGAGTTTAAGAATTCGGTAGGGTAGAGGACATCGAAGTCTGGTATGTGTTCCGATGATTTTGCTATAACGTCACGGCTTAGGTATTGTACGATGTCTCCAGGGACAAGAGAGAGAACATAGTTGTTAACGTCATCGACTATGGCATTATTTGGGCAAACAATGGCACGCGAGGAAAGGTACGTGGGATCTCGGTAATTCAACAGAAAATCTAGGTATACTTCTGATACAAGCGCAACTACCTTATCACCCTCAACCCGGAGCAACAAATCTTCAGGGATTGTAATCCACGTAGCCTCACGCTCGCTCCCTCTTCTTTCAGCAGGTAGGGTACCATCACCAATAGATAGGACCCATTTGGCAAACATGTCGACCTCGTTTTGCGCATCTACTTGCAAAGAGGGATAAAAAATGCGCATGTTGGTGCACAGCCTGAGGAGGACAACATGGCACCATAGATTAGAGTTTGTAATAGAGGCGTTAACGATGGAAGAGCGAGATCATTTTCTAACATGCAGTATTTGCCGAAAATCGCCACCAAGAACTACAGGCTTGCCACCAAATGGGAGGAGCGCATTTGAAGGAGTATGTTATGAAAGAATATCACACATTGTCTTATCTAAAGCCTCAAAACACCAACGATGCGTCATTGGCACCTCATCCCATATAATGAGAGAGGACACCTGTATAAGTTCTGCACGCATGGTACTCCTATTGACATTGCACATGCTAGCATCGTCTACATCGAATGGTATTTTAAATCTCGAATGTGCAGTACGCCCTTTGGGCAAAATTAGGGATGCGACACCAGAGGAGGCCACTGCAAGCACTATTTTCTTTTCAAATCGTAACCTTGCGATTATAGTGTTCCATAGGAATGTTTGCCTGTGCCACCATGTCCCCAGATAAAGAAAAAACCCGGTGAGTTACTGTAAACACGACCAATTATGGTATCATAAACGGTTCGCTGGTCTGCATTCATCTGTGTAACCAAGGAATCAGCGTGCATCGACAACATTAACGGCTCAGGGTCAATTTCATCATTAATTAACCTATTCTCATCCACGAAAGCGCATTGGACATCTATCTTTGGCAGGTCGTAGTCATTTATGTTCCCGCCACTTTTAGCAAAGGCATCTGAGAGTTTGCGTATCAGGAGGGACATGAGTTGTTCCTGCGGTATGTTGTAGTTAGGATTTCCCAATGTATCTCTAAGTTGTTGGCCAATGTCATCTGTAAAAGATAGCCAGTATGTATCAAACAATGCACGCACGTTACCAATAGGGTAGAACATAACCACGGTCACAAAAAGCTACCTGAGCTGGTACGACGACGCAGATATGATCGCCTCGTCAAACAACAACTTCCACTCATTATCGCTCTCAAGCAACCCACGCGCCTCGCATGCATCACAAAATGTGTCGTACACTTGACCATTGAACGTCCTGATATCAGCGTAGCTTGTTGAACCCTTAACTATCATCAATAGCATGCGTAAGTAGTATAGTTCGCCAGCAGTAGGATGTACATAGTACATGCGTCCAATTTTTGTGCAGCGAGACCTCGATTTCCAACATCGGGCTGAGGCATCCCATGTCCAATACTTTGGGAAGTCGCAACACGTTAAGCATCTAGCTTGTTCATGCCTCAAATTAGCCTCGAACCATTCAGCCAGCATCGTGTTTTTGGCCGCAGAGCTAGCAAGCAACGCATGTAGGTCCGCGCCAGGTTCATAGTGCACGTGGTTTAACCCAGGAAGATGTACAACAAGTCGCTCAACAGAAGGCACTCTAAAGTGAATGTCATATTCAAATGCGCGCCATAGTGCTTCACATGTAGACAAATACCTAGCATCGATGTATTCCTAGATTTCATTCGGCGGGGCTACCTGCGGACCAGGCGACACGTTAGACATGTTTGCAGTGATTTCAAAGTACACCTTTGCTCTATCGATTCCCTTCGTAACATACTTGAATAGATATTTAATCATGTTTGACTTGTTGCACCATTCAACGTTTATGTGCGCGTTATACTTTTTTAGGAGGTGCATATTATACGGAACAACGTTTCTATTATCAAGTCTCACAGCACTCTTGAGAACATGTCTGGCATCAGGCCTGTGCCTATAGATAGTAAAGCCAAAGCCATCTAAGATGGTCTCATCTTGGAAGGGCTTTGGGAAATTTTTGCTGCACTTGTCGTTTTTCATACATGGGCATCTTCTATTGTCGACACCACACGGGTCGTGCATCATGAATTCATCGACCAAAGCAAACCCTAAAGGGTCAGCGACGATATCAGGAATCTCAGCGCAAATGAATCTGTTAACAATAGAAGCACTAATTCTTTGCTCCCATTGGCTAGCCACACAAGGCAGTGTATATGCGGCAAGCCACGCTTTTGGAATTCAACAGTGTACATGACTGCAAGTATCGAACCAAATGTCTTTCGCTCTCTAATTGAAAGTTCCCTATGCCCAGGAACAGGATCTGGATGTCGCCTAGAGGGGGGTGAATAGGCGAATAAAAATTATCACTTTATAACTGGAAATTCTTACTCTACTCGAAGGCTGGATCGCAGTGGAATGAAAGACCCTTCGAGTAGGTTGCAGTGGAATTGAAGTTCCTGTCTTAAAATACCCTGCACTTCGAAGACAGCTTGTACCACATATAAATATTGAAGTGCAAGTATAAACAAAAAATAAGACAGAGAAACAGCACACAACACAGAGCAGAGCACACAGACACAGAGATTTATCCCGAGGTTCGGCCAAGCCTGAAATGCTTGCCTAGTCCTCGTTGGAGTTAGCCACACCTTGGCTTGGAGTCTATTTCAACTCCTTCCTCCGTTTGCTCAGATCTGTCATTGCGACAGATAGAGCCTTCCACTATGTTGATATCAGTTACAACAATGCCATGGATGCTTACAATCTTCTCGACAGCACTCCGGCAGAGTAACAATGCACTCAAGATATTGCTCTAGCTCTCAGCAGCACTTCCCCTCTCTCTAAAGGATTATAACTTCGCCTCTACACGAACTAGAGAGATACACAAGAGAGGGAGAGAGAGAATTGATCCAAATGATGTATGCACTTGTTGGCTGCCCTTGTGTACTTGTTTGAGGCATCTAGGGGTCCCTTTTATAGCCCCAAAGGGCCTAGGAGCCGTTGGAGCTTCATTTGGAAGCTCCCAGCCTTCCCTGGTTGTGGGCGCATCGGACAGTGAACAGTAACAGATCTGATTGACAGTTTCCTTCTCTGGAACAGCTAGCCGTTGGTGCACCGGACAGGTTACTATTCACTGTCCTGTGCACCGGACAGGTCACTATTCACTGCCCTGTGCACCGGATAGAGTGACTATTCACTGTCCTATGCACCGGACAGAGTGACTATTCACTGTCCTGTGCACCGGACAGGTCACTATTCACTATCCTGTGCACCGGATAGGTTACTATTCACTGTCCTGTGCACCGGACAACTACTATTCACTGTCCTGTGCACCAGCCAACAACACACTAAGTGCTTTTTCCTCCGTTCTTTCTCCGTTTGACTTCAACTTTTGGGAGGATTTTCCTGAGACTTAAACAAACACATTTAGAGTATAATCCAATTGATTTAGTCCTAGAAACTTACCTCTTTCTTGTTCTTCTCCTAGCTTTCTGTTTCTCCTCAAACAGAGATTAGAATGGCACTTTCTCTACAGAAAGAGTTAGAGAGCAAACCAAGGCACAAACTTGTAGTAAGAGGTGTATGCAAAATGGTTGAACACTCAAACCTTACATACTTAACCTTTTTCACCGTTTTACCCAATTTGGCATGTTTGAGGTCGATGTTGGACTCTAAACCATCAAGTCAACTTGACTTGATCTAGATTGACATATCTGAGCTCCAACCCCCTTGTTTACTTCCCTAGCTTGATCTTGAGCCTTATGACTTACACCACATAACTGTAGATGTTGCCTCATTAGTTGTAAGTCATGTCCTTATGTAGTGATCTTTGATGCACCATAACTCTTCTTAACTCGACCAACCTTGACTTTGCAAGTCTTCTTCTTCACCCCTGGCTTTGGGTTCCTGGTCTCCTTGACCTTCTCCCGTGCACTCGTTACCTCGAAGCTCTTCTTGCCTCCATCCTTGGCTTGATCGGTTGTCTCTGAGTTACGCACATCGAGTCTCACTTAAGCAATGTCCATCTTACTTGTGATGTCCATTATCTATAGATAATCTAGTCTTTGGACCATCACACTTGTTCACTTGTGTTGAACCCTGTTAGCTTTGCATTAAGCACCTGTTCAACACTTAGCACACTTGTTAGTCCTTTAATTGGGTTGTCATCTAAACACCAAAACCCACAAGAGAACTTTCACTAATATCAGCTATGAATTCGTTTACTTTCATATGGAACACACGCACCACCAAGTCAGAACGGTCGCATGGTTGTTGGCCAGGTTCAAAGCGTAAGGCATCTGCTATTTCCCTCCACTTGGTATTACAAGTAAAAGTCACAAAAGATCCGGTGGTCCGTATACCCTACATATAGCCATCGCGTCCTGGTAATTCATGACATGGTACCTTCTACCACCAGCGAAGCTGACAGGGACAACTACCCGACCGCCAATCGAATCAGCATTGAGGAAGCCCTTATCAATGGTGTCAGATATGGCCTGCACAGTTTCTGAACGCAGATCGCTTTTGTGGTTTGCTATGAACTGTAGCCTGTTGCCCTCGATAGTTGAATACGCATCGACATCTATTTGATCACTTAATCTACCGTAACACGTATATGGGTTCGGTTCGTCCAATCTGTAGTGCAGGTGTCTCCTTACAGACTCAAGCATCATAACATATTTTCATTTTGATGAACCAACATCGTCAGCACCAAAGTACCTAATACCAAGATGGAAGCCATGTTCACTGTAAGGAAACAACAGTGGGTATTGCAAAGGCATGTATGCTGGATGCAAGCATGAAACACGTTTTAGGACACACTCTCTATCATGCACAAGAACATCGTATGTGTATTCCCGGCCGTGTAGTCGCCAACTATAATGGCAACGATCTCACCATTTGAGGGTAGGCTGTATTGTACATCATGGCGTGTGTTGCAGCCTAGCAATCTGAGTGTTATCTTTTGATCACCCTCTCGCTCAAGGCGCTCTATCGCGTATCGGAACGCTTTGACAAGCGAGTTGTTTTCATTCAGCATATCGAGTAGCGACGACGCCATTTCAGGGTCTGGCTGGCCACCCGCGCCATCATCGGTCTCAAACATGCCTAGCCTATTCTAGGTCTCATGTTCCGTGTCATATGTGTACAGTTGGACAAATTTTGGTTGTGTCCCACGTTGTGGAAGTAGGGTGCCAATCTTATGGTGCACCACCCCATTAATTTTGAAAACGTAAGGTGCAGTGCCGTTATTTATCGTTTTGTCGATAGCTGCACCGAAAGAGGTGAATGCAAATAATGAATTGTAGGACCAGATAAGCCTCAAGAAATGCCTTGAGCGAGTACCTCCATCAAATCTCAAAAGATTAGCAAGCAAAGACGGTGGACGCTCAAATGGTTTTAGGTTCACTTTCCCTCCTTTGCAGCAAAGGTTGTACACAATTTTCCTCTGGGTGGAGCAGGAATCGTTTTTAACACGCTCTTGGAACCAGAAAATAGCATGGCAGTACGGGCATATGTGTTCGGGTCCACCGTAGTATGACCTCTCAGGGTAGGCATCTACACAGGAAGAGAAAGGGTAGCACCAAAGCAAAGCAGGAAGAATGTTACCAGAAATGTTGGGCATAATACACACCTTTTAGAGCATCTACGTATGACCTATTGTGAATCATCTAGGCCCCTTAGTGATGTTTTGGTAATTAATGACAACTATTTGTGGACTAACAGTTCTTAGAGAAATAAGAATGCAGGTTGGACCACAGAGAACAAAAAATCTTGGAGACTTATAAGCATTGGTTGTGGATCAAGTGAAGGCAAAGGTATAACATAGATTTTTGTTTTTGCCGGTCTCCAGGAGTTTAAAGAAGGCATTTGACTGGATTAGTAGGCTAGATGGCCGTACTATTAAGAGAGATCAATGACTTTGGTCTGTGTAAAACTTAGTGCCTCATAGAGCATCTAGTGGTTGCATTTGCATGAGGACTAACAGCGCTTCCGGTTTCAAGAGTTAAAAATCTTTTCGAAAGCGTGTTTGAAAAGTTGCTAAGTCATGGGGTTGGCGGACCGTCCGGGCCAAGTGGTCGGACCGTTCGCGATCTATCCAGTGGGGTCCGAAGTATGTTCACTTCGGACTGGTCCTGTATGTTTGTACTGCAGACCGTTCGGGCCTTGGGGCCGGACCGTCCGCAGTCCTGACCAGAAAGGGTCGCCCTCTGCACAGTCTCTGTGTAATTATGCGGACTGTTCGGCCGAGGTCGGCGGACCGTTCGTAGGTGCCAAATTGGTTTGGGCAGGGACTGTGTGTTTTGGGCACTTGTACTATGGACTGTTCGGGGCCTGAGCTCGGACAGTACTAACTCCCAGGTCACGGACCATCCGACCTTGTATAGCGGACAGTCCGCATGTGTTAACTCATCGTGGTCAGAGCTCTGGTGCTCCTTGTTGCCAGGTCTCGGACGGTCCGGCCAAGGTTGGCGGACTGTCCGGACTTCGCTTTTTCTGACAGCTCTGACAGATTTCTAACGGGAAATCTAGCCGTTACTTGTACGGTGGACCATCCGGCCTAAGGGCGCGGACCGTCTGCGTGTGCGCAGAAGTTGTGCTAGTTGCACATAACGGTTAGAAATTTAAGGTGGGCTATAAATAAAAGGGGAGCTCATATGTGAGGGCTCTCTTGGCCATTCCTTGCACACATTGAGCTCATTTGTGTAACACCCTGAATTTGGGGGTATAAAATTTCTTTGCTCATATTCACAAATTCAGGTGTTACTTCCCTTTTCTCATCCTTCCCCAATCTTTTCTTTCTCATTTCTATAGGAGAAAAGTGCTTATTTTAATTGTAATTATAGTCTATTAACTCAAACTCCAAGGGAGTATGAATTGTTGCATCATGTTGAACCCTAGATTTCACTTTTGTTTGGTGCATAATTCTTAGAAAGTCTAATTTGAGTTTGTGGCTTATTTGGATTTGAATCAAATAGAATAAATAAAAGAAAAAGGGAAAACAATTCCAGAATAAAAGAGAAAAGGAAAGAAGCCCACTCCCCCGCCCCCCTCAGCCTTTCGGCCCAGCTAGGCCCATCCCGCGCGCGTGCGCTCTTCCCCCCCGCTCTCTCTGCCCTGGCGGGCCCGCCCGTCAGCGCGGCCGCCTTCCGCGCGCCCGCACCCGCTTTCCCCTCTCTCTCTGCTCGCGGGCCCGGCCTGTCAGCCCCGTCGTCCTCGCGTAACTGCCGCCCGAGCTGCGCGCTGTCGCGGACTCCGCGCCCACGTCGCGCGTGGAGCTCGCAACTGCCCCGCCCCCGGCCACTTGAGCCAGAACCCCGCTCGCCCTCTCCCCCTCCCTCATTTGCGCACCAGCAGACCCCTCTCCCTCACCTCCCCCACGCTGCGCGCACGCCAGAGCGCCGCCGCCATAAACCACCGCCGCCCGAGCCTGTTTCCCCGTCGCCGTTGGAGCTCCGCCGTGCCCTTTGCCACGGTGAGCTCTGCCCCGACGTCCGCAACCTGGGACGCGCCCCAATTTCCCCTCCCCCTCCCTATTTCTCTCTGCCCGCGCTCACCCGCCGTCCTCCGTGCAGCCGCGGGGGTCCGCCACCGCCAACCCGGGCCGTCGTCGCGCCATTGCCGCCACCGAGGAGTCCCCGGAGCCCGCCTTGAGGTAAGGAAACCCCCCTGCCCTCTCCCTTCCCCTTTGTTGCTCTCTGCTGCGCTTAATTCCTCGTCGGAGTTGATTAACGCCGCCGCCGAGCCGCTTTGTCGTGGACCGCCCCCCTCCGGTGCCCCTGCCCCGACCCAGTCCCCACCGGACGATTCCCCGCGCCCTCCCCAACCTTCCCGGCCGCTCAGGTCGCCCCAGGGACCCGCCGAGCGCCCGCGCCCCTCGTCTCCGGCGAGTCCTCCGCCGCGGGGACAAGCACCACCGTCTCTGCTAGCCGTAGGAAAGGCCAAGGCCGGCCACCCGACCCCCGCCGTTCATCCCAGATCGGACGACCCTGATTCAATTAGCCCGGGCCCAATCCTGGCCGTCCGCCGGAGATCCAACGACCCAGGCCCGCTTCCCCCACACCCCGCGCCGCTCTGCCTGCTGGCCCCGCCTGTCAGCCCGCCCGCGCCCGCTCTGCCCGCTGGCCCCGCCTGTCAGCCCGCCCGCGCCCGCTCTGCCTGCTGGCCCCGCCTATCAGCCTGCCCGCGCTTGCGCTGCCCGCCCGGCCCCGCCTGTCAGCCGCTCAGGCCGCCGCGCGCTCGCGCGCCCGCCCGCGGATCTAATCCTGCGCGTTGGTCTGAGATCCGACGGCTATTAGAGCCCGATACCCCTTCGCCCGCGCGTTTTCTTAAAGAGACCCCCGGTTTTCTGAAATTTAAACCCGCCGTCCCTGGTTTCTTACAGTTAGGCCCTCGGACCTTTTATTTAATTCAAAATAAGTATTTAGAGTATATTTTTAATCCCTAAACTTGTAAAATTCATAACTTTGTCATATGAACTCCAAATTAGGTGCTTCAAATTGCAAAATGCTCATAGTATTTTTGTCTATCTATTTAAACAATGTTTCCCTGCTGTTTCCATGTACCAATTAATAGTTAATCATTAGGATAGAATTAAGGTTATTGGAACCCTATTTGAGATAAATAGAAGATGATAGACTTTAATAAAAGTGAGAGCACCTAAGTTTATAGACTTAAGCCCCTAAGTTTAGGAACTTAAAACCATGCAATGATTTAATCCCACCACTGACTTAAACCTGATTAGTGGATAATGAATCACTTTGTATAGTCCTCTACCCTAGACCTAGGGAACACCAGAGTGCCTATCCCTTTTCTACTATGAACTTGTGATCTCTCTGCTGCATATGTTTGGTATGTTGCTTTTTGTTTGTTATCTTCCCAAGTGCATAGTGTGAATGATTACTTTACGTAGACAACGAGCAGTCTGTGTTTCCCGAGGAGGTTGCAGAGGAATTCCCTGATCAGCAGTTTGGTGAAGGCAAGTGTCCTCTGTCCCATTATGTCCTATTCATTCATAACTTACTACCCCGCATTACTTACTTGAAACCTAAGGATTGACTAGCTTTCCACTTTACTTTATCCTTGATGACCTTATGGGCTGTTATGGTTAGCACTCTGCTATTGCCTTAACTTAATCAATGAACATGATGTGACTATTTATGATACTGTTATCCTGATGATGTTGATGATCTTGTGATACTCTAGGGGGCTCAGGCTGTTTCCTGAGTCCCTCTCCGTAAGGACCTGTTCGTTGAGAGACCACCCGGGATAACAGTGCAACCATGAGGGTGAAATGGGATGCCCTTAGCTAATTAATTAGAGGAACTAGAGGTGTAGTTGCTTAGCCGTCGTGCCGTCAATGGGGTCCAGGCACAGTGCTTGCTCTGCCGAGGCTGAGTGCCGAGGTTCTTTCGTTTTGCTTTTGTTAGTCACTCTCCTGCGGGGAGGGGTACTGTGTTTATCAAACTGGAGAAACCTAACGGGCAGCTATGACCTCTAGGGAATCTTTGTAAAAGCTACGTAGTGATACCCTGCCGGACCACCTAGGTAATGGTCAATGGGGATTAGCTCTCCCCGGGCAGAAAGGGAATCATGACTCATGGGTAAAGTGTGCAACCTCTGCAGAGGGTAGTGAAACTGATATATCAGCCGTGCTCACGGTTAAGAGCAGCCTTGGGATCCTCTTTGATTAGAGATACAGATGGTTCGAGATTCAAGGATTATGTTATGGTTTTGGTTCGACTATGATGATGTTGTTCCTCGATGAGGAAATGGTTTACGGGTTGGTTAATGCTAAAATCTGGCTTCTACTAATGATAAATACTTGACCAACTAAAAGCAAATGCTTGAGCCTAACCCCACATAAAGCTAGTCCACTTCAGCCAAACGGGACATTTGCTGAGTACGTTGATGTGTACTCATCCTTGCTTTACCACAAAACACCAGGTTGTCCGCATTGTAACCACTGCTCAGGAGAAGGTGAAGCCGTGGAAGGAGACTTCCAGGAGTTCCAAGACTACGACGAATTCTAGGTGTGGGTTGGCGGCAACCCCCAGTCAGCTGCCTGTGAAGGCCTTATCTTTACTGCGTTTCGCTAGTACTTTGATTTACCTGTTAAGACGATGACTATGTGGATGTCTATGACTCTGTGATGTAATAAGTTAATACTCTTTTATGTTATTATTCGAGCATTGTGCGATGATGTTCATTTATGTAATCGCTGTGTACGTGAGTTCTGATCCTGGCACGTACATAGTTCGCATTCGGTTTGCCTTCCAAACCGGGTGTGACATAAGTGGTATCAAAGCCGTGCTGACTGTAGGACCGCTGACCTAGAGTAGCACTGGTCGTACTAAGGACTATTGACCTCCCCTCTCACCTTGACCTCTGATGTTGCTTCAAAAGTCGGTCACCTCGACCAACCCTATGTTTTACTACATATATATACTATATTATACCTTGTTAAAATTTTTTATCTTATTCTGTCTATGGTTTATTCACTTGCCATATTAGTTCTGTTCTTACTCTTGTGCTTACGGTGTCTTTTGTAGATGGCTCGTCTTAGACACACTGCACGTAAGTCGGTGATTCCTTTCCTGCCGTCTCGACTTGCGGAGCGTCCTCTGCGCCGCACCGTGTCCGGTCAGTCGAGTCACCTGGAGAGACTGCACCGCCGCCTGCGTGAGGAGCAGGAACGTCGGCGCCAGCACCGAGAGCAGCAGGGCTCTTCCTCCTCACCCCAGCAGGAGGTGGAGTCCGTGAGGCGCCGTTCCTCTGTTGCCCAGTTGGAGGCGCCCCCTGCACCACCGCGGGACGCCCCGGCTGTTGGAGGAGCTACTGGAGGAGGTCCTGGAGGAGACCCCGACGACGATGACTCAGACCACAGCACGGAGTCTTCTGAGCCGCAGGAGGCGGAAGGATGGGTCGCCCGACCCATCACCCGTGACGCCGCTCGCGGTTGTCACTTCCACGACGCACTCGACACCTTGCTGCGCCAGGCTTTCGACCGGCACACCTGGTCGATCGAGTATCGTTGTGTAGTCTACCAGCACAATCGCGGGAGGTACCCAGACCGCTGGGAGGCTACCTGCCTAGTTCGCCGTCCGGAGGATGACCTCCGGGGAGCAGAGGCCGTTTCGGAGCACTACTCCATCTCCGAGAGGGACACTGCAGAGGCGGCTATGCAGGATGCAGCACGGCGTGCACTCTCCCAGTATTGTTCTTTGTTCGGTGGAGTGGCCGACGGTCTTAACCTTCGGTACTACCCCCGCCGTCCTACTGGCAGCACCGAGAGTGTGGTTGTCTCACCTGTTGGTGAAGGTAACCCTAGGTTGAGCAGCACAGTCAACCTAGTCGCAGTGCTTAACACTGAGCTGGATCACTCTCTGGACGAGCTAAGCAGGGCTCGAACGGAGATTGCGGAGTTGCGTGCTGAGCTGGCAGAGCGCCATCACCAGGAGGGTGGTTCCCCCACTCCTGTTGGGACTCAGCACCCATACCGCTCGCCGCCACGTGGTCACCACACTTATGGTTCCCCTGCCTGTAAGACCAGGATAGATCTGGATCCTTAGATCGTTAGCGTCGAAGTTTGTAATAATTCTTAAGTCAGATGTCTTAGTCTTAGATAGTTAGTTTAGTTTGCTTATCAGTTGCTTCCATTTAGCTCAGCTTGCTTATCAGTTGCTTACATGCTTGTTATGATGAACTTGTGCTGGATTTGAATCTTTGTAATGACTGTTGCCAACCTGTGGGATTCTCCTGCAGTTTGGCCTAGCTATAATGTTAATGAAGTCAGTTGCTTAGTTGGGAAACCATTTACTCCTACTTTCCTTCTTATCTGAGAAGCTGTGTTGAATCATAAATGAGGATCAGTGAAGCTCTTTATTCACTCAGTGTCATGAAGAATTCTGTATTCTCTTTTCTTATGCTGAAGGGTTGTAAGATCAATGCTGATGTATGAATGTCTTCCACAGATGTCTGACAACAGGCGCCGATGCAACAGGCGTGCTCAGCAAGAGCAGCATGACCAGCAGGAGGAACATCAGAGGCAGCCTCCCCCACCACCCCCGATGTCAGTGGAGCAGATGTTCTTGATGCAGACTCAGGCAGTGCAGGCCATTGGACAGACTCTGACAGCCATGCAGTAGGCTCAACAGCAACCCCAACCCCAATTGCAAGTGCAGATGCCCCAGATGCCATGAGATAAGCGTGGCGAGTTCATGAGAGGGCACCCTCCTACCTTCGCCCATTCTGCTGACCCCATGGATGCAGAAGACTGGTTGCGCGCGGTGGAAAGGGAACTGCGCACCGCCCAATGTGACGACAGGGAGAAGGTTCTGTATGGTCCCCGTCAGCTAAGGGGAGCAGCCCAGTCCTGGTGGGAGTCCTACCTCGCCACACATGCCGACCCCGAAGCCATCACCTGGGAAGAATTCAGCGAGAGTTTCCGCAGGTACCATGTGCCAGAGGGACTGATGATCGTGAAGAAGGAGGAGTTTCTGGCTCTGAAGCAGGGACCCCTGTCTGTTAGTGAATACAGAGACAAGTTTCTGCAGCTGTCTCGTTATGCACCCGAGGATGTCAACACTGATGCTAAAAGGCAGTACAGGTTCATGAGGGGTTTGGTGGATCCCCTGCATTACCAGCTGATGAATCACACCTTCCCCACCTTCCAGCACCTGATCGATAGGGCAGTTATGACTGAGAAGAAGCGTAAGGATATGGAAGATCGGAAGCGCAAGATGAGTGGACCCCAGTCCGGAAGCATCAGTCGTCCCCGTTTCTCAGGCAGTTCATCTCAGCAAGGCAGGCCTAGCCACCCACAGGGATACCAGAATCAGAATCAGCGTCCGCATCAGCAGCAGTTTTAGAGGCAGTACCCACAGCAGCAGCAGTATCATCAGAACAGCCAGCAAGGAGGTAATCAGTATCAGAAGCAGAACAACCAGGCACCTCACCTTCCCGCCCCCGCAACAAATCAGAGCAACCAAGCAGCCCAGCACAAGGAGGAGGCAGAGGATGTTTCCACTGTGGAGAACAAGGCCACTGGGCGATGCAGTGCCCAAAGAAGATGGCGCAGCAGCAGACCAACCCCAATGCTCCAACAAGGCAAGGTGTACTGCAGCCGGCAGCAGGCAATCGTAGCCAAGCGTACAACCGTGGAAAGGTGAACCACTTGGAGGCCGAAGCAATCCAGGATGCACCAGATGTGGCAGTAGGTATGTTCTCAGTCGAATCTCATCCCGCAAAAGTGCTATTTGATACTGGTGCAACTCATTCATTTGTCACTGCAACCTGGGTAGAATTGCATAACATCTCAGTAGAGGCAATGATGCCGCCCATGAGGATTAATTCGGTTGGTGGCAGGGTGCGAACAGATAAAATATGCTCAAATATAGTGGTGGAAATAAGGGGGATAGGATTCCCCAGTGACTTAATAGTAATAGACACCCCTGGGATAGATGTTATTCTAGGGATGAATTGGTTAATGAAGTATGAAGCAAATGTTAGTTGTGACAAGAGGACCGTAACATTGAAGTCCCCGTCAGGAGAAGAGGTAGTGGCCGAGCTAAGGATGCCTAAATCAGCGGAGGGAGTCTGTCACCAGATTTCAGTTGATAGTAAGGAGCCCAACCCGCTCGAGGCTATCAAGGTTGTGTCGGGCTTTCCGGATGTGTTTCCCGAGGAGCTAACGGGCATGCCACCCGAGAGAAAAGTCGAATTTGCCATAGAGCTTATCCCTGGTACCGCCCCCATTTCCAAAAGAGCCTATCGAGTGTCTGGACCAGAATTGGTGGAACTCAAGAAGCAGATAGATGAGATGTTAGAGAAGGGTTACATCAGACCAAGCACCTCGCCTTGGGCCGCTCCAGTGTTGTTTGTAGAGAAGAAAGATGGTACCAAAAGGATGTGCATAGACTACAGAGCCTTGAATGAAGTCACTGTCAAGAACAAGTATCCCCTGCCAAGGATAGAAGATTTGTTCGACCAGCTCAGAGGTGCCAGCGTATTCTCGAAGATAGATCTGAGGTCAGGCTACCATCAACTCAGAATCCGACCCTCGGACATACCGAAGACAACATTCATCACCAAGTATGGGTTATATGAGTTCACAGTTATGTCCTTTGGTTTGACAAATGCGCCAGCCTTCTTTATGTATCTGATGAACAGCGTGTTCATGGACTATCTAGACAAGTTTGTGGTAGTGTTCATCGATGATATTCTCATATACTCTCAAAGTGAGGAAGAACATGTAGAGCATTTGAAGATGGTATTGCAAAGACTTCGAGAGCATCAGTTGTATGCCAAGCTGGGCAAATGCGAGTTCTGGATTCATGAAGTCTTATTTCTGGGTCACATCATAAATCAAGATGGGTTAGCAGTGGATCCAAAGAAAGTAGCAGATATCCTGAACTGGAAAGCACCGAAGGATGTTCGTGGGATCAAGAGCTTCATCGGAATGGCCGGATACTACAGGCGTTTCATCGAAGGCTTCTCAAAGATTGCTAGACCAATGACAGCGTTACTAGCGAAGAAAGTTGAGTTTAAGTGGACCCAAAAGTGTCAGGAAGCATTTGAAGAACTGAAGAATAGATTGACTACAGCTCCTGTGCTAGTCCTGCCTGATGTTCACAAGTCATTCTCAGTGTATTGCGACGCTTCTTACACCGGATTGGGATGTGTGCTAATGCAAGAAGGAAGAGTTGTAGCATACTCATCTCGACAGCTGAAGATCCATGAGAAAAATTATCCCACACATGACCTGGAGTTGGCAGCAGTGGTTCATGCTTTAAAGACCTGGAGACATTACCTGTACGGGCAGAAGTGCGACATCTACACAGATCACAAGAGTCTGAAATACATATTCACCCAGTCAGAGTTAAACATGAGGCAGTGAAGATGGTTGGAATTGATCAAAGACTATGAGTTGGAGATACATTACCATCCAGGCAAGGCCAATGTTGTTGCAGATGCTCTGAGCAGGAAGAGTCAAGTCAATATGATGGCTACGTACCCAATGCCATATGAGTTAGCCAAGGAGTTCGACAGACTGAGTCTCGGTTTCCTGAACAGTACACAAGTAGTAACAGTGGAGTTAGAGCCCACCCTAGAGCGGGAGATCAAAGAAGGGCAGAAGGATGATGAAAACATCAACAAGATCCGGCAGCTGATCTTAGAAGGGAGAGGCAAAGACTTTCGAGAGGATGAAGAGGGAGTAATATGGTTCAAGGACCGATTGTGTGTCCCCGACCTCAAACCCATTCGGGAGCTAATCCTCAAGGAAGCTCATGAGACAGCTTACTCCATACACCCTGTAAGTGAGAAGATGTACCAGGATTTAAAAAGAAGGTTTTGGTGGTATGGCATGAAAAGAGAGATCGCAGAATATGTCGCCATCTGTGATAGCTGTCAAAGAACCAAAGCAGAGCATCAGAGACCCGCCGGATTGTTGCAGCCATTGCGGATTCCTCAGTGGAAGTGGGATGAGATCGGGATGGATTTTATAGTTGGCCTACCTCGTACCCGGGCCGGTTATGATTCCATCTGGGTAGTTGTGGACCGCTTAACAAAGGTAGCCCATTTTATACCTGTGAAGACAACATACACCGGAGCAACGTTAGCTGAGTTATACATGTCACGGATAGTCTGCCTTCATGGTGTGCCGAAGAAGATAGTGTCAGATCGAGGAACGCAGTTCACCTCTCATTTTTGGCAGCAGCTACAAGAAGCTTTGGGCACACATTTGAACTTCAGCTCGGCTTATCATCCACAGACAGACGGTCAGACTGAAAGAACTAATCAGATCCTAGAAGATATGTTGAGAGCCTGTGCGTTGCAAGACAAGTCAGGATGGGACAAAAGGTTACCTTATGCAGAATTCTCCTACAACAATAGTTACCAGGCCAGCTTGAAGATGTCACCATTTCAGGCACTCTATGGGCGGAGTTGCAGGACTCCGCTACACTGGGACCAGCCTGGAGAGAGACAGGTGTTTGGCCCCGACATCTTGCTTGAAGCCGAAGAGAATATCAAAATGGTTCGGGAGAACCTGAAGATAGCACAATCAAGGCAGCGAAGCTATGCGGACAGAAGGAGAAGAGAACTGAGTTTTGAAGTGGGAGACTACGTCTATCTGAAGGTGTCACATATCAGGGGAGTCAGAAGGTTCGGAGTTAAAGGCAAGTTAGCACCCCGGTACGTTGGACCATATCAGATTCAAGCAAAGCGTGGAGAAGTGGCCTACCAGCTCAACCTACCAGAAAGTTTGTCGGCAGTGCACAATGTGTTCCATGTGTCCCAATTGAAGAAGTGTCTGCGAGTACCAGAAGAACAGTTGCCAGTGGAGGGTTTGGAAGTCCAGGAGGATCTGACATACATAGAGAAGCCAACGCAGATTCTGGAGTTTGCAGACAGAGTCACCCGGAGGAATACCATCAGAATGTGCAAAGTCAGATGGGGTCACCACTCGGAGGAAGAAGCAACCTGGGAACGAGAAGATGATCTGAAGGCCAAATACCCAGAACTCTTTGCTGACCAACCTTGAATCTCGGGGCGAGATTCTTTTAAGGGGGATAGGTTTGTAACACCCTGAATTTGGGGGTATAAAATTTCTTTGCTCATATTCACAAATTCAGGTGTTACTTCCCTTTTCTCATCCTTCCCCAATCTTTTCTTTCTCATTTCTATAGGAGAAAAGTGCTTATTTTAATTGTAATTATAGTCTATTAACTCAAACTCCAAGGGAGTATGAATTGTTGCATCATGTTGAACCCTAGATTTCACTTTTGTTTGGTGCATAATTCTTAGAAAGTCTAATTTGAGTTTGTGGCTTATTTGGATTTGAATCAAATAGAATAAATAAAAGAAAAAGGGAAAACAATTCCAGAATAAAAGAGAAAAGGAAAGAAGCCCACTCCCCCGCCCCCCTCAGCCTTTCGGCCCAGCTAGGCCCATCCCGCGCGCGTGCGCTCTCCCCCCCCGCTCTCTCTGCCCTGGCGGGCCCGCCCGTCAGCGCGGCCGCCTTCCGCGCGCCCGCACCCGCTTTCCCCTCTCTCTGCTCGTGGGCCCGGCCTGTCAGCCCCGTCGTCCTCGCGTAACTGCCGCCCGAGCTGCGCGCTGTCGCGGACTCCGCGCCCACGTCGCGCGTGGAGCTCGCAACCGCCCCGCCCCCGGCCACTTGAGCCAGAACCCCGCTCGCCCTCTCCCCCTCCCTCATTTGCGCACCAACAGACCCCTCTCCCTCACCTCCCCCACGCTGCGCGCACGCCAGAGCGCCGCCGCCATAAACCACCGCCGCCCGAGCCTGTTTCCCCGTCGCCGTTGGAGCTCCGCCGTGCCCTTTGCCACGGTGAGCTCCGCCCCGACGTCCGCAACCCGGGACGCGCCCCAATTTTCCCTCCCCCTCCCTATTTCTCTCTGCCCGCGCTCACCCGCCGTCCTTCGTGCAGCCGCGGGGGTCCGCCACCGCCGACCCGGGCCGTCGTCGCGCCATTGCCGCCACCGAGGAGTCCCCGGAGCCCGCCTTGAGGTAAGGAAACCCCCCTGCCCTCTCCCTTCCCCTCTGTTGCTCTCTGCTGCGCTTAATTCCTCGTCGGAGTTGATTAACGCCGCCGCCGAGCCGCTTTGTCGTGGACCGCCCCCCCTCCGGTGCCCCTGCCCCGACCCAGTCCCCACCGGACGATTCCCCGCGCCCTCCCCAACCTTCCCGGCCGCTCAGGTCGCCCCAGGGACCCGCCGAGCGCCCGCGCCCCTCGTCTCCGGCGAGTCCTCCGCCGCGGGGACAAGCGCCGCCGTCTCTGCTAGCCGTAGGAAAGGCCAAGGCCGGCCACCCGACCCCCGCCGTTCATCCCAGATCGGACGACCCTGATTCAATTAGCCCGGGCCCAATCCTGGCCGTCCGCCGGAGATCCAACGGCCCAGGCCCGCTTCCCCCACACCCCGCGCCCGCTCTGCCTGCTGGCCCCGCCTGTCAGCCCGCCCGCGCCCGCTCTGCCCGCTGGCCCCGCCTGTCAGCCCGCCCGCGCCCGCTCTGCCTGCTGGCCCCGCCTGTCAGCCTGCCCACGCTCGCGCTGCCCGCCCGGCCCCGCCTGTCAGCCGCTCAGGCCGCCGCGCGCTCGCGCGCCCGCCCGCGGATCTAATCTTGCGCGTTGGTCTGAGATCCGACGGCTATTAGAGCCCGATACCCCTTCGCCCGCGCGTTTTCTTAAAGAGACCCCCGGTTTTCTGAAATTTAAACCCGCCGTCCCTGGTTTCTTACAGTTAGGCCCTCGGACCTTTTATTTAATTCAAAATAAGTATTTAGAGTATATTTTTAATCCCTAAACTTGTAAAATTCATAACTTTGTCATATGAACTCCAAATTAGGTGCTTCAAATTGCAAAATGCTCATAGTATTTTTGTCTATCTATTTAAACAATGTTTCCCTGCTGTTTCCATGTACCAATTAATAGTTAATCATTAGGATAGAATTAAGGTTATTGGAACCCTATTTGAGATAAATAGAAGATGGTAGACTTTAATAAAAGTGAGAGCACCTAAGTTTATAGACTTAAGCCCCTAAGTTTAGGAACTTAAAACCATGCAATGATTTAATCCCACCACTGACTTAAACCTGATTAGTGGATAATGAATCACTTTGTATAGTCCTCTACCCTAGACCTAGGGAACACCAGAGTGCCTATCCCTTTTCTACTATGAACTTGTGATCTCTCTGCTGCATATGTTTGGTATGTTGCTTTTTGTTTGTTATCTTCCCAAGTGCATAGTGTGAATGATTACTTTACGTAGACAACGAGCAGTCTGTGTTTCCCGAGGAGGTTGCAGAGGAAGTCCCTGATCAGCAGTTTGGTGAAGGCAAGTGTCCTCTGTCCCATTATGTCCTATTCATTCATAACTTACTACCCCGCATTACTTACTTGAAACCTAAGGATTGACTAGCTTTCCACTTTACTTTATCCTTGATGACCTTATGGGCTGTTATGGTTAGCACTCTGCTATTGCCTTAACTTAATCAATGAACATGATGTGACTATTTATGATACTGTTATCCTGATGATGTTGATGATCTTGTGATACTCTAGGGGGCTCAGGCTGTTTCCTGAGTCCCTCTCCGTAAGGACCTGTTCGTTGAGAGACCACCCGGGATAACAGTGCAACCATGAGGGTGAAATGGGATGCCCTTAGCTAATTAATTAGAGGAACTAGAGGTGTAGTTGCTTAGCCGTCGTGCCGTCAATGGGGTCCAGGCACAGTGCTTGCTCTGCCGAGGCTGAGTGCCGAGGTTCTTTCGTTTTGCTTTTGTTAGTCACTCTCCTGCGGGGAGGGGTACTGTGTTTATCAAACTGGAGAAACCTAACGGGCAGCTATGACCTCTAGGGAATCTTTGTAAAAGCTACGTAGTGATACCCTGCCGGACCACCTAGGTAGTGGTCAATGGGGATTAGCTCTCCCCGGGCAGAAAGGGAATCATGACTCATGGGTAAAGTGTGCAACCTCTGCAGAGGGTAGTGAAACTGATATATCAGCCGTGCTCACGGTTAAGAGCAGCCTTGGGATCCTCTTTGATTAGAGATACAGATGGTTCGAGATTCAAGGATTATGTTATGGTTTTGGTTCGACTATGATGATGTTGTTCCTCGATGAGGAAATGGTTTACGGGTTGGTTAATGCTAAAATCTGGCTTCTACTAATGATAAATACTTGACCAACTAAAAGCAAATGCTTGAGCCTAACCCCACATAAAGCTAGTCCACTTCAGCCAAACGGGACATTTGCTGAGTACGTTGATGTGTACTCATCCTTGCTTTACCACAAAACACCAGGTTGTCCGCATTGTAACCACTGCTCAGGAGAAGGTGAAGCCGTGGAAGGAGACTTCCAGGAGTTCCAAGACTACGACGAATTCTAGGTGTGGGTTGGCGGCAACCCCCAGTCAGCTGCCTGTGAAGGCCTTATCTTTACTGCGTTTCGCTAGTACTTTGATTTACCTGTTAAGACGATGACTATGTGGATGTCTATGACTCTGTGATGTAATAAGTTAATACTCTTTTATGTTATTATTCGAGCATTGTGCGATGATGTTCATTTATGTAATCGCTGTGTACGTGAGTTCTGATCCTGGCACGTACATAGTTCGCATTCGGTTTGCCTTCCAAACCGGGTGTGACATAAGTGGTATCAAAGCCGTGCTGACTGTAGGACCGCTGACCTAGAGTAGCACTGGTCGTACTAAGGACTATTGACCTCCCCTCTCACCTTGACCTCTGATGTTGCTTCAAAAGTCGGTCACCTCGACCAACCCTATGTTTTACTACATATATATACTATATTATACCTTGTTAAAAATAGCATGTAAATCTATAGAATCAAATTCCATATATCACCCCATGCATTTGAGATAGACTTATATGATAACTTTGGAAAGTGGTGGATTGTCACATTCTAAAAAATAGCCTATTCCAATAGTAAGATTTCAATTCCTCAAAATGAAAGGAAACAAACGGGGCCTAATGGAAATTCATGAAGGAACTACAATTGTGAAGAGTGGAAAGCTATATGTGTGCAAAGGAAAATTTGAGCAATTCATTATGAAAGAAGAAGAAAGTGTATCCGATATGTTCAACCGGTTAAATGAGATAGTGAATGAGCTCAAGGGACTTGGTTTTGATGTACCAGATGTGGATTTCACTCATAAGTTCCTTAGATCTCTTCCGGAGAAGTATGAGACTATTGTGACCATGCTAGTAATAAGTGATTTATCTACAACTTCTCCAACCGAAGTATTGGGAGAAATTCTTACTCAAGATATATTCAAGAAATCTCAAGCTGATGCTATAAGTTTGGCAAAGAAAGTGAAGAATGAATCAATCGCTCTCAAAGCTAAAGCTTCTAAGGCAATTGAAAAAGAAGATAGCGATGATGAAGAAAATAAAAGTGAGAGTGATGGAGATATGGCTCTATTTGTCAAGAAATTCAACAAATTCATGAAGAAGAAGAGGGGTCAACCTAGAAGAGGCCAAACATCAAGATGAAATGCTTTCAATGATAGAAAGTGTTTTGAGTGTGGGGAACCCGGTCACATCGCCATGAATTGCCCTAACAAGAAGAAGAAGAAGGGCAAAGATGGAGATGATAAGAAGAAGAAGAAATTCTACAACAAGAAGAAAGATGGCAAAGCCTACCTAGTTGAATGGGATTCGAATGATAGCTCGGATGATGATGATGATGACACCTCATCCAAGCTTAATGTCGGAATTGCCATCAAGGAAGCCCCTTCACTTTTCTCATCCTCTCATTGTCTAATGGCAAAGGGAGATGTTAAGGTAAAAATCATCACCGATTTAAATGATATAGATGATGATGATGATGGCTATTCATATGATGATCTTGTTAGAATGTTAGGTGAGGCCGATGACTACATGCACAAAGAAAAAGAAAAGTTTAAGACCTTGAAGGAATTGTATAAAAACCTCCAAGTGTCTTTTGAGGAGCTCAAGACCTCTCACAACGATCTAAAAGAGAATTGTGAGAAGCTTGTGGAAGCTCAAAACTCATCTATTGTGCATGAAGTTGTGGTGGTCACCGAGGATGTTGGAGTCACTTGTGACTTACTTGATAGTCCTACAAGTGAACCACAACCTACTAACTCTATTTGTGATAAATGCAAAATTTCTCTTATGAATGATAATATTGCTCGTGATGAATCACAAATCATTGTTGAGAATGAAGTATTAGTAGATAGAGTGAATGCTCTAACCCATGATCTAGAGAAGGCATATGGTGGAAAGGCTAAATTGGATTTCATATTGGGAAGTCATTGGTGCTCACTTAATCGTGAGGGTCTTGGATATGTTCCCAAGAAAGGAAAGAATGCTTTTGTAAAGCAAAAGACATTGTTTGTGAAAGAATGTGACAAAGTGTGTCACAATTGTCACAAGAAGGGACATATCAAGAAGAATTGTCCTAAGCTCAAGAATGTATCCTCCACTTGTTTTGAGCATTGTTATGTTCTTTCTCATAATGCAAAAGGTGTTCATGCTAAATTTGTTGGTACTTCAATTGTTGGCAATAAGAAGAAAGCTGTTTGGGTGCCAAAGACCTTGGTCACTAACATCCAAGGACCCAAGCAAGTTTGGGTACCTAAAAGAGATTGATTTCCTTTTGTAGGTGAACTACAAGGCGGGAGGGAATCATTGGGTGTTGGATAGTGGATGCACTCAACACATGACCGGAGATATGAAAATGTTCACCCAAATGAGTGTGGAAGATTGCTTAAGTTATGATAGTATCACATTTGGAGATAATCGCAATGGAAAGGTTAAAGGTTTGGGTAAAATTGCTATTTCGAATGATCATTCCATATCAAATGTGCTTTTGGTTGAGTCTTTGAATTTTAATTTACTATTCGTAGCTCAATTATGTGATTTAGGATTTAGTTGCAATTTTACAGTTGATGATTGTTGGGGACTTGTTCTCAAATGCTATGAATTAAGAACAAGGCAACACAAAAATAGATTAATGGTTAATGTCCTTCGTCCTTCGAAGCATTATTTCCCTAAGGATATAATGATCTTCGGATGAAGGTTATGAAGGACTTACCTTCATAATCATAGCATATAAGCATATGAAACATGGGAAACAACATGGATAATCATATGACATCATAATATATATATTATTATATAATCATGAGTGAATAACAATAACACAAGATTACATTTGTACCTTCGGCTTGATAGAAGGCAAAAGTACAAGCGTGACGTACAAGCGAGTACAAGTTAGTGTGAACAGTACGGAGGTACTGTTCATCTATTTATAGGCACAGGGCGCAGCCTATGTAAATTTACATTCATGCCCTTCATATTTACTATTGACTTATGGACAACCCAATGGGGACTAGATAGCCTTTTCCTCTTTAAGTCGGTTCCTTTTTCCGCCATTGCGCCGAAGCTCTCTTGCGCGTAGCTTCGGAGCAACATCAGTCTTCGTCTCGACCACGCTTTTCACATCGTATATGGTTTTAACCCGAGTCCGAAGGTACCTGTTCACATGTTACACTTGTAAAACATTGTTAAATCATGTTTTTGAGGACCTTCGGAAGACGAAGGCCCCCAACAATAGCCCCTCGCAGTATTAATTTGTTAAGATAATGAATTCAGACTGCGACATGGATGAAGGCCTTAAGCCGAAGGTCCGAAAAAACACCTTCCCTTTGTTAGAATAGCAACAATCAATGACAGACGGGGCCCTTCAATTTGCAGCACACTGGGTGTATAAATAGGAACTCACACCAGCTGCATTTGATACACTGTTTATGCCATTTACATTATTTTCTCAATCTTTTAGCTCTTGCTCACTAGCGCTTGCTTGCTAGATTTTCAAGCTCTCTGAGCTTCGGTTTTAGAAAAAAACGCATTTTCACCATGTCTGGAGAAAAAATGTCCCAGGAAAAGAAGGTTGTTGCAGAGACGAAGCTGACTGAAGAGGCGAAGCTGTTTGAGGAGAAGAAGGCTATAGATCCTTATGTTGCTGGATTTGTTGAGTCAATGGTAAAAACAAACACAGAGAAAATTACTAAAGAGATACTGGAAGGTTTATCTGAAGATACTGGTGATAGCGATAGCTATGATGTGGAAAGTGGGGATGAAGATTCTGAGGATCGACCCTGGCGGCCAAGTCATTCAATCTTCGGAAAATCAACCATCAAACAGAGTCATCTTGAGAACATGAGAGGAAGGTACTTTCGGGACATGTCTATTGTGAGGGCTGGTGGAGACAACAACGTCCCTGCCCCTGAGGAAAACGAAGTTGTAATTTATCGAAGCTTCTTCAAGGCTGGGCTTCGGTTCCCTTTGAGCAAGTTTGTAGTTGAAGTGTTGAAAATCTACCAGATCTTCCTCCATCAGATTACCCCCGAAGCTATAATAAGGATGGGGATTTTTGTCTGGGCAGTAAGGAGTCAAGGGCTAGAGCCGAACGCGAAGTGCTTCTGCAGTATGCACGGACTTCTATATGAGACGAAGGCCATGGGTAAAGAACAGTACCACAACAACTTCGGTTGTTATGGATTTATCGCTCGCCCCAATGCAAGCTACCTGGTGCCAACGTTTTGGAAGAGATGGCCCAGAGCTTGGATGGAAGAATGGTTCTATGTGAAGAATGATTTAAAAGCAAGGGAAGATATTAAAAGAAGTCATTATGTGCCCTATTTGGTCCCGCTTCGGCCTCCGAAGGCCGAAGGTAGAAATTGATGATTCTATCGAAGCATGCCAGAGAGCCTTCAGCACTGTTTGCTCCTTTATTGGCACAAGGGATTTAATTCAGGAGCATATAGCCTTCATGATATGGTCGCTTGTAGAAAGCTGGGAAATGCCGAATGAGACCACCACCGACTCTAGCAAAGATGGTCTGGTTCGACTGAAGTATACCTTCAGATTCAGGGAGAAGTTTGATGAACCCAACGATGACTGGCTGAAGTGTATCGAAGCTACAAGTGATGAATTGCTTGGAGCTTATTCCAAGGCCGAAGATAATGCTCTATCCACAGCCTTCAGAAGACGGGGGAAGAAAAGACTAAACAGGGTTTTTGATGCCATTGGCTTCATATACCCCGACTACCGCTATCCGCTGTGGGGACAGGGGAAAAAGAGGAAAGCTGCTACTTCAGCCACCTCAGTTGAGCCTGTGCCGAAGGGCAAAAAGGTAAAGGTTCTTACCCACCGACCGCGTTACATTGAACCAGCCGTGGTGCCTGAGTTTGGCGCAAGGTCCTCTTCAGCGGCCAAAACAATACAAACTGCTTCGACTGCACATGGCGCTGAAGAACCAGCTGTAATGCCGAAGACGCATGTAGCTGAGCCAGCCGAAGATAAGGCTAAAAAGGATGAAGAGCCAAAGATTGAAGAGATAACAAAAACGCCAAAGATTCTAAGCCTTCCGATAGAGGCAGATCTGGCAAAGATACAAAAGACTTCTGCTGCCACTCCTAAGAGGAGAAGGATGGCAAACGTGCTGGATGTTGTGCTAGAAACGACGAAAGTCTTGAGTCCTACTCTCATAAAGAAAGTCGTTCCAACCGAAACTAAATCACAGGCCAAAATCAAAACTAGGCAAGCCGAAGCTGCACAAATTCAAGCTGAAACCAAAGCTACGCAAATTCAAGCTGAAACTGAAGCTAGGCCTTCAGTGCCTATCGCTACAATGCCTGCCGCATCTGAAGAAAAGGCAACAGAACAAATTGCATATGAAAATATCAAAACTTCTGCTCTCGAAGCTTCAGATAAAGACATTGACTATATCATTCGTCATACTTCGAGAAAAGAACTATCCAAAAAAAATAGCTAGAAGCATGACACTACGCCCAAAAATTGAAATATCCGAAGGGGGCGTTAGTGTTCAATGGTAGTGGCGAAGAAGATATTTTGTACTGTCTCCCGGATAACAAAGAAATATCCGTTTGCCGGGAGATAGGTAAAAGCATCGGATTCCCGAAGCTGGAAGACGGTCTTTCGATTTTATCGAAGGACGAACTTGCTGACAGCTTAGCATACAATAGCATAAAGGTATAAAAACTACTTATAAATTTGAAAATGAGATATTTTATTTGTCATACTTATTCTTTCCTCCACTTGCAGGGCTTGATTCTTAGTAATGCCCTTAGGGCACAGAAAAATATAGAGGACGAAGGCTATACAATGGCCCTGAACAACCTTCGTTCAGAGGTAATTGAACTGAGAAACGAAGGTCTTGAAAAAGACAAAATCTTATTCTCTCTAGTTAACAAAGTCAAAGAACATGAAGCTAGCTTCAAAGCCCAGGCCGAAACCCAAAAGATTGAAATTGAAGACCTTCGGAGGCAACTGGCCGAAGCTAAAGAAACATGCGCGCTCGCAGAAGCAAACCGAGAAATCAACGAATATTGGAAAAATCATTTAGAGAAAAACGTTGAAGAACTTCGCACATCCAAGGAAAGATGCTTTGAAAAATCCTTGGACTGTGTGAAGAAAACAAAAACCAGTTTCGCCAATGTGGGCGCCTACTCTACCGAAGAAAACTTCATACGAGGCGATCTCGAAGGCGTTATTGAATGGATAAGTGGGGAGGCCGAGAGCTTCGAAGAAATTTTAAGTGATCGCGGGGATGTATATGCATTTTCCGGTGCGCGGGGGATTTCAGCTATCTTGGAGAAGGCGGGATGTGATCACATCAAGACCATGGCCCAGGCTGAAGCTGCCTTCTCCACAGATGACACGAAGGATCCTTCAGCGGAAGCAACCTTGATGGGCGGAAAATTCTATAATGATGTATGGGTGAATGGCGGCCAAGAGGTGACTCATGAAATTATAAAGAAGAGTGAAAAAGACACCCATGACGCCCGGATAGAAGCGAGACAAGCTGAAGAAGTTACAGAGCATGAAAAACGTATATGTAATATCTTTTTATATTCAGCTTCGGCATTTTGTTTTTGTGGTTTCGGACTAATTATTTTTCCCACTTCAGCTGAATTATCCCCTCCACCGGAACCATTCGATCCCCTGGCCGATCCAGAGACGAAGGAAGTACTGGAGATCATTAATATGGCTGAATCTATTGTTGACGAAGTCATCAATAAACTGCTAAATGAAGTTGCAGAGAAAATCCTGAAAGAAGACTAGGACTTATTGTAAAAACATTTTTAAATGGTCAATGTAAGGGACACTAGAATGGACATTGTGCTTTTATTGTAATGAAGCTGTAATATTTGATGTGTGTAACTTTGGATCGAATATGTAAATTATTGTAATTTATTCCTTTACGATGCATGAAACTTACATACATACCGTTTTTGAGCCTTCGGCGAAAAAACACCTTACCTTCTTTTCATGCTTCGTAAAGAAAGAAGATCCTTGGTTCGTAAAAATAACGATATCCATGCTTCGCAGAGAGATCCCTCTTTTATGTGCAGGCTGACGAAGCTATAATTCGAAGCTTACTTCGTGTAACTTTGACAGTATTTTCTGAAATCGGCTCCGTATTCCATTCTTGTGTCATTGATGCAATATGATGTATGATGTGATGCTATGCGAAATGATGTGATGATATGATGCAAAATGATAATGATGCCGAAGACACATACTCACACTCCCACACTAGAACACACAATCTCTTCATTCCCTTAGATACGGCTGGAATCTCTTTGCCGTTTATTTTTCGGCTTCACCGTTTATTTTTTGGTGTAAGTTCTGCATCCCCTTAGGAACGTCTTTTGAACTTCTTCGCCTTCTATTTCGGCGGTATAAGTTCTGCATCCCCTTAGGAACGACTTTTGAACTTCTCCGCCTTATATTTCGGCGGTATTTGGCTCTGCATTCCCTTTGGAACGACTTTTGAGCAGAAAACTTACTCTGCGCTCCCTTAGGAACGACTTTTTGGTAGCTTCGACAAAACTTACGCTGCGCTCCCTTAGGAACGACTTTTTGGTAGCTTCGACAATTTTTAGCTCTGCATTCCCTTAGGAACAACTTTTGAGCTTTGGCAATTTCTGAGCTTCGTAAGTCTGTGAAGAAGATATATTCCATCTCGATAGAAACAAAATCATTACAAGAATTTAAAACTAGATTTACATTGCTTGTTCCTTATTAAAAAACAAAATGACGTAGAACATAAAAGTATTTTAGAGGCAGGATATCTCTCAATAAATGTGCTTTGATTCTGGCACAGTACTATTGACTGTACGAGCTTCGGATTCCTCCCTGAATTCACATTGCTGTTGAGAGTTCTGGCGCCCTTCTGGCTGCTGGCTTCGGGGATATGCAGGTTGCAGTGGTGGTGGCGGTGGAAGCTGAGGCCAAGAAGCCTGTGAATGGCTAGCCGAAGCAACAGAGGCTGCAGGGTGATTGCCCACATATTCTGGTATGTAGGGAGAATGGCACGAAGTAGTGTGCAAGACTTGCTTCGGCTGATTCTTCTGAGCTTCGGCTTCTGCGATCTCCTTTTGCTTCAGAATAGTGATTTGACACATTCTTGTAGTATGACCCTTGACCTCACCACAGAATAGGCAATAAATTTTCCTAGGCTGATCCCCATATCTTCCTCCGAAGCCCCTGGTGCCTCTGCCCCTTGGAGCTGGCGGCCTGAAGGAGTTTTGCTGCTGCCCCGAAGACTATGAGCTGTATTGTGGCCTTTGAAGCTGGCTTCCTTTGTCGTCATTCTGACTGGAGCTGTGGATTGATCTGACATGCCTAGGGTGGATTCTTCCTCCGAAGCCCCTAGTCATCTCAGAGAATCTGTAAGTTTCCTCCCTTCTTTGGCGGAAGTCGTTGTCAGCCCGGATGTACTCATCCATCTTCTGAAGCAGCTTCTCCAGAGTTTGTGGGGGCTTTCTGGCGAAGTATTGAGCCGTAGGTCCTGGTCGAAGACCCTTGATCATGGCCTCAATGACAATTTCATTGGGCTCTGTGGGCGCTTGTGCCCTCAGTCGCAAGAACCTTCGGACATATGCCTGAAGGTATTCCTCATGGTCTTGCGTGCACTAGAACAAGGCCTGAGCTGTGATTGGCTTCGTTTGAAAGCCTTGGAAACTGGTAATCAGCATGTCCTTGAGCTTCTGCCACGACGTGATTGTCCCTAGCCGAAGAGAAGAATACCATGTCTGGGCTACGTTCCGGACTGCCATGACGAAGGACTTTGCTATGACAGCTGCATTGCCTCCGTATGAGGATATTGTTGCTTCATAGCTCATCAAAAATTGCTTTGGGTCCGAGTGCCCATCATACATGGGTAGCTGGGGTGGCTTGTAGGATTGTGGCCATGGGATAGCCTCCAATTCTGCTGCCAAGGGAGAAGCATCATCAAAAGTAAAGGTATTGTTGGGGGCCTTCGGCTTCCGAAGGTCCTCAAAAACATGATTTAACAATGTTTCTGGAAGTATAATACACGAACAGGTACCTTCGAACATGGACCCTTCGGACAAGTCAAAATCGCTGTATGGAGAAACACAAGGAAAACGAGGGACGGAACATTGCCGAAGCTGTGCACAAGGAAGCTTCGGCATGATGGCAGAAAAGAGGAAACCGACTTAAAGAAGAAAAGACTATCTGGACCCCAATAAATTGCTATAGAGTTATTATCAAAAGCAAAGGGCCTGGATGTAATTTTGCCTGGGCTGCGACCCGTGCCTATAAATAGGTGAATAGTACTCCCGTACTGTTCACGCGGACTGGACATTCGCTTTTGCGTCACACTTGTATTCTTGTTTTCCTTCAGGCCGAAGGTACACTTGTAATTTGTTATTGTTTCTATAATAATGAAATAAAAATGAGCTAATAATAATAATTAAGTGCCTATATTGTTTCTCATATTTTATGCGAGTCCTTCTTCATTATTCGTTGTGCTTATGAAGGTATGTCCTTCATAACCTTCGTCCGGAATTCATTATATCCTAAAGGAGATAATGCTTCGAAGGACGAAGGACTTTAAAATTTAACAATCTCTGTGTTGCCTTGTTCTTAAATTGAAGAATTTGAGAACAAGTCCCCAACATTGGCGCCCACCTCCGGTGAACCCTTTCTGACCACCTTCGGCAAGCATCGACCTTCGTCATGCCGCCAAAGAAAGCTTCAGCAACAGGGGCTGCTGCTCTACAGCCGCTGGACCCGAACCAGGACACTCTTTCCCTTCGGGAGGCCCGAAGCCAGAAAAGGAAAGCCACCAGTCCAACGCCCTAGGAAGACGATTTGGACCAGGAAATCAGGAACATGGAGATGCTGCATCAACAAGTGCAAAGGAAGAAAGAAAAGATGGCTCGGCTAGCTGACCTACAAAGGCAGGTAGACGAAGCCTCTGAAGAGGTTCGTCATCTCACGCAAGATGAACAGAACCGGAGGCCCCAGTATAGAGAGCTTCACCAAGAGGGCTTCGTCAACGAGGATGACTGGTATGATGACTTCCATCATAGAAATTTTGCCTTTGATGATGCTTCTCCTCTGTCAGCTGAACTGCAGGCTACACCTTGGCCCCAATTTTACAAACCACCCCAGCTCCCAATGTATGACGGGCACTCAGACCCGAAGCAATTTTTGATTAGCTACGAAGCAACCATATCTTCATATGGTGGCAACACGGCAGTGATGGCAAAATCCTTCGTCATGGCAGTAAGAAATGTTGCACAGACCTGGTACTCTTCTCTTCGGCTAGGAACAATCACATCGTGGCAAAAGCTGAAGGACATGCTCATCACCAGCTTTCAAGGGTTTCAGACAAAACCGGTCACTGCTCAAGCTTTGTTCCAGTGCACTCAAGATCATGAAGAATACCTTCAGGCATATGTCCGAAGGTTTTTACGACTGAGGGCACAGGCGCCAACAGTGCCTAATGAGATTGTTATTGAGGCCATGATTAAGGGGCTTCGACCAGGACCTACAGCCCAATACTTTGCCAGGAAACCTCCTCAGACCCTGGAGAAGCTGCTCCAGAAGATGGACGAATATATCAGAGCAGATAATGACTTTCGGCAAAGGAGGGAGGAAGCTTATAGGTTCTCCGAGATGACCAGGGGCTTCGGAGGGAGAATTCACCCCTGACATGTCAGATCAATTCACTCTACTCAGAATGATGACAGGGGAACCCAACAACAGAAGCCACAGTATTCTTCTCAGGCTTCGGGGCAACAACAGAGTTACCCTCGGCCTCCAGCTCCAAGGGGCAGAGACGCTAGGGGCTTTGGAGGAAGGTTTGGGGATCAGCCCAGGAAAATTTACTGCTTATTCTGCGGAGAGGACAAGGGCCATACCACCAGGATGTGCCATGTCACTATTCAAAAACAAAAAGAGATAGCAGAAGCTGCAGCCCAACAGAGCCAGCCGAAGCAGGTTATGCATACTGCTTCGTACCACTCGCCATACATTCCAGAATATGTGGGCAACCATCCTGCAACTTCTGTTGCTTCGGCAAGTCAACCTCAGGCATCTTGGCAACAGCCCCCACCTCCACCACCAATGCAACCTGCTTATCCCCAAGGCCAGCAGCCAGAAGGGAGCCAGCACGGTCACCAGCAGAGAGACTTTAGGGAGCAGTCCGAAGCTCGCACAGTCAATAGTACTGTGCCAGAATCGAAGCACATATACTAAGATATATCCTATCTCAAAAACAGCTTTTACATTTGTTATCATTTATCTTTTCAATAAAGAACAATCATTGAAAGCTCAGTTCTGTAGCTGTTTTCAATTTCTTGTAATAGCTTCGTGATTATCATAATAGGTATACCTTCTTCCAACATTGACGAAGTTCAAAAGGTTTTTGATGAAGGAATGCATTGGAAGTTGTTATCGAAGCAACAAAAGTCGTTCTTAAGGGAACGCAGCGTAAGTTTTTTGCTCAAAAGTCATTCCAAAGGGAATGCAGAGCTTACAGCGAAAAATAAACGCTGATACCGCCGAAATAGAAGGCGAAGAAGCTCCTAAGGGAGGCTTACAGCGAAAAATAAACGCTGATACCGCCGAAATAGAAGGCGAAGAAGCTCCTAAGGGAGGCTTACAGCGAAAAGTCAACGCTGATTTACCGAAGATTGTGTGCTCCACTGGGGATGTGTGTAAACCTTCGGCGCGGATATCATTTTGCATATCATTACATCATTACATCATATGCATAGCATCATACATCATGCTGCATCAATGGCATAAGAAGGGGGCGCAGTATGGATCTTCGAAAAGGTAGACAATGTTGACCTACAATATTGAGCTTCGGAGATCGTTTTGAAGAAGTGCCAAGGCACAAAATAGGTTTTCAAGAAATACAGTTTCGCCAATTTGATATGAAAAGGAGATCCATTGTTCACAAAGCATAAATGTTTTTTCAGAAACCGTAATATTTTTGCGGAATATGGATATTCTTCACGAAGCATGAAAAGAAGGGAAGGTGTTTTTTCGCCGAAGTCTCAAAAACGGTATGTAAATAAAGTTTCATGCATCGTAAAGAATTGAGTTACAAGCAGCTTATATATTACATTCAAGGTTATAAAAATATTACACACTTTGTCCATCAAATGTTACATTCTAAATGTCTTTACAATAGTAGCTAATCTTCTCTTAAGACCACTTCTGCAGCTTCATTTAGTAGTTAGTCAACAACTTTATCCATAATAGCTTCGGCCATTTTTCTAATTTCGTCATCCCCCTTTGCGTTAAGGTCCGCCAATGGCTCGGCGGACTCTGGGGGAAGAGATAGTGCGATTGTGTTACAAGGTGTGAATAAGTCCGAAGTCATAAAGTTACAACACAAAGTCAAAAACTAGAAGTCAATACCTATTCGCTCTTCGAGATCCACACTTTTTTCAGCGGCCTCTGCTACTTTTCTAGCGTCATGAATACCTTTTTCGCTTCTCCTTTTAATTTCTTGAGCCATCTCCCGGCCACCATTTTCCCAGATGTCGGTGAAAAATTTTCCACCAACCAAACTTGCTTCGGCCAAGGGGTCTTTTATGTCTTCAGAAGATAAGGTGGTTTCGGTTTGTGCCAAGGATTTCACATGATCGCAGCCTTTTTTCTCCAAAATAGTGGCAATCCCCCTGGCACCCGAGAAGGCACATATGTCTCCGCGGCCACTCAAAACTTCTTCAAAGGCTTCAGCTTCGTGGCTGATCCATTCAATTGGGCCCCCGGGGTTGCCCCTTATAAAATTTTCCTCACTTGAAAACGCACCAACGCTGGCGAAGCTAGATTTTATTTTCTTAACACATTCTATAGACTTTTCGTAACACCCTTTCTTGGATGCACGAAGCTCTTCAACGTTCTTCTCTAAATGATTTGCCCATTGTTCACTAATTTCTCGTTTAGCTTCTTCAACTGAGCATTTTTCTTTAGCTTCGGCCAGCTATTTCCGAAGATCCTCAATTTCACGCCTCTGGGCCTCAGCTTGGGCTTTGAAAGCAGCTTCGTCTTCTTTTATCTTATTCACCAACGAATGTAATATTTTATCTTTTTCAAGACCGTCGTTCTTTAGTTCAATTACTTCGGAACGAAGGTTGTTCAAGGCTATGGTGCATCCTTCATCTTCGGCATCTTTTTGTGCCCTGAGGGCATTGCTAAGTATAAGGCCCTACAAAAAATGCGCTAATAAGTTTAAGCAAATGAAAAATTTTGGTTTCGAAAAATAACACAAAGATATCATTTTCTCACCTTTAAACTATTGTATGCTAAGCTGTCGGCCAGCTCGTCTTTTGACAACACCGAAAGCCTGTCTTCTAATGTCGGGAATCCGAAGCTCTTGCTCATCTCCCGACAGACGGAAATCTCCTTGTTGTCTGGGAGACAATACAAAAAGTCTTCCTCTCCGCTGCCATTGAATATCAACGCTCCTTTTGGATATCTTAATCTTTGAGCATAATATTGAGCTTCTCGTTTTTCCTCCTCAGTTAGCCTCTTGCCCGAAGCATGTCGTACAATATAATCAGGCACACTGGAAGATGCTTCGGGAGTCGAAGAGAGAATTTTTCAGGCAGAATTTGCTTCGTTGCCTCTTTCTTTGATTCTTCTCCGGTTCCCAAGGATTTCTCCTTGGCCGGCTCTGAAGGCCCAGCTTCGGCCTTGGTCTGGTCCTCGGCAGATTTGTCTTCGGATGATTTTGTTTCAATTTCCGTTTTTTTGAGCTTCGGCATCTTTCTTTGGGGTGCTAGTTGAAAACTTTATTGTCTCTAGCACATCAAGAACATTAACCATCCTTTTTCTTTTTGGGGTTACTGCTGGATCTTTCTGAGTCTTTAGCACCTCAACTTCTGCTGAAGAACTTAAAATTTCTAATATTTTTGTCCCTTCAGTTTTTGGTTCTTCAATTCTTTCAGCCTTCGGCGCTGCTGTTAGCTCTCCAGCTTTCTGCTCAGGTGTAGGTTTTTTGGCTTCGGTGGCCGAAGAAGCCTCGCCGACAAATTTGGGCACTGTGGCCGGCTCAATTTAGCGCGGCCGGTGGGTAAGAACTTTCATCTTCTTTCTCTTCGGCGTTGGCTCACTAGGAGCAGTCGAAGCAACTTCCTTCACAGAAACTGTACCTTTTCTTTTCTGACCCCGTAGCGGGTAGCGGTAGTCAGGATAGACAAATCCAATAGTATCAAAGACTCGGTTGAATCTCTTCTTCTTTCGGCCTCCGAAGGCCACAGATAACGCATTATCTTCCGTCTTGGAGTACGCCCCAAGCAATTCATCACTTGTAGCTTCGACACTTTCCAGCCAATCATCGTCTGGCTCGACAAACTGGTCTACAAATCTGAAGGTATACTTTAGTCGAACTAGACCACCTTCCAGGGGGTTGCTGATAGTTTCCTTCGGCATCTCCCAGTTGGCTACCAGCGGCCATATCCTGTAGGCCACGTGCTCTTGCACTAAGTCCCTTGTCCCGATAAACGAGCAGACTATGCCGAAAGCCTTTCGGCATTCTTCGGCTGCTTCATCAATTTCCACCTTCGGCTTTCGAAGGCCAAAACGCTGCCAGATAGGGCGCATGATAATATCTTTAATATCCTCTCGTACCTTTAAATCATTTTTCACATAGAACCATTCCTTCATCCAATCCCCGGGCCATCTCTTTCGAAATGTCGGCACGGGACATCTTGACCCAGAGCGGGCTCCGAAACTATAACAGCCAAAATTGTTGTGATACTGCTCTTTGCCCCAAGCTTTGGTCTCATATACCAGTTCGTGCATACTGCAGAAACTTTTTACATTTGGCTACAAGCCCTGGCTCCTCACAGCCCAGACAAAGATTCCCATCCTCACGATTGCTTCGGGAGTAATTTGATGAAGGTATATTTCATATGTTTTCAAAACTTCAACCACAAAGCTGCTTAGAGGGAACCGAAGCCCAGCCTTGAAGAAGCTTCGGAAGATCACGACTTCATTTTCTTCGGGAGTAGGAGAAGTCCTGTCTCCATTGTCAGCTCTCACGATAGACACATCTCGAAAGTATCTTCCCCTCATATTGTCGAGATGACTCTGTTTAATAGTTGATTTTCCAAAAACTGTATGACTTGGTCGCCAGGGTCGATCTTCGGAGTCTTCGCCACCACTTTCCACATCATAACTGTCACTATCACCAGTGTCTTCAGATAAACCTTCTAAAGTCTCCCTAGTAATCTTCTCTGTATTTGTCTTCGCTATTGATTCAAGAAAGCCAAGATTCTTCTCCTCAGAGAGGCTCAGCTTCGTTTCAACAACAGCCTCTTTATCTTCAGACATCTTCGGAAATACTGGAAAACTGCTCTCAAAGCCGAAGCTTAAAAACTTTTAAAAAGCCAAGCAAGTAATGTTGTGCAAGAGCTAAAAATTGAGCAAGCAAGAGCAGATGGCAAGAAAGCGTGCCAAATGAGCTCGTGGTGTGCTCTTATTTATACGCCTAGTGTGTTGCAGGCTGGAGGGCCCCGCTAGTCATTGACTGTTGCTATTCTAGCAAAGGGAAGGTGTTTTTTTGGACCTTCGGCCCAGGGCCTTCGTCCTTATTGCAATCTGAATTTATCATTCTAACAAATTAATATTGCAAGGGGCTACGGTTGGGGGCCTTCGGCTTCCGAAGGTCCTCAAAAACATGATTTAACAATGTTTTTGGAAGTATAATACACGAATAGGTACCTTCGAACATGGACCCTTCGGACAAGTCAAAATCGCTGTATGGAGAAACACAAGGAAAACGAGGGACGGAATATTGCCGAAGCTGTGCACAAGGAAGCTTCGGCATGATGGCAGAAAAGAGGAAACCGACTTAAAGAAGAAAAGACTATCTGGACCCCAATAAATTGCTATAGAGTTATTATCAAAAGCAAAGGGCCTGGATGTAATTTTACATGGGCTGCGACCCGTGCCTATAAATAGGTGAACAGTACTCCCGTACTGTTCACGCGGACTGGACATTCGCTTTTGCGTCACACTTGTATTCTTGTTTTCCTTCAGGCCGAAGGTATACTTGTAATTTGTTATTGTTTCTATAATAATGAAATAAAAATGAGCTAATAATAATAATTAAGTGCCTATATTGTTTCTCATATTTTATGCGAGTCCTTCTTCATTATTCGTTGTGCTTATGAAGGTATGTCCTTCATAACCTTCGTCCGAAATTCATTATATCCTAAAGGAGATAATGCTTCGAAGGACGAAGGACTTTAAAATTTAACAATCTCTGTGTTGCCTTGTTCTTAAATTGAAGCATTTGAGAACAAGTCCCCAATAGGTATCATGATCAAAATCATCATACCATCCATCCTCGTTGAATAAGCTCTCTTGACGAAGCTCCCTGTGTTGGGGCCTTCGGTCTTGGTCATCTTGAGTAAGCTGACGCACTTCCTCAGTAGCTTCATCGATCTTCCTTTGAAGATCGGTCAGCCGAGCCATCTTCTCCTTTTTCCTTTGCACTTGTTGATGGATGATTTCCATGTTCCTGGTCTCTTGGTCCAACTCCTCCTCCTGGAGTGTTGGACTGGTGGCCTTTCTCTTCTGGCTTCGAGCCTCTCGGAGAGAGAAAGTCTCCTGATTTGTGTCCAGTGGCTGCAGTGCAGCAGCCCCTGGCGCTGTTGTCTTCTTCAGCGGTATGACGAAGGTCAGTGCTTTGTCAAAGGTTGTGGAAGTGAGTACACCGGAGGTGGGCGCCAATGTTGGGGACTTGTTCTCAAATGCTATGAATTAAGAACAAGGCAACACAAAAATAGATTAATGGTTAATACCCTTCGTCCTTCGAAGCATTATTTCCCTAAGGATATAATGATCTTCGGACGAAGGTTATGAAGGACTTACCTTCATAATCATAGCATATATCAATGAAAGATGAAGCATATGAAACATGGGAAACAACATGGATAATCATACAACATCATAATATACATTATTATATAATCATGAGTGAATAAGAATAACACATGATTACATTTGTACCTTCGGCTTGATAGAAGGCAAAAGTACAAGCGTGACGCACAAGCGAGTACAAGTTATCGTGAACAGTACGGGGGTACTGTTCATCTATTTATAGGCACAGGGCGCAGCCTGTGTAAATTTACATTCATGCCCTTCAAATTTACTATTGACTTATGGACAACCCAATGGGGACTAGATAGCCTTTTCCTCTTTAAGTCGGTTCCTTTTTCCGCCATTGCGCCGAAGCTCCCTTGCGCGTAGCTTCAAAGCAACACCAGCCTTCGTCTCGACCATGCTTTTCACATCGTATATGGTTTTAACCCGAGTTCGAAGGTACCTGTTCACGTGTTACACTTGGAAAACATTGTTAAATCATGTTTTTGAGGACCTTCGGAAGACGAAGGCCCCCAACAATGATGTTATTATTTCTAGTGTTGATGGTAGCAATCTTAAGTTTAAAGGCTTTAGATATGAAAATCTTTATCTTGTTGATTTCTCATCCAGTGAGGCAAAGCTCACAACTTGTTTATTCTCAAAGGCTTCACTAGGTTGGTTATGGCATAGAAGACTTGGTCATGTTGGAATGAAGCAACTCAATCGTTTAACCAAACATGACTTAGTTCGTGGCTTGAAAGATGTGAAATTTGAGAAGAACAAATTGTGTAGCTCTTGTCAAGCCGGGAAGCAAGTGGAAAATACTCATCCAAATAAGAGTCAAATGTCTACTCATCGGCCTTTGGAATTACTTCACATGGATTTATTTGGACCAACATCTTTTGTGAGTATTGGCAGTAATTCCTATTGCCTTGTGATTGTGGATGATTATTCTAGATTCACTTAGGTTTATTTTCTTCGGGATAAATCTAATGTGTTTGAAACATTCAAGTCATTTGCTATATTGGCTCAAAACCAATTTGATTTTGATATCAAGAAAGTTAGAAGTGATAATGGGTCGGAATTCAAAAATGCTAGAATTGATGAATATTGTGATGGCAAGGGTATTAAACATGAATTTTCTTCCAAATATACTCCGGAACAAAATGGTATTGTTGAAAGGAAGAATAAAACTATCATTGATATGGCAAGGTCTATGCTAGCGGAATATAATATGTCGGATTCTTATTGGGCCGAAGCCATAAACACTGCTTGTCACGCATCAATTAGGCTATATTGTCACAAGCTCTTGAAGAAAACTCCCTATGAATTGCTCATTGGTAGAAAGCCAAATATCTCATATTTTAGAGTATTCGGTTGCAAATGCTATATTTTGAGAAAGGGAAGCCGGCTCTCTAAATTTGAGAAGAAATGTGAGAAATGTGATGAGGGCTTTCTACTTGGATATTCATCAAATAGCAAGGCTTATAGAGTTTTCAACAAGACTCATGGTATTATTGAAGAAGCATATGATGTTGAGTTTGATGAAATAAATGGGTCTCAAGATGAAAACGATAATCTTGATGATGTTGGTGGAGCTAAATTGAGAAATGCTATAAAACAATTGCTATTGGTGAAATAAAGCCAAAAGAAGATGATGATGATAATAGTGTGGTTGTAATTCCATCCTCTTCAACCCTAAATGAAGAAAATCACCAAAGCCAACAAAATGATGAAATTGTGGATGCTCATGATCAAGATACTTCAAGTTATTCGGTCCCTCCTCATGCTTCAACTAGTAATTCTCAAATGGTATCAAGAATCCATCATTCTATTGTGAAGGATCAGCCAGTTGATCAAATTGTGGGCGACATTAGTAAGGGTCACTACAACAAATATGACCTTCTATGACATTCTTATTATGTCATAAAAATGTGTTTTTTGGTCATATTCTTTGTTGTTGTGACGACTCCGTGACAAAAAGACCATCATCACAGAAGGTGCGTGTTAAATGAAGTTTTATGACAAAAGGCAAAAAACGTCATAAATATAGTGACAAAAAATGTATTCGTCATAAAATCTATGACACTCTAAATCATCATAAACGAGACTCAAAAACGTCATAAGCTATAGCGTCAGACCATTGCCATGTGGCCGTTTTGTGACGAATATGTTCGTCATAAATAGGCTAGCATGGCAGCTGACGTGGCAAAAAACCATGATGATTAATTTCGTCATAAAGCATGATGACATAGCGATTAACATCATGCGTAGCATGACAAATTGTTCGTAACGTATATATGTCATTGAATTAGACGACGTGGCAACTATTTATGATGTTTTTAGTTTCTCGTCAACTAATAAAATCAGCATACAACTGCATTCAATCCAAATCGTGCATACAATTTCATCAAAGAACATGAGTGTGCACAACTTTTCAGCATCCACATAATTGAAGCATAAAGTATCCAACATAAGTACTAAACATCAAATATGTTTAAATATCCTATAACGTAAATCCAAAAGCAAATAGAATAGGTTCAACAGCCACAAGCTCCAGTTGAGCACAACTACTACAATAGCAATATGATCAGACCAACTAGACAACAAGCATAACAAATAAAAAAGAGGTCCATTGTTGTGAGATGTAACTTTAGCATGATTGATGATGACAACAATCTTAAGGAGGAGACAGAGCTTTTCTTGGAGGCGGGTTGAAGGTCAACATTGTGAAGGAATTTACTTGAGCTCAACAAAATATGGGAAACAACTTATGTAGAAGACTTCACAAGTTGTCCATCTTCAACTGATCTACCACCATTGCTTCCATATCTTCCTAGCATCAGGATTAAAACTTATTATAGTGTAATACAAGTTGGAAAGTGAAGGTATAAAGGTAAATAGATACTTGCAATAGCTTTTTGAACAGTTTCACTAAATCCTTCTTGCTGCAATGCATCTCCATGACAATATCAATTGCACTTGTTTGGTGATGCTAACTAATAATCATCATTCTAGTTTTAAATGTAATAGTACCATGAAATTTCTCTCATTGTCCTCAACATGGCTTTTCAAGTGGAAAAGGGTGAGGCCCTTCACTCCCATTGTCCTCATCATAGCTTTTGGTGTTGCTTCTACAGAATTGATTATAGCAGTCAATCTAATAATGATATATCATTATAGGAAGTTCAGTTAGACAAGTAATACATTAAAACCTAACAACAACTGCTGATTCATTAGCATCTTACAAATTCATACTAGCAAGGAAAAAGGTCTACAGACAACCTAAGTTACTATAGAAAATGGTATAGATTCGCTCTGTATTAATTCCTCCTTCATCAAACAATGGGAATTCATATTATGTAAAGAAGTTGGCATTTACTGAGAGCTCCACCAATCACTATAGGGAACTATCGCAACATTATAGTCATAGGTGACAATCAAGGTACAAGATACACGAAAGGATGAAAATGGCATAAAACAAACTTACGATGCCATCAAGGTTTGATATGTCATTGTTGACCTCCACAGCAGAGCCATAGGTGGCGGTGGCCCACAGTTCACCCTCAGTGGTCCTCCATGAAATGTCTATTTGCAAGGCAAGATTAATTATAATTAGTTAAGAGTACTATCAGCAATCTGACGCACTATGCGCTCAGTAGAAGAAATTCAGTTCCAAATAGCTAGCCGAAAACTATAAGAAATGATTGGTTATAAAGTATGATTCTGATTTCAGGTTATTGTGTAATGCAAACTTTGGTGCAAACCCTAAATCTAAAAACCTTAAGGGGTACAAAACACCATCATTACGATCTAGTATAGACCACTGTTTATCAGTACTGCTGCATATTTTCCTTCGGTTGAATAGCTGATCATCAGATTCAGAAGCATGCCAAGAGTCAGTTGGCTCAAAGGAGTGAAAGTATCCTCAAATAATCGTTAAATTGCTCGACCACAGCCCTGACTTTTTCAGCTAAAGACATTGTCATGATTCCAAATCCACAGCTCTGCCTGGTCATTCTATTGTATACAACCTAAAACACAAAGAAACCTTACGGTATTCAAACACAAAAACTTAATGCATGCATGCAGCTCTGTTGTTGGACATGACAATTCTTGTCATTATTTACAGTAGTACGAGACCAATTCAACCATTCAGATAATAAAACCAGTAAATTGTGTGTAACCTTTAAATCTAACTTAAATTCAAACTAGTGGCCATAGCACAGTAGGCAGAATTTTTTAAAAAAACTTCAAATACGACTTGAATTTCAAGTAATCTCAACTGACTGGCACTACTGTTGGCCCTGGTCGTTTGGAGAGGCCGAGCGATCTACAGAGGGCGCTGGTGGCTGGCCGGTCTCCACGCCTTCGCTGCCACTGCTTGCTGCTGCTACCTGTTGGTGAGTGGAGCGCGAGGCCGCGAGCGAAGGGCGGGGCATCAAGGCGGGAGCTGTGCTGTGCATGGCTGCGCACTGCCACTGGCCGCTGCTGTTGGCGACTGCTGGCGAGAGCAGTGTGAGGCTAGGGCTAGGTGTTGTCGCTGATGAGCGGCTGCTAGGGTTGGCCGCCGGCCGCCGGAGCTAGGCCGCCAAGGGGTTGGTTCTAGGGCTACACGATAGGAGAGATGAGGAGGTCGGCTGGCAAGTTGGATGCAGGTGAGCTGGAGGTGAATGACGGCTGCTGTGCGCTAGGGTTTGGGCGGGCTGTGACACATGGGCTGCCGAAGGAGACGTGGCCAGGCTGGGCCTTCGATACTGGGTATACGAGAAAAATACCTATTTTTTATTTGTCACCGATGAAGACCATATGTCCATATGTACACTATTTGTTCTTTAGTTTAAACCATTTGTATCGTAGATTTGTACCTATTATTATCAATGTTTTATTTATTTATTATTATGAAAAATCCTATTGTGGTAACCACATTGCTATGTATGATAACATGTCGAATATGATAGCATATTTGACAATGAGACCAGACCTTAATGGTGGGTCACGTGAGCTAACATAGATAATAATATTTTTTTAAAAAAAATATCATATGCCTATCACATATGTGCATTATCATGAAATACCGTCACTATTATTATGATGAGAAGGTTATGACGATGTATTCTTATGACGATTCCTATATTGTAATAGAAATTTGTCATAAGCATGATGCTAGAGTAAGTTATGACATTTTTAATGACGTGGGTTAAATTTTCGTCACTATGTTGAATCATGTTCTAAAAATCGTCATAAACGAGGTGATCTAATGACGAATTACACTATTGTCATCAACTATTCATCATAGAAGGCCATAAGTGTTGTAGTGGGTGTTCAAACTCGCTCTCGTATAGCTTCATTTTGTGAACATTTCTCTTTTGTATCTTGTATGGAACCTAACCGTGTAGATGAAGCTCTACTTGATGTTGATTGGGTGAATGCAATGCATGAAGAATTAAATAACTTCACCCGAAATGAAGTTTGGGAGCTTGTTGAGAGACCAAAGAACCACAATGTTATTGGTACCAAATGGGTGTTTCGCAACAAGCACAATGAAGATGGATTAGTAGTAAGAAACAAGGTAAGATTAGTGGCACAAGGATATACTCAAATAGAGGGATTGGAGTTCGGTGAGACATTTGCTCCCGTGGCCCCTTAGTGATTGTGAATCATCTAGGCCCCTTAGTGATGTTTTGGTAATTAATGACAACTATTTGTGGACTAACAGTTCTTAGAGAAATAAGAATGCAGGTTGGACCATAGAGAACAAAAAATCTTGGAGACTTATAAGCATTGGTTGTGGATCAAGTGAAGGCAAAGGTATAAAATAGATTTTTGTTTTTGCCGGTCTCCAGGAGTTTAGAGAAGGCATTTGACCGGATTAGTAGGCTAGATGGCCGTACTATTAAGAGGGATCAATGACTTTGGTCTGTGTAAAACTTAGTGCCTCATAGAGCATCTAGTGGTTGCATTTGCATGAGGACTAACAGCGCTTCCGGTTTCGAGAGTTAAAAATCTTTTCGAAAGCGTGTTTGAAAAGTTGCTAAGTCATGGGGTTGGCGGACCGTTCGGGCCAAGTGGTCGGACCGTCTGCGATCTATCCAGTGGGGTCCGAAGTATGTTCACTTCGGACTGGTCCTGTATGTTTGTACTGCGGACCGTCCGGGCCTTGGGGCCGGACCATCCGCAGTCCTGACCAGAAAGGGTCGTCCTCTGCACAGTCCCTGTGTAATTGTGCGGACTGTTCGGCCGAGGTCGGCGGACCGTTCGCAGGTGCCAAATTGGTTTGGGCAGGGACTGTGTGTTTTGGGCACTTGTACTACGGAGTGTCCGGGGCCTGAGCCCGGACAGTACTAACTCCCAGGTCGCGGACCATTCGGCCTTATATGGTGGACAGTCCACGTGTGTTAACTCATCGTGGTTAGAGCTCTGGTGCTTCTTGTTGCCAGGTCTGAGACGGTCCGGCCAAGGTTGGCGGACTGTCCGGACTTCGCTTTTTCTGACAGCTCTGACAGATTTCAAACGGGAAATCTAGTCGTTACTTGTACGACGGACCGTCCGGCCTAAGGGCGCGGACCGTTCGCGTGTGCGCAGAAGTTGTGCTAGTTGCACATAACGGTTAGAAATTTGAGGTGGGCTATAAATAAAAGGGGAGCTCATGTGTGAGGGCTCTCTTGGCCATTCCTTGCACACATTGAGCTCATTTGTGATCCTCCCACTCATTCTCTCACACTCCTTGCTTGAGATTGCATTCTAGTGAGAGATTGAGAGTTCCTAGTGCATTTGCATCCATTGGTAATTCTTGAGGCACTAGGTGGTACACCGGGCAAGCATCATCGACTTGTTACTTTTGGAGGTTGCCGCCTCCTAGACGGCTCGGGTGTTGTCTTCGTCGAGCTCTCCGAGAAGATTGTGGAGGAGCCACGGTGTCGATTGTGAGGGGTTCGCGCCTACCTCGCCGGAGCGGCAAACGCGATGCTAGTGGAAACGAGGTATTGAGTGATTTTTTGTCCACTTGGCTCAAAGATCAAGCCGCGTCTTGATAGAGGAGCAAGTGAGAGCTTTAAGTCCACCTCAACGTGGATTAGGGGTGATCGGCAAATCATCGATACCACGAGATAAAATCCATTGTCTTTCTCTTCTCGCATTACTTATTACCGTGCAAGTAATTAGTATTTCGAATATTGTCTTTCTTGTATACAATTACCATAGTTGTTTCTCATAGATTGCTTACTTGTTGTCACTAGAGAATTTATACCTCTTGTCATATTGATTAAATTTCTCTAGTGTTTTTTATTTTAGTCAAAACCGTCTATTCACCCCCCTCTAGCCGGTGTCCTAGATCCTACACCTGTCCAAAGGAAGCGTGGTTGACAATGGCTCGTCAGCTACCATGTGATGTACTCTATTGCGCCGGCGTCGCCTATTGGATGCGGCAAGCGCTGAAGGGAACGACATTATAGATCTACTACCTGTGTCGACATAAGCATCACTAACACCATATTGTTTTTTGCTGAAGTAATGGCTGGACAAACATGGTTGTACGCACGTGTTCCCTGTAGCACAAGTATTGGCTGGTTAGAGGTCCGCGGAAGGTTAGATGGGTGTACTTCATCTTCACCATACAAAATGCGATGGCATCAGCTGTCTCAAAGACTGGGCAATCTAAAGAGGTTGCATATTTTTTTGGCCCGCAAGAGAAGCATCACAAATTAGGATGGGAACCGACCATCGCATGCATAAACAAGGCATCAAATTTGTGAGGACTAACCCTGTGCAATTGCACTATGCCTTGGGCGCTTCGCTTCGTGGCATCTCGCAACACGCACGCATGGAGAATCAGGCATAGCTCTATATATCGCATAGTATGGAAGAACGTCACATAACACTGGTGAAAAATTGTCCCGTAACAGATCAAGCGTATAGGCACACAAAGTCACCGACGATCGAAAACGCAAAATGGCGATTGTTCTCCTCCAAGTTGCGACAAAATTCCCCCAAGCAGCAAGTACCCAGATCACTGGAAAAAACAGCCCATAAGAATTAGCCAACCAGTAAGGATATATATCTACACATAAGTAGAGGCTAGTGCCTCTTTTAGAGGCTGGTATGTCGAATATCAATTCCAAAGAATTTAGATCCTAGTAAAAATTGCTAAGCTCTAAACAGGCTGGCAGCAGGCAGGAAACCTAGATTAGAGGGTACCACCCAGTGCACATAAGCATCAAAAAATTGGAAATGTTAAAACATCCAAATAGGAAGCCAAAGAAATGTGATCAACAACTGGATAACTGAGTTCACTTAATTTAAAATAATTTTGTGAAAGTAAGACATAAATCTCCTATAGAAAATGTTCCATCATTAAGCCTCAGAAAAGTGTAGCTAAATGTCACAATCTAAACACCTAATGGACTGAAGCATTACTCTGATAATACGAATGTCATGTTACATCATTTCCGAATAAAAAGTTTCAAAATTTCAAAGTCCAAACAGCTACCGTGTCCAGAGCAAAGCAGTTCCTATCCAGCTGGTACCTAATTTTAAGTTTCTAGGGTTCAAGTGCAAGCAGCAGTGCGATGAACGTCGGTACATATAGGGGGCAGTCCTGCTAATTATATATCATATCCTTACACAAGCTGGAATAGCTTGGATAGCTTGCGAATGTCTAATTTCTTTGATGAGTCCCCCTCTAAGTACTTTGCTTCCTGGCTAGCAGTGTTGCTATCATGACCAAGGCGTACCCAAATGTTGAGGAGAGTGAGTTGATTTTGCTCTAGGAGATCGCTAGCTACATGCTTCTTGTGTGTGGAGCTGTCTACATAAATGTAATCTGGATTAGTTTCCTTACTGACAAGGGAAAGGTTGATAAAAATGTAGCATATGCTTTTCTAGTTAGCTATACCATTAGTATTAGTTGGTCAACACTGAAACATGTATAAGTGTAGGCAAAAAATTAGAAGGATACTAAGTTACTAACTCTGCAACTTCCCAAGTTTATGAAAAATACAGAAGGTGACACAACGGTTCAAATATGGCATATACACGAAATTGTTCAGCTGCTATCCGTCAAACTGAACAAGGAGCCGAGAAGAGTAGAATAGTGTGTAGAGCATTAACTAAATCCTATAGGCAAAAAATGATGTTCATTCATCACAGACATTACTAAAGAGTAGATGGGGGAAAGGAAAAGAGAAGAATCTCAACGCGCATTCAGACCACTCTGAGAAGCAGTTTGAGTCTAACAGTACGCAAAAGAGACAAGCATGGCGCATCAAGCGTTGGGGTTGTTCAAACTTGAGAGCACCTAGAGGGGGGGGGGTGAATAGGTGATTCTGTAAAATTCAACACCAAATAGCCCAAACTTGGTTATGAAATGTTAGCACGATTAAAACCAAGTTGCTAAAGCGAGAACTCTAGAAGAAAACCAATCACAATGAAAAGAGACAAGAGACACATTAATTTTTATCCCGTGGTTCAGCCAATGCCTACTCCACATTGTGGTGACCTCCTTCAGTCAAGGATTGCACTCAATCCCTCTCAAGTGATCCAATGATCAACCTTGAGTGCCATGATTTTCTTTCTTAGCAGTCTTTTCCCGTTTGCGAGGAATCTCCACAAGTTGGAGCCTCTCGCCCTAACAATGTTGATCACAATAAACACACAAGAGTAAGGGAGGGAAAGAAACACACGCAAGAACAAGAATCACAGCAATCCCACACACAAGTCAAGAGATGAGCACACAAACACAACGCAGGGAGTTCACGACTCAAGAAGTGCTCAAATCTCAAACACGATGATCCGAATGCGTGTTTGTGGAGTCTAGGCGTCTTAGAATGTTCAATGGAGGCTTGATGTAGTGCTCCATGCGCCTAGGGGTCCCTTTTATAGCCCCAAGGCAGCTAGGAGCCGTTGGAACTCCATTTGATAGGCAATTCTTGCCTTCTGTTCGTCGGTGCACCGGACTGTCCGGTGGCGCATCGGACAGTGAATAGTATGAGCACAGTACGCGATAGAGAATCCCCTGATTGGCTGATTTCCTTTTCTGTGGGGCACCGGACCGTCCGGTGCACCATTTGACCGTTGGCACTAGTCGACGTGGTAGTTAGCCGTTGCACGGCTGGAGCACCGGACTGTCCGGCGCCTCCCGTGGACTGTTCGGTGATTTATAGCCGATGTAGCTAGGAAAAAACTCGAGAGCGACGAGTTCGCAGACCGTGCACCAGACTGTTTGGTGCACACCGGACTGTCCGGTGAGAGGCGCCGGACCGTCCGGTGCTGCGCAGTCAGCACCCTTTTTTTGATCCTTTGTCTGTTTTCCTTTGACTCTTTTGGCCTTTACTTAGATGAGTCCCTGGCACTTGGACAAGATTGTTTAGCATATAAAACTATTGACAAAGCATCTAGATCTTACCTTTATTCTTTATTTGCATCTCTTTAATACTTGGCGCACATCACTTTAAAACAATGTGTGTTGGGCATCTAATCACCAAAATATTTATTGAAATGGCCCAAGGGCACATTTCCCTTTCAAAACTAATCGAGCATACCAACGAATGCGATGCCTAGACAAAAACACGATCTAACCAGTTGAATAAAGTGGACAGGCAGAGTGATAGTGGCCAAAACCAACCTGTATCCACGGACGCCTTCGCCAGATCTAGGTCACGCACGCCATCAGCAGCAGAACAGGAGACCCTTCAGGAGGTGTTGGTGGACCCAAAAAACCGAAAACACACGAATGAGGACGACGGTAGATGTATATAGGCTGCCACAATGCGAAGAGGGGATGGAGAGAGGCCGTGTAGTACGGGGAGGCATGTAAATAAAAGGAAGAAAGATACAAACCCTGCGGGTGTGGAATGGTGAGCATTATCGAGGACCATAACACGATAGTGCCGAGACCTATTCGTCCTGTAGATCTGTGCGGCGGCGAGGTAGGTGAGGAGCGTCACACATTGTATCCCATCCTCTCTCGCAGCAGTAGCAACTGCGCTGTTTTGGCTGAACAAGTCCACAGAAGCCACACAAACATTTCTAGCACGCATCGCACCGCGATCCTGTAACACCAAATAGTGTCAAACAAAACTTTCTATTAAAAACAGAGGACACAACCGAGCAAAGACGAATTCATAAGCATATGCGCATGACGGCATATAGCAGATCAAACTTGGACCAACATAGATTTTGACAAGACTAGGGCACTCTGGGCATCGTCAGCACATGAAACACTTCCATGATAGCAGCGGTGGCTGGCTGGCAAAAGGAAAGCGATGAGCGACGACGACGACTTTGGGTAAATATCAGATCTAGGCCTCCAGAACGCGAATAGAACTAGGAAGGAGGGGAAAGGAAATACTAAAGGGGAGCAAAGTACTTTACCGAACGCGCCAACAGTGGAGAACACTGCTATTTGGCAATGCCTGAAACTGTTGAGCCATGCCTGAGGTGTGAAGACGTGTGGCGACGGGTTCGACGAGGAAGGACGCGTTGACGGTGACCACGCAACATCCTGCCCTTCTCCTCGCCAGCTGCCCCAGCTGGACCCATGTGATGGTGGAGCCCACCAGGCCAGCAGCAGCCGGTCGTCCACGCACCATCGATGGCGCACGGTGACGAGGGCACCCAGAGGTGGGCATCAGACAGGGAGGGGCCACGACTCACCAAGTAGCTTTGAGAATTCTTCGGTTCGTCCTCATCCTCACTCTCCCTTCCAACCTCTTCCTCACACACACACCGTCTCTGCAGTCCGCACGTCGGATCTGTCGCCTCCCTGCCACCGCGCCACTGCCGACCTTGCCATCCTCCCCAGCGTGCCCCTACCACCGCCTCCTCCTGACCGTGCACCTGCCATCGCCTCCTCCCGACCGCGCCACTAGGCGGGTGTCCCCGCCGTCGCCCGTGTTGGGCCCGACCCGGACTCGTCCGGGTCGCTCACCCCTCGCCTTAGCGTCATCCTCCCGCCGCACCGCCACGTCGACGCACGCGTCCGCGGTGGCGTCCGCCTTGGCGCCGGCCTCTCGCACGGTCTAGGATTGTTGACTTTGATAGCTACAAACACCTAGAAACCTCACCGAGGTACTGCTATTATATTGTTAGGACACTCAAAATCACAAAGACACGATAGTACACTTTTGTTCAGCAACTTGCATGACCTTATTCAACAACCTGCAATAGGATTGGTTACTTGAATTATAACTTTAATATGACTGCAAAGTGGTGCATGAGTCATTGTTCACTTGGAATAGCAATTCACCTTTAGAAACTACACCACCGATCACACATCACAAGAACGACTTCTAATCAATCATCTCAAACGAAATTGTAAAACAAAAATTAAATTGCTAAAAAAGATGTACAAACCTTGGGGTAGGTGTACTTTAATATGACTGCAAAGTGGTGCATGAGTCATTGTTTACTTGGAATAGCAATTCACCTTTAGAAACTACACCACCGATCACACATCATAAGAACGACTTCTAATCAATCATCTCAAACGAAATTGTAAAACAAAAATTAAATTGCTAAAAAAAGATGTACAAACCTTGGGGTAGGTGTAGAGAAATATGTACAACCATGCATATATTACAAAAGAAACCCCAACATTAATTACAACATATTGGATAAGCACCTGTTGGTGTTTAGTACCGGCAATGCACCACGAGATGTACCACGAGATGCTTTTGTAAGTTGGCAACATCGACTGTAGCTCGATGGTTCGCTTGGAGATGCGACAAAACACGCGATTTATACAGGTTCGGGCCGCGAAATGCGTAATACCCTACATCCTGTTTGCGGTGGGTAGTATTGCTTTGATATCTGGAGGTTACAACGAGGGCTAGGGTTTGGATGTTTGATGAGAGAGCGGGGGGCATGTATAAGATCAGATCCTCTCCAGATTTGCCTTAGGAGGGATCCCTAGCTCGCCTTATATAATCCGGCGTGGCTTGGGTTACAAGTAGGTTTCCCTATATATCTCCTAGTCGGTTTAGATTTCATTAGAGTCCTTATCTTGTGCGCCAAGTACACCCTAGGCCGGTGATATGCTTCATGAGGAGCCAGGGGTTATCTATCCCCGACAAGACCCAACTACATGCAACCATAATAGCTCCTGTAAGCAATATTGTCCAAGGTTGACACCTGAAAAGGGAAAATATAGTTGTCTTGATTATAAGACTTGAGCATAAAAGCTAATCGTATAGTAAAAATGTTACCTTCACATAAGGCCAAACTCATGATATTTGATGAAAAAATGACAACATGAAAAGAGGTGTGGAAAAATCTTAAGAAATAAGTTAGTTGGCTATTGCTGCATTAGGCCAACTGATAAGGGCGCGCAATGACTGACTGTTGAGCAAGACCATATACGGCTGCTAGTCATTGCTCCCCATTTTCATTTTTAATATTGGACACAGCCACATCATGGAATGCAAACTTGTGTTTATGGATCAGTCATCCATTTGATAAGAGTTATACTAGTCCACGAGACAACACAAATGCATTGCTAATTTTAGAAAAAAAATGTGTATTAGTAATAGTTTACTTAATTGGTAGTCAATAAGAGAATCCAAACAGGGAGCTAATCGAAGGATAACCATGACAATACTGTCACTATGAAACATATTCCCTCCGGTCAAAACTGGAAACACAGCGGCTGTAACATCCCAAAATCTCATTTTGGGAGTATAGTAAGGTTATTTGAAGATTTTGAATTAGAATATCTATCAACAAAGATTTCCATAGCAGTTACGTCTACTAAAATAAATATGTTTTATGATAAAAATTTAATAAAAGGATGCTTATATGAATTAAGTTACCCCTTCATTGAAATTTTATAGTTATAAGTAATCTCTATGCTTTTTAAAGGAATTAAACTAAATCAAACCAATGTTATAATTGTAACACCCTGAATTTGGGTATAAAATTTCTTTCTAAATATCTACAAATTCAGGTGTTACCCTTTGTATTTTTACGCAAGTTATTCAATATATATATATATATATAATATTTTTTTCAGAAATTCCTAAAATTATAATAATTTTAAAAATAATACTTCCATAAATAAAATATCTAATAGATAAATTCTAAGCAAATTTTTATTATTAAATAAATTGGGCTTCACAAAGAGGACAAACTAAAATAAAGGATAGATCTAATTATTCCTTCAATTTTTTAGCGGTTCGCTCATTTTTTCATTTTCTTTAAAATCCTTATGTAATTTATTTTTAATTTTAATTTTTAGTACTATGATTATTATTATTATTATGAATATAAGATATTGTTCTTAAAATTACAACACTTAATTCATCAATGCATATCACTTTATTTTTCAAGTATATATTTTTTCTTTTGAAGGCAGAATGTTAAATAATTAATCTAAAAATAGAATATTCTTATCATGAAGATATAATATTTCATTTTTAATATATATATATATATATATATATATATATATATATATATATTACTAATGTAGAATATTTTATTGTGAAGGTAGAATATTACATTTCTGAATCTAGAAATAGTTTTTTTAAGTAGATCATTTACGTTGACGTCAGCCAGTGTACCCCACCTCCTATAATTCAAACTCCACCCTATCTATATTATCCGGTGCGCAAACATGGTTTTTTTGCACCCCCTAAACGCCCTTTGGCGACATCAACCTTGAATCGTGAAGTTAGGCCATGTTTGGTTGCTTTAGTCTAGGGACTAAAGTTTAGTTAGGGGACTAAAGTTTAGTCTCTAACATGTTTGGTTCTAAGGGCTAAAAATAGTAAAAATATACTAAATGACTCATAAGAAGACTAAAATGACATTTAACATTTTCCTGCTATTAGTACAATTGAACTAAATGAGAGGTAAATGTGGAATTAATATGGTTTAGTCCATTTTAGCACATATGTGAAGGAATAAAGACTAAATCATTTTAGTCCATATTTTAGTCCTAGTGTTTGGCAAAAAAAGGACTAAATGAGACTAAAAACTAGAGACTAATCTTTAGTCCCTCTAACCAAACACCCCCTTAGAATATAAAACTTTGGCCAATTTTTTGATGCACAAAGAAGATCATCATTACGATCTTAAATATTTTTAAAACATAAAACTTTGGCCAATTTTAGGAAAATATATGGGTCAAACTAGAGATTCACCCAATAGCAAAAAGAGAGAAAATGGGTGGGTGGTTGACTAGGTGGAGTGGTGGAGGAGAAGAGTAGATATATGCATAGGTCACCCGACCCAACCCACCAGAAAAATCCCAACCCGAGCAACATGATGAGTAGGCGAGGGCTGTATTTTTTTACCTGCAAAAATTAATGGGCCAGACGTATACCATGATTTTTGACCTAAATCCGACCAATCCCGAAAAACCGACCTAATACGTCTGTGGAGAATACACATGCCGATCAGACCCGACTCAGGTTTGCATAGATCTAAGGAATAGCACCTTAGAACTCAGGTGGGTGAGCTCTTTGATATTTGAAGGCCCTTCGTCCTATTTCCCCCTAGGTGTAAACCAAATCTTGTTATATATATGTACCCTTCACCGAATACATATATATGTACTCTTCTTGTAACGTACTCCATTCGTTTTTTTTTATTTATCACATTTTAGTATAAAAATAAACTAGCGAACGACAAATATTCGAGAACGGAGTTAGTATATCATAACCTTCTTCCATCACAATGTAAATGACATTTTTACCGATATTATTTAAAGATAATGATGATATTAGAATTCGGATCCCAACCGCGTGCACAACACGGCTAGCCTGTTGTTTAGTTTCATCGTTGGATGTACGCTAGTTACTAGGTTCACTTATAGGGTGTTTGGTTTAAGGGATAAGCTAGTCCATCATCTTCTCACTTCTCATTTTTTTTTTGTTTGGTTTGTGGAATAGAATGAGTAGATTCATCATCATCTCATTTCTCATAATTAGTTAGTTAGTACAAATATTAGGAATAAAATAATTCTACCAAATTTGAGGAATAAAACTATGATACATCACTTCATCTTAGATAGAATGATTTCTCAAACCGAACACCCTTTTATTGTTTACGATGACATATGACTTATAAATTAACTAGTACGGTGTCCGTGCGTTGCTACGGTTTTTCTTTGTTCATAGGTCATTGCCCGTACGTTGCGACGGTACACAATCACAACAATGGAGAGCTATATTTTTAGAAACCATAGGAAAACATTTGTTCTTTCATGGTCACGGCATACAAAATCGAGATGGAAATGAGAAAACAATGTGAGTTTCAACTACAAAACAAACATCAGGAATAAAGGACAGTAATTATAACACTATATACAATAGTTAACAACACACGTTTGTCGAGCGAGCGTATACGCAAAGCTAGCACTCATCTAGCAGGCGCATCCACTCCCCGCCTGCAGCTGCTAGTTGGATTGGCTGGAAGTCAGCTTTAGCTTCAGGTTCACGTCTGGCCATGACGATCTTGTGAAATAGCGACTGTAGCAACACAAATGAGAAAAAAATCGATGAGATGAAGTGTGCACAACAGGGTACATCAAAATAGTCTAAGTGTCTATATCGTTGCCTCATTGGAGAATATATTATGCATCAATAAAGAAAAAATAGATATAAACTTCAAGATTTTTTATTTGTTGAACTTGGATTACCTAAAGTGTGGCATTTAGATAACGTACCTCACTGTATCAGCCCAGTTACTAAAAGGGTGGTGCATTAGAGTGTTCATATTCTTGTCACCCTTGCACGTTGTAAATACACTTTCTGATCCATTCATTGTAGCCATTGTGAAACCAAAAGTCTGTCATGGAAGGAACTTTATGTCCTACTAATGTGTCATGGAAGTCAACTTGAAAAATGTAAATACAATAGTTTTTGCACTCTATATGCATGAACTACCATACTATGGCTTGATCCACTTGAAGCTGCAATCAACTGAGCACATAGAGCTACTAAGCATCAGGTAACAACAACTCTTACCCCCACATGTGAATAAACCTCATTTAAATAGTAGTAATACTTCTAAGCATGTTGTATGTGAAACATTCCAAGCGAACAAATGAACTAAAATGACATTTAAAATAAAGACGATAACATATTAGGAATATAATAATTATTTGACTACACTCTTAATACTTGGTCGATTCTCTCAATCCTCATATCCGTGATGTTTGGGTATATACGGATTGAATCAACACACAATGTGTCTTTTGTATGCGTACGATCAAACTGCATCATAGAGAGCTTGAGTTTCGTCACCTCGTCTAAACTTGATGTCCCAACTGTGTCCATTTGATGTCCCAACCATGGATATTCTCAAAACAACATCCTTTGTGGCCCATCAGCTTATGCGATCGACCCAAATGGAGTCAGAAGAATAGGTTGTATGAACCAGCAGGAAAGCAGAAATCAATCTCCAACCTACCTCTAGTCACCAAATCTGCTTAAGATAGGCAACAACGTGAAATCTAAAATATAAACATGGCACTTTAGTTATGTACCAACAACCAATTCATTAACAAAAGAAATACATTAAATGTTCACCGAAAAATAATAACGAGTATAAGATCAGATTATTGTCTTGTTGAAGAACATAAGAAAATTCCTACTCAAATAACTGTTTTTAGTTAGACCATCACGCTCCTTCTAATGAGTACATTTACTACGGAAAAATGAAAACAAAAACAAAGTACCTTGTGGATAGGTGGCTCCAGTACCTCCGATCATCTCTCTCTGTGTTCGATACTCTCTCCATAAACCTCCCTTGTTATTCTCGATCCAAAATTCCTACTCAAATATGAAATTAGAACTCTCCAAATATGAGATCATGATGATCCTAAATATCCATAGAATGCAGTCACTCCAAAAAAAGGACGGTGATGCAATATGCAAAAAGCAAGCAGAATATGAATAGTTTAACACTGCAATCACAATCTCACATGTTGAAAAGCAATAAACGGTGATGCAGTAAATTTGGAAAAGGTATAAACTGCACCGGAAGACAAACTCTAATTTGTCCTCAGCTACCAAAGATGGCGCCTCCATCAGTAGTGTCTCCTTGATGGCCATCTAGCCCGCGGGCACGCCGATGCAGAGTCTGGTGGATCCTCGTAATCCTTACCCTTTGTAAGGTGTCCAAATCTCTAAAAATATGTGAACACACATTGAATATATTTCTATAGAAGCTACAAACACACTATAAGTTGGAAGATCTAAGCAACCATATTCTAGAAATAATAGCCCAAATAGCTAATGAATTAACTGTTCTTCAGAACAAATACATGGTATGGCACAACACACATCATCCAGAATACATAATACACTAATCAATGTCTCATGAGAGAGAGCATGTTGATAAGAATATAATGAAACTAATTAATAAACTGGTCTTGAGAAATAAATAATCCCAAAACCACTTAATCTTGTGGTAAGTTACAGCTGAAAAATAATGCAAGGAAAGTTTCCATCTAGATTACACTAATTAATGTCTTAGTAACGCTGAAATCTCATGGCTATCAACTGCCAATTTGCTCTAGGAAAGATAATAATCATTGGTGCTATTCCCAAACGCCAACTGCTCCATCAAAAATTGAGAAGGGCCCATGCTAATTGCTAAAGCAAAAGAGATGGATGCATTTGACAAGAAAGTGGCTGGACATGGCTGTTACCGTCAGGACAGGGAGCAGGTATCAGTGATGCTGGTGTCTTGTCTACCGAGGAGCGCCTTCGCTCTGAACCCGTCGCGTAGGCTTGGATCCACCACCTCCTCCTGCTGCAATGGTGGTGCTAGCTTCTTCCTCCCACCAAGGATGGGGCTAGCGGGGTCCTTCTCTCTTGTTCCCCAGTTCGACTCCTTCCACGCCTTGGGATTCACATAAACAAGCAAAAAAAGGCTTATTATTTAAACCAAATTTGTAGAATGAACTCATGATGATGCACCACCTCATTCTAGAATGGATTTATTATTTAAACCAAACACCCTTAGATAATGAAATGAGTATCCTTTTTATGACTGTTCAATGAAACAACTTTCTTCCCCAATAAGTAATGAGATGGGTTTGATGTTGGCAACTTACAAGAAGATAGATCGCTATAGTAAGCATGAAGATAAGCATAGGATAATTTGGTATGAAACAAAGAAGCCATTTTGGCTGTCCATTTGGCATGCTAGACCTGAAAAAAAAAGCTTGGTCACAGTGTAGAAAAGCAAAGGTATTTGAGCAGCATTTTTAGTTCAGTTGAATTAACTATTGCTATATGAGAAACAAATATCAGAGTTGACCTTATATCCAGCATGCTATACAGTTATAGGAATATATTACCGCAAGGCTAAATGGAAGTACCTCCAATAATTAGGAAAAATATATGTAGCAGTGACACAAGAATCATACCTAAGCCAAATATGGATCTGAGAAATACAAGTCTCTAGTATAATCTTGCCAAGCCATCTGTCAGAAATAGAGATTAATACTTCGCGATCGAGTAAGCCAAGAAAACACATGAAGAATGTAGGTAGTAAACGTTGTAATGCTTACGCGAAAAGAGCCAAAGAGGCACTCCTCAACTGCTAGGTGCAATTGCGCAGGCAGATATAAACACTGTAAGAAACATTTCAGCGGAAAATGCAAAATATTCCTGCCAAACAGTCGATTACGAACGTGTCTACATCAGAAAATGAACATGACTGGGTGATTTCCAAAACACAGCCTCAGAGCCGCGTTCGCTTAATCGCGGTCGCATGTTGGCTGGTCATAGAAACAAACAGGCCTTAGAATAATAGGAAGTTGCAACCATGCTTTTGCAGTGACTCCACAAGGATGACGAGTTTATGAAATAGTGCATTTCATAAAATGATCCTCTAAATATGGTGAGGTAGTAGATCACAGAAACACATGACTTTTTGTGATTTTTATAAATACACTCAAAAAAGTGTCTCGGCTGATATATCACAAGGAAAACAAAGTCCAAGACAAATGATGGACATAAAACAGCCACTAAAAAAATAAGAGTACATTAAAACTAAATTGGTCGTGACACAGAACTGTGTTTTGACAGGGCAACAGAGCTACTACCGATTTTAAATTAACATAAAATAGCATCAAGTTTCCCTATCAGGTAGAACTCGGCAACAAAATGCACTGACTGAGAAGCACACGACATAAAAAGATCCATACATAGGAGTGACTTACTTATCAAGCAGTTGTCAAAGATTTCGAATTTGTGCATCCACATCATCAATCTCCTTTTCTAATTCTTGGAGCATAGCACCAACCTAAATGCAGCAAAGGTCATAGCTATATGTGATTCATGTGAACAACAAACCCATGAATAATAGATAATAGAAGAGTCTTCGAGACCAAGCAGAAGCAAGGACCGGTTGAACTGCAGCAGCTGCTGCTTTATGGGCGAGGGTTGCTGCTTTCTCTTTGGATTCCACTATACGTGCTCCCTTTGGATCCGCCAAAAGGGATTTCTGGAAGGACTGTGGAAATCCTGTCGCAATGATTGTCACATGTATCTCACCAGTGTAACGGTCATCAACGACGACACCAAAAATTATGTTCACATATGGGTTAGATAGGCTTGTCACAATCTGCAAGAGGTGAATACATATGGTCAAAACTATCTAAAACAACTATGTATTTGGTTCTTCTATTTGAGACACCCAACGTTTCATAACTTCTCTTAAAACACCATTGTAGAATCAATAAAGAATTTCTAAGGAATCCTACACGCACCTAGGACACCTTGTTCACTTCTTGCAAAGTGATGTCCTTCCCACCAGAGTAATATTATACACAACGCCAGTAGCTGCCTCGATGGATGACCCAATCGAAGGAGCAAGTGTTGCCTGTTCAGCAGCTTCTTGGGCCCGATTGTTATGTTGCAGAAGTTGACATAAAGATTACTAAACCAGACAGAGGCCATCATACCACAGTAATATACTTTTTAGCAAGCCATAATAATCTTGAACTCCAACAGCCTTAGTAGAAAGCCTGACACACCTGCAATTTGATAATAAAATAGCATCACATATCAACCATGGTACAGAGCTTGCACAAGTAGAGAACCATTTTCCAGATAGCACATGAAACCAACACAATTTAACAAACCAGCAGAACGAGGAATGGATTGATAAGGTAAAATGCTTGAAGAATGAAGCCATTACAAGATACACAGAAACATGATTGGCCTGAAAAATATCTGAAATGGTAATAATAGATATTTATCAAGAAGTAAAAAAAACATCACCTTGTACATTGGATGCAACGAGTCATCACTGTCTAAAACAAGGACATTTCAATATTAGAACAACGTCCAAGAACATGAAAACCACTAACTGAATGCAGAGGAGCCCACTAACCTGGGAGCACAGATTTGGAACCAATTTACCTACAGTACAGTGCACTCCATATTTCAATGTACCATGACCGAGCAGCATCTTGCGGTGAGGGTGAGTCGATTTGCATCGTCACAGGGCCATCATTCACCAAAGAAACCTGCAAGACTTTCCAATTTACACTTTTTTGAAAATGTCAAACGCTATGAAGGCAAATAACATGTTTCACCAGATGCACCTTCATCATCACTCAGAAACACCATCTGCCAGTCAAAGTATAGGAACGTCGTCACATTTATTTTCATGTGATACAGTGACTCATGACAGAAATCTTTAGATGTAGATGGAACGTAGTGCAAAAGAAATAGTAGCAGTAGAGCAATAATGTTCTATGATCTAACCCTAGGAAAAAATAAAGCTTTCTACACGATTACCTGCCTTAAGCACGAACGGAAGGCCATAGGTCAACTTCACAGAAGACCAAGCTATTTGGAGTTAAGGATACTAATTTGATCTCAACAAATTATTAATCAACGTATAGTTATTTTTTAGAATAAAAACACTTTCAAGTTATTATGCATGTAGCCATATCTGAACACGTATAGTGCATCTCCAACAAATTACTCAAATCATTCCCAATAGCAAAAAAAAACATGGACGAGAGGGATCCAATAGATTAATCATTCAATTCAATACCCAATACCAAAATTATCTACTTAGGTAAATACTCAGACTCACCCCCATCTCCCTCAAATGAAGGAAGTCATCGGGAGGACGTGTTCGTGAGGTTGCTCACGACGAAGATCTCATCGTCGAAACCAAGCCTGATGCCGATGCAGTGTAGATGCTTGCTGGTGCACGGGGCGGAAAGTGCAGACCCGGTGCATGGGCATGTCTGTTGGCGGGTAAAGACCAATCCATACAGGTAGCGTTGCACGATTTTGCGAGGGAGTACTATATCAGAAAAAAACAAATATCACACAAAAGGATTCCTATTTAGGAATGAAGCACAAAATAAAATAGTCATTATGGTTTAGGAGGCAAAAATTCAAGAAACATGCTAAAGGGTTGACACCAGCTTGCCTGTATAATCGAGTAGTCTCTAGTTGTATCCTTTCCTAACACGAATTATATAGAAGCAGAAAATCAAAATATGCAAACAAGTGAATTTGAAAAAGGTAAGGTTAAAGTAAGCTTGTAAGGAACGGTCAATGATAGAAATACCCCTTTTGAGATGGACAACAACATCCGCCCTCTGCAGTTCACCTTCTTGAGATTCAAGATGCACTTGCTTCAATCACACAAACCTAGAAATAACAAAAAGTTGATACCTGGATCAGAACTAAGAGACTTTTTCTACCATGATGTGGGCACGGTAGATTTTTTTTGAAAAAGGCCATTCACTTGACAATATTAATAAATATATCTCCTAACAACTTTATTGACAGATGCATTAATGTTTACATTAGCAGCCTATGAGTAAATAGACATGCATGTGGTCAGAGTGAGAGGGGGTTCATCTACAAAAGAAAACCATGATTTCGTCTGCTTTTCCCAATTTACACATTTGATGTATGTTGCCTCGGCGTTATAGTAGATACTCGTAGTAGAAAAAAATGCTATCAGGAAGTATTAGGGGCAAGCTATCAATGTAGCTATAGAAATGCCTCACGTTTTCCTTTTCTAAATGTGCAGGGTCAATGACATCGTTGGAATTTGTAAGCACCCAAAGGTCTGTCGAGCGGATTCTTTTGAGGCTTCCTCGACAGAAAGGGCATGACTCTGATCTCTTATACCAGTACCAACAACAAGATATCACTAAGCAAAGCTATACCAACAAAAAGTTATACCAACACATGGGCATACATTGTAGTATTAATTTATTGGCTACACATTAAATAACTAAAATGTAGCACTTTAATTAGACTCGAAATCCATATCCAAGTTGCATAGCCTGTCCAAATTCACATACAGATAATGAAAATTGTGAGAGGTAATTACCAGTCCCCATAGAATTCCCTAAGGCTTGCCCGCCTTTCATATGTCGACACTGAGCTATCTCCATCAGCATAAACCTGCGAAAACAAAACATAACAGATTTTAATGCATGAAACCCAGGTCTCCTGTATAGAAAAAATGTATATAAAAGGTCCAAATTTCAGAACCACATACTGCAATTTTACCTTGCATATGAGAATGTGAAATAGTCCTAAATAGCTGGGAAGGGCATAACAGCAGCCGCAGTCCAACCATTGGATGAAGTACAAGAACAATGGAGCTAGAGAGCTGAACGACAGCCTCATCTGCACACATGATCCACCATAATTCCTCTGAATAGCATCTGCCCTGGAATTGGTCCAACCTAACCAATCATCACAGCAGCAGTGAAACATACACAAGACCTTTTGGATGCCCATGTATTCACCTTAATCCAACACAATCCACATGTGTTGGGAGTGTTTAAATTCCACACCAAACCACTCCAACACACGGATTGATATCAATACATGGGCACCCAAACGAGACCTAATAGAGAAAAGTCGTTAGGGCAAAGCAGCATTGTTCATAAATGCAATGGATTATTGCTGGCCAACATACCGATTGGGTTTTCCCCCTAATCCCTAGCATAACCGCAGGTGAACTCCCTAAATTACTCATTTCGTTGATTAACAAGGGTGAATTTACTAAATTACCAACCCTAGGAGTCCACGCTACAAGGTTCCTTACTCAAGGACAAATTACGTCCTTTTCCAAACTGGGATACCTCCATCGCACTTTCCCCAATTTCAGCGTGTGTGGTCATTCGAAAAAAATCTAATTAAACGCGCAAGCAAAGGAGGAATTGCCCAAAATAGCGCACAATCCAAGGTGGAGTGAGTAGTATCCATGCTTACATGGCGTTAGCGTGGTGGATGTCTGCCTCTAGGGCTTTGAGGGGGCCTCTCAGCGGGAGCTGCCGCCCTAGCTCGCCCCGCTGTGCCATGGACCGGCCGCTCTCCAAGAACCCTATTAGGTGCCCAGTCGAACCACACCCCCACAGGGGAGCCGAGGGGAACAAGATCCTGGAGGACGAGAGACGTACCTATGGAAGCTGGGCTTGGTGGCGACATGGAAGGAAGAGATGCCGAGGGTGGGAGCGGGCATCCAGATGGTGTCGAGGTACAGCCCCACCTCGAAGTCTGACTCTGCATGTGCCGTCGTGTACTACGGTGTCTCTGCGGCGCCGCGAGCTGCCGACAGATCCAATCCAAGGCCTCCCCCAGCCCGGCGGATGGATTCCGCCGCCGTGGCCATCGTGACGGTGTCGTCCGGGCGCAGGGTCACCTGAACCAGCTGTTGCACCTGTCCCTGCTCCTCACATCGCGGGGGCTTCCTGTCCACTTTGCCGCGCCGGAGCCGCGCCTCAGGGAGGTCCGCACGCGCCTGCACGGCTCGGGGCCCGACGCCGCGGCGGTGTACTTCCACGCGCTGGATGTGCCCGCGCACGACTCCCCCTCCCCGGACCCATCCTCCCCGTTCCCGGAGCACATGCAGCCCCTGTTTGAGGTCTTCTGCACCGGCGCGCGGGCCTCGCGAGCCACGCTGGAGAGGAGGTGGAGGAATTGGAGAGGAGAGGAGGCAAGCGGTGGCCGGCGGGTGCTGGAGATTAGGGTTTTTGGCAAGCGGCCGGGACGCTGCGTGCCTGATGGCTGTGCGGGATCGGACGTCGGGATCAGACGGTTGAGATTGTTTACAGGATAGAATGGACGGCTAAGATCGCAGAACGGCAGAACGGCAGAACGGCAGAACGACAGACTACTCTTACCGTCTTAATAAGTAGTAGTGATATTTGGCACTAATAATTGCCTTATGAGATGCTACGCGTGGACACGTGGTTGATGCGCTGAGGGCAGTCTACGGAGGTTGTCGTCCGGATGGGACGGCAAATCGTGACATATGCTTGGAAAGGGTCATCGAAGGGCTTTGAAAATGTTATTTCTCCAAACCATTGTTTTACTATAGTTTATAATTGTTAACCATATAATAGTTTTACTAGGTACATGCCCGTGCGATGCCACGGAACATAAATTGCGAGCCTCAAACGGGCTTAGGGCCATGGCGACGGGCACGGTGAGAGCACAAGTTTTCAACTCACGATCGTTGAAGTCAGTGTCCATAGTAGTGAAGATCCATCCGCCTGTCCAAGTGATGTTGTAGCAGGCCAAGAACAGCAATGAAGATCTGTTCGCCTTCACACAGTCGCGATAGGGACAGACGAGTGATTTCACATGAGGATGCATGGAGAGTGCCAAATGCTAGAGCTATGAGAAGATGGATAGCTGGGAGATGTGCATGCAACAGACCTAGAAACACAATATTCAGGAAAGGAATGCCCAACCATTGTAGGACTTTCCCTTTTGAATTAGACACATCGATGAGCAAGCAGAACATGTGGTTATATTCTGGTCGCGAGCCCGTGATGCTCAAATCCGTCGCGCATGGCCAGCTAGAGACGCTCAAACACAAAGTGGTCGTTGTGGTACAACGATATAGGTTAAACGTGAGGGGACGTGTCCTTGGGGTTGGGGAGGGCCGACGAACGGACGGAGGAGGCCATCGTCACTGCCGGGCACGGTCCTCCCACCGCCGCCCCGCCCATAGAGCAGCCGGATAGCCTCTCGTCAAGCAAGAACATGAGCAGCCCCCGACGTAGGCGAGCGTGAGGAGCAGGGCGGCGACCGCGATGCTTCTCCGTGCCCAGGCTTCCTTGTAGCGAGTGGCGGTAGCGGACTGGTGCGCGGCTGCCGGTCCTCGTTGAGCAAAATGATTGCAATATTTGTGGCTTCTTCAACAGAGTGATAATCTTTGAGCTTCAAAGAAAGGAATGGTCACTATTTGGGATGTAGCTACTAAGCTAAATCGTTTGGTTTCTCTAAGTGATTTGCTTATCAAGTTTGTTAAGCCTATGTCATATACAAGCACACCTAGCATATTCTCTCGTGATCTAATTGGCTACCTCATTTTTATAAGAAAGAATTTACCACTGTATCATTGAAGCCTTCCAGCATCCGTCAAAGTTTTGTTGTTCTCGTTTGATCTAATCCAGGAAACTACAAATTGTCCACGTTCCCCACAACTTGTTTGTCTACGATTCATCTATTGCTACTATTGCATTCATTCATCCAACAGGAATTCTATTTACACGGATGGGTACTGGTAGCCAACCACACTGCGTCACTACCCACAAGGAATACTCACCGATCCCCGTCCAAACCTTCGGATCTCTTGCCCTCCCCCAACGAACAGAACGGAATCAAAAGAAGCGGAAACACGGGTATTGTACCTAGCAGGGCCAATGGCTGGCGGAGTCGGGGGCATGAGGGAAGAGGCCGGTGGGGTAGAGAAACGCGCACAGGCAGCCGAATGTGACGCTGACCACTATTGTCGCGACGATGCGGGACCCCCAAGACAGTGGGCGTGGACAGGGGGGAGGGCGAGGGCGGAGCCATCGATGCTGCGGCGAGATTAGCGGGGGTGGGGGACGAAGATGGGGCCGCGTGCGCGGCGTGTCGGCGCGGTGATTAGCGGGGGGAGGAGGGCGGAGCCGCGTGGTGAGGGTGGTGGTGGACGCCATCCTTAGCCTCTTAAGGAATAGTAAAGATTATACTTGCTCTTAAAATTATCTGTTTGTCTGTTTTCAGAAAGAAGAGAATGGGCTTCGGTGACATGGATACAGATGGGCCCACCATTTCCCCTTAGCAACTGGGCCACGTCTGGTCTTGCCCCGGGCAACTGAGCCCAGCCCACTTCGTTAAGGGAAAACTGCCCGTGCACGTTAATCCACCAGTCCAGTGTTCTTTTGATATTTACCCTTCGTGTCGCAGCGCCGGATCGCCCAATCAGAACGTGCGTTGCACGTCATCCGGGTACGATATCGAGGCAGACGGCATACACGGATCTCGCTCAGCCATTTTAGCCCTTGTTCGGTTAATCCTGTTACCCCTTGTTCGGTTAATCCTGTTACCCCTTGTTCGGTTAATCCTGTTACCCATGGATTGGATGAGATTGGAAAATTTTAAGAAGAAGTTTAACTTACTTGGGATTTAAACCCATCCAATTTCACTCAATCCATATGGATTGAGAGCTAACCGAACAAGCCCTTACTGTACTCAGGTCCTAAACAAAGGACGTATTCAAGTGGCGCCTACAAAAGATGGCAGATAATAGCCTAGAAGCTATAACATGGCTTCACAGAAATCATTCTAGGATTTGGTATAGAAGTGGCTTCTATGAACATAGCAAATGTGACTACCTAACTAAAAATGCATCTGAGAGTTTCAATAACCAAATTAAGGCACCGAGGAGTCTCTTACCTCATGAGCTATTTGACGGCTTAAGAGAGATGATAATGGAGAAAATGGCACATAGAAGGCAGATTGGGAGGGAGTTGGATGATAGTGTTTTACCATCTCTAATGATGGAATTGAACAAAGTTAGCAATAGTCTGAGAGTTGTCAAGATTGCTAGAGGTGACAACGACTTTGCTAACAGGAAGCGCAAGGCTATCAGTGAGAAATAGTGTTTGCCCATTAGGCAGATTGCCAAAGGTAAGAAACAAGGATCGAACGGCAAGATCAGGACAACAGAAATAGAAAGTAGCATATGCAAGCACATGCAAAAAATATGAAGCATAAACAAGACTCGCAGAGATTTATCATAGCCCTTAGCATTGCAAGTTGTATAGATAAACTTCTATAACACTTCACAATCTGATAGTCACTTGCTATCCATTGAAATCGCTCTACAAGGTTCCTCTCTGATAGTCACTTGCTATCCATTGAAATGGCTCTATAAGGCTCCTCTCTTGGTGGCCTCTGTTTTCTTGGTTATGGTAAGTACCAGCCTAGTTGGAGGTGCGGTACAGCTTCCCAAAAACATGGAGCATAGCGACAATAGCTATGAACCCAATGCCCATGATCAGAACGGTGTTTGGTGACATTTTGCGGCCCGCAGCCTCATCGGTGTAGAACTGGAGCATCGAGCTGGCACCACCTCCGCCAGCAGCAGCAGCGCTTGTGGTCCTACGCCTGCGCAGGCTTGCAGCTGCCGCCATACTCCCTCTAGCAGGTGTGTCGCCATTCGCCACCATCTTGTCTTAACACACTCTGCATGACAGTGAAAGGGGTTCAGATTACAATATTTGCATTCACTACTACAACTGTGAGAACACAACATGATGTTGGCTGCCAATAGCGAGTATCACATATTTGATATTCCATATTTTTGAAATATAGCTAAGAAATACCTACAGCATGTAGCATTGATGCAGTTGGTCGTTCATGATGAAACAAAAAAAGCAATCATTTTGCTTTCTTATGCTTACAAAGTCACACAGATCCTACATTCGTCGGTGATGATAACATGTGTATGCTTACTGGCAGGAGGAGAAAAGAAAGGTGATCCAATTTGCATTGAATGAGGAGCAACCTAGTAAGTTGCATCCGTGAGAAGTAGAGGATCTCAAATATCTTTTAAAGATTGTGATGCTAGTTGACAGCATGTGAACATCAAGGATCCCTTGCATTCTCCAGGCTGACGAATATTTATCTCCAAAATAATTATGCAAAATATAGTCTCGTTACTGATGAATGCAGTGCAATAACTGTGTTTGTTAGTATATTAGTGTTCGTGAGAAAAGAATTATGTGTTGGTGAACCTTAGTTGTGTTCTGTTTTTCAGTTTGTGATCTTACACTAATGGCAAATCATTGTTGTTTTTTGTAGTTTGTGGACTTGTGTTCAAAGGTTGTTGCCTTGCACAGCATCAGGTTCTTGCTGGTTAAGCTTTGACAATCCATGGAACTGCGGCATAGCCAAGAAAATATGTATTCGTCAGTTCAATTCTCAATTCGATTGTTCTACTTGTGTGGTTAAAAACCATAAAGCATGTGTATAAACAATCGCTCAAGGTATTGCAGGAAGGCAACAGCTCTTAGAAATCTATAAAGACAATTATGTGGGCAAATTGCTACATCCAATCAACAATGGACCCAGGCCGGCAGATGGCTTCGATCGGAGCATGTAGCGCCACACCGCTAGCTCATCATACAATAGACCCAGCCGATCCATTGGAGCACTGGGTTGAAGCTGGATTACATGTATGGACAGACCGGTGCTTCTGGAGTACTCATTTGGTTCTATGGATCACATCCGGTTTGCTCCACGGAGCAACTAACCCCATATTTAGCCACGATCCATTACGAGTCCTAAACGTATCTGATCTATGTTCTGGAGCTTAGGCACAATTACAGGGCTGGCATAAGCATGCATCAGCAGCGCACAAGTAAAACAAGGCAACCATATATAGGGGTCAGATCTGGATGAAACATGTACCCTAAACGCAGGAATTCGAAGAGGTAAGATAGGCAGAATGGAATTCGAAGAGGCAAGACATGTCCAATAGACAGAAGAACAATACAAAGAGTGATCTAACCAAAACAAACCTCGCAAAGAAGAGCGGGTGAAGGGCGGTGGATGGATGTATGCGCACGCACCTCACCTGACACCTGGCGGTGATGAATCCGCTGTTCTCCCTCTCGTCCTCGTAACCGCTCAGAGTAGGTACAAAAGCATTAATACACAATCACAAATTAAACCAAAGCAACGCCAAGCTACTAAGCCACAAAACATCTATAGGTATCTTAGATACATCAAAATCCTCCCTGGCAATTGCATCAAATTAAACTCTTGATTTAATTCATGCTCTCCATGTGCTACATGTTACTTCAAGAGACAAGCATAAACGGCGATCAATAAGAAAACATATAATACATATATAATAACTTCTACCTACATTGCTGCTGCGTTTAGCGGTGCATCAAGCCATGGTGCCTTGCCCTCGGAGCTGACCCTGCACCTTGCACTCGCCCGACGTCCAGGTTCGTTCGACAAGCTCCCTAGTGTAAGTGTGGTTCTCATTCCAGTGTAATGGTGAAGAAGTTTCTGAGAACATGTTTGTTAAGGATACCATTACAATAAATTCCGTATAGGTACTTGAACATCTACACATTTTAACTCGACCAAAAAAGCATCATGTAATTAAGGAGGGGTGGGGCGAGAGAGTATCTTCATAAGCCAAACCCTCAATGAAGTCACTCGGCATGCCATATGGGTAGAGCAAAATAACAGGCTAGTGAAGCATGCCCTGCTAATCCAACTTTGGCTTCTTTACCCCTGTCAGCTCTTGATAGGATGCCTTGCCAAGCTTCACCCCTCTCTTTCCCATAGCAGCAGGAAGATCCTACATAGACTCAATAGCCAGAACATAACAGAGAATAGAACATACATGTGTTTTTGTTTCACAACATACTATAGAAAAAAAACATTATACGAACTCAATTCCAACTGTTGTACAGGAAAATAAAAGGCATGGTTTGAGTGATTCTTATCTTCTGCCATCGGCAATAAAAAGGCACAACAGTGAGATTATATGGCCAGGGCATCCTATAGAACAATTCTATCATGTCCACCATTATGGTTACAAATGCGGATCACGATTTGCGAGAGGAGGATAAGGGCATGACTAACCTACCGAGCGACCTGGTTCTTGAGCATTGTTTTGATCAGGACATTTTTTGGTACCATCTTTACTCAACTGATAAAAGGCTGCTTGGTTCTCACTGGCTAATTTCTAGACCCCAACGAAACATTTCTGAAAGTGACAAATGCGCCTAACATGACCACTTGGGAAGGTTTTGCATCCACAACAAATTGGAGGAGCTAGAAGAAACTAATGGAGGGAATTGGATTACAAGTAGGGCTAAATAATACAAATCACTTTGGGCCCCTCTTAATATATATACCTCAGCTTGGCGCCATGGATGGACAACGAGGAGAGCGTGCGGGAACAATATGTCTTAGCCATACCTCGAGGGGCGTGTGGGCTTCAAGCTTCGTCGCTGCCTCGAGATCTACACTTGGGCCGGCGCCACGCTCACCGCCACGGCCGAGGAAGAGGGGGAGGCAGTGGCGGATCCCCTAGGGCGGCGCATGCTCGAGCGTGTGGACCAGGGGGTGGAGGAAGTGCCAGGCAGGCAGAGGATGGGGGCGGGGGCGACGTCGAGGAGCATGAGCCAGGCAGGCAGACACCGGAGGACGCCGCACCAAGCTCAACTTCCCCGAGGACGCCGCCGTGCGCCGTGCCAGGGACGCCGAGCTGCCGCGCTGCTCGACTCGCAGGCCGTCGGCGACGACATGGCCGATTACCTCGACTATTCGAGGATTCTTGAAGCCACCGAGCCCAGCGGCCATGGGAACGGACGCTTCCTCGGCTCCGGGTTTGAAATGGGCTCGGCGGCGGCCGACGCGGACGAGGGGCGGTGGGGAAGGGATGCTCTCGTCGCTCCTCATCTCCGCGTCGCTCTCCTTCTCCTCCTCCCGCGCGCTGCTCATCTCCTTCTCGACGCTCCCCTCCGCGGCCTCCGCCGAGCCCCTCTTCGTTGAGGCCCCGCGTGGGGCGCCGTGCCCAGGATGGCGCGGGGGACGGTGATGCGTGGTTGTGGAGGGGCATGGCGGGCTGCTTCCATCGCGCGTGGGAGGGTGCGCGGTTGTGGCTAGCGCGAGATCCGCGGGGGCGAGATCCGTGGCGGGGCGGCGGGGGAAGGGCAGGCGGGGGCTGGCGCGAGATCCGCGAGGGGCGAGATCGGGGGCGGCGGGGAAGGCTTTCCATGCGCGTGCGTCAGTGCGTGGGAGAGATCGGCAGAACCATGCTGTGAACGCCTACATTAGAAACATAAGTAGTAGTAGAGATTTGGTTCTATTGAAGGTACCAAGGTGCCGTTTGGTTCACGAAATGTAACGTAACATAAATGGTAATGGTAATGATTCACACCCGAGTACGCTGGTAACAAGTTTAAATAAGCCAGTATCCATTTATAGTGTGGTATTGATTACGATTGAACTTAAACAAACATAATATAACGTTATCGATTACCTATTACGTTACCAATATGTGAATTAAACGGCACCCAACTGTTTGGAAACAATATCATAAACCATAATGTTTATAAAACATGTAAAAGTTTCTAAAACGTAGTTTTCAATATACTGCTATCTATGAAACTATGGTTGTAGAAACATAATTTGCTTTGAGGTGCAGCAAACACATCAAGATCTAAATTAGTAAGGTATGGTCCCTTTCGTCTATCCTTTGATTATAGATGGCCAAATAGGCCGTGTTTGACGGGCCGGCCCGAAGCACGGCCCATTTAATAGTGTCGGGCCGGGCCCGGCACGACAGACGTGCCGTGCTTGGGCCGTTGCCTCGGCCCGTAGTGCCGGCCCGGCCCGTAGTGCCGGCCCGGCCCGGCACGATTATATTTTTTTTTTATTTTATAAAACATAGTATATATATATATATTTAGATTTTATATTTGCTATTTATAACAAATGCACTAGAGTTCCACTGGTTAGTTTGTTATATATAGCGCTTTCCTCCTTGTAGAGGGAGGTTGTGGGTTCAAAACCCCATCACACACAGTTTTTTTTGCAATTTTTCTGAACATGGGTAAATTAAACGGGCCAGCCCGGCACGGCTACCAAGACGCGTCTGCGGCACGCAGGCCGACCGGGCACGACCCGTTTATCTGTCAGGCCTAACGGACCCATGCCGGGCCGCCCGTTTGGGCACCTATACCTTTGATTTGTTCCGGCCTCTCCTACTCAACTCACGGAAGGGTCCATCAGGATGACACCATCTATTGTTCCACGATAGCACTGTGTCAGTCTTTCCATGATTTCTAGCTACCTGCCTACCCAGTTCCTTCGTGGTCTGTGCACGCTTTCCTATCCATGACTTGGATGGATGACCATGGAGTCATTAGCATCATTTTGCTATCTCCAACAGCTTATTCATTTCCATACCCATATTAATACTTTATTCTATAAATAGTGTAGTCTACAATGCAGAACAATGTTTTTGGATAAACTTTAAATAGACTGCTGCAGATGGTCTAAAAGCCATCATTTTGCTAGTGCTTCTTCTCCAACCTTTGGCTGCTCAGCTATGGCTCTTATTTAGTCTTCTTAATTCTAGAAGTTTTTAACCACTGTACCACTTCTCAAATCTAAACCTCTTAATTCTAAAAGTTTTTTTTTGAAAAAAAGACTGTGGTAAAAATGTTTTATTAAGATAAACCAGCCACATAGTTCTAAGACTTACCAACATACATGATACTAAATAAGCTACAGCCTATGAGTTTACAGCCACCAAGGACAAAAAAAACGACCAGAAGCTTGTGATAGAAAAACAGTGAAAGTGAAATTACAACTATTGTAGCAATGGAAAAATGGAAGGTCTGACTGCCTTTTAAGTCTAACACCCTAGAGGCGGACTTCTTTGAAACTTCGCTTGTGCTTCTTTGACCAGCTGTTCCTCGTGCTCCTTAAACTCCAGTTGTTTTTGAGCCGGTAGGGCTTCTCAAGTCGGTTCAATGATATTGCTAGGGAGACGTCAGAGCTATCTTTGGAACCAACCACTGATAGATCCTCACGCGATTTCCCCAGCGGAGTCACCAAAAAGTGTTTTGGCGCCGATCTAGGCGCCAATCACTACGATGAGTACCGGCGATGGTGCTCTCTGCGGAGGTGCGGACGGTTCGTGGCCGAGGGCCGAACGGTCCGCGACTTGGCGTAGAGGCAAGCGCGACGAGCCAGACAGTCCGCGTCTGGTGGCCGGACGGTCCGCGCTTGCGCAGAGGCGATGAGATCGCCAACAACACCAAGATCTCGCTCTCGGGAGGGACCCCGTCGGGGAGGAGAGATCCTACGGTTTGTTTTGGAATCGATAGTCCACCCAAGACGCCTTTAAACGACGTAGACCCGGAGAGAGGTGAAGAATAGAGAGAGGATACTATGTTACTGTCTACTCCTAGGGTGAAATGTAAAGAACTGAAGGTATATTGATTGTTTGATCGATTGTTGGTTGATCAATCAGCTATACCCCTTCAAATATATAAGGGAGAGGTCTAGATCCGTTCTTAGACGTTCTCCAACAGCTCATGAGGGATAAGAGGGCTAAACACGCAAGGAGATAGGAGTTTTAACCACCTGATCTGATCTATTCGCGGACCGACCACGGTTTGGACCTTCCAGGCCTTAGGGCCGGACCGTCCGGTCATACCCAGAGTCACAAATGGTGTTCAACAATATTGGATCTATGTAAATTACTGCCAATATCTATGCTTTGCTACCTGAGATAAATGTCGATCTCCTGACCTGATAACTCTTAAAGAAGTGTCTAAGGCTACCCGCAGCGCTTCCCGCGGCCGCTCCCCCTCCCCTCCCGTAGAGGCAACAGGAAGCCGCTAGGCGCCGCACCGCTGCCCCCTAAAGTGTCCCCCACGGTGTAGCTGCGCGCCGTCCTCTTCTCTCTCCCGCTGGATGCAGCGTGCGCTCGTTTCCTCCCCTTTCTACTATGTTATGGGTCCGTGATTAATTGTTAGTAGATGAAAAATTGATAGGGGGTGAAAAGTAGGTATAGAAAATGATATTTTATGGTTGTAGTGGGGAGAAAATAGGGGGAACCGCTGCGGGAGATGAAAAAAATAGGGGATGAAATGTTGATGATGTGACACAAAAAAGTGATATAGGAGGAAAAAAGGGGGGGCAAAGGAGTGTCTCATTCTCATCATTCATAGTTGCACGAAGAAAAGATAAGGTGTGGTGGAGCATCCCTATCAACCTAGTACATAATATATAAACTAGGTGAGTGCCCGTACGTTGTTACGGTGACAACATGTTATAACAGGATACATTAAAAATTGACATGAATACATAATGATCACTTGAAGGTATAGTAGCACATCCAAAAGCGCAGTTGCAGAACATGTTGGCAACCATCCAATCCAATCCTAGGCGAAGATTGCAGAACCATGTTTTTAGGACAACGTAGATAATCATTTCAGGTTTTCAAACATAATACAACAGGTTTTCAAACATAATACAATGAGGGGACCTATTTAGCTCAATGAAAAATACACGATTCTAAATATTGGAAAATCAAATTTTTGACCAAGAGTGCCAAGTTATTTATCCGATTGCGATATGTCCTATTTGTCCAGTTGTCAGTAAACAGATGTCACACAGGTTGCACAAAAACAGTAACTAAACCTAGAATCTGACCACATTGTATCATAATTTATCGATATAGCACATGATGGCAGATACATTGATTGCCAAATCTGACCACAACATACCACTCAACCCCTGGAAAAACACAGACATTCAAATTAATGCTTACCAATGCATTAGTTACAATGTATCATAAAAATCTAGTCTATATGAATTGCAGTTCTGACACTTTCAGTTTCCTTGTTTAATGAAGCTTGTAAGTTAGGAGCACCATACTGCTATTACACAGATAAATCCAGATACAAATAATGAAGAGATGTGTTGGAGCCTCCATATTGGATGGATGAACGCAAACCACCAAGGAAGTCTAGTATCACTTAGTAGTATTCCCGAAACCAAGCAACAATTGAAAATTGTTTATCACATTCAGAAATACTCCTTTATTGAAGGAAAAGTAACTGCTGTAAACATAAGCGACCAAAGTTGAACAAAATGGTGCTACAAAAATCACCTTTGTTGTGGTAAGCTTTCAGTCCCAAGAAACGAGAAAAGTTTCTTTGCAATGAAGAAACAAATACACTAGGACTTGGAAGTTCGACGATTGTATGAGTGATCGTAAAGATGTGTAGAAAATCAGCATGTTCAGGGCCTCAATACGCACACTCGGTTTTCTTTTATTAAGCAAATAATATATTAGCTTGTTTTCATGACTATATCACATTGACATGCAAAAATGTACCGATATACCATGCACGTACTGAAACCATGTTTGTGCTTGTTGAGCTTAGATGAGAAATAACCAACTAATTAATAGAATCTCAGAGAAATAAAATAAAAACTTTAGTGGGTTTTACATATATAAGGTTTATCTTGCACTTTTTATAACCATTGTCAATCATCTCCTTTTGTCGGTACCCTGAATCAGGGGTACCTGATAGTCGCCTAGAGGGGGGGTGAATAGGGCGAAACTGAAATTTACAAATATAAACACAACTACAAGCCGGGTTAGCGTTAGAAATATAATAGAGTCCGCGAGAGAGGGCGCAAAACAAATCGCAAGTGAATAATGAAGTGAGACACGCGGATTTGTTTTACCGAGGTTCGGTTCTCTCAAACCTACTCCCCGTTGAGGAGGCCACAAAGGCCGGGTCTCTTTCAACCCTTCCCTCTCTCAAACGGTCCCTCGGACCGAGTGAGCTTCTCTTCTCAAACCACTTGGGAATCAAACTTCCCGCAAGGACCACCACACAATTGGTGTCTCTTGCCTCAATTACAAGTGAGTGTTTGATCACAAGAAAGAATGCGAAAGAAAAGAAGCGATCCAAGCGCAAGAGCTCAAATGAACACTACAAATCACTCTCTCTAGTCACTAAGGCTTTGTATGGAGTCGGGAGAGGATTTGATCTCTTTTGGTGTGCTTTGCAATGAATGCTAGCTCTTGTATAGTGGTTGGAAGCTGGAAAACTTGGATACTATGAATGGTGGGGTGGTTGGGGTATTTATAGCCCCAACCACCAAACTAGCCGTTTGGTGAGGCTGTCTGTTCGATGGCGCACCGGACAGTCCGGTGCACACCGGACATGTCCGGTGCGACAGCCACGTCACCAAAGCCGTTGGGTTCCGACCGTTGGAGCTGTCTTCTGGGCCCGCCTTGATATCCGGTGGCGCACCGGACATGAACTGTAGAGTGTCCGGTGCGCCAGCATGGGCGTGCCTGACCTCTGCGCGCGCTGCGCGCGCATTCAATGCGCTGCAGGTAGCCGTTGGCGCCGAAGTAGCCGTTGCCCCGTTGTTACACCGGACAGTCCGGTGTACACCGGACAGTCCGGTGAATTATAGCGGAGCAACTCCAATAAATTCCCGAGGCTGGCGAGTTCCGGAGGCCGCTCTTCCTTGGAGCACCGGACATGTCCGGTGTACACTGGACAGTCTGGTGAATTATAGCGGAGTTGCCTTTGGAAATTCCTGAGAGTGAAGAGTTCATCCTCGAAGTTCCTCCGGTGCACCGGACATGTCCGGTGGCCCACCGGACAGTCCGGTGCGCCAGACCAGAGGAGCCTTCGGTTGCTCCTTTGCTCTTTTGTTGAACCCAATACTTGGTCTTTTTATTGGCTAAGTGTGAACCTTTGGCACCTGTATAACTTATACACTAGAGCAAACTAGTTAGTTCAAATATTTGTGTTGGGCAATTCAACCACCAAAATTATATAGGAACTAGGTGTAAGCCTAATTCCCTTTCAATCTCCCCCTTTTTGGTGATTGATGCCAACACAAACCAAAGCAAATATAGAAGTGCATAATTGAACTAGTTTGCATAATGTAAGTGCAAAGATTACTTGGAATTGAGCCAATATAAATACTTACAAGATATGCATGGATTGTTTCTTCATTTTTAACATTTTGGACCACGGTTGCACCACATGTTTTGTTTTTGCAAATTCTTTTGTAGATCCTTTTCAAAGTTCTTTTGCAAAAAGACAAAGGTAAATGAATAGAATTTTGCGAAGCATTTTCAAGATTTGAAATTCTCTCCCCTTGTTTCAAATGCTTTTCCTTTGACTAAACAAAACTCCCCCTAAATGAAATCTTCCTCTTAGTGTTCAAGAGGGTTTTGATGTATCAATTTTGAAATACTACTTTCTCCCCCTTTTGAACACAATAAGATACCAAATTGACATTTGAAAATTATTTTAAAATAAGGTGGTGGTGCGGTCCTTTTGCTTTGGGCTCATACTTTCTCCCCCTTTGGCATGAATCGCCAAAAACGGAGTCATTAGAGCCCTTTAATATTTTCTCCCCCTTTGGTCATAAATAAATGAGTGAAGATTATACCAAAGACGGAGAGATGCTCGGAGTGACGGCGAAGGATGAGTTGTGGAGTGGAGTGGAAGCCTTTGTCTTCGCCGAAGACTCCAATTCCCTTTCAATACACCTATGACTTGGTTTGAAATAGACTTGAAAACACATGAGTCATAGCATATATAAAAGAGACATGATCAAAGGTATATTTGTGAGCTATGTGTGTAAGTTAGCAAAAGAAATTTCTAGAATCAAGAATATTGAGCTCATGCCTAAGTTTGGTAAAAGTTTGTTCATCAAGTGGCTTGGTAAAGATATCGGCTAATTGATCTTTAGTATTAACGTATGCAATCTCGATATCCCCCTTTTGTTGGTGATCCCTAAGAAAATGATACCGAATGGCTATGTGTTTAGTGCGGCTATGCTCGACGGGATTGTCGGCCATTTTGATTGCACTCTCATTATCACATAGCAAGGGGACTTTGGTTAATTTGTAACCGTAGTCCCGCAGGGTTTGCCTCATCCAAAGCAATTGCGCGCAACAATGGCCTGCGGCAATGTACTCAGCTTCGGCGGTGGAAAGAGCGACCGAATTTTGCTTCTTTGAAGCCCATGACACCAAGGATCTTCCCAAGAACTGGCAAGTCCCCGATGTGCTCTTTCTATTAATCTTACACGCCGCCCAATCGGCATCCGAATAACCAATCAAATCAAAAGTGGATCCCCGAGGGTACCAAAGCCCAAACTTAGGAGTATAAGCCAAATATCTCAAGATTCGTTTTACAACCGTAAGGTGGGATTCCTTAGGGTCGGATTGGAATCTTGCACACATGCAAACGGAAAGCATAATGTCCGGTCGAGATGCACATAAATAGAGTAATGAACCTATCATCGACCGGTATACCTTTTGATCGACGGATTTACCTCCCGTGTCGAGGTCGAGATGCCCATTAGTTCCCATGGGAGTCTTGATGGGTTTGGCGTCCTTCATTCCAAACTTGGTTAGAATGTCTTGAGTATACTTCGTTTGGCTAATGAAGGTGCCTTCTTGGAGTTGCTTGACTTGGAATCCTAGAAAATACTTCAACTCCCCCATCATAGACATCTCGAATTTTTGTGTCATGATCCTACTAAATTCTTCACATGTAGATTCGTTAGTAGACCCAAATATGATATCATCAACATAAATTTGGCATACAAACAAATCATTGTCAAGAGTTTTAGTGAATAAAGTAGGATCGGCCTTTCCGACTTTGAAGCCATTTGCAATAAGGAAATCTCTAAGGCATTCATATCATGCTCTTGGGGCTTGCTTGAGCCCATAAAGCGCCTTAGAGAGCCTATAGACATGATTAGGGTACTCACTATCTTCAAAGCCGGGAGGTTGCTCAACATAGACCTCTTCCTTGATTGGTCCATTGAGGAAGGCACTCTTCACGTCCATTTGGTAAAGCTTAAAGCCATGGTAAGTAGCATAGGCCAATAATATGCGAATTGACTCAAGCCTAGCTACGGGTGCATAGGTTTCACCGAAATCCAAACCTTCGACTTGGGAGTATCCCTTGGCCACAAGTCGGGCTTTGTTCCTTGTCACCACACCATGCTCGTCTTGCTTGTTGCGGAAGACCCATTTGGTTCCTACAACATTTTGGTTAGGACGTGGAACTAAATGCCATACCTCATTTCTAGTGAAGTTGTTGAGCTCCTCTTGCATCGCCACCACCCAATCCGAATCTTGAAGTGCTTCCTCTACCTTGTGTGGCTCAATAGAGGAAACAAAAGAGTAATGTTCACAAAAATGTGCAACACGAGATCTAGTGGTTACCCCCTTATGAATGTCGCCGAGGATGGTGTCGACGGGGTGATCTCGTTGGATTGCTTGGTGGACTCTTGGGTGTGGCGGCCTTGGTTCTTGCTCATCCTCCTTTTCTTGATCATTTGCATCTCCCCCTTGATCATTGTCGTCATGTTGAGGTGGCTCATCTTCTTGATCTTCTTGTTCAACATCTTGAGCCTCATCCTCATTTTGAGTTGGTGGAGATGCTTGCATGGAGGAGGATGGTTGATCTTGTGCATTTGGAGGCTCTTCGGATTCCTTAGGACACACATCCCCAATGGACATGTTCCTTAACGCGATGCACGGGGCCTCTTCATTCCCTATCTCATCAAGATCAACTTGCTCTACTTGAGAGCCATTAGTCTCATCAAACACAACGTCACAAGAAACTTCAACTAGTCCTGAGGACTTGTTAAAGACTCTATATGCCCTTGTGTTTGAGTCATATCCTAGTAAAAAGCCTTCTACAGTTTTAGGAGCAAATTTAGATTTTCTACCTCTCTTAACAAGAATAAAGAATTTGCTACCAAAAACTCTAAAATATGAAATATTGGGCTTTTTACTGGTTAGGAGTTCATATGATGTCTTCTTGAGGATTCGGTGTAGATACAACCGGTTGATGGCGTAGCAAGCGGTGTTGACCGCCTCGGCCCAAAACCGATCCGAAGTCTTGTACTCATCAAGCATGGTTCTTGCCATGTCCAATAGAGTTCGATTCTTCCTCTCCACTACACCATTTTGTTGTGGCGTGTAGGGAGAGGAGAACTCATGCTTGATGCCCTCCTCCTCAAGGAAGCCTTCAACTTGAGAGTTCTTGAACTCCGTCCCATTGTCGCTTCTAATTTTCTTGATCCTTAAGCCGAACTCATTTTGAGCCCGTCTCAAGAATCCTTTTAAGGTCTCTTGGGTTTGAGATTTTTCCTGTAAAAAGAATACCCAAGTGAAGCGAGAATAATCATCCACAATAACTAGACAGTACTTACTCCCGCCGATGCTTATGTAAGCGATCGGGCCGAATAGATCCATGTGGAGTAGCTCAAGCGGCCTGTCGGTCGTCATGATGTTCTTGTGTGGATGATGGGTTCCAACTTGCTTCCCTGCTTGGCATGCGCTACAAACCCTGTCTTTCTCAAAATGAACATTTGTTAGTCCTAAAATGTGTTCTCCCTTTAGAAGCTTGTGAAGATTCTTCATCCCAACATGGGCTAGTCGGCGGTGCCAGAGCCAACCCATGTTAGTCTTAGCAATTAAGCAAGTGTCGAGTTCAGCTCTATCAAAATCTACCAAGTATAGCTGACCCTCTAACACTCCCTTAAATGCTATTGAATCATCACTTCTTCTAAAGACAGTGACACCTACATCAGTGAATAGACACTTGTAGCCCATTTGACATAATTGAGAAACGGAAAGCAAATTGTAATCTAATGAATCAACAAGAAAAACATTGGAAATGGAGTGGTCAGGGGATATAGCAATTTTACCCAAGCCTTTGACCAAACCTTGGTTTCCATCCCCGAATGTGATCGCTCTTTGGGGATCTTGGTTTTTCTCATATGAGGAGAACATCTTCTTCTCCCCGGTCATATGGTTTGTGCACCCGCTATCGAGTATCCAACTTGTGCCCCCGGATGCATAAACCTACAAAACAATTTTAGTTCTTGATTTTAGGTACCCAAACGGTTTTGGGTCCTTTGGCATTAGAAACAAGAACTTTGGGTACCCAAACACAAGTCTTTGACCCCTTGTGTTTGCCCCCAACAAACTTGGCAACTACCTTGCCGGATTTGTTAGTCAAAACATAAGATGCATCAAAAGTTCTAAATGAAAATTCATGATCATTTGATGCATTAGGAGTTCTCTTCTTAGGCAACTTAGCACGGGTTGGTTGCCTAGAACTAGATGTCTCACCCTTATACATAAAAGCATGATTAGGGCCAGAGTGAGACTTCCTAGAGTGAATTCTCCTAATTTTGTCCTCGGGATAACCGGCAGGGTATAAAATGTAACCCTCGTTATCCTGAGGCATGGGAGCCTTGTCCTTAACAAAGTTGGACAATCTTTTAGGAGGGGCACTAAGTTTGACATTGTCTCCCCTTTGGAAGCCAATGCCATCCTTGATGCCCGGGCGTCTCCCATTATAAAGCATACTTCTAGCAAATTTAAACTTTTCATTTTCTAAGTTATGCTCGGCAATTTTAGCATCTAGTTTTGCATATGATCATTTTGTTGTTTAATTAAAATCATGTGATCATGAATAGCATTAATATCAACATCTCTACATCTAGTACAAATGGATACATGCTCAACAATAGATGTAGAGGGTTTGCAAGATTTTAATTCTACAACCTTAGCATGCAACATATCATTTTTAGTTCTAAGGTCGGAAATTGTAACATTGCAAACATCTAGCTCTTTAGCCTTAACAATCAATTTTTCATTCTCATTTCTAAGGCTAGCAAGAGAAACATTCAACTCATTAAATCTAGCAAGTAAATCAACATTATCATTTCTAGAATCGGAAGTTGAAACATTACAAACATGTGAATCAACCTTAGCTAACAAATTAGCATTCTCATTTCTAAGGTTGTCAATAGTGTCATGGCAAGTGCTTAGCTCACTAGATAGTTTTTGACATTTTTCTACTTCTAGAGCATAAGCATTTTTAACCTTAACATGTTTTTTGTTTTCCTTAATTAGGAAGTCCTCTTGGGTATCCAAAAGGTCATCCTTCTCATGAATAGCACTAACCAATTCATTTAATTTTTCTTTTTGTTCCATGTTAAGGTTGGCAAAAAGGGTACGCAAGTTATCCTCCTCATCACTAGCATTATCATCACTAGAAGTTTCATATTTAGGGGAGGATTTAGATTTAACCTTCTTCCTTTTGCCGTCCTTTGCTATGAGGCACTTGTGGCCGACGTTGGGGAAGAGGAGTCCCTTGGTGACGGCGATGTTGGCGGCGTCCTCGTCGGAGAAGGACTCGGTGGAGCTCTCGTCGGAGTCCCACTCGCGGCACACGTGGGCATCGCCGCCCCTCTTCTTGTGGTACCTCTTCTTTTCTCTCCTCTTGCCCTTCTTGTCGTTATCCCTGTCACTGTCACTTGATAATGGACATTTAGCAATGAAGTGACCGGGCTTACCACACTTGTAGCAAACCTTCTTGGAACGGGATTTGTAGTCCTTCCCCTTCCGTTGCTTGAGGATTTGGCGAAAGCTTTTGATGATTAAAGCCATCTCCTCATTGTCGAGCTTGGAGGCGTCAATTGGTTGTCTACTTGGTGTAGACTCCTCCTTCTTCTCCTCTGTCGCCTTAAACGCCACCGGTTGTGCTTCGGACGTGGAGGGATCATCAAGCTCGTTGATCTTCTTTGAGCCCTTGATCATACATTCAAAGCTCACAAAATTCCCGATAACTTCCTCGGGGGTCATTTGAGTATATCTTGGGTTGCCACGAATTAATTGAACTTGAGTGGGGTTAAGGAAAATGAGAGATCTTAGAATAACCTTAACCACCTCGTGGTCGTCCCACTTCTTGCTCCCGAGGTTGCGCACTTGGTTCACCAAGGTTTTGAGCCGGTTGTACATATCTTGTGGCTCCTCCCCTTGGCGAAGACGGAAGCGACCGAGCTCCCCCTCGATCGTTTCCCGCTTGGTGATCTTGGTGAGTTCATCACCCTCGTGCGCAGTCTTGAGTAAGTCCCAAATCTCCTTCGCGCTCTTCAACCCTTGCACCTTGTTATATTCCTCCTTACTTAGAGAAGCAAGGAGTATGGTTGTAGCTTGGGAGTTGAAGTGCTCGATTTGGGCCACTTCGTCCTCATCATAATCCTCATCCCCGATGGATGGTACCTGTGCTCCAAACTCAACAACATTCCATATACTTTTGTGGAGTGAGGTTAGATGAAATTTCATTAAATCACTCCACCTAGCATAATCTTCACTGTCAAAGGTTGGCGGTTTGCCTAATGGAACGGAAAGTAATGGAGTATGTCTAGATGTACGAGGATAGTGTAAGGGGATCTTACTAAACTTCTTGCGCTCTTGGCGCTTAGAAGTTACGGAGGGCGCATCAAAGTCGGAGGTCGATGGTGATGAAGTGTCGGTCTCGAAGTAGACCACCTTCCTCATCCTCTTGTGCTTGTCGCCTTTCCGATGCGTCTTGTGAGAAGAGGATTTCTCCTTCTTCTCTTTGTGGAGTGAAGAAGATCTCTTCTCCTTCCCTTTGGAGGAGTTCTTCGTCTTCTCCTTCCTCTTGGTGCGGGACTCTTCCGATGAAGTGCTCCCGTGGCTTGTAGTGGGCTTTTCGCCGGTCTCCATCTCCTTCTTGGCGTGATCTCCCGTCATCACTTCGAGCGGTTAGGCTCTAATGAAGCACCAGGCTCTGATACCAATTGATAGTCGCCTAGAGGGGGGGTGAATAGGGCGAAACTGAAATTTACAAATATAAACACAACTACAAGCCGGGTTAGCGTTAGAAATATAATAGAGTCCGCGAGAGAGGGCGCAAAACAAATCGCAAGTGAATAATGAAGTGAGACACGCGGATTTGTTTTACCGAGGTTCGGTTCTCTCAAACCTACTCCCCGTTGAGGAGGCCACAAAGGCCGGGTCTCTTTCAACCCTTCCCTCTCTCAAACGGTCCCTCGGACCGAGTGAGCTTCTCTTCTCAAATCACTTGGGAATCAAACTTCCCACAAGGACCACCACACAATTGGTGTCTCTTGCCTCAATTACAAGTGAGTGTTTGATCACAAGAAAGAATGCGAAAGAAAAGAAGCGATCCAAGCGCAAGAGCTCAAATGAACACTACAAATCACTCTCTCTAGTCACTAAGGATTTGTATGGAGTCGGGAGAGGATTTGATCTCTTTTGGTGTGCTTTGCAATGAATGCTAGCTCTTGTATAGTGGTTGGAAGCTGGAAAACTTGGATACTATGAATGGTGGGGTGGTTGGGGTATTTATAGCCCCAACCACCAAACTAGCCGTTTGGTGAGGCTGTCTGTTCGATGGCGCACCGGACAGTCCGGTGCACACCGGACATGTCCGGTGCGACAGCCACGTCACCAAAGCCGTTGGGTTCCGACCGTTGGAGCTCTGTCTTCTGGGCCCGCCTTGATATCCGGTGGCGCACCGGACATGAACTGTAGAGTGTCCGGTGCGCCAGCATGGGCGTGCCTGACCTCTGCGCGCGCTGCGCGCGCATTCAATGCGCTGCAGGTAGCCGTTGGCGCCGAAGTAGCCGTTGCCCCGCGGTGTACACCGGACAGTCCGGTGTACACCGGACAGTCCGGTGAATTATAGCGGAGCAACTCCAATAAATTCCCGAGGCTGGCGAGTTCCGGAGGCCGCTCTTCCTTGGAGCACCGGACATGTCCGGTGTACACCGGACAGTCCGGTGAATTATAGCGGAGTTGCCTCTGGAAATTCCCGAGAGTGAAGAGTTCATCCTCGAAGTTCCTCTGGTGCACCGGACATGTCCGGTGGCCCACCGGACAGTCCGGTGCGCCAGACCAGAGGAGCCTTCGGTTGCTCCTTTGCTCTTTTGTTGAACCCAATACTTGGTCTTTTTATTGGCTAAGTGTGAACCTTTGGCACCTGTATAACTTATACACTAGAGCAAACTAGTTAGTTCAAATATTTGTGTTGGGCAATTCAACCACCAAAATTATATAGGAACTAGGTGTAAGCCTAATTCCCTTTCAGTACCCCTTACTACAGTATGAAGGCACAGTGCCCGTACGGCGTTCTCTAGCTGCACGGTGAACATCACCCGACTCCACCACGTGGACGGCTCAAGGGGCACCACGTGGCGGGAAAAGATGATACATCCCAGGATATATCAGTTGGGCCGAACCTCCGCGAAGAAGCACCGGACCCCTGTACGCACAACCCAGACCCCCGGTTACGGCCCGAGACTCCCAAGTAAGCATACCGGGTCTCTTGGATGGAGTCTAGGTTCGGGCCACAACGAGGTCCCGGGACAGGGGGACCCTGGCGTAAGCAAGGGTCCGGTACTGACACGTGTCCAGGCCTTACCCTGTGCGCTTGCGCTCCCCGCTCAGGCGGAGTCCCGATGCTGCCACGTGGTTGTTGCCCGTGACATAAGCCAGCGGGCGGAGCCTAACGTAAGGCCTCTAGGCCGCACGATCTCTGCATTTATTGCGGAAAGGACGCGCCGCATGTCCGCCCTGCTGACAGGCGATGTGCCCCCTCGGCATTTAATGCGTCCTGTCCACTCCGCTGGCAGACGGCGCACCTGTCCTGTCCATTGTCAAACAGTGCGCCCGTGCTACGCGGCGCACTGTGCTCATCATCCCTTATACAAGAAGTTTCCCTGCCCACCTATGCTACGCAGATCTCAGATGTCAGGGCGTGAGAAGACTGCCCCAGCAGCAAACATTAGTAGCTCCAAGTACTACATCTGTTATGATCCTGAGCCCACATGTCGGGGCTCAGTACCCTTGTTCATACCCCCCTTAGCTATAAAAGGGGAGGTATGCAACGTTACAACACAAGCTCTCACGGGCAGACTCTCTTAGACAAAACTCAAACTCTCAGCTTTCAAGCTTCGACAACAATCCAAAACACAGTGGAGTAGGGTATTACGCTCTGGCGGCTTGAACCACTCTAAATCCTCGCGTGGTCATGTGCTCAACGATCGCTTTGCAGGACAGGCAAAACGCTTAAGCCCCTTCCTCATCTTAGGATTTAGGGCGGGTGCACTCCGCCACCCGGCCGGAGAATTCCCTCTCCGACATTTGGCGCGCTAGGTAGGGGGCTAGGCATCAGGTTTTTGCTTGTTTTCTCGCTCACCATGATGGTGCAAATCGTGGAGCACCGCGCCGAGACTTCAACGGATTTCCTGGTGGAGGAAGAAGCTGTTTCTTCCACGCCACAGGTTCCCAACCACCCGGTGCCAGGCACTGCTGCTGTGCACGCTGCACGGCAGCATACAACTGCGCAGACATCTTGGACTCCGTCGAAGGCGGCTCCGGGAGCATTGTCAGTGGCCAGGGAGTTGCTGCGTCACCATCCAAGCTCCACGGCCTCACCGGGGGCCATGAAGCAGTGGCGGGACGACGTCGACCGACTGCTCGGCATAGCACATTCTACCTCGACTAGGTCGAGGCCACGGTCATCCCGGCGCCAGCACGAGGCGTCGGCGTCTGTGCGCTCACCCTCAGTGAGGGGTGCACAGACCAACAACCTCCGGGCAGAACTTAACCGCAGGCGTGCGGGAGAGGATGCCCGGGTCTCTTTGGAAAGGGCACGTGAGCGACGCCAAAACATCGAGGGTCGCAACCTCGATCAAGACTTCGCTGCGGTAGCATCGCAGGCCCCAATGGGCACCCGGTCCCAAGCGGGTGTCCCTTTGGCCGGAGTGGGCTGCGCCGCTCTCGCGGATTATCTCCGCGCGGCGTCATGGCCATCCAAGTTTCGGCCACACCTGCCGGAAAAGTACGACGGTACGTCAAACCCGTCGGAGTTCCTGCAGGTGTACGTCACCGCTATTACAGCAGCAGGTGGAAACACCGCTGTGATGGCGACATATTTTCATGTCGCCTTGTCTGGACCTGCCCGGACTTGGCTCATGAACCTCGCCCCAGGGTCAATCTACTCCAGGGAAGAGCTCGGCGCACGGTTCGTTGCGAACTTCGCCAGCACTTACCAGCAGCACGGTGTGGAGGCCCACCTCCACGCGGTAAGGCAGGAGCCCGGGGAGACTCTCCGGACGTTCATCTCCCGCTTCACCAAGGTGCGAGGTACTATACCTCGCATTTCTGATGCTTCCATCATCATGGCCTTCCGCCAGGGAGTACGTGATGAGAAAATGTTGGAGAAGTTGGCCACGCATGACGTGGAGACTGTCCCCACACTATTCGCTCTGGCCGACAAATGCGCCAGAGCCGCCGAGGGTCGTGCATGGCACTCGGCCCCACAAACCGGGGCTGCCCAGTCGGGTGGCTCGGGTGCCGTCCCCTGTGACGGCAAGAAGAAAAAGAACAAGGACCACGACTACCAGAAGCCGTGGTCCACCGCTCTAGTCGTTGCAACCGCGACCGGGGGCCAGGGCAACCGCAACAAACGCCCACGGCCGCAGAGGGGTACCAGCGGCTCATGCCCTATGCACCCAACGGTCGCCACAGCGCCACAGAGTGTCGCAAGATCATTGACCTCGCGAAACGCGTCAGCGAGCGGCGTTAGCAGTCTTCCAAGGACGGCTCCCCACCTCGTCGCCGGCCTGGCAAAGAAAAGGTCAACGACGGCGAGGTGGCCGCGGCTGAACGGGTCCTCGGGTATCAGTCTCCCGAGGGGGGACCTGAAGGATGTCTTCGCCAGAGGCTCCTACTTCGGTGGCGACAACTAGATGGACCCCCGGAGGGACCCCGAACTCCCCGGTCTACGGGGCCGAAGCCTGCCTTCCCCCGGAAACCCTTCTGGACTCCCCACGGGTCCAGGCTTCTGACAAATCCAGGCAGAAATGGCTACAGCACGAGGACGAGGGCTCCCTCATCAAACGCAGATGGGAACCCAGGGTCAGGACCTAGTCCTACGGCAAGTACCAAACCAAGAAGGGCTCCGCAACTCTTCCCCGGCTGGGAAGGACCCTTCAAGGTGACGGGAAATACGCCAGCCCAGGGGTGACTACCTTGCTATGGTTGAAGGAGTACCTCTTCCTGACCACTGGAGCATCTCTGTAAGTTCTATCCATAGGAGCAAATCTGAGGGGTCGAATTTTTCTCTCTTTTGTAACTAGGTACCGCATACGTGTACGCCAACCCGGTAAGGTCCGCCCTCATAAACCCGGCCTGTTGGTCTGCACCCATGCATGACAAGTTATAAAGAAAAGATTTACCCCCTCAGATGTGCCTCTATGATAGTTTTATCCTACTGCTCCACGGTCTTACCTTGCAGTTTTCTGGATGTTATTTTATCTAACCCACCCAAACAGTTCCCGTTCCATCAGACATAATGACATCTGAATTGAACAGCCAAGCTTGCAGTTTAGGACCTCTCTGCGAAAGCAGGAGGGCCTGACAGCCTGGGGGCCGGTTCTAAAGAATGGGAGCCCGTTCCATGGGTGGTCCGGAGCCTGTGTGGCCGCTTAGCCTGGTCCCGTACCCGAAAGCCTGCACACTCCACCACTCCGTGACGGGAACCCTAGTATTTGGAGCTATAAGTCCTGTGGGTCCGGCAACCTGGGGTCCAGAACTAGAGAATGGACACTTGTCTCCTGGGGTGGTCCGGAGCCTGTGTAGCCGCTCAGCCTGGTTCCGTACCGTGGGCCTGCACGCTCCACCACTCTGCGGCGGGTGTCCTAGTACCTAGAACCACCATCCAGGGGTCCGGACGCACAACTTGACCTCCCAGACTAGACCCTGCAAGTCCCGAGCATGTATCAAAGGATGGCTAGTATCAGATGATGGGTCCTGTGGGTGTACTACTAATGCTCCCTAGCCGAAGCTATGTGCAGGCCCAGGTCCCAGTCGAGGCTACCTCCTGGAGGCCATCGCCAACTCTTTCTTAGGTATGCTGGTCTGCAGCCTCGACAAATCGAGCCTACATCCCAGGGGGGCCAGGTACCAAGGAGGAATCGGTTACACCACACACAACAGGGACAAGTGGTACACAGATAACTGCTAATACTGCTTGATAAATAGTACTCAAAAGTACGTTACAAAAAGCAAAAGTATTACATCCGCTTTCAAGCGGAGTCCTAGCTCCATCTCTACTTTGCAGGTATGAACTACCTCCACACCAGTAGGGCAGCATGGGTAGCTAGCTCCGAGCGGCTCGCCAGCGGAGGCGACCACCTCCGCACCGACGGCAGCGACCACCTCTGCACCGACGATTCGCCAGCGGCGACGACTACCTCAGCTCCAAGCGGCTCACCAGCAGAGGCGACCACCTCTGCAGCGGGCAGCCTCACCAGCGGCGGCGACCACCTCTGCGCCGGGCAGCCTCCCCAGCGGTGGCGACCACCTCAGCGTGCGCGCCATGGCGAAGAGGTCCTCGCCTCCATCCCCCTACAAGGGTGAGGACAAGACCATCCAAGCCATGGAGCTGGGAGCAAGGCGGAAGGCGGTGCTTGCGGTCTGGCTGGGACCGCGTAGCCGAAGTTCGCCTCCTTCACAAGGCTGGTGATCATCCTTTTCCTCCGAATGCTGGAGGAAGAGGCGGGCACCAGCCCACGTGGGAGGCGATGCCGCGGCTCAGCTCGCTCCCCACCACCGCGAGGCTGATGAACATCCTCGAAGCCAAGCACCGGTGGAAGAGCGCCGCTCCCACAAGGCCGCGCACCTCCAGCAGAAGAAAAACAAGACCGGCAGCACCAGCCCACTAGGGAGGACAAAAGGCACAAACTCTCTAGCGGCAAGCTCATCGGGGTGGATGACGCCGGCGCAAATCCTTTCGCCGAACGCCGACGCATTCCATCCAAGCAGGCGATATACCATTTCGAGCACCCACTCAGTCTGGGCATGCTTGAGGTAGACTTACAAGGCCATGGTAAACTATGGCGACACAAAGCAGAAACCTTGAAGGCAAAGGGGCGCAGAGAGCTCGAAGGCGAAAGGGCACCGCGAGTGGGAGAGAAGCAAGACATGGCTGCTACTCGAGGGATGAACCCCTTTTAAAGGCAGATTTCCCCGCCCGCACCCCGAAGCGTCACGGGCAGGGCCTCCCCCAATGCGCACCAAGGTTCCCATCCTATGACACGGGGGCCAGGCCTCACATGTCATACAAGCTGGCCCAAAGCGCGAAGAAGGCGAACCGCCGCACAAGGAGCATGCAACCGCCCCGCGGTTGTGCGCCCCTTCATCTTCGCCGCAACCAACGGTCAAGAAGGCGAACCGCCGCACAAGGAACGTACAACCGCCCCGCGGTTGTGCGCCCCTTCATGTTCGCCGCAACCAACGGTCAAGAGGACGAACCGCCGCACAAGGAGCGTGCAATCGCCCCGCGGTTGTGCGCCCCCTCGGCTTTGCCGCAACCAGCGGCCCAACCTCTGGCATGAGGGCCCAGGCCCACATGTCATACACTTGGCATGCCGGTTTTTGGGTGCAGAGAAGTTGCACCGCCGCTCGCGCCAATGTCGCGTCTCCTCAGGGCCGTCACAGAAGACTGAGAAGATAAATTTTCAAAACCAATGCAGTGACTCGAGGCACCCCGCGCATGGCCCAACAAAGCCATTAAGTGCGGAGGTCATGGGTCAGTTGGCCGCAGGGGCAGGCATGGCAGTCGGCGTGACCAAGGGCGGAACAGAAGCAATTACGCCAACGGGCGCACAAAAACAGCGAGCCAATCGCCAATCAAATTTTGGCCCCACCTACAGGCTCGTATCCCCCCCTGAGGCGGGCCCGGGGGCCACTGTCGGTACCCTGAATCAGGGGTACCCCTTACTACAGTATGAAGGTGCGGTGCCCATACGGCGTTCTCTAGCTGCATGGTGAATAGCACCCGACTCCACCACGTGGACGGCTCAAGGGGCACCACATGGCGGGAAAAGATGATACATCCCAGGACGTATCAATTGGGCCAAACCTCCGCGAAGAAGCACCGAACCCCTGTACGCACAACCCGGACCCCCGGTTACGGCCCGAGACTCCCAAGTAAGCATACCGGGTCTCTTGGATGGGGTCTAGGTCCGGGCCACAACGAGGTCCCGGGACAGGGGGACCCTGGCGTAAGCAAGGGTCCGGTACTGACACGTGTCCAGGCCTTACCCTGTGCGCTTGCGCTCCCCGCTCAGGCGGAGTCCCGATGCTGCCACGTGGTTGTTGCCCGTGACATAAGCCAGCAGGCGGAGCCTGACGTAAGGCCTCTAGGCCGCGCGGTCTCTGCATTTATTGCGAAAAGGACGCGCCGCCTGTCCGCCCTGCTGACAAGCGATGTGCCCCCTCGGCATTTAATGCGTCCTGTCCACTCCGCTGGCAGGCAGCGCCAGGGCCATCCTGTAGACGGCGCACTCCTGTCCTATCCATTGTCAAACAGTGCGCCCGTGCTGCGCGGTGCACTGTGCTCATCATCCCTTATACAGGAAGTTTCCCTGCCCGCCTATGCTACGCAGATCTCGGATGTCAGGGCGCGAGAAGACTGCCCCAGCAGCAAACATTAGTAGCTCCAAGTACTACATTCGTTATGTTCCTGAGCCCACATGTCGGGGCTCAGTACCCTTGTTCATACCCCCCTTAGCTATAAAAGGAGAGGTATGCAACGTTACAACACAAGCTCTCACAGGGCAGACTCTCTTAGACAAAACTCAAACTCTCAGCTCTCAAGCTTTGACAGCAATCCAAAACACAGTGGAGTAGGATATTACGCTCCGGCGGCCTGAACCACTCTAAATCCTCGCGTGTTCATGTGCTCAACGATTGCTTAGCAGGACAGGCAAAACACTTAAGCCCCTTCCTCATCTTAGGATTTAGGGCGGGTGCACTCCACCACCCAGCCGGAGAATTCCCTCTCCGACACCTTTATTACAAAGTGTCTTGATAGATAAATAGTGTGTCCTCATTTCAGCAAATGATTCTATTGACATAGACAAACTCACCTATCTGGATGGATAATGCACAAGAGACAGGATCGAGATGTACCAAAAATAGTAGTGGTAATACCTTAGAACTACTAATTTACCAAGCCTGGGAGATCCATTATTAATAATTTGATATCATAACGACCTTTAAAAATCTCATATTTGGGAAAGCTTCAACCAAAGAGACAGGATGAGCTCCGTTTGTACTGTTGAAATTAAACCATAGGAGACGGCAGTAGTACAAATGAAATAAAACACGACGGAGTAATGGAACACCTTGCCTCGGCCTTGCCCAGGACGTCATCGGGTACTATCGTCTTTACTTCTGCCTCCATCGAAACATAGCAGGAAATGGAAGCAGAATCAGATAAGGCTATGAAAAGACAAAAGTAGTTTTTAAAGCACCTGGGATAATACTCGCTTGGGTTTGCCTCGTCCCACCCGATGTCGTTGGAGTCTAGCGCCTCATCGAGCAATCCACCTACACGGAGGCGCGACCGGCACACCAAGGTGGAGGGCCGGGGCGGCAGATCCACATTTGGAGGCGGGCGGGCTTGGGCTGAGCGGCGTGCTGAAGGCGGCAGTGGTGGCGGCGTGGGAGGTGGGAGCGAGGGAGCAAGTTGCCTCCACGGAGCCGCGACCGGCACACCAAGGTGGAGGGTCGGGGGCCACGGATCCGCATTGGACCTCTGCTTATTCCATCTAGGGGGAGGGGTTCGCAGCGGGGCAAACATCACGGGGGCACTTCTGGGGGAGGCTATCGCGGCGGAGGTGGTGGGGCATCGGGTGAGCGAAGGACGGGGGCGGGGCACGCACGGAGGAGGGGGCGCGCGCGTGGGGAAGGAAGGTGATGGCGCAGATGGCGACCTCGGCGCATGGGGAAGGAAGGTGATGCCGCAGATGGCGGCCGAGGCACGTGGGGAAGGGTGGTGATTGCGCGGTGAGGAAGGGTGGTGACGGTGGTGGAGGTCTGCGCTGCAGGGATGGAGCGGAGGGCAGCGCTGATGGCGTTGGGTGAGGAGGCGAGATTTGTGGGGAGGGGGGGCGAGGGCGGAGGGCCACAGACGCGCTGCAGGGATGGAGCGGGGGCGTGGTGTAGCCGGGGCGAGAGAGCGGGGGCGCGAGAGAGGACAGCGGGGGCGGGGCGGGTCTGTTGGCGAGACAGCGCGCAGATTGCGGGTCTGGCGGCGAACAGCAGAGAGCGGGGGCACGAGAGAGGAGAGTGGGCGACGGCAGATGGCAGAACCGTGCACCAAAAAAATGTGGACGCCTACACTAACGGAGAGATGGCCAAACGGGCCGCCCGGCCCGGCCCGGGCCCAGTGAAGCACGCCCCGTTTTGGGCACGGCCCGCCAGGCACGGTTAGGAAACCGGGCCGGGCCTTTGAAAGGGAAATAGGCTTACACCTAGTTCCTAAATAATTTTGGTGATTGAATTGCCCAACACAAATCTTTGGACTAACTAGTTTGCCCAAGTGTATAGATTATACAGGTGTAAAAGGTTCACACTCAGCCAATAAAAAGACCAAGTGTTGGATTCAATCAAGGAGCAAAGGGGCAACCGAGGGCACCCCTGGTCTGGCGCACCGGACTGTCCGGTGTGCCACCGGACAGTGAACAGTACCTGTCCGGTGCACCAGGGGACTCAGACTCCAACTCTTCACTCTCGGGAATTCTCGGAAGACGGCGCGCTATAATTCACCGGACTGTCCGGTGTGCACCGGACATGTCCGGTGCTCCAAGGAAGCGCGGTCTCCGGAACTCGCCAGCCTCGGGTTCGCGTGGCAGCCGCTCCGCTATAATTCACCGGACTGTCCGGTGTGCACCGGACTGTCCGGTGTGCCAGCGGAGCAACGGCTCCCTGCGGCGCCAACGGCTCCCTGCGCTGCATTTAATGCGCGCGCAGCGCGCGCAGACGGCAGGCACGCCCATACCGGTGCACCGGACATCAAACAGTACATGTCCGGTGTGCACCGGACACCCAGGCGGGCCCACAAGTCAGAAGCTCCAACGGTCAGAATCCAACGGCAGTGATGACGTGGCAGGGGCACCGGACTGTCCGGTGTGCACCGGACTGTCCGGTGCGCCATCGAGCAGACACCTCCAGCCAACGGTCAAGTTTGGTGGTTGGGGCTATAAATACCCCAACCACCCCACCATTCATTGCATCCAAGTTTTTCCACTTCTCAACTACTACAAGAGCTCTAGCATTCAATTCTTGACACACTAAAGAGATCAAATCCTCTCCAATTCCACACAAAGCCCTAGTGACTAGTGAGAGTGATTTGCCGTGTTCATTTGAGCTCTTGCGCTTGGATTGCTTCTTTTCTTTCTCACTTGTTCTTGAGATCACAACTCCATTGTAATCAAGGCAAGAGGCACCAATTGTGTGGTGGCCCTTGCGGGGAAGTTTTGTTGCCGGCTTTGATTTGAGAAGAGAAGCTCACTCGGTCCGAGGGACCGTTTGAGAGAGGGAAGGGTTGAAAGAGACCCGGCCTTTGTGGCCTCCTCAACGGGGAGTAGGTTTGAGAGAACCGAACCTCGGTAAAACAAATCCGTGTGTCACACTTCATCATTTGCTCGCGATTTGTTTTGCGCCCTCTCTTGCGGACTCGTTTATATTTCTAACGCTAACCCGGCTTGTAGTTGTGTTTATATTTGTAAATTTCAGTTTCGCCCTATTCACCCCCCCTCTAGGCGACTATCAATTGGTATCGGAGCCCGGTGCTTCATTAGAGCCTAACCGCTCGAAGTGATGTCGGGAGATCACGCCAAGAAGGAGATGGAGACCGGCGAAAAGCCCACTACAAGCCACGGGAGCACTTCATCGGAAGAGTCCCGCACCAAGAGAAAGGAGAAGAAAAAGGATTCCTCCAAACGGAAGGAGAAAAAGGCTTCCTCTTCTCACCACCAAGAGAAGAAGGAAAAATCTTCTTCCCACAAGCCGCATCGGAAAGGCGACAAGCATAAGAGGATGAGGAAGGTGGTCTACTACGAGACCGACACTTCATCAACTTCTACCTCCGACTCCGATGCGCCCTCCGTCACTTCTAAGCGCCAAGAGCGCAAGAAGTATAGTAAGATCCCCCTACGCTACCCTCGCATTTCCAAACATACACCTTTACTTTCCGTCCCATTAGGCAAACCACCAACTTTTGATGGTGAAGATTACGCTAGGTGGAGCGATTTAATGCGATTTCATCTAACCTCGCTCCACAAAAGCATATGGGATGTTGTTGAGTTTGGCGCGCAGGTACCATCCGTAGGGGATGAAAACTATGATGAGGATGAGGTGGCCCAAATCGAGCACTTCAACTCCCAAGCCACAACCATACTCCTTGCCTCTCTAAGCAAGGAGGAATACAACAAAGTGCAAGGGTTGAAAAATGCAAAGGAGATTTGGGACCTACTCAAGACGGCACACGAGGGTGATGAACTCACCAAGATCACCAAGCGGGAAACGATCGAGGGGGAGCTCGGTCGTTTTCGTCTTCGCCAAGGGGAAGAGCCACAAGACATGTACAACCGGCTCAAAACCTTGGTGAACCAAGTGCGCAACCTCGGGAGCATAAAGTGGGACGACCACGAGGTGGTTAAGGTTATTCTAAGATCTCTCATTTTCCTTAACCCCACTCAAGTTCAATTGATTCGTGGTAATCCTAGATACACTAAAATGACCCCCGAGGAAGTTATCGGGAATTTTGTGAGCTTTGAATGCATGATCAAAGGCTCCAAGAAAATCAACGAGCTTGACGAACCATCCACATCCGAGGCGCAACCGGTAGCCTTCAAGGCAACGGAGGACAAGAAGGAGGAGTCTACACCAAGTAGACAACCAATCGACGCCTCCAAGCTCGACAATGAGGAAATGGCGCTCGTCATCAAGAGCTTCCGCCAAATCCTCAAACAAAGGAGGGGGAAAGACTACAAGTCCCGCTCCAAGAAGGTTTGCTACAAATGTGGTAAGCCCGGTCATTTTATTGCTAAATGTCCTATATCTAGTGACAGTGACCGAGGCGACGACAAGAAGGGGAGAAGAAAGGAGAAGAAGAGGTACTACAAGAAGAAGGGCGGCGATGCCCATGTTTGTCGGGAATGGGATTCCGATGAGAGCTCAAGCGACTCCTCCGACGACGAGGACGCCGCCAACATCGCCGTCACCAAGGGACTCCTCTTCCCCAACGTCGGCCACAAGTGCCTCATGGCAAAGGACGGCAAAAAGAAGGTTAAATCTAAATCCTCCACTAAATATGAATCCTCTAGTGATGACAATGCTAGTGATGAGGAAAATAATTTGCGTTCCCTTTTTGCCAACCTTAACATAGCTCAAAAGGAAAAATTGAATGAATTGGTTAGTGCTATTCATGAAAAGGATGACCTTTTGGATTCCCAAGAGGATTGTCTAATTAAAGAAAACAAAAAACATGTTAAGGTTAAAAAGGCTTATGCTCTGGAAATTGAGAAATGTGAAAAATTATCTAGTGAGCTAAGCACTTGTCGTGAGATGATTGACAACCTTAGAAATGAAAATGCTATCTTAAATGCTAAGGTTGATTCACATGTTTGCAATGTTTCAACTTCAAATCCTAGAGATGATAATGTTGATTTGCTTGCTAGGATTGAAGAATTAAACATTTCTCTTGCTAGCCTTAGATTAGAGAATGAAAATTTGATTGCTAAGGCCAAAGATTTTGATGTTTGCAAAGTTACAATTGCCGATCTTAGAGATAAGAATGATATACTTCGTGCTAAGATTGTTGAACTTAATTCTTGCAAACCATCTACATCTACCATTGAACATGTCACTATTTGTACTAGATGTAGAAATGTTGATATTGATGCTATTCATGATCACATGATTTTAATTAAGCAACAAAATGATCATATAGCTAAATTAGATGCTAAAATTACCGAGCACAACTTAGAAAATGAGAAATTTAAATTTGCTCGTAGCATGCTTTATAATGGGAGACGCCCTGGCATTAAGGATGGCATTGGCTTCCAAAGGGGAGACAATGTCAAAATTAGTGCCCCTGCTAAAAGATTGTCAAATTTTGTTAAGGGCAAGGCTCCCATGCCTCAGGATAACGAGGGTTACATTTTATACCCTGCCGGTTATCCCGAGGACAAAATTAGGAGAATTCATTCTAGGAAGTCTCACTCTGGCCCTAATCATGCTTTTATGTATAAGGGTGAGACATCTAGCTCTAGGCAACCAACCCGTGCCAAGTTGCCTAGAAAGAAAACTCCTAATGCATCAAATGATCATGCTATTTCATTTAAAACTTTTGATGCTTCTTATGTGTTGACTAACAAATCCGGCAAAGTAGTTGCCAAATATGTTGGGGGCAAGCACAAGGGGTCAAGGACTTGTGTTTGGGTACCCAAAGTTCTTGTGTCTAATGCCAAAGGACCCAAAACCATTTGGGTACCTAAAGTCAAGAACTAAAATTGTTTTGTAGGTTTATGCATCCGGGGGCTCAAGCTGGATACTCGACAGCGGGTGCACAAACCACATGACCGGGGAGAAAAGGATGTTCTCCTCATATGAGAAAAACCAAGATCCCCAACGAGCTATCACATTCGGGGATGGAAATCAAGGTTTGGTCAAAGGACTTGGTAAAATTGCTATATCTCCTGACCATTCTATTTCCAATGTTTTTCTTGTTGACTCCTTAGACTACAACTTGCTTTCTGTTTCCCAATTATGTCAAATGGGCTACAACTGTCTTTTTACTGATACAGGTGTCACTGTCTTTAGAAGAAGTGATGATTCAATAGCATTTAAGGGTGTGTTAGAGGGTCAGCTATACTTAGTGGATTTTGATAGAGCTGAACTTGACACATGCTTAATTGCTAAGACTAACATGGGTTGGCTCTGGCACCGCCGACTAGCCCATGTTGGGATGAAGAATCTTCATAAGCTTCTAAAGGGAGAGCACATTTTAGGATTAACAAATGTTCATTTTGAGAAAGACAGGATTTGTAGCGCATGCCAGGCAGGGAAGCAAGTTGGAGTCCATCATCCACACAAGAACATCATGACGACCGACAGGCCGCTTGAGCTACTCCACATGGATCTATTCGGCCCGATTGCTTACATAAGCATCGGCGGGAGTAAGTATTGTCTTGTAATAGTGGATGATTATTCTCGCTTCACTTGGGTATTCTTTTTACAGGAAAAATCCCAAACCCAAGAGACCTTAAAGGGGTTCTTGAGACGGGCTCAAAATGAGTTCGGCTTAAGGATCAAGAAAATAAGAAGCGACAACGGGACGGAGTTCAAGAACTCTCAAATTGAAAGCTTCCTTGAGGAGGAGGGCATCAAGCATGAGTTCTCTTCTCCCTACACGCCTCAACAAAATGGTGTAGTGGAGAGGAAGAATCGAACTCTTTTGGACATGGCAAGAACCATGCTTGATGAGTACAAGACACCGGACCGGTTTTGGGCCGAAGCGGTCAACACCGCCTGCTACGCCATCAACCGGTTATATCTTCACCGAATCCTCAAGAAGACATCATATGAACTCCTAACCGGTAAAAAGCCCAACATTTCATACTTTAGAGTTTTTGGTAGCAAATGCTTTATTCTTGTTAAAAGAGGTAGAAAATCTAAATTTGCTCCTAAAACTGTAGAAGGCTTTTTACTTGGGTATGACTCAAACGCAAGGGCATATAGAGTCTTTAACAAGTCCACTGGACTAGTTGAAGTCTCATGTGACGTTGTGTTTGATGAAACTAACGGCTCTCAAGTAGAGCAAGTTGATCTTGATGAGATAGGTGAAGAACAGGCTCCATGCATAGCGCTAAGGAACATGTCCATTGGGGATGTGTGTCCTAAGGAATTCGAAGAGCCTCCAAATGCACAAGATCAACCGTCCTCCTCCATGCAAGCATCTCCACCAACTCAAAATGAGGATGAAGCTCAAGTTGATGAAGGGCAAAATCAAGAAGATGAGCCACCTCAAGATAATGGCAATGATCAAGGGGGAGATGTAATTGATCAAGAAAAGGAGAATGAGGAGGAACCAAGGCCGCCACACCCAAGAGTCCACCAAGCAATCCAACGAGATCACCCCGTCGACACCATCCTCGGCGACATTCATAAGGGGGTAACCACTCGATCTCGTGTTGCACATTTTTGTGAACATTACTCTTTTGTTTCCTCTATTGAGCCACACAGGATAGAGGAAGCACTTCAAGATTCGGATTGGGTGGTGGCGATGCAAGAAGAGCTCAACAACTTCACAAGGAATGAGGTATGGCATTTGGTTCCACGTCCTAACCAAAATGTTGTAGGAACCAAATGGGTCTTCCGCAACAAGCAAGATGAGCATGGTGTGGTGACAAGGAACAAAGCACGACTTGTGGCCAAGGGATACTCCCAAGTCGAAGGTTTGGATTTCGGTGAAACCTATGCACCCGTAGCTAGGCTTGAGTCAATTCGCATATTATTGGCCTATGCTACTTACCATGGCTTTAAGCTCTATCAAATGGACGTGAAAAGTGCCTTCCTCAACGGACCAATCAAAGAAGAGGTCTATGTTGAGCAACCTCCCGGCTTTGAAGACAGTGAGTACCCTAACCATGTATATAGGCTCTCTAAGGCGCTTTATGGGCTCAAGCAAGCCCCAAGAGCATGGTATGAATGCCTAAGAGATTTCCTTATTACTAATGGCTTCAAAGTCGGCAAGGCCGATCCTACACTCTTTACTAAAACTCTTGAAAATGACTTGTTTGTATGCCAAATCTATGTTGATGATATTATATTTGGGTCTACTAACGAGTCTACATGTGAAGAGTTTAGTAGGATCATGACACAGAAATTCGAGATGTCGATGATGGGGGAGTTGAAGTATTTTCTAGGATTCCAAGTCAAGCAACTCCAAGAGGGCACCTTCATTTGCCAAACGAAGTACACTCAAGACATCCTAACCAAGTTTGGAATGAAGGATGCCAAGCCCATCAAGACTCCCATGGGAACCAATGGGCATCTCGACCTCGACACGGGAGGTAAGTCCGTGGATCAAAAGGTATACCGGTCGATGATTGGTTCATTGCTTTATTTATGTGCATCTCGACCGGACATTATGCTCTCCGTTTGCATGTGTGCAAGGTTCCAATCCGACCCTAAGGAATCCCACCTTACGGCCGTAAAACGAATCTTGAGATATTTGGCTTACACACCTAAGTTTGGGCTTTGGTACCCTCGGGGATCCACATTTGATTTGATTGGTTATTCGGATGCCGATTGGGCGGGGTGCAAAATCAATAGGAAGAGCACATCGGGGACTTGCCAATTCTTGGGAAGATCCTTGGTGTCTTGGGCTTCAAAGAAGCAAAATTCGGTCGCTCTTTCCACCGCCGAAGCCGAGTACATTGCCGCAGGACATTGTTGCGCGCAATTGCTTTGGATGAGGCAAACCCTGCGGGACTACGGTTACAAATTAACCAAAGTCCCTTTGCTATGTGATAATGAGAGTGCAATTAAAATGGCCGACAATCCCGTCGAGCATAGCCGCACTAAGCACATAGCCATTCGGTATCATTTTCTTAGGGATCACCAACAAAAGGGAGATATCGAGATTTCTTACATTAACACTAAAGATCAATTAGCCGATATCTTTACCAAGCCACTTGATGAACAATCTTTTACCAGACTTAGGCATGAGCTCAATATTCTTGATTCTAGAAATTTCTTTTGCTAGCTTGCGCACATAGCTCATTTGAATACCTTTAATCATATCTCTTTTATATGCTATGACTAATGTGTTTTCAAGTCTATTTCAAACCAAGTCATAGGTATATTGAAAGGGAATTGGAGTCTTCGGCAAAGAAAAAAAGGGCTTCCACTCCGTAACTCATACTTCGCCGTCACTCCGAGCAACTCTCTATTCTTTGGGGGGAAAAATGAGCATCAAAGAAAAGGACTTCATCCCTGGGGGAGAGAGTAAAAGCTCAAAAGCAAAAGGACCGGACTTCGTCTTTGGTATAATCTTAACTCATTTACTTATGACCAAAGGGGAAGAAATTACTTCGAGGGCTCTAATGATTCCGTTTTTGGTGATTCATGCCAAAAAGGGGGAGAAATGAGCCCAAAGCAAAAGGACCGCACCACCACCACCAAATTCAAAAAAAAAAACTTATTGCTTTCCAAAAGTATTTATCATTTGGTATCCTATTGTGTTCAAAAGGGGGAGAAAGTAGTATTTCAAAAATGATATATCAAAACCCTCTTGAACACTAAGAGGTGGATCTCTTTTAGGGGGAGTTTTGTTTAGTCAAAGGAAAAGCATTTGAAACAGGGGGAGAAAATTTCAAATCCTGAAAATGCTTTGCAAACTCTTATTCATTCACCTTTGACTATTTGCAAAAGATCTTTGAAATGAATTTCCAAAAATTTTGCAAAAACAAAACATGTGGTGCAAGAGTGGTCCAAAATACTAAATAAGAAAGAAACATTCCATGCATATCTTGTAAGTAGTTATATTGGCTCAATTTCAAGCAATCTTTACACTTACATTATGCAAACTAGTTCAATTATGCACATCTCTGTTTGCTTTGGTTTGTGTTGGCATCAATCACCAAAAAGGGGGAGATTGAAAGGGAAATAGGCTTACACCTAGTTCCTAAATAATTTTGGTGATTGAATTGCCCAACACAAATCTTTGGACTAACTAGTTTGCCCAAGTGTATAGATTATACAGGTGTAAAAGGTTCACACTCAGCCAATAAAAAGACCAAGTGTTGGATTCAATCAAGGAGCAAAGGGGCAACCGAGGGCACCCCTGGTCTGGCGCACCGGACTGTCCGGTGTGCCACCGGACAGTGAACAGTACCTGTCCGGTGCACCAGGGGACTCAGACTCCAACTCTTCACTCTCGGGAATTCTCGGAAGACGGCGCGCTATAATTCACCGGACTGTCCGGTGTGCACCGGACATGTCCGGTGCTCCAAGGAAGCGCGGTCTCCGGAACTCGCCAGCCTCGGGTTCGCGTGGCAGCCGCTCCGCTATAATTCACCGGACTGTCCGGTGTGCACCGGACTGTCCGGTGTGCCAGCGGAGCAACGGCTCCCTGCGGCGCCAACGGCTCCCTGCGCTGCATTTAATGCGCGCGCAGCGCGCGCAGACGGCAGGCACGCCCATACCGGTGCACCGGACATCAAACAGTACATGTCCGGTGTGCACCGGACACCCAGGCGGGCCCACAAGTCAGAAGCTCCAACGGTCAGAATCCAACGGCAGTGATGACGTGGCAGGGGCACCGGACTGTCCGGTGTGCACCGGACTGTCCGGTACGCCATCGAGCAGACACCTCCAGCCAACGGTCAAGTTTGGTGGTTGGGGCTATAAATACCCCAACCACCCCACCATTCATTGCATCCAAGTTTTTCCACTTCTCAACTACTACAAGAGCTCTAGCATTCAATTCTTGACACACTAAAGAGATCAAATCCTCTCCAATTCCACACAAAGCCCTAGTGACTAGTGAGAGTGATTTGCCGTGTTCATTTGAGCTCTTGCGCTTGGATTGCTTCTTTTCTTTCTCACTTGTTCTTGAGATCACAACTCCATTGTAATCAAGGCAAGAGGCACCAATTGTGTGGTGGCCCTTGCGGGGAAGTTTTGTTCCCAGCTTTGATTTGAGAAGAGAAGCTCACTCGGTCCGAGGGACCGTTTGAGAGAGGGAAGGGTTGAAAGAGACCCGGCCTTTGTGGCCTCCTCAACGGGGAGTAGGTTTGAGAGAACCGAACCTCGGTAAAACAAATCCGTGTGTCACACTTCATCATTTGCTCGCGATTTGTTTTGCGCCCTCTCTTGCGGACTCGTTTATATTTCTAACGCTAACCCGGCTTGTAGTTGTGTTTATATTTGTAAATTTCAGTTTCGCCCTATTCACCCCCCCTCTAGGCGACTATCAGCCTTCTAAGCCCGCGGGCTCGATTCTTTGTCCGAGCCCGGCCCGCAGTTTAGCACGAAAAAAGCGGGTCGAAAGCGGGTCGAAAAGCATGTTTTAGTGCAAAAAGCGGGTCGTGCTTAGAGGTAAACGGGTCGTGCCGGGCTAGCCCACCGTGCCTAGTTTGTTGTCCGAGCCCGGCCCGCTTATTCGTGCCGGGCCGGCCCGGGCCCACATAGAACTGGGCCGTGCCGGGCTCGAACCGGGCTGTGCCAGACTCGGACCGGGCCCAAACAGCGGGCTTCGTGCCAGACTCGCGGGCCTCCTGCTTATTGGCCATCTATACACTAACGTCTTAAGTAGTAGTAGAGACCAGTGAAAGGATGGGGAGGCCGGAGCCTGAATTCCAAATATAAACATACAATAGCACAAGTAATATAATAATAGCCATTTCATATCACGATATTACCGAGAAAATTGTAAAAAAACCACCTGCATCTAAGTTTTCTTTTTCATATTACTTCAATTTTTCATTAGGTTTCATATACCCCCTAGCCTGCAGGTAGAATTGGTAGCTTGAATTCTAATCCATGTCACCATTTGTGTTTCCATAGCCTACAGAGATGCTGAGACTACATGTGAGCTGCCAATTCCGTTGCCAGTTCCGCTGGTACTGTAGATTCAATTCAGCGTTCCTAGTCCAAGGATCCACACGGAATCGCTGCTGCCCCCTGTCTATCGGCCAGGAGCTCTCCTCACCGCCGGTTGGGGTTTCCACTTGAGCAGGCTGCGTCGTCATCAGCGGGGGATCCTTGGACTCCAGCTTGGAATGGAACGCCCAGGTAATAATGTTTCGCAGCTCAATCGGGTCGCCGGCGTTGATCGAGGCAAAACCGACGGCCGCCTCCCTGGGCATGCTGCTCCGGTTGAGTTTCCTTCCGCAGGTGCAGGAATGGTCGTCCACGAGGACGTTGGTGATCAGCAGCTCCTTGGCGCTGTCGTAGTGGACATGGGCACACACTACTGCGTCACCGCCGATGCTGCTGTACTGCTTCATCTTCGCCTCTATGCACTTGCTGTGGAGCCCAACCTCTATCCTCTCATCATTGGAATTCCAGGGGTAAGGTACGAGGAACAGGAACAGACCAATGTTGCGGCCACCGTGGTTGAATTCGGTACCATCATCTGCTTGACGAGGGTTGATTCTGTAACACAAGGTCATCTTGAAGCTTGCGACGTCGCCGGTGGCCTCGTCCCGGAGCGGCGCCGGGCGCATGTACATCACCCCGTCGATCTGCTTTGAGCAGTCGCACCTGTCAGGCACGAACTTCTTCCGCTTCTTGCGAGGGAGCACTTGACTCTTCTGGTGGGCCGTGTACGGACGGCTCGCATGGATTCTGCTACTGAGGTTTCTTGGGGCGATGATCTGATGGAAGCCGACTTCCTGTGGGTCGTAGCCCCACGGTATGAACTGCACGTCGAAGGAGAGGGGCGAAGTGGAGACGACGCCAGGACACAGGTGGATGATGGAGATTATACAGAGCGACAAGAGCACGGGGAGTAGCCGGAGAGGGCTGGTGACCATTGCAGCCAGCAAGGCAATAAGGTTTTGGGTCGGGCGATTCTTCGCTGCTTGTGGTGACCGGTGAGCAGTGCAGTGTCCTCCGGAGTCCGGACTTGGGTACCTTATATACAAAAGGAGACCTCAGTGTGCCATGCACAGGAGTCAAGGCTTGACAGGTTAGTTTCATGAATGTACAATTTCGTGCAAGTTTCCCTGGGCGCGTAAGGTCCACAAATTTACTGGGCGCGTAAGGTCCACAAATTTACATGATAATTAGTTTTTATTTTCCACGGAGCAGAGCTCCCTATTTCATTAAGAAATAGAAACAAGTACATTACAAGGAACGCTACTAAAAGCAGCCAGGCCTACTTTGACTAGCACAAGCACAACACTAAAAAACCTCTATAATACCTAGCTAAATTGATAGAAAAGAGATCTACCGTAGCGAGACACAAGCCCTGATAACATCCATAAGCTTTGCTTATTACATCAAATGCAATAGGCAACGCAAACACACAGAAGTTCAACATTAACAACCTACAGGTAGATGCAAGACAAGCAAATATAGCCAAAAGCTTTGGAACCCACTACCCAGTAATAAGACGATTTCTAGGTCTTCAACCATAGGCACGTCACAAAACTTCACTTGTCGTCCTTCTGATGAGCTTGCTTCCTTGTACCACCATTTTTTCCTTCTCTTTCTGTCGAATAGCCTAGGAATCTAGCTAGAAGCAGCAAAAAATATGACGTTAGAGTGATCAAACAAAGATTTATCACCAAAGCACCAATCATTTCTGGTTCTCCAAATAGCCCATAAAACATCACCGCACCCAAACAAGAACATATTAGTGATCTTATTCTTAGGACCTTTCATCCAAATGCCGGAAAGTTCCTTAATATTTTTTGGAATGAAGTCCAAACATAAAGCAACCTAAATTACCCTCCACACATATCTAGCAACAAGACAGTCAAAAAAAATAAGTGCTCAATCGATTCATTGTGACCACAGAAGCAGCAATCACTTAATCCATGCCAGTTTCTTTTTTTCAGATTATCTTTTGTGAGAATTTTGTTTCTCACAACCAACCAAAGAAATACCTTAATTTTATAAGGTAATTTGGTTTTCCACAAAAACTGATAAGGCACATATGCCAGATGGCATATTTTTCTTTTATAAAGGGAGTTTACAGAAAAACCATTTTTACCAAGGGTCCAAACTATCTTGTCTTCCTGGCCAGTCACTTGTTGACTGCTGCAACAGTCAATCAGTTCATCATACATCAAGTTTAAACTGTCCATGATCCTTCTCCTAAAGGAGAGGGCCAAAAAATTTGAAGACAAGACTTTATTGACTGAAATATATTTATCATGCGTCAGATCAAATAAACAAGGGAACCTGGCAGCCAAAGGAGAATCACCAGTCCAAGTGTTTTTCCAGAAACTGAAACTGATTTTCCTACCATTGCCAACAATCATCCTACAGTGCTTATAAAACACATCTCTCGTCCAACACTTTTTTCCAAAAATGAGAATTACTATGTCTTTTTTAACAGAAATAAAGGGTTTTCCCTTAATGTATTTTCATTAATAAATTTTTGCCACAAGCCATTTAAGTTTTCTATATTCCACAACCATTTGGTCATCAAAGCATCATTCATATTTTCAAGGTTTAGAGCACCCAGACCCACCTAATTTTTTGGAGAGCAAAATGTGGCCCAATTAGCTAAGTGTATTTTCCTTGAATTATGTCCTCCTTGCCACAGAAGCCTTTTCCTATAAATGTCCATTTTCCTAACCACAAACTTAGGAGCAGGATAAATGGATAACATGTAAAGAGGGACATTTTTCAAACAGCTATTCATTAAAGTCAATCTACCACTGTCGGCGTTTCGACCCCGGGGGGTCCCTGGACCGACGAGTAAATTATCGCTGCGTGTCCCAGCCCAGATGGGTCGGCGCGAGATGGAACACAAGGGGGAAAACCGCAGCTCGTGTTATCCTGCGCCCAGGGCAGATGCGCTTGCAGTAGGGGGTTACAAGCGTTCGCGAGGGAGAGAGAGAGACTGTCCGTCAGCCCGTCCTCCCGCGCGGCCACCTTCTCATACGAGGGCCCTGGACCTTCCTTTTATAGATGTAAGGAGAGGGTCCAGGTGTACAATGGGGAGTGTAGCAATGTGCTAACGTGTCTAGCAGAGAGGAGCCAGAGCCCTATGTACATGCCGACGTGGCTATCGGAGAGGTGTTAGTGCCCTGTTCATGTGATGTCGTGGCCGTCGGAGGAGCGCTTGAGCCCTATAGAAGCACAGCTGTCGGGGCTGTCGGATCCTTGCTGACGTCTCCTTGCTTCTGTAGGGGGCTGAGAACCGCCGTCGTCATGGGAGCACGCGGGGTACCAGCATTACTTGTTTACCGGGGCGAGCCAGATGGGACGCCGGTCTTGTTCCCCGTAGCCTGAGCTAGCTAGGGGTAGGGTAATGATGTATCCCCTTGTAGCGTGGTCGGTCCGAGCCTAAGGTCGGGCGAGGCGGTGACTCCTCTGAGGTCGAGGCTGAGTCCGAGCCCTGGGGTCGGGCGAGGCGGAGACCGTCTTCCGGGGTCGAGGTTGAGTCCGAGCCCTGGGGTCGGGCGAGGCGGATACCGTCTTCCGAGGCCGAGGCGGGGGCCGAGCCCTGGGGTCGGGCGAGGCAGAGCTTCCTATGGCGCCTGAGGCTGGACTTGGCTGCTGTCAGCCTCACCCTGGCGGGTGGCACAGCAGTCGGAGCAGGGCAGGCGGTGCTGTTTTTCTGTCAGGTCAGTCAGTGGAGGGACGAAATGACTGCGATCACTTTGGCCCTGTCGACTGAGGAACGCGCGTCAGGATAAGGTGTCAGGTGATCCTTGCATTGAATGCTCCTGCGATATGGTCGGTTGGCGTGGCGATCCGGCCAAGGTTGCTTCACTGCGAAGCCTGCCCGAGCTGGGCCTCGGACGAGTCGGAGGTGCGCCCATTGCTTGAGGAGGCCCTCGGGCGAGGCGTGAATCCGCCTGGGTCTACTGTTCCTACCCGAGGCTGGGCTCGGACGAAGCGAGATCGTGTCCCTTGCGTGGACGGAGCCTTACCTGAATCGCGTCCATCAGGCCTTTGCAGCTTGTGCTGATGGTGATTACCAGCCGAGTTTAGGAGTCTTGGGGGTACCCCTAATTATGGTCCCCGATAGTAGCCCCCGAGCCTCAAAGGGAGTGTTGGTACTCGCTTGGAGGCTTTATCGCACTTTTTTGCAAGGGGACCGACCTTTCTCGGTTACATTCTGTTCCGGTGGGTGCGCGCGAGCGCATCCGCCGAGTGTAGCCCCCGAGGCCTCGGAGGAGTGGTCTGACTCCTCCGAGGTCTTAGCGCCTTTCGTGACACCTCGGCCGGTCTGGTTGTCCCCTCATGCAATCTGATCATAGCCCAGGTGCATGGTCAGGTTCCGAGTTCTCGGGCTGGTATGTTGACGCCATCAACGGTTTGGCTGGAGCCGGGTTTGCGAGAGCAGCCCCCGAGCCTCTACACAGAGCGAGAGGATGGTCAAGGACTGACTCGGCTTTTATCATACGCCCCTTCGTCGCCTTTCCACAAGGAGGAGGGGGAAAGCGCCATATTGCCCTCGGAGGGCGCCGAACATGGTGTCTCCAGTGAGTTGCTAACGGGTGATCCGAGTGGACGCCCGTGCCCCGTTCGATAAGGGTCGGCTAGTGGCCCAGAGGCGCGCTCCAAAAGTACCTGCGGGTGATTTGCCGGACCCGGTCCCGTTTGATAGGGTCCGAGGGCTTGATGCCTCCCTCTGATGGGATTCCGTTACAGAATCGCTCCTGCTGGTCTCGGAAATGTCCTAGGGTACCTTGGGAGCGTAGCCCGAGCCTCGGCCATGTATCGGACGTACCCAGAGTTATCCCTCGCTCTACGTGTTCTGAGGCGGCTGTCGAACCCTTCGGGGGGCCAGCCTTCGAACCCCTGATCAGTAGTGGGAGCGGAGCCCGAGTGCTCTGAGGCGGCTGTCGAACCCTTCCGAGGGGCCAGCCTTCGAACCTCTGATCAGTAGGATGGCTCGGGGCCCGCTTCCTTCGCGGGGAAGGATCCCTTTCGGAGTATCCCCTTTCCCGGTCCCTGTAGCAAGAGAGAGAAAGGGGAAGAGGAAAAGGATACAAAATTGAACGATGTGGCGCACCTTTTTTGACGCGGACATTATGGTGGAGGTGAAGCGTCGCCCGCTTCGACTGCCAAAGGTGTCGCTTGCCCTGCCGCGGAGTCAATGCGACGGGACGAGTGGTTCGCGGGGCAGCCGTTGTGTGAGCCGTTCGAGGGACGGAACACGGGCGCGTCGTCTTCATGCTGTGGGAGAGGGCTCCCCTGCTGCCCCAGGAGGGGACGTGAGCCTGCAGATGATTTGACTGCTGCTTCTGCCCGCCTGCCGCCGCCATTACTGTCGGCCCACTTTTGGCCATATCGACCGTCGCGCCTTTTCCCGCGGCTGACTGACCTGTGACCGATGTGCTTGGTTGGCACTGTTGGGCCATGCGCAGGGTTGCCTCGAGTCGCGGCACCGGTTCTGTAGTCGAGGAGGCGCGACATTGGCGTAAGTGGCGGTGCAGTTTTTCGCACGTAGTAACCGGCGCGCCAGTTACATGACGTGTGGGCCTGGGCCTCCACGCTGGATGCGTCGAAGTCGAAAGGGTGCATCTATGTGGTGCAGTTGCATGCCGCCTGCATGGCGGTCCGCCCTTTCACCCACTGGTTTAGGCGAAGATGGAGGAGTTCTTGTAACCGCTGGGCGGTTACACGCTCCACGCGTGGCAGTTTGGCTTCTTTTGTCCCGGCCAACTTGCATGGCGTGTGGGACCCAGCCCCCGTGTCGTAGGGGAAGGACCTTGGAGCGCGTTGGTGAAGACTTAGTCCGCGACGCCTGAGGACGCGAGTGAGGAGAGTCGCCTTTAAAAAGGGATCGACCCCCGGGTGGTAGCCACACCTTCGCACTCTCCTCATGCACCGTGCCCTTCCGCCTTCCGAGCCCCCGGATGGGGAGCGCCCGCGTTGCTTTCATCTTGCTGCTGTTGGAGGAGCGCAACTTTGCGGAGGTTGACACCTTTCAGCCATCGCTCGGCTTCAAGGATTTTCATCAGGCAGCCCGGCTACATCCCCTCACCAATGGTCACCCAAGACGGTGACCACCAGTTCGACGGTGGGGAGAAGCAAGCCGGGTTGCGGCCTCTGCCCCGCCCTCAGCTTCAAGGATCTTCATCATCCTTGCTGGGGCGGGGGCGAGCTGAGCCGGAGCTCTACCTCCCGTATGGGCCTGCCTTCGCGTGGGCTAGCGTCCCGCTTCTTCCTCCGGCTTCTGGGGGTGGAAACCATCCTCCAGCTCTGCGGAGGAGGCGTCCTCCAGCCATGCCGGGGAAGGCGAACTGCTGCTGCCCAGCCAGGGTGCAGCATTCCGTCCTCTGTTCGGGCGACGGTGGCCAGCCGCACCGGGGGGTCTCACAACACGTTGTACGCCGCGAGGGCGGTACTCGTGTTCTGGGACGGTCCCATTCTCGTTCTCGTGGCGAGGACGGGAGTGAGGACCTGCCGGTGCGCTTTGGCTTTAATGTCTGGTTTTCGTCCCTCGAGTGGGGACGCGAACGAGAGCCTTCCAGCAGTAGCGTCCGCCCTGGGACCATCACTGCTGCTGCAGAGGTCGCCGGCGAGTCACCCAGAGTTTGTCGTCCCGCAGGCTCTCCGATGTGGAGGTTGTTCATACCCGCGGGAGTGGAACCGGAGTTCCGTTTGTAATGGCACCTTGAGTGCTGGTGTCTGTTCATTGTGGCTGTCGAGGCCTGAACATCTAGGTATTTGAGTGCAATACCGTGTTTCTTCCTCATTTTGGGCACCAGGACTCGCATGTCGGCTAGCTGGACCGCTTAACCAAGTGTGAGTTGCCCCGTGCAGAAGGTGATGAGTGAGATATCCGTATCTCGGAGGCGTAGGAGTCCCTTGGCTCGATCGGCCTTGCCGCCCAAGGATTCTCTTGCTCAGTTAAAGAAAACCCTCAGCCGCTCTGCGATGAGCCGGAGCCGGAGGCAGCGGTGTGAGCGTGGACAGAGGCGGAGTCGGCTGGAGAAGAAACTTCGTCGGCCCAGGAGCAGGGGACTTCCTAGGCCGAGGAGGCTAGCAGCGGCGACTGGAACCTGGCCAGGTCGTCCACTGGCGGGACCAACCCTGGAGTCGGGCTGCCGAGGCCATGAGTCGGGCTGATGTCCTCGGGGGTCAGCTGGCTGAGGCTATGGAGCGGCCGGTCGAGCCATCTGCTCGGGTCGGGTTCCTGGAGGAGACCCTGGCGGCGATGGCCCAGGCGCGGTGCTGACATCTTCCTTCGAGGTGGAGATCCTCTGACCGTGTTGCTGTCCGAGGCCAGGTCGGATTCCGCCGAAGGTGGAGTCGATGCCGAGGGTGCTGCTGCTCCCCCTACTAATGTCTGAACCTGCAGGAACAGTTTATCTGTAGTGTGCGTATGTTTTTTGCGGCCACCGAGGACCAAACATATCATCGTCGTGTTATAGAGCTGCGTTTCTTTTCCCCTTGTTTCGAGTATCAGGACTTGTTCGTCGGTAGCAGAATCGTTTATCCGAGCGAGAGTTACTTTTCACGGAAGGTGATGAGTGAGGTATCCGTATCCCGGAGGCGTAGGAGTTCCTCGGCTCGGTCGGCCTTGCCGCTTACGTGTACTCTTACTCATCCGTAGGATTCTGTTATCGATATAGTCGAGAAGGCACGAAAAATCGTTCTGCCAGGAAGGTTTTTGAGCGTTAAGACTTGTTCGGCAGCAGAATCGCTTATCCTAGCGAGAGTTACTTATCGCAGAAGGTGATGAGTGAGGTATCCGTATCCCGGAGGCATAGGAGTCCCTCGGCTCGGTCGGCCTTGCCGCTTACGTGTACTCCGCGTTTTCAGGATTCCACTATCGAAGTAGTCGAAAAGCGCGAAAGACGTTCTGACAGAAAGACTTTTTCTGAGGAAAATTTTGACGCAGAGGGGGTTCCCCCCTTCTAGCCCCCGAGGGAGGGTCAGGCTTTGCCGAGGCAAGGCTGACCCTTCCTTGACGGTTAGACTCTTTTTGCATATGTAAAGAGAACGAGGTATGTGAACGACTTGAAAACATCTTAAGGATAAAAGCGACGTAGCTGTCGGATGTTCCAAGCGTTGCTGTAGACCTCGCCTTGACTGTTGGCCAGCTTGTATGTTCCGGGCTTCAAAATCTTGGCGATGATGAACGACCCTTCCCAGGGAGGTGTGAGCTTATGACGCCCTTGGGCGTCTTGTCATAGCCGAAGCACCAAGTCCCCCACCTGGAGGTCTCGGGACCGAACCCCTCGGGCGTGGTAGCGTCGCAAAGACTGCTGATACCTTGCCGAGTGTAGTAAGGCCATGTCCCGAGCCTCTTCCAGCTGGTCCAGAGAGTCTTCTCGGCTGGCCTGGTTGCTTCGGTCGTCGTACGCCCTTGTCCTCGGGGAGCCGTATTCTAAGTCTGTGGGCAATATAGCCTCGGCCCCATAGACTAGAAAGAATGGCGTGAAGCCCGTGGCTCGGCTTGTCGTCGTCCTCAGACTCCAGACCATCGAGGGGAGTTCCTTCATCCATCGCCTGCCGAACTTGTTGAGGTCGTTGTAGATCCTTGGCTTGAGTCCCTACAGAATCATGTCGTTGGCACGCTCTACCTGCACATTCGTCATGGGGTGAGCTACGGTGGCCCAGTCCACCCGGATGTGTCGGTCCTCGCAGAAGTCCAGGAACTTTCTGCCAGTGAACTGGGTGCCGTTGTCGGTGATGATGGAGTTCGGGACCCCAAAGCGATGGATGATGTTGGTGAAGAACGCCACCGCCTGTTCGGACCTGATGCTGTTTAGGGGTCGGACCTCAATCCACTTGGAGAATTTGTTGATAGCGACCAGCAGGTGCGTGAAGCCCCCGGGTGCCTTCTGCAAGGGACCGACGAGGTCCAGACCCCACACAGCAAACGGCCAGGTGATGGGTATTGTTTGCAGGGCCTGAGCGGGCAGGTGTGTCTGCCTTGCGTAGAATTGGCACCCTCGGCAGGTACGTACAATCCTAGTGGCGTCAGCCACCGCGGTTGGCCAGTAGAAACCCTGTCGGAAGGCGTTTCCAACGAGGGCTCGAGGTGCTGCGTGATGACCGCAAGCCCCCGAGTGTATTTCTTGCAATAGCTCCTGACCTTCGGCGATGGATATGCATCGCTGGAGGATGCTTGAGGGGCTGCGGTGGTAGAGCTCCTTTTCTTCACCCAACAAGACGAACGACCTGGCGCGCCGCGCCAGTCGCCGAGCTTCGGCTCTGTAGAGGGGTAGCTCTCCTCGGTGGAGATATTGCAGGTACGGGGTCTGCCAGTTTCGATTAGGCGTGACCCCATTCCGCTCTTCCTCGACGCGTAGTGCCTCACCCTCGGCGGCCGAGGGTGCCTCGGGCTGGGCCGAGGCCTCCTCGGGCTCGGGCGTGTCGTCGGTCTTGACGGAGGGTTGATGTAGGTCTCGGGAGAAGACGTCCGGGGGAACCGTTGTCCGCCCCGAGGCTATTTTAGCCAGCTCGTCCGCAGTCTCGTTGTATCGTCAAGCGACGTGGTTGAGCTCAAGCCCGTAGAACTTGTCTTCCAGGCGCTGAACCTCATCGCAGTAGACTTCCATCTTCGGGTCGCGGCAATGGGAGTTCTTCATGACTTGGTCGATGACAAGCTACGAGTCGCCACGAGCATCGAGGCGCCGAACCCCTAGCTCGATGGCGATGCGCAACCCGATAACGAGAGCCTCGTACTCGGCCATGTTGTTTGACGCCGGGAAATGGAGGCGCATCATGTAGCGGAGGTGTTTCCCGAGGGGTGAGATGAAGAGCAGGCCCGCGCCTGCTTCTGTTTTCATCAGCGACCCGTCGAAAAACATGGTTCAGAGTTCCGGTTGGATCGGAGCTGCTGGAAGCTGGGTGTCGACCCATTCAGCCACAAAGTCCGCCAAGACTTGGGACTTGATGGCCTTCCAAGGAGCGAACGAGATTGTCTCGCCCATGATCTCCACCGCCCACTTTGCAATCCTACCCGAGGCCTTTTGGCACTCACTGATGAAGTAGACCGGTCTCTGGACGGGCAATACATGCTCTTCTTCTTGGTGCCGCGCTGAGCGGACGCCTCGGGGACGTCTTCCTGCTGGCACCCCTGAGGCTGCTTGTCCTTCCGGAAGATGACCTCGACCGGCTCCTGACCAGAGGCGAACTTGGTGGCGATGTCCATCAGCTCGCTCGCCCTGGTGAGAGTCTTGCGACCCAGCTTGCTCACCAGGTTGCGGCAAGTGGTGCCGGCGAGGAACGCGCCGATGACATCTGAGTCGGTGATGTTGGGCAGCTCGGTGCGCTGTTTCGAAAATCGTCGGATGTAGTCCCGCAGGGATTCTCCCGGCTGCTGGCGGCAGCTTCGGAGATCCCAGGAGTTCCCAGGGCGCACGTATGTGCCCTGGAAGTTGCCGGCGAAGGCTTTGACCAGGTCGTCCCAGTTGGAGATCTGTGCAGGAGGCAGATGCTCCAGCCAGGCTCGGGCAGCGTCGGAGAGGAACAGGGGGAGGTTGCGGATGATGAGGTTGTCATTGTCCGTTCCACCCAGCTGGCAGGCCAGCCGGTAGTCCGCAAGCCACAGTTCCAGCCTTGTTTCCCCCGAGTACTTGGTGATGGTAGTCGGGGTTCGGAACCGGGTCGGGAACGGCGCCTGTCGTATGGCCCGGCTGAAAGCTTGCGGACCGGGTGGTTCGGGCGAGGGGCTCCGATCCTCCCCGCTGTCGTAGCGTCCCCCATGCCTGGGGTGGTAGCCTCGGCGCACCTTCTTGTCGAGGTGGGCTCGACGGTCGCGGCGGTGGTGCTCGTTGCCGAGGCGACCTGGGGCTACAGGCGTTGCGTCCCGCGTGCGCCCGGTGTGGACCGAGGCTTCCCTCATGAATCGGGAAGTCGCGGCGCGATGCTCCGGGGGGTACCCCTGCCTTTGGGAGGCAGAGCTTTCGGCCCGTCGGACCGCGGCATCCTTCAGGAGATTCTTGAGCTCTCCCTGGATACGCCGCCCTCGGTGGTGGATGGCTCCGGCATTGCTCGAAGTAGTACTGCTGCTGCAGCGAGGTTCTGGCCGACCCCACTGGAAGCTGGGGGCAGCCTTGCCCTGGCATCGTCGGCGATGCGGTGCTAGACGTCCTGGGCCAGATGACGCGCTTCTCCGGCTGGTGCTTGGCCTGCCCACTCCTGCCCGATGTTCTGCCGGAGCTGCACAAGTTGTCCTGCTTCCTCGTCGAGCCTGGCCTGCATCTCGCGGATTTGCTCGAGCTGTGCGTCCTGACCCCCCGTAGGGACTGGGACCACAGCTAGCTCCTGAAGGATGTCAACGCGAGGCGCAGGCCTAGGGGGATCGCCGTCCTCCGGCATACCAAGATGGTTGCCTTCGTCGAGACCCCCTAGATCGACGTGGAAACATTCGCGACTTGGGCCACAGTCCTCGTCGTCAAGGCTGTGGCCATCATCGGAGTAATCGGAGAGGCAGTAGTCACATGCGGCCATGAAGTCTCGCATGGCACTAGGGTTACCGAGCCCGGAGAGATCCCAACCAGAGTCGGGCTCGTCATCTTCCTTGGAACCCGGGGGCCCGTAGGTCGAGACGGCCGTCAGTCGGTCCTAGGTTGACCACATATGGTACCCCGGAAGGTTAGGATATGCCTTTATGAAAGCGTCCACCGAAGCAGGGTCGCTTGGTGGGTCGAAGCGGAATCTAAAAGGCACAGGGTGGAAAACGGACGGTACCTCTTGATCGACGGATGGTGACGAAGTCGCGTCGGGGACGGACTGCACCGTTATCTCAGGTACGAGGCTAACGCCCAGCAAGTCCTTCGCGAGCGTGCTGGCGTCATCCGTCCGCTTGGGGTTGGCGTGTTGCGGGGAAACGATGCTCGTCTTCGTCTCAGACGCGAGGTCAACGCCCGACGTGTCCCCCGTTGGGGCGCCGGCGTCATCGACTCGTTCGACAGCCGACGAGGCGCCACCTCCTGCTTGGCCATGGTTGCCCCACCTCCTCCTCCATCGGCGGGGAAGGTGACGGGACAGACCCGGATGCTGCTCTTCCGCCACGCGGGGAAGACGTCGTCGATTCCGCCGCCGTCAGACGGGCTGACGGCCGTCGTTGTCGCGCGGCAGAGGAAGGAGTACCATGTCGTAGCTGCCGTCGAGGGACATGAACTCGAGACTCCCGAAATGGAGCAGCGCCCCGGGCTGGAGAGGTTGCTGGGGACTACCCATCTGGAGCTTGACGGGAAGCTGTTCGTCAACACGTAGCAGGCCCCTACCTGGCACGCCAACTGTCGGCGTTTCAACCCCGGGGGTCCCTGGACCGATGAGTAAATTGTCGCTACGTGTCCCAGCCCAGATGGGTCGGCGTGAGATGGAACACAAGGGGGAAAACCGCGGCTCGTGTTATCCTGCGCCCAGGGCGGATGCGCTTACAGTAGGGGGTTACAAGCGTTCGCGAGGGAGAGAGAGAGACTGTCCGTCAGCCCGTCCTCCCGCGCAGCCACCTTCTCGTACGAGGGCCCTGGACCTTCCTTTTATAGATGTAAGGAGAGGGTCCAGGTGTACAATGGGGAGTGTAGCAATGTGCTAACGTGTCTAGCAGAGAGGAGCCAGAGCCCTATGTACATGCCGACGTGGCTGTCGGAGAGGTGTTAGTGCCCTGTTCATGTGATGTCGTGGCCGTCGGAGGAGCGCTTGAGCCCTGTAGAAGCACAGCTGTCGGGGCTGTCGGATCCTTGCTGACGTCTCCTTGCTTCCGTATGGGGCTGAGAACCGCCGTCGTCATGGGAGCACGCGGGGTACCATCATTACTTGTTTACCGGGGCGAGCCAGATGGGACGCCGGTCTTATTCCCCGTAGCCTGAGCTAGCTAGGGGTAGGGTAATGATGTATCCCCTTGTAGCGTGGTCGGTCCGAGCCCAAGGTCGGGCGAGGCGGTGACTCCTCCGAGGTCGAGGCTAAGTCCGAGCCCTGGGGTCGGGCGAGGCGGAGACCGTCTTCTGGGGTCGAGGTTGAGTCCGAGCCCTGGGGTCGGGCGAGGCGGAGACCGTCTTCCGGGGTCGAGGTTGAGTCTGAGCCCTGGGGTCAGGCGAGGCGGATACCGCCTTCCGAGGCCGAGGCGGGGGCCGAGCCCTGGGGTCGGGCGAGGCAGAGCTTCCTATGGCGCCTGAGGCTGGACTTGGCTGCTGTCAGCCTCACCCTGGCGGGTGGCACAGCAATTGGAGCAGGGCAGGCGGCGCTGTTTTCCTGTCAATTCAGTCAGTGGAGGGGCGAAATGACTGCGGTCACTTCGGCCCTGTCGACTGAGGAACGCGCGTCAGGATAAGGTGTCAGGTGATCCTTGCATTGAATGCTCCTGCGATATGGTCGGTTGGCGTGGCAATCCGGCCAAGGTTGCTTCACTGCGAAGCCTGCCCGAGCTGGGCCTCGGACGAGTCGGAGGTGCGCCCGTTGCTTGAGGAGGCCCTCGGGCGAGGCGTGAATCCGTCTGGGTCTACTGTTCCTGCCCGAGGCTGGGCTCGGACGAAGCGAGATCGTGTCCCTTGAGTGGACGGAGCCTTGACCTGAATCGCGCCCATCAGGCCTTTGCAGCTTGTGCTGATGGTGATTACCAGCCGAGTTTAGGAGTCTTGGGGGTACCCCTAATTATGGTCCCCGACAACCACCCAAACTCAAAAACTTTTCTTGCCAACCTACAAGTTTTTTCCCCACTTTCTCTTCAATAGAACTCCAAAGATTTTTGCTGAGTTTTTTTGTTATCAATTGGAACCCCAAGATACTTCATGGGAAGATTACTGATAGGACAAGTGAAGATATTAGCATGCAAATCTCTGACATCATTAGCCTCACCAAAACAATAAACTTCACCTTTATGAAAGTTAATCATAAGCCCAGCCATTTGTTCAAAAAGGCAAAGAATAAACTTGAGATTCCTTGCCCCCTCCAAACAACTTGAATGAAGAAAATAGTGTCATCAGCATATTAAAGGCAACAACAACCATTCCTTATGATATGAGGAATGAGGCCTTTAATAAGACCTTCATCTTGAGCTTTATGAATCAAACAAGCTAAACCATCTGCAACAAGATTAAAGAGGAAGAGAGAGAAGGGCCCCCTGCCTCACCCCTTTGTGAGTCGTGAAATAAGGGCCAACAATATCATTGGTTTTGATGGCAACTTTGCCCCCTCTAACAGTTCTCATCACCCAATCACTCAAAGTGCTCCCAAAACCTTTTTTCTCTAGCATGCAGAAAAGAAAATGTCAGTTAACTTTATCATAAGCCTTTTCAAAATCAACTTTGAAAACCACACCACTTTGCTTCTTTTTTTACCTCATGAAGGATCTCATTCAGGGAAACAACACCATCCATTATGTATCTTCCCTGAATAAACCCATATTGAAATTCATTAATCACTTTAGTAATACAATGAGCTAACATGTTGTTAGGAACCTTGGTAATGATTTTATAACAAACATTCAGGAGGCAAATAGGTCTAAAATTTTTCATTTCAAGAGCAGTGTAACCCTTAGGCAAAAGAGTCACAACCTGAAAGTCGCCTAGAGGGGGGTGAATAGGCAAATCTGAAATTTATAAAGTTTAAGCACAACTACAAGCCGGGGTTAGTGTTAGAAATATAAAAGTGACACGATGATTTGTTTTACCGAGGTTCGGTTCTTGCAAACCTACTCCCCGTCGAGGTGGTCACAAAGATCGGGTCTCTTTCAACCCTTTCCCTCTCTCAAACGGTCACTTAGACTGAGTGAGCTTCTGTTCTCAATCAATTGGGACACTTAGTCCCCACAAGGACCACCACACAATTGGTGTCTCTTGCTTTGATTACAAAGAACTTGGGAACAAGAAATGGAGAAGAAGAAAAGCGATCCAAGCGCAAGAGCTCAAACGAACACGGCAAAACTCTCTTCTAGTCACTATTGCTTTGAGTGGAATTAGGACTTGGAGAGATTTTGATTCACTCTAATTGTGTCTTGTATTGAATGCACTAGCTCTTGTATTGAATGTGTTGGCTGAAAACTTGGATGCCTTGAAGTGTGGTGGTTGGGGGGTATTTATAGCCCCAACCACCAAAGTGGCCGTTGGGGAAGGCTGCTGTCGACGGGCGCACCGGACTGTCCGGTGCGCCATCGGACACTGTCTAGTGCACCAGCCACGTCACCCAACCGTTAGGGTTCGACCGTTGGAGCTCTGGCAAGTGGGGCCACTGGACAGTCCGATGGTGCACCGGATAGGTCCTGTTCAATGTCCGGTGCGCCATCTGCGCCTGCTCTGACTTATGCGCTCGCTGTCCGCGCACTGTAGCTCACTGTTCACCTTTTGTAGACGACCGTTGGCGCTGTAGCCGTTAATCCTTTTGGCACACCGGACAGTCCGGTGCTACACCGGACAGTCCGGTGAATTGTAGCGGAGAGCAATCCCAGAAACCCGAAGGTGGCAAGTTCGAAGTTGATCTCCCTGGTGCACCGGACACTGTCCGGTGGCACACCGGACAGTCTGGTGCGCCAGACCAGGGCAGCCTTCGGTTGTCTTTTGCTCTTTTTATTTGAACCCTTTCTTGGACTTTTTATTGGTTTGTGTTGAACCTTTGGCACCTGTAGAATTTATAATCTAGAGCAAACTAGTTAGTCCAATTATTTGTATTGGGCAATTCAACTACCAAAATCATTTAGTAAAAGGTTTGACCCTATTTCCCTTTCAATCTCCCCCTTTTTGATGATTTATGCCAGCACAAACCAAAGCAAATATATAAGTGCAGAATTGAACTAGTTTGCATAAGGTAAGTACAAAGGTTGCTTGGAGTTAAACCAATTTTCATTTTCATAAGATATGCATGGATTGCTTTCTTCATTTTAACATTTTGGACCACGCTTGCACCACTTGTTTTGTTTTTGCAAAATCTTTTGGAAATTCTTTTCAAAGTCTTTTTGCAAATAGTCAAAGGTATATGAATAAGATTGAAAGAAGCATTTTCAAGATTTGAAATTTTCTCCCCCTGTTTCAAATGCTTTTCCTTTGACTAAACAAAACTCCCCCTTAATGAAATTTTCCTCTTAGTGTTCAAGAGGGTTTTAGATATTAATTTTGAAGGAGGTTATACCAATTTGAAATTATATCAAAATTAAGATACCAATTGAAAAACTTCTTTAATACAAAATGAAAGACTACATTTTTGAAATTGGTGGTGGTGCGGTCCTTTTGCTTTGGGCCTAATACTTTCTCCCCCTTTGGCATGAATCGCCAAAAACGGATACTTGTGAGTGAAATATAAGCCCTTTTCAAACTCTCTCCCCCTTTGGCAAATAATATATGAGTGAAGATGATACCAAATTGGAGAGCGATGCGGAGTGTCGACGAAGGATAAATAATACGATGGAGTGGAGTGGAAGCCTTGTCTTTACCGAAGACTCCATTTCCCTTTCAATCTATGACTTGGTATAAAATACACTTGACAATACATTTGTCATAGCAAATGAAAGAGATGATCAAAGGTATATAAATGAGCTATGTGTGCAAAGTATCAATCAACATTCCTAGAATCAAGAATGTTTAGCTCATTCCTAAGTTTGGTAAATGTTTTCACATCTAATGGCTTGGTAAAGATATCGGCTAGTTGTTCTTTGGTGCTAACATAAGCAATCTCGATATCCCCCCTTTGTTGATGATCCCTCAAAAAGTGATACCGAATGGCTATGTGCTTAGTGCGGCTGTGCTCAACGGGATTATCCGCCATGTGAATTGCACTCTCATTATCACATAGGAGAGGAACTTTGGTTAATTTGTAACCATAGTCTCTAAGGGTTTGCCTCATCGAAAGCAATTGCGGGCAACAATGGCCTGCGGCAATGTACTCGGCTTCGGCGGTTGAAAGAGCTACGGAATTTTGTTTCTTTGAAGCCCAAGACACCAGGGATCTTCCTAAGAACTGACAAGTCCCTGATCTGCTCCTTCTATCAATTTTACACCCTACCCAATCAGCATCTGAATATCCTATTAAATCAAAAGTGGATCCCTTGGGGTACCAAAGACCAAACTTAGGAGTATGAACTAAATATCTCAAGATTCGTTTCACGGCCCTAAGGTGAACTTCCTTAGGATCGGCTTGGAATCTTGCACACATGCATACGGAAAGCATAATATCCGGTCGAGATGCACATAAATAAAGTAAAGATCCTATCATCGACCGGTATACCTTTTGATCTATGGATTTATCTCCCGTGTCGAGGTCGAGATGCCCATTGGTTCCCATGGGTGTCTTGATGGGCTTGGCATCCTTCATCCCAAACTTGGTGAGTATGTCTTGAATGTAATTGGTTTGGCTAATGAAGGTGCCCTCCTGGAGTTGCTTGACTTGAAATCCTAAGAAATACTTCAACTCCCCCATCATAGACATCTCGAATTTTTGAATCATGATACTACTAAACTCTTCACAAGTAGATTTGTTAGTAGACCCAAATATAATATCATCAACATAAATTTGGTATACAAACAAATCATTAGCAATTGTTTTAGTAAAGAGAGTAGGATCGGCTTTTCCGACTTTGAAGCCATTAGCGATAAGAAAATCTCTTAGGCATTCATACCATGCTCTTGGGGCTTGCTTGAGCCCATAAAGCGCCTTAGAGAGTTTATACACATGGTTAGGGTACTCACTATCTTCAAAGCCGGGAGGTTGCTCAACATAGACCTCCTCCTTGATTGGTCCATTGAGGAAGGCACTTTTCAAGTCCATTTGGTAAAGCTTAAAGCCATGGTAAGTAGCATAGGCAAGTAATATACGAATTGACTCAAACGTAGCTATGGGTGCATAGGTTTCACCGAAATCCAAACCTTCGACTTGTGAATATCCCTTGGCCACAAGTCAGGCTTTATTCCTTTTCACCACACCATGCTCATCTTGCTTGTTGCGGAAGACCCACTTAGTTCCTACAACATTTTGGTTAGGACGTGGAACTAAATGTCATACCTCACTCCTCGTGAAGTTGTTGAGTTCCTCTTGCATTGCCAACACCCAATCCGAATCTCTTAATGCGTCTTCCACCCTGTATGGCTCAATAGAAGACACAAAGGAGTAATGTTCACAAAAATGAGCGACACTAGATCGAGTGGTTACCCCCTTTTGTATATCGCCGAGGATGGAGTTCACGAGGTGATCTCGTTGTATCGCTTGGTGGACTCTTGGGTGTGGTGGTCTTTGACCCTCATCATCTTCCTTGTCTTGATCATTGGCATCTCCCCCTTGATCATTGTCCTCCTCTTGAGGTGGCTCTTCTTGATCTTCATTTTCATCATCTTGAGCTTGATCCTCATCTTGAGTTGGTGGAGATGCTTGTATGGAAGAAGATGGTTGATCTTGTGGAGGCTCTTCAAATTTCTTAGGACACACATCCCCAATGGACATGTTCCTTAGCGCGACGCACGGAGCCTCTTCATCATCTAGCTCATCAAGATCAACTTGCTCTTCTTGAGAGCCATTAGTCTCATCAAACACAATGTCACAAGAAACTTCAACCAGTCCAGTGGACTTGTTAAAGACTCTATATGCCCTTGTGTTTGAGTCATAACCAAGTAAAAAGCCTTCTACAGCCTTAGGAGCAAATTTAGATTTTCTACCTCTTTTAATAAGAATAAAGCATTTGCTACCAAAGACTCTAAAATATGAAACATTGGGATTTTTACAGGTTAGGAGTTCATATGATGTCTTCTTGAGGATTCGGTGAAGGTAGAGACAGTTGATGGCGTAGCAAGCGGTGTTGATTGCTTCCGCCCAAAACCGATCCGAAGTCTTATACTCATCAAGCATGGTCCTCGCCATGTCAAGTAGAGTTCTATTCTTCCTCTCCACTACACCATTTTGTTGTGGTGTGTAGGGAGAAGAGAACTCATGCTTGATGCCCTCATCCTCAAGAAAGCCTTCAATTTGAGAGTTCTTGAACTCCGTCCTGTTGTCGCTTCTAATCTTTTTGATCCTCAATCCAAACTCATTTTGAGCCCATCTCAAGAATCCCTTTAAGGTCTCTTGGGTTTGTGATTTTTCCTACAAAAAGAACACCCAAGTGAAGCAAGAATAATCATCCACAATAACAAGACAATACTTACTCCCGCCGATGCTTATGTAAGCGATCGGGCCGAATAGATCCATATGGAGTAGCTCAAGCGGCCTGTCGGTCGTCATGATGTTCTTATGTGGATGATGAACACCAACTTGCTTCCCTGCTTGACATGGGCTACTGTTGGGGACTTGTTCTCAAATGCTAAGAATTAAGAACAAGGCAACACAGAAAACGTTTAAACGTTAAAGTCCTTCGTCCTTCGAAGCATTATTTCCCTTGAGATATAATGATCTTCGGACGAAGGTTATGAAGGACATACCTTCATAAACATTACATATCATAATGAAAAGGGAATTACATGGAATATAAAAGATAACATGAATAGTTATGTATCATTATCAACTCATTTTTATTTTATTGCTATAGAAGAATAGAAATGATGTTGAGTTACAAATATACATTTGTCTTGAAAGAAGGTAAAAGTACAAGCGTGATGCAAGAGCAAATGCCAAGTCAGCGTGAACAGTACGGGAGTACTATTCACCTATTTATAGGCACAGGTCGCAGCCCATGTAAAATTACATTCAGGCCCTTTGCTTTTGATAATAACTCTATAGTAATCTATCGGGGTCTAAATAGTCTTTTCCTCTTCAAGTCGGTTTCCTCCTTTCTGACATCCTACTGAAGCTTCCTTGCGCACAGCTTCGACTCTGTTCCATCCTTCGTTCTCTTTGTGTTTCTTCATCCAGCAATTTTGACTTGTCCGAAGGGTTCGTGTCCAAAGGTACCTGCTCATGTATTATACTCCAGAAACATTGTCAAATCATGTTTTTGAGGACCTTCGGAAGCCGGAGGCCCCCAACAGTAGCCCCTTGTGATATTAATTTGTTAGGATAATAAATTCAGATTGCGATATGGACAAAGGCCCTAAGCCGAAGGTCCGAAAAAACACCTTCCTCTTGCTAGAATAGCAACAGTCAATGTCAAACGGGGCCCTCCTGTTCTCAATGCGCCAGATGTATAAATAACAACACACCGCAATGTCATTTGGTACGCTTTCTTTGCCATCTGCTCTTGCTTACTCAGTTTTTAGCTCCTGCGCAACAAGATTTGCTTAACTTGTAAGTTTTTTAAGCTTCGGCTTTTAAAGCGGTTTTTAGCGATTCCGAAGATGTCTAAAGATAAGAAAGTTGTTGCTGAAGCAAAGCTAAGCCTTCTTGAGGAGAAGAATCTTGGCTTTCTTGAATCAATATCAAAGACGAATACAGAAAAGATTACAAGGGAAATTTTGGAAGGTTTATCTGAAGATACTGGTGATAGTGAGAGCACCTAGAGGGGGGGGTGAATAGGTGATCCTGTAAAACTTCAAAAACTTAAGCCACAAAAACTTGTTAAGAGTTAGCACAAGTATGGCCAAGTGGCTAGAGAGGAGTCAAAACACAATAACCACAAGAAAGCAATCACAGAGTTGACACGGTGGTTATCCCGTGGTTCGGCCAAGTACAAAACTTGCCTACTCCACGTTGTGGCGTCCCAACGGACGAGAGTTGCACTCAACTCCTCTCAAGTGATCCAATGATCAACTTGAATACCACGGTGTTTTTCTTTCCTTTGATCTTTTCCTGTTTGCGAGGAATCTCCACAACTTGGAGTCTCTCGCCCTTACAATTGAGTTCACAAAGAAATACGAAGTAAGGTGGGAATGAGCAACGCACACAAGACTCGAAAATCAGAGCAACAACACGCACACAAGTCGCAACAAGAGCTCGCAACGCAACACAAAGAGTTCACAACTCCACAAGAGCTCTATATGCTATCACAATGAAACGAATGCGTGAGATTGATGTCTTGGTGCTTAGAAGAGTTGTAGGAATGCTTGGTGTACTCCTCCATGCGCCTAGGGGTCCCTTTTATAGCCCCAAGGCAGCTAGGAGCCGTTGAGAGCACATCTGGAAGGCTATCCTTGCCTTCTGTCGTCGGGCGCACCAGACAGTCCGGTGCACACCGGACACTGTCCGGTGCCCGATTTGTTTCCATAAACAGCGAAGCCGACCGTTGCCGACCGTTGCAGATCTGGCGCACCGGACAGTCCGGTGCACACCGGACAGTCCGGTGCTTCCTTCCGACCGTTGGCTCGGCCACGTGTCGCGCGCCGATCGCGCGGCCGACCGTTGGCTCGGCCGACCGTTGGCTCACCAGACAGTCCGGTGCACACCGGACAGTCCGGTGAATTTTAGCCGAAGTCGCCGGAGAAAAACCCGAGAGCGGCCTCTTCAGCTGGGGCAGCCTGGCGCACCGGACACTGTCCGGTGCACCACCGGACAGTCCGGTGCCCCAGACCAAAACAGCCTCTTGGCTGTACACAGCCAAGTCTTCTCTTCTCTTCTTCTTTCTGTTTCTAACACTTAGACAAGAATATTAGTACACAAAACCAATGTACTAAGGCTTAGAAACATACCTTTACTTGTGATTTGCAACTTGTCCATCCATGGGCATATTTTCACATTTTGGCACCTGTGTTTGCACTTAATCACCAAAATACTTAGAAATGGCCCAAGGGCACATTTCCCTTTCAATCTCCCCCTTTTTGGTGATTTATGCCAACACAACATAAAGCAACTAGAACAAGTGCAAAATCACTTCAAATAAAAACTCAAATTGGTTTTGATTCAATTTTGGCATATATGGATCATCCTTTGCCACCACTTGGTTTGTTTTTGCAAATCAAATTCAAATCTCTATCTCTAAGTCAAACACACATGTTGAGGCATAAAGAGAGTCATTCCAAAGGAGATTGATCAAAGATTTCAAAAACTCCCCTTATTTCCCATAATCAACACTTCTCCCCACAAGAAGCCAACTTTTGACAATAGAGACAATAAGAGACAATAAAAGCTTTTGACAAAACAAAAACTCTATTCTACTATTTTCAAAATCTCAAGTGGTAGCTGATCCATTTATCACTTTGGCCTTTATTTTCTCCCCCTTTGGCATCAAGCACCAAAACGGAATTAATCTTGGCCTCTTAACCCCATTGCCTCACCAAAGTCTTCAATTAAGAGCAAATGGCAATAAGATTTCATGAGATGAACTTGGAATTAGTTACCCTCTCATCGGAGTGCAGTGGAAGTCTTTCATGATCCAAGTCCACCTTTTCCCTTTCAATCCTCCTTCGAGACTAAATTATCAAACTCAAGCACAAGGTTAGTCTCATAGGGTCAAGTTGTAACACATCTCCCCCTAAACATGTGCATCACTTTGCAACGGACTTGTGAGGTCCAGGGAGTGTTTGTACAACTTGAGCACCATAATAAGCAACAAAATGCAAAAAGGAACATGATCAAAAGCATAAGTACATGTATGCTACAATTCAATCCAGGTTCCGCGAATCTATGACATTTAGCTCACTACGCAGCCTGCAAAAGGTCTTCTCATCTAGAGGCTTGGTAAAGATATCGGCTAGCTGGTTCTCGGTGCTAACATGAAACACTTCGATATCTCCCTTTTGTTGGTGGTCTCTCAAAAAGTGATGCCGGATGTCTATGTGCTTTGTGCGGCTGTGCTCAACAGGATTCTCCGCCATGCGGATAGCACTCTCATTGTCACATAGGAGTGGGACTTTGCTCAGATTGTAGCCAAAGTCCCGGAGGGTTTGCCTCATCCAAAGTAGTTGCGCGCAACACTGTCCTGCGGCAACGTACTCGGCCTCAGCGGTGGATAGGGCAACGGATGTTTGTTTCTTAGAGTTCCATGACACCAGGGACCTTCCTAAGAATTGGCACGTCCCCGATGTACTCTTCCTATCGACCTTACATCCAGCATAGTCGGAGTCTGAGTATCCAACTAAGTCAAAGGTAGACCCCTTTGGATACCAGAGCCCGAAGCAAGGCGTAGCAACCAAATATCTAAGAATTCGCTTCACCGCCACTAAGTGACACTCCTTAGGATCGGATTGAAATCTAGCACACATGCATACGCTAAGCATAATATCCGGTCTACTAGCACATAAGTAAAGCAAAGAACCTATCATTGACCGGTATGCTTTTTGATCAACGGACTTACCTCCTTTGTTGAGGTCGGTGTGTCCGTCGGTCCCCATCGGAGTCTTTGCGGGCTTGGCGTCCTTCATCCCAAACCGCTTCAGCAGATCTTGCGTGTACTTCGTTTGGGAGATGAAGGTGCCATCCTTGAGTTGCTTCACTTGGAACCCAAGGAAGTAGTTCAACTCGCCCATCATCGACATCTCGAATTTTTGCGTCATCACCCTGCTAAACTCTTCACAAGACTTTTGGTTAGTAGAACCAAATATTATGTCATCGACATAAATTTGGCACACAAACAAATCACCATCACATGTCTTAGTAAAAAGAGTTGGATCGGCCTTCCCAACCTTGAAAGCATTAGCAAGTAAAAAGTCTCTAAGGCATTCATACCATGCTCTCGGGGCTTGCTTAAGTCCATAGAGCGCCTTAGAGAGCTTACACACATGGTCGGGGTACCGTTCATCCTCAAAGCCAGGGGGTTGCTCTACGTACACCTCCTCCTTGATTGGCCCATTGAGGAAAGCGCTCTTCACATCCATTTGATACAACCTGAAAGAATGGTGAGCGGCATATGCTAGCAAGATTCGAATTGACTCTAGCCTAGCCACAGGAGCAAAAGTCTCCTCAAAATCCAAACCTGCGACTTGGGCATAACCTTTTGCCACAAGTCGAGCCTTGTTCCTCGTCACCACCCCGTGCTCGTCCTGTTTGTTGCGGAACACCCACTTGGTTCCCACAACATTTTGCTTCGGACGAGGCACCAGTGTCCAAACTTCATTGCGCTTGAAGTTGTTTAACTCCTCTTGCATGGCCAACACCCAGTCCGGATCTAGCAAGGCCTCTTCTACCCTGAAAGGCTCAATAGAAGAGACAAAGGAGTAATGCTCACAAAAATTAACTAATCGAGATCGAGTAGTTACTCCCTTGCTAATGTCACCCAGAATTTGGTCGACGGGATGATCCCTTTGAATCATCGCTCGAACTTGGGTTGGAGGTGCCGGTTGCACTTCTTCCTCCATCACTTGATCATCTTGTGCTCCCCCTTGATCAAGCGCCTCCACTTGAGGTACCTGTTCGTCATCTTTGGTTGGGGGATGCACCATAGTTGAGGAAGAAGGTTGATCTCGTTCATCTTGTTCCTGTGGCCGTACTTCTCCAATCGCCATGGTCCGTATAGCGGCCGTCGGAACATCTTCTTCATCTACATCATCACAATCAACAACTTGCTCTCTTGGAGAGCCATTAGTCTCATCAAATACAACGTCGCTAGAGACTTCAACCAAACCCGATGATTTGTTGAAGACTCTATACGCCTTTGTATTTGAGTCATAACCTAACAAAAACCCTTCTACAGCTTTGGGAGCAAACTTAGAATTTCTACCTTTCTTCACTAGAATGTAGCACTTGCTCCCAAATACACGAAAGTAAGATACATTGGGTTTGTTACCGGTTAGAAGCTCATACGAAGTCTTCTTGAGGAGTCGATGAAGGTAGACCCTGTTGATGGCGTGGCAAGCCATGTTCACGGCTTCCGTCCAAAAGCACTCGGGGGTCTTGAACTCTCCTAGCATCGTCCTCGCCATATCGATGAGCGTCCTGTTCTTCCTCTCTACCACACCATTTTGCTGTGGTGTGTAGGGAGCGGAGAACTCGTGCTTGATCCCCTCTTCTTCAAGGAACTCCTCCACTTGAAGGTTCTTGAACTCGGACCCGTTGTCGCTCCTTATCTTTTTCACTTTGAGCTCAAACTCATTTTGAGCCCTCCTGAGGAAGCGCTTGAGGGTCCCTTGGGTTTCAGACTTATCCTGCAAAAAGAACACCCAAGTGAAGCGGGAAAAGTCATCAACAATAACTAGACCATACTTACTTCCCCCTATGCTTAGATAGGCGACGGGTCCGAAGAGGTCCATATGCAGCAGCTCCAGGGGTCTTGAAGTGGTCATCACATTCTTGCTGTGATGCGCTCCTCCCACCTGTTTCCCTGCTTGACAAGCTGCACAAGGTCTATCTTTTTCGAAATGAACATTGGTTAGACCTATCACATGTTCTCCCTTTAGAAGCTTGTGAAGGTTCTTCATCCCCACATGTGCTAAGCGGCGATGCCACAGCCAGCCCATGCTAGTCTTAGCTATTAAGCATGCATCTAGACCGGCCTCTTCTTTTGCAAAATCTACTAAATAAAGTTTGCCGTCTAATACACCCTTAAAAGCTAGTGAACCATCACTTCTTCTAAAGACAGACACATCTACATTTGTAAATAGACAGTTATACCCCATATTGCATAATTGACTAACAGATAGCAGATTATATCCAAGAGACTCTACTAAAAACACATTAGATATGGAGTGCTCATTAGAAATTGCAATTTTACCTAAACCTTTTACCTTGCCTTGATTCCCATCACCGAATACAATTGAATCTTGGGAATCTTTATTCTTGACGTAGGAGGTGAACATCTTCTTCTTCCCCGTCATATGGTTTGTGCATCCGCTGTCGATAATCCAGCTTGAACCCCCGGATGCATAAACCTGCAAGGCAAATTTAGGCTTGGGTCTTAGGTACCCAACTCATGTTGGGTCCTACAAGGTTAGTGCAAATATCCTTAGGGACCCAAATGCAAGTTTTGTCTCCCTTGCATTTTGCCCCTAGCTTCCTAGCAACAATTTTCTTATCCTTTCTACAAATTGCAAAGGAAGCATTCAAAGCACAATAAATTGTAGAGGGTTCATTTACTACTTTCCTATGAACATTTGCAACATTTCTTTTAGGAACAACATTTCTCCTAGTAACATTTCTATCATACACATAAGAAGAACTAGGAGCAAACATGGCATGAGAATCATAAACATATGAATCAAAAGCATCATAACTTCTATTTCTAGTTTGTCTTTTATCATGATACAAAAAGGCATGGTTCCTTTTAGCACTAGTAGCCACAGGGGCCTTCCCTTTCTCCTTGGCGGGAATGGGAGCCTTATGGCTTGTTAAGTTCTTGGCTTCCCTCTTGAAGCCAAGTCCATCCTTAATTGAGGGATGTCTTCCTATTGTGTAGGCATCCCTTGCAAATTTTAACTTATCAAATTCACTTTTGCTAGTCTTAAGTTGGACATTAAGACTAGCCACTTCATTATTTAGCTTTGCAATAGAAACTAGGTGTTCACTACAAGCATCAACGTCAAAATCTTTACACCTAGTACAAATTTCAACATGTTCTACACAAGAATTGGATTTATTTGCTACTTCTAATTTAGCATTTAAATCATTGTCTACACCTTTCAAAGTAGAAATGGTTTCATGACAAGTAGATAGTTCAAAAGAAAGCATTTCATTTCTTTTAACTTCTAAAGCATAGGATTTTTGTGCCTCAACAAATTTATCATGCTCTTCATACAACAAATCCTCTTGCTTTTCTAAAAGTATATTCTTTTCATTCAAGGCATCAATTAATTCATTAATTTTGTCTATCTTAGATCTATCTAAGCCCTTGAACAAACATGAATAATCTACTTCATCCTCATCACTAGATTCGTCCTCACTTGAAGAAGCATAGGTAGAGTTGCGAGTACATACCTTCTTCTCCCTTGCCATAAGGCATGTGTGGCGCTCGTTGGGGAAGAGGGTTGATTTGTTGAAGGCGGGTGGCGGCGAGTCCTTCATTGTCGGAGTCGGAAGAGGAGCAATCCGAGTCCCACTCCTTGCCTAGATGCGCCTCGCCCTTTGCCTTCTTGTAGTGCTTCTTCTTCTCCCTTTTGTTCCCCTTTTCCTGGTCACTTTCATTATCAGGACAGTTAGCAATAAAATGACCAAGCTTACCGCATTTGAAGCATGATCGCTTCCCCTTGGTCTTAGTCTTGCTTGGCTGTCCATTGCGACCCTTTAGCACCGTCTTGAAGCGCTTAATGATGAGAGCCATTTCTTCATCATTAAGCCCGGCCGCCTCAATTTGCGCCACCTTGCTTGGTAGTGTCTCCTTGCTCCTTGATGCCTTGAGAGCAATGGGTTGAGGCTCGTGGATTGGACCGTTCAACGCGTCATCGACGTATCTTGCCTCCTTGATCATCATCCGCCCGCTTACAAATTTTCCAAGAATTTCTTCGGGCGACATTTTGGTGTACCTGGGATTCTCACGAATATTATTCACCAAATGAGGATCAAGAACAGTAAAGGACCTTAGCATTAGGCGGACGACGTCGTGGTCCGTCCATCGCGTGCTTCCATAGCTCCTTATCTTGTTGACAAGGGTCTTGAGCCGGTTGTATGTTTGAGTTGGCTCCTCGCCCCTTATCATCGCGAACCGTCCAAGCTCGCCCTCCACCAACTCCATTTTGGTGAGCAAGGTAGCGTCATTTCCCTCATGAGAGATCTTGAGGGTATCCCAGATTTGCTTGGCGTTATCCAAGCCACTCACTTTATTATATTCATCCCTGCACAATGAGGCTAGAAGAACAGTAGTAGCTTGTGCATTCTTATGGATTTGCTCATTAATGAATATAGGACTATCCGAACTATTAAAGTGCATTCCACTATCTACAATCTCCCATATGCTAGGATGGAGAGAGAATAGGTGACTACGCATTTTGTGGCTCCAAAATCCGTAGTCCTCCCCATCAAAGTGTGGGGGCTTGCCGAGTGGAATGGAAAGCAAATGTGAATTTGAACTTTGCGGAATACGAGAGTAGTCAAAAGAAAAGTTAGAATTAACCGGTTTCCTTTGCTCGTAGTCGATGTGGTCGTTGTCCTTTTGGGAAGATGTAGACTCATCACTGTCGTCGTAGTAGACGATCTCCTTGATGCGCCTCGTCTTCTTTGGGCTCATTGACGAAGGACTCCTTCTCCTTATCGTTGATCACGATTCCCTTCCCCTTAGGATCCATCTCTTCGGGCGGTTAGTCCCTTTCTTGAAGAGAACGGCTCCGATACCAATTGAGAGCACCTAGAGGGGGGGTGAATAGGTGATCCTGTAAAACTTCAAAAACTTAAGCCACAAAAACTTGTTAAGAGTTAGCACAAGTATGGCCAAGTGGCTAGAGAGGAGTCAAAACACAATAACCACAAGAAAGCAATCACAGAGTTGACACGGTGGTTATCCCGTGGTTCGGCCAAGTACAAAACTTGCCTACTCCACGTTGTGGCGTCCCAACGGACGAGAGTTGCACTCAACTCCTCTCAAGTGATCCAATGATCAACTTGAATACCACGGTGTTTTTCTTTCCTTTGATCTTTTCCCGTTTGCGAGGAATCTCCACAACTTGGAGTCTCTCGCCCTTACAATTGAGTTCACAAAGAAATACGAAGTAAGGTGGGAATGAGCAACGCACACAAGACTCGAAAATCAGAGCAACAACACGCACACAAGTCGCAACAAGAGCTCGCAACGCAACACAAAGAGTTCACAACTCCACAAGAGCTCTATATGCTATCACAATGAAACGAATGCGTGAGATTGATGTCTTGGTGCTTAGAAGAGTTGTAGGAATGCTTGGTGTACTCCTCCATGCGCCTAGGGGTCCCTTTTATAGCCCCAAGGCGGCTAGGAGCCGTTGAGAGCACATCTGGAAGGCTATCCTTGCCTTCTGTCGTCGGGCGCACCGGACAGTCCGGTGCACACCGGACACTGTCCGGTGCCCGATTTGTTTCCATAAACAGCGAAGCCGACCGTTGCCGACCGTTGCAGATCTGGCGCACCGGACAGTCCGGTGCACACCGGACAGTCCGGTGCTTCCTTCCGACCGTTGGCTCGGCCACGTGTCGCACGCCGATCGCGCGGCCGACCGTTGGCCCGGCCGACCGTTGGCTCACCGGACAGTCCGGTGCACACCGGACAGTCCGGTGAATTTTAGCTGAAGTCGCCGGAGAAAAACCCGAGAGCGGCCTCTTCAGCTGGGGCAGCCTGGCGCACCGGACACTGTCCGGTGCACCACCGGACAGTCCGGTGCCCCAGACCGAAACAGCCTCTTGGCTGTACACAGCCAAGTCTTCTCTTCTCTTCTTCTTTCTGTTTCTAACACTTAGACAAGAATATTAGTACACAAAACCAATGTACTAAGGCTTAGAAACATACCTTTACTTGTGATTTGCAACTTGTCCATCCATGGGCATATTTTCACATTTTGGCACCTGTGTTTGCACTTAATCACCAAAATACTTAGAAATGGCCCAAGGGCACATTTCCCTTTCAGATAGTGACAGTTATGATGCCGAAAGTGGAGAGGAAGACTCGGAAGATCGACCCTGGCGGCCAAGCCATGCAGTTTTTGGAAAATCTACCATTAAACAAAGCCATCTTGCCAATATGAGAGGTAGATATTTTTGGGATTTGTCTATTGTGAGGGCTAACGAAGGAGAGAAAACTTGTCCTACTCCCGAGGAAAATGAAGTCGTGATCTTTCGAAGCTTCTTCAAGGCTGGGCTTCGGTTTCCTCTAAGTAGTTTCGTGGTTGAAGTCTTGAAAATATTTGAAATCTGCCTTCATCAAATTACTCCCGAAGCAATCATAAGGATGGGAATCTTTGTATGGGCCGTGAAGAGTCAAGGTTTGGAGCCAAATGCAAAAAGTTTCTGCAATATGCATGAGCTATTATATGAGACGAAACCCTGGGGTAAAGAACAATATCATAACAATTTTGGTTGTTATAGCTTCGGTGCTCGATCTGGGTCAAGCTGTCTCGTGCCAACCTTTCGAAAGAGATGGCCCGGAGACTGGATGAAGGAATGGTTCTATGTGAAAAACGATTTGAAGACACGAGCAGATATTAAAGATATCATCATGTGCCCTATCTGGCAACGTTTCGGACTCCGGAAACCGAAGGTGGAAATGGATGAAGCAGCCGAAGAGTGCCAGAGGGCCTTCGGCATAGTCTGCTCTTTCATCGGGACGAGAGACTTAGTTCAAGAGCACGTGGCCTACAGGATATGGCCATTGGTAGCTAACTGGGAAATGCCGAAGGAAACTATCAGCAACCCACACGAAGGTGGTATGGTTCGACTAAAATATACCTTCAGGTTCGTAGACCAATTCATCGAGCCAGACGACGATTGGTTGAAATGCGTTGAAGCTACAAGCGATGAACTGCTTGGGCCATACTCGAAGGCAGAAGATACTACACTATCTGCGGCCTTCGGAGGCCGGAAGAAGAAAAGACTCAATCGAGTTTTTGATGCTATCGGGTTCGTCTATCCTGACTACCGTTACCCAATACGGGGTCAGAAAAGAAAAGGTACGACTTCTGTGAAGGAAGTTGCTTTGGCCGCTCCTAGTGAGCCAGCGCCGAAGAGAAAAAAGATAAAAGTTCTTACGCACCGGCCACACTATATTGAGCCAGCCACAATGCCTGAGTTTGTTGGTGAAACCACTTCGGCCACCGAAGCCAAAAAGCCTACTCATCTACAGATTATTGAAGAGTCGGCTGCAATGCCGAAGACAGAAAAAATGGAAGAACCGAGGGCTGAAGAGCCAGCGCCGAAGACATCAGAAGTTTTAAGTCCTTCAGCAAGAGTTGAGGTGCCAATGCCAACGCCGAAGGCACAAAAGGACCTTACAACAACTCCCAAGAGAAAGAGAATGGTTAACATGCTAGATGTGCTAGAAACAATAAAATCTTCAAGCTCTACTTCGATGATAGATGTCGAAGATCCAAAGATACAAATTGAGGCCGAAGCTGCCAAAAGCCAAGTGGAAACCGAGACTGGGCTTTCAGAGCCTGCCAAGAGGGAATTCTTGGAAACTGGAAAAGAAATAGAAAAAGAATCTGTAGAAGAAATTTTATCTGAGAAAACTATCATCCCTATTTCCGAAGCATCTTCCGAAGCTCCCAACTATGTCTTACGCCATGCTTCGGGTAAAAATCTGACTGAAAAAGAAAAGCGAGAAGCTCAATTCTATGCGCAAAAATTGAAATATCCGAAAGGGGCGTTGATATTCAATGGCAGCGGAGAAGAAGACTTCTTGTACTGCCTCCCAGACAGCAAGGAGATCTCTGTCTGCCGGGAGATGGCAAGAAACTTCGGATTCCCAACTCTAGAAGATGGGCTTTCATTTTTGTCAAAAGATGAACCGGCCAACAACTTAGCATATAACAGCTTAAAGGTGAGAAAATACACTTTTTGTGTGGTTAAAAATTCGTGTGTTTATTTCTTAATATCACATTCCTTTTGCAGGGCCTCATTCTCAGCAATGCCCTCAGAGCGCAAAAAAGTGCCGAAGATGAAGGGTGCGCCATGGCTTTAAACAACCTTCGTTCCGAACTAATTGAGCTAAGGAACGAAGGTCTTGAGAAAGATAAAATATTACATTCATTGGTAAATAAAATAAAAGAAGACGAAGCTGCTTCCAAAGCTCAAGCTGAGGCCCAGAAGCGCGAAATTGAGGATCTTCGGAAATAGCTAGCCGAAGCTAAAGAAAAATGCGCAGTTGCAGAAGCTAAACGAGAAATCAGTGAACAATGGGCAAATCATTTAGAGAAAAACGTTGAAGAGCTTCGTGCATCCAAGGAAAGGTGTTATGAAAAGTCTATAGAGTGTGTTAAGAAAATAAAAACTAGCTTCACCAACGTTGGCGCGTATTCAAGCGAGGAAAATTTCGTAAAGGGCGACCCCGAGGGCCCAATTGAATGGACCAGCCACGAAGCTGAAGCTTTTGAGGAAGTTTTGAATGGCCGCGGAGGCATATGCGCCTTTTCGGGTGCTAGGGGGGTTGCTACTATTTTGGAGAGCAGAGGCTGCGATCATGTGAAATCCTTGGCACAAACCGAGGCTGCCTTATCTTCAGAAGATATAAAAGACCCCTCGGCCGAAGCAAGCTTGGTTGGTGGTAAATTTTTCACCGACATCTGGGAAAGTGGTGGCCGGGAGATGGCTCAAGAAATTATAAGGAGAAGTGAAAAAGGTATTCACGATGCTAAAAATGTAGCAGAGGCCGCTGAGAAAAGTGCGGATCTCGAAAGGCGAATAGGTATTGACTACTAAGTTTTGACTTTATGTTGTAATTATATGATTTCGGACTTATTTACACTTTGTAACACAGCCGCACTATCTTCTCCCCCAGAGCCCGCCGGGCCATTGGCGGACCCCAACGCAAAGGGGGATGACGAAATTAGAAAAATGGCCGAAGCTATTATGGATAAGGTTGTTGATCAACTACTAAATGAAGCTACGGGAGTAGTCTTAAGAGAAGATTAGCTGCTATTGTAAAGACATTGAGAATGTAATATTTGTTGGACAGAGTGTGTAATATTTTTATAACCTTGAATGTAATATATAAGCTGCTTGTAACTCAATTCTTTACGATGCATGAAACTTTACGTACATACCGTTTTTGAGCCTTCGGCGAAAAAACACCTTCCCTTCTTTTCATGCTTCGTGAAGAATATCCATATTTTATAAAAACATCCAATCCTCGTAAAAAATATTGTGCCTCGTAAGCAATAGGTCTTTTCATTTTAGAGTTTGACGAAGGTATGCTTCTTCAATAATTATTTTGTGCCTTGGCACTGCTTCTTCGAAACAATCTCCGAAGATCAACATTGAACCCCCTTCTTGCGCCATTGATGCAATATGATGTATGATGTTATGCTATACAAATGATGTGATGATGTAATGTTATGCAAAATGATATTTGTGCCGAAGATCAGTACTGAATTTTCGCTGCAAGCCTCCCTTAGGAGCTTCTTCGCCTTCTATTTCGGCGGAATCAGCGTTTATTTTTCGCTGTAAGCCTCCCTTAGGAGCTTCTTCGCCTTCTATTTTGGCGGAATCAGCGTTTATTTTTCGCTGTAAGCCTCCCTTAGGAGCTTCTTCGCCTTCTATTTCTGCAGAATCAGCGTTTATTTTTCGCTGTAAGCTCTGCATTTCCTTTGGAACGACTTTTGAGCAGAAAACTTACGTTGCGCCCCCTTAGGAACGACTTTTTGTAACTTCGGTAACTTACACTGTGTTCCGTAGAATGACTTTTTTCTGTAATCACGAGCTCTTAAGACCGAGCTTTCGTGCTTCGGCAATTTTTCTGACGCCATAAATCTATGGAGAAGATATATTTTCATTATGGTAAAAACGAAGCTATTACAAGAAATTGAGAATGAGAAGAAAAACTTAAGCTTTAATGATTGTCCCTTATTTAAACGAAAAATGAAAACGAATGCAAAAAGCCGAGGTAGGATATCCTCTAGTGGATGTGCTTCGACTCTGGCACAGTACTGTTGACTGTGCGAGCTTCGGACTACTCTCTGAAGTCTCGTTGCTGATGAGAGTGCTGGTTCCCTTCTGGCTGCTGGCCTCGTTGCATTGGTGGTGGAGGTGGGGGCTATTGCCAAGACGCTTGAGGTTGGCTTGTCGAAGCAACAGAAGCTGCAGGATGGTTACCCACATATTCTGGAATGTATGGTGAGTGATATGAAGCAGTATGCATAACTTGCTTCGGCTGGCTCTGTTGGGCTGCAGCTTCTGCTATCTCTTTCTGTTTCTGGATGGTGACATGGCACATCCTGGTAGTATGGCCCTTGTTCTCACCGCAGAATAAGCAATAAATTTTCCTGGGCTGGTCCCCAAATCTTCCTCTGAAGCCCCTGGCGCCTCTACCCCTTGGAGCTGGCGGCCGAAGATAGCTCTATTGTTGCCCCGAAGCCTGAGAGGAGTATTGTGGCCGCTGTTGCTGACTTCCTCTGTCATCATTTTGAGTGGAATGGATTGATCTTACATGTCTTGGGTGGATTCTCCCTCCGAAGCCCCTGGTCATTTCGGAGAACCTATAAGCTTCCTCTCTTCTTTGACGAAAATCATTATCAGCGTGGATGTATTCATCCATCTTTTGGAGCAGCTTTTCCAGGGTCTGAGGGGGTTTCCTGGCGAAGTATTGGGCCGTAGGTCCTGGCCGAAGCCCCTTGATCATGGCCTCAATTACAATTTCATTGGGCACCGTTGGTGCCTGTGCCCTTAGACGCAAGAACCTTCGGACATACGCCTGAAGGTATTCTTCGTGATCCTGGGTGCACTGGAATAAAGCTTGAGCGGTGACCGGCTTCGTTTGAAACCCTTGGAAACTGGTAATCAGCATGTCCTTCAGCTTCTTCCATGACGTGATTGTTCCTAGCCGAAGAGAGGAGTACCATGTTTGTGCAACATTCTTGACAGTCATGACGAAAGACTTCGCCATGACTGCAGTATTGCCACTGTACGAAGATATGGTTGCTTCGTAGCTCATCAAAAACTGCTTCGGGTCTGAGTGTCCGTCGTACATGGGAAGCTGAGGTGGCTTTAAGACGGGGGCCAAGGTGTAGCCTGCAGTTCTGCTGACAGAGGAGAAGCATCATCAAAAGCAAAATTTCCATGATGGAAATCCTCATACCAGTCATCCTCGTTGAAGAAGCCCTCTTGATGAAGCTCTCTGTGCTGAGGCCTTCGGTTCTGCTCATCTTGAGCTAGATGACGAACTTCTTCAGAAGCTTCATCTATCTGCCTTTGCAGATCAGCTAGCCGAGCCATCTTTTCCTTCTTCCTTTGTACTTGCTGATGGAGCATCTCCATGTTCCTGATCTCTTGGTCCAAGTCGTCCTCCTGAGGCGTTGGACTGGTGGCCTTCCTCTTCTAGCTTCGGGCCTCTCGGAGAGAAAGGGTCTCCTGGTTCGGGTCCAGCGGCTGCAGAGCTGTAGCCCCTGTCGCTGAAGCTTTCTTTGGCGGCATGACGAAGGTCGATGCTTGCCGAAGGTGTTCGAAACTCAAAAAGTGGAAGTGAGTTCACCGGTGGTGGGCGCCAATGTTGGGGACTTGTTCTCAAATGCTAAGAATTAAGAACAAGGCAACACAGAAAACGTTTAAACGTTAAAGTCCTTCGTCCTTCGAAGCATTATTTCCCTTGAGATATAATGATCTTCGGACGAAGGTTATGAAGGACATACCTTCATAAACATTACATATCATAATGAAAAGGGAATTACATGGAATATAAAATATAACATGAATAGTTATGTATCATTATCAACTCATTTTTATTTTATTGCTATAAAAGAATAGAAATGATGTTGAGTTACAAATATACCTTTGACTTGAAAGAAGGTAAAAGTACAAGCGTGATGCAAGAGTAAATGCCAAGTCAGCGTGAACAGTACGGGAGTACTGTTCACCTATTTATAGGCACAGGTCGCAGCCCATGTAAAATTACATTCAGACCCTTTGCTTTTGATAATAACTCTATAGTAATCTATCAGGGTCTAAATAGTCTTTTCCTCTTCAAGTCGATTTCCTCCTTTCTGCCATCCTACCGAAGCTTCCTTGCACACAACTTCGTCTCTGTTCCATCCTTCGTTCTCTTTGTGTTTCTTCATCCAGCAATTTTGACTTGTCCGAAGGGTTCGTGTCCGAAGGTACCTGCTCATGTATTATACTCCAGAAACATTGTCAAATCATGTTTTTGAGGACCTTCGGAAGCCGAAGGCCCCCAACAGCTACAAACCCTGTCTTTCTCAAAATGAACATTTGTTAGAGCATCTCCAAGAGCTCTCCATAAAACGACTCCTCAAAATCAGTTTTAAGGGACATCTAAATAATAAGTGGGGTTAGATTTTAATCCTTTCTCCAACAGATTCCTTAAAGCAGCAGTTTGTTTCTGGGGAGCCCAAAAAACCCCTCATTTATAGCTACAAATGAGGGAGTTTTAAGGGCTATGAAAAAGTTGGGAGCGCTTTAGGGGAACTGTTGGAGACATGTTTTTATGTTTTTCCCAAAAAAATAGATTTAGGGGAGACTTCTGGGGAGCTTTTGGAGATGCTCTTAGTCCCAAAATATGCTCTCCCTTTAGAAGCTTATGAAGATTCTTCATCCCAATATGGGCTAGTCGGCGATGCCAGAGCCAACCCATGTTAGCCTTAGCAATTAAGCAAGTGTCGAGTTCAGCTCTATTAAAATCAACTAAGTATAGCTGACCCTCTAACACTCCCTTAAATGCTACTGAATCATCACTTCTTTGAAAGACAGTAACACCTATATCCGTAAAAAGACAATTGTAGCCCATTTTACATAATTGAGAAACTGAAAGCAAGTTATAGTCTAAAGAATCTACAAGAAAAACATTGAAAATAGAATGGTCAGGAAATATAGCAAATTTATCAAGTCCTTTGACCAAACCTTGATTTCCATCCCCGAATGTGATAGCTCTTTGGGGCTCATGGTTTTTCTCATAGGAGGAGAACATCCTTTTCTCCCCAGTCATGTGGTTTGTGCACCCGCTATCAATTATCCAACTTGAGCCCCCGGATGCATAAACCTACAAAACAAATTTAGGCCTTGTTCTTAGGTACCCAAACGGTTTTGGGTCCTTTGACATTAGAAAAAAAGCACCTTGGGTACCCAAACACAAGTTTTTGACCCCTTATGTTTGCCCCCAACATATTTGGCAACTACTTTGCCTGATTTGTTAGTTAAAACATATGATGCATCAAAAGTCTTAAATGAAATGTTATGATCATTTGATGCAATAGGAGATTTCTTTTTAGGCATTTTAACATGGGTAGAACGCCTAGAGCTAGAAGCCTCATTCTTATAAATAAAAGCATGGTGAGAAACATAATGAGTCTTCTTAGCATGAATTCTCCTAATCTTATCCTCAGGATAACCAGCAGGATGTAAGATATAGCCCTCGTTATCCTGAGGCATGGGAGCCTTGCCCTTAAAAAAATTAGACAATCTTTTAGGGGCATTGAGTTTGACATTGCCTCCCAGGAAGCCAATGTCATCCTTAATGCCAGGGCGTTTCCCACTATAAAGCATACTACGAGCAAATTTACATTTTTCATTCTCTAATTCATGCTCGACAATTTTAGCATCTAATTTTGCTATATGATCATTTTGTTGTTTAATCATAGCAATGTGATCATGGATAGCATCAACATTAACATCTCTACATCTAGTGCAAATAGAGACATGACTAATAGTAGATGTAGAGGGTTTGCAAGCATTTAATTCATCAATCTTAGCATGTAAAATAGTATTCTCATCTCTAAGATTGGAAATAGAAATATTGTAAACATTTAAATCTTGAGCCTTAGCAATTAATTTTTCATTCTCAATTTTAAGGCTAGAGAGTGATGCATTCAACTTGTCAATCTTAGCAATCAAACTAGTATTATCATTTCTAAGAATAATAATTGAATCATCACAAACATCTAACTTCTCAACCTTAGCAATTAATTTTGTATTTTCATTTCTAAGGTTTGAGATAATATCAGGGCAAGTGCTTAGCTCACTAGTTAGTTTTTCACATTTCTCTACTTCTTGAGCATAAGCATTTTTAACCTTAACATGCTTCTTATTTCTTTAATTAGGAAGTCCTCTTGGCTATCCAAGAGTTCATCCTTCTCATGAATAGCTCCTATCAATTCATTTAATTTTTCCTTTTGTTGCATGTTTAGGTTGGCAAAAAGAGCAAGTAAGTTATCCTCATCATCACTTGAGTTATCCTCATCACTAGATGTTGCATATTTAGTGGAGGCTCTAGATTTTACCTTCTTTTTGCCGTCCTTTGCCATGAGGCACTTGTGGCCGACGTTGGGGAAGACCCTTGTTGACGATGATATTTGCGGCATCCTCGTCGGAGGAGGAGTCGGTGGAGCTCTCATCGGAGTCCCACTCCCGACAAACATGGGCATCGCCGCCCTTCTTCTTGTAATACTTCTTCTTTTCCTTCCTTCTTCCCTTCTTGTCGTTGCCCCTGTCACTATCACTTGATAATGGACATTTAGCAATGAAATGACCGGGCTTACCACACTTGTAGCAAACTTTCTTGGAACAGGGCTTGTAATCTCCCCCCTTCCTTTGCTTGAGGATTTGGCCAAAGCTTTTGATGATTAAAGCCATCTTCTCATTGTCGAGCTTGGAGGCGTCGATGGGAAGCCTACTCGATGTAGACTCTTCCTTCTTCTCCTCCGTCGCTTTGAAGGCGACGAGTTGTACCTCGGTGTGGAGGTGGCGCCTCGCTCGATGATTTGTTTGGAGCCTTTGATCATTAACTCAAAGCTCACAAACTTTCCTATCACTTCCTCGGGAGACATTAGTTTATATCTAGGATCGCCACAAATTAATTGAACTTGTGTAGGGTTAATAAAAATGAGTGATCTAAGAATAACCTTGACCATTTCATGGTCATCCCATTTAGTGCTCCCGAGGTTGCGCACTTGGTTCACCAAGGTCATCCCATTTTGTGCTCCCGAGTTTGCGCACATGGCTTGTGGCTCCTCTCCTTGGTTGAGCATAAATCGACCGAGCTCCCCGTCGATCGTATCCCGCTTGGTGATCTTGGTCACCTCATCTCCTTCGTGCGCGGTCTTGAGTACATCCCAAATTTCTTTGGCACTCTTCAACCCTTGCACCTTATTATACTCCTCTCGACTTAGAGAGTCGAGGAGTATAGTAGTGGCTTGGGAGTTGAAGTGCCGGATTTGGGCTACCTCGTCCGAGTCATAGCCTTCATCCCCCACGGATGGTTCCTGCGCACCAAACTCAACAATATCCCAAATGCTAGCGTGGAGTGAGGTTAGATGGTTCCTCATTTTATCACTCCACATACAATAATCTTCACCATTAAAAACCGGTGGTTTGCCTAGTGGGACGAAAAGTAAAGGAGTGTGTTTGGAAATGCGAGGATAGCGTAAGGGGATCTTACTAAACTTCTTGCGCTCATGGCGCTTAGAAGTGACGGACGGCGTGTCGGAGCCAGAGGTGGAAGGCGACGAAGAGTCGGTCTCGTAGTAGACCACTTTCTTCATTTTCTTCTTCTTGTCGCCACTCCGGTGTGACTTGACGCGGGGAGGTGATTCCTCCCTTTTGTTGTCGGACTCTCCCGATGGAGCTTTCCCATGGCTTGTGGCGAGCTTCTCGCCGGTCACCATCTCCTTCTTGGCGTGAGCTCCCGACATCACTTCGAGTAGTTAGGCTCTAATGAAGTACCGGGCTCCGATACCCATTGAAAGTCGCCTAGAGGGGGGTGAATAGGCAAATCTGAAATTTATAAAGTTTAAGCACAACTACAAGTCGGGGTTAGTGTTAGAAATATAATCGAGTCCGAAAGAGAGGGCGAAAAACAAATCACAAGCAAATAGCGAGAGTGAGACGATGATTTGTATTACCGAGGTTCGGTTCTTGCAAACCTACTCCCCGTTGAGGTGGTCACAAAGACCGGGTCTCTTTCAACCCTTTCCCTCTCTCAAACGGTCACTTAGACCGAGTGAGCTTCTCTTCTCAATCAATTGGGACACTTAGTCCCCACAAGGACCACCACACAATTGGTGTCTCTTGCTTTGATTACAAAGAACTTGGGAACAAGAAATGGGGAAGAAGAAAAGCGATCCAAGCGCAAGAGCTCAAAGGAACACGACAAAACTCTCTCTTCTAGTCACTATTGCTTTGAGTGGAATTGGGACTTGGAGAGATTTTGATTCACTCTAACTGTGTCTTGTATTGAATGCACTAGCTCTTGTATTGAATGTGTTGGCTGAAAACTTGGATGCCTTGAAGTGTGGTGGTTGGGGGTATTTATAGCCCCAACCACCAATGTGGCAGTTGGGGAAGGCTGCTGTCGACGGGCGCACCGGACAGTCCGGTGCGCCACCGGACACTGTCCGGTGCACCAGCCACGTCACCAAACCGTTAGGGTTCGACCGTTGGAGCTCTGACAAGTGGGGCCACCGGACAGTCCAGTGGTGCACCGGACAGGTCCTGTTCAATGTCCGGTGCGCTATCTGCGCCTGCTCTGACTTCTGCGCGCTGTCCACGCACTGTAGCTCACTGTTCACCTTTTGCAGACGACCGTTGGCGCTGTAGCCGTTACTCCACTTGGCACACCGGACAGTCCAGTGAATTATAGCGGAGAGGCAATCCCAGAAACCTGAAGGTGGCAAGTTCGGAGTTGATCTCCCTGGTGCACCGGACACTGTCCGGTGGCACACCGAACAATCCGGTGCGCCAGACCAGGGCAGCCTTCGGTTGTCTTTTGCTGTTTTTATTTGAATCCTTTCTTGGACTTTTTATTGGTTTGTGTTGAACCTTTGGCACCTGTAGAACTTATAATCTAGAGCAAACTAGTTAGTCCAATTATTTGTGTTGGGCAATTCAACCACCAAAATCATTTAGGAAAAGGTTTGACCCTATTTCCCTTTCACAACCCCAAAGTTGAGCCTAGCAATATCCAGAGTCCCATTAAAAAAAATCTTTGAACAGATTCTAGAGATCAAGCTTAATGACCTTCCAAAAATCTTGAAAAAACGGTAGGGAGGCCATCAGGGCCAGGGGCACTGTTATGCTTTAAAGAGAACACCACATTTTTATCTCATCTAAAGAAAAAAGGGGCAGTGAGAAGGATCCTATCCTCCTCATCCAACATTTTCATTGACAGGTTCTTCATATTAATATTAGAAGAAGAAGAGGGACCAAAAAGATCTTTATAGAAAGCAGTGGCAAACTGATTAATACCACCCTCATCATCAACAGTCAATCTCTCATGCAGAAGAGAAAGAATTTTGACACTTCTTTTCCTCCCTTTTGCAATGAGCTAAAAATATCTGGTATTTTCAGCACCCTCATTAATGAATCTTTCTCTAGCAATTTGTTTTCTCTTAATCCCTTCTCCAGCCACCATATTTTTCAAATTTCACTACATATCAAGTTTTTCTAGCCTCTCAGAATCTGAGATGCCTGCATATTCATTTCTCTTTTCAAGAATCGCAATCTTATCCATAAGGTCTTTCTTTAGCTTCTTATACTTCCCTTCAACATTAATATTCCAACCTTTCAACATTTTCTTCAATCTTTTTGTTTTTTTTTCTATGTATCGATGCTCTTTCTGCTTCTCACTTGAAGAGACCAGCTTTCCCAGACTTTCTGTTTAAAATCAGGTCTGAGCTTTCAACATAGTTCATGCCTAAAGTCTCTCCTCATAGAGGTAACAGAATCAGTTCTAAGACACAGGGAAACATGATCAGAAAAAGTCCTATTTTGCCCAGAGACAGTAATGAAAGTCGCCTAGAGGGGGGGTGAATAGGTAAATCTGAAATTTATAAACTTTAAGCACAACTACAAGTCAGGGTTAGCGTTAGAAATAAAGTCGAGTCCAAAAGAGAGGGTGAAAACAAATCAACCAAAGAAATAGAGCGGATGACACGGTGATTCATTTTGCCGAGGTTCGGTTCTTACAAACCTACTCCCCATTGAGGTGGTCACAAAGACCGGGTCTCTTTCAACCCTTTCCCTCTCTCCACCGATCACAAAGACCGGCGAGCTTTTCTCCTCAATCAAATGGGTCACTTAGACCCCACAAGGACCACCACAACTTGGTGTCTCTTGATTTGATTACAAGTCACTTGAGAATAATAATGGGAAGGAAGAAAGCACGATTGCAAAAGCCAAGCAACAAGAGTGACAAATATCACACGGATCACTCTCTCTCTCTCTCTCAAGTCGCTAATCACTAATGATCACTTGTCTCAATTGTGGAACTTGGAGAGATTGGAGGCTTTGATTGTGTCTTTGAATGGAGTGCAAGCTCTTGTATTGAATGTAGAGGTTTGGAATGCTTGGATCAATTGAATGGAGGTGGTTGGGGTTGTATTTATAGCCACCAACCACTTCCTAGCCGTTGCTCCAATTCTGCCAACCGCGGACGGTCCGCGCCCTTGGTCCGGACGGCCCACCCCTTCACATCAACGGCTGAAAACGCAACGGTCAGCAGTAACGGCTACATCAATGGTTATATTGCATTTAATGCGTCGTTAGATGTCAGATAAAGGCAGTCACGGACGGTCCGGTCGTGCACCCCGGACGGTCCGCGAGGACGCTATAATTCATTTTACCGAAATCGACACCTTTAGGTTTTTCGGTTCCTCACCTACCGGACGGTCCGCGCCTGAGGCCGGACGGTCCGCGCGTGGTCTCGGACGGTCCTTGCTTTCCCTCCGGACGGTTCGTAGTGTAGACATGGGTTTTTGCATTGGTTCTGTCCGAGGGTCATCCTGGTGTCACGGACGGTCCGCCGCAAGGGCCCAGATGGTCCACGCTTAGTCTGTTTTTCCAAAAAGCTTCTCCTGTCTAGAATAATCTACGGTATTCCAGACAGTCGATTTAGAATAGTTGTAGATGAACCTTTGGCACCTGTAGAACATATAATCTAGAGCAAACTAGTTAGTCCAATTATTTGTGTTGGACAATTCAACCACCAAAATCATTTAGGAAAAAGGTTTGACCCTATTTCCCTTTCAATCTCCTCCTTTTTGGTGATTGATGTCAACACAAATCAAAGCAAATATATAAGTGCAGAATTGAACTAGTTTGCATAAGGTAAGTGCAAAGGTTGCTTGGAATTAAACCAATTTACATTTTCATAAGATATGCATGGATTGCTTTCTTCATTTTAACATTTTGGACCATACTTGCACCACTTGTTTTGTTTTTGCAAAAACTTTTGGAAATTCTTTTCAAAGTCTTTTTGAAAATAGTCAAAGGTATATGAATAAGATTTCGAGAAGTATTTTTAAAGATTTGACATTTTCTCCCCTATTTCAAATGCTTTTCCTTTGACTAAACAAATCCCCCCTCAATGAAATTCTCCTCTTAGTGTTCAAGAGGGTTTTAGATACCAATTGAAAACAATATTTAAAATTTAGACTTGTTTCGAGTTTTTTTTTGAAATTGGCGTGGTGGTGCGGTCCTTTTGCTTTGGGCTAATACTCTCTCCCCCTTTGGCATTAATCGCCAAAAACGGAGTCTTTAGAGCCCTTTTCAACCTCTCTCCTCCTTTGGCAAATAATATATGAATGAAGGATTATACCAAAGTTGAAGAGCGATGCGGAGTGACAGCGAAGGAGAAAAATACGATGGAGTGGAGTGGAAGCCTTGCCTTCGCCGAAGACTCCATTTCCCTTTCAATCTATGACTTAGCATGAAATACACTTGAAAACCACATTAGTCATAGCAAATGAAAGAGAGATGATCAAAGGTACATAAGTGAGCTATGTGTGCAAAATATCAATCAAAATTCCTAGAATCAAGAATGTTTAGCTCATGCCTAAGTTTGGTAAAAGTTTTCTCATCTAATGGCTTGATAAAGATATCGACTAATTGTTCTTTGGTGCTCACATAGGCTATCTCGATATCCCCCATTTGTTGGTGATCCCTCAAAAAGTGATACCGAATGGCTATGTGTTTAGTACGGTTGTGCTCAACGGGATTATCCGCCATGCGGATTGCACTCTCATTATCACATAGGAGAGGGACTTTGGTTAATTTGTAACCACAGTCCCTAAGGGTTTGCCTCATCCAAAGTAATTGCGCGCAACAATGGCCTGCGGCAATGTACTCGGCTTCGGCGGTTGAAAGAGCTACTGAATTATGTTTCTTTGAAGCCCAAGACACCAGGGATCTTCCCAAGAACTGACAAGTCCCCTATGTGCTCTTTCTATCAATTTTACACCTTGCCCAATCAGCATCTGAATAACCTATTAAATCAAAAGTGGATCCCTTGGGGTTCCAAAGACCAAACTTAGGTGTATGAACTAAATATCTCAAGATTCGTTTCACGGCCCTAAGGTGAACTTCCTTAGGATCGACTTGGAATCTTGCGCACATGCATACGGAAAGCATAATATCCAGTCGAGATGCACATAAATAGAGTAAAGATCCTATCATCGACCGGTATACCTTTTGATCTACGGATTTACCTCCCGTATCGAGGTCGAGATGCCCATTGGTTCCCATGGGTGTCTTGATGGGCTTGGCATCCTTCATTCCAAACTTGGTGAGTATGTCTTGAGTGTACTTCGTTTGGCTGATGAAGGTGCCCTCTTGGAGTTGCTTGACTTGAAATCCTAGAAAATACTTCAACTCCCCCATCATAGACATCTCGAATTTTTGAATCATGATCCTACTAAACTCCTCACAAGTAGATTTGTTAGTAGACCCAAATATGATATCATCAACATAAATTTGGCATACAAATAAATCATTTGCAATGGTTTTAGTAAAGAGAGTAGGATCGACTTTGCCGACTTTGAAGCCGTTAGCGATAAGGAAATCTCTTAGGCATTCATACCATGCTCTTGGGGCTTGCTTGAGCCCACAAAGCGCCTTAGAGAGTTTATACACATGGTTAGAGTACTCACTATCTTCAAAGCTGGGAGGTTGCTCAACATAGACCTCTTCCTTGATTGGTCCATTGAGGAAGGCACTTTTCACGTTCATTTGATAGAGCTTAAAGCCATGGTAAGTAGCATAGGCAAGTAATATACGAATTGACTCGAGCCTAGCTACGGGTGCATAGGTTTCACCGAAATCCAAACCTTCGACTTGTGAATATCCTTTGGCTACAAGTCGGGCTTTGTTCCTTGTCACCACACCATGCTCATCTTGCTTGTTGTGGAAGACCCACTTGGTTCCTACAACATTTTGATTAGGACATGTAACAAGATGCCATACCTCATTCCTCGTGAAGTTGTAGAGTTCTTCTTACATTGCCAACTCCCAATCTGAATCCCTTAATGCGTCTTCCACCTTGTATGGCTCAATAGAAGACACAAAGGAGTAATGTTCACAAAAATGAGCGACACGAGATTGAGTGGTTACCCCCTTATGAATATCGCCGATGATGGAGTTCACGGGGTGATCTCTTTGTATCGCCTGGTGGACTCTTGGGTGAGGCGGTCTTGGACCCTCATCATCTTCCTTGTCTTGATCGTTGGCATCTCCCCCTTGATCATTGTCCTCCTCATGAGGTGGCTCTTCTTGATCTTCATTTTCATCATCTTGAGCTTGATCCTCATCTTGAGTTGGTGGAGATGCTTGAACGGAAGATGACGGTTGATCTTGTGCTTGTGGGGCTCTTCGGATTCCTTAGGGCACACATCCCTAATGGACATGTTCCTTAGCGCGACGCATGGAGCCTCTTCATCATCTAGCTCATCAAGATCAACTTGCTCTACTTGAGAGCCGTTAGTCTCATCAAACACAATGTCACAAGAAACTTCAACTAGTCCAGTGGACTTGTTAAAGACTCTATATGCCCTTGTGTTTGAGTCATAACCAAGTAAAAAGCCTTCTACAACCTTAGGAGCAAATTTTGATTTTCTACCTCTTTTAACAAGAATAAAACATTTGCTACCAAAAACTCTAAAATATGAAACATTGGGCTTTTTACCGGTGAGGAGTTCATAGGATGTGTTCTTGAGGATTCAGTGAAGGTAGAGACGGTTGATGGCGTAGCAAGCGGTGTTGATTGCTTCCGCCCAAAACCGGTTCGAAGTTTTGTACTCATCAAGCATGGTCCTCGCCATGTCAAGTAGAGTTCTATTCTTCCTCTCCACTACACCATTTTGTTGTGGCGTGTAGGGAGAAGAGAACTCATGCTTGATGCCCTCATCCTCAAGAAAGCCTTCAATTTTTGAGTTCTTGAACTCCGTTCCATTGTCGCTTCTAATCTTTTTGATCCTTAAGCCGAACTCATTTTGAGCCCATCTCAAGAATCCTTTTAAGGTCTCTTGGGCTTGTGATTTTTCCTGCAAAAAGAACACCCAAGTGAAGCAAAAATAATCATCCACAATAACTAGACAGTACTTACTCCCACCGATGCTTATGTAAGCTATCGGACCGAATAAATCCATGTGGAGTAGCTCAAGCGGACTGTCAGTCGTCATGATGTTCTTGTGTGGATGGTGGGCACCAACTTGCTTCCCAGCTTGACATGCACTGCAAATCCTATCTTTCTCAAAATGAACATTTGTTAGTTCCAAAATGTGCTCTCCCTTTAGAAGCTTGTGAAGATTCTTCATTCCAACATGGGCTAGTCGGCGATGCCAAAGCCAACCCATATTAGTCTTAGCAATTAAGCAAGTATCGAGTTCAGCTCTATTAAAATGAACTAAGTATAGCTGACCCTCTAATACTCCCTTAAATGCTACTGAATCATCACTTCTTCTAAAGACAGTAACACCTAAATCTGTAAAAAGACAGTTGTAGCCCATTTTGCATAATTGAGAAACTGAAAGCAAGTTATAGTCTAAAGAATCTACAAGAAAAATATTGAAAATGGAATGGTCAGGTGATATAGCAATTTTACCAAGTCTTTTGACCAAACCTTGATTTCCATCCCCGAATGTGATAGCTCTTTGGGGATCATGGTTTTTCTCATAGGAGGAGAACATTCTTTTCTCCCCAGTCATGTGGTTTGTGCACCCGCTATCAATTATCCAACTTGAGCCCCCGGATGCATAAACCTACAAAACAAATTTAGGCCTTTTTTCTTAGGTACCCAAACGGTCTTGGGTCCTTTCACATTAGAAACAAGCACCTTGGGTACCTAAACACAAGTCTTTGAGCCCTTGTGTTTGGCCCCAACATATTTGGCAACTACTTTGCCTGATTTGTTAGTTAAAACATATGAAGCATCAAAAGTCTTAAATGAAACAATAGGCTCATTTGATGCAATAGGATATTTCTTTTTAGGCAATTTAACATGAGTGGATTGCCTAGAACTAGATGCCTCACTCTTATACATAAAAGCATGATGAGAGCCAGAGTGAGACTTCCTAGAATGAATTCTCCTAATTTTGTGCTCGGGATAACCAGCAGGATATAAAATGTAATCCTCGTTATCCTGAGGCATGGGAGCCTCGCCCTTAACAAAATTAGACAATCTTTTAGGGGCATTGAGCTTGACATTGCATCCCTATTGGAAGCCAATGCCATCCTTAATGCCAGGACGTCTCCCACTATAAAGCATACTACGAGCAAATTTAAAATTTTCATTCTCTAATTCATGCTCGGCAATTTTAGCATCTAATTTTTCTATATGATCATTTTGTTGTTTAATCATAGCAATGTGATCATGGATAGCATCAACACTAACATCTCTACATCGAGTACAAATAGAGACATGACTAACAGTAGATGTAGAGGGTTTGCAAGCATTTAATTCATCAATCTTAGCATGTAAAATAGCATTCTCATCTCTAAGATTGGAAATAGAAATATTGCAAACATTTAAGTCTTTAGCCTTAGCAATTAACTTTTCATTCTCAATTTTAAGGCTAGAGAGTGATTCATTCAACTTGTCAATTTTGGCAATCAAACTAGCATTATCATTTTTAAGTTTGACAAGAGAATCACGACAAACATTTAGCTTCTCAACCTTAGCAATTAATTTAGCATTCTCATTTCTAAGGTTGGAAATAGTGTCATGGCAAGTGCTTAGCTCACTAGTCAATTTTTCACACTTTTCTACTTCCTGAGCATAAGCATTTTTAACCTTAACATGCTTCTTATTTTCCTTAATAAGGAAGTCCTCTTGGATATCCAAGAGTTCATCCTTCTCATGAATAGCACCTATTAATTCATTTAATTTTTCCTTTTGTTGCATGTTTAGGTTGGCAAAAAGAGTAAGTAAATTATCCTCATCATCACTAGAGTTCTCCTCATCACTAGATGTTGCATATTTAGTGGAGGCTCTAGATTTTACCTTCTTTTTCCCATCCTTTTCCATGAGGCACTTGTGGCCGACGTTTGGGAAGAGGAGACCTTTGTTGACGGTGATGTTTGCAGCGTCCTCGTCGAAGGAGGAGTCGGTGGAGCTCTCATCGGTGTCCCACTCTCGACAAACGTAGGCATCGCCGCCCTTCTTCTTGTAGTACCTCTTCTTCTCCTTCCTTCTTCCCTTCTTGTCGTCGCCCCTGTCACTATCACTTGATAATGGACATTTAGCAATGAAATAATCGAGCTTACCACACTTATAGCAAACTTTCTTGGAGCGGGGCTTGTAGTCCTTCCCCCTCCTTTGCTTGAGGATTTGGCGGAAACTTTTGATGATGAGCGCCATCTCCTCATTGTCGAGCTTGGAGGCGTCAATGGGGAGCCTACTTGACATAGACTCTTCTTTCTTATCCTCCGTTGCTTTGAAGGCAACGGGTTGTACCTCGGGTGTGGAGGTGGCGCCTTGCTCGATGATTTATTTGGAGCCTTTGATCATCAACTCAAAGCTCACAAACTTTCCTATAACTTCCTTGGGAGACATTAGTTTATATCTAGGATCACCATGAATTAATTGTACTTGAGTAGGATTAAGAAAAACGAGTGATCTAAGAATAACCTTGACCATTTCATGGTCATCCCATTTTGTGCTCCCGAGGTTGTGCACTTGATTCACCAAGGTCTTGAGCCGGTTGTACATGGCTTGTGGCTCCTCTCCTTGGTTGAGCATGAACCGACCGAGCTCCCCCTCGATTGTTTCTATCTTGGTGATCTTGGTCACCTCGTCTCCTTCATGCGCGGTCTTTAGTACGTCCCAAATCTCTTTGGCACTTTTCAACCCTTGCACCTTATTATACTCCTCTCGAGTTAGAGAGGTGAGGAGTATAGTAGTTGCTTGGGAATTGAAGTGTTGGATTTGGGCGACTTCGTCCGCATCATAATCTTCATCCCCCACGGATGGTACCTTGCTCCAAATTCAACAATGTCCCATATGCTTGTGTGGAGTGAGGTTAGGTGATATTTCATCATTTCACTCCACCTAGAATAATCTTCACCATTAAAAGCCGGTGGTTTTCCTAATGGGACGGAAAGTAAAGGAGTATGTTTAGAAATGCGAGGATAGCATAGGGGGATCTTACTAAACTTCTTGCGCTCATGGCGCTTAGAAGTGACGGACGGCGTGTCGGAACCGGAGGTAGAAGGTGATGAAGAATCGGTCTCGTAGTAGACCACTTTTTTCATTTTCTTCTTCTTGTCGCAACTCCAGTGTGACTTGACGCGGGGAGGTGATTCCTCCCTTTTCTTGTTGCCGGACTCCTTTGATGGAGCCTTCCCGTGGCTTGTGGCGGGCTTCTCGCCGGTCACCATCTTCTTCTTGGCGTGATCTCCCAACATCACTTCGAACGGTTAGGTTCTAATGAAGTACCAGGCTTTGATACCAATTGAAAGTCGCCTAGAGGGGGGTGAATAGGCAAATCTGAAATTTATAAACTTTAAGCACAACTACAAGCCGGGGTTAGCGTTAGAAATAAAGTCGAGTCCAAAAGAGAGGGTGAAAACAAATCAACCAAAGAAATAGAACGGATGACACAGTGATTTGTTTTACCGAGGTTCGGTTCTTGCAAACCTACTCCCCGTTGAGGTGGTCACAAAGACCGGGTCTCTTTCAACCATTTCCCTCTCTCCACCGATCACAAAGACCAGTGAGCTTTTCTCCTCAATCAAATGGGTCACTTAGACCCCACAAGGACCACCACAACTTGGTGTCTCTTGCTTTGATTACAAGTCACTTGAGAATAAGAATGGGAAGGAAGAAAGCACGACTGCAAAAGCCAAGCAACAAGAGCGACCAATATCACACGGATCACTCTCTCTCTCAAGTCGCTAATCACTAATGATCACTTGTCTCAATTGTGGAACTTGGAGAGATTGGAGGCTTTGATTGTGTCTTTGAATGGAGTGCAAGCTCTTGTATTGAATGTAGAGGTTTGGAATGCTTGGATCAATTGAATGGAGGTGGTTGGGGTTGTATTTATAGCCACCAACCACTTCCTAGCCGTTGCTCCAATTCTGCCAACCACAGACGGTCTGCGCCCCTGGTCCGGACGGTCCGGCCCTGCACATCAACGACTGAAAACGCAACGGTCAGCAGTAACGGCTATATCAACGGCTATATTGCATTTAATGCGTCGTCAGATGTCAGATAAAGGCAGTTGCAGACGGTCCGGTCGTGCACCCCGAACGGTCCACGAGGACGCTATAATTCATTTTACCGAACCCATCACCTTCGGGGTTTTCGGTTCCTCACCTACCGGACGGTCCGCGCCTGAGGCCAGACGGTCCGCGCGTGGTCTCGGACGATCCTTGCTTTCCCTCCGGACGGTTCGTAGTGTAGACATGGGTTTTTGCATTGGTTCTGTCCGAGGGTCATCCTGGTGTCGTGGACAGTCCGCCGCAAGGGCCCAGACGGTCCGCGCTTAGTCTGTTTTTCCAAAAAGCTTCTCCTTTCCGGAATAATCTACGGTATTCCGGACAACCGATTTAGAATAGTTGTAGATGAACCTTTGGCACCTGTAGAACATATAATCTAGAGCAAACTAGTTAGTCCAATTATTTGTGTTGGGCAATTCAACCACCAAAATCATTTAGGAAAAAGGTTTGACCCTATTTCCCTTTCAAGTAACATTTTTGTACTGTAAATCCCATTCTGGGCTAGTAAGGAATCTATCCAACTTTTCATAGGTGGGGGATGTCTGTTATTGGACCAAGTATATAATCTATTCATCAAGTCTAACTCTATCATTCTATGTAAGTCAATGATAGAATTGAACAGGGTGCTCCATTTATTCGTCCCCCTAGGTTTATTCTTGTCCTCATCTTTCCTTAGGATATTAAAATCACCTCCAACCAACATGGGATGTTTGCATCTAGAACATGCTAATAGCACTTGCTGCGAATCATGATCTACTCATCCATGAAATGGATGTGAAGACAGCTTTCCTTATTAGTGAGCTTGACGAGGAGATCTATATGAAGCAGCCAGAGGGATTTGTGATGCATGGACAGGAGAACATGGTGTGTAGACTAAGGAAATCCTTATATAGCCTCAAGCAGGCGCCAAAGCAATGGCATGAGAAGTTCGATAGAACTCTGACGTCAGCGGGCTTTGTGGTAAACGAAGCTGACACTTGTGTGTACTATCAGTTTGTTGGTGGTAAGGGAGTAATATTGTGCTTGTATGTGGATGACATACTAATCTTCGGGACTAGTATTGATGTGATAAATGACGTGAAATCATTTTTATCTCAAAATTTTGATATGAAGGATTGGGGAGAGGAAGATGTTATATTAAACATAAAACTAATGAAGGGTGAGAATGGGATTATTCTGAAACAATCTCATTATGTGGAGAACATTCTAAACCGCTTTGGGTATTCTGACTCCAAAGATTCTCCAACACCTTTTGATCCTAGTCTAACACTTCGCAAGAATAGAGGATAAGGAATTAATCAGTTGAAATACTCCCAAATTATTGGTTCCCTCATGTACCTTGTTGGTGCAACCAGGCCTGATATCTCGTTTGCTGTGAGCAAATTGAGCAGATTCACTTCTAATACAGGAAGCGATCACTGGTGTGCACTAGAACGTGTAATGAGATACTTGAGAGGTACTTCTGCGTATGGACTTCACTATACTGGGTATCCTGTTGTACTTGAACGGTATAGTGATTCCAACTAGATCTCAGATGCCGCTGAGATCAAGGCCACAACTGGATATATATTCACAATTGGTGGGGCTACAGTTTCTTGGAGGTCTCGTAAGCAGACTATCTTAACGAAGTCTACTATGGAGGCAGAACTTGTAGCACTTGAGTCAGCCACTACTGAGGTAGAGTGGTTGAAAGAGCTCTTGATGGACTTGCCAATGGTTGATAAACCGGTACCAACCATTCTGTTGCATTGTGATAATCAAAGTGTGATCACAATTGTATGCAATACAAAGGAAAATGCAAAGTTCTCAAGACATGTGAAACGGCGTATCAAATCAGTAAGACATTTGGGAAATACTGGAGAGATCGTCGTAGAGTATATTAATATTGCTTGAAACTTGGCGGACCCTTTTACAAAGGGATTAGCACGTGCTATGATTGATGTAGCATCAAGGGAGATGGGATTGAAGCCCACGTGATGTTATCATACAGTGGTAACCCAATCTATGTGATTGGAGATCCTGTGAATTAGTAATTGGGAAAAACAAATTGTTTTGTATAACAAGATAGTAGATTATTTTACTTGTTTCCCGCTAGAAGATGCGTACTCTAAGTACTACAAGGGAGGTTGACTTTTGTCTTAATGTATTCTGAGGCCTGTAACAGGCAAGGTACTGTCCTGTAGGGTACACTTTTAAGAATACACCTATGTGAGTTTGACTGTGAGGTCGCAGTCTATAAGATGTGAGTAATCTCAAATAATTTCACTAAAAGACATGGGAGCATGAACGTTATGCTCCAATCAGAGGCATGGCTTTAGGTGGCCTAGTATCAATGATGCCCAAGGCTTTGTCCATTGCAAAGTCGTGAGGAGGCGAATCCTATACTGTAAGGTGTAGCTCAACCCGTATCGGGTCTGCACTGTAAAGCTGGTATATGAAAGCGTAGAGATTGAGTCAATTGGAGACCTTGGCTTTGGTGGGGATTGTTGGAATTAGGCTCATTTGTGTGTGGCCCAATTCAATAAGGAAGCCAAGGTGGTGTGTAGGGATGGCATGGGACTTTAGTCCCACATCGCCCATCTAGATAGGACAGAACCACCTTATATGTGGGAGTGTTCCCTACTCTTCACAAGAGACAAATAAAGGGCTATGGAGACTGCCACATACGCGCGCTCGCTCGCATTTCGAGTTTTTCTGTGTTATTCAACGCGTCACTTGTGACTTGCGACGATGCGCGATCGCGTCATGTTCTAAACAATAGTTTAATTTTTGCCTTTTGTTTATTTGGTTATCAAATATCACACCTAGACTACCACGTCAACCAGGAATAATGGACACACACGTTATGTGCGAGATCTCCGGGCGGTTGCACATAGAGATAGGGGTGGTTCCTAGAATTTAGCAGATCGAATAAAGGGGTTGCGACAACCCATCTATAAAGGGCAGTCGTCCTTTAGTCGGAGGACAGACGAATAGCAACCGACTCGTCCTCTTCTTCTCAATTCTCTGTGTCGTCGCTTCTCTGCCATGTCGTCCCTTCGTCTACCATGCAGCAAATCAAGGGAGAGCGGTGTCTCCGAACCACCGCTGGTGTTTTGACGACCTGCACGGGTGCCGACGAATCTGATTTCTAGGAAGTGCTTCACGCACGTCCGCTCGGGTTCTTCTTCAACACTCGTGGAAATAACTGTGAGTAAATCTGCGGTTTTAGTTTATTGCGATGACGGTCTTATGGTTAGATCTGTTGTCAATTCTTCTTTTATGCGTTAATCTTGTTGAGTTAGTTCAGATCTGTTCTGTTCTAATGTCGTGAATATTATCTGCCAATAGATCTGGGTTTTTCGATTTCTGCTGCATTATCAAATTAATCTTAGGTCCTATTAATTTTTCAACAATACATGTTTACCGCATGAAACGAGGCATTTCAACAAGCACCCAACACAATACTAACTATGTTACACACCACCCATTATCGATATAGTCATCAAAACACCTCTCAGAATATCCGCAAGCTCAAAACCAAACTTCACCACATAAATACGACTAATTTCCGTTTATGCGCACAACATAACACTACACGAGATAAGGCGCCGTTATAAACACTTTACGCACAACCACAATATCATGAAAAAGAAAAGAGGAAATTCCATAAACATTGTGGAACCAAACACAGGCAACAACCAGAATCTGGAGGTCACCATCGCAACGCTCTGCGCGAAAAATAAGAAAATCATCGTAATTAATATTTGTCCAATCTGTTTATCAACTAGACGGTAGTAGAAGCGGCTTGGCTTACCAAGACTGCGAGCACAACAACGATTTCCGATTTAATCAATACGCCGAGCACCTGGTGGGCGACACATCGGAGCTTCATTTTCTTCTCCATCCAAGCATCCTGGTATTTCTCCTCCATAATTTCACACACATACACATAATTAACCACAAGGGAAAACACGTCGGATGATGAAACGACAGAGTGAGAACGGAACCTCACCGACATGAACACAAGGCGCGGACAGCGAGCAAGGGCTGACGGGATTGCGGGCACAACTTGTAGTGACGCCCAGCAGTAGCATAACCGATGGGCGTGAAGGCCCAGATCGATGGGGGGTCAATGGCAAAGTCCAAGACGATGGTGAGGTTTGAGCACGTAGGGGAGGACACCAATGAGAGGTTGCGACCATGGGCATAGGGCGTGGCAAAAGGGGCTCACATCATGGCGGCCATGGGGGATGAGGGGCGCCAAGGACAATGATCACTCAACGGTGACCGAGGAGGGCGTACCCCCCGGCAGCGTGGCACCACAAAGAGGGGTGTAGCCTAGACATGGTGGAGTAGCCACAAGAGAGGCCGGATCGAGGCCATGGCGAGGGAGGCGAGTCTGGCAATGACGCAACCGGCCTACACGACGAGTAGGGGCTAGAGACGCGGGCTTGAGGGAAAACTGACAACGTGGGCGCGTGCGCAAGGATGAGCAGCACCCAACAAGGTAGATGAAGACTGGCATCGCCATGGACAAGAGCAGAGCATGACTATGGGGTTATAGACACTGCCTAGGGATGTGAGGAGGGAGACATCGCGACATCAGAAGTTGGTGGTGTTCATGGACCGACAGCAGGCCTAGCAAGCAGCCACAAAGACCCTAGGGTGTCAAGTCGCATCAGGAAGCCCAATGTCCGTGTCTCAGGCCCAGAATGGAGGATGTAAGGTGTGATGTGTGTGGTGAAGCTGAGAACTTAAGTAGCGCTGCAGGTATGGTGTAACTATCTTTGAACAAGCATTCCCTGAAAGAAACCATGAGCCATCGGCTCTCCATCCTACCTACTCCTTCTCTATTTCCCTACCTTTCCTTCCCCTTCACGCAAGCCGCCGTTGGTAACATTTGGTATCAGAGGATCGATCCTCCGCGATCGCCGATCTGGAACCCGCCGCCAACCACGACCACTTCACGAGGCTCCAACGATGCAAGGGTTCCATGGATCCTTCGTCCAAGCTTCTCCTCGAGGAGATCAAGAAGAAGCTGGTGGCAATGGACCTCAAGTGGGAGTAGCGGTTTGGAGACTTCAACTGCGCCAAGGAAGTCGCCTGACAACCCTAGAGAACTCGTGCGCCGAGTTCGACAGCTGGCGTCCCAGGGCCGACGCTGCCATGGCAGATGTCAAGTTGGAGCTCCACAAGATGAACAAGAAGTGGGAACACGCAGCGCGTTACATGGCGGGTGCAGACTCTAGCATCCTCGGCAAGACGGACCCGTTGCTCGATCCTCGTCAACAGGCTCCGACTCATGACGGCCCCACTGGGCACCACGAAGAATCACGCCACCAGGAGCAGGGGTATGGGTTGGTGACCTTCACCCCTGGCCCGGTCAAGGGTATGCATCATGTGCCCCTTCTACCGCCCTCTCCTCGTTACCATGGTCCTGTTTTTGATCATGTGGGTAGTCACACATGTAATTCTGACATGCCGATGAGCTCTCTGGGCACGTTACCGAAATTGCCATTTCTTGTGTTCGACAGGGATAATCCACGATTATGGATCTATTGTTGTGAGAGTTATTTCGACATGTACGAAGTCAAACTCGAAGCTTGGGTAAAGGTGGCTTCCATGTACCTCGCGCCGCATGTAGCATGTTGGTTCCTGAAGCGCCCCAATCCTCTAGGACTCAAATGTGATACAAATACTAGTCCCAGGAGGCTAGTAATCACATTCCTTACTTCGAATAGTACAGAGTTCGAATAAAAGTTATTACAATACCAGGGTACAAGCTCTAAGGAGCCTAAAATACAAAGCGCAGTGGAAAATAAACTAGCCCAAGCCACAGGCAGAACTGGGTGCAGACACAACCCCCTTCTAGTCGACCAATGCAGAAAAGAAGTCTTCAGCTGCTAAAAAACATAAATAAATCTGGGTGAATACACTAGGTATTCTGCAAGCCCATCCCGCCCGTAAAGAGAGAGGGACCTATATAATACATGCTTCATATGGTGGAGTTGAAGTCACTCTTCTTTTCCAAAGAAAGGAAATACTTTGATGGTTTTCCCCAAATAAAGAAGTAGCACATTTTCACACTCAACCACCACTGAGCTTCCTGCTCCCGTGGCATTGTTTTTATTTCCAAAACACACCCACTCACACATTTCCCTGTTTGCGGAGGTTATAAACACTAATTGTCATACCACACCAGACTCGTCCATACTAGTGGACACGGACTATTCGAATAGGTTTTAACTCTGCGCAGAGAGGTACACTTTACCCACTAGTCCGGCTCTGCGATCTCATGGCCAATGAGATCCGAAACCGAATCTCTTTCTTTCCTCGCATGTCCTTACCTTAACGGTTATACCGTAAGGAGTCAGGCCACCGCCATGTCCAAACCGGACAAAACATTCCCCCTCCTTATCCTCCCGGTGCTCCCCATCCATCATAACCCTGGGGTTTGGACCATACGAGTTCAGATTGAGTGACTGCCCATACAGTCTCGAGTGGTTGTACTTGTCATGAGTACAGGTAGTGAAGGATGACAAATTGGTCCTTATGTGAGGGGACAATCCTTCTGCTCACACCTAACCCGGCTGAGCCAACACCTGAGGCCCTCCCCTAAACTAGGGAGTCCCTGATTATCCCACTCAAAAGGTGATAAGGGTGAATACCCTTCATCATACACTTTTTTGAAAACATCGTTTGGTAAAAACACCGCCCTTTTCTCATCCCACATTTTGTATTCAAAAGATATTCTTTAATGCGGGCTATCTCTCTTCTCACAATGCAAAAGACCCATCCCTTATTCCCGGCTTAGGTAGTGGTAGAAAGAGTAGGTAATTTATGCATCAAGGGAAGAATGGACTTACCTTCGTCGAAGTTCTCCTAACACGAAAGATCTATTTCGGAGAGGTCGGGTTCCTGCCCTTCTTTCGGAACTACAAATTCCGGATGATCGGATCCCTCTTCTCCTAGCAATGCCACTTTTAGATATTATTATTTTGTGCCCTATAATTTATTTAGACGATTTTTGGTGCATAAAATATCAATATATGCATAAATATATGAAAATAGGAAAAAGCAATGGAAAAAGGAAAAAGAAAAGGGATTTCCTGCTAGATGGGCCGGGGGGATTTTCGACCCAGCCAAGCGCGAACACGCGTGCGCGCAGGCAGGCGGCCCAGCCAGCCCACCAGCGGGGAATGACGCGGGGACGGTGCTGTGGGCGTGGGCCCACGTGCCAGAGGGAGGGGGAGGCTGATGGCGTTGGGTGGTCGGACGGGGGAGGGGCCGAACCGGCCGAGGTCGGAAAAAACGACCGCCGACGAGGTTCCGCGGCGGTTCTCCGCCGTGGTTCAGGTTTTGGGTGGTTGGGGAGGTGGCTAAGCACGGGTGGGGGTAGGGGATCATGGTGGAGGGGTTAATTTGGCCGAAGGGTGCCCGGGACGGCCGGTCCACAGCGAGGTGGCGGGCGTCCGCGGCAGTGAGATCGCCGGTGAGGCTGCTGGGCGCAATAGGTGGAGGGGAGGGGTGTGTCATGTTCGTGAGGGAGTGGTGAACGTTGCGAGCCCAACCAATTGAACGCTAGGCTACCAGAGGAAGGAAGGGGAGCTCACCGGAGCGGAGGAAAGGCACGGCGGTGCGGCTCAACAGGGAAGGGGTGTGGGAGTGGCCGAGGCCGGTGTGAAGAAGGATGGAGCTCGGGCGGTCCTTTTTATAGGCGCCCGGGACAGGGAAGGGAGGAGAGGTGGCAAGCACCGGCGAGCTTGCCGCGGTGGTGATGATGGCGCACAGTGGTGGCGACGGGATGGCTCGGGCAGGCGGGTGACGGGATGGCTCAGGCTGGCGCAAGGAGACAGGGACGCAAGGCGCCAACCTTGCTGGCGAGCGTGTTAATGGCGAGGCGACGGGGCGGGTGGTGACCGGCGGCGATCGCGCCGATAGCTTGGTCACGGGCGCGAGGAAGGGGATGACAAGCGAGGCCCGCTTGCTAGAGAGAGGGCGGTTGCGAGGGAGTGAGGGCGAGCGTGGCTGACGGGTGGGGCCGGGCTGACAGCGGCAGAAGGGGAAGCGCGAGCGCGCGAGCGGAGATGGGCCGAGTGGGCCGAGCGAGGGGGGAGACGGGCGCGCGGGAGAGAGGGGGTTGGGCCGGATTCGGCCTAGCCGAGGGGGAGAAGATTTTCCTTTTTCTTTTTCTATTTCTATTTCTATTCCTTTTATCTCCTTTTTCTTTTGAACAAATATTTAGCTATATATTCTAAGGTGTCAAAAATATTCTATGTGAGGTGCTACTAACATTCATGGTGTATGCATATGATGAAATGTCTCATGAGGTGGGTCTAGGGGATAATCAAGGGGGTTAGGAGATTAGGGTTTCTAACCTTGAGATTAAATTTTGGGATGTTACAAACCTACCCCACTTAAAGGAATTTCGCCCTCGAGATTTAGACTGGGTTTGAGAAAAGGTAAGTGAGAGCACCTAGAGGGGGGTGAATAGGTGATCCTGTAAAATCAAACACTAAATAGCCACAAAACTTAGTTATAGACGTGTTAGTGTGACTAAGTAGTTTTGAGGCGAGTTCTTGTGGACAAAACAATCACAGAGAAAGCAACACAAGAGACACGCGATTTTTATCCCGTGATTCGGCCAAGTGACACTTGCCTACTTCCACGTTGTGGCGTCCAAATGGACGAGGGTTGCACTCAACCCCTTTCAAGTGATCCAATGATCAACTTGAATACCACGACTTTCTTCCTTATAGTCTTTCTCCCGTTTGTGAGGAATCTCCACAAGTTGGAGCCTCTCGCCCTTACAATAAAGATCACAAAGAAGGCACAAGAGTAAGGCTAGGAGAGCAACACACAAATCCTCAACACACACGCACACAAGCCAAGACTTGAGCTCGAAACGTAGCACAGAGAGTTCACAACTCGAACGGAGCTCAAATCACTAACACAATCGATCAAATGCGCGGAGGCAGAGTGTGGGAGTCTTAGAATGCTTAGTGAATGCTTAGGTTACTCCTCCATGTGCCTAGGGGTCCCTTTTATAGCCCCAAGGCAGCTAGGAGTCGTTGGAGGCAAACATGGAAGGCCATCCTAGCCTTCTGTCGAGTGGCGCACCGGACAGTCCGGTGCGCCACCGGACAACCACTGTAGCATGTCCGGTGCATGATTTCATTCCAAATCGGGCACAGTCGACCGTTGCAGCTTCGGGCCCGTTGGCGCACCGGACACTGTCCGATGCACACCGGACAGTCTGGTGCCCCTGCCGACCGTTGGCGCGACCACGTGTAGCGCGAAGATTGCGCGACCGACCGTTGGCGCTGGCGACCGTTAGCTCACCGGACAGTCCGGTGCACCACCGAACAGTCCAGTGAATTGTAGCCACGTCACCTTTTTCGTTTCCCGAGAGCGACGAGTTCGTCGTGGATGACTCACCGGACAGTCCGGTGCACCACCGGACGGTCCAGTGATTTTTAGCCGTATGCCGTCGTCGAATCCCGAGAGCGGCGAGTTCACGCGGACCAGCCTGGCACACCGGACACTATCCGGTGCACCACCGGACACTGTCCGGTGTGCCAGTCCGAGCTGAAGTTTGGCTGCTCACAGCCAAGTCTTTTGCAATCTGATTCCTCTCTTTTCGGCACTGTTTCTAGCACTTAGACGATCAATGTTAGTTCACAAAAACAATGTACTAAGTCTTGAAACGTACCTTTTACTTTGATTTGCACTTTTCACACATTTAGCACATAAGTACTCAAATAATGTGTTGGGCATCTAATCACCAAAATACTTATAGAAATTGCCAAAGGGCACATTTCCCTTTCAATCTCCCCCTTTTTGGTGATTTATGCCAACACATCAAAAAAAACAAAAGTGAAAGGGAATTAGGCTTACACCTTTTTCCTAATTAATTTTGGTGGTTGAATTGCCCAACACAAATAATTGGACTAACTAGTTTGCTCTAGTCTATAAGTCTTACAGGTGCCAAAGGTTCACAATAAGCCAATAAAAAGACCAAGAAAGGGTTCAAACAAAGAGAGCAAAAGACATCCCAAATGGCACCCTGGTCTGGCGCACCGGACTGTCTGGTTTGCCACCGGACTGTCCGGTGCACCAGGGCACTCGTCGCTGAACTCGCTACCTTCGGGAAATTCAGAGGGCGCTCCGCTATAATTCACCGGACTGTCCGGTGTGCCAGCGGAGCAACGGCTACTTCGCGCGCAACGGTTGACTGCAACGCATTAAATGCGCGTCTGCGCGTGCAGAGGACAGAGGACACGCAGTTGGCGCACCGGACAGTCTACAGGACCTGTCCGGTGCACCACCGGACAGCCCAGAGGCCCCACCTGTCAGAGCTCCAACGGTCGAACCCCAACGGCTGGCTGACGTGGCTGGCGCACCGGACTGTCCGGTGCGCCATGTGACAGCAGTCTTCCAACGGCCATTTTTGGTGGTTGGGGCTATAAATACCCCACCCACCCCACATTCAATGGCATCCAAGTTTTCCACCTTCAACACATTACAAGAGCTATAGCATTCAATTCTAGACACTCCAAAGAGATCAAATCCTCTCTCAAGTCCAAAGACAACTCCAATCAATAGTGACTAGTGAGAGAGTGATATTTGTGTTCATTTGAGCTCTTGCGCTTGGATTGCTTCTTTTCTTTTTCATTCTTCTTGTGATCAACTCAATTGTAACCGAGGCAAGAGACACCAATAGTGTGATGGTCCTTGCGGGAACTTTGTGTTTCGTTTGATTGAGAAGAGAAGCTCACTCGGTCTAAGTGACCGTTTGAGAGAGGGAAAGGGTTGAAAGAGACCCGGTCTTTGTGACCACCTTAATGGGGAGTAGGTTTGCAAGAACCGAACCTCGGTAAAACAAATCATCGTGTCTCGCTCTTTATTTGCTCACGATTTGTTTTGCGCCCTCTCTCTCGGACTCATTTATATTTCTAACGCTAACTCGGCTTGTAGTTGTGCTTAAGTTTATAAATTTCAGATTCGCCCTATTCACCCCCCCCCCCCTCTAGGCGACTTTCAATTGGTATCAAATCCCGGTGCTTCATTAGAGCCTAACCGCTCGAAGTGATGTCGGGAGCATCCGCCAAGAGGGAGATCGGGACTAGCGAGAAGCCCGCCACAAGCCATGGGAAGGCTCCATCCGGGGAGTCCGCCAACAAGATGAAGGGATCCCCTTCACACAACAAGTCGGGTCAGAGCGGTGACAAGAAGAAGAAGATGAGGAAGGTGGTCTACTACGAGACCGACTCTTCGTCGCCATCCACCTCCGGCTCCGACACGCCGTCCGTAACTTCTAAGCGCCATGAGCGCAAGAAGTTTAGTAAGATTCCCCTACGCTACCCTCGCATTTCCAAACGTACTCCTTTACTTTCTGTCCCATTAGGCAAACCACCTATGTTTGATGGTGAAGATTATAATATGTGGAGTGATAAAATGAGGCATCATCTAACCTCACTCCACACTAGCATTTGGGATGTTGTTGAGATTGGAGTACAAGTACCATCACCGGGGGATGAAGACTATGATTCGGACGAGGTCGCCCAAATCCGGCACTTCAACTCTCAAGCCACCACTATACTCCTCGCCTCTCTAAGTCGAGAGGAGTATAACAAAGTGCAAGGACTAAAGAGCGCTAAGGAGATTTGGGACGTACTCAAGACCGCGCACGAAGGAGATGAGGTGACCAAAATCACCAAGCGGGAGACGATCGAGGGGGAGCTCGGTCGGTTCCGACTCTACCAAGGCGAGGATCCTCAAGCCATGTACAACCGCTTGAAGACCTTGGTGAACCAAGTGCGCAACCTCGGGAGCACAAAATGGGATGACCATGAAATGGTCAAGGTTATTCTAAGATCCCTCCTTTTTCTTAATCCCACGCAAGTTCAATTAATTCGTGGTAATCCTAGATACACACTAATGTCTCCCGAGGAAGTGATAGGTAATTTTGTGAGCTTTGAGTTGATGATCAAAGGCTCAAAGAAAATCATCGAGCTAGATGGCCCCTCCACGCCCGAAGCACAACCGGTTGCATTCAAGGCGACGGAGGAGAAGAAGGAGGAGTCTACATCAAGTAGACAACCCATCGACGCCTCTAAGCTCGACAATGAGGAAATGGCGCTCATCATCAAGAGCTTTCGCCAAATCCTCAAACAAAGGAAGGGGAAAGATTACAAGCCCCGTTCCAAGAAGGTGTGCTACAAATGTGGTAAGCCCGGTCATTTCATTGCTAAATGTCCATTATCTAGTGATAGTGACAGGGGCAATGACAAGAACGGAAAGAGGAGAGAAAAGAAGAGATACTACATGAAGAAGGGCGGCGATGCCCATGTGTGTCGCGAGTGGGACTCCGACGAGAGCTCCTCCGACTCCTCCTCCGACGAGGACGCCGCCAACATCGCCGTCACCAAGGGACTCCTCTTCCCCAACGTCGGCCACAAGTGCCTCATGGCAAAGGACGGCAAAAAGAAGAAGGTGAAATCAAAATCCTCCACTAAATATGCATCCTCTAGTGATGAAGATAATGCTAGTGATGAGGAGGATAATTTACGTACCCTTTTTGCCAACCTAAACATGCAACAAAAAGAAAAACTAAATGAATTAATTAGTGCTAGTCATGAGAAGGATGATCTCTTGGACTCTCAAGAGGACTTCCTAATTAAGGAAAATAAGAAGCATGTTAAGGTTAAAAATGCTTACGCTCTAGAAGTAGAAAAATGTGAAAAACTATCTAGTGAGCTAAGCACTTGCCATGATACTATTGCCAACCTTAGAAATGAAATTGCTAAACTAATTGCTAAGGTTGATTCTAATATTTGTGATGTTCCAAATCCCAATCTTAGAGTTGATAATGTTAACTTACTTGCTAAGATTGAAGATTTAAATGTCTCTCTTGCTAGCCTTAGAAATGATAATAAAAAATTAATTGCTAAGGCTAAAGAATTAGATGTTTGCAATGTTACAATTTCCGATCTTAGAGATAACAATGATATTTTACGTGCTAAGATTGTTAAACTTAATGCTTGCAAACCCTCTACATCTACCATTGAGCATGTCACTATTTGCACTAGATGTAGAGATGTTAACATTGATGCTATTCATGATCATATGGCTTTAATTAAACAACAAAATGATCATATAGCAAAATTAGATGCAAAAATTGCCGAGCATGACTTAGAAAAATGAAAAATTTAAATCTGCTAGAAGCATGCTCTATAGTGGGAGACGCCCTGGCATCAAGGATGGCATTGGCTTCCAAAAGGGGGACAATGTCAAACTTAATGCCCCTCCTAAAAGATTGACTAACTTTGTAAAGGGCAATGCTCCCATGCCTCAGGATAACGAGGGTTACATTTTATACCCTACCGGTTATCCCGAGAGCAAAATTAGGAGAATTCATTCTAGGAAGTCTCACTCTGGCCCTAATCATGCTTTTATGTATAAGGGTGAGACATCTAGCTCTAGGCAATCAACCCGTGCTAAATTGCCTAAGAAGAAAACTCCTATTGCATCAAATGATTCCAACATTGCATTTAAGACTTTTGATGCATCCTATGTTTTAACTAACAAATCCGGCAAGGTAGTTGCCAAGTATGTTGGGGGCAAGCACAAGGGGTCAAAGACTTGTGTTTGGGTACCCAAAGTTCTTGTATCTAATGTCAAAGGACCCAAAACCGTTTGGGTACCTAAAATCAAGAACTAAACTTGTTTTGTAGGTTTATGCATCCGGGGGCTCAAGTTGGATCATCGACAGCGGGTGCACAAACCACATGACAAGGGAGAAGAAGATGTTCTCGTCCTACGAGAAAAACCAAGATCCCCAACGAGCAATCACATTTGGGGATGGAAATCAAGGTTTGGTCAAAGGATTGGGTAAAATAGCTATATCACCTAACCATTCCATTTCCAATGTTTTTCTTGTAGATTCCTTAGATTATAACTTGCTTTCAGTTTCTCAATTATGCAAAATGGGTTACAACTGTCTTTTCATAGATATAGGTGTTACTGTCTTTAGAAGAAGTGATGATTCAATAGCATTTAAGGGAGTGTTAGAGGGTCAGCTATACTTAGTAGATTTTGATAGAGCTGAACTCGACACTTGCTTAATTGCTAAGACTAACATGGGCTGGCTCTGGCATCGCCGACTAGCACATGTTGGAATGAAGAATCTTCACAAGCTTCTAAAGGGAGAACACATTTTGGGACTAACAAATGTTCATTTTGAGAAAGACAGGATTTGTAGCGCATGTCAGGCAGGGAAGCAAGTTGGTGTTCATCATCCACACAAGAACATCATGATGACTGATAGACCACTTGAGCTCCTACAAATGGATCTATTCGGCCCGATAACTTACATAAGCATCGACGGGAGTAAGTACTGTCTAGTTATTGTGGATGATTATTCTCGCTTCACTTGGGTGTTCTTTTTGCAGGAAAAATCTCATACCCAAGAGACCCTAAAGGGATTCTTGAGACGGGCTCAAAACGAGTTCGGCTTAAGGATCAAGAAAATAAGAAGCGACAACGGGACGGAGTTCAAGAACTCTCAGATTGAAGGTTTCCTTGAGGAGGAGGGCATCAAGCATGAGTTCTCTTCTCCCTACACCCCACAACAAAATGGTGTAGTGGAGAGGAAGAATCGAACTCTATTGGACATGGCAAGAACCATGCTTGATGAGTACAAGACTTCGGATCGGTTTTGGGCCGAGGCGGTCAACACCGCCTGCTACGCCATCAACCGGTTATATCTACACCGAATCCTCAAGAAGACATCATACGAACTCCTAACCGGTAAAAAGCCAAATGTTTCATATTTTAGAGTCTTTGGTAGCAAATGCTTTATTCTTGTTAAAAGAGGTAGAAAATCTAAATTTGCTCCTAAGGCTGTAGAAGGCTTTTTACTAGGATATGACTCAAACACAAGGGCATATAGAGTCTTTAACAAGTCCTCCGGACTAGTTGAAGTTCCTTGTGACATTGTGTTTGATGATACTAACGGCTCTCAAGTAGAGCAAGTTGATCTTGATGAGATAGGTGATGAAGAGGCTCCGTGCATCGCACTAAGGAACACGTCCATTGGGGATGTGTGTCCTAAGGAATCCGAAGAGCCACCTCATGCACAAGATCAACCGTCTTCCTCCACACAAGCATCTCCACCAACTCAAGATGAGGATAAGGCTCAAAATGATGAAGGAGAAGATCAAGAAGTTGAGCCACCTCAAGAGGAGAGCAATGATCAAGGGGGAGATGCCCATGATCGGGATGAGGAAGATGAACACGTTCCAAGACCACCACACCCAAGAGTCCACCAAGCAATTCAACGAGATCACCCCGTGAACACCATTCTCGGCGATATTCAAAAGGGGTAACTACTCGATCTCGGGTTGCTCATTTTTGTGAACACTACTCTTTTTTTCCTCTATTGAGCCACACAGGGTAGAGGAAGCACTACAAGATTCGGATTGGGTGGTGGCGATGCAAGAGGAGCTCAATAATTTCACTAGGAACGAGGTATGGCATTTAGTTCCACGTCCTAATCAAAATGTTGTAGGAACCAAGTGGGTGTTCCGCAACAAGCAAGATGAGCATGGTGTGGTGACAAGGAACAAAGCCCGACTTGTGGCCAAGGGGTATTCACAAGTCGAAGGTTTGGATATCGGTGAAACCTATGCACCCATAGCTAGGCTAGAGTCAATTCGCATTTTACTTGCCTATGCTACTTACCATGGCTTTAAGCTTTACCAAATGGACGTGAAAAGTGCCTTCCTCAATGGACCAATCAAGGAGGAGGTCTATGTTGAGCAACCTCCTGGCTTTGAAGATAGTGAGTATCCTAACCATGTTTACAAACTCTCTAAGGCGCTTTATGGGCTCAAGCAAGCCCCAAGAGCATGGTATGAATGCCTAAGAGATTTTCTTATCACTAATGGCTTCAAAGTGGGAAAGGCGGATTCTACTTTATTTACTAAAACTCTTGACAATGATTTGTTTGTATGCCAAATTTATGTTGATGATATTATATTTGGGTCTACTAACGAATCTACATGTGAGGAATTTAGTAGGATCATGACACATAAATTCGAGATGTCGATGATGGGGGAGTTGAAGTACTTTTTGGGATTTCAAGTGAAGCAACTCCAAGAGGGCACCTTCATTAGCCAAACCAAGTATACTCAGGACATTCTAACCAAGTTTGGGATGAAGGATGCCAAACCCATCAAGACACCCATGGGAACCAATGGGCATCTCGACCTCGACATGGGAGGTAAATCCGTCGATCAAAAGGTATACCGGTCGATGATAGGCTCTTTGCTTTATTTATGTGCATCTCGACCGGACATTATGCTTTCCGTATGCATGTGTGCAAGATTCCAAGCCGACCCTAAGGAAGCTCACCTTACGGCCGTAAAACGAATCTTGAGATATTTTGTTTATACTCATAAGTTTGGGCTTTGGTACCCTCGGGGATCCACATTTGATTTAATTGGTTATTCGGATGCCGATTGGGCGGGGTGTAAAATTAATAGAAAGAGCACATCGGGGAGTTGCCAGTTCTTGGGAAGGTCTCTGGTGTCTTGGGCTTCAAAGAAACAAAATTTCGTAGCTCTTTCTACCGCCGAAGCCGAGTATATTGCCGCAGGCCATTATTGCGCGCAATTGCTTTGGATGAGGCAAACCCTTAGGGACTATGGTTACAAATTAACCAAAGTTCCTCTTCTATGTGATAATGAGAGTGCAATCCGCATGGCAGATAATCCCGTTGAGCACAGCCGCACTAAACACATAGCCATTCGGTATCATTTTCTAAGGGATCACCAACAAAAGGGGGATATCGAGATTGCATATATTAACACCAAGGAACAATTAGCCGATATCTTTACCAAGTCGCTAGATGAACAAACTTTTAACAAACTTAGGCATGAGCTAAATGTTCTTGATTCTAGGAATTTCTTTTGATGTCTTGCATACATAGCACATTAATATACCTTTGATCATGTCTCTTTTATATGCTATGACTAATGTGTATTCAAGTGAATTTCAAACCAAGTCATAGATTGAAAGGGATTTGGAGTCTTCGGCGAAGACAAAGGCTTCCACTCCACTCCATCGAAATTGCTCATCCTTCATCGTCGCTCCGAGCAACTCTTCGTCTTTGGTATAATCTTCACTCATATGTTATTTACCAAAGGGGGAGAAAGTAGTTTAAAAGGGCTTATATTTCACTCAAGTATCCGTTTTTGGCGATTCATGCCAAAGGGGGAGAAAGTATTAGCCCAAAGCAAAAGGACCGCACCACCACCAATTTTCAAAATTTGAGTTAAGAAAAGATTGTGAAATGATGAATTTTTCAACTAGTATATTATTTTTGATAGAATTTAAAATTGGTACACCCTCTTCAAAAACTAATGTCTAAAACCCTCTTGAACACTAAGAGGAGGATTTTATTGAGGGGGAGTTTTGTTTAGTCAAAGGAAAAGCATTTGAAACAGGGGGAGAAAATTTCAAATCTTGAAAATGCTTCTCTAAATCTCATTCATTTACCTTTGACTATTTGCAAAAGGACTTTGAAAAGAATTTACAAAAGGATTTGCAAAAACAAAACATGTGGTGCAAGCGTGGTCCAAAATATTAAGAATATAAAGAAACAATCCATGTGTATCTTATAAGAACATATTGGTTTCATTCCAAGCAACCTTTGCACTTACAATTATGCAAACTAGTTCAATTATGCACTTCTATATTTGCTTTGGTTTGTGTTGGCATCAATCACCAAAAAGGGGGAGATTGAAAGGGAATTAGGCTTACACCTTTTTCCTAATTGATTTTGGTGGTTGAATTGCCCAACACAAATAATTGGACTAACTAGTTTGCTCTAGTCTATAAGTCTTACAGGTGCCAAAGGTTCACAATAAGCCAATAAAAAGACCAAGAAAGGGTTCAAACAAAGAGAGCAAAAGACATCCCAAATGGCACCCTGGTCTGGCGCACCGGACTGTCCGGTGTGCCACCGGACAGTGTCCGGTGCACCAGGGCACTCATCGCTGAACTCGCTACCTTCGGGAAATTCAGAGGGCGCTCCGCTATAATTCACCGGACTGTCCGGTGAAGCACCGGACAGTGTCCGGTGCAACACCGGACTGTCCGGTGTGCCAGCGGAGCAACGGCTACTTCGCACGCAACGGTCGACTGCAACGCATTAAATGCGCGCCTGCGCGCGCAGAGGACAGAGGACGCGCAGTTGGCGCACCGGACAGTCTACAGGACCTGTTCGGTGCACCACCGGACAGCCCAGAGGCCCCACCTGTCAGAGCTCCAACGATCGAACCCCAACGGCTGGCTGACGTGGCTGGCGCACCGGACAGTGTCCGGTGGCGCACCGGACTGTCCGGTGCGCCATGCGACAGCAGTCTTCCAACGACCATTTTTGGTGGTTGGGGCTATAAATACCCCACCCACCCCACATTCAATGGCATCCAAGTTTTCCACCTTCAACACATTACAAGAGCTATAGCATTCAATTCTAGACACTCCAAAGAGATCAAATCCTCTCCCAAGTCCAAAGACAACTCCAATCAATAGTGACTAGTGAGAGAGTGATATTTGTGTTCATTTGAGCTCTTGCGCTTGGATTGCTTCTTTTCTTTCTCATTCTTCTTGTGATCAACTCAATTGTAACCGAGGCAAGAGACACCAATAGTGTGGTGGTCCTTGCGGGAACTTTGTGTTCTGTTTGATTGAGAAGAGAAGCTCACTCGGTCTAAGTGACCGTTTGAGAGAGGGAAAGGGTTGAAATAGACCCGGTCTTTGTGACCACCTCAACGGGGAGTAGGTTTGCAAGAACCGAACCTCGGTAAAATAAATCATCGTGTCTCGCTCTTTATTTGCTCACGATTTGTTTTGCGCCCTCTCTCTCGGACTCGTTTATATTTCTAACGCTAACTCGGCTTGTAGTTGTGCTTAAGTTTATAAATTTCAGATTCGCCCTATTCACCCCCCCCCCTCTAGTCGACTTTCAAAAAGAAGTGCAATATCAAATCAAATTGAAGACCAAATTGTTTTTGCTTATTGTTTGGCATATTTGGATCACTCTTTGCCACCACTTGGTTTGTTTTTACAAATCAAATTCTTTTTACTATCTCTAAGTCAAACACACTTGTTTGGGCACATATAGAGTTATTCCAAGAGTACAATTGAGCAAGTGCCAAAAACTCCCCATTTTTCCCATAATCAAAATTCGCCCCCATAAGAGACCAAATTTTGCACTAAGAGTATTTTGGACAAATCAAAAGTTCTAACTCTATTGTTTTCGAAATTCATAAGTGGTAGCTGATCCATTTGCTTTGGCCTTAATTTCTCCCCCTTTAGCATTAAGCACCAAAACGGGATCATTGTCGGCCCTTTAACCCCATTGCCTCACCAAAAATGTCAATTAAGAGCAAAAAGGCAATGAGAGCATAAGTATGAACTTGGAAGTGAGTACACTAATACCGGAGTGCAGTGGAAGTCTTTGCATCGTCCAAGTTCACCTTTCCCTTTCAATGCACTTTTGAGACTACATCAAGTATACTCAAGCACAAAGGTTAGTCTCAAAGGGTCAAGTTGTAGCAAATCTCCCCCTAAATATGTGCACCATTTGCATATGGACTTGTGAGGTCCGGGGAGGTCTTGTACAACTTGAGCACCACAAATATACAACGAGGAATGTAAATTCTTCAAAGTAACATGATCAAAGGCATAGAACACATGTATGCTATAGATCAATCCAAGTTATGTGAATCTAAGACATTTAGCTCACTACGCAACCTGCAAAAAGTTTTCTCATCCAATGGCTTGGTAAAGATATTGGCTAGCTGGTTCTCGGTGCTAATATGGTACACCTCGATATCTCCCTTTTGCTGGTGGTCTCTTAGGAAGTGATGTCGGATGTCTATGTGCTTAGTGCGGTTGTGTTCAATAGGATTATCTGCCATGCGGATAGCACTCTCATTGTCACATAGGAGTGGGACTTTGCTCAGATTGTAGCCAAAGTCCCAGAGGGTTTGCCTCATCCAAAGTAGTTGCGCGCAACACTGTCCTGCGGCAACATACTCGGCCTCAGCGGTGGATAGGGCAACGGATGTCTGTTTCTTTGAACTCCAGGACACCAGGGACCTTCCTAGAAATTGGCACGTCCCTGATGTGCTCTTCCTATCAACTTTGCACCCAACATAATCGGAGTCTGAGTATCCAATCAAGTCAAAGGTAGACCCCTTTGGATACCAGATCCCGAAGCAAGGTGTAGAAACTAAATATCTAAGAATTCGCTTAACGGCCACGAGGTGACATTCCTTGGGGTCGGATTGATATCTAGCACACATGCATACACTTAGCATAATGTCCGGTCTACTAGCACATAAATAAAGCAATGAACCTATCATGGACCGGTATGCCTTTTGATCAGCGGACTTACCTCCTTTGTTGAGGTCAACATGCCCGACGGTTCCCATCGCTGTCTTCGCAAGCTTGGTGTCCTTCATCCCAAACCGCTTGAGAAGATCTTGTGTGTACTTTGTTTGGGAGATGAAGGTGCCATCCTTGAGTTGCTTCACTTGGAACCCAAGGAAGTAGGTCAACTCGCCCATCATCGACATCTCGAACTTTTGTGTCATCACCCTGCTAAACTCCTCACAAGACTTTTGATTAGTAGAACCAAATATTATGTCATCGACATAAATTTGGCACACAAAAAGATCACCATCATAAGTCTTTGTAAAAAGAGTGGGATCAGCTTTCCCAACCTTGAAGGCATCAGCAATTAAGAAATCTCTAAGGCAATCATACCATGCTCTTGGGGCTTGCATAATCCATAGAGCGCCTTAGAGAGCTTGAACACATGGTCGGGGTACCTGTCATCCTCAAAGCTAGGGGGTTGTTCCACGTATACCTCCTTCTTTATTGGCCCATTGAGGAAAGCGCTCTTCACATCCATTTGAAATAGCATGAAAGAGTGGTGAGCGGCATAGGCTAATAGAATTCGAATAGACTCTAGCCTAGCCACAGGAGCAAAAGTCTCCTCGAAATCCAAACCTGCGACTTGGGCATAACCTTTTGCCACAAGTCGAGCCTTGTTTCTTGTCACCACCCCATGCTCGTCTTGCTTGTTGCGGAACACCCACTTGGTTCCCACAACATTTTGCTTTAGACGTGGCACCAAACTCCAAACTTCATTTCTCTTGAAGTTGTTGAGCTCTATCTGCATGGCCAACACCCAATCTGGATCCTGCAAGGCTTCTTCTACCCTGAAAGGCTCAATAGAAGAGACAAACGAGTAATGCTCATAAAAGTTAGCTAATCTTGAGCGAGTAGTTACTCCCTTGCTTATGTCACCCAGAATCTGGTCAACGGGGTGATGTCGTTGGATCATTGCTCAGACTTGAGTTGGAGGGGCACGTGGTGCTTCTTCCTCCATCACTTGTTCTTCTTGTGCTCCCCCTTGATCCTGTCCCTCTTCTTGAGGTACCTGTTCACCGTCTTGAGTTGGAGGATGCACCATTGTGGAGGAAGATGGCTGATCTTGCTCCTGTTGTTCCTGTGGTCGCACATCACCAATCGCCATCGTGCGCATTGCGACCGTTGGAACATCATATTCATCTATGTCATCAAGATCAACTTGCTCTCTTGGAGAGCCATTAGTCTCATCAAATACAACGTTGCTAGAGACTTCAACCTAACCCGATGATTTGTTGAAGACTCTATATGCCTTTGTATTTGAGTCATACCCTAGTAAAAACCCTTCTACTGCCTTGGGAGCAAATTTAGAATGTCTACCTTTCTTCACCAGAATGTAACATTTGCTCCCAAATATACGAAAGTAGGAGATGTTGGGTTTGTTACCGGTAAGGAGTTCGTAGGAGGTCTTCTTGAGAAGGCGATGCAGATAGAGCCGGTTTATGGCGTGGCAAGCTGTGTTCACAGCTTCTGACCAAAACTGCTCGGGCGTCTTGAACTCTCCAAGCATCGTTCGCACCATGTCGATAAGAGTCATGTTCTTCCTCTCTACCACACCGTTTTGTTGTGGTGTGTAGGGAGCGGAGAACTCGTGCTTGACGCCTTCCTCCTCAAGATACTCATCAACTTGCAGATTCTTGAACTCGGACCCGTTGTCGCTCCATATCTTTTTCACCTTTAACTCAAATTCGTTTTGAGCCCTCCTTAGAAAGCGCTTTAGGGTCCCTTGGGTTTCTGATTTATCCTGTAAAAAGAACACCCAAGTGAAGCGGAAAAAATCATCAACAATTACAAGACCATACTTACTTCCCCCGATGCTAAGGTAGGCAACGGGTCCAAAGAGGTCCATGTGAAGAAGCTCCAGTGGTCTTGATGTTGTCATCACATTCTTGCTATGATGAGTGCTTCCCACCTGTTTCCCTGCCTGACATGCTGCACAAGGCCTATATTTCTCGAAACAAACATTGGTTAGTCCTAACACATGTTCTCCCTTTAGAAGTTTATGAAGGTTCTTCATCCCAACATGTGCTAGACGGCGATGCCACAGCCAGCCCATACTAGTCTTAGCTATTAAGCATGCATCTAGATCGGCCTCCTCTTTCGAAAAATCAACTAAGTAGAGTTTGTCATCTAATACACCCTTAAAAGCTAATGAACCATCACTCCTTCTAAAGACAGATACATCAACGTTTGTAAAAAGACAATTGTAACCCATGTGACACAATTGACTTATAGACAAAAGGTTGTAACCAAGCGACTCTACTAGAAATACATTCGATATGGAGTGCTCGTTGGTGTTGGCTATCTTGCCCAAGCCTTTGACCTTGTCTTGGTTCCCATCTCCAAAGATGATCGTATCCTGGGAATCCTTGTTTTTGACGTAGGAGGTGAACATCTTCTTCTCCCCCGTCATGTGGTTTGTGCATCCGCTGTCGATAATCCAGCTTGAGCCCCCGGATGCATAAACCTACAAGGAATCTAAGCTTGGGTTTTAGGTACCCAACTCTTGTTGGGTCCTACAAGGTTAGTCAAAATAGTTTTTGGAACCCATATGCAAGTTTTGTCTCCCTTGCATTTGGATCCCAACTTCCTAGCCACTACTTTTGCATTCTTACATGAAAGAATAAAAGAAGTGTTGCAAGCATGAAAAACAATAGTGGGTTCATTGCACATTTTCCTAGGCACATGAGACACAACATTATTCCTTCTACGCGCATGAGACACAACATGATTGCGCCTAGGCCTATTTCTACTACAATCATAAGTAGAGTTGGAAGCAATCATAGCATGATCATAGTCTCTATTATTATAAGCGTTCCTAGAAAATTTTCTATCATAAATGTAGGCATGACACTTTTGAGAACTACTAGCCATGGGGGCCTTCCCTTTCTCCTTGTTGAGAACGAGAGCCTTTTGGCTTGTTAAGTTCTTGGTTTCCTTTCGAAAACCAAGTCCATCCTTAATTGAAGGGTGTCTACCAATAGTGTAGGCATCCCTAGCAAATTTCAATTTATTAAAATCATCCTTGCAAGTCTTAAGTTGAGCATTAAGACTTGCCACCTCATTACTTAATTTTGTAATAGAAACAATATGTTCATTACAGGCATCAACATCAATATCCTTACATCTATTACAAATAACAACATGCTCTACACATGAACTAGATTTATTAACTTCCTCTAGCTTAGCATTTAAATCATCATTTAAACTCCTTAAACTAGAAACAGATTCATGGCAAGTAGACAACTCAGAGGATAGCATTTCATTTCTTTTAATTTCTAGAGCAAGAGATTTTTGAACACTAATAAATTTGTCATGCTCTTCATACAAAATATCTTCTTGCTTCTCTAGCAACCTATCTTTTTCATTTAGAGTATCAATTAATTCATTAATTTTCTCTACTTTGGCTCTATCTAAACCTTTAAATAAACTAGAGTAATCTACTTCATCATCGGAGGATTCTTCATCACTAGATGAAGTGTACTTGGGTGTGTCCCGAACACGTACCTTTTTCTCCTTGGCCATAAGACATGTATGGCGTTCGTTGGGGAAGAATGACGATTTGTTGAAGGCTGAGGCAGCAAGTCCTTCGTCGTCAGAGTCGGAAGAGGAGCAATCCGAGTCCCATTCCTTTTCAAGGTGCGCCTCGCCCTTTGCCTTCCTGTAGTTCTTCTTTTTCTCCTTCTTCTCGTTCTTTTCTTGTCCCTGGTCACTATCATTATCGAGACAATTTGCAATAAAGTGACCAGTCTTACCGCATTTAAAGCAGGAGCGCTTTCCCCTTGTTTTGTTCTTGTTGGGGTACTCCTTGCGTCCTTTAAGTGCGGTCTTGAAGCGCTTGATGATAAGCGCCATCTCATCCTCGTTGAGGCCAGCAGCCTCCACTTGTGCCACTTTGCTTGGGAGCGTCTCCCTGCTACTGGTTGCCTTAAGAGCAACAGGTTGAGGCTCGTAGACGGGTAGTGGACCGTTTAGAGCATCATCCACGTATCGAGCTTCCTTCACCATCATGCGCCCACTCACAAATTTTCCAAGAATCTCCTCGGGCGTCATCTTGGTGTACCAGGGATTCTCACGAATAAGATTGACAAGATGGGGGTCAATTACAGTAAATGACCTTAGCATGAGTCGGACGACATCATGATCCGTCCATCTTGTGCTTTCATAGCTTCGGATCTTGTTGACCAGGGTTGTCGGCGTTTCGAGACCGGGGGGTCCCTAAGCCGACGAGTGAATGTCGTCGCGTGCCCCAGCCCAGATGGGTCGACGCGAGGCCGAGCGCGAAGGGGGGAAGTGAGGTGGCCGGAGACAGGCGTGAGAGAGGTGGAAATCCCGCGGCCTTCGTGTTCGTCCCGCGCCCAGGTCGGGTGCGCTTGCAGTAGGGGGTTACAAGCGTCCACGCGGGAGAGGGAGCGAGCGCCTGTCTCGTCCTCGTCCCCGCGCGGCCAACCCTCTCTAAGAGGGCCCTGATCCTTCCTTTTATAGGCGTAAGGAGAGGATCCAGGTGTACAATGGGGGGTGTAGCAGAGTGCTGCGTGTCTAGCGGAGGAGAGCTAGCGCCCTAAGTACATGTCGTTGTGGCAGCCGGAGAGATTTTGGCACCCATCTGGTGTGATGTCGTGGCCGTCGGAGGAGCGCTGGAGCCTGGCGGAAGGACAGCTGTCGGAGCTGTTGAGTCCTTGCTGACGTCCTCTTGCTTCCGTAAGGGGGCTGAGAGCCGCCGTCGTCACAGAGTATGTGGGGCGCCATCATTGCCTATCTGGCGGAGCGAGCCAGATGGGACGCCGGTCTTGTTCCCCATGGCCCGAGTCAGCTTGGGGTAGGGTGATGATGGCGCCTCCTGTTGACGTGGCTGGTCTGCGCCCTAGGTTGGGCGATGTGGAAGCTCCTCCGAAGCCGAGGTCGAGTCTGTCTTCCATGGCTGAGGTCGAGTCCGAGCCCCTGGGTCGGGCGAGGCGGAGACCGTCGGTTGAGGCCAGGGCGGAGTCCGAGCCCTGGGTCGGGCGAAGCAGAGTTCGTCGTCTTCTGGGGCTGAGCCCAAGTCCGAGCCCTGGGTCGGGCGAAGCGGAGTTCGTCGTCTTCTGGGGCCGAGCCCAAGTCCGAGCCCTAGGTCGGGCGAAGCGGAGTTCGTCGTCTTCTGGGGCTTAGCCCGAGTCCGAGCCCTGGGTCGGGCGGAGCGGAGTTCGCCGTCTTCCGGGACTTAGCCCGAGTCCGAGCCCTGGGTCGGGCGGAGCGGAGTTCGCCATCTTCCGGGACTTAGCCCGAGTCCGAGCCCTGGGTCGGGCGGAGCGGAGTTCGCCGTCTTCCGGGACTTAGCCCGAGTCCGAGCCCTGGGTCGGGCGAAGCGGAGCTTCCTATGGCGCCTGCGGCCGGGCCTGACTGCCTGTCAGCCTCACTCTGTCAAGTGGCACCGCAGTCGGAGCGGCGCAGGCGGCGCTGTCTTTCTGTCAGGCCGGTCAGTGGAGCGGCGATGTGACGGCGGTCACTTCGGCTCTGTCGGTTGAAGGGCGCGCGTCAGGATAAAGGCGTCAGGCCGCCTTTGCATTAAATGCTCCTGCGATTTGGTCGGTCGGCGCGGCGATTTGGTCAGGGTTGCTTCTTGGCGAAGACAGGGCCCCGAGCGAGCCGGAAATACGTTAGCTGCTGGAGGGGGGCCTCGGGCGAGGCGGAGATCCTCTAGGGTCGGCTGCCCTTGTCCGAGGCTAGGCTCGGGCGAGGCGCGATCGTGTCCCTCGAATGGACCGATCCCTGACTTAATCGCACCCATCAGGCCTTTGCAGCTTTATGCTGATGGGGGTTACCAGCTGAGAATTAGGAGCCTTGAGGGTACCCCTAATTATGGTCCCCGACAGTAGCCCCCGAGCCTCGAAGGGAGTGTTAGCACTCGCTTGGAGGCTTTCGTCGCACTTTTTTGCAAGGGGACCAACCTTTCTCGGTTGCGTTTTGTTCCGGTGGGTGCGCACGAGCGCACCCGCCGGGTTTAGCCCCCGAGGCCTCGGGGGAGTGGTTTGACTCCTCCGAGGTCTTAATGCCTCGCGTAATGCTTCGGCTGGTCTGGTCGTTCCCTCATGCGAGCTGGCCGTAGCCCGGGTGTACGGTCGGGTCCCAAGTTCTTGGGCTGGTATGTTGACGCTGTCAACGGTTCGGCCGGAGCCGGTTTTGCGAGAGCAGCCCCCGAGCCTCTGCACAGGGCGAGAGGGCGATCAGGGACAGACTCGACTTTTTACATACGCCCCTGCGTCGCCTTTCCGCAAAGAGGAGGGGGGGAGAGCGCCATGTTGCCCTCGGTGGGCGCCGAACATGGTGTCTCCGGTGAGCTGCAGGCGGGTAATTCGAGTGGATGTCCGTGCCCCATTCGTTAGGGGTCGGCTAGGGGCCCAGAGGCACGCCCAAAAGTACCTGCGGGTGATCTGCCGGACCCGGTCCCCTGGCGACGAGGTCCGAGGGCTCGATGCCTCCCTCCGATGGGATTCCATTACAAGATCGTTCCCGCCGGTCTCGGAAATGTCCTAGGGTACCTCGGGAGCACAGCCCGAGCCTTGGTTATGTATCGAACGTACCCATGGTCATCCCTCGCTCTGTGTCTGAGGCGGCTATGAACCCTTCGGGGGCCAGCCTTCGAACCCCTGATCAGTAGTGGGCGCGGAGCCCGAGTAGCCTGAGGCGGCCATTGAACCCTTCCGAGGGGCCGGCCTTCGAACCTCTGACCAGTAGTGGGTGTGGAGCCCACGCGATATGAGGCGACTGTTGAACCCTTCCGAGGGGCCAGCCTTCGATCCTCTGATCAGTAGGGAGGCTCGGAGCCTGTTCCTTCACGGGGAAGGATCCTTTTCGGGGTATCCCCCTTTCCCGGTCCCTGTTGCAAGAGAGAGCAAGAGGAAAAAAGGAAAAGGATACGAAATCGAACGGCGCGGCGTACCTTTTCTGACGCGGTCATTATGGCGAAGGCGAAGCGTCGCCCGCTTCTCCTGCCAGAGGCGCCGCCTGTCCCGCCGCGAGTTAATGCGACGGGGCGAGCGGTTCGCGGGGTGGCCGTTGCGCGTGCGCGAGCCGTTCGAGGAACGGAACACGGGCGCGTTGTCTTCACGCCGTGAGAGAGGGTTCTCTCGTCGCTCCTGGATGGGACGTAGGCTTGGCTGACGACGTGACCGCTGCTCCTGCCCGCCTGCCACCGCCATTACTGCCGGCCCATTTTTGGTCGCATTGACCGTCGCGCCAGGCTGGCGCTGTTGGGTCGTGTTCTGGGTCGCCTCGAGTCGCGGTACTGGTTCCGCAGTCGAGGAGGCGCGGTGGTGGCGCAAGTGGCGGTGCAGTTGCATGCACGAAGCATTCGGCGCGCCGGTTGCATGACGCGTGGGCCTGGGCCTCCATGCTGGGCGTGTTGGGAGTCGGAGAAGTGCGCCCACTTGGCGCGGTTGCATGCCGCCTGCATGGCTGCCCGCCCTTTCGCCCGCTGGTCTGGGCAAAAGTGGAGAGCCACTTGTAACCACTGGGCGGTTGTACGCATCTTGCACGGCGGTTTGTCTTCTTCTCCTTTGAGTCGGCTTGCATGACGTGTGGGACCCAGCCCCCGCGCCGTAGGAGGAGGGCCTTGGAGCGTGTTGGAGAAGACTCAGCCCGCGACGGCTGGGGACGCAAGTAAGGAGAGTCGCCTTTAAAAGGAGGGTGACCCCCTTAGAAGGCGACCATGTCTTCGCGCTTCCTTATGCATAGTGTCTTTCCACCTTCCAAGCCCCCGGATGGGGGATACTCGCCGTCTTTCCGCCTTGTCGTTGGGGGAACGCAACTCCGTGGGAGTTGGTACCTTTCAGCCATCGTTCGGCTTCAAGGATTTTCATCAGCCAGCCCGGCTGCACCCCTCCGCCGGCGGTCACCCGAGACGGTGACCACAGCCCCTGGGTGGGGAGAAGCAAGCCGGGCTGCGATCTTGGTCCCACCCTCAGCTTCAAGGATGTTCATCATCCTCGCTGGGGTGGGGGCCGGGCTGAGCCGGAGCTCTACCTCCCGCGCGGGTTCGTGGGTCGGCCTCTCCTTCGGCGTTCGAGGGAGAGGGCGCTCACTGGCCCTACGGGCGGGCCGGACTTCGACAACGTGGGGCTGGTCGACGGCGGGCGTCGTCAGCCTCAGCGCGTCGGGCTCGTCGGCTTGGCTCCCGGTGCCTCCTCCTGCAAGAAGGCGGCTGCCGCGCCGTGTGCGCGGGAGGACCGCCCAAGATATTGTGCGCTGCCAGGGCGGCGTTCGTGTTCTGGGGTGGTCCTGCCTTTGCACCGGTACGGCGCCCCCGCGCGGAGGTCGGTGCCCCACTCGTCCGGGAGGATCTGAGTGGGGATCTGCCGGAGGGCTGACGGCCCCTGTCGTCGGTGCCGAGGTGGAGGCGGCTCGAGAAGTCCCCGTTGCCGACGGGATCACCGTCACCATCCGCGCTTCGGGCCTCCGGCTCTTTGTACTTGTCCTCGCCCCTCGAGCGTCGGCGTGGGCGAGGGCAAGATTGCAGCAGCGTCCGCCCTGACGCCCCCGCTGCTGCAGTTCGGCCACCCGGAGCGGGGGTCGTAGTCGTTGATGCCGGAGCGGGCGACGACGAGCCGCCCGTTGGTCTTCTGTTGCTCCGCAGCCCCCCCCCCCGTCGAGTGGGGTTGTTCGTACCTGCGGAGGTGGAACCGGAGTTCCATTTTGTAATGGCACTTTGAATGCCAGTGTTTTTGTTCATTGTGGCTGTCGAGGCCTGAACATGTATGTAATTACGGCACGGAGCCGTGTTTTTTCCTCATTTTCGAGCACTAAGACTCGCCTGTTGGTTGTCTGAACCGCTTCACCAAGCGTGAGCCGCCCCGTGTAAAGGTGACGAGTGAGGTATATGTATCCCGGAGGCGTAGGAGTCCCTCGGCTCGGTCAGCCTTGTTGTCCGAGGCTTCCCTTGCTTAGTTAGAGGAAACCCCTCGGCCGCTCTTCGATGAGCCGAGGCCAGGGGTACCGGTGTCAGCGTGAACAGAGGCAGAGTTGGCTCAAAAAGGAGACCTGGTCGGCCGGAGCCTGGCCGGGTCATCCGTTAGCGGGATCGACGCCGGAATTAAACTGCCGAGGCCTCGGGCCGGGCTGATGTCCTCGGAGGCCAGCTGGCCGAGGCCCTGGGGTGATCGGCCGAGCCTCCTGCTCGGGCCGGATTCTCGGAGAAGACCCTGGCGGCGATGGCCCGGGCTTGGTGATGACGTTGTCCTTCAGAGCAGAGACCCTTGGACCGCGTCGCCGTCCGAGGCTAGGTCGGGCCTCGCCGAAGGTGTTGTCGACGCCGAGGGTGCTGCTGCTCCCTTTAGCCGTCAAGATCCGAGCCTGCAGGATCGGATTATCTTGTAGCGTGTGTTTTCTGCGGCCGCCGAGGCCAACACACACCCTCGCCGTGTTGTAAAGCTGCATCCCTTTTCCTCTTGTTTCGAGTATCTAGACTTTTTTGTCGGTAACGGAATTGCTTGTGCGAGCGAGAGTCACTTCTCACGGAAGGTGATGAGTGAGGTATCCGTATCCCGGAGGCGTAGGAGTCCCTCGGCTCGGTCGGCCTTGCCGCTTACGCGCACTCTTACCCGTCCATGGGGTTCTGTCACCGACGCAGTCGAGAAGGCTCGAAGAATCGCTTTGGCAGAAGAGCTTCCGAACGTGAAGACTTGTTCGGTCTGCGGAATCACTTATCCGAACGTGAGTTACTTATCGCAGAAGGTGATGAGTGAGGTATCCATATCCCGGAGGCGTAGGAGTCCCTCGGCTCGGTTAGCCTTGGCTGCTTACGTGTACTCCGTCGTTTTCAGGATCCACTTTCGAAGTAGTCAAAAAGCACGAAAGACATTCTGGCAGAAAGGATCTTTTTTCGAGGAAAAAATTCGACGCAGAGGGGGTTCCCCCCTTTTAGCCCCCGAGGGAGGGTCGGGCTTTGCCGAGGCAAGGCCGACCCTTCCTTGATGACTAAACTTTGCGTGGGAGCGAGGTATATGAACAACTTGAAAACATCTTAAGGGTAGAAGCGACGTAGTTGTTGGATGTTCCAAGCGTTGCCGTAGACCTCGGCTTGACTGTTGGCCAGCTTGTACGTTCCGGGCTTCAGAACTTTGGCGATGACGAACGGCCCCTCCCAGGGGGGCGTGAGCTTGTGCCGCCCTCGGGCGTCTTGTCGCAGCCGAAGCACTAGATCGCCCACCTGGAGGTCTCGGGACCGGACCCCTCGGGCGTGGTAGCGTCGCAGGGACTGCTGGTACCGCGCTGAGTGTAGCAAGGCCTTGTCCCGAGCCTCCTCCAGCTGGTCCAACGAGTCCTCTCGATTAGCTTGGTTGCTTTGGTCGGTGTAGGCCCTCGTCCTCGGGGGACCGTATTCTAAGTCTGTGGGCAAGATGGCCTCGGCCCCATAGACCAGAAAGAACGGCGTGAAGCCCGTGGCTCGGCTCGGCGTTGTCCTCAGGCTCCAGACCACCGAGGGGAGTTCCTTCATCCATCGCTTGTCGAACTTGTTGAGGTCGTTGTAGATCTGAGGCTTGAGTCCTTGCAGAATCATGCCGTTGACACGCTCTACTTGCCCATTTGACATGGGGTGAGCCACGGCGGCCCAGTCCACCCGGATGTGGTGATCCTCGCAGAAGTCCAGGAACTTCCTGCCGGTGAAATGGGTGCCGTTGTCGGTGATGATGGAGTTCGGGACCCCAAAGCGATGGATGATGTTAGTGAAGAACGCTACCGCCTGCTCGGACCTGATGCTGTTTAGGGGTCGGACCTCGATCCACTTGGAGAATTTGTCGATGGCGACCAACAGGTGCGTGTAGCCCCCGGGTGCCTTCTGCAAGGGGCCGACGAGGTCCAGACCCCACACAGCAAAAGGCCAGGTGATGGGTATCGTCTGCAGAGCCTGAGCAGGCAGGTGGGTCTGCCTTGCGTAGAACTGACACCCTTCGTAGGTGTGGGCAATTCTAGTAGCGTCGGCCACCGCCGTGGGCCAGTAGAAGCCTTGTCGGAAAGCATTCCCGACAAGGGCTCGAGGCGCTGCGTGATGGCCGCAAGCCCCCGAGTGTATCTCTCGCAGGAGTTCCTGACCTTCGGCGATGGAGATGCATCGCTGGAGGATGCCAGAGGGGCTGCGGTGGTAGAGCTCCTTCTCATCTCCCAGCAAGACGAACGACTTGGCACGCCGCGCCACCCGCCGAGCTTCGGCTCGGTCGGAGGGTAGCTCTCCTCGGTGGAGATATTGCAGGTACGGGGTCTGCCAGTTTTGATCAGGTGTGACCCCGCTTCGCTCCCCCCGACGTGCAGCGTCTCGCCCTCGGGGGCCGAGGGTACCTCGGGCCAAACCGAGGGTGCCTCGGGCTGAGCCGAGGGTGCCTCGGACTGTGCCGAGGGTACCTTGGGCTGGACCGAGGGTGCCTCGGGCCGAGCCGAGGGCGCCTCGGACTGTGCCGAGGGTACCTCGGGCTGGGCCGAGGGTGCCTCAGGCTCAGGCGTGCCGTCGATCTTGACGGAGGGCTGATGCAGATCTTGGGAGAAGACGTCTGGGGGAACCGTTGTTCGCCCCGAGGCTATTTTAGCCAGCTCGTCCGCAGTCTCGTTGTAGCGCCGAGCGATGTGGTTGAGCTCGAGCCCGTAGAACTTGTCTTCCAGGCGCCGAACCTCATCGCAGTAGGCCTCCATCTTCGGGTCGCGGCAGTTGGAGTTCTTCATGACTCGGTCGATGACGAGCTGCGAGTCACCGCGAGCGTCGAGGCATCGGACCCCTAGCTCGATGGCGATCCGCAATCCGTTGACCAGAGCCTCGTACTCAGCCACATTGTTGGATGCCGGGAAATGGAGGCGTAGCACGTAGCGTAGGTGCTTCCCGAGGGGCGAGATGAAGAGTAGGCCTACGCTGGCTCCTGTCTTCATCAGCGACACGTCGAAGAACATGGTCCAAAGCTCCGGTTGGATCGGTGCTGTTGGGAGCTGGGTGTCGACCCATTCGGCCACGAAGTCCGCCAGGACCTGGGACTTGATGGCCTTCCGAGGGGCGAACGAGATTGTTTCACCCATGATTTCCACCGCCCACTTTGCAATCCTACCCGAGGCCTCTCGGTACTGGATGATCTCCCCCAGGGGGAAGGACAACACCACAGTTACCGGATGAGACTCGAAGTAGTGTCGCAGCTTCCGCCGCGTCAGGATCACCGCATACAGCAGCTTCTGAACTTGTGGGTAGCGGATCTTGGTTTCGGACAGTACCTCGCTGACGAAGTAGACTGGCCTCTGAACGGGCAATGCATGCCCCTCTTCTTGCCTCTCGACCACAATCGCGGCGCTAACCACCTGAGTAGTCGCGATGACGTAGATCAAGAGGGCTTCTCCGGCAGCCGGGGACACCAAGATAGGCGCCTTCGTGAGGAGTGCCTTCAGGTTCCCGAGGGCCTCCTCGGCCTCAGGGGTCCAAGTGAAGCACTCGGCCTTCCTTAAGAGGCGGTACAGAGGTAGACCTCTTTCGCCGAGGCGTGAGATGAAGCGGCTCAGAGCCGCGAGACATCCCATGACCCTCTGTACGCCTTTCAAGTCCTTGATGGGCCCCATGCTGGTGATGGCTACGATCTTCTCCGGGTTGGCTTCGATGCCCCGCTCGGAGACGATGAACCCTAAGAGCATGCCTCGGGGCACCCCGAAGACACACTTTTCGGGATTGAGCTTGACGCCTTTCGCCTTGAGACATCGGAATGTCACTTCAAGGTCGGAAAGGAGGTCGGAGGCTTTCCTCGTCTTGACTACGATGTCATCGACGTAGGCCTCGACCGTCCAGCCAATGTGTTCGTCGAACACATGGTTCATGCACCGCTGGTACGCCGCGCCCGCATTCCTCAAGCCGAACGGCATGGTGACATAGCAGTACATGCCGAAGGGTGTGATGAAAGAAGTCGCGAGCTGGTCAGACTCTTTTATCCTGATTTGGTGATACCCTGAGTAGGCATCGAGGAAAGACAGGGTTTCGCACCCAGCAGTGGAATCCACGATTTGATCGATGCGAGGCAGAGGGTAGGGAACCTTCGGACATGCTTTGTTCAGACTAGTGTAGTCTACACACATCCGCCATTTCCCCCCTTTCTTTCTCACAAGCACAGGGTTGGCAAGCCATTCGAGATGGAATACCTCTTTGATGAACCCTGCCGCCATTAGCTTGTGGATCTCCTCGCCTATGGCTCTGCGCTTCTCCTCGTCGAATCGGCGCAGAGGCTGCTTGACGGGTCGGGCTCCAGCTCGGATGTCCAGCGAGTGCTCGGCGACATCCCTCGGTATGCTGGGCATGTCCGAGGGACTCCACGCGAAGACGTCGGCGTTCGCACGGAGAAAGTCGACGAGCACTGCTTCCAATTTGGGACCGAGCTCGGAGCCAATCCGGATCTGCTTGGAGGCGTCGCCGCTGAGGTCGAGGGGGACGGACTTAACCGTCTCCGCTGGCTCAAAGTTGCCGGCATGACGCTTCACGTCTGGCACCTCCTTAGAGAGGCTCTCTAGGTCGACAATGAGGGCCTCGGACTCGACGAGGGCCTCGGCGTACTCCACGCACTCCATGTCACATTCGAACGCGTGTTTGTACGTGGGGCCGACGGTGATGACCCCGTTGGGGCCCGGCATCTTGAGCTTCAGGTAGGTGTAGTTGGGGACGGCCATGAACTTCGCGTAGCATGGCCTCCCCAGTACCGCGTGGTAGGTTCCTCGGAACCCGACCACCTCGAACGTCATGGTCTCCCTTCGGAAGTTGGAGGGTGTTCCGAACAGACGGGAAGGTCGAGTTGTCCGAGGGGCTGGACGCGCTTCCCGGGGATGATTCCATGGAAAGGCGCAGCGCCTGCCCGGACCGAGGACAGATCGACACGCAGGAGCCCGAGGGTCTCGGCGTAGATGATGTTGAGGCTGCTGCCTCCATCCATGAGGACCTTGTTGAGCCTGACGTCGCCGATGACGGGGTCGACTACGAGCGGGTATTTCCCCGGGCTCGGCACATGGTCGGGGTGGTCGGCTTGGTCAAAGGTGATGGGCTTGTCGGATCAGTCTAGGTAGACTAGCGCCGCCACCTTCACCGAACAGACCTCCCGGCGCTCTCGCTTGTGGTGCCGAGCCGAGGCATTCGCCGCTTGCCCACCGTAGATCATGAAGCAGTCGCGGACCTCGGGGAACTCTCCTGCCTGGTGATCTTCCTTCTTGTCATCGTCATGGGCCCTGCCACCCTCCGCGGGTGGCCCGCCCTGTGGAAGTGGCGCCGAAGCATGACGCACTCCTCAAGGGTGTGCTTGACGGGCCCCTGGTGATAGGGGCACGGCTCCTTGAGCATCTTGTCAAAGAGGTTGGCACCTCCGGGGGGTTTCCGAGGGTTCTTATACTCGGCGGCGGCGACAAGGTCCGCGTCGGCGGCGTCGCGTTTCGTTTGCGACTTCTTCTTGCCCTTCTTCTTGGCGCCGCGCTGAGCTGACGCCTCGGGGGCGTCTTCCGATGGGCGGCCCTGGGGCTGCTTGTCCTTTCGGAAGATAGCCTCGACCGCCTCCTGGCCGGAGGCGAACTTGGTGGCGATGTCCATCAGCTCGCTCGCCCTGGTGGGGGTCTTGCGACCCAGCTTGCTCACCAGGTCGCGACAGGTGGTGCCAGCGAGGAACGCGCCGATGACATCCGAGTCGGTGATGTTGGGCAGCTCGGTGCGCTGCTTCGAGAATCGCCGGATGTAGTCTCGGAGAGACTCTCCCGGCTGCTGTCGGCAGCTTCGAAGGTCCCAGGAATTCCCGAGGCGCACGTACGTGCCCTGGAAATTTCCGGCGAAAGCTTGGACCAAGTCGTCCCAGTTGGAGATCTGCCCCGAAGGCAGGTGCTCCAACCAGGTGCGAGCGGTGTCGGAGAGGAACATGGGGAGGTTGCGGATGATGAGGTTGTCATCGTCCGTTCCACCCAGTTGGCAGGCCAGACGGTAGTCCGCGAGCCACAGTTCCGGTCTCGTCTCCCCCGAGTACTTCGTGATAGTAGTCGGGGGTCGGAACCGGGTCGGGAACGGCGCCCGTCGTATGGCCCGGCTGAAGGCCTTCGGACCGGGTGGTTTGGGCGAGGGACTCCGATCCTCCCCGCTGTCGTAGCGTCCCCCACGCCTGGGGTGGTAGCCTCGGCGCACCCTCTCGTCGAGGTGGGCCCGACGGTCGCGGTGATGGTGCTCGTTGTCGAGGCGACCCGGGGCCGCTGGCGCTGTGTTGCGCGTGCGCCCGGTGTAGACCGAGGCTTCCCGCATGAATCGGGAAGTCGCGGCATGAGGTTCCGAGGGGTACCCCTGCCTTCGGGAGGCGGAGCTCTCGGCCCGTCGGACTGCGGCGCCTTCCAGGAGATTCTTGAGCTCTCCCTGGATTCGCCGCCCCTCGGTGGTTGATGGCTCCGGCATCGTGCGGAGGAGCATTGCTGCTGCAGCCAGGTTCTGGCCAACCCCACTGGATGCGGGTGGCGGCCTGACCCTGACATCATCGGCGATGCGGTGCTGGAAGCCCTGGGGTAGATGACGCATTTCTCCGGCCGGGGGTTGGCCCACCCATGCCTGCCCGACGTTCCGGCGGATCGGCTCAAGCGCTCCTGCTCCCTCGTCGAGCCTGGCCTGCACCCCGCGGATTTGCTCGAGCTGTGGGTCATGGCCCCTCGCCTGAACGGGGACCACAGCTAGCTCCCGTGGGATGTCAACGCGAGGCACCGGCCTAGGGAGATCACCGTCCTCTGGCATGCCGAGATGGTTGCCTTCGGAGGGACCCCCTAGATCGACGTGGAAACATTCGCGGCTTGGGCCGCAGTCCTCGTCGCCGAGGCTACGGCTACCGCCGGAACAGTCAGAAAGGCAGTAGTCGCATGCGGTCATGAAGTCCCGCATGGCACTGGGGTTGCCAAGTCCAGAGAAATCCCAACAGAAGCTGGGCTCGTCGTCTTCCTCGGACCCAGAGGGCCCGTAGGTCGAGACGTCCGTCAGCCGGTCCCAAGGTGACCGCATACGAAACCCCAGAGGGTTTGGACTCGCTTCTACGAGCACGCCCGCCAAAGCGAAGCCGCTAGGCGGGTCGAGGCTGAATCCGAAAGGCGTGGGTTGGGAATCGGTCGGTACCTCTTGGTCGACGGGCGGTGATGAAGTCACGTCGGGGACTGACTGCACCGTCGTCTCAGGTACGAGGGTGACGTCCAGCAAGCCTTTCGCGAGCGTGCTGGCATCGTCCGTTTGCCCGGAATCGGCGCGTTGCGGGGAGACGGCGCTCGTCTTCGTCTCAAGCGCGAGGTCGATGCCCGGTGCGCCCCCCGTTGGGGTGCTGGTGCTATCGACTCGCTCGACAGCCGATGAGGCGCTGCCTCCTGCTTGGCCTTGGTTGCCCCGCCTCCCCCTCCGTCGGCGGGGAAGAGGGCGGGGTGAGCTCGAAGGTTGTTCTTCCACCACGCGGGGAAGACGTCGTCGATTCCGCCGCCGGCGGGCGGGCTGTCGGCCGCCATTGTCGTTGTCGCCCGGCGGTGGAATGAGTATCATGTCGTAGCTGCCGTCGAGGGACATGAACTCAAGACTCCCGAAACGGAGCACCGTCCCGGGTTGGAGAGGTTGCTAGAGACTGCCCATCTGGAGCTTGACGGGAAGTTGTTCGTCAACACGCAGCAGGCCCCTACCTGGCGCGCCAACTGTCGGCGTTTCGAGACTGGGGGGTCCCTAAGCCGACGAGTGAATGTCGCCGCGTGCCCCAGCCCAGATGGGTCGACGCGAGACCGAGCGCGAAGGGGGGAAGTGAGGTGGCCGGAGACAGGCGTGAGAGAGGTGGAAATCCCGCGGCCTTCGTGTTCATCTCGCGCCCAGGTCGGGTGCGCTTGCAGTAGGGGGTTACAAGCGTCCATGCGGGAGAGGGAGCGAGCGCCTGTCTCGTCCTCGTCCCCGCGCGGCCAACCCTCTCTAAGAGGGCCCTGATCCTTCCTTTTATAGGCGTAAGGAGAGGATCCAGGTGTACAATGGGGGGTGTAGCAGAGTGCTACGTGTCTAGCGGAGGAGAGCTAGCGCCCTAAGTACATGCCGTTGTGGCAGCCGGAGAGATTTTGGCACCCATCTGGTGTGATGTCGTGGCCGTCGGAGGAGCGCTGGAGCCTAGCGGAAGGACAGCTGTCGGAGCTGTTGAGTCCTTGCTGACGTCCTCTTGCTTCCGTAAGGGGGCTGAGAGCCGCTGTCGTCACAGAGTATGCGGGGCGCCATCATTGCCTATCTGGCGGAGCGAGCCAGATGGGACACCGGTCTTGTTCCCCGTGGCCCGAGTCAGCTTGGGGTAGGGTGATGATGGCGCCTCCTGTTGACGTGGCTGGTCTGCGCCCTAGGTTGGGCGATGTGGAAGCTCCTCCGAAGCCGAGGTCGAGTTTGTCTTCCGTGGCCGAGGTCGAGTCCGAGCCCCTGGGTCAGGCGAGGCGGAGACCGTCGGCTGAGGCCAGGGCGGAGTCCGAGCCCTGGGTCGGGCGAAGCGGAGTTCGTCGTCTTCTGGGGCCGAGCCCAAGTCCGAGCCCTAGGTCGGGCGAAGTGGAGTTCGTCGTCTTCTGGGGCTTAGCCCGAGTCCGAGCCCTGGGTCGGGCGGAGCGGAGTTCGCCGTCTTCCGGGACTTAGCCCGAGTCCGAGTCCGAGCCCTGGGTCGGGCGGAGCGGAGTTCGCCGTCTTCTGGGACTTAGCCCGAGTCCGAGCCCTGGGTCGGGCGGAGCGGAGTTCGCCGTCTTCCGGGACTTAGCCCGAGTCTGAGCCCTGGGTCGGGCGAAGCGGAGCTTCCTATGGCGCCTGCGGCTGGGCCTGACTGCCTGTCAGCCTCACTCTGTCAAGTGGCACCGCAGTCAGAGCGACGCAGGCGGCGCTGTCTTTCTGTCAGGCCGGTCAGTGGAGCGGCAAAGTGACGGTGGTCACTTTGGCTCTGTCGGCTGAAGGGCGCGCGTCAGGATAAAGGCGTCAGGCCGCCTTTGCATTAAATGCTCCTGCGATTTGGTCGGTCGGCGCGGCGATTTGGTCAGGGTTGCTTCTTGGCGAAGACAGGGCCCCGGGCGAGCCGGAAATACGTTAGCTGCTGGAGGGGGGCCTCGGGCGAGGCGGAGATCCTCCGGGGTCGGCTGCCCTTGTCCGAGGCTAGGCTCGGGCGAGGCGCAATCGTGTCCCTCGAATGGACCGATCCCTGACTTAATCGCACCCATCAGGCCTTTGCAGCTTTATGCTGATGGGGGTTACCAGCTGAGAATTAGGAGCCTTGAGGGTACCCCTAATTATGGTCCCCGACAAGGGTCTTGAGCCTGTTGTAAGTCTGAGTTGGCTCCTCTCTCCTAATCATCGCGAACCTCCCCAGCTCGCCTTCCACCAGCTCCATTTTGGTGATCATGGTGGCATCGTTTCCCTCATGAGATATCTTGAGGGTGTCCCAGATTTGTTTGGCGTTGTCCAAGCCGCTCACCTTATTATATTCATCCCTACAAAGTGAAGCTAGCAAGACAGTAGTAGCTTGTGCATTTTTATGAATTTGCTCATTTATGAAAATGGGATTGTCAGTACTATCAAAATGCATTCCGTTTTCAACAATCTCCCAGATACTAAGATGGAGAGAAAATAAATGACTACGCATTTTATGACTCCAGAAAGAGTAGCCTTCTCCATCAAAGTGTGGAGGTTTCCTAAGTGGAATTGATAGCAAATGAGCATTTGAATTAAATGGAATACGGGAGTAATCAAATGAATAGTTTTGATTAACCGTTTTCTTCTTTGAAGAGTCATCGTCGTGTGGTGAAGAAGACGAGGCATCGCTGTCGTAGTAGATGATCTTCTTGATGCGCCTCTTCTTCTTCCCTTCTCTCTTCTTTTGACTCGAGCCTGAGTCAGTAGGCTAGTCGTCTCTTGGCTCGTTGAAGACGAACTCCTTTTCCTTGTCGTTGACCACCATCCCCTTTCCCTTAGGATCCATCTCTTTGGGCGGTTAGTCCCTTAGATGAAGAGTACGGTTCTGATACCACTTGAGAGCACCTAGAGGGGGTGAATATGTGATCCTGTAAAATCAAACACTAAATAACCACAAAACTTAGTTATAGACGTGTTAGTGTGACTAAGTAATGTTGAGGCGAGTTCTTGTGGACAAAACAATCACAGAGAAAGCAACACAAGAGACACGCGATTTTTATCCCGTGGTTCGGCCAAGTGACACTTGTATACTTCCATGTTGTGGCGTCCTAATGGACGAGGGTTGCACTCAACCCCTTTCAAGTGATCCAATGATCAACTTGAATACCACGGCTTTCTTCCTTATAGTCTTTCTCCCATTTGCGAGGAATCTCCACAAGTTGGAGCCTCTCGCCCTTACAATAAAGATCACAAAGAAGGCACAACAGTAAGGCTAGGAGAGCAACACACACAACACACAAATCCTCAGCACACACACGCACACAAGCCAAGACTTGAGCTCAAAACGTAGCACAGAGAGTTAACAACTCGAACGGAGCTCAAATCACTAACACAATCGATCAAATGTGCGGAGGCGCAGTGTGGGAGTCTTAGAATGCTTAGGTTACTCCTCCATGCGCATAGGGGTCCCTTTTATAGCCCCAAGGCAGCTAGGAGCCGTTGGAGAAAACTTGGAAGGCCATCCTTGCCTTTTGTCAAGTGGCGCACCGGACAGTCCGGTGCGCCACCAGACAACTACTGTAGCCTGTCCGGTGCGTGATTTCCTTCCAATTCGGGCACAGTCGACTGTTGCAGCTTCGAGCCCGTTGGCGCATCGGACACTGTCCGGTGCACACCGGACACTGTCCGGTGCCCCCTGCCGACCGTTGGCGCGACCACGTGTCGCACAAAGATTGCGCGGTCGATCGTTGGCGCTGGCGACCGTTAGCTCACCGGACAGTCCGGTGCACCGTCGGACAGTCCGGTGAATTATAGCCATGTCACCTTTTCCGTTTCCCGAGAGCGACGAGTTCGCCGCGGATGACTCACCGGACAGTCTGGTGCACCACCGGACGGTCCGGTGATTTTTAGCCGTATGCCGCCGTCGAATCCCGAGAGCGGCGAGTTCACGCGGACCAGCCTGGCGCACCGGACACAGTCCGGTGTGCCAGTCCGAGCTGAAGTTTGGCTGCTCACAACCAAGTCTTTTGCAATCTGATTCCTCTCTTTTCGGCACTGTTTCTAGCACTTAGACGATCAATGTTAGTTCACAAAAACAATGTACAAAGTCTTGAAACATACCTTTTACTTTGTTTTGCACCTTTCACACATTTAGCACATAAGTACTCAAATAATGTGTTGGGCATCTAATCACCAAAATACTTATAGAAATTGCCAAAGGGCACATTTCCCTTTCAGTAAGGGTATTCCCTCCTCAAAGAGTCCTCACTCTCCCAGGTAGCTTCTTCTTCTCCTTCTCTGCTCCATTGAACTTTACAGAGCCTCACTTCTGAGTTTCGGGTCTTTCGGATGGTTGAGTCAAAAATCTTCACTAGCTTTTCTCGGTACTGCAGATCCTTCTGAATCTGAATTGACTCTTCTTCGATGTGACTTTCTGGCACTTGCAGGCATTTGCGGATCTGGGATACATGAAACACATTGTGGATATCTAACATGGATTCTGGCAATTCAAGGTGGTAGGCTGCGGGTCCTACTCTGCCAATGATAGGATAGGGGTCGATGAACCGCGGAGCTAGCTTTCCTTTCACTTGAAACCTTTTGACTCCACGCATTGGGGAGACCTTGAGGTAGACGAAGTCTCCTTCCTCAAACCGGAGTTCTCTCCGCCTGTTGTCTGCATAACTCTTCTGCCGACTCTGAGCTTCAAGTAATCTTTTGCGGATCAGGGCAACTTTCTCTTCTGCCTCTTTAACGAAGGCAGGCCCTTCTAGTGTCTTTTCCTCTACATTAGACCACATCAGAGGGGTCTGACATTTTCGCCCATACGAGGCTTCAAACGGTGACATCTTGATACTGGCCTGGTAGCTGATGTTATACGAGAACTCTGCATATGGCAAACTGGACTCCCAATTTCTGTCAAACGTCAACACATAGGCTCTTAACAAATCCTCGAGAACCTTGTTGACCCTTTCTGTCTGACCATCTGACTGGGGGTGATAGGCGGTGCTGAAGTCTAGCTTGGTGCCCATAGCTTACTGAAGGCTTATCCAGAATTTTGAGGTGAACTGTGTTCCTCTGTCTGACACTATCTTCCGTGGAATACCATGAAGTCTGACTATTTCCTTAAGGTATATCCGGGCAAGGGTGGCTCCTCCGAAGGTAGTTTTTACTAGGATGAAATGAGCTACCTTGGTAAGATGGTCAATTATAACCCAGATAGAATCGTTCCCTTTTTGGGTCCGAGGCAGTCCGGTTACGAAATCCATGCCTATTTCTTCCCACTTCCATTTGGGTACTGGGAGGGGTTGCAGTAGACCTGCAGGCTTTTGATGCTCTGCCTTAGTTCGCTGGCAAGTGTCGCACCGGGCCACATACTGTGCTATCTCCTTCTTCATTCCTCTCCACCAGTATCTGGTCTTGAGGTCGAGGTACATCTTGGTGGTCCCTGCGTGGATAGAGTAGGTTGAGTTGTGAGCTTCGTCAAGCAGAATTTCTCGTGCCTCTCCTTTTGGTACACATAGACGGTTTCTGAACCAAAGGACTCCTTCATCTGTCCTGTGGTCCGGGATTTGTTCTTTGCGAATTCTCTCCATAAGACTTGTCGTCTTAGTGTCCAGGCGCTGAGCCTTGCGTATGAGGTCTTCTAGCATTGGCTTGACTTCTAGGCTGCCATTGTTTCCCAGACAAGTATTCAGTTGAGCTGATTCTTTCTTCCAGTCTTCCAAGAAGTTGGTTTCTTTCTTCCTGAAAGGTTTTCGACTGAGGGCGTCTGCTACCACGTTGGCCTTTCCGGGGTGGTAGTGGATCTCTATGTCATAATCTTTGATCAGTCCCAACCATCTTCGTTGACGGAGATTGAGGTCTGGCTGAGTGAAAATGTACTTCAGGCTTTTGTGATCTGTGAAGATGTGACATTTGTTCCCAATCAGGTAGTGCCTCCATATTTTTAGGGCATACACTATGGCTGCCAATTCCAAATCATGTGTTGGATAATTTTGCTCATGCGGCTTGAGTAGGCGTGATGCATAGGCAATGACTTTCTCATTTTGCATAAGTACACATCCTAAACCTTGCCTTGAAGAATCACAGAAGATGACGAAATCCTGGTGGATGTCTGGCAGTGTCAAAACGGGTGCGGTTGTGAGCTTCTTCTTTATGATTTGGAAGCTTTCCTCACACTTCGGGGTCCACACAAACTTATTGTCTTTCTTGAGGATCTCGGTCATAGGTCTTGCTATGCTGGAGAACCCTTTGATAAAACGGCGATAATATCCTGCCATTCCCAAGAAGCTTCGAACTTCACTAACGTTGGATGGCTGCTTCCATTTGGATACTGCTTCAACTTTGGACGGGTCCACTTCTATTCCTTCTGTAGTTAAGATATGCCCGAGGAAGGCTATCTTTTCTAACCAAATTTCACATTTGCTGAGCTTAGCATAGAGTTGATGTGCCATGAGTCTTCCGAGGACAATCCGGAGGTGATGCTCATGATCTTCGCGACTCTTGGAGTAGATAAGGATGTCGTTAATGAAGACTACGACAAACTTATCTGGCTCTTCCATAAATACCTTATTCATGAGATTCATGAAAAAGGCGGGTGTGTTGGTTAGTCTGAAGGGCATTACTGTGAACTCATACTGTCTGTACTAGGTGACAAATGCAGTCTTCTGAATGTCTGCTTCCTTGATTCTCAGCTGGTGATATCCTGACCTCAGGTCTATCTTGGAGAAATACTTGGCCCCTTGAAGCTGGTCAAAGAGGTCATCGATCCGAGGTAGTGGGTACTTGTTTTTTATTGTAACCTCATTCAAGGATCGGTAATCAATACACATCCTCATACTTCCATCCTTTTTGGTGACGAAAAGGACTGGTGCTCCCCAAGGAGATGAGCTAGGACGAATGTACCCTTTCTGTTGGAGTTCTGCAATCTAGAGTTTTAGTTCTGCTAATTTGGTGGGAGCCATGCGGTATGGTCTCTTTGCGATGGGTGCTGTGCCGGGAATTAGATCAATGTAGAACTCTACTTCTCTTTCTGGCGGCATTCCTAGCAATTCTTCTGGGAATACATCCATGAATTCTAGTACATATATGCTTTCTGCTGCTAGATTAAACACCATTGGATCTTGGGCGGGTGGCGGCGCCTGACATGAAACTGACCTTCCTTGGTGGTCAGTGAGAAGAACTGTCTTATTTGCGCAACTTATGATGCCCCTATTCTTGGTTAACCAATCCATTCCTAAGATCACATCAATTCCTTGGGATGGCAAGACTGCTAAGTCTGCCAAGAACACTACCCCACTTAAAAGAATCCTGACTTGGGAGCATTTGAGCTGGCATAGAAGGTCTGACCCTAGGGTTCGGGTGACCAAGGGAATTTCTAGGTGTGTAGTGGGAATCCCATGCTTTTGCACAAAACTAGTGGCTATGAAAGAATGAGATGCTCCTGAATCAAAAAGTACAGTGGCGGGAGTAAATTCAACTAGGAACTCACCGAGCACTACTCCCGGGGCTTGCTAAGCCTCTTGAGCGTCGACGTGGTTCACTCGTGCCCTGCCATGATACTGGCTCTTGCTTTGCTGGCTGTTGGAGGAGGGTGCCTTGGAGGCAGGTGCTGGGGCATTCTTGGGGCCATTCACCGAGTTGAAGTAGGCCCAGATGTCTTCAACTGGGGGCAATTATTCTTGTAGTGACTGGGGTCTCCGCAGTGCCAACATGCATTAGCTGGAGGTTGGTTGCTTGCAACGGAGGGGGGCTGAAAGGAGCTTTGACCCTGCTGACTGAAACGTGATGGAGTGGGTCAAGCTGGCTTGTTGAAGCTTGGTCCCTTGGGTGGAAACCCAAAGGGTCGAATTCTCTGGTGCCTGTCCTGCTGCTAAGCTCGGAGGACCTGGAACTTTCTCTTGAGGTGACCCTTTTCTTCTTCTCTAGCTCTTTCCACTTGTATGGCCTTGTTTGAGAGGTGTGAGAAGCTGAGGAAATCTTGGCTGGCAAGGATAGTCTTGAGTTCTGGTCTTAGCCCTTTCAAGAAACGGGCCATCTTCTTGGCTTCTGTGCTGACATCGTCAGGCGCATAGCGAGCCAATTCTGTGAATTTGTGCACATACTCACTGGCAGATCTTCCACCTTGAGTTAGTTCCCGAAATTCATCTTCCTTGAGCTGGACGATCCCTTGGGGCACATGATGCTCTCGAAAAGCGGCTTCAAATTCTGCCCAGGTAGCATCTCTGACGGCAGTACTGAAGGTATCCCACCAGGATAGGGCCATCCTAGAAAGTTGATGAGCAGCCAGATGAACACGCTGGTTCTCGGGGCATCCGATGGCTTCTAACTTCCTTTTTATTGTGCGCAGCCAGTCATCAGCGTCGGGCGGATTGCTGGATCCAGCGAATGTGGGAGGCTTGAGTCTTAGAAAATCTCTCATCATGTCCTGAGGCCTTCCACCATTCGGGCGCTGGTTCTCAAGGCTTCTGGTGAGGACTTCAATGAGTCGGGTTTGGTTGGCCAGAACTTGGGCTAAATCTAATGGCAGATCCGGAGGTGCGAGGAGGTGGGTCTCACTCCCTTCTCCACCGGCTTCTCCTTCAGCTCCTAGGGGAAACCTTGCTCCAATCCCGGAGGTGGTAGGCGTGGTTTTATCCGAAGCCATCTGCCAGGGGGAGAGAATTACTACTATGCACATGTCAATTTTTTTTCTTCAAACATGTTATTTTATTCATCACACAAGTTCATTACAAGCATATAGTTACCACAAGTCATACTACATACGAGTGCTTTCTAAGGTGCTTCCGAACTCCTTTTCTAAGGTGTCCCCAAATTCCTTGAGAAGGTCGTCAAGGCTAGCTAGGGACATATCCTCAACGTCTGACAAGCTTTCTATCCTGGAGGGAGGCAGTGCTAGTGGGGCTTCCTTTTTCCATTCAGTCTGGCATCCTTGGCTCTTGGTCCGCTTCCGGATCTTCTTAGTGGGGGCGAGCTTTTTTAACTTCTTATCGTAATCCATCTTCAGGGTTCGGTAGGCTTCACGAGTGTTGGCCTCTTCACCTTCTTCTATTTCGAGACTTTCTTGGAGGGACGCCTTCTCCTTTTTAAGTTCCTTGATCTGTTGCTCTAAGCTTTCCACCCGGAAGTTTAGGTGGGTGTAGTGGGAGAAAAGGTTGTCATAGTGGTTATCAAGTGTGTGGAGATATCCGGCCATGTAGACTATGGTGGGGTCATCTTTAGTAGGATCTCTTCCTGATAGGGCCTGAAGTCTTTTCCTCCAGGTAGGGGTATTTTTGTTGCTAGGTGGGAAGTAACGAAGGGGGGTCTCAAAGACTTCCCTATTGTAGTTTTGGCATAGCTGGCGGAGGGCTTTTCGGGCAACATTTTGGCAAGTGTCTGGGAAGCGGTGTCCGGTGAAGGTGACCTGGAAAGGAGGGTGATTTGGGTAGTTTCGGCTTTCTCCCAGGTAGACTGCCATAGAGCATTTCTCTGTTCCATTCTCGTGGTATTCTTTCCAGATGTACTCCAGCTTCTTGCGAATCCCCATGCGAAGCGCGCAACTCTGCAGAAGGTGAGGGAATCCTTCCACCTCTGAGCAGTAGGATGTTCTAATGACAAAAGAGCCTTCCATCTGGTAGAAGAAAAGAAGGGTCTGTTAATATCGGGGAAAGGAGAGAGGATTCTTCTTAGAGGTAAGAGGTCTTTTCTTTTTAAGGCAAACTTTTAAGGTTGGGGCTGCGATCTACGGCCAGTCCTATGGCTCTGATACCACCTGAAGCGCCCCAATCCTCTGGGACTCAAATGTGATACAAATACTAGTCCTAAGAGGCTAGTAATCACATTCCTTACTTCAAATAGTACAGAGTTCGAATAAAAGTTATTACAATACCAGGGTACAAGCTCTAAGGAGCCTGAAATACAAAGCGCAGTGGAAAATAAACTAGCCCAAGCCATAGGCAGAACTGGGTGCAGACACAACCCCCTTCTAGTCGAGCAATGCAGAAAAGAAGTCTTCAGCTGCTGAAAAACATAAATAAATCTGGGTGAATACACTAGGTATTTCGCAAGCCCATCCCGCCCGTAAAGAGAGAGGGACCTATATAATACATGCTTCATATGGTGGAGTTCAAGTCACTCTTCTTTTCCAAAGAAAGGCAATACTTTGATGGTTTTCCCCCAAAGAAAGAAGTAGCACATTTTCACACTCAACCACCACTGAGCTTCCTGCTCCCATGGCATTGTTTTTATTTCCAAAAACACACCCACTCACACATTTCGCTGTTCGCGGAGGTTATAAACACTAATTGTCATACCACACCAGACTCGTCCATAACAGTGGACACGGACTATTCGAATAGGTTTTAACTCTGCGCAGAGGGGTACACTTTACCCACTAGTCCGGCTCTGTGATCTCATGGCCAATGAGATCCGAATCCGAATCTCTTTCTTTCCTCGCATGTCCTTACCTTAACGGTTATACCGGAAGGAGTCAGGCCACCGCCATGTCCAAACCAGACAAAACATTCCCCCTCCTTATCCTCCCGGTGCTCCCCATCCATCATAACCCTGGGGTTTGGACCATACGAGTTCAGATTGAGTGACTGCCCATACAGTCTCGAGTGGTTGTATTTGTCATGAGTACAGGTAGTGAAGGATGACAAATTGGTCCTTATGTGAGGGGACAATCCTTCTGCTCACACCTAACCCGGCTGAGCCAACACTTGAGGCCCTCCCCTAAACTAGGGAGTCCCTGATTATCCCACTCAAAAGGTGATAAGGGTGAATACCCTTCATCATACACTTTTTTGAAAACATCGTTTGGTAAAAACACCGCCCTTTTCTCATCCCACATTTTGTATTCAAAAGATATTCTTTAATGCGGGCTATCTCTCTTCTCACAATGCAAAAGACCCATCCCTTATTCCCGGCTTAGGTAGTGGTAGAAAGAGTAGGTAATTTATGCATCAAGGGAAGAATGGACTTGCCTTCGTCGAAGTTCTCCTGGCACAAAAGATCTATTTCGGAGAGGTCAGGTTCCCGCCCTTCTAACGGAGCTACAAATTCCGGAGGATCGGATCCCTCTTCTCCTAGCAAAAATAGGTAATGAACAATACATCAACCATGGTGACTTGGTGGAGTGTGCCACTTTTAGATGTTATTATTTTGTGCCCTATAATTTATTTAGACTATTTTTGGTGCATAAAATATCAATATATGCATAAATATATGAAAATAGGAAAAAGAAATGGAAAAAGGAAAAAGAAAAGGGATTTCCTGCTAGCTGGGCCAGGGGGGATTTTCGGCACAGCCAAGCGCGGACGTGCGCGCGCAGGCAGGCGGCCCAGCCGGCCCACCAGCAGGGAACGACGCAGGGATGGCGCCGTGGGCGTGGGCCCACGTGCTAGAGGGAGGGGGAGGCTGACGACGTCGGGTGGTCAGACGGGGGAGGGGGCGAACCGGCCGAGGTCGGAAAAACCGACCGCCAACGAGGTTCCACGGTGGTTCTCCGCCGTGGTTCTGGTTTCGGGTGGTTGGGGAGGTGGCTAAGCACGGGTGGGGGTAGGGGATCATGGTGGAGGGGTTAATTTGGCCGAAGGGTGCCCGGGACGGCCGGTCCACAGCGAGGTGGCGGGCGTCCATGGCGGTGAGATCGCCGGTGAGGCTGCCGGACGCAATAGGTGGAGGGGAGGGGTGTGTCGTGTTTGTGAGGGAGTGGTGAACCTTGCGAGCCCAACCAATTGAATGCTAGGCTAACAGAGGAAGGAAGGGGAGCTCACCGGAGCGGAGGAAAGGCGAGGCGGCGCGGCTCGATTTATCTCGGGGAAGGGGTGTGGGAGTGGCCGAGGCCGGTGTGAAGAAGGATGGAGCTCGGGCGGTCCTTTTTATAGGCGCTCGGGGCGGGGAAGGGAGGAGAGGTGGCGAGCACCGGCAAGCTTGTCGCGGCGGCGATGATGGCGCACAGTGGTGGCGACGGGATGGCTCGGGCAGGCGGGTGACGGGATGGCTCGGGCTGGCGCAAGGAGACAGGGCCGCAAGGCGCCAACCTTGCTGGCGAGCGTGTTAATGGCGAGGCGACGGGGTGGGTGGCGACCGGCGGCGATCGCGCCGATAGCTTGGTCACGGGCGCGAGGAAGGGGCTGACAAGCGGGGCCCGCTTGCCAGAGAGAGGGCAGTTGCGAGGGGCCGAGGGCGAGCGTGGCTGACGGGTGGGGCCGGGCTGACAGCGGCGGAGGGGGAAGCGCGGGCGCGCGAGCGGAGATGGGCCGAGTGGGCCGAGCGGGGGGGGAGACGGGCACGTGGGAGAGAGGGGGTTGGGCCGGATTCGGCCCAGCCGAGGGGGAGAAGATTTTCCTTTTTCTATTTCTATTCCTTTTATCTCCTTTTTCTTTTGAACAAATATTTAGCTATATATTCTTAGGTGTCAAAAATATTCTATGTGAGGTGCTACTAACAATCATGGTGTATGCATATGATGAAATGTCTCATGAGGTAAGGTCTAGGGGATAATCAAGGGGGGGTTAGAAGATTAGAGTTTCTAACCTTGGGATTAAATTTTGGGATGTTACAATTCCAATCTGTTGAGCGCAAACAACCCAGTTTGTCTTGGTCATTACTCTGTAGATTGTTGCACGAGATGTTTGGTCGGGATCAGTACCAGTCTCTATTGCGACAATTGTTTCGTATTCATCAGTAGAATAGTGTAACTGAATACCAGGATCGTTTCGTTACATTAGTTGATCAGCTGGCCATTTATGAGTCAGTGCCAGATCCATTATTCTTTGCTACTCGCTTTGTAGATGGTCTTCATACCGACATTAGAGCAGTGGTTATGCTTCAACGTCCTCTAGACTTGGACTCCGCATGTTCCTTGGCTTTGTTGCAGGAAGAGGTGGCATTGCCGTCGGGACGACAGGAGCATCGCAAGGAAGCTTATCAGCCATGGCTGAAATCTGCTACATTGAGTGCCCGACCCATGCCACTACCACCTCCACCCACATCTTCAGTTCATAAGCCAGATTCTTATAAGAAGAAAATAGATGGTGTTCCGTCATCTGTGGATGGTAAACTTGCTGCACTCAAGGCTTACCGACGTGCTCGTGGGTTGTGTGATAGGTGTGCTGAGAAGTGGCATCATGGATACACATGTAACGCAACTGAGCAGCTGCATGCATTGTAGGAGGTGACGGAATTATTGTCAGAAAACTCAGTGGAGGACTCATCAGTTCATGAACAGTACTCGAAGAACCCGTTATAATGGCTATTTCGGCTGAATTTGTGACAGGGTCTTCTGCAAAAAGGTCCATGAGATTTCTGGGAGCATGCTGGGGGAGGATGTCCTGATTTTGGTGGATTCTGGTAGTACACATTCCTTCATTAACTAGTCGACTGTTCTACATCATGCAATTGTTTCAGTGGCTGCAACTCCTTTCAGAGTTCAAGTGGCAAATGGTGGGCTGCTATCCTGTGACAAGGTGGTACATCATGCAGTTTGGAGCATCCAAGGGTGTGAATTCTCTCAAGACTTGAGGGTGTTGCCTCTGCCAACGTTTGATCTCATTCTGGGAATGGATTGGTTAGAATTTTATAGCCCCATGAAGGTACACTGGCAACACAGATGGTTGTGTATACCCTACCAGGACAGACAAGTGGTGCTTTACGGTTGTGCAGCACATGCTACTGAAACTCTTTTGCACATTACACCTGTTTAGGCAGCTGCTCTGGATACCCCACTTGATGTGATGCACCCAACAGTATTTACTATTTTAGCTCAGTTCCACCGGGTTTTTGCACCTCCAAATTCTCTTCCCCCTGTCAGGGCATGTGACCATGCAATTCCCTTGGTACCCGGTGCTACTCCAGTTAATATCAGGCCCTATCGATACCCACCATCGATGAAGGATGAGATTGACAAACATATTGCAGAGATGCTTCAAAAGGGTATTATAAGACCTAGCTCCTCTTAGTTTTCTTCCCCGGTGTTGATAGTAAGGACGAAGGATGGCAGTTTCAGGTTTAGTGTGGACTATCGTTATCTCAATGCCTTGACTATCAAATGGAAGTTTCCCATCCCTGTTTTTGACCAGATAATGGATGAACTCGCTGGTGCATCATGGTTCTCCACATTGGATCTTTTGTCGGGATACCACCAAGTAAGGTTGAAACCTGGAGAAGAATTCAAAACAGCTTTCCAAACTCATCAAGGGCAGTACAAATTCCTGGTCATGGCTTTCGGTTTATGCGAAGCTCCGAGCACCTTCCAGGATGCTATGAACACTACATTAGCACCATTACTCAGAAAATGTGTTATAGTGTTCTTTAATGACATTTTGATTTATAGTACCACTCTGGAGGACCACTTAGTCCACTTGCAACAGCTGTTATCCCTCCTCCAACAAGACACTTGGTTTGTCAAACTGTCTAAGTGTAAATTTGCCCAATGAAAAATTTCTTACCTCGGGCATGTTATCAGTGAGGAAGGGGTAGCCACCAATGAAGTCAAGGTTGAGGCAGTGTTGTCCTAGCCCATACCAAACAATGCCAAAGGCTTGAGAAGCTTCCTCGGTCTTGCAGGATATTACCGCAAGTTTGTGAAACATTTTGCCATTATTGCAAAACCCCTACACAATCTGTTGAAAAAGGGAGCTCTCTTTGTGTGGACTCAAGACCACCTGCTGACATTCTCTACCTTGAAACAAGCTCTCATCTCAGCTCCTGTCTTGGCATTACCAAACTTTGCCAAACCATTTTGCTTGGAAACAGACGCTTGTAAAAATGGAGTGGGGGTTGTTTTATTGCAAGAAGGTCATTCATTAGCGTTTCTCAGTAAACCTTTGGGCACCAAAACACAGGGTCTATCCACATATGAGAAAGAATATCTAGCCATTCTTATTGTTGTTGACCAGTGGCGCCACTATATGTTACACGTCGAGTTCATCATATTCACAGATCAAAAAAGCTTGATCCAATTAAATGAATTGAAAGGGAAATGTGCCCTTGGGCCATTTCTAAGTATTTTGGTGATTGAGTGCCAACACAAAGTGCTTAAATGTGAATTTATGCCCATGGATGAACAAAGTGCAAATCATGAGTAATGGTATGTTTCTAAGCCCTAGTACATTGGTTTTGTGTACTAATATACTTGTCTAAGTGTTAGAAACAGAAAGAAAAAGAAAAGAAGAAAGGTGCAAAGACTTGGCTGTGTACAGCCAAGACTCAGCTCGGTCTGGCACACCGGACTGTCCGGTGGTGCACCGGACAGTGTCCGGTGCGCCAGGCTGACACGGCGCGAAGTGGCCGCTCTCGGGAATTCGCCGACGGCGTACGGCTATAATTCACCGGACTGTCCGGTGTGCACCGGACTGTCCGGTGAGCCAACGGTCGGTCGCGGAATCTGCGCGTGACACGTGGCCTGGCCAACGGTCGGAAGGGGGCACCGGACTGTCCGGTGTGCACCGGACATGTCCGGTGCGCCAACGGCTCCCAGATCTGCAACGGTCGGCTGCGCTGTTTAAGGAAGGAAATCGGGCACCGGACAGTGTCCGGTGTGCACCGGACTGTCCGGTGCGCCCGACGACAGAAGGCAAGGATGGCCTTCCAGATTTGTTCTCAACGGCTCCTAGCTTCCTTGGGGCTATAAAAGAGACCCCTAGGCGCATGGAGGAGAACACCAAGCATTCCTACAACATTCCTAAGCACCAAGACATCAATCTCGCGCATTCGTTTCATTGTGATAGCATATAGAGCTCTTGTGGAGTTGTGAACTCTTTGAGTTGTGTTGCAAGCTCTTGTTGCTACTTGTGTGCGTGTTGTTGCTCTGATCTTTTGAAGTCTTGTGTGCGTTGCTCATTCCCCCCCCCCCTTACTCCGTATTTCTTTGTGAATCTCAAGTGTAAGGGCGAGAGACTCCAAGTTGTGGAGATTCCTCGCAAACGGGATATTGAAAGGCAAAGCAAAACACCGTGGTATTCAAGTTGGTCTTTGGACCGCTTGAGAGGGGTTGATTGCAACCCTCGTCCGTTGGGACGCCACAACGTGGAGTAGGCAAGCGTTGGTCTTGGCCGAACCACGGGATAAACCACTGTGTCATCTCTGTGTTTGATCTCTTGTGGTATTGTGTTTTGTTGAGACTCATCTCTAGCCACTTGGCAATTATTGTGCTAACACTTAACAAGTTTTTGTGGCTATAAGTTTAAGTTTTACAGGATCACCTATTCACCCCCCCCCTCTAGGTGCTCTCAATTGGTATCAGAGTCGTTCTCTTCAAGAAAGGGACTAACCGCCCAAAGAGATGGATCCTAAGGGGAAGGGAATCGTGATCAACGATAAAGAGAAGGAGTCCTTCGTCAACGAGCCCAAAGATGACAAGCCTACCGACTCCGGCTCGGGCCATAGACGGAAGGAAGGGAAGAAGAAGAAGACAAGGCGCATCAAGGAGATCGTCTACTACGACGACAGCGACGAATCTTCCTCTTCCCAAAAGGATAACAACGACAACGACTATGACAAACAAAAGACGGTTAACTCAAACTTTTCTTTTGATTATTCGCGCATTCCGCATAGCTCAAATGCTCATTTGCTCCCCATTCCACTTGGCAAGCCTCCTCACTTTGATGGAGAGGACTACGGTTTTTGGAGTCACAAAATGCGTACTCACCTATTTTCTCTCCATCCAAGCATTTGGGAGATTGTGGAAAGTGGAATGAAATTTGATTGCTCGGATAGCCCTTCGTTTATTAATGAACAGATCCATAAAAATGCACAAGCTACTACTGTGTTGCTAGCCTCTTTGTGCAGGGATGAGTATCACAAGGTGAGCGGCTTGGACAATGCCAAGCAGATTTGGGACACCCTCAAGATCTCTCATGAGGGGAATGATGTCACCTTACTCACCAAGATGGAGTTGGTGGAGGGCGAGCTCGGACGATTCGCGATGATAAGGGGCGAGGAGCCGACACAAACATACAACCGGCTCAAGATCCTTATCAACAAAATAAGGAACTACGGAAGCACGCGATGGACGGATCACGACGTCGTCCGCCTAATGCTAAGGTCATTTACCGTTCTTGATCCTCACTTGGTGAACAATATTCGTGAAAATCCTAGGTACATCAAGATGTCGCCCGAAGAAATTCTTGGAAAATTTGTAAGCGGGCGAATGATGATCAAGGAGGCGAGGTACGTGGACGACGCGTTGAATGGCCCAATCCATGAGCCTCAACCCATTGCTCTCAAGGCAACAAGGAGCAAGGAGGCGCTACCCAGCAAGGTGGCGCAATTTGAGGCGGCCGGTCTTAATGATGAAGAGATGGCCCTCATCATCAAAAGATTCAAGACGGCACTAAAGGGTCGCAAGGGACAGCCAAGCAAGACTAAGACCAAGGGAAAGCGATCATGCTTCAAATGCGGTAAGCTTGGTCATTTTATTGCTAACTGTCCCGACAATGATAGTGACCAGGAACACGGGAGCAAGAGGGAAAAGAAGAAGCATTACAAGAAGGCCAAGGGCGAGGCACATATCGGAAAGGAGTGGGATTCGGATTGCTCCTCCTCCGACTCTGACAATGAAGGACTCGCCGCCACTGCCTTCAACAAGTCATCCCTTTTCCCCAACGAGCGTCACACATGCCTTATGGCAAGGGAGAAGAAGGTATGTAATCAAAACAATGTCACTTATGATTCTTCCAGTGATGATGAGTCTAGTGATGATGAAATAGATTACTCTAGTTTGTTCAAGGGATTGGATAGAACTAAAGTAGATAAAATTAATGAATTGATTGATGCCTTGAATGAAAAAGATAGACTCTTAGAAAAACAAGAGGACCTTTTGTATGAAGAGCATGACAAATTTGTAGAGGCACAAAAGTCTTATGCTTTAGAAGTTAAAAGAAATGAAGTGCTTTCTAGTGAACTATCTTCTTGTCATGAAACCATTGCTACTTTAAAGAGTGTTAATGATAACTTAAATGCTAAACTAGAAGTAGCTAGTAAATCTAATTCTTGTGTAGAACATGTTGAGATCTGTACTAGGTGTAAAGAATTCGATGTTGATGCTTGTAGTGATCGTTTAGTTTCAATTTCTAAATTAACTGAGGAATTGGCTAGTCTTAATGCCCAACTTAAGACTAGCAAGAATGAATTTGATAAACTAAAATTTGCAAGGGATGCCTACACGATCGGTAGACACCCCTCAATTAAGGATGGACTTGGCTTCAAGAGGGAAGCCAAGAACTTAACAAGCCATAAGGCTCCCATTCCCGCTAAGGAGAAAGGGAAGGCCCCTATGGCAACTAGTGCTAAAAAGAACCATGCCTTTTTGTATCATGATAGGAGACAAACTAGAAATGCTTATAGGAGTTATAATACGTACGATGATTTTTCTCATGCTATGTTTGCTTCTAGTTCTTCATATGTGCATGATAAAAATGTTGGTAGAAGGGATGTTGTTCATAATATGCCTAGGAGAAATGTTGTTAATATTCCTAGGAAAGTTAATGAGCCTTCTACAATATATCATGCTTTGAATGCTTCCTTTGCAATTTGTCGAAAGGATAGAAAGGTAATTGCTAGGAAGTTAGGGGCAAGATGCAAGGGAGACAAAACTTGCATTTGGGTCCCTAAGAATATTTGTGCTAACCTTGTAGGACCCAACATGAGTTGGGTACCTAAAACCCAAGCCTAAATTTGCCTTGCAGGTTTATGCATCCGGGGGTTCAAGCTGGATTATTGACAGCGGATGCACAAACCATATGACGGGGGAGAAGAAGATGTTCACCTCCTACGTCAAGAATAAGGATTCCCAAGATTCAATCATATTCGGTGATGGGAATCAAGGCAAGGTAAAAGGGTTAGGTAAAATTGCAATTTCTAATGAGCACTCTATCTCTAATGTGTTTTTAGTAGAGTCTCTAGGATATAATTTGCTATCGGTTAGTCAATTATGCAATATGGGATATAACTGTCTATTTACAAATGTAGATGTGTCTGTCTTTAGAAGAAGTGATGGTTCACTAGCTTTTAAGGGTGTATTAGACGGCAAACTTTATTTAGTTGATTTTGCAAAAGAAGAGGCCGGTCTAGATGCATGCTTAATAGCTAAGACTAGCATGGGCTGGCTGTGGCATCGCCGCTTAGCACATGTGGGGATGAAGAACCTTCACAAGCTTCTAAAGGGAGAACACGTAATAGGTCTGACTAACGTTCAATTCGAAAAAGATAGACCTTGTGCAGCTTGTCAAGCAGGTAAACAAGTGGGAGGAGCACATCACAGCAAGAATGTGATGACCACCTCAAGACCATTGGAGCTGCTGCATATGGACCTCTTCGGACCCGTCGCCTATCTGAGCATAGGAGGAAGTAAGTATGGTCTAGTTATTGTTCACTACACCATGACACATTATTGCCTACGAACTATCTGATGGTAAAACACCTGAATAACGTCTCACAGTCCGTCGGTAAAAAGTTTTAACGACAGATAATGTGTGTCGGCGAAAGTCCTGTCGGCAATACGCTTTACCGGCAGACATATATGTACCGACATACTATCTGTCGGCAATGTTTATGTTTTTGCCGACAGACATATCATTGCCGTCAGACATACTTTTGCCGACAGACATATATGTGTCGACGGCTTGTGTGTCGCTAAAAGTCTATATGCCGACAGATTGTCTGATGTTATTCCCTATGTGCAGTTTAAAAAAAATAATCCATGCATACAAATATATGCTAATGAAACAAATAATAAACCGATTATGATGCACATTGCAGGACAACTTGAATAATATTTAGCTCAGAATATATGAAATTTGATTAGTAAAAGAAAGAGATCAATCTTTGACTTTGAATTCCAACATATATTTGTTTAGAACACGATTCCTGTGATGAACATATAAAAATAATAGCATACACGAATTTCCTAATTTTTTGAAGTGATCTTTCAGTTCTATTACATGCAAAAGTATAAATATACATCTAGCAAACTAAAATCTCTCCATCGGCTGGGTGTTACGCCAACAGCTAGCATGCATGCGAGTAATCATTTTTTTCACACTTCAAGCAATCTGATCCTTGCTTCCAGCTCCTCTTCCTACAACATAATTTGATAATATGTCAATTATTGTATCAGCAGGTCTATAAACTCCCAACAGAAAATACAAACTGAAAGTGCAATAAAGGTCTATTAATACATATATTTATGTAATGAATGCACATGATTACAAAGAAGGGAAAATATCCAATGCAAATGATGGAGAGGTGCATATATATAGTGCACATATACAATCTCAGTCATTGATCTCTGATCCAACAAATGATCTCGCTTGCATCGTCGTAGAAGATGTGATGGTTCAAGCCGGGCGCCTTCAAGCTGGTGGCCTTCAAGAATTCTTTTCATAGTGTTTTTTTCAGAGATTGTATAGAGTAGTTCCTGAAGCTATTTCGACATGGAAGTGATTGTATAGATTGTATAGAGTAGTTCCTGAAGCTATTTCAACATGTGTGAGTGAATGATTTATGTGTATAGATTTCAGATTCCTAGTATCAACCGAGTTCCTGAAGTTATTACAGATTTCAGATTGCAGATTTCAGATTCATGTCTACTACCTGATTGTTGAAGAGATGCATCAGTGAATGGCTTGTAACCAGAAAATGTATCAACCGAGTGGCTGAACAGAACTGAGCAGAACTAAAATGATCGAACCGAACTGAGCAGAAATGATGTACTGATGAACAGATCTGAGCAGAAATGATGTACTGAACAAAACAGAACTGAACTGAGCTGAAGTGATGTACTGAAGAACTGCAGCAAGAGAAGGATTGCAAAAAAAACAGAAACATGACTTTGGGAAAAAATAGCTGAGAGCAATGCCACCTAGGAGGTTTGGTATAAACCGAGTTCCTGAAGCTATTACAGATTTCAGATTTCAGATTTTAGATTATGCTAAAGTGTTGCATCAGTGAATGGCTTGTAACCAGAAAATGTATCAACCGAGTGGCTGAACAGAACTGAACTGATCGAACAGAACTGAGCAGAAATAATGTACTGATGAACAGAACTGAGCAGAAATGATGTACTGAACAAAACAGAAATGAACAGAACTGAGCTGAAGTGATGTACTGAAGAGCTGGAGAAGGATTGTGAAAAACAGAAACAAGACTTTGGGAGAAAAATAGCTGAGAGCAATGCCACCTAGGAGGTTTCCTAAAGCACCAGCAGAAGAGCCAAACATCCAAGCAAACAATTATGATCCATTGCAAACAATTACATATTAGAGACAAGAATTGTCTACAAAATCAGAGAATGATTCAGATGCACAGTTATGCAATAGTACCATTCACTCAGTTTTTAATCCATCTCTACACTTATACACAAATATATATGAAGAAAATATTTACCTGCTGCTGCTGTAGAACCTTGGGTCAATGTTGATTTTTTATTACGACTCATCTAAAAATATAGAACATTAGAAGCTTGTTCTATTAATTACATAAATAAAATACAAGGTTGTAGTATTACCTTGTTCGTTGGCCATGCAACGGGCATAAAAAGAGCATCCCCCATACTCTCTACACCTAAGTATGGTCGTGGTAGAGTACTTTCCCTTTTTAGCACACGAGTCACAAAAACCTGTGTAAACTCCCTTCCAAGAGGAACATCTGCAACCTTTGTGGTTGGGTCGGTTGAGATAATATTTGCTATTGCAACAGGAACTTCTGATCTCATCATAGAATATAATATGACTTCTTTACCAACCTAATAAAATATGCGAAGTAAGATTACAAAGTTCAAATAATAATGAAACATAAATATGAAGTGATAGATGAGAAATTACATGATTATCATCTGCATTTTGAGGCGATCCATGATTTCTTTGAGGTACCGTTGTTGCAATGTCTCGCCTGCGACTTTGCTCTTCAATAGTATTAACATCTTCACGATTCCTTGGACGGCCCATAGTGCTTGCAACTCGCCTAGTAAGGTGCAAGTCATCTTCAACCATATTTGGTGAATGGTCATTACCATTGTAACCATGTGCCACCTCATCTGACCGATGCACCCTTGAGTTCTAAAGAAAAATAAAAAGGGAAAAAGTGTTAGTGAGATAAAGGAAACAAGCCTAATTAACAAGATAGACGGCGAACTGCTCGATATATGCTACACTGGCTAAACATATGCAATATTATATCACCTGTCGAGAATTAGACCCATGTTGTGATGGGCTTTCTATATGTTGCACCCCTTGAGCTGCTACCATCATTTGATAAATTTGATCCATTTTCTCTTTCATTTGATTCATATCCTGTCTTAAGGCTCTAACCTCTTGCTCAGACTGACTGCGAGCTTGCAATGCCATTTGAAGCTTTGTTGATATTTTCATTTGAGTTCCAGGAGTGCCTACATCTTGTGGAGTTGGTCCTAAGCCTAAACCACGAATACGACCTCTTGGTTCTTTCTCTCCAAAAACATGTGCATATAAATCACCATCTTCAATACTTCTGTCCTTCAGTTCTGGGTTCTCAGCAACAGCTTCTTCAAATTTATTCTTAAGAGGACCACACATATATTATATTTTGTTCACTTATATTTTAATTATTACACAAATCAAAAATATGTGTGTACTCACAATGAATATTTCTGCTCCAGGTAGAGGCACAATATCCCCTTCTTTGTTCTTACGCGTGTGTGTTCTAACATATATTTCATCTCTTCTCGCAGGGCGTCCTTGTTGCTCGGCCTACAAGAAAACATGATTTGGTCCAGTAATTGACTAGAATTTTCATAAATTAAACTAATGATTATACAAACTAGTGATTATAATTTTTTTACCAGTTCATGCCCCACACGAGCATAACTCTTGCTACCAGCTGCATGCGACATAGTCAGCTTTGAACGATTATCTTTACCTCTGTTTGTACGAACCTACAACATAAATATGAATCTATCAAAACAATAATACAAATTCATTCATACAATAGTTTAATGAAGGTTTATATCTCAAAAAGCAATTCAAAACAAATCAGCATGTACCTCGGCTTCTGGAGACATCCAATAAGTTATCAACCACTCCCAATCAGATTCTTTCACCCTTTCATCCCTTTTAGCAATAAGCTCTTCAAAACTCAATGTTTCATCAAAATATTTGCTCTTTAGGTCGGCCTTAAACTCTCTCCACTTTTTTGCTGCAGATGTTATAACATAATCTATACCAGATTCATCCACTTCATAGTATTCCTGTTTCAACAAAAATGTAGTTGATTACCAAATCTACTGACAATAGGCTAAGCCAAATTATCTCACTAAATCAGATTACCTTCACTTTTGTCCATAACTCAAACTTCTTTTTAGAATCAACTAGTCTCCAATCCTCACAAGAAACCGGGATATTTTTCCTCACCAAAGTTCCTATGAAATTACCAAACTCTTTGCTGTTCCTACCAACTGGTTGTCCATATTCATTAAGGGTAATGCAGATTTTAGGCCCACCACTACTTGAATATATGTTCTTCTTCAAGGTTGGGCCCCTTCCTTTCCTTATATTTTGATGCCCAATAGGTTGCTCTGCTTATTACAGAAGATAAAACAGATGAAAACCTTTCTAGATAACTATTTTCAAAATTGCTACAATAAATTTAAAGTTTGTTTGATTTTTACCTTCATCATTGATGGGATTTTCAGATTCTTCATAACTATTTTCAGAAGTACTATCCTCGTGGTTATCATCAACAATATCCCTTTCAGTCCTTGATCGCAAAGTAGGACCATTAGTTGAAGCTGCTAATGTCCTCGTCTACACACAAAGAAATGAAAACATTACTAATCGTCAAGACATGAGGAGTACATGCCCGAGTAATAATGAGAGAATCAATAGATCTAGCATGCGAAATTGTATGTGCATGTTTAAACTAATTAAAGATCATCTAGATACAAGCAACATAGCACAAATTCAGACTTGGTCAAACTTAGAGTAGTTGAACTTAGCACAAATTCAGACTTGGTTTCTCTGCCGATTGTAAGTGTTAATGATTTCTTTGCAGAATTGGTCAAACATAGAGTAGTTGAACTTAACACAAATTCAGATTCGTTATATTTCAATGACACGTATTTCTGAAGTTTCAGATTGGTTAATAACTGAATTTTAATTCAGTTCTGAAACCTGAATGGCAGCAAGTTGCCCAGTTTGGAGCTCTATGATAATTAATTTATGGAGATTTTAGTTAAGAGTTATGTAGTAAAGTCAAAGTCCATATGAATGGGAACAATGTTTATGCAAAGGGTTGACTTGTTATTGTGTAGAATTTGGAGAAAAAGGAGTGACAAAACCCTCTGTGAGACTCAGTGTGATGCTGTTTCAGATTTCTGAAACTGAATTTTCAGTGACATTGGCTGTACTTTGGGGCACTGTAACTTTTGATCCTTTCATTTTTGGTCTTGGACTAATGCAACAAACTAATAGAGCTATGGTTGGAGAATGCTTTTGGTTGAAAGGGATGGGTTTGTTGCCATGGTGATTTGTGCAATAACAAGGCTTGAATAGGGAGGTGCAGATGGTGCAGCAGGGCTGTTTCAGTCACGTTCAGAGTTTGGTTTGGAAACTGAACAAGATCATCTCCTGCTGCTCGCCCTTGTTTGTGTTTATAGGCTGAGATGTGTATGGGATGGATGCCTGATGTCTAGAAGCCTCACTCCCAACTGAAAGTATCTAGTTTTGGATATTTGGTTTCTAATGCATGTCATTTGATTTATTCTTTATTTTTCCATTTTGCTACAGAATTCTCAGTCCAAAACCACAAGAATTTGCTGCACCAAGACTCTAAACTGATCACTAACACTGAAATTCAGTCTCTGCCAGATACTATTTCGAGTCTGAAAATTCAGACTACACTAACTGCACTGAACTTCTTCAGTTCGACTGCAGAGCCAAATTCATCTTTTATAGGGACAGAGCTACCTCCCTACATCAAACTTGCACACTAATATATGTTCTTCAACTCTTCTTATAAAGATATGGCTTAATACTCCAAGGATCAAGCACTAGAGAGCTCCAAAGTTGAGCCAAACACACAATGTCTGTGTGCTGAAACAAGACTAAGTCTGAATTTCAGATTTAGCACATTGAATCTTTGAACTACTGTTACTGTCAGTTCCAACTGGTTTTAGTGGCATTACCCTTAATCCAACTTGCACACCAAAGTATGGTCTTCCACTTTGGTACAGCACTCACAGCCCAGAACTACATGGATCAGCCCTTAAGGAGTATCCCAAATCTGCTTCAGACTGAAAAATCAGCAGGACTGAATTTAAGTCTGATTTTCCAAACTGAACACTACATCTTTAGACTCCTTTTTATACCAATTCCATATAAATTTAGAGCTTTAACACTTAATAAAAGTTGTTCTCCTATAGTTAATCTACAAGTTTACTATAGCAACCTTTTGCCAAAATCCCCCAGATTAAATCATACAGGGGTCCAGAAATAGGTAAAGCAAACTGTTTTTAGCTGAACCAAAACTGTATCAAGTTGGAAATCTGCAATTTACTCCAAATTTCTCTTCAAAACTTGAAAATCTCAACACATGAAATTTGCTTGGTTTTGGAAACTCTATAACTGTACTATTAAATTAAATGTAAAAAACATGAACTTATTAAATAGGGAAATATATTAACCTTATGTTTCTTATTGGCTCGATGTGATCCATTTCCTTCTTTATTAACCATAGTACTAGGTACATGGAGATTAAGAGATCTCATCCTCTTCATATTTTCTTTTATGTTGGCAGCCCTTTGTAGTTCATATTCATTGACCTCCGTTTCTTTACCCATTCCTCTTCCTCTTACAAACTTTCCTCCTGAATCAAGACATAAAGAGATTACAATCAAGACAAAGAGATTACAACGTAAAATGAAACATTTTTGTGTAAACAGATATAAACATATCTTACTTGCTAGGTTGGTTTTCGGCAATCATTATTCCATCTATATCAGTCCTAACACAACTACCACCAAAAGATACATTAACTTGTGTGTTTGCATCCAAATCTGGCAAGAAAGAACCTATTTCTGTACTATTGTCTAGCCTTTCTTCCATATCATACATGTCACGTTGTTTTGACTTTAAAACAGCAAACCAATCAGCATCAATAGGATCTTGCACATAGTAAACTTGAGTTGCCTGAGATGCAAAAATAAATGGCTCATCTAATTCCTTGTCACCGGTATTGAATAAATGCTTGAAGTTGACCATTGTCACCCCAAACTTGTCTATTTTGACCCATTTGTCTCGTACTCGGTTATCAATCCAATCACATTTGAACAATACTATTTTTCCCTGGTGATGGTAGTTCAGCTCAAGAATGTCTTTTATAACACCATAATAAGTTTTGCTCATTGATACTGGGTTATTATTGTTTGTCCCATCAAAACTTGTTGCATGTGCAACTAGGGCTACACCACTACACTGCACTGACCTACCCACATCATAAGAATGTGTATGGAAATTTATCCCATTTATAGAATAACTATCATAAGAATGTGCAACCATGTTAGGCTCCTTAGCTAATATTGTTATCTCCTCAGGTACTTCCTCACTCGTTGTTTCCACCTGATGATTTTGAAGATTGTTATTGTACTAAAAAAATAATGTGGAACTATATTCTATATAAACATTTTCCTAGATACTTACATGTGACTTAAACCACTCGTGAAAAGTCTCATAGTGTAAACGACTGATTGCTCTTTGATTTTGATGACCAGCAGAGTAAAGGTATTCTATATGTTTCCTAAACAAACATTATAATTTAGTAATCATGAAATAAATGAATGATATTGATTATAAAATATAATGTTCAACTTACTTCAAGTAAGGCTCTATATGGTCATAGTTGAACAAGACATATCTATGTGCTTGAAGCCATGTTTTGTGGTCTAATGTGACACTACGCTTACCAACCAATCCACGACCTATGTTATGGAAGAAAGGGGTGGTATTGATTAAATCAACATCCAAGCCATCATCATTTCTTTTTTTCCGGTTAAATCTAGTTTCACAATGTAAATAGCGAGAACAGAATGTGAGACTCTCATCAAATAGATAACTTTCTGCAATTGACCCTTCTGGGTGACTCCTAGTGCGAACATGGCCCTTACATCTCATTAAAAACCTATAAAGGAGAAATGGCATATATGTTAAACCTCCCTTTGAGTAAAACTAAGTTTAATTTATTTCTAAAATATATCAAAATTTACCTCTCCACTGGGTACATATTACGAAATTGAACAGGGCCAGCAATTCTGACTTGAGTAGGGAGATGAACCATTAAGTGTACCATAATATCAAAAAAGGATGGCAAGAATATAGTCTCAAGAATGCTTAGAGTCTCAGCTATTTCTGACTCTAGCTTATGCATATCGCTTATACGAATAACTGGCGAATAGATTTGCTTGAAAAAATTGCTCACACGAATCAGTGCAGCACTAACTATTTCTGGTAAAATCCTTCTCACAGCAAGTGGGAGTAAATACTGTAACAGAACATGGTTATCATGGCTCTTTAGCCCAACAAGCTTCTTCTCCTTCACATCCACATTGTTTCTTATATCTGATGCATATCCATCTGGAAATTTTACTCCTTTCAATACCTCACAAAATAACGTCTTCTCAGATGCACTCATTGTATATGATGCTGGTGGTAAATATAACTTGTCACCCACTGGAATAGGATGAAGCTCAGTTCGAATGCCTAGGGACTGAAGATCCAAACGATATTTCAAGTTATCCTTGGACTTCCGTTGAATGCCTAGGAGGGTGTTGACAATGTTATCACACACATTCTTCTCGATATGCATGACATCTAAATTATGTCGTAACATTAAATCCTTCCAATATGGAAGCCTAAAAAAAATAGACCTCCTTTTCCATATGATAGGAGGCTCCCCTTCCTTCTTTTTTGCTTTCTTTTTATGTTGGCAACCTTTCCCATGCACTGTGTGCATATTCTCTGTTTGCAATAAAACTTCCTCTCCAGAAAGTGGTCTAGGCGCTGGCCTGTCCTCAACTTTACCATCAAACGAATCTAGATCAAATCTATATGGATGGTTTGGGCCCAGGAATCTACGGTGTCCCATATAACAATTTTTTGTACCTTGTTTCAATCGTAGAGAACATGTATATGAGTGGCATTCAATACATGCTACTTCACCTGATGTAGTACATGCTGCAATGTACCCTAGGCCTGGATAATCAGATATGGTCCATATTATTGCAGCACGTAATTGAAAATACTCATGCTTTGCAGAATCATATGTTCTCACCCCTTCAACAAACATATCTAGCAGATCATCAATTAGTGGCTCAAAATAAACATCTATATCACTACCAGGAGATCTACGGCCTGGAATGAGCAATGAGATAATGAAATTCGTTTGCTTCATACACAACCATGGTGCAAAGTTATATGGGATGAGAATAACAGGCCAAATGCTATAACTAACATTCATGGACCTAAACGGATTAAAACCATCTGTAGCTAAAGCAAGTCTAATGTTGCGACTGTCAGAAGCAAACACTGGGTGCTTTTGGTCAAAATCCTTCCAGAGAGGTGAATCTGCAGGATGCCTTAGTAATCCATCTTGTATACGCTCCTCATCATGCCACCTCATGTCACTTGCTATCTTAGATGACAGAAATAACCTCTGAAGCCTTCTTTTTATTGGAAAATAACGAAGAACTTTGCATGGAACCTTGTGTACACGTTTTCCATTTAAACTTATCCTTTTTGATTTCCAGCGTGACCTTTCACATGTGGGACATGCATCATACTTAGCATACTCCTTCCTAAACAAAATACAATCATTTTCACATGCATCAATTTTGATATACCCGAGTCCTAGACACTTAATTACTTTCTTTGCTTCATTGAAATTTTTTGGTAATGCCAAGCCATCAGGGAAAGCCTCCATTAGTAGATCTAGTAGCATATCAAAACTTTTATCTGTCCACCCTCCAAGCAATTTCAAGTGAAGAATTCTTATTAAGAAATGCAACTTTGAGAACTTCTTACACCCGGGGTATAGGTCTTGGGTATTATCTATCGCTAACTGATTGATGGCTTCTAAATCTACATCAGTTTCATCTAAACCATCAGATACTTCAAAATCCCCTTTATCATCTAGACCACCAGCTAAGTCATGAACCAAATTGGCTATGTCATCTTCGTCTGAATTGTTTACAGCCTCTGTATCAGTGTAGTCATGACTATTAATAGGCACAGAGTCTCTTTCCCCATGATAAGTCCACCTTTTGTATCCCTCTTGAAAGCCATCACATATCAAGTGCGCACGAACTTCATTTTCATCTTTCCATAGAGAATTAACACATTTTCTACATGGACATAGAATTTTGTTTCCACTTATAGAATTGCTAAACGCAAACTCAATAAATCCAACTACCCCATCTATGTAGACCTTTGTGTGCCTATAAATATTAGGTACAATAACAATATGTTGGTCAAAGGTGATTACTACAAAATAATGGTTTATAGTACATTGTTAGAAATATACCTAGGTTCATTCATCCACCTTTTATCCATGTTGTACCTTAACAAATAATAAGATGAAATGTACCCTTCACAGCTTCATAATGTAAGTGCAAAAAGGGTGGAAAAGGACGAATCATTACAAGTATCAAAGATAAAAGCTGAATTAATTAGTTTTTTCCGGTGCAAATCAACAGGAGATGGAAAAGTAACAAGTAAAGATTACCACTGATCAATGGATGTCGTCCAAGCGTTGTTCACGCACTTCTCCTTCAGGTGGTCCGGCGCCCGCCCTCGTCCTCGCTAGCAGCAGCAGTAGACTTATGCCAAACACAAATAAATATCTTCAGTTCTTCACCATAAATTTTTTATCACAAATTTACAATGGCACTAATAAATATTCTGAAACCTGAACTATCTTTCTTCAGTCTTGGGCACCAGCAGCAGACTACACCACCGCACGATCACAGGGCACAGCGTTGGACGGTGCTGCGGTGGTCGATGGGGGAGGGACCGGAGGAGGACGCGTCGGCGCAGGGCGTGCACCGTCGCCTGTGGTCGAAGTCCAGAGATGGTGGCGCTTCCGTTTTGATTAGCCGAGCAACAAGAGATCAAAGATCCTACAGGAGCAAGAACACGTCTGCGCACCACAGGACAGGCGGCTGGAGGTCCGAGTCTCAAGGGGCAAGAACAGGGCGAAGTAAGACGGCGTCGGGGGCAGCGGCGCGGTGGTTTAGGTTTTTGGCAGCGGCGCGGTGGTTTAGGACTCACGGATAGGAGAAGATGCGTACAGAATAACAGAGAGCGCTTCGGCCAGGGAAAACGGTTCATTAATTTATTCCTATAGATCTTACTTCTTAAGAATATTTCTCCACCATGTAACACAAGTGAACTCTAGCTCAGCTGGTTTGAGTTGTTCCTTAGGAGCGATTGGTGCCAGGTTCGAATCCTGGGTTGCTTTTGTCTTTTTTTTTTGTTGCCTTTTAGGCTTGTAGCGTGCTGCCCACAGGCCAGGCGTGGGCAGGAGCTTAATTGGTACAGTCGTACAGTATATAAATATATTAGTTGAAATTTAGTAATTACTTAAATATATTAGTTGAAATTAATTTATTAATTACTCAAGACATTCATGTACCGACAGATGATCTGATGCTATGTTTTCCCGACAGTCGGTGTGCCACGCATAACCATTTATACCGACAGATGAACCGCCACAATAACTCGAAATTATTGCCGACAGATTTGTTGACGCCAACGCAATAATTACCGACAGATAGTGTGATGGTATTATTTTGTGACATACTTGCTGTCGCCAAACATCTATTTTTACCGTCAGATGTTTGACGCTAAAATTGTGTCATGGTGTAGTGGTTGATGACTTTTCCCGCTTCACTTGGGTGTTCTTTTTGCAGGATAAGTCTGAAACCCAAGGGACCCTCAAGCGCTTCCTCAGGAGAGCTCAAAATGAGTTTGAGCTCAAAGTGAAGAAGATAAGGAGCGACAACGGGTCCGAGTTCAAGAACCTTCAAGTGGAGGAGTTCCTTGAAGAGGAAGGGATCAAGCACGAGTTCTCCGCTCCCTACACACCACAGCAAAACGGTGTGGTAGAGAGGAAGAACAGGACGCTCATCGATATGGCGAGGACGATGCTAGGAGAGTTCAAGACCCCCGAGTGCTTTTGGACTGAAGCCGTGAACACGGCTTGCCACGCCATCAACAGGGTCTACCTTCATCGCCTCCTCAAGAAGACGTCGTATGAGCTACTAACCGGTAACAAACCCAATGTATCTTACTTTCGTGTATTTGGGAGCAAGTGCTACATTCTAGTGAAGAAGGGTAGAAATTCTAAGTTTGCTCCCAAAGCTGTAGAAGGGTTTTTGTTAGGTTATGACTCAAATACAAAGGCGTATAGAGTCTTCAACAAATCATCGGGTTTGGTTGAAGTCTCTAGCGACGTTGTATTTGATGAGACTAATGGCTCTCCAAGAGAGCAAGTTGTTGATCTTGATGATGTAGATGAAGAAGATGTTCCGACGGCCGCTATACGAACCATGGCGATTGGAGAAGTTCGGCCACAGGAACAAGATGAACAAGATCAACCTTCTTCCTCAACTATGGTGCATACCCCAACTCAAGACGATGAACAGGTTCATCAACAGGAGATGTGTGATCAAGGGGGAGCACAAGATGATCATGTGATGGGGGAAGAAACGCAACCGGCACCTCCAACCCAAGTTCGAGCGATGATTCAAAGGGATCATCCCGTCGACCAAATTCTGGGAGATATTAGCAAGGGAGTAACTACTCGGTCTCGATTAGTTAATTTTTGTGAACATTACTCCTTTGTCTCTTCTATTGAGCCTTTCAGGGTAGAAGAGGCCTTGCTAGATCCGGACTGGGTGTTGGCCATGCAAGAGGAGCTCAACAACTTCAAGAGGAATGAAGTTTGGACGTTGGTGCCTCGTCCCAAGCAGAATGTTGTGGGAACCAAGCGGGTGTTCCGCAACAAACAAGACGAGCACGGAGTGGTGACAAGGAACAAGGCTCGACTTGTGGCAAAAGGTTATGCCCAAGTCGCAGGTTTGGACTTTGAGGAGACTTTTGCTCCTGTGGCTAGGCTAGAGTCCATTCGTATCTTGTTAGCATATGCCTCTCACCATTCTTTCAGGTTATTCCAAATGGATGTGAAGAGTGCCTTCCTCAACGGGCCAATCAAGGAGGAGGTGTACGTGGAGCAACCCCCTGGCTTCGAGGATGAACGGTACCCTGACCACGTGTGTAAGCTCTCTAAGGCGCTCTATGGACTTAAGCAAGCCCCAAGAGCATGGTATGAATGTTGGGGCGAAGGCAAAGACGCCACCCTTCGCTCCAGGCCTTCGCTGCAGCCGCTGGTCCGACGGAGGCAAAGCGGGCAGGGACACCCTTCGCAGGACTCGACACTTTGACGAAGACCTGCGGCGACGTCCTCACACGGCGCGGCCTCATTCAGCCCCAAGGCCCACGTGTGATCTGGCCCATTGTAACGGGCCCCGCGTGGCCGCCTCTGTATTACGGGCCTGACTTGTAAAGGCATACTTGTAATTACAGCTTGTAACCCTGCTTTATGGGAATATTCCGGGGATAAACTAGGCGTCTGAGGGCACATGCGTCCTTAAGACAAGACGCTGGGCACTCAGACACCTATAAATACCCCCGCACAGTGCCCGTGAGAGGCGAGATCAACAGAGCTATTGCCCCCGTGCACGTAACCCTGTTGTCGCCATTGTTCACCCCCGTTGGCCCACTTGCAGCAGAGAGCAAGTTCCAACATTTGGCGCCCACCGTTCGTGCTACGACAAAACCACCCGCGATGGCACCCAAGAGAGCTAACCCCAAGGCTGACGAGGCTGCGAAGGCAGCACTGCTGGCCGCAAGAAAGGGCAAGGCCCTCGCCCTCACCCAATCCACCCACCAAGAGCCCATTGAGGACAATGTTCCCCACACCGGCGAAGACGACACCTTCCGCACCTGCGGAACCGAAGGACAGTCGCAGCCGCCCCCAGGCTTCGCCCCACTGGAAGGCGCCGACCTCACCGAGGATGGTGAGGCCCTCGGCGTCTCAACAGAAGAACAGCTGCAGCTGCGCGCCCTGCGCCTCAGGAACCGCAATCTCCAGAGGCAGAAAGAGATACTGGAGGCCAAGCGCCAACGTGTTTCCGCATTAGCCAAAGTGCGGCAAATGATACGCGACGAGGAGCAGAAAGCCCAAGACCTCGAGCGCGAGATCGCGCTGATGCAGCGCGAAGGCCACCTCGGTTTGCAGCAAGAACCACCCCTCCAACAACGCGCTCAGCCGGAGGACATGCGCGAAGGCTACCTCGGCCGACAGCACGGCCAACCCCTGCAGCACCGGGCGCAGCCGGAGAACCCGCGTTTCCCCCAGCATGACTACGCCCCCCAGCACGGCGCGCCATTCCAAGGGATCAACTACCTCGACGAGCGAAGTCCCCTGGCGCCACACCTGCAAGTGACGCCTTGGCCAGCCAACTTTCGAGCGGGGGCATACCCCAAGTACAACGGCAGCACCGATCCGGCGCAATACATCATGAGTTACCAAGTCGCCGTTGCATCAGCCGGAGGGGACGAGGCCACAATGGCAAAGTCTTTCATCATCGCCCTAGAGGGCCCAGCACTCACCTGGTTCACCAGATTGCCCCCGCTGTCCATTGATTCGTGGCGAAGTCTCAGGGACAAGTTCCTCCTCAACTTCCAAGGGTACCGTCCAGACACCGACGCTTTGGCCAAGCTCTCGCTTTGCAAACAGCTGGAAAAGGAGACTCTGCGGGAGTATTACCGCAAGTTCTTAACACTCAAGTCACAGCTGCCCTCTGTCGACGATCAGATCGCTATCCACTACGCCATCAATGGCCTTCGGGCCGGCGTCCTCTACAGCCATTGTATCAGGGATCCACCCAAGAGCTTGCAGGAGCTATATCAGCTCTTCGAAAAATATGCCAAATCCGAAGAGCTCCACCAGCGCAAGGTCGAGTCGCAACGGAAACCCAACAGTCAGACTCCGCAGTCCAGCCGCACGTGGACAAGGACTTCGCAGCCAGACTCCAGTCGAGACAGCCGCAGTCAGCAGCAAGTCCACAACATCGTCAACCAACAGCCTGCTGCTGACCCCCCTCGCCGCCAGGAATATCCCCCCCAAGGCCGCGGAAATGGAACGCGCGGCAGGGGTCGAGGGCGGGCGCAGCAGCCGCCGCGCCGGTTCTATTGCCTTTTCCACGGCGAAGACTGCGCCCACCAGACCAAAGACTGCCCCGAGACGAAGGCCACCAGAGATAGAATGGCGAGGGCGCAGCCGGCCGACAATCCCAGAATTGTCGCGCATAACTACCAGCCACCCACTCCACCATACGTCCACGCCCCCGCTCCGCATCCACCGCACCACGCTTACCAACATCATCAGGAAGTACAAATCGTACCTCCTCCACCCCCACCACCACACCAGCAACACCAAAACATTCCCCATCCCCCAAAGCAAGAAGACTTCGCCGATCAACCTTATCGCGGAGTCATTCACATGATAACAGGGGGGTCAAGCACCGACTTCGACACCAAGCGGCAGAAGCGGGACCACTACCGCAGCATCAACCATGTCGCCGTCACTGGCCCAGTCGTGCAGACGAAGTGGTCCCACATACCGCTAACCTTCGACGCGCGAGACGTCGACCTACGCAGCGCCCCCCCACATCGACGCAATGGTCATCAACTGCAGCGTGGCAGGTTGGGACTTACACAAAGTCCTCGTCGACAACGGCAGTCAGGCGGACATCATCTTCCTCCACGCCTTCGACCGCATGGGCATAAGCCACAGCTTGCTGAAGCCTTCGGACAACCCGTTGTATGGTTTCGGCGGCAAGGGCACCTTTCCAGTTGGCAAGATAGAGTTGCCCCTCTCCTTCGGTGTAGCACCCAATGCCCGAAGTGAGCAAATAACCTTCGACATTGTCGACATGGTATATCCATACAACGCCATCATGGGCCGAGGCTCCATCAACAAATTCGAAGCCGCCATCCACGGGTTGTACCTATGTATGAAGATACCAGGCCCGCTGGGCGCCATCACAATCTACGGCAACCAGCAGACGGCGCGCAACATAGAGCGGGACTTCGTGCCCGGTCAGAGAAATGTACACTGTCTCACGACCCAGCGCGAAGTCCCTGCGCCGGCTAGCCCAACCGACAAGCAGCACGACAAGGCACAGTTGCAGTGCCAAGACGGGACCAAGACTGTCCCCCTCGATCAGGCCACGCCCAAACAGACTGTAACTATCAGCGAAGACCTCACGTCACTTGAAGAAGAGAAACTTCTCTGCTGCCTGGCCAAGAATAAAGATGTCTTCGCCTGGTCTGCCCTCGATCTGGTCGGAGTCAGCCGAGCCATAATCGAACACAGCCTGGAGATTGACCCTTCGGTGCGACCCAAAAAGCAGAAGCTTCGCAAGATGTCAGATGAAAAGACAGAAGCCGCCAAGGCGGAGGTGCATCGCCTCCTGGAGGCTAAATTCATCGAGCCGGTGGCTTACCCCACGTGGCTCTCCAATGTTGTGATGGTGCAGAAGAAAAGCGGAAAATGGCGCATGTGCATAGACTTCACCAGTCTCAATAAGTCCTGCCCAAAGGACAATTTCCCGTTGCCACGGATCGACAAAATAGTCGATAGCGCGGCCGGATGCGAGGTCATGTCCCTCCTCGACTGCTTCTCCGGCTATCACCAGATATACATGAAGGAGGAAGACAAGGCCAGCACCAGCTTTATAACACCCTTCGGCACTTATTGCTTTGTCAGAATGCCGGAGGGTCTCAAGAATGCCGGGTCCACCTTCTCCAGACTCACCAAAACGGTGCTCGAAGGGCAGGTCGGCAGAAACGTATTCACATATGTGGACGACATCGTCGTCGCCAGCAAAAATAAGGAGGACCACCTCGCCGACCTGGCGGAAACATTCGCGAGCATGCGAGATGCACGACTCCGCCTAAACCCGGAAAAGTGCGTTTTCGGTGTCCGCCAGGGCAAGATATTGGGCTACCTGGTGTCCCGCCGAGGCATCGAGGCCAACCCAACCAAGATCCAGGCCATCGTCGACATGTCGCCTCCGCAGTCCGCCAGGGACGTCCAGCGCCTGACAGGCAGGATGGCCGCCCTCAATAGATTCATCTCCAGGTCCGCCGAGCGAAGTCTCCCCTTCCTCAAAACCCTCCGCGGCGCGAAGGACTTCGCTTGGGGACCGGAGCAAGCAGCGGCCTTCGCCTCATTAAAACAGTACCTGGCGGAGCTGGCCATCCTCACAAGCCCAGACTCCTCGCTCCCCTTATTGCTCTATGTCGCGGCTTCGCCGCACGCGGTCAGCGCGGCACTAGTGCAGGAGCAGACAGTCGAAGGCGCAGTCAGACAGTGCCCTGTTTATTATGTCTCCGAAGTCCTGACACCATCCAAATGCAACATGACAGAGCTGGAGAAGATTGCTTACGCAGTTGTTATGTCCTCGCGCAAGCTGCGCCATTATTTTGAAGCATTCAAGGTCCGAGTCACCTCGGACAGGGGACTCGGCGAACTATTCAGGAACCCGGAGGCATCAGTGAGAATCGCCAAGTGGGCAGCCGAGCTCTCCGGCTACCATATCAGCTTCGAGCCCAGGACAGCCATCAAATCGCAAGTCCTGGCAGACTTCGTCGTCGACTGGACTGGGCCAGTAACACAGCCGGACCCATCCACAAAAAAGGTCTGGACTATCCATTGCGACGGTGCATGGTGTCATGCGGGGGCAGGCGTCGCTGCAGTCATCACCTCACCAGCCGGAGTCAAACACAGATATGCAGCACGCCTCAGCTTCGCTCTGGAATCCGACAAATGTACAAACAACATAGCAGAGTATGAAGCAGTCATCCTCGGCCTCCGCAAGCTAAGGGCCCTCGGAGTCACCACCTGTATCATCAAAACAGACTCCAAGATAGTCGCCGGTCAGGTCGAAAAAGACTATGCAGCAAAAGACCCCGCGCTCATGCAATACCTCGCGGCTATCCGAAGTCTCGAGAGGCAGTTCAAGGGATTCACCCTACAGCATGTGGACAGGGCCAAGAATGAGGAGGCCGATGCATTAGCCAAGGCCGCCGCCAGGGGCGAGCCCCTGCCCTCCGACGTATTCTTTCACACCATCGGCACGCCAGCCGTCCGGAGCCCCGAAGGGCTCCAAATAACAAATGATAGCGAGGGCCACCGTATAGTCCACCTAATCATGACCGAGGACTGGCGGGCCCCAATAACCCTGTTTCTACAGGGATACTATCACCCAACCGACGTCAGTGAGGCGAAGCGCCTCGAGCATCGGAGCCGGGACTTCGCGCTAATCGAGGGCCAATTATACAAGAAGGGGGTCAGTCAGCCAATGCTTAAATGCGTCACCGAAACCGAAGGCATCCAAATCTTGCGCGAGGTCCACAGTGGAACTTGCGGCTCGCACGCGGGGCCAAGGGCCCTGGCTGCTAAGGTGATCCGACAAGGGTTTTACTGGCCTGCAATGATCTGCGCCGCAAATCGAGTCGCAAGGTCCTGCGAAGCCTGCCAGAAGTTCTCTCCTCGGTCAGGCAACCCCTCGCAATACACAAAGCTGGTCGCCCATACATGGCCTCTTCAGCGCTGGGGCCTGGACATCGTCGGGCCCTTGCCCACCGCTCAGGGGAACCTCAAGTTCGCCTTCGTAGCCGTCGAATACTTCACCAAGTGGATTGAAGCGAGGGCTGTGTCCACAATCACATCAAAGACTGCCCAAAAATTCTTTTGGCAGAACATTGTTTGCCGCTTCGGAGTACCGTCCGAGCTAACAGTTGACAACGGCAAGCAGTTTGACAATCAAGATTTCAAGGATTTCTGTTTTTCCATTGGCACCAAGCTTGCCTTCGCTTCAGTCTATCATCCGCAGTCCAACGGAGTCGTGGAGCGTGCCAATGGGAAAATCTTCACAGCCATCAAGAAGATGCTCCTCGACGAGAAAAAGGGCAGATGGACCGACTTGCTACCGGAGGCAGTCTGGGCGCTGAACACAACCGAGTGCAGGGCGACCGGGTTCACTCCTTTCCGCCTTCTATACGGATCAGAGGCAATGACACCGCAAGAAATAAAACACGGGTCTCCGCGCACAGCTCCGTCAGCCACCCCTGACGTGGATGAGCCAACCTCCAAAGATCTCATTGACGGAGACCGGGTCTTCGCCCTGCAGGCCTTAAACAAATACCAAGCCCAGACCAAAGCATGGCGCGACCGCGCAGTCATCCCAAAGGAGTTCAGCGCGGGGGACCTCGTACTCATCCGAACAGCTCGGACGGAGTCCAAGGGCAAGCTGGAGCCCAAGTGGGAGGGCCCCTTCATAGTCAAGACAAAAGCTTCCCCCAGCGCTTACAGGCTCGCAACGCCAGATGGCGAGGACCTGGAGCACTCCTGGAACATTGACAACCTTCGTAAATTTTTTGTTTAATTCCTAGGGCTGAGTTCGCCCTTGTAATTCACCGCAAACAATCTTGTACCGGCCCGCACTCTTTTCCTCCCGGGGGGTGAGGTTTTTAACGAGGCGGAGCCATGTAATATATGTGAGAAAAATCCCCCGCAAAAGCATGTGTCGAAAAAAGACCGCGACAACGGTCTTCGGCATTCGACCAATTCGAAGTCACCGCGAGGCTAAGCGCTAGCCACCCTCGCGTGCGACCAATCCGCGCAGAAGTCGCCTAAGGGTGCAGCCGGACTTAGCACAACAAGTGCGCAAAAATCAAAGTCTATCGCGAAGACTATCCGCGCAGAAGTCGCCTAAGGGTGCAGCCGGACTTAGCACAACAAGTGCGCAAAAATCAAAGTCTATCGCGAAGACTATCCGCGCAGAAGTCGCCTAAGGGTGCAGCCGGACTTAGCACAACAAGTGCGCAAAAATCAAAGTCTATCGCGAAGACTATCCGCGCAGAAGTCGCCTAAGGGTGCAGCCGGACTTAGCACAACAAGTGCGCAAAAATCAAAGTCTATCGCGAAGACTATCCGCGCAGAAGTCGCCTAAGGGTGCAGCCGGACTTAGCACAACAAGTGCGCAAAAATCAAAGTCTATCGCGAAGACTATCCGCGCAGAAGTCGCCTAAGGGTGCAGCCGGACTTAGCACAACAAGTGCGCAAAAATCAAAGTCTATCGCGAAGACTATCCGCGCAGAAGTCGCCTAAGGGTGCAGCCGGACTTAGCACAACAAGTGCGCAAGAATCGAAGTCTATCGCGAAGACTAACCGCGCAGAAGTCGCCCAAGGGTGCAGCCGGACTTAGCTCCACAAGTGCGCAAAAATCAAAGTCTATCGCGAAGGCTTTTCGCGCAGAAGTCGCCTAAAAGGCGCAGCCGGAGCCTACCGCAAAAACCGCCCAAGGGCGCAGCCGACCCAGTATGGCAAAAGCAGAAGCGACAGCAAGACCAATTATAATCACACTGGCACAGCACAATCAATCACACCAGTCAAAGTACACAGCGCCCTCGCAGGCACAAGCACGCGAGGGCACACCACTCCATTTTACAAACCCTTGCACATACACAAGCGAGGGCACCACGCCCTACATCGGCTCAACCTTAGGAATAATCCCCATCTCTCTATAATTAAATAACATTATCCTAAGCTCCTCACCAGCAAAAAGGCTTCGCAGCTCCCCTTCCCCCACACCCGAGACGGCCGGCAAAGACAGCAGCTCCTGCCGACCAACCCTACTAACGCGAAGACGAGCCCCTTCCTCCGCACTAATCCTACGCTTCGCAACCGCCCTTCGTCGTCGGTGCCCGGTGCTAGGACCGGGCACGCCTGGCGCGTCCGCAGCATGTAGCGCAGCCTCCGCCGCAGCCTCGTCCAGGGCCGCAAAATAGTCCAAGTCCTCCTCCGACGACTCCTCGGTCCATTCAGCCGAGCTCCCAGAGTCAGTAAAATCAAAAAACTCAGAAACAGACCCACCACATTCATTTCCACCTTCCGCGGTCGAAGCCGCCAAAAAACCAGTAGTAGCGGTTGCGTGCGCAGGCCCAAAATCTTGAACCTGCGCAGCAACCAAAATTCAGTACATCATCCAAAAATCCCTCAACCCTAAACACCACCTACGCCACCTGCGAAGGCCCTGCCGCTGCGGGAGCCTCCGCCGCCGCCTCCGCCGTTGTCTCCGCCGGATCTTCAGCGCCCGGCACAGCAGCTGCGGGGGCATCAGACGCGCCTTCGGCCACCCTTGGGAGTAGGCCTTCGCCGGCCGCAGCAGGTACAAGGGCGCCTGGTGCATCTTCCGCGGTCACCGGGGCGACTCCAGTGGCGGCCTCCGCAGGGGTGGTCTCCGGCTCAGGCGGCGCGCTGTTCAGCGCCCCAAAATCGTCCACCCGCTCGCCGCGCTCCGCCTAAGACAAAACGTACAAAAAATTCAGCAAACACACGCACAAACCGCATCCAGCAAGCACCGAGTAAACGACAACGTTACCTGAGCCCTTGCAGCCTCGGCCCGCGCCCGGACCACCTCTCGACCGTATGAACCCCACATCCGGTCAAAGAGGGCCCCGCCGGACTCCTTCACCACGGGGTCTTCGACCTCAAAGATATCTCGCCCAAAATCTTCATCCACCTGGTCGAGGGCCTCAAAGTGCCGGCAGCCTTCGCGAGAGAGCGCGTTCATCGCTGCCTCGCAGGTGACCAGGGAGGTGAACGACATCAACCCCGCCAAGACAGTGGGGAGCTCCTGCAGTTCCTCCTGCACCCACTCCAGACAGCGAAGTCCGGCCTCTCGCTCCGGCACCTCGAAGTCGCTCGTCCGCACACCCAGCTCGCGATATGAAGTCATGAGCTGCGTGCGCGTCCGTTCGGCCTCCGCTCGCGCCGCGGCCTCGGCCCCCTCCGCGCGGCTCTCGAAGGCAGCAAGCCGCCGCTGCAGCTCCCCGGCGAGCTCCTTGGCGACATTGCCCTCCGCCCGCGCCAGCCTGGCCTCCGCCTGCGCAGACTGCTCCTTGGCGATGGCTTCGTTGGCCTCCCTTCTCTCCTCCATCAGCTGGCGCCGGAGGTCTGCCTTCTCCTTCTCAAGGGCGGCCACCTTCTCCGCCAGCTTGCGGCACTTGCTGTCGGAGGCCGACTTCTCACGGACAGCGTCCGCGTGTTGCGTCCGAAGTCTCTCGACCTCGGCAGACAACGTCGCCGTAAGGGCCCCCGACGCAGTACGGCTGGTGAAGTCAGCCACCTGCAGAACACACATAAGGCCCGTGTTAAAAAAAAAAAAAAAAAAAAAAAAAAAAAAGCTCGGCAGACCTGACTCAGCGCCTCCATTGCTCCTTTCAGCCGGCGGGTCGCCGCGTCCGCCTCGTCTCTGACCAACGCGAGGGCAGTCACCTCGCCTCCAGCGCCAAGGGTCTCTACCCCCGCCTTCGGCGCTGGCGCAGCCGTCGCGACCGCCGCGCCAGGCACAACTAGAGCGAGCGGGCCCTCGTCCAACCCTGCAACGCATCAACAGATTAAAAAAAAAAAAAAGTGTATACATATAGACTCACCCCCAAGATAATCCTCCACATCAATCTCAGTGCCGAAGTCGGCAACGCGTTTGCCGGGCGGCGGTAGCGATCGGGCCGCCTTCGCAGCCTCCGCCACTCCGCTGGCGGACGGCACCACCTTCGACAGCTTGGGGCCTCCGGCGCCCACCGTCGCCTCCGGCGCCTTGCCAGGCGCGGAGGCACCCGCCTTCGCCGGCAATGGCGGCTTGCCTCCGCCGGAGGCCTCAGCCTTCGATGCTCCCCGCTGCCTTTTCGGCCGGGCTTCATGAACCCTCACGGTCGCCTGGCGTTTCCGCGCCGCCGCTTGGCGATCCTTGTCCATCACTGCCCACACAACATGACCGATATTTCGCCCATAAGGAAAAACTTTCCACCGACGAGCCATACGAGATGTAAAACAGTCCTCTTCATCCCAGGGGATAGGAATGTTTTTAGGCCAGCAACCCCCGGTAACCCTCAGCATCCGAGCCGAAGACTCCCGGAGCTCGGGCGAAGACATCCTCTCCCCCGGGGCCGCACACGTCCTCATTAACTCTCTAGCGAAACTATCAGACACCCCAAGCCCTCCCATCGCAGTACCTAATTTTCTCTTTTTCGAAGAGGCGGCGGCCGCCAGCGCAGGGTCGCCTCCGGCCTCCACCGCCGGTTTCTTCCCGCGGCGGTCTGCTTCGTCCTGACCAGGGTAGCCGTCGTACGGCAGTTGATTTAATTCAAAGACCCTGTTCAAGCGATCGTTTGACCCACGGATATCGAAACTGCGCTGGCCTTCCGTCTTCGGCACGTAGCGCCCCACGAGTCGCACCGCCAAGTCTTCTGCATCACGCACGAAGGCGGCCGGGTCACGGTTCCGCAAACTCAGTGCGAAGGCAGGACTTCGCACCTCCCTTCCTCCGTGAAAGGGCATCTGGCGAGGGCATACTTCGCCCAGCGCCCAGCCGTGCGCCAAGGGCCAGACCCCGTACGCCGCAAACTCTTCAACCAAATCACGCCCGCTGCTCTGACCGGCGGCGTACCGTAGGGCCTCTTCGTCTGTATCCTCTTCTGCCACTTCGAAAGGCGGATACGCAGAGTAATAGTGAGAGCACATTACGGACACGGGGAGCCCTTGATGGCCTTCGACAGTTGCCTCAGAAACATAAAACCAAAACTCATTCCAACTGCCCCACTTGTTGCGGGCGCACGGGACCAACTCCACTACTGGCATCGTGGTCTTGCCGGTCTTCGGCGTGAAAGTGCACGACCCGAACTGCGCAACTCCGCCCTCAACCACCCTTTTCTGCCAATGCAAGCAATAATTCTTCGCGAAAACTTCAACCGACGGCTGCCCGCCGTACGAAGTCGTCGCCCAGACATACTTCGCCAGCGCCACTATGGCGTTCGGCGTAAGCTGATGTATTTGAACACTGAATCTGCGCAGGACTTCGCTGACAAACCGGTGCGCAGGCAGGCGGAGTCCGGCGGCGAAGAACGCCTCGAAAACAACCAACTCGCCCTCCGGCTCGGGGACTTCCTCCGTCCCCGGGGCCCGAGCGACTCCGTCGCCAAAGTAGCCCAACCGCTGCATATCTTCAATACGGCCTGACGTCATCCGTGACACACCGAATTCAACAGAGTCGCCGACGCGCAACTCTTCCACCATCGCGTCACTCAACGTCTCCTCAGACGAGGCGGCGGCCGGCGGCGTGGCGGTGGCGGAAGAAGAAGAGGATGGCATGGCTACGTACCGTCGGCGGCGGCGGGCGGTTTGCTTCACTCGAGCCAGAACGACGGCGAACAAAGGGAGCAGCGGAGGAAAAGGAGCAGCAAGGCGGCGGGCGGCTAGGGTTTTACGGAGCGCGGAAAGCAGAATTCAAACAGCGCCGCCCCCGCCCCCCTTTTATAGGCAGGGCGCGGCTCCTCGGGAAACCCACAACCCGACAGGCCGCGACGCTTCGGGAAACCCGCAATCCAACAGTACGCCGTCCATCAACGGTCACATCAAAAACCCCCGCGGAACCACTTCGAGCGAGGGCAGCGTCTCCGCCATCTAGCGACGTCTTCGGCACCAGGTGACTTTGTCGAACTGGTCCCTCGGAGGGCAAATGTTGGGGCGAAGGCAAAGACGCCACCCTTCGCTCCAGGCCTTCGCTGCAGCCGCTGGTCCGACGGAGGCAAAGCGGGCAGGGACACCCTTCGCAGGACTCGACACTTTGACGAAGACCTGCGGCGACGTCCTCACACGGCGCGGCCTCATTCAGCCCCAAGGCCCACGTGTGATCTGGCCCATTGTAACGGGCCCCGCGTGGCCGCCTCTGTATTACGGGCCTGACTTGTAAAGGCATACTTGTAATTACAGCTTGTAACCCTGCTTTATGGGAATATTCCGGGGATAAACTAGGCGTCTGAGGGCACATGCGTCCTTAAGACAAGACGCTGGGCACTCAGACACCTATAAATACCCCCGCACAGTGCCCGTGAGAGGCGAGATCAACAGAGCTATTGCCCCCGTGCACGTAACCCTGTTGTCGCCATTGTTCACCCCCGTTGGCCCACTTGCAGCAGAGAGCAAGTTCCAACAATGAATGCCTTAGAGATTTCTTAATTGCAAATGCTTTTAAGGTTGGGAAAGCCGATCCAACTCTTTTCACTAAGACATGTGATGGTGATTTATTTGTGTGCCAAATTTATGTCGATGACATAATATTTGGTTCAACTAATAAAAAGTCTTGTGAAGAGTTTAGCAGGGTGATGACGCAGAAATTCGAGACGTCGATGATGGGCGAGTTGAACTACTTCCTTGGGTTCCAAGTGAAGCAACTCAAGGACGGCACCTTCATCTCTCAAACGAAGTACACGCAAGATCTGCTGAAGCGGTTTGGGATGAAGGACGCCAAGCCCGCAAAGACTCCGATGGGAACCGACGGACACACCGACCTCAACAAAGGAGGTAAGTCCGTTGATCAAAAAGCATACCGGTTAATGATAGGGTCTTTACTTTATTTATGTGCTAGTAGACCAGACATTATGCTTAGCGTATGCATGTGTGCTAGATTTCAATCCGATCCTAAGGAGTGTCACTTAGTGGCAGTGAAGCGAATCCTTAGATATTTAGTTGCTACGCCTTGCTTCGGGCTCTGGTATCCAAAGGGGTCTACCTTTGACTTGATTGGATATTCAGATTCCGACTATGCTGGATGTAAGGTCGATAGGAAGAGTACATCGGGGACGTGCCAATTCTTAGGAAGGTCCCTGGTGTCATGGAATTCTAAGAAACAAACCTCCGTTGCCCTATCCATCGCTGAGGCCGAGTATGTTGCCGCAGGAAAGTGTTGCGCACAACTACTTTGGATGAGGCAAACCCTCAGGGACTTTGGCTACAATTTGAGCAAAGTCCCACTCCTATGTGATAATGAGAGTGCTATCCGCATGGCGGAAAATCCTGTTGAGCACAGCCGCACAAAGCACATAGACATCCGGCATCACTTTTTGAGAGACCACCAGCAAAAGGGAGATATCGAAGTGTTTCATGTTAGCACCGAGAACCAGCTAGCCGATATCTTTACCAAGCCTCTAGATGAGAAGACCTTTTGCAGGCTGCGTAGTGAGCTAAATGTCTTAGATTCACGGAACTTGGATTGAAGTATAGCATACATGTGTTTATGCCTTTGATCATGTTCGTTCTGCATTTTTGTTGCTTATTGTGGTGCTCAAGTTGTACAAACACTCCCTGGACCTCACAAGTCCGTTGCAAAGTAATGCACATGTTTAGGGGGGGGGGATGTATTACAACTTGACCCTTTGAGACTAACCATATGCTTGAGTTTGCTTGATTTAGTCTCGAAGGAGAATTAAAAGGGAAAAGGTGGACTTGGACCATGAAAGACTTCCACTGCACTCCGATGAGAGGGTAACTTATTCCAAGTCCATCTCATGAACTCTTATTGCCATTTGCTCTTAATTGAAGATTTTGGTGAGGCAATGGGGTTAAAGGGCCAAGATTAATCCCGTTTTGGTGCTTGATGCCAAAGGGGGAGAAAATAAAGGCCAAAGCAATAAATGGATCAGCTACCACTTGAGAGATTTGAAAATAGTAGAGTAGAGCTTTTACAGATTTGAAAATAGTAGAGTAGAGCTTTTAGTTTGTCAAAACACTCTTTTATTGTCACTCTTGTCAAAAGTTGGCTTCTTGTGGGGAGAAGTAGTGATTATGGGAAAAAGGGGGAGTTTTTGAAATCCTTGATCAATCTCTTTTGGAATGACTCTCTTTATGCTTCAACATGTGTGTTTGACTTAGAGATAGAGATTTGAGTTTGATTTGCAAAAACAAACCAAGTGGTGGCAAAGGATGATCCATATATGCCAAAATAGAATCAAAATAAATTTGAGTTTTATTTGAAGTGATTTTGCACTTGTTTTAGTTGCTTTATGTTGTGTTGGCATAAATCACCAAAAAGGGGGAGATTGAAAGGGAAATGTGCCCTTGGGCCATTTCTAAGTATTTTGGTGATTGAGTGCCAACACAAAGTGCTTAAATGTGAATTTATGCCCATGGATGAACAAAGTGCAAATCATGAGTAAAGGTATGTTTCTAAGCCCTAGTACATTGGTTTTGTGTACTAATATACTTGTCTAAGTGTTAGAAACAGAAAGAAAAAGAAAAGAAGAAAGGTGCAAAGACTTGGCTGTGTACAGCCAAGACTCAGCTCGGTCTGGCACACCGGACTGTCCGGTGGTGCACCGGACAGTGTCCGGTGCGCCAGGCTGACACGGCGCGAAGTGGCCGCTCTCGGGAATTCGCCGACGGCGTACGGCTATAATTCACCGGACTGTCCGGTGTGCACCGGACTGTCCGGTGAGCCAACGGTCGGCCGAGACAACGGTCGGTCGCGGAATCTGCGCGCGACACGTGGCCTGGCCAACGGTCGGAAGGGGGCACCGGACTGTCCGGTGTGCACCGGACATGTCCGGTGCGCCAACGGCTCCCAGATCTGCAACGGTCGGCTGCGCTGTTTAAGGAAGGAAATCGGGCACCGGACAGTGTCCGGTGTGCACCGGACTGTCCGGTGCGCCCGACGACAGAAGGCAAGGATGGCCTTCCAGATTTGTTCTCAACGGCTCCTAGCTTCCTTGGGGCTATAAAAGGGACCCCTAGGCGCATGGAGGAGAACACCAAGCATTCCTACAACATTCCTAAGCACCAAGACATCGATCTCGCGCATTCGTTTCATTGTGATAGCATATAGAGCTCTTGTGGAGTTGTGAACTCTTTGAGTTGTGTTGCAAGCTCTTGTTGCTACTTGTGTGCGTGTTGTTGCTCTGATCTTTTGAAGTCTTGTGTGCGTTGCTCATTCCCCCCCTTACTCCGTATTTCTTTGTGAATCTCAAGTGTAAGGGCGAGAGACTCCAAGTTGTGGAGATTCCTCGCAAACGGGATATTGAAAGGCAAAGCAAAACACCGTGGTATTCAAGTTGGTCTTTGGACCGCTTGAGAGGGGTTGATTGCAACCCTCATCCGTTGGGACGCCACAACGTGGAGTAGGCAAGCGTTGGTCTTGGCCGAACCACGGGATAAACCACTGTGTCATCTCTGTGTTTGATCTCTTGTGGTATTGTGTTTTGTTGAGACTCATCTCTAGCCACTTGGCAATTATTGTGCTAACACTTAACAAGTTTTTGTGGCTATAAGTTTAAGTTTTACAGGATCACCTATTCACCCCCCCTCTAGGTGCTCTCAATGAACAAAGGCTTAACACCCCTTGGCAACAGAAGGTCTTTACAAAGTTACTTGGCATGCAGTACAAGATAGTTTACAAATAAGGCTCAGACAATAGGGTTGTTGATGCACTATCAAGACGAGTGCATGATACACCTAATGTCCTGGCCATCTCGGCATTTTCCCCACAATGGTCTCAAGACATCATCGATGGCTATCTGTGGGATGAAGAAGCTAAACAACTTTTAGCCAAATTGGTGGTGAATGGATCATCAGTTCCTCATTTTTCTCTTTAGGATGGTATTATCAAATTCAAAAACATGATATGGGTGGGTAACAACTGGTCAATGCACCAAGCCATCTTGGAGGCCATACACAGTTCTGTTGTAGGTGGGCACTCGGGTTTCCCTGCCACGTATCCCAAGCTGAAACAGTTGTTTGCATGGCCCGGTATGAGGAAGTTTGCTAAACAATTTGTGGCTTCGTGCTCTGTGTGTCAACAGTCCAAGCCGGGGAGGATCAAGTATCTTGGACTCTTGCAGCCTCTACCTGTACCCAATGGGGCTTGGCAGACAATTACAATGGATTTTGTGGAGGGTCTCCCAACTTATGGCAACAAGAACTGTGTAATGGTAGTGGTCGACAAGTTCTCAAAATTCAGTCACTTTATTGCCCTCAAACACCCCTTTTCAGCACTGGTTGTGGCCCAACACTTTATGCAGCATATATGCAAGCTCCATGGCATGCCAGTAGCGATTGTTTCTGACCGTGACAGCATATTCACCATCCAATTGTGGCAAGCTTTGTTTAAGCTAGCTGATGTTAAGCTTCACATGAGTTCTTCCTACCACCCACAAACAGACGGGCAAACGGAACGTGTTAACCAGTGTATGGAAACCTTTCTCCGTTGCTTTGTCAACGTGTGCACTAGCAAATGGATCAATTGGCTTTACCTAGCCGAGTTCTGCTACAACTCCAGCAAGCACGAAGCCCTGGGTCTCTCCCCCTTTGAAGTATTATATGGTTACTCACCAAAACCATTTGGGTTGAATGTTGTTGGTAATTCTCAAAATCAGTCTCTGGATGAATGGCTTCAAGACAAGGCTGTCATAACAACTTTAGTTCAGTAACACCTGCACCGTGCTCAATTGCGTATGAAGGCCCAGGCTGATAAAAGCAGATTTGAAAGAGTGTTTGCGGTGGGGATCAAGTCTACCTGCGTTTACAACCATATATTCAGTCTTCCCTTGCTCCCAGATCGAACCAAAAACTTGCTTTCCGGTATTTTGGGCCCTTCACTGTTCTCAACAGAGTGGGATCGGTTGCTTACAAATTGGATTTACCGGCTTCATCTAAAATACATCCCATTTTCCATGTTTCCCAGCTAAAGAAGGCTATCTCTCCAACTGTTGTTGTTGCTCAACTTCCTCAGTCCCTGGAAGGGTTGCAGGTACCTGACAAAATTTTACAATGTCGTCTGAACTCTGCAGGGTTGTCTCAATTGCTCATCCAGTGGTCCGGCATGCCTCCTTCATTGGCTACGTGGGAAGACTGCGCCAGAAGTTTCCATTTGCTCCTGCTTGGGGGCAAGCAAGCTCTCATCGCCGGGGGATTGTTACAGACACTGCCCAGGGATGTGAGGAGGGAGACATCGCGACATCAGAAGTTGGTGGTGTTCATGGACAGATAGCAGGCCTAGCAAGCAGCCGCAACGACCCTAGGGTCTCAAGTCGCGTCAGGAAGCCCAATGTCCGTGTCTCAGGCTCATAATGGAGGATATAAGGTGTGATGTGTGTGGTGAAGCTGAGAACTTAAGTAGCGCTGCAGGCATGGTGTAACTATCTTTGAACAAGAATTCCCTAAAAGAAACCCTAAGTCGTCGTCTCTCCATCCTACCTGCTCCTTCTCTCTTTCCCTACCTTTCCTTCCCCTTCACACAAACCGTCGTTGGTAACACATGGAAACACGCCGGACCTAGGCGTGATGGGTGAGAAGGATGAGGGGAAGAATGAGCTGGGGATGGTGGCTGGCAGTCGCCGTGCCGAGCTTGAGGGGAGAGGCGCTGATGAGGCCAAGCGCTATGAGGAGGAGAGACGGTGGTGAGGAAATGAGGAAGAGAGAGTGAATGATGGATGTTGGGATAAGGAAGATGAAGAGAGGCGTCCAACGTATGGATAAGGACAGGAGACCTGCTGAGCGGCTTCAGGAAACCACCAGAGGTGGTGGAGAGAAAAAAGATAGAGGATTTTCCCACTATTTTCAAATAAAGTAAAGACACATTTATCACACATTTTGGTTTGGGACTAGTGTTTGAGAGGTCGAAATGGACCGGCTAGAACACTCTCAAATTATGATTTGGGTGAGAAGCAAAACGCTGGATTAAAAAGATTTCGAATATGATATTTTAATCAACGTTTGATTCGATTCAACCCGAAAAACTTTATCTGATATTCAAACACTCGATTTCTTTACCATTGATAATTTGCTGGAAAACAAATTTCAATTCAAAACCTTGTGCACGAATTCTCGGTAACGCGTGCGATCTGGATTACAAACAACAGAGGTTTTTCAAAATCACACTCGCTTACTCGATCGATCCGAACGACACAGAACTTCTCATCTTATGAGATTATTAAATTCCTAAGTCTGAGGAATCTTTTTAATAATCTCGATAGATTAGGTCCATATTTGTTGATTAACATAAGACAAACACCTAGGGTGTTACATCTCTCCCCCTTAAAAGAATCTCGTCCTGAGATTTGGAGCGAAAGACTTCTAAGAGTAGAGAAGTGTGTAACTCCTTTTCCATATGCATCGATAGCACATATCTACTTGTTATTTATTTCACTAACAAGTGCAAGAGATTGTCTAAGGGTTTACAATGAAGTGTTAATGGTAAGAGTTTAGGGCCATTTTGATCATTTGGCAGGATTGTAGTGATTTTGAATCCGAGCACAATAGAGACCGCTAGGAATATATTTTCTATATTATGAAAGCAGAACGAAAACGGCGCTTCTCACACTATCCACGTCATCAAATTAATATCAACCGTAAGATTCAGATCCAGTGGACGCAATCCGTCCTACTCCTCCCACTTGCCTCCACACAAATAAACACATTCTCTGCATCTCCAGTCTCCACATTGCCGGAGACTTCCAGACGCTTCCTCCCCCTCCCGAAATTCCTCTCCCTCGACACCACACCCGCGTGAACACCCTCGTCGCCTCTCCCCATGCTCTCCCATGTCGCCTCCTTTCCATCCCCGTCGCCCCTGCACCGCAGTGGCTCCCGCGCCCCCCTCATCGCTGCCCCGCTCCTCCCTCATCCGCAAGCCCTGGCGCACCTCAGTTCCAACCCCAGTTGCCTTCGTCCGCTGCTTCCACATCCACCATAGGATGTCTCCCCTCCTCAGGTTCTTCGCCGACGAAGACGACGACATCGAGTTCATGGTCATGATGCGCCAGTTCGAACGCATCACCGACGTGCGAAAGACGCTCGATGTTATGCCCCAACAGAATGTGGTGTTCTGGACGATGGTAATCCGCTTTCTATGGTTGTATTTCAGAAAGGAAGAACAATATATGAGAGACAGAGAGAGAGATCAGTATGAGTTGGAAAAGGGGAGGCTTAGAAAATGAAGTGTCTATGGGATGAAGATGGCTCACGCTTTAACAACTTCCAAAATCTTCACCATCGTTATGCTTTCTGTATACTTCAGTAAGCAGCTCCTAAACTGCCAGTAATATCTCATTGCAAGTTAATACATTTTTTCTTTCCTGCATTCCTCATAGCCCCAACATTCTTAAATAAGCACAAAGATCATGTTGCACGCACCTTCAACTATATTTAGGTTCTATTTTATTATGTCCCATAGACATTGCATTTTAACAGGACCCTCTCCAATATATTCCAACTCTAACTCTATCCAAATATTTACAATCAAATTTATACTATGTCAACCATCTTCATTGCATTTGTCACAAAAGAGGCAAGTACTGTCGCATTTGTTACAGAAGAAGATAGTCGTTTCCCCTTTTGCATTTGTTTTTTGTTAATTTATGACTATTGTCCGCTCTATTTATAGTTCAATCATAGACGATAGTTACGCGCTGGTTTTGCCCTGGAACAGGAAAAACGAATTTAAGAGGAAAGCTAATGTACTGCCAACAACTGAATTTGGATGCCTGCTTATCAGGTTTCATTTGGACATGCTGTTAGCTGTGTGAATCCTGAAGTGGTAAGAAAAACAGACAAGACCCGAGGATAAGCAATAGTTAGTTAAAAAAACAAAAAAAACTGCAAATTATTGAAAGTACACCTCCTTGAACTAATATTTGTTTTTGTTTACAGTTGATCCAAGTTTCTATATCAATGCCAGGCTGATTTCTTCCCAGGACGAAAAAGCAAAAGAAACTGCTACAAGAAAGATGCAGTATGATTTTGGCATGACAGGAATCATAAGATTCCATTTGATGGATACTCAGGTATGACAGATGTTGTAACTATTAGATTTGTTTATTCTCTCAATTTAGGCGTAAATAATTCATAGGCTACAATTCTAATGCCTGCGGCTGCGACATCTGCAAGTCGTGACGATGCATGTTTAATACCATTTGATACAGTTTAGTACCATTTGATGATGCATGTTTAGTAGAAATACAATACAAGAGTTATTTGTTTGTTTGCATGTTTAGTACCACTTGACGCAGTGGTGTATTTTCATGTGTAACAGATACAGGGGCTACCTGGTTCATTTTTTTGATGATGTGCAACTTCAAACTGGTATGCCCCTCTCCTAGATCCATCTAAATCGCCGATGGCGACCACCAGCAGCAGTCCCACCCCCACCCCGCTCCTCGCCTCGATGTCTTTCCCCTCCTCGACGTGCTCTACCTCCCATGGTCGGTACTGCTGATTGTGCTCTCTCTGACCTCGCTCTCCTAGGGGAGGAGCCGGGAGCGAGAGGGGGATCTCCACTCATCATCATGACACTCGCTCCAAACACTCAGTGCCGGATTCTCCGTGCTCCTGCACCACCCTGCCCTCGGCAGCGTTCCTCCTCCGCCCGCCCAGTGGAATGCAAAGAGATCCACCCGAGAGTCGGTGGATTTGTTTCTCCCTCTATTGGTAAGTCATTCCTGGTCGGCCTTTGATTGGACGGATTAGTTTTGGTTCCTTTGTCGCCAGGCGAACCGAATCTTGCTCCTCGGACTTTCAAGCACTATATCCTACACGTGCTGCTCTATTTAAGTACCTTAAGATGACCACAATATTTTTATGGAATACTGAGCCCATTCTCTGCTTTTAAGAATTGGTTGTCTTCATGTGTCATTAGTGGTTTTGAGTCCAACCTTGAAGTAACTGTCGCTTCAAAATATCCATCTAGCATTTTGTGAAAGCACTCACTCTGTTCAACAAGCATCAAATTGGAAAACTGGCGCGTCATATTACAGCAGTAATTTCAGTATTTGATACAAGGATCTCCCTCAAATTTGCTGATATAGCTAAGAAGATAATGCTGGTAGGTAATAGTTTCTTTTATTTTAAGTATTTCTGGTGGACTTTGAATGGTAGACCATCCAAATTTTCCCCTATTTTTTTGCGGATCCTAATCTTTTGTAGCCATGATGTTAGATAATAGTTTCTTTTATTTTTATAATTTCTGGTGAACTTTGAATGGTGGTTCGTCCAGTTTTCCCTCTTTTATTTTCCCTCTTATTGTAGATCCTAATCTTTTGTAGCCATGATGGTTTATTTTTTCTAGGGTATGTTTTGTTATAGGGTACTAGGTCACCAGATGTTGCAACTTGCAACTGATAATTGTATTCTTAAATGTCATCCCTTTCTGCCCATTGATTATGTCTTATTGTTTTCATTCAAAGAGAGCTGCAAGTATCTTAATCGATATGTTGTCCTCTTCTCCATGTGTTCAGTTTTCAATATGGAGGACACCAATTCTACTACATGCGCACCTTTTCTATATTATGAAAGCAGAACGAAAACGGCGCTTCTCACACTATCCACGTCATCAAATTAATATCAACCGTAAGATTCAGATCCAGTGGACGCAATCCGTCCTACTCCTCCCACTTGCCTCCACACAAATAAACACATTCTCTGCATCTCCAGTCTCCACATTGCCGGAGACTTCCAGACGCTTCCTCCCCCTCCCGAAATTCCTCTCCCTCGACACCACACCCGCGTGAACACCCTCGTCGCCTCTCCCCATGCTCTCCCATGTCGCCTCCTTTCCATCCCCATCGCCCCTGCACCGCAGTGGCTCCCGCGCCCCCCTCATCGCTGCCCCGCTCCTCCCTCATCCGCAAGCCCTGGCGCACCTCAGTTCCAACCCCAGTTGCCTTCGTCCGCTGCTTCCACATCCACCATAGGATGTCTCCCCTCCTCAGGTTCTTCGCCGACGAAGACGACGACATCGAGTTCATGGTCATGCTGCGCCAGTTCGAACGCATCACCGACGTGCGAAAGACGCTCGATGTTATGCCCCAACAGAATGTGGTGTTCTGGACGATGGTAATCCGCTTTCTATGGTTGTATTTCAGAAAGGAAGAACAATATATGAGAGACAGAGAGAGAGATCAGTATGAGTTGGAAAAGGGGAGGCTTAGAAAATGAAGCGTCTATGGGATGAAGATGGCTCACGCTTTAACAACTTCCAAAATCTTCACCATCGTTATGCTTTCTGTATACTTCAGTAAGCAGCTCCTAAACTGCCAGTAATATCTCATTGCAAGTTAATACATTTTTCTTTCCTGCATTCCTCATAGCCCCAACATTCTTAAATAAGCACAAAGATCATGTTGCACGCACCTTCAACTATATTTAGGTTCTATTTTATTATGTCCCATAGACATTGCATTTTAACAGGACCCTCTCCAATATATTCCAACTCTAATTATGAAAGCAGAACGAAAACGGCGCTTCTCACACTATCCACGTCATCAAATTAATATCAACCGTAAGATTCAGATCCAGTGGACGCAATCCGTCCTACTCCTCCCACTTGCCTCCACACAAATAAACACATTCTCTGCATCTCCAGTCTCCACATTGCCGGAGACTTCCAGACGCTTCCTCCCCCTCCCGAAATTCCTCTCCCTCGACACCACACCCGCGTGAACACCCTCGTCGCCTCTCCCCATGCTCTCCCATGTCGCCTCCTTTCCATCCCCGTCGCCCCTGCACCGCAGTGGCTCCCGCGCCCCCCTCATCGCTGCCCCGCTCCTCCCTCATCCGCAAGCCCTGGCGCACCTCAGTTCCAACCCCAGTTGCCTTCGTCCGCTGCTTCCACATCCACCATAGGATGTCTCCCCTCCTCAGGTTCTTCGCCGACGAAGACGACGACATCGAGTTCATGGTCATGCTGCGCCAGTTCGAACGCATCACCGACGTGCGAAAGACGCTCGATGTTATGCCCCAACAGAATGTGGTGTTCTGGACGATGGTAATCCGCTTTCTATGGTTGTATTTCAGAAAGGAAGAACAATATATGAGAGACAGAGAGAGAGATCAGTATGAGTTGGAAAAGGGGAGGCTTAGAAAATGAAGCGTCTATGGGATGAAGATGGCTCACGCTTTAACAACTTCCAAAATCTTCACCATCGTTATGCTTTCTGTATACTTCAGTAAGCAGCTCCTAAACTGCCAGTAATATCTCATTGCAAGTTAATACATTTTTTCTTTCCTGCATTCGTCATAGCCCCAACATTCTTAAATAAGCACAAAGATCATGTTGCATGCACCTTCAACTATATTTAGGTTCTATTTTATTATGTCCCATAGACATTGCATTTTAACAGGACCCTCTCCAATATATTCCAACTCTAACTCTATCCAAATATTTACAATCAAATTTATACTATGTCAACCATCTTCATTGCATTTGTTACAAAAGAGGCAAGTACTTTCGCATTTGTTACAGAAGAAGATAGTCGTTTCCCCTTTTGCATTTGTTTTTTGTTAATTTATGACTATTGTCCGCTCTATTTATAGTTCAATCATAGACGATAGTTACGCGCTGGTTTTGCCCTGGAACAGGAAAAACGAATTTAAGAGGAAAGCTAATGTACTGCCAACAACTGAATTTGGATGCCTGCTTATCAGGTTTCATTTGGACATGCTGTTAGCTGTGTGAATCCTGAAGTGGTAAGAAAAACAGACAAGACCCGAGGATAAGCAATAGTTAGTTAAAAAAACAAAAAAAACTGCAAATTATTGAAAGTACACCTCCTTGAACTAATATTTGTTTTTGTTTACAGTTGATCCAAGTTTCTATATCAATGCCAGGCTGATTTCTTCCCAGGACGAAAAAGCAAAAGAAACTGCTACAAGAAAGATGCAGTATGATTTTGGCATGACAGGAATCATAAGATTCCATTTGATGGATACTCAGGTATGACAGATGTTGTAACTATTAGATTTGTTTATTCTCTCAATTTAGGCGTAAATAATTCATAGGCTACAATTCTAATGCCTGCGGCTGCGACATCTGCAAGTCGTGACGATGCATGTTTAATACCATTTGATACAGTTTAGTACCATTTGATGATGCATGTTTAGTAGAAATACAATACAAGAGTTATTTGTTTGTTTGCATGTTTAGTACCACTTGACGAAGTGGTGTATTTTCATGTGTAACAGATACAGGGGCTACCTGGTTCATTTTTTTGATGATGTGCAACTTCAAACTGGTATGCCCCTCTCCTAGATCCATCTAAATCGCCGATGGCGACCACCAGCAGCAGTCCCACCCCCACCCCGCTCCTCGCCTCGATGTCTTTCCCCTCCTCGACGTGCTCTACCTCCCATGGTCGGTACTGCTGATTGTGCTCTCTCTGACCTCGCTCTCCTAGGGGAGGAGCCGGGAGCGAGAGGGGGATCTCCACTCATCATCATGACACTCGCTCCAAACACTCAGTGCCGGATTCTCCGTGCTCCTGCACCACCCTGCCCTCGGCAGCGTTCCTCCTCCGCCCGCCCAGTGGAATGCAAAGAGATCCACCCGAGAGTCGGTGGATTTGTTTCTCCCTCTATTGGTAAGTCATTCCTGGTCGGCCTTTGATTGGACGGATTAGTTTTGGTTCCTTTGTCGCCAGGCGAACCGAATCTTGCTCCTCGGACTTTCAAGCACTATATCCTACACGTGCTGCTCTATTTAAGTACCTTAAGATGACCACAATATTTTTATGGAATACTGAGCCCATTCTCTGCTTTTAAGAATTGGTTGTCTTCATGTGTCATTAGTGGTTTTGAGTCCAACCTTGAAGTAATTGTCGCTTCAAAATATCCATCTAGCATTTTGTGAAAGCACTCACTCTGTTCAACAAGCATCAAATTGGAAAACTGGCGCGTCATATTACAGCAGTAATTTCAGTATTTGATACAAGGATCTCCCTCAAATTTGCTGATATAGCTAAGAAGATAATGCTGGTAGGTAATAGTTTCTTTTATTTTAAGTATTTCTGGTGGACTTTGAATGGTAGACCATCCAAATTTTCCCCTATTTTTTTGCGGATCCTAATCTTTTGTAGCCATGATGTTAGATAATAGTTTCTTTTATTTTTATAATTTCTGGTGAACTTTGAATGGTGGTTCGTCCAGTTTTCCCTCTTTTATTTTCCCTCTTATTGTAGATCCTAATCTTTTGTAGCCATGATGATTTATTTTTTCTAGGGTATGTTTTGTTATAGGGTACTAGGTCACCAGATGTTGCAACTTGCAACTGATAATTGTATTCTTAAATGTCATCCCTTTCTGCCCATTGATTATGTCTTATTGTTTTCATTCAAAGAGAGCTGCAAGTATCTTAATCGATATGTTGTCCTCTTCTCCATGTGTTCAGTTTTCAATATGGAGGACACCAATTCTACTACATGCGCACCTTTTCTATATTATGAAAGCAGAACGAAAACGGCGCTTCTCACACTATCCACGTCATCAAATTAATATCAACCGTAAGATTCAGATCCAGTGGACGCAATCAGTCCTACTCCTCCCACTTGCCTCCACACAAATAAACACATTCTCTGCATCTCCAGTCTCCACATTGCCGGAGACTTCCAGACGCTTCCTCCCCCTCCCGAAGTTCCTCTCCCTCGACACCACACCCGCGTGAACACCCTCGTCGCCTCTCCCCATGCTCTCCCATGTCGCCTCCTTTCCATCCCCGTCGCCCCTGCACCGCAGTGGCTCCCGCGCCCCCCTCATCGCTGCCCCGCTCCTCCCTCATCCGCAAGCCCTGGCGCACCTCAGTTCCAACCCCAGTTGCCTTCGTCCGCTGCTTCCACATCCACCATAGGATGTCTCCCCTCCTCAGGTTCTTCGCCGACGAAGACGATGACATCGAGTTCATGGTCATGCTGCGCCAGTTCGAACGCATCACCGACGTGCGAAAGACGCTCGATGTTATGCCCCAACAGAATGTGGTGTTCTGGACGATGGTAATCCGCTTTCTATGGTTGTATTTCAGAAAGGAAGAACAATATATGAGAGACAGAGAGAGAGATCAGTATGAGTTGGAAAAGGGGAGGCTTAGAAAATGAAGCGTCTATGGGATGAAGATGGCTCACGCTTTAACAACTTCCAAAATCTTCACCATCGTTATGCTTTCTGTATACTTCAGTAAGCAGCTCCTAAACTGCCAGTAATATCTCATTGCAAGTTAATACATTTTTTCTTTCCTGCATTCCTCATAGCCCCAACATTCTTAAATAAGCACAAAGATCATGTTGCACGCACCTTCAACTATATTTAGGTTCTATTTTATTATGTCCCATAGACATTGCATTTTAACAGGACCCTCTCCAATATATTCCAACTCTAACTCTATCCAAATATTTACAATCAAATTTATACTATGTCAACCATCTTCATTGCATTTGTTACAAAAGAGGCAAGTACTGTCGCATTTGTTACAGAAGAAGATAGTCGTTTCTCCTTTTGCATTTGTTTTTTGTTAATTTATGACTATTGTCCGCTCTATTTATAGTTCAATCATAGACGATAGTTACGCGCTGGTTTTGCCCTGGAACAGGAAAAACGAATTTAAGAGGAAAGCTAATGTACTGCCAACAACTGAATTTGGATGCCTGCTTATCAGGTTTCATTTGGACATGCTGTTAGCTGTGTGAATCCTGAAGTGGTAAGAAAAACAGACAAGACCCGAGGATAAGCAATAGTTAGTTAAAAAAACAAAAAAACTGCAAATTATTGAAAGTACACCTCCTGGAACTAATATTTGTTTTTGTTTACAGTTGATCCAAGTTTTTATATCAATGCCAGGCTGATTTCTTCCCAGGACGAAAAAGCAAAAGAAACTGCTACAAGCAAGATGCAGTATGATTTTGGCATGACAGGAATCATAAGATTCCATTTGATGGATACTCAGGTATGACAGATGTTGTAACTATTAGATTTGTTTATTCTCTCAATTTGGGCGTAAATAATTCATAGGCTACAATTCTAATGCTTGCGGCTGCGACATCTGCAAGTCGTGACGATGCATGTTTAATACCATTTGATACAGTTTAGTACCATTTGATGATGCATGTTTAGTAGAAATACAATACAAGAGTTATTTGTTTGTTTGCATGTTTAGTACCACTTGATGCAGTGGTGTATTTTCATGTGTAACAGATACAGGGGCTACCTGGTTCATTTTTTGATGATGTGCAACTTCAAACTGGTATGCCCCTCTCCTAGATCCATCTAAATCGCCGATGGCGACCACCAGCAGCAGTCCCACCCCCACCCCGCTCCTTGCCTCGGTGTCTTTCCCCTCCTCGACGTGCTCTACCTCCCATGGTCGGTACTGCTGATTGTGCTCTCTCTGACCTCGCTCTCCTAGGGGAGGAGCCGGGAGCGAGAGGGGGATCTCCACTCATCATCATGACACTCGCTCCAAACACTCAGTGCCGGATTCTCCATGCTCCTGCACCACCCTGCCCTCGGCAGCGTTCCTCCTCCGCCCGCCCAGTGGAATGCAAAGAGATCCACCCGAGAGTCGGTGGATTTGTTTCTCCCTCTATTGGTAAGTCATTCCTGGTCGGCCTTTGATTGGACGGATTAGTTTTGGTTCCTTTGTCGCCAGGCGAACCGAATCTTGCTCCTCGGACTTTCAAGCACTATATCCTGCACGTGCTGCTCTATTTAAGTACCTTAAGATGACCACAATATTTTTATGGAATACTGAGCCCATTCTCTGCTTTTAAGAATTGGTTGTCTTCATGTGTCATTAGTGGTTTTGAGTCCAACCTTGAAGTAACTGTCGCTTCAAAATATCCATCTAGCATTTTGTGAAAGCACTCACTCTGTTCAACAAGCATCAAATTGGAAAACGGGCGCGTCATATTACAGCAGTAATTTCAGTATTTGATACAAGGATCTCCCTCAAATTTGCTGATATAGCTAAGAAGATAATGCTGGTAGGTAATAGTTTCTTTTATTTTAAGTATTTCTGGTGGACTTTGAATGGTAGACCATCCAAATTTTCCCCTATTTTTTTGCGGATCCTAATCTTTTGTAGCCATGATGTTAGATAATAGTTTCTTTTATTTTTATAATTTCTGGTGAACTTTGAATGGTGGTTCGTCCAGTTTTCCCTCTTTTATTTTCCCTCTTATTGTAGATCCTAATCTTTTGTAGCCATGATGGTTTATTTTTTCTAGGGTATGTTTTGTTATAGGGTACTAGGTCACCAGATGTTGCAACTTGCAACTGATAATTGTATTCTTAAATGTCATCCCTTTCTGCCCATTGATTATGTCTTATTGTTTTCATTCAAAGAGAGCTGCAAGTATCTTAATCGATATGTTGTCCTCTTCTCCATGTGTTCAGTTTTCAATATGGAGGACACCAATTCTACTACATGCGCACCTAAAGAGTCAAAATTATATTGAAACAGGTTTGTAAAATTACCTGAACGTCAGCAGATTACTTCTTAGACATGACAAAAGTGAAAATTATATTCTGGATGACAATACATCGAGCAAAATTTGAGTTGATGGTTTTAATGTATACTGCTAAATGCTGATCATTCTAATTGTCTTAGATATCATCGTTGTGTAATCTATACCATCCTTGTTTTTATATATTCATTCTGATACCATTAACAAAACAGCGCGCGCAGGGCGCGCGTCAAACACTAGTGACAATCATCCGAGCTTTCATATCTTTAATGCTTGGCCATGCAGGCTCCAGCCAATGCAAGCACACCTCAGTATAGCTCTTGTGGCTGCGATTTCCATTATTTGCATACTAGCTTCCCACTACCGCCCTCCTTGGCTCTCTCCCAATGATGACAATGGCATCCGATCCCTGATTTCTTATAAATAATTCATCTGTTAGGGCTAATTTAGGAACCTCATTATTTCAAGGAATTTTCATTTTTTTTCTTGGAAAATTAGTTTATTTTTCTTTGGGAAAATAGGAATCCTTTAGGAAAATGGAGCTGCCAAACTAGCCCTTAGAGTTAGATTGGGAACCTCATTTTTCCTAAGGTGTTTTTATTTAACTAAGGAAATTAGTTCATTTTCCCTTAGAAAAATAGAAATTCATTAGAAAAATAGAATTCCCAAAATAGCCCTTAGAGCATGAGGATGAGGAAGTTTTCTCTCACGGGGACGTAAACGGGGAAAATTGTTCCTTGATGGTTAAACGGGGACGGGGACAGGGACAGAGAAGCATTCCCTATCCCTATTCATCGCGGAGACCCATTAACTTTGCACATGTCGATTTTTCATGTAATAGTTATTGATAAAAATAAATAATTACCTTGTCAATAGATTATTTATTGTATAAATGTGTTCATTTTAATGTACACATAAGAATTTTTTACATCTGACAATAAATATAGATGACAATATTTTATATTAATAATAAAGGATGTACGTTCTAATTATAATTTAAGTGGAGATGAGATCTCTATTGAGAATTTATCTCCGTGGGAAAACGAGAATAGGAAAAATGTTCCCACAAATGTTCGTGGAGATTCTCGTGATGAATTTTTTTATCGGAAATTCCTCATTATCGTCCCTACTATAGGCTACCAGCGGTGCTTAGGCGTCGATCGGATCAGAGCCCTTTTGGCCGCTCGGCAGCCTCCCGTTCAACTATATGAATAAATGTTGATTCTTCAAAAAAAAACTATATGAATAAATGTTGGGATCACAGCTGTTGGCTCCCTCCCAGTGATGACAATGGCATCTGATCCCCGATTTCACATGAATAATTCATTCGTTAGAGTTAGATTGCAAACCTCATTTTTCCTTAGGTGTTTTTATTTTTCTAAGAAAAAATAGTTTATTTTTTTCTTAAAAATAGGAATTAATTGGAAAAATGCATTTCCTAAAATAACCCTTAGAGCACGAGGATGGAGAAATTTCTTCCCCACAGAGATGTAAACAGGGAAATTGTTCTCCGATGGGTAAATGGCCACGGGGATAGAGATGCAAAAGCATTTTGTATCACTATTCCCCGCGTAGACCCGTTAACTTTGCACGTGTCGATTTTTCATGTAATAGTTAATAATAAAAATAAATAATTATTTTGTCAAGAGATCCCTCATTGTACAAAAGTGTTCATTTTAAGGTACATAATAAATTTTTACATCTGACAATATGTATAAGTGATAATATTTTATTTTTTTGACAATGGGATACCCCCTATTTCATTAAGAAATAGAAACCAAACATAGTTCTTACAGGAATCACGACAAACCAACAGACACAAGCCGATAAGCCTACCACAATATCAGCTACACAAAGCATTAAACCCAGCAGAAGGAATACGGTCAACCAACAAAAGACCGACAGTCTAACAGATAACACTGAATATCTACAAAGGATATGCCCCAAAAGCAGCCGGGAACATCACATCACCAGGAATGACAAGAACGCTAGTTTTTATCTACCAAAAGCAGACACGCTGTATACATCCAGAAGCAAAAGATGCATGAGCAGCAGCAAAATGTCACTGGAGACGCCTGTCAACCGGCTTCCAACCATGGGCCTTGCTGTAGATATCACTTGTTATCTTTCGAATTCTGCGGCTTCCTTGTTCCACCAGTCTTTTTCCCTTCTTTGTCTGTCGAATAGACCAAGCATCAATCCAATAACAGCAGGAGAAAATCACATTAGATGGATCATCAATCAGCCTAGCATTGAAGCAGCAATCATTACGAGTACGCCAAATAGCCCAAATAACAGCACCACATCCAAAAAGAATCAGCTTCTTTTCAGGATTATGAAAACTGTCAATCCAGGGACCAAAGAGGTCAGCTGAGTTTTTTGGGGTAGAAGACAATTTGAAAGCAATTTGGATGATTCTCCAAATGAATCTGGCCACAGGACAATGAAAAAATAGGTGATCTATGGATTCTAATAATCCACAAAAGTTACAGGCCGTATTCCCATGCCAGTGCCTTTTTACCAAATTGTCTTTGGTCAAAATCTTATTATTTCTGACCAACCATAAGAACACTTTATTTTTTTGCGGAAGTCTGGTTTTCCACATAAAATTCACAGGAACCACAATTCTGGAATTATTTAACATTTTGTAAAAAGATTTTACCGAATAACCTTTGCAACCCAACAACCAATTTGAAGAATCAGCATTTCCAGAAAGCGAGGCCTGGCTACACTGATCCATAAGGTCACTATAGGCCTCACCTAAAGTACCAATAAGTCTTCTTCTGAAAGTCAGCAACTGAAAATTAGAGGAGACAACCTTATGAACAGTGATATCTTTGTCATAAGCCACCTCAAACAAATTAGGGTATTTGTCAGCCAGCGTCATATTGCCACACCAAATATTTTTCCAAAAACTGGAACTCTTACCATCACCAATCTTTATTTTACAGTATTTATAATATTTGTCTCGAACCGAGAGAATACCTTTCCAGAAATGAGAATCTGAAGGTCTATCCTTCACCGAAATAATAGGTTTATTCATAATGTATTTGCTTTTTATAATGGATTGCCACAAACCACTAGTATTTTCTAGTCTCCAAATCCATTTAGCCAACAAAGCTTCATTCATTTTTTGCAAATCCAAAACACCAAGACCGCCCATATTTTTAGGGGAGCAGACTAAGTTCCAAGCAGCCAAATGAAATTTTTTCTGATCATGCCCTCCCTGCCATAATAATCTTTTCCTGAAGATAACTATTTTTTTTAACACAGCTTTGGGGCATTTATATAGAGAAAGCATATACAAGGGAACGTTGGTGAGACTGCTGTTAAGCAAGACTAACCGGCCACCCAAACTAAGGAACCGACCTTGCCAGGAGCCCAATTTATTCTCAACCTTTCCAACAATGGGATCCCACAAAGATTTGCACAATTTTTTGTTATCAATAGGAACCCCTAAGTATTTCATAGGAAGACCACTGGGAGGACAAGTGAAGATATCAGCATATAGATGTTCTCTATTGCAGGCATTTCCCAGGCAAATAATTTCACTTTTATGAAAATTAATTTTTAAGCCAGAAATCTGTTCAAAGATGCAAAGAATAAACTTCAAATTTCTAGCATTTTCCAAATCATCCTGAAACAGAAAAATGGTGTCATCTGCATATTGAAGACAACAGCAGCCACCAGTGACAATATGAGGAATAAGGCCTTTGATAACACCTTCATCCTTGGCTTTTTGGATCAGACAAGCAAGACCATCAGCAGCCACATTAAAAAGGAGAGGGGAGAAAGGATCACCTTGGCGAACACCTTTATGAGTTTTAAAGTAGGGCCCAACCACATCATTAGTTCGGATAGCAACTTTGCCACCTTTCACAGTCTTCAAAACCCAATCACTCCATAAATCTCCAAACCCTTTTTTTATCATCATTTTATGAAGAAAATTCCAATTAACCTTGTCATAGGCTTTTTCAAAATCGACTTTGAAAATAACCCCATTCTGTTTCTTCCGTTTAACTTCATGAATAATCTCATGCAAAGAAAGAACACCATCCATAATATATCTTCCTTTTATAAACCCATATTGAAGGTCACTAATCACAGAAGTAATGCAACGAGCCAATCTGTTAGTAAGAACTTTGGTAATGATTTTGTAGCAAACATTAAGCAAGCAAATTGGGCGAAAAGCTTTAATATCAGTCGCATCAGGGACCTTAGGAATAAGAGTGACAATACCAAAATTAAGTCTTTCAATGTTGAGAGAGCCATCATGAAAATCTTTAAAGAGATTGAACAGATCACTTTTGATCACATCCCAAATTTCCTGAAAAAATTCAGAAGGGAAGCCATCGGGGCCCGGAGCACTATTGTGTTTCAAAGCAAACACCACATCCTTGATCTCTTCCAAAGAAAAGGGGTTGGTGAGCAGAATTCTATCACCCTCCCCCAGCTGTTTCATGTCCAGGTTATTCAGAGAAATATTCGAATCACGGGAAGGACCAAAGAGATTTTTGTAAAAGGAAGTCGCCAGTTGATTAATGCCATGGTCATCATGAGCCACAATATCACCGTGAGAAAGAGTCAAGATTTTCAACTTCCTTTTTTTGTGTCTAGCCATCAAATGAAAATACTTGGAATTCTCATCACCCTCTAATAAGAATTTATCCCTAGCTTTTTGTCTAAGGCTAATGTTTTCCTCATCCACAATCTTCCTGAGATTAGACTCCAAATCTAATTTCATATATCTGTCAGCCTCCGAAAGGCCAGACGACTCACTGGCCTTATCCAGAATATCAATTTTTTCAATCAAGTTTTTCTTCAACTTTTTGTAGTGACCTACCACATTACTGTTCCAACCTTTAAGCTTCTGACGCAAACGTTTCAATTTTATTTTCCAAACATCAAGACTGTTGGACACACCAACCGGAAGAGTCCAAACATTTTCCACTAATTTGTGAAAATCAGGCCTAATCTTCCAACACAGCTCATAACGAAAATCCTTACGCACCATGGGCAGGGAATCAGTGTGAAGGCAAAGGGGAACATGATCCGAAAAGGATCTATTTAACCCGATAACACTAATATTATTATAAGCAAGATCCCAGTCAGGACTGGCCAAAAATCTATCAAGTTTTTCAAAAGTAGGATCATTACGATTGTTAGACCACGTGTATAGTCTATTTTTCAGATCAAATTCAACTAGACCATGATGATCTATAATGCTATTGAACAGAAAACTCCATTTGCTGAGGGTACCAGGTTTATTTTTTCCTCAGCTTTCCTGAGAATATTGAAATCACCACCAATAAGCATGGGGACCTGGCTTCTCGAGCAAACAGCAGACAATTCACTGAGAAAGCGAGATTTGTGCTCATTTTGGGCAGCCCCATAAACGTTAACGAAATTCCAGATAAATTTTTTTTCTCTGTGGAGGACAAGGGAGCGAGTTAAGAATTCACCCGCATCAAATTCTCTAACATCAAACACCTCAGAATTAAAACCCACTAAAAGACCTCCCGATCTCCCATTGGGAGGAGAGGAGAACCAGGCAAAAAGCTTGCTACCCGCAAGCGAGGACAGAAGAGAATCATTAAAATGATCTTTTTTAGTTTCTTGTAAACCAATGAAATCAATTTTTTCTTCCTTAATGATTTCCCTCAGGAAATCAAACTTAGAATCACGACCCAAACCCTGACAATTCCAAATAAGGCCTCTCATGATTTAAAACGGATCAGGAGGGAGGTAAGAACAGATAGACTCCCCTTTTTCGTAGATGGACCTCTACTTTTAGGGGAAGCCTTTTTTTAATCGTTTTTTTCCGATGCTTAATTTTCCTACCTTTTCGTAAAACCATCACATCAAGTAAGTCCTGATCAATATTCAGGTCAGAATCATCATGGACACTACTATCCATGTTTATGTGATCAACAAGGGAAGGGACCTCCACATTTGGGGTCATACTATTTTTGCAAGCTTGGAAGGCCAAAATTTTTCTGGAACGTTCCAGATCTTTGATCAACTCCAAATTATCAATCACATCGGAGTCAGAGGGGCCCAAAGAAACTCCAAGTTTACAAGCTAAATCTATCAAATCATCATAATTAGAATCAAGCAAAGAAAAGGAATTAGAACTCATACCTTTATTGAGGAAAGCATCCTTGGCTTCTGCTCTGTATATCGTTTTATCAACCACCTTCACCTCATCATTCTTCTCCAACCTAGAGCTTTTCCTGACGCCTTCAGCCGTGTTGGTAGGCAAGTCCAGAGGCTTTTTGTTCTTCCCTTCAATAACCATCTCATCATTGGGGGGAATCGAGATCATAGCACCAATTTTTGACTGAAAATCAGTTGGATCTTCCTCCATATCCTTAGCGAATTCTTCCAATTCTTGCGAGCTAAGCAGATCATCTTCATTTGGATCAAAATCCACCTTCTCATCAGAAAGGTTATCGAGTTTCTGTTCATCATCAGACACATCTTTAGAAGGCACAAGATTAGGGTCAGACAGTTTGGCAAACTCTTTGCCTTGAGAAGAAGACTCCCCAATTTTGAGAATAGGATTAGGCTCCTCTTCAGGGACATCATCATCCAGATTCTTGGGTTTTTTCCCAGATTTATCAAAAAGCGGATCATTAGATCCATGAATTTGAACCGAGGCTCTCTTACCCAAATTCACAGAATCATCATTCCATCCTTCATCACAAATAGACTCAATTCTAAAGAAGATATCATAAAGAAAAGGCTTGACAGCCACTTCCACCACAGGAGGGATCATAGCCACACTTTTAATGTGGATTTTAAATCTCACTATATCATCAGAATCCAGAGACATAAGGTCAACCTCCTCCACAGCGCCTATCATTGAACCAATTTCACAGATAGATTGGTAATTCTGCAATTCCTCAGGGACATTTTCAGCAATAACCCACACAGTATGGAGTCTAGATTTAGGTTTGGCCCTAGAACTCCAAGGCACAACAGCGATCTTGGCCCCAGACATCTTCATTTTCAGCTCCGGGAAGCTTATCATTTCATCAAGACGTTCTTGGGAGGGAAACTGCATCAGAAATCCTGAATGGCATTTGGTAGCTTTCCACCTTTTGTTCCAAGGGAAGTGAAACCCGAAATATCTCTCAAGATCTTCAGCAGAGACAAGTCCCTCAACCACTTTAACCAGACCGATGAAAACCCTTTTTGGCTTTTTGATCAAAGGTTTAGCGAAGTGAGACAGATAAAACCCTAAACCATCAGCAGCCAAACCAACAATGGGCATGGTGGGTTTGTTTTGCTTAGGAAGAACACAACGCGAAGTGACATGTGTCTCCTTGCGGCAAATATCACACCACAAAGCGTTAAAACAATTTCTGGCATGATGTCCTTTAACACCACATTTTTGACAGAACGCAGGGCGAACAAGATCGAGATCTTTCTTCAAAGGAACAGGAGAGACAGAAGGGTTACCTGTTTGATTTCCCTCACCAGGATGAGGAGACAGGACACCTTTCTGCTGCTCAGATTTGCCGATATTAGGCTTAAGCTTCCAGCTAAGGTTTCTTGGTCTGTTCCAAGGATGAGAACCTTGCGGCTTCTCCGACGGACCCCAACGATCCCATTGGGAGTTCTGGGGGTTCTCTCCTTTCGGATCCATAGCAGCGATTTTCGCAGGGCAACGAAGAACACCAGAACCCAGACGCGGCCACTCCTCCTCAACCACCGGAGGACGAAAAGACGAAACGCACCAACCCCCACCAAAACTAGACCTCACCGAAGACGGGAGAGACCAGAGGTGCGAGAGGAAGGCGGCACAGTGAGGAAAAGAATGCGCACCAACAAAATCCAGAGGAAACCCTAGCGAGGGAGAGGGTTTTGCGGGCGGAGAAGACAACAGACGAGGCGACTCACCCGAGAGGGGAAGCAGACGCGAAGAGACCAGCGACACCCCTGGACTCCACCCGATCCAAGGAAAACGCGCCTTTAGGGGCCGCTCCGCTGACGGCGTCGGGGTACTGTATCCCTGGGCCAGGGAACGGCACGAGGAAGACGGCCCAACAACAGGAGACCGAGTCCCGCACCGCTGCAAGCCGTGCGACGGAGAAAGGAGAACGCCAGAGGAAGAAGAAGCGGCCCAGGGGACCGGGCGCCATTTTTTCTTTTTTCCTTTGCGTCTCATCTCCCTCGCGCGAACCCCGATGAGGATGCAATCTGCGTCAAGTGATAATATTTTATATTAATAACAAAAGATGTATGTCCTAATTATAATTTAAGCGGATACGGGATCTCTATCCAGAATTTATCTATGTGGAAAACGAGAATACGAAAAATATTCCCACAAATGCTCGTGGAGATCTTCGTGATGATTTTTTTATAGCAGAAACGGATATAAATAGGTCCTGAATAGGTCCTCAATAAAAAAAATTCCCTATTATCGTCCCTACTCTAGGCTACCAGCGGTGCTTAGGCTGTCCGCAGTCACAAACTCTATGCAATACTCTACACAGTTGGAGTCAAGCTTGCAGTAGGAAAAGCGGTGCAGCGGAAAGCGCTAAAGGCTACGGTAAAATAGGACGGCCAAGGAAAACGCTAAGGATAGAGTGCGTACCTCTTTACTCTATGTCCACGCGGCAGCACATGCGGCAGCACACGTGAGGAGGTAGTTGTGTGTGGGAATAGATAATAATTGTAAAAAATTAATATAATATATGGTAGTAGGTATAGAGTTGAGATATAGAGTAAATATGACTGCGGAAGATTGTAAGATAGAGTAGAGAATCTCGCTGACCAGGATAGAATATTCCTTTTAGAGTAAAAATTTAGAGTTGTATGAGTGCGGTTAGCCTTAGGCGTGGATCGGATCAGAGCCCTGCTGGCCGCTCGGCAGCCTCCCGTTCAACTATCGGTGCCGACATCGTATCCAAATCCGATCCCTCGCTCACAATCTAATAACCATCCATGCATGTAAACACATACTATACATGTCAATAAGTCATACAAAAACATCCATTATATTTACGTTAGTTAGGTACTTTCTCCTTTTAAATTTGTAAGATATTATTCTAATGTTTTAGTTTATATAAATGTTTTGATAAGATATCTATTTATATCTAGATACATAGTAAATAAAAAGCTAAAAAATTAGAATATCTCATAAATTGAATAAAAAAATATATCTTTTTTTATTCCACAAGGAGCCTTTTACTATAAGATCCTCCTTTCTGAAATAGAAATATAGAATGAGTATGCTGCTGTGTCAGGCCTGCATGATCTTGACATCTTTTCCTTCACGTCTCTTCTTATGAAACCTTTTTTTTCCAAACAATTATGTAAATATGCTTCATCGGAATTAAGATATCTTTGTCTCCTAGATAAAAAATTTCAAAGTAATATTTTTCTCTAAACATTTCAAGAAAATCTTTCACGACCGCTTTATGATTTTTTTTTTTTTTGAAATGAAACATTTTCCCCTTTTCATCTTTCCTTTGGAAAAAAAGTTGTTCAAAACTTTTCAACTTTTTTCCCAAAAAGTCTTCTTGTATCCTAAAACTTGTTTGTTTAACTATGCCACGAGGCAAACGCAGGCCAAAATATAACCAAAATATATCTCTTGTTTTATGATGTGCAGGTGTGAAGTCTAGAGACAATGGTCGACGATTAAAGTGAAGGTCATGTGAGTTTATTTGGACTAGGAGCGGTAAAAGACGAGTGCTGGATTTTGACTAAGAGATTGGAGAAGCTAGATGACTAGCTACGGTGGCTAATACCTAGGAACATCAGGAGGTTTGAGCACATAGCAGAGCGGTTCATGTTGCCAACGCGGTTGAGGGCCGACAGGACATATGTACATAACATGGGGCACGTGTATAGGGTACGCTACCTGCAGAGTTTTTGTGATTGAGGCTCAAAACCGCATGGCAACAATTTCGTGGGTTTGGCCTCCAAACTCGGTGGCACAGTTTAGGAGGGAATCGAAGGTGGCACGTGGAGCCATCATGAGGGTGTGTTAAGGTGAAACAACTTCGTCAAGAAGGAATTGTGTCCATCAAATCATCAAGATGAGAGTTGGTCCATTTTACCCCTCGCAGAGTGGATAAGATCTATATATCTAAGGTATGTTGGGAATGTAAAATACTCTATAAATAAGAAGGAATGGCTGCACTAACTAACTATCTCTCTAGCTTTTTTCAAACAATTATGTAAATCCGCTTCATAGAAATTCAGACATCTTTGCCTTCTTGATAAAAAAAAATTGAAGTAATATTTTTCTCTAAACATTTCAAGAAAATCTTTCATGACCTATTTATGATTTTTTTTTCAAAAATCAATCATTTTCCCTTTTCATCTTTCCTTTCGAAAAAAAGTTGTTCAAAACTTTCCAACGTTTATTCCCCAAAAGTCTTCTTGTATCCTAAAACTTGTTTGTTTAACTATGCCACGAGGCAAATACATGCCAAATATAAACAAGGTAATTAAACGTCTTTAGCCACCATATATACTACTCTCTCTGTTCATAAATATATGACACCGTTGACTTTTTAAAAAACTTTGACCACTCATCTTATTCAAAAAAATTATGAGTTATCATTTATTTTGTTGTGATTTGTTTTACCACTTAAGGTAGTTTGTGCTTGATTTGAAATTTACATTTTTGAATATTTTTTTTGAATAAGACGAGTGGTCAAAGTTTTCGAAAAAAATCAACAGTGTCATATATTTGTGAACGGAGGTAGTATACGTTAGGTCGCTAGTTCAAATTTGGGCTACTTTGTTGCTATGCAAATGGAGCAATACACCCTCTGTGTTCATGCATGGCCAAATGTTTAATGCTTTGGTTACGTATTCAAATGTAGGATTTGTGATAAATATTAATACAATGTTGAGATGTGCCTTTGTGGTTTGGGTTTGTGATTAGTGATTACCGACAGAATCACGTCTTGGGTTAAATCATGTGGACTAATCAGTGTGTGAGTATGTATGCAACATATCTCTTGTTTTATGATGTGCAGGTGTGAACTCTTGAGACAACGGTCGACGATAAAAGTGAAGTCAGGTGACTACCTATGGTGGCTAATACTTAGGAACATGAGGAGGTGTGAGCACATAGTAGAGCAGTTCATGTTGCCAACGCGTTTGAGGACCGACGGGACATATGTTTAGAAAATGGGGCACATGTATAGAGTATGCTACCTGTAGAACTTTTGTGAATGAGGCTCAAAACCACATAGCAACAATTTCGTGGGTTTGGCCTCCAAAGTCGGTGGCACAATTTAGGAGGGAATCGAAGGTGGCACGTGGAGCCATCATGGAGGGTGTGTTAAGGTGAAACAATTTCGTCAAGAAGGAACTATGTCCATCAGATCATCAAGATGAGAGTTGGTCCATTTTACTCCTCGCAAATTGGATAATTTCTATATATCTAAGGTATGTTGGGAATGTAAAATACTCTCTATAAATAAGAAGGAAGGGATGCACTAGCCAACTACCTCTCTGGCTTTTGGTTTTTGCTCTCTATCCTTATGTTATGAGATCCATAGGTGCTCTTGTTCTTCATGTTCTTGAGAATTAGGAAGTGTGGTTTTAACCATGTCGGGACCTCTGTGTTATATCTCTGAAGTATCTCTTTATACAGTCTTGATGGCTTAAAGTTCTTTCTTTGAGTTTTCTTCTTGAGTTCTTCGCTTTAATCTTTTGTGGGATTTTTTGAATCTAAGTTTTTGGGGTTATTTGGGCTTGATAGAAACATGCCAATACCTCTTAGGGTCGTTGCCACCAAGTGGTATGGGTTGATCCAAGCTGAAGCACGGATATCATATCACTTAAACAATTTTGAGAAAACCAAGATCCAAATTCGTATTTTTATTTGAATTTTAAGTTCAAAAAATTTTGAGCTTAAAGATTATGAACACTTTTGAAACTCACTTGTAAAAGTGTGTCCGAAATTTTAGCTAAATTAGAGTTCACTTGGATTGATTTTGTATTTTGGAACCTTGATTTGGGCTAGTGAAAATAACATGAGTGAGTGCCACTATTTTGGGAAGTTTTGGACTTTTCGGTGTCTATTTTACGATCCTTTTGTCTCGTTGGACTCATGTATAATCATGGAACATTTTCAAAACATTCGATCACTAGTTAGTTGAGATTTTTTTGGTTTGAACATTCTCTTCATATCTATTAAAGTTAAGTGCTCAATTTCCTGATTTTAGAAGGTTTTCCTTGTAAACATTATATGCTTATTAAGGAAACATGTCTCTTGCATTGTGATGTGCAAGTGTGGAGTTCAGAGGTAGTGGTAGATGGTGAAGGTGAAGGTCATGCAGGTTCATGATGATGGACCAAGAGCGGTGAAGGACGAGCTCTAGGCCTTGTCTGAGGGACTAGAGAAGTCGGGTGACCAGTTACGATGGCTCACACCTGAGGACATTAGCATACGGGGAGAACATGGCAATGAGGACGTGGTTGTGGGCCGCTAGGACATGTTTCTAGGACGAGGAACACATATAGAGTGCGCTACCTGTAGCGTTTTGATGGTTGAGCCTCAAAAACCACATAGGGCCGATTTTGTGTGTTTGTCCTCAAAGCCCATTGACATGGTTCCAGAGGGAATCAGAGGCGACATATGGATCTAGGCGAAGCAACTTCACGAATGAAGAGTGGTCGTCGAATCATCATATTAAGAGCAGTTCCATTGCCCCTGACTGAGCAGATGACCTTTATGTATCTAGGGGTAGTTTAGAAATGTGAAAACCCATCTATAATATAAGGAGGAAGAGCTGCATCAACATCCATCAATCTAGCTTGTGTTTTTATTCTCTATTTTCATTTGTTAGGAGATCCTTAGATGCTTTGAGTTGTAGCATCTATACACTTGAGATTTTGGGAAGTGTGGCTTTAACCACATCATGACCTCTACATTTTTCATCTTTTGTTCAAGTCAAGTGTTCTTGTTCTTGGTTTGATTTCCTTCTTTCCAAACTTTTTTGATTGGTGTTTTGAAAGAATTTTTGACACTTGAATTTATGAGGGACTTTGGGTAAATAGAAACTTGAGAAACAATTCTAGAATCATTGTCAGCTCTACTACTGATTGATCCATCTTATGCACAATTATCTAACTGAATTGTTCTTTTTGTGAAAACCCTAATTTAGTCTCAAGTTTTATAATCTGATTCTTCAGGTTTGATCTTTTGACGATCAAACTTCTGGAACCATTTTGATTCTTCTCTACCTCACTTCTCGTAAAGTTTTACCTTATTCTGACCATTTTTGCTCAATCGACAATATCATGTAGGGTTAGCGACATTGCCATGTCCCGACCAGAGGAGCCATACTGCTACTCTGCATAATGAAGTTTTAGTTTGACTCTTTCTGGGACTTTTTAGTGTCCAAACTGAGTTTATGTCTTAGGCACTTGTTCAAGGCATCCTACCACAAATTGGTTGAGTTGTTCTTGGTTTTGAACCTTTTAAAGAGTTTTTTTTGTCATAGAGGTTTCGGCTCAATTTTTAGAAATCAAGCTAAGATTATTTAAGTGTAAAATATTTGATTGACTCTCATTCATCCTCCCCCGACCGCATCTTCCTTCCTTCAAAAATACTTTTCTTGTTGATCAATCATGAAATTTTAATTTCTACAATCCGTGGTATAGACAAGCTTCATGTCTCACCCAAAGTGACGCTATAAAAACTTGACCGTTTCTGTCACATGTCACCAAGAGTATCACCGACCCACCCACGTAGATGCTTTCTCATCCAAAGTGACGCTATAAATGTGTCCCGGGATATCCCACGATCCACAAGACCACAAAAGCAAAGGAATTTCATATTTTCACAAAGGCCAAGTGATACATGTACGCCGTGGAACTAGCTTCACTTGCAAGCGCCGTGGCCCCCACGAATCTTCCTAAAGGATAATGCTAAGCTCACACGGCTTGACTCACTCAGCAGTTTACCAAGGCACATCAAGATATGATTGAAGTGAAAACAAACAGGCTATCATTCGTTTTGCTAAACAACAGTATAAACTCCATTTATGCGCGCAGAGCAATAGGACAAACTCCATTATAGGCATAAAAAAACTATATGTTCTAAGTTATAGGCCATTGCTATTTTTTTGTGTGTGTTAAACTTCTCTATATATGTTCATAATTTTAGTGATTAAGCAAATGGTGTAGTGCATTCTCACGTTGTCTTGAGCAGGTCGTCTATATCATCGCGTAAAACACTATTTTACATTAGATTATAGTGTTTGCATAGTTAAGTTTAAAATATAGAATGACATGACTAGTGCTGGGAATTGGGCCAGGCCGGGTCGGGCATCGTGCTTCGTGCCAAACGGGTTCGGGCCAGCAAAGCCCAAAAGATTTTTGGGCCGTGTCGTGCCGTGCCGTGCCAGCCCGAAGTGTAAAAACAGTGGCCCAGCCCGGTCCTAAACCACGTCGTGCCTTTTTCGGGCTGTGCCGGCCCAAGCCCGACCCGTATATTTGACCACGTAAAATCAAAATATTACAACTATATAAAGTTCATAGCTTACTAATTAAAGATATTAAATAATTCTAGCATCATTTGACCACATAAACTGCAAATATAACAACAATATAAAGTCGATATCTTACTAAATTAAAGAAATTAAACAGATTGGGCTTAATTGGGCCGTGCCGGCCCAAGCCCGGCCATCTATGCGGGCCATGCCGGGGGCCCGACGGGCCGGAAATTGAGGCCCAGCCCAAGCCCGCCTTTGGGTCGTGCTAGTCCGGTCCAAATTATTTCGTGCCGTGCCGTGCTTTGGGCTCCTATTTTCGGACCGTGCTCGTGCTGGCCCGAAAAGTCCGGCCCATATTCCCAGCACTAGACATGACATTACCATCTGTAGCAGTTTACCTAAAATTTATCTAAAAATACTATTTTTCACTATAAACTTCACTATTGGTAAAATAGAGTTTAAATATTGGTGAGTTTGAAGATAACCTTAAAAAGAGTAAGTTGTTAGAACTTAGAAGCAACCTCACCGCCTAATTAACACACCCCAAAAAAACCTGCTTGCACATACTCAACCGCCAGCGTCTCCACTCTCCGGTCTCCCTCTCATGGTGGAGCCCACCTCCGCCTTTGTGGATCAGAGCGAGCATTCCTTTCCCTTCCCTTCCCTGGCATCAGAATCAAACGTGTCCCCGCAGACGCTCCCAATCCCATGCGCCCCTCTGCTCTCACGGTTTGATTTCCCTTTCAGTTGGGCCGCCATGGCCGCGGTAGCAGCTGTGCGCCTGCACCCCGGCCTCCCCCATCGCCGGCCCTGACACTGGGTAAACGTGGTGGCTGAAGCTGCTGCTGAGGATTCGGGATCTTCTTGCTGCCGCCACGAGCTGCCTGCGTGATATTGACACGGCGCGCTCCCCTGGCTCCTGGGCATGACGAGGGGAGGCGGTGGACAAGGAGGCAAGGAGGAGCCGGGGAAGGTGATGGGTCCGCTGTTCCCGCGGCTCCACGTCAGCGACGCAGGCAAGGGCGGCGGCCCGCGGGCTCCGCCAAGGAACAAGATGGCGCTCTACGAGCAGTTCACCGTGCCGTCCAACCGCTTCAGCTCCCCCGCGGCCTCCGCCCGCGCCGCGGGGGCCAGCCTCGTGCCCTCCACGGCGGCTGCCCAGGTGAGCAGCTCGATGTTTGCTTCTGCTTTTTTTTTTCCTGGTGTTATCCAAGCTGCTAATATTAAGCTTTCCCTTTGTTGCTACTTGGCAAAATGGCAAATTCTTTTTTTTCTCAAAAATTGAAAATTAATTCCTGGCATGCAGCCTAACAACCTTTCTGTGAGCGCATTTGCCTGCCTTTGTTGCTACTTGGCAAAATGGCAATTTTTTTTCTCAAAAATTGAAAATTAATTCCTGGCATGCAGCCTAACAACCTTTCTGTGAGCGCATTTGCCTGCCTGCAAACCCACAACGTATATGTTGTCATAGCGCACGAGCATCGGAGCATGTGATCTTTATGTCCACAATTAATTCCTTTAGGGTGCCATCTGCGACCAAGCTTTTGGATTGAGAGCGCTCACTCGTGCGTAGGTTCCACAGCTCAGCGTTCTAGCTATTTTGCTAATTGTGTTGCGTGTGACAAAACTTGGTAGGAAGTTTCTAGTACATAAGTAGAAACTAGAAAGGAGCACAAGCTAAGAGGAGATGATCAAGAATCGGTTCGAAGAAGCTAGAGGCCCAGTGCATGACAATTGACACATTTATTTGCAGGTTCATTTGTTATGATCTTCAGCGTGTATGTTGTAAAGACGAGCAACTATCCAATGCTCTGCGAGTTTGTAGGATAGGAAAACTATTCTAGAATACAAACGTGTGAGGATCACCCACAGGAAATCAATTACTCTGCAAAATGGAGGTAGGTATACCGTATGCAAAAGCAGAATAAATGGCCGGGGCCTGGGGCACAAACAAAAGGAAACTGTGGTTGCTTGATGTCTTAACACTTGTCAGTATCCCTGCTCTCCCCCTTCTGGGGGCCAAGCACCGAGCAATGTGTTCATTAGGTACTCTAATATTTGGTTCCCCATTCCAGGATCAAATTCTTGGTTTGAGGAATTAAGAATTGATATGTGCGCCCCTGTCACCATGTTATTTGCCGCTCTGTTAATCCTCATTGCAATTTGGGCAAGTTGTGTGTAGCTGCATACTTGCGCTTACCTTTAAGGTGGTGTGATTTTAGGAGTTAGACTACTGGTACTGGGACCATGAGAGGTAACATAACAAATGAAAATAACAGTGACGCAGACCACTTCAGATAAACAAGTGATTCAATTGGGTGTTTAGGGAAAGAAACCAAATCTGACAGGTATCTGTACTGAAATTTCCTAGTTTTGCTGGTGGTATCCAAGTTTGTAATATGCTTTGCACGACTTCCTCAGTGATCTTCTGTCTGTGGCTGAAATGTTGACCCTCCCTCTTATAGTTGTGTTACAGTTTAGGCTCCAAATTTTGCTGCTTGGAAAGTACTCCTTATATGAAGCTTAAGTACCTTTTTGTAAGCACACATGCTCTATTTTAAAAACCACAGTGATCTGTGTGTCCAGTGTCCACAAGGGAATACCATCTCCCTAGGGGTTTGTTTTAAGTTATGTTCTTATGGCTATCCTAATTTAATTAGTGGAATTTGCAGCGAAGCTCTTGGACTGAGGCCCTCACTTAGGTTCTGTTTCAGGCCGCCTTTGGAATGCAGGAATTTCATAGGAATCATACAAGAATTTCACAGGAATCAGTTCATTTTCACAGAAAAAACACAGGAAACAGGAAAAAATCCCGCATTCCAAAGTGGGGCTCAACCATCTTGCTATTATAACCATTTGTGATGTTGTTTGGGACTAAACATAATGTGTGTGTGTGTGGGGGGGGGGGGGGGTTGCCTGCTGAGAGTTTACTTTGTAGTACATATGGAAAGGTTCATAAGCAAAAATAAAAGGAAATGATTAACAATAAGTGGGAAAGGCTAAAATTTATTTGCAGGTTCATTTGTTATGACCTTTATATGTATCCTGGCTGTAATGATATGCTTGGGGGGGGGAGGTCCAGAGGACAACCATGTAACAATAACCAGCAAGAAATCAGTTACTTTGCAAATACGGTGATAGAAAGGTAGCTACTTGAGAAGAAATCCAGGGGCTGCCCGCACTCATGATTCTCTGTCCTTATTCTCTCACCATTTTGCGGGGTAAAGCAGTGAGCAAAGAAAGAATTGAGATTTTGACCCTTAGGTACTCAAATGTCTCACCTCTAATCCAGTTTTAAATGAAAGTTGTTGGATGCTTTGGAAGTACTATCTACCAGTTTGCATGGAGGGATCCTAACTGGATGGGCCTTGGCAAACGAAGATAGGAACTTAGTGTTCCATTAACGAATTGTTCAATAAATGTTACAAAGTACTGACAGAGTTTCTTCATCCAGGTTTATGGTTATGACAGGACGCTGTTCCAGCCCTTCGACGTGCCTTCAAATGAGCCTCCTCGTTCATCTGAAAAGTTCAAAGGAAACACTATCAACGGGCAGTCTAATAGTACAAGAAGAGAACCTTTGAGGATGTCCTCACAGACCAAGAACAAGGACGTCTGTGCTTCAAAATCAATTGCCAAGTGCACCTCACAGCATAGAGTGGGCAACACCATCATGTCTTCTGGAAAGAAAGTGGTCAGTGATGATGAATTTATGGTTCCTTCCATCTGTTATCCTAGATTTTATCGACAGTCTACTCAAGATCATGCAGATAAATCAAAACCCCAATCTACTACAAACCCACACAAAAGTCCTGCAATGTCCAAATCATCTGTAGAGTGCTATAGTACTGTGAACAAGCACTTGGACAAAATCAATGAAGCTGATAGGAGGTTAATGAACTCTCCAAAGGTTAAGGAGAAAGAAGCAGTGCAAGGATCAAAAGCTGTGGAAGTTAAAGAAAAGAGTTCATCATTTCAGGCATCAGAAAAGTTCAAAGACAAATATGCTAAGCTATGTCAAATGAGGAATAAGGCAAGTAATATAAATCATTGTGACAACAACGGTTGCCAACCTGCAAGCGTGAATGGAAATTTCACAGAAGCAAAGAACCCTACAGCAGCTAGAAATACATCTTCCTGTAAACCATGTACTGATGTAGATAGCTCTAACAGGAAGTCTAATTTACTGGAAAGAAGCCCACGGGAAGTTGGTGCTAAGAGAAAAAGAGGACATCACAATGGAGAGCAAAATGATGATTTATCTGACTCCTCAGTGGAATGCATACCTGGGGGGGAGATCTCTCCAGATGAAATTGTTGCTGCTATTGGTCCAAAGCATTTCTGGAAAGCAAGAAGAGCTATTCAGAAGTAAGTATATGGTGCTTGAGTAGCTGTTTTGTAGTTTTGTACCAAGTATTTGTAGCATTCTTTAGACAATACTATTCATATGTTTCACTCTGCTTATTTCCTTTTTCTTTTAGTTTTCAGTTAATTGTCATATGGAAGACAAAAGTATGAAGATGATAAGTCTGTTGTTTGGTTTTCAGTACCTAACTATTCTGTTGTACTATTAAATATAAACTGTGGATAATAATGAATGCCTTCAATTTTGATTCTTTTAAGTAGAAAACATGGTAGTTTCATCCAAAAGAATAGTATGTTGCTTGTAAGACTGATATTGTGAATATTTCTTTCTTGCTTTCTGGATTGCTGCATAATGCCTTTTTTTATGTTTTACACTCTGTCCTGTTAAAATCTACAGTCAGCAGAGGGTTTTTGCTGTCCAAGTGTTCGAGCTGCATAAGCTGATAAAAGTAAGTCTCCAGGAAATCGATACATCTTTCTTCCTTTTTCCGTTCATAAGTAGGTTATCTTATGTGATACAATTTTGTGCACAATGCTATTATAACCCCGTTTGTAATTGACTTCCAAACAGGTGCAGAAATTAATCGCGGCATCTCCACATCTGCTTATTGAAGGTGATCCTGTCCTTGGCAATGCATTAACAGGAAAAAGGAACAAACTTCCTAAAGGAAATTCGAAAGTTCAGACCCTGTCAATCACAAACAAAGATGATATCCAGCCAACCCTAGAGCAACCAGAGTTATCAAAACAAGACACAGAAGGAAACTTATTGGCCCATTCTCATGATGATGGACTTGGTGACAACCATCATAATCAAGCTGCAACAAATGAAACCTTTACAAGCAACCCTCCAGCTATGCATGTTGCTCCTGACAACAAACAGAATAACTGGTGCATGAATCCACCGCAGAATCAATGGCTTGTCCCAGTTATGTCGCCTTCTGAAGGTCTTGTCTATAAGCCTTTTGCCGGCCCTTGTCCCCCAGTTGGAAATCTGCTGACACCATTTTACGCCAACTGTGCTCCGTCAAGGCTGCCTTCTACACCATATGGCGTTCCTATTCCTCACCAGCCACAGCACATGGTCCCTCCTGGTGCCCCTGCCATGCATATGAACTACTTCCCGCCTTTCAGTATGCCAGTGATGAATCCAGGAACACCAGCATCTGCAGTGGAGCAAGGGAGCCATGCTGCTGCGCCACAGCCTCATGGGCACATGGACCAGCAGTCGCTGATCTCATGTAACATGTCACACCCGAGTGGCGTTTGGAGGTTTCTTGCATCAAGGGACAGCGAGCCACAGGCCAGCAGCGCCACCAGCCCTTTCGACAGGCTCCAAGTCCAAGGTGATGGAAGTGCTCCGTTGTCATTCTTTCCCACGGCTTCAGCTCCGAATGTCCAGCCTCCGCCCTCATCTGGAGGCCGGGACCGGGACCAGCAGAACCATGTAATCAGGGTTGTTCCGCGTAACGCACAGACTGCTTCAGTCCCGAAAGCCCAACCTCAGCCGTCATCCGGAGGCCGGGACCAAAAGAACCATGTAATCAGGGTTGTTCCGCATAACGCGCAGACTGCTTCGGAGTCAGCAGCGTGGATCTTCCGGTCAATACAAATGGAGAGGAACCAAAATGATTCGTAGCTGGTTACCATATACTTTCGTGTCATCCGATGGCAGCTTAGTGCAGCATTGCAGTTTACAGGGCTACCCGAGCTGCAGATTATGGTGGCTCCTGTATTCTGACCACTGATTGCGCTTTACCCGATCGTCATAGATATTGGATGATATGATCTTGTGTTCTATGCAGAGTTGTAAGCCAAAGTTGTGCCCCTGAAGACTGAAGTGACAGCCCTGAAGTTGGGAGTCCTTCCTGATTGTGCTATGACTGGAATTGGTATATATATAGGTTACTTGAACGGTTTCACTGTGTTGAGCTCACCACACGGCCGCGCTTCTGTAACATACAATACAATAGACTATGAGTGGTACAGTAGGAAGCAGCAGTCAGAAAATGACTGCTGGTACCATGCTACGGGGTCGCTATAGATTGATGTGTACCGGTACTCTGGTTCTGGTAGTATATGCTGCTGTATAATTCAGTGTTTAATTATCTATATATTGTACATTAGCTGTCAAGCCTGTAAGGCATTGTATTGTGGGCAATGAATTTGGTTGCAAATGTTCGTGTACTGGGAACCATCTTTTGATTGTTTGTGTTTTTGAACATTGCTTTGCGCCTTTGCTTGTGGACCGCCGTCGAAGGCTGAGCATATATCCATTATCACCAGACCAGTTCTTGCGTTCCTACAATATTTGCTCTTCCTGTCTGAACGGAGATTTTGCTATCAGATCAAACGCGAAAGTGATGCTGCAATTCATTTCCGAAACATTTGTACTTGTGCTCATGGAGCTTCTGTGCTCACGTGAGCACTTCAAATCTAGTGGGTCAGTGAGCAATTTAAGATAAGTTCTAGAGCCTCAAGATAAAGATAAATTCCCTACGTACTGAAATAGAGCCTCAAGATAAGTTCCCTGCGTAGTAAAACGAAGATGGATGGGAAATTTTAAGTTCAGTTTTTATAGTAAAAATAAAAGTATTTAACACCTTTTCTTTGATGATTACCTGCTAGGAATATATGGAGAACCATCTTCTGTCTATAGATAGACCCTCTAGTATTAATCATATTACTGGGGCTTGGAAATCCAACAAAGAAACTGCGCATAAAAAGAAACTTTTGATTGGAGTTATAGCAATGTTTTGTACCCAGCTACAAGGTCCTAAACAAAGGACATATTCAAGTGGCGCCTACAAAAGATGGCTTGACAGAGATCATTCTAGGATTTGGTATAGAAGTGGTTTCTATGAACATAGCAAATGTGACTACCTAACTAATAATGTATCTGAGAGTTTCAATAACCAAATTAAGGCACCGAGGGCTCTCTTACCTCATGAGCTATTTGACGGTTTAAGGGCTGATTTGGTGACTAGGGATCAAGGGAGGATGGAAGGGGATTGAGGAGGAAATTAGTTTATTTTCCTCTTAATTCCTTCCAATCCTCCTGCGATTCCCTTGTCACCAAATCAACCCTAAGAGAGATGATTGGGAGGGAGTTGGATGATAGTGTTTTACCATCTCTAATGATGGAATTGAACAAAGTTAGCAATAGTCTGAGTTGTCAAGATTGCTAGAGGTGACAACGACTTTGCTAACAGGAAGCACAAGGCTATCAGTGAGAAATAGTGTTTGCCCATTAGGCAGATTGCCAAAGGTAAGCAACAAGGATTGAACGGCAAGATCAGGACAACAGAAATAGAAAGATGCATATGCAAGCACATGCAAAAAAAAAATATGAAGCATAAACAAGACTCGCAGGGATTTATCATAGCCCTGAGCATTGCAAGTTGTGTAGATAAACTTCTATAACAGTTCACAATCCGATAGTCACTTGCTATCCATTGAAATCACTCTACAAGGTTCCTCTCTGATAGTCACTTGCTATCCATTGAAATGGCTCTATAAGGCTCCTCTCTTGGTGGCCTCTGTTTTCTTGGTTATGGTAGTACCAACCTAGTTGGAGGTGCGGTACAGCTTCCCAAAAACATGGAGCATAGCGACAACAGCGATGAACCCAATGCTCATGATCAGAACGGTGTTTGGTGACATTTTGCGGCCCGCAGCCTCATCGGTGTAAAACTGGAGCATCGAGCTGGCACCACCTCCGCCAGCAGCAGCACCGCTTGTGGTCCTACGCCTGCGCAGGCTTGCAGCTGCCGCCGCACTCCCTCTAGCAGGTGCGTCGCCATTCGCCACCATCTTGTCTTAACACACTCTGCATGACAGTGAAAGGGGTTCAGATTACAATATTTGCATTCACTACTGCAACTGTGAGTACACAACATGATGTTGGCTGCCAATAGCAAGTGTCACATATTTAATATTCCATATTTTGGAAATATAGCTAAGAAATACCTGCAGCATGTAGCATTGATGCAGTTGGTCGTTCATGATGAAACAAAAAAAAGCAATCATTTTGCTTTCTTATGCTTACAAAGTCCAACTAAGCACAAAACTCTGAACTCTGGTTTTACTTTACTGGTGCTAATGGACAAATTATGACTGGGATAGTAGGCTGAAATTCAATTTCTAAATTGTTCAAAAATTCAGCTCCTACTTTGGCAGACGACATATTAACCTTTATAAGCTAGAAGTGATTATGATATGTTACAGTAGTATGTGCGCACAAGCTTCACCGTAAGATTATTCAATGCTTGTAACAGAAACAGAAGTGCAGGCAAATACAGTTGCATTGTGAGGAGCATTGCAAAATCAACATGCATGTTGTCATGTTGACATACACAGGGATGATATAACAATTACACACAAATCAAGCCCGAAGCAAACAACAAGGCCCACCAGGACCAACCAAGGATTAGGTTATATAACCAGAATGTATCTGATCTATGTTTGCATTTTGGTTGTATTTGCAAGCCATAATGATCAACTTTAGTTGTTCTTGGTCAATTCATCCAGATCGTACGGCCAGAAAATTGTAGTTTTGTTTAAGTGTTGATTTATTATCTATTGAGCAGTTTAAGTAGAAATGGTGCAAGCCATCATGTTATCAAACACATGCAGCATGCTACTTTGTCATGCAGGATGCAGCATGTTACTTCTGTGTACATGTGTTCAAACGAACATGAAATTGCAGCTGCAAGACCAAACAGCCAGCAAAGGCAAGGGCTGAATTGTGTTAGTAAATGGAGTCTCTGGATTTAGGAGGTGTTTCGTATGAGGTCTACCTCATAGCAGCTCTGCTCTAAAACTCCAGAATGGAGTAGCTCTAGAGTTTTTTAGATTTCAAAGCAGCAAACGAGATACTCAAAAAAACTTGAACTGCAACTCCCAAAACTTCAAAAAGTTTGTAACTCTAGAGTTAGAGTGTTTGGTTGGCTCTAGTCAGCTCTCTTTTGGAGTTTTGTTCTAGAGCCATATCAGACACCCCCTTAGTTAGGGTCATGACTGGAGTAGGATTTTATTCACACAGATCCTGCATTCGTCAGTGATGATAAAATGTGTATGTTTACTGGCAGGAGGAGAAAAGAAAGGTGATCCAATTTGCATTGAATGAGGAGCAACCCAGTAAGTTGCATCCGTGAGAAGTAGAGGATCTCAAATATCTTTTAAAGATTGTGATGCCAGTTGACAGCATGTGAACTGCAAGGATCCCTTGCATTCTCCAGGCTGACAAATATTTATCTCCAAAACATTTATGCAAAATATAGTCTCGTTACTGATGAATGCAGTGCAATAACTGTGGTTGTTAGTATGTTTGTGTTCATGAGAAAAGAATTATGTGTTGGTGAACCTTAGTTGTGTTCTGTTTTTCAGTTTGTGATCTTACACTAATGGCAAAGCATTGTTGTTTTTTGTAGTTTGTGGACTTTTGTTCAAAGGTTGCTGCCTTGCACAGCATCAGGTTCTTGCTGGTTAGGCTTTGACAATCCATGGAACTGCGGCATAGCCAAGAAAATATGTATTCGTCGGTTCAATTCTCAATTCGCTTGTTCTACTTGTGTGGTTAAAAACCATAAAGCATTTGTATAAACAATCGTTCAAGGTACTGCAGGAAGACAACGAGCTCTTAGAAATCTATAAAGACAAATATGTGGGCAAATTGCTTCATCCAATCAACAATGGACCCAGGCCGGCAGATGGCTTCGATCGGAGCATGTAGCGCCACACCGCTAGCTCATCATCCAATCGACCCACCCGATCCATTGGAGCACTGGGTCGAAGCAGGATTACATGTATGGACAGACCGGTGCTTCTGGACTCTGGAGTATTCATTTGGTTCTATGGGTCCATCCGGTTTGCTCCACGGAGCAACTAACCCCATATTTAGCCACGATCCATTACGGGTCCTAAACGTATCTGATCTACGTTATGGAGCTCAGGCACAATTACAGGGCCGGCATAAGCATGAATCAGCAGCGCACAAGTAAAACAAGGCAACCATATGTAGGGGTCAGATCTGGACGAAACATGTACCCTAAACGCAGGAATTCAAACAGGCGAGATATGCAGAATGGAATTCGAATAGGCGAAACATGTCCAATCGACAGAAGAGCAATACGCAGAGTGATCTAACCAAAACAAACCTCGCAACCACCGGCAGAAGAGCGGGTGGAGGGAACCGCCGGCAGAAGAAGAGCGGGTGAAGGGTGGCAGATGGATGTATGCGCACGCACCTGACCTGACGCCTGGCGGTGATGAATCCGCTGTTCTCTTCTCCCTCTCGTCCTTGTACAGTCCCGATGGCCGAGCGAGATCCGTGTACGCCGTACGGTCCGCCTGACCCGCGTTATTCACATGTATATACGCTGGCTTCCGGCTTTGCGTCTGGCCGGCGTCTGGCCTGGTACCCGGATGACGTGCAACGCGCGCTCTGATTGGGCGATCCGGCGCTGCGACGCGAAGGGTAAATATCAAACAGAACACTGGACTGGTGGATTAACGTGCACGGGCAGTTCTCCCTTAACGAAGTGGGCTGAGCTCAGTTGCCCAGGGGCAAGACCAGACGCGGCCCAGTTGCTGAGGGGCAATGGTGGGCCGATCTGTATCCAGGTCACCGGAGCCCATTCTCATCTTTTTGAAAACAGAAAAACAGTTCATTTTAAGAGCAAATATAATAAAAGTCTATAAACTAGCAAATGCTAAGAGAAAGGGAGAGAAGAGAAAAGAGAGGAGAAGCGGGTTGTAAACTAATAGCCTGCTTCGACAAAAAGACCAAAAAAATTTATGAGAGAGATAAATAGGGTTCTGTTCTAATATTGAAGAGCTAACCACTATACAAGTGAGGTAAATAACAGGCTAAAATAATCCTTACGACTAATTGTTGACTATATTATTAGAGGATATATCTGGTGCACATAGAAGCTTAGTGCACACGACACACATATTAAATTATCACTATACATTTTAGATCTAATGTCTTTCGTTGATCATTGTAATTACATCTTCCACCCTTACACTCAGTACGCCGGAGGGTATCCTTAGCAAAATATACCAAATAAATAGAAACCTTAGATCTAAGATAAATAATAATGATTTAATATGTGTATCATATACACTAAACTTCTATATCACTAGATATGTTCTCGTATTATTAAACTTGCTCTAATCTGACCCACCGTCCTAAAAATGGAATTGCCTTAACCACCACCTGTGACGGAGACCAGAACGAACAAGGTTGCCGGCGCGGCCGGCTTTCCCTCCCTCTCCTTCGTTTCGTTCCCTCGCCCACTCCGTCGCCTCGCGCGAGTGGATTCCAATTTTGCATCCTAAAAGAAACAACGACGAAAGATTTGCTGCAGTTCCAGGGTCCTCGACGCTGATTCGGCGATCTCCTTGGGAAGCCGAGGCAGCAACTGGTAGATAGATCGAGGGCGGCAGCAGGGAAGGGATGGACCAGATCATGGGGAAGGTGGGCGGCTACTGGTTCAACCAGAAGGCCAACAAAGAGCTCGACGACATGAACGTAAAGAAAAGCAGTACTTAATCCTCCGTTTTCGTTGATTCCGTTGCTCACCACCCTTTTCTTAGCTTCTTCCTCACAGCTGCTTATACAACCTGCATGACGATGACTTTTAATTCGAGAGATGTATTATTACTATTACATGGCTTTTGAGCGATTCCTCGATGTTTTCTTTGCTACATTCCCTCTGCTGGCTTTGTATCTAAATAAACTACTACTATATGGTCTATTTCTATTGGAGAAATTTTGAAATTTGACACCCAATCTGAAAGCTTTTCAAGATCTATCAAAGTGTCGCAAGACATTCTTTCAACACACGGATCGAGACTCCTCTATTTATGTTGACTCTTTTCACCTTTTGCAACTTGCAGTCGATCTCTAGCAGCATCGGAGATGGAGCTAAATGGATGGTCAACAAAATCAAAGGTAATGTTTGTTGCGATGGTCAATTAGATTTGCAGATCTTTTTTTGTCTGTTATTCTTTTTTGCAAGAGACAACAATCAGATATGGTCTTCCTTCCTGCTCTCCCGTTCCCGTAAACACACTGCTTGGTTTCAGGGAAGATGCAGAAACCGCTGCCGGAGTTCCTCAAGGAGTACGACCTCCCAGCAGGCCTGTTCCCGCAGGACGCGACGAACTACGAGCTGAACGAGGACACCAAGCTCCTGACGGTGTACATCGCGTCGCCGTGCGAGGTGGGCTACAACGACTCGTCGGTGCTGCGCTTCGCCACCACCGTGACGGGGTACCTGGAGAAGGGGAGGATGACCCACGTCGAGGGCCTCAAGACCAAGATCCTCATCTGGACCAAGGTGACGGAGGTACGGACCGAGGCCACCAAGGTGCACTTCGCCGCCGGCATGAACAAGGCCAGGAACCGGGACGCGTACGAGGTCGTCAGGGACGGCATCGCCGTAGACAAGTTCTAGCAGACCTTGTTAATTAGGCGCGTAATATAACAGCTCGAGCGAGCGGAGCCACCAGCAGGGTGTATGCGTGCGTGCAGTGCAATGCAGCTATAGTGGACGTGAAGCTTTTCCTTTCCATGATTAGGAAAGCGTGAACCACGGCGACCCTCTGGACAGGCGGCTGTACCAATACATACATGTTCTTGCTAGTCTGTGACAATTGACAAAGCTGTACTGTTCGTCATTGCGAGAGTGATCATTTAGGCATGTCTGCTCTGTACCGCCGAAAGAAAGAAATGATGTGTACATTGACCAACCTGTAGATTGGGTTGTTTGACCACCTGTAGATTGGATTGTTTGACCTGTATAATATTTACTAGATCGTTCTTACTTATGCATTGTGTAGTTAGGTTAACAAGACTTATACCTGGATTTTTTTTCATATACCTTGTTTACATCTATGGTACTTATTATTGGGTAGACTTGTTAGCGCTCTATTTAGTTTTTGAGATAACGATACATTTCAATTATGATCATGTTTTTATTATGATTTATTATTATTGGCTTATCTATTATGCATATAAGATCACTTTGTTTCATTTAAACATGGAGCGACCTTCTTCCGGAAAACAGAGCAACCACAAGGATTATATGGGTTCTGGTCTTAGCTAATTAATTAGGGAAGCTAGTGTATCAGGACTTTACCCGAAAGAGGTTCTCGACTCATATGTATGTGATAGCTTTTTAGACGAACGGCATGGAGGTATAACAGAAGGCACCAAACGGAGTGATGAACGCCGTTTTTTCCTCGTCTTCTTTTGCCAAACTAATCTGATGATACCCGGAATAGCAATCTAAGAAAGACATCACAGAACATCCAGCGGTGGAATCCACCACCTGATCTATCCTCGGGAGCCCGAAGGGATCCTTTGGACAGTGTTTGTTGAGATCGGTATAGTCGACGCACATGCGCCAATCCACTTTATTCTTTTTGAGTACAAGAACAGGATTGGCTAACCACTCAGGGTGTAATACTTCTCTAATAAATCCAGCCGCGACCAGGCGAGCTAATTCGGCACGGATGGCTTCTCTCTTGTCGGGCGTGAAACGACGTAGCTTTTGTCGAATCGGTCTCGCCTGGGGGTAGACTTTCAGTTTGTGCTCGGCCAGTTCTCTTGGGACTCCCGGCATATCCGCAGGTTGCCACGCGAATACATCCCGGTTATCTTGCAGAAACTGGACGAGCGCGCTTTCCTATTTGTCGTTCAAACTGGAGCTGATGACAGCCGTCTTGCGCTCGTCAGCGAACCCCAGGTTGATTCTTTTGGTTTCTTCAGTCGGCCGCATAGAGGTCGCGGCCTGAGTTTCATTCGTCGGTACCGTGAGGCCTTCCTCAGGCTTAGAGTTCGCCGATGTAGAAGGAACCGTCGACGGCTTGGTGGTGAGGGCTGCCTGAATGGCCACTCGGAAACACTCTGCGGCGCCTTGGAAGTCGGCACGCACAGTTATGATTCCTCGTGGTCCCGGCATCTTCAGTATCATGTATGTATAGTGCGGAATGGCCATGAATTTGGCCAGTCCCGGCCTCCCGATGATGGCGTTGTACCCGCAGTCGAAGTTCGCCACCTCGAACCTCAGGAACTCGGTTCTGTAGTTCTCCGGAGTTCCGAAGGTGACCGGCATGTACATGTGGCCCAGCGGGTATTCCCCTTCCGTCGGCACGATGCCGAAGAAAGGAGTGTCCGACTCGTGGAGCTCTTTGAGGTGAACTCCCAAGCCTTGGAGTGTACGGGGGAAGGTGACGTTGATGCTGCTCCCCCCGTCCACTAGCACCTTCTTTACCCGGCTCTCTCGGATCACCGGATCGACGAGGAGCGGATATTTGCCTGGATGGTCGAAGTTGAGCCACTGATCCTCCCGAGTGAAAGTGATCGGGTGCTCCGACCACCGGTACGGGGCGGGAGGTCCGGTGGTCGCCACCAGTATCTGGCGGTCGTTGAGCTTTTGTTGTCTTTTGTTCTCCTGCGACCCATGTCCGCCGAAGATGATGTTGACCTCCCTGTCAACGCGCGGGAAAGCTCCTCCTCCCCCCTCCTCCTGCCGATGGGGCTATCGTGGTTCATCAGGTCCTCCCCTCGGCGGAGGAGGCGGTAGAGGTTGGAAGGGTCGGCCGTGCCCGACGGAGTGCTTGAAGTCCCGGCAGTTTCGAAGGGTGTGGCGCATGTCCTTGTGGTACGGGCACTGGGCGTCGAGGATGTCGTCCAGCGTGCGCTCGCCTCCACGAGGTCCTCCTCGGGCGCGAGAGGCGGGTGGTCCGGCGGCGTGTACTTCTTCTCGAGGCCTCTTCTCCCAGCGTTTGTCGGACGGCTGGTTCGCGTCACGTCGTGGCGCTGCCGGTGCAGGCTTTGCTCCTCCGATGAGATCCTGGGCCCGCTCGTCGGCGGTGATGTAGAGGTCGGCTTCCCGGAACAGCTCCTCGGAGGTAGTCGGCGCCTTTTGTAGTATGGCTCGGACGAAAACCGAGTCATTGGATCCTCTGTAGAAGTCCTCGATCACGGCCGCCTCCGTGACCTCGGGGATGCGGTTTCTCATGGTCTGGAACCTTTTAAGGTATGACCGGAGAGTCTCGTCCCCCCGGCGCTTGATGGATTTGAGGTCCCATGGTTGCGCCGGCTTGTCAGAGAGGGACTAGAAGTTGGCGATGAAACGTCGACTGTAGTCTCCCCAGTCGTCGATGCAGTGTCGGGGTAGATGTCGCAGCCACTACAGCGCATCTTGCCCAAGGACGATGGGCAGATACGCGGTCATGACGTCTTCGGATGCTCCGGCAGCTCGAGCGGCAGTGGTGTAGACGGCTAACCAACCCCCTGGATCCTGCTTAGGTTCATATTTGTCAACATTGGATACCTTGAAGTTGGGAGGCCATTGGATGGCCCTAAGGCGCGGAGTAAGTGCAGATACTCCGCACGTGTCCTCCTGTCGTCGGGGATGACGTCTGTCCCGGGGAGGGGAGTGGTGGTGGCGGTCCCTCGACCGTCCCCGGGTGGTACCGCCAGTTGAAGCTGTTGCCGACTCAGTCCTGGTGGCCTGGCTTTGAGTCGGGAAGCCATGATCTCGGTCATACTCCTCCCGACGGCGAATTTCGTTCTCATGCCGCCGTTCGCGCGAAGCATTGATGGAGCTTCGCGCGTCTCGGCGACTGTTGATGGTGTGTCGCAAATCGTTCGGCGGGTGAGCGAGCGGTAGAAGATGGTTGGCCGCCTGAGTAAACAGGCGTCGGTATCCCTCGGCGTCGGGAGTCCGAGGAAGTCCGTCAGCTATCCGAGCTAGAACGCCTCCGACTTCGCTCGGCGTGTTCATAGCTCGAGCGAAGTCGGGGTTCAAGTTGCGCCCGAAGAGCGGATTCTCGCGTCATTGCCTTGCATCTTGCTCGGCTTGCTCCTGAGTCCGACGGCGATCCCGTCGTCGAGAGTTCCTTCGTTCCCTGAAGACGCGTTCTTCCGGAGTTTCTCCTATCTCTGAGACCTCGTCTCGCGAGACAGGCTGCTCCGGATCCCTTTCTCCAGCTGCGTGATGTCGTCGAACGTTCCTGCGTCGGTTCCTTCGTCGGCGGGATTCTCGCTGAGGTGGTTCTTCTCCAGGCGCGGTCGGTTCATCGTCGGAGATGGCGGGCGACTCTGCTCTCCCGATGAAGAGGACGTCGGGGTAGAACGGTATTGCTGCTGCGGTGACTTTCTTTCCGTTCTCCTTTGAGGTCGGAGGAACGGGAAGAACGACTTGCCTCTCCCTGGTCTCCTTCTTTCTCACGACCCGTGTCCATTCTTTCGTCGGGGAAGTAGACAGCGGAGTCTTCCGGGTCTGCGAGCTTCTAGCTCCAGCCTCCCCGGAGACGATCTTTTTCCGAAGAGCCGGAGGTAGCGTCTTTCCAGTATTTTCGGAGTTTGTTGGAGGAGACTTCTGTTCCGGCAGACCTGCGAGGCGGTGTAGGATTCCTTCTTCATCTGCTACGGACGAGATTGTCCCGAAGCAGAATACAGATCCGGGACGCACGGCGATTTTGCTGTGGAAGGTGACGGCCATTGAGCTAGCTTGGATCGTCGACACACCCCCTACCTGGCGCGCCAGCTGTCGGTGTTTTGGGTCCGACCGCACACCCGGGGTTGCCCCTCAAGGTGTTTTTAGGAGTAGGACGGTGTCGACGACTGTAGCAAAATGGTTCGTGCCGTTCGCACGAGGGACAGTAGACAAGATTTGCAGGTTCGGGCCGCTTAGAAGTGCGTAACACCCTACGTCCTGGTGTGTATATGAGCGTGGTTACAAGAGGGTCCTCTGGATAGAGGGCGCAGAGAGTTTATGTGGGTGGCTAAGTAGAACAGGGCCGATCGTTCTGAAGGGGTGCCCCCTAGGCCTTATATACTCGACCGTGGGGCAGTACATGTGGATATGATAACAACAAGTAGCTAAAAGATAGTAAACCTCTTGAGTTTATCCCTACGTAACCCTCGCCGACTTATCCTCGCATGGCTCTGTTGCATGGGGGCTTCAGCGCGGGAAAGTCGGGTCTCTGTTGAGATTCATTCGTTCGACGTTTGTGGGCCGTCTGGGTTTGCACTAATCAGTCTCACGTCTTCTTTTCTTTGTTGGCTGTCCTTCCCTAGGCCCACGAAAGAATGACCTTACGAATTATTGGGCCCCTGGGCCTTTCGTGAGGCCTTTTACTTCTTTGGTGGACCCAGGGGATATCTATCCCCCACAGGATTCCTATACTACCTCATCTTAAATCTGTAGCTAGATTTCTCATGCTAGTAGAACTTTATAAAGACATTGTACCATCCCTATGCAATCACACCTTAGAAGTATGGTATTGTGCCTCATCAGCACAACGTAGTTGTGTGCAAAGTTCTTTGAACTTTTATGTGACTTGTGGTTAAAGATGTGCAACCTCTTCAGAGTATAAAACCGATATATCAGTCATGATCATGGTCAAGAGCGCTCGAACTCTCACATGATTAAATTATGGAATAAAAACTGTCGGAAAGTAAACTCCACCTGAGTAAAGGATTGCACCCGCCTAATCCTAAGAACTGGAGGGCAGCCTAGGGTTTGCATGTGAATATGCAAAAATGCAAGAACAAAGTTGTCGGTGTTTCGAGACCAGGGGGTCCTTGGGCCGACGAGTGAAAATGTCGCCGCGTGCCCCAGCCCAGATGGGTCGGCGCGAGACGGAGCGCGAAGGGGGGAAGAACAGGCGGCCGGAGCGAGAGAGAGAGGTGGAAATCCCGCGGCCTTCGTGTTTGTCCCGCGCCCAGGTCGGGTGCGCTTGCAGTAGGGGGTTACAAGCGTCCACGCGGGAGGGGGAGCGAGCGGCCTCACGCGAGCGCCCGTCCCGTCCTCTTCCCCGCGCGGCCAACCCTCTGTAAGAGGGCCCTGGTCCTTCCTTTTATAGGCGCAAGGAGAGGATCCAGGTGTACAATGGGGGTGTAGCAGAGTGCTAACGTGTCTAGCGGAGGAGAGCTAGCGCCCTAAGTACATGCCATCGTGGCAGCCGGAGAGGTTTTGACACCCAGTTCGTGTGGTGTCGTGGCCGTCGGAGGAGCGCTGGAGCCTGGCGGAAGGACAGCTATCGAGGCTGTTGAGTCCTTGCTGACGTCCTCTTGCTTCCGTAAGGGGGCTGAGAGCCGCCGTCGTCAGAGAGCGTGCGGGGTGCCATCATTACTTGTCTGGCGGAGCGAGCCAGATGGGACGCCGGTCTTGTTCCCCGTGGCCTGAGTCAGCTTGGGGTAGGGTAATGATGGCGCCTCCTGTTGACGTGGTCGGTCCGCGCCCTAGGTTGGGCGATGTGAAGGCTCCTCCGAGGTCGAGGTCGAGTCTGTCTTCTGTGGCCGAGGTCGAGTCCGAGCCCCTGGGTCGGGCGAGGCGGAGACCGTCGGCTGAGGCCAGGGCTGAGTCCGAGCCCTGGGGTCGGGCGAAGCGGAGTTCGTCGTCTTCCGGGGTTGAGCCCGAGTCCGAGCCCTGGGGTCGGGCGGATCGGGGTTCGCCGTCTTCCGGGGCTGAGCCCGAGTCTGAGCCCTGGGTCGGGCGGAGCGGAGTTCGCCGTCTTCCGGGGCTGAGCCCGAGTCCGAGCCCTGGGTCGGGCGGAGCGGAGTTCGCCGTCTTCCGGGGCTGAGCCCGAGTCCGAGCCCTGGGTCGGGCGGAGCGGAGTTTCCTATGGTGCCTGAGGCCGGGCCTGACTGCCTGTCAGCCTCACTCTGTCGAGTGGCACAGCAGTCGGAGCAGCACAGGCGGCGCTGTCCTTCTGTCAGGCCGGTCAGTGGAGCGACGAAGTGACTGCGGTCACTTCGGCTCTGTCGACTGGAGGACGTGCGTCAGGATAAAGGTGTCAGGTCGCCTTTGCATTAAATGCCCCTGCGATTTGGTCGGTTGGCGTGGCGATTTGGCCAGGGTTGCTTCTTGGTGAAGACTGGGCCTCGGGCGAGCCAGAAGTTTGTTCGTCGCTGGAGGGGGGCCTCGGGCGAGACGGAGATCCAGGGTCGGCTGCCCTTGCCTGAGGCTGGGCTCGGGCGAGGCGTGATCGAGTCCCTCGAATGGACCGATCCCTGACTTAGTCGCACCCATCAGGCCTTTGCAGCTTTGTGCTGATGGGGGTTTCCAGTTGAGAATTAGGAGTCTTGAGGGTACCCCTAATTATGGTCCCCGACAGTAGCCCCCGAGCCTCGAAGGGAGTGTTAACACTCGCTTGGAGGCTTTTGTCGCATTTTTTGCAAGGGGACCAGCCTTTCTCGGTTGCGTTTTGTTCTGGTGGGTGCGCGCGAGCGCACCCGCCGGGTGTAGCCCCCGAGGCCTCGGAGGAGTGGTTTGACTCCTTCGAGGTCTTAATGCCTCGCGCAATGCTTCGGCTGGTCTGGTCGTTCCCTCATGCGAGCTGGCCGTAGCCCGGGTGCACGGTCGGGTCCCAAGTTCTCGGGCTGGTAGGTTGACGCTGTCAACGGTTCGGCCGGAGCCGGGTTTGCGAGAGCAGCCCCCGAGCCTCTGCACAGGGCGAAAGGACGGTCAGGGACAGACTCGACTTTTTTTACATACGCCCCTGCGTCGCCTTTCCGCAAGGAGGGGGGAAGCGCCATGTTGCCCTCGGAGGGCGCCGAACATGGTGTCTCCGGTGAGTTGCTGGCGGGTAATCCGAGCGGACGTCCGTGCCCCACTTGTTAGGGGTCGGCTAGAGGCCCAGAGGCGCGCCCAAAAGTACCTGCGGGTGATCTGCCGGACCCGGTCCCCTGTCGACGGGGTCCGAGGGCTCGATGCCTCCCTCTGATGGGATTCCGTTACAAGATCATTCCCGCTGGTCTCGGAAATGTCCTAGGGTACCTCGGGAGCGTAGCACGAGCCTCGGTTATGTATCGAACGTACCCAGAGTCATCCCTCGCTTTGTGTCTGAGGCGGCTGTGAACCCTTCGAGGGCCAGCCTTCGAACCCCTGATCAGTAGTGGGCGCGGAGCCCGAGTGGCCTGAGGCAGCCGTTGAACCCTTCCGAGGGGCCAGCCTTCGAACCTCTGACCAGTAGTGGGTGTGGAGCCCACGCTCTCTGAGGCGGCTGTTGAACCCCTCCGAGGGGCCAGCCTTTGAACCTCTGATCAGTAGGGAGGCTCGGGGCCTGTTTCCTTCACGGGGAAGGATCCTTTTCGGGGTATCCCCCTTTCCCGGTCCCTGTTGTAAGAGAGAGAAAGAGGAAAAGGAAAAGGATACGAAATCGAATGACGCGGCGTACCTTTTTGGACGCAGTCGTTATGGCGAAGGCGAAGCGTCGCTTGCTTCTCCTGTCAGAGGTGTCGCCTGTCCCGCCGCGGAGTTAATGCAATGGTGCGGGCGGTTCGCGGGGTGGCCGTTGCGCGTGCGCGAGCCGTTCGAGGAACGGAACACGGGCGTGCCGTCTTCACGCCGTGAGAGAGGGTTCTCTCACTGCCCCAGGTGGGACGTAAGCTTGGCTGACGACGTGACCGCTGCTCCTGCCCGCCTGCCACCGCCATTACTGCCGGCCCATTTTTGGTCGTATTGACCGTCGCGCCTGGTTGGCACTGCTGGGTCATACGCAGGGTTGCCTCGAGTCACGGTATTGGTTCTGCAGTCGAGGAGACGCGGCAGTGGTGCGAGTGGCGGTGCAGTTGCTTGCACGTAGCGACCGACGCGTCGGTTGCATGACGCGTGGGCGTGGGCCCCCATGCTGGGCGCGTTGGAAGTCGGAGGGGCGCGCCCACTTGGCGCGGTTGCATGCCGCCTGCATGGCTGCCCACCCTTTCATCCGCTAGTCTGGGCGAAAGTGGAGGGGCGCTTGTAACCGCTGGGCGGTTGCATGCACCGCACGCGGCGGTTTGGCTTCTTCTGCTCTGGGCCAGCTTGCATGACGCGTGGGACCTAGCCCCCGCGCCGTAGGGGGAGGGCCTTGGAGCGTGTTGGAGAAGACTCAACCCACGACGGCTGGGGACGCAAGTAGGGAGAGTCGCCTTTAAAAGGAGGGTGACCCCCTTTGAAGGCGACCATGTCTTCACGCTCCCTTATGCATCATGTCTTTCCACCTTCCGGGCCCCGGATGGGGGACACCCGCAATCCTTCCGCCTCGTCGTTGGAGGAACGCAACTCCGTGGGAGTTGGCACCTTTCAGCCATCGTTCGGCTTCAAGGATTTTCATCACGCAGCCCGGCTGCACCCCTCCGCCGGCGGTCACCCAAGACGGTGACCACCAGCCCCTGGATGGGGAGAAGCAAGTCGGGCTGCGGCCCCCGCCTCTCCCCTAGCTTCAAGGATGCTTACCATCTTTGCTGGGGCGGAGAGCGAGGCAAGCCGGGGCTATACCTCCCGCACGGGTCGGCTGGCCACCTCCTCTTCTAGCTTCTGGTGGTGGAAACCATCCCCCAGCTCTGCGGAGGAGGCGTCCTCCAGCCATGTCAGGGAAGGAGAACTATTGCTGCCCAGCCAGGATGCAACATTCCGCCCTCTTCCTCGTTTTCGTGGCGAGGACGGGAGCGAGGACCTGCCGGTGCGCTTTGGAGCGGCCCACTCTTTGGCTTTGATGTCTGGTTCGCGTCCCTTGAGCGGGGACGCGAACGAAAGCCTTCCGGTTGCCGCGTCCGTCCTGAGACCATAGCTGCTGCTGCAGAGGTCGCTGGCAAGTCGCCCGGAACTTGTCGCCCGCACGCTCCCCGGTGTGGAGGTCGTTCATACCCGCGGGGACGGAACCGGAGTTCCGTTTGTAATGGCACCTTGGATGTCGGTGTTCTGTTCATTGTGGCTGTTGGGCCTGAACGTGTATGTATTTTTGGCGCGGAGCCATGTTTTTCCTTCATTTTCGAGCACTAAAACTCGTCCGTTGGTTGTCTGAACCACTTCACCAAGCGTGAGTCGCCCCGTACAAAGGTGACGAGTGAGGTATCTGTATCCCGGAGGCGTAGGAGTCCCTCGGCTCCGTCGACCTTACTGTCCGAGGCTTCTCTTGCTTAGTTAAAGGAACCCCTCGGCCGCTCTTCGATGAGCCGAAGCCAGGGGTAGCGGTGTCAGCACAGACAGAGGCAGAGTTGGCTCGAAAAGAAGACTTGGTCGGTCGGAGCCTGGCCGGGTCGTCCGTTAGCGAGACCAACGCCGGAGTTGATCTGCCGAGGCCTCGGGCCGGGCTGATGTCTTCGGGGGACAGCTGGCCGAGGCCTCGGGGCGACCAGCCGAGCCGCCTGCTCGAGCCGGATTCTTGGAGAAGACCCTGGCGGCGATGGCCCGGGCATGATGATGATGTCGTCCTTCAGAGTGGAGATCCTCGGACCGCGTCGCCGTCCGAGGCTAGGCTGGACCTCGCCGAAGGTGTAGTTGACGCCGAGGGTGCTGCTGCTCCCTTCAACCGTCAAGATCCGAGCCTGCAGGATCGGATTATCTTGTAGCGTGTGTTTTCTGCGGCCGTCGAGGCCCAAACACACCCTCGCCGTGTTGTAAAGTTGCGCTTCTTTTCCTCTTGTTTCGAGTATTTGGACTTTTTCGTTGGTAACAGAATTGTCTTGTGCGAGCGAGAGTTGCTTTTCACGGAAGGTGATGAGTGAGGTATCCGTATCCCGAAGGCGTAGGAATCCCTCGGCTCGGTCGACCTTGCCGCTTACGCGCACCCTTGCCCGTCCATAGGGTTCTGCCACCGACGCAGTCGAGAAGGCCCGAAGAATCGCTTCGGCAGAGGAGCTTTCGAGCGTGAAGACTTGTTCGGTCCGCGGAATCACTTATCCGAACGCGAGTTACTTATCGCAGAAGGTGATGAGTGAGGTATCTGTATCCTGGAGGCGTAGGAGTCCCTCGGCTCGGTCAGCCTTGTCTGCTTACGTGTACTCCGTCGTTTTCAGGATCCACTTTCGAAGTAGTCGAAAAGTGAAAGTCGCCTAGAGGGGGGGTGAATAGGGCGAAACTGAAATTCTCAAAAATAATCACAACTACAAGCCGGGTTAGCGTTAGAAATATAATCAAGTCCGCAAGAGAGGGCACAAAACAAATCGCAAGCGAATAGTAAAGTGAGACACGCGGATTTGTTTTACCGAGGTTCGGTTCTCTCAAACCTACTCCCCGTTGAGGAGGCCACAAAGGCCGGGTCTCTTTCAACCCTTCCCTCTCTCAAACGGTCCCTCGGATCGAGTGAGCTTCTCTTCTCAAATCAAAGCCGGGAATAAAACTTCCCCGCAAGGGCCACCACACAATTGGTGCCTCTTGCCTTGATTACAATTGAGTGTTGATCACAAGAGCAAGTGAGAAAGAAAAGAAGCAATCCAAGCGCAAGAGCTCAAAAGAACACGGCAAATCTCTCTCGCTTAATCACTAAAGCCTTTTGTGGAATTGGAGAGGATTTGATCTCTTTGGTGTGTCTAGAATTGAATGCCTAGCTCTTGTAAGTGGTTGAGAAGTGGAAAACTTGGATGCAATGAATGTGGGGGTGGTTGGGGTATTTATAGCCCCAACCACCAAACTTGACCGTTGGTGGAGGTTGTCTGTTCGATGGCGCACCGGACAGTCCGGTGCACACCGGACATGTCCGGTGCCCCCGTCACGTCATCACTGCCGTTGGATTCTGACCGTTGGAGCTCCTGACTTGTGGGCCCGCCTGGGTGTCCGGTGCACACCGGACATCTCCTGTTCATTGTCCGGTGCGCCAGTATGGGCGCGCCTGCCTTTTGCGCGCGCTGCGCGCGCATTAAATGCATCGCAGGTAGCCGTTGGCGCCGAATAGCCGTTGCTCCGGAGTTGCACCGGACAGTCCGGTGCACACCGGACATGTCCGGTGAATTATAGTGGACTAGACGTTGGAGATTTCCGAAGCAGGCGAGTTCCTGAGGCCGCTCCTCCTTGGCGCACCGGACACTGTCCGGTGTACACTGGACAGTCCGGTGAATTATAGCGCGAGTGCCTCTGGAAATTCCCGAAGGTGGCGAGTTTGCGTTGAAGTCCTCTGGTGCACCGGACACTGTCCGGTGTACACCGGACTGTCCGGTGCCTCCAGACCAGAGGTGCCTTCGGTTGCCTCTTTGCTCCTTTGTTGAATCCAAAACTTGATCTTTTTATTGGCTAAGTGTGAACCTTTTACACCTGTATAATCTATACACTTGAGCAAACTAGTTAGTCCAATTATTTGTGTTGGGCAATTCAACCACCAAAATTAATTAGGGACTAGTTGTAAGCCTAATTCCCTTTCAATCTCCCCCTTTTTGTTGATTGATGCCAACACAAACCAAAGCAAATATAGAAGTGCATAACTGAACTAGTTTGCATAATGTAAGTGTAAAGGTTGCTTGGAATTGAGCCAATCTAAATACTTACAAGATATGCATGGATCGTTTCTTTCTTATTTAACATTTTGGACCACGCTTGCACCACATGTTTTGTTTTTGCAAACTCTTTTGTAAATCCTTTTCAAAGTTCTTTTGCAAATAGTCAAAGGCAAATGAATAAGATTTTGAGAAGCATTTTCAAGATTTGAAATTTTCTCCCCCTGTTTCAAATGCTTTTCCTTTGACTAAACAAAACTCCCCCTAAATGAGATCCTCCTCTTAGTGTTCAAGAGGGTTTTGATATATCCTTTTTGAAATACTACTTTATCCCCCTTTTGAACACAATAGGATACTAATTGATAATATTCTTGGAAACACGAAGTTTTTGAAATTGGTGGTGGTGCGGTCCTTTTGCTTTGGGCTCAATACTTTCTCCCCCTTTGGCATGAATCGCCAAAAACGGAATCATTAGAGCCCTTGAAGTGCTATCATCCCCTTTGATTATAAATAAATGAGTTAAGATTATACCAAAGACGACGTCCTTTTGCTCTCTCCCTCAAAGATGGAGAGTCTTTTGGAGCGACGGCGAAGGATGAGTTACGGAGTGGAAGCCTTTGTCTTCGCCGAAGACTCCAATTCCCTTTCAATACACCTATGACTTGGTTTGAAATAGACTTGAAAAACATATTAGTCATAGCATATGAAAGAGACATGATCAAAGGTATATAGAAGAGCAATGTGTGCAATTTAACAAAAGAAGTTCCTAGAATCAAGAATATTGAGCTCATGCCTAAGTTTGTTAAAAGATTGTTCATCAAGAGGCTTGGTAAAGATATCGGCTAATTGATCTTTAGTATTAATGTATGAAATCTCGATATCTCCCTTTTGTTGGTGATCCCTAAGAAAATGATACCGAATGGCTATGTGTTTAGTGCGACTATGCTCGACGGGATTATCCGCCATCTTGATTGCACTCTCATTATCACATAGCAAAGGGACTTTGGTTAATTTGTAACCGTAGTCCCGCAGGGTTTGCCTCATCCAAAGCAATTGCGCGCAACAATGGCCTGCGGCAATATACTCGGCTTCGGCGGTGGAAAGAGCGACCGAATTTTGCTTCTTTGAAGCCCAAGACACCAAGGATCTTCCCAAGAACTGGCAAGTCCCTGATGTGCTCTTCCTATTGATTTTGCACCCCGCCCAATCGGCATCCGAATAACCAATCAAATCAAATGTGGATCCCCTAGGATACCAAAGCCCAAACTTAGGAGTATAAGCCAAATATCTCAAGATTCGTTTTACGGCCGTAAGGTGAGCTTCCTTAGGGTCGGCTTGGAATCTTGCACACATGCATACGAAAAGCATAATGTCCGGTCGAGATGCACATAAATATAGCAAAGAACCTATCATCGACCGGTATACCTTTTGATCCACGGACTTACCTCCCGTGTCGAGGTCGAGATGCCCATTGGTTCCCATGGGTGTCTTGATGGGCTTGGCATCCTTCATCCCAAACTTGTTTAGAATGTCTTGAGTGTACTTCGTTTGGCTAATGAAGGTGCCCTCTTGGAGTTGCTTCACTTGGAATCCTAAGAAATACTTCAACTCCCCCATCATAGACATCTCGAATTTCTGTGTCATAATCCTACTAAACTCTTCACATGTAGACTCGTTAGTAGACCCAAATATAATATCATCAACATAAATTTGGCATACAAACAAGTCATTTTCAAGAGTTTTAGTAAAGAGTGTAGGATCGGCCTTTCCGACTTTGAAACCATTAGCAATAAGAAAATCTCTAAGGCATTCATACCATGCTCTTGGGGCTTGCTTGAGCCCATAAAGCGCCTTAGAGAGCTTATAGACATGGTTAGGATACTCACTGTCTTCAAAGCCGGGAGGTTGCTCAACATAGACCTCTTCCTTGATTGGTCCATTGAGGAAGGCACTTTTCACGTCCATTTGATAAAGCTTAAAGCCATGGTAAGTAGCATAGGCTAATAATATGCGAATTGACTCAAGCCTAGCTACGGGTGCATAGGTTTCACCGAAATCCAAACCTTCGACTTGGGAGTATCCCTTGGCCACAAGTCGAGCTTTGTTCCTTGTCACCACACCATGCTCATCTTGCTTGTTGCGGAAGACCCATTTGGTTCCTACAACATTTTGATTAGGACGTGGAACCAAATGCCATACCTCATTCCTAGTGAAGTTGTTGAGCTCCTCTTGCATTGCCACCACCCAATCCGAATCTTGTAGTGCTTCCTCTACCCTGTGTGGCTCAATAGAGGAAACAAAAGAGTAATGTTCACAAAAATGTGCAATACGAGATCTAGTAGTTACCCCCTTATGAATGTCGTCGAGGATGGTGTCGACGGGGTGATCTCGTTGGATTGCTTGGTGGACTCTTGGGTGTGGTGGCCTTTGCTCTTCATCCTCCTTGTCTTGATCATTTGCATCTCCCCCTTGATCATTGTCGTCAACTTGAGGTGGCTCATTTGCTTGATCTTCTACTTCATCAACTTGAGCCTCATTCTCATTTTGAGTTGGTGGAGATGCTTGAGTGGAGGAGGATGGTTGATCTTGTGCTTGTGGAGGCTCTTCGGATTCCTTAGGACACACATCCCCAATGGACATGTTCCTTAACCCTATGCATGGAGCCTGTTCTTCACCTATCTCATCAAGATCAACTTGCTCTATTTGAGAGCCGTTAGTCTCATCAAACACAACGTCACAAGAAACTTCAACTAGTCCTGAGGACTTGTTAAAGACTCTATATGCCCTTGTGTTTGAGTCATATCCTAGTAAAAAGCCTTCTACTGTTTTAGGAGCAAATTTAGATTTTCTACCTCTCTTAACAAGAATAAAGCATTTGCTACCAAAAACTCTAAAATATGAAATATTGGGCTTTTTATCGGTTAGGAGTTCATATGATGTCTTCTTGAGGATTCAGTGTAGATACAACCGGTTGATGGCGTAGCAAGCGGTGTTGACCGCCTCGGCCCAAAACCGATCTGAAGTCTTGTACTCATCAAGCATGGTTCTTGCCATGTCCAATAGAGTTCGATTCTTCCTCTCCACTACTCCATTTTGTTGTGGGGTGTATGGAGAAGAGAACTCATGCTTGATGCCCTCCTCCTCAAGGAAGCCTTCAATTTGAGAGTTCTTGAACTCCGTCCCATTGTCGCTTCTAATTTTCTTGATCCTTAAGCCGAACTCATTTTGAGCCCGTCTCAAGAATCCTTTTAAGGTCTCTTGGGTTTGAGATTTTTCCTGCAAAAAGAATACCCAAGTGAAGCGAGAATAATCATCCACAATAACTAGACAGTACTTACTCCCGCCGATGCTTATGTAAGCAATCGGGCCGAATAAATCCATGTGAAGGAGCTCCAGTGGCCTGTCACTAGTCATGATGTTCTTGTGCGGATGATGAGTGCCAACTTGCTTCCCGGCTTGGCAGGCGCTACAAATCCTGTCTTTCTCAAAATGAACATTGGTTAGTCCTAAAATGTGTTCCCCCTTTAGAAGCTTATGAAGATTCTTCATTCCAACATGGGCTAGTCGGCGGTGCCAGAGCCAACCCAAGTTAGTCTTAGCAACCAAGCAAGTGTCGAGTTCAGCTCTATCAAAATCTACCAAATATAGCTGACCCTCTAACACTCCCTTAAATGCTATTGAATCATCACTTCTTCTAAAGACAGTAACACCTACATCAGTGAATAGACAGTTGTAGCCCATTTGACATAATTGAGAAACGGAAAGCAAATTGTAATCTAATGAATCAACAAGAAAAACATTGGAAATGGAATGGTCAGGTGAAATAGCAATTTTACCCAAACCTTTGACCAAACCTTGATTTCCATCCCCGAATGTGATCGCTCTTTGGGGATCTTGGTTTTTCTCATATGAGGAGAACAACTTCTTCTCCCCTGTCATGTGGTTTGTGCACCCGCTGTCGAGTATCCAACTTGAGCCCCCGGATGCATAAACCTACAAAACAGTTTTAGTTCTTGACTTTAGGTACCCAAACGGTTTTGGGTCCTTTGGCATTAGACACAAGAACTTTGGGTACCCAAACACAAGTCTTGGAGCCCTTGTGTTTGCCCCCAACAAACTTGGCAACTACCTTGCCGGATTTGTTAGTAAGCACATATGATGCATCAAAAGTTTTGAATGAAATAGCATGATCATTTGATGCATTAGGAGTTTTCTTTCCAGGCAACTTGGCACGGGTTGGTTGCCTAGAGCTAGATGTCTCACCCTTATACATAAAAGCATGATTAGGGCCAGAGTGAGACTTCCTAGAGTGAATTCTCCTAATTTTGCTCTCGGGATAACCGGCAGGGTACAAAATGTAACCCTCGTTATCCTGAGGCATGGGAGCCTTGCCCTTAACAAAGTTAGACAAATTTTTAGGAGGGGCATTAAGTTTGACATTGTCTCCCCTTTGGAAGCCAATGCCATCCTTGATGCCCGGGCGTCTCCCATTATAGAGCATGCTTCTAGCAAATTTAAACTTTTCATTTTCCAAGTTATGCTCGGCAATTTTAGCATCTAGTTTTGCTATATGATCATTTTGTTGTTTAATTACAGACATGTGATCATGAATAGCATTAACATCAATATCTCTACATCTAGTGCAAATAGAAGTGTGCTCAACAATAGATGTAGAGGGTTTGCAAGATTTCAATTCTACAACCTTAGCATGTAACAAATCATTTTTAGTTCTAAGGTCGGAAATAGTAGCTTTGCAAACATCAAAATCCTTAGCCTTAGCAAGCAATTTCTCATTCTCAATCTTAAGGCTAGTAACATAAATGTTTAATTCTTCAATCCTAGCAAGCAAATCATCATCATTATTTCTAGGATTGGGAATTGAAACATCACAAACATGAGAATCAACCTTAGCAATTAAACTAGCATTTTCATTTCTAAGGTTGGCAATAGTGTCATGGCAAGTGCTTAGCTCACTAGATAGTTTTTGACATTTTTCTACTTCTAGAGCATAAGCATTTTTAACCTTAACATGTTTCTTGTTTTCTTTAATTAGAAAATCCTCTTGGGAATCCAAAAGGTCATCCTTTTCATGAATAGCACTAATCAATTCATTTAATTTTTCCTTTTGTTCCATGTTAAGATTGGCAAAAAGGGTAAGCAAGTTATCCTCCTCATCACTAGCATTATCATCACTAGAGGATTCATATTTTGTGGAGGATTTAGATTTAACCTTCTTCTTTTTGTCGTCCTTTGCCATGAGGCACTTGTGGCCGATGTTGGGGAAGAGAAGCCCCTTGGTGACGGCGATGTTGGCGGCGTCCTCGTCGGAGGAGGACTCGGTGGAGCTCTCGTCGGAGTCCCACTCGCGGCACACGTGGGCATCGCCGCCCCTCTTCTTGTAGTACCTCTTCTTTTCTCTTCTCTTGCCCTTCTTGTCGTTGTCCCTGTCACTGTCACTTGATAATGGACATTTAGCGATAAAGTGACCAGGCTTACCACACTTGTAGCAAACCTTCTTGGAACGGGATTTGTAGTCTTTCCCCTTCCGTTGCTTGAGGATTTGGCGAAAGCTTTTGATGATTAAAGCCATCTCCTCATTGTCAAGCTTGGAGGCGTCAATTGGTTGTCTACTTGGTGTAGACTCCTCCTTCTTCTCCTCCGTCGCCTTGAAGGCCACCGGTTGCGCCTCGGACGTGGAGGGTTCGTCAAGCTCGTTGATCTTCTTTGATCCTTTAATCATACATTCAAAGCTCACAAAATTCCCGATAACTTCCTCGGGGGTCATTAGTGGGTATCTAGGATTACCACGAATTAATTGAACTTGAGTGGGGTTAAGGAATATGAGAGCTCTTAGAATAACCTTAACCACCTCGTGGTCGTCCCACTTCTTGCTCCCGAGGTTGCGCACTTGGTTCACCAAGGTTTTGAGCCGGTTGTACATGTCTTGTGGCTCTTCCCCTTGGCGAAGACGGAAGCGACCGAGCTCCCCCTCGATCGTTTCCCGCTTGGTGATCTTTGTTAGTTCATCACCCTCGTGCGCGGTCTTGAGGAGGTCCCAAATCTCCTTCGCATTCTTCAACCCTTGCACCTTGTTGTATTCCTCCTTACTTAGAGAAGCAAGGAGTATGGTTGTAGCTTGAGAGTTGAAGTGCTCGATTTGGGCCACCTCGTCCTCATCATAATCCTTATCCCCTACGGATGGTAACTGTGCTCCAAACTCAACAACATTCCATATACTTTTGTGGAGTGAGGTTAGATGAAATTTCATTAAATCACTCCACCTAGCATAATCTTCGCCATCAAAGGTTGGCGGTTTGCCTAATGGAACGGAAAGTAATGGAGTATGTCTAGATGTACGAGGATAGTGTAAGGGGATCTTACTAAACTTCTTACGCTCTTGGCGTTTAGAAGTTACGGAGGGCGCATCGGAGCCGGAGGTCGATGTTGATGAAGTGTCGGTCTCGTAGTAGACCACTTTCCTCATCCTCTTGTGCTTGTCCCCACTCCGATGCGGCTTGTGGGAAGAAGATTTTTCCTTCTTCTCTTTGTGGTGAGAAGAAGATTTCTTCTCCTTCCCTTTGTTGGAGGAGCTCTTCTTCTTTTCCTTCCTCTTGGTGCGGGACTCTTCCGATGAAGTGCTCCCGTGGCTTGTAGTGGGCTTTTCGCCGGTCTCCATCTCCTTCTTGGCGTGATCTCCCGACATCACTTCGAGCGGTTAGGCTCTAATGAAGCACCGGGCTCCGATACCAATTGAAAGTCGCCTAGAGGGGGGGTGAATAGGGCGAAACTGAAATTCTCAAAAATAATCACAACTACAAGCCGGGTTAGCGTTAGAAATATAATCAAGTCCGCAAGAGAGGGCACAAAACAAATCGCAAGCGAATAGTAAAGTGAGACACGCGGATTTGTTTTACCGAGGTTCGGTTCTCTCAAACCTACTCCCCGTTGAGGAGGCCACAAAGGCCGGGTCTCTTTCAACCCTTCCCTCTCTCAAACGGTCCCTCGGACCGAGTGAGCTTCTCTTCTCAAATCAAAGCCGGGAATAAAACTTCCCCGCAAGGGCCACCACACAATTGGTGCCTCTTGCCTTGATTACAATTGAGTGTTGATCACAAGAGCAAGTGAGAAAGAAAAGAAGCAATCCAAGCGCAAGAGCTCAAAAGAACACGACAAATCTCTCTCGCTTAATCACTAAAGCCTTTTGTGGAATTGGAGAGGATTTGATCTCTTTGGTGTGTCTAGAATTGAATGCCTAGCTCTTGTAAGTGGTTGAGAAGTGGAAAACTTGGATGCAATGAATGTGGGGGTGGTTGGGGTATTTATAGCCCCAACCACCAAACTTGACCGTTGGTGGAGGCTGTCTGTTCGATGGCGCACCGGACAGTCTGGTGCACACCGGACATGTCCGGTGCCCCCGCCACGTCATCACTGTCGTTGGATTCTGACCGTTGGAGCTCCTGACTTGTGGGCCCGCCTGGGTGTCCGGTGCACACCGGACATCTCCTGTTCATTGTCCGGTGCGCCAGTATGGGCGCGCCTGCCTTCTGCGCGCACTGCGCGAGCATTAAATGCATCGCAGGTAGCCTTTGGCGCTGAATAGCCGTTGCTCCGGAGTTGCACCGGACAGTCCGGTGCACACCGGACATGTCCGGTGAATTATAGTGGACTAGCCGTTGGAGATTTCCGAAGCAGGCGAGTTCCTGAGGCCGCTCCTCCTTGGCGCACCGGACACTGTCCGGTGTACACCGGACAGTCCGGTGAATTATAGCGCGAGTGCCTCTGGAAATTCCCGAAGGTGGCGAGTTTGCGTTGAAGTCCTCTGGTGCACCGGACAGTGTCCGGTGGTGCACCGGACACTGTCCGGTGTACACCGGACTGTCCGGTGCCTCCAGACCAGAGGTGCCTTCGGTTGCCTCTTTGCTCCTTTGTTGAATCCAAAACTTGATCTTTTTATTGGCTAAGTGTGAACCTTTTACACCTGTATAATCTATACACTTGAGCAAACTAGTTAGTCCAATTATTTGTGTTGGGCAATTCAACCACCAAAATTAATTAGGGACTAGTTGTAAGCCTAATTCCCTTTCAAAAAGCACGAAAGACATTCTGGCAGAAAGGATCTTTTTTCGAGGAAAAAATTCGACGCAGAGGGGGTTCCCCCCTTTTAGCCCCCGAGGGAGGGTCGGGCTTTGCTGAGGCAAAGCTGACCCTTCCTTGATGACTAAACTTTGCGTGGGAGCGAGGTATATGAATAACTTGAAAGCATCTTAAGGGTAGAAGCGACGTAGCTGTTGGATGTTCCAAGCGTTGCTGTAGACCTCGCCTTGACTGTTGGCCAGCTTGTACGTTCCGGGCTTCAGAACTTTGGCGATGACGAACAGCCCTTCCCAGGGAGGCGTGAGCTTGTGCCGCCCTCGGGCGTCCTGTCGCAGCCGAAGCACCAGGTCGCCCACCTAGAGGTCTCGGGACCGGACCCCTCGGGCGTGGTAGCGTCGCAGGGACTGCTGGAACCGCGCCGAGTGTAGTAAGGCCATGTCCCGAGCCTCTTCCAGCTGGTCCAGCGAGTCTTCTCGACTAGCTTGGTTGCTTTGGTTGGCATAGGCCCTCGTCCTCGGGGAACCGTATTCTAAGTCTATGGGCAAGATGGCCTCGGCCCCATAGACTAGAAAGAACGGCGTGAAGCCCGTGGCTCGGCTCGGCATTGTCCTTAGGCTCCAGACCACCGAGGGGAGTTCCTTCATCCATCGCTTGCCGAACTTGTTGAGGTCGTTGTAGATCCGAGGCTTGAGTCCTTGTAGAATCATGTCGTTGGCACGCTCTACTTGCCCATTCGTCATGGGGTGAGCCACGGCTGCCCAGTCCACCCGGATGTGGTGATCCTCACAGAAGTCCAGGAACTTTCTACCGGTGAACTGGGTGCCATTGTCGGTGATGATGGAGTTCGGGACCCCAAAACGATGGATGATGTTGGTGAAGAACGCCACCGCCTGTTCGGACCTGATGCTGTTTAGGGGTCGGACCTCGATCCACTTGGAGAATTTGTCGATGGCGACCAACAGGTGCGTGTAGCCCCCGGGTGCCTTCTGCAAGGGGCCGACGAGGTCCAGACACCACACAGCAAAAGGCCAGGTGATGGGTATCGTCTGCAGAGCCTGAGTGGGCAGGTGGGTCTGCCTCACGTAGAACTGACACCCTTCGCAGGTGCGGACAATTCTAGTGGCGTCGGCCACCGCCGTCGGCCAGTAGAAACCTTGTCGGAAGGCATTTCCAACGAGGTCTCGAGGTGCTGCGTGATGGCCGCAAGCCCCCGAGTGTATCTCTCGTAGGAGCTCCTGACCTTCGGCGATGGAAATGCATCGCTGGAGGATGCCTGAGGGGCTGCGGTGGTAGAGCTCTTTCCCGTCCCCCACCAAGACAAACGACTTGGCGCGCCGCGCCAACCGCCGAGCTTCGGCTCGGTCGAGGGGTAGCTCTCCTCGGTGGAGATACTACAGGTACGGGGTCTACCAGTTTTGATTAGGCGCGACCCCGCTTCGCTCCTCCTCGACGCGTAGTGCCTCACCCTCGGGGGCTGAGGGAACCTCGGGCTGAACCGAGGGTGCCTCGGGTCGAGCTGAGGGTGCCTCGGGTTGGGCCGAGGGAGCCTCGGACTGCGCCGAGGGTGCCTCGGACTGAGCCGAGGGTGCCTCGGGCTCGGACGTGTCATCGATCTTGACAGAGGGTTGATGCAGGTCTCGGGAGAAGACGTCCGGGGGAACCGTTGTTCGCCCCGAGGCTGTTTTAGCCAGCTCGTCCGCAGTCTCGTTGTAGTGCCGGGCGATGTGGTTGAGCTCGAGCCCGTAGAACTTGTCTTCCAGGCGCCGAACCTCATCACAGTAGGCCTCCATCTTCGGGTCACGGCAGTGGGAGTTCTTCATGACTTGGTCGATGACGAGCTGCGAGTCACCGCGAGCGTCGAGGCGTCGGACCCCTAGCTCGATGGCGATCCGCAACCCGTTGACCAGAGCCTCGTACTCAGCCACATTGTTGGACGCTGGGAAATGGAGGCGTAGCACGTGGCGTAGATGCTTTCCGAGGGGCGAGATGAAGAGTAGGCCTGCGCCGGCTCCTGTCTTCATCAGCGACCCGTCGAAGAACATGGTCTAGAGTTCCGGCTGGATCGGAACTGTTGGGAGCTGGGTGTTGACCCATTCAGCCACGAAGTCCGCCAAGACCTGGGACTTGATGGCCTTTCGAGGGGCGAACGAGATTGTTTCACCCATGATTTCCACCGCCCACTTTGCGATTCTACCCGAGGCCTCTCTGTGGGGGATAGATATCCCCTGGGTCCACTAAAGAAGTAAAAGGCCACACGAAAGGCCCAAGGGCCCAATAATTCGTAAGGTCGTTCTTTCGTGGGCCTGGGGGAAACAACCAGCAAGGGAGAACGAAATGAGGCCAGATTGGTGCAAACCCGGATGGCCCACATCGTCGAGCAAGCGGCTGCAACGGAGACCCGACTTTCCCGCGCTGGAGCTCCCATGCAACGAAGCCGTGCGAGGATAAGTCGGGGAGGATCACGCAGGATAAACTCGAGAGGTTCTCTATCTTTTAGTTACTTGTAGCTATCATACCCACGTGTACTGCCCCACGGTCGAGTATATAAGGCCTAGGAGGCACCCCTTCAGAACGATCGACTCTATTCTTAGCCACCCACGTAAACTCTCTGTGCCCTCAATCCAGAGAGTCCTCTTGTAACCACGCTCATATACTCACCAGGACGTAGGGTGTTACGCACTTCTAAGCGGCCCGAACCTGTAAATCTTGTCCATTGTCCCTCGTGCGATCGGCACGAACCATTTTGCTACAGTCGTTGACACCGTCCTACTCCTAAAAACACCTCGAGGGGCAACCCCGGGTGTGCGGTCGGACCCAAAACACCGACAGCTGGCGCGCCAGGTAGGGGGTGTGTCGACGATCCAAGCTAGCTCAATGGCCGTCACCTTCCGCAGCAAGATCACCGTGCGTCCCGGATCTGTATTCTGCTTCGGGACAATCTCATCTGTAGCGGATGAAGAGGGAACTCTACACTGCATCGCGGATCTGCCGGAAAAGAAGTTTCCTCCAACAAACTCCGAAAATGCTGGAAAGACGCTACCTCCGGCTCTTCGGAAAAAGATCGTCTCCGGGGAGGCTGGAGCTAGAAGCTCGCTGACCCGGAAGACCCCGCCGACTACTTCCCCGACGAAAGAGTGGACACGGGTCGCGAGAAAGGAGGAGACCAGGGAGAGGCAAGTCGTTCTTCCCGTTCCTCCGACCTCAAAGGAGAACGGAAAGAAAGACGCCACGACAGCAGTACCGTTCTACCCCGACGTCCTCTTCATCGGGAGAGTGGAGTCGCCCGCCATCTCTGACGACGAACCGACCGCGCCTGGAGAAGAACCACCTCAACGAGAATCCCGCCGACGGAGGAACCGACGCAGGAACGTTCGACGACATCACGCGGCCGGAGAACGGGATCCGGAGCAGCCTGTCTCGCGAGACGAGGTCTCAGAGATAGGGGAAACTCCGGAAGAACGCGTCTTCAGGGAACGAAGGAACTCCCGACGACGTGATCGCCGATGGACTCAGGAGCAAGCCGAGCAAGATGCAAGGCAACGCCGGGAGAATCCGCTCTTCGGGCGCAACCTGAACCCCGACTTCGCCCGAGCTATGAACACGCCGAGCGAGGTCGGAGGCGTTCTAGCTCGGATAGCTGACGGACTTCCTCGGACTCCCGACGCCGAGGGATACCGACGCCTGTTCACTCAGGTGGCCAACCATCTTCTACCGCTCGCTCACCCGCCGAACGATTTGCGACATGCCATCAACAGTCGCCGAGACGCGCGAAGCTCCATCAATGCTTCGCGCGAACGGCGGCATGAGAACGAAATTCGCCATCGGGAGGAGTATGACCGAGATCATGGCTTCCCGACTCAAAGCCAGGCCACCAGGACTGAGTCGGCAACAGCTTCAACTGGCGGCACCACCCGGGGACGGTCGAGGAACCACCACCACCACCACCACTCCCCTCCCCGGGACAGGCGTCATCCCCGACGACAGGAGGAGGGGGGAGGAGGAGCTTTCCCATCGGCAGGAGGAGGGGGGAGGAGGAGCTTTCCCACGCGTTGACAGGGAGGTCAACGTCATCTTCGGCGGACATGGGTCGCAGGAGAACAAAAGACAACAAAAGCTCAACGACCGCCAGATACTGGTGGCGACCACCGGACCGCCCGCCCCATACCGGTGGTCGGAGCACCCGATCACTTTCACTCGGGAGGATCAATGGCTCAACTTCGACCATCCAGGCAAGTATCCGCTCCTCGTCGATCCGGTGATCCGAGAGAGCCGGGTAAAGAAGGTGTTAGTGGACGGGGGGAGCAGCATCAACGTCACCTTCCCCCATACGCTCCAAGGCTTGGAAGTTCCTCTCAAAGAGCTCCACAAGTCAGACACTCCTTTCTTCGGCATCGTGCCGACGGAAGGGGAATACCCGCTGGGCCACATCTACATGCCGGTCACCTTCGGGACTCCGGAGAACTACAGAACCGAGTTCCTGAGGTTCGAAGTAGCGAACTTCGACTGCGGGTACAACGCCATCATCGGGAGGCCAGGGCTGGCCAAATTCATGGCCATTCCGCACTATACATACATGATACTGAAGATGCCAGGACCGCAAGGAATCATAACTGTGCGCGCCGACTTCCAAGGCGCCGCAGAATGTTTCCGAGTGGCCATCCAAGCAGCCCTCACCACCAAGACGTCAACGGTTCCTTCTACGCCGGCGAACTCTAAGCCTGAGGAGGACCCCACGGTACCGGCGAATGAAGCTTAGGCCGCGACCTCTATGCGGCCGACTGAAGAAACCAAAAGAATCAACCTGGGGTTCGCTGACGAGCGCAAGACGGCTATCATCAGCTCCAGCTTGGACGACAAATAGGAAAGCGCGCTCGTCCAGTTTCTGCAAGATAACCGGGACGTATTCGCATGGCAACCTGCGGATATGCCGGGAGTCCCAAGAGAACTGGCCGAGCACAAACTGAAAGTCTACCCCCAGGCAAGGCCGATCCGGCAAAAGCTACGTCGTTTCACGCCCGACAAGAGAGAGGCCATTCGTGCCGAGTTAGCTCGCTTGGTCGCGGCTGGATTTATTAGAGAAGTATTACACCCTGAGTGGTTAGCCAATCCTGTTCTTGTACTCAAAAAGAATAAAGTGGATTGGCGCATGTGCGTCGACTATACCGATCTCAACAAACACTGTCCGAAGGATCCCTTCGGGCTCCCGAGGATAGATCAGGTGGTGGATTCCACCGCTGGATGTTCTGTGTTGTCTTTCTTAGATTGCTATTCCGGGTATCACCAGATTAGTCTGGCAAAAGAAGATGAGGAAAAAACAGCGTTCATCACTCCGTTTGGTGCTTTCTGTTATACCTCCATGTCGTTCGGCCTCAAAAACGCTGGAGCGACTTATCAGAGAGCCATTCAAACATGCCTAGCCGATCACTGGGGCAAGCGTGTGGAGGCTTACGTTGATGACGTGGTGATCAAAACTGAGAATTCGGAAAACTTCATCGAAGATTTACAGCTGGTTTTCAACAGCCTAAGAAGATATAGATGGAAGCTCAATCCTGAAAAATACGTTTTCGGGGTACCAACAGGAAAGTTGCTCGGATTTATCGTCAGCCACCGGGGAATTGAGGCTAATCCAGATAAGATTGAAGCTATCATGAAGATGGAAGCTCCTCGGTCACAAAAGAAGGTTCAGCGACTCACCGGATGTATGGCAGCTCTAAGCAGATTTATATCCAGGCTGGGGGAGAAAGGCTTGCCGTTTTACAAGCTGCTTAAGAAGGTGGATAAGTTTCAATGGACTTCAGAAGCACAAGAAGCTCTAGATGCATTGAAAAAATTCTTGACAACACCACCAGTACTGAAACCACCTCGGCGAGCTACATCAACTCAACCGGCTGAAGATTTGCTGTTGTACATCTCTTGCACGACTCACGTGGTAAGCACCGCGTTGGTAGTCGAGCGAGTAGAAGAAGGGCATGCCTATCCGGTACAACACCCTGTTTACTTCATCAGTGAAGTTCTAGGTCCCTCGAAGAAAAAATATCCTCAGGTTCAGAAGCTATTATATGCAGTACTTCTAACTGCCCATAAGCTGCGACACTACTTTGACGACCACAAAGTCATAGTAGTCACTGGTTTTCCAATAGGGGACATTCTTCGCAACAAGGAAGCCATTGGCCGAATAGCCAAGTGGGCTTGCGAGTTGGGATCACACGACATCGAGTTCCGACCTCGCACCGCCATCAAAACCCAAGCACTAGTCGATTTCGTATCAGAATGGACCGAACATCAAGTACCGGATAATCCAGAGACTGCAGAAGTATGGCGAATGTATTTTGATGGCTTGCTGAAGTTGCAGGGAGCAGGGGCAGGGATTCTCTTCACTGCACCTGGAGGCGAACACCTCAAGTACGCCCTCCAGTTACTATTCCCGGCCTCCAACAATGCAGCCGAGTATGAAGCTCTGATCCATGGATTAAACATTGCCATATCACTGGGCGTCAAGAGATTGATGGTATACGGAGATTCTCTGGTAGTTATCAGCCAGATAAACAAGGAGTGGGATTGCTCAAGTGATTCAATGGGAAAATACTGCGCTGCCGTCCGAAAGCTGGAAGATAAATTCGAAGGTCTGGAATTTCATCATGTAGAAAGAGATCGGAACACGGCAGCCGATGTACTGTCCAAACTCGGATCCGGTCGAACTCAGGTCCCACCCGGAGTTTTCGTGCAAGAAATTATGCAGCCGAGTATCTCAATGGATCAAACAGAAGAGTGCAACATCGTAGATCAACCCGAGTCAGACTCTGATGACTGGAGAAGGCCGATCATTAAGTATATAAAGAACGAAGAAGAACCAGACGACAAGAACTTGGCAGAGCGTATTGCCAGGCAGTCGGCTCACTACACACTCATTGGGGAGATATTATACAGAAGGGGAGCATCAGGAGTTCTCATGAAGTGTGTTCTTCCGTCCACTGGGAAACAACTTCTGGAGGAAGTCCATGCAGGGCAATGTGGAATACATGCAGCATCCAGAACACTAGTCGGGAAGGTCTTCAGGTCAGGATTCTATTGGCCAACAGCAAAGAATGATGCAGCCGAGCTAGTTCAGAGGTGTGAAGCTTGCCAATACTTGTCAAAGCAACAGCATATGCCTGCACAGCAACTGCAAACCATACCAGTAACCTGGCCTTTCGCATGCTGGGGACTGGATATGATTGGACCTTTCAAGAAAGCTCAAGGGGGATATACTCATGTACTGGTGGCGATTGACAAATTCACTAAATGGATAGAGTTCAAGCCCATTGCTTCTTTAACCTCTGCTAAGGCCGTGGAATTCATACAGGATATAATATTCAGATTCGGGATACCAAACAGCATCATCACTGACTTCGGATCCAACTTCACCAGCTCAGAATTCTTTGACTTCTGCGAGCAAAAAAGCATTCAGATCAAGTACGCATCTGTAGCACATCCAAGAGCCAACGGGCAGGTTGAGCGAGCCAACGGAATGATACTGGAGGCACTCAGGAAAAGAGTCTTCGATAAGAATGAAAAATTCGCAGGAAAGTGGATAAGAGAGCTGCCTTATGTTGTTTGGAGCCTGAGAACTCAACCTAGCCGAGCCCTGCATGGAAACACTCCTTTCTTCATGGTCTATGGGTCGGAGGCAGTGCTGCCTGCTGATCTCAAATTCGGGGCGCCAAGATTGATCTTCGAAAGCATAGCAGAAGCCGAGGCCACCAGGCTGGAGGATATTGATGTACTTGAGGAAGAACGACTGAATGCAGTGATCCAATCTGCACGGTACCAGCAGACTCTGAGGCGCTATCACGACAAGGCTGTGCGGCAACGTTCCTTTTCGATAGGGGACCTCGTCCTCCGCCGAATTCTAACGGGGGAGGGACGACACAAGTTGTCACCCTTATGGGAAGGGCCTTTCATAGTATCAGAGGTCACTCGGCCCGGATCGTATCGTCTCACTCAGATGGATGGCACAGAAGTTGGGAACTCCTGGAATATAGAACACCTAAGAAAGTTTTATCCCTAGCTGTATCTCAAAACTGCTGGGGCAACGATGTAATCTGTAAAGTGGAAATATGTCATCAATAAAAAAGAGGTTTTCAAAGATACTCAGTTCATCTACGATTGACTTGCATTCTTACTTAACTCGGGGTGACCACTATGCCCTGCTAACGGAGCAATCGACTTAAGTCGGCGACGACTTAAGGCGGTGCAACATGCTCACGCTTACTTAACTCGGGGTGACCACTATGCCCTGCTAACGGAGCAATCGACTTAAGTCGGCGACGACTTAAGGCGGTGCAACATGCTCACGCTTACTTAACCCGGGGTGACCACTATGCCCTGCTAACGGAGCAATCGACTTAAGTCGGCAACGACTTAAGGCGGTGCAACATGCTCACGCTTACTTAACTCGGGGTGACCACTATGCCCTGCTAACGGAGCAATCGACTTAAGTCGGCGACGACTTAAGACGGTGCAACATGCTCACGCTTACTTAACCCGGGGTGACCACTATGCCCTGCTAACGGAGCAATCGACTTAAGTCGGCAACGACTTAAGGCGGTGCAACATGCTCACGCTAACTTAATTCGGGGTGACCACTATGCCCTACAAACGGAGTTATCGGCTAAAGTCATTGATGGCTTAAGTCGGTACAGCATATTTGCGCTCATACAATTCAGGGGATGACTTCCATATCCCACAAACAAACTTCATAATCATCGTGTGTCGTTTCATTACTACAAAATTACGAACTAATGAATTCTGATACAATAAAAGAGCAGTTATATCATCTGAATACCAAACTGAGGCCCTCTAACTCGACCATACTAATACGCGCTCAAAGCACGCAAAAGGTTTTCTATTTGGCAATGTCTTTCTCAGGAGCGACCGACGAAGAAGGGCGACTCGAGGAATCAGGGGCAGCGATCACGTCCGCCCTTATGTCCTCAGGAACAACCACGCCGGGTCTCCTCATCAAGATTCGTCCTGCCCGAATAGCCTTGTCCAGGGCTTTATCACGCTGAGCTTTGAGAGTAATAGCAGTTTCCTCGGCAACTTTAGCAGCCAGCTGAGCAGTTTCTAACTCCTGAGCAATGGATTTCTTAGAAGTTCGGAGTTCCTTGATGGTGGCATCCTTCGCTGACAGCAATCGCCTAAGACTGGTCACTTCATCCACGGATTCTTGCAACCTACAGCGCTGATTGTCCAGTTCTTCCATCGTAAAACGGTGGCTCCTCTCCAAGATGGTTAGCGAGTTGCTAGAGTCTCGATACAATCTGTCCAGATTGTCGCGAGAGGCAGTGAAAGGGAATTAGGCTTACACCTAGTTCCTAAATAATTTTGGTGATTGAATTGCCCAACACAAATCTTTGGACTAACTAGTTTGCCCAAGTGTATAGATTATACAGGTGTAAAAGGTTCACACTCAGCCAATAAAAAGACCAAGTTTTGGATTCAATAAAGGAGCAAAGGGGCAACCAAAGGCACCCCTGGTTTGGCGCACCGGACTGTCCGGTGTGCCACCGGACAGTGAACAGTACCTGTCCGGTGCACCAGGGGACTCAGACTCAAACTCGCCACCTTCGGGAATTTCCGGGGCGACTCGGCTATAATTCACCGGACTGTCCGGTGTACACCGGACAGTGTCCGGTGCGCCAAGGGAGGTCGGCCTCAGGAACTCGCCAGCTTCGGGAAACGCCAACGGCTAGCCCGCTAAAATTCACCGGACTGTCCGGTGTGCACCGGACTGTCCGGTGCGCCTCCGAAGCAACGGTCATCTCCGCGCCAACGGCTCTCTGCCGCGCATTTAATGCGCCGTCTGCGCGCGCAGAAGTCAGAATCGCCCATGCTGGCACACCGGACATCAAACAGTACCTGTCCGGTGTGCACCGGACACCCAGGCGGGCCCACAAGTCAGAAGCTCCAACGGTCAGAATCCAACGGCAGTGATGACGTGGCAGGGGGCACCGGACTGTCCGGTGTGCACCGGACTGTCCGGTGCGCCATCGAGCAGACAGCCTCCCAACGGCCACATTTGGTGGTTGGGGCTATAAATACCCCAACCACCCCACCATTCATTGCATCCAAGTTCTCTACTTCTCAACTACTACAAGAGCTCTAGCATTCAATTCTAGACACACTAAAGAGATCAAATCCTCTCCAATTCCACACAAAGCCCTAGTGACTAGTGAGAGTGATTTGCCGTGTTCATTTGAGCTCTTGCGCTTGGATTGCTTCTTTTCTTTCTCACTTATTCTTGAGATCACAACTCCATTGTAATCAAGGCAAGAGGCACCAATTGTGTGGTGGCCCTTGAGGGGAAGTTTTGTTCCCGGCTTTGATTTGAGAAGAGAAGCTCACTCGGTCCGAGGGACCGTTTGAGAGAGGGAAGGGTTGAAAGAGACCCGGCCTTTGTGGCCTCCTCAACGGGGAGTAGGTTTGCAAGAACCGAACCTCGGTGAAACAAATCTCCGTGTCTCACTTGCTTATTCGCTTGGGATTTGTTTTTGCGCCCTCTCTCTCGGACTCGTTTATATTTCTAACGCTAACCCGGCTTGTAGTTGTGTTTATATTTGTAAATTTCAGTTTCGCCCTATTCACCCCCCCTCTAGGCGACTATCAATTGGTATCAAAGCCCGGTGCTTCATTAGAGCCTAACCGCTCGAAGTGATGTCGGGAGATCACGCCAAGAAGGAGATGGAGACCGGCGAAAAGCCCACTACAAGCCACGGGAGCACTTCATCGGAAGAGTCCCGCACCAAGAGGAAGGAGAAGAAGAAGGACTCCTCCAAACGGAAGGAGAAAAAGGCTTCCTCTTCTCACCACCAAGAGAAGAAGGAAAAATCTTCTTCCCACAAGCCGCATCGGAAAGGCGACAAGCATAAGAGGATGAGGAAGGTGGTCTACTACGAGACCGACACTTCATCAACTTCTACCTCCGACTCCGATGCGCCCTCCGTCACTTCTAAGCGCCAAGAGCGCAAGAAGTATAGTAAGATCCCCCTACGCTATCCTCGCATTTCCAAACATACACCTTTACTTTCCGTCCCATTAGGCAAACCACCAACTTTTGATGGTGAAGATTACGCTAGGTGGAGCGATTTAATGCGATTTCATCTAACCTCGCTCCACAAAAGCATATGGGATGTTGTTGAGTTTGGTGCGCAGGTACCATCCGTAGGGGATGAAAACTATGATGAGGATGAGGTGGCCCAAATCGAGCACTTCAACTCTCAAGCAACAACAATACTCCTAGCCTCTTTGAGTAGAGAGGAGTATAACAAAGTTCAAGGGTTGAAGAACGCAAAGGAGATTTGGGATTTACTCAAAACCGCGCATGAAGGTGATGAGCTCACCAAGATCACCAAGCGGGAAACGATTGAGGGGGAGCTCGGTCGGTTCCGGCTTCGCAAAGGGGAGGAGCCACAACACATGTACAATCGGCTCAAGACCTTGGTGAACCAAGCACGCAACCTCGGGAGCGTAAAATGGGATGACCACGAGGTGGTTAAGGTTATTCTAAGATCACTTATTTTCCTTAACCCTACTCAAGTTCAATTAATTCGTGGTAATCCTAGATATACTAAAATGACCCCCGAGGAAGTTATCGGGAATTTTGTAAGTTTTGAGTGCATGATCGAAGGCTCGAGGAAGATCAACGAGCTTGATGATGCCACCACATCCGAAGCTCAACCCGTTGCATTCAAGGCAACGGAGGAGAAGAAGGAGGAGTCTACACCAATTCGACAACCCATAGACGCCTCCAAGCTCGACAATGAGGAAATGGCGCTCGTCATCAAGAGCTTCCGCCAAATCCTCAAGCAAAGGAGGGGGAAGGATTACAAGTCCCGCTCCAAGAAGGTTTGCTACAAGTGTGGTAAGCCCGGTCATTTTATTGCTAAATGTCCTTTATCTAGTGACAGTGACCGAGGCGACAACAAGAAGGGGAGAAGAAAGGAGAAGAAGAGGTACTACAAGAAGAAGGGCGGCGATGCCCATGTTTGTCGGGAATGGGATTCCGACGAGAGCTCAAGCGACTCCTCCGACGACGAGGACGCCGCCAACATCGCCGTCACCAAGGGACTCCTCTTCCCCAACGTCGGCCACAAGTGCCTCATGGCAAAGGACGGCAAAAAGAAGGTTAAATCTAAATCCTCCACTAAATATGAATCCTCTAGTGATGACAATGCTAGTGATGAGGAAGATAATTTGCGTTCCCTTTTTGCCAACCTTAACATAGCTCAAAAGGAAAAATTGAATGAATTGGTTAGTGCTATTCATGAAAAAGATGACCTTTTGGATTCCCAAGAGGATTGTCTAATTAAAGAAAACAAGAAACATGTTAAGGTTAAAAAGGCTTATGCTCTAGAAGTTGAGAAATGTGAAAAATTATCTAGTGAGCTAAGCACTTGCCGTGAGATGATTGACAACCTTAGAAATGAAAATGCTAGTTTAAATGCTAAGGTTGATTCTCATGTTTGTAATATTTCAATTCCCAATCCTAGAGATAATAATGATGAGTTGCTTGCTAGGATTGAAGAATTAAACATTTCTCTTGCTAGCCTTAGATTAGAGAATGAAAATTTAATTGCTAAGGCTAAAGATTTTGATGTTTGCAAAGTTACAATTTCCAATCTTAAAGATAAAAATGATATTCTTCATGCTAAGATTGTGGAACTTGATTCTTGCAAACCCTCTACATCTACCATTGAGCATGTCACTAATTTGTGCTAGATGTAGAGATATTGATGTTAATGCTATTCATGATCACATGATCTTAATTAAGCAACAAAATGATCATATAGCTAAACTTGATGCTAAAATTGCCGAGCATAACTTAGAAAATGAAAAATTCAAATTTGCTAGAAGTATGCTCTATAATGGGAGACGCCCTGGCATCAAGGATGGCATTGGCTTCCAAAGGGGAGACAATGTCAAACTTAATGCCCCTCCTAAGAACTTGTCTAACTTTGTTAAGGGCAAGGCTCCCATGCCTCAGGATAACGAGGGCTACATTTTGTACCCTGCCGGTTATCCCGAGAGCAAAATTAGGAAAATTCATTCTAGGAAGTCTCACTCTGGCCCTAATCATGCTTTTATGTATAAGGGTGAGACATCTAGCTCTAGGCAACCAACCCGTGCCAAGTTGCCTAGAAAGAAAACTCCTAATGCATCAAATGATCATGCTATTTCATTTAAAACTTTTGATGCTTCTTATGTGCTTACAAGCAAATCCGGCAAGGTAGTTGCCAAATTTGTTGGGGGCAAGCACAAGGGGTCAAGGACTTGTGTTTGGGTACCCAAAGTTCTTGTGTCTAATGCCAAAGGACCCAAAACCATTTGGGTACCTAAAGTCAAGAACTAAAATTGTTTTGTAGGTTTATGCATCCGGGGGCTCAAGTTGGATACTCGACAGCGGGTGCACAAACCACATGACAGGGGAGAAAAGGATGTTCTCCTCATATGAGAAAAACCAAGATCCCCAACGAGCTATCACATTCGGGGATGGAAATCAAGGTTTGGTCAAAGGATTGGGTAAAATTGCTATATCTCCTGACCATTCTATTTCCAATGTTTTTCTTGTAGATTCCTTAGATTACAACTTGCTTTCTGTTTCCCAATTATGTCAAATGGGCTACAACTGTCTATTCACTGATGTAGGTGTCACTGTCTTTAGAAGAAGTGATGATTCAATAGCATTTAAGGGAGTGTTAGAGGGTCAGCTATACTTGGTAGATTTTGATAGAGCTGAACTCGACACTTGCTTAATTGCTAAGACTAACATGGGTTGGCTCTGGCACCGCCGACTAGCCCATGTTGGGATGAAGAATCTTCATAAGCTTCTAAAGGGAGAGCACATTTTAGGATTAACAAATGTTCATTTTGAGAAAGACAGGATTTGTAGCGCATGCCAGGCGGGGAAGCAAGTTGGAGTCCATCATCCACACAAGAACATCATGACGACCGACAGGCCGCTTGAGCTACTCCACATGGATCTATTCGGCCCGATTGCTTACTTAAGCATCGGCGGGAGTAAGTATTGTCTTGTAATAGTGGATGATTATTCTCGCTTCACTTGGGTATTCTTTTTACAGGAAAAATCTCAAACCCAAGAAACTTTAAAGGGATTCTTGAGACGGGCTCAAAATGAGTTCGGCTTAAGGATCAAGAAAATAAGAAGCGACAATGGGACGGAGTTCAAGAACTCTCAAATTGAAGGCTTCCTTGAGGAGGAGGGCATCAAGCATGAGTTCTCCTCTCCCTACACGCCACAACAAAATGGTGTAGTGGAGAGGAAGAATCAAACTCTATTGGACATGGCAAGAACCATGCTTGATGAGTACAAGACACCGGACCGGTTTTGGGCCGAAGCGGTCAACACCGCCTGCTACGCCATCAACCGGTTATATCTTCACCGAATCCTCAAGAAGACATCATATGAACTCCTAACCGGTAAAAAGCCCAACATTTCATATTTTAGAGTTTTTGGTAGCAAATGCTTTATTCTTGTTAAAAGAGGTAGAAAATCTAAATTTGCTCCTAAAACTGTAGAAGGCTTTTTACTTGGTTATGACTCAAACACAAGGGCATATAGGGTCTTTAACAAGTCCACAGGACTAGTTGAAGTCTCATGTGACGTTGTGTTTGATGAAACTAACGGCTCTCAAGTAGAGCAAGTTGATCTTGATGAGATAGGTAATGAAGAGGCTCCATGCATCGCGCTAAGGAACATGTCCATTGGGGATGTGTGTCCTAAGGAATCCGAAGAGCCTCCAAATGCACAAGATCAACCATCATCCTCCATGCAAGCATCTCCACCAACTCAAAATGAGGATGAGGCTCAAGTTGATGAAGGGCAAAATCAAGAAGATGAGCCACCTCAAGATAATGGCAATGATCAAGGGGGAGATGAAAATAATCAAGAAAAGGAGGATGAGGAAGAACCAAGACCGCCACACCCAAGAGTCCACCAAGCAATACAACGAGATCACCCCGTCGACACCATCCTCGGCGATATTCATAAGGGGGTAACCACTAGATCTCGTGTTGCTCATTTTTGTGAACATTACTCTTTTGTTTCCTCTATTGAGCCACACAGGGTAGAGGAAGCACTTCAAGATTCGGATTGGGTGGTGGCGATGCAAGAGGAGCTCAACAACTTCACTAGAAATGAGGTATGGCATTTAGTTCCACGTCCTAACCAAAATGTTGTAGGAACCAAATGGGTCTTCCGCAACAAGCAAGATGAGCATGGTGTGGTGACAAGGAACAAAGCTCGACTCGTGGCCAAAGGGTATTCACAAGTCGAAGGTTTGGATTTCGGTGAAACCTATGCACCCGTAGCTAGGCTTGAGTCGATTCGAATATTATTAGCCTATGCTACTTACCATGGCTTTAAGCTTTATCAAATGGACGTGAAAAGTGCCTTCCTCAACGGACCAATCAAGGAAGAGGTCTATGTTGAGCAACCTCCCGGCTTTGAAGACAGTGAGTATCCTAACCATGTTTATAGGCTCTCTAAGGCGCTTTACGGGCTCAAGCAAGCCCCAAGAGCATGGTATGAATGCCTAAGAGATTTCCTTATTGCTAATGGCTTCAAAGTCGGCAAGGCCGATTCTACACTCTTTACTAAAACTCTTGAGAATGACTTGTTTGTATGCCAAATTTATGTTGATGATATTATATTTGGGTCTACTAACGAGTCTACATGTGAAGAGTTTAGTAGGATCATGACACAGAAATTCGAGATGTCGATGATGGGGGAGTTGAAGTATTTTCTAGGATTCCAAGTCAAGCAACTCCAAGAGGGCACCTTCATTAGCCAAACGAAGTACACTCAAGACATTCTAACCAAGTTTGGGATGAAGGATGCCAAACCCATCAAGACACCCATGGGAACTAATGGGCATCTCGACCTCGACACGGGAGGTAAGTCCGTGGATCAAAAGGTATACCGGTCGATGATTGGTTCATTGCTTTATTTATGTGCATCTCGACCGGACATTATGCTTTCCGTATGCATGTGTGCAAGATTCCAATCCGACCCTAAGGAATCCCACCTTACGGCCGTAAAACGAATCTTGAGATATTTGGCTTACACACCTAAGTTTGGGCTTTGGTACCCTCGGGGATCCACGTTTGATTTGATTGGTTATTCGGATGCCGATTGGGCGGGGTGCAAAATTAATAGGAAGAGCACATCGGGGACTTGTCAGTTCTTGGGAAGATCCTTGGTGTCTTGGGCTTCAAAGAAGCAAAATTCGGTCGCTCTTTCCACCGCCGAAGCCGAGTACATTGCCGCAGGTCATTGTTGCGCGCAATTGCTTTGGATGAGGCAAACCCTGCGGGACTATGGTTACAAATTAACCAAAGTCCCTTTGCTATGTGATAATGAGAGTGCAATCAAAATGGCCGACAATCCCGTCGAGCATAGCCGCACTAAGCACATAGCCATTCGGTATCATTTTCTTAGGGATCACCAACAAAAGGGAGATATCGAGATTTCTTACATTAACACTAAAGATCAATTAGCCGATATCTTTACCAAGCCTCTTGATGAACAATCTTTTACCAGACTTAGGCATGAGCTCAATATTCTTGATTCTAGAAATTTCTTTTGCTAGCTTGCACACATAGCTCATTTGAATACCTTTGATCATATCTCTTTTATGTGCTATGACTAATGTGTTTTCAAGTTTATTTCAAACCAAGTCATAGGTATATTAAAAGGGAATTGGAGTCTTCGGCAAAGACAAAGGCTTCCACTCCGTAACTTATACTTCGCCATCACTCCAAGCATCTCTATATTCCTTGGGGAGAAATGAGAATTCAAAGCAAAAGGACTTCGTCTTTGGTATAATCTTAACTCATTTACTTATGACCAAAGGGGACGATAGTACCTAAGGGCTCTAATGATTCCGTTTTTTGGCGATTCATGCCAAAAAGGGGGAGAAATGAGCCCAAAGCAAAAGGACCGCACCACCACCTCCAAATTCAAAAACTTAGTGCTTTCCAAAAGTATTTATCATTTGGTATCCTATTGTGTTAAAAAGGGGGAGAAAGTAGTATTTCAAAAATGGTATATCAAAACCCTCTTGAACACTAAGAGGTGGATCTCTTTTACGGGGAGTTTTGTTAAGTCAAAAGAAAAGCATTTGAAACAGGGGGAGAAAATTTCAAATCTTGAAAATGCTTTACAAACTCTTTTTCATTTACCTTTGACTATTTGCAAAAGATCTTTGAAATGGATTTACAAAAAGAATTTGCAAAAACAAAACATGTGGTGCAAACGTGGTCCAAAATACTAAATAAGAAAGAAACATTCCATGCATATCTTGTAAGTAGTTATATTGGCTCAATTCCAAGCAACCTTTACACTTACATTATGCAAACTAGTTCAATTATGTTTGCTTTGGTTTGTGTTGGCATCAATCACCAAAAAGGGGGAGATTGAAAGGGAATTAGGCTTACACCTAGTTCCTAAATAATTTTGGTGATTGAATTGCCCAACACAAATCTTTGGACTAACTAGTTTGCCCAAGTGTATAGATTATACAGGTGTAAAAGGTTCACACTCAGCCAATAAAAAAGACCAAGTTTTGGATTCAATAAAGGAGCAAAGGGGCAACCAAAGGCACCCCTGGTCTGGCGCACCGGACTGTCCGGTGTGCCACCGGACAGTGAACAGTACCTGTCCGGTGCACCAGGGGACTCAGACTCAAACTCGCCACCTTCGGGAATTTCCGGGGCGACTCGGCTATAATTCACCGGACTGTCCGGTGTACACCGGACAGTGTCCGGTGCGCCAAGGGAGGTCGGCCTCAGGAACTCGCCAGCTTCGGGAAACGCCAACGGCTAGCCCGCTAAAATTCACCGGACTGTCCGGTGTGCATCGGACTGTCCGGTGCGCCTCCGAAGCAACGGTCATCTCCGCGCCAACGGCTCTCTGCCGCGCATTTAATGCGCCGTCTGCGCGCGCAGAAGTCAGAATCGCCCATGCTGGCACACCGGACATCAAACAGTACCTGTCCGGTGTGCACCGGACACCCAGGCGGGCCCACAAGTCAGAAGCTCCAACGGTCAGAATCCAACGACAGTGATGACGTGGCAGGGGGCACCGGACTGTCCGGTGTGCACCGGACTGTCCGGTGCGCCATCGAGCAGACAGCCTCCCAACGGCCACATTTGGTGGTTGGGGCTATAAATACCCCAACCACCCCACCATTCATTGCATCCAAGTTCTCTACTTCTCAACTACTACAAGAGCTCTAGCATTCAATTCTAGACACACTAAAGAGATCAAATCCTCTCCAATTCCACACAAAGCCCTAGTGACTAGTGAGAGTGATTTGCCGTGTTCATTTGAGCTCTTGCGCTTGGATTGCTTCTTTTCTTTCTCACTTATTCTTGAGATCACAACTCCATTGTAATCAAGGCAAGAGGCACCAATTGTGTGGTGGCCCTTGAGGGGAAGTTTTGTTCCCGGCTTTGATTTGAGAAGAGAAGCTCACTCGGTCCGAGGGACCGTTTGAGAGAGGGAAGGGTTGAAAGAGACCCGGCCTTTGTGGCCTCCTCAACGGGGAGTAGGTTTGCAAGAACCGAACCTCGGTGAAACAAATCTCCGTGTCTCACTTGCTTATTCGCTTGGGATTTGTTTTTGCGCCCTCTCTCTCGGACTCGTTTATATTTCTAACGCTAACCCGGCTTGTAGTTGTGTTTATATTTGTAAATTTCAGTTTCGCCCTATTCACCCCCCCTCTAGGCGACTATCAGGCAGCAAGAATACGTTTTTCTTCCTACAAACAAAAATCAACTCATTCAGAATCCAAGCATGTAATAAGGCAAAGCACGGTTTTGTAAATTACCTTTTCAGAGCTAAGCCGAGCATGAAGAGAAGAGCTCAGAGCATTGGCGTCATCCAAAGCAGCGGAGACCTGATTTAGTTCAGTCTGGCTCTGATAATACTTCTCTTCGAAGTCAGCACACCGTTGAGCCATTTCAGTTCGATCTCGGGAATGTTTCTCTTCAAGGGCTGCAATCTGCCGAGTCATTCCTATCAAGAGGTAATCAAACGAAAGGAGGTCAGAAGGTAAAACAATCTACGAATAAAGGCAAGGAAGAAGAATAAGAGCACTAACCAGCGTTAGTTGCCTCCAACTCGGATACACGACAATGAAGCGACACCGGATTCCAACGTTCAAGAGATGAAGCCACTTCTGGGATGAAAGCACCCTGCGATCTCAGCTGGCTGGCCATCCCATCCACCAAAGCCTGATGAGAAGAGCGGATGAGCATAACGACAAAAATTCATGCAACGTAAAGATTAAGCTAAAGTACAGCACAGTACCTGGAGGTTGGAAAAGAACGAAGAGATCCCCAAATCAGGAGAAATCAGCTGATAACCAGGTGCAAGACCACCATCCGAAGTAGCTTGCAACGGACCAGTAGGAATCAGCTCAGTGCCTTCAACAGAGCCAGACGCCAGATCAGCGGGGACGCTGCCCTCTAAAGCGACTCCCAGGTCCGGAGTTTGGGCTACAACCATGCAGCCAGAGTGTGGAGGCGAACCCGCATGAACGTGCATGGAAGTGCAGGAAGGAGACCCTGCTCGGGCACCCTCGGGGGCTGGGACACAGTTGGCACTGCCCACTTGAGCCGGATCATCCCCGGCAACACCCTCGGGGGCTGGGCAGTGGCTTACATTCTTCGCCCGAGCTAAGTCATCCCTGACGACATCCTCGGGGGCTGGGCATGTGTCAGCACCATTCTTGGGGCCCATGCTCTCTGCAGTAACCACATCTAAGGTTGACAGGCCCTCAGCCACTTCCATGGGACCAGGACAATCCAAGTCAGCATCCTGACCCTCGAGATCGCGCTCTAAGGTCGACGAGGCACGGGATGACCTCAGCCCAACATCAGGCGCGGCAGCACAAGTCTCTGTTGCATCAACATCCACAGGCTCTGACAACAAATTCTCCGGGACCATATCCTCTAGAGTTTGATCAAAATTGGCCATGGACAGTTCTTGCAGACCAATAAGGGCAGACAAGGCAGGAGAAGGAACTCCACTACTTCCACCGCTGGCGACGAACTGCCGACTGTTTTTCCGAGTTAATGGAGCTTCATTTTCTTCCTCCTCATCTTCCACAGCAACAGCGCAAGCAGCATCCCCATTGGGGTCAGCAGCAGGTGGAGCACACCCATTGGGGTCAATGTCAGCAAGCCCAGTTGCAGTCATTTCTTCAGCAGCAGGAGCTAAGGTACTGGCATCTTCATCAAAACTGGATACTCGCCGGAGGCGTCTTCTCTTCTTCTTTTGCTCGTCAGCGGAAGGCTCAGGCTGACTAGTCCGGCTGGGGCGCCTCGGGCGAGTACTGACATGTTTCGGGACATCCAAAGTTGTATCAACCTCTGGAAGGGGCACCACTGCCAACGTACCAACAGGAGCAGCGTCGGACGAATCTTCAGCTAACAGATCAAGCATGTCATTTATGTCTGCATCACTAGGGTTCAGGGGCACTTCAAAATAAACCTGCCGTTCATCATCAGGAATCTCCCCGAGTGAAGCAACTAAAGTACAGACCTCTTCAGCAGAGGGTCGCACTCTAAGACCCAAATTGCTATCAGTCACGGGCGGATTAGACACAAAAAGGGTGAAATCTTTGGGAGGAGGTAGGTTCCAAGCCGAGTATGCAACGGGAGCACCAACATTTGAAACTTTACCCCTGAGGATCATCTCAAGTCGGCTTACCAAGTCAACAGAAGGAATTCTCCTATCGGTAACCCGGGTTGAGTCGGCCAGCCCTCGATACAGATATGCCGGATAGGCCCTGTCTTTTAGCGGCTGAATGTCCTTGAAAACAAAATCTGTTACCACAGCTTCAGCAGTCAGACCTCTCTCTTTCAGTAATCCGACTTCAGTAAGCAACACGCCTGCCTCGGCCACTTCCTGATCCGTGGGAGACTCAGTCCAACTCGGAGTACGAACGTCTGGCTGTCTTCCTGACCGGGAGGGGAGAGAATTTCCATAATTATCAACTATAAACCACTCCAGACGCCGACCTTTAATGCTATCTTTGAGGGGAATCTCGAGATACTCGGTCTTCCGCCCACGGCGCATCTCCAAACTAGCACCTCCGACCAGCTGATGTTGCCCCCCAGCCATTCCAGGGCGACAATGATACAGATACTTCCATAAACCAAAATGCGGCAGCACACCGAGGTAGGCTTCGCATAGGTGAACGAAAATGGAGATTTGGAGAATGGAATTAGGGTTCAAGTGGGTCAAGTTGATATGATAAAAGTCAAGAAGGCCACGGAAAAAAGGAGAGATTGGAAGGCCGAGGCCGCGGAGAAGAAAAGGAGCATAAACTACTGACTCGTGGGTATCTTCGGTTGGGACAGTAGTCCCGTGGCAGATCCGCCAAGAACAGAGTTCCCGCGGAGGAAGAACCCCGATGGAGACAAGACGGAGAAGCTCAGTTTCGGAAATAACGGACATGTGGTTACCTGCGAAAGGTAACTGACTGTTGGGGTCGATTGCGGGGATCACCGCAGCTGACGAGTTCGCAGTTTTCCTCTTGGGCGCCATCTTGCTTCTCACTGGCGAACAGAGTAGGAGACGAGTGGCAGAGAAGATTCAGATGCGGAAATGCAAGAACTAGGGCACGAAAAGCAAAGGCGGCTAAAAGCGCAACTCTTATGGGATATTCTTGAGCCAGATACCTTTTCAAAAAGCGCCCAGTCATCACCCGGCGGTTATTTCCGAAACCTCAGCATGCCACATGGACATCTGGCGGTTATTTCCGAAAAAGTCGGCGTGCCACCTCATCACTCGGATGTTATCCTCAAAATAACCCGCGCGGCTGGCTAGTACTCAGCGTTGCCTCTAAAACGCTGACCCTGTATTCTATCGCTCGGCATTACTTCTAAAATGCCGACGCCGACCTTCAAACCACTCGGCGTTGCCTCTAAGACGCTGACTTCGTATTCTATCGCTCTGCATTACTTCTAAAATGTCGACGCAGACCTTCAAACCACTCGGCGTTGCCTCTAAAACGCTGACCCTGTATTCTATCGCTCGGCATTACTTCTAAAACGCCGATGCTGACCTTCAATCACTTGGCACGGTTTCTAACACGCCGACCTCGTGTTCAATCGCTCGACGTTACTTCTAAAACGCCGACGCCGACCTCCAATCATTCGGCGTTGCCTCCAAAACGCTGAACTTGCATTCTATCACTTGGCATTACTTCTAAAATGCCAATACCGACCTTCGGTCACTCGGCGTGGCCTCTAAAAAGCCGATCTCGTGTCCGATTGCTCGGTGTTACTTCTAAAACGCTGATGTCAACTTTCAATCGCTCGGCGTTGCTTCTAAAATGCCGATACCGACTACAATATTACTCGGCAGCTACTTCTGGAAGCGTCAATATGATGTGCAAGTTATTCATCTACTATATCAAAAGAACCAGTTCAACAGTCAGAAAAAGCAACACCGAGTCATCAAAAAGGGGGGTCAACGACAGTTCTTCATTAAGGGGAAGTTAATGAAATTACAAACCAACTCTTTGCGAGTTGGCGCTTCCCTGCTACTACTCTACATTACTACTACTACTAAATTACACTATACTACTCTACATTACTGCTACTTTATTCTAACTACACTATACTAATATCTAAAGACCAGTGGCGTTTAGCCACTGGCCTTGCTGCTGCTGCCCTTGCTGCTGCCGCCTCTGGTGCTGCCCGTGCTGCTGCCGCCTCTGGTGCCGCCCTTGCCGCCGCTGCCCCCGCCGCCGTTGTTGCCGTCGCCGTCGCCATCATCGTCGTCGTCGCCGTCGTCGTCATCGTCATCGTCATCTTCGTCCTCGCCGCCGTCCGAGTCCTCCTCGTCCGAGGAGAACTCAGACTCATCCGAGCCCTCGAGCCCGGATCGCTCGACGGCCCGGATGTACGTCCAGACCTCCGCGGCAATCCCCTGGGAGTCGTCTGAATCATCAGACGACGCCGGGGGAGATACGGGAGCCGGAGATCCCTCGGACTCGGAGGAGAACTCCTCCTCCGAGTATTCCGAGTCACCGAAATCCTCCGACGGTGGAGTCGGCTCACGCTTGCGTTTATTGTTCTTGCCCATGGTGGAAGCTTTGGGAGAGAAGAAAGGGAAGAAGCAGAGAACAGCAAAGGATGCGAAAAAACTAGGGGAGCAAAGGCATTATTTATAGAAAGGAAAGGCAACCGCTCACCTCCAACCGCGGTCACTGAACAGTCGCAAAGCATTCAATAAGCACTTCCACCCATCTGAAGACACGTCAGGCGGCTGACGCCGTTTCATGCAACTCTACACCCATTGGGACTCCAGTCAACAGTGCAAAGGATATGATTACACTCGCCGTCCCGTCACTTTACTACTCAGAAGCGACCGGTAAAAACACTCAGCGTACCAAGACGTCCCTTGCCCACACCCATTGGGGGGGGGACGCCCAGGAATTATCAGTATATTTTTCAAAACGGTCACATCCGTGCAGGGCATGCAGTAAAAACCTCAAGACAAAAATGAGATATTAGTAAGGATCAGAGGAAAGCCAAATATAGCCAGCAAAGTACAAGATATGACCGACAGAAGCGACACAATGACTAGACAGAGAACGTCCATCAAACGTCCAATCAAGTCGCAGAAGCAAATAAATTGCATCACCTAGCAAGATATGGATGGGTTGCAGACTCGGCTGCTAAAGACAAAATAGATGCTGACCTCTGCAGCAAAATATTGATGACATAATGCTGACCTCCAAAGCATAATGCAAATAGCTTCACGCCAATTTTTACAAGCAAAAGGAAGACCTTCGAATGGATTATCCTTAAAAAATCCATTTGAAGGTCAGGGGCTACACCCATTGGGTGCACCTCCGGTGCACCCCATGGATTACCATTCCAAACCAAGAAAGTACCGACCTCTAAGGCGTGAGACAAGATTAAAAGGCCAAACCTCAACCAAAACGCAGGAGCACCAATGGAGATAATCTTTGAGGAAGACCTTCGAGTAGATTGTTTTCTAAAATCTACTCGAAGCTCGGGGGCTACACCCATTGGGTGCACCTCCGGTGCACCCAATGAAGTCCAGAATCTTACAATCCAAAATGCCGACCTCTAAGGCACAAGCACAAAGCTAAACTTTGGTCAGACGAGTGATCAGAGCAAGAGAAGACAGCAGGGAATCACTTCTTGGACCTTGGATCTTTGAGTTGATTACCTCTAAATCAACCCAAAGATCGGGGGCTTGTGGGGGATAGATATCCCCTGGGTCCACTAAAGAAGTAAAAGGCCACACGAAAGGCCCAAGGGCCCAATAATTCGTAAGGTCGTTCTTTCGTGGGCCTGGGGGGGAACAACCAGCAAGGGAGAACGAAATGAGGCCAGATTGGTGCAAACTCGGATGGCCCACATCGTCGAGCAAGCGGCTGCAACGGAGACCCGACTTTCCCGCGCTGGAGCTCCCATGCAACGAAGCCGTGCGAGGATAAGTCGGGGAGGATCACGCAGGATAAACTTGAGAGGTTCTCTATCTTTTAGTTACTTGTAGCTATCATACCCACGTGTACTGCCCCACGGTCGAGTATATAAGGCCTAGGAGGCACCCCTTCAGAACGATCGACTCTATTCTTAGCCACCCACGTAAACTCTCTGTGCCCTCAATCCAGAGAGTCCTCTTGTAACCACGCTCATATACTCACCAGGACGTAGGGTGTTACACACTTCTAAGCGGCCCGAACCTGTAAATCTTGTCCATTGTCCCTCGTGCGATCGGCACGAACCATTTTGCTACAGTCGTTGACACCGTCCTACTCCTAAAAACACCTCGAGGGGCAACCCCGGGTGTGTGGTCGGACCCAAAACACCGACACTCTCGGCACTGGATGATCTCCCCCAGGGGGAAGGATGACACCACAGTTACCGGATGAGACTCGAAGTAGTGTCGCAACTTCCGCCACGTCAGGATCACCGCGTACAGCAGCTTCTGAACTTGTGGGTAGCGGATCTTGGTCTCGGACAGTACCTCGCTGATGAAGTAGACTGGCCTCTGGACGGGCAATGCATGCCCTTCTTCTCATCTCTCAACCACGATCGTGGCGCTAACCACCTGAGTGGTCGTGGCGACGTAGATCAAGAGGGCTTCTCCGGCAGCGGGGGGCACCAAGACGGGCGCGTTGGTGAGGAGCGCCTTCAGGTTCCCGAGGGCTTCCTCGGCCTCAGGGGTCCAAGTGAAGCACTCGGCCTTCCTTAAGAGGCGGTACAGAGGCAGACCTCTTTCGCCGAGGCGTGAGACGAAACGGCTCAGAGCCGCAAGACATCCCATGACTCTCTGTACGCCTTTCAAGTCCTTGATGGGCCCCATGCTGGTGATGGCCGCAATCTTCTTCGGGTTGGCTTCGATGCCCCGCTCGGAGACGATGAACCCCAAGAGCATGCCTCAGGTAACCCCAAAGACACACTTCTCGAGATTAAGCTTCTCGCCTTTCGCCTTGAGACATCGGAATGTCACTTCAAGGTCGGAAAGGAGGTCGGAGGCTTTCCTCGTCTTGACTACGATGTCATCGACGTAGGCCTCGACCGTCCGGCCAATGTGTTCGCCGAACACATGGTTCATGCACCGCTGGTACGTCGCACCCGCATTCCTCAAGCCAAACGGCATGGTGACATAACAGTACATGCCGAAGGGTGTGATGAAAGAAGTCGCGAGCTGGTCGGACTCTTTCATCCTGATTTGGTGATACCCTGAGTAGGCGTCGAGGAAAGACAGGGTTTCGCACCCAGCAGTGGAATCCACGATTTGATCGATGCGAGGCAGAGGGTAGGGAACCTTCGGACATGCTTTGTTTAGACCAGTGTAGTCTACACACATCCGCCATTTCCCTCCTTTCTTTCTCACAAGCACAGGGTTGGCAAGTCATTCGGGATGGAATACCTCTTTGATGAACCCTGTCGCCATTAGCTTGTGGATCTCCTCGCCAATGGCTCTACGCTTTTCTTCGTCGAATCAGCGCAAAGGCTGCTTCACGGGTCAGGCTCCAGCTCGGATATCCAGCGAGTGCTCGGCGACATCCCTCGGTATGCCGGGCATGTCCGAGGGACTCCACGCGAAAACATCGGCGTTTGCGCGGAGAAAGTCGACGATCACTGCTTCCTATTTGGGATTGAGCTCGGAGCCGATCCGGATCTGCTTGGAGGCGTCGCCGCTAGGGTCGAGGGGGACGGATAGGGATGGCAACGGGGAATTCCCCGTCGGGGAATAGCTCCCCATACCCGTCCCCGCGACGAAAAAATTTCTCCGCGGGGATCCCCACGAACGCTTGCGGGGAACATTTCTTCCCCATCCCCGTTCCCCACGAGGATAAATCCCTAACGGGGATCCCCATCCCCATTAAAATTATAATTAATACATATGTTCTTTGTTATTAATGTTAAACATTATCACTTATACACATTGTCAGATGTAAGAAATCATTATGCATACATCAAAATGAACACATTTATACAATTAGTGGTCTCTTGACAAGGTAATTATTTATTTTTGTTGTTAACCGGTACACAAAACATAGTCACGTGCAAGTTAACGGGTCCCCGCGGGGAACGGGGATGGGGAATGCTTCCCCGTCCCCATCCCCGTTTACCCGTCGGGGGATAAACTTTCCCCGTTTATATCCCCGCGGGGGAAGTTTCTTTCCCATCCCCATCCCCTAATGGATGAATTCCCCGTGGGGAATCGGGGATCGGGTCCCCATTGCCATCTCTAGGGACGGACTTAACAGTCTCCGCTGGCTCGAAGTTGCCGGCGTGACGCTTCACGTCTGGCACCTCCTTAGAGAGGCTCTCCAGGTCGGCGATGAGGGCCCCGGACTCGGCGAGGGCCTCGGCGTACTCCACGCACTCCACGTCACATTCGAACGCGTGTTTGTACGTGGGGCCGACAGTGATGACCCCGTTGGGGCCCGACATCTTGAGCTTGAGGTAGGTGTAGTTGGGGACGGTCATGAACTTCGCGTAGCATGGCCTCCCCAATACTGCGTGGTAGGTTCCTTGGAACCCGACCACCTCGAACGTGAGGGTCTCCCTTCGGAAGTTGGAGGGTGTTCCGAAGCAGACGAGAAGGTCGAGTTGTCCGAGGGGCTGGACGCGCTTCCCGGGGATGATCCCGTGGAAAGGCGTAGCGCCTGCCCGGACCGAGGACAGATCAACATGCAGGAGCCCGAGGGTCTCGACGTAGATGATGTTGAGGCTGCTGCCTCCGTCCATGAGGACCTTGGTGAGTCTGACGTCGCCGATGACGTGGTCGACAACGAGCGGGTATTTCCCCGGGCTCGGCACGTGGTCGGGGTGGTCGGCTTGGTCGAAGGTGATGGGCTTGTCGGACCAGTCTAGGTAGACTGGCACCGCCACCTTCACCGAACAGACCTCCCGACGCTCTTGGTTGTGGTGCCGAGACGAGGCGTTTGCCGCTTGCCCGCCGTAGATCATGAAGCAGTCGCGGACCTCGGGGAACTCTCCTGCCTGGTGATCCTTCCTCTTGTCGTCGTCGCGGGCCTTGCCACCCTCCGCGGGTGGCCCGACCCTGTGGAAGTGGCGCCGAAGCATGGCGCACTCCTCAAGAGTGTGCTTGACGGGCCCCTGATGATTGGGGCACAGCTCCTTGAGCATCTTGTCGAAGAGGTTGGCACCTCCGGGGGGTTTCCGAGGGTTCTTGTACTCGGCGGCGGCGACAAGGTCCACGTCGACGGCGTCGTGTTTTGCTTGCGACTTCTTCTTGCCCTTCTTCTTGCCGCCGCGCTGAGTTGACGCCTCGGGGGCATCTACCGGTGGGTGGCCCTGGGGCTGCTTGTCCTTCCGGAAGATAGCCTCAACCGCCTCCTGGCCATAGGCGAACTTGGTGGCGATGTCCATCAGCTCGCTCGCCCTGGTGGGGGTCTTGCGACCCAGCTTGCTCACCAGGTCGCAGCAGGTGGTGCCGGCGAGGAACGCGCCGATGACATCCGAATCGATGATGTTGGGCAGCTCGGTGCGCTGCTTCGAGAATCACCGGATGTAGTCCCGGAGAGACTCTCTCGGCTGCTGCCGGCAGCTTCGGAGGTCCCAGGAGTTCCCAGGGCGCACGTACGTGCCCTGGAAATTGCCGGCGAAGGCTTGGACCAGGTCGTCCCAGTTGGAGATCTGCCCCGGAGGCAGGTGCTCCAACTAGGCACGAGCGGTGTCGGAGAGGAACAGGGGGAGATTGCGGATGATGAGGTTGTCATCGTCAGTCCAACCCAGTTGGCAGGCCAGCCGGTAGTCCGCAAGCCACAGTTCCGGTCTCGTCTCCCCCGAGTACTTTGTGATAGTAGTCGGGGTTCGGAACCGGGTCGGGAACGGCGCCCGTCGTATGGCGCGGCTGAAAGCCTACGGACCGGGTGGTTCGGGCGAGGGACTCCGATACTCCCCGCTGTCGTAGCGTCCCCCACGCCTGGGGTGGTAGCCTCGGCGCACCCTCTCGTCGTGGTGGGCCCGACGGTTGCGGTGATGGTGCTCGTTGCCGAGGCGTCCCGCGGCCACAGGCGCTGTGTTGCGCGTGCGCCCGGTGTGGACCGAGGCTTCCCGCATGAATCGGGAAGTCACGGCGCGATGTTCCGAGGGGTACCCCTGCCTTCGGGAGGCGGAGCTTTCGGCCCGTCGGACCGCGGCGCCCTCCAGGAGATTCTTGAGCTCTCCCTAGATTCGCCGCCCCTCGGTGGTTGATGGCTCTGGCATCGCACGGAGAAGCATTGCTGCTGCAGCCAGGTTCTGGCCGACCCCACTGGAAGCGGGTGGCGGCCTTACCCTGACATCGTCGGCGATGCGGTGCTGGATACCCTGGGGTAGATGGCGCACTTCTCCGGCCGGAGGTTGGCCCGCCCATTCCTGCCCGACGTCCCGGCGGATCGACTCAAGCGCTCCTGCTCCCTCGTCGAGCCTGGCCGACACCCCGCGGATGTGCTCGAGCTGTGGGTCATGACCCCTCGCCGGATCGGGGACCACAGCTAACTCTCGTAGGATGTCAACGTGAGGCACAGGCCTAGGGAGATCACTGTTCTCCGGCATACCAAGATGGTTGCCTTCGGAGGGACCCTCTAGATCGACGTGGAAACATTCGCGACTTGGGCCGCAGTCCTCGTCGCCGAGGCTGCGGCTACCGTCGGAACAGTCGGAAAGGCAGTAGTCGCATGCGGTCATGAAGTCCCGCACGGCACTAGGGTTACCAAGTCCGGAGAAGTCCCAACAGAAGTCGGGCTCGTCATCTTCCTCGAACCCCGAGGGCCCGTAGGTCGAGACGTCCGTCAGCCGGTCCCAGGGTGACCGCATACTATACCCCAGAGGGTTCGGACTCGCCTCTACGAGAGCGCCCGCCAAAGCGAAGCCGCTCGGCGGGTCGAGGCTGAATCCAAGAGGCGTGAGATGGGAATCGATCGGTACCTCTTGGTCGACGGGCGGTGATGAAGTCACGTCAGGGACTGACTGCACCGTCGTCTCAGGTACGAAGGTGACACCCAGCAAGCCTTTCGCGAGCATGCTGGCGTCGTCCGTTTGCTTCGAATTGGCGTGTTGCGGGGAGATGACACTCGCCTTCGTCTCAAACGCGAGGTCGATGCTCGACGCGCCCCCCGTTGGGGCGCCGGCGCCGTCGACTCGCTCGACAGCCGACGAGGTGCCGCCTCCTGCTTGGCCTTGGTTGCCCCGCCTCCTCCTCCGTCGGCGGGGGAGAGGGCGGGGTGAGCTCGAATGTTGTTCTTCCACCACGCGGAGAAGACGTCGTCGATTCCGCCACCGGCGGGCGGGCTGTCGGTCGCCATTGTCGCTGTCGCACGGCGGGGGAAGGAGCATCATGTCGTAGCTGCTGTCGAGGGACATGAACTCAAGACTCCCGAAACGGAGCACCGTCCCGGGCTGGAAAGGTCACTGGAGACTGCCCATCTGGAGCTTGACGGGAAGTTGTTCGTCAACACGCAGCAGGACCCTACCTGGCGCGCCAACTGTCGGCGTTTCGAGACCGGGGGGGTCCCTGGCCCGACGAGTGAAAATGTCGCCGCGTGCCCCAGCCCAGATGGGTCGGCGCGAGACGGAGCGCGAAGGGGGGGAAGAACAGGCGGCCGGAGCGAGAGAGAGAGGTGGAAATCCCGCGACCTTCGTGTTTGTCCCGCGCCCAGGTCGGGTGCGCTTGCAGTAGGGGGTTACAAGCGTCCACGCGGGAGGGGGAGCGAGTGGCCTCACGCGAGCGCCCGTCCCGTCCTCTTTCCCGCGCGGCCAACCCTCTGTAAGAGGGCCCTGGTCCTTCCTTTTATAGGCGCAAGGAGAGGATCCAGGTGTACAATGGGGGTGTAGCAGAGTGCTAACGTGTCTAGCGGAGGAGAGCTAGCGCCCTAAGTACATGCCATCGTGGCAGCCGGAGAGGTTTTGGCACCCAGTTCGTGTGGTGTCGTGGCCGTCGGAGGAGCGCTGGAGCCTGGCGGAAGGACAGCTGTCGGGGCTGTTGAGTCCTTGCTGACGTCCTCTTGCTTCCGTAAGGGGGCTGAGAGCCGCCGTCGTCAGAGAGCGTGCGGGGTGCCATCATTACTTGTCTGGCGGAGCGAGCCAGATGGGACGCCGATCTTGTTCCCCGTGGCCTGAGTCAGCTTGGGGTAGGGTAATGATGGCGCCTCCTGTTGACGTGGTCGGTCCGCGCCCTAGGTTGGGCGATGTGAAGGCTCCTCCGAGGTCGAGGTCGAGTCTGTCTTCCGTGGCCGAGGTCGAGTCCGAGCCCCTGGGTCGGGTGAGGCGGAGACCGTCGGCTGAGGCCAGGGCTGAGTCCGAGCCCTGGGGTCAGGCGAAGCGGAGTTCGTCGTCTTCCGGGGATGAGCCTGAGTCCGAGCCCTGGGGTCGGGCGGATCGAGGTTCGCCGTCTTCCGGGGCTGAGCCCGAGTCCGAGCCCTGGGTCGGGCGGAGCGGAGTTCGCCGTCTTCCGGGGCTGAGCCCAAGTCCGAGCCCTGGGTCGGGCGGAGCGGAGTTCGCCGTCTTCCGGGGCTGAGCCCGAGTCCGAGCCCTGGGTCGGGCGGAGCGGAGTTCGCCGTCTTCCGGGGCTGAGCCCGAGTCCGAGCCCTGGGTCGGGCGGAGCGGAGTTTCCTATGGTGCCTAAGGCTGGGCCTGACTGCCTGTCAGCCTCACTATGTCGAGTGGCACAGCAGTCGGAGCGGCGCAGGCGGCGCTGTCCTTCTGTCAGGCCGGTTAGTGGAGCGACGAAGTGACTGCGGTCACTTCGGCTCTGTCGACTGGAGGACGTGCGTCAGGATAAAGGTGTCAGGCCGCCTTTGCATTAAATGCCCCTGCGATTTGGTCGGTTGGCGTGGCGATTTGGCCAGGGTTGCTTCTTGGTGAAGACTGGGCCTCGGGCGAGCCGGAAGTTCGTTCGTCGCTGGAGGGGGGCCTCGGGCGAGACGGAGATCCTCCAGGGTCGGCTGCCCTTGCCCGATGCTGGGCTCGGGCAAGGCGTGATCGAGTCCCTCGAATAGACCGATCCCTGACTTAGTCGCACCCATCAGGCCTTTGCAGCTTTGTGCTGATGGTGGTTACCAGCTAAGAATTAGTAGTCTTGAGGGTACCCCTAATTATGGTCCCCGACAAAAGTGTTTAGAGTGGTTCGGACCACCAGACCGTAATACCCTACATACATTGTGTGTTGTATTGCTGAGAGTCAAGATGAACTTAGATCCGATAGGGCATGAGGGAGCTTGAACTTTTGTATCGCATGTGCCCTCCTTTTTATTGTGCATTATGTGCTGTCAAAGTGTATGGCATCGCATCAAAATGCTGATCTGGATTCCACGGCAAGCCAAAAAAAACGATGAGCATTGGGGACATTTTCTATTTTAATCCTAAATTGTCAAAATTTTAATTAATTCACTCTTTCCTCCTGCTTGAATACATAATTGGCTAATTCAGTTATTATAATCTAGTAGTTATACGTCGCTCATGCTTGATGCGTCCTGATGAAATATCTAATGTCAAGGTCATTTGGACAGTGGTCCGAAAGATCTAGATGTCGGGGGTCGCGCTCACAACATAGGCAGAAAAGGAGAAATGGACAAAACATCATCCTTTCATAGAAAAGTCCTTTGGATGCAAGGTCGCTTTTATGTCATGAATCATATGGGGCCAAATCAGGGGGGGCTCAGGATTTGGAGGATGATATTCGGAATTTTAGTGGGCATATTTTTTAACCGTCTAAATTTATTATTCATGAGAACGAATAATTATCCATCGGGTATATATATGGTATAATTTGTTATTCACACATATGAGTATAAATATAATAAGGTATCCATTGATAAATTTTTCATGGGTATGGTATATCATATCCATAGCTGTTACCCGATGGGTATTTGATATGAGTACAAATCTATACCTACGATTGTATATGAGTATGAGTATGGATTCAATTTTGTCTCGCATTTATGGATTTGTGAACCATATACTCGTGTCCCAACCGCACAATTGCTATCCCTAGTCATACGGTAGGAAAATGAAAAAGACCGGCAAAAAGCGAAGTTTGGACCAAACATCTGTAAAACAGTGTTATTTTATGTTTTTACAATATTTCAGTGTATAGATATAATATGTATACATATATATAAATTTTGTTACAAAAAATAATGAGTATTTAACTGAATACCTTTGCTTGTAAATGGACCGGGCCAAATCCCAAATATATATGTCGCTCAGATATTTGAGGGGACGTGACCTATTTTGTGGTACAGTTGAGCCCAAGAAGCTTGCGTCGTGTCTCCTGTCTTGGCTGCATGGCATCTTTCTCGCAGGTACAGTTGGTGGGATTTGCTTACGAGGCGTGATAGCTACTTCAACGGTCACAATTTAGAGCTGTTTTTTATGTTGTTCGTTTTAGATTAAAGCCAGAGTAAAGCTGTAGATTAAAGCCAGAGTAAAGCCGATTTATCTCCTGAATTATAGTTCATTTAACTTTTTTTTTGCTAATTTTGACCAACTTATCGTATTTAGTTTTTTTAAAAGATAAAAAATTCAAAACAATATTTAAAGTATGTTATTATATGGTAAACAATATCAGAGTGAAAACTAAAAATAATTATGAATTTTTTTTTAAATAAGACGAGCATACCAAATTTAGGTAAATAAATCACACAAATTATAAATTAGAACAAGAGAGTATAGTCTAATTACAACAGTCAATGATTCACTTATATGGTGTTACAATAAACATTTGCTATTTTTGAATTAATTAGGCATAAAATTTTTGTCTCCGTGTTAAATATTTTGTTGTGTGATTAGTTTTATAATTAGACTATATTTAATACTCGTAATAGACATTTAAAATATTCGATGTGACATGAGGCTAAACTTTATTATGACATATACATTTGAAAATGATGTGAAAATATCACCCGAAGGAGACACAAAGATATGATGATTCACCTGACGAGTGGACGATGTTGAGAGCACCACAGATATTTTGCTTTACCGATGGGCTAAATCAGCCGAGGATCGCCAAGTTGTTATTGGAGGGGTGTTTGGTCGTTAGTCCATCATCATCGTCCACTGGTAGAGAACTGATCTTCAGTACAGTATATAAGTAGGAAAGTTTATGTACACTTGCTCCATAAAAGTATACTACGTCTCGATCTAACTAGTCCACCAATCCACCCTCCAAAATATCTGCATGCACGCCAAGCACCAGCTGCTGCTACAGGTGGGTGCCACGCTGCTGCCAGCGAGCCCAGAGTGCCCCGTGACCAGTCACGCCCGGCCCCATCTGCAAACACGTTACACGTAGCCATGCATATGGCGCCAGCCAAGATATTTGTTGCAGCCGCCTGCCGCCCTCGTCCCGTGCGTCCCCTTCTTAAACCTTGGCAGTGCAAGCCCAGGCAGCCTCATCCCCTCAGTCCTCAGTCCCTCACACACTCACTATACACTGCTCTGCTGCAGCAAGAAGGAAGAAGCTAGCGCCTCCCTAGCTCTCGTTGTCAGCAATGGCCACCACCGCCGCGTCCAGCCTCCTCAAGTCCTCCTTCGCGGGCTCCCGGCTCCCTTCGGCCACGCGCACCACCACCCCGTCGTCCGTGGCCGTGGCCACCCCGCGCGCCGGCGGCGGCCCCATCCGCGCGTCCATCTCCTCCTCCCCCACCCCGCCCTACGACCTGACGTCCTTCCGGTTCAGCCCCATCAAGGAGTCCATCGTGTCCCGCGAGATGACCCGGCGCTACATGACGGACATGATCACCCACGCCGACACCGACGTGGTGATCGTGGGCGCCGGGTCCGCGGGCCTGTCCTGCGCGTACGAGCTGTCCAAGGACCCCACCGTGAGCGTGGCCATCGTGGAGCAGTCCGTGTCCCCGGGCGGCGGCGCGTGGCTGGGCGGGCAGCTGTTCTCGGCCATGGTGGTGCGCAGGCCGGCGCACCTGTTCCTGGACGAGCTGGGCGTGGGCTACGACGAGGCCGAGGACTACGTGGTGGTCAAGCACGCGGCGCTGTTCACGTCCACCGTGATGAGCCGGCTCCTGGCGCGGCCCAACGTGAAGCTGTTCAACGCCGTGGCGGTGGAGGACCTGATCGTGCGGCGGGGGCGCGTCGGCGGCGTGGTCACCAACTGGGCGCTCGTGTCCATGAACCACGACACGCAGTCGTGCATGGACCCCAACGTGATGGAGGCCAAGGTGGTGGTCAGCTCCTGCGGCCACGACGGGCCCTTCGGCGCCACCGGCGTCAAGAGGCTCCAGGACATCGGCATGATCAGCGCCGTGCCCGGGATGAAGGCGCTCGACATGAACGCCGCCGAGGACGAGATCGTGCGCCTCACGCGCGAGGTCGTGCCCGGCATGATCGTCACCGGGATGGAGGTCGCCGAGATCGACGGCGCCCCGAGGATGGTCAGTCATTAATTGAGGAAGACAGCTAGCTAGCTGCTGCTACTCCTTAATTGCCCACCGATTGATTTGATTGGGAAGACAGCTAGCTAGCTGCTGCTACTCCTTAATTATCAATTCACTGATTAATTTGGTGTTGGTTTGCATGACGCAGGGCCCGACGTTCGGCGCCATGATGATCTCCGGCCAGAAGGCGGCGCACCTGGCGCTGAAGGCACTGGGCAGGCCCAACGCCGTGGACGGGACCATCCCCGAGGTGTCGCCGGCGCTGCGCGAGGAGTTCGTGATTGCGTCCAAGGACGACGAGGTCGTGGACGCCTGAGCGAGCATCCACGCGCCAGCATGCAAGCAGCGTCTTATCTGGGCCGGCGCCATCACGGGGTTTCTTCTTTTAATCTGGGACTTTGTTGTTGTTGGACGAATGAATTCCCTTCGATCGGTTAGCTTTAATCTGTCTCGTTAGTGTGTCGTGTTCGTGTAGCACCATGCCACAGCTACGCCATGCCGTGTGCTCTGTCACGTGGGGGCCACTCGTGGGGTCTCCTGCTGCTGTCAGAACGAATAAGAGAAGATGGAATTGTGGTGAAACAATAAAAATGCATGGTTTAAATTGTCTTGTTGGTGTTGCTTCTCTGTTCTGTTCGGCCCAGTAACCGTAATCGCTTTCAAACCGTGACTCGCAGATAGAAGGGCGCCCAGTGCGCCAACGTTTCGCTTCGGCGTAGAGTTGTTGGATCGACAAGAACAAGGACCGCAGCAAGGATTGCTACAGCCCATTACAAGTCTTGGCAAGTTATACAATCCAGACAAATACCGTACGATGCTTTGGCGCACCCGTTTGTCGTTTGGTTTGATACATATGGCTAGCTGGGCCCTATATGTCCGATCACGACAACTCGCTGCGTAAACACTGTAGCAATAGAAAGCAGCCAACGGCATTTGGCTTTTTTGAACATGTTTCTATTTTTTAGAAATTACAAACTGAACCGAATGCTAGTGCTACTACTTTAAAAGGAAATAGCTTTCCCGTGTACAGATTTGAAAGCAATTTGGACGTTGCTTTTTGGTGCTTATCCAACTTCGACGTGTTTATAAAGAGATATGGCAAATAGAAAGTAAACTAGGAATAAAAAATAATTAAGTACTATAATAAATGGTGTAAAAATATTTTAAATAAAAATTCAATAAAAATTGAATTGTATAATTTATTTATTTATTTCTCTACTATATTAAAGCACAAGTTTCAACGGTCGTCCCACGTCAATTTTTTTTAAAAAAAAACCTATATTTTTTAAAATCAACTTGTACTCCTATAATCTCTTATCTACTACTATAATAGGAGAGTTTATGTAAAAATAAGGTTAAATTATGTATAAGTGAGTATTTAAACCTTGGTTGTTGGCTTTATATTCACACCCACCTAATCAATAGAAAACATATATATTGTGCTTTATTAAAACAAAATTTATCCTATGTCATATATATATATATATATATATATATATATATATATATATATATATATATATATATATATATATATATATATATAAACCGTAGCAATGCACGGATATATGACTAGTAATACTTTAATGAAGAGGTACGGTAATAGAAAACACAAATGGAATGTAAAAGAATTAAGTGTTACAATAAATAAAATAAATATATGTTTTAATAAGGTATATATAGCAGGTAGAGTCTAGTTTCAATTGTTAAAGTATTACAAACACAAATGTGAAAATCGGATTTTTAATTAGATACATTAATTAAGAGATATAGTAAAACAAAGTGTATGTAAATAGTATACAGTCTGTTTACAATAGATAGCTCATATGGTTAAATTAAACGACTTTTAGATTTTCTGTAGCAAATAATTTACAACAACTTTTCCATATATATAACTCACAACATTTTTTATAGCTCACATTTGAACCAAACACATTCTAAGGGGTTGTTTGGCAGGAATCTAACTTACAAAAAAACGTTTCTCGATCTGGATTTTCTTGAAAAACAATTTTTAGCCAAGTCCATTTCACATATCTTTTGGCAAAAAGAACTTTCTTTAATTTTATAGAACACCCCTATATTAAAGTGAAATTTGGCCATGTTTTGTACTGTCGGCGTTTCGAACCCGGGGGGTCCCTGGGCCGACGAGTAAATTGTCGCCGCGTGCCCCAGCCCAAATGGGTCGGCGCGAGACGGAGCGCGAAGGGGGGAAGAAGCCGAAGGGAGACAGGCGTGAGAGGTGAAATCCCGCGGCCTTCGTGTTTGTCCCGCGCCTAGGTCGGGTGCGCTTGCAGTAGGGGGTTACAAACGTCCACGCGGGAGGGAGCGAGCGGCCTTGCGCGAGCGCCGTCCCGTCCTTCCCCGCGCGGCCAACCCTCTCTAAGAGGGCCTTGGACCTTCCTTTTATAGGCGTAAGGAAAGGATACAGGTGTACAATGGGGGGTGTAGCAGTGCGCTAACGTGTCTAGCGGAGGGGAGCTAGTGCCCTAAGTACATGTCATCGTGGCAGCCGGAGAGGTTTTGGCACCCGGTTCGTGTGGTGTCGTGGCCGTCGGAGGAGCGCCGGAGCCTGGCGGAAGGACAGCTGTCGGGTCCTTGCTGACGTCCTCTTGCTTCCGTAAGGGGGTTGAGAGCCGCCGTCGTCATAGAGCATGCGGGGCGCCATCATTACTTGTTTGGCAGAGCGAGCCAGATGGGACGCCGGTCTTGTTCCCCGTAGCCTGAGTCAGCTTGGGGTAGGGTAATGATGGCGCCTCCTGCGACGTGGTCGGTCTGAGCCCTAGGTTGGGCGAGGTGGAGGCTCCTCCGAGGTCGAGGTCGAGTATGTCTTCCGAGGCCGAGGTCGAGTCCAAGCCCCTGGGTCGGGCGAGGCGGAGACCGTCGGCTCAGGCCAGGGCTGAGTCCGAGCCCTGGGGTCGGGCGAAGCGGAGTTCGTCGTCTTTCGGGGCTGAGCCCGAGTCCGAGCCCTGGGGTCGGGCGAAGCGGAGTTCGTCGTCTTCCGGGGCCGTTCCCGAGTCCGAGCCCTAGGGTCGGGCGATGCGGAGTTCGTCGTCTTCCGGGGCTGAGCCCGAGTCCGAGCCCTGGGGTCGGGCGATGCGGAGTTCGTCGTCTTCCGGGGCTGAGCCCGAGTTCGAGCCCTGGGGTCGGGCGATGTGGAGTTTCCTATGGCGCCTGAGGCCGGACTTGGCTGCTGTCAGCCTCACTCTGTCGAGTGGCACGACAGTCGGAGCGGCGCAGGTGGCGCTGTCCTCTTGTCAGGCCTGTCAGTGGAGCTGCGAAGTGACTGCGGTCACTTCAGCTCTGTCGACTGGAGGGCGCGCGTCAGGATAAAGGTGTCAGGCCACCTTTGCATTAAACGCCCCTGCGATTCGGTCGATTGGCGTGGCGATTTGGCCAAGGTTGCTTCTTGGTGAAGACTGGGCCTCGGGCGAGCCGAAGGTGTGTCCGTTGTCGTAGGGGGTCCTCGGGCGAGACGTAAATCCTCCAGGGTCGGCTGCCCTTGCCCGAGGCTAGGCTCGGGCGAGACGCGATCGCGTCCCTCGAATGGACCGGTCCTTGACTTAATCGCACCCATCAGGCCTTTGCAGCTTTGTGCTGATGGGGGTTACCAGCTGAGATTTAGGAGTCTTGAGGGTACCCCTAATTATGGACCCCAACAGTAGCCCCTGAGCCTCGAAGGGAGTGTTAATACTCGCTTGGAGGCTTTTGTCGCACTTTTTTGCAAGGGGACCAACCTTTCTCGGTTGCATTTTGTTCCGGTGGGTGCGCACGAGCACACCCGCCGGGTGTAGCCCCCGAGGCCTCGGAGGAGTGGTTTGACTCCTTCGAGGTCTTAATGCATTTCACAATGTTTCGGTCGGTCTGGTCGTTCCCTCATGCGAGCTGGCCGTAGCCCGGGTGCACGGTCGAGTCCCAAGTTCTCGGTCTGGTATGTTGACGTTGTCAACGGTTTGGCCGGAGCCGGGTTTGCGAGAGCAGCCCCCGAGCCTCCGCACAGGGCGAGAGGACGGTCAAGGACAGACTCGACTTTTTTACATACGCCCCTGCGTCGCCTTTCCGCAAGGAGGAGGGGGGAAAAGCGCCATGTTGCCCTTGGAGGGCGCCGAACATGGTGTCTCCAGTGAGCTGCTGATGGGTAATCCGAGTGGACGCTCGTGCCCCATTTGTTAGGGGTCGGCTAGAGGCCCGGAGGCATGCTCCAAAAGTACCTACGGGTGATCTGCCGGACCCGGTCCCCTTTTGACGGGGTCCGAGGGCTCGATGCCTCCCTCTGATGGGATTCCATTACAAGATCATTCCCGCTGGTCTCGAAAATGTCCTAGGGTACCTCGGGAGCGTAGCCCGAGCCTTGGTTATGTATCGAACGTACCTAGGCTCATCCCTCGCTCTATGTCTGAGGCGGCTGTGAACCCTTCGAGGGCCAGCCTACGAACCCCTGATCAGTAGTGGGCGCGGAGCCCGAGTGGCCTAAGGCGGTCGTTGAACCCTTCCGAGGAGCTGGCCTTCGAACCTCTGACCAGTAGTGGGCGCGGAGCCCGAGCGCTCTGAGGCGGCTGTCGAACCCCTCCGAGGGGCCAGCCTTTGAACCTCTGATCAGTAGGGAGGCTCGGGGCCTGTTTCCTTCGCGGAGAAGGATCCCTTTCGGGGTATCCCCCTTTCCCGGTCTCTGTTGTAAGAGAGAGAAAGAGGAAAAGGGAAAGAATACGAAATTGAGATGACGTGGCGCACCTTTTTTGACGCGGTCATTATGGCGAAGGTGAAGCGTCGCTCGCTTCTCCTGCCAAAGGTGCCGCCTGTCCCGCCGCGGAGTTAATGCGACGGGGCGAGTGGTTTGCAGGGCAGCCGTTGCACGTACATGGGCCGTTCGAGGAACGGAACACGGGCGCGTCGTCTTCACGCCGTGAGAGAGGGTTCTCTCGCTGTCCCACGAGGTGACGTGAGCTTGGCTGACGACGTGACCGCTGCTTCTACCCGCCTGCCACCGCCATTACTGCCGACCCATTTTTGGCCGCATGGACCGTCGCGCCTTCTCCCACAGCTGACTGGCCCGTGATCGATGCGCCTGGCTGGCACTGTTGGGTCATACGCAGGGTTGCCTCAAGTCGCGGTACTGGTTCCGCAGTCGAGGAGGAGCGGTAGTGGCGCAAGGGGCGGTGCAGTTGCTCGCACGTAGCAACCGGCGCGTCGGTTGCATGACGTGTGGGCTTGGGCCTCCATGATGGGCGTGTTGGAGTCGAAGGGGTGCGCCCACTTGGCGCGGTTGCATGCCGACTGCATGGCTGTCCGCCCTTTCACCCGCTGGTCTGGGCGAAAGTGGAGGAATGCTTGTAACCGCTGGGCAGTTGCATGCACCGCACGCGGCGGTTTGGCTTCTTCTGCCCTGGGCCAGCTTGCATGACGCGTGGGACCCAGCCCCCGTGTCGCAGGGGGAGGACCTTGGAGCGTGTTGGAGAAGACTCAGCCCGCGATGGCTGAGGATGCAGGTGGGAAGAGTCGCCTTTAAAAGGAGGGTGATCCCCTTGAAAGGCGACCATGTCTTTGCGCTCCCTTATGCATCGCGTCTTTCCACCTTCCGAGCCCCCGGATGGGGAACACCCGCAATCCTTTCGTCTTGTCGTCGGAGGAACGCAACTTCATGGGAGTTGGTGCCTTTCAGCCATCGTTCGACTTCAAGGATTTTCATCAAGCGGCCCGGCCGCATCCCCTCGCTGGTGGTCACCCAAGACGGTGACCACCAGCCCCTGGATGGGGAGAAGCAAGCCGGGTTGCGGCCCCCGCCCCTCCCTCAGCTTCAAGGATGTTCATCATCCTTGCTGGGGCAGAGAGCGAGGCGAGCCGGGGCTCTACCTCCTGCACTGGTTGGCTGGCCACCTCCTCTTCCAGCTTCTGGTGGTGGAAACCATCCTCCAGCTCTGCGGAGGAGGCGTCCTCCAGCCATGCCGGGGAAGGCGAACTGTTGCTACCCAGCTAGGATGCAACATTCCGTCCTCTTCCTCGCTTTCATGGCGAGGACGGAAGCGAGGACCTGCTGGTGCGCTTTGGAGCGGCCCGCGTTCGCCGGTGCGGCGTTGGTGGAGAGGCGGACGCCGCCGTCGGTGCTGACGTGGTGGCAGCCGGGGGAAGCCTCCCCACCGTCGAGGCCATCAGCGCCGCCTACGGGCCGGCCTCCGGCTCTTTGGCTTTGATGTCTGGTTCGCGTCCCTTGAGCGGGGACGCGAACGAGAGCCTTCCGATGGCCGCGTCCGCCCTGGGACCATAGCTGCTGCTGCAGAGGTCGCTGGCGAGTCGCCCGGAGCTTGTCGCCCCGCAGGCTCCCCGGTGTGGAGGTTGTCCATACCCGCGGGGACGGAACCTTTGTTCCGTTTGTGATGGCACCTTGAATGTCGGCGTCATGTTCATTGCGGCTGTCGGGGCCTAAACATGTATGTATTTTCGGCACGAAGCCGTGTTTTTTCTTCATTTCGAGCACTAAGACTCGCCTGTCGGCTATCTGAACCGCTTCACCAAGCGTGGGTCGCCTCGTGCAAAGGTGACGAGTGAGGTATCCGTATCCCGGAGGCGTAGGAATCCCTCAGCTCGGTCGGCCTTGCCGTCCGAGGCTTCTCTTGCTTAGTCAAAGGAAACCCTCGTCCGCTCTTCGATGAGCCGAAGCTAGAGGTAGCGGTGTCAGCACGAACAAAGGCAAAGTTGGCTTCGAAAAGAAGATTTGGTCGGCCGGAGCCTAGCCGAGTCGTCCACTGGCGGGACTAACGCCGGAGTCGAGTTGCCGAAGCCACAAGCCGAGCCGATGTCCTCGAGGGACAGCTGGCTGGGGCTTCGGGGTGACCGGCCCGAGCCATCTGCTCGAGCCGGATTCCTGGAGGAGGCCCTGGCAGTGATGGCTCGGGCGTGGTGCTGATGTCGTCCTTCAGAGTGGAGATCCTCCGACCGCGTCGCCATCCGAGGCTAGGTCGGACCTCGCCGAAGGTGTAGTTGACGCGAGGGTGATGTTGCTCCCTTCAACTATCAAGATCCGAGCCTGCAGGATCGGATTATCTTGTAGTGTGTTTATGTTTTTTGCGGCCGCCGAGGCCCAAACACACCATCGTCGTGTTGTAAAGCTGCGTTTCTTTTCCCCTTGTTTCGAGTATCTTGACTTATTTGTCGGTAACAGAATTGTTTGTGCGAGCGAGAGTTACTTTTCACGGAAGGTGATGAGTGAGGTATCCGTATCCCGGAGGCGTAGGAGTCCCTCGGCTCGGTCGGCCTTGCCGCTTACGCGCACTCTTACTCGTACATAGGGTTCTGTCACCGACGTAGTCGAGAAGGCCCAAAAAATCGTTTCGGCAGAGGAGCTTTCTAGCGTGAAGACTTGTTCGGTCCGCGGAATCACCTATCCGAGCGCGAGTTACTTATCGCAGAAGGTGATGAGTGAGGTATCCGTATCCCGGAAGCGTAGGAGTCCCTCGGCTCGGTCAGCCTTGACTGCTTACGTGTACTCCGTCGTTTTCAGGATCCACTTTCGAAGTAGTCGAAAAGCACGAAAGACATTCTGGCAGAAAAGATCTTTTTCCGAGGAAAATTTCGACGCAGAGGGGGTTCCCCCCTTTTTGCCACCGAGGGAGGGTTGGGCTTTGCCGAGGCAAGGCTGACCCTTCCTTGATGACTAGACTTTGTGTGTGAACGAGGCGTATGAACGACTTGAAAGCATCTTAAGGGTAGAAGCGACGTAGCTGTTGGATGTTCCAAGCGTTGCTGTAGACCTCGCCTTGACTGTTGGCCAGCTTGTATGTTCCGGGCTTCAGAACCTTAGCGACGACGAACGGCCCTTCCCAGGGAGGCGTGAGCATGTGCCGCCCTCGGTGTCTTGTCGCAGCCGAAGCACCAGGTCGCCCACCTGGAGGTCTCAGCACCGAACCCCTCGGGCGTGCTAGCGTCGCAGGGACTGCTGGTACCGCGCCGAGTGTAGTAAGGCCATGTCCCGAGCCTCTCCCAGCTGGTCCAGTAAGTCTTCTCGGTTAGCTTGATTGCTTTGGTCGGCGTAGTCCCTCGTCCTCGGGGAACCGTATTCTAAATCTGTGGGCAAGATGGTCTCGGCCCCATAGACTAGAAAGAACGGTGTGAAGCCCGTGGCTCGGCTCGGCGTTGTCCTCAGACTCCAGACCACCGAGGGGAGTTCCTTCATCCATCGCTTGCCGAACTTGTTGAGGTCGTTGTAGATCCGAGGCTTGAGTCCTTGCAGAATCATGTCGTTGGCACGTTCTACCTGCCCATTCGTCATGGGGTGAGCCACGGCGGCCCAGTCCACCCGGATGTGGTGATCCTCGCAGAAGTCCAGGAACTTTCTGCCGATGAACTGGGTACCGTTGTCGGTGATGATGGAGTTCGGGACCCCAAAGCGATGAATGATGTTGGTGAAGAATGCCACCGCCTGTTCGGACCTGATGCTGTTTAGGGGTCGGACCTCGATCCACATGGAGAATTTGTCGATGGCGACCAACAGGTGCGTGTAGCCCCCGGGTGCCTTCTGCAAGGGGCCGACTAGGTCCAGACCCCACACAGCAAACGACCAGGTGATGGGTATGGTCTGCAGGGCCTGAGCGGGCAGGTGGGTCTGCCTTGCATAGAACTGACACCCTTCGCAGGTGCGGACAATTCTAGTGGCGTCGGCCACTGCCGTCGGCCAGTAGAAACCTTGTCGGAAGGCGTTTCCAACAAGGGCTCGAGGTGCTGCGTGATGGCCGCAAGCCCTCGAGTGTTTCTCTTGTAGGAGCTCCTGGCCTTCGGCGATGGAAATGCATCGCTGGAGGATGCCTGAGGGGCTGCGGTGGTAGAGTTCCTTACCGTCTCCTAGCAAGACGAACGACTTGGCGCGCCGCGCCAACCGCCGAGCTTCGGCTTGGTCGAGGGGTAGCTCTCCTCGGTGGAGATATTACAGGTACGGGGTCTGCCAGTTTCGATTAGGCGTGACCCCGCTCCGCTCCTCCTCGATGCGCAGTGCCTCACCCTCGGGGGCCGAGGGTACCTCAGGTCGAGCCGAGGGTGCCTCGGGCCGAGCCGAGGGTGTCTCGGATTGAGCCGAGGGTGCCTCGGGCTGGACCGAGGCCTTCTCGGGCTCGGGCGTGTCGTCGGTCTTGACGGAGGGTTGATGCAGGTCTCGGGAGAAGACGTCCGGGGGAACCGTTGTTCGCCCCGAGACTATTTTAGCCAGCTCGTCCGCAGTCTCGTTGTGGCGTCGGGCGATGTGGTTGAGCTCGAGCCCGTAGAACTTGTCTTCCAGGCGCCGAACCTCATCGCAGTAGGCTTCCATCTTCGGGTCGCGACAGTGGGAGTTCTTCATAACTTGGTCGATGACGAGCTGCGAGTCACCGCGAGCGTCGAGGCGTCGGACCCCTAGCTCGATGGCGATGCGCAACCCATTGACCAGAGCCTCGTACTCGGCCACATTGTTGGATGCCAGGAAATGGAGGCGTAACACGTAGCGTAGGTGCTTCCCAAGGGGCGAGATGAAGAGCAGGCCTGCGCCTGCTCCTGTCTTCATCAGCGACCCGTCGAAGAACATGGTCCAGAGTTCCGGTTGGATCGGAGCTGTTGGGAGCTGGGTGTCGACCCATTCAGCCACAAAGTCCGCCAAGACCTGGGACTTGATGGCCTTCCGAGGGGCGAACGAGATCGTTTTGCCCATGATTTCCACTGCCCACTTTGCAATTCTACTCGAGGCCTCTCGGCATTGGATGATCTCCCCCAGGGGGAAGGATGACACCACAGTTACCGGATGAGACTCGAAGTAGTGTCGCAACTTCCGCCGCGTTAGGATCACCGCGTACAGCAGCTTCTGAATTTGTGGGTAGCGGATCTTGGTCTCGGACAGTACCTCGCTGATGAAGTAGACTGGCCTCTGAACGGGCAATGCATGCCCCTCTTCTCGTCTCTCAACTACGATCGCGGCGCTAACCACCTGAGTGGTCGCGGCGACATAGATCAAGAGGGCTTCTCCGGCAGCAGGGGGCACCAAGATGGGCGCGTTCGTGAGGAGCGCCTTCAGGTTCCCGAGGGCTTCCTCGGCTTCAGGGGTCCAAGTGAAGCACTCGGCCTTTCTTAAGAGGCGGTATAGAGGTAGGCCTCTTTCGCCGAGGCGCGAGATGAAGCGGCTCAGAGCCGCAAGGCATCCCGTGACTCTCTGTACGCCTTTCAAGTCCTTGATGGGCCCCATGCTGGTAATGGTCGCGATCTTCTCCAGGTTGGCCTCGATGCCCCGCTCGGAGACGATGAACCCCAAGAGCATGCCTCGGGGAACCCCGAAGACACACTTCTCGGGATTGAGCTTCACGCCTTTCGCCTTGAGACATCGGAATGTCACTTCAAGGTCGGAAAGGAGGTCGGAGGCTTTCCTCGTCTTGACTACGATGTCATCGACGTAGGCCTCGACCGTTCGGCCAATGTGTTCGCCGAACATGTGGTTCATGCACCTTTGGTATGTCGCACCCGCATTCCTCAAACCGAACGGCATGGTAACATAGCAGTACATGTCGAAAGGTGTGATGAAAGAAGTCGCGAGCTGGTCGGACTCTTTCATCCTAATTTGGTGATACCCTGAGTAGGCGTCGAGGAAAGACAGGGTTTCGCACCCAGCAGTGGAATCCACGATTTGATCGATGCGAGGCAGAGGGTAGGGAACTTTCGGACATGCTTTGTTTGGACCAGTGTAGTCTACACACATCCGCCATTTCCCTCCTTTCTTTCTCACAAGCACAGGGTTGGCAAGCCATTCGGGATGGAATACCTCTTTGATGAACCCTGCCGCCATTAGCTTGTGGATCTCCTCGCCTATGGCTCTGCGCTTTTCTTCGTCGAATCCGCGCAGAGGCTGCTTCACGGGTCGGGCTCCAGCTCGGATATCCAGCGAGTGCTCGGCGACATCCCTCGGTATGCCGGGCATGTCCGAGGGACTCCACTCGAAAATGTCAGCGTTCGCGCGGAGAAAGTCGACGAGCACTGCTTCCTATTTGGGATCGAGCTCGGAGCCGATTCGGATTTGCTTGGAGGCGTCGTTGCTGGGGTCGAGAGGGACGGATTTAACCGTCTCCGCTGGCTCGAAGTTGCCGGCGTGGCGCTTCACGTCTGGCACCTCCTTAGAGAGGCTCTCCAGGTCGACAATGAGGGCCTCGGATTCGGTGAGGGCCTCGGCATACTCCACGCACTCCACGTCGCATTCGTACGCGTGTCGGTACGTGGGGCCGACGGTGATGACCCCGTTGGGGCCCGGCATCTTGAGCTTGAGGTAGGTGTAGTTGGGGACGACCATGAACTTGGCGTAGCAGGGCCTCCCCAGTACTGCGTGGTAGGTCCCTCGAAACCCGACCACCTCGAACGTGAGGGTCTCCCTTCGGAAGTTGGAGGGTGTCCCAAAGCAGACGGGTAGATCGAGTTGTCCGAGGGGCTGGACGCGTTTCCCGGGGATGATCCCGTGAAAAGGCGCAGCGCCTGCCCGGACCGAGGACAGATCGACACGCAGGAGCCCGAGGGTCTCGGCGTAAATGATGTTGAGGCCGCTGCCTTCGTCCATGAGGACCTTGGTGAGCCTGACGTTGCCGATAACGGGGTCGACAACGAGCGGGTATTTCCCCGGGCTTGGCACGCGGTCGGGGTGGTCGTCTTGGTCGAAGGTGATGGGCTTGTCGAACCAGTCTAGGTAGACTGGCGCCGCCACCTTTACCGAACAGACCTCCCGACGCTCTTGCTTGTGGTGCCGAGCCGAGGCGTTCGCCACTTGCCCACCGTAGATCATGAAGCAGTCGCGGACCTCGGGGAACTCTCCTGCCTTGTGATCTTCCTTCTTATCGTCGCCGCGAGCCCTGCCACCCTCCGCGGGTGGCCCGGCCTTGTGAAAGTGGTGCCGAAGCATGGCACACTTCTCAAGGGGTGCTTGACGGGCCCCTGATGATAGGGGCACGGCTCCTTGAGCATCTTGTCGAAGAGGTTGGCACCTCCGGGAGGTTTCCGAGGGTTCTTGTACTCGGCGGCGGCGACAAGGTCCGCGTCGGCGACGTCGCGTTTCGCTTGCGACTTCTTCTTGCCTTTCTTCTTGGCGCCGCGTTGAGTTGACGCCTCGGGGACATCTTCCGGTGGGCGGCCCTGGGGCTGCTTGTCCTTCCGGAAGATGGCCTCAACCGCCTCCTGGCCAGAGGCGAACTTGGTGGCGATGTCCATCAGCTCGCTCGCCCTGGTGGGGGTCTTGCGTCCCAGCTTGCTCACCAGGTCGCGGCAGGTGGTGCCGGCGAGGAACGCGCCGATGACATCCGAATCGGTGATGTTGGGCAGCTCGGTGCGCTGCTTCGAGAATCGCCGGATGTAGTCCCGGAGAGACTCTCCCGGCTGCTGTCGGCAGCTTCGGAGATCCCAGGAGTTTCCAGGGCGCACGTACGTGCCCTGGAAATTGTCGGCGAAGGCCTGGACCAGGTCGTCCCAATTGGAGATCTGCCCCGGAGGCAGGTGCTCCAGCCAGGCCCGAGCGATATCAGAGAGGAACAGGGGGAGGTTGCGGATGATGAGGTTATCATCGTCCGTTCCACCCAGGTGGCAGGCCAGCCGATAGTCCACGAGCCACAGTTCCGGTCTCGTCTCCCCCGAGTACTTTGTGATAGTAGTCGAGGTTCGGAACCGGGTCGGGAATGGCGCCTGTCGTATGGCGCGGCTGAAAGCCTGCGGACCATGTGGTTCGGGCGAGGGACTCCGATCTTCCCCGCTGTCGTAGCGTCCCCCACGCCTGGGGTGGTAGCCTCGGCGCACCCTCTCGTCGAGGTGGTCCCGACGGTTGCGGTGATGGTGCTCGTTGCCGAGGCGACCCGGGGCCGCAGGAGCTGTGTTGTGCGTGCGCCCGGTGTGGACCGAGGCTTCCCGCATGAATCGGGAAGTCGCGGCGCGATGTTTCAAGGGGCACCCCTGCCTTCGGGAGGCGGAGCTTTCGGCCCGTCGAACCGCGGCGTCCTCTAAGAGATTCTTGAGCTCTCCCTGGATACGCCGCCCCTCGGTGGTTGATGGCTCCGGCATTGCGCGGAGAAGTATTGCCGCTGCAGCCAGGTTCTGGCCGACTCCACGGGAAGTGGGTGGCGGCCTTACCCTGACATCGTCGGCGATGTGGTGCTGGAAGCCCTGGGGGAGATGACGCACTTCTCCGGCCGGAGGTTGGCCCGCCCATTCCTGCCCGATGTCCCGGCGGATCGGCTCAAGTGTTCCTGCCCCCTCGTCGAGCCTGGCCCGCATCTCGCGGATTTGCTCGAGCTGTGGGTCATGACCCCCCACCGGGACGGGGACCACAGCTAGCTCCCGAAGGATGTCAACGCGAGGCACATGCCTAGGGAGATCACCGTTCTCCGGCATACCAAGATGGTTGCCTTCGTCGGGACCCCCTAGATCGACGTGGAAACATTCACGAATTGGGCCGCAGTCCTCGCCGCCGAGGCTGCGGCTACCGTCGGAACAGTCGAAAAGGCAATAGTCGCACGCGGTCATAAAGTCCTGCATGGCACTGGGGTTACCAAGTTCGGAGAAATCCCAACAGAAATCGGGCTCGTCATCTTCCTCGGACCCCGAGGGCCCGTAGGTCGAGACGGCCGTCAGCCGGTCCCAGGGTGACCGCATACGATACCCCAGAGGGTTTGGACTCGCCTCTATGAGAGCGTCCACCAAAGCGAAGTCGCTTGGTGGGTCGAGGCTGAATCCAAAAGGCGCGAGATGGGAATCGGTTGGTACCTCTTGGTCGACGGGCGGTGACGAAGTCACGTCAGGGACTGACTGCACCGTCATCTCAGGTACGAGGGTGACGCCCAGCAAGTCCTTCACGAGCGTGCTGGCGTCGTCCGTTTGCTTGGGGTTGGCGTGTTGCGGGGAGACGGCGCTCGTCTTCGTCTCAGACGCGAGGTCGATGCCCGACGTACCCCCGTTGGGGCGCCGGCGCCGTCGACTCGCTCGACAGCCGACGAGGTGCCGTCTCCTGCTTGGCCTTGGTTGCCCCGCCTCCTCCTCCGTCGGCGGGGGAGGGGATGGTACAAGCCCGAATGTTGTTCTTCCACCACGTGGGGAAGACGTCGTCGATTCCGCCGCCGGCGGGCGGGTTGTCGGCCGCCATTGTCGCTGTCGCGCGGCGGGGGAACGAGTATCATGTCGTAGCTGCCGTCGAGGGACATGAACTCAAGACTCCCGAAACGGAGCACCGTCCCGGGCTGGAAAGGTTGCTGGAGACTGCCCATCTGGAGCTTGACGGGAAGCTGTTCGTCAACACGCAGCAGGCCCCTACCTGGCGCGCCAACTGTCGGCGTTTCGAACCCGGGGGGTCCCTGGGCCGACGAGTAAATTGTCGCCGCGTGTCCCAGCCCAGATGGGTCGGCGCGAGACGGAGCGCGAAGGGGGGAAGAAGCTGGAGGGAGACAGGCGTGAGAGGTGAAATCCCGCAGCCTTCGTGTTTGTCCCGCGCCCAGGTCGGGTGCGCTTGCAGTAGGGGGTTACAAGCATCCACGTGGGAGGGAGCAAGCGGCCTTGCGCGAGCGCCGTCCTGCCCTTCCCCGCGCGGCCAACCCTCTCTAAGAGGGCCCTGGACCTTCCTTTTATAGGCGTAAGGAAAGGATCCAGGTGTACAATGGGGGTGTAACAGTGCGCTAACGTGTCTAGCGGAGGGGAGCAAGTGCCCTAAGTACATGCCATCGTGGCAGCCGGAGAGGTTTTGGCACCCGGTTCGTGTGGTGTCGTGCCCGTCGGAGGAGCGCCGGAGCCTGGCGGAAGGACAGCTGTCGGGGCTGTCGGGTCCTTGCCGACGTCCTCTTACTTCCGTAAGGGGGTTGAGAGCCGCCGCCGTCATAGAGCATGCGGGGCACCATCATTACTTGTTTGGCGGAGCGAGCCAGATGGGACGCCGGTCTTGTTCCCCGTAGCCTGAGTCAGCTTGGGGTAGGGTAATGATGGTGCCTCCTGCGACGTGGTCGGTCTGAGCCCTAGGTTGGGCGAGGTGGAGGCTCCTCCGAGGTCGAGGTCGAGTTTGTCTTCCAAGGCCGAGGTCGAGTCCGAGCCCCTGGGTAGGGCGAGGCGGAGACCGTCGGCTGAGGCCAGGGCTGAGTCCGAGCCCTGGGGTCGGGCGAAGCGGAGTTCGTCATCTTCCGGGGCTGAGCCCGAGTCCGAGCCCTGGGGTCGGGCGAAGCGGAGTTCGTCATCTTCCGGGGCTGAAAGTCGCCTGGAGGGGGTGGATAGGCGAAACCTGAAAATTAAAACTTTATCCCCCAACTAGATCCCTTGATTAGTGGTTAGAACAAGATAAACAGTTATCGGAGTATAAAAGCTAAGTCCTTTGCTTGTAAAGAATGTTGCTTTGAAATAATGTGGAATTGATAATCAATACAACTACTTGATATATGGATAGTAAAGCAAGAAGGCTTAGATGAGAAGAGCAATAAGTCAAGTTTCTTTCTTGCGAAGTTTTGCTTCACTAAATGAGAATTTAACTTGAAGCAACACTAAATGATATTGACAAAGAATAGCGCAAGAAAACTTAGAGAAAGGAAAACAAACAAATCACATGCAATAAACACAAATGACACGGGTGATTTGTTTTACCGAGGTTCGGCCCTCAAAGGCCTAGTCCCCGTGGAGGAGTCCACTTAAGGACGGGTCTTTTTCAACCCTTTCCCTCTCTCCACCGATCACCCAAGGATCGGCGAGCTCTTCTTCTTCTCAAGGATCACTCTTGATCCCGCAAGGACCACCACACTCTTTGGTGTCTCTTGCTAGCTTTTACAAGCCTCCAAAACTTTGGAGGAAGTTCAATGGGAGTCAAAACTCCATGCGCAAATGATCACAAAGATGTAGCACACACTATCTCTCAATGAATCTCACAAGGCACTAGTGCTAAACTCAAATGAGTAGCTCTCTATTGCTTGCTCTCTCTTTTGTGGCACTTGTGTTGGTTGTAGTGATCTAGATCTTGTGTATAGGATGTATCAATGAATATATGTGGTTGGGAGGGCTTGAGTATGTCAACTAGATGACTTGGAATGTTGCTTGGACTCCCTCACTTGAAGTGGCCGGTTGGGGTGGTATTTATAGCCACCAACCTAAATGTAGCCGTTGGAGAAGGCTGCTGGCGATGGGCGCACCGGACAGTCCGGTGCACACCGGACAGTGTCCGGTGCGCCAGCCACGTCATCCTATCTGTTGGGGTTGGAGCTAGTCGACCGTTGGAGGCTTTGTCCTCATGTGGCACCGGACAGTCCGGTGCCCCTTTGATTCTCTGCTCTGACTTCTGCCGCGTGTACTGTTGTGCACTGTTCACTGTCAGAGTCGACCGTTGGCGCGAGGTAGCCGTTGCTCCGCTGGCGCACCGGACAGTCCGGTGAATTTTAGCGGAGCGACCTTCCGTTTTCCCGAAGCTGGCTAGTTCGGAGTCGCTTCTCTCTGGAGCACCGGACACTGTCCGGTGGTGCACCGGACAGTCCGGTGAATTATAGTGGGCTGCGCCTGAGAAACCCGAAGGTGAAGAGTTCGAAGGCAATCCTCCCTGGTGCACCGGACACTGTCCGGTGCCACACCGGACAGTCCGGTGTGCCAGACCAGGGAGCACTTCGGTTTCTTTTTGCTCCTTTGTTTTGAACCCTGTCTTGTTCTTTCTATTGGTTCCTGTTGAATCTTTGACACCTGTAGAACATGCAATCTAGAGCAAACAAGTTAGTTCAATTATTTGTGTTGGACATTCAACCACCAAAATCATTTAGGAGAAGGTTCAAAGCCTATTTCCCTTTCAATCTCCCCCTTTTTGGTGATTGATGCCAACACAAACCAAAGCAAATATATAAGAGCATAATTGAACTAGTTTGCCTAAGGTAAATGCAAAGATTGCTTGGAATTAAACCAATATTGATTTCATAAGATATGCATGAATGGTTTCTTTATATTTTTGACATTTTGGACCACGCTTGCACCACATGTTTTGTTTTTGCAAACGCTTTGGAAATTCTTTTCAAAGACTTTTGCAAATAGTCAAAGGTAAATGAATAAGAATTTTGAGATTTTCTCCCCCTGTTTCAAATGCTTTTTCTTTGACTTAACAAAACTCCCCCTTAATGAAATCCTCCTCTTAGTGTTCAAGAGGGTTTTGATATTAATTTTGAAGAGGGTATACCAATTTGAAATTATATCACAAGTAAGATACCAATTTTGAAAATACTTCTTTAAAACCAAATTGAAAGACTATACCAATTGAAAATTCATCATTTCAAGACTTTTTAAATTTTGAAAATTGGTGGTGGTGCGGTCCTTTTGCTTTGGGCTAATACTTTCTCCCCCTTTGGCATGAATCACCAAAAACAGATACTTTGAGTGAAATATAAGCCCTCTCTATAAGTTGTCTCCCCCTTTGGCAAAAAAATATATATGAGTGAAAGATTATACCAATGGAGAGCTAGTGTGGAGTGATGGCGAAGGATAAATAGTACCGATAGAGTTGAGTGGAAGCCTTGTCTTCGCCGAAGACTCCATTTCCCTTTCAATCTACGACTTAGTATAGAAATATACTTGGAAACATATTAGTAGTAGTCATGGTACGAGAATAATAAGATATATGCATTTGTACCAAAATGAAAGAGATATGATCAAAAGATATGTCAATTAAGCATGATCATAGTTCTATATGATATAGATTTCTCCCCCTAAATATGTGCCTTGAGAGGAATACATATTTTGGCCTTAAATGCCAAGTGCACATAATTAGGTTAATGAGAACAAATCTATATCATAGAGAAAGTGAAGTGCATTGTGCCATAGTATAGGTGTGATGCTCATGACAGATTATGCACTTATGAAAGCATGAAAAAAACTTAAGCATTTTCCCTTAAGGATTTCAAAGAGGCTTAAGGACCATCCACCTTTGGAACAAAGGCAGCTTATCCTCGTTACAAGGTTAAGCTTTAAGCTCTTTGACAATAAGATTACTTCATCCAGTTTTAACAAAGATGCATAAATGCAGGAATGAAAATGTTTTAGAGGTTAAACTAGATATGAAGCAGGGAAAAATGCATGGACATGCTTTCTCTTCCTCTTATACAAGATGTGCAAAGAGTGTACATAAGAGGAAGATTTAGGTACATATGTAAATGATAGGAATTAGTTTTACCCTTTTGTACCTTCACATAGAGACGCTCTCTTCATTGTGCTTGTCCTTAGTCTTAGTTGCTTAAGACCTATACTCAAGACAATATATGAAAATATTTTGCACAAGAGGGAGTTCTTACAACTAGTGATCCTTTTCTAAGTCATAGCTAACATATATCAAGTGAATCACAGATTGCATAAATGAATCATGAATTCTCCTTTTAACTTAGTGCATATCAAGAGAGATATTGATTTGAAAGAATATGAGGCACTAAGTGTCACTTGATGTTATTCTATGATCAAACAAACAATGGATACGATCAAGAGAGTAACATATTGAAATATGAATTAAGCTTAAAATAGGAAAATCCAATAAGCATGCTACTTTAGTAATGAAAGCAACAATCCTTGATAAAAGCGACATTTGATGAGTAGTAGCATACTTCATGAGAAACATTTGTTCTTATGCAAGAGACTATATGAAATTACTAAGATAAAGCAATAGTCTTAACATAATCAAAATGTAAGAATGGACTCCCCCTAAAGATATGCATCAAGTAATTGAAGGAATTGATTTCAATGCATTCACTATTAAAGACATAAAGGGAGGCCCATTATACATCTTGATCGAGGCTTATAAAATTTGCAGTAAACAACCTAAGCCTGGTAATCTCACAATGAAAAAGATTTAGAATGCTTACAACCACACCATTGATTGTTGTGAAGACCTTATTGTCCAAGTAGGTGTTGTTGTCCTTGATGTTCTTCCTTTTTTTTATTTGAGTGTCCTCCCTTGTAGTTGTCTCTTTTTCCTTTCAAACTTATTGAAAATACTCAAGAGAGATGTTAACAGCGCAAAGGAGTATATGATGAAGGATGATTTCTTTAGATAGTTAATATGCACAATTCATCATCCACAAGTCACACAGACATGAAGTAAAATCCTTATTATTAGTGCACATCATTAGAAAAGAGGAATATGCACCTTTTAACATTTTTGATTAATCATAGGAAGTTTACTTCTTCATATTGAATTTTAATATCATACCTTAGAAGCATATCAATATGAAAATAAATACAGCAAAGGCATGAATTAGATTCTAATGGACAAGTGCACTTATGAGAATGTGATTGAATGCACTTCTAGACAAATTTAGTCCAATAAAGAATCTATTCTTCAAGAATGATAATTTAGAGTAAATAACCATTAAAGGGAACTATATTTAATTAAGAGGATGAGTTCCCATACCTTTGCTTTTACCTTTCTTCCTTTGGGCAACGAGTAACCCTTTAGGCTTGTGACCTGCACTTATTCTCTTGTAGATTTTCATATGTAAGCTCAAGAGATATGTTATTAGCAACACAAGCACTAGTTTCCCTTTTTGTAATCATTTTGATAAAGAATGAAAAGTGGATTACTAAAGCATGGAAACTTTATAATATGAACTAGATTAGTCCATGAAGAATGCTTAGTTTTGACTTATAAAACAAGCATAGTTAATTCCTTAAGATTATGGGAATAAATCTAATTCATAACATGGAGAGCGATAAATGTAGAAGAATCATATCCAATTTAAGCAATAAAACATGCAACATAAATTATTGGATTGATTTTTCTTGTTATGATGGATTACGCATTTCCATAGAGAAACTTATTCTCTAAATGTGAGACTACTTGGGTTACTTAGATAAAAACATTAGTCTCACTATTCTAGACATAAAGAAAGATTCCCTTTTTTTTATAAGTGTCCTTAGGATTTGAATTCCTTACATGACACTTTATTCTTTTAAGAACATGTAATCTTTTTCTATATCTAGATCATGGCAACAAAGGATAATTAAAGTAAAATATGCCATGGGAACTTGCAACAAAATAAAGCATGTAGATTGCCATAATATAGAAATGAAGAATATGCAATCTACCATATGAGAGGAATTTCTTCAAAGAATGGTGACATAATTTTAAAAACATCTTAGGTGCTTCCTTTTTCTATGTGACTACACAAGACATATAAGAAATGATAATTTGAGATACTTGCACTTAAAAGTATAAGAGTTACCATCCTTTGACATTCCTCCATGTTGTAGGACTTGATTTTCCGCACATGATGATTCTTTATTTCCTACAACATTAATATCTTCCCGAGATGATATGAGTTTTGAATATAATAAACTGAAATAACTTTGGGTCAATCTTGAATATATAGATCATTTGAAGATTCATAGCTTGAGTTAATAAGAATTGAATTAACTCGCTTAAGCACCCCAAAGCTTCATACCATCTCCTTCTCCTACAAAGCTTGTCAAGCACATTTTGGTACCCATCGCTTGATGGGTCCGTTAAGGTTAGTGAACAAAGATCTAGGAACCCAAGTGTCCTTTGTGCTAGCGCTTGGTAAACTCGTTACCTTTCTAGCACAAGTTGCTATCTTGGGTTGCCTAGTTATATATGAATCAAATGACAAGTTAGGAGTGGAAGAGTTACTAATGGGACAATCCTTGCATTGATGTCCCTTCTTTCGGCATGTGTAGCGTAGGCGTTTTCTAACTTTTGAAGATTTCTACTTTCCTTGTTTGTTGCTTGCTACATGGTTAGTAAAAACTTTCTTTTCTAACATCATGCCTTTTTGTTTTAAATAGGGACAAGATTTAACTAAGTGACCCTTCTTTGAGCATTTAAAACAAAGTCTATCATCCTTGTTAATAATCAAGCCATTAATGTAGGGACATGACCTAATCAAGTGTCCCTCTTCAAAGCATTCACTGCACTTCTTATTTATCTTAGTGTGAAGTGTGGCTTGATCATTACCTTGGATGTTACCTTTTGTGGAGGCGAGGTTGAGGCTTTTGGAGGAGGTATTGAATTTCATCTTTTGTTTCTTTCTCTTGGCAATCCTCAAGTCCTTGACATTTTCTTCAAGGGATGTAGTGCATGCCACGGTTGTTCCCGTCTCAAGCTTCTTCACCATGTGATCACGGTTATCTTGAGAAGGTCGAGCAATGCACTTCCCTTTAAGTTGTGTCAAGCTCATCTTTAGCCTCTCATTTTCTTCTTTGAGCTTTTGATAGGTATCATCATTTGTTCCTGCAAATTATAGCTCAAAGGAAGATTTGCTTGTCGACGGACAACAAGCATTAGCACATGGTAATATAGTTTCTATTTGAATACATGTGCATGATTGAGGTTGTTGGGATTTTAAGTTTTCTATTACAACCTCATGAGCAATGTTTAATATGATATGATCATCTCTAAGATTTTCATGAGAACATAGAAGCATATCATATTTTTGTTGAAAAGCTAGATTTTCAATTTTTAGCTTTTCTACTTGGTCCTTAAGCAAGGTATTCCTATTTACTAATTGAGCGATACAATGTAAAGCATTATCTTGCTCAATTGAAATAGTTTCATACCTTTGGACCAAATCAACATGAGAGCACTTTAGCTCCTCATGTCCTTTAGTCAACTCGTAAAAGTGTAGCATTTTTATGGAGAGAACATCTTCTATCCTTTGACGAGCTTCGCTTTGCTCTCTCGCTCTTTCTAGAAGTTTAAGCATGACCGCCTTATCTTCTTGGTTTAGGCGAGCGTAGAGTTGCAAGAGGCTTCTTTCTTCCTCCTCATCCTCATTTTTGCATTCCCTATCATTTTCATTAGCCACACAACATATGTGGGAATCAAAATGGGAAGACAAACCTTTTGGAGAGGTGGATTCATCGTTTGGTCTCCATCGTTCATTTTCTTCTTCTTCCTTGCAAGGGTTAGTATCACAAATACCAAAGGAAGTAGAAGCACAAAATGGACTATCATAATAGGACTCATCAAATTTGCTTCTAATTCTAGTCCAAATATCATGCGCATCATGGATTGATTCGTCATAATTTGATATGAAGGCACGAAAATCTTCTTTACTAAGAGAATTAGTTAAGATGTCAAAAGCTAGATAGTTTAAGCGATAACATCTTTGATCCTCCTCGGAATTAATTTTTCCATTGAAATTAGAGGGAAAAATACTCTTGTCTATAATTTGTTCTAATCGTGGATCTATGGTTCTAAAAGCATTTATCACACTAGAGGACCATGAGTCATAATTAGAACAATCATCAAATAATACTTCAAGAGTTACCTCCTTTTGAGTTGCGTTCGATGGAGGAGTCTTCTTGTTCTTTTGGGATCCTCTACGAGCCATCACTTCGAGTTGTTAGACTCAAGATGAAGTGCCTAGCTTTGATACCAATTGAAAGTCGCCTAGAGGGGGGGTGGATAGGCGAAACCTGAAAATTAAAACTTTATCCCCCAACTAGATCCCTTGATTAGTGGTTAGAACAAGATAAACAATTATCGGAGTATAAAAGCTAAGTCCTTTGCTTGTAAAGAATGTTGCTTTGAAATAATGTGGAATTGATAATCAATACAACTACTTGATATATGGATAGTAAAGCAAGAAGGCTTAGATGAGAAGAGCAATAAGTCAAGTTTCTTTCTTGCGAAGTTTTGCTTCACTAAATGAGAATTTAACTTGAAGCAACACTAAATGATATTGACAAAGAATAGCGCAAGAAAACTTAGAGAAAGGAAAACAAACAAATCACAAGCAATAAACACAAATGACACGGGTGATTTGTTTTACCGAGGTTCGGCCCTCGAAGGCCTAGTCCCCGTTGAGGAGTCCACTTAAGGACGGGTCTTTTTCAACCCTTTCCCTCTCTCCACCGATCACCCAAGGATCGGCGAGCTCTTCTTCTTCTCAAGAATCACTCTTGATCCCGCAAGGACCACCACGCTCTTTGGTGTCTCTTGCTAGCTTTTACAAGCCTCCAAAACTTTGGAGGAAGTTCAATGGGAGTCAAAACTCCACGCGCAAATGATCACAAAGATGTAGCACACACTATCTCTCAATGAATCTCACAAGGCACTAGTGCTAAACTCAAATGAGTAGCTCTCTATTGCTTGCTCTCTCTTTTGTGGCACTTGTGTTGGTTGTAGTGGTCTAGATCTTATGTATAGGATGTATCAATGAATATATGTGGTTGGGAGGGCTTGAGTATGTCAACTAGATGACTTGGAATGTTGCTCGGACTCCCTCACTTGAAGTGGCCGGTTGGGGTGGTATTTATAGCCACCAACCAAAATGTAGCCGTTGGAGAAGGCTGCTGGCGATGGGCGCACCGGACAGTCCGGTGCACACCGGACAATGTCCGGTGCGCCAGCCACGTCATCCTATCTGTTGGGGTTGGAGCTGGTCGACCGTTGGAGGCTTTGTCCTCATGTGGCACCGGACAGTCCGGTGCCCCTCTGATTCTCTGCTCTGACTTCTGTCGCGTGTACTGTTGCGCACTGTTCACTGTCAGAGTCGACCGTTGACGCGAGGTAGCCGTTGCTCCGCTGGCGCACCGGACAGTCCGGTGAATTTTAGCGGAGCGGCCTTCCGTTTTCCCGAAGCTGGCTAGTTCGGAGTCGCTTCTCTCTGGAGCACCGGACACTGTCTGGTGGTGCACCGGACAGTCCGGTGAATTATAGTGGGCTGCGCCTGAGAAACCCGAAGGTGAAGAGTTCGAAGGCAATCCTCCCTGGTGCACCGGACACTGTCCGGTGCCACACCGGACAGTCCGGTGTGCCAGACCAGGGAGCACTTCGGTTTCTTTTTGCTCCTTTGTTTTGAACCCTGTCTTGTTCTTTCTATTGGTTCCTGTTGAATCTTTGACACCTGTAGAACATGCAATCTAGAGCAAACAAGTTAGTTCAATTATTTGTGTTGGACATTCAACCACCAAAATCATTTAGGAGAAGGTTCAAAGCCTATTTCCCTTTCAGGGGCCGTGCCCGAGTCCGAGCCCTGGGGTCGGGCGATGCGGAGTTCGTCGTCTTCTGGGGCTGAGCCCGAGTCCGAGCCCTGGGGTCGGGCGATGCGGAGTTCGTCGTCTTCCGGGGCTGAGCCCGAGTCCGAGCCCTGGGGTCGGGCGATGCGGAGTTCGTCATCTTCCGGGGCTGAGCCCGAGTCCGAGTCCTGGGGTCGGGCGATGCGGAGTTCGTCGTCTTCCGGGGCTGAGCCCGAGTCCGAGCCCTGGGGTCGGGCGATGCAGAGTTTCCTATGGCGCCTGAGGCCGGACTTGGCTGTTGTCAGCCTCACTCTGTCGAGTGGCACGACAGTCGAAGCGGCGCAGGCGGCGCTGTCCTCTTGTCAGGCCTGTCAGTGGAGCGGCGAAGTGACTGCGGTCACTTTGGCTCTGTCGACTGGAGGGCGCGCGTCAGGATAAAGGTGTCAGACCACCTTTGCATTAAACGCCCCTGCGATTCGGTCGGTTGGCGTGGCGATTTGACCAAGGTTGCTTCTTGGTGAAGACTGGGCCTCGGTCGAGCCGAAGGTGTGTCCATTGCCGTAGGGGGTCCTCGGGCGAGACGTAAATCCTCCGGGGTCGGCTGCCCTTGCCCGAGGCTAGGCTCGGGCGAGGCGCGATCGCGTCCCTCGAATGGACCGATCCTTGACTTAATCGCACCCATCAGGCCTTTGCAACTTTGTGCTGATGGGGGTTACCAGCTGAGATTTAGGAGTCTTGAGGGTACTCCTAATTATGGTCCCCAACATGTACATTCCGGTTTTCCCTGGAAATAACATGGAGGGACATCTCGTTTTGATCAAGGATAGGTTGTGTCCAATAGATCGTGTATATGGTGGTGCAAAATACTATTTTACACTATAAATATCACTCTTTGTAGATTGAAGTTTAAAATAGGAAATATGGTAGGGGATGAGAGATTTGTCGGTTATTCAAATACGACCAAATCCATAGATTAGGTGAGTGTGAATGACGAGGTATGTTGTGTGCGGTCAGACAAGATAAAATTTGTTCTCGTTTTTATACGCTCATGAGACCAGAGACGACGAGGTAGGAGGTATTGAACTATAAATTGCCAAATAGATTGTGTATAGTAGGTCAGCCCAATGCACGACCCATTTAATAGCGCCACGTCTGGATCCTACACGATTTTTATTTTCCAATTTATTAATATATATATAATATTTATGCTTTGTACAACGCAAACCAATACAAAGCCGCCGTTAAACACTTTTTTCTTACGAGAGATGTGGCCGGACTCCCATTTAAACCAACTCCAGCAGCCATTATTGTACTCTGCATCCGCATTTTGCATGGTCTGAGGCAATGTTTATCGCTCTAACAAACTTGAGAGCATCTTCAATTGAATCTTCATTTTTGACTCTGTATTTATCTTTATGATTTCATAAAAATTATACTTTATATATAGCATCTTTATTCCAACAGATTATCTATCTAGTTTGACTAGTCAGGTGGCTAGCCAAATTTGGCTAGTGAGGGAGCCATTTTGGAGAGTCGGATAGCTTAGCGAGTCAGATAGCTAGTCTGTTGGAGAGTTATTTTGTTGTTGAATGGCTAAAATTTGGCTTGATGAGCCATTTAGCTAGTCTCTTGAAGATGCTCTCACATCCTTCTCTCCATAATACATGCCGGACAATCACACACTCATTTCTTATATTTTCTCTCTCCTCTTCGCACAAGTCTTTTAAAGAGGGTAATAAAAAGTCTGCACACATGTGACCTAGCAGCCAACCTAAGAGTATCTTTAAGAGCTTCTAAAAATGACTCCTTAAAATCAGTTTGAAGAGGCATCTAAAAAATAGTGAGGTAGATTTTAATTCTTTCTCCAACAAATCTTTTAAAACGACAGATTGTTCTAGAGAGCCAAAAAACCTTTCATTTGTAGTTATAAATAAATGAGTGAGTTTTAAGAGCTATAAAAAATTTAGGAGCGCTTTAGGGGACTATCGGAGACATGTTTTTGTGGTTTTTTTAAAAAAACTTAATTTAGGTGAGACTTCTATTAAGCTCTTAACAATAGTGAATGAGACGCGGAAGGCGATGGAACGCGCCTCGTACGGCAACCCACGCTTGCTAAAAATACGGATGCAGATCCGTCCTTACTATTTCCGGTGTCAACCGGTGCGTTCCTGTTTTACATAACCTTGCGTTCCTGTTTTACATACTGGTTCGACCGTTGCCTACGAAATCTACCAGCCCATCAACACCGAAAAGGGATCGCGGAGAGGAGGCCCAAGCAACCCAAGCGCTTGCAATCCACTTGACATTTTCTCCTCCTCGTCTCCTCACCTCTCCGCCGCCATGTCCATCCCCGGTAACGGGCACCTTCCCGCGTCCGATTCCCTCCCGGACCACTCCTCCGCCTCTGACTCCGACGCCGATCCGGAATCCGACTACCGGCCAATCACCGCCGCCGACTCCGACTCCGACTCCGACCCCGACTTCGACGCCGCCTTGCCCCACCACCGCATCGAGGAGACAGGAAACGGCGTCTCCGCGCTGGATCTCGCGTCCGACGAGGACGAAGCGGCAGAAGGCGCGGAGGAGGACGATGGGGACGGAGACCCGAGGCCCGGGGCGGCGGCGGCGGCGCGGGCCTTCTCGGAGGACGAGCGTCGCCGCCGCGCCCCGCTGCCCGCGGGCGCCGCGGCGCGGATCGTGGACGCGATGCGCGGCGTCGAGTTCCCCGGCGCGCCGCCGGCGTGGGCGGGCAGCGTCCCCGAGGACCAGTGGCTCGACCGCCTCCAGTCTCTCCGTGCCGGTCGTCCCAACTGATGTGTTGAGCAGATCAGCAGAACACAATGGGTCTTCTTTCGCATCTGATGTGATGGCCGATACAACAGCGTGCAATTTGTATGCCAACTTTGATCTAGTTTATTGTTATTGTTATCGTGACTGGAGGACTGCAGCTCATCGGCCATGAGGTTCATCATCTGTTGGAACTTTGATCTTCTCATCTTGACCCTCTAGGAGGGTCATAAAGTATATGTTTGCAAGCTCAAGACTTTCAGACAAGTTATATCTTCTTATTCTTTAGTATAAATGATGTTCTTGATGGTATCTCAGATGCCAATGTGTCGTAAAATGCGACCGCAAGCATCTGTTATCTTTGCTGAAATGAGGGTACTAGCCCAGTGGGGCAAGGTAAAGACTAAAGAGTGAACTGGATGGCGCTTAAGCATTTCACCTTCCGTGTCATCGTGTTCTTAGTTTATTTGTGGTATACTATTATATGTTTTTTTGCCAAAATTATTGCTTAACTGATGCTTTGTTTGATTGGCTTGATGGACCATCAAAACTTAAGATTTGACTATGGGCAATGCAGACCGGGCACATGTTCTGTTTGATTTACCAAACGGTGGCAGATTTAGCTAAATTTTCTTGTAGTTTGTTGGAGGGTCCATTTACTTTACGATCCTCTCATGTGGGCTTCATAAGTTGGGCCTCCATGACTGATATTAGCTGTATCAATAGCTACCCTATTTTTATAAAGGATTTCTGTTTTTTTAAATGAACTGAGAAAATATTTTTTTTTGGAAAAATAGAGTTGCGAAACTCCTCGGTTATTCTTCCATGCTCATTTTTGTTCAAAGTCGACGGCTGGGTTCGTGTTTTTTTCGTTGCTCTGCCAATCGTTAGTTTTTTTGCACGAAATTATCATCATAAATATAAAAAAACAATGGTCAAAAGTCAGGAGTATGTTTTATTTCTGAATTACGATGAAGTCCATTTCTGCCAACCAAAGGGGCTGTAGGAGTTGGTAATCCCGTCGAATCGGATTCGCGGGCCCCAGGGGCCACTCAGCCAGTACTCAATGACTAAAGTGCCCTCCCAAGTTCCGCAATTCACGCGCGAAGTCATTCTCGTAATCTCGTCCAAAATGTCGCACAAGCACTGTTTCGTCCTTCGTATTGCCCTTCCTATAGCCGCACGCATGGCGAACCGAAGCGAAGCCAAAACGCCCATTCCCCTTCGCCCTCTTCGACCCTAGCAAGAAGACGGCGGCGGAGATGGTGTACTACGCGCTTTTGGTGGGCGCAGAGCTGGACGGCCTCACCAACCTGCAGCCCAGCGGCGGCTGCGACGACCCCAGCTTCCCCTACTACCTCAAGGTCCGTGTCCCCATTCCCTTCTCCTCCCTTGGCTCGATCGGCTCCGGTCCGCCTCATATCGATCGCGAAAGGCGATGATCGGGGTTTGCTCGCCTGTTTATCCTTGCTGGATCGCAGCTCAAGTGCGAGAACTGCGGGGAGGTCACCGCCAAGTCCACCTACGTCACTCTCAGCGAGCAAGTCGACCTGCCCAAGGGACATGGCACCGCTCACCTCGTCCAGAAGGTAGCCTCGCAGAAATCACCTTCCTCCTCCTCATACCTCTGGACGGATGGATTTCGCTTCCCTCTGCAGTGATGTTGGTGTGCTTGATGAGACTGGCATGTGAGGAGTGCTCGGCATTAGATTGGGCGTGGAGACTGGAGAGTTATATTCTGTTTAGTGTTCTAAGTATATATGCTTTTAAGTGAGCAAGGAATGCATTTTTTAGAGGAAATGTGATTGCCCTGTGCTTTTTGTATGATTGATGAATTCATAGTTCTTGTTAGTGTCGATATCAGCTGACTTTCTATTAGGATTTTTGATGAACTAGCATGGTATGTGGACAACAAATGAGATGACCATTGTTTTCAGGTCGGTCGACCAGCTGGTCGTTCCAGAGGACCGACCAGGCGCCTAATCGCGATTAGGGCGACGATTAGGATGCCTAAGGATGCCTAATCGGTCCTGGTCGACCTGTGGTCGTCCCCTAACCGTCCCATATATTTTGGACATATGCATATATAATATGATATATGTATATATAAGCAATACTGCAATAGGCATTATATAAGTCTGAAAGTCTCAGATTGAAACTGAGTAATAGACTGAAAGACAATATAGGCATATAGCACTATAGCAGAACTGAAATTGAAATATTGAATACAAGGCTACAATCAGTAATGCAGTACCTACTACCTAGAGCATATCATCATCCAAGCAAAAAGCAGCAACAGCTTATCCAACAGATTCAGATTCATCAGAATTCAGACATTAGGAAAGGGGGAGAAGGGGGGAACCTTGAGATGAGGAGCTCATCTCGTAGATAGTGTTTTGGAGCTGCTGCTGGTGTTCTAGAGCCGCAGCCTGTGTTCTGGACTCGGCAGAGGAGAGTAAAAGTTTCAAGGGGTGACAAGGGGTGGCGGCGCATTGCCTTTATACTACTGTAGATGGGCCGAAAAAATAGAAGCCCAATAGCCCACTAGAAAACCCTAGCCGCCTGGATAAATCCTGGTCGATTTACCATCTAGTCGGACGACTAATCACCCCTAATCGACGACTAGTCGGACGACCTGGACGACTTGATACTCTAGTCGAGTCGTCCGACTGATCAACCACTACCAGGCGACCTGCCCGACTAATCGTGACTAATCGCGATTTTCGAACGACTTGAAAACAGTGGAGATGACTGATTCCATTGGTTAATTGAGATTCCTTTACTCTTCTGGATTTCCTTCTTTTATGTTATTTATTTAATAGGTTGGGATTGAGTTCTTTGAGGGGTATTGATTTCATGATTAAAATGGGGGATTGAATTGGGTGGATGGGAGGCATGTTTCCGTAAAAGGACAACAACATATAATTGTTCATTTGTTCCTTCTCAAGGGTCATGCTATTTTGCAAACTAGGTTGTCCATGAAAATATATGCTTTAGGATTCACAAGTAATGGGATTTCTTTTTTGTTAATATGATTTCTTGTATTGTGATCATTGGCACGGTGATGGTCTTTCCATTATCGGTTCTTTAGTGATAATATAGTTTATTGGTTTCTCTCATAAGGTTCTGTCTACCTTTATTTAAATCATAGTTATTAAGGCGGTAAGGCGACTGACCTTTTTTTTACCTTTTAGGCGAGGCAACTAATTCAAAGTTAATAAGTAAGCCGATACCAGATTGATAGGATTGCGGATCCTACCGGGAATGTGGCGTAGGGAATAGGGGTGAGGCGCAGGGGACCGACGACGATCACGACGTTGGGCGTCGTGGCTTGGCTCGGTTGAAGGAGAGCAAGAGAATAGAGGGTGCTACAACACTCGCGCTATAGTACCAGCGTTGTTGTTGGATTAGGGCTGCCAGCGAGAGGAGGAAGAAGGGGGTGACGACTAGGGCTCCCAGCTCCCCGAGGGAAGCCGACAACAAATAGGTTGCTTCTGTTTAGTTTCCCTAGGTACAAACTAGGCCATTTATGTAGAGATGGCTTCCTTCTGCTAAGACCGGTTCATAACCAGATCTCCTATTTTTACTCTAATACTTATCCAATTTATCTCTAACTAGATCTCATATTTCTTCTCCCCGATCTGCCTTATCTAATCCTATTTTTACTCCAATAATTATCCAATCTGTCTCTAACTAGATCTCATATTTCTTCTCCCTATTTTGATCTGCCTTATCTAATACTAAAATGATTCCTTATTGGGATCGGTTGGCTGAGCCCTGGCCTCTCCGATCAAAACATCTCTCTCTGCCTGCGAAAACAGCTCGTCCTCGAGCTGAAAGTTGGGTAGAGGCATCGAAAATTCATCCACCCGAATTAGTACTTGCCACAATGTTGTGGTCATTAAGATTTGTTGCAGCAGAGATGTTGGTTGGGATATCGTTGTCCACGAAGTAGGTCGACTCCAAGTAGAAGAGGCGTCGTTGACAGACGTGGCCGCAGACATATGGTTCGTCGCAATTGTAGCAGAGTCCTTGACGCCTGCGTTCTTGTTGTTTAGCTGGAGAGAGACGACGAAACTGGCGAGCAAGGCCGCCGGTTTCTGCAGGGGCTTGCGCACTGCCCAGGTGCTGGAGTGGCATTTGCTGCAGCGGCGCGCCCAGCGGGGCTCGACTTGGCGCAGACTGGCCCTGGCGCGGCGGGGGTTCAATGCCTCGTGCTGTCGGGGTCGGCGGCGACGCAGCTACGTGGGTCTCGAAGGCTCGGGCCAAGTACATGGTCGACTGGAGGTCTTGTGGCTTGCGAAGCTCGATGTTGATGCAGATGTGGTTCGGGATCCCACCCATGAACAACTCGGCCTTCTGGGATGTCAAGAGGTTGCGGGAGTGGCACAACACTGCGTTAAAGCGGTCGACGTAGTCCTGCACTGTGGAGGTGAACGGAAGGCGCACTAACTTGGAGAGGCGTGTACCCCACACGGTTGACTCAAAGCGGAGGGAGCACAGCTCCCGAAAGAGCTCCCATGAGGGCATACCCTCGTCCTACTCAAGGGTATAGTACCATGTCTGGGCTGCGCCTGTGAGGTGGTAGGAGGTCAGCCATGTGCGATCCGAGGCCATCGTCTGTTGTCCTCGGAAGAACTGCTCGCACTGATTGAGCCAATGGAGGGGATCTGCAGAGCCGCCGTAGGTGGCGGAACTCTAGCTTGTATAAGCGCGGTGGGGCGAGGACGAGGTTTGGATCCGGAGCGACGCCGTGGGAATGCGTGGCCGGAATGCCATGGTATCAGACGACCCATCGTACACCAGGGTGCCATCCACCCCACCATAGAATACTCCGCTGGTGCTAGGGTTGGGTGGCACGAATGGGGTTAGGAGCGTCACCATCGTGAATTTGGGGGAGGGTGTCTGGGCGAGGGCGTATGATGGGATGGGCGAGGGCGATGGCGGCATAGATGGGAACTGGATGGGGACGGGGCGTTGGGTGGTCGGATCGAGCCTGGAAGGGGGAGCGGGGCCGATGCCGGTGGTGTCGGCAGTGCATGCTGCGGTGGTGGAAGGGTGGTATGGGACGTGTCCCTAGCTGTGGAAAATCGATGGAGAGGAAGGCGGTGATGGTCGCCACTGAACGACCAAGATCGGCAAACGCCTGGGCCACAGCTTCCAGGGTAAGGGGCGACGTTGTTGAGGGGGATGTGAGGACAGGGGCTGTGGCGGTCAGTGGCGGCGAAGTGGTGGTGGGTGGAGGACTTGACATAGCCGTTACCAGATTGATTGGATTGTGGATCCTATCGGGAATGTGGCATAGGGAATAGGGGTGAGGCGCAGGGGGCCGACTACGATCACGGTGCTGGGGCGCCGTGGCTAGGCTCGGCTGAAGTAGAGCAAGAGAATAGAGGGTGCTACAGCACCCACGCTGTTGTTGGATTAGGGCTGCCAGCGAGAGGAGGAAGAAAGGGGTGGTGGCTAGGGCTCCTAGCTCCCTGAGGGAAGCCGACAACAAATAGGTTGCTTCTATTTTGTTTCCCTAGGTACAAACTAGGCCATTTATATAGAGATGGCTTCCTTCTACTAAGACCAATTCATAACCGGATCTCCTATTTTTACTCCAATACTTATCCAATCTATCTCTAACTAGATCTCCTATTTCTTCTCCCTGATCTGCCTTATCTAATCCTATTTTTACTCCAATACTTATCCAATCTATCTCTAGCTAGATCTCCTATCTCTTCTCCCTAATCTGATCTGCCTTATCTGATACTAAATTGATTCCTTATTAGGATCGGTTGGCTGGGCCCTGGCCTTTCCGATCATAACACCCCCACTCTCCCGCGCCGCCGCCGCGCCTTGCCTTACTCTCGGGAAAGGTGATAGGACGGCTTACGAGTCCAAGCTGGTCGTACCCCTTAAGCGTCGCTTCGACGCCTTAATAACCTTGTTTTAAATATGTTAAGGCTAAAAAACCTTTTCCAATTTCATTTTCAATCATTTAATTTTATTTACTGTTCAAGGCTTTGTTGTTGTTGTTCATTTTATTTACTGTTCAATGCAAACTAGTCTCAGCACTCTTTCATGGTACTGTGCACCTTTATGTTGTTGTAGTTATGTATGCACATAATATGTGCCAGACCTCATAATTCCATTTTTGACTTGGAAGCTTAAGAATTTCTTATTTTGTGTCTTGACAGTAGATGTAGAATCCTCACTATATTTTTTGGTCAAAATAGCTTTTTTGTTCTAGCAACCAGTGATTGCAAGTTGTCCGACTTAATCGCGATTAGTCGGGCTGGTTGCCTTTTTATACTCGATTAGTCGGACGACTCGATTAGCTTGTCTAGTCGTCCTGATCGTCCGACTAGTCGCCGATTAGGGCGATTAGTCGTCAGACTTGTAGTTCCTGATCGCCATTCGCCAACATCTAGGGGTTTTGCTGATATTACTTGGGCCAATGTGGATGAAGTTGTTGGTGCAGCAGAGGGTCTAAGGGGTTGTAACTTGCCTCGTGCTGCTTCTACACGTGTTGCTGCAGTTTCTAGTCATATTATTTCTTATTCTCGGTCTAGAAAGCATCAAAGGGACACAACCCAACAGTCTGAAGGTGATGCAACAGATGAAATGGATGAGGACAATGATGATGAATCTGGATCTGCTGAAGTTGCTGATGCAGGCTTCCATTTGGATGATGATTTGGTTTAGATTATTGTAGGCTTCAAGCAGGCTGTTTGCTGCATTTTTGTTCCTGCTTAGTGCTCATATCTTTTGTGCTATTTATATATATACCTATATAAGTATAACCACTAGTCTAAAAGGTCTAGGACGACCAGGGACCGACTAGAGGTCGACTAGTCGCCCTGGTCGTCGCCTAATCGCGATTAGTCGTCTGGTCGGTCCTAGGGATCAACCAGACGACTTGCAATCATTGCTAGCAACCCACTTCATGAATTGATTAGCGATGATTTCTTAATGGCTTTCTGCTCAATAATCAATTTGGTCTCTCGAGGTTCTTTGTCTAAATTTTCTACTTGAGCTTTCTAATAAAGGCATTAGAGAGGGAAAAACTTGTTCCAATACATATAATAAGGTTCCTTTTTATTTTTTCCATGAGGTATCTAACAAAGGCATAAAAGAGAAAACAAACTGTTTCAGTAAGAGTGTGTCGACTGTATATTTTGTTGTACCATGTAAGTTATGTCCTGTGTATGATGTTTTGTCTTCTCTCAGTGCAAGCTTTGTGGGAGAGATGGAACAATTGTGATGATTCCTGGTCAGGGGACGCCACTTACTATTGAGCAGAGCCAGAAAGAAGAGAAGACTTGTTTGATGGTGTTTGACTGCAGAGGCTATGAACCTGTTGAGTTTTCTTTTGGAGCTGGCTGGAAGGCTGAGTCTGTATGTTTTTTCTTGACCTATCATGAATGTTAATGACTGCTTACATATACAAAACCAATGTATTAGTTGTAAATAATTAATATTTTCATAGTTATGTGTGCTTTTATTTTGAATTGGCATAGGGTTTCACATGTATATGTATGTATGACATCTGAACTATGAATGTACTCCCTCCAACCCAAATTATAAGCCTACAATATTGGATCTGCCCTTTTTGTAGTTTTTTGCTATGTACTTAGATATACACTATGTCTAGAATCTCTAGATAAATAGTAAACGCAATGTATCTAAAAAAGTCAAAACATCTTCCTTAAATTGACACACCAATTATTTTTGTTCATAGTTCACACATACCGATTGGCTATCTTCTTTCTCCAAGAAGAAATGAAATGTCTTTGATTTCTTTCACAGTAACAAGTCTATGACTTGTTTTAAATTGCTTTTGACAAATCTAGAAAGTTTCACCTTTTGAGGAAATTAGTAGTTTAATTTAAAACCATCTTTTTTTTTTTGCCGATTTTAGTTTATTGCTAGTGCTGCATGTACTAAATATTGCAATTGTTTAGCTTTTGCTGTGATGTGCTAACAGTGTCATTTTTTAAGGTGCATGGGACTCCTTTTGAAATTGACTGCTCTGAAGATGAATTTTCTGAGTATGATGAGAAGGGAGAATGCCCGGTTGAGCTAAGCAAGCTGCAGTCAACATTCAAAGTGGTAAGCAGGCAGCAACCGCAATCATAATATAGTCCATATTTATCATCATCTCTATTCCTCCATGAAGCTTTGACATTATTGTAATTGACAACAGGTGAAGAAGCATGAGAAGGGTGGTAAGACAAGATTTGTCTAGATCCAGTGACTTGGAGTCTGTCGGGTATTGGAATCGGAGGTGTATAAATGGTACATTTGGGCTAAAAGGTTGTGCGTAAGACGTACCTTCTCTGTCTATTGATTTTGTGGATGCCGTGAACCATGTGAAGCTTTCAGTGACAGTGTCCACAGAGGCATTGCCCTGGACCGATTACTATTGTTCTGTGGTCTGAGGTCATCGGAACCGATCTTTTTATCTTCTGCTAATGCTTGAACATGCTGCTGATTTTTTTTTGAGCATTGTGACTGATGGCTCTGAAGACATCTCACGAATTGGAGGCTCCCAACGATTACTAGCCAGATTGCTTCTCCAATTTATACTCATTTCGTTATAATTTATAATTCATTTGACTTTTTTTATCCTAAGTTTGACCGGGTCATCTTATTAAAAAAATATATAATTATTATTAATTTTTGCTATGATATCGTTTAACATATAATATACTTTAAATGTGTCATTGAATTTTTCATTTTTTTCTCAAAAAAATAGGACGCGTCGATGATAAAAAAAAGTCAACGAATTCTAATTTGAGATGGACGAAGTATAAAAACATCTCCAACAACATGACCCGCTTTAAAAATGTCTATATTTTTATAGAATTTAGGGCACCAACAAAACATCCCGCTTCAACAGTAAAGCCTCAAATCTAGATTAAATGATAGCTCACTACGATGTAGTATATTTGAGGCACTTAAGAGTATGCCTTATAATTTTTTTGATCAAATTTTATGAAATGAGGCAGTGTTGGACTAGTTTTTTCTACGTAGAGCCTTATATTTTAATTTAAGCCACCAGTTTGAGGCATTGTTGAAGATGCTCTTATTTTGATGAGCTAGAACAAATTCTGGTCCATTCCCCATTCCTAGACAAACAAATGGGCCCTAAAAAGACATGTAGCTATCTTTATACATATCAACCTTCTTAAAGGATGTTTGATTTCTAGGGACTTATTTTTTCAGTCTCTTCATTTTATTATATTTTATATTTTAGTCGATAAATTGCCAAATACGGAAATTAAAATTATGTTTAAGTTTTTGTATTTGGCAATTGAGACAAAAATGGAATAAAATGATGGGACTAAAAATTAGTACCTAGAAACCAAACACCCCATAATTTGTGATGGGTAAGATAATGTAAGACCGTGTTTTTCGGCTATTACAAAGCTGAAGAAGTGGAATATGGAAAATAGTTTTTGTCAAGGTGCCATAAAATTCCTACCAAAATTACTCTAGCTAAGTTTTAGCAAAAAGTAATTAAGTTAACTCTTCATTCAAAATATTTCACATATGAAGTTATCTAAACCACAAAGTAAGGGCAAAATATAAAAGGAACAATTGTATAGTTGCCCCTGCTCACGATTCTAGCTCTGTTTTTACCTTGGTTTTTCAAACATTGCATCGTTCTCTTTTTTTTTTAAAAAAAACAAAACTTCCATTTGCCCCTATTTCATTATAAACACATACCAGTGTTAACTCAGCCTATAAAAAATGTTCATATCCTTTCACTATTGCCTCTCTTATTATCAACTGTTTACAAATTTACTCCCACTTTGATATAAAAGTTTAGAATATAAGTATAACATAAATGCAATCATAAATTTGTAAAATAATTATTTCAAATGTTTAGTTGGTAGATGAATCATTATTTCAAATGCAAGCATGAAATTTTCACCTTTGTTTCCTAGGTCTACCAGCAGCCCTCTGTAGTGGTAGAGGAATCATTTCAAACCCAACATCAACCTTTGGCCATCCAGACTTGTCACTCATTGGATTAATCTGAAACTGATACACCATCTTGAACCTCTCTACTAAATAGTAGTCATGCACAAAATCCTCAATGTTTAGTTGTCTAATGCGCTGTTTCACTGTCCCAAATAAGTATATAGCATGAGTACATGGTTTCCCTGACAACTCCTATTATCCACAACCACATTCTCTTTTACAGTAGAGCATAACGCCTCCACTCCAACCCTATTTCCCTTAAGCAAGACATGTACAAATATCAACCTATAAAATGCATTCTGAAGCACCATAGTTGCACACGTTACCTTTCATTAAAAAAAATCAAAAGTGGAATACTAAGTTTGCTAATTCATCTACTCAATGATGAGCCTCTGACAGAAACCACCAGGTGAAATAGTAGCCATTTTTCTAGTTGTTACACCTGGGCTAGTTGGAGATAGAGACGCCATCCTTCTAGTAGTTATCCCTGCACTTGAATGAGGCATTGGAGATGGTTCAACAACTGACGTGGATGCCTGAGCATCATATCTAGAGGCTTCAACAGCTTCATCTTCATGATTGCTTTTCCTATGAGGGACAAATTGAATTAATGAAAGAACACATTGCAACACATACAAGAAACAAAACTATCAAATTACCTTGGGTTTTTTCCTTTTTTGGACGATGTGGTGGAAGCTAATTCAGCTTGAGTTGCATTACAACCCTTCTCAACGTGTCCAAATTGAAAGCACCTTTTGCATTGATGTGGTCCTCGTTTTCCTGGCTCTCCACTAGCCTTGATCCTTTGCTTCCTAGGTATACCAGCAGCCCTCTGCAGTGGTAGAGGAATCATTTCAATCCCAACATCAACCTTTGGCCATCCAGACTTGTCACTCATTAGATTAATCTGAAACTGATACACCATCTTGAACCTCTCTACTGAATAGTAGTCATGCACAAAATCCTCAATGTTTAGTTGTCTCATGCGCTGTTTCACTGTCCCAAATAAGTATATAGCATGAGTCCATGGTTTCCCTGACAACTCCCATTATCCAGAACCACATTCTCTTTTGGCAAGGTCAACCCCATACCTCCAAGTCTTCCCTTCCTTTATTGTACCTGATATTTCAGCTGACATGGGACCACTTTTCTTGATATCATAGTGCAGCCCTCGGCTCTTCATGTTTAGCCTTCCTTAATGATTAGATTCTCACTATGATGTGTTGTGTGAGGCACAACACAATCATCTATCATAGTAAACTCATCTTCAGGAACACATTCAGTATCGAAGTCTATGTCTTTTTTTTTCTGCACCTCTATTGGATTTGCATCATGAAACACAGAATCTAAATTTTTGTAGTACATCCACTCTTCATCTATTCCAGTTGGCTCATCTCCATGAGGATCACATCCAACGGACATGAACAGTGCACGATTTGTTTCCTTCTTTGGCGAAGCCGACCGTTGAACCCTCGGTCCCCTTGGCACACCGGACACTGTCCGGTGCACACTGGACAGTCTGGTGCGGCCTAGTGACCGTTGCCTCTGGCCATGCATCCCCGTTAATTGCGCGCCGATCGCGCTGCCGACCGTTGGCTTGGACGTTGTTGGCTCACCGGACAGTCCGGTGCCCACCGGACACTCCGGTGAATTTTAGCATCAGCGTCCTCGGCGATTCCCGAGAGCAGCGAGTTTGTTGCTGAGCCAGCCTGGGCACCGTACATTGTCCGGTGCACCCGCAGCTGGTGCAGTACTCGTTTCAGCTGAACTCCTTTTGCTCTTTTTGGACTTGTCTTAATTGAGTTCCTGTCACTTTGCTTAACATTTGTTAGTTCTCACCAAGTGTGTTGTGCTTCCAATCATCAAAACAATATGGAAATGACCTAAGGGCATATTTTTCTTTCAATCACATCCAACAGTCATGAAGTGTTCCTTTTCGTCCTCTTCAACCATCAGTGGACCTGCAGTTGTTTCTCCATATTCTGCTACTTCTGCCCATTTAAATTCCCCAATTTGCATATCCTCAACAACATTCGTTGCACTAGGTATGTCCTCGACATCATGTTCACTGCAACAGGCATCTCATTCCCCTCACACCTGCTCACTATCATTAGGAACTTCACTAGTTGAGATGCCCTTAGTAAGTCAATAAGCTGACTATCTGAAGTTAAAAAGCATGTCAAATCAGAACCAGTTAGAACCCAGAAATTTGCCTTATGATTGTCGTTCCATGTAAAGTATGGAGTGATATCCTTTTCCAGATCAATGATGGCATACTCTTCTGAATCAACAACCCAGCTCACAATCCTACCTCGATCGTACACCTTTCTTTTTTCCATCTTTAAAGCTGAAGTATGCATTGACATTGACCTCAACTCTACAAGCATTCTTCGGATAGATCCTACAATGCAAGAACAAAACAAATAGACAGAAATGAGCAAACAATTTCAGGTCCTTCTGGTTCCCTTCACACAACCATATATTACCACATACAAATACTAGAAAAATAAGTACAAATCGGAGGAAGAATATAGAGGACCAGAGGAGATTACCTTTCAGGAACTTCGTCGACATCCATCCCTGCTCAAATCCCCACTGCCTTGTCTTGGCATTGCAAAATCCCCCAAAACTAGGTTTTAAATCAAGAAACCAGAGCACGAGAAGGAGAGTAACAAGAGGCAAAATGAGGGAAGGAAGCAGAGGTGTGCATCATGGAGAATAAAAGATAAAGAGCAGCTGCAACCTCCGAGGAAGCACGCCGCGGGCCGTCGCCTTCGTTTCCTGTGCGGCTGGTGCGTGCGTGTTTCCAGGATGCTTGCATGAGTGGGCTGGGTTTGAGGGTGTTTGGTTTCTAGGGATTAATCCCTCTATTTTATTTCATTTAGTCTCTAAATTGTTAAATACAGAAACTAAAACTTCTAAGAATTATTCCCTAGAAAACAAACACCCTCTTAGGCTACAGGTGTGTGTGCGCGTGAGTTTTTTTTTCTAAGTTTCCGTATTTGACAATGTAGAGTCTAAAATAAAATAAAATAAAATAAAGAGACTAAAAATTATTTTCTAGAAAACAAAACACCCCTTAGGCCTAACGTGTGTGCGCGCGGAGTTTTTCTATTTTTAATTGATTTTATTATATTTTCATCAGATCAAACGTTGATTTAACGTGGATGGTAGAAATCTATAACGGAGCAACTTTTCAATGCTACTAATATATAGTTTAATATTTTGGTGGTATTTTTTCTATATTGTAGATCTTTTAATGTTATAGATCCATTTTTTTTGTAAAAATAAAGATAAAGTTATGAGCAGAGCAACCATGTAAATATCTCTTAATATTTTGATAATCGTTCTTACAAGTGTGCTCTTACTCCTATTTTACCCTGCATCCGTCACTACTAGGTAGACTGGGAGACGTGCCCAACTACCCCTGAGCAAGTGCCACCCTGCAAATGGCTGGACAACAAGAACCAATCGGTCGACTATTCCATCAGTACAACCAGCAGTCGTAGATAGACGCCTTGAAACAAAAGACTACCCGAGAGGGCCAGACAATGAAAAGCAGAAACGATCGCGCACGCACGGCAGCAGGATCGGCACACGAAAAACGCAGTTGCATCGTGGCATGCATTTGGAAATATCGTAATCAAAATAAACCAGCCGCCGCCCTCGTGCGGGCCTGCGCTTGCCTTGGCCTCGTCAAAAGCAAGGCCGCCCCACTCTAGGCTCACCTGATTCCTTCCGCCTTGTCAGCGCAGCGATCCAGACCCACCCGAGCCAACAACCCATGGCCGCCGCGACGCCGCGTCTCCTGCTCGCGGTCGCGGGCCTCACCCTCGCCGTCCTCGCCGCCGCGGTCTCGCCGTCTCTGGCGGCGGGGCCGCCGGTGCTGCAGGACCCGGCGGAGCTCCTGCGCCTTGCCAAGGAGCCGGCCTTCGCGGACTGGATGGTCGGGGTGCGGCGGCGGATCCACGAGAACCCGGAGCTGGGATACGAGGAGTTCCAGACCAGCGAGCTCGTGCGCCGGGAGCTCCACGCCATGGGGATCCCCTACAGGCACCCCTTCGCCGTCACCGGCGTGGTAGCAACAGTCGGCACCGGCGGTCCGCCCTTCGTTGCTCTGCGGGCGGACATGGACGCGCTGCCCTTGCAGGTCTGTAACTGTAACCGCCTTCCTTTTTTTCTCCTCTGCTTCTTGATTTCGCTGCGGATTCTGGAAAAGAAATTATTGCTTGCTTTTTTCTAAGGATAAAGGCAAATGTCTCTGCTCTGGTTATCGAATCCGTTTCTGTTTCAACCGCGAGCTTGGAACTTGGATTATTTAAAACGAACTGCGTACTTCTAGTGGCCACAAAACTAAATTTGACTAGTCAAAGGGAAGAGGAACGCCAGGGATTCAAAGAACTCGTGCTCACCGGAAGGCTAAAACTTGTTCACTGGTTATTCTTTTTAGAATTCATTATCCATTAAAATTTGTTGTGGCGCAATACAAAGTAAGGACTAGTGACCATCGAGGCCAGCACGTGCCATATGGAAATGATCAATTGAAGTATCGAGTATGCATGTATATAGTTCATTCATGGCAGAATGGCAGATGTGAGATGTCCTAGTAACCGGTAAGAAAGGGAGGAATAGGTCTGCACCTGCTACGCATGGGAGTATGTGTATCTGTAACAGTCGTGTGGTTCGTTTAAAGAAAAAGTCTTGTGAGACTTCGGTCATGTCCCAGGTGGTGATTGACATGGCAAATATGTGATTTCTGTGTATGGCATAATTATTGGGTTCTTGAACCTGATTGATATGGTTAAAATTTATTGCACGCATGTGCTGGTTTCTTCTCTTGGTCAATGTGAAAATATCCTAATTCGCTTTTGTTTTACTAGCTCTCGAAGACCCCGCTATTGATGTGTTTTAGATGTATTTTTCTGGTGACATAGTTCCATGTTTCGTGCAGTGGGATTGATTATATGTTAGGTTGCTTCTGGATGTACTGATCTCCAAATTTAAATATTATTGCGGGATCAATTTTCAATTATTTTTTCTTGATAATTTAATTGTAGTAAACTATATCTGCTCAAAGAAGTATGATTATCTTGTACTTGTCCACCAGTTAAAATTGATGTCCTGTTTTACAGGAAAGTGTGGAGTGGGAACACAAGAGCAAAGTCCCTGGGAAGATGCATGGATGTGGACATGATGCACATGTTGCTATGCTGTTGGGATCTGCTAAGATTCTTCAGGAGCATCGTGATGAGTTGAAGGTTAGTTACAGTATTTTTCTTATATAAAGCAATGGGAATTTCTCACTGTATAATGAAAAGTTTTGAAATAATTGAAATCCTCTCTTCAAACTTTGAGTGAGATATCTGAATAAATTTAAATATGATAAATCATTGATTGTTGGAGTATTGAGTATTAGCAAGGGTCAGTTGGATGTCCAATCCTTCATTTTGGCAAACATGGATGTCTATTTGATTTGATGTATTGTTTTTTTGGTCGTATATATACATTTTGATGGTTTACCTAGCACCTGTTCTGTATTTGTTGCAATGATAAGAGAGTTTTGTTGATTAAACAATGATAGAAGAGCCTTAGAAAATTATATAAGATGTCTAACATTTGTATATTTATATCCTTTCCTTGCTTTAATTGCATTAAACTACATGTTCCCAATCCTTTGTAGCTTTGAGCAAATGATAAAGATGAAAACTCTGTATTTTTGGAGTTCTTATTTGTTTGAAAAGAAATATCTAATCTAGTAGTTATTACCCAATTTTACTTTTTAATTTCTTGACCCCAAGACTACTGAGTATATCATAATATTATTTATTGGTAGCTTCCTTATATTTTGTATAGGTTAAATGGATGCTATGTTATCTAAGGAAGTCATTTCTTACTCAATTACCGAGTAAGAGATAGCTTCAGTTGGAATGGAAGCCCTAACCCTAATCAGGGTTGGGTGTAGTATTAATAGACTTAGGTAATTGGGCCTGGCCCATTACAAAGGGTTGAGATAGTAATTACATGGGGAAGACCCCAAACCCTAGACAGGTAATCTAACACCCCCCGCAGTCACAACTCTATCCTGTACAGATGTTGAGACTGGATCGAAAGTCTGAAAAGACACTCGACGGTAACCCCTTGGTGAAGATGTCGGCGAATTGCAGCGTGGTGGGGACGCTGAGAACCCGAACGTCACCGGCAGCGACACGCTCGCGGACGAAGTGCAGGTCGATCTCCACATGTTTCGTGCGCTGATGCTGCACGGGGTTGGTGGAGAGGTAGACTGCGCTGACGTTGTCGCAGTAGACGAGGGTGGCGCGCTGGAGGGGACTGTGGAGCTCGTGGAGGAGCTGGCGCAGCCAGGAGGCCTCTGCCACGCCGTTGGCCACGGCACGGTACTCGGCCTCAGCGCTGGAGCGAGAGACGACGGGCTGACGCTTGGCGGCCCAAGAGACGAGGTTGGCGCCCAGGAACACGGCGTAACCTGAGGTGGACCGATGCGTGTCGGGACAGCCAGCCCAGTCAGCGTCGGTGTAGACCACGAGCTCCGACGCCGGGGATGGTCGGAGAAGGAGGCCGTAGTCGAGGGAGCCGCGGAGGTAGCGCAGAATTCGCTTGAGCGCGGTGAGATGGGGCTCCCGCGGAGTGTGCATATGCAGGCACACCTGCTGGACGGCGTATGCGATGTCGGGCCTGGAGAAGGTGAGGTACTGGAGCGCGCCGGTCAGGCTCCGGTAGGACGTCGCATCGGCGACCGGAGGCCCGTCGTCCTCAGAGAGCTTCGCCTGAGTGTCGACAGGCGTGGAGCAGGGCTTGCAGTCAGACATGCCAGCCCGCTCCAGGATGTCGATGGCGTACTGGCGCTGGTGGAGGAAGAGACCCTGGGGCCGGCGCTCGGCGGTGATGCCGAGGAAGTGGTGTAGGGGCCCCAGGTCCTTCATCGCGAACTCCCGCTGAAGGGCGACGATCGTGCGGTGAAGAAGGTCGGCGGTGGATGCCGTGAGCACAATGTCGTCGACGTAGAGCAGGAGGTAGACGGTGTCGTTGCCACGCCGGTAGATGAACAGGGACGTGTCCGACTTGGCCTCAACGAAGCCGATGGAGGCCAGGTAGGAGGCGAAGCGACTGTACCATGCCCGTGGCGCCTGCTTGAGGCCGTACAGGGACCGGTTCAGCCGGCAGACCAGATCCGGACGGTCAGCGTCGACGAAGCCGGTGGGCTGGCTGCAGTAGACAGTCTCCGACAGAGTGCCATGGAGGAAGGCATTCTTGACATCGAGCTGATGGATCGCCCAGTCGCGGGAGAGGGCGAGGGAGAGGACGGCGCGAACAGTGGCGAACTTGACGACGGGGCTGAAGGTCTCGTCGTAGTCCACTCCGGGGCGCTGTGTGAAGCCCCGAAGGACCCAACGGGCCTTGTAGCGGTCGAGGGAGCCATCCGAGGTCAGCTTGTGGCGAAAGAGCCACTTGCCGGTGACCACGTTGGTGCCTGGTGGACACGGCACCAGGTCCCAGGTGTGGTTGGCCAAGAGGGCCGCGTACTCCTCCTCCATAGCCCGACGCCAATGTGGGTCAGCGAGGGCAGTGCGAACGGAGGAGGGCACCGGGGAAGCGTTGGGGGGGGGTGCTGGACGTAGTAGCTGCCAGGATCAGCCGGTCGACGGGGCGGAGAACGCCAGCAGCGCGCCGAGTCACCATCGGGTGGACGTGCCCAGGGTCGCGGTGGATGGCGACCGGGTGGTAAACGGACGACTCGGAGTGAACCGCCGGAACGTCGGGAGCGGCTGGTGGGGCCGGCTCGCGGCGGTGATAGACGACGGCGGGGTCAGCGAATCGGGCCGCGCTCGTCGACGGGCCCGAGTCGGGGGGCGCCGAGGTAGTGGCGTTGCCGCGGCGATGGTAGACGCGGGCGGGGTTGGCGAATCGAGCCAGAGTCGACGGGGCCGCGCGTGGCGCAGGCGGGGTCGACGGGGCCGCGCGTGGCGCAGGCAGGATCGACGGGGCCGCACGTGGCGCAGGCGGGGTCGACGGGGCCGCGCGTGGCGCAGGCAGGATCGACGGGGCCGCGCGTGGCGCAGGCGGGGTCGATGGGGCCGCGCGTGGCACAGGCATGAGCGACGTGGCCGCGCGTGGCGCGGGCGGGGTCGACGGCGCCGCGCGTGGCGTGGAAATGGGCGCGAGCTGTGGCGTCGTGGCTGTACGAGGAGCAGGTAACGGCGCAAGACGGGGCGCCGGGGGTGGGGGGGGAACCGGGTCGGACTCGAGGAGGGAGTCAAGATCGGTGGGTGGGGTGGAGCCTGCAAGGGGAAACGCATCTTCGTCGAAGACGACGTGACGAGAGATGATGATGCGGTGGGAGGTGAGGTCCAGGCACCGATACCCCTTGTGGTCAAGGGAGTAGCCGAGGAAGAGGCAGCGAGTGGAGCGAGGGGAAAGCTTGTTAGGGGCGGTAGCGGAAATGTTAGGGTAGCAGGCACAGCCGAACACGCGCAGGTGGTCGTAGGAAGGGGCTGTGCCGTACAAGGCGAAGTGAGGTGTAGGGTGGCTCACCGCCTTCGAGGGAAGACGGTTGAGGAGATGCGTGGTGGTATGAAGGGCCTCTGCCCAGTAAGTGGCAGGGAGAGACGCCTGAAAGAGGAGGCAGCGGATCATGTTGGTGGTGGTGCGAATCATGCGCTCGGCCCGACCGTTCTGAGCAGAGGTGTAGGGACACGAGAGACGCAACTGGACGCCGTGAGTGAGGAAGAAAGAGCGGGAGGCGTTGTTGTCGAACTCGCGGCCATTGTCGCACTGCAGGGCACGGACCGGGCGCCGGAACTGGGTGGATACCCAGGCGAAAAAGTGAGTGAGGGTGGTAAACGTGTCGGACTTCAGCCGAAGGGGGAAAGTCCAAAGGAAATGGGAGTAGTCATCCAGAATGACCAGGTAGTATTTGTAGCCGGAGAGGCTAAGGACAGGAGATGTCCAGAGATCACAGTGGACAAGATCAAAGGCCTGAACAGCCCTGGACGTGGAAGTAGAAAAAGGAAGACGGGAGTGACGGCCGAGCTGACAAGCATGACAGAGGCGCTCAGAAGAGCCCCGAGTATATGATATGTCGGAGTGGCCGGAAAGCTGGGACATGACGTCAGGTCCAGGGTGCCCGAGGCGACGGTGCCAAATGGCGGAGGAGGTGGTGGTAGTAGCAAGAGCATGTGATGTGGTGGTAGTAGTAAGTACAGGAGATGAGACTACTCTGGTGTGGGGAGTGGAGGGCAAGTGAAGAGAATAGAGGGGGCCGGAGCTGTCACAGCGGGCGAGCACAGCATGTGTGGGAAGGTGGCGTATGGTGAGGCCCCAGGGGTCGAACTCCATAGAGCACTGGTTGTCACTAGTGAAGCGACGAACCGAGAGGAGGGGATGAGTTAGTCCGGGAGCAACAAGGACGTCGTTAAGGCAGAATGGTCCTGGGAGAGCCGATGTACCTACTGAGGTGACCGGGAGGGTGGAACCGTTGCCGACGACGATGGAGGTAGGATGTGAGGGGTGGGGTGGATGAGAGTGGAGTAACGAACTAGTGGTGGGGGTAGTGTGGAAGGAGGCCCCGGAGTCAACCACCCAATCGGTGGTGGTTCGGGGAGGTGGTGGTGGCGAAGGTACGGTGTGAGCGGAGAGGGCCAAAGAAGGTGCCCCGATAGAGGCACTAGGAAGGGAGGGAGATGACACGGGCTCAACCGCTAGGGAGGCGATCGCAGTACGTGGAAAGACAAGCGGACCAGGGACGTGACGGCCCGCCTGAGGGTGGACCTCGACGCAGTCCCGAAGAATAGGGTTCCAGACTGAATCGAAGGACACGAACGTGCCCCGGATGAGCTGGCCGTCGTGGAGGAGGACACGCATAGTCACGAGAGCGGCGGGCGAGGTAAAGCTCATGTATGGCGGGGGTGACGCCATGGATCCGATGTGGGAGGAGATAACACTGGTAGGAGAAGCGCAGCTGCGCGAGTAGTGATGGGGGTCGTCAAGAAGGGCGCGCGCAGCCGCTAGGATCGGGTCGGGCGGCGAGGCAGGGAGCCGCGGCGGGGAGCGCACGCGGCAGGGAGAAGGGCGGCTGGGGACCAGCGGTCGACGGAGGAAACCGGCAGAGAGGGCGCGCACGCCGGGGTTGGAGGAAGAAGGCGAGGCCAGGAGCAGCGCGGCCAAGCAGAGGAGGTGCGACGTGCGAGCCACGGGGTCCGGTGCAGGGCGCCTGGGCGCGGCTCAGGACACGGCTGGACGCGCGGATCCGGACGTCCTGGGCGACGCGACACGACGAGGCAGAGAGGGCGCGGTTGGCAGGCCGCAGGGCACCGGGGTCGCGGTGGGGAAGGGGCGCGCTCGGCGGGCGGGGACGGCTGGCGGCCAAGCGCACGGGCGCGGCGCGAGCGACGTTTCAGCCGCCGGGACAGCACGAGCACAGGGGCGCCGGGCCTGGGCTACGCGCGGTCAGTGTCGCGACGGGCGCTCGGTCGCGGTCCTCGACCTGGCGCGTCGGGGCGTGACGCGCGACGAGCAGGAGGCGGCGGCCGGCTAGCAGAGGTGCAGAGCGCGGCGGCTGCAGGAGCTCCTGGCGGGCGCAGCCGGGGAGGGTGGAGCCGCGCGTCGCCGGTGGGAGAGCCGGGCGGAGGCGGCTGCTGGGAGGCCGGCGGCTGTGGGGAAGCAGCCCGGCGGCTGTGGGTGGGAGGGAAGAGAAACTGGCTCTGGTACCAAGTTGGAATGGAAGCCCTAACCCTAATCAGGGTTGGGTGTAGTATTAATAGACTTAGGTAATTGGGCCTGGCCCATTACAAAGGGTTGAGATAGTAATTACATGGGGAAGACCCCAAACCCTAGACAGGTAATCTAACAGCTTCTTTTAGTCTAAGGAAGTCATTTTTTTGTCACAGGTGTAGATCTATGAAATGCGATACTGCTATTTCTCTGCCTTTTTATTGGTTACAGTAGATGCTTTTGGTCAATTGCTTATGTTTCTGTTTGTAGGAAAATCATGCATCCACATTTAGTCACACAATATTAATTAAGTAATTATGTTTAGGCAGCACATTACTAATCCTAGAAGTCCACATTGAGCAATCTTCTTAATAAACCGTTTAGTTTTTTTGAACGATGATTAAATCACTTAGTTCAGTTTCGCCCATATCAGTTATATGAACTGTCTTGTGATCTTTGAATTTTTATCACCCTATGAATTTCTATGGTTATGAATATATTTTCTTTATCAATGTAGGGTACAGTAGTTCTTGTCTTCCAACCAGCTGAGGAAGGTGGCGGTGGGGCCAAGAAAATGATAGAAGACAGAGCTGTGGAAAACATAGATGCCATTTTTGGGCTTCATATAGCTGACTCTGTGCCTATTGGTGTGCTGGCATCCAGGCCAGGGCCTATTATGGCTGGGAGTGGATTCTTTGAGGCCGTAATAAGTGGAAAGGGAGGACATGCTGCACTTCCTCATCACACTATAGATCCGATATTGGCTGCCTCAAATGTTATTGTGAGCCTTCAGCAACTTGTTTCTCGAGAAGCTGATCCCTTGGACTCACAGGTACCGTCCCTATCCTTGGATGACTTAATTTTTTGTTATATGCAATAAATTGCCAAGCATGGAACCATTTTGTTGATTGGCATTATCTATATCTATCTATCTATATGATCTACATAGCTCCCTTTATTGGAACTTCTGCCCTGTTGGTCTAAATTACAGAACCAGAGCAGAACAAACAAGGTAGAATTATTCTTCCATGTGTTGCGAGATCTATATGAAATTTGTCAAGGTCTTGTTGAACTTTTAATCATTGTCCTAACATGGAAACTACCAAGGAGGACGGCCCTAATTTACCTGGACTTGTTATACCTAGGCAGCACAGAGTATTTCTTACACATTGCTGTATACTATTCAGAACTTAAGCTTTAAGCTCTTAAATTGTTCAATATAGAAATTGTAGTTTCATATGCAAAAATGATTTTGCATAACAAGAATTATATGATTCTTTTATTCAGTACATTACTCCTAGGTTCCCATCATTTTGTTAAGTGCACTGACTGTTGTATTTTTGTTATGTTGAACCTTAGGCAATTTATCCTTATTTACACTCCAGTAGTCCACTTTATGTTTTTTTTTATTTGGATCCATTCTGTGTTGTGCAGGTTGTGACAGTTGGAAAGTTTCAAGGAGGTGGAGCCTTCAATGTGATCCCTGATTCGGTAACTATAGGTGGCACCTTCCGAGCCTTTCTGAAAGAGAGTTTTAATCAATTGAAGCAGCGGATTGAAGAGGTAAGGAACTTTGTGTTACTCATTCAGTAGTCAATTCTTAATTATTTTCTGTGATTAGGTTCTCTTAGACAAAAATAAAGGACTCAAAACTGCATTCGATATATGGCTACTTGAAGTTGCTAGATAATCTGTCACTATGCCTAACTACAGAAGTAAGTTTAAATAGATCGATCTGCATATTTCATCTATAGCTTTAGAGACACGTGCTTGCAAGTGGCCTATAGCTTTAGAGAAGTGGGTACTTGTAAGTGGCATGTCATCCTCTGTGCTGTCACCTAATTTAATAAATATATACTACGACCAATGCTACCGTAAACAAATAAGCTGGTGCATGTCTAGATTTTGGTGCATTCCCTTATTCCGCATTTTGCTAGATTGTAGTGCTGTTATAAGACAAGAGCAGTTCCTGGCGCTTGTTCTCATGAATAAGCTCAATTTTTTGGAAATTCTATGGATACAGACCCACATGTAAATTGTTGTTTGAGTACACATAATAGATTTCTTTTTATTTCAGATTTTCCTTTCAATGAAAATTACAGCTGTAGCTGTAGGCTTGTAGCTTTCACCTTGGTAATGGTTTTATTGCACCTAAAAGCAAGTTTCCTGATTGTTATTATGGGTCGTTAGATTTGTAGATGAAAGTATCTGGGTCAGAACTCTTGACAGTCACCTACTCACCTGCCCTGAGTTCCCAGCTATATTCTTCTCTGAAGTCACGCAATTTTTTAGTTTCAGTGTGGACTGTCGTGCAGAGGAGACTGCGAGTGGACCTCAGTAAGCTACTCTGTTTCTCATGTCTCAGGTGATTGTGTCTCAAGCTAGCGTGCAGCGCTGCAGCGCTGCCGTGGACTTCCTCAGCAAGGACCGTCCTTTCTTCCCGCCGACCATCAACAGCCCCGAGCTCCACGACTTCTTCGTGAACGTGGCCGGCGAGATGGTCGGCTCGAGGAACGTGAGGGACAGGCAGCCGCTGATGGGCGCCGAGGACTTCGCGTTCTACGCCGAGGCGGTCCCTTCCACCTACTACTACTTCGTGGGCATGTACAACGAGACGCGCGGGCCGCAGGCGCCCCACCACTCCCCCTACTTCACCATCAACGAAGACGCCCTTCCCTACGGCGCGGCCGGGCAGGCGGCGCTGGCAGCTCGCTACCTACTCGAGCGTCAGCAGCCTGCTGCCGCCACCGCTGATAAGGCAGAAACCCATGATGAGCTGTAGATAGTACATGATGTTTGCGTCCCTGTCCCTGTGTTGATGGAATTAGATTGAGCAATAATTTCTTCGCCAAGTTTATTCAGCGGCTGTACATATCCTGGTATCTCCATGCTTTGGTAATGATCGGTTGGGATCAGTCAGCAAATAGTCTGAGAAACATGCTTTAGTCTGAGAAACATGATTCCATCCCTTGATCAACGTCGCAGTAACTATCTTCTGCTGATTCCAAATTACTGCATTGCTGCTCACGATCCCTCCTGGCCCGGCCCGGCCCGCCACCTGTGTGCACGAGCACGATGCTGAACACAGGATGGCACAATGGCAGCGGGGGCACTCCTGCTCTCCAACTTGGACGGTGCTGGACATTGCCCAATTGTTAAATGGGCGATGATAAATTTAAATATATATATATATATATATATAATATACATCAAGTATTATATGAACTTATTAATTATTTAAAACAAATTTAGTTTGAAAAGGAAGGAGTACCTTTTATTCTCTCCATACACTTGAGTTCATTCACTTCCTAACAATTACCAAATTAGAATCTGGAACTTTGAGGATTGCTTCATAAATTATCTAAAGGCTTCGATTATTGATACTCTGATGACATGTTGTATGTAAAAAGAAATTGTATATTGTCTTCCCTGCCTTTCGTATATTTTGTAGACAATATTCCAGGCTTTCTTTGGATAAGGCTCTTCAATGTAAGCTTTGTGACGTACAATAGATATTATCGCCAAGAGCTTTAAAGAAACAAGCGAAGTTTACATGTTAAATGCAGCCATGTGCTGTAAAGTCTATTAAGGATGTTATTGGATTGAGTTGTGGCTTTTGAGAAAAAAAAAGAGTTAGGCCCTGTTTGGGAACAAAGTTTTTGAAAACCACAGTTTTTGAAATACTACAGTATATTTTAGTCATGACAATACCACAATTTTGGAAACTGAGGTCCAGATCTAAGTTTAGAATACCTTAAAACAATTATAGTATTTGCAATACTTCAGTTTTGAAAACAGAGATTTTAGCTAGCTTTCCAAACATCATTATGTATATAATACTGCAGTATTTGAGAATACTGCAGTATTCTTCTAAAACTGTGAAAAAACTTCACTCCCAAACACCCCCTTATAGGCTACAAAAAAAGTTACTTTGAGATATAAGTTGTGAAAATATTAATGACCCATTTGGTAGGACTCATATTCCTTTGAAAACAGTTCCAGCTCATTTGGAACTGCCAAAGACGGAGTTGCCCAAAGAGCCATGTCAAAGGGGTCCTAAAAGTCGTTTAGCTGAACAGGTTTAGGCCTCATTTGGAACAAAGGAAAAGTGAAGAAAATTTGAAGGATTGAAATCCTATATAAAATTTTCGGTCCTTTGAAACAAAGGATTGAATTCTTACAAAATCCTATAAAATTTCTATGAAATGGACCATTGTAGTGAGAATTTGGAGGATTTCTAGAAATTTCCTATGGAATTGCAAGTGTCATGCAACTATAATTCTACACTTTTCTTGTCCCTATGCTTGAAAAATGCTGCATTCTAAAGTAGCCATTAGCTTTTGAAAAAAATCTTGTAAATGGACAATATATGTCATCCACATTTCTCACTACTCAAATATTTCCCTCTCTCACTCATAAGTGAACCTTGCTCGTCAGCTCCTCCTCCTTCATTATGTAGAGTGTAGACAGTGTAGGTCACGCCGAGAGATGGCAATAGATGAAGACCCGCTGGATTTTGCTATTCCAGACCCGACCCCGTTAGACTAATAAATACTTCTCGCTCCAATACACATACCCGTACATGGCTACAATTCCATATCCATAACCGGACCCGCCAGGTATTCTATATCCGAAGGGTACCTGTACCCTCTAGAGTGGTGGAGCTACACTTGTTTGCCCGACTTTATTTTTTGTCAAATGGTGAGCATCGAGCAGCAACGTCCGACCTTCCGTCTTCCATCTTCCAAGTGCGAGCGTGACACGTGCCTTTATGTGACTTGGTCGCTTGAATTACGCATTAGCGAAGAGTGGCATCACAAAAGCTTGGAGTTTTGGATTTGCTTTACTATTTTGATCGATTGTCTATCTACTGCTGTCATGTGTCCTAAGGCCTATGTAGTTGTGCTCAGGAGTCAGGAGCCCAAGACAAATCATTGAGCTAGAATAAAATTTTAGAAAATAATATTTCGGTATTTTGTACCATGGATACACGGGTACAAATTTAATTAGTACGTACATGTACCCGTTCTATCATTGGGTCATCTTTTCTTCTCCTTAACCGATTCATAGGTATAAAATTACGAGCCGTCTTTAGTCGTGCCGGTACCAATCGTACCATTTATGTCACACCAAAGCTGGCTACATGGGGGCTATTCACGCCGCCACTCAGGTAGGCCACGCCGCTATCGTGGATGGAAAGTAGTCTTGTGTACGGGAAAAGTAAAAAAAAAGAAGCTACTATTTTTCATAACCAATGACATGTGAGTAATTTCCATGAATAGTTAAAAGTCAAAGGTAGGTGAAAATAGGGATAAATGTGCTTTTAAATTTGTATTAGTTCTGGTCGTGACTTTTGTCAAGAGACAACTATTTTTTATTGATTTTTAGCTTTTATAAAAACCAAAGCATGTTGAAAAGCTAAACCAAAAAGCCCGAAGAATCCTTCTTAAACAAGAAACTGAACTGTGCACATTATTTTGGTGCCTAGTTCATCGACACTTGGTATGATTTGTTGTTTGGACTACGTTCACAAAATACATCTCTATTTGTAGATGACATATCCTATGACTTAATATTTGTCTTTTTAGATTATAATCTGTCTAGATTATATAATCTAACTTATTCTAAATTAAGAGCCAGTTTAATAACCATATTTTTTTCAAAGGATTTTCATTTTCTTAAGAGAAATTAGTTCATTTTTCCTTGGAAAAAATGGAATCCCTTGTTCCCAAACTAGTCTAAGAGGTTGTTTGTTTGGTATTATAATTTACATAGATTATATAATTCAATTTATTTTGAATTAAGAGTTAGTTTAAAATAAGTTAGATTCTATAATTTGGGAAGATTATAAATTCCAAATAAATATATTCTAAGTTAGTTTAAAATAAGTTAGATTATATAATCTAGACAAATTATAATTCAAAAAAACATGCCCTAAAATATAGGTTTACCGAAAATACACGGAGTGACGATTTTTTTTAAGTTTTTGAGGTATGCTTGCATCACTCATTCAGGTTCATGAGTTGGAACTTTAGCATAAAAAAATCCTAGATCAGAGCTGGATATAATGAGAGCGCTTCGATAATTCATGTACAAACTAGCTCCACCAAACCAAACAAGCATGTACTGTACACGATAAAAAACGTAGAATACCGCGGCAGCCGGCAGAGAGTAGGCAAGCAAAGATGGTGCGCCACCTGTTATCCAAAGGCGTCCAGTCCATCTCCTCCCCACCCGCGCACCAGCACCACAGCAGCCAGCGAGGCCGCCAGAGGAAGCCACCAAACCAGCCAAGTTGCGGCCTCAGCCCAACTGGTACCGTGCCGTGCCGTCTCCTCTCCTCTCTCCTCTCTCATCCCCAGGTCTCAGCCCACCTAGCAATGTTCTCCTCCTCCCCTTCCACATGACCAGCGCCGCGCCGCGCAGCGCAGCCATCCTTGTTCTGTCCCGGGTACGCCGCCACACACATCGCTTCAAGCGCTTCCCTCCGTCCCTCCTCTTTGTGGATTGGAATCGACGCCTGAAAGTGGATGACGATGGCGGGTTCTTGCGCCGCGCCGCCCGTTGCCTGTCTTCCCTCGTTGAGGACGCTGCCGCCAACTCACGTCAGACTTAGCGGCTTCTTGCCCTGTTCCGCGGCCGCGCGGTGTCGCGGCGCCGCCGTGCTGGGATGCGCTCTGGGGGCCAAGAGGCAGACGCCGGGTGTTCTGAACCGGGTACTTGCTTCCTACAGATAAACTTGATTTGTTGTTTGGTCTGCATGATTCGTGGGTTGGACTAGAACCTTTTCTTTTTCTGGCTTTGTTGTTAAACTGTTTCAGTGTTTCTCGATTGCATTGCTACTGTGATGACAATTTTGTCATGTTTATTATTACACCTTCAGAGATCATTCAATAGATGACAGACTATATGGTCACAAATTGAGTATGTATCGGTATCGGTTGTTATCGTAATTCCATGTGTGCCAAAGGATTTAACAGTTATTCTTGTTTTTTCAAGTCCAACCTACACGCATGCTGAATATCAGCAATGTGCAATAACCAAGATTTGTAGTCACATCAAATTGCCATATCTGTCTGCGTCACCGAATTTCCAGTGTTCACACAAAATTCTTATCGTAAAAGCAGTCAAATTTTGATTTGTTTTTTTTTTTTTTTGCGATCAATGGTAATGGTTAGTCCTACTTGTGTTGCTGGTATCTGCTGCTTAGATCATGTGCCTAAAGTTTGGACAGTGCCAATTCACACCTTTCTTGCATGCGAGCTATGCCTGCTAAATCACATAGCAGCTTGGGATCAATACCGACATCAGTTGTTAGGGAACTTTCTGGCTGGAAATGATAAAAATAATACCATACAGAAAGTTAACCATTTTTCACATATATTATGTGGCTACTCTCATTGCATGTCAAAAGTGATCGTGCTATAGCTTTTCTCTAGCATGGCTCAAAAGGTGAACAATGTAGCTCCGAGGATAAAGTAGAGCTCCTGTTTGATTCTCCATTGGAATCATCCTGACCCCATTTATTCAGAATCCAATACTTGGGATTATTGTCAGGTTTGTTATTGTCTTTTATTCAATATTTTCGTAATGCCTCTGGAGAGTTGGGTTTAAAATGGATAGCACATGTATAAATCCACCTAATGAATTTTGGTTGTGCTTTAAATTTTTTTTATTCTCGAACAACGCTGGCTGCCTGCCATTTCATTAAGAAAGGAATAAAGGTACAACAAGAGGGGGTAGACCTCGCCTCAAGCCCTCAACCCAAAAGCAAGTGGTTACAACTCACTCCCTAAACAACACAAAACACGACCCTACCAGCTGCTCAGGCATGCAGCTAAGAAGCCCTGCCGAGCAGCTCCTGGAGCACCTTGTCTCCAGCCATAACCGAAAGCCTACTCTCAGCTTCTACCTCCTGACAGATTACCGACACACTGGGATCCCGACCATCGAACACACAAGCATTCCTATGTTTCCATAAAGACCATACTACCAAAATAGTTAGGGAATTGATCCCTTTCCTTTTCTCTTTAGGCACCCTTCTTACAGCTCTGCTCCACCACACTGAAAAACCAGTGGCGTCATGGTTAGGTGCCAAATCCACCAGACCAACACATAGCAGGATTCTTGTCCAAGTATCCCTGGAGAAAATACACTTCAACATAATATGCTGAATGGTCTCTTGCTCTTGATCACACAGGGGGCAAACACTATGATGTGGCAGCCCATGTTTAAGTAATCTCTCGGCAGTCCAGCACCTGTTCTTGATTGCCAGCTTAGGGGGGGCCCAAGACTTCCAAATCTGTTTCCAAGGTGGGAACTTAATAGATCTAATAAAGAAGGAATTGTAAGCAGACTTGGCTGAGTACTGCCCAGAATTGGAAAGCTTCCAAGTGTGCTGATCAGGCAGTGAGGGCTGCTAAATAATCCCATCCACCAAACCCCAAATCCGTAGATACTCCACTAACACCTGCACTGTGAGAGCTCCCCGGATATTAGAAATCCATCTTCTATTATTTAGAGCTTGCGAAACAGTGCGCTGCCCCCCTAGCCCTTTTAGGGATAAGCTGAATGAGATTAGGGGCTAGCTCAACAACTGTAGAACCATTAATCCACCGATCATCCCAGAATTTAGTATTCTCCCCATTCCCCACCTCTGTAACCACAGCCATAGCAAAAAGAGCATGTGCCATACGAGGCACATGAACCGGTAGCCCTTCCCAGGGCCGAGCATGATCAGTTTTCTGCAACCATAACCAGCGAGTACGTAATGCCCAGCCCATAAATTGGAGGTTGAGGATCCCAAGCCCTCCATACCGCAGCGGCCGATGTACCTTCTCCCAAGAGACAAGACAATTACCCCCATTAGCATTCTGACGACCGGTCCACAAGAAACCACGCTGAAGCTTATCAATAACTCTTATTCCCCGCTTAGGAATGTCCAAAGCCACCATAAGATGCATAGGAATGGCTGTAAGGACAGGACACACCACCACCAGTCGTCCGGCACGATTTAACAAAGAGGCCTTCCATTTTGGGAGATTGGCTGCTATCTTATCAATCAAAGGTAGCAGGTCAGATCTAGTTGGCTTCCTGAGAGTGAGAGATATCCCAAGATATTTACAAGGAAAATCCTTGATTTCACATTCCAATAACTCAGAAAGCAACAACAGATCATCAGAAGAACAATTGATAGGACAAATTGAACTTTTAGACAGATTGGTGTGGAGACCTGATGCATGCCCAAAAAATTTCATCATTTGAGATATGAGCAGAATGTCATTACGTGCTGGCCTGAGGAACATTATCACATCGTCTGCATAGAGAGATATCTGATGTTGCTTTAAATGGTTGCAGCTTCTCTTGTGCTATGGTGTTACTGTAGATACATTATTACTTGATAGCTAATTTTGAATAATTGGTATGGGTTCAACCTTTTTTAAAAAAATCTTTTATTTTCATATACTACAATATATTTGGTTTTCACTAATGATTTACTGCCAGGGCTGTTTTTATTGTGCTCCTATAGTTGCTCTGTGGATACATGCGAAGAGATGGGCATGAAGGAGATGTAAGCTGTCAAGGAAGGGATGGCACTGTTATGTTTGGACCAGACGATGATGGTGTAAAGATTCCTACTCAGGTAGAGACTCTTGTAAAGGGCACTGCAATGGTTGCTGAACCAGAATACAAGGCTAGCCCAGATCTAGATTACCTACAGGTACCTTTTTGTGATCATTTTATACCGAACTGATTTTCCTATTAAAAGTTAACTTTAGTGGTTTTTAAACCTTTTCAAGTTAGTATGATACAATCAGAATTTTGATAATGAATGCTACTTAGCATATATGAGCTTTATGAATTGATTTATCCTATGAACTGATCTCATTTATTTTGTGGTCATGCAGGAGCTGCTGGCTATTCAGCAGCAAGGACCTCGTGCAATAGGTTTCTTTGGAACCCGCAACATGGGATTTATGCATCAACAGCTTATTGAGATCCTCAGCTATGCTATGGTCATAACAGTATGTTCCTATGTGCTGTTGTCATCCATATGATCTCCCTGATTTATATGCCAGTGTGTTTTATATGATCTTATATCCTTCTAGCATTGTTAATAATGTTTGTGTATAATTTGCAGAAAAATCATATATTTACATCTGGTGCTTCTGGAACAAATGCAGCTGTTATCAGGGGTGCTCTAAGAGCTGAAAAACCAGAGCTGCTTACTGTAATTTTACCTCAAAGCCTAAAGAAGCAGCCTCCTGAAAGCCAAGAACTGTTGTCTAAAGTAAGAATTCCTGGTATTTCTATTCTGAAATGAAACTTCCTGACGTTTCTATTATGAATTGGTCATTTTCTAGTCTACTTAGTTCCAGACTTGTTGCTATACATAGGGCCCTATGCATGCAGTTTACCTTTTGTTCTATATATTTAGTATAAGCATTTAGTAATATCTGGGATTCTGGCTAGAATATAAAGATATGCAGCTCTCTTGTGCGTAAGAAAATAAAAGCCATATCATTAAGCATTCACTGTCATATGTGTTAATTCTAATAGCATGCCTTGCGAATTTAGTAGCATCCTGCCTATGCATTTTTTCCACATGATAAATTTGAAATGCTCCAATAACATTTTGTAATTTTTTTATAGGTACAAAACTTGATCGAGAAACCACAGCATGATCATTTGCCACTAATTGAGGCTAGCAGGTCTGTGAGCTACCTTTTCAAACTGCTCATAGTTTTCCTATCCCCTCTATTTTTGTCACCAGTGGTGTTGCAGTGTGGATATATACCTATTTGGTCCATGCGGTGTATCGTTTAGTAGCACCTCTTCTCAGAGAGCGCACAAGTGCAGGTGCTATGCATCCTTTGTTTTTGGACAAAACAGATTGCACTTTGTTTAACTCAAATAGATCATTGATGGTTCGGTACAATCCAGAACTTCATTACGCTGCACTGAACCAAACACTATGTTCTGCAGATTTTGCAGTAGTTTCTGGCTTTCTGCTTCCTCATTTACAGAACTATTGCATGAATAAAAGACACTGAATCAAAACCAGCAGGTGGACAGGTTGATGCCATGATTAATATTTGATAACTCTAGATTCGGGTCTGTCCAAGGGTAGATACTGTACTGTTAGCTTGACCAAGTGTTTTTTTGTTTAGTCAGTTGTATTTTAGAATACCAGCGTCTGCCTTTTTGCCAATTTGTTAGAGTGTATAGATATCTTGTACCTTTCCACCACCCCTTTCAGTTAGGGGTAAATTGATGGAGATTGAGGGCTGATTTATAGTAACCAGGCAATTGAAGGGGATCGGGAGAAATCCCCTTGCTATCCAAAATTGAATAGCCCAATGGATTCCTTCCAATTTTCTGGTCGCCAAACCAGCCCTAAAGGGGATTAAATCTCTTTTTATTCAAAATTGTATGAAAAGGATTAGATCCCCTCAATCCCCTCCAATTGAGATGCAACCGAACATGGCCTTAGCCGGCTCAAGGACATGGATTGAAAGAGGAGTCACATTTATTTTTATCTCTGTATTAATATGTATTGTGACTAGAATACCACCTTTATATCTAGTGGCAACTGTTGCAATCTTCAGGTTATGCAATATGGACATCATCTCCAAGGTCCAACAGGTGATCTGCTTCGCGTTCCATGACAGCAAGCTGCTGATGGAAACATGCCAGGAGGCCAAGAACCTTCGGAAGATCGTGACACTCTTCTACTTGGATTAGCTCCTTCGACAGGGATCTATTCTCCTTTTTTTTTGTTCGTGGCGTAGGCTAATGTTGGGGGGATAAAAAGCAAGCTGGACGGTTTAGTTAGTTTCGAAATATACTGGATAGGTGGTGGGATGACCTTCCATTGGAGGAGAAAGTCATTTTGTTTCGCCCATTGTTTTGATTTTTGTCACAAAGAAACCAATAATCTTGTCGATATGCCTAGTCGAAGGGATTATAATCTGGCTTTATTTGTTGTTGATCTCAGGCTTATAATTAGTTCGTGCTCCAGTTTTTCCACCTCTTTTATGTCTGTTTCCCGCTTTTGATTTGATGAGATGTAATCTTGATTGATAACTTAGGCCATGTTTGAATGCATTAGAGTCAATCCTGATAGTTCAGTTATTAGCTACTTTTAGTAAATTAGCTAATAGTTAGCTAGTTATTTGTTAGCTAGCTATTTTTAGAGCTAGTTTGAGAGCTAGAAAACCGGAGGGAATTGGAGAGACTATAATCTCCTTCTTATGGCTAGTTTGGGAACTCCATTTTCCCATTGGATTTCTATTTTCTCAAGTGAAAATGAACTAATTTCCTTTGGGAAAATGAGAATCCCTTGGTAAAATGTGGTTCCCAAATTAGCCCTTATTCAAAGAATAAGAAGGAGATTCTAGCTCCTCCAATCATCTCCGGTTTTGTGTCTTTCAAACTAGTCCTTAATATAGCTAATAATTAACTAGTTATTTGTTAGTTAGCTAGCTAATAGCTACTTCAGGGAGATCTGTAACTTTTTTGTTTTGAAATATTTTCATTTAATGTTATTTAATCGTCAAGAAAATAATATAAAATTTAGCAGTATATAATCATTACTAAAATATGTTACCAAATGAAGATACTTTATATATGAAACTTATAGGTCTCTATGGGATGTACAAATTCCTAGTTTTGAGTTTTATCACATGTGATTGACAAGATGGTTATGCCAGGTATCTCAAGAGTTTTTCTAAATTTCACTATCTATTTATTCATTTAGAGTGTCATTTACATAAAAATTACTTTCTATATATTTCCAATCTTTAATGGCTTTTTTATATCTTATTTGCACTTCATAGAGCCATTCATCTTATTTATCTTTCGCTAGCGAGAAATCCGTAATAGAAGATAGTTACGTTGAGATGATCATTTACATAAGCTATTGGAAGTTTTTTTTTCAAAAAAAAAACTTTAATCTTATTAAGTAGAAGGAATGTAGAGAGTACCTTGAAATTGCTCTAAGACACCTTGTGTAATTGTCAGTTTGGAACTGGATGAGACAGTTATAGCTTTAAGAAGCTAAAAATACATTTTAACATTTTAGGAATGTAGAGAACACCTCGAGATAACATTAAAAACTGTTAGTACATTTTTCTTAATATAATTTAAGATTTCTTATCTAATTAATAATTAGTATTTCTATTATTTTTTCTTCTTTTGCCTCTTATATTAATTATTGCCTACTAAACTTCTACTTAACTAACTTATTATGCTTTCTTTTCTGTTATCCCTCCGAATTGGTTGATCTCTAATATAATAGTTTTATATTTTATTTAGGGTGTGTTTGGTTTGGCTTTTGCCCCCTAAAAGCCAAAAGCCAAACCAAAGGACTGAATTTAGGAAGTAGTTTTTTTCTTTTTAAAAGTCGACTTTATCGCAGTGCAAAACTGAAAACACCCTTAGACCTGTTTTTAGTGCCTTTCGGATGAAACTGGGAAAAACATATATCGAACAACTTTTAACGGCTTTTAGTGGTTTTCACCAAATGGTTTTTAGTTTTTTAACAACACATAGCTCACAACAGTTTTTTTTCACAGTTTACAACAATTTTTTTCACAGTCACATCTCAACCAAACAGACCCTCAGGGTTAGTCTTTCGTTATCTTCTTTATTTATCTTGCTGCTCCTGCTTGTTACCGTGCTTCTTTTTTCTGATACAAGAATTGTATTCATCACATAAACGCTAGACGCAAGGCTAATTGATTTTATCCCTTTTTTTTCTCTGAGTTAATAGCTATAGTATTGTTTTTTTTTCTCTAGACACAAAATATTTGTTTGGCTGTTATGTATATCCAGTAGTGGCAGAACAACCCACGATCCGTGCTCAAAATCCTGCAAAATCCTGATCCCGTGTCTCGCCATCTCTATGTATTCCACGTACTAGTAGCCTAGTAGGCAAGGGGCTTTGCCAAGCACATGGTAGGCAAGGGGATCAATAGCGCAACGTCTTTTGGCACGTATATACTCGAGAAATTTGCCGAAGAATCTTGCACTTGGATCGCGATGCGGATGTTGATGGGTGGCGGGGGCGTGGACCAGTTGGTCACAACGAACCCAACCGCTGCCCATGTGCTGTCCTAACAGGTGGCCAACCGCCGTACAGGCATCTCCATTGCACACACAGGCACGGATACAGCGTGTGTGCGCTTGCTTTTTAGGCTTGAAGCTACAAGCTTCGTCCTCTCCTCACACGTTACGCACCGCACAAATTCCATTTCAAATCACTCATGCTATCTTTGCCTACGGACACGTGTTAGAGGATACCTTAGAAGACATCGCCGTGCCCTTCATGCCACAGTGGTCACTGCACCACCATCAACACTGGCTACATCACATATGTTGGCACCACATGGCACCACCACAATCGGCGGCGGCACCAACACTGGCATCTTCATTATTGGCACCGAAGTTGTCATGTTATGTGTGCAACTTTAGCCCGTACCAGTTGCCCGATGTTGAGTCGATGCTCTCAACACTGACTCCATCCTTGATGAGAGTGGTTCGCAACTCCTTCGCACCTTCGGCACCATACCATCGCCGATGAGGACATCACATATGTTAGATTCATTGTGCATGTTGATGTGCATCGATGTCAATTCAATGCTCGTAGCTCCGCCACCATGGGTGTGCACCAATGCCACTGATGTTGTTGCCAACCATCATTGAAAGGATCTAGATGCCCAAGGGAGGGGGTGAATTAGACTTCTCTAAAATTTCTTGCAAAAAATTAAACATATAATGAGCTCACTTCAGCTCTTGTGACTAGGAAGTGTTTCTATCTAACAATCAAAAGTTTTGTATCCTAGATTTCAATCATATATTAGCATGGCAATTCTAGCAATATAAATACTTGAAGGTGATTGCTCAAAGTAAAGTAAGAATTAGAAACACCTCGGTGTTTGCTTGAGGCTCTTCTTCGCCTCCGAGGACATCTTCAGTGGTTAATTTAATCAAAAAAAACTTTAAATGGATAAATTGGATGGGTCTAATTAGCCTCAAGGCGAGCAACTAGATGTTGGCCCTCCACTTAGCATTCATAGCGCCACAAGACATGTTCGGTGTGCACCAACTCTCTACACTGTACACATCCGATCTAATGGTTTCAAAAATTAGACATTATTGTACAAATATTTGATGCTCTATCTGATGCCTCACCAAATGTCTCGTGAGTGTACCACTCAAATATATAGTTTCAAAACCTCTCTGAGTACTCAAGTGAGTCTCATATACAAGTTATCTAGGTGTCATGTCTAGTGCACATAAGACACTTGTTTCAACTCTATTTCAAACATGGTAGTACACTATGTGATGCATGTTGGTGTTTCTTAGCCTATTAAATATAATATATGCAAGCAAATAGATAATGTTATAGCCTTTCAATCAAGAGTATTCCAGGGTATTGAAATCCACGATGAATGAGGAGTAAAGTAATTGTTAGTGTTTATTAGTATATTAGATATAATTCACAATTGCATAGATATACATTGTAGGCTTTCACATAAACAAATAGATAACATGTCTAGTAAAAGTTTATTAGTATACCAGATTGCGAATTGCAAAGTGAGCAGCGTAGGTTCATTACTTCAATTATACACTCAACTTTCTAAGCTCTATATCGCCATCTTTATTTACTTTTACTATTTTCCCTCTTTTTTACTTTACTGATTGACAGTTTTTCGGAACTATAGACAAATACTCGGGCAAATCATCAGCTATGCAGATAAATCGTTGTGCCCGTTGATTAAGTTAATGTTTGATTCTGGAGCTAGTTAAGATGGAACGGCTTCATTCTAAAGGTTGATTTGTAGGGAACACGGGAGATTGGAGGAGATTGAAGGGAAATTAGTTTATTTTTATCTCAATCCTCTCCAATTCCACCGTGATCCTCTTGTCACCAAATCAACCCTAAAGAGTGGCTCCATACCGAAGATTTTAATGAGCCAGGAGATTCAACATTTAAACATAGCTTTTTTTTGAGCCATTCTATCTTTTATAGAACCAATTCAAACAACAACAAACTGAAACATAATTTTTCCTTTTTAAGCCATTCTATCTTGTATAGAATTAATTCAAACAACAACAAATTAAAACAAATTAAAGCGGAGACACTATCTAAAGTCGGGCTCTTGTTTCAATAGCTGATTTTTTTAGAAACAAAAATCTCCTCATTTTTAAAGGAAGCCTCCCTTTAACTGGAAATACATTTCCTAGGGGAACCTATTTTTAAAAAGAGGGGAAGTTAGGAGAGAACCGAGAAAAGTCCCTCGTTTGATAGATCTTCAAGTCTCGTTTAGTAGATTTTTTGAGAACCTGTTAGAAGAGCCTTCCTCTCTTGGGAGGGTGAAGAAACGCTGGCCTAATTAATCAAGCCCGCTGCACACCCTCTTGGGAGGGTGAAGAGCAAACTCGCACTCGTTCGGGATGTGGGATTTTTGCGACAATTTTCTACCATCGGGCGAAGTATCAAATTGCAACTACAAACTGTTTCATAGGATTGCACAAAGAAGACGCAATAACATAAAACATCATAAATCCATAATAATAATCCCTCGTAGCCGGTGAGCAGTAGGTACAGAAACGCACATAATAAATAATAATAGTAATAAACTAACACCAATCATACTAAATCAAATCCAGCATCAAAATGAAAAAACTCTCCAAACGCCCAGATTCATCCATCCACCCACCACGTGGAACAAAACCAAATGCCTCATCTTCATAACACTATCACCACCGCTACGATACCTGCGACTAACATTAGACTGCAACTCTCACTACCACTGTACCACTAGATCTGAAGACGCGCACGCAGACGGGGCGGCCTCACCGCTCAGTGGCGGAGGAAAGCGGCGAGGAGCGCCGCGAGGCAGCCGACGGAGAGCTGCGCTGAGAGGGCGCCCGCGCCGGACATCGGGGCGGGGGCCGGTGCCTCGGTGGCGGAGGCGGCTGTGAACAGCGCGTCAACGACAACGGCGGCGGTGATCACGGCGGCAACGACGGCGGAGATGCGGGCCATCGAATCGATGCGGTCGGACGACGAGGTGGCGGCGTCGGAGCGAGGGCAGCTTAGGGTTCTTCTGTTGGAGGCGTGGAGGCGGCGTGAGGAACGGGGCTGGTGCAGAGGCCACGGGGTCGGATTTATAGGAGTGAGGGCGGTTAGGATTATTGACCCCAGTTTTTTGTGGGAAGATATTTAGTGCGGTTGACAGATATTCTTGCGTAATTATAGTTTAACTAGATGAACGCTTGCTACGGAAACGAACATATTATGATAACATATATTGAAATTTAAAAAAATTAGTCAGCTAATGTTCTTATTTAAAGATTGCTCGACATTTATAAAACTAGATAGTATGGTATATTTAGTGTAGGATGTATGAGACAGGTCTTTCAGCAATATACCACCTTACTTTACTATCTTTATTACAAATTTAGGTCATACATACACAGAGAACAAACTCAAGGCAGTTTTATCCAAGTATGATGTGTAGATTCTTCTAATTTACTTGTGAAGTGGATCCATAGTAATGAAATTGCGCATGATGTTTTATATTGTTAGGGCATCTGGGTTTCATGTCCTTAAAATGCGTAGCCGTGGTGGAATGCCTCTAGCTTTTCTGATTTTACAGATACCTATCTATACCTTTGGGGCTTATTCGTATCCTAAGGAATGGTCACCCGTAACCATTCCTAGCCAGCTTATTTGTCTAATTTATATAGGGTTTGATCAATTGGAACAATTCTGGGGTGAATTCTGGCTCAAACGAACATGCCCTTATCGATTTAGCTAGAGAGAACGAGGAACACTGAAGCGTCCCGATCCTTTGGGACTCAAATGTGATACAATTACTAGTCCCAGGAGGCTAGTAACCACATTCCTTACTTCAAATAGTACAGAGTTCGAATAAATGTTATTACAATACCAGAGTACAAGCTCGAGAGAGCCAGAAATACAAAGCGCAGTAGAAGATAAACTAGCCCAAGCCATAGGTAGAACTGGGTGTAGACACCGTACGAGTTCAGATTGAGTGACTGCCCATAAAGTCTCGAGTGGTTGTACTTAACATGAGTACAGGTAGTGAAGGATGATAAACCGGTCCTTATATGAGGGGACAATCCTTCTGCTCACACCTAAACCAGTTGAGTCATCACCTTAGGCCCTCCCCTAAACCAGGGAGTCCCTGATCATCCCACTCACAAGGTGATGAGTGTGAATACCCTTCATCATACACTTTTTGAAAACATCGCTTAGTCAAAACACTACCCTTTTCTCATCCCACATTTTGTACTCAAAAGATGTTTGTTAATGCGGGCTATCTCTCTGCTCACAATGCAAATGTTCCATCCCTTAATCTCGGCTTAGGTAGTGGTAGAAAGAATAGGTAAATTATGCATCAAGGGAAGGATGAACTTGCCTTCGTCGAAGCTTTCCTGGCACAAAAGATCTATTTCAGAGGGGTCGGGTTCCTGCCCTTCTTTCGGAGCTACAAATTCCGGAGGATCGGATCCCTCTTCCGCTAACAAACACAGATAAGGAACAATACATCAATCATGGTGACTTGGTGGGGTGTGCCAATTATTATACATTATTATTTTTGTGCCCTATAATTTATGTAAACTATTTTTGGTGCATAAAATATCAGTATATGAATATATATATATATGAAAATAGGAAAAAGAAATGGAAAAAGGAAAAAGAAAAGGAATTCTCAGCTAGCTGGGTCGGGGGGAATTTCGGCCCAACGAGCGCGGGCGCGCGCGGGAGTGGGCAGGCGGCCCAGCCGACCCACGGAGGAGCGGAGCGGCGCGGGCGAACGCCGTGGGTGCGGGCCCACACGTCAGCGAGAGGAGGGGGGTAACGACATGGAGCGGGCAATGGAGGGAGGGGGCGAACCGGTCGGGCTCGACCGCCGGTGAGGTTCGCGGCGGTTCTCCGCCGGGAGCTCGGTTTTGTGACGGAGGAGTGGTGGCGAGGCACGGGCGGGGGTAGGGGATCTTGGGGGTAGGGCCAATTTGGCCGGAGGGTGCCTGGGGTGGCCGGTCCACGGCGCTCGCGGCGGTGAGGTCGCTGGCGAGGCTGCCGAGCGCAATAGGAGGCGGGGATGGGTGCATTGTGTTTGTGAGGAAATGGCGAAGCTCAAGAACTATATGAATTAGACTGGAACTTAGCAGAGGGAGAAACGCGAGGCTCATCGGAGTAGGGGAAGGACGCGGCAGCGCTGGCTCAATCGAGCTCGGGGAAGGAGGAAGAGGGTGGCCGAGGCTGGTGTGAGGGATTGGGGAGCTCGGGGTGGTCCTTTTATAGGCGCCCGGGGCGGGGAAGGGGCGAGAGGTGGCGTGCACCGGCGAGCTCGCCACGTCAGGGATGGTGGCGCACAGTGGCGACGACGAGACGACTCGGGCAGGGGGTGACGGGATGGCTCGGCTGCCGCAAGGGGACAGAGGCACAAGGCGCCAACCGGGCAGGCGAGCGAGTAATGGCGAGACGACGGGGCGGTGGCGACCGATGGCGATCGCGTCGCTAGCCCTGGTCACGGGCGCGAGGAAGGCGCTGACGGGCGGGGCCCGCTTGCCAGGGAGGGAGAGATCACGAGGGAGGGGAGTGCAGGCTGACGGGTGGGGCCGAGTCGACAGTGGGAGAGCGACGAGAGAGGGAGAGGGGGGCAGCTGACGGGTGGGGGCGGGATGTCAGAGGCGGGTGCGGGCGCGTAGCGATAGGCCGCTTGGGCCGCAGAAGGGAGAGGAGTGCGGGCGCGCGCGCGAGGGAGAGAGAGGCCTGGGCTGGAAGCGGCCCAGCCGGGGGGTTCCTTTTCTCTTTTTTTCTTTTTCTATTTCTTATTTCTATTTTCTATTTATATTTCTTTTATCTCCTTTTCTTTTGAACAAATAAATAGCTAGATAATCTTGGGTGCTAGAAAAATAATAATCTATGTGATGTGCTTCTAACAGTCAAATGTATGCATATGATGAGATGACCTATGGGGTGGAATTTAGGGAGAGAAAAAAGGAGGGGTTAGGAGATTAGGGTTCCAAACCTTGGGTTGAAATTTTGGGATGTTACAAACACTCTCATTAGTATTGTGGTTTTGGTGGCGACGTAGACAAAATAGAGCAAAAGGCACGTCAGAGGTGGAACTCAAGTCGGTGTTGACAATGGCGTCACACTTCCTCTCGAGTCTCGGTCATGCCTGGCAGCACAGCGTGCGTGACCTGCGTGACACCCTCGACGTTGACCTAGATCAGGTCGCGCATCAACTCCTCGTCCGCCTCATGGAAGTAGCATGTGTACGGATAATAAAGCTCGTCGTGACCTTGGATGGAGTCTTGAGCGCCTCGACGCCGGTGAGAGCACCTAGAGAGGGGGTGAATAGGTGATCCTGTAAAAACTTGAACTTTAACGCCACAAAACTTTGTTAGGAGTTAGCACAATAAAACCAAGTGGCTTGAGAAGAGTTCTTGCAAGACACGATAACCACAAGAAGATCAACACAGATAGACACAGTGGTTTATCCCGTGGTTCGGCCAAGTCCAACACTTGCCTACTCCACGTTGTGGCGTCCCAACGGAAGAGGGTTGCAATCAACCCCTCTCAAGCAGTCCAAAGACCCACTTGAATACCACGGTGTTTTGCTTTGTACTATATCCCGCTTGCGAGGAATCTCCACAACTTGGAGCCTCTCGCCCTTACAATATGATGTTCACAAAGAAGCACGGAGTAAGGAAGGGATGAGCAACGCACACAAGTCACAAAATCAGAGCGACAATACGCACACAAGTCACAACACGAGCTCTCAACACAACTCAAAGAGTTCTCTACTCAAATGGAGCTCTAGTTGCTATCACAAAGAATCGAATGCGCGGAATTGAAGTCTTGGTGCTTAGGAATGCTTAGAGAATGCTTGGTGTACTCCTCTATGCGCCTAGGGGTCCCGTTTATAGCCCCAAGGCAGCTAGGAGCCGTTGAGAGCATTCCAGGAAGGCAATTCTTGCCTTCTATCGCCTGGTGCACCGGACAGTCCGGTGCACCACCGGACACTGTCCGGTGCGAATTTCTTTCCTTCTTTGGCGAAGCCGACCGTTGGAGATTCAGAGCCGTTGGCGCACCGGACAGTCCGGTGCCCCCTTCTGACTGTTGGCTCTGCCACGCGTCGTGCGCGGATTACGCGGCCGACCGTTGGTCCGATCGACTGTTGGCTCACCGGACAGTCCGGTGCACCACCGGACAGTCCGATGAATTATAGCCGTACACCGCCGTCGAAGTCCCGAGAGCAGCCAGTTGACAGACGCCAGCCTGGCGCACCGGACACTATCTGGTGCACCCAGACCGAGCAGCCTTTTGGCTGTACACAACCAACTTCTCCAAAATTGTTTCTCCTGTTTCTAGCACTTAGACACAATACATTAGTCTTCAAAACAATGTACTAAGTCTAGAAACATACCTTGCACCTCTTGAGTCCTTGGCACAATTTAACACTTAGGCACTTGTGTTGGACACTTAATCACCAAAATACTTAGAAATGGCCCAAGGGCACATTTCCCTTTCAATCTCCCCCTTTTTGGTGATTTATGCCAACACAATAAAAAGCAACTAAAAGAAGTGCAACATCACTGCAAATGAAAACTCAGATTTGTTTTGATTCAAATTTGGCATATTTGGATCATTCTTTGCCACCACTTGGTTTGTTTTTGCAAATCAAACTCAATTTCCTATCTCTAAGTCAAACACACTTGTTGAGACATAAAGAGAGTTGTCCCAAGAGAAATTGATCAAAGATTTCAAAAACTCCCCCTTTTCCCATAATCAACCATTCTCCCCACAAGAGGCCAACTTTTGACAAAAGGGACAATAAGAGATTTTTGACACACAAAAAGCTCTATTCTACTATTTTCAAAATTCTCAAGTGGTAGCTGATCCATTTGTTGCTTTGGCCTTATTTTCTCCCCCTTTGGCATCAAGCACCAAAACGAGATTAATCTTGGCCCTTTAACCTCATTGCCTCACCAAAATCGTCAACTAAGAGTAAAAAGGCAATAAGAGTGCAAAGATGAACTTGGAAAGCAGTTACTCTTTCATCGGAGTGCAGTGGAAGTCTTGCATGGTACAAGTCCACCTTTTCCCTTTCAAACCTCCTTTGAGACTAAATTACGCAAACTCAAGCACACAATTAGTCTCAAAGGGTCAAGTTGTAGCACATCTCCCCCTAAATATGTGCATTACTTGCAAATGGACTTGTGAGGTCCGGGAATGCTTGTACAACTTGAGCACCATAAATAAACAATAAAATGCATTAAGGAACATGATCAAGGCATAAAACACATGTATGTTATAAATCAATCCAGGTTCCGCGAATCTAAGACATTTAGCTCACTACGCAACTTGCAAAAGGTCGACTCATCTAGAGGCTTGGTAAAGATATCGGCTAGCTGGTTCTCGATGCTAACATGAAACACTTCGTGTCGGGGACCATAATTAGGGGTACCCTCAAGACGCCTAATTCTCAGCTGGTAACCCCCATCAGCATAAAGCTGCAAAGGCCTGATGGGTGCGATTAAGTCAGGGATCAGTCCATACGAGTGACTCGATCACGCTTCGCCCGAGCCTAGCCTCGGACAAGGGCAGCCAACCTCAAGGGACTTCCGTCTCGCCCGAGGCCCCCCTTTTAACGGCGGACACATCTCCGGCTCGCCCGAGGCCTTGGCTTCGCTAAGAAGCAACCCTGACTAAATCGCCGCACCGACTGACCGAGTTGCAGGAGCATTTAACGCAAAGGTGGCCTGACACCTTTATCCTGACGCGCGCCCCCCGGCAGAGCCGAAGTGACCGCCGTCACTCCGCCGCTCCACTGACCGGTCTGACAGAAGGACAGCGCCGCCTGCGCCACTCCGACTGCAGTGCCACTTGACAGAGTGAGACTGACAGGCAGTCAGGCCTTGCCAAAGGCGCCATAGGAAACTCCGCTCCGCCCGACCCAGGGCTCGGACTCGGGCTAAGCCCCGGAAGACGGCGATCTCCGCTCCGCCCGACCTAGGGCTCGGACTCGGGCTAAGCCCCGGAAGACGGCGAACTCCGCTCCGCCCGACCCAGGGCTCGGACTCGGGCTAAGCCCCGGAAGACGGCGAACTCCGCTCCGCCCGACCCAGGGCTCGGACTCGGGCTAAGACCCGGAAGACGGCGAACTCCGCTCCGCCCGACCCAGGGCTCGGACTCGGGCTAAGACCCGGAAGACGGCGAACTCCGCTCCGCCCGACCCAGGGCTCGGACTCGGGCTCAGCCCCAGAAGACAACGAACTCCGCTTCGCCCGACCCCAGGGCTCGGACTCCGCCCTGGCCTCCGCCGAACGACCTCCGCCTCGCCCGACCCAGGGGCTCGGGCTCGGCCTCGGCAACGGAAGACAGACTCGACCCCAGCTTCGGAGGAGCCCCCACGTCGCCCGGCCTCGGGCGCGGGCCCGCCATGTCAACAGGGAGCGCCATCATCACCCTACCCCGAGCCGACTCGGGCCGCAGAGAACAAGACCGGTGTCCCATCTGGCTAGCTCCGCCAGATGGGCAATGATGGCGCCCCACAAGCTCTGTGACGACGGCGGCTCTCAGCTCTCTTACGGAAGCAGGGGGACGTCAGCAAGGACTCGACCGCTCCAACAGCTGTCCCTCCGCCAGGCTCCGTTGCTCCTCCGACAGCCACGACATCACGCCAGCAGGGTGCCAAGATCTCTCCGGCTGCCACATTGGCATGTACTTAGGGCGCTAGCTCTCCCTCCGCTAGACACGTAGCACTCTGCTACACCCCCATTGTACACTTGGATCCTCTCCTTATGCCTATAAAAGGAAGGACCAGGGCCTTCTTAGAGAAGGTTGGCCGCGCGGGGACGAGGACGGGACAAGCGCTCTCTTGGGGCCGCTCGCTTCCCTCACCCGCGTGGACGCTTGTAACCCCCTACTGCAAGCGCACCCGACCTGGGCGCGGGACGAACACGAAGGCCGCGGGATCTCCACCTCTCTCACGCCCGTCTCCGGCCACCTCGCTTCTCCCCCCTTCGCGCTCGCCCACGCGCTCGACCCATCTGGGCTGGGGCACGCGGCACACTCACTCGTCGGCTCAGGGACCCCCCGGTCTCGAAACGCCGACAGTTGGCGCGCCAGGTAGGGGCCTGCTGCGTGCTGACGAACAGCTTCCCGTCAAGCTCCAGATGGGCAGTCTCCAGCAACCTCTCCGGCCCGGGACGGTGCTTCGTTTCGGTAGTCTTGAGTTCATGTCCTTCGACGGCAGCTACGACATGATACTCCTTCCACCGTCGCGCGACAACGACAATGGAGGCCGACATCCCACCCGCCGGCGGCGGAACCGACGACATCTTCCCCGCGCGGTGGAAGAACAACATTCGAGCTCGCCCCGTCCACTCCCCCGCCAACGGAGGAGGAGGCGGGGCAACCAAGGCCAAGCGGGAGGCCGCGCTTCGTCGGCTGTCGAGCGAATCGACGTCCCCAGCACCCCGACGGAAGGCACGCCGGGCGTCGACCTCGCGTTCGAGACGAAGGCGAGCGCCGTCCCCCCGCGACACGCCAATCCCGAGCAAGTGGACGACGCCGGCGCACTCGCGGAGAGCTTGCAGGACGTCGCCCTCGTACCTGAGATGACGGTGCAACCAGTCCCCGATGTGACTACGTCGCTCCGCGTCGACCAAAAGGTACTGACTAATTCCCATCCTACGTCTTTTCGACTCGGCCTCAACCCGCCAAGCGACCACGCTTTGGCGGGCGCTCTCATTGAGGCGAGTGCAACCCCACTGGGGTTTCGTATGCGGTCGCCTTGGGACCGATTGACGGACGTCTCGACCTACGGGCCCTCTGGGTCCGAGGAAGATGACGATCCCAGCATCTGTTGGGATTTCTCTGGATTTGGCAACCCCAGTACCATGCGGGACTTCACGACCGCATGTGACTACTGCCTCTCCGACTGTTCCGACGGAAGCCGCAGCCTTGACGACGAGGACTGCGGCCCAAGCCACGAATGTTTCCACGTCGAGCTAGGGGATCCCTCCGAAGGCAACCATCTTGGCATGCCGGAGGATGGTGATTTTCCTAGGCCGGTGCCTCGCGCCGACATCCCGCGGGAGCTAGCTGTGGTCCCCGTTCCGGCGGGGGGTCACGACCCACAGCTCGAGCAAGTCCGCGGGGCGCAGGCCAGGCTCGACGAGGGAACAGGGGCGCTTGAGACGATCCGCCGGGACGTCGGGCAGGTATGGGCGGGCCAACCCCCGGTCGGAGAAATACGTCACTTGCCCCAGGGTCTCCAGCACCGTGTCGCCAACGATGTCAGGGTCAGGCCGCCGCCCGCATCCAGCGGGGTTGGTCAGAACCTGGCAGCCGCAGCGATGCTCCTCCGCGCGATGCCGGAGTCATCAACCACCGAGGGTCGGCGAATCCAGGGAGAGCTCAAGAATCTCCTGGAAGGCGCTGCGGCCCGACGGGCCGAGAGCACTGCCTCCCGAAGGCAGGGATACCCCTCGGAACCTCACGCCGCGACTCCCCGATTCATGCGGGAAGCCTCGGTCTACACCGGGCGCACGCGCAACACCGCGCCTGCGGCCCCGGGCCACCTCGGCAACGAGCACCACCGTCGCGACCGTCGGGCCCACCTCGACGAAAGGGTGCGCCGAGGCTACCACCCCAGGCATGGGGGGCGCTACGACAGCGGGGAGGATCGGAGTCCCTCGCCCGAACCACCCGGTCCGCAGGCCTTCAGTCGGGCCATCCGACGGGCGCCGTTCCCGACCCGGTTCCGACCCCCGACTACTATCACAAAGTACTCGGGGGAAACGAGGCCGGAACTGTGGCTCGCGGACTACCGCCTGGCCTGCCAACTGGGAGGAACGGACGACGACAACCTCATCATCTGCAACCTTCCCCTGTTCCTCTCCGACACTGCTCGCGCCTGGTTGGAGCACCTGCCTCCGGGACAGATCTCCAACTGGGACGACTTGGTCCAAGCCTTCGCCGGCAATTTCCAGGGCACGTACGTGCGCCCCGGGAATTCCTGGGACCTCCGGAGCTGCCGGCAGCAGCTGGGAGAGTCTCTCCGGGACTACATCCGGCGATTCTCGAAGCAGCGCACCGAGCTGCCCAACATCACCGACTCGGATGTCATCGGCGCGTTCCTTGCCGGCACCACCTGCCGCGACCTGGTGAGTAAGTTGGGTCGCAAGACCCCCACCAGGGCGAGCGAGCTGATGGACATCGCCACCAAGTTCGCCTCTGGCCAGGAGGCGGTTGAGGCTATCTTCCGAAAGGACAAGCAGCCCCAGGGCCGCCCATCGGAAGAGGCTCCCGAGGCGTCTACTCCGCGCGGCGCCAAGAAGAAGGGCAAGAAGAAGTCGCAATCGAAACGCGACGCCGCTGACGCGGACCTTGTCGCCGCCGCCGAGTACAAGAACCCTCGAAAGCCCCCCGGAGGTGCTAACCTCTTCGACAAGATGCTCAAGGAGCCGTGCCCCTACCATCAGGGGCCCGTCAAGCACACCCTCGAGGAGTGCGTCATGCTTCGGCGCCACTTCCACAGGGCCGGGCCACCCGCAGAGGGTGGTAGGGCCCGCGACGACGACAAGAACGAGGATCACCAAGCAGGAGAGTTCCCCGAGGTCCGCGACTGCTTCATGATCTACGGTGGGCATACGGAGAATGCCTCGGCTCGGCATCGCAAGCAAGAGCGTCGGGAGGTCTGCTCGGTGAAGGTGGCGGCGCCAGTCTACCTAGACTGGTCCGACAAGCCCATCACCTTCGACCAGGCCGACCACCCCGACCACGTGCCGAGCCCGGGGAAATACCCGCTCGTCGTCGACCCCATCATCGGCGACGTCAGGCTCACCAAGGTCCTGATGGATGGGGCAGCTGCCTCAACATCATCTACGCCGAGACCCTCAGGCTCCTACGCGTCGATCTGTCCTCCGTCCGGGCAGGCGCTGCGCCCTTCCACGGGATCATCCCTGGGAAGCGCGTCCAGTCCCTTGGACGGCTCGACCTTCCCGTCTGCTTCGGAACGCCCTCCAACTTCCGAAGGGAGACCTTGACGTTCGAGGTGGTCGGGTTCCGAGGAACCTACCACGCGGTACTGGGGAGGCCATGCTACGTGAAGTTCATGGCCGTCCCCAACTACACCTACCTGAAGCTCAAGATGTCGGGCCCCAACGGGGTCATCACCGTCGGCCCCACGTACAAACACGCGTTCGAATGCGACGTGGAGTGCGTGGAGTACGCCGAGGCCCTCGCCGAGTCCGAGGCCCTCATCGCCGACCTGGAGAACCTCTCCAAAGAGGTGCCGGACGTGAAGCGTCATGCCGGCAACTTCGAGCCAGCGGAGACGGTTAAGGCCGTCCCTCTCGACCCCAGTGGCGACACCTCCAAGCAGATCCGGATTGGTTCCGGGCTCGACCCCAAATAGGAAGCAGTGCTCGTCGACTTTCTCCGCGCAAACGCCGACGTCTTTGCGTGGAGTCCCTCGGACATGCCCGGCATACCGAGGGATGTCGCCGAGCACTCGCTGGATATTCGGGCCGGAGCCCGACCCGTCAGGCAGCCTCTGCGCCGATTCGACGAGGAAAAGCGCAGAGTGATAGGCGAGGAGATCCACAAGCTAATGGCAGTAGGGTTCATCAAAGAGGTATTCCATCCCGAATGGCTTGCCAACCCTGTGCTTGTGAGGAAGAAAGGGGGGAAATGGCGGATGTGTGTAGACTACACTGGTCTCAACAAAGCATGTCCGAAGGTTCCCTACCCTCTGCCTCTCATCGATCAAATCGTGGATTCCACTGCTGGGTGCGAAACCCTGTCCTTCCTCGATGCCTACTCAGGGTATCACCAGATCCGGATGAAAGAGTCCGACCAACTCGCGACCTCTTTCATCACGCCGTTCGGCATGTACTGCTATGTCACCATGCCGTTCGGTTTGAGGAATGCGGGCTCGACGTACCAGCGGTGCATGAACCATGTGTTCGGCGAACACATCGGTCGCACAGTCGAGGCCTACGTCGATGACATCGTAGTCAAGACAAGGAAGGCTTCCGACCTCCCCTTCGACCTTGAAGTGACATTCCGATGTCTCAAGGCGAAAGGAGTCAAGCTCAATCCTGAGAAGTGTGTCTTCGGGGTGCCCCGGGGCATGCTCCTGGGGTTCATCGTCTCCGAGCGAGGCATCGAAGCCAACCCGGAGAAGATCACAGCTATCACCAGCATGGGACCCATCAAGGACTTAAAAGGCGTACAGAGGGTCATGGGATGTCTCGCGGCCCTGAGCCGCTTCATCTCATGCCTCGGTGAAAGAGGTCTACCTTTGTACCGCCTCTTAAGGAAGACCGAGTGTTTCGCTTGGACCCCTGAGGCCGAGGAAGCCCTCGGGAACCTGAAGGCGCTCCTAACAAAGGCGCCTGTCTTGGTGCCCCCAGCTGATGGAGAAGCCCTCTTGGTCTACATCGCCGCTACCACTCAGGTGGTTAGCGCCGCGATTGTGGTCGAGAGGCAAGAGGAAGGGCATGCATTGCCCGTTCAGAGGCCAGTCTACTTCGTCAGCGAGGTACTGTCCGAGACCAAGATCCGCTACCCACAAGTTCAGAAGCTGCTGTACGCTGTGATCCTGACGAGGCGGAAGTTACGACACTACTTCGAGTCTCATCTGGTAACTGTGGTGTCATCCTTCCCCCTGGGGGAGATCATCCAGTGCCGAGAGGCCTCGGGCAGGATCGCAAAGTGGGCGGTGGAAATCATGGGCGAAACAATCTCGTTCGCCCCTCGGAAGGCCATCAAGTCCCAGGTGTTGGCGGACTTCGTAGCCGAATGGGTCGACACCCAGCTACCGACGGCTCCGATCCAACCAGAGCTCTGGACCATGTTTTTCGACGGGTCGCTGATGAAGACGGGAGCCGGCGCGGGCCTGCTCTTCATCTCGCCCCTCGGGAAGCACCTACGCTACGTGCTACGCCTCCATTTCCCGGCATCCAACAATGTGGCTGAGTACGAGGCTTTGGTCAATGGGTTGCAGATCGCCATCGAGCTAGGGGTCAGACGCCTCGACGCCCGCGGTGACTCGCAGCTCGTCATCGACCAAGTCATGAAGAACTCCCACTGCCGCGACCCGAAGATGGAGGCCTACTGCGATGAGGTTCGGCGCCTGGAAGACAAGTTCTTCGGGCTCGAGCTCAACCACATCGCTCGGCGCTACAACGAGACTGCGGACGAGCTGGCTAAAATAGCCTCGGGGCGAACAACGGTTCCCCCGGACGTCTTCTCCCGGGATCTGCATCAACCCTCCGTCAAGATCGACGACTCGCCCGAGCCCGAGGCAACCTCGGCACGGCCCGAGGCACCCTCGGCTCGGCCCGGGGCGTCCTCGGTTCAGCCCGAGGTACCCTCGGCCCCCGAAGCCGAGACACTGAACGTCGAGGAGGAGCAGAGCGGGGCCACGCCTGATCGAAATTGGCAGGCCCCGTACCTGCGATATCTCCGCCAGGGAGAGCTACCCCTCGACCAAGCCGAGGCTCGGCGGGTAGCTCGACGCGCCAAGTCGTTCGTCTTGCTAGGCGATGAGGAGGAGCTCTACCACCGGAGCCCCTCGGGCATCCTCCAGCGATGCATCTCCATCGCCGAAGGTCAGGAACTCCTGCAAGAAATACACTCGGGGGCTTGCGGCCATCATGCAGCGCCTCGAGCCCTTGTCGGGAATGCTTTCCGGCAAGGCTTCTACTGGCCAACGGCGGTGGCTGACGCCACTAGAATTGTCCGCACCTGCGAAGGGTGCCAATTCTATGCGAAGCAGACCCACCTGCCCGCTCAGGCTCTGCAGACGATACCCATCACCTGGCCCTTCGCTGTATGGGGTCTGGACCTCGTCGGTCCCTTGCAGAAGGCGCCCGGGGGCTACACGCACCCGCTGGTCGCCATCGACAAATTCTCCAAGTGGATCGAGGTCCGACCCCTGAACAGCATCAGGTCCGAGCAGGCGGTGGCGTTCTTCACCAACATCATCCATCGCTTCGGGGTCCCAAACTCCATCATCACCGACAACGGTACCCAGTTCACCGGCAAAAAATTCTTGGATTTTTGCGAGGATCACCACATCCGGGTGGACTGGGCCGCCGTGGCTCATCCCATGTCGAATGGGCAAGTAGAGCGTGCCAACGGCATGATTCTACAAGGGCTCAAGCCCCGGATTCACAACGGCCTCAACAAGTTCGGCAAGCGATGGATGAAGGAACTCCCCTCGGTGGTCTGGAGCCTGAGGACGACGCCGAGCCGAGCCACGGGTTTCACGCCGTTCTTCCTGGTCTACGGGGCCGAGGCCATCTTGCCCACTGACCTGGAATACGGCTCCCCGAGGACGAGGGCCTACAACGATCAAAGCAACCAAGCTAGCCGAGAAGAATCGCTGGACCAGCTGGAAGAGGCTCGGGACAAGGCCTTACTACACTCGGCGCGGTACCAGCAGTCCCTGCGACGCTACCACGCCCGAGGGGTCCGGCCCCGAGACCTCCAGGTGGGCGACCTGGTGCTTCGGCTGCGGCAAGACGCCCGAGGGAGGCACAAACTCACGCCCCCCTAGGAGGGGCCATTCGTCATCGCCAAAGTTCTGAAGCCCGGAACATACAAGCTGGCCAACAATCAAGGCGAGATCTACGGCAACGCTTGGAACATCAAACAGCTACGTCGCTTCTACCCTTAAGATGTTTTCAAGTTGTTCATATACCTCGCACCCACGCAAAGTTTAGTCATCAAGGAAGGGTCGGCCTCGCCTCGGCAAAGCCCGACCCTCCCTCGGGGGCTAAAAGGGGGGAGACCCCCTCTGCGTCGAAATTTTCCTCGAAAAAGGATCTCTTTTTAGCAGAATTTCTTTCGTGCTTTTTGACTACTTCGAAAAGCGGATCCTGGAAACGACGGAGTACATGTAAGCAGCCAAGGCTGACCGAGCCGAGGAACTCCTACGCCTCCGGGATACGGATACCTCACTCATCACCTTCTGCGATAAGTAACTCGCGTTCGGATAAAGTGATTCCGCGGACCGAACAAGTCTTCACGTTCGGAAGCTCTTCTGCCGAGGCGGTCCTTCAAGCCTTCTCGACTGAATCGGTGACAGGGCCTCATGGACGGGCGAAAGTACGCGTAAGCGGCAAGGCCGACCGAGCCGAGGGACTCCCACGCCTCTGGGATACGGATACCTCACTCATCACCTTCCGCGAGAAGCAACTCTCGCCCACACAAACATACCTGTTACCGACGGAAAGTCCAGATGCTCGAAATAAGAGGAAAAGAGACGCGGCTTTACAACGCAGTGAGGGTGTGTTTTCTGGCCTCGGCGGCCGCAGAAGGCACACGCTACAAGACAATCTGATCCTGCAGGCTCGGGTCTTCACGCTGAAGGGGGCTGTAGCACCCTCGGCATCGACGACGCCTTCAGCGAGGTCCGACCCAGCCTCGGACGGCGACGCGGTTCAGGGACTTCTCCGGGAATCCGGTCCGAGCAGGCGGCTCGGCCGGTTACCCCTGGGGCCTCGGCCAATCATCTTCCAAGGGCGCCAGCCCGACCCGAGGCCTCGGCTGATCGACTCCGGCGTCGGCCCCGCTGACGGGCAACCCGGCTAGGCTCCGGCCAACCAGGTTCCCATTCTCGAGCCAACTCCGCCCCTGTTCGTACTGATATCGCTACCCCTGGCCTCGGCTCATCGAAGAGCGGCCAAGGGGTCCCTTTAACTAAGCTAAAGGAGCCTCAGACAACAAGGCCGATCGAGCCGAGGGACTCCTACGCCTCCGGGATACGGATACCTCACTCGTCACCTTGACACTGGGCGACTCATGCTTGGTGAAGCGGTTCAGATAATCAACGGGCGAGACTTAGTGCTCGAAAATGAAGAAAAAACACGGCTCCGTGCCGAAATTACATACATGTTCAGGCCTCGACAGCCACAATGAACAAAAACACCGGCATTCGAAGTGCCATTACAAATGGAACTCCGGTTCCCCCTCCGCAGGTACGAACAACCCCACTCCATGGGGAAGGCCTGCGGAGCAACGGAAGACTGACGAGCGGCTCGCCGCCGCCCGCTCTGACTACGACGACAACGACCCCCCACTTTTGCCCAGACCAACGGGCGGAAGGGGCGGGCAGCCATGCAGGCGGCATGCAACCGCGCCAGGTGGACGCGCTTCTCCGACTTCTGACACGCCAGCTTGGAGGCCCAGGCCCACGCGTCACGCAACCAGCGCGCCAGTTGCTGCATGCAAGCAACCGCACCGCCACTTGCGCCACCGTCGCACCTCTTCGGTTGCGGAACCTATGCCGCGACTCGAGGCGACCCAGCGCACGACCCAGCAGCGCCAGCTTGGCGCGACGGTCAATGCGGCCGAAAGTGGGCCGGCAGTAATGACGGTGGCAGGCGGGCGGGAGCAGCAGTCACGTCGTCAGCCAGGCTCACGTCCCATCTAAGGGCAGCAAGAGAGCCTCCTCCCACGGCGTGAAGACGGTGCGCCCGTGATCCGTTCCTCGAACGGCTCGCGCACGCGCAACGGCCGCCCCGCCAACCACTCGCCCCGTCGCATTAACTCCGCGGCGGGACAGGCGGCGCTTCTGGCAGGAGGAGCGGGCGACGCTTCACCTTCGCCGTAATAACCGCGCCAAAAAAGGTACACCGCGTCATTCGATTTCGTATCCTTTTCTTTTTTTCCTCTTTCTCTATCTCTTGCAATAGGGACCGGGAAAGGGGGATACCCCGAAAAGGATCCTTCTCTGTGAAGGAACCGGGCTCCGAGCCCCCCCTACTGATCAGAGGTTCGAAGGCTGGCCCTCCGAAGGGTTCAACAGTCGCCTCAGATCGCGTGGGCCCGACACCCACTATCTTCAAAGCCGGGAGGTTGCTCAACATAGACCTCTTCCTTGATTGGTCCGTTGAGGAAGGCACTTTTCACGTCCATTTGGTAAAGCTTAAAGCCATGGTAAGTAGCATAGGCAAGTAAAATGCGAATTGATTCTAGCCTAGCTACGGGTGCATAGGTTTCACCGAAATCCAAACCTTCGACTTGTGAATATTCCTTGGCCACCAGTCGGGCTTTGTTCCTTGTCACCACACCATGCTCATCTTGCTTGTTGCAGAAGACCCACTTGGTCCCTACAACATTTTGGTTAGGACGTGGAACTAAATGCCATACCTCATTCCTAGTAAAGTTGTTGAGCTCCTCTTGCATCGCCACCACCCAATCCGAATCTTGTAGTGCTTCCTATACCCTGTGTGGCTCAATAGAGGACACAAAAGAGTAATGTTCACAAAAATGAGCAACACGAGATCGAGTAGTTACCCCATTTTGAATATCGCCGAGGATGGTGTTCACGGGGTGATCTCGTTGAATTTCTTGATGGACTCTTGGGTGTGGCGGTCTTGAAACTTGTTCATCTTCCTCATCTTGATCATGGGCATCTCCCCCTTGATCATTGCTCTCTTCTTGAGGTGGCTCAACTTCTTGGTCTTCTCCTTCATCATTTTGAGCCTTATCCTCATCTTGAGTTGGTGGAGATGCTTGTGTGGAGGAAGATGGTTGATCTTGTGCATGTGGTGGCTCTTCGGATTCCTTAGGACACACATCCCCAATGGACATGTTCCTTAGTGCGACGCACGGAGCCTCTTCATCACCTATCTCATCAAGATCAACTTGCTCTACTTGAGAGCCGCTAGTCTCATCAAACACAATGTCACAAGAAACTTCAACTAGTCCAGAGGACTTGTTAAAGACTCTATATGCCCCTGTGTTTGAATCATATCCTAGTAAAAAGCCTTCTACAGCCTTAGGAGCAAATTTAGATTTTCTACTTCTTTTAACAAGAATAAAGCATTTGCTACCAAAGACTCTAAAATATGAAACATTGGGCTTTTTACCGGTGAGGAGTTCATACGATGTCTTCTTGAGGATTCGGTGTAGATACAATCGGTTGATGGCGTAGCGGGCGGTGTTGACCGCCTCGGCCCAAAACCGATCCAAAGTCTTGTACTCATCAAGCATGGTCCTTGCCATGTCCAATAAAGTTCTATTCTTCCTCTCCACTAGACCATTTTGTTGTGGAGTGTAGGGAGAAGAGAACTCATACTTGATGCCCTCCTCCTCAAGGAAACCTTCTATTTGAGAGTTCTTGAACTCCGTCCCGTTGTCGCTTCTAATCTTTTTGATCCTCAAGCCGAACTCATTTTGAGCTCGTCTCAAGAATCCTTTCAAGGTCTCTTGCGTATGAGATTTTTCCTGCAAAAAGAATACCCAAGTGAATCGAGAATAATCATCCACAATAACTAGACAGTACTTACTCCCGCCGATGCTTATGTAGGCTATCGGGCCGAATAGATCCATGTGTAGGAGCTCGAGTGGTCTGTCAGTCGTCATGATGTTCTTATGTGGATGATGATCACCAACTTGCTTCCCTACCTGACATGCACTACAGATCCCGTCTTTCTCAAAATGAACATTTGTTAGTCCCAAAATGTGTTCTCTCTTTAGAAGCTTGTGAAGACTCTTCATCCCAACATGTGCTAGTCGGCGATGCCAGAGTCATCCCATGTTAGTCTTAGCCATTAAGCAAGTGTCGAGTTCAGCTCTATCAAAATCTACTAAGTATAGCTGACCCTCTAACAATCCCTTAAATGCTATTGAATCATCACTTCTTCTAAAGACAGTAACACTTGTATCCGTAAAAAGACAGTTGTAACCCATTTTACATAATTGCGAAACTGAAAGCAAGTTATAATCTAAAGAATCTACGAGAAAAACATTGAAAATAGAATGGTTAGGGGATATAGCAATTTTACCCAATCCTTTGACCAAACCTTGATTCCCATCCCCGAATGTGATAGCTCGTTGGGGATCTTGGTTTCTCTCATAAGAGGAGAACATCTTCTTCTCCCCTGCCATGTGGTTTGTGCACCCGCTGTCGATGATCCAACTTGAGCTACCGGATGCATAAACCTACGAAACAAATTTAGTTCTTGATTTTAGGTACCCAAACGGTTTTGGGTCCTTTGACATTAGATACAAGAACTTTGGGTACCCAAACACAAGTTTTTGACCCCTTGTGTTTGCCCCCAACATACTTGGCAACTACTTTGCCTGATTTGTTGGTTAACATATAAGATGCATCAAAAGTTTTTAATGAAATGTTATGATCAATTGATGCAGCTGGAGTTTTCTTTTTAGACAATCTAGCATGGGTTGATTGCCTAGAACTAGATGTCTCACCCTTATACATAAAAGCATGATTAGGGCCAGAGTGAGACTTCATAGAATGAATTCTCCTAATTTTGCTCTCGGGATAACCGGCAGGGTACAAAATGTAACCCTCGTTATCCTAAGGCATGGGAGCCTTACCCTTAACAAAGTTAGACAATCTTTTAGGAGGGGCATTAAGTTTGACATTGTCTCCCTTTTGGAAGCCAATGTCGTCCTTGATGCCAGGGCGTCTCCCACTATAGAGCATGCTTCTAGCAAATTTAAATTTTTCATTTTCTAAGTCATGCTCATTAATTTTGGCATTAAGTTGAGCTATGTGATCATTTTGTTTTTTAATTAAAGCTAGGTGATCATGAATAGCATCAACATTAATGTCTCTACATCTAGTGCAAATAGAAATATGCTCAACAGTAGATGTAGAAGGTTTGCAAGAATTAAGTTCAACAATATTAGCACGTAAAATGTCATTCTTATCTCTAAGATCGGATATGGAAGCATTGCAAACATCTAATTCTTTAGCCTTAGCAACTAATTTTTCATGATCATTTCTAAGGTTAGCAAGGGAGACATTCAATTCTTCAATCTTAGCAAGTAAATTAACATTATCATCTCTAAGATTGGGAATTGAAACATCACAAACATTTGAATCAACCTTAGCAATTAAACTAGCATTCTCATTTCTAAGGTTGGTAATAATATCATGGCAAGTGCTTAGCTCACTAGATAATTTTTCACATTTTTTTGCTTCTAGAGCATAAGCATTTTTAACCTTAACATGCTTCTTATTTTCCTTAATTAGGAAGTCCTCTTGGGAGTCCAAGAGTTCATCCTTCTCATGAATAGCACTAATTAATTCATTTAATTTTTCTTTTTGTTGCATGTTTAGGTTGGCAAAAAGGGTACGCAAATTATCCTCCTCATCACTAGCATTGTCTTCATCACTAGAGGATGCATATTTAGTGGAGGATTTTGATTTTACCTTCTTCTTTTTGCCGTCCTTTGCCATGAGACACTTGTGGCCGACGTTTGGGAAGAGGAGGCCCTTGGTGACGGCGATGTTGGCGGCGTCCTCGTCGAAGGAGGAATCGGTGGAGCTCTCATCGGAGTCCCATTCACGGCATACATGGGCATTGCCGCCCCTCCTCTTGTGGTACCTCTTCTTTTCTCTCCTCTTTCCCTTCTTGTCGTTATCCCTGTCACTGTCACTAGATAGTGGACATTTTGCAATGAAGTGACCGGGCTTACCACACTTGTAGCAAACTTTCTTGGAGCGGGGCTTGTAATCCTTCCCCCTCCTTTGCTTGAGGATTTGGCGGAAGCTCTTGATGATGAGCGCCATCTCCTCATTGTCGAGCTTAGAGGCGTCGATGGGTTGTCTACTTGATGTAGACTCCTCCTCCTTCTCCTTCGTCGCCTTGAATGCGACCGGTTGTGCTTCGGGCGTGGAGGGGCCATCTTGCTCGATGATTTTCTTTGAGCCTTTGATCATCAACTCAAAGCTCACAAATTTGCCTATTACTTCCTCGGGAGACATTAGTGTATATCTAGGATCACCACGTATTAATTGAACTTGTGTAGGGTTAAGAAAAACGAGTGATCTAAGAATAACCTTGACCATTTCATGGTCATCCCATTTCTTACTCCCGAGGTTGCGCACTTGGTTCACCAAGGTCTTGAGCCGGTTGTACATTTCTTGTGGCTCCTCCCCTTGGCGAAGCCGGAAGCGACCGAGCTCCCCCTAGATCGTCTCCCGCTTGGTGATCTTGGTCACCTCGTCTCCTTCGTGTGCGGTCTTGAGCACGTCCCAAATCTCCTTGGCGCTCTTTAACCCTTGCACCTTGTTATACTCCTCTCGACTTAGAGAGGCGAGGAGTATAGTGGTGGCTTGAGAGTTGAAGTGCCAGATTTGGGCGACCTCGTCCGAATCATAGTCTTCATCCCCCGGTGATGGTACTTGTACTCCAATCTTAACAACATCCCAAATGCTTGTGTGGAGTGAGGTTAGATGATGCCTCATTTTATCACTCCACATATTATAATCTTCACCATCAAACATAGGTGGTTTGCCTAATGGGACGGAAAGCAATGGAGTACGTTTGGAAATGCGAGGGTAGCGTAAGGGAATCTTACTAAACTTCTTGCGCTCATGGCGCTTAGAAGTTACGGACGGCGTGTCGGAGCCGGAGGTGGATGGCGACGAAGAGTCGGTCTCGTAGTAGACCACCTTCCTCATCTTCTTCTTGTTGTCACCGCTCCGACGCGACTTGTTGTGTGAAGGGGATCCCTTCACCTTGTTGGCGGACTCCCCGGATGGAGCCTTCCCATGGCTTGTGGCAGGCTTCTCGCCGGTCCCGATCTCCCTCTTCGCGGATGCTCCCGACATCACTTCGAGCGGTTAAGCTCTAATGAAGCACCGGTTCTGATACCAATTGAAAGTCGCCTAGAGGGGGGGTGAATAGGGCAAATCTGAAATTTATAAACTTAAGCACAACTACAATCCGGGTTAGCGTTAGAAATATAAGCGAGTCCGAGAGAGAGGGTGAAAAACAAATTGCGGGCAAATAAAGAGTGAGACACGATGATTTGTTTTACCGAGGTTCGGTTCTTGCAAACCTACTCCCCGTTGAGGTGGTCACAAAGACCGGGTCTCTTTCAACCCTTTCCCTCTCTCAAACGGTCACTTAGACCGAGTGAGCTTCTCTTCTCAATCAAACGGAACACAAAGTTCTCGCAAGGACCACCACACAATTGGTGTCTCTTACCTCGGTTACAATTGAGTTTGATCACAAGAAGAATAAGAAAGAAAAGAAGCAATCCAAGCGCAAGAGCTCAAATGAACACAAATGTCGCTCTCTCTAGTCACTATTTGATTTGGAGTGATTTCGGACTTGGGAGAGGATTTGATCTCTTTGGTTGTGTCTAGAATTGAATGTTATAGCTCTTGTAATGTGTTGGAAGGTGGAAAACTTGGATGCCATTGAATGTGGGGTGGTTGGGGTATTTATAGCCCCAACCACCAAAAGTGGTCGTTGGGAGGCTGTCTGTCGCATGACGCACCGGACAGTCCGGTGCGCCAGCCACGTCAGCGGGCCGTTAGGGTTCGACCGTTGGAGCTCTGACTGGTGGGGCCTCTGGGTTGTCCAGTGGTGCACCGAACAAGTCCTGTAGACTGTCCGGTGCGCCAACTGCGCGTGCTCTGACTCTGGCGCGCACTGTAGCGCATTGAATGCGGTTGCAGTCGACCGTTGGCGTGAAGTAGCCGTTGCTCCGCTGGCACACCGGACAGTCCGGTGTGACACCGGACAGTCCGGTGAATTATAGCGCAGTGGCCTCCCATTTTCCCGAAGGTGGCAAGTTCGGCTTCGAGTTCCCTGGTGCACCGGACACTGTCCGGTGGCACACCGGACAGTCCGGTGCGCCAGACCAGGGTGCCTTATGGGATGTCTTTAGCTCTTTTTATTTGAACCCTTCTTTGGTCTTTTTATTGGCTTGTTGTGAACCTTTGGCACCTGTAAAACTTATATACTAGAGCAAACTAGTTAGTCCAATTATTTGTGTTGGGCAATTCAACCACCAAAATCAATCTAGGAAAAGGTGTAAGCCTATTTCCCTTTCAGGCACAAACTTGCTTGGGCTTAAGTGGCTAGCAGAGCATAGCTAGTGTCTTTCGCTGCATTTACCAGGTGCACGGGGTCGATCCCCTCCCCAGCACAATAATTTTGGACCGTTTTTCTATAGACATCGAGGGCAGGGGCATGGTTCCACATAAGTAGTAATCATAGGGGGGCACGTGGACCGTGTGTTGTTCACCACAAATCACAAGAGTCAGGGTGAGGGGCGAGACCACGAGAGGTGGTAGTGTTGGGTGCTGAAAGGATTGACGGTGATGGGCAGGTCACATGAGATGACCCACAAGTCTAAAATAATGGTTAATTAGTTGTGTGTCATTTTTTCTAGTTTTAATATATGCTACTGAACTTTTTTAGCTGGTAACGTTGCCATTACACTTCTTAGATTTGGAATGCGTCATTTTATAACATTTTTACTGAATCATGTCTATGTATTTTTGTACGCTTGTTTATTTCCCACCGCGAGCCATACACCGCTAAAAACCAATCGATTTGTGTTTTGAAATTCGAAAAATTCAAATCGCCGATTCACTGCTAAAAACATTGGAAAACCACTATTTTGATCGCTTTTTTATGTTTCTTTGTGGTTTTCAATTTTTAACCGGTTTGTATTCACAAATTTAAATAAATCGGTTTTGAAAGATTTATCGTAGTAAACTGGTATTCTCATCGCTTTTTGCTGTTTTTACCGATTTATTAAAAGTTTGTTCAAAATTTATTTTTTAAAAACAAATCACCGGTTTCAGGAAACCGAGCAGTTTCTTGCTGAAAATCTTCGCTTTTGTTTTCCTTGGGCAGGATGGACAATGCAAAAATACACATACCTACCTGTGGACGTGATTCAGCGAAATCATTATAAAATGGCGTGTTCCAAATCTATGAAGGAGTTTAATGGCAAATTTACCGGCCAAAAAAGACCAATGGCATATAGCAAAATCAGAAAAAGTATAATGGCACACAACTAATTAACCCCCAAAATAATTGGACAACGACGCCTTCCTTTCGAATTTCTTTTGCTCTCTTCTGGTTTAAAGTAAGTATGGTTCTGTTAGCTGAGTTGTGGCTTCTTAAAAAGTATCAATTAGTTGTAGGTTGTAGGCTATGGAAAAGTTGTTGTGCAGCGAAAGTCATTTGGCTAAGCAGTTGTGGCTTTTAAACAAACTTTTAAGTGAACCCTTCTAGGGATCACAATTTTACTCGTGGGTTCGGACATCAAATTTAACCGACGGTCTCGTTTTTAACCGACCCATGATAAAATCGGTTCGGGTACGAATTTTACCTCTTACACGCCGGTTTCCTGTGGATATTTGAAATCAAGGACTCACCCACGAGGGCAGTGTTGTACCCAGTCTAATGTTTTCCTTTTCTGATAGAAGAATACATGGACAACGTGAATGTTTTGGGGCCAGGATGAGTGATATTTGGTACATGCACACGATAACTTGCTGCCTTGGACTATGCAGCAAGGGGACATCAAATTTGTCTGGGGCCCATGTAGCCCATGTATGCACCATCAGTACTCGTTGCGCCTGATTAATGCATCACAATCTCCAGCAGTCATGCTTGCTCTACAGCGAAAATGATGCTTGATCAAAGGATCCCAGGCACCCATGGTGTCCCAGCAAAGTCTTCTCTCTTCTTCAATCATCTGCAAGGACAGCAAGCCTACATCAGATGGATCGTGAGCTCCAGCTTAAAATCATTCTTTGAAATAGGAAAAAGAGTGTGTACAGAGTAACTAATAACTAGAGATGCTAACAAAAGTAAACCAATGTGTATCTAGCTCCCAAGTACCAGAAACCATATGTGCTCCGCAGCGCATATTCGGACGAACAAACTTAGACTGTGTTCAGCGGTTCCTCCTAAATTTTTCTCCCTATATCTCACTCACGTGCCACGTCAGCGTTCTCTCCCCCTATATCTCCACGCTCTACAGCGGTTCCCCCTATATCAAACCTCTATACCCCACCACATCCATAAAATATTATTTCCTATACCAATTTATCATCCATTATAATTTTTTTCTCTACTAACTATTGTTGTCGGCACAAAATCCAAGATCAGCACAGTGTAAGGGGGATGGTTGCCGCACCCCAAATATGGTGGTTCACTTCTCCTCCCTCTAACACTGTAGCTCGTAGAGGGAGTACAAGGGGGCAGCGATGAACGCCAAAATGTGTTCCTGTTGCCGCTATTTGAAGGGAGGGGGAGAGGAGACGTGAACCGTTGAAGAGAGTCTTACTACAAAACTAGTTGCGCAAGGGACACTTTGCGTGTGTTGCTGGTCTATTGAATGGGCCAAGCAGAACTATACATGTGTGTTGGGCTATTTTTATACCCAACAAGTACCTGATACCTTGTAACGCCCTAAATTTAGGGTATAAATTTTCGTCTCCAATATTCACCAAATTCAGGTGTTACTCTCTTTTCTCTTCCTGTTTTGCTTCTTCTTCCTATTTTCAAAGCAATATAGAGACTTGTGTCTATATCGCGTGTAAACAAAAACCTAAGTTGACATGGTTGTTGCATCATGCTGAAACATATTTATTTTGTCTGATGTGGTGTATGATCACGCGTTCGTCTTGTTTCGATTTTCGACTCGCGATTTAATTTTCAATTAGAGCCAAGCAAGAGTGAGCAGTGAGTTGTCGGCCCGGCCCGTGGCTCACCCCAGCCCGGCTCATGTGCGCCCCCACCCCCTCTCCTCCTTATTTTTTCTTTCCTGCTCAGCAACTTCACTCTTCTCCCTTTTACCTCTCTTCCACCTCCCCTTGAGCGGTTACCGCCAATCGTCGAAGCCCGAGATGAGCTTTTCCTCTCCTCTATTCTCTCCCTCTTTCCCTCCCCTCTCCCTGCGCGCAGCACCCTGGTAGCCCCTTCCCCCGAACCGCGCGCACCCCGACAGCCCCTCCCCGACCCGGCCCAGCTCCTCGGCGCGGATCCCGGCGTGGCGGCGCGCCCCCGGCACGGCCGGCCCTGCCCCGGCGCGCGTTTGGAACGGGGAGTTTCCTTGGTTTGGAGTCTAGTCTACTGCCTACGGACGTCCGACGATGCAGCCATCAAGGTCAGCAGACCGCCAGACTAGCACAACCATTTTCTACGAATCTAGGAACCAGGATCAAGTTGTACAATCTTCCGTCCAAGATGTTCATAGGTCTCTGTCTGTGTATACTCCATACGCTGTAAGCATCTACGTTACGCTATGTAATTTTAAAAATAGTATATTTAATCGAAAGCAATTTCAGCATTCAGACCCTGTTTCCTTTAATGAGATCATGGGAACCTTATTAAATTTCTACGTGTTTTGGTAAAAAAAAACTGAAGTATTTTTCTTAAAGTCAATGTATTGATGATAGCATAGTTAGGTTAGGTTGTATTTCTTGAAAGACATTGAATTGAAGAAAAAAAATAACTTAACACTCACTATGTAATGTTCCTACCTGCATATATAGAGGTGTACATTTGGGCCGGGTCTGATGGGCTGGCCCGTAGCACGGAAAAAAAAGCATGGCCCAGGCACGACACGACCCGAAATATTTTAGTGTCGGGCCGGGTTTGGGCCGAGGTCGCGGCACATGGACGGGCACGAGCACGGACCGTTTAAGGCAGGCACGAAATGGCCCATATAGAGGCACGAAAAGGCTCATATATTTATTAAAACTATACTTCATTCTACACTTTCATGTACTTGATAAAGAACACAAAGCTAGAGACAATGTTAGTTAGATATTTTTTGTAGCTTTGAATTAGAGTATGTGATGTAATTTTATTTTTGTTATGAACATTAGATAATGAACTGAACTTACAACAATATATAGAGCTGATTATACTCTAATTCTTTCTAACAAAATGATTTATAAACGAGGTAGTCATTGCATAGCTCTGGTAACTTAATACAAATATTAAGTTTGCTTTTGGTCAAATTTATCTGTCTTATCTTTTATTTGTTTTATTAACTCTGATGTGAATTTCGGGCTCTGATGTGAATTTCGGGCCAAAAATTGAATTTCGAACCCTAATATGAATTTCGTGCTTTTATAATTTCGGACCGCCCGAAATAAGTCCGACACGTTTAAGCAATTACGGGTCGAGCCGTGGACCGAGGGTTAGGCCCGTGGGCTAGTCTAACACGGCCCGAAATTCAAACGGATCAGCTCAGCCCGAAATTCAAACAATATGGGTCTTTCGGGGCTTGTGCCGGACGACCCGAATGTACACGCATAAACCATGACAACGTGTTTTCTGAAATTGTTAAATGAGAGAAGGATCCAATTTGTCTGAAACTGGGTTAACAACACTTCGTATTATACAAATGTGAGTGCATTTATATAGCCGTCGGTTGGACAGCTGTTAGCAAAACAACAGCAGAGGCATGGTTGTACCCGAATGAACTTTGGGCCATATTGGGCTGGAAAATCAAATCATTTCATCCTTCTATTTCAGAGATATCACTGAGGCGTGTTGTGGCCTTCTTTTGATAATCCAAGGCATAAAAAATACAAATGCAAGTCAGAGCAAGGTAACATGGGTCACTATACAAGTATGATTAATAAATGTAACATTATGGATTTTTATCTTCAAATCCGACAATGCATGCTTTTCAACGCATCCCAAATGGAATAGATCAAACACCCAGGGTTAACATTGATCATTATTTGTCATGACAACTGGAATACAGTTTCTATGTTTAAGATTAACTAATTTACAATGTCGAGGACCAAATGTTGCAGTAGCACAAAGGATCAAGACAAACCCCCCCACACACCAAACTATCCCGAAACAAATAGATGAAAGTTTTAAAAGGTTTAACCTTGTACACCTGCTTTGTGCCAAAATTTTGTAGTCCAAAAAGAGAGGGAGCACTGTTTCAAACGAATGGTCACACCCTGATATCGCTAGGCAACAAACGCTGTCACAACTTCACCGTAATTGAGACGGAAGATTTTTTTTCTTTCCCTGTCTACAAAATGGCAACAAAAAGGTACAGGCTGGAACCAAGACAATAACCTGACTGGACACCTCAGCTCCCAATCAATAATATACTCTTCATATGTGATGTGCCGACAACTACTTGCACCAGAGCACTTTGTTCCCCTTGTTCGTGTACGCTTTGGTTAATTGGGTACTGGCTCCAGTTCTAAAATGTTGTGTTCCAGTTGTGACCATTCAGCAACTTGTTCGTGCATTACCGAATGCTTAGGCTGCTCAAATCATCTACAATATGCAGAGTCCCATTCAAACTCCCTTGTTCTCCATCTTTTGATTTCAGATGAGGGTTTGAAGCAATTCCATTTTCTGGTGGGCTCTCGAGACTATGGTCAATGGCATAGGTTGAAATAGCGCTCTTGATGCCTTCAAAGTACGTCGAGTACGGAAAATATTCCGCGCACCGTGCCTTCCACCCTGTTGAAAAACAGGGTTATTCCTGGTAATGTAAAAAGAACAAACATCTATAGGCACGCATTACTAGTAGGTGCATGCCAAGAGCATCCAGCATCAGCATCATGATGTACAAATCTATTTAACATGCATCACATTAATTAGGTCACCGCACTAATGGTTCTAGCTACTGGAATAAAAATCCTCAATGCAGCCTTCGTGCAATACTAAGCACCTAGTGATATATGTATCATGTAGTGTCAAATTAAAATACCTAAAACAGCAACAAAAGAGAAGGAGAAAGTCCAACCTCATTTCTAGCAAAACAATGTAGCATGTGACACTATGGGTACAACGATTTTGAAACTTACTATTTGCAACATTCTGATCACCAAAGACTGTCTCCAGCAATTTATGAACATCAATACAATCTTGAATTTGCCATGTTTTTACAGGACCAAGCAAACTATGCCTGCGAAAAAACAAGAAAATATGAACATCCATACAATGATATGTACCCTGATGATAGAAGTTTTTTTGTTCTTTACCCTGATGATGTAATATTTGTTGAATCTTCAATTAAATTAATTGCCTCCATCTTCTTATTTGGCTCTAAGAGATACATCATTTCAGCACCAGCTGCTCGGTGCATCAAGGAAGCTGTCAAAGAGTATATCAAGAAAGAGTAAGATTCCTGATCTGTACAATACCCGCTAAGACGAGATTAGATTAGTTACCATTGTGTTTTTCAAGGAAACTTCTGTTTACTTCAACGAGGGACTTTCCATGTAATTGCCTGTAGGTTGTTGGTACTTGTTAGTCAGATAAATTAATCATAAACACAGTGATTGAGCAAGTGCCGAGTTAGAACCTCATGTCAGGTCGTTCAGCTTCCAGAACATTCCAAATTAGCTTCTCAGAATCAGTCACAGGTCCAGGAAGACTGTTTATCTTGTGGAAGAACTTTATCTGCGAAAAAACAAATAAATAACACAATAAAATGATCAGGTTTATCTAGACTTAATCAGGTGAAGTATTTAAAAAGTATCACTAATGCAGTATGCTGGCATTCAACTACAAGCTCACTTTGATTTAGAGCCCTGTCTTTGAATAACTAATAACATAAACCACTGTTGTAGCTTCTAATCACCATCACCTAACATAATCAACATAAACATGCCAATAAAGGTACCAACAATTCTATATAAATTAAGTGTTATCAGGAAGCAAGAAAGCACTAAAAATATATTTTCATGACCATGAATCCATAGACTCAAGCAGCCATAAACTCTTAGTGGCCCTGAGTTCATAGACTCAACAAAACATTAACTTGTAATGCAACAATTTACTCAACATTAATTCCTGAGTGGACAAATAGAGAACTATAGACCACTGTTCAAAAGGCGTCGCCTAGGCGTCCAGGCGGCGAGTGGAGCTAGGCGTCGGCGCCGCCCAGGTTAAAATGTGTATGTCGTCCGCCTTGGCGAGGTAGGCGTCCGCCTTGGCGTAGTAGGCGTCCGGGCGACGCCTTAGCCTCCCTGGGCGACGCCTTAGCAGCTAGGGTTTGTATTGGGCTAGGGTTTGTACTGGGCCTCGCGTTTTGGGCTTTCTGTGAGCGCGCGGCTCTCCCTGGCGCCGCAAATTTGGCTCCCTCTTCCCTGCGCGCGGCAAACTCTTCCCTGCGCGCGGCAAACTCTTTTGCTCCCTCTCCCTGCGCGCGCTCTCTGCTCCGGTGCTCCCTACGCGCGGGCGCGGCTACTCCCTACGCGCGGGCGCTCGGCTGCTGCTCTCTCTGCTCTGGGCGCGGTCTCTGGGCGCGCTGCTCCTGCTGCTGCTCTGCTCTCTGGGCGCGCTGCTGCTGCTCTGTGCTCTAGGGTCTGGGCGCGCTGCTGCTGCTCATCCCCTGGTTTGCAGACCGTGCAGCGAGCCAGCGAATAGTTTGTGTCAAGTGTCAAGACTCAAGACTGCAGCGAGTAGCGACCAGCGACAACCGACAACCTAATGTCTTCTCGAAATGAAGCTCCATCTTCTGTGGCTGGTGAGTACGACCCGAAGAGCGATCCTACCCGGAAGCCACGGAAGTCTACTGATCCAGGGTGGAAGTATGGATTTTGGCCGGATCTTCAAAATAAAGATAAGGTGGAATGCACCCTATGTGGTCAGGTTGTTAGTGGAGGAATAAAGAGGTTAAAGCAACATTTGGCAGGGGCATATGGAGATGCAAAGTTATGTCCCAAGGCTAGCAGTGCATTAAGAAAGGAGATGACAAGTTATTTGGAGGCAAACAAGAGAAAAAGACCAATGTTTCTAGATGAAGATGAAGAAGATGATGAAGTGGTGGAGGTGGCAGCAGCAGATGGGGCAAATGATACATCTGCTGTGGAGTCTCAAGCATCCAAGGTGCAGCCCAGTTCTGGTACAGCAGCCAAAAAAAGACAATCAACCTTGCAATTTAAGGCAAATAGTAAAGCACAGCCAAAGACAACCAAGTCCGTAGTTGAGATGTTGCGGAGAACACCAGAGGAGGTGGTGGATGAGAGACTTTCAGGCTCTTATCAGCCCACAATCTTGGCTAGTGCAAAAAGCAAGGAGGACAAACACTATGTGGACATGCAGTGGGCTTTGTTCTTCTATGAGTGCGGTGTACCTTTCAATGCCGCGGCAGCTAGGCAATTTCAGATTGCAATTGAGGCCACAGCACAGTTTGGTTCAGGGTATAAGCCTCCAACACCGTACCAACTAGGCGAGCCATTGCTACAAGAGGCTGTGAAGTCAACAACTACAATGAGGGAGGAACATGAGCGTGCATGGAAACACTATGGTTGCACACTCATGTCTGATGGATGGTCTGATAGGAGGGGACGCCATCTCATTAACTTCTTAGTGAACAGCCCAGAGGGCACTTACTTTTTAGAGTCCGTTGATGCATCTAGTGAAGTACATGATGCATACATGCTTGCTGATTTGCTTGAGAAAAAAGTTGACGAGATTGGGAGAGACAAGGTTGTACAAGTTGTTACTGATAATGGTGCCAATTACAAAGCTGCAGGCAAGCTTCTAATGGATAGGATTCCTACATTATTTTGGAGTCCATGTGCTGCACATTGCTTGGACCTAATGTTGGAGGACATAGGAAACTTGAAGGAATTCAAGAAACCAATTGCACGTGCAAGGCGTGCGACAACTTTCATATACCGACATGGGAGAATTCTTGCTGCCATGAGAGAGAAAACTGGTGGGGCTGATCTTGTGAGGCCTGCCGCCACTCGTTTTGCTACTTCCTTTCTCACATTGAAGAGCTTGTACAAGCACAAGGATGCTTTGAAGGCTTTATTTGCAAGCACAGCTTGGACTGATAACAGGTTGTCAAAGACAAGTGCTGGATTGGATGTGTATAACATTGTCTTCTCCACACAGTTTTAGAATTCAGTAGAAGATTGCCTTAGAGCTTCAGGGCCACTACTTATTGTACTTAGGGTGGTAGATGGAGATGAGAGGCCAGCTATGCCAGAGGTCCAAGCATTGATGAAATGTGCAAAGGAAAAGATCAATCAAAGCTTTGCTGTCCAAAGCAAGAAGAATTTACTCAAGAAAATCATAACTATAATTGAACGGCGTTGGGAGAAACAGATGGATCACCCATTGTATGGGGCTGCAATGTATTTGAACCCAGGAAAGCTGCATCCTCTCATAAGAAATGATGATGATGCTACTGTTGGTCAGCTAAGAGGTTGCTTCCTTGATGTGCTTGCAAGAATGGTAGATGATGAGGAAACTAGAGACAAGATCAATTCTCAAGCAATGGATTACGAGTTTCTTAGAGGAGCAGCTTTTTCAAATAAGATGGCCAAAGATAACCTACAAACTATGACCCCACGTAAGTGTTTGTGGCTGTTACTAGTTTACTACTTACTAGTTGTTGCTAGTAGCTTGCTAAATTGTTGTGATGTTATTGCAGTTGAGTGGTGGCGTTCGTATGGTGGTCGTGCTATTGAGTTACAGAGATTTGCTAGACGTTTGGTGAGTCTTTGTGCGTCTTCATCAGGTTGTGAACGCAATTGGAGTACCTTTGAATTTGTAAGTTATTATGTGTGCCTCCTCAAGTCCTCATCCACCTACTTGGCTACTTTTGTATCCAATATTTCAGGATTAAATGACCAAGTGTTTTCTCTTTTCTTATTTTGTAGATCCATACAAAGAAAAAAAATCGATTGTTACATAAGAGGTTGAATTCTATTGTCTTCATTTCCTACAACAGAAAGATGAAGGCTAGGTTCCAAAAACTACGCCAGAAGAAGGGGAAAAACTTTGATCCATTGGTTCATGAGGACTTCAACTGGGACAATGAGTGGGCTGATTCTTTGCATGTAGTCCCTGAAGGTGGGCGTGGGTGTGAGTGTGACCTTACATGGGACCTTGTGGATAATGCCATTGGAGCATCACAAGCACTCCGTGGCCGAAACTTACCAAGAAGGGCCCATAATGTGTATTCAAGAAGAAATTCTGTTGCTGCACAAAATATGTCAGAGGCTGAAGAGGAAGATGAAGATGAAGAAGATGTTCCACATGATGATGCAGAAATCACAGATTGTGAAGATGAATCTAATGGTGGCAATGATGGTGAAGAAGGGGAGGCACCCAATATCCCAGGAGAGTTTGATGATGATTTTTGAGCGACGGGAGAGTAGCTATTGCTAGATTGCATTAGCATATTTGCTGCATTACTAACTGCAGCTAGTTACTATTAATTATGCCATTACAAACTATTTATGTGGCTATTTCAGATTTGGTATTGTGCTGTTTTAAATTTTGTGACTTGCTATTGTTCCTTTAGAAACTACTTTGTGGCTATTTCAGATCCACTATTGTGCTATTGTGAATTTGTGATGATTTCTAGTTTATGAGCTGTAACATCTGTTTGGTACTTTAGTTGCTTGGTATTTTGTTATAGGCTAACAGCTGTTTGTAACAGCTACTAAGGCGTCGCCTAGGCGCCCGCCTAAGTCGCCTAGGCGGTCAGGCAGTGGCTGGGCGCCTAGTTCCGCCTAGCCGCCTTTTAAACCATGCTATAGACTTCTCCTCACTGACTTTACCCAAACAAAAGAAAAAAACTATCAGATTTCAAATTCACCCGATGTGTGGTGTGGTATGCAGCAATCCTACTATACATTGACCAAAAACAAGCTCAAAACCAAGGTACACTGAAGAATAGCCTTCAGTTTGCCCTTATCGAAGATATCCTGGGCTCAAGGCAGAATTACCAGAACCATAAATTCATGAACTCAGAAAAAACATGACTCTGGAATCTCAATATCTGTTAGGTCATTAGTGTACTGTAAGAAGAGAATTTATTTTGACATGTTGCATAATTCAAGAAAACAAAAAACTTAATGGTAGGTATAGTTTTCAAACTTACCAAACAACGGTGACTGTCTGGATTATCTTCATCCAATTTAATGAGCTGTTTAACTGCCTGAAAACATAGATGGATTGCGAAAATTAAAGCTGATGTACAACAGAAGGCAACAAATTAGCGAGTTAAGTATAATAATACTAACCCGCATGCTTTCAACTAGATAAATTATCAGCATTGTATTGAAATATTGATTAACATGCAATGATTAGGGTATCCTTCTAGTTATTGTAGAAGATGATGCTCAATGATTGAAGGAGCATTTAGGAAACAAATTCATATATATCACAGTGCTGATTCACTCCTGACATGTTTAGAAGAGTCCTATTGGCAGAGGGAGAGAAAAGGCTAATACATGAGAGAACGATGGGAGATAAAGACTGCCAGACTGGCATCTATGAACCAGATAGAGAGATAAGTGTTTCACTGCTTTTTTATCTTCACACAAGTTGCTTTTCCTATGCACAAATTGGATATGTACAGCTTTTGCAACTTGATGAGGACCTTCCTTAGTTCCTTGCATACAACACTAAGAGGGATCTTCTATGGCCACCATGGTTTTAAAGGTGTCGCCTAGGCGTCCAGGCGCCCCAAAGTGGCTAGGTGTCCCCATCGCCCAGCGAAGAACCAGCAAGAGGGAGGAGATGGGGCACGTTGAATCGGGGCGTCGACGACCAAATCAGCTCAACGGTGGCTCGAATCGGGGCGGCGGCAGCCCGAATCGAGGTCGGCAACGCCAAATCTAGGGTGCTGACGGCTGCTTCGAGGGCAGGGGCGGCCCCATCGGCAGGAGGAGGGCAACAGGGAGGATATGTGGGCTAGATGGTGGGCTGGGCCTGCTACCCCTTTTTTTCTTTTTCTTTTTTCTTTTTCTTCCTCTCCATGTTAGTCTTGCTGGTTCTTAGATAGATAAGACGTCGCCTTACCGCTTTAAGAACCATGATGGCCACATAGGTTTAAGCTTATAATATACTCTTGTTTCAATTTAATTGTCATTTTGGCATTGTCCTTATTCAAACATTTACATCTTTGACCAACAATTCCTACAAGTTCATACAGCTTAACAACATGCAAATTATATGCTATGAAAGTATTTCTCATGGTTAATCTAGGAACTTAAATCGTACGATAATAAACTACGAATTTCTAGAAATTGATGGTTAAAGAAAGAAAGGTTTGTCTTTGGACAAATGCTGGAATGACATCTGCACCCTTGCCCTTGATGAATTCATACTACTGCAGCTATAGTTAGGGGTGGTAATGGACCGCGATCCAAATGTTTCTTCACAATAAGTTAGGGCCCTTAATAAATTTAAGTTCAAAAATGAATAGGAATAGAGCCCGATCCTAATCTGATTTGATCCTTAAATTTTATAGTGTACAATTTAGAGCCCATTACCACCCCTAGCTATAGTGCGGAAGCACTGCATGTTACTCCCTCCATTCCAAACAAAGACATTTTGGCTTTTCTACATGTGTAGTTTGTTATGCACTTAGATATACACTACGTCTAGATACATAGTAAAAGCAATGTATCTAAAAAGCCAAAATGTCTTATAATTTGAAGTGGATGAGTACAACACAGCTTTTATCCAGGACTGGCCTAGACTTAATAGTGAAGAACTGTTGAATCCACCACCCACCTTGCTTGGCAATGAAACATGCAGTTTTCAGAATTAGCACATATCTAACACTTTCTTTATACATGAACTTCTTAAAAATGATTTCGAATATTTAGTTTCAAACTTTCAATTACATTGCCAGGATACAGGCAACAAATCTGCCAATTCTCTGTGATGTTGCTACCAGGGAAATTGTTAGCTTATAATCATAATATTTATTATTAGGAAGAAAAATATATAACTACAGATAGCAGCAGTGTGATTAGCATCAATGAATTTACATAGATATGTATGCCACAGCCTATCAGGATGTAAACAGAGTGGAAAAATCATAATGGGTGCACCTAGAGTAGCCTAGGGCTAGATAAGTAATATTACACAGAAATAACATACCTGGAAAGCAAGTAAAACCTTTTGCTTTCTCATGCTTAGCTCAAATGAAAGTATATGGGTCTCTAATGAGTCTGACGAGTTATTCTGCAGAAGCTTCAAGTATTTTGTGGCTTCTGCAAGCGGGTCTTCAATCTGCAAAAAAAAAAAAACATAAACCAAGGTAGAACTTCTAGCTACCACAGATAACTTGCAACCTGTGAGTACAAAAAACTGATAAATACCACACAAAAATACAAGGCCATGCAGTGCACATACCTGGATTAATTTTTCACCATGTGGATCCAGATCAACTGGTCTTGCATGTTGTTTCTTGCCAGATTTTGAACTGTTAGATGAAGCTGTTTCATCCTCTTGTTTCTCTTCAGCCTCCTGGAGGAATATGGGACAAAATCAGAAAATTAGGTAAACAGTGATCCTATGTGAGTGTCTGAGATTACCCTTTTAGCACGCGCTTCTGCTTTCTTCTGCTTTTGCCTCAACTTCTTCCTCTGAGCAGGTGGCAGTTTTGATATCTCATCATTCTCTTCCTTAGAAGATTTTGTTGGAGAATCATGTAGTTTCATATAGCACCTGCAGTTTGTGCCAGCAGCATCACCAACTATCCTGGATAGAGGGACAATCTGATGAAAACAAAACACCAGAAGCAAACCATTACCTGATAGCTCCAGCAGCAGCCTTGTGGAAGTATTCATGAGCATGCAAACGATCCTGAAACTTCAGCATAGAAACATATGCTCGAAGTGTCATTTTCCGCAAGCAATATGAATGGAAGTCAAATTGATCTTCAGTCATATCAGCGTAATGCTTTTCAACTGCCAAGAAATTTTTTAGGGCCCGGCCAAGATCACCTTGACGGTAATAGCTCTCCCCAGAAGCAAGCTCATACCTTAAGTGATATATATCATGTAGTTAGATAGAGAATGAACATAACAGATAGATAGCAGAGGAGAAAGAGCACATACCACATGCACTGCATGTCATGAAGATTATTGTGTTGATCACCATCTTTTGTAAACAAGACAGCAGTCTTCTCGGCAAGGCCAACCTTCATGCAGCACAGAAACCAGATAAATGCAAAAGAGCGTGCAAGTATATTGCCAAGAAACTCCAGTGCTTTCTTTTTGGATAAGTGCTAGTCTACCCATATATTCCCTTTTCTTGAACCCAGCACTGTCATATCAAAATGGCCTCCAATACACACATTTGACAATAACCTATTTAAAAACTATAATGGAAAAAAAAGTATTATATGATTCATGATGTCAAAGATACTTTTTCCACACATTAAATCTAAATACTTATATGCATATGAGTAGTCAAGTTAATATGTTGACTGCAGTGCTCTGAAGCATGGGCGGACCTAGGTATGGCTGAGTGAGGGCACAAGCCCTCGCCCATTTCTTTGGTGCAAGAAGTAGAGACTAGATTTTCACTATAAGGTCCCCTGCTCAGTTCAATTTAGATGCCCCTGCTCTGGTGTTTTAATGCTTGTCTTCACAAGTGTGCCCTCACTCTTATTTTACTCTGGGCCCGCCCCTGCTCTGAAGCAACATTGATGATTAAGTATAAAGGCCACAGAGAAGTGGTTTGTTCCTAATTAGCTACCTGGTCAGCCTGAAGCATCTGCATAACACACTCGCTGTTTAAATAACGATCAGCAAGATCCATGGACCTAGCTTCATCTGCTAATGCGGCTGCTGCTGTGAAATTTCCAGCATGTTGCAATATCTTTCCCTGGAAAGAAAGTGTGAGTATTAGCAGAGTTATAAACAGCATGTGACTTAGATATTGGTATGATATAATCAATTAAACATTTAACCCAACATAAATTAAGAAATCATAATGGTTCTGGCAAGATTAGATGGTGATGAAAAAACAATGTTGGTTCACTACATGTATATAAATAAGATATCACTTAAATTAACAGGAGACATTAGCTTCATAGTAAACAAATACGCAACAAAACTACGTCTAAACAAAACATGTGTGAGTGCACATGCAGGTGTGGGCAAATGTGAATGAGACACCTTTACTGAATATAGATCGATGACAGTCGGTGTATGTGAGATAGCCTCATCGATTTTATTCAAAGCAATGTCATATTGCCCTCTTCTGTCGTAGTGCTGCATTAGACAAAGTGGGGAGGAAACATGATTATTCAAGTTCATGATATTCTTCTATATAAAAATGAGAAGTTTATCACAAAACATGTAAAATGGCACAAGAAATGCAGACCTGAGAAATCAAAAACAGGGTCCACAACAGTGTGGAAGGAGGCTCCTTCTGTGGACTGCGAAGCAAGACAATGAAAAAAAAATAGTAATCGCTGGCAATAACTCAGTTACCAAGCTAGTTATAATGGCTGCCTTCTTGAGCAATATGATTGTCACAGGTAGTTAACAAGCACAATCTTGAAAAGTGGGGAAACACTATCTAGTTACAGCTTGTTGCATTACAGTAAAATGCTGTTTCGCAATTTTGGTATGTGTAAGGAACACGTAAATATTTTGAACAGCTTCAATGAGTAAGATCAGGTGCCTATTGATGGTTATGTATTTAGAGTTGGAAGTTTCAACAAAAGGCCATGTATTTATTTAGGGAATCTGGTTAAGACATCAAATACTCCATGCATTGCAAAATGACACGACAGAATGGTCGGCTAACCAGCAATGAGTTGATAAGCAAGCAACATGCATTCACAATAGTTGTCGGGCACTAAGGATTACCATCCAGGAAAGCATCCAGAATCCCTAATTGAATCTTCTAGTTTAAGAAATAACTGCTCCAGTATGTTTGCCTGTCAACAGTATTTAGAATTTGCATATGAAGTGGCTTGCTGACTTACATGACCAGTTTACGAAACAAAGCACAAAATAGTGTTACCTTGCCAGGATGTTCATACAGTGGGCTTAAATCGGAAAATAGTGAGGGCACACCCTGAGAAAAAAATATGGGATGCAGTATAACTGATTATACCAACCTAATGCTGAACGGTAATGAACAAAAATAAAAATAACCACAGATGAAATACCATATATGTAATATCTGCAAACTAGACTAGCACTTACCTTTGTTAATAGAGGTCTGACATAGTTGTCTGCTGCCTCCTGGAACTTCTCACCTTCCAGAAAATCAAGAGGGATACGCTGCCGCACAGGGAAAAATGCACAAATTTAGACCACAGATTCTCAAGTATATGCCCTGCTTACTACAATACATGCAGGGAAAGTAGAGTTTAGGTTAAAACCAGGCATGTACATGCCAATGACATTATTTTGTATCACTGGTAAGTTTAGTAGTGAATATAAGAACAAAAAACAAGAGCATAACAAAAAATATGGTCGCATTTTAACATAGATTTATTAGTTTACCTTCACAGCAGATGACCAAGCATACTTCTCTTTAAGTGAGTTGTACAATGCACTTAAGCGCTCAACATCAGCAGCAGAATATTGACCATTATCAGAGTATAAGCCAAGGCACTTTTGCACAGCAATGAAGTATCTGAGTGGAAACAGTGAGAACCCATTCATTCATAGGAGTAACAAAAGGTAGGTTATAAATATAATGCCAGTACAAATAATGTTATTGAAAGTACACAGATGTGTGTAGTTTCATAGCACAAAAGAAATCCACTCATATTTTCAAGATCAAATGTTGCGAATCCAAAATTTGATATAATTACAAGACAGTGTGACTGTTCTTTACCTAATGCTCATTCCTACTGGCTACTGGTAGCAGTAGAGGTAGATTAAGAAATTACTAGGCAACAATGATTTCAAGTCGCCTGGTCGAACCCTGGGACCGACCAGCTGACTAGTCGCGATTAGGTGATGATCAGGGCGATTAGTCGACCCCTTAGGATTAGAGCAGCAGCAGCCATTAGTTAGGCACTGGCACCGACAGAGGTAAGTCACAAAGACACAGACAGAGTCACAGAGCAGAACTACAGGGAAGGGGAGCAGGGGGGAATCTTGAGATGACAAGCTCATCTCGTCACTGGTGTTGGAGACGCCGGTGATCTGGAGCAGCTGCCGCCCGCCGGTGATCTAGAGTTATGGACTGGAGCTGTGAAACTGGAGCAGGCAGATGAGGAGGGGCAACCGGTGGCAGAGGAAAAGGAGCAGAGGGGCAGCTCGGGGCAGAGGAAGAGGGGTAGTCGGCGTCGAGATATGGCCGGCAGCCGGCCAGTGAGGAGGGGCGGCGGCGCGAGGAACCAGGCGGCGGCAGGAGGCAACGCCAACGCCATCACGATTAGGCGACGACTAGTCGGACGACTGAACGACCAGGACACCTAATCGCGTCGCTACACCTAATCAGGCTACAGAAACCGACCAGGCCGACTAATCGCGATTAGTCGGACGACTTGAAAACACTAACACTGCTAGGCAAATCCCGTCCATGGGAACAATACACCTTCCATTCACTCAAGAAGTGCTAATGTCATTGGAGTGGATAGCACCCATGATACACAAAAAAGGAGCAACCACACATTTCGGTGCGTGTGCATACCATGCACCTGTGTAGGGGGGAGGGGTAGTGAAACATCAAGCAACATGTTGGAAACATCTAGATCATACTTAAGCCTTCCTCCTTGATTCAGCTTAAGGGTTGATTTGGTGACCCGGGATCCCGGGAGGATTAGAGGGGATTGAGGGGGAAATTAGTTTATTTCCCTCTCAATCCCCTCCAATCCTCCCGGGATCCCCTTGTCACCAAATCAACCCTAAGGTGTTAGCTAAGAAATCGTTTATCATGGTGGCACCCCAAGTTTTCAATCAGACCAAAGTAACCATGTGAGGGGTAACATGCCCGCTCATAATATATTGCCACCACAAGTGTGGCTGATATAAACCACATATGTTCAACTGCTCAACACATGGGCATCACGTAAACAGGCAAAACAATTCACTGCACAAATTTTCATTAATCAACTTCAGAACAGTCAATTTGACATTTTGTCTATTCATTCATAGATAATGTAGACAGAGGACACCAAACAGATTGATGAAATTGCAATGCCTAAAACCACATATCCGAGTTGAGAGGAAAAGCATGACATTTAAATGGAGTAGTTGGTCCATGGCTAGATGCCCTCAATCAACATTGCCATTTTTTGTGATGCCTGTAGTTCATTTGGTTAGGCTATTTTTCTAGTTAATCCTAAGCCAACCATGGGCTAACAAAACCTTATGCAAAATTTAGCCTAGCAATTGTTCTGACAACGTCAGTTGTAGCACAAACCAAACAATAGCAGCACAGGTTGTGTCAAATGTCAAGACTCATGCCCATTTACAGTGGAGCAAAAATAAGGATGAACATGTGCAAGTAAAAAGAGGACACGAGTAACTCACTTGTAGTTATCAGGATTCATAAAAAGCAGGGATCTGTATATGCTCTCAGATTCATCAAAGCGGCCAAGTTTGAACAAGACGGATGCCATTTGTTCTTTGAATGATAGCTTGTCAACCTAGCAGACAAAATTGACATGAACAAGCACAAAACATAATTATTCAGACATCACCTTCAAAGGTCCCCAACAACCACCACATACAAGCAACATAAAATAGAAGGATATGACTCACAATTTTGCTCTCCTTCTTCTGCATTTCCTCAAGGGCTCTGTCTAGCATCCCACATTCTTCAAACAATGATATCTGTTAAAAATGACAATAAGATTACACGGAATCATGACTGCAACATATATTTGCATTATAGACGCATAGCATGAACTTGTAAGTTATCAGCAGAATAATAGCAAGCTAAAGAAATGAACATGGTCATAACGTGTGAACCAATGCCATCAAAAATAGAAAATAATTAGGTACCACTTATTTGAGTATTTCATAACTCAAACCACAAGCTTCACACAACATGGAAGGTGGATGTAGAGCAATTGAACAGAATACTATACGGTGAACAAAAACAGACACCAAATGCTAAAAAGTATACTAAACTAAAATAATAAATCAACAAATCTAGATGGCATGAAGTTAAAACAAAAAGAAATATTGCATCCTACCATCAACAATAAGCAAAACAAATGAGCACAAGTTCTCGATTAACATCTAGTAATACAAAATTGGCAATCAAATATTATTTTATAGCAAAAGCCAAAGGACATAAATAGAACAATGGCCAGAAAGAACATGAACCAATGCTAAACATTTTTTCTGATACAATACTAATAAAAAGAAATTGCAATCCTATTCAAGAAACACAAACCTTATACAGCAGCATTTCATTGTGTTCATATCGCTCATTCTCTGGAGGATAATCATCTTCCAGTGTTCCCTCGTATGCCTCCAATACTTCTACTGCCTTGGAAGAACTGCAAGTGACAATCAGTATCAGTTCCAAGTCAAACAACCACGTTAAGTGATTAATTCTTTCATGCAGTAAATGCTTTGTCTTAATCATAAGCTTTAGCACATAGATCACAAATAAATGAACAAGTTTATCCATCTGATATAAAAGAATACAAACAAAATCGTAAGTCGTCAGGTTTGGATCACAAGAAAAATATCTTCAGGCTGTACAGCTCAATTATAAGAAATAAGGTATATACAAGTGAGGCAGAGACATCTGTGCAAACCCTGGACTAATGGACCTTTAGGCTATCTACACACTTAAAAGAAAAGAACACCAATATGCCAAAAAATGAAAAAGCCATATATTATACAAAGTATGTTTTGCAATGATGACAAAGAGCAATCAAATAATTGACATGATAAAGGAACCCATGAGCCAAGAAGATTGTATTCAGCTCGCACTTTATACCGTGTACTACTTCAATTGCTTACAGTGCACACTCAACAATGTTCGGGAATCGGGATGAAGTTTGCTACCGTACTTTCACCATAGCATATGTAGCATATAAAAATTCAGTAGTGTTCCAAGACATATTATGCATTGGTTCTAATCGACATCGACTAGAAAGTGGCATACTTAGAATTCAAATGATGAGCAACCGCAAAACCAATCCAGTTCATGCGGTGATTTGGCTTTAACGACAAAAGTTGTTGCCTAGTCTCAACAAAGCCAGACAAGTCCCTCATCTGTGCCTGTGTAAAAGATGAAAAATAAAATATTAGAGGGCAAAGAAAATTCTGTTCTTAAAATAAGAACTGAAGTCTAGATAAGCATTATACATTTTAGAAGGATAACAGTGATGAGTTCAAACAGAAATCTGCAGTTGTGTATAAAGTAGTGGTGCCAACACAAGTTACAAATTCGAACAGCAGCTATTATGTATTATCTGTCTTTAGCTTTACATGTTCAGCAATAAGATAATGAACAAAATCATGTGCCTTGACCAAAACAAAAATGACGAAAATGCTTAGTGACCATTTCATGATAGTAATGAGCTATGCACAGAACATTAAGTGAGTCATATATGACTGGAATGTGGCACATCTTAATTGGTAGTGGTTCATTGAGGGTTTGAGGCTACACTTAAGGAAAGTAGGAAACTATTGTGTCAAAAGAAAAAAGAAGGGCAGACCCAGTGACGGAGGCTCCCACATGAGTGGAGTCTGGGGGAGGGATAAACCGAGTCAAGCTTTCCCCCCACAAATGCGGAGAGGCTGCTTCGAACCCGTGACCTGGTGACTCAATGGGAATGCTCTCACCACTGCCAAAATATAAATAAAAAACGCTTGTTAATTTACGCCAACCTGGAGAAGGGACAAGTCACGAAGAATTTCTATGTTATCTGGATCAATCCTCAATGCATTTCTGTAACATTTTATAGCTTCTCTGTATTCTCTATCTGACCGATAAAGCAAACCATAAACATGCCAACAGACATGACTCTTCAGATCATTCTGCAAAAAGTTTATTATTAGTTAGTTCTGAGTTCTGAAACTTGTACCCCATTTAATCATCACATCAACAACAGAGAATTCATTGCAATAATTGATAACCTTCAGGCCTCGTCGAACAAGCTCGTACGCTTCAGATTTTCGGTCCATGCAGTTTAGCGTCAAACCTTTCATTGATAGTGTTTCTACATGAAACGGGACATAGAGGGAAGTTACAAGTGAATACAACAGTATGAGGTAATAATAGAACCAGAACATATCCTTCAACATACCACCATGCTCTGGAAACTTTTTTAATATGGAATCTGCAGCCTTAAGCCCTTTCTTATATTGCTTAGTCTCGTAGGATTTCTGTGGGAAAAAACATTGACACAAAGTTTTAGAGAATTAAACAAAAGACAGCTACCATGCAACACACGTCACACTGATAATCTGATATTGAGAACAGAACATAGTGGACTAGCTTATATAGGCATCAATAAAAATTGTAGGACATATCAAGAGTATGAACAGTTACATTTCTCGTAGGTGCAGAAATTATGCACGAACTGAAGAACATAATGAATATCGTCCTCAAATACCCAAAGCACTAAAGCACAACAAAGGCTACAGTAAATCTCCAAAGCCGTGACCACTTATTACCATCAACATTGTGAAGCAGCTAGTCATAGTTGCTAAGGCGAGGTAAGGGGACTGAACCCCTTTTTAACTTTTAAGGGTTAAAGCGTAAGACGAGGCAACGCCTTATATTTGAGAAAGTGTGTAGGACAAAAATACTAATAAAGAAGAGAAAAATGATGAAGAAAAGGAAAATAATAGTCTAACCAGTCCAAATCAGCCCACTTGGCCCATTAAAATTAGGTTACCCACTTATTCACTCACTCCCAGCCCTCTCCCAGCCGCACCCATCTTCCCTCAGCGCTCTCTCTCCCCCACCCCACTACTCCCTCTCTCCCAGCCGCTTTTCCCTCTCTCCCAGCCGCCTCTCTCCCAGCTGCCGCAGAGGTGAGGGGTCAGGGGACCTCGCCGTCGCAGCTGGAGCTCGCGGTCGCGGAGGGGAGCGGCCACCGCCACCGCTGCTGATGGCACTCTCCAGAGACACAGTTTCAAATTGCATGTTCAGGTCAGGATCCAACCTACATCACTCCAAGGCGTCCTCATAGCGTAGCCTTAGAACTCTCCAAGGCGTCAGAGCGACACCCTACTGTCCAAAGCAGACGCCTTAGGCTCCGAGATAAGGCGACCAGGACTCCTTAAGGTTTTCGCACGCCTTAGCGCTTAGGCATCGCCTAAGCGACGCCTTAACAACTAAGCAGCTAGTCCAAAATTTTAGACCCAAAGAGACAACTTAGCGATTTTTTCAAACTTCAAGTTAGTTGTTTTGATGCTATGCTAAAAACCTAAAATCATGCCAGCATGCTAAGATTTTGAGGCCATCCAGCCTATTTACAATGTGAACTCCATGTCACAGCAAAGCTGTGTGCCACCTATGCACTAGGATGCCGATATTAGAATCCACTTCTTAAAACAGTACATGTAGATGTAGTATCAAAAAAATCCACTACTCACTACAATCAATCAATTAAGTCAAGACAACATTAGTCACCAATCACTGTCGGTATGAAATCCCTAAACAAGGTGATAGACTTGCACGGTTAAGCACAGCTCATATTCAAGCTACGAACACTGTTTCCCGAGCTAACATGCTCCGCTTGTTTACCACGAGGCACTCGTTCATCGAGTTACAAACAAACCACAGGTTCATAGAGCGGACAAGAAAACCAGATAAATCCATGCGTCCGGAGACTCCTGGAGCAGCTCGGATCGCCAGCATATCGAATCGAGCGGAACCGGACCACGAAGCCAGCAGATTTGCGGGGGGCGGATCGTCTCGAATCTAGAAGGGTGGAGACGAAGTGGAGCGGGGATGTGGGGTGCTTACGACGATGACTTTGAAGAGGTTGGCTTCCTTGGGCGGGAGCGAGGACCCCATGGCTACGACAGGGTCAGCGCGGCGGCGCGAACCCTAGGGCGGGGCAAGGAAGGGGAAGGAGGGAGGGTTTTGGAGTCGCAAGGCGGAAGGTGGGCCGTGGTGGGTGTGGGTGTGTAGCGGGAGGCGTAGAGCCGTAGAGGCATGCGAGGTGTTGTGACCGCTTCGGGCCGCAAGGAACCGACGAACCGTACCCCTTCGTGTTCGGTTGTTGGAACTGAAAAGGAGGCTATTTTGTTCCTGTGGCAGATAGATTTTGGCCAAACAAAACATGCAGCTAACATAACAACATGCCGCGGCAAAAATGTAATAATAAATAGATAGATAAATAAATAAATTCTCTCAGTATAAAAAACAAGTATTTTAGGTTATACTAGTCGGTTGCTCGTGTGTTACGACGGATTACAATAATACCCACGTAAACTATCCACCAAAAAAATCTCAATATTTTTTATTGATTGTCTCCGCTCTCCGTATAATATTTTTTGATTTAGCTAAATGATGTTATTGTTTACTTCATCCAATATGTCTTGGTACAACACGACCAATGAAGTGAGCGATTAGAAGAGAGTTCACATCGACTGACTGCACGAACAGAGATTATAGAATGACATAATTTCATCCTACAGAGACCAAATAAGAGAAAGTTTGTGAGCTTAAGTTTCTAAAATAAATCATATGAACTCAAACTTATTAAAAAGATAAATCAAAATATATAGTGATTGTTAAAGTCAGTCATCAATAAAAAATGGATGTGTTCCATATAAATATGTTATTTCGTAGCAATTACTAACGTTTAAGACTAACAAATAATCTTTCATTTTATTGTTAGTGTGATAAATCATTGTTGCTTCGTCAAATTCAGCAACATCAAACACCATGGAGTTCATTGCGTCAATGTGGTCTCAGAAACGACCTAATACTTGCAAGAGTCAAGAACGTTGTATCGTGTTTGGGTCGTAGCCTCGGCTCGTATGGCATGTTTGGTTCACTGCCTCAGTTGCCACACTTTGCCTAACTTTTCTACCTAAGGTTAGTTATTCAATTCGAACGACTAACCTTAGGCAAAGTGTGGCACATTTAGTCACAAACCAAACAGGCCCGTAGTGCTGACCCGACACGATTATATATTTTTATTTTACAAAAATACGTATATACATATATACAATTTATATTCAATATTAAAAACATCTGAGTATGATATTCTATTGGTTAGAAACAACTTCATCTAGTGTCTCTCGTTCTTCTTCCATCAGGACATAGGTTCAAATACCACTGTTTTTTAACATTTTACGTTTATTTAATCAAATGGTCTGACAGACTAACGGGCCGGTCTGGCACAGTCAGCATATCGGTATGACGTGCCTAGACCAAAGTTGTGGCCCGCGGGCGTCTGGCCTGTGTCGTGCCGCCGTTTGGTCATCTATAGGCGTGCAGCGTGTTAATTTAAAATAGTTGTGAGAGATTATTTGTAAAAAGATAACGATGGACGACCGTTAAAACTGGTGCTTTAATTATAGTAGATATATACAACCTCATTAATTAGGGGTCTTTAAACACATTTATAGAATGTTTTTTGTGCAAATTCTGGGTTTTCCATGGAGAGCTCGTCTCAACTATTCGCTCGATGGAGAAGAGTCGGAGCCATCTCGGGTTGTATCTTTTATACGTGTTGTTTTTTTTTTGTTGATTTGATAATGATTCTGACTAGACATATATGTGTACTCTCAAACTATTGTCTAAATATATATGCGTACTCTCAAACCACAAATGGACAGTAGTCTAAACTACAAAAACGGAGATAGCTACTAGTACACGCAAATACGAGAGACATGAAAGAAAGAGGATAAATCAGACATTACACTTTTAATTAGATCGGCATTTTATTCTTTGGCTTCTCAATGTTATGTAGGATAGCTCATGTAATGTTGTCACTACAATATTCTATCATATTTTATTTGCTTGTCGAACATAGAACCTTACGAGAAACAACTAAAAACAGGCTTCTCTAGATAAACAAGTGTATGGTAGATATGAGAAGTTTTTTACATCGGACTTCTATACTATTCCGGTAGGTACCATAGATTTGGGAAGTTTTTTTTACAGTAGACTTCTATATTATACTTCAGCGCACCGATGACATATGACATATGGGTAGATGCTTCTCCCTGGTTGGAGGCCGGAAGAGGTGGGGTTGTTTCTTTGTATTTTTGGGAGGCCTTGATATTCATGTAGATCGTGTAAACAAGTTCCCTCTCATCTTACATACGTCTCCCTGCTCTCTTTTTTTATTATCATCGTTTTATGTATGCCAACATGCACATGCATACGAATACATTTTGTTGAGTAAAGTAGTGTTGCTGAAAATGATGGTTTGTTGAGTTCAAGCGGAATATTTGTTCATTTATATATCTATATATCTACTATAGTTAAAACACAAGTTTCAACGGTCGTCACGCGTTATATTTTTTTTTAAAAAAAAAACTCACATTTATTTCAAATTAATCTGTTGCACGCTCGTCCTCTACGCATAACCAACACATCTCCGTATATAGATGGTCAAACGGCGGTCCAGCACGGGCCGACGCGTGCAGGCCGCAGCTCCGGCCTAGGCACGGCACGCCGATGGCCCGGCACGGGCCCGATGTGTGCGGGCCGCAGCTCTGGCCTATGCACGGCACGCCGACCTGCTGACTCCTGTCGGGGACCATAATTAGGGGTACCCCCAAGACGCCTAATTCTCAGCTGGTAACCCCCATCAGCATAAAGCTGCAAAGTCCTGATGGGTACGATTAAGTCAGGGATCAGTCCACACGAGTGACTCGATCACGCTTCACCCGAGCCTAGCCTCGGCCAAAGGCAGCCGACCTCGAGAGACTTCTGTCTCGCCCGAGGCCCCCTTTTTATGGCGGACACATCACCGGCTCGCCCGAGGCCTTGGCTTCGCTCAGAAGCAACCTTGACTAAATCGCCACACCGACTGACCAAATTGCAGGGGCATTTAACGCAAAGGTGGCCTGACACCTCTATCCTGACACACGCCCCCGGCAGAGCCGAAGTGACCGCTGTCACTCCACCGCTCCATTAGCCAGTCTGACAGAAGGACAGCGCCGCCTGCGCCACTCCGACTGCAGTGCCACTCGACAGAGTGAGTCTGACAGGCAGTCAGGCCTTGCCAAAGGCGCCACGGCGAACTCCGCTCCGCCCGACCCCAGGGCTCGGACTCGGGCTAAGACCCGGAAGACGGCGAACTCCGCTCCGCCTGACCCCAGGGCTCGGACTCGGGCTAAGACCCGGAAGACGGCGAACTCCGCTCCGCCCGACCCCAGGGCTCGGACTCGGGCCAAGACCCGGAAGACGGCGAACTCCGCTCCGCCCGACCCCAGGGCTCGGACTCGGGCTAAGACCCGGAAGACGGCGAACTCCGCTCCGCCCGACCCCAGGGCTCGGACTCGGGCTAAGACCCGGAAGACGGCGAACTCCGCTCCGCCCGACCCCAGGGCTCGGACTCGGGCCAAGACCCGGAAGACGACGAAACTCCGCTCCGCCCGACCCCAGGGCTCGGACTCGGGCCAAGACCCGGAAGACGACGAAACTCCGCCTCGCCCGACCCCAGGGCTCGGACTCCGCCCTGGCCTCGGCCGGACGACTTCCGCCTCGCCCGACCCCTTGGCTCGGGCTCGGCCACGGCAACAGAAGGCAGACTCAACCTCGGCTTCGGAGGAACCCCCACGTCGCCCTGCCTAGGGCACAGACCGCCACGTCAGCAGGAGGCGCCATCACCATCCTACCCCGAATCGACTCGGGTCACGGAGAACAAGACCGGCGTCTCATCCGGCCAGCTCCGCCGGAGAGGCAATGATGGCGCTCCACAAGCTCTATGACGACGGCGACCCCCAGCTCTCTTACGGAAGCAGGACAACGTCAGCAGGGACTTGACCGCCCCAACAGCTGTCCCTCCATCAGGCTCCGCCGCACCTCCGACAGCCACGACATCACGCCAGCAGGGTGCCCCGATCTCTCCGGCTGCCACATTGGCATGTACCTAGGGCGCTAGCTCTCCCTCCGCTAGACACGTAGCACTCTGCTACACCCCCCATTGTACACCTGGATCCTCTCCTTACGACTATAAAAGGGAGGACCAGGGCCTTCTCAGAGGAGGTTGGCCGCGCGGGACCGAGGACGGGACAGGCGCTCTCTTGGGGCCGCTCGCTTCCCTCACCCGCGTGGACGCTTGTAACCCCCCTACTGCAAGCGCACCCGACCTGGGCGCGGGACGAACACGAAGGCCGCGGGACTTCCACCTCTCTCACGCTCGACTCCGGCCACCTCGCCTCTCCCCCCTTCGCGCTCGCCCACGCGCTCGACCCATCTGGGCTGGGGCACGCTGCACACTCACTCGTCGGCTTAGGGACCCCCCCTGTCTCGAAACGCCGACAGTTGGCGCGCCAGGTAGGGGCCTGCTGCGTGCTGACGAACAGCTCCCCGTCAAGCTCCAGATGGGCAGTCTCCAGCAACCTCTCCGGCCCGGGACGGTGCTTCGTTTCGGGACTCTCGAGTTCATGTCCTTCGACGGCAGCTACGACATGACACTTCTTCCACCGCCGCGCGACTACGACAATGGCGGCCGACAACCCGCCCGCCGGCGGCGGAATCGACGACATCTTCCCCGCGTGGTGGAAGAGCAACATTCGGGCTCGCTCCGTTCTCTCCCCCGCCAACGGAGGAGGAGGCGGAGCCGTCAAGGCCAGACGGGAGGCCGCGCTTCGTCGGCCGTCGAGCGAATCGACGCCCCCGACGCCCCGACGGAAGGCACGCCGGACGTCGACCTCGCGTTCGAGACGGAGGCAAGCGCCGTCCCCCCGCGGCACGCTGACCTTGAGCAAGAAGACGACGCCGGCGCGCTCGCGGAAAGCCTGCAGGACGTCGCCCTCGAACCAGAGATGACGGCGCAACCAGTCCCCGATGTGACTACGTCGTTCCTCGTCGACCAAAAGGTAACGACTAATTCCCATCTTGCGTCATTTCGACTCGGCCTCAACCCGCCAAACGACCTCGTTTTGGCGGGCGCTCTCATTGAGGCGAGTGCAACCCCACTGAGGTTCTGTATGCGGTCGCCTTGGGACCGACTGACGGACGTCTCGACCTACGGGCCCTCTGGGTCCGAGGAAGATGACGATCCCAGCATCGGTTGGGATTTCTCCGGACTTGGCAACCCCAGTGCCGTGCGGGACTTCATGACCGCATGTGACTACTGCCTATCCGACTGTTCCGATGGAAGCCGCAGCCTTGGCGACGAGAGCTGCGGCCCAAGCCGCGAATGTTTCCACATCGAGCTAGGGGATCCCACCGAAGGCAACCATCTTGGCATGCCGGAGGATGGTGATCTCCCTAGGCTGGTGCCTCGCGCCGACATCCCACGGGAGCTAGCTGTGGTCCCCGCTCCGGCGGGGGGTTACGACCCACAACTCGAGCAAGTCCGCGAGGCGCAGGCCAGGCTCAACGAGGGAACAGGAGCGCTTGAGCCGATCCGTCGGGACGTCGGACAGGCATGGGTGGGCCAACCCCTGGCCGGAGAAATACGTCATCTGCCCCAAGGTCTCCAGCACCGCGTCGCCAACGATGTCAGGATCAGGCCGCCGCCCGCATCCAGCGGGGTTGGTCAGAACCTGGCAACCGCAGCAATGCTCATCCGCGCGATGCCGGAGCCGTCAACCACCGAGGGTCGGCGAATCCAGGGAGAACTCAAGAATCTCCTGGAAGGCGCTGCGGCCCGGCGGGCCGAGAGCACTGCATCCCGGAGGCAAGGATGTCCCTCGGAACCTCATGCCGCGACTTCCCGATTCATGCGGGAAGCCTCGGTCTACACCGGGCGCACGCGCAACACCGCGCCTGCGGCCCCGGGCCACCTCGGCAACGAGCACCATCGACGCGACCGTCGGGCTCACCTCGACGAAAGGGTGCGCCGAGGCTACCACCCCAGGCGTGGGGGGCGCTACGACAGCGGGGAGGATCGGAGTCCCTCGCCCGAACCACCCGGTCCGCAGGCCTTCAGTCGGGCCATCCGACGGGCGCCATTCCCGACCCGGTTCCGACCCCCGACTACTATCACGAAGTACTCGGGGGAAACGAGACCGGAACTGTGGCTCGCGGACTACCGCCTTGCCTGCCAACTGGGTGGAACGGACGACGACAACCTCATCATCCGCAACCTCCCCCTGTTCCTCTCCGACACTGCTCGCGCCTGGTTGGAGCACCTGCCTCCGGGGCAGATTTCCAACTGGGACGACTTGGTCCAAGCCTTCGCTGGCAATTTCCAGGGCACATACGTGCGCCCCGGGAATTCCTGGGACCTTCGAAGCTGCCGGCAACAGCCGGGGGAGTCGCTCCGGGACTACATCCGGCGATTCTCGAAGCAGCGCACCGAGCTGCCCAACATCACCGACTCGGATGTCATCGGCGCGTTCCTCGCCGGCACCACTTGCCGCGACCTGGTGAGCAAGCTGGGTCGCAAAACCCCCACCAGGGCGAGCGAGCTGATGGACATCGCCACCAAGTTCGCCTCTGGCCAGGAGGCGGTCGAGGCTATCTTCCGAAAGGACAAGCAGCCCCAGGGCCGCCCATCGGAAGAAGCTCCCGAGGCGTCCGCTCCGCGCGGCGCCAAGAAGAAAGGCAAGAAGAAGTCGCAATCGAAACGCGACGCCGCCGACGCGGACCTTGTCGCCGCCGCCGAGTATAAGAACCCTCGGAAGCCCCCCGGAGGTGCAAACCTCTTCGACAAGATGCTCAAGGAGCCGTGCCCCTACCATCAGGGGCCCGTCAAGCACACCCTCGAGGAGTGCGTTATGCTTCGGCGTCATTTCCACAGGGCCGGGCCACCCGCCGAGGGTGGCAGGGCCCGCGACGACGACAAGAACGAAGATCACCCAGCAGGGGAGTTCCCCGAGGTCCGCGACTGCTTCATGATCTATGGAGGGCATGCGGCGAATACCTCGGCTCGGCACCGCAAGCAAGAGCGCCGGGAGGTCTGCTCAGTGAAGGTGGCGGCGCCAGTCTACCTAGACTGGTCCGACAAGCCCATCACTTTCGACCGGGCCGACCACCCCGACCATGTGCCGAGCCCGGGGAAATACCCGCTCGTCGTCGACCCCGTTGTCGGCGATGTCAGGCTCACCAAGGTCCTGATGGACGGGGGCAGCTGCCTCAACATCATCTACGCCGAGACCCTCAAGCTCCTACGCGTCGATCCGTCCTCCGTCCGAGCAGGCGCTGCGCCCTTCCACGGGATCATCCCTGGGAAGCGCGTCCAGCCCCTCGGGCGACTCGACCTCCCAGTCTGCTTCGGGACACCCTCCAACTTCCGAAGGGAGACCCTGACGTTCGAAGTGGTCGGGTTCCGAGGAACCTACCACGCCGTGCTAGGGAGGCCATGCTACGCGAAGTTCATGGCCGTCCCCAACTACACCTACCTGAAGCTCAAGATGCCGGGCCCCAACGGGGTCATCACCGTCGGCCCCACGTACAAACACGCGTTCGAATGCGACGTGGAGTGCGTGGAGTACGCCGAGGCCCTCGCCGAGTCCGAGGCCCTCATCGCCGACCTGGAGAACCTCTCCAAGGAGGTTCCAGACGTGAAGCGCCATGCCGGCAACTTCGAGCCAGCGGAGACGGTCAAGGCCGTCCCCCTCGACCCCAGTGGCGACACCACCAAGCAGATCCGGATCGGTTCCGGGCTCGACCCCAAATAGGAAGCAGTGCTCGTCGACTTTCTCCGCGCAAACGCCGACGTCTTTGCGTGGAGTCCCTCGGACATGCCCGGCATACCGAGGGATGTCGCCGAGCACTCGCTGGATATTCGGGCCGGAGCCCGACCCGACAGTATACCCTCGGCTCAGCCCGAGGCACCCTCGGCCCAGCCCGAGGTACCCTCGGCCCCCGAGGGCGGGGCACTGAACGTCGAGGAAGGGGAGAGCGGGGCCACACCAGATCAAGATTGGCGGGCCCCGTACCTGCAATATCTCCGTCGAGGAGAGCTACCCCTCGACCAAGTCGAGGCTCGGCGGGTAGCGCGACGCGCCAAGTCATTCGTCTTGCTGGGCGACGAAGAGGAGCTCTACCATCGCAGCCCCTCGGGCATCCTTCAGCGGTGCATCTCCATCGCCGAAGGTCGGGAACTGCTGCAAGAAGTACACTCGGGGGCTTGCGGCCACCACGCGGCGCCCCGAACCCTTGTCGGAAATGCTTTCCGGCAAGGCTTCTACTGGCCAACGGCGGTGGCTGACGCCACTAGAATTGTCCGCACCTGCGAAGGGTGCCAATTCTATGCGAAGCGGACACACCTGCCCGCTCAGGCTCTGCAGACAATACCCATCACCTGGCCCTTCGCTGTATGGGGTCTGGACCTCGTCGGTCCCTTGCAGAAGGCGCCCGGGGGCTACACGCACCTGCTGGTCGCCATCGACAAATTCTCCAAGTGGATCGAGGTCCGACCTCTGAACAGCATCAGGTCCGAGCAGGCGGTGGCATTCTTCACCAACATCATCCATCGCTTTGGGGTCCCGAACTCCATCATCACCGACAACGGCACCCAGTTCACCGGCAAAAAATTCTTGGATTTTTGCGAGGATCACCATATCCGGGTGGACTGGGCCGCCGTGGCTCATCCCATGTCGAATGGGCAAGTAGAGCGTGCCAATGGCATGATTCTACAAGGGCTCAAGCCTCGGATCTACAACGACCTCAACAAGTTCGGCAAGCGATGGATGAAGGAACTCCCCTCGGTGGTCTGGAGCCTAAGGACGACGCCGAGTCGTGCCACGGGCTTCACGCCGTTTTTCCTGGTCTACGGGGCTGAAGCTATCTTGCCCACTGACCTGGAATACGGCTCCCCGAGGGCGAGGGCCTACACCGAACAAAGCAACCAAGCTAGCCGGGAGGAATCGCTGGACCAGCTGGAGGAAGCTCGGGACAGGGCCTTGCTACACTCGGCGCGGTACCAACAGTCCCTGCGACGCTACCACGCCCGAGGGGTCCGGTCCCGAGAACTCCAGGTGGGCGACCTGGTGCTTCGGCTGCGACAAGACGCTCGAGGGAGGCACAAGCTGACGCCCCCCTGGGAAGGGCCATTCGTCATCGCCAAAGTTCTGAAGCCCGGAACATACAAGCTGGCCAACAATCAAGGCGAGATCTACGGCAACGCTTGGAACATCAAACAGCTACGTCGCTTCTACCCTTAAGATGTTTTCAAGTTGTTCATATACCTCGCACCTACGCAAAGTTTAGTCGTCAAGGAAGGGTCGGCCTAGCCTCGGCAAAGCCCGACCCTCCCTCGGGGGCTAAAAGGGGGGAGACCCCCTCTGCGTCGAATTTTTCCTCGAAAAAGGATCTCTTTTTAGCAGGATTTCTTTCGTGCTTCTTGACTACTCCGGAAAGCGGATCCTGGAAACGACGAGGTACACGTAAGCAGCCAAGGCTGACCGAGCCGAGGGACTCCTACGCCTCCGGGATACGGATACCTCACTCGTCCCTTTCTGCGATAAGTAACTTGCGCTCGGATAAAGCGACTCCGTGGACCGAACGAGTCATCACGTTCGGAAGCTCTCCTGCCGAAGCAGTCCTTCAAGCTTTCTCGACTAAGTCGGGGACAGGGCCTCATGGACGGGTGAAAGTACGCATGAGCGGCAAGGCCGACCGAGCCGAGGGACTCCCACGCCTCTGGGATATGGATACCTCACTCGTCCCTTCCGCGAAAAGCAACTCTCGCTCACACAAACATCCCTGTTACCAACAGAGTCCAGATGCTCGAAACAGGAGGAAAAAAGACGCAGCTTCGCAAGCGCAGCGAGGGTGTGTTCTTCTGGCCTCGGCGGCCGCAGAAAGCACACGCTACAAGATGATCGGATCCTGCAGGCTCGGGTCTTCACGTCGAAGGGAGCCGTGGCCCCCTCGGCATCAACGACGTCTTCAGCAAAGCCCGACCCAGCCTCGGGCGGCGCCGCGGTCCAGGGACTCCTCCGGGAATCCGGCCCGAGCAGGCGGCTCAACCGGTTACCCCTGGGGCCTCGGACAACCGGCTTCCAAGGGCGCCAGCCCGACCCGAGGCCCCGGCTGATCGACTTTGGCGTCGGCTCCGCTGACGGACGACACGGCTAGGCTCCGGCCAACCAGGTTCCCATTCTCGAGCCAACTCCGCCTCTGTTCATACTGATATCGCTACCCCTGGCCTCGGTCCACCGAAGGGCGACCGAGGGGTCTCTTCAACTAAGCTAGAGGAGCCCCAGACAACAAGGCCGAACGGGCCGAGGGATTCCTACGCCTCCGGGATACGGATACCTCACCCGTCACCTTGACACGGGGCAACTCACGCTTGGTAAAGCGGTTCAGATAATCAACAGACGAGACTTAGTGCTCGAAAATGAGGAAAAAACACGGCTCCGTGCCAAAATTACATACACGTTCAGGCCTCGACAGCCACAATGAACGAACACACTGCATTCGAAGTGCCATTACAAACGGAACTCCGGTTCCCCCTCCGCAGGTACGAACAACCCCACACCGAGGGGGAAGGCCTGCGGAGCAACGGAAGGCCGACGAACGGCGCGCCGTCACCTGCTCCAGCAGTGGCGACGACGGCGACTTCTGCTCCGGGGGGCCGAACAGCGGCAACGCTGACCTCAGGGTGGATGCCGCTGCCAGGAGGCCCCCGCCCGTGCCAAAACTCGTGAGGCAAGGACGGGCAGAAGGCCGTAGAAGTTGGAGGTCAGCCCGTGGCCGGTCCCGGCCGCCGCGCCGGCGGAAGAACCTCTTCCAGCTGCCGTGGCAGACGCCGACGCCGCAAGTGGCCCCGAAGCCACTCGCGGCTAAAGACCAGGCACGCTGCAGCTGCCGGACGCCACGGGCAATGCCCGCTTCTCCCCCCATCACTGAGTGAAGGAGCGGGCCACCGCCCACGCAGGGGCCGACCCCAACTCGGCACTCTCCCCTCCCCAGCCTTGGTGATGAAAATCCTTGAGGCTGAGGAAGGGGCAGAGGCCGCAGCCCGGCTCGCTTTCCCCCACCATCAAGCTGGAGGTCGCCATCTCGGGTGACCGCCGGTGAAGGGGTGCGGCCGGGCTGCGTGATGAAAATCCTTGAAGCCGAACGATGGCTGAGAGGTACCGACTCCCATGGAGTTGCGTTCCTCCAACGAGGAGGTGGAAAGGCGGCGGATACCCCCCATCCGGGGGCTTGGAAGATGGGAAGACACGACGCTTAAGGGAGGAAGAAGACATGGTTGCCTTACGAAAGGAGTCTCCCTCCTTTTAAAGGCAACTCTCCCTACGTGCGCCCCCAAGCGCCGCGGGCTGAGTCTTCTCCAACACGCTCCAAGGCCCTCCCCTGCGACTCGGGGGCTGGGTCCCGCATGTCATGCAAGCCGGCTCAGGGCAGAAGAAGCCAAACCGCCGCGCGTGGTGCGCACGACCGTCCAGCGGTTACAGGCGACCCCCCATTTTCGCCCAGACCAACGGGCAGAAGGGGCGGGCAGCCGTGCAGGCGGCATGCAACCGCGCCAGATGGACGCGCTTCTCCGACTTCTGACACGCCAGCTTGGGAACCCAGGCCCACGCGTCGAGCAACCGGCGTGCCAGTTGCTGCATGCAAGCAACCGCACCGCCACTTGTGCCACCATCGCGCCTCTTCGGTCGCGGAGCCTATGTCACGACTCGAGGCGACTCAACAGCGCCAGCCTGGCGCGTCGGTCAAAGCGACCGAAAGTGGGCCGGCAGTAATAGCGGTGGCAGGCGGGCGGGCGCAGCGGTCACGTCGTCAACCAGGCTCACGTCCCATCCTGAGACAGCAAGAGAGCCTCATCTCACGGCGTGAAGACGGTGCACCCGTGACCCGTTCCTCGAACGGATCGCACGCGCGCAATGGCCGCCCCGCCAACCACTCGCCCCGTCGCATTAACTCCGCGGCGGAACACGCGGCGCCTCTGGCAGGAGGAGCACGCGACGCTTCACCTTCGCCGTGATAACCGCGTCAGAAAAGGTACGCCACGTCGTCCGATTTCGTATCCTTTTCCGTTTTCCTCTTTCTCTATCTCTTGCAACAGGGACCGGGAAAGGGGGATACCCCGAAAGGGATCCTTCTCCGCGAAGGAACCGGGCTCCGAGCCCCCCATTACTGATCAGGGGTTCGAAGGCTGGCCCCCCAAGGGTTCAACAGTCGCCTCAGGTCGCGTGGGCCCGACACCCACTACTGGTCAGGGGTTCGAAGGCCAGCCCCCCGAAGGGCTCCATGGCCGCCTCAGGCTACTCGGGCTCCGCGCCCATTACTGATCAGGGGTTCGAAGGCTGGCCCCCGAAGGGTTCACAGTCGCCTCAGACACCGAGCGAGGGATGACCAGGGGTACGTTCGATACATAACCAAGGCTCGGGCTGCGCTCCCGAGGTACCCTAGGACATTTCCGAGACCAGCGGGAACGATCTTGTAACGGAATCCCATCGGAGGGAGGCATCGAGCCCTCGGACCCCGTCGCCAGGGGACCGGGTCCGGCAAATCACCCGCAGGTACTTTTGGGCGTGCCTCTGGGCCCCTAGCCGACCCCCAACGAACGGGGCACGGACGTCCACTCGGATTACCCGCTCGCAGCTCACCGGAGACACCATGTTCGGTGCCCATCGAGGGTAACATGGCGCACTCCCCCCCTCCTCCTTGCGGAAAGGCGACGTAGGGGCGTATGTAAAAAGTCGAGTCTGTCCCTGATCGTCCTCTCGCCCTGTGCAGAGGCTCGGGGGCTGCTCTCGCAAAAACCGGCTCCGGCCAAATCGTTGACAGCGTCAACATACCAGCCCGAGAGCTTGGGCCCCGACCGTGCACCCGGGCTACGGCCAGTTCGCATGAGGGAACGACCAGACCAGCCGAAGCGTTAAGCGAAGTATTAAGACCTCGAAGGAGTGTAACCACTCCTCCGAGGCCTCGGGGGCTACACCCGGCGGGTGCGCTCGCGCGCACCCACCGGAACGAAATGCAACCGAGAAAGGCTGGTCCCCTTGCAAAAAAGTGCGACAAAAGCCTCCAAGCGAGTGCTAACACTCCCTTCGAGGCTCGGGGGCTACTGTCGGGGACCATAATTAGGGGTACCCCCAAGACGCCTAATTCTCAGCTGGTAACCCCCATCAGCATAAAGCTGCAAAGGCCTGATGGGTACGATTAAGTCAGGGATCAGTCCACACGAGTGACTCGATCACGCTTCACCCGAGCCTAGCCTCGGCCAAAGGCAGCCGACCTTGAGAGACTTCCGTCTCGCCCGAGGCCCCCTTTTTATGGCGGACACATCACCGGCTCGCCCGAGGCCTTAGCTTCGCTCAGAAGCAACCTTGACTAAATCGCCACACCGACTGACCAAATTGCAGGGGCATTTAACGCAAAGGTGGCCTGACACCTCTATCCTGACACACGCCCCCGGCAGAGCCGAAGTGACCGCCGTCACTCCACCGCTCCATTAGCCAGTCTGACAGAAGGACAGCGCCGCCTGCGCCACTCCGACTGCAGTGCCACTCGACAGAGTGAGTCTGACAGGCAGTCAGGCCTTGCCAAAGGCGCCACGGCGAACTCCGCTCCGCCCGACCCCAGGGCTCGGACTCGGGCTAAGACCCGGAAGACGGCGAACTCCGCTCCGCCCGACCCTAGGGCTCGGACTCGGGCCAAGACCCGGAAGACGGCGAACTCCGCTCCGCCCGACCCCAGGGCTCGGACTCGGGCTAAGACCCGGAAGACGGCGAACTCCGCTCCGCCCGACCCCAGGGCTCGGACTCGGGCTAAGACCCGGAAGACGGCGAACTCCGCTCCGCCCGACCCCAGGGCTCGGACTCGGGCCAAGACCCGGAAGACGACGAAACTCCGCTCCGCCCGACCCCAGGGCTCGGACTCGGGCCAAGACCCGGAAGACGACGAAACTCCGCCTCGCCCGACCCCAGGGCTCGGACTCCGCCCTGGCCTCGGCCGGACGACTTCCGCCTCGCCCGACCCCTTGGCTCGGGCTCGGCCACGGCAACAGAAGGCAGACTCAACCTCGGCTTCGGAGGAACCCCCACGTCGCCCTGCCTAGGGCACAGACCGCCACGTCAGCAGGAGGCGCCATCACCATCCTACCCCGAATCGACTCGGGTCACGGAGAACAAGACCGGCGTCTCATCCGGCCAGCTCCGCCGGAGAGGCAATGATGGCGCTCCACAAGCTCTATGACGACGGCGACCCCCATCTCTCTTACGGAAGCAGGACAACGTCAGCAGGGACTTGACCGCCCCAACAGCTGTCCCTCCATCAGGCTCCGCCGCACCTCCGACAGCCACGACATCACGCCAGCAGGGTGCCCCGATCTCTCCGGCTGCCACATTGGCATGTACCTAGGGCGCTAGCTCTCCCTCCGCTAGACACGTAGCACTCTGCTACACCCCCCATTGTACACCTGGATCCTCTCCTTACGACTATAAAAGGGAGGACCAGGGCCTTCTCAGAGGAGGTTGGCCGCGCGGGACCGAGGACGGGACAGGCGCTCTCTTGGGGCCGCTCGCTTCCCTCACCCGCGTGGACGCTTGTAACCCCCCTACTGCAAGCGCACCCGACCTGGGCGCGGGACGAACACGAAGGCCGCGGGACTTCCACCTCTCTCACGCTCGACTCCGGCCACCTCGCCTCTCCCCCCTTCGCGCTCGCCCACGCGCTCGACCCATCTGGGCTGGGGCACGCTGCACACTCACTCGTCGGCTTAGGGACCCCCCCTGTCTCGAAACGCCGACAACTCCTCTCCGCACAACCAACCTAAACAGCCCAAAACAAACCTCGTTAGTTCGTCGGGCAATTTGGTTAAATCAGAAAAAATGTTAAAAACGGTCCAGGAGGTGGGGTTCGAACCCACGCCCTGATGAAAGAAGGGCAAGAGATGCTAGATGAAGTTATCTAATTAGTAGAACATTATGCTTAGGTGTTTTTTATATTCAATATAAATTATACATATGTATATATGATTTTTGTAAAATAAAAAATATATAATCGTGTCGGGTCGGGCCAGCACTACGGGCCGAGGCTACGGCACGACGCTCGTGTCGGGCTAGCCTAGACGCTATTAAATGGGTCATGTCTTGGGTCGGCCCTCCAGACACGATCCATTTGGCCATCTATACCTCCGCACGATAATGATGGTCATCACCTCAGTTGCCGCCACCTCGTTCGCCATCCTGCCTTCTTTTCTCTCTCACCTTACGTCTCTGCCTTCGTGCCACCCCATTCTCGGCAAAGGGCGTGAGAGAAGGCGCCTCCTCCCCGTATCCGTCTGACACTAACCCCGACACCGACCCGCGCGGCTATTGCACGTCCACGAGGACGTTTCACAGCTTGCGCGCACCATCTCTTTTGCCGTCGTCGGACGTCCCGTTCATCTTCTCGACCTTCGCCATGTTCTTCCTCCCCAACCTACTGCCCCCGTCCACGGTCACAGTCGTGAGCCGACGAAGCTCGTCGACGCGAGTATGGGGCAACTCGGTCTTGCTCCTGGCCTTTCTTCGTGCATGTCGCCGAGGAGGACATTGTGGTGTTTGCCACACTTAGGTTATCTTGGGGATGAGAAGTCTAGGTTTGAGATAATGGACAAACAAGGCTCGTAGTGCGGTAGCAGTCGGCATATGCTACGGAGTTGGTGGTGGTGTTGTGTCGCCTCAGCGGGTCCAAGTCTCGGAAGGCACTCGCATTCTCTCGCCCTTCTCGGACTGGCGCATTGTGCGGGTGCCTCTCGGTTTGGAGCTGCTCCGAATGGGCTTCTTTCTCCGTTTGCGTGCTCTCTCCCTATATGTATCTAGCGGTATACTACTTATGCCGCCTCCAGATGCCCAAGTCTTCATCGTGTCCTTCTCCGTCAATGAACAAGTATGTCCGCCTCTTCCCTTCCCTTTCTGCTCTATGAAACCTTGGAAGTGGGGAGGCGAGGGATGGGGGTCCCTGATTTGCTGCCTATGGCACCTGTTCGATGGCTGGGCATCGCCAGTCTACATTGTCTTTCCGTTACCACGGTGTCGACTCGGTATGCTTCTACCTCTTCTATGTACCTGTCGGGGACCATAATTAGGGGTACCCTCAAGGCTCCTAATTCTCAGCTGGTAACCCCCATCAGCATAAAGCTGCAAAGGCCTGATGGGTGCGATTAAGTCAGGGATCAGTCCATTCGAGGGACTCGATCACGCCTCGCCCGAGCCTAGCCTCGGACAAGGGCAGCCGACCCCGGAGGATTTCCGTCTCGCCCGAGGCCCCCCCCTCCAGCGGCGAACATATTTCCGGCTCGCCCGAGGCCCTGTCTTCGCCAAGAAGCAACCCTGACCAAATCGCCGCACCGACCGACCAAATCGCAGGAGCATTTAATGCAAAGGTGGTCTGACACCTTTATCCTGACGCGCGCCCCCCAGCCGGCAGAGCCGAAGTGACCGCCGTCACTTCGCCGCTCCACTGACCGGCCTGACAGAAGGACAGCGCCGCCTGCGCCGCTCCGACTGCGGTGCCACTTGACAGAGTGAGGCTGACAGGCAGTCAGGCCCGGCCGGAGGCACCATAGGAAGCTCCGCTTCGCCCGACCCAGGGCTCGGACTCGGGCTAAGTCCCGGAAGACGGCGAACTCCGCTCCGCCCGACCCAGGGCTCGGACTCGGGCTAAGTCCCGGAAGACGGCGAACTCCGCTCCGCTCGACCCAGGGCTCGGACTCGGGCTAAGTCCCGGAAGACGACGAACTCCGCTCCACCCGACCCAGGGCTCGGACTCGGGCTCAGCCCCAGACGACGACGAACTCCGCTCCGCCCGACCCAGGGCTCGGACTCGGGCTAAGTCCCGGAAGACGACGAACTCCGTTCCGCCCGACCCAGGGCTCGGACTCGGGCTCAGCCCCAGAAGACGACGAACTCCACTTCGCCCGACCCCAGGGCTCGGACTACGCCCTGGCCTCAGCCGACGGTCTCCGCCTCGCCCGACCCAGGGGCTCGGACTCGACCTCGGCCACGGAAGACAGGCTCGACCTCGGCTTCGGAGGAGCTTCCACATCGCCCAACCTAGGGCGCAGACCAGCCACGTCGACAGGAGGCGCCATCATCACCCTACCCCGAGCTGACTCGGGCCACGGGGGACAAGACCGGCGTCCCATCTGGCTCGCTCCGCCAGATAGGCAATGATGGCGCCCCGCATACTCAGTGACGACGGCGGCTCTCAGCCCCCTTACGGAAGCAAGAGGACGTCAGCAAGGACTCAACAGCTCCGACAGCTGTCCCTCCGCCAGGCTCCATCGCTCCTCCGACGACCACGACATCACACCAGCTGGGTGCCAAAATCTCTCCGGCTGCCACAACGGCATGTACTTAGGGCGCTAGCTCTCCTCCGCTAGACACGTAGCGCTCTGCTACACCCCCCATTGTACACCTGGATCCTCTCCTTACGCCTATAAAAGGAAGGACCAGGGCCCTCTTAGAGAAGGTTGGCCGCGCGGGGACGAGGACGAGACAGGCGCTCGCGTGAGGACGCTCGCTCCCTCTCCCGCGTGGACGCTTGTAACCCCCTACTGCAAGCGCACCCGACCTGGGCGTGGGACGAACACGAAGGTCGCGGGATTCCCACCTCTCTCACGTCGGTCTCCAGCCGCCTCACTCTCCCCCCTTCGCGCTCGGCCTCGCGTCGACCCATCTGGGCTGGGGCACGCGACGACATTCACTCGTCGGCTTAGGGACCCCCTGGTCTCGAAACGCCGACAGTTGGCGCGCCAGGTAGGGGTCTGCTGCGTGTTGACGAACAGCTTCCCGTCAAGCTCCAGATGGGCAGTCTCCAGCAACCTCTCCAACCCGGGACGGTGCTCCGTTTCGGGAGTCTTGAGTTCATGTCTCTCGACGGCAGCTACGACATGATACTCCTTCCACCGCCGCGCGCCAACGACAATGGCGGTCGACAGCCCGCCCGCCGGTGGCGGAATCGACGACATCTTCCCCGCGTGGTGGAAGAACAACATTCGAGCTCGCCCCGTCCTCTCCCCCGCCAACGGAGGAGGAGGCGGGGCAACCAAGGCCAAGCGGAAGGCAGCGCCTCGTCGACCGTCGAGCGAGTCGACGGCCCCAGCGCCCCAACGGGGGGCGCGTCGGGCATCGACCTCGCGTTTGAGACGAAGGCGAGCGCCGTCTCCCCGCGACACGCCAACTCCGAGCAAACGGACGACGCCAGCGCGCTCGCGAAAGGCTTGTTGGATGTCACCCTCGTACCTGAGACGACGGTGCAGTCAGTCCCTGACGTGACTTCATCACCGCCCGTCGACCAAGAGGTACCGATCGATTCCCATCCCACGTCATTTGGATTCAGCCTCAACCCGCCTAGCGACTTCGCTTTGGCGGGCGCTCTCGTAGAGGCGAGTCCAAACCCTCTGGGGTTTCGTATGCGGTCACCTTGGGACCGGCTGACGGACGTCTCGGCCTACGGGCCCTCTGGGTCCGAGGAAGACGATGAGCCCAGCTTCTGTTGGGATTTCTCTGGACTTGGCAACCCCAGTGCCATGCGGGACTTCATGACCGCATGCGACTACTGCCTTTCCGACTGTTCCGACGGTAGCCGTAGCCTCGGCGACGAGGACTGCGGCCCAAGTCGCGAATGCTTCCACGTCGATCTAGGGGGTCCCTCCGAAGGCAACTGTAACACCCCTGGTGTTACTCTAACTAAAACCTGAGCATGGCATCATGAGCATGGGCATTGTATATGTTTGTCACACCTAGAGTGCATTCACTAGGCAAAAATTTCAAACAAGTTGTATTGTTTTAAAGTTTTACAAATAGGACCCTGGTTTAAGGACTTAACCCTAAATAGTGGTTAAAGGGGTAAAACTTAACCCAAGTTGAGAAAAACTTTAGGGTTTGTGAGAAAAGTCATAAAATATCCCCAAACACTAAGTTGAATCACATTTATACCCCTGGGATGCCAGAAACCCTAATTGGAACCCTGGAAAACCCTAAATCAAACCCTAGGGGCTTATGTGCAAAATTAGCCCACTTTTGGGCTAAAGTGCAAAAACCAAGCCAAATAGGTTTCTTAAGTCCTTTGGTTCACAAAAATGTGGACTTGAAAGCAAAACCCAAGGTTTTGGACCTAAATGCAAAATGGACCTCATTTGAGTTCTACACTAAGTCTGAAATTCAGTGTTAAAGGCTCCACTTTAGGGCTTTGTAACTTGCAAAGCATAGGGTTTTTGCCCTAGGTCACCACATCAAAATTGAAGACCCATTATAGGAGAACAACTTTGCTAAAGAGTGTGAGCTTAGTTGTTATGAGAAATTTGGAGAAAAACCCAATCCAAAACTGGCTGTCAGGCTGTTTGATCTGAAATTCAGTATAGCACATGACTGACATCAACTTCTAGCCCAAATCCAAGCATGATCCAGTGCTCAAATGAGTTTGATCTTTATAGTTGGATTGTAGCTGGTTTGTAACTCTACAACTTTGGTACAGAGTATTGACAAAGTTGCAGTGTAAAATTTGGAGAAATACTGCTCTGAACTTGCTCTGTCAGGCTAACTGATAGGGTCTTCCCATGGTACAGTAACCGGTAACTGAAAAAGATCTTCCCCGTGCTCGTCGCCGATAGCCGTCGCCGTCGATCGTCGTTCGCCGTGATTCGTGCTCGGCGGTCACCGGATAAGGCTGTCGCGGTAAAGGTCCTCGTCACCGGTGAGCTGGAAGTCACCCCGCTCGGCCACGGTACATCTCCTCTAGCTCACCGCCCGCGGTAAAGCGCTCGCCGTCGACCGCCGCCTCTCGGCCGGGTGCCGCGTGGCTCAACTCTTCCTCCGTGCCGTCGTGACCCCTCACGGCTGTCTCATCAAGGCCGGTGAGCCCGCCACGGCGGTAGACACGTAGTCGCGAAGCCGATAACCTTCGTCACCTCCGACCGCCGCGCATCTCCTCGAAATTCACCGGCCACCGTCCTTGGAGCCTATAAATTGAGGGCAGGGCTAGTTACGCCATGAAATTGTGAAGCTCTAGCACCCGTCCCCATACTCGATCGCCCACCAGCTCGCCTGAATTTCGCGTTGCCCCCAAATCGGTTTTCCGCCGCCGTGAATCGAGCCCACCGTGGGCAGCCCTCCACAGGTCAGCCCCGGTCCTCTGCTATTTCGTTTGAGCACCCTTCCATCTCCGTGATGCTTACCGAACCATTGAATCGAGCTAGACCGCCATGAGTCGTCGGGAACACGACCTTATTGCCGCTTTGCTTACGGCCACCGTGGCCGGAGCTCCCTAGTCCACCAATAGTGCAATTAAGTTGGGGAAAACGTTCATGGGGACTCGGATTTGGTCTCAGCCGAAGATTAGCACCGGTCTTAGCCTCAATCGGCCGGCGTAGATGCTCGCCGGAGCGCGGCCGTGCTTGAACGCCGTCGGGGACTGCGAGTTGTGAATTGACAAGAACCCGGGGACCTTTTCGTGAACTGTCAGTGACTTAAAACAATAGTAAACGGACCTATTTCTGTTTAGCCGTTAAGCCGAGGGCCTCTGCGCAAAGTCGCCTCGCGGGCGCGGGCGCGCGCGCGAATCCGCTCGGGCTTGGGCCGGCTGGACCTGAATCGGCCCAGTACTGCTCCTCTTTTTCCTTTTTCTTTTTCAGCAGAACTTTGAAAAACGGTAGAAAATAGTAGAAAAATCCTAAAATTATGAGACCAATTTTCCTAGGCTTGTTATTTTCCATAGTATTTAATAAAAATAGTTCTATGATTTTTAGTTTGAAAAAGGAATTTTAGGATATTTAAAATAGTTAAAAGTATTGGTTATAGATTTTTAGAAAATAATTAGTAAGTCCTAAAATGCCCAAAATTTTTATATGAGTGTTATACAATATTTAGAAGCTATGGGTAGAGTTTGGTTTGATTTGGACCTTGTTTGATCACCAAACCCCAAAACACCCCCCCTGCCCTATGAACTCCTTTACCGACTCCGGAAACCCTAAGTTCCCGGAACTCCGTGAAGGCAAGTTGTATTCAAGACATAACTAATAAGTTTATGTTATCTTTGCATCCTCATGAGCATCCCATGGCATCCATTCTTATACTTATGTATGGTTATGATTAGAACGTGAAGAAGAGGTAGAAGTCCCCGAAGAGCAAGTACAACCACCTTTGGACACTCAGGTCAGGAATAGTTTCTACTTCGACATTTGTGGATCCGAGCCTGAATCACCTGTTAACGAAGGCAAGCCCCGGTGCATTTGCCACCTCCCTTGATGTTTTTAAAATCCTTCTCACTTGCTTGCTGCATTAAGTTATAGGAGTTGATTGTTAAACAATTCCTGCATTACCTTCCTTGATCTTGATTACCCCCCCTTGAAATCCTGTTTTTACAAAAGGTTTTACTTTGCTTAGCTTTGCTTTAGAAAAACAAAAGGTTTTGTTTTTACCAAATATGATATGGCAAAAGTGGGTGGGATGTTTTCAAAAATAAAACTTGATGGTGGATTCATCATGGCCGTGATGGATTCAACATCGGAAAAGATGTACCTCTGCCAGGTACCAAGTTTTGGGTTAAATGATTAAGCTGAGACCGGGCGGGTGACTTGCACGAGAAGAGAGTCTCGGTGTAGTGTCTCCGTCTGAGTCGATTAAGGACCGTCTCGATGTAGGCTTGATGATCGAGGACCCTTTAACTGGTCACATGCCTCGTCATGGGTAAGCCTTGCCTCGGGCAGACTAAGGCCGGAATAAGACAACACGAGATGGGCGTGGAGCGGTGGCGAGAGTAGCGTGTACCCTCCGTGGCAAGAGGCTGGACGGTGGTGTATCTGTGCTCTCGGTCTGCGTGAACCTGATCCGGTCTTAAGAACCCCGGTGGCGGGTTGACATATGCAAGGGTTAAGTGCTACATATGTCGTGTGATTGGAGATCCTCAGCTGAGTATAATCGATTCGGATCGCCGTACCTTCGCGGTTATGAAGACTTGGTCACTGCCCTACACGTAGCATTCCACTAAAGATGATGGGCTCTCGTTAAGAAATTGGCTAGTGCAGGACCAGTGATTGAACTAGGGTAGAAAGAACTCTAGTGCAGGTAATTTTACTTAACTTAACAAATAAAACTGGATTTTTAAGGATCCACTTTAGTAAGCATTTCTGCAAAAACAGAGTCTTTGAATATTGAAAAGCCTTACCTTGACTCCCATATAACCAGCATACCCTTGAGAGTCTTTTCTTTAGTCGGGTAAGACTTGCTGAGTATTCCATACTCAGGGTTTATCCCTTCGTTGTTTTTAGGTGAGGAAGTAGCAGACTTTTGCTGCTTCTGTGCCAAGGTGGTTCCAAAAGAAGAAAATCAAGACTGAAGTGCGGGAGGACTCGGTCCTCCACTTAAGATCTTTTGTTTTTAGCTTCTCGGGAGGAGTTTTTGCCTCCCTGGTTTGTATAATATTACTCTATGCACTCACTTTTAGTCTGGTCTGTAATAAAAATAACTCAAGCTTGCTTTTGAAATAAAATGTAAGTTTATGTAATTCGCTTCCGCATTTCTTCATCTCCGATGTTCTGTAATGTCTACAAGATGGGTGAGACGTTCCTGGTAAGGTAAGGAAAGATACCGAACTTGTCAAGTAGTTCAGGGGCACCTACAGGGTTGTCTGATGTCCGTTGGACAAGGACAACTGTAGGTGGGCCTAATTACTTGGGAGGTTCTGTCACAGCTGGTATCGGAGCGTAGCCCTTCTTGGCAGATATTATGAAGCATCTTCAAAAGAATTTTCGAAAGTCTTACCTAAAAATTCTTTTCTCCTCTTACCTAAGTATTCTGAAGAGTCTATCTTAAAGACCAGATAGGAAGAGTGCAACATATAGAAGGTTGAATCGACTAAGGTTGATTCTGTAATTATTCATGCATCATGCTAAGAATTATACTAATAACATTTTCCCCCTTAGAAAGATGCCGCCACGTACCAGGCTAACGGCACGCAAGTCCACGGGACCAATTGGGGTGCCTCGGCATCAATTGGCTCCCCGACATGAAAGTAGCAGCAGTGGAAGCAACGACCCTATTGGAGACCTTGAAGCTCGTGTGAGTCGACTTCAGGCAGCGCTTCAACATAGGACTGATGCTTGGGTCGCTGACGGTGATAGAATCAACGAACTGAGAAGGGACATCCGACACTTGCAGGATCAACTCGCTGATCGAGACTTAGCACTTGACTGGGCCGTACAGTCTCGTTTGCTAATGTGTGCTAAGGAAGCAAGGGCTCAGGCCCGAGTTAAAGAACTTAGCTCGACTGTTGATAACCTGCAGGTTTACTGCAATACCTTGCACGAGGAAGTCCATATATTATACTCACAACTACACCCAAGTGAGCCTGCACCACCTGCTGAGGCAGAAGCTGGACCATCTCACGTTGCGGGACGTGCGCTGGGTGGGGAGTTAGACCTTTTTGAGCCCCCTCCTTCTTTGAGGTTGGTGGACGTCTGGACTCCCACACCTGACGATGAGGCCGCCAAGACTGATGGCAAGCAGGAATAAGGGTGTAATAGAAGTAGAGTAGTGTATTGTAGGGTATTGTAGGGTGTACTATTGTATAATGGGTATTGTATCCTGTTAATAGGGTGTACTTTTGTAAAATGGGTAATGTATCCTGCTGTGTAATATTGAGTCTGTATCATTACTCTTCATAGTAATGTAAAACGGAAGGTTTCCTTGGGCATATTATGTTTTTGCCTCAGATGCCGACCAGGACTCGTGCACAGGATGCAGCCGGAACATCCGGGGGTCGGGACGTTACCCCGAATCCGCCTCCCGTTCCACCCACGCTTGCCGAGGCAATTGCTGCCTTGGTGAACGCCACAGCCGACAACACCCGCTTCCTGAGGGAGATGGCGGGTCAGCAACAGCTTCAACAACAAGTAGGAAGAGGATTCCAACAAGGTCCCCGTGAGACCACTTATCTGGATTTCTCTGAGACTCGTCCGCCTCTCTTCATCAAAGCAGAAGACCCGCTCGAGGCCGACGAATGGATACGGGTCATAGAGCAGAAGTTTGGCCTTCTACGCTGTTCGGAAGTACAGAAACCACTGTTTGCAGCACAGCAACTCCGAGGACCTGCCAGTACTTGGTGGGGGAACTTTGTGGCCATCCAGCCGGACAACCATCAAATTACATGGAACGAGTTCAAAGCCGCATTCCGCGAGCATTACATTCCCGAGGGAGTGCTGCACATGAAACAAGAAGAGTTCATGAAACTGAAGCAAGGGGGAGATACTGTTAATCAGTATCTCAACAAGTTCAATCACCTGTCACAGTACGCAATTGATCAGGTGAATACGGATTTGAAAAAGAAGAATTGTTTTATGAGAGGACTGAACGACCGGATGCAGCGAAAAATGGCTGCATGTATTGATCTTACTTATGGAAAGGCTGTCAGCACAGCCTTATCTGTGGAGGCCAAATATACAAATTCTGGAAAGAATAAGGGATTTGGTGGTGAGCGGCCTAATCAGGGCCAGGCAAAGAAACCACGGTTTGTGATTCGACCCTCAAACCAAAATCGCCCTTTTTCTCGTCCACCTTCATTTCCCTTCAAGCAGCCTATCATTATCCGCCCCAATAATACCCCCACTACCCCAAAACAGCCGGGTGCCCCAGGCACTCGATTCCCTGCGCTGCCAAGTTCTTCAACTGGATGTTTTAACTGTGGCAAATCTGGGCATTTTATTAAAGATTGTCCCTATCCAAGGCAAAATCAGGCTAATAATCAGCAAGGATCGGGAAATTCAGCTCCAGGCAAGGGAAGTACTTCGGGCAAGAATACCAAGAAAACGGGGCGAGTATATTATACGCAAGTGGCTACCACACCGGAGGGAGAGCCGGTGATGATGGGTACGTTCCCTGTGGCCAGTCACCCTGCAATAATTCTTTTTGATTCTGGTGCTTCGCATACCTTCATTAGCAAGACATTTGTGGAGCAACATCATATTGCATGTCATGAATCAAAAGAGGGATTTAAAATTCATTCACCTGGGGGACATATTTTTACTAAAGAAGTGGCCTATGGAGTGCCAGTAACTATGGCCGGACGGAACTTTCCTGCTAACATGATTGTTCTGAAAGGCCAGGATATAGATGTAATCTTGGGTATGAATTGGTTAACTCAACACAAGGCAATTCTCAACACTGAATTCAGAACCGTCAGGTTGAGTTATAATCAAGAAGAAATTCTCTTGACTCTCCCCAAAACCAATCCAGCCAAAGCTTCTGGTAGAATATTTGAAGCCATTGTACCGGAGATCAAAAACATTCCGGTAGTATGTGAGTTTCCAGATGTATTTCCGGAAGATTTGCCTGGACTACCCCCTGAAAGAGATGTAGAATTTGTGATTGAGCTAAAGCCCGGTACGGCTCCGATTTCCCGAAGATCGTACCGTATGCCCCCTAATGAATTGGCAGAATTGAAGATTCAATTACAAGACCTGCTGAATAAGGGATTTATCCGGCCAAGCTCGTCCCCGTGGGGTTGTCCCGCCATCTTTGTGAAGAAGAAGGATCAAACCTTGCGCATGTGCGTGGACTATCGGCCCCTGAATGAGGTCACCATCAAGAATAAGTACCCTCTTCCAAGAATCGACATCTTATTTGATCAACTAACTGGGGCGAGGGTATTTTCTAAAATTGATCTCAGGTCGGGCTATCATCAGATCCGTATTCGGCCCGAGGATATACCGAAGACCGCATTCACTACGCGGTATGGGTTGTTCGAATACCTAGTAATGTCTTTCGGGCTTACCAATGCTCCTGCCCACTTCACCTATTTGATGAACTCGGTGTTCATGCCCGAGCTGGACAAATTCGTGGTAGTCTTCATCGATGATATCTTGATATATTCTAAGAATGAAGAGGACCATGCTCAGCATTTACGGATTGTATTAACGCGCCTCAGGGAACATCAGCTTTATGCCAAGTTCAGTAAGTGCGCGTTCTGGCTGGAAGAAATTCAATTTTTGGGGCACGTGTTATCGGCTAAAGGAATTGCGGTAGATCCTAGCAAGGTCAAAGATATTCTGGAGTGGAAACCCCCAACAACTGTTCACCAAGTCCGGAGTTTTCTTGGACTAGCTGGGTATTATCGCAGATTCATACCAGATTTTTCTAAGCTTGTGAAGCCAATCACAAGTTTGTTGAAGAATGACACTAAGTTCAATTGGTCTTCTAAGTGCAATGAAGCCTTTGAGCAATTGAAGACACTATTGACCACTGCTCCGGTATTAGCTCAACCGGACATCACTAAGCCTTTCGATGTATATTGTGATGCATCTGGCAGTGGGCTCGGCTGTGTACTGATGCAAGAGGGCCGAGTGATTGCGTATGCTTCAAGGCAGTTGCGCCGACATGAGGAGCACTATCCAACTCATGATCTGGAGTTAGCTGCTGTGGTTCATGCCCTAAAGATTTGGCGTCACTATCTGCTGGGAAATATCTGTCACATATATACAGATCATAAAAGTTTGAAGTACATCTTCACCCAGTCAGAGTTAAATATGAGGCAAAGACGATGGCTTGAGCTCATTAAAGACTATGAACTGGAGATCCATTATCACCCAGGCAAGGCCAATGTGGTGGCAGATGCATTGAGTCGTAAGACCTCCTGCCACTGTCTTATGGCGAAGATCTTCGAGAACACTTTGTGTCAAGAAATGGAAAAGCTAAACCTGGGGATCATTCAACAAGGGACTCTAAATCAGTTAAGGCTTGAGTCAATCATTTTGCAAAGAATAATTGATGCTCAAAAGGATAATCTGGGTATGAAGCACATACGAGAAAAGATAAGGGCTGGAACAGCCAAGTGTTTCAAAGAAGACGATCAAGGTGTGATATGGTTTAAAAACCGCATAGTAGTGCCAAAGAACGAAGAGCTCCGCCAGCAAATTCTGGATGAGGCACATCTTAGTCGCTATTCTATTCATCCCGGAAGCACTAAGATGTACCAAGATTTAAAGCAACATTACTGGTGGACAAAAATGAAAATCGAAACTGCACGCTATGTGGCTAAATGTGACACCTGCAGACGTGTCAAGGCCATACACATGAAAACTGCTGGTCCATTACAATCTTTACCAATCCCAACATGGAAATGGGAAGATATCAGCATGGACTTCATTGTGGGATTGCCCAGGACCGCAAAAGGATATGACTCTATTTGGGTTATCGTTGATCGACTCACAAAGATCGCCCACTTCCTCCCTGTCAAAGTAAAATATCCTGTCATTACCTATGCGGAGTTATACATTGCCCGTATTCTCAGTTTGCATGGTGTTCCAAAGACTATAGTGTCGGATCGTGGACCTCAATTCGTATCTAAATTCTGGGAAGAACTTCATAAATTCCTGGGTACTAAACTGCTCCACAGTTCGGCCTATCATCCTCAAACCAGTGGACAAACTGAGAGAGTGAATCAAATACTTGAAGATATGCTACGGGCATGTGTCCTGGATTTCTCACTAAAATGGGATGAATGTCTACCTTTAGCGGAGTTTTCATATAATAACAGTTATCAAGAAAGTATCAAGATGGCACCCTTTGAAGCTTTATATGGACGACGGTGTCGGACTCCGCTAAATTGGTCTGAACCTGGAGAAAGATACTTCTTTAGACCTGATATGGTGAAAGAGGTTGAAGAAAAGGTTCAGAGAATTATCCATAATATGAAGAAAGCTCAAGCACGGCAAAAGAGTTATGCAGACAAACGGCGAATGCCCTTATATTTTCTTGAAGGAGACTATGTCTACTTGAAGGTCTCACCAATGAAGGGCGTATCGCGTTTCGGAGTTAAAGGAAAACTTGCACCACGATATATTGGTCCTTTTCTTATTCTGGAAAGATATGGGCCAGTGGCGTATCGACTTCAGCTCCCCGAAACATTGTCTGCTGTGCATAATGTATTCCACGTGTCACAATTGAAGAAGTGTCTTCGGGTTCCTGATCGAACCGTTGAAGTGACTGATGTTGTCCTGGAACCAGATTTAACATACTCGGAACATCCTATTCGAGTTCTGGATCAAAAGGACAGAATCACCCGAAGAAAGACTCTCAAATTCTACAAGATACAGTGGAACCAGCATTCGGAAGATGAGGCTACATGGGAAACCCAAGATTTCTTAGATAAGAATTTCCCAGGCTTTTTAGCCTCATGTAAATTGTAAAGCCTGTATAGCTGTTGTAATAAAGAAGTAACCCCCACATCACCCCTGCCTTGTACCAAAATTAAGGAAATAAAAATATTCCGCGTTTCCTTTTCCATTACTTACCCTAGGACTTTAAATCTCGGGACGAGATTCTTTTATGGGGGGAAGGATGTAACACCCCTGGTGTTACTCTAACTAAAACCTGAGCATGGCATCATGAGCATGGGCATTGTATATGTTTGTCACACCTAGAGTGCATTCACTAGGCAAAAATTTCAAACAAGTTGTATTGTTTTAAAGTTTTACAAATAGGACCCTGGTTTAAGGACTTAACCCTAAATAGTGGTTAAAGGGGTAAAACTTAACCCAAGTTGAGAAAAACTTTAGGGTTTGTGAGAAAAGTCATAAAATATCCCCAAACACTAAGTTGAATCACATTTATACCCCTGGGATGCCAGAAACCCTAATTGGAACCCTGGAAAACCCTAAATCAAACCCTAGGGGCTTATGTGCAAAATTAGCCCACTTTTGGGCTAAAGTGCAAAAACCAAGCCAAATAGGTTTCTTAAGTCCTTTGGTTCACAAAAATGTGGACTTGAAAGCAAAACCCAAGGTTTTGGACCTAAATGCAAAATGGACCTCATTTGAGTTCTACACTAAGTCTGAAATTCAGTGTTAAAGGCTCCACTTTAGGGCTTTGTAACTTGCAAAGCATAGGGTTTTTGCCCTAGGTCACCACATCAAAATTGAAGACCCATTATAGGAGAACAACTTTGCTAAAGAGTGTGAGCTTAGTTGTTATGAGAAATTTGGAGAAAAACCCAATCCAAAACTGGCTGTCAGGCTGTTTGATCTGAAATTCAGTATAGCACATGACTGACATCAACTTCTAGCCCAAATCCAAGCATGATCCAGTGCTCAAATGAGTTTGATCTTTATAGTTGGATTGTAGCTGGTTTGTAACTCTACAACTTTGGTACAGAGTATTGACAAAGTTGCAGTGTAAAATTTGGAGAAATACTGCTCTGAACTTGCTCTGTCAGGCTAACTGATAGGGTCTTCCCATGGTACAGTAACCGGTAACTGAAAAAGATCTTCCCCGTGCTCGTCGCCGATAGCCGTCGCCGTCGATCGTCGTTCGCCGTGATTCGTGCTCGGCGGTCACCGGATAAGGCTGTCGCGGTAAAGGTCCTCGTCACCGGTGAGCTGGAAGTCACCCCGCTCGGCCACGGTACATCTCCTCTAGCTCACCGCCCGCGGTAAAGCGCTCGCCGTCGACCGCCGCCTCTCGGCCGGGTGCCGCGTGGCTCAACTCTTCCTCCGTGCCGTCGTGACCCCTCACGGCTGTCTCATCAAGGCCGGTGAGCCCGCCACGGCGGTAGACACGTAGTCGCGAAGCCGATAACCTTCGTCACCTCCGACCGCCGCGCATCTCCTCGAAATTCACCGGCCACCGTCCTTGGAGCCTATAAATTGAGGGCAGGGCTAGTTACGCCATGAAATTGTGAAGCTCTAGCACCCGTCCCCATACTCGATCGCCCACCAGCTCGCCTGAATTTCGCGTTGCCCCCAAATCGGTTTTCCGCCGCCGTGAATCGAGCCCACCGTGGGCAGCCCTCCACAGGTCAGCCCCGGTCCTCTGCTATTTCGTTTGAGCACCCTTCCATCTCCGTGATGCTTACCGAACCATTGAATCGAGCTAGACCGCCATGAGTCGTCGGGAACACGACCTTATTGCCGCTTTGCTTACGGCCACCGTGGCCGGAGCTCCCTAGTCCACCAATAGTGCAATTAAGTTGGGGAAAACGTTCATGGGGACTCGGATTTGGTCTCAGCCGAAGATTAGCACCGGTCTTAGCCTCAATCGGCTGGCGTAGATGCTCGCCGGAGCGCGGCCGTGCTTGAACGCCGTCGGGGACTGCGAGTTGTGAATTGACAAGAACCCGGGGACCTTTTCGTGAACTGTCAGTGACTTAAAACAATAGTAAACGGACCTATTTCTGTTTAGCCGTTAAGCCGAGGGCCTCTGCGCAAAGTCGCCTCGCGGGCGCGGGCGCGCGCGCGAATCCGCTCGGGCTTGGGCCGGCTGGACCTGAATCGGCCCAGTACTGCTCCTCTTTTTCCTTTTTCTTTTTCAGCAGAACTTTGAAAAACGGTAGAAAATAGTAGAAAAATCCTAAAATTATGAGACCAATTTTCCTAGGCTTGTTATTTTCCATAGTATTTAATAAAAATAGTTCTATGATTTTTAGTTTGAAAAAGGAATTTTAGGATATTTAAAATAGTTAAAAGTATTGGTTATAGATTTTTAGAAAATAATTAGTAAGTCCTAAAATGCCCAAAATTTTTATATGAGTGTTATACAATATTTAGAAGCTATGGGTAGAGTTTGGTTTGATTTGGACCTTGTTTGATCACCAAACCCCAAAACACCCCCCTGCCCTATGAACTCCTTTACCGACTCCGGAAACCCTAAGTTCCCGGAACTCCGTGAAGGCAAGTTGTATTCAAGACATAACTAATAAGTTTATGTTATCTTTGCATCCTCATGAGCATCCCATGGCATCCATTCTTATACTTATGTATGGTTATGATTAGAACGTGAAGAAGAGGTAGAAGTCCCCGAAGAGCAAGTACAACCACCTTTGGACACTCAGGTCAGGAATAGTTTCTACTTCGACATTTGTGGATCCGAGCCTGAATCACCTGTTAACGAAGGCAAGCCCCGGTGCATTTGCCACCTCCCTTGATGTTTTTAAAATCCTTCTCACTTGCTTGCTGCATTAAGTTATAGGAGTTGATTGTTAAACAATTCCTGCATTACCTTCCTTGATCTTGATTACCCCCCCTTGAAATCCTGTTTTTACAAAAGGTTTTACTTTGCTTAGCTTTGCTTTAGAAAAACAAAAGGTTTTGTTTTTACCAAATATGATATGGCAAAAGTGGGTGGGATGTTTTCAAAAATAAAACTTGATGGTGGATTCATCATGGCCGTGATGGATTCAACATCGGAAAAGATGTACCTCTGCCAGGTACCAAGTTTTGGGTTAAATGATTAAGCTGAGACCGGGCGGGTGACTTGCACGAGAAGAGAGTCTCGGTGTAGTGTCTCCGTCTGAGTCGATTAAGGACCGTCTCGATGTAGGCTTGATGATCGAGGACCCTTTAACTGGTCACATGCCTCGTCATGGGTAAGCCTTGCCTCGGGCAGACTAAGGCCGGAATAAGACAACACGAGATGGGCGTGGAGCGGTGGCGAGAGTAGCGTGTACCCTCCGTGGCAAGAGGCTGGACGGTGGTGTATCTGTGCTCTCGGTCTGCGTGAACCTGATCCGGTCTTAAGAACCCCGGTGGCGGGTTGACATATGCAAGGGTTAAGTGCTACATATGTCGTGTGATTGGAGATCCTCAGCTGAGTATAATCGATTCGGATCGCCGTACCTTCGCGGTTATGAAGACTTGGTCACTGCCCTACACGTAGCATTCCACTAAAGATGATGGGCTCTCGTTAAGAAATTGGCTAGTGCAGGACCAGTGATTGAACTAGGGTAGAAAGAACTCTAGTGCAGGTAATTTTACTTAACTTAACAAATAAAACTGGATTTTTAAGGATCCACTTTAGTAAGCATTTCTGCAAAAACAGAGTCTTTGAATATTGAAAAGCCTTACCTTGACTCCCATATAACCAGCATACCCTTGAGAGTCTTTTCTTTAGTCGGGTAAGACTTGCTGAGTATTCCATACTCAGGGTTTATCCCTTCGTTGTTTTTAGGTGAGGAAGTAGCAGACTTTTGCTGCTTCTGTGCCAAGGTGGTTCCAAAAGAAGAAAATCAAGACTGAAGTGTGGCAGAACCTCCCAAGTTATTGGGCCCACATGCACCTGTCCTTGTCTCAAAGACCTCAGACGACTATGCATGTGCACCAAATAACTTAACAGGATCCGTCCGATTGCCCCAAGGACATCGGATAAACCACTTACAACCAGAACCGCGGGATTAAGTAACACAAATCACACACACAATATTTTTGCAGCGGAAATCTTATTACCAAATTTTACAGGTTACAAAATTTTTACATTATTTTATCGGAGTGATTACAAAAGTATAAGTTAAAATATATGCTAGCTTAAGGGATCATCCTCAATAAGAAGTATAGAAGGGTTACTTAGACATATAAGAAGGCCGAGCCCACCGGCACTTAACACCATCATCAGCAGCACAAAACTAAAACCTGAAAAACAACAGGGAATAAAACCCTGAGTATGGAATTACTCAGCAAGTCTTACCCGACTAAGGAAAAGACTCTCAAGGGTATGCTGGATAAATAGGAGTCAAGGAGAGGCTTTAGCAAAAATCAACTTATACTTTTGCAGAAGTAGCTTACTAAAGTGAGTCCTTACTTTCAATTTTTAACGCCATATTAAGTATTAATAGACTCTATTTGCATCTAGTCTAATTTCAACATCTCATCAACACAACATCATTTTTATCCATAGTGTTCACATCCTGACTTTAGGTTGCAGGGCAGTGACCAAGTCTTCATAACCGCGAAGGTACGGCGATCCGAATCGATTATACTCAGCTGAGGATCTCCAATCACACGACATATGTAGCACTTAACCCTTGCATATGTCAACCCGCCACCGGGGTTCTTAAGACCAGATCAGGTTCACGCAAACCGAGAGCACAGATACACCACCGTCCAGCCTCTTGCCACGGAGGGTACACGCTACTCTCGCCACCGCTCCACGCCCATTTCGTGTTATCTTATTCTGGCCTTAGTCTGCCCGAGGCAAGGCTTACCCATGACGAGGCATGTGACCAGTTAAAGGGTCCTCGATCATCAAGCCTACATACGCATTAATCCTTAATCAACCTGGGTAGAACATCACCTGTTCCTAACCCAAGTCTCGATTTACATACTTCCATCCTTAGGATTGTTTCTGTTCCCAAGGATGAAAAGAGCATCACAGGGAGCTTTGCAGTAAGATCCCACCATTGCTCCAAATGAAAATATTCTTGCAGGTAGAAGCCATCCTTTCTCGAGCTAAGCTAAGGACAACCTCTATCCACAAGATCTAAGCAGGGCTAAGCATTTTTGTAAATCATATTTTGATACTTCACAAAAGTATCTATAAAGGTATGGATATCAAGGAAGCAATGCATCAAAGGGTTTCAAGCAACTCCTATAAACCTAATGCACATTTCACTAGACTTAAGGTGTGCAAAAATTATTTTAAAAACACAAGGAAAGGGGTTGCATGCACCGGGGCTTGCCTTCGTTAGTAGGTGAGTCAGGCTCGGACCCGCAGATGTTGAAGTAGAGCCAAGTCCTTGCCCGAGAGTCCAAAGGTGGTTGTGTCTTCTCTTCAATCACTTCACTCTCTTCTCCGTTTTCTAAATATAACCATATAGGTATATATAAGAATGAATGCCATGTAATGCTCATGAGGATGCAAAGATAATATAAACTTATTATCTAAGTCTTGAGTACAACTTTCCTTCACGGTACTCCGAGAACCTAGGGTTTCCGGAGTCAGTAAAGGAGTTCATAGGGCAGGGGGGGTGTTTTGGGATTCAGTGATCAAACAAGGTCCAAATCAACTCAAATTCTACCCAAGGCTTCTAAATATTGGTTTAAGTTCACATAAAAAGTTTGGGAAATTTTGGACTTATTATTTATTTTCTAAAAATCCAGAACCAATGGTTTAGGCTATTTTAAATACCCTAAAATTCTTTGTTCAAACTAAAAATCATAAAACTATTTTTATTAAATACTATGGAAAATAACAAGCCTAGTAAATTTGGTCTCATATTTTTAGGATTTTTCTACCTTTTTCTAGAATTGTTTTAACTCTGGGATAAAAAGAAAAGGGAAAACTTGTAACAATTCTGGGCTGAATTTGGCCCAAGCAGCCCAGTACAGAGGGGACAGCGCGCTCGCGCCTGCGCGCGCTCTGTTAGTTTTGCGGATAGGCCCTCGGCGTTCTGGCTAATCTGAAATGAGCCTAAACACTATTTTCAAGAGTCGCTGACACTTCGCAGAAAGGCCCTCCGGTTTCTGTTTCTTCCCCGCGATTACCCCTGACCACGTCGCGTTGTTCGTTCATCACGGACAAGGTTTGTACCGGCCATGATCGGCGACGATTGTTCAAACTAACTGTCGGAGAGGCTTTACGGACCTAAGGTGACCTAAGAACGGTCCTCAATTTCGGATGGCGCTCCAAGAAAATGTTCTGCCCACGCTCAGGGCGGAAACCGGGGCGTCGAGCTCACGTTCCCACACAACCATGGCCGAACTGAGCAAACGGACGTCACCGAGAGCTTCACAAGCATGGAGAGATTCGGAAACAACACATGAATTGAATGGCGACTCACCAGAACAGGCTGGCCACGGGAGGGCTATTCCTCACGGTGCGGCGGACGGAATTGGGGAAAAATCGTGCCGTGGCGTCCACGAGTGAAATTAAGGGATGGGATTTTGGCTACACGGTCGTAAAGGACCCCTGATTCCCCGTGTACAACCAATTTGGAGAGTGGGAGAGGAGACACGGCGAATTTTGGATTGCGATGGGTGTGCTGGTAAAGAGGAAAACACCTCGCCGTGGACCACCGTGCTATTTATAGCCACGGCGACCCAACAGTCGACCTCCGGCCACGGATAACATCGCAAGCGCATGCATAACACGTTGGTAGGAGGCACAGCGAGGAAATCACGACATGTGTGACAGCGCGGCGAGAGCTCCCTGAGTCACGGTGGTCGCCGGTGAGTAACTCCGGCTGGGCCCGGGAGAGGGTGCCACGTATGAGTCATCCTTTTCCCGGCGTTATCCATCCCTCACCGTGCATGAATCCGGGCGGCGGCGGCACGAATTTTGACGCGGGGAGGTCACCGGCGGTGGAGGTTTGTCACGCTGGCGATCAAATCTGTTCGGGTTACTGTACCATCAGAACACCCATATCAGAGCACCTGACAGCGTGTTTTGCAGGGTTATATACTCCCAATTTTGTGCAGCAACTCGATTGCCTTTCTCAAACAAAATTGTAGAGCAATGTACCATCTACAATTCGACTATAGGACTTGAACACATTTGAGCACTGGATCATGCTCGAATTTGAGCTGAAAGTTGATGTCAGTCATCTGCTATTCTGAATTTCAGATCAAACAGCCTGACAGCCAGTTTTTGATTGGGTTTTTCTCTAAATTTCTCATAACAACTAAGCTCACACTCTTTAGCAAAGTTGTTCTCCTATAATTGGTCTTCAACTTTGATGTGGCGACCTAGGGCAAAAACCCTTTTGTTTAGAAGTTACAAGGTCTCAAAGATGGGCACAATACACTGAATTTCAGACTTAATCAAAAGAGTTCAAATAGGGCTCTTTTGCAAATTAGTCCAAAATTTAGGGTTTGGCTTTCAAGTCCACATATTTGTGAACCCAAGGACTTAAGAAACCTATTTGGCTTGGTTTTTGCACTTTAACCCAAAAGTGGGCTAATTTTGCACATAGGCCCCTAGGGTTTAGTTTTAGGGTTTTCCAGGGTTCCAATTAGGGTTTCTGGTATCCCAGGGGTATAAATGTGACTCAAGTTTATTCTTGGGGCCATTTTATGACTTTTACCCTAAAGCTTTTAGGTTTTCTCAACTTGGGTTAAGTTTTACCCCTTTAACCACTATTTAGGGTTAAGTCCATTAACCAGGGTTTCATTTGCAAAAACATTAAAACAATACAACTTGTTTGAAATTTTTGCCTAGTGAATGCACTCTAGGTGTGTCAAACATATGCAATGCCAATGCTTATGATGTCATGCTCAAGTTTTAGTTATAGTAACACCAGGGGTGTTACATCCTTCCCCCCATAAAAGAATCTCGTCCCGAGATTAAAAATCCTAGGGTAAGTAATGGTAAAGGAAACGCATCACATTTTTATTTCCTTATTTTTGGTACAAGACAGGGGTGATGTGGGGGTTACTTCTTTATTACACAGCTATACAGACTTTACAATTTACATGAGGCTAAAAAGCCTGGGAAATTCTTATCTAAGAAGTCTTGGGTTTCCCATGTAGCCTCATCTTCCGAATGCTGGTTCCACTGTATCTTGTAGAATTTGAGAGTCTTTCTCTGGGTGACCCTGTCCTTTTGATCCAGAACTCGAATAGGATGTTCCGAGTACGTTAAATCTGGTTCCAGGATAACATCAGTCACTTCAACGGTTCGATCAGGAACCCGAAGACACTTCTTCAATTGTGACACGTGGAACACATTGTGCACAGCAGACAATGTTTCGGGGAGTTGAAGTCGGTATGCCACTGGTCCACATTTCTCAAGCACCAGGAATGGACCAATGTACCTGGGTGCAAGTTTCCCTTTAACCCCGAAACGCGATACACCCTTCATGGGTGAAACTTTCAAGTAGACATAATCGCCCACCAGAAAGCATAAGGGTTGTCGTCGTCGGTCTGCATAACTCTTTTGTCGAGTCTGGGCTTTCTTCATATTATGAATAATTTTCTGAACCTTTTCTTCGACCTCTTTCACCATATTAGGCCTAAAGAAGTACCTTTCTCCAGGTTCAGACCAATTTAGCGGAGTACGACATTGACGTCCATATAAAGCTTCAAAGGGTGCCATCTTGATGCTTTCTTGATAGCTATTATTATATGAGAATTCCGCTAAGGGCAAACTTTCACCCCATTTCTGTGGGAATTCCAGAACACATGCCTGTAGCATATCTTCCAGTATTTGGTTTACCCTCTCAGTCTGTCCACTGGTTTGAGGATGACAGGCCGAACTGTGGAGCAACTTAGTACCCAGGGATTTATGAAGTTCTTCCCAGAATTTGGATACGAATTGCGATCCACGATCCGGCACTATGGTTTTCGGAACACCGTGCAGACTAAGAATACGAACAATGTACAATTGGGCATAGACAGTAACTGGGTAATCGGTCTTGACTGGCAGAAAATGAGAAATTTTCGTAAGCCGATCAACAATAACCCAGATAGAGTCATACCCTTTTGTAGTCCTGGGTAATCCCATGATAAAGTCCATACAATATCTTCCCATTTCCACGTGTGCAACTTGCTTTTTCTGATGACACTGTACTATCTGAGTCTGTTGGGTGGCAATTATGCAACTTTACCCAAATAGAATCAGATGCACCATCTTGGGTAAAACACACAAGAAGAGGTTTACCAACAAGTGGTTACAGTAAGTTCATAGCACACGAGACGAGTGTGAATGTCGAATAACATCACGGTCAACTCGTGTTAGCCAGGGAATCCAAATTCACGAAAGGTGATATTGATTCAAGAAAAATCACCAGTGAAGGGATCTAAAAATGCGGACTTTGCAACTAGTCCATTTTATCGGACACTAGACATGGCTCGACCCAATCACTTATGCTGGAAAAGCATACATGAGGCAATCGAGGCACGACTAGAGCGATGGTTAGGTGGTTATTGATCGACTTAATCTCGATTCTTGAAAATTCTTCCTTAAGAGAGGTTGTACAAAAGTGAGCTTAGACAACTCAATAAAACGATCTCTAAACTCAACCTTCGTTCACCAGGCAGTTGCACGTTAGTGAAATCAACTTGTTGAACTACTTTTGACATTGAGCAAGTCCTCTCAGTACCATCGGTAAGCCAAGGGTTGAGAGTTCACATTTGCAAGCCAAAGGTCATGCATTTGGATAGAAATCCATTTGGTCAGGTTGTTCATCCGTTTCTTCAAGCGAGATGAATTATCCACTTGGTTAGGGAATACAAAGATTAATTAGGAAAGCGAATGAACAAACTCCTGCATTTCAGCAGCAGGGAAAACCAGTCTTCATTTTGGGAGCTAATCAGTTGTTATTCAACACTAAAAAGATCCAAGGCTTCACCTTTACGCAAAGGGAACTTGCGTAAGTAGTCACTACCAAGATCAAAAGAAATAAGACCACACATGAAAGTGGTATGGCCTTATGATCCAATGGAAATGACAGATGTTGCTTGATCTCTTTACAAACAACAAGAAACTGTTTTAAGGAAGGAGTCCACAGAAGATCACACATCAGCGTAGTTTCACAATGGATCATGACCAGAGACTTCGATACCAACATGCGCTAAGCAGCAGAATCCTGTGTGTACATTCACAGGAGGCTCTCAGTTTCGCCGCGGTACCATAAGTTCTTAACCATGACACCATTACAAAACTGGCACCAATAATGGATCCACGTGATAAGAACGATTTGCGTAGAGATAACATATTGATATAATCTCATAATGGATTATGACTACTAACTGTGATACAAGCGTGCATCGAGCAGCACAACCTTGTGTGTATACCCACAAGAGGCCCTCGGTTTTGGCGCAGCATCATCAATTTTAGTCATAACGCCAATACCAGACATAACCAATAAGGAATCTCACACAACACAAATAGACTGATCAAGGATGACAAGGTACAAGAGAGACTCCACCTGTAAGTACGATTACAAGTAGAGATCCAAATAGATCATGGCCCAAGGAAGTGAACAAGGCATGGCCATAACCTAAACTTGATGAAAGAAGTATGATGGGAGATTGTTAATTCAGCCCAAGCATACTTCTATGCCTATCATAGAAATCACAAGGTCAAGGATTAAGTTGGTATGCCTTCGATAGATATGAAGGAACCAAAGGCATCAAATTCAAGGAAATGGTCGGACATGTCTTTCCTAGGTTGGGTTAATAAAGTAACCTGATGATCCACAAGGAGAGGCCAACTATACTAGAGACTTCAACCTGCATCAGCTGATCAAGAGAATGGCTCTAAAAGGAGGCACGACTTGAGATCCTTGTTTGAAGTCTAGGTATACTCTAGGTCCGACTAAGAAATTATCTAGGCATTTACTTGTACGGGTGTGGTCATGAAATGATAACGGAAAATTCGACTTGTGCTTCCAGATCCCGATAGGATCGTTGCTACCACTGCTACTTTCTTCATGTCTTGGAGTAAGTTAATGGCAGGGTACGCCAATGGGTCTAGTAGATTTGCGTGCGGTCTTTCTGATGCGCGACAACATTTCTCTAAGGGGGAAACTTTATTAATATAGTGCTTAGCATGATGCATGTGTAAGTACAGAATCAACCTTAGTCGATTCAACCTTCTATACATTGCACTCTTCCTATCTGGTCTTTAAGATAGACTCTTCAGAATACTTAGGTAAGAAGAGAAAAGAATTTTTAGGTAAGACTTTTGAAAATTCTTTTGAAGATGCCTCATAATATCTGCAAAGAAGGGCTACGCTCCGATACCAGCTGTGGCAGAACCTCCCAAGTTATTGGGCCCACATGCACCTGTCCTTGTCTCAAAGACCTCAGACGACTATGCATGTGCACCAAATAACTTAACAGGATCCGTCCGATTGCCCCAAGGACATCGGATAAACCACTTACAACCAGAACCGCGGGATTAAGTAACACAAATCACACACACAATATTTTTGCAGCGGAAATCTTATTACCAAATTTTACAGGTTACAAAATTTTTACATTATTTTATCGGAGTGATTACAAAAGTATAAGTTTAAAATATATGCTAGCTTAAGGGATCATCCTCAATAAGAAGTATAGAAGGGTTACTTAGACATATAAGAAGGCCGAGCCCACCGGCACTTAACACCATCATCAGCAGCACAAAACTAAAACCTGAAAAACAACAGGGAATAAAACCCTGAGTATGGAATTACTCAGCAAGTCTTACCCGACTAAGGAAAAGACTCTCAAGGGTATGCTGGATAAATAGGAGTCAAGGAGAGGCTTTAGCAAAAATCAACTTATACTTTTGCAGAAGTAGCTTACTAAAGTGAGTCCTTACTTTCAATTTTTAACGCCATATTAAGTATTAATAGACTCTATTTGCATCTAGTCTAATTTCAACATCTCATCAACACAACATCATTTTTATCCATAGTGTTCACATCCTGACTTTAGGTTGCAGGGCAGTGACCAAGTCTTCATAACCGCGAAGGTACGGCGATCCGAATCGATTATACTCAGCTGAGGATCTCCAATCACACGACATATGTAGCACTTAACCCTTGCATATGTCAACCCGCCACCGGGGTTCTTAAGACCAGATCAGGTTCACGCAAACCGAGAGCACAGATACACCACCGTCCAGCCTCTTGCCACGGAGGGTACACGCTACTCTCGCCACCGCTCCACGCCCATTTCGTGTTATCTTATTCTGGCCTTAGTCTGCCCGAGGCAAGGCTTACCCATGACGAGGCATGTGACCAGTTAAAGGGTCCTCGATCATCAAGCCTACATACGCATTAATCCTTAATCAACCTGGGTAGAACATCACCTGTTCCTAACCCAAGTCTCGATTTACATACTTCCATCCTTAGGATTGTTTCTGTTCCCAAGGATGAAAAGAGCATCACAGGGAGCTTTGCAGTAAGATCCCACCATTGCTCCAAATGAAAATATTCTTGCAGGTAGAAGCCATCCTTTCTCGAGCTAAGCTAAGGACAACCTCTATCCACAAGATCTAAGCAGGGCTAAGCATTTTTGTAAATCATATTTTGATACTTCACAAAAGTATCTATAAAGGTATGGATATCAAGGAAGCAATGCATCAAAGGGTTTCAAGCAACTCCTATAAACCTAATGCACATTTCACTAGACTTAAGGTGTGCAAAAATTATTTTAAAAACACAAGGAAAGGGGTTGCATGCACCGGGGCTTGCCTTCGTTAGTAGGTGAGTCAGGCTCGGACCCGCAGATGTTGAAGTAGAGCCAAGTCCTTGCCCGAGAGTCCAAAGGTGGTTGTGTCTTCTCTTCAATCACTTCACTCTCTTCTCCGTTTTCTAAATATAACCATATAGGTATATATAAGAATGAATGCCATGTAATGCTCATGAGGATGCAAAGATAATATAAACTTATTATCTAAGTCTTGAGTACAACTTTCCTTCACGGTACTCCGAGAACCTAGGGTTTCCGGAGTCAGTAAAGGAGTTCATAGGGCAGGGGGGGTGTTTTGGGATTCAGTGATCAAACAAGGTCCAAATCAACTCAAATTCTACCCAAGGCTTCTAAATATTGGTTTAAGTTCACATAAAAAGTTTGGGAAATTTTGGACTTATTATTTATTTTCTAAAAATCCAGAACCAATGGTTTAGGCTATTTTAAATACCCTAAAATTCTTTGTTCAAACTAAAAATCATAAAACTATTTTTATTAAATACTATGGAAAATAACAAGCCTAGTAAATTTGGTCTCATATTTTTAGGATTTTTCTACCTTTTTCTAGAATTGTTTTAACTCTGGGATAAAAAGAAAAGGGAAAACTTGTAACAATTCTGGGCTGAATTTGGCCCAAGCAGCCCAGTACAGAGGGGACAGCGCGCTCGCGCCTGCGCGCGCTCTGTTAGTTTTGCGGATAGGCCCTCGGCGTTCTGGCTAATCTGAAATGAGCCTAAACACTATTTTCAAGAGTCGCTGACACTTCGCAGAAAGGCCCTCCGGTTTCTGTTTCTTCCCCGCGATTACCCCTGACCACGTCGCGTTGTTCGTTCATCACGGACAAGGTTTGTACCGGCCATGATCGGCGACGATTGTTCAAACTAACTGTCGGAGAGGCTTTACGGACCTAAGGTGACCTAAGAACGGTCCTCAATTTCGGATGGCGCTCCAAGAAAATGTTCTGCCCACGCTCAGGGCGGAAACCGGGGCGTCGAGCTCACGTTCCCACACAACCATGGCCGAACTGAGCAAACGGACGTCACCGAGAGCTTCACAAGCATGGAGAGATTCGGAAACAACACATGAATTGAATGGCGACTCACCAGAATAGGCTGGCCACGGGAGGGCTATTCCTCACGGTGCGGCGGACGGAATTGGGGAAAAATCGTGCCGTGGCGTCCACGAGTGAAATTAAGGGATGGGATTTTGGCTACACGGTCGTAAAGGACCCCTGATTCCCCGTGTACAACCAATTTGGAGAGTGGGAGAGGAGACACGGCGAATTTTGGATTGCGATGGGTGTGCTGGTAAAGAGGAAAACACCTCGCCGTGGACCACCGTGCTATTTATAGCCACGGCGACCCAACAGTCGACCTCCGGCCACGGATAACATCGCAAGCGCATGCATAACACGTTGGTAGGAGGCACAGCGAGGAAATCACGGCATGTGTGACAGCGCGGCGAGAGCTCCCTGAGTCACGGTGGTCGCCGGTGAGTAACTCCGGCTGGGCCCGGGAGAGGGTGCCACGTATGAGTCATCCTTTTCCCGACGTTATCCATCCCTCACCGTGCATGAATCCGGGCAGCGGCGGCACGGATTTTGACGCGGGGAGGTCACCGGCGGTGGAGGTTTGTCACGCTGGCGATCAAATCTGTTCGGGTTACTGTACCATCAGAACACCCATATCAGAGCACCTGACAGCGTGTTTTGCAGGGTTATATACTCCCAATTTTGTGCAGCAACTCGATTGCCTTTCTCAAACAAAATTGTAGAGCAATGTACCATCTACAATTCGACTATAGGACTTGAACACATTTGAGCACTGGATCATGCTCGAATTTGAGCTGAAAGTTGATGTCAGTCATCTGCTATTCTGAATTTCAGATCAAACAGCCTGACAGCCAGTTTTTGATTGGGTTTTTCTCTAAATTTCTCATAACAACTAAGCTCACACTCTTTAGCAAAGTTGTTCTCCTATAATTGGTCTTCAACTTTGATGTGGCGACCTAGGGCAAAAACCCTTTTGTTTAGAAGTTACAAGGTCTCAAAGATGGGCACAATACACTGAATTTCAGACTTAATCAAAAAGAGTTCAAATAGGGCTCTTTTGCAAATAAGTCCAAAATTTAGGGTTTGGCTTTCAAGTCCACATATTTGTGAACCCAAGGACTTAAGAAACCTATTTGGCTTGGTTTTTGCACTTTAACCCAAAAGTGGGCTAATTTTGCACATAGGCCCCTAGGGTTTAGTTTTAGGGTTTTCCAGGGTTCCAATTAGGGTTTCTGGTATCCCAGGGGTATAAATGTGACTCAAGTTTATTCTTGGGGTCATTTTATGACTTTTACCCTAAAGCTTTTAGGTTTTCTCAACTTGGGTTAAGTTTTACCCCTTTAACCACTATTTAGGGTTAAGTCCATTAACCAGGGTTTCATTTGCAAAAACATTAAAACAATACAACTTGTTTGAAATTTTTGCCTAGTGAATGCACTCTAGGTGTGTCAAACATATGCAATGCCAATGCTTATGATGTCATGCTCAAGTTTTAGTTATAGTAACACCAGGGGTGTTACATGAAGTGCGGGAGGACTCGGTCCTCCACTTAAGATCTTTTGTTTTTAGCTTCTCGGGAGGAGTTTTTGCCTCCCTGGTTTGTATAATATTACTCTATGCACTCACTTTTAGTCTGGTCTGTAATAAAAATAACTCAAGCTTGCTTTTGAAATAAAATGTAAGTTTATGTAATTCGCTTCCGCATTTCTTCATCTCCGATGTTCTGTAATGTCTACAAGATGGGTGAGACGTTCCTGGTAAGGTAAGGAAAGATACCGAACTTGTCAAGTAGTTCAGGGGCACCTACAGGGTTGTCTGATGTCCGTTGGACAAGGACAACTGTAGGTGGGCCTAATTACTTGGGAGGTTCTGTCACAGCAACCATCTCGGCATGCCGGAGGACGGTGATCTCCCTAGGCCGGTGCCTCGCGTTGACATCCCACGGGAGCTAGCTGTGGTCCCCGTTCAGGCGAGGGGCCATGACCCACAGCTCGAGCAAATCCGCGAGGTGCAGGCCAGGCTCGACGAGGGAGCAGGAGCGCTTGAGCCGATCCGCCGGGACGTCGGGCAGGCATGGGCGGGCCAACCTCCGGCCGGAGAAATACGTCATCTACCCCAGGGCTTCCAGCACCGCATCGCCGACGACGTCAGGGTCAGGCCACCACCCGCATCTAGTGGGGTCGGCCAGAACCTGGCTGCAGCAGCAATGCTCCTCCGCGTGATGCCAGAGCCATCAACCACCGAGGGGCGGCGAATCCAGGGAGAGCTCAAGAATCTCCTGGAAGGCGCCGCGGTTCGACGGGCCGAGAGCTCCGCCTTCCGAAGGCAGGGGTACCCCTCGGAACCTCATGCCGCGACTTCCCGATTCATGCAGGAAGCCTCGGTCTACACCGGGCGCACGCGCAACACAGCGCCTGCGGCCCCGGGTCGCCTCGGCAACGAGCACCATCACCGCGACCGTCGGACCCACCTCGACGAGAGGGTGCGCCGAGGCTACCACCCCAGGTGTGGGGGACGCTACGACACCGGGGAGGATAGGAGTCCCTCGCCCGAGCCACCCGGTCCGCAGGCCTTCAGCCGGGCCATACGACGGGCGCCGTTCCCGACCCGGTTCCGACCCCCGACTACTATCACAAAGTACTCGGGGGAGACGAGACCGGAACTATGGCTCGCGGACTACCGTCTGGCCTGCCAGCTGGGTGGAACAGACGATGACAACCTCATCATCCGCAACCTCCCCCTGTTTCTCTCCGACACCGCCCGCGCCTGGTTGGAGCACCTGCCTCCGGGGCAGATCTCCAACTGGGATGACCTAGTCCAAGCTTTCGCCGGCAATTTCCAGGGCACGTACGTGCGCCCCGGGAATTCCTGGGACCTCCGAAGCTGCCGACAGCAGCCGGGAGAGTCTCTTCGGGACTACATCCGGCGATTCTCGAAGCAGCGCACCGAGCTGCCCAACATCACCGACTCGGATGTCATTGGCGCGTTCCTCGCTGGCACCACCTGCCACGACCTGGTGAGCAAGCTGGGTCGCAAGACCCCCACCAAGGCAAGCGAGCTGATGGACATCGCCACCAAGTTCGCCTCCGGCCAGGAGGCGGTCGAGGCTATCTTCCGAAAGGACAAGCAGCCCCAGGGCCACCCATCGAAAGATGCCCCCGAGGCGTCAACTCAGCGCGGCGCCAAGAAGAAGGGCAAAAAGAAGTCGCAAGCGAAACGCGACGCCGCCGACGCGGACCTTGTCGCCGCCGCCGAGTACAAAAACCCTCGGAAACCCCCCGAAGGTGCCAACCTCTTCGACAAGATGCTCAAGGAGCCGTGCCCCTATCACCAGGGGCCCGTCAAGCACACCCTTGAGGAGTGCGTCATGCTTCGGCGCCACTTCCACAGGGTCGGGTCACCCGCAGAGGGTGGCAGGGCCCGCGACGACGACAAGAAGGAAGATCACCAGGCAGGAGAGTTCCCCGAGGTCCACGACTGCTTCATGATCTACGGTGGGCAAGCGGCGAATGCCTCGGCTCGGCACCGCAAGCAAGAGCGCCGGGAGGTCTGCTCGGTGAAGGTGGTGGCGCCAGTCTATCTAGACTGGTCCGACAAGCCCATCACTTTCGACCGAGCCGACCACCCCGACCATGTGCCGAGCCCGGGGAAATACCCGCTCGTCGTCGACCCCGTCATCGGCAACGTCAGGCTCACCAAAGTCCTCATGGACGGAGGTAGCAGCCTCAACATCATCTACGCCGAGACCCTCGGGCTCCTACGTGTCGATCTGTCCTCCGTTCGGGCAGGCGCTGCGCCCTTCCATGGGATCATTCCCGGGAAGCGCATCCAGCCCCTCGGACAACTCGACCTTCCCGTCTGCTTCGGAACACCCTCCAACTTCCGAAGGGAGACCCTGACGTTCGAGGTGGTCGGGTTCCGAGGAACCTACCACGCGGTGCTGGGAAGACCATGCTACGCGAAGTTCATGGCCGTCCCCAACTACACCTACCTGAAGCTCAAGATGCCGGGCCCCAACGGGGTCATCACCGTCGGCCCCACGTATAAACACGTGTTCGAATGCGACGTGGAGTGCGTGGAGTACGCCGAGGCCCTCGCCGAGTCCGAGGCCCTCATCGCCGACCTGGAGAGCCTCTCTAAGGAGGTGCCAGACGTGAAACGTCATGCCGGCAACTTCGAGCCAGCGGAGACGGTTAAGGCCGTCCCCCTCGACTCCAGCGGCGACGCCTCCAAGCAGATCCGGATCGGCTCCGGGCTCGATTCTAAATAGGAAGCAGTGCTCGTCGACTTTCTCCGCGCGAATGTTGACGTCTTCGCGTGGAGTCCCTCGGACATGCCCGGCATACCGAGGGATGTCGCCGAGCACTCGCTGGACATCCGAGCCGGAGCCCGACCCGTCAAGCAGCCTCTGCGTCGATTCGACGAGGAGAAGCACAGAGCCATAGGCGAAGAGATCCACAAGCTAATGGAGGCAGGGTTCATCAAAGAGGTATTCCATCCCGAATGGCTTGCCAACCCTGTGCTTGTGAGAAAGAAAGGGGGAAATGGCGGATGTGTGTAGACTACACTGGTCTGAACAAAGCATGTCCGAAGGTTCCCTACCCTCTGCCTCGCATCGATCAAATCGTGGATTCCACTGCTGGGTGCGAAACCCTATCTTTCCTCGATGCCTACTCAGGGTATCATCAAATCAGGATGAAAGAGACCGACCAGCTCGCGACTTCTTTCATCACACCCTTCGACATGTACTGCTATGTCACCATGCCGTTCGGCTTGAGGAATGCGGGCGCGACGTACCAGCGGTGCATGAACCATGTGTTCGGCGAACACATTGGCCGCACGGTCGAGGCCTACGTCGATGACATCGTAGTCAAGACGAGGAAAGCCTCCGACCTCCTTTCCGACCTTGAAGTGACATTCCGATGTCTCAAGGCGAAAGGCGTCAAGCTCAATCCCGAGAAGTGTGTCTTCGGGGTGCCCCGAGGCATGCTCTTGGGGTTCATCGTCTCCGAGCGGGGCATAGAAGCCAACCCGGAGAAGATCACAGTCATCACCAGCATGGGGCCCATCAAGGACTTGAAAGGCGTACAGAGGGTCATGGGATGTCTCGCGGCTCTGAGCCGCTTCATCTCACGCCTCGGCGAAAGAGGTCTACCTCTGTACCGCCTCTTGAGGAAGGCCGAGTGCTTCACTTGGACCCCTGAGGCCGAGGAAGCCCTCGGGAACCTGAAGGCGCTCCTCACGAAGGCGCCTATCTTGGTGCCCCCAGCTGCCGGAGAAGCCCTCTTGGTCTACGTCGCCGCGACCACTCAGGTGGTTAGCGCCGCGATTGTGGTCGAGAGGCAAGAAGAGGGGCATGCATTGCCCGTTCAGAGGCCAGTCTTGTCGGTGTTTCGAGACCGGGGGGTCCCCAAGCCGACGAGTGAGTGTGCTGCGTGCCCCAGCCCAGATGGGTCGAGCGCGTGGGCGAGCGCGAAGGGGGGAGAGGCGAGGTGGCCGGAGACGGGCGTGAGAGAGGTGGAGATCCCGCGGCCTTCGTGTTCGTCCCGCGCCCAGGTCGGGTGCGCTTGCAGTAGGGGGGTTACAAGCGTCCACGCGGGTGAGGGAAGCGAGCGGCCCCAAGAGAGCGCCTGTCTCGTCCTCGTCCCCGCGCGGCCAACCTCCTCTAAGAAGGCCCTGGTCCTTCCTTTTATAGTTGTAAGGAGAGGATCCAAGTGTACAATGGGGGGTGTAGCAGAGTGCTACGTGTCTAGCGGAGAGAGAGCTAGCGCCCTAGGTACATGCCAATGTGGCAGCCGGAGAGGTCTTGGCACCTTGCTGGCGTGATGTCGTGGCTGTCGGAGGAGCAACAGAGCCTGGCGGAGGGACAGCTGTAGGAGCGGTCGAGTCCTTGCTGATGTCGCCTTGCTTCCGTAAGAGAGCTGAGAGCCGCCGTCGTCACAGAGCTTGTGGGGCGCCATCATTGTCCATCTGGCGGAGCTAGCCAGATGGGACACCGGTCTTGTTCTCCGTGACCCGAGTCGGCTCGGGGTAGGATGATGATGGCGCTTCCTGTTGACGTGGTGGGCCTGTGCCCTAGGTCGGGCGACGTGGGGGCTCCTCCGAAGCCGAGGTCGAGTCTGTCTTCCGTGGCCGAGGCCGAGCCCGAGCCCCCGGGTCGGGCGAGGCGGAGATCGTTCGGTCGAGGCCAGGGCGGAGTCCGAGCCCTGGGGTCGGGCGAAGCGGAGTTTCGTCGTCTTCTGGGGCTGAGCCCGAGTCCGAGCCCTGGGGTCGGGCGGAGCGGAGTTCGCCGTCTTCCGGGTCTTAGCCCGAGTCCGAGCCCTGGGGTCGGGCGGAGCGGAGTTCGCCGTCTTCCGGGTCTTAGCCCGAGTCCGAGCCCTGGGGTCGGGCGGAGCGGAGTTCGCCGTCTTCCGGGTCTTAGCCCGAGTCCGAGCCCTGGGGTCGGGCGGAGCGGAGTTCGCCGTCTTCCGGGTCTTAGCCCGAGTCCGAGCCCTGGGGTCGGGCGGAGCGGAGTTCGTCGTCTTCCGGGTCTTAGCCCGAGTCCGAGCCCTGGGGTCGGGCGAAGCGGAGTTCGCCGTCTTCCGGGTCTTAGCCCGAGTCCGAGCCCTGGGGTCGGGCGGAGCGGAGTTTCCTATGGCGCCTTTGGCAAGGCCTGACTGCCTGTCAGACTCACTCTGTCGAGTGGCACTGCAGTCGGAGTGGCGCAGGCGGCGCTGTCCTTCTGTCAGACTGGTCAGTAGAGCGATGGAGTGACGGCGGTCACTTCGGCTCTGCCGGGGGGCGCGTGTCAGGATAAAGGTGTCAGGCCACCTTTGCGTTAAATGCTCCTGCAACCTGGTCAGTCGGCGCGGCGATTTAGTCAGGGTTGCTTCTAAGCGAAGCCGAGGCCTCGGGCGAGCCGGAGGTGTGTCCGCCGTTAAAAGGGGGGCCTCGGGCGAGACGGAAGTCTCTCGAGGTCGGCTGCCCTTGGCCGAGGCTAGGCTCGGGCGAAGCGTGATCGAGTCACTCGTGTGGACTGATCCCTGACTTAATCGTACCCATCAGGCCTTTGCAGCTTTATGCTGATGGGGGTTACCAGCTGAGAATTAGGCGTCTTGAGGGTACCCCTAATTATGGTCCCCGACAGTAGCCCCCGAGCCTCGAAGGGAGTGTTAGCACTCGCTTGGAGGCTTTCGTCGCACTTTTTTGCAAGGGGACCAGCCTTTCTCGGTTGCATTTTGTTCCGGTGGGTGCGCGCGAGCGCACCCGCCGGGTGTAGCCCCCGAGGCCTCGGAGGAGTGGTTTCACTCCTTCGAGGTCTTAATGCCTTGCGTAATGCTTCGGCTAGTCTGGTTGTTCCCTCATGCGAACTGGCCGTAGCCCGGGTGCACGGTCGGGGCTCAAGCTCTCGGGCTGGTATGTTGACGCTGTCAACGGTTCGGCCGGAGCCGGGTTTGCGAGAGCAGCCCCCGAGCCTCCGCACAGGGCGAGAGGGCGATCAGGGACAGACTCGACTTTTTACATACGCCCCTACGTCGCCTTTCCGCAAGGAGGAGGGGGGGAGTGCGCCATGTTACCCTCGATGGGCACCGAACATGGTGTCTCCGGTGAGCTGCAAGCGGGTAATCCGAGTGGACGTCCGTGCCCCGTTCGTTGGGGGTCGGCTAGGGGCCCAGAGGCACGCCCAAAAGTACCTGCGGGTGATCTGCCGGACCCGGTCCCCTGGCGACGGGGTCCGAGGGCTCGATGCCTCCCTCCGATGGGATTCCGTTACAAGATCGCTCCCGCTGGTCTCGGAAATGTCCTAGGGTACCTCGGGAGCGCAGCCCGAGCCTCGGTTATGTATCGAACGTACCCCCGGTCATCCCTCGCTCGGTGTCTGAGGCGACTGTGAACCCTTCGGGGGCCAGCCTTCGAACCCCTGATCAGTAATGGGCGCGGAGCCCGAGTAGCCTGAGGCGGCCATGGAGCCCTTCGGGGGGCTGGCCTTCGAACCCCTGACCAGTAGTGGGTGTCGGGCCCACGCGATCTGAGGCGACTGTTGAACCCTTCGGAGGGCCAGCCTTCGAACCTCTGATCAGTAGGGGGGGCTCGGAGCCCGGTTCCTTCACAGAGAAGGATCCTTTTCGGGGTATCCCCCTTTCCCGGTCCCTGTTGCAAGAGATAGAGAAAGAGGAAAAAGGAAAAGGATACGAAATCGAACGACGTGGCGTACCTTTTTGACGCGGTTATTACGGCGAAGGCGAAGCGTCGTCCGCTTCTCCTGCCAGAGGCGCCGCCTGTCCCGCCGTGGGGTTAATGCGACGGGCGAGTGGTTGGCGGGGCGGCCGTTGCGCGTGCGCGAGCCGTTCGAGGGACGGATCACGGGTGCACCGTCTTCACGCCGTGAGAGGAGGCTCTCTTGCTGTTCCAGGATGGGACGTGAGCCCGGCTGACGACGTGACTGCTGCGCCCGCCCGCCTGCCACCGCCATTACTGCCGGCCCACTTTCGGTCGCTTTGACCGTCGCGCCAGGCTGGCGCTGCTGGGTCGTGCGCTGGGTCGCCTCGAGTCGCGGCATAGGCTCCGCAACCGAAGAGGTGCGACGGTGGCACAAGTGGCGGTGCGGTTGCTTGCATGCAGCAACTGGCGCGCTGGTTGTGCGACGCGTGGGTCTGGGCCTCCAAGCCGGCGTGTCAGAAGTCGGAGAAGCGCGTCCACCTGGCGCGGTTGCATGCCGCCTGCATGGCTGCCCGCCCCTTCCGCCCGTTGGTCTGGGCGAAAGTGAGGAATCGCTTGCAACCGCTGGGCGGTTGTGTGCACCGCGCGCGGCGGTTTGGCTTCTTCTGCTTCTGAGCCGGTTTGCATGACATGTGGGACCCAGCCCCCGCGCCGCAGGGGAGGGCCTTGGAGCGTGTCGGAGAAGACTCGGCCCGTGGCGTTTGGGGGCGCACGTAGGGAGAGTCGCCTTTAAAAGGAGGGCGACCCCTTTCGGAAGGCAACCATGTCTTCTTCCTCCCTTATGCATCGTGTCTTTCCATCTTCCAAGCCCCCGGATGGGGGGTACCCGCCGTCTTTCCACCCCCTCGTTGGAGGAACGCAACTCCGTGGGAGTTGGTACCTTTCAGCCATCGTTCGGCTTCAAGGATTTTCATCACGCAGCCCGGCCGCATCCCCCCACCGGCGGTCACCCAAGATGGTGACCTCCAGTTTGGCGGTGGGGGGAAGCGAGCCAAGCTGCGGCCTTTACCCCTCCCTTGGCCTCAAGGATTTTCGTCATCCAGGCCAAGATGGAGGATGAGGCGAGTCGGGGGCTGTCCCCGCATGGGTCGACTACCCTTTTCTTCCCCCGGCGCCTGGGGAGAATGGCATCCTCCAGTCTCACGGGGACTTCCTCCAGCCATGCCGGGATAGGTAGGCCGCCGTTACTCGGCTAGGGCGCCGGTAGCCCTGGGTCTCCGTCTCCCGGCCTGAATGGCTGGTTCTCGTCCTCTGCGGGCGAGAGCCCCCCTGCCGTAACATCTGCCTCGAAGCTGCTGCCGAAGCCGCTTCGCCGCCTGGGGCGGGGGTGGTTGTCGTCGTAGTCAGAGCGGGCGGCGGCGAGCCGCTCGTCAGTCTTCTGTTGCTCCGCAGGCCTTCCCCATGGAGTGGGGTTGTTCGTACCTGCGGAGGGGGGAACCGGAGTTCTGTTTGTAACGGCACTTCGAATGCCGGTGTTTTTTGTTCATTGCGGCTGTCGAGGCCTGAACATGTATGTAGTTTCGGCACGGAGCCGTGTTTTCTCCTCGTTTTCGAGCACTAAGTCTCGCCTGTTGATTATCTGAACCGCTTCACCAAGCATGAGTCGCCCCGTGTCAAGGTGACGAGTGAGGTATCCCTATCCCGGAGGCGTAGGAATCCCTCGGCTCGATCGGCCTTGTTGTCTGAGGCTCCTCTAGTTTAGTTAAAGGGACCCCTTGGTCGCTCTTCGATGAGCCGAGGCCAGGGGTAGCGATATCAGTACGAACAGAGGCGGAGTTGGCTCGAAAATGGGAACCTGGTTGGCCGGAGCCTAGCCGGGTCGTCCGTCAGCGGAGCCGACGCCGGAGTCGATCAGCCGAGGCCTCGGGTCGGGCTGGCGCCCTTGGAAGTCGGTTGGCCGAGGCCCCAGGGATAACCGGCCGAGCCGCCTGCTAGGGCCGGATTCCGGGAGAAGTCCCCGGACCGCGTCGCCGTCCGAGGCTGGGTCGGACCTTGCTGAAGACGTCGTCGATGCCGAGGGTGTTACGGCCCCCTCCAGCGTGAAGACCCGAGCCTGCAGGATCAGATTGTCTTGTAGTGTGTGCCTTCTGCGGCCGCCGAGGCCAGAAAACACACCCTCGCTCCGTTGTAAAGCCGCGTCTTCTTTCCTCTTATTTCGAGCATCTGGACTTTCCGTCGGTAACAGGGATGTTTGTGTGGGCGAGAGTTGCTTCTCACGGAAGGTGATGAGTGAGGTATCCGTATCCCAGAGGCGTGGGAGTCCCTCGGCTCGGTCGGCCTTGCCGCTTACGCGTACTTTCACCCGTCCATGAGGCCCTGTCCCCGACTTAGTCGAGAAAGCTTGAAGGACCGCTTTGGCAGAAGAGCTTCCGAATGTGAAGACTTGTTCGGTCCACGGAGTCGCTTTATCCGAACGCGAGTTACTTATCGCAGAAGGTGATGAGTGAGGTATCCGTATCCCGGAGGCGTAGGAGTCCCTCGGCTCGGTCAGCCTTGGCTGCTTACGTGTACTCCGTCGTTTCCAGGATCCGCTTTTCGAAGTAGTCAAAAAGCACGAAAGAAATTCTGCTAAAAAGAGATCCTTTTTCGAGGAAAATTTCGACGCAGAGGGGGTCTCCCCCCTTTTAGCCCCCGAGGGAGGGTCGGGCTTTGCCGAGGCGAGGCCGACCCTTCCTTGATGACTAAACTTTGTGTGGGTGCGAGGTATATGAATAATTTGAAAACATCTTAAGGGTAGAAGCGACGTAGCTGTTTGATGTTCCAAGCGTTGCCGTAGATCTCGCCTTGATTGTTGGCCAGCTTGTATGTTCCGGGCTTCAGAACTTTGGCGATGACGAATGGCCCTTCCCAGGGGGCGTGAGCTTGTGCCTCCCTCGGGCGTCTTGCCGCAGCCGAAGCACCAGATCGCCCACCTGGAGGTCTCGGGACTGGACCCCTCGGGCGTGGTAGCGTCGCAGGGACTGCTGGTACCGCGCCGAGTGTAGTAAGGCCTTGTCCCGAGCCTCCTCCAGCTGGTCCAGCGATTCTTCTCGGCTAGCTTGGTTGCTTTGATCGGTGTAGGCCCTCGTCCTCGGGGAGCCGTATTCCAGGTCAGTGGGCAAGATAGCCTCGGCCCCGTAGACCAGGAAGAACGGCGTGAAACCCGTGGCACGACTCGGCGTCGTCCTTAGGCTCCAGACCACCGAGGGGAGTTCCTTCATCCATCGCTTGCCGAACTTGTTGAGGCCGTTGTAGATCCGAGGCTTGAGCCCTTGTAGAATCATGCCGTTGACACGCTCTACTTGCCCATTCGACATGGGATGAGCCACGGCGGCCCAGTCCACCCGGATGTGGTGATCCTCGCAAAAATCCAAGAATTTTTTGCCGGTGAACTGGGTACCGTTGTCGGTGATGATGGAGTTTGGGACCCCGAAGCGATGGATGATGTTGGTGAAGAACGCCACCGCCTGCTCGGACCTGATGTTGTTCAGGGGTCGGACCTCGATCCACTTGGAGAATTTGTCGATGGCGACCAGCAGGTGCGTGTAGCCCCCGGGCGCCTTCTGCAAGGGACCGACGAGGTCCAGACCCCATACAGCAAAGGGCCAGGTGATGGGTATCGTCTGCAGAGCCTGAGCGGGCAGGTGGGTCTGCTTCGCATAGAATTGGCACCCTTCGCAGGTGCGGACAATTCTAGTGGCGTCAGCCACCGCTGTTGGCCAGTAGAAGCCTTGCCGGAAAGCATTCCCGACAAGGGCTCGGGGTGCTGCGTGATGGCCGCAAGCCCCCGAGTGTATTTCTTGCAGGAGTTCCTGACCTTCGGCGATGGAGATGCATCGCTGGAGGATGCCCGAGGGGCTCCGGTGGTAGAGCTCCTCCTCATCGCCCAGCAAGACGAATGACTTGGCGCGTCGCGCTACCCGTCGAGCCTCGGCTTGGTCGAGGGGTAGTTCTCCTCGGCGGAGATATCGCAGGTACGGGGCCTGCCAATTTCGATCAGGCATGGCCCCGCTCTGCTCCTCCTCGACGTTCAGTGCCTCGGCCTCGGGGGCCGAGGGTACCTCGGGCTGAGCCGAGGGTGCCTCGGGCTCGGGCGCGTCGTCGATCTTGACGGAGGGTTGATGCAGATCCTGGGAGAAGACGTCCGGGGGGACCGTCGTTCGCCCCGAGGCTATTTTAGCCATCTCATCTGCAGTCTCGTTGTAGCGCCGAGCGATGTGGTTGAGCTCGAGCCCGAAGAACTTGTCTTCCAGGCGCCGAACCTCATCGCAGTAGGCCTCCATCTTCGGGTCGCGACAGTGGGAGTTCTTCATGACTTGGTCAATGACGAGCTGCGAAGCACCGCGGGCGTCGAGGCGTCTGACCCCTAGCTCGATGGCGATCTGCAACCCGTTGACCAGAGCTTCGTACTCGGCCACATTGTTGGACGCCGGGAAATGGAGGCGCAGCACGTAGCGCAGGTGCTTTCCGAGGGGCGAGATGAAGAGCAGGCCCGCGTCGGCTCCTGTCTTCATCAGCGACCCGTCGAAAAACATGGTCCAGAGCTTCGGTTGGATCGGAGCCGTCGGCAGCTGGGTGTCGACCCATTCGGCCACGAAGTCCGCCAACACCTGGGACTTGATGGCCTTCCGAGGGGCGAACGAGATTGTTTCGCCCATGATTTCCGCCGCCCACTTTGCGATCCTGCCCGAGGCCTCTCGGCACTGGATGATCTCCCCGAGGGGAAGGATGACACCACAGTTACCGGATGAGACTCGAAGTAGTGTCGTAACTTCCGCCTCGTCAGGATCACAGCATACAGCAGCTTCTGAACTTGTGGGTAGCGGATCTTGGTCTCGGACAGTACTTCGCTGACGAAGTAGACTGGCCTCTGAACGGGCAGTGCATGCCCTTCCTCTTGCCTTTCGACCACAATCGCGCTAACCACCTGAGTGGTAGCGGCGACGTAGACCAAGAGGGCTTCTCCATCAGCTGGGGGCACCAAGTCAGGCGCCTTTGTAAGGAGCGCCTTCAGGTTCTCGAGGGCTTCCTCGGCCTCAGGGGTCCAAGCGAAACACTCGGTCTTCCTTAAGAGGCGGTACAGAGGCAGACCTCTTTCGCCGAGGCGTGAGATGAAGCGGCTCAGGGCCGCGAGGCATCCCATGACCCTCTGTATGCCTTTTAAGTCCTTGATGGGTCCCATGCTGGTGATGGCTGCGATCTTCTCCGGGTTGGCTTCGATGCCTCGCTCGGAGACGATGAACCCCAGGAGCATGCCCCGGGGCACCCCGAAGACACACTTCTCAGGATTGAGCTTGACTCCTTTCGCCTTGAGACATCGGAATGTCACTTCAAGGTCGGAGAGGAGGTCGGAAGCCTTCCTTGTCTTGACTACGATGTCATCGACGTAGGCCTCGACTGTGCGACCGATGTGTTCGCCGAACACATGGTTCATGCACCGCTGGTACGTCGCGCCCGCATTCCTCAAACCGAACGGCATGGTGACATAGCAGTACATGCCGAACGGCGTGATGAAAGAAGTCGCGAGCTGGTCGGACTCTTTCACCCGGATTTGGTGATACCCTGAGTAGGCATCGAGGAAGGACAGGGTTTCGCACCCAGCAGTGGAATCCACGATTTGATCGATGCGAGGCAGAGGGTAGGGAACCTTCGGACATGCTTTGTTGAGACCAGTGTAGTCTACACACATCCGCCATTTCCCCCCTTTCTTCCTCACAAGCACAGGGTTGGCAAGCCATTCGGGATGGAATACCTCTTTGATGAACCCTGCTGCCATCAGCTTGTGGATCTCCTCGCCAATCACTCTGCGCTTCTCCTCGTCGAATCGGCGCAGAGGCTGCCTGACGGGTCGGGCTCCGGCCCGAATATCCAGCGATTGCTCGGCGACATCCCTCGGTATGCCGGGCATGTCCGAGGGACTCCACGCAAAGACGTCGGCGTTTGCGCGGAGAAAGTCGACGAGCACTGCTTCCTATTTGGCGTCGAGCCCAGAACCGATCCGGATCTGTTTGGAGGTGTCGCCGCTGGGGTCGAGAGGGACGGCCTTAACCGTCTCCGCTGGCTCGAAGTTGCCGGCGTGACGCTTCACGTCTGGCACCTCCTTGGAGAGATTCTCCAGGTCGGCGATGAGGGCCTCGGACTCGGCGAGGGCCTCGGCGTACTCCATGCACTCCACGTCGCATTCGAACGCGTGTTTGTACGTGGGGCCGACGGTGATGACCCCGTTGGGGCCCGGCATCTTGAGCTTCAAGTAGGTGTAGTTGGGGACGGCCATGAACTTCGCGTAGCATGGCCTCCCCAGTACAGCGTGGTAGGTTCCTCGGAACCGACCACCTCGAACGTCAGGGTCTCCCTTCGGAAGTTGGAGGGCGTTCCGAAGCAGACGGGGAGGTCGAGTCGTCCGAGGGGCTGGACGCGCTTCCCAAGTACGATCCCGTGGAAGGGCGCAACGCCTGCCCAGACGGAGGACAGATCGACGCGCAGGAGCTTGAGGGTCTCGGCGTAGATGATGTTGAGGCAGCTGCCCCCATCCATCAGGACCTTGGTGAGCCTGACGTTGCCGATGACAGGGTCGACGACGAGCGGGTATTTCCCCGGGCTCGGCACGCGGTCGGGGTGGTCGGCCTGGTCGAAGGTGATGGGCTTGTCGGACCAGTCTAGGTAGACTGGCGCCGCCACCTTCACCGAGCAGACCTCCCGGCGCTCTTGCTTGCGATGCCGAGCCGAGGCATTCGCCGCATGCCCACCGTAGATCATGAAGCAGTCGCGGACCTCGGGGAATTCTCCTGCTTGGTGATCTCCGTTCTTGTCGTCGTCACGGGCCCTGCCGCCCTCGGCGGGTGGCCCGGCCCTGTGGAAGTGACGCCGAAGCATGACGCACTCCTCGAGGGTGTGCCTGACGGGCCCCTGATGGTAGGGGCACGGCTCCTTGAGCATCTTGTCGAAGAGGTTAGCACCTCCGGGGGGCTTCCGAGGGTTCTTGTACTCGGCGGCGGCGACAAGGTCCGCGTCAGCGGCGTCGCGTTTCGATTGCGACTTCTTCTTGCCTTTCTTGTTGGCGCCGCGCGGAGTAGACGCCTCGGGAGCCTCTTCCGATGGGCGGCCCTGGGGCTGCTTGTCCTTTCGGAAGATGGCCTCAACCGCCTCCTGGCCAGAGGCGAACTTGGTGGCGATGTCCATCAGCTCGCTCGCCCTGGTGGGGGTCTTGCGACCCAGCTTGCTCACCAGGTCACGGCAGGTGGTGCCGGCAAGGAACGCGCTGATGACATCCGAGTCAGTGATGTTGGGCAGCTCGGTGCGCTGCTTCGAGAATCGCCTGATGTAGTCCCGGAGCGACTCTCCCGGCTGTTGCCGGCAGCTTCGAAGGTCCCAGGAATTCCCGGGGCGCACGTATGTGCCCTGGAAATTGCCGGCGAAGGCCTGGACCAAGTCGTCCCAGTTGGAGATCTGCCCCGGAGGCAGGTGCTCCAACCAGGCACGAGCAGTGTCGGAGAGGAACAGGGGGAGGTTACGGATGATGAGGTTGTCGTCGTCCGTTCCACCCAGTTGGCAGGCCAGGCGGTAGTCCGCGAGCCACAGTTCCGGTCTCGTTTCCCCCGAGTACTTCGTGATAGTAGTTGGGGGTCGGAACCGGGTCGGGAATGGCGCCCGTCGGATGGCCCGACTGAAGGCCTGCGGACTGGGTGGTTCGGGCGAGGGACTTCGATCCTCCCCGCTGTCGTATCGTCCCCCACGCCTGGGGTGGTAACCTCGGCGCACCCTTTCGTCGAGGTGGGCCCGACGGTCACGTCGATGGTGCTCGTTGCCGAGGTGGCCCGGGGCCGCAGGCGCAGTGTTGCGCGTGCGCCCGGTGTAGACCGAGGCTTCCCGCAGGAATCGGGAAGTCGCGGCACGAGGTTCCGAGGGATATCCTTGCCTTCGGGAAGCAGTGCTCTCGGCCCGTCGGGCCGCAGCGCCTTCCAGGAGATTCTTGAGCTCTCCCTGGATTCGCCGACCCTCGGTGGTTGATGGCTCCGGCATCGCGCGGAGGAGCATCGCTGCGGCTGCCAGGTTCTGACCCACCCCGCTGGATGCGGGCGGCGGACTGACCCTGACATCGTTGGCGACGCGGTGCTGGAGACCTTGGGGCAGGTGACGTATTTCTCCGGCCGGGGGTTGGCCCGCCCATACCTGCCCGACGTCCCGGCGGATCGTCTCAAGCGCTCATGTTCCCTCGTCGAGCCTGGCCTGCGCCCCGCGGACTTGCTCGAGCTGTGGGTCGTGACCCCCCACCGGAACGGGGACCACAGCTAGCTCCCACGGGATGTCGGCGCGAGGCACGGGCCTAGGAAAATCACCGTCCTCCGGCATGCCAAGATGGTTGCCTTCGGAGGGATCCCCCAGCTCAACGTGGAAACATTCGCGGCTTGGGCCGCAGCCCTCGTCGTCGAGGCTGCGGCTTCCGTCGGAACAGTCGGAGAGGCAGTAGTCACATGCGGTCATGAAGTCCCGCATGGCACTGGGGTTGCCAAATCCAGAGAAATCCCAACAGATGCTGGGATCGTCATCTTCCTCGGACCCGGAGGGCCCGTAGGTGGAGACGTCCGTCAACCGGTCCCAAGGCGACCGCATACGAAACCCCAGTGGGGTTGCACTCGCCTCAATGAGAGCGCCCGCCAAGGCGAGGTCGCTTGGCGGGTTGAGGCCGAGTCGAAATGACGTAAGATGGGAGTTAGTCGGTACCTTTTGGTCGACGAGGAGCGACGTAGTCACTTCGGGGACTGGTTGCACCATCGTCCCAGGTACGAGGGCGACGTCCTGCAGGCTTTCCGCGAGCGCGCTGGCGTCGTCTTCTTGCTCGGGATCAGCGTGTCGCGGGGGACGGCGCTTGCCTTCGTCTCGAACGCGAGGTCGACGCCCAGCGTGCCTTCCGTCGGGGCGTCGGGGGCGTCGATTCGCTCGACGGCTGACGAAGCGCGGCCTCCCGGTTGGCCTTGGTTGCCCCGCCTCCTCCTCCGTTGGCGGGGGAGAGGACGGAGCGAACTCGAATGTTGTTCTTCCACCGCGCGGGGAAGATGTCGTCGGTTCCGCCACCGGTGGGCGGGTCGTCGGCCGCCATTGTCGTTGTCGTGCGGCGGTGGAAGGAGTATCATGTCGTAGCTGCCGTCGAAGGACATGAACTCAAGACTCCCGAAATGGAGCACCGTCCCGGGCCGGAGAGGTTGCTGGAGACTGCCCATCTGGAGCTTGACGGGAAGCTGTTCGTCAGCACGCAGCAGGCCCCTACCTGGCGCGCCAACTGTCGGCGTTTCGAGACCGGGGGGTCCCCAAGCCGACGAGTGAGTGTGCTGCGTGCCCCAGCCCAGATGGGTCGAGCGCGTGGGCGAGCGCGAAGGGGGGAGAGGCGAGGTGGCCGGAGACGGGCGTGAGAGAGGTGGAGATCCCGCGGCCTTCGTGTTCGTCCCGCGCCCAGGTCGGGTGCGCTTGCAGTAGGGGGGTTACAAGCGTCCACGCGGGTGAGGGAAGCGAGCGGCCCCAAGAGAGCGCCTGTCTCGTCCTCGTCCCCGCGCGACCAACCTCCTCTAAGAAGGCCCTGGTCCTTCCTTTTATAGTTGTAAGGAGAGGATCCAGGTGTACAATGGGGGGTGTAGCAGAGTGCTACGTGTCTAGCAGAGAGAGAGCTAGCGCCCTAGGTACATGCCAATGTGGCAGCCGGAGAGGTCTTGGCACCTTGCTGGCGTGATGTCGTGGCTGTCGGAGGAGCAACGGAGCCTGGCGGAGGGACAGCTGTAGGAGCGGTCGAGTCCTTGCTGACGTCGCCTTGCTTCCGTAAGAGAGCTGAGAGCCGCCGTCGTCACAGAGCTTGTGGGGCGCCATCATTGTCCATCTGGCGGAGCTAGCCAGATGGGACGCCGGTCTTGTTCTCCGTGACCCGAGTCGGCTCGGGGTAGGATGATGATGGCGCTTCCTGTTGACGTGGTGGGCCTGTGCCCTAGGTCGGGCGACGTGGGGGCTCCTCCGAAGCCGAGGTCGAGTCTGTCTTCCGTGGCCGAGGCCGAGCCCGAGCCCCCGGGTCGGGCGAGGCGGAGATCGTTCGGCCGAGGCCAGGGCGGAGTCCGAGCCCTGGGGTCGGGCGAAGCGGAGTTTCGTCGTCTTCTGGGGCTGAGCCCGAGTCCGAGCCCTGGGGTCGGGCGGAGCGGAGTTCGCCGTCTTCCGGGTCTTAGCCCGAGTCCGAGCCCTGGGGTCGGGCGGAGCGGAGTTCGCCGTCTTCCGGGTCTTAGCCCGAGTCCGAGCCCTGGGGTCGGGCGGAGCGGAGTTCGCCGTCTTCCGGGTCTTAGCCCGAGTCCGAGCCCTGGGGTCGGGCGGAGCGGAGTTCACCGTCTTCCGGGTCTTAGCCCGAGTCCGAGCCCTGGGGTCGGGCGGAGCGGAGTTTCCTATGGCGCCTTTGGCAAGGCCTGACTGCCTGTCAGACTCACTCTGTCGAGTGGCACTGCAGTCGGAGTGGCGCAGGCGGCGCTGTCCTTCTGTCAGACTGGTCAGTAGAGCGGTGGAGTGACGGCGGTCACTTCGGCTCTGCCGGGGGGCGCGTGTCAGGATAAAGGTGTCAGGCCACCTTTGCGTTAAATGCTCCTGCAACCTGGTCAGTCGGCGCGGCGATTTAGTCAGGGTTGCTTCTAAGCGAAGCCAAGGCCTCGGGCGAGCCGGAGGTGTGTCCGCCGTTAAAAGGGGGGCCTCGGGCGAGACGGAAGTCTCTCGAGGTCGGCTGCCCTTGGCCGAGGCTAGGCTCGGGCGAAGCGTGATCGAGTCACTCGTGTGGACTGATCCCTGACTTAATCGTACCCATCAGGCCTTTGCAGCTTTATGCTGATGGGGGTTACCAGCTGAGAATTAGGCGTCTTGAGGGTACCCCTAATTATGGTCCCCGACAAGTCTACTTCGTCAGCGAAGTACTGTCTGAAACCAAGATCCGCTACCCACAAGTTCAGAAGCTGCTGTACGCGGTGATCCTAACGCGGCGGAAGCTGCGACACTACTTCGAGTATCATCCGATAACTGTGGTGTCATCCTTCCCCCTGGGGGAGATCATCCAGTGCCGGGAGGCCTCGGGGAGGATTGCAAAGTGGGCGGTGGAAATCATGGGTGAGACGATCTCGTTCACTCCTCGGAAGGCCATCAAGTCCCAGGTCTTGGCGGACTTCGTGGCTGAATGGGTCGACACTCAGCTACCGACAGCTCCGATCCAACCGGAGCTCTGGATCATGTTCTTCGATGGGTCGCTGATGAAGACAGGAGCCGGTGCAGGCCTACTCTTCATCTCGCCACTCGGGAAGCACCTACCCTATGTGCTACGCCTCCATTTCCCGGCGTCCAACAATGTGGCCGAGTATGAGGCTCTGGTCAACGGGTTGCGGATCGCCATCGAGCTAGGGGTCCGACGCCTCGACGCTCGCGGTGACTCGCAACTCGTCATCGACCAAGTCATGAAGAACTCCCACTGCCGCGACCCGAAGATGGAGGCCTACTGCGATGAGGTTCGACGCCTGGAAGACAAGTTCTACGGGCTCGAGCTCAACCACATCGCCCGGCGCTACAACGAGACTGCGGATGAGCTGGCTAAAATAGCCTCGGGGCGAACAACGGTTCCCCCAGACGTCTTCTTCCGGGATCTGCATCAACCCTCCGTCAAGATCGACGACACGCCCGAGCCTGAGGCACCCTCGGCCCAGCCCGAGGCACCCTCGGCTTGGCCCGAGGTACCCTCGGCCCCCGAGGGCGAGACGCTGCGCGTCGAGGGGGAGCAAAGCAGGGTCACGCCTGATCAAAACCGGCAGACCCCATACCTGCAATATCTCCACCGAGGAGAGCTACCCCTCGACCGAGCCGAAGCTCGGCGGGTGGCGCGGCGCGCCAAGTCGTTCGTCTTGCTGGGAGATGGGAAGGAGCTCTACCACCGTAGCCCCTCAGGCATCCTCCAGCGATGCATCTCCATCACCGAAGGTCAGGAACTCCTTCGAGAGATACACTCGGGGGCTTGCGGCCATCACACAACACCTCGAGCCCTCGTCGGGAATGTTTTCCGACAAGGCTTCTACTGGCCGACGGCGGTGGCCGACGCCACTAGAATTGTCTGCACCTGCGAAGGGTGTCAGTTCTACGCAAGGCAGACCCACCTGCCCGCTCAGGCTCTGCAGACGATACCCATCACCTGGCCTTTCGCTGTGTGGGGTCTGGACCTCGTCGGCCCCTTCCAGAAGGCAACCGGGGGCTACACGCACCTGTTGGTCGCCATCGACAAATTCTCCAAGTGGATCGAGGTCCGACCCCTAAACAGCATCAGGTCCGAACAGGCGGTGGCGTTCTTCACCAACATCATCCATCGTTTCGGGGTCCCGAACTCCATCATCACCGACAACGGCACCCAGTTCACCGGCAGAAAGTTCCTGGACTTCTGCGAGGATCACCACATCCGGGTGGACTGGGCCGCCGTAGCTCACCCCATGTCAAATGGGCAAGTAGAGCGTGCCAACGGCATGATTCTACAAGGGCTTAAGCCTCGGATCTACAACGACCTCAACAAGTTCGGCAAGCGATGGATGAAGGAACTCCCCTCGGTGGTCTAGAGCCTGAGGACAACACTGAGCCGAGCCACGGGCTTCACGCCGTTCTTCCTAGTCTACGGGGCCGAGGCCGTCTTGCCCACAGACCTGGAATACGGCTCCCCGAGGACAAGGGCCTACACCAACCAAAGCAACCAAGCTAGTCGAGAAGACTCGCTGGACCAGCTGGAAGAGGCTCGGGATAGGGCCTTACTACACTCGGCGCGGTACCAGCAGTCCCTGCGACGCTACCACGCCCGAGGGGTCCGGTCCCGAGACCTCCAGGTGGGCGACCTGGTGCTTCGGCTGCGACAAGACGCCCGAGGGCGACACAAGCTCACGCCCCCCTGGGAGGGGCCGTTCGTCATCGCCAAAGTTCTGAAGCCCGGAACGTACAAGCTGGCCAACAGTCAAGGCGAGGTCTACAGCAACGCTTGGAACATCCAACAGCTACGTCGCTTCTACCCTTAAGATGTTTTCAAGTTGTTCATATACCTGTCACACCCGGTTTTGGAAGGCAAACCGAATGCGAACTATGTACGTGCCAGGATCAGAACTCACGTACACAGCGATTACATAAATGAACATCATCACACAATGCTCGAATATTAACATAAAAGAGTACTTATTACATCATAGAGTCATAGACATCCACATAGTCATTGTCTTAACAAGTAAATCAAAGTGCTAAACGAAACGCAGTAACGATAAGGCCTTCACAGGCAGCTGACTGGGGGTTGCCGCCAACCCACACCTAGAATTCATCGTAGTCTTGAAACTCCTGGAAGTCTCCTTCCACGGCTTCGCCTTCTCCTGAGCAGTGATTACAATGCGGACAACCTGGTGTTTTGTGGTAAAGCAAGGATGAGTACACATCAACGTACTCAGCAAATGTCCCGTTTGGCTGAGGTGGACTAGCTTTATGTGGGGTTAGGCTCAAGCAGTTGCTTTTAGTTGGTCAGGTATTTATCATTAGTAGAAGCCAGATTTTAGCATTAACCAACCCGTAAACCATTTCCTCATCGAGGAACATCATCATCATAGTCGAACCAAAACCATATCATAACCATTGAATCTCGAACCATCTGTATCTCTAATCAAAGAGGATCCCAAGGCTGCTCTTAACCGTGAGCACGGCTGATATACCAGTTTCACTACCCTCTGCAGAGGTTGCACACTTTACCCATGAGTCATGATTCCCTTTCTACTCGGGAAGAGCTACTCCCCATTGACCACTACCTAGGTGGTCCGGCAGGGCATCACTACGTAGCTTTTACAAAGATTCCCTAGAGATCATAGCTGCCCGTTAGGTTTCTCCAGTTTGATAAACACAGTACCCCTCCCCGCAGGAGAGTGACTAACAAAGAGCAAAACGAAAGAACCTCGGCACTCAGCCTCGGCAGAGCAAGCACCGTGCCTGGACCCCATTGACGGCACGACGGCTAAGCAACTACACCTCTAGTTCATCCAATTAATCAGCTAAGGGCATCCCATTTCACCCTCATGGTTGCACTGTTATCCCGGGTGGTCTCTCAACGAACCAGTCCTTACGGAGAGGTACTCAGGAAACAGCCTGAGCCCCCTAGAGTATCACAAGATCATCAACATCAACAGGATAACAGTATCATAAATAGCCACATCATGTTCATTGATTATGTTAAAGCAATAGCAAAGTGCTAACCTTAATAGCCCATAAGGTCATCAAGGATAAAATAAAATGTAAAGCTAGTCAATCCTTAGGTTTCAAGTAAGTAATGCGGGGTAGTAAGTTATAAATGAATAGGACATAATGGGACAGAGGACACTTGCCTTCACCAAACTGCTGATCAGGGACTTCCTCTGCAACTGCCTCAGGAAACACAGACTGCTCGTTGTCTACGCAAAGCAATCATTCACACTATGCACTTGGGGAAAATAACAAACAAAACAATATACCAAACATATGCAGCAGAGAGGGGTCACAAGTTCATAACAGAAAAGGGGTAGGCACTCTAGTGTTCCCTAGGTCTGGGGTAGAGGACTACACAAAGTGATTCACTATCCACTAATCAAGTTCAAGTCAGTGGTGGGATTAAATAATTATCTGGTTTAAGTTTCTAAACTTAAGTGTTTAAGTCTACAAACTTAAGTAATCCAACTTTTATTAAAGTCTACTCATTTCCAATTATCTTAAATAAGGTTTCAATAGTCTTAATCCTATCTTAGTGATTAGCTATAAATTAATACATGGAAACAGCAGGGAAACATTGCATAAACAGATAGATAATAATATTATGAACATTTTGCAATTTGAAGCACCCAATTTGGAGTTCATATGACAAAGTTATGAATTTTACAAGTTTAGGGGTTAAAATTATACCCTAAGGACTTATTTTTAATTAAATAAAAGGGCCGGGGACTTAACTGCGAGAAACCAGGGACGGCGGGCGCAATTTCCAGAAAACAGGGGGGCTCTTTAAGAAAAGCGCGGGCGAAGGGGTATCGGGCTCCTACGGCCGTCAGATCTAAAGCGAACGGCCAGGATTAGATCCTACGGGCGGGCGCGCGGGCGCGCGGCGGCGGGAGCGGCTGACAGGCGGGGCCGGGCGGGCAGAGCGCGCGGGCGACTGGCAGGCGGGACCGGGCGGGCAGAGCGCGCGGGCGGACTGACGGGCGGGGCCGGGCGGACAGCGCGGGCGCGCGGGCGAGCTAACAAGCGGGGCCCAACGAACAGGGAGACGGGGTGAGGGGGCAGTGGGCCTGGGCCGCTGGATCTCCGGCGGACGGCCAGGATTGGGTCTGGCCTGATTAAAACGAGGCCGCCCGATCTGGGATGGACGGTGGGGATCGGGTGGCCGGCCTGGGCTTCCCCTACGGCTAGCTGGGGCGGCGGCGCTCGTCCCCGTGGCGGAGGGCTCGCCGGAGACGAGGGGCGCGGGCGACTGGCGGGGCTCTGGGGCAATCCGAGTGGTCGGGGAGGTCGGGGAGGGCGCGGGGAGTTCTCCGGTAGGGTCTGGGTCGGGGCAGAGGCACCGGAGGGGGGCGGTTCACGGCGGGGCGGCTCGGCGGCGGGGCTATTCTACTCCGGCGAGCAATCAAGAGCAACAGAGAGCAAAACAAGGGGCGATAGGGGCGGGAGAGGTCCGTTACCTCAAGGCGGGCTCCGGGGACTCCTCGGCGGCGACGGAGACGCGACAGGGACCTGGGGCGACGGTGGCGGCTGCACGGCGGACGACGGGTGAGCGCGGGCAGAGAGAAATAGGGAGGGGGAGAGGGAATTGGGGCGCGTTCCGGGTTGCGGACGCCAGAGCGGAGCTCACCGGGGCTAAGGGCACGGCGGAGCTCCACCGGCGACGAGAAACCGAGCTCGGGACGGCGGGATTATGGCGGCGGTGCTCTGCGTGCGCGCAGCGAGGGGGGGAGAGAGGGTCTACTGGGCGCAAATGGGGGAGGGGGTGAGGGCGAGTGGGGTTCGGGGCTCAAGTGGCCAGGGGCGAGGTGGGGGCGAGTTCCACGCGCGACGTGGGCGCGGGGAAGGTGGGCGCGAGCAGCTCGGGCGGCGGTTACGCGAGGAAGACGGGGCTGACAGGTTGGGCCCACGGGCAGAGAGAAAGCGAGGGAGCGGGCGCGCGCGGGGAAGGCGGGCGCCGACGGGTGGGGCCGGACGAGCAGTGAGAGAGAGAGGCGGGTGCGCGGAAGGCGGCCGCGCCGACAGGCCGGGCCCGCTGCGCAGAGAGAGAAGGGGAGGGAGGCGCGCGCGCGAGAGATGGGCCGGCTGGGCCGAAAGGCCAAGGGGGCGGCTGGGTTGGGCTGCTTTACCTTTTTCTTTTATTCTGAATTGTTTCTCCCTTTTCTTTTATTTATTCTATTTGATTCAAATTCAAATGAGCCCCAAACTTCAAATTAGACCTTTTGAGAATTATGCACCAAACCAAAGTGAAATCTAGGGTTCAACATGATGCAACAATTCATACTCCATTAGGGTTTAACATAATAAACCATAGATACAAGTAAAATAAGCACTTAACTCCTATAGAAATGAGAGAGAAGAGAATTAAGAAGGATGAGAAAAGGAAGTAACACCTGAATTTGTGAATATGAGCAAAGAAATTTTATACCCCCAAATTCAGGGTGTTACAAACCTATTCCCCTTAAAAGAATCTCGCCCCGAGATTCAAGGTTGGTCAGCAAAGAGTTCAGGGTATTTGGCCTTCAGGTCATCTTCTCGTTCCCAGGTTGCTTCATCCTCCGAGTGGTGACCCCATCTGACTTTGCACATTCTGATGGTGTTCCTCCGGGTGACTCTGTCTGCAAACTCCAGAATCTGCGTTGGCTTCTCTATGTATGTCAGATCCTCCTGGACTTCCAAACCTTCCACTGGCAACTGTTCTTCTGGTACTCGCAGACACTTCTTCAATTGCGATACATGGAACACATTGTGCACTGCTGACAAACTGTCTGGTAGGTCGAGCTGGTAGGCCACTTCTCCACGCTTGGCTTGAATCTGATATGGTCCGACGTACCGGGGTGCTAGCTTGCCTTTGACTCCGAACCTTCTGACTCCCCTGATAGGTGACACCTTCAGATAGACGTAGTCTCCTACTTCAAAACTCAGTTCCCTTCTCCTTCTGTCCGCATAGCTTCGCTGCCTTGACTGGGCTGTCTTCAGGTTCTCCCGAACCATTCTGATATTCTCTTCGGCTTCAAGCAAGATGTCGGGGCCAAACACCTGTCTCTCTCCAGGCTGGTCCCAAAGCAGCGGAGTCCTACAACTCCGTCCATAGAGTGCCTGAAACGGTGACATCTTCAAGCTGGCCTGGTAACTATTGTTGTAGGAGAATTCTGCATAAGGTAACCTTTTGTCCCATCCTGACTTGTCTTGCAACGCACAGGCTCTCAACATATCTTCTAGGATCTGATTAGTTCTTTCAGTCTGACCGTCTGTCTGCGGGTGATAAGCTGAGCTGAAGTTCAAATGTGTGCCCAAAGCTTCTTGTAGCTGCTGCCAAAAATGAGATGTGAACTGCGTTCCTCGATCTGACACTATCTTCTTCGGCACACCATGAAGGCAGACTATTCGTGACATGTATAACTCAGCTAACGTTGCTCTGGTGTATGTCGTCTTCACAGGTATGAAATGGGCCACCTTTGTTAAGCGGTCCACAACCACCCAGATGGAGTCGTAGCCGGCCCGGGTACGAGGTAGGCCAACTATGAAGTCCATCCCGATCTCATCCCACTTCCACCGAGGAATCCGCAATGGCTGCAACAATCCGGCAGGCCTCTGATGCTCCGCTTTGGTCCTCTGACAGCTATCACAGATGGCGACATATTCTGCGATCTCCCTTTTCATACCATACCACCAAAACCTCCTTTTTAAATCCTGGTACATCTTCTCACTTCCAGGGTGTATGGAGTAGGCTGTCTCATGAGCTTCCTTGAGGATCAGTTCCCGAATAGGTTTGAGGTCGGGAACACACAATCGGTCCTTGAACCAGATTACCCCTTCTTCATCCTCTCGAAAGTCTTTGCCTCTTCCCTCTAGGATCAGTTGCCGGATCTTGTTGATGTTTTCATCATCCTTCTGCCCTTCTTTGATCTCCCGCTCTAGGGTGGGCTCTAATTCCACTGTCACTCCTTGCGTACTATTCAGAAAACCGAGGCTCAGTCTGTCAAACTCCTTGGCTAACTCATACGGCATTGGGTGCGAGGCCAACATATTGACTTGACTTTTCCTGCTCAGAGCATCTGCAACAACATTGGCTTTGCCTGGATGGTAATGTATCTCCAACTCATAGTCTTTGATCAGTTCCAACCATCTTCGCTGCCTCATGTTTAACTCTGACTGGGTGAATATGTACTTCAGACTCTTATGATCTGTGTAGATGTCACACTTCTGCCCATACAGGTAATGTCTCCAGGTCTTCAAAGCATGAACCACTGCTGCCAATTCCAGGTCATGTGTGGGATAATTCTTCTCATGGATCTTCAGCTGTCGAGATGAGTATGCTACCACTCTTCCTTCTTGCATCAGCACACATCCCAATCCGGTGTACGAAGCGTCGCAATACACTGAGAATGACTTGTGAACATCAGGCAGGACTAACACAGGAGCTGTAGTCAATCTATTCTTCAGTTCTTCAAATGCTTCCTGACACTTTTGGGTCCACTTAAACTCAACTTTCTTCGCTAGCAACGCTGTCATTGGTCTAGCAATCTTTGAGAAGCCTTCAATGAAACGCCTATAGTATCCGGCCATTCCAATGAAGCTCTTGATCCCACGAACATCCTTCGGTGCTTTCCAGTTCAGGATATCTGCTACTTTCTTTGGGTCCACTGCTAACCCATCTTGGTTTATGATGTGACCCAGAAATAAGACTTCATGAATCCAGAACTCGCATTTGCCCAGCTTGGCATACAACTGATGCTCTCGAAGTCTTTGCAATACCAATTTCAAATGCTCTACATGATCTTCCTCACTTTGAGAGTATATGAGAATGTCATCGATGAACACTACCACAAACTTGTCTAGATAATCCATGAACACACTGTTCATCAGGTACATAAAGAAGGCTGGCGCATTTGTCAAACCAAAGGACATAACTGTGAACTCATATAACCCATACTTGGTGATGAATGCCGTCTTCGGTATATCCGAGGGTCGGATTCTGAGTTGATGGTAACCTGACCTCAGATCTATCTTCGAGAATACGCTGGCACCTCTGAGCTGGTCAAACAAATCTTCTATCCTTGGCAGGGGGTACTTGTTCTTGACAGTGACTTCGTTCAAGGCTCTGTAGTCTATGCACATCCTTTTGGTACCATCTTTCTTCTCTACAAACAACACTGGAGCGGCCCAAGGCGAGGTACTTGGCCTGATGTAACCCTTCTCTAACATCTCATCTATCTGCTTCTTGAGTTCCACCAATTCTGGTCCAGACACTCGATAGGCTCTTTTTGAAATGGGGGCGGTACCAGGGATAAGCTCTATGGCAAATTCGACTTTCCTTTCGGGTGGCATGCCCGTTAGCTCCTCGGGAAACACATCCGGAAAGTTCGACACAACCTTGATAGTCTCGAGCGGGTTGGGCTCCTTACTATCAACTGAAATCTGATGACAGACTCCCTCTTCTGACTTAGGCATCCTTAGCTCGGCCACTACCTCTTCTCCTGACGGGGACTTCAATGATATGGTCCTCTTGTCACAACTAACATTTGCTTCATACTTCATCAACGAGTTCATCCCTAGAATGACATCTATCCCAGGGGTGCCTATTACTATTAAGTCACTGGGGAATCCTATCCCCCTTATTTCCACCATTACGTTTGAACATATTTTATCTGTTTGCACCTTGCCACCAACCGAATTAATCCTCATGGGTGGCATCATTGCCTCTACTAAGATGTTATGCAATTCTACCCATGTTGCAGTGACAAAAGAATGAGTTGCACCAGTATCAAATAGCACTTTCGCGGGATGAGATTCGACTGAGAACATACCTACTGCCACATCTGGTGCATCCTGGATTGCTTCGGCCTCCAAGTGGTTCACCTTTCCACGGTTGTACGCTTGGTTACGATTGCCTGCTGCCGGCTGCAGTACACCTTGCCTTGCTGGAGCATTGGGGTTGGTCTGCTGCTGAGCCGTCTTCTTTGGGCACTGCATCGCCCAGTGGCCTTGATCTCCACAGTGGAAACATCCTCTGCCTCCTCCTTGTGCTGGGGCTGCTTGGTTGCTCTGATTCGCTGCTGGGGCAGGAAGGCGAGGTGCTTGGTTGTTCTGCTTCTGATACTGATTACCTCCCTGCTGGCTGTGCTGACGATACTGCTGCTGCTGCTGCGGGTACTGCCTCTGAAACTGCTGCTGATGCGGACGCTGATTCTGATTTTGATATCCCTGTGGGTGACCAGGTCTGCCTTGCTGAGATGAACTGCCTGAGAAACGTGGACGGCTGATGCTTCCGGACTGGGGTCCACTCATCTTGCGCTTCCGATCTTCCATATCCTTACGCTTCTTCTCAGTCATGACTGCCCTATCGATCAGGTGCTGGAAGGTGGGGAAGGTGTGATTCATCAACTGGTAGTGCAGGGGATCCACCAAACCTCTCATGAATCTGTACTGCCTCTTGGCATCAGTGTTGACGTCCTCGGGTGCGTAACGAGACAGCTGCAGAAACTTGTCTCTGTACTCACTAATAGACAGGGGTCCCTGCTTCAGAGCCAGAAACTCCTCCTTCTTCACGATCATCAGTCCCTCCGGCACATGGTACCGACGGAAACTCTCGCTGAATTCCTCCCAAGTGATGGCTTCGGGGTCAGCATGTGTGGCGAGGTAGGACTCCCACCAGGACTGGGCTGCTCCCCTCAGCTGGCGGGGACCGTACAGAACCTTCTCCCTGTTGTCACATTGGGCGGTGCGCAGTTCCCTCTCCACTGCGCGCAGCCAGTCTTCTGCATCCATGGGGTCAGCAGAATGGGCGAAGGTAGGAGGATGCCCTCTCATGAACTCACCACGCTTATCTCGCGGCATCTGAGGCATCTGCACTTGCAATTGGGGTTGGGGTTGCTGTTGAGCCTGCTGCATGGCTGCCAGAGTCTGCCCGATGGCCTGCACTGCCTGGGTCTGCATCAAGAACATCTGCTCCACTGACATCGGGGGTGGTGGGGGAGGCTGCCTCTGATTTTCCTCCTGCTGGTCATGCTGCTCCTGCTGAGCACGCCTGTTGCATCGGCGCCTGTTGTCAGACATCTGTGGAAGACATTCATACATCAGCATTGATCTCACAATCTTTCAGCATAAGAAGAGAGAATACAGAATTCTTCATGACACTGAGTGAACAAAAGAGCTTCACTGATCCTCATTAAGATTCAACACAGCTTCTCAGATAAGAAAGGAAAGTAAGAGTAAATGGCTTCCCAACTAAACAACTGACTTCATTAATATTACTAGCTAAGCCAAACTGCAGGGGAAACCCACATGTTGGCTACAGTCATTACAAAGATCCAAATCCAACACAGGTTCATCATAACAAGCATGCAAACAACTGATAAGCAAACTAAACTAAATGGAAGCAACTGATAAGCAACCTAAACTGACTACCTAAGACTGAGACATCTGACTTAAGAATTATTACAAACTCCGACGCTAACGATCTAAGGATCCAGATCTATCCTGGTCTTACAGACAGGGGAACCATAAGTGTGGTGACCACGTGGCGGTGAGCGGTATGGGTGCTGAGTCCCAACAGGAGCGGGAGAACCACCCTCCTGGTGATGGCGCTCTGCCAACTCAGCACGCAACTCCGCAATCTCCGTTCGAGCTCTGCTTAGCTCGTCCAGAGAGTGGTCCAGCTCCGTGTTAAGCACTGCGACTAGGTTGACTGTGCTGCTCAACCTAGGGTTAGCCTCACCAACAGGTGAAACAACCACACTCTCCGTGCTGCCAGTAGGGCGGCGGGGGTAGTACCGAAGGTTAAGACCGTCGGCCACGCCACCGAACAAAGAACAGTACTGGGAGAGTGCACGTCGTGCTGCATCCTGCATAGCCGCCTCTGCAGTGTCCCTCTCGGAGATGGAATAGTGCTCCGAAACGGCCTCCGCACCCCGGAGGTCATCCTCCGGACGGCGAACTAGGCAGGTAGCCTCCCAGCGGTCCGGGTACCTCCCGCGACTGTGCTGGTAGACTACACAACGATACTCGATCGACCAGGTGTGCCGGTCGAAAGCCTGGCGCAGCAAGGTGTCGAGTGCGTCGTGGAAGTGACAACCGCGAGCGGCGTCACGGGTGATGGGTCGGGCAACCCATCCTTCCGCCTCCTGCGGCTCAGAAGACTCCGTGCTGTGGTCTGAGTCGTCGTCGTCGGGGTCTCCTCCAGGGTCTCCTCCAACAGCTCCTCCAACAGCCGGAACGTCCCGCGGTGGAACAAGGGGCGCCTCCAGCTGGGCAACAGAGGAACGGGGCCTCACGGTCTCCACCTCCTGCTGGGGTGAGGAGGAAGAGCCCTGCTGCTCTCCGTGCTGGCGCCGACGTTCCTGCTCCTCACGCAGGCGGTGGTGCAGCCTCTCCAGGTGACTCGACTGTCCGGACACGGTGCGGTGCAGAGGACGCTCCGCAAGTCGAGACGGCAGGAAAGGAATCACCGACTTACGTGCAGTGTGTCTAAGACGAGCCATCTACAAAAGACACCGTAAGCATAAGAGTAAGAGCAGAACTAATATGACAAGTGAATAAACCAAAGACAGAATGAGATAAAATTTTTAACAAGGTATAGTATAGATAGATAGTAAAATATAGGGTTGGTCGAGGTGACCGACTTTTTGAAGTAACATCAGAGGTCAAGGTGAGAGGGAAGGTCAATAGTCCTTAGTACGACCAGTGCTACTCTAGGTCAGCGGTCCTACAGTCAGCATGGGCTTTGATACCACTTATGTCACACCCGGTTTTGGAAGGCAAACCGAATGCGAACTATGTACGTGCCAGGATCAGAACTCACGTACACAGCGATTACATAAATGAACATCATCACACAATGCTCGAATATTAACATAAAAGAGTACTTATTACATCATAGAGTCATAGACATCCACATAGTCATTGTCTTAACAAGTAAATCAAAGTGCTAAACGAAACGCAGTAACGATAAGGCCTTCACAGGCAGCTGACTGGGGGTTGCCGCCAACCCACACCTAGAATTCATCGTAGTCTTGAAACTCCTGGAAGTCTCCTTCCACGGCTTCGCCTTCTCCTGAGCAGTGATTACAATGCGGACAACCTGGTGTTTTGTGGTAAAGCAAGGATGAGTACACATCAACGTACTCAGCAAATGTCCCGTTTGGCTGAGGTGGACTAGCTTTATGTGGGGTTAGGCTCAAGCAGTTGCTTTTAGTTGGTCAGGTATTTATCATTAGTAGAAGCCAGATTTTAGCATTAACCAACCCGTAAACCATTTCCTCATCGAGGAACATCATCATCATAGTCGAACCAAAACCATATCATAACCATTGAATCTCGAACCATCTGTATCTCTAATCAAAGAGGATCCCAAGGCTGCTCTTAACCGTGAGCACGGCTGATATACCAGTTTCACTACCCTCTGCAGAGGTTGCACACTTTACCCATGAGTCATGATTCCCTTTCTACCCGGGAAGAGCTACTCCCCATTGACCACTACCTAGGTGGTCCGGCAGGGCATCACTACGTAGCTTTTACAAAGATTCCCTAGAGATCATAGCTGCCCGTTAGGTTTCTCCAGTTTGATAAACACAGTACCCCTCCCCGCAGGAGAGTGACTAACAAAGAGCAAAACGAAAGAACCTCGGCACTCAGCCTCGGCAGAGCAAGCACCGTGCCTGGACCCCATTGACGGCACGACGGCTAAGCAACTACACCTCTAGTTCATCCAATTAATCAGCTAAGGGCATCCCATTTCACCCTCATGGTTGCACTGTTATCCCGGGTGGTCTCTCAACGAACCAGTCCTTACGGAGAGGTACTCAGGAAACAGCCTGAGCCCCCTAGAGTATCACAAGATCATCAACATCAACAGGATAACAGTATCATAAATAGCCACATCATGTTCATTGATTATGTTAAAGCAATAGCAAAGTGCTAACCATAATAGCCCATAAGGTCATCAAGGATAAAATAAAATGTAAAGCTAGTCAATCCTTAGGTTTCAAGTAAGTAATGCGGGGTAGTAAGTTATAAATGAATAGGACATAATGGGACAGAGGACACTTGCCTTCACCAAACTGCTGATCAGGGACTTCCTCTGCAACTGCCTCAGGAAACACAGACTGCTCGTTGTCTACGCAAAGCAATCATTCACACTATGCACTTGGGGAAAATAACAAACAAAACAATATACCAAACATATGCAGCAGAGAGGGGTCACAAGTTCATAACAGAAAAGGGGTAGGCACTCTAGTGTTCCCTAGGTCTGGGGTAGAGGACTACACAAAGTGATTCACTATCCACTAATCAAGTTCAAGTCAGTGGTGGGATTAAATAATTATCTGGTTTAAGTTTCTAAACTTAAGTGTTTAAGTCTACAAACTTAAGTAATCCAACTTTTATTAAAGTCTACTCATTTCCAATTATCTTCAATAAGGTTTCAATAGTCTTAATCCTATCTTAGTGATTAGCTATAAATTAATACATGGAAACAGCAGGGAAACATTGCATAAACAGATAGATAATAATATTATGAACATTTTGCAATTTGAAGCACCCAATTTGGAGTTCATATAACAAAGTTATGAATTTTACAAGTTTAGGGGTTAAAATTATACCCTAAGGACTTATTTTTAATTAAATAAAAGGGCCGGGGACTTAACTGCGAGAAACCAGGGACGACGGGCGCAATTTCCAGAAAACAGGGGGGCTCTTTAAGAAAAGCGCGGGCGAAGGGGTATCGGGCTCCTACGGCCGTCAGATCTAAAGCGAACGGCCAGGATTAGATCCTACGGGCGGGCGCGCGGGCGCGCGGCGGCGGGAGCGGCTGACAGGCGGGGCCGGGCGGGCAGAGCGCGCGGGCGACTGGCAGGCGGGACCGGGCGGGCAGAGCGCGCGGGCGGACTGACGGGCGGGGCCGGGCGGACAGCGCGGGCGCGCGGGCGAGCTGACAAGCGGGGCCCAACGGACAGGGAGACGGGGTGAGGGGGCAGTGGGCCTGGGCCGCTGGATCTCCGGCGGACGGCCAGGATTGGGTCTGGCCTGATTAAAACGAGGCCGCCCGATCTGGGATGGACGGTGGGGATCGGGTGGCCGGCCTGGGCTTCCCCTACGGCTAGCTGGGGCGGCGGCGCTCGTCCCCGTGGCGGAGGGCTCGCCGGAGACGAGGGGCGCGGGCGACTGGCGGGGCTCTGGGGCAATCCGAGTGGTCGGGGAGGTCGGGGAGGGCGCGGGGAGTTCTCCGGTAGGGTCTGGGTCGGGGCAGAGGCACCGGAGGGGGGCGGTTCACGGCAGGGCGGCTCGGCGGCGGGGCTATTCTACTCCGGCGAGCAATCAAGAGCAACAGAGAGCAAAACAAGGGGCGATAGGGGCAGGAGAGGTCCGTTACCTCAAGGCGGGCTCCGGGGACTCCTCGGCGGCGACGGAGACGCGACAGGGACCCGGGGCGACGGTGGCGGCTGCACGGCGGACGACGGGTGAGCGCGGGCAGAGAGAAATAGGGAGGGGGAGAGGGAATTGGGGCGCGTTCCGGGTTGCGGACGCCAGAGCGGAGCTCACCGGGGCTAAGGGCGCGGCGGAGCTCCACCGGCGACGAGAAACCGAGCTCGGGACGGCGGGATTATGGCGGCGGTGCTCTGCGTGCGCGCAGCGAGGGGGGGAGAGAGGGTCTACTGGGCGCAAATGGGGGAGGGGGGTGAGGGCGAGTGGGGTTCGGGGCTCAAGTGGCCAGGGGCGAGGTGGGGGCGAGTTCCACGCGCGACGTGGGCGCGGGGAAGGTGGGCGCGAGCAGCTCGGGCGGCGGTTACGCGAGGAAGACGGGGCTGACAGGTTGGGCCCACGGGCAGAGAGAAAGCGAGGGAGCGGGCGCGCGCGGGGAAGGCGGGCGCCGACGGGTGGGGCCGGACGAGCAGTGAGAGAGAGAGGCGGGTGCGCGGAAGGCGGCCGCGCCGACAGGCCGGGCCCGCTGCGCAGAGAGAGAAGGGGAGGGAGGCGCGCGCGCGAGAGATGGGCCGGCTGGGCCGAAAGGCCAAGGGGGCGGCTGGGTTGGGCTGCTTTACCTTTTTCTTTTATTCTGAATTGTTTCTCCCTTTTCTTTTATTTATTCTATTTGATTCAAATTCAAATGAGCCCCAAACTTCAAATTAGACCTTTTGAGAATTATGCACCAAACCAAAGTGAAATCTAGGGTTCAACATGATGCAACAATTCATACTCCATTAGGGTTTAACATAATAAACCATAGATACAAGTAAAATAAGCACTTAACTCCTATAGAAATGAGAGAGAAGAGAATTAAGAAGGATGAGAAAAGGAAGTAACACCTGAATTTGTGAATATGAGCAAAGAAATTTTATACCCCCAAATTCAGGGTGTTACAATACCTCGCTCCCACGCAAAGTTTAGTCATCAAGGAAGGGTCGGCCTCGCCTCAGCAAAGCCCGACCCTTCCTCGGGGGCTAAAAGGGGGGAACCCCCTTTGCGTCGAAATTTTCCTCGAAAAAAGATCTTTTCTGCCAGAATGTCTTTCGTGCTTTTTGACTACTTCGAAAGCGGATCCTGAAAACGACGGAGTACACGTAAGCAGCCAAGGCTGACCGAGCCGAGGGACTCCTACGCCTCCTGGATACGTATACCTCACTCATCACCTTCTGCGATAAGTAACTCACGTTCGGATAAGTGATTCCGCGGACCGAACAAGTCTTCACGTTCGAAAGTTCTTCTGTCGAAGCGATTCTTCGAGCCTTCTCGACTGCGTCGGTGACAGAGCCCCATGGATGGGTAAGAGTGCGCGTAAGCGGCAAGGCCGACCGAGCCGAGGGACTCCTACGCCTCCGGGATACAGATACCTCACTCATCACCTTCCGCGAGAAGCAACTCTCGCTCGCACAAACATTTCTGTTACCGACAAAAAAGTCCAGATACTCGAAACAAGAGGAAAAGAGATGCAGCTTTACAACACAGCGAGGGTGTGTTTTGGCCTCGGCGGCCGCAGGAAACACACGCTACAAGACAATCCGATCCTGCAGGCTCGGATCCTGACGCTTGAAGGGAGCAGCAGCACCCTCGGCGTCGACAACACCTTCGGCGAGGTCCGACCTAGCCTCAGACGGCGACGCGGTCCGAAGATCTCCACTCTGAAGGACGACGTCATCACCAAGCCCGGGCCGTCGTCGCCAGGGTCTTCTCCGGGAATCCGGCCCGAGCAGGCGGCTCGGCTGGTCACCCCGAGGCCTCGGCCGGCTGTCCACCGCGGACATCAGCCCGACCCGAGGCCTCGGAGGTCAATTCCGGCATCGGTCCCGCTAACGGACGACCCGGCCAGGCTCCGGCCGACCAGGTCTTCTTTTCAAGCCAACTCTACCTCTGTTCGCGCTGACACCGCTACCCCTGGCCTTGGCTCATCGAGGAGCGGCCGAGGGGTTCCTTTAACTAAGCAAGAGAAGCCTCGGGCAACAAGGCTGACCGAGCCGAGGGACTCCTACGCCTCTGGGATACGGATACCTCACTCGTCACCTTTGCACAGGGCGACTCACGCTTGGTGAAGCGGTTCAGACAACCAACAGGCGAGTCTTAGTGCTCGAAAATGAGGAAAAAACACGGCTCCGTGCCGAAATTACATACATGTTCAGGCCTCGACAGCCACAATGAACAAAAACACTGGCATTCAAAGTGCCATTACAAACGGAACTCCGGTTCCACCTCCGCAGGTACGAACAACCCCACTCGATGGGGGGGCCTGCGGAGCAACAGAAGACCGACGAACGGCGCGCCGTCGCCCGCTCCAGCAGCGGCGACGACGACGACTTCTGCTCCGGGGGGCCGAACAGCGGCAACGATGACCTCAGGGCGGGTGCTGCTGCCAGGAGGCCCCCGCCCATGCCCAAACTCATGAGGCAAGGACGGGCAGAAGGCCGTAGAGTTGGAGGTCGGTCTGTGGGCGGCCCTGGCTGTCTCGCTGGCGGGAGAACCTCTTTCAGCTGCCGTGGCAGAAACCGGCGCCGAGAGCGGCTCCGAAGCCACTCGCGTCCGAGAGCCAGGCACGCGGCAGCTGCCGGTGCCACGGACAACAACCGCCCTTCCCCCCGATCACTGAGGGAAGGAGCGGGCCGCCGCCCACGCAGGGGCCGACCCCAACTCGGCACACTCCCCTCCCCAGCCCTGGTGATGAAAATCCTTGAGGCTGAGGGAGGGGCAAAGGCCGCAGCCCGGCTCGCTTTCCCCCACCATCAAACTGGAGGTCACCGTCTTGGGTGACCGCCGGCGGAGGGGTGCAGCCGGGCTGCATGATGAAAATCCTTGAAGCCGAACGATGGCTGAAAGGTACCAACTCCCACGGAGTTGCGTTCCTCCAACGACGAGACGGAAAGACGGCGGGTATCCCCCATCCGGGGGCTTGGAAGGTGGAAAGACGCGATGCATAAGGGAGCGCGAAGACATGGTCGCCTTCCAAGGGGGTCACCCTCCTTTTAAAGGCGACTCTCCCTACTTGCGTCCCCAGCCGTCGCGGGCTGAGTCTTCTCCAACACGCTCCAAGGTCCTCCCCTGCGGCGCGGGGGCTGGGTCCCACACGTCATGCAAGCCGGCTCAGAGCAGAAGAAGCCAAACTGCCGTGCACGGTGCGTACAACCGCCCAGCGGTTACAAGCGACTCTCCACTTTTGCCCAGACCAACGGGCGAAAGGGGCGGGCAGCCATGCAGGCGGCATGCAACCGCGCCAAGTGGGCGCACTTCTCCGACTCCCAACACGCCCAGCACGGAGGCCCAGGCCCACGCGTCATGCAACCGGCGTGCCGAATGCTTCATGCATGCAACTGCACCGCCACTTGCGCCACCACCGCGCCCCCGTGATTGCGGAACCAATGCCGCGACTCGAGGCGACCCAGCGCACGACCCAGCAGCGCCAACCTGGCGCGACGATCAATGCGGCCAAAAATGGGCCGGCAGTAATGGCGGTGGCAGGCGGGCAGGAGCAGCGGCCACGTCGTCAGCCAAGCTCACGTCCCATCCGGGGGCAACGAGAGAACCCTCTCTCACGGCGTGAAGACAACGCGCCCGTGTTTCATTCCTCGAACGGCTCGCGCACGCGCAACGGCCGCCCCGCCAACCACTCGCCCCATCGCATTAACTCCGCGGCGGGACAGGCGGCGCCTATGGCAGGAGAAGCAGGCGACGCTTCGCCTTCGCCATAATGACCGCGTCAAAAAAGGTACGCCGCGTCGTTTGATTTCGTATCCTTTTCCTTTTTCCCTCTTTCTCTCTCTTGCAACAGGGACCGGGAAAGGGAGATACCCCGAAAAGGATCCTTCCCCGTGAAGGAACCAGGCTCCGAGCCTCCCTACTGATGAGAGGTTCAAAGGCTGGCCCCTCGGAAGGGTTCGACAGCCGCCTCAGATCGCGTGGGCCCTACACCCACTACTGGTCAGAGGTTCGAAGGCCGGCCCCTCGGAAGGGTTCAACGGCCGCCTCAGGCTACTCGGGCTCCGCGCCCACTACTGATCAAGGGTTCGAAGGCTGGCCCCCGAAGGGTTCACAGTCGCCTCAGACACAGAGCGAGGGATGACCATGGGTACGTTCGATACATAACCAAGGCTCGGGCTGCGCTCCCGAGGTACCCTAGGACATTTCCGAGACCAGCGGGAACGATCTTGTAACGGAATCCCATCAGAGGGAGGCATCGAGCCCTCGGACCCCGTCGCCAGGGGACCGGGTCCGGCAGATCACCCGCAGGTACTTTTGGGTGTGCCTCCGGGCCCCTAGCCGACCCCTAACGAATGGGGCACGAACGTCCACTCGAATTACCCGCCTGCAGCTCACCGGAAACACCATGTTCGGCGCCCATCGAGGGCAACATGGCGCTTCCCCCCTCCTTGCGGAAAGGCGACGCAGGGGCGTATGTAAAAAAGTCGAGTCTATCCCTGATCGCCCTCTCGCCCTGTGCAGAGGCTCGGGGGCTGCTCTCGCAAACCTGGCTCCGGCCGAACCGTTGACAACGTCAACATACCAGCCCGAGAACTTGGGACCCGACCGTACACCCGGGCTACGGCCAGCTCGCATGAGGGAACGACCAGACCAGCCGAAGCATTACGCGAGGCAATAAGACCTCGGAGGAGTGAAACCACTCCTCCAAGGCCTCGGGGGCTACACCCGGCGGGTGCGCTCGCGCGCACCCACCGGAACAAAACGCAACCGAGAAAGGCTGGTCCCCTTGCAAAAAAGTGCGATGAAAGCCTCCAAGCGAGTGCTAACACTCCCTTCGAGGCTCGGGGGCTACTGTCGGGGACCATAATTAGGGGTACCCTCAAGGCTCCTAATTCTCAGCTGGTAACCCCCATCAGCATAAAGCTGCAAAGGCCTGATGGGTGCGATTAAGTCAGGGATCAGTCCATTCGAGGGACTCGATCACGCCTCGCCCGAGCCTAGCCTCGGACAAGGGCAGCCGACCCCAGAGGATTTCCGTCTCGCCCGAGCCCCCCCTCCAGAGGCGAACATATTTCCGGCTCGCCCGAGGCCCTGTCTTCGCCAAGAAGCAACCCTGACCTAATCGCCGCACCGACCGACCAAATCGCAGGAGCATTTAATGCAAAGGTGGCCTGACACCTTTATCCTGACGCGCGCCCCCCAGCCGGCAGAGCCGAAGTCACCGCCGTCACTTCGCCGCTCCACTGACCGGCCTGACAGAAGGACAGCGCCGCCTGCGCCGCTCCGACTGCGGTGCCACTTGACAGAGTGAGGCTGACAGGCAGTCAGGCCCGGCCGGAGGCACCATAGGAAGCTCCGCTTCGCCCGACCCAGGGCTCGGACTCGGGCTAAGTCCCGGAAGATGGCAAACTCCGCTCCGCCCGACCCAGGGCTCGGACTCGGGCTAAGTCCCGGAAGACGGCGAACTCCGCTCCGCCCGACCCAGGGCTCGGACTCGGGCTCAGCCCCAGACGACGACGAACTCCGCTCCGCCCGACCCAGGGCTCGGACTCGGGCTAAGTCCCGGAAGACGACGAACTCCGTTCCGCCCGACCCAGGGCTTGGACTCGGGCTCAGCCCCAGAAGACGACGAACTCCGCTTCGCCCGACCCCAGGGCTCGGACTACGCCCTGGCCTCAGCCGACGGTCTCTGCCTCGCCCGACCCAGGGGCTCGGACTCGACCTCGGCCACGGAAGACAAGCTCGACCTCGGCTTCGGAGGAGCTTCCACATCGCCCAACCTAGGGCGCAGACCAGCCACGTCGACAGGAGGCGCCATCATCACCCTACCCCGAGCTGACTCGGGCCACGGGGGACAAGACCGGCGTCCCATCTGGCTCGCTCCGCCAGATAGGCAATGATGGCGTCCCGCATACTCTGTGACGACGGCGGCTCTCAGCCCCCTTATGGAAGCAAGAGGACGTCAGCAAGGACTCAACAGCTCCGACAGCTGTCCCTCCGCCAGGCTCCATCGCTCCTCCGACGGCCACGACATCACACCAGCTGGGTGCCAAAATCTCTCCGGCTGCCACAACGGCATGTACTTAGGGCGCTAGCTCTCCTCCGCTAGACACGTAGCGCTCTGCTACACCCCCCATTGTACACCTGGATCCTCTCCTTACGCCTATAAAAGGAAGGACCAGGGCCCTCTTAGAGAAGGTTGGCCGCGCGGGGACGAGGACGAGACAGGCGCTCGCGTGAGGCCGCTCGCTCCCTCTCCCGCGTGGACGCTTGTAACCCCCTACTGCAAGCGCACCCGACCTGGGCGCGGGACGAACACGAAGGCCGCAGGATTCCCACCTCTCTCACGCCGGTCTCCGGCCGCCTCACTCTCCCCCCTTCGCGCTCGGCCTCGCGTCGACCCATCTGGGCTGGGGCACGCGACGACATTCACTCGTCGGCTTAGGGACCCCCCGGTCTCGAAACGCCGACAGTACCTATCACCCATCCTTCTGTCATTGCAAGAATTATTATGTTGTTCCTCCGTTGTTTTGGGTGTTAGTTTTTTGTTGTGCTAAGGACTAAACATAATTTGGGTGTGTTAATACTTTATTTATTGTCTGCACATGGTTTGTGTTCTTCTGATATGGCTCATGCATATTGGAAAATATATGTGTTAGGATTTGAAGATCCATGCGGGCACTACCACAGGGTGTTCGTCCCTTGTGTTCTGGGCACTTACATCCATTAGATCGTTTCTAAGACCACCTTGGCACAATGGACTCCATGGTGTTTGAGGTTACTGAATTAGATGGAGCAGCAATGATTTGTCACGCTAACAGTAAAATGAAAGTTTATTTGTTGTTTTAAAACGTTAGTAATTGTTACGAAGTACCATAATTTTTATTGATGCCTGACTTTAGCAACCACTCCATATTTTGATCTATCTTTTTTTATAAGTTTGAGTCCATGTGACTTATTTTAGAAACTTGAGCTCACAAACTTTTTCTTATTTGGTCTCTGTATGGTGGAATTATGTCATTCTATAATCTTTGTTCGTTCAGTTAATCGTTGTGAACTCTCTTCTAATCACTCCCTTCATTGGTCGTGTTGTATCAAGATATATTGGATGCAGTAAACAACAACATCAGTTAGTGAAAGTCGCTTAGAGGGGGGTGAATAGGGCGAATCTGAAATTTACAAACTTTAAGCACAACTACAAGCCGGGGTTAGCGTTAGAAATATAAATGAGTCCGAAAGAGAGGGCGGAAACAAATCACAAGCAAATAAGACGGATGACACAGTGATTTGTTTTACCGAGGTTCGGTTCTTGCAAACCTACTCCCCGTTGAGGTGGTCACAAAGACCGGGTCTCTTTCAACCCTCTCCCTCTCTCAAACGGTCACTTAGACCGAGTGAGCTTCTCTTCTCAATCAAACGGGGCACTAAGTCCCCACAAGGACCACCACACAATTGGTGTATCTTGCCTTGGTTACAATTGAGTTGGAATCACGAAAGAAGGAAGAAGAAAAGCAATACAAGCGCAAGAGCTCAAAAGAACACAATTGTCTCTCTCACTAGTCACTATTTGATTGGAATGATCTTTGGACTTGGGAGAGGATTTAATCTCTTGTTTGTGTCTTGTATTGAATGCTATAGCTCTTGTATGAGGTATGAATGCTGAAAACTTGGATGCAATGAATGGTGGGTGGTTGGGGGTATTTATAGCCTCAATCACCAAAGGAGCCGTTGTTGGAGGCTGCTGTCGCATGGCGCATCGGACAGTCCGGTGCGCCACCGGACACTATCCGGTGTGCTAGCCATGTCACCCGGCCGTTGGGTTCTGACTGTTGGAGCTTCTGACAGCTGGGTCACTGGACAGTCCGGTGGTGCACCGGACAGTTACTATTCACTGTCCGGTGCGCCTTCTGGCGCCTGTCCTGACTTCTGCGCGCGCAGACGCACACAGTAGCACATTTATTGTTCTTGCAGACGATCGTTGGCGCTGTGTAGCCGTTACTCCGCTGGCGCACCGGACAGTCCGGTGCTACACCGGACAGTCTGGTGAATTATAGCGGAGCGGCTCCCAGAATTCCCGAAGGTGTCAAGTTTGGAGTCGGGTTCTCTGGTGCACCGGACAGTCCGGTGCGCCAGACCAGGGCACACTTCGGTTGTCTTTTGCTCTCTTTATTTGAACCTTTTCTTGGTCTTTTTATTGGTTTGTTGTGAACCTTTGGCACCTGTAAAACTTATAATCTAGAACAAACTAGTTAGTCCAATTATTTGTGTTGGGCAATTCAACCACCAAAATTCATATAAGAAAAGGTGTAAGCCTATTTCCCTTTCAATCTCCCCCTTTTTGGTGATTGATGCCAACACAAACCAAAGCAAATATAAAAGTGCAGAATTGAACTAGTTTGCATAATAGAAGTGCAAAGGTTGCTTGGAATGAAACCAATAATTATTTCTACTAGATATGTATGGATGGCTTTCTTCTTATTTAAGATTTTGGACCATGCTTGCACCATTTGTTTTGTTTTGCAATGTTTTTGAAATTATTTTTCAAAAGTCTTTTGCAAATGGTCAAAGGTATATGAATAAGATTTTGAGAAGCATTTTCAAGATTTGAAATTTTCTCCCCCTGTTTCAAATGCTTTTCCTTTGACTAAACAAAACTCTCCCTTAATGAAATTCTCCTCTTAGTGTTCAAGAGGGTTTTAGATATTAATTTTGAAGAGGGTATTACCAATTTTGAAATTGTATCAAAACTAAGATACCAATAGAAAAATCTTTTCTTAACACAAATTTGAAAGACTACATTTTTGAAATTGGTGGTGGTGCGGTCCTTTTGCTTTGGGCTAATACTTTCTCCCCCTTTGGCATGAATCGCCAAAAACGGATACTTGTGAGTGAAATATAAGCCCTTCTTCTAATTTCTCCCTCTATGGTAAATAATATATGAGTGAAGATTATACCAAATTGGAGAGCGGTGTGGAGCGACGGCGAAGGATGAATGATTTGATGGAGCGGAGTGGAAGCCTTGTCTTCGCCGAAGACTCTAATTCCCTTTCAATCTATGACTTGGTATGAAATTTACTTGACAAACACATTAGTCATAGCAAAGAAAGAGATATGATCAAAGGTATATAAATGAGCTATGTGTGCAAAATATCAATCAAAATTTCTAGAATCAAGAATATTTAGCTCATGCCTAAGTTTGGTAAAAGTTTGCTCATCTAATGGCTTGGTAAAGATATCAGCTAATTGTTCTTTGGTGTTAATATATGCAATCTCGATATCCCCCTTTTGTTGGTGATCCCTTAAAAAATGATACCGAATGGCTATGTGTTTAGTGCGGCTATGCTCAACGGGATTATCCGCCATGCGGATTGCACTCTCATTATCACATAGAAGAGGAACTTTGGTTAATTTGTAACCATAGTCCCTAAGGGTTTGCCTCATCCAAAGCAATTGCGCGCAACAATGGCCTACGACAATATACTCGGCTTCGGCGGTAGAAAGTGCGATAGAATTTTGCTTCTTTGAAGCCCAAGACACCAGAGATCTTCCCAAGAATTGGCAAGTCCCTGATGTGCTCTTTCTATTAATTTTACACCCTGCCCAATCAGCATCGGAATAACCAATTAAATCAAATGTGGATCCCCTGGGGTACCAAAGGCAGGACTTAGGAGTATAAACTAAATATCTCAATATTCGTTTTACGGCCCTAAGGTGAACTTCTTTAGGATTGGCTTGGAATCTTGCACACATGCATACGGAAAGCATAATGTTCGGTCGAGATGCACATAAATAGAGTAAAGATCCTATCATCGACCGGTATACCTTTTGATCTACGGATTTACCTCCCGTGTCGAGGTCGAGATGCCCATTATTTCCCATGGGTGTCTTGATGGGCTTGGCATCCTTCATCCCAAACTTGGTGAGTATGTCTTGAATGTACTTCGTTTGGCTAATGAAGGTGCCCTCTTGGAGTTGCTTTACTTGAAATCCTAAGAAATATTTCAACTCCCCCATCACAAACATCTCGAATTTTTGAGTCATGATCCTACTAAACTCTTCACATGTAGATTCGTTAGTAGACCTAAATATGATATCATCAACATAAAGTTGGCATACAAACAAATCATTTGCAAGTGTTTTAGTAAAAAGAGTAGGATCGACTTTTCCGAATTTGAAGCCATTAGCAATAAGAAAATCTCTTAGGCATTCATACTGTCGGCGTTTCGAGACCGGGGGGTCCCCAAGCCGACGAGTGAGTGTGCTGCGTGCCCCAGCCCAGATGGGTCGAGCGCGTGGGTGAGCGCGAAGGGGGGAGAGGCGAGGTGGCCGGAGACGGGCGTGAGAGAGGTGGAGATCCCGCGGCCTTCGTGTTCGTCCCGCGCCCAGGTCGGGTGCGCTTGCAGTAGGGGGGTTACAAGTGTCCACGCGGGTGAGGGAAGCGAGCGGCCCCAAGAGAGCGCCTGTCTCGTCCTCGTCCCCGCGCGGCCAACCTTCTCTAAGAAGGCCCTGGTCCTTCCTTTTATAGTTGTAAGGAGAGGATCCAGGTGTACAATGGGGGGTGTAGCAGAGTGCTACGTGTCTAGCGGAGAGAGAGCTAGCGCCCTAGGTACATGCCAATGTGGCAGCCGGAGAGGTCTTGGCACCTTGCTGGCGTGATGTCGTGGCTGTCGGAGGAGCAACGGAGCCTGGCGGAGGGACAGCTGTAGGAGCGGTCGAGTCCTTGCTGACGTCGCCTTGCTTCCGTAAGAGAGCTGAGAGCCGCCGTCGTCACAGAGCTTGTGGGGCGCCATCATTGTCCATCTGGCGGAGCTAGCCAGATGGGACGCCGGTCTTGTTCTCCGTGACCCGAGTCGGCTCGGGGTAGGATGATGATGGCGCTTCCTGTTGACGTGGTGGGCATGTGCCCTAGGTCGGGCGACGTGGGGGCTCCTCCGAAGCCGAGGTCGAGTCTGTCTTCCGTGGCCGAGGCCGAGCCCGAGCCCCCGGGTCGGGCGAGGCGGAGATCGTTCGGCCGAGGCCAGGGCAGAGTCCGAGCCCTGGGGTCGGGCGAAGCGGAGTTTCGTCGTCTTCTGGGGCTGAGCCCGAGTCCGAGCCCTGGGGTCGGGCGGAGCGGAGTTCGCCGTCTTCCGGGTCTTAGCCCGAGTCCGAGCCCTGGGGTCGGGCGGAGCGGAGTTCGCCGTCTTCCGGGTCTTAGCCCGAGTCCGAGCCCTGGGGTCGGGCGGAGCGGAGTTCGCCGTCTTCCGGGTCTTAGCCCGAGTCCGAGCCCTGGGGTCGGGCGGAGCGGAGTTCGCCGTCTTCCGGGTCTTAGCCCGAGTCCGAGCCCTGGGGTCGGGCGGAGCGGAGTTTCCTATGGCGCCTTTGGCAAGGCCTGACTGCCTGTCAGACTCACTCTGTCGAGTGGCACTGCAGTCGGAGTGGCGCAGGCGGCGCTGTCCTTCTGTCAGACTAGTCAGTAGAGCGGTGGAGTGACAGCGGTCACTTCGGCTCTGCCGGGGGGCGCGTGTCAGGATAAAGGTGTCAGGCCACCTTTGCGTTAAATGCTCCTGCAACCTGGTCAGTCGGCGCGGCGATTTAGTCAGGGTTGCTTCTAAGCGAAGCCAAGGCCTCGGGCGAGCCGGAGGTGTGTCCGCCGTTAAAAGGGGGGCCTCGGGCGAGATGGAAGTCTCTCGAGGTCGGCTGCCCTTGGCCGAGGCTAGGCTCGGGCGAAGCGTGATCGAGTCACTCGTGTGGACTGATCCCTGACTTAATCGTACCCATCAGGCCTTTGCAGCTTTATGCTGATGGGGGTTACCAGCTGAGAATTAGGCGTCTTGAGGGTACCCCTAATTATGGTCCCCGACAGTAGCCCCTGAGCCTCGAAGGGAGTGTTAGCACTCGCTTGGAGGCTTTCGTCGCACTTTTTTGCAAGGGGACCAGCCTTTTTCGGTTGCATTTTGTTCCGGTGGGTGCGCGCGAGCGCACCCGCCGGGTGTAGCCCCCGAGGCCTCGGAGGAGTGGTTTCACTCCTTCGAGGTCTTAATGCCTTGCGTAATGCTTCGGCTGGTCTGGTTGTTCCCTCATGCGAACTGGCCGTAGCCCGGGTGCACGGTCGGGGCTCAAGCTCTCGGGCTGGTATGTTGACGCTGTCAACGGTTCAGCCGGAGCCGGGTTTGCGAGAGCAGCCCTCGAGCCTCCGCACAGGGCGAGAGGGCGATCAGGGACAGACTCGACTTTTTACATACGCCCCTACGTCGCCTTTCCGCAAGGAGGAGGGGGGGAGTGCGCCATGTTACCCTCGATGGGCACCGAACATGGTGTCTCCGGTGAGCTGCAAGCGGGTAATCCGAGTGGACGTCCGTGCCCCGTTCGTTGGGGGTCGGCTAGGGGCCCAGAGGCACGCTCAAAAGTACCTGCGGGTGATCTGCCGGACCCGGTCCCCTGGCGACGGGGTCCGAGGGCTCGATGCCTCCCTTCGATGGGATTCCGTTACAAGATCGCTCCCGCTGGTCTCGGAAATGTCATAGGGTACCTCGGGAGCGCAGCCCGAGCCTCGGTTATGTATCGAACGTACCCCCGGTCATCCCTCGCTCGGTGTCTGAGGCGACTGTGAACCCTTCGGGGGCCAGCCTTCGAACCCCTGATCAGTAATGGGCGCGGAGCCCGAGTAGCCTGAGGCGGCCATGGAGCCCTTCGGGGGGCTGGCCTTCGAACCCCTGACCAGTAGTGGGTGTCGGGCCCACGCGATCTGAGGCGACTGTTGAACCCTTCGGAGGGCCAGCCTTCGAACCTCTGATCAGTAGGGGGGGCTCGGAGCCCGGTTCCTTCACAGAGAAGGATCCTTTTCGGGGTATCCCCCTTTCCCGGTCCCTGTTGCAAGAGATAGAGAAAGAGGAAAAAGGAAAAGGATACGAAATCGAACGACGTGGCGTACCTTTTTTGACGCGGTTATTACGGCGAAGGCGAAGCGTCGTCCGCTTCTCCTGCCAGAGGCGCCGCCTGTCCCGCCGCGGGGTTAATGCGACGGGGCGAGTGGTTGGCGGGGCGGCCGTTGCGCGTGCGCGAGCCGTTCGAGGAACGAATCACGGGTGCACCGTCTTCACGCCATGAGAGGAGGCTCTCTTGCTGTTCCAGGATGGGACGTGAGCCCGGCTGACGACGTGACTGCTGCGCCCGCCCGCCTGCCACCGCCATTACTGCCGGCCCACTTTCGGTCGCTTTGACCGTCGCGCCAGGCTGGCGCTGCTGGGTCGTGCGCTGGGTCGCCTCGAGTCGCGGCATAGGCTCCGCAACCGAAGAGGTGCGACGGTGGCACAAGTGGCGGTGCGGTTGCTTGCATGCAGCAACTGGCGCGCTGGTTGTGCGACGCGTGGGCCTGGGCCTCCAAGCCGGCGTGTCAGAAGTCGGAGAAGCGCGTCCACCTGGCGCGATTGCATGCCGCCTGCATGGCTGCCCGCCCCTTCCACCCGTTGGTCTGGGCGAAAGTGAGGAATCGCTTGCAACCGCTGGGCGGTTGTGTGCACCGCGCGCGGCGGTTTGGCTTCTTCTGCTTCTGAGCCGGTTTGCATGACATGCGGGACCCAGCCCCCGCGCCGCAGGGGAGGGCCTTGGAGCGTGTCGGAGAAGACTCGGCCCGTGGCGTTTGGGGGCGCACGTAGGGAGAGTCGCCTTTAAAAGGAGGGCGACCCCTTTCGGAAGGCAACCATGTCTTCTTCCTCCCTTATGCGTCGTGTCTTTCCATCTTCCAAGCCCCCGGATGGGGGGTACCCGCCGTCTTTCCGCCCCCTCGTTGGAGGAACGCAACTCCGTGGGAGTTGGTACCTTTCAGCCATCGTTCGGCTTCAAGGATTTTCATCACGCAGCCCGGCCGCATCCCCCCACCGGCGGTCACCCAAGATGGTGACCTCCAGTTTGGCGGTGGGGGAAAGCGAGCCAAGCTGCGGCCTTTACCCCTCCCTTGGCCTCAAGGATTTTCGTCATCCAGGCCAAGATGGAGGATGAGGCGAGTCGGGGGGCTGTCCCCGCATGGGTCGGCTGCCCTTTTCTTCCCCCGGCGCCTGGGGGAGAATGGCATCCTCCAGTCTCACGGGGACTTCCTCCAGCCATGCCGGGATAGGTAGGCCGCCGTTACTCGGCTAGGGCGCCGGTAGCCCTGGGTCTCCGTCTCCCGGCCTGAATGGCTGGTTCTCGTCCTCTGCGGGCGAGAGCCCCCCTGCCGTAACATCTGCCTCGAAGCTGCTGTCGAAGCCGCTTCGCCGCCTGGGGCGGGGGTGGTTGTCGTCGTAGTCAGAGCGGGCGGAGGCGAGCCGCTCGTCAGTCTTCTGTTGCTCCGCAGGCCTTCCCCATGGAGTGGGGTTGTTCGTACCTGCGGAGGGGGGAACCGGAGTTCCGTTTGTAACGGCACTTCGAATGCCGGTGTTTTTTGTTCATTGCGGCTGTCGAGGCCTGAACATGTATGTAGTTTCGGCACGGAGCCGTGTTTTCTCCTCGTTTTCGAGCACTAAGTCTCGCCTGTTGATTATCTGAACCGCTTCACCAAGCATGAGTCGCCCCGTGTCAAGGTGACGAGTGAGGTATCCGTATCCCGGAGGCGTAGGAATCCCTCGGCTCGATCGGCCTTGTTGTCTGAGGCTCCTCTAGTTTAGTTAAAGGGACCCCTTGGTCGCTCTTCGATGAGCCGAGGCCAGGGGTAGCGATATCAGTACGAACAGAGGCGGAGTTGGCTCGAAAATGGGAACCTGGTTGGCCGGAGCCTAGCCGGGTCGTCCGTCAGTGGAGCCGACGCCGGAGTCGATCAGCCGAGGCCTCGGGTCGGGCTGGCGCATTTGGAAGTCGGTTGGCCGAGGCCCCAGGGATAACCGGCTGAGCCGCCTGCTCGAGCCGGATTCCGGGAGAAGTCCCCGGACCGCGTCGCCGTCCGAGGCTGGGTCGGACCTTGCTGAAGACGTCGTCGATGCCGAGGGTGTTACGGCCCCCTCCAGCGTGAAGACCCGAGCCTGCAGGATCAGATTGTCTTGTAGCGTGTGCCTTCTACGGCCGCCGAGGCCAGAAAACACACCCTCGCTCCGTTGTAAAGCCGCGTCTTCTTTCCTCTTATTTCGAGCATCTGGACTTTTCGTCGGTAACAGGGATGTTTGTGTGGGCGAGAGTTGCTTCTCACGGAAGGTGATGAATGAGGTATCCGTATCCCAGAGGCGTGGGAGTCCCTCGACTCGGTCGGCCTTGCCGCTTACGCGTACTTTCACCCGTCCATGAGGCCCTGTCCCCGACTTAGTCGAGAAAGCTTGAAGGACTGCTTTGGCAGAAGAGCTTCCGAACGTGAAGACTTGTTCGGTCCACGGAGTCGCTTTATCCGAACGTGAGTTACTTATCGCAGAAGGTGATGAGTGAGGTATCCGTATCCCGGAGGCGTAGGAGTCCCTCGGCTCGGTCAGCCTTGGCTGCTTACGTGTACTCCGTCGTTTCCAGGATCCGCTTTTCGAAGTAGTCAAAAAGCACGAAAGAAATTCTGCTAAAAAGAGATCCTTTTTCGAGGAAAAATTCGACGCAGAGGGGGTCTCCCCCTTTTAGCCCCCGAGGGAGGGTCGGGCTTTGCCGAGGCGAGGCCGACCCTTCCTTGATGACTAAACTTTGTGTGGGTGCGAGGTATATGAATAATTTGAAAACATCTTAAGGGTAGAAGCGACATAGCTGTTTGATGTTCCAAGCGTTGCCGTAGATCTCGCCTTGATTGTTGGCCAGCTTGTATGTTCCGGGCTTCAGAACTTTGGCGATGACGAATGGCCCTTCCCAGGGGGGCGTGAGCTTGTGCCTCCCTCGGGCGTCTTGCCGCAGCCGAAGCACCAGATCGCCCACCTGGAGGTCTCGGGACCGGACCCCTCGGGCGTGGTAGCGTCGCAGGGACTGCTGGTACCGCGCCGAGTGTAGTAAGGCCTTGTCCCGAGCCTCCTCCAGCTGGTCCAGCGATTCTTCTCGGCTAGCTTGGTTGCTTTGATCGGTGTAGGCCCTCGTCCTCGGGGAGCCGTATTCCAGGTCAGTGGGCAAGATAGCCTCGGCCCCGTAGACCAGGAAGAACGGCGTGAAACCCGTGGCACGACTCGGCGTCGTCCTTAGGCTCCAGACCACCGAGGGGAGTTCCTTCATCCATCGCTTGCCGAACTTGTTGAGGCCGTTGTAGATCCGAGGCTTGAGCCCTTGTAGAATCATGCCGTTGGCATGCTCTACTTGCCCATTCGACATGGGATGAGCCACGGCGGCCCAGTCCACCCGGATGTGGTGATCCTCGCAAAAATCCAAGAATTTTTTGCCGGTGAACTGGGTACCGTTGTCGGTGATGATGGAGTTTGGCACCCCGAAGCGATGGATGATGTTGGTGAAGAACGCCACCGCCTGCTCGGACCTGATGCTGTTCAGGGGTCGGACCTCGATCCACTTGGAGAATTTGTCGATGGCGACCAGCAGGTGCGTGTAGCCCCCCGGCGCCTTCTGCAAGGGACCGACGAGGTCCAGACCCCATACAGCAAAGGGCCAGGTGATGGGTATCGTCTGCAGAGCCTGAGCGGGCAGGTGGGTCTGCTTCGCATAGAATTGGCACCCTTACCAGGTGCGGACAATTCTAGTGGCGTCAGCCACCGCTGTTGGCCAGTAGAAGCCTTGCCGGAAAGCATTCCCGACAAGGGCTCGGGGTGCTGCGTGATGGCCGCAAGCCCCCGAGTGTATTTCTTGCAGGAGTTCCTGACCTTCGGCGATGGAGATGCATCGCTGGAGGATGCCCGAGGGGCTCCGGTGGTAGAGCTCCTCCTCATCGCCCAGCAAGACGAATGACTTGGCGCGTCGCGCTACCCGTCGAGCCTCGGCTTGGTCGAGGGGTAGTTTTCCTCAGCGGAGATATCGCAGGTACGGGGCCTGCCAATTTCGATCAGGCATGGCCCCGCTCTGCTCCTCCTCGATGTTCAGTGCCTCGGCCTCGGGGGCCGAGGGTACCTCGGGCTGAGCCGAGGGTACCTCGGGCCGAGCCGAGGGTGCCTCGGGCTGAGCCGAGGGTGCCTCGGGCTCGGGCGCGTCGTCGATCTTGACGGAGGGTTGATGCAGATCCCGGGAGAAGACGTCCGGGGGGACCGTCGTTCGCCCCGAGGCTATTTTAGCCAGCTCGTCTGCAGTCTCGTTGTAGCGCCGAGCGATGTGGTTGAGCTCCAGCCCGAAGAACTTGTCTTCCAGGCACCGAACCTCATCGCAGTAGGCCTCCATCTTCGGGTCGCGGCAGTGGGAGTTCTTCATGACTTGGTCGATGACGAGCTGCGAATCACCGCGGGCGTCGAGGCGTCTGACCCCTAGCTCGATGGCGATCCGCAACCCATTGACCAGAGCTTCGTACTCGGCCACATTGTTGGACGCCGGGAAATGGAGGCGCAGCACGTAGCGCAGGTGCTTTCCGAGGGGCGAGATGAAGAGCAGGCCCGCGCCGGCTCCTGTCTTTATCAGCGACCCGTCGAAAAACATGGTCCAGAGCTCCGGTTGGATCGGAGCCGTCGGCAGCTGGGTGTCGACCCATTCGGCCACGAAGTCCGCCAACACCTGGGACTTGATGGCCTTCCGAGGGGCGAACGAGATTGTTTCGCCCATGATTTCCACCGCCCACTTTGCGATCCTGCCCGAGGCCTCTCGGCACTGGATGATCTCCCCGAGGGGGAAGGATGACACCACAGTAACCGGATGAGACTCGAAGTAGTGTCGTAACTTCCGCCTCGTCAGGATCACAGCATACAGCAGCTTCTGAACTTGTGGGTAGCGGATCTTGGTCTCGGACAGTACTTCGCTGACGAAGTAGACTGGCCTCTGAACGGGCAGTGCATGCCCTTCCTCTTGCCTCTCGACCACAATCGCGGCGCTAACCACCTGAGTGGTGGCGGCGATGTAGACCAAGAGGGCTTCTCCATCAGCTGGGGGCACCAAGACAGGCGCCTTTGTAAGGAGCGCCTTCAGGTTCTCGAGGGCTTCCTCGGCCTCAGGGGTCCAAGCGAAACACTCGGTCTTCCTTAAGAGGCGGTACAGAGGCAGACCTCTTTCGCCGAGGCGTGAGATGAAGCGGCTCAGGGCCGCGAGGCATCCCATGACCCTCTGTACGCCTTTTAAGTCCTTGATGGGTCCCATGCTGGTGATGGCTGCGATCTTCTCCGGGTTGGCTTCGATGCCTCGCTCGGAGACAATGAACCCCAGGAGCATGCCCCGGGGCACCCCGAAGACACACTTCTCAGGATTGAGCTTGACTCCTTTCGCCTTGAGACATCGGAATGTCACTTCAAGGTCGGAGAGGAGGTCGGAAGCCTTCCTTGTCTTGACTACGATGTCATCGACGTAGGCCTCGACTGTGCGACCGATGTGTTCGCCGAACACATGGTTCATGCACCGTTGGTACGTCGCGCCCGCATTCCTCAAACCGAACAGCATGGTGACATAGCAGTACATGCCGAACGGTGTGATGAAAGAAGTCACGAGCTGGTCGGACTCTTTCATCCGGATCTGGTGATACCCTGAGTAGGCATCGAGGAAGGACAGGGTTTCGCACCCAGCGGTGGAATCCACGATTTGATCGATGCGAGGCAGAGGGTAGGGAACCTTCGGACATGCTTTGTTGAGACCAGTGTAGTCTACACACATCCGCCATTTCCCCCCTTTCTTCCTCACAAGCACAGGGTTGGCAAGCCATTCGGGATGGAATACCTCTTTGATGAACCCTGCTGCCATCAGCTTGTGGATCTCTTCGCCAATCACTCTGCGCTTCTCCTCGTCGAATCGGCGCAGAGGCTGCCTGACGGGTCGGGCTCCGGCCCGAATATCCAGCGAGTGCTCGGCGACATCCCTCGGTATGCCGGGCATGTCCGAGGGACTCCACGCAAAGACGTCGGCGTTTGCGCGGAGAAAGTCGACGAGCACTGCTTCCTATTTGGGGTCGAGCCCGGAACCGATCCGGATCTGCTTGGAGGTGTCGCCGCTGGGGCCGAGAGGGACGGCCTTAACCGTCTCCGCTGGCTCGAAGTTGCCGGCGTGACGCTTCACGTCTGGCACCTCCTTGGAGAGATTCTCCAGGTCGGCGATGAGGGCCTCGGACTCGGCGAGGGCCTCGGCGTACTCCACGCACTCCACGTCGCATTCGAACGCGTGTTTGTACGTGGGGCCGACGGTGATGACCCCGTTGGGGCCCGGCATCTTGAGCTTCAAGTAGGTGTAGTTGGGGACGGCCATGAACTTCGCGTAGCATGGCCTCCCCAGTACAGCGTGGTAGGTTCCTCGGAACCCGACCACCTCGAACGTCAGGGTCTCCCTTCGGAAGTTGGAGGGCGTTCCGAAGCAGACGGGGAGGTCGAGTCGTCCGAGGGGCTGGACGCGCTTCCCAGGTACGATCCCGTGGAAGGGCGCAGCGCCTGCCCGGACGGAGGACAGATCGACGCGCAGGAGCTTGAGGGTCTCGGCGTAGATGATGTTGAGGCAGCTGCCCCCATCCATCAGGACCTTGGTGAGCCTGACGTTGCCGATGACAGGGTCGACGACGAGCGGGTATTTCCCCGGGCTCGGCACGCGGTCGGGGTGGTCGGCCTGGTCGAAGGTGATGGGCTTGTCGGACCAGTCTAGGTAGACTGGCGCTGCCACCTTCACCGAGCAGACCTCCCGGCGCTCTTGCTTGCGATGCCGAGCCGAGGCATTCGCCGCATGCCCACCGTAGATCATGAAGCAGTCGCGGACCTCGGGGAATTCTCCTGCTTGGTGATCTCCGTTCTTGTCGTCGTCACGGGCCCTGCCACCCTCGGCGGGTGGCCCGGCCCTGTGGAAGTGACGCCGAAGCATGACGCACTCCTCGAGGGTGTGCCTGACGGGCCCCTGATGGTAGGGGCACAGCTCCTTGAGCATCTTGTCGAAGAGGTTAGCACCTCCGGGGGGCTTCCGAGGGTTCTTGTACTCGGCGGCGGCGACAAGGTCCGCGTCAGCGGCGTCGCGTTTCGATTGCGACTTCTTCTTGCCTTTCTTCTTGGCGCCGCGCGGAGTAGACGCCTCGGGAGCCTCTTCCGATGGGCGGCCCTGGGGCTGCTTGTCCTTTCGGAAGATGGCCTCAACCGCCTCCTGGCCAGAGGCGAACTTGGTGGCGATGTCCATCAGCTCGCTCGCCCTGGTGGGGGTCTTGCGACCCAGCTTGCTCACCAGGTCACGGCAGGTGGTGCCGGCAAGGAACGCGCTGATGACATCCGAGTCGGTGATGTTGGGCAGCTCGGTACGCTGCTTCGAGAATCACCGGATGTAGTCCCGGAGCGACTCTCCCGGCTGTTGTCGGCAGCTTCGAAGGTCCCAGGAATTCCCGGGGCGCACGTATGTGCCCTGGAAATTGCCGGCGAAGGCCTGGACCAAGTCGTCCCAGTTGGAGATCTGCCCCGGAGGCAGGTGCTCCAACCAGGCACGAGCAGTGTCGGAGAGGAACAGGGGGAGGTTACGGATGATGAGGTTGTCGTCGTCCGTTCCACCCAGTTGGCAGGCCAGGCGGTAGTCCGCGAGCCACAGTTCCGGTCTCGTTTCCCCCGAGTACTTCGTGATAGTAGTCGGGGGTCGGAACCGGGTCGGGAATGGCGCCCGTCGGATGGCCCGACTGAAGGCCTGCGGACCGGGTGGTTCGGGCGAGGGACTCCGATCCTCCCCGCTGTCGTATCGTCCCCCACGCCTGGGGTGGTAACCTCGGCGCACCCTTTTGTTGAGGTGGGCCCGACGGTCGCGTCGATGGTGCTCGTTGCCGAGGTGGCCCGGGGCCGCAGGCGCGGTGTTGCGCGTGCGCCCGGTGTAGACCGAGGCTTCCCGCATGAATCGGGAAGTCGCGGCATGAGGTTCCGAGGGGTATCCCTGCCTTCGGGAGGCAGTGCTCTCGGCCCGTCGGGCCGCAGCGCCTTCCAGGAGATTCTTGAGCTCTCCCTGGATTCGCCGACCCTCGGTGGTTGATGGCTCCGGCATCGCGCGGAGGAGCATCGCTGCGGCTGCCAGGTTCTGACCCACCCCGCTGGATGCGGGCGGCGGCCTGACCCTGACATCGTTGGCGACGCGGTGCTGGAGACCTTGGGGCAGGTGACGTATTTCTCCGGCCGGGGGTTGGCCCGCCCATACCTGCCCGACGTCCCGGCGGATCGTCTCAAGCGCTCCTGTTCCCTCGTCGAGCCTGGCCTGCGCCCCGCGGACTTGCTCGAGCTGTGGGTCGTGACCCCCCGCCGGAACGGGGACCACAGCTAGCTCCCGCGGGATGTCGGCGCGAGGCACGGGCCTAGGAAAATCACCGTCCTCCGGCATGCCAAGATGGTTGCCTTCGGAGGGATCCCCCAGCTCAACGTGGAAACATTCGCGGCTTGGGCCGCAGCCCTCGTCGTCGAGGCTGCGGCTTCCGTCGGAACAGTCGGAGAGGCAGTAGTCACATGCGGTCATGAAGTCCCGCATGGCACTAGGGTTGCCAAATCCAGAGAAATCCCAACAGATGCTGGGATCGTCATCTTCCTCGGACCCGGAGGGCCCGTAGGTGGAGACGTCCGTCAACCGGTCCCAAGGCGACTGCATACGAAACCCCAGTGGGGTTGCACTCGCCTCAATGAGAGCGCCCGCCAAGGCGAGGTCGCTTGGCGGGTTGAGGCCGAGTCGAAATGACGTAAGATGGGAGTTAGTCAGTACCTTTTGGTCGACGAGGAGCGACGTAGTCACGTCGGGGACTGGTTGCACCGTCGTCCCAGGTACGAGGGCGACGTCCTGCAGGCTTTCCGCGAGCGCGCTAGCGTCGTCTTCTTGCTCGGGATCAGCGTGTCGCGGGGGGACGGCGCTTGCCTTCGTCTCGAACGCGAGGTCGACGCCCAGCGTGCCTTCCGTCGGGGCGTCGGGGGCGTCGATTCGCTCGACGGCTGACGAAGCGCGGCCTCCCGCTTGGCCTTGGTTGCCCCGCCTCCTCCTCCGTTGGCGGGGGAGAGGACGGAGCGAACTCGAATGTTGTTCTTCCACCGTGCGGGGAAGATGTCGTCGGTTCCGCCGCCGGCGGGCAGGTCGTCGGCCGCCATTGTCGTTGTCGCGCGGTGGTGGAAGGAGTATCATGTCGTAGCTGCCGTCGAAGGACATGAACTCAAGACTCCCGAAACGGAGCACCGTCCCAGGCCGGAGAGGTTGCTGGAGACTGCCCATTTGGAGCTTGACGGGAAGCTGTTCGTCAGCACGCAGCAGGCCCCTACCTGGCGCGCCAACTGTCGGCGTTTCGAGACCGGGGGGTCCCCAAGCCGACGAGTGAGTGTGCTGCGTGCCCCAGCCCAGATGGGTCGAGCGCGTGGGCGAGCGCGAAGGGGGAGAGGCGAGGTGGCCGGAGACGGGCGTGAGAGAGGTGGAGATCCCGCGGCCTTCGTGTTCGTCCCGCGCCCAGGTCGGGTGTGCTTGTAGTAGGGGGGTTACAAGCGTCCACGCGGGTGAGGGAAGCGAGCGGCCCCAAGAGAGCGCCTGTCTCGTCCTCGTCCCCGCGCGGCCAACCTTCTCTAAGAAGGCCCTGGTCCTTCCTTTTATAGTTGTAAGGAGAGGATCCAGGTGTACAATGGGGGGTGTAGCAGAGTGCTACGTGTCTAGCGGAGAGAGAGCTAGCGCCCTAGGTACATGCCAATGTGGCAGCCGGAGAGGTCTTGGCACCTTGCTGGCGTGATGTCGTGGCTGTCGGAGGAGCAACGGAGCCTAGCGGAGGGACAGCTGTAGGAGCGGTCGAGTCCTTGCTGACGTCGCCTTGCTTCCGTAAGAGAGCTGAAAGCCGCCGTCGTCACAGAGCTTGTGGGGCGCCATCATTGTCCATCTGGCGGAGCTAGCCAGATGGGACGCCGGTCTTGTTCTCCGTGACCCGAGTCGGCTCGGGGTAGGATGATGATGGCGCTTCCTGTTGACGTGGTGGGCCTGTGCCCTAGGTCGGGCGACGTGGGGGCTCCTCCGAAGCCGAGGTCGAGTCTGTCTTCCGTGGCCGAGGCCGAGCCCGAGCCCCCGGGTCGGGCGAGGCGGAGATCGTTCGGCCGAGGCCAGGGCAGAGTCCGAGCCCTGGGGTCGGGCGAAGCGGAGTTTCGTCGTCTTCTGGGGCTGAGCCCGAGTCCGAGCCCTGGGGTCGGGCGGAGCGGAGTTCGCCGTCTTCCCGGTCTTAGCCCGAGTCCGAGCCCTGGGGTCGGGCGGAGCGGAGTTCGCCGTCTTCCGGGTCTTAGCCCGAGTCTGAGCCCTGGGGTCGGGCGGAGCGGAGTTCGCCGTCTTCCGGGTCTTAGCCCGAGTCCGAGCCTTGGGGTCGGGCGGAGCGGAGTTCGCCGTCTTCTGGGTCTTAGCCCGAGTCCGAGCCCTGGGGTCGGGCGGAGCGGAGTTCGCCGTCTTCCGGGTCTTAGCCCGAGTCCGAGCCCTGGGGTCGGGCGGAGCGGAGTTTCCTATGGCGCCTTTGGCAAGGCCTGACTGCCTGTCAGACTCACTCTGTCGAGTGGCACTGCAGTCGGAGTGGCGCAGGCGGCGCTGTCCTTCTGTCAGACTGGTCAGTAGAGCGGTGGAGTGACGGCGGTCACTTCGGCTCTGCCGGGGGGCGCGTGTCAGGATAAAGGTGTCAGGCCACCTTTGCGTTAAATGCTCCTGCAACCTGGTCAGTCGGCGCGGCGATTTAGTCAGGGTTGCTTCTAAGCGAAGCCAAGGCCTCGGGCGAGCCGGAGGTGTGTCCGCCGTTAAAAGGGGGGCCTCGGGCGAGACGGAAGTCTCTCGAGGTCGGCTGCCCTTGGCCGAGGCTAGGCTCGGGCGAAGCGTGATCGAGTCACTCGTGTGGACTGATCCCTGACTTAATCGTACCCATCAGGCCTTTGCAGCTTTATGCTGATGGGGGTTACCAGCTGAGAATTAGGCGTCTTGAGGGTACCCCTAATTATGGTCCCCGACACATACCATGCTCTTGGGGCTTGCTTGAGCCCATAAAGCGCCTTAGAGAGTTTATAAACATGGTTAGGGTACTCACTATCTTCAAAGCCGGGAGGTTGCTCAACATAGACCTCTTCCTTGATTGGTCCATTGAGGAAGACACTTTTCATGTCCATCTGGTAAAGCTTAAAGCCATGGTAAGTAGCATAGGCAAGTAAAATGCGAATTGACTCAAGCCTAGCTATGGGTGCATAGGTTTCACCGAAATCCAAACCTTCGACTTGTGAATATCCCTTGGCCACAAGTCAGGCTTTGTTCCTTGTCACCACACCATGCTCATCTTGTTTGTTGCGGAAGACCCACTTGGTTCCTACAACATTTTGGTTAGGACGTGGAACTAAATGACATACCTCATTCCTTGTGAAGTTGTTGAGCTCCTCTTGCATCGCCAACACCTAATCCGAATCTTGAAGTGCTTCCTCTACCTTGTGTGGCTCAATAGAGGAAACAAAAGAGTAATGTTCACAAAAATGAGCAACACGAGATCGAGTGGTTACCCCCTTATGAATGTCGCTGAGGATGGTGTTCACGGGGTGATCTCATTGGATTGCTTGGTGGACTCTTGGGTGTGGCGGTCTTGGACCGTCATCATCTTCCTTGTCTTGATCATTAGCATCTCCCCCTTGATCATTGTCCTCCTCTTGAGGTGGCTCCTCTTGATCTTCATTTTCATCATCTTGAGCTTGATCCTCATCTTGGGTTGGTGGGGATGCTTGATTTGAAGATGATGGTTGATCTTGTGCATGTGGAGGCTCTTCGGATTCCTTAGGACACACATCCCCAATGAACATGTTCCTTAGCGCGACGCACAGAGCCTCTTCATCATCTAGCTCATCAAGATCAACTTGCTCTACTTGAGAGCCGTTAGTCTCATCAAACACAATGTCACAAGAAACTTCAACTAGTCGAGAGGACTTGTTAAAGACTCTATATGCCCTTGTGTTTGAATCATAACCTAGTAAAAAGCCTTCTACAACCTTAGGAGCAAATTTAGATTTTCTACCTCTTTTAACAAGAATAAAGCATTTGCTACCAAAGACTCTAAAATATGAAACATTGGGCTTTTTACCGGTTAGGAGTTCATACGATGTCTTCTTGAGAATTCGGTGAAGATATAACCGGTTGATGGCGTAGCAAGCGGTGTTGACCGCATCGGCCCAAAACCGATCCGAAGTCTTGTACTCATCAAGCATGGTACTTGCCATGTCCAATAGAGTTCTATTCTTCCTCTCCACTACACCATTTTGTTGTGGCATGTAGGGAGAAGAGAACTCATGCTTGATGCCCTTCTCCTCAAGAAAACCTTCTATTTGTGAGTTCTTGAACTCCGTCCCGTTGTCGCTTCTAATCTTTTTGATCCTTAAGCCGAACTCATTTTGAGCCCGTCTCAAGAATCCCTTTAAAGTCTCTTGGGTTTGAGATTTTTCCTGCAAAAAGAACACCCAAGTGAAGCGAGAATAATCATCCACTATTACAAGACAATACTTACTCCCGTCGATGCTTATGTAAGCTATCGGGCCGAATAGGTCCATGTGGAGTAGCTCAAGCGGCCTGTCGGTCGTCATGATGTTCTTGTGTGGATGATGAGCACCAACTTGCTTCCCTGCTTGACATGCGCTACAAACCCTGTCTTTCTCAAAATGAACATTGGTGAGTCCCAAAATGTGCTCTCCCTTTAAAAGCTTATGAAGATTCTTCATCCCAACATGAGCTAGTCGGCGGTACCAGAGCCAACCCATGTTAGTCTTAGCAATTAAGCAAGTGTCGAGTTCAGCTCTATCAAAATCTACTAAGTATAGCTGACCCTCTAACACTCCCTTAAATGCTACTGAATCATCACTTCTTCTAAAGACAGTAACACGTATATATGTAAAAAGACAGTTGTAGCCCATTTTGCATAATTGAGAAACAGAAAGCAAATTATAATCTAAAGAGTCTACAAGAAAGACATTGGAAATAGAGTGGTCAGGAGATATAGCAATTTTACTCAATCCTTTGACCAAACCTTGATTTCCATCCCCGAATGTGATAGCTCATTGGGGATCTTGGTTTTTCTCATAGGAGGAGAACATCTTCTTCTCCCTTGTCATGTGGTTTGTGCACCCGCTATCGATGATCCAACTTGAGCCCCCGGATGCATAAACCTACAAAACAAGTTTAGGACTTGTTCTTAGGTACCCAAACGGTATTGGGTCCTTTCACATTAGAAACAAGCACCTTGGGTACCCAAACACAAGTATTTGATCCCTTGTGTTTGCCCCCAACATATTTGGCAACTATTTTGCCTGATTTGTTAGTTAAAACATATGATGTATCAAAAGTCTTTAATGAAATATTAGGTTCATTTGATGCAATAGGAGTTTTCTTCTTAGGCAATTTAGCATGGGTTGATTGCCTAGAACTAGATGCCTCACTCTTATACATAAAAGCATGATTAGAGCCAGAGTGAGACTTCCTAGAATGAATTCTCCTAATTTTGTGCTCGGGATAACCGACATGGTATAAAATGTAACCCTCATTATCCCGAGGCATGGGAGCTTTGCCCTTAACAAAGTTAGACAATCTTTTAGGAGGGGCATTAAGCTTGACATTGTCTCCCTGTTGGAAGCCAATGCCATCCTTAATGCCAGGGCGTCTCCCATTATAGAGCATGCTTCTAGCAAATTTAATTTTTTCATTTTCTAAGTCATGCTCATCAATCTTAGCACTAAGTTGAGCTATGTGATCATTTTGTTTCTTAATTAAAGCTAGGTGATCATGAATAGCATCAACATTAATGTCTCTACATCTAGTGCAAATGGTAACATGCTCAATGGTAGATGTAGAGGGTTTGCAAGAATTTAATTCAACAATCTTAGCATGTAATATGGCATTTTCATCTCTAAGAATGGAAATGGAAATATTGCAAACATTTAATTCCTTAGCCTCAGCAATTAATTTTTCATTTTCATTTCTAAGGCTAGCAAGAGAGGTATTTAAATTTTCAATCTTAGCAATTGAACTAGCATTATCATTTCTAAGATTGTCAATTGAATCATTACAAACATTTGATTTATCAACCTTAGCAATTAATTTGGCATTTTCATTTCTAAGGTTGGAAATAACATCATGGCAAGTGCTTAGCTCACTAGATAAATTTTCACATTTTTCTATCTCTAGAGCATAAGCATTTTTATCCTTAACATGCTTTTTGTTTTTTTAATTAGGAAGTCCTCTTGGGTGTACAAGAGTTCATCATTCTCATGAATAACACTAATTAACTCATTTAATTTCTCCTTTTGTTGCATGTTTAGGTTGGCAAAAAGAGTTAATAAATCTTCCTCATCATCACTAGAGCTAGCTTCATCACTAGATGTTGCATACTTAGTGGAGGATCTTGATTTTACCTTCTTCTTCTTGCTGTCCTTTGCCATGAGGCACTTGTGGCCGACGTTGGGGAAGAGAAGGCCTTTGGTGACAGCGTTGTTGGCGGCGTCCTCGTCGGAGGAGGAGTCGGTGGAGCTCTCGTCGGAGTCCCACTCCCGACAAACATGGGCATCATCGCCCTTCTTCTTGTAGTACCTCTTTTCTCTTCTCTGTCCCTTCTTGTCGTCGCCCCTGTCACTATCACTTGATAGTGGACATTTTGCAATAAAATGACCGGGCTTACCACACTTGTAGCAAACTTTCTTGGAGCGGGGCTTGTAGTCCTTCCCCCTTCTTTGCTTGAGGATTTGGTGGAAGCTCTTGATGATGAGCGCCATCTCCTCATTGTCGAGCTTGGAGGCGTCGATGGGGACCCTACTTGGTGTAGAGTCTTCTTTCCTCTCCTCCGTTCCGTTGAATGCAACGGGTTGTGCCTCGGGTACAAAGGATAAGGCACCTTGCTCGATGATCTTTTTGGATCCTTTGATTATCAATTCAAAGCTCACAAATTTTCCTATTACTTCCTCGGGAGACATTAGTTTGTATCTTGGATCACCACGAATTAATTGAACTTGAGTAGGGTTAAGAAATACGAGTGATCTAAGAATAACCTTGACCATCTCATGGTCATCCCATTTGGTGCTCCCGAGGTTGCGCACTTGGTTCACCAAGGTCTTGAGCCGGTTGTACATCGCTTGTGGCTCCTCCCCTTGGTGAAGCATAAAACGACAGAGCTCCCCCTTGATCATCTCCCGCTTGGTGATCTTGGTCACCTCATCTCCTTCGTGTGCGGTCTTGAGTACATCCCAAATTTCCTTGGCGCTCTTCAACCCTTGCACCTTGTTATACTCCTCTCGACTTAGAGAGGCGAGGAGTATAGTGGTGGCTTGGGAGTTGAAGTGCCAGATTTGGGCAACTTCGTCCGAGTCATAGTCTTTATCCCCCGGCGATGGTACCTGTACTCCAATCTCAACAACATCCCAAATACTATTGTGGAGTGAGGTTAGATGGTGCCTCATTTTGTCACTCCACATATTATAATCTTCACCATCAAACATGGGCGGTTTGCCTAATGGGACGGAAAGTAAAGGAGTACGTTTGGAAATGCGAGAATAGCGTAAGGGAATCTTACTAAACTTCTTGCGCTCATGGCGCTTAGAAGTAATGGACGGCGTGTTGGAGCTAGAGGTGGATGGCGATGAAGAGTCGGTCTCGTAGTAGACCACTTTCTTCATCTTATTTTTCTTCTCGCCGCTCCGACGCGACTTATCGTGTGAAGGGGATACCTTCACCTTGTTGCCGGACTCCCCGGATGGAGCCTTCCCATGGCTTGTGGCGGGCTTCTCGCCGGTCACCATCTCCTTCTTGGCGTGATCTCCCGACATCACTTCGAGCGGTTAGGCTCTAATGAAGTACCGGCTCCGATACCAATTGAAAGTTGCCTAGAGGGGGGTGAATAGGGCGAATATGAAATTTACAAACTTTAAGCACAACTACAAGCTGGGGTTAGCGTTAGAAATATAAACGAGTCCAAAAGAGAGGGCGAAAACAAATCACAAGCAAATAAGACGGATGACACGGTGATTTGTTTTACCGAGGTTCGGTTCTTACAAACCTACTCCCCGTTGAGGTGGTCACAAAGACCAGGTCTCTTTCAACCCTTTCCCTCTCTCAAACGGTCAATTAGACCGAGTGAGCTTCTCTTCTCAAGCAAACGGGACACTAAGTCCCCACAAGGATCACCACACAATTGGTGTCTCTTACCTTGGTTACAATTGAGTTGGAATCAAGAAAGAAGGAAGACGAAAAGCAATCCAAGCGCAAGAGCTCAAAAGAACACAATTGTCTCTCTCACTAGTCACTATTTGATTGGAACGATCTTTGGACTTGGGAGAGGATTTGATATCTTGTTTGTGTCTTGTATTGAATGCTATAGCTCTTGTATGAGGTGTGAATGCTGAAAACTTGGATGCAATGAATGGTGAGTGGTTGGGGGTATTTATAATCCCAACCACCAAAGGAGCCGTTGGTGGAGGCTGCTGTCGCATGGCGCACCGGACAGTGTCCGGTGGCGCCAGCCACATCACCCGGTCGTTGGGTTCTGACCGTTGGAGCTTCTGATAGCTGGAGCTTCTGACAGCTGGGCCACCGGACAGTCCGGTGGTGCACCAGACAGTTACTATTCACTATCCGGTGCGCCTTCTGGCGCCTGTCCTGACTTCTGCGCACGCAGGCACGCACAGTAGCGCATTTATTGTTCTTGCAGACGACCGTTGGCGCTGTGTAGCCGTTACTCCGCTGGCGCATCGGGTAGTCCGATGAATTATAGCGGAACGACTCCCAGAATTCTCGAAGGTGGCAAGTTTGGAGTCGGGTTCCCTGGTGCACCGGACACTGTCCGGTGGCACACCGGACAGTCCGGTGCGCCAGACCAGGGCACACTTCGGTTGTCTTTTGCTCTCTTTATTTGAACCTTTTCTTGGTCTTTTTATTGGTTTGTTGTGAATCTTTGGCACCTATAAAACTTATAATCTAGAGCAAACTAGCTAGTCCAATTATTTGTGTTGGGCAATTCAACCACCAAAATTCATATAGGAAAAGGTGTAAGCCTATTTTCCTTTCAGTTAGTCAAATCAAAAAAATATTATGCGGAGAGCGGAGACAATCAATAAAAAATATTGATATCATTTTTGTGGATAGTTTACGTGGATATTGTTGTAAGCCGTCGCAACGCACGACCAACTGACTAGTGTTGAGTAAAGCAGAACTATCCTTGCTCCATCAATTGTTTAATAACGGAAGTATACATTGTCCAGTTGCAAGAGAACCCAACTCTTTTCTCGTTCACGATTTGTTCATAGCCATCCAAAAAGGCAACTTGCATCTCATTCACAATGGTGGTGGGTAGATTCAGTTTCTACAACTATTTTATATGACAGTGATGGTAGATTCAGTTTCTGCAACTATTTTATCATGTATTTTATCTTGTACAGGCTCATGACTTGGTGGAGGTGTCGAAGTCAATTTCAACATTGCCTTCTATGGTTGATAGAGTGAGCACGAGCTACACACTATAGAAGTTCGAAAATGACTTGTATACTTAATTCTCGTGCACAATAGATCCAACAATATTCACTCTGTCTACACAAGATGTGTTTATTAAGAGAGACCATTTAAAGATAGTCTATTGTACTGTCAAGTCTCTAGTTGTCTCTTGTACTTAGAAACCCGATTCATGAGCTCAGGGTTGTACATATCCTTAAGAATGGCCCGCCTTTCCTGAGGTAGTTACTTTGGTGATGAGGTCTTATACAGTGCCACATAATTTAAATTGAGTTAATAAATAAGGTTGTGTTTTAAAGGAAAATAACCTTAAACCATTTTCTATATTGATTTTGGTGGCTAATGACCATCACAATCATATGGACCAACTAGTTTGCCAAGTTTACGATTCACAGTTTCATAAGATCGACTTTATAGTTTCTAAGTCAAAATTCAGAATATGAGTTAGAAGTATTAAGAGTATGAGTTCCATGACTTTGACTAGTTAGAAAGTCACTAGATATATTTGTCTAAGTCATAGGAACACCACTGTGGGGACAGATATCTCCCGGGTCCACTAGAAGGCAGGAAGGCCTCGCGAGAGGCTTTAAGCCGGTTACCTCGCAAGACCATCCCTTCGTGGGCCGGGGCAGAACTACTGGCGGAGTGGGCCGACACGAGAAAGAAGCAGACTCAGGCCCAAGCAACCCGTCAGACTCGAGCGCTATCCGTAACGTCCACCCGACTTTCCCGCGTGCAGCCCCCTTGAATATCGGGGCTGATTAGGGATAAGTCGGCAAGATCGTAGCAAGGCCAGTTCAGTCGGTTCACTATTATTTAGGGTATACATAATCGTCACGTACGCGTGTAGTGCCCCACGGTCGAGTATATAAGGCCTAGGGGGTACCCCATCATTTACATCGACCATCTACCTATTTCATTAGCCTTTCTCCATCCTGGAGACTTTCCTTGTAACCTACCACATAAAGATCCACACCAGGAAGTAGGGTATTACGCCTCTCCAAGCGGCCCGAACCTGCAGAAAATTGCTTGTCGTCTCTCGTGCGTCCCGCACAAACCATTGAGCTATAGTCAACAACATCGTCCTACCCAAAAGCACCGCGAGGGGTAACCCTGGGTGTGCGGTCGGACTCTAAACATCGACAGCTGGCACGCCAGGTAGGGGGACTGTCGTTGACCCAATCTAGCTCAATGGCCATCACATCCGAGTGCAAGATCGCTCTTCGCCCTGGATCCGTGTTCTGCTTCGGAACCATCTCGTCCATAGCAGATGAGAAAGGAACTCTGCACCGCATAGCAGATCCACCGGAGAAGAAGTTTTCCCTAGAGATCCCTAGGAAAGCCGGAGCAAGACAACAGATAGCGCAACCTCCTGCGCCTCGAGCGAAGATTACCTCTTAAAAGCCAAAAATCGGGAATTTACCTGCCCGAAGAACTCCGCTGCCCACTTCGCCTACAAAGGAGTGGACGCGGATTACAAGAAAGAAAGAGGCAAGCGTTCCGAGAAAAGGGATGGAGCTTTCCAAGTTATCTTTCCGGCACCTTCGCCCTCAAAGGAGGACGGAAAGAAGCACACCATCACAACAACTCCTTTTTACCCTAACATCCTCTTCATTGGGGGATATTGGAATCATCTCCCATCTCCGATGACGAGCCGACCGTGCAAGGGGAAGAACCTCCCTAGCGTGAAGCACGACGACGAAGGAACAAACGCTGGAATGTTTGGTGACATCATGAGGCTGGGGAGCGGGACCCGACGCAGCCCATGTCCCGGGATGAAGTTTCAGAAGTGGGAGAAACTCCCGACGAGTGAGTGTACCGAGAAAGGCGGAATTCTCGTCGGCGTGATCGCCGACTAGCTCAGGACCGAGAGCGAGAGCAAGCCGAGCAGGGCGCAAGGTTGCGCCGAGAGAATCCCCTCTTTGCTCGAAACCTGAACCCTGACTTTGCCCACGCAATGAACACACCGAGTGAAGTTGGAGGGGTGCTGGCTCAGATAGCTGGTGGCCTCCCACGAACTCCGGACGCTGAAGGATATCGTCGGCTGCTTACTCGGGCAGCTAACCACCTTCTACCTATCGCTCATCATGCGAGCGACCTACGACACACCATCAACAGTCGATGAGACGCGCGAAGCTCCATCAACGCTTCACGCGACTAATGACACGAAAATGAGATAAGGCGCCAGGAGGAGTATGACCGGGACCATGACGTCTCGGCTCGAAGTCACGCCACCCGAGTTGAGTCGGTTGCGGCCTCAACCAGTGGCCTGATCCGGAGATGGTCGATATGACACATCACCGACTCCCCTCCCCGGGACCGACACCATGAACGCCGACAGGAAGACACATGTGGAGTCTCCGCACTTACTCTGCGTCTTCGGGCCATCCAGTGGCCCCCTGACTTCAAAGTCTCCAACGTCGACAAGTACGAGCCTAAGCAGGACCCGGGGGTGGTTGGTCGTTTACACGACCACCACCCGGGCCGCTAGGGCAACAGAATACGTAATGATCACATATTTACCCATCGTCGTAGGGCAAGATGCACTACAGTGGCTACGACATCTGCCACGACACTGCATCGACGATTGGAGCGACTTCAGTCGGTGGTTCATCACCAACTTCCAGTCCCTCTCTAACAAGCCAGCGCATCCATGGGACCTCAAATCCATCAGGCGCTAGGGGATGAAACACTTCGGTCATACCTCAAGAGGTTTCAGACCACGAGAAACCGCATCCCTGAAGTCACCGAGGCAGTGGTGATTGAAGATCTCTACCAGGGATTCAATGACTTGGCCTTCGTCCGATCCATACTGTAGAAAGCGTCAACCACCTCCGAACAACTGTTTCGAAAGGCAGACATCTACATCACCGTCGACGAGCGGGCCTACGACGTCATCAGAGGAACGAAACCTGCATCACCTGCACCACGACGCGACACAAACCAGCAACCTGACAAGCGCTGGGAGAAGAGGCCTCGTGAGGAGGTACATGCTGCCAGACCACCCGTCGCTCGAGCCCGAGGTGCACCTCGCGGAGGTGAACGGACACTGGATGACATCCTCGACGCCCAGTGCCCATACCACAAGGACATGCTCCACACCCTACGGAATTGTAGGGACTTCAAGCACTCCGTTGGACATGATCGACCGTTCCAGCCTCTACCACCTCCCCACCACGAGGAGGGCCCGACGAGCCCAGGCAGCCTCAGCAACCAGAAGGGGGAGGGGGCGGAGCATTCCCACGCGTTGACAGGGAGGTCAACGTCATCTTTGGAGGACATGGATCGCAGAAGAACAGAAGGCAGCAAAAGCTCAATGACCGGCAGGTCCTGACGGCAACCACCGGTGCCCCAGCTCCTTATGGGTGGTCAGAGCACGCAATAACCTTCAGCCGAGTGGATCAGTGGCTCAACTTCAACCACCCCGACAAGTACCTGCTCCTCGTTGATCCGGTGATCCGAGAGAGCAGGGTGAAGAAACTACTAGTAGACGGGGGAAGTAGCATTAACATTACCTTCCCTCGGACACTCCTAGCCTTGGGGGTTGCACTCAATGACCTCACCGAGTCAGATACACCCTTCTTCGGTATCGTGCCGACTGAAGGAGAGTACCCGCTCGGACACATCTACATGCTCATCACCTTTGGGACTCCGGAGAATACAGAACCGAGTTCCTGAGGTTCGAGGTGGCACACTTCGACTGCGGGTACAACGCCATCATCGGCAGACCAGGACTGGCGAAGTTCATGGTCATTCCACACTACTCATATATGATATTGAAGATGTCGGGACCTCAAGGAATCATCACCGTGCACGCTGACTTCCAAGGCGTCGCGGAGTGCTTCCGGGGAGCCATCCAGGTAGCCCTCACTACCGGGCTCCCGACACTCCCCCTACACAGACGAACATCAAGCCGGAGGAAGACCTCACTGAAAGTCGCCTAGAGAGGGGTGAATAGGCAAATCTGAAATTTATAAAGTTTAAGCACAACTATAAGTCGGGGTTAGCGTTAGAAATATAATCGAGTCCGAAAGAGAGGGCAAAAAACAAATCACAAGCAAATAAGGCGGATGACACGGTGATTTGTTTTACCGAGGTTCGGTTCTTGCAAACCTACTCCCCGTTGAGGTGGTCACAAAGACCGGGTCTCTTTCAACCCTTTCCCTCTCTCAAACGATCACTTAGACCGAGTGAGCTTCTCTTCTCAAACAATTGGGACACTAAGCCCCCACAAGGACCACCACACAATTGGTGTCTCTTGCTTTGATTACAAAGAACTTAGGAACAAGAAATGGGGAAGAAGAAAAGCGATCCAAGCGCAAAAGCTCAAAAGAACACGACAAAACTGTCTCTTCTAGTCACTATTGCTTTGAGTGGAATTGGGACTTGGAGAGATTTTGATTCACTCCATTTGTGTCTTGTATTGAATGCACTAGCTCTTGTATTGAATATGTTGGCTGAAAACTTGGATGCCTTGAAGTGTGGTGGTTGGGGGTGCTTATAGCCCCAACCACCAAAGTGGCCGTTGGGGAAGGCTTCTGTCGACGGGCGCACCAGACATTCCGGTGCGCCAGCCATGTCACCCAACCGTTAGGGTTCGACCGTTGGAGCTCTGACAAGTGGGGGCACCGGACAGTCTGGTGGTGCACCGGACAGTCACTGTTCACTGTCCGGTGCGCCATATGCGCCTGCTTTGACTTCTGCGCGCGTAGTCCACGCACTGTAGCTCACTGTTCACATTTTGCAGACGACCGTTGGCGTTGTAGCCGTTACTCCGCATGGCACACCGGACAGTCCGGTGCTACACCAGACAGTCTGGTGAATTATAGCAGAGAGGCAATCCCAGAAACCCGAAGGTGGCAAGTTCGGAGTTGATCTCCCTGGTGCAGTGGACACTGTCCGGTGGTGCACCGGACACTGTCCAGTGGCACACCGGACAGTTCGGTGCGCCAGACCAAGGCAGCCTTCGGTTGTCTTTTGCTCTTTTTATTTAAACCCTTTCTTGGACTTTTTATTGGTTTGTGTTGAACCTTTGGCACCTGTAGAACTTATAATCTAGAGCAAACTAGTTAGTCCAATTATTTGTGTTGGGCAATTCAACCACCAAAATCATTTAGAAAAAGGTTTGACCCTATTTCCCTTTCAATCTCCCCCTTTTTGGTGATTGATGCCAACACAAACCAAAGCAAATATATAAGTGCAATAATTGAACTAGTTTGCAAGAGTTAAGTGCAGAGGTTACTTGGAATTAAAACAATTTACATTTCATAAGATATGAATGGATTGCTTTCTTCATTTTAACATTTTGGACCACGCTTGCACCACATGTTTTGTTTTTGCAAATGTTTTTGGAAATTCTTTTCAAAGTCTTTTTGCTAATAGTAAAAGGTAAATGAATAAGATTTCGAGAAGCATTTTCAAGATTTGAAATTTTCTCCCCCTGTTTCAAATGCTTTTCCTTTGACTAAACAAAACTCCCCCTCAATGAAATTCTCATCTTAGTGTTTAAGAGCGTTTTAGATATTAATTTTCAAAGAGGTCATACCAATTTAAAATTATATCAAAAATAAGATACCAATTGAAAAACTTCTTTAATACAAATTGAAAAGACTATATTTTTGAAATTGGTGGTGGTGCGGTCCTTTTGCTTTGAGCTAATACTTTCTCCCCCTTTGGCATGAATCGCCAAAAACGGATACTTGTGAGTGAAATATAAGCCCTTTTACTTTCTCTCCCCCTTTGGCAAATAATATATGAGTGAAGATTATACCAAATTGGAGAGCGGTGCGGAGTGACGGCGAAGTGGAGATAATTCGATGGAGTGGAGTGGAAGCCTTGTCTTCGCCGAAGACTCCATTTCCCTTTCAATCTATGACTTAGCATGAAATACACTTGAAAACCACATTAGTCATAGCAAATGAAAGAGAGGTGATCAAAGGTATAAATGAGCTATGTGTGCAAGGAATCAATCAAAGTTCCTAGAATCAAGAATGTTTAGCTCATGCCTAAGTTTGGTAAAAGTTTTCTCATCTAATGGCTTGGTAAAGATATCAGCTAATTGTTCTTTGGTGCTAACATATGCAATCTCGATATCCCCCTTTGTTGGTGATCCCTTAAAAAGTGATACCGAATGACTATGTGCTTAGTGCGGTTGTGCTCAACGGGATTATCCGCCATGCGGATTGCACTCTCATTATCACATAGGAGAGGGACTTTAGTTAATTTGTAACCATAGTCCCTAAGGGCTTGCCTCATCCAAAGCAATTGCGCGCAACAATGGCCTGCGGCAATGTACTCGGCTTCGGCGGTAGAAAGAGCTACAAAATTTTGTTTCTTTGAAGCCTAAGACACCAGGGATCTTCCCAAGACCTGACAAGTCCCTGATGTGCTATTTCTATCAATTTTACACCCTGCCCAATTAGCATCTGAATAACCTATTAAATCAAAAGTGGATCCTCTGGGGTACCAAAGACCAAACTTAGGTGTATAAACTAAATATCTCAAGATTCGTTTTACGGCCCTAAGGTGAACTTCCTTAGGATCGGTTTGGAATCTTGCACACATGCATACGGAAAGCATAATATCCGGTCGAGATGCACATAAATAGAGTAGTGATCCTATCATCGACCGGTATACCTTTTGACCTACGGATTTACCTCCCGTGTCGAGGTCGAGATGCCCATTGGTTCCCATGGGTGTCTTGATGGGCTTGGCATCCTTCATTCCAAACTTGGTGAGTATGTCTTGAGTGTACTTCGTTTGGCTAATGAAGGCGCCCTCTTGGAGTTGCTTAACTTGAAATCCTAAGAAATATTTCAACTCCCCCATCATAGTCATCTCGAATTTTTGAGTCATGATCCTACTAAACTCTTCACATGTAGATTCGTTAGTAGACCCAAATATGATATCATCAACATAAATTTGACATACAAACAAATCATTTGTAATAGTTTTGGTAAAGAGAGTAGGATCGACTTTTCCGACTTTGAAGCCATTAGCGATAAGAAAATCTCTTAGGCATTCATACCATGCTCTTGGGACTTGCTTGAGCCCATAAAGCGCCTTAGAGAGTTTATAGACATGGTTAGGGTACTCACTATCTTCAAAGCCGGGAGGTTGCTCAACATAGACCTCCTCCTTGATTGGTCCATTGAGGAAGGCACTTTTCACGTCCATTTCGTTGAGCTTAAAGCCATGGTAAGTAGCATAGGCAAGTAATAAACGAATTGGCTCAAGCCTAGCTACAGGTGCATAGGTTTCACCGAAATCCAAACCTTCGACTTGTGAATATCCTTTGGCCACAAGTCGGGCTTTGTTCCTTGTCACCACACCATGCTCATCTTGTTTGTTGCGAAAGACCCACTTGGTTCCTACAACATTTTGGTTAGGACGTGGAACAAGATGCCATACCTCATTCCTCATGAAGTTGTTGAGTTCCTCTTGCATTGCCAACACCCAATCCGAATCTCTTAATGCATCTTCCACCCTGTATGGCTCAATAGAAGACACAAAAGAGTAATGTTCACAAAAATGAGCGACACGAGATCGAGTTGTTACCCCCTTATGAATATCGCCGAGGATGGAGTTCACGGGGTGATCTCGTTGTATCGCTTGGTGGACTCTTGGGTGTGGCGGCCTTGGTCCCTCATCATCTTCCTTGTCTTGATCATTGTCATCTCCCCCTTGATCATTGTCCTCCTCTTGAGGTGGCTCCTCTTGATCTTCATTTTCATCATCTTGAGCTTGATCCTCATCTTAAGTTGGTGGAGATGCTTGCATGGAAGGTGAAGGTTGATCTTGTGCTTGTGGAGGCTCTTCGAATTCCTTAGGACACACATCCCCAATGGACATGTTCCTTAGCGCGACACATGGAGCCTCTTCATCATCTAGCTCATCAAGATCAACTTGTTCTACTTGAGAGCCATTAGTCTCATCAAACACAATGTCACAAGAAACTAGTCATAACCAAGTAAAAAGCCTTCTACAGCCTTAGGAGCAAATTTAGATTTTCTACCTCCTTTAACAAGAATAAAACATTTGCTACCAAAGACTCTAAAATATGAAACATTGGGCTTTTTACCGGTGAGGAGTTCATATGATGTCTTCTTGAGGATTCGGTGAAGGTAGAGACGGTTGATGGCGTAGCAAGCGGTTTTGATTGCTTCTGCCCAAAACCGGTCTGAAGTCTTGTACTCATCAAGCATGGTCCTCGCCATGTCAAGTAGAGTTCTATTCTTCCTATCCACTACACCATTTTGTTGTGGCGTGTAGGGAGAAGAGAACTCATGCTTGATGCCCTCGTCCTCAAGAAAGCCTTCAATTTTGAGTTCTTGAACTCCGTTCCATTGTCGCTTCTAATCTTTTTTATCCTTAAGCTGAACTCATTTTGAGCCCGTCTCAAGAATCCTTTTAAGGTCTCTTGGGTTTGTGATTTTTCCTGCAAAAAGAACACCCAAGTGAAGCGAGAATAATCATCACAATAACTAGACAATACTTAGTCCCGCCGATGCTTATGTAAGCGATCGGGCCGAATAGATCCATGTGGAGTAGCTCAAGCGGCCTGTCGGTTGTCATGATGTTCTTGTGTGGATGATGAACACCAACTTGCTTCCCCGCTTGATATGCGCTACAAACCCTGTCTTTCTCAAAATGAACATTTCTTAGTCCCAAAATGTGTTCTCCCTTTAGAAGCTTATGAAGATTCTTCATCCCAACGTGGGCGAGTCGGCGATGCTAGAGCCAACTCATGTTAGTCTTAGCAATTAAGCAAGTGTCGAGTTCAGCTCTATTAAAATGAACTAAGTATAGCTGACCCTCTAACACTCCCTTAAATGCTACTGAATCATCACTTCTTCTAAAGACAGTAACACCTATATCCGTAAAAAGACAGTTGTAACCCATTTTTACATAATTGAGAAACTGAAAGCAAGTTATAATCTAAAGAATCTACAAGAAAAACATTGGAAATAGAATGGTCAGGAGATATAGCAATTTTACCAAGTCCTTTGACCAAATCTTGATTTCCATCCCCGAATGTGATAGCTCTTTGGGGATCATGGTTTCTCTCATAGGAGGCGAACATTCTTTTCTCCCCTGTCATGTGGTTTGTGCACCCGCTACAATGATCCAACTTGAGCCCCCGGATACATAAACCTACAAAACAAGTTTAGGCCTTGTTCTTAGGTACCCAAACGGTCTTGGGTCCTTTGACATTAGAAACAAGCACCTTGGGTACCCAAACACAAGTCATTGACCCCTTGTGTTTGCCCCCAACATATTTGGCAATTACTTTGCCTGATTTGTTAGTGAGCACATAAGAAGCATCAAAAGTCTTAAATGAAATATTAGGTTCATTTGATGCTATAGGAGTTTTCTTTTTAGGAAATTTAACATGAGTGGATTGCCTAGAACTAGATGCCTCACTCTTATACATAAAAGCATGATGAGAGCCAGAGTGAGACTTCCTAGAGTGAATTCTCGTAATCTTGTGCTCGGTATAACCAGCATGATATAAAATGTAACCCTCGTTATCCTGAGCCATGGGAGCTTTGCCCTTAACAAAGTTAGACAATTTCTTAGGGGTTTTAAGCTTGACATTGTCTCCCTGTTGGAAGCCAATGCCATCCTTAATGCCTGGGCGTCTCCCACTATAGAGCATGCTTCTAGCAAATTTAAAATTTTCATTTTCTAAGTCATGCTCATTAATCTTAGCACTAAGTTGAGCTATGTGATCATTTTGTTGTTTAATTAAAGCTAGGTAGCATCAACATTAATATCTCTACATCTAGTGCAAATAGTAACATGTTCAATGGTAGATGTAGAGGGTTTGCAAACATTTAATTCATCAATATTAGCATGTAAAATAGCATTCTCATTCTTAAGATTGGAAATAGAAATATTGCAAACATTTAAATCTTTAGCCTTAGCAATTATTTTTTCATTCTCAATTTTAAGGCTAGAGAGTGATGCATTCAACTTGTCAATCTTAGTAATCAAATTAGTATTGTCATTTCTAAGACTAACAATTGAATCATCACAATCATCTAACTTCTCGACCTTAGAAATTAATTTTGCATTTTCATTTCTAAGGTTTGAGATAATATCATGGCAAGTGCTTATCTCACTAGATATTTTTTCACATTTTTCTACTTCCTGAGCATAAGCATTTTTAACCTTAACATGCTTCTTGTTTTCTTTAATTAGGAAGTCCTCTTGGCTATCCAAGAGTTCATCCTTCTCATGAATGGCTCCTATCAATTCATTTAATTTTTCTTTTTGTTGCATGTTTAGGTTGGCAAAAAGGGCAAGCAAGTCATCCTCATCATCACTAGAGTTCTCCTCATCACTAGATGTTGCATATTTAGTGGAGGCTCTAGATTTTACCTTCTTTTTGTCGTCCTTTGCCATGAGACACTTGTGAGCGACGTTGGGGAAGAGGAGACCCTTGTTGACAGTGATGTTTGCGACATCCTCGTCGTTGGTGGAGCTCTCGTCGGTGGAGCTCTCGTCGGAGTCCCACTCCCAGCAAACATGGTGAGAGCACCTAGAGGGGGGTGAATAGGTGATCCTGTAAAAACCTAAAACTTAAAGCCACAAAACTTGATTAAGAGTTAGCACAATGAAATCAAGTGGCTAAGGAGAGCTCTTGTGAAACACAATAGACACAGTGAGAAAAAGCACAAGAGACACGAGGATTTATCCCGTGGTTTGGCCAAGTATAACACTTGCCTATTCCACGTTGTGGCGTCCCAATGGACGAGAGTTGCACTCAACTCCTCTCAAGTGATCCAATGATCAACTTGAATACCATGGTGTTCTTCTTTCTTTACTCTTTCCCGATTGCGAGGAATCTCCACAACTTGGAGTCTCTCGCCCTTACAATAAGGATAAAAAATGAAAGCACTAGAGTAAGGGAGGGAAGCAACACACACAAATCCACAGCAATACGCGCACACACAGCCAAGACTTGAGCTCAAATGAATAACACAAGGTTCACCACTAGAACGGAGCTCAAATCACTAAGAATGTCAATCAAGTGCGCAAAGACGGAGTGTGAATGATCAAGAATGCTTAGAGTATGTTTGGTTTACTCCTCCATGCGCCCAGGGGTCCCTTTTATAGCCCCAAGGCAGCTAGGAGCCGTTGAGAGCAATCCAGGAAGGCTATCCTTGCCTTCTGTCGGGTGGTCACGGGACAGTCCGGTGCACCATCGGACACTGTCCGGTGCTGATTGCTTTCCTATTCTGGCGTAGCCGACCGTTGAAGTTTTGGAGCCGTTGGCGCACCGGACACTGTCCGGTGCACACCGGACAGTCCGGTGCCCCCATCAGACCGTTGGCTCGGCCACGCGTCACGCGCGGATTGCGCAGCCGACCGTTGACGCAGTCGACTGTTGGCTCACCAGACAGTCCGGTGAATTATAGTCGTACGCCGTTGATCGCTTCCCGAGAGCGACGACTTCGCCGTGGATGGCTCACCGGACAGTCCGGTGATTTATAGCCGTACAACGCCGTCGAGTCCCGAGAGCGGATTGTTCACCGATACTGGTCCTGGCGCACCGGACACTGTCTGGTGCCCCACCGGACAGTCCGGTGCACCCAGACCGAAGTTGTCTTTGGCTGAACACTGCCTACTCTTTTCCAAATCGATTTCTCCTGTTTCTAGCACTTAGACACAATACACTAGTCTTCAAAACAATGTACTAAGTCTAGAAACATACCTTGCACCATGATTTGCACTTCTTGAGCCTTTGGCACAATTTAACACTTAAACCATTTGTGTTGGGCACTTAATCACCAAAACACTTAGAAATGGCCCAAGGGCACATTTCCCTTTCAATCTCCCCCTTTTTGCTGATTTATGCCAACACAACAAAAGCAACACATAGAAGTGCAACATCAATGCAAATAAGAACAAGAATTGTTTTTATTCAAATTTGGCATATTTGGATCATTCTTTGCCACCACTTGGTTTGTTTTTGCAAATCAAACTCAATTTCCTATCTCTAAGTCAAACACTCTTGTTGAGGCATAAAGAGAGACATTCCAAGAGAAATTGATCAAAAGATTCAAAAACTCCCCCTTTTTCCCATAATCAAACATTCTCCCCACAAGAGACCAACTTTTGACAAAAAAGACACTTAGAGTATTTTGACAAAACAAAAGTTCTAACTCTACTATTTTCAAAATTCTCAAGTGGTAGCTGATCCATTTGCTTTAGCCTTAATTTCTCCCCCTTTGGCATCAAGCACCAAAACGGGATCATTTTTGGCCCTGTTAACCTCATTGCCTCACCAAAATTGTCAATTAAGAGCAAAAGGCAAGAAGAGACATGGAGATGAACTTGGAGTAAGTTACCCTCTCATCGGAGTGCAGTGGAAGTCTTTTATGGTCCAAGTCCACCCTTCCCTTTCAATACACCTTTGAGACTAATCTAAGAAAACTCAAGCACATGGTTAGTCTCAAAGGATCAAGTTGTAGCACATCTCCCCCTAAATATGTGCATCACTCACACAGGGACTTTTGAGGTTCGGGGATTGCTTTGTACAACTTGATCACCATAATTAAGCAACAAAATGCATAAATAAACATGATCAAAGGCATAAAACACATGTATGCTATAAATCAATCCAAGTTCCGCGAATCTAAGACATTTAGCTCACTACGCATCCTGCAAAAGGTTGACTCATCTAGAGGCTTGGTAAAGATATCGGCTAGCTGGTTCTCGGTGTTAACATAAAACACTTCGATATCTCCCTTTTGCTGGTGGTCTCTTAAAAAGTGATGCCGGATGTCTATGTGCTTAGTGCGGCTGTGTTCAACAGGATTATTCGTCATGCGGATTGCACTCTCATTATCACATAGGAGTGGGACTTTGCTCAGATTGTAGCAAAAGTCCCGGAGGGTTTGCCTCATCCAAAGTAGTTGTGCGCAACACTATCCTGCGACAACATACTCGGCCTCAGCGGTGGATAGGGCAACGTAAGTTTGTTTCTTAGAACTCCAAGACACCAGGGACCTTCCTAAGAATTGGCATGTCCCTGATGTACTCTTCCTATCAACCTTGCATCCAGCATAATCAGAGTCTGAGTATCCAATCAAGTCAAAGGTTGACCCCTTTGGATACCAGATCCCGAAGCAAGGCGTAGCAACTAAATATCTAAGAATTCGCTTAACGGCCACAAGGTGACACTCCCTTGGATCGGATTGAAATCTAGCACACATGCATACGCTTAGCATAATATCCGGTCTACTAGCACATAAATAAAGTAGAGACCCTATCATAGACTGGTATGCCTTTTGATCAACGGACTTACCTCCTTTGTTGAGGTCGACATGTCCGTCGGTTCCCATTGGAGTCTTTGCGAGCTTGGCGTCCTTCATCCCAAACCACTTGATCAAATGTTGCGTGTACTTTGTTTGGGAGATGAAAGTGTCGTCCTTGAGTTGCTTCACTAGGAACCCAAGGAAGTAGTTCAACTCGCCCATCATTGACATCTCAAATTTTTTAGTCATCACCCTGCTAAACTCTTCACAAGACTTTTGGTTAGTAGAACCAAATATTATATCATCGACATAAATTTGGCACACAAATAAGTCACCGTCACAAGTCTTAGTAAATAAAGTTGGATCAGCTTTTCCAACCTTGAAAGCATTAGCAACTAAAAAGTCTCTAAGGCATTCATACCATGCTCTTGGGCCTTGTTTAAGTCCATAGAGCGCCTTAGAGAGCTTACACACGTGGTCGGGGTACCGTTCATCCTCAAAGCCAGGGGGGTTGCTCTACGTACACCTCCTCCTTGATTGGCCCGTTGAGGAAAGCGCTCTTCACATCCATTTTGAACAACCTGAAAGAATGATGAGCGGCATAGGCTAACAATATGCAAATAGACTCTAGCCTAGCCACAGGAGCAAAAGTCTCCTCAAAGTCCAAACCTGCGACTTGGGCATAACCTTTTGCCACAAGTTTAGCCTTGTTCCTTGTCACCACTCCGTGCTCGTCTTGTTTGTTGCGGAACACCCACTTGGTTCCCACAACGTTTTGCTTTGGACAAGGCACCAGTGTCCAAACTTCATTTCGCTTGAAGTTGTTGAGCTCTTCCTGCATGGCCAACACCCAGTCCGGATCTAGCAAGGCCTCTTCTACCCTAAAAGGCTCAATAGAAGAGACAAAAGAGTAATGCTCACAAAAATTAACAAATCTAGAGCGAGTAGTTACTCCCTTGCATATATCACCCAATATCTGGTCGACAGGATGATTCCTTTGAATCGTTGCTCGGACTTGAGTTGGAGGGGCTTGAGATGCTTCTTCCTCCATAACATGATCATCTTGTGCTCCCCCTTGATCGCACGCTTCTTGATGAACTTGTTCATCAGTTTGAGTTGGGGGATGCACCCTTGTTGATGAAGAAGGTTGATCTTGCTCCTTTTGTTCCTGTGGTCGCACATCTCCAATCTCCATGGTGCGTATAGCGGCCGTTGGAACATCTTCTTCATCTACATCATCAAGATCAACTTGCTCTCTTGGAGATCCATTAGTTTCATCAAATACAACGTCACTAGAGACTTCAACTAAACCCGATGATTTGTTGAAGACTCTATACGCCTTTGTATTTGAATCATAACCTAACAAAAACCCTTCTACAACTTTGGGAGCAAATTTAGAGTTTCTACCTTTCTTCACTAGAATATAACATTTACTCCCAAATACACGAAAGTATAACACGTTGGGTTTGTTACCGGTTAGAAGCTCATACAAAGTCTTCTTGAGGAGGCGATGAAGGTAGACCCGGTTTATGGCGTGGCAAGCCGTGTTCACATCTTCCGACCAAAACCGCTCGGGCATCTTGAACTCTCCAAGCATCGTTCTCGCCATGTCTATGAGCGTCCTGTTCTTCCTCTCTACCACACCGTTTTGCTGTAGTGTGTAGGGAGCGGATAACTCGTGCTTGATTCCTTCCTCCTCAAGGTACTCCTCCACTTGAAGGTTCTTGAACTCGGACCCGTTGTCGCTCCTTATCTTCTTCACCTTGAGCTCAAATTCATTTTGAGCTCTCCTTAGGAAGCGCTTGAGGGTCCCTTGGGTTTCAGATTTATCCTGCAAAAAGAATACCCAAGTGAAGCGGGAAAAATCATCAACTATAACGAGACCATACTTACTTCCCCTGATGCTGAGGTAGGCGACGGGTCCGAAGAGGTCCATATGTAGCAGCTCTAGGGGTCTTGATGTGGTCATCACGTTCTTGCTGTGATGAGTATTTCCCACTTGTTTACCTGCTCGACAAGCTGCACAAGGTCTATCTTTTTCGAAAGTCACATTTGTTAGACCTAACACATGTTCTCCCTTTAGAAGTTTGTGAAGGTTCTTCATCCCCACATGTGCTAGACGGCGATGCCACAGCCAGCCCATGCTAGTCTTAGCAATTAAGCATGCATCTAGACCGGCCTCTTCTTTTGCAAAATCAACTAAATAGAGTTTGCCGTCTAGTACACCCTTAAAAGCTAATGAACCATCACTCCTTCTAAAGACAGACACATCTACATTTGTAAATAAGCAATTATAGCCCATGTTACATAATTGACTAACAGACAACAAGTTATACCCGAGCGATTCAACTAAAAACACATTAGAGATGGAATGCTCAGATGAAATAGCTATTTTTCCTAGTCCTTTAACATTGCCTTGATTCCCATCACCGAATATGATTGAATCTTGGGAATCTTTGTTCTTGACGTAGGAGGTGAACATCTTCTTCTCCCCCGTCATGTGGTTTGTGCATCCGCTGTCGATAATCCAGCTTGATCCCCCGGATGCATAAACCTGCAAGGCAAATTAGGCTTGGGTTTTAGGTACCCAACTCTTGTTGGGTCCTACAAGGTTAGTTACAATAGCCTTAGGAACCCAAATGCAAGTCTTGTCTCCCTTGCATTTGGCCCCCACCTTTTTAGCAATTACTTTTTCATTTTTACATGAAAGAATAAACTTAGTATTGTAAGCATGAAAGACAGTGGTAACTCCATTATACACTTTCCTAGGCATATGATTAATAACATTTCTCCTAGGCATATGATGAATGACATTTTTCTTAGGCATATCTCTACTATGCATAAAGGAAGAACTTGAAGCAAACATGGCATTTGAATCATAAGCATTATAACTCCTATCATGATGAACATTTCTAGAAATTTCCTATCATAAATAAATGCATGATTCTTTTGAGCACTATTAGCCATAAAAGCCTTCCCTTTTTCCTTTGTGAAAGTGGGAGCCCTTTGGCTTGTTAAGTTCTTGGCTTCCCTCTTAAAGCCAAGCTCATGCTTAATTGAGGGGTGTCTACCAATAGTGTAGGCATCCCTTGCAAATTTTAGTTTGTCAAATTCATTCTTTCTAGTCTTAAGTTGGGCATTAAGACTAGCCACTTCATCATTTAATTCAGAAATCGAAATTAAGTGTTCACTACAAGCATCAACATTAAAATCCTTACACCTATTGCAAATCACAACATGTTCTACACAAGAGCTTGATTTATTAGCTATTTCTAACTTAGTATTTAAATCATCATTAATACTCTTTAAGCTATAAATAGATTCATGGCATGTAGATAATTCACATGAAAGTATTTCATTTCTTTTAACTTCTAAAGCAAGAGAATTTTGCGCACTAACAAATTTATCATGCTCTTCATATAAAAGATCCTCTTGCTTCTCTAACAATCTATTTTTCTCATTCAAAACATCAATTAATTCATTGATCTTATCAATTTTAGTTCTATCTAAACTTTTGAATAAGCTTGCATAGTCTACTTCATCATCACTAGACTCATCATCACTTCAAGAGGCATACGTAATAGTACTTCAAGTACTTACCTTCTTCTCCTTTGTCATGAGGCAGGTGTGATGCTCGTTGGGGAAGAGAGCCGATTTGTTGAAGGCTGAGGCGGCGAGTCCTTCGTTGTCGGAGTCGGACGAGGAGCAATCTGAATCCCACTCCTTTCCAAGGTGTGCCTCGCCCTTCGCCTTTTCGTAGGTCTTCTTCTTTTCCCACTTTCCGCTCTTTCCTTGTTCTTGGTCACTATCATTATCGGGACAGTTAGCAATAAAGTGACCAATCTTACCACACTTGAAGCAGGAGCGCTTTCCCTTTGTCTTGCTCTTGTTGGGATGCTCCTTGCGACCTTTGAGCGCCGTCTTGAAGCGCTTGATAATGAGGGCCATTTCATTTTCATTTAGCCCGGCCGCCTCAACTTGCGCCACTTTGCTAGGTAGCGTCTCCCTGCTACTTGTTGCTTTGAGAGCAACGGTTTGAGGCTCGTGGATTAGGCCATTCAACGCCTCATCAACATATCTTGCCTCCTTTATCATCATTCGCCCGCTTACGAACTTTCCGAGTATTTCCTCGGGCGTCATCTTGATGTACCTAGGATTCTCACGAATAGAGTTTACAAGATGAAGATCAAGGATAGTGAAGGACCTTAGCAGAAGTCGGACGACGTCGTGGTCCGTCCATCTCGTGCTCCCATAGCTCCTTATCTTGTTGACCAGGGTCTTGAGCCTATTGTACATTTGAGTTGGCTCCTCTCCCCTGATCATCGCAAACCTTCCTAGTTCGCCTTCCACCAACTCCATCTTGGTGAGCATGGTGGCGTCGTTCCCCTCATGCGAGATCTTGAGGGTGTCCCAGATCTGCTTGGCGTTATCCAAGCCGCTCACTTTATTGTACTCTTCCCTGCACAAGGATGCTAAAAGAACAGTAGTAGCTTGTGCATTTTTATGGATTTTTCATTGATAAACATGGAGTTATCCGAACTATCAAATTGCATTCCATTTTCTACTATCTCCCATATGCTTGGATGAAGAGAGAACAAGTGGCTACGCATTTTGTGACTCCAAAATCTGTAGTCCTCTCCATCGAAGTGTGGAGGTTTACCAAGTGGAATGGAAAGCAAGTGATCATTGGAATTATGCGGAATACGAGAATAATCGAAAGAAAAGTTCGAGTTAACCGTTTTCTTTTTCTCCTCGTATTCGTCGTGCTTTTGAGAAGAGGAAGATTCGTCGCTGTCGTAGTAGACAATCTTCTTGATGCGCCTCTTCTTCTTTCCATCCTTCTTCTTTTGACTTGAGCCCGAGTCAGTGGGCTTGTCGTCTTTTGGCTCATTGATGAAGGACTCCTTCTCCTTGTCGTTGATCACCATCCCCTTTCCCTTAGGATCCATCTCTTCGGGCGATTAGTCCCTTTCATGAAGAGAACGGCCCCGATACCAATTGAGAGCACCTAGAGGGGGGTGAATAGGTGATACTGTAAAAACTTAAAACTTAAAGCCACAAAACTTGATTAAGAGTTAGCACAATGAAATCAAGTGGCTAAGGAGAGCTCTTGTGAAACACAATAGACACAGTGAGAACAAGCACAAGAGACACGAGGATTTATCCCGTGGTTCGGCCAAGTATAACACTTGCCTATTCCACGTTGTGGCGTCCCAATGGACGAGAGTTGCACTCAACTCCTCTCAAGTGATCCAATGATCAACTTGAATGCCACGGTGTTCTTCTTTCTTTACTCTTTCCCGATTGCGAGGAATATCCACAACTTGGAGTCTCTCGCCCTTACAATAAGGATAAAAAATGAAAGCACTAGAGTAAGGGAGGGAAGCAACACGCACAAATCCACAACAATACGCACACACACAACCAAGACTTGAGCTCAAATGAATAACACAAGGTTCACCACTAGAACAGAGCTCAAATCACTAAGAATGTCAATCGAGTGCGCAAAGACGGAGTGTGAATGATCAAGAATGCTTAGAGTATGTTTGGTTTACTCCTCCATGCGCCTAGGGGTCCCTTTTATAGCCCCAAGATAGCTAGGAGCCGTTGAGAGCAATCCAGGAAGGCTATCCTTGCCTTCTGTCGGGTGGTGCACCGGACAGTCCGGTGCACCACCACACACTGTCCGGTGCTGATTGCTTTCCTATTCTGGCGCAGCCGACCGTTGAAGTTTTGGAGCCGTTGGCGCACCGGACACTGTCCGGTGCACACCGGACAGTCTGGTGCCCCCATCAGACTGTTGGCTCGGCCACGCGTCACGCGCGGATTGCGTGGCCGACCGTTGGCGCAGTCGACCGTTGGCTCACCGGACAGTCCGGTGCACCACCGGACTGCACCGGACTGTCCGGTGAATTATAGTCGTACATCGTTGATCGCTTCCCGAGAGCGACGACATCGCCGTGGATGGCTCACCGGACAGTCCGGTGCACCACCGGACAGTCCGGTGATTTATAGTCGTACACCGCCGTCGAATCCCGAGAGCGGACTGTTCACCGAGACTGGTCCTAGCGCACCAGACACTGTCCGGTGCACCCACCGAAGCTATCTTTGGCTGAACACTGCCTACTCTTTTCCAAATCGATTTCTCCTGTTTCTAGCACTTAGACACAATACATTAGTTTTCAAAACAATGTACTAAGTCTAGAAACATACCTTGCACCATGATTTGCACTTCTTGAGCCTTTGGCACAATTTAACACTTAAACCATTTGTGTTGGGCACTTAATCACCAAAACACTTAGAAATGGCCCAAGGGCACATTTCCCTTTCACATGGGCATCGCCGCCCTTCTTCTTGTAGTACCTCTTCTCCTTCTTCTTCCCTCTCTTGTCGTTGCCCCTGTCACTAGAAATAGGACATTTTGCTATAAAGTGACCGGGTTTACCACACTTGTAGCAAACCTTCTTGGAACGGGACTTGTAGTCTTTCCCCTTCCTTTGCTTGAGGATTTGGCGAAAGCTTTTGATGATTAAAGCCATCTCCTCATTGACGAGCTTGGAGGCGTCGATGGGGAGCCTACTTGACGTAGACTCTTCTTTCTTCTCTTCCGTCGCTTTGAATGCGACGGGTTGCACCTCGGGTGTGGAGGTGGTGTCTCGCTCGATGATTTGTTTGGAGCCTTTGATCATTATCTCAAAGCTCACAAACTTCCCTATCACTTCCTCGGGAGATATTAGTTTATATCTATGATCACCATGAATTAATTGAACTTGAGTAGGGTTAAGAAAAACGAGTGATCTAAGAATAACCTTGACCATTTCATGGTCATCCCATTTGGTGCTCCCGAGGTTGCGCACTTGGTTCACCAAGGTCTTGAGCCGATTATACATGGCTTGTGGCTCCTCCCTTGGTGAAGCATGAATCGATCGAGCTCCCCCTCGATCGTTTCCCGCTTGGTGATCTTGGTCAGCTCATCTCCTTCGTGTGCGGTCTTGAGCACGTCCCAAATCTCTTTGGCACTCTTCAACCCTTGCACCTTATTATACTCCTCTCGACTTAGAGAGGCGAGGAGTATAGTAGTGGCTTGGGAGTTGAAGTGCCGGATTTGGGCTACCTCGTCCGAGTCATAGCCTTCATCCCCCACGGATGGTTCCTGCGCTCCAAACTCAACAATGTCCCAAATACTAGCGTGGAGTGAGGTTAGATGGTGCCTCATTTTATCACTCCACATACAATAATCTTCACCGTCAAAAACTGGTGGTTTGCCTAGTGGTACGGAAAGTAAAGTAGTGCGTTTAGAAGTGTGAGGGTAGCGTAGGGGAATCTTACTAAACTTCTTGCGCTCATGGCGCTTAGAAGTGATGGACGGCGCGTCGGAGCCGGATGTGGAAGGTGATGAAGAGTCGGTCTCGTAGTATACCACCTTCTTCATTTTCTTTTTCTTCTCGCCGCTCCGATGCTGAAAGGGAAATGTGCCTTTGGGCCATTTCTAAGTATTTTGGTGATTAAGTGCCCAACACAAATGGTTTAAGTGTTAAATTGTGCCAAAGACTAAAGAAGTGCAAATCAAGGTGCAAGGTATGTTTCTAGACTTAGTACATTGTTTTGAAGACTAATGTATTGTGTCTAAGTGCTAGAAACAGGAGAAAACAATTTGGAAAAGAGTTGGCTGTGTACAGCTAAAGACAGCTTCTGTCTGGGTGCACCGGACTGTCCGGTGGTGCACCGGACAGTGTCCGATGTGCTAGGACCAGTCACGATGAACAGTCCGCTCTCAGGACTCGACGGCGGTGTACGACTATAAATCACCGGACTGTCCGGTGAGCCAACGGTTGGCCGCGCAATCCGCGCGTGACGTGTGGCCGAGCCAACGGTCTGATGGGGGCACCGGACAGTGTCCAGTGCGCCAACGGCTCCAAATCTTCAACGGTCGACTGCGTCAGTTTAGGAAGGTGATCTGCACCGGACAGTGAACAGTACCTGTCCGGTGCGCCACCCGACAGAAGGCAAGAATTGCCTTCCTGGATTGCTCTCAATGGCTCCTAGCTGCCTTGGGGCTATAAAAGGGACCCCTAGGTGCATGGAGGAGTACACCAAGCATTCTTTGATCATCTCTAAGCACCAAGACTTCATTATAGCACGTTTGATTCTTTGTGATAGCAATTTGAGCTCCTCTTGAGTTGAGAACTCCGTGTGTGAACTTAGAGCTCAAGTTGTGACTAGTGTGCGTGTTTGAGCTGTTGCTTTTGAGACTTGTGTGTGTTGCTTTTCCCTCCCTTACATCCATGCTTCTTTGTGATCATCATTTGTAAGGGCAAGAGGCTCCAAGTTGTGGAGATTCCTCGCAAACTGGATATAGTGAAAGAAAGAAACACCGTGGTATTCAAGTGGATCCTTGGATCACTTGAAAGGGGTTGAGTGCAACCCTCGTCCATTGGGACGCCACAACGTGGAGTAGGCAAGTGTTGTACTTGGCCGAACCACAGGATAACTCGCGTGTCTTTTGTGATTGCTTTTCTGTGATACTTGTGTTCACAAGAGCTCGTTATTTAGCCTACAAACACATAATCAAGTTTTGTGGCTATAAGTTTCAAGTTTTTACAGGATCACCTATTCACCCCCCCTCTAGGTGCTCTCAATTGGTATCAGAGCCATTCTCTTCAAGAAAGGGACTAATCGCCCGAAGGGATGGATCCTAAGGGAAAGGGGATGGTGGTCAACGACAACGAGAAGGAGTCCATCTTCAACGAGCCAAGGGACGACAAAGCCAATGACTCCGGCTCGAGTCAAAAGAAGAAGGATGGAAAGAAGAAGAGGCGCATCAAGAAGATTGTCTACTACGACAGCGACGAATCTTCCTCTTCTCAAAAGGACAACGAATACGAGGAGAAAAAGAAATGGTTAACTCGAACTTTTCTTTCGATTATTCTCGTATTCCGCATAATTCCAATGCTCATTTGCTTTCCATTCCACTTGGTAAACCTCCACACTTTGATGGAGAGGACTACGGATTTTGGAGTCACAAAATGCGTAGCCACTTGTTCTCTCTTCATCCAAGTATATGGGAGATAGTAGAAAATGGAATGCAATTTGATAGTTCGGATAACTCCATGTTTATCAATGAAAAATCCATAAAAATGCACAAGCTACTACTGTTCTTTTAGCATCCTTGTGCAGGGAAGAGTACAATAAGGTGAGCGGCTTGGATAACGCCAAGCAGATTTGGGACACCCTCAAGATCTCGCATGAGGGGAACGACGCCACCATGCTCACCAAGATGGAGTTGGTGGAAGGCGAACTAGGAAGGTTTGCGATGATCAGGGGAGAGGAGCCAACTCAAACGTACAATAGGCTCAAGACCCTGGTCAACAAGATAAGGAGCTATGGGAGCACGAGATGGACGGACTACGACGTCGTCCGACTTATGCTAAGGTCCTTCACTGTCCTTGATCCTCATCTTGTAAACTCTATTCGTGAGAATCCTAGGTACATCAAGATGACGCCCGAGGAAATACTCGAAAAGTTCATAAGCGGGCGAATGATGATCAAGGAGGCAAGATATGTTGATGAGGCGTTAAATGGCCCAATGCCGATCCACGAGCCTCAAACCGTTGCTCTCAAAGCAACAAGTAGTAGGGAGACGCTACCTAGCAAAGTGGCGCAAGTTGAGGCGGCCAGGCTAAATGAGAATGAAATGGCCCTCATCATCAAGCGCTTCAAGACGACGCTCAAAGGTCGCAAGGAGCATCCCAACAAGAGCAAGACGAAGGGAAAGCGCTCCTGCTTCAAGTGTGGTAAGATTGGTCACTTTATTACTAACTGTCCCGACAATGATAGTGACCAGGAACAAGGAAAGAATGGGAAGAGAGAGAACAAGAAGGTTTACAAGAAGGCTAAGGGCGAGGCACACCTTGGAAAAGAATGGGACTCAGATTGTTCTTCGTCCGACTCCAACGACGAAGGACTCACCGCCACAGCCTTCAACAAATCGTCTCTCTTCCCCAACGAGCATCACACCTGCCTCATGGCAAAGGAAAAGAAGGTAAGTACTCGAAGTACTGTTACGTATGCTTCTTCAAGTGATGATGAGTCTAGTGATGATGAAGTAGACTACGCAAGCTTATTCAAAGGTTTAGATAGAACTAAAATCGATAAGATCAATGAATTAATTGATGCTTTGAATGAGAAAAATAGATTGTTAGAGAAGCAAGAGGATCTTTTATATGAAGAGCATGATAAATTTGTTAGTGCGCAAAATTCTCTTGCTTTAGAAGTTAAAAGAAATGAAATGCTTTCATGTGAATTATCTACATGCCATGAATCTATTTCTACCTTAAAGAGTATTAATGATGATTTAAATACTAAGTTAGAAATAGCTAATAAATCAAGCTCTTGTGTAGAACATGTTGTGATTTGCAATAGGTGTAAGGATTTTAATGTTGATGCTTGTAGTGAACACTTAATTTCCATCTCAAAATTAAATGGTGAAGTGGCTAGTCTTAATGCCCAACTTAAGACTATCAAAAATGATTTTGATAAACTAAAATTTGCAAGGGATGCCTACACCATCGGTAGACACCCCTCAATTAAGGACGGGCTTGGCTTCAAGAGAGAAGCCAAGAACTTAACAAGCCAAAGAGCTCCCATTTTCAACAAGGAAAAGGGGAAGGCTCCTATGGCTAATAGTAGTCAAAAGAATCATGCATTTATTTATGATAGAAAATATTCTAGAAATGCTTATCATAATAGGAGTTGTGATGCTTATGATTCACATGCCATAACTGCTTCAAGTTCTTCCTTTGTGCATGGTAGAGATTTGCCCAGGAAAAGTGTTATTCACCATATGCCTAGGAGAAATTTTGTTCATCTGCCTAGGAAAATGCATAACGAAAATACTACTATTATTCATGCCTGCAACACTGATTTTGTACTTCAATGTAAAAATAAGAAAGTGGTTGCTAGGAAATTAGGGGCAAAATGCAAAGAAGATAAAACTTGCATTTGGGTCCCTAAGGATATTATTACTAACCTTGTAGGACCCAACAAGAGTTGGGTACCTAAAACCCAAGCCTAAATTGCCTTGCAGGTTTATGCATCCGGGGGCTCAAGCTGGATTATCGACAGCGGATGCACAAACCATATGACGGGGGAGAAGGAAATGTTCACCTCCTACGTCAAGAACAAAGATTCCCAAGATTCAATCATATTCGGTAACGGGAATCAAGGCAAGGTTAAAGGACTAGGAAAAATAGCTATTTCATCCGAGCATTCCATCTCTAATGTGTTTTTAGTTGAATCGCTCGGGTATAACTTGTTGTCCGTTAGTCAACTTTGTAATATGGGTTATAATTGCTTATTTACTAATGTAGATGTGTCTGTCTTTAGAAGGAGTGATGGTTCATTAGCTTTGAAGGGTGTACTAGACGGCAAACTCTATTTAGTTGATTTTGCAAAGGAAGAGGCCGGTCTAGATGCATGCTTAATTGCTAAGACTAGCATGGGCTGGTTGTGGCATCGTCGTCTAGCACATGTGGGGATGAATAACCTTCACAAACTTCTAAAGGGAGAACATGTGTTAGGTCTAACAAATGTAACTTTTGAAAAAGATAGACCTTGTGCAGCTTGTCAAGCAGGTAAACAAGTGGGAAATGCTCATCACAGCAAGAACATGATGACCACATCAAGACCCCTGGAGCTGCTGCATATGGACCTCTTCGGACCCGTCGCCTACCTCAGCATCGGGGGAAGTAAGTATGGTCTTGTTATAGTTGATGATTTTTCCCGCTTCACTTGGGTATTCTTCTTGCAGGATAAAACAGAAACCCAAGGGACCCTTAAACGCTTCCTAAGGAGAGCTCAAAATGAATTTGAGCTCAAGGTGAAGAAGATAAGGAGCGACAACGGGTCCGAGTTCAAGAACCTTCAAGTGGAGGAATACCTTGAGGAGGAAGGAATCAAGCACGAGTTCTCCGCTCCCTACACACCATAGCAAAACGGTGTGGTAGAGAGGAAGAACAGGACGCTCATAGACATGGCGAGGACAATGCTTGGAGAGTTCAAGACGCCCGAGCGGTTTTGGTCGGAAGCCGTGAACACGGCTTGCCACGCCATAAACCGAGTCTACCTTCATCACCTCCGGAAGAAGACATCGTACGAACTTCTAACCGGTAACAAACCCAACGTGTCATACTTTCGTGTATTTGGGAGTAAATGTTATATTCTAGTGAAGAAAGGTAGAAATTCTAAATTTGCTCCCAAAGTTGTAGAAGGGTTTTTGTTAGGTTATGATTCAAATACAAAGGCGTATAGAGTCTTCAACAAATCATCGGGTTTAGTTGAAGTCTCTAGCGACGTTGTATTTGATGAGACTAATGGCTCTCCAAGAGAGCAAGTTGATCTTGATGATGTAGATGAAGAAGATGTTCCAACGACCGCAATACACACCATGGCGATTGGAGATGTGCGACCACATGAACAAAAGGAGCAAGATCAACCTTCTTCCTCAACAACAGTGCATCCCCCAACTCAAAATGATGAACAGGTTCATCAAGAGGCATCTGATCAAGGGGGAGCACAAGATGATCATGTTATGGAGAAAGAAGCACCTCAAGCCCCTCCAACTCAAGTCCGAGCGACGATTCAAAGAAATCATCCCGTCGACCAGATTTTGGGTGATATAAGCAAGGGAGTAACTATCTGCTCTAGATTAGTTAACTTTTGTGAGCATTACTCTTTTGTCTCTTCTATTGAGCCTTTCAGGGTAGAAGAGGCCTTGCTAGATCCGGACTGGGTGTTGGCCATGCAGGAAGAGCTCAATAACTTCAAGCGAAATGAAGTTTGGACCCTGGTGCCACGTCCAAAGCAAAACATTGTGGGAACCAAGTGGGTGTTCCGCAACAAACAAGACGAGCACAGACTGGTGACAAGGAACAAGGCTAGACTTGTGGCAAAAGTTTATGCCCAAGTCGCAGGTTTGGACTTTGAGGAGACTTTTGCTCCTGTGGCTAGGCTAGAGTCTATTCGGATATTGTTAGCCTATGCCGCTCACCATTCTTTCAGGTTGTTCCAAATGGATGTGAAGAGCGCTTTCCTCAATGGGCCAATCAAGGAGGAGGTGTACGTAGAGCAACCCCCTGGCTTTGAGGATGAACGGTACCCCGACCACGTGTGTAAGCTCTCTAAGGCGCTCTATGGACTTAAGCAAGCCCTAAGAGCATGGTATGAATGCCTTAGAGATTTTCTAATTGCTAATGCTTTCAAGGTTGGGAAAGCCGATCCAACTTTATTCACTAAGACTTGTGATGGTGACTTATTTGTATGCCAAATTTATGTCGATGACATAATATTTGGTTCCACTAACCAAAAGTCTTGTGAAGAGTTTAGCAGGGTTATGACTCAAAAATTTGAGATGTCGATGATGGGCGAGTTGAACTACTTCCTTGGGTTCCAAGTGAAGCAACTCAAGGACGGCACTTTCATCTCCCAAACGAAGTACACGCAAGATTTGATCAAGCAGTTTGGGATGAAGGACGCCAAGCCCGCAAAGACTCCAATGGGAACCGATGGACATGTCGACCTCAACAAAGGAGGTAAGTCCGTTGATCAAAAGGCATACCGGTCTATGATAGGGTCTTTACTTTATTTATGTGCTAGTAGACCGGATATTATGCTAAGCGTATGCATGTGTGCTAGATTTCAATCCGATCCAAGGGAGTGTCACCTTGTGGCCGTTAAGAGAATCCTTAGATATTTAGTTGCTACGCCTTGCTTCGGGATCTGGTATCCAAAAGGGGTCTACCTTTGACTTGATTGGATACTCAGACTCCGATTATGTTGGATGCAAGGTTGATAGGAAGAGTACATCAGGGACGTGTCAATTCTTAGGAAGGTCCCTGGTGTCTTGGAGTTCTAAGAAACAAACTTCTGTTGCCCTATCCACCGCTGAGGCCGAGTATGTTGCCATAGGACAGTGTTGCGCGCAACTACTTTGGATGAGGCAAACCCTCAGGGACTTTGGCTACAATCTGAGCAAAGTCCCACTCCTATGTGACAATGAGAGTGCAATCCGCATGACGGATAATCCTGTTGAACACAGCCGCACTAAGCACATAGACATCCGGCATCACTTTTTAAGAGACCACCAGCAAAAGGGAGATATCGAAGTGTTTTATGTTAACACCGAGAACCAGCTAGCCGATATCTTTACCAAGCCTCTAGATGAGTCAACCTTTTGCAGGATGCGTAGTGAGCTAAATGTCTTAGATTCGCGGAACTTGGATTGATTTATAGCATACATGTGTTCTATGCCTTTGATCATGTTTCTTTATGCATTTTGTTGCTTAATTATGGTGATCAAGTTGTACAAAGCAATCCCCGGACCTCAAAAGTCCCTGTGTGAGTGATGCACATATTTAGGGGGAGATGTGCTACAACTTGATCCTTTGAGACTAACCATGTGCTTGAGTTTTCTTAAATTAGTCTCAAAGGTGTATTGAAAGGGAAGGGTGGACTTGGACCATAAAAGACTTCCACTGCACTCCGATGAGAGGGTAACTTACTCCAAGTTCATCTCCATGTCTCTTCTTGCCTTTTGCTCTTAATTGACAATTTTGGTGAGGCAATGAGGTTAACAGGGCCAAAAATGATCCCGTTTTGGTGCTTGATGCCAAAGGGGGAGAAATTAAGGCTAAAGCAAATGGATCAGCTACCACTTGAGAATTTTGAAAATAGTAGAGTTAGAACTTTTGTTTTGTCAAAATACTCTAAGTGTCTCTTTTTGTCAAAAGTTGGTCTCTTGTGGGAGAATGTTTGATTATGGGAAAAAGGAGGATGACACGGTGATTTGTTTTACTGAGGTTCGGTTCTTGCAAACCTACTCCTCGTTGAGGTGGTCACAAAGACCGGGTCTCTTTCAACCCTTTCCCTCTCTCAAACGGTCACTTAGACCGAGTGAGCTTCTCTTCTCAACCAATTGGGACACTAAGTCCCCACAAGGACCACCACACAATTGGTGTCTCTTGCTTTGATTACAAAGAACTTAGGAACAAGAAATGGGGAAGAAGAAAAGCGATCCAAGCGCAAGAGCTCAAAAGAACACGACAAAACTCTCTCTTCTAGTCACTATTGCTTTCAGTGGAATTGGGACTTGGAGAGATTTTGATTCACTCTATTTGTGTCTTGTATTGAATGCACTAGCTCTTGTATTGAATGTGTTGACTGAAAACTTGGATGCCTTGAAGTGTGGTGGTTGGGGGGTATTTATAGCCCCAACCACCAAAGTGGCCGTTGGGGAAGGCTTCTGTCGACGGGCGCACCGGACAGTCCGGTGCGCCAGCCACGTCACCCAACCGTTAGGGTTCGACCATTGGAGCTCTGACAAGTGGGGCCACCGAACAGTTCGGTGGTGCACCGGACATTCACTGTTCACTGTCCGGTGCGCCATCTGCGCCTACTCTGACTTCTGCGCGCCCAGTCCGCTCACTGTAGCTCACTGTTCACCTTTTGCAGACGACCGTTGGCGCTGTAGCCGTTACTCCGCATGGCACACCGGACAGCCCAGTGAATTATAGCGGAGAGGCAATCCCAGAAACCCGAAGGTGGCAAGTTCGGAGTTGATCTCCCTGGTGCATCGGACACTGTCCGGTGGTGCACCGAAGGTGCGCCAGACCAGGGCAGCCTTCGGTTGTCTTTTGCTCTTTTTATTTGAACCCTTTCTTGGACTTTTTATTGGTTTGTGTTGAACCTTTGGCACCTGTAGAACTTATAATCTAGAGCAAATTAGTTAGTCCAATTTTTTGTGTTGGACAATTCAATAACCAAAATCATTTAGAAAAAGGTTTGACCTTATTTCCCTTTCACTCACAATACCCAATAACGAAGCTCAAGTCGTGACCTCTATGCGGCCGACTGAGGAGACTAAGAGGATCAACCTGGGATTCGCCGATGAGCGCAAGACTGCCATCATCAGTTCTAGCCTCGACGACAAATAGGAAAGTGCGCTCGTCCGGTTCCTGCAAGATAACCGGGACGTATTCGCATGACAACCTGCGGATATGCCGGGAGTCCCGAGAGAAATGGCCGAGCACAAATTGAAGGTCTATCCTCAAGCAAGGCCGATTCGACAGAAGCTGCGTCGTTCACACCTAATAAAAGAGAAGCTATTCGCGCCGAGTTAGCCCGCTTAGTGTCTGCAGGGTTCATTAGGGAGGTGCTGCATCCCGAGTGGCTAGCGAATCCTGTTCTTGTACTAAATAAAATAGTGGATTGACGCATGTGCGTCGACTATACCGATCTCAACAAACATTGTCCGAAGGATCCCTTTGGGCTCCCTAGAATAGATCAGATAGTCGACTCATCTGCTGGTTGTTCTATGCTGTCCTTCGTAGATTGATATTCTAGATACTATCAGATCAGCCTGGCAAAAGAAGATGAGGAGAAGATTGCTTTCATCACCCCATTTGGAGCTTTCTGCTATACCTCCATGTCGTTCGGCCTTAAGAACGCGAGAGCAACTTACTAGAGAGCCATCCAAACATGCTTAGTCGATCACTGGGGCAAGCGGGTGGAAGCCTACGTCGATGATGTGGTAATCAAAACAGAAAATTTAGAAAACTTCATCAAAGATTTGCAACTGGTCTTCAACAGCTGAGGCGCTACGGTGGAAGCTTAACCCAGAAAAGTGTGTCTTCGGAGTACCAGCAGGAAAGTTACTCGGATTCATTGTTAGCCACCGAGGAATCGAAGTTAATCTAGAAAAGATCGAGGCCATCATGAGAATAGAAGCGCCACGATCACAAAAAAGGTGCATAGGCTTACTGGATGCATGGCAACCCTGAGCAGGTTCATATCAAGGCTAGGAGAGAAAGGCATGCCATTCTACAAATTGCTCAAAAAGGTAGACAAGTTTCAGTGGACCATGGAGGCACAGGAAGCTCTAGAGGCACTAAAGAATTCTTGACCAGACCACCAGTGCTCAAACCGCCACACCAAGCTTCGCCGAGTTAGTTGGCGGAAGATCTGCTGTTATACATCTCCTGCACGACTCACGTGGTAAGCACCATGTTAGTAGTCGAGCGAGTGGAGGAAGGACATGCATACCCGGTGCAACATCCAGTCTACTTCATTAGTGAAGTCCTCGGGCCCTCAAAGATAAAGTATCCTCAAGTCTATAAGCTGATGTACGCGATACTCCTAACCGCTCGCAAGCTCCGTCACTACTTTGACAACCACAAAGTCATATTAGTCACAGGATTTCCAATAGGAGACATTCTCCACAACAAAGAATCTATTGGAAGGATAGCCAAGTGGGCGTGCGAGCTGGGAGCTCACTACATAGAGTTTCGCCCCCCCGCACGGCAACAAAGACTTAGGCGCTGGTTGACTTCGTATCAGAGTGGACTGAGCACCAGGTCCTGGACAGCCTAGAAGTTACTGAGGTGTGGAGAATGTACTTTGATGGCTCGTTGAAGCTGCTAGGAGTGGGTGCAAGGATTCTCTTTATTACTCCTGGAGGTGAGCAACTCAAGTACGCACTCCAGCTACTATTTCCATCGTCAAATAATGCGGCAGAGTATGAAGCACTGATTCACGGGCTAAGCATCGTCGTATCACTCGACATCAAGAAACTGATGGTATATGGTGACTCGCTAGTGATCATAAGCCAGATAAACAAAGACTGGGACTGCTCGACTCACAACCCTTTTTCTCTTCTATCCCCCGGCTTCTTCGTCAAGCCTTTCATAGTCAGGGTACTCGAAGCCTAGGGCATCCATCACCCGATTTAGTCTCTGCTTCTCCCGTGTGTCGAAGGCGTCTGTCATTAATTGATCTTCCTTCTTTGTATATTTTCCAAGAATTTCATTACACATCTTCTCTATCAGCTCCAACCATTCGGCGCACGACTTGCCAAAACTTTTTGAAATTTGAAGCGGTACGGAATCCGTACAAGTTCATATTTATTCCCTTATTTTTTCTTCGACATTCCCCACCCACCAGACATCGGAAAAGTTCTATTGGCCAAGTATTCTTGCGCTAAATCCCGAGTGCTAATATGCTCTGCAACACCCTAAATTCCACCTCGGTTAATTGGCAGGGAGAGCCGAGCTGCATATTGCACAGAGGTCGTGTCATGCCAAAGCTCAGTCTCAAGGGACTCATCACCATACTCATAAGCTTCTCCCTCTTCTTCTCGTCAGCTTTCACGTAAAACCATTCATTCGTCCAGCCAGTCGGACACTTAGTGCGATAACCAATCACATGAGCCTTGGTATCCTTTCGGTATGCAAAGTTGTAGCATCCAAAGTTCTTGTGTAGCCCGTCATCTTTAGCTTTTGTCTGATAGTGGACTTCGTGCACCCGATAAAACCCTTCAGTGTTGGCACATTTCCCTTGGCTTCAGAGAGCCCATATGTACACACTAAGTCTAACTATGGCATTGGGGGTGAGTTGATGAAGGTAAATCTCAAACTTCTTTAGAACCTCACCAATCATCTCGTATAGGGGAGACCGAAGTCCTGCTCTGAAGAAGCTTTTGAAGACTACGACTTCATCATCTTTTGGTTCTGGAATCACCTCTTCCCCAGCAAACTAAACTATTTCGTCATCATTCTCTCCAAAATATCCTAATTTTTTCATTAAAACCAGATCTTCTGCTTTAACTATGGATTTCCCGAACTCAATATGGATGGGTTTGCACAGACTTAAAATGCCATCATCATCTTCGTTTTCACTGTGAGCTTCGGTGACGGTTGGTTTAGCTTCGGCATCAACAACATCCTCTGTTGGAACTGGTTCTTTTTCTTCTTGTACAATCAACCCAGAACGCCTCATCATTTCTGAGATGGGGGCTGTCTCAGAAGCCCCAGCCTCTTCTCCTTCACGTGCTACTATAGCAGTGGACCGCACTCTAGCCATTTCAGTTGTCAGTTTTAACAAACGAAGCTACACTTAAACGACTTAACATTTGTCTGATGCTTATACAACAAGTTCACATAAAGAAGGAAGCTTCAACTTCGGTAAAAAATTCAGCAGCACAACGACATAGAAGCAATTAATATTGTGGTAACTTCTCACCAACTCATATGTTTATATAGCCTCGTAGGTGAAGAAGAAGAACCGCCGAGACGCGCTCACTAGCTGATCGGTGGACCTGTAAGCGTCGTATGGTTTATATTTGTTTTTTAATAACAAGATCAGGGAAGGTGTTTTCGGACCTTCAGCATCCAGAAGCCTTCGTGTTTTTTGCGGATCGAGCTCGTTATGGAAAAATGATCTAGCACCGCGAAGGGCTATTGTTGGGGGTCTTCTTCTCCGTCGAAGGTCCTCAAGACAAAGATATCGTTTGTAAGGTGATGTTAAGGATATTCTTCCCCACCGAAGGTCCTCGAGATGAAGACATTGTCTGAAAGCGATAACAACAAATGCCGAAGGTACAGCCGAAGGATGACAGCTTCAGCTCAAGATGGCGACGAAGGTCAAGCATGATGCCGAGCCGAAGACTAGTTAATCCCTGATGATTTATGTTATGATTATGAGTACATGATAAGGTCATAAATTTATTTTTACCCGGGCTGTGTCTCGTGCCTATAAATAGGTGAACAATACCCCCATACTGTTCACGCTGAATTGTACTGGCTCTCGCGTCATCATCTTTGATCAAGCCGAAGGTATCAATGTAATGTAAATTCTGTTAATATTCATGAATCTATACTACTTATTAAGAAGATAAGAGTAGTCTGTCGTTCTGCCCTCCCCCGTTCCGCGCGCAGAAAAAAAAATCAAACTATGGCTGCCTAGGGATCGAACCTTGGATCTATTGAGCAGAATGTCTAACCTTTCACCCTCTAACCAACATGACTCATGTTGAATTGTGTACAACTTCAACTAAGACGTTTTTTGTGTTTAACCCACCGTCCACTCTGTATGCTCACTGAGTCTAGAAAAACATTTATAGCTTGGCCCCTGATCTTTCTGGAATTTGGGACACAGTCCAGGAAATAAAGAAAATAGGGAAAAGGAGTTTAGAAATTGATTTTTAGTTTAAAAATAATTGCAGAAAACCATTTAATTCATGAAAATTTCATATTAAATCCAAACGAGTTCATTCCAATTTCTATAATTCTATAATAATATTTTTATCACATAATACCTATGTTTTGTCATGAAAACAACAATAAAATTGATTTCCTAATTAATCCTATATCAAATACATAGAAACTTTGGAAATTCGTAACTTCCCCATTTTAATTCCAAATTAAATCGTTCCAGTTGTGTTAGTCTCGTATGAATATTTACTACGCAGTAACAACATTGATTATACCATGTTTCATACTTTTATAATTAGATATTTATTTATCCTATGTTAATTGGGTTAATCTATGTCTATTGGATTAATTTATTTAATATATTAATATAGTATTCTAACTTTATGGTTATACGATGTTTGACCATTAGTCTTGCAAACACACACTTACCTTTTTGTTTAAGCAAAAGCGTATGGTGGTACGTGTCCGATGACTAACGATGTACGAGAGAATTTCTTCTGGTATGTGTGAAACGTGCTCTCCAATAATGAGACCATACAAATCGTGATATATATCAAAGTCTGCATGATACTGATGGTTGCAATGTAGTGGTGAAACAGATAGATTATAAATAACAAAATTTATGTATGGCCAGAATCACAAATTGATTATGAAACATTTTCTCATAACGGTATAACACATATTTTGTATATAAGTTATCGTAGTATACTGGTATTATATATTCCCGTTGCAACGCACGGGCATTCAGCTATCATGTATAGAAGTCTGCACGGTACTGTTGGTTGCAATGTAGTGATGAAATAGTTAGATTGAAATAATAAAATTTATGTATGGCTAGGATCACAAATTAATTACGAAACATTTTCACATAACAGTATAACACACATTTGTTCATAAGTTATCATGATATTAAATGTTTCCGTTGCAACGCACGGGCACCCACCTATATGTGTTTATGTCTACATCTATGATAGGAAACACATCTACTACATCTCTCTCCAAGCTCACTTGCTACCATTGCACAATGCGTAGTAGTAGATAAGTATCACCGATATTCTTGAATTATATTTTTGGATGGAGGTAATATTATTTAAAGAAGAGCTTTGCATGCTATTTCTTTTGTTTGAATAATGCATTATACTTAAATTCCCTTTTTTGCATGTGTGAAATTTTTTCTTTGTAATATTTTTTTCCATGGATCAGACTTGTGAGTCATTTTCATAAACCAACGCCAGACATGAATCCATGTTTCCTACTTCAAACCCCAAACAAACTCCATGAGCAGGAGGCACTCGCGTTGTCGTCGCTCATCGATGACGAGAATAAGCTTGGCGACTGTCAGTTCGACCTCTAAAAGCAGTCTTACGTGGTCGCATGCGCCGCTGTGTACGACAAGCTCCCACGAAGCCGCCGCTTGGACGCGGTCCAGAGCAGCTGCACCACGCTGTCCATCGTTAAGCAGGGGGCCTCATGGTTGTCGCCAACGTCGACGACTCTCATGTTGTTCTGGACACCGCATTCGACGACGACGCCATCACGCCGTCCAGCTCATCGTCCACCTGAAGCCCAACCTGCCACGTAAGTCGCTACTGACCGAACATGAATTCTTGTGCGCTGGGACGATGGACGTTGCTGACGTTGTGTGAGTGTCCTCGAACATGATGTATGTAGTGGAATAGCGCATCCGGTGGTGCAACGGCCAGGGGTACTACCTCGCTGATGAGCCCGGGGTGCACTTCGTTTGGCAGCCCAACCAAGAGTCATCGGTACTCGTCATGTCGCGTGCGTTCGACGACTACTATATCGAGGATTGTGGCGTCATCTTGGCGCCGGAGGTGACACAGAGGAGGATCGACAACAGTGACCAGTTCGTCATCCTCGTCACCGTCAGGGTAGCTTTTGTGCCGGCCTGCCTTTAATTCTCTTCGCAAACACATACACACTTACCTTTTTGTTTAAGCAAGAGCATATAGTGGTGCGTGTCTGATGACTAACGATGTACGAGGGAATTTTTCCGGCATGTGTGGAACGTGCTCTCCAATGATGAGATCATATAAATCGTGGCATATATCGAAGTCTGCATGATACTGATGGTTGCAATGTAGCGGTGAAATAACTAGATTAAAATAACAAAATTTATGTATGGCTAGGATCACAAATTGATTATGAAACATTTTCTCATAACAATATAACACATATTTTGTATATAAGTTATCGTAGTATACTGGTATTATATATTCCCGTTGCAACGCGCGGGCATCCAGCTAGTGTATATATTATGAAATAGATACATGAATGAATAAGACGATGAATATGAAACATGTTATTTCTATGGATTATTATTCTTGTAAATGGTGAAGGTGTCTCCTTCATGACCTTCCCGAAAGGAGATAATGATTCGGAGGACTAAGGTCCTTAATCTTTAATAATTGTGTTGCCTTGTTCTTTGTCCACAACATTTGAGAACAAGTGACCAACAACAGGCACTATAGTCAACTTCTCTTTCAGCGCTTCAAAGGCCTCTTGACACTTCTAGGTCTACTTAAATTCAATTTTATTTGCTAGCAAGGCTACCATAGGTCTCACAATCTTTGAAAAACCTTCGATGAAATGCCGGTAGTATCCGGCCATTCAATGAAACTCTTGATTCCACGAACATCCTTTGGTGCTTTCTAGTTTAGAATATCTGCTACCTTCTTTGGATCCACAACTAACCCATCTCTGTTTATGATGTGATCCAATAACAAGATTTCATGAATCCAGAACTCACACTTACTCAGCTTGGCATATAACTGGCGCTCTTGTAGCCTTTGCAATACCATCTTTAAATGATTCACATGCTCCTCCTTGCTCTGAGAGTATATGGGAATATCATCGATGAACACCACCACAAACTTGTCCAGGTAATCCATGAACACGCTATTCATCAGATACATGAAGAAAGGTCGCGCATTTGTTAGACCAAAAGAGTTCACTATGAATTCATACAACCCATACTTGGTGGTAAATGATGTCTTCGGTACATCGGAAGGTCGGATTCTGAGCTGATGTTAACCTGACCTCAGATCTTTCTTTGAGAACACACTAGCTTCTCTCAGCTGGTCGAACAGATCTTCTGTTCTGGTAGGGGGTACTTGTTCTCGATGGTGACCTCATTCAAGGCTTTGTAATCTATGTGCATCCTCTTAGTATCATCCATCTTCTCTACATACAGCACTGGAACGGCCCAAGGTGAGTTGCTTGGTCTAATGTAGCCCTTCTCCAACAACTCTTCTATATGCTTCTTGAGTTCCACTAGTTCTAGTCTGGACACTCTATAGGCTCTTTTAGAAATAGGGCGGTGCCTGGGATAAGCTCTATGGCAAACTCAACTTTTCTCTCAGGTGGCATGCCCAGTAGCTTCTCGGGGAACACATCTAGGAATTCTGATACTACTCTAAAGACTTTAAGCGAATTGGCTTCCTTACTATCAATATATATGTGGTGATAGCTTCCCTTCATTGGTTCAGACAAGATCAACTTCACCACTACTTCTTCTCTCGATGAGGACACCAACCCCACAGTACTATTATCACAGCTAAGGCCTACTTGATACTTCGTCAATCAATTCATCCCTATAATGACATCTATGTCTACGCCCTAGGTACCCATTACTACCAGATTGGCGGGGAACTCTATCCCCCTTATTCCGACTCTTGATTTTAGACATAATTTATCTGTTTTGATCCTCCCACCAACTGAACTTACCCTCGTAGGCAGGAACATTGGTGTTACTCGTATGCTGTGTGTTTCTACCCATGATGCAGTCACAAAAGAATGTGTGGCTCCAGTATCAAACAACACATTTACATGATGAGATTCGACTGAGAACGTACCTATTGCCACTCCTAGGGTATCCCTAACTATATTAGCCTCCAAGTGGTTCAACTTTCCATATTGGATATGTGGCTGGTCGCGATTACCCGCTCCCTGTTGTGGTGCATTCTGCCTTGCTGGGGCATTCGGAGCTGACTGTTGAGCCATCTTCTTCGGGCATTGCATCGCCCAATGGACCTGCTCTCCACAATGGAAGCATCTTCTGCCTCCTCCTTGCACTAGGGTTGCCTGGTTGTTCTGATTAGCTGCTGGGGCAGGAAGGCGAGGTGCCTGATTACTCTGCCTCTGGTACTGATTTCCTCCTAGGTGACTTTTCTGATGGTACTACTGTGGCTGCTAATACTGCCTCTGAGTCTGCTGCTGTTGTTCTGCTGCTGATATCCCATCGAGTGGTCATGCTTGTACTACTGAGATGAACTGCCTGAGAAATGGGGGTGACTATTGCTCCCGGACTAGGGTCCACTCATATTACGCTTCCGGTCTTCCATCTCCTTACGCTTTCTTTCAGTCACGATTGCTCTGTTAATCAGATGTTGGAAGGTGGAGAAGGTGTGATTCATCAGCTGGTAATGCAGAGGATCAACCAAACCTCGCATGAACCGGTACTGCCTTTTTTGCGTCGGTGTTGACATCTTCGGTTGCATAGCGAGGAAACTACAAAAATTTGTTCCTGTACTCACTGACGGACATGGATCCCTACATCAGTGCCAGAAACTAAAAGTCGCCTAGAGGGGGGTGAATAGGCGGAATCTAAAAATTATAAACTTAAGCACACACTACAAGCCGGGGTTAACGTTAAAAATGAATCCGAGTTCGAAAGAGAGGGGACCACAAATCAACCAAGAAATTAAGCGGGTGAACACAGTGATTTGTTTTACCGAGGTTCGGTTCTAAAGAACCTAGTCCTCGTTGAGGTGGTCACAAATACCGGGTCTCTTTCAACCCTTTCCCTCTCTCAAACGGTCACCTAGACCGAGTGAGCTTTCTCCTTAATCCAACTGGTCACTTAGACCCGACCACCACACACTTGGTGTCTCTTGCTTTGATTACAAGTCACTTGAGAACAAGAATGAGGAAGGAAGAAAGCGATCCAAGTAACAAGAGCGCAAAGAACACAAACAAACTCTCTCTCAAGTCACTAGGTGAGTGGAATGTATTTTGGACTTGGAGAGGCTTTGATTCTATTGAAAATGTGTCTTGGAGTGAATGCACTAGCTCTTGTATTGAATGTGAAGTGCTGGAGACTTGGATACTTGCAGTGGTGGTGGTTGGGAGGTATTTATAGCCTCAACCATCAAACAACTGTTAGGGGTGGCTGCTGTCGATGGGCGCACCGGACAGTCCTGTGCGCCAGCCACATCACCCAACCGTTAGGGTTCGAGAGCTGTCGATCATTGGAGGCTTTGTCCTCTAGTGGCACCGGACAGTCCGGTGCCGCACCGGACAGTCCGGTGCCGCACCGGACAGGCACTGTTCACTGTCCGGTGCGCCTCTGACTTATGCGCTCTGACTCTATGCGCACTGTTCTTCATTGTAGCGATGTCAGGCACCGTTGCGCTGGATAGCCGTTACTCCGCTGGTGCACCGGACAGTCCGGTGGCCCACCGGACAGTCCGGTAAATTATAGCGAAGCGCGGTGGCGAAAACCCGAGAGTGGCTGGTTTGGGATTGTACGGTCCTGGTGCACCAGACATAGTCCGGTGGCACACCGGACAGTCCGGTGCGCCAGACCAGGGCACACTTGGTTCCCTGCCCCTTTGTAATTGAACCCTATCTTTAATCTTTTATTGGTTTGTGTTGAACCTTTATGCACCTTTAGATCATATACTCTAGAGAAAACTAGTTAGTCCATTATTTGTATTGGGCATTCAACCACCAAAATTAATACTGGGAAAAGGTTAACCCTATTTCCCTTTCAATCTCCCCCTTTTTGGTGATTGATGCCAACACAAACCAAAGCAAATATATAAGTGCAGATATGAACTAGTTTGCATAAGGTAAGTGCATAGGTTACTTGAAATTAAACCAATTTTTAGTTTCACTAGATATGCATGGATTGTTTTCTTTTATTTAACATTTTGGACCACGCTTGCACCACTTGTTTTGTTTTTGCAAATTCCTTTTGAAAATCTTTTCAAGATCTTTTTGCAAATAGTCAAAGGTATATGAGTAAGATTGCAAGAAGCATTTCAAGATTTGAAATTTCTCCCCCTGTTTCAAATGCTTTTCCTTGACTAAATAAAATTCCCCTGAATGAAATTTTCCTCTTAGTTTTCAAGAGGGTTTTACCATTTTTTGAAAATACTAAACAATTGAAAACTATTTGAAAAACATAGTTAGATACCAATTTGAACAACTTTCGAAATAAAGTTTTAAAATGGTGGTGGTACGGTCCTTTTGCTTTGGGCTAATACTTTCTCCCCCTTTGGCATTAATCGCCAAAAACGGAGACTTTGAGAGTCCTATTTATTTTCTCCCCTGTTGGTACAAGTAAATATGAGTGAAAATATTATACCAATCGAAGAGTGATGTGGAGTGACGACGAAGGATGAATGATACCGGTAGAGTGGAGTGGAAGCCTTGTCTTCGTCGAGTATTCCATTTCCCTTTCAATCTACGACTTAGTGTGCAATGTTTAGCTATGTGTGCAATGTTTCAATCAAAGTTTCGAGAATCAAGTATATTTAGCTCATTCCTAAGTTTACTAAAGGTTTTCTCATCTAATGGCTTGGTGAAGATATCAGCTAATTGTTCTTTGATGCTAACATAAGCAATCTCGATATCCCCCCTTTGTTGGTGATCCCTTAGAAAGTGATACCGAATGTCTATGTGCTTAGTGCGTCTGTGTTCAACGGGATTATCCGCCATGCGGATTGCACTCTCATTGTCGCATAGGAGAGGGACTTTGGTCAATTTGTAGCCATAGTCCCTGAGGGTTTGCCTCATCCAAAGTAATTGCGCACAGCAATGGCCTGCGGCGATGTACTCTGATTCGACGGTGGAAAGAGCTACTGAGTTTTGTTTGTTTGAAGCCCAAGACACCAGGGATCTCCCCAGAAACTGACAAGTCCCTGATGTGCTCTTTCTATCAATTTTACACCTTGCCCAATCGGCATCTGAATATCCTATTAAATCAAAAGTGGATCCCTTGGGGTACCAAAGCCCAAACTTAGGCGTGTAAACTAAATATCTCATGATTCTTTTCACGGCCCTAAGGTGAACTTCCTTAGGATCGGCTTGGAACCTTGCACACATGCATTCGGAAAGCATAATATCTGGTCAAAATGCACATAAATAGAGTAAAGACCCTATCATCGACCGATATACCTTTTGATCTATGGATTTACCTCCCGTGTCGAGGTTGAGATGCCCATTTGTTCCCATGGGTGTCTTGATGGGCTTGGCATCCTTCATTCCAAACTTGTTAAGTATGTCTTGAATGTACTTTGTTTGTCTGATGAAGGTGCCGTCTTGGAGTTGCTTAACTTGAAATCCTAGGAAATACTTCAACTCCGCCATCATAGACATCTCGAATTTTTGTATCATGATTCTACTAAACTCTTCACAAGTAGGTTTGTTAGTAGACCCAAATATGATACCATCAACATATATTTGGCATACAAACAAATCTTTTGCAATAGTTTTAGTAAAGAGTGTAGGATCGGCTTTACCGACTTTGAAGCCATTAGTGATAAGGAAATATCGCAGGCATTCATACCATGCTCTTGGGGCTTGCTTGAGCCCATAAAGCGCCTTTGAGAGTTTGTATACATGGTTAGGGTACTCACTATCTTCAAAGCCGGGAGGTTGCTCAACATAGACCTCTTCCTTGATTGGTCCATTGAGAAAGGCACTTTTCACGTCCATTTGATAAAGCTTAAAGCCATGGTAAGTAGCATAGACAAGTAATATTCATAAGTTTCACCAAAGTCCAAACCTTTGACTTGTGAATAACCTTTGGCCACAAGTCGGGCTTTGTTCCTTGTCACCACGCCATGCTCATCTTGCTTGTTGCGGAATACCCATTTGGTACCTACAACATTTTGATTAGGACGTGGAACTAAATGTCATACCTCATTCCTCATGAAGTTGTTGAGCTCATCTTGCATAGCCAGCACCCAATCCGAATCTCTTAGTGCATCCTCTACACTGTATGGCTCAATAGAGGAGACAAAAGAGTAATGTTCACAAAAGTGAGCAACTCGAGATCTGCCTCCGACCCCCCCCGGTGCCACCCGGGCGGAGGAACTACCAGCAGCCCCCTTGCCCTTGTCCAAGGGGCGGGGGGCCGTGGCGGGGGCACTGGGAGCCACGGCGGGGGCGCTGGGAGCCACACCGTTAGACTGGGGGCCTCCAGCCGGCGCATCGGAGATCCGGATCCCGCGGTGGGCGAAAATGGTCGCCTGGAGGATGGAGTGGGGCATGAGGTGCTGAAGCTGGAGCCCGAGCTCCTCCAGCAGCAGCAGGAAGAAAGGCGAGATCGACAGCGCCAACCCGCAGGAGAGGTAGGAGACAAACAACACGAACTCTCCGGCGGCGAGATTGCCAAGGGGAATGGCGCCGACGCGGATCCTCCCGGCGAACGCCGACACGCTCCATCCGAGCAGGTGGCGCACCAGGTTGAGCGCCCCCTTAAACTGGAAACGCTCAGGATGAACTAGCGAAGCCATGGCAACTATGGCGGCGGAAAGCAAAAGAGCGCGAATGCAAAGAGGGAGCAGAGAGCTCAAAGGCGAAAGGGCGCAACATTTGGGAGAAAATGCGAAAGCGTAACTGCTACACGCGGGGTGAATCCCTCTTCAAGGCAAACTCTCCCGCTCGTGCCCCGAGACGCTACAGGAAATCTCGACCGACGCGCACCTGACGCCCAGGCGACCCATTCTATGACACGGGGGCCCAGGTCCACAAGTCATACGGATTATGCGCTGAACTCCTGGTGCGGAAAAGGCGAATCGACGCGCGCGCCCGAAAAGCAAATCGCCGCCCGCGGTAGCACGCCTCTTCATCTCCACTGCAAGAAACAACAGCCCAGTCTTGTGTGTCGGTTCCCGGGTGCAGAGAAGACGAACCGCCGCACGCGCCGGTAGTGCGCTTCCTCGGGGCCGCGGCAGAAGACAGAGAAGGTGATTCTTTAAACCAATGCAGCGGTATCGAGGCACCTCGCGCGTGGCCCGGCGAAACCATCCAGGCGTGGGGGCCGTGGGTCAGTCAGCCGCGGGAACAAATATGGCAGTTGGCTTGACCAAAGGCGGATTAACGGCGAGTACGTCAGTAGGCGCATAGAAGCGGCGCGCCAATCACCAATCAGGCTATTGGCCCCACCTGCAGGCTCGCATCCTCCCCTGAGGTGAGCCCGGGGGGCCACTGTTAGTACCATAAAACAGGGGTACCCCTTACTACCATATGAAGACGCAGTACCCACGCGACTATCTTTAGTCGCGTGGTAAAGAAGCTGTGCGTGGGACCAGACCATGGCTCGCCCCAGCCTCGGTCGACTACTCTAGGCCAGCAACAGCACCCGACCCCACCACGTGGACGTCTCTGGGACCGCCACGTGGCCAGAGAAGATGATATACTCTAAGTGATCAACAGTGAGTCCGGACCTCCATGGAAAAGTGTCGGACCCTTGTATATACAGACCAGGCCTCTAGGTAAGGTCCGGGACCTCCACGGGCGCAAATCAGACCCCTAGGATGGGTTCTGGACCCTCTGTGTGAGGTTCGGGCCACTCACAGCAGGGTCCTGGGATTATGGGACAGAGAATACCAGGCCTTAATCAAGGCCAGGCGAGGGTCCAGAGCCGACACGTGTCCGGACCCTACCATATACACTTCTGCTCCCCGCTCAGGCAGAGCCCCGATGCTGCCACGTGGCATGATGCATGTGACGTAAGCCAACGGGCAGAGCCTGACGTAAGGCCTCTGGGCTGCGCAGCCTCTGCATTTATTGCGGATAAGGCACGCCGCCTGTCCAGACCACTAGTAGGCGATGTGTCGCCTCGGCATTTATTGAGCCCTATCCATTCCACTGGCAGGTGATGTGCCGCCTCCGCATTTAATGAGACCTGTCCATTCCGCGGGCAGGCGGCGACCAGTCCATTCCGCAGGCGGCGTGCATGTCCATTCCACTGGCAGGCAGTACGCCCATACTGCTGCGTGCACTATGCTCATCATCACTCGCGCGTTACCGAGGAAGCAGCCGCATATCAACACTGCGTGGACCACGGATATCATGGCACCAGGAGATTGCTCAAGCGTACTCGCATTAGATACTTCTATAATGTATTCTCTCCGTTTTGCTCCTGGGCCCACATGTCGGGGCTCAGCACTGTCGGCGTTTCGACCCCGGGGGGTCCCTGGACCGACGAGTAAATTATCGTTGCGTGCCCCAGCCCAGATGGGTCGGCGCGAGACAGAACACAAGGAGGGGGAAAACCGCGGCTTCATGTTGTCCTGTGCCCAGGGTGGATGCGCTTGCAGTAGGGGGTTACAAGCGTCCGCGAGGGAGAGAGAGAGAGAGAGCCTGTCCGTCAGCCCATCCTCCCACGCGGCCACCTCCTCGTACGAGGGCCCTGGACCTTCCTTTTATAGATGTAAGGAGAGGGCCCAGGTGTATAATGGGGGTGTAGCAATATGCTAACGTGTCCGGCAGAGAGGAGACAGAGCCCTATGTACATGTCGACGTGGCTGTTAGAGAGGTGTTAGTGCCTTGTGCATGTGATGTCGTGGCCGTCGGAGGAGCGCTTGAGCCCTGTAGAAGCACAGTTGTCGGGGCTGTCAGGACCTTGCTGACGTCTCCTTGCTTCCGTAGGGGGCTGAGAACCACCGTTGTCATGGGAGCACACGGGGTGCTGATAGTCGCCTAGAGGGGGGGGTGAATAGGGCGAAACTGAAATTTACAAATATAAACACAACTACAAGCCGAGTTAGCGTTAGAAATATAAACGAGTCCGCGAGAGAGGGCGCAAAACAAATCGCAAGCGAATAATGAAGTGAGACACGCGGATTTGTTTTACCGAGGTTCGGTTCTCTCAAACCTACTCCCCGTTGAGGAGGCCACAAAGGCCGGGTCTCTTTCAACCCTTCCCTCTCTCAAACGGTCCCTCGGACCGAGTGAGCTTCTCTTCTCAAATCACTTGGGAATCAAACTTCCCGCAAGGGCCACCACACAATTGGTGCCTCTTGCCTCAATTACAAGTGAGTGTTTGATCACAAGAAAGAATGCGAAAGAAAAGAAGCGATCCAAGCGCAAGAGCTCAAATGAACACTACAAATCACTCTCTCTAGTCACTAAGGTTTTGTATGGAGTTGGGAGAGGATTTGATCTTTTTTTGGTGTGCTTTGCAATGAATGCTAGCTCTTGTATATTGGTTGGAAGCTGAAAAACTTGGATGCATGAATGTGGGGGTGGTTGGGGTATTTATAGCCCAAACCACCAAACTTGACCGTTGGTGGAGGCTGTCTGTCGATGGCGCACCGGACAGTCCGGTGCACACCGGACATGTCCGGTGCCCCAGCCACGTCACCAATGTCGTTGGATTCCGACCGTTGGAGTTCTGACTTCTGGGCCCGCCTGGATGTCCGGTGGCGCACCGGACATGTACTGTTGAGTGTCCGGTGCGCCAGTATGGGCACGCCTGACTTCTGCGCGCGCAGCGCGCGCATTTAATGCGTCACAGGTAGCCGTTGGCGCCGAAATAGCCGTTGCTCCGGAGTTGCACCGGACAGTCCGGTGTACACCGGACATGTCCGGTGAATTATAGCGGAGCAGCCGCTCGTTTTTCCGAGGCTGGCGAGTTCCGGAGGCCGCTCTTCCTTGGAGCACCGGACACTGTCCGGTGTACACCGGACAGTTCGGTGAATTATAGCGCGAGTGCCTCTGGAAATTCCCGAAGGTGGCGAGTTCGAGTTGGAGTCCTCTGGTGCACCGGACACTGTCCGGTGGTGCACCGGACACTGTCCGGTGGTGCCCGGACAGTCCGGTGCCCCAGACCAGAGGTGCCTTCGGTTGTCCCTTTGCTCCTTTGTTGAATCCAATATTTGATCTTTTTATTGGCTAAGTGTGAACCTTTTACACCTGTATAACTTATACACTAGAGCAAACTAGTTAGTCCAATCGTTTGTGTTGGGTAATTCAACCACCAAAATTATTTAGGAACTAGGTGTAAGCCTAATTCCCTTTCAATCTCCCCCTTTTTGGTGATTGATGCCAACACAAACCAAAGCAAATATAGAAGCGTATAATTGAACTAGTTTGTAAGTGTAAAGGTTGCTTGGAATTGAGCCAATATAAATACTTACAAGATATGCATGGATCGTTTCTTTGTTTTTAACATTTTGGACCACACTTGCACCACATGTTTTGTTTTTGCAAACAATTTTGTAAATCCTTTTCAAAGTTCTTTTGCAGATAGTCAAAGGCAAATGAATACGTTTTTATGAAGCATTTTCAAGATTTGAAATTTTATCCCCCTGTTTCAAATGCTTTTCCTTTGACTAAACAAAACTCCCCCTAAAAGAGATCCTCCTCTTAGTGTTCAAGAGGGTTTTGATATATCATTTTTGAAATACTACTTTCTCCCCCTTTTGAACACAATAGGATACCAATTGATAATATTCTTGGAAACACGAAGTTTTTGAAATTGGTGGTGGTGCGGTCCTTTTGCTTTGGGCTCATACTTTCTCCCCCTTTGGCATGAAACGCCAAAAACGGAATCATTAGAGCCCTCGAAGTACTTTCTTCCCCTTTGGTCATAAATAAATGAGTTAAGATTATACCAAAGACGGAGTCCTTTTGCTTTCTCCCCCAAAGATGGAGAGTGGCACGGAGCGACGGCGAGGGATGAGTTACGGAGTGGAAGCCTTTGTCTTCGCCGAAGACTCCAATTCCCTTTCAATACACCTATGACTTGGTTTGAAATGAACTTGAAAACATATTAGTCATAGCATATAAAAGAGACACGATGAAAGGTATACAAATGAGCTATGTGTGCAATCTAGCAAAAGAAATTGCGCGAATCAAGAATATTGAGCTCATGCCTAAGTTTGTTAAAAGTTTGTTCATCAAGAGGCTTGGTAAAGATATCGGCTAATTGATATTTAGTATTAATGTAAGAAATCTCGATATCTCCCTTTTGTTGGTGATCCCTAAGAAAATGATACCGAATAGCTATGTGTTTAGTGCGGCTATGCTCGACGAGATTATCCGCCATCTTGATTGCACTCTCATTATCACATAGCAAAGGGACTTTGGTTAATTTGTAACCGTAGTCCCGTAGGGTTTGCCTCATCCAGAGCAATTGCGCGCAACAATGGCCTGCGGCAATGTACTCGGCTTCGGCGGTGGAAAGAGCAACCGAATTTTGCTTCTTTGAAGCCCAAGACACCAAGGATCTTCCCAAGAACTGGCAAGTCCCCGATGTGCTCTTTCTATTGATTTTGCACCCCGCCCAATCGGCATCCGAATAACCAATCAAATCAAATGTGGATCCCCTAGGATACCAAAGCCCAAACTTAGGAGTGAAAGTCAAATATCTCAAGATTCGTTTTACGGCCGTAAGGTGAGCTTCCTTAGGATCGGCTTGGAATCTTGCACACATGCATACGGAAAGCATAATATCCGGTCGAGATGCACATAAATAGAGTAAAGAACCTATCATCGACCGGTATACCATTTGATCCACGGACTTACCTCCCGTGTCGAGGTCGAGATGCCCATTAGTTCCCATGGGTGTCTTGATGGGCTTGGCATCCTTCATCCCAAACTTGTTTAGAATGTCTTGAGTATACTTTGTTTGGCTAATGAAGGTGCCCTCTTGGAGTTGCTTCACTTGAAATCCCAAGAAGTACTTCAACTCCCCCATCATAGACATCTCGAACTTTTGTGTCATGATCCTACTAAATTCTTCACATGTAGACTCGTTAGTAGACCCAAATATAATATCATCAACATAAATTTGGCATACAAACAAGTCATTTTCAAGAGTTTTAGTGAATAGAGTAGGATCAGCTTTTCCGACTTTGAAGCCATTAGCAATAAGGAAATCTCTAAGGCATTCATACCATGCTCTTGGGGCTTGCTTGACCCCATAAAGCGCCTTAGAGAGTTTATAGACATGGTTAGGGTACTCACTATCTTCAAAGCCGGGAGGTTGCTCAACATAGACCTCTTCCTTGATTGGTCCATTGAGGAAGGCACTTTTCACGTCCATTTGATAAAGCTTAAAGCCATGGTAAGTAGCATAGGCTAATAATATACGAATTGACTCAAGCCTAGCTACGGGTGCATAGGTTTCACCAAAATCCAAACCTTCGACTTGGGAGTATCCCTTGGCCACAAGTCGGGCTTTGTTCCTTGTCACCACACCATGCTCATCTTGCTTGTTGCGGAAGACCCATTTGGTTCCTACAACATTTTGATTAGGACGTGGAACTAAATACCATACCTCATTCCTAGTGAAGTTGTTGAGCTCCTCTTGCATCGCCACCACCCAATCCGAATCTTGGAGTGCTTCCTCTACCCTGTGTGGCTCAATAGAGGAAACAAAAGAGTAATGCTCACAAAAATGTGCAACACGAGATCTAGTAGTTACCCCCTTATGAATGTCGCCGAGGATGGTGTCGACGGGGTGATCTCGTTGGATTGCTTGGTGGACTCTTGGGTGTGGCGGCCTTTGCTCTTCATCCTCCTTGTCTTGATCATTTGCATCTCCCCCTTGATCATTGCCGTCGTCTTGAGGTGGCTCATTTGCTTGATCTTCTACTTCATCAACTTGAGCTTCATCCTTATTTTGAGTCGGTGGAGATGCTTGCGTGGAGGAGGATGGTTGATCTTGTGCATTTGGAGGCTCTTCGGATTCTTTAGGACACACATTCCCAATGGACATGTTCCTTAGCGCGATGCATGGAGCCTCTTCATTACCTATCTCATCAAGATCAACTTGCTCTACTTGAGAGCCGTTAGTCTCATCAAACACAACGTCACAAGAAACTTCAACTAGTCCAGTGGACTTGTTAAAGACTCTATATGCCCTTGTGTTTGAATCATATCCTAGTAAAAAGCCTTCTACAGTCCTAGGAGCAAATTTAGATTTTCTACCTCTTTTAACAAGAATAAAGCATTTGCTACCAAAGACTCTAAAATATGAAATGTTGGGCTTTTTACCGGTTAGGAGTTCATAAGATGTCTTCTTGAGGATTCGGTGTAGATATAACCGGTTGATGGCGTAGCAGGCGGTGTTGACCGCCTCGGCCCAAAACCGATCCGAGGTCTTGTACTCATCAAGCATGGTCCTTGCCATGTCCAAAAGAGTTCGGTTCTTCCTCTCCACTACACCATTTTGCTGTGGCGTGTAGGGAGAAGAGAACTCATGCTTGATGCCCTCCTCCTCAAGGAAGCCTTCAATTTGTGAGTTCTTGAACTCCGTCCCGTTGTCGCTTCTAATTTTCTTGATCCTTAAGCCGAACTCATTTTGAGCCCGTCTTAAGAATCCCTTTAAGGTTTCTTGGGTTTGAGATTTTTCCTGCAAAAAGAATACCCAAGTGAAGCGAGAATAATCATCCACTATTACAAGACAATACTTACTCCCGCCGATGCTTATGTAAGCAATCGGGTCGAATAGATCCATGTGGAGCAGCTCAAGTGGCCTGTCGGTCGTCATGATGTTCTTGTGTGGATGATGGGCACCAACTTGCTTTCCTGCTTGGCATGCGCTACAAATCCTATCTTTCTCAAAATGAACATTGGTTAGTCCTAAAATGTGCTCTCCCTTTAGAAGCTTATGAAGATTCTTCATCCCAACATGGGCTAGTCGGCGGTGCCAGAGCCAACCCATGTTAGTCTTAGCAATTAAGCATGTGTCGAGTTCAGCTCTATCAAAATCTACTAAGTATAGCTGACCCTCTAACACACCCTTAAATGTTATTGAATCATCACTTCTTCTAAAGACAGTGTCACCTACATCAGTAAAGAGACAGTTGTAGCCCATTTTGCATAATTGAGATACGGAAAGCAAATTGTAATCTAATGAATCTACAAGAAAAACATTGGAAATAGAATGGTCAGGAGATATAGCTATTTTACCAAGACCTTTGACCAAACCTTGATTTCCATCCCCGAATGTGATAGCTCTTTGGGGATTTTGTTTTTTCTCGTAGGAGGAGAACATCTTCTTTTCCCCTGTCATATGGTTTGTGCACCCGCTGTCGAGTATCCAACTTGAGCCCCCGGATGCATAAACCTACAAAACAATTTTAGTTCTTGACTTTAGGTACCCAAATGGTTTTGGGTCCTTTGGCATTAGACACAAGAACTTTGGGTACCCAAACACAAGTCTTTGACCCCTTGTGCTTGCCCCCAACATATTTGGCAACTACTTTGCCAGATTTGTTAGTCAACACATAAGATGCATCAAAAGTTTTAAAAGAAATGTTATGATCATTTGATGCATTAGGAGTTTTCTTCTTAGGCAACTTAGCACGGGTTGGTTGCCTAGAGCTAGATGTCTCACCCTTATACATAAAAGCATGGTTAGGGCCAGAGTGAGACTTCCTAGAATGAATTCTCCTAATTTTGTCCTCGGGATAACCGGCAGGGTATAAAATGTAACCCTCGTTATCCTGAGGCATGGGAGCCTTGCACTTAACAAAGTTGGACAATTTCTTAGGAGGGGCACTAAGTTTGACATTGTCTCCCCTTTGGAAGCCAATGCCATCCTTGATGCCAGGGCGTCTCCCATTATAGAGCATACTTCTAGCAAATTTAAATTTTTCATTCTCTAAGTTATGCTCGGCAATTTTAGCATCTAGTTTTGCTATATGATCATTTTGTTGTTTAATTAAAGACATGTGATCATAAATAGCATTAATATCAACATCTCTACATCTAGTACAAATAGATACATGCTCAACTATAGATGTAGATGGCTTGCAAGATTTTAATTCAACAACCTTAGCATGTAACATATCATTCTCAGTTCTAAGGTCGGAAATTGTAGCATTGCAAACATCAAAATCTTTAGCCTTAGCAAGCAATTTTTCATTTTCATTTCTAAGGCTAGCAAGTGAAATGTTCAATTCATAAATCCTAGCAAGCAAATCAACATTATCATCTCTAGGATTGGAAGTTGAAACAATACAAACATGAGAATCAACCTTAGCTAATAAATTAGCATTTTCATTTCTAAGGTTGTCTATTGTCTCATGACAAGTGCTTAGCTCACTAGATAATTTTTCACATTTCTCAATTTCTAGAGCATAAGCATTTTAACCTTAACATGCTTCTTATTTTCTTTAATAAGGAAGTCCTCTTGGGAATCTAAAAGGTCATCCTTTTCATGAATAGCACTAATCAATTCATTTAATTTTTCCTTTTGTTCCATGTTGAGGTTGGCAAAAAGGGTACACAAATTATCTTCCTCGTCACTAGTATTATCATCACTAGAGGACTCATATCTAGTGGAGGATTTAGATTTAACCTTTTTCTTTTTGTCGTCCTTTGCCATGAGGCACTTGTGGCCGACGTTGGGGAAGAGAAGCCCTTTGGTGACGGCGATGTTGGCGGCGTCCTCGTCGTCGGAGGAGTCGCTTGAGCTTTCGTCGGAGTCCCACTCCCGACAAACATGGGCATCGCCGCCCTTCTTCTTGTAGTACCTCTTTTTCTCCTTTCTTCTCCCCTTCTTGTCGTCGCCCCTGTCACTATCACTTGATAATGGACATTTAGCTATAAAGTGACCGGGCTTACCACACTTGTAGCAAACCTTCTTGGAGCGGGACTTGTAGTCTTTCCCCCTCCTTTGTTTGAGGATTTGGCGGAAGCTCTTGATGACGAGCGCCATTTCCTCATTGTCGAGCTTGGAGGCATCGATTGGTTGTCGACTTGGTGTAGACTCCTCCTTCTTTTCTTCCGTCGCCTTGAATGCGACGGGTTGAGCTTCGGATGTGGAGGGATCATCAAGCTCGTTGATCTTCCTTGAGCCTTCGATCATGCACTCAAAACTTACAAAATTCCCGATTACTTCCTCGGGGGTCATTAGTGTATATCTTGGGTTGCCACAGATTAATTGAACTTGAGTAGGGTTAAGGAAAATAAGAGATCTTAGAATAACCTTAACCACCTCGTGGTCATCCCACTTTTTGCTCCCGAGGTTGCGCACTTGATTCACCAAGGTCTTGAGCCGGTTGTACATGTTTTGTGGCTCCTCCCCTTTGCGAAGCCGGAACCGACCGAGCTCCCCCTCGATCGTCTCCCGCTTGGTGATCTTTGTGAGCTCATCTCCTTCGTGAGCGGTTTTGAGCACATCCCAAACCTCCTTGGCGCTCTTCAACCCTTGCACTTTGTTATACTCCTCTCTACTTAGAGAGGCGAGGAGTATTGTTGTCGCTTGAGAGTTGAAGTGCTCGATTTGGGCCACCTCATCCTCATCATAGTCTTTATCCCCTACGGATGGTACCTGTGCACCAAACTCAACAACATCCCATATACTTTTGTGGAGTGAGGTTAGATGAAATCGCATTAAATCACTCCACCTAGCATAATCTTCACCATCAAAAGTTGGTGGTTTGCCTAATGGGACGGAAAGCAAAGGTGCATGTTTAGAAATGCGAGGGTAGTGTAGGGGGATCTTACTATACTTCTTACGCTCTTGGCGCTTAGAAGTGACGGATGCCGCGTCGGAGCCGGAGGTGGATGGCGATGAAGAATCGGTCTCGTAGTAGACCACTTTCCTCATCCTCTTTTTCTTGTCCCCACTCCGACGCGTCTTGTGAGAAGAGGATTTCTCCTTCTTCTCCTTTTGGTGTGAAGAAGACTTCTTCTCCTTCCCTTTGGAGGAGTTCTTCTTCTCCTTCCTCTTGGTGCGGGACTCTTCGGATGAAGTGCTCACATGGCTTGTAGTGGGCTTTTCGCCGGTCTCCATCTCCTTCTTGGCGTGATCTCCCGACATCACTTCGAGCGGTTAGGCTCTAATGAAGCACCGGGCTCTGATACCAATTGATAGTCGCCTAGAGGGGGGTGAATAGGGCGAAACTGAAATTTACAAATATAAACACAACTACAAGCCGGGTTAGCGTTAGAAATATAAACGAGTCCGCGAGAGAGGGCGTAAAACAAATCGCAAGCGAATAATGAAGTGAGACACGCGGATTTGTTTTACCGAGGTTCGGTTCTCTCAAACCTACTCCCCGTTGAGGAGGCCACAAAGGCCGGGTCTCTTTCAACCCTTCCCTCTCTCAAACGGTCCCTCGGACCGAGTGAGCTTCTCTTCTCAAATCACTTGGGAAACAAACTTCCCGCAAGGGCCACCACACAATTGGTGCCTCTTGCCTCAATTACAAGTGAGTGTTTGATCACAAGAAAGAATGCGAAAGAAAAGAAGCGATCCAAGCGCAAAAGCTCAAATGAACACTACAAATCACTCTCTCTAGTCACTAAGGCTTTGTATGGAGTTGGGAGAGGATTTGATCTTTTTTTGGTGTGCTTTGCAATGAATGCTAGCTCTTGTATATTGGTTGGAAGCTGAAAAACTTGGATGCATGAATGTGGGGGTGGTTGGGGTATTTATAGCCCCAACCACCAAACTTGACCGTTGGTGGAGGCTGTCTGTCGATGGCGCACCGGACAGTCCGGTGCACACCGGACATGTCCGGTGCCCCAGCCACGTCACCAATGTCGTTGGATTCCGACCGTTGGAGTTCTGACTTCTGGGCCCGCCTGGATGTCCGGTGCGCCAGTATGGGCACGCCTGACTTCCGCGCGCGCAGCGCGCGCATTTAATGCGTCGCAGGTAGCCGTTGGCGCCGAAATAGCCGTTGCTCCGGAGTTGCACCGGACAGTCCGGTGTACACCGGACATGTCCGGTGAATTATAGCGGAGCAGCCGCTCGTTTTTCCGAGGCTGGCGAGTTCCGGAGGCCGCTCTTCCTTGGAGCACCGGACACTGTCCGGTGTACACCGGACAGTCCGGTGAATTATAGCGCGAGTGCCTCTGGAAATTCCCGAAGGTGGCGAGTTCGAGTTGGAGTCCTCTGGTGCACCGGACACTGTCCGGTGTTCACCGGACAGTCCGGTGCCCCAGACCAGAGGTGCCTTCGGTTGTCCCTTTGCTCCTTTGTTGAATCCAATATTTGATCTTTTTATTGGCTAAGTGTGAACCTTTTACACCTGTATAACTTATACACTAGAGCAAACTAGTTAGTCCAATTGTTTGTGTTGGGTAATTCAACCACCAAAATTATTTAGGAACTAGGTGTAAGCCTAATTCCCTTTCAGGTGCCATCATTACTTGTTTACCGGGGCGAGCCAGATGGGACGCCGGTCTTGTTCCCCGTAGCCTGAGCTAGCTCGGGCGAGGCGGAACTTCCTATGGCGCCTGAGGCTGGACTCGGCTGTTGTCAGCCTCACCCTGGCGGGTGGCACAGCAGTCGGAGCAGGGCAGGCGACGCTGTTTTCCTGTCAGGTCAGTCAGTGGAGGGGCGAAGTGACTGTGGTCACTTCGGCCCTGCCGACTGAGGAACGCGTGTCAGGATAAGGTGTCAGGCGATCCTTGCATTGAATGCTCCTGCGATACGGTCGGTTGGCGAGGCGATCTGGCCAAGGTTGCTTCACCGCGAAGCCTGCCCGAGCTGGGCCTCGGGCGAGTCGAAGGTGCGCCCGTTGCTTGAGGAGGCCCTCGGGCGAGGCGTGAGTCCGCCTGGGTCTACTGTTCCTGCCCGAGGCTGGGCTCGGGCGAGGCGAGATCGTGTCCCTTGAGTGGACGGAGCCTTTACCTGAATTGCGCCCATCAGGCTTTTGCAGCTTGTGCTGATGGTGATTACCAGCCGAGTTTAGGAGTCTTGGGGGTACCCCTAATTATGGTCCCCGACAGTAGCCCTCGAGCCTCAAAGGGAGTGTTGGTACTCGCTTGGAGGTTTTGTCGCACTTTTTTGCAAGGGGACCGGCCTTTCTCGGTTACATTTTGTTCCAGTAGGTGCGCGCGAGCGCACCCGCCGGGTGTAGCCCCCGAGGCCTCGAAGGAGTGGTTTGACTCCTCCGAGGTCTTAGTGCCTTTCGTGACGCTTCAGCCGGTCTGGTTGTTCCCTCATGCGATCTGATCGTAGCCCGGGTGCATGGTCAGGTTCCGAGTTCTCGGGCTGGTATGTTGACGCTGTCAACGGTTTGGCCGTAGCCAAGTTTGCGAGAGCAGCCCCCGAGCCTCTGCATAGAGCGAGAGGACGGTCAAGGACGGACTCGGCTTTTATCATACGCCTCTTTGTCGCCTTTCCGCAAGGAGGAGGGGGGAAAGCGCCATGTTGCCCTCGGAGGGCGTCGAACATGGTGTCTCCAGTGAGTTGCTAACGGGTGATCCGAGTGGACGCCCGTGCCTCATTCGATAAGGGTCGGCTAGTGGCCCAGAGGTGCGCTCCAAAAGTACCTACAGGTGATTTGCCGGACCCGGTCCCATTTGATAGGGTCCAAGGGCTCGATGCCTCCCTCTGATGGGATTTCGTTACAGAATCGCTCCTGCTGGTCTCGGAAATGTCCTAGGGTACCTCAGGAGCGTAGCCCGAGCCTCGGCCATGTATCGAACGTACCCAGAGTCATCCCTCGCTCTGCGTGTTCTGGGGCGGCTGTCGAACCCTTCGGGGGGCCAGCCTTCGAACCCCTGATCAGTAGTGGGCGCGGAGCCCGAGTGGTCTGAGGCGGCTATCGAACCCTTCCGAGGGGCCAGCCTTCGAACCTCTGATCAGTAGTGGGCGCGGAGCCCGAGTGCTCTGAGGCGGCTGTCGAACCCTTCCGAGGGGTCAGCCTTCGAACCTCCGATCAGTAGGAGGGCTCGGGGCCCGCTTCCTTCGCGGAGAAGGATCCCTTTCAGAGTATCCCCTTTCCCGGTCCCTGTAGCAAGAGAGAGAAAGGGGAAGAGGAAAAGGATACGAAATTAAACGATGTGGCACACCTTTTTTTGACGCGGTCATCATGGCGGAGGTGAAACGTCGCCTGCTTCACCTGCCAAAGGTGTCGCCTGCCCTGCCGCGAAGTTAATACCACGGGACGGGTGGTTCGCGAGGCAGCCGTTGCGCGAGCCGTTCGAGGGACGGAACACGGGCGCGTCGTCTTCACGTCGTGGGAGAGGGCTCCCCTGTTGCTCCAGGAGGGGACGTGAGCCTGCAGACGATTTGGTTGCTGCTTTCGCCCGCCTGCTGTCGCCATTACTACCGGCCCACTTTTGGCCATATCGATCGTCGCGCCTTCTCCCGCGGCTGACTGACCTGTGACCGATGTGCTTGGTTGGCACTGTTGGGCCATGCACAGGGTTGCCTCGAGTCACGGCACCGGTTCCGCAGTCGAGAAGGCGCGGTACTGGCGCAAGTGGCGGTGCAGTTTTTCGCACGTAGTAACCGGCGCGCCGGTTACATGACGTGTGGGCCTGGGCCTCCGTGCTGGATGCGTCGAAGTCGAAAGGGTGCGTCCCCGTGGTGCAGTTGCATGCCGCCTGCATGGCGGTCCGCCCTTTCACCCGCTGGTTTAGGCGAAGATGGAGGAGTGCTTGTAACCGCTGGGCGGTTACACGCTCCGCGCGCGGCGGTTTGGCTTCTTCTGTCCGGGCCAGCTTGCATGACGTGTGGGACCCAGCCCCCGTGTCGTAGGGGGAGGACCCTGGAGCGCGTTGGTGGAGACTTAGTCCGTGACGCCTGAGGACGCGAGTGGGGAGAGTCGCCTTTAAAAAGGGATCGACCCCCTAGGTGGTAGCCACGCCTTCGCACTCCCATTATGCATTGCGCCCTTCCACCTTCCGAGCCCCCAGATGGGGAGTGCCCGTGTTGCTTTCGTCTTGCTGCTGTTGGAGGAGCGCAACTTCGCGGAGGTTGGCACCTTTCAGCCATTACTCGGCTTCAAGGATTTTCATCAGGCAGCCCGGCTGCATCCCCTCACCAATGGTCATGCAGGAGGGTGACCACCGGTTCGATGGTGGGGAGAAGCAAGCCGGGCTGCGGCCTCTGCCCCGCCCTCAGCTTCAAGGATCTTCAGCATCCTTGCCGGGGCGGGGGGGCGAGCCGGGGCCTGCCTTCGCGTGGGCTGGCGTCCCGCTTCTTCCTCCAGCATCTGGGGTGGAAACCATCCTCCAGCTCTGCGGAGGAGGCGTCCTCCAGCCATGCGGGGGGAAGGTGAACTTCTGCTGCTCGGCCAGGGTGCAGCATTTCATCCTCTGTCCGGGCGACTGTGGTCGGCCGCACCGGAGGGTCTCACAACACGTCGTACGCCGTGAGGGCGGTAATCGTGTTCTGGGACGGCCCCGCTCTCGTTTTCGTGGCGAGGACGGGGGTGAGGACCTGCCGGTGCGCTTTGGGGCGGTCGGCGCTTGCTGGTGCGGTGTTGGTGGGCAGGTGGACGCCGCCGTCGGTGCTGAGGTGGTGGCAGCCGGAGAAGGTTGCTCCGCCGACGAGATCGTCGGCGCCATCTGCGCTCCGGGCCTCCGGCTCTTTGGCTTTAATATCTGGTTCTCGTCCTCCGCGAGGGGACGCGAACGAGAGCCTTCCAGCGGTAGCGTTCGCCCTGGGACCATCGCTGCTGCTGCAGAGGTCGCCGGCGAGTCACCCGGAGTTTGTCGTCCTGCAGGCCCTCCGATGTGGAGGTTGTTCATACCCGCGGGAGTGGAACCAGAGTTCCGTTTGTAATGGCACCTTGAGTGCCAGTGTCTGTTCATTGTGGCTGTCAGGGCCTGAACATCCAGGTATTTGAGTGCAATACCGTGTTTCTTCCTCATTTCGAGCACCAGGACTCGCCTGTTGGCTAGCTGGACCGCTTAACCAAGTGTGAGTTGCCCTGTGCGGAAGGTGATGAGTGAGGTATCCGTATCCCGGAGGCATAGGAGTCCCTCAGCTTGGCCGGCCTTGCCACCCAAGGCTTCTCTTGCTTAGTTAAAGAAACCCTCGGCCGCTCTGCGATGAGCCGGAGCCGGAGGCAGCGGTGTCAGCATGGACAGAGGCGGAGTCGGCTCGAGAAGAAGCTTCGTCGGCCCAGGAGCAGGGGACTTCCCAGGCCGAGGAGGCGTAGCAGCGGCGGCTGGAACCCGACCAGGTTGTTCACTGGCAGGACCAACCCCGGAGTCGGGCTACCGAGGCCATGAGCCGGACTGATGTCCTCGGGGGACATCTGGCTGAGGCTACGGAGCGGCCGGTCAAGCCGTCTGCTGGGACAGGGTTCCTAGAGGAGACCCTGGCGGCGATGGCCCAGGCGCGGTGCTGACATCTTCCTTCGAGGTGGAGATCCTCCGACCGTGTCGCTGTCCGAGGCCGGGTCAGATTCCGCCGAAGGTGGAGTCGACGCCGAGGGTGCTGCTGCTCCCTCTATTGATGTCTGAACCTGCAGGAACAATTTGTCTGTAGTGTGCGTATGTTTTTTGCGGCCGCCGAGGCCCAAACATATCATTGTCGTGTTATAAAGTTGTGTTTCTTTTCCTCCTGTTTCGAGTATCCGGACTTGTTCGTCAGTAGCAGAACCGCTGATCCAAGTAAGAGTTATTTTTCGCGGAAGGCGACGAGTGAGGTATCCGTATCCTGGAGGCGTAGGAGTCCCTCGGCTCGGTCGGCCTTGCCGCTTACATGCGCTCTTATTCGTTTCGCGGGGCTCTGTTACTGATATAGTCGGGAAACACGAAAGTCGTTTTGGTAGAAGACTTTTCGAGCGTTAAGACTTGTTCGGTCAGTAGAATCGCTTATCCGAGCGTGAGTTACTTATCGCAGAAGGTGATGAGTGAGGTATCCGTATCCCGGAGGCGTAGGAGTCCCTCGGCTCGGTTGGCCTTGCCGCTTTTGTGTACTCCGTCGTTTTCAGGATCCCACTATCGAAGTAGTCGAAAAGCGCAAAAGATGTTCTGGCAGAAAGACTTTTTTCGAGGAAAAATTTGACGCAGAGGGGGTTCCCCCCTTCTAGCCCCCGAGGGAGGGTCGGGTTTTGCCGAGGCAAGGCTGACTCTTCCTTGACGGTTAGACTCTATTTGTGTATGTAAAGAGAACGAGGTATATGAACGACTTGAAAACATCTTAAGGGTAAAAGCGACGTAGCTATCGGATGTTCCAAGCATTGTTGTAGACCTCGCCTTGACTGTTGGCCAGCTTGTATGTTCCGGGCTTCAAAATCTTGGCGATGATGAACGACCCTTCCCAGGGAGGTGTGAGCTTGTGGCGCCCTCGGGCGTCTTGTCGTAGCCGAAGCACCAAGTCTCCCACCTGGAGGTCTCGGGACCGAACCCCTCGGGCGTGGTAGCATCGCAGAGACTGCTGATACCGTGCCGAGTGTAGTAAGGCCATGTCCCGAGCCTCTTCCAGTTGGTCCAATGAGTCCTCTCGGCTGGTCTGGTTGCTTCGGTCGTCGTACGCCCTTGTCCTCGGGGAATCGTATTCTAAGTTTGTGGGCAAGATAGCCTCGGCCCCATAGACTAGAAAAAACAGCGTGAAGCCCGTGGCTTGGCTTAGCGTCGTCCTCAGACTCCAGACCACCGAGGGGAGTTCCTTCATCCATCGCCTGCCTAACTTGTTGAGGTCGTTGTAGATCCTCGGCTTAAGTCTCTATAGAATCATGTCGTTGGCACGCTCTACCTGCCCATTCGTCATGGGGTGAGCTACGGCGGCCCAGTCCACCCGGATGTGGTGGTCCTCGCAGAAGTCCAGGAACTTCTTGCCAGTGAACTGGGTGCCGTTGTCGGTGATGATGGAGTTCGGGATCCCAAAGCGATGGATGATGTTGGTGAAGAACACCACCGCCTGCTCGAACCTGATGCTGCTTAGGGGTCGGACCTCAATCCACTTGGATAATTTGTCGATGGCGACCAGCAGGTGCGTGAAGCCCCAGGGTGCCTTCTGCAAGGGACCAACGAGGTCCAGACCCCACACAGCAAACAGACAGGTGACGAGTATTGTTTGCAGGGCCTGACCGGGCAGATGTGTCTGCCTTGCGTAGAATTGACACCCTTGGCACGTGCGTACAATCCTAGTGGCGTCGGCCACCGCGGTTGGCCAGTAGAAACCTTGTCGGAAGGCGTTTCCAACGAGGACCCGAGGTGCTGCGTGATGACCGCAAGCCCCCGAGTGTATTTCTTGCAATAGCTCCTGACCTTCGGCGATGGATATGCATCGCTGAAGGATGCCTGAGGGGCTGTGGTGGTAGAGCTCATTTTCGTTACCCAGCAAGACTTGGCGCGCCGCGCCAGTCACCGAGCTTCGGCTCTGTCGAGGGGTAGCTCTCCTCGGTGGAGATATTGTAGGTACGGGGTCTGCCAGTTTCGATTAGGCGTGACCCCATTCCGCTCTTCCTCGATGCGCAGCGCCTCACACTCGGCGGCCGAGGGTGCCTCGGGCTGGGCCGAGGCCTCCCCGGGCTCGGGCGTGTTGTCGGTCTTGATGGAGGGTTGATGTAGGTCTCGGGAAAAGACGTCCGGGGGAACCGTTGTCCGTCCCGAGGCTATCTTAGCCAGCTCGTCCGCAGTCTTGTTGTACCGTCAAGCGATGTGGTTGAGCTCGAGCCCGTAGAACTTGTCTTCTAGGCGCCGAACCTCGTCGCAGTAGGCCTCCATCTTCGGGTCGCGGCAGTGGGAGTTCTTCATGACTTGGTCGATGACAAGCTGCGAGTCGCCACGAGCGTCGAGGCACCAAACCCCTAGCTTGATGGCGATGCACAACCCGTTAACCAGAGCCTCGTACTCGGCCATGTTGTTTGACACCGGGAAATGGAGGCGCAGCACGTAGCGGAGGTGCTTCCCGAGGGGTGAGATGAAGAGCAGGCCCGCACCCGCTCTTGTTTTCATCAGCGACCCGTCGAAATACATGGTCCAGAGTTCCGGTTGGATCGGAGCTGCTGGAAGCTGGGTGTCGACCCATTCAGCCACAAAGTCCGCCAAGACTTGGGACTTGATGGCCTTCCGAGGAGCGAACGAGATTGTCTCGCCCATGATCTCCACCGCCCACTTTGCAATTCTACCCGAGGCCTCTCGGCACTGGATGATCTCCCCCAGGGGGAAGGATGACACCACAGTCACCGGATGAGACTCGAAGTAGTGTCGCAACTTTCGCCGCGTCAGAATTACCGCGTACAATAGCTTCTGAATTTGCGGGTAGCGGGTTTTGGTCTCGGACAGTACTTCACCGATGAAGTATACCAGCCTCTGGACGAGCAATTCATGCCCTTCTTCTCGTCTCTCGACTACGATCGCGGCGCTGACCACCTGAGTGGTTGCGGCTACGTAGATCAAGAGGGCTTCTCCCGCAGCGGGGGGCACCAGGATGGGCGCGCTTGTAAGGAGCGCCTTTAAGTTCCCGAGGGCCTCCTCGGCCTCGGGGGTCCAAGTGAAGCGCTCGATCTTCCTTAAGAGGCGGTACAGGGGCAGGCCTCTTTCGCCGAGGCGCGAGATGAAGCGGCTCAGAGCCGCAAGGCATCCCATGACCCTCTGTACTCCTTTCAAGTCCTTGATAGGCCCCATGTCGGTGATGGCCGCGATTTTCTCCGGGTTGGCCTCGATGCCCCGCTCGGAGACGATAAACCCCAGGAGCATGCCTCGGGGGACTCCGAAGACATACTTCTCGGGGTTGAGTTTTACGCCTTTCGCCTTGAGACACTTGAATGTCGTTTCAAGGTCAGAGAGGAGGTCGGAGGCTTTCCTCGTCTTGACTACGATGTCATCGACGTAAGCCTCGACCGTTCGGCCAATGTGCTCTCCGAACACGTGGTCCATGCACCTTTGGTATGTCGCACCTACATTCCTCAAACCAAATGGCATAGTAATATAGCAGTACATGCCAAAAGGTGTGATGAAAGAGGTTGCGAGCTGGTCGGACTCTTTCATCCTGATTTGGTGATACCCTGAGTAGGCATCGAGGAATGACAGGGTTTCACACCCAGCAGTGGAATCCACGATTTGATTGATGCGAGGCAGAGGGTAGGGAACCTTCGGACATGCTTTATTTAGACCAGTGTAGTCTACACACATCCTCCATTTCCCACCTTTCTTTTTCACAAGCACAGGGTTGGCTAGCCATTCGGGATGGAATACCTCTTTGATGAACCCTGCAGCCATCAGCTTGTGGATCTCCTCGCCTATGGCTCTGCGCTTTTCTTCGTCGAATCGGCGCAGAGGCTGCTTCACGGGTCGGGCTCCAGCTCGGATATCCAGCGAGTGCTCGGCGACATCCCTCGGTATGCCAGGCATGTCCGAGGGACTCCACGCAAAAACCTCGGCGTTCGCGCGGAGAAAGTTGACGAGCACTGCTTCCTATTTGGGGTCGAGCTCGGAGCCGATCCGGACTTGCTTGGAGGCGTCGTTGCTGGGGTCGAGAGGGACGGACTTAACCGTCTCTGCTGGTTTGAAGTTGCCGGCGTGGCGCTTCACATCTGGCACCTCCTTGGAGAGGCACTCCTGGTCGGCGATGAGGGCCTTGGATTCGGCGAGGGCCTCAGCGTACTCCACGCACTCCACGTCGCATTCGTACGCGTGTCGGTACGTGGATCCGACGGTGATGACCCCGTTGGGGCCCGACATCTTGAGCTTGAAGTAGGTGTAGTTGGGGACGACCATGAACTTGGCGTAGCATGGTCTCCCCAGCACCGCGTGGTAGGTTCCTCGGAACCCGACCACCTCGAACGTGAGGGTTTCCTTTCGGAAGTTGGAGGGAGTCCCGAAGTAGACGGGCAGATCGAGTTGCCCAAGGGGTTGGACGCGCTTCCCGGGGATGATCCCGTGAAAGGGCGCCGCACCGACCCGGATCGTGGACAGATCGATCTACAAGAGCCCGAGGGTCTTGGCGTAGATGATGTTGAGGCTGCTGCCTCCGTCCATGAGGACCTTGGTAAGCCTGATGTTGCCGATGACGGGATCGACAATGAGCGGGTACTTCCTTGGGCTCGATACGCGGTCGGGGTGGTTGCCTTGTGATAGTCGCCTAGAGGGGGGGTGAATAGGGCGAAACTGAAATTTACAAATATAAACACAACTTCAAGCCGGGTTAGCGTTAGAAATATAAACGAGTCCGCGAGAGAGAGCGCAAAACAAATCGCAAGCGAATAAGTAAGTGAGACACACGGATTTGTTTTACCGAGGTTCGGTTCTCGCAAACCTACTCCCCGTTGAGGAGGCCACAAAGGCCGGGTCTCTTTCAACCCTTCCCTCTCTCAAACGGTCCCTCGGACCGAGTGAGCTTTTCTTCTTCTCAATCAAACGGGAACAAAACTTCCCCGCAAGGGCCACCACACAATTGGTGCCTCTTGCCTTGGTTACAATTGAGTTTTGATCACAAGAGCAAGTGAGAAAGAAAGAAAGCGATCCAAGCGCAAGAGCTCAAAAAGAACACGGCAAATCTCTCTCGCTAGTCACTAAAGACTTGAGTGGAATTGGAGAGGATTTGATCTCTTTGGAGTGTCTAGAATTGAATGCTAGAGCTCTTGTAGTAGTTGGGAAGTGGAAAACTTGGATACAATGAATGGTGGGGTGGTTGGGGTATTTATAGCTCCAACCACCAAATGTGGCCGTTGGGAGGCTGTCTGCTCGATGGCGCACCGGACAGTCCGGTGCACACCGGACAGTCCGGTGCCCCCTGCCACGTCATCACTGCCGTTGGATTCTAGCCGTTGGAGCTTCTGACTTGTGGGCCCGCCTGGGTGTCCGGTGCACACCGGACAGGTACTGTTTACTGTCCGGTGTGCCAGTATGGGCGCGCCTGACTTCTGCGCGCGCTGCGCGCACATTTAATGCGCCGCAGGTAGCCGTTGGCGCCGACTAGCCGTTGCTCCGGAGTTGCACCGGACAGTCCGGTGCACACCGGACAGTCCGGTGAATTATAGCGGACTAGCCGTTGGAGTTTCCCGAAGCTGGCGAGTTCCTGAGGCCGCTTCTCCTTGGCGCACCGGACACTGTCCGGTGTACACCGGACAGTCCGGTGTACACCGGACAGTCCGGTGAATTATAGCGCGAGCGCCTCTGGAAATTCCCGAAGGTGGCGAGTTCGAGTTGGAGTCCTCTGGTGCACCGGACACTGTCCGGTGGTGCACCGGACAGTCCGGTGCTCCCAGACCAGAGGGCCTTCGGTTCCCACTTAGCTCCTTTGTTGAATCCAAAACTTGGTTTTTTTTATTGGCTTAGTGTGAACCTTTTACACCTGTATAATTTATACACTTGGGCAAACTAGTTAGTCCAATTGTTTGTGTTGGGCAATTCAACCACCAAAATTAATTAGGGACTAGGTGTAATCCTAATTCCCTTTCAATCTCCCCCTTTTTGGTGATTGATGCCAACACAAACCAAAGCAAATATAGAAGTGCATAATTGAACTAGTTTGCATAATGTAAGTGTAAATGTTGCTTGGAATTGAGCCAATATAAATACTTACAAGATATGCATGGATTGTTTCTTTCTTATATAACATTTTGGACCACGCTTGCACCACATGTTTTGTTTTTGCAAATCATTTTGTAAATTCTTTTCAAAGATCTTTTGCAAATAGTCAAAGGTAAATGAATAAGATTTTGCAAAGCATTTTCGAGATTTGAAATTTTCTCCCCCTATTTCAAAAGCTTTTCCTTTGACTAAACAAAACTCCCCCTAAATAAGATTCTCCTCTTAGTGTTCAAGAGGGTTTTGATATATCATTTTGAAATACTACTTTCTCCCCTTTTTGAACACAAAAGGATATCGATTGAAAAATATTCAACACTTAAGTTTTTGAATTTGGTGGTGGTGTGCGGTCCTTTTGCTTTGGGCTCTTACTTTCTCCCCCTTTGGCATGAATCGCCAAAAACGGAATCATTAGAGCCCTCGAAGTGGTATCTTCCTCTTTGGTCATAAATAAATGAGTTAAGATTATACCAAAGACGAAGTCCTTTTGCTTTGGGCTTACTCTCTCCCCAAAGACGAAGTCCTTTTGCTTTGAGTTCTCCCCCTAAAGATGGAGAGAAGCGCGGAGTGGCGGCGAAGGATGAGTTACGGAGTGGAAGCCTTTGTCTTCGCCGAAGACTCCAATTCCCTTTCAATATACCTATGACTTGGTTTGAGATAGACTTGAAAACACATTAGTCATAGCATATAAAAGAGACATGATCAAAGGTATATAGATGAGCTATGTGTGCAATCTAGCAAAAGAAATTGCGTGAATCAAGAATATTGAGCTCATGCCTAAGTTTGGTAAAAGTTTGTTCATCAAGTGGCTTAGTAAAGATATCTGCTAATTGATCTTTAGTGTTAATGTAAGAAATCTCGATATCTCCCTTTTGTTGGTGATCCCTAAGAAAGTGATACCGGATGGCTATGTGCTTAGTGCGGCTATGCTCGACGGGATTGTCGGCCATTTTGATTGCACTCTCATTATCACATAGCAAAGGGACTTTGGTTAATTTGTAACCGTAGTCCCGCAGGGTTTGCCTCATCCAAAGTAGTTGCGCGCAACAATGGCCTGCGGCAATGTACTCGGCTTCGGCGGTGGAAAGAGCGACCGAATTTTGCTTCTTTGAAGCCCAAGACACCAAGGATCTTCCCAAGAACTGGCAAGTCCCCGATGTGCTCTTCCTATTGATTTTACACCCCGCCCAATCGGCATCCGAATAACCAATCAAATCAAATGTGGATCCCCGAGGGTACCAAAGCCCAAACTTAGGAGTATAAGCTAAATATCTCAAGATTCGTTTTACGGCCGTAAGGTGGGATTCCTTAGGGTCGGATTGGAATCTTGAACACATGCACACGGAAAGCATAATATCCGGTCGAGATGCACATAAGTAGAGTAAAGAACCTATCATCGACCGGTATACCTTTTGATCCACGGACTTACCTCCCATGTCGAGGTCGAGATGCCCATTGGTTCCCATGGGTGTCTTGATGGGCTTGGCATCCTTCATCCCAAACTTGGTTAGAATGTCTTGAGTGTACTTTGTTTGGCTAATGAAGGTGCCTTCTTGGAGTTGCTTTACTTGAAATCCTAAGAAATATTTCAACTCCCCCATCATAGACATCTCGAACTTTTGTGTCATGATCCTACTAAACTCTTCACATGTAGATTCGTTAGTAGATCCAAATATGATATCATCAACATAAATTTGGCATACAAACAAATCATTCTCAAGTGTTTTGGTAAAGAGTGTAGGATCGGCTTTACCGACTTTGAAGCCATTAGCAATAAGGAAATCTCTAAGGCATTCATACCATGCTCTTGGGGCTTGCTTAAGCCCGTAAAGCGCCTTAGAGAGCTTATAGACATGATTAGGGTACTCACTGTCTTCAAAGCCGGGAGGTTGCTCAACATAGACCTCTTCCTTGATCGGTCCATTGAGGAAGGCACTTTTCACGTCCATTTGATAAAGCTTAAAGCCATGGTAAGTAGCATAGGCCAATAATATGCGAATTGACTCAAGCCTAGCTACGGGTGCATAGGTTTCACCGAAATCCAAACCTTCGACTTGGGAGTATCCCTTGGCCACAAGTCGAGCTTTGTTCCTTGTCACCACACCATGCTCATCTTGCTTGTTGCGGAAGACCCATTTGGTTCCTACAACATTTTGGTTAGGACGTGGAACTAAATGCCATACCTCATTCCTAGTGAAGTTGTTGAGCTCTTCTTGCATCGCCACCACCCAATCCGAATCTTGGAGTGCTTCCTCTACCCTGTGTGGCTCAATAGAGGAAACAAACGAGTAATGTTCACAAAAATGGGCAACACGAGATCGAGTAGTTACCCCCTTATGAATGTCGCCGAGAATGGTGTCGACGGGGTGATCTCGTTGAATTGCTTGGTGGACTCTTGGATGTGGTGGTCTTTGTTCCTCATCCTCCTTGTCTTCCTCATTTGTATCTCCCCCTTGATTAATGCCATCATCTTGAGGTGGCTCATTTGCTTGATCTTCTATTTCATCAACTTGAGCTTCATCCTCATTTTGAGTCGGTGGAGATGCTTGTATAGAGGAGGATGGTTGATCTTGTGCATTTGGAAGCTCTTCGGATTCCTTAGGACACACATCCCCAATGGACATGTTCCTTAGAGCGATGCACGGAGCCTCTTCAATACCTGTCTCATCAAGATCAACTTGCTCTACTTGAGAGCCGTTAGTCTCATCAAACACAACGTCACATGAGACTTCAACTAGTCCAGTGGACTTGTTAAAGACCCTATATGCCCTTGTGTTTGAGTCATAACCAAGTAAAAAGCCTTCTACAGTTTTAGGAGCAAATTTAGATTTTCTACCTCTTTTAACAAGAATAAAGCATTTGCTACCAAAGACTCTAAAATATGAAATGTTGGGCTTTTTACCGGTTAGGAGTTCATAGGATGTCTTCTTGAGAATTCGGTGAAGATATAACCGGTTGATGGCGTAGCAAGCGGTGTTGACCGCCTCGGCCCAAAACCGATCCGATGTCTTGTACTCATTAAGCATGGTTCTTGCCATATCCAATAGAGTTCGATTCTTCCTCTCCACTACACCATTTTGTTGTGGGGTGTAGGGAGAAGAGAACTCATGTTTGATGCCCTCCTCCTCAAGGAAGCCTTCAATTTGAGAATTCTTGAACTCCGTCCCGTTGTCGCTTCTTATTTTCTTGATCCTTAAGCCGAACTCATTTTGAGCTCGTCTCAAGAATCCCTTTAAGGTTTCTTGGGTTTGAGATTTTTCCTGTAAAAAGAATACCCAAGTGAAGCGAGAATAATCATCCACAATAACTAGACAGTACTTACTCCCGCCGATGCTTATGTAAGCAATCGGGCCGAATAGGTCCATGTGTAGGAGCTCCAGTGGCCTGTCGGTCGTCATTATGTTCTTATGCGGATGATGGGCACCAACTTGCTTTCCTGCTTGGCATGCGCTACAAATCCTGTCTTTCTCAAAATGAACATTTGTTAGTCCTAAAATGTGTTCTCCCTTTAGAAGCTTATGAAGATTCTTCATCCCAACATGGGCTAGTCGGCGGTGCCAGAGCCAACCCATGTTAGTCTTAGCAATTAAGCAAGTGTCGAGTTCAGCTCTATCAAAATCTACCAAGTATAACTGACCCTCTAACACTCCCTTAAATGCTATTGAATCATCACTTCTTCTAAAGACAGTGACACCTACATCAGTGAATAGACAGTTGTAGCCCATTTGACATAGTTGAGAAACGGAAAGCAAATTGTAATCTAGAGAATCTACAAGAAAAACATTGGAAATAGAATGGTCAGGAGATATAGCAATTTTACCAAGACCTTTGACCAAACCTTGATTTCCATCCCCGAATGTGATGGCTCGTTGGGGATCTTGGTTTTTCTCATATGAGGAGAACATCTTTTTCTCCCCAGTCATGTGGTTCGTGCACCCGCTGTCGAGTATCCAACTTGAGCCCCCGGATGCATAAACCTACAAAACAAGTTTAGTTCTTGACTTTAGGTACCCAAATGGTTTTGGGTCCTTTAGCATTAGACACAAGAACTTTGGGTACCCAAACACAAGTCTTGGAGCCCTTGTGCTTGCCCCCAACATATTTGGCAACTACCTTGCCAGATTTGCTAGTCAAAACATAAGATGCATCAAAAGTTTTAAAAGAAATATTATGATCATTTGATGCACTAGGAGTTTTCTTTCTAGGCAACTTAGCATGGGTTGGTTGCCTAGAGCTAGATGTCTCACCCTTATACATGAAAGCATGATTAGGGCCAGAGTGAGACTTCCTAGAATGAATTCTCCTAATTTTGCTCTCGGGATAACCGGCAGGGTATAAAATGTAACCCTCGTTATCCTGAGGCATGGGAGCCTTGCCCTTAACAAAGTTTGGCAATCTTTTAGGAGGGGCACTAAGTTTGACATTGTCTCCCCTTTGGAAGCCAATGCCATCCTTGATGTCCGGGCGTCTCCCATTATAAAGCATGCTACGAGCAAATTTAAATTTCTCATTTTCTAAGTTGTGCTCGGCAATTTTAGCATCTAATTTTGCTATATGATCATTTTGTTGTTTAATTAAAGCCATATGATCATGAATAGCATCAATGTTAATATCTCTACATCTAGTGCAAATAGTGACATGCTCAATGGTAGATGTAGATGGTTTGCAAGAATTAAGTTCAACAATCTTAGCATGAAGAATCTCATTTTTATCTCTAAGATCGGAAATTGTAATTTTGCAAACATCAAAATCTTTAGCCTTAGCAGTTAAATTTTCATTTTCTACTCTAAGGCTAGCAAGAGAAATGTTCAATTCTTCAATCCTAGCAAGCAAATCATCATTATTATCTCTAGGATTGGAAGTTGAAACAATGCAAACATGTGAATCAACCTTAGCATTTAAACTAGCATTTTCATTCCTAAGGTTGTCAATCATCTCGCGGCAAGTGCTTAGCTCACTAGATAATTTTTCACATTTTTCCACTTCTAGAGCATAAGCATTTTTAACCTTAACATGCCTCTTGTTTTCTTTAATTAGACAATCCTCTTGGGAATCCAAAAGGTCATCCTTTTCATGAATAGCACTAATTAATTCATTTAATTTTACTTTTTGTTCCATGTTAAGATTGGCAAAAAGGGTACGCAAGTTATCCTCCTCATCACTAGCATTTTCATCACTAGAGGTTTCATATTTAGTGGAGGATCTTGATTTTACCTTCTTCCTTTTGCCGTCCTTTGCCATGAGGCACTTGTGGCCGACGTTGGGGAAGAGAAGCCCTTTGGTGACGGCGATGTTGGCGGCGTCCTCGTCGTTGGAGGAGTCGCTTGAGCTTTCATCGGAATCCCATTCCCGACAAACATGGGCATCGCCGCCCTTCTTCTTGTAGTACCTCTTCTTCTCCTTTCTTCTCCCCTTCTTGTCGTCGCCTCGGTCACTGTCACTTGATATAGGACATTTAGCAATAAAATGACCGGGCTTACCACATTTGTAGCAAACCTTCTTGGAGCGGGACTTGTAATCTTTCCCCCTCCTTTGTTTGAGGATTTGGCGGAAGCTCTTGATGACGAGCGCCATCTCCTCATTGTCAAGTTTGGAGGCGTCGATTGGTTGTCTACTTGGTGTAGACTCCTCCTTCTTTTCTTCCGTCGCCTTGAATGCGACGGGTTGAGCTTCGGATGTGGTGGGTTCGTCAAGCTCGTTGATTTTCCTCGAGCCTTCGATCATGCACTCAAAACTTACAAAATGCCCGATTACTTCCTCGGGGGTCATTTTAGTATATCTAGGATTACCACGAATTAATTGAACTTGAGTAGGGTTAAGGAAAATAAGTGATCTTAGAATAACCTTAACCATTTCATGGTCATCCCATTTTACGCTCCCGAGGTTGCGCACTTGGTTCACCAAGGTCTTGAGCTGGTTGTACATGTGTTGTGGCTCCTCTCCTTTGCGAAGCCGGAACCGACCGAGCTCCCCCTCGATCGTTTCCCGCTTGGTGATCTTTGTAAGCTCATCTCCCTCGTGCGCGGTTTTGAGCACATCCCAAATCTCCTTGGCGCTCTTCAACCCTTGAACCTTGTTATACTCCTCTCTACTTAAAGAGGCGAGGAGTATTGTCGTTGCTTGAGAGTTGAAGTGCTCGATTTGGGCCACCTCATCCTCATCATAGTCTTCATCCCCTACGGATGGTACCTGTGCACCAATCTCAACAACATCCCATATACTTTTGTGGAGTGAGGTTAGATGAAATCGCATTAAATCACTCCACCTAGCATAATCTTCACCATCAAAAGTTGGTGGTTTGCCTAATGGGACGGAAAGTAAATGTGCATGTTTAGAAATGCGAGGATAATGTAGGGGAATCTTACTAAACTTCTTACGCTCTTGGCGTTTAGAAGTTACGGAGGGCGCGTCGGAGTCGGAGGTCGATGTTGATGAAGTGTCGGTCTCGTAGTAGACTACCTTCCTCATCCTCTTATGCTTGTCACCTTTCCGATGCGACTTGTGGGAAGAAGATTTTTCCTTCTTCTCTTTGTGGTGAGAAGAAGATTTCTTCTCCTTCCCTTTGTTGGAGGAGATCTTCTTCTTCTCCTTCCTTTTGGTGCGGGACTCTTCCGATGAGGTGTTCCCGTGGCTTGTAGTGGGCTTTTCGCCGGTCTCCATCTCCTTCTTGGCGTGATCTCCCGACATCACTTCGAGCGGTTAGGCTCTAATGAAGCACCGGGCTCTGATACCAATTGATAGTCGCCTAGAGGGGGGGTGAATAGGGCGAAACTGAAATTTACAAATATAAACACAACTTCAAGCCGGGTTAGCGTTAGAAATATAAACGAGTCCGCGAGAGAGAGCGCAAAACAAATCGCAAGCGAATAAGTAAGTGAGACACACGGATTTGTTTTACCGAGGTTCGGTTCTCGCAAACCTACTCCCCGTTGAGGAGGCCACAAAGGCCGGGTCTCTTTCAACCCTTCCCTCTCTCAAACGGTCCCTCGGACCGAGTGAGCTTTTCTTCTTCTCAATCAAACGGGAACAAAACTTCCCCGCAAGGGCCACCACACAATTGGTGCCTCTTGCCTTGGTTACAATTGAGTTTTGATCACAAGAGCAAGTGAGAAAGAAAGAAAGCGATCCAAGCGCAAGAGCTCAAAAAGAACACGGCAAATCTCTCTCGCTAGTCACTAAAGACTTGAGTGGAATTGGAGAGGATTTGATCTCTTTGGAGTGTCTAGAATTGAATGCTAGAGCTCTTGTAGTAGTTGGGAAGTGGAAAACTTGGATACAATGAATGGTGGGGTGGTTGGGGTATTTATAGCCCCAACCACCAAATGTGGTCGTTGGGAGGCTGTCTGCTCGATGGCGCACCGGACAGTCCGGTGCACACCGGACAGTCCGGTGCCCCCTGCCACGTCATCACTGCCGTTGGATTCTAGCCATTGGAGCTTCTGACTTGTGGGCCCGCCTGGGTGTCCGGTGCACACCGGACAGGTACTGTTTACTGTCCGGTGTGCCAGTATGGGCGCGCCTGACTTCTGCGCGCGCTGCGCGCGCATTTAATGCGCCGCAGGTAGCCGTTGGCGCCGACTAGCCGTTGCTCCGGAGTTGCACCGGACAGTCCGGTGCACACCGGACAGTCCGGTGAATTATAGCGGACTAGCCGTTGGAGTTTCCCGAAGCTGGCGAGTTCCTGAGGCCGCTTCTCCTTGGCGCACCGGACACTGTCCGGTGTACACCGGACAGTCCGGTGAATTATAGCGCGAGCGCCTCTGGAAATTTCCGAAGGTGGCGAGTTCGAGTTGGAGTCCTCTGGTGCACCGGACACTGTCCGGTGGTGCACCGGACACTGTCCGGTGTACACCGGACAGTCCGGTGCTCCCAGACCAGAGGGCCTTCGGTTCCCACTTAGCTCCTTTGTTGAATCCAAAACTTGGTTTTTTTATTGGCTTAGTGTGAACCTTTTACACCTGTATAATTTATACACTTGGGCAAACTAGTTAGTCCAATTGTTTGTGTTGGGCAATTCAACCACCAAAATTAATTAGGGACTAGGTGTAAGCCTAATTCCCTTTCACCTTGGTCGAAGGTGATGGGCTTGTCGGACCAGTCTAGGTAGACTGGCGCCGCCACCTTCACCGAGCAGTCTTCCCGGCGCTCCTGCTTGCGGTGCCGAGCCGAGGCGTTCGCCACTTGCCCACCGTAGATCATGAAGCAGTCGTGGACCTCGGGGAACTCCTCTGCTTTGTGGCCCTCCTTCTTGTCGTTGTCACGGCCTTTGCCACCTTCCGCCGGGGGCCCGACCTTATGGAAGTAGCGCCAAAGCACGACGCACTCCTCAAGGGTGTGCTTGACGGGACCCTGATGATAGGGGCACGACTCCTTGAGCATCTTGTCGAACAGGTTGGCCCCTCCGGGAGGCTTCCGAGGGTTCCTGTGCTCGGCGGCGGCGACGAGAACTGCGTCGGCGGCGTCACGTTTCGCTTGCGACTTCTTCTTGCCCTTCTTCTTTGCTGAGCGGACGCCTCAGGACGTCTTCCTGCTGGCGTCCTTGAGGCTGCTTGTCCTTTCGGAAGATGGCCTCGACCGCCTCCTGACAAGAGGCGAACTTGGTGGCGATGTCCATCAGCTCGCTCGCCCTGGTGGGAGTCTTGCGACCCAGCTTGCTCACCAGGTCGCGGCAAGTGGTGCCGGCGAGGAACGCGCCGATGACATCCGAGTCGGTGTTGTTGGGCAGCTCGGTGCGCTGCTTCGAAAATCGCCAGATGTAGTCCCACAGGGATTCTCCTGGCTGCTGGCGGCAGCTTCGGAGATCCCAGGAGTTCCCAGGGCGCACGTATGTGCCCTGGAAGTTTCCGGCGAAGGCTTTGACCAGGTCGTCCCAGTTGGAGATCTGCGCAGGAGGCAGATGCTCCAGCCAGGCTCGGGCGGCGTCGGAGAGGAACAGGGGGAGGTTGCAGATGATGAGGTTGTCATCGTCCGTTCCACCCAGCTGGCAGGCCAGCCGGTAGTCCGCGAGCCACAGTTCCAGCCTTGTTTCCCCCGAGTACTTGGTGATGGTAGTCGGGGCTCGGAACCGGGTCGGGAACGGCGCCCGTTGTATGGCCCGGTTGAAAGCTTGCGGACCGGGTGGTTCGGGCGAGGGATTTCGATCCTCCCCGCTGTCGTAGCGTCCCCCACGGCTGGGGTGGTAGCCTCGGCGCACCTTCTCGTCGAGGTGGGCTCGACGGTCGCGACGGTGGTGCTCGTTGCCGAGGCGACCCGGGGCTGCAGGCGTCGCGTCCCGCGTGCGCCCGGTGTGGATCGAGGCTTCCCGCATGAATAGGGAAGTCGCGACGCGATGCTCCGGGGGTACCCTTGCCTTCGGAAGGCAGAGCTTTCGGCCCGTCGGACCGCGGCATCCTCCAGGAGATTCTTGAGTTCTCCCTAGATATGCCGCCCCTCGGTGGTGGATGGCTCCGACATCGCTCGGAGTAGTATTGCTGCTGCTGCCAGGTTCTGGCCGACCCCACTGGAAGCCAGGGGCAGCCTTGCCCTGGCATCGTCAGCGATGCGGTGCTGGACGTCCTGGGCCAGATGACGCGCTTCTGTAGCTGGTGCTCGGCCTGCCCACTCCCGCCCGATGTTCTGCCGGAGCTGCACAAGTTATCCTGCTTCCTCGTCAAGTCTGGCCTGCATCTCACGGTTTTGCTCGAGCTGTGTGTCCTGACCCTCTGTAGGGACTGGGACCACAGCTAGCTCCCGAAGGATGTCAACGCGAGGCGTAGGCCTAGGGGGATCGCCGTCCTCCGGCATACCAAGGTGGTTGCCTTCGTCGAGACCCCCTAGTTCGACGTGGAAACATTTGCGACTTGGGCCACAATCCTCGTCGTCAAGGCTGTGGCCACCACCGGGGTAATCGGAGAGGCAGTAGTCACACGCGGCCATGAAGTCTCGCATGGCACTGGGGTTACCGAGCCCGGTGAAATCCCAACCAGAGTCGGGCTCGTCATCTTCCTTGGAACCAGGGGGCCCGTAGGTCGAGACGGCTGTCAGTCGGTCCCAGGTTGACCACATATGGTACCCTGGAAGGTTAGGATATGCCTTTATGAAAGCGTCCACCGAAGCGGGGTCGCTTGGTGGGTCGAAGCTGAATCTAAAAGGCACAGGGTGGAAAACGGACGATACCTCTTGATCGACGGATGGTGACGAAGTCGCGTCGGGGACGAACTGCACCGTTATCTCAGGTACGAGGCTAACACCCAGCAAGTCCTTCACGGGCGTGCTGGCGTCCTCCGTCCGCTTGGGGTTGGCGTGTTGCGGGGAAATGGCGCTCATATTCGTCTTAGACGCGAGGTCAACGCCCGACGTGTCCCCCGCTGGGGCGCCGGCGTCGTCGACTCGCTCGACAGCCAACGAGGTGCCGCCTCCTGCTTAGCATGGTTGCCCCGTCTCCTCCTCCTGCGGCGGGGAAGGTGACAGAACAGACCCGGATGCTGCTCTTTCGCCATGGGGGGAAGACGTCGTCGATTCCGCCGCCATCGGGCGGGCTGACGGCCGTCGTTGTCGCGCGACGGAGGAAGGAGTACCATGTCGTAGATGCCGTCGAGGGACATGAACTCGAGACTCCCGAAACGGAGCAGCGTCCCGGGCTGGAGAGGTTGCTGGAGACTACCCATCTGGAGCTTGACGGGAAGCTGTTCGTCAACACGCAACAGACCCCTACCTGGCGCGCCAACTATTGGCGTTTCGACCCCGGGGGGGTCCCTGGACCGACGAGTAAATTGTCGCTGCGTGCCCCAGCCCAGATGGGTCGACGCGAGACGGAACACAAGGAGGGGGAAAACCACGGCTTCGTGTTGTCCTGCACCCAGGGTGGATGCGCTTGCAGTAGGGGGTTACAAGCGTCCGCGAGGGAGAGAGAGAGCCTGTCCGTCAGCCCGTCCTCCCGCGCGGCCACCTCCTCGTACGAGGGCCCTGGACCCTCCTTTTATAGATGTAAGGAGAGGGCCCATGTGTACAATGGGGGGTGTAGCAATATGCTAACGTGTCCGACAGAGAGGAGCCAGAGCCCTATGTACATGCCGACGTGGCTGTTGGAGAGGTGTTAGTGCCCTGTGCATGTGATGTCGTGGCCGTCGGAGGAGCGCTTGAGCCCTATAGAAGCACAGCTGTCGGGGCTGTCGGGACCTTGCTGACGTCTCCTTGCTTCCGTAGGGGGCTGAGAACCGCCGTCGTCATGGGAGCACGCGGGGTGCCATCATTACTTGTTTACTGGGGCGAGCCAGATGGGACACCGGTCTTGGTCCCCGTAGCCTGAGCTTGCTAGGGGTAGGGTAATGATGTACCCCCTATAACGTGGTCGGTCCGAGCCCAAGGTCGGGCGAGGCGGTGACTCCTCTGAGGTCGAGGTTGAGGCCGAGCCTTGGGGTCGGGCGAGGCGGAGACCGTCTTCCGAGGTCGAGGTTGAGTCCGAGCCCTGGGGTCGGGCGAGGCGGAGACCGTCTTCCGAGGTCGAGGCGGGGGCCGAGTCCCGGAGGCAGGCGAGGCGGAGCTTCCTATGGCGCCTGAGGCTGGACTCGGCTGCTGTCAGTCTCACCCTGGCGGGTGGCACAGCAGTCGGAGCAGGGCAGGCGACGCTGTTTTCCTGTCAGGTCAGTCAGTGGAGGGGCAAAGTGACTGCGGTCACTTCGGCCCTGCCGACTGAGGAACGCGCGTCAGGATAAGGTGTCAGGCGATCCTTGCATTGAATGCTCCTGCGATACGGTCGGTTGGCGAGGCGATCTGGCCAAGGTTGCTTCACCGTGAAGCCTGCCCGAGCTGGGCCTCGGGTGAGTCGAAGGTGCGCCCGTTGCTTGAGGAGGCCCTCGGGCGAGGCGTGAGTCCGTCTGGGTTTACTGTTCCTGCCCGAGGCTGGGCTCGGGTGAGGCGAGATCGTGTCCCTTGAGTGGACGGAACCTTTACCTGAATTGCGCCCATCAAGCTTTTGCAGCTTGTGCTGATGGTGATTACCAGCTGAGTTTAGTAGTCTTGGGGGTACCCCTAATTATGGTCCCCGACAAGCACCCTTGTACGTGCCCCCTTTGAGCTATAAAAGGGAGGGCACACGACGTTACAAGGCAGATTTACTCAGACTCTGATACAATACACAGACAGTGGAGTAGGGTATTACGCTCCGACGGCCTGAACCACTCTAAACCCTTGTGTGTTCTTGTGTTCATCCCGAATCCATCTAGCAGACAAAACGCTTAGGCCCCTCCTCATCTTAGGATTTAGGGCGGGTGCGTCCCGCCACCCGGTCGGAGAATTTCCTCTCCGACATTTATAATTTGTAACGAGTCGAGCTTGTATTTCAACTCGTTACGATAACGAGCCAGCTCGAGCTGGCTCGCGAGACAAACGAGTTAGAGTAATTAGTCAAATTACAATAATCTCCGATCCAAAATAGTTAATCTTGTACTCTACTATAGTTAATATTGTTCTTTGTTGAGTGTGGAATATTAAGTTGCAAACTCTATTCTTTTTTTCTGCATAGATCTCCTTTTTTTCTTTTGCTACATGTTTTTATATACGTTTGTAGACATTAGACATGATATTATCGAACTAGCTCGCGAGCTAAACGAGCCAGCTCGAGTTGTCAAACGAGTCGAGCCGAGCCAGCTCGTTATCTTAACGAGCCAGTTTGAGTCGAGTCGAGCCGAGCCAGCTCGATATCCACCCCTAGTGGAGTCTCACGCTATGGGAGAAATTTGTGATTTTGCCACTCTTAATTTTAGTTGTCTGTTATTATGACATCCCGTGTGTATGACTGATAAGACCATACGTGTCTATGATTTGTGGACTTGATGACAATATAACGATGCTCATAAATAATAATGATAAAATTGACAATGGCTACAGTGGTAGGGGAGGGTGATGCTCGCGGGGAGCGACGGCCTTAGGGTGTGCGCAGCGGTAAACACTAGCCATCCCCCTTCCCTTGCATGCCCGCTGTAGGGGGCACCCCACGGTCGCAGCGGTGCCCTCTACGCGTCGGTCCCCTTCTCTCCCCCCAAGATCTAGCGTGTCACTGTTCATCACCCTAAACACTGTGCTGTGGGTCCACGAGTAATTGTTAGTAGATAAAAAATTAATAATTGATATAGAAAATGATATTTTATAGTTGTAGTGGGGTATATGGGAGTATTTAGGGGGAACCGCTGCGGGAGATGAAAAAATATGGAAAAACATAGGGGAGAAAAGTGATATAGGGGGAAAAATTTAGGGGTAACGGTTGCGGATAGCCTTACCCTTCCCCATCCTCACTCTCCCGTCATCCAGCCTAGTAGCCTACCGTTTCAATTTTTGAACTCCCGGTCCGGCAACCCTCCCCAGCCAGCGTTCCACTCACTCCGGCATCGCTTCGAATCTCCGCGCGGCGGCGGGACCGCGTGACCGACGCGCGGCGCTGCCCCTTCAGAAAGCCGCATGGACGCCGCCGACCCCCTCTGCGCCATCTCCTCGACTGCGCGACTCCTTCCGCGGACCCTTGGCCCCGCCATTGGGCCTTCCCCCTCGAACCCCCGCGACGCGCTCCTCGAGGCCATCGCACTCGCCCGGTCTCTGGTACGTGCGCTCGCCCTTCGCTCGAGGCATGCACCCACAGCCAGGCTCGATTTGCCGCCACGCGTGCTTGCGGTTGCTTGGTCTGGGTGGCATGACAAGGAGGTCCATCTCGAAAGTCCCTAGGGATCTAGGGTTCTGCATTCCTTTTTCCATTTAGAGCATGAGATGAGATATGTCCGCTTTCTAGGTCTTACTAGCTGTTTTTACCTTCTTTATATTGCCTTAGAGGGAAATACCTCATCGCGCCAAACAGGATAAACATTGTACTACTTTTGCTTGAGTGCTAACTTCAGCGTTTCACAACGTTCCGTGTAGAAAGGGTCTGAGGAGCTGGTTAAGCAGGCTACAATGGTGCCGAAGGAGCACGGGGACATCCAGGCTCTCTACCATGATGATGGAGTGAAAGGCTGGCCTCCTGCAAATGGCAGCAAAGAGCAACAGGGAAGAAGGCCAGCACTGGATCGTAAACGGGCTCGGTTTGCTATGAAGGACACTGGAAGGCAAGCTATTTGCTAGGCAAACAACCTTCCTATAGATCTCCAGGAGCAGTGTGAGCTTGAATATCATTCATCTGACTTGTCTTGATGCGTTTTCTTCGCAGCAAACCGGTGCCTGTTGTGGACCAATCTAAGTTATCAAATATTTCAGATCCAATCACATTCTTCATGACCTTGGATCGGCTTGAAGGTCACTCTTACCATTTCCATTGATTCATTGATCAGCATTAAGCATGCACTAATAACGGTTCATTATTGCAGAAGCCGAGGAGGAGATCAAACGGCTAAATGGAGAGGCAGAAAAACGCACATTGAATTTTGATCCTGTAGATGAACCCATTAGACAGCCTGGTTTACGTGGGTATGCAGTATGCTGCTTATCTCTCTTTCTATATTCTGTGAGTGAACGATTAGGTATTATTTCTTAGTAAGAGGATTATTCACAAGAGAGTGAGATAAAATTTCACCTATATTCTCTGTTCACTTGTGTTATGCAACATGCTTGTTTGGATGTATGTGCGTCCATATCGTTCATTCTACATGTTATTGCTACTGGTTGAGGCAGACAATGTGGAAACATTATACTTGCTTTTTCTTTACCCAACATGCTCTCAACCTACCTGCAATGTGCTCAAAAGCATCCATGATGAAATATGACCTGATCCATGATTATTCCTATTAATTGACAGGAGAAAATCAGTCCGCAGTTTCAAGGTAATTGAGGATGTTGGTACTCAAGATCCCAATGAGGCACCGGCTTCCCAAACAGCAACTATGACAGGATCTCAGTTGTCACAGGATGTTATGCATGCTGTTGCGGGCAAAAATGGACGATCTGTTTCCTCAAGATCTAGTGAAGCTATTTCAGAGAAAGAAGGTTAAACAACATTCGTTTAAATTAGTTTGCCATTATCTGTACTTAAATTTTATTAATGTAAATTCCATATTTACAGTTTCATTAGCTGAGAAGGATGGCCGTGACGATTTGACTTATATACTGACCTCAATCCAAGATTTAGATGAATCTGAAGAGGAAGAGTTTATCCGGAAGACCTTAGGGATTAAAGAAACAAGGAAAGAAAGAGTTAGTCTTCGTAACTCCATTCTTGGAGTTAGGTCCCTAAGAAGCAATACTGAACAAAAAGGTTCAATGAAGGTCCACCCTCCAGAAAGTCATTTGCCTCAGACTCGCCAAGATCGAATTTCAGAGTTAGAGAAACATTTGTTTCCTGGAGGTGCAGCAAATGCTAAATGCACAGATGATGAATCTGAAGGGTCACCAGATATTGTGATGGGTGAACCATCATTGGTGCATTATTCTTCTGATGTTCTGATGACTGATGAGAACTTTACTGCAAGTGACGTTGACAGGGAGACCCCAAATCTGGGTGCCAGAGCAGCAGACCCTGTTCTTGATCCTGAACCAAACTTGCCTGATCATGCATATGAAAGGCAACCTGGAGGTTCCTCACTTGGTTTGTACAGAGACACAGAAGTTGGAGTTGCCAAAGAAAATGAGACATGTAACAGGAGCAATATATCTGTGGAGGTGCTTGTTACTAAACTCATTTTTCACCTTTTACTTCTTCATTACTGAAGTTTTGGTCCATTGACTATGACATATCTCGATTTACTTCGTGCTGCAGGAAGATGATGTGCCAATAGACTATATAACTATTGGCAGGTCTACTAATGAAACAGAAGTTTCTTCTTCTCATCCTTTGGAGGGCAGCTCGACAGAAGAATTGGTCACTAAACCAGGTAGACATGCGGCTCCAGATGGTATCTGTAGGACTTCACATGCAGCTGAGGATAGCATTCAACATCTAGTAAGTGCCTGTACAAATTATTATTATAAAATATAGATTACTGAATGTATCCTGAGATTAGGTTCTTGCTTCATGGCACAGGAAGCGGTCAAAGAGGGTGGTGTCCTACAAGGTACTTGTTTTCTATGAAAATGTCAGCTAAACAAAACCCCCAGGACTTATGAAAAGGCAACATATTTATTACAGTTTTTTTTTGGTATCCAAACCCCACAACCATTGTGCTAAAAGTTTGCACTATTACTACCACCGTCTTATCTTAGATTTGATTAAGTTTATACTTCCTTCATTCTAAATTATAAAATGTTTTGGCTTTTTAGAGATTTTCACTTAGATATATACTATGTTTAGATACATAGTAAAATTTGTGTATCTAAAAAAGTGAAAATGTCTTGTAATTTGGAATGGAGTAGAAAATAATAATTATAATTTCAACTTGCACGATACTGCGATTCCAAATAGGTGTACTATGAAAATATATTCCATGGCAAATCTAATGATACTTATTTTGTACGATAAATATTAGTATCTTTTTATATAGATCTGATCAAATTTCAGATCATTTGACTTAACATTATTCTAGAACTGCATCTTTTCCGTGGAGGGGATATTTTTAAAGTCTGGAGTGGTTATTTTCTGAAGTTCAGAACAATTCCTGTTCTACTCCAACCTCTTGGGCTTGGCAGCCAACTGTGTACAGTCCACACATGTACGCCTGAATGCTCAGTCACACGCACAATAAAAATAATCCATTACAAACAGACCCTAAAGCAGAAGAAAATCCAACATTGTTCCCTGCTTAAAGAGACAGCACAAAAGCACATACTCCTGCCTAGGTTGTTTTGTCTTTTTCTAGGTACATAGCTTTTGCTATGCACCTGGATATACGATTATACACTATCTAGAACTATAGATACATAATAAAAATATATGTATCTAGAAAAGGCAAAACGACCTATAATTTGAAATGGAGGGAGTATTAAGGAAATAAACTATTTAGCATTCGCTAAATTGTTAGAAAGATATATCATGAACATTATCACAATATTCACCACGTGGTGGAATATTATGTCTCAGTACCTATGGTTCCTTTCTTTAAAGTACTAACCAGTTTAGGTTATTGATGCTGTCTTCCATAGTTCCATACTTGTTGGCAGTTGTTCCGTATTTTCTTGAACATGCTAGAGACGTGTGCACCATTATATTAAAGGAAGGTGGGGTAAGAACCTTTAAAAATACCCACAACCACACATGCTAGAGACTCTTAGATTACATTCACACGCTTGATTATCAAAACAACAAACTCAACCTACGCAACTAACCTCAATCTGTTGCAAGGGAAAAGAGATATGGAATTCATCGAGCCCTGGACATACTTCATAAGTACATTTTCTTACTAGCTAGCAGAAGCGCTTCAGCTAGGTTTGGAGAAATACCATAAAAATGCATCAACTGATATTCTTTTAAATCGACCAAGACCCTAAGATGACAAGGGAATCCCTTCTTCAACCTGACCATCTGTTGCTTCACTTGCACTTAGGATATGTTAGGTAGGTATTCAGATTCTAAACGTTTTAAATCCAGATTCTCTCAAGATGATGAATCATAATCACTTCACACTTCATAAAACTATTTCGCTGTTAACTGGATTCTTCTCAAACAAAACTTTAATAAAAAATCATATAATAAAAGTATGCTATAAGAATTTCATTTTTTTTGTGGACGAACAACTCCAACTAACCCATTTTAACTTGTTACACTAGAAAAGGATTTATGAAAAAAATAATCGCTACTAGAAAAGGGAGGGGCGGCGGGGGTGGAATTAGGATCACTAGAGGGTAGAGACCAGCCTTTGCCATCTTCGTGGTCACATACAAAACAAGAAACATTTCGGCTCCGATTCTATCGCCAGAAATTCTGTTTGCCGTTGTTTCTAGTGTTTCTCAGTAGAAATGGATCTGTTTCTCTATTCCAAACAGCCTTTATAAGAAAAACTTGCTGAACATTGTCTAGAATTAGAGAATTGCCAAATACAAGAATCATCCTCCACTGGCTGCAGCAACACGTAGGCAAGGAGATTTCATGAATAAAGGTATTCGTCAACGACATTAGCAGATAGAGCTCCCTGAATGTCAGAGACCCATTTTTTGTCTATTAAAGCATCTACAACTGTTCTCTTGTTTGCTCTACGTTTAGACACATGTGCAAAGACATGGTTGCAGGTTCAACTGTTATTCGGCCATGGATCCATCTATTTGTGGAGAAAAAAAACATGGAAAGATTGATGAAGGTGAATTAGAAAGATTGTCCAGGGTCGGTTAGGCTCTGTTTTCTGTAACTATAGCAAACCGACCTCATTCGAAGTGCCCAACCCAAGTTTTGAAGATTTGAAATACCAACCTACAATACTATTTACTATGTCCACTTTTCGTGTTCTTCCCTTGCAAGGAAAGCCCGTTTGTATCTTATCAAATAACCTTAATGGCTCATCGCGGAAGATCCAAAGCCATGTCTGAGTATACTAACATAGATGAGTACATATTGAACCAAAACTCTCTGACCGACCTGAGACAATTGGTTCACTTTCCAGCTAAAGAATTGACCAGCTATTCATACAATGATAGGAGAGGGGCAATACATGCATGCCTCGGACTCTTGGTTCGTGACCTGCAGACCTGGTGACTCAATGAGACAGCTGTCACCGCTTCACCGGGCCTGCCATTCAGCTATAATATTAATTTAATTTTCACTGACAAATTCAAGTACTTCAATGTATAGCAGTTTGTAGGAACAGAAAATCTTTGTTTGGTATTCTGGCAATGAGTGTCAAATTTGTAGCATGTTTGTTGAGGTTTGTAGCATATATTTTTTCTCCACAGATAAGTCAAGCCAGTTGTTGGAGATGCCTCAGGAAGATATTAATCCACTGAATCAGGCTCAGATGCATGGTGGAAGCACTAAGGTAGATTCTTATATACCCTAGACGATGTTCTCTTGAATCACTGTTGCTGTAAATAACCTAGTCAAGAGCTTTAATTTTTACACTGTTATATAGATAAATACCACTCCATGTATTATGAGCATCCTTGATGGTGCAGAAGATTAATTTAGCTATCCTGAGTAGCAAGGAAATATTTGCTCTCACAACCCAATAGCAAAGTTAGACAAGGAATCCAAACTAGCGTTCTGAGCTTCTGTCCTGTTAGCATGTTTAGGCAAGAATTGATAAGGGAGAAATGCCAATATATTTAATAATAAATTCAAACCGCTAAAGTTGGCGAGCACTTGAGCAGCAATGATCATCACTGAGGGATGAGTTAGGGTATGGTCAGCAGATCATGGACATGGCCATACAAAATATTGTTTTGCACTGTAGACTGCACTGTTTATATAGTGGAGTTTGAAATAGAAGATGAAGGTGAGTAAGCTCTAAGCTACTGGAGATAACCTTAGCGCGTTTAGTTCACTTAGTGGTACCTAAATATAGTCACATCTCATCTGAACATTTGATGCCATCCTTTATATGCTTCTATTTACATGAGCATAGGTGAAGCAGCAACCGTCAGGGATGTAGTTATTTTACCCTGTGTGCAATTCTTCGTCACATTTTTTGTTGTATAAGAGCAAGTATAATAAGATGATGTAGGCGGGCTACAAGAGATACCATGTTAGATTTACGATGACATGGGAGAAAGAGAAATGAAGAGGGGAGGAAAGCGGGCTGCTCACTAGTAGCCAGCTGAAAGCATCACAAACTCTAAGACAGTTTGTGAGAGAAAGAGTTGGACCCATTATTAAATGTACAACTTATATCATTAGAGTTATTATATGAATAGGCTTTTAGTTGGCTATATGTGATATGACAACATCATAAAGCCCGTCATTAGATATATTATTAACCTTGCTCTAATACTTCCTCTGTTCTCAAATGTAGGGCGTATTAGGATTTTCCAAAGCAAATTTTTTCTATCAATTGCTCAAAGCATATGTATGTTTAGATCACAGCAGATGCATCAACAGATTTTGTTAACAGAAATTAATTGTCAAATTATACCTTAATTTTTCCCAAAATACTAAAACGCTTTATTATAGAAATAAATGATAAGTTCCAGAAATTCCATCCATGTCTTCTTTGAACTTTCAGAAATCGGCACCTGATCTATCCCCGACCAAACAGAAGAAGCAACAGGCAGTTCAAGAAAGGAAAAGGAAGCAACAGTCAAAGAGGGGCAAGAAAGTGGCTGGTATTACTTCTTCTAATTCTACTTTATATTTATACTTTGTTACTCCCTCCGATTCTATGTATACTTGGCTCGTCAATATCAATATTGTATAAAAATTACATAGATTGACTAATGGCTGGTGTTACTAGATTCATCATGGAAAATATCGTCATAGTATCTGACTTTCTTTGTTTAATATTATATAGTTATACAGAAATTGTAAATCAAAGTGCTAAATGACTTGTATCTGGAACCAGGAGGGGCAGTTTCTAATGCATAATGCATGTGCACCACGAGGATTCTTGTAATACCATCATTCAGTTATTAATTGGCCATTACTGTTGATTGTTCTTAGCTAGGCTGATACCTGCATGGGTGTATTAGAGATGTTCGGGGGTCTTTAAATAAGCATAATCATGCTTTTGTTGTGTTTGATCAATCATGTTCCATTTCTTCCATGTACCACTAGATTAAATCTTATACAAGGGCAGCATTTTTAGAGCATGTTTTGGATCCTATACCCAACAACCTTGCCAGCGAGAATAGCAAAGATGATCGGATGCTTCTCTTACCTACTTTTGGGCTAGGATTTCCTTGCGTTCAAGGGACACATCACTCCTTTACTAGCGAGGTTTTCTTATGGGGAAAACTGCGTATATACAGCTGAAGGTCATCATCACCTGGCCAACCTGGGCCTTATTCTCTGTTTTTTTTTTTCATTTCTTGGTGGCATACCTTTGTATTTGATTATTCTCTTATCTACTTAGCTTTGTTAAATTACTTGATTATGTATAACGGCTTAATCTTTTTGTCTAGAGTGATGAAGTGTATTTTCTTTACAGGTGAATCCCTGGAAATACCCCAAACAAATTTTGAATCGGAGAATCAACCTCATAATGACGATGTCAACATTGAGGTAGACTTCTTTTTTAGCTTCTATACTGAAATTCTTGTCTTAAAATCTTATGAAGTAATATACTGAGAGTGGCCAAAAAAGGTAGTTTTTTTTCTCGTTTACCATGATAATCATGCATTATTCAGGGCATGAGGGATGAGTGGTCATGTCGAACTTTGTAGATGTGGTCAGACTATGACTTGTGTAGGGCCCTATTTTTTTTTATTCAAGTTGCATGCACTGACGAGCACAGGAGTCAGCAACAAACATAGATATTCCACGCACCTTTTTAATAATGTGCGTGTTTTACTCTGAAGCTCGACATTCATACGCTTGTTTGGTTTTTCAGAAACAGACAATTACGAGTAGCACACTCTCACCAAATGGTGCCAAGGGGCAAAAGGGAGCTCAAAGGAGAAACCAGACCAAAAAAAGGAATCAAAGAAAAATCCTTGGAGGTCTTTACTTTTTCACACTCTATACTTTTAAAGTTGTTTTCAGAAGGATACTGATGGCCTACGTTTCTATTCTCATGGACTTCTATCCTTAGATGCTGACCTTGCATGCCAGCCTGGAGTGAGAAAAAGCTCAAGAACACGCTCAAGGCCTTTGGAGTATTGGCTTGGTGAAAGATTACTATATGGGCCTATACATGACAGTACGTACACTGATCTAGCACTTGTGTCAGCTATGCACATTTTTTTTTTATGACCAAGACTTGTATCAGAATTTATGGTCAAATATATTACAGCAAATTCATCATACCAACTTGGAAAATGCCATCTGACTGTCATTTTAATACAGCTAGTAGCTTTGTGCATCTAGATTTCTTGATACTCAATAAATTGAAACCTGCTCTGTACTTGTAGACAAAAAACAGTGGTGGAAACAAACAATAAAATCCCAGTTGGGCACCATGTTAATACTGACATAATTTTTTTCTCGAACACGCAAGTGAACTGCACTTCATTACATTAATAATGAAGGTAAAGAAGGTCTAAAATGGACAAATACAAAGAGAGGCCACTTACGGAGGCCAAAAACAGGAATATAAAAACTGATCCATACTAAGCAACAAACACCTCGTGCTCTTGCCTACAACCACCTGCCAGTGCCATCCATCTTTGTCGGCATGGCGAGACAGATGTATGGGAGTAGAGCAGCCGGTCCATCGTTGTCGGCGTGGCGAGACAGAGGTGTGGGAGTAGAGCAGCCGGTCCGCAACTTGATCTTGGTGGGGGGGGCGTTAGAAGCCGTAGCAGCTCGCACAGGCAGGGTCGTAGGAGCAGGCTGCAAAAGCACGTCCACGAGGTTGGGCCCCCTGGACCCCCCCGGCAGAAGAAGCTGGGCTATCCACCACCCAACGCTGGTACTTGGACAAGTGGAGACAAGGAGGAAACCGGCGCTGCGGGTAGAGAAGCTGCTGGGAGGGAAGCCGCAGCCACGGAGGTGGTCGCCGTGGTGCAAGAGACCGGCAACGAGGGGTATTAGGGCGGTGAGGTTGGGCATTGGTGGGGGCGGGGATAACGACTTGTTAATCATTTCTCAGTTACTATCAATGAATGGACATCCTCAATACTGATAATCACATAACACTATTCAAAGTTCTGTTATGCGTTTCACCAGTTGGCCCTATGTTCATTTTGTGTATAATAGAACAGCTATATTTCTAATCAAATACTTATATTTTTTACAGATTTGCATGGAGCTATTGGCATCAAAGCATACTCTCCTGGCCAAGATGGCAAGAGATCATTGAAAGTGAAATCTTTCGTGCCTGAACAGTATTCAGATCTTGTTGCTAAATCTGCAAGGTACTGAAGCCAAGATTTTCCAAAGAGGATCACGCCTTGTGACCTGTTGCTTTGTCACCTCACTATGGGATGTTGACATGTATTGGTAGAACTGCAGTACTGCACAACGAAATGCATGTTAACTTAGGCAGGTATCAAATGGATGAGTATCTATCTAGTTTGGATGCGCTACTACCCATTCGGCTACTCGATACGTGGAGTCTAGGGTGTCAATTGACATTGGTACTTGATAGTAAGACAGTTTTAGGTTCAGACTCTTGAAAATTGATTTTGTTTGTCTTCTCGTTTTCAGATTTAAGATGCGATACCACAGATAAAAATCTTGGGTAATTGGAGGTAAAAAAAAGGATAGCACACCTAAATATCATAATGATGTTATGATTTTTTTATTCAGTGTTATGGCTCATGCCGTCAAGGTATCATGTGGTGTGATAGTATCTTGATGTTAAGATCTGTGGCGTCGATGCCAATATTTATAGCACCAAGCTTTAATAATATGGATTGTGGCGCCAATCTTAGCATTATAGATCATGACGCTCACCTATACTAATCCTCTTCTCTCTTGTTTCTCTCTATCCTCGACCGTGCGTAGCTTCCTTTCACCGGCCACGGTGCTATGCCCTTGCTTGTTGGAGCTTGCTTACTGTATTGTCGGTCCCTCGGTCATTGCGTGCTGTACTGTTGTTGGGCCTGCGACTGCTGCCCGTTTCCACTCATGTCGCGTGTCGATTGACCTGTGTCGGTCGTTGTTCCTGCATCATCCGGTTCGCGGACGCTGTCGGTCACTGAACCTAAGCATGGACATGGTATCGGCCAAAGTCCTAGCGCACACCGCTAGCCGTGTCGACCTCGGTCTCGTCCTTGGCCCCAACCCCCAACCCTGCTTGGTACCGCGCCTTCATTTTTTTCATCATTTATCAGGTTATTTCCTTGAGTTGCTCCAGCGCGAGTTGCTCCCGCACTTTCCCCGCGCCTAAATTGGTCTGTGAGACCACCAGTGACCTAGATCGTGGAACATTGAGCAGCACTAGCAGCATTGGCCAACATATCTGCAAGGATCGGTGTGAGGGACCAATAGCCTGGACCATGGGACATTGAGCAGCGCTAGCAGCATTGTCTAACCGCCAACACTTGACTATCTTTTTTGAGGTCTAAAGCGTGTCTTGCATTAGTGAATCCATGAGTTAGGGGTATGGCAACCTAAAAAAAGAATAGCAAAATATGCACTCTCCCCGTCCTAAAATTTTCTTAAAAGATAATTGACCTTGCCCTCACTGTTCCTAAATAAATAGATCCATAGCAAGTTTTGGACAAAGAAAAAAAAAATCATATTATCCTCTATTAACTAGAGTGGTTACATATTAATCGGTAATTGCTCCAAAAATACACTGTTTGCATTTATTAAACACATTCAACTACAGAAACTCACTACTATATCGGAAGACCAAATATGAGGAGACTTCGAGAAAAATAAATGAGTTGGTGAAGCATTCAACCTTTGTGGGATTGGTTTATTTGTAGACAAAAATCTTTGATCTAAGAATATATTTATTTAGAGATAGAGGGAGTTTTTTTTAATGTGGATAGATAATATTTTATAATACATTGTCGTTTTTTCTCAATATATTTTTATCTTTTTCTAATATATGTCCGTCTTTATTTCCTCAGAGGTATTCTGGTCTTCAACATTAATTAGTTTTGGAGAGATGATGTATAAACGTCATTTAAATATAGGTCTTTGGGAGGTAAATTTTAAGGTGTGTTTGGTTCTGCTTTTGAAACCTGAACTAAAAGGTTTAACTTTTCCGCATGTACTTTAAAAAACAACTTTTCTGTGGTACAAATTTAAAAGCAGTTTGGACTCTATTTTTTGTGCTTATCGAAGTTCATTATATTAATAAACAAACATAATAAATTTAAACTAAAATACGATTAAAATAATTAAGTGTTATAGTAAATGAAATAAAATATTTTAATACAAAATTTATTATAAATGGAATCAAAATTTTATTTATTTATAAAAATATTAAGAACGCAAATGTGAAATCAGTTTTTAAATTAGATAAATTGATTAAGAGATATAGTTAAACAGAATATATAAACACTATATAGTTTGTTTACAGTGGACAACTCACAATAGTTTGAACCAAACGACTTTCAGTTTTTTTCTCACATTTTTTTTCACAGCTAAACTAAAAACACCTTGATTATTTGTTTCCGAGAGAGATTCCAAAACGCATTTAGTGCTAGTTTGGGAGCCAAAAAACCCGGAGGGGATTAGAGGGGCTAGAATCCCCTACTTATTCAAAAACCTTGATTATTGGTTTCCGAGGAAGATTCTAAAACATCATTTAGTGCTAGTTCCCCTCTGGTTTTGTGGCTTCCAAACTAACTTTTAGAGTGATTCTAGCGGAGTTATGTGAATTGTTTCTCTATCCTATATTTAAAGAATGTCTCATCTATACACTTGAAAGGGAATTAGGCTTACACCTAGTTCCTAAATAATTTTGGTGGTTGAATTGCCCAACACAAATTGTTGGACTAACTAGTTTGCTCTAGATTATATGTTCTACAGGTGCTAAAGGTTCATCTATAACTATACTAAATCGACTGTCCGGAATACCGTAGATTATTCCGGACAGGAGAAGCTTTTTGGAAAAACAGGCCAAGCGCGGACCGTCCGGGCCCTTGCGGCGGACCGTCCGCGACACAAGAATGACCCTCGGACAGAACCAATGTAAAAATCCGAGTCTGCACTGTGGACCGTCCGGAGGATGAGCGCGGACCGTCGGAGACCCCGCGCGGACCGTCCGGTCTCAGGCGCGGACCGTCCGGGGTGCACGACCGGACCGTCCGCGACTGGCTTTATCTGACATCTGACGACGCATTAAATGCAATATAGCCGTTGATATAGCCGTTACTGCTGACCGTTGCGTTTTCAGCCGTTGATCTACAGGGGCGGACCGTCCGGACCAGGCGGGCGGACCGTCCGCGCTCAGCAGAATGGAGCAACGGCTAGGAAGTGGTTGGTGGCTATAAATACAACCCCAACCACCTCCATTCACAAAATCCAAGCATTCCAACCTTCAACATTCAATACAAGAGCTAGCAACCCATTCCAAGACACATTCAAAGCCTCCATCTCTTCAAGTTTCACAATTGAGAAAAGAGATCATTAGTGATTAGTGGCTTGAGAGAGAAAGTGATCCGTGTGTTATTTGTCGCTCTTGTCGCTTGGCTTTTTCAATCGTGCTTTCTTGATTCTTTCATTGCGATCAAACTCACTTGTAATTGAGGCAAGAGACACCAATCTTGTGGTGATCCTTGTAGGAACTTTGTGTTCCAAGTGATTGAGAAAAGAAAGCTCACTCGGTACGAGGGACCGTTTGAGAGAGGGAAGGGTTGAAAGAGACCCGGCCTTTGTGGCCTCCTCAACGGGGAGTAGGTTTGCGAGAACCGAACCTCGGTAAAACAAATCCACGTGTCACACTCGTTATTTGATTGCGATTTGTTTTGCACCCTTTCTCTCTCGCGGACTCGTTTCTATTTCTAACGCTAACCCGGCTTGTAGTTGTGATTATTTTTAAGAATTTCAGTTTCGCCCTATTCACCCCCCCTCTAGGCGACTATCAATTGGTATCAGAGCCCGGTGCTTCATTAGAGCCTAACCGCTCGAAGTAATGTCGGGAGATCACGCCAAGAAGGAGATGGAGACCGGCGAAAAGCCCACTACAAGCCACGGGAGCACTTCATCGGAAGAGTCCCGCACCAAAAGGAAGGAGAAGAAGAAGAGCTCCTCCAACAAAGGGAAGGAGAAGAAATCTTCTTCTCACCACAAAGAGAAGAAGGAGAAATCTTCTTCTCACAAGCCGCATCGGAGTGGGGACAAGCACAAGAGGATGAGGAAAGTGGTCTACTACGAGACCGACACTTCATCAACATCCACCTCCGGCTCCGACGCGGCGTCCGTCACTTCTAAACGCCAAGAGCGTAAGAAGTATAGTAAGATTCCCCTACGCTACCCTCGCATTTCAAAACATACACCTTTACTTTCCGTCCCATTAGGCAAACCACCAACTTTTGATGGTGAAGATTACGCTAGGTGGAGCGATTTAATGCGATTTCATCTAACCTCGCTCCACAAAAGTATATGGGATGTTGTTGAGTTTGGTGCACAGGTACCGTCCGTAGGGGATGAAGACTATGATGAGGATGAGGTGGCCCAAATCGAGCACTTCAACTCTCAAGCAACAACGATACTCCTCGCCTCTTTAAGTAGAGAGGAGTATAACAAAGTTCAAGGGTTGAAGAGCGCCAAGGAAGTTTGGGATGTGCTCAAAACCGCGCACGAGGGAGATGAGCTCACAAAGATCACCAAGCGGGAAACGATCGAGGGGGAGCTCGGTCGGTTCCAGCTTCGCAAAGGGGAAGAGCCACAACACATGTACAACCGGCTCAAGACCTTGGTGAACCAAGTGCGCAACCTCGGGAGCAAGAAGTGGGACGACCACGAAATGGTTAAGGTTATTCTAAGATCTCTCATTTTCCTTAACCCCACTCAAGTTCAATTAATTCGTGGTAATCCTAGATATACTAAAATGACCCCCGAGGAAGTTATCGGGAATTTTGTAAGTTTTGAGTGCATGATCGAAGGCTCAAGGAAGATCAACGAGCTTGATGATCACTCCACATCCGAAGCTCAACCCGTCGCATTCAAGGCGACGGAGGAAAAGAAGGAGGAGTCTACACCAAGTCGACAACCAATCGACGCCTCCAAGCTCGACAATGAGGAAATGGCGCTCGTCATCAAGAGCTTCCGCCAAATCCTCAAACAAAGGAGAGGGAAAGACTACAAGTCCCGCTCCAAGAAGGTTTGCTACAAATGTGGTAAGCCCGGTCATTTTATTGCTAAATGTCCTATATCTAGTGACAGTGACCGAGGTGACAACAAGAAGGGGAGAAGAAAGGAGAAGAAGAGGTACTACAAGAAGAAGGGCGGCGATGCCCATGTTTGTCACGAGTGGGACTCCGACGAAAGCTCAAGCGACTCCTCCGACGACGAGGACGCCGCCAACATCGCCGTCACCAAGGGACTCCTCTTCCCCAACGTCGGCCACAAGTGCCTCATGGCAAAGGAGGCAAAAAGAAGGTTAAATCTAAATCCTCCACTAAATATGAATCTTCTAGTGATGAAAATATTAGTGATGAGGAAGATAACTTGCGATCTCTTTTTGCCAACCTCAACATGCAACAAAAGGAGAAACTTAATGAATTGATTAGTGCCATTCATAAAAAGGATGATCTCTTGGACACCCAAGAGGACTTCCTTATTAAAGAAAATAAGAAGCATGTTAAGGTTAAAAATGCTTACGCTCTAGAAGTAGAAAAATGTCAAAAAATATCTAGTGAGCTAAGGACCTGCCATGAGATGATTGACAACCTTAGACATGAAAATGCTAGTTTAAATGCTAAGGTTGATTCGCATGTTTGTAATATTTCGATTTCCAATCCTAGAGATAATAATGATAATTTGCTTGCTAGGATTGAAGAATTAAACATTTCTCTTGCTAGCCTTAGAATTGAAAATGAAAAATTGCTTGCTAAGGTTAAAGATTTTGATGTTTGCAATGCTACTATTTCCGACCTTAGAACTAAGAATGACATGTTACATGCTAAGGTCGTTGTCGGCGTTTCGAGACCGGGGGGTCCCCGAGCCGACGAGTGAGTGTGCCGCGTGCCCCAGCCCAGATGGGTCGAGCGCGTGGGCGAGCGCGAAGGGGGGAGAAGCGAGGTGGCCGGAGACGGGCGTGAGAGAGGTGGAAATCCCGCGGCCTTCGTGTTCGTCCCGCGCCCAGGTCGGGTGCGCTTGCAGTAGGGGGTTACAAGCGTCCACGCGGGTGAGGGAAGCGAGCGGCCCCAAGAGAGCGCCTGTCCCGTCCTCGTCCCCGCGCGACCAACCTTCTCTAAGAAGGCCCTGGTCCTTCCTTTTATAGGCGTAAGGAGAGGATCCAGGTGTACAATGGGGGTGTAGCAGAGTGCTACGTGTCTAGCGGAGGGAGAGCTAGCGCCCTAAGTACATGCCAATGTGGCAGCCAGAGAGATCTTGGCACCCTGCTGGCGTGATGTCGTGGCTGTCGGAGGAGCAACGGAGCCTGGCGGAGGGACAGCTGTCGGAGCGGTCGAGTCCTTGCTGACGTCCCCCTGCTTCCGTAAGAGAGCTGAGAGCCGCCGTCGTCACAGAGCTTGTGGGGCGCCATCATTGCCCATCTGGCGGAGCTAGCCAGATGGGACACCGGTCTTGTTCTCTGTGACCCGAGTCGGCTCGGGGTAGGATGATGATGGCGCTTCCCGTTGACGTGGCGGGCCTGTGCCCTAGGTCGGGCGACGTGGGGGCTCCTCCGAAGCCGAGGTCGAGTCTGTCTTCCGTGGCCGAGGCCGAGCCCGAGCCCCTGGGTCGGGCGAGGCGGAGATCGTTCGACAGAGGCCAGAGCGGAGCCCGAGCCCTGGGGTCGGGCGAAGCGGAGTTCGTCGTCTTCTGGGGCTGAGCCCGAGTCCGAGCCCTGGGTCGGGCGGAGCGGAGTTCGCCGTCTTCCGGACCTTAGCCCGAGTCCGAGCCCTGGGGTCGGGCGGAGCGGAGTTCGCCGTCTTCCGGGTCTTAGCCCGAGTCCGAGCCCTGGGGTCGGGCGGAGCGGAGTTCGCCGTCTTCCGGGTCTTAGCCCGAGTCCGAGCCCTGGGGTCGGGCGGAGCGGAGTTCGCCGTCTTCCGGGTCTTAGCTCGAGTTCGAGCCCTGGGGTCGGGCGGAGCGGAGCTTCCCATGGCGCCTTTGGCAAGGCATGACTGCCTGTCAGACTCACTCTATCGAGTGGCACTGCAGTCGGAGTGGCGCAGGCGGCGCTGTCCTTCTGTCAGACCGGTCAGTGGAGCGGCGGAGTGACGGCGGTCACTTCGGCTCTGCCGGGGGGCGCGCGTCAGGATAAAGGTGTCAGGCCACCTTTGCGTTAAATGCTCCTGCAACTCGGTCAGTTGGTGCGGCGATTTAGTCAGGGTTGCTTCTTAGCGAAGCCAAGGCCTCGGGCGAGCCGGAAATGTGTCCGCCGTTAATGGGGGGCCTCGGGCGAGACGGAAGTCCCTCGAGGTCGGCTGCCCTTGTCCGAGGCTAGGCTCGGGCGAAGCGTGATCGAGTCACTCGTATGGACTGATTCCTAACTTAATCGCACCCATCAGGCCTCTGCAGCTTTATGCTGATGGGGGTTACCAGCTGAGAATTAGGCGTCTTGAGGGTACCCCTAATTATGGTCCCCGACAGTAGCCCCCGAGCCTCGAAGGGAGTGTTAGCACTCGCTTGGAGGCTTTCGTCGCACTTTTTTGCAAGGGGACCAGCCTTTCTCGGTTGCATTTTGTTCCGGTGGGTGCGCGCGAGCGCACCCGCCGGGTGTAGCCCCCGAGGCCTCGGAGGAGTGGTTTCACTCCTTCGAGGTCTTAATGCCTTGCGTAATGCTTCGGCTGGTCTGGTTGTTCCCTCATGCGAACTGGCCGTAGCCCGGGTGCACGGTCGGGGCCCAAGCTCTCGGGCTGGTATGTTGACGCTGTCAACGGTCTGGCCGGAGCCGGGTTTGCGAGAGCAGCCCCCGAGCCTCCGCACAGGGCAAGAGGACGATCAGGGACAGACTCGACTTTTTTACATACGCCCCTGCGTCGCCTTTCCGCAAGGAGGAGGGGGGGAGAGCGCCATGTTACCCTCGATGGGCACCGAACATGGTGTCTCCAGAGAGCTGCAAGCGGGTAATCCGAGTGGACGTCCGTGCCCCGTTCGTTGGGGGTCGGCTAGGGGCCCAGAGGCACGCCCAAAAGTACCTGCGGGTGATCTGCCGGACCCGGTCCCCTGGCGACGGGGTCCGAGGGCTCGATGCCTCCTCCGATGGGATTCCGTTACAAGATCGTTCCCGCTGGTCTCGGAAATGTCCTAGGGTACCTCGGGAGCGCAGCCCGAGCCTCGGTTATGTATCGAACGTACCCCTGGTCATCCCTCGCTCGGCGTCTGAGGCGACTGTGAACCCTTCGGGGGCCAGCCTTCGAACCCCTGATCAGTAATGGGCGCGGAGCCCGAGTAGCCTGAGGCGGCCATGGAGCCCTTCGGGGGGCCGGCCTTCGAACCCCTGACCATGTGTGGGTGTCGGGCCCACGCGATCTGAGGCGACTGTTGAACCCTTCGGAGGGCCAGCCTTCGAACCTCTGATCAGTAGGGGGGGGGGGCGCGGAGCCCGATTCCTTCACAGAGAAGGATCCTTTTCGGGGTATCCCCCTTTCCCGGTCCCTGTTGCAAGAGATAGAGAAAGAGGAAAAAGGAAAAGGATACGAAATCGAACGACGTGGCGTACCTTTTTTGGCGCGGTTATTACGGCGAAGGCGAAGCGTCGCCCGCTTCTCCTGCCAGAGGCGCCGCCTGTCCCGCCGCGGAGTTAATGCGACGGGGCGAGTGGTTGGCGGGGCGGCCGTTGCGCGTGCGCGAGCCGTTCGAGGAACGGATCACGGGCGCACCATCTTCACGCCGTGGGAGGAGGCTCTCTTGCTGTCCCTGGATGGGACGTGAGCCTGGCTGACGACGTGACTGCTGCTCCCGCCCGCCTGCCACCGTCATTACTGCCGGCCCACTTTCGGCCGCATTGACCGTCGCGCCAGGCTGGCGCTGCTGGGTCATGCGCTGGGTCGCCTCGAGTCGCGGCATAGGTTCCGCAACCGAAGAGGTGCGACGGTGGCGCAAGTGGCGGTGCGGTTGCTTGCATGCAGCAACTGGCGCGCTGGTTGCGTGACGCGTGGGCCTGGGCCTCCAAGCTGGTGTGTCAGAAGTCGGAGAAGCGCGTCTACCTGGCGCGGTTGCATGCCGCCTGCATGGCTGCCCGCCCCTTCCGCCCGTTGGCCTGGGCAAAAGTGGGGGGTCGCTTGTAACCGCTGGGCGGTTGTGTGCACCACGCGCGGCGGTTTGGCTTCTTCTGCTCTGAGCCGGTTTGCATGACATGCGGGACCCAGCCCCCGAGCCGCAGGGGAGGGCCTTGGAACGTGTTGGAGAAGACTCGACCCGTGGCGCTTGGGGGCGCACGTAGGGAGAGTTGCCTTTAAAAGGAGGGCGACCCCTTTCGGGAGGCAACCATGTCTTCTTCCTCCCTTATGCGTCGTGTCTTTCCATCTTCCAAGCCCCCGGATGGGGGGTATCCGCCGTCTTTCCGCCTCCTCATTGGAGGAACGCAACTCCGTGGGAGTTGGTACCTTTCAGCCATCGTTCGGCTTCAAGGATTTTCACCATGCAGCCCGGCCGCACCCCTCTACCGGCGGTCACCCAAGACGGTGACCTCCGGCTTGATGGTGGGGGAAAGCGAGCCGGGCTGCGGCCTCTGCCCCTCCCTCAGCCTCAAGGATTTTCATCACCAAGGCTGGGGAGGGGAGTGTGCCGAGTTGGAGTCGGCCCCTGCGTGGGCGGTGGCCCGCTCCTTCACTCAGTGATGGGGGGGAGCGGTTGTTGTCCGTGGCGCTGGCAGCTGCAGCGTGCCCGACTTTCGGACGCGAGTGGCTTCGGAGCCGCTCGCGGCGCCGGCGTCTGCCACGGCAGCTGGAAGAGGTTCTTCCGCCGGCGTGATAGCCAGGGCCGGCCACAGGCTGACCTCCAACTCTACGGCCTTCTGCCCGTCCTTGCCTTACGAGTTTCGGCATGGGTGGGGGCCTCCTGGCAGCAGCACCCGCCCTGAGGTCAGTGCTGCCGCTGTTCGACCCCCCGGAGCAGAAGTCGTCGTCGTCGCTGCTGCTGGAGCAGGTGACGGCGCGCCGTTCGTCGGCCTTCCGTTGCTCCGCAGGCCTTCCCCCTCGGAGTGGGGTTGTTCGTACCTGCGGAGGGGGAACCGGAGTTCCATTTGTAATGGCACTTCGAATGCCAGTGTTTTTGTTCATTGTGGCTGTCGAGGCCTGAACATGTATGTAATTTCGGCACGGAGCCGTGTTTTTTCTTCATTTTCGAGCACTAAGTCTCGCCTGTTGATTATCTGAACCGCTTCACCAAGCATGAGTCGCCCCGTGTCAAGGTGATGAGTGAGGTATCCGTATCCCGGAGGCGTAGGAGTCCCTTGGCTCGATCGACCTTGTTGTCTGGGGCTCCTCTAGCTTAGTTAAAGGGACCCCTTGGCCGCTCTTTGATGAGCCGAGGCCAGGGGTAGCGATATCAGTACGAACAGAGGCGGAGTTGGCTCGAAAATGGGAACCTGGTTGGCCGGAGCCTAGCCGGGTTGTCCGTCAGCGGGGCCGACGCCGGAGTCGATCAGCCGAGGCCTCGGGTCGGGCTGGCGCCCTTGGAAGATGGTTGGCCGAGGCCCCAGGGGTAACCGGCCGAGCCGCCTGCTCGGGCCGGATTCCTGGAGAAGTCCCTGGACCGCGTCGCCGTCCGAGGCTAGGTCGGACCTCGCTGAAGGCGTCGTCGATGCCGAGGGTGCTACAGCCCCCTTCAGCGTGAAGACCCGAGCCTGCAGGATCAGATTGTCTTGTAGCGTGTGCCTTCTGCGGCCGCCGAGGCCAGATATCACACCCTCGCTATGTTGTAAAGCCGCGTCTCCTTTCCTCTTGTTTCGAGCATCTGGACTTTCCGTCGGTAACAGGGATGTTTGCGTGGGCGAGAGTTGCTTCTCGCGGAAGGTGATGAGTGAGGTATCCGTATCCCAGAGGCGTGGGAGTCCCTCGGCTCGGTCGGCCTTGCCGCTTACGCGTACCTTCGCCCGTCCATGAGGCCCTGTCACCGATTCAGTCGAGAAGGCTTGAAGGACCGCCTCGGCAGAAGAGCTTCCGAGCGTGAAGACTTGTTCGGTCCGCGGAATCACTTTGTCCGAACGCGAGTTACTTATCGCAGAAGGTGATGAGTGAGGTATCCGTATCCCGAAGGCGTAGGAGTCCCTCGGCTCGGTCAGCCTTGGCTGCTTACGTGTACTCCGTCGTTTCTAGGATCCGCTTTTCGAAGTAGTCAAAAAGCACGAAAGAAATTCTGCTAAAAAGAGATCCTTTTTCGAGGAAAATTTCGACGCAGAGGGGGTCTCCCCCCTTTTAGCCCCCGAGGGAGGGTCGGGCTTTGCCGAGGCGAGGCCGACCCTTCCTTGATGACTAAACTTTGCGTGGGTGCGAGGTATATGAACAACTTGAAAACATCTTGAGGGTAGAAGCGACGTAGCTGTTTGATGTTCCAAGCGTTGCCGTAGATCTCGCCTTGATTGTTGGCCAGCTTGTATGTTCCGGGCTTCAGAACTTTGGCGATGACTGAAAGGATCACGATGCCCAAGAGGGGGGGTGAATTGGGCTTTTCTAAAAATCAACACTAATTAAAACCTAAGCAAGAGCTAAACAAGAGCCCAACTTCACCCCAACGACTAGCACGAAGAAAATAATACTAGAAATGTAACAAGGCTAAAACAATGCTTCAAATACTTGCTAAACAAATACACAAAGTAAATAGCTTGAATTAAGTGCGGAATGTAAAGCAAAGTTTAGAAGACTCCTCCAATTTTTTTCCCGAGGTATCGAAGAGTCGGCACTCTCCACTAGTCCTCGTTGGAGCACCCGCGCAAGGGTATCGCTCCCCCTTGGTCCTCGCAAGAACCAAGTGCTCACTACGAGATGATCCTTTGCCACTCCGGCGCGGTGGATCCCTCGAGACCGCTTACAAACTTGAGTCGGGTCACCAACAAGATCTTCACGATGATCACCGAGCTCCCAACGCCACCAAGCCGTCTAGGTGATGCCGATCACCAAGAGTAACAAGCCATAGACTTTCGCTTTACCAAGAGAAGCCTAATGCAAGTGGTGTGTGCTCTAGGTGGCTCTCACTAGCGCTAATGAGGAACAAGCGCGGATTATGATTCTCTAATCTCCTCACTAGGCTTTTGGTGCTTGCAATGCTCTACCAAAGTGCTGGAATAAATGTGGAGTGCAAGCCATTGAATATGGTGGGTGGAAGGGGTATAAATAGCCCTCACCCACCAACTAGCCGTTACAGGAAACTTGCTGCGCGATGGCGCACCGGACAGTCCGGTGCGCCACCGGTGCGCCAACGGTGCGCCACCGGTGCGCCAACGGTCACTTCCAACGGCTAGTTCTGACACAGAGCCGTTGGACTCATGGCGCACCGGACAGTGAACAGTCCACTGTCCGGTGCACACCGGACAGTCCGGTGCGATGTCCGGTGTGCCACTAAAATTCATCTCCGAAGGCAGCGCTCTCGGGTTTCTGCGACTGGGAAGGCTCTGCTGTGAACCAGCCTGGTCCCACCTGGCAGAGGGTGCACCGGACAGTCCGGTGCACACCGGACAGTCCGGTGCCCCAAAGCCAGAAACCCTAAGTCTTGTTTTTCAGCTGATTTTCAAATCGGTTTTCGCTCTAACTTGTATATGAGTTCTAGAGTGACACCTAGCACTGTGTATGAGTGTGATTGTGCACCAACACTACACTAGAACTCTCTTGGTCAAACTACTCATCGACAACCCCTCTTTATAGTACGGCTAAAAGAGAATAAAAGACCTAACTAAATCGCGAGTGTCCACATCTCCTTGACACTCGGACTCCGTAGACCTTCACCTTTTGTTCCGTCGTTTTAGCCGTCGCTTCGAGTTCTTATCTCCGGGATTGCTTTCACATTGTAGTGCTTTTACCTGTCATGTGACCTAACTTACCACTTGTCTCTGCAAAACACACGTTAGTCACATATAATATTACGTTGTCATTAATCACTAAAACCAACCAGGGGCCTAGATGCTTTCAATCTCCCCCTTTTTGGTGATTGATGACAACCCTACAAGTTTTGTGAGAGTAGTTTGTTTTGAAGATTCTGTCAATTGAAAAAATGGTTAGTTATACTCAGTAATTTTTGACAGAAAGAATGTGTACCATAATAATAAGAGTGAGCGCATACACATCATAAGATTCTTGTTCATATAAAAGAAAAAGTAAATTAATGAAACAAGAACTAGAAGACTGGAGATATGATATAAGGTGAAAACGTAATACACACAGTCAACCAAAAGCAACGAGAGTATATGACGAGTTTGTGAGCCAAAAACATAAAGCTAGTACAGAGAGTAGCAGGCACAAATATTACATCAAAAGGACACTGACTCTCTACTAACTCTCTGACTCCCCCTAGCTCTCACAACTCATATCTCTCCCCCTTTGGCGTCAAACACCAAAAGGGACCTAAACACCTGATGCAGGAGGAGGCGACGGGGGCGCATCCGGTCGAGGTCGAGGTAGCAGAGCAAACGCCGACGGAGGGTCAGAGTCAGGCTCGGATCCAGGATCTGCGGTAGAAGCTGGAGCTGGTACTGACTCGGACGCAGGCAGCGCTGCAGGAGCTACCGGAGCAGATGCAGTCACAGATACTGCCACAGCGGTAGTGGTAACAGCAGATGCTGGTGGCACTGGCGGCTGCGGGCAGACAGAGCTGAGAACTGGAGAAGTGAACGCCAAGGTGACCGGCCGGAGCGGAGAGGTAACAGCAGGGGGTGCAGACAAGATCGAAGGCACTACTGGAGCGTGAAGCGAAGAAGGCGGAGCAGACTGAACTGGAGACGTTGAGATACCAGAATGCTGAAGCATGAGGGCCATGAATGCCCTATTCTCTGCCCTATCCTGAATAAGCTGCTGCTGAAGTGAATCCTGCCTGTCCTGCATAGTCTGAAACATTGAGAGCATCCTCTCGGACATACGGGCCTGCTCGGCTGCCAGCTGAGCCTGCTGCTGAGTGAGAGTCTGAAGAATCGAAGCTAGAGCAGGGTCCATAGCCTGAGTGGTAGCAGGGGCAGCACTAGAGCTCCCAGCCTCATGATCATGAGAGCGTGGATGCATAGGAGGCGGAGGTGGAGGAGGAATCCCAAAATCATCATCATCATCATCATCATCTGCTGCACCCTGGGTGTCAAACTGTCGAAGTGCGGCATCCTCGGCCTGAGTGTCAAACACAGGAGCATAAGCTGGCACTGGAATCTCTGGAGCAGGACGGTAAGATCCAAACACAAGGCGAGAGGCCTCAAGGGTGCTCTGAAAGCGAGGTGGCTGGATCAGCTGCGCAAATATGTGGCATAAGTAGTGAGCATAGGGCAGCTGTCGTCGAGCACGAATCCCATCCAGAACAGTGTCCTCAATCTCACAGATCAGAAAGTCCACAACATCAAACTCAGAGTGGGATACCAGGGCACCAAGGAGCCATAGCTGAATATGAGTAGTGGCCTCCCTGTATCCCATCCTAGGCAGGAGTGTCCGTCTGACGAGCTCATATAAGTACTTCGCTGCCGGAGTGAAGTCTGCTGGAGAACGTCGCGACCCATCTGAAAAAGGCGGGCGGAACAGAGCCGCGACGTGAGCTGTCCCTGGAGCCACACCGCCGTGAGGGCGACGTGGAGGATCTGAAGTGCCGTAACAGAGACTGTGGAGGCGAGTCGACGAATCAGGGAATCCAAAAAGCTGTCTGATCTGACTGGCAGTGATCGTGACATCCTCGCGCTCAAAACGGAACCTCATCCACTGATGATCCGGGTCAATCCAAACAGAGGCATAGAAGACGCGGACCCACTCCTCAACATATCTGCCGCTGATAGTCAGAAAGGATAGAAGGCCTGGCAAATATGTGAGATGCGCCTCAGACTCAGCACCGGCTGCTAGCAAGAAGGCTGGAAGATCCAAGAGGCGGTGAACTCGTAGCGCAATCTGAGCTGACATCTGAGCCCTGAAGAAAGACTCCTGAATCCGAGTGCTGAAAAGAACTCCTGCTGCTGGGTCTCTCTGAGCTGGCAGCCAAGACTCCACGGGTACGTACCTGAACCGACGTACCCGGGCTGCAGTAGCACGCTGAAGATCAAATAGACGAGGATCCGAAACCAGTGGACGGACCTCAGTCTCGTCACGCTCCCGGAAGCGAGGAGGGGGAACAGGTGGAGCAGAAGCGGGAGCGGGGGCAGGGGAAGCAGTGGAAGCTGGCGTGGTGCTGGTAGTGGGTATGGCGGTGGAGGTGGATGGAGCAATAGGAGTGACTGGGGCAGGAAGAGTGGGTGGTGGAGTGGAAGCGGAGGTGTGAGTGGATGAGCGAGACCGGGAGGCGACACGACGAGCACGGAAAGCAATCTGATCTGAAGGAACATCCGGCTGATCTCCAAGTGCTGCCTGTGCAGCGGCTGCTGCAGCTGCTGCTGCGGCACGAGCCTCTCTGTCCGACCGCCGCTTCTTGCGGCCTTCCTGCTGCTCCAAAAAGACAGTCTTCCCCTTCACCTGCCTGAAGGGGCGACGAGGGTCCTCGTCATCGCCACCCCCTGACGCCGACGCATTCTTCGTGCGCGGCATCCTGAACTAAAGTCTGCAAATGAGATAGAGAGACTAAGCACAGAGCAAATAGTGACTGATAGAATTATCAAAGAGTGAGATGTCTACCTGGAAAGCGCACACTGGAGGTGACGATCCAGGCAGAACGGAAGACGGCACACACAAAGTCACTGAAATGACAGAAGAGGTGAGCACGTATTAGTCACATAGTCATAAGCATATGAAATGTGAACAAATACATACACAAAGAGATATGGCACGAGACGGGACGATTGATAAGTCAAAAGCCGTGAAAACGACGTTTGACGGACAAATAGAGACATAGGATGATTGGAATGCAAATTGAGGCACAAAACGATATGGGATTGAGCCGATACTCCACGAATAGGTTTATATAGGTCAATATGAGTGAAGTGTGTGCTTGGTTTGAATTTAGGCGAAGAAATAGGGTTTTGGGCACTCGGCTCGGAAACGATCGTGCAAAACGAGAATTTTGGTTAAATTTAAGCCTGGGATCTCGGATTGGCGTGAAATTTGGCATGTAGGTTACTGGAAGTGTGGTGAAGGTGCCTGAAAAATTTGGGTTCAATTGGAGCAAGTTTGGCTGGTTTGGGCATTTCACCGAGCACTTGGTGTGCGGGGATCTAGGGTTTTAGGAATATGGCCATTTGAGGTGGGAATGCCCTCCCGAAGGAGCTAAAGGTTTGCAGGGATACACAATGGAGGTACATGAACACATTTCAACAATTGGATTCACAGGAATTTGAAGATTTGCAAAAGGTGGGAGAAAGGGTAGAGAGGGGGTAGACTTGTCACAGAGGACTGAGAGGAAGAAGAACAGGAGATGGGAGAGAGACTTGCTCACCGAGGGAGGGATGGAGAGAGGCGAGGTCGCCGGCGATGATGGCCGGAGATGGTGGCCGCCGGAGAGGTCGCCGGGAGGAGGAAAACGCCAGACGCAGAGGCTGGGCGGCTGGGGGAAAAGAACAACCAGAGGGCCTCTGGCTCGGCTCGGGCTGGAGGCTGTTTTTTAAAACGCGAGATGGGCACACCGGACAGTCTACAGTGGCTGTCCGGTGCACACCGGACAGCGCACAGTAGATGTCCGGTGAACCACCGGACAGCGCACAGGAAAAGAGGAACTTCGCGCGCGGCTGCCGGTGCACCGGACATTGCACAGTGCAGTGTCCGGTGCACACCGGACTGTCCGGTGAGCCCAGACAGAGGAGAGTTTGGAAAATTTTGAATTTTTCTATCTAACTCCTAACCAAACCAAATCCCAACTTATAATCACACAAAAGAACACTTGTTGGGACAGGTATTGGCACCCTCATATACTTTTCAAAATATTTTGCCATAGGCTAGATAATTTTTAGAGAAAATAGGCAAATGGTGAAATTTGCATTTTGGTTTGCACTAGGGGTTTTTCATGAGTGATTTGAGTTTTGAATACTCCCCCTAAGTGCAGTACCTCATGCATATTTCAAGAATCAATAATTGCTTGAAAGTAAGAATTTAAGTGCTAAAAGCTTAAAACTAAGACTTGTCAAGTTTGACCCGAGTTAATCTTTTTCACTCGCTTTATTGGCGGTTATCTCAACTAGGTTAGACAAGCCCTAGATGCAATACAAGGAATTTAAATATGCAATGCAAGTGACAACACCATTTGACATTTCACATAAAATTTCTGAGATCAAGGATATTTAGTTCATTCCTCAACATGCAAAAGCGGGTCTTATCAAGTGGCTTAGTGAAAATATCCGCTAATTGATCTTCCGACCTCACTCCTTCTAAAATAATATCTCCTTTAGCAACATGATCTCTAAGGAAGTGATGACGGATATCAATGTGCTTGGTGCGAGAGTGTTGTACAGGATTATTAGCAATTTTAACAGCACTCTCATTATCACACAACAAAGGTACTTTTTCTAGAACTACACCATAGTCTAGAAGAGTTTGTTTCATATATAAAATCTGTGTGCAACAAGCACCTGCGGCAATGTATTCCGCTTCGGCAGTTGACAAGGCAACACTATTTTGCTTTTTGGATGTCCATGAAACTAGTGATCTGCCAAGCAGATGGCATCCCCCAGAAGTACTTTTCCTATCAATTTTGCAACCGGCATAATCCGAATCGGAATAGCCAATTAAATCAAAAGTAGCTCCTTTGGGATACCACAGACCAACGCTTGTGGTGTGCTTGAGATACCTAAGAATTCTCTTAACAGCGCGAAGATGAGCTTTCTTAGGATTAGATTGAAATCTAGCACACATGCAGACACTAAACATGATATCGGGCCTAGATGCGGTAAGGTATAATAAACTACCAATCATAGAACGGTAGAGGGTTTGATTAACCGGGTTACCTCCCTCATCTAAGTCGAGATGTCCATTTGTAGGCATGGGGGTCTTGATTGGTTTGCACTTCTCCATGTTGAATCTTTTCAACAAGTCTTTGGTATACTTCTCTTGAGAGAGAAAGTTACCATCTTTCATTTGCTTGACTTGAAAGCCGAGGAAGTATGTTAGCTCACCAATCATTGACATCTCGAACTCCTTCGACATCAATTCACCAAATTCCTTGCAATGACAGTCATTTGTCGAGCCAAAGATTATATCATCAACATATACTTGACAAATGAAAATATCACCGTTATGTTTCTTGGTGAAGAGAGTTGTGTCGACGGTCCCGATTTTGAAGCCCTTTTCGATGAGGAAGTCGCGAAGACGCTCATACCAAGCCCTTGGAGCTTGCTTTAGCCCATATAGCGCCTTGGACAACCTGTAAGCATGGTTAGGATATCTAGGGTCTTCAAATCCAGGCGGTTGCTCAACATATACAAGTTCATTTATGAAGCCATTTAAAAATGCACTTTTTACATCCATTTGATAAAGTTTTATATCATAGCATGATGCATATGCAAGCAGGATACGGATGGCTTCCAGTCGAGCAACCGGTGCAAAGGTCTCTCCAAAATCTAAGCCTTCAACTTGAGAGAATCCCTTTGCGACAAGTCTTGCCTTGTTTCTTACAATCACACCTTGATCATCTTGTTTGTTTCTGAACACCCACTTTGTTCCAATGATTCTTGCATCTTGTGGGGGCTTCTCCAGGGTCCAAACTTCGTTACGGGTGAAGTTGTTAAGTTCTTCATGCATGGCATTCACCCAGTCCGGATCCTGTAGCGCCTCATCTATACAAGTAGGCTCAACACAAGAAACAAAAGAGTGATGTTCAATAAAATTAGCATGTCTATGTGATCGAGTAATAACCCCTTGTGAAGGACTCCCGATGATTTGGTTTTGAGGATGAGCTTGAAGTAGTGATGAGTTTCTCCTGTTAACCACTTGAGAAGAAGATCCTGGAGCATCAACATCTTCGGCTTGTACCCTTGCTTGTTCATTAGAGACAAAAGTATCTTCATTTGCATGCCTCTCATCTTTTTCATCATCTTGTGGTACATTTGATGAAGAAGGCCTGTCAATGATTTGCACCTCTTCTTCATCTTCTTTTGGTTTGATAGCTCCAATAGGCATGTTCTTCATTGCTTCCCTAAGTGGCTCATCACCTACATCATCAAGATTTTCAAGTGCTCCTTGGGAGCCATTAGTCTCATCAAATTCCACATCATATGTTTCTTCTACCACGCCAGTGGCATGGTTGAATACTCGATATGCTTTGGACTTTAATGAATAACCCAAAAGAAAACCAATATCACAACGTCTTTGAAACTTCCCTAGATGATGGCGTTTTTTGTAGATGTAGCATTTGCACCCAAACACCCGGAAGAAGGAGACGTCTGGCTTTTTCCCATTTAGCAGTTCATAAGGAGTCTTCGCAAGTAGCCGGTGAGGAAATAGTCTGTTTGATGCATAGCAAGCAGTGTTGACAGCTTCAGCCCAAAACCTCTCCGGTGTGTTATACTCATCAATCATTGTTCTTGCAAGAGTGATCAAGGTCCTATTTTTCCTTTCAACAACTCCATTTTGTTGAGGTGTATATGTGGCAGATACTTCATGCTTGATCCCAATTTCATCACAGTACTCATGAATGTTGGTGTTGTCAAATTCTTTGCCATTGTCACTTCTAATCTTCTTAATCTTGCAATCAAATTCATTTTGAGCTTTCTTGGCAAACTTCTTGAATATAGATGCAACTTCAGATTTGTCATGGAGAAAGAACACCCAAGTGTATCTTGAGAAGTCATCAACAATCACTAGACAGTAGAGGTTGCCACCGGCACTGACATAATTTGTAGGTCCAAATAAGTCCATATGAAGTAGTTCCAGTGGCCTTGATGTTGACATGAAAGCTTTAGTGGGATGTGTATTAGCAACCTGCTTTCCAGCTTGACATGCACTGCATGGCTTGTCCTTTTCAAATACCACATCCTTTAATCCTCTAACCATATCTTTCTTTAATACCTTCTTGAGTGTGCTCATCCCAACATGTGCAAGCCTCCTATGCCAAAGCCATCCAAGAGAAGCTTTGGTGAAGAGGCAAGTTCTTAGGTCTGCATCTTCTGAAGTGAAATCCACTAAGTAGAGGTTGTTGTATCTAAAACCCTTGAATACCATTGATTCATCATCCATTTTTGTTACAATAACCTCTGATGGGGTGAATAAGCATTGAAGTCCAAGATCACAGAGTTGTCCCACTGATAATAAATTGAAGCTCAAAGGTGCAACTAAGAGAACATTTGATATTGATAAGTCATTTGAGATTGCCACCTTGCCAAGTCCTTGTACTTTTCCTTTTGAGTTGTCTCCAAATGTGATTTTATCTTGACCATCAACATTCTCATCTAATGAGGTGAACATCCGTGGGTTGCCTGTCATATGTTGTGTGCATCCACTGTCAATAACCCAATGGCTCCCACCGGTCTTGTAGTTCACCTACATTCACAGACAATTCAAGCTTGAGTTTTGAGAGCCCTATATTGCATAGGACCAGTGACTCTCTCAATTAAGGACTTTGCCACCCAGATTTGTCTAGGTCTACTCTTATTTGGTGGACCTAGGAATGTAACCTTAATCTTTCCATTTGCAACCTTTCTTAGAACATAGTGAGCATTGAAAGCAAATGGTCTTGAGTGCTTAGGCAAGGGAGTTGGTGGTTTAGCTTTGCAGTTGTGGGCAAAATGACCTTCATTTCCACACTCAAAGCATTTGATAGGCTTGTGAGTCTGCTTTGGCTTGTATTGAGTGATAGATTTCTTTTGCACAAAAGCATTGTATCCAATACCACTCTTGTTATTTTTCATAACAGTGTTCATAAGCAGCTCATTTTGGAGGTATTGACCCTTGTTGAACTTTTGCACACTTGTTGCAAGATGTTCATTTTCACTTTTTAGTTTCTTGACCTCATTCTTAAGCCTTTGATTATCCACTGCCAACTCATTGTTGAAATCATTGTTCTCAATAGCAACTTTTCCTCTAGTAGTTGCATCAGTCAAATAATTCTTCAATTTTTGGTTGTCTAAAGTCAGGACTTCAACTTTTTCAGTCAATTCAGCATGTAGACTAGTTTGCTCTTCTTGAATCAAATCATCACATGAGGTTGCTACATCAAGCTTAACAACAGGGTTAATAGCCTCATGTGTTTTGCAAGATAAAAGTTCATTTTCAACAAGAAGATTGTCATGATCAAATTTAATTTGAGTATAGTCTTCCTTGATCTTAACTAGTCTATTTTGCAACTCCCTATTAGCTTCATTTAATTTGTCATATTTTTCCTTAGCATCTTTTAGGGAGATTGTGAGCTCATTTACAGTTGATGACATAGTTTTATTTTCTTCTTTTATTTCATCACTAGCCTTTATAACTATGTCATACTTGGTATTTAAAGATTCATTTTCATTTTTCAACCTATCACATTTAGCTTTTGACTTTCTAATGATTTGAGTATATTCTTTAAGTAAGTCAGCTAACTCATCATATGAAGGTGAAGCAAATTCTTCATCACTATCACTATCACTATCATCATCAATGTCATTTTGTACCTTTCGTTCACCCTTAGCCATAAGGCACAGGTGAGAAGTGGATGATGGCGATGATGGTGGTGAAGAGAAGTCCCCGGCGATGGCCGCAACTTTTTCATCATCCTCTTCTTCACTTGAAGAAGATCCACTTGATGATTCGACGTCGGTGAGCCAGTCACCAACAATATAGGCCTTTCCATTCTTCTTCTTGTGGAACCTCTTTTGCTTCCCATCCTTCCTCTTGAAGAATTTCTTTTCCTTCTTTTCATCATCACTGTCATCTTCTTTCTTGCCCTTGAACTTGTTCTTCTTGGGCTTGTTGCATTGATGAGCAAGATGACCAAGCTCACCACAGTTGTAGCAGTCCATCTCAGAGATGGGCTTTCTTTTGTTGGAAAAGAACTTCTTCTTCCTTGAATCAAATTTGATGCCTTCTCTGTTTAGCTTCTTCAACATCTTGGTGGTCTTCCTTACCATCAAGGCAATGTTTGCATCAAGGTCATCATCACTTGAGGATTCTTCCTCAACTTGTATTTTTGCTTTTCCTTTTCTTTCATGATTTGCTTTGAGGGCCAAATCCTTTCTTTTGGAAGATGATTCTTCTTTGTCGTTGATGTGCATGTACATTTCATGGGCATTGATCTTTCCCAAAATTTGTGTAGGTGTAGTAACCGAAAGATCCATTTGATGTAGCACAGTGACAATGTGTCCATATTTGTCTATTGGGAGGACACTGAGAATCTTCCTCACAACATCCGGTTGTGAGATTTGAGTAAGCCCCAATCCATTGACTTCCTCTACAAGAATATTAAGTCGTGAGTACATAGCGTTTGCATTTTCATTAGCAAGCATTTCAAAAGAATTTAACTTTCGCATAGCTATGTGATATCTTTCCTCACGTTCACTTCTAGTTCCTTCGTGTAGAGCACAAATGTCCATCCACAAATCATGAGCATTTTTATGATTCCGAACTCTATTGAACACATCTTTGCAAAGGCCTCTAAAAAGGGTGTTTTTGGCCTTCGCATTCCATTTCTCATAATTGAACTCATCACCTACAAGATTTGTGGGATCTCTAGGTTGGGGAAACCCTTGTGTGGCGGCTTTATAGACACCAATGTCTATAGCCTCTAAGTATGCTTCCATACGAATTTTCCAATAAGGAAAATCGTCACCATCAAAAACGGGAGGAGGTCCATCCCCACCGGACATCGTAACTCTAGCGGTTAAGCTAATCTATGAGCAACAAGGCTCTGATACCAATTGAAAGGATCACGATGCCCAAGAGGGGGGGTGAATTGGGCTTTTCTAAAAATCAACACTAATTAAAACCTAAGCAAGAGCTAAACAAGAGCCCAACTTCACCCCAACGACTAGCACGAAGAAAATAATACTAGAAATGTAACAAGGCTAAAACAATGCTTCAAATACTTGCTAAACAAATACACAAAGTAAATAGCTTGAATTAAGTGCGGAATGTAAAGCAAAGTTTAGAAGACTCCTCCAATTTTTTTCCCGAGGTATCGAAGAGTCGGCACTCTCCACTAGTCCTCGTTGGAGCACCCGCGCAAGGGTATCGCTCCCCCTTGGTCCTCGCAAGAACCAAGTGCTCACTACGAGATGATCCTTTGCCACTCCGGCGCGGTGGATCCCTCGAGACCGCTTACAAACTTGAGTCGGGTCACCAACAAGATCTTCACGATGATCACCGAGCTCCCAACGCCACCAAGCCGTCTAGGTGATGCCGATCACCAAGAGTAACAAGCCATAGACTTTCGCTTTACCAAGAGAAGCCTAATGCAAGTGGTGTGTGCTCTAGGTGGCTCTCACTAGCGCTAATGAGGAACAAGCGCGGATTATGATTCTCTAATCTCCTCACTAGGCTTTTGGTGCTTGCAATGCTCTACCAAAGTGCTGGAATAAATGTGGAGTGCAAGCCATTGAATATGGTGGGTGGAAGGGGTATAAATAGCCCTCACCCACCAACTAGCCGTTACAGGAAACTTGCTGCGCGATGGCGCACCGGACAGTCCGGTGCGCCACCGGTGCGCCAACGGTGCGCCACCGGTGCGCCAACGGTCACTTCCAACGGCTAGTTCTGACACAGAGCCGTTGGACTCATGGCGCACCGGACAGTGAACAGTCCACTGTCCGGTGCACACCGGACAGTCCGGTGCGATGTCCGGTGTGCCACTAAAATTCATCTCCGAAGGCAGCGCTCTCGGGTTTCTGCGACTGGGAAGGCTCTGCTGTGAACCAGCCTGGTCCCACCTGGCAGAGGGTGCACCGGACAGTCCGGTGCACACCGGACAGTCCGGTGCCCCAAAGCCAGAAACCCTAAGTCTTGTTTTTCAGCTGATTTTCAAATCGGTTTTCGCTCTAACTTGTATATGAGTTCTAGAGTGACACCTAGCACTGTGTATGAGTGTGATTGTGCACCAACACTACACTAGAACTCTCTTGGTCAAACTACTCATCGACAACCCCTCTTTATAGTACGGCTAAAAGAGAATAAAAGACCTAACTAAATCGCGAGTGTCCACATCTCCTTGACACTCGGACTCCGTAGACCTTCACCTTTTGTTCCGTCGTTTTAGCCGTCGCTTCGAGTTCTTATCTCCGGGATTGCTTTCACATTGTAGTGCTTTTACCTGTCATGTGACCTAACTTACCACTTGTCTCTGCAAAACACACGTTAGTCACATATAATATTACGTTGTCATTAATCACTAAAACCAACCAGGGGCCTAGATGCTTTCAATGACGAATGGCCCCTCCCAGGGGGGCGTGAGTTTGTGCCTCCCTCGGGCGTCTTGCCGCACCCGAAGCACCAGGTCGCCGACCTGGAGGTCTCGGGGCCGGACCCCTCGGGCGTGGTAGCGTCGCAGGGACTGCTGGTACCGCGCCGAGTGTAGTAAGGCCTTGTCCCGAGCCTCTTCCAGCTGGTCCAGCGATTCTTCTCGGCTAGCTTGGTTGCTTTGATCGGTGTAGGCCCTCGTCCTCGGGGAGCCGTATTCCAGGTCAGTGGGCAGGATGGCCTCGGCCCCGTAGACCAGGAAGAACGGCGTGAAACCCGTGGCTCGGCTCGGCGTCGTCCTCAGGCTCCAGACCACCGAGGGGAGTTCCTTCATCCATCGCTTGCCGAACTTGTTGAGGCCGTTGTAGATTCGAGGCTTGAGCCCTTGTAGAATCATGCCGTTGGCACACTCTACTTGCCCATTCGACATGGGATGAGCCACGGCGGCCCAGTCCACCCGGATGTGGTGATCCTCGCAAAAATCCAAGAATGTTTTGCCGGTGAACTGGGTACCGTTGTCGGTGATGATGGAGTTTGGGACCCCAAAGCGATGGATGATGTTGGTGAAGAACGCCACCGCCTGCTCGGACCTGATGCTGTTCAGGGGTCGGACCTCGATCCACTTGGAGAATTTGTCGATGGCGACCAGCAGGTGCGTGTAGCCCCCGGGCGCCTTCTGCAAGGGACCGACGAGGTCCAGACCCCATACAGCGAAGGGCCAGGTGATGGGTATCGTCTGCAGAGCCTGAGCGGGCAGGTGGGTCTGGTTCGCATAGAATTGGCACCCTTCGCAGGTGCGGACAATTCTAGTGGCGTCAGCCACCGCCGTTGGCCAGTAGAAGCCTTGCCGGAAAGCATTCCCGACAAGGGCTCGAGGCGCTGCGTGATGGCCGCAAGCCCCCGAGTGTATTTCTTGCAGGAGTTCCTGACCTTCGACGATGGAGATGCATCGCTGGAGGATGCCCGAGGGGCTCCGGTGGTAGAGCTCCTCCTCATCGCCCAGCAAGGCGAACGACTTGGCGCGTCGAGCTACCCACCGAGCCTCGGCTTGGTCGAGGGGTAGCTCTCCCTGGCGGAGATATCGCAGGTACGGGGCCTGCCAATTTCGATCAGGCGTGGCCCCGCTCTGCTCCTCCTCGACGTGCAGTGCCTCGGCCCCGGGGGCCGAGGCTACCTCGGGCCGAACCGAGGGCGCCTCGGGCGGAGCCGAGGGCACCTCGGGCTGAGCCGAGGGTGCCTCGGGCTCGGGCGTGTCGTCGATCTTGACGGAGGGTTGATGCAGATCCCGGGAGAAGACGTCCGGGGGGACCGTCGTTCGCCCCGAGGCTATTTTAGCCAGCTCGTCCGCAGTCTCGTTGTAGCGCCGAGCGATGTGGTTGAGCTCGAGCCCGAAGAACTTGTCTTCCAGGCGCCGAACCTCATCGCAGTAGGCCTCCATCTTCGGGTCGCGGCAGTGGGAGTTCTTCATGACTTGGTCGATGACGAGCTGCGAGTCACCGCGGGCGTCGAGGCGTCTGACCCCTAGCTCGATGGCGATCCGCAACCCGTTGACCAGAGCTTCGTACTCGGCCACATTGTTGGACGCCGGGAAATGGAGGCGTAGCATGTAGCGTAGGTGCTTCCTGAGGGGCGAGATGAAGAGCAGGCCCGCGCCGGCTCCCGTCTTCATCAGCGACCCGTCGAAAAACATGGTCCAGAGCTCCGGTTGGATCGGAGCCGTCGGCAGCTGGGTGTCGACCCATTCTGCTACGAAGTCCGCCAACACCCGGGACTTGATGGCCTTCCGAGGGGCGAACGAGATTGTTTCGCCCATGATTTCCACCGCCCACCTTGCGATCCTGCCCGAGGCCTCTTGGCACTGGATGATCTCCCCCAGGGGGAAGGATGACACCACAGTTACCGGATGAGACTCGAAGTAGTGTCGTAACTTCCGCCTCGTCAGGATCACAGCATACAGCAGCTTCTGAACTTGTGGGTAGCGGATCTTGGTCTCGGACAGTACCTCGCTGACGAAGTAGACTGGCCTCTGAACGGGCAATGCATGCCCTTCCTCTTGCCTCTCGACCACAATCGCGGCGCTAACCACCTGAGTGGTAGCGGCGACGTAGACCAAGAGGGCTTCTCCATCAGCTGGGGGCACCAAGACAGGCGCCTTTGTAAGGAGCGCCTTCAGGTTCCCGAGGGCTTCCTCGGCCTCAGGGGTCCAAGCGAAACACTCGGTCTTCCTTAAGAGGCGGTACAGAGGCAGACCTCTTTCGCCGAGGCGTGAGATGAAGCGGCTCAGGGCCGCGAGACATCCCATGACCCTCTGTACGCCTTTTAAGTCCTTGATGGGTCCCATGCTGGTGATAGCTGCGATCTTCTCCGGGTTGGCTTCGATGCCTCGCTCGGAGACGATGAACCCCAGGAGCATGCCCCGGGGCACCCCGAAGACACACTTCTCAGGATTGAGCTTGACTCCTTTCGCCTTGAGACATCGGAATGTCACTTCAAGGTCGGAGAGGAGGTCGGAAGCCTTCCTTGTCTTGACTACGATGTCATCGACGTAGGCCTCGACTGTGCGACCGATGTGTTCGCCGAGCACATGGTTCATGCACCGCTGGTACGTCGCGCCCGCATTCCTCAAACCGAACGGCATGGTGACATAGCAGCACATGCCGAACGGCGTGATGAAGGAAGTCGCGAGTTGGTCGGACTCTTTCATCCGGATCTGGTGATACCCTGAGTAGGCATCGAGGAAGGACAGGGTTTCGCACCCAGCGGTGGAATCCACGATTTGATCGATGCGAGGCAGAGGGTAGGGAACCTTCGGACATGCTTTGTTGAGACCAGTGTAGTCTACACACATCCGCCATTTCCCCCCTTTCTTCCGCACAAGCACAGGGTTGGCAAGCCATTCGGGATGGAATACCTCTTTGATGAACCCTGCTGCCATTAGCTTGTGGATCTCCTTGCCTATCACTCTGCGCTTCTCCTCGTCAAATCGGCGCAGAGGCTGCCTGACGGGTCGGGCTCCGGCCCGAATATCCAGCGAGTGCTCGGCGACATCCCTCGGTATGCCGGGCATGTCCGAGGGACTCCACGCAAAGACGTCGGCGTTTGCGCGGAGAAAGTCGACGAGCACTGCTTCCTATTTGGGGTCGAGCCCGAAACCAATCCGGATCTTCTTGGAGGTGTCGCCGCTGGGGTCGAGAGGGACGGCCTTAACCGTCTCCGCTGGCTCAAAGTTGCCGGCATGACGCTTCACGTCTGGCACCTCCTTGGAGAGGTTCTCCAGGTCGGCGATGAGGGCCTCGGACTCGGCGAGGGCCTCGGCGTACTCCACGCACTCCACGTCGCATTCGAACGCGTGTTTGTACGTGGGGCCGTCGGTGATGACCCCGTTGGGGCCCGGCATCTTGAGCTTCAGGTAGGTGTAGTTGGGGACGGCCATGAACTTCGCGTAGCATGGCCTCCCCAATACCGCGTGGTAGGTTCCTCGGAACCCGACCACCTCGAACGTCAAGGTCTCCCTTCGGAAATTGGAGGGCGTTCCGAAGCAGACGGGAAGGTCGAGTCGTCCGAGGGGCTGGACGCGCTTCCTAGGGATGATCCCGTGGAATGGCGCAGCGCCTGCCCGGACGGAGGACAGATCGACGCGCAGGAGCTTGAGGGTCTCGGCGTAGATGATGTTGAGGCAGCTGCCCCCATCCATCAGGACCTTGGTGAGCCTGACGTCGCCGATGATGGGGTCGACGACGAGCGGGTATTTCCCCGGGCTCGGCACGTGGTCGGGGTGGTCGGCCTGGTCGAAGGTGATGGGCTTGTCGGACCAGTCTAGGTAGACTGGCGCCGCCACCTTCACCGAGCAGACCTCCCGGCGCTCTTGCTTGCGATGCCGAGCCGAGGCATTCGCCGCATGCCCACCGTAGATCATGAAGCAGTCGCGGACCTCGGAGAACTCTCCTGCTTGGTGATCTTTGTTCTTGTCGTCGTCGCGGGCCCTGCCACCCTCTGCGGGTGGCCCGGCCCTGTGGAAGTGGCGCCGAAGCATGACGCACTCCTCGAGAGTGTGCTTGACGGGCCCCTGATGCTAGGGGCACGGCTCCTTGAGCATCTTGTCGAAGAGGTTAGCACCTCCGGGGGGCTTCCGAGGGTTCTTGTACTTGGCGGCGGCGACAAGGTCCGCGTCGGCGGCGTCGCGTTTCAATTGCGACTTCTTCTTGCCTTTCTTCTTGGCGCCGCGCGGAGTAGACGCCTCGGGAGCCTCTTCCGATGGGCGGCCCTGGGGCTGCTTGTCCTTTCGGAAGATAGCCTCAACCGCCTCCTGGCCAGAGGCGAACTTGGTGGCGATGTCCATCAGCTCGCTCGTCCTGGTGGGGGTCTTGCGACCCAACTTACTCACCAGGTCGCGGCAGGTGGTGCCGGCGAGGAACGCGCCGATGACATCCGAGTCGGTGATGTTGGGCAGCTCGGTGCGCTGCTTCGAGAATCGCCGGATGTAGTCCCGGAGAGACTCTCCCGGCTGTTGTCGGCAGCTCCGGAGGTCCCAGGAATTCCCGGGGCGCACGTACGTGCCCTGGAAATTGTCGGCGAAGGCTTGGACCAAGTCGTCCCAGTTGGAGATCTGTCCTGGAGGCAGGTGCTCCAACCAGGCGCGAGCAGTGTCGGAGAGGAACAGGGGAAGGTTACGGATGATGAGGTTGTTGTCGTCCGTTCCACCCAGTTGGCAGGCCAGGCGGTAGTCCGCGAGCCACAGTTCCGGCCTCGTTTCCCCCGAGTACTTTGTGATAGTAGTCGGGGGTCAGAACCGGGTCGGGAACGGCGCCCGTCGGATGGCCCGACTGAAGGCCTGCGGACCGGGTGGTTCGGGCGAGGGACTCCGATCCTCCCCGCTGTCGTAGCGCCCCCCACGCCTGGGGTGGTAGCCTCGGCGCACCCTTTCGTCGCGGTGGGCCCGACGGTCGCGACGGTGGTGCTCGTTGCCGAGGTGGCCCGGGGCCGCAGGCGCGGTGTTGCGCGTGCGCCCGGTGTAGACCGAGCCTTCCCGCATGAATCGGGAAGTCGCGGCGTGAGGTTCCGAGGGATATCCCTGCCTTCGGGAGGCAGTGCTCTCGGCCCGTCGGGCCGCAGCGCCTTCCAGGAGATTCTTGAGCTCTCCCTGGATTCGCCGACCCTCGGTGGTGGATGGCTCCGGCATCGCGCGGAGGAGCATCGCTGCGGCTGCCAGGTTCTGACCAACCCCGCCGGATGCGGGCGGCGGCCTGAGCCTGACATCGTTGGCGACGCGGTGCTGGAGACCCTGGGGCAGGTGACGTATTTCTCCGGCCGGGGGTTGGCCCGCCCATACCTGCCCGACGTCCCGGCGGATCGTCTCAAGCGCTCCTGTTCCCTCGTCGAGCCTGGCCTGCGCCCCGCGGACTTGCTCGAGCTGTGGGTCGTGACCCCCCGCCGGAACGGGGACCACAGCTAGCTCCCGCGGGATGTCGGCGCGAGGCACCGGCCTAGGAAAATCACCGTCCTCCGGCATGCCAAGATGGTTTCCTTCGGAGGGATCCCCTAGCTCGACGTGGAAACACTCGCGGCTTGGGCCGCAGTCCTCGTCGTCAAGGCTGCAGCTTCCGTCGGAACAGTCGGAGAGGCAGTAGTCACATGCGGTCATGAAGTCCCGCATGGCACTGGGGCTGCCAAATCCAGAGAAATCCCAACAGATGCTGGGATCGTCATCTTCCTCGGACCCAGAGGGCCCGTAGGTCGAGACGTCCGTCAACCAGTCCCAAGGCGACCGCATACGAAACCCCAGTGGGGTTGCACTCGCCTCAATGAGAGCGCTCGCCAAAGCGAGGTCGCTTGGCGGGTTGAGGCCGAGTCGAAAAAACGTAGGATGGGAATTAGTCGGTACCTTTTGGTCGACGCGGAGCGACGTAGTCACATCGGGGACTGGTTGCACCGTCATCTCAGGTACGAGGGCGACGTCCTGCAAGCTCTCCGCGAGTGCGCCGGCGTCGTCCACTTGCTCGGGATTGGCGTGTCACGGGGGGACGGCGCTCGCCTTCGTCTCGAACGCGAGGTCGACGCCCGGCGTGCCTTCCGTCGGGGCGCTGGGGATGTCGATTCGCTCGACAGCCGACGAAGCGCGGCCTCCCGCTTGGCCTTGGTTGCCCCGCCTCCTCCTCCGTTGGCGGGGGAGAGGACGGGGCGAGCTTGAATGTTGTTCTTCCACCGCGCGGGGAAGATGTCGTCGGTTCCGCCGCCGGCGGGCGGGATGTCGGTCGCCATCGTCGTTGTCGCGCGGTGGTGGAAGGAGTATCATGTCGTAGCTGCCGTCGAAGGACATGAACTCAAGACTCCCGAAACAGAGCACCGTCCCGGGCCGGAGAGGTTGCTGGAGACTACCCATCTGGAGCTTGACGGGAAGCTGTTCGTCAGCACGCAGCAGGCCCCTACCTGGCGCGCCAACTGTCGGCGTTTCGAGACCGGGGGGTCCCCGAGCCGACGAGTGAGTGTGCCGCGTGCCCCAGCCCAGATGGGTCGAGCGCGTGGGCGAGCGCGAAGGGGGGAGAAGCGAGGTGGCCGGAGACGGGCGTGAGAGAGGTGGAAATCCCGCGGCCTTCGTGTTCGTCCCGCGCCCAGGTCGGGTGCGCTCGCAGTAGGGGGTTACAAGCGTCCACGCGGGTGAGGGAAGCGAGCGGCCCCAAGAGAGCGCCTGTCCCGTCCTCGTCCCCGCGCGGCCAACCTTCTCTAAGAAGGCCCTGGTCCTTCCTTTTATAGGCGTAAGGAGAGGATCCAGGTGTACAATGGGGGTGTAGCAGAGTGCTACGTGTCTAGCGGAGGGAGAGCTAGCGCCCTAAGTACATGCCAATGTGGCAGCCGGAGAGATCTTGGCACCCTGCTGGCGTGATGTCGTGGCTGTCGGAGGAGCAACGGAGCCTGGCGGAGGGACAGCTGTCGGAGCGGTCGAGTCCTTGCTGACGTCCCCCTGCTTCCGTAAGAGAGCTGAGAGCCGCCGTCGTCACAGAGCTTGTGGGGCGCCATCATTGCCCATCTGGCGGAGCTAGCCAGATGGGACACCGGTCTTGTTCTCTGTGACCCGAGTCGGCTCGGGGTAGGATGATGATGGCGCTTCCCGTTGACGTGGCGGGCCTGTGCCCTAGGTCGGGCGACGTGGGGGCTCCTCCGAAGCCGAGGTCGAGTCTGTCTTCCGTGGCCGAGGCCGAGCCCGAGCCCCTGGGTCGGGCGAGGCGGAGATCGTTCGGCAGAGGCCAGAGCGGAGCCCGAGCCCTGGGGTCGGGCGAAGCGGAGTTCGTCGTCTTCTGGGGCTGAGCCCGAGTCCGAGCCCTGGGTCGGGCGGAGCGGAGTTCGCCGTCTTCCGGACCTTAGCCCGAGTCCGAGCCCTGGGGTCGGGCGGAGCGGAGTTCGCCGTCTTCCGGGTCTTAGCCCGAGTCCGAGCCCTGGGGTCGGGCGGAGCGGAGTTCGCCGTCTTCCGGGTCTTAGCCCGAGTCCGAGCCCTGGGGTCGGGCGGAGCGGAGTTCGCCGTCTTCTGGGTCTTAGCCCGAGTCCGAGCCCTGGGGTCGGGCGGAGCGGAGTTCGCCGTCTTTCGGGTCTTAGCCCGAGTCCGAGCCCTGGGGTCGCGCGGAGCGGAGCTTCCCATGGCGCCTTTGGCAAGGCCTGACTGCCTGTCAGACTCACTCTGTCGAGTGGCACTGCAGTCGGAGTGGCGCAGGCGGCGCTGTCCTTCTGTCAGACCGGTTAGTGGAGCGGCGGAGTGACGACGGTCACTTCGGCTCTGCCGGGGGGCGCGCGTCAGGATAAAGGTGTCAGGCCACCTTTGTGTTAAATGCTCCTGCAACTCGGTCAGTCGGTGCGGCGATTTAGTCAGGGTTGCTTCTTAGCGAAGCCAAGGCCTCGGGCGAGCCGGAAATGTGTCCGCCGTTAATGGGGGGCCTCGGGCGAGACGGAAGTCCCTCGAGGTCGGCTGCCCTTGTCCGAGGCTAGGCTCGGGCGAAGCGTGATCGAGTCACTCGTATGGACTGATCCCTGACTTAATCGCACCCATCAGGCCTCTGCAGCTTTATGCTGATGGGGGTTACCAGCTGAGAATTAGGCGTCTTGAGGGTACCCCTAATTATGGTCCCCGACAGTCGTAGAATTAAAATCTTGCAAACCCTCTACATCTAGTGTTGAGCATGTATCTATTTGTACTAGATGTAGAGATGTTAACATTGATGCTATACATGATCACATGTCTTTGATTAAACAACAAAATGATCATATAGCAAAATTAGATGCTAAAATTGCCGAGCATAATCTAGAAAATGAAAAATTCAAATTTGCTAGAAGTATGCTCTATAATGGGAGACGCCCTGGCATCAAGGATGGCATTGGCTACCAAAGGGGAGACAATGTCAAACTTAGTGCCCCTCCTAAAAGATTGTCCAATTTTGTTAAGGGCAAGGCTCCCATGCCTCAGGATAACGAGGGTTACATTTTATACCCTGCTGGTTATCCCGAGAGCAAAATTAGGAGAATTCATTCTAGGAAGTCTCACTCTGGCCCTAATCATGCTTTCATGTATAAGGGTGAGACATCTAGCTCTAAGCAACCAACCCGTGCTAAGTTGCCTAGAAAGAAAACTCCTAGTGCATCAAATAATCTTAACATTTCATTTAAAACTTTTGATGCATCTTATGTTTTGACTAACAAATCCGGCAAGATAGTTGCCAAATATGTTGGGGGCAAGCACAAGGGGTCAAAGACTTGTGTTTGGGTACCCAAAGTTCTTGTGTCTAATGCCAAAGGACCCAAAACCATTTGGGTACCTAAAGTCAAGAACTAAAACTGTTTTGTAGGTTTATGCATCTGGGGGCTCAAGTTGGATACTCGACAGCGGGTGCACGAACCACATGACAGGGGAGAAGAAGATGTTCTCCTCCTACGAGAAAAACCAAGATCCCCAACGAGCTATCACATTCGGGGATGGAAATCAAGGTTTGGTCAAAGGTCTTGGTAAAATTGCTATATCTCCTGACCATTCTATTTCAAATGTTTTTCTTGTAGATTCATTAGATTACAATTTGCTTTCTGTATCTCAATTATGCAAAATGGGCTACAACTGTCTTTTCACTGATATATGTGTCACTGTCTTTAGAAGAAGTGATGATTCAATAGCATTTAAGGGTGTGTTAGAGGGTCAGCTATACTTAGTAGATTTTGATAGAGCTGAACTCAACACATGCTTAATTGCTAAGACTAACATGGGTTGGCTCTGGCACCGCCGACTAGCCCATGTTGGGATGAAGAATCTTCATAAGCTTCTAAAGGGAGAGCACATTTTAGGACTAACCAATGTTCATTTTGAGAAAGATAGGATTTGTAGCGCATGCCAGGCAGGAAAGCAAGTTGGTGCCCATCATCCGCATAAGAACATCATGACGACAGACAGGCCGCTTGAGCTACTCCACATGGATCTATTCGGCCCGATTGCTTACATAAGCATCGGCGGGAGTAAGTACTGTCTAGTTATTGTGGATGATTATTCTCGCTTCACTTGGGTGTTCTTCTTGCAGGAAAAATCGCAAACCCAAGAAACCTTAAAGGGATTCTTGAGACGAGCTCAAAACGAGTTCGGATTAAGGATCAAGAAAATAAGAAGCGACAACGGGACGGAGTTCAAGAATTCTAAAATTGAAAGCTTCCTTGAGGAGGAGGGCATCAAGCATGAGTTCTCTTCTCCCTACACACCACAACAAAATGGTGTAGTGGAGAGGAAGAATCGAACTCTATTGGACATGGCAAGAACCATGCTTGATGAGTACAAGACTTCGGATCGGTTTTGGGCCGAGGCGGTCAACACCGCTTGCTACGCCATCAACCGGTTATATCTTCACCGAATCCTCAAGAAGACATCATATGAACTCCTAACCGGTAAAAAGCCCAACATTTCATATTTTAGAGTTTTTGGTAGCAAATGCTTTATTCTTGTTAAAAGAGGTAGAAAATCTAAATTTGCTCCTAAGACTGTAGAAGGCTTTTTACTTGGTTATGACTCAAACACAAGGGCATATAGGGTCTTTAACAAGTCCACTGGACTAGTTGAAGTCTCATGTGACGTTGTGTTTGATGAGACTAACGGCTCTCAAGTAGAGCAAGTTGATCTCGATGAGATAGGTGTTGAAGAGGCTCCATGCATCGCACTAAGGAACATGTCCATTGGGGATGTGTGTCCTAAGGAATCCGAAGAGCCTCCAAATGCACAAGATCAACTGTCCTCCTCCATGCAAGCATCTCCACCAACTCAAAATGAGGAAGAGCCTCAAGTTGATGAAGAAGAAGATCAGTCAAATGAGCCACCTCAAGATGATGGCAATGATCAAGGGGGAGATGCAAATAATCAAGACAAGGAGGATGAGGAACAAAGGCCGCCACACCCAAGAGTCCACCAAGCAATCCAACGAGATCACCCCGTCGACACCATCCTCGGCGATATTCATAAGGGGGTAACTACTAGATCTCGTGTTGCACATTTTTGTGAGCATTACTCTTTTGTTTCCTCTATTGAACCACACAGGGTGGAGGAAGCACTTCAAGATTCGGATTGGGTGGTGGCGATGCAAGAGGAGCTCAACAACTTCACTAGGAATGAGGTATGGCATTTAGTTCCACGTCCTAATCAAAATGTTGTAGGAACCAAATGGGTCTTCCGCAACAAGCAAGATGAGCATGGTGTGGTGACAAGGAACAAAGCCCGACTTGTGGCAAAGGGATACTCCCAAGTCGAAGGTTTGGATTTCGGTGAAACCTATGCACCCATAGCTAGGCTTGAGTCAATTCGTATATTATTGGCCTATGCTACTTACCATGGCTTTAAGCTTTATCAAATGGACTTGAAAAGTGCCTTCCTCAATGGACCAATTAAGGAAGAGGTCTATGTTGAGCAACCTCCCGGCTTTGAAGACAGTGAGTACCCTAACCATGTCTATAAGCTCTCTAAGGCGCTTTATGGGCTCAAGCAAGCCCCAAGAGCATGGTATGAATGCCTTAGAGATTTCCTTATTGCTAATGGCTTCAAAGTCGGAAAGGCCGATCCTACGCTCTTTACCAAAACACTTGAGAATGATTTGTTTGTATGCCAAATTTATGTTGATGATATTATATTTGGGTCTACTAACGAATCTACATGTGAAGAGTTTAGTCGGATCATGACACAAAAGTTCGAGATGTCTATGATGGGGGAGTTGAAGTATTTCTTAGGATTCCAAGTGAAGCAACTCCAAGAGGGCACCTTCATTAGCCAAACAAAGTATACTCAAGACATTCTAAACAAGTTTGGATGAAGGATGCCAAGCCCATCAAGACACCCATGGGAACTAATGGGCATCTCGACCTCGACACGGGAGGTAAGTCCGTGGATCAAAAGGTATACCGGTCGATGATAGGTTCTTTGCTCTATTTATGTGCATCTCGACCGGACATTATGCTTTCCGTTTGCATGTGTGCAAGATTTCAATCCGACCCTAAGGAATCCCACCTTACGGCCGTAAAACGAATCTTGAGATATTTGGCTTATACTCCTAAGTTTGGGCTTTGGTACCCTCGGGGATCCACATTTGATTTGATTGGTTATTCGGATGCCAATTGGGCGGGGTGCAAAATCAATAGGAAGAGCACATCGGGGACTTGCCAGTTCTTGGGAAGATCCTTGGTGTCTTGGGCTTCAAAGAAGCAAAATTCGGTCGCTCTTTCCACCGCTGAAGCCGAGTACATTGCCGCAGGCCATTGTTGCGCGCAATTGCTTTGGATGAGGCAAACCCTGCGGGACTACGGTTACAAATTAACCAAAGTTCCTTTACTATGTGATAATGAGAGTGCAATCAAAATGGCCGACAATCCCGTCGAGCATAGCCGCACTAAACACATAGCCATCCGGTATCACTTTTTGAGGGATCACCAACAAAAGGGAGATATCGAGATTTCTTACATTAATACTAAAGATCAATTAGCCGATATCTTTACCAAGCCTCTTGATGAACAATCTTTTACCAAACTTAGACATGAGCTCAATATTCTTGATTCACGCAATTTCTTTTGCTAGATTGCACACATAGCTCATTTATATACCTTTGATCATATCTCTTTTATATGCTATGACTAATGTGTTTTCAAGACTATCTCAAACCAAGTCATAGGTATATTGAAAGGGAATTGGAGTCTTCGGCAAAGACAAAGGCTTCCACTCCGTAACTCATGCTTCGCCGTCGCTCCAAGCCACTCTCCATCTTTGGGAGAGAGCAAAAGGACTTCATCTTTGGTATAATCTTAACTCATTCATTTATGACCAAAAGGGAAGAAAGTACTTCGAGGGCTCTAATGATTCCGTTTTTGGCGATTCCTGCCAAAGGGGGAGAAAGTAAGAGCCCAAAGCAAACGGACCGCACCACCACCAATTTCAAAAACTTCGTGTTTTCAAAGAATTTTATCATTTGGTATCCTCTTGTGTTCAAAAGGGGGAGAAAGTAGTATTTCAAAAATGATATATCAAAACCCTCTTGAACACTAAGAGGAGGATCTCATTTAGGGGGAGTTTTGTTTAGTCAAAGGAAAAGCAAGCATTTGAAACAGGGGAAGAAAATTTCAAATCTTGAAATTGCTTTGCGAAATCTTTTTCATTTACCTTTGACTATTTGCAAAAGAACCTTGAGAAGGATTTACAAAAGAATTTGCAAAAACAAAACATGTGGTGCAAGCGTGGTCCAAAATGTTATATAAGAAAGAAACAATTCATGCATATCCTGTAAGTATTTATATTGGCTCAATTCCAAGCAACCTTTGCACTTACATTATGCAAACTAGTTCAATTATGCACTTTTATATTTGCTTTGGTTTGTGTTGGCATCAATCACCAAAAAGGGGGAGATTGAAAGGGAATTAGGCTTACACCTAGTTCCTAAATAATTTTGGTGGTTGAATTGCCCAACACAAATTGTTGGACTAACTAGTTTGCTCTAGATTATATGTTCTACAGGTGCTAAAGGTTCATCTATAACTATACTAAATCGACTGTCCGGAATACCGTAGATTATTCCGGACAGGAGAAGCTTTTTGGAAAAACAGGCCAAGCGCGGACCGTCCAGGCCCTTGCGGCGGACCGTCCGCGACACAAGAATGACCCTCGGACAGAACCAATGTAAAAATCCGAGTCTGCACTGTGGACCGTCCGGAGGATGAGCGCGGACCGTCGGAGACCCCGCGCGGACCGTCCGGTCTCAGGCGCGGACCGTCCGGTAGGCAAGGATCCGAAAAACCCGAAGGTGACGGGTTCGGAAGAATGAATTATAGCGGCCTCGCGGACCGTCCGGGGTGCACGACCGGACCGTCCGCGACTGGCTTTATCTGACATCTGACGACGCATTAAATGCAATATAGCCGTTGATATAGCCGTTACTGCTGACCGTTGCGTTTTCAGCCGTTGATCTACAGGGGCGGACCGTCCGGACCAGGCGGGCGGACCGTCCGCGCTCAGCAGAATGGAGCAACGGCTAGGAAGTGGTTGGTGGCTATAAATACAACCCCAACCACCTCCATTCACAAAATCCAAGCATTCCAACCTTCAACATTCAATACAAGAGCTAGCAACCCATTCCAAGACACATTCAAAGCCTCCATCTCTTCAAGTTTCACAATTGAGAAAAGAGATCATTAGTGATTAGTGGCTTGAGAGAGAAAGTGATCCGTGTGTTATTTGTCGCTCTTGTCGCTTGGCTTTTTCAATCGTGCTTTCTTGATTCTTTCATTGCGATCAAACTCACTTGTAATTGAGGCAAGAGACACCAATCTTGTGGTGATCCTTGTAGGAACTTTATGTTCCAAGTGATTGAGAAAAGAAAGCTCACTCGGTCCGAGGGACCGTTTGAGAGAGGGAATGGTTGAAAGAGACCCGGCCTTTGTGGCCTCCTCAACGGGGAGTAGGTTTGCGAGAACCGAACCTCGGTAAAACAAATCCACGTGTCACACTCGTTATTTGATTGCGATTTGTTTTGCACCCTTTCTCTCTCGCGGACTCGTTTCTATTTCTAACGCTAACCCGGCTTGTAGTTGTGATTATTTTTAAGAATTTCAGTTTCGCCCTATTCACCCCCCTCTAGGCGACTATCAACACTTCAACATTATCTTCTACCCATTTTTATATTTTAATAGATTAATCAAAACTAAAACATATTTAAGACATTTAAATATAAGGATCATAAGTACAAAATATAGAATAAAATGTTTCTAATATGGATAATTAACATATAGAGGATGAGATATAAAAAATGTTGTTGAAGCGGAATAATATATAGAAGGAATCTTTTAAAGAAGGTCCATCAAAAGGGATATATAGAGAAAAAATCTAGAGAATATGGTTTGAGACGGTCTTAGACGAAAGTAGTAGGCGCCGAGTACGATGATTCAATGCCCCGTTTGAATCCATGAAAGAAACATCATTGACGCTTTACAGAATTTATGGCACGCTGTAAGAAAACTTCCTCTCTACCTAAAAAATCACAAGGAAACCATACATGTAAGGAAACTTCCTCTCTACCTAAAAAATCACAAGGAAACCATACAGAGGCCAGAACATTGGTACGCATTGTATAAACTGGAACATGCATTACTTCTTTTAGCCCCTGTGCAAGTTGCCCTAGCTGGCCTGAACATTGCACAACACTGAAAATAATACTTACTCAGTTCTCGAATATTTGTTGCCCGTTAGTTCATTTTTAAACTAAACCGTGACAAATAAAAAAGAATGGAAGGAGTAAATAACTTCTGATAATACCAGGCCAACACATTCACCACTTGCGCTCTGCCTTCTGAACTAGGCTCCAGCCCTTGTTCTTAGGTGTACAAAAGACAAGGGTACTAGTTGAGAACAACAATTTTCTGTCTTTTATTGGGCTTCTTTCCTTTCGCTGGACCCATCTCCGCGTCATCAGGACTTTTACACTTATTATCTTTGTCAGACATGACAGGTTTGTCATCAGCATCTTCATCGCTGTCATCACTATCATCTTCCGAGTCAGATGAGCTGCAAGCAAATGACATTTCTGAAGTCTGGCGGCCGTTTATTGTCGCTTCAGCTGCCTCCACAGCCTGCTCTGAATGAAGATCAGCGACACCTAGAAGCAGATCCTGTAGAAAACAAATACATAGAAAGAACATCATGCAAACATAAGTTCAAACAGCTTGGACCTCAAGCTTTCCTCCATGATGCAGCTGAGACAACATATTACAAATATACTATCCCTCTCACCATCTCAATGTATTGCTCCTCGTTCCCAGTAAGGGCTTCAATATCGTACTCCACAGGAGGCTTGTTCTGCAATTGCACGGATACGATTTAACCACATCGTGAATAACATGATTAATGCAAAACTGGTTAGAATCTTATAATTGTACCTGTGCATCAAGCTGCAACTTTTGGTTGGCCCTTGCAATCTCCCCCAAGAAATCCTTCACTTTCCCGATAACTGACACCCCAAAACAATCAATCAAAATTCAGTGAACTGGCACACAAAAGAACACCAGAAATTCTTTTGTGTACCACCTACTAACTATGCCGCACTGCAGCCCTAAACCTAGGAAACTACATGATTCAGTGGTGTGATTTAAGACTATAAGGAAATACAGTACAAATAAAAAGGTAATGTGATAACTTGGGATCTAGGCCTAGTCATCAAAGTCGACAAATGTTATAATACAAAAAGTACTGTACGAGCCAGAGGCGGATTCAGGCCCCAGGGCTGGGGGTGGCTGCAGCCTGGGGTGAGCCCAGAAAAATTCCACTACAACTCTTCTATGTAATCCAAGAACAACCCACAAAAGGACTCCAGCCACCCTAGCTGAATTGGCAGCTGCCCACCTCTCTGAGTGCCGAGCGAGAAGCCTCCCCTCCACTCCATGTCTGTTCTCCTCCACGCTGGTGCGGTGGTACCTCCCAGCCTCACCATCGACCCTCTGCCCCTCACCCCTCGAGACCTCACCTCCTCTTCCTCAGGCCTCACTGCTTGGGCTAGCAGACACTATGGATAGGCAGTGGGCACACTGCACAGATCCACCTGCACCAACACCATTGCTTGCTTGCTTCTGCTATTCCTGCATCTGCAACTGTTCCAGCATCCACTGCCGCCACAGTGGACTTGGTGCCCAACCGAGGACCAAACACCCAAGTCAAATTGACAGGGAACACAGAAAAGCATGTTTGCTGCATCACACAAGAGGGCTACTATCTCAGGATTTTCAATATTTTTTCATTATTTGCCAAATGCTGATGCAAGACAATCTGCTGCGTTCCAATCCTGTCCCAGGTTCCGTTTCACGGTCCTCCTTTTATTGCATTGTCACTTATTGTAGAGGATAGGAAGCTTGTTGGACATTTGTAATTCTGATGTTGGTAAGTTTTGGAACCTGTCTAGAGACACATGATTTACCTAATGCAAAGGACAAGCTGCCGACTGCACCATTGGGAAAAAAACTTTTGGTAAGTGTCCCTGCTTGAAGGGTAGGATTGGTGCAGTCGTGAGAGAAAGCTTGCCTCAGTTCCTAGATCCCTGTATGTACAAAGCTCCGGCACTGGGTCTGCCCCTTTTTTAAGTGGCCATGCTTAGTTTAGACTTTAGACTTAATAACTGCTTAAAGTTGCATGTAGCATTATGATTTTCTGACTGCAGGCAATGAAATTGATATCATTATTTGTTATATCTATATTGTGCCGCTAGAAAGATTTCGAGCTTCTATTTAGCCCCCTTACGGCCTTACCGCGTTTCTGGATCAGACACTTGTACAAGCTGAAGAGCTAGTTCAACAGTACCTTGGCTTTTGGGTAGGGGATCAGTGGACGCCCCCAACTTACGCTTTCCCTCCTTATCCTGCTGCTGCTGCTCCCTGCCAGCGAGAAGCGACTCTGCCGGTAACACGGATCAAAACGTCGTCAAGGGGACGAAGAGAAGAAAAATCGTCGAAAAGGGGTTAAAAGTTCGGGAAGAGAGAAACGAGGGTTAGATAGATGGGGAAGCCTACCGATGAAGGAGGCGGGAGGCCTGGGGTCGGAGGGCAGGTCCAGGAGCTCCTTGCTCGGCTCTCCCATGGTGCTCCTGTAAAGTGAGTTAGTTTGCCAGTGGCGTGGTGGAGACGCCTCGAGGTCGTAGGTGCAGCGTGGTAGTCAGACACTCAGACCTTTGTGTCGGAGCTCGGAAAGTCGGGCGAGCGGCGAGTCGCGAGGAAGAATCTGCGGCGGCGGCGGGAGGAGTAGGGCTCGGCGCCACGGCTGGAACTTGTTAAAAGGTGTGGGGCCTGATTGTTAGGTCAACACGAAATAAAATAGCGTTAGAGTACGAGGACACAAAAATGTAAATAATATGAAGTTTGGAATAAAAAATAAGATAAGATAGAAGATAGTCTAAAATCGTTGTAATATATTTTTTCTTGAAACTCTAAACTTATATATTTTACCTATAAACTCTCAATTATTATTTGTCTAACCATTTTTGGGTAGTTTTGTTTTTTATTTAAAAATAGGAAATACTTATTAAGGTTTTAAACCACGAAAGGTATCTTTAAGATTTTAAAAATTCAAATAAAGAAATTAATATATTGGTATATGAAAATCCAAAAATATTAAAAACTCATAAAAATATCACTAGATTATTTAGGAAAGATTTATTTTTAGGAAACTAGAAAAATTATCCAAAGAATTTCAAACATTTGATATTAAATATGTAAATGATAAATTTGCTATTTTGCCGCTCTCAGTTTTGGCTCTCTGTTATTATGTCATCTCGTGTCTATAACTGATGGGATCATCTGTGTCTATGATTTGTGAGACCGATGACATATTAGCGAAGACTAAAAATAATAATGACAAAATTGTTAATGGCTCTATGTAAATGTATTTTGAAACTTCTCGTAACAAAAAAAGTTGAAGATGGTGTGGAACCAACATGAACACATAACCTGAGCTCATTCAACATCAATGCATGTTATATTTATGTTGATTGCATTTATTTTTCAGAATAAATTTTTTTTTTAAAATATGTTTATACATCAACTATATTATTTTAAATAATTTTACTCTTCTAGTTAAAACTATTGTTTTAAGTCTTTAGAGTTGTTTATTTGCATTCAACATATTCTAGCTATCTCTAATTTATTTGCATTCAACATATTCTAGTTATCTCTAATTTATCTAGAATTTAAGAAAGTCAAATATATTTTATATGGTTTAATAATATTATAAAATATTTAATAATTCCTTTTTAAAACAAAAACTTATAAAATTATATATAACTAGGACAGCGAGATAATTTTGAACAGTTTCAGAACCATCAAAACCTCATTAAACCTTATTCATTTTACCTTGTGGCGACCTATTCAGGGAGACATGTTCGTTAAAAATGGAGGCTAAGATAACATGGTAATGGTAATGGTAGCCCACACATGCATGTTGTCGAGGACTCGAGATTCCATATGACAACCACATAAGTTGTAGGCAGTGGCGGATCCAGGATTGATCCAAGAGCGGGGCTACTAAGCTAAAGCTATAAATTTTTTAAACCAAACAAAAAAAGGCCTACTCGAATTGGCTACTAAGTTAAGGTGGAGCCTTCGCCGATCCCAGGAGTTGATGATCCAATTTCCAAATTAAAGTAGGACACCCTAGAACTAAAGGCCTACTCGAAATGTGATTGTAAAGAAAATGGGCCCATTTGAAAAACCCACACCGGAAGGCTCGCTAATTGTAGCATGCAAGGAAGGGGAAAACAACATGAATCGACGAATCGATGGGTTTCCTGCATCCACACAAACATACGAACTCACCCTTGATCGTCTGGAGGGAAGAAAGTAAAAAATGTAGAGAGGGCAAGGCAGCAGGAGCGAAGCTTGCTAGCTCACCGAGCGCCGCACACTAGGTGATGACGGCGACCTCCTCCCACGAGACCTCAAATCACGGCTGGACAACGGCGGGGCAAGCGTCGCTGTGGCTCAGCTGGCGCTGCTCTGGGCCTCTGGCGGTCCGGCTCGGCGGGCAGCGGCTCAGTCCGCGGCTGCAGCAGTGCTCTGCTGGTGTTGCTCTGGGCCTCCGGCGGCGGCGGTCCGGCTCGGCAGGCAGTGGCTCGGGCCTCCTGCCTCCAGGCAACTAGGCGAGCAGCGCTGCGCCGCTGCGTGCTGCAGCCTGCAGCGGCGGTGGTCCGGGGCTCGGGTCGTCGGGGCGTCGCCGTGTGGGGTCGTGGGCGGTGGCGCGGTACAGCGGTGGGTGCCTGTGCCTGGGTCTGGGTGGGGGTGGCTCCTCCTGTCCTCCACGGCTGGCGGCCTAGCGGCGGCTGGTTTAGGGTAGACGCGGACGCGGGAGTGGGCACGGGGACAGAGCTTCACGCGCGCGCGATGGGCCTATTCCTTGTTACTGGGCTGCGACCGGGGCTGCAGCCCAGGCAGCCCCAGTCGTAAATCCGCCCCTGGTTGTAGGCCATGACATATAATTGTCATCATGTTTCTAGTTGTAGACCCTTTTGACGTCCAGCTACGCATATAGGTTATTTGCTTCAACTACTAGCACTTTTAAATCATGCTTGCTCCTACTGTGCAGATGTGTGTTGCCTGCTGAGACATGATAGCCGCACATTCATGAATCACAAACCGGCAGCGCTACCAATAGCATAAGATCACAACATCTATGTTGTATCTTTATAATACTAGTGTCATTAGAGCATATATCTAGTAGATTAAGAAGAAGCCTGATTATTGGTGACTACAGAACAACAAAAGATCAAGGAGGACATGATTTCCTTGCTCAAACGTGGGCTAGCCTAAAAGACATCATTAAGGAGGCCTGAGCGGCTCCTGCACTCAAGACCCTCCGAAGGAAGGGAGTGAAAGAGGCTTCCTGGAAAGCGATGGATGAAGTCGTCGAAGCCACCATTGCACAAGCTTGAGAGAGTGTTAAGGAAATTAGAAAAATGTTGTGACACCAACGTTAAGAGGTGGAGGGCTGACTTGAGGTGGCCAAAGAAAGGGAGATAACGACAGTGAACATGACGAAGGAGCTCAGTGCCCAAGTTTGGATGATTCAAGAGTGTGAATGGGAGGCAACCATGGTCATGGAGAGTGAAGGCTTTGAGCTCCTTCATCAAAGGATAGAGGCTAGCTCTATTGCCATGGGGGTCTGAGAGCATGTGTTTATTGACGAAGAGCTAGATTTAGCCAAGAGGCTCGCTGGGCAGCAGACAGTAGAGCAAGCTTTCAAGGATAAGGTGTAAGCGAGCTCACTTAAACGAACCCACTTAAATGTACATAGAAGAGGATGGATTAAGGTCCACGGGACTTAGCCTATTGGGACTATGCTTCGTCGCCGAAGGTCTTGTAGGAAGAAGCAGTTTTCGGCTGAAGCTGTTATTATGAGATGACCGAAGGTTCCTCTTCATGAAGCTTCGAAATTTACAAACCGACATAAAAGTAGAATGACCTTTTAGTCCATAAATGTTTGAGTCACCGGTGTAATCCCTTATGAGGGATATAATTGTAATTCCTCACAGGCTACGCCCTGTGCCTATAAATAGGTGAACAGTACCTCTGAACTGTTCATGCAATCTTGTAATCACTGGCACATTACGCTGGAATTATTGCTTTCTGCTAAGACGAAGGTAAAAATGTTCCTAAATATTATGTTTCAATATTTAGGTTCACATAATAAAATATATGTGAATATTGTTATTCATTTTCGGCATGTTTTTCTATAATGCCTTATATTTTACATTTTACTTCATATTATTTTTCAAGTCTGATCACGAAGGTATGACCTTCGTGATATTTTGTCTATGGCCTTCGTCCGAAGCTCATTAAATCCTTAAGGAGATAATGCTTCCACGGACGAAGGGCATTAATACTTAATATTTTATGTTGCCTTGTTCTTAATTCATAGCATTTGAGAACAAGTCCCCAACATTGGCGCCCACCGTGGGTGAACTCACTTCCACTTTTTTGAGCTGATGGCTTCGTTCAACGATCAAGCTGGAGCTGCTTCGGCTCCGAAGCTGGTGCTCCCGATAACAGGTGGTTCGTGCTCAGAGCCGGCCAACAAAAAGCAAAAGAAAGAGGCACAGAGAAGGGTACAACATGTTGGAGTGCAGGGACCCTTCATCAAGTCAAGGTGGTCCCACATACCAATCACCTTCTCCCAGGAGGACCTTCAGCTCAAGGATTTTCCTCATAACGATGCTATGGTTATTTCTTGCGTTATCAAAGGGTTTCTGGTCCACAATGTCTTGGTTGATACAGGCAGTGCAGCTGGTATCATATTTGCTAAGGCCTTCAGGCAAATGCAAGAGCCAAAAGATAAGATTCATGATGCTACACACCCTCTCTGTGGCTTCGGAGGAAGACAGATTGTAGCACTGGGCAAGATCACCATGCCAGTGACCTTCGGATTCATCAACAACACCAGAACTGAGCAAGTTGTGTTTGACATTGTTGACATGGAATACCCTTACAATGCAATTATTGGTCGTGGCACCCTCAATGCTTTCGAAGCAATTCTTCATCCTGCTTACCTTTGCATGAAGATACCTTCGGATCAAGGACCCATTGCTATTCATGGGAGTCAGTAAGCTGCCAGAAGGGCTGAGGGAAACTGGACTGACTCAAAAGCAATCCATAACATAGATGGAGCTGAAGCTTGTGAACAGTACAAATTCAGAAGGGAGAAAGCAGCTTCAGCAGATCAGCCGAAGCCCATGCTCTTATGTGAGGACATAGCAGAGCAGAGGGTGCTGTTGGGCTCTCAATTATCCGAAGAACAGGAGAAAACCTTGATAAGGTTTTTGTTCAACAACAAAGATGTTTTTGCATGGTCAGCCAATGATCTTTGCGGAGTTAACAGGGATGTTATTGAACACTCGCTCAATGTTGACCCATCCTTCAGACCCAGAAAGCAGAGGCTTCGGAAAATGTCTGATGACAAGGCCGAAGGTGCTCGTAATGAAGTCAAAAGACTTCTCAGTGCAGGAGTTATCAGAGAAGTAAAGTACCCAGAATGGCTAGCTAACACTGTTATGGTAAAAAAGGCCAATGGCAAATGGCGGATGTGTATTGATTTTACAGATCTCAACAAGGCTTGTCCGAAGGACGAATTCCCATTGCCAAGGATAGACTCCTTAGTTGATGCCGCAGCTTCGTCAGAGCTTATGAGTCTTCTCGATTGTTATTCAGGCTATCATCAAATTTGGATGAAGAAGGAGGATGAGCCAAAGACCAGTTTCATAACCCCTAGTGGAACATATTGTTACCTTCGGATGCCTGAGGGGCTCAAGAACGCTGGAGGAAGTTTCAGCAGAATGACTGCGAAGGTTCTCCAGTCTCAGATAGGCAGAAATGTGCTAACTTATGTTGATGATATCATTGTAAAAAGCACGAAACAGGAAAATCACATTGCTGATTTGCAGGAGACCTTCGCCAGTTTTAGACAAGCTGGCCTAAAGTTGAATCCAGAAAAATGTGTCTTCGGAGTAAAGAAGGAGAAATTTCTTGGATGCTTGGTCTCAACAAAGGGAATTGAAGCTAATCCAAGTAAAATTGAAGCTATACTTCGAATGGAGCCACCAACTACAAAAAAGGGGGCCCAAAGATTGACAGGGAGGCTGGCATCTCTCAATAGATTTATATCCAGATCTGCAGAAAGAAATTTACCATTCTTCGAAGTGCTGAAATCAGCCGAAGTCTTTCAATGGGGACCAAGCCAACAAAAAGCCTTCGAGGAACTGAAGCAATATTTGATAGATCTAACAACATTAACTCCACCAACGCCAGGGGCTCCTTTGTTATTATATGTGGCAGCTTCGCACTCAGCGGTAAGTGCAGCACTTGTTCAGGAGAAGCTTGATGGCCAAGTCAAGAAGTAGGTCCCAGTGTATTTTGTATCTGAAGTTCTTAGCATATCAAAGAAAAACTATACAGAATTGGAGAAGGTGTTATATGCTGTTCTGATGGCATCCAGGAAGCTTCGGCATTACTTTCAAGCATACAATATTGTTGTTCCTTCTTCGCAGCCGTTGAAGGATATTATGAGAAATAGAGAAGCTACTGGGCGGATTGGAAAATGGGCTGCAGAGCTCAATGAATTTTGCATTGATTATGTGCATAGATCTTCGATCCAGTCTCAAGCGTTGGCAGATTTTATCGCCGATTGGACGCCAGGGGCTCAGGATGAAGAAACAAATAAAGATGCCGAAGTATGGACAGTGTTTTGCGATGGGTCTTGGGGAACCTTCGGAGCAGGAGCAGCCGCTGTGTTGGTCTCACCATCCAAAGTTAAAACTTGTTATGCGACAAGACTCGATTTTAGTTGTACAAACAATATTACTGAGTACGAAGCCCTGCTTTTGGGTCTTCGGAAATTAAAAGCAATGGGAATCAGAAGGGCCATTCTTAAAACTGATTCCCAGGTTGTTTCGGGTCATATCGACAAGAGTTGCAAGGCTAAAGATCCGAAACTTGAAAAATATCTAGACACGGTCCGAAGAGTCGAAGCTTCCTTCGAAGGATTTTCTGTCAAAAATATCCCTCGAGGACAAAATGAGCATGCTGATTTGCTAGCTAAGTCAGCAGCACAGGGGCTGCCCTTACCTTCGGATGTGTTCTTCGAAACAATAAAAGCACCTTCAGTGGAACTTCTTGAAAGAGCAGTCCTCAATATATCTCCTGTTTATAGCGAAGATTGGAGAACTGAGATCATCTCTTACCTTCAGGGTAAATTCCTTTCAGATGACGAAACTTATAACAGGAGGATAGAGGCCAGAGCTCGTCCATATGTCATGATAGAAGGGGAGTTGTACAAGCATGGAGTTTGTGCTCCACTACTCAAGTGTTTATCTAGAACCGAAGGCATAGAATTGATGAAAGAAATACATGCAGGCCTGTGTGGATCTCACATTGGATCTAGGCCATTACTTGGAAAAGTTTTCCGTCAAGGGTTTTATTGGCCGAAGGCAGCTTCGGATGCAGCGAAATTAGTTCAAAAGTGCGAAGGTTGTCAGAAATGTGCAAGAGATCAAAAACAACCTTCGTCCTTAACCCAGCTCATACAACCCATCTGGCCATTGCAAAGGTGGGGCCTTGACTTGTTAGGTCCGTTACCACCGGCCCAAGGGAACTTAAGATATGTTGTAGTGGCTGTGGAATATTTTTCTAAATGGATTGAGGCAAAGCCTTTAGCCACAATAACTTCGGCCACCATTCAAAAGTTTTTCTGGCAGAATATTGTTTGTCGTTTCGGGGTACCAAAGGCCATCACTGTAGATAATGGAACACAGTTCGACTCCGAAGCTTTCAGAGATTTCTGTGATCAAATTGGTACGAAGATCCATTTTGCATCAGTCAGGCATCCGGAGTCAAACGGACTCGTTGAAAGAGCCAATGGCATTATAATGACAGGAATAGTGAAGTTAATCTTCAATCAACCCAAGGGAAAGTGGCCGGATCAATTAATCAAAGTGGTATGGAGCCACAACACAACAATATCAAGGTCAACAGGCTTTACTCCATTCAAACTATTGTTTGGTGATGAAGCAATAACTCCGGAGGAAGCAAAAACTGGATCAATAAGGGTAGTAGCTTCGGCAGAACCAGATTCTGAAGCTGTTTATTCTGTGGAAAAAGATGCTATAGAAGGGATCAGGCTTCAAGCTGTGGAGAACATCAATAAGTATCAAGCCGAAACAATCAAATGGCGTGATAGAAAGGTTCGGCTAAAGAATATTGAGCCAGGACATTTGGTGCTTCGACGAGTGGCTAACCCAGATACAGTGGGCAAGTTGCAGTTGAAATGGGAGGGACCTTTTTTGGTAGCATCTTCGTCAAGACCCGGTTCATACAGATTGAAGGATATGGACGGCAACGACATTCCTAAATCTTGGAATGCGGATGAGCTTCGGCGATATTACGTGTAACTTGATGTAATTTTTTATATTTTTTCTTTTTTATGGCACCCTTTTCCTTTCTGAAGGGGGAGAAAGGTTTTTAATGGGGCCATCATATGTAATTTCCTTTTTAGTTCTATAAGAGCAAAATCCCCCAAGAATGTAAATGTAAAAGCTGAGAATGCACCATCGAGTGCCGAAAAGTAAAAAGCGAAGAAGCTCCAAAGTCGTTCCTAAGGGAATGCAGAGCTTACAGCGAAAAGTCAACGCTGATTCCGCCGAAAGTAAAAGGCGAAGAAGCTCCAAAGTCGTTCCTAAGGGAATGCAGAGCTTACAGCGAAAAGTCAACGCTGATTCCGCCGAAAGTAAAAGGCGAAGAAGCTCCAAAGTCGTTCCTAAGGGAATGCAGAGCTTACAGCGAAAAGTCAGCGCTGATATGTGATTGTTTCTAAGGAAATAATGGCTGTGATTATGGCTTCGGATATGTGTTTGGACATTCGTTTGCACATCACATTACATCATAACATTTGCATTCATAAACATTCATCCAGGCATATGTAGGATAACCATCATCATAGCATAAGTGGTTGCTTCGGCAAAAAGAAAAAATTGTCTTTTGTGCTTCTTCGTGTACGAAAAGAAGAGCTTCAGAAGAAAGGGAAATGTTGTTTTTTATGCTTCGCTGTGTACGAAAAGAAGGGAAGGTGTTTTTTCGCTTTCGGCTCAAAAAGATAATTTCGTCCACATCAAAGCACCTCTCATACATTAATGGAAGGGTAAGAGCATATTAAAAGGTATGAACAGAATTCATTAAAGACAAGTTTAGTCACATTTACAAAAGTTATCTCAAAAGTTTCTCGAGTCTGTCTACAGTCTACTCCTATTTAATCTTCAAGGGACCTCAGCTTCGGAGTCATTCTCTTTAACCATCGACCTCGGCTTCGTCATCCTGCATGAAGTAAGTTCTTGTAAGTCAAAATCGAGCTTAAAGGAAGAGGTAAGCACAAGGTATGATTTCTTACTGGTTCAAGATGACTCCGAGCTTTGTCTCCAGCCTTTTCTCGCCCGCCTTTTGTCCATATCATCTTTACAAATCTATTAGAAATGCTTCGGGCGAGATCAGGAATGTCATCTAGGATTGATGGTGATAAAGTGAAATTGGGCCTATTGACAATTTTTCCATGATCGCAGCCAGCTTTTAGGAAAGCTGCAGCAGTGCCCCGAGAAGCTACCCAGGCACAGAAGTCACCGTGCCCGGCTATAACTTCGTCAAGCTCATCAATTTCACCCTCAATATGTTCGAAGGTCTTTGATAAATCTTCAGCCGACGGGGTGAATTTCTCACTGCTAGCTCCAACTGAGTGGAAAATTTTCCTCAGTCGTTGAATACATTTGTTGCCAAATTCCAAACATTTGTCTTGAAGGCCTGCCAATAGTTTTTTCAAATCTGAATTTTGTTGGACTTCGGCTTCAAGTTTTGCATTAAGTTCTTGCTTTTCTTGTTCAAACTGTTCAGACTGGCAGAGAAGCTTCGTGTTCAGTTCTGTTATTTTAGCTTCGGCTTCTGCCAGTAAGCTTTCAGCTGCTTGAAGTTCGAAGTTCTTCTTTTCAATAGTAGCTGATTGCTCTTTTATTTTGCCTTCTAAATTTTCAATTATAACCTCGTGTTTCTTGTCTTCCAGATCTTGCTGCATTTTCAAAGCTTTGCTCAACAGCATACTCTGCACGAAAACAACCTTCGTTAGACATGTCTTCATTGTTAAAAACAATAAAAGTCAAGGGAAAAGTAGTTCACCTTGAAATTGGAATAAAATAAACTACCAACGATATGTTGTCGTCGGTAGCGGCTAATGTCCGTTTCTAGCTTCGGAAAACCGATAATCTTTGACAGAGTACCGATGACCTTAGCTCCAGTTTGATCCCGGATACAGTCTAATTTTTCATCATCAATACCTCCGAAGAGGAGTGCTCCTGGTTTATATCCGCAAGATTTGGCATACTCTTTAAGCTCTTCCATTTCGGTTTTTGATAATTTTTCTCCAACTAAATTTTGAAACATGAAAACCTCGTCCTCTGAAGCTTCGTCAACTTCGTCAGCAATTTCCTTTTCTTTCCTAGGCACTGCGGCCATGGCCTCTTCGGCGACAGTAGTAGCTTCTTCTGTGGCCATGTCTAGCAGCATTTTGTCGATGTGTTCGATTGTGTTTTCCAAGTTCAAATCTTCAATTGAGGTAGCTTCGGTAGCCGCGACCTCCGAAGGTGTGATTTTAATATTTGTTATTTCTTCACCCGCTGGTATCTTCTGAGCTGAAGCTCTCGGTGGTGTCTTGTCAATGACTTCTGTCACTGCGATGATTCTTTGTCTCTTTGTTTTAGTCGTTTTCTTCATTTTTTCCGGCTCCTTTTCCTTCTGAAAAAACTTTGTCAGTTGAGGCCCCAATGGACTTAGCTTCGCAGGCAGGGATTCAGTCATTACCTTCAAAATTTCTTCCACGTCAGTGGCAGAGTGTGATGCGGGAGTCTCCTCTTCGTCGGATACTTTTTGCTTCGGAGATGTTACTTTCCTCTTCTTCGGAATTTTCTTCTCTTTTGATGGTTCTTTTTCATCTTCATTTAAAGCTTCGGTTATCCTTTTCCTTTTCCGACCTCCGACACCTTTATTCAAATTTTCGTAGTCAGAGTATTCAAAACCCAAGGCGTCCAGCACTCGATTCAATCTTCGCTTCGGACGGGTGCCGAAGGCCGCAGTCATCAACTGATCTTCTTTTTTGGAGTAATTGCCGAGTATTTCATTGCACATTACTTCAATTGTATCCAGCCACTCTTGGCAAGGTGTTTTAAAGTATTTCTTAAACTTGAAATAGTAAGGTAACCGTACAAGTTCTCCTTCTTTTTTCTCCCCCTCTAGCTTCGGCATTTCCCATTCTTTTAAACTAGGAAAAACTCTGAAAGCCAAAAACTCCTGAACTAGGTCTCTTGTACTGATATGTTCTGCAATAATTCTGAATTCATCCAACGCTTGTTGGGTTGGACCTTCTGGTGTCATGTTGCAACGAGGTCGGGTTTCTCCGAAGATTAGTTCAAGTGGACTTTGCACAAGCTTCTCCTTGTCGTCATCAACCTTGACATAGAACCACTCCGACTTCCAGCCTGCTGCCCATTTGCTTCGGTAGCTGATTACAGGAAACTTTGTGGTTTTCCGATAAGCAAAATTATAGCAACCAAATTGTCATGCAATCCATCTTTTCTAGCCTTCGTCTGATAGTGCAGCTCGTGAACTCGACAAAAGCTGTCCGCAAACGGCTCCACTGCCTGGCTTCGGAGGGCCCAGATATAAACACTAAGCCTAACGATAGCGTTAGGAGTCAACTGATGAAAGTAGATACCAAACCTCTTCAATACCTCTGCGATAATCCCGTGCAGGGGGAATCTTAATCCAGCCTTTACAAAGCTCTTGAAAATGATAATTTCATCCTTCTCCGGCTTTGGGGTAGTTTCTTCCCCCCCGAAGCGTAGTAGCTTCTTTTGACTTTCACTGAAAAAGCCCGACTTTACCATCTTGGAGAGATCAGCCTTCGAAACAGTAGACTTTCCGAAGTCCAAGTGGCTGGGCTTACTTGGCATAGCAATACGATAATCATCTTCGGGATCAGTTTCTTCAATGTTTTCTTCTTCTGCTTCGGCAGTTGTTTGTTCTGCTTGTTCTGCATCAGCACTGGGGATTTTTTCCGAAGTTACCAGCCCGGATCGTTGCATCGCTTCGGAGATGGGAATAGTCTCCGAACCTTCAGCTTCGCCTCCCTCACGCTCAACCCTAGCGGTAGAACGCACTCTGGCCATTTAATTCTGAATTTGCGGGAATTAAATACTTTTTCTTCCGAAGTTTTTTTTCTTCTGACGAACCAGGCTTCAAGCTGGAGCTTCGTTCGATTCCGAGAGTCAAGCTTCGACTATGGTTAAAAATTTTGGCAGCAAAACAGTGCAAATAGCAATGAATGCTGTGGTAACTTCACACCTACTCGTCTGTTTATATAGTCCTGCAGGTAAGAAGGCGAAGCGCCAGGATTTTTACACCAGGCAGACAGCCGCTTGCACTCGCTGCGCGGTGGACCGCAGAGACCAAACAGTAACTCTGCAAGGTGGGACCGCTATACGTTGGGAAACTGAATCGTTTCTCGTCAACGAGCTCAGGGAAGGTGTTTTTTGGACCTTCGGCTTCCTGAAGCTTAGGAGACTTTTTCCACGGATCAAGCTCGTTACGAAAAACGATCTAGCACCGCGAAAGGGGCTACTGTTGGGACTATGCTTCGTCGCCGAAGGTCTTGTAGGAAGAAGCAGTTTTCGGCTGAAGCTGTTATTATGAGATGACCGAAGGTTCCTCTTCATGAAGCTTCGAAATTTACAAACCGACATAAAAGTAGAATGACCTTTTAGTCCATAAATGTTTGAGTCACCGATGTAATCCCTTATTAGGGATATAATTGTAATTCCTCACAGGCTACGCCCTGTGCCTATAAATAGGTGAACAGTACCTCTGAACTGTTCATGCAATCTTGTAATCACTGGCACATTACGCTGGAATTATTGCTTTCTGCTAAGACGAAGGTAAAAATGTTCCTAAATATTATGTTTCAATATTTAGGTTCACATAATAAAATATATGTGAATATTGTTATTCATTTTCGGCATGTTTTTCTATAATGCCTTATATTTTACATTTTACTTCATATTATTTTTCAAGTCTGATCACGAAGGTATGACCTTCGTGATATTTTGTCTATGACCTTCGTCCGAAGCTCATTAAATCCTTGAGGAGATAATGCTTCCACGGACGAAGGGCATTAATATTTAATATTTTATGTTGCCTTGTTCTTAATTCATAGCATTTGAGAACAAGTCCTCAACATAGCCTAAACTATATATTCAACCATATTCTCTATATCCCTTGTCTAAATCATATTTATAGACTTTGTCTTTTCTATATTTCAATCCTCTTTTTGACATTGTCATCCATATCTCGTTATGTATACGTTAAATACTCATATTAATGATGTATTTTTCTCTAGAACCTTATACCTGTATATTACCCTCAATTATTATATATATTAGTTTAATTTAATCTATTAACAAAAATATAAAAATAAATAGAGAAGAAGGTACAATGTCTCTATATAGGAAGACGATGGAGAAGCTTTAGAGAATATAGTTAAAGCGTATATAGGATAAAGACAACCTTACACTTTGGCTAGGGTCTAAGGCGCCATCGTGATTTAACCATTATTTGAACCGAAAAACTAGTTTAATAATCATGAGAAACCAAAATGTTCTATCGGAAGTCTAATCCCTTCATCCCAACTCCCAAGCTACGAAATTGCCGTGTTTTATTTAATTTTTAAATCAAAAAAATTCTAAATTTGATCAAATCACTTAAGGAGAATATTGACTGTGTGCCTGTATTCCATTAACGAGTGTCGAACTTTAGGTAAAAATAGAAATAATTATTTTTTGAGATGTGAGAGAATTTAATTTCCCTCTATCTATACGTGCATGGTGTAAAAGTTTGTGCGGATTGTGTAGTCGTTGGTGTGTTTCGTGAACATAGAGATGTTTAATTACTTTATCCATGTTAAATTGTAAGTATGGGAGCGAAGGCCGTTCGCTCCTTCGCGACCATTATCGATGTTGAGGTCTTTGTTCAAGAGTCGTCGAAGGCATTGAAGCGAAGGATCTACCGTTTATGGTGGGACTCCTCATGACTTTGCGTAGGGGACCCCGCTCAGATGGTTTCGAGCTATAGTCTTGGCAAGTATCGAAGACCCAGTGTCAAGGGCGAAAGGTGCCACACATGGGCGAGGACTGCGCCGCCCAATGGCAGGGCCCATGCCACGTCCTACTGCCATTCATGCCCATCTATAAGCCACTCTCTAGGTAGGATTTATTGTGTATTTGATCATGCTGTACTTAACATCGCTGTAATGACCCCTTAGGAAAAATATTCCGGGGCTGTAGTAAGTAATCAGGGCCATAATTGTACTTATAAGGGCACACACCCACCTGGTTACCTATAAATACCCTAATACTATACATTGATAAGACACGCTTAACAAGACGCTACAGTCTGCCTATTGTTTTGTTGAGCACCTGAATACTCTCTTTCCCTAGTGTTTCGGCTAGCTTGACCACATATCATTCAGTACCAACAGTAAGTTTATTTTACTTTTATTCTAAATCAAACTTTCTAGTTCTAACTATATTTGTGAAAAAAATCATAAACATATACAATATCGAATAATATTTATGGTTACATTTGTGCATTTATTTGTAAGGCTAGATGTTAACAATTTTTTATAAATTTAGTGAAAAGCCTAAGCTATACATGATTAATCTAATACAAAATAATACATCTTTAGTTTTAAATTATAAAAGTAGTTGCGGGTTTTATAGGTACATAACTAGATATACACAGAGGCGTGTCAATACATATATATAACTATAATTATAATATTAATAAATAGAATATATGTATATATACAATATACAATAGTATCTAGTTATAATATATTTTAATTTATTATAAACCAATTCTTTTTATTTTAGCCATAAAAATTAATTACAAAACAAATTTTCTTTTTGTTGAAGGGTGTCATGACACCTGCTAGTCCCTTGTCTACGCCACTAAATACACACTACATCTAAAAGAAGGCTAAAAGAACGAATTATTTTAAAGAACACAATTATTTTAAGTAGTTGTGACTTTTTTAGCTACTCCATCTATTCTTAAAAGAACGCAATTATTTTTTAAAAAAGTCAAATAATTTTAACTTAAACTATCTCAGTCAAAAAGAACAAACATTTTTTTATTAAAATAAAGATTCATAAGATAATTGCAAAATATATTTTACAGTAAATCTATTTCAAGACATAAATATCAATATGTTTTTTTTCTATAAAGTAGATGAAACTTGGAAAGGTTTAACTGTATTAAATCTAGAACTACATTATAGAAAAAAATATAAAAATGATTTACAACTTGCAAGGGTGGGAGTACCGTTTAAACGGAAGGTACATAAAAACAATCTTATTTTAGATTCAGTTTTAAATTTTAGATATGCCGAAATGGCCATGAACAGGGAGATCTTTTGCTCTCACGCAGAAAAAATGTTTGGATAGAACTTTCTGCTTCTCCGTCCTTAAGCCCAAGTGGAAGAAGGAGGAGGGGGCTTTGACGCCGGCGAGCCATGGCGGGGGCTCTGCTCTCCTCTCCCCATTATCTCTGGAGCCCCACTTCTCAGCCCTCGCTTCGCCCCAGGCACGCGCTCGCTCTGCCGCTTACACGATTCCCTACTCGCCGCCCATTCGTGTTACTGTGCACAGAGTACCCACCCTCCTTGACTGCCGCTCCTGATTGTTGGATGGTTGGTTCCTGGGTATTGCGCAGGAGCAGGGGACCGCTCGGCACTGGGGCAGTGCGTGTTCTGCCGCCGAGGAGGAGGGCCCGTGTGCTCGCTTCGTGCTCTCGCGAGCCTGCCGCCATGAACCGCGGTTTGGAGGTGGAGAGGAGGCGCCTTCTCATGTCCGGGCTCGTGTCTTCTTTCACAATCGTGCTCCCGATTTCAGGTAGTGTTCACGGGCCTCCGCTCCTAATGATTCGTTGTTAACGCAGTTCGCCAGTTCAGGGTCTTCTGAATGGTAGAGCTAGCATTTTTTACTCTCTGTTAATGTCCACAAACTGAATTTGTCAGGCGTGTCAGTTCTATGAATATATATGCGTAATGTGCTTACCGTTTAGAGTAAAAATGCTAATGGTATTGTCAAATTTAGAACAAATTCATGAGCTTAGCGATTTATGAATATATGCATAATGTGCTTCTTTTCTCGAAAGTTTTGAATGCTCATAAGTGCTTTGGTCGCAACAATTATGTAGGAGCATATGCTGTTATGGAGACTAATGAAGACGTAAAAATGAACACACAAGTTGATGAGATCAATGCATACTCTTTTCTTTACCCGGTCGAACTGCCAGGAAAGAAATTTTCCTTCAAATGGTATTTCAGTTGTTCTCACTATAATATTTTGTCCAATCTACTCTTTGTCACTCTTAACCTGTTGTTTGGGTACTTAGTGGTTTCTCATGGCTTCTCATGAGAACAGGGATAAACTTGTCACTTACAAATTACTATCCTGTTATTCTGTTCCTAGGGTAGAGTCCAGAAAACCAGAGCGATATTCCTCAGCAGCACCACTATCACGTGAGTAACTTCTGGCATAACAATGATAAGAAATGGTCTTAGTACTTTGTTCATATGAATGGACTATATTATTGACCTCCACAGTTACGCTTTTTAAAATAATCATGTACTCCATCCGTTCTTTATATTTGTCGCGGTTTAGTTAAAAAAACGAACTAACGGGCGACAAATATTCGAGAACAGAGGTAGTATTTCGTAATGTAGCAGCTGACTAGGTCTCTATGCAGCTGATGCACGGCAACGAATTGTATCGGAGCGAGTTGACATGATACATAATGTTGTCATCTCAGTCTCGGTAACTCCTTAAATACTCTATGATACTAGGAAATGCATCAATCTGCAATTTGTTGGGTTTTACTAACCCAATATCATCTTTTAATAGTTAAGTTTTTTGTATTTTGATATTTTTTGCAAATTTCTGTCCGTGGTTAAATATTTCATTTCCGGTGCAAGTTATTATGTAGCTTGATTATCTGGATGGGAAATACATCAGTTGAAACTGAAAAATAAATTTAAGTCTACACGGTAATATCCATAGATGTTTTTGGTGCAGATTGGGCCACCGAATTCACGTTTTTTGCCTTCCAAAGACAAGAGTTTGTGGGATCCAAAAGATGTTGCAGATTGCATTTTATCTGATAGATCTACCCTGGTACATGTGTTTTTGGAGTTCTTTTGGATATGCTATTTCTTGCATTTCTTGAGCTAAATTATGTATGACAAACTATAGAGATTAATAAAAGAAGGAATATAATCCGAGTAGTTTATCAGATACACCAGAAAAGCGAATAAATGTAGAAATATAAATTCTTATTATGTTCCTTTGTTCTCTCTCTGTGTGTCATAAGAAACATGTACATTGTCTCATGGAGTGAAGCAAGGATAAGCATGGTAGAACTCTGTCACGTGCTGAGTAGCTAATACACCTAGAAAGCTAAATTCAATCATGCATAAATTTAAAGTCAGATGCGGCTTAGTGTATTATAAGAAACATGCACATTGTCTCATGGACTGAAGCAATGGTGGCTGCTAAACAAAGTATAAATAATCCATAGAGCTGATCAGAGATTGTTGACATGCTGGAAAGGTTTTAAGTTCCTTGAGTGTAACTTTTAACGTCAATATTGGACATATTGATTCTACAATGAACTTTTATCACCCTGTAGAAGGTGACGACTGGCCAGCGCATGACAGAGAGTTCTGTCCTTGATGCACATGCTACAGAGGTAAGATCTGACCATTGTTGTCGTCCTTTAAGAGTACTTTCGCTTTTTGGAGTTGACATGCTCACATGCACCAGTACACCTCGAAAATTATATGTAGGTTGACGGAGAACCATACTGGTATTATGAGTATCTTGTTCGGAAATCACCAACAAAATCTGTAAGGTTCCTGGCACATATACATCTGACAACAAATATACTTATATGAAGAGTGTCAAAGAGAGGCCTATGCTTACATGGTGCATTGTATTAACTATTTGATGGCCAAGTGGTGCAAAAGGCAGCTTATATGTTCTTAATGATACTCTTTGTTTCATCAGGCATCAGAACCAAATTTGTTTCGACACAATGTAACGTGCACTGCTGAGCGTGATGGTATTACTTCATCTTTCCAGTTTTTGTCATCGACCATTCACTCCCTTACATTTGAAGCATTCTTTGTCCACTCACCTTTTTTTATTTCTTTCTTTTAATAGGGTACCTGTACTCACTGAATGCTTCCACTCTTAGCAAACAGTGGGAATCTGTACGTCTCGAATGTCCCATTGTTGCATACCACTTCAGCAAAGAAATATTCTTTTGTGTTTGATTTCATTTTGTGACTTCAATTACAGGAGGGACATATATTTGTCATACAAATATGTCTATATATCAGCTTCTAACCAATATTTAACTGTTGTAACGCAGATGGGGCCCTTTCTGCAACAGACTGTTGCATCATTTCGCCTTCTCCCACCTACAGAAAACTATGTTCCTCCCTACAAGGATCCTTGGAGATTTTGGTGAATGGAGATCCTTTTTTGTAGTTACCATTTTTTTCCTCTTCAGATTCAGGTTTTAGACCATATGTTTTTCACACCATATGTTTAGTGAGTGTTGTCCTTTCAACTTGACAGATAAAATTCAGAGACCCATTTTGGTTACACCAATCCTGTCCGTTCTGATTAATTAACAGTCATATTCACCTTAAGAGTTACTCTCTTTGTCCCAAAATAAATTAACTTCTTGAATCACCCTAAGTCAAACTACCTTGAGTTTGACCAACTTTATAGTAAAAATAACAAAAAAAATATGACATTAAATAAGTAGATTATAAAAAACTCGATCTGTGCATGTAGGTAAGGCCGCCGTCAGGCATTGTATTAAGAAGTAAATTTTGTCTAAGACTTGTGCTTTTGGCGTGAGATAGATGATATATTTTTTCTATAAAAAACTTAGGACATAAGGAGTGCTACTTAGATCATAAAACCAACTTAGTTAGAGACTGTTTTGCGAATAAACAGATTATAAAAGTATACTTTTCGGTATGTCCTGCAATACTACTTTAATGTCACAAGTATTAATAATTTTTTCTATAGTTTAGTTAACTTAAAATAATTTGACTTAGGTTAACTTTAGAAGTTGATTTGTCTTAGGAAGGAGTAGGTATGTAAATGGTTGGGGAAAAATCATGTTCGTTTCTACCGATTTTTATATTTACTCTGCTTGAATTTGTATTTTCGGACAAATGTGAAAACAATACGAAAACGAGATGGAAAATGAAAACAGAACAAAAATGGTTTAGGCCATATTTCGACCCCGTTTATCTTGTATTAATACAGGATTATGCCGTATTCAAATATAGTATATCTCGTTTACATTGTAGTCAGCCCACTACCGTGACTATAAGGTGTATCTTGTATTTCTATATGCAAAACTATATATCATATTTCTATATATAAAAGTATAGTATGATAAGAACATAGATGGGAAGGACTCGGAGCATGATGATTTTTAGCTTGAGTTACTGAAAGTCGTCTAGAGGGGGTGGATAGATAGAATCTGAAATTTACAACTTTAACCACACACTACAAGCCGAGGTTGGCGTTAGAATGAATATTAAGTCCGGAAGATAGAGGGAAAACAAATCAACCAAGAAATAAGGCGGATGAACACGGTGATTTGTTTTATCGAGGTTCTGTTCTTAAGAACCTAGTCCCCGTTGAGGTGGTCACAAAGACCGGGTCTCTTTCAACCCTTTCCCTCTCTCAAATGGTCACTTAGACCGAGTGAGCCTTTTCCTTAATCTTCTGGGTCACTTAGACCCCGCAAGGACCACTACACACTTAGGTGTCTCTTGCTTCGATTACAAATCACTTGAGAAAAGAAATGAGAAAGGAAGAAGGTAATCCAAGAGGCAAGAGCTCAAAAGAACACAAAATCTCTCTCTCACAAGTCACTAAATGTTTGAGATGAATTGGGGACTTGGAGAGGCTTTGATCTTTTGAATTGTGTTTAGGAGTGAATGCTAGAGCTCTTGTAATAAATGTGATACTCAGAAATCTTGGATGCTTGGAGTGGTGGTGGTTGGGGGGTATTTATAGCCCTCAACCACCATATAGTCGTTGGGAGTGGCTGCTGTCGATGGACGCACCGGACAGTCCGGTGCGCCAGCCACGTCACCCAACCGTTAGGGTTCGGGCGCTGTCGACCGTTGGAGCTTTATCTTCTAGTGGACTCAACCCACTGCCACTGTATCTCCCAAACATACCACTCGTTTGTACATAGATGTATCAGATGAAGTAGACTCAATTCTCATGTTTGATGGTGTAACTTCTCTTTGTGGGGCTTAACTAAATTATTGATGAGCTGAAATCCACACTTTAACTTTTGTTGCATCACTTGTGTTTGCCTGGTTGTATCCTCGAATTCACATCTAAAAATCAAAATCATCCTAGTCATATTTTCTAGTGCTCTATTAAAAATAATCATTGCATACCACAAGTTAAATTAAAAATTTTCTTAAAAGGTATAACCAACCTCATCATAACCAACCGTATGACCGCATAATGACATATTCTAGCCTCTAAAAAACTAGGTCGTAGTAGGCTTCAACACCATATTTGCAGAGTACTAGAGGCTACAATATGTTCCTTCTCTTTCTCTTGCTTTGGATCCGTCCAATGAGATTTAGGTCTATATACCCACTCATTGTAATGACATTTCCCATATTCGTGCTACAGACTACGACAAATTATTAATTTTGTGCTGACAAATACAAGGTTAAAAAGAAACAAAGATGAACTCACTTCATTCTTGTTAGCATACTCAAACTCAAGCAAACTCATAGGTGCAAGCACAACTAGATCTCCTCAGTCACAAAGAGAAGGATTCTCAAGTCGTTCATTGGTGACTTTGTTCTACCCATCCATGATTGGTGGAGGGTTGGAGGGAGATAAAAACCATCACTTAAAGTTCTCATGTGGCCATCTCCCTCTCCACCGGTCGTTAAAAAGGTACCTTGGATTGACTTGTTAGGATCATCGATCTACTAAAAGGAAAGGCACCTCTCATGGTCCTAAATAAGTTGATGCCACCAATTTATAAGTAGCTCAATAACATATATCAAGGAACTTGAAATTAAATATTTGCACATAATTACTTACATTAAAATAACCAAGCAATGTGCAATTATGTATGGATGCTCGATTGAAACATGTGGTCTGGCTTATCACAGTTAGTTAGACATCAGTGGCTCAGGGGGACAAGTGCATCCTTGAAGGCGCATGAGCAACTTTGTCTGGATGCCTTGATTGTGGTCTGGCTCATCACAGTCATAGTTAGGCACCAATAGCTCAAAAGGTATAGGTTCATCCTCGCAAGATTCATTCAGGTATAAATCAGATGGCCCTGTTTTCGCCACTTCTCCCACCACATGTCCTCCATCTATCTAAATATAAGATTATAAAAAACAAGTTTCTTTGTCTTTATACAACAATCTAAGTATTTTAAATTAATGTACATGTAGACATATAACCTATACTCACAAACTAAATACACTAAAATTAAGCCTAAGCATTATAACTATCAAACTAAAATATAAATATGTTGACCAAATGTAACCTAAACTTAAACACACCAACTCAAATTTATAGCTAATTGACTTAAACATATAGCACATGCAACTACATTCGGACGCATTCAATCGAAGTTTCATAATGCATTCGATCTACCTAAAATACTTTACATCTCTAGCCAAATATACTTTTCCTTCGAACGCTAGCAATCAAGGCTAATCTTTAAATCCACCATAGAAACAAGAAATAAGAAGAATATTACTTTCCTCTTAGGCGAGAGGAGCATGGGGAACCAACAACTTGAGCTGGTGGTCGATGTGGCAGGAAAGACCAATGTCGTTGGTTGGGGAGGAAGAAGAAAAAGAGGAAGAAAGAAAAAAGATAGAGAGGGCGAGAACCGAGCAGGGGCTCTATAATCTTCCATACCACGTCAGACAAGGTGGCACAACAACGTTTATCGACCAGCGTTTGGCTGACCTGCCATGCTGATAGACATATCGCGTCAGATAGAATGCACAACAACATTTATCATATCGTCAATCACTTCCATACTAGCAGACATGTCACGTTTGACTGGTTAGCGTGTTAGTGTTGTTTAGCCACACCATAAAAATTTGCGTGGCTTTTAAAAATAAAAATCACTGTAGTATTATTTTTAGGAATTGTTCTAAAAAGATTAAAATAAAAAAGATACGCTGTCATACCCAAGACCACCGCGCATTAAGTGTTTTTTAGTACTAATATAAATATTTATAATTGTTTTGCTGCGTTGCGTGTTCAATAATTCTGAGCACGTTTTTAATTTCCTCATTATCGAATTCATCCTCTTGTGGTCGTGACATGGGCCCATCCTAATGTCAATTTTATTTGCTGCTATTGAGGATTCGTCGATTCGAGGTAGCAACGCGAGGCAATTTGAGAACTGTCTTGATGGCAATAGTACATTAGGATGTATACATCATTACGTAACTAGTTTTTTATTCCGCTAAAAAAATGCTCAACAGTGTATGACACGGCCCTCAAAATGTTGAGGCTATTTAATTGTTTGGGATTAACGCCCGTTTGGATCATTGGAATTGAATTTCATCTTAATAATAGTAATTTAGACATATATCAATTAAGATAATTTAGTTTTATGTAAAATATATTTGTATACTATTATTAGTAAAATGTCGGAGCTATTTATATACTACATTTTTACTATAGAGGAGTGAGATAAAGAGTGTCATGTAAGTTACAAAGTAGAAACAAATTCTACTAATGCATAAAATCATTTCCTATCATCCACCCTATGAATTTGAGATAAACTTATATCTGAACTTTAAAAAGTGGTAGAATGTCAAATTCTAAACTAAATAAGTTACTTTATTGAGTGAATTCCAATTCCACTAAAATGAAGGGATCCAAACGCTTTTACATGCTATTTTCCTAATATACAACTTATAGCACTCTTCTCCTTGCTTCTCTATAGCATAAGTGTAGTATATAACGATCTCTCTCATATGATTTAGTATAGTATACAAATATATTAATTTAATTTGTTTGTGTCTAAATTATAATTATTAGACTAGAATTCGATTCCAACGAAACAAACAGAGCCTAAGAGTATTGGAGGAAATTGAGAAGGTTAAGTATTGGAGGGAATTGAGAAGGTTAAAATCCTTCGGTATTCAATTTTAAATAGTAAAAGATTTTAGCCTACTTAGAGCTAGTTTGGAAACTCAAATCCTTTTAGAATCCCTATCATTTTTAGGGTAAGAATCCCAAGGAATATCATTTAAATAAGATATTTTGTTATTTATGGCATGTTTGGGAGCAAAGAGATTGAAGGAGCTGAAAACTCCTTGCTATTCAAATTGAGTAGCAAGAGAATTTTAGCTCATCCAATCCCCTCGCTCTCAAACAAGCTCTTATGGAAGGTTTTTTCTTCTTGGTTTTGCCTTCCCTTCTTCCAAACTAGCCCCAATCTCCTTTCACCCAATCAAGCCCTAAGGGCTACTTTGGGAGCAAAGTTGGCTAAACCTAAGAAGAAAAAACATGTCACAAATAACTAAATGTCTTGTTTAAATGTCCCTCCAAGGGGTTACAAACCCTAAGAAATAAGGAGGATCCCAAAAGGATTTATGTTTCCAAATTAGCCCTTAGAGTTGGAGCAGCAAGGCACCAAGTATTATCTAGTATTCATATAGTAACAAAGATGAAATGCAATCATTTCGGTGCTACATGAATAGAAACATTAGTGTCTCCAAACACAATATCTGTCATTGAACTCGCCGAGTGAATCCACCGTGAAATGTCATGTAGTAAGAATAGGACTGGTAGTCTAGTCAAACTAATACACAAATAACTATATATTGCAATGCAATGCTATAACAAAGCTTCAGTTTTACATTAGGGTCTGTTTGGTTTCCTTCATTTTGAGAAATTGGAATCTAACTAATATAATAGTTATTTTTTTAGAATGTGATATTCCATAACTTTCTAAAATATATATATAAGTCTATCTCAAATTCATGGAGTAAGAGATGAAAATTGATTCTATACATTTACATGCTACTTTTCTAATATACAATTTATAACACACTCTTTTACTTGCTTCTCTATAACATAAATGTAGTATATAACTATCTCTCTCATATGATTTAGGATAATATACAAATATATTACATAGACAAATATATTAATTTAATTAATTTTGTCTAAATTATAATTATTAGAATGGAATTCAATTCCAACGAAACAAACAGGCCTAATAAAACCATGGTTGCCTCAAAGCACAATATCTACCTTCGAACTCAAACAAGTGAGCGAATTTACCATTAAACGTAATGTGAGAATAATAGGACTACACCAAGAACTATAGTCCAATGCAAATATATACCAAAGCTCAATGTACAAACTTCAAGGGCTTGTTCAGTAAAGCATGCTGTAGCTACCGTAGCCAAGGAACAAACTCATGCAGACACTAGACACCAACACAACAAGCTTGAAGCTGCAGCAGTTTCAGATGCAATTGATCACTACCGAAACACCCCTAATAGTAAGGGATGTTAGACCCCTCAATCCCATCCAATACACTTGCTCCCAAACAAGGCGTTACCCAGCAAGTTGAATAGGCCAACATAGACACTATATATCCAGTTATCCGCCCTCGAGTTATTTACATATTTGACACAGAAATTTATGTAAAATGCCAGTCTAGGACGAACTATGCAATGGTACTAGAATCCAGTTATTATGAATATCTACCTGCCATGCCGAACACTGACAATGCTCACCATACCTAGTCCTGGAGTCCCTACCGAACCACCATAGATGCTGCTGTCTATGATTTTGTTCTCTCCTTTTTTCCCTTCCACCAAACTTTTACCACTAACAATCATGAGATTATCTACAAAGTCCACGCCTCCCAATTTGTGAGTCATCACATTAGAATCTGACCACTTCTATGTAAATAAGCTAGCAACAATAGCAAATTACACTGCATATAGAGTTGGGAGCTCACTTATGGGTGGTTAAACGAGATCTTTTCTCAATCTATACCAGTCAACGGTTTGTATGTTAATCGGTCGTCAAGCAGCTTATTCATCAATAGCACTATTAGAAACATCTGGGGGACCATTGGAAGAGCATCTGCTTGAACTACTGCTTTCAGTGAGAGTGCAATCATTAATCTGCTTTATGCAATGCTTCTTTGTTTTCAAATCCGAAGAGGAATCCTGTGACAACAAACATCAATTGTAACTTAGCTTGATTTGTTATCTAATCATAATTTGCACAGAAGGATTTACTGGCTGAAAAATAACTCTTACGTTGTAAGCAATCTCTGCATGTGATTGACATGAAGAACCAGGAGTCTTCAATTCCAGATCAGTAGCAATATCACCAGCATCACTGCTTCTCACTCCACAGCTTGGTTGCTGCAATGTAGATGACTTGCTTCTACAGTCTTGAGCTGGAGAGTTAGACCTATGACTACTTGAATGGGCAACTGGAGTATTAAGTTGGTTAGACGGCTGATCAGTGGGAGGATGGCAGGGTTGTGTATATGCCATGTAAGGGATGCATGTGTTTTGGATGGTTCCAGAAGCTTGACTGTGGAAGAAGTGGTATGTTTGCAACTGCGGATGCATGGGTACAGCACCAGAGGGTATTGGAACTGGGACTGGGTAGGGATATGCAGGAGGTGGCCCCATGACAACAGAAGGCTCCATTCCAACCCATGGGTATAGCACCCGCATTCGTTGCTGATACTGATTATTCAAATTATCAACCTCAGATTTCAGTGAAGCTTTCTCATCTCTAAGCTCATTCTTTTCTTGTGTTAACTACAAGCACCAGTAAAAATGTGTATCAGGTGTCAGAACTTTTCTGCGGTTGACCAGTTTCTTTGTACTAATATTTACCTCACACGCTTCTTCAGAAAGTGACGTGTATTCAGCTTTCAGCTTGTTCACCTGAGTAGTCAAATCTTTCAGCATCTGGATTGTGTCACCAAGTATAGTTGCCTTATCGTTCCTGGGACGGTCTGGATCTGGATATTTGTGCATGATAAAATTAAAGAGCCAACTCTACCACTTTAAGAATCAAATAGATGAAGCTAGTATGAGTAGCACATACAACTTCTGAACATTGTTTAGTTTTGATTATGCATTAACTATCAAAGCTACAACATATTTATTAATTTCAAGACAAGTAACACATTCATCTGCAGGACATCAAACACAAGGTCCCAAACTAGTTTGCAGTGAATAAGCTTTCTAAAATGCAGATGGCATCAGTCTGTATGTAGACAATTACTGACTAATAGAACCTAAAAATCAAGAGCACCTATACACAGCCTAAGCCAAGAAGTGGACTAGTGGAGACCTTCCAACAGCTCAAAAAAAAAGGCTTCAATCCTTTTCCAAAATTTTGGATGCATTGTATCATAATTTTTGTTATTGGTTATTTGAAAATAGATTCATACAAGGCTCATCACAGGAGCTTTGTTAGGTCTAGTGGATGGAGAAGCAAAAAGACTACAGAAGCCAGGACTTCCTAAACTGATGCTGAACAAGTCAAAACTGACTAGTATGGAGGACCATTTCTAAAATGTAGTAAATGAACTTATCACTTGTGGTTCACTGCATAAGATTTATGCATGTATGTATGTACAAGTTTCATCAGTATACTGTCAATACATACTAGTAGCACACAAATATAGTCAATGAGAGGTATATAGCAAATGTAAGTTCCTTGTGCATTGTTTGAAGAGCATGGCCCGATGAGTAGGAGGGCACAGGATGAAACTATGAGATTATGATTTAGTCAGAATGCCTTTTGTGACAATATGAAAAAAGTAATTGGTAGCAAACAATCATACAGATTGTGCCAAAAGCACCTAGTAAAGCATGAAGCTGGTCGATGGTTTGATCTTGCAACCAGGAGTAGCGGATCAGTAGCGCTGGAAGCTCACAAAATCTGAGCAATGCAGCAGGAAATCTGCATATAATACCTTATCTTTAGGAAGGGTTCGCTCGTGGAAAAGGGTTTGGAAAACTTGGGTGGTCCTATGGTGCAAATTTTTCATTTGACTTGCAGTGAAAAATCGATGCTAGAGTGCTAGACTGCTGATCGTCATGCCAAGAGTGGTCTTCCTCACGCGGCTGTCTGCTCCCTTTGTGATCAAGCTGAAGAATCCAACCAACACTTCCTTGTCTCGTGTGTTTGTGCCCAACATGTCTGGACTGTGGTTCTTCAGAAGTTGGGATTGATCCTAAGGACGCCCCAGACTAACACAAGTAGATTTTCAAGTTGGTGCTGCCAAGCAATAAAAAAATTGCCAAAGGAAATCAAGAAAGGCCTCAATTCTCTCATCATCCTGATGGCATGGCATACATGGAAGCATCAGAATGAATGTATTTTTAATGGCATAAGGCTAAATGTCATGACAATCCTACAGGTAGTGGCAGATGAGTGTGTTCTCTGGTGCTAAACTGGAGCTAAAGACCTCCAAGAGCTCCTGGTCAGTGTTTTTACAGGAGGCCTGCATTTTTAATTTCAGGGGAGTTGGCCATCTTTTTTCAGTTTTTTTGTCTATGGCTTCCCTCTTCTTTTCTTTAGAGTTTTGTGTGTCTTGGAGTGAGAGGACTTCTCCTTTTCACCCATGTATTTTCCTCATCTCTTACTGATGAAATGATACAGATTCTTTTGCTTGTTCGAGAAAAAAAAACATGGAGCTTTCAAGTAGTAGGACAGAAGAACAAAAGAAATCCTAAATAAATGTCAAAAATCATGTGTTGAGTAGGACATGTAGGAAATAACCAAACATGCACAGACACAAAGCACTTGCAGTACTGTTTATGCAGTTATTATGCACATGTCTGCAGTTACAAACACCATTTGTGAAGTTTACCAGTTCCTGATAACTCATTTTTTGGTTTGAACATCAGGTTTGACAAGGTTACCATGATATGAGCTCCATGGCTAAAGTTTTGGAAGTATTACTTTGCAGTCCCATAAGGAAAAGTTTCCATTTAATTTCAGTATCGATATGCGATATCATTTGAAAACATTGATCATTATAAAAGTAAAACAGATAAACCAAGAAAAGATTGGCAAAGAAAGGTAAGTAATATTTAAAGGGAACACACCTAATTGCCTTGATTAGATGGAGCAGTACAATCCTTTTAATAAAAAAAATGGTCTAATGCAACAGTGCTTAAATAGTACAAGTTTATAACCCATGCAGTGCGTTTGGCAAGTATTGGAAAGGGGCACATGTAGTTGATAGAGCGATTAAAGATGGTGATTTGAATTTTAGTCCTGATCCCTTGTTTGGTTCGTAGAGGAAAAAAAGAGGGTGCTAAGTTTGGTGTGTGCATTTTGAGTGGGAAATTATATGGCAAGTTATGATGGGCGGATAGAATCCATTTATCTCAATTACCCCCCCCCCCCTGCGCGTGAGTAATTAATGGGATATTTGACCCTCTAACCTCCATTCCCTGCCCGCCATAATTCCCACTCCCATGAAATATTTTTAAACTCCTGTCCTGCCTCCTAAGTCCCATTCCCTCTTTCCAATTAGTCCGAACCAAACATGCCCTTGGTAAGGTACAATGTGAAAGAGATAGGTGTTTGGTTGCATTCCTGAAAACTATTTTTTCAAAACCATGGTATTCTAGATACCATGGTATTTTTGGAGTATTGGAAAATCCACTCCAACCTAAAGTTTTCATGCCAATGGCTAGCTTTTGCCTAATACCATGGTTTACAATATTGTATCTAATGTGAAAGGGCCTCTAGCGTAATGGTTAAGGCTTCCGAGTAGCACCTCCAGGTCCCAGGTTCGATCCCCCTCGGGGGCGAATTTCGGACTTGGTTAAAAAACACTCCTCGTTGTGCCCCGCTCGCTCCCGAGTTACGTCTTGTGTGCCACCCTCCGGCTGGGCCATTGCAGAATGGGCGGCGACGGCCCGCTAGTGATGGGAGACTAGGGTTCAGGGATTTTCTCGATCGGGACTATGTTTCGGTCTCTTCTTAATATAATACCAGGAGGGTGGTCTTTCCCTCCCTGTCCGAGTTTTTTTTACAATGTTGTATCCAAACAATGTTTCTCAACCATAGTATTTTTGAAGCTGCCAAAATTACGGTATTGTCATGGCAATTGCAAAGTGTAGTATTAAAAAACTATGGTTTTGAGAAACATTATTGCCAAAACAGGCCCTACATGACCTTCCAACATCGCTAGGGCCTGATAGACCTCACAATTTTTTACTAGTACCATACAATATCTCTAATATAAGGCATTACGGTAATAACTATATAGTCTCGCTAACTTTACTAGTCAACTTGAAGAGATTGGTATACAGCATGGCACCGTGGACGTGCTATATAGTTGATATATGACACTGGACTGGAGCATATGTTGGTTGTATAGGATGGACAGGTCATAGACATAGTTTGCGCTTTAAGATAAACATTCTTGCTGATTTAGCCTTTCAAAATTAAATGATTCCATTTGTATATCATAGGAGCAAAGAGATCCAAGAAAATCCTTGAAAACTACATACCAAGTGCATTTCCCAAGTCCTGGAACTGCTCGTTTAATTTATCTCTTCGCATCTTCTCACGATCAGCCTTTTGTACCTTGCGTGCAGAAGTGGAACCCTGGGATTTACACTCTGCCCTTTGACTTGATAAAAGAAGGGACATTAATTAGAGCAAATTTCAGGTGTGATCATAAATTATTTTGTACAAAACAACACGCAAGAGGATCTATGTTAAAATTCCATTGGTTATCACACTTGATTTTAATCAGGGTCGAACCCAACAAAATAGATGGGTGTACACATGTACGAAGTTAGTAGGCGTAATTAATTCATACACTTGTAATGAGATCAGACACGGATAAAGATAACCAGATAGCTCAAACTAGATTAGATCCGAATACAAATAGCCAAATAGCTCGAGCTAGGGTTCGGGTGCTCAAATTTGCACATCAGGAAGGGAAGAGAAGGGGCGGATACATACCTGCCGTGGTGGGTTCCGGTCGCCGGCAAAGGCCCCGACGAAGACATGGGCAGCAGGGGCGTAGTGCTGCGGTCGCCCTAGTTCTCGCGCTCGGGGTGAAAAAGAAACAGCAAACTGGTGTGAAGACAGGGGCGCAGTGCTTCCAGCTCAAGTTTACAGCTTTGCCCCTCCGGCGGCGCTACTGGGCCGCTTTCTCCTGTCTTTGTTTCCACCTTAGCCTGTATGGTCCCCCGCGTATAAGGCGAAGCAGGTTCAACTGAGATGGCAATCTCCGTCACTCGATACCTCCGTTAAGGTATATATAAACTAAATATTTTACGCGTGAGTCTTTTATTGAGCAAAAAAATTTCACCCAACGGTTAAACAAGGATTAAAACGTTCCGGACTCAAGCATATCTGTTAACCCGTGGGTATAAAATACCCAAAGGCATGAACTTGACTTCACTCATCCATCTTTTTCACTATTTAACAACATTTTAGGTTGTAATGTCATAGAAGGTTTAAGGACTAATTGATGGTCATGTAATGAAACATATAATATGCTATGTAGTACTATCATAGTGTTGCTACTTTATCTAATTATATTTGGTGTTTTTGAATGGATGGTTAAATGATGCTAGAAATTTTGTAATAGTATTTACATGGATATACTTGGCATTTGTATAATATAATATTTTGATAAATGTTTAATTTTTATGGATATGGGTAATCTATACCCATATGGATATATATATGGAGGTAAATCTATACCCACTAATATATATGGGTGATTTAATAGGGTTATTTTTTATCGTGGGTACAAGTAATTCGTTTGAGCCTCGCTCGAGAGATGCAAAAGGAGCCCGTGTACGAAAATGGAATATGTTTCTTTACCATAAGGCTCCTAGGATATAGTACCTCATTTTTTTTATATTTATCGTGTTTTAGTTCAAAAATAAACTAGTGAACGAGAAACATTAAAAAACGGAGGTATTATTGAGCAAATACGATATTAGCTAATTAACATGTTTTAAGTTGTATCGGTATATTTTATAGAAGATTAAGGCTTCACATGATAAAAAATAGTATACAGTTAATTTAAATAAAGAAATATTATCTTAGTACTTTTTTACGTTTCAATTTAATTTGATGTATATATGCAGGTAACCAAACAAACATTTTGTTAAACCTATTTTTTGAATAATTGTAAATATGTCACTCAACGTTTACAGAATCAGATAGCTAGTCCATCTCGATGTCATTGTATAGCATCCAAATAAATAAGTTGTTTAATTTTGCAAAAGTTGAGTGTCATATTTTCGAACTAAACAACAAGTAGTTACATCTCTTGAGCCTGTCCTTGCTTATATAAGTCGGGTTGCACGAAAAGATATATATATATATAGCCCTGAGCTCTGTTTAACTACAGGAAGGTCCGGCCATCCGCCCGGTTGACCAGGCGCACTATCCAGTCCACCCACTATAATGTTTACGCTTAGTTATACATAAGTTTACGCTCATGTACCATCGTATAAAACCAACTGCTCTACCTGGCCTTCAGAGATGGCCAAAACTAGAGTTTCAGTGGCGGCGGTTGCGCGACACGAGCGAGCGCGGCGAAGTCAGCACGACTGCGGCGGACAAGCGTCCCCATAGACGAGATCCATGGCGGATCGCCTCCCGTCATCGTTCTAGAGGTGCCTTCCCTTCGTTTCCCTCATTTTCTTCCCTTCCCTAACCTTACTTCCTTTCCCCGCACGTAACCGCCTGTTTCTTCTTCCCCCATCTTCATCTTCCTCGTAGCGCCGGTGCTACATCTCCAGACTGCCCCTGCTCCGCGCGGACCTGCTCTCCAGTGCGACTGCATGACTTTTGTTCCTAGCGGCGGTGGTGTTCCGTGGCGCGACAGCGAAATCGACGACCGCAGGAACGCGCTCGACTTCTACTCTCCAGGCGCCGCCAACCGCATCGTCCCAGTGAAGACGCCCCTCGCGTGCCAACCGCTGTGTTTGCGACGACTTGACCTCCCCTCCACCGACCAGATCCACACCGCCAATGGGCTCACCGCCGACGACCCCGACTCACCGCTCAGTTCAGGCCAGGAGTTCGTCATCTCGCTCCCCTGTTAGGTAGAACAAGTGGACGTGCAGTTCTAATCTTGGTCGTTGTCGTGGTATGTGCCGATTTCTGCTAATTTGGTAATTTGAATTTTCCAATGTAGAAATGCAGAGCCAATATCACTATTTGGTACCGCCTGATCCTACTCTCTTATCTGTTTGGGCCATAAGACTATGTGTTTGCATAAAATAAATTCACTATTGTGTTAAAAAAGAACATAAATTCACTATTTATTTTTTATGTCTGGTATTATCAATTCATGTCCCATGAATCCAGAAGTTTCACCCAAGAGATAATCTAACTTCATGGATCAAATGCTAAGGGGCATTATGGGTTGTTGTACTGTCTTATGTAGTCTGTTCATTTTATTATGCACTTGTTTATAGTTTAGACATTGTATCTGGTATCACTACTCGTTATATTATGTTGTTCCCGACGAGTTAAGTTGAGTTGAAGCTTGTGTCACTAGATTATACTAAGTTCTGACTATAACCTGCTCAGTCATTGCACATGTAATACCAGCACAAGATTACAACACCATGTATCAACACATACAGTGGGCACTATATTGTCCTAAAACAAAAATATTGGTAGCTTCTGTCCACCTTGGACCAGTTTTATGTGAATTTGCAATAGTCAACTGATTCTTGTGTCACAAATATTATTATTTTTGTCTAGTTTACTAGTGTCCAAGCTACATTGACCACATGCTTAATTAGTCACCGGATCAAGTCTTCTCTTGCATAAGAGATTTTGTTTTTTCCCAGATTGCAGCTAAGCCAAAAGTAAAGGCGGAAGAAGAGCCAGAATTCTCATTAAAAGTCATCTCAAATGTTGGAGGTGTGCCCATAGTGATGGATGAAACTATTGGGGTTTAATTTTGATAGTGACACAAGATCTTCCATTCTAAGACGTTATCCAACTCTGCCATCTGTTCTACAAGATTGCTATTAAGGTTGTAGAGAATGATGAAATTTACACAAAATACTCCAACGAAAGTTACAACACATTTAGTTGTGTTTTATGCTACAATTAGCTCAAAATACTTCTTGATGCATTTTACGTCAATTTACGAAATTCTTGATGCGTTTTACGTCAATTTACAAAATTCTTGATGCGTTTTACGCCAATTTAAGATATTTTTATGTGTTTTACCACAACCTTGTGCGAAGCAAGATACATAACAGTTATTCCAAATTGTGTGTAACTTTTACGCCCCGAACAGTGGACCTCTTACCCATTATAAAGTCAACTGTAGTTTACGCTAAATTATACACAATTTTACGCTTTGTATCAGTTTTACGCTAAAACGGACAAAGCAAGATATACGACAACCACCACAAATCTTACACATCTTTTACGCAACATTGGGAATAAAGTGATAATTGTCCCACATTTATCGCGATTTTACAACACTACTTTCCTAATCTCAAACCAGCCCAGATCTACGCACACACTGGTCACGTATATACAATATCATAAATGGTCTAACGTCTCAGTATTGCATGGTTTATGATATTACGTTTCATGTTCTTATGCAGTCGTAAACACTGAACAAACTTGTAAAGTCGTCCCACGTGATTTACGCGTCAGCAAAATCTTTTTGCATGGTTTATGCACATTATTCAATCTGTTTATCCCAGTATAATTGTTGACGCATGCATAGGTGAACTGCTTTCCCAGATCCGTTGCATGGTATATACAAATTATATAACTCGGTTATACCAGCATAAGTGCTGACGCAATCGCGTGGTTGGTGGCCTACCCGCGTCCTGGCTGGGGCTTCCCCTACTGATCGAAGCCCAGGGCTTCCATTACCTCGATCACACACACACACACACACACACACATATATATATATATATATATATATATATATATATATATATATATATATATATATATATATATATATATATATTACGAGCCTTGGGCTTCCAATAACTAGAGGAAGCCCTGGTTCAACAGTGTCATCCGGTTTAGCCGAACCAAGTTCGGGCTGCTATAAAAACACCCCCACGCCGCCAGGGATTAAGTTTTAGCGGCGGCGGCGGTTCCCTCGGGCGTGCAAGCGGCGGCGGTCTTAAGACCAGCGATAGTGCCGCCCCGAGGCGAGCGACCGATGGCGGCGCTCCACTAGGAACGAGCGACGGCAACGCTCTCGAGGCGGGCGGGCAAGAGGTGACGACGCTCCCGAAGCGGATGGGCGGCGGCGATGCACCCTAGGCCCGGTGGCAATGGCGGTTGTGCGAGGCGCGGTAGGCGTCGGCAGCGGCGACGGTGGCCACGAGGGACATGGGTCGCTCCGGTGGTCGCGCGAGGCGCCGTCGTCTCTGGCGATGGCGGCCACGCGAGGCGTGGGTGGCTCTGGCGTCCTTCGACGACTAACTCCTCTGATCTAGTGGCTTCGGCGGCGTCCTTTGATCTAGCGGTCTCGGGATCGTCCTCTGGCGACGAACTATCTGATCCATGTTTATGTCATCGATGATTATGTTTTATGCCTGCTGCTTACACTATTTATGCATTTCGAAAGGGAAATGGTCTCAACATTCCCTATAATCGGTTTTGGTGTTTGACGTCCATCACAAATCACATGGACTAACTAGTTTGCCTAGTTGCTATTTTTCTCAAGAGCATAAAGTTCAACATAAACCAACAAAGAAAATGAGTTGGGGTGCTCTACAAAGTTTGGAGCAAAAACAAGTATTGGTGCAGCCAGTGGTGCACCGGACACTGTCCGGTGCCCCAGGCTGCAGCCCTCGCGAACTGGTCGCTCTCGAGTTTTCTCAGAGCTGATCCGCTATAATTCACCGGACTATCCGGTGAGCCACCAGACTATCTGGTGCACCAACGGAGCAACAATCAACTTTGCCAACGGTCGACTGCGCTGACGACGGTACAGTGAACAGAGCAGAAGTCAGAAGTCAGAACTGTAAAGTCAGAACGCACTGGACTGCCCGATATTACACCGGAATGTCCAGTGCCGCAAGAGAACAAAGGACTTCAACGGTCAACAGCTCCAAACCTCAATGGTCGGCTGACGTGGCACGCACCGGACAGTGAACAGTGTCATGTCCGGTGCGCCCATCGACAACAAAGTCAGCCAACAACTAGGAAGTGGTTGGAGGCTATAAATACCCCCAACCACCTCCATTCAAGCCATCCAACCTTCTGACTCTTCTCATTCAATACAAGAGAAAAGAATACACTCCAAAGACACAATCAAAAGCATTCAATCCCCTCCAAGCTCCAAAATCAAATCAAGTGCTTAGTGACTTTAGAGAGGGTGTTTTGTGTTTCTTTTGTTGCTCTTGTTGCTTGGATTGCTTTCTTCTTTTCACTCAAATCTTCTCAAGTGTTTTTGTAAAGCTCGCAAGAGACACCTATTTGTGTGGTGATCCTTGTGGGGTATTAGTGACCCGTGTGATTAAGAAGAAGCGCTCGACCGATTGAGAGAGGCAAAGGGTTGGAATAGACTCGGCCTTTGTGGCCTCCTCAATGGGGAGTAGGTTCTTTGGAACCGAACCTTGGGAAACAAATCACCGTGTTCATTTGTGTGATCTTCATCACTCGATTTGTTTCTTCCTTCTCCTCTCTCTAAAGCTATCTTGCTCACATCATTTTGAGTTTGCTCCCAAAGTTATCCGCATTGATTGAGCAACTCATAGCAAGAGAAACTATCTTCCGCACTCCGAATTATTTCTAACACTAACCCCGAGTAAAGTGTGTGTTCAAAGTTTATAATTTTCAGGTTTCTCCTATTCACCACCACCCCTCTAGGCGACTTTCAATTGGTATCAGAGCCCAGTGCTTCATTAGAGTCTAACAACTCGAAGTGATGTCGGGAGAACACGCCAAGAGGGAGATGGTCACCGACGGAAAGCCCGAAGCCTCGGGAAAGAAGAACGATGAACGGACTCCATCAAAGGAGGTCGACGACAAACACAAGGAGCACAAGGATGAATCCACTGGCTCCATCAAGTCACATAGGAAGGGTGACAAGAAGAAAAAGAAAATGAAGAAGATGGTCTACTACGAGACTGACTCTTCATCACCTTCCACCTCCGGCACCGAGTCTACCACTTCGAAGCGCCAAGAGCGTAAAAAGTATAGTAAGATGTCTCTTCGCTATCCTCGTATTCCTAAACGCACTCCTCTACTTTTCGTACCCCTAGGCAAACCATCATATTTTGATGGTGAAGATTATTGTATGTGGAGTAATAAAATGAGGCACCATCTAACCTCACTCCACGAAAGCATATGAGATATTATTGAGTTTGGAGCGCAGGCACCATAGGTGGCGCGACGAGGACTATGACTCCGATGAGGCCACCCAAATAAGGCATTTTAATTCCCAAGCAACCTCTATACTCCTTGCTTCCTTGTGTCGAGATGAGTACAACAAGGTGCAAGGGTTGAAAATGCCAAAGAAATTTGGGACGTCCTTAAGACGACGCATGAAGGGACGAGGTGACCAAAATCACCAAGCGCGAAACAATCGAGGGAGAACTCGGTCGATTCATCCTCAACAAAGGAGAAGAGCCACAAGCAATGTACAACCGGCTCAAGACGATGGTCAACCAAGTGCGCAACCTCGGGAGCACCAAGTGGGATGACCATGAAATGGTCAAGGTTATTCTAAGATCTCTTGTTTTTCGTAATCTCACTCAAGTTCAATTAATTTGTGGAGATCCTAGATATAAACAGATGTCTTCTGTGGAGGTCATTAGCAAGTTTGTGAGTTTTGAACTTATGATCAAAGACTCCAAACATATTATCAACTTGGAGCAAGGCGCCGCCTCCACACTTGAGGTGCAACTCGTTGCATTCAAAGCAATGGAAGAAAAGAAGGAAGAGTCTACACCAAGTAGACTCCCAATCGACGCCTCCAAGCTCAACAACAAGGAGATGGCTCTTATCATCAAGAGCTTTCGGCAAATCCTCAAACAAAGGAAGGGGAAGGACTATAAACACCGTTCCAAGAGGGTGTGCTATATGTGTGGTAAGTCTAGTCACTTTATTGCAAAATGTTCATATACAAGTGATAGTGACAGGGACAACGACAAGAAAGGGAAGAATAAGATGTAAAAGAAAAGATACTACAAGAAGGGTGGTGAGGCGCACATGGGGCGGGAATGGGACTCTGGTGAGAGCTCCACCGACTCCTCCTCCGACGAGGACGCCGCCAACATCGCTGTCAACAAAGGGCTTCTCTTCCCCAACGTCGGCCACAAATGTCTCATGGCTAAGGAGAGCAAAACGAACAAGGTACATTCTAGAGATACCCCCAAATATACTACTTCCAATGATGAGGGTAGCTCTAGTGATGATAATGATGATTTAACTTCTTTTTTTGCAAACCTTACCAAAGATCAAAATAAAAAGATTAATGAATTGATAGAAACCATTAACGAGAAGGATGATATCTTGGAAAGCCAAGAATACTTGCTCATTAAGGAAAATAAAAAAAATTGTTAAGCTAAAAAATGCTTATGCTCTTGAAGTAGAAAAAAGTGAAAAGTTGTCTAAAGAGCTTGATAGTTGCAATGATTCAATTTCTTGTCTTAGAACTGAAAATGCTAGTTTAATCGCTAAGATTGAAAAATTGAATGCTTGCAATGTTTCTACATCTATTGTGGAGCATGTCACCATTTGCACTAGATGTAGAGATGTTAATTTTGACGCTATGAATGATCACCTTGCTATGATTAAAGAATAAAACGATCACATAGCTAAATTGAATGCTAAAATTGTTGAGCATGGGTTAGAGATTGAAAAATTTAAATTTGCTCGTAGCATGCTTTATAATGGGAGATGTCCTGTCATTAAGGATGGCATTGGCTTCCAACAAGGGAGCCAAAGCAACATCAAGCTTAATGCCCCCAAGAACAGGCTTTCTAACTTTGTAAAGGACAAGGCTCCCATGGTTCAGGATAGAGAGGGTTACATTTTGTATCTTGAAAACTATCCTTAGCACAAAATTAGGAGAATTCATGTTAGAAAATCTCATATTGTTTCTCATCATGCTTACATGTATAATAATGAGAATTCTAGCTCCAGGCATTCAGCTCATATCAAAATGCCTAAAAAGAAAATTGTAAATGCATCAAATGAACATAGCATCTCATTTAAGGCTTTTGATGCAATTTTTGTGCTTACTAACAAATCAGGCAAAGTAGTTGCTAAATATGTTGGGGGCAAACACAAGAGTCTCAAGACTTGTGTTTGGGTACCCAAGGTGCTTGTTTCTAATGTGAAAGGACCCAAGACCATTTGGGTACCTAAGAACCAGGCCTCAATTTGTTTTATAGGTTTATGCATCTGACAGGTTAAGTTGGATAATCGATAGCGGGTGCACAAACCACATGACAGGGGAGAAAAGGATGTTCTCCTCATATGAGAAAAATAATGATCCCTAAAGAGCAATCACATTCGGGGATGGAAATCAAGATTTGGTCAAAGGTTTGGGTAAAATTGCTATATCTCCTGACCATTCTATTTCCAATGTTTTTCTTGTAGATTCGTTAGATTATAACTTGCTTTCTGTTTCTCGATAATGCAAAATGGGTTACAACTGTCTTTTTACTGATGTTGGTGTTACTGTCTTTAGAAGAAGTGATGATTCGGTAGCTTTTAAGGGAGTGTTAGATGGTCAATTATATTTAGTTGATTTTAATGATAACAATGCTGAACTGGACACTTGCTTAATTGCTAAGACTAATATGGGCTAGCTCTTGCATCGTCGACTTGCTCATGTTGGGATGAAGAACCTTCACAAGCTTCTAAAGGGAGAGCACATTTTAGGACGAACCAATGTTCATTTTGAGAAAGACAGGATGTGTAGCGCATGTCAAGAAGGGAAGCAAGTTGGAGCTCATCATCCACACAAGACCATCATGACGACCGATAGGTCGCTTGAGCTACTCCACATGGATCTATTCGGTCCGATCGCTTACATAAGCATCGGCGAGAGTAAGTATTGTCTTGTAATTGTGGATGATTATTCTTGCTTCACTTGGGTATTCTTTTTGCAGGAAAAATCTCAAACCCAAGAGACCTTAAAAAGATTCTTAAGACGAGCTCAAAATAAGTTCAGATTGAGAATAAAGAAGATTAGAAGCGACAATGGAACGGAGTTCAAGAACTCTCAAATTGAAGAATTTCTTGAGGAGAAGGGCATCAAGTATGAGTTATCTTCTCCCTACACAGCTCAACAAAATGGTGTAGTGGAGAGTAAGAATAGAACTCTTTTGGATATGGCGAGGACCATGCTTGATGAGTACAAGACACCGGATCGGTTTTGGCGAAGGCGATTAACACCGCTGCTACTCCATCAACCGACTCTACCTTCACCGAATCCTCAAGAAAACATCATATGAACTCCTCGCTAGTAAAAAGCTCAATGTTTCATATTTTAGAGTCTTTGAGGGAAAATGCTTTATTCTTATTAAAAGTGGTAGAAATTCTAAATTTTCTCCTAAAGCAGTAGAAGGCTTTTTACTTGGTTATGACTTAAACACAAGGGTATAGAGGTTTCAAAAAGTCCACTGGATTAGTTGAAGTTTCTTGTGACATTGTGTTTGATGAGACTAATGGCTCCCAAGTGGAGCAAGTTGATCTTGATGAATTAGATGATGAAGAGGCTCCATGCGTTGCGCTAAGGAACATGTCCATTGGAGATGTGTGTCCAAAAGAATCCGTAGAGCCTTCACAAGCACAAGATCAACCATCGTCTTCCATACATGCATCTCCACCAACACAAGATGTGGACATAGCTCAAGAAGAAGAGGATGAAGACCAAGACGATGAGCCACCTCAAGAGTAGGACATTGATCAAGGGGGAGATGAAGATGATCAAGACAAGGAAGATGATCAAGAAATTCAAGACCAAAGACCACCACACCCAAGAGTCCACCAAGCAATTCAAAGAGATCACCCCGTCAACTCCATTCTTAGTGACATCCATAGGGGGTAACCACTCAATCTCGAGTTGCTAATTTTTGTGAACATTACTCTTTTGAGTCTTCTATTGAGCCATACAGGATAAAGGATGCACTTAGAGATCCGGACTGGGTGGTGGCAATGCAAGAGGAGCTCAAAAACTTCACAAGGAATGAGGTATGACATTTAGTTCCACGTCCTAACCAAAATGTTGTAGGTATCAAGTGGTTATTCCGCAACAAACAAGATGACATGGTGTGGTGACTAGGAACAAAGCCCGACTTGTTGTGAAAGGATATTCACAGGTAGAAGGTTTGGATTTCGATAAAACCTATGCACTCGTAGCTAAGCTTGAGTCAATTCGTATATTACTTGCCTATGCTACTTACCATGGCTTTAAGTTGTATCAAATGAATGTGAAGAGTGCCTTCCTCAATGGCCCTATCAAATAAGAGGTGTATGTTGAGCAACCTCCCAGCTTTGAAGATAGTGAGTATCATACACATGTTTATAAGCTCTCAAAGGCGCTTTATGGGCTCAAGCAAGCCCTAAGAGCATGGTATGAATGCCTGAGAGACTTTATTATCACTAATGGCTTCAAAGTTGGCAAAGCTAATCCTACTCTCTTCACCAAACTATTGCTAAAGACTTGTTTATATGCCAAATTTATGTTGATGATATTATATTTGGATCTACTAACAAGTCATCTTGTGAAGAGTTTAGTAGGATCATGATACAAAAATTCGAGATGTCTATGATGGGGGAGTTGAAGTATTTCCTTGGATTCCAAATCAAGCAATTCCAAGAGGGCACCTTCATCTGCCAAACTAAGTACATTCAAGATATACTCAAGAAGTTTGGAATGAAGAATGTCAAACCCATCAAGACTCCCATGGGAACAAATGAGCATCTCGACCTCGACACAGGAGGTAAATTTGTAGATCAAAAGGTATACCAGTCGATGATAGGTTCTTTTCTCTATTTATGTGCTTCTCGACCGGATATTATGCTTTCTGTATGCATGTGTGCAAGGTTCCAGGCAAATCCTAAGGAAGTTCACCTTAGGACCGTGGAAAGAACCATGAGATATTTACTTTACACTCCTAAGTTTGGGCTATTGTATCCCAAGGGATCTACCTTTGATTTAATTGGGTATTCCGATGCCGGATGTAAAATTGACAGGAAGAGCGCATCAGGGAATTGTCAGTTTCTGGGGAGATCCCTGGAGTCTTGGGCTTCAAAGAAACAAAACTCAGTAGCTCTATCCACCGCTGAAGCCGAGTATATTGTTGCAGGACATTGTTGTGCACAATTACTCTGGATGAGGCAAACCCTTAGGGACTATGGCTATAAGTTGAGAAAAGTCCTAATCCTATGTGATAATGAGAGTGCAATCCGCATGGCGGATAATCCTGTTGAACACAGACACACTAAGCACATAGACATCCGATATCACTTTCTGATAGATCACCAACAAAAGGGGGATATCGAAATTGCTTATGTTAGTACCCACAACCAATTAGTCGACATCTTCACCAAGCCTCTGGATTAAAAAACTTTTAGCAAGCTTAGGAATGAACTAAACATCTTAGATTCTCGAAACTTTGATTGAAATCTTGTACACATTGCTCATTCATATACCTTTGATCATGTCTCTTTCATTTGGTACAAATGCATATTTATTATTCTTCTTGTGCCAAAGCTAAGATTAATGTGCTTCCAGGTGTATTTCTATCCTTAAGTCTTAGATTGAAAGTGAAATGAAGTATTCGGCAAAGGCAAGGCTTCCACTACAACTCTGTCGGTACCATTTATCCTTTGCCCTACTCATGAACTTTCATTCATATCCTTTTAGAAAAGGAGAGAAAAGAATAGGGCTCTAAGGTTTCTTCGTTTTTGGCGCTTAATGCTGAAGGGGGAGAAATTAATAGGCCCAAAGCAAAAGGACCGCACAACCATCCTATTTTCTAAAAACTTTTTCAAAAAGGGGGAGAAATTATTTAATTGCAAAACTTTGTTGACAGCTAAGGGGAGAACTTTTTCAGGGTGAGCTTTTATTTAGCCAAAGGAAAAGCATTTGGAAAAGGGGGAGAATTTTCACAAACCTGAAAATGCCTTTTGAAATCATATTCTTATACCATTGTCTATTTGCAAAAGAATTTGAAAAGACTTCTAAAAAATGCAAAACAAGCAATGTGGTGCAAATGTGGTCCAAAATGTTAAACTAGAAGAAAGCAACCATATATGCCTAGACATACTTTCAATTGATTCAATTCAAAGTAACTTATGCACATCTATCAAATTGCAAACTAGTTACATTTCTACACTTTGTATTTGCTTTGGTTTGTGTTGGCATCAATCACCAAAAAGGGGGAGCTTGAAAGGGAAATGGGCTCAACATTTCCTATAATCGATTTTGGTGTTTGACGTCCATCACAAACCACATGGACTAACTAGTTTGCCTAGTTGCTATTTTTCTCAGGTGCATAAAGTTCAACATAAACCAACAAAGAAAATGAGTTGAGGAACTCTACAAAGTTTGGAGCAAAAACAAGTATTGGTGCAGCCAGTGGCGCACCGGACACTGTCCGGTGCCCCAGGCTGCAGCCCTCACGAACTGGCCGCTCTCAAGTTTTCTCATAGCTCATCCGCTATAATTCACCGAACTGTCCGGTGAGCCATCGGACTGTCTGGTGCGCCAACAGAGCAATGGTCAACTTCGCCAATGGTCGACTGCGCTGACGACGGTACAGTGAACAGAGCAGAAATCAGAAGTCAGAACTATAAAGTCAGAACGCACCGGACTGTCCGATGTGCCACCGGACTGTTCGGTGCCGCAAGAGGACAAAGGACTTCAACGGTCAATAGCTCCGAACCCAAACGGACGGCTGACATGGCACGCACCGGACAATGAACAATGCCTTATCCGGTGCACCACCGGACTGTCCGATGCGCTCATCGACAGCAAAGTCAGCCAACGGATAGGAAGTGGTTGGAGGCTATAAAATATCCCCAACCACCTCCATTCAAGCCATCCAAGCTTCTCACTCTTCTCATTCAATACAATAGTAAAGAATACACTCCAAAGACACAATCAAAAGCATTCAATCCCCTCCAAGCTCCAAAATCAAATCAAGTGCTTAGTGACTTGAGAGAGGGTGCTTTGTGTTTCTTTTGTTGCTCTTGTTGCTTGGATTGCTTTCTTCTTTTCACTCTAATCTTCTCAAGTGTTTTTATAAAGCTAGCAAGAGACACCTATTTGTGTGGTGATCCTCACGGGATCTTAGTGACCCGTGTGATTAAGAAGCCCTCGATCGATTGAGAGAGGAAAAGGGTTGGAATAGACCCGACCTTTGTGGCCTCCTCAATGGGTAGTAGGTAACAAATCACCGTGTTCATTTTTGTGATCTTCATCACTCGATTTGTTTCTTCCCTTTCCTCTCTCTAAAGTTCTCTTACTCACATCATTTTGAGTTTGCTCCCAAAGTTATGTGCATTGATTGAGCAACTCATAGCAAGAAAAACTATCTTTCGCACTCCGAATTATTTCTAACACTAACCCCAGGTAAAGTGCGTGTTCAAAGTTTATAATTTTCATGTTTCACCTATTCACCCCCTCTAGGCGACGTTCACATTCCACTGATGATTTTTACAACGATGAATACGATTTCATGTTGCCATAAAACTGTCCCTAATTCCCGTGGGGGCTGTTAGTTGAACTGACATTAGTTTTTTTTATCAATTATGCTACACGGTGTTTGTATTTATGCGAGTTTGTATATGAATTTATGCTCTGCGTGAACCATGTCATCCTATTTTTTACATGCGTACAGTGGAAACGAAAATATCATCCAAAATTTTCGCGCATGCAATAGAAACTCCAACGATGTGCCATAATTTTTGGATCTGCATAAAAATAGAAACAACATGGATGCGACTCCCATGTTTTTTGGAACTGTCATAAAAATAGGATCATGAATACAACCCGCTAGAGATATCAAAATCTCACATTGGCTCGGTATTTTCGCTTATAACTGAGGAGTTTTATGCTCAAAACTTAAGATTTTTACGCTCGAGCCTGTAGATGCGTCCACCAGGGAACCACATGCCAGATTTTTTTGTGTAGTGTATATCATTGCATAAATACCTACACCATGTAACATAATTTGTATAAGTATATATCATAAACTGGTTTGAGTCTAGTTGCATGGTTGTTGGAGCGGTCCTATATTTATGAAGGAAATAAAGCATTAAATACGGTTTTTTTCTATGCATGTCAATCTATTTCATTTCATCGTACATTTTTGTCGTCCTAATTTTGTGCGTATGCAGCAGGTAATAGATTTTTACGCAGTGTACCGAATTGCTTAAATATCTACACCGTGTAGCATTATTAGTATCAGTATATATCATAAACTAATCCTAACGAGCGTAGCTACATGGCTGTTGGAGCGATCCTATATTTATGGAGGAATTGAAGCATTAAATACAATTTTTATTTTAATACATGTCAATCCATTTCTTTCATCGCACATTTTTGTCATCCTAATTTTGTGCATGCAGCATGTAACAGATTTTTACATAGTGTACTGAATTGCATAAATATTTACAGTGTGTAGCATAATTAATATCGGTATATATCATAAATTGGTCCTGACGAGTATAGCTGCATGTATGTTGCAGCGATCTTATATTTATGAAGAAATCAAGCATTTAAAAATATAAACCGTCACATATCTATTTCCTAAATTTACGCGTATGGAGGGAAACGTGTTTGACTCATGCATATCTTTCTATTTTTTGCATGCACAGACAAGAGGCGGGGGCGCACCCGACAACCTAGCTTGGGGAGTGGGTGGGCGCGTCGGGCTGGACCAGGTCGCAGGGGTGGTCGGCCTGGGCTTCCTCTAGGACTCCTAATATACCTACCATATATATATATATATATACTAGGTGAGTACCCGTGCGTTGCAACGGGAACATATAATATCATAATAACTTATATACAAAATGTGTCTTATATTGTTATAAGAAAATATTTCATAATCCATTTGTGATCTTAGCCATACATAGATTTTGTTATTTTAATTTAGTTGTTTCACTACTATATTGCAACCATTAGTATCATGCAGACTTCGATATATGTCATGATTTGTATGGTCTCATCATTAGAGAGCACGTGCCACACCGGTAGAAGTTCTGTCGTACATCGTTAGTCATCAAGCACGCACCACCATACACGCTTGCTTAAACAAAAAAATGCAAGTGTGTGTTTGCGAAGAGAATTAAAGGCATGCCGGCACAAAAGCTACCCCGATGATAGCGAGTGGTCATTGTTGTCGGTCCTCCTCAGCTCACCCCCGGCGCCGAGATGACGCCATAATCCTTGATATAGTAGTCGTCGAACGCGCGCGACATGGTGAGTACCGATGACTCTTGGCTGAGCTGCTAAATGAAGTGCACCCGGGCTCATCAGCGAGGTAGTACACCTGGTCGTTGCACCACCGGATGTGCTACTCCTCTACATACATCTTGTTCGAGGACACTCACACAACAGCAACGATGGTCATCATCCCAGCACACAAGAATTTATGGCCGGTCAGTAGCGACTTACGTGGCAGGTTGGACTTCAGGTGGATGATGAGCTGGACGGCGTGATGGCGCCGTCGTCGGTTGCGGTGCCCAGAACAACCCGAGAGTCGTCGGCATTGGCGACGACCATGAGGTCCCCATGTTTGACGATGGACAGCGCGGTGCAGCCACTCTGGACCGTGTCCAAGCGGCGGCTGCGCCGGAGCTTGCCGTACACAGCGGCGTATGGGCCACGTAGGACTGCTTCCAGAGGTCGAACTGGCAGTTGCCAAGTTTCTTCTCATCGTCGATGAGCGACGCCAACGCGAGCGTCTCGTGCTAGTGGTGTTTGTTCGGGGTTTCCAAGTAAGAAAAATTGATTCATCTTTGACATTGGTTTATGAAAATGACTTATAAGTCAGATCCATGGAAAAATATTACGGAGAATAAATGTCACACATGCAAAAAAAAGGAATTTAAGTTAAAAACATTATTCAAACAAAAGAAATTACATGCAAGACTCTTCTTTAAATACTACTCCCTCAATCCAAAAATATAATTTAATAATCTCGGTGATACTTATCTACTACTACACATTGTGCAAGGGTAGCAGGTGGGCTTCGAGAGAGATGTAGTATATATTTTTACTATAATAGATGTAGACATAAACACACATGTGGTGTAGTGGTAGCTATGAGCACTGTCGGGGACCATAATTAGGGGTACCCTCAAGACTCCTAATTCTCAGCTGGTAATCCCCATCAGCATAAAGCTGCAAAGGCCTGATGGGTGCGATTAAGTCAGGGATCGACCCATTCGAGGGACTCGATCACGCCTCGCCCGAGCCTAGCCTCGGACAAGGGCAGCCGACCCCGGAGGATCTCCGTCTCGCCCGAGGCCCCCTTCCAGCGGCGAACATACTTCCGGCTCGCCCGAGGCCTTGTCTTCGCTAAGAAGCAACCCTGACCAAATCGCCGCGCCGACCGACCAAATCGCAGGAGCATTTAATGCAAAGGTGGCCTGACACCTTTATCCTGACGCGCGCCCTTCAGTCGACAGAGCCGAAGTGACCGCCGTCACTTCGCCGCTCCACTGACCGGCCTGACAGAAAGACAGCGCCGCCTGCGCCGCTCCGACTGCGGTGCCACTTGACAGAGTGAGGCTGACAGGCAGTCAGGCCCGGCCGCAGGCACCATAGGAAGCTCCGCTTCGCCCGACCCAGGGCTCGGACTCGGGCTAAGCCCCGGAAGACGGCGAACTCCGCTCCGCCCGACCCAGGGCTCGGACTCGGGCTAAGCCCCGGAAGACGGCGAACTCCGCTCCGCCCGACCCAGGGCTCGGACTCGGGCTAAGCCCCGGAAGACGACGAACTCCGCTCCGCCCGACCCAGGGCTCGGACTCGGGCTAAGCCCCGGAAGACGACGAACTCCGCTCCGCCGACCCAGGGCTCGGACTTGGGCTCAGCCCCGGAAGACGGCGAACTCCGCTCCGCCCGACCCAGGGCTCGGACTTGGGCTCAGCCCCAGAAGACGACGAACCCCGCTTCGCCCGACCCCAGAGCTCGGACTCCGCCCTGGCCTCAACCGACGGTCTCCGCCTCGCCCGACCCAGGGGCTCGGACTCGACCTTGGCCACGGAAGACAGACTCGACCTCGACTTCGGAGGAGCCTCCACATCGCCCAACCTAGGGCGCAGACCAGCCACGTCAATAGGAGGCGTCATCATCACCCTACCCTAAGCTGACTCGGGCCACAGGGAACAAGACCGGCGTCCCATCTGGCTCGCTCCGCCAGATAGGCAATGATGGCGCCCCGCATACTCTGTGACGACGGCGGCTCTCAGCCCCCTTACGGAAGCAAGAGGACGTCAGCAAGGACTCGACAGCTCCGACAGCTGTCCCTCCGCCAGGCTCCAGCGCTCCTCCGACGGCCACGACATCACACGAACCGGGCGCCAAAACCTCTCCGGCCGCCACGATGGCGTGTACTTAGGGCTCTAGCTCTCCTCCGCTAGACACGTAGCACTCTGCTACACCCCCCATTGTACACCTGGATCCTCTCCTTACGCCTATAAAAGGAAGGACCAGGGCCCTCTTAGAGAGGGTTGGCCGCGCGGGGACGAGGACGAGACAGGCGCTCGCGTGAGGCCGCTCGCTCCCTCTCCCACGTGGACGCTTGTAACCCCCTACTGCAAGCGCACCCGACCTGGGCGCGGGACGAACACGAAGGCCGCGGGATTTCCACCTCTCTCACGCCCATCTCCGGCCACCTCACTTCCCCCCTTCGCGCTCGGCCTCGCGCCGACCCATCTGGGCTGGGGCACGCGGCGACATTTCACTCGTCGGTCCAGGGACCCCCCGGTCTCAAAACGCCGACAGTTGGCGCGCCAGGTAGGGGCCTGCTGCGTGTTGACGAACAGCTTCTCGTCAAGCTCCAGATGGGCAGTCTCCAGCAACCTCTCCGGCCCGGGACGGTGCTCCGTTTCGGGAGTCTTGAGTTCATGTCCCTCGACGGCAGCTACGACATGATACTCCTTCCACCGCCGTGCGACAGCGACAATGGCGGCCGACAACCCGCCCGCCGGCGGGGGAATCGACGACGTCTTCCCCGCGTGGTGGAAGAACAACCTTCGAGCTCACCCCGTCCTCTCCCCCGCAGACGGAGGAGGAGGCGGAGCAACCAAGGACAAGCAGGAGGCAGCGCCTCGTCGGCTGTCGAGCGAGTCGACGGTGCCAGCACCCCAACGAGGGGCGCGTCGGGCATAGACCTCGCGTTCGAGACGAAGACGAGCGCCGTCTCCCCGCAACACGCCAATCTCGAGCAAACGGACAACGCCAGCACGCTCGCGAAAGGCTTGCTGGGCATCACCCTCGTACCTGAGACGATGGTGCAGTCAGTCCCCGACGTGACTTCATCACCGCCCGTCGACCAAGAGGTACCGACCGATTCCCATCTCACGCCTTTCAGATTCAGTCTCGACCCGCCTAGCGGCTTCGCTTTGGCGAACGCTCTCGTAGAGGCGAGTTCGAACCCTCTGGGGTTTCGTATGCGGTCACCTTGGGACCGGCTGACGGACGTCTCGACCTACGGGCCCTCTGGGTCCGAGGAAGACGACGAGCCTGACTTCTGTTGGGATTTCTCTAGACTTGGCAACCCCAGTGCCATGCGGGACTTCATGACCGCATGCGACTACTGCCTTTCCGACTGTTCCGACGGTAGCCGCAGCCTCGGCGACAAGGACTGCGGCCCAAGCCGCGAATGTTTCCACGTCGATCTTGGGGGTCCCTCCGAAGGCAACCATCTTGGCATGCCGGAGGACGGTGATCTCCCTAGGTCGGTGCCTCGCGTTGAAATCCCACGGGAGCTAGTTGTGGTCCCCGTTCAGGCGGGGGGCCATGACCCACAGCTTGAGCAAATCCGCGGGGTGCAGGCCAGGCTCGACGAGGGAGCAGGAGCACTTGAGCCGATCCGCTAGAACATCGGGCAGGAATGGGCGGGTCAACCTCCGGCCGGAGAAATGCGTTATCTACCCCAGGGCTTCCAGCATCGCATCGCCGACGACGCCAGGCTTAGGCCGCCACCCGCATCCTGTGGGGTCGGCCAGAACCTGGCTGCAGCAGCAATGCTTCTCCGTGCGATGCCAGAGCCATCAACCACCGAGGGGCGGCGAATCCAGGGAGAGCTCAAGAATCTCCTGGAAGGCGCCGCGGTCCGACAGGCCGAGAGCTCCGCCTCCCGAAGGCAGGGGTACCCCTCGGAACATCATGCCGCGACTTCCCGATTCATGCGGGAAGCCTCGGTCCACACCAGGCGCACGCGCAACACAGCGCCTGCGGCCCCGGGTCGCCTCAGCAACGAGCACCATCACCGCGACCGTCATGCCCACCTCGACGAGAGGGTGCGCCGAGGCTACCACCCCAGGCGTGGAGGACGCTACGACAGCGGGGAGGATCGGAGTCCCTCGCCCGAACCACCCGGTCCGCAGGCTTTCAGCCGGGCCATACGACGGACGCCATTCCCGACCCGGTTCCGACCCCCGACTACCATCACAAAGTACTCGGGGGAGACGAGACCGGAGCTGTGGCTCGCGGACTACCGGCTGGCCTGCCAACTGGGTGGAACGGACGATGACAACCTCATCATCCGCAACCTCCCCCTGTTCCTCTCCGACACCGCTCGCGCCTGGTTGGAGCACCTGCCTCCGGGGCAGATCTCCAACTGGGACGACCTGGTCCAAGCCTTCGCCGGCAATTTCCAGGGCACGTACGTGCGCCCTGGGAATTCCTGGTACCTCTGAAGCTGCCGACAGCAGCCGGGAGAGTCTCTCCGGGACTACATCCGGCGGTTCTCGAAGCAGCGCACCGAGCTGCCCAACATCACCGACTCGGATGTCATCGGCGCGTTCCTCGCCGGCACCACCTGCCGCGACCTAGTGAGCAAGCTGGGTCGCAAGACCACCACCAGGGCAAGCGAGCTGATGGACATCGCCACCAAGTTCGCCTCTGGCCAAGAAGCGGTCGAGGCTATCTTCCGGAAGGACAAGCAGCCCCAGGGACGCCCACCGGAAGATGCCCCCGAGGCGTCAACTCAGCGCGGTGCCAAGAAGAAGGGCAAGAAGAAGTCGCAAGCGAAACGCGACGCCGCTGACGCGGACCTTGTCGCCGCCGCCGAGTACAAGAACCCTCGGAAACCCCCCTGAGGTGCCAACCTCTTCGATAAGATGCTCAAGGAGTCGTGCCCCTATCATGAGGGGCCCGTCAAGCACACCCTTGAGGAGTGCGTCATGCTTCGGCGCCACTTCCACAGGGCCGGGCCACCCGCGGAGGGTGGCAGGGCCCGCGACGACGACAAGAAGGAAGATCACCAGGCAGGAGAGTTCCCCGAGGTCCGCGACTGCTTCATGATCTACGGTGGGCAAGCGGCGAACGCCTCGGCTCGGCACCGCAAGCAAGAGCGCCGGGAGGTCTGTTCGGTGAATGTGGCGGCGCCAGTCTACCTAGACTGGTCCGACAAGCCCATCACCGTTGACCAAGCCGACCACCCCGACCGTGTGCCGAGCCCGAGAAATACCCGCTCGTCGTCGACCCCGTCATCGGCGACGTCGGGCTCACCAAGGTCCTCATGGACGGAGGCAGCAGCCTCAACATCATCTACGCCGAGACCCTCGGGCTTCTGCGTATCGATCTGTCCTCGGTCCGGGCGGGCGTTGCGCCTTTCCATGGGATCATCCCCGGGAAGCGCGTCCAGCCCCTCGGACAACTCGACCTTCCCGTCTGCTTCGGAACACCCTCCAACTTCTGAAGGGAGACCCTGACGTTCGAGGTGGTCGGGTTCCGAGGAACCTACCACGCGGTACTGGGAAGGCCATGCTACGCGAAGTTCATGGCCGTCTCCAACTACACCTACCTCAAGCTCAAGATGCCGGGCCCCAACGGGGTCATCACCGTCGGCCCCACGTACAAACACGCGTTCGAATGCGACGTGGAGTGCGTGGAGTACGCCGAGGCCCTCGCCGAGTCCGAGGCCCTCATCGCCGACCTGGAGAGCCTCTCTAAGGAGGTGCCAGACGTGAAGCGTCATGCCGGCAACTTCGAGCCAGCGGAGACGGTTAAGTCCGTCCCCCTCGACCCCAGCAGCGATGCCTCCAAGCAGATCCGGATCGGCTCCGAGCTCGATCTCAAATAGGAAGCAGTGCTCGTCGACTTTCTCCGCGCGAACGCCGACGTCTTCGCGTGGAGTCCCTCGGACATGCCCGACATACCGAGGGATGTCGCCGAGCACTCGCTGGATATCCGAGCCGGAGCCTGACCCGTCAAGCAGCCTCTGCGCCGATTCGACGAAGAAAAGCGCAGAGCTATAGGCGAGGAGATCCACAAGCTAATGGAGGCAGGGTTCATCAAAGAGGTATTCCATCCCGAATGGCTTGCCAACCCTGTGCTTGTGAGAAAGAAAGGAGAGAAATGGCGGATGTGTGTAGACTACACTGGTCTAAACAAAGCATGTCCGAAGGTTCCCTACCCTCTGCCTCGCATCGATCAAATCGTGGATTCCACTGCTGGGTGCGAAACCCTGTCTTTCCTCGATGCCTACTCCGGGTATCACCAAATCAGGATGAAAGAGTCCGACCAGCTCGCGACTTCTTTCATCACACCCTTCGGCATGTACTGCTATGTCACCATGCCGTTCGGTTTGAGGAATGCGGGCGCAACGTACCAGCGGTGCATGAACCATGTGTTCGGCGAACACATTGGCCGGACGGTCGAGGCCTACGTCGATGACATCGTAGTCAAGACGAGGAAAGCCTCCGACCTCCTTTCCGACCTTGAAGTGACATTCCGATGTCTCAAGGTGAAAGGCGTGAAGCTCAATCCCGAAAAGTGTGTCTTCGGGGTACCCCGAGGCATGCTCTTGGGGTTCATCGTCTCCGAGCGGGGCATCGAAGCCAACCCGGAGAAGATCGTAGCCGTCACCAGCGTGGGGCCATCAAGGACTCGAAAGGCGTACAGAGAGTCATGGGATGTCTTGCGGCTCTGAGCCTTTTCATCCCGCACCTCGGCGAAAGGGGCCTGCCTCTGTACCGCCTCGGGGCGAATAACGTTTCCCCCGGAAGCCTGCTCCCGAGACCTGCATCAACCCTCCGTCAAAATCGACGACACGCCCGAGCCCGAGGCACCCTCGGCACCCGAGGGCGAGGCACTGCGCGTCGAGGAGGAGCGAAGCGGGGTCACGCCTAATCGAAGCTGGCAGACCCCGTACCTGCAATATCTCCACCGAGGAGAGCTACCCCTCGACCGAGCCAAAGCTCGGCGGTTGGCGCGGCGCGCCAAGTCGTTCGTCTTGCTGGGAGATGGGAAGGAGCTCCACCACCGCACCCCGAGCCCTTGTTGGAGACACCCGGGGGCTACACGCACCCCTGGGAAGGGCCGCTTGTCATCACCAAAGTTCTGAAGCCCGGAACAAACGAACTGGCCGACAGTCAAGGCGAGGTCTGCACCAACACTTTGAAAGTCTAACAGCTACGTCGCCTCTACCCTTAAGATGCTTTCAAGTTGTTCGCTTACCTCGCCCCCACGCAAGTTTTAGTCATCAAGGAAGGGTCAGCCTTGCCTCGGCAGAGCCCGACCCTCCCTCGGTGGCTAAAAAGGGGGAACCCCTCTGCGTCAAAATTTTCAATCGAAAAGGCTTTTGCGTTCCCCGGCTAAGTCGGAAGCAGGACCCCAAGGAGCGAACGCGGGTGCATGTAAGTGGCAAGGCTGACTGAGCCGAGGGACTCCTACGCCTCTGGGTTACGGACACCTCACTCGTCACCCACCACGAAAAGTGACCCCTACTTGGGGAAGCCACCCTGCTACTGACAGGCGGGGCCGGACACGCAAAATGAAAGGAAAAGGAGCACGACTTTATGCAACGGCAATAAAATGTTCAGGCCTCAGCGGCCGCAGAAAGACACACGTGCATCCAACATAAACTGCTCCGACAGAGTTAGGCGTCGCCCGGGGAAGGAGCCGCGCCTTCGGCTTCGTCCCCGCCCTCGGCAAAGTCCATCCTGGCTTCGGACGACGGCACAGGCGGGAGGATCTCTGCCTCGAAGGTGGTTGCCAGCACTGCGCTCGGACCCGCGGCGGCCGCATCGAGCCTCTGGACTTCTGCCAGGGCGGCTTCATCTTCGTCAGGAAGGCAATACCCCTCGCTGACCCGCTCCAGGTCCACGACGTAGTGGGAAGCGAGCACGGCGAAGGCCCGCCTGACCCCGTGGTGTAGCGCCTCGCGGAGTCTGCCGCGCACATGATCGCCCAAGGCCTGCAGGCGACTTTGAGGGGAGCTCCCTGAGCGGATGTCGCCGAAGCCAAGGACCCGGCAGAAGTCCGAGACGGCCTCGGACATGGTCGCGTGGTCGGCCTCCCTCAGCTCAGCCGCCCTGGCAAGCGCCTCGGCAAGCACCTTGGCGGACTCATCTGGGGCGGACTCGAGCTCTGCGAACAGCCAGAACGAAAGATCTCAAACACAAGCGGAGGAAACAAGCCGAAACGAAAACCGAAAATGGCCAAGGCGTACCTCCGACTCGGACACGCTGCTCCGAGGCTGCGACCTGGGCTACGGCTAGGTCGGCTGCAAGGGCTCCAGCCCGGCTTTCGGCCTCGGCAGCCCGGCCCCGAGATTGGTCCCGCTCATTGACGATCCGGTCGAACTCCGACTGCTGCCGTTGCACTTCTGCGCGTGCCGCTGCCGCCTCCGCGCGTGCCACTGCCGCCTCGGCTCTCAGATCGGTGCAGAGCAACCGAAGGTCCGCCGCCTCGGCGCCCTGCTGAGAGAGGCGCGCAGTAGCCCCGACGAGCGAGGTCCTCAGGGATCGCAGCGAGCCCCAGACGTCGACCTCGTGGCGGATGAACGACGACTTGGCGGCGCTCAGATCCATCAGATCCTGAGGGAAGGAAGCGGGGCGTCACAAAAGACGCCTTGGTCACAAAAAAGGTATGCCTGAAACCGTTACCTGGAGGATTTTGGGGACGTCCCTGCAGAAAATCTCCAGCGACGATCGGAGCGACCCCATCGTTGCTTCGGCACACTCGCGGAGCTCGTCCCTGGACTGCTCCTCCCGCTCATCGTCGAGAACGAAGAAGGGATCCGAGGCCTCACGGGTCCGGAACCGGAGCAACTGGCGCCGACCCTTGGAGCTCCGCCGCACAGCGACAAGGCTGCCGCTCGGCGGGACGGATCGCGTCTCCACGCCCCCCTCCTCCGAGGCACCAAGCGCCGACGCCTCGGCCGTGTCAGCGTCGGCAGCGACAGGTCGCTCCCCGACTGGGACGGCAGCGGCTTCAGTAGCAACAGGTGCCAGCACCGCCGGCACGTCCGGTGGGGCCGAGGCCACGTCCGCGTCAGCCGCCTCCTCTAGCACGATGGCCGCCTCGACAGAAGAGCCGGCCTCGGGAACTCGCTCCATGGCGACTGGTGCCGCCTGAGCCCCCTGCTGTGGAGCGCCTTGCGAGAAGGTCAGCTGAACGGCAAGGCCCGGAGCGGCGCCGGCTGCGGAAGCCGACGCCGTCTTAAGGGCCTTTCGGGGAGCCAGATCGGTCAGGCCATGGCTTCGCTTGCTGAGGAGGAAAGAAAAATCACGGTCGGGACATACGAATGAAAAGCCAGGACGAAGACGTTCCAAGATACTTACCCGCTCCGGGCCATGATCAACCGTGCCTGAGGGGAGGTCTCTCGGATCTCGACCCCCGAAGGCGCCGTCGAGGTCCGCTTCGCCGGTAGCTTCGGCACCACCCTTGCTTTGGGCGCTTTGGATGCCTGGGAGACGGACTGCCCAGGCACTGCCACGGCGACCTGAGGGTTGCTCTCCTGCGCTGCCGACGTGGGCGACGGCTCTCGGGGAACAAACGCCTCGGCCTGGCTCCCCGGGGTCACCTCAACTCCCCCAGCCGAGGGGTCAAGTACCCTCTCGGTCTGCCCCCGCTCTTCGGGTCGGGACCTCGGCGTCCCGACTCCGGGGACTGACGGCATCAGCCCACTCGGGGGCTGGCTTGACGGCTCCTGGCCTAACCTCAAGCCAGGGCTGAAGCCGAGGCGGGCAGCCATGTCGTCTTCCTCGTCATCATCTTCATCATCGTCGTTGTCATCAGGCGTTTCCGGCGACGGCTCCCTCGGGAGCCCCTCCCTCTCCTGCCGACGACGGAGCTTTTCCAAGGCGTCTCGAGCCCGCATCCGCTCGCGGGCCCGGGCCTTCTCCGCGTCCTTCTTTTTCTTCTTCTCCTCCGCGGCAACCCGCCGCGCTGCTCGATCCACCGCATCCTGCGGGACCCGTGGCAGGGAAGGCTTGTGCCACCCTACCTCCTGGAGACGGATGGAAATCCCGACCGTAAGAACCAGGGGCAACCCGACGCAAGAAGAAGGAAGGAGCGAACACTCACCAGAGTCACGCACCCTTGGTCAGGGCGCATCAAGGGCTGGGAGAAGGCGCTGGTGTCCGGTTTTCCCAACGCGACGGCCACCCGCCCGTGGAGAACGTCGAAGGGAAGAGGATCCGAGGACATCCGCGAGCCCTCCAAGTCTGCCTCCGGCGTCATCTCCCAAAGCGGCAACCGTCGCTCCGCCAAGGGAAGCACCCTCCGGCGGTGGATGGCGGCAATCACTCCCGCGGCGGTGAGTCCCCCTTTCCGCAACGCCTCCAAGGCCTTGAGAAGGGGTTCAAGGTTCTTCTGTCTTTCGTGCGGGGTCCCGTGGCGCCAAGCATCGGCGGCGACGGTGACCACTCGCTGGGAAAACGGCGGGAGCAACTCGCCGTCATTCCGGAGGTAGAACCACCGGCGCTGCCACCCTTTATTCGAGGACGCAAGGATGGCGGGAATATACAGCGACGCCCGCGACTGCCTCAGCTGGAGGATGCAGCCGTTGGCCCGCACCGCCAAGCGGACCTTTCTCTCCCCTGTCGGCGAAGCAAAAAGCTCCACGAAAAATAGATGAGTCCACAAGTCCCAGTGGGGGGCGATCCCCAAGTACCCCTCGCACACCGCTACGAAGATGGCGGCCTGCGAGATGGAGTTGGGGCTGAGGTTGTGCAACTCCACCCCGTAGTGGTGCAGGATCGCCCGCATAAAGCGGCTCGCCGACACACCGAATCCCCGCTCGTGGAAGGAGACGAAGCTCACGATGTACCCCGACGGTGGGGACGGAGCGGCTCCGCTCATGGGGGGAATCCATTCCGGCCACCTCTCATCAGAGAGAGGGCGAAGTAAACCCTCGGCAACAAGATCCTCCAGATCACCCGTCGTCACTGTGGAGAAAGGCCATGGGTCGCGCGGCGAGATGATGGTCACCCGGTCGGCCATCACCGAGCAGAAGGGGTTGCGGCGTAAAGGATAGGGTGGGCGGTTTCCTTTTCTCTGGCTAAGTCTCTCAGGTTGCGAAAACCTAAGAAGGAGGCAAGAAGCGGAGCAAAGAACCATCGCCAGACCCCCCCGGGTATATAAAGACCAAGGTGAGACCCGTTCAACGTTCCGCCCAGACCGGCCGCGGGATTCAAAAACTCGAAGCGAAACAACCGTTCCTCGAACGGCTCGCGCACGCGCAACGGCCGCCCCGCGAACCGCACGCCCCGTCGCATTAACTCCGCGGCGGGAAAGGCGGCGCCTCTTGCAGAGGAAGCGAGCGACGCTTCGCCTTCGCCATAATGACCGCGTCAAAAAAGGTATGCCACGTCGTTCGATTTCAAATCCTTTTCCTTTTTTCCTCTTTCTCTCTCTTACAACAGGGACCGGGAAAGGGGGATACCCCGAAAAGGGTCCTTCTCCGTGAAGGAACCAGGCTCCGAGCCTCCTTAATGATCAGAGGTTCGAAGGCTGGCCCCTCGGAAGGGTTCAACAGCCACCTCAGAGCGCGTGGGCTCCACACCCACTACTGGTCAGAGGTTCGAAGGCCGGCCCCTCGGAAGGGTTCAACGGCCGCCACAGGCTACTCGGGCTCCGCGCCCACTACTGATCAGGGGTTCGAAGGCTGGCCCACGAAGGGTTCACATCCGCCTCAGACACAGAGCGAGGGATGACCATGGGTACGTTCGATACATAACCAAGGCTCGGGCTGCGCTCCCGAGGTACCCTAGGGCATTTCCGAGACCAACGAGAACGATCTTGTAACGGAATCCCATCAGAGGGAGGCATCGAGCCCTCGGACCCCGTCGACAGGGGACCGGGTCCGGCAGATCACCCGCAGGTACTTCTGGGCGCGCCTCTGGGCCTCTAGCCGACCCCTAGCGAATGGGGCACGGACGTCCGCTCGGATTACCCGCCGGCAGCTCACCGGAGACACCATGTTCGGCGCCCACCAAGGGCAACATGGCGCTTCCCCCCCTCCTCCTTGCGGAAAGGTGATGCAGGGGCGTATGTAAAAAAGTCGAGTCTGTCCCTGATCGTCCTCTCGCCCTGTGCAGAGGCTCGGGGGCTGCTCTCGCAAACCCGGCTCCGGCCAAACCGTTGACAATGTCAACATACCAGCCCGAGAACTTGGAACCCGACCGTGCACCCGGGCTACGGCCAGTTCACATGAGGGAACGACCAGACCAGCCAAAGCATTGCGCGAGGCATTAAGACCTCGGAGGAGTCAAACCACTCCTCCAAGGCCTCGGGGGCTACACCCGGCGGGTGCGCTCGCGCGCACCCACCGGAACAAAACGCAACCGAGAAAGGCTGGTCCCCTTGCAAAAAAGTGCGACGAAAGCCTCCAAGCGAGTGCTAACACTCCCTTCGAGGCTCGGGGGCTACTGTCGGGGACCATAATTAGGGGTACCCTCAAGACTCCTAATTCTCAGCTGGTAACCCCCATCAGCATAAAGCTGCAAAGGCTTGATGGGTGCGATTAAGTCAGGGATCGACCCATTCGAGGGACTCGATCACGCCTCGCCCGAGCCTAGCCTCGGACAAGGGCAGCCGACCCCGGAGGATCTCCGTCTCGCCCGAGGCCCCCCTCCAGCGGCGAACATACTTCCAGCTCGCCCGAGGCCCTGTCTTCGCCAAGAAGCAACCCTGACCAAATCGCCGCGCCGACCGACCAAATCGCAGGAGCATTTAATGCAAAGGTGGCCTGACACCTTTATCCTGACGCGCGCCCTTCAGTCGACAGAGCCGAAGTGATCGCCGTCACTTCGCCGCTCCACTGACCGGCCTGACAGAAAGACAGCGCCGCCTGCGCCGCTCCGACTGCGGTGCCACTTGACAGAGTGAGGCTGACAGGCAGTCAGGCCCGGTCGCAGGCACCATAGGAAGCTTCGCTTCGCCCGACCCAGGGCTCGGACTCGGGCTAAGCCCCGGAAGACGGCAAACTCCGCTCCGCCCGACCCAGGGCTCGGACTCGGGCTAAGCCCCGGAAGACGGCGAACTCCGCTCCGCCCGACCCAGGGCTCGGACTCGGGCTAAGCCTCGGAAGACGGCAAACTCCGCTCCGCCCGACCCAGGGCTCGGACTCGGGCTAAGCCCCGGAAGACGACGAACTCCGCTCCACCCGACCCAGGGCTCGGACTCGGGCTAAGCCCCGGAAGACGGCGAACTCCGCTCCGCCCGACCCAGGGCTCGGACTTGGGCTCAGCCCCGGAAGACGGCGAACTCCGCTCCACCCGACCCAGGGCTCGGACTTGGGCTCAGCCCCGGAAGACGACGAACCCCGCTTCGCCCGACCCCAGAGCTCGGACTCCGCCCTGGCCTCAGCCGACGGTCTCCGCCTCGCCCGACCCAGGGGCTCAGACTCGACCTCGGCCACGGAAGACAGACTCGACCTCGACTTCGGAGGAGCCTCCACATCGCCCAACCTAGGGCGCAGACCAGCCACATCAACAGGAGGCGCCATCATCACCCTGCCCTAAGCTGACTCGGGCCACGGGGAACAAGACCGGCGTCCCATCTGGCTCGCTCCGCCAGATAGGCAATGATGGCGCCCCGCATACTCTGTGACGACGGCGGCTCTCAGCCCCCTTACGGAAGCAAGAGGACGTCAGCAAGGACTCGACAGCTCCGACAGCTATCCCTCCGCCAGGCTCCAGCGCTCCTCCGACGGCCACGACATCACACGAACCGGGCGCCAAAACCTCTCCGGCCGCCACGATGGCGTGTACTTAGGGCGCTAGCTCTCCTCCGCTAGACACGTAGCACTCTGCTACACCCCCCATTGTACACCTGGATCCTCTCCTTACGCCTATAAAAGGAAGGACCAGGGCCCTCTTAGAGAGGGTTGGCCGCGCGGGGACGAGGACGAGACAGGCGCTCGCGTGAGGCCGCTCGCTCCCTCTCCCGCGTGGACGCTTGTAACCCCCTACAGCAAGCGCACCCGACCTGGGCGAGGGACGAACACGAAGGCCGCGGGATTTCCACCTCTCTCACGCCCATCTCCGGCCACCTCACTTCCCCCCTTCGCGCTCGGCCTCGCGCCGACCCATCTGGGCTGGGGCACGCAGCGACATTTCACTCGTCGGCCCAGGGACCCCCCGGTCTCGAAACGCCGACAAGCACATTACTTGAGGGGTCGCGTGTTCGAATCCCCTTGTGGCCTGTTTTTTTAATTTAATTTTAGCTAGGTGTGGGATGTACATGGGAATGTGAATGAGCTTTGTGGAGAGGGGAGAATGAGAAAGGAAACAGGGAATGGTGACCGAACATGAAAATGGACTGTGTGCGGAGGGGGGAATCGGAAAGGCATAACAGGGAATGGTGAGAATGGGCTGTGCGGGGAGGGGGGAATCGGAAAGGCAGAACAGGGAATGAGAATGGCAGAACACGGAATGGCAGCCTACCCCTTACTGTCTTAATAAGTAGTAGATATATATATATATATTAATTAGGAAAGTAATGCAATCAACTTCTTTACTTATATAGATGGAAAGTTTGGAGATAAACTTGGTATGTTGATTGTAATCAACATGGACTACTATTATGATGTTCTAATATAAATACAATTCATGGCCTCCTAGTGGAGGTAACATGCTAATATATTTTTCATATGATAATTAGGTCTGCCTCTTCCAAGTGCATTTAGGTCTCAGAAAATCGTTGATATACTGCTCGGGCGAAGGCTTACTGCCCCCCTCGCTTGGTTCATTTATAACGTGAATAGGATAAATCATGACGGAGGGAAAGCGAATTCTACTCCAACCAAGCGAATACCTTAGGACGGAGGGACCAACCAGGACAGGCAAAGGCTTTTCCGGTTCCCGGTTTGGCCAGGAAAGGCGAAGGCTTTGCTGACTCCCGAAGACCCAACGCCTTAAGACGAAGTCTATTGTCACTACCTGCGCGTGTTATTAAAGCGGGCCCGTGCGAAACCGCCCTGGGTTGCCTGGCCCCACTTGTAAGCCACGACGCAGGTAGGATTAATGGTGTGTCAGTCCATGTTGTACTTAACCACACTGTAATGACCTGTAATAACCCTTGATGGGGGAATATTCCAGGAATAACATAGATAACTAGGGGCATAACTGTATTTACTAGGGTGAGACTATCCCCTGGTTACCTATAAATACCCCCGCACTGTACCCCTAATGGGGGACACGAAAAAACATTGTTGCTCTAATCCATCATGTTGTTAAGCATCAAAGCATTCCCGTTCTCCCACTGTTTGGATTCGCTCGACAAGTTCTTCATCTTTGTCGGTAATCATATCGGTGCTTAGTTCGGTAGAAGCAGACAAGCTGACAACTTCCTATTGAAGAAGGTTCAATTCCTCTTGGTGTTGCAAGGTGTGTAACCATTATGCTATATTGACGACAAGATAAAGCCTCCATCAGAGACAATCATGGTCACCAAAGAAAACAAGAAGAAGAAAGTCGTGCCAAATCTAGAATACTTGACATGGATTATCCAAGACCATCAAGAGTTGGCTTATCTCCTTAGTTACATGTCAAAAGAAGTCTCGTCGCATTTTGCGACCAAGGAAACAACTATATGTGTGTATTAAGCGATCGAAGAATCGTTTGCCTCGCAAACTTGAGCCAATGAAACAAATCTAAGATTTTTGCTAACAAACACAAAGAAGGAAACTATGACAATGGAAAGTACTTTGGAAATATAAATGAGTTTGCAGATGAACTAGCGTCAATATAGAAGATACTTGATGATAAAGATATTGCTATATATATATATATTCTTAACCGACTTGATGTTGACTATACACCACTAGTGTTATATGTAAATTCAAGCTCTAGGATATGAGAGTTGTCAAGATATGTTTCTCGATGAAGAACAACAATTATCTATATCTGTAAACTCAGCCATGTGTGGATGTGGACGTGGACATGGAAGTTATGGCAATAGAGGAAGAAGCATCTTCAGTCGAGCATGAAAGGGACATGTGCCTTTGGGCCATTTCTAAGTATTTTGTTGATTAACTGTCCAACACACCACTTTGAACTAACTCTCTTCATATGAGCATGAGCATAGGTGCATAAAAAGCAGATTGAAGATGTCAAGTCCAAAAGAGCACAAACATGGACCCAAAATGTGCAACTTTGTGGAAAATGGTATAAGTGTGAGGTATGTACTTTTAAATATGTTACATAGGCCCTTTATAATGTTTCTAGTACTTGTGTTTGGGCTATAATACATTTTGTAGAGAAAATCACATCTGGGACTTATGTTTGCACATACTACGAATCCTATTGAAGTAAAGTGGCAAAGGCAAGAATCTAACACTTAGTCATTTGTTTTAGTTGCTAACTATGTTCATCTGAGTGCTAGGGAACTTCTCAAGTCGATCCAAAAGAAGACAAAGAAGTTTGGCACAAAGGAGGAGTTGGGCCAGACTGGGCACCACCGGACAATCTGGTGTGCACTTAGTTGCTAACTATGTTCATCTGAGTGCTAGGGAACTTCTCAAGTCGAGCCAAAAGAAGACAAAGAAATTTGGCACAAAGGAGGAGAAGTTGGGCCAGACAGGGCACCACCGGACAATCTGGTGTGTACCGGACATGTCAGGTGCTGGCCCTCACGAATTTCTTGAGCGCACTGGCTAAAAAATCACTGCACAGTCTGGTGTGCTCCGGACATGTCCGGTGTGCTAGGCGGTCAACGAATCTGCCCCGCACTAACGGTCGGTTGCGCGATCAGTGCCGGCCACATCAGCATGGCAATGGTCGGGAGGGTCACCGGACATGGCTGGTGCGCCACTGGACAGTCCAGTGCCCACCCGAAATGGAAGGCAGCCAATCAGATGATTTGGTGTCTGTTGTAGACAGACTGTCCAATGTGCCCGCGAATAGAGGACAATCAACACCTTCTGAATAGAACTCCAACGGCTCCTAGACCTCTTGGGGATATAAAAGGAACCCCTAGGAGCGTGGAGTTATACACGAGATATGGAGCTCTATCTGGGCCATGCAGACCTCCCACGCGACCCTCCTTCACACGCCCCTCCCTCCCCTGCCGCCACTTCCTCCACCTGGTCATCATGGGTGCTCGAGCCCGAACCTGGAATGGTCGTCATCTCTGCTGAGAAACTCTCCCTCTCGCAAGGCATGGAAGGCGAGGAGCAAAGTTTTTCAATCTCCCTAAACAAATCTGCAAAAGATCAACCCATGGCAAAACCCGTGGAATAGAGAAGCGGATCAGATTGATGCGTGGAAACCTGAGGAACAAGGATGGGCCACAAAATTCGACAACCTAGGGAAGGGCAGCCTAGGGATCTCGGCTCGGGCTCCACCTCCACGGGGTTGAATGCAGCCCAGAAGTCCGTCGACAATGCAAACGAGGTAGGTTTCCACCTGATCTTGTTGGTGCTCGCCCCCCCCCCCCCCCCCGCATCTGTCTGCCCTTCTCTCCACGCTGTGGGCGCTGCCTACCCACAAGCGAGAGAGCTTCTTTGGGGGTGGCGCGCTGTCCCGCTCCGCCCGCTCGCATTCGATCCACATCCAGAAGGGGGAGGGGTGAGACCGCTGGTGAAACTATGAAGAAGATGGATCCGAAGCTGAAACTTTGAAAGGGAAATGTGCCCTTGGGCCATTTCTATGAATGTTTTGGTGATTAAATGTCCAACATATATTGTTTTTGTTGATAAAAGCTAAGTGTCAAAGAGATGCAAATAGAAAAGCAAGGTATGGTACTAGCCTTAGTAAATTGTTTTTGGTACTAACATTATTCTACTAAGTGCTAGAAACCTTGTCAAATCGAGAGAAATCAGATTGGAGAAGTTTGGCTAAGTCTAACCAAACTTGCACCAGCCTGCGGTGCACCGGACTGTCCGATGTGCACTGGACAGTGTCCGGTGCCCAGGCAGGTGCCCCGGCGAACTGGCCGCTCTCGGGAGAAGCTGAGGGCGTAGCGGCTATAATTCACCGGACTGTCCGGTGAGCCAGCCGCACGATCAGCGGGTGACACGTGGACTTCACCAACGGTCACCAGGTCGCACCGTACTATCCGGTGTGCCATCGAACTGTCTGGTGTGCCATGGGGCCGGTTGCTGCGACGGTCGGCTTTGCTAGAAAAGGAAGGAAATCGTGCATTGTTCACTATCCGGTGGTGCACCGGACTGTCCGATGCACCCACGAATAGAAGGCAACCAAAGCCTTCCAAATGGAGTTCAAACGGCTCCTAGCTGCCTTGGGGCTATAAAAGGGACCCCTAGACGCATGGAGCAGTACACCAAGCCTCCATTGAACATCCTAAGACGCCTAGACTCCGCAAACACACATTCGATTCATTGTGTTTGAGATTTGAGCACTTTACTAAGTTGTGACTCTGTTGCGCTGTGTTGTGTGCTCGTATCTTGACTTGTGTGCGTGTCGTTGCTGCGACTCTAGCTCTTGCGTGTGTTTCTATTCCCTCCCTTACTCTTGTGGTTTAATTGTGATCAATTTTGTAAGGGTGAGAGGCTCTAACTTGTGGAGGTTTCTCACAAAGGGAACACTTGATAAAAGGAAGAAAATCGTGGTACTCAAGGTTGATCATTGGATCACTTGAGAGGGATTGGGTGCAATCCTTGACCGAACGAGGTCACCACAACGTGGAGTAGGCATTGGTCGAACCACGGGATAAAATCACCATGTCACTTGTGCATCCTTCTTTGCGATTGTTTTCTTTCCTCGAGTTCTCAAATATTCACTTGCGCTATTGTTCCTAAGTTCAATACATATTCTAAAGGAGCAATCAAGTGAAGAGTTCTCTCCTCTGTATTCACAACATCTTAGTTTTAATCTCACTAACATTTATTATAAACTAAGTTTGTGTTGTTTAGTCTTGATTTTCGCAGGATCACCTATTCACCCCCCTCTAGGTGCTCTCAATTAGTATCAGAGTCGTTCTCTTTATCTAGGGACTAACCGCCCGAAGAGATGGATCCTAAGGGAAAGGGGAGCATGATCAATGATAAGGAAAAGGAGAAGGAGACCTCTACATTGATGAGCCAAAAGGTGACAAGCCCACCGACTCAGGCTCAAACAACAAGTGGAAGGATGGGAAGAAGAAGAGGCACATCAAGAAGATCATCTACTACGACAGTGATGCCTCCTCTTCGCCAAGGGATGACGACGACGACTCATCCTTGAAAAGGAAAACGGTTAATCAAAATTATTCTTTTGATTATTCTCGCATCACGTATAATTCAAATGCTCATTTATTATCTATTCCACTTGGTAAACCCCCTCACTTTGATGGAGAAGACTATTATTTTTGGAGCCATAAAATGCGTAGTCATTTATTTTCTCTCCATCCTAGTATTTGGGAAATTGTGGAAAATGGAATGAAATTTAATAGTAGTGACAATCCTGTATTAATTAATGAAAAAAAATCATAAAAATGCCCAAACTACTACTGTTTTGCTAGCATCTCTATGCAGGGATGAGTATAACAAGGTCAACGACTTGGACAACGCCAAACAAATTTGGGACACCCTCAAGATTTCTCATGAGGGAAACGATGTCACGATGATTACCAAAATGAAATTGGTGGAAGGTGAACTTGGGAGATTCGCCATGTGTCGGGGACCATAATTAGGGGTACCCTCAAGACGCCTAATTCTCAGCTGGTAACCCCCATCAGCATAAAGCTGCAGAGGCCTGATGGGTGCGATTAAGTCAGGGATCAGTCCGTACGAGCGACTCGATCACGCCTCGCCCGAGCCTAGCCTCGGGCAAGGGCAGCCGACCCCGAGGGATTTCCGTCTCGCCCGAGGCCCCCCTTTAACGGCGGACACATCTCCGGCTCGCCCGAGGCCTTGCCTTCGCTAAGAAGCAACCCTGACTAAATCGCTGCACCGACTGACCGAGTCGCAGGGGCATTTAACGCAAAGGTGGCCTGACACCTTTATCCTGACGCGCGCCCCCCGGCAGAGCCGAAGTGACTGCCGTCACTTCGCCGCTCCACTAACCGGTCTGACAGGAGGACAGCGCCGCCTGCGCCACTCCGAGTGCAGTGCCACTTGACAGAGTGAGACTTACAGGCAGTCAGACCTTGCCAAAGGCGCCATAGGAAACTCCGCTCCTCCCGACCCAGGGCTCGGACTTGGGCTAAGCCCCGGAAGACGGCGAACTCCGCTCCGCCCGACCCAGGGCTCGGACTCGGGCTAAGCCCCGGAAGACGGCGAACTCCGCTCCGCCCGACCCAGGGCTCGGACTCGGGCTAAGCCCCGGAAGACGGCGAACTCCGCTCCGCCCGACCCAGGGCTCGGACTCGGGCTCAGCCCCGGAAGACGGCGAACTCCGCTCCGCCCGACCCAGGGCTCGGACTCGGGCTCAGCCCCGGAAGACGGCGAACTCCGCTCCGCCCGACCCAGGGCTCGGACTCGGGCTCAGCCCCAGAAGACGACGAACTCCGCTCCGCCCGACCCAGGGCTCGGACTCGGGCTCATTCCCGGAAGACGACGAACTCCGCTCCGCCCGACCCAGGGCTCGGACTCGGGCTCAGCCCCGGAAGACGACGAACTCCGCTCCGCCCGACCCGGGGCTCGGACTCGGGCTCAGCCCCAGAAGACGACGAACTCCGCTTCGCCCGACCCCAGGGCTCAGACTCCGCCCTGGCCTCTGCCGAGCAACCTCCGCCTCGCCCGACCCAGGGGCTCGGGCTCGGCCTCGGCCATGGAAGACAGACTCGACCTCGGCTTCGGAGGAGCCTCCACGTCGCCCTACCTAGGGCACAGGCCAGCCACGTCAACAGGAAGCGTCATCATCACCCTGCCCCGAGCCAACTCGGGCCGCAGAGAACAAGACCGGTGTCCCATCTGGCTAGCTCCGCCAGATAGGCAATGATGGCGCCCCGCAAGCCCTGTGACGACGGCGGCCCTCAGCTCCCTTACGGAAGCAGGGGGACGTCAGCAAGGACTCGACCGCTCCGACAGTTGTCCCTCCGCTAGGCTCCGTTGCTCCTCCGACAGCCACGACATCACACCAGCAGGGTGCCAAGATCTCTCCGGCTGCCACATTGGCATGTACTTAGGGCGCTAGCTCTCCCCCCGCTAGACACGTAGCACTCTGCTACACCCCCATTATACACCTGGATCCTCTCCTTACGCCTATAAAAGGAAGGACCAGGGCCTTCTTAGAGAAGGTTGGCCGCGCGGGGACGAGGACGGGACAGGCGCTCTCTTGGGGCCGCTCGCTTCCCTCACCCGCGTGGACGCTTGTAACCCCCTACTGCAAGCGCACCCGACCTGGGCGCGGGACGAACACGAAGGCCGTGGGATTTTCCACCTCTATCACGCCCGTCTCCGGCCACCTCGCTTTCCCCCCTTCGCGCTCGCCCACGCGCTCGACCCATGTGGGCTGGGGCACGCGTCACACTCACTCGTCGGCTTAGGGACCCCCCAGTCTCGAAACGCCGACACCATGAAAAGGGGAGAGGAGCCAACTGAGACATACAACATGCTCAAAACCCTGGTGAACAAGATCAGGAGTTACGAGAGCATAAGATGGACAGATCATGACATCGTTTGACTCATGCTAAGTCATTTACTGTAATTGATCCTCATCTTGTAAACCTTATCTATGAAAACCCCAGGTACACCAAGATGACGCCCGAGGAAATTCTTTGAAAATTTATGAGCGGTCACATGATGGTAAAGGAAGCAAGGTATGTGGATGATATTGCAAATGGTCTGCTTCCATTCTACGAACCACAACATGTTGCCCTCAAGGCAACAAGCAACAAGGAGGTGCTACCTGGCAAGGAGGCACAAGTGGAGGATGTCGGGCTCAACGAAGAAGAAATGACACTTGTAATCAAGCGCTTCAAGACCGCTTTGAAAGGGCACAAGGAGTATCCCAACAAGAACAAATCAAAGGGAAAGCACTCATGCTTCAAATACGGTAAGTCCGATCATTTTATTGCACAATGCCCAGATAATGAAAATGAACAGGGACAAGAAAAGAATCGGAAGAAGAAGAAGAAGAACTATGGGAAAGCGAAGGGCGAGGCGCACATTGGCAAGGAATGGGACTCCGATTGTTCTTCATCCGACTTCGATGATGAAGGACTAGCTGCCTCTGCCTTCGATAAGTCCTCCCTCTTCCCCAACAAACATCACACTTGCCTCATGGCTAAGGAGAAGAAGGTACGTACACAAGATATCCCCAAGTATACTTCTTCTAGTGACGAAGAATCTGATGATGATGTAGATTATAGTGATCTCTTTATGGGTCTAGATAGATATAAGGTAGATAAAATCAATGAATTAATTGATGCCCTTAATGAGAAATATATTCTTTATGAGGAACATGATAAATTTATTAATGTTCAAAAATCTCTTGCTCTAGAAACTAAGAAAAAGGAATTATTGTCTTCTGAGCTATCTACTTGCCAAGATTATATTCTAGTCTTAGGAGTTTAAATTCTGATTTAAATGCTAAGCTAGAAAAAAGTAAATGTGGCTAGTTCTTCTGTGGAGCATGTGTCTATTTGTAATAGGTGTAAAGATTTTGATATTGATGCTTGCAATACACATGCCTCCACTATTTTTAAGTTGAACAATGATGTTGCTAATCTTAATGCTCAACTTAAAATTTGCAAGAGTGATTATGAAAAGCTAAAATTGCTAGGGATGCCTACACCATTGGTAGACACCCCTCAATTAAGGATGGACTTGGTTTCCAAAAGGGAACCAAGAACTTAACAAGCCAAAGGACCTTTAATCTCAACAAGGAGAAATGGAAGGCTCCTATGGCTAGTAGCTCTCATTCCTCACATGACAAAAAGAGTCATGGATATCTTTATGCTTATGTTAAGAATGTTTCTAGTGTTGCGCATCATGATAGGTGTTATAATCATGTTGTTTTACCTGTACGTCATGATGCTGCTTTTAATTCTCATGCCATGTTTGCATCCAGCTCTTCTTATGCTCATGGTAGGAATAGACCTAAGCGTCATGTTCACCATGTTGCTTCTCATGCGCCTAGGAATGCATCAAATGGACCAACCATGCTTTATCGAACTTATGATGCTTCATTTGTTCTTTTGTGTAAAAATGATAAAGTAGTGGCTAGAAATTTGGGGCCTAAGTGCAAGAGAGACAAAACTTGCAGTTGGGTTCCAAAGTCTTATGTGACTAACCTTGTAGGACCCAACAAGAGTTGGGTACCTAAAACCCAAGCTTAAATTACCTTGCAGGTTTATGCATCCGGGGGCACAAGCTGGATTATTGATAGTGGATGCACAAACCACATGACAGGGGAGAAGAAAATGTTCACCTCCTACGTCAAGAGCAAAGATTTTCAAGACATGATCATATTTGGAGATGGGAATCAAGGCAAGGTCAAAGGTTTGGGTAAAATAGCCATCACTACCGAGCATTCAATTTCTAATGTGTTTTTAGTAGAATCGCTTGGTTACAATTTTCTTTCTGTAAGTCAATTGTGTCATATGGGATACAGTTGTTTATTTACAAATATTGATGTATCTATCTTTAGAAGAAGTGATGGTTCATTAGCTTTTAAAGGTGTATTAGACGACAAGCTCTATTTAGTTGATTTTTTCTAAAGAGAATGCCGATCTAGATGCATGTTTAATGGCTAAGACTAATATAGGCTGGCTCTGGCACCACCGTCTAGCACATGTTGGGATGAAGAATCTTCATAAGCTTCTAAAGGGAGAACATGTGTTAGGACTAACCAATGTCTGTTTTGAGAAAGATAGACCTTGTGCAGCGTGCCAGGCAGGGAAGCAAGTGGGAACTACTCATCAAAGCAAGAACGTGATGACGACATCAAGACCATTGGAACTCCTCAACATGGATCTCTTTGGGCCCGTTGCTTATCTTAGCATCGGGGGAAGTAAGTATGGTCTTGTTACTGTTGATGACTTTTCCCGCTTCACTTGGGTGTTCTTTTTGCAGGATAAATCTGGAACCCAAGGTACTTTAAAGCGCTTACTAAGGAGAGCTCAAAATGAGTTTGAGTTAAAGGTGAAGAAAATCAGAAGCGATAATGGATTTGAATTCAAGAATCTTCAAGTGGAAGAGTATCTTGAGGAGAAAGACATCAAGAATGAGTTCTCTGCTCCCTACACACCACAATAAAATGGTGTAGTAGAGAGGAAGAATAGGACGCTCATCGACATGGCGAGAACAATGCTTGGTGAATACAAGACGCCTAAGCGGTTTTGGTCGGAAGTTGTAAATACAACTTGCCATGTCGAGCTCCCGACCGGTAACAAACCCATAGTTCTTAGTTTTGTGTATTTGTGAGCAAATTCTACATCTTGGTAAAGAAAGGTAGACATTCAAATTTTGCTCCCATAGTTGTAGGAGGGTTTTTACTAGGTTATGATTCAAATACAAAGGCGTATAGGGTCCTCAACAAATCATCAGGATTAGTTGAAATCTCTAGCGAAGTTGTATTTGATGAGACTAATGGCTCTCCAAGAGAGCAAGTTGATCTTGATGATGTAGATGAGGATGAAAGTTTCGACGGCCGCAATGCAAACTATGACAATAAGTGATGTGCGACCGCAGGAACAACAAGAACAAGATCAACCATCTTCCTCAACACTGGTGCATCCCCCAACTCAAGATGAGGAACATGTACCTCAATATGAAGGCATGGATCAAGGGGGAGCACATAGAGAAAAGAATAAGGAGGAAGAAGCACAACAAGCACCTCCAACTCAAGTCCGGGCAACCATTCAAAGGAAGCATCCAGTGGATCAGATTCTAGGTGACATCAGCAAGGGAGTAACTACTCGCTCACATTTAGCTAACTTTTGTTAGCACTACTTGTTTGTTTCTTCTATTGAGCCTTTCAGGGTAGAAGAAGCCTTGTAGGATCCGGACTGGGTGTTGGCCATGCAGAAAGAGCGCTAGCTCTCCCCCCGCTAGACACGTAGCACTCTGCTACACCCCCATTGTACACCTGGATCCTCTCCTTACGCCTATAAAAGGAAGGACCAGGGCCTTCTTAGAGAAGGTTGGCCGCGCGGGGACGAGGACGGGACAGGCGCTCTCTTGGGGCCGCTCGCTTCCCTCACCCGCGTGGACGCTTGTAACCCCCTACTGCAAGCGCACCCGACCTGGGCGCGGGACGAACACGAAGGCCGCGGGATTTTCCACCTCTCTCACGCCCGTCTCCGGCCACCTCACTTTCCCCCCTTCGCGCTCGCCCACGCGCTCGACCCATCTGGGCTGGGGCACGCGGCACACTCACTCGTCGGCTTAGGGACCCCCCGGTCTCGAAACGCCGACAGTTGGCGCGCCAGGTAGGGGCCTGCTGCGTGTTGACGAACAGCTTCCCGTCAAGCTCCAGATGGGTAGTCCCCAACAACCTCTCCGGCCCAGGACGGTGCTCCGTTTCGGGAGTCTTGAGTTCATGTCCTTCGACGGCGGCTATGACATGATACTCCTTCCACCGCCGCGCGACAACAACAATGGTGGCCGACAACCCGCCCGCCAGCGGTGGAATCGACGACGTCTTCCCCGTGTAGCGGAAGAACAACATTCGAGCTCGCCCCGCCCTCTCCCCCGCCAACGGAGGAGGAGGCGGAGCAACCAAGGCCAAGCGGGAGGCCGCGCTTCGTCGACTGTCGAGCGAATCGACGTCCCCAGCGCCCCAACGGGGGGCGCGTCGGGCATCGACCTCGCGTTTAAGACGAAGGCGGGCGCCGTCCCCCCGCGACAAGCCGATCCCGAGCAAGTGGACGACGCCAGCGCGCTCGCGGAGAGCTTGCGGGACGTCGCCCTCGTACCTAAGACGGCGGTGCAATCAGTCCCCGACGTGACTATGTCGCTGCTCGTCGACCAAAAGGTACCGATCGAATCCCATCCTACGTCATTTCGACTCGACCTCAACCCGCTTAGCGATCTCGCGTTGGCGGGCGCTCTCGTTGAGGCGAGTGCAACCCCTCTAGGGTTTCGTATGCGGTCGCCTTGGGACCGGTTGACGGACGTCTCGACCTACGGGCCCTCTGGGTCCGAGGAAGATGACGATCCCAGCATCTGTTGGGATTTCTCTGGATTTGGCAACCCCAGTGCCATGCGGGACTTTATGACCGCATGTGACTAGCCTCGACGACGAGGACTGCAGCCCAAGCCACGAATGTTTCCACGTCGAGCTAGGGGGTCCCTCCGAAGGCAACCATCTCGGCATGCCGGAGGACGGTGATCTCCCTAGGCCGGTGCCTCGCGCTGACATCCCGCGGGAGCTAGCTGTGGTCCCCGTTCTGGCGGGGGGTCACGACCCACAACTCGAGCAAGTCCGCGGGGCGCAGGCCAGGCTCGACGAGGGAGCAGGAGCGCTTGAGCCGATCCGCCGGGACGTTGGGCAGGTATGGGCGGGCCAACCCCCGGCCGGAGAAATACGTCACCTGCCCCAAGGTTTCCAGCACCGCGTCGCCAACGACGTCAGGGTCAGACCGCAACCCGCATCCAGTGGGGTCGGTCAGAACCTGGCAGCCGCAGCGATGCTCCTCCGCGCGATGCCGGAGCCATCGACCACCGAGGGTCGGCGAATCCAGGGAGAGCTCAAGAATCTCCTGGAAGGCGCTGCGGTCCGACGGGCCGAGAGCACTGCCTCCCGAAGGCAGGGATACCCCTCGGAACCTCATGCCGCGACTTCCCGATTCATGCGGGAAGCCTCGGTCTACACCGGGCGCACGCGCAACACTGCGCCTGCGGCCCCGGGCCACCTCGGCAACGAGCACCTTCGTCGCGACCGTCGGGCCCACCTCGACGAAAGGGTGCGCCGAGGCTACCACCCCAGGCGTGGGGGACGCTACGACAGCGGGGAGGATCGGAGTCCCTCGCCCGAACCACCCGGTCCGCAGGCCTTCAGTCGGGCCATCCGACGGGCGCCGTTCCCAACCCGGTTCCGACCCCCGACTACTATCACAAAGTACTCGGGGGAAACGAGACCGGAATTGTGGCTCGCGGACTACCGCCTGGCCTGCCAACTGGGTGGAACAGACGATGACAACCTCATCATCCGCAACCTCCCCCTGTTCCTCTCCGACACCGCTCACGCCTGGTTGGAGCACCTGCCTCCGGGGCAGATCTCCAACTGGGATGACTTGGTCCAAGCCTTCGCCGGCAATTTCCAGGGCACGTACGTGCGCCCCGGGAATTCCTGGGACCTCCGAAGTTGCCGACAACAGCCGGGAGAGTCTCTCCGGGACTACATCCGACGATTTTCGAAGCAGCGCACCGAGCTGCCCAACATCACCGACTCGGATGTCATCGGCGCGTTCCTCGCCGGCACCACCTGCCGCGACCTGGTGAGTAAGTTGGGTCGCAAGACCCCCACCAGGGCGAGCGAGCTGATGGACATCGCCACCAAGTTCGCCTCTGGCCAGGAGGCGGTCGAGGCCATCTTCCGAAAGGACAAGCAGCCCCAGGGCCGCCCATCGGAAGATGCTCCCGAGGCGTCGACTTAGCGCGGCGCCAAGAAGAAAGGCAAGAAGAAGTCGCAAGCGAAACGCGACGCCGCCGACGCGGACCTTGTCGCCGCCGCCGAGTACAAGAACCCTCGGAAGCCCCCCAGAGGTGCTAACCTCTTCGACAAGATGCTCAAAGAGCCGTGCCCCTATCATCAGGGACCCGTCAAGCACACCCTTGAGGAGTGCGTCATGCTTCGGCGCCACTTCCACAGGGCCGGGCCACCCGCAGAGGGTGGCAGGGCCCACGACGACGACAACAAGGAAGATCACCAAGCAGGAGAGTTCCCCGAGGTCCGCGACTGCTTCATGATCTACGGTGGGCATGCGGCGAATGCCTCGGCTCGGCATCGCAAGCAAGAGCGCCGGGAGGTCTGCTCGGCGAAGGTGGCGGCGCCAGTCTACCTAGACTGGTCCGACAAGCCCATCACCTTCGACCAAGCTGACCACCCCGACCACGTGCCGAGCCCGGGGAAATACCCGCTCGTCGTCGACCCCATCGTCGGCGACGTCAGGCTCACCAAGGTCCTGATGGATGGGGGCAGCAGCCTCAACATCATCTACGCTGAGACCCTCAGGCTCCTGCGCGTCGATCTGTCCTCCGTCCGAGCGGGCGCTGCGCCCTTCCACGGGATCATTCCCGGGAAGCGTGTCCAGCCCCTCGGACGACTCGACCTTCCCGTCTGCTTCGGAACACCCTCCAACTTCCGAAGGGAGACTCTGACGTTCGAGGTGGTTGGGTTCCGAGGAACCTACCACGCGGTACTGGGGAGGCCATGCTACGCGAAGTTCATGGCCGTCCCCAACTACACCTACCTGAAGCTCAAGATACCGGGCCCCAACGGGGTCATCACCGTCGGCCCCACGTACAAACACGCGTTCGAATGCGACGTGGAGTGCATGGAGTACGCCGAGGCCCTCGCCGAGTCCGAGGCCCTCATCGCCGACCTGGAAAACCTCTCCAAAGAGGTGCCAGACGTGAAGCGTCATGCCGGCAACTTCGAGCCAGCGGAGACGGTTAAGGCCGTCCCTCTCGACCCCAGTGGCGACACCTCCAAGCAGATCCGGATCGGTTCCGGGCTCGACCCCAAATAGGAAGCAGTGCTCGTCGACTTTCTCCGCGCAAACGCCGACGTCTTTGCGTGAAGTCCCTCGGACATGCCCGGCATACCGAGGAATGTCGCCGAGCACTCGCTGGATATTCGGGCCGGAGCCCGACCCGTCAGGCAGCCTCTGCGCCCAGTGGCGGTTCCAGGATTTAGAGAATGGGTATTCAAAATTTTTTATAGGATGCTTTTTTGGAAGATTAAACATGTCTATCGATATATATAGTTAATTATATATATGTATAACCTATAATTAAGCACACACGCTATGGTCATAACTGATTCAATAACTAGTCTACTAAACTCAAATTTCATATAACTATTTCAAAAGTTTTAAATCGAAATGTATCTGTTGGTTGTTGCTCAGTTGCTAGCTGGCTGCTTGTCCTCTTTGGCATTTTCCAATCGCTAATGCCCCATCTGCAACCGAGTACTGCAAGCAGCAAAGCAGGGGAGGTCAGGTCGGGTGGCCACTAGCTGGGTAGGTTTGGACATTGGCACGATGGGACCTTGCCATGGTTGTCTGTCCTGGCATGCGGTGACGCCTTGGCTATGGTGGATTGAAGCCTCGGACGACGGACGACATACGACGCAACAACGAGGCCAGATGCAACACAATGACAGTTAGTCGGACAAGTCTGGGCACCTAGCTGCGCCGTGGAGCCACAATGTCTCAACGGAGGTGCCGGTGTCTCCATCTCCATGGCATGTGAGGCTGCAAGATGTGACCACGACTTGGTTGCTGGCGCATCTGGTGGCTCTGCCATGGTGCGACTACAATATAATTTAGGGAATTTTTTGTCGTGAGGTACTAACGTGGACTTTGTCGTTCCGTTGGGTTTCATGGTCCACGACAAACGATTGGATTAGTTAGATATGAAAGGTAGGAAAGAGATATTTTAGTCCAAATTAGCAGAATTCTTTTATTTATTTGATTCATTTTTTATTTTCCATGCATATACACTATATACATGTATATATATTGAAGTTTTTTTGCCAAGAATAATGGGTATTCATTTGAATACCATTGAATTCAATTGGGCCCGCCCCTGTCTGCGCCGATTCGACGAGGAGAAGCGCGGAGTGAAAGGCGAGGAGATCCACAAGCTAAAAGAAACAAAAGGTGTCAAGCTCAGCCCTGAAAGGGGAGTCCTCGGACCGCCTGTCATCGCCGACGTTCTGGAGCCCGGAACGTACGAGCTGGCCGGCGGTCAAGGCGAAGTCTACGGCAACGCTTGGAACATCAAACAGCTACGTCGCTTCTACCCTTAAGATGTTTTCAAGCTGTTCGTATACCTCGCTCATACACAAGTATCAGTCGTCGAGGAAGGGTCGGCCTCGCCTCGGCAGAGCCCGACCCTCCCTCGGGGGGCTAAAAAGGGGGAACCCCTCTGCGTCGAGATTGGATGTACTTCTCCACATCAAAAAATTTCGATCAAAAAGGGGGCTTCTGCGTTCTCCCGGCTATGTCAGAAGCAGGGTCCCGAGGAGCGAACGTGGGTGCATGTAAGTGGCGAGGCCGACTGAGCCGAGGAACTCCTATGCCTCCGGGTTAGGGACACCTCACTCATCACCTGCCACGAAAAATGACCCAACTCGGGAAGCCACCCTATTATTGACAAGCTGGGCCGGACACGAAAATTGAAAGAAAGGAGAGTACGACTTCATGCAAGAAAAACAAAGTGTTCAGGCCTCAGTGGCCGCGGTAAGACGCACATTCAACAGAAACTGTTCCAACAAGAGTTAGGCGCCGCCTTGGGAAGGAGTCGCGCCCTCAGTTCCGTCCCCGCCGTCGGTAAGGTCCATCTCGGCTTCCGGCGACGGCGCAGGGGGAAGGATCTCCGCCTCAAAGGTGGTCGCCAGCGCCGCGCTCGGACCCGCGGCGACCGCGTCGAGCCGCTGAACTTCCGCCAGGGCAGCTTCGTCCTCGTCAGGAAGACAATACCCCTCACTAACCCGTTCCAGGTCCACAACGTAGTGGGAAGCGAGCACGGCGAAGGCCCGCCTGACGCCGTGGTGTAGCGCCTCGCGGACTCTGCCGCGCGCGTGATCACCCAAGGCTTGAAGGCGGCTTTGAGGGGAGCTTCCTGAAGGGACGTCGCCGGAGCCAAGGATCCGATAAACATCCGAGACGGCCTCGGACATGGCCGCGAGGTCAGCCTCCCTCTGCTCGGCAGCTCCGGCAAGCGCCTTGGCAAGGGCGGACTCGAGCTCTGCGAACAACCAGAAGAAAGACCTCAATCACAAGCAGAGGAAACCGACAAGAACAAGAACCAGGGACGGCCAAGGCGTACCTCCGGCTCGGGCACGCTGCTCCGAGGCCGCAACCTGGGCTGCGGCTAGGTCGGCCGCGAGGGTCTCAGCCCGGCTTTCGGCCTCGGCAGCCCGGCCCCGAGATTGGTCTCGCTCCTCGACGACCTGGACGAACTCTGACCGCTGCCGTTGCGCCTCCGCGCGCGCTGCTGCCGCCTCGGCTCTCAGGTCGGCGCAGAGCAACTGGAGGTCCGCTACCTTGGCATTCTGCTGAGAAAGGCGCGCAGTAGCCCCGGCGAGCGAGGTCCTCAGGGATCGCAGCGAGCCCCAGACATCAACCTCGCGGCGGATGAACGACGACTTGGCGGCGCTCTGATCCGTCAGGTCCTGGGGAAGGAAACAGGGCGTCACGACGAACGCCTCGCTCACAGAAAGGAAAAGGTATGCCTGAAACCGTTACCTGGAGGATTTTGGGGACGTCCCTGCAGAAAACCTCCAGCGACGACCGGAGCGACCCCACCGTTGCTTCAGCACGCTCGCGGAGCTCATCCCAGGACTGGTCCTCCTGTTCGTCGTCGAGAACGAAGACAGGGTCCGAGGCCTCGCGGGTCCGGAATCGGAGCAGCTGGCGTCGGGCCTCGGGGCTCCGCCGCACAGTGATGAGGCTGCCGCCCGGCTGGACGAATCGCGCGTCCACGCCCACCTCTTCCGAGGCACTGGGCGCCGACGCATCAGCCATCCCGACGCTGGCAGCAACCGGTCGCTCTCCGACTGGGACGGCGGCGACTTCGGTAGCAGCAGGCGCCAGCATGGCCGGCACGACAGGCGGGCTCGGGATCACGTCGGCGTCAGCCGCCTCCCCTATCACGATGGCCGCATCGGCAGAAGAGCCAGCCTCGGGAACCTGCTCCCCAGAGGCAGGCGACGCTCGAGTCCCCTGCGGTGAAACGCCCTGCGAAAGGGTCGGCTGAACGACAAGGCCCGGGGCGGCGCTGGCCGCACAGACTGGCGCCGTCTTAAGGACCTTCCGGGGTGCCAGGTCGGTCTGGCCATGGCTTCGCTTGCTGAGAAAGAAAAGAAAAGGAAAATCACGGCCGAGACATATGAATGGGAAGCCAAGACGAAGACATTCTGAGATACTTACCCACTTCGGGCCATGATCCACCGCGCCTGGGGGGAGGTTTCTTGGATCCCGGCTCCCGGAACACCCGCCGGGTCAAGCCGGGGCTGAGGCCGAGACGGGCGGCCATGTCGTCCTCTTCCTCATCGTCATCGTCATCATCGTCGTCGGGCGTCTCCGGCGACGGCTCCCTTGGGAGTCCCTCCCTTTCCTGCTGGCGACGACATTTCTCCAAGGCGTCCCGAGCCCGCCTCCGCTCGCGGGCCCGGGCCTTCTCCGCGTCCTTCTTCTTCTTCTTCTCCTCCGCGGCGACCCGCTGCGCCGCTCGGTCCACCGCGTCCTCCGGGACCCGTGGCAGGGAGGGCTTGTGCCACCCCACCTCCTAAAGAAAGGGGGGAAAGAAACCCGATCGTGAGAACCAGGAGCAACCCGATGTATGAAGAAGGAAGGAGCGAACACTCACCAGAGTTACGCACCCCTGGTCGGGGTGCATCCGAAGCTGGGAGAAGGAGTGGGAGTCCGGCTTCCCCATCGCAGCCGACACCCGCCATTGAAGGGCGTCGAAGGGAAGAGGATCAGGGGACATTCGTGAGCCCTCCCAGTCAGCCTCCGGGGTCATCTCCCAAAGCGGCAGCCGCCGCTCCGCCAAGGGAAGCACCCTCCGACGGTGGATGGCGGCAACCACTCCCGCAGCGGTGAGTCCCCCCTCCCGCAACGCTTTCAGGGCCTGGAGAAGGGGTTCGAGGTTCTTCTGTCTCTCGTGCGGGGTCCCATGACGCCAGGCATCAGTGGCGGCGGTGACTACTCGCTGGGAGAACGGCGGGAGCGACTCACCGTCATTCCGGAGGTAGAACCACCGGCGCTGCCACCCCTTGTTCGAGGACGCAAGGATGGCAGTAATGTACTGCAACGCTCGCGACTGCCTCAGCAAGAGGGTGCAGCCGCCGGCCCGCACCGCTGCACGGACCTTCCTCTCCCCCGTCGGCAAGGCGAAAAGCTCGGCGAAGAAGAGATGAGTCCACAAATCCCAATGGGGGGCGATCCCCAAATACCCTTCGCACACCGCTACGAAGATAGCGGCCTGCGAGATGGAGTTGGGGTGAGGTTGTGCAACTCCACCCCATAGTGGAACAGGATTGCCCGCATAAAGCGGCCCGTCGGCACACCGAATCCCCGCTCGTGGAAGGAGACAAAGCTCACGACGTACCCCGGCGGTGGGGATGGAGCGACTCCGCCCATGGGAGGAATCCATTCTGGTCGCTGCTCATCGGTGAGAGGGCGAAGCAAACCCTCGCCGACCAGCTCCTCCAGATCGCTCGCCGTCACCGTGGAGAAGGGCCACGGATCGCGCGGTGAGATGATGGTCACCCGATCAGCCATCACCAAGACGGAAGGGATGGCGGCGCAAGGGGCAGGAAGGGCGGTTTCCTCTTCTCTGGCTAAAGTCTCTCGGGTTGCGAGGACCTAAAGGAAGAGGCAGGAAGCGGAGCAAAGAACCGTCACCAGACCCTCTCCCGGGTACATAAAGACCAGGGCGAGACCGTTTCCAGCGCTCCGCCCAGACCGGACGCAGGATTCAAAAAACGTGAAGCGAAACAGCCGTTCCTCGAACGGCTCGTGCACGCGCAACGGCCGCCCTGCCAACAACTCACCCCGACGCATTAACTCCGCGGCGGGACAGGCGGCAGGAGAAGCGGGCGACGCTTCGCCTTCGCCGTAATAACCGCGCCAAAAAAGGTACGCCACGTCGTTCGATTTCATATCCTTTTCCTTTTTTCCTCTTTCTCTATCTCTTGCAACAGGGACCGGGAAAGGGGGATACCCCGAAAAGGATCCTTCCCTGTGAAGGAACCGGGCTCCGAGCCCCCCCTACTGATCAGAGGTTCGAAGGCTGGCCCTCCGAGGGGTTCAACAGTCGCCTCAGATCGCGTGGGCCCTACACCCACTACTGGTCAGAGGTTCGAAGGCCAGCCCCCCGAAGGGCTCCACGGTCGCCTCAGGCTACTCGGGCTCCGCGCCCATTACTGATCAGGGGTTCGAAGGCTGGCCCCCGAAGGGTTCACAGTCGCCTCAGACGTCGAGCGAGGAATGACCAGGGGTACGTTCGATACATAACCAAGGCTCGGGCTGCGCTCCCGAGGTACCCTAGGACATTTCCGAGACCAGCGGGAGCGATCTTGTAACGGAATCCCATCGGAGGGAGGCATCGAGCCCTCGGACCCCGTCGCCAGGGGACCGGGTCCGGCAGATCACCTGCAGGTACTTTTGGGCGTGCCTCTGGGCCCCTAGCCGACCCCCAACGAACGGGGCACGGACGTCCACTCGGATTACCCGCTTGCAGCTCACCGGAGACACCATGTTCGGTGCCCATCGAGGGTAACATGGCGCTCTCCCCCCCTCCTCCTTGCGGAAAGGCGACGTAGGGGCGTATGTAAAAAAGCCGAGTCTGTCCCTGATCGCCCTCTCGCCCTGTGCGGAGGCTCGGGGGCTGCTCTCGCAAACCCGGCTCCGGCCGAACCGTTGACAGCGTCAACATACCAGCCCGAGAACTTGGGCCCCGACCGTACACCCGGGCTACGGCCAGTTCGCATGAGGGAACAACCAGACCAGCCGAAGCATTACGCAAGGCATTAAGACCTCGGGGGAGTGAAACCACTCCTCCGAGGCCTCAGGGGCTACACCCGGCGGGTGCGCTCGCGCGCACCCACCGGAACAAAATGCAACCGAGAAAGGTTGGTCCCCTTGCAAAAAAGTGCGACGAAAGCCTCCAAGCGAGTGCTAACACTCCCTTCGAGGCTCGGGGGCTACTGTCGGGGACCATAATTAGGGGTACCCTCAAGACGCCTAATTCTCAGCTGGTAACCCCCATCAGCATAAAGCTACAGAGGCCTGATGGGTGCGATTAAGTCAGGGATCAGTCCGTACGAGCGACTCGATCACGCCTCGCCCGAGCCTAGCCTCGGGCAAGGGCAGCCAACCCCGAGGGATTTCTGTCTCGCCCGAGGCCCCCCTTTAACGGTGGACACATCTCCAGCTCGCCCGAGGCCTTGCCTTCGCTAAGAAGCAACCCTGACTAAATCGCCGCACCGACTGACCGAGTCACAGGGGCATTTAACGCAAAGGTGGCCTGACACCTTTATCCTGACGCGCGCCCACCGACAGAGCCGAAGTGACCGCCGTCACTTCGCCGCTCCACTAACCGGTCTGACAGGAGGACAGCGCCGCCTGCGCCACTCCGACTGCAGTGCCACTTGACAGAGTGAGACTTACAGGCAGTCAGACCTTGCCAAAGGCGCCATAGGAAACTCCGCTCCGCCCGACCCAGGGCTCGGACTCGGGCTAAGCCCCGGAAGACGGCGAACTCCGCTCCGCCCGACCCAGGGCTCGGACTCGGGCTAAGCCCCGGAAGACGGCGAACTCCGCTCCGCCCGACCCAGGGCTCGGACTCGAGCTAAGCCCCGGAAGACGACGAACTCCGCTCCGCTCGACCCAGGGCTCGGACTCGGGCTCAGCCCCGGAAGACGGCGAACTCCGCTCCGCCCGACCCAGGGCTCGGACTCGGGCTCAGCCCCGGAAGACGGCGAACTCCGCTCCGCCCGACCCAGGGCTCGGACTCGGGCTCAGCCCCAGAAGACGACGAACTCCGCTCCGCCCGACCCAGGGCTCGGACTCGGGCTCAGCCCCGGAAGACGGCGAACTCCGCTCCGCCCGACCCAGGGCTCGGACTCGGGCTCAGCCCCAGAAGACGACGAACTTCGCTTCGCCCGACCCCAGGGCTCGGACTCCGCCCTGGCCTCTGCCGAGCAACCTCCGCCTCGCCCGACCCAGGGCTCGGGCTCGGCCTCGGCCATGGAAGACAGACTCGACCTCGGCTTCGGAGGAGCCTCCACGTCGCCCTACCTAGGGCACAGGCCAGCCACGTCAACAGGAAGCGTCATCATCACCCTGCCCCGAGCCAACTCGGGCCGCAGAGAACAAGACCGGTGTCCCATCTGGCTAGCTCCGCCAGATAGGCAATGATGGCGCCCCGCAAGCCCTGTGACGACGGCGGCCCTCAGCTCCCTTACGGAAGCAGGGGGACGTCATCAAGGACTCGACCGCTCCGACAGCTGTCCCTCCGCTAGGCTCCGTTGCTCCTCCGACAGCCACGACATCACACCAGCAGGGTGCCAAGATCTCTCCGGCTGCCACATTGGCATGTACTTAGGGCGCTAGCTCTCCCCCCGCTAGACACGTAGCACTCTGCTACACCCCCATTGTACACCTGGATCCTCTCCTTACGCCTATAAAAGGAAGGACCAGGGCCTTCTTAGAGAAGGTTGGCCGCGCGGGGACGAGGACGGGACAGGCGCTCTCTTGGGGCCGCTCGCTTCCCTCACCCGCGTGGACGCTTGTAACCCCCTACTGCAAGCGCACCCGACCTGGGCGCGGGACGAACACGAAGGCCGTGGGATTTTCCACCTCTATCACGCCCGTCTCCGGCCACCTCGCTTTCCCCCCTTCGCGCTCGCCCACGCGCTCGACCCATGTGGGCTGGGGCACGCGTCACACTCACTCGTCGGCTTAGGGACCCCCCAGTCTCGAAACGCCGACACCATGAAAAGGGGAGAGGAGCCAACTGAGACATACAACATGCTCAAAACCCTGGTGAACAAGATCAGGAGTTACGAGAGCATAAGATGGACAGATCATGACATCGTTTGACTCATGCTAAGTCATTTACTGTAATTGATCCTCATCTTGTAAACCTTATCTATGAAAACCCCAGGTACACCAAGATGACGCCCGAGGAAATTCTTGGAAAATTTATGAGCGGTCACATGATGGTAAAGGAAGCAAGGTATGTGGATGATATTGCAAATGGTCTGCTTCCATTCTACGAACCACAACATGTTGCCCTCAAGGCAACAAGCAACAAGGAGGTGCTACCTGGCAAGGAGGCACAAGTGGAGGATGTCGGGCTCAACGAAGAAGAAATGACACTTGTAATCAAGCGCTTCAAGACCGCTTTGAAAGGGCACAAGGAGTATCCCAACAAGAACAAATCAAAGGGAAAGCACTCATGCTTCAAATACGGTAAGTCCGATCATTTTATTGCACAATGCCCAGATAATGAAAATGAACAGGGACAAGAAAAGAATCGGAAGAAGAAGAAGAAGAACTATGGGAAAGCGAAGGGCGAGGCGCACATTGGCAAGGAATGGGACTCCGATTGTTCTTCATCCGACTTCGATGATGAAGGACTAGCTGCCTCTGCCTTCGATAAGTCCTCCCTCTTCCCCAACAAACATCACACTTGCCTCATGGCTAAGGAGAAGAAGGTACGTACACAAGATATCCCCAAGTATACTTCTTCTAGTGACGAAGAATCTGATGATGATGTAGATTATAGTGATCTCTTTATGGGTCTAGATAGATATAAGGTAGATAAAATCAATGAATTAATTGATGCCCTTAATGAGAAATATATTCTTTATGAGGAACATGATAAATTTATTAATGTTCAAAAATCTCTTGCTCTAGAAACTAAGAAAAAGGAATTATTGTCTTCTGAGCTATCTACTTGCCAAGATTATATTCTAGTCTTAGGAGTTTAAATTCTGATTTAAATGCTAAGCTAGAAAAAAGTAAATGTGGCTAGTTCTTCTGTGGAGCATGTGTCTATTTGTAATAGGTGTAAAGATTTTGATATTGATGCTTGCAATACACATGCCTCCACTATTTTTAAGTTGAACAATGATGTTGCTAATCTTAATGCTCAACTTAAAATTTGCAAGAGTGATTATGAAAAGCTAAAATTGCTAGGGATGCCTACACCATTGGTAGACACCCCTCAATTAAGGATGGACTTGGTTTCCAAAAGGGAACCAAGAACTTAACAAGCCAAAGGACCTTTAATCTCAACAAGGAGAAATGGAAGGCTCCTATGGCTAGTAGCTCTCATTCCTCACATGACAAAAAGAGTCATGGATATCTTTATGCTTATGTTAAGAATGTTTCTAGTGTTGCGCATCATGATAGGTGTTATAATCATGTTGTTTTACCTGTACGTCATGATGCTGCTTTTAATTCTCATGCCATGTTTGCATCCAGCTCTTCTTATGCTCATGGTAGGAATAGACCTAAGCGTCATGTTCACCATGTTGCTTCTCATGCGCCTAGGAATGCATCAAATGGACCAACCATGCTTTATCGAACTTATGATGCTTCATTTGTTCTTTTGTGTAAAAATGATAAAGTAGTGGCTAGAAATTTGGGGCCTAAGTGCAAGAGAGACAAAACTTGCAGTTGGGTTCCAAAGTCTTATGTGACTAACCTTGTAGGACCCAACAAGAGTTGGGTACCTAAAACCCAAGCTTAAATTACCTTGCAGGTTTATGCATCCGGGGGCACAAGCTGGATTATTGATAGTGGATGCACAAACCACATGACAGGGGAGAAGAAAATGTTCACCTCCTACGTCAAGAGCAAAGATTTTCAAGACATGATCATATTTGGAGATGGGAATCAAGGCAAGGTCAAAGGTTTGGGTAAAATAGCCATCACTACCGAGCATTCAATTTCTAATGTGTTTTTAGTAGAATCGCTTGGTTACAATTTTCTTTCTGTAAGTCAATTGTGTCATATGGGATACAGTTGTTTATTTACAAATATTGATGTATCTATCTTTAGAAGAAGTGATGGTTCATTAGCTTTTAAAGGTGTATTAGACGACAAGCTCTATTTAGTTGATTTTTTCTAAAGAGAATGCCGATCTAGATGCATGTTTAATGGCTAAGACTAATATAGGCTGGCTCTGGCACCACCGTCTAGCACATGTTGGGATGAAGAATCTTCATAAGCTTCTAAAGGGAGAACATGTGTTAGGACTAACCAATGTCTGTTTTGAGAAAGATAGACCTTGTGCAGCGTGCCAGGCAGGGAAGCAAGTGGGAACTACTCATCAAAGCAAGAACGTGATGACGACATCAAGACCATTGGAACTCCTCAACATGGATCTCTTTGGGCCCGTTGCTTATCTTAGCATCGGGGGAAGTAAGTATGGTCTTGTTACTGTTGATGACTTTTCCCGCTTCACTTGGGTGTTCTTTTTGCAGGATAAATCTGGAACCCAAGGTACTTTAAAGCGCTTACTAAGGAGAGCTCAAAATGAGTTTGAGTTAAAGGTGAAGAAAATCAGAAGCGATAATGGATTTGAATTCAAGAATCTTCAAGTGGAAGAGTATCTTGAGGAGAAAGACATCAAGAATGAGTTCTCTGCTCCCTACACACCACAATAAAATGGTGTAGTAGAGAGGAAGAATAGGACGCTCATCGACATGGCGAGAACAATGCTTGGTGAATACAAGACGCCTAAGCGGTTTTGGTCGGAAGTTGTAAATACAACTTGCCATGCCGAGCTCCCGACCGGTAACAAACCCATAGTTCTTAGTTTTGTGTATTTGTGAGCAAATTCTACATCTTGGTAAAGAAAGGTAGACATTCGAAATTTGCTCCCATAGTTGTAGGAGGGTTTTTACTAGGTTATGATTCAAATACAAAGGCGTATAGGGTCCTCAACAAATCATCAGGATTAGTTGAAATCTCTAGCGAAGTTGTATTTGATGAGACTAATGGCTCTCCAAGAGAGCAAGTTGATCTTGATGATGTAGATGAGGATGAAAGTTTCGACGGCCGCAATGCAAACTATGACAATAAGTGATGTGCGACCGCAGGAACAACAAGAACAAGATCAACCATCTTCCTCAACACTGGTGCATCCCCCAACTCAAGATGAGGAACATGTACCTCAATATGAAGGCATGGATCAAGGGGGAGCACATAGAGAAAAGAATAAGGAGGAAGAAGCACAACAAGCACCTCCAACTCAAGTCCGGGCAACCATTCAAAGGAAGCATCCAGTGGATCAGATTCTAGGTGACATCAGCAAGGGAGTAACTACTCGCTCACATTTAGCTAACTTTTGTTAGCACTACTTGTTTGTTTCTTCTATTGAGCCTTTCAGGGTAGAAGAAGCCTTGTAGGATCCGGACTGGGTGTTGGCCATGCAGAAAGAGCTCAATAACTTCAAGAGAAATGAAGTATGGAGCCTGGTGCCACGTTCGAAGCAAAACGTCGTGGGAACCAAGTTTGTGTTCCACAACAAGCAAGATGAACATGGTGTGGTGACAAGGAACAAGGCTCGACTTGTGGCAAAGGTTATGCCCAAGTCGCATGTTTGGATTTTGAGGAGACTTTTGCTCTTGTAGCTAGGCTCGAGTCAATACACATATTATTGGCCTATGCTACTCACCACTCATTTAGATTGTTTCAAATGGACGTGAAAAGCGCCTTCCTCAATGGACCAATCAAGGAGGAAGTATACGTGGAACAACCCCCTGGCTTCGAGGATGACAGATGTCCCGACCATATCTACATGCTCTCTAAGGCACTCTATGGACTTAAGCAAGCCACAAGAGCATGGTATGAATGCCTTAGAGATTTTCTTATTTCTAATGCTTTCAAGGTTGGAAAAGCTGGTCCTACTCTCTTTACTGAGAATTGTAAGTGGTGATTTGTTTGTATGCCAAATATATGTCGATGACATAATATTTGGTTCTACTAATCAAAAGTCTTGTGAGGAGTTTAGCAGGGTGATGATGCAGAAATTTGATATGTTTATGATAGGCGAGTTGAACTACTTCCTTGGATTCCAAGTGAAGCAACTCAAGGAAGGAACCTTCACTCCCAAATGAAGTACACTCAAGACTTACTCAAAAGGTTTGGGATGAAGGATGCAAAGCCCGTAAAGACACCGATGGGAACAAACGGACACTTGGACCTCAACAAAGAAGATAAGTCCGTTGATCAAAAGGCATACCGGTCTATGATATGTTCTTTATTTTATCTTTGTGCTAGTAGACCAGATATTATGCTTAGCATATGCATGTGTGCTAGATTTCAATCCGACCCTAAGGAATGTCATCTTGTGGCCGTGAAGCGAATTCTTAGATATTTAGTTTATATGCCTTGCTTCGGGATCTGATATCCAAAAGGTCTACCTTTGACTTAATCGGATATTCAGATTCCGACTATACCGGGTGCAAGGTTAATAGGAAGAGAACATCCGGGACATGTTAGTTTCTAGGAAGGTCCCTGGTGTCCTAGAGCTCTAAGAAGCAAACATTTGTTGCCCTATCTGTCGCTGAGTCTGAGTATGTTGTCGCTGGCTAGTGATGCGCACAACTACTTTGGATGAGGCAAATCCTCCGGGACTTTGGCTACAATATGAGCAAAGTCCCACTCCTATGTGATAATGAGAGTGCAATCCGTTTAGCGGATAATCCTGTTCAACACAACCGCATTAAGCACATAGACATCTGACATCACTTTTTGAGAGACCACCAGCAAAGGGGAGATATCGATATTTATCATATAGCACCAAAAATCAGCTAGCCGATATCTTCACCAAGCCTTTAGATGAGAAAATGTTTTGCAGGTTGCGTAGTGAGCTAAATGTCTTAGATTCACGGAACTTGGATTGATCTATAGCATACATGTGTTTATGCCTTTGATCATTTTACTTTAAGCATTACTATTTTTATTTGCTTATTTTTGGTGCTCAAGTTGTACAAGTCATCCCCGAACCTCACAAGTCCCTATGCACATGATGCACATGTTTAGGGGGAGGATGTACTACAACTTGATCCTTTGATACTAATGTGTTTGCTTGAGTACTTTTGATATAGTCTCAAAGATGGATTCAAAGGGAACATGTGGACTTGTACAAAGAATAGGCTTCCACTGCATTCATGTATCAATGTATCTTGTTCCAAGTCCCTCTCTGTGTTTTCTCATTGTCTTTTGATCTTATTTGACATTTTTGTGAGGCAATGGGGTTAAAGGGCCTAATAGTTCTTCTGTTTTGGTGCTTGATGCCAAAGGGGAGAAATTAAGGCCAAAGCAACTGGACTAGCCTACAACTTGTGAATTTCAAAATTTTAGTGTTAGAATTCTTTGTGTTTGATCAAAATCCTCTTATTGCAAAAACAGTTCTCTTGTGGGGGGAGAAATTCGATTATGGGGAAAGGGGGAGTTTTCGGTATTTGATCAAAACTACTCTTGAAAGATCCTTTGATTTGCCAAAACAAGTGTCTTTGACATAGAGATAGGAAAACGAATTTGTTTTGTGAAAATAAACCAAGCGATGACAAAAGTGATCCAAATATGCCAAATCCTATGTGAGATTAATTGGTCTTCAATTTGCACTCTTTAGCTCATCTTTGAAAATGTTGTTGCATTTTTAGTTGCTTTTAATGTGTTGGCATAAATCACCAAAAATGGGGAGATTGAAAGGGAAATGAGCCGTTGGGCCATTTCTATGAATGTTTTGGTGATTAGATGCCCGACAAATATTGTTTTGGTTGATATAAGCTGTGTCAAAGAGATGTAAATGAAAAAGCAAGGTATGATCCTAGCCTTAGTAAATTGTTTTTGGTACTAACATTATTCTACTAAGTGCTAGGAACCTTGTCAAATCGAGAGAAATCGGATTGGAGAAGTTTGGTTAAGTCCAGCCAAACTTGCACCAGCCTGCGGTGCACTGGACTGTCCTATGTGCACTGGACAGTGTCCGGTGCCCAGGCTGGCGCCCTGGTGAACTGGCCGCTATCGAGAGAAGCTGAGGACATCGTGACTATAATTCACAGGACTGTCCGGTGAGCCAGCCGCGCCAACTCCAACGGTCAGCCGCACAATCAGCGAGCGACACGTGGAGTTCACCAATGGTCACCAGGTCGCACCGGACTGTCCGGTGCGCCCATGGACAGAAGGCAACCAAAGACTTCCAAATGGAGTTCAAACGGCTCCCAGCTGCCATGGGGCTCTAAAAGGGACCGTTAGGCGCATGGAGCAGTACACCAAGCCTCCATTGAACATCCTAAGATGCCTAGACTCTGCAAACACACATTCGATTCATTGTGTTTGAGATTTGAGCACTTTTCTGAGTTGTGACTTTGTTGCGCTGTGTTGTGTGCTCGTCTATTGACTTGTGTGCGTGTTGTTGCTACTGAAAGTCGCCTAGAGGAGGGGTGAATAGGCAAATCTGAAATTTACAAACTTTAAGCACAACTACAAGCCAGGGTTAGCGTTAGAAATAAAGTCGAGTCCGAAAGAGAGGGTGAAAACAAATCAACCAAAGAAATAGAGCGGATGACATGGTGATTTGTTTTACCGAGGTTCGGTTCTTGCAAACCTACTCCCCGTTGAGGTGGTCACAAAGACCGGGTCTCATTCAACCCTTTCCCTCTCTCAAACGGTCACCTAGACCGAGTGAGCTTTTCTCCTCAATCAATTGAGTCACTTAGACCCTACAAGGACCACCACAACTTGATGTCTCTTGCTTTGATTACAAAGGTGTTGAGAACAAGAATGGGGAAGAAGAAAAGCGATCCAAGCGACAAGAACTCAAATGAACACAAATATCTCTCTCTCACTAGTCACTAATTATTTGGAGTGATCTTGGACTTGGGAGAGGATTTGATCTCTTGTTTGTGTCTTGGAGTGAAGTCTAGAGCTCTTGTATTGAATGCAATGACTGAAAACTTGGATGCCTTGAAGTGTGGTGGTTAGGAGGTATTTATAGCCCCAACCACCAAAATGGCCGTTGGGGAGGATGTCTGTCGATGGGCGCACCGGACACTGTCCGGTGCGCCAGCCACGTCACCCAACCATTAGGGTTCGACCGTTGGAGCACTGACAGCTTGGACCACCGGACAGTCCGGTGGTGCACCGGACAGGCACTGTTCACTGTCTGGTGCGCCTTCTGGCGCCTGCTCTGACTCTGCGCGCGCTGTCCGTGCACTGTTCATGTTCACTGTTCACTTTTGCAGACGACCGTTGGCGCAGTAGTCGTTGATCCGCATGGCACAACGGACAGTCCGGTGCAACACCGGACAGTCCGGTGAATTATAGCGGAGTGGCTCTCCAAAAACCTGAAGCTGAGCAGTTCAGAGTTGATCTCCCTGGTGCACCGAACACTGTCCGGTGGTGCACCGGACAGTCCGGTGCGCCAGACCAGGGAAGCCTTCGGTTTCTTTTGCTTCTTTCTTTTTGAACCCTATCTTGGACTTTTTATTGGTTTGTGTTTGAACCTTTGGCACCTGTAGAACTTATAATCTAGAGCAAACTAGTTAGTCCAATTATTTGTGTTGGGCAATTCAACCACCAAAATCATTTAGGAAAAGGTTTGAGCCTATTTCCCTTTCAATCTCCCCCTTTTTGGTGATTGATGCCAACACAACCAAGTGCTTTGAGAGCATATTGTAGACAATTCAAAGTGCTCAAACACCCAAGTGCTTAATAGAATCACTCGGTGATTAGCGTAGGTGCTTTGCGAAGTGCTTAGGTTAGTTAGACTGCATTAGCGCTTGCTCTAGGTGAATCCTAGTTAGTTGAGTGAGTTTAGACAAACCACACAACCCCTCGGCTCTTGCGCGGGCCGTTGTAATTGTACTGAGTGGGGCGAGAGTCTTGCGAGACCATGACAACCGCGTTTGTGCCACGACCGCCACCGTGTACCGGAGGGAACGAGGCCCGCGGCGTTTCGGCCGGAAGCTCGATAGTGGAGACGACGGGGAGCGTCCGAGAGGAGCCGGAAGCGGAGCACCACTTGTGCGTGGAGAAGGCCCGCGGCTCTCTACGGAGTTACTCGACCGAGGTGCTTGGCCCTCGCGTGGGCTTCCCTTTGCGTAGGGGTACCAACGAGGATTAGTCGGGACCTTGCGCGGTTCCGGATACCTCGGTAAAAATATCAGCGTCATGCACGAGAGTTTGCTTCTCTACTTTGCTCTTTAAGTTTCCGCATTTATATTAAGCATTCAAGTTTCAATCTTGTATTCATACTTATCTAGTGTAGATTGAAACTTAGCCTTTGCGGTAGAGATAGCAACACTTAGACAAAACCTAGTTTGCACATTCTAGTTTGATTATTTGCATAGGTTTTGCTCTAGGGATTTAATTGTGGCCTAGTTTAGTAAAAGTTTTAGAAGTCCTAATTCACCCCCCCCCTCTTAGGCGTCACCCGTTTCCTACAAGTGGTATCAAAGCCTGGTTTGGCTCATTTGAAACGCTTTAGCGTCACCGCTAAAAGAGCCGACACTTTTTAGAGGAAGGGATGGATACCCGTAGGCCACCACACTTCGACGGCACTAACTTCCCTTATTATAGTGCTAGAATGGCTTATTACCTAGAGGTCGTTGATCTAGGTGTTTGGAGAGTCACTCATGACGGGATGAAACCCCCCAAGAATCCCGAGAAACCCACTGCGAGTGAGGAAAAAGAAATTCATTTAAATGCTAGAGCCAAAAATTGTCTGTATGAATCTCTTAGCATGGATATTTTTAATCAAGTATTTACCTTGAAAACTGCTAATGAGATTTGACTAAAATTGCATGAGCTCCATGATGGCACATCAAATGTCCATGAGCAAAAACATTGCCTAGTCTTAAATGAGTATAATACTTTTGCTATGAGAGATGATGAGCTTGTTAGAGACATGTATTCTCGTTTAAATCTAATCATCAATGAGCTCAACTCTATTGGCATAAATAAGCTAGGTGATGCGGACATTGTGAGGAAGATTATCTCCCTGCTACCACAACGAAGATATGGGAGCATCATCACCATCCTTCACAACATGGAGGACTTGAGTAACATGATCCCGACCATTGTGATTGAGAAAATCGTGGCTTTTGAGATGTCGCGAAAAATGTGTCGGGGAGAGGAGCCAACTTCCTCAAGGCCATATGCTTTTGCATGCGATGAAAGGAAGGGCAAAAAGAAGGCTCCTACTCCAAGTTCCTCAAGTGAAGAAGAGGAAGAAGAAGAAAGTGATGATGATGATGATGAAGATAATCAACCATGCACATCATCCTCCGAGGACGAAGAAACAATCTGACGCGTCTGAAAGATAATGGGGATGATCCGCAGGATTAATCTAATGGATGTGCCCCTGCAGGTCGAAGATCTTCTCTTTAACATTGATAGGAAAAAGCAAAGAAAGAGAGGGTGCTTCGCATGTGGGGAGAAGGGCCACTTCAGGGACAACTGTCCAACTATGGTCGAACCCAAAAATGAGAGGAGCAAAGGCAAGGCGCTAACAAGTGTTAGAACTTGGGATGATTCTTCAAGTGAAGATGAACCTCCAAGGACGCGCAGCCACCGGTCCTCATCACGCTCATCACGGTCATCACACAAATGCCTTATGGCAAGAGTTAAAATGTACATTCCATCCTCTAGTGATGATAGTAGTAGTGATGATGATGGTGAGGGAAAGCCCTTCGTAGATGAACTTGCGGAAGTCGTTACATTTTTCCCGGATGTTTGCACTAAGCAAAAAGCTCAACTTAAAACTTTGAAAAATAAGCTGATTAGCTCCCAAAATGATTACAAAGGATTGCTAGAAAAATTTGAAACTTTTGCAAACCTAAATTGTGAGCTGTCAACTAAAATTGAGCTATTAGAGTCTAGTGCTCCATCCACTGCTATCGATGATGGCCTTATCAAAAGGAATTAAAAACTTAAGGCTAAGTTAGCTAGCTCCCAAGATACCATTGAAAATTTGCGAGAGAAAATGGAAATTCTTAGCATACACAATAATGAGCTAACTACTAAGCTAGAAAACATTGGTAGCACCCCAACAACATCTTTAGTTGAAATACCTAAAATTATTAAGAAAGATGCTTCTACTTCTTGCTTTGATTTAATTGATAATTCTAACCCCTGCAACCAAGTTATTGTTGAGAATATTGTTGTAGAAACATGTTTGGACGAGGTTGCAAAGGAAAATGAACAATTAAGGCAAGAAGTGGCTCGCCTTGGCAAGGCTTTGTATGACAAGAAAGGCAAAGCCAAACAAATCCGACCTCTACAGGATAACACCACTGCGGGAGTGAACAAGCCTATGGAGGGAGAAAGTGTGATTTGCAGGCTATGCCACATGGAAGGCCATAAGTCTTTCCATTGCAAGGCGATGACCGGGGATAAACAAAGGCAAAAACTCAAGCAAAAGCCATCAAGCAAAATCTCCAACACCTACATCAAAAAGGTGGACAAAAAGGCCGCTACACCATATTCGATCAAGAAGAAAAAGAATGGAAAGGTGATAGCAATCAAGGCCAACAAGCAAGCCAACAAAGGAAAGGGGGCCAAACGCATCTGGGTGCCAAAGGAAATAATTTCAACCATGAAAAGCACCAAGAAGGTTTGGATCCCGAAAGGGAAGTGAGTGGACCAAAGGTCATACGGGAAATTTGGTGACTTGGCAAAGTTGGGATGTATATCATGGGATACATCATATTGGATCAAGTTTAATTGCCAAGTGGGTTAGTGCAAATTTTGGACCCAAATTTCCCACCCATGACTAAGGTAACTAGATTTATTGCATTCCTTATTTTTAGATATGAGCATCTATCTTCTATGTATCTAGTTTTACCTTTCATGCCTAGTATTACATTTTGTACTTATTTTAGCTTAAATGCATGCATACTAGGAAAATCACATGGTAGGTCTGCTTGTTTTAAATTCATACACTTAAGCAAGCCTACATGATTTAAAATGTTCATTTGAGCACGGCACATAGCTCCTTTATCACTCCATAATAAATGATGCATCAATTGATATTACAAGTGGTAAAATACTCACATCCTACAATATGTATCATTTAATTTATATGTGCCAAAGTTCGGATTATAGATAATTTACCCCTCTTGATATCAAATCAAAGTGCATGTCTCCTGCAAGTATTCAAAACTTGTATGCACACCTTCAGGGGGAGGTTACTCTATAATCTAATACTTTGAGACTAACACCTTTTCAAGACTATTTCATGTTATAGTCTCATTGTAAGGAAAATGAAGGCCCCGGAGAAAGACAACAATCTTCCACTACAAAATCTCCAAGAACTCTCATGTCTCTCAAGCTCGCCATTGAATTTCAATCGGTATCTTTTGAGACTACACCTAGCAACATTTACATGTCTTCTCCAATATTTGATTAGACTATATTTTCATATCATATACTTCCATGTTGCTAAAAATGCATAAGTGGTTAACTCATATTCTGTTACCTATGCATAAGGGAAGTTAGTCTTTTCAAATCATGTTTTACACCTCTATTTCTCACATGCTTTTTCCTAAGTAGAAGATCTCTGTCAGGGGGAGTTTTTTCTTCGTCTCTAAAGGGGGAGAAAATTCTTTCTAAAGGAGAACACTCATTTAGGGGGAGTAATCATCTGAGGGCAATTTTTTACTTCCTACATGCCTTTAATGTCTTCCTTTTTGGTGGTTGATGCCAAAGGGGGGGAGTTTAGGGACCAAAGAAATGAAAACTATATCAAACACCAAACACCACCAATTTAAAATTTTACTGTTTTTTCAAGTGGTTTTGGTTATTTGGTCCAAGAATAGGAAGTAAGTGAATTATGGAGTTAGGGGGAGGCTTAAGTCCATAATATCACATTGTGGGGACATACATGCATCCTAGCAAGTAGATTGCATATTGTCATTCAAATAATTGTATTATTTGCTTGCTTTGGTTGTGTTGTCATCAATCACCAAAAAGGGGGAGATTGTAAGGAAAATGGACCCCGGGACATTTGGCTAATTGAGTTTTGGTGTTTGATGTTCAACACAATCCGTGAACTAATAAGTTTTCTAGTGTTTGTGTTTTGTAGTTCACAGGATGCAAGATTAACTTGGACTAAGGAATTGAGGAAAGCAACACCTCAAAAGAAGATATTAAAAGAGATCCAAGAAAAGTCCAAGTGTGTTGCCTGCGGACTGTCTGTGCGTGGAGCACCGGACTGTCCGGTGGCACACCGGACTGTCCGGTGCCCACACGCTGGACTATCCAGTGCACCAGGGAACAGCAGCCCAACGGCTAGTTCTAGGTGGCACCCGGAGAGAAGACCACCGGACTGTCCGGTGTGAGGATCGGACTGTCCGGTGTGGAAAGCTTGCGGCGCCAACGGTCACATGCTCTGACAGGGCAACGACTAGGCGCACCAGACAGGCTACAGTGCGCTGTCCGGTGCACCACTGGACTGTCCGGTGTGACACAGAAAACAACAGCTTTTCTCCAACGGCTCTATTTGTGTTGGGGGCTATAAATACACCCCCAACCGATCATTTCCAAGTGTGTGAGCCCAAGCAACATACCAAGGCATATTGTAGACATTTCCAAGTGCTCAAACACCCAAGTGCTTAATAGAATCACTCAGTGATTAGCGTAGGTGCTTTGTGAAGTGCTTAGGTTAGTTAGACCGCATTAGCGCTTGCTCTAGGTGAATCTTAGTTAGTTGAGTGAGTTTAGACAAACCACATAACCCCTCGACTCTTGTGCGGGCCGTTGTAATTGTACTTAGTGGGGCGAGAGTCTTGCGAGACCGTGACAACCGCGTTTGTGTCACGACCGCCACCGTGTACCGGAGGAAACGAGGCCCGCGGCGTTTCGGCCAGAAGCTCGATAGTGGAGACGGCGGGGAGTGTCCGAGAGGAGCCGGAAGTGGAGCACCACTTGTGCGTGGAGAAGGCCCGCGGCTCTCGACGGAGTTACTCGACCGAGGTGCTTGGTCCTCGCGTGGGCTTCCCTTTGCGTAGGGGCACCAACGAGGATTAGTCAGGACCTTGCGCGGTTCCGGATACCTCGGTAAAAATACCGGCGTCATCCACGAGAGTTTGCTTCTCTACTTTGCTCTTTAAGTTTCCGCATTTATATTAAGAATTTAAGTTTCAATCTTGTATTCATACTTATCTAGTGTAGATTGAAACTTAGCCTTTGCGGTAGAGATAGCAACACTTAGACAAAACCTAGTTTGCACATTCTAGTTTGATTATTTGCATAGGTTTTGCTCTAGGGATTTAATTGTGGCCTAGTTTAGTAAAAGTTTTAGAAGTCCTAATTCACCCCCCTCCCCTCTTAGGTGTCACCCGTTTCCTACATCACCACACCATGCTCATCTTGCTTGTTGTGGAAGACCCACTTGGTTCCTACAACATTTTGATTATGACGTGGAACAAGATGCCATACCTCATTCCTCGTGAAGTTGTTGAGTTCCTCTTGCATTGCCAACACCAAATCTGAATCTCTTAATGCGTCTTCCACCCTATATGGCTCAATAGAAGACACAAAAGAGTAATGTTCACAAAAATGAGCGACACGAGATCGAGTGGTTACCCCCTTATGAATATCGCCGAGGATGGAGTTCACAAGGTGATCTCTTTGTATCGCTTGGTGGACTCTTGGGTGTGGCGGTCTTGGACCTTGATAATCTTCCTTGTCTAGATCATTTTCATCTCCCCCTTGATCATTGTCCTCCTCTTGAGGTGGCTCATCTTCTTTATCCTCATTTTCATCATCTTGAGCTTGATCCTCATTTTGGGTTGGTGGAGATGCTTGCATGGAAGATGAAGGTTGATCTTGTGCTTGTGTGGGCTCTTCGGATTCCTTAGGACACACATCCCCAATAGACATGTTCCTTAGCGCGACGCATGGAGCCTCTTCATCATCTAGCTCATCAAGATCAACTTGCTCTACTTGAGAGCCATTAGTCTCATCAAACACAATGTCACAAGAAACCTCAACTAATCCAGTGGATTTGTTGAAGACTCTATATGCCCTTGTGTTTGAGTCATAGCCAAGTAAAAAGCCTTCTACAGCCTTAGGAGCAAATTTAGATTTTCTACCTCTTTTAACAAGAATAAAATATTTACTACCAAAGACTCTAAAATATGAAACCTTGGGCTTTTACCGGTTAGGAGTTCATATGCTGTCTTTTGAGGATTCGGTGAAGGTAGAGTCGGTTGATGGCGTAGCAAGCGGTGTTAATTACTTCCGCCCAAAACCGGTCTGAAGTCTTGTACTCATCAAGCATGGTCCTCGCCATGTCAAGTAGAGTGTTATTCTTCCTCTCCACTACACCATTTTGTTGAGGTGTGTAGGGAGAAGAGAACTCATGCTTGATGCCCTCCTCCTCAAGAAAGCCTTCAATTTGAGAGTTCTTGAACTCCGTCTCGTTTTCGCTTCTTATTTTCTTGATCCTTAATCCAAACTCGTCTTGAGCTCATCTCAAGAATCCCTTTAAGGTCTCTTGGGTTTGAGATTTTTCCTGCAAAAAGAACACCCAAGTGAAGCGAGAATAATCATCCAGAATAACTAGACAATACTTACTCCCGCCGATGCTTATGTAAGCTATCGGGTCGAATAGATCCATGTGGAGTAGCTCAAGTGGCCTGTCGGTCGTCATGATGTTCTTGTGTGGATGTTGAATACCAACTTGCTTCCCTGCTTGACATGCGCTACAAACCCTGTCTTTCTCAAAATGAACATTGGTTAGTCCCAAAATGTGTTCTCCCTTTAGAAGCTTGTGAAGATTCTTCATCCCAACATGGGCTAGTCGGCGATGCCAGAGCCAACCCATATTAGTCTTAACAATTAAGCAAGTATCGAGTTTAGCTATATTAAAATCAACTAAGTATAGCTGACCCTCTAATACTCCCTTAAATGCTATTGAATCATCACTTCTTCTAAAGACAGTAACACCTATATTCGTAAAAAGACAGTTGTAACCCATATTGCATAATTGAGAAACAGAAAGCAAATTGTAATCTAAAGAATCTACAAGAAAAACATTGGAAATAGAATGGTCAGGTGATATAGCAATTTTAACAAGTCCTTTGACCAAACCTTGATTTCCATCCTAGATGTGATAGCTCTTTGGGGATCTTGGTTTTTCTCGTAGGAGGAGAACATTATTTTCTTCCCAGTCATGTGGTTTGTGCACCCGCTATCAATGATCCAACTTGAGCCCCTGGATGCATAAACCTACAAAACAAGTTTAGGCCTTGTTCTTAGGTACCCAAACGGTCTTGGGTCCTTTGACATTAGAAACAAGCACCTTGGGTACCCAAACACAAGTCTTGGAGCCCTTGTGTTTGCCCCAAACAAATTTGGCAACTACTTTGCCTGATTTGTTAGTTAGCACATAAGAAGCATCAAAAGTCTTAAATGAAACATTGGGTTCATTTGATGCAATAGGAGATTTATTTTTAGGCAATTTAACAGGGTTGATTGCCTAGAGCTAGAAGCCTCATTTTATACATAAAAGCATGATGTGAAACATTATGAGGTTTCCTAGCATGAATTCTCCTAATTTTGTGCTCGGGATAACCAGCAGGATATAAAATATAGCCCTCGTTATCCTGAGCCATGGGAGCTTTACCCTTAACAAAATTAGACAATCTTTTAGGGGTATTAAGCTTGACATTGTCTCCCTGTTGGAAGCCAATGCCATTCTTAATCACAGGGCGTCTCCCATTATAGAGCATGCTTCTAGCAAATTTAAAATTTTAATTTTCTATCTAATGTTCATTAATTTTAGCACTTAGTTGAGCTATGTGATCATTTTGTTGTTTAATTAAAGCTAGGTGATCATGAATAGCATCAATATTAATATCTCTACTTCTAGTACAAATGGAAACATGGCTAACAGTAGATGTAGAGGGTTTGCAAGCATTTAATTCATCAATCTTAGCATGTAACATGGCATTCTCATTTCTAAGATTGGAAATAGAATCATTGCAAACATTTAAATTCTTAGCCTTGGCAATTAATTTGTCATTTTCAATCTTAAGGCTAGAAAGTGATTCATTCAACTTGTCAATTTTAGAAATCAAGCTAGCATTATCATTTTTGAGGTTGACAAGAGAATCATCACAAACATTCAACTTCTCAACCTTAGCAGTTAATTTAGCATTCTCATTTCTAAGGTTGGATATAGTATCATGGCAAATGCTAAGCTCACTAGTCAATTTTTCACATTTCTCTATTTCCTGAGCATAAGCATTTTTAACCTTAACATGCTTCTTGTTTTCCTTAATAAGGAAGTCCTCTTGGCTATCCAAGAGTTCATCCTTCTCATGAATAGCACCTATCAATTCATTTAATTTTTCTTTTTGTTGCATGTTTAGGTTGGCAAAAAGAGCAAGCAAACTATCTTCATCATCACTAGAGTTAACCTCATCACTAGACGTCGCATATTTAGTGGAGGCTCTAGATTTTACCTTCTTTTTGCCGTCCTTTGCCGTGAGGCACTTGTGGCCGACGTTGGGGAAGAGGAGGCCTTTGGTGACGGCGATGTTGGCGGTGTCCTCGTCGAAAGAGGAGTCGGTGGAGCTCTCATCGGAGTCCCATTCCCGACACACATGGGCATCACCGCCCTTCTTCTTGTAGTACTTCTTCTTTTCTTTCCTTCTTCCCTTCTTGTCGTCGCCCCTGTCACTATCACTTGATAATGGACATTTTGCAATAAAATGACCGGGCTTACCACACTTGTAGCAAACTTTCTTGGAGCAGGGCTTGTAATCCTTCCCCCTCCTTTGCTTGAGGATTTGGCGGAAGCTCTTGATGATGAGCGCCATTTCCTCGTTGTCGAGCTTGGAGGTGTCGATGGGGAGCCTACTTGATGTAGACTCTTCTTTCTTCTCCTTTGTCGCTTTGAATGCGACGGGTTGCACCTCTGGTGTGGAGGTGGCGCCTCGCTCAATGATTTGTTTGGAGCCTTTGATCATTAACTCAAAGCTCACAAACTTTCTTATAACCTCCTCGGGAGACATTAGCTTATATCTAGGATCACCACAAATTAATTGAACTTGTGTAGGATTAAGAAAAATGAGTGATCTTAGAATAACCTTGACCATTTCATGGTCATCCCATTTTGTGCTCCCGAGGTTGCGCACTTGATTCACCAAGGTCTGGAGCCGGTTGTACATGGCTTGTGGCTCCTCCCCTTGGTTGAGCATGAATCGACCGAGCTCCCCCTTGATTGTTTCCCGCTTGGTGATCTTGGTCACCTCATCTCCTTCGTGCGCGGTCTTGAGCACGTCCCAAATCTCTTTGGCACTTTCAACCCTTGCACTTTATTATACTCCTCTCGACTTAGAGAGGCAAGGAGTATAGTAGTGGCTTGGGAGTTGAAGTGCCGGATTTGGTCGACCTCCTCCGAATCATAGTCTTTGTCCCCTTCCTTCGGTACCTGCGCTCCATACTCAATAATATCCCATATGCTTTTCTGGAGTGAGGTTAGGTAATGCCTCATTTTATCACTCCATATAGAATAATATTCACCGTCAAAAACCGGTGGTTTGCCTAATGGGACAAAAAGTAATGGAGTGTGTTTGGAAATGCGAGGATAGCGGAGGGCCATCTTACTATACTTCTTGCGCTCATGGCGCTTATAAGTGGCGGATGCCGATTCGGAGTCGGAGGTGGAAGGTGACGAAGAGTCGGTCTCGTAGTAGATCACTTTCTTCATCTTCTTCTTCTTGTCACCTCTCCGTTGTGTCTTGATGGAGGAAGAGGATTCCTCCTTGTGCTTGTGACCGGACTCTCTCGAGTGGGTTCTCCCTGAGCTTGCGGACTTGTCGCCGCTGGTCCCGATCTCCCTCTTGGTGGATGCTCCCGACATCACTTCGAGTGGTTAGACTCTAATGAAGTACCGGGGTATGATACCAATTGAAAGTCACCTAGAGGGGGTGAATAGGCAAATCTGAAATTTACAAACTTTAAGCACAACTACAAGCCGGGGTTAGCGTTAGAAATAAAGTCGAGTCCGAAAGAGAGGGTGAAAACAAATCAACCAAAGAAATAGAGCGGATGACACAATGATTTGTTTTACCGAGGTTCGGTTCTTGCAAACCTACTCCCCGTTGAGGTGGTCACTGAAAGTCGCCTGGAGGGAGGGTGAATAGGCAAATCTGAAATTTATAAACTTTAAGCACAACTACAAGCCGGGGTTAGCGTTAAAAATATAATCGAGTCCGAAAGAGAGAGTGAAAACAAATCACAAGCGAATAAGAGCGGATGAAACGGTGATTTGTTTTACCGAGGTTCGGTTCTTGCAAACCTACTCCCCGTTGAGGTGGTCACAAAGACCGGGTCTCTTTCAACCCTTTCCCTCTCTCAAACGGTCACTTAGACCGAGTGAGCTTCTTTCCTTGATTTCCCGGGTCACTTAGACCCCGCAAGGACCACCACACAATTGGTGTCTCTTGCTTTGCTTACAAGGCTTTGAGAGTAAGAATGAGAGAAAGAAGAAAGCCAACCAAGCAACAAGAACAACAAAAGAACACAAGTCGATCTCCTCACAAGTCCAAAAAACTAGAGTTGAATTGTGGACTTTGATTTGATCGGAGGCTTTGATTTGTGTCTTGGAGTGTTGTGTATTGCTCTTGTATTGAATGAGGAGTAGTGAATGCTTGGGTTGCCTTGAAGAGTGGTGGTTGGGGCTATTTATAGCCCCAACCACCAAAATGGCCGTTGGGGAACTCTGTTGTCGAAGGGCGCACCGGACAGTCCGGTGCGCCAGCCACGTCACCCAACCGTTAGGGTTCGACCGTTGGAGCTTCTGACATGTGGGCCACCGGACAGGTCCTGTTCACTGTCCGGTGCACCATCTGGCACCTGCTCTAACTCTGCGCGTGCAGTCGGCACTGTTCACTATGCACTGTTCACTTTTGCAGTCGACCGTTGGCGCTGTAGCCATTACTTCGCTTGGCACACCGGACAGACCGGTGAATTATAGCGGAGGGCAATTCCAGAAACCCGAAGGTGGCAAGTTCGGAGTGATTCTCCCTGGTGCACCGGACACTGTCCGGTGGTGCACTAGACACTGTCTGGTGGCACACCGGACAGTCCGGTGCGCCAGACCAGGGCAGCCTTCGGTTGTCTTTTGCTCTTTTTATTTGAACCCTTTCTTGGACTTTTTATTGGTTTGTGTTGAACCTTTGGCACCTGTAGAACTTATAATCTAGAGCAAACTAGTTAGTCCAATTATTTGTGTTGGGCAATTCAACCACCAAAATCATTTAGGAAAAGGTGTAAGCCTATTTCCCTGTCAATCCCCCCTTTTTGGTGATTGATGCCAACACAAACCAAAGCAAATATATAAGTGCAAAATTGAACTAGTTTGCATAATGTAAGTGCAAAGGTTACTTGGAATTAAACCAATATACATTTCATAAGATATGCATGGATGCTTTCTTCATATTTAACATTTTGGACCACGTTTGCACCACTTGTTTTGTTTTTGCAAACTCTTTTGGAAACTCTTTTCAAACTCTTTTTGCAAATAGTCAAAGGTATATGAATAAGATTTTGAGAAGCATTTTCAAGATTTGAAATTTTCTCCCCCTGTTTCAAATGCTTTTCCTTTGACTAAACAAAACACCCCCTCAATGAAATTCTCCTCTTAGTGTTCAAGAGGGTTTTAGATATGAATTTTGAAAGAGGTCATACCAACTTGAGATTATATCAAAAATAAGATATCAATTGAAAAACTTCTTTAATACAAATTGAAAGAATACAAATTTTTTAAATTGGTGGTGGTGCGGTCATTTTGCTTTGGGCTAATACTTTCTCCCCCTTTGGCATGAATCGCCAAAAACGGATACTTGTGAGTGAAATATAAGCCCTTAATTACTTTCTCTCTCCCTTTGGCAAACAATATATGAGATTATACCAAATTGGAGAGCGAAGCGGAGTGTCGGCGAAGGATGAATAATTCGACGGAGTGGAGTGGAAGCCTTGTCTTTGCCGAAGACTCCATTTCCCTTTCAATCTATGACTTAGCAAGAAATACACTTGAAAAACATATTAGTCATAGCACATGAAAGAGATGATCAAAGGTATATAAATGAGCTATGTGTGCAAGGAATCAATCAAAGTTCCTAGAATCAAGAATGTTTAGCTCATGCCTAAGTTTGGTAAAAGTTTTCTCATCTAGTGGCTTGGTAAAGATATCGGCTAATTGTTCTTTGGTGCTAACATATGCAATCTCGATATCCCCCCGTTATTGGTGATCCCTCAAAAAGTGATACCGAATGGCTATGTGCTTAGTGCGGCTGTGCTCAACGGGGTTATCCGCCATGCGGATAGCACTCTCATTATCACATAGGAGAGGAACTTTGGTTAATTTTGTAACCATAGTCCCTAAGGGTTTGCCTCATCCAAAGTAATTGCGCGCAACAATGGCCTGCGGCAATGTACTCGGCTTCGGCGGTAGAAAGAGCTATAGAATTTTGTTTCTTAGAAGCCCAAGACACCAGAGATCTTCCCAAGAACTGGCAAGTCCCTGATGTGCTCTTTCTATCAATTTTACACCCTGCCCAATCAGCATCTGAATAACCAATTAAATCAAATGTGGATCCCTTGGGGTATCAAAGACCAAACTTAGGAGTATGAACTAAATATCTCAAGATTCGTTTTATGGCCCTAAGGTGAACTTGCTTAGGATCGACTTGGAATCTTGCACACATGCATACGGAAAGCATAATATCTGGTCGAGATGCACATAAATAGAGTAAAGATCCTATCATCGACCGGTATACCTTTTGATCTACGGATTTACCTCTCGTGTCGAGGTCGAGATGCCCATTAGTTCCCATGGGTGTCTTGATGGGCTTGGCATCCTTCATCCCAAACTTGGTGAGTATGTCTTGAATGTACTTCGTTTGGCTGAGGAAGGTGACCTCTTGGAGTTGCTTCACTTGAAATCCTAGAAAATACTTCAACTCCCCCATCATATGTCGGTTGTTTGGGTCCGACCGCGCACCTGGGGTTGCCCCTCAAGGTGCTTTTTGGAGTAGGATGGTGTTACCAACTGTAGCTCGATGGTTCATGCTAGATGCACGAGAAACAGTGGACAATTGTGTACAGGTTCGGGCCGCTTTGAGATGCGTAACACCCTACGTCCTGGCGTGAGTACTTTATGTGGTGGGTTACAAGGGGGCTCTCTAGTGTTGGGGACATAGAGAACCGGGTGGATGGCTAAGTAATGGGGTCGATCGTCTTGAAGGGGTGCCCCTTAGGCCTTATATACTCGACCGTGGGCATTACATGTGGATATGATAACAACGGGTGCCTAAGTAATAGTGAACTGACTGAGTCTATCTTCCTATAATTCAGCCGACCCATCCTTGCTCAGTTCCGATGTACGGGGCCCCTGCGCGGGGAGGTCGGGACACTGTTGCGATCACTGCTCAAATTCATCGGGCCGTCTGGGCCTGCGTCAATCCGGCCTTGTGTTGATCCGCTTTATTGGACGTTCCTCCCAGGCCCACGAAGGGGTGACCTCACGGATTATTGGGCCCACGGGCCCCTCGCGAGGTATCTTGTCCTTCTGGTGGACTTGGGGGATATCCGTCCCCACAAGCCCCCGATCTTTGGGTTGATTTTGAAATAACCGGCCCAAAGATCCTAGGTCCAGCTTGCAGTCTTTGATTTTAACAAGAAATGCCTTGGAAATAAGCCTGCCGGGTCACTACTTCTAAACTCTAAGTGATCCGGTAAAAACGATCTTTTACTGTCTTCTTTCGCTATTATTCCTCGAAATTTGGTGTTCTGTCTCAGGTTCATGCTTCAGAGGTCAACATTTTGCACTGTAGAACTTTGAAATTCATTGGGTACACCGAAGGTGCACCCAATGGGTGTAGCCCCCGAGCTTCGAGTGGATTTTTGCAGATAATCCACTCGAAGGTCTTCATTTCAAATCTTCTCAGAAATCACTTTTATCTTCCACTTGTGCTTTTTCAGAGGTCATCCTTGCCTTAGTTTTGTCGTATGCTTTAGAGGTCAGCATTTTGTCTTTCGGGGATGATTATTCATTGGGTGCACCACAGGTGCACCCAATGGGTGTAGCCCCCGAGCTTTGAGTGGATTTTTGAAAATAATCCACTCGAAGGTCTTTGTTTCCTGTTGTTTTTCAGAAATCATCCTTTTCTTTTGTCGAATGCCTTAGAGATCAGCATTATATCATGAACGTTGTGCTTTAGAGGTCAGCATACATTTTTGTCTTTGAAGCCGAGTACGCGATCTGTCCATATCTTGCTAGGTCTTGCAATTTATTTGATCTACGACTGATTGGACGTTCGACAGATGGCCTTTGGCTAGTCTTCATATCACTTCGTGCTTCAATGCTTCTGTCGATTAGACTTGTACCTCATCAGCTATATTTGGCTTTCCTTTGATACCTGTTGATATCTCCCTTCTGTCTTGAGGTATTCATTGCGTATACTGTATGGATGTGACTGCTTGGGAAAATCTATTGAAAATTCCTGGACGTCCCCCCCAATGGGTGTAGGCAAGGGACGGCTTGGTGCACTGAGCGTTTAGCAAACTGCTTCTGAGTAGTAACTTGATGTGACCGCGGGTGTAATCATGTCGCCCAAGCAGTTGACTGGAGTCCCAATGGGTGTCGTGTTACGTGGAACGGCGTCAGCCGCCTGACGTGTCTCCAGACGGTTTGAATTGCATATTGAATTTTTGTGACTATTCGGTGGTCGTGGTAGGAGGTAAGCGGTTGCCTTCTTCTTCTATAAATAGTGTTTTTGCTTCTCCGGCATTTTCACATCTCTTACTGCTGCTCGCTGTTTACTTTCTTCTCTTTCCTTCTACTCCACCATGGGCAAGAGCAAGAAGGGTGGTAGTTCTTCGCATCACTCCGGCGACAAGTGGAAGCGTGAGCCAACTCCCCCCTCGGAGGACTTCGGTGACTCGGAGTACTCGGAGGAGGAGTTCTCTTCTGAGTCAGAGGGCTCACCGGTCCATGCCTCTCCCCCGGCGTCGTCTGATGACTCAGACGACTCCCAGGGGATCGCCGCAGAGGTGTGGACCTACATCCGGTTCGTCGAGCGTGCCAGGATCGAGGGCTCAGATGAGTTGGAGTACTCCTCGGACGAGGAGAACTACGCGGACTCGTCTGAGGAGGGCGACAGCGGCGATGGCGGTGACGGCGACGACGATGGAGGCGATGGTGATGGCGGCGAAGGCGACGGCAAGGGCGGTGACGGCGGCGACAAAGGTGGCAGCGGCGACGGCGACAATGGCAGCAAGGGCAGCAGCAGGGGCAGCAACAAGGGCAGCAGCAAGGGCAGCAACAAGGCCAGTGGCTAGGCACCACTGGTTTTAAATGTTAGTATAGATTAGTAGTAGAAGTAGTATTAGTAAAATAATGTAGTAGTAGTTAGTAGTATAGTGTAGTGAAATATGATGTAGTAATGGGGAGGACATCAACTCATAATGAGTTGATTTGTAAGTTCGGTAGTGCTTCTCTTTTCTAATGAAGAATGATTTCGCCCAATTCTGTGTGCACCATTTTGCCTTCCTGTCAATCGTCGATCGTGTTAATGTTTACTGCAGATGTTGTTTCTGAATGTAATGCTTGAGTAGCGACTTAGAATCGTTGAGTCGTGCTTCAGACTGCCTTCTTCGCGATGTCAGCGCTTTAGTGGTAGCGGTCGAGTCCTTTGGAGTCACGTTGTCACTTTAGGAATGACAGCCGAGTGATTATTGGCGATGTCGGCGCTTTTAGAAGTGATAGCCGAGTGATAGCGGGCCACGTCTGTGTTTTAGAAATAATGACCGAGCGGTTACTAGTGATGTCGGCGTTTTAGAGGTAACAGCCGAATCCTTTGGATCCACGTCACTGCTTTAGGAATAACAGCCGAGTGACTGCTGGCGACGTCGGTGTTTTAGAAGTAACAGCCGAGTGATAATGAGCCACGTTGGCCGCTTTGGAAACAATGGCCGAGTGAAGTCTGGTAACGTCAGCGTTTTTAGAAATAACGGCTGAGTTAAATTGGGACGCGTCGGCCGTTTTGGAAATAACGGTCGAGTGATGACATGGCACGCCAGCGTTTTAGAAATAACAGTTGGGTGATGACTGGGCGCTTTTTAGAAATGGCGTCTGGCTTGGGAAAACCCCATATGTACTGCACTGTCGCATGCCTCTGCATTCTGTGCCCTAGTTTTGCTTTTCTGCATCCAGACCTTTTCTGCTCCCTTGCAATATTGCTTTCGCTCCGCTCGCCAGCAAGATTGAGATGGCGCCCAAGCGGAACGCTCAGAGTTCGTCTATCACAATCATTCCTCCTATCGATCCCAACAGTCAGTTGCCTTTCGCAGGTAACCACATGTCTGTTGTCTCTGAATCCGACCTTCTCCATCTCGTATCCATCAGAGTTCTTCCTCCGAAGGAACTCTGTTCTTGGCAGATCTGCCGTGGGGTCATTGTCCCGACAGAAGACACCCACGAATCCGTCATTTACATTCCTTTTCTCATCCGTGGCCTTGCTCTTCCCATTTCTCCTTTCTTCCGCGGTCTCCTTGATTTCTATCGCTTGAATCTGACCCATCTGAATCCCAATTCCATTCTGCAAGTTTCCGTTTTTGTTCATTTGTGCGAAGCTTTCCTTGGTATTCTGCCACACTTTGGCCTATGGAAGTATTTGTACCACTGTCGGTCTGGGATGGCCGGAGGGCAGTACCAGCTTGTGGGGGGCGAGAGTTTGGAGATGCGCCGTGGGAGGAAGACCGACTACCTCGACATCCCACTCAAGGACAGCATCAAAGGATGGCGCCTGGAATGGTTTATTGTGGAGAATCACGGGAATTCCCTCCCCCCACGGTCAGGGAGACAACCAGATGTTCGCACTCCGAGTTGGACTGAATCCCCCACAGATCTGGAGGTGGCTGAGGCAGGGGCTCTGCTTGCTGAGGTTGGATTATTGAAAGAGAGGGGTCTGGCTGCAGAAGCTGTGGTCGCCGATTTCATTTTCAAGAACATTCAGCCACTAAAAGACAGAGCATACCCGGCTTATCTGTATCGAGGCCTCGCTGATTCAACCCGGGTTACCAACAGAAGGATTCCTGCTGTGGATTTGGTGAGCCGGCTCGAGATGATACTCAGAGGCAAGGTGTCGAACATCGGCGCTCCTGTTGCATACTCAGCCTGGAATCTGCCTCCTTCCAAGGCCTTTACCAGTTTTGTGTCAAATCCTCCTGCTGGTGTTAGCGGTTTGGGCCTTAGAGTGCGACCATCTCCCGAAGAGGTTAATGCTTTGGTTGCCTCACTTGGCGAAATCCCTGACAACGAGAGGCAGGTTCATTTTGAGGTACCTTTGAATCCAAGTGATGCAGAGATAAGTGCCATGCTGGATATGTTGGCTGAAGATTCCTCTGATGCAGCCCCTGCTGAAACGCTGGCTGTAGCACCCATCCCAGAGGCTGGCAAAGCTTTGGATATTCAGAGGTCTGATAGTGTTCGCCCGAAGCGTCCTCGCTGAGCCAATCAACCAACTTCTCCTGCTGAGGGGAAGAAAAAGAAAAAGAGATGTATTCATCGAGTGTCATGCTTGGATCAGGATGCCGGTCCATCTGCTCCTGCTGCTGAGGAAGTGTCAGTGCTACTTTTTGCTGAAGCTGATCCCAATGGGTGTGACCCGACTGATGCTGATCCCAATGGGTGTGACCTTGATGATGCTGAACCTAATGGGTGTAATCTGGCCACAGCTAATCCCAATGGGTGTACCATCCGCATTATTGATGAAGATGAGGAAGAGGATAATGAAGTCCCTCTAATTCGGAAGAACAGTCAGCGCTACATAGCCAGCGGGGAAAGTAGTGGTGTTCCTTCTCCAGCTTTGTCTGCTCTCGTTGGTCTGCAAGAATTGTCTCTCGCAAATTTTGATCAGACTCTCGAAGATATGGTCCCAGAGGATTTGTTGTCGGAGCCGGTAGATGGTGGGATGATGGATATTTGTGTTGATGTGCCTGATGCCGGGTTGGAGTTATCCCGAGCGCCGTCCCGTGCCTCATCGACCTTGGAGCGCGGTCTTAAGGGTCAGGAGGCTGGTCTGGATTGTTCTGCTCCCATGGAAGTGGGTGAAGGTCCTTCAGCCTTAGAGGTGGTTGTTAGAGAGAGCTCGGCCCTCAAGGATGGCGCTAGCGCTTACCCCCGAGGGTGTCGCCGGGGATGATCTGGCTCGGATGGGTAGCGCGAGCTATGACCCAGCCCCCGAGGGTGTCCCAGTTGGTTCTCCCTCTCACACTTCCATGGATGTTCACGTAGGGTCTTCTCCTCCGCATTCTGGTTGCATGGCAGCAGCTCAAGCTTTGGGTCAGGAAGTCGCCTTAGAGGCCGGCGCTCCTGATGATAGAGTTTTGATTTCTGCTGATGATATTGACTTGGTCCCCACTGATGCATTGCGGGTTGCTCCGGTTGTTGATCCTTCGTCGAGCCATCAATTGATTTCCCACGACTTGGGAGTTCCTTCGTTTTTCTCCAACCTCCAGGTAATTTGGTTTTTCCTGATCTGGTTGTACCCCGGGTGTGATATTGTTCTTACACTCATTTGTTTTTATCGTCAGGCATTGGTTGATGAAATGGTTGGTCAGCTGAAGTCGCAGGGTGCTTCTGTCCCGGAAAGAGCTTTGTCTCTGACGCATTGGAATTCAGTGCTGCTTCAGCGGCGGGTATCTGATTTGGACATGGCAAATGCTGGTTAGTGCCCTTTGTTTCTTTTTTGGCTACTTGACCAATCTGCTTTTTAGCTGAACACCCTTGCTTGACTGTTTCTTGATAGATATGGCCCGGCGGTATTCTGATCTTGAAGAAAAATATTCTCAAGGTCAGACTGAATTGGCCCGGGTTTCTGCTTCTCTGAATGTTGCCAACACGCTAAACTCCACTCTCCATGCTCAGCTCGACTCTGAAAAGGTGACCAATGAATTAAGCTTTACTTGGCTTTATCTGCTGTGTTCTTAGTGCTTGCTTGACGTTGGAGAAACTAATTCTTGTCTGCAGGAGGAAAAACGTGCCCTTGCCACTTCTCGCGACAACCTTGACAAGTTATACCGCGACGCCAGCAACTCGTTGACCATCTTGGAGAGGAGCCATCGTTTCACCATGGAAGACTTGGATAACCATCGTTATAAGCTGCAAGAGTCCCTGGATGATATGATTCGCCTTAGGCAATTGGAGTCGAGCAAGGATACTATCATCAAGGATCTGCGCGCCTCCAAGAGGTCAGTCGTCCAGGAGCTAGAAACTGCTCGGTTGGCTGTCAAGGCTGCTGAAGAAACTTATGCTACTCTGAGGGCCCACCGCGACAAAACTATGGACAAAGCCATTCGCGTGGGGCGGATCTTGATGAGGAGACCCGGCGTGGTTGTTCCTGATGACATAGTGGCTGACGTGAATGCCGCTCCAGATTCTTCGAGTCGCCTGTTGGGGGCCTTTGGCTTACGAAGATCCTCAAAAATAGGATTTAACAGTATTTCTGGAGTATAATGTGTGAACAGGTATCTTCGGACTCGAGTCGGTATCACAGCAGGAGAAGACCAAAATCATACGAAGGTTGATACAGCGCCGAAGATGTGAGCGGGAAAGCTTCGGCGTGGTAGCAGAAAATGAAACCGACTTAAGGATGAAAAGGCCATTCAGACCTCGGTGGATTACTATAGAATTGTTATCAAATGTAAAGGGCATGAATGTAATTTTGTATGGGCTGTGTCCCGTGCCTATAAATAGGTGAACAGTACCCCCGTACTGTTCACGCTGATTTGGCATTCGCTTTTGCGTCACATCTGTACTTTCATCTCTTTCCAAGCTGAAGGTACATTTGTAATTCAATGTTATTTCTGTTTCTCCATAATAATAATGCAAAAATAAATTAATAATACATGTATGATTATCTATGTTGTCCTTCATATTCTTTATGATTCCTTCTCCGCTATTATATGTTGTGATTATGAAGGTACATCCTTCATAACCTTCGTCCGGAAATCATTATATCCTAAGGGAAATAATGCTTCGAAGGACGAAGGACTTTATCGGTTAACATTTTCTGTGTTGCCTTGTTCTTAACTCATAGCATTTGAGAACAAGTCCCCAACATTGGCGCCCACCTCCGGTGAACTCACTTCCACTCTTTGAGTTTTTGAACATCTTCGGCGATCATAAACCTTCGCTATGGCGCCGAAGAAAGCTTCAGCAACTGGGGCTGCAGCTCTGCAGCCGCTGGACCATAATCAGGAGACAGTCTCTCTTCGGGAGGCCCGAAGCCAGAAGAGGAAGGTTGTTAGCCCGACACCACCAGAGGATGAGATAGATCAAGAAATCAGAGATATGGAGATGCTTCATCAACAGGTGCAGAGGAAGAAAGAAAAGATGGCTAGGCTAGCTGAACTGCAAAGGCAGATAGACGAATCCTCTGAAGAAGTTCGTCATCTTACTCAGGATGAGCAACATCGAAGGCCTCAGCACCAAGACCTTCATCAGGAGGGTTTCCCCAACGAAGATGACTGGTATGACAATTCCCATCATGGGAATTTTGTTTTTGATGATGCTTCTCCTCTGTCCGCTGAGCTGCAGGCTACACCTTGGCCTCCATCCTACAAGCCGCCTCAGCTTCCCATATTCGATGGCCACTCAGACCCGAAGCAGTTTTTGATGAGCTACGAAGCAACAGTATCTTTGTATGGTGGCAATGCTGCAGTCATGGCCAAATCTTTTGTTATGGCTGTCAGGAGTGTTGCTCAAACCTGGTATTCCTCTCTTCGACCAGGAACGGTCACTTCATGGCAGAAGCTGAAGGACTTGTTGTTAACCAGCTTCCAAGGGTTTCAGACGAAGCCGGTCACTGCTCAAGCTCTATTCCAGTGCACCCAGGATCACGAAGAATACCTTCAGGCGTACGTCCGGAGGTTCTTGCGTTTGAGGGCACAGGCACCAACAGTGCCAAACGAAATTGTCATCGAGGCCATGATCAAGGGGCTTCGGCCAGGACCTTCAGCTCAGTACTTTGCTAGGAAGCCTCCTCAAACTTTGGAGAAGCTGCTCCAGAAGATGGACGAGTATATTCGGGCCGATAATGATTTTCGTCAAAGAAGGGAGGAGGCTTTCAGGTTTTCTGAAATGACCAGGGGCTTCGGAGGGAGGTTCTATCCAAGGCACGTTAGGTCAATTCACAACTCTACCCAAAGTGATGATAGGGGGAGCCAGCAGCAAAGACCACAGTGCTCCTCACAGGCTTCGGGGCAACAGCAAGGCTCTTTCCGACCACCAGCTCCAAGAGGCAGAGGCGCCAGGGGCTTCGGCGGAAGATTTGGAGATCAACCAAGAAGAATCTTTTGCTTGTTTTGTGGTGAGAACAAAGGCCATACCACCAGGATGTGCCATGTTACCATCCAGAAGCAAAAGGAAATAGCCGAAGCTGCAGCACAACAAACTCAGCCGAAGCAGGTCATGCACACTGCTTCGTATCATTCGCCTTACATCCCAGAGTATGTAGGCAATCACCCTGCAGTTTCTGTTGCTTCGGCGAGTCAACCTCAAGCTTCCTGGCAACAGCCTCCGCCTCCACCACCGCTGCAACAAGGCCAGTAGCCAGAAGGGAGCCAATATGCTCCACACCAAAGGGACTTCAGAGAACAGTCCGAAGCTCGCACAGTCAACAGCACTGTGCCAGAGTCAAAGCACATCTATTGACAAATATCCTACCTTAATAGCAGTCTTTTTCATTCAGTTTTATTTTCTGTGTAATAAAGGACATTGTTTAGATTTCATGTAAATAGTTTCGTTGTTCGCCACAAGGAAAATATATTTTCTTCACAGGCTTAAGTTGTTGAAGCTTAAAGATTTGTGATAACAAAGAAGACCTTCGAATTATCAAAAATTCTTCGAAACAACAAAAAGTCGTTCTAAGGAACGCAGAGTAAGTTTGCCGAAGTCACAAAAAGCCGTTCCAAAGGGAGCGCAGTGTAAGTTTTCTGCTCCAAAGTCGTTCCAAAGGGAATGCAGAGCATACAGCGAAAAGTCAACGCTGCTACTGCCTAAGTAAAAGGCGAAGCGCGAAAAGTCAACGCGAATACCGCTGAAAGTAAAAGGCGAAGAAGCTCCTAAGGGAGGCTTACAGCAGAAAATAAACGCTGATTCCGCTGAAGTAAAAGGCGAAGAAGCTCCTAAGGGAGGCTTATAGCAAAAAGTCAACTCTGATTCAAAAAGATTATGTATTTTATCGCAGGGATGTATGTGTGTCTTCGGAATAAATATCATCTTGCATAGCATAACATCATCATACCATTTCGCATACCATAAGCATCATACATCATGCTGCATATGGCACAAGAAGGGGGCACAATATCGAACTCCAGAAGAATGTTTTGAAAAAGGAGAAAATCATACTAAGTTGTAAGGAGATACACTATTGATCTTCGGAAGTGTAGCTTCGGAAAATATCTTCACGAAGCTTGGATATTATTCATCAAAACACTACGGGTATTGTTGCGATAAATAAAAAGTCTTCTTCACGAAGCATGAAAAGAAGAGAAGGTGTTTTTTCGTCAAAGACTCAAAAACAGTACGTATGTAAAATTTCATGCATCGTAAAGAGTTGAACAATAGAAACAGATATATTATATTCAGGGTTACAAGATATTACACATGTTACATTTCAGAAGTTTCTACAATAATACTTAATCTTCTCTCAGAACAACTTCCGCAGCTTCGTTCAGGAGCCGATTAACAACTTCATCCATGATGGCTTCAGCCATCTTTTTAATTTCGTCATCTCCTTTCGGGTGAGGGCCCGGAGACGCTGTAGTAGGATCTGAAGGAGGACAGGATACGGCTACATTGCTATTACAAATTGCGAGCGGAGTTTAAAACCAAAAATTACAACACAATAAAAACCATCAGTTAAATACATATTTGCCCTTCGGGCTCTGCGCTTTTTTCAGCAGCCTCAGCTACTTCTCTAGCATCATGAATGCCCTTCTCGCTTTTCTGGATAATTTCTCGAGCCATTTCCCGACCACCATTATCCCAGACATCGGTGAAAAAATTTCCACCAACCATGCTAGCTTCGGCTGAAGGATCTCTCGTATCTTCGAAGGACAAAGTAGCTTCGGATTGCGCTAAAATTTTTACATGTTCGCAGCCCTTTTTCTCCAAAATGGTGGCAATTCCCCTGGCACCCGAGAAAGCACATATGTCTCCGCGGCTATTTAAAATCTCCTCGAAGACCTCAGCCTCGTGATTAATCCATTCGATGGGACCTTCGGGGTTGCCTCTTGTAAAGTTTTCTTCGCTCGAGAATGCGTCGACGCTGGCGAAGCTAGCTTTTAACTTCTTAACACACTCTATAGATTTGTTATAGCATCTTTTCTTGGACGAACGAAGCTCTTCGACAGTTCCCTCTAAATGATTTTCCCATTGGTCGCTGAGTTCTCGCTTCGTTTCTTCAAGTATGCGTTCCTCCTTGGCTCTGGCCAGTTGTTTCCGAAGATCTTCAATTTCGTGCTTCTGAGCCTCAGCTTGACCTTTAAAAATAGCTTCGTCTTCCTTTATTCTATTTATCAATGAATGTAATATTTTATCTTTTTCGAGACCTTCGTTCCTCAGTTCAATTACTTCGGAACGAAGGTTGCTCAGGGCTATAGCGCACCCTTCATCTTCAGCATCTTTTTGGGCCCTGAGGGCATTGCTAAGTATCAGGCCCTGCAAAGAAAAATGTGTGTGCGTCAATAGACTTAAGCAAACGTAAATTTTAGTCTCAACAAAAATTGCAAAGATCCCATTTGTTGCACCTTTAAGCTATTATATGCCAGGCTGTCGGCCAGATCGTTTTTCGATAGCACCGAGAGCCCGTCTTCTAGTGTTGGGAATCCGAAGCTCTTGCTCATCTCCCGACAGACAGAAATCTCCTTGCTGTCAGGGAGACAATACAAAAAGTCTTCTTCTCCACTGCCATTGAATATTAACGCCCCCTTTGGATACTTCAGTTTTTGGGCGTAAAGCTGGGCCTCTTGCTTTTCTTTTTCTGATAATTGTTTCCCCGAAGCATGACGAACTATATAATCAAGGACTTTGGGGGATGCTTCGGGGGCAATAACACCGATTTCTTCAACAAGAGTTGGCTCTGTTATTTTTTCTTCCTCGGTTTCCAAGGATTTTATCTTCGTGGGCTCTGAGGACACAGCTTCGGCTTCAGTTTCTTGCTCTGGAGCCTTAGTATCAGAAATTTCAGTTTTCGCTTCGGGAATGGCAACAGTCTTCTTCGGAGGTGTGCTTGAGGATTTAATTGTTTCCAGAACATCTAGCACATTGACCATTCTCTTTCTTTTCGGAGTCACTGCTGGCACCTTTTGATTTTTTACTGTCTCAACATTTGCTGCAGGACTCAAAACTTCTGATGTTTTTGATCCCTCAGTTGGTCCTTTTACCTCTTCCATTTTTTCTGTGAATGGCGCTTCGGCCATCTCTTTGGTTTCTGGTAACAAAATCTTCGGTTCTTCCAATTCTATCCTTGTTGGCGCTTCAGCCATTTCTGCGACTTCTGGCAGCAAGGTTGGCTTGGTTGGCTTTTCAGCTTCGCTGGCCGAAGAAGTTTCTCCGGTGAACTCAGGCACCGAAGCTAGTTCAATATAGCGTGGCCGATGTGTGAGGACCTTTATCCTTTTTCTTTTTGGTTCTGGCTCGCTAGGAGCAGTTGCAGCTTCTTCTTTCGCAGAGGTTGTGCTTTTTCTTTTCTGCCCTCGAATGGGATAACGATAGTCAGGGTAGACAAACCCGATTGCGTCAAACACCCGGTTCAATCTTTTCTTTTTTCGTCCTCCGAAGGCTGCTGACAATGCAGTATCTTCAGCCTTCGAATAAACCCCAAGTAGCTCATCACTTAAATTTTCAATGCTCTTTAGCCAGTCATCATCTGGCTCAACGAATTTATCTCCAAACTTGAAAGTATACTTCAGCCTGATAAGGCCACCTTTGTCAGCCTCCTTTATAGTCTCTTGTGGCATTTCCCATTTTTCCGCAAGCGGCCATACTCTGAAGGCAATATGCTCTTGGACCAAATCTCTCGTTCCAATAAAAGAGCAAATAACTCCGAAGGCTCTCTGGCATTCTTCGGCAGCTTCATTCATTTCAACCTTCGGCCTCCGCAGGCCGAAGCTTTGCCAAATAGGGCGCATAATTATACCTTTGATATCTTCTCGTGCTTTCAGGTCATTCTTAACATAAAACCATTCTGTCATCCAGTCGCCGGGCCATCTCTTCCGAAAGGTTGGCACGGGGCAGCTTGACCCAGACCGAGAAACGAAATTGTAACAGCCAAAATTATTATGATACTGTTCCTTACCCCAAGGTTTTGTCTCGTATGATAATTCGTGTATGTTACAGAAGCTTTTCGCATCAGGTTCCAGACCTTGGCTTCTCACGGCTCACACGAAGATATTCAGCCTTATGATTGCTTCGGGGGTAAGTTGGTGAAGATAGACTTCGAATATTTTCAGCACCTCTACGACAAAGTTGCTCAGGGGGAACCATAGTCCAGCTTTCAAAAAGCTTCGGTACACTACGACTTCATTTTCTTCAGGGTTTGGACAAGTCTTTTCTCCTTCGTCGGCCCTCACAACGAACAAGTCCCGGAAATACCTTCCTCTCATGTTGACAAGATGATTTTCTTTGATAGTTGATTTGCCGAAAACCGCATGGCTTGGTCGCCAAGGGCGATCTTCGGAGTCTTCACCACCACTGTCCACATCATAACTGTCGCTGTCACCAGTATCTTCAGACAAACCTTCTAAAATCTCTTTGGTGATTTTTTCTGTATTAGTCTTCGACATTGCTATGAGAAACCCCAGATTCTTCTCTTCATCGAGACTCAGCTTCATCTCAGTAGTAGCCTTCTTATCTTCAGACATCTTCGGAAACACTAAAAAACTGTTTTCAATGCCGAAGCTTCAAAACTTAAAAGCTAAGCAAACCTTGGTGCGCAAGAGCTAAAAATTGAGTGAGCGGGAGCGGATGGCAAGAGAGCGTGCCAAATGAGCTTGCGGTATGATCTTATTTATACGCCCAGTGCGTTGAAAATTGAAAAACCCCGCCTGTCAGTGAATGTTGCTATTCTAGCAAAGGGAAGGTGTTTTTTCGGACCTTCGGCTTATAGCCTTCGTCCATGTCGCAATCTAAATTTATTATTTTTAACAAATTAATATTGCGAGGGGCTACTGTTGGGGGCCTTCGGCTTACGAAGGTCCTCAAAAACAGGATTTAACAGTATTTCTGGAGTATAATGTGTGAACAGGTATCTTCGGACTCGAGTCGGTATCACAGCAGGAGAAGACCAAAATCATACGAAGGTTGATACAGCGCCGAAGATGTGAGCGGGAAAGCTTCGGCGTGGTAGCAGAAAATGAAACCGACTTAAGGATGAAAAGGCCATTCAGACCTCGGTGGATTACTATAGAATTGTTATCAAATGTAAAGGGCATGAATGTAATTTTGTATGGGCTGTGTCCCGTGCCTATAAATAGGTGAACAGTACCCCCGTACTGTTCACGCTGATTTGGCATTCGCTTTTGCGTCACATCTGTACTTTCATCTCTTTCCAAGCTGAAGGTACATTTGTAATTCAATGTTATTTCTGTTTCTCCATAATAATAATGCAAAAATAAATTAATAATACATGTATGATTATCTATGTTGTCCTTCATATTCTTTATGATTCCTTCTCCGCTATTATATGCTGTGATTATGAAGGTACATCCTTCATAACCTTCGTCCGGAAATCATTATATCCTAAGGGAAATAATGCTTCGAAGGACGAAGGACTTTATCGGTTAACATTTTCTGTGTTGCCTTGTTCTTAACTCATAGCATTTGAGAACAAGTCCCCAACATCGCCCTTCTTCGTCGCTCGCTCCTGAGAAGAACGTTACCAAATAGAAACACTGACTGTTTTGTATACGTGGTTAGTGTGTTCGGATATTTCGTTAGAAAACATTTTTCAGTACAGAATGCCGTTATTGTTTTTCTGTTGTTAGAATACAACAATATCTATAATCGTACAAGTAAATATAGTATAATGGTTTTGAAATTTCTTCGTATTTCGCGGGGCATAGAGGTCGCCCTAAGATGAGTAATTGCAAACGTGCTCATGTTGGATTAAGTAGACGCGAGTGTACCGTGCCGATTTAAGTCATTACCGACTTAAACCGATGGCTCCGTTAGTAGGGTATAGTGGTCACCCCGAGTTAAGTAAACGTGAGCATGTCGCACCGCCTTAAGCCATTGCCGACTTAAGTTGGTTGCTCCATTAGTAGGGTATAGTGGTCACCCCGAGTTAAGTAAGCGTGAGCATGTCGCACCATCTTAAGTCATTACCGACTTAAGTCGATTGCTTCGTTAGTAGGGTATAGTGGTCACCCCGAGTAAGCGTGAGCATGTCGCACCGCCTTAAGCCACTGCCGACTTAAGCCGATTGCTCCGTTAGTAGGGTATAGTGGTCACCCCGAGTTAAGTAAGCGTGAGCATGTCGCACCGTCTTAAGTCATTGCCGACTTAAGCCGATTGCTCCGTTCGTAGGGTATAGTGGTCACCCTGAGTTAAGTAAGCGTGAGCATGTCGCACCGCCTTAAGCCGTTGCCGACTTAAGTCGATTGCTCCGTCAGTAGGGTATAGTGGTCACCCTGAGTTAAGTAAGCATGCAGGTTGACAGTGAACAATTTGAGTGCCTTTGAAGTCTTTTTATTGATGATATATTTCCCAGTTTACAGAATACATTGTCGTCTCAATAGCTTTTGAGATATAGCTAGGGGTAAAACTTCCTGAGATGTTCTATGTTCTATGAGTTCCCAATTTCCGTGCCGTCCATTTGAGTGAGACGATATGATCCAGGCCGAGTGACTTCTGCTACTATGAATGGTCCTTCCCATAGTGGTGACAGTTTGTGCTGCCCTTCCCCCGTAAGAATTCGCCGGAGGACGAGGTCTCCCACTGCGAAGGATCGATGTCGTATGGCCTTGTCGTGATAGCGCCTCAGAGTTTGCTGATACCGTGCTGACTGAATCACCGTGTTCAATCGTTCTTCTTCTAGTATATCAATATCCTCCAGTCTGGTGGCCTCAACTTCTGCTATGTTTTCAAAGATCAACCTCGGTGCCCCAAATTTGAGATCAGCAGGTAGCACTGCCTCCGAACCGTAGACCATGAAGAAAGGAGTATTTCCATGCAGATCTCGGCTAGGTTGAGTTCTCAGGCTCCAAACAACATAAGGCAACTCTCTAATCCACTTTCCTGCGAACTTCTCACTCTTGTCAAAAACTTTCTTTCTGAGCGCTTCTAATATCATCCCGTTGGCTCTTTCTACCTGCCCGTTGGCTCTTGGGTGCGCCACTGAGGCATATTTGATCTGAATGTTTTTTTGTTCGCAGAAATCAAAAAACTCTGAGCTTGTGAAATTGGATCCCAGGTCAGTTATGATGCTATTCGGTATTCCAAACCTGAATATTATGTCTTGTATGAATTCCACCACCTTAGCTGAGGTTAGAGAAGCAATAGGCTTGAACTCTATCCATTTAGTGAATTTGTCAATAGCAACCAGTACATGAGTGTATCCTCCTTGAGCTTTCTTGAAGGGTCCAATCATATCCAGTCCCCAGCATGCGAACGGCCAGGTTATAGGTATGGTTTGCAGTTGCTGTGCTGGTAGATGCTGTTGTTTCGATAAGTACTGGCAGGCTTCGCACCTCTGGACTAACTCGGCTGCGTCACTCTTTGTTGTTGGCCAGTAGAAACCCGACCTGAAAACCTTCCCAACTAGGGTTCTAGATGCTGCGTGTATCCCACATTTGTCCACCATGGGCCTCTTCTAGCAACTGCTTCCCTGTATCTTAGAGAATGCATTTCATGAGGACTCCTGACGCGCCCCTTCAGTATAGTGTTTCCCCAATGAGGGTATAATGAGCTGACTGCCTTGCGATGCGTTCTGCTGCATTTTTGTCATCTGGTTCCTCCTCATTTTTTATGTACTTGATGATCGGCTCCCTCCAGTCATCAGAATTTGACTCTGGTTGGCTCAGAGTATTGCATTCCTCTACCCGATCCAGTGAAATGCTCGGGTGCGGTATTTCTTGAACAAAAACTCCAGGCGGGACCTGAGTCCGACTGGATCCTAGCTTGGATAATATATCAGTTGCCGTGTTGCGATCTCTCTCCATATGATGAAATTCTAGACCTTCAAATTTGTCTTCTAGTTTCCGGACAGCAGCGCAGTATCTTCCCATGGAGTCATTCGAGCAATCACATTCTTTGTTTATCTGACTTATGACCACCAGGGAATCTCCATATACCATCAGTCTCTTGATGCCCAGTGATACGACAATATTCAGTCCATGAACTAGAGCTTCGTATTCTGCTGCATTGTTGGACGCAGGGAATAATAGTTGAAGAGCATATTTGAGTTGTTCACCTCCGGGTGCAATGAAGAGGATCCCTGCACCTGCCCCTGCAGTTTCAATGAGCCGTCGAAATACATTCGCCATACATCTGTAGTTTCTGGGTTATCTGGCACTTGTTGTTCGGTCCACTCTGATACGAAGTCAACCAGTGCTTGAGTTTTGATGGCAGTGCGAGGTCGAAATTCAATGTCATGAGATCCCAGTTCACAGGCCCACTTGGCTATTCTTCCGATGGCTTCTTTATTGTGGAGAATATCCCCTATCGGAAATCCAGTGACTACTATGACTTTGTGGTCGTCGAAGTAGTGACGGAGCTTGCGTGCAGTTAGAAGTACTGCATATAATAACTTCTGAACTTGAGGGTATTTCTTCTTCGAGAGACCCAGAACTTCACTGATGAAATAGACAGGATGTTGTACTGGGTATGCATGTCCCTCTTCTACTCGCTCGACTACCAACGTGGTGCTCACGACGTGAGTCGTGCAAGAGATGTATAAGAGCAGATCTTCAGCCGGTTGAGTCGGCGTGGCTCTGCGAGGTGGTTTTAGCACTGGTGGTGTGGTCAAGAATTTCTTCAACGCATCTAGAGCTTCCTGTGCTTCTGAAGTCCACTGGAATTTGTCTACCTTCTTGAGCAACTTATAGAACGGTAAGCCTTTTTCTCCCAGCCTTGATATGAATCTGCTTAGAGCTGCCATGCATCCGGTAAGTCTTTGTACTTTCTTCTGTGATCATGGTGCTTCCATTCTCATGATAGCCTCGATCTTTTCCGGATTGGCCTCAATTCCCCGGTGGCTGACAATAAACCTGAGCAACTTTCCTGCCGGTACTCCGAAGACACATTTTTCGGGATTAAGCTTCCACCGATATCGTCGTAGACTATTGAAGACCAGCTGTAAATCTTCAATGAAGTTTTCTGAATTCTCTGTCTTGATCACCACATCATCCACATAAGCTTCCACACGCTTGCCCTAGTGGTCGGCTAAGCATGTCTGAATAGCTCTCTGATAAGTCGCTCCAGCGTTTTTGAGGCCGAACGACATGGAGGTATGGCAGAAAGCTCCGAACGGGGTGATGAATGCTGTTTTTTCCTCGTCTTCTTTTGCCAAGCTAATCTGATGGTACCCGGAGTAGCAATCCAAGAAAGACAACATAGAACACCCAGCGGTCGAGTCCACCACCTGGTCTATCCTAGGAAGTCCGAAGGGATCCTTCGGACAGTGTTTGTTGAGATCCGTATAGTCGACGCACATGCGCCAATCCACTTTATTATTTTTGAGTACAAGAACAGGATTAGCTAACCACTCAGGATGTAACACCTCTCTAATGAATCCGGCCGCGACCAAGCGAGCCAGCTCAGCACAGATGGCTTCTCTCTTGTCGGGCGTGAAGCGACGTATTTTTTCTCGGATCGACCTTGTCTGGGGGTAGACCTTCAATTTGTGCTCGGCTAGTTCTCTCGGGACTCCCGGCATATCTGCAGGTTGCCATGCGAATACGTCTCGGTTATCTTGCAAAAACTGGACGAGCGTGCCTTCCTATTTGTCATCTAGACTAGAACTGTTGATAGCAGTTTTGCGCTCGTCGGCGAACCCAAGATTAATTCTCTTGGTTTCTTCAGTCGACCGTATAGAGGTCACGGCTTGAGCTTCATTCGCGGGTACCGCGAGGTCTTCCTCAGGCTTTGAGTTCGCCTGCGCAGAGGAAGTTGCCGATGGTTTGGTAGTGAGGGCCGCCTGAATGGCCACTCGGAAACATTCTGCGGCGCCTTGGAAGTCAGCGCGCACAGTTATGATTCCTTGTGGTCCTGGCATCTTCAATATCATGTATGTATAATGCGGAATGGCCATGAACTTCGCCAATCCAGTCCTCCCGATGATGGCGTTGTATCCGCAGTCGAAGTTTGCCACCTCGAACCTCAGGAACTCAGTTTTGTAGTTCTCCAGAGTTCTGAAGGTGAGCGGCATGTAGATGTGGCCCAGCGGATATTATCCTTCAGTCGGCACGATGCCGAAGAAGGGTGTGTCCGACTTGTGGAGCTCTTTGAGGGGAACTTCCAAGCCTTGGAGTGTCCGGGGGAAGGTGACGTTGATGCTGCTTTCCCCGTCCACTAATACCTTCTTTACCCTGCTCTCTCGGATCACCGGATCGACGAGGAGCGGGTACTTGCCTGGGTGGTCGAAGTTGAGCCACTGATTTGCCCGGGTGAAGGTGATCGGGTGCTTAGACCATCGGTACGGGGTGGGAGGATCGGTAGCCGCCACCAGTATCTGACGATCATTGAGCTTTTGTTGTCTCTTGCTTTCTTGCGAGTCGTGTACGCCGAAGATGACGTTGACTTCTCTGTCAACGCGCGGGAAGGCTCCACCTCCTCCCTCCTCCTGCTGCTGGGGTTGTCACGGTTCTCCTGGTCCTCCTCATGGCGGGAGAGGAGGTAGAGGTTGGAAGGGTCGGCCGTTCCCCATGGAGTGCTTGAAGTCTCTGCAGTTCTGAAGGGTGTGGCACATGTCCTTGTGGTACGGGCATTGGGCGTCGAGGATGTCGTCCAGCGTGCGTTCGCCTCCGCGAGGTCCTCCTTGGGCGCGAGAGGCGGGCGGTACGGCGGCATGGACCTCTTCACGAGGCCTCTTCTCCCAGCGTTTGTCGGGTTGCTAGTTCGTATCACGTCGTGGTGCTGTCGGTGCAGGCTTTGCTCCTCCGATGAGGTCTAGAGCTCGTTCATCGGCGGTGATGTAGAGGTCGGCTTCCCGAAATAGCTGCTCTGAAGTGGTTGGCACCTTTTGTAGTATGGCTCGGACGAAGGCCGAGTCATTGGATCCCCGGTAGAAGTCCTCAATCACTGCTGCTCCTGCGACCTCGGGGATACGATTTCTCATGGTCTAGAATCTTTTGAGGTACGACCGGATAGTTTTGTCCCCCGACGCTTGATGGATTTGAGGCCTCATGGTTGCGCCGGTTTGTCGGAGAGAGATTGGAAGTTGGCGGTGAAGCGTCGACTGAAGTCGCTCCAGTCGTCAATGCAGTGTCGGGGTAGGTGTCGCAGTCATTGCAGCGCGTCTTGCCCAAGGACGATAGGCAAGTATGCAGTCATCACGTCCTCGGTTGCCCCAGCGGCTCGGGCAGCAGTGGTGTAGACGGCCAGCCATCCTCCCGGATCCTGCTTAGGTTCATATTTGTCGATGTTGGAGACCTTGAAGTTAGGGGGCCATTGAATGGCCCTGAGGCGTGGAGTAAGCACCGATACTCCACAGCTGTCTTCTTGTCGTCGGCGATGATGTCTTTCCCTGGGAGGGGAGTGGTTGTCGTGGTGCCTTGACCGTCCCTGGGTGGTGCCGCCAGTTGAAGCCGTGGCCGACTCGGTCTTGGTGGCCTGACTCCGTGCTGGGATGTCGTGATCTCGGTCGTACTCTTCCCGGCGACGGATCTCGTTCTCGTGTCGTCGTTCACGCAAAGAGTTGATGGAGCTCCGTGCGTCCCGCCGACTGTTGATGGCGTGTCGTAGATCGTTCGGCGGATGAGCGAGGGGTAGAAGGTGGTTGGCTGCTTGAGTGAACAGCCGCCGATAGCCCTCGGCGTCGGGAGTCCGGGGGAGGCCATCAGCTATCCGAGCCAACACTCCATCGACTTCACTCGGCGTGTTCATGGCTCGGGCGAAGTCGGGGTTCAGGTTGCGTCCGAAGAGTGGATTTTCCTGACGTTGCCTCGTTTCCTGCTCGACCTGTTCTTGAGCCTGCCGACGGTCACATCGTCGAGAGTTCCTTCTTTCTCTGAGGACCCATTCTTCCGGAGTTTCTCCCACTTCTGAGACCTCGTCTCGCGATACGGGCTGCACCAGATCCCGTTCTCCGGCCTCGTGATGTCGACGAATATTTCGGCGTCGGTTCCTCCACCGGCGAGACTCCCGATGAAGAGGTTCTTCTCCTGGTGCAGTTGGTTCATCGTCGGAGATAGGATTCAATTCCACTCTTCCCCATATGAAGAGGACGCCGGGGTAGAATGGAGCAGCTGTCGCGACGATCTTCTTTCTGTCCTCCTTTGAGGATGGAGGTACAGAAAGAGCAGCTTAACGACCCTTGGCTTCATTCGCTTCTTTCCTCCTTGTGATCCGTGTCCATTTTTCCGTCGAAGAGGTGGACAGCGGGGTTCTCCGGGTAGACGGACCCTCGGCCCCTAGCTTGCTGAAGGTGATCTTTTCTCGGAGCGCTAGAGGTTGCGCTTTTCCCTGCTTTGCTCCGATTTTCTCGGAGATCTTTGAGGAAGACTTTCTCTCCGGTGGATCCGCGATGCGATGTAGAGTTCCCTCCTCATCCGCTACAGATGAGATAGTTCCAAAGCAGAACACGGACCCGGTACAGAGGATGATCTTGTGCTGGAAGCTGACGGCCATTGAGCTAGCTTGGATCGATGACACACCCCCTACCTGGCGCGCCAGCTGTCGGCGTTTTGGGTCCGACCGCGCACCTGGGGTTGCCCCTCAAGGTGCTTTTTGGAGTAGGACGATGTTACCGACTGTAGCTCGATGGTTCATGCTAGATGCACGAGAAACAGTGGACAGTTGTGTACAGGTTCGGGCCGCTTTGAGATGCGTAACACCCTACGTCCTGGCGTGAGTACTTTATGTGGTGGGTTACAAGGGGGCTCTCTAGTGTTGAGGACGTAGAGAACCAGGTGGATGGCTAAGTAATGAGGTCGATCGTCTTGAAGGGGTGCCCCCTAGGCCTTATATACTCGACCGTGGGGCATTACATGTGGATATGATAACAACGGGTGCCTAAGTAATAGTGAACTGATTGAGTCTATCTTCCTATAATTCAGCCGACCCATCCTCGCTCAGTTCCGATGTACGGGGCCCCTGTGCGGGGAGGTCGGGTCACTATTGCGATCACTGCTCAAATTCATCGGGCCGTTTGGGCCTGCGTCGATCCGGCCTTGTGTTGATTCGCTTTATTGGACGTTCCTCCCAGGCCCACGAAGGGGTGACCTCGCGGATTATTGGGCCCACGGGCCCTTCGCGAGGTATCTTGTCCTTCTGGTGGACCCAGGGGATATCTGTCCCCCATATCATAGACATCTCGAATTTTTGAACCATAATCCTACTAAACTCTTCACAAGTAGATTTGTAAGTAGACCCAAATATGGTATCATCAACATAAAATTGGCATACAAACAAATCATTTGCAATAGTTTTAGTAAAGAGAGTAGGATCAACTTTTCCGACTTTGAAGCCATTAGCGATAAGAAAATCTCTTAGTCATTCATACCATGATCTTGGGGCTTGCTTGAGCCCATAAAGCGCCTTAGAGAGATTATACACATGGTTAGGGTGCTCACTATCTTCAAAGCCGGGAGGTTGCTCAACATAGACCTCCTCCTTGATTGGTCCATTGAGGAAGGCACTTTTCACGTCCATTTGATAGAGCTTAAAGCCATGGTAAGTAGCATAGGCAAGTAATATACGAATTGACTCAAGCCTAGCTACAGGTGCATAGGTTTCACCGAAATCCAAACCTTCGACTTGTGAATATCCTTTGGCCACAAGTCGGGCTTTGTTCCTTGTCACCACACCATGCTCATCTTGCTTGTTGAGGAAGACCCACTTGGTTCCTACAACATTTTGGTTAGGACGTGGAACAAGATGTCATACCTCATTCCTCGTGAAGTTGTTGAGTTCCTCTTCCGAATCCCTTAATGCATCTTCTACCCTGTATGGCTCAACAGAAGACACAAAAGAGTAATGTTCACAAAATGAGCAACACGAGATCGAGTGGTTACCCCCTTTTGAATATCGCCGAGGATAGTGTTCACGGGGTGATCTCGTTGTATTGCTTGGTGGACTCTTGGGTGAGGCGGTCTTTGACCCTCATCATCTTCCTTGTCTTGATCATTAGCATCCCCCCTTGATCATTGTCCTCCTCTTGAGGTGGGTCCTCTTGATCTTCATTTTCATCATCTTGAGCTTGATCCTCATCTTGAGTTGGTGGAGATGCTTGCATGGAGGAAGATGGTTGATCTTGTGTTTGTGGAGGCTCTTCGGATTTTTTAGGACACACATCCCCAATGGACATGTTCCTTAGCGCGACGCACGGAGCCTCTTCATCATCTAGCTCATCAAGATCAACTTGCTCTACTTGAGAGCCGTTAGTCTCATCAAACACAATGTCACAAGAAACTTCAACTAGTCCAGTGAACTTGTTAAAGACTCTATATGCCCTTGTGTTTGAATCATAACCAAGTAAAAAGCCTTCTACAGCCTTAGGAGCAAATTTAGATTTTCTACCTCTTTTAACAAGAATAAAACATTTGCTACCAAAGACTCTAAAATATGAAACATTGGGCTTTTTACCGGTTAGGAGTTCATATGATGTCTTCTTGAGGATTCGGTGAAGGTAGAGACAGTTGATGGCGTAGCAAGCAGTGTTGACTGCTTCCGCCCAAAACCGGTCCGAAGTCTTGTACTCATCAAGCATGGTCCTCGCCATGTCAAGTAGAGTTCTATTCTTCCTCTCCACTACACCATTTTGTTGTGGCGTGTAGGGAGAAGAGAACTTATGCTTGATGCCCTCGTTCTCAAGAAAGCCTTCTATTTGTGAGTTCTTGAACTCCGTCCAGTTATCGCTTCTAATCTTTTTGATCCTTAAGTCAAACTCATTTTGAGCCCGTCTCAAGAATCCCTTTAAGGTCTCTTGGGTTTGTGATTTTTCCTGCAAAAAGAACACCCAAGTGAAGTGAGAATAATCATCCACAATAACTAGATAGTACTTACTCCTGTCGATGCTTATGTAAGCAATCAGACCGAATAGATCCATGTGGAGTAGCTCAAGCGGCCTGTCAGTCGTCATGATGTTCTTATGTGGATGATGAACACCAACTTGCTTCCCTGCTTGACATGCGCTACAAATCCTGTCTTTCTCGAAATGAACATTTGTTAGTCCCAAAATATGCTCTCCCTTTAGAAGCCTATGAAGATTCTTCATCCCAACGTAGGCTAGTCGGCGATGCCAGAGCCAACCCATGTTAGTCTTAGCAATTAAGCAAGTGTCAAGTTCAGCTCTATTAAAATCAACTAAGTATAGCTGACCCTCTAACACTCCCTTAAATGCTACTGAATCATCACTTCTTCTAAAGACAGTAACACCTATATCCGTAAAAAGACAATTGTAGCCCATTTTGCATAATTTAGAAACTGAAAGCAAGTTATAATCTAAAGAATCTACAAGAAAAACATTGGAAATAGAATGGTCAGGTGATATAGCAATTTTACCAAGTCCTTTGACCAAACCTTGATTTCCATCCCCGAATGTAATTGCTCTTTGGGGATCATGATTTTTATCGTAGGAGGAGAACATCCTTTTATCCCTAGTCATGTGGTTTGTGCACCCGCTATCAATTATCCAACTTGAGCCCCCGGATGCATAAACCTACAAAACAAATTTAGGCCTTGTTCTTAGGTACCCAAACGGTCTTGGGTCCTTTGACATTAGAAACAAGCACCTTGGGTACCCAAACACAAGTCTTTGATCCCTTGTGTTTGGCCCCTACATATTTGGCAACTACTTTGCCTGATTTGTTAGATAGCACATATGATGCATCAAAAGTCTTAAATGAAATGTTATGATCATTTGATGCAATAGGAGATTTCTTTTTAGGCAATTTAACATGAGTGGGTTGCCTAGAACTAGATGCCTCACTCTTATACATAAAAGCATGATGAGAGCCAGAGTGAGACTTCCTAGAATGAATTCTCCTAATTTTATGTTCGGGATAACCGACAGGGTATAAAATGTAACCCTCGTTATCCTGAACCATGGGAGCCTTACCCTTAACAAAATTAGACAATTTTTTAGGGGCATTAAGCTTGACATTGTCTCCCTTTTAGAAGCCAATGCCATCCTTAATCCCAGGGCGTCTCCCACTATAGAGCATGCTTCTAGCAAATTTAAATTTTTCATTTTCTAAATCATGCTCATTAATCTTAGCACTAAGTTGAGCTATGTGATCATTTTGTTGTTTAATTAAAGCTAGCTGATCATGAATAGCATCAACATTAATATCTCTACATCTAGTACAAATAGTAACATGCTCAACGGTAGATGTAGAGGGTTTGCACACATTTAATTCATCAATCTTAGCATGTAACATAACATTTTCATTTCTAAGATTGGAAACAATATCATTGTAAACATTTAAATTTTTAGCCTTAGCAATCAATTTATCATTTTCTATCTTAAGGCTAGCAATGGATTCATTCAACTTGTCAATCTTAGCAATTAAACTAGCATTATCATTTTTAAGGTTGACAAGAGAATCATCACTAACATTTAATTTCTCAACCTTAGCAATCAATTTATCATTCTCAAATCTAAGGTTAGAGATAGTGTCATGGCAAGTGCTTAGCTCACTAGTTAATTTTTCACATTTCTCTACTTCCTGAGCATAAGCATTTTTAACCTTAACATCCTTCTTATTTTCCTTAATTAGAAAGTCCTCTTGGCTATCCAAGAGTTCATCCTTCTCATGAATAGCACTAATCAATTCATTCAATTTTTCTTTTTGTTGCATGTTTAAGTTGACAAAAAGGGTGAGCAAATCATCCTCATCATTACTAGAGCTAGTCTCATCACTAGATGTTGCATTTTTAGTGGAAGCTCTAGATTTCACCTTCATCTTTTTGCCGTCCTTTGCCATGAGGCACTTGTGGCCGACGTTGGGGAAGAGAAGACCCTTGTTGACTGCGATATTTGCGACGTCCTCGTCGGAGGAGGAGTCGGTGGAGCTCTCATCGGAGTCCCACTCCCGACAGACATGGGCATCGCCGCCCTTCTTCTTGTAGTACTTCTTCTTTTCTTTCTTCTTTCCCCTCTTGTCGTTATCCCTGTCACTATCACTAGATAAAGGAGATTTAGCGATAAAATGACCGAGCTTACCACATTTGTAGCAAACCTTCTTGGAGCGGGGTTTGTAATCCTTCCCCCTCCTTTGCCTGAGGATTTGGCGGAAGCTCTTGATGATGAGCGCCATCTCCTCGTTGTCGAGCTTGGAAGCGTCGATGGGGAGTCTACTTGATGTAGACTCTTCTTTCTTCTCCTCTGTCGCCTTGAATGCGACGGGTTGCATCTCGGGTGTGGAGGAGACGCCTTGCTCGATGATTTTCTTGGAGCCTTTGGTCATCAATTCAAAGCTCACAAATTTTCCTATAATCTCCTCGGGAGACATTAGCTTGTATCTAGGATCACCACGAATTAATTGAACTTGTGTAGGATTAAGAAATACAAGTGATCTTAGAATAACCTTGACTATTTCATGGTCACCCCATTTGGTGCTCCCGAGGTTGCACACTTGGTTCACCAAGGTTTTGAGCTGGTTGTACATTGCTTGTGGCTCCTCCTTTTGATGAAGCATGAAACGACCGAGCTCCCCCTCGATCGTTTCCCTCTTGGTGATCTTGGTCACCTCGTCTCCTTCGTGTGCGGTCTTTAGCACGTCCCAAATCTCTTTGGCACTTTTCAACCCTTGCACCTTATTATACTCCTCTCGACTTAGAGAGGCGAGGAGTATAATTGTGGCTTGGGAGTTGAAATGCCGGATTTGGGCTACCTCATCCGAGTCATAGCCTTCATCCCCCACGGATGGTTCCTGTGCACCAAACTCAACAATGTCCCAAATGCTAGCGTGGAGTGAGGTTAGATGATGCCTCATTTTTATCACTCCACATACAATAATCTTCACCATAAAAAACCGGTGGTTTTCCTAGTGGGACGGAAAGTAAAGGAGTGCGTTTGGAAATACGAGGATAGCGTAAGGGGATCTTACTAAACTTCTTGCGCTCATGGCGCTTAGAAGTGACAGATGGCGTGTCGGATCCGGAGGTGGATGGCGACGAAGAATCGGTCTCGTAGTAGACCACTTTCTTCATTATCTTCTTCTTGTCGCCACTCCGGTGCGACTTGACGCGGGGAGGTGATTCCTCCCTCTTCTTGTTACCGGACTCTCCCGATGGAGCTTTCCCGTGGCTTGTGGCGGGCTTGTCGCCGGTCACCATCTCCTTCTTGGCGTGAGCTCCCAACATAACTTCGAGCGGTTGGGCTCTAATGAAGAACCGGGCTCTGATATCAATTGAAAGTCGCCTAGAGAGGGGGTGAATAGGCAAATCTGAAATTTATAAACTTTAAGCACAACTACAAGTCGGGGTTAGCGTTAAAAATATAATCGAGTCTGAAAGAGAGAGTGAAAACAAATCACAAGCGAATAAGAGCGGATGAAACGATGATTTGTTTTACCGAGGTTCGGTTCTTGCAAACCTACTCCCCGTTGAGGTGGTCACAAAGACCGGGTCTCTTTCAACCCTTTCCCTCTCTCAAACGGTCACTTAGACCGAGTGAGCCTCCTTCCTTGATTTCTCGGGTCACTTAGACCCCGTAAGGACCACCACACAATTGGTGTCTCTTGCTTTGCTTACAAGGCTTTGAAAGTAAGAATGAGAGAAAGAAGAAAGCCAACCAAGCAACAAGAACAACAAAAGAACACAAGTCGATCTCCTCACAAGTCCTAAAAACTAGAGTTGGATAGTGGACTTTGATTTGATCGGAGGCTTTGATTTGTGTCTTGGAGTGTTGTGTATTTCTCTTGTATTGAATGAGGAGTAGTGAATGCTTGGGTTGCCTTGAAGAGTGGTGGTTGGGGGGTATTTATAGCCCCAACCACCAAAATGGCCGTTGGGGAACTCTGCTGTCAAAGGGCGCACCGGACAGTCCGGTGCGCCACCAGACACTGTCTGGTGCGCCAGCCACGTCACCCAACCGTTAGGGTTTGACCGTTGGAGCTTCTGACATGTGGGCCACCGGACAGTCTGGTGGTGCACCAGACAGGTCCTATTCACTATCCGGTCCGCCATCTGGCGCTTGCTCTGACTCTATGCGTGCAGTCGGCACTGTTCACTGTGCACTGCTCACTTTTGCAGTCGACCGTTGGCGCTGTAGCCGTTACTTCGCTTGGCACACCGGACAGTCCGGTGCTACACCGGACAGTCCGGTGAATTATAGTGGAGGGCAATTCCAGAAACCCGAAGGTGGCAAGTTCGGAGTGATTCTCCCAGGTGCACCGGACACTGTCCGATGGCACACCGGACAGTCCAGTGCGCCAGACCAGGGCAGCCTTCGGTTGTCGTTTGCTCTTTTTTATTTGAACCCTTTCTTGGACTTTTTATTGGTTTGTGTTGAACCTTTGGCACCTGTAGAACTTATAATCTAGAGCAAACTAGTTAGTCCAATTATTTGTGTTGGGCAATTCAACCACAAAAATCATTTAGGAAAAGGTGTAAGCCTATTTCCTTTTCAGTCACAAAGACCGGGTCTCTTTCAGCCCTTTCCCTCTCTCAAACAGTCACCTAGACAGAGTGAGCTTTTCTCCTCAATCAATTGGGTCACTTTGACCCTACAAGGACAACCACAACTTGGTGTCTCTTGCTTTGATTACAAAGGTGTTGAGAACAAGAATGGGGAAGAAGAAAAGCGATCCAAGCGACAAGAACTCAAATGAACACAAATATCTCTCTCTCACTAGTCACTAATTGTTTGGAGAGATCTTGGACTTGGGAGAGGATTTGATCTCTTGTTTGTGTCTTGGAGTGAAGTCTAGAGCTCTTGTATTGAATGCAATGACTGAAAACTTGGATGCCTTGAAGTGTGGTGGTTAGGGGGTATTTATAACCCCAACCACCAAAATGGCCGTTGGGGAGGCTGTTTGTCGATGGGCGCACCGGACAGTCCGGTGCGTCAGCCACGTCACCCAACCATTAGGGTTCGACTGTTGGAGCTCTGAGCCTCTGACAGCCTGGGCCACCGGACAGTCCGGTGGTGCACCGGACAGGCACTCTTCACTGTCCGGTGCGCCTTCTGGCGCCTGCTCTGTCTCTACGCGCGCTGTCCGCACACTGTTCACGTTCACTGTTCACTTTTGCAGACGACCGTTGGCACAGTAGCCGGTTCTCCGCATGGCACACCGGACAGTCCGGTGCTACACCGGATAGTCCGGTGAATTATAGCGGAGTTGAAAGGGAAATGTGCCCTTGGGCCATTTCTAAGTATTTTGGTGATTAAGTGTCCAACACAAATGGTTATGAGTTAAACTATACCAAATGGTGGACAAAGTGCAAATCAATACAAAGGTACGATTCTAGACTTAGTACATTGGTTTTTGTGTACTAACACATTTGTCTAACTAGAATCATAGAAAAGACAAATGGAAAAGACTTGGCTCGAGCAGCCAAGACTCTGCTCAGTCTGGGTGCACCAGACTGTCCGGTGGTGCACCGGACAGTGTCCGGTGCGCCAGGCTGGCACTGGTCAACTGGCCGCTCTCGGGAACTCAACGGCGGCGTATGGCTAAAAATCATCGGACTGTCCGGTGGTGCACCGGACTGTCCGGTGAGCCAACGGTCGGCCGCGCAATCCGCGCGTGACGCGTGGCCGGGCCAACGGTCTGAAGGGGGCACCGGACTGTCCGGTGCGCCAACGGCTCCAAATCTTCAACGGTCGGCTGCGCCAGAACATGAAAGAAATCTGCACCGGACAGTGTCCGGTGGTGCACCGGACTGTTCGGTGCACCAGTCGACAGAAGGCAAGATTTGCCTTCCTAGATTGCTCTCAACGGCTCCTAGCTGCCTTGGGGCTATAAAAGGGACCCCTAGGCACATGAAGGAGAACACCAAGCATTCTTCGATCATCTCTTAGCACCAAGACATCTCTCTAGCGCATTTGATTCGTTGTGATAGCAATTTGAGCTCCTCTTGAGTTGAGAACTATGTGTGTGATCTTAGAGTTCAAGTTGTGACTTGTGTGCGTGTTTGTGCTCGTGCTTTGAGGCTTGTGTGTGTTGCTTTTCCCACTCTTACATCTGTGCTTCTTTGTGATCATCTCATTGTAAGGGTGAGAGGCTCCAAGTTGTGGAGATTCCTCGCAAACGAAAAAGAGTAAAGGAAAAAGAACATCGTGGTTATCAAGTTGATCATTGGATCACTTGAAAGGAGTTGAGTGCAACTCTCGTCCATTGGAACGCCACAACATGGACTAGGCAAGTGTTGTGCTTGGCCAAACCACGGGATAAATCTCCGTGTCTCTTGTGCTTGTTCTCACTGTGTCAATTGTGGTTCACAAGAGCTCTCCTTAGCCACTTGATTTCATTGTGCTAACACTTAATCAAGTTTGTGGCTTTAAGTTTCAAGTTTTTACAGGATCACCTATTCACCCCCCCCCCCCCTCTAGGTGCTCTCAATTGGTATCAGAGCCATTCTCTTCACGAAAGGGACTAATCGCCCGAAGAGATGGATCCTAAGGGAAAGGGGATGGTGATCAACGACAAGGAGAAGGAATCCTTCATTAATGAGCCAAAAGATGACAAGCCCACTGACTCGGGCTCAAGTCAAAAGAAGAAGGATGGAAAGAAGAAGAGGCGGATCAAGAAGATAGTCTACTACGATAGCGACGAGTCTTCCTCTTCCCAAAAGGACGACGAATACGAAGAGAAAAAGAAAACGGGTAACTCGAACATTTCTTTTGATTATTCTCGTATTCCGCAAAGTTCCAATGCTCATTTGCTTTCCATTCCACTTGGTAAACCTCCTCACTTTGATGGAGAGGACTACGGATTTTGGAGTCACAAAATGCGTAGCCACTTGTTTTCTCTTCATCCAAGTATATGGGAGATAGTAGAAAATGGGATGCGATTTGATAGTTCGGATAACTCCATGTTTATCAATGAACAAATCCATAAAAATGCACAAGCTACTACTGTTCTTTTAGCATCCTTGTGCAGGGAAGAGTACAATAAGGTGAGCGGCTTGGACAACGCCAAGCAAATTTGGGACACCCTCAAGATCTCGCATGAGGGGAACAACGTCACCATGCTCACCAAGATGGAGTTGGTGGAAGGCGAACTAGGAAGGTTCGCAATGATCAGGGGAGAGGAGCCAACTCAAACGTACAATAGGCTCAAGACCCTGGTCAACAAGATAAGAAGCTATGGAAGCACGAGATGGACGGACCACGACGTCGTTCGACTTATGCTAAGGTCCTTCACTGCCCTTGATCCTCATCTTGTAAACTCTATTCATGAGAATCCTAGGTACATCAAGATGACGCCCGAGGAAATACTCGGAAAGTTTGTAAGCGAGCGAATGATGATCAAGGAGGCAAGATACGTCGATGAGGCGTTGAATGGCCCAATCTACGAGCCTCAAACTGTTGCTCTCAAAGCAACAAGTAGCAGGGAGGCGCTACCTAGCAAGGTGGCGCAAGTTGAGGCGGCCGGGCTAAATGAAGATAAAATGGCCCTCATCATCAAGCGCTTCAAGACGACGCTCAAAGGTCGCAAGGAGCATCCCAACAAGAGCAAGACGAAGGGGAAGCGCTCCTGCTTCAAGTGTGGTAAGGTTGGTCACTTTATTGCTAACTGTCCTGATAATGATAGTGACCAGGATCAAGAAAAGAAGAGGGAAAAGAAGAAGACGTACAAGAAAGCGAAGGGCGAGGCACACCTTGGCAAAGAGTGGGACTCGGATTGCTCTTCATCCGACGACGAAGGACTTGCCGCCTCGGCCTTCAACAAATCATCCCTCTTCCCCAACGAGCATCACACCTGCCTCATGGCAAAGGAAAAGAAGGTATGCACTAGGAATACTATTACATATGCTTCTTCAAGTGATGATGAATCTAGCGATGATAAAATAGACTATGCAAGTTTATTCAAAGGTTTAGATAGAACTAAAATTGATAAAATCAATGAATTAATTGATGCCTTGAATGACAAGAATAGATTGCTAGAAAAGCAAGAGGATCTTTTGTATGAAGAGCATGATAAATTTGTAGATGTCCAAAAATCTCTTGCTTTAGAAGTTAAAAGGAATGAAATGCTTTCTTGTGAAATATCTACTTGCCATGAGACTATTTCCAGTTTAAAAAGTGTTAATGATGATTTAAATGCTTAGCTAGAAGTAGAAAATAGATCTAGTTCTTGTGTAGAACATGTAGTGATTTGCAATAGGTGTAAGGACTTTAATGTTGATGCATGTGTTGAACACCTTACTTCTATTGCAAAACTAAATGGTGAAGTAGCTAGTCTTAATGCCCAACTTAAGACTAGCAAAAATGAATTTGATAAACTAAAATTTGAAAGGGATGCCTACACTGTTGGTAGACACCCCTCAATTAAGGATGGGCTTGGCTTTAAGAGGGAAGCCAAGAACTTAACAAGCCATAAGGCTCCCATCTCCGCCAAGGAGAAAGGGAAGGCCCCTATGGCTAATAGTGTTCAAAAGAATCATGCTTTCATTTACAGTGATAAAAAATTCTCTAGAAATGCTTATAGGAATTATTCTTATGATTCATATGCTATGCCTGCTTCTAGTTCTTCTATTGTGCATCATTTGCCTAGGAGAAATGTTGTTCATGTACCTAGGAAAGCAAGTAATGAACCTTCTACAATTTATCATGCTTGCAATGCTTCATTTGCAATCTGTAGAAAGGATAAGAAAGTGGTTGCTAGGAAATTAGGGGCAAAATGCAAGGGAGATAAAACTTGCATTTGGGTCCCTAAGGCTATTATCACTAACCTTGTAGGACCCAACAAGAGTTGGGTACCTAAGACCCAAGCCTAAAATTGCCTTGCAGGTTTATGCATCCGGGGGCTCAAGCTGGATTATCGACAGCGGATGCACAAACCACATGACGGGGGAGAAGAAGATGTTCACCTCCTACGTCAAGAACAAAGATTCCCAAGATTCAATCATATTCGATGACGGGAATCAAGGCAAGGTTAAAGGACTAGGAAAGATTGCTATTTCATCCGAGCACTCCATTTCTAATGTGTTTTTAGTTGAGTCACTCGGGTATAACTTGTTGTCCGTTAGTCAACTTTGTAATATGGGTTATAATTGCTTATTCACAAATGTAGATGTGTCTGTCTTTAGAAGAAGTGATGGTTCATTAGCTTTTAAGGGTGTACTAGACGGTAAACTTTATTTAGTTGATTTTGCAAAAGAGGAGGCCAGTCTAGATGCATGCTTAATTGCTAAGACTAGCATGGGCTGGCTGTGGCATCGCCGTTTAGCACATGTGGGGATGAAGAACCTTCACAAACTTCTAAAGGGAGAACATGTGTTAGGTCTAACAAATGTGACTTTCGAAAAAGATAGACCTTGTGCAGCTTGTCAAGCAGGTAAGCAGGTGGGAAGTGCTCATCACAGCAAGAATGTAATGACCACGTCAAGACCTCTGGAGTTACTTCATATGGACCTCTTCGGACCCATCACCTACCTAAGCTTAGGAGGAAGTAAGTATGGTCTTGTTATAGTTGTTGATTTTTCCCGCTTCACTTGGGTATTCTTTTTGCAGGACAAAACAGAAACCCAAGGGACCCTCAAGCGCTTCCTAAGGAGAGCTCAAAATGAGTTTGAGCTCAAGGTGAAGAAGATAAGAAGCGACAACGGGTCCGAATTCAAGAACCTTCAAGTGGAGGAGTACCTTGAGGAGGAAGGAATCAAGCACGAGTTCTCCGCTCCCAACACACCACAGCAAAACAGTGTGGTAGAGAGGAAGAACAAGACGCTCATAGACATGGCAAGGACGATGCTTAGAGAGTTCAAGACGCCTGAGCGGTTTTGGTCAGAAGCCGTGAACACGGCTTGCCACGCCATAAACCGGGTCTACCTTCATCGCCTCCTCAAGAAGACTTCGTATGAGCTTCTAACCGGTAACAAACCCAATGTTTCATACTTTCGTGTATTTGGGAGTAAATGCTACATTCTAGTGAAGAAAGGTAGGAATTCTAAATTTGCTCCCAAAGTTGTAGAAGGGTTTTTGTTAGGTTATGACTCAAATACAAAGGTGTATAGGGTCTTCAACAAATCATCGGGTTTGGTTGAAGTCTCTAGCGACGTTGTATTTGATGAGACTAATGGCTCTCCAAGAGAGCAAGTTGTTGATCTTGATGATGTAGATGAAGAAGACGTTCCAACGATCGCAATACGCACCATGGCAATTGGAGATGTTCGGCCACAGGAACAAAAGGAGCAAGATCAACCTTCTTCCTCAACAATGGTGCAACCCCCCAACTCAAGACGATGAACAGGTTCATCAAGAAGAGGCGTGTGATCAAGGGGGAGCACAAGATGATCATGTTATGGAGGAAGAAGCACAACATGCCCCTCCAACTCAAGTTCGAGCAACGATTCAAAGGAATCATCCCGTCGACCAGATATTGGGTGATATTAGCAAGGGAGTAACTACTCGCTCTAGATTAGTTAATTTTTGTGAGCATTACTCTTTTGTCTCTTCTATTGAGCCTTTCAGGGTAGAAGAGGCCTTGCTAGATCCGGACTGGGTGTTGGCCATGCAGGAGGAGCTCAACAATTTCAAAAGAAATGAAGTTTGGACACTGGTGCCATGTCCCAAGCAAAACGTTGTGGGAACCAAGTGGGTGTTCCGCAACAAACAGGACAAGCACGGGGTGGTGACAAGGAACAAGGCACGACTTGTGGCAAAAGGTTATGCCCAAGTCGCAGGTTTGGACTTTGAGGAGACTTTTGCTCCTGTGGCTAGGCTAGAGTCAATTCGCATATTGTTAGCCTATGCCGCTCACCATTCTTTCAGGTTGTTCCAAATGGATGCGAAGAGCGCCTTCCTCAACGGGCCAATCAAGGAGGAGGTGTACGTAGAGCAACCCCCTGGCTTTGAGGATGAACGGTACCCCGACCACGTGTGTAAGCTCTCTAAGGCGCTCTATGGACTTAAGCAAGCCCCAAGAGCATGGTATGAATGCCTTAGAGACTTTTTAATTGCTAATGCTTTCAAGGTTGGGAAAGCCGATCCAACTTTATTCACTAAGACTTGTGATGGTGACTTATTTGTGTGCCAAATTTATGTCGATGACATAATATTTGGCTCAACTAACCAAAAGTCTTGTGAAGAATTCAGCAGGGTGATCACTCAAAAGTTTGAAATGTCGATGATGGGCGAGTTGAACTACTTCCTTGGGTTCCAAGTGAAGCAACTCAAGGACGGCACTTTCATCTCCCAAACAAAGTACACACAAGACTTGATCAAGAGGTTTGGGATGAAGGACGCCAAGCCCGCAAAGACTCCAATGGGAACCGACGGACACGTCGACCTCAACAAAGGAAGTAAGTCCGTTGATCAAAAAGCATACCGATCTATGATAGGTTCCTTGCTTTACTTATGTGCTAGTAGACCGGATATTATGCTTAGTGTATGCATGTGTGCTAGATTTAAATCCGATCCAAGGGAGTGTCACTTAGTGGCCGTGAAGCGAATTCTTAGATATTTAGTCGCTACGCCTTGCTTCGGGATCTGGTATCCAAAGGGGTCTACCTTTGACTTGATTGGATATTCAAACTCCGATCATGCTAGATGTAAGGTTGATAGGAAGAGTACAACAGGGATGTGCCAATTCTTAGGAAGGTCCCTGGTGTCCTAGAGTTCTAAGAAACAAACTTCCGTTGCTCTATCCACCGCTGAGGCCGAGTATGTTGCCGCAGGACAGTGTTGCGCGCAACTACTTTGGATGAGGCAAATCCTCCAGGACTTTGGCTACAATCTGAGCAAAGTCCCACTCCTATGTGACAATGAGAGTGCAATCCGCATGGCAGATAATCCTGTTGAACACAGCCGCACAAAGCACATAGACATCCGGCATCACTTTTTGAGAGATCACCAGCAAAAGGGAGATATCGAAGTGTTTTATGTTAGCACCGAGAACCAGCTAGCCGATATCTTTACCAAGCCTCTAGATGAGTCAACCTTTTGCAGGCTGCGTAGTGAGCTAAATGTCTTAGATTCGCGGAACTTGGATTGATTTATAGCATACATGTGTTTTATGCCTTGATCATGTTCCTTCTATGCATCTTGTTGTTTATTTATGGTGCTCAGGTTGTACAAGCACTCCCCGGACCTCACAAGTCCATTTTGCAAGTGATGCACATATTTAGGGGGAGATGTGCTACAACTTGACCCTTTGAGACTAACCATGTGTTTGAGCCTGCTTGATTTAGTCTCAAAGGTGGATTGAAAGGGAAAGGTGGACTTGGACCATGAAAGACTTCCACTGCACTCCGATGAGAGGGTAACTTACTCCAAGTTCATCTCCATGTCTCTTATTGCCTTTTGCTCTTAATTGACAATTTGGTGAGGTACTGAGGTTAAAAGGGCCAAGATTGATCCTGTTTTGGTGCTTGATGCCAAAGGGGGAGAAAATAAGGCCAAAGCAAGAAATGGATCAGCTACCACTTGAGAATTTTGAAAATAGTAGAGTTAGAGTTTTTGTTTGGCAAAATTCTCTTAATGTCTCTTCTTGTCAAAAGTTGGTCTCTTGTGGGGAGAATATTTGATTATGGGAAAAAGGGGGAGTTTTTGAATCTTTGATCAATTTCTCTTGGAATACCTTTCTCTATGCCTCAACAAAGAAATTTGACTTAGAGATAGGAAATTGAGTTTGATTTGCAAAAACAAACCAAGTGGTGGCAAAGAATGATCCAAATATGCCAAATTTGAATCAAAACAAATTCTTGTTCTCATTTGCATTGATGTTGCACTTCTATGTGTTACTTTTTGTTGTGTTGGCATAAATCACCAAAAAGGGGGAGATTGAAAGGGAAATGTGCCCTTGGGCCATTTCTAAGTATTTTGGTGATTAAGTGTCCAACACAAATGGTTATGAGTTAAACTATACCAAATGGTGGACAAAGTGCAAATCAATACAAAGGTATGATTCTAGACTTAGTACATTGGTTTTTGTGTACTAACACATTTGTCTAAGTGCTAGAATCAGAGAAAAGACAAATGGAAAAGACTTGGCTCGAGCAGCCAAGACTCTGCTCAGTCTGGGTGCACCGGACAGTGTCCGGTGCGCCAGGCTGGCGCTGGTCAACTGGCCGCTCTCGGGAACTCGACGGCGGCGTACGGCTAAAAATCACCGGACTGTCCGGTGAGCCAACGGTCGGCCGAGCCAACGGTCGGCCGCGCAATCCGCGTGTGACGCGTGGCCGGGCCAACGGTCTGAAGGGGGCACCGGACTGTCCGGTGTGCACTGGACAGTGTCCGGTGCGCCAACGGCTCCAAATATTCAACGGTCGACTGCGCCAGAACAGGAAAGAAATCTGCACCGGACAGTGTCCGGTGGTGCACCGGACTGTCCGGTGCACCAGTCGACAGAAGGCAAGATTTGCCTTCCTGGATTGCTCTCAACGGCTCCTAGCTGCCTTGGGGCTATAAAAGGGACCCCTAGGCACATGAAGGAGAACACCAAGCATTCTTTGATCATCTCTTAGCACCAATACATCTCTCTAGCGCATTTGATTCGTTGTGATAGCAATTTGAGCTCCTCTTGAGTTGAGAACTCCGTGTGTGATCTTAGAGTTCAAGTTGTGACTTGTGTGCGTGTTTGTGCTCGTGCTTTGAGGCTTGTGTGTGTTGCTTTTCCCACTCTTACATCTGTGCTTCTTTGTGATCATCTCATTGTAAGGGCGAGAGGCTCCAAGTTGTGGAGATTCCTCGCAAACGGGAAAGAGTAAAGGAAAAAGAACATCGTGGTATTCAAGTTGATCATTGGATCACTTGAAAGGAGTTGAGTGCAACTCTCGTCCATTGGGACGCCACAACGTGGACTAGGCAAGTGTTGTACTTGGCCGAACCACGGGATAAATCTCCGTGTCTCTGTGCTTGTTCTCACTGTGTCAATTGTGGTTCACAAGAGCTCTCCTTAGCCACTTGATTTCATTATGCTAACACTTAATCAAGTTTGTGGCTTTAAGTTTCAAGTTTTTACAGGATCACCTATTCACCCCCCCTCTAGGTGCTCTCAGGAGTGACTCTCCAAAAACCCGAAGCTGAGCAGTTCAGAGTTGATCTCCCTGGTGCACCGGACAGTCCGGTGCGCCAGACTAGGGCAACCTTCGGTTTCTTTTGCTTCTTTCTTTTTGAACCCTATCTTGGACTTTTTATTGGTTTGTGTTTGAACCTTTGGCACCTGTAGAACTTATAATCTAGAGCAAACTAGTTAGTCCAATTATTTGTGTTGGGCAATTCAACCACCAAAATCATTTAGGAAAAGGTTTGAGCCTATTTCCCTTTCAGCTGTGACTCTATCTCTTGCGTGTGTTTCTATTCCCTCCCTTACTCTTGTGGTTTAATTGTGATCAATTTTGTAAGGGTGAGAGGCTCCAACTTGTGGAGATTCCTCACAAAGGAAACACTTGATAAAAGGAAGAAAACTATGGTACTTGAGAGGGATTGAGTGCAATCCTTGATCGAAGGAGGTCACCACAATGTGGAGTAGGCATTGGCCGAACCATGGGATAAAATCACTGTGTCACTTGTGCATCCTTCTTTGTGATTGTTTTCTTTCCTCGAGTTCTCAAATATTCACTTGCGCTATTGTTCCTAAGTTCAATACATATTTTAAAGGAACAATCAAGTGAATAGTTCTCTCCTCTCTATCCACAACATATTGGTTTTGATCTCACTAACTTTTATTATAAACCAGGTTTGTGTTGTTTAGTCTTGATTTTCTTAGGATCACCTATTCACCCCCCTCTAGGTGCTCTCAAACTTACGCAGTGGGATCAGTGGAACCATATGGAGGTGAGGAATTCACCCAATTCTTGGGGGAGACACTGCAATATGAGCTGGCGACTCCGACCCTCACAAATGAAATCTGAGGGAAAGATGACCGACTCATCATCTGGCTACAGGAGTACCCCAGGTAACCCTAAATCCCTGATCCTGCTCGGGATGCTTGAGGTTGAGGGAGGTCGTCATTTGTTCTATCAAAAATGTGGAGATGAATGTCATCATGCCAGAGACTATTCTAGGGCTCTATGGCGTGACATCTGTATGAAAGAGACCCATGTAACTGCGAAAAACAGAACAAACCTATTATGCCATTAGTGGGATTGGCAGCGGATGGATTAGGGTTCTATTCTTCTCAGTTTGTAAAGAACATTTCCAAAAAAAATCGAAGAGGAGTCTGCTGGGTTTAGTCAAAATTGTAGAGGGGACGATGTCTACAGGTGATTTGGAGAGTGACTTTAGCTTCCATTTCCCATGGGGCGCCCCTAGAAAACTACTAAGTATCATCTTGGGTTCCTGATGCAATTCCCATCACAGGACAGGCTTAATGAGTTGACCAACTTTACTAAATTGAAGATGAAGATTTCAGGGGTTAAAATTGTAGTAACTTCGTTGACCTCATAGGCTATGGCTAAATCCATATTACATTTAGTTTGGATTAAGGCTGAAAATGTGCTCGAAGAACTGTTGAATTATCAAGCCATACGTGAGATGAGATCAATAATAGGAGCCGTGGAAGAGGTTGATCTGGCCTCTCTGAAAACTAATGACATGGTTAAATTTAAAGTGCATGTGAAGAGCGTCGTAAGGATTTCGCCTGTCATCGAGATAGGGGTCAAGCACCTCTTATATGACATTTATTTCAAGGTGGAAACCGAAGGTTGGAATGAGGAAGAAGCTAGTATGAGAAAGAGATCCTCGGTGGACTTATAGTTGAATGAGTTTGATTTGGGTGACAAGGGAGGAAAAAACCCAAAAGTGACATCCAAAAAAGTGAGAAAGACATCTGATTCCTAAAAATCAGAAAGAATCTGACTCTTATTTTAAAGAAACAATGATCTCTACAGATCTCCCTACCAATGAAATTAACAATCGCAATGAAGAGGGGTAAAATTTGGGGGACAAAATCAATGAGGAGTTAGACTTTGAAGACAGTGACGAAGACCTCCTCTGTTCTCAGGAGCTTAATAACTTTGTGAAAGAAATGGGTGCGGAGATAGCTAATGATCAGGAATTGGAGATGGATGAGGGTGAGATTCTTAAAGATCAAGATGAACAACAAACTGTTAAGGATAACAAAGGTAAAGCTAGATGGGTGGATCAAGCTGAAGACACAAGGAAAAGTAGTAGACCAGAGGCAAATGAAGATATCAGGATTACGGACAAAGGCATCAACAGAGCTGAGCGAAGGATGCCTTCTTGAACAAGGGTAATGATCCCAACCCATCCTCTATCTTAAATTCTGAAAATAGCTTGTTGATTGAAATAGCTAACAAACTTGGAGTGAATTTAGGAAAAGACGATAATGAAATAATAGGTAACTTAGAGACCATCAAGTGCTTAGAAGAAGAACATGGTAGGGCTATTATGCTAGTATCCAGTGCTGATATTAGTGATAAACACGCTAATAATCCTTTGGAGAATGAGGTTCCTTTGATTACGGATAGAATTGTTCAAGAGATGATAGATAGCGAATCGGAAGGGAAAAACACAAAACTCCGAAGAAGAAGAAAATGATACAAAAAGAGAAAAAATATTCTCTGAGGAAAAAAAATGAAGGTTCTCCTAAAATTAGATGCACATCTAATAAAAGGAGGTACCTAAATCAATATCATTAGGATAGTCAATTATCTGAATAAAAAGGGGTAGTATTGAACTGCCAAGGGCTTGCCAAACCCAGGAAATTTGAGTTCATTCATGAACTCATAAATAAAGAAAAAGTTGACTTCATTAGTCTTCAAGAGACCAATAAGAAAGAGTTTGGGTAGTAATATGTTCAAGTGGATCTCTTCTCCCCCTAACGGTAGATCATGGGGCTTGCTGGTGGGTTTTAATTCTGATACTTTTGAAGTTTCTGATATTCAAACCAAAGATTTAATGATAGTGTGTGGTCCATCACAAGATTAAAAATATTTCTTGGACCTTTGTTAATGTTTATGGTGCGGCTCAAGCGGTTAACAAAGATAATTTCCTAAGCGAGTTAGCTCCCACTTGCTCCCAATGTAAGGGTCCCATTTTGCTAGGTGTCGACTTTAACACCTTGAGAAATACTGATGAAAAAACAAGCCTTATGTTGCCAATATATGGTCATTTCTTTTTAATGCCATCATTGACCATCATGGTCTGATTGAGTTAGATCTCACTGACAAGAAGTTTATGTGGTCCAATAACAGAAATCCTCTCACTTTTGAAAAACTTGACAAATTTCTAGTGAGCCCTGAACCCATGATTGGGATTTATTGTACATCAATTCTGGTTAGAGGGATAAACAGAGGATACGACAAAACCTGGCACTACTTTCAGATACGAGTTGCTCTGGCATAAAAAACCTGATTCCAGAGAGTTGGTAAGTAGGAGTTGGGGGTTACCAATAAGGAGTAAAGGAAGTCTTAACATCTGGAAAGAGAAAGTTAAGAGACTCAAAAAATGTCTTAAGGGTTGGAATTTCAATGAAGAAGGCCAAAACATGAGAAGGAGAGAAGATCTTTTGAAGAAAATCAATGAGTTAGACACTAAGAATGAAGAAGGCGAGTTGTCAGATAGTGAAAAAAACTAAAAAAAGACCATGAGCTTTCGCTTAATAAACTTCTCTTCAAGGAAGAGATGAAAATGAAATAGAGAGCTCGAGAGGTTCATCAAAGGAGATAAAATACAAATTATTTTCGCCTTAAAGCCAACCTCAATAGAAGGAGAATCAGAATCCATGTTTTGATAGATAAAGGGAACATTGTTGAAGAGGGAGAGGGAAGATCGAATTGCTACTAACTTCTATAAAAACATGTTTGGTCCCTCCTCTATCTCCTCAATTTGCACGGAAGATAGAAACATGGAAAATATTAGTGAGGAGGACAGATATTTCCTCACTGTCCCTTTTATAGAGACTGAGATTAAATAGGTAGTTGTCAACTTTAAACAATAGTGCCCCAGGGTCTGATGGTCTCCCTGCAGATTTTTTAGACTTCTCGGACAACATAAAAAAGGACATCATGAAGTTTTTCGAAGACTGTTTTCAAAGGAAAACTAGACATTAAAAGATTAAATTACGGTGTTGTCACTTTATTTCCTAAACTAGACAAGGATATGGAAATGAAGAACTTTAGATCCATTTGTCTTTTGAATGTGTGCTATAAAATTATTACAAAAGTCCTTAACAATAGGTTGACAAACAATATCACTAAGGTGATTAGTGATAACCAGTTTGGCTTTATTAAAGGAAGATATATCCTGGATGGAGCTGTGGCCCTCCATGAGATTGTTCATGAAGTAAAAAAGAAAAAACAAGATGGGATCATTTTGAAAATCGATTTCGAAAAGGTGTATGACAAAGCCAATTGACATTTCTTATATAAATGCTTGAGATGAAAGGATTTGATGAGAAGTGGGGAGACAGACCATTAGGATTAATAGCTTAATTGGTCCCATCTTCTTAACCCATAAGGGGGTAAGATAAGGAGATCCTTTATCTCCCTCGTTTTTCCCGAATTTAACCCATATTTGTCCCGTATTTAAGAAATCTAGAATGAGCCTAATATGCATTAGTGCACAAACTAAATCCTCATATTCTTAAGTGAGTGATCATTTTAGCCACCGGTTCTTCTCAATGGCAAGTAGTCTAATGGCTCAAACAACATCGACCGTAGATATATATATACACCATTAACACCCAAACAACAATGAAATATTGTCTCTCTATATCTATTTGTTTCATGTTATTACACTGCTAGTCAGTCATTAATATCATGTATGCTTGTAATAAATTACGAGTTTCTACTTAATATTTTTGCTCCCATTCCGTTTACCCCCTTCCATTTCTGTTGCCGACTATTTCCGATGATAAAATACAGGAATATAAATATGAGAGAGTTTTTTTCGTTCGTTTTCATCTCTGGCAGCGTCACAGAAGAAGGCTACGAGCAAATAGTCTCTCATTATCTCTTATTTATTTTTTATTTTATTAAAAGATGAAATGACATTGTAGCTTTTGTACCAAGTTTTATAATGACATTTGAGTGAGGCCCTTTCGATCGGTGCCAAAGTAACGAAACCTACTTTGTTAATGATACAATCCTAAATTTTTCACTGGTTTGAAAACTTAAATTCCCTTCGATCTTGATCTTGGTTGGGGAAAAAAACCCCGGCCTGCCACCCTACTTCATCCTCGAGTCGACTTGTGCGCCGCCATTCTCCGTCGCCGCGGTCTCGCGGGCCCGCCGCCGTCCTAGCCGCCCTGTCCCCGCCCTCTCCGTCTCGCGCCCCACGCGGCCCTTGTCCATCTTTTCCGTCGCCGGCTCGTGCGGTCCGACGCCTGCCACCGGTTCCTCCTCTCGAGAAAGGCGGCGGCGCCCGAGAGAGCTTCTTTGAGGGAGGATAAGGCGGCGCGGAGCGTCTCTGAGCGGCTCAGGCCCCTCCGGCGCTGAGCTTTCCTCCGGCGTTGTGTGTGCCTGAGTTGTTGACTCCCAATTGAAGCGTGGTCAAATTACCTCGGCTCCGGTATGGGTTGGAGCTCTTTATGGGTTGCTAAAGCGTTTAGAGTGTGGCTCTAGGCGTGGATTTTCACCAATGGCAATCGAGTGCCTCGTGCTAGGTACGCGGCAGCGCGCTCCTCTTTTCACCCTTTTTCGAACGCACTGCTCGGTTACAACCATGCTAGCGCTGGTGATTGCAGGGGCGGGGCAGGAGGTGGGTAAGAGCTGCGTGGTGGTGACCATCGGCGGGAAGCGCGTCATGTTCGACTGCGGCATGCACATGGGCTACCACGACGACCGCCACTACCCGGACTTTGCGCGCGCGCTCGCTGCCTGGGGGGCGCCCGACTTCACCACCGCTATCTCCTGCGTGGTCATCACGCATTTGTGCGTTGCAGATAAACATTTTAGCTTTTCATCCTTTTTCTTTTTATGCTGGCAATTTTCTTCAGATTCTCGCGTTTGGTTGGGGGCTGAGGAAGCTTGTGCTGTGCAGCCACATGGATCATATCGGGGCACTGCCCTACTTCACCGAGGTTTGCGGCTACCACGGCCCCATCTACATGACGGTGAGCTATGAACACATGATTATTGTTTGTGTTACTATGGCCAACGAAAATTGTATTAACAAAAGTTGCTTCACGAAAATTTAACCCCCAATTGCAAATTCTTTATAACCTTGTGTATATAAAATCTTCATAATTATTTTCATGGTCACAAAATCATAAGTTACTTGCCAATAGGAAATTACAATTAATGGTGAAGCACAAAATCTAGTAGCATGTTGAGTTCAAAATTGATCCAGAAAGCGTTGTAAGCCATAGAAACCATAAATCCAGGTTAATTTAAAGCCCATCATAGTAGAATGAATCTTGGGTTTAGCAAACGCAAAGACATGTCTCTTAGATGAAATCAGCTGTAAGTGTAAAAATGCAATATGCAAGCATAGTCACCCTTTGCAATATCTGAGTAACTTCCTGGAGCACATTGAAATTGACTGAGCCATACTCGGGCATGAAACTAAGGCACCAAGCTAGTTTCGGATCAAGGCATGCTGAAGTTTTGTGCTCCAGTTGAGTCTGGATGGTGTTCAATTTAACAACAAGCAAGTTGTGGTAGGCTAGAGTTGAAATTCAACATAAACCACAAGTCAAGGTTTAGATACATAGATAGCCGTTTTCCATGCACTCCTATTCAAGGTTAAATCTTTGGTATATTTCATTTTTTCAAGTCTCATTTTACTGTCTCCTCCCATATAAACTTTGGCCTTCTCCTACCTATCTTTCCATTGCTATCGTGCCTTAGAATCCTACTATGTACTGGTGTTTCTGGAGGTTTTCGTTGGACATATCCAAACCATCTCAACCGATGTTGGACAAACTTTTATTCAATTGGTGCCACCCCTAGCCTATCACGTATATCATTCTCTTGGACTCGATCCCTTCTTATATAGCCATAAATCCAACGCAATATACATATTTTTGCAACACTTATCCGTTGAATATATTGTCTTTTTAGGCCAACGTTCTACACCATACAACATAGCAAGTCTAATTGCCGTCCTATAAAACTTGTCTTCTAGCTTCGGTGGTACCCTCTTGTCATATAGAACGCCAAATGCTTGTTACCACTTCATCCACCTGCTTTGATTCTATGGTTGATATCTTCATCAATATCCCCGTCTCTCTGTAACATTGATCATAAATACGAAAGATATCCTTTCTGGCACTACCTAACCTTCCAAACTCACATCTCCTTCATGGCATTCAATTGCATTGACTTTATTTTTAACCTAGAAGCTAGAATGGTACATTCAAACAATCACTCAAAACTTACAAATGTGTGATATCAAAACCCAGTTACAAAATCACCTGCGAAATCATATGGCCAACATTGCCATATCAATGGGTATATATCATTTGGGCTGGATAGTAAGGGTAGAGTACAGCCCTAGTATCTGGGAAGTGCTGTATTTTTGTTATTACCAATTGCATAGAACTGACTGCACTATAAATCTGTCAAGGAAGAATGCATCAACCCCCTGGCACCACGACTATATTTCTCTGACCAAGCAACTGATACCTACTTTTAGGAAGAGAAGCTTGGGAATCGTATGTATGTGTATAACTCCATCTACATATCTAAGACTATGTCCAGAACCGTGTATTTTCAAGAACTATGGTATATATCTGCATCTACATATACGGATATATGAAGAACCAAATATTCCATAACCATGAATATAATGAAGCAATTTTGATGCAGTTGAATTTAATCCATAGAAAAAAAACTATTTTTTTGCACCTGATTGTCTTCTAAATTGGCTAAACATGCTCTGCACAACATTTGAAATCATTTAAAGGCAGAGAAATCTGAAAAAACATATCAAACCAACTCTAATTAAAGGCACAATATCTATAGCGAGAAACTAACTCTGAAAAACTAACTCTTGGGCTCTTGGCTGCATCTAAATTAGACAAACAGATTCGCATCAATCACTAAGGCCTCAAATTCAAATCACGCAGCATGACTCTTCTATGGTCTGATGGGAAGCAAACTATTAGGAGTGGGCCAGGAAAACAAAGAAGAAAACACATATATGGCCTTCCTTCGCAGGGAAAATGGTGGTCTCTTAACCGTCTTGGCAGCAAGTGCTAGATCCTGCCTTATTACTCTTCATTTATCCATCGAGGAGCAAGAAACTATAACTTGATTGAAGGCAATAATTAAATCAAACGACACTCAATATGGAGAGAATAATGTATGAAATGAATGCGGAGGATTGCAGGCCTGCCTTACTTCTGTGAATGCCCATCACAACACTTCCCTTCCTATTCATGTCCCTTCATTCTGTATTGGGCCATCAAGAGGTCAGGGTTTCTGCATTAGGTGATTAACATGAGGAGATTGAGTGAAATAGTGGGAGGCAGGGCTGTGAACAGGGGGTGGTTGATCAGGTCCGCAGAGTGGTACAACTCAATGAAAGGGTTGGTGAGCAGGGCAGCACTTGTTTGCGTACATGGCTGTGCCTTATCGGAGCATGAAGGGAGGGATGACAGCTGTGTGGTAGAGGCAGTGTTAAAAAGCATCGCCCAGGCGTCCAGACACCAAAAAAGACTGAGAGTCGGCGTTGCCTTGCCCCAGATTGACAGGGCATCCACCTTGGCGTGCTGGGCGTCGCATTTGACCGCCTGGCGGGCGCCTGAAGCCCCAAAAACCTGGGCGAGGGGCCTGCCCCTTTTGGCGCGTGTTGCCTTGCATGCGTGCGGGAAGAGAAAGGAAGGAATAGATAAGGAAGGGATAGATTAGGGAGGAGAAGAGAGAGAGAGAGAGGCACTGAGGACCGACGACGTGGCACTCTTCGTATGATCCCTGGCTGCTTCGTGTCCCTGAGGACCGGCAACGGTGTGGGCACGACATCCAGACGGGCATGGCACGATGTCAAGGCGGGCGCGTGTGCGGCATCGGACACAGGCGTGGCATAGTGCGGCCGGCGCGGCCACGACATAGGGTGCCAACGCGGGCACAACAAATGGTGGCCGGCGCAGGCACAACAAATGGTGGCCGGCGCAGGCACGGCAACAGGCACCCGGAGTGGGCGCGTCACCAATCACCATTGCGAGCGTGGTCCTGCCTTCGAGGTCGTCCTCCCCTGCTTCAATCTCCGCTGGCCCCTGCTTCAATCTCTGCTGGCCCCTGCTTCAATCTCCCCTTGGTCCCTGCTTCAATCCCCCGGTCCCTGCTTTAATTCTCTCCTGGTCTCTTCAATATTAGTTGGCTTGTATGGTGTCGCCTAGGCTGTCGCCTAATTCGCCTAGGTGTCCAGGCGGTGGCTGAACGCCTAGTTCCACCTTCCCGCCTTTAAAACCATGGGTAGATGGGTAGTGGATCTGTTGCATGGAAGTCATATGCAACAAGCACCTTAATGCTTGCGGAGGAGGATGTGTGCGGTGGTGGTCCAGTGGGGTTGACACAATGCAGTAATTGTCGAATGAGAAGATGCTGTGGATGGATCGGCTGCATGGACAGTCTGTTTGGTGGCAGTGTGATGCAGACAAATCAGCTAGAATGGCGGCTCAGGATGGCAGGCTGGCAGATTGGGGGTTGGGGCACGGGAGAGAGAGGTATAGGTGGTAAAAAATTGGATGCTGAGAAAAAAAAACAGAGCAGGTGGTCGCGAACTCACGATCGCTGGGACAATAAAGTAGAGGGTGAGCGAAGTGGGGTAGGATCTGAGTTACTGCATACTTTTGAAGTAGTAGAGATATATAGAATGTGCTTATTGTTATCTAAACTTGGCTTCAAGTAAATCCTGGATTGATTGGGTTGTTTAAAGTTGGGATTGTCCTGCTTCTGATCCAAGAAGTATGCTTGGGCGGAATGGTCTTGCATTATTAGCTTATATGCTTGTGCTGCTATCTTCCTTGGTCTCCCCACTTCTTATATGAAGCATCTATATGTCTGATGATTGATGGTCATTCCATAACTTATGTCATGTTACCTCAAGCAGTATCCAACAAAGGCTTTAGCTCCATTTATGCTCGAGGATTATCGGAAAGTAACGATGGGTCAGAGAGGTGAGGAAAAGCAATATAGCTACGAAGATATTCTTAGGTGTATGAAGAAAGGTAATGTTAGTTCAGTTTGAAACTTCTAGTACCTGTCTACTTAGACACTGATGCTGGTGCAAAAGTAAGTTTGTATCATAATCCTCTTGTAATACTTGATCTTTCAGTCACACCAATGGACTTGAAGCAGACTGTTCAAGTAGATAAAGACCTTGTGATCCGTGCCTATTATGCTGGACATGTAAGTTTCTTACACTGTTTTTCAATTTTCATTCAACATTCTGCTCAGTGTTCTTTAAATACTTTGCATTTAAGTATTGATTTAGCTCTCTACTTTCTAATCTAGTAAAACCATTGTCAATCTCAAGGTTATAGGGGCTGCCATGATTTATGCAAAAGTTGGGGATGCTGCTATGGTATACACTGGGGATTACAATATGACACCAGATAGACATCTTGGGGCCGCACAGATTGATCGTCTGAAGTTGGATGTATTGATAACAGAGTATGGTCTAACCTCAAACTATAAACATTTCTGTTTTGCGGTTGCCTTTACTTGGATTTTCAATCTAGTGTTGTTGTGATTTATGCCACATTATATCCATAGGTTATTTCTTATGGTTTCGCAGCACAGGTTTTATGGGGCAGAGGAGGACCCCGGCTATGTATATGGCAGTCAATAGTCATTCTGTAGAGGGTCAATCATATTCACCTTGGCACCCTATATTTGGGAATAGTGAGGGAGGGAGAGAGATTATTTTGTTGCCTAAGTCCCACCGATTACATCTGCTCAGTTGATAAACACCAAGTTCAACAATCTCCTGCTTCCAAGCACTAACAAATCAACCACTAACAAGTCAAAGCAATCCTGGAACTGACTAATAAACTGACCAAAACTCCAAACCAACTGAAACGGAAGACCTTGCCACTTGTCAAGCAGCTGTTGCCGGCTTGCTGCAGTCTCAGGCGTGTTACTGCTGTGCTCATGCCATGCCTGCACTGCTCTTCTTGGAGAGCCTGCTGCAGTGCTTGCTCTGCATAACAGCAGGGACTAAAGGGCATGTTTTACCTATTTGACTTATCATTGTGTGATCGTCTTAGTTGATATCAGATTTTGGGAATATTTTCCTGACCACCTGTGGACCTTTGCTCAGCTCCTGTTGTTAGCCAATCTTTGTTCTCCTGAATATTGTTTGAGTTATGGTTGTAAATTACCTATATAATTTGTTATTACACTTGCTACTCAGTTGAATCTACTAGTTTATAATGCTGCGATAATCAACCAACCTGCCTTTGTTGCATAGTGCCATAGTTGTAGTGGCTTCCTAACTTTTCACTGTTATATTTGAATTAAGAGCATCAATTGTTGCAAATGATTTTTTCCCTGTATACATAACCAATTAACTACTTTTTTATTCAGGTCCACATATGCTAAATCTATACGTGACTCAAAGCCTGCCCGAGAGAGGGAGTTTTTAAAAGCGGTATGAAAATCTGAACTTTGCTGCAGCCTGCAGTGTATATATTTGTAGATTTTCGTAATCAATGCTTTTCCGATGGTGTACTACTCTATTTTCTAGGTTTTGGATCCTATGTGCTCAATATTATTTGGGCACACAACACAGTTCACTAAGTGTATCTATATTTTTTATTCCTGATGTTTTCGTCCAAGAAGATGCACTCTGACTGTATTAAACCAATCTTCTGAAGTGTACACAGTTGATTTTACTTCCAAAGCATAACTGAGTATATGTTTCCTCTAGGTACATAAATGTGTTTCTGGTGGAGGTAAAGTTCTAATTCCAACGTTTGCTCTGGGAAGAGCTCAGGTATTGTAGTTCTCTTAATTCTACTTTATGAGACAAAGTGATGGTTAAGTGTGATAACTATATATGACTTAAATGAGCAAGTTTCCCTGAGAAGTACCATTCCGAGGGCACACTGTTCAAAGGTTTCATAATTTGAGTATCTATTTGTGACGCTTGTATTTCAGGAACTATGTATGTTACTGGATGACTATTGGGAGAGGATGGGCTTGAAAGTTCCTATTTATTTTTCAGCTGGTATGCGTGGTCTCTTGAAAGTTGAAACCTTGTACTTTCTGCTGCATGTGAAGTTATCTTTGATTATTTGTGCTATAGGTTTAACCATTCAAGCTAATGTGTACTACAAAATGTTGATTGGGTGGACTAGTCAAAAGATCAAGGACAGCCATACAGTGCATAATCCATTTGACTTCAAGCATGGTATGGTTCAGTTCTTTAAAAGCTAATTGTCCAATCCTACTTTGAATGAAGATAAATTTCATATGATTGAGTTGAAAATCTAAATATTCTGTAGATTTTTAACTAACCAACCCTCCAAGTTATCCCTTTTTTCCCTATTATTTGTAACTGTATGTCACCAATTGATTTTTTGTTTCTTTATTATTGAAATATTTGTTTATTTAATCATATTTTTGATAATAATTGTTGCTATTTCACTTTTTATGGGTAACCACAGTTGAGGTATGAGGTGTTCTGTCTTTTATTTGCAAATATTGGAATAACAGAGACAACATTTTTCACATTTCAGTTTGCCACTTTGAACGTTCCTTCATTAACAACCCTGGTCCCTGTGTACTTTTTGCAACACCTGGTATGATTACTGGGGGATTTTCCCTTGAGGCGTTTAAAAAATGGGCACCATCAGAGAAGAATCTGGTTACACTTCCAGGGTATATTCTTTATCTTTCTTGTTTTTCCATTTTTCAATCTTTTAAATTACTTGCATGTAGACAAGCTTTACCAAACCCTTTACTCTACAATTATTCTGATGCCACCTTTCTATTTTTCCCGCACAGATATTGTGTTTCTGGAACCATTGGTCATAAGTTGATGTGTGGGAAACCTACAAGGGTTGATTACGAGGACACTCATATTGATGTCAGATGTCAGGTCGATTTTCACGTCATTTCATATCTTGCAAAAAATGTACAACTTTAAATAATAATGACAAGAACATGGTCAACCAGGGGGAAGCCATGTAAATCACTAGTGTTTTAAACACTGTTGAAGTCTGGCTTTTAAATTCGATCCATATCAATCCCCACTTATCGTTCTGCATGGGTGCTTACTCGAGGCCCTTAGTTGTCTATTGCAGTTGGCTGGCTGTGGTCGTTTTTGTTTCTGTCTCTCAGTTTTTTGTGAGTAGTATGTCTGTATGTATTGAGGAGCTTTCCTAGTCCCCTCCCTGTTTTGCACATTTTATACTTTATCTTAATCTACTCATTACCATTCATGATGCATATATGAATGTTTGCGCGAAAGGGCCTCTAGCTGAGTTGGTTAGGTGGTCTGAGTAGCACTCCTCAGGTCCTGGGTTCGACTCCCCGTGGGAGCGAATTTCAGGCTGTGGTTAAAAAAATCCCCTCGTTTGTCCCATGCCAAAGCACAGGTCTAAGGCTCAGCCCCGGTCGTGGTCGTTCTCACATGGGCTTCGATGCCGCTGTGTATGGGTGGGGCAGGGGTTCGGGGGTTTTCTCGACCTGTGTGAGAAGGTCTTCTTCTTAATTCTATGCCCGGGGGCTGTCTTACCCCTCGCAGGTCGAGTTTTATATATGAATGTTTGCACTCAACATAATAGCGCTCCATATGAAACGTGTAGTCTAGGAATTGGAGCTTTCTGTGAGGTTAATCATGATGTTTGAAGTTCCTGACAGAATGCTGCTGTCAGTGTCTAACATATTACACTTCGGTTGTCCCTTTTGGCACTCTAGGGGTGTGTTTGATTGCGGGACAACTTGGACAGCCATGTCTCCCGGCATCCCCTCTCTCTGTCTAGTTCTGACAGGCAGCTGAGGACGACGGCATTGGGATGGTTCTATTTCAACCCTGACCTTGAATCAAACAACCTTATATAAGGGATCGTCCTATCCCATCATTGCAACAAAACACACCCTAGATTTACTCCAACCATTGCACTTTTCATTTTTGATATTTTTTGCCCCCTCATACTGAGTTTTTTTGCCCCCCCCCCCCCCCCCCCCCCCCTTATTTTACCAGATCCATCAGCTAGCATTCAGTCCTCATACAGACTCCAAAGGGATTATGGATCTGACAGAATTCCTGTCACCCAAAAATGTAATTCTCGTTCATGGTGAAAAGCCTCAGATGGCTTTTCTTAAGGAGAGGATCGAATCTGAATTGGGGATGCCTTGCTACTACCCAGGGAATAATGAATCCGTCTCCATTCCGACAACCCAGAACCTTAAAATGAGTGCTACAGAAAGGTTCATTACAGGCTGTGCTGTGGAGCAAGGTAAACGTAGCCTGCACAAGCGGAACCTGATTTATGGTACAGGTTTGTCAGAAGAGATTGGCAGTGATGAGGCGGCGGGGGAGGGCGTTCTTCTGATGCAGAAACACAAGTCTCCGAAAATTCTTTGTGAGGATGAGCTCCTTGAGGTGCTGGGCATGGGTCGGCATCTTGTCCAGTTTGAACCAATGGTCTCCAGAATTGTAGCTGCTGTTGAATCCGAGTTGCAGCGGGCTAAGGCAGCGGATTTAGATAACGATGGGAAATGAATGGAACAATATAAATGTACATTGCCATAATTTTGGCTGATTACTGTTTCACCTTTCTTTCCCAAAAATGCGAGTAATGTCCTACACCACTTCAGCACTATTACTGACAAGTCTCTTTAAGGTCCTTGGGAGTTACCAAGTTATACAATATCTAGAGAGCTACTATCGCATAAAATAGGGATTTGTTATTCTGTTTGTATAGTGAAATTTGAAATAAAAGAAGAGATAGGCCAGCTGTCAGAGACAGCCTCAACTCGGTGTCGTTCTATCGCCCAGGGTGGCATTCTATCGCTTCATAAGTCAATATTTCTAAGTATAATAAGATATGTATAAAAATATTAAACTTATGGCGTATAATTAATAATATTAGATGAGTTACTGAATATATTTTTATAATAAACTTGTTGAAAGATATAAATGTTGCTAATATTTTATATAAATTTATTTATTTTTTAAAAAATTGACTATCACGATTCACGAATCCTATAATATCACTTTTTTGAGACGGAGATAGCGTTACTCCTTTTGAGGTGGAGTGTTACCAAATTTGGTACCTCCGTAGGCTCGATTTCTTTGTGCCTTTGAAGATAAGAGTAAATTTTACTAGAAAACTATTTAGTGCAAATTATCTACTCACTGGAATGGTGAAAACCGTATACAAATATACTTATAAGTTTCTAAAAAATTAAAATCGTGCACATTTATAATGTACCTATGGATGTATATAATCTTAAATTTTAAGATTGAAATCCAATCTAAAATATTATATATAAAATGGCAAATTTGTAGTGCATATGCACTAGAGGACAAAATCCTAGGAATTTTGTTGTCCCCTCAATAAATAAAGGCTTGGGCTAAAAAAGTCATGCATGGGGAAGTCGTGTTTCTATATGAAATTTTATAAAAACATGTTTGAACCAAGTGTACATCTTTATATATGACTATGTACTATGGATATGTAAAGTTTCATTTTTTGAAAATCTTTAAATATATATTTTAAAGGATTTGCACTGAATAATTTGTCAATTGTACTTGGTGGTATTGAACTTGTTCTATAAGTTGTAAACACAACTTTCTAAACTTACTATGAGTTTTGTAGTCACCTAAATTGCACACTTGGTTCTCTCAACCTACACACTTAGTTCTCTAAAATTGTTTCAAATTCTTCTCTCTTATTTGGTACTACCTACCTAGGGATGGCTGAAAGTCGCCTAGAGAGGGTGAATAGGCAAAATCTAAAATTTATGACTTTAAACACAAACTTCAACCTCAGTTAGAGCGTTAGAATGGGAATAAGGACAATCAGAGTGTGTGAGAGAGAGAGTTCTTGCACAAGTTGCTGAAATGATTACGGAATTATTTTGAGAGCAACTTAGTTGATATAGAATCAAGCGCAAGCAAGAGAACTAGAGAGAGAGAGAGAGAGAGAGAGGAGCGATTTGTTTCCCGAGTTTCGGTTCTGAAGAACCTACTCCCAATTGAGGAGTCCACTAAGGACGGGTCTCTATTGACCCATTCTCTCTCCCAAATGGTCACTTAAACTGGTTGAGTGTTCTTATCAATCTTGAGGATCACTTAGGCCTCGCATGGATCACCACACACTTAGGTGTCTCTTGCTAGCTTTACAAGTGTGAGAATGGGGATGCGAGAGAGAATGAAAACAAAAAACAAGAACACAAGAACTTGCAACACTCAAGAAACACGGGGCACTAAGTCTCTCTAACTCAAATCGATCAAATGCGGCGCTTGTGAGGCTTTGAATGCTTAGGAGATGTTGTAATGAATGTATGGATGTTTGGTGTAGCTTTTGTGTCTTTACTATGCTGGTTGGTGTGTATTTATGGTGCACCGGACCCCTACAGTACTGGTCCGATGAACCACTAGACCCTTTGACGCCTGACTTGGCAGGTTACCGTTCTAACGGGTGGTTGGCATAATAACTGGTCCGGTGGCACACCGGACCCTCCATGTCAGTGCCACGTCAGTAGATGGCCGTTGAAACTTGGAGCGGTCCAGTCTTCCGCCACCCGATTGTCTAGATTACATCTTCTCTACATAGATGGTCTAGTGCACCATCAGACCAGTCGGATATGCCCATTGGTTAAAACCAAGTCTCGACCTTCTCTATGTACGCGATCCGGTGCACCACCAGACCGGTCCAGTGCGCCAGACCACATACTAAATTTTGCAAACTTGTCTAATTCTTATTCAAATGAATTTGGCTGGTCTTGAGGATGTTCCTATGACTTAGACAAACATATCCAATGGCAGTCTAACTAGTCTAAGTCACCACACTTGGACATTTTAATCTCTCTAACTCATATTGCTATTTTGGCTCAAACTATCTCTGGAAGAGTGATTTGTTGAAACTGAGCTATCCAACCACTTTAGGTGTATCAAATATGTTTCTAGGGGTACTTAGAACTTATCCAAAGTATATAACTATTGCTAGTTCATATATTCTAAGATCTCCCCCCTTTTTGGCTGGATTTGAGCTATTTCTGGCTTAGAAACTTTAAGATTGATCTTATGAACATGTGAATCAAAGAATTGTCAAACTAGTTAGTACATATGGTTGTGATGGTCATCAAACACAAAAAATAATATAGGAAATGGTTTGAGACCATTTCCCTTTCAATGACAATCTTTCATGTGGTTTCCATATGTGATAGGTGTAGGCATAAGTATGAAAACTCACCCGCAGGTAGTGCTAGGGTCGGTCACCTACAACTACAAAGACACAACTAAGGCCGATTATCAAATTTTATCAACGGGTATCCAACGGGTACCTGCAATTTGAGAATATATATGAACATATGTCACCTATTTTATATGCATATTATGTTTAATAGCTCTTTTAACATGTAATTTGTAGCATATGCATAGTGTCTCGAACTATAAAGATGATATTTATCGTCTCGTAAAGGCACCAAGATATTGTATGTACCCGAGAGAGTTGGAAGATAGCGCAAGGGACATAGGCTAGAGGCACACTAATCCTGGGTACTACCTAGCTACCAGCACATGAGTAATTTATAGATATTTAGGTCGCAAATGTGTAATACCCTACATCCTCTTTGTGTGATGAACACCAAAGGGAAGAAGACTATAAGCTCATGTATCAGCTGAGCAGATGGCTGCCTATCTCTCCCTTTCCTTTTGGTTCTAGTGAGAGTTCTAGCCTAATTAGTGTTTAGTTCGCCTTTGTGTATCCTTTAATCTAGAAGTCAGAATGAAGCCTGAAAGTGAAAAGGTTCTTTCTACTTTGCTGTACCCTCCCTTTATAGCATAGGGAGGATAAGGCTGTCTTTGGTGGATCATGTAAAATAGGGGACACGACACTATAGATGACATAGTTTGACACTATTTGCAGAGTGAAGTTTGAAATAGGGGATGTGATAGGGGAGCTGTTGGAGGCAACCTAAGTTGACACATGCCTACTGGGTAGTGGGCCTTATCCAGCAGAGGCTCAACTACCTCTATCTTGTCATAGATGTTGAGTCATACTGGTGGCACATCATGCTGCAGTGGCAGATTCCAGAGTCCACACCGTTGGGTACGATGTAGTTGGTAAAGAGTGTAGCATTTTGTACCTTATAATGTTTGCAAGTACATTAACACATTTAGGCATTGCTATAGAGACAATGCTAGACACCACACAATGATCTCGGGTAAGCCTGCTGCCCTTTGTTGTGGCTATAATGCACCTTCTTGACCATAATATTGTCCATCACATTTAATATAATGGACGAGAGTAATATCCTAGCCATTAGTATCATGTGGCTGTCTTGAGTAGAGATGAACATGGCTTAGGGGTCGTACTCCCTAGGGCGATTGAGTCTCCATGGCTAGTCCTAGTTGTATACCGTAGTCTACAGGTGATCTTGTATTTGGCTGAGTGAGGAGTTTGACTTCCCATGTGAAGGGCTCTAGAGACCAAGAGGGAACCAAGACCAGGGACCTCAGAGGTCCAAGAGGAACTGGGAGACTAGGACAACCCTATTGCCCTAGATGCCTATGTCTAGAAGGACTTGAGACTCTTGTCTTCCATCCTAATGGTCACCTGTGATACTGGGAGAGCCCTAGAAGTCCACCCTCAAAATCAGGGCCCTTAACTCGAGTCGAGCAAACCCCTAAGGACATGGGGCCCATAGGACATGTGGCTAACATCAATTGGACCCTCACTTGAGTTTTTCTTCTTCTATGTAGATCTTTTGGAAGGTGTATCGTTAGTTTTCGAGGGTAAAACCTTCCTTGGGTGCTAACAGAGGCCTTATAGTCCATCGTAGCCCATAGGCCTAGAGAGGCATGCATGTGGATCCAATCTTCTAATAAGACACTAGACAAAGCAGATCTATCACATGTCATGCGCTCAATGCTTACTCGGGCGTCAGCGGACAGTAAAAGGTGACTTGCCATATAACTTCCTCGGGGCAAACATGAGCACAAGGGAAGGACAAACTAGGTCAACAAAGCAACCTACTATGGTAGAATGGGTTCCTATTGAAGTCATCTAGGTCCCTACTTTAATCTTGGTGATTAATGACAACATAAAATTATTATGACTAACTTGTATTTTGTATGAGGTCATAATAATGGAGAATGATTGAACTTAAGTGGTATCTGTGCCTCTATTGACCTCTATTGATGGAAAATAAGGTTAAAGATCAACTAGCTATAAGTGTCAATGAAGTTGTTTGACACCTTGGAGATTGATAGGCATTTATTTTTCTTTTATCCATACTATAAAGGGAGGCATGAAATAGGTAGCTTACCATAGGCAAGTCTACCTAGGAGTGGTGATCCACACTTGTGAAAACTAGTGCTACATAAACCCCTGAGAGCCTTGAGACGTTTGAAATAAAACCTAACTCAAAAAGTGACTGAAACAAGTGACTTGGCAGTGTTATAGTAACACCGGATGTGTCCAATGGACATCAGATATGGGCCACTAGACATGAGTGTACTCTATTGAAAATGAGTGTAGCATTGTTTTGTCTGGTGTGCAAAAGACATGATGCATTGGATAGGGTACCTAAAGAGCTTGTAGATCTGGTTTCAGATACAATGTATTCACCAAACATGTCTAGTGTACCACCATACATGGCACTGGACATGGTAAACAAAGAGGTTGTAAATATATTTTAGAGGCCAAATACTCATTGGGCGTGTCTGATGTGACATCGAATAGGATACTCAGAGATGTTTACAACAGCGTACTTGAGTGCTATAGTTACCAGATGTGTCCAGTGTGAGCACTAGATACCCTAGTTTCCAAATTAGCCAATGGGAAAGCATCGTGCATGTCTGGTGTAGTACATGTCCGGTGCAGAGAGTGGTGAGCACTAGGCATGTCCAGTGCACCCGACTAGGCTGAGTGGAGGTATAACTAGTTCCTTTTCTTGGGGTTATTTATACCCCAACTCGACCATGTAAGATCTCTTGCCCATTTCAACTGCTATAGGAACCCATTTTAGAGTAAGCGCCTTTGCCTAGTGATGGACTTTAGAACTAATAATTACTTGATTATCGACCTTATTAGTGCACTAAGAGTAGCTTGTGTGCATTCACCACCCCCATTAAAGTTGGACTGATCAAGTGAGAGTTAGTATTTATTATGACTTGGTGGCTCAGGAGTTCGATGATCACTTAGATAGATTATGGGTGACCCAACTTAAGGGTGTATACTATTGTGAATGGTTTACCATGCTGAACAACCAACTCACAGAGAGCACTTGGTCCTTGCAGTGATCAAGGGAAAGCGACAACCTTACATGAGAGCTCCAACGAGTACTATTGGGGACTGCCTACTCTTCAATACCTTAGCAAAACATCGAGACATTCCTAATCCTTTCTTTTTATATTAATCATTTACATTTGAGCAATTAATTTCAAGTCTTTATATTGTTGAATTGCCATGCTATTTTAGGATTGGAACTTAGGGAAAAACTTTTGAGCATATCTACTGTAGCGCTCTAATGCATAACATTTTTCTGTTACAGACTTTTATTTAAAATGAAAGATAACGTTTTTATTGAAAATAAAAATTTATCTAGCACATAGTTAAGAAAATAAAAATAACATAATTCATAAAAATAAAAATACATTATTTATAAAAATAAAATCTAGTTTTCTTCTAGATATGTTTTATTAAATTATTTTGGAGCTGATCATGGACTAAACTAGCATAGAATGCATCCTCACATTAAAGGATGGATGCAAAGCCCGTTAGTGCTTCGGGGGTTATGGTTGGTGCTACAATGTGGTCCTCCATGTTCATCCTTAATAATCACTAGTCGGTTGCCCGTGCATTGCGACGGCTTACAACAATACCCATGTAAACTATCCACCAAAAAAATTAAGATTTTTTATTGATTGTCTCCACTCTCTGTATAATATTTTTTTTATTTGGCTAACTGATGTTATTGTTTACTCCATGCAATATTACACGGTACAACACGACTAATGAATAAAGCGATTATAAGAGAGTTCGCAACGACTGACTAAACGAACAAAGATTATAAAATGACATAATTCCACCATACAGAGACTAAATAAGCGAAAGTTGTGATCTCAAGTTTCTAAAATAAGTCACATGAACTCAAACTTATAAAAAAGATGGATCAAAATATGGAGTGATTGCTAAAGTCAGGCATCAATAAAAACTGGATGCGCTCCATATAAACTATGCTACTTCGTAGCAATTACTAACGTTTAAAACCAACAAATAATCTTTTATTTTACTGATAGTATGACAAATCATTGTTGCTCCATCCAATTCAGCAACCTCAAACACTATGGAGTTCATTGCACCAATGTGGTCTCAGAAACGACCTAATGCTTGCAAGAGCCAAGAACGTCGTGCCGTGCTTGGGCTGTAGCCTCGGCCCGTAGTGCTGGCCCGGCCCGACACAATTATATATTTTTATTTTACAAAAAAACATATATACATATATATAATTTATATTCAATATTAAAAATATATGAGCATGATGTTCTACTGGTTAGCAAGAATATTGAAACGTATAATCTAATTTGTCCCTCCTAAACTCAGATCCTTGCTTCACCCCTAGACCTGGGCTAGCAAGAATATTGAAGCGAGCCTTGAGGACCCCAATTGCTCTCTTTACGATGTTCTGTGCACCCTCTAGTATGCAGCAAACATCCTTGGCTTCGAAGTTAATGGGAGGAAAATAATCTTCACAAACACGGATCACTAGGGGCAGATGCCATCGGCGAGGTAGTACCATTGGTTGTACTCATGTCTATTCACTGGGAAGTTTACATTTGGTGCTTCTTCCTTGAGCATGTCAGTGAACAACAACGACTCGTTGAGCACATTGACATCGTTGTTCGACTCCTCTATTAGAAAAATACATGCCAAATCATATGAGGCAACTGTATCGAGCATGATGACCGAGGATCCAATGTCCCCCTTAAACCATCCTTTTCCAACCGGTCATGAGCGGTTTCACGATCCTGATTGATGTAGCTCCAATGCTGCTTCTTTTGTCTTCTCCTTATTGAAAGGTCGGATACAAGCTTTATCGCCACATCTATCGTAGTTTGATGCAACAAGTCGAGTATCTCGTCTTTGATCATTTCAAAGTACAAGTTCTAGGAAGACATGATGATAATAATTTAGTGGGGTGAAACAAGAGTGAGCGAAGTGTAATATGAAGTAATAAGAGCAATTTGGATAGTGAGGGATGCGAATGAACTGAAACACTCCCTCTATTTAAAGACTAGATTTTATTTTTTTTTGAATTTTATTCTTTTTTAATTTAAAACGGTGTGAACTAATCATGAACTACCATGTGACAAACAGGCAATCAGTATTGACTGGTCGGAGTCAGTACTGACTATCTATAGTGCACGGTCGATACCCAGTGGCGAAGACACCAGAGGGGCCGGGGTGGGCCTGGCACCCCCAACGACCCAACTAAGGTATACCACTAATGTATTCTAGAGCCCATTATCTTGCCACCAGTTTATTGTTTGGTAGTCTAAAACCCTTAATTTTTTTTTCATAGCGCACGATCGGACGCCGCATTGTCTTCTACTTCTACTTCTCCTTCTCTCGTTCTCTGGAAGCACCTGGGCTGAGCGGCTCTGCCGTCTGCGGCTGGGCTGGCAGCACGCCGCACTCTACGCGGTCTGGCCGAGCGGGCAGCGGGCAGCGGGGACAGGACAACGTCCAGCCGTGAGCCGTCCACCACCAAGCACCAGGCGTCCAGGCAGGTAGTAGCGCCTGCGCCGAGTTTCTTAATTTCTTTCACCCGTTCTTTGATGTTTGATCTAGCTAGGTGCCTAGGTAAAATAATAAATTAGATAATTACCATTTACCAACTGTCAATTATGTTTATTTGGGGCATTGTCATTATGTAATTTTGTATCTACTTAATTTCAGCCAAGATGAAGAGAAAACTCAAGACAATTGATTGTTTTTCCAACGTGATAATCCTAGAGCTACTCCTATCGAAAATCCTAACCTAACCAATGTGCAAGATTATGATCCAATTAATTTGCATACTGAGGCAGCTGAGCTAAATCAACAAGAGACTTTAGCCACTGCATTTGAGAGAGACCCAGGTAAACGTGTTCAAATTTTGAGGCTACCTTTTGATCAACAAGATGAAGCTCGGAGATTTTATATATCTGAGGGCCCATATCAAGTTATATTAGATGAGTACCCATTGAATGATGCATCTCATGCTCGTCGGTTCCAGAGCAATTGGTTTAAACAATTTAGTTGGCTAAAGTATTCACCTCATACAGATCGTGCTTATTGTCTCACATGTTTTCTTTTTTAAAGAAACCAATTGGAAAGTATGGATCAGATACATTCACAGTCAAGGGGTTTAACAATTGGAAAAAGGTTAATGAAGGAAATTGAAAGGGAATCAGGCTTACACCTAGTCCCTATATAATTTTGGTGGTTGAATTGCCCAACACAAATCCTTGGACTAACTAGTTTGTTCTAGTGTATAAGTTATACAGGTGCCAGGGTTCACACATAGTCAATAAAAAGACCAAGAGTTGGGTTCAACAAAAGAGCTAAGGGCCAACCGAAGGCACCTCTGGTCTGGCACACCGGACTGTCCGGTGTGCCACCGGACAGTGTCCGGTGCACCAGAGGATTCCACCACAAACTCTCTACCTTCGGGAATTTCCAGAGGCACTCGCGCTATAATTCACCGGACTGTCCGGTGTACACCGGACAGTGTCCGGTGCGCCAAGGAAGAGCAGCCTCAGGAACTCGCCAGCTTCGGGAATCTCCAACGGCTAGTTCGCTATAATTCACCGGACATGTCCGGTGTGCACCGGACTGTCCGGTGCATCCTCGGAGCAACGGCTACCTGCGACAGCATTTAATGCGCGCGTAGCGCGCGCAGAGTCAGAGTCGCCCATGCCGGCGCACCGGACAGTGAACAGTACATGTCCGGTGCGCCACCGGATATCAAGGCGGGCCCAGAAGTCAGAACTCCAACGGTCAATTTCCAACGGCACTGATGACGTGGCGGGGGCACCGGACATGTCCGGTGTGCACCGGACTGTCCGGTGCGCCATCGAACAGATGGCCTCCACCAACGGTCAAGTTGGTGGTTGGGGCTATAAATACCCCAACCACCCCACCATTCATGGTATCCAAGTTTTCTACTTCTCAACCACTTACAAGAGCTCTAGCATTCAATTCTAGACACACCAAAGAGATCAAATCCTCTCCATATTCCACACAACGCCCTAGTGACTAGCGAGAGAGATTTGTCGTGTTCTTTTGAGCTCTTGCGCTTGGATTGCTTTCTTCTTTCTTGATTCTTTCTTGTGATCAAACACTCACTTGTAATTAAGGCAAGAGGCACCAATTGTGTGGTGGCCCTTGCGGGAAGTTTGATTCCCAAGTAATTTGAGAAGAGAAGCTCACTCGGTCCAAGGGACCGTTTGAGAGAGGGAAGGGTTGAAAGAGACCCGGCCTTTGTGGCCCTCCTCAACGGGGAGTAGGTTTGAGAGAACCGAACCTCGGTAAAACAAATCCGCGTGTCTCACTTCATTATTCGCTTGCGATTTGTTTTGCGCTCTCTCTCGCGGACTCGTTTATATTTCTAACGCTAACCCGGCTTGTAGTTGCGTTTATATTTGTAAATTTCAGTTTCGCCCTATTCACCCCCCTCTAGGCGACTATCAATTGGTATCAGAGCCCGGTACTTCATTAGAGTCTAACCGCTCGAAGTGATGTCGGGAGATCACGCCAAGAAGGAGATGGAGACCGGCGAAAAGCCCACTACAAGCCACGGGAGCACTTCATCGGAAGAGTCCCGCACCAAGAGGAAGGAGAAGAAGAAGAGCTCCTCCAACAAAGGGAAGGAGAAGAAATCTTCTTCTCACCACAAAGAGAAGAAGGAGAGATCTTCCTCTCACAAGCCGCATCGGAGTGGGGACAAGCACAAGAGGATGAGGAAAGTGGTCTACTACGAGACCGACACTTCATCAACATATACCTCCGGCTCCGACGCGGCATCCGTCACTTCTAAGCGCCAAGTGCGCAAGAAGTATAGTAAGATCCCCCTACGCTACCCTCGCATTTCTAAACATATACCTTTACTATCCGTCCCATTAGGCAAACCACCAACTTTTGATGGTGAAGATTATGCTAGGTGGAGTGATCTTATGCGATTTCATCTTATCTCGCTCCACAAAAGTATATGGGATGTTGTTGAGTTTGGTGCACAGGTACCGTCCATAGGGGATAAAGACTATGATGAAGATGAGGTGGCCCAAATCGAGCACTTCAACTCTCAAGCGACAACAATACTCCTCGCCTCTCTAAGTAGAGAAGAGTATAACAAAGTACAAGGGTTGAAGAGCGCCAAGGAGGTTTGGGATGTGCTCAAAACCGCGCACGAGGGAGATGAGCTCACCAAGATCACCAAGCGGGAAACGATCGAGGGGGAGCTCGGTCGGTTCCGGCTTCGCAAAGGGGAGGAGCCACAACACATGTACAACCGGCTCAAGACCTTGGTGAATCAAGTGCGCAACCTCGGGAGCATAAAGTGGGATGACCACGAGGTGGTTAAGGTTATTCTAAGATCTCTTATTTTCCTTAACCCCACTCAAGTTCAATTAATTCGTGGTAATCCTAGATATACTAAAATGACCCCCGAGGAAGTTATCGGGAACTTTGTAAGTTTTGAGTGCATGATCGAAGGCTCGAGGAAGATCAACGAGCTTGATGATTCCACCACATCCGAAGCACAACCCGTCGCATTCAAGGCGACGGAGGAAAAGAAGGAGGAGTCTACACCAAGTCGACAACCAATAGACACCTCCAAGCTCGACAATGAGGAAATGGCGCTCGTCATCAAGAGCTTCCGCCAAATCCTCAAACAAAGGAGAGGAAAAGACTACAAGTCCCGCTCCAAGAAGGTTTGCTACAAGTGTGGTAAGCCCGGTCACTTTATAGCTAAATGTCCATTATCAAGTGATAGTGACAGGGGCGACGACAAGAAGGGAAGAAGAAAGGAGAAGAAGAGGTACTACAAGAAGAAGGGCGGCGATGCCCATGTTTGTCGGGAGTGGGACTCCGACGAAAGCTCTAGCGACTCCTCCGACGACGAGGACGCCGCCAACATCGCCGTCACCAAGGGACTCCTCTTCCCCAACGTCGGCCACAAGTGCCTCATGGCAAAGGACGGCAAAAGGAAGAAGGTAAAATCAACATCCTCCACTAAATATGAATCATCTAGTGATGATAATGCTCGTGATGAGGAAGATAATTTGCGTACCCTTTTTGCCAACCTTAACATGGAACAAAAAGAAAAATTAAATGAATTGATTAGTGCTATTCATGAAAAGGATGACCTTTTGGATTCTCAAGAGGATCTCCTAATTAAGGAAAACAAGAAACATGTTAAGGTTAAAAATGTTATGCTCTAGAAATTGAGAAATGTGAAAAATTATCTAGTGAGCTAAGCACTTGTCGTGAGATGATTGACAACCTTAGGAATGAAAATGCTAGTTTAAATGCTAAGGTTGATTCACATGTTTGTAATGTTTCAATTCCCAATCCTAGAGATAATAATGATGATTTGCTTGCTAGGATTGAAGAATTAAACATTTCTCTTGCTAGCCTTAGGAGTGAAAATGAGAAATTAATTACTAAGGCAAAAGATTTTGATGCTTGCAAAGTTACAATTTCCGATCTTAGAGATAAGAATGATATACTACATGCTAAGATTGTTGAACTTAATTCTTGCAAACCCTCTACATCTACCATTGAGCATGTCACTATTTGTACTAGATGTAGAGATATTGATGTTAATACTATTCATGATCACATGATTTTAATTAAGCAACAAAATGATCATATAGCTAAACTAGATGCTAAAATTGCCGAGCACAACTTAGAAAATGAGAAATTTAAATTTGCTCGTAGCATGCTTTATAATGGGAGACGCCCTGGCATTAAGGATGACATTGGCTTCCAAAGGGGAGACAATGTCAAAATTAGTGCCCCTCCTAAAAGATTGTCAAATTTTGTTAAGGGCAAGGCTCCCATGCCTCAGGATAACGAGGGTTACATTTTATACCCTGCCGGTTATCCCGAGGACAAAATTAGGAAAATTCACTCTAGGAAGTCTCACTCTGGTTCTAACCATGCTTTTATGTATAAGAGTGAAACATCTAGTTCTAGGCAACCAACCCGTGCTAAGTTGCCTAAGAAGAAAATTCCTATTGCATCAAATGATCATAATATTTCTTTTAAAACTTTTGATGCATCTTATGTTTTGACTAACAAATCCGGCAAGGTAGTTGCCAAATATGTTGGGGGCAAGCACAAGGGGTCAAAGACTTGTGTTTGGGTACCCAAAGTTCTTGTGTCTAATGTCAAAGGACCCAAAACCATTTGGGTACCTAAAGTCAAGAACTAAACTTGTTTTGTAGGTTTATGCATCTGGGGGCTCAAGTTGGATACTCGACAGCGGGTGCACAAACCACATGACAGGGGAGAAGAAGATGTTCTCCTCCTACGAGAAAAACCAGGATCCCAACGAGCTATCACATTCGGGGATGGAAATCAAGGTTTGGTCAAAGGTCTTGGTAAAATAGCTATATCTCCTGACCATTCTATTTCCAATGTTTTTCTTGTAGATTCTTTAGATTACAATTTGCTTTCCGTTTCACAATTATGTCAAATGGGCTACAACTGTCTATTCACTGATGTAGGTGTCACTGTCTTTAGAAGAAGTGATGATTCAATAGCATTTAAGGGAGTGTTAGAGGGTCAGCTATACTTGGTAGATTTTGATAGAGCTGAACTCGACACTTGCTTAATTGCTAAGACTAACATGGGTTGGCTCTGGCACCGCCGACTAGCTCATGTTGGAATGAAGAATCTTCATAAGCTTCTAAAGGGAGAACACATTTTAGGATTAACAAATGTTCATTTTGAGAAAGACAGAATTTGTAGCGCATGCCAGGCAGGGAAGCAAGTTGGAACCCATCATCCACACAAGAACATCATGACGACCGACAGGCCACTAGAGCTCCTACACATGGATCTATTCGGTCCGATTGCTTTCATAAGCATCGGCGGGAGTAAGTACTGTCTAGTTATTGTGGATGATTATTCTCGCTTCACTTGGGTATTCTTTTTACAGGAAAAATCTCAAACCCAAGAGACCTTAAAGGGATTCTTGAGACGGGCTCAAAATGAGTTCAGCTTAAGGATCAAGAAAATAAGAAGCGACAACGGGACGGAGTTCAAGAACTCTCAAATTGAAGGCTTCCTTGAGGAGGAGGGCATCAAGCATGAGTTCTCATCTCCCTACACGCCACAACAAAATGGTGTAGTGGAGAGAAAGAATCGAACTCTATTGGACATGGCAAGAACCATGCTTGATGAGTACAAGACACCGGATCGATTTTGGGCCGAGGCGGTCAACACCGCCTGCTACGCCATCAACCGGTTATATCTACACTGAATCCTCAAGATGACATCCTATGAACTCCTAACCGGTAAAAAGCCCAATATTTCATATTTTAGAGTTTTTGGTAGCAAATGCTTTATTCTTGTTAAGAGAGGTAGAAAATCTAAATTTGCTCCTAAAACTGTAGAAGGCTTTTTACTAGGATATGACTCAAACACAAGGGCATATAGAGTCTTTAACAAGTCCTCAGGACTTGTTGAAGTTTCTTGTGACGTTGTGTTTGATGAGACTAACGGCTCTCAAGTAGAGCAAGTTGATCTTGATGAGATAGGTGAAGAACAGGCTCCGTGCATAGCGCTAAGGAACATGTCCATTGGGGATGTGTGTCCTAAGGAATCCGAAGAGCCTCCACATGCACAAGATCAACCATCCTCCTCCATGCAAGCATCTCCACCAACTCAATTTGAGGATGAGGCTCAAGATGTTGAACAAGAAGATCAAGAAGATGAGCCACCTCAAAATGACGACAACGATCAAGGGGGAGATGCAAATGATCAAGAAAAGGAGGATAAGCAAGAACCAATGCCGCCACACCCATGAGTCCACCAAGCAATACAACGAGATCACCCCGTCGACACCATCCTCGGCGACATTCATAAGGGGGTAACCACTCGATCTCGTGTTGCACATTTTTGTGAACATTACTCTTTTGTTTCCTCTATTGAGCCACACAGGGTAGAGGAAGCACTCTAAGATGCGGATTGGGTGATGGCGATGCAAGAAAAGCTCAACAATTTCACAAGGAACGAGGTATGGCACTTAGTTCCACGTCCTAACCAAAATGTTGTAGGAACCAAGTGGGTCTTCCGCAACAAACAAGACGAGCATGGTGTGGTGACAAGGAACAAAGCTCGACTCGTGGCCAAGGGGTATTCACAAGTCGAAGGTTTGGATTTTGGTGAAACCTATGCACCCGTAGCTAGGCTTGAATCAATTCGCATATTATTAGCCTATGCTACTTACCATGGCTTCAAGCTTTATCAAATGAACGTGAAGAGTGCCTTCCTCAATGGACCAATCAAGGAGGAGGTCTATGTTGAGCAACCTCCCGGCTTTGAAGACAGTGAGTACCCTAACCATGTCTATAAGCTCTCTAAGGCGCTTTATGGGCTCAAGCAAGCCCCAAGAGCATGGTATGAATGCCTTAGAGATTTCCTTATCACTAATGGCTTCAAAGTCGGAAAAGCCGATCCTACTCTATTCACTAAAACTCTTGACAATGATGTGTTTGTATGCCAAATTTATGTTGATGATATCATATTTGGGTCTACTAACGAATCTACTTGTGAGGAATTTAGTAGGATCATGACACAGAAATTCGAGATGTCGATGATGGGGGAGTTGAAGTATTTTCTAGGATTCCAAGTCAAGCAACTCCAAGAAGGCACCTTCATTAGCCAAACAAAGTATACTCAAGACATTCTAACCAAGTTTGGAATGAAGAATGCCAAGCCCATCAAGACACCCATGGGAACCAATGGGCATCTCGACCTCGACACAGGAGGTAAGTCCGTGGATCAAAAGGTATACCGGTCGATGATAGGGTCATTACTTTATTTATGTGCATCTCGACCGGATATTATGCTTTCCGTATGCATGTGTGCAAGATTCCAAGCCGACCCTAAGGAAGCTCACCTTACGGCCGTAAAACGAATCTTGAGATATTTGGCTTATACTCCTAAGTTTGGGCTTTGGTATCCTAGGGGATCCACATTTGATTTAATTGGATATTCGGATGCCGATTGGGCGGGGTGCAAAATCAATAGGAAGAGCACATCGGGGACTTGCCAGTTCTTGGGAAGATCCTTGGTGTCTTGGGCTTCAAAGAAGCAAAATTCAGTCGCTCTTTCCACCGCCGAAGCCGAGTACATTGCCGCAGGCCATTGTTGCGTGCAATTGCTTTGGATGAGGCAAACCCTGCGGGACTACGGTTACAAATTAACCAAAGTCCCTTTGCTATGTGATAATGAGAGTGCAATCAAGATGGCGGATAATCCCGTCGAGCATAGCCGCACTAAGCACATAGCCATTCGGTATCATTTTCTTAGGGATCACCAACAAAAGGGAGATATCGAGATTTCTTACATTAATACTAAAGATCAATTAGCCGATATCTTTACCAAGCCTCTTGATGAACAAACGTTTAACAAACTTAGGCATGAGCTCAATATTCTTGATTCACGCAACTTCTTTTGCTAGATTACACACATAGCTCATTTTACATACCTTTGATCATATCTCTTTCATATGCTATGACTAATGTGTTTTCAAGTCTATTCCAAACCAAGTCATAGGTGTATTGAAAGGGAATTGGAGTCTTCGGCAAAGACAAAGGCTTCCACTCCGTAACTCATCCTTCGCCGTCACTCCAGGTCACTCTCCATTCTTGAGGAAGAAAGCATGAGCACAAGGGCTCTAATGATTCCGTTTTTGGCGATTCATGCCAAAGGGGGAGAAAGTATGAGCCCAAAGCAAAAGGACCGCACCACCACCAATTCAAAAACTTAGTTTTTCAAAGAGTAATTTTTCAATCGGTATCTCATTGTGTTCAAAAGGGGGAGAAAGTAGTATTTCAAAAATGATATATCAAAACCCTCTTGAACACTAAGAGGAGGATCTCCTTTAGGGGGAGTTTTGTTTAGTCAAAGGAAAAGCATTTGAAACAGGGGGAGAAAATTTCAAATCTTGAAAATGCTTTGCAAAATCTTACTCATTTACCCTTGACTATTTGCAAAAGAACTTTGAAAAGGATTTACAAAAGAGTTTGCAAAAACAAAACATGTGGTGCAAGCGTGGTCCAAAATGTTAAAAATGAAAGAAACAATCCATGCATATCTAGTAAGTATTTATATTGGCTCAATTCCAAGCAACCTTTGCACCTATATTATGCAAACTGGTTCAATTATGCACTTCTATACTTGCTTTGGTTTGTGTTGGCATCAATCACCAAAAAGGGGGAGATTGAAAGGGAATCAGGCTTACACCTAGTCCCTATATAATTTTGGTGGTTGAATTGCCCAACACAAATCCTTGGACTAACTAGTTTGTTCTAGTGTATAAGTTATACAGGTGCCAAGGTTCACACATAGTCAATAAAAAGACCAAGAGTTGGGTTCAACAAAAGAGCTAAGGGCCAACCGAAGGCACCTCTGGTCTGGCACACCGGACTGTCCGGTGTGCCACCGGACAGTGTCCGGTGCACCACCGGACATGTCCGGTGCACCAGAGGATTCCACCACAAACTCTCTACCTTCGGGAATTTCTAGAGGCACTCGCGCTATAATTCACCGGACTGTCCGGTGTACACCGGACTGTCCGGTGTACACCGGACAGTGTCCGGTGCGCCAAGGAAGAGCGGCCTCAGGAACTCGCCAGCTTCGGGAATCTCTAACGGCTAGTTCGCTATAATTCACCGGACATGTCCGGTGCATCCTCGGAGCAACGGCTACCTCGCGCCAACGGCTACCTGCGACAGCATTTAATGCGCGCGTAGCGCGCGCAGAGTCAGAGTCGCCCATGCCGGCGCACCGGACAGTGAACAGTACATGTCCGGTGCGCCACCGGACATCAAGGCGGGCCCAGAAGTCAGAACTCCAACGGTCAATTTCCAACGGCACTGATGACGTGGCGGGGGCACCGGACATGTCCGGTGTGCACCGGACTGTCCGGTGCGCCATCGAACAGATGGCCTCCACCAACGGTCAAGTTGGTGGTTGGGGCTATAAATACCCCAACCACCCCACCATTCATGGTATCCAAGTTTTCTACTTCTCAACCACTTACAAGAGCTCTAGCATTCAATTCTAGACACACCAAAGAGATCAAATCCTCTCCATATTCCACACAACGCCCTAGTGACTAGCGAGAGAGATTTGTCGTGTTCTTTTGAGCTCTTGCGCTTGGATTGCTTTCTTCTTTCTTGATTCTTTCTTGTGATCAAACACTCACTTGTAATTAAGGCAAGAGGCACCAATTGTGTGGTGGCCCTTGCGGGAAGTTTGATTCCCAAGTAATTTGAGAAGAGAAGCTCACTCGGTCCAAGGGACCGTTTGAGAGAGGGAAGGGTTGAAAGAGACCCGGCCTTTGTGGCCCTCCTCAACGGGGAGTAGGTTTGAGAGAACCGAACCTCGGTAAAACAAATCCGCGTGTCTCACTTCATTATTCGCTTGCGATTTGTTTTGCGCTCTCTCTCGCGGACTCGTTTATATTTCTAACGCTAACCCGGCTTGTAGTTGCGTTTATATTTGTAAATTTCAGTTTCGCCCTATTCACCCCCCCCCCTCTAGGCGACTATCAGAAAGGAATGTGCTTTTCTAAAACATATGGGAAATTTTGGTTCTGCCCATAACTATTCTGTTGGATGTTTCAATAATCTGAAAAATAGTATGACTCATATCGACAAGGTGATGGTTAAAGAAAATGAGAAATTAGTTGCAGAAGCAAGACTAAGGCTTACGACTACCATCAATTGCATTAGGTAAAAAATCAGTTTGTTTTTATGATGTTTATACCTATGTATACATTATTATCATCATCATCATCTTAATAATTTAATATCTTAAACCTTGCATGCTGTTTAGGTGGCTAACATTTCAAGGTTGTCCATTTAGAGGCCATGATGAATCTCAGAATTCATTAAATCAAGGTAATTTTCTTGAAATGGTCGAGCTTTTGGCTTCATATAACAAGGAGGTGAAAGGAGTTGTGTTACAAAATGCTCCAAAAAATGCCAAATACACCTCATCTGATGTCCAGAAGGAAATTCTAAGCATTGTTGCACGGAAAGTGCAAAAATTAATAAGAGAAGAAATTGGCACTAGCAAGTTTTGCATCATGGTTGATGAAGCTCGAGATGAATCTAAAAAGGAGCAAATGGCAATAGTCATCCGTTTTGTCAACAAAGAAGGACTTATCAAGGAACGTTTTCTTGACCTCGTTCATGTGAAGGATACTACTGCATTGACTCTTAAGAACTCAATTTGTGCTGTCTTAACTGCTAATACCTTGAGTATAGAAGACATCAGAGGCCAAGGTTATGATGGTGCAAGTAATATGAGAGGGGAGTGGAATGGATTGAAGGCTCTAATTCTAAACGAGTGCCCATATGCATATTACATTCATTGCATGGCTCATCAACTGCAATTGGCTCTAGTGGCAGCATCAAGGGAAGTGCAACAGGTACACAACTTCTTTTAGCATGCAACTTTTATCATAAATGTTGTTAGTTCATCTACTAAGCGCAATGATGAGTTACTAGCTGCACAAGCTGAAGAAATAGCCCGTGAAATTGAATTGGGAGAGCTTGACACCGGACAAGGTGCAAATCAGATGAGCTCTCTACAGAGGCCAGGGGACACTAGATGGAGTTCCCATTACAAGTCAATTCAAAGCTTAAAGAAGATGTTTAGCGCCACAATTTCAGTCCTACGTAGTATTGCAAATGATCGTTCAGTTTCAAAGTATTCTCGTGGTGATGCTGCAGGTGCACTACAAATTATTGTCAAATTTGATTTTGTGTTTATTTTTCTCATGATGGAAAAGATTATGAAGATTACCGATGTGCTATGTCAAACACTCCAAAAGAAGTCAATTGATATTTTAAATGCACTAGATTCAGTTTCCAATACTAAAGTCTTACTTGGTAACTTGCGAAATGATGGTTGGGATCCTCTTCTTGAGGAGGTCAATTACTTTTGTGAAAAGAATGACATCGATATTTTGGATCTGAATCACAAGTATGTTTCCTTTGGCTAAATTATTGCACAATTATTATTCATATCATATGAATTGATCTTATTTGTATTTTATCACATTTGTAGGTTTGTTGATGTGACCAAATCTCGAAATAAGAATGATAACACCACCGTTTTTCATCATTATAAATTTGATGTGTTTAATGTTGCAATTGATCAACAACTGAATGAGATAGAAGATCGATTTGGTGGCCAAGCGACAGACCTTTTATCACTTTGTGCTTTCTTGAATCCAATACTTGGCTCTTTTGACATAGAAAAGGTATGCTCCCTAGTGGAAAAGTATTATCCTGCTGATTTCTCAAATCAAGAAAGAATGCAATTAGAGTGCCAATTGCCACATTTTCAACTTGATGTTTGCAACCATCCAGAACTAAAGGGTTTATCATCTTTGGCTGATTTAACAAGTGGATTAGTTAAGCTGGGTAAAGATTCTTCTTATCCGATGGTAGATAAATTATTGAGATTACTCTTAAGTCTCCCTGTGTCAACTGCGACCACAGAGAGCCTTTTCAGCTATGAAATTTGTGAAGACACGTCTTCGAAGCAAAATGGGAGATGCCTATTTACGGGATTATCTGGTCGTTTATATTGAAAGGGAATTAGCGGCAATGATTAGTTCTGATGATATTATCAAGGCCTATGATCTAGCTAATACACGTAGAGCTAAATTCAAAACAACTGAGATGTAATTTTATTTTGTTTGACAAAATAGATACTGTTTTATTATACTGTTTTTTAATGAAGATTATATATCAATGTATGTATTGTGGTTGATTTCCTTGCCATTTTAATAATGTATCCTTACTGATTTGGTCGCTTGGAGGCAAGTCTGATCCTTCGCCCCTGTCGATACCAATCGAGCCTCGGCAGCCCCATCAACCGATCGGCGTTGGGACCAGGCCAGTCAGTACTGACTGCCCACGTCGCTTTGCCACCGAGCGGTTTCGACCGTCGTCGTTGAACCCAACCTAAGCACGGATAAAAATCATCATCTGCTCATAATCACTGATGGAAAACACATTATTCTTCGTCTCGATTTATTAGTGCCGCATGTTCACAAGATGCATCATCGTACGATTCCGGCTCAAATGCAGGGAAATAGTTCAACATTTGCATACGCCTGTGATTGCTACAAGGTTTCCAGGACCAGAACTTCACTTTTTTGGTGTATCTGCGTACTTCCAGGAGGTATGTGCATAGGAATTGTATTGTCTTCCACCAGCCACATCTTCTGCACGTATCTGGCTGCCAATTTCCTTCAGGTCCTCAGCTGTGAGCTTCACCTTCAAGGAGTCAACGTTGGCATCTAGGTTCTTCGTTTTTGTTGTCCCTGAGAAATTAACGAACACATCTCAGCAACCAAATGCAGGACGATTTGACTATAAAAAAAATTCATGTCCGCGATGACTTGCTTCAAACTTTGGAGTGAATAACAAGCACAGATCAATTGACATAAGTTTGAAATTGAACTATATTACAGCTAAGTAAAAAACAAATATATCACAAAAAACCTCAACAGGTTGTACAAAATACTATATATACATATTCAGAGAAAGCCGCTTTATTATAGGATATACGCAAATGATCTGTTACCTCACTGCTCCTCTAGTGAAGCAGCAATGATCAAAGAGGGTAATTTTAACATTAGGCAAAGCTATTTGTGTTCGTTACGTTACCTATGAATCATTTTGCACATTTCACTTTTGTCAGAAAGTATATACATGAAGCTTTTTACCATTCATCTGATATTCTTGTTTATCTTGGGAATAGTATGAATATCAGCAGTGCACATTGTGCGCTACCATTGAACGAGGACAGATTTATAAGGTCACACCTGGTATAGGAACCACATCATCCCCTTGACGCAGAACCCAGGCTAGAGCTAGCTGAGCTGGGCTGCACTGGTACTTCTTCGCCAAATCTTCTATTTTCAGGTAAATCTGCTTGTTCTTCTCCAAGCTTTCTGTTGTAAATCTTGGATGCCTTTGCTGATGAAACCAAGGTTAAAATGCCTAAGTAAACTGAAAGGGAAAAAAAATGTTCCATGCCCTCACGCAGATTGATTAAAGGTCACACAGTTCCAAGGAAAATTCTGTTCGTACCAGACTAGATTCAGAAGAAACTTGCTGTATCACTCCTCTTCCACCAAAAAATCCACGGCCAATTGGACTGTAAGCCACAATTCCAATCCCCAATTCTCTGTAGACCATAGAGTACAAAGGAATTCGTGTTAATCGATCAGAACCACAATTGAACTCTAATGAACTTGGTGGAATAAGCCTAATTGGTGATGGAGAGCAGAGCTCACCTGCAGAGTGGCACGATCTCGGGCTCGATGTCTCGGGACCAGAGCGACCACTCCATCTGCACGGCGGTGATGGGATGCACGGCGTGCGCACGGCGGATTGTGTCTGGGCTGGCCTCTGACAAGCCGATGTACTTGACCTTCCCCTCCTCCACCAACTTCTTGAGCTCACCAATCTGCAGCGATTTCGGCACAATAATTCATAATAGCAACAGCTGCACTGCAAGCAGAATGAGAATGCGGCAAGGTGGCCAAGTGGCAGACCGTATCCTCGATGGGGACGGTGGTGTCGACGCGGTGCTGGTAGTAGAGGTCGATGTAGCCGGCGTCGAGGCGGCGCAGGCTGGCCTCGCAGCAGGCGCGTACGTACTCGGGCGTGCCGCACACGGTCATGCCAGCGGCGCCCTGACCTATCCCGAACTTGGTGGCCACCTGCACCTGCTCCCTCGGCAGCTGCTTGAGCGCCTTCCCCAGGAGGGTCTCGTTGGTGCGGGGCCCGTAGGCATCGGAGGTGTCGAAGAAGGTGATCCCGCGGCGGAAGGCGTGCGCGACGACGGCGGCCACGGCCTCGTCGCCGAGCGGCGCGTTGTAGGTGCCCGTGAGCCCCATGCACCCGAACCCCAGCTTCGACACCTGCATCCGTGCATCGGCCGGCGCCCGGCGGTCGGTCGAAATCGAACCGAGCCGAGTCAGTTCGAGGTAATCGACGGAGGCACAGAGAGAGAGAGAGAGAGAGAGAGAGAGAGAGAGAGAGAGGACCGTGGTAACTCACCTCAAGCCCCTGGATGCCGAGCTTGACGCGGGGAACCTGCGGCATGGCGGCTTGCTCCATGGCGCGGCTGGCGGCTGCAGTCGGGGGTCGAAGGCTGCCGTGCTGAGAAGTGAAGGCTAGAAAGGAACACTCGGCTCCGCAGACGGCTAGTGCAGTGGCCAGTGGGTAGTAGCTGACAGGACAGAAAGGGCTGGTTTCTGCAACCCCACGAGGCCACGAGTCACGAGTGGTCTGCTCAACAACAAGCCGGGGACGAGGACGACCAATCAGCCATGATCAGCTGCAGCTCTGTCACATCGGCTCTTGACAGGTAGCGAGCCATGATTTTTGTTTGTGGCACAGAAGTCGGAATACTTCTGACGGTGACAATGTGTACGAGTACGAGTACGAGTACGAGTACTCGTTAACGATAGTTAAACGATGGCGACGGAATAGATTAGGATCCGGTGGAGTCTTTAGGCGCCCAAAAAACAAAATCCGAAGTGAAAACCCTAGATTCGTTCGATGTTTCTAGGACTAAAGTTTAGTACGTGTCACATTAAATAAATATCTAAATATCTATTTTAAGTATTAAATATAGTTTAATTACAAACTAATTATATAACTAAAGGTTAAATGACGAGACAAAAATTTAAGCCTAATTAATATATGATTAGCAAAAGTTTACTGTAGCAACAGATGAGCGAATCATAAAATAATTAGGTTTAATATGTTCATCTAATTGTTTAGTTCTCATCTGTGTAATTAGTTTTACAATTAAACTATATTTAATATTTCTGACTAGCATCCGGACATTCGATGTGATAGTCACTAAACTTTAGTCCCGGGAAACAAACGATTTGTAAGAGGGCGTTTGGTTGTACGCGCATTTTCAGAATCCAGATAGTGTATAGAATCTGTTAATACTATCTAGTACTGGTACAATGTTTGGATGCAACTCAAGTATTGGATTATGTGTCAGCTAGAAGAGAAGATACATAGGAGATGAATGGATGTCTGAGAGACAATTAGGTCAACGCGGGTTTGTAGCCAATTGTTGAGGAGCATCTTTGTCTTTTCTCAAAGATTCCCCTTCATTATCTCCCGCTAGTAGCAATCCATAAGATAGGGAGATTTTAGTACATTTAACCATTATTCTCCTCACTTCCGTCAAATATGATGTCCCTCTGATGCAGGGCGGCCCCTACTCCCTTCGCGAGGGAGGCGTCGTCCTCTATTGGCTTGTCCTGGCTGGAGATGTTGTCCCCCCATCCCTCTCCCTTGGGCATCTAGGGAGAGTTACGGAGTCTTCTGAGCGGCACAGGAGGCTGTCGAGGCCGAGGCCGAGCTGCTCTGGCTTAACTTGCTGAGACCGACGGTCGTGTGGTTGGTAAGGCGCTCACCCCTGTTCCTTGGAGTCCTTGGCGTTTTTGAAAGTCGCCTAGAGGGGGCTGAATAGGCAAATCTGAAATTTGCAAACTTTAAGCACAACTACAAGTCGGGTTAGCGTTAGAAATAAAGTCGAGTCCAAAAGAGAGGGTGAAAACAAATCACAAGCAAATAAAGCGGATGACACGGTGATTTGTTTTACAAAGGTTCGGTTCTTGCAAATCTACTCCCTGTTGAGGTGGTCACAAAGACTGCCCCGTTGAGATGGTCACAAAGACCGGGTCTCTTTCAACCCTTTTCCTCTCTCAAATGGTCACCTAGACCGAGTGAGATTTTCTCCTCAATCAAATGGGTCACTTAGACCCCACAAGGACCACCACAACTTGGTGTCTCTTGCTTTGATTACAAAGGTGTTGAGAACAAGAATGAGGAAGAAGAAAAGCGATCCAAGCGACAAGAACTCAAATGAACACAAATGTCTCTCTCTCACTAGTCACTAATTGTTTGGAGTGATTCCGGACTTGGGAGAGGATTTGATCTCTTGTTTGTGTCTTGGAGTGAAGTCTAGAGCTCTTCTATTGAATGCAATGGCTGAAAACTTGGATGCCTTGAAGTGTGGTGGTTGGGGGGTATTTATAGCCCCACCCACCAAAATGGTCGTTGGGGAGGCTGTCTGTCGATGGGCGCAGCCACGTCACCCAACTGTTAGGGTTCGACCGTTGGAGCTCTGATAGCTGGGACCACCGAACAGTCCGGTGGTGCACCGGACAGTCACTGTTCACTGTCCGGTGCGCCTTCTGGCGATGCTCTGACTCTGCGCGCGGTGTCCGAGCACTGTTCACGTTCACTGTTCACTTTTGCAGACGACCGTTGGCGCAGTAGCCGTTGCTCCGCATGGCACACCGGACAGTCTGGTGTCCGGTGAATTATAGCGGAGTGGCTCTCCAAAAACCCGAAGCTGAGCAGTTCAGAGTTGATCTCCCTGGTGCACCGGACACTGTCCGGTGGCACACCGGACAGTCCGGTGCGCCAGACCAGGGCAGCCTTCGGTTGGTTTTGCTCCTTTCTTTTTAAACCCTTTCTTGGACTTTTTATTGGTTTGTGTTGAACCTTTGGCACCTGTAGAACTTATAATCTAGAGCAAACTAGTTAGTCCAATTATTTGTGTTGGGCAATTCAACCACCAAAATCATTTAGGAAAAGGTTTAACCCTATTTCCCTTTCAATCTCCCCCTTTTTGGTGATTGCTGCCAACACAAACCAAAACAAATATATAAGTGTAGAATTGAACTAGTTTGCATAAGATAAGTGCAAAGGTTGCTTGGAATTAAACCAATTTGAACTTCTAAAAGATATGCATGGATTGCTTTCTTCTTTTTAACATTTTGGACCACACTTGCACCACTTGTTTTGTTTTTGCAAATGTTTTTGGAAATTCTTTCGAAGTCTTTTTGCAAATAGTCAAAGGTATATGAATAAGATTTCGAGAAGCATTTTCAAGATTTGAAATTTTCTCCTCCTGTTTCAAATGCTTTTCCTTTGACTAAACAAAACTCCCCCTTAATGAAATTCTCCTCTTAGTGTTCAAGAGGTTTTACAAATTGAAAGAAGGTCAAATATTTTAGATACCAATTTTTGAAAAACTCCTCCTTAAGATATAGATACCAAATGACATAGAATTTCTTAGAGGAATACTAATTTCAAAGATACAATTGAAAACAACTTTGTTTCGAAAATTTTTGACATTGGCGTGGTGGTTCGGTCCTTTTGCTTTGGGCTAATACTCTCTCCCCCTTTGGCATTAATCGCCAAAAACGGAGTCTTTAGAGCCCTTTATTAATTCTCTCCCCCTTTGGCAAACAATATATGAGTGAAGGATTATACCAAAGTGGAGAGCGATGCGGAGTGACGACGAAGGGTAAATAATACGATGGAGTGGAGTGGAAGCCTTGTCTTCGCCGAGGACTCCATTTCCCTTTCAATCTATGACTTAGCATAAGAGTTGACTTGAAAACACATTAGTCATAGCACATGAAAGAGATATGATCAAAGGTACATAAATGAGCTATGTGTGCAAAATATCAATCAAAATTCTGAGAATCAAGAATGTTTAGCTCATTCCTAAGCTTGGTAAAGGTTTTCTCATCTAGTGGTTTGGTAAAGATATCGGCTAATTGTTCTTTGGTGCTAACATAAGCAATCTCTATATCCCCTCTTTGTTGGTGATCCCTCAAAAAGTGATACTGAATGGCTATGTGCTTAGTGCGGCTGTGCTCAACGGGATTATCTGCCATGCGGATTGCACTCTCATTATCACATAGGAGAGGGACTTTGGTTAATTTGTAGCCATAGTCCCTAAGGGTTTGCCTCATCCAAAGTAATTACGCGCAACAATGGCCTGCGACAATATACTCGGCTTCGGCGGTAGAAAGAGCTACTGAATTTTGTTTCTTTGAAGCCCAAGACACCACGGATCTTCCCAAAAACTGACAAGTCCCTGATGTGCTCTTTATATCAATTTTACACCCTATCCAATCAGCATCTGAATATCCTATTAAACCAAAAGTGGATCCCTTGGGGTACCAAAGACCAAACTTAGGTGTATGAACTAAATATCTCAAGATTCTTTTCACGACCCTAAGGTGAACTTCCTTAGGATCGGCTTGGAATCTTGCACACATGCATACGGAAAGCATAATATCCGGTCGAGATGCACATAAATAGGGTAAAGATCCTATCATCGACTGGTATACCTTTTGATCTACGGATTTACCTCCCGTGTCGAGGTCGAGATGCCCATTGGTTCCCATGGGTGTCTTGATGGGCTTGGCATCCTTCATTCCAAACTTGGTGAGTATGTCTTGAATGTACTTCGTTTGGCTGATGAAGGGTGCCCTCTTGGAGTTGCTTTACTTGAAATCCTAGGAAATACTTCAACTCCCCCATCATTGACATCTCGAATTTTTGAACCATAATCATACTAAACTCTTCACAAGTAGATTTGTTAGTAGACCCAAATATGATATCATCAACATAAATTTGGCATACAAACAAATCATTTGCAATGGTTTTAGTAAAGAGAGTAGGATCGACTTTGCTGACTTTGAAGCCATTAGTGATAAGGAAATCTCTTAGGCATTCATACCATGCTCTTGGGGCTTGCTTAAGCCCATAAAGCGCCTTAGAGAGTTTATACACATGGTTAGGGTACTCACTATCTTCAAAGTCGGGAGGTTGCTCAACATAGACCTCCTCCTTGATTGGTCCATTGAGGAAGGCACTTTTCACATCCATTTGGTAAAGCTTAAAACCATGGTAAGTAGCATAGACAAGTAATATGTGAATTGACTCAAGCCTAGCTACGGGTGCATAGGTTTCACCGAAATCCAAACCTTCGACTTGTCAATATCCCTTGGCTACAAGTCGGGCTTTGTTCCTTGTCACACACCATGCTCATCTTGCTTGTTGCGGAATACCCATTTTGATTAGGACGTGGAACTAAATGCTATACCTCATTCCTCGTGAAGTTGTTGAGTTCCTCTTACATTGCCAACACCCAATCTGAATCCCTTAACGCGTCTTCCACCCTGTATGGCTCAATAGAAGACACAAAAGAGTAATGTTCACAAAAGTGAGCGACACGTGATCGAGTGGTTACCCCCTTATGAATGTCACCGAGAATGGAGTTCATGGGGTGATCTCGTTGTATCGCTTGGTGGACTCTTGGGTAAGGCGGTCTTGGACCCTGATCATCTTCCTTGTCTTGATCATCATTGGCATCTCCCCCTTGATCATTGTCCTCTTCTTGGGGTGGCTCTTCTTGATCTTCATTTTCATCATCTTGAGCTTGATCCTCATCTTGAGTTGGTGGAGATGCTTGCATGGAAGATGATGGTTGATCTTGTGCTTGTGGAGGCTCTTCGGATTCCTTAGGACACACATCCCCAATGGACATGTTCCTTAGCGCGACGCATGGAGCCTCTTCATCATCTAGCTCATCAAGATCAACTTGCTCTACTTGAGAGCCGTTAGTCTCATCAAACACAATGTCATAAGAAACTTCAACTAGTCCAGTGGACTTGTTAAAGACTCTATATGCCCTTGTGTTTGAATCATATCCTAGTAAAAAGCTTTCTACAGCCTTAGGGGCAAATTTAGATTTTCTACCTCTTTTAACTAGAATAAAACATTTGCTACCAAAGACTCTAAAATATAAAACATTGGGCTTTTTACCGGTTAGGAGTTCATAGGATGTCTTCTTGAGGATTCGGTGAAGGTAGAGACGGTTGATGGCGTAGCAAGCGGTGTTGATTGCTTCCGCCCAAAACCGGTCCGAAGTCTTGTACTCATCAAGCATGGTCCTCACCATGTCAAGTAGAGTTCTATTCTTCCTCTCCACTACACTATTTTGTTGAGGTGTGTAGGGAGAAGAGAACTCATGCTTGATGCCCTCGTCCTCAAGAAAGCCTTCTATTTGTGAGTTCTTGAACTCCGTCCCATTGTCGCTTCTAATCTTTTTGATCCTTAAGCCGAACTCATTTTGAGCCTGTCTCAAGAATCCTTTTAAGGTCTCTTGGGTTTGAGATTTATCCTGCAAAAAGAACACCCAAGTGAAGTGAGAATAATCATCCACAATTACAAGACAATACTTACTCCTGCTGATGCTTATGTAAGCGATCGGGCCGAATAGATCCATGTGGAGTAGCTCAAGCGGCCTGTCGGTCGTCATGATGTTCTTGTGTGGATGATTAACACCAACTTGCTTCCCTGCTTGACATGCGCTACAAACCATGTCTTTCTCAAAATGAACATTTGTTAGTCCCAAAATGTGTTCTCCCTTTAGAAGCTTGTGAAGATTCTTCATCCCAACATGGGCTAGTCGGCGATGCCAGAGCCAACCCATATTAGTCTTAGCAATTAAGCAAGTATCGAGTTCAGCTCTATTAAAATCAACTAAGTATAGCTGACCCTCTAATACTCCCTTAAATGCTACTGAATCATCACTTCTTCTAAAGACAGTAACACATATATCCGTAAAAAGACAGTTGTAACCCATTTTTGCATAATTGAGAAACAGAAAGCAAATTGTAATCTAAAGAATCTACAAGAAAAACATTGTAAATAGAATGGTCAGGTGATATAGCAATTTTACTAAGTCCTTTGACCAAACCTTGATTTCCATCCCCGAATGTGATAGCTCTTTGGGGATCATGGTTTTCTCATAGGAGGAGAACATCCTTTTCTCCCCAGTCATGTGGTTTGTGCACCCGCTATCAATGATCTAACTTGAGCCCCCGGATGCATAAACCTACGAAACAAGTTTAGGCCTTGTTCTTAGGTACCCAAACGGTCTTGGGTCCTTTGACATTAGAAACAAGCACCTTGGGTAACCAAACACAAGTCTTGGAGCCATTGTGTTTGCCCCCAACATATTTGGCAACTACTTTGCCTGATTTGTTATTTAAAACATATGAAGCATCAAAAATATTAAATGAAACAATGGGTTCATTTGATGCAATAGGAGATTTCATTTTAGGCAATTTAACATGAGTGGATTGCCTAGAACTAGATGCCTCACTCTTATACATAAAAGCATGATGAGAGCCAGAGTGAGACTTCCTAGAATGAATTCTCCTAATCTTATGTTTGGGATAACCAGTAGGATATACAATATAGCCCTCATTATCCTAAACCATGGGAGCCTTACCCTTAACAAAATTAGACAATTTCTTAGGGGCATTAAGCTTGACATTGTCTCCCTTTTGGAAGTCAATGCCATCCTTAATACCAGAGCGTCTCCCACTATAAAGCATACTTCTAGAAATTTTAAATTTTTCATTTTCTATTTCATGCTCATTAATTTTGCTAGTTAGTTGTGCTATGTGATCATTTTGTTGTTTAATTAAAGCTAGGTGATCATGAATAGCATCAACATTAATATCTCTACATCTAGTGCAAATAGAGACATGACTAACAGTAGATGTAGAGGGTTTGCAAGCATTTAATTCATCAATCTTAGCATGTAACATGGCATTCTCATCTCTAAGATTGGAAACAGAAACATTGCAAACATTTAAGTTTTTAGCCTTAGAAATTAATTTATCATTCTCAATCTTAAGGCAAGAAATTAATTCATTTAATTTGTCAATCTTAGCAAGTAAACTAGCATTATCATTTTTAAGATTGGCAAAAGAATCATCACAAACATTTAACTTCTCGACCTTAGCAATCAATTTAGCATTCTCAAATCTAAGGTTGGAAATAGTGTCATGGCAAGTGCTTAGCTCACTAGTCAATTTTTCACATTTTTCTACTTCCTGAGCATAAGCATTTTTCACCTTAACATGCTTCTTGTTTTCCTTAATAAGGAAGTCCTCTTGGCTATCCAAGAGTTCATCCTTCTCATGAATAGCACTAATCAATTCATTTAGTTTTTCTTTTTGTTGCATGTTTAAGTTGGCAAAAAGAGTAAGCAAATCATCATCATCATCACTAGAGCTAGCCTCCTCACTAGATGTTGCATATTTGGTGGTAGCTCTAGATTTTACCTTCTTCTTTTTGCCGTCTTTTGCCATGAGGCACTTGTGGCCGACGTTGGGGAAGAGGAGTCCCTTATTGACGGCGATGTTGGTGACATCCTCGTCGGAGGAGGAGTCGGTGGAGCTCTCATCGGAGTCCTATTCCCGACACACGTGGGCATCACCGCCCTTCTTCTTGTAGTACTTCTTCTTTTCTTTCCTCTTTCCCTTCTTGTCATCGCCCCTGTCACTATCACTAGACAATGGACATTTAGCAATAAAATGATCGAGCTTACCACATTTGTAGCAAACTTTCTTGGAGCGGGGCTTGTAGTCTTTCCCCCGCCTTTGCTTGAGGATTTGACGGAAACTCTTGATGATGAGCGTCATCTCCTCATTGTCGAGCTTGGAGGCGTCGATGGAGAGCCTACTTGATGTAGACTCTTCTTTCTTCTCCTCCGTTGCTTTGAAGGCAACGGGTTGCACCTTGGGTGTGGAGGTGGCGCCTCGCTCGATGATTTGTTTGGAGCCTTTGATCATCAATTCAAAGCTCACAAATTTTCCTATAACCTCCTCGGGAGACATTAGCTTGTATCTAGGATCTCCACGAATTAATTGAACTTGTGTAGGGTTAAGAAAAATGAGTGATCTTAGAATAACCTTGACCATTTCATGGTCATCCCATTTTGTGCTCCCGAGGTTGCGCACTTGATTCACCAAGGTTTTGAGTCGGTTGTACATGGCTTGTGGCTCCTCCCCTTGGTTGAGCATGAATCGACCGAGCTCCCCCTCGATCATTTCCCTCTTGGTGATCTTGGTCACCTCGTCTCCTTCGTGCGCGGTCTTGAGCACGTCCCAAATCTCTTTGGCACTCTTCAACCCTTGCACTTTATTATACTCCTCTCGACTTAGAGAGGCGAGGAGTATAGTAGTGGCTTGGGAGTTGAAGTGTCGGATTTGGGCAACTTTGTCTGAATCATATCCTTCATCCCCTACGGATGGTACCTGTATTCCAAACTCAACAACATCTCAAATGCTAGTGTGGAGTGAGGTTAGATGGTGCCTCATTTTATCACTCCACATACAATAATCTTCACCGTAAAAAACCGGTGGTTTGCCTAATGGGACGGAAAGTAATAGAGTACGTTTAGAAATGCGAGGGTAGCATAAGGGGATCTTACTAAACTTCTTGCGCTCTTGGCGCTTAGAAGTGACGGACGGCGCGTCGGAGCGGGAGGTGGATGGCGACGAAGAGTCGGTCTCGTAGTAGACCACTTTCTTCATCATCTTCTTCTTGTCGCCACTCCGATGCGACTTGACTCGGGGAGGTGATTCCTCCCTTCCTTTGGCGCCGGACTCCTTTGATGGAGCTCTCTCGCGGCTTGTGTCGGTCTCCATCTCCCTCTTGGCGGATGCTCCCGACATTACTTCGAGTGGTTAGACTCTAATGAAGTACCGGGCTCTAATACCAATTGAAAGTCGCCTAGAGGGGGTGAATAGGCAAATCTGAAATTTACAAACTTTAAGCACAACTACAAGTCGGGTTAGCGTTAGAAATAAAGTCGAGTCCGAAAGAGAGGGTGAAAACAAATCACAAGCAAATAAAGCGGATGACACGGTGATATATTTTACCGAGGTTCGGTTCTTGCAAACCTACTCCCCGTTGAGGTGGTCACAAAGACTGGGTCTCTTTCAACCCTTCCCCTCTCTCAAACGGTCTCCTCAATCAAATGGGTCACTTAGACCCCACAAGGACCACCACAACTTGGTGTCTCTTGCTTTGATTACAAAGGTGTTGAGAACAAGAATGGGGAAGAAGAAAAGCGATCCAAGCGACAAGAACTCAAATGAACACAAATGTCTCTCTCTCACTAGTCACTAATTGTTTGGAGTGATTCCGGACTTGGAAGAGGATTTGATCTCTTGTTTGTGTCTTGGAGTGAAGTTTAGAGCTCTTGTATTGAATGCAATGGCTGAAAACTTGGATGCCTTGAAGTGTGGTGGTTGGGGGTATTTATAGCCCCACCCACCAAAATGGTTGTTGGGGAGGTTGTCTGTCGATGGGCGCACCGGACAGTCCGGTGCGCCAGCCACGTAACCCAACCATTAGGGTTCGACCGTTGGAGCTCTGACAGCTGGGACCACCGGACAGTCCGGTGGTGCACCGGACAGTCACTGTTCACTGTCTGGTGCGCCTTCTGGCACTGCTCTGACTCTGCGCGCCCTGTCCGCGCACTGTTCACGTTCATTGTTCACTTTTGCAGATGACCGTTGGCGTAGTAGCTGTTGCTCCGCATAGCACACCGAACAGTCCGGTGGCACACCGGACAGTCCGGTGAATTATAGCGGAGTGGCTCTCCAAAAATCCGAAGCTGAGCAGTTTAGAGTCGATCTCTCTGGTGCACCGGACATTGTCCGGTGGTGCACCAGACACTGTCCGGTGGCACACCAGACAGTCCGGTGCGCCAGACTAGGGCAGCCTTCGGTTGGTTTTCCTTCTTTCTTTTTGAACCCTTTCTTGGACTTTTTATTGGTTTGTGTTGAACCTTTGGCACCAGTAGAACTTATAATCTAGAGAAAACTAGTTAGTCTAATTATTTGTGTTGGGAAATTCAACCACCAAAATCATTTAGGAAAAGGTTTAACCCTATTTCCCTTTCGGTTTCCCTTACTTTTATTGTTTTTTCCGACAAATTTGGAAGCCGAGCTGGAGGAGCTGCGCAGCCGCTTGGGGTCAGGCCTTGGACTTTGTTGAGGCTTGCGTTTCCTCCCTGGCGGAGCGCTAAAACAATGCCATATGTCGTGTCCGAAGCGTTGTAAGTTTTCGTCCGCGGGGGCATCGTCGCGGCGCTGCTCATTGGGGAGCTTCGGTCTAGCTATAGCCTATGGGAGGTCATCGACCCTCCCTCGGCCATCCCAGATGAGGGTCTAGAGAAGATGCTGGAGTGTTATGATGAGGCGACAAGTCGCGTCGTACATAGGTTGTCTATGGACGACATTATTCGCATCACTCACTCACCCCACATTGTAACATGCTCCGACGCAACTTTCCGAAATAATGAAAAAGTTGATCCATCGTTTTTTGTTCTTGTTGGCAATATTGTTCGTAGCGCTTGCTGGAGCCTGAGCTTTCGACTCTTTACCTGTGCGTGAATCAGACCACGAGGCTCGTTCGCGTTCGTGGTGGGGACTGCGATTTGCGTCTCCTTGATGTCCCAGCTCATGCACACAAGATCGTGGAGCTCGGGACTTCACTGGGTTGTGGTTGTGGCCCTCGCCATTGTACTGCTACACTTCAGTGATAATTTCCACAATGACGTTGGTCGGCTTGAGGGTTCGTCAGCGACAGATGTGGACCTATTGTTAGGTGATTTCGATGCTGCTACGAATGCAGTGCTCTGATGGTGTTGTGAAGGGAATAGTGTGCAATCATCTGTAGTTTCGCGATTCATAATCTTCCATGGCTCCACGTGCGACTCAGCTGCTCCAATGACACATATGGGTTTCGAGGGGCCCCTAATCCTGCTTTGTCTTGAGCCCTTTTGGGTCTGGGGGTGCTTTCCGTGCAACTTTCACCCATCCACCATACTCGTGCGGGGCGAGCCTCGAGCCCTTGCTCGATGCAGGGGTCCATCTAGGAGGCATGTCTTGTCTTTTTAGTTTTACTCTCCCCCGTGCATCCCCTTCATGGGAATTGGGGGAATTGAGGTGTACCACACTTTTTCTCGATGGGCTAGCAATTGCACTCGAAGAGTTGCAAGCGGGTAATCCGAGTGAGGCTCTGGTTCCTTCCACAAGAACCAAGCGTGGGGTCCATTGGGGACCGTCCTCATACTCTCGGGAGTCGATTCATATAATTGTAGATTCCGTTCGACCAGAACCGACGGCTCGCTACCTCTCTTTGCGTTAAACCATGAGTCAAACTCTCGCATGACTCGAACATGAGTTGGTGATGCCCTTAACGTTTCGTACGTCAAGGTCCTGCTCGCTAGTGTGCCCATCTCTGGCTGCCCCTCACTCTATTTTTGCTGGAGCGGTCGTGAGCCCTCCATTGATCGGCCTTCGAACTCCAGAATCCATGACTGCCTTGCCATGGACTTTTTCATTTTTTGGTCCTGCCAAAAGAATTTGAACGAGTTTGGGTCCTTACCAGAAAGTGATCTCTTGTCGTTCACCTAGGACGTGTTTGTGACCTTGTGCCTGGCCAGCTCGGCCCGTTCAACTGGTCCAGGCTGAGGCTAGCCTGTCCCGGCTACTCCAACTCACTTTGTTTGCACACTTGTACCATATGAGCCTGGCTCAGACACGCTGGTGTTTGTCACCCAGTATGCAGCCGGGCTAGAAGACTAAAACTACCTAAACACGGAATCCTTGCGCCGCGAGCAACCAGGCTCCCATGAAACGGACTTTGACCTCGTTTCTATGGAGCCAGGCTGAGAGGCTAAATTTGCACGCACACGGCCGGGCTCCAGAGCAAGCCAGGCGACACAAACACGGGAGCTGCAGCCCGGGAGCGCAGCCAGGCTGCTGGGCCATGGCAGCAAACACACCCCTAGTTCCCTAGGTCGGGGCGCTCTCGAAGGGTGCCCTAGTTGGTTTTCGCTCCATTTTATTTTCTCGAGACCCTGCATGAGTCAGATAGAAAACAAAGAGAAGAAGAGGTATTAGCACGACCATGCTTGTTAGAAGGATATAAACGTAATGCCTATTAGGACACAAAATTTGTTAACGAGGTAGACTAGCCCTTTGGTGCTTTCCCCCTCCCCTTGCCCCCGAGCCTTGAGGCATCCGACCCGAGGTCGGGACCAGGTTGGCTTGGGGCATCGGGGTCTCTCTATGTGTAAAATTGCCACATTTGCTCGATGTTCCACATGTTGGAGAGCGTCCTTCCCTTATCGTCCTTCAGCTTGTAGGTGCCTGGCGAAGTACCTTCCCGACTACAAATGGCCCCTCCCATGGTGGGGACATTTTGCGTCAGTCTTTGTTAGTCTGGACGCACAGAAGCACTAAGGGCTTGTTTGGTTCATGCCCTCACATGCAAATGCCTGCCAGGCAGCCGATCCTAGCCCCAAGCGCTCGAAATTGAACGCCTGGGAGCGCTTCCTGGGCCTGGCGAGTTCGGCGGTGGGCAAACCAAACAACCCCTAAGTCTGCTATTTGAAGGGTCCTTCTTCGAATGTGGCAGTTTTGGTACCTTTGCTGTGCGTGCTGGTACCTTGCCGACCGCAAGAGTGCTACATCGTGAGCTACATCGAGTTGGTCCAACACATCTTCTAAGATTGACTCATTCTGCTCATTCGTATACAACTTTACCCTCGGTGCGCCATACTCGAGGTCGGTGGGGAGGACCACTTCGGCTCCATACGCCATAAAGTACAATGTGTATCTGGTTGAGCGGTTTGGGGTCGTTCTTAAGCTCCAGAGGATTGCGGTTAGCGCCTGTGGCCATCGCTGTCCAAGTTGCTTGAGACGAGTGAAAACTCGATACTTGAGGCCTTGCATGATCATCCTGGGGTGGGCCACAACTACCCAATCTACACAGATGCGCTATTCGTCGCAGAACTCTAGGAACCTATTCCCGGTGAACTATGTACCATTGTCCGTTATGACCGAGTTTGGTACCTCGAAGCGTTGGATAATGTTGGTGACAAACTTTACGACTTGCTCAGAGGTGATCCTGATGATATGCCACACCTCGATCCACTTAGTGAACTTACCAACCGCGACTAGGACGTGCGTGTAGCCCCTAGGTGCCTTTCTGAGAGGTGTGACCAGATCGAGTCCCTAGACGGTGAATGGACAGGTGATAGTGATGGTTTGGAGCGCCTGCGTGGGTAGATGGGTTTGTCGCGCATAACAGTGGCATCCTTTTCGCATGTTCTCACCACCTGGTATGCATACGATACCATGGTAGGCTAGTAGAAGCCCTGTCGGAAAGCATTCTCCACGAGGCTCCTCGGGGCAGCGTGGTGCCCGCAGGTTCCGCTGTGGATGTCTTCCAGGAGTTGTTTTCCCTATTCAATCAGGATGCATAATTGTCTTATTCGATATGCCCCTTTTGTAGAGATCTTCCCCAATCACGGCGAAAGACTTGGCCCATCGATGAAGCCTTCATGCCTTTGTTTCATCTTGAGGAGGTACGCCATTAGTTAGCAAGCTACGATACGATGTTCTCCAATCATCTACAGGACCGATTGGGAGGTACGTTCCTTCCACAATAACGACCAACTCTGGTGTCAAAGGGCCAGTGCTTGAGGGTTGCCCACCCTCTTGGTAGGCCTCGTCGTAACGAACGGTTGGCCTGAAAAGGTTGGTAGCAAAGACCCTCGGCGAGACGGTCACTCGTCGCGATGCCATTTTTTGCGAGGCCGTCCACTCGTTATTTTGTCGAGGAATGTGATTTAGCTCAAGGCCGTCGAATCCTTGAGCCTCCATACCTCTCGACAATACACCACCATCTTACAGTCATGACATTCTGAGTCCTTCATCACTTGTCCTACGACAAGTTGGGAGTCCCCTTGGACGTCTAAGCATCGGACGCCCAACTCTACGACAATGCATAGGCCATTCGTGAGGGCTTTGTATTTGGCTACATTATTATAGGCTTGAAAACATAGTCGCACAACATATCGTAGCTACTCCCCTGACGGTGACGTGAAGACGATGTCGCTGCCGGCCCCCTCCTTTATTAACGACCCATCAAAATGTTGGTCAGTGCTGGTGCTATTTGGGTCTCGGTCCACTCCGCGACGAAGTCGGCGAGGACTTATGATTTGATCGTTGTTCACGGGGTGCAGGAGATTCTATATCCCATCAACTCAAGAGCTCATTTGGCGATCCTCCCAGAAATGTCCGGATTGTGGGTTTCCTCACCTAAGGGAACGACATCACCACAGTGATGGGATGCAATTTGAAATGGTGTCTAAGTTTTCGTTAGTAATTAAGATAATGTACATGAGATTTTGTACATGGGGGTAGCAAATTTTCGTGACTGTGAGGACCTCGCTTAAGAAGTAGACGGGACGCTGAAGCGGGCGCAAACCTTCTCCTTCTTGCCTTTCGACAACTAGCACCAAACTGACTACCTGAGTAGTCCCCGCAACGTAGAGCAAGAGCGGCTCCTTATCCTCTGGCGGGACCAGAATGGGGGTCTAGGTCAGGAGACTCTTGAGGCCGTCGAGGGCCTCATGTGCCTCAATTGACCATTCAAAGCAGCCAATTTTCCTCAACAGCTTATATAGTGGTAGTCTGCGCTCTCCGAGGCATGACACGAAGCAACCGAGGGAGGTCAGACATCCCATGACTCGCTAGACTCCCTTGAGATCTCGTATGGGCACCATATTTGTGATGGCCAAAACTTTTTCTAGATTGGCCTCGATACCCCGCTCTGAAACCAAGAAGCCAAGCAACATGCCCCTTAGGACACCGAAGACACACTTCTTAGGGTTCAATTTGATACCATTGGCTTTTAGCCTATCACATCTTTCTCTTAGGTAATGTATGAAGCCTTCGTACCGCCTGGTCTTGACCATGATATCGTCGACGTATGCTCCCGTGGTTCTTTCGATGAGGTCACCAAATCATTTGATCATGCACCGCTGGTATGTGGCCCCGTGTTCTTCATACTGAACGACATCGCCACATAGCAATACGAACCAAAAGGGGTGATGAAGTATGTTGTCAATTGGTTGGACTCCTTCATCGTGATTGGTGATAGCCCAAGTAAGCGTCCAGAAAACTCAGAACTTCCCAACCTGTGGTGGAATCGACCACCTGATCGATGTGCGGGAGGGGGAATGGATCTTTTGGGCATGCCTTATTTCGGTCAGTGGAATCGACACACATTCTCCATTTCCGGCTTTTCTTTCAGACCAACACGAGGTTGGCCAGCCACTTAGGGTGGTTAATTTCTCAAATAAAACCGGCTGTGAGAAGCTTGCTAATCTCCTCCCTGATGGCCTTGCGCTTTTCTTCGAGAAGCGGTGCAGCCGCTGCTTCACCGGTTTCCATGATTGATCCATGAAGAGTGCTCGATGACATACCTCGAAATGCCCTTCATGCAAGAGGGTTTCCAGGCAAAAATGTCATTTTCCATGTAGAGGAAGTCGAGGAGCACACTTTCTTATTTTTGGGAGAGGTTGGACCCAACACGCACCACTCGTCCGTCGACGCGCTCGGGATCCAGGGGCACCTCTTTTACGTCTTTCACTGGCTTGAAAGTCGTGCCCATCCTCTTCACATAGGGTGTTTGCTTGTCCATGGTCCGGAGCATCTCTAAGAGCTCCTAGTTAGCAGCAGCTCCCTTGGCTAAGTCACAACACTTAACTTCGCACTCATACGCATGGCGCACTTTGGTGCTTACGGTGATGGTATCCATGGGGCTCAGCATTTTGATCTTTAGTTAGGTGTAGTTAGGGATAGCCATGAACTTCGCATAACATGGTCGCCCGAGTTTTTACCATTCGTGGATATGTTGTTAGCTAGGAAACATGTTTGTAGGCTATTGTTGCTCTGTTTACTATAGAAGCTTAATATATAGCTATTTCTGAAGCTTGTAAGGAAGCTATTTGGTTGAGAGGGTTATGCTCTAAAATTTATGGGGTTGCCTATTACATCACTATATATTGTGATAGATAGAGTGCTATTTGTCTAATTAAAGATCAAATATTTTTTATAAAAGAACAAATCACATTGATGTGAGATATAATTTATTTAAGGTGTCATTGCTAGAGGTGGTATTACGGTATCCAAGATAAATACTAATGACAATCCTACTGATATGTTAATAAAGTCTATTCTAGAAACTATGTTTGAGCTATGCCATGGCTTAGTTAAGGTCTTGGTTTGAGGGACTAAAGATTAATCCCTTCATTTTAGTCTCATTTAATCTCTAAATTGCCAAATGGTAGGACTAAAATATGGTTGTTTTAGTCTATAGTCTCTTAAGGGGTTATTAAAAGAGACTAAATCATATTAATTTCACTTTTGGCCTCTCATTTATTTTAGTTACACTAATTGCGGAAGAATTTTAAGGGATGTTCTGGTCATCTTATAATTTATTTAATGTGCAAAATATTTTTAGTCTCTATAACTAAACAGGGTAAGGACTAAACTTTAGTCCCCTAACTAAACTTTAGTCCTTGGACTAAAGGAACCAAACATGCCATTAATATTTTAGTCTAAGGCCCCTTTTGGTTTTAGGGACTAAAGAGTGGTCCCTCAATTTTAGTCCCTAAATTGCCAAACTGTGGGACTAAAATAGGGACTAAACTGTTTTAGTCTCAGTCCCACAAATGTTGACTAAAAGGGACTAAACCATATAAATTCTACTTTTGCCTCTTCTTTATTTAAGTTGTACTAATGGCGGGAGAGTGCTAAGAGATATTTTGGCCTTCTTATGGTTCATTTAATGTGTTTTGAATACTTTTAGTCCCTAGAACTAAACAAGGTAGGGACTAAATGTTAGTCTTCTAACTAAACTTTAGGAACCAAACGGGCCCTAAATCCTAGTGACTTCTAACGATGGATTATTGAAGTGGGTTGATCGATTGTCACTTTATTTGATATAAGATAGAATTCATTATAAAGTAGATTATTGAAGTGGGTTTATCGATTGTCACTTTATTTGATATAAGATAGAATTCATTATAAAGTAGATTATTGAAGTGGGTTGATCGATTGTCACTTTATTTGATATAAGATAGAACTCATTATAAAGTAGAGTTTATTGGAATATGATCCGAATCCTAACATGACTCTTGTAGATAGTTTAGCCCCATGGTTGAGGGTCCTAGTTATGTTAATTAGCGAATTTATCTTCGTATTTAACTGCAAGCAGTCCGGCCTATAAATGCATACTGTAAGCCGCACATCAAGAGTCGACTACTCATCTTCCGTGTTTTGTGAACTTTACTAGTATAGTGAATACAATGAAAATCACGAGTTAGCATCCATGATTTTTTTTTCATACAAGAGTTCTCCACGTAAAACATGTCTCGTGTTCGATCTATATTTACATTATTTGATAACATCTGCCATATGTTATCCCACTAATATCTTATTGGAGATATATTTGGAAGATGCTGGAGGTGCTCAAAACACTTCCGAGGAACAACTTATTCTGGCGGAATTTGTCCTAATGATACATATTTTCCATCAGTTCAATTCTTGGCCCATGCTGCTCAGTTGGTATGGCCGAGGACAACAACATCTAAATATTATGGGGCTGTTTGGTTCAGCTTTTTTCTGACCAACTTTTCTGAAAATCTGGCTGTGGGGAGAATCTGGCTGTGGGAGAATCTGAGTATCATTACGATTATGTGTGTAGGAAGATAAAGTTGTTCATAAGGCTCAGGATCTAGAAAGTGATGAATTCCTACTATTACAACGACTCAACCGATTATGTGTTTATTTGATTTTAGATGGTTTTTGCCCCCAACGAATTTTATAGAAGCTGGCTGAAAAGCTGAGCGTTTGACAGTACGCAGTAGCTTTTGGTGGCCAGAAGCTGCCAAAAGCCGAAACAAACAGGGCCTATGTTATGACAGTAGGTTTCTCTCTTCCTGTGAAGTCCTTGAGCTTCGAAACAGACAAAGCCAGGTCTGCATTAGAAATTATCAAAGATTAAGTATTGGCATGTAAATAATTTCAAAGTTGAATATAAAAAATTCCATGGAAGAGCACAAGATAGTAACCTATTAAAGGCTTCAAAGCTGTTTGAGCATCGAGACTATGCTTCGAGATATCAGATTCAAATTGTTCTATGTAGAGGCGGATAGTAGCTCCAGCAGATCCGGTTCCCTGCAGGAGCATACTTAATCATATTGTTTTAGATCAAACGTCAACAATTTTTATATATTTTTCAGGAAACGAAGCAACAGATGTACCGAAAGCCGGAAGATAATCCTAGATCCATCAGTGAAAACAAATCGAAGTCCTTGTTTTGATACCGTACTACCGTCTACCTGTGATATGGAAGCAAAAGGGTGATTTATGCCATTCATTTCACACATGCAGGGGAGCGGAAGAGAGAAGCAGATCATACAGGATCAGTATAGCTGAAATCATCAGCAAATTGGAGGGTGTAATTTCCTGCATCACAAAATCGAAAGCATCATTTTTCAGCAGGTTTCCTTACAAAGTAAAATCAAGAGCAACTAGATAAAAAGGATGCATGCAAACAAACCGTATTTCTCTCCAGGCTTGCTATTTGCCATAACATCTCTAAGGTGATCCATCATCTGGTTTGCACTGTGTGATTCACACGCCTGTAGAATTACAAAATCATTGGTTAAACCAAAAAAACTCAGCCAACTTAGGAGGAATTAGGTGGCTTTTTAATTAAGAAGAAATATGCACTCAAATTATTCTTGGCAAATTCAGATTACTATGACTGTGCAAGAAATTTGATCAGGTGGTTCCAAGATATATGGCCTTAAGTGTAATATCAGGAAACCATTTGATTAAATACCTCATAATCGTATCTAGAAAAGAAATTCCTGCCATAGGTTTTCCAGTGCTCCATAGCAATATCTTCAACTGACACTAATCTCTCTCCGACCTTCTTATCCTTGTTCCGGTGTGCAAGTATGGAAAGCCAAGCCAGAACAGCCCTGAGAGTCAAGAGTTGATAAGAGTATGGAAGTTGTCTACAGACATTTCACACAAACAGAAACATGAATGATGTCCAAAGCTTCTCTGTTTAGAACTTACAAAGAAAAAATTGATTAACAAAATCTACAGCTGATAAGTAATTTACTTCTTACCAGATGCCATCCTTCTCTCTGATGTGATCAGATCCAGTCCCAAAACTTTCCTCTCCACAAATAGACAATTTTCCTGCATCCATTAGGTTGCCAAAAAATTTCCAGCCTGTTGGAACCTAAGAAGTGGCATCTTAGTCTTAGATGATCAAGTAGAAATTACAGGTTTACAACACTTTGTCAGTTTGTATATATGACAATGAACAGTGAAGCTCTATGGCAATGGTACCTCAAAGAATGGAACATTCAATTTCTCGGCAACACGATCAAGAGCACCACTGGTTGGCATTGATCTCGCGAGTCCCTAAAAAATAGTTCAAGCTTAAAGACTCCTACCATCTCCAAGACAAAAATGAGAAGCAAGCGAAGTGACATCACATTACTTTTGTACCAAACTGGAAATAAGGAATTGCTGTCTGTGCATTGGCTGCAATTATTGCAACAGAGTCTGATGGGGTAATAAAGAACCTTTTCCCAAGAATCATGTTCCGATCACCATCACCTGAAACAATTCATGCTTATCAGTTGTTATTCAGTTAGACCAAGCATTTGCTTGAAACAATAAATAAATATCACTATAAAATGCAACAAACCAAATATAGAATGGAGTAGTTATGAAAATGGTCAGGAAAAGTGTAAACTGTTTTATTTTCATATATCTTTTAAAGAAATGAAATTGAAAGTGATATTGCTGGAAACGCACACAGCACCAGCATATAGTTAGTATTGGTCGGTGATTCTATGGTAAAAAGATGGTAACAAAGTACCATGCCACCTTACAAACCAACAAGAATAAACAATTCAAACATCTAACAATACGTGGTTTAAGTTCAAGAAAGCACAAGGCAAAGTTGACATAAATTTCAACATGGAAGAGGGGCAGCAGGGCGCGGAAGTCATTTGTCGTGACTGCAAGTAAGGGAGTAAGTCACATGGATGGGGATGGGTCGGCTAGAGTTAAGCATTGGAGCATGCATAGGGATGTAAATGGTCAGATACACACAGATGTCTACAGGTATGCATACAGATAGCTATAATGTTTCTCAGATTCAGATTCAAAAATGGATAGTGTCAGCTATGTCTAGGGCTGGAAACGAGCCGAGCCGAGCTCGGCTCGGTGCGGCTCGGTGCATGAACGAGCTCGGCTCGGCTCGCCTCGGCTCGTCCATTCCACGAGCTGGCGAAAGAGGCTCGGCTCGACCTTGGCTCGCGAGCCGGCTCGGCTCGCAGGCCATATTCTGGTAATTATCGTTGCATTATGTGGTGAATTAACATTATGTAAATTTGAAATATAGAATCATCATTCTACATTATGAGTAAATTAAATTATAACTTGTAATATATTCATCATCAAAGACTAAAAAATGAGCTATTATCCATAAAGTATCTAATATTCATTATTATTCCATAAATTGATCATTTTTGCAAGGCTCGCGAGCTCGAGCCGGCTCGCGAGCCTCAAACTAATTTTCCAGCCCTAGTTGTGTCAGATAAGATATGAATGGATATCAACATCATATATATGTGTGTGTTTTGAGTATTAAGATACAGACACGATATCAGATATTGGGTATCTAGACTCTACGGACAGATCTAAACTCCTAACCAAGGTTATCACGGCGCCACGGTGAAGACAAGCGCCAACTGGGCGCCTGGGCACCTAGGTGCCAATTAGGCATCAACGCTCTAGCAGGACATCAGAAGGTCAATACTTAGTAATTAGCAGCAATTTAGAGATTAAGAGTACAAGTTCATACTTCATAGCAAACAAATATAGGTAAATTGCTTAAATGGTCGGAAATGATAAAAATAGATACCACTTTGATATTGCGGTTTCCGTTACAAATTCTGTTTTCCCCAAATATGCCTTAAAACCTATAAACGAAATGTGGTAAACTTTACATTTCCGCTTTCATCTATAGCACGGAGTTTGCCAGCACAACAGCAGTGCATTTTCAGATTTAAATGACAATGTTAAGTTAGAAACTAAAAACTTCTTATAAAATAAGAATTCAAATGTAAATATGTGCACTAGCGGTATGTAATTTACATGGACAGTTCTAGATATGCACTAAATCTAACTGAATGAAATGGAGTAAATTACTAGCTTCTACATGACCATCATTCAGTTCACAAGGTCAATGGCTAAAAGAATTCTCTTCGAGAAAGGAAAGCCAGAGAGAATGTATGATTTGATAACTTCTGAATAAATCTAAGCTAGTGGATTAATGCTTTCATAGAATGCTTCATCTTGAACTGACAACTTTTCATTGCATAAGCTAGAACATTGAACTTTGGGCATATCCAATACTGAGAACATGGTAACAAAGTAGCAGTCTGGGTCCAGACATACCATCACTTGCTGCACCAAAGTCAGGTGCATGGGTTCCAAACATAGTAAAAACAAGCTCCTTAGCGTAACTGTAAAACAACAACAGTCAATTAATTAGTACATCCTGTAAATCTTAAATTATTGTATCACTAGGATTTCATTTCGGCATAAGAAATTGAAAATTCAACTAGTGTCTTCGAAACATAGGGTTTCATTGAAATTCCAATCAATTAGCAAAGAAGAGTTGTTTCAAAAAAGTATAAAAAAGTAGAAAATAAATGGATAAATATTTGTTCACATTTTGATAAACATAACCCTTATACCAGAATTGATACACATACGTTAGATTTGGATCTGGATGGCCATTTCCAAAATCTTCAAGAGGCACCCCATTTAATATGCAGTCCTGAAAACAAGGTATTTAGCATCAAACGAAATAATCTTTCAAGACAACTAAAGGCTTTGTATCAAGTAAATTAATGTGCTACCGGATCAGCTCCAAGTTTCTCAACAAAAATGGGTCCGGCATACGCACCAGTAATTGCATGCATTGCATCAAATATGAACCTGTAAAATTGAGCCAAATATTTAACTTAATATGTGCTTTTTAATAACATGCTCATATTACCAAGAACAACCAATGAGAAACTTTTGCTAAGAATAGCCAAAGACACTGGTGAATAAGAACATGTACGAATAGTACGTCAATATGAACATGAGGATTATAAGGGGTTTAACCGTTTAGTAGCTACATTATTACTCAAGTAACACACTCACTATAAAATGTAAATACAAAAAAAAGATACATAGAGAGTCAGAGAGAGGAAGACCTGAAATCAGGCCGAGAAAGCAAATCCTTGATAAGTTGGAAGTCAAACACATTCTGCAAGCCAAAACAAACAAATTATTAGTGAAACAAAAACAGGGTATTGCTCCGTAATATTCACTGCATACCTCCATTAGTTCAAGGTAATCTGAAACAGGATCTATCACTTCTATGGCGAAATCACCATAGCTTACAACTCCAACAGAGGACAAATCAGTATCAGGAATGTCTGCTGTTTTTATTTCAGAAATCTGCAGCAGAAAATTAGCATTGCACATCAGCAACAATACAAGAAACGAACAGTAGATATGCATATGATGATTTATAGTGTAAAATCAAATGTTAAAGCTACATACTGATAGTGTGTTTCCATAAATTTGATCAGTAATCGTCTCCGGTGCTGGCTGTCCACTGCTGTAGTTAAACTGTGAGAAAACAATATTTTACATCAGAATAGTTTGAAATCTCACGAATAAGGTAACAAAATTGCATCATCTTTAAATATCACCATACGAATATATTTTTTTTTCATTCCAAATATTAGCTAAAGCATAACTAGATGTGTTGTCAATTGCTTGATTTGCAAGATGCAGAAAATATATAAACATGTAAAGAATTTTATTTGTCTTTTTTCCCATAAAAGGAACATCCATGGCTGGTAACCTTGATTTCTAGAAATAGTAAAGTTTTTGTTCAGTACTGCTCGCTCAAACATTCCATGTCATTATCCACTTGGATTCAATAAATCACCACTGTAGAAGGAAAACACAATACACATCTTTTTATTGCCTAGCACACCTTAATACCCCAGTCATTGTCTGGTCCACCTGGATTATGGCTTGCACTCATGATAAAGCCGCCATTGGCCTAAAAAATATAGAAACCATACAAAAATAAAAAAAAAATGGACAAAGTGGATAGTCATCCACATAATTAATTTATAGAAGATCCAAAGCATACTTTTCTTTTACGAATTACAGCAGATACAGCAGGTGTTGACAGTAGACCATTCCTGCAGACAAAATGATGACCATTCAGACAATAACAAGACATGAAGTATGGGAAATAAAAAGTTCGGTAGAGGAATACTGGGAAAGCATGTTAAATCGAAGGAAAGTATATATCATTTCCAAAGAACAGCATCAACTCAACATCAAGTGATCAACATACAGAAAGATAGTTTTGTGGCAGAATCATAAAATTGTTTAATTGAATATTTTATGTGTTCACAGGGTGCATGCTGCAAGCTTTAATCTGTATTCTATGAATAAACGTACATGATAATCTACTGGAAGTTTTTCAATAATTTTAGTTGAACAAATAGGCCCACCTCTAATAGTTTCTGATTCATTCTTAAAAAATGATAATTTCAGCTGATTCCTTACCTGCCAACTATGATCTTCTGAACTCCATTTCCAGCTGCAATCTTAATGATGATCTATAGTTCCAGCAGTACAGGTACTCACAAATATGTACAAACAAACATGGGTCAAATAAATATGTGCTCATTCTACAGTTTAATCTGTACCTGAGCAGCCTCCTTGTTAAAGTACCGGCCATCACCCCCAAGTACAAGGGTTGCACCCACATAATCTTCAGGGGGCAAGGAATTGAATAGAGCCTTGAAACCACAGAAAATGGATAAATCAATAGGGCTTATGATCTACATAAGTGCAACAGCAACAAATTGCAGCACACCTGAATCCAATTAGCAAGGTAGTTCTCCTGCTGGAATACTTTCACCTGAAAAGAACAGCACAGAATGCTATCGCAATCCATTATGTGTCACCATACAGGAACCTGTACAGCAATGTTTTCCAGAGGAATAAAATATACTACTAAATCTGCATAGCTCGGAAGCAATCAAATGGAGAACCTTTTTCCTCAGGCCACTAGTCCCAGTCTTCTGCCCCTCAACTGGCTTGGTCGGGATTGAACTGATCTACACAAAAAATTACAGTAATGATTATGTGAGATTGTGCATCACACCAAAAGTACAAGACAACTCGATGGTCCCCTAAACCATTGTTTCAAAAAGAAACTCCCCAATGGAGTATACAATGGTTCCTAAGTTGAAAAACGCATGAACACATGCATTTTTTAGAATGATAGAGCTCTGCCCAGTCTTAGCATTGACAACGACTGCTATGCAAGCAGTCCTTCTGTGCAAGCGTGCAAGCAAACCATCTGATCCATTAGATCGTGATCCAACCGTAGGTCACATTTAACACTTAAACCCTTCCATCACCAGTTCAATAATCTTTATAAAAAAACCCTTAACAAATAATTGTTGTATCTGCGGTTGGATCGTAATCTAATAGATCAGATGATTTGCTTCCACGCTTGCACAGACGGACTGCTTGCATAGCAGTCGTTGCCCTTAGCATTAAGCAAAGACACACATGTTCAGATATAGCATTCAGGTGGGGAACACCTATCCATAGAAAGAAAACCAAAAACCGAAACAGAACTATTAAAGCAAACATTAAACTAAACCAGTTGTCCTTCTTGCCTTCATCCTCCACAGAAAGACTAGCGAATAGCATCAGCTTCACTTCTTCAGGCACATTCCTGCTCTTCCAGTTATGAACACATGCATATAAGCTACAGTGACGGATAATTAATCCAAAACACAGCAAGGGCACCACACAAGCAGTTTTGCAACAAATGCGTCTGGAGAAACAAACGAACCCGCAAAAACTATGGATCCCAGCAGAAAAAACGCAACCCAAATCGGGCTCCACGAAAAACAAAATAGCACATACATTCGCGCGCCCACACATCTCAGACACGGTCGGTGGGCCCAAATTCTGACGGGAAGGGATGATTACAAGTACAATTGCACGGGATGGAGGCATGGAGCCCTAGAACCCGGCGCCACCAATCCGACCACTCAAAAACCCAAACTCCCAAAGGGACGGGAGACGACTTCACGCCTCAACGGCGGCCGGAAACGGCGGGATGGGGAATGGGGTCTAAACCAGAGGAACCATACCTTGAGCGCCTGGGCGGCTGACGGCGTCCCGGCGGAGGAGCAGCGGGCGACGAAGAGCGCGCCCTGGCGGGCTGCGGCAGTGGCCCGCGGTGGTGTGGATCGGATGGTGGAGAGCAGCGGGCATAGGCGAAGCGCGTGCATTGTAGGCATCGTGGCCGCTGGCCGGCTCCGGTAGCAACGCCGTCGGCGCTAGACACGACACGGGAGTGAGAGAGTGTCGGGAGAGAAGTGATCGAGAGGGGCGACGGGCGAGGCCGCGAGGGCAGTTTGTGTGGTGGTGGGAGTCTGGGAGAGGGACACGAGAATAGCTACGATAAGCTACGTCCAAGACAGCTCACGAAAATGGACGAGAGAGATAAGAGAAAAAAAATCTAACGTGGACGAGAAAGAAAAAAGGAAAAAAGAATGAAGTTGGCGTTTGCGGCTCAGGTGGTCGTATACTCGTATCGCCTGCTAGACACGACAACCTTCATGATTTGTGGGGGCCGCATGATAGGACGTGGCCTGGCTACGAAATGAGCTCCCGACAGCGGCAAACTTGTGGCCAGCGCACCAAGCTACGGAGGACTATGCTGAGCTTGTGGCCGGCGCGCCAAGACCAAACTGTTGGTTTGAATTTTATTCGGACTCGGTCACCAGATCAAGTTACATCTCGCGTTTTAGTTGTGTAATAATCATCTTGATTGTATACTTTTTTATAGCGATCTCTCCTTTAATTTATAACAGGTAAATAAATAGAAAATATGACCGGTACACCAAGCAATACTTGTTGATACCATCTCAAACTTCTACATATCTAACTAGATATGATCTATCTCTAGCTAGAAAACTGTCACTACCATTTATACTTTATCGAACACCGTTCGTCGATTTTTATTGTGCGTCGGATTTTTATCTTTTCATGACGACCTCCTCCAATCATAAAAATATGCACCTAAGTTTCATTTGATTTAGTGACTAGACTTACGAGGTTGAGATCATAAAACTATAACTGTGGTATCAGAGCCAGGTTTATTACCCAAACTCTAACATTAAATGTCTTTAGTTTTGAAAGAACCCGAACAACAATACATTAAGACTCTAGGTTTTTAGCTTTACAGCAATAAGTAGAAGAAAGGGATCGTGAAATTGCAACTAATTTCTAACCCTAAATCAGAATTCCAAAATCTCCAAACCCTAACCCTAAAATCCTTAGATCGCACTCACTCGAGCAAATAAAAGAACAAGAAGAGGTTCAATGGTCTTACCTTAATCATCGGTGACGCTGACCGCCACAAAACGAGGCGCCACTGATGTTGGACTCGTGGTTGCATGCACTCGCATTTCTTAGGGCACCACCATAAGGCCGCTCAACGGTGGCACATTCACTCTCAGGTGTGTGTGTGTGTGCACTAGCGGGTTGTGCGCGCGCTTATGCCACTTTGACATGATCTATCTCTTACCAGAGTTGGAAAAGGAAGGATGAAGAGAGGACTCGCAAAGGAGAGGGCAAAGAGTCGTGTCGAGGAGAGAAGTGAAATGGCTATAGGGGGCGACGAAAAAAACGCCTTTTATACCCAATGTTGAGCGATATTAATCGTTGGATACTTGGATTGGAGCCAACGGCTCATATGCGTCTAGGGGGAGTGAACCTCTTTTGGCCTAGGTGGGTCACACTTTGGTCGCCTAGGCCTAGGTTGGAGGCTAATGCACACATGTCAAAATTTATCAAACCGACTATATTGGGTTGACACTCTGGGATGGTTTGGGCTAGTTTGGCCAAACAAAGTATATTTTATTTTATGTATTTTTAAGTATAAAAATACATATACATTATTTTTTAGCACTGTTTAAAATTGTACTTGCTAGAAGAATATTAAGTTAATTCTTTTGAGCTATGTTTTAAATTAAATTTAAGTTTTAGATAAGTGTTCGCTACTAAAATTTGTTTTATTCTTATTCTTTAATTAAATTGTAATCGATATGGATATTTATTTTTAGAATACTATAAGGATATTTATTTTTAGAATACTATAAGGAGTCGAAGCGAATATCATTTTAATAGTTTTTTATTCTACTCCAGTTCTACCTAAAGGTGATTTAGAATTGAAATAATTTTTCATCAAGTATTATGCATGTTTAATTTAAATGAATATTGAATTATTCATGTATATTGATTTAAGTTTGTTTGTTCCCAAAGCATCATTACCTAAGATTTTGAATCTCTTGAGTGTAATTTTGGACTCAAGTAATTGAATAGCTCCATTTATCCCTTTTGGAGGGAGAAGGTTGAGCTAACATTGGTATTAGCAGAAATATACTATGTGATTGATAATGCAAAGCATGTTGCCTCGGTACTGATAGAAGAAGGAACTTCTAAGGGAGCGAATAATGCAGTCTTAACCATGGCATATGATCTCGAATGTGTTATACGAAAGAGATCAAATAAGAAGTGCATGATGGTCATAGAGAGATCTATCGTACGAGTATACGATCTAGGGCTGGAAATGAGCCAAGCTGAGCTCGACTCGACTCGACTCGATGTGGCTCGGTGCAGCTGCAAGACGAGCCAGGCTCGGCTCGGTCCTGTTGCGAGTCTAACCGAGAGGCTCGGCTCGGTAACGGCTCGCGAGCCTCACATTAAATCACGTTTAGAGTATAAAGTATATATTTTTATTATATATAAGATAAAAATGATGTATTATATATTTTTAGACTACAATATAAGTGTATCTCATATCAAGTTTAAAAAATTTAATAAAATAGTTCAAAACATAATAATAATATGGTATAATAATATACTTGACGTTATTAGTTTGGCTCGGGAGCTGAACTGAACTGGCTCAGCTCACAGTTCTGACGAGCTGCGAAATCAGACTCAACTTAGACTCGTTTTGGCTCGCGAGCTGACCCAAGCCTTACCGAGCCCGAGCCAAATTTCCACCCTCACCCACCCAGCGTCTCGACCGAATTTTTTGTTTTTGAGTCCTTTTTGTGTTAAAAATTTCCAATTAGACCCCCAGAAAACTTAAATGCAATTTTGGACCCATTTCTCGGCGCCATGAGCTATGGCGCCGAGTTTACACATCTCGGCGCCATAGATCTTGGCGCCGAGCTACCTGCCGCGCAGTCGTCCACGAGCTGACGCGGCGTCGACGTGGTACCGAGCTCGGCGCCAAGATCTATGGCGCCGAGCTCAAATATATAACCACAAAGCTTGTCTAGCTCGGTTGGCAGAGCGCAAGGCTCTTAACCTTAAGGTCGTGGGTTCGAGCCCCACCGTGAACATATTTTTTTGTCTTTGTCACTGATTTGTTTTTTTATTGTCCAGATTTTTTTGTTTATGCCGCTGATTTGTCCGTGCGTTCAATATTTTTTTGTCTTTGTCACATTTTTTTTCTGCAGTTCCTAGATTATGTGTTGTGTCTCTGTCGTCATGCATGCTTACTCATCTGCACTGGCTGGCTGCAGAAACCTTAATTATTAGCTTTTTTTTCTCTGGATGCATGGATCGACGACACTGCAGGGCTAACACACAAATCATGCATGTGCACAGTACACTGATGGATATGCATGGATCGGATGGAGAGTGATGCTACTAACTAGTTGATGGAATGGAAGAGCTATCAACCGATCAGTGATGGTCTAGTTTTGCAGCAGTAGTTCATCAGAATTCATTCAATTCAAAAGGAAGGGAAAAGGATGAACATCTAGCTTACAAATAATACACTAGTACGTAGCTAGCTAGTGCACCAATTAGTGGAGTCTGAGGCGGGAAGCATCGAATTAAAAAGCACGGACAAATCAGCGGCATAAACAAAAAAAAATCTGGACAATAAAAAATAAATCAGTGACAAAGACAAAAAATATTGAACGCACGGACAAATCAGCGGCATAAACAAAAAAATCTGGACAATAAAAAACAAATCAGTGACAAAGACAAAAAGATATGTTCATGGTGGGGCTCGAACCTACGACCTTAAGGTTAAGAGCCTTATGCCCTGCCAACTAAGCTAAACAAGCTTTGTGGTTATATATTCGAGCTCGGCGCCATAGATCTTGGCGCCGAGCTCGGTGCCACGTCGACGCCGCGTCAGCTCGTGGAGGACAGCGCGGCAGGTAGCTCGGCGCCAAGATCTATGGCGCCGAGATGTGTAAACTCGGCGCCATAGCTCATGGCGCCGAGAAATGGGTCCAAAATTGCATTTAAGTTTTCTGGGGGTCTAATTGGAAATTTTTGACACAAAAAGGACTCAAAAACAAAAAATTCGGGCGTCTCGAAATGCTTTAAAAGCTCGCACTGGAAATATCTTATCCTCGACGCCGCGCGCCACGACGCAGCACGCCCAAGAAACCCCGTGTCCTCACAAAAACCCTGCCTGCCGGAGATGGCCAGCGGCGACCTTCTCCTCCGCGCCCACGCCGGCGCCCCGGTCCTAGCGAGGGCCTTCTCCTGCCGCCTCCTAGTCCCGGCGAGGCGCCGCAGCGGACTAATCTCACCTCTGGCCGCTTCCAAGGTCGGCATCGCCGACGTCGTTGGGCGGGTCAGGTCGGGCGGCGCCGACCAGAAGAGGCGACGCAGGGATGCGAAGGAGGGATTTGGGTTCTCCGGGGTGGCCACGAGGAGAGAACTTATCGACGACGAGAAGGTGGAGCAGGACGAGGAAGATGAAGCTCTCAAGTTGGGAGTGGAGAAGAATGGTGGCGAGACGGGAGGTGTGGATGGCTCGTACCTCAGTGAGACACGGTAATGTTTTGCACCGCAATTGTGTAGTCTGAAATTTTCAGCTGCAATGTGCTTACGATTTTAGATAAGATCCTCGGGCTGTTGGTGTTTGGTGTTTTTCTACTAGTAAATTAAGCTAGATAGACAATGAAAGGTTACATTGCTCGTTTAGATAATCAAGTCTCACTGGGTTGTAGTAGTGGCCCATGTTAGAGTAAGCCTTTCCAAACTACAACTCAGTTGCGGCCACCTTTTTTGTAGCGCTTGTGAGCTCTAAGTTTGGATATATAATTTGATATTGGGAGCTAACCTGTTAGGCTCCATCTTATTTTTGTCTTGCATTTGCAGCTTTTGTTTTCAAATTTTGGTTTGTTGAATGCGATGCGTGTTCCAGGTTTGTTGTTTTTAATTTTTTGTTTGTTGAATGCTTTGCATGTTGCAGGTTTGATCAATGTGCTATTTCCCCTTTATCGATGAAAGCCGTCAAAGATGCTGGATATGAAAGGATGACTGAGGTGCAGGAGGCAACTCTGCCCATAATTCTTCAAGGTCGGTGAAAATGCAAAAGCTATTGCTTAGCATTATAAAATTAAATCTTGGGAGGTCTTGAAGGTGACATTTCAATATTTTGTTGCCATGTAGGCAAGGATGTTCTTGCAAAGGCAAAGACAGGAACTGGGAAAACAGTTGCCTTTTTGGTATTACTTCTTGTTCTTCAGTCACATGGTTAATCTGATGTTATTAGGAGCAGCTGAATTATTGCAGTGAAATTATCTAGTCAATTTCTGTAAAAGGAAAAAAACAAAACAAAACTATCTAGTCACTATACACGTTTTGACCATTGTTACAGCTTCCAGCGATTGAGGTTCTCTCCACTCTACCTCATCAGCGGGGTCAGTTACGGCCACCTATAAATTTGCTGGTGATGTGCCCTACTAGGGAGCTTGCAAACCAAGTGGCTGTTGAGGCCAGGAAGCTTCTCAGGTATCATCGCACGTTGGGTGTGCAGGTTGTAATTGGTGGCACAAGATTAACTCAAGAGCAACGAAGCATGCAAGCTAACCCATGTCAGGTTGTTGGCATCAACTACAATGTGTTATTATCTGCGAGTGATATATGTACTAACTCTTAGTCGTTATCTTACAGATTCTTGTTGCTACACCAGGAAGGCTTAAGGATCATCTTGAGAACACACCTGGGTTTTCTACCAGGCTCAAGGGTGTGAAGGTTCTTGTTCTTGATGAAGCTGACCGCCTGTTGGATATGGGATTTAGAAGAGATATTGAGAAAATAATTGCTTCAATTCCTAGAGAACGGCAAACACTGTTATTTTCTGCTACTGTTCCAGAAGAGGTATCCCTTTTTATCTCATTGTCCCCCATTTTATCCTGAACAATCTAATGAACTGAAGTTCTATTGTTAGGTCCGCCAAATTTCTCATGTGGCAATGAAGAAAGATTATAGGTTCATTAACACTGTTAAAGAGGGTGATGAGGAGACACATGCACAGGTTTAGAACTTTATATCCATCATTTCTTTGAGCTGTAACTACAAAATCGTAAAGCTTGCTAGTTGTTAAACACCCTACCTTTTTTCTTTTTTTGGCATTAGGTGAGCCAGATGTACATGGTTGCACCACTAGACTTGCATTTTTCTATCCTATATGATGTATTGAAGAAACATGTCGCAGAAGATGCAGACTACAAAGTAAGTGACTTCAAGTTGCCAGCTTAAGCTTATCTTAGGAAGTTCAATCTGTCATTTCTCATACAATTTGGCAGGTTATTATATTCTGTACTACTGCAATGGTCACCAAACTTGTGGCTGAAGTTCTCTCCCAGCTGAAACTGAATATAAGAGAGATTCATTCCAGAAAGTCGCAGTCTGCAAGAACTAAGGTCTCAGACGAATTCAGGAAATCAAAAGGTTTGATACTGGTCAGTTCAGACGTATCTGCCCGGGGCGTTGACTATCCTGATGTCACTCTTGTAATACAGGTGTGTTGTAACTAACGCTGAATTATGTGCTTTAGTTCCTGACTATCTGTAAACTAGAGCTTTGATCGTGCATATGTTAGTCCTTTTCTGAGAAAAGATCGTCAAAATTTACTCTCTTGCAGGTTGGAGTTCCTGCAGATAGAGAGCAGTACATACATAGACTAGGCCGGACCGGACGGAAAGGCAAGGAAGGGCAAGGACTCCTACTATTGGCACCTTGGGAAAAATATTTTCTTGGTGCTGTTAAGGATTTGTCAATAGCAGAGTCTGCTGTACCACCAGTTGATTCAAGTGTTGAGACAGAAGTAAGCAGCATGCACTATTTATTTTCTACATGGCTCTCTGATTCAGTCAGTCTTCTCCTAGCTATGCATGTATTCTTTTTAACCTGTTCAGAAAATCTATACTCAACCTTTTCTGCCTGTAAATATAACATAATCATTGTGTTGTATTCTTTTTTCTGCTTGATTTGGTAGGTCAGAAATGCGGTCAGAAAAGTAGAGATGAAGAGCAAAGAATGTGCCTATCAAGCATGGTTAGGGTACTACAACTCGAACAAGACCATTGGTCGAGATAAGTCCAGACTTGTTCACCTTGCAGAAGAGTTCAGCCAAAGCATGGGTCTTGCAGTTCCTCCAGCCATACCGAGAAACATTCTTCGCAAGATGGGCCTTAACAATGTCCCTGGGCTTCGTTCATCATAATCTCGATGTCACGATATCAAGCAGAAGACGTGTGCTACAGCACAGTACATGCATTTGACCAGCCATAATGCTGTTAACTTCGTAAACAACACTTGTTGCTGGACTTAAGTACCGCAGTTAACATAAGCAGATTGGTTTGCTGATGACCTGAAGTTTCTACAAGCATCCTCATTTCCAACCCGTACACAAGTCCTCGGGTGTAGCCAGAATATGCATTCATTTTGAAGCCAAATTTTGTTCGGTCGAGACATCAACACTTCACAGAGAATGCTCAAACAGACAAGGTGATTCTACGTATACAAGGATTTGTCAAAAGCATAGTGATGTGTATGAAGTATTAAAAGTTCGGGAAGAAAAATGCGCTTTCCTGATTTATCGTCATATAGGGGAATGCATGTGTTCAGTTTCAAATTCTGACGTTGTTTGTACGCGAATGAAAAGAAAGGTATAGGGTTGTGTAGGGGCAACAACTACTATACAAACAACCGTTAGATATAAACATGCAAGCAGGTCACTCGGTCTGTTAGATCTAGATCCAATCATATGTTATACTAGGTGAGTGCCCGTGCGTTGCAACGGGATCATATAATACCAATAAAAATATATATATAACACGGAATGATAGGAGCGTTAATAAGTAGTAGAGATTTTACCAATGAAATTACACGGAGCCCAAAAGAGTAAAATTTGTTGAAATTATATGGAGAAGGGGGTCGCATATGGATGATGTGCACATAAAGGTGATTAGAGATGAAGCGGGATGTCTCGCACCACGTGTATGGACACCGAGGAAAGCGGCAACACGGCACCGCGCAACGTGCTGACGAGGAACTTGAACAGAGAGGAGGTCTAGACCTTGAAGACGACTGGGAGGGATGTGTGCAGGGAGCGGAGGCAGAGGTCGACATGGCACTTGGAGTTGGCAAGTCGATCACCACTTCATCCTCCTCCACCTCCAAGAGAATCACTCCCTCCTTCTGCAATAGAATCATCCCCTCCGCCTCATATCTATAAATAATTTAAGGAAATGTTTAATTATTTATTTATAATAACTGTATATATACTTATTTCTTTACTTATTCATTTATTTATAGACACATTTTGAAATGTTTAAAAAATAATATCGATGGGTCAAACAACAAACACTAATTAGCTAGCTCCTTTTTATGGTATACGCGTACGTACGTGCCGAAGGTTAATCGTTGGCGTGTCCCGGTATATTTGCAGTATTGTCCAGTCCATATTAGGTGCATATCTAAGTAAACAGTAAAAAATTAGCCTGATATATGGTGTACATCTAAGTATACGGTACAAAATCATAAGTTCCCAAAACGAGCGACCCGGCCACAACATCTAAGCAGAAGAGCTTCCATCTTACATTGAAGGGAATCACTGACAGGAAGGCTAATCAAGAATTCGCTAAAGTCAGGCAGGAGGGCTAACTTTAGCGAATTCTACCAAACGCCAATAAGCAGGAAGCAGCCGGTAAAAACATTTCCTTTCATTTCTTTTTATATTATAAGAAAAAGTGTAGACTCCAGTGTGGTAGACTCGCTAGTGTAAAGTTCGATGGAGCAATCTTTCAGTTCCAAATGCCTTAAGTCCCACGTTCATGGTTTTGGATATGTTAGTTAGACCAACATATAATATATTAACTTCAACCAATATATGTTGAATCAAGTCCCTTAAAAAACCATTGCGTTCCATCAGCCAGGCGCGACAGTGAATGGTATGCCAGGGGATGCAGTAACTATCACCGAGCACAGGAACTTTCCCATCGCCAAAAGTTTTCTTGTAAATTGTAATCAACAATGGCCGGACCAGCAACGGGAACTTCATCTGCTCAATCATAATCAACCAGTGTGCAGCGTCAAGAATATTATTACGCACGAAGCAGCAACGCAGTATACAAGGTTAACGCCAAATAGAACCAAGCAGGAAAAATCCAGCAGTTTAACATATGGTGCAGACTGCAGACAAAAGAACAAGGCTAGCTGACGTTCACAGAATAAAACAACATAGCAAACCTCTGGTACTCAAAAAATCCCGACAAGCCAGTACCATGTCCATACAAAATTGCAACAATTACTCATAAGTCTAAGTAGGGAGGATCGACTGATGCAACACATCCAGGGCAGCATAAGGTACTTATAAGCTGTAACAAAATAGGCCTTGAAAACATCTCAAAGCACTGAACATTCTTAGGCAGAGGTGGCAGCAGAAGCCTTGGCGGCAGCAGAAAGCTTAGACCTCCTCTTGGCCAAGCTCTCACTGCGGCGGTCCCTCTGTTCCTTCAGCCTCTGGGCAAGAAGCTTCTGGTACTCAGCAGCCTCAGACTTCTTCTTAGCGATCCTCTTCTTCTTGTCAGCAATTCTAGCACGCTTCCTCTGGAAGGTCAAGGGGGTCACAAGCCGCTGGATCTTAGGTGCCTTGCTCACCTTCTTGCCTGAAAAGGAAGCAAACAGGTTAGCTTGTTGTGGTTGCAAAACTTCATAACACAATGGTTCATTGTCAACAATCCCATCCAACAAATAACAAACACAGAGTATTAAGTACATGGGTAAATAACCAGACATTTCTACCTTCAATACATTGAGAGATTGAACTGCAGCTAGAAGCACAATGAACTCAAAACAAATACGACAGCAATGCAGTTAGATACAAGAAAGCTCACCATTCTTGGTAGTGAATGTCCTGCGGTACGTGTTCGCGTACTTGCGCACGTCGTCATCCTTTGCAAGATTGAACAGCTTCCTGATCTTGGAGGCCCTTTTGGGACCCCTCATCCTTGGCTTCTCTGTGTCAGTTAAACCAGGCAGATCGTTCTCACCCAATCCTCCTGCGTCTGCCCTTGCTTGACGAAGCAGCTGGCGCCACGGCCACCGTGCCCGCCACCATCGCCAGCTGCTTCGTCAAGCATTTGGATTTCTAGTTCACGTGCATGGCTGCTACTCATAGTCATTAATGTTTTTGGTTCTCCTCTTTCTAATTTTGCTATATCTGCATGTATTGATGCAGACAAACTGGAGGTCCCTCTAACCATTTGTGGAAAAAAGGAACGGATATACTGGTCAGTGTGGCTTTACTTACAAATTATATGCAATTTATTGGTTTTATAAGCGTTTAATTCCTTGTTATATCTGTAACAGCAACAACTGCAGGACATCTATTGTTGACTTCCACAGAACATACCAGCCCTACCAGACATAAATTAGGATTCCAAAGCTCTATTTAACCATAGACTACTCTTCTCAAAAGAAAAGTATCATCAAATTAAATGAAGCAATCAACCAGTAGCAACAGGGCTAGCGAGATACCTGATTAAAAATTGCCATTACTTCTGATATCTTCAACCTCATTGATATTATAGGTTCAACAAAATTGTCTGCAATTGAGACAACCACATATCCCACCAGTGGCCACGAGGTTGCTGTACACATAGGAAGAGAAATTGGTAATGGGATCAGATTATGATGAATCAAAAGCTTGGCTATGGTCAAAACTAACACCTAATCCAACAAGTACTAACAGCCGCGATATCAACATGATGACCCTAAAAAAAGTTGGACGTTGGCTTACCCCCTTGCGGTGGGACGGGCGCAGATATTACAAAAATAAATCTAGCATTATTACAAAAATGAGAGATATCCTACCGAATTAAGCATCTCTAGTGTATATCATAAGCAGCATTACAATTTTAGCATCTTAATTAGCAGTAGTAAAAAACTAATCTGGAGTCGTGATGTCCCTCCATTATTACAAAAATGAGAGATATCTTACCGAATTAAGCATCTCTAGTGTATATCATAAGCAACATTACAATTTTAGCATCTTAATTAGCAGTAGCAAAAAAACTAACCTGGAGTCGTGATGTCCCTCCACATCTTCAGAACGTGCGGGGGTAAGTGAGAGCACCTAGAGGGGGGGGGTGAATAGGTGATCTTGATAAACTTGAAAACTTAAGCCACAAAAACTTGGTTAATCGTTAGCACAATAATTGCCAAGTGGCTAGAGAGGAGTCAAAACACAATAACCACAAGAAATCAATCACAGAGATGGCACGGTGATTATCCCGTGGTTCGGCCAAGTACAAAACTTGCCTACTCCACGTTGTGGCGTCCCAACGGATGAGAGTTGCACTCGACTCCTCTCAAGTGATCCAATGATCAACTTGAATACCACGGTGTTCTTCTTTACTTTAATCTTTTCCCGTTTGCGAGGAATCTCCACAACTTGGAGTCTCTCGCCCTTACAATTTGAAGTTCACAAAGACGTACGGAGTAAGGGAGGGAAGCAACACACACAAATCCACAGCAAAATACACACACACACGGCCAAGATTCGAGCTCAAATGACTATCTCAAAGTTCTCACTAGAACGAAGCTCGAATCACTGAGAATGACAAATGAATGCGCAAAGACTGAGTGTGGATGATCAAGAATGCTCTTAGGTTGCTTAGGTGTCTCCTCCATGCGCCTAGGGGTCCCTTTTATAGCCCCAAGGCAGCTAGGAGCCGTTGAGAGCAAACAGGGAAGGCAATTCTTGCCTTCTGTCGCGTGGCACACCGGACAGTCCGGTGTACACCGGACACTGTCCGGTGCCCGATTTCCTTCCTTAAATGGCGAAGCCGACCGTTGGCTGACTTGGAGCCGTTGGCGCACCGGACATGTCCGGTGCACACCGGACAGTCCGGTGCCCCCTTCTAGCCGTTGGCTTGGCCACGTGTCCCGCGCAGATCGTGCGGCCGACCGTTGGCTCACCGGACAGTCCGGTGCCCACCGGACAGTCCAGTGAATTATAGCCGTACGTCGCCGGTGAAATTCCCGAGAGCGGCCACTTCGCTCGATTCAGTCTGGCGCACCGGACACTGTTCGGTGCACCACCGGACAGTCCGGTGCTCCCAGACTCAGCAGAGTCTTGGCTGCTCGAGCCAAGACATTTCCAATTGGATTTTTCCTGTTTCCAGCACTTAGACACAATACATTAGTCCATAAACAATGTACTAAGTTTGAGAAACATACCTTTACTCTTGATTTGTACTTTGTCCACCTTTCTTACACTTAGGCACTTGTGTTGGGCACCAAATCACCAAAATACTTAGAAATGGCCCAAGGGCACATTTCCCTTTCAATCTCCCCCTTTTTGGTGATTTATGCCAACACAATATAAAGCAAGTAGAACAAATACAAAAATCAATTCAAATGAGAACTCAAATGTTTTGATTCAAATTTGACATATTTGGATCACTCTTTGCCACCACTTGGTTTGTTTTTGCAAATCAAATTCAAATTTCTATCTCTAAGTCAAACACACTTGTAGAGACATAAAGAGAGGTATTCCAAAGAAGTTTGATCAAGAATTTCAAAAACTCCCCCTTTTTCCCATAATCAACACTTCTCCACACAAGAAGCCAACTTTTGACAAGAGAAACAACAAAAGAGTTTTGACAAACCAAAAGCTCTACTCTACTATTTTCAAATCTCTCAAGTGGTAGCTGATCCATTTATTGCTTTGGCCTTTATTTTCTCCCCCTTTGGCATCAAGCACCAAAACGGGATCAATCTTGGCCCAAGAACCACATTGCCTCACCAAAAGCTTCAATAAGAATACAAGGGCAATAAGAGTACATGAGATGAACTTGGAATAAGTTACCCTCTCATCGGAGTGCAGTGGAAGTCTTTCATGGTCCATGTCCACCTTTTCCCTTTCAAACCTCCTTTGAGACTCCTTTGTTGAGGTCAGTGTGTCCGTCGGTCCCCATCGGAGTCTTTGCGGGCTTGGCGTCCTTCATCCCAAACCGCTTCAGCAAGTCTTGCGTGTACTTCGTTTGAGAGATGAAGGTGCCGTCCTTGAGTTGCTTCACTTGGAACCCAAGGAAGTAGTTCAACTCGCCCATCATTGACATCTCGAATTTCTGCGTCATCACCCTGCTAAACTCTTCACAAGACTTTTTATTAGTAGAACCAAATATTATGTCATCGACATAAATTTGGCACACAAACAAATCACCATCACATGTCTTAGTGAAAAGAGTTGGATCGGCTTTCCCAACCTTGAAAGCATTAGCAATTAAGAAATCTCTAAGGCATTCATACCATGCTCTTGGGGCTTGCTTAAGTCCATAGAGCGCCTTAGAGAGCTTACATACGTGGTCGGGGTACCGTTCATCCTCGAAGCCAGGGGGTTGCTCCACGTACACCTCCTCCTTTATTGGCCCGTTGAGGAAAGCGCTCTTCACATCCATTTGGAACAACCTGAAGGAATGGTGAGCGGCATATGCTAGCAAGATACGAATGGACTCTAGCCTAGCCACAGGAGCAAAAGTCTCCTCAAAGTCCAAACCTGCGACTTGGGCATAACCTTTTGCCACAAGTCGAGCCTTGTTCCTTGTCACCACTCCGTGCTCGTCTTGTTTGTTGCGGAACACCCACTTGGTTCCCACAACATTTTGCTTAGGACGAGGCACCAGCGTCCAAACTTCATTCCTCTTGAAGTTGTTGAGCTCCTCTTGCATGGCCAACACCCAGTCCGGATCTAGCAAGGCCTCTTCTACCCTGAAAGGCTCAATAGAAGAGACAAAGGAGTAATGTTCGCAAAAATTAACTAATCGAGACCGAGTAGTTACTCCCTTGCTAATATCACCCAGAATTTGGTCGACGGGATGATCCCTTTGAATCATCGCTCGAACTTGGGTTGGAGGTGCCGGTTCCGCTTCTTCCTCCATCACATGATCATCTTGTGCTCCCCCTTGATCACACGCCTCCTGTTGATGAACCTGTTCATCGTCTTGAGGTGGGGGATGCACCATAGTTGAGGAAGAAGGTTGATCTTGCTCATCTTGTTCCTGTGGTCGCACATCACCAATCGTCATGGTTCGTATAGCGGCCGTCGGAACATCTTCTTTGTCTACATCATCAAGATCAACAACTTGCTCTCTTGGAGAGCCATTAGTCTCATCAAATACAACGTCGCTAGAGACTTCAACCAAACCCGATGATTTGTTGAAGACTCTATACGCCTTTGTATTTGAGTCATAACCTAACAAAAACCCTTCTACAGCTTTGGGAGCAAACTTAGAATTTCTACCCTTCTTCACTAGAATGTAGCATTTGCTCCCAAATACACGAAAGTACGATACATTGGGTTTGTTACCGGTTAGTAGCTCATATGAAGTCTTCTTGAGGAGGCGATGAAGGTAGACCCTGTTGATGGCGTGGCAAGCCGTGTTCACGGCTTCCGACCAAAAGCACTCGGGGGTCTTGAATTCTCCTAGCATCGTCCTCGCCATATCAATGAGCGTCCTGTTCTTCCTTTCTACCACACCATTTTGTTGTGGTGTGTAAGGAGCGGAGAACTCGTGCTTGATCCCTTCCTCCTCAAGAAACTCCTCCACTTGAAGGTTCTTGAACTCGGACCCGTTGTCGCTTCTTATCTTCTTCACTTTGAGCTCAAACTCATTTTGTGCTCTCCTTAGGAAGCGCTTGAGGGTCCCTTGGGTCTCAGACTTATCTTGCAAAAAGAATACCCAAGTGAAGCGGGAAAAGTCATCAACAATAACTAGACCATACTTACTTCCTCCTATGCTCAGATAGGCGACGGGTCCGAAGAGGTCCATATGCAGCAGCTCCAGAGGTCTTGAAGTGGTCATCACATTCTTGCTGTGATGTGCTCCTCCCACTTGTTTACCTGCTTGACAAGCTGCACAAGGTCTATCTTTTTCGAATTGCACATTAGTCAAACCTATCACGTGTTCTCCCTTTAGAAGCTTGTGAAGGTTCTTCATCCCCACATGTGCTAAGCGGCGATGCCACAGCCAGCCCATGCTAGTCTTAGCGATTAAGCATGCATCTAGACCGGCCTCCTCTTTTGCAAAATCAACTAAATAAAGTTTGTCGTCTAGTACACCCTTAAATGCTAGTGAACCATCACTTCTTCTAAAGACAGACACATCTACATTTGTAAATAGACAATTATATCCCATATTACATAATTGACTGACAGATAGTAAATTATATCCAAGAGACTCAACTAAAAACACATTAGAGATAGAGTGCTCATTGGATATTGCAATCTTGCCTAAACCTTTCACCTTGCCTTGGTTCCCATCACCGAATATGATTGAATCTTGGGAATCCTTATTCTTGACGTAGGAGGTGAACATCTTCTTCTCCCCCGTCATATGGTTTGTGCATCCGCTGTCGATAATCCAGCTTGAGCCCCTGAATGCATAAACCTGCAAGGCAAATTTATGCTTGGGTCTTAGGTACCCAACTCTTGTTGGGTCCTACAAGGTTAGTCACAATTTCCTTAGGGACCCAAATGCAAGCTTTATCACCCTTGCATTTTGCCCCTAATTTCCTAGCAACTATCTTCCTATCCTTTCTACAAATAGCAAAGGAAGCATTTAAAGCATGATAAATTGTAGAAGGTTCATTAACTTTCCTAGGAACATTAACAACATTTCTCCTAGTCATATTATGAACAAAATTTCTCCTACCAACATTTCTATCATGCACATAAGAGGAACTAGAAGCAAACATGTCATGAGAATCAAAAGCATCATATGCATTACAACTCCTATAAGCATTTCTAGATTGTCTCCTATCATGGTACATAAAAGCATGGTTCTTTTGCACACTACTAGCCATAGGGGCCTTCCCTTTCTCCTTGGCGGAGATGGGAGCCTTATGGCTTGTCAAGTTCTTGGCTTCCCTCTTGAAGCCAAGACCATCCTTAATTGAGGGATGTCTTCCAAATGTGTAGGCATCCCTTGCAAATTTTAACTTATCAAATTCACTTTTGCTAGTCTTAAGTTGGGCATTAAGACTAACCAATTCATCATTAAGTTTGGAAATTGAGACTAGGTGTTCACTACAAGCATCAATGTCAAAGTCTTTACACCTAGTGCAAATCACAACATGTTCTACACAAGATGTTAATTTACTAGATTTTTCTAGCTTAGCATTTAAATCATCATTTATGCTTTTTAAACTAGAAATTGAATCATGACATGTAGACAACTCACAAGAAAGTATTTCATTTCTCTTAATCTCTAAAGCAAGTGATTTTTGTGCTTCTACAAACTTATCATGTTCTTCATATAAAAGGTCCTCTTGCTTTTCTACTAGTCTATTTTTATCATTCAAGGCATCAATGAGTTCATTTATCTTATCTATCTTAGATCTATCTAAGCCCTTGAATAAGCATGAGTAGTCTATGTCATCATCATCACTAGACTCATCATCACTAGAAGAAGCATAAGTGAAGTCTCGAGTACTCACCTTCTTCTCCCTTGCCATAAGGCATGTGTGACGCTCGTTGGGGAAGAGGGATGACTTGTTGAAGGCGGTGGCGGCGAGTCCTTCATTGTCGGAGTCGGAAGAGGAGCAGTCCGAGTCCCACTCCTTGCCTAGATGCGCCTCGCCCTTTGCCTTCTTATAGTTCTTCTTCTTCTCCCTCTTGTTCCCTTGATCCTGATCACTATCATTGTTGGGACAGTTAGCAATAAAATGACCAAGCTTACCACATTTGAAGCATGAGCGCTTCCCCTTTGTCTTGGTCTTGCTTGGCTGCCCCTTGCGGCCTTTTAGCGCCGTCTTGAATCTCTTGATGATGAGAGCCATCTCTTCATCATTGAGTCCGGCCGCCTCAATTTGTGCCACCTTGCTAGGTAGCATCTCCTTGCTTCTTGTTGCCTTGAGAGCAAGAGGTTGAGGCTCATTGATTGGACCGTTTAGAGCGTCGTCGACGTATCTCGCCTCCTTGATCATCATCCGTCCGCTTACGAATTTTTCGAGTACCTCCTCGGGCGTCATCATCGTGTACCTGGGATTCTCACGAATATTGTTTACGAGATGAGGATCAAGAACGGTAAAGGACCTTAGCATTAGGCGGACGACGTCGTGGTCCGTCCATCGCGTGCTTCCGTAGCTCCTTATTTTGTTGATAAGGGTCTTGAGCCGGTTGTAAGTTTGGGTTGGCTCCTCTCCCCTTATCATTGCGAATCGTCCAAGCTCGCCCTCCACCAACTCCATTTTAGTGAGCATGGTGATGTCGTTCCCCTCGTGAGAGATCTTGAGGGTGTCCCATATCTGCTTGGCATTGTCCAAGCCGCTCACCTTATTGTACTCTTCCCTGCACAAAGATGCTAATAGAACAGTAGTAGCTTGTGCATTTCTATGGATTTGTTCATTTATAAGCATAGGGCTATCCGAACTATCAAATTTCATTCCATTCTCTACAGTCTCCCATATGCTTGGATGGAGAGAGAATAAGTGACTACGCATTTTGTGACTCCAAAATCCGTAGTCCTCTCCATCGAAGTGTGGAGGTTTGCCAAGAGGAATGGAAAGCAAATGCGAATTCGAACTATGTGGAATACGAGAATAATCAAATGAAAAGTTCGAATTGACCGTCTTCCTGTAGTCGTTGTCGTCGTCCTTTTGGGAAGAAGTAGACTCATCGCTATCGTCGTAGTAGACGATCTCCTTGATGCGCCTTGTCTTCTTCTTCTTCCCATCTTTTCGCTTGTGGCCCGAGCCCGAGTCAGTAGGCTTGTCATCCTTCGGCTCGTTGACGAAGGACTCCTTCTCCTTGTCGTTGATCACGATTCCCTTCCCCTTAGGATCCATCTCTTCGGGCGATTAGTCCCTTCTTGAAGAGAACGTCTCCGATACCAATTGAGAGCACCTAGAGGGGGGGGGTGAATAGGTGATCTTGATAAACTTGAAAACTTAAGCCACAAAAACTTGGTTAATCGTTAGCACAATAATTGCCAAGTGGCTAAAGAGGAGTCAAAACACAATAACCACAAGAAATCAATCACAGAGATGGCACGGTGATTATCCCGTGGTTCGGCCAAGTACAAAACTTGCCTACTCCACGTTGTGGCGTCCCAACGGACGAGAGTTGCACTCAACTCCTCTCAAGTGATCCAATGATCAACTTAAATACCACGGTGTTCTTCTTTACTTTAATCTTTTCCCGTTTGCGAGGAATCTCCATAACTTGGAGTCTCTCGCCCTTACAATTTGAAGTTCACAAAGACGTACGGAGTAAGGGAGGGAAGCAACACACACAAATCCACAGCAAAATACACACACACGGCCAAGATTCGAGCTCAAATGACTATCTCAAAGTTCTCACTAGAACGAAGCTCGAATCACTGAGAATGACAAATGAATGCGCAAAGACTGAGTGTGGATGATCAAGAATGCTCTTAGGTTGCTTAGGTGTCTCCTCCATGCGCCTAGGGGTCCCTTTTATAGCCCCAAGGCAGCTAGGAGCCGTTGAGAGCAAACAGGGAAGGCAATTCTTGCCTTCTGTCGCGTGGCACACCGGACAGTCCGGTGTACACCGGACACTGTCTGGTGCCCGATTTCCTTCCTTAAATGGCGAAGCCGACCGTTGGCTGACTTGGAGCCGTTGGCGCACCGGACATGTCCGGTGCCCCTTTCTAGCCGTTGGCTTGGCCACGTGTCCCGCGCAGATCGCGCGGCCGACCGTTGGCCCGGCCGACCGTTGGCTCACCGGACAGTCCGGTGCCCACCGGACAGTCCGGTGAATTATAGTCGTACGTCGCCGGTGAAATTCCCGAGAGCGGCCACTTCGCTCGATTCAGTCTGGCGCACCGGACACTGTCCGGTGCACCACCGGACAGTCCGGTGCTCCCAGACTCAGCAGAGTCTTGGCTGCTCGAGCCAAGACATTTCCAATTGGATTTTTCCTGTTTCCAGCACTTAGACACAATACATTAGTCCATAAACAATGTACTAAGTCTGAGAAACATACCTTTACTCTTGATTTGTACTTTGTCCACCTTTCTTACACTTAGGCACTTGTGTTGGGCACCAAATCACCAAAATACTTAGAAATGGCCCAAGGGCACATTTCCCTTTCAGTAAGGACCTCCTTATAAACGAGATTTGCATACTGAACATTGTTCTTCTATTTAAGTGAGATGCAGTTATCTATATCTAGTTAAGTTGGGTCCAAAGACCCAAGACTATTTACTAAACAATACATGAAACATAATAAAAAGAGACCGATAACATCTATTCAATGCTCATCTGCTTTCTTTGTTGTATCAACCAAATGACCACTAAACAATAGGAAGCTAAAAAAAGGAGCCAAAATAGATAAATAAAAGGCAAAAATACATCTTCACCTAAAAACCAAAATAATTAAATGCATTACAAGTTGTTAATTGCCATGTATTCATCAATCTCAGCTACGGTGTAAGGACCTCCTTATAAACGATATTCTTTGTGTATGTTGCGCCATTTATCGCTGAGTTCCTTTCAACCCCCTTCTTCTTCTTCTTCTTCTCATCAGTGACTGGAATGGCAAGTATCTTCACTTTCGATCGAGCGGTGGCCCTTGATAGAGCAACATAAAGCTGGCCATGAGAGAACACTGGTTCTGGCAAGTACACACCAACATTCAGAATCGTCTGGCCCTGGGCCTTGTTAACCGTCATGACAAAACTTAGTCTTATCGGAAACTGCTTCCTTTTAAACTGGAAAGGGAACATCTCATCATCAGAGGGGCACAGAGGTATACGAGGCAAGAAAATTTGCATTCCAGCATACTGGCCAAGGACAATTTCAGCATCAATACTGTTTTTTTGGAAACCACGAACCACCAACCTCGTGTCGTTGCAAAGTCCATTAGCAGGGTCTATATTTCTAAGCAACATGATTGGGCATCCAACTTTGAGCTTTAGAACGTGCGGGGGTAGTCCATTAGGAGTCAGCGTGTTTAGAAACTCTGATGGGTAATAGTTATTAGGATCATCCACCGCGGTGTCAAAACTATGGTACATCATCTGCTCCCCTTGGAAACGATCGATCATCCTCATATTTATCATATCCACCCAGTCATTCCGTGTAGACAATATTGCTCTTGAAGTGATGTAGCTTGTGTTAGACATATTTTCATTTAGATTGGGGTAAATGTCATCTATCAGTCTATCAAGGTCGCGGTCATTACCAGTATATGGCACACACACCTCATCTGGAAGACGAATATCACCATCGTTGTTTGCTTCCTCAGTTCCACCACCGACGCGCAACAAATATTCTGCAAACCATGGGTCGCTCTGTGCCCTCATGTTTTGAACAAGCTTTAGGTGGCACATGGATTCCCAGAGGTAAGAACTCCGTAGAGAGGCAGCAACTATCTGAGCCCTTGACCCCTTGCGTACAACAGGGAGTACTTGTCTGAAATCACCCCCGAACACAACAGTCTTCCCACCAAAGGGCAGCCCAAGCCGTCCCATTATATCACGCATGCTATTGTCTAGCGCCTCAATTGCTTGTCTCTTAGTCATTGATGCCTCGTCCCAGATAATGAGCGATGCTTTTTGTAGCAACTTTGCTGTCCCGCTTTGTTTCGTGAAGCTACATACAGCACCATCATCAATAGTAAGTGGTATCTTGAAGCGCGAATGGGTAGTCCTCCCCCCAGGCAATATGGAAGCCGCAACACCAGATGTAGCTGTTGCAACTGCAATCTTGTCCTGACTGCGTAGTGTCGCAAGCAGTGCCTTATACAGATAGGTCTTTCCAGTCCCACCAGGCCCATCCACAAAGAACACTCCACCATTATTGGTGTCAACGACAGATAGGATCTTATCATAGGCAGACCTCTGCTCCTCGTTTAGGGTTTCTTTCATAGCAACGTCTTCTGTCGTCGGCTCGATACTTTCCTCCTCGTAAATCTCTCTATCAGTACCATGTGAATCGTCATATCTGTCAATGATAGCAGGGAGAGGGAATGTCTTTATGTCTTTACCCATTGACTGCAAAATGTTTCTAATGTCAATCAAGACCATCTGCTGCACATGGGTTTTGCTTTGAGTACTACGGTGATAGTCCTCTGACATTGAGTCAAGGTGTCTCTGCCATAATTCTGCCACATCGTTCGGCTCGCAGTATACCAGTATTGTTGCAAACAACCTTCGTAGTGCTGACGGCATTTGGTAAATAGCGGCTTCGTTGAGACACTCATCTATTGTGTCATCTGCTTCAAGCAGTCCCCTCCTTTGTGCTGCCTCACGAAAAGATGGTAGTGTGTCACCATCTACTGTCCTTAGATCCGCATAGGAGGTAGCACCCGTCACATGGTTTAAGAGAAGTCGAAGATAAAAGCGCTCCCCCTCAGCTGGATGAGCAGAGACTATTCTACCAACCTGTCCACCTGTGTTTCGTTTCCTCCTTTGCCACACTTTGCCCTGCTGCAAAGTGTACCACTCAGGAAAATCACGGTAAAGGATGCCCCGAGCCTCCTCGTGTAGCCTATTTGCCTCAAAATATGCTGTAAGCATTGACCTATCGGCACCTGGACGTTGGACAACATGATTTACTTTAGCACGCTCGTGAAATGACACCATATGCATGTTTTCAAGATGGAGCTGCAGTTGCATCACTGGTGGAGAGTTTTGACTTAGATCAAAGCTGAATATCCTCCAAAGGGCTTCTGGAGGGGTCACCCACCTAGCATCTCTATACTGCTTGATCTCATCAATGTCACCATCAGCCTTGTTTGCATCTGTCACAGCCACAGACGCACGATCGTGGCCTTTGTATATGTATTTGAACAAGTATTTGACAGCCTTGATGCTCCCGCACGCCTCAACATTGATGTGACAGTTGAAGAGCCGGAGGAGGTAAGGGTTGTAAGGGACGACCCATCTGTTGTCCAATTCACAACCTCGAACCGTTTCCTTACGCCCATCATCACGACGCCTATAAATAGGATATGAATCCTTTCCTTGAGACGTTGCATTGCTAAAAGCTCTAGGATAATGGTTTTTGCATGAAGCACGACCCTTAGTGCATGGGCATTTAGGATTTAACAACCCACACGGTCCATGCATCATATGCTTGATAACCATCTTGTACAGCTGAGGGTACTTCTTCTTATCAGGGATCTCAGCGGAGATCAGGAGATCATACTGCTCAGGACATGTTAGCTTGTACTTTCTCTGCATGATGAGTAGAAAATGGGCATGGGGCAAACCTCGCTTCTGGAACTCCACGACATAGACATAAGCACGGATCTTTCCAAGAATATGTTGCTTAGTCAATCTCTTCTTCAATTCCTCTAGTTTCGCACGGAATATGCGAACAACAAGGTCTGGACGATCCTGTGGCGACTGCATAGGATGAAGCTCCCTTGTTATTTCATCCCAATTGGGGTTGCATGTCATAGTAAGGAATATATCTGGTTTCCCAAACTTCCGCACAAGGGCCATAGCATCCATATACCGGCGTCTCATGTCACGAGGACCGCCGATAAATGATGTAGACAACACAGTTCGCTTTCCAATTTTGTCTGCTCTGTTCTCGCCTTCATGCAAGCTATCTACCAAACCCTTGTATAGATCTGCCCTTAATCTGTCTTGGTTTCTACGTATGAAATCCAAACGAGAGCTCTCAACCTTGATGTAGCTGTCGACAGCGAACTGTTGGAAAAGACGCTTCCCATGAAGTATTGGATTGAATATACCTGGGCGAATTTGGAATCTGTAGCAGTAATAGTCACGTACAGACACACATAGATGGCTGGGTCATTCTGCAAGATGCAAGTTGTAGTAATTAGTGTTGCTAAAAACATACTTAACAAAGGATTATATAAGACTCACAAAGAAACAACTAACCTGTATCGTCATCGTTTGCATCCCTTGTCCTGTGTTGGTCACGATACGCCTCTACTTCATCCATGGAAACATTGGACTTCGGAATATTTGCATGCCATCCAAGTTCACCTTCAGGGAAGAACAATGGGTATGATAGTGCATCATAGCATCCATGATATGAACGGATGTCGTGGCTTGACCTATCCTTCCCATGCAACATAACACTATTATTGAATTGACCTCGACGTTCACTTCCCTCAATCCAAACTGCAGCGACCTCCGAAGTGATGGGTGCATTATATAACTTCTGGTTCAATGTTTGGTCAAGGTTCAAGGCAATATGGTAGTCTTCAATGTTATCAACGTGCCCCATACTCCTAAGGTGCTTAGAGTATGGGTTTCCCTTAAGTATCTCAACTAACTGTTTAATAACTGCCTTGTCTTTATCAAGTTGCTCTTGACGACATTTAAGATATCTATGCTCGAGGCTAGGATCATCATCGTAGAAGTAAAGCTCAAGGTGCTTCTGTTCCGCCCCAGCTTCCCTACCGAACGACCTTACGTTGTGGTACATCATGCCATGTGCACGGAACGTGTAGATACCACGATCCATATTAGTAGTCATATTGTCAAGGCAACAATACAGAGAAGTGAACGAGAAATGGCCGTTAAAAAATCGAATGTTATCACGGAAGTGCCTCGCATCAGCATCAGCACACTCCCACAGCCTCCTAAGCTGAGATGGTGTCTCGAATGGGGCTAGATCAATCTGTCCATTACGACAACAAAATCCAGGTGGTTCATATTGAAACTTCTTTGCCTTGCAGTAGTCGCAGTCAGCAACAGTGTTCAACAAATATGTTTCTTCAGGTATGTTACTATACACCTTGTCGTACGGGTCAGGTACGTCAGGGATAACAGTAAAGGCATCTTGTGTTTCATCAATATCGATATCCTCACCAGATTCACCATCTAAATTTGTGTTTGAAGAATAATGGATAAGATGTACAGGTCTAGAAACTTTCAAAGTCTATATTAAAAACATTATGCAAGTACCTTGCCCAACGAATAGGTATCCTTCGTCTTCGTCATCTTCAAAAAGTATAGCTTCATCATCATCCTCTGTAAAGAGCACATCTTCAACATCATCTATTGTTTCACATGAATTTAGCCACTAAGAATATTTAGGGAATTAATAGTGGAATGGGCTTGTAATTACCATTGGTGGTGACAATCGGGGCTGCCTGGTGTTGCATCCCAATGTCTGCTCCTTCAGTCATATTGTTACTCTCCGTGTGAGGGAATGGACACAAACCGGTACTTTCTATTGATGGCAAGTTGTGTTAAGTCAGTTTACCACTATAATTAATGTGTCAAATTAATTAAGGATGGATTAGTAATTACCATTGTTGTTGATCTCTGAAACAGTCTGATGATCAATTTCATTATCCCCATCATTCTCCATTACACGATCCCTAGTTGCAGTAGCGAAGTTTGTTCCAATGGCTAAATGAAATTTCTGATTTTGACGAGACACCAGGGTCTGTCTTTGGCCGGACGACACATGACGTTTATGTCTTTGTCGTCTAGGAGACTGTCTTACTGTCTTTCTCGACATCCTCAGTCTGTGATGGATTAGGAACGAAAGGTGTTGGGCTTAACTCAGGGATAGCCATGCCCTCGGAGCTACATAGAGACCCATGAGGCGCTTCAGCATCTGTTGAACTCCACACAAGCTCCGGGGTAAACTTCGGGTCCTCAATGCTGATTAAGTCCTGGAGTTTAATTTCTCGTTGTCTTCTTTTATAGTTTTTCCTTGCCATCTTATTACATGATTCCCTATTACGCAATACCCTTTGTTCTTTTGTTTGAGATGCAAATCGAGTTCTTTCTCGTATTCTCTTACGTTCCCTTGGATCTAAAACTTCTGAACTTTGATTGGAATCATGTTGATGACTTGTCTGACCCAATGCGACTTTAAAGTTGAAAATAGCAAAGGTCTTAGGTGTACATATAGGTTGAATGATGAGAGCTCAACCAACTAATGGTGCACGTTATATAGAGTGTTACAACACGATATAGTTAAATAACATAACATAACAGATAAATGTAATTACCTAAAGTGTTATCACAATGTACAGTCGGATTTTTGATGCTTCTGTCGCTTACAAACACCTGTGGACATTCATCTACACAATGTAAACATTGATTTAGTAGATAGTTGCAATAACAGTCATTATAACAGAATTTTAGTAGATATTTATATCAAAAATGATTATGAAACATAATAAATCTAACTACTTCTAAATAAAACATCATCTCAACCAGCACCTGACAAATGTGTGGAAAGTTTTTCACTGCCAAGTCTTCTATGCACCTCAAATGAGTTATTCTTATGCAACCGATAAGGATCATCATCAACATCCTCAATTTCATTGTTTTGATGATTACTGTTGTCCTTGTTTGCAGGGATGTTGCAAACTACAAAGTAAACCCGAGAGAACATAAGAAAAGTATTACTTTAAAGATAAGTGACAGACGAGCATAGTTAATATACCTTCTGAATACTCATGGTGCATAACATTTCCCTTTTTTCGTGACTCACGACGCTTCTTCAATTCATTTTTCTTTTCAGCACTCATCGTAGCATATCGTACTCTTTCTCTTTCCCTCCTACGTTGTCTTGCATCATCACGTCCTCCTAACACGTCATATACATTTCCATTATTAATCTTTGTTGTTCATTAACATATCAGAGAAATGTAATTACCTGGAGTTGTATCACACGGTATAGTACAATCAATGATGCTTGCGTTGCTTATAGACACATCTGGACATTCATCTACATAAATTAACCCGACAACACATAAGAAAAGCATTACTTTAAAGATTAGTGATGCGCAGGTATAGCTAACATACCTTTTGAGTGCTTATGGTGCTCAAGGTTTTCTTTTGTGCGTGACTCACGACGCTTCTTTAGTTCGTTTTTTTTCATCACTCATCGCTGCATATCGTGCTCTTTCTCTTTCCCTCTTACGTTGCATTGCATTAGCACGTCCTCCTGAACCATTGTTTTTTTCCATTTTAAAACCTTGTTGAGAGGTCACATAAGGCATTTTATTAGTAGGTATACCTTCAAGGGTGTTGTTAGATAGTTCTCTTAATGGAGGACGAACATCGTTATTTTTGAATGGATCCATCTACGTCTTTCAGTTAGACACCAAACCTGTGTAGAAAAATATTAGTTCTATTCAGACTTAGACCAGATAATAACAAGACACGACAAATAAACTCCACTCAATTCGTGCGCTTAGCGTCGATTAAGGACAGACCGTCACCATCAATGCCATGGTGTGACGCCGCCTCCAAACATTATCCCATGTTGTCCTCACCATGACATAAGTCGAGGAGAAGAGATCCCATGGGTTCTTAATCCCCTTCCCTCTTCCTTTCTTCCTTCTCACCCCACTAGTTTGAACCTCACCGGCCGAACAATATATCGTTGTATTTTATTAATATGACTGAATATAATGAGAAATAGGTAAATAAATAAATCACAGAACTTAGCATCAAACAAAATCCCTTTGTCAATTTAAAGGTCTCAGAATTTAGCAGCAAACAAATAGATTTTCCTACATCATAATGAAATTACAAGATTTTCTTATTAACGAGCGGTTTGTTGATTTCTTATGTAATTATAGATTTGCCATGTTAATTTGTTGTTTGCTACTTTCTTAGTCTATTTCTGTCGCCTTCATGATGTACCGGCATTTTTGCAATGCATTTTCTTTAACATTCCTGCCATCTTTGTTGTCACTATCCTTTATTCAAACAGAAGGAATGAACTGGCAAGAACTACTGCAAATGATTTCTTCCAAAAATTGCAAAGTGGAAATCTGGACATGTGAGATGTTCTCTCTCTCTTACACACACCATGGGCATGCATGGCGCACAAGGACACACACACTTGCACTCATGATGACTCTCTCACTCAAACACACATGTCACCCAATAACACGTGCATTCATTAAGAGTGTGTATTAATTATTACGCTTTTTTGTACTGCATAGCAGTAAAAATGCATTGCAAACTTGGTGGTTGATCTAACTTCAAAAGTGACAGAGGATATTTACTTTGAGAACTATATGAAGTATAGGTTTCTGCAATCCCATTCGTTTAACTATTAAGTTAGCCAGGTTTAAAAATTGCAAGATAATTATGAGTTTTTTATCTCGAATGCTGTGACCCAAAGGCACCTGGTTGTATACCTATCATGCAGCAACCTGCTCCAGTAAGCTCCATCACTAAGTTTGTGTTGACTTGCAAATTATATTGTCTAACTGTTTGTACTAATCAATGTTTAGAGGGGAAATGGAAGACAAAGACCACCAATAGAGAGTCGGCTGAGGGATGAGTGTGGCAATCATAGGTTCGACAGGAATGTTGATTCACCAACACGTGATGGGTCTGGTGAAAATCCCGACGATCCTATTTATGATTTGTTTGGTGATCCAGCTATGCGTGGTGCCTTCCCTCCAGATATCCCTGCTCCCCCGGTTCTAATGCCTGTGCTTGGTGTTGGGTAAGCCTGCAACTTCTGCTTGCTGATGGGTTCATCCATTTGCAGGTAACACCATTTCCTAAATTCTAGCATTCTACATTTGTAAATGCTTTTTTCTGTCTCTTTTTACATATGTGATGAAAAGTTTTAACTGTAGAAAATTCATAATAGTATAGAACTTTGCATTATTTTATTTTTATCATCATGTGAACCTATGCTGATATTGCATTCTGTTTAGTTAAGAACATTACCTTTTGTGCTCACCATCCAACTAAAATAATTCCTCTACTGCTCTTTTCCCCCATTGAAAGACCATTATTTTATATTAGTATGTCATTCACCTTCATTTATCTCTAACATATGGTTTGTAGATTGAAAGCCAAGATATGCCTGGGCTTAGCGTCAAAACACACCCAAATATCAATAAGGATTTGTTTAACAGTCAGCAAATTTTGGGAGCAAAAGATCCAAACAGGCCCTTTCCGAGTGGTCAAAAGGAAACTCCTCTGGTGAAATGAAGAATCCAGGGGATAGATGAGTATGGAGTAAAACTCGTTATAAGTAATTTCAGCTGCAAATTTGTTCGCTAGGTGTTCTCCATTTGAACCTATGGTTTACCATAAATCATACAGTCCATAGAACTATAATGAAAAGAGATGCAATAGATGCTGAACATTAGAGTTGCAGTGAAAAAAGGTGCAGATTTTCAGTGGTTACCTGAACACCACCGGACCTAACAACACGTTGAGAGGCTTTGCAGTCGTCCTTGCTCTCTGTCACGCGCGTAGTCCTCGTCTTCCTTGGAGTCGTGGTAGGGATATCCTGACAGAGATAGCGCTTACTGAGCAAGACTGACGAACATAGGTGTTAGGAGGGACATCGGAGGAGTTACCAGACCTACCAGCGTGTCGCGGTCGTCCACGCTCTCTGGGGAACTACTCCGGCTCTAGCACACACGCGTGCTCGTACACAGAGGAGAAGGCCTGACGCGTCGCACATGCTCACTAATTATCTTCATCGACTGTGTGCTGTCCCAGGCGAAGTGGAAGTCGTGCAGCCGATTGTGTCGTGGGAGTGGTGCGTGGGAGTGGGCGGAATCCGCTGACCAGGGGAAATGTGGTCGTGGGAGAGCGGTTGCTCCGATTGTGAGTGTGTAGGGTCGAGATGGCGGACTAGAGGGGGGGTGAATAGTCCTTTCTAAAACTAATTATAATGGCTAACACAAATAAATACGGAATTAAAACTATTTTGGTTTAGCCAAGACTACACTCCTCTAACTATTACAAACACCTGACAAAAGATTCTAATTGAAACAACTAAGGTGCCAAGATAGTGAAAGAGCTCTCCCATACAAATCTAGTTAGCAACGACATATGCGAATGTAATTTTAAGCATAACGATAGCTCCTAAACATACTAGTAAGCAAAGAGCACAAAGCACAAGCACTACTAGAGAGAAACAACTACTTAGCTACACAAGCTAAGTAAAACAGATTAGCTACACAAGCTAAGAACAAGTGAGCAACTATTTTATTATAGGTATGACTAGATATACAAGAGCATACACGAGCAACAAATACTCACTAGCATAAATATATGAACAAGTAAATACAAGCTAGTGAGGAAAGTTGCAAACCAACGGGAAGATGATGACACGTGGCACAATGATTTTTTTTCCCGTTGTGTCGATGACTTGACAGTCACCCCTAGTCCACGTTGAGGTAGATTCAAAGCTCCCAACCGCTCCTCTATCAAGTCTCCACTTGATCTCTTGAGCCGGATTGGTCAATGAACCCTCAAACCTCGATTCCACTAGAGTTGCTTTTCACCGCTCCGGCGAGGCAAGCACAACGCCTCTCACAATCACCACCGCGGCCTCTTCACAATCTCCTTTGAAGAGCTCACGGGGAACCACCACCAAGCCGTCTAGGAGGCGGCAACCTCCAAGAGTAACAAGCCAACGACCTCACTTGATGATCTCCCTAGTGCCTCAAAGATCAACAACTTGATGCAATGCACTAGATGGCTCTCAATCTCACTAGAATGCAATCCCAACCAATATGAGTGAGAGAGAGGGAGAGGAAGGGCTCCAATATGCTCACAAGTGTTCCAAATGGCCTCCTACACACTATCAACTCGGGCAACACAAGAATATATAGCCCCCTCTCCAAAACTAGCCGTTATGGGCCAATTGCCCCTTTTCTGCGCACATGCGGACGGTCTGCAATACAAGCCCGAACCGTCCGCACAAGAATCCCAACGGCTATAAACGGTTATAAAAATGTCAGAGCATTCAAAAATGACTTGCGGACGGTCTGCCCCTCAAGGTCGGACGGTCCGCGATACATAAAACTGAGCCAAAACGATGTTTTGCTGACTCTGCTCATTTGCTGAAATTTGTACTGTGGACGGTCCGCACCTGGACCCCGGACGGTCCGCACCTGGACCCCAGACGGTCCGCAATACAAAATCTTTGTACTGTGGACGGTCCGCACCTGGACCCTGGACGGTCCGCAATACAAAATATTTGTACTGTGGACTGTCCGCACTCAGGCCCCGGACGGTCCGCACTCAGGCCCCGGACGGTCCGCAGTTCAAAAAATAAAACCAACACAGAACTACTCGAGTTCTGTCCAAACACCAATCCTTCAACTACGGACGGTCCGCCACCTGGGACCAGACGGTCCGCAGTACAAAAACTTCACAAAACACAGAAACTCCGTGTTTCTGTCCATCATCTCAAGTTAGACCTGCGGACGGTCCGCCATGCTGGCCCGGACGGTCCGCGGTACCTCAATTCAGCCCACATTCAAGAAATCGCTTTTGAATAAGTTTTGTTACACGAACCAAAGCGTTGTTAGCCCTCATGCAAATGCACCAACTATATGAGCAATGAGGCACTAAAGACATGTCAAGTAAGATAATTGACCCCTCTTGATAGTACGGCTATCTAGCCTACTAACCCGGTCAATTATCAACCTCTAAGCACCTTTTGACCGGTAAAACAAAAACCTATTGTTATACCTTTGCCTTGAGCATTCAATTCCATCTCCTTAAATGATGAATAATGGGCATCCATAAGTATAGCCAACCATGATACCTTTTACCATTTGTCCATAGCATGAAGTTCCTCCACCATCATCATCAAGCCACTTGATCAATAGCCCAAATCAACACATGGCTTGATAATTCTATAATGATATGATCCACTCCATGTTATCACATGGCCTTCTTGGTTCATCAATCTCAACATAGCTTTGCTCTTCACCATTGCTTTATGTCCATCGGTGCTAAGTCCTTGCTCTTGCTTCACCGCCACGCGGTCCCTCACACATGAGCCTTTGACTTGCCCTTCACACTAGCCACTTGGTCCATCGAAGCCAAGCCATATCTCTTGATCTTCTCCATATAGCCACATGACACCATGTCATGTCTTCATATGCAATGAGCTCCTTTATCACACTAGTTGAGCATCTCAATATCACCAAGCCACATCATCACCATGCCTAAAATAACTCACACTAGTGTACCTGTGGACTAATCACCTGTGCATCTCAACATAAACACTTATTAGTCCACATAAGTTGTCAATCAATTACCAAAACCAAACAGGGTCTCACAATCTCCCCCTTTTTGGTAATTGATGACAACTCTACAAAGATTTGTCGTTTTTGTTCTTTTCCAAGCTAGCTTTTCACACAAGTGTAAATTGCTAGTTTGTCAAAGTTCTTATGTTCCTTATCCAACTTTAAGCTCATTTGTTAAGATTTGGATAAACACCATAAAAACGGTTATGTAGTGATATCCTCGCCTACATGTGTGCTTGGATGGTTTGGTTTCAAACTTACACACATGCAAAGATATGAAAATTGAGGGGATATTATCACTACCATATGATGCTAAAGTATACAAAATAGAAATGTACCTTTGTAGCGTGTTTACTACTTTTCATTTCATCCTTAGCATCATCTTGCTAGAAACAAGTGAAACTAGATAGCACATGAGATCATAATAAATATGGTTCTAGTTACTCCTTTCACACTAAGACTAGGCTTATAAATATCACTAAATCAATCATCATCCAAGTCTTAGTTCTAGCAACCACTTACACACAAGTATGTAGGAATATAAGACAAATCTGATGCAAGCAAGCAATGTAATGCACAAGCAAATGCATCAAACATATATTCATGAGCTTGCTCCCCCAAATGCCTCAAACGTATATTCACGAGCTTGCTCCCCCTACTTGTGTGCATCTCTTGTTCAATAAAATCTCATACCATTATACTTTGCTCTTGATCCATTCGTATTCATTCTAACTCAATTGATCAGAAGCTCCCCCTGAGTTCATGTCCAATTTTCTCTTGTGCATATTTCCATATCTTTGTTCCAACTTGCACATTTGCATATCTTTGTTCCAACTTCTCCCCCTTTGTCATTAATTACCATAAAAGGGTTGTTCTAAGGCTCTGGGAAAATGTACTTGTGAATATTATACCAACTTGAAAGTACTCAATAAGTTTTTGATGGACACCATATGCATGATAAAATCCTTGACATCACTTGCATGAGCTTATTTTAGGAGAGAGTTGCTCTCTTGAGTTGATGATCACTTAAGGTTGTGGATCACTTGAAGTCTTGTACCACTCAAAGAATATCAATTGTATGATTGATCTAGACACCACTTAGTGAATACCATTTGAAGGAATAATATTGCTTGGACATTTCTCTGTAGATATTGATGCCACTTGAAGGTTTTGATATTCATTTGCATTGGTATCTTCTTCATAAGTCATCCTCATGTGCAGCTCAATATGTGACTTAACCAAATAGATTTGCTTAAGCCTCCAAGTTTGGGTTGAACCCTCTTTAAGCTTCTTCACACGCATTAAGCGGTTATCTTATCGAGGTTGTTCTTGTAGCTTGTTGCAATCCAAAATAAATTAAGTACATGGGTTCACTTTGCTCATGAAAAAACTCATATGCTACCACTAGTTTCAATCAACGAAAATAACCAATAGTGGTAGAACATGAATTTAAATATTTCATTTAATATGCATGATACTATTAAGTATGTACTATATGCACTAACCACATACTAGTAGGGGATGATATGATCATGCACATCACAATGATACCTTTGCTATGTTGGAGTAGAGGATAGTCAAAATTCTTTCGATTAGCTCTCCAATAGCAATGTGAAGTCCAATTGAATAGCTTGGTGAAGACCAATTATCAATAAGAAATCCATTCTTCACCAGTATGAAGTCGAGAACCCATTTGTAAGGATGATACCACTTGTTGAGATATTGGTCCAGAAAATTCCTTTGTTTATGCAAGACTGCTACTCACGGACGGTCCGCAGTGGGAGCTCGGACTGTCCGTGGCCTGATCTCTCGGACTGTCCGTGGCCTAGGACCGGACGGTCCGAGACCTGGAACTTGCATTCCATTGAGCTGACTGTTAACTTCTCAATAGTTGAATTTTAAAATAGGATCATTGCTCATTTATGAACTTTATGACTGTACCAAGCATTAGTATTCAACCATATATAAATAATTTGCATGAATGTACATGATTTGAGTATAAGTGATCATGAATTGATGTCAAACCAAAAATACTTGGAAAATACTCAAAATCAATCCATGTTTGAAACATCAATCATATTTGCTTGATTTGCCTTTGAATGTGTTGCTTGCTCTCTTTCTCGGTCAATCTTTTGATTGCTCCAATTAAGTACCACTTTGCCTCTAGCAATCCTTTTCTTACTTTTTGGTGAGGAGTAACCAATTTGAACATATGGAATCTCTTTTCACTGAATTTCATGAACAAGCTCAAAAGAGATGTCGTTAGTAATACAAGCACCGCTTTCCCTTTTATAACACTTTGAATATATAAAGTAGGCAGTTACAAGGAAACCTTATTATATGAACTAAAATTCGCTTAATCTTCAATGCTTAATTTTAACAAATTAAACATGCATGATAAATTGATTAAGTTCAAAGGCTAATTTTAAATCATATCATGGTGAGTATTTAATGTAGAAGAAATAAATCCAAATGTACAAGAGAGAATACATCACATAGTTTTGGATTGTTCTTCTTTATACGTTTAATTTCATAGTCCATTGAGAAACTCATTCTCATGCTGTGAAACTACATAGATCACTTAGATAAAAACATTAGTTTCACAACTCTAGTCATATAGATAATTCCCCTTTTGATAAGTGCTTTAAGAATTTGCATTTCTTACTTAGCACCTTATTCATTTACGAACACGGGGTTTTTCTCCATTATGTCTAGATCATGGCAATAATAGAGTAATCAAATTGAAATGTGCCAAGGAATACTTACAACCAATTTAAGCATTTGGATTGCCATATGTAATAAACAAGATTATGCAATCTGTTATATGATAACCTCAATTTTGATCATCTTTGGTCTTGATCTTCAACTTGGAGTACCAAGATAAGTGCCAAAATATTTCTCAACAAATATCCTTGTACCCCTTCACTTTCCATGATTATAGATCAATTCAAAACCAAACTATGGTCTCTCAAACAACTTATGTGATTTATCCTATATGAGAGCCTTCCAATCAAAGTGACTTTCAATATTTCAAATACTTGTCACTTATGACAGATTCTGTATACTCCAAAGAAACATTCATAAATTTTGATGAACAGATGCTATGACCACGAAAATTGGTGGAGATGTGCTTTAATTAGTCTGCTAACAGCTGTAAAAAGTTGAGACTCATTTGACTTCATATGTGCTGCCAGCCATAACGTCTCCCACAGTAGGTACATGCTGAAAACTGTTGTGTTTGTGTTGACAATATTGACTTACTCAAGAAGTTTCACTTATCCAATGATTATGAAATTTGCACAGACTTTGCTATCATATGCAAAGAGCAAGTAAACTGAATTTCAAGCCAATCCAAATAGATTTGATCACTCAAACATGGCTATGAGCACAGCCTTGTCAGATTTTCAATATTGGCCAGATTTCAGTATATTGAGTTATTCTTCTTCAAGTTGAATCAAATTTGAAATGAACTACTTTCAAAAGACAAGTATCCATTCAAACCACTTACTAAATGAAGTCTCTTGAATTTATTCAACACAAATCAATCCAAACTTGATTATTTAGCAAGTTGTCCATTCAATCATCTTATAACAAGCAACATATGCATATATATCCAATTCAATCAACTCATATGCATTCAAATGAATTTGATCAACAAATATTATACTTTATATACCTCATGATCATCCAATAGCAAGTTTGAACTTAACTTATTTGCAATCCATTCATAATTTAACCAACTTGAATAAAGCACTTGTATTTGGTAGAATTTGGACTTCACTTATTATTGACTTGGCATTGGGATAGAATTTTATTAGTCTTCAACACTTAATTCAACATATGATGATTAAATGAATATTATCGAATCAAGCCTCCAACGCCCAAGGTACCTGTTCATGATCATCCACGTTTTGATGGTACCCAAACTAAGTTGGGTCCTCTTAAGTTAGGAGCAACATACTTAGGCATTGCCTTAGTATGAATAGCGGGATGTTTTGCAATTGCAACAAATGAGGTGCCATTGCCATCCTTTCTAAGCATAATATTCTTATGAATTAAAATAGGCTTCGAATTGTTACCTAAGGGACATGAATTTGCCATGTGTCCCCTTTCCCGACATGTGTAGCAAGTTCTCATTGTTTGAGCCTTCTCTTTCTTTCTCAAATTTTGCTTCACATTGTCTTGCCTCTTCTCATTTGCTTGAGCCTTCTTCTCAAGATTGTTGGGACACCTTGAGGCAAAGTGACCCATATCATCACACATGTAGCACTTGATTTGAGCCAAATCATCCTTCTTCTTTTGATTTGTGATCATCATGTCATATTGATTATATATTGAATGCCTTCTTCTTTCTCTTCTTGTTTTCCCCACATTACCATTATATTCATGGTTAATCTTGATTTGCTTTTGGGGATTCTTCTTTTGCTCAACTCGTGACTTTGGTTGAGGCTTCACTTGTGGATTCACTAGTTTCTTGGTTGGGCACATTGAGGTGAGGTGACCCCAAGTGTGGCACTTGAAGCACTTGTCATGCTTTAGCCTCCATTCTTCCTTCTTCAACTTGAGCTTCCTTTTATTGGGGCATGCCTTTGCAAGATGACCCATCTCATGGCATTTATAGCACATGAAGTGAAATATCTTATTTCCTTTTAATTTCAATTGCCTGCCTTTGATATTGCTCTTGTTGAAACCAAGGCCACTCTTGTCATCATATCTTATTTGATTTTTCATTATAAGATCATGACTAACTTTTGATTTATGCCACCTCTCAAACATGTTGCTTGAATTCTTCACTTTGTTTTTGAGCTTATTATTTTCCTTCAAAAGGTTAGTTCCACAAGACAAGGAAGAATAATAATAATCTATAGTTGAAGAACATGACATAGCTAATAAATCATCACAAGAGGTGGATACATTCTTCTTATCTTCATCACATGGATTAGCAGCATTTTGCAATTGATCATATAAATCATGTGATGAGTTCTCACTAGTTTTAATTTCTTCACTATAAATCTTGTTAGTGAGAAAAACGTGATCTTGTACCAAATTTCATGAGCAACACTAAGTTCCTCATGACTCAATTTTAGTTCCTCATGTGAACAAGTAATAACATAAAGTAGATGTTTTTGTTGTTCACATGAATTCTTTAGAAATAAGTTTTCGCTTTCCAAATTTCTTGTTTTATCTTTCTCATTTTCTAAGTCAATGTTCATGCTAGCAAGTCTAACAACAAGCTCATCATATGAATATGAATGATTAGTCACATTAGCATTATATACCTTCGTATTACCTTGTGACATCAAGCAATGTGGTGTAATGGATGGGCTTGTAGTAGCAATATCATCATCCGAGCATGAACAATCACCATAATCATCAAGTATGCTTGAGATAGAACAATCATTTGCATTACTTGAGTTTGAGGCAACACAATCATGATTATCAAGTGAACTTGTGGTATGTTTTTCATCTTTATCACTTGACCATGAGGTGGAGCAATCTTCCACAACCACAGTGTTGAGGATGTGCTCCACATTCTCGCTAGAGATCCTCCCATATATGCCATCAAGATATGTCCAAATATCATGGGCGGTCTCCATATACATAATTTCCTTAAACACCTTATCACTTATCCATTGATATAAAATGTTAGTAGCTTGGTGTTCAAGATGTAAGCATTTCTCTTTTTCTTGGGTGAGATCTTTTGTGTTCTCATCAAAGGGTTTATAAAAGCCTACACTTATGATCCACCACAATTTTGCATCAATTGTATGAAAATAATGACTCATGCAAGTTTTCCACTGTGCAAAATGTGTGCCATCAAAAATATGTGGTTCACAAGTAACCTCTAGCCCTTTAGTCGCCATCCAGCTTACTCTCGGGTCGGTTAAGACCACCAAATGAGAGAACCAGGCTCTGATACCACTTGTAGGGTCGAGATGGCGGACTAGAGGGGGGGGGGGGGTGAATAGTCCTTTCTAAAACTAATTATAATGGCTAACACAAATAAATACGGAATTAAAACTATTTTGGTTTAGCCAAGACTACACTCCTCTAACTATTACAAACACCTAACAAAAGATTCTAATTGAAACAACTAAGGTGCCAAGATAGTGAAAGAGCTCTCCCATACAAATCTAGTTAGCAACGACATATGCGAATGTAATTTTAAGCATAACGATAGCTCCTAAACATACTAGTAAGCAAAGAGCACAAAGCACAAGCACTACTAGAGAGAAACAACTACTTAGCTACACAAGCTAAGTAAAACAGATTAGCTACACAAGCTAAGAACAAGTGAGCAACTATTTTATTATAGGTATGACTAGATATACAAGAGCATACACGAGCAACAAATACTCACTAGCATAAATATATGAACAAGTAAATACAAGCTAGTGAGGAAAGTTGCAAACCAACGGGAAGATGATGACACGTGGCACAATGATTTTTTTCCCGTGGTGTCGATGACTTGACAGTCACCCCTAGTCCACGTTGAGGTAGATTCAAAGCTCCCAACCGCTCCTCTATCAAGTCTCCACTTGATCTCTTGAGCCGGATTGGTCAATGAACCCTCAAACCTCGATTCCACTAGAGTTGCTTTTCACCGCTCCGGCGAGGCAAGCACAACGCCTCTCACAATCACCACCGCGGCCTCTTCACAATCTCCTTTGAAGAGCTCACGGGGAACCACCACCAAGCCGTCTAGGAGGCGGCAACCTCCAAGAGTAACAAGCCAACGACCTCACTTGATGATCTCCCTAGTGCCTCAAAGATCAACAACTTGATGCAATGCACTAGATGGCTCTCAATCTCACTAGAATGCAATCCCAACCAATATGAGTGAGAGAGAGGGAGAGGAAGGGCTCCAATATGCTCACAAGTGTTCCAAATGGCCTCCTACACACTATCAACTCGGGCAACACAAGAATATATAGCCCCCTCTCCAAAACTAGCCGTTATGGGCCAATTGCCCCTTTTCTGCGCACATGCGGACGGTCTGCAATACAAGCCCGGACCGTCCGCACAAGAATCCCAACGGCTATAAACGGTTATAAAAATGTCAGAGCATTCAAAAATGACTTGCGGACGGTCTGCCCCTCAAGGTCGGGCGGTCCGCGATACATAAAACTGAGCCAAAACGATGTTTTGCTGACTCTGCTCATTTGCTGAAATTTGTACTGTGGACGGTCCGCACCTGGACCCCGGACGGTCCGCACCTGGACCCCGGACGGTCCGCAATACAAAATCTTTGTACTGTGGACGGTCCGCACCTGGACCCTGGACGGTCCGCAATACAAAATATTTGTACTGTGGACTGTCCGCACTCAGGCCCCGGACGGTCCGCAGTTCAAAAAATAAAACCAACACAGAACTACTCGAGTTCTGTCCAAACACCAATCCTTCAACTACGGACGGTCCGCCACCTGGGACCAGACGGTCCGCAGTACAAAAACTTCACAAAACACAGAAACTCCGTGTTTCTGTCCATCATCTCAAGTTAGACCTGCGGACGGTCCGCCATGCTGGCCCGGACGGTCCGCGGTACCTCAATTCAGCCCACATTCAAGAAATCGCTTTTGAATAAGTTTTGTTACACGAACCAAAGCGTTGTTAGCCCTCATGCAAATGCACCAACTATATGAGCAATGAGGCACTAAAGACATGTCAAGTAAGATAATTGACCCCTCTTGATAGTACGGCTATCTAGCCTACTAACCCGGTCAATTATCAACCTCTAAGCACCTTTTGACCGGTAAAACAAAAACCTATTGTTATACCTTTGCCTTGAGCATTCAATTCCATCTCCTTAAATGATGAATAATGGGCATCCATAAGTATAGCCAACCATGATACCTTTTACCATTTGTCCATAGCATGAAGTTCCTCCACCATCATCATCAAGCCACTTGATCAATAGCCCAGATCAACACATGGCTTGATAATTCTATAATGATATGATCCACTCCATGTTATCACATGGCCTTCTTGGTTCATCAATCTCAACATAGCTTTGCTCTTCACCATTGCTTTATGTCCATCGGTGCTAAGTCCTTGCTCTTGCTTCACCGCCACGCGGTCCCTCACACATGAGCCTTTGACTTGCCCTTCACACTAGCCACTTGGTCCATCGAAGCCAAGCCATATCTCTTGATCTTCTCCATATAGCCACATGACACCATGTCATGTCTTCATATGCAATGAGCTCCTTTATCACACTAGTTGAGCATCTCAATATCACCAAGCCACATCATCACCATGGCTAAAATAACTCACACTAGTGTACCTGTGGACTAATCACCTGTGTATCTCAACATAAACACTTATTAGTCCACATAAGTTGTCAATCAATTACCAAAACCAAACAGGGTCTCACAGAGTGGACCTGCGGCACGGGGTGGTTGGGTGGGGCAGTGAAGGCCGCCGAGCTGGGGAAGGAGCTGTGGAAGCTGCCAGCTAGGGAGAGAGGCGGTGGAGGCTACTGGCCGGGGGAGAAAGCCGTCGTCGACCGCCGGGCTGGGGAAGTGGTTGGGGAAGTCACCAGCTAGTCGAAGAGGCGGTGAAGGCCGCCGGCCGGGGGAGAAGGCCGCCATCGACCACCGGACTGGGAACGAGTTGTGGTAGCCGCCAGCTAAGGGAGTAGCCGCCAGCTAAGGGGAGAGGCGATGGAGGCCGCCATCGGTGGAGGAGGACGCCTGGAGAACGAAGACCGGACGCCTAGAGAACGAAGACCGTGGCTCAGGGTAATCCGCCGCCGGCTAGGGGTAAATGTGGTTGGTGTTGTTTGCTGAACACCCTAAAACGACACAAAATACCTTTTTAGTTGAGGTTGTACGTAATTGAACACAAGTCACGTTGGCTAGAGGGTGGATGGTAGGCAGTTTGCTCAAGAGATACACGGTTCGATCCCTGAGCCACGGTTGGAATGTTTTTTTGCTGCGGAATAGTAACAGAACGGTGAGGCAGAACGGGGGAGGGCAGAACGGGGTGGCAGCCTACCCCGCGGAATAGTAACAGAACGGGGGAGGGCAGAACGGGGTGGCAGCCTACCCCCTTACATTCTTCATAGTAGTAGAGATTTAATACTTAAACCTTTTCATCATTAAACCTTTTCACCACTAACACCTTGTGTAGATGTTATATTTAGTACTTAAACATTTTCATCATTAAACCTTTTCACCACTAACACCTTGTGTAGCTTTATTATAAAAAGCCGGTAACAAAAAACGATTGTATTTATGGTTAGATCTAAAATCTAACATATCAGAGACTAAGGTGTTGATTCATGAGGATGGTGTGGGTGAAGCTGGTCTAAAACCTGATGCAAACATGTATTTTATCAATTGCAAATAGGTAGTCCTTTAGTGTCTTATTATTTGTCGTCAGTACAACAACATAGTCTCCAAATTGTAACTTTAAAGTAACTAGCATCAAAAAATAATATAGGAGCAAGGGCTCGTTTGGTAGAGCGGGAGCTCCGCTCCATGATTCTTTAACTTCGAAAGTTGATTCTCTGGTCGAGTGATTCTCTATCGGAAGTGAATGTATGTGACGAAAATCGTTTGGCAAATAGGCTGTGAATTGATTCATGAGGGGTTAAAGAGTGGGGAGCATGTTGTGAGTGGTAGGAAGCAGATTTTTTTGGCTCTCGCTTTATATTACAAAGTAGACACTAAATTCACTCTACTCCTACCATGAATCAATTCAGATTTTTATCGTTTGACTCGGTAGGAGTGATTCCCGCGGAGAGCGGAGCTGTGGGAGCTCTACCAAACGCCCCCTAAATGTATCACAAATTCTAAAACTTATAATTCATAAATACAATATTACGTGGGCATTGCGTCTTGGTCCTCATAGGGACCACAATGTAGACTATTCTACCTATTATTTACAGGAGTAAGTGTTTTATTATTAGTTTAGTAGAGCTGCTTCACCTAGAATTTCAGGACGTATTTAGTATGACTCTGCTCCACTCTAGAGTAGTTATACTCCGTGTTGGTATGGCTCTCCTCCACTCTAGAGTAGTTCCAAAACTCTACGTGGAGCAGCTCTGCTTTAGTGTTTAGGTTGTTTTCTTATAAGTAATGACAATGACGAGTAAATAATTTAAAACTCTATGCTTAATTTGTTTTTTAGATTTTAGAACACCAAAAATGTTATTTCAAAAATTTGTACTACGGCTAAAAAAAACTCCATAGAATTTGTATTTTTGGAGTGATGGTCTTTGGGAGTCTCTAATCAGCTCCCCTTGAAGTTTTGCAAGTCATGCCAAATCGATCCTAAACATGCAAATTTGACTTTCCTAAGGTAGAAGACGCAATTAGGTATGCGCTGCCAAGCGCGCAATTGCCCCAAAAAAAATAAAGGTTTTTTTTTACAAGCGTACCCTTAATATGGTCACTTTGCTCGGTTCTAACCCTATCCTCCAAATTGATTGCGCAGTTTCCCTCTCCTGCATCCACTTCGGATCAAAATTGACATCACGAGTCACGACAACCTTCCGTCTGTCAATGTTCTTACATGTGGACCTGAAGCTTACATGTGGGACCCGTGTTCTCTTTCCCCTTCCCTTGTCCACCCAAATTTAGGCCTTGTTCGTATCGGTGGGATTGGGTTGTTCCTGGTCTTTTCCGGGCGAAATAGATTGGGCCGGATTGAAATTTGGTTGGAGCCGCTGGAACCGTTCGTTTGGGCCTGGACTGGATGTAAACCTGACCCAGTTCAGATTTTCTCCTCCTTCCACGGCCTGGAACAAACACTGGCACAATCACCTCCGGATCGGATCCTGGCTGTAGGGCACGACGCAGCACTGGCGCCGCAGGAGGTGAAGAGACGGCGGCGCCGCACAACTCCGACGGCAAGTCTCCCCACCACCTTCTCACCAGTACGAGCTACCCTCCGTAAAGTACCCTGTATCTTCTATGGTTGCAATAGCTCCTTCATCCACTGGTGCGATACTAGTGCTCTGTGTGTGAGATCTGGACGGAGTAACGAACCAGAGACAAGGCACGAGCAGCTACTCGTGCTACAGCCAATTGCATAGATAGGTATATGCAGCACTAGGATGAGAGGGTTCGTCTTGAGCAGAGGCGCCTCCTTCTTGTTGATGTAGAACACCTTGTCAGGGTTGGGCGGATTGGGGTAATGGAGCGCCGGCCCAACCGTCACAGCCATGGGCGGAGCCAGAGCCCGGCATGCCTGGGCACGTGCCCGGGCTCGGCTCCGGCGGTGGCTTCAAGCGGACATTGTGTCGTCGTACTCGTACCTGCCGTGGGTGGTCCCAGATCAAGGCCGCGACGCGGACGCGAGCCGGTGCTAGCCTCCTTCCTCTATGCCACGGTGTTGTCGCTCCCGTCCCTGGACCGCTCCCTCGCCTTACACTTACACCCGCCAGCAAGCTCTGCTCCTTTGCGGTGCTCTTCGACCTGCCGCACAAGAGCACCGCTGTGGGGAACCCCGCCAGGCTGATCCACGGGAAGCAGAGCGAGGACGTGAAGTGGTGTAGTTTCTATTGCAGTCTATCAAGGAAGAAGAAAGCGCGGCTGCCAGTGGTGGTCTCATCCTAACCTCAACACGTCGCCGTCCCTTCCCTCTCCACGGTGCCCAGGCTTTGGTTTTTGTCTGGCTCCGCCACTGGTCACAGCCAGCGGCGTATTGCCTAAATTCATTCTCTAATTGTTTGTGCTACTTGTGCTTCTTGTTTGTGCTATACTGATTAAATGTTAAATCATTCTCTAATTGTTTTGTTTTGTTTTGTTTTTCAAAAATGTCCAGATTAGCTTTCCAAATCTGCGTTGTTTAAATCATTCTCTAAGTACAAACCTAGATTCATTTGTCCTGTGTAGATTTATTTGTTCGGATTCATTTGTGTGCCTAGATTCATGTGTTTTCCAGCTACTTATTTGAGTTGTTACATGTAGATCCCTACAACACCAATTATAGTTGGGGAAGGTGAACCTCCTCCCTCTTGGGATCCGGTACCAACTCCAAAAGGTATTAAATTCTTTGTACGTATATATGGTTTACTTTAGTCCTTATTACTTGTACTTTTGAAATGATACATGATTTGCTTTAAGTCTATTTTATTATTTTAACTTCTAACTGACAAAAAATATATATTCTTTAGTTCTACAATGAGTATGTCATTGCGAGATCATATTAAAAAAAGGAGGGAACACTAGTAAGAATGTGATCATCAGTGACGATTTTCTAGTGACGCTGGTGACTTCAGTCACAGATTGATACATTTCTATGACCAAATTGATAGCTTCGTCAACAATTACAAGGGACGAAGATTAGACTTGAATATTAAAGACGAAAATGAAAGGAACGTCATAGACGAAAATGAAAGGAACGTCACAGATTAATTTGGCTTGATCGGCTGACGTAATGCTGAAATAAATTGGTCACAGATGAGTTTTAGTAAAAAACGGCCCACGTGTACACACGGCGTGGGATCCTTGGCCTACATGGGCCGCAGTTTTTTGGGGACACAGCCCCCACCTGGCGACGCGGACCCGGCCCAGTACGAAGCGGCAGTTAGTTATTTGGCAAAAAAAAGGTGCACCCGCAGAGCTTCGAACCAGGGACCTGCGGCTTGCGTTAAATCGTTGCTACCACCAGACTACGGACTTGTTCGTGTATATAAAGAAACTTCCCGTTTATTAATGTGTTCCCATCTGTCGTTATGTTAACAGGTTTTCCCAGCCGCCATTCTGCGATCACGCCTGTTCTGTTTTTTCCTGCTGCGATCTGCGCTTGTGCGATCGGCCGTCAGGTTACGGCACACAACGACGCCGGCGTCTGTCGTCGTCCGCTTGATCGGCAACTGGGTAGCGTCGCAGCGAACGAGCGATCTTGTCGCCTGATCCATTGATCCAACTGTGTTGGAAGAACGGCGTCGTCTGCAAACAGCGAGGCAGAGAAGCTTCGGGCGCGGCAAAGCAGCGGCGTCTTGCGCATAGCTACGGCGGGCGTGGACAGAACAGCGGCAGGGCGGGGAGAAAAGACAAGGTTTGATGTGTTGTGTTTTTGTCAATAAGGTTCTATGTGCGTTTGAATTTTATTTCATATATGCATGTGTTTGATGTGGTTTTCAATTTTGTTCAATGTAATCATAGTTATGGAGTTAATGCAAGTTTTAATTTATTGTCAAAATAGATGGATAGAAGATGGGTTTATGGGAAACAATTCACACCTGCATATGTGAAAGGAGTTGAAGAGTTCATGAATTTTGTTACTGAAAGATACCCAGAAGACACAGACATTCGTTGTCCGTGCGTGAATTGTCTTAATCAAAGGTTGCGACCTCAGAGTGAAGTAGAAACTCATATACACATTTATGGAATGTCAGCTACATACACGAGGTGGATTCATCATGGGGAGTCGGCAGATACAGAAGTTGAGGGTATAGAGGAGGATGTCGAAGGATATGATAATGACTTTGGGATAAATATGGATGTGGACGATGATGTTTACGATGATGATCATGGAGTACCTGAGATGATCGGTGAACTGTTTGCAACGGCAGAGGCTGATGGAGAAGAGCCAAGATTTGCAGGAGTTCTTGGAGATGCAAAGAAGGCACTTAGTCCGGGTTCTAGCCATTCAAAATTTTCTTTTATGGTGAGGATGTTGTATATGAAGTCTCGTTATCGAATCAGCAATACAGCATTTTCAGCAATGATGAAGCTGATGTCCGATGGATACCCTAATAGTGAGTTGCCAAAATCATATAATGAGGCCATGAAATATCTTAAAGAATTGGGCCTTGGATACGAAAACATCCATGTGTGCAAGAACAATTGTGTGTTGTTTCGGAATGTTAATGCTAAATTGAATGAGTGCCCAGTATGCACAGAGTCTAGATGGAAAGATGAAACTGGTTCGAAGCGGGTTCCACATAAGGTTTTGAGGCATTTTCCACTGTTGCCAAGGTTGAAAAGAATTTTTGCTTCAAAACAAACTTCAGAGGAAACACAATGGCACAAGAAAGTGAGGAAGCCAGTCGCCAATGTGATGAGCCATCCAGCTGATGGGGAAGCGTGGAAGGACTTTGACCGAAAGTACCCAGGTTTTGCAAATGATCCGAGGAACCTGAGGCTAGCCTTAGCTACCGATGGATTCAATCCATTTGGCAACATGAGTACCCAGTACAGTATGTGGCCAGTGCTTGTGACACCGCTTAATCTCCCACCATGGGAATGCGTGAATCCAACAAACTGCTTTATGTCTTTACTCATCCCAGGTCCAAGATGTCCAGGAAAGGATTTTGATTTATGAGTACCAGGAAAAATTTTGTAAGGAACAGGGCTAGGCCGGAAGGATCAATTGCTGAGGCATATATGTCAAGTGATACCTTAACATTTTGTTCTAGGTACATGAAGGATGTTGACACTAGATTTAACCAGGATGATGATAGTGGTACAGAGATGCCATTGCCTAATGACATGTCTGTTTTTAAGCATGGTGCTACTCTTGTTGGAGGTACTAAGACTGAGTACATTGATGATGCTACCATGAATAAGTTAGTTTGGTATGTGCTACATAATGCTGATGAAGTACAGGAATATTTGACGTAAGTTAGTTTGGTATGTGCTACATAATTTATGTTATGTTTATTAAATTTGAAAATATGCTTATGAATAAAGTATGCCATGCAGTCTGTACAGGGAGGAGCTATCGCAGCAAGGTGCACGTCCAAATGATGTTGATCGAATGGTTCAACAAGGATTTGCAAAGTGGTTTATGTCCCATGTAAGTCACTAAACTTTTATGTTATAGGTTTACTAAAGTTTTGGGTATGCATATGTAATTGCTCAGCTGAGTAATTTTGTTGCAACAGGTTGAGAAGAAGCGTAATGAGAATCCAGAATTGGTTAGCGAAGGACTGTGGGCACTGTCATGTGGCCCAGCTCGGCGAGTTAAGACTAGTACAGCTTGCAAGATTAATGGAGTGCGGTTTAGCACAGTGGATCGTGAGAAGTTCATGCAGACACAAAATAGTGGTGTAATGACTGAAGGTGAACATAATGGGGAGAACATAGATTTTTATGGTGTCCTTAAAGAGGTAATTGAGTTACAATATAACTCGAATTATCAAGTTCGTCGGTCGGTGGTTGTATTTCGATGCGATTGGTACAACCAAGTAGGAAAGACTGTGGGCATTCGAGATGACAGCCATTTCAAATCCATCAATGTGCAGTCATTTTGGTACAAGTCCGATCCTTTTATCTTGGCAGACCAAGCGAAAAAGATATTTTACCTGCAAGACACAACTCCACAATGTAAAGATTTCCGAGTTGTGCAGAAATTTGAGCATAGGAATATTTATGATGTGGCTGAAAAATATGAGGGCAATAATGATGTGCATCAGGATGATTATTGTTCTGATACAGACCATATAGTGCAAGAAGGTGATGATAATCAGGTTCTGCACAATGTTGAAGGTGGAGAAGCCAGTCTAATTGAAGGCAATTTAGAGGAACTAATAAGAAAAAAGAAGGAAGCTGCTATTATTCTTGAAGATAGTGAGGATGAGGAGGAAGATGATACAATGTTTCAATATTTTAATGATGGTGGCGATGACAACAATGATGACATGTCCATAGAAGATGAAGATGAGGATTTCTAGTATTGATAGTTGATTTATGAAGTGTTCAGTTCAGATTAGTACGGATAGATGATACAATGTATTTTCTGTATTTTCAGAACTGAATGTGTGTCTGAAATACTGAATTTGGGGTGAACTGAACTTGTGGTGAACTGAATGTGTATTCTGTATTTTCTGTATTTTTAGAACTGAACATCTGAAAATTTTCAGTTCATGTGATCTAAGCTGGGTTTATGGGAATCAATTTTCAGTTCATGTGATCTAAGCAAGTTTTAATTTATTGTCAAAATTTAAGCTGGGTTTTAATCTGAAAATGCAGAAGTCTGAACTGATCTCTGAAAATGAAATGACCATCTGGGCAGTTTAGAATCTGAACTTTGAACTGGGCAGTTTAGAATCTGATTGCTTTGAACTTTGAACTGGGCAGAGTTCTCAGATATTGCTTGAACTGGGCAGTTTAGAACTCATTAGTTTAGAATCTGAACTGGGCAGTTTAGAACTCATTAGTTTAGAATCTGAACTTTGAACTGGGCAGAGTTCTCAGATTGCTTGAGAATTTATGAACTTTGGCTGGTTTTGTGGATTTGAATCTGAACTTTGAACTTTGGACTGAGCTATATATCTCAGAGAACTGAACTTTGAACAAATAGATAACCAACAAATCTGAGCTGGTTTTTTGGATTTGAATCTGAACTTTGAACAAATAGATAACCAACAAATCTGAGCTAGTTTTGTGGAATTGAATATGAACTTTGAACAAATAAATAACCAACAAATCTGAGCTGGGCAGCAATCTGAACTGGGCAGCAGAGTTAACTCTGAACTGAACAATCTGAAAATGCAGACTCTGAACTGGGCGCTCGGTTACATCCTGGACAGAGAACAGTTTACGCTTAAATATAACGGCGCTCTGTTACTAATGAACAAACGTGACTAGTCCAATGGTAACTCCTTGCTGCTGTGAACCCTGGCGTCTTGTGTTCGAGCTTTGGGATAGGTAGGTTTTTTTTTTGTTTTGTTTACATTTTTCAATCATTTTCGAATTTTTCTTTTATTTATTTACATGTATAGCACCCGTTTCTCCAAATCATTTCAACCTTTTTTTGGGGTGTTAATGGAGGTGTACCATGATGTTTTGTGCCGGTGCAATTTTTAGAACTAGTTTAACTATTAATGTAAGTATTTGTTATTTTACTAAAGAATAAGTGCTAAAAAACCTTAGGTAGCTAGAAAAATCTATAAACTTGCATGTACACTTCATTTTGGTGTACAATGTTGACAAAAACATGCAATTCGTTCTGACAAAGTGGTGACATACATCCTACAAAAATGCATACAGCCCTCATATAAGGCTAATTACTAAGTGAGACATGTTCATGCTTGTGATGGATCTATACTACCACTTTCTCCAAATCATTTTAAACTTTAATGGCATGTTTATTGAACCAACCTATGATGTTGTGTGCAGTTATGCATTTTTCAGACCTAGTTTACTAATTACTGTAATTATTTGTTGTATTTCGTAAAGATATTTGTTACAATACCATAGCCTAGCTAGAAAACTCTAAAAACTTGCATGGACCATTCATTTTGGTGTACAATGTTCACAAAATAGTTTCAACTCATTCGGACAAAGTGGTGACACACATCCTAAGAAAGGCATACATCTCTCATACAAGGCTAATTACTAAGTGAGAGATGTTCATGCTTGTGATGGATCAATACTACCACTTTCTCCAAACCATTTTAAACTTTAATGGCATGATTATTGAACCAACATATGATGTTGTGTGCAGTTATGCATTGTTCAGACCTAGTTTACTAATTACTGTAATTATTTGTTGTATTTCGTAAAGATATTTGTTACAATACCATAGCCTAGCTAGAAAACTCTAAAAACTTGCATGGACCATTCATTTTGGTGTACAATGTTCACAAAATAGTTTCAACTCATTCGGACAAAGTGGTGACACACATCCTAAGAAATGCATACATCTCTCATATAAGGCTAATTACTAAGTGAGAGATGCTATTGCAAGTGAGAGATGTATAGTACCACTATTGCAAAAATATTTCAAAATATTATAACATGATCATAAACCCAACTAATGTGTCCATGAATAGATAATTGCAAAAAAAACATAGAGATAAATAAAAAACAAAGAATTAATATAAAATGGTATGCAAAACACAAAAAAAGTCTCCTTGCAGGCGCTTGAACCTTGGAGCTCGGCCTTATAGTTAGCAAGTCAAACCATTGGGCTATGCACGTGTTTTCGACATATACCCAGCGCTAGTATACTTAAACGCATTAGACTCCGCATTGCCAAACACATTGGGTGCCAAAAACATTTTCGCCGTCGTCACTAAAACATACTCCGCTCTCATCCTCTATCTCCCGCACTCCTCTTATTTCTCCCCCACTCTTCTTTCTCCCCCACTTCTCCAAACCTAATCGCCGCCGCCGGGACACGACGGCTGTCGACGACCTGCCCCCTCGACCAGAAACCTCACCGCCGCCGCTGGGACACATCCGCCGTCGACGACCTGCCCCCTCGACCAGGTACCTCACAGCCGCCCCCTTACCTCTAATCGCGTCGATGAGCTGCGTCGGCGCCGACTTCACTCGCCGCATCCCGCTCTATCTCATTGCCATCCCCATTTCTCTCGCCCCTTCCACCTAACACGCCCCATCCACATTGCTCTCGCTAACCCCTAAACCCTAACATCGCTGGATTTGGGTCATCGCAGACGACCTTGATGGTGAACAAAAGGAGGCACAGAAGTCAGAAAGGTCCAACCCCTAAACCCTAAGCATCGCTAGATTTAGTTTAATTATTCATTCGTTGTTATCAGAGATATTGTATATTGATTTATGTAATCATTGTGCACTCATACAGTTGTGTTTGGTTCCTTACATTGTGTTATATGCAGTCACATCCATGTTTTAGTAGAGAACTTATGTTTCTAGTACTGGTAGACAAGGTTCAAGAAAGCGCGATTAGGCGTGCGATTAGGCGCGGTTAAGCGTTGCGCAGAGGGTCAACGCATCGCTTACCTACTAAGCGGGCAATTAAGCGCTGGCCCTGCTTAATCGTGCCCATTCGGCATGTTTAAGGGAGTAGAGGAGGGAGAGGAAGAGGAGGAACACCTCCGGGGTCAATCCAGCAGGCAGCAAATCGACGGATCAACGAGAGAGAGAGAGAGCGGACGGACCTACGATGGCTGCAGGCAGCAGATTGGTGAGAGAGAGGCGGAGCGGCTTCACGGTAGAGGTGAAGATCGCACGAGGGAGGAGAGGCTTCGGGAGAGGGAGCCGGAGAGCGTACGACACGGAGGAGAGGTCATCACGGGAGAGGGGTTTTGCGTTGAGCCTCCTGGCAGGTGGGCCTAGTGGGCTGCAGACTCATGAAGAGAGGAGGTGGGGGTTAAGGGCTGCTGCAGGGTGGCCCAATATCATGTATTTTTTTTTTCTTTTTTTAACAAAAATGATTAAGCATGATTAATCACGCTTAAGCATTTTCACCACCATACCGCTCGCTCAGCGCTTAGTGCTTTCTTGAACCTTGCTGGTAGAAAGAGATGAGAATATCTTCACTTTTTTTGTTCATCAGCTTGTGTAAATCTACATCGCCTAATCAATGTACTAGCTAGTACTTTGAACATTGTTTAAGCCTGCATAAAGATTTCCACAACCAAACAGGGGAAACACTACAGTTACAGTGCAACCACAATTATGAACTTGCACAATCATAACCAAGCTTCATAATGACTGAATCTACACATCTTATCTATTTGCTTTTAGTCAAATCCTTCCCTGCAAATAGTAGTACCTCTTAGCTTTTAGTAAAATCCTTTACATTATCTAATACACACAGTATGCTTGTTCTTATCTATCTTGCAAGTAGTTCAACATGAGTGAACTGCTTATGAGAGAAGACGGGATAAACAAGTGGAGGAGAATATAAAGAAGATGCAAGATTTGGGTCTGAACAAATATACTTCTGTTCTAAATAATTCTGTCTCACCATCTGCATCAACAAAGGGGAAACATGCAGCAAACAAGATAAATAATAGTTCAGATTCGGATTCATATGTCTCTTTCTATCTCCTTGACGATGATGATCAAGGAGATACTGATGATGACAGTGAATATTATGAGCAGCCAAAACCCCTGGCAATGAAGGTGCTCCTTCTATCTTCAAAGTAGTGGATGCCAAATAGTTGCATTGCATTTCAATGTTTTTTATCTGGTGTTTAATATATGCTCATGCCTTTAGATTCATATTCTTTATTTCATACCTCTTAATTAATATATGGTCTTGCTTTTAAATGCACATGACTTTTTTTTGTGGACAGTATCCTAGAAGAGGTAGAAACACAACCCTTGCTTCAAAGAAGAAGATAGACCCCAACATGGCTCCAGGCATTAGGTTCAGCAAGAGAGTGAGGGCAGGTGCACAACCAGAGGAGCAATCTTCAAAAAGGTTTCACTCTACAGAGACAGATGGCCACAATGTACAGGAACCAACAGATGGAAATGATCACATACCAAACAGCCCTACTACACCTGGACTTGCTGATCATTTCAGCAGAGCTGCAGAGGAAGCCATGGCATCTGCTGCTCATGACAGTACAGGTGATGCTGAAGGCAACAGCCGTACTACACCTGGACTTGCTGATCATTTCAGCAGAGCTGAAGAGGAAGCCATGGCATCTGCTGCTCATGACAGTACAGGTGATGCTCAAGCCAATGTAGCTAGAGATGAAGAAACTGAAGGCAAGTTCTATTTTTTCAGTCAAATAAGGCATCTCTTTTGCTGATTTGCATGAAACAAAACAATTTCATTATTCAATAAAAGCGAATTATATTTTGTAGCTCCTACACAGCGAGCACCAAGGAGACCCAGGGCAGCAACCAAGGGAAAACAACTGGACAGGATGACTAAAGTTATGCAAAGGAGACTGCCCATAGCTGTTGAGGAAGGCAAAAAAAGGCCACATGAACCTGTTCAAGCTGCCAAGTTTGCATCAGAGGCTGGCATCATTATTCGGGAAACCATGCCTATCCTAACTCGTTGGAAAGATTACAAGGACGACCAGAAATACTACAACAGCTTTGTGTCACAGCTAAATGTAAGTGCATTACTGATTCTATGGTTCACTTGTATACTGCTTAACCTGAATTGACTAACTATGGAATTGTCATATGCATAGGGGCGCTTGTCCGTTAACACTGAGGACAAGGCAACAAAGGAAGCTTGCACCGATATGCTACGCTCTGCGGTAAAAAACCAGCGTTATCGGCTCAAGCAGAAATACTTCAATGGTGTACCTGCAAATGAGATTAGCACAACTTCTCCTGTATCTTACATGACTGATGAACAGTGGAGGGCATTAGTTGCAAAGTGGTCTGATCCAAAGAACATGGTATGGGTATCTTGTCATATATTGTTCTTTCACTATACGTTTGCAAAGGATCTTCGCATATTGAACCTATGATCTAATCTGACATGTTCATTCTCTTGTAGGAAATAAGTGCAAAGAACAAGCAGAACCGCAGTCAAGTCAAGTTTCATCAGGCTACGGGTTCTCGCTGCTATGTGGCACACTTACATGCATATGTAAGTAACTATTACCTTGTACTACTACTTGCACTTGTGCACTCAACTTCTATTGCATTTGATCTGAGCAAACTTCGCTGTGATTGTTTATCCACGAAACAGAAGCAGAAGAGAAACCGAGAAGAACCCAGCTTAGACCAGACTGAAGAACTAGATGCGGTGGACGCCTTCAAGACCTGTCATACCAGCTCCAAACGTGGCCTGAGTGAACCGGCAAGAGAAGCACTTGTAAGTTCATTTGTTTTCTTTATTTAGTGTAATTTTTATGAGATCATATGAGGGAGGCTGGCTGTGGGTCGATGGAACGAAGGGGAGTGAGATCGATGAGTGAGATCGCTTGTCCCATCCCAGGGGAGTTCAGATCATAGTCTATTTTGTCTGCCATCAAATTTCTGAAATGAAAGTAAATATCATAGTCTATTTTTTGTAGGACCCGTGCACTAGAAATGTATAGGTTTTAGAGTCTTTGTTAAGCAAATCTGCTATAATTTGTAACTGTTTTCACATTATTTTTCATAGTCTATTTATAGAGTATTTCAAATGAATAGCTTTTAATTTGCCATCAAATGTATAGCTTTTAAGCAAATCTGCTATAATTTGTAACTGCTATAATCTGCTATAATTTGCCAACAAATGTATAGCTTTTAGAGTCTGTCAGTCTATTTTTCATAGTCTTTGTTAATGCCTTGTAGGACCCGTGCACTAGAAATGAAAGTCACTGTTTTCACATTATTGTCAGCATCTTGCTGTTGCTCATTAGCAATAACATGTAACTGTTTCTGTCCATGATATTTCAGTCTCATATGGAGGCTTTGAGGGCTGAACCTGTTGCTGAAGGTGAGATGCCAGCATCCAGTGTGCACCTTGTGTCGAAGGTGCTGTCCCAGAGCAGCTCACACCAATTCCTGAAAAGCGTCGGCATCAAAACATCGGCAACCTCCAAGGCTTCATCATCAAATCATAGTGAGCTTCGGGAACAACTTGCAGCTGAAGCGACGGCTGCTGTTCAAGGTGAACTCGACCAGCTCAGGAAGAAATGTGAAGAAGCTGAGGAACAGCAGGCGAGGACACAAAGGGAGTTGGAGGAGTACAAGAAGATAACAGAGAAGAACAGCAAGGAGATGGAGGAGACCAATGTGCTCATCAAGAAGCTCTTGTCCTTGCATGGTAACTCTTCTTCGACATGAGGGCTGCTAGTCAGAGCTGCTGTTTTTGGCCTGTTCTTTGACATGAGGGTACCCAAAAACTCTAGTTGCTCGTGGGTGTCAACTTTTGATTATATGCTGTTATGTTTGTGCAAACTCAACTGAAATGTGAACTCAAGTGGTGATGCTATGAACTGAGTTTAGTGTTGTCCACTTAGTTTGTATGCGCACTGGAATACTAGTTGTATTCATCTATGGAATATGGAATTGTGTGCTCATTCCTCTGTTCTAGTATATTTTGCAATTTCCAATAAAATTATTCTCTGCACATCTGTGACCAACCTGGTGGCATATAATAAAACATATGCCACGTCAGCTGCCACTGTACTAGCCACGTCAGCGTTACGTCAGCGCTGACGTCAGCTGCCACGTCACTAGCCACGTCAGCGCTGACGTCATACGCATCAGCACCTTCCAAACGGCTGGTAATGACCATACCACGGCTCTATCTGTGACGATACCGTACCGTCACAGCAACCAAACGGCGTTAACAACGCCGTCAGTTTGCTCGGGCAGACGACGAATTATGACGGAAAAGTGTCTTCCTCTATGACCACAACTGATCGTCATAGCATGCATTCACTTCCATGACAACGCGCCTTTCGTCACAGAATGTATACACATCGATGACGAAACTGAGTAGTCCGTCACAACACAACAAATGTGACGCGACCCCTATGACCAAATCGAACTCGTCACAAATTCGTCACAAACCTTACTCTGTGACGATATATACACATGCAGTGACGCAATACGAACGTCATCGATGATAAGATCTCTACTAGTGGAAGAAGAAGATGATGACATGATGTTGTTTATTTTCCCTGCCTTATATCTGATGGGTTCAACTAGAGGTGGGGGACAAAAGAAGAAACGCCATACATCAGATGAGACAGGCGAGGTTAAGGTTCGACGACTCCTCGAGGGACATGTCAAGAACTGTCAAGTTACATTTCGGATGGAACCACACATCTTCAGAGAGCTTGCAACTTATCTTAGAAGGAGAAGGATCATTGTTGATACAAGGATCACGGTCGAGGAGAAGTTGGGGTTCTTCTTATACATGCTAAGTCGCAACGCCTCATATCAGGATCTCCAAGTGTATTTTGGGCACAGTAATGACACCTTCCATCATCACATCAACCACTTCTTCAATAAGGTCATTCCTGTCCTATCTCGTCGCTTCATTCAGCCTCCTGATCCTAATCAAGTGCATCAAAAAATCCAAGATAATCCTGGATTCTATCCATTCTTCAAGAATTGTCTTGGTGCCATTGATGGAACTCACATTCCTATTTCCATATCTCCTGATAAACATTCTCCTTTTCGAAATCGGAAAGGAACACTAAGCATAAATGTGATGGTGGCATGTGATTTCGATCTCAATATCACTTTTGTTTCTAGTGGATGGGAGGGATCGGCCACAGATTCTAGAGTGCTAAGATCAGCTATGAGCAAGGGTTTCCAGGTACCTCCAGGAAAATTCTATCTAGTTGATGGAGGGTATGCAAGAGGTATTGTGTTCTCCAAGAGGTATTGTGTTCAATGTTTCTTCATGCTTTCTTGTAAGTTTTGTATTACCGATGTGTGATCATTGTTTATGTAGTAGTGAAACAAAGAGCAGATTGGAATCCAGGCCTTGAGAGGTCTCTTGTTAACATTCTCCATGAATTTAAAGAAAGTGGATATAGAGGTGACAATGGTTGGAACTCCGAAGGGTGGAATAGAATGGTCAAGGAGTTTCATGTGAGGAACAAGTATGTCTCCTTTACAAAGTCTCAAATTCAGGATAAAGAAGGTCAGCTGAAGAGAGACTACAAGATGCTCAAAGCAGCAAAGCAACAGAGTGGGTCCACCTGGAATGAGAGAAGGAATATGGTTGAAGGACCACCAGCTTTGTGGGAGAATCTCATGGTGGTAAGTTGATTTCTTGAAATTCAATTATCAAATTAGTTATGAGGATAACCTTATAATGATAATCTCGTATTTGATCAATGTTTTTTAATTGTGCAGACATTTCCTAAAATCAAGAAGTTTAACAACAACAAGGCAACCTTCCCGCTCTTTGATGCTTTGGGAGAGCTTTATGATGGTAAGTTTCCAAACATCATACTGAAATATATAATATATGGGAAATATACATGGTTCGCATAATTACTAAATCACTAATGTAATTACATATTAGAGTGAGTCTCTTTATGTTTATCTTAGCCTTTTGAATCACTCGGCATCGATGTAGGATAAGAGTTTGGGACAAAATCTAGACTTTAGAACACTATATATAATATATCAGTGATCAACTATTAGTCCGTGTGATTGAAAAAAATACAAACATATTTAATACAAGGACTAGTACCCTATGCACTAAGGCTACAGGTATCTAACAAACAACGGGGAGGCCTGGGGGATGTTGTGTGAATCATCTGATTGAATAACTAAATTACTCTAATATATGGTCACTGAACGTGGGCCCAGTTAGGCTCATGTGACACTCCCAGCCAGAAGCTAGTAGAGGACTAGAGGTCCAGCGTGCGTGTCGCCTTTTTCCAGCTGCAGAGTGCAGACGCCGAGCAACAAGAGCCACATGTTGGAGATTCCGAGCAACGCGCTGGCAGTTTCCTATGCCATGACGATCTCTATCTCTCTCTCTTTTTAAATTATTTTTGCTAAGTTTATATTTCTTTGTTGTTGTGTAGGACACTTGGCTGAAGGGACTTGGAATTGCACTTCTCTTGAGGCACCGCAAGAGGAAGAACCAAATGAGCAACTTCAGGATGCAGAAGATGGACCACAAGGCTTTGATCTGAATGTTGTTCATGATGTAGATGATGAAGTTGATGATGCACTCACCGAAAGGAATGAAGATATGCTTCAAGGAAGGGCTAATACTCTGTCACGAGATGAAGAAAGTGGACAGCGAAGACCTGTTGCGTCAAGAAACAAGCAAGAAAAGGAACCAAAGAAGCCTAGAAAGACTGATAACATAGAAAATATGATGAACAAATACCTAGAAATGAGGAGTAAGCAAGTAGAAGATGAAGCTGCAAGAGAAAAGGAAACAAGAGAAAAGGAGACAAGAGAAAAGGAGGCAGCTCAAAGTGAAGATTTCTCCATCAAAAGGTGCATATCAGTTCTGAACACAATGGAAGAAGTGACCAAACTGGAGAAGGCAAAAGCATATTCAGTCTTCACCAAGAGCAAAGAGAATAGAGAGACTTTCATATGTGCATGTGAAGCGGATCAAGAATCAGCTTTGATTTGGCTAAGAAATGAGATGGCTTAGTAAGTATGATATTTGTGTCTTTACCTTCCACTCAACCATATTCACTTGGGCCTTTATATTCCAATCTAATTGTTCCATTTGTTTGGACAGGTTTGGGTGATCAATGGGTGATGCTTAGCACATCTGGAGGTTTCTTATTTTGAACTGACATGCTTAGTTCTAAAGTGATGTTTCTTCTTAGCACATATGTTCTATCTCTTAGCTGTTGAAGATGTCAGTCTATCAAGATTGTTCTTTGCGTTTGTTGGCAAGACTATAATTTGTTTGTTGCTTTGCTGTTTAAAACTATTTGGTTGGTGATGCTTAGCTGTTGCGTCTGTTGAACATGCAAGTCCTGATCAGGTTTCTTTATTTTAATCAATGAAACATTGCCCATTGCGGGACTGCAGTTGTGCAACAAAAGTCCCATCTGCTGTGCATATGCACAGTACTGAAATTTAATAAGTATGGATCCATCCATTAGCTAGTATAGTATGTATCTGTCTGCAGTGTATGTATGTGCAAGCGCATGTTTATATTGGAAACAAATCATGGTAGGTATCAGTCATGTCCTAAATCCTACCGAAACGAACAACATTCAGTGAACCACCGTGTTTTATTTTAGAGCCGGATCCAACCCTAACCAAGTTTGAGTGAACCAGCCGGATCCATTGAATTTGGCCCAGGAACAAAACCGTGTCCGTTTTTAATTCCAGATAACCGATCGGCTGACCTTGACATCAGCACTGTGACGTTCGGTGGCCGAAACTCTGCCCGACGCAGCAGTACGCCGCCGACTGGTGGTTCTCCATTGCAGATCTCCAGCGTTCACCGCCTTCGCCGAGCTCGTCGTCCCCTGCCAGTGCGTGCCCCGCCGCGTGCGCAGCTCTCACCCCCACCGCCTTCTGGTGGCGCGCCGAGCTCGGGCTCTCCCAGCCAACACACTACCTGCCGCCTGCTCCCACTCCCACCCCATTGCAGGTAGCCATCCCCTAGCCCCCTTCATCCACCACTAGCGTAGCCGTAGCAGCAACTCTCTACTATCGTAGCTCGCCCAACCTCAGCCCATGCCATTGTTGTGATTCCGCATCAGGGAACGGGAAGGTGCAGAGTTCGATCCCTTTCAATACAAGACTCCTCTGGATAGATAGAACACACTTCGTTAGTTCATTGTCAACCATCAAGTAGTGTAATGATATTTTCTCTTGTTCTTCCCTGAGGAGCTGGGAACGATTCCTATCACCAACGTGTGGCTTCTTTTCATATTTTTTTGCAAAATGTGTAAAAACAAAGTTTTTTGCCTCATCTTTTGCATATACCACTAGTTTTTTTTTTATTTCAAGCATCTTCACATGAAGTAAATTTATAACAGTAGGATAAACAAATGTTACTTTTGAACCAAGAAAACAAAGAAAAGTAAGAAAGACAACTCAAACTATTTTTTTTGCAGAATTTTTGCCAAGTTACAACTGACCACGAGAGATATGGCCATTTGTGAACACTCTACGGACCAACATTTGCATAGTCCACTATTTTTTTGTCTCAAGACAAAAATAATTTTTATGGTTTAAATGCCTTTCCAAACCAAAAAAATCAATAAATACCAAATATAGTTAAAAAATAGTGAAACTTGACATTGAGTCATGACTTGGTCCTAGTTGTTTGAGACAACAAATTTAGAGGATTACACAAAAATATGAATATAGGTGCTTCACAGATGGACACATCTCTCACTACGTTTCGTAACATTCAACTATAACTTCACAGTTTAAGCTATATTTCTTTACTTTTGTTTATTTTTTGCTTCATAAGTATACCAAGTGTTCATCTAACTGCTACAAATTTACTTCATATAAAGATGTCCGTTTTTGAATTCTTTACTAATATCTATGGTTTAAATGACTTTCCAAGCCAAAAGTAAATAAATAAATACCAAATGTAGTAAAAATAGTGATGTCGGGGATCATAATTAGGGGTACCCTCATTACTCTTAAATCTCAGTTGGTAACTCCCATCAGCACAAAGCTGCAAAGGCCTGATGGGTGCGACTAAGTCAAGGATCGGTCCATTCGAGGGACGCGATCACACCTCGCCCGAGCCCAGCCTCGGGCAAGGGCAGCCGACCTCGGAGGATCTACGTCTCGCCCGAGGACCCCCTCCAGCAACGGACACACATTCGGCTCGCCCGAGGCCCAATCTTCACCAAGAAGCAACCTTGGCCAAATCGCCACGCCAACCGACCAAATCGCAGGGGCATTTAATGCAAAGGTGGCCTGACACCTTTATCCTGACGCGCGCCCTCCAGTTGACAGAGCCGAAGTGACCGTAGTCACTTCGCCGCTCCACTGACCGGCCTGACAAGAGGACAGCGCCGCTTGCGCCGCTCCGACTGCTGTGCCACTCGACAGAGTGAGGCTGACAGCAGCCAAGTCCGGCCTCAGGCGCCATAGGAAACTGCGCTTCGCCCGACCCCAGGGCTCGGACTCAGGCTCAGCCCCGGAAGACGACGAACTCCGCTTCGCCCGACCCCAGGGCTCGGACTCGGGCTCAGCCCCAGAAGACGACAAACTCCGCTTCGCCCGACCCCAGGGCTCGGACTCGGGCTCAGTCCCGGAAGACGACGAACGCCGCTTCGCCAGACCCCAGGGCTCGGACTCGAGCTCAGCCCCGGAAGACGACGAACCCCGCTTCGCCCGACCCCAGGGCTCGGACTCGGGCTCAGCCCCGGAAGACGACGAACCCCGCTTCGCCCGACCCTAGGGCTCGAACTCAGCCCTGGCCTCAGCCGACGGTCTCCGCCTCGCCCGACCCAGGGGCTCGGACTCGACCTCGGCCTCGGAAGACAGACTCGACCTCGACCTCGGAGGAGCCTCCACCTCGCCCAACCTAGGGCTCGGACCGACCACGTCACAGGAGGCGCCATCATTACCCTACCCCAAGCTGACTCAGGCTACGGGGAACAAGACCGGCGTCCCATCTGGCTCGCTCCGCCAAACAAGTAATGATGGCGCCCCGCACGCTCTATGACGACAGCGGCTCTCAGCCCCCTTACGGAAGCACGAGGACGTCAGCAAGGACCCGACAGCCCTGACAGTTGTCCTTCCGCCAGGCTCCAGCGCTCCTCCGACGGCCACGACACCACACGAACCGGGTGCCAAAACCTCTCCGGCTGCCACGATGGCATGTACTTAGGGCACTAGCTCTCCTCCGCTAGACACGTTAGCACACTGCTACACCCCCCATTGTACACCTGGATCCTTTCCTTACGCCTATAAAAGGAAGATCCAGGGCCCTCTTACAGAAGGTTGGCCGCGCGGGGAAGGACGGGACGACGCTCGCGTAAGGCCGCTCGCTCCCTCCCGCGTGGACGCTTGTAACCCCCTACTGCAAGCGCACCCGACCTGGGCGCGGGACAAACACGAAGGCCGCGGGATTTCACCTCTCACGCCTGTCTCCCTCCGGCTTCTTCCCCCCTTTGCGCTCCGTCTCGCGCCGACCCATCTGGGCTGGGGCACGTGGCGACAATTTACTCGTCGGTCCAGGGACCCCCCGGGTTCGAAACGCCGACAGTTGGCGCGCCAGGTAGGGGTCTGCTGCGTGTTGACGAACAGCTTCCCGTCAAGCTCCAGATGGGCAGTCTTCAGCAGCCTTTCCAGCCCGGGACGGTACTCCGTTTCGGGAGTCTTGAGTTCATGTCCCTCGACGGCAGCTACGACATGATACTCCTTCCCCCGCCGCGCGACAGCGACAATGGCGGCCGACAACCCGCCCGCCGGCGGTGGAATCGACGACGTCTTCCCCACGTGGTGGAAGAACGACATTCGGGCTTGTCCCGTCCCCTCCCCCGCCGACGGAGGAGGAGGCGGGGCAACCAAGGCCAAGCAGGAGGCGGCACCTCGTCGGCTGTCGAGCGAGTCGACGACGCCGGCGCCCCAACGGGGGGCACGTCAGGCATCGACCTCGCGTCTGAGACGAAGACGAGCGCCGTCTCCCCGCAACACGCCAACCCCAAGCAAACAGACGACGCCTGCACGCTCGCAAATGACTTGCTGGGCGTCACCCTCGTACCTGAGACGACGGTGCAGTCTGCTCCGGACGTGACTTCATCACCGCCCGTCGACCAAGAGGTACCGACCGATTCCCATCTCACGCCTTTTGGATTCAGCCTCGACCCACCAAGCGACTTCGCTTTGGTGGACGCTCTCGTAGAGGCGAGTCCAAACCCTCTGGGGTATCGTATGCGGTCACGCTGGGACCGGCTGACGTCCGTCTCGACCTACGGGTCCTCGGGGTCCGAGGAAGATGACGAGCCCGACTTCTGTTGGAATTTCTCCGGACTTGGTAACCCCAGTGCCATGCGGGACTTTATGACCGCGTGCGACTACTGCCTTTCCGACTGTTCCGACGGTAGCCGCAGCCTCGGCGACGAGGACTGCGGCCCAAGTCGTGAATGTTTCCGCATCGATCTAGGGGGTCCCGACGAAGGCAACCATCTTGGTATGCCGGAGAACGGTGATCTCCCTAGGCCTGTGCCTCGCATTGACATCCTTCGGGAGCTAGCTGTGGTCCCCGTCCCGGCGGGGGGTCATGACCCACAACTCGAGCAAATCCGCGAGATGCAGGCCAGGCTCGACGAGGGGGCAGGAACACTTGAGCCGATCCACCGGGACATCAGGCAGGAATGGGCGGGCCAACCTCCGGCCGGAGAAGTGCGTCATCTACCCCAGGGTATCCTGCACCGCATCACCGACGATGTCAGGGTAAGGCCGCCACCGACTTCCAGTGGAGTCGGCCAGAACCTGGCTGCAGCGGCAATGCTTCTCCGCGCGATGCCGGAGCCATCAAACACCGAGGGGCGACGAATTCAGGGAGAGCTCAAGAATCTCCTGGAGGATGCCGCGGTCCGACGGGCCGAAAGCTCCGCCTCCCGAAGGCAGGGGTACTGAAAGGGAAATGTGCCCTTGGGCCATTTCTAAGTATTTTGGTGATTTAGTGTCCAACACAAGTGCCTAAGTGTAAAATGGTGGACAAAGTACAAATCAAGAATAAAGGTATGTTTCTCAGACTTAGTACATTGTTTTATGAACTAATGTATCGTGTCTAAGTGCTGGAAACAGGAAAAATTCAATTGGAAATGTCTTGGCTCGAGCAGCCAAGACTCTGCTGAGTCTGGGAGCACCGGACTGTCCGGTGGTGCACCGGACAGTGTCCGGTGCGCCAGGCTGGTTCGAGCGAAGTGGCCGCTCTCGGGAATTTCACCGGCGACGTACGACTATAATTCACCGGACTGTCCGGTGTGCACCGGACTGTCCGGTGAGCCAACGGTCGGCCGCGCGATCTGCGCGGGACACGTGGCTAAGCCAACGGCTAGAAGGGGGCACCGGACATGTCCGGTGCGCCAACGGCTCCAAGTCTGCCAACGGTCGACTGTGCCATTTAAGGAAGGAAATCTGGCACCGGACAGTGTCCGGTGTGCACCGGACTGTCCGGTGCGCTGAAGCGTCCCGATCCTTTGGGACTCAAATGTGAAACAATTACTAGTCCCAGGAGGCTAGTAAACACATTCCTTACTTCAAATAGTACAGAGTTTAGGTAAATTTATTACAATACCGGGGTACAAGCTCGAGAGAGCCAAATAGAGAAGCGCAGTAGGAAAATACACTAGCCCAAGCCACAGGCAGAACTGGGTGCAGACACAGCCCTCTTAATCAAGCATAGCAGAAAAGAAGTCCTCGGCTGCTGAAAAACATAAATAAATCTGGGTGAATACACTAGGTATTCCGCAAGCCCACCCCGCTCCCGTATAGAGAAAGAGACCTATGATGTACATGCTTTATTTGGTGGAGTTGATGTCACTCATCATTTTCTTAGAGAAAGGCAGTTGCTTGAAGGTTTTCCCATGGTCTTAATAGTAACCAAAAACTCAACCACCACTGAGCTTCCCGCTCCCGTGGCTTTATTTTCTTTTTCAACACCCATTTAATCACACCTTTTCCTTGTTAAGAAACTTAGTGAAAAAGCTCTAATTGCCATACCATACCAGACTCATCCATACCAGTGGACACGGACTATTCGAATAGGTTTCAACTCTGCGCAGAGGGGTACACTTTACCCACTAGTCCGGTTTCTGCGATCTCACCGTCGCGAGACCCGAATGCCGGATCTCTTTCCTTACTCGTACGTCCTAACCTTAACGGTTATCCGGAAGGAGTCAGGCCACCACCATGTCCAAACCGGACAAAACTTTCCCCCTCCTTATCCTCCCGGTGCTCCCCAGCCTTCTTAACCCTGGGGTTGGACTGCACGAGTTCGGATTGAGTGACTGCCCACACAGTCTCGAGTGGTTGTACGATAAAGGAGTACAGGTAGTGAAAATGACAAACCGGTCCTTATATGAGGGGACAATCCTTCTGCTCATGCCTAAACCAGCTGAGCCAACACCTTAGGCCCTCCCCTAAACCAGGGAGTCCCTGATCATCCCACTCCCAGGGTGATGAGGGTGAGTACCCTTCATCGCAAAACTTTTCAAGAAGAGACTTTATTTGGAGGAACACATTGCCCTTCTTTCCAAACCACATTTCGTATCCAGAAAGTATATGTTAATGCGGGCCATCTCTCACTCACAATGCAATATTCCCCCATGATTCCCGGCCTAGGCAGTGGTAGAGAGAATGGGTAATTTATGCATCAAGGGAAGGATGGACTTGCCTTCGTTGAAGCTCTCTTGGCACAGAAGATCTACTTCCGGAAGTTCGGGCTCCGACCCTTCTTCCGGAGCTACGGGATCCGGATCTGCGGTTCCCGCTTCTTCTAGGATACATACAGTAAAACAATACATCAACAGTAGTTCATCAATCATAGTGTGCCATTTTCTAACAACGTTATTTTATGTGACCTTGGAAATCCTTTTTGATAATTTTTTGTGCATAAAATATTGAGAAAACTATCTAAATGGGCAAAAGGGTGGAAAAGAAAAAGAGAAGGGAATTCCTCTCTTCTGGGCCGGGGGCATGATTTTTTGGCCCACCCCGGGCGCGAGCGCGCGCTGAGGCGCTTTCGGCCCATGAGCGAGGGGGGGGAACGGTGCGGCCGCGAGGGTGACGGCGTCACATGGGGCCCACTTGCCAGTGAGAGAGGGGGAGAAAGGGACGGCGTTGCGGCCAGACGGCGGGCGAACCGGCCGAGCGCGGGGGGGGGGGGGGGGAACCGGCCGCCGGGGAAGCTTGACGGTGGCTTGCCGCCGGTGGCCCGGTTCCTGGTCCGAGGGGGGTGGTTTAGCACGGGCGGCAGTTGGCGATTCTCATGGTAAGTTTAATTTGGCCAGAGGGGGGCGGGAGGGGGCTGTCCACGGGGAGGGGGCGGAGTTCCGCGGCGGGGATCGCCGCCGGTGGGCTCTGGGTGGGGAACGAGGGCTGGAAAGTGGCGCTTTAGGTTCGTGGCTACGCGAGGGAGCTGCTCGGCTCACTCAATTCCTTGCCGGACCAACAGAGAAGGAGAGGGAGGAGAAGGAAAAGACTCACCGGAGAGGAAGACGACACCGGCGCCTTGCGAATTGAGCTCGGGGAAGGGAAGGAGAGGGATGGCCGAAGCTGGTGCGAGGAAGAAGGGGCTCGGGGGGAGCTTTTTATAGGCGCGCGGGGGAAGGGGGCGGTGGAGCTCCCTGACTCCGGCGAGCTTCCCGGTGCCGCCATAAATGGCGCACAGCGCCGCCGAGGGGACGCTACGGCGGGGCGGTACCGGCGAGGACGCTGGTCAAGGGGGAAAGGACGGAGCGGTGCCAAACTTCCCTGTGTGGCAGGATGGCAGAGGGGAGGACGGAGGCGACGGCTGGAGGTGACTTTGGTGAGGGGACGGCGGACGGACGACGAAGCAGCTGACCCGTGGGGCCGCTTGGTCAGAGGGAGAGAGCGTGCGAGAGAGCGGGTGGCTGACGGGTGGGGACGCCTTGTCAGCGAGAGGGAGGGCGGGGTGTGGAGCGGCTGTCGCGCGCGCGGAAGCAGGCCGCAGTTGGGCCGAATGCGGGGGAGTGCGGGCGCGTGGGAAGGGGGGGTTGCGGGTGTTGGGCCGAGATTCGGTCCAACAGGGAGAGGAGAGGGTTTTTCCCTTTTTCTTTTTACTTTTCAAATCCCATTTCCCCTTTTGCCCCTTTTTCTTTTGAACAAAATATTTTGTGAATACTCTAAGTGTTTAGAAAATAGAATCTAAGTGAGGTGCCTTGTGATCAAACAAAATGTATGCATATGATGAAAGAAAAACCTAGTGGAGAACTTAGAATTAGAGGATGAAGGGAGGGGAAAAAGGTGGATTAGGGTTTCAAACCTAGATTAGGATTTTTGGGATGCTACAAACCTACCCCACTTAAAGGAATCTCGCCCTCGAGATTCAGACGGGGCTCGAGAAAAGGTAAGGGTATTCCTTCCTCAGAGAGTCCTCACTTTCCCAGGTGGCTTCCTCTTCTCCATCTCTGCTCCACTGAACCTTACAGAGCTTCACTTCTGAATTGCGGGTCCTTCTGACTGCTGAGTCGAGAATCTTCACTGGCTTTTCCCGGTACTGGAGATCTTTTTGAATCTGAATTGCTTCTGCCTCGATACGGGTTTCTGGTACTTTTAGGCATTTGCGGAGTTGAGACACATGGAACACATTGTGAATATCTGACATGGATTCTGGTAGCTCAAGACGGTATGCCACGGGTCCTATTCGGGAAATGACGGGGTAAGGACCGACGAAACGGGGTGCTAGCTTTCCTCTCATCTGGAACCTTTTGACACCACGCATTGGGGAAACCTTGAGATAAACAAAATCTCCTTCCTCAAATCTGAGTTCCCTTCGCCTATTGTCTGTGTAACTCTTCTGTCGACTCTGAGCTTCAAGTAACCTTCTGCGGATCAAAGCAACTTTTTCTTCGGCTTCTTTAACAAAGTCGGGTCCTTCTAGTGTCCTTTCCCCTACATTGGACCACATTAGGGGAGTCTGGCATTTTCTTCCATACAGTGCTTCGAATGGTGACATTTTGATACTGGCCTGATGGCTGTTGTTGTATGAGAATTCGGCGTACGGCAAACTAGACTCCCAATCTCGGTCGAAGGCTAACACGCAGGCTCTGAGTAAATCTTCAAGGACCTTGTTGACTCTTTCTGTTTGACCATCTGACTGGGGGTGATAAGCAGTGCTGAAATCTAGCTTGGTGCCCATTGCTTGCTGAAGGCCCTTCCAAAATTTTGAAGTGAACTGTGTTCCTCTATCTGATACTATCTTCCGTGGAATGCCATGTAGCCTGACTATCTCTTTAAGGTATATTCGGGCAAGGGCTGCTCCTCCAAAAGTGGTCTTTACTGGAATGAAATGGGCCACCTTGGTGAGACGATCAATTATTACCCATATGGAATCATTTCCTCTTTGTGACCTGGGCAGTCCGGTTACGAAATCCATGCCTATTTCTTCCCACTTCCATTCGGGTATTGGGAGGGGTTGAAGTAGGCCTGCAGGCTTCTGATGTTCGGCCTTTGTTCGCTGACAGGTGTCACATCGGGCCACATACTGTGCTATTTCCCTTTTCATCCCTTTCCACCAATATCTGGTCTTAAGGTCTAAGTACATCTTGGTGGTCCCTGGGTGGATAGAGTAAGCTGAGTTGTGGGCTTCATCGAGCAGGGTTTCTCGTGTTTCTCCCACTGGCACGCACAGGCGATCCTTGAACCAGAGGGCTCCTTGCTTATCTGTCCTGAGGTCCGGAAGTTGCTCTTTTCGTGCTCTTTCCATAAGCTTGGTTGTTTCTGTGTCCAGGCGTTGGGCCTTACATATGAGATCTTCTAGATTTGGCTTGACTTCTAGGCCACCGTTGTCTCCCAGACATGCATTTAGCTGAGCTGATTCTTTCTTCCAATCTTCCAGAAAGTTTGCTCCTTTAACCCCGAAAGGTTTTCGGCTGAGGGCGTCTGCTACTACGTTGGCCTTTCCGGGGTGGTAGTGGATTTCGAGGTCATAATCTTTGATCAATTCGAGCCACCTTCTTTGACGGAGGTTGAGGTCCGGTTGCGTGAAGATGTACTTTAGACTCTTGTGATCAGTGAAGATGTGGCATTTGTTCCCAATCAGATAATGCCTCCAAATTTTTAGGGCGTGCACTATGGCTGCCAATTCCAGATCGTGGGTAGGATAGTTCTGCTCGTGCGGCTTGAGTAATCGGGATGCATAAGCAATGACTTTCTCATTTTGCATTAAGACACACCCTAAGCCTTGCTTGGAAGCATCACAGAAGATGACAAAATCCTTGTGTATGTCTGGCAGGGTCAGGACTGGTGCAGTTGTAAGTTTCTCCTTGATGATTTGGAAACTTCCTTCACATTTGGGAGTCCATACAAACTTATTGTCCTTTTTGAGAAGTTCAGTCATGGGCTTTGCTATGCTGGAGAATCCCTTGATAAAGCGGCGATAATACCCTGCCATTCCCAGAAAGCTTCGTACCTCACTGACGTTGGATGGTTGCTTCCAATTTGAAACAGCTTCTACCTTAGATGGGTCCACTTCTATCCCTTCAGAAGTCAAGATATGCCCTAGGAAAGCTATCTTCTCCATCCAGAACTCACACTTGTTGAGCTTAGCATAAAGTTGATGTGCTCTGAGTCTTCCGAGGACGGTTCGAAGGTGATGCTCATGGTCCTTGCGACTCTTGGAATAGATGAGGATGTCGTTGATAAAAACCACGACAAACTTATCCAATTCTTCCATAAATACCTTATTCATGAAGTTCATGAAAAAGGCAGGTGCGTTGGTCAGTCCAAATGGCATCACTGTGAATTCATATTGCCCGTATCTGGTGACGAATGCAGTTTTCTGAATATCTGCCTCCTTAATCCTGAGTTGGTGATACCCTGACCTGAGGTCTATCTTGGAGAAGTATTTGGCTCCTTGCAATTGGTCGAAGAGGTCATCGATCCGAGGGAGAGGGTACTTATTCTTGATTGTAACTTCGTTCAAGGATCGATAATCAATACACATCCTCATACTCCCATCCTTTTTGGTAACGAAAAGAACGGGCGCTCCCCAGGGAGACGAACTGGGACGGATGTACCCTTTTTGTTGTAGTTCCGAAATCTGAAGTTTCAGTTCTGCCAACTCAGTGGGGGCCATGCGGTATGGTCTCTTTGCGATGGGTGCGGTGCCGGGAATGAGATCTATATAGAACTCTACTCCTCTTTCTGGTGGCATCCCGGGCAACTCTTCTGGAAATACATCTTCAAACTCCTTGATTACAGACATGCTTTCTACTGCCAGATTAAATATCATTGGATCATTTGCGGGCGGTTGGGCTTGACAGGAAACTGCCTTTCCTTGGTGATCTATGAGAAGAACAGTCTTGCTTGCGCAGCTGATAACACCCTTGTGCTTAGCTAGCCAATCCATTCCTAGGATTACATCAATCCCTTGGGATGGCAAGATGGTTAAGTCTGCCAGGAACACTACCCCACTTAAAAGAATTCTGACTTGGGAACACCTGAGTTTACACAGGAGGTCTGATCCCGGGGTTCGGGTGACCAAAGGGATAGCTAGTGGTGTAGAGGGTATGCCATGCTTCTCCACAAACTTAGCGGCTATAAATGAATGGGATGCTCCTGAATCAAAAAGCACAGAGGCGGGAGTAAATTCAACGAGGAACTCACCGAGCACTACCCCCGGGGCTTGCTGGGCTTCCTGAGCGTCGACGTGGTTAACCCGGGCCCTGCCCTGGTACTGAGTCCTGCTCTACTGGCTGTTGGAAGGAAGCGCCTTGGAGGTAGGTGCTGATGGAATCTTGGGGCCATTCACCGAGTTGGAGTAGGTTGGTCCTGGTGCCTTCAACTGAGGGCAGTTGTTCTTGAAGTGACTGGGGTCCCCGCAGTGCCAACAGGCGTTTGCTGGCGGCTGGTTGCTTGCAACGGAGGGTGCCTGATGGGAGCTCTGACTCTGCTGACTGTAGCGCGATGGAGAGGGTCCAGATTGCTTATGGAAGCTTGGACCCCTGGGTGGAAGCCCAAAGGGTCGAGCTCTCTGGTGACGTTCTTGCTGTTGCGCTCGGAGGACCTGGAACTTTCTCTTGATGTGCCCTTTTTCTTCCTCTTTTGCTCTTTCCACTTGAATAGCTTTGTTGGAAAGGTGAGAGAAGTTGTGGAAGTCCTGGCTGGCGAGGATGGTCTTAAGCTCGGGTCTTAACCCTCTCAGAAAACGGGCCATTTTTCTGGCCTCGGTGCTGACATCCTCGGGCGCGTAGCGGGCCAGTTCTGTGAACTTGTGCACATATTCACTGACTGTTCTCCCGCCCTGAGTTAGCTCCCGGAACTCATCCTCCTTGAGTTGAACTATCCCCTGGGGCACGTGGTGCTCACGGAAGGCTGCTTCGAATTCTGCCCATGTAGCATCTCTGACTGCTTCACTGAAAGTGTCCCACCATGCTAAAGCCATTCCTGAAAGCTGATGAGCTGCCAGCTGAACACGCTGATTCTCAGGACAAGCGATGGCTTCCAACTTCCTCTTGATCGTGCGAAGCCAGTCATCTGCATCGAGGGGATTGCTGGACCCCGCGAACGTGGGCGGCTTCAGTCTCAAGAATTCTCCCATCCTGTCCTGGGGCCTTCCACCGCCTGGGCGCTGGTTTTCCAGACTTCGAGTGAGGACTTCAATGAGTCTGGTTTGATTGGCCAGAACTTGGGCTAGGTCTAGTGGTAGTTCTGGAGGTGCGGGGAGGTGGGTCTCACCCCCTTCTCCGCCAGCCTCTCCTTCAGCTCCTAGAGGAAGTCTTGCTCCAATCCCGGAGGCGGTAGGCGTGGTTCTATCTAAAGCCATCTGCCATGGGAAGAGAGTCACTATTATGCACATGCCATTTTTTTTAACTAGTTATTTTATTCATTACATCAAGCCATTACATTACATAGCATACTGCTACCACAAGCTCATCACACACGAGTGCTACCTAGGGTACCCCCGAACTCTTTCTCTAAAGTGTCCCCAAATTCCTTGAGAAGGTCATCAAGGCTGGCCAGGGACATGTCCTCGGTGTCGGACTGGTTCCTAGGAGGGTTCTCTTCCTGCTGCTCAGTCTGACATCCTTGGCTTTTGGTCTTCTTGCGGATTTTTCTTGCGGGGGCGAGCTTCTTCAGTTTCTTGTCGTAGTCCATTTTGAGGGTGCGGTAAGCTTCACGGGTATTGGTCTCTTCGCCTTCAGCTATCGAGAGGCTCTCTTGAAGGGACGCTTTTTCTTCTGAAAGTTCCCTGACTTTCTGCTCCAGGCTTTCCACCCGGGAGGTTAGGGAGGTGCAGTGGAGGGCGAGGTCATCATATTGGTTATCAAGGGTATGAAGGTATCCAGCCATGTAGACAATGGTGGGATCATTCTCAATAGGATCTCCTCCTGATAGGGCCTGAAGTCTTTTCCTCCAGGTGGGGGTATTCTTGTTGCTGGGTGGAAAGTAGCGAAGGGGGGTTTCAATGATTACTTTGTTGTAGTTCTGGCACAGTTGTCGGAGGGCTTTTCGGGCGACATTTTGGCAAGCATCTAGGAAATGGACTCCGGTAAAAGTGACTTGGAAGGAACGTTGGTTTGGATAGCTTTGGCTTTCCCCCAGGTAGACTGCCATAGAGCATCTTATCATTCCGCCCTCGATATGCTCCGTCCAGACGTATTCCGGCTTCTTGCGGATTCCCATGCGGAGCGCACAGCTTCGCAAGAGGCGTGGGAACCCTTCCACTTCTGAGCAGTAGGATGACTTAATGGCCAGAGAGTCTTCCATCTGGAATAGGAAAAGAAGGGGTCTTGTTAAAATCGGGGAAGGGAAGAGAAAACTTTTCTTGAGGTAAGAGGTATTTTCTTTTTAGGGTAAGTTTTAGGGTCAGGGCTGTGACCTACGGCCAGTCCTATGGCTCCGATACCACCTGAAGCGTCCCGATCCTTTGGGACTCAAATGTGAAACAATTACTAGTCCCAGGAGGCTAGTAAACACATTCCTTACTTCAAATAGTACAGAGTTTAGGTAAATTTATTACAATACCGGGGTACAAGCTCGAGAGAGCCAAATAGAGAAGCGCAGTAGGAAAATACACTAGCCCAAGCCACAGGCAGAACTGGGTGCAGACACAGCCCTCTTAATCAAGCATAGCAGAAAAGAAGTCCTCGGCTGCTGAAAAACATAAATAAATCTGGGTGAATACACTAGGTATTCCGCAAGCCCACCCCGCTCCCGTATAGAGAAAGAGACCTATGACGTACATGCTTTATTTGGTGGAGTTGATGTCACTCATCATTTTCTTAGAGGAAGGCAGTTGCTTAAAGGTTTTCCCATGGTCTTAATAGTAACCAAAAACTCAACCACCACTGAGCTTCCCGCTCCCGTGGCTTTATTTTCTTTTTCAACACCCATTTAATCACACCTTTTCCTTGTTAAGAAACTTAGTGAAAAAGCTCTAATTGCCATACCATACCAGACTCATCCATACCAGTGGACACGGACTATTCGAATAGGTTTCAACTCTGCGCAGAGGGGTACACTTTACCCACTAGTCCGGTTTCTGCGATCTCACCGTCGCGAGACCCGAATGCCGGATCTCTTTCCTTACTCGTACGTCCTAACCTTAACGGTTATCCAGAAGGAGTCAGGCCACCACCATGTCCAAACCGGACAAAACTTTCCCCCTCCTTATCCTCCCGGTGCTCCCCAGCCTTCTTAACCCTGGGGTTGGACCGCACGAGTTCGGATTGAGTGACTGCCCACACAGTCTCGAGTGGTTGTACGATAAAGGAGTACAGGTAGTGAAAATGACAAACCGGTCCTTATATGAGGGGACAATCCTTCTGCTCACGCCTAAACCAGCTGAGCCAACACCTTAGGCCCTCCCCTAAACCAGGGAGTCCCTGATCATCCCACTCCCAGGGTGATGAGGGTGAGTACCCTTCATCGCAAAACTTTTCAAGAAGAGACTTTATTTGGAGGAACACATTGCCCTTCTTTCCAAACCACATTTCGTATCCAGAAAGTATATGTTAATGCGGGCCATCTCTCACTCACAATGCAATATTCCCCCATGATTCCCGGCCTAGGCAGTGGTAGAGAGAATGGGTAATTTATGCATCAAGGGAAGGATGGACTTGCCTTCGTTGAAGCTCTCTTGGCACAGAAGATCTACTTCCGGAAGTTCGGGCTCCGACCCTTCTTCCGGAGCTACGGGATCCGGATCTGCGGTTCCCGCTTCTTCTAGGAAACATACAGTAAAACAATACATCAACAGTAGTTCATCAATCATAGTGTGCCATTTTCTAACAACGTTATTTTATGTGACCTTGGAAATCCTTTTTGATAATTTTTTGTGCATAAAATATTGAGAAAACTATCTAAATGGGCAAAAGGGTGGAAAATAAAAAGAGAAGGGAATTCCTCTCTTCTGGGCCGGGGGCATGATTTTTTGGCCCACCCCGGGCGCGAGCGCGCGCTGAGGCGCTTTCGGCCCAGCGGCGGCCCATGAGCGAGGGGGGGGAACGGCGCGGCCGCGAGGGTGACGGCGTCGCATGGGGCCCACTTGCCAGTGAGAGAGGGGGAGAAAGGGACGGCGTTGCGGCCAGACGGCGGGCGAACCGGTCGAGCGCGGGGGGGGGGGGGGGGGAAACCGGCCGCCGGGGAAGCTTGACGGCGGCTTGCCGCCGGTGGCCCGGTTCCTGGTCCGAGGGGGGGTGGTTTAGCACAGGCGGCAGTTGGCGATTCTCATGGTAAGTTTAATTTGGCCAGAGGGGGGCGGGAGGGGGCTGTCCACGGGGAGGGGCGGAGTTCCGCGGCGGGGATCGCCGCCGGTGGGCTCTGGGTGGGGAACGGGGGCTGGAAAGTGGCGCTTTAGGTTTGTGGCTACGCGAGGGAGCTGCTCGGCTCACTCAATTCCTTGCCGGACCAACAGAGAAGGAGAGGGAGGAGAAGGAAAAGACTCACCGGAGAGGAAGACGACACCGGCGCCTTGCGAATTGAGCTCGGGGAAGGGAAGGAGAGGGATGGCCGAAGCTGGTGCGAGGAAGAAGGGGCTCGGGGGGAGCTTTTTATAGGCGCGCGGGGGAAGGGGGCGGTGGAGCTCCCTGACTCCGGCGAGCTTCCCGGTGCCGCCATAAATGGCGCACAGCGCCGCCGAGGGGACGCTACGGCGGGGCGGTACCAGCGAGGACGCTGGTCAAGGGGGAAAGGACGGAGCGGTGCCAAACTTCCCTGTGTGGCAGGATGGCAGAGGGGAGGACAGAGGCGACGGCCGGAGGTGACTTCGGTGAGGGGACGGCGGACGGACGACGAAGCAGCTGACCCGTGGGGCCGCTTGGTCAGAGGGAGCGAGCGTGCGAGAGAGCGGGTGGCTGACGGGTGGGGACGCCTTGTCAGCGAGAGGGAGGGCGGGGTGTGGAGCGGCTGTCGCGCGCGCGGAAGCAGGCCGCAGTTGGGCCGAATGCGGGGGAGTGCGGGCGCGTGGGAAGGGGGGGTTGCGGGTGTTGGGCCGAGATTCGGTCCAACAGGGAGAGGAGAGGGTTTTTCCCTTTTTCTTTTTACTTTTCAAATCCCATTTCCCCTTTTGCCCCTTTTTCTTTTGAACAAAATATTTTGTGAATACTCTAAGTGTTTAGAAAATAGAATCTAAGTGAGGTGCCTTGTGATCAAACAAAATGGATGCATATGATGAAAGAAAAACCTAGTGGAGAACTTAGAATTAGAGGATGAAGGGAGGGGAAAAAGGTGGATTAGGGTTTCAAACCTAGATTAGGATTTTTGGGATGCTACATGCGCCAGACGGCAGAAGGCAAGAATTGCCTTCCCAGATTGCTCTCAACGGCTCCTAGCTGCCTTGGGGCTATAAAAGGGACCCCTAGGCGCATGGAGGAGAATATCAAGCATTCCTACAACATTCCTAAGCACCAAGACATCGATTCCGCGCCTTTGATTCTTTGTGATAGCAATTAGAGCTCTAGTTGAGTAGTGAACTCTTTGAGTTGTGTTGTGAGCTCTCATTGCGACTTGTGTGCGTGGTGTTGCTGTGATTTCTAGTCTTGTGTGCGTTGCTAATCCCACCCTTGCTTCGTGCTTCTTTGTGAATTTCAAGTGTAAGGGCGAGAGGCTCCAAGTTGTGGAGATTCCTCGCAAACGGGATTGAGAAAAAGCAAGCAAAACACCATGGTATTCAAGTGGGTCTTTGGACCACTTGAGAGGGGTTGATTGCAACCCTCGTCCGTTGGGACGCCACAACGTGGAGTAGGCAAGCGTTGGTCTTGGCCGAACCACGGGATAACCACCGTGCCATCTATGTGATTGATCTTTGTTGGTTATTGTGTTATGTTGAGGATTCCTCTCTAGCCACTTGGCAATTATTGTGCTAACGATTAACCAAGTTTTGTGGCTTAAGTTTTGAAGTGTTACAGGATCACCTATTCACCCCCCTCTAGGTGCTCTCAATTGGTATCAAAGCTGTTCTCTTCAAGAAGGGACTAATCGCCCGAAGAGATGGATCCTAAGGGAAAGGGGATGGTGATCAACAACAACGAGAGGGAGTCTATCTTCAACGAGCCGAAGGATGACAAGCCTACCGACTTGGGCTCGAGCCACAAACGCAAGGACGGGAAGAAGAAGAATACAAGGCGCATCAAGGAGATCGTCTACTACGACAGTGACGAATCTTCCTCTTCCCAAAAGGACGACAACGACTACGAGAAAAAGAAAACGGTCAATTCGAACTTTTCTTTTGATTACTCTCGTATTCCTCAAAATACAAATGCTCACTTATTATATATTCCACTTGGTAAACCTCCTCATTTTGATGGAGAGGACTACGGATTTTGGAGTCACAAAATGCGTAGTCACTTGTTCTCTCTCCATCCTAGTATATGGGAGATTGTAGAGAGTGGAATGCTTTTTGATAGTTCGGATAGTCCCATGTTCATTAATGAGAAATTCATAAGAATGCACAAGCTACTACTGTTCTTCTAGCTTCATTGTGCAGGGATGAATATCACAAAGTGAGTGGCTTGGATAACGCCAAGCAGATCTGGGACACCCTCAAGATTTCACATGAGGGGAACGACGTCACCTTGCTCACCAAGATGGAGTTGGTGGAGGGCGAGCTTGGACGATTCGCAATGATAAGGGGCGAGGAGCCGACACAAACATACAACCGGCTCAAGACCCTCATCAACAAAATAAGGAGCTACGGAAGCACGCGATGGACGGACCACGACGTCGTCCGATTGATGCTAAAGTCCTTTACCGTTCTTGATCCTCATTTGGTGAATAACATTCGTGAGAATCCCAGGTACACCAAAATGTCGCCCGAAGAAGTTCTTGGAAAATTCGTAAGCGGGCGAATGATGATCAAGGAAGCGAGGTACGTGGACGACGCTCTAAACGGTCCAATCAATGAGCCTCAACCCGTTGCTCTCAAGGCAACAAGGAGCAAGGAGGCGGTACCCAGCAAGGTAGCACAAATTGAGGCCGCCGGACTTAATGATGAAGAGATGACCCTCATCATCAAGAGATTCAAGACGGCGCTTAAGGGTCGCAAGGGACAGCCAAGCAAGACCAAAACCAAGGGGAAGCGCTCATGCTTCAAATGCGGTAAGATTGGTCATTTTATTGCTAACTGTCCCGATAATGAAAGTGACCAGGAACACGGGAGCAAGAGGGAAAAGAAGAAAAATTACAAGAAGGCCAAGGGCGAGGCACATCTAGGAAAAGAGTGGGACTCGGATTGCTCCTCCTCCGACTCCGACAATGAAGGACTCGCCGCCACAGCCTTCAACAAGTCATCCCTCTTCCCCAACGAGCGTCACACATGCCTTATGGCAAGGGAGAAGAAGGTATGTAGTCGAAACTCTACTTATGCTTCTTCAAGTGAGAACGAATCTAGTGATGAGGATGAAATAGATTATACATGTTTATTTAAGGGCCTAGATAGATCTAAGATAGATAAGATAAATGAACTGATTGATGCCTTGAATGATAAGAATAGGCTATTAGAAAAGCAAGAGGACCTTTTATATGAAGAACATGATAAGTTTGTAGAAGCACAAAAATCACTTGCTTTAGAGATTAAGAGAAATGAAATGCTTTCTTGTGAGTTGTCTACATGTCATGATTCAATTTCTAGTTTAAAAAGCATAAATGATGATTTAAATGCTAAGCTAGAAAAATCTAGTAAATTAACATCTTGTGTAGAACATGTTGTGATTTGCACTAGGTGTAAAGATTTTGACATTGATGCTTGTAGTGAACATCTAGTTTCAATTTCCAAACTTAATGATGAATTGGCTAGTCTTAATGCTCAACTTAAGACTAGCAAAAGTGAATTTGATAAGTTAAAATTTGCAAGGGATGCCTACACAATTGGAAGACATCCCTCAATTAAGGATGGTCTTGGCTTCAAGAGGGAAGCCAAGAACTTGACAAGCCATAAGGCTCCCATCCCCGCCAAGGAGAAAGGGAAGGCCCCTATGGCTAATAGTGTGCAAAAGAACCATGCCTTTATGTACCATGATAGGAGACAATCCAGAAATGCTTATAGAAGTTATAATGCATATGATGCTTTTGATTCTCATGACATGTTTGCTTCTAGTTCTTCTTATGTGCATGATAGAAATGTTGGTAGGAGAAATGTTGTTCATAATATGCCTAGAAGAAATGTTGTTAATATTCCTAGGAAAGTTAATGAACCTTCTACAATATATCATGCTTTAAATGCTTCCTTTGCTATTTGTAGAAAGGATAGAAAAGTGATTGCTAGTAAATTAGGGGCAAAATGCAAGGGTGATAAAGCTTGCATTTGGGTCCCTAAGGAAATTGTGACTAACCTTGTAGGACCCAACAAGAGTTGGGTACCTAAGACCCAAGCCTAAATTTGCCTTGCAGGTTTATGCATCCGGGGGCTCAAGCTGGATTATCGACAGCGAATGCACAAACCATATGATGGGGGAGAAGAAGATGTTCACCTCCTACGTCAAGAATAAGGATTCCCAAGATTCAATCATATTCGGTGATGGGAACCAAGGCAAGGTGAAAGGTTTAGGCAAGATTGCAATATCCAATGAGCACTCTATCTCTAATGTATTTTTAGTTGAGTCTCTTGGATATAATTTACTATCTGTCAGTCAATTATGTAATATGGGATATAATTGTCTATTTACAAATGTAGATGTGTCTGTCTTTAGAAGAAGTGATGGTTCACTAGCATTTAAGGGTGTACTAGACGGCAAACTTTATTTAGTTGATTTTGCAAAAGAGGAGGCCGGTCTAGATGCATGCTTAATCGCTAAGACTAGCATGGGCTGGCTGTGGCATCGCCGCTTAGCACATGTAGGGATGAAGAACCTTCACAAGCTTCTAAAGGGAGAACACGTGATAGGTTTGACTAACGTGCAATTCGAAAAAGATAGACCTTGTGCAGCTTGTCAAGCAGGTAAACAAGTGGGAGGAGCGCATCACAGCAAGAATGTGATGACCACATCAAGATCCCTGGAGCTGCTACATATGGACCTCTTCGGACCCGTCGCCTATCTAAGCATAGGAGGAAGTAAGTATGGTCTAGTTATTGTTGATGACTTTTCCCGCTTCACTTGGGTGTTCTTTTTGCAGGATAAGTCTGAAACCCAAGGGACCCTCAAGCGCTTCCTCAGGAGAGCTCAAAATGAGTTTGAGCTCAAGGTGAAGAAGATAAGGAGCGACAACGGGTCCGAATTCAAGAATCTTCAAGTAGAGGAGTTTCTTGAGGAGGAAGGGATCAAGCACGAGTTCTCCGCACCCTACACACCACAGCAAAACGGTGTGGTAGAGAGGAAGAACAGGACGCTAATCGATATGGCGAGGACGATGCTTGGAGAGTTCAAGACCCCCGAGCGTTTTTGGTCGGAAGCCGTGAATACGGCTTGCCACGCCATCAACAGGGTCTACCTTCACCGCCTCCTCAAGAAGACGTCGTATGAACTTCTAACCGGTAACAAACCCAATGTATCTTACTTTCGTGTATTTGGGAGCAAATGTTACATTCTAGTGAAGAAGGGTAGAAATTCTAAGTTTTCTCCCAAAGCTGTAGAAGGGTTTTTGTTAGGTTATGATTCAAATACAAAGGCGTATAGGGTCTTCAACAAATCATCGGGTTTGGTTGAAGTCTCTAGCGACGTTGTATTTGATGAGACTAATGGCTCTCCAAGAGAGCAAGCTGTTGATTGTGATGATGTAGATGAAGAAGATGTCCCGACGGCCGCTATACGCACCATGGCAATTGGAGATGTGCGGCCACAGGAACAAAAGGAGCAAGATCAACCTTCTTCCTCAACTATGGTGCTTTCCCCAACTCAAGACGATGAACAGGTTCATCAACAGGAGGCGTGTGATCAAGGGGGAGCACAAGATGATCATGTGATGGAGGAAGAAGCGCAACCGGCACCTCCAACCCAAGTTCGAGCTATGATTCAAAGGGATCATCCCGTTGATCAAATTCTGGGTGATATTAGCAAGGGAGTAACTACTCGATCTCGATTAGTTAATTTTTGTGAGCATTACTCCTTTGTCTCTTCTATTGAGCCTTTCAGGGTAGAAGAGGCCTTGCTAGACTCGGACTGGGTGTTAGCCATGCAAGAGGAGCTCAACAACTTCAAAAGGAATGAAGTTTGGACACTGGTGCCTCGTCCTAAGCAAAATGTTGTGGGAACCAAATGGGTGTTCCGCAACAAACAAGACGAGCACGGAGTGGTGACAAGGAACAAGGCTCGACTTGTGGCAAAAGGTTATGCCCAAGTCGCAGGTTTGGACTTTGAGGAGACTTTTGCTCCTGTGGCTAGGCTAGAGTCCATTCGTATTTTGCTAGCATATGCCGCTCACCATTCTTTCAGGTTGTTCCAAATGGATGTGAAGAGCGCTTTCCTCAACGGGCCAATCAAGGAGGAGGTGTACGTAGAGCAACCCCCTGGCTTCGAGGATGAACGGTACCCCGACCACGTGTGTAAGCTCTCTAAGGCGCTCTATGGACTTAAGCAAGCCCCAAGAGCATGGTATGAATGCCTTAGAGATTTCTTAATTGCTAATGCTTTCAAGGTTGGGAAAGCCGATCCAACTCTTTTCACTAAGACTTGTGACGGTGATCTTTTTGTGTGCCAAATTTATGTCGATGACATAATATTTGGTTCTACTAATAAAAAGTCTTGTGAGGAGTTTAGCAGGGTGATGACGCAGAAATTCGAGATGTCAATGATGGGCGAGTTGAACTACTTCCTTGGGTTCCAAGTGAAGCAACTCAAGGATGGCACCTTCATCTCTCAAACGAAGTACACGCAAGACTTGCTGAAGCGGTTTGGGATGAAGGACGCCAAGCCCGCAAAGACTCCGATGGGGACCGACGGACACACTGACCTCAACAAAGGAGGTAAGTCCGTTGATCAAAAAGCATACCGATCCATGATAGGTTCTTTGCTTTATCTATGTGCTAGTAGACCGGATATTATGCTTAGCTTATGCATGTGTGCTAGATTTCAATCTGATCCTAAGGAGTGTCACTTAGTGGCAGTAAAGCGAATCCTTAGATATTTAGTCGCTACGCCTTGCTTCGGGATCTGGTATCCAAAGGGGTCTACCTTTGACTTAATTGGATATTCAGATTCCGACTATGCTGGATGTAAGGTCGATAGGAAGAGTACATCAGGGACGTGCCAATTCTTAGGAAGGTCCCTGGTGTCATGGAATTCTAAGAAACAAACCTCCGTTACCCTATCCACCGCTGAGGCCGAGTATGTTGCCGCAGGACAGTGTTGCGCGCAACTACTTTGGATGAGGCAAACCCTCAGGGACTTTGGCTACAATCTGAGCAAAGTCCCACTCCTATGTGATAATGAGAGTGCTATCCGAATGGCGGAAAATCCTGTTGAGCACAGCCGCACAAAGCACATAGACATCCGGCATCACTTTTTGAGAGACCACCAGCAAAAGGGAGATATCGAAGTGTTTCATGTTAGCACCGAGAACCAGCTAGCCGATATCTTTACCAAGCCTCTAGATGAGAAGACCTTTTGCAGGTTGCGTAGTGAGCTAAATGTCCTAGATTCGCGGAACTTGGATTGATTTATAGCATACATGTGTTTATGCCTTTGATCATGTTACTTATGCATTTTGTTGCTTAGTTATGGTGCTCAAGTTGTACAAACACTCCCTGGACCTCACAAGTCCGTTGCAAAGTGATGCACATGTTTAGGGGGAGCTGTGCTACAACTTGACCCTTTGAGACTAACCATGTACTTGAGTTTGCTTGTTTTAGTCTCAAAGGAGGTTTGAAAGGGAAAAGGTGGACTTGGACCATGCAAGACTTCCACTGCACTCTGATGAAAACAGTAACTTTTCCAAGTTCATCTTTATACTCTTATTGCCTATTTGCTCTTCGTTGAAGATTTTGGTAAGGCAATGGGGTTAATGGGCCAAGATTGATCCCGTTTTGGTGCTTGATGCCAAAGGGGGAGAAAATAAAGGCCAAAGCGATAAATGGATCAGCTACCACTTGAGAGATTTTGAAAATAGTAGAATAGAGCTTTTGGTTTGTCAAAACTCTTTTTTGTCTCTCTTGTCAAAAGTTGGCTTCTTGTGGGGAGAAGTGTTGATTATGGGAAACAGGGGGAGTTTTTGAAATTCTTGATCAAACTTCTTGGAATGACTCTCTTTATGTCTTAACATGTGTGTTTGACTTAGAGATAGAAATTTGAATTTAATTTGCAAAAACAAACCAAGTGGTGGCATAGAGTGATCCATATATGTCAAATTGAATTAAAACAATTTTGAGCTCTTATTTGATTTGATCTTGTACTTGTTCTACTTGCTTTATGTTGTGTTGGCATAAATCACCAAAAAGGGGGAGATTGAAAGGGAAATGTGCCCTTGGGCCATTTCTAAGTATTTTGGTGATTTAGTGTCCAACACAAGTGCCTAAGTGTAAAATGTGGACAAAGTACAAATCAAGAATAAAGGTATGTTTCTCAGACTTAGTACATTGTTTTATGAACTAATGTATTGTGTCTAAGTGCTGGAAACAGGAAAAATTCAATTGGAAATGTCTTGGCTCGAGCAGCCAAGACTCTGCTGAGTCTGGGAGCACCGGACTGTCCGGTGGTGCACCGGACAGTGTCCGGTGCGCCAGGCTGGTTCGAGCGAAGTGGCCGCTCTCGGGAATTTCACCGGCGACGTACGGCTATAATTCACCGGACTGTCTGGTGTGCACCGGACTGTCGGGTGAGCCAACGGACGGCCGGGCCAACGGTCGGCCGCGCGATCAGCGCGGGACACGTGGCCAAGCCAACGGCTAGAAGGGGGCACCGGACTGTCCGGTGTGCACCGGACATGTCCGGTGCGCCAACGGCTCCAAGTCTGCCAACGGTCGACTGTGCCATTTAAGGAAGGAAATCTGGCACCGGACTGTCCGGTGCGCCAGACGGCAGAAGGCAAGAATTGCCTTCCCAGATTGCTCTCAACGGCTCCTAGCTGCCTTGGGGCTATAAAAGGGACCCCTAGGCGCATGGAGGAGAATATCAAGCATTCCTACAACATTCCTAAGCACCAAGACATCGATTCCGCGCCTTTGATTCTTTGTGATAGCAATTAGAGCTCTAGTTGAGTAGTGAACTCTTTGAGTTGTGTTGTGAGCTCTCATTGCGACTTGTGTGCGTGGTGTTGCTGTGATTTCTAGTCTTGTGTGCGTTGCTAATCCCACCCTTGCTTCGTGCTTCTTTGTGAATTTCAAGTGTAAGGGCGAGAGGCTCCAAGTTGTGGAGATTCCTCGCAAACGGGATTGAGAAAAAGCAAGCAAAACACCGTGGTATTCAAGTGGGTCTTTGGACCACTTGAGAGGGGTTGATTGCAACCCTCGTCCATTGGGACGCCACAACGTGGAGTAGGCAAGCATTGGTCTTGGCCGAACCACGGGATAACCACCGTGCCATCTTTGTGATTGATCTTTGTTGGTTATTGTGTTTTGTTGAGGATTCCTCTCTAGCCACTTGGCAATTATTGTGCTAACGATTAACCAAGTTTTGTGGCTTAAGTTTTGAAGTGTTACAGGATCACCTATTCAACCCCCCCTCTAGGTGCTCTCAGGTACCCCTCGGAACATCGTGCCGCGACTTCCCGATTCATGCGGGAAGCCTCGGTCCACACCGGGCGCACGCGCAACACAGCGCCTGCGACCCCGGGTCGCCTCGGCAACGAGCACCATCACCGCAACCGTCGGGCCCACCTCGACGAGAGGGCGCGCCCATGCTACCACCTCAGGCGTGGGGGACGCTACGACAGCGGGGAGGATCGGAGTCCCTCGCCCGAACCACCCGGTCCGCAGGCTTTCAGCCGCGCCATACGACGGACGCCGTTCCCGACCCGGTTCCGAACCCCGACTACTATCACAAAGTACTCGGGGGAGACGAGACCGAAACTGTTGCTCGCGGACTATCGGCTGGCCTGCCACCTGGATGGAACAGACGACGATAACCTCATCATCCGCAACCTCCCCATGTTCCTCTCCGATACCGCTCGAGCCTGGCTAGGACACCTGCCTCCGGGGCAGATCTCCAACTGGGACGACCTGGTCCAAGCCTTCGCCGACAATTTCCAGGGCACGTACGTGCGCCCTGGAAACTCCTGGGATCTCCGAAGCTGCCGCCAGCAGCTGGGAGAGTCTCTCCGGGACTACATCTGGCGATTCTCGAAGCAGCGCACCGAGCTGCCCAACATCACCGATTCGGATGTCATCGGCGCGTTCCTCGCCGGCACCACCTGCCGCGACCTGGTGAGCAAGCTGGGTCGCAAGACCCCCACCAGGGCGAGCGAGCTGATGGACATCGCCACCAAGTTCGCCTCTGGCCAGGAGGCGGTTGAGGCCATCTTCCGGAAAGATAAGCAGCCCTAGGGCCGCCCACCGGAAGATGTCCCCGAGGCGTCAACTCAGCGCGGCGCCAAGAAGAAAGGCAAGAAGAAGTCGCAAGCGAAACGCGACGCCGCCGCCGAGTACAAGAACCCTCGGAAACCTCCCGGAGGTGCCAACCTCTTCGACAAGATGCTCAAGGAGCCGTGCCCCTATCATCTGGGGCCCGTCATGCACACCCTTGAGGAGTGCGCCATGCTTCGGCGCCACTTTCACAAGGTCGGGCCACCCGCGGAGGGTGGCAGGGCTCGCGACGACGATAAGAAGGAAGATCACCAGGCAGGAGAGTTCCCCGAGGTCCGCGACTGCTTCATGATCTACGGTGGGCAAGTGGCGAACGCCTCGGCTCGGCACCGCAAGCAAGAACGTCGGGAGGTCTGCTCGGTAAAGGTGGTGGCGCTAGTCTACCTAGACTGGTCCGACAAGCCCATCACCTTCGACCAAAACGACCACCCCGACCGCGTGTCGAGCCTGGGGAAATACCCGCTCGTCGTCGACCCCGTCGTCGGCAACATCAGACTCACCTAGGTCCTCATGGACGGAGGCAGCAGCCTCAACATCATCTACGTCGAGACCCTCGGGCTCCTGCGGATTGATCTGTCCTCGGTCCGGGCAGGCGCTGCGCCTTTCCACGGGATCATCCCCGGGAAACGCGTCCAGCCCCTCAGACAACTCGATCTACCCGTCTGCTTTGGGACGCCCTCCAACTTCCGAAGGGAGACCCTCACGTTCGAGGTGGTCGGGTTCCGAGGAACCTACCACGCAGTACTTGGGAGGCCATGCTACGCTAAGTTCATGGTCGTCCCCAACTACACCTACCTCAAGCTCAAGATGTCGGGCCCCAACGGGGTCATCACCGTCGGCCCCACGTACCGACACGCGTACGAATGCGACGCGGAGTGCGTGGAGTACGCCGAAGCCCTCGCCGAATCCGAGGCCCTCATCGCCGACCTGGAGAGCCTCTCTAAGGAGGCGCCAGACGTGAAGCGCCACGCCGGCAACTTTGAGCCAGCGGAGACGGTTAAATCCGTCCCCCTCGACCCCAGCAGCGACGCCTCCAAGCAGATCCGGATCGGCTCCGAGCTCGATCTCAAATAGGAAGCAGTGCTCATCGACTTTCTCCGCGCAAACGCCGACGTTTTCGCGTGGAGTCCCTCGGACATGCCCGGCATAACGAGGGATGTCGTCGAGCACTCGCTGGATATTCGAGCTGGAGCCCGACCCGTGAAGCAGCCTCTGCACCGATTCGACGAAGAAAAGCGCAGAGCCATAGGCGAGGAGATCCACAAGCTAATGGCGGCAGGGTTCATCAAAGAGGTATTCCATCCTGAATGGCTTGCCAACCCTGTGCTTGTGAGAAAGAAAGGAGGGAAATGGTGGATGTGTGTAGACTACACTGGTCTAAACAAAGCATGTCCGAAAGTTCCCTACCCTCTGCCTCGCATCGATCAAATCGTGGATTCCACTGCCGGGTGCGAAACCCTGTCTTTCCTCGATGCCTACTCGGGGTATCACCAGATCAGGATGAAAGAGTCCGACCAGCTCGCGACTTCTTTCATCACACCCTTCGGCATGTACTGCTATGTTACCATGCCGTTCGGTTTGAGGAATGCGGGTGCGACATACCAAAGGTGCATGAACCACATGTTCGGCGAACACATTGGCCGAACGGTCGAGGCCTACGTCGATGACATCGTAGTCAAGACGAGGAAAGCCTCCGACCTCCTTTCCGACCTTGAAGCGACATTCCGATGTCTCAAGGCGAAAGGCGTGAAGCTCAATCCCGAGAAGTGTGTCTTTGGGGTTCCCCGAGGCATGCTCCTGGGGTTCATCGTCTCCGAGCGGGGCATCGAGGCCAACCCGGAGAAGATCGCGGCCATCACCAGCATGGGGCCCATCAAGGACTTGAAAGGCGTACAGAGAGTCACGGGATGTCTTGCGGCTCTGAGCCGTTTCATCTCGCGCCTCGGCGAAAGAGGCCTGCCTCTGTACCGCCTCTTAAGGAAGGCCGAGTGCTTCACTTGGACCCCTGAGGCCGAGGAAGCCCTTGGGAACCTGAAGGCGCTCCTCACGAACGCGCCCATCTTGGTGCCCCCCGCTGCCGGAGAAGCCCTCTTGATCTACGTCGCCGCGACCACTCAGGTGGTTAGCGTCGCGATTGTGGTTGAGAGACGAGAAGAGGGGCATGCATTGCCCGTCCAAAGGCCAGTCTACTTCATCAGTGAGGTACTGTCCGAGACCAAGATCCGCTACCCACAGATTCAGAAGCTGCTGTACGCGGTGATCCTGACACGGCGGAAGTTGCGACACTACTTCGAGTCCCATCCGGTAACTGTGGTGTCATCCTTCCCCCTGGGGGAGATCATCCAGTGCCGAGAGGCCTCGAGTAGAATTGCAAAGTGGGCGGTGGAAATCATGGGCGAGATGATCTCGTTCGCCCCTCGGAAGGCCATCAAGTCCCAGGTCTTGGCGGACTTTGTGGCTGAATGGGTCGACACCCAGCTCCCAACAGCTCTGATCCAGCCGGAACTCTGGACCATGTTCTTCGATGGGTCGCTGATGAAGACAGGAGCAGGCGCAGGCCTGCTCTTCATCTCGCCCCTCGGGAAGCACCTACGCTATGTGCTACGCCTCCATTTCCCGACATCCAACAATGTGGCCGAGTACGAGGCTCTGGTCAATGGGTTGCGCATCGCCATCGAGCTAGGGGTCCGACGCATTGACGCTCGCGGTGACTCGCAGCTCGTCATCGACCAAGTCATGAAGAACTCCCACTGCCGCGACCCGAAGATGGAAGCCTACTGCGATGAGGTTCGGCGCTTGGAAGACAAGTTCTATGGGCTCGAGCTCAACCACGTCGCTCGGCGCTACAACGAGACTGCGGACGAGCTGGCTAAAATAGCCTCGGGGCGAACAACGGTTCCCCTGGACGTCTTCTCCTGAGACTTGCATCAACCCTCTGTCAAGACCGACGACACGCCCGAGCCCGAGGCACCCTCGGCTCGGCCCGAGGCACCCTCGGCCCCCGAGGGTGAGGCATTGCGCATCGAGGAGGAGCAGAGCGGGGTCACGCCTAATCGAAACTGGCAGACTCCGTACCTGCAATATCTCCACCGAGGAGAGCTACCCCTCGACCGAGCCGAAGCTCGGCGGTTGGCGCGGCGCGCCAAGTCGTTCGTCTTGCTGGGAGACGGGAAGGAGCTCTACCACCGCAGCCCCTCGGGCATCCTCCAGCGATGCATTTCCATCGCCGAAGGCCAGGAGCTCCTACAAGAGATACACTCGGGGGCTTGCGGCCATCACGCAGCACCCCGAGCCCTTGTTGGGAACGCCTTCCGACAAGGTTTCTACTGGCCGACGGCGGTGGCCGACGCCACTAGAATTGTCCGCACCTGCGAAGGGTCTCAGTTCTATGCAAGGCAGACCCACCTGCCCGCTCAGGCTCTACAGACCATACCCATCACCTGGCCGTTTGCTATCTGGGGTCTGGACCTCGTCGGCCCCTTGCAGAAGGCACCCGGGGGCTACACGCACCTGCTGGTCGCCATCAACAAATTCTCCAAGTGGATCGAGGTCCAACCCCTAAACAACATCAGGTCCGAACAGGCGGTGGCGTTCTTCACCAACATCATCCATCGCTTTGGGGTCCCGAACTCCATCATCACCGACAACGGCACCCAGTTCACCGGCAAAAAGTTCCTGGACTTCTGCGAGGATCACCACATCCGGGTGGACTGGGCCGCCGTGGCTCACCCCATGACAAATGGGCAAGTAGAGCGTGCCAACGGCATGATTCTGCAAGGACTCAAGCCTTGGATCTACAACGACCTCAACAAGTTCGGCAAGCGATGGATGAAGGAACTCCCGTCGGTGGTCTGGAGTCTGAGGACAACGCCGAGCCGAGCCACAGGCTTCACACCGTTCTTTCTAGTCTATGGGGCCGAGGCCATCTTGCCCACAGACTTAGAATACGGTTCCCCGAGGACGAGGGCCTACGCCGACCAAAGCAATCGAGCTAATCGAGAAGACTCACTGGACCAGCTGGAAGAAGCTCGGGACATGGCCTTACTACACTCGGTGCGGTACCAGCAGTCCCTGCGACGCTACCACGCCCGAGGGGTTCGGTCCCAAGACCTCCATGTGGGCGACCTGGTGCTTCGGCTGCGACAAGACGCCCGAGGGCGGCACAAGCTCACGCCTCCCTGGGAAGGGCCGTTCGTCGTTGCCAAGGTTCTGAAGCCCAGAACGTACAAGCTGGCCAACAGTCAAGGCGAGGTCTACAGCAACGCTTGGAACATCCAACAGCTACGTCGCTTCTACCCTTAAGATGCTTTAAAGTTGTTCGTATACCTCGTTCCCACGCAAAGTTTAGTCATCAAGGAAGGGTCAGCCTTGCCTCGGCAAAGCCCGACCCTCCCTCGGGGGCTAAAAGGGGGGAACCCCCTCTACATCGAAATTTTCCTCGGAAAAAGATCTTTTCTGCTAGAATGTCTTTCGTGCTTTTCGACTGCTTCGAAAGTGGATCCTGAAAACGACGGAGTACACGTAAGCAGCCAAGGCTGACCGAGTCGAGGGACTCCTACGCCTCTAGGATACGGATACCTCACTCATCACCTTCTGCGATAAGTAACTCGCGCTCGGATAGGTGATTCCGCGGACCGAACAAGTCTTCACGCTCGAAAGCTCCTCTGCCGAAATGATTTTTCGGGCCTTCTCGACTGCGTCGGTGACAGAACCCTATGGACGAGTAAGAGTGCGCGTAAGCGGCAAGGCCGACCGAGCCGAGGGATTCCTATGCCTCCGGGATACGGATACCTCACTCATCACCTTCCGTGAAACGTAACTCCCGCTCGCACAAACAATTCTGTTACCGACAAATAAGTCCAGATACTCGAAACAAGGGAAAAGAAACGCAACTTTACAACACGACGATGGTGTGTTTGGGCCTCGGCGGCCGCAGAAAACATACACACACTACAAGATAATCCGATCCTGCAGGCTCGGATCTTGACGGTTGAAGGGAGCAGCAGCACCCTCGGCATCAACTACGCCTTCGGCGAGGTCCGACCTAGCCTCGGACGGCGACGCAGTCGGAGGATCTCCACTCTGAAGGACGACATCAGCACCACGCCCGGGCCATCGTTGACAGGGTCTTCTCCAGGAATCCGGCTCGAGCAGACAGCTCGGCCGACCACCCCGAGGCCTCGGCCAGCTGTCCCCCGAGGATGTCGGCCAGGCTCGCGGCCCCGGCAACTCAACTCCGGCGTCGGTCCCGCCAGTGGACGACCCGGCCAGGCTCCGGCCGACCAAATCTTCTTTTCGAAGCCAACTTTGCCTCTGTTCGTGCTGACACCGCTACCTCTGGCTTCGGCTCATCGAAGAGCGGCCGAGGGTTTCCTTTAACCAAGCAAGAGAAGCCTCGGACGGCAAGGCCGACCGAGCCGAGGGACTCCTACGCCTCCGGGATATGGATACCTCACTCACCACCTTTGCACGAGGCGACTCACGCTTGGTGAAGCAGTTCAGATAGTCGACAAGCGAGTCTTAGTGCTCGAAATGAAGAAAAAACACGGCTCCGCGCCGAAAATACATACATGTTCAGGCCTCGACGGCCGCAATGAACAAGACACCCGCACTCAAGGTGCCATTACAAACGGAACCCCGGTTCCACCTCCGCACGTACGAACAACCCCACACGATTGGGGGGGCCTGCGGAGCAACGAAAGGCCAACGGATGGCTCGCCGTCGCCCGTTCCAGCAGCAGCGACGACGACTTCTGCTCCGGGGGGCCGAACAGCAGCAGCGATGACCTCAGGGCGGATGCTGCTGCCATAAGGCCCTCGCCCATGCCCTCACTCGAGAGGCAAGGACGGGCAGAAGGCCGTAGAGTTGGAGGTCAGTTCGTCGGCGGCACCGGCTATCTCGTCGGCGGAGAAACCTCTTCCGGCTGCTGTGGCGGAAGGCGGCGCCGGAAGCGGCTCCGAAGCCACTCGGGTCAGAGAGCCAGGCACGCGGCAGCTGCCAGCGCCACGAACGGCGAACAACCTTCCCTCCGATCACTGAGGGAAGGAGCGGGCCGCCGCCCGCGCAGGGACCGACCCCAACTCGGCGCACTCCCCTCCCCAGCACTGATGATGAACATCCTTGAAGCTGAGGGAGGGGCAGAGGCCGCAGCCTGGCTTGCTTCTCCCCACCCAGGGGCTGGTGGTCACCGTCTTAGGTGACCACCGGCGAGGGGATGCAGCCAGGCTGCCTGATGAAAATCCTTGAAGTCGAACGATGGCTGAAAGGTACCAACTTCCGCAAAGTTGCGTTCCTCCAACGACAAGGCGGAAGGATTGCAGGAGTTCCCCATCCGGGGGCTCGGAAGGTGGAAAGACGCAATGCCTAAGGGGGCGCAAAGACATGATCGCCTTTCAAGAGGATCACCCTCCTTTTAAAGGCGACTCTCCCCACTTGCGTCCTCAACCATCGTGGGCTGAGTCTTCTCCAACACGCTCCAAGGTCCTCCCCCTACGGCACGGGGGTTGGGTCCCGCGCGTCATGCAAGCTCGCCCAAGGCAGAAGAAGCCAAACCGCCGCGCGCGGTGCATGCAGCTGCCCAGCGGTTACAAGCATTCCTCCACTTTCGCCCAGACCAGCGGGTGAAAGGGCGAACAGCCATGCAGTCGGCATGCAACCGCGCCAAGTGGGTGCACCCCTCCGACTCCAACGCGCCCAGCATGGAGGCCCAGGCCCACACGTCATGCAACCGGCGCGCCGGTTGCTACGTGCGAGCAACTGCACCACCACTCGCGCCACTACCGCGCCTCCTCGACTGCGGAACCAGTACCGCGACTCGAGGCAACCCTGCATATGACCCAACAGTGCTAGCCAGGCGCGACGGTCAATACGACCAAAAATGGGCCGACAGTAATGGCGGTGGCAGGCGGGCGGAAGCAGCGGTCACGTCGTCAGCCAAGCTTACGTCCCATCCAGGGACAGCAAGGGAATCCTCTCCCACGGCGTGAAGACGGCGCGCCCGTGTTCCGTTCCTCGAACGGCTCGCGCACGCGCAACGGCTGCCCCGCGAACCACTCGCCCCGTCGCATTAACTCCGTGGCGGGACAAGCGACACCTTTGGCGGGAGAAGCGAACGACGCTTCACCTTCGCCATAATGACCGCGTCAAAAAGGTACGCCACGTCATCTCGATTTCGTATTCTTTCCTTTTTTTTCCTCTTTCACTCTCTTACAACAGGGACCGGGAAAGGGGGATACCCCGAAAGGGATCCTTCTCCACGAAGGAAACAGGCCCCGAGCCTCCCTACTGGTCAAAGGTTCGAAGGCCGGCCCCTCGGAAGGGTTCAACGGCCGCCTCAGGCCACTCGGGCTCCGTGCCCACTACTAATCAGGGGTTCGTAGGCTGGCCCTCGAAGGGTTCACAGCCGCCTCAGACGCAGAGCGAGGGATGACCCTGGGTACGTTTGATACATAACCAAGGCTCGGGCTACGCTCCCAAGGTACCCTAGGACATTTCCGAGACCAGCGGGAACGATCGTGTAACGGAATCCCATCAGAGGGAGGCATCGAGCCCTCGGACCCCGTCAAAAGGGGACCGGGTCCGGCAGATCACCCGCAGGTACTTTTGGAGCGCGCCTCCGGGCCTCTAGCCGACCCCTAACAAATGGGGCACGGGCGTCCACTCGGATTACCCGTCAGCAGCTCGCTGGAGACACCATGTTCGGCGCCCTCCAAGGGCAACATGGCGCTTCCCCCCACCCTCCTTGAGGAAAGGCGACGCAGGGGCGTATGTAAAAAAGTCGAGTTTTTCCTTGACCGTCCTCTCGCCCTGTGCAGAGGCTCGGGGGCTGCTCTCGCAAACCCGACTCCGGCCAAACCGTTGACAGCGTCAACATACCAGCCCGAGAACTTGGGACCCGACCGTGCACCCGGGCTACGGCCAGCTCGCATGAGGGAACAACCAGACCAGCCGAAGCGTTGCAAAACGCACTAAGACCTCGAAGGAGTCAAACCACTCCTCCGAGGCCTCGGGGGCTACACCCGGCGGGTGCGCTCGCGCGCACCCAGTGGAACAAAACGCAACCAAGAAAGGCTGGTCCCCTTGCAAAAAAGTGCGACAAAAGCCTCCAAGCGAGTATTAACACTCCCTTCGAGGCTCGGGGGCTACTGTCGGGGACCATAATTAGGGGTACCCTCATTACTCCTAAATCTCAGCTGGTAACCCCCATCAGCACAAAGCTGCAAAGGCCTGATGGGTGCGACTAAGTCAAGGATCGGTCCATTCGAGGGACGCGATCACACCTCGCCCGAGCCCAGCCTCGGGCAAGGGCAGCCGAACCCGGAGGATCTACGTCTCGCCCGAGGACCCCCTCCAGCAACGGACACACCTTCGGCTCGCCCGAGGCCCAATCTTCACCAAGAAGCAACCTTGGCCAAATCGCCACGCCAACCGACCAAATCGCAGGGGCATTTAATGCAAAGGTGGCCTGACACCTTTATCCTGACGCGCGCTCTCCAGTTGACAGAGCCAAAGTGACCGTAGTCACTTCGCCGCTCCACTGACCGGCCTGACAAGAGGACAGCGCCGCCTGCGCCGCTCCGACTGCTGTGCCACTCGACAGAGTGAGGCTGACAGCAGCCAAGTCCGGCCTCAGGCGCCATAGGAAACTCCGCTTCGCCCGACCCCAGGGCTCGGACTCGGGCTCAGCCCCGGAAGACGACGAACTCCGATTTGCCCGACCCCAGGGCTCGGACTCGGGCTCAGCCCCGGAAGACGACGAACTCCGCTTCGCCCGACCCCAGGGCTCGGACTCGGGCTCAGTCCCGGAAGACGACGAACTCCGCTTCGCCCGACCCCAGGGCTCGGACTCGGGCTCAGCCCCGGAAGACGACGAACTCCGCTTCGCTCGACCCCAGGGCTCGGACTCGGGCTCAGCCCCGGAAGACGACGAACCCCGCTTCGCCCAACCCCAGGGCTCGGACTCAGCCCTGGCCTCAGCCGACGGTCTCCGCCTCGCCCGACCCAGGGGCTCGGACTCGACCTCGGCCTCGGAAGACAGACTCATCCTCGACCTCGGAGGAGCCTCCTGAAAGGGAAATGTGCCCTTGGGCCATTTCTAAGTATTTTGGTGATTGAGTGCCAACACAAGTGCTTAAAAGTGAATTTATGCCCATGGATGAACAAAGTGCAAATCATGAGTAAAGGTATGTTTCTAAGCATTAGTACATTGGTTTTGTGTACTAACATACTTGTCTAAGTGTTAGAAACAGAAAGAAGAAGAAAAGAAAAGAGGTGCAAAAAGCTTGGCTGTGTACAGCCAAGACTCAGCTCTGTCTGACACACTGGACTGTCCGGTGGTGCACCGGACAGTGTCCGGTGCGCCAGGCTGACTCAGCGTGAAGTGGCCGCTCTCGGGAATTCGCCGACGGCGTACGGCTAAAATTCACCGGACTGTCCGGTGAGCCAACGGTCGGCAGCGGAATCTGCGCGCGACACGTGGCCAGGCCAACGGTCGGAAGGGGGCACCGGACTGTCCGGTGTGCACCGGACATGTCCGGTGCGCCAACGGCTCCCAGATCTGCAACGGTCGGCTGCGCCATTTTAGGAAGGAGATCGGGCACCGGACAGTGTCCGGTGTGCACCGGACTGTCCGGTGCACCCGACGACAGAAGGCAAGATTGGCCTTCCAGATTTGCTCTCAACGGCTCCTAGCTGCCTTGGGGCTATAAAAGGGACCCCTAGGCGCATGGAGGAGATACACAAGCAACCTTAGAGCATTCTTGATCATCCACACTCAGTCTTTGCGCATTCGTTTGTCATTCTCAGTGATTCGAGCTCCGTTCTAGTGAGAACTTTAAGATAGTCTTTTGAGCTCGATTCTTGGCCGTGTGTGTGCGCATTTTGCTGTGGATTTGTGTGTGTTGCTTCCCTCCCTTACTCCGTACTTCTTTGTGAAATTCAAGTGTAAGGGCGAGAGACTCCAAGTTGTGGAGATTCCTCGCAAACGGGAAAAGATCAAAGTAAAAAGAACATCGTGGTATTCAAGTTGATCATTGGATCACTTGAGAGGAGTTGAGTGCAACTCTCGTCCGTTGGGACGCCACAACGTGGAGTAGGCAAGTTTTGTACTTGGCCGAACCACGGGATAAACACCGTGCCATCTCTGTGGTTGATTTCTTGAGGTTATTGTGTTTGGACTCATCTCTAGCCACTTGGCAACTATTGTGCTAACACTTAACAAGTTTTTGTGGCTTTAAGTTTTTAAGTTTCACAGGATCACCTATTCACCCCCCCTCTAGGTGCTCTCAATTGGTATCGGAGCCGTTCTCTTCAAGAAGGGACTAATCGCCCGAAGAGATGGATCCTAAGGGAAAGGGGATGGTGGTCGACAACAACGAGAAGGAGTCTATCTTCAACGAGCCGAAGAATGACAAGTCTACCGACTTGGGCTCAAGCCACAAGCGCAAAGATGGGAAGAAGAAGAAGACAAGGCGCATCAAGGAGATCGTCTACTACGACAGCGATGAATCCTCTTCTTCCCAAAAGGACGACGACAACGACTACAGGAAGACGGTCAATTCGAACTTTTCATTTGATTATTCTCGTATTCCACATAGTTCGAATTCGCATTTGCTTTCCATTCCTCTTGGCAAACCTCCACACTTTGATGGGGAGGACTACGGATTTTGGAGTCACAAGATGCGTAGTCATTTATTCTCTCTCCATCCAAGCATATGGGAGATTGTAGAGAATGGAATGAAATTTGATAGCTCGGATAGCCCTATGTTTATTAATGAACAGATTCATAAAAATGCACAAGCTACTACTGTGTTGCTAGCCTCTTTGTGCAGGGACGAGTACAATAAGGTGAGCGGCTTGGACAATGCCAAGCAGATATGGGACACCCTCAAGATTTCTCACGAGGGGAACGACATCACCATGCTCACTAAAATGGAGTTGGTGGAGGGCGAGCTTGGAAGGTTTGCGATGATAAGGGGCGAGGAGCCAACCCAAACATACAACCGGCTCAAGACCCTTATCAACAAAATAAGGAGCTATGGAAGCACGCGATGGACGGACCATGACATCGTCCGACTATTACTAAGGTCCTTTACCATTCTTGATCCTCATTTGGTGAATAATATTCGTGAGAATCCCAGGTACATCAAATTGTCGCCCGAAGAAGTCCTAGGAAAATTCGTCAGCGGGCGAATGATGATTACGTGGACGACGCCTTGAATGGACCGATCAACGAGCCGCAACCTCTTGCTCTCAAAGCAACAAGAAGCAAGGAGGCGCTACCTAGCAAGGTGGCACAAATTGAGGCGGCCGGACTTAATGATGAAGAGATGGCTCTCATCATCAAACGCTTCAAGACGGTGCTAAAGGGTCACAAGGGGCAGCCAAGCAAGACCAAGACAAAGGGGAAGCGCTCATGCTTCAAATGCGGTAAGATTGGTCATTTTATTGCTAACTGTCTCGATAATGAAAGTGACCAGGAACACGGGAGCAAGAGGGAAAAGAAGAAAAATTACAAGAAGGCCAAGGGCGAGGCACATCTAGGAAAGGAGTGGGACTCGGATTGCTCCTCCTCCGACTCTGACAATGAAGGACTCGCCGCCACCGCCTTCAACAAGTCATCCCTCTTCCCAAACGAGCGTCACACATGCCTCATGGCAAAGGAGAAGAAGGTATGTACTCGAAACGGTACTACTTATGATTCCTCTAGTGATGATGAATCTAGCGATGAGGAAATAGATTACTCTAGCTTGTTCAAGGGATTGGATAGAAATAAAATTGATAAAATCAATGAATTGATTGATGCATTGAATGAGAAGGATAAACTCTTAGAGAAACAAGAGGATTTATTGTATGAAGAGCATGATAAATTTGTAGAAGCTCAAAGATATCATGCTCTAGAAGTTAAAAGAAATGAAATGCTTTCTTGTGAATTATCTTCTTGCCATGAGACAATTTCTAAATTAAGGAGCATTAATGATGATTTGAATGCTAAGTTAGAGATTGCTAGTAAATCTACCTCTTGTGTAGAAAATGTTATAACGTGCACTAGGTGTAAAGATATTAACCTTGATGCTTATAGTGAACACCTAGCTTGCATTTCTAAATTAAATGAAGAGGTAGCTAGTCTTAATGCCCAACTTAAGACTAGCAAAAGTGATTTTGAGAAACTAAAATTTGCTAGGGATGCCTATACGGTTGGTAGACACCCCTCAATTAAGGATGGACTTGGCTTCAAGAGAGAAGCCAAGAACTTAACAAGCCATAAGGCTCCCATTCCCGCCAAGGAGAAAGGGAAGGCCCCTATGGCTAGTAGTGTGCAAAAGAACCATGCGTTTATATACCATGACAGGAGACAATCTAGAAATGCTTATAGGAATTATAATGCATATGATGCTATTAATTCTCATGCCATGTTTGCTTCTAGTTCTTCTTATGTGCATGATAGAAATGTTGGTAGGAGAAATGTTATTCATAATATTCCTAGGAGAAATGGTGTTAATGTTCCTAGGAAAGCTAATGAACCTTCTACAATATATCATGCTTTAAATGCTTCATTTGCTATTTGTAGAAAAGATAGGAAGATAGTTGCTAGAAAATTAGGGGCAAGATGCAAGGGAGACAAAACTTGCATTTGGGTCCCTAAGGATATTTGTGCTAACCTTGTAGGACCCAACATGAGTTGGGTACCTAAGACCCAAGCCTAAATTTGCCTTGCAGGTTTATGCATCCGGGGGTTCAAGCTGGATTATCGACAGCGGATGCACAAACCATATGACGGGGGAGAAGAAGATGTTCACCTCCTACGTCAAGAATAAGGATTCACAAGATTCAATTATATTCGGTGATGGGAATCAAGGCAAGGTAAAAGGGTTAGGTAAAATTGCAATTTCTAATGAGCACTCTATCTCTAATGTGTTTTTAGTAGAGTCTCTTGGATATAATTTGCTATCGGTTAGTCAATTATGCAATATGGGATATAACTGTCTATTTACAAATATAGATGTGTCTGTCTTTAGAAGAAGTGATGGTTCACTAGCTTTTAAGGGTGTATTAGACGACAAACTTTATTTAGTTGATTTTGCAAAAGAAGAGGCCGGTCTAGATGCATGCTTAATAGCTAAGACTAGCATGGGCTGGCTGTGGCATCGCCGCTTAGCACATGTGGGGATGAAGAACCTTCACAAGCTTCTAAAGGGAGAACACGTGATAGGTTTGACTAACGTACAATTCGAAAAAGATAGACCTTGTGCAGCTTGTCAAGCAGGTAAACAAGTGGGAGGAGCACATCACAGCAAGAATGTGATGACCACCTCAAGACCTCTGGAGCTGCTGCATATGGACCTCTTCGGACCCGTCGCCTATCTGAGTATAGGAGGAAGTAAGTATGGTCTAGTTATTGTTGATGACTTTTCCCGCTTCACTTGGGTGTTCTTTTTGCAGGATAAGTCTGAAACCCAAGGGACCCTCAAGCGCTTCCTCAGGAGAGCTCAAAATGAGTTTGAGCTCAAAGTAAAGAAGATAAGGAGCGACAACGGGTCCGAGTTCAAGAACCTTCAAGTGGAGGAGTTCCTTGAGGAGGAAGGGATCAAGCACGAGTTCTCCGCTCCCTACACACCACAGCAAAATGGTGTGGTAGAGAGGAAGAACAGGACGCTAATCGATATGGCGAGGACGATGCTTGGAGAATTCAAGACCCCCGAGCGGTTTTGGTCGGAAGCCGTGAACACGGCTTGCCACGCCATCAACAGGGTCTACCTTCATCGCCTCCTCAAGAAGACTTCGTATGAGCTACTAACCGGTAACAAACCCAATGTATCCTACTTTCGTGTATTTGGGAGCAAGTGCTACATTCTAGTGAAAAAGGGTAGAAATTCTAAGTTTGCTCCCAAAGCTGTAGAAGGGTTTTTGTTAGGTTATGACTCAAATACAAAGGCGTATAGAGTCTTCAATAAATCATCGGGTTTGGTTGAAGTCTCTAGCGACGTTGTATTTGATGAGACTAATGGCTCTCCAAGAGAGCAAGTTGTTGATTGTGATGATATAGATGAAGAAGATGTTCCGACGGCCGCTATACGAACCATGGCGATTGGAGAAGTTCGGCCACAGGAACAAGATGAACGAGATCAACCTTCTTCCTCAACTATGGTGCATTCCCCAACTCAAGACGATGAACACGTTCATCAACAGGAGGCATGTGATCAAGGGGGAGCACAAGATGATCATGTGATGGAGGAAGAAGCGCAACCGGCACCTCCAACCCAAGTTCGAGCGATGATTCAAAGGGATCATCCCGTCGACCAAATTCTGGGTGACATTAGCAAGGGAGTAACTACTCGGTCTCGATTAGTTAATTTTTGTGAACATTACTCCTTTGTCTCTTCTATTGAGCCTTTCAGGGTAGAGGAGGCCTTGCTAGATCCGGATTGGGTATTGGCCATGCAGGAGGAACTTAACAACTTCAAGTGCAATGAAGTTTGGACACTGGTGCCTCGTCCCAAGCAAAATATTGTGGGAACCAAGTGGGTGTTCCGCAACAAACAGGACGAGCACGGGGTGGTGACGAGGAACAAGGCTCGACTTGTGGCAAAAGGTTATGCCCAAGTCGCAGGTTTGGACTTTGAGGAGACTTTTGCTCCTGTGGCTAGGCTAGAATCGATTCGTATCTTGCTAGCATATGCCGCTCACCATTCTTTCAGGTTGTTCCAAATGGATGTGAAGAGCGCTTTCCTCAACGGGCCAATAAAGGAGGAGGTGTACGTGGAGCAACCCCCTGGCTTCGAGGATGAACGGTATCCCGACCACGTGTGTAAGCTCTCTAAGGCGCTCTATGGACTTAAGCAAGCCCCAAGAGCATGGTATGAATGCCTTAGAGATTTCTTAATTGCTAATGCTTTCAAGGTTGGGAAAGCCGATCCAACTCTTTTCACTAAGACATGTGATGGTGATTTGTTTGTGTGCCAAATTTATGTCGATGACATAATATTTGGTTCTACTAATAAAAAGTCTTGTGAAGAGTTTAGCAGGGTGATGACGCAGAAATTCGAGATGTCAATGATGGGCGAGTTGAACTACTTCCTTGGGTTCCAAGTGAAGCAACTCAAGGACGACACCTTCATCTCTCAAACGAAGTACACGCAAGACCTGCTGAAGCGGTTTGGGATGAAGGACGCCAAGCCCGCAAAGACTCCGATGGGGACCGACGGACACACTGATCTCAACAAAGGAGGTAAGTCCGTTGATCAAAAGGCATACCGGTCAATGATAGGGTCATTACTTTACTTATGTGCTAGTAGACCGGATATTATGCTTAGCGTATGCATGTGTGCTAGATTTCAATCCGATCCTAAGGAGTATCACTTAGTGGCAGTGAAGCGAATCCTTAGATATTTAGTTGCTACGCCTTGCTTCGGGCTCTGGTATCCAAAGGGGTCTACCTTTGACTTGATTGGATATTCAGACTCCGATTATGCTGGATGTAAGGTCGATAGGAAGAGTACATCAGGGACGTGCCAATTCTTAGGAAGGTCCCTGGTGTCATGGAACTCTAAGAAACAAACTTCCGTTGCCCTATCCACCGCTGAGGCCGAGTATGTTGCCGCAGGACAGTGTTGCGCGCAACTACTTTGGATGAGGCAAACCCTCAGGGACTTTGGCTACAATCTGAGCAAAGTCCCACTCCTATGTGATAATGAGAGTGCTATCCGCATGGCGGAAAATCCTGTTGAGCACAGCCGCACAAAGCACATAGACATCCGGCATCACTTTCTGAGAGACCACCAGCAAAAGGGAGATATCAAAGTGTTTCATGTTAGCACCGAGAACCAGCTAGCCGATATCTTTACCAAGCCTCTAGATGAGAAGACCTTTTGCAGGCTGCGTAGTGAGCTAAATGTCTTAGATTCGCGGAACTTGGATTGAATTGTAGCATACATGTGTTTATGCCTTTGATCATGTTCATTCTGCATTTTGTTGCTTACTGTGGTGCTCAAGTTGTACAAACACTCCCTGGACCTCACAAGTCTGTTGCAAAGTGATGCACATATTTAGGGGGAGATGTGTTACAACTTGACCCTTTGAGACTAACCATGTGGTTGAGTTTGCTTGTTTTAGTCTCAAAGGAGAATTGAAAGGGAAAAGGTGGACTTGGACCATGAAAGACTTCCACTGCACTCCGATGAGAGGGTAACTTATTTCAAGTCCATCTCATGAACTCTTATTGCCATTTGCTCTTAATTGAAGATTTTGGTGAGGCAATGGGGTTATTGGGCCAAGATTGATCCCGTTTTGGTGTTTGATGCCAAAGGGGGAGAAAATAAAGGCCAAAGCAATAAATGGATCAGCTACCACTTGAGAGATTTGAAAATAGTAGAGTAGAGCTTTTGGTTTGTCAAAACTCTTTTATTGTCTCTTTTGTCAAAAGTTGGCTTCTTGTGGGGGAGAAGTAGTGATTATGGGAAAAAGGGGGAGTTTTTGAAATCTTTGATCAATCTCTTTTGGAATGACTCTCTTTATGCTTCAACATGTGTGTTTGACTTAGAGATAGAGATTTGAGTTTGATTTGCAAAAACAAACCAAGTGGTGGCAAAGGATGATCCATATATGCCAAAAATGAATCAAAATAAATTTGAGTTTTATTTGAAGTGATATTGCACTTGTTCTAGTTGCTTTATGTTGTGTTGGCATAAATCACCAAAAAGGGGGAGATTGAAAGGGAAATGTGCCCTTGGGCCATTTCTAAGTATTTTGGTGATTGAGTGCCAACACAAGTGCTTAAAAGTGAATTTATGCCCATGGATGAACAAAGTGCAAATCATGAGTAAAGGTATGTTTCTAAGCCTTAGTACATTGGTTTTGTGTACTAACATACTTGTCTAAGTGTTAGAAACAGAAAGAAGAAGAAAAGAAAAGAGGTGCAAAAAGCTTGGCTGTGTACAGCCAAGACTCAGCTCTGTCTGACACACCGGACTGTCCGGTGGTGCACCGGACAGTGTCCGGTGCGCCAGGCTGACTCGGCGTGAAGTGGCCGCTCTCGGGAATTCGCCGACGGCGTACGGCTAAAATTCACCGGACTGTCCGGTGTGCACCGGACTGTCCGGTGAGCCAACGGTCGGCCGAGCCAACGGTCGGCAGCGGAATCTGCGCGCGACACGTGGCCAGGCCAACGGTCGGAAGGGGGCACCGGACTGTCCGGTGTGCACCGGACATGTCCGGTGCGCCAACGGCTCCCAGATCTGCAACGGTCGGCTGCGCCATTTTAGGAAGGAGATCGGGCACCGGACAGTGTCCGGTGTGCACCGGACTGTCCGGTGCACCCGACGACAGAAGGCAAGATTGGCCTTCCAGATTTGCTCTCAACGACTCCTAGCTGCCTTGGGGCTATAAAAGGGACCCCTAGGCGCATGGAGGAGATACACAAGCAACCTTAGAGCATTCTTGATCATCCACACTCAGTCTTTGCGCATTCGTTTGTCATTCTCAGTGATTCGAGCTCCGTTCTAGTGAGAACTTTAAGATAGTCTTTTGAGCTCGATTCTTGGCCGTGTGTGTGCGCATTTTGCTGTGGATTTGTGTGTGTTGCTTCCCTCCCTTACTCCGTACTTCTTTGTGAAATTCAAGTGTAAGGGCGAGAGACTCCAAGTTGTGGAGATTCCTCGCAAACGGGAAAAGATCAAAGTAAAAAGAACACCGTGGTATTCAAGTTGATCATTGGATCACTTGAGAGGAGTTGAGTGCAACTCTCGTCCGTTGGGACGCCACAACGTGGAGTAGGCAAGTTTTGTACTTGGCCGAACCACGGGATAAACACCGTGCCATCTCTGTGGTTGATTTCTTGAGGTTATTGTGTTTTGGACTCATCTCTAGCCACTTGGCAACTATTGTGCTAACACTTAACAAGTTTTTGTGGCTTTAATTTTTTAAGTTTCACAGGATCACCTATTCACCCCCCCTCTAGGTGCTCTCACCTCCACCTCGCCCAACCTAGGGCTCGGACCGACCACGTCACAGGAGGCGCCATCATTACCCTACCCCAAGCTGACTCAGGCTACGGGGAACAAGACCGGCGTCCCATCTGGCTCGCTCCGCCAAACAAGTAATGATGGCGCCCCGCACGCTCTATGACGACGACGACTCTCAACCCCCTTACGGAAGCAAGAGGACGTCAGCAAGGACCCGACAGCCCCGACAGCTGTCCTTCCGCCAGGCTCCAACGCTCCTCCGACGGCCACGACACCACACGAACCGGGTGCCAAAACCTCTCCGGCTGCCACGATGGCATGTACTTAGGGCACTAGCTCTCCTCCGCTAGACACGTTAGCACACTGCTACACCCCCCATTGTACACCTGGATCCTTTCCTTACGCCTATAAAAGGAAGATCCAGGGCCCTCTTACAGAAGGTTGGCCGCGCGAGGAAGGACGGGACGGCGCTCGCGTAAGGCCGCTCGCTCCCTCCCGCGTGGACGCTTGTAACCCCCTACTGCAAGCGCACCCGACCTGGGCGCGGGACAAACACGAAGGCCGCGGGATTTCATCTCTCACGCATGTCTCCCTCTGGCTTCTTCCCCCCTTCGCGCTTCGTCTCGCGCCGACCCATCTGGGCTGGGGCACGCGGCGACAATTTACTCGTTGGTCCAGGGACCCCCCGGGTTCGAAACGCCGACAAGTGAAACTTGACATGAAGTCATGAATTGGTCCTAGTTGTTTGAGACAACAAAGTTAGAAGATTAAACAAATGTATGTATATAGGTGTTTCGCAAATGGACACATCTCTCGTTACGTTTCGTAACATTCAGCTATAACTTCACAGTTTAAGCTATATTTCTTTACCTTTGTTTATTTTTTGCTTCATAAGTGTAACAAGTGTTCATCTAACTGCTACAAACTTACTTCATGTAAAGATCCTTTTTAAAATTATTTACTAATCTCTATGGTTTAAATGTCTTTCCAAGCAAAAATAAATAAATAAATACCAAATGTGGTAAAAATAGTGAAACTTGGCATGGAGTCATGATTTGGTCCTAGTTATTTGAGATAAAAAAATTAGAGAATTACACAAAAGTATGGATATAGGTGCTTCACAGATGGACACATCTCTCACTACGTTTCGTAGCATTCAACTAAAACTTCACAGTTTAAGCTATATTTATAACTTTTGTTTATTTTTTCCTCGAATGTGTACCAAGTGTCCATCTAACTATTACAAACTTCTTGTAAAAAATGTCGTTTTTTGGATTATTTACTAATTTCTATGGTCCAAATGCCTTTTCAAACCAAAAAAATAGAAAAATAGAAAATGTGGTAAAAACAGTAGAACTTGACACAGAGTCATAATTTGGTCCTAGTTGGGTGAAATAAAAAGCAAATGGTTATACAAAAGTATAATGCAAAAAATCTGCTTTTTTACACGTTGTAACTCATAAAAAACTGAAAAAGGTGTCAAAGATACGGTGACAAGATTTGAACCTGACACACCTCCCTCATGGAATCCCAGACGGGTACGCACCACTGCAGTAGAGAGATTTGACATTATGAAACACGACGGATGCGGTTTCGACGAAATAGAGGCTCAGTCGAGGGTTTCTCCATTATAGAAAAGCTGGGCATAACCAACACTCTAAAATAAACATGACAACTCTATTAACAAGTAACGACGATCTCAAACTCACGCCGTCATATTTTCGTTGTGGTCTCCTCTGCCTCGTGCTCTTCGCCATCCTCTGTGGTCTCCTCGACCGCGGCAGCGGCGACGGCGACTGGGACTCCTCTTCCTCCGTGACTTCCGCTTCCGCGTCTGCCAAGGACGACCGTCATCGCCATGCGTCCTCGGCGCCCGCAGCGGAGCCCGTCACGGTGGCGGCGACTACTACGAGCTCGGGGGACTGGGATGTGTGGCTACCATGGCGTATGTGGTCACTCTCTTCGAGCTTCACCAGAGTGCTCAGGATCCCAAATCCCCAATCCGGGTCATTGAACATCTCTAATGCTCCGTTTGGATGTTGGAATTGGAGATGGTGGAATTGAATTGGATCCAATACCAAATCAGCCTGGCTTTGGAAATCGGATCCAATACCAAATCCAGTTCAATTCCGAGCAAATCAGAGGGTGGAGGGTCGGAATTGGAGAGTGGAGGCGTGTGTAGAGTTGAATACCGGCTGGAATTTGGTGGATTTCCAATTCCAAATACTGTGACCATCCAAACACCAGAATTCGGGTTTGTCAATTCCAATTCTGAATTCCGAGTCTAAATTCCAACATCCAAACGCACTGTAAGAATTCCGTGTATGACGCCAAAGAAGTGCATCAAAGACGATACGCTTGCGCCTATCCACAGGGCCTGAACAGATTGGAGCAATGATGGCGAAGAACATACCCAGATCAACACGACCAGAACCAGGAGCATAAGGACAGAGAGAATTCTTTCGTTGATTGCCTTGATGGCACCCTGAAAGGTGTCTGGCTTGAGAAAAGAGAGGAGCCTGCGGAGAATAACCTCAAGAGCTGCTTTGCGTATTGACTTCTCAGGGATGCCAGTGCCTGAGTAAGATACGGGGACATCAGTCTCATTCATCTCTTTTCTAAGAAGCTCCACATCGCAGTGGCCTAGCTTCGTCATCCTCTCGAAGGCCCTTATATCTAGAGCATTGGCCAAATCCTGCCGCAAGGTAGTCTTCCTGCCAACCCTCTTGAACTTGGATGCCTCCACAATAACATAAGTCTGCTCCCCTTGACCATCATTTTTTCCTTTGGAAGGCTTTGGCTTTTTCTTTTGCAATGTCTTCAAATGTGAGATAGCATCATACACTTTCACCCTCTGTGTCATCTTAAACGCCTCCTTGAGTGCCTTCTTAGCCTCCTCAGATTCACCCTGCCCAAGCAAAGCCACCGCCTTGTTTAGCTGTGCACGCCAATGGTTTGGTTGGATGCTCAGCACACGAGTATACATCTCTGCAGCCCGTACGAAGCGGCCAACATCCATGTTCAATCCACCAAGATTATACAAGGCATCAACATGGCCAGGTTTGAGATCAATTGCTGTCTGAAACTCCTGGATAGCACGGTCATCCTCCCCTACTGCATGCAGGGCCGACCCAAGGTCACAGTGCGCATCAGCATAGTCTTCCTTCAGGAAGATGGCCTACTCCAGTGCCTTCTCAGCAGCTCGGTACTCCCCAACGCCAAAGAGAGCGCTCCCCAGGAGCTTGAGTGCCCTGGCATGAGATGGGCACAATATGGCGGCTTCTCGGTACTCCTTGACGAAGGTGAGGTAGTCGCGGCTCGTCTCGTCCCACAGGGCGCTGGTGGATGCCGAATCCGCCGCGCCGGAGATCTCCCTGGACCACCCGGCCTCGGAGAAGGAGTCGAAGTTGCTGTTGCCGGCGCCGCCGCTCCCGTCGATGGAGCCCTTCCGCACCTGCTTTGAGCGGAGGCGCTTGACGAGTATCTCCAGGTCGTCGAGGAGCCCCCAGGAGGAGTCGAAGGCGATGCCGTGGTTGGGCGAGTCCGCCCACGCCGTAATGGCAAATTTCTCCTCCCTGTCGGGGCTGCTCCGCACCTACAACGACGGCGCCATGCGTAATGGCAAATTTCTCCTCCCGCCCTCCGCCTCCGCCGCGTCGCTGCTCGATGACCACGTCATGCGACGGGGAAGTACAAGGACATGGTCTACCTGCTCTCTGGTGCGAGGGTGCGGCTCTGGTGCGAGAGAGCGAGAGAGAAGGGAGATATCTGCGAGGAGGGAAGGGAAAACTCGATGGCGATGGAGAACTTCAACGACAGTAATCGTGGTTCGAACCGTTTAATGGAGTCGTCATGTTCATTTTAGAGCGTTAGTTATGCTCAGTTTTTTTATAATGAAGAAACCCTCACCTAAGTCTCTAATTCGTCGAAGCCGGCACCGGTGGACTTTCATAATGGCAAATTTCTCACTGCGGTAGGAGAAGCACAACACTATGGCGATGAAGCGAGTTTTATTTGCCAACAGTAGGCTTTTGTAGAAATGGATCACACTCTGCACCTTCCCGATTCGCAGACAAGTATTCAGCTTCTATGGATACAATTGCAGCAAGCACATTCAAGCAGCTATGCAGATACAATTGCGAAAACAAGTATTCGTCAGCAAATGCACAAGTATTCAGCAAGCACATTCACATCCTGCATCTTCCCGTTCCCTGATGCGGAGTCACAGCAATGGCATGGACAGTAGACAGTTGATGCGACGGCTACGCTGCTGGTGGATGAAGGGCGCTGAGGGATGGCGAGCTACGATGGGGGTGGGAGTGGGGGCAGGTGGCAGGGAGCGTGCTGGCTGGAAGAGAGCGAGCTCGGTGATGGCCATGTGCGCCGTAGCGTCGGAGAACCACCAGACACCGGGGGGGGGGGGGGGGGGGGGGGGTGAGAGCTGTGCAGGCGGCGGGGCACGCTCTAGCTGGGGAACGACGAGCTCGGCAAAGGCGATGAACGCCGAAGATTTACAATGGAGAACCACCACTCCACCAGCCGACGCGCGTACAGTTGCGTCGGGCAGAGGTACAGGCGTACAGCCGTCGGATGTCACAATGCTGATGTCGAGCTTAGCTGATTCAATTTGGGTGGAGAAGGGAAGGAGAAAGAGAACACAGGTCCCACATGTAATAGCTTGAGGTCCACATGTACGACGGACGGAAAGTTACCGTGATGCCAATTCTGAGTTGAAGTGGATGTAGGAGGAAACTGAGCAATCAATTTGGGCAGCGGAGCAAAGTGACCAGACTCAGGGTGCGCTTGTAAAAAACCCAAAAATAAAACACTGTGAATACCCCTATTCTCCATTTCTCCTTCCGCCGCCGCACTTGTCCCCTGACCCTAGGTCAAAGTATCGCCGACTTCGCCAGCCGGATCATGTCGACCAGCGCCAACCCGAAACTGAAGCGGCGGCGGGGGGGCTTGCGGAAGCAGGGTCCTGGGTACCCCACGGTGGCCACCACGGGGGCAATGTTTGCCCATGAGGTGGGCGCCGAAGGGCCACGGAGGGACACGAGGCAAGGACCCGCGTTGCCTAGGGTGGTTGCCACCTCGACCAGGGGAGGAGGTGCCATTGAGCAGGGCGCTGACGGAATGGAAGGTTCGGCGTCGAAAACTGATAGGAGCGTTCACGAGGCAGTTGGCGTCGATGGCACGTACCTCACCGAGACACGGTAATGTCTTGCTTACTTGCGTCACGAATTACGGAATTAGGTTAGGGGATATACACTGAAATACCAACGTGATTGCTGGAACTTGCAACAGAGGATTAGTGTTGCTGTGATTCCATGGTTATCGCTAAAACATAGGTTAGTAAGATCTTATTTCGGGTACCTAAAAGGCCTTGTATGACGGCGATTAGACCTGCTTTGCTAAAATAAAAGTTTTATACCTATGTGCTTTGGTGCAGAACGTTTCTAAAAAAGATGACATATTCAGCACATGACTACATGAGTATTGCAGAAATGTGTATCTTGTGTTGGATTGACCATATAATAAGGGATCAAGTCTGAAATGATGATATACGTGATAGGGTAGGAGTAGCACCAATTGAAGAAAAGCACACCGTTGAGATGATTTGACATGTGCTACGGAGATCTCACCGGTAGGAATAGCACCAATTGAAGAAAAGCACACCGTTGAGATGGTTTGACATATGCTACGGAGATCTCACCGGTGCGTAGTGGGATTCTTAGGCACGATAGTAATGGGAAGAAAGGTAGGAGAAGGTCGAAGTTGATATAAAAGAGGCAGCAAAAGGAGACTTGAAAGGATGAGACATATTCAAAGGTTTAATCTTAAACATGAGTGTATGAAAAACTGCAATCCACGTTTGAACCTTGACTCGTGGCTTCTGTTGGGTTTCAACTCAAGCCTACTGCTTACCCCAACTTGCTTAGGACTAAAAGTTGTTGTTGTTGTTGTTGTTATTTTTCCCTAATTGTCTATTCCTTTGTTCCAGAATTGAGAATTTTCACTGTGTTGCAATAAACTGTATTGTTTGTAAGATGTCTAGTTCAACATCACATTTTTAGTAACTTCTTCAGCTTTAAGAGTTATTTGTAATTCAGTATAATGTGGAACTGGGAGTTTATTTTGGATTTGATTTGCAATTTATCACATTACTGGCTGCATTGTTACTGTGCAAGTGTGCATTTTAACTATTAGGAGTTAGGACCCATCATCCTGTAGCTTTAATAGTCAGCTGTTATGCATGTCACAGGTTTGATCAATGTGCCATTTCTCCACTGTCACTGAAAGCCATCAAAGATGCTGGATATGAGAGGATGACTCGGGTGCAGGAGGCTACTCTGCCAATAATTCTTCAAGGTCAGGAACTCAGGATACATGCCTAAACACTACAGCTAAATCCCTGATATCAATATCTTGGGACCTTTAAACTAACATTTGAGTTTTTTTTTCTGCAGGAAAGGATGTTCTTGCAAAAGCGAAGACAGGAACAGGGAAAACAGTTGCCTTTTTGGTACTCCTTGCCTAAAGCCCAACTGATCAATTTGACTGTCGTAGCAGTTTTCTCAGCGATATAACTACTGGATTAACCCATGTGACTGAGTTCTAATTTCTTTTAGCTTCCAGCCATCGAAGTTCTCTCTGCATTACCTCGTTCAACTTCTATAAATTTGCTGGTGATGTGCCCTACCAGGGAGCTTGCAAACCAATTGGCTGCTGAGGCCAGGAAGCTTCTCAAGTATCATCGCTCACTGGGTGTGCAGGTTGTAATAGGTGGCACACGGTTACCTCAAGAGCAACGGAGCATGCAAGCTAACCCATGTCAGGTTGTATGCATGAATCACAGATTCACAGTAATACAGTGCATACATATCTAGGTGCAACACATGCATTAATACTCTGGTTCTTTTAAATTAGATTCTTGTTGCTACTCCTGGAAGGCTAAAGGATCATCTTGAGAACACGCCTGGATTCTCCACCCGAATTAGAGGTGTCAAGGTTCTTGTTCTAGATGAGGCTGACCGCCTGTTGGATATGGGATTTAGAAGAGACATTGAGAAAATAATTACTTTCATCCCTAAAGATAGGCAAACACTGCTGTTTTCTGCTACTGTTTCAGAAGAGGTATCTCCTGTCATTAATTCACTAGTCCCTTTTTTTACCTTATATGATCAGACCATTCTAAAAGGGAACCATTACTGTTAGATCCACCAAATTTCTCACCTCGCAATGAGAAAGGATTATGATTTCATTAACGCTGTTCAAGAGGGTGATGAGGAGACACATGCCCAGGTTCGAGGATGCATTTTCATGAGCTATGTTGGTAAAATTTCATAGATTTTGAGTGTCCTGCAATGTAATGTTACATTAATTAATGCTGATGCATCAGGTAAACCAAACGTACATGGTTGCACCTCTAGGTCTGCACCTCCCCATATTGTATGATGTGTTGAAGAAGCATGTTGCAGAAGATGCAGAATACAAAGTACGTTACCTTACCATGTAATTGCATGATTATGCCTCGAGCAATCTGGTGCGGCACATAGCCACAAAGTTCCTGGTACCGTAGGATATGAGGAACGGGGTCCTTGGGACGTGGATCATCAATTTTAAGTTCCCGGTTTGTACGGCGGTATACCTCCTCGTGACGATTGGTACGAGGAGGGGATCGTGATCGTAAAATATTGGTATCACTGTATGTGGAACGTAGCTAAGGAACAAGTATTAGGTTATGTTTGGTTCCTTTAGTCCATGGACTAAAGTTTAGTTAGAAGACTAAAGTTTAGTCCCTACCTTGTTTGGTTCTAGGGACTAAAAGTATTCAAAACATATTAAATTAATCATAAGAGGACCTAAATACCCCTTGTCATTCTCATACCATTAGTGCAACTAAAATAAAGGAGGGGTAAAAAGTGGAATTTATATAATTTAGTCCCTTTTAGTCACCCCTTAAGGGACTAAAGACTAAAACAGTTTAGTCCCTGTTTTAATCCCACCGTTTGGCAATTTAGGGACTAAATGAGACTAAAATGGAGGGACTAATCTTTAGTCCCTCAAACCAAACAGGCCCTTAATTGTGGCTTAAATGTTGCTCCAATCTACTTTTTTTACTTAATAACTTAGTATAAAATTTTTTGAATGCAATCGGTATGTTCTACATACTGTTCATTATCAAAACGAGAATACCTAAATACATGAAAAGATGATGGGCTGCACAAAGACTGGGCCTCGACCATAGGCCTGAATCTTGAGGAATAGCCATCTAGGCTCTAGCATCTGGTCTCCAAGCCTATTTGATTTTGAGATGTGCTAATGGAGTAATGGTGAATGGACAGAACCATAATCTGGGTCTGCGACTGTTCCTTTTAATTCTTCTATATATGACCCACAGCCATCAGAACGCCTCCTAACCACTGACCCAGCTTGCGTACCGCAACGTTCCCGATCCACGGTCCAGAACGGTTGATCCCGGAACGTGCAACCCCACTACTTACCACGTTCTTTGTGGCTCTGGCTGCAGCAGTGTGTCATTGACAATACTATTTTGCAGGTTATAGTATTCTGTACTACTGCAATGGTTACAAGACTTGTTGCTGAGGTACTCTCCCAGCTAAAACTGAATATAAGAGAGATTCATTCCAGAAAGACACAATCTGCAAGAACTAAGGTCTCAGATGAATTCAGGAAGTCAAAGGGTCTCATATTAGTCAGCTCCGACGTATCTGCCCGTGGTGTAGATTATCCTGATGTCACCCTTGTCATGCAAGTGAGTCATATAATTGTGTACCTTGCCAAAAGAAAGGAAAATAAAAGAAAAATGTGTGGATTCATCAAGAAATTTATTTGCACATGTAGGTTGGTCTGCCAGCTGATAGAGAACAGTATATACATAGACTCGGAAGGACTGGACGGAAAGGCAAGGAAGGGCAAGGCATCTTACTACTGGCTCCCTGGGAAATGCATTTTCTTAGTACAGTTAACGATTTGTCAATATCAGAGGCTGCAACACCTTCGGTTGATTCAAGCATTCAGGCAGCAGTAAGTTGTATAGAATTAGTGCTTGTGTCCTATCTTCCCATTTAGCTTAGCTTGGTCAATCCCAGAGCAAATTTTGTTAAAAGAAGGTCTTATCTTGGCTACCAAAGATTAACAAACCTGGTGCCTTTATGTTTTAATATTCCTTCTTGACTTTATAGGTCAAAGACGCAGTCAGAAGAGTGGAGATGAAGAGCAAGGAATCAGCCTACCAGGCATGGCTGGGGTACTACAACTCGCACAAGGCTACCAACCGTGACAAGGCCAGACTCGTGATGCTGGCTGAAGAGTTCAGTCAGAGCATTGGGCTCGCAGTCCCGCCAGCCATTCCCAAACAAATTCTACGGAAGATGGGCCTCAGCAACGTTCCTGGGCTCCGGTCTTCGTAACTAACCGTGGTGATCCAGATCCAGCAGAACTTGACCAGTGCTTGTACCAGCTTGCTAAACGCTGGCTCTTCCACCACCATCGCTGCACGTAAGTAGTTTCTTACGAAGAACCAGATTCTGTAGTCATGTCTTCAAGCATGACGGCCGCATTTTATCTGAGACCGTATCTTGACCTGTTCAGTGTCCACAACGGACAGGTTCAAACAGGCCCTACGATTAGTATTCAACTATGTCATGTTTTCATTCAAAAGGGCACGGGCTCGTATCAATCAGTTCCGGGGAGGAAAAGAAAATGTATGTATTTGCTGGCACTGGCAGCACCACATGTGAGACATGCCAGTTGATATATTCATTGTGATAGTAGACTTGTCCTGCTACATTTATTTCCGAAGTTATTGGCATTGCAATTCTCGCATGCGTGCATCATTCATCCATATCCATGGCAAGCTGTAGGCAACCGTTCTGGCGTCGGTTTCTGTAGCTACACTGTTCATGAGAACCGTCCATTATGAACGAGCGAATCTGTAAATTTTGACTCTTCCGGGTTGGCGCTGCAGTGACGTTGCATTTTAGAGGAGCTGGCGGCTGGCGCGCGTCTCCTCGATACCAGCTTCATTGAACTGACTTTATTGGACCCTCCCAGACCCAGGAATTGTGTCCTCGGGCTTGCCTTTTTGTACTCAGTCCCGTCTCGTTTTCTTCGTCACTGCAGTGGGCAGCCTTTTCCCTGTCCGTAGCCGGTACTACAAAGCAGCAGCCTCTTGAAGTCGTTTTTTTGTTGTTGTTGTCTCAGTTTGGCAATCACTTTTTAGACCAAAAGCAGCTTGTCATCATCGTCGGGGAAGAGCCGACGACTGTTCCAAGGCACTTGTTCGTCTCTAGCTTGAACAAGTGAGCTGAAAAGGACTCTTTTGTAGAGGAAGTATCCGCTAGAATCGATCGAGAAATTCATGGCCTGGTCCGTGACGGGTGAAAAAGTGTTAGGAAAAGGATGGACTGGTGAGATGTTAGGAAGGATTGGTAGACGCACGCAGGTTACTGCCACTCTGCCAGGCGTGCGCGCGCCTGGTCAATCTTGGTGAGAGGCCTGAGGCCCTAGCTCGACGGGCCATGCGTATGTCGTGGGGGTGGGCGCGTCATGGTCAACCGTGTCACGATATTTGTGTGCTGCTGGCCTGTTTGTGCGGGCTCGGACGGACTCAAATGCTGTGTTGCCAGGATCTGACCACTAATCAACCATCCATTCCATCCAAGGAAGGGTACGGAAGCTTAACAGCTCAGTTTTTTTTTTGTGACTGCGGACTTCAATAAAGGACCAGTAAAATGCGACTAACTGATAAGAGATTCTGCAACTCAACACCATGTCGACGAGACTCAAAAAAAAAAAAAACTTGATACACAGCGCAGGAGCTGACCGTAGGGCAAGCACTTGGCACGTGGCGGCACGCAGAGCGGCGCCGCAGCCACGCGAGGACAGGGCAACCCATGCTTGCCTGCGGTGTGGCTGCACTCTCGAGTCTCGACTCCCCAGCGTCCGCCAGACCGCCACCGTGCGAGGCATGCAGTCGCACATGTGCCACCGCCCCCGTGGTGCCGACGGGAGGGAGCGAGGGAGGGAGAGGCAGCCAGGCCAGGCAGCGTACCTGCGTACGTACGTAGCGCGGAGCAGCGATCGAGAGTGAATGCGTGCAGATGCAGAGAGCGCTGCCCGCTGGCAGGAGTACACGTCTACACACCAGAGTGATGAGCATGTGATGTGAGTGGCAACTGTTCTCATGCGCACACACACCGCGCCGTCCATCGTCAGATCGTGGTGGTACTCGGTGTGCCAGCCTTATGATGACTGATGAGCATTCATATCGCCATTCAATCCATTTCATTCTACTACCTTACCACACCTGCTGTGGCTCTGGCGTCGTCTGCACTCTGCACACACACACACACACAAGATCGCTCTCCTCGCCATCACCAGCGAGATCTATATAGACACAACAATAGCAGTAGTTCGCTCCAATGTACTCGTCGATCAAACCTTGCACTGCGTAATGCTAATCTTTAGAGAGACGCTCCAATGGCCGGTCTCGACTCCATCCTCTTGCTAATAAAAAGGGGGAAAAAGAAGAAGAAGAAGAAGAAAACTATATATAACCCGTCGTCGTTGATGAATCGGTCGCTGTCGCAATGCTTGTTTTTTTTTTTTTTACTTGGCTGCAACAAGGTTTCCGCATCGTTGGCGTCCACGCAAGGGACGGCGTCTCCGATACCCGCTTCGTGTATCCTGTCCTCGCCCTCGCCCCTCGGTCTCATCAGAATGTCTCAGACAAGCACAAGCTGCGGCGAGGGCAAGCTCGGTAGGTCAGGCTCCTGCGTTGCATTGCATGCGGCTGAAGGTCTTTGCCTTTGTCTTTGTCCGAGCGAAAGAAAATGGAACAGGTCGGTCGAGCTGGAAGTTCGGTAGTGGTAACAGACACAGAAGAACGGGCGTTTGGAGTAACTACCAGCGATTTATTTATTTATTTTTACAGCCATAATACTCCTAGCCTCCTCCTAAGGGACGTAGAGTGCTCACTCCGTCCAAGCAAGACACTCATGCTGCTTCCGCCCCTCTTTCTTTTCGTCTCCTGCGGGCGGCGGAGACACCGATGCCGGACGAACCTGCTGCCATTTTTTATTCTTTTTTCCCTCCCGTCTCCGCCGCCCACCCTCGACCCGCCCCCGCATGCAGGTGCAGCAGCAGCAGGCAGCGCTGTATACTTTTTACTGCTCGCGTAAGGTGCCATGCCAGTGTTCAGTATTCCCGGAAATACCCCTCCGATCTGGTCTCAAATAGCCTGCTGCTGCGGCTGAACAAGTGTCGAAATCCATTGGCCTATTTGTTCACGTCTTCACCGGTCCTCACGCTGTCGTGGCGTCTCCGGCTTCTTGCCCCGTCACCACCCTCGGTTTCCACCTCCGGGCTGCCCTTCCCAAACCGTGCGCTTTTTAAAGCCCGCATAGCCATTTGCTGCAGAATTGCGCCGTGCCCTGCAACACCGCACGGGCTGACCAACCAAACCCGCCCGTCTCTGTTGCTGGTCTGGTCTGGTCTGGTCACCACCAAGAAGCTAACCACCAACGCCCAACATCTCCACCGCGCGGAGGACAGAGGGCCATCTGCCGAATTAAACTCCCCTCTCTCCTCGCGCGCCTCTCTTCTCTGCCTCCAAGATCACAACGCGGACATGGTGGCTACCGTCGCTGCCGCGGGCGCCGCGGCGGCGGCGGCGTCGGGGCGGCGCCGCGGGGCCAGGAGGGAGCCGGCGACCATGCACGCCGGCATCCGGCGCTCGCGCTCCGAGCCGCACCTCCGCTGCCCCCGCCGCGGGGGCGCGGCGGGCGCCGCGCTCACCACCAGCCGCTCCATCGGCGTCTTCCCGTTCCAGTTCGGCGCCGCGCCGCTGCGCCCGCCGCCGCTGCCCGACGGCGGCGGCGACGGCTCCCGCCTCCTCACCGTCGCCGACGACGCCGACCCGCCGGAGCCCTGCCCGGAAATGCCGCCCGCCAGGAGGCCCGAGGCGCACTGGCTCGACCGCCTCCTGGAGGTCCGCTCCCGCTTCCACGACCCGACCTGGCGCGACGTCCTCGACCACGACGACGACGACGACGACGAGGACCTCTACCGCCTCGACGCTGACCACCACCACGACGGCGGGTGCGGCGTCAGCTACGAGGACGACGGCGAGGAGGAGGACGCCAGGTGGGACCGCGACTCCTTCGCCAAGCTGCTGGCGCGGGCCCCGCTCGGAGAGGCGCGGCTGTTCGCGCAGCTGGCCTTCCTCTGTAACATGGCCTACGTCATCCCCGAGATCAAGGTGAGCCATTTGCGCGACCACACACACCTATAGCATAGCATCACAAATTCACAATGATAAACCATGGCCGCCTAGCTCGGGGCTCGTCTGATCTGGACGCCGTCGCTGCCTGGCCTAGCCTGTCCTGAAGGGGAACGAGATCCTCTGACGTGGGGAGGAGCCACTGACGCGTGGGCCCCGCGTGTGACAGGGCCCACGTGCAGTGGCCCAACTGCTCTCTGCAGTACGTCAGAGGCCGAAGGTGAATGCGGTCCCACTGCCACTTGTTGTTTATTTTCCTTTTTTGATTTTTTTTTGGAAGAATTTAGTGGGGCTAGCTCGAAACGATCTGTCCTGACTCGATCACTCGAATAAAGAATTTCGCGGCGACACATTTAGGTAGGACCTTGGCTTTAATTCGCCTCGCAGCATGCTAGCTCGAAAGTCGAAACGATCTGTCCTGGCGCACACATGTATTAGTATTAGGTACACCCTGGCGAGCCCCACCAAGAACAACGTGTGCGCCTATTGCTTCCTATTAGTCCTCGTGAGTTGTGACCATTAGTATTCAAGAATCGATGCGTAGTTTTCTAGAATTATTATGGAGGAAATCTGCACGTAGTTTTCTGCTGTTTCCTCCAGGTAGTTGGCTGGAAAGTTCCATATAGCTGCAAATCGCGGCGAAATTATTGTCTATATTCATTATTGAAAAACAACGTCGTGATGTGATGGCACCATGCTACTTGACTCCTGATATTTTTCGATGGAAAACCTGTTAGTTTTAGACTTTTAGTAGATCGTGAATGCAGCCGATCAGTAGTAATACGTGACAGATATGAAATGCGAAGTACCAGGAGCATTTGATCTCTGAAGAGTGCCCGTTGGTTTGGTTTCAGGTCGAGGAGCTGAAGAGGCACTACGGGTTGCGGTTCGTGACGTCGTCTCTGGAGAAGAAGGCGGAGGCCGGCATCATAAGCGCCAAGCTGGACGCGGACTCCACGCGGCCGCGCACCGCGCCGGCGTACGAGGTGGCTTCCGGCCCACAGCCGCGCCGGCCCATCCGGTCGTCGCACCTGGCCTACGAGGTGGCGGCGTCGGCCGCGTCCTACGTCCACGCGCGCGCGCGCGGCCTGCTCTCGTTCGGCGCGCCGACGCGGCAGCAGCAGCAGGCAGCGGGTCAGGGCAGGCTGTACAACTCGGGCGTGGCCGCGTACATGGCCGCGTCGACGGTGACGGCGGTGGTGGCCGCCGAGGACGAGGCGCGGCAGGAGGCGGCCCGCGACCTGCGGTCGCCGCTGTCGTCGCCGTGCGAGTGGTTCGTGTGCGACGAGGCGGACGCGCGGACGCGGTGCCTCGTCATCCAGGGCTCCGACTCGCTGGCGTCGTGGCAGGCCAACCTCCTGTTCGAGCCCACCGAGTTCGAGGGCACCGGCGTGCTGGTGCACCGGGGCATCTACGAGGCGGCCAAGGGCATCTACGAGCAGGTCATGCCGGAGATCGAGGCGCACCTGCGGGCGCACGCGGGGCGCGCGCCGCCGCGGCTGCGGCTCACGGGCCACTCGCTCGGCGGCAGCCTCGCGGTGCTGGTCAGCCTCATGCTGCTGGCGCGCGGCGTGGTGACGCCCGACGCGCTGCACCCGGTGGTCACGTTCGGGGCGCCGTCCGTGTTCTGCGGCGGGAACCGCGTCCTGGAGGCCCTGGGCGTCGGCGAGGCGCACGTCCGGTCCGTGGCCATGCACCGCGACATCGTGCCCAGGGCCTTCTCGTGCCGCTACCCGGGCCACGCCATCGCGCTGCTCAAGCGCCTCAACGGCGTGCTCCGCACCCACCCGTGCCTCAACACGCACAAGGCGCTGTACACGCCCATGGGCTCCACGTACATCCTGCAGCCCGACAGCAGCGTGTCGCCGCGGCACCCGTTTCTCCCCGAGGGCGCGGCGCTGTTCCGGCTCGACTCGGACGACGCCGGCCTCCGTGGCGGCGCGGAGCGCCCGCCGAGGGCTCTGGTGGCCAGCGCGCTGCGCGCGTTCCTCAACTCGCCGCACCCGCTCGAGACACTGAGCGACCTGTCTGCCTACGGCGCGGGGGGCGCCATACTCCGGGACCACGAGTCCAGCAACTACTTCAGGGCGCTCAGCGCGCTGGCCAGGGCGCCGCCGCGGCGCCGGAAGCAACCGGAGGTCGTGTGGCAGCTGCCCGGCGTCGAGCGGCTGCAGCAGTATTGGTGGCCGGGGATCGCCAGCACCGTCATCCCCGCACCGTTGGCCGTCAGCAAAAAGGAGCTGGTGTCCGAGGCATAGAATTTGTACGCTTCGTTCCTTTGGTGTGCTCGCTTGAGCAGTGTACATTCTTTGATTCTGGTTCCGCACGAGGTACATAAAAATGCACAACTTGTTCTTTTGGCGTTTAGGTTCGTGTAAAAATTGTAATCATGCATAGCATAGGAGCGTGTCTGGTTTGGTGTCCTGGTGGCCAGCAAAGATCCGCGGCTGCTTAATAAGACAATGAGCTTTGTCTTGGGTTTTATGCGAAGGAGCTCACGAGTTCAACATGTAAACTTGTTTCAATGACGCCTTAAAATTCCATGAACTTTGAGCAAGTGACATTTAATTCCTTTTTCACCAACCAGAGCGCCACCCGCCACGCCGCAGTTTTGAGTGCATCAGTTCTCATAAACAAGGCCCAAAGTCTCAAACAAAACACAGACATGACCAAGGCATCAAGTGCATGTTAGCAATACAAATACATTGAACGTATATTGTTTGACAAAAAACAAACAGTGCTTGTTTGAAAAAAAAACTACCGCCATATGTACGATTTCCTTACAGCAAATGTAATAAAGAAGTAAAAAGAACATGGTAAACATGTTACCCTAGCCAGAAACCTAGCATTCAGAGCATGCAATGTTGCACCTATATCTATCCTAGCTAAAACCAAAAGTATGGAGGGTTTTGCAACCCAGAGCCTTGCCGGCCACCATGGCGGTCTTCCATCCCAAGAATTATCAATAAGCAGGCATCGGCTTTTCCAACACCAATCTTCTCATTTTCTGATTTACTGGCTGCTCCTCAAATGGAAATGGTGCCAAGGTGAAAAATGTACCGAAGGTGTGTTGCGCCCTATTTTGCAGAAGGGGGCATGTGAACAAACTTCGATGGCTCATCTAGATGCCACTTACTGTACACGGATTTACAATTCACAGTAGGTAAAATCTGGATGCAACAAAGGAATCTTTTAAGTGAGGGCAAACTCCTCGTCTTGGAAGGAAAACTGGGGTTCTTCTTGGTAAGGGTGAACTACTTTGTTGATCTCATCTGCAGTAAGTGTTTCACGCTCCAGCAGCGCATTTGCCAAAGCATGTAATTGCTTCTCATGCTGAAAACAAAGTTTGGAAAATGTATCGGCATTAAGTACACTAAAAAAAAAACTTGACCTGCGGGGGTAAGACAGCCCCCGGGCATTGTATTAAGAAGAAGACCTTCTCACACAGGTCAAGAAAACCCCCGAACCCCTGCCCCACCCATACACAGCGGCATCGAAGCCCATGTGAGAACGACCACGACCGGGGCTGAGCCTTAGACCTGTGCTTTGGCGTGGGACAGACGAGGGGATTTTTTTAACCACAGCCTGAAATTCGCTCCCACGGAGAGTCGAACCCAGGACCTGAGGAGTGCTACTCAGACCACCTAACCAACTCAGCTAGAGGCCCTTTCGCTTAAGTACACTAAAAGAATCTGGTGTTATGTGAAACTGATCTTCTAGGGCAGAACCCATCATGGTTGTGAGACAAACCTTTTTAAGCAATCGTTTGACCCGCCCATAAGCTTCTCTTAGGAGCTTCACCACCTGCAAGACCATCAAATCAGAAAATGCAACAGGAGACCCTAACTACTACATTTAAGGTCATCAATACAACCAACCTCTTGGGATTGATCAAGAGGCTAGTTAACGCAGACATTTGAGAACGGAAGGAGCATACAACAATGAGCTACTATTTGCTCACTAAATGTATAGCAAAAATGAAATAGTACAGCCAAAATGTTATCAGTATATTTGAGTGGTCTATGGAGAAGTACCTCAGCATCTATCCTTGATTGCATCTCTACACTTGGTCGCTCTTTCACATGCACAGGACCGATAGCATCACTCATCCCACAGTTTGATACCTGTAGAGTCATAGTTAGATGACCATTTAACACGTCTAATACAAAATATTTCCCAACAGACGAAGTAATTACCATGTACTGGGCAAGCTCTGTTGCAGTGTGAAGGTCATTTCTCGCCCCAGTTGTAACATTGTCTTCCCCAAATATCAGCTCTTCAGCAACCCTCCCACCCATGCAAACATCAAGACGTGCAAGGAGTTGTTTCTTGCTAATAGAAGTCTCATCCTGTGAGGGGAGTTGTGTGACCATTCCAAGGGCAGACCCACGAGGAAGGATAGTTGCTTTGTGTATGGGGTGAGCACCCTGGGTGTTGAGCGCAACAATAGCATGTCCACTTTCATGGTACGCAGTAAGCTAATGAGCACAAGGAAATGAAGTTAATTAATATACGATTTCGCAGTTGCTCCAATCTAGAATTTATGGAAACCTTATGTTAGGACTAATTGTTCTTTTTAGTTGCGAAAAAGGAAAGTTAACAAAAACAAACATGCCTTTCTCGATTCATCTGATATGAACATTGATCTCCTCTCAGTTCCCATGATAATACGATCTTTGGCAAACTCCAACTGAACAGCATTCAACTTGTCCGCACCTTCAACTGCAGCCTTTATCGCTGCAATGTTTACAAGGTTGGCTAGGTCTAACAGAAAGAAACAAAGAGATGTCAGAATACAAATATCAGTGTAAAATCTAAAACATTATACACAAGGCATGTTTAACATCTTATTCTTAAAAAAGTGTAATATTTTATCCATATTCAAAATACCACTCATAAATGACAAAAGAAAAACAGGAAGATATAGCTGCTAATGAAGAGAATTACACAATCCTTTCAAATCCCTCATGACACTTACAAAATGAAATGTGATATGCTACTTCTCAGTAATGGAACAAAAGAAAATGTGCATACCAGCCCCATTAAAGCCAGGTGTACTACGGGCAATTGCATTGATATCTACATCATTTGCCACTGGCTTATCTTGCAAATAGAGCTCCAGAATCTCTTGGCGACCCCGCACATCTGGACTTGGGACGACAATCTAGTGAAGAAAGCTCAACGGAATTAATCAAAAAAAATTTGCACTGCACTTGATAGGTGATACACTTCATCAAGATCAGGAAACCGTATATGCTCAGGTGACTTACATGCCTATCAAATCTACCAGGTCTTGTGAGTGCAGGATCAAGAATGTCTGCCAAGTTTGTTGCAGCCATCACAATTATTCCCTGTAAGATAAAAGATCAATTGGAAGCAAGAGTCAGGTAAAGTTCTGAATATATTGCTCTATTTGATAATGTGATAGACTAGCATACCTCATTTTGTTCAAACCCGTCCATCTCAACAAGAAGTTGATGCAACGTCTTCTTTGTGTGCCCTTCCCACTGTTTTCTAGTTGAACCCACAGCATCTATTTCATCAATGAAGACAATGCATGGCGCCTGTAAAGAGAAAGATTGTTAAAATATATTACTTTGACCTTTAGTTTTCATGGTATTAAGTCAGTAAAACATAAAATATTGCATTTCAGAATAACTTATCATAACATATATACTGATACAAATACAATTATTCATGTTACCAAATCAACTATTTTTGTTTCCTTGCAAAACAAAATGGGTTAACAGTTTTTGTACATATTCATGGTCAAAGTAGAAAATATGACCAGTAACATCCTAAATAAGATATTTTTTCTGGATGGAACTATTACTTTTGCAATGGCAGCAAATAAAAAAAGATCAACATTTACCCTTATGGAAAGAAACCAATTTACTCATCGACTTAATCTAAATCGTATAACCTCTATTCCAAATATATAGAGTAGTCAAAGAAAGAGTATCTGAAAGCTCGGCAAAGTAACTATCTCTGATCCACAAACCATAGACACAGAGAAAAGTTTGAAGGAGCTACGGTTACAAAAATACAGGTTGACAGCAGAATGGCATACCTTCTTCTTTGCAGCTTGAAACAATGACCTCACTCTCCGAGCACCAACACCAACAAACCTGAGAAGAGATGAAGTCATAGTTAAAAATGTTAAATTAGAAAATTTTGATAGCAGGGTACAATAAATGTTAATAGCGGGATATTAAATGCCAGCTGGACTTAAGTTTGTCATGAATGCTAAGACATTACCATTCTATTAACTTTTCAATTGTGTTACAGAATAGAATAAATTCAGATTGCACACATCTACGATCGATTATTTTCTGACCCAGTAAAGACAATTGCAATTTGGTAGAGTAAGGTTCCAAATAACTTCCAATAAACACAAAAAAATTGTAATGCCAGATAGCACCTTACAAGAGATCTTACATTTCCTCAAATTCAGAGCCTGCTCGGTAAAAGAATGGTACACCAGCTTCTCCAGCAATGGCCTGGGGCAAAAAGACAGCTCCAGTAAGGTATGTTTGGTCAAGACAACAGCAATAGCACAAAAACTATAGGATAACAGCTGGAGATGGCACAATGGCGTCCATTGGTATATGTATAAACAAAAAGATTAGTGCAATGCGCAAGAAACTATGTTGTAAATAGCGCGCTATGAAATGTAGCGTCATCCTCTAAATTCTATAGTGGACTCTAGCAGCTATCTGATTTAGCGTTTTTATAGAAAATATGAACATTCTTAACTAATTATGTACGGAAACATTTAACTATGGGAAATTTCATGAACACAAATACCCAAATACATGTACATGCTCTAGGAGAACATGTCACCACATCAATTACTTAACGTTCACTAAATCAGTCAACATACTTTTTTTTCTCGAACACGCAGGAGAGCTGCGCATCAATATATTAAGAAGAAAAGGGGAAAAATACCCCGAAACAGACAGAACAACACCCAAAACACACATACACACACAAACACACACACACACACCGAACCCACCTAGCCAGAAAGAACAACTGGAGCAGGGGCAGGGACAGAGCGTTTGTCAGCTGACAAACACCCCAACTAAAACAGAGAAAAAAAAAACTAAACCACCCTCAAAGCTACAATCAACATTCATATTCATTCAACACTCAATATTCAACATCTAACAATTATTTAATGGTTTAAAGTAAAGAACGTGATGGATAGACATAGATTATACTCCTCTAGAGTAAGGACTAAGGAATGAACATTTTTTCCTTGGTCACAATTAGAGGTGCTAAACCATTTTGCAGTTAAGCCAAATAGTGGTGTTTAGCGGAGCTAAAGCGTCATTAGCAGCAATAGCAGAACAATTAGCAATTTCGTAGCAGTACAGCCGTGAATAAGCTATAGCGGGCTATGTACAAGTTAAATAGCTAAGCAGTGAGCTCCCCAAACAAGTTCACCTTTGCTAGTAGTGTCTTCCCAGTTCCTGGAGCACCAGTCAAAAGTATGCCCTGCAAAGGACAGGAGGAATTCATTACAGAGCAAGATTCATAACAGTTCAATCATCCAATAAAAGCGACAGATATATAGAGGAACTCATGGAGCAAGGTGACGATAAATGTTACTCGCGAGATGGCATAGAGTGATTACCTTAGGTAGCTTTCCACCAAGGCGAGTGAACTTTGAAGGGTTCTTGAGATACTCAACTACCTCCTCAAGTTCCTTTTTTGCATCATCACAACCTTTGACATCTTTAAATGTCTTGACATTCTGTAAAACCATAGAATTATCATTTGAATATGTATTTGTTTTCTGTACCGAGAAATCACATTACTAACAGACAACCAGAAGACAGTATTGTGCGAAAGAAAAACACTAATAATGTTTTTGTAGTAACCCAAAGTGGACCAAGATACTCTTGTATCAAGTATTTTATGAAGCGTAATCAGATACCTTCTCTGGCATGATATCCTTATTCATCTCTTTTGGAGAATATGATGAGCTAGAACCAACACCAGATGCCCCAATTCCACCTAAGCTCCCAATATACTTTTGAAGTGCAGCAGCACCCATCACCCTGGAACAAAATATTATGCAGTGAGCATCGAAAAAACATTTTGGGTAAATGGTGTTTATGGTTGCAACGAAACCAGGTAGTCTTTGATAGTGGTTCTCCTTCCATCAGCAAGGTGCAGATATTTTTCTTGGATGAGTTGGCATGAGGGGTGCTAGCTGGAGCCAAACATCTTGGAAGTTCAAATTTAGCTGAAGCCCTTATTATGGCAGGGTCGAATTATGTAAGCAGTATATAATAAGCTCTAAGTGTGTGTGTAATCTCGGGGTTTCCTGTGTAGCAGGTTATCCCTTCTTTCCTCTCTAATATATAAAGATGTGCAGCTCTCCTGCGCGTTCAAGGGAAAAAAAGTTGGGCCCAAGCAATTAACAGATTCATACAATTATTCATTTTGTGGAAACAGTCTCTTGCAAATGCAGGGAAGGCTGCGTACTATAGACCCAAATGGGTCCAACCCTTCCCCGGACCCACGCAAGCTGGAGCACATGCACCGGGCTGCCCATAAGAAATAAAAAATGTTTATCAATTCTTCAAAGCAAATAGACAAAGTTCTTTTCTTTATGCATCACATTCTGTAGGAAGCACCTATGAACACTAGAAATCTGGGTACAGCAGGAACAATTGTGTGCCTAATCTAAATCATAAGATAGCAGGAACATGATGAAAGGTTTAGCATACCACATTACGCCGACAGCAATTGTAAACAACATCGTCGAGACAATTTCTTGAGCAAAGCGTGTAGATCTACCTGTAGATTTGGGGTCAACCTAATGATGCAACAAAATCTATCAAAACATAATTTAAGAATCAAGATCACAGGGAAAAATTTGGCCCCTGTCCTATCAACACGGTCATGAATAATAAATTAATAGCATTCCTCAGATCTGGTCGACTTACCATTACAACATGTAAAGGTTGCTTTTCTGATATCCCAGGGTTCATGAAAGGTTTATCCTCATTCCCAGATACACGTTGTTTCAACTCTTGCAACTACTGACATAAATGCATATTACAGAGAGTGAAGTGGTTACAACATGCCAAGTTGCCAACATGGTGACTAATATGGAGTATAAGTCAACACAGAATGACAGAAAGCATTGTGGAAGGAAATGGGTGTAGTAGGAAGTTATAAGCTTTAAGCTTTTGCAGCATCACATCAATATTATCTATATGAAGAGCCTAACAGGTTTTACCTGAAAAAAAGTGCTTCAACAAATGGCATAATTGCTTGAGCATCACTAAAAACATGGATTGAAGAATACAGTACTAGGGCATGGATCTTATGGCATTGTGTGGCATGGTAGATGGATTTGGATAATTGAATGTCAGTTAAGTTACCAAACGTGTTACAGGTCTTTTCCTGAAGCTATGTTGACAGAATAAGATAGTGCACAAAACTTCATCATATCATATACTTCCTCTGTCCCAAAATATAATTCTTTTTAGCCCACTTTTTTTTCGTCTACATTCATTCAAATGATAATGAATATAGTCATACATGGTAACTACGTTCATATGTTACTTCATGAATATGTGGTTAACCTAAAACGAATTATATTTTGGGACCAAGGGAGTAATATATATTATTAAAGAGTTGTGAAATGATCTTACCAGGGCTGGCAGACTTGCAGATCTCCCAGATTGTTCATCTGGAAGGTAATCTGCTATAGTGTTAGTGAGAATAAGTGCCCGCAGGTACTCTGCAGCCCCCTTGCTATCCACAGCATGGCTTCGCTGCTCAAACCTTTTAATAACCTCTTCAGGGCTGCCATTATTTTCAGTGCACACCAAAACAGGAAATTCAGATAGGTGAACATACCAATCTTTAGTTTCTAATGCGAAGATTTGATGCAATGGTCAATACAAAGTACAAACAACAAAACCAGCAATACAACCACTACTAACGATTATGCAGTACTAGGACTCCAACTATATGATAATGTTTGGTTCCTGAGCCATTTAGGATGGAGCGGCTCCGTCCGAGAGATTTTGGGGAGCTAAATGGTTCAACATTTGAACATATTTTTTTTTCTTTTTTAGAGCCATTCTGTCCTATATGGAATCAATCCAAACAACAATAAATTGGGAGCGGAGCGGCTCCGTCCCACGGTACTCTACAAATTTCTCAAGAACCTTGCTACAATTGATCCTTAGGTAAGTCAAACTATCCAAATAGTATAAATCAGCACGCAATCCACTCAGCCAGAACCACATTCGCCCAATTGTCGAAGTAAAACAACAGACCTGAACTTGTTGAGCTCGTGGAGGAGCGCGCTCTGCTTGGCAGCGTCGTTGGGGTTGGCGTCCGCCTCTTCGATCAGCCCCTGCAGTCGGTGGTCGGATCTCCAGAAGGGCCACCAGCTCATCCAGTTCCTCGACAGCACCCAGTCGACGAACCTCCTGACCGCGGCCACCACCGCGGCCGCGACCGCCACGGCCCAGGCCCTAGCCTTGCCCACCAGGTCCTCCAGCTCCTCCTTCCCGCTCATCGTGGCGGGCTGTGCCGTCGACTCCGTCATCGTCGTGCTCTCCGACTCCTCCGCCTCCGCCGCGGACGAGGATGCAGCCGCGGGCGGCTCGGAGGCGTCGGGCTGCGGCGCGATGGGGTCCAATGCGCGGAGGCGGAGCGGGGCACGGCGGGGCGCGTTGGCACCGCGGGGCAAAGAGGCGAAGGCAGAGGGGAGCGGCTGCCGGCGGCGCGGGGGCAGTGGCGAGGGGAGCGGGCGGAGGAGGAGGGAGGCCTGGAGCGCGCTCATGGCGGCTGAGGCGGGCGCGCCGGCGAGGTGGGAGGGGCGTGACTTGGAGAGAAGAGGCTTCCCCTTTTTTTTTTCCCTTTCTACGCTGGAGGTGGGTCTCCCCTAGTTTTAGTGGACACGAGGAGTAGCCTTATCGCGAAGCGAGACCGCGACTCCGCGAGCGCGAACGCGCACGCTGGAAGCCGTAGCGGGGCGACGACGCGGCGGCGCTCGCGATCGTTAGGAGTCACTCGGGATCGGGACCGTTGGTAGCGGGAGGGGTGATGATGGGGACGGACGTCTCTCGAATGCGATGACGACCTGACTGGCCTGGTCGGTGCTGGAGCTGATGTCTGGGTCGGCGGTCGGCGAGACGGCGAGGAGCTGGTACTGTCCTCTCAGTCTCAGGCTCTCAGCTACAGCAAAGCACAGGTACTCCGGCTCAAGCAAGAAACCCGATTCTAAGCGCGGAGAGAAGGTAGACACCACACACCAGGAAGGATGGGATAAATAAACTGGGGGAGATCCGTCGGTACTCGGTAGGTTTCACTGCCAAGTGATCCATGGGACCGTGGGTAGGCTTCACTGCAAGTGATCCGCGGGGTTGCGCGCTTAGCGAAATGACCTCTACGGCTCTACTCAAATTGATTTGATTATACTCAGATCTTAGGTTCTTTGACTCCTCGCGAGAGTGATTTTTAGACTGTTTTTTTAAATTATCTTATTTGTTCCACGCTGAAACAGAAGTCTAAGGCCTTATTTCGGTCATGAACATGGACGGTCTTCTTCTTAATATATAACTAGTTAGTTGTCCGTGCCTTACGGCGGTACACGAACACCGCTGATAAAAGCATTAATAGTAATTATTTTTGGATCATTTCATGAGATGTGCTCTCCTGGCAGGAGGAAAAGGAAGAAAGACTCATTCATTTTTTATTCATCAATTAGAACAAAGTAGAAGAAGCAACTAAACACCATACATGTTCACATATCAAACCCATATATTGTCTAATAGCTACATCTGTGGTCAACAAGATGTTATTAATCAATTACGAGACTTCAAATGAATACGCGATGTGTCAATACTAATACACCATTTCCCCCTAAAAACAATGATAACCAACGTCGCTGGTATGGGGGAGGTGAGGCTGGGGTTGGACCTAAGCACGATCTGCTCGAGCGAGGACGACGACATGAACAGCGCGAGCGGCAGCTCAACGGGGGCCTGGGAGGCGCCGAAACAACCGAAGATGGAGAGCGTCCGGAGGTTGGGTCGAGCCTGGCCCCGGGCCTGCAGTGCGGGGTGGCGACGTCGAGGCCTAGGTGGAGGCGGGTGGCGCGGAGCACGCGCGCGTCGTCGGGCGCGAGCTTGCACTGCAGGCCAGGCCTTGGCGTGTCGGTGCAAGGCCGCGGGTGGAGCTGCGGCCACGCCGGGTCGCCGAGGAGGTCCGCCATCACCCGGAAGATGGCCACCGGCTCCGCCCCGCCAGCTCCTGTGCCGGCGTGTCCCCTCCAGGGATTGCGAGTGAGGGGGATCGCAGATGGGGCAGAGAGGGAGGATGTCAGGGGGTGTGGAAGGAGGGGGCAGAACCGTGCACCGTGAACGCCTACACTGTAGTCTTAAGTAGTATAATGTGTGAAGGTTGTGTAGGTCGACTCTTCGTGGAAGTGAATTTTAGGCTATTTGTTTAAAAATCCTCTCATTTGTCCACGTTAAAGAATAGGTCTAAGGCCTTATCCCGGTCATGGTCGTGGACGGTCTTCTTAATATATAACGTCTGAGGGCTGTTTTACCCTCGCCGGTCAAGTTTTTTAGGATTTGCACGCTTATCCTGTGTTCCATACAATGTGTATGGATTTTTAAACTTTAGAACCCATATTGTTATTGAAAGGGAAATAGGGTCAAACCTTTTTCTAAATGATTTTGGTGGTTAAATTGCCCAACACAAATAATTGGACTAACTAGTTTGCTTTAGATTATAAGTTCTACAGGTGCCAAAGGTTCAACACAAACCAATAAAAAGTCCAAGATTGGGTTCAAAAGAAAGGAGCAAAAGAAAACCGAAGGTTGCCCTGGTCTAGCGCACCGGACTGTCCGGTGTGCCACCGTACAGTGTCCGGTGCACCAGGGTGGATCAACTCCAACTCGCTAGCTTCGGGAATTTGGGGAGCCACTCCGCTATAATTCACCGGACTGTCCGGTGTAGCACCGGACTGTCCGGTGTGCCAAACGGAGCAACGGCTAACAGCGCCAACGGTCGTCTGCAAAAGTGAACAGTGCACGGACAGCGCGCGCAGAGTCAGAGCAGGCGCCAGAAGGCGCATCGGACAGTGAACAGTGACTGTCCGGTGCACCACTGGACTTTTCGGTGGCCCCACTTGTCAGAGCTCCAACGGTCGAACCCTAACGGTTGGGTGACGTGGCTGGCGCACCGGACAGTGTCCGGTGCGCCCATCGACAGCAGCCTTCCCCAACGGCCACTTTGGTGGTTGGGGCTATAAATATCCCCCAACCACCACACTTCAAGGCATCTAAGTTTTCAGCCAACACATTCAATACAAGAGCTAGTGCATTCGATACAAGACACAAATAGATTGAATCAAAATCTCTCCAAGTCCCAATTCCACTCAAAGCAATTAGTGACTAGAAGAGAGAGTTTTGCCGTGTTCTTTTGATCTCTTGCGCTTGGATCACTTTTCTTCTTCCCTATTTCTTGTTTCCAAGACATTTGTAATCAAAGCAAGAGACACCAATTGTGTGGTGATCCTTGTGGGGACTAAGTGTCCCAATTGGTTGAGGAGAAAAGCTCACTCGGTCTAAGTGACCGTTTGAGAGAGGGAAAGGGTTAAAAGAGACCCGGTCTTTGTGACCACCTCAACGGGGAGTAGGTTTGCAAGAACCGAACCTCGGTAAAACAAATCATCCTGTCACACTCTTCATTTGCTTGTGATTTGTTTTTTGCCCTCTCTTTCGGACTCGATTATATTTCTAACACTAACTCCGGCTTGTAGTGGTGCTTAAAGTTTATAAATTTCAGATTTGCCTATCCACCCCCTCTAGGCGACTTTCAATTGGTATCAGAGCCCGATACTTCATTAGAGCCTAACCGCTCGAAGTGATGTCGGGAGCTCACGCCAAGAAGGAGATGGTGACCGGCGAGAAGCCCGCCACAAGCCACGGGAAAGCTCCATCGGGGGAGTCGAGCAACAAGAAGAGGGAGGAATCACCTCCCCGCGTCAAGTCACACCGGAGTGGCGACAAGAAGAAGAAAATGAAGAAGGTGGTCTACTATGAGACCGACTCTTTGTCGCCTTCCACCTCCGGCTCCGACACGCCGTCCGTCACTTCTAAGCGCCATGAGCGCAAGAAGTTTAGTAAGATCCCTTTACGCTATCCTCGCATTTCCAAACACACTCCTTTACTTTCCGTCCCACTAGGCAAACCACCGGTTTTTAACGGTGAAGATTATTGTATGTGGAGTGATAAAATGAGGCACCATCTAACCTCACTCCACGCTAGCATTTGGGACATTGTTGAGTTTGGTGCGCAGGAACCATCCGTGGGGGATGAAGGCTATGATTCGGACGAGGTAGCCCAAATTCGGCACTTCAATTCCCAAGCCACTACTATACTCCTCGCCTCTCTAAGTCGAGACGAGTATAATAAGGTGCAAGGGTTGAAGAGTGCCAAAGAAATTTGGGACGTACTCAAGACCGCACACGAAGGAGATGAGGTGACCAAGATCACCAAGCGGGAAACGATCGAGGGGGAGCTCGGTCGATTTATGCTCAACCAAGGAGAGGAGCCACAAGCCATGTACAACCGGCTTAAGACCTTGGTGAACCAAGTGCACAACCTCGGGAGCACCAAATGGGATGACCATGAAATGGTCAAGGTTATTCTAAGATCACTCGTTTTTCTTAACCCTACACAAGTTCAATTAATTCATGGTGATCCTAGATATAAACTAATGTCTCCCGAGGAAGTGATAGGAAGGTTTGTGAGCTTCGAGTTAATGATCAAAGGCTCCAAACAAATCATCGAGCGGGGCGCCACCTCCACACCCGAGGTGCAACCCGTCGCCTTCAAAGCGAGGGAGGAGAAGAAGGAAGAGTCTACGTCGAGTAGGCTTCCCATCGACGCCTCCAAGCTCGATAATGAGGAGATGACGCTCATCATCAAGAGCTTCCGTCAAATCCTCAAGCAACGGAAGGGGAGAGACTACAAACCCCGTTCCAAGAAGGTTTGCTACAAGTGTGGTAAGCCCGGTCATTTCATTGCTAAATGTCCATTATCAAGTGATAGTGATAGGGGCGACGACAAGAAGGGAAGAAGGAAGGAGAAGAAGAAGTACTACAAGAAGAAGGGCGGTGATGCCCATGTTTGTCGGGAGTGGGACTCCGATGAGAGCTCCACCGACTCCTCCTCCGACGAGGACGCCACAAACATCGCCGTCAACAAGGGTCTTCTCTCCCCAACGTCGGCCACAAATGCCTCATGGCAAAGGACGACAAAACGAAGGTAAAATCTAGAGCCTCCACTAAATATGCAACATCTAGTGATGATGAGGATAACTTGCTTGCCCTTTTTGCCAACCTAAACATGCAACAAAAGGAAAAATTGAATGAATTAATAGGTGCTATTCATGAGAAGAATGAACTCTTGGATAGCCAAGAGGACTTCCTTATTAAGGAAAATAAGAAGCATGTTAAGGTTAAAAATGCTTATGCTCAGGAAGTAGAAAAATATGAAAAATTAACTAGTGAGCTAAGCACTTGCCATGATACTATTTCCAACCTTAGAAATAAGAATGCTAAATTAATTGCTAAGGTTGAGAATTTAAATGTTTGTGATGATTCTCTTGTCAGACTTAAAAATGATAATGCTTTGATTGCTAAGATTGACAAGTTGAATGAATCAATTGCTAGCCTTAAGATAGAAAATGATAAATTAATTACTAAGGCTAAAAATTTAAATGTTTGCAATGATATTGTTTCCAATCTTAAAAATGAAAATGTCATGTTACATGCTAAGATTGATGAATTAAATGTTCGCAAACCCTCTACATCTATCATTGAGCATGTTACTATTTGTACTAGATGTAGAGACATTAATATTGATGCTATTCATAATCACCTAGCTTTAATTAAACAACAAAATGATCACATAGCTCAACTTAGTGCTAAAATCAATGAGCATGACTTAGAAAATGGAAAATTTAAATTTGCTAGAAGCATGCTCTATAGTGGGAGACACCCTAGTATTAAGGATGGCATTGGCTTCCAACAGCGAGACAATGTCAAGCTTAATGCCCCTAAGAAATTGTCTAACTTTGTTAAGGGCAAAGCTCCCATGGTTCAGGATAATGAAGGCTACATTTTATATCCTGCTGGTTATCCCGAACACAAAATCAAGAGAATTCATTCTAGGAAGTCTTACTCTGGCTCTCATCATGCTTTATGTATAAGAGTGAGGCATCTAGCTCTAGGCAATCCACTCATGTTAAATTACCTAAAAAGAAAACTCCTATTGCATCAAATGAACCCAATGTTTCATTTAAAAATTTGATGCTTCTTATGTGCTCACTAACAAATCAGGCAAAGTAGTTGCCAAATATGTTGGGGGCAAACACAAGGGCTCAAAGACTTGTGTTTGGGTACCCAAGGTGCTTGTTTCTAATGTCAAAGGACCCAAGACCGTTTGGGTACCTAAGAACAAGGCCTAAATTTGTTTTGTAGGTTTATGCATCCGGGGGCTCAAGTTGGATCATTGATAGCGGGTGCACAAACCGCATGACTGGGGAGAAAAGGATGTTCTCCTCCTATGAGAAAAACCATGATCCCCAAAGAGCTATCACATTCGAGGATGAAAATCAAGGTTTGGTCAAAGGACTTGGTAAAATTGCTATATCACCTGACCATTCTATTTCCAATGTTTTTCTTATAGATTCCTTAGATTACAACTTGCTTTCAGTTTCTCAATTATGCAAATGGGCTACAATTGTCTTTTTACGGATATAGGTGTTACTGTCTTTAGAAGAAGTGATGATTTAGTAGCATTTAAGGGAGTGTTAGAGGGTCAGCTATACTTAGTTGATTTTAATAGAGCTGAACTCGACACTTGCTTAATTGATAAGACTAACATGGGTTGGCTCTGGCATCGCCGACTAGCCCACGTTGGGATGAAGAATCTTCATAAGCTTCTAAAGGGAGAGCACATTTTGGGACTAACAAATGTTCATTTTGAGAAAGACATGATTTGTAGCGCATGTCAAACAGGGAAGCAAGTTGGTGTTCATCATCCACACAAGAACATCATGGCGACTGACAGGCCACTTGAGCTACTCCACATGGACCTATTCGGCCCGATAGCTTACATAAGCATCGGCGAGAGTAAGTATTGTCTAGTTATTGTGGATGATTATTCTCGCTTCACTTGGGTGTTCTTTTTGCAGAAAAAATCTCAAAACCAAGAGACCTTGAAGGGATTCTTGAGACGGGCTCAAAATGAGTTCGGATTAAGAATAAAAAAGATTAGAAGCGACAATGGGACGGAGTTCAAGAACTCACAAATAGAAGGCTTTCTTGAGGAGGAGGGCATCAAGCATGAGTTCTCTTCTCCCTACACGCCACAAAAAATGGTGTAGTGGAGAGGAAGAATAGAACTCTACTTGACATGGCGAGGACCATGCTTGATGAGTACAATATTTTGGACCGGTTTTGGGCGGAAGCAATCAACACCGCTTGCTACGCCATCAACCGTCTCTACCTTCACCGAATCCTCAAGAAGACATCCTATGAACTCCTCACCGGTAAAAAGCCCAATGTTTCATATTTTAGAGTCTTTGGTAGCAAATGTTTTATTCTTGTTAAAAGAGGTAGAAAATCTAAATTTGCTCCTAAGGCTGTAGAAGGCTTTTTACTTGGTTATGACTCAAACACAAGGGCATATAGAGTCTTTAACAAGTCCACTGGACTAGTTGAAGTTTCTTGTGACATTGTGTTTGATGAGACTAACGACTCTCAAGTAGAGCAAGTTGATCTTGATGAGTTAGATGATGAAGAGGCTCCATGCGACGCACTAAGGAATATGTCCATTGGGGATGTGTGTCCTAAGGAATCCGAAGAGCCTCCACAAGCACAAGATCAACCATCATCTTCAATTCAAGCATCTCCACCAACCCAAGATGAGGATCAAGCTCAAGAGGATGAAAATAAAGATCAAGAAGATGAGCCACCTCAAGAGGAGGACAATGATCAAGGGGGAGATGCCAATGATCAAGACAAGGAAGATGATGAGGGTCCAAAACCGCCACACCCAAGAGTCCACCAAGCGGTACAACGAGATCACCCCGTGAACTCCATCCTCGGCGATATTCATAAGGGGGTAACCACTTGATCTCGTGTCGCTCATTTTTGTGAACATTACTCTTTTGTGTCTTCTATTGAGCCATATAGGGTGGAAGACGCATTAAGAGACTCGGATTGGGTGTTGGCAATGCAAGAGGAACTCAACAATTTCACGAGGAATGAGGTATGGCATCTTGTTCCACGTCCTAATCAAAATGTTGTAGGAACCAAGTGGGTCTTCCGCAACAAGCAAGATGAGCATGGTGTGGTGACAAGGAACAAAGCCCGACTTGTGGCCAAGGGTTATTCACAAGTCGAAGGTTTGGATTTCGGTGAAACCTATGCACCCGTAGCTAGGCTTGAGTCAATTCGTATATTACTTGCCTATGCTACTTACCATGGCTTTAAGCTTTATCAAATGGACGTGAAAAGTGCCTTCCTCAATGGACCAATCAAGGAGGAGGTCTATGTTGAGCAACCTCCCGGCTTTGAAGAAAGTGAGTACCCTAACCATGTGTATAAACTCTATAAGGCGCTTTATGGGCTCAAGCAAGCCCCAAGAGCATGGTATGAATGCCTTAGAGATTTTCTTATCGCTAATGGCTTCAAAGTCGGAAAAGCCGATCCTACTCTCTTTACTAAAACAATTGCAAATGATTTGTTTGTATGCCAAATTTATGTTGATGATATCATATTTGGGTCTACTAACAAATCTACTTGTGAAGAGTTTAGTAGGATCATGATTCAAAAATTCGAGATGTCAATGATGGGGGAGTTGAAGTATTTCTTAGGATTTCAAGTGAAGCAACTCCAAGAGGGCACCTTCATCAGCCAAACGAAGTACATTCAAGACATACTCACCAAGTTTGGGATGAAGGATGCCAAGCCCATAAAGACACCCATGGGAACCAATGGGCATCTCGACCTCGACACGGGAGGTAAATCCGTAGATCAAAAGGTATACCGGTCGATGATAGGATCTTTACTCTATTTATGTGCATCTCGATCGGATATTATGCTTTCCGTATGCATGTGTGCAAGATTCCAAGCCGATCCTAAGGAAGTTCACCTTAGGGCCGTAAAACGAATCTTGAGATATTTAGTTCATATACCTAAGTTTGGTATTTGGCACCCCAAGTGAAAGTAGCCTAGAGGGGGGGGGGTGAATAGGCTACACCTGAAAATTTTCACTAAAACTTCGAGATAGGTTAAATTAAAGTTGCACTGGTGCAAACCGGTTCAGTCGATTTTAATTACAACTGAACAAGTTTGAACCTGCTCAACTTAAATTAGATAATCTGTTGAACAAATACGAAGTAGTGGAGAATAAGCTAAAGACTTGCCCTACACAAAATCTACTCGAATGAATAATATGAACCAACTACCGAATATAAAGCGCTTGACAAGAACACACAAGAACACGCGATATAACCCGAGGTTCGGCAACCACCACAAAGGTGTCCTACTCCTCGTTGAGGAACCCACAAAGGGTCGGGTCTTTTCCAACCCTAATCCTCCACAAGCCGACCACAAAGGTCAAGGCAATCTCTTCTCAAATCAGCTCAAAGAGCGGGTGATACAAACTTCTTGGGGTCGTCCACAAATTTGGAGACTCCCAAGCAACCTCTAACCGTCAAGGAACACGAGGTTCCAAGAGTAACAAATCCACACACGGTTAAGTTTGCAACGAGCTCAAGAACAAAGAGAATGGGAGAATCGAGATGAAATTGACAGCGAGTTCGATCGAGTTCACCTCACACCAAGGGTCCTTCAAATGATTGAAGGAGATGCGATTGCGGGTGTGAAAGGTGAAATGAATGCGCTTGTTTGAAGGTTGGTCAGCCAAGAATTTGTGGGAGAGGCAGAAGTAAATGAGAGAGAGAGTGTGAGGGGGTATATAAAGGATCCCCCAAAAGCTGGCAGCCGTTGGGAGAAAAGGAGCAAAAACCGGTTGAACCGGTTTTCAGACCGGTTGAACCGGTTTCTACCAGGGGGATCCCGGTCCACTGAGCTACTCAGCCGGAGACTCGACCGGTTTCAAAACCGGCTGAGTAGGGAAAAAATTCGGCTCAACCGGTTTCTGAAAAATATCTGCTGCGACTTTTCTGACAGCTCTGACTGTCAGACAGGTCAGAGCAGAGGTGGCAGGTGAACAGTACCGAAACCGGTTGAACCGGTTTCAGGACCGGTTGAACCGGTTTTGGGGGCTGAAACCAAATTTTGAGTATTTTGAAGAGAACAAAAGGAGTCTTTGTGGGAAGCAAAATTTGTTTTTCTCAAGGGCATTCATGATCTGGAAAAATGATCTCCAAGATGTTTTCAAAAGATTTTGAACTTGGCTCATTGCACAACTTACTTAACCGTCGCGGATCCCTCTTAATTGTACGGCGATTCCTATGACTCAAGAATTATAAATTTAGCACCGCCGTTGTTTCTTAGCACTTGGAGCACGCCATTTGATGTGGAATTTTAAATCGTTGTGCTTTATACTTTTATGCTCGTAAGATATGTGCTTCTCCTGTCTGTAGAATTTCTGTGTACATGCTAGGAGCAAACTTGTTAGAATCTCAGTTTGTTTTGTCATTAATCACCAAAACCCTCAATTAGGGTTGATTGCACTTACAATCTCCCCCTTTTTGGTGATTGATGCCAAAACAAACTAGAATAGAAATAAGAATTAAAAGTTACAAGTAGTTGCGAGATAAAATCTTTTATGTATGTGTAGCTCCCCCTAAATATGTGCATGAGTTTTGCGATATTAACATTGACTTGATATGTCAATTTGCAACATATTTAGAGAGAGAGAACAATCAACACCATACACAAAACAATGGGGTATGAAACATAATTGGATAGAAAGAGTAAAAATTACACATTCAAGCTCATTATTGCATAGCATATGATATGAAAAATTCTACAACTATTACAATAATGAGAACTCATCTCATCACATCATAAAAATGTTTATGGCATTAGAGCCATGCATGCATCATACGAGAGACCAAATAGTTATTACAGACCGATTGTTCATTACAAAAATAAAGGGGTACTGCATAATAAACCTTCTCCCCCTTTTTGGCAACAAGAACCAAAAAGAGAGAGAGAAGCGCCAATCCAATGATCACCAGTGGGGAGGAGGATGATGAGGAGCAAAGAGGTGGTGCGCCAGGTCAGAGGCAAAGTGTTCTTTCCCAGATTGGGTCGGGGGAGGAGCACTGCCAGAGGGATCCTGGGGCGGAGGGTAAGAGGACGATTGGCCCAGATCCCCGTGATACGGAGGCGGGACAAACTGCTCCCGATCATCAAAATAAGTTTCTTCTTCTTCTTCGACATCATCAGCTGTCGTAAAAGGCACCCCATATGCCTGCTGGTACCACTCGTTGACCTCTGGAGGAGGAGGGTGGAGAGGTACATCAGGAGAGCGGGGGGCGAAAAGAGTACCCAAAGCGGAAGCTTGACGACGTAGGTTGTCGTCAGTCTCCCGCTGACGTCGAGCCACCTCATGGACATCCGCAGCAATGTTTCGGCACATGGAGAAGAATGCCGCAAACCCGTGGGCCAAGCGGGCACCCATCCCACGGCCACGACCTCGACCACGACCACGACCACGTTGTAACACCCTGAATTTAGGGGTATAAAATTTCTTTTCTAATATTCACCAAATTCATGTGTTACCCTCTCTTTTCCTTGCTTTTCTTTTCTTTTTTTCTAAATAATGGAGAGTTATTTTATTATATATAAGTTTTAGCATAGTAGAATAAAATCCTAGAGAAGCTTTGATTGTTGCATTCATGCCATTGCATAATGTTTATGAGTGCAAAAAGTTTTTGAAATATGTAAAATTATCTCGAGCATGTTTTGGGGGATTTTCTAACCATTCGAAACTTTTTTCGAGTATTAAGCTGAAATCTAGATTCTCTGGTATTATTTTTATCTCTAAAATTTAGTATTTACGAAAACTAAAATATTCCAAAAAACTTGATAATATATGTATTTTTTCTTCCTCTCGTCAGACTTGTTCCAGATCACGTGCCCTTTCTCGCGAGATCGCTGAACCACTTTTTCTCGCGAACGGCATGCTGCTCGCGTCGGTTATTCTCGTCTATCCCCATCTACTCTTCCGACGTCTATCTCGTCATCCTGGGCCCGTGGGCCAGCTCCGACTATCTTCGTCTAATTTTATCTAACCATGTCTACCACACGTCTAACTCTGTCTCCGTCTTACACTGTCTCGTGCAACCGTCTCGCTCGACTAGAACGCGATCTACAACAAATTTAGTGACCATCTCCCACGCCCTGTGGCCCAGCCACGTCGCGTGTCGAGCGTGATGGCACAGCTGTGCCTAGGTGCTCCTTGCCCCAGGCCCTACCGGGCAGTCTCCCTCGCTGGGGCGTGGTACTGCGCCATGGGGCCCATTTGTTATCTCCCTCAAAACTGTCTGTCCCCGTCCATCTTGCCCAGATGTAGAAAAGCACCAACCGCCCACCCATGTCGACCATTTGAACAACCCCTGCATCTCCCTCGCCCCGCTCCCCTCTCTCTAGCGCCTCCCTGCCCTCGGGCACGACCAACCCTTTTCGGCGGCGCAGCTCCGCCCTTGGCTCTCCTGCGCGCAGCTCGGCGTGGCGTGGCCCGGCTCCGGCGAGCGGTCGAAGAAACCCGGACGCCAAGCACCTTCCCCACCGGAGCTTCGCTGACCTGCTGTCCATGTTTTCCCTCGCCGTTCTTCATCGTGATGGTCTGGTGAGGTGAGGTCGTCTACCCCCTTCCCTCGTCTATCTCGCTCCCGCTCCGCTCCGCCGTAGCTAGCTGCTGCGGGTTTGCCACCATGGTCAGTGCCTGCTCCCTGCAACGCAGACCACATGGAGCCCCCAGCCCCCACGTGCGTGTGCGTTCTTGCCCCTGGCCGCGGCTCCCCGGCACCTGCGCCGAAGCCCAGCACCGAGCCTCGACCAGGCCAGTCCCACCCGTCCCCTTGCGTCGTTGCGTTTGAAGAATGGAGTGGAGGCACATGGAAGGTTGAAGAGAGAACAACCAATAAAGCAGTATGCGACTTCCAGATGTAGTAGAAGATCCCTGGCCTCAGGAAGATACATCGAACCTCCAGCCCCATTCGTAGGTCCGTATGCATACAGTAAAAATCATTTTGCAGCTGGAGCACGATTGAATCCAAAAGCATTTTATTAAAAATCATTTGCTACTCCTTTTGGGACTATCCCCAGACAACGGAAAAGCGTCCAATTTTCTTTCATTTTTCACCCCCTATGCACGGAACTCATAAATCGAATCAACCATTTCAGTTCGTGCATGCGCAGCAGACGAGGGAGAAGAGAATTGTGAAGGAGTGAGCAGTTGGTGGAGAGAAAGGAGATGCTAGCCACACCAGATCCCACATCTAAAGATTTTCTGTGGCTGCACCTCGTGTGACCCTTTTTGTGGTAAGTGGTCGGTCGATAGGATTGCACCACGTCGTCGTTAATCTGCGATTAATGAGTATGTATTAACTTTGGCATTAGATATTTGATTCATTCCGTTCCAGTTATATTAACCGTGTAATGATCTTGTACGCACGTTAAAATTATTATGTTGTTACCACACATGTTTTAGTTAAATAATTAATTATTGGTTTACTTGAGGGTTATTAAAATAACAATTTAATTAGAACGAGTCTATAGTTTTAACTCATGCTTTTATAAATATAAATGTTAATTAACTTGATTAATACCAGCTTAAATACTTTTATTTAATTATTTATTTGTCATTGTTCGCGCGCGACATCGTATGCGCGTCATTGAGCTGTTCGCGCGCGTAGTCACGTTGGTTAGCACGTGTCGCGCGTGCTGTTCGCCCGCGTTGTCATACGTCGTGTGTGTGCGTCGCGTGTGTCATTTACTCGTGTCGTTTGCCTTACCGTGGACCGTTAGCGTGTATCTCGCGTGTCGATCACGTGGGTCGTGCGGCGTCTGTGTGTGATAATAAATTGTTTTTGCTTATAATTACTCATGTTAATAACGTTAATTCGTCAGGTCATATGTTTTAGATAATTAACTTAAGGTTCGCTCGACTAATATTTATTAGATTAACATTCTAACTAGATTAAATGCGTAGTATTCCACTTAGGCTTATATAATAAATATCGATTAATATAATCAGGTCGAATCAAATGTTTTAATTAGTATTTGTTTAGCGTAAACCCGTTAACTTCTTGACCATAGCTTCGATTTCGACGCTTCTTTTCCTCGTGTGACCGTAGTAACGCACTCTACTTCGTTTTGCATATTTTGTTATTTTTTTATTTGAATGGTGTAATGTTCTTATGCATATATATATATATGTTTGTTTGTGCCTGTTTGTATTCGCTGTGCGTCACGAATAGACTGTGATCCGTTTCCGAGCTTCGAGGGATCGATGATCAAGCTTGGCGACCAAGTGATCGAACTCTTCGAGTTCTACGAGGATGAAGACCCTGAGCATCTGTTTGGTGAAGGCAAGTGTCCCTTGACCTATCTTTGTCCTATACATTCTATAATTCAATTCCCGCATTTACACAGTTATACCTAAGGATTGACTAGTTTTTGTTATCCATGTCCTTGTTTACCTATTTGGGTTGGATTATTATGGTTTAGCTTTATGCTAGTGCTTAACCATAATCAATGAACATGATGAGATTTATCAATGATACGCTGTTTCCCTTCTTTATTATGATATACTTGTGGCATTTAAGGGGGCTCGAGCGGTTTCTCGAGTGCTTCTCCGTAAGGACCTGTTCGTTGGATGACCGCCCGGGAAAACAGTGCAACCATAAGGGTGGAATGGGATGCCCTTAGCTGAGTAATTAGAGGAACTGGGGTGTAGTTCGCTTCGCCGTCGTGCCGTTAATGGGGCTCGGTGTATGCGGCTCGCTCTGCTAAGGTTGGTTCGCCCCTTGAGGAGGAGTGCGGTGCATTTAGGAAACCTAACGGGCGGCTACAACCCCAGGGAATCTTTGTAAAGGCTACGTAGTGAGACCCTGCCTATTCACCTTGGTAGTGTTTAAGGGTTTGATCGGCCCGAGGCAAGAGGGAATCACGGCTTGTGGGTAAAGTGCACAACCTCTGCAGAGTGTTATGAAACTGATATATCAGCCGTGCTCGCGGTTATGAGCGGCCAAGGGAGCTCCATTGATTAGTGGCACTTGATCAGAGATGTTCGGATTACAGGTGGCAATGAGAATGATGGTTTGGCATTAACTATGGTAACAGTAAGTGGTATTCTTTCCGTTTGGAAAGGGTACGTTTGGGTTAATAACGTGGGTTAATTCTAAAACTTGGCTTTCTCTACTAGTAATAATAATCTGACCAACTAAAAGCAATTGCTTGACTTAGCCCCACATAAAGCTAGTCCACTACAACCAAACAGGACACTTGCTGAGTATGTTGATGTGTACTCACCCTTGCTCTACACACCAAACCCCCCATCCCCAGGTTGTCTGCATTGCAACCACTGCTCAGGAGAAGATGAAGCCGTAGAAGGAGACTTCCAGGAGTTCTAATATTACGACGAGATTTAGGCGTGGGTTAGCGGCAACCCCCAGTCGGCTGCCTGTGAAGGCCGCGTGTATCTATGTTTCTTTTCCGCACTTTGATTATTGTAAAGACTATGTGGATGTCTCAGACATATGATGTAATCGACTATTATTACCCTTTTATGTTATTATTTGAGCACTGTGTGATGATGTCCAGTTATGTAACTGTTGTGTACGTGAATTGCTGATCCTGGCACGTACATGGTTCGCATTCGGTTTGCCTTCTAAAACCGGGTGTGACATAAGTGGTATCAAAGCCGTGCTGACTGTAGGACCGCTAGCCTAGAGTAGCATTGACCGTTTTAAGGACTTATTGACTGTTACTTCACCTCATCCTTGATTCTGCTTCAAAATATTAGTCACCTCGACTAATTCTATGTTGTGCTCCTATATGCCCCCTTGCCAAAAGTATTTTATCCTAGTGTGGTCTATACTTCTCTCAATCTATTAGATCTGATCTTGCTCTTGTGCTTGTGACATCTTTGTAGATGCCCCCTGACCATAACCTTCTTGTTTTTCGGATTGTTTCCTCTTCTGTCATTAAATTGCCACCATTTAGCAATCTCTATTCCATTGGTATTGACATGCTCGTATCCCCGGATTCTTCAATACCCTTGTTTTAAATACTTACCTCTGAATTTCTACTGCCTACTTAAACATTTCAGTTTATATGTCCATGATCATCCTGTCTTTTGAGACCCTTTCCTATTCTGTTGTTAAGTCACTATCTTTCGGCTATTCGTACTCCCTTGGTCTTAGTATGCTCACACCTTCGGAATCTTGCATACTCTTACTTTTTATATAAATGCTTACCTTTGTACCCCAATGTTTGTTTAAGACATTTCAATTTACATGCTCTTGACCACCTTTGTTTCCTCATGATCTATGAGTGATCGTTCTATTCCTCACATCCTTAACGTTCTCATCGTTTCCATATAACTTCCCTCGGTAATAATTTCTTTTACTTCAACCATTTTGTTGGAACCTTACCTACCTTACCAGTGATTGTTTTCTCCATTTTGCCATTTCGCGAGTCTTGACTTAAGTCCATCCTTTGCTATGCTCTTTATGATTATCACCTTTACCCTTGATACTTCTATATCTTGCATTGATGTTCATCTTATACCTACCCTTTAAAGTCTCCCCTCTCCCATCTCAATTTGAGAGTTGTATGTTTTACCTATTTTCTCTTGGGCATATCATCTTCTTTGTCCCTTGCGAGTTTTTAACTCCATCCTTTGCCTACTTTTGTTTGCTATTACCTTTACCTTTCTCACCCCTTGATCTTACCTTGGTGATTACGTTATGTCTGTTATCTAAAATCTCCAACTTCATATTCCAATTTGAGAGCGATTTTTTTACTTACCTCACACTTGGCTATATCCTCTTCTTTACCAAGTGTAAGCTTGGGCGCAACTCCATTCTTTGTTGTACTCATACCACAAGCTCTTCTATGCCTTCATCTGTTCTCTCATACCCTTGTCTGTTATCTCGTTTGACCCTTGCGATATTTATGTCTTCTACCTAAATGCTTACCTTAAACTTGTCCTTTGAAAGCCTCCACTTTATTTCAACCCAGTTTGAGAGTTGCGAGGTACCTACCTCTCCCTTAATTTCTTTTCACTTCTTGTCGCCTTACAAGTTTTGTGTTAATTCTATCCCTTGAGGTGTTTTTATTTTCTATAACCCTCACCTTGTCGTCCATCGATCTTGCCTTGATACTCATCTTTATTTCTACTCTTTAAAAATCCCCTCTCTTCCACCTCAATTTGAGAGTAGCAGTTTACCTATCTGGCCCTTGGACGTATTCTCACCTTTTCCATTTACAGGTCCTATCTTAACTCCATCTTGTATGGTACTTATATCCTTTGTTTTATGCCTATTACCTCCTCCCCTACATCCTTGACTGTTATTACCTCTAAAACCCTCGTGATATATATATGCCCTTGCCTTTCTGCTTACTTTGAACCTACCCTTCAAAGCACCTCTTTTCCATCCCTGTTCGAGGATAAGGCCTCATCTATTTCATCATTGACTGATCGCCTTCTTTGACACCTTGCAATTTTATCTAAAATACATCCTTTTGCTGTGCGTTTGTTTGTTATCACTTAACCCTTGTCATCCCTCGATCTTTACCTTGATGCTTATCCTACACCTGCATTGCATTTTAAAGCCTCCTCTCCCGTTTTAGTTCAAGAGTGTTATCTTACCCATTCTGCTCTTGGTCGTTCCCTTTTTCTCTGTTGAATTGCAAGTCATAGCTTTTTATTGACACCACCCTTACCTTTGTAATCACTAGATCTTGCCTCGATGCTTATCTTAGGTCTGCTTTTTGGAACCTCTACTTTTCTATATCAACTCGAGAGTGGTGTTCTGCCCATTATGCCTTGGGTCGTATCCTTATCCTAGTCGCTTACATTGCTTGCTTTAACTCCATCCTTTATTGTGCCCATGCCCCTATCCTGCACATACTATTCTTCTCCTCCTCCTTCGACAACCTTAGAGAGTAGTTATTCCCTTCTTAAGAAAGTCCACCATTTAATTAAAAGGAACATATAGCAACGAAATGTTTGTTGTTGTATGCTTGTGATGTTTGTTTGTATGTTATGACTGGTTTGCTTTTTTGTGATGAGTGTTGATGTGTTGTGGCCCTTGGTCCGCAATGACATCATTTTACTAGCGGATTGCCATAGAGTAAGGTAGCTGGGTGCTCTCCCTTTTCTCTCTTTAATCCATCTATGCTTACCTTTTCTATATATACCCTTCCCACTTGCACCTGTTCGATTGACATCCTACAACCTCTCTTAATCAGTCAAGATCAGAGTCGGCAGCATCTTCCCCAAGTGCGTATCAATGCTCCTGTTAAGGGGGTTAGCCGCTAACCCCAATTATGGCAATGCGATTAACATCAACCAACAAGATCAGAGTAGCGCAGAGAAACCGTGAGTGGGTCCTAACCCACAAGTCCAAGAGATCCTTAAGAATTGCATCAGTGGGTCGTGAACATCTGAAGGTTAAAGCAACCAGTGCGCAAGTTAAAGCTGGCAGAGTTAAAGTTGAGTTAGAACAAACTATGAAAAACCAATGAGCCAATCTTATTTTCTTGCTAGCCTCTTCTTGAATCTCGAGGGCGAGATTCTGTTAAGCGGGTTAGATTTGTAACACCCTGAATTTAGGGGTATAAAATTTCTTTTCTAATATTCACCAAATTCAGGTGTTACCCTCTCTTTTTCTTGCTTTTCTTTTCTTTTTTTCTAAATAATGGAGAGTTATTTTATTATATATAAGTTTTAGCATAGTAGAATAAAATCATAGAGAAGCTTTGATTGTTGCATTCATGCCATTGCATAATGTTTATGAGTGCAAAAAGTTTTCGAAATATGTAAAATTATCTCGAGCATGTTTTGGGGGATTTTCTAACCATTCGAAACTTTTTTCGAGTATTAAGCTGAAATCTAGATTCTCTGGTATTATTTTTATCTCTAAAATTTAGTATTTACGAAAACTAAAATATTCCAAAAAACTTGATAATATATGTATTTTTTCTTCCTCTCGTCAGGCTTGTTCCAGATCACGTGCCCTTTCTCGCGAGATCACTGAACCACTTTTTCTCGCGAACGGCATGCTGCTCGCGTCGGTTATTCTCGTCTATCCCCATCTACTCTTCCGACATCTATCTCGTCATCCTGGGCCCGTGGGCCTCCGACTATCTTCGTCTAATTTTATCTAACCATGTCTACCACACGTCTAACTCTGTCTCCGTCTTACACTGTCTCGTGCAACCGTCTCGCTCGACTAGAACGCGATCTACAACAAATTTAGTGACCATCTCCCACGCCCTGTGGCCCAGCCACGTCGCGTGTCGAGCGTGCTGGCACAGCTGTGCCTAGGTGCTCCTTGCCCCAGGCCCTACCGGGCAGTCTCCCTCGCTGGGGCGTGGTACTGCGCCATGGGGCCCATTTGTTATCTCCCTCAAAACTGTCTGTCCCCGTCCATCTTGCCCAGATGTAGAAAAGCACCAACCGCCCACCCATGTCGACCATTTGAACAACCCCTGCATCTCCCTCGCCCCGCTCCCCTCTCTCTAGCGCCTCCCTGCCCTCGGGCACGACCAACCCTTTCCGGCGGCGCAGCTCCGCCCTTGGCTCTCCTGCGCGCAGCTCGGCGTGGCGTGGCCCGGCTCCGGCGAGCGGTCGAAGAAACCCCGACGCCAAGCACCTTCCCCACCGGAGCTTCGCTGACCTGCTGTCCATGTTTTCCCTCGCCGTTCTTCATCGTGATGGTCTGGTGAGGTGAGGTCGTCTACCCCCTTCCCTCGTCTATCTCGCTCCCGCTCCGCTCCGCCGTAGCTAGCTGCTGCGGGTTTGCCACCATGGTCAGTGCCTGCTCCCTGCAACGCAGACCACATGGAGCCCCCAGCCCCCACGTGCGTGTGCGTTCTTGCCCCTGGCCGCGGCTCCCCGACACCTGCGCCGAAGCCCAGCACCGAGCCCCGACCAGGCCAGTCCCACCCGTCCCCTTGCGTCGTTGCGTTTGAAGAATGGAGTGGAGGCACATGGAAGGTTGAAGAGAGAACAACCAATAAAGCAGTATGCGACTTCCAGATGTAGTAGAAGATCCCTGGCCTCAGGAAGATACATCGAACCTCCAGCCCCATTCGTAGGTCCGTATGCATACAGTAAAAATCATTTTGCAGCTGGAGCACGATTGAATCCAAAAGCATTTTATTAAAAATCATTTGCTACTCCTTTTGGGACTATCCCCAGACAACGGAAAAGCATCCAATTTTCTTTCATTTTTCACCCCCTATGCACGGAACTCATAAATCGAATCAACCATTTCAGTTCGTGCGTGCGCAGCAGACGAGGGAGAAGAGAATTGTGAAGGAGTGAGCAGTTGGTGGAGAGAAAGGAGATGCTAGCCACACCAGATCTCACATCTAAAGATTTTCTGTGGCTGCACCTCGTGTGACCCTTTTTGTGGTAAGTGGTCGGTCGATAGGATTGCACCACGTCGTCGTTAATCTGCGATTAATGAGTATGTATTAACTTTGGCATTAGATATTTGATTCATTCCGTTCCAGTTATATTAACCGTGTAATGATCTTGTACGCACGTTAAAATTATTATGTTGTTACCACACATGTTTTAGTTAAATAATTAATTATTGATTTGCTTGAGGGTTATTAAAATAACAATTTAATTAGAACGAGTCTATAGTTTTAACTCATGCTTTTATAAATATAAATGTTAATTAACTTGTTTAATACCAATTTAAATACTTTTATTTAATTATTTATTTGTCGTTGTTCGCGCGCGACATCGTATGCGCGTCATTGAGCTATTCGCGCGCGTAGTCACGTTGGTTAGCACGTGTCGCGCGTGCTGTTCGCCCGCGTTGTCACACGTCGTGTGTGCGCGTCGCGTGTGCCGTTTACTCGTGTCGTTTGCCTTACCGTGGACCGTTAGCGTGTATCTCGCGTGTCGATCACGTGGGTCGTGCGGCGTCTGTGTGTGATAATAAATTGTTTTTGCTTATAATTACTCATGTTAATAACGTTAATTCGTCAGGTCATATGTTTTAGATAATTAACTTAAGGTTCGCTCGACTAATATTTATTAGATTAACATTCTAACTAGATTAAATGCGTAGTATTCCACTTAGGCTTATATAATAAATATCGATTAATATAATCAGGTCGAATCAAATGTTTTAACTAGTATTTGTTTAGCGTAAACCCGTTAACTTCTTGACCATAGCTTCGATTTCGACGCTTCTTTTCCTCGTGTGACCGTAGTAACGCACTCTACTTCGTTTTGCATATTTTGTTATTTTTTTATTTGAATGGTGTAATGTTCTTATGCATATATATATATGTTTGTTTGTGCCTGTTTGTATTCGCTGTGCGTCACGAATAGACTGTGATCCGTTTCCGAGCTTCGAGGGATCGATGATCAAGCTTGGCGACCAAGTGATCGAACTCTTCGAGTTCTACGAGGATGAAGACCCTGAGCATCTGTTTGGTGAAGGCAAGTGTCCCTTGACCTATCTTTGTCCTATACATTCTATAATTCACTTCCCGCATTTACACAGTTATACCTAAGGATTGACTAGTTTTTGTTATCCATGTCCTTGTTTACCTATTTGGGTTGGATTATTATGGTTTAGCTTTATGCTAGTGCTTAACCATAATCAATGAACATGATGAGATTTATTAATGATACGCTGTTTCCCTTCTTTATTATGATATACTTGTGGCATTTAAGGGGGCTCGAGCGGTTTCTCGAGTGCTTCTCCGTAAGGACCTGTTCGTTGGATGACCGCCCGGGAAAACAGTGCAACCATGAGGGTGGAATGGGATGCCCTTAGCTGAGTAATTAGAGGAACTGGGGTGTAGTTCGCTTCGCCGTCGTGCCGTTAATGGGGCTCGGTGTATGCGGCTCGCTCTGCTAAGGTTGGTTCGCCCCTTGGGGAGGAGTGCGGTGCATTTAGGAAACCTAACGGGTGGCTACAACCCCAGGGAATCTTTGTAAAGGCTACGTAGTGAGACCCTGCCTATTCACCTTGGTAGTGTTTAAGGGTTTGATCGGCCCGAGGCAAGAGGGAATCACGGCTTGTGGGTAAAGTGCGCAACCTCTGTAGAGTGTTATGAAACTGATATATCAGCTGTGCTCGCGGTTATGAGCGGCCAAGGGAGCTCCATTGATTAGTGGCACTTGATCAGAGATGTTCGGATTACAGGTGGCAATGAGAATGATGGTTTGGCATTAACTATGGTAACGGTAAGTGGTATTCTTTCCGTTTGGAAAGGGTACGTTTGGGTTAATAACGTGGGTTAATTCTAAAACTTGGCTTTCTCTACTAGTAATAATAATCTGACCAACTAAAAGCAACTGCTTGACTTAGCCCCACATAAAGCTAGTCCACTACAACCAAACAGGACACTTGCTGAGTATGTTGATGTGTACTCACCCTTGCTCTACACACCAAACCCCCATCCCCAGGTTGTCTGCATTGCAACCACTGCTCAGGAGAAGATGAAGCCGTGGAAGGAGACTTCCAGGAGTTCTAATATTACAACGAGTTTTAGGCGTGGGTTAGCGGCAACCCCCAGTCGGCTGCCTGTGAAGGCCGCATGTATCTACGTTTCTTTTCCGCACTTTGATTATTGTAAAGACTATGTGGATGTCTCAGACATATGATGTAATCGACTATTTTTACCCTTTTATGTTATTATTTGAGCACTGTGTGATGATGTCCAGTTATGTAACTGTTGTGTACGTGAATTGCTGATCCTGGCACGTACATGGTTCACATTCGGTTTGCCTTCTAAAATCGGGTGTGACAACGTGGTGTGGGAGATCCGCGGCCAGGGGAAGGGCGCGAGGCACCAGCAGCAGCAGCACCAGCAGCAGACGGACCCGCAGATGTATGAGCACGAGAACTGGAGGGGGCTTTCCTGAGGCGCCCTGCTGGATTGTTGGGATCAATCCAGAAAGGGGTATATGACTGATGTCTGGTACCTTTGTCAAATCTGAACTGGGTCACAACCTCAATCATCTTCATGATAAACGGAGCATGAAGACACCCCTTCAAAGGAAAGCAGGCGGCATGAATGATTTCCTGCCAAATCATATCAAAGACATTTATGCTTTCTGAGCTGCTGGGTTTCATGAAAGAGAGCAAGACCTTGCTCTCCCCAATAATGTTCATCTGATTACCCCCTTTTGGAATGAGGGTCATCCTGTAGAGAGAGTTGATGTAACGATAATACTTATGAATGTTTGTCGACTCCCAATACTTCCCAGACTCAGGAAGATGAAGATCTTTGGCTTCATCTCTAGTAGGCTGCCGGAAATCATGTATCTTGATCTTGTCGCCAGAGATATCATTGTCAGAAAAGCCAAGAATGTGAGCAAATCGACGATAGCTCACCTTATACCAACTACCTTCAATGTAGAAGTTCAAATAAGGGTAGTTGTAAGGACTCTCCTCGTCAGCTGGCTTTATCCATAAAGTTGAGTAGAATTGAGCAATAACTTCATCATTCCAATCATATTGGAATGTCATGATACTCTTCATCTTTTTCCTTTCACATGCCCTTAATGCCTGTGTCATCTCTGGATCCCCAATGGCTTCACAACCTTCCCAGTTGATATAACGTTGATGCAGGATAGGTTGATGCTTCTTGGGGAGAATGACGGAATTATAAAAGTCCACATGATGAAGCGTCCAAAAGCGGTTTCCATCAATCCTGGCATCGCGAATGCGCAATGCAGGATTTTGGAAACGAAGATCCTGAAGCAGAGCAGAGCCTCCACTGGCAGTGAAATCAGTGACTGGCTCATTGCCAGCACGCCGAGCCTCTGCCCGGTGGAGAACCAAGCCACGAATCACAGGAGCGTGGGCCGGGGGAAGATCAACTTCATCATCCTTCCCGCCTTCATCATCACTTGTAGCCTCCCACGCCTGCGGATTCGTCGCGGGTCGGGACCGACCGGAAGGATTCCGGGATGTCCGACCACGAGCACTTTGAGACCCGGAGGCCTCAGCACCTTGCATAACATTTCCGCTTCCTCTCCCACGCTTGGATCGAGAGCGCGGGGGAGTATCTCCATGGATTTCCTGGTCATCCGAGGAGTCGGATTCAACCACAGACGGGTTCCTCCGACGCACCATTCTAAGAAACAAAAATAGAACCTATGATGAGCAAGGATCAAACACGTTTGAGTAGATACGCATAAGATATTGAGCATGCACTTCAATCGTTCATATGAGCGGTTCAACTACAACGAACAATATCAAATCGCTAAACTCTAACAATGTTTGTGACAAATGAAGATAATCTAAGTGTTGCAATCACTCAAACTATAATGTACCCAACGAATGATACATTAGATAATCAAGAACGCGTAGGATCGAGTACAAGGAAATGAAATAGGGCAATACCTCGATCTGGAGATGTAGTCAAGAACTCCCAATGAGATTGAGGAAGATGATGGAGAACGCCGGGATGAACGGATCTCCAACAACTCTTCCAAAGATGAGAGGGCACAAGTGAGTTTTTTTGGAGTGGAGTGTGAAGGAGAGAGAGGAGGAAGAGTGGCCGGCGGCTGCTGGAAAATGAAACAGAGAAGAAGGGAAGAGGAGAGAGGGAGAAATAAAAGGGGAAGAGTCGGCCGCCAGAATACAGAAAACCGGTTCAACCGGTTCAAAAACCGGTTCAACCGGTTTCTGGTCAAACTGCGCAGTAAAAGCGCGCAGAAAACGGTGTTGACTGCGCGAAAATTCTGGCAGTCTGACAGCACAGACTGCAAAAACTGACAGCGCAGACTGCGCGTAGACCGACGACACGAAGGCCAAAACCGGTTCAACCGGTTTTTATACCGGTTCAACCGGTTTCCACCAGGGGGAAACCGGTTGAGTGGCCTACTCAGCCAGTTTACTCAACCAGTTTCCAGATATTGCCCGGAAGGGCTATAATAGCACTTAGCAAATATGACATGAGATATTTTAAAGATAAAAATGTTATTTCTCATTTCATATTGCTCAAACAATCAATTTTCATCCATCAAATTTGATCAAAATTTTAGTTATTAAGTCACGTTTCGAGAATCCAAGATATTTAGCTCACTCCTAAGAAAACAAAACTTAGTCTCATCAAGGGGTTTTGTGAAGATATCGGCTAGTTGATTTTCGGTGCTCACATGAAACAATTCGATATCTCCTTTGGCTTTGTGGTCTCTCAAGAAATGGTGTCTGATGTCAATATGTTTTGTTCTAGAGTGTTGCACCGGATTGTTTGCAAGTTTTATGGCACTTTCATTGTCACACAAAAGTGGAATTTTGTTGAACTCACAACCAAAATCTCTAAGGGTTTGCTTCATCCATAACAACTGTGCACAACATGCTCCAGCTGCTATGTACTCAGCTTCTGCAATGGAAAGTGCAACACAATTTTGTTTCTTGGAACTCCATGACACTAAGGACCGCCCAAGGAATTGGCAAGTCCCAGTAGTGCTTTTTCGATCTACTTTGCAACCGGCATAATCTGAGTCAGAGTAGCCAAGCAAATCGAAAAGGGAGCCTTTGGGATACCATAATCCTAGGTTTTGGGTGTGGACTAAGTATCTTAGAATTCTCTTAACGGCTACAAGATGACAATCTTTAGGATTTGCTTGAAAACGTGCACACATGCAAACACTCAACATTATATCAGGTCTAGATGCACATAAGTAAAGCAGTGATCCTATCATTGATCTATATAATTTTTGATCTACAAGTTTACCTTCCTCATTTAGGTCGAGATGTCCATTTGATGACATTGGAGTCTTGGCGTGTTTTGCTTTTTCCATGCCAAACTTCTTGAGCATATCTTGAGTATATTTGGTCTGGCATAGAAAAGTACCTTCCTTGAGTTGTTTGACTTGAAATCCCAGGAAGTATTTAAGCTCGCCCATCATAGACATCTCAAACCTGTTCGTCATTACTTTGCTAAACTCTTCACAAAATTTTTCATTAGTACTACCAAATATAATGTCATCAACATATATTTGGCACACAAATAATTCATTGTCAACTTTTCGAGTAAATAAAGTGGAGTCAGCTTTTCCTATTGTAAACCCATTCTTAATTAAAAAATCTTTAAGACAGTCATACCAAGCTCTAGGGGCTTGTTTAAGCCCGTAGAGTGCCTTGTGAAGTAGATAAACATGATTTGGCTTCTTTGGGTCTTCAAAACCCGGTGGTTGCTCCACATATACTCTCTCTTGTAGTGGTCCATTTAGAAATGCGCTCTTGACATCCATTTGATATAGCTTGAAATCATGGTTAGTAGCATAGGCAATTAATATTCTAATTGATTCTAACCTTGCTACCGGCGCATATGTTTCACCAAAATCAAGTCCTTCCACTTGAGTATAGCCTTGGGCAACCAACCGTGCCTTGTTTCTTGTAACCACGCCATGTTCATCTTGTTTGTTCCTAAAGACCCATTTAGTCCCAATCACATTTTGTTTGGGTCTTTGGACTAAGGACCAGACTTCATTCCGAGTGAAGTTGTTCAACTCCTCTTGCATGGCAATTATCCAATCCGGATCACCCAATGCTTCTTCAACCTTAAGTGGCTCAAGAGAGGAAACAAACGAGTAAAATTCACAAAAATTAGCTAAACGAGATCGAGTTGTTACCCCTCTCCTGATGCTACCCAGGATGTTGTCCATCGGATGATCCCTTTGAATTGTTTGATGGACTCTAGGATGAGGCACTGATGGATGTCTTTGTATTTGCTCCTCCTCATCATTCACTTGATCAAGAGGCACTTCACCATCAATACTTTCTTGTTCATCTTCTACCACTGTTGGCATCCTTTGATGATTTTCTTCATGGCTTGGATGACTTGAGGTTGATGGGTTTGCTTGGGTGGAGACTTTGTCACTCACCACCCTTGCACCCACATCAACAACCTCATTGGTCATCCATAAGGTTCCTTCCTCATCATCCCTTTCTTGAGGTCTCACCTCACCTATTGCAAGTTTCTTTATGGCCTCACAAGGTAGTTCTTCATTTCCTGCAGTGTCATTAGAAACATGCCCTTACGAGCCATTAGACTCATCAAATTTCACGTCTATCGCTATTTCAACAAGACCGGTGGTATTGTTGAAAACACGATATCCATGCACATTTGATGCATAACCAAGCAAGAAGCCCTTGTCCACTCTAGGAGCAAACTTTGAGCTCTTGACTTTCTTGTTAAGAATAAAACATTTACAACCAAATACTCTAAAATAATCAACTTTAGGTTTGTTACCAGTGAGAAGCTCATAAGCAGTCTTTTTGTAGATCTTATGAAGATAGAGACGGTTGATTGCATGACAGGCGGTGTTGACCGCCTCTGCCCAAAAGTTGTCAGGTGTCTTGTACTCATCCAACATGGTTCTTGCAGCTTCAATTAGAGTTCGGTTCTTTCTTTCCACAACACCATTTTGTTGTGGAGTGTAAGGCACCGAGAACTCATGTTTGATTCCCTCTTCTCCTAAGAATTCTTCGACACCTGTGTTCTTGAATTCCGTCCCATTATCACTTCTCACTTTCTTGATTTTGAGCTCAACTTCATTTTGAGTTCTCCTCATGAATTTCTTCAATATTTCTTGAGTTTCACCTTTATCACTCAAAAAGAAAACCCAGGTGAATCGAGAAAAATCATCAACAATGACTAAACCATACTTACTACCACCAATGCTAATGTAGGCCACAGGTCCGAAGAGGTCCATGTGAAGAAGCTCCAATGGCCTCTTTGTTGTGACCACATTCTTTGATTGATGTGGGACTCCATGTTGCTTTCCTGCTTGGCATGCGCTACAAACCCTATCTTTCTCAAATACAACATTTGTTAGTCCAATGATGTGATTATCCTTTTGAAGTTTGGCCAAATTCCTCATACCGACATGGGCTAGCCGGCGATGCCATAGCCAACCCTTGTCGGACTTTGCCACTAAACAAGTCTCAGGCGTCACTTTACTTGTTGTGAAATCAACAAGATAAAGCTTGCCCTTCAAGCGACCAGTAAAGGCAACTGAGGAGTCCTCCCTTCTAAGGATCTTCACATCCACATCAGAAAATAGACAATTATAACCCATTCCACAAAGTTGTGAAACGGACAACAAATTATAGCTTAAAGAATCTACCAATAAAACATTTGAAAGTGATTGTTGGTCAGAGATAGGAATTTTACCAATACCAATCACCTTACTCTTGCCGCTATCTCCAAACACAATTTCTTGTGCTTCTTGAGTTAGTTGCAATGAATGAAACATGTCTTTCTCCCCGGTCATGTGATTTGTACATCCACTGTCAAGCACCCAACTTGACCCACCAGAGGAGTAGACCTGCAAAACAAGTTTAGGCTATGCTTTTAGGTACTCAAATTGAATTGGGTCCTACAGTGTTAGTTATAGCCTTGGGTACCCACACACTTCTTTTCATGACTTTTCTTTTAGTGTAGGCACCCACATATTTCACAACCAATTTCCCTAAATCCCAAGTCAACATATAATCACAAAGATAAGAGTGGGAAATGGGAGCATTAAATTGTTGTCCACTTGAGGATCCCACTTCCTTCATCTTACTCTTTGTGGAACTCAAGTTTACCTTTACCTGAGGTGACTTGTCATTTGAGGAGTGAATCCTCCCCAAGGCATCATATAGGGTAGTTCCCTCTATGAACTTGGGGGATCTCCACCCCTTATGCACTATGCTAGGGTTTTCCGTGGATGAGTTGAACCCAAGCCCCCTTTTTTCATTGTTAGGCTTAAGGGACTTGTACTTGGGTTCAACTTTCTTTAACCCATCATTGCTAGAGCATCTTTTCAAAATTTCTTTGACCTTCACCTGTGGGCTATTCTTCCTTGCATGGTTAGTTAGACAACAAGAATCATGATATTTTGCACAATGTTTGCAAGAATTATCATTTGAGCTAGACTTAGATTCAAATACTAAAGATGAGGCATTGATGTTCTTGCAATTTTCAAGTTGCACTTGAAGTTCTTGATTTTGAACATTCAAGCTTAACATGCTTGTTTCAAGTGCATTCTTTTCATTTGCAAGATTAGCTATAGAGGTTTTCATGTTAAATACTTCTTTATCTTTATTCTCTATAGTTATCTTGACTAAAGAGACTTCCTTAGTCAAGACATCTAGCATTTCATCTTTATTGTGAATCAACTCTTGAAGCTCTAGGTTTCTTTCCTTTTCAAGGATAAGCAAGTCTTCTTGAGCATCAAGAGTTGCTTTTCTTTTATCTAGCTTCTCCATTAATTTGGTGATAACATTGTATCTATTCAAGCCAAATTCTTTAATCATTTTATTTTTCATGGCAATTTGATCATCATCATCATCATTTGAAAAATCATTACTAAATAAGGTTATCTTATCTCCCTTTGCCATGAGGCAAGTTGGAGTGTAGGAGTCGTCTTGTAGGTTGGTGAAGAGTTGCGCGCTTGATGTAGATTGGATGACCACATTTGCCACCACTTCCTCTTCCTCGGAGCTAGAACTCTCTTCATCGGAGTTCCATTCTTCACCAATATGAGCTTGACCATACTTCTTCTTCTTGAAGTATCCCTTGGTCTTGCCTCCCTTTTTAAACTTGTCCTTCTTGTATTCCTTCTTGGCTTCTTGTTCCTTCTTGTTAGGACAATCCGGTATGAAATGACCGGTTTGGCCACATTCATAGCATGCCCTCTTCTTTCCTTTCCTTTGGAACTTGTCATTCTTCCTTACAAATTTCTTGAATGTTTTGATGAACATAGTTGTGTCTTCATCACTTGAGCTATCTTCATCACTTGAGGTCTCGACCACTTTCTTTGCTTTGTGGTCTTTGTTATTCTTGAGGTTGTCTTGTTCATTTGTGATCAAGGCATGAGAGTCTCTTGTCTTGATGGGGGCTTCTTCGGACTCGTGTTGTTGAATTTTTGCAAATAATTGATGAGGCGTCATATCCTCATAGTCATCACGATCCCTTATCATCCTTGCAAGACTCTTATCCTTTTCTTTATAAGCTCTCATGAACAATCTTGTGACCTTGGAGTCACTCCAATCTTCACCCCCAAGTACTCTTATTTTGTTGACCAACACCATCAACCGATCAAAGAGTGATTGAAGCGACTCACCCTTTGTCCAATCATATCTTGCAAGCTCACTTTCCAAAGCTTCAACTCTATGTCTTTTAGCTTTGGGATCTCCTTCATGTGACATTTTAAGAATATTCCAAATGTCACGGGCATCTTCTCTTCCTTGAACTTTCCGGTATTCTTCCAGACAAAGACTTCCTTTAATTATGCTCACTGCTTGAGCATTTCGATGAACCTCTTGCATCATTTCCGGAGTCATCTCTTCTCCTTGAGCGGGCTTATACATACCTACATTAACAATCTCCCAAAGACTAGGATGCACACCGATTAAATGCGACTTCATCTTGTCGGCCCACTCATCATAGTTCAACTCACTAAGAGTTGGTAACTTTCCAAGTGGGGCGGAAGAGAAGTTGAGAATATAATTTCTAGAGTAATCGAATTGAACTTTGCTAAATTCATTACCTTTGCTTTTGGTAGATGATCCTTCGGTGTTGAGACTTACCTTGCTCAATACCTTAGACACCAAAAGATCCACTAGATCGTCATTATAATCAAATGTTCCCTTACCTTTATCTTCTTCGGTCTTTCTTCTTGATTCTTCTTCTTCGGCCTTTTTCTTAGCATCTTCCTATTTCATTTTGAGGAACATTCTCTCGGCAATCTTCATGGCGAGGTCGAGGACCTTGGGGTCCACTTCCTCACCGGAAGATGTGACGGGGATTTCCTCGAGGAGAGGATCCACATGGTCCCGTTGTGTAGACATGATCGTTTCCTCACGCGGTTAAGCGAAAAACAAGGTACGGAGCTCTGATACCAATTGAAAGTAGCCTAGAGGGGGGTGAATAGGCTACACCTGAAAATTTTCACTAAAACTTCGAGATAGGTTAAATTAAAGTTGCACTGATGCAAACCAGTTCAGTCGATTTTAATTACAACTGAACAAGTTTGAACCTGCTCAACTTAAATTAGATAATCTGTTGAACAAATACGAAGTAGTGAAGAATATAGCTAAAGACTTGCCCTACACAAAATCTACTCGAATGAATAATATGAACCAACTACCGAATATAAAGCGCTTGACAAGAACACACAAGAACACGCGATATAACCCGAGGTTCGGCAACCACCACAAAGGTGTCCTACTCCTCGTTGAGGAACCCACAAAGGGCCGGGTCTTTTCCAACCCTAATCCTCCACAAGCCGACCAAAAAGGTCAAGGCAATCTCTTCTCAAATCAGCTCAAAGAGCGGGTGATACAAACTTCTTGGGGTCGTCCACAAATTTGGAGACTCCCAAGCAACCTCTAACCGTCAAGGAACACGAGGTTCCAAGAGTAACAAATCCGCACACGGTTAAGTTTGCAACGAGCTCAAGAATAAAGAGAATGGGAGAATCGAGATGAAATTGACAACGAGTTCGATCGAGTTCACCTCACACCAAGGGTCCTTCAAATGATTGAAGGAGATGCGATTGCGGGTGTGAAAGGTGAAATGAATGTGCTTGTTTGAAGGTTGGTCAGCCAAGAATTCGTGGGAGAGGCAGAAGTAAATGAGAGAGAGAGTGTGAGGGGGTATATAAAGGATCCCCCAAAAGCTGGCAGCCGTTGGGAGAAAAGGAGCAAAAACCGGTTGAACCGGTTTTCAGACCGGTTGAACCGGTTTCTACCAGGGGGATCCCGGTCCACTGAGCTACTCAGCCGGAGACTCGACCGGTTTCAAAACCGGCTGAGTAGGGAAAAAATTCGGCTCAACCGGTTTCTGAAAAATATCTGCTGCGACTTTTCTGACAGCTCTGACTGTCAGACAGATCAGAGCAGAGGTGGCAGGTGAACAGTACCGAAGCCGGTTGAACCGGTTTCAGGACCGGTTGAACCGGTTTTGGGGGCTGAAACCAAATTTTGAGTATTTTGAAGAGAACAAAAGGAGTCTTTGTGGGAAGCAAAATTTGTTTTTCTCAAGGGCATTCATGATCTGGAAAAATGATCTCCAAGATGTTTTCAAAAGATTTTGAACTTGGCTCATTGCATAACTTACTTAACCGTCGCGGATCCCTCTTAATTGTACGGCGATTCCTATGACTCAAGAATTATAAATTTAGCACCGCCGTTGTTTCTTAGCACTTGGAGCACGCCATTTGATGTGGAATTTTAAATCCGCTGTGCTTATACTTTTATGCTCGTAAGATCTGTGCTTCTCCTGTCTGTAGAATTTCTGTGTACATGCTAGGAGCAAACTTGTTAGAATCTCAGTTTGTTTTGTCATTAATCACCAAAACCCTCAATTAGGGTTGATTGCACTTACACCAAGGGATCCACCTTTGATTTAATAGGTTATTCAATGATGATTGGGCAGGGTGTAAGATTGATAGGAAGAGCACATCAGGGACTTGTCAGTTCTTGGGAAGATCCCTGGTGTCTTAGGCTTCAAAGAAACAAAACTCAGTAGCTCTCTCCACCGCCGAAGCCGAGTACATTGCCGCAGTCCATTATTGCGCGCAATTGCTTTGGATGAGGCAAACCCTTAGGGACTATGGTTACAAATTAACCAAAGTCCCTCTCCTATGTGATAATGAGAGTGCAATCCGCATGGCGGATAATCCCGTTGAGCATAGCCGCACTAAGCACATAGCCATTCGGTATCACTTTTTGAGGGATCACCAACAAAGGGGGATATCGAGATTGCTTATGTTAGCACCAAAGAACAATTAACCGATATCTTTACTAAACCACTAGATGAGAAAACTTTTACCAAACTTAGGCATGAGCTAAACATTCTTGATTCTAGAAACTTTGATTGATCCCTTGCACACATAGCTCAATTCTATACCTTTGATCATATCTCTTTCATTTGCTATGACTAATGTGGTCTTCAAGTGTATTTCATGCTAAGTCATAGATTGAAAGGGAAATGGAGTCTTCGACGAAGAAAAGGCTTCCACTCCACTCCATCGTAATATTTATCCTTCGCCGACACTCCGCATCGCTCTCCAACTTTGGTATAATCCCTCACTCATATATTATTTGCCAAAGGGGGAGAGAGTTTGATAAGGGCTCATATTTCACTCACAAGTATTTGTTTTTGGCGATTCATGCCAAAGGGGGAGAAAGTATTAGCCCAAAGCAAAAGGACCGCACCACCACCAATTTCAAAAAGTGTTTAAATGCAGTCTTTCAATTGGTATTAAAGAAGTTTTTTAATTGGTATCTTATTTTTGATATAATTCCAAATTGGTATGACCTCTTCAAAATTAATATCTAAAACCCTCTTGAACACTAAGAGGAGAATTTCATTGAGGGGGAGTTTTGTTTAGTCAAAGGAAAAGCATTTGAAACAGGGGGAGAAAAGTTCAAATCTTGAAAATGCTTCTTTCAATCTTATTCATATACCTTTGAATATTTGCAAATATACTTTGAAAAAGAATTTCCAAAACATTTGCAAAAACAAAACAAGTGGTGCAAGCGTGGTCCAAAATGTTAAAATAAAGAAAGCAATCCATGCATATCTTATGAAAATATAAATTGGTTTAATTCCAAGTAACCTTCGCACTTACCTTATGCAAACTAGTTCAATTATGCACTTATATATTTGCTTTGATTTGTGTTGGCATCAATCACCAAAAGGGGGAGATTGAAAGGGAAATAGAGTCAAACCTTTTTCTAAATGATTTTGGTGGTTGAATTGCCCAACACAAATAATTGGACTAACTAGTTTGCTCTAGATTATAAGTTCTACAGGTGCCAAAGGTTCAACACAAACCAATAAAAAGTCCAAGATTGAGTTCAAAAGAAAGGAGCAAAAGAAAACCGAAAGTTGCCCTGGTCTGGCACACCGGACTGTCCGGTGTGCCACCGGATAGTGTCCGATGCACCAGGGTGGATCAACTCCAACTCGCTAGCTTCGGGAATTTGGGGAGCCACTCCGCTATAATTCACCGAACTGTCCGGTGTAGCACCGGACTGTTCGGTGTGCCAAGCGGAGCAATGGCTAACAGCGCCAACGATCGTCTGCAAAAGTGAACAATGCGTGAACAGTGCGCGGACAGTGCACACAGAGTCAGAGCAGGCGCCAGAAGGCGCACCGGACAATGAACAGTGACTGTCCGGTGCACCACCGGATTGTCCAGTGGCCCCACTTGCCAGCGCTCCAATGGTCGAACCCTAACGGTTGGGTGACGTGGCTGGCGCACCGGACTGTCCGGTGCGCCCATCGACAGCAGCCTTCCCCAACGACCACTTTGGTGGTTGGGGCTATAAATACCCCCCAACCACCACACTTCAAGGCATCCAAGTTTTCAGCCAACACATTCAATACAAGAGCTAGTGCATTCGATACAAGACACAAATAGATTGAATCAAAATATCTCCAAGTCCCAATTCCACTCAAAGCAATTAGTGACTAGAAGAGAGAGTTTTGCCGTGTTCTTTTGAGCTCTTGCACTTGGATCGCTTTTCTTCTTCCCCATTTCTTGTTTCCAAGACATTTGTAATCAAAGCAAGAGACACCAATTGTGTGGTGGTCCTTGTGGGGACTAAGTGTCCCAATTGATTGAGGAGAAAAGCTCACTCGGTCTAAGTGACCGTTTGAGAGAGGGAAAGGGTTGAAAGAGACCCGGTCTTTGTGACCACCTCAACGAGGAGTAGGTTTGCAAGAACCGAACCTCGGTAAAACAAATCATCGTGTCACACTCTTCATTTGCTTGTGATTTGTTTTTCTCCCTCCCTTTTGGACTCGATTATATTTCTAACGCTAACTCCGGCTTGTAGTGGTGCTTAAAGTTTATAAATTTCAGATTTGCTTATTCACCTCCCCTCTAGGCGACTTTCAGTTATATTACAGAATGCATGGTTATTGCTACCAAGATAACATATATCCACGTTAACTGAACTAACTCGACAAAGAAATTATTTTGACATATATTCCGCCAACTAGAGAATTGATAATATAAAACCACAAAAACAGTCTAGCCCACAGAACAAAAGTTTGAAGGAAAAACATAGATAGCAACATGATGGAGCCTTTTTTGTTTGCATTTAGTGTGTCTCCACGGTGCAAGGGGTAAAGAAGCTAGTTGAGTCGACTAGGATCGTGTAGGTAGTTGGAACGTAGGGTCCCTTACAGGTAAGCTAAGAGAGTTAGTCGATGCAACGAACAGGAGGCGTGTTAGTATCCTATGTGTCCAGAAGACAAAATGGAAGGGGCAAAAAGTGAAAGAGGTGGAGAACACTGGTTTCAAACTTTGGTACTCAGAAACAATGGCAAACAAAAATGGAGGAGGTATCCTGATTGATAAGACCCTCAAAGATGGAGTGGTGGACGTCAAAAGACAGGGTGATAGGATTATCCTAGTCAAACTAGTTTTGGGGATGTGTTGAACATTATAAGTGCATATGCCCCTCAGATTGGTCTCAGTGAGAGCGAGACGAGGAAGTTCTGGGATGACTTAGATGGCATGGTCAGAGAAGTACCCACTAATGAGAAGCTTTTCATAGGAGAAGATCTCAATGGTCATGTAGGTTCAAAGAATGCACGTTATGAGCTGGCTCATGCAGGTTTCGGGTATGGTAGTAGGAATCAAGAAGGAGAGGATATTTTAGACTTTGTTGTAGCCTACAACCTAGTGATAGCCGACACTTTCTTCAGAAAGAGAGATTCTCATTTGGTGACTTTTAGCAGTGGCCATCGTTCGAGTCAGATCGACTTTGTTCTCACCAGGAGAGAAGATAAACACGCATGTTTGGATTGTAAGGCGATACCTGGAGAGAGTGTTGTGCCCCCAACATAATCTTGTGGTGCCTGACATCCGTTTTTGGATCCGTACCCATAAGGATAAACAAGCCAAAATTGTGAGGATGAAGTGGTGGAAACTCAAGGGGAGACATCCAAAGTTTTTAGGGAAAGAGTTTTTGTGGAGGGCACTTGGTCCGAAGAAGAAGATGCAAACAACATGTGGGTGAAGATGACAAATTGTATTAGGAAGGTGGCATCAGAGGTGTTTAGAGTGACCAAAGGGAGCAAAGGTGAACCTAAGGATACTTGATGGTGGATCGAAGATGTTCAAAAGGCAATAAAGGAGAAGAAAGAATGTTACAGGAGCTTGTTCCATGACAGGAGTGCAGTCAACATAGAGATGTATAAGGTTGCAAAGAAGACTGCAAAGCGAGCTTTGAGCGAGGCAGTGTCGAGCCTATGATGATCTTTACCGAAGACTAAGTATAAAGGAAGGAGAGAAGGATGTCTACAAGATGGCTAGGATTTGGGAAAGGAAGGCAAGGGACCTCAACCAAGTTAAATGCATTAAGGATGAGATGGATCAACTCTTGGTGAAAGGACAAGACATCAAACAGAGGTGGTAGATGTCACCCGGATTTAAGAGGCAAACTCGGGGGCGTCTCATATGTGCGCCAAAGAAGGTCAACATATACAATGACTCAGTGTATAAAGACGAATGTCACAAACTTTATTACATAACGAAAATTCCTTACAAAATAAATGATAATAAATAAATCGAACTAATATTATTATCCCTTGGCGCCATCAAGCTGACTAGGAGACGACACTTAGACCTCGTCGAACTCATCGTAGTAGTCCTCCTCCGGGTACACCTGCTCTTCACCTGGGGGGTTATTGCAAGAGTGAGCTCACAGATGTTCATCGCTCAGCAAGTGCGGGGAATAATGTGCATGAGCTCACTTATGGTGGGGGCTCATGTATAATGTAAGGCTGATCAACAAATAATAGTTAAAGCTGAGCATTGCTTTTAATAAGCTGGTCAAAATTTTATTAGTAGTTAATAAGTATAAGTAAATACCATCCCAATAAAATAAGAGACCACAATGATAATAAGTTCCACAATGCGATGCATATGACATATTAAGTTTAATTCCATAAGTTAATCATGCGAGAGTCCTGAGTCACTCTTGACCGCGAGCATGTCTAATATACCAGTTTTACACTCTACAGAGGTTGCAGATCTATACCCAGATAAGACATGTTCCCTTTGTCGCCTCTGGTTGATCGAACCCTTAAACACTACCAAGGTGAGTAGGCAAGGGTACACTATGAGGCCTTTACAAAGTTCCACTAGAGGAGAGAACCCGCTACGGATTCCGGGCCGAAAGCAGTATAGGAATCCCTTGTCCGAAAGCTAAAAAGACAGTCCGACCCGAGGACCTCCCTACACCTGCACTCCTCCACCCCGCTTGCCCCTTTCGGGAAAGGATTAACTCACACTAGCTTTCGTAATTAATCAGTCAAGTGTGTCCCATTCCACCCTTGTGGTAGCACGGTTATCTCAAGTTAAGATCCATGTTCTAGTTAACACCATAATCTTATCATGAACATAAAATAATCCAATAGCAATAGTAAAACATGATCATGAATCATATGTATCTTAACACCCAAAACCACATAGAGCAATAGCAGATACTACCCAAAAGTTCAGTGGTAAGCAAGGTGTAAAGTAAACCAAACTAGGGTAATCTATTGGATCCCATTCATTTAACCTGAGTATATCATAGTGATTAATAGGAACATTACTGGGTAAAGAAGAGTGATCAAGGGCACAACTTGCCTTCAGCGAGCTCCTACTCAGGATCCGCAACCTGCTGTGCTCCGGACTCTTCGATCACTTGCTCGTCTACTCACAACAATACAAACAAACATTGCATAGGAGAAATTAACATCATACCAAACATGAGCTTAAACTGCATAATAATATTCTACGCATTGCTACGATATCGTAAGTTCAAGAATCACTAAAATTTGAGTTATGGTTGAAGAGATATAGTTTTTGAAAGATTTAGATGATTAAATATTAAAATTATGCTACATGTTGATTAATATAAATCATGTAAGAAAAATCCATTCCAAGAAATAATTAATTTAACTTTCATCTACATTATAACTCCAGTAGAGGTCATATTTTAGTTAGATTATAATTATTAACACTTTAACTTTGACGAGAAAGGTTAATATACTAAACATAGGTTAAACAATATTCATTTATAAAAATGTGTGATATCTTACAAATAATGTCCCTACTATGTAGGCCATTTTATTACGGGCTAACGCAATTTGAACGGAGTAAATTGGAGTTAAAATGCGAGAGCTATGAATTTCCAAAGTTTCTAAAATTATTTTTATACCTAAAATCATTTTTAGAATTTTTTTCTCGAACACGCAGGAGAACTGCGTATCGTTATATTAAGAAAAGGGCGAAGGGTCCAAAAATAGACCAAACACATATACAAAGGAAAGGCATCCTATGGTGCTGCATCTTAGAATACATGAAAGCGATTCATTTTATATAAATTATAATCCTTAGTGGACGGTAGGTATGATTCTCTATAAGTACAGGGGTCTGATTATGAATTTCAGGACTTGTTTGCGAGGTTCTTTGAACCTAAGGGGACTGTGAGTTTATTATGAAACAACCAGGGGTTTCTTTAGAAAAGTGGTGAGGTCGGAGGGGTATGGGCCGATCAGAGCCGTAGGATCTAAATCAAACGACCTAGATTAGACCAGACTCGGGACACTACGCCAACCCTCGGATCTCAATCCACTGGTCCAGATCCAATATTGAACCAGTAACCAACATTGACCCTGTGATCTGAGATCAACGACCGACAACCCTCCCAGTGAACTAGTATCCAAGACCTAATTCCGAGTCGTTGCCACGGAGATCAACGACGCTCGTTCAAACCAGAAACGATCTAATCTGAATCGTTCATACTGTGATCGACGGTCTATGCGCCTACGCCCGCCCTCGACCTAGAGCGCAACAGCGGCGCCGGCCTCCACGACGGAGGGTCACCGGCGAAATCCGAAATAGGCGCTCCCATGGCCCATCTGGGCAACCAAAAGGTGCTACACTACACCTAAGGCCGAAGCAAAACACTGGCGGAGATCCATACCAACGGTGAGGGTGCGAGGGCTCTGTCCTTGGTGAAGCGTGGCTCCGAGACAATGTGCCTGCACCGGTGAGCAATTCCGACCGGAGTTAGTCGAGACTTGACTCTAAAACGCTGCACATAGATCCTCCACGCGATAATGAAGCTCATGCGCCGCTTTCCTCGACCACACGACGACATAGACAGAGGTTCCCTCACGGCGGCGTGGGGTCCAATCGATGGAGGTGGCCATGATTCTCTCTTTCTCTCTCTCGGTGCCAGTGATGGTGATTGGGGTTTATGAAAGGAAAAGGAGGAGAGGAGCACTGGCGCCGGATTTATAGTCTCAGTAGGGAGTCAGTTGAGGCAACGACTGCTATGCAAGCAGTGCTTCTGTGCAAGCGTGCAAGCAAACCATCTGATCCATTAGATTACGATCCAACCACAGATACAACCATGATTTGTTAGGGTTTTTTTTATAAAGATTATCGAGCTGCTGGTGGAAGGGTTTAAGTATTAAATGTGACTTATGGTTGGATCACGATCTAATGGATGAGATGGTTTGCTTGCACGCTTACACAGAAGGACTGCTTGCATAGCAGTCGTTGTCGTCAGTTGAGGTGACAACTGGAATCGCGCGAGCAAGCCGGCAGCGATCTGAGGTATGCGCCCGCGCCTATAACAATCCGAGGGAGAGGGACTTGACAGGGCAGTCCCCCGCCATCGACCGTGCGCGAGCAAGGGTGAAGTGCTGGGAAGTGTGAGGCTAGATTGCGGGCCCCAGGTGTCGTTGCAATCACGCGGGCGCGCTTGCGGCTAGCTGGGCTGCGCGACTGGTGAAGAGTTGGGCCGCACGCGAGATGGGAAAAGTGGGCCGACTTGAGGTTTTTGTCCCAGTCTGATTTCTCTATCCTTTTTGTTTTTCTGTTTACTTCTACTTTTTTCTATTTTCTGTTTTACATTTTCAATTTAAATTTATATTTTGAATTCAAATTTAAACTAGGATTCTTCACTCCCCTCAAATGTATCACTAAAAAACTCCAGCATGAGTGCATAACTTATTTATAGTTCATCCACTAATTTAATTACTTTAAACATGAGAATTCCTATGCCTAAAACAAATAAAGAGCAGTATATATGGATAAAAATTAACCCTTCTCCTTTATTATATAAAAGTTGGGTATTACAACAGAGTTATTTTGACATTCTTTTCAATGGTGAGAATGAGACTATGGACACCCAATTGGATGACTCCTTTGATGATTTAAATAGATGCTTTGTACGCAGGATCCAAGAATCAGAGGTCAAAGAAACTTTAAAGAGGATGAAAGGGGCAAGACGATGGGACCGAATGGTATCCCGATAAAGGTGTTGAAATGCCTTGGGGATATTGCTATCGTTTGGCTAACCAAGTTGTTCAACCATATTTTTCGATCAAAAAAGATACCCGATGAGTGGAGGAGGAGTACAGTAGTACCAATCTTCAAGAACAAGGGAGATATTCAAAGTTGTACCAACTATCCAGGGATTAAGCTCATGAGCCACACTATGAAGCTATGGGAGGCAGTTATTGAGCATCGCCTAAGAGAAATGACACATATCACCGTAAACCAATTTGGATTCATGTCTGAAAGGTAAACCATGAAAGCAATTTTCTTAATAAGACATGTCATGGAGCGATATAAGGAGCAGAAGAAGGACTTGCACATGGTTTTTATCGACTTGAAAAAGGTCTATGATAAAATACCTAGGAATCTCATGTGGTAGGCATTGGATAAGCATAAAGTCTCAACAAAGTATGTTACGCTCATCAAGGACATGTATGACAAGGTTGTGACTAGTGTCCGAATAATTGATGGTGATACACATGTTTTCCCGATTAACATAGGACTACATCAAGGTTCAGCTTTGAGCCCTTATCTATTTGCCTTAGTGATATATGAGGTCACGAGGGATATACAAGGAGATATCCCTTGGTGTATGCTTTTCGCTGACGATGTAGTTCTAGTAGATGAAAGCCGGGATGGAGTAAATAGAAAGCTAGAGTTATGGCGTCAGACCCTAGAGTAAAAAGGATTTATAATTTGTAGGACCAAAACCGAGTATATGAGATGTGACTTTGGTACTACAATTAGTGAGGATGGAGATGTAAGCTTGGAAGGTCAGGTAGTACCAAAGAAGGACACCTTTCGTTATTTGGGATCGATGCTACATAGAGATGGTGATATTGATAAAGATGTTAGCCATAGGATCAAAGCGGGGTGGATGAAATGGTGTCAAGCATCGGGAGTCCTATGTGACAAGAGAGTGCCGCAAAAGTTGAAAGGTAAGTTCTACAGGACGGCGATCAGACCTGCTATGTTATATGGGGCTGAGTGTTGGCCTACTAAGAGATGACATATCCAACAACTAAGTATCACAGAGATGCGTATGTTGCGTTGGATTTGTGGGCACACAAGATTGGAACGAGTGAGAAATGATAACATACGTGATCGGCTAGGAGTAGCGCTAATTGAAGAAAAGTTTATTGAACACTGGTTGAGATGGTTTGGGCATGTCCACCATAGACATCCAGAGGCACCGGTGCACAAAGGTATCGTAAGGCGAGACAATAATGTGAAGAGAGGTAGAGGACGACCAAACTTGTCATGGGATGAGGCAATCAAAAGAGACTTGAAGGAATGGAATATCCCAATGGAGTTATGTTTGTATAGAAGTGCTTGGAAAGAAGCTATCCACGTGCCCGAACCGTGATTAGATCTTTTCCCTTTTAGTGCTCTCAAAAGTTTTTTCCCCTCCCCTTTCTCTCTCTTTCTCTTTCTGGTGACATCTTGTTGGGTTTCAACTCTAGCCTACTCCAACTTGCTTGGGACTAAAAGGATATGTTGATATGATTTAGTGTGTCTCCAACAACCAGTGCAATTTGCCACTTTTCGTATGTGCACCAGAGCGTAGATTCCACGTATCATGTGAAGATGAAATGTCCCACGTGTTAACCCTTACGCGTTGGCGCACCATGGTCCAGCTCTTGTTCTTGATGCCAAACACCCAGAGACGTGCTGGCCACCACTGCCATCACCTTCGAGCGTGTTGGTGGCCACCATCTTCTCTCTGTCATCGACGCAGAAGACGTGCGTCATGCCAGCCTTACGGCCTGGTATGGCCTCGATCTCACGCCAGCCACCGTGGGTGCCCATCTACTTCATGATGGTGTAACGTTGTTGACCTTGATGCACTAGATGTGGTCACGGATGGCGACGTGTGTGAGTGTAGGGTGACGGGCGCACGCGCTCGAGCCTGCGCCACACCAGCGGCACAACAGGCAACAACAGGCGTGTTCGTCGTGGGTCGTCACCGACAGATGGCGCTCAGGTGAATGTGTGTGGGCGAGATGCTAGGGTTGAGGGAAAATGGTGGCGTCGCGGGTAGTCGGGCATGTCTTATAGGCACCCAGGCCTATGTCGACCCCTACTTGAGGTGGTGCGGCTGAACCGAAAGGTATCATTGTACTAGGGCTTCCTCTAGTTATTGAAAGTCCAAGACTCCTAAATTATGCCATTACCTATTGTTTCATAACAAAGAGTAAAAAATAAATAATTATAAGAAAGTGCGGCATAGGTTAACCGTCATGCTAAATCTAGATAAGAGTGAAAGCTCGCATAGAGACAATTAGAGAAGTTTATGCCACAATGTATATATTATCCTACATCATCTACTCATCGATTGATGGACACAAAGAAGGAAATGATTACAAGTTCGAACACCAGTGAACATTAAGACTATAGATTTCCTTCATCTCTTGGTTGTGGTAAGAATTTTAGCCTGATGGTCATAATCCATCTTTACGTCCGTCCTCTATGAAGAGTGATTTTTGAATGCGGTGTCCAATTCGAAATACCTCTGATCTAGTCCTTCTTAGTAGGTCAGACCCAGTTTAGTCAACTTAGCCAAATCACACTCAATCACAACATACCCAAACCCAACCTAGTTGATTGATCTAGTCACCCTAACCAGGATTGACCAATCAAAACAAAGATAACAAAGGATTCCCCAACTAAGACAACCCTGACCCTAATCACCTCAAATAGGAATCCCGACCAAATCACCCCTGTTAGGTGGTCCCAACCTCGGTCATCCAAGATGAGATAATCTAAAAAATGAAATGTCCCTAGAGAGGTCCCATGACCTAAAGGTAGTGTAACCTGGTAGAGGGACACGTCTATGATCCTCTAAAAGCCCAATGCATGAAGTGTGAAGGATAGAAATAGTAATAGAACACGAGACTCATACAACTCCTTTGACTAACTGCTCCACCCCTAAGGTATGAATAGGGCCTTGCAGGCATGGCCAGACATGCTTCAAGAGAACGGAGGTCAACAAAGCCAGGCATGGCGAAAGCAAAAGAAAATTCAAGGCGAACCATTCATACGGAAAGCGTACTTGGCGGTAAGGCACCGGACTTTCGTGAGGCTCAACCATAGGCCTGGGCCTATGCATGTGTGAGCGGTGTGCTTGCACATGGCCTCAAAAAATTGAGCCCCCCCCCAAAAATAGCAAATTAATTCTAGTTTTTATAATTTTATACAATACATGTTAATATGTAGCACTTATCTTCCTCCCTACTCTGTCACTATGCCGAAGTGGAACTGCTGAGTGCCGCGCCAAATAACGAATCTACATAGGATCCTAACACATGTCTGCCTGCGTGAATGGCATTTCTCTAAATTAAAGCTAATAATGTCATATTTAAGTTCTACTATGACACAATAAAGACAGATTATTTAGCCATAATAGCACTCGAGAGTGAAGGGTTGGAGAAGAATGAATATAAGCACATCATAGAAGATTTTATTTAAAAATCCACAAAAGAACGATGTAATTCAGTAAAATAGATATGTTTCTTTATATATTCTATTACAATATATGTTTTGCAAGTTTTAGATTGTCATTAATTATTTTTAATAAAAATATAGATCATACTACTTTAGATTTGGCATAGGGCCTCAAATTTTTCTGACTCGGTCCTGCTCAACCACCCCTATGGTCTAATAAAGGATGATGAAATGAACGCACGCAGGGTGATATGCTAGAAATGATCACACGTCCGAAGATAGAGATGGTATACCCCACCAAAATCTTCATGCAAAATGGCCACTCATTCCTAAGACTATATAAAGGGATGAGGGTCAAACCATATAGGCATGTCAACTTAGATTATAACACTCTCACACAATCAAGAGAGCTAAGCGCTCCGCCTTGTAACACACGCAAGCTACCAAGGCTTCAACAATATACTAGACATATGAGTTCTCTCCGAACTAATCAAAACTCCCTTCCTTAGGCTCATCAAGAGCAAAACCATCAAGAAAGCAAAACACTAATCCTTGTTTAATCTCTTATCGTGGGTGTAGGAAACGGGTGACGCCTAAGAGGGGGGGTGAATTAGGACTTCTAAAACTTTTACTAAACTAGGCCACAATTAAATCCCTAGAGCAAAACCTATGCAAGTAATCAAAACTAGAATGTGCAAACTAGATTTTGTCTAAGTGTTGCTATCTCTACCGCAAAGGCTAAGTTTCAATCTACACTAAATAAGTATGACTACAAGATTGAAACTTAAATGCTTAATATAAATGCGGAATGTAAAGAGCTAAGTAGAGAAGCAAACTCTCGTGGATGACGCCGGTATTTTTACCGAGGTATCCGGAACCGCGCAAGGTCCCGACTAATCCTCGTTGGTGCCCCTACGCAAAGGGAAGCCCACGCGAGGGCCAAGCACCACGGTCGAGTAACTCCGTAGAGAGCCGCGGGCCTTCTCCACGCGCAAGTGGTGCTCCGCTTCCGGCTCCTCTCGGACGCTCCCCGCCGTCTCCACTATCGAGCTTCCGGCCGAAACGCCGCGGGCCTCGTTCCCTCCGGTACACGGTGGCGGCCGTGACACAAACGCGGTTGTCACGGTCTCGCAAGACTCTCGCCCCACTCGGTACAATTACAACGGCTCGCGCAAGAGCCGAGGGGTTGTGAGGTTTATCTAAACTCACTCAACTAACTAGGATTCACCTAGAGCAAGCGCTAAAGCGGTCTAACTAACCTAAGCACTTCGCAAAGCACCTATGCTAATCACCGAGTGATTCTATTAAGCACTTGGGTGTTTGAGCACTTGGAGATATGCACTATGTGTATTGGAATGTTGCTTGGGCTCTCACACTTGAGAATGGCCGGTTGGGGTGGTATTTATAGCCTCCACACCCTCAACTAGCCGTTGGACAGAAAGCAGCAGCTTTCTGTCGTCAGGTGCACCGGACAGTCCGGTGCACCACCGGACAGTCCGGTGCACCACCGGACACTGAATAGTAGATGTCCGGTGCACGCCACGTCAGCCGACCGTTGGCGCCTGTAGCAGTCGACCGTTGGATCCGACCGTTGCCTTCTGCCCGTTGGCACACCGGACAGTCCGGTGCACACCGGACAGTCCGGTGCTACAGCCAGAGAGCGCCTGTCTGCGGCCTCTCTGCGCAGACTGTCCGGTGCCTCACCGGACAGTCCGGTGCACACCGGACACCGATGTCCGGTGCGCCACCAGGCGCTGGCTGACAACCCTTGTCTTGGATTTCTTCGCTGATTTCTTCGGGCTTCTTTGTTCTTGAGTATTGGACTCCTATGCATCTTTTTATGTCTTCTTTTGAGGTGTTGCATCCTCATTGCCTTGGTCCAATTCTCTTCGCATCCTGTGAACTACAAACACAAACACTAGAAAACTTATTAGTTCACTGATTGTGTTGTTCATCAAACACCAAAACTCAATTAGCCAAATGGCCCGGGGTCCATTTTCCTTACAATCTCCCCCTTTTTGGTGATTGATGACAACACAACCAAAGCAAGCAAATAATACAAGTATTTGAATGAAAATATGCAATCTACTTGCTAAGATGCATGATTGTCCCCTCAATGTGATATTATGGACTTAAGCCTCCCCCTAACTCCATAATTCACTTACTTCCTATTTTTGGACCAAATAACCAAAACCACTTGAAAAGCCATTTGTAGATATAAAATTTTAAAAATTAGTGGTGTTTGGTGTTTGATATAGTTTTCATTGCTTTGGCCCCTAAACTTCTCCCCCTTTGGCATCAACCACCGAAAAGGAAGACATTAAAAGCATGTAGGAAGAAAATAAAAGCTTGCCCTCAACAAGAATTGTATCAAATGATATCACTAGAAGGATATTAAATTAAGCCATGAAAGATACCACTTGTAGACCATGAAAGATACCATGTGTAGGAGTTCCTCAAAAGATTACTCCCCCTAAATGAGTATTCTCCTTTAGAAAGAGTTTTTCTCCCCCTTTAGAGATGAAGAAATACTCCCCCTGACAGAGATCCTCTACTTAGGAAAAAGCATGTGAAAATTAGAGGTGCAAGACATGATTTGAAAAGACTAACTTCCCTTATGCATAGGTAACAGAATATGAGTTAACCACTTATGCATTTTTAGCAACATGGAAGCATATGATATGAAATATAGTCTAATCAAATATTGGAGAAGACATGTAAATGATACTGAATGTAGTCTCAAAAGATACCAATTGAAGATCAATGGCGAGCTTGAGAGACATGAGAGTTCTTGGAGATTTTGCAGTGGAAGATTGTTGTCTTTCTCCGGGGACTTCATTTTCCTTACAATGAGACTATCACATGAAATAGACTTGAAAAGGTGTTAGTCTCAAAGTGTTAGATTATAGAGTAACCTCCCCCTAAAGGTGTGCATACAAGTTTTGAATACTTGTAGGAGACATGCACTTTGATTTGATATCAAGAGGGGCAAATTATCCATAATCCAAACTTTGGCACATATAAGTTAAATGATACACTTTGTAGAAATCAAAATTTTCAATTGATGCATCATTTACTATGGAGTGATATAAAAGCTATGTGCCGTGCTTAAATAAACATTTTAAGCCATGTAGGTTTGCTTAAGTATGTGAATTTAAAAACTAGCAATCCTACCATATGATTTACCTAGTATGCATGATTTTGAACAAAAGTACATAACAAATGTAATACTAGGCAAGAAAGGTAAACTAGATAAAAGATAAATAGATACGCATATCTAAAAACGAGAAATACAATAAAACTAGTTACCTTAGTCATGGGTGGGAAATTTGGGTCCAAAATTTTCACTAACCCACTTGGCAATAAACTTGATCCAATATGATGTATCCCATGATATACATCCCAATTTTGCCAAGTCTCCAAATTTCCCGAGGACCTTCGGTCCACTCACTTCCCTTTCGGGATCCAAACTTTCTTGGTGCTTTTCATGGTTGAAATTATTTCCTTTGGCACCCAGATGCGTTTGGCCCCTTTTCCTTTGTTGGCTTGCTTGTTGGCCTTGATTGCTATCACCTTTCCATTCTTCTTCTTTTTGATTAAGTATGGTGTAGCAGTCTTTTTGTTCACCTTTTTGATGTAGGTGTTGGAGATTTTGCTTGATGGCTTTTGCTTGAGCTTTTGCCTTTGTTTATCCCCGGTCATCGCCTTGCATTGGAAAGACTTGTGGCCTTCCTTGTGGCACATCCTACAAATCACAGTTTCTCCCTCTACAGGCTTGTTCACTCCCGCAGTGGTGTTATCCTGTGGAGGTCAGATTTGTCTGGATTTGCCTTTCTTGTCATACAAAGCCTTGCCAAGACGAGCCACTTCTTGCTTTAATTGTTCATTTTCCTTTGCAACCTCATCCGAACATGTTTCTACAACAATATTCTCAACAACTTGGTTGCAGGGGTTAGAATTATCAATTAAATCAAAGCAGGAAGTAGAAGCATCTTTCTTAATCATTTCAGGTATTTCAACTAAAGATGCTGCTGGGGTGCTACCAATGTTTTCTAGCTTAGTAGTTAGCTCATTATTGTGTATGCTAAGAATTTCCATTTTCTCTAGCAAATTTTCAATAGCTTCTTGGGAGCTAGCTAACTTAGCCTTAAGTTTTTCATTCTTTTTAATAAGGCTATCATCGGTAGCAGTGGATGGAGCACTAGACTCTAATAGCTCAATTTTAGTTGATAGCTCACTATTTAGATTTGCAAAAGTTTCAAATTTTTCTAGCAAACCTTTGTAATCATTTTGAGAGCTAATCAACTTATTTTTCAAAGTTTTAAGTTGAGCTTTTTGCTTAGTGCAAACATCCTGGAAAAAAATTTACGGCTTCCGCAAGTTCTTCTAGAGAGGCCTTTCCCTCACCTTCATCATTACTACTACTTTCATCACTAGAGGATGGAATGCTTTTGTTACCTCTTGCCATAAGGCATTTGTGTGATGACCGTGATGATCGTGACGAGGACCGGTGGCTGCGCGTCCTTGGAAGTTCATCTTCACTTGAAGAGTCATCCCAAGTTCTAACACTTGTGAGCGCCTTGCCTTTGCTCCTCTCCTTTTTGGGTTTAGCCATATTTGGACAGTTGTCCCTGAAGTGGCCCTTCTCCCCACATGCGAAGCATCCTCTCTTCCTTTGCTTTTTCCTGTCAATGTTAAAGAGAAGATCCTCGACCTGCAGGGGCACACCCATTAGATTAATCTTGCGGATCATCCTCATTACCTTTCCGACGCGTCGGATTGTTTCTTCGTCCTCGGAGGATGATGTGCATGGTTGATTATCTTCATCATCATCACTTTCTTCTTCTTCTTCTTCGCTTGAGGAACTTGGAGTGGGAGCCTTCTTTTTGCCCTTCCTTTCATCACATGCAAAAGCATATGGTCTTGAGGAAGTTGGCTCCTCTCCCCGACTCATTTTTCGCGACATCTCAAAGGCCGCGATTTTCCCAATCACAATGGTCGGGGTCATGTTACTCAAATCCTCCATGTTGTGAAGGATGGTGATGATGCTCCCATATTTTTGTTGTGGTAGCAGGGAGATAATCTTCCTCACAATGTCCGCATCACCTAGCTTATTAATGCCAATAGAATTGAGCTCATTGATGATTAGATTCAAACGAGAATACATGTCTCTAACAAGCTCATCATCTTTCATAGCAAAAGAATTATATTCATTTAAGACTAGGCAATGTTTTTGCTCACGGACATTGGATGTGCCGTCATGGAGCTCATGCAATTTTAGCCAAATCTCATTAGCAGTTTTCAGGGTAAATACTTGATTGAAAATATCCATGCTAAGAGATTCATACAAGCAATTTTTGGCTCTAGCATTTAAATGGATTTCTTTTTCCTCACTCGTGGTGGGTTTCTCGGGATTCTTGAGAGGTTTCATCCCGTCACGAGTGACTCTCCAAACACCTAGATCAACGGCCTCTAGGTAACAAGCCATTCTAGCACTATAATATGGGAAGTTAGTGCCGTCGAAGTGTGGTGGCCTATGGGTATCCATCCTTTCCTCTAAAAAGCGTCGGCTCTTTTAGCGGTGAAGCTAAAGCGTTTCAAATGAGCCAAACCGGGCTCTGATACCAATTGTAGGAAACGGGTGACGCCTAAGAGGGGGGGGGGGGTGAATTAGGACTTCTAAAACTTTTACTAAACTAGGCCACAATTAAATCCCTAGAGCAAAACCTATGCAAGTAATCAAAACTAGAATGTGCAAACTAGGTTTTGTCTAAGTGTTGCTATCTCTACCGCAAAGGCTAAGTTTCAATCTACACTAAATAAGTATGACAACAAGATTGAAACTTAAATGCTTAATATAAATGCGGAATGTAAAGAGCTAAGTAGAGAAGCAAACTCTCGTGGATGACGCCGGTATTTTTACCGAGGTATCCGGAACCGCGCAAGGTCCCGACTAATCCTCGTTGGTGCCCCTACGCAAAGGGAAGCCCACGCGAGGGCCAAGCACCACGGTCGAGTAACTCCGTAGAGAGCCGCGGGCCTTCTCCACGCGCAAGTGGTGCTCCGCTTCCGGCTCCTCTCGGACGCTCCCCGCCGTCTCCACTATCGAGCTTCCGGCCGAAACGCCGCGGGCCTCGTTCCCTCCGGTACACGGTGGCGGCCGTGACACAAACGCGGTTGTCACGGTCTCGCAAGACTCTCGCCCCACTCGGTACAATTACAACGGCTCGCGCAAGAGCCGAGGGGTTGTGAGGTTTATCTAAACTCACTCAACTAACTAGGATTCACCTAGAGCAAGCGCTAAAGCGGTCTAACTAACCTAAGCACTTCGCAAAGCACCTATGCTAATCACCGAGTGATTCTATTAAGCACTTGGGTGTTTGAGCACTTGGAGATATGCACTATGTGTATTGGAATGTTGCTTGGGCTCTCACACTTGAGAATGGCCGGTTGGGGTGGTATTTATAGCCTCCACACCCTCAACTAGCCGTTGGACACGGGTGCACCGGACAGTCCGGTGCACCACCGGACACTGAACAGTAGATGTCCGGTGCACGCCACGTCAGCCGACCGTTGGCGCCTGTAGCAGTCGACCGTTGGATCCGACCGTTGCCTTCTGCCCGTTGGCACACCGGACAGTCCGGTGCACACCGGACAGTCCGGTGCTACAGCCAGAGAGCGCCTGTCTGCGGCCTCTCTGCGCAGACTGTCCGGTGCCTCACCGGACACCGATGTCCGGTGCGCCACCAGGCGCTGGCTGACAGCCCTTGTCTTGGATTTCTTCGCTGATTTCTTCGGGCTTCTTTGTTCTTGAGTATTGGACTCCTATGCATCTTTTTATGTCTTCTTTTGAGGTGTTGCATCCTCATTGCCTTGGTCCAATTCTCTTCGCATCCTGTGAACTACAAACACAAACACTAGAAAACTTATTAGTTCACTGATTGTGTTGTTCATCAAACACCAAAACTCAATTAGCCAAATGGCCCGGGTTCCATTTTCCTTACAGTGGGGTCGAAACCACAATAATTGGTGTGCCTGGTAGGCAAAGCTCGATGTGTCGCGTTTTGTTTTCGATGGCTCTGATAATTTCCAATGGTGCCTTCGCTCTTGGGACTGAGATAACCTTTGGGACTTTGGTTTTCATCACAGTTAGGGATGAGTGCTTACCACACCTCCTGCCACCCCTTGGGCACTGGCAAAACCAAGGGTCCTAAAGGCGCTCCTGATGGGTAGGTCGTGAAAGGGCCGGCATGAAGGTCTCGAGACTCATGAGCCAATGTTGCATGGCACAACGCCTCGTGTGGCATCCATGGGGTGGTTGGGGACATGGGACAACCCAGTTCCACAAAACTGAAGGGGACCCGAACCGAGATAGAGACAACAACATATGATAGTAAGTTTTGGTTGTCCCCATTGTCACCCAAAGTGGGGAGCGATCGATGACATTACATCGTACTATCATATCTACCACGTTCAACCAAGATAGCATGTGAATAGAGGAAGAGCAGCAACACATTCATCTATCCACCAGAAGAAAGAGCATGTCGATATAGTCAAAGTAGTTGTATGTCCTCACATACTAACAACAACAATATATATTCATTTGTATTCCTTAGGTTCATTATTGATCAATACCACTGCAACATCAACAACATCTTCGTGGTATCCACACGCGTGGGGATAAAATGTCAGGACAATGGTATGCTAGAATCGCACACGTAAGGAGGGAAGCACCAAGGCGTCTTGAGCATCCGCAACCTTAAGGAGAGAGGCAACAAAAACAACTAAGATCATCCTCTTTAGCACACTAGCCGCTTTGTATATATAGAGCCTTGCTAATGGACTTTTACCCTAAAGGTCCATTAGCATTCTCATTGATCATGATTGTCTCATATTATACACACACAACATTTGTATTCTTGGAGCTTATGCTATTCTGTTTCACATGCTACGACAAACAACTTTCTCTACTCTAAATTATAGTTTACTTTAATTTTTTTATAAATCAAACTTCTCTATTTTTTAGAAGGCTCCCAGCTTCATCATAGACATTACTTTCGTAATATAGATCCATATTTGTCTTAATGGACTGCTATGTGTTTCTTTGTTGGTGTCTAACTTTGCTACAACTCAACTTAGACTAAGTATGACAATTAAAGGAGGTGCAACTAAAAAAATGTGAAACCACATATATGACAATTTTGGTAATAAAATGTGTCTATAACATATGAGTCATGTGGCTAAGAATTTGTGGTAAGAAGAAAGACTTTTTCGGTCATAGAGTAGGCAAGTATTCCACAACAAGCTATGCTGTCTAAATTATTCAACAAAACTCATTGTGATATTCATTCCATCTTAGCAATATCGCCACTTTCACCTTAAAAGTAAGGATTTTCATCCATATAATACAAAAAAGATATATAAGATTAACAAGCGAAATGACTTCTTGGTTCATTCACAATATAAGTGACTTATACATGTTAGTACAACATGATAACATCTAGTAGTGGAAAATACTAGATTCAAGACACATACCCCCAGAACGACCAGTTCCTCTAACCAAACCTGACATCCCAAATTTTGAATTGTAGGCCTATTTACTGGTTAGAAAAATAGTTATATAACATTTGAGTGCCGAGAAGCTTACTAATTGTTTGAGTTGTCTGCTAAAACAAAATCAATTTGAAGTCAACCTCTTCTCAGTGCAATTCAACTCCGATAGTTGTATATGGTACTTCCATTGGCTTAAGCAAAGGAAACACGAACCCACTTGTCACCGCATAAATACGGGCTCATGGTTGAGCCCATCAAAGCCTAAAGAAGGGCCCTGGTTGGCCAAGGTCTGACCCAACTCGTGTTGTTTGGCCAAAAGGTTTGACATGAATAGTGCCTATAGGTACTCTAGCACATGTCCTAACTAGGAAGTCTATTTTAGATGCAAATTATTATAATAACTAGTCCAATACTCGTGTTGCTGCTAACGCTACGGTCCTATGAAGGGGAGGGGGAGGGAGAAGGAAGGGGAGAGGCCGACGGTGGTGCGAGGGAGGGGACAGTGGGGTTGTGGGCTCACCCCAACCGCTCCTCACAAACGATCGAGGGTTCGCCCCCATGCGCCTCCTTGTGGACGACCAAGCAGCTGGTTCACGCCACATCCCCTCGAGTCTGGTCGAACGACTCCCCCTGTTGCACCTCCTCCAGGAAGCTCCTCCACTGCCCCACCTCCTCCATGTCGGCGAGTGGTTCACCCTCGTCGCTCCTCGCGAGCGACTTGTGGGCTTGTCCTGCCTCTTCTCGCGGTCGATCGATAGGCTCGCCCACACATGCCTCCTCATGGATACTCGAGCGACCCACCCCACCCCTCCTTGGTCTGCATCAACGAGCAGAGTTACACCGACGAGGATGGAGACAACCACCTCATGTTTCACGTCGTTGCATCAAAAAGAGGTGACTGGGGTGAGTAGTATGGGAGAAAGAAACAATGGAGTTTGGTCACCTACATGTGGGTCCTTTAAAACAAGGATATAAGTGACATTTTTCCTAAAAATCTATTATTAATAGAGTTGAAGTCAAATGCTAAGAAAAACATTTTTTCTATTCCAGCTCTACGGTTGCTGTATGGTGTAGTTTCTAGAGTGGAGCTGAATTTATTAGGCTATCTCAAGAAGGCATCATATTCCACCTTCTATTTCAAACTCCGCTATATAAATAATAGTCTATATTGTAAAACAATGTTCTGCATAATCATATGTATGATCTCTTGAGCAAGGTCTTAGAGTGGAACAGTTTCAAACACTTCCTAAAATATAATATCAATATAACTGTTTCAATCTTAGAGCAAATACCTAGCAGCCGACGGTGGTGGCAAGAGCAGCCGCAAACACTTCCTTAGGGCAACACTATGACATCATTTTAGTATAACTAGAACATAAGGCGTCCTTACGGGCGCCCTATCCCGACAGAGCTTATAAAAACTGTTGGCTTCTGTATGTAGATTTGAGCGTATGGCTATTAAGAAATGCAGTAGGCTTTAGAAATACATGCAGCGATGAGTTTACATCATGCTTTTATTCTTATGCAGCAAAATAAATTACAAAACAAAGTGTGATCTACAGGTACCTGTAAGCCTGCTATCTGCTACCTGAACAAGCAACAATGTGCTCATCCTTCTAGGCAACTGCTAGTAGAATGGAAAACATATGAATGTTTTATTGAACATATTGATAGCAAAGTGGAGCAATAAAATAAGCAAAACTCTGGCCTTTAATGCAAACTCCATTCCGCAGATGATCCACCTAGTTGCTGCTTCTGAACTTCTCGCACCCAACTGAAAAAACATTGTTCAACATAGGCAAAAATAAATCTTACTATCACAAACCAAGCAGAGCAATACAAGCTGCCCAATGAAACGAGTAGTCCGACTCCTTACCTTAGGTTGATCATAATGCTTGCTTCCAATCATTATGATATTTTGAAGAAAATAATTGAACAAAATGTCAGAGAAGTTCCAATCAGTACATGAATAAAGACATTACTTAATTACTTACCAAGGTGAAGAAATTGATCACAATACAATCCCCACTGATGATTGGGCCGTTTCCAAAAAAACTTCTTCCACAGAAGAAATTGATCACAAAAAAAATCCCCACCGATGATTGATTAAATGCATAGTGGACATGTTCTCATCTGCGCCAACCTCCGTCGCGCTCATCATTTCATTCATAGCAGCCCTCTTAGAATCAGACGACTGCTGCAACCTTCCAATATGCTCCTTCAGATCCCTGTGCATAGTTCACCACATGCAATCGGATTTACCACAGACGCCAATGCTACATCGAGTAGTAAACACACAGATGGTATGTATGCAAACAAAAGAGGAGGGGGCAAGGCAAATATATCGTTTTATTCAACCTATAGGAACTGTTAGTATATGTAGGGGAAATAACACTAAGGTCTTTAATTCTATAACAGATGATGTGCAGCAAAATAGAACCACTGGGATGACGCTCCAGTGAGAAAAAATACGAGAAAAAATAATAGCATAGTAGATCCAAACATCCATGAAGAAATAATTTATAGAACTCACAAATGTAAATGAGTGTACCTATACCATCAGGCTGAAAAATCCTGTGAAAGGCAAGGCTAATGCTTGGATAAGCCTCTCCATTGATAGTCAAGTGATCCTGCCAGAACGTCAAATGTTCCGAGTTCGACCGCTTGGGTTGGAATAATCTGGAGCATGTTTATTGTATTCCCTGCCCAAATTTCTTGCCCCCCTTTTTCATTGGATGATCACCACCAAACCACGAAAAATATGCATGGTAACCCTATCAAAGTTGAAAAGCAACCAGTCCCTTCAAGAATAAGCACACTATCCCAAACTACAGATAAAAAGACGGGCAAAAAGAACCATCCACCGTCCAGGCAAAGGCCTGCTGGAACTGCATTATAGCTGGAGAAGACATGCTTCACCTATAGCCTTTGGGAACAAACAAAATCTGCAACAGGCCATAGAAGCACACAGTCTAGAAAGTGAAACTTTAAACCCGTGCATAAAATAGGAGGAGAGGCAGTAGAAATAACCCCATTATTAAGCAAACATCAGTCACGAACTGAGTCTTTTGGAGCAAAGCGAATGAGATGGGAGGAGAGGCGGCTCTTCCTAAAAGAGTAAAAACACCAAAGATCAGGTGGCGCCCATTCAGGCGCCCTATCCAACACAGGCTCCATCCGGCACAAGGAAAAAACGGGAGTGAGGCGTCGCATAGGGACAAACCATAACAGGAGGTATATATATAGTATTGGGAGCCATAGTCGGGCCAATCCATATAGTTATGTACATAAACCTAACGTAGTAAACTATAAGTGCAACTCTTCATCTAAAAAAGTGAGCACACCATCTGTCATGTGTTCAAACTCCAGGTTTGTCGAGGCTACAAACAACAAATACAAGAATGTGAGTATAAAAGCTCCATAAATACATGTGTCATGTTCCATCCACCAAAAAAATTGGCATATGAAATCTTCTAATTCACAAGTACCAGATATCTAATGTCCTTATTATCTATCCATATGACTATGAGGTACCTCAAGTAAACTGTTTTCTAAAATTTACACTATTCTTGGCTTTGACATGAATGTGGTCAAACTTTCTCGCCTCTTAATGAAAGGTAAAAAGCTGTGTAACTCACGTTGAAGGTGGCTGAAGAAAGGATTAAGCCAAAAAAACAGCAACCATCACAAAGTACACCCCCTGTTGACATGAGAATATAGATTAGTTCATAAGCCCTACTTAAAATGGTAACCAACACATGAGATGAAGAAAAATGGTGATCAGAAGTACTGAGTTCAGAACAAAGAGAGATTTGTAAAAGTATAGCTGCAAGAAAAGCAATGGAAGAGGACCAATCATTAAAAACACATATTGACTTACGAAACAACGATCAACAGATGAGCTCCTTTGTGGATCGAGAGCACCGCTTGCCCAACTGATGTAGAACATGAAACAATACTCATCAAACATAGAAGTCATGCGCATCTGCTAAGTAATATTTTGAATAATATATATAATAGTTGTTCAAATCGAAGGAGAAGGTCCAAAAACACAGACCAAACAAAAAGCGACAAATTACTTAGAAAGCTTGTACTTTTCTTATCTGAGATGGTATTCTTTTAGCATTTCAGAACAATGACTCAATTTTTTCACTTTGTTCAAAAGGATTCCTAGCATACTAAAAAAATTCTATATATGCGTAAAGAAGGGACACATTTAAGATCATTATCCTCCACTCGATAACACAAAATGGTACTGCTTGAACTGATTAATGTCTTAGTCCTCAAATCAGGACCACACAGTGGAATTTTGTTGGCGTTACTAAGGCAGTAAGACATCAACATTTAGGATCATTTTTAACACTCATTTCTGTAAGTGACATGGAAGATATACTTCTCCAAAGAACTTTTTTCTCAAAATAGTTACAGGTAATGCCTTGTTCGGGGGCGGGGCTACCTTGTTCGTCGTAGTACCTCCCGCGGAATGCTGCCAGGTGAGCGTAGTAGGCTGGTGGAAAATATTGATCAAACTCAGTTAGGCAATAGGCGTATTCTTCTAGGTAGGCAACCAACAACATACAATCTTGTTTGAAATAAGTAATTGATCCCTAATACTGTGATTAGGAAAAAAGTGAACATTAAGCCAAAAAATTAAGACCTCCATTAACATGTACATTTGTGAGACCAACAACACAAACAATTTGGTGAGCAAATCTGGCATGTAAGGCAATTGATTTGGTATGGAAAAAGCAATTTCAAGCACTTGGCCATTTAGACATCCTCGCCCAGGTGATATCAACCAGTGTTTCGTAACTTCATCAACATTCAACAAGATTTGAATAACTCATAAGAAACTCTAGTTTTAAAAAGTTCCAACTCTGAAATAATCTTAAGCATCTGCAAGTGTTTAACGTGGTAGGAAATGCGACAGAGAAGATATAAAAAGAAACTGCCAACGATATACAACTATTATCATTATTATTCCCTATACTGGAATGAGCCGCTATATACTGGAATGAGCTGCTATGTACTGGAATACAAGCACTGATAATAAACTGTACGCAGCAACTATGTACTGGAATGGGTTGCTTTTTAAACAAGTATAGGGGGGGTTGGTAGCAGCAAAATAGGCTGAGGCTTTGTTCTGCAACTGCAATGGACAACAAATCAATAACCGGGTATGCAAAAAAATGGGGATGAAAGGATACGAGGTATCTCAACTTTTGGTAAGTTTGATACATGCATGTATTGTCTCCATTTTGCATTTGTACGGCTGGTCCTCAACAATCATCTTATCCTAGCCGAATCATTGGCCCTAGCAGCTGCCTGCTTGTAGCTAAATCACTGGAGGAGTAAGAAGTACAAGAAGGGAAAATGTAGGTACAGAAAAAAAAACATGGTCTATTCTATTATGGGGAACTGCTACTATGCATCACAAACTGAAATCATGATCACTGTAAATGAAAAACTAGCACAAGCACCAGGAATTTAGAATAGTGAAGTAAGTTTATGGTATTCGAATAGAAAATTTGTTCATGGTATTTAAGAATGAAGAGATATAGGAGCTGAAATGTGATTCAACTTTATTTATTTAGCATCAAAGTCTGGGCCATTTCTTTTGAATGGTTTTTGTCTCAGTTCATCAATCTCAGACAGGTGGTACATGAAGACTAAAAAGTAAGCAAAAATCTAGACAGAAAAGGTATAGGTCAAACAAACAAGAAACATTTCAGAAAAAAGCTATGGCACTTTCAGTCACACAAATAGAAGCATCAGCCTAAACAGAAAAAAAACATGGTCTATTCTATTATGGGGAACTGCTACAATGCATCACAGACCGAAAGCCAGGATCATTGTAACCAATAAGAAATGAAGCAACAATACACTTGACTAATCACACAAAGAACTTGGTGAAACTGGCATATAGACTTACCAACTGAGACAGCACACATGCATCGTGCGTATCTGCATTTGCAAAACAACAACAAAAAAACTTGAGTTCAGATGGCAGCAAATATATATTGGGGATCAGGATCAAGCTAAGCTTACGTGTAGCACAGGCTGTTTGTAAGTATCTGTAGCCCATCAGCCGAGAAACGGTTTTCATCGTAGAGGACATGATAGTGTATTGGCCTGCTGGTTCCCTGGAGAAATGAATCTACATTCAGAGGGACGAATATAACACACTATCAAGTACCTGCTAAAACATACCTGAATTCCAGCATGGCTACAAAGGTAGAAATCAAACTCCCGCGGATGACAAATCTCGGTATCAACCAAAGTTCATGTGTATTTTAACAGGAAGAAAAGAGTCACAAATTACAGCCAACATGCATGTATGTGTTCAAAATAGTATCATGCTTGTGTTAGAAGTGGAGATCTCCCAAAGATACATTATGGCTAATGTGGCGGTTGTCATTAAACCAACCAGGGTCCAATCTCAGTGACAAGCAAATGCTAATGCTAAGGTTGTCATTAAACAAGGATGAACATCACGATACTAACCAGGAAGAATGTTCCCACTTCTATCAGTAACATCTCTCCTTCCATGAACTCCAGGGAAGAGCCTTGTGTGGTGCCTTTTCTGTATTACGACAAATGTCACTGGGGGAGCTCTCTTGGTTGCTCTGGTGTCCGGCGACTTGCAAATCTAGTGTCCGGCGATGGCGCTTCACTTGGTTGCTCTCGACCGATCGAAGGGGAGGGGGAACCCAAACCCCTTGCCGAGGCTCCCCCTCGTTGCCGCCTTCCTTGGGGATAGACAGCTGCAGTGGGCCGTGGCACCTTGTGAGCGCCGCCATTTTTGTGGTCGTGCGGACAGGTTGCGGTTGGGCGTGTGGCGGAGCTGCCGGAGGAGCCGCGGCGGGCGCGGATGGGGAAGGAGGTGCGGGCGCGGCAACAGGGTAGCGGCGCCTGCACGGGGAGGGAGAGAGCGCGGTGGGTGTCGGCGCGGCGAGGAAGAGGATGAGGTGGCGATGCAGGTACGAAGAGGATGAGCGGGTGTGCTCGCATCGTCGAAGGGAGGGGATCGGAGGCGGAGCCGACCGCGGAGGAGGAGGCCTGCGCAGCCGTGGCGAACGCGTCGACCGAGTTGGGAAAGGAAGACCGGACGCAACGCTGCAATTTGGTTGATTTGATGTATAATTTTGGGTCTGTGGTGTGCGGCCACGCGTTGGCTTGCGCGCGGCCGAGAGCGCGTGAAACGCGGGGAGAGACTGAAATCCGAGCGCCTTTTAACTAAAGGTAATTTACAGATCAAAGCTTGGACTTTGGAATAGCGTGTTGTACACTTCGAGTCATTCTTGTCTTATATACAAATGTGCAATCGAGCATCCTGGTGCATTAGATCACGATTCACTCGTAGATTTAACTATGATTTTTTAGAGGATTCACTCGTAGATATAACTATAATTTTTTAGAGTTTTTTTATAAATCTACGTGAGCGGATAACGAAGGGTTTAAGCGTTAAATATGACATACAATTGAATCATGATTTAACGGATCAAAATTAAATCATGATCTAACGGACCAAGATACTCGTTTATTGTATAGTAGTCGTCGTCTCTGTCCAGCCTATTTCATGCCCCTACTATTTTGTTATAGCAAACTACCAGCAAGAAACAAACTTGTTCAAAAGTAACAGTCCGTTGCTGCTTTGCCTTCTGTATTTTCCAACAAGGACTCCTGTTAAGGCATTTTACAAGCCACTGAAGTCAGCAGCTGCTTTTCTGTTTCCACAATCTCATTTTGTCTTCTCTTATCCAGTAAATCTTGAGGAACCTTTCCTATGAGTCATGGTGGAATATTTGAATCAGAATTTCTCACCAAAAAAATATTGAAACTAGGCTGTGAACTCTGTATATTCTTGTTACACAATGCTCCGGGTCTGATCTTTTCGTGACAAGGCATCAACTTACACATCAGATGACGAGCCCAAAATGTAACATCTTGCGCCTACTTCTTAGCGCTTCTAACCTGGGCAGAAACTGAACTCTTTAGCTCGTGCAACCTTGTAATCATTGAATAAGATTCGCGTGGCTGCTTGCAATAGACATGGTGTTGGGACTAGGGATGTCAGCTAAATGGCTAGATTTTCAAGACAAGTTGTAGAAATCTAGTACATCCCTCACTCAGTATATGTCAAATCGACATCTATTTCATATCCTTCATCCATCAACTGCTCGGTTAACCCACCTAGTACTTCGTATATCTGGTGGCTTTGTGAGTGAAGCTTGTCAGCGGTAAGGAATCTGTGGACCTCGCTATCTCGCCCCTCAATCCAACTATAACCTGGGCACTTCTTAACGCCATTATCTCTCATAGCAGCTCGAAGTTGCGATACATCATTCCATCTCTTGGCTTTTGAGTACATATCCTTTAGCAGCATCCAGTATCCAGAATGCTGAGGGTCCAGCTCAACGAGCTTCTTCGCGGCAATTTCTGCTAGGCCTATATTTCCGTGTATCCTGCAACTGCTAAGTAGGGCACCCCACACACAAGCATTTGGAACCACCGGCATTCCTCTGATGAACTCATAAGCCCGTTGGAGCTGACCTGCTCTGCCAAAACAGTCAACGATGCAGGCATAGTGAGCCTCATCAGCGGTAATGCTGTAGTCTCCGTGCATTGCCTCGAAATAACGCAGTGCTTCGTCTACTAAGCCTGCATGGCTGCATGCCGCTAGCACAGCAATGAAAGTGACTCTGGTAGGTTTGTAGCTTTGATCTTGCATCTGATGGAAAAGCCTGATTGCTCGTTGAGGAAAACCGCTGTAGCCGTAGCACGAAATGATGATATTCCACGAAACTGTATCCTTTCGCTCGGTTTCATCAAATATCTTCTGAGCTTCAGCAATGAAACCACACTTTCCATAAGCATCCATGAGAGAATTCATATCATCAACATAGGAATGGCAAAGCCCCATCCTTATCATTTGCCCGTGCAATGCCATTACTGTCCTGTGATTGCAGGCAAAGCTGCAGGCGTTGAGCACTGATGTAAATGTGTAGTCATCAGGTCTGGTACCATTACGTTGCATTTCACGGAACAGCTCAAATGAGAGATCAAAATCATGAACCGTGGCATAGCCTGAAATCATAGTATTCCATGACACGACATCTTTAGCATCCAGTCCTTGGAAAACCTTGTCTGACCGGCATATCTTGCCCCCTCTTGCATACATTGCCATCAAGGCATTGCAGACCGAGGTGTCACACTCAAAACCATGGCGATAGGCATAAGCATGGATCTCTAGGCCTCTCTTTGTTGCCAGATTGACCTCAGGGAGGACCAGCGTAAGCGAAGCCGATGGCAGATGCTGAGCTTCATGACCACAGCCAAACGCCATTTCTCGCAGAACACCCAAGGCTTGATTCCGCTGCCCCGTGTCAAGAAATCCCGATATCATCAGGTTGCCCAGGAAGCAAGTGCTTATCCTGACATCACGAAACACACGGCCTGCGTACTGGACACAGGAGCTGCACATGTATCCTGCCGCCAGGGATTCCTGGAGTCGATCCAAATCCACAGGCCCAAGTCCCACAACCTCAGCGTTGCGCAGCACAAATGCGTGCAACTCTCGGAGCACGTTCACCCCGCGCAACGCCGAAATCACGTGGAGCACGGTGTTGAACGTGGCCACACTGGGCACAACTCCCCCAACCGAAACCATTTTGCCTAGCAGCTCGATGGCGAGCTCTCCGTTCTCAGCTCGGACGCACCCAGCGATGACGGCGTTCCAGGTGGAGGCACCAATGGGGATGCCGGATTCCTCCATGGCCACCATCAGATCGAACGCCTCATCCAAGAATCCGTCCTGCGCGTACCTAACATAGGTAGGAAGATGCAAAAAAAATCACAGGGGTAAATGGTCAGTCACAATCACAGACAAAGATTGCAACTTTGAGAAAGCTCATGGGGAAGCTGAGTCTGGCTACCGTAGGATCATGGTGTTCCAGGGGACGGGGTAGGTGGACTTGGGGATCCTGTCGAAGAGGAGGCGGGTGCGGTGCAGCGGGGCGATGGTGGAGTAGAGGTGGAGGAGGGCGGAGGCCGAGAAGGGGTCGGCAAGTAAGCGGGTCTTGACGAGGAAGGCGTGGAGCTGCAGGCCGAGCCGCGGGAGGCGGTGGTCGGCGGCGGCGCGGAGGGTGCGGTGGAGGAGGGAAGGGGAGGAGGTCGTGAGGCGGCCGGAGGAGAGGAAGGCGGAGAGGGTGATGAGGGCGGCATCGGCGGAGGCGGCAGTGGGCAGACGGAGGTGGCCGGGCAGGCCGGCTGTGGGTGGAGTGCTCTGGTGAGGAGTGGGGGCGGTGGTAACAGGGAAAGTGGCCATGGAGGCGGCCGTTTACGCTGCGTCAGTGTTCCAGATAATGGGTACGAGTACTATGGTCCTGTTTGGCACAGCTTATTTTCAGCTTCTTCACAAATTTAAGCAGAGGTTCTACCAAACAGGCAGCTTCTGCAGCAGCTTATCAGTTCAACTGCTTCTCAGAATACACTAAAAACAGCCAACAAGCAGAAGCTGCTTTTCACCAGCTTCTCAAATAAGCTGCTTTTTCAACCAGCACCAGCTGTGCCAAACAGGGTGTATATACAAAAACATAGAAAGGCAGTGATTTTATATATTTCTGCTGCAGGAGATTTTTTATGCGACAAACATTACTGCTTGGTCCCTAAATAATAAATTATTATATTTAATCGAGCATGTATAAATAAAAGTATTTATTACAACTAAATAGCATATTATAAATATATAATTTATGATATATCTAGTAATACCAGTGTAGTCTTATATATCTTGGTGCATTTTTCTAATTGCGAATAAATTTGAAACAGTTTGAAAATTCTAGAGTTAGTTTATTTTAGAATAAACAGTTTATTTTAAAAGGTAAAAATGTCTTATAATTTAAAGTAGGTAGAGTGAATATTTATTACGAACTTTGCAATTCATTTGATTTGTAGTCAAGTTAAACCTATTTAAATTCAAGTATTCTCTATATTATAAATTAATGTATAGTTTATTTTAGCTTTTAATTGATACATATTTTTTAGCTTAGATGAAACTTTCACTATCTGTATAAATAATAACGTGTGCAAGGACTATTATTTATAAATTAATATAAACAAAATGAATGAGAGACCTACATTAGACATCTTCCAACGTTAGACATCTTCCACCATGACCCATGCATGATAATATGTGTGAGATGCATCTCATCTGATGTTGGTTTCCCGATTAGACAATTGCTTCCAAATTCTATAATCTATTTTTGAATTGTCCCTCTTGTTCTTTACTTTTTTGTTATACAAAGTACCAGTTCTTTGATGGAACCTTTTCAATCACATTTTTGTGCCTAGATTTATTCAGATAGGTGTTGTCACAATTGCTCACCTGAACCTTCATCGGCAAAAATCTCATACACAATTTTAGTGTTCCCCTCACTCCAATCAGTAGTATCGTTTAGTAAAATCATCATGTGTGACATTATCATTAATCTATATTCATTGTGACATTATCATTCGTATGACATGCTATTTAACTTATGAATGGTTTCAAGATCATTACCTATTATCAGTGAGCTCGACATCAACCAAGCGGGTCGCAACTGGTGGAGTACGGGAAACACATCCACCCTTACATTGAGTCCGTGCCGCTTCAACAGTCCTTTGTTCACCTGTAGGAAACGGGTGACGTCTAAAAGGAGGGTGAATTAGGACTTCTAAAACTTTTACTAAACTAGGCCACAAATAAATCCCTAGAGCAAAACCTATGCAAATAATCAAATTAGAATGTGCAAACTAGGTTTTGTCTAAGTGTTGTTATCTCTACCGTAATTGCTAATTAAGTTTCAATCTACACTATATAAGCATAAAGACAAGATTGAAACTTAAATGCTTAATATAAATGCGGAAGTTAAAGAGCAAGGTAGAGATGCAAACTCTTGAGGATGACGCCGGTATTTTTACCGAGGTATCCGGAACCACGCAAGGTCCCGACTAATCCTCGTTGGTGCCCCTACGCAAAGGGAAGCCCACACGAGGGCCAAGCACCTCGGTCGAGTAACTCCGTAGAGAGCCGAGGGTCTTCTCCACGCGCAAGTGGTGCTCCGCTTCTGGCTCCTCTCGGACGCTCCCCGCCGTCTCCACTATTGAGCTTCCGGCTGAAACGCCGCGGGCCTCGTTCCTTCCAGTACACGGTGGCGGCCGTGATACAAACGCGGTTGTCACGGTCTCACAAGACTCTCGCCCCACTCGATACAATTACAACGGCTCGCGCAAGAGTCGAGGGATTGTGTGGTTTTACAAAACTCACTCAACTAACTAGGGTTCACCTAGAGCAAGCGCTAATGCGGTCTAACTAACCTAAGCACTTCGCAAAGCACCTACGCTAATCACCGAGTGATTCTATTAAGCACTTGGGTGTTTGAGCACTTGGAAATGTCTACAATATGCCTTGGTATGTTGCTTGAGCTCCCACACCTTCAAATGGCTGGTTGGGTGAAGTATATATAGGCCCCAACTCAACTAGCCGTTGAAAAGCAGACTGTTGTAAGGGTGGCACACCGAACAGTCCTGTCAGCCAACGGTGCGCCAACTGTGTGCCACCGGTGAGCCAACTGTGTGCCACCGGTGAGCCAACTGTGTGCCACCGGTGTGCAGCCAACGGCTAGTTCTGACGCACCGGACAGTCCGGTGCGCCAACAGTGTGTCAACGGTGAGCCAACTGTGTGCCAACGGTGTGCAGCCAACGACTAGTTCTGACAGCTAGCCGTTACGTGCACCGGACAGTCCCGTGCCTCCTCTCGTGGAAACTCTGTTGGCTGTCCTGTGCGCCAACTGTGTGCCACCGGTGCGCTAATTGTGTGCCACCAGTGAGCCAACTGTGTGCCAACGGTGTGCAGCCAGCCATTGCGTGCACCGGACAATGAACAGTGATTGTCCGGTGCCTCCTCTCGTGGAAACTCTATTGGCTGTCCTGTGCGCCAACTGTGTGCCACCGGTGCGCCAATTGTGTGCCACCGGTGAGCCAACTGTGTGCCACCGGTGCGCCAGCTGACAGCCCATCTTCTAGGTCTTCTGTATTTTGTTCTTGGGCTCCTTTGGTCTTGAGTCTTGGACTTCTAAGCTCCTTTTATGTCTTTATTTTAGGTGTTGCATCCTCAGTGTCTTAGTCCAATCCTCTTCGCATCTTGTGAACTATAAACATAAACACTAGCAAACAAATTAGTTCACAGGTTGTGTTAATCATCAAACACCAAAACTCATTTAGCCAAATGGCCCGGGGTTCATTTTCCTTACAATCTCCCCCTTTTTGGTGATTGATGACAACACAACCAAAGCAAGCAAATATAACAAACATTTGAATGAAAATATGCAATCTACTAGCTAGGATGCATGTTTTATCCCCACTTAGTGATATTATGGACTTAAGCCTCCCCTAACTCCATAATTCACTTACTTCCTATTTTAGACCTGTCACACCCGTTTCCAAAGGGGCAGAGCCGGGTGCATAGCATATGTGTGCCAGGATCTATTTCCACACATATGTTGACATCACAAGTGTAATATATCAAAAGTACAATGCATAAAAGCGTAAATAACGATTATATTAACATATTACACTTCGAACAGACATAATGTCTTAACCTTTATTCATCAAAGTACAGCGAACATGGACATCCATCCACAGGAAGATGACCGGGGGTATCACTAGACTAGCATCCATGGAGTTCAGCATCATAATCTTCATCTGCAAACTTCTGATCAAAATTAAGCAAGGGTGAGCTCACTTATGGTCGGGGCTCAGCAAGTGGGGGAAAAACTAATGCAAGGTAACAAGGTGAGGCTGAGGTTGAGCAGTAAGCATTTTAGTTGGTCAACATTTTATTATCAACACCTGTCTTACTAATAAGTATGAATCCCAAGTATTCCCATTAAACAAAGGTATAAGAGTATATAAAAAACACTTAAGTGAAACCACTTAAGCAAAACCATTGGCAGATCATCGGATCTCGATTTATTTCCATCTTCAAGTTCAATTATCATGTGAGGAGTCCAGGCTACTCATAACCGTGAGCACGGCTGATATATCAGTTTTACACTCTACAGAGGTGGCGCATCTTTACCCATGAGTCGCGATTCCCTTCTAGCCCGGGTTAGCTAGACCCATATTCACTTCCGAGGTGAATGGCCAGGGTCTCACTACGAGGCTTCTCCCTAGAGTCCTCATTACGCAAATGCTGGAAATGGTCAAACCGCATAAGGCACACCTACCGTAACCAACTTATAGTCCAGACTACAGGGTAAAGCTTTAGGAACTATGCCCGTATCCAATCTGCCTGAGCCGGAACTATAAGCGCTTGCCAGATGCCCCCGTTCCGGTCGACCACGACCAGCACCCAACATAAGACTTCCCTAGTTATTTAGCTAAGACCAGAGCCATGATAGTTCTCATGGTAGCACTGTTTTCCCGGGTGGTCACTCCATGTTCCAATTAATATGCAATAATCTTGTTTAACCATCGGGTTCACAACAACAAAGAAATCTTACCATTTGGAACATTAATATCATAAGCGGGAGTGACTGCATAAAGTTAAGTTGTAGCAATAGCATAGCTACAAAGGTAAAGTATAATTCCCAGGTTTGATCAAGGAATAAGGTTGGAAAGGTTATCTAAATAGGTAACCCGTCAAATTATGCATATATATCCAAAAGAATAAACTTTATTAAATGTATTGTTTGGGATCAAACAGAGTATGCAGAGGGAGAAGTCCACTTGCCTTGCTTATTGAAAACTTGAGGTTCTTCCACGGATCGGAATAGATCTTGATTCTTAACTACTAGATCAACCACTGAATATCACACAAACAAACAAGAAGAACAAACACCACTCAATAACATACCATATTCAACATACGTAAAGCTAAAAGAAAGCCTAACGAAAAGAGCGTTCGCTTTTAAAGAACATCGCAAGTAATGGTTATAATAAGAGGGTATTCTTTTCAAAAATGTGTGATCTATAATTTATAAAACAAGACATGAGCTTAAAATATCTTAATTAAAATATACAAATATTGGGTTCATCAGTTTTAATCTTTTATAAAACGTCATACGCGATACATCTAGATTAAGGGTTTATAACACGATAAACATGTTATAACGATATTAAACCTTTTTAACCTTTTTAGAAAAGATATAAGTTATATATCTAAGGTTAATGAGCTACGAAACACGTTATTAATCTTAGAAGCATTATAGAACGTATTATAATTCATTGATAAACCTTCACTTATGACAAATTAGGATATAAGTCTAAATAGGTTTTATGTGAAAAGATCATTATTATTAAACACCTATTTATGGAAAGTTATGTTATATACCTTAAATGAACTTTTATGTAAAATACAATGAACAAACAACTATCTTTTAATTTCATTTGAAAACACATAGCCTATATTATTATATTCGAAGTCAATATATAAAGTAACATTTTAAGTTATAAAAGAACTTAAACTTTTATTACTTTATTTTATCCTTTAGAAAAAACTAAGTGATCCGTATATAATGTGAACTAAATTCTATGAAAACATTAATCATGCCATAAATCTAATTAAGAACAAATTGACTATAGGTTTAATTAATACATTATGATAAAGGATAATTAACCTATTAATTATCTTTAATTCTATTGTAGGAACAAATGATCTAATTCATTAGAAAGGAAATTATGTATAAACTATCATTTTAGTTTATACAAGCATTGACCCTTGTTATCTTTTAATTAAGAAAATATAAATAATCTATTAATTGAACATATATTTATCTTCTATTTTTATTAAGAAACATATGTCTACATATTCATTTAAGTTTCTATTTAATACGGCTATACTTAAACATCTATAACGAACCTTATTAAATCAAAATCATAATATCTATTAAAAAGGTGTTTAGAAAGAAATTATCTAATTCTTTAGTAAGAAACATGTGTTTACCAAGATAATTATCAATTTCTTTATTAGAAAATTATGAGTGCCTAGTTAAGTCATTCTAATATTATTATAAAATTCTATCCTTTCGGTTTTCTTCCTTTCTTTTCTACATAGGAATTATACGTATACTAATTTTTTTTTATTTATAATTCTTCTAACATTAATATTTTAAGAATTAATGTAAATTACTAAATGGGACTTTTAATAACATATTCATTGTTATTATGACATAAATAAGCATTTTACTATTCTAAGTAATTAAGTGCTATACTTATGAACACTTTTATTATGAATAGTAAAATCTATATATTTTCATTCGACTAGAAAATACGTGACTTAGTGTCTATTCCAATTTCTTCATGTCAATATGTTTACACTTAAAATACTACTAACCATTATTATTCCACACACTAAAGCGAAATCAAATCTGTAAACGTATTCTAGTATGAAAATCGCCACGGTAGTGACTAGTGACCGTGTCCATTTTTAGAACTATAAAATCATATGCATTTTAAAATACTGTCGTGGGATTCGATTTTGGTTACATGTATACATCACAAATCTCTAAAATCATACGCGTGAATCACCAAATCGCAATATTACGACAATAATTCACAAATTAATTCAAACATGAATTCAAATAGTTTTGGGTTCTCTTCAACCTTGGATGAACGGACGACGGCGAACGGGCTCGAGCGCGCGATAGCGAAGGCTTGGTACGGCGAGATCGGCGAGGCTTGGACAGGGTTCGGGCACGTCTCCAGTGAGGCTGATGCGTACAACAGAAATCAGCAGGGCGAAGGACGTAGAGTCTTGGTGAGATACTCAGCACAGTCGTCGGTGAGGCTGTAGTGGGCAGCAGCAGCATCACACATGCGAGCAGGGCAGAGGCGAATAGAGGAGAGCACAGAGCGCGATAGAGCGAGCAACAGGGATAAGAAAAGACAGACTCGCGAGTAGCTTATATAGCCGGAGGAGAGGGAGGGGATTGGCCGTATTCGTATTCAACGTGGTTGAAGCTGATTGAAGTCGCTTAATTTCTCTTGGAAGGAACGGACGTCTTCAAAGCCATCAATGGAGGGAGTAACGGACGTATTGAACTCCATAACGCAGAGAGAACGGACGGTCACGCGAGGTCTTCGTCGGGGCGTCGGGCTGCAGGGTGCCGGCTGTGTGCGCGGGACGTGCAGGAGCGCTCGCGCGGATGGCAGGGCGCGGATGCTGGGGCTCTGCCGGGATCCACTGCGTGCGGTCGGGTCGCGGGCGTCGGACGGCTGGAGCGCGGGGCCTGGCGCGGCGTCAGTCCAGTGCTTGGGCGGCTCGGTGAGAGAAGCGAGGGGGAGGAGAGAGAAAAGCAGACAGCGGCGGCTGCTGCGTTCGTATTACCGTGAGAAGAAAGGAAGACGAGGAAGTGGGCATGGGGCCCACCAGTCATAGAGTGGAAGGGAAGGAGAGAAACCTTACATGTGGTGCCCAAGTGCCATAGAGACAAGAGAGGGGGCCCACGTGTAAGACAAAGGTTAGGAGAGAGTGGTGAGCGGGAGTGGGCTGGCTGGGGCCAAGGCCGATTGGCCACGAAGGTGCGTGCGTTTCATTTTTTTAATGTGTGCGTGAGTGCATGCATATAAATAATCATATATATTTATTTATATATCTATATATATAATAAATTCAAAAATAAAATAGGCAGTTTAAATAAATGTTTTTTAGATAAGAATCTATTATTAAAAAAAAATTGGGTTAACAAATCAAACCAACCAAAATTTATGATCCAGCATGAATGCATCAATCACTCGATAAAATTTTATTTATTCAATAACTTGTTCCATATTTATATCACCATCTACATTATTTAAAAATATAAATATTTCTTCTTTCTATTGAAAATTAATAACTTAACTGGATTGCTTTTATGTGATGGATTTAGGGTGTTACAAAATCTACCCCCCTTAAAAAGAATCTCGTCCTCGAGATTAGGGAAGGCTAGCAAGAAAACAATGGTGATATATGGTTACTCGTAGGTTCTTGGTTCACACTTTAATTCTTCTAAACTTAAGAAACTTTATTGTTTCTTCGCTCCGCAATGACTACCAATCAAGCGATCATCATCATCGTACTTGTAACTGGTTGGTCTTCCGGGTTATTGTTTGGGTCTTGCTTCACCGTCTTCTTTAGTAGGTCTAGACGCTTCTTGGGGCATTCGCGAATAATATGTTCTTCATTTTTGCAGTAGTAGCAAGCACCTCTTGCTTTTGAGTTCTTTGTGAGTCAACTTTGCTTGACCAACAGGGGGTGAGGGTTGACCGGATGTCTGTATCTCATATAGTTGAGTCTGACTTGATTCTTCTGTTTGGGTATCCATGTGTTTCAGGGCTTTTGCTTGTGGTTGAGGTGGACTACTGATGTATCCAAAGATTTTCCTATTCCTTTTGTTGTTCTTCACGATGTTGATAGAAGTTTATGTACATTTTTGTTCATATTCCATGTCTGGAGACTGAGATAACTTTACTCGGAGGTATCCGGTAGTGAACTCTTCTCAGGACAGTTACGGAAGTAATGACCTTCACGTCCACATTGATAGCAAGACTTTCTTGAAGTTATTTCTTGACTTTTTCCATGTTTCTCTTTTCGTCTCTTGGACCTGATGCAGCGACGGGGCTGAAACTGTGTGCAGGTGATAGTCCATCCATCAATGTAACACTCATGTGTTTCTTTTTGGAGCTGAGCATCCTTGTGATGTTTCCTTTTTGGAAAACCTGGCAATTCATCGTCTGACAGTGCATCTGCTATTAGTTGTTCTTGGGGAGACCATTGACTTTTTATACTAGAAAATAAAATCTGGTTCTTCTGTTTTGTAGTTTCACTTTCGTTTGTACTGATCTAGCGACAAGGAATTCCATAGTACTCAACAACAACATGTTCCAAGATCATTTGTCTGTTGGTGTGCATCCTTTTGTGTCTGTTCATTAGTTGTTTCACTTCTAGTGACGTTTCGACTTGCCAACACTTGTTGGTATGAGGAGGTGAGTTGAGATGCTTTCTGTATTATCAGAGCTTGTGCATGTAACAACTTCTCTAAGTCAACTATTGAGGGTGATGTTGTGGTTGATGTCATATGGTTATTGGTAGTCTGCTCATGTGCTATAATTTCTGCTAAATCAACTTGTTGGAGTCTAGCTACCACTTGAGATGTTGCTTGCAGAAACTGAGCATGTGCCTTCTTGAACTGTTCCATTTGATCCTTAGCTGGAGGAGTTACCAACACAATGTATTCTTTGCACTTAGTGACATCATTTGTAGTTGACATTCCAAGGTCTGACATCTGTATGGGTATGGAAGAATGGAAGGGACAAAAGGGTTGAGCAAAGCCAGATTATAGAGAGTAGAGAAAACCCATCTATTTAAGGTTTTACCTAGCTAACTGATGTCATTGTGGACAAAAGTCACACAATACACCAACAATCATTTCAAAGTAGCAAATCAAACATTAACACAAAGGACAATGAACTCAAGCATACCAGCACAACACAATCCAATTCTACTCAGTCAACCAAATCAAACGGTGAGACAAGGTTTGGAATAAGAAAGATATTATAACATCAAGGAGTCAGGTAAGAATTATCAAGGAGTTAGACAAGACATATTTGTCGGTGGCCAATAGTGAAATAAGATAATCATGAACTATTAAAGTCAGGATAAATGATACAACCAAGGATATAAAGTGAGTTAGGGAGAAAGCATTATCAAGGGGAAAAGTAGAGAGACAAAGGTTTAATATATATCAAGGTAAATATTGCACAAAGGGGGCAATACAATGGCACGAAAGCAAAAGTGTAAGAATTTAATAGGGAGAAATCATTATCAAGGAGAAAAGTAGAGAGGCAAAAGTTTAATATATCAAGGTAGATATTGCCTAAGGATGGCAATACAATGGCAAGGAAACAAAAGTATAAGAAGTCAAGGGTTATATAACAATATTAGGGATTAGAAAACCACTTATAATATAATATCGCCATTACCGATCTAGTCGAAAATCTTAATACTAAAGAACAATCCTATCAACCTAGCCAAGAAGTCAAATAATAGATCCAAGGGATCCATAACAAAACTTCTTGCGGAGTGGGGATAAGACAGAGAATAGGGCATCGTTGACAGCTTCGAAAAGGTTTCTTCTGGCAAACTTCGCTTCAAGTTCCGCAATCCTAGCTTGATCATCTTGCAATGCTTCTCATTAGAACCTTCTGATAGATGAAGAATCAGACAAGAAGAGTTGAAAATAAAAGAGATGAGTTTTGATATAAAGTAAGTTTTTATGGAGGAAAATTATATCAAGCTTTGAAAGACTGACTGGGCTTTCCATTTCTAACTAATCTAGCGACCTACGGTCACATTGCTTTGATACCACTTCTGTCACACCCGTTTCCAAAGGGGCAGAGCCGGGTGCATAGCATATGTGTGCCAGGATCTATTTCCACACATATGTTGACATCACAAGTGTAATATATCAAAAGTACAATGCATAAAAGCGTAAATAATGATTATATTAACATATTACACTTCGAACAGACATAATGTCTTAACCTTTATTCATCAAAGTACAGCGAACATGGACATCCATCCACAGGAAGATGACCGGGGGTATCACTAGACTAGCATCCATGGAGTTCAGCATCATAATCTTCATCTGCAAACTTCTGATCAAAATTAAGCAAGGGTGAGCTCACTTATGGTCGGGGCTCAGCAAGTGGGGGAAAAACTAATGCAAGGTAACAAGGTGAGGCTGAGGTTGAGCAGTAAGCATTTTAGTTGGTCAACATTTTATTATCAACACCTGTCTTACTAATAAGTATGAATCCCAAGTATTCCCATTAAACAAAGGTATAAGAGTATATAAAAAACACTTAAGTGAAACCACTTAAGCAAAACCATTGGCAGATCATCGGATCTCGATTTATTTCCATCTTCAAGTTCAATTATCATGTGAGGAGTCCAGGCTACTCATAACCGTGAGCACGGCTGATATATCAGTTTTACACTCTACAGAGGTGGCGCATCTTTACCCATGAGTCGCGATTCCCTTCTAGCCCGGGTTAGCTAGACCCATATTCACTTCCGAGGTGAATGGCCAGGGTCTCACTACGAGGCTTCTCCCTAGAGTCCTCATTACGCAAATGCTGGAAATGGTCAAACTGCATAAGGCACACCTACCGTAACCAACTTATAGTCCAGACTACAGGGTAAAGCTTTAGGAACTATGCCTGTATCCAATCTGCCTGAGCCGGAACTATAAGCGCTTGCCAGATGCCCCCGTTCCGGTCGACCATGACCAGCACCCAACATAAGACTTCCCTAGTTATTTAGCCAAGACCAGAGCCATGATAGTTCTCATGGTAGCACTGTTTTCCCGGGTGGTCACTCCATGTTCCAATTAATATGCAATAATCTTGTTTAACCATCGGGTTCACAACAACAAAGAAACCTTACCATTTGGAACATTAATATCATAAGCGGGAGTGACTGCATAAAGTTAAGTTGTAGCAATAGCATAGCTACAAAGGTAAAGTATAATTCCCAGGTTTGATCAAGGAATAAGGTTGGAAAGGTTATCTAAATAGGTAACCCGTCAAATTATGCATATATATCCAAAAGAATAAACTTTATTAAATGTATTGTTTGGGATCAAACAGAGTATGCAGAGGGAGAAGTCCACTTGCCTTGCTTATTGAAAACTTGAGGTTCTTCCACGGATCGGAATAGATCTTGATTCTTAACTACTAGATCAACCACTGAATATCACACAAACAAACAAGAAGAACAAACACCACTCAATAACATACCATATTCAACATACGTAAAGCTAAAAGAAAGCCTAACGAAAAGAGCGTTCGCTTTTAAAGAACATCGCAAGTAATGGTTATAATAAGAGGGTATTCTTTTCAAAAATGTGTGATCTATAATTTATAAAACAAGACATGAGCTTAAAATATCTTAATTAAAATATACAAATATTGGGTTCATCAGTTTTAATCTTTTATAAAACGTCATACGCGATACATCTAGATTAAGGGTTTATAACACGATAAACATGTTATAACGATATTAAACCTTTTTAACCTTTTTTAGAAAAGATATAAGTTATATATCTAAGGTTAATGGGCTACGAAACACGTTATTAATCTTAGAAGCATTATAGAACGTATTATAATTCATTGATAAACCTTCACTTATGACAAATTAAGATATAAGTCTAAATAGGTTTTATGTGAAAAGATCATTATTATTAAACACCTATTTATGGAAAGTTATGTTATATACCTTAAATGAACTTTTATGTAAAATACAATGAACAAACAACTATATTTTAATTTCATTTGAAAACACATAGCCTATATTATTATATTCGAAGTCAATATATAAAGTAACATTTTAAGTTATAAAAGAACTTAAACTCTTATTACTTTATTTTATCCTTTAGGAAAAACTAAGTGATCCGTATATAATGTGAACTAAATTCTATGAAAACATTAATCATGCCATAAATCTAATTAAGAACAAATTGACTATAGGTTTAATTAATACATTATGATAAAGGATAATTAACCTATTAATTATCTTTAATTCTATTGTAGGAACAAATGATCTAATTCATTAGAAAGGAAATTATGTATAAACTATCATTTTAGTTTATACAAGCATTGACCCTTGTTATCTTTTAATTAAAAAAATATAAATAATCTATTAATTGAACATATATTTATCTTCTATTTTTATTAAGAAACATATGTCTACATATTCATTTAAGTTTCTATTTAATACGGCTATACTTAAACATCTATAACGAACCTTATTAAATCAAAATCATAATATCTATTAAAAAGGTGTTTAGAAAGAAATTATCTAATTCTTTAGTAAGAAACATGTGTTTACCAAGATAATTATCAATTTCTTTATTAGAAAATTATGAGTGCCTAGTTAAGTCATTCTAATATTATTATAAAATTCTATCCTTTCGATTTTCTTCCTTTCTTTTCTACATAGGAATTATACGTATACTAAAAATTTTTTATTTATAATTCTTCTAACATTAATATTTTAAGAATTAATGTAAATTACTAAATGGGACTTTTAATAACATATTCATTGTTATTATGACATAAATAAGCATTTTACTATTCTAAGTAATTAAGTGCTATACTTATGAACACTTTTATTATGAATAGTAAAATCTATATATTTTCATTCGACTAGAAAATACGTGACTTAGTGTCTATTCCAATTTCTTCATGTCAATATGTTTACACTTAAAATACTACTAACCATTATTATTCCACACACTAAAGCGAAATCAAATCTGTAAACGTATTCTAGTATGAAAATCGCCACGGTAGTGACTAGTGACCGTGTCCATTTTTAGAACTATAAAATCATATGCATTTTAAAATACTCTCGTGGGATTCGATTTTGGTTACATGTATACATCACAAATCTCTAAAATCATACGCGTGAATCACCAAATCGCAATATTACGACAATAATTCACAAATTAATTCAAACATGAATTCAAATAGTTTTGGGTTCTCTTCAACCTTGGATGAACGGACGACGGCGAACGGGCTCGAGCGCGCGATAGCGAAGGCTTGGTACGACGAGATCGGCGAGGCTTGGACAGGGTTCGGGCACGTCTCCAGTGAGGCTGATGCGTACAACAGAAATCAGCAGGGCGAAGGACGTAGAGTCTTGGTGAGATACTCAGCACAGTCATCGGTGAGGCTGTAGTGGGCAGCAGCAGCATCACACATGCGAGCAGGGCAGAGACGAGTAGAGGAGAGCGCAGAGCGCGATAGAGCGAGCAACAGGGATAAGAAAAGACAGGCTCGCGGGTAGCTTATATAGCCGGAGGAGAGGGAGGGGATTGGCCGTATTCGTATTCAACGTGGTTGAAGCTGATTGAAGTCGCTTAATTTCTCTTGGAAGGAACGGACGTCTTCAAAGCCATCAATGGAGGGAGTAACGGACGTATTGAACTCCATAACGCAGAGAGAACAGACGGTCACGCGAGGTCTTCGTCGGGGCGTCGGGCTGCAGGGTGCCGGCTGTGTGCGCGGGACGTGCAGGAGCGCTCGCGCGGATGGCAGGGCGCGGACGCAGGGGCTCGGCCGGGATCCACTGCGTGCGGTCGAGTCGCGAGCGTCGGACGGCTGGAGCGCGGGGCCTGGCGCGGCGTCAGTCCAGTGCCTGGGCGGCTCGGTGAGAGAAGCGAGGGGGAGGAGAGAGAAAAGCAGACAGCGGCGGCTGCTGCGTTCGTATTACCGTGAGAAGAAAGGAAGACGAGGAAGTGGGCATGGGGCCCACCAGTCATAGAGTGGAAGGGAAGGAGAGAAACCTTACATGTGGTGCCCAAGTGCCATAGAGACAAGAGAGGGGGCCCACGTGTAAGACAAAGGTTAGGAGAGAGTGGTGAGCGGGAGTGGGCTGGCTGGGGCCAAGGCCGATTGGCCAGGAAGGTGCGTGCGTTTCATTTTTTTAATGTGTGCGTGAGTGCATGCATATAAATAATCATATATATTTATTTATATATCTATATATATAATAAATTCAAAAATAAAATAGGCAGTTTAAATAAATGTTTTTTAGATAAGAATCTATTATTTAAAAAAAAATTGGGTTAACAAATCAAACCAACCAAAATTTATGATCCAGCATGAATGCATCAATCACTCGATAAAATTTTATTTATTCAATAACTTGTTTCATATTTATATCACCATCTACATTATTTAAATATATAAATATTTCTTCTTTCTATTGAAAATTAATAACTTAACTGGATTGCTTTTATGTGATGGATTTAGGGTGTTACAAGACCAAAGAACCAAAACCACTTGAAAAACCACTTGAAGAAATAAAATTTTTAATTGGTGGTGTTTGGTGTTTGATACAGTTTTCATTGCTGTGGTCCCTAAACTTCTCCCCCTTTGGCATCAACCACCGAAAAGGAAGACATTAAAAGCATGTAGGAAGCAAATAAGTCTTGCCCTCATAATGGATTTGTCAATTGATACCAATTGTAGGATACCAATTCAAACACCAAAATGTTACTCCCCCTAAATAAGTGTTCCCTTTAGAAGGAAATTTCTCCCCTTTTTAGAGACGAAGAAATACTCCCCTGACAGAGATCTTCTACTTAGGAAAAAGCATGTGAAAAATAGAGGTGCAAGACATGATTTGATTAGACTAACTTCCTTATGCATAGGTAACAGAATATGATTTAACCACTTATGCATGTGTAGCAACATGGAAGTATAAGATATGAAATATAGTCTAACCAAATGCTGGAGAAGACATGTAAGTAATACTGAATATAGTCTCAAAGTTACTAATTGAAACCAATGGCAGGCTTGGAGACATAAGAATTTTTGTAGATTTGCAGTGGAAGCTTGTTGTCTTTCTCCGGGGACTTCATTTTCCTTACAATGAGACTTTTACATGAAATAGACTTGAAAAAGTTATTAGACTCAAGGTTTTAGATTATAATGTAACCTACCCCTAGATGTGTGTATACAAGTTTTGAATACTTGTAGGAGACATGCACGTTGATTTGATTATCAAGAGGGGCAAGTTATCTATAATCCGAGCTTTGGCACATATAAGTTAGATGATACTAATTGTAGGATGTAAGATTTTTAAAGCATTAGTGCCATTTACTTAGGAATGGTTAATAAGCTATGTGTTGTGCTTAGCTAAACATTTTAAACCATGTAGGTTTGCTCATAAATATGAGTTGAAAACAAGCAATCCTACCATGTGATTTACCGAGTATTCATACATTTAAACAAAAGTAAATACCAAATGTAATACTAGGCATGAAAGGTAAACTAGAGGAAAAAAAGTAGATACACATATCTAAAAACAAGAAATACAATAAATCTAGTTACCTTAGTCATGGGTGGGGAAATTTGGGTCCAAAATATTTACTAACCCACTTGGCAATAAACTTGGTCCAATATGATGTATCCCATGATATACATCCCTAATTTGTCAAGTTTCCAAATTTCCCGTAAGTCCTTCGGACTACTCACTTCCCTTTCAGGATCCAAACTTTCTTGGTGCTTTTCATGGTTGAAACTATTTCCTTTGGCACCCAGATGCGTTTGACCCCCTTTCCTTTGTTGGCTTGCTTGTTTGCCTTGATTGCTATCACATTTCCATTCTTTTTCTTCTTGATCAAATATGGTGTAGCAGCCTTTTTGTCCACCTTGTTGATGTAGGTGTTGGAGATTTTGCTTGTTGGCTTTTGCTTGAACTTTTTCTTTTGCTTATCCCCGGTCATTGCCTTGCATTGGAAAGACTTATGACCTTCCATGTGGCATAGCCTACAAATCACAGTTTCTCCCTCCATAGGCTTGTTCACTCCCGCAGTGGTGTTATCCTGTGGAGGTCGGATTTGTTTGACTTTGCCTTTTTGTCATACAAAACCTTGTCGAGCCGAGCCGAGCCACTTCTTGCCTTAATTGCTCATTTTTCTTTGCAACCTCATCCAAACATGTTTCTACAACAATATTCTCAACAAGAACTTGGTTGCAGGAGTTAGAATCATCAATTAAATCAAAGCAAAAAGTAGAAGCATCCTTTTTAATAATTTCAGGAATTTCAACTAAAGATGTTCCTGGGGTGCTGGCAATGTTTTCTAGCTTAGTAGTTAGCTCATTGTTGTGTATGCTAAGAATTTTCATTTTTTAGCAAGTTTTCAATAGCTTCTTGAGAGCTAGCTAACTTAGCCTTAAGTTTTTCATTCTTTTTAATAAGGCCATCATCTGTAGCTGTGGATGTAGCACTAGACTCTAATTGCTCAATTTTAGTTGATAGCTCACAATTCAAATTTGCAAAAGCTTCAAATTTTTCTAGCAAACCTTTATAGTCATTTTGAGAGCTAATCAACTTATTTTTCAAAGTTTTAAGTTGAGCCTTTTGTTTAGTGCATACATCTTGAAAAAATTTAACGGCTTCCGCAAGCTCATCTACGGAGGGCTTTCCCTCACCTTCATCATCACTACTACTTTCACCACTAGAGGATGGAATACTCATTTTACCTCTTGCCATAAGGCACTTGTGTGATGACCGTGATGAGCGTGATGAGGATCGGTGGCTGCGCGTCCTTGGAGGTTTATCTTCGCTTGAAGAATCGTCCCAAGTTTTGACACTTGTTAGCGCCTTGCCTTTGCTCCTCTCCTTTTTGGGTTCAACCATAGTTGGACAGCTATCCCTGAAGTGGCCCTTCTCCCCGCATGCGAAGCATCCTCTCTTTCTTTGCTTTTTCCTGTCAATGTTAAAGAGAAGATCTTCTACCTGCAGGGGCACACCCATTAGATTAATCTTGCGGATCATCCTCATTACCTTTCCAACGCGTCGGATTGTTTCTTCGTCCTCGGAGGATGATGTTGATGGTTGATTATCTTCTTCATCATCATTTTCTTCTTCTTCCTCTTCTTCACTTGAGGAACTTGGAGTGGGAGCCTTCTTTTTACCCTTCCTTTCATCACATGCAAAAGCATATGGCCTTGAGGAAGTTGGCTCCTCTCTCTGACACATTTTCGCGACATCTCAAAGGCCACGATTTTCCCAATCACAGTGGTCGGGGTCATTATACTCAAGTCCTCCATGTTGTGAAGGATGGTGATGATGCTCCCATATTTTTGTTGTGGTAGCAGGGTGATAATCTTCCTTACAATGTCCGCATCACCTAGCTTATTAATGCCAATAGAATTGAGCTCATTGATGATTAGATTTAAACGAGAATACATATCTCTAACAAGCTCATTTTCTTTCATAGCAAAAGAATTATACTCATTTAAGACTAGGCAATGTTTTTGCTCACGGACATTTGATGTGCCGTCATGGAGCTCATGCAATTTTAGCCAAATCTCATTAGCAGTTTTCAATGTAAATACTTGATTAAAAATATCCATGCTAAGAGATTCATACAAGCAATTTTTGGCTCTATCATTTAAATGAATTTCTTTTTCCTCACTCGTGGTGGGTTTTTCGGGATTCTTGGGAGGTTTCATCCCGTCACGAGTGACTCTCCAAACACCTAGATCAACGGCCTCTAGGTAACAAGCCATTCTAGCACTATAATATGGGAAGTTAGTGCCGTCGAAGTGTGGTGGCCTATGGGTATCCATCCCTTCCTCTAAAAAGCGTCGGCTCTTTTAGCGGTGAAGCTAAAGCATTTCAAATGAGCCAAACCAGGCTCTGATACCACTTGTAGGAAACAGGTAACGCCTAAGAGGGAGAGTGAATTAGGACTTCTAAAACTTTTACTAAACTAGGCCACAAATAAATCCCTAGAGCAAAACCTATGCAAATAATCAAATTAGAATGTGCAAACTAGGTTTTGTCTAAGTGTTGCTATCTCTACCGCAATGGCTAAGTTTCAATCTACACTATATAAGCATAAAGACAAGATTGAAAATTAAATGCTTAATATAAATGTGGAAGTTAAAGAGCAAGGTAGAGATGCAAACTCTCATGGATGACGCCGGTATTTTTACCGAGGTATCCGGAACCACGCAAGGTCTTGACTCATCCTCGTTGGTGCCCCTACGCAAAGGGAAGCCCACGCGAGGGCCAAGCACCTCGGTCGAGTAACTCCGTAGAGAGTCGCGGGTCTTCTCCACGCGCAAGTGGTGCTCCGCTTCCGGCTCCTCTCGGACGCTCCCCGCAGTCTCCACTATCGAGCTTCCGGCCAAAATGCCGCGGGCCTCGTTCCCTCCGGTACACGGTGGCGGTCGTGACACAAACGCGGTTGTCACGGTCTCGCAAGACTCTCGCCCCACTCGGTACAATTACAACGGCTCGCACAAGAGCCGATGGGTTGTGTGGTTTTACAAAACTCACTCAACTAACTAGGGTTCACCTAGAGCAAGCGCTAATGCGGTCTAACTAATCTAAGCACTTCGCAAAGCACCTATGCTAATCACCGAGTGATTCTATTAAGCACTTGGGTGTTTGAGCACTTGGAAATGTCTACAATATGCCTTGGTATGTTGCTTGGGCTCCCACACCTTCAAATGGCTGGTTGGGTGAAGTATATATAGTCCCCAACTCAACTAGCCATTGAAAAGCAGACTGTTGTAAGGGTGGCACACCAGACAGTCCTGTCAGCCAACGGTGTGCCAACGGTGCGCCAACTGTGTGCCACCGGTGAGCCCACTGTGTGCCAACGGTGTGCAGCCAACGGCTAGTTTTGACACACCGGGCAGTTCGGTGCAACAACAGTGTGCCAACGGTGAGCCAACTGTGTGCCAACGGTGTGCAGCCAACAGCTAGTTCTGATAGCTAGCCGTTACGTGCACCGGACAGTGAACAGCGATTGTCCAGTGCAAACCGGACAGTCCCGTGCCTCCTCTCGTGGAAACTCTGTTGGATGTCCTGTGCGCCAACTGAGTGCCACTGGTGAGCCAACTGTGTGCCAACGGTGTGCAGCCAACGGTTGACAACTAGTCGTTACGTGCACCAGACAGTGAACAATGATTATCCGGTGCACACCAGACAGTCCGGTGCCTCCTCTCGTAGAAACTCTGTTGGCTGTCCTGTGCGCTAACTGTGTGCCACCGGTGCGCCAGCTGACATCCCATCTTCTAGGTCTTCTGTATTTTGTTCTTGGGCTCCTTTCATCTTGAGTCTTGGACTTCTAAGCTCTTTTTATGTCTTCATTTTAGGTGTTGCATCCTTAGTGTCTTAGTCCAATCCTCTTCGCATCTTGTGAACTATAAACATAAACACTAGCAAACACATTAGTTCACAGGTTGTGTTAATCATCAAACACCAAAACTCATTTAGCCAAATGGCCCGGGGTCCATTTTCCTTACATCACCAACTGTGATTGATGGAGTTGGTGCAACATAGCAAGAACTTTCGGACATCCAATCTGCTCCAAAGTCGTTGTCGCTTCACCTTCAAACTATGCGGGCAATTCACTGTCTGGATGTACGACATGGTGACTATACTGGCCACCTCCATGCCACACCGTCGCCTACGTCAGTGTCCATGGCGCATGTGCCACTAGTTGGACGATTGTTAGGGTTGCATCGTGCCCTGCGCTAGCCACCGGTGTGCCTAGTGCCATAGCAATGATCTGTGGCATGAAGATCTATGGTGAGTGCAAGCATAAGGAATGATGACAAACGCAAGCAACAACAGCGCGTGCGATGGCGGATTGCTTGGGAGAGAGGATGTGGCCAACAGCTGTCCATATGCGGCGTGGAGCTACTTTTTGGGCTCCGGCTCTAGATGTGCAAACCGGTTCCAACTCCGCACGTGGAGCCGTTTTTTTGGACGATGTTTGGGAGGAGGCTAAGCCACCTACCTAGGAGCCCTCCCAAACGAACACACAGTATTCACTGGAGTCAATGCTTATTTTTATGTGGGCTTGTGCTGAAGCATGTAATGGCACATATGCCACTTGTACCCTGAGTATGGACGCCAATTCTGGTTAGCGAAGCACCTCCTTCCACTGGCACTTATTAGTGCATAAGTCTAGTCCTTATGGCCTATATATATGCTCACGTTTTTATTGTCAACTTACATCCACATCAGTGTTACGTCAGCTTTTATTTTATGGACTCATATTTAAAAGAAAATATGACTTTGAAAGTCGTCTAGAGGGGGTGAATAGGCAAAACCTGAAATTTAAAACTTAGAACACAAACTTTAACCCCAATTAGCGTTAGAACAAGGACAATCGAGTGAGGGAGAGAGAGTTCTTCTTGCGAGAATTGATCAAATGATTGCAGAATCACTTTGGGAGCAACTCAATTGATATAGAATCAAGCGCAAATAAGAGAATTATAGAGAGGGAAGAGGAAGAAACAAATCACAATCAAGAATCAAACATAAAGAACACCGACGATTTGTTTCCTGAGGTTCAGTCCCGAAAGACCTACGTCCCTGTTGAATAGTCCACAAAGGATGGGTCTTTTGAACCCTTTCCCTCTCTCAAATGGTCACTTAGACCGGATGAGTTTTCTTTTCAAAGGACACCTATCCCCACAAGGGCCTCTACACAAAGATCAGAGTATCTTGCTATCTCATTACAATTTAGAATTAGAATAGAGGTGAGAAAGAAACTCAAGAACACAAGAACCAAAGACAACAAGCTCAAATGAATCACTCCGCAAGCCACTTGGAGGGAGTTGAATGTGTTGGAGATGTTGCAAGCAATGAATGTGAGTTTGGTGAAACTCTTGTGTGTCTTGAATGCTGGTGGGATATTTATAGCTCCAACCACAAAAAAATGGCCGTTATAAAAGTTGGCCAAAACTACATTGTCGGGTGGTGCACCGGACCTCCTATAGTGTTGGTTCGGTGCACCACTAGACCCTCTGACGTCTGACTTGCAGGTGATCATTTGACCTGACAGGTTGAATAGTAATTGATACTATGTGCCACTAGACCTTCCATGTTAGTGCAACATCGGATCTGACGTTGAGATCTAAAAAGAGTCGTTGAACCTGATTGGTTCAGTGCGCCATCGAACTGGTCCAGAGAGCCAGCTTACTGAAGTCCATTTTACATCCTCTCTGCGTAAGCAGTCCGATGCGTCACTAGACTGGTTTGGTCTGACTGCCGCCAAGGACAAGTCTGAACCTTCCCTACGTAAGAGGCCCGATGAGCCACTAGACCGATCCAGTGCTTTCAGACTCAAACCAAATTTGGCAAACTTGTCTATTTTTTTATCTAATTTGATTTGGCTGCGCTTAAGAATGTTCTTATTACTTATACAAACATATCTAGAGACTATCCAACTAGTTTAAGTCATGAAACTTGGACATTTTGATTTTACTAACTCATATTTTTGTTTTGGCTCAAACTAGCTCCAAAAGATTGAATTATCGAAACTGAGTTATTCATCCTCTCTAGATGCATTAAATAGGTTCCTAGGGGTATTTAGAACTTATCCAAAGTATAGAACTATTTCTAGTTTTTTATTCCAAGTTTTACCCATATTTGGTTGGATTTGAGCTTTTTCTGACTTGAAGCATATTGGTTGATTTTATGAACCTCTAGACATATACTTTGCAAACTAGTTAGTCCAAGTAATTGTGATGGCCATCAAGCACCAAATAAGTGTAGAAATGGATTATACCGCCTTTTCTTTTTAGGCTTATAATTGAAACAAAATACGTAAAACAAGAAAAAAAAATAAAAAAATATAGCTCATTAAAAAACAAAACTACATAAATTAAACAAAATACATGAAATACACAAATTTAAAAACAATAAAATTACATAGATCATAAAAATAATATATGTCATCATCATCGTTTTTTCTCGTTTTCTTAGTCATATGTTTTTAGTTGTTTGACATTTTTTAATGACCATCATATTGAGCCTTGTCATGTCGTCATTCATTTAGTCGTTGTTCCGATCCATCAACTTGGTGAATTGCTCGTATAATTTTGCATAATTTAACTTCTCATTGACCATGTAGAGAAGCTTTGCTGTGGCCTTTTTTTGGCCAAGACCCTTGTTGCTGCTTGTTACTAGCTCTTTGCCCTTGTATTGCGCTCTAGTGTAACACTCTGAATTTGTGGGTATAAAATTTCTTTGCTTCTATACATAAATTCAGGTGTTACTCCTCTTCTCTTTTGTCTCTTAACCCCATTTCTTTTTCCTTTATAAAGAGAGTCATTGTTTTAGTTGGAGATGTATTTATTTTCTAGTAAACAAAATCTTAAGATAATTATGAAGTGTTGCATCATGTTGATCTTCCTACCTTACTTTTGTTTGATGTATATGCTTGAGGTGTTTCAATTTGAGTTTGTGGCATATTTGAATTTGAATCAAAAGGAGAAAAAAGGGAAATCAAGTTTAGAAGAAAATAGGAAAAGGAAAGAAACATACGACCCCTTGGCCTTCCAGCCCATATGAGCCCCTTCATCCCCCTTTTCTCTCTACCCGGTGGGCCCGCCCTATCTGCGCCGCCACCCCATCCACGTGCCCCCTTCTCTCTCTGACCAGTGGGCCTCACCCGTCAGCCCCTGTCCCGCTCCCCACAACCACCCGCTCTATCGTGTCCGCACCCACGTCGTGTGTTCCGAGCGGATAAACCGCTGCTCGCACCCCACGACCCCGTCCCACGCGCCTCGTCTGAGCTTCAAGTGAAGACCCTGGACCTCCAGCGCCCCCTCCACTTCTCATTTGCACTCTCTCTGTCTGTTTTCCCCACCTAGCACACAGCAACGCCACTACCATCGCAAAGGTCGTTCTGCCATCGCCGTTGAGCCCCTATCGTCACCCTTTGCCACGAGAACCCGCCTCAGTTTTCCCTTTTCCTGGCCTCTCCGCCCTATCCTTGCTTAACCTCTTCCCTGGTGCAGTCCCAAAGCCGCTGTCGTCGTTCCAAGCCGCCACCATGACGTTGCCTCCTCCGAGCTGAGGTGATCCTGAGTCTCGCCTTGAGGTAAGGAACTTTCCCTGCCCCTAGTGGCAGACGTAGGATAAAAACTCATGGAGGCCAAGAAAACCATATGATAAAATCAATTAAGAACCCAAAAAATTACTACCGCATAGAATTCAATTTTCATATTTATACATGATACATGTTTAAAGAAGAAAACTATATAAATAAATGATGTAAATATATCGTTAAGTGATTATTAACCGAGGCAATTACATCCTTCTAGTTTTGAGACGTTAAAATTGTCGAATAATGATCTCAATATTAATGGATTTGAGGATCTCTTTCTTATTATAACAAACCATTAAATCATTCAACCAATCATCTTCAATCTTGTTAAATCATTCAACCACAAGTGAATCCACTTGAAAGGGTCTAAAAAAATATCCTCAATTATCCAAATAAAGTGGAGTAATAATCATCAATAGATTAACTACTTATTTAATCTATTTGTGCAATAATCATCCAGTACTATCGAGTGCCCTAGTGCCTAAAATCTACAATAGTAGTCAACTACTTATCTGTTGATCTAGATGACTGGATTAGATAAGTTGCCTGCTTACCTTCATTAAAGACGCCAAGCCGACCACAACGAGTCAGGCAGACGCAGATAGTGACCAGGCCACCAGGGGGCAGGGGTGGGCTTCGGCTTTGTGCACTGGAGCGGCAACAACGTTGGAAGGGAGCGATGGTTGCAGCGCCGTGAAAATGTGAATCGAAGATAAGCATGTGCAGCCTTGCAGGTTAGTGCCTAGTGGACAGAGAAAGTGGCCCACATAGTTGGTTTGGCGCATCATAACTTTAACATTTTCTATATTTTGTAGTAATACATATTACATATATAAGTCATTTCAAAAATCAGGGGGCCATGGCCCACTTTGCCCCCCTTGTGGGTCCGCCCCTTCATGCCCCCTCTGGTCCCCTCCCTTGCTCTCTGTCATGTGCAATTGCTCGTCGGAGCTGCTAGCGTCGCCGCCTCACCGTGGATCTCCGACCTCTAGTGCTCCCACCACGGTTTGGGCCTCACCACTAAATTCGTCGAACCCTCCCCACCCTCCGTAGACCACCTCAACCACCCTAGGACCCCTAGAACCCCTGCTTCCTTCGTCTCTGGTGAGTTCCCCATCGTGGTCGTGGGCGGTGCCGCTCGGGTGGCCATGGGAGAACGTCGAAGTCGTTTGCCTCGATCCCTGTCGTTCACCCTAGATCCAACGGTTGGATTCTAATTAACCCGAGCCTAAACCGAACAGTACGCCCCAGGTATAATGGCCTAGTTGTTAGTTACTTGTTCTCAATTACTGTGAATCAAAAACAAGGCAACATAAAGATTAAATATTAATGAACTTCATCCTTTGAAGCATTATCTTTTCTCAAAGATAATGATTCTTGGACGAAGATAATGAATAGTGTATCTTCATCTCTCAAAGAAATAATATTCTCGGTGTTTTGGACCCGCGGGGACCCTCAACCGACTAGTGAATTTTATGTTGCGTGTCCCTGCCCGGATGGATTGATGCAAGATGAAACACAAGAGGGAGGATGTAGCTTATATTATCTTGCACCGGGGTGCTTGTAATAGGGGTTACAAGCTTCACGAGAGAGGGAACAGATCCCAGGTCTCTTGAGAGGTCTCATGTTGTGGAGAGAAGGTTTTTTTGCCTTGAAGTAAGCCATCTGAGTTAGCCATCCAAGCGTGCCGTGGGAAGGCCCTGGGCATCTCCTTTTATAGATACAAGGAGGTGATCCAGCTGTACATATGGGGGTGTAGCTATGTGCTAACGTGGCTGGCGGAGAAGTGCTTGAGCCCTGTAGAAGCGTAGCTGGCGGTGCGGCCCCAGGTCCTGCTGACGTTTCTTTGCCTTCGTAGAGAGCTGAGGGCGGTCGACGTCATGGGTGCATGCCGGGAATCATCATTACCTGATATTGGAGTAATTTGATGTGACACCGGTCTTATTCCTTCGTAGCCTGAGGTGGCTAGCTAGGGGGAAGGATAGTGTTGTTTTCCCAGTTTGTGTAGTTGGCTCGAGGTCATCTCGGGCGAGGCGGTGATCTCTCCCAAAGCCGAGGCCTAGGTCGGGCGAGGCGAAGATCTTCTCCCGAGGCCGAGGATGAGGCCGAGGCCTAGGTCGGGCAAGGCGAAGATCTCCTCCCGAGGCCGAGGCTGAGGCCAATCTAGGCGGAACTTCCTGCTGCGCCCGAGGCCGATCTGGGGAGAGGCGGTGACTTACTGTTGTCAGTCTTACCCTGATGGTTGGCACAGTGGTCTGAACGGGGTGAATAGTGTCGTCATCCTGTCAGAACGATTAGTAAGAAGGGTGAAGTGACTGCGGTCGTTTCGACCTTGCCAACTGAGGTGCGCGTGTCAGGATAAGGTGTCAGGTGGTCCCCGCATTAAATGCGCACGTGATACGGTCGGTGGCAAGGCGATTTGGCCAAGGTTGCTATACGACAAAGTTTTGCCCGAGCTTCGCCTCGGGCGAGCTGAGGATGCGCTCACTGCCTGAGGGGACCCTCGGGCGAGCCGTGAATCCGTTCGGGACTACTGTTCTTGCCCGAGGCTGGGCTCGGGTGAGACGGGATCGCGTCCCTTGGTAGATGAGGCCTTAACTTTGAACCGTGCTTACCAGTCTTTATGGTTTATTTTAGAAGATGTTCTTCAGCCACGCTTAGGAGTACTGGGGGTACCCCTAATTATGGTACCCGACAGTAGCCCCCGAGCCTCAAAGGGAGTGTAGGCACTCGCTTGGAGGTTCTACCAGATTTTTGCAAGGGGACTGGACTTTTTCAGTTGTATTTTGTTCCGATGGGTGCGCGCGAGCACACCCGTCGGGTGTAGCCCCCGAGGCCTCGGAGGAGTGGTTTGACTCATCTGAGGTCTTTAATGCTCTTATTGTTACTCCTCGATCGGCCTTGTTGTTCTTTTATGCGGCCTAGCCGCTGTCCGGGTGCATAGTCAGGCTCCAAGTTTTTAAGTTAGTTTGTCGACGCGGTCAACAATTTGGCCATAGCCTGGTGCGAGAGCAGCCCCCGAGCCTCTGCACAGAGCGAGAGGACGATCAAGGACCGTCTCGACTTTTTATTGTATGCCCCTTCGTCGCCTTTCCGCAAGGAGGAAGGGGGAACGCGCCATGTTACCCTTGGTGGGCGCCGAACACGGTGTTTCTAGTGAGTTGCTAATGGGTAATCCGAGCGGACGCCCGAGCCCCATTCGATAAGGGTCGGCTAGTGGCCCAGAGGCGTGCTCCAAAAGTACTTGCAGGTGATTCGCTGGAACCAGACCCATTTGATAGGGTCTGAGGGCTCGGTGCCTCCCTTCGGTGGGATTCCATTACAAATCGTTCCCGCTGGTCTCGGAAATGTCTTAGGGTACCTCGAGAGTGTAGCCCGAGCCTTGGCCATGTAACGGACGTACCCAGGGTCATCCCTGACTCTGCATGCTCTGGGGCAGCTGTCGAATCCCTCCGAGGGGCTAGCCTTCGAACCCCTGATCAGTAAAGGGCTCGGACCCCGAGTGCTCTAGGGCGGTTGCCGAACCCCGCAGGGCATAACCTTCGAACCCCTGATGAGTAGGAGGGCTCGGGGCCCGTTTCCTTTGCCGAGAAGGACTCCTTCGAAATGTCTCCTTTCTCGATCCCTGCGGAGAGAGAGAGAGGAAAGGAAGAAAGGAGATATTTCGAAATAGTGTGGTGCACCTTTTTTGAGGTGGTCATCATGACGGAGGCGAAACGGCGCCCGCCCGCCTGCTAGACGTGACGTGTGTCCTGCCAGAGAGTTAATGCGACGGGACGGGCGACTCGCGGGGTATCTGTTGCGCGTGCGCAAGTCGTTCGAGGAACGGAAAAACCATTTTGCCTTCGAATTTAAAATTCACGAGGGGTTCGGGCGAAGTTTTGGGTGGATTTCGCCCGGGCCTTTATATTCCTGGAAGAGGGGCCGCCTGTGGTTCTTTACCATGCCATTTGCGCTTGCCTTCCGCTTTTGCTTTCACAACCTGAGAGAGTATACACAGAGAAGAGAAAACCGCGCACCTTGTCCCCTCCGCTTCCACCGCTTCCGCTCGGTGATGGCTGACAAGGCAACTGTCATTCCGCCACACGACCCGTGGCCCTTCTCCACTGTCACTATGGAGGATCTGCAGGCCCTCGTCACCGAGGGTTTGCTCCGTCCTCTCTCCGACGGGCCGCAGCCTGAGTGGTTGGCCCCCGGGAGCGAGGCCGACCCGACTCCGCCGCCGGGGTACGTGGTCAGCTTCACCCCTTTTCATGAGCGGGGGTTTGGGATGCCGGCGAGCCGCTTCATGCGGGCGCTCCCGCATTACTACGGGGTGGAGCTTCACAACTTCAACCCAACTCCATCGCACAGGCGGCCATTTTCGAGGCAGTTTGCGAGGGGTTTTTGGGGGTTGACCCCCACTGGGACCTATGGACCCATCTCTTCTCCGCGGAATTCTTTGCCGCGTCGACGGATGTGAAGAAGGTCCGTATGGCGGTGCGGGCTAGCGGCTGCACCCTCCAGCTGAGGTCGGGGCGCGCACAATAGTACATCCCTGCCTCCCTTGTGTCTTCGAACAAGGGATGGCAGAATCGGTGGTTTTATCTCGGAAATGATAACGGGGTGCTGCCGCCCTTTTCTCAACGAGTGGTGACCGCCGTCGGTGATAACTGGCGCAAGGGGGCCACACGAGAGAACAAGGAGAAGCTCCAGCCCATTCTTCGTGCCCTGCAGAAGCTCCAAGCCGAAGGCCTTACCGCCGCGGGGGTCGTCGCCGCTATCCACCGTCGGAGGGTGCTCCCATTGGCAGAGCGGCAATTGCGGCTTTCTGAAATGAAGCCGGGGGTTGATTTGGAGGGTTCACGGATGTCCTCAACCCCCCTCTCCACCGACGACCTCCTCAGACGGATAGCGGGCACGGTAGGGAGGCTGGATGCTGGTGTCCTTAACCAGCCCCCGATGCATCCCGACCACGGATATGTGTCCCTGGTAAGTGTTCGACCCTTCTTCTATTTTGTGTCGTGTTCTTTATGTTTTTAGTCCTTACACTTGGGATTTTTGTTCGTCCCTAGGGGTTGAGGAATTTTAAAACCTCCCGGCCACCGGTCCCAGAGGACGCAGCGGGCCGAACCGCGCGTAGGCTCGCTGCGGAGATGGATAAGGAGAAGAAAGACGCGGAAAAGGCCCAAGCTCGTGAGAGGATGCAGGCTCGGGAAGCCTTGGAGAAGCGTCGTCGGAGGCAAGCAAGGGATGGGCTCCCGTTGGAGCCATCGCCGGACACGCCCGACGACGATGATGACGAGGACGACGACATGGCGGCACGGCTTGGCCTCAGTCCGGATCCGAGGCTGGGCTAGACGTCGTCAAGCCAGCCTCCAGGTGGGCCGGCGCCACCAATGTTTGGGGTCGGGACGCCGGGGTCCCGGTCCGAGGAGCGGAGGTGGGCCGAGGGGGTACTTGACCCCTTGGCTGAGATAATTGGGGTGACTCCGGGGGGTCAGGTCGAACCGCACGCCCCCCAAGAGAAAGTGCCCGTGCCAGCCGTACGGGAAGTTGGTCCCTCGGCTGTCGTGACGTCGCCCGGGCAGGCCACCCCCTCGGTGCCTCGGGTGTCCGAGGCGGAAGCGGCGTCGAAGCCGGCTGCGGGACAACCCTCGGTAGCGTCTGCGGAGACCAGGGCCCGAGAGGTCTCCCCGCAGGCACGATTGGCCTTGCCCCGGAGCGGGTAAGTATCCAAGGGTACCCTTGTTTTAGTCATTTTTCTATGTGTCTTGATTTTGCCTTTTCTTCCTTTCAGCAAGCGAAGGCAGGGCTCGGCTGGTCTGGCCCCCACGAAGGCCCTTAAGACGGGGCCGGCCTCTTCAGCCGGAGCTGCGGCGCGCCATGCTGGTTGGTTGGCCTCTGCGCAAGGCGCCCTCTGGCGAGGGGCCGAGGAGGCACGGGCTGTCATGGGGCAAGCCTCCCAGGTCGACCCCCTATTGGAGCGACCATCATGCCGGGGGAGGCCGTTGACGCGGTCGCGGCCTCAAGCTCGCTTGCCTTGTTGCCAGTGCCAACGTCGATTCCTGCCGGGGCCGTCGCTGGTTCGCCCGCGGAGCCGCCCGTCGCCGCAAATGTTGATGGCTGAGGTGCCTCCGCCCCCGGCTCCTTTGGTCCTGGTCATCCCCGATTCCCCCATTTTCGACCATGAGGAGGGGGCGACCGTTGTTGCTGAGGTCGGTGAGTGGAGGCTTGTCACCTTGGCCGAGGAGAGGTCCGATGCATTGACTGCAGAGGGACCCGATGCTTCAGACGCGGGGCGCGCAGAACCGTGGCCCGTCGTGGGGAGCAGCGGCCTTATCCCCACACAGCTCAATCCCAATGAGTGGGGAGGGCAGCCGATCGTGTTCTGGGGCCGCGATGCCTCAGAGCCTCTCCTTGTGGCAAAACCGCCCGAATTATTCCAACTTAAGTGCCTAAGTCACGCCTCAGGGGCCGTAACACACTTAAATCGGAATAACCCGTCAGTCCCTCAGATCTAGTCTGATAGAGCCACTTAACCAGGATCAAATTACACAATCTCACTCGAAGGTGAGTCATAGAAGAAATACAATAAAACAGGAAACCTCAAATTAAGTGCTGAAATTATTACATAGATCGGAGTTTTTGAGTAGCAAATAAGAGTTCACAAAATAAATTGCAGCGGATAATCGATGTCGTCGGTAATGAGGAAATGGGCAAGGCCTAGCCCACTACTCCTCATGCTCCTCTCCTGCCGGAGCAACATCCCACTCGACCGTCCAACCCGGTGGCAGGGTGGTAGGCCAAGTCACACCATCAACCATTTCCTGAATGGTACCTGCAAAAATTGTGCCACAAGCAAGGCTGAGTATACTAATACTTAGCTAGACTTAACCGGTGTGAGGAGTCTACTCCTCTACCTCTAGACTATGCAGCTGTTTGGCTGAGGGGTTTGGTTTGCCAAAAGCACTAGCTGTTTCTAAAAGCAAATTTTAGCTTTTCAAATTCTATCATCATTAACTTAGCTAGATTTGTTCCTTCTAAGCATACATGGTGACAAGCATTTAGTTCAATCAACAAGTTATCTCATGTAACCACATTTCACTTCTTACTCGATGCAGTACAAGGGGTCAAGCAGTCTCATTAGCTGCGAGAAGCAGACGATTCGAATCGAGTTTTAACCTTGCAAGGTAAACCTAAACACACGGCATGTCAGGGTACTCCGACCCCACACATGACAACCGTCCCCATCGATTCCCCGTTCGCGTCCAGGCCTCACCGCCTTGGCATACAATGCTCCACTGACCCCGGCTGCCGCCGTGCAGTGACTGCACTTGTACCCACCATAGCTAGCATGGGAGACCCAGTCTCAGGTCGCATGAGGGATAAAGTCTGCGCCCGGCTTCACTCAGGTACTAGGTTTACCGGTTACCATTTTTCCCGGCATGTGCTTAGTACGTTCAAAAGCTTGACTCAGGTATCCACACATTAATCCTTAATTCCTTTTCCCGTCTTATGGACAAGGCATCCTCTCTGGATCCAAGTCCATAGACTAACATATATCCCATTATCAAGATGAATACAATCAATTCCTGACCTCACGCGAGTGCTAGAAAAATCAATCGACTTCTACCGAGATCCTGATTAGCAAGCAGCTACTCGACCTAGCATACTAGTATTCATCTCAAAAAGGAATCCTAAGTTCATGCAACTAGAGGTTTCAAGCAACTCCTACACATAAGTGCACATTGCAATCCTACAAGCATTAAGTGTAGTAAACTAGCATATAATAATACGGTTATGCATAAAACCGGGGCTTGCCTTCAATTGCTGGGGCTGCGGGGAGATCCTCAATAGCAGCCTCTGAAGCCTGCTCCTGGTCCTCCTCTTGGACAGGTCCTTGCTCAGGGATGAGCACGTACTCTCCGTCGGCAAGATTACAATATAATGAATGCAATGCGTAAGATATATGCATGATATGTGCTTTTAGAAATTACAACTTAAAGGTGTATGATCTTCTTGAGTTAAGCAAGGTTAACTTTGCTTGTGTAAGACCCTTGGGTGGTATACTTGGTAAATTGGGTTAAACTTAGCTAAGGTAAGTGGTAGGTTTATTTTTGGGGTTCCACTGAATTCTTTTTAAGTCTTAGGGAGAATTGATAAGTTCTCAAGTTAGACTTATTGGGGTGAGGTTTATTCCTTCTTTCCTTTTCTTTTATTCTTTTAATGTTTTGGAGTGGGTTTGAACTACAAGTTGCTTTTATAAAATTCTAAAAATTCTGCAAAAAATTACAGTGGCTGGGTACTGGTGTATGTTTCTCTGTCTCAAAATTTGGGGATCAGAAAGTGAATGGTTTTCTCTGGACAAAATTACCAAATTTTAGGGCAGAAGGGGTGCTTTGAACTACAACTATTATTTAACAGTGGGTAGTTCTCTAAAACTTATTTTTGCTGGCTTTTAGGTGTTATAATATGACTTGATACAAATTTCTAGTCATTAATACCCTTTAGTCATTTTACTATGGTTTTCTCAAGTTTCAAGCCAAGTAGGTGTTTTCTACTACCACTATATTTGAAAAATATCAAACAACAGAGTTCTTATTTTTCTTGGTTTTTATTTTGTGCAAGAGCAATCATTCTGAAGTTTGACATCCTTTTGCTTAAGGAAAGGGGTGGTATGCATTATTTGAATTAAGTGGCCTTTCTCATGAATCATTAGCAATAGGTATGAGTTTGCTTCTTTTTCATGGGTTTGCATTTTTCTCTGGTGGGTTATCTCATTATGGACTTAACAAATTTTTGGTTGCTCATTATCACCTTATTAGGGGTTGTTCATGATTTATTTGAAAAATGCCTCATTATCACTTTATATTTATTTTCCTTACTTAAAAAGTTGGGTTGAGGTGTTCTTTATTTTTGTAGTGGGGCTCTAGTGGTTACAAGTCCACTGGATTTTTATTACTCATTTTGGTTATAGTTTTGTAACTCTAATAATTGATTTTCTAGTCCAAATAAGGCTGAATAAAGCATTTTAATTTAAAACAGGTCTGAACTAATAGTCTCTCTATTTTTCCTAGGTTCTGTGTTACATAAACAAACTAGGAAAAATAATTTTACTCACTGTTCATTAATTTCTAATGCCTTTCTGATTTTCCTAAGTTTTGGGCAAAATAACTTTAAATGAATAAGCACATCATATTTTCTAATGCTGGGGTTCCTACTATTTTTAAACAGTGTCTAAATGAGGTTTGAATACCTACAATTTTTCTTAAGTTCAGCACAGAAGAAAAACTAATTTTCCTTAATTAAACAAGGTTTGGTAAGTTTCTGTTTTTAATTTTAAACTCAAAAATTCAGAACAGAAAGCATAGGGTTTATCATTTTTAAATGATAGTTCATAATATTTAGGATCTAGCAAAATTAGTTTGACAACTTTTATTAGGAATTCATCAAGTTATGGATTTTCTAAGTTCTCTGGTTATTTAAAAAGATTAACAGAATTGATTAAATGGAAATCCACTTTGCACTGGGGTCCCTGGCGGGTTTTCTAAGTTTTCTTCGCGGATCAGTCCTTAGGCTACTATTCACATGAGTCACTGACGTTACAGAAAACCCCTCGGGTTCTACAAATCCTAACCCGAGGTCCTTCGTCTAACTCAACAGTAACCGCGACGGAAGAAAGGGCGGAGGGGCTTACCGGCGGCGAGATTGCTTCGGTGAAGTGGTCGAGGACGTAGGGGAGGTCTCGGGGATCACAACGGTGTGCGGGTCGCCGTCGGAGATGGCCGAAGTCGGTCGGTCCACGCACGCAGGCGGGGATGCTCGTCGGCGGCGCGGAGTCCGGCCTGGTCACGGCAAGATAGAGCAATTGGATGGGTCAGAGAGCTCCACGGGTTGCCAGAGAAGATGTGGGCGCAAGGAATTGGTCGGAGACTCACTTGATAGCTCGGTCCACGCGCAGCGGCGGAAGACCGAAGTCCGGTGAGGTCGATCTCGGGCCTCCGGTGAAATCTGGCCGGGTCCGAGGGCTTGGCGAGCTTCACGGGCTACTAGCGGAGCTAGCCGAAGCACTGGCTCGACTTGGGGGTGGCTGGAGTGGGCTGGCCACGGTGGCCGAAGCTCTGGCGGCAATGGCGGGCGGAATTAAGCTCGCCGGAGCTAAGGAGAGGGGGCTGGCCGGTGAAGGTGAGTGCGGGGCGAAGTGAGGCGCGCCCGGGGAGGCTTTATAGGCGCGGGCGGGCACGACTGAGGGCAAGGGCGCGCGGCGGACTTGATCGGACGCCGGGGCGAGCGTGCGCGCGGGTTGGGCGAGCTCTGGCGTGCCGACCAGGGTCGAACACGTGTGCCCGTGCGTTCTGCCCAAGTTCTGGCGCGTGTGGTCGCTCATCCGAGCCTGCTCTCGCCTTGGTCAGTGCACAAAACCTCTTCTCCTCCCTACAAGCTACCGATCTTGTGTGGGGGTCATAGGATTTTGCCTACTGGTTGCAGAGATATGGAGCCAGGAAATCCGGTCTGTCTCCCTGCTCAAACCCGAGGCAAATCCAGGGTTTTGTCGTGTCTAGGGCTCGCGTCCCAATGCCATCTTCTGGCACACGACAGAGGTGTTAGTTAGGCACATTTTTGTTAATGGGGCCATTAGGATTCGAGTTAGGGATCAAGGTGAACATCCCTGATCTTTGGCTCAAGGTCTGAATTTCAGAATTCTGAAATTCAGAATTCCCATTAAGTCCCCACATGAGAAGCTTGATTTGGGGTTTTATTTGAGTTATTTTGGCCAAGCTTTCTCAACCTTTCTTGTTGCTTATTAAATATACTTCAATTTTTATAATTGGCTCAAGTCATAATTTTAAATTTTTTCATACCCTTTTCCTTATTTTCTTGAATTTTGCTCATGGGGCTCACTTAGGGTTTTTGTTAGGGTTACAACATTCTTACCTTTTTAAAGGACCCAATTGTTTTGATCATGATACTTTTAAGTATATACTTGGTGAATTCTTTATTACTTAAGTTAATTTGATGCTCATGCTTACTTTGGTTCACATGAAATAATGGTTCTTGGTTTGGCATTTAAGAGAAACCCTAGGTGACACTGGGGTGTCACAGCCTTCCCCCCTTAAAGGAATCTCGTCCCGAGATTCGGGTCAGAGTCCTCCCAGGGTGAAGCGAAGGGTGAGACTTTATAGGAAATGGGTGATTGTTGTTATTATTAGGGTAAAACTGCTCTTCGAATGTCATTTTCTTTGCAACTTCAGAAGGAAGTCCTTTTTAAGTTTTACTTCTTAGTTACTTCATTCTGAATTAAGATCATATTTTTGAAAATTAGATTCGAAAGGCAGGGGGAGGGGTTGGGGGTGTGATTACGTACCAGCTTCCTTAGGTAGGCAATCGGGGAAGTTGGATCTCAAGAATTCCTCGGTTTCCCAAGTAGCTTCCTCCTCTGAGTGATTACTCCACTGGATCTTGTACATCTTGATCGATTTAGCTCGAGTTGATCTTTCCTTGCAATCCAGAATCTTGGAGGGGTACTCTTGGTACGATAGATCTGGCTCTATCTCCAATTCTGGCTCTGCTAAGATCTCGGTCGGCAATCGAACACACTTCTTCAGCTGAGATACATGGAATACATTATGAATGGCAGACATCTTTGAAGGTAACTTCAGCTTGTATGCCACGGGTCCACATGCTTCTATGATCTCATAAGGTCCAATGTAACGAGGGGCTAGCTTGCCTTTGATCCCAAACCTCTGCACTCCCTTGGTGGGTGATACCTTGAGGTATACAAAACTTCCCACCTCGAACTGGAGAGGTTTCCTTCTTTTATCATGGTAACTCTTCTGCCTGGCCTGAGCAGCTTCTAGATTCTTCCTGATTAGTTTGACCTTCCTTTCGGCTTCAGTCACTAAGTCAGGTCCAAAAACTTCTCTTTCACCAGGTTGAGACCAATTGAGTGGTGTCCTGCACCTTCTTCCATAGAGAGCTTCAAAAGGTGTCATCTTTAGGCTGGATTGATAACTATTGTTATAAGCAAACTCTGCTAAGGAGAGGTGCTTATCCCAGTTCTTGCCACAATCGATTGCACAAGCTCTCAGCATATCCTCCAAAATTTGGTTTACCCTTTCCGTCTGACCATCAGTCTGTGGGTGGTAAGCTGAACTTCTGATTAGCTTGGTTCCCAAAGACTCTTGCAATTGTTCCCAAAATCTGGCAACAAATTGGGCTCCTCGGTCAGAAACAATGGTCCGAGGTAATCCGTGCAAACACACGATCCGGTCAATATACAATTCTGCATACTTCTGAGCCTTATCAGTGGTGTGCACAGGAAGAAAATGTGCCACTTTCGTCAATCGATCCACAATAACCCAAATGGAATCATGATGACGAGAGGTGTTGGGCAGACCCACAATGAAATCCATGCTGATGTCATCCCACTTCCACGAAGGTACGGACAGTGGTTGCAAAGCTCCAGCTGACTTCAAGTGGCTTGCCTTTATCCTCTGACAGGTGTCACATTCTGATACATACTGGGCTATCTCCCTCTTCATTCTGGTCCACCAGTACAAAGGCTTCAGATCATGGTACATCTTGGTGCTTCCCGGATGCATAGAGAATTTGGAGAGATGAGCCTCATCCAAAATTTTCCTTTGAGGTCCTGGTCTTTAGGAATCACCAATCTGCTTTTGAACCATAACACACCATTTTCATCTTGGCAGAAACAATTATACTTCTCAACCTTCTGATGGAGATTCTTCTTGATAATTTGCACTCCCTTGTCACTGAGCTGGGCCATGATAATCTGGTCTTGCAAAGCTGGCTCAACAGAAATGTGAGACAAAGAACCAGAAGGAATCACTTCAATTTGCATCTTGCTCAACTCATCACACAAGGTGTTAATGCGAGAATCCATCAGAATACAGTTGCATTGCAACTTCCGACTCAAGGCATCTGCTACCACATTAGCTTTTCCTGGGTGATAATGTACCTCCAGGTCATAATCCTTGATCAGCTCTAGCCATCCTTTCTGCCTCATGTTGAGATCAGCCTGAGTAAAAATGTACTTAAGGCTCTTATGATCAGTGAAGATGTTGCAGTGGGTTCCCATTAGATAGTGCCTCCACATCTTCAATGCATGAACCACTGCTGCCAACTCGAGGTCATGAGTGGGATAGTTTTGCTCATGAGGCCTGAGTGCTCTTGAGGCATAAGCAATGACTCGGTTGTCTTGCATCAAGACACAACCTAGCCCGGTGCCAAAGGCATCACAATATACATCAAAAGGCTTGCTGCTGTCGGGTTGCGCCAATACTGGTGCTGTGGTCAGATGCTGCCTTAATGCATGGAAGGCATCTTCGCACTTCTGACTCCAAACAAATTTGACTTCTTTCTTCAGCAACTCAGTTATAGGCTTCGCAATTCGAGAGAAGTCCAGAATAAATCTTCGGTAATAACCAGCCAATCCCAGAAAACTCCGAATCTGGCGAACAGTCGTTGGTGGCCTCCAGTTCATCACCTCTTGCACTTTATCAGGATCAACAGCTATTCCAGCCTGAGAGATAGTGTGACCCAAGAATTTGATTTCCTTTAGCCAAAAATCACACTTGGGTAACTTGGCATAAAGGTGGTGCTCTCGCAGACGTTGAAGCACTACATGCAAATGCCCGGCATGTTCCTCTTCGTTCTTTGAGTACACCAGAATATCATCGATGAAAACCACTACGAACTTGTCCAATTCCGACATGAAAACAGAATTCATCAGATACATGAAATATGCTGGTGCATTTGTCAGCCCGAATGACATCACCAAGAATTCATATAGCCCATATCTGGTTGAAAATGTCGTCTTCGGAATATCACTCGCTCGTACCTTGATCTGATGGTAGCCAGAGCGAAGGTCTATCTTGGAAAATACCTTGGCCCCGACCAACTGGTCAAAAAGAACATCAATACGAGGCAAAGGATACTTGTTCTTGATAGTTACCGCATTAAGAGGGCGGTAATCTATACACAGCCTCAAGCTTTCATCCTTCTTCTTTACAAACAGTGCTGAACATCCCCAAGGCGAAGTGCTCGGGTGAATAAATCCCTTATCCAGCAACTCTTGCAATTGCTTCTTCAATTCTGCCAACTCAGCGGGTGGCATTCGGTAGGGCCTCTTGGAAATTGGGGCCGTTCCCGGTTGCAACTCGATGGCGATTTCAATATCCCGGTCTAGTGGCATTCCTGGCAATTCATCAGGGAAGACATCTGCATACTCACAGACCACTGGGATCCTCTTCAGAGGTAACTCCGTCATAGAGAAAGCACACGACTGAGTAGAATCCCGACTAGGCAGAACTAAAGTGAAATTCCCGCAGAACGGAGAATTAACTTCCATGGTACGACTGGCTACATCAAGCACAACTTGGTGCAAGGCCATCCAATTTGCTCCTAGAATAATGTCCACATTTTCCAATCCCAACACAAGAAGAGTGGTTTTGACAATGTGGCTTCCCAGTTGAATAGGCACACTTTGGTTTAATTGATTAGTTGCAATTTTACCCCCAGGCGTGACTATCATGAATGACCCTTTTGAGTGAGAGAATGGCAGTTTACATTTAGCACTGAACTTTTGGCTAATGAAACTATGAGATGCACCAGAATCAAACAGAATTAAAGCAGGTTGATTATAAACTGAAAAGATACCGGTCATGATAGGAGCTCCTTCAGGTACTTCCTCCAGAGTAGTGAAGTTGAGCTTCCCTTGCCTGACTTGCACCTTCTGCTTTCTTCCCTTGTCTTGATTTGGTGCTGGCATCTACCTCTGCTGGTTCCTGGGACAATTCTTGGCATAGTGGCCCACATTGCCACAAGTGAAACACTTGTTCCCATTGCCCTGGCAGAACTGTTGCTGCTGCGGAGGCTGATTGTTCCTTGGGGCGGGAGCCGGAAAGCGGTTGGGTGCCGGCTGCTGCTGCTGCTGAGGTGGCCTGATCACCCATCTGCCTGCCTGTTGCTGAAAACCCCTGCTCTAATTGTGAGAAACAATCCGGAACCTTTGAGCCTAAGCGGATGGTGCTGCCATTGGTGCCTTTCTCTTCTTCTCTGCCCGATGAGCAACAATGCAATCCTCCTGGGAGATGGCCATGTTGACCAACTCATTGAAGCTATCAGCCCGGACAGTGTTGAGTCGTTCCCGCAACTTGGTATTGAGACCCCTACGGAAGCGATCCCTCTTCTTTTCATCAGAATCAGCATGATACCATGCATACTGGCATAAGTCGTTGAAGGCTTGCGCATACTGCAGTACCGTGCGGGTTCCTTGATTAAGGGCCAGAAATTCATTCAACTTCCGATCAAGAATGCCAGCTAGGATGTGGTGTCCTCTGAAGGCAGTCTTGAATTCCTCCCAAGATACTTCACGATCAGCGGGGAGCATAGCACGGAAGTGGTCCCACCAAGTCCGAGCAGGGCCACGAAGCTGCTGTGCGGCGAAGCGAGCCTTGGCCTCATCAGGGCAGTCTCCTGTGAGGAGGGGAAACTTGGACTCAACGACGCGAAGCCATACGTCGGCGTCCAACGGATCCTCTGCCTTGGTGAAGAAGGGCGGCTGCGTGCTCAAAAACTCCTGGTATGTTGCCATAGCCGGAGGTCGCTGATGCTGGCCTCCACCATGCTGCTGAGGGTGGGGCTGGCGCTGCAAGAGCTGTCATAGAATCTCATTCTGCTGAGCCATCAGCTCCTGCACTGTGGGAGCTGGAGGAGGTGGCGGGGGAACTTGCTCGTTATGCCCGCGACGCTGTCTAGCTGCCATCTGAAAACAGAGATTGTCGCCATTGTTATCCCAACTCACAGTTTCGAACGACAAGATATCATCTCATATGGAAGGAAAAATGCCATAATCATAATATTAGGTTCGAAATGAAGATAACATGGTGACAAATATCCCACAGATTTCAAAAGTTCATAGGGTTACATCAATCAGGGGAAAGTACCCATAAGCCTAGTCCAAAATCTGACATTAACTAAGCTCGCATAGGTTTCTATCCGCCTAAAAGTGTCGAAGTGACTGCTTAACCCTGAGCGGTGGAAGTGACACTGGATACGAGTGAAGGAGGCATCGCGGAGGTAGTCCCATTGGCACTAGGGGCTGGTCCTAGCTCCTCGGGAGCCTCTTCTCCCTCGCTTCCTGCTTCATTGGCCTCCATTTCTAGGTGGTGCATGTCCAAGTGGTCATTTGCTTCTTCGAGTTCCCTCTGCACATCGTGAAGCTGATTCTCCAAGACATCAATAGTGTTGTCTCGGATCTCCACCTGCTGCTCCAAGGTGGTGATGCGCTGGCTCAGCCTCTCCACCTGCAGATCCTTCTCTACCAACTCGGTGGATAGGTCGACCACAAAATCTTCCCGACTGTCGAGAGTGAGCTTGGCAGTCTGAGCGGTGTTAGCAAGGAGCGCCATAGCATCGCTCTGAAGGGCCTGAAGGCGGTACAACGCACTCATGCACTAAACAGTGACCCTCCCAACCAAGTCAGGATACATTGCCCACACATCCTTTACATGGCTCACGCGGTTACACCACATGGGATCATCCTTCTTCTCAGCAGGGAAGAGTCCCAAGGGATGCATCACCATCTCCAGGGGATGGTAGCCACATAAAGTTGTCAGAGTCTTCATGGCTGCCGCTTCAACGGTGTCGTCCGTCCTGAGTCCAATCGTCTCAGAATCAAGAGAACACCAACCCGGCTGAAGGGGATGAGCCTCCAAAGTCAGCCAGACTCAACAACGAGGTACCCGATGCTCCTCATACAACTGCACCGTGTACAAAGGGGGCATAGGGTAACCGGCAGAGTTAAGCACTTCCCACAAGATGGAAGGAAAACCACCGCGAGAAAGGAAGTCAGAACTGAAACGAGAGTCTCCTCCACTGGCGGGGGTGGGTGAATTCATCTGCGGAAGGGAATCAAAGGTAAAGATTATGGTGGAAGGAAAAAGAAAAAGAGAGCCCGAATGGTTTTAAGAAAAGAGGTTAGCTCAAATTTTAATTCCTCGTTGTGTTTTATAATGCATGCATGCTGGAAGAAACGTTGCCTCTCAAAAAGAAAATAGGGTGCTTTTTAGGGCATCCTTAGAAATATAAGTACTGGCCCACGGGGCCTAATTAGTTAGCCACCTATTTCTCCCTCTATGCCTAAGGCCTTTCGTCCTAGGTCTAGCGGTCTAGTCCTGACGATCCGTAGCAGTTCTAGGCAAGTTTTAGATTTAAAAATTGGTATTCATGGTTTATTGTCCTTCTCCGTGGTGAAATTTGCTCCGATACCAGCTGTGGCAGAACCACCCGAATTATTCCAGCTTAAGTGCCTAAGTCACGCCTCAGGGGCCGTAACACACTTAAATCGGAATAACCCGTCAGTCCCTCAGATCTAGTCTGATAGAGCCACTTAACCAGGATCAAATTCCACAATCTCACTCGAAGGTGAGTCACAGAAGAAATACAATAAAACAGGAAACCTCAAATTAAGTGCTAAAATTATTACATAGATCGGAGTTTTTGAGTAGCAAATAAGAGTTCACAAAATAAATTGCAGCGGATAATCGATGTCGTCGGTAATGAGGAAATGGGCAAGGCCTAGCCCACTACTCCTCATGCTCCTCTCCTGCCGGAGCAACATCCCACTCGACCGTCCAACCCGGTGGCAGGGTGGTAGGCCAAGTCACACCATCAACCATTTCCTGAATGGTACCTGCAAAAATTGTGCCACAAGCAAGGCTGAGTATACTAATACTCAGCTAGACTTAACCGGTGTGAGGAGTCTACTCCTCTACCTCTAGACTATGCAGCTGTTTGGCTGAGGGGTTTGGTTTGCCAAAAGCACTAGCTGTTTCTAAAAGCAAATTTTAGCTTTTCAAATTCTATCATCATTAACTTAGCTAGATTTGTTCCTTCTAAGCATACATGGTGACAAGCATTTAGTTCAATCAACAAGTTATCTCATGTAACCACATTTCACTTCTTACTCGATGCAGTACAAGGGGTCAAGCAGTCTCATTAGCTGCGAGAAGAAGACGATTTGAATCGAGTTTTAACCTTGCAAGGTAAACCTAAACACACGGCATGTCAGGGTACTCCGACCCCACACATGACAACCGTCCCCATCGATTCCCCGTTCGCGTCCAGGCCTCACCGCCTTGGCATACAATGCTCCACTGACCCCGGCTGCCGCCGTGCAGTGACCGCACTTGTACCCACCATAGCTAGCATGGGAGACCCAGTCTCAGGTCGCATGAGGGATAAAGTCCGCGCCCGGCTTCACTCAGGTACTAGGTTTACCGGTTACCATTTTTCCTGGTATGTGCTTAGTACGTTAAAAAGCTTGACTCAGGTATCCACACATTAATCCTTAATTCCTTTTCCCATCTTATGGACAAGGCATCCTCCCTGGATCCAAGTCCATAGACTAACATATATCCCGTTATTAAGATGAATACAATCAATTCCTGACCTCGCGCGAGTGCTAGAAAAATCACTCGACTTCTACCGAGATCCTGATTAGCAAGCAGCTACTCGACCTAGCATACTAGTATTCATCTCAAAAAGGAATCCTAAGTTCATGCAACTAGAGGTTTCAAGCAACTCCTACACGTAAGTGCACATTGCAATCCTACAAGCATTAAGTGTAGTAAACTAGCATATAATAATACGGTTATGCATAAAACCGGGGCTTGCCTTCAATTGCTCGGGCTGCGGGGAGATCCTCAATAGCAGCCTCTGAAGCCTGCTCCTGGTCCTCCTCTTGGACAGGTCCTTGCTCAGGGATGAGCACGTACTCTCCGTCGGCAAGATTACAATCTAATGAATGCAATGCGTAAGATATATGCATGATATGTGCTTTTAGAAATTACAACTTAAAGGTGTATGATCTTCTTGAGTTAAGCAAGGTTAACTTTGCTTGTGTAAGACCCTTGGGTGGTATACTTGGTAAATTGGGTTAAACTTAGCTAAGGTAAGTGGTAGGTTTATTTTTGGGGTTCCACTGAATTCTTTTTAAGTCTTAGGGAGAATTGATAAGTTCTCAAGTTAGACTTATTGGGGTGAGGTTTATTCCTTCTTTCCTTTTCTTTTATTCTTTTAATGTTTTGGAGTGGGTTTGAACTACAAGTTGCTTTTATAAAATTCTAAAAATTCTGCAAAAATTACAGTGGCTGGGTACTGGTGTATGTTTCTCTGTCTCAAAATTTGGGGATCAGAAAGTGAATGGTTTTCTCTGGACAAAATTACCAAATTTTAGGGCAGAAGGGGTGCTTTGAACTACAACTATTATTTAACAGTGGGTAGTTCTCTAAAACTTATTTTTGCTGGCTTTTAGGTGTTATAACATGACTTGATACAAATTTCTAGTCATTAATACCCTTTAGTCATTTTACTATGGTTTTCTCAAGTTTCAAGCCAAGTAGGTGTTTTCTACTACCACTATATTTGAAAAATATCAAACAACAGAGTTCTTATTTTTCTTGGTTATTATTTTGTGCAAGAGCAATTATTCTGAAGTTTGGCATCCTTTTGCTTAAGGAAAGGGGTGGTATGCATTATTTGAATTAAGTGGCCTTTCTCATGAATCATTAGCAATAGGTATGAGTTTGCTTCTTTTTCATGGGTTTGCATTTTTCTCTGGTTGGGTTATCTCATTATGGACTTAACAAATTTTTGGTTGCTCATTATCACCTTATTAGGGGTTGTTCATGATTTATTTGAAAAATGCTTCATTATCACTTTATATTTATTTTCCTTACTTAAAAAGTTGGGCTGAGGTGTTCTTTATTTTTGTAGTGGGGCTCTGGTGGTTACAAGTCCACTGGATTTTTATTACTCATTTTGGTTATAGTTTTGTAACTCTAATAATTGATTTTCTAGTTCAAATAAGGCTAAATAAAGCATTTTAATTTAAAACATGTCTGAACTAATAGTCTCTCTATTTTTCCTAGGTTCTCTGTTTTACATAAGCAAACTAGGAAAAATAATTTTACTCACTGTTCATTAATTTCTAATGCCTTTATGATTTTTCCTAAGTTTTGGGCAAAATAGCTTTAAATGAATAAGCACATCATATTTTCTAATGCTGGGGTTCTTACTATTTTTAAACAGTGTCTAAATGAGGTTTGAATACCTACAATTTTTCTTAAGTTCAGCACAGAAGAAAAACTAATTTTCCTTAATTAAATAAGGTTTGGTAAGTTTCTGTTTTTAATTTTAAACTCAAAAATTCAGAACAGAAAGCATAGGGTTTATCATTTTTAAATGATAGTTCATAATATTTAGGATCTAGCAAAATTAGTTTGACAACTTTTTATTAGGAATTCATCAAGTTATGGATTTTCTAAGTTCTCTGGTTATTTAAAAAGATTAACAGAATTGATTAAATGGAAATCCACTTTGCACTGGGGTCCCTGGCGGGTTTTCTAAGTTTTCTTCGCGGATCGGTCCTTAGGCTACTATTCACATGAGTCACTGACGTTACAGAAAACCCCTCGGGTTCTACAAATCCTAACCCAAGGTCCTTCGTCTAACTCAACAGTAACCGCGGTGGAAGAAAGGGCGGAGGGGCTTACCGGCGGCGAGATTGCTCCGGTGAAGTGGTCGAGGACGTAGGGGAGGTCTCGGGGATCACAACGGTGTGTGGGTCGCCGTCGGAGATGGCCGGAGTCGGTCGGTCCACGCACGTAGGCGGGGATGCTCGTCGGCGGCGCGGAGTCCGGCCTGGTCACGGCGAGAGAGAGCAATTGGATGGGTCAGAGAGCTCCACGGGTTGCCAGAGAAGATGTGGGCGCAAGGAATTGGTCGGAGACTCACTGGATAGCTCGGTCCACGCGTGGCGGCGGAAGACCGAAGTTCGGTGAGGTCGATCTCGGGCCTCCGGTGAAATCTGGCTGGGTCCGAGGGCTTGGCGAGCTTCACGGGCTACTGGCGGAGCTAGCCGAAGCACTGGCTCGACTTGGGGGTGGCTGGAGTGGGCTGGCCACGGTGGCCGAAGCTCTGGCGGCAATGGCGGGCGGAATTAAGCTCGCAGGAGCTAAGGAGAGGGGGCTGGCCGGTGAAGGTGAGTGCGGGGCGAAGTGAGGCGCGCCCGGGGAGGCTTTATAGGCGCGGGCGGGCACGACCGAGGGCAAGGGCGCGCGGCAGACTTGACCGGACGCCAAGGCGAGCGTGCGCGCGGGTTGGGCGAGCTCTGGCGTGCCGACCAGGGTCGAACACGTGTGCCCATGCGTTCTGCCCAAGTTCTGGCGCGTGTGGTCGCTCATCCGAGCCTGCTCTCGCCTTGGTCAGTGCACAAAACCTCTTCTCCTCCCCACAAGCTACCGATCTTGTGTGGGGGTCATAGGATTTTGCCTACTGGTTGCAGAGATATGGAGCCAGGAAATCCGGTCTGTCTCCCTGCTCAAACCCGAGGCAAATCCAGGGTTTTGTCGTGTCTAGGGCTCGCGTCCCAATGCCATCTTATGGCACACGATAGAGGTGTTAGTTAGGCACATTTTTGTTAATGGGGCCATTAGGATTCGAGTTAGGGATCAAGGTGAACATCCCTGATCTTTGGCTCAAGGTCTGAATTTCAGAATTCTGAAATTCAGAATTCCCATTAAGTTCCCACATGAGAAGCTTGATTTGGGGTTTTATTTGAGTTATTTTGGCCAAGCTTTCTCAACCTTTCTTGTTGCTTATTAAATATACTTCAATTTTTATAATTGGCTCAAGTCATAATTTTAAATTTTTCATACCCTTTTCCTTATTTTCTTGAATTTTGCTCATGGGGCTCACTTAGGGTTTTTGTTAGGGTTACAACATTCTTACCTTTTTGAAGGACCCAATTGTTTTGATCATGATACTTTTAAGTATATACTTGGTGAATTCTTTATTACTTAAGTTAATTTGATGCTCATGCTTACTTTGGTTCACATGAAATAATGGTTCTTGGTTTGGCATTTGAGAGAAACCCTAGGTGACACTGGGGTGTCACACTCCTTGCCCTTAATGATGAGTTGGAGGAAAAGTTGCAGGATAATTTTCGTGAATATAGCGAGGCGGCGATGAGGTCGCTTCGAATAGCCACGGAAATTCTTTCTAAAGACGTTCCCAGGGTCTTCTAGGTAAGGATTTAGACGTACACCTCGTGTGATCAGAGCATTCTTTGTGATATTCTATTTTCCTTTTCAGGAGCTCGCGGACATGAGCACCGCTAAGTCATTGTTCCTCCGTCGCGAGAGCAGCGTTTGGGAATCGTTGTGGTCCTAGTGGGCTGTGCTTACCGAGGCCAATGAGCGTCTCGCCCAACAGAACGCCGAGGCGGCGGACCTTCGGCTGCTTTGTGAGGAGCTGAAGTCGGTGGAAGCGGCGGCGCGGATAGAGGCGGCGTCGGCACGGACGAAGGCTTCATCGGCTTGGGAGTAGGTGGCTTCCCTGGCCGAGGAGATGCAGCAGCGACAGCTGGAGCTTGGCCAGATCACCAGCGAGTGGGACCAACTCCGGAGCCAAGCTGCCGAGGCCATGAGCTGAGCTGAGGCCCTTAGGGGACAGCTGACTGAGGTTACGGAGCGGCTAGCTGAGGCGACCGCTCGGGCCAGGAGCCTTTCGGAGGGCCTGGCTGTGGCCGTTGGGGCTGCCTAGTTCGCCCAAGCCATGGCTTCACAGCAGCGTGCCCGGGCCAAAGGTATGTTTTGCCTGCTTTGTGATTTTGCTTTAGCTTAACTCTTCTCCTCGTGTCTGAAGAATATTGTCCGACTGTCTTCAGGGTTCGAGACGACTCTTAACGAGTCCGTCAAGAACTGCAAGGCGCTTGCCCAGGCGGCCGAGCAAAAGGAGGCTGACCGCACGGCCATGTCTGAGGCCATCTCGGCCTTCTGCCGGACCTTTGGCCTCGATGACGTCCCCTCGGGCAGCTCCCCCAGAGCCGCCTGCGGGCCTTGGGCGGCCACGTGCGCAGCAGACTCCGTGGGGCGCTGCACCACGACGTTAGGCGGGCCTTCGCCGTCCTCGCTTCCCACTGCGACGTGGATTTGGAGCGGGTCAGCGAGGGCTACTGCTTACCCGATGAAGAGGAGGCCACCCTGGCCGAGGCCCAAAGGCTTGATGCGGCTGCCGAGGGCCCAGGCGCGGCACTGGCTTCCTTTTTTGGGGTGGAGATCCTTCCGCCTGTGTCGCCGTCCGAGGCCAGGCCACATTCTGCCGCGGGTGGAAACGATGCCGAGGGTGCTGCTCCTCCCCCTGCCGACACTCGAGCCTGTGGGGAACAATTATTTTAAGTATGTGTATGTTTTCTGCGGCCGCTGAGGCCTAAACATTTTGGGTGTCAGAGTATAAAGCTACGTTTCTTTCCTCTCGTTTCGAGCATTAGGACTTGTTTGGTAGCAGAATCACTTATCCGAGCGCGAGTTACTTTTCGCGGAAGGTGATGAGTGAGGTATCCGTATCCCGGAGGCGTAGGAGTCCCTTGGCTCGGTCGGCCTTGCCGTTCGAGGTCTCTCTCGCTCGTTTTTAGGATTCTGTTATTGATATAGTCGAAAGGCACGAAAGTCGTTTTGGTAGAAAACTTTTCCGAGGAAAATTTTGACGCAGAGGGGGTTCCCCCCTTCTAGCCCCCGAGGGAGGGTCGGTTTTTGCTGAGGCAAGGCCGATCCTCCCTGGACGGTTAGACTTTTTATTTGTACATGTAAAGGGACCGAGATACATGAACGACTTGAAACATTTTAAGGGTAAAAGCGACGTAGCTGTTCGATGTTCCAAGCACTGTTGTAGACCTTGCCTTGATCGTTGGCCAGCTTGTATGTCCCGGGCTTCAATATTTTGGCAATGATGAATGGCCCTTCCCAGGGGAGTAAGCTTGTGGCGCCCTCGGGCGTCTTGTCGTAGCCGAAGCACCAAGTCTCCCACTTGGAAGCCTCGGGGCCAAATCCTTCGGGCATGATAGCGTCGCAGAGACTGCTGATACCGCGTTGAGTGTAGTAAGGCTATGTCTCGAGCCTCTTCCAGCTGGTCCAATGAATCCTCTCGGCTGGTCTAGTTGTTTTGGTCGTCGTATGCCTTTGTCCTCGGGGAACCGTATTCTAAGTCCGTGAGTAGGATGGCCTCGACCCCATAGACTAGGAAAAACGGCGAGAAACCCGTGGCTCGGCTCGGTGTTGTCCTCAGGCTCCAAACCACCGAGGGTAGCTCTTTTATCCACCGCTTGCCAAACTTGTTGAGGTTGTTGTAGATCCTCGGTTTTAGTCCCTGCAAAATCATGTCATTGGCGCGCTCCACCTGCCCATTTGTCATTGGGTGAGCTACGGCGGCCCAGTCCACACGGATGTGGTGGCCTTCGCAGAAGTCTAGGAACTTTTTCCCAGTGAATTGCGTTCCATTGTCGGTGATGATGGAGTTTGGGATCCCAAAGCGGTGGATGATATTTGTAAAGAACGCCACCGCCTGCTCGGACCCGATGTTGGTTAAGGGTCGGACTTCGATCCACTTGGAGAATTTGTCGATGGCGACCAGCAGGTGCGTGAAGCCCCCGGGTGCCTTCTGCAAGGGACCGACGAGGTCCAGACCCCACACAACAAACGACCAAGTGATAGGTATTGTCTGTAGGGCCTGAGCAGGCAGGTGTGTCCGTCTTGCGTAGAATTGACACCCTCGACAGGAGCGTACAATCCTAGTGGCGTCGGCCACCGCGGTCGGCCAGTAGAAACCTTGTCGGAAAGCGTTTCCTACGAGGGTTCGAGGTGCTGCATGGTGACCGCAAGCCCCCGAGTGTATTTCCTGTAACAGCTCATGTCCTTGGGTGATGGATATGCATCGTTGGAGAACGTCTGAGGGGCTGCGGTGCTACAACTCTTTTTCATCACCCAGTAAAACGAACAATTTGGCGCGCCGAGCCAGTCGCCGAGCTTCGGCCTTGTCGAGGGGCACGGAGGAGATATTCCAGGTACGGGGTCTGCCAGTTTAGGTTTGGTGTGACCCCATTCCGCTCTATCTCGATGCGCAGGGCCTCACCCTCGGCGGCCGAGGGTACCTCGAGCTGGGCCGAGGTCCCCTCGGGTTCAGGTGCGTCGTTAAGATTGACGGATGGTTGATATATGTCCCTGGAGAAGACATTCGGGGGAACCGTCGTCTTTCCCGAGGCTATTTTAGCCAGCTCATCTGCAGTCTCGTTGTACCGTCGAGCAACATGGTTGAGTTCCAACCCATAGAACTTATCTTCCAAGCGCCGAACTTCGTCACAGTAGGCCTCCATTTTTTGATCGCGGCAGTGAGAGTTCTTCATGACTTGGTCAATAACGAGCTGTGAGTCGCCACGAGCGTCGAGGCACCGAACCCCTAGCTCGATTGCGATGCGCAACCCATTCACCAAGGCCTCGTATTCGGCCACGTTGTTTGACGCCGGAAAATGGAGGCATATTACATAGCGCACATGTTTTCTGAGGGGTGAGATGAAGAGCAAGCCAGCGCCTGCTCCGGTTTTCATAAGCGACCCATCGAAGTACATGGTCCAAAGTTTGGCCTGGATTGGAGCTGTTGGCAATTGGGTGTCGGTCCATTCAGCCAGGAAGTCTGCCAAGACTTGGGATTTTATGGCCTTCCGAGGGGCAAATGAAAGTGTTTCCCCCATGAGTTCCACTGCCCATTTTGCTATCCTACTCGAGGCCTCTCAGCATTGGATGATCTCTCCCAGGGGGAAGGATGACACCACAGTCACCGGATGAGACTCGAAGTAGTGTCGCAGCTTTCGCCGTGTTAGAATCACTGCGTACAGTAGCTTCTAGATTTGCGGGTAGCGGATTTTGGTCTCGGATAGCACCTCGCTGATGAAGTAGACTGGCCTCTTGATGAGCAGCGCATGCCCTTCTTCTCGTCTCTCGACTACGATCGCAGCGCTGACCACCTGAGTAGGGATGGATCCAGATATTTATTCGGATGTCAAATTTTTGGTCTTCTTTCTTCGATTGTGAATAAATAACATATAGAATTTGCTATGTAAATTTATATTCTTGTTTTTAGCATTGAGGTCATTAATCTTCACAAAAAAATAAACATTAAATTCATTCTATATATTTTTAAATAATTGATATAAAATTCGGATGTCTATTCGAATACGGATACGGATGTTTTTTCACCTTTTTGTTGTAGGGAGAAAATAGTATACATAAAAAATTATATAAAAATTTATTTAAATACTTCATAATATTTTTAATAACATTGCCAAAAATTAGCTTTAAATTCTATGTATATCTATGCTAAAATATTAGATTTGTGATACAAGTCGGATGTTTTAGGAACATCCCTACACCTGAGTGGTTGTGGCTACATAAATCAAGAGGGCTTCTCCTGCAGCGGGGAGCACCAAGATGGGCGCATTAGTAAGGAGTGCTTTAAGGTTTCCGAGAGCTTCTTCGGCCTCGGGAGTCCAAGTGAAGCGTTCGGTCTTCCTTAAGAGGCGGTACAAGGGTAATCCTTTCTCGCCAAGGCGCGAGATGAAGCGGCTCAGAGCCGCAAGGCATCCCATGACCCTTTGTACTCCTTTTAAATCTTTGATGGGTCCCATGTTGGTGATGGCTGCGATTTTCTCCGGGTTGGCCTCGATGCCTCATTCGGAGACGATGAATCCTAGGAGCATGCCACGGGGGACTCCGAAGACACACTTCTCGGGATTGAGTTTTACGCCCTTTGTTCTTAGGCACCTGAATGTTACTTCAAGGTTGGAGAGGAGGTCGGAGGCTTTCCTTGTTTTGACAACGATGTCATCGACATAAGCCTTGACCGTTCTGCCGATGTGCTCTCCGAACACATGGTTCATGCACCTTTGGTATGTTGCACCTGCATTCCTCAAGCCAAATGGCATAGTAGTATAACAATACATGCCAAAAGGTGTGATAAAAGAAGTCGCGAGCTGGTCGGATTCTTTCATCTTGATTTGGTGATAGCCTGAATATGCATCAAGGAAAGACAGGATTTCGCACCCAGCAGTGGAGTCCACAATTTGATCGATGCGAGGCAGAGGGTAGGGAACTTTTGGACATGCTTTATTCAACCCAGTGTAGTCTACACACATCCTCCATTTCCCACCTTTTTTCTTTACAAGTACAAGGTTAGCTAACCATTCTAGATGGAATACTTTTTTGATGAACCCTGCTGCCATTAGCTTGTGGACCTCCTTGCCTATGGCCCTGCGCTTTTCTTCATCAAAACGACGCAGGTGCTGTTTCATGGGTCGGGCACCGGCTCGGATGTCCAGTGAGTGCTCGGCGACATCCCTCGGTATGCCTGGCATGTCCGAGGGACTCCACGCAAAAATCTCGGTGTTTGCGCGGAGAAAGTCGACGAGCACTGCTTCCTATTTGGGGTCGAGCTCGGAGCCGAACCTGACTTTCTTGCCGGCGTCGTTGCAGGGGTCGAGAGAGACGGACTTAACTGCCTCGGCTGGCTCGAAGTTGCCGGCATGCCGCTTCGGGTCGGGCGCCTCTTTGGAGAGGCAATCCAGGTCGGTGATGAGGGCTTCGGACTTGGAGATGGCTTCGGCGTACTCCACGCATTCCACGTCGCACTCGTAAGCGTGGCGGTATGTGGATCCGACGGTGATGATTCCCTTGGGGCCTGGCATCTTGAGTTTGAGGTACGTGTAGTTGGGGACAGCCATGAACTTGGCGTAGCATGGTCTTCCCAACACTGCGTGATAGGTTCCTCGGAACCCGACTACCTCGAAAGTGAGGGTTTCCTTTCGGAAGTTGGAGGGAGTTCCGAAGCAGACGGGCAAATCAAGTTGCCCAAGGGGCAGGACACGCTTGCCGGGGGCAATCCCGTGAAAAGGTGCTGCACCGACTCGGATCATGGATCGATCGATCCCCAAGAGCCCTAGGGTCTCGGCAAAGATGATGTTGAGGCTGCTGCCTCCGTCCATGAGGACCTTGGAGAGCCTAGCGTTGCCGATGACAGGGTCGACGACGAGCGGGTACCTTCCTAGGTTTGGTACGTAGTCGGGGTGGTCGTCTTGGTCGAAGGTAATGGGCTTGTCGGACCAGTCTAAGCAGACTGGTGTTGCTACCTTCGCCGAGCAGACCTCTCGGCGTTCTTGCTTGCGGTGTCGAGCCGAGGCATTTGCCACTTGCCCACCGTAGATCATGAAGCAGTTGTGGACCTTCGAGAACTCTTCTTCCTTGTCGCCCTCCTTATTGTTGTCGCCTTGGTCATTGCCATCTTCCGCCGAGGGCCCAGCCTTATTGAAGTAACGCCGGAGCATGTCGCACTCTTCAAGGGTGTGCTTGATGGGACCCATGTGATAGGGGCACGACTCCTTGAGCATCTTGTCGAACACGTTGGCCCCTCCGGGAGGTCTCCGAAGATTCCTGTGCTCGGCAGCAGCGACGAGATCTGCGTCAACGGCATTGCGTTTTGCTTGCGCCTTCTTCTTGGTCTTCTTCTTCGCGCCATGTTGGACGGATGCCTCGAGGACGTCTTCCTTATGCCTTCCCTGAGGCTGCTTGTTTTTCCGGAAGATGGCCTCGACCGCCTCCTGACCAGAGGCGAACTTGGTGGCTATGTCCATCAATTCGCTTGCCTTGGTGGGAGTCTTGCCTCCCAGTTTGCTTACCAGGTCCCGGCAAGTGGTGCCGGCGAGGAATGCTCCGATGACGTCCGAGTCGGTGATGTTAGGCAACTCGGTGCACTGCTTTGAAAACCGTCGGATGTACTCTCGCAAGGATTTCCCTGGCTGCTGGCGGCAGCTCCGGAGATCCCACGAGTTCCCAGGGCGCACGTACGTACCTTGGAAATTTCTAGCGAAGGCCTTGACTAGGTCGTCCCAGTCGAAGATCTGCGCAGGAGGCAGATGCTCCAGCCAGGCCCGGGCAGCGTCGGAGAGGAAGAGGGGGAGGTTGCGGATGATGAGGTTGTCGTCGTCCGTCCCTCCCAACTGGCATGCCAGCTGGTAATCCGCGAGCCATAACTCCGACCTCGTCTCCCCTGAGTACTTGGTGATGGTAGTCGGGGCTCGGAACCGGGCCGGGAATGGCGCCCGTCGTATGGCCCGGCTGAAGACTCGCGGGCCTGGTGGTTCGGGCGAGGGGCTCCGATCCTCCTCACTGTCGTATCGTCCTCCACATCTGGGGTGGTAGCCTCGGCGCACCCTTTCTTTGAGGCGGGCTCGACGGTCGCGGCGGTGTTGCTCATTGCCGAGGCGGTCCAGGGCTGCAGGGGTCCTGTCTCCTGTGTGCTCGGTATGGACCGAGGCTTCCCTCATGTGTCAGGAGGACGCGACATGATGCTCCGAGGGGCATCCCCGCCTTCGGGAGGCAGAGCTCTTGGCTTGTCGGACTGCGGCATTTTCCAGGAGGTTCTTGAGTTCACCCTTGACACGCTGCCCCTCGGTGGTGGATGGCTCCGGCATTGTTCGGAGTAATATCACCACTGCAGCTAGGTTCTAGCTGGCACCGTTGAAGGTCGGGGGTAGCCCTGCCCTGGCGTCGTCAATAATACGGCGCTGGACGTCCCGGGCTCGATGACGCGCTCCTCCGGTGAGTGCTCGGCCTGCCCACTCTTGCTCGAGGTTTTGTCGGAGCTGCATAAGTCGCCCCGTTTCTTCGTCGAGCTTGGCCTGCATCTCATGGAGTTGCTCAAGCTGCATGCCCTGACCCCCCACAGGGGCCCGGGCCTCAGCTAGCACCCGCGGGATCTCAACACGAGACGCAGGTGCAGGGGTGTCATTGTTTCTTGGCATGCTGAGGTGGTTGTCTTCGTCGTGATCCTCCTGATCGATGTGGAAGCACTTGTGAGTTGGGTCGTAACCCTCGTTGTCAAGGCTATGGCCATCGTCAGAGTCGCCGGAGAGGCAGTGGTCACATGCGGACACGAAGTCTCGCATGGCTCTGGGATCACGGAGTTCAGAGAAATCCCAACTGAAGTCGGGGTCGTCCTCTTCCTCGGAACCCGCGGGTCCGGAGGTAGAGGCGACCGTTAGTAGGTCCCAAGTTGACCACATATGGTACCCCGGAAGGTCAAGATATGCCCTTGCGAAAGCGCATGCCGATGTGGGGTCGCTTGGCGGATCGAAGCTGAATCTAAAGGGAACAGGATGGAAAACTGATGGTACCTCCTGGTTGGTGGATGGTGGTGAAGTTGCATCGGAGATGGAACGTGTCGCTATCTCAGGCGCGAGACTAATGCCCGACAAGTCCCTCGCAAGGGTGCTGGCGTCATCAGTCCTCCTGGGGTTGGCACGTTGCTGGGAAGCGACACCCGTCGTTGTGCCAGGTGCGAGGATAACACCCGACATGTCCCCCGCAGGGGTGCTGGCGTCGTCGACTCACTCTGGTCCGACAGCCGATGAGGTGCTGCCTCTTGCCTGGCCATGGTTGCTCCGTCTCCCCCTCCTCTGGCGAGGAGGGTGGCGGGGCAAACCCGGGTGTTCCTCTTCCGCCCCGGGGAGATGTCATCGTCGGGTTTGCCTCCGCCGGGCGAGCCGACGACCGTCGTTGCTATCGTGCTGCGGGGGGAGGAGTATCATGTCGTAGCTGTCGTCGGGGGACATGAACTCGAGACTCCCAAAGCGGAGCACCGTCCCGGGCTGAAGAGGCTGCTGAAGATTGTCCATCTGGAACTGAACGGGAAAGTATTGTCAACACGCAGCTGTCCCCTACCTGGCGCGCCAACTGTCGGTGTTTTGGACCCACGGGGACCCTCAACCGACTAGTGAATTTTATGCTGCGTGTCCCTGCCCGGATGGATTGATGCAAGATGAAACACTAGAGGGAGGATGAGGCTTATATTATCTTGCACCGGGGTGCTTGTAATAGGGGTTACAAGCTTCGCGAGAGAGGGAACGGATCCCAGGTCTCTTGAGAGGTCTCGTGTTGTGGAGAGAAGGTTTTTTTTTGCCTTGAAGTAAGTCGTCTAAGTTAGCCTTCCAAGCGTGCCGTGGGAAGGCCCTGGGCATCTCCTTTTATAGATACAAGGAGGTGATCCAGCTGTACATATGGGGGTGTAGCTATGTGCTAACGTGGCCGGCGAAGAAGTGCTTGAGCCCTGTAGAAGCGTAGCTAGCGGTGCGGCCCCAGGTCCTGCTGACGTTTCTTTGCCTTCGTAGAGAGCTGAGGGTGGTCGACATCATGGGTGCATGCCGGGAATCATCATTACCTGCTATTGGAGTAATTTGATGTGACACCGGTCTTGTTCCCTCGTAGCCTGAGGTGGCTAGCTAGGGGGAAGGATAGTGTTGTTTTCCCGGTTTGCGTAGTTGGCTCGAGGTCGTCTCGGGCGAGGCGGTGATCTCTCCCAAAGCCGAGGCCTAGGTCGGGCGAGGCGAAGATCTTATCTCGAGGCTGAGGCTGAGGTCGAGGCCTAGGTCGGGCGAGGCGAAGATCTCCTCCCGAGGCCGAGGCTGAGGCCGAGGCCTGGGTCGGGCATGGCGACGATTCCTTTCGAGCCCGAGGCTGGGGTCGGACGAGGCGGAACTTCCTGCTGCGCCCGAGGCCGATCTTGGGAGAGGCAGTGACTTACTGTTGTCAGTCTTACCCCGGTGGTTGGCACAGTGGCCTGAACGGGGTGAATAGTGTCGTCATCCTGTCAGAACGATCAGTAAGAAGGGTGAAGTGACTGTGGTCATTTTGACCTTGCCAACTGAGGCACACGTGTCAGGATAAGGTGTCAGGTGGTCCCCGCATTAAATGCGCACGTGATACGGTCGGTGGCAAGGCGATTTTGCCGAGGTCGCTATACGACAAAGTTTTGCCCGAGCATCGCCTCGAGCGAGCCGAGGGTGCGCTCACTGCCTGAGGGGACCCTCGGGCGAGCCGTGAATCCGTTCAGGACTACTGTTCTTGCCCGAGGCTGGGCTCGGGTGAGACGGGATCGTGTCCCTTGGTAGATGGGGCCTTAACTTTGAATCGTGCTTACCAGTCTTTATGGTTTATTTTAGAAGATGTTCTTCAACCACGCTTACGAGTACTGGGGGTACCCCTAATTATGGTACCCGACAAATATCATGATGTGATATTATCTTATAAATTCACTTTATTTTCCATATTGAGGTGATTACATAATTTGAATTACAATATAATGAATCATTACAAACATAACATTACATTAATACCTTCAGCTTGCTCGAAGGAGAGAGTGCGAGAGTGACTTTCGATGAAAGCGTGAACAGTACGGGGGTACTGTTCATCTATTTATAGGCACGGGCACAACCCAAACAAAAGTACAATTATGACCCTGATATCTATACATTGTTCTAATAAAAATATTAAGGATAAGCAAGTCTTTTCATTGCTGGCTTGATTTCTTGTATGGCCTTCGTAATCGTCTCAAGACGAAGCTTTAACTCTTGTTGAAGCTCTACTTCATTCCCTACGTGTGTCACAACTTCGACATTCTTTCCTTTTGACATATCTTATCCAGATGAATAAAAGATGGTTTCTTCATCTGAAAGGATCACGATGCCCAAGAGGGGGGGTGAATTGGGCTTTTCTAAAAATCAACACTAATTAAAAAACTAAGCAAGAGCTAAACAAGAGCCCAACTTCACCCCAACAACTAGCACTAAGAAAATAATACTAGAAATGCAACAAAGCTAAGATAATACTTCAAATACTTGCTAAACAAATACACAATGTAAAGTGCTTGAATTAAGTGCGGAATGTAAAGCAAGGTTTAGAAGACTCCTCCAATTTTTCCCGAGGTATCGAAGAGTCGGCACTCTCCACTAGTCCTCGTTGGAGCACCCGCGCAAGGGTATTGCTCCCCCTTGGTCCTCGCAAGAACCAAGTGCTCACTACGAGATGATCCTTTGCCACTCCGGCGCGGTGGATCCCTCGAGACCGCTTACAAACTTGAGTCGGGTCACCAACAAGATCTTCACGGTGATTACCGAGCTCCCAACGCCACCAAGCCATCTAGGTGATGCCGATCACCAAGAGTAACAAGCCATAGACTTTCGCTTGACCAAGAGAAGCCTAATGCAAGTGGTGTGTGCTCTAGGTGGCTCTCACTAGCGCTAATGAGGAACAAGCGTGGATTATGATTCTCTAATCCCCTCACTAGGCTTTTGGTGCTTGCAATGCTCTAGCAATGTGCTGGAATAAATGTGGAGTGCAAGACATTGAATATGGTGGGTGGAAGGGGTATAAATAGCCCTCACCCACAAACTAGCCGTTACAGGCATCTCACTACGCAATGGCGCACCGGACAGTCCGGTGCGCCATCGGTGCGCCAACGGTGCGCCAACGGTCGTTTCCAACGGCTAGTTCTGACAGTTAGCCGTTGGACTCATGGCGCACCGGACAGTGAACAGTTCGCTGTCCGGTGCACACCGGACAGTCCGGTGCGGTGTCCGGTGTGCCACTAAAATTCAACTCTGAAAGCTGCGCTCTCGGGTTTCTGGGAAGGGGAAGCCTCTGCCGCGGACCAGCCTGGCCCCACCTGGCAGAGGGTGCACCGGACAGTCCGGTGCACACCGGACAGTCCGGTGCCCCAAGGCCAGAAACACTAACTCTTGTTTTTCAGCTGATTTTCAAATCGGTTTTCGTTCTAACTTGAGTGTGAGTTCTAGAGTGACACCTAGCACTGTGTATGAGTGTGATTGTGCACCAACACTACACTAGAACTCTCTTGGTCAAACTACTCATCGACAACCCCTCTTTATAGTACGGCTAAAAGAGAATAAAAGACCTAACTAAATCGCGAGTGTCCACATCTCCTTGACACTCGGACTCCGTAGACCTTCACCTCTTGTTTCGTCGTTTTAGCCGTCGCTTCGAGTTCTTATCTCCGGGATTGTTTTCACCGTTGTAGTACTTCTACCTGTCATGCGACCTAACTTACCATTTGTCTCTGCAAAACACACGTTAGTCACATATAATGTTACGTTGTCATTAATCACTAAAACCAACCAGGGGCCTAGATGCTTTCAATCTCCCCCTTTTTGGTGATTGATGACAACCCTACAAGTTTGTGAGAGGGGTTTGTTTTGAAGTTTCTGTCAATAGAAAGAATGGTTAGTTATACTCAGTAATTTTTGACAGAAAGAGCGTGTACCATAATAATAAGAGTGAGCGCATACACATCATCAGATTCTTGTTCATATAAAAGTGAAGTTAAAACAGTGAAACAAGAACTAGAGGACTGGTAATATAGTATAAGGTGACAATATAATACACACAGTCAATCATAAGCAACGAGAGTATATGACGAGTTTGTGAGCCAAAAACATCAAGCTAGTACAGAGAGTAGCAAGCACAATATATTACATCAAAATGAGTCTCTACTCACTCTCTAACTCCCCCTAGCTCTCACAACTCATATCTCTCCCCCTTTGGCGTCAAACACCAAAAGGGTCCTGATTCTAAACATCTGAAGCAGGAGGAGGCGGCGGGGGCGCATCCAGTCGCGGTCGAGGCAGCAGAGCGAACGCCAGTGGAGGGTCAGAGTCAGTCTCGGATCCAGGATCTGCGGTAGAAGCTGGAGCTGGTACTGACTCGGACTGAGGCCGCGCTGCAGGAGCTACCGGAACAGAAGCGGTCACAGATACTGCCACAGCAGTAGTGGTAACAGCAGATGCTGGTGGCACTGGCGGCTGCGGGCAGACAGAGCTGAGAACCGGAGAGGTGAACGCCAAAGTGACCGGCCGGAGCGGAGAGGTACCAACAGGGGGTCCAGACAAAATCGATGGCACCACTGGAGCGTGAAGCGGAGGAGGTGGAGCAGACTGAACCGGAGGTACTGAGATACCAGAATGCTGAAGCATAAGAGCCATGAATGCCCTACTCTCAGCCTGATCCTGAAGAAGCTGCTGCTGAAGCGCATCCTGCCTGTCCTGCATGTTCTGAAACATCAAGAGCACCCTATCGGATAAACGGGCCTGCTCGGCTGCCAGGTGAGCCTGCTGCTGAGTGAGAGTCTAGAGAATCGAAGCAAGAGCAGGGTCCATAGCCTGAGGATGAGGAGGGGCAGCACTAGAACTCCCAGCCTCATGATCATGTGAGCGTGGAGGCATAGGAGGCGGAGGCGGAGGAGGAATCCCAAAATCATCATCATCATCATCATCATCAGCTGTTGTACCCTGAGTGTCAAACTGTCGAAGAGCTGCATCCTCGGCTTGAGAATCAAACACAGGAGCAGAAGCTGGCACAGGAATCTCAGGCGCAGGACGGTAGGATCCAAAAACGAGGCGTGAGGCCTCAAGAGTGCTCTGAAATCGAGGGGGCTGAACCAGCTGCGCAAAGATGTGGCACAAGTAGTGAGCATAAGGCAACTGACGACGAGCACGAATCCCATCCAGAACGGTGTCCTCGATCTCACAAATCAGGAAGTCCACAACGTCAAACTCAGAGTGGGAGACCAGGGCACCAAGGAGCCAAAGCTGAATATGAGTGGTAGCCTCCCTGTATCCCATCCTCGGCAGAAGAGTCCGTCTGATGAGCTCGTATAGGTACTTGGCTGCTGTAGTAAAGTCTGCCGGTGAACGTCGCGACCCATCTGTGAAGGGCGGGCGGAACAGAGCCGCGACGTGAGCTGTACCCGGAGCCACACCGCCGTGAGGGCGACGAGGAGGGTCAGAAGTGCCGTAGCAGAGGATGTGAAGGCGAGTCGTCGACTCTGGGAATCCAAAGAGCTGACGGATCTGACTGGCAGTAATAGTGACATCCTCGCGCTCAAAGCGAAACCTCATCCAGTGATGATCCGGGTCAATCCAAACAGAGGCGTAGAAGACTCGTACCCACTCCTCAACATACCTGCCGCTGGTAGTCAAAAGGGTCTGAAGGCCAGGCAGATAGGTGAGGTGCGCCTCAGAGTCAGCACCGGCTGCAAGCAGAAAGGCCGGAAGATCCAAAAGTCGGTGCACTCGCAGAGCTATCTGAGCAGACATCTGAGCTCTGAAAAACGACTCCTGAGTACGTGTGCTGAAAAGGTCACCTGCTGCAGGGTCTCTCTGAGCTGGTAGCCAAGACTCCACGGGTACGTATCTGAACCTACGTACCCGTGCCGCTATAGCACGCTGAAGGTCAAACAGTCGAGGATCCGTAGCCAGGGGTCGAACCTCAGTCTCATCGCGCTCCCGGAATCGAGGTGGAGGGACAGGAGGAGCTGAAGCGGGAGCGGGAGGAGGAGGAGCAGTGGAAGCTGGCGTAGTGGAGGTAGTGGGTATAGCTGTGGTGGTGGATGGAGCAATAGGAGTGACGGGAGCAGGCAGAGTGGGTGGCGGAGTGGAAGCAGAGGTGTGAGTGGAGGAGCGCCGGGAGGCGAGACGACGAACACGGTATGCGATCTGGTCTGATGGAGTCTATGGCTGATCTCCAAGCTCGGCCTGCGCAGCGGCTGCTGCAGCGGCTGCCGCTGCACGGGCGGCTCTGTCCGTACGCCGCTTCTTGCGGCCCTCCTGCTGCTCCAGGTAAACAGTCTTGCCCTTGACCTGCCTGAAGGGGCGACGAGGATCCTCATCATCGCCTCCCCCTGGCGCCGACACATTCTTCGTGCGCGGCATCCTGAACTGATGTCTGCAAATGAGAGAGAGAGACTAAGCATAGAGCAAAAGTGACCGATAGATTTAGCAAAGAATGAGATGACTACCTGGAAAGCTCACACGAGAGGTGACGATCCAGGCAGGACGGGAGACGGCACACGGGCAATCAAGGTCACTGAAATGACAGAAGAGGTGAGCACGTATTAGTCACATAGTCATAAGCATATGAAATGTGAATAAATACATACACAGAGAGATAGGGCACAGAAAACACGAGACGAGACGATCGAGAAGTCAAACGACGTGAAAACGACGTTTGAAGGTTAATTAGTGCCATAGGAGGTTTGGAATTCGAATTGAGGCACGAAACGATATGGGATTGAGCCGATACTTCACGAATAGGTTTATATAGGTGAATATGAGTGAAGTGTGTGCTTGGTTTGAATTTAGGCGAAGAAAAAGGAATTTGGGCACTCGGCTCGGAAACGATCGCTCTAAACGGGAATTTTGGTGAAATTTAAGCCTGGAAACTCGGATTGGCGTGAAATTTGGCAAGTAGGTTACTGGAAGTGTTGTGAAGGTGCCTGAAAAATTTGGGTTCAATTGGAGCATTTTTGGCTGGTTTGGGCATTTTACCGAACACGTGGTGGGTGTGATATTAGGGTTTCGGAGAAATGGCCATATGAGGAGTGAAAACCCTCCCGAAGGAGCCAAGAACCTGCAGGGATACACACTAGGGACAATTGAACACATTTCACCAACTGGATTCACAAGAATTGACAAGAAATTGAGAGATGGACAAGGGGTGGAGACTTGAGTGCCACACTGCCTTTCAAACCGAGAGCAGGGGTGATAGAGGAAAGGAGAGGGGGAAGGACTGCTCACCGGAGAGGGAACGGATCACGAGAGCACCAGGTCGCCGGAGAGACGCCGGTGGGGGGAAGATCGCCGAAGAGAGGGAGACGCCAGAGACAGTGAGCACGGCTGGGGGGAAGAAAGACTCAGCCTCTGGCTCGGTCGGGCTGGAGGCCTTTTTTTAAAACGTGATATGGGCGCACCGGACAGTCTACAGTGCCTGTCCGGTGCACACCGGACAGCGCACAGTAGCTGTCCGGTGAACCACCGGACAGCGCACAGGAAAACGGAATTTTAGCGCGCGGTTGCCGGTGCACCGGACATTGCACAGTGCAGTGTCCGGTGCACACCGGACTGTCCGTTGAGCCCAGACAGAGGAGAGTTTGGAAAATTTTGAAATTTTCTATCTAACTCCCAACCAAACCAAATCCCAACTTATAATCACACAAAATAACACTTGTTGGGACAGGTATTGGCACCCTCATATACTTTTCAAAATATTTTGCCATAGGCTAGATAATTTTTAGAGAAAATAGGCAAATGGTGAAATTTGCATTTTGGCTTGCCATAGGGGTTTTCATGAGTGATTTAAGTTTTGAATACTCCCCCTAAGTGCAGTACCTCATGCATATTTCAAGAACCAATAATTGCATAAAAAGTAAGAATTCAAGTGCTAAAAGCTTAAAAACTAAGACTTGTCAAGTTTGACCCGAGTTAAGCTTTTTCACTCGCTTTGTTGGCGGTTATCTTAACTAGGTTAGACAAGCCCTAGATGCAATACAAGGAATTTAAACATGCAATGCAGGCTTGACAATTCCATTTGACATTTTACATAAAATTTCTGAGATCAAGAATATTTAGTTCATTCCTCAACATGCAAAAGCGGGTCTTATCAAGTGGCTTAGTGAAAATATCCGCTAATTGATCTTCCGACCTCACTCCTTCTAAAATGATATCTCCTTTAGCAACATGATCTCTAAGGAAGTGATGACGGATATCAATGTGCTTGGTGCGAGAGTGTTGAACAGGATTATTAGCAATTTTAACAGCACTCTCATTGTCACACAACAAAGGTACCTTTTCTAGAACTACGCCATAGTCTAGAAGGGTTTGTTTCATGTATAAAATCTGTGTGCAACAAGCACCCACGGCAATGTATTCCGCTTCGGCAGTTGACAAGGCAACACTGTTTTGCTTTTTGGATGTCCATGAGACTAGTGATCTACCAAGCAGATGGCATCCCCCAGAAGTACTTTTCCTATCAATTTTGCAACCGGCATAATTCGAATCGGAATAGCCAATTAAATCAAAAGTAGCTCCTTTGGGATACCACAGACCGACGCTTGTGGTGTGCCTGAGATACCTAAGAATTCTCTTAACAGCTCGAAGATGAGCTTTCTTAGGATTAGATTGAAATCTAGCACACATGCAGACACTAAACATGATATCGGGCCTAGATGCGGTAAGGTACAATAAACTACCAATCATAGAACGGTAGAGAGTTTGATTAACCGGGTTACCTCCCTCATCTAAGTTGAGATGTCCATTTGTAGGCATGGGGGTCTTGATTGGTTTGCACTTCTCCATGTTGAACCTTTTCAACAAGTCTTTGGTATACTTTTCTTGTGAGAGAAAGTTACCATCTTTCATTTGCTTGACTTGAAAGCCGAGGAAGTACGTTAGCTCACCAATCATTGACATCTCGAACTCCTTCGACATCAACTCACCAAATTCCTTGCAATGATAGTCATTTGTCGAGCCAAAGATTATATCATCAACATATACTTGACAAATGAAAATATCACTGTTATGTTTCTTTGTGAAGAGAGTTGTGTCGACGGTCCCGATCTTGAAGCCCTTTTCGATGAGGAAGTCGCGAAGACGCTCATACCAAGCCCTTGGAGCTTGCTTTAGCCCATAAAGCGCCTTGGACAACCTGTAAGCATGGTTAGGATATCTAGGGTCTTCAAATCCAGGCGGTTGCTCAACATATACAAGTTCATTTATGAAGCCATTTAAAAATGCACTTTTTACATCCATTTGATAAAGTTTTATATCAAAGCATGATGCATATGCAAGTAGGATACGGATGGCTTCCAGTCGAGCAACCGGTGCAAAGGTCTCTCCAAAATCTAAGCCTTCAACTTGAGAGAATCCCTTTGCGACAAGTCTTGCCTTGTTTCTTACAATCACACCTTGATCATCTTGTTTGTTTCTGAACACCCACTTTGTTCCAATGATTCTTGCATCTTGTGGGGGCTTCTCCAGGGTCCAAACTTCGTTACGGGTGAAGTTGTTAAGTTCTTCATGCATGGCATTCACCCAGTCCGGATCCTGTAGCGCCTCATCTATACAAGTAGGCTCAACACAAGAAACAAAAGAGTGATGTTCAATAAAAGAAGCATGTCTATGGGATCGAGTAATAACCCCTTGAGAAGGACTCCCGATGATTTGGTTTTGAGGATGATCTTGAAGTAGTGATGAATTTCTCCTGTTGACCACTTGGGAAGAAGATCCTGGAGCATCAACATTTTCGGCTTGTACCCTTGCTTGTTCATGAGAGACAAATGTATCTTCATTTGCATGCCTCTCATCTTTATCATCATCTTGTGGTACATTTGATGAAGAAGGTCTGTCAATGATTTGCACCTCTTCTTCATCTTCTTTTGGTTTGATAGCTCCAATAGGCATGTTCTTCATTGCTTCCCTAAGTGGCTCATCACCTACATCATCAAGATTTTCAAGTGCTCCTTGGGAGCCATTAGTCTCATCAAATTCCACATCATATGTTTCTTCTACCATACCAGTGGCATGGTTGAATACTCGATATGCTTTGGACTTTAATGAATAACCCAAAAGAAAACCAATATCACAACGTCTTTGAAACTTCCCTAGATGATGGCGTTTCTTGTAGATGTAGCATTTGCACCCAAACACCCGGAAGAAGGAGACGTCTGGCTTTTTCCCATTTAGCAGTTCATAAGGAGTCTTCTCAAGTAGCCGGTGAGGAAATAGCCTGTTTGATGCATAACAAGCAGTGTTGACAGCTTCGGCCCAAAACCTCTCCGGTGTGTTATACTCATCAATCATTATTCTTGCAAGAGTGATCAAGGTCCTGTTTTTCCTTTCAACAACTCCATTTTGTTGAGGTGTGTATGTGGCAGATACTTCATGCTTGATCCCAATTTCATCACAGTACTCATAAATGTTGGTGTTGTCAAATTCTTTGCCATTGTCACTTCTAATCTTCTTAATCTTGCAATCAAATTCATTTTGTGCTTTCTTGGCAAACTTCTTGAATATAGATGCAACTTCAGATTTGTCATGGAGAAAGAACACCCAAGTGTATCTTGAGAAGTCATCAACAATCACTAGACAGTAGAGGTTGCCACCGGCACTGACATAATTTGTAGGTCCAAATAAATCCATATGAAGTAGTTCCAGTGGCCTTGATGTTGACATGAAAGCTTTAGTGGGATGTGTATTAGCAACTTGCTTTCCAGCTTGACATGCACTGCATGGCTTGTCTTTTTCAAACACCACATCCTTTAATCCTCTAACCATATCTTTCTTTAATACCTTCTTGAGTGTGCTCATCCCAACATGTGCAAGCCTCCTATGCCAAAGCCATCCAAGAGAAGCTTTGGTGAAGAGGCAAGTTCTTAAGTCTGCATCTTCTGAAGTGAAATCCACTAAGTAGAGGTTGTTGTATCTAAATCCCTTGAATACCATTGATTCATCATCCATCTTTGTTACAATAACCTCTGTTGGAGTGAATAAGCATTGAAGTCCAAGATCACAGAGTTGACCCACTGATAATAAATTGAAGCTCAAAGGTGCAACTAAGAGAACATTTGATATTGATAAATCATTTGAGATTGCCACCTTGCCAAGTCCTTGCACTTTTCCTTTTGAATTGTCTCCAAATGTGATTTTATCTTGACCATCAACATTTTCATCTAGTGAGGTGAACATCCGTGGGTTGCCTGTCATATGTTGTGTGCATCCACTGTCAATAACCTAATGGCTCCCACCGGTCTTGTAGTTCACCTACATTCACAGACAATTCAAGCTTGAGTTTTGAGGGCCCTATATTGCATAGGACCAGTGACTCTCTCAATTAAGGACTTTGCCACCCAGATTTGTCTAGGTCTACTCTTGTTTGGTGGACCTAGGAATGTAACCTTAACCTTTCCATTTGCAACCTTTCTTAGAACATAGTGAGCATTGAAAGCAAATGGTCTTGAGTGCTTAGGCAAGGGAGTTGGTGGTTTGGCTTTGCAGTTGTGGGCAAAGTGACCTTCATTTCCACACTCAAAGCATTTGATAGGCTTGTGAGTCTGCTTTGGCTTGTATTGAGTGGTAGCTTTCTTTTGCACAAAAGCATTGTATCCAATACCACTCTTGTTATTTTTCATAACAGTGTTCATAAGCAGCTCATTTTGGAGGTATTGACCCTTGTTGAACTTTTGCACACTTGTTGCAAGATGTTCATTTTCACTTTTTAGTTTCTTGACCTCATTTTTAAGCCTTTGATTATCCACTGCCAACTCATTGTTGAAATCATTGTTCTCAATAGCAACCTTTCCTCTAGTAGTTGCATCAGTCAAGTAATTCTTCAATTTTTGGTTGTCTAAAGTCAGGACTTCAACTTTTTCAGTCAATTCAGCATGTAGACTAGTTTGCTCTTCTTGAATCAAATCATCACATGAGGTTGCTACATCAAACTTAACAACAGGGTTAATAGCCTCATGTGTTTTGCAAGATAAAAGTTCATTTTCAACAAGAAGATTGTCATGATCAAATTTAATTTGAGTATAATCTTCATTGATCTTTACTAGTCTATTTTGCATCTCCCTATTAGCTTCATTTAATTTGTCATATTTTTCCTTAGCATCTTTTAGGGAGTTTGTGAGCTCATTTATAGTTGATGACATAGTTTTATTCTCTTCTTTTATTTCATCACTAGCCTTTATAACTATGTCATATTTGGCATTTAAAGATTCATTTTCATTTTTCAACCTATCACATTTAGCTTTTGACTTTCTAATGATTTGAGTATATTCTTTAAGTAAGTCAGCTAACTCATCATATGAAGGTGAAGCAAATTCCTCATCACTATCACTATCACTATCATTAGCAATATTATTTTGTACCTTCCGTTCACCCCTAGCCATGAGGCATAGGTGAGAAGTGGATGATGGCGATGGTGGTGGTGAAGAGAAGTCCCCGGCGATGGCAGCAATTTTTTCATCATTCTCTTCTTCACTTGAAGAAGACCCACTTGATGATTCGATGTCAGTGAGCCAGTCGCCAACAATATATGCCTTTCCATTCTTCTTCTTGTGGAACCTCTTTTGCTTCACATCCTTTCTCTTGAAGAGTTTCTTTTCCTTCTTTTCATCATCACTGTCATCTTCTTTCTTGCCCTTGAACTTGTTCTTCTTGGGCTTGTTGCATTGATGAGCAAGATGACCAAGCTCACCACAGTTGTAGCAGTCCATCTCAGAAATGGGCTTTCTTTTGTTGGAAAAGAACTTCTTCTTCCTTGAATCAAATTTGATGCCTTCTCTATTTAGCTTCTTCAACATCTTGGTGGTCTTCCTTACCATCAAGGCAATGTTTGCATCAAGGTCATCATCACTTGAGGATTCTTCCTCAACTTGTATTTTTGCTTTTCCTTTTCTTTCATGATTTGCTTTGAGAGCCAAATCCTTTCTTTTGGAAGATGATTCTTCTTTGTCGTTGATGTGCATGTACATCTCATGGGCATTGATCTTTCCCAAAATTTGTGTAGGTGTGGTAACTGAAAGATCCATTTGATGTAGCACAGTGACAATGTGTCCATATTTGTCTATTGGGAGGACACTGAGAATCTTCCTCACAACATCCGGTTGTGAGATTTGAGTAAGCCCCAATCCATTAACTTCCTCTACAAGAATATTAAGTCGTGAGTACATAGCATTTGCATTTTCATTAGTAAGCATTTCAAAAGAATTTAACTTTCGCATGGCTATGTGATATCTTTCCTCACGTTCACTTCTAGTTCCTTCGTGTAGAGCACAAATGTCTATCCACAAATCATGAGCATTTTTATGATTTCTTACTCTATTGAACACATCTTTGCAAAGGCCTCTAAAAAGGGTGTTTTTGGCCTTAGCATTCCATTTCTCATAATTGAACTCATCACCTACAAGATTTGTGGGATCTCTAGGTCCGGGGAACCCTTGTGTGGCGGCTTTATAGACACCAATGTCTATAGCCTCTAAGTATGCTTCCATACGAATTTTCCAATAAGGAAAATCGTCACCATCAAAAACGGGAGGAGGTCCATCCCCACCGGACATCGTAACTCTAGCGGTTAAGCTAATCTATGAGCAACAAGGCTCTGATACCAATTGAAAGGATCACGATGCCCAAGAGGGGGTGAATTGGGCTTTTCTAAAAATCAACACTAATTAAAAAACTAAGCAAGAGCTAAACAAGAGCCCAACTTCACCCCAACAACTAGCACTAAGAAAATAATACTAGAAATGCAACAAAGCTAAGATAATACTTCAAATACTTGCTAAACAAATACACAATGTAAAGTGCTTGAATTAAGTGCGGAATGTAAAGCAAGGTTTAGAAGACTCCTCCAATTTTTCCCGAGGTATCGAAGAGTCGGCACTCTCCACTAGTCCTCGTTGGAGCACCCGCGCAAGGGTATTGCTCCCCCTTGGTCCTCGCAAGAACCAAGTGCTCACTACGAGATGATCCTTTGCCACTCCGGCGCGGTGGATCCCTCGAGACCGCTTACAAACTTGAGTCGGGTCACCAACAAGATCTTCACGGTGATCACCGAGCTCCCAACGCCACCAAGCCGTCTAGGTGATGCCGATCACCAAGAGTAACAAGTCGTAGACTTTCGCTTGACCAAGAGAAGCCTAATGCAAGTGGTGTGTGCTCTAGGTGGCTCTCACTAGCGCTAATGAGGAACAAGCGCGGATTATGATTCTCTAATCTCCTCACTAGGCTTTTGGTGCTTGCAATGCTCTAGCAATGTGCTGGAATAAATGTGGAGTGCAAGACATTGAATATGGTGGGTGGAAGGGGTATAAATAGCCCTCACCCACAAACTAGCCGTTACAGGCATCTCACTACGCAATGGCGCACCGGACAGTCCGGTGCGCCACCGGTGCGCCAACGGTGCGCCAACGGTCGTTTCCAACGGCTAGTTCTGACAGTTAGCCGTTGGACTCATGGCGCACCGGACAGTGAACAGTTCGTTGTCCGGTGCACACCGGACAGTCCGGTGTGGTGTCCGGTGTGCCACTAAAATTCAACTCTGAAAGCTACGCTCTCGGGTTTCTGGGAAGGGGAAGCCTCTGCCGCGGACCAGCCTGGCCCCACCTGGCAGAGGGTGCACCGGACAGTCCGGTGCCCCAAGGCCAGAAACACTAACTCTTGTTTTTCAGCTGATTTTCAAATCGGTTTTCGTTCTAACTTGAGTGTGAGTTCTAGAGTGACACCTAGCACTGTGTATGAGTGTGATTGTGCACCAACACTACACTAGAACTCTCTTGGTCAAACTACTCATCGACAACCCCTCTTTATAGTACGGCTAAAAGAGAATAAAAGACCTAACTAAATCGCGAGTGTCCACATCTCCTTGACACTCGGACTCCGTAGACCTTCACCTCTTGTTTCGTCGTTTTAGCCGTCGCTTCGAGTTCTTATCTCCGGGATTGTTTTCACCGTTGTAGTACTTCTACCTGTCATGCGACCTAACTTACCATTTGTCTCTGCAAAACACACGTTAGTCACATATAATGTTACGTTATCATTAATCACTAAAACCAACCAGGGGCCTAGATGCTTTCATCATCCTGAGGACCTTCGGCAGAGAAGGAGACCCCCAACACCAGCCACCGCCCCAAAGCCCCGCGCCGCACCGTTGGGCAAGGCAAGAAGCCGGCAGCCATCCGAGCCCGTGTCGTGCCCTCAGGCGTGGCGAGAATCCATTAGCCCTCTGAGTCTGCCCCCACGCCCTTGGCCGAGGTGGACAATATGTTAGCTGTCTAAGCCCGCCATGCTCCCTCGATTGAGGTGGATAATCCACCGGTCGTACGATACGAGCCCACGCCGTGTCCTCGGCCGAGACGAGAATCCTTGTTGTCTAACTAAAAGGGAAATGTCCTCAACATTTCCTATAATCGATTTTGGTGTTTGACATCCATCACAAACCATATGGACTAACTAGTTTTCCTAGTGGATATTTTTCTCAGGTGCATAAAGTTCACATAAACATACAAAGAAAATGACCTTGGAGGAATTCTACACGATTGGAGCAAAACAGAATTGGTGCAGCCTGCGGCGCACCGGACACTATCCAGTGCCCTGACTGGAGCACTCCGCGAACTGGCCGCTCTCGGGTTTTCTCAGTGCTCATCCATTAAAATTCATGGGACTGTCTGGTGTTCCACCGGACTGTCCGGTGAGACAATGGAGCAACGGTCAACTTCGCCCAATGGTCGACTACGCTGACTTCAGAAGTCAGTCTGCAACGTCAGGATACACCGGACTGTCCGGTGCAGCAAGAGGACAAACGACTTCAATGGTCAACCGCTCTAAACCCCAACGGTCGGCTGACATGGCACTCACCGGACAGTGAACAATGGAGTGTCTGGTACGCCACCGGACTGTCTGGTGTACCCATCGACAACAACGGCCGGAATAGTGGTTGGGGCTATAAATACCCCCAACCACCACCATTCAAGCCATCCAAGCATTCCAACTTCCTCATTCAATACTAGAGCAAAAGAATAGACTACGAAGACACAATCAAAGCATCAAATCCTCTCCAAGCTCCAAAATCAAGTCAAGTGGTTAAAAGTGCTTAGTGACTTGAGAGAGAGTGATTTGTGTTTCTTTTGTTGCTCTTGTTGCTTGGTTGCTTTCTTCTTCTCACTCTAATCTTTCCAAGTGTTTTGTAAAGCTAGCAAGAGACACCTAATTGTGTGGTGATCCTTGCGAGGTCTTAGTGACCCGTGTGATTAAGAAGAAGCACTCGACCGGTCTAGGTGATCGATTGAGAGAGGGAAAGGGTTGAAATAGACCTGGCCTTTGTGGTCTCCTCAGTAGGGAGTAGGTTCTTTGAAACCGAACCTCGGGAAACAAATCATCGTGTCCACTTGTGTTGATCTTCACCATTCGATTTGTTTCTTCCCTCTCCTCTCTCTCGAAAGTTCTCTTGCTCACATTGTTTTGACTTTGCTCCCAAGTTATCTGCATTAATTGAGCAACTCATAGCAAGAGGAACAATCTTCCGCACTCTGAATTCACCATTATTTATTTCTAACCTTAACCCCGGGTGAAGTGTGTGTTCAAAGTTTATAATTTTTTAGTTTCGCCTATTCCCCCCCCCCCTCTCGGCGACTTTCAATTGGTATCAGTGCCTAGTACTTCATTAGAGTTTAACAACTCAAAGTGATGTCGGGAGAACACGCTAAAAGAGAGATGGTGACTGGGGAAAAGCCCGGATCTTCGGGAAAGAAGAACGAAGAAAGGACACCGTCGAAGGAGGTCGGCGACAAGCACAAGGAGCACAAATAGGAATCTATCGGCTTCATCAAGTCACATAGGAAGGGTGACAAGAAGAAAAAGAAGATGAAGAAAGTGGTCTACTGAAGCGTCCCGAATCCTCTGGGACTCAAATGTGATACAATTACTAGTCCCAGGAGGCTAGTAAACACATTTATACATCAGATGATACCAAATCTGCTTAAACGAGACAAACCTACAAAGGTGGCGAACAACTTTAAGAGTTGGTCCACAACTCGGGACATATCATCAGAGTGGGGCTGAAGCAGCCCGATATACGCAGCGAAGCAATTCAGCGGTCCAACAGCCACAGGCAAGGTTGGGAACAGTCGTAACTCTTACCCGATCTCCTTTTTCTGAAAAAACAACAAATAAGCAAGGGTGAGTACAAACGTACTCAGCAGCCCACCTTCACCCGCGGAATGGGGAAATCAGATATAATGCATGGAATATGTAGAGCTCAGGATATTTGCAGAAACAGCAATATTTTATGCAGGGTTGTTTTGAAAAACATTTTGTATTTTGCAAAGTGCATCCTCTCCAAAAGGAGCAGGAAGTTTTTCAGTATTATAACAAAATCCCCTGGACTAAACCATCCAGGTATCTCAGCAGTTTCCCACTGGTTTTCCTTTTCAAAAACAGCTACTGGACTTCCCGTCCACCATAGCTCACGGCTCAACCGCCGAACCTTTTTAAAAACCACTTTTCTCAAAACCATCTCTTTTTTTTGGAAAACAAAACATTAATTGCCATACCATACCAGACTCGTCCATTCCTGTGGACACAGACTATTCGAATAGGTTTTCAAACTCTGCGCAGAGGTGTACACTTTACCCACTAGTCCGGCTCTGCGATCTCATAGCTAGTGAGACCCGAATCCGAATCTCTTTCTTTCCTCGCACGTCCTAACCTTAATGGTTATCCGGAAGGAGTCAGGCCACCACCATGTCCAAACCGGACAAAACTTTCCCCCTCCTTATCCTCCCGGTGCTCCCCAGCCTTCATAACCCTGGGGTTGGACCGTACGAGTTCAGATTGAGTGACTGCCCACACAGTCTCGAGTGGTTGTACTATTAAAGAGTACAGGTAGTGAAGATGACAAACCGGTCCTTATATGAGGGGACAATCCTTCTGCTCACGCCTAAACCAGCTGAGCCAACACCTTAGGCCCTCCCCTAAACCAGGGAGTCCCTGATTATCCCTACTCAAAGGTGATAAGGGTGAAAACCCTTCATCATACACATTTTGAAAAACATTTTCTTTTGAAAACTCACACCTTTCCTCAAATCATTTGTAACAAATATATCAGGGATTGATTGCGGCAAGCGGCTGGGTGGCCATAATAACTTGTCTTAAAATCATATCATGCATAAAATAACAGGCTGAGGGTTGTGGTTGTAAAACATAGGTAATTTATGCATCAAAGGGATCCAGTGAGCTTGCCGTGCTTATCCGGCGAAGGGGGGAGGGGAGCTCGCGGAACTGGCTTCTGGCTCCACCGCCTAGCGTAGACTTGCAGATCTGGCCTCCATGAGACGGCACGAACGCTCCGATAACTATGCAACATGAACAAGCAAACATACAAACTAGCAAGTATACCAACAAATATTTAGTATAGTGGTCAGAATAGCGATATATGGATGGGTAGAGTCTTGAGTAGAATCTGTGTCATGTGGTGTTGTGATATTACTGGTGGTGGAGAGGAGGTGCTTACCAGGAGGGTGGACTGGAGGCGAAGCGACACTATGTGTGTAGCCGGCAGAGCAGAGTAACTGAGTGGGTGGGGTGTTTGCCTTGGCTGAGGGTGTTGAGTGTGTGTGGAGAGGGAGAGGGTAGCTGGGTGTATTTATAGCTGGGTGTATGTGGTGTAGCACAGTGAAGTTCACTGTTGGTGAGAATAGTGACGAATGAATCGTCTGACTTAGTATGAACAGGAGAGTTATAGGCAGAATATGGGACAAGAGTATTTTTGGAGTTTTCTGGAATATGGACCATGCTTAAGGGATGACATGGTTGGGTAGGGAATAGTTTGATAAGAATTTAGAAACGAGATTTATTGGAATCTGAGTTTGGGAGCCTGGTTCGAAGGATTCTCAAAGTTAAGCGTGCTCAACTTGGAGAAACCTAGGATGGGTGACCAGATGGGAAGTTCCCTACTGGAAGAAAAATCACAGTCACCGGAGTTCGTATGACTGGAATATGGGTCTGGCTGGTCTTAGGTGGACTGGACAACATGATGTACGAGTAGTTGAAATTTGGGATGACTAGATGACCGATGAATAGTAACGATGATCAGCAACGATGAATAGTGGCGATGGAAAAGAAATTATAGATATCATCGATGAATAGTAACGATGATGAATAGTAATGATAAATAGTAACGATGATGAATAGTGTATGTGAATAGTAACGATGAATAGTAATGGTGAATAGTAATGGTGAATAGTGATAGTGAATAGTTCGTATGAACGAACGATGAACGATGAATAGGAACTATGAACGAACGGACGAACGATCGAATGATTGGACGAACGAACGATCGGAATTTCGGCAGCATAACGGCAGGAAAAGATTATTTGGACGGACGAACGATCGAATGATCGTACGAACGAACGATCGGAATTTCGGCAGCATAACGACAGGACAAAGATTATCTAGAAGAACGATGAATAGGGACTATGAACGAACGATGAACGATGAATAGGGACTATGAACGAACGATGAACGATCGAATGATCGAACGAACGAACGATCGGAATTTCGGCAGCATAACGGCAGGACAAAGATTATCTGGAAGAACGATGAATAGGGACTATGAACGAACGATGAACGATGAATAGGAACTATGAACGAACGATGAACGATCGAATGATCGATCGAACGAACGATCGGAATTTCGGCAGCATAACGGTAGGAAAAAGATTATTTGGACGAACGAACGGACGAACGATCGAACGATCGAACGAACGGACGAACGAACCAAGAACAGGGGGACGAACGATCGAAGAACGATCGAACGATCCTTGTGCTAGTGTGTGCTTGTGTGGAACATGGAGTGGGTGTGTGTGTGGGGGGGGAGAGAGTTGCCATGAAATGGCTTGGGGTGGGATGAGAGGAGGCCCTTGCCCCTCTATTTATAGCCATGGTGGGGGGATTAGGGGGAGGGATGAGAGGATTAGTGGGAGGATGAGAGGATTAGTGGGAGATTAGCATGTATTTGTCTTGTATAAGTGAGATTTGCTTGTAGAGCTCACCGTATGACACTGGAGGCATACGTATACGTATGAGCATGAGGAAAGTTATGAAGAAAATATTTATAGGGACTTGAAAAATGATTCTGAAGGTATTTCTCAGGAGGAAAATATCTGGAGATATATCGGTGGAATATTTGGGCAGTATTTCTGGAAAGAACTTGAAGAGGATCACTAGGGAAATATCTGGGCAGTATTTCTGTAAACAATTTGAGGGGGATCACTGAGGAAATATTTGTAGGGTATTTTGAGGAGGATTTTAGAGAGAATATAGACCACTATACTTTATTTGTTGATATCAACTCGCAAACAAACATTTTGAAATGAAATTTGAAATTCATTTTGAATTTAGGGCGAGTTTGAGAAAATTTCAGAATTTGAATTTTTGGGATGCTACAAATCTACCCCACTTAAAAGGAATCTCGTCCTCGAGATTCGGCTTAGAAGGGTTATGGGTATAGCTTTACTTCAGCTACATATCTTCACTTTGCAACTCTTCGAGGAGATGGAACTTCAACAACATCTGGCCTTGAGGAGCATCCGGTTGCTGATTGCAAACGCTGATTCTAGCTACACAAAGATCATCTTCAGGCTTCTAGCTTTCGCTTGGCAGCTAGCTTATTGAAGAAGCATCGATGCCAACACGCAAACCTTCCTCTTGCGAACTTCCACATGGATTCCTTCCTTGATTGGTCTTCTGGTGCTTCATCAACGGAACTTGGGTGACCACTTCTCATACAGAAACTTATAAGCTTTGGTGATCTGGTCCTCCACAAGCTTGCTACATGCCTTCTTATTTTTCTCCATGACAGGAACCTTATTGGAACACTACCCCACTTAAAATGAATGAGGGTAGATCTCTTGAATCTTGGGGATTTGAACTCCTTGAAGTACCTCATAACAAAGGTGTTACGGGGCCTTCTTCTCCTGTTGCTGCTTGAGAAGGCTGCGGAGAAATGACTGACACAGGGTTGATTCTGGGACAACCTTCTTCTCATCTTCTCTTCACTATCTTCTTTTCTCTTCTCACTTTTCACTGCCTCTTTCTTTCTCTTTGCTCTTCCCACTCAAGGATTCTATCAAAGAGTATTACCATCATACAGAGGAGGAAACCGAAGATGTTGAACCATATACAACAGTCTTCAACCCAAGAATCACCAAGCATTGTGATCTTAGGGGCGAGGGAGTGGAAAAATGGAGTTGCTTGCGATTTGGCAGAGGGGATTTATCTGGAGTGTGCTTTTGCTTTGAGCGAGATGGGAGTTGAGGGAGATGGTGGGGGGGTTTTATAGGCGAGCGGGGGTGTTCGGTTGCGGAGCAGTGGTGATGGAGTAGGTGCTACGCGGCAGCGGGTGCGATAAGGGGAGGGGGCCTGGTGTTGCCGGCGATGATGGTGGCGGTGGGTGCGCTACAAAGGTGGCGTGGGCGGCGGTAGTGCGCTGCAAAGGGGGGCGTGGGGCGGTGGTAGTGCGCATGGAGGCGGGCACGCGTGGGGGGGGGCACGGGTGAGTGGTGGGGTCGATGACCCTGATGTTTGTGGTCTCTGGTTCCAAGAATCTTTGCCTCTGTGTATGGTAATAACTCCTTCTGTCCTCTTTTCCTGTTTACTTTGACTTAGGGGCAGTGCTTTGATTCTCACGGTCGGTCCTTTTGACTGAGCGGCTGGACTGGCTTCTTCTGTAGCTTGTTCCAGGCTTCAAGGGTAAGCTTCCCGGTATCTTCTTGGGTAAGGCACTTTTCTCTTGAGATGGGTTAAGATGAGAATGGAAGCATAAGGTGGGGATTAGATCTAATTTGTGATCTATGTTTTTTAGAGAAAACCTTTCTTAAAAAAACACACAAGCTCAGCAATGATAAGCACAAACAAATCGAATGTTTTGAATAAGGGAAGAATAGAGTTTTTCCAAAGCACGGACTACTCAGATTCGGGGGCTAAGCATAACTACTATTGCTTGGCTCCTGAATTGAGAACTATGCTAAATGCAACTTATGAGCACTAACGTTAAAGCATCACATATGCACTCAAAAGGGAGGAAAACATCAAGCGAAATTCATTTTGAAATGCCCTAGGGGGCAACACAAATAGAGTTTTTCAAAGCACGGGACTACACGATTAACTCTCATACATGCAGGGCTCTAGCCAAAGTGAAGAAAAACTTCACTACCCAATGCATGCAGAGGACTGGGCATACTAACTTCAGACTAGACAACTTCTCTTCTGGCAGGGCTGGCACACAACTTCAATCTGAGACATCTCCTGGATGGGTCAAGAGGGAGCTGACGTTGATGACTTCTTCTGGCGGCGACTGAGATGGCAGGACAGGGTCGAACTCTTCTTCAAGCGGGACTGGCTCTTGTAGCTCCTCTGAGGGCGGCGGTGCTGGCGGGGTGCTTGCAGCTTCTTCCTTGACCTCAAGGGATGGTGCTGGAATCTTCTTCATGGTGAGGGGCTCAAACAACTCTGGCGGGGGATCTTGGGAGGATTCAGGGTGCTCTTGCTTATCCATAGCCTGAGGGGAGACTAGAATTCCTTCCAAGACTATGGCTCCTTCCGGGAGTTCCCAAGCCTTCTTTTCTCCTCTGATAGAGACCGAGTGACCTTCAAGAATCTGGGGGTCTTCAGCTCTCCTGGGTTGAACTGGGTTGGATGGAGCAGGCTCTTGGATCCGCAGGGCTCTACGTTGGTTATGGGTTACCAAGTAGGCCCCCATCAACTTCTGGATGTGCTCATCCTTGGCTTGCTTCAGGGCTTCAACAGCAATGACTTCACGACTTTCCAAGGCAGCTACACGGGCTTGAGCTGTGGTGAGATCCACATGGAGCTTACGGTTGAGCTTCTCTGCATCTTCTGCTCGAGCAATCATCTGACGGTGGTGCCGAGCCAAGAAATCATATTGTGCATCCAGGGTGAGCAGGTATGCAGTGAGGTACACGACTGTGGGGTCATCCTCAAGCAGCTGCTGCCCTTCCAATGCACGCATCCTGGCCATCCAAGCGGGACGGTTTCTCTGAAAGGGCGGAAAGAATCTGAGCGGAGTGTCAGCCACTTCTTCTTCATAGATCTGACACAGGGCCCTCAATGCCTTGCGAGCGACGACTTGGCAGGTGTCTTTGAATCTGTGACCAGCAGCAGTGACACTCCATTCCACATGGTGTGGACTGGATCCAATGTATGCAGTCACGACACACTTCTCTGTGCCATGCTCGACGAACTCACGACCATCATACTCTGGCTGGCTCCTGATTCCGAGGCGGACTGTGCATGCTCTCAGCAACTTCGGGAAACCATCTTCATTCTGGCAGAAGCTGGTTTGGCACTGAACCTCCATCTGACTTCTGAGAGAAGGAAAGGGGGAAAACATTTTTGAAATGAAGGGATGCGAGCAAGAATTTTTTTAAGAAAATAGTTTGGACTCAAAAACTTTTGATCAGGCTAAGGGTTACGTCCTGCGGCCAACCTAACAGCTCTGATACCACCTGAAGCGTCCCGAATCCTCTGGGACTCAAATGTGATACAATTACTAGTCCCAGGAGGCTAGTAAACACATTTATACATCAGATGATACCAAATCTGCTTAAACGAGACAAACCTACAAAGGTGGCGAACAACTTTAAGAGTTGGTCCACAACTCGGGACATATCATCAGAGTGGGGCTGAAGCAGCCCGATATACGCAGCGAAGCAATTCAGCGGTCCAACAGCCACAGGCAAGGTTGTGAACAGTCGTAACTCTTACCCGATCTCCTTTTTCTGAAAAAACAACAAATAAGCAAGGGTGAGTACAAACGTACTCAGCAGCCCACCTTCACCCGCGGAATGGGGAAATCAGATATAATGCATGGAATATGTAGAGCTCAGGATATTTGCAGAAACAGCAATATTTTATGCAGGGTTGTTTTGAAAAACATTTTGTATTTTGCAAAGTGCATCCTCTCCAAAAGGAGCAGGAAGTTTTTCAGTATTATAACAAAATCCCCTGGACTAAACCATCCAGGTATCTCAGCAGTTTCCCACTGGTTTTCCTTTTCAAAAACAGCTACTGGACTTCCCGTCCACCATAGCTCACGGCTCAACCGCCGAACCTTTTTAAAAACCACTTTTCTCAAAACCATCTCTTTTTTTTGGAAAACAAAACATTAATTGCCATACCATACCATACTCGTCCATTCCTGTGGACACAGACTATTCGAATAGGTTTTCAAACTCTGCGCAGAGGTGTACACTTTACCCACTAGTCCGGCTCTGCGATCTCATAGCTAGTGAGACCCGAATCCGAATCTCTTTCTTTCCTCGCACGTCCTAACCTTAATGGTTATCCGGAAGGAGTCAGGCCACCACCATGTCCAAACCGGACAAAACTTTCCCCCTCCTTATCCTCCCGGTGCTCCCCAGCCTTCATAACCCTGGGGTTGGACCGTACGAGTTCAGATTGAGTGACTGCCCACACAGTCTCGAGTGGTTGTACTATTAAAGAGTACAGGTAGTGAAGATGACAAATCGGTCCTTATATGAGGGGACAATCCTTCTGCTCACGCCTAAACCAGCTGAGCCAACACCTTAGGCCCTCCCCTAAACCAGGGAGTCCCTGATTATCCCTACTCAAAGGTGATAAGGGTGAAAACCCTTCATCATACACATTTTGAAAAACATTTTCTTTTGAAAACTCACACCTTTCCTCAAATCATTTGTAACAAATATATCAGGGATTGATTGCGGCAAGCGGCTGGGTGGCCATAATAACTTGTCTTAAAATCATATCATGCATAAAATAACAGGCTGAGGGTTGTGGTTGTAAAACATAGGTAATTTATGCATCAAAGGGATCCAGTGAGCTTGCCGTGCTTATCCGGCGAAGGGGGGAGGGGAGCTCGCGGAACTGGCTTCTGGCTCCACCGCCTAGCGTAGACTTGCAGATCTGGCCTCCATGAGACGGCACGAACGCTCCGATAACTATGCAACATGAACAAGCAAACATACAAACCAGCAAGTATACCAACAAATATTTAGTATAGTGGTCAGAATAGCGATATATGGATGGGTAGAGTCTTGAGTAGAATCTGTGTCATGTGGTGTTGTGATATTACTGGTGGTGGAGCGGAGGTGCTTACCAGGAGGGTGGACTGGAGGCGAAGCGACACTATGTGTGTAGCCGGCAGAGCAGAGTAACTGAGTGGGTGGGGTGTTTGCCTTGGCTGAGGGTGTTGAGTGTGTGTGGAGAGGGAGAGGGTAGCTGGGTGTATTTATAGCTGGGTGTATGTGGTGTAGCACAGTGAAGTTCACTGTTGGTGAGAATAGTGACGAATGAATCGTCTGACTTAGTATGAACAGGAGAGTTATAGGCAGAATATGGGACAAGAGTATTTTTGGAGTTTTCTGGAATATGGACCATGCTTAAGGGATGACATGGTTGGGTAGGGAATAGTTTGATAAGAATTTAGAAACGAGATTTATTGGAATCTGAGTTTGGGAGCCTGGTTCGAAGGATTCTCAAAGTTAAGCGTGCTCAACTTGGAGAAACCTAGGATGGGTGACCAGATGGGAAGTTCCCTACTGGAAGAAAAATCACAGTCACCGGAGTTCGTATGACTGGAATATGGGTCTGGCTGGTCTTAGGTGGACTGGACAACATGATGTACGAGTAGTTGAAATTTGGGATGACTAGATGACCGATGAATAGTAACGATGATCAGCAACGATGAATAGTGGCGATGGAAAAGAAATTATAGATATCATCGATGAATAGTAACGATGATGAATAGTAATGATAAATAGTAACGATGATGAATAGTGTATGTGAATAGTAACGATGAATAGTAATGGTGAATAGTAATGGTGAATAGTGATAGTGAATAGTTCGTATGAACGAACGATGAACGATGAATAGGAACTATGAACGAACGGACGAACGATCGAATGATCGGACGAACGAACGATCGGAATTTCGGCAGCATAACGGCAGGAAAAGATTATTTGGACGGACGAACGATCGAATGATCGTACGAACGAACGATCGGAATTTCGGCAGCATAACGACAGGACAAAGATTATCTAGAAGAACGATGAATAGGGACTATGAACGAACGATGAACGATGAATAGGGACTATGAACGAACGATGAACGATCGAATGATCGAACGAACGAACGATCGGAATTTCGGCAGCATAACGGCAGGACAAAGATTATCTGGAAGAACGATGAATAGGGACTATGAACGAACGATGAACGATGAATAGGAACTATGAACGAACGATGAACGATCGAATGATCGAACGAACGAACGATCGGAATTTCGGCAGCATAACGGTAGGAAAAAGATTATTTGGACGAACGAACGGACGAACGATCGAACGATCGAACGAACGGACGAACGAACCAAGAACAGGGGGACGAACGATCGAAGAACGATCGAACGATCCTTGTGCTAGTGTGTGCTTGTGTGGAACATGGAGTGGGTGTGTGTGTGGGGGGGGAGAGAGTTGCCATGAAATGGCTTGGGGTGGGATGAGAGGAGGCCCTTGCCCCTCTATTTATAGCCATGGTGGGGGGATTAGGGGGAGGGATGAGAGGATTAGTGGGAGGATGAGAGGATTAGTGGGAGATTAGCATGTATTTGTCTTGTATAAGTGAGATTTGCTTGTAGAGCTCACCGTATGACACTGGAGGCATACGTATACGTATGAGCATGAGGAAAGTTATGAAGAAAATATTTATAGGGACTTGAAAAATGATTCTGAAGGTATTTCTCAGGAGGAAAATATCTGGAGATATATCGGTGGAATATTTGGGCAGTATTTCTGGAAAGAACTTGAAGAGGATCACTAGGGAAATATCTGGGCAGTATTTCTGTAAACAATTTGAGGGGGATCACTGAGGAAATATTTGTAGGGTATTTTGAGGAGGATTTTAGAGAGAATATAGACCACTATACTTTATTTGTTGATATCAACTCGCAAACAAACATTTTGAAATGAAATTTGAAATTCATTTTGAATTTAGGGCGAGTTTGAGAAAATTTCAGAATTTGAATTTTTGGGATGCTACATCTACTACGAGACCGATTCTTCCTCTCTTCGCTATCCTCGCATTTCTAAATGCGCTCCTTTACTTTCAGTACCCCTTGGCAAACCACCATATTTTGATGGTTAAGATTATTGTATGTGGAGTGATAAAATTAGGCACCACCTAACCTCACTCTACGAAAGTATATGGGATATTGTGGAATTTGGAGCACAGGTATCACAGGTAAGCGATGAGGACTACGACTCCGATGAGGCCGCCCAAATAAGATAATTCAATTCCCAAGCCAACTCTATACTCCTCGCCTCCTTGTGTCGAGAGGAGAACAACTAGGTGCAAGGATTGAAGAGTGCCAAAAAAATTTGGGACGTCCCCAAAATGGCGCATGAAGGGAACAAGGTGACCAAAATCACCAAGCGTGAAACGATCGAGGGAGAACTCGGTTGATTTGTTCTCAACAAAGGAGAGGAGCCACAAGCAATGTACAACCGGTTGAAGACGATGGTCAACCAAGTCCGCAACCTCGGGAGCACTAAGTGGGATGACCATGAAATGGTCAAGGTTATTCTAAGATCTCTTGTTTTTCGTAATCCCACTCAAGTGCAACTAATTTGTGGAGATCCTAGATATAAACAGATGTCTCCCGAGGAGGTAATTGGCAAGTTTGTGAGCTTTGAACATATGATCAAAGACTCTAAACATATTGTCAACTTGGAGTAAGGCGCTACCTCCACACCCGAGGTGCAACCCGTTGCGTTCAAAACAACAGAAGAAAAGAAGGAAGAGTCTACACCAACAAGTAGACTTCCAATCGACGCCTCCAAGCTCGACAACGAGGAGATGGCTCTTATCATCAAGAGCTTCTGGTAAATCCTGAAGCAAAGGAAGGGGAAGGACTACAAACCCCGTTCCAAGAGGGTTTGCTACAGGTGTGATAAGTCCGGTCATTTTATCGCTAAATGTCCATATACAAGTTATAGTGACAGGGACGACGACAAGAAAGGGAAGAAGAAGATGGAAAAGAAAATATACTACAATAAGAAGAAAGGTGGCGAGGCGCACATGGCGCGGGAATGAGACTCCGACGAGAGCTCCACCGACGAGGACGCTGCCAACATCTCCGTCAACAAAGGTCTTCTCTTCCCCAACGTCGGCCACAAATACCTCATGGCTAAGGATATCAAAAGGAAGAAGGTACATTCTAGAGATACCCCCAAATACACTACTTCCGATGATGAGGGTAGCTCTAGTGATGATAATGATGATTTGACTTCTCTTTTTTCAAACCTTACCAAAGATCAAAGAAGAAAAGTAATGAATTGATAGAAACATTAACGAGAAGGATGATATCTTGGAATGTCAAGAGGACGTGCTCGTTAAGGAAAATAAAAATTTTGTTAAGCTAAAAGATGATTATGCTCTTGAAGTGGAAAAATGTGAAAAAATTTCTAAAGAGCTTAATATTTGCAATGATTCAATTTATTGTCTTAGAACTAAAAATGTTAGTTTAATTGCTAAGATTGAAGAATTCAATGCCTGCAAACCCTCTACATCTTCTTTTGAGCATGTCACTATTTGCACTAGATGTAGAGATATCAATATTGATGCTATGAATGATCACCTTGCTATGATTAAAGAACAAAATGATCACATGGCCAAATTAAATGCTAAAATTGTCAAGCATGAACTAGAGAATGAAAATTTTAAATTTGCTCGTAGTATGCTTTATAATGGGAGACGCACTGGCATTAAGGATGGCATTGGTTTCCAACAAGGAAGCCAAAGCAACGTCAAACTTAATGCCCCTAAGAACAAGCTTTCTAACTTTGTTAAGGGCAAGGCACCCATGGTTCAGGATAGGGAATGTTACATTTTATATCCTGAGAACTATCCTGAGCACAAAATTAGAAGAATTCATGCTAGGAAATCTCATTCTGTTTCTCATCATGCTTTTATGTATAATAATGAGGCTTCTAGCTCTAGGCATACAACTCATATCAAAATGCCTAAGAAAAGGATTATTAATGCATCAAATGAACATAGTATTTCATTTAAGACTTTTGATGCATCATTTGTGCTCACTAACAAATCAGGCAATGTAGTTGCCAAATATGTTGGGGGCAAACACAAGAGTCCTAAGACTTGTGTTTGGGTACCCAAGGTGCTTGTTTCTAATGTGAAAGGACCCAAGACCGCTTCGGTACCTAAGAAAAAGGCCTAAATTTGTTTTGTAGGTTTATGCATCCGACAGGACAAGTTGGATAATCGATAGTGGGTGCACAAACCACATGACTGGGGAGAAAAGAATGTTCTCATATGAGAAAAATGATGATCTCCAAAGAGAAATCACATTCGGGGATGGAAATCAAGGTTTGGTCAAAGGTTTGGGTAAAATTGCTATATCTCCTGATCATTCCATTTCTAATGTTTTTCTTGTAGATTCTTTAGATTACAACTTGCTTTCTATTTCTCAATTATGTAAAATGGGCTACAACTGTCTATTTGCTGATGTTGGTGTTACCGTCTTTAGAAGAAGTGATGATTCAATAGCTTTTAGGGAGCGTTAGATGGTCAGCTATATTTAGTTGATTTCAATGATAACAATGCTGAACTAGACACTTGCTTAATTGCTAAGACCAATATGGGTTGGCTCTTGCATCGCAGACTTTCTCATGTTGGGATGAAGAATCTTCACAAGCTTCTAAAGGGGGAGCACATTTTAGGACTAACAAATGTTCATTTTGAGAAAGATAGGATTTGTAGCTTATGTCAAGCAGGGAAGCAGGTTGGAGTTCATCATCCACATAAGAACATCATGACGATCGAAAGGCTGCTTGAGCTACTCCACATGGATCTATTCAGACCGATCGCTTACATAAGCATCGGCGGGAGTAAATATTGTCTTGTTATTGTGGAAGATTATTCTCGCTTCACTTGGTTGTTCTTTTTGCAGGAAAAATCTCAAACCCAAGAGACCTTAAAGAGATTCTTAAGACGGGCTCAAAATGTGTTTGGATTGAGAATCAAAAGGATTAGAAGCGATAATGGAACGGAGTTCAAGAACTCTCAAATTGAAGGATTTCTTGAGGAGGAGGGCATCAAGCTTGAGTTCTCTTCTCCCTACACACCTCAACAAAACAGTGTTGTGGAGAGAAAGAATAGAACTCTATTGGACATGGTGAGGACCATGCTTGATGAGTACAAGACATCGGATCAGTTTTTGGCGGAGGCGATTAACATCGTCTGCTACTCCATCAACCGTCTCTACCTTCACCGAATCCTCAAGAAAACATCATATGAACTCCTCACTGGTAAAAAGCCCAATGTTTCTTATTTTAGAGTTTTTGGGAGCAACTGCTTTATTCTTATTAAAAGAGGTAGAAATTCTAAATTTGCTCCTAAAGCAATAGAAGGTTTTTTACTTGGTTATGACTCAAACACAAGGGCATATAAAGTCTTCAAAGTCCACTGGATTAGTTTAAGTTTCTTGTGACGATGAGATTAATGGCTCTCAAGTAGAGCAAGTTGATCTTGATGAATTAGATGATGAAGAGGCTCCATGTGTTGCACTAAGGAACATGTCCATTGGTAACATGTGCCTAAAAGAATCCAAAGAGCCTTCACAAGCACAAGATCAACCATCATCTCCACCAACTCAAGATGAGGAAATGGTTCAAGAAGAAGAGGATGAAGATCAAGACGATGAGCCACCTCAAGAGGAGGACATTAATCAAGGGGGAGATGAATATGATCAAGATAAGAAAGATGGTCAAGAAATTCAGGATCAAAGACCACCGCACCCAAGAGTCCACCAAGCAATTCAAAGAGATCACTCTGTTAACTCCATTCTTAGTGACATCCACAAGGGGGTAACCACTCTATCTCGAGTTGTTAATTTTCATGAACATTACTCTTTTGTGTCTTCTATTGAGCCATACAGGATAGAGGATGCACTAAGAGATCCGGACTGGGTGGTGGCAATGCAAGAGGAGCTCAACAACTTCACGAGGAATGAGGTATGGCATTTAGTTCCACGTCCTAACCAAAATGTTGTAGGTACCAAATGGGTATTCCGCAACAAACAAGATGAGCATGGTGTGGTGACTAGGAACAAAGCCTGGCTTGTTGCCAAGGGATATTCATAAGTCGAAGGTTTGGAATTTGGTGAAACCTATGCACCCGTAGCTAGGCTTGAGTCAATTCGTATATTACTTGCCTATGCTACTTACCATGGCTTTAAGCTATATCAAATGGACGTGAAAAGTGCATTCCTCAATGGCCCTATCAAGGAAGAGGTGTATGTTGAGCAACCTCCCGGCTTCGAAGATAGTGAGTATCCTTCACATGTGTATAAGCTCTCAAAGGCGCTTTAAGGGCTCAAACAAGCCCCAAGAGCATGGTATGAATGCCTAGAGACTTTCTTCTCACTAATGGATTTAAAGTCAGAAAAGCTGACCCTACTCTCTTCACTAAAACAATTTCTAAAGACTTTTTTATATGCCAAATTTATGTTGATGATATTATCTTTGGGTCTACTAACAAGTCATCTTGTGAAGAGTTTAGTAGGATTATGATACAGAAATTCGAGATGTCTATGATGGGGGAGTTGAAGTATTTTCTTGGATTTCAAATCAAGCAACTCCAAGAGGGCACCTTCATCTGCCAAACTAAGTACATTCAAGATATTCTCAAGAAGTTTAGAATGAAGAATGTCAAACCCATCAAGACTTCCATGGGAACAAATGGGCATCTCGACCTTGACACAGGAGGTAAATCTGTAGATCAAAAGGTATACTGGTCGATGATAGGATCTTTACTCTATTTATGTGCTTCACGATCGGATATTATGTTTTCCATATGCATGTATGCAAGGTTCCAGGTAAATCCTAAGGAAGTTCACCTTAGGGCCGTGAAAAGAATCATGAGATATTTAGTTTATACTCTTAAGTTTGGGCTTTGGTACCCCAAGGGATCTACCTTTGATCTAATTGGGTATTCTGTTGCCGATTTTGTCAGATGTAAAATTGATAGGAAGAGCACATCAGGGACTTGTCAGTTTTTAGAGAGATCTTTGGTGTCTTGGGCTTCAAAGAAACAAAATTCAGTAGCTCTATCCACCGCCGAAGCCGAGTATATTGTTGCAGGACATTGTTATGCACAATTACTCTAGATGAGGCAAACCCTTAGGGACTATGGCTACAAGTTGAGCAAAGTCCCTCTCCTATATGATAATGAGAGTGCAATCCGCATGGCGGATAATCCCGTTGAACGCAGTCGCACTAAGCATATAGACATCTGGTATGACTTTTTGGGAGATCGCCAACAAAAGGTGATATCAAAATTGCTTATGTTAGCACCCACAACCAATTAGCCAATATCTTCACCAAGCCCCTAGATGAAAAGACTTTTAGCAAGCTTCAGAATGAACTTAATATCCTCGATTCTTGCAACTTTGATTGAAATCTTGCACACATTGCTCATTTATATACCTTTGATCATGTCTCTTTCATTTGGTACAAATGCATATTTCTTATTCTTCTTGTACCAAGGCTAAGACTAATGTGTTTCCAAGTGTATTGCTATCCTTAGTCTTAGATTGAAAAGAAAATTGAGTAATCGGCAAAGGCAAGGCTTCCACTACAACTCTGTCGGTATCATTTATCCTTTACCCTACTCGTGTATTTACATTCATATCTTGTACAAGGCCTCTAGTTCTCTTCGTTTTTGGCGCTTAATGCCAAAAGGGGAGAGAGTAATAGGCCCAAAACAAAAGGACCACACCACCACCCTGTTTCTATTTTTTTCAATTTCAAATCATTTGCAAAAACCATCTTGACAGCTAAGGGGAGAATTTATTCAGGGGGGCTTTTATTTAGCCAAAAGAAGAGCATTTGAAAAAGGAGGAGAATTTTCAAAAACTTCAAAATGTTTTTATGAATCATATTCTTATACCATTGGCTAATTGCAAAAGAATTTGAAAATACTTTTCCAAAAGATTTGCAAAAACAAGCTAAGTGGTGCAAATTAGGTCCGAAATGTTAAACATATCAAAACAATCATATATGCTTAAAACTGCTTTCATTTCATAGTAACTTATGCACAATTGCCAAAATGCAAACAAGCTACATTTTTACACTTTGTATTTGTTTTGGTTTGTGTTGGCATCAATCACCAAAAAGGGGGAGATTGAAAGAGAAATGACCTCAACGTTTCCTATAATCGATTTTGGTGTTTGATATGCATCACAAATCATATGGACTAACTAGTTTGCATAGTGGATATTTTCTCAGGTGCATAAAGTTCATATAAACATACAAAGAAAATGACCTTGGAGAATTCTTCACGATTGGAGCAAAACATAATTGGTGCGCGACCTTGGAGAATTCTTCACGATTGGAGCAAAACAGAATTGGTGCAGCATGCGGCGCACCGGACACTGTCTGGTGTTCTAATTAGAGCACTCCACGAACTGGTCGCTCTCGGGTTTTCTTAGTGAGTCCACTAAAATTTATCGGACTGTCCGGTGTTCCAGTCACCGGACTGTCCAGTGGACGGATGGGCATAATGGTTCTCCTTTTTTGCGAACTTGCAAGATTGTCGAGGTTCTCCTAAACCTTGGTTTGTACAATTGTACTCTTAACATAGCACAAACAAATTTATAACTGGACGCGATGTGAGCCTACAGTTTGCAGCTACGGGCTTTCAACCTGGCACATCAGGTCTCTAGGTTTCTTTTACATTTGCTTCCACTACTGCAGTATAACCGTAATGTAACACAGTGCAGGCAGAAGCTGCGGGCGTGAGGAAATCGATACAAATACAAGGCTACGAAACCTCAGATTAGACATTTGTTTTGGCCACAGTACGAGAGATAAACCAAGTATAGATCCTAGTAATGGAACAGCATCGGTATTCACCTTAGAAAACAGCAACATAGAAGGCTTGACATCCATTCATCACCATCAACGATCTAACGTTGCTAAGTTCAAATTTGCTAACGACTATTTGGACCCCGCGGCGCAAATGTAAACTGCTGGCCTCCCTGCTCAGAGAAGCGCATCATCTTGGGCTCCATACCCGGAGGAAACTGCTGGGTGCCATACATTGGGAACTGTGGCATTGGTTGTCCAGGACCCTGTGAAAACGGCAGGCCTCCAAAACCTTGAGCTTGCATCATCTGAAGACCCGGAGGTAGCTGCTGCCCACTGAGGGCAGGGTAAGGCATTGTCTGTGGCCCAGGTGCGTTTGGAAGTGGATGGCTTCCGTTGCTGAGATACTGCATGAATTGGGCTGAACCTGGAGGTAGCTGATAATTTACATGACCTGACATATGTTGACTTCCTTGGCCTGAAGGCTGCACCATTTGAGCTTGAGCTGAGCCCTGAGCAAACTGCAGGGCACCATAGCCTGGGAACCGTGCAACAACACCAAGTGGGCCTTGTAGGATGGCCTGATTAGGGTAATGCGGAGGCCCTCCAGAGGAAACAACAGGTGCTTGCAGGAGTGGCTCACTGGAAGGATTAGAAGGTAGAGCAACTGATGGATCCCCTGGTGGCATTACTGAATTGGTGGCTGCAGAAGGAACACTACCCTGTGCTGGTGGAATAGCAGCACCAACGCTTGGTATTGGCTGAGGACCAAGAATGGAAGGTTGATCACTGCTTGGAGTGGCATTCCCCTTGGTATAATCTCTACCTCGCTCATTGTTAACCTGAAAAGAGATCATGCAATCAATAAATAAGCTTTTCAAATCATCAACAGATTCAACATTATCTCATTTACTCTTTGCAGTTTGTAAGGCAAGGTTGGCTCATACAGATTGGATTGATTAGAGGAGGTGCAGTGTACACACATATATAGGCAAGGATTCATAGACTTGGTTTGGAGAAATAGTACTAATCAAGGATATCCTGCCAGCCTATCTCTCTCTCTCTCTCTCTTTGTAGAATACGCAGGAGAGCGCTTTGTATCATTGCATTAAGGAGATCTGCATATCCTGCCTATCTCTAATCATACTACCAAACATACAATAGGCGCCAGGCCTACATCCGTTGGCCCAAAAGGGGCCAACTGAGTGAGTGTAAACTCTATCCAACACAATTCACTCAAAATGTTTTATATTCATATTTATTTTGTAGCACGACAAAGCACCATGGACTACAGGAAAATTGATCATATGGAGGAACTGCTAGAAATTACCTTAACATTAAGCTCAGTATGGCGTGAAAATGTGAGGTGCAGTTTGCAGTAGCCACCTTCATAGATGCTGTGCCCTTCTAGTGCTTCTTTTGCTGCATACGCAGTTTGAATGTCTACCAAAAGAAGTACACAGAACTTGAGAGACATGACATGCATGGGCAGCTAAATTGTGTCCTAACAAGTTGGTTTTTACCTGGATACTGGATCAATGCTTGAAAGCCATTCTTCTCAAAAATAGCAATCTTCTGTACAAATCCAAAAGCTGAAAAGACCTGACGATTACAGGATATCAAAAAGTTGGTGAAAACTGCATGTATTAGCTACCATAATTGTTTACTTTGACAGATTACCTCATGAAGCACATCTATTGTAACAACATATTGCATGTTCTCAATAGAAGCAAGCAGTATATTGCTCTCTGCTTCCTGTTTTTTTCCATCCTGGTCATAACAGTGTGGACACAATAACTATATTAGCAAATTTAGCATAAGCACAAAATCAAAGCATATATGCTCAAAAGTAAGAAGTGCTACCGGTCCAGAGCCATCTTTAGCAGAGTCCAGAAAAGGAAGGTAAGGATTAGTGAAGTCCCTAAAGAAAACAGCAAAGGATAATCAAGAGTCATATGATTCCTTGAATATTACAAACCACCCAGATTTATAAAGTAATGATCTGACAGACAAAAATACTTTTCCATGCAAAATGAAACAATTCAATGGGTAAAACTCGCAGAATCCATCCATCAAACAGGATGTAGAATAAAAAATCTCGCTTGACAACTGAGTAAACCTTACCTACTCCTGTGGCTCTGATACTTGACGTTGAGAACACTGTGTGCTGAATAGGTTATTCTCAAAGTGCAGGCCACATCCAGTTCTGGTAGCAAATAGCTGCAACACAAGACAAATAATTATACATTTGTCTTGCGAAAGAGTACAGAAGAAAATTAATAATCAAAAGCAATACCTAGGAATGCATCTACCATCCAGTGCAGCTTTTGCAGATGTTGCAGTTTCAGCATCAGAAAACTGAATCAAAGCCTACAGGCAAGATTAAAAAAACATAACCTTAGATAAAAGTATTTGAGCCTGGTCAAAGAAAAATATAGAGAAATCATGATAGTGCTATCTATGGATGACAGATGAGACATGTGACAGAATGAATAAAGTAAAACCATCACCTGATAACCAGATGCTTTCTCAAAGGTAGCGATCTTATGAACAAATCCGAAAGCAGAAAATACCTGTGCACACATACGTCAACTGTTAATACCACATGTGAAACATTATAGTAAAACCAAATGCATGCACCAATATATCTGGAAAGTGAAATGATCTTAAATTGAAAGTGGCAGCCAAAGGTTGTCTGATCTCTACGCCAAACAAAATTAATATTTATACAAACATACAGAAAAGCTTACAACTACAATAAAGTTTTTGTCGGCAATAACCAATAACAATGAATCAAGGGTACTAGCAGACTAGCACACAACTGTACATGTTCAAAACCTTTCAACCTGCTAGTACAGATAATGCAGATGAATTTATCATCACTCCTGGGTAAAATTGTGACATCAAGCTGTTATTAAAGTATTAGAATCAAATCAATCAATGCATTTCTAGGCTTTGTAAGGATTGTCTAGAGAAAGAGATCAGAAACGAGCACAGCTAACAAGCATTCATTCATGCGCCAGTAACAAAGTGATCAAATCTACAATATTCACAGTGGAAAGTGAGTGAAACTCATTAAACTGTTCAGACAGATGTTTCTTTATGAACTGATAATCCACATGTTCCAATTTTGAAGCTCGCCTTAACAGCGTATTAAAGGTGCGTCAACCAAATGACACTATGGAGGATAAACACAAGATAGTTCTTGTAATTAACACATAAAAGATTGCAAAAGAATTATAATCTAATCATCATGTAGAAGATTGTAAAGTAATTCTTTTAATCAACATACAGATGCAAATAACTCGAGTTGGTAGCTTGCAGATCTGTAATAAGGAGCTAAAATCCTGCTTGAAAGATGGTATTAAACCGTTACACAAATCAGTGCAACCAAATGACAAATTTGTGCCAATCAAGTTCATTATATTTACCTTATGGGCCATTTGGATCTATTCATTTTGAAGGAATTGAAATTTACTTAATAGAGTAGTCTATTTGGCTTGGAATTTGATATTCCGCCACTTTCCACAGTTCAGATATAAGACTATCTCAAATTCATGGGGGTGGAGGATAGAAAATGATTTTGTGTATCAGTGGAATATGTTTCTACTCTGCAACTTATAAGACACTCTTCTACTCACTCCTCTGTAGTAAAAATGCAGCACATAAATATCTCCCACATATTGCTAATAAAGTAATAATAGTATACAAATATATTTTGCATAAAACTATACTAGCTTAATTGATATTTGCCTAAATTACTATTATTAGAATGGAATTCAATTCCGAGGATCCAAACGGGGCGTTAGTGAAAACAAGAATATTTATTTACTATTATTGATGCATTACATTTTATGTTCCTTTTCTCTTTCTTTTCCCTTACTAAATCCAGAGAAGAGCACTTGATAATAATCATACAAATATGCCAGCTACCAATGTAACCAATCAGAAACGACCTCCATTGAGAAAAATGCATCCACCAACCTTAGGCACTAACTAGATACAACTTATAATAACAACTAAAACGGACATCGACGAAGGTAGATGTGACCAACCCTAAGAGGGTACTTGGATGAAAGGGTATGGGAGGGGAAAGGTAGGGAGAAGAGGTGCAGGGGAGGGAGGGTAGGGGAGGAGTAGGGCAGCGATGAGTAAGGGAGAGGAAACAAACACAGACATGTGTTCCAGATGCTTCCTGCCATGATACTCCGTGACAACGGCTTGCTAATCCATTCAGATCATGCAAAACAATGTGCTAGAAGTTACTAAGACAGTCCTGGCACATCAAAGTATTCCTGCAGATAAAATCAGTTGGCCTAAATAACATAAATCTCGATGCAACTGTTAACATCCTTACCACGTGTAGAACATCAATGCTGACAGAATCTGGTGCAACACCCTCCATTCCCACAAGCAAAACGTTGCCTGAACCTTCCCCAGTTGCCTTGTTGTTGACAATCTCCTGTCTATTTGAGTACTGAAGGTACACATTTTTCCCTCTTACCTGTGCTGGCTCTGTTGACGATGCGTAATATGATATCATGGCAATAGCTTGATTTTGGTCGCCCTGCAAAACAATAAAAGGAATTAAAAAGAACATGCAGTCACATATCACAGCTGTTTCACCAGACGATAAATCATCCCCCCCCCCTCCAAGACAAATTTCCACAGATATTTCAGTGGTCTCACTTCTCTTTACCAAAAAGGAAGTCCATGATAATATAATCATGGGGTTTTTTCTTGTGCCAAGACTTCATAATGGGGTTAAGATTGTTCTTTTTCACCACATATCATAGAACCTAGGCGACAAGAAACAGAGGGGGGGGGTACAACCATTACTAATTGCAGTCAAATCGAATTGGTCAGTTCCAAATTCCAATGACAAACCTCCTATGCAACTGGCACATCCAACTGGCTGATTTAAGTAACAGCAACATGAGCCAGAGAACATAGCTTCTCCCCCAAAACTAACTGGATAACTAATGTACTGTATATTACAACCACTTTGCCACAATTCAGTACTAATGATCCGGAAGTCCGATCTACATAGTCTGATACTCTGGTTCTGACATCTCCGTGTCCACCAGACAGACAAGTGGCTGGCCAATACGAGTCAGGCTCGCTAACATAAGCAGGAGGGAAAGCTGGTAGTACTCACGAATTCGATGAATGCCTGATTGCGGTTGGCGCCGACGCCGCACTTGGTGTTGACGACCTTGCCGAAGGGGGTCCCCAGCTCGACCAGCTCCTCTGGAGTGCAGTCCCACGGCAGATTCCGCAGGTGGAGCACCTTCGACGGCGGCTGCGTGTACCGGAACTGCGGCTGCCCACCGGAAGCCATCCCTCCCGAATCTTATCCTCCAAACCTACCGCGTCATCAGTGGTAAGTAAACCGCATCAAGGAAGTCTTTTGCAATAAAAATAGAAAACTCTCGTAACCATGGATCCAAGGGGTCCTCACCTTGCGGGTGGCGACCGACGGCGGCGAAACGAGTGGCCGGAGCGGACGAAGATGGGTTGGATTCGGGAACGTATCGCGGAATCGGTGCGGTCAATCAGTCCAATTTTCTAATGGATAGACGCCTAGGGTTCCGTATCGACCTCTGAAATCTGAATAGGCCCGTTGATAGGTTATAATAATGGGCTTCGAGCCTTCGGCCATGCAGTAGAGTCCCGGAATCCTACAGCCCAAAATCCCAAACCACCACCGAGAAGCCAGAAGGCCAGCCCAGTTTGGACAACTCTTTTCCTCGTGTTCGGAGAAATTTGGAATTATGTCATTATAATAAGTGGTTTAGCGACTTTATTATTAATTGAATAGGCTTCGGCTTAATAGCATTAAGAAGTGGTTTAGCGACTTTATTATTAATTGAATAGGCTTCGCCTTAATAGCATTACAGAGTATAGGTCTAATTTTATAATGGTATTCAGACAAATCCTATTCAATTAATAGAAAAGTGGCGAAACTCACTTCTCATAATGATATAGGCCCTATTTAGGAGAGCATTTCAAGAATTTCAAGTCTATTTCAGCTTCTTCTATCCAAATAGGTACAGCTTTATGAGCTCTAACTTCAAAAAAACTGAAACTATAGACCAGTTTCATGAAATTTTTCAAGTTCCTCAAAGGGTGCTTAAAAACATTGTTTTCATACCTCCTCGTGAAGTTGCACAAAAATTGCTCATCATGTCATTGGTTACATGATCTAACGATTCAATTCTCTTTCTTCACCCGCTAATCATCATAGGTAATTAAAAAAATTCACACAAATTAATCGTATCAAGGAAATCCCAGTATTTAGGGTCAAATATATCAAGCTGAAAATAATCGCTATCATGCCCCATAGGTGAATTTTTCAAGTTAACATTAATAGCAGCGACATTCATATTAACAAAGGATAATAATGAGTCGATGCACATTTTTAAAAAAAAAACACCTTGATCTCAGATCCCTGCTGGCTAGATTGGTCTCGTGCAGACCTGCACCTAAAGTTCGTGTACGTGTTGTTGTTGTCCTAAGAGTCGACCCTCCTAATCCCCATAGTTGAGCAGCGATGGCGTTGTGGGGACGAGAAATTACGGCAGGATCTGCAAGCCAACGAAAATTCACGAGCGACTCGTGATTAGATCAAGGACTACTCGTGGAAACAGAAAGGATGCACGTTAGACGTACGAGATTCCCTCAAGAGATCAATTGTTTACTGTAGTAAGCCTTAAATAATATAATTATAAATGCTACACTGTCAATATTTATGACCTGCCTGTAACCCTAAGATAAGATAGTGTTTGGTTGAGGAGTTAAGTAGAACGGAGTCGTTCCATCCCTGATTATAGGAACGGAGCCGCTCTGTTCTGTGTTTGGTAATCTGGAACGGAGCGGCTCTGTTTTTTGTTTGGTTGCAGAGTGAACGGAATGGAGCGTGACTGTGAGAGCGGGATGGGAACGGAGCGGCTCCGTCCGGTTGATTTTTTAGAGCGGATTGGTTCCGGATCTGAGGAGAATATTCTCTAATTGGAGTCATTCCGTTCTAGTTACTTTGTAACCAAACAACAACAAAACTGGAACAGAATAGCTCCGTTCTACTTGACTCTTCAACCAAACACTACCAATTGGAGTTAATGGAGATGTGAGACATGAAGAAACACAGTGCCGTGGCGCGACTCAACTCCGTTCCACGACCCTTGCGACGTATAAAGTTTTCTTTAGTCCGTCACACACCAATGACCAATGTATATGGCGTGACGGTAGCGATAGGAGGTGCCATGATGTTTGTGACATGCATTTTTAAAACACTAGTAAAAATTGTTCGTCCAAGACCAAAAGACAGCGACGATCACATGCCAGCCCACGGAAAGGGATCCTATCAGGACTCCGTCAAGCACGACGTCGCTTGCAACCGCAAGCTCATCGACGCCAGGTTCTTCAATAGGGATATGTGGCTCATCAACCCGGCCGTGGTGGACGCCAACTAGACACACGACATCGAGGGCCACCACACCCACATGCTCTCCACTGTCGCACGACGGATTCATGCCCCGCGCCAGCCTCTTCGGCTACACCACCGGCACCGCCAAGGGCGGTGCACCGCGGGCGCGCGTCGCTGCCTACATGGTCTGTTGGTCAGCATAGTGTGTCGTCGTCCTCGCGGGCTTCGAGTCCGCCAACCACGGCGGCGCCTACGTCATCTATGTCTCCTTCGGCCAGGACGTGCCCCTCGCTGATGACGCCAAGTCCCTTTTCCACAAGCTCGTCACGCTTGGTCACCTCCACACTGCTATCCACAGTGTCTCTATCGTATGCTCCACCGACAACTCCGGATCCTACGATGACACCGTCTTTGACGCTGCGCCATGGGTCACCACCATCGCCGCCACCACCATCGACAGGGACTTCCCTAATATCCTCACCCTCGGCAACGACGTGCGCCTTAGGAGGATAAGCCTCGAGTCTACCACACTGCACTCTAGTGCGTTCTACCCGATGGTCGACACTGCCAGGGCCAGCCCTTGGGGGTGCAGCCGGTGCCACCGCACCGGGCCCCACAAAGCTAGTGGGCCCCCACCCATCAAAAGTATTCTACGGACTCTTAACCCTGCAGCCTATAGAGATTAGCGATCAGCCGCCTGATCGCCTCCGCCTGCCTATTATATTCCACGCGACCACGCATCCGCCTGACGCCTGTTCGCCTGCCTGGCGTCCCGCTCGGCGCCTCGGCCGCTCTCGTGTCCTACCCCTAGGCTCCTCCGCTCCTGCAGTCCTGCGGCCTCCTGGTGGCTGACGAAGTCGAAGTGGCGATCAGCCCTCCCGCTCCCGCGACGGCGCGACATCTTGTCTCTTGAGTTATATGATGTTGAGGTATATGATCTTATTTCTGAATTGAAGATTTTGAAATTTACTCTACATATTGTCTGCTATGAAAATATTCGAGCATGTCAGAGATTTAGATTGCTATCCTAATGTCTCAATCGCTTATCGAGTATTATTTACTATGCCTGTGACGGTTGCATGTTGAGAGAAGCTTTTCAAAATTGAAATTATTGAAGAACTATTTGAGATCAACAATGACTCAAGATAGATTAAATGGTTTGGTAATTTTGTGCATTGAGAAGAAGTTGTTGGATGAGATTGATCTTAATGGTATAATCGACAACTTTGTATCACAAAATGTTAGAAGAAATTTTTAGCATGATATCATGTGATATGTGACAAGTAAGTGTTATGGCTCCAATTTATATTTGTCATCTTATAAATTTTAAGGCATGCATGGCATAGAAGTTTTTTTCCATTGAATGTTAAATAATTTATGTTTTTATATGTATATATATAGATTGTATATTAGGAGCCCTGGGCTTCCAATAACTAAAGGAAGCCCGGACCAGACAGTGCAATCCGGTCGAGCCGGACCACATCCGGACGTCTATAAAACAGGACCCGGAGTGCTAGGGTTCAGTTTTTCACGCCCCATCTCGATTCATTAGCGACGGCGGTTGCCCGATAGCGCGCGCGGCGGTGGACCCCGGCCAGTGGCTGCGGTGGCCGTGGCTCCCCGACCTCGACATGCGGTGGCGGCGGTTCCCAGGCTAGCGGTGGCGGCCCCCGATCCAGAGGGCGAGCGACGGCGGATCCCAGGCCGGTGGCCGCAACTCCATTACCTCGACGTGCGGTGGCGGAGGTTCCTCGATCCGCAGCGAGGCCCTTGTGCAGGCAAGCGGCGGCGTCCCCGAAGCCTCGAGGAGGCGACACTTCCAAGGCCGGCGAGCAAGCGACGCCCGTCGACGTGCGAGTAGCGACGACGACGCATGAGGCGCGATGTTCGAGCGAGCGACGTCACATAAGGGGCGGCGAGATGCGCGCAGCGATGATCGCGCGTGACATTCTCCGATCCGGCGCATTTTTCTTTTCGTTTATTGTGTTTTATGCCTACCACATGTATTATTTACGCTAAAAACTGTATGATTTTATGCTTTAACACAGAGTTCGTATATCAGTTTACTGCATGCACATTGGAAAGACAATTCCTTGATTTATGTTGTTCTTAATTTGCGCGCATGCATGGAAACTCCCACGATTTTGCCATAATTTTTGGATCTGTATAAAAATAGAAACCGCATGCATGCGACTGCCATGTTTTTCGGATCTGCCATAAAAATAGGATCGTAATAACAACCTACTAAAGCTATCAACCTCTAATTGACTCGGTATTTACGCTTATAATTGAGGGATTTTATGCTCAAAACTTAAGGTTTTTACGCTCCACCCGGAGATGCGTCCACCAGTGAACAACATGCCAGATTTTTTACGCAGTGTAATGAATTGCATAAATACCTACACCATGTAATATAATTTGTTTCAGTATACATCATAAATTAGTTCTAATGCGTTTAGTTGCATGGCTGTTGGAGGGATTCTATATTTATGAAGGAAATAAAACATTAAATGTGATTTTTTGTTTCTATGCATGCAATTCATTTCCTTTCATTGCATATTCTTTCCATCATAAATTCGTGTGCATGCAGCCTGTAGCAGATTTTTACGCAGTATACCGAATTGCATAATTATCTACACAGTGTAGCATATTTAGTATCAGTATATAGCATAAAATGGTCATTACGAGTTTTAGTTGCATGTCTGTTGCAGCGATCCTAAATTTATGGAGGAAATAAAGCATTTAAAATATAAACCACCACACATATCTTTCCTAAATTTACGCGCATGCAAGGGAACGTGTTTGACTCATGCATGCATTTTGCCATAATTTTAGAATATGTATAACCGCATGCATGCGGCTGCTATGTTTTTCGGATCTGCCATAAAAATAGGATCGTAATAACAACCTACTAGAGCTATCAATCTCTCACATTGGCTCGGTATATACGCTTATAATTGAGGGATTTTATGCTCAAAACTTAAGGTTATTACGCTCCAACCCGGAGGTGCGTCCACCAGTTAACAACATGCCAGATTTTTTACGCAGTGTAACGAATTGCATAAATACCTACACCATGTAGTATAATTTGTATCAGTATATATCATAAACTAGATTTAATGTGTTTTTAACTGCATGACTGTTGGAGGGATCTTATATTTATGAAGGAAATAAAACATTAAATACGATTTTTTGTTTCTATGCGTGTAATTCATTTCCTTTCATTGCACATTATTTTTATCATAAATTCGTGTGCATGCAGCTGGTAACAGATTTTTACGCAGTATATCAAATTGCATAATTATTAACACAGTGTAGTATATTTAGTCTCAGTATATATCATAAAATGGTCCTTACGCGTCTAGCTGCATGGCTGTTGCAGCGATCCTAAATTTATGGAGAAAATAAAGGATTTAAAAACAGAAACTGCCGCACATATCGTTCCTAAATTTATGCGCATGCATTGGATCGTGTTTGACTCATACATGCATTCCTTTTTTTGCGCTAATAGACGTGGGGCAGGTGGCGCACCCGACAGCCTGTTTGGGCGCGCTGGTTGAACCAGTTTGCAGGGGTGGTCGGCCTAGGCTTCCTTTAACTATTGGAAGCCTAGGGCTCCCGTTATACTTGCCCTATATATATATATATATATATATATATATATATATATATATATATATATATATATATATATATATATATATATATATATATATATATATATATATATATATATATATATATATAGTGGATGAGGCCTCCATATTGGATTTCGCCCCAGGCCCCAAAAAAGTCAGGAACGGCCCTGGACACTGCGAGCACCGCGTGCCACCTCCAACTTGTATGACGCTGCTAGCTGCGGGCTCGGCACCCTTGACCCTGTGATGGGATCGCGGGTGCAAGTGTGACTGATGAGGGATGGATGATTTAAATAAGCTAGACTGTTGAATTTGAGTAAGAGAAAAAGAAGATTTAGACTGATCTCATCCCTTGGTTTCAAAGATGGAATGACTATAGGTACTTTTGTTGGAGTGAGTGTTGCGAAATTTAAAGTGGTACTTTATATAGAGTTATAGATATAAATAGATTGGTTTTTTGGGCTGAAATAAAATAATGATTCCAGAAAGTCAATGAATAACCCTAAACTTCCCACTTTCGAGCGCCTCTTCTAACACACCTTATATTTCAAACTTCACTATATAAACACTATTGTCTACCATGCAAAACACATGGTCATATAACGATCCGGTGGTCACAGCCTCAGAAAGAACGAACCTTGACGGTATAGGTTAATGGCCTGGATGTCCAGGGCGCTAGCCATTGTGAGCGCCATGCTCCTCAAATTACTTGTGGACAACTTTCGCTGGTAGTTGACTAGTTAAGAATTTGTTTCTGATGCTGAATCTTTCTTTTCCATACACACTGGGGAGAAATCTAAAGACCGCTGGTAACAGCTCACATCCTCCATGAGAAGCTGCGTTACTGAAGTTTTCTGCCGGTACACAAGTGAAGTTGCAAGAGGCAAAATTCATCTTTTCTTAAGGCATACTATACTGTTACACATCTTCTAAAACATGATTGATATTTTCTGACGTTCTGTAAATTTTCTTACTGTGCTTTTGCAAAATTAGCATCATGTCATAACAAGATGTGCACAGGCTGAAAAACCGGTAACATCGTAGGCCCAGTTTAACATTATTTATCAGCACATGCTTGCATATATCATCTATATAAATCTAAGGCCTCGGTTTCATCTTTCCTGGTATTTTTTGGACCAGAACATCTCTACCTCTTCTGCTGTCCTTCCTGGGATTCTTCCTGCTATAATCTCCCACCTACATAATGCCATGGTATGAACAGCACAATCAGGGGAATGGAAGACATTATTTTGTCTGATTTAGTAACACATATATATATAGTGTACTGTGTACCTGTTCCCCACAAGCCTGTGCATTCTGGAAACAAGATCTTCCTCTGCTTCCGTGAAGTCAACAAGATGCTGTGCGGTGCTATTAGCTTCTGCAATAATTGTGAAAGGATATAGTTGATCACGAGAGTAAGAAAAAAAAAACATTAACAAACCATATAGAAATATATTATGGTTTGCCAATCCTATGTTCGCCAAGAGAATTTGCAATTTTCCTAGGAATAATTTCCCCCTATTTCGAAGGGGCTAAATCCTCTGCACTTCATTAGGCTGGTCAGATGGTAAATCACATGGCGTCCTGTTTGTCCCCACAGTTTTTGTCAGTTATAGTGTATCCTAAATGGTCACTGTTTACCATCTGTTTTAGTTTTCATGTATTCACTCTGTCCCAAAAAGAATGCAACTATGAGTTACATGCCGGTTAAATTGGTTCATGTTTGATCACGTTTTTAGTGAATAGTATTTAGATTTATGGCTCCAAATAAATTTATTATGAAAACACATCTTATAATAATCTAATCGTATTTATTTGTTATCATAGATATTGGTACTTTTTTATCTATAATTAATCAAATTTACGATACTATGACATAACACTGTGCTAGAATTGTATTCTTTTTGGGACGGAGAGAAAATAAAGCACGGAGGATTAGAATATGTTGGTGTGAGATCTCTTGAAATAACAAAGTCATATGAGCTATTATCTTGAACACAATGGTACTAACTAAAAAGCTACAAGTTCAGACTTCAGAAGAGGCAGCGAGCAAAGGTAAAGCAAAACAAAGCAAAGCAAGAAAATGGTGAACCTTTTGCTTCAGGGCGATCATTGTCTCTGAATTTCTTGTCCTGGCTACCACTGCTGCTATCCATTAGAGGGGTTAGGCTGTAGCCTGGAATGTTAAGGCTAGATGTTTCTTCCACCCTTGTAATCGCCTACTGGCCTATTGAGTCCCTGGACAAGATAGAGCTATGAGCCAAGCTCAGGCTTTTAAAGAGAGAGAATTGGTGGTTGCCTTTCAGACCTAGCTGTGCCGATTACGACTAGTGCCAATATCCCAAGGCTCTTTTTTTTTTTTGAATTGGCCAAGAAGATTGTGCCATCCATTGTCCTTTTTCTAGAGTTGGTACCATGTAATGTCTTTGATGATGTGTGAAGAACCTGGCTCAGAAGGCGAAAAGACAGCTAACTCAATTGAGCTTCACTGTCTACTTAACAGTAGTAGCGCAGTGGATAGAGACCCTGTTTATAGTCTTCCATACTCGATTTCTCTTGTGCCGTAGTTTCTGTTTTTTTTTCTCATATGTTAAGGAAAGAAGTATAAATTATTAAATGTTTTGCATTTTTTTCACTTTAAAGGCGTATAATTGTTACATGGAAATCAAAATATATTCGCGCCAGACAGGTCCCGTAGATTTCACTCACCTTCCACTTGAAGATTGAAACACTTCGGTAAATTCTCTTATTTGCCTGCAGCTAGGGTGATAACGAGCTCTAAATTTTAGAGCTATGAAATTTAAGTATAAGATCAGATTATAAAACGAATTGTAAAAAAACATCCCTACCTGCAGCAGGTTTATCGTTGGGTACTTCCACAAATAGGGTTCGCCAGAATCAGTATTACAATGGCCTCACTTATGGGCTGGGCACCACTCAGTTTTAGTGTAAAACGCTGTCACAGCTAACTAGCGAAGCTTGATCCTGCCACAATTTCCGTCTGCCATCTCCCTACCTCCAAATCTGAAAAACCTAGCGCTAATATTAAATCTAATATACCATGAAAATAAACATTGATTGTGGATAGCTGATCTGTGGGCAGCCGAAGGTCGTCCTGTGTTAATCTGCTTTTAATGGTACAAGCATATCAGTGATATCTGAAAGGACCTGCGGAAGATTTTGAGGAACATGACCACGTGTACATCACGTGGTTGATCTCGACCTCCGTCCACTAGCTTAGACTCAACGTCTGTGTAGCTTCCCCAATTACAAGGTTACAAGCAAATGTACCTTCGTTTTCTGGACTTTTCAATGCGGTCCCACGGCCGTTAATGGCCCAGTTTTGATAGCGCCCAACCAGCCACACAGGAGACAGCAATAGTTGGGCGGATAAGCGAAAGAAGTACTTGATAATTCTGCAGCAAGAGCAGCAACTTCTAGTGCTGGGAACAAAAAAAAAATGTTTTCTGAAACACGTAGACCCTAGACATGTGATCCACTGCAGTCAAGAACAGCCTGCTCATGCCAAACTCCATCCAAATTAGCCTGCCATAGCTTAACCATGCCATCTCCTCCGGTTGATGCGAGTGTCATACCGCCCATGTCCCATTCCAGTTGCCACACCTAGTCAGATTCAGAATGTAAGATGCAAGTATAAACAATCACACACACACAAAAAGATGCGGTCTAGTGTTCAAATAAAAAAGACTAAGGCCTTGTTCGTTTATGGGTTTTGACCCACGTGGAGTAACCCGGTTGAGGAAGAATTCACGCTCACAGAAACATATGTTCATGACTTCGTGTAAGCACTGTGTAGACTTCATCCTAGTCAAACCCAACCTTTCCCTGCCACCCCGGCCCACCAGGATACAAACCACGAGTCCAACGGCATGTGAGAAATCCCTGTCTCACAAGCGAGCAGCACATGCAAGGACGCAAAGATCCGGTTACGTAGTGGCAGCATATTAAACCTCCAAGAGAATTGAGTGGCAACAGACAGTGGCCAGATCCACTCAAACCCAGTGTAATTAAATCATTGCAACCGAACATGCCCTAAGGTGAATCCACTGTAAGTACTGGAGCCCAGTCTTAATTAGAAACTTGATTGAAGCATGCTATACTCCTTCCTTATTACTCCCTCCGTCCCAAAATATTGTTTTTTCTAGCTCACTTTTTTCCCGTCCACATTCATTCAAATGATAATGAATAATAGACATACATGTAAAGTACATTCATATGTTACTTAATGAATGTATGATTAGTCTAAAACGAATTATATTTTGGGACGAAGGGAGTTCTAAACATTTTAGTTCTAGAACTTCTAGGGTCTGGAAGTATCAACACCATATTCTCCAGGAAGCCCACAATGTTGCATCAAATACCTAGTGTCGAGATAAAGGACAGGTTTCAGCTGTACCTCGCCATCGTGGCCATTAAGTAAAGCAACGTTCTGCGTCGAAGGTCCGCCATCAGCATCAGCGTTCAAACCTATATGCCAGATTGCAATTCCTTTGCAGGTTGCAACTGCGATAATCTCATATGGTCTAGAATAGAGCACACCAAAGGAAATAGAAGCATATCAGTATTGTAAAAGGGGAAAAAGATTAACTGCTACATTGAAACAGACATTTAAGAAACAGTTGGCTCCCATGTTCTAGAATGATCACTTAAACTCAGTATTAGTTGACCGTCATGAGAGCATCTCCAGCGGTTTCCCAATACCTCACCTCTAGTACCTAGTGAAAGAGTCAATGATGGTGTGGATTGATTGAGGGAGACTACATATATAAAGGGGTGAGGAGATCTTGAGGTCTATAGAAACAGAACAGATCAAGATCTCATATCTTGCAAATCAAATGAATCTAATCTACCCATAAATGGGTCGGACGGCGCTAGGCCTCCAGGCTCAGGCCCAATACACACATTGAGACTGGACCGAAACTCCATAAATTGACGAAGGCAATCCCTTAGTGAAGATGTCGACAAACTGAGATGTCGTCAGGAGATGAAGAACATGGACGTTACCAAGAACAACACGCTCCCTGACAAAGCGGTGGCCAATCTGTACATGATTGGTGTGTTGATGATTGGATGAGGTTCAGAGGCATGTAGATGGTGTTGATATTGTCACAGTACACCAGAGTAGTCTTGAACAAAGTGTTGAACTCAGATAACAATTGGTGAATCTAGGTAGCTTCAGTGACTGCACTGGCAACAACGTGGTCCTCAACCTCGACACCGGAGGGAGACACAGTGTTCTGATGCCTAGAGGACCTAAAAACCAAGTTGTCGCCAAGGAAAACAGCGTAGCCCAATGTGGAATAACGTGTATCGAGACAACCAACCCAATCAACATAAGAGTATACCACAAGGTCATACTGAGGAGAAGGCGGCGAAGAGACCCATGTGAAGAGTGCCATGAACATAGCATAATGTGTGCTCGAGGGCAGCGAGGTGAGGCTCCCGTGGGCCATGCATGTAAAGACACGCCTATTGAACTGCATAGGAGATATTCGGTCTAGTGAAAGTGATGTACTGAAGAGCTCCTGCAAGGCTGCAAAAATCCATGGGAATGGAGATGCGCACTCCAGTGGCAGAGAGCTTCAGATTCATAACAGGGGTGGAGCAGGTCTTGCAATCGACCATTCCAACTCGATCAAGAATCTAAATCATGTACTATTGCTGTGAGAGAAAAAGACCAGACCTAGTGTGTTGGACATGCATACCAAGAAAGTCAAGGAGCGTGCTGAGGTCCTGCATAGAGAACTCATGTTGAAGAGCAGTGATGATATGGCGAAGCAAATGCTGAGATGAAGGTGTGAGCACTATGCCATCAACATAGAGCAGGTATACCATGTCTTCGTCCTTGTGGTAGAAGAACAGGGAGGTGTCTGATTTGGCTCAACAAAACCAAGCTATAGCAGATAGAAATTAGAAAGCAAACCTGTTGTACCAAGCCCTAGGAGCCCACTTGAGACCATAAAGGCAGTAAGGCACTGATTCAGCTGACATATGCAATCAGGATGAGAGTGGTCCTCAAAACCTGAAGGCTGAGCACAATATATTGTTTCTGACAAGGTGCCATGGAGTAAGGCGTTGTTCACATTAAGCTGATGAATAGGCCAACTGCACGAGAGAGCTAAAGAGAGTATTGCACGAACAGTGGTAGGCTTCACAACAGGACTGAAGGTCTCGGCGAAGTCAATAACAGAGCGTTGAGTGAAACCAAGAAAACACAACGGGACTTGTAGCGCTCAAAAGTACCATTTGCCTTGCTTGAGGCTATCCGCACTCATTCTACTCTAAATTTCTACTCTAAAAGGAATATTCTATCCTAGTCATCAACATTTTAAAATACAGTAGCCAAACTCCCGCATCCACAACTACTCTATATCTCAACCCTATATAAACTATCATATTTTTTATCAATATATATCAAAAATACCCACCGTGGGCCCCACCACACATGTCCTTTGCTTTGGCCCCAGCACCCATCGTGGGCTGCGCTGCTGTCGCAACAGTGGATAGAGTCTGTGCCGTTCGAACTCTGGAAGTAGCGTTCGAACTCTGGAAGTAGCGTTTACAGTAGCTCAACCAGTTCACCACTGCGGCCGGTTATTCAACTCTATATTTATAGCGTGCCGTTCCCAGTAAGCCACTGCGGGCAGCCTGAATGCCCACTTGCCAATGACAACATTAGACCGAGGTGGCTGAGGAATGAGATCCCATGTGTAGTTACTAGTTAGCAAGTAGAGCAGAGTACTCTGCCTCCATGGGTCCGCAAGGGCAAACACAATAGCTCCTTGAAATATGAGACAGGGGAGCAGTCGTGAACAGTGCCAGCTGTTGGAAGCTCTGCTTGCTACGCGTGGTCATCACGTGCTGATTGGCCACAGGCAGTACTGGAGCAGCACCGGTTGGAAGGCGCACCGGGGCCGGGGCACGGGCAGTTGCTGGAGTAGAGAGCAGTTGTCGGCCATAGATGATTCTCCAAAAACGCCCAGGAGCTAGAGACGTTGGCGAGGAGCCGTTCCGCAGGGCGGGCAACGGAGATGACAAGCCAGAGCCACCCGGCGCAGGAGCAGGGGCTGCTCCCGGTGGAGGAGGCCCACGACATAAGAGTAGCAACCAGTGAACTGTCCGACACAATGGGCCTGCTGAGGGAGGGTGCAGCAGCCGGCCCAGTTGGCGCGGCTTGTGCGATAGAAGGCGCAGCGTCGGCCCAGCTTGGCCATAGAGGTGAACAGAGTGGGGCTAAGGTCGGTGCTGAATCAGCCGAGCCTTGCAGCGCTGCTGCCGCTGGGCCACAGGGTGTGACCGCACCGGAGTGCCTGGTGCACGTGGCAGCACAGTGGTGGTGCCAAAAGAACCTGCAGGGGCAACACATAATGGCGGGAACCGATACAGGGTTGGAACAATCATCCAAAAAAATCAAACGCAGCCCTGGTGGGGCGAGTGGGATCCTCAAAGGGGAAAGAGGACTCCTCAAAGACCACATGGCACAACATGATGATTCGGTTTGTCTGACGATCAAGGCAAAGGTAACCCTTGCGGTGGGGAGAATAGCCAAGAAAAACACACAGGGTAGAGCGAGGGGCTAGTTTGTGAGGGGGTTGTGGCGGAAAGGTTAGGGCAACACTTGCAACCAAATACTCGAATATGCTCATAGGAGGGGTGGGACCCAAGAAGGGCGAAGTGAGTGGAAAAGTTGAGTAAGGTTTATGAGACACGTGGCGGAATCGAGAGATGCAACCCAAAAGGGGGGATGCTAGCTTGGAAAAGAAGCGAGTGAGCGACATTACTAGTGGTGCGAATAATCTGTTCAGCTTTACCATTCTGGACAGAGGTGTAGGGGCAAGACATGTGGAGATGAATACCATGTGACAGGAAGAACAGGCGCTGAAGTTATCGAACTCGCAGCCATTATCGTACTGAACTACCTGAATGGCGACATCAAACTGTGTGTGAACATAAGAAAAGAAGTTGTGAAAGGGCCTCTAGCGTAATGGTTAAGGCTTCCGAGTAGTACCTCCAGGTCCCGGGTTCGATCCCCCTCGGGGGCGAATTTATGGCTTGGTTTAAAAAAAATCCCCTCGCTGTGCCCCGCCCACTCCCGGGCTGCACGCCACCCTCTGGCTAAGCCATTGCAGAGTGGGCGGTGATGGCGTGCTAGTGATGGGGGGCCAAGGTTCGGGGATTTTCTCGGTTGGGACCATGTTTCGGTCTCTTCTTAATATAATACAGGGAGAGCAGTCTTTCCCTCCCCGGACGAGTTTTTTTATAAGAAAAGATGTTAGAAAGGGTGGTAAGTGTCAGAATTGGCTCATATTCGCACTGAACTACCTGAAGGGCGGCCATTATCGTTTGGATTTTCTCCAACAGAATTGGCTCATAATCAAACAGGGCCTAGACCTTTCTCCTGCTATCTTCTACAAGCTGAATAGCAGGGAGCACAGGATGATGTTTGGCAAAAATATTCAATTGACAAACATAAGGAAGAACCTAACTTCAAAGTGTGCAAAGCAGGTTTGGAAAGAAAATGGTTGGCTAAGAACATGTACACATGTTTGGCAAACAATGGAAGGGACATAGAAACAGGAGTTGAGAGTTAGTGGGGGGAACTAGCCTGATTTTGTCTGATTTCTTTGTTTTGCATATATGATAGTAACTAGAGAGGGTTTTCAAAAGAGAGCATTTTCAACTGTTTGATTGGTTCAGGAGTGAGAAATAGCAACTGAAGTCATGATGAACAGTTGCAATGTCTCCACCTTCCACTTAAGAACAACTCCAACCTAATTAACTCCCTTAGCTTTAGAACAGTGGGAACTGAGCCAGTGAGCCCTCGAGTTCCATTCCCAGCCACTGATTCCAATGTCCACTGACCAATCAAGACAATTCCCCAATCCTAAACTCCTATCTCCCATTCCCTTATAACAATTTCCTACGATCGAACACACTTGTAAGGTCCTGATCTTTATGCGATATGTTACAAAACAATCATGCAGTAAAAAAAATGAAAATCATGGGTACATAAAACAATCACCCAGCCACAAAATCCATATTAAGAAATGAGCTGCTGAGAATAGCAAGCTAGCAACCAAATGATGCTGATAAAGGCACATAATGCTTGATCACAGGAATACCTGCCAATGTTAGGAGCCCATGCTACAGCACACACTTTATCTCCTGTATCCTCAGGTGAACCTAGCTCAACAAGTGGAAGCCAGCGCTGATGAGCTTCTTCAAACTCCCAAATCTGTTCATCTTCAGTGTATTAAAATCTTGCTGAAGCCACAAAGCAATTCATCAACTAACGAAAGAAATTGACTAATACAACAACACAGTAACCACAAAGTCAGAGCCACATCATGAAAGGTAATGGGACATCCAAATTAATCCCCACCAGTTACAGTTCTTTCTTACTTTCTCTAAATGTAAAATCAATTAAGAAAGTGATTTTGGGAATACAAATGAAGCTTGATCAAAGGAACAAAATTTAGTCTAGAGAGTAACTGTTCTGTTTTAGTTATTCTATATGAGCACACTTAGGACTCATATCAGTTGCTGAATAGCTGTCATAGGAATTTAAGATGTTTCCCACTTAGGGTATTGAAGAAGCTTCTACAGAAAATAGTAAACCAAAGTGGGAAAACAGAGGTTAACTAAATCTCACAAACCTTACAAGAGTTGAAATGAGGCGAATCTGAATTAAAGCCAATTGCAAAACTAGCTTGTTGGCTTCCACCTCTTCTTGGATTCCATGCTATGGATGCAGAAGTGCATGCAGGTTTTCCAAATCTAGAGATTGGATCAGTAATGTTTTGGAACTCTGCCTACAAGAATGTGAATAATCAAATTATTAGTTTGTTTTGATAAACATGATCTTATGCTAATTATGGAAGATTGAATCATAAGGGACTTTGGAAATGATTTGCAAATCAAGAATAAACTGAAACAGCATAATTTAAAACTTTGAAAATGGTTAACAGTAGCTAGATAAACCTGAAGCTGCCACTTGTCTAATTCCAATGAATCCAAGAGCTCGTAGACCTTGACTTGGCCATCTGAGTATGCAGTAACCTATACAGAAAAATAAAGGTTACTAACAGTAAAATGACAGAATAAAAAAATTGCATTAGTCAAAATCAGAGAAAGATCACTAAAATAAAGGATAACACATTTCTTCACATAAAAGAATAACTTGATTGTCTGCTTGCTGCTGTTGGAGGCATCTAATGATATTAAGTATGATCTTCATGCTTGCTGCATTAGATCTCTTAGTGCTTGTCAATATATATGCTCCATAGTGTGCCTTATTCTGGTCTGAGAAGCATGGATCGTACACTTTAAAAACGTCTCTACTCTATGTAGGTTCCAGCTATGCAATAGAAATCAGGCCTATTTTAAATTTCTCTAAAATAACAAAATAAAAAAAAAACAAGACAAAAAAGGTGACAGGTATAAAAAACTCAAGAAATAATGAATGAGGTACAAATCCAACATTATTATATCATATCATAACCCACCATTTTCAGAATTCCCAGATGTAATCCAAAATGTACATTTAGTATATGAGAGTTGCCATCCTCGAAGATTTTACAATTTCTCCAGGTTGGAAGTTGATCATCTGTCAGTTGAAAATTTCAGAGTAAGAGCTTTTGCTTACCTAGACATAAATTGATGAATCAAATACAAGATAGCAATAAATAAATCAAAAATGATTTTGGTTTAAGTCAAGATAGAATGAATAACTCAATATGTTCCTTAACACAAACTAAATTGCAAATTCCCTCCATCCGCTTTGAGACTGGCTGTCAGGTCTAAATAGCCATGATGGGCCATGGTGGTGTTAGGCCCAAAGCAGGCCAAAAGGGCCGGAGTGAACAGTACCCACTGTAGTGCTGTGTATACTGTAGCACGTCCGCCCGCCACTGCTCCCAAATTCCCCTACTCCCGGGAGATTACGGAATAGATGGGGAGTTTGAATAAAAGTAGGAAAATAAATAGAGTTTTGTTTAGGAAATAAGATCAAGTTTTCATAGGAAATAGGATTGGTTTGCTAGGAAAAGAAAAGTCCAAATCTATAAGGACTCTAGTTTGCTTGGAGTACAGGTCCTCTAGGGACTATAAATATAGGGGTGATGTAACCTTTCAATCTTAAGAAGAAACAGAGCATCAGCTCTTCCCCTATATCTCTCTTCTCAGCCTCAGTCTACTCTCCAATCGCCACCGCCTCCCATACCGTGCACGCCGCCATCCAAACCATAACACCTATATCTGGAGCCGCCCCCTCCCTACCCTACCCTAGCCTCCACCAGCAGGAGCAAAAACAGCCTCACAGCCAGCCCTCCCAGGAAGGACTGTGACACATGGTATCCGGAGACCAAAACGATTCTTCGGGCCACACTCTGATAGACTACCATGGAGAAAATCTGCAAGTTGTCCGCAACATCTGCGATCATTGGGTAAAGGAGATGGACAAGCTCTTCGCTCGGCACCATAGTTCTCTCAATAATAGATCCAACTCAACCGGAGATCATCACGACAGCAGTGCCAATCAAGCCCGAAGGAAGAGCACCACCAACAAGGCAACAACAACAACAACGCCAACACCCAGCGCACTCAACATTGAAATAACCCCCAACTTTTTTCCTACAAATCCATCTAAGGGATCTTCAGATGGAACATCATTGGCCACAAAGCAGGACAGTGATTACATATCGTCCGACTAATCGCGATTAGTCGGTCTGATCGGTTGTTAGTGCCCGATAAGAGGTAGCGATTCGATCAGGGTAGCTTATCGTTCGCCTAATCGTGATATATAGTGATTAATCTCCGTGTCGGGCGATCAGCCGATAAGCGTTGTGGCAGACTGGCAGTCCAAAAGCCATTTTAGGCTTAAATGCTGTCTGGGGAGTCCAAAAGACGCCTAGTCAGCCAGTCTCTTCAGATGCGGCCTGGGTAGACCAAAGGTCGCCCAGTCCAAAGGACGGCAACTTATCTGTCATTAACAGCAGCTGAGCAGCCTATCTTCTACCTCCAGTCCTCCATTCTCTTCTCCTGTTCTTCACTCTTCTCCCGTCGCCTATCTGTCAACAACAGTAGCACTCCGGAGATGAGCAGCTCTTCTGAAGGTATGGACGTCGTGCTGCTTTTGTATGTTCTTCACTCCTCTTTGTTCTCTACTCTACTGGTCTAGTAAGTTGTAAACTTGCGGTTTCATAGTCTTGTATAAACTTGTTGCTGTTGTGCTGTTTTGGAGTATGGAGTGGACTATTCAAGTATTGAATAAACTTGTTGTTGTGCTGGTCTAGTAAGCTGGATGTATTGCTGTTTTGGACTTCCAAGTATTGAAATTGAATATTGATATTCCTGTGTTGTTATGGACTATTTAAGTATTTATACTGCTGCAAGTCTCTATACTATATAAGTATATATCTATATAGTGTTATATGTGACTATATATCTATATATATGTCCTAGAATACACAGGACGACCAGGGGGCGATTAGGATCGATCAGGGGCGACTAATCGCCCTGATCGACGCCTAATCGCGACTAATCGCCTGATCGCCCAGTGGGATCGATCAAGCGATCAGGCGATCTGAAAACTATGAAGCAGGATACCAACTTCGCAGCTACAGCCAAGGCGAAGTGGGATCGTGCGATCACCACCAAGGAACTCATCAAGGAAACCACGCACGTTATGGAGAAGGCAGGGCGTGCTTTCGTCGAGGAGAAGATGGAGGGCCCCAAGTCGTTAGTTCTCGAGATCGTGTAGGGTGAAACAACCTGTTCATGATCAAGCCTAAGCCGGAGGTAACACCTATAACAACGCTACCTGTAACGCTTCCTCAGCCGATAGCAGATCCAAAACTGCCTTCGGATGGAATCTCCTTGTCGCCCACACTGACAACAGTTACAACCACACCAACATCATATGCAACAACATCTTACTTGATCCTCCAACGCAAGGCTAACAACAGGATCACCCCTGTGGAGGAGAGCAAACATGACACTGTCACCATCAACAATGACCATGGGCCACTTGCCTTCCCACCAACAGTGCCGCAACACTGGAGGTCATTATTGATCCGGTACAGGACAAAGAACCATTGAAGCAATATGTGTCCAACAAAATGCATCTATGGGTACCCACTATACCACCACAATCATGCCTAATGCCACCATCCTCGTCGGCAACACCATCTCCATTCATGAGCATGAAGTTTGGATTTCCATACATCTCACTGTCAACCTACAACATTGGGAAACTACCATACTACATGAAACCAAGCAACGGGCTACAGGTACAAAGCTTCAATAAACCCCCTTGGCCTATGCAACTAACCTGGATTGACGCTAGCATCCTACGCTCCCTCATTAATACCACTTGAGCAACATGGTGTTGCATCTCCACCAGCACCATATGACCACTACCTCATCAACATCGACATACATAACATCATCAACACAACCTTCACCCAATTGGGAAGCATCGCCAAAGGTCGCATCATCAGCAATACCTCCACTAATTCCAATGACAATCACCTACTATGACACCTGCTTACACATTCACATTGGTGTGGAGACATGAGACTAAGCCCTTTTTGGTGGCCCCAAGGCACGACCCAGATGTCTACTTCAACACTTTATGGTTGGTCACATTTGAACCAAACTAATGGAAATTGAGTGCTATGGAGATGAGCTCTAGACCGAGCAACCACACCATCGTCTACATTAGGTCAACAATAGCATCCATGGCACACAAGGCCATTAACATCAGGAGTCCACATCGCAACGATATACCCCCACGATCTATGCAGACGTTACCACCGGGAGATGGCACCCCTTGCTCCGCCAGCGATGCCAAGGAAAAATTGGCAATCTACCAAAATGAGTTTGCCCCAACATCAGACAACAGCAAACCACACGTCTACATCGACCTGCTACAACATCCTATCCACCTAACCTTCAACAAAACACGACGCAGTTGGATGCTAGACAAGGCTCATCTACTCCTCGTCTCCAGCCACATAGGCAACCTCCAGCACTACTTCGAGTTCATCATCAACCGCACTTGCAATGGTATCATCTATGTGGAGATCACATTGGGCCATCTCATCATTAGCATCGAGGCGATGCCTTTGGAGGAGCTTTTCCCCTGGACGACATTAACGACTCAAAAACAATATTGTGTGAGCACGCGTTGTGCGGAGAAGGGGGGAGATATGTCACAGACCTACATAGCCGTGGCGGACCATGACAATGTTAGGCCTAAAACAGGCCAAAAGGGCCCGGCATGAACAATACGTGTGGGCACTGTGGTGTCATAGGTACTGTAGCGCGCCCACCCACTGCTGCTCCTCGATTCCCCTACGGCTAGGAGAATCTGGAATATATTTGAAGTTTGGATAAAAGTAGGTATATAGAATAGAGTTTTGTGTAGGAAATAAGATTGTGTTTTGTGTAGGAAATAGGATTGGTTTGCTAGGAAAGGAGAAATCCAAATCTATAAAGACTCCTCTAATTTGCTTTGAGTACGAGTCCTCTAGGGACTAAATATAGGAGCGATGTAACCTTTCAATCTTAAGCAGAGACAGAGCATCAACTCTCCCCTACCTCTCTCTCTCTCTCTTCTCAACCTTGGTCTCCTCTCTAGCCACTGCCACCTCCCACACCGCACGTAGGCACGTGCTGTCGTCCTGCCCACGCTGCCGCTCAAACCCTAGCCCCTGCGTCTCCAAAGCAGCAGCACCGCTTCCCCCCTGCCCTAGCCGTCACTGGCAGGAGCAAAAGCAGCCTCCTAGACAGCCTTCCCGGGAAGGACTGTGACACTGACTTCTCATAAAGGCACTTGTGCAAGCAAAGGATGATAAAGCCTCATATTTTTTAGCTTTAGAAAAAACTTGAAAGTGAGTGACTAAAAGACAAGGACAGAAATATCTGTTGGTGGTTTGTTCAAATATCGCAGAACTAAATTACTCCCTCCGTTCTTTTTTATTTGTCGCGGTTTAGTTCAACATAAACTAGCGGACGACAAATATTCGAGAACAGAGGTAGTACAATTTAGAGAAACACAAGATACAGACAGGACTTGAAGTAAAGGTCAGGTTCAGTATATCGTCCAATCCTATCCTAGTAAAATAGTCTTGTACTCTTGTTATTCATTCTACAAGAGAGGTTGTTAATTAGTCTATATATCCAAATATTCCATGGTAAAAGGTGCTTTCGTGGTCAAAATGAGTTCTCCAGGTAACCACCAGACCAGCAAGAAAAAAGAGAAATTTAAAAGATTGCTAAGTGATTCACATTTTTTCTGAGTCAATGCACACAAGGTACTGTTGAATATATTAATACACACCACCAAAAAAACGCAAAGCTCTCTGACATGAACATAAGGTACTGTTTAGTATTCCAATACATAAAAACTAGCAAAAGCATGTGAAATGAAAGTACAAGATAATTGCAGATACAGAACATCATAAACCAAACCTAAAAGGCATAGAAATAACTGACCAGCAGCAACCTCCTCCCACAAAGACAGTGTCCCATCAGCACAAACACAAGCTATAGCATCCCCATACTCTGGAGGAAGCCAGACGACATTCACAATGGCTTGCTCATGGGCCTGATCCAACACCAACCAGGTTATACACCAGAATACACCAGTTTGTACAATCAAAAGAACAACTGAGATTAACACAGTAAACATAGAAGGAACCGATTTTGGATAACAGTTTTCAAGTAGTCTTGTGTGCAATGCCCACAAGGCTGCATATCCATCATAATTTTCAGAGCAAGCACAAATTCAATGTCAGGAACTCGAATTATTGCCATGAGAGAATTATTACCATCCCACGGCACTGCTACTTAAGGACACTTACTAGTCTATGGCCCTGTTTGTTTCATCTTTTTTTAGCTTCTGGCCACGAGAAGCTGCTGTAGACTGCCAAACACCTAGTTTTTTAGCCCGTTTATATGAAAATCACTTCAGTCAAAATCGTCTAAAATCAACGTGAATACAGAATCGGCTGATTCGTTGTGATAGTAGGAATCCATCACTTTCTACATGCTAAACCCTATGAACTTATTTATCTTTCTCCGCATATAATCTTCACGATACTCAAATTCTCTCAATGGACAGATTCCCTCCGCACTCAGAAAACGCTTTGCTGAAAGAACAATATTTGTGAAATCTAGAGAGTGAATTTGGTAATTCGCCCCCACGCAATGTGCCCATGACAGTCCTGCCCATCATCGTACGCAAGTACTAGAATGTAATACTAGGCAGCAACAAGCTCTAAACACACACGGGGCAACAGAAGGCACTGTGCATGCGCTGGGGGCAGATGAACTCGAGCGAAAGCTACTGAGAACGGGGCAAGTCGTCTTCAGCCGGGGGGGAGGGGGTAGGGGAGAGACACGGAGGAGCGACGCGGAACTGACCTGCCACTTGAACGAGGGTGGCGGCTGGGAGTCATAGACGGAGACGGAGCCATCGACGGCGCCAGCGGCGAGGCGGCGGCCACAGTGGTTCCAGCCGCAGCACGCCGTCCCGGGACCCAGCTCCGCCACCTGCCGCTCCGTCATTCCGTCGCCTCTTGCCCTCTACGGCTCTACTAGTGACGTCGTGGCGGCGGCGAGTGTCTGCCTGAGTTGAGTTGGGTCGGGCTGCGGGCCCGGATTTGCGGCGTTTCGGGTGCGACCGTGCGAGTGAGCCCAGAAGGCTGTCGCTGTCATGCACTCAGGTCTGTTTGGCAAGGAATCCTAGCCCAAGCACTCAAAGTCCAACGCCTGAGATCTGTGCCAGGCCAGGCAACTTTGGCCGGCTTCAAACCAAACAAGCCATGCTATGAGATGAGGAGATATATATATATGGGCCTGTTTGGTTCGTGGCTAACTGTGCCACACTTTACCTAAGTTTAGTCGTCCGAATTGAAGAACTAACCTTAGGCAGAAAAAGTTAGGCAAATTATGGCAAGTTAGGCAGGAAACCAAACATGCCCATAATTTTTTTTCATCCTGAGAGGGTGTTCAGTTGTGGATAAGAAAGTTGAAAGTAGATAGATTCTAGAAAACTTCCTCTCTTTATTTCAAGGCTCCTTTGGATCAAAATAATTTTATAGGAAAAATAGGATTCTGATTTTCATAGAAATTACTATTGTAGCATCCTTTGGTTTGTAGGGTTGAGCCTTAGGAAATTTAGAGGAAAGAATCATTTGTCATTGTTTCGTATGCAAAATGCATGAAAACAAGCATCCAGTCATATCTTTTTTTTCCAATCCTTTGCCCCAACTAAACAACCTTCCACTCAAAATTATTTTTTCATTCCTCTGTTTTACACATGCATTCCTATATTGTTCCTACATTTTTTTCTATTCCTATGTTTTTCAATTCCTACTTTCCAGGTAGTGTAGATAGTTCTTAGAAGTTAGAGTTGAGTCCGAGCTTTGTCTCGGAAGTTCTAAATTTCTCTTGGGGTCTTTAGATATATCTTTTTTTTTTACCAATGACTATTAAATGAAATCTAGTTATCTTGTGTTCTAGTGTGAGCACTACCTTTGTTTTACTTTAAGTATTACATTCAAATATTACTTTATTTTACCTTTATTTCTTGGTTATTGTTGAGGTAGTATAGGAGCACTTTAACTAAGGCTTAGCATTGTGTTAGATTGTTGATTATCAAGTCTTATCTGGCTTGTTGATGTTATAAGCCACACCTAGTCATGGTTACTATGCTAGTTACCTCTGACCCTCTGATCCAGGAGGAGTTTCAATGTTTAAGCTCCACTTGAACACTGTCATAATGTATCATCCTATCCATGCAGCTATGGTTGGTAGCCCCTATGTGTGACACTGAGAGTGTGGTCTATGTATCACGACCTCGTTGTCAAATAGGCATGTAATTGATAGCTGGCTTCCCTTCGGTGTTCCACCTATCCGCCCCTAGGAACCTTGAAATCTACGGAATTTCGCTCGAAGCAAGTTCTTTCTTGTAATTGATCATCAATAAGCAAATCACGAATAATCCTTTACAGCATAGTAAAGGTATAATTTTGGCTCTTTGCGCCTAGTTGTCCGCCTAGGCAACCATATGGTCCCTTTCTATTTCTTCTGCATACACCTAGTTTGAATTACATTCACCCTCGTTTAATTACTAGTGAGTATATTTACCAACTTTACAGTTCAATTTAAGTTTCAGTTGGTTAGTTTGCCTCTAGCCTATAAGCTTCACTGTAGAAAATATGATACCTGAAATACTCACGGTGAATGGCTATAATCGGTCTTTGTGCACTTATGGAGTAAAATCCAATTGGCATTAGAACCGCCAGCAACAACCTCGCATATTGTAGTTGTGCCATGGTCACCGTAGCTTGTGTCACCTAACCATATCCATGTTTTTGACGGGGAAACTCCTACAACAGAGATTTATTACCAAAAAGAGAATTGTACACATATAACAAAGAAGAAAAAGGGTGGGAGGGGGGTTATGATACAAGTAGTCTAGAGAGTAGAAAGCCAAGAATGTACAATGACAGAAGAAAGGTGGTTCATTCTAAGCATATTTAGCTTAAGAGAGCTCAAAAAGTTTTCCCTCCAATAGTTGAAAGATGGAACATCTCCTCTGAAAATTGTCCCATTTCTTCCCTTCCAGATCTCCCAAACAGCCACATAGAAAACTTCCATGCAGAAAGCAGAGCCAAATGAATCATGGGCGACATGCAACATCTGAAAGGAGCTCTCCAAGTGATTCCAACTGATCCCGAGGAAATCCCTGCAGACTTTGTTGAAAGGACACTGAAAGGAAAGATGATAAGTTGTTTATTCACACTAAAGATGGCGCATGACACATCAATAGTCACCTCCCTCCACCGGATAGCTTATTCTCTTAAGCATATTTCTTGAGTTGAGCCTGTCCCTGAACAACCAAATGAAAATTTTGATTTTATTGCACACCTTGGATTTCCATATCCATTTGAAAAGGGGTGGGGGTAATGCCTTGAAAACTATATTTGTAGAATCTCCTAGTATGAAAAGAGTCATTTCCCCCTCCCCAATCAACCAGACATCATTCTCATTCATCTTGCTGGAAATTGGTTGTCGGTGTTTGGACCATGGGTACTTAACCAACTAGTAAATATGTTGCGTGGCCGAATCTAGATGGTGTGCGAGGAGACACAAGCAGTTATCCTGGTTCGGGCAACACAAGGCCCTACTTTTAGCAGAGGGGATGAGACTTATATTACTCGCACTGTGGTGCCTGTAGTAGGGGTTTACAAGCACAGCGGGAGAGGGGAAGTCCCCAAGTCCCTAGAGATGATTGAGGCAAGTGCCAATAACTGAGACAAAGTGAAGGAGTGAGCGTTCGTCTGTGTATATGTTGATCCCCTCCCTTGGAAGGACCACTACCTTATTTATACACGAAGGGGAGTGTCCGTAGTGAAGCCGAGTGTTGCATGAGGAGGTGAGATGCCCTGGCGTCTACAAGTTGACGTGACGGTGAACTGTGTTGTTGATTCGTGCCTGCTGATTTCCCGTAGGGAGCCGAGGCAGAGATCGAGAGGTTGTCCGTACGCCCGAGGGAGAGGTTGCCCATGTTGTAGTTGTTGTAACAGCGTCGGGGTATGGGACAAAAGGTTGCTTATAGGGTGTGTCATCGTCCTAGCGCGTGATGACGTCGAGATTCCCTATTGCACTCGTCGAGATCAGAGCCCCTGCTTGGTTGAGGCGGAAGTCTTCCCTAGGTGTTAGCCGAGTCGTCCCTTGACGTGCGCTACAGCTGGGTGGAGTGACCGTCTACGGGATTCATGGCATAGTTGGTGGCCGAGGCTGAGCTCGGGCGAGGCGGAGAATTCGCTCGAGGACCGAACTTGACGTCGGATGAAGCGGGGAAATTGCCCGAAGGCTGGACCCCGTGTTGGGCGAGGCGGAGAGGTTGTGCCCGCGGGCTAGATCCTGCTTCGGGCGAGGTGGAGAGGTTGCACCCGAAGGCCAGTCCGCTCGGCTTGTCGTATTTGGCGTCCCATCGGAGGGTGTCAGGCGGCGTGCGCGCACTGTTGTGTAGACGTAATCATGTTGTTGTGCCAGATGTGATCGTTGTCTTGTCCATCACTTTGCTCCGCTGCCACAGCGTGGGTGGGCACATGCGTTAAATGTGCATGTCCCCTGCCTGTTTTCGGGCGCCTTGTCTTATCTGCCTGAGGCTGGCTTGGACAGACTGAGCGACGGTGACCTCAGTCGAGGTGGGGTGAGCGGCGACGACCTCGGACGAGGCAGAGCTCTACTTGAGGTGGGAGACTCTCGGGCCGGAGATGTCTCGATTTTTATAGGTGGCTCGGTTGTCACCCCTCAGGAGTTTAGTCCTTATTTATCTGAGTGCGTTTGTTAGGGGGATAATTGGGGTGTCCCTAATTATTGCCCCCGACATTGGCTAAACTTTATTCTAAAACATGATATATTCTTCAATTGCCTCCACCGAGAGAGGTGTGCGAAACACTTCATGAACATCTGGATTTGCAAGATATTATTGAAGAGTGCGGCTCTGATTTTGGGCGTAGGAAAAAAAGTATGGGAAACTCAGTAGACATGTGACAGTTGTTCCAAACATCCTTCCACAGAAGGAAGGTTCTTCCATCCACCATATCCATGTATTGGCCACATCTAGCCCATGTTAGTCAGCCACAGCCATACCATGGTTACACCTAGCCCAACTCAATCAATTACATTTGGATCTAGCCACCGTGATGTTTGAAAGTCGCCTAGAGGAGGGATGAATAAGAAAAACCTAAAATTTTAACTCAAACAACAAAACTTGATCCGAGAATTATAACTTTAAGTGTTAGAACAAGAGGAATTAGCCCGGGATAAAGTCTAAGTTCAGAACTTGTTATCGTTACTAACAAATGTGAGTGCGAAAATGAATTTTAGCAACAATATGGAATGTAGATGAATATTAGAGCAAGTAGAACTTAGAGAGGAAGGAGCAAAATAAATGGCGAAGCAAAAGCACACGAGACACAATAATTTGTTTATCGGAGTTTGGTTCCACAGAGAAACATAAGTCTCTGTTAAGGAGTCCACAAAGGATCGGGTCTCTTATTCTCTAAGTTTGAGTTGTATCTTTATATTTGCTCTTCTAAATTTAATCTCTTGATCCTATGACCAAACACTAAACAAACTAGTCAGTCCAATAAGTTGCGATGGTCATCAAACACCAAAACTAATATATAAATGACTTAAGGCCCTTTTTATTTTCAATGTCCATGTTAGCCCGTTGTAGACATGACCTAGAAGCTTGTGACCGCCACAATCCACATGTAGCTTAGCTGGCTACCCTTGGCTGCTGCCACAACCGGTTTTAGAAGGCAAACCGAATGCGAACCATGTACGTGTCAGGATCAGAAATTCACGCACACAGCGATTACATAAATGACTCATCATAGCGCAATGCTTCGAATACTAATAAATAGTAAGTAATAATATTATAGACTAGAGTCATTTACATTATTTATATCAAAGTGCACATAATAGAAACGTATACAAACCCACCACAGGCAGCTGACTAGGGGAGGTCGCTAGCCTAATCCACGAACTCGTCGAAGTTCTGGAACTCCTGGAGATCCGCATCAACGCCTTCTTCTTCTTCTTTACCTGAGCATAGGTTGCGCCAAAGGCAACCTGGTGTTTTGTGAAAACAAGGGTGAGTACATATCAACGTACTCAGCAAATGTTCCGTTTGGCTGAAAGGTTGCACACTTTACCCATGAGCCGTGATTCCCTTTTTGCCTGAGGATCATGACTCCCCATTGATCACTTCCAAGGTGAACTGGTAGGGCCTCACTATGTATCTTTTAGGAAGATTCCCCAGAGGTCATAGTCGCTCGTTAGGTTTCTCCAGTTTGATAAACATAGTACATCTCCCCATAGGAAGAGTGACCAACAACAGCACCCAGCCTCAGCAGAGCAAGTACCTATGCCCGGACCCCATTGACGACACGACGACGAAGCAAACTACATCCCAAGTTCTTCTAATTAATCAACTAAGGATGTCCCATACCACCCTCATAGCTGCACTGTTTTTCCGGGTGGTCATCCAACGAACAGGTCCTAAGGAGAAGTACTCGGGAAACAGCTCGAGCCTCCTTTAGTATCAGAAGCTCATAATCATAATCAGAATGTAAAGCATCATATAATAATTATATCTCATCGTGTTCATTTATTAAAGTAGAGCGCTAGCAAAAAGCTAACCAAAATAACCCAAAAGGTAATCAAGAACAAGGTAAATAGAAAGCTAATCAATCCTTAGTTTTCAATTATGTAACACGGTGAAATGAATAATCGTGTGAACAAGACATAAGTAAGTCAAAGGACACTTGCCTTCACCAAATAGATGCTCAGGATCTTCAACCTTATAGATCTTGAGGAGCTTGATTACTTGGTCGACAAAGCTTGAACGTCGGTTCACCAAAGCTCGGAAATGGATCGTGTTCTATTCGCGACATGCAGCGAATACGAATAGGCACAAGCAAACAAATATATACATGCATAAGAACATTACACTATAAAAAACAATATAAAACATGCAACACGGAATAAACCTCGCTTCCACTGTCGCGCGAGGAAAAGAAACGCGATAGTCGGGGCTACGGTCGAGAAGTTAGCGTGTTTACACTGAACAAGTATTAATTAGACTATTTAATTCGACCTACTTGCATTATTCGACATTTATTTAATGCAACTAGAGCTATCGCCTAGCTTTAATTAGTTTATAACGCTAACAACTTTTAGTTAAATGAGTAATTTAAATAACATTAGTGACTCTAAGCGAGATAAATTAGCGGTGCGAGATGAAATACGTAATGTGTGAAACAGCACGGCCGCACGCGCACAACACATATACAGCGCGCGAGCCAACACGATACACGAAAACTAATAAATAGATTGCATGATTAAACTAACCAATTATTAATAAAGAATATTTCAGTTCAGGTTAACCATGTTGGTGCCTAATTATAAATACGCAAATCAAACTCCTAAATTAGATTTAAATTGAAACGTCGTTTTAACAGCCATCGTTCAAACAAACGTTTAAATAAATTAAATAAAATATGTGACAACAGAGAATAATACTTCTAACATGTAGACAATTTTAATACGAATCTAACGCAACCTAAACATCTTGAATCATATTTAAAACGCAAAAACTATGACTATTTTAAATTAAATTAAATTCATCAGCACAGTTTTACCTTCGTACATAGTTTTTCACAAAACAACCTCTTCTTCCTGCCTCTACCTTCCTTTCCACGCAGGGAACCGCCATGGGCTCGGTGAGGGCCCGCCGTCGGGCGCACGGGCACAAGCCGCAGGGGGAGGGCCTCCATGGCCTCCGGTCGCCGGGCAGGGGAGACAGAGCGGCCGCCGCCGCCAGGGTAGAGAGAGGGGGAGGGGGGAGAAAGAGGGGCTGAGCGGGGGAGAAGAAAACGAAGAACATAATGACAACAACAGAGGTTGCTCACCGGGGAAGAAGACCCTCACTGAAACCGACGAGAAATCCGTCGATTGATGGAGATTTGGAGTTCCGATCGACGAATCGGATGCACTGAGACAAAGCCCTCAACGAGACGAAAGCAGTGGTACCATCGGATTACGCCGACGACGCACGAAATGGATGTAATTGCTCGTCGGAGTTGGAACTGCTCCGAACTTCGGCGAGCAATTCCGGGAGATGGGGAATGAATCTGGGAAAACCGTTTTGTGATTCGAAACATGTTTAGCGAGGAGAAGTCAGACATATATATATAATGGACCAGGCTGTCGGTTGCACCACCCGCGCCCACGTCTGTGCGCGCAAAAAAAGGAATGCATGCATGAGTTAAACACGTTCCCTTGCATGCACATAAATTTAGGAAAGATATGTGTGGTGGTTTCTATTTTTAAATGTTTTATTTCCTTCATAAATTTAGGATCGCTGCAACAGCCATGCAAATAGACTCGTAAGAACCATTTTATGATATATATTGCTACTAAATATGCTACCTTGTGTAGATAATTATGCAATTCGGTATACTGCGTAAAAATCTGTTACCAACTGCATGCACACGAATTTATGATAAAAATAATGTGGGGGATATATATCCCCGGGTCCACTAAAAGAGTAAAAGACCTCACGAAAGGCCCAAGGGCCCAGTAAATCGGAAGGTCATTCTTTCGTGGGCCTGGGGAGAGACAACCAGCAAAGCAGAGCGACATGAGGCCGGATTGGTGCAAACCCGGACGTCCCACAACGTCGAGCGAGTGACCGCAACAGAGATCCGACTTTCCCGCGCTGGAGCCCCCATGCAACGGAGCCATGCGAGGATAAGTCGGCAGAATTACATGGAGATAAACTCAAGCAGTTCACTATCTTTTAGCTACTCGTTGTTATCATATCCACATGTATTGCCCCACGGTCGAGTATATAAGGCCTAGGGGGCAACCCTTCAGAACGATCGGCCCTATTACTTAGCCACCACATCAACCCTCTGCATTCTCAATTCAGAGAGCTCTCTTGTAACCTCACTCACCAAGCATACTCACCAGGACGTAGGGTGTTACGCATCTCTAAGCGGCCCGAACCTGTAAACCTTGACCACTGTCCCTCGTGCAATCGGCACGAACCATTTTGCTACAGTTGTCGACACCGTCCTACTCCTAAAAACACCTTGAGGGGCAACCCCGGGTGTGCGGTCGGACCCAAAACACCGACAGCTGGCGCGCCAGGTAGGGGGTGTGTCGACGATCCAAGCTAGCTCAATGGCCGTCACCTTCTACAGCAAGATCACCCTGCGTCCCGGATCCGTATTCTGCTTCGGAACAATCTCATCCGTAGCGGATGAAGAGGGAACTCTACACCGCATTGTGGATCCGCCGGAAAAGAAGTCTCCTCCAACGAACTCCGAAAATGCCAGAGAAGCGCAACCTCCAGCTCTCCGGAAAAAGATCGTCTCCGGAAAGTCGGGGGCCGAGGGCTCGCTGACCCGGAGAACTCCACTGTCTACTTCTCCGACAAAAGAATGGACACAGATCGCGAGGAAGAAGGAGACCAAGGGGAAGCAAGTTGTTCTTTCCGTTCCTCCGCCCTCAAAGGAGAACGGAAATAAGGTCGCCACGACAGTAGCACCATTCTACCCCAACGTCCTCTTCATCGGGAGAGTGGAGTCGCCTACCGTCTCCGACGATGAGCCGACTGCACCCGGAGAAGAACCACCTCAACGAGAATCCCGCCGACGGAGGTACCGGCGCAGGAACATTCGACGACATCACGCGGCCGGAGAACGGGATCCGGAGCAGCCTGTCTCGCGAGACGAGGTCTCGGAGATAGGAGAAACTCTGGAAGAACGCGTCTTTAGAGAACGAAGGAACTCCCGACGACGTGATCGCCGCCGGGCTCAGGAGCAAGCCGAGCAAGATGCAAGGCAACGCCGGGAGAATCCATTCTTCGGGCGCAACCTGAATCCCGACTTCGCCCGAGCTATGAACACGCCGAGCGAAGTCGGAGGGGTACTAGCTCGGATAGCTGATGGACTCCCTCGGACTCCCGACGCTGAGGGCTACCGACGACTGTTCACCCAGGCGGCCAACCATCTTCTACCGCTTGCTCACCCGCCGAACGATCTACGACACGCCATCAACAGTCGTCGAGACGCGTGAAGCTCCATCAATGCTTCGCGCGAACGGCAGCATGAGAACGAGATCCGCCGTCGGGAGGAGTACGACAGGGATCATGGCATCCCAGCTCAGAGCCAGGCCACCAGAACTGAGTCGGCAACGGCCTCAACTGGCGGTACCACCCGGGGGCGGTCGAGGAACCACAACCACTACTCCCCTCCCCGGGACAAACATCATCCCCGACGACAGGAGGACACGTGCGGAGTGTCTGCTCTTACTCCGCGCCTTAGGGCCATCCAATGGCCTCCCAACTTCAAGGTATCCAATGTCGACAAATATGAACCTAAGCAAGATCCAGGGGGTTGGCTAGCCGTCTACACCACCGCTGCCCAAGCTGCCGGGGCGTCCGAAGACGTGATGACCGCGTATTTACCCATTGTCCTTGGGCAAGACGCGCTGCAATGGCTGCAACATCTACCCCGACACTGCATCGACGATTGGGGCGACTTCAGTCGACGCTTCACCGCCAACTTCCAGTCCCTCTCCGACAAACCAGCGCAACCGTGGGACCTCAAATCCATCAAGCGTCGGGGGGACGAGACTCTCCGGTCGTACCTCAAAAGGTTCCAGACCATGAGAAATCGTATCCCCGAGGTCACGGAGGCGGCCGTGATTAAGGACTTCTACAGAGGATCCAACGACTCGGCTTTCGTCCGAGCCATACTACAGAAGGCGCCGACTACCTCCGAGGAGCTGTTCCGGGAAGCCGACCTCTACATCACCGCCGACGAGCGGGCCCAGGACCTCATCGGAGGAGCAAAGCCCGCACCGGCAGCACCACGACGCGACGCAAACCAGCAACCCGACAAACGATGGGAGAAGAGGCCTCGCGAAGAAGTACACGCCGCCGGACCACCTGCCTCTCGCGCCCGAGGAGGACCTCGTGGAGGCGAACGCACGCTGGACGACATCCTCGACGCCCAGTGCCCGTACCACAAGGACATGCGCCACACTCTTCGTAACTGCCGGGACTTCAAGCATTCCGTCGGACACGGCCGACCCTTCCAACCTCTACCTCCTCCTCCACCGAGGGGAGGACCAGATGAACCACGACAACCCCATCAGCAGGAGGAGGGAGGAGGAGGAGCTTTCCCACGCGTCGACAGGGAGGTCAACGTCATCTTTGGCGGACATGGGTCGCAGGAGAACAAAAGACAACAAAAGCTCAACGACCGCCAGATACTGGTGGCGACCACCGGTCCTCCCGCCCCATACCGGTGGTCGGAACACCCGATCACTTTCACTCGGGAGGATCAATGGCTCAACTTCAACCATCCAGGCAAATACCCGCTCCTAGTCGATCCGGTGATCCGAGAGAGCCGGGTAAAGAAGGTGCTAGTGGACGGGGGGAGCAGCATCAACGTCACCTTCCCCCGGACACTCCAAGGCTTGGGAGTTCACCTCAAAGAGCTCCACGAGTCGGACACTCCTTTCTTCGGCATCGTGCCGACGGAAGGGGAATACCCGCTGGGCCACATCTACATGCCAGTCACCTTCGGAACTCCGGAGGACTACAGAACCGAGTTCCTAAGGTTCGAAGTGGCGAACTTCGACTGCGGGTACAACACCATCATCGGGAGGCCGGGACTGGCCAAATTCATGGCCATCCCTCATTACACGTATATGATACTGAAGATGCCAGGGCCGCAAGGAATCATAACTGTGTGCGCCGACTTCCAAGGCGCCGCAGAGTGTTTCCGAGTGGCCATCCAAGCAGCCCTCACCACCAAGCCGTCGGCAGTTTCTTCGACACTGGCGAACTCTAAGCCTGAAGAGGACCTTGCAGTACCGGCAAACGAAGCTCAGGCCGCGACTTCTATGCGGCCGACTGAAGAAACCAAGAGGATCAATCTGGGGTTCGCTGATGAACGCAAGACTGCCATCATCAGCTCCAGCTTGGACGACAAATAGGAAAGCGCGCTCGTCCAGTTTCTGCAAGATAACCGAGATGTATTCGCATGGCAACCTGCGGATATGCCGGGAGTCCCAAGAGAACTGGCCGAGCACAAACTGAAGGTCTATCCCCAGGCAAGGCCGATTCGGCAAAAGCTACGTCGTTTCACGCCCGACAAGAGAGAGGCCATTCGCGCCGAGTTAGCTCGCTTGGTCGCGGCCGGATTTATTAGAGAAGTGTTACACCCCGAGTGGTTAGCCAACCCTGTTCTTGTACTAAAAAAGAATAAAGTGGATTGGCGCATGTGCGTCGACTATACCGATCTCAACAAACACTGTCCGAAGGATCCCTTCGGGCTCCCGAGGATAGATCAGGTGGTAGACTCCACTGCTGGATGTTCTATGCTGTCTTTCTTGGATTGCTATTCCGGATACCACCAGATTAGTTTGGCGAAGGAAGACGAGGAAAAAACGGCGTTCATCACTCCGTTTGGCGCTTTCTGTTATACCTCCATGCCGTTCGGCCTCAAAAACGCTGGAGCGACTTATTAGAGAGCCATCCAAATGTGCTTAGCCGATCACTGGGGCAAGCGTGTGGAGGCCTACGTAGATGATGTGGTAATCAAAACGGAGAATTCGGAAAACTTCATCGAAGACTTACAGCTGGTTTTCAACAGTCTGAGACGATATAGATGGAAGCTTAATCCTGAAAAATGTGTTTTCGGGGTACCGGCGGGAAAGTTACTCGGGTTTATCGTCAGCCACCGAGGAATTGAGGCTAATCCGGATAAGATTGAAGCTATCATGAAGATGGAAGCACCTCGATCACAAAAGAAGGTTCAGCGACTTACTGGATGTATGGCAGCTCTGAGCAGATTTATATCCAGGCTGGGGGAAAAAGGTTTGTCGTTTTACAAGCTACTCAAGAAGGTGGATAAGTTTCAGTGGACTTCAGAAGCACAGGAAGCTCTAGATGCGCTGAAGAAATTCTTGACAACACCACCAGTACTGAAGCCACCCCGACGAGCTACGTCAGCTCAACCAGCTGAAGATCTGCTACTGTATATCTCTTGTACGACTCACGTGGTAAGCACCACGTTGGTAGTCGAGCGAGTAGAAGAAGGACATGCCTACCCAGTGCAACATCCTGTTTACTTCATCAGTGAAGTTCTAGGCCCCTCAAAGAAAAAGTATCCTCAAGTTCAGAAGCTATTATACGCAGTACTTCTAACTGCCCGCAAGCTACGTCAGTACTTTGATGACCACAAAGTCATAGTAGTCACCGGTTTTCCAATAGGGGATATTCTTCACAACAAGGAGGCCATTGGCCGGATAGCCAAATGAGCTTGTGAATTGGGATCTCATGACATCGAGCTCCGACCTCGCACTGCCATCAAAACTCAAGCACTGGTTGATTTCGTATCAGAGTGGACTGAACAGCAAGTACCAGATAACCCAGAGACTGCAGAAGTGTGGCGAATGTATTTTGATGGCTCGCTGAAGTTGCAGGGAGCAGGAGCAGGAATTCTCTTCACCGCACCTGGAGGCGAGCACCTCAAATATGCCCTCCAGCTGCTATTTCCGGCCTCCAACAATGCAGCCGAGTATGAAGCTCTGATCCATGGATTGAACATCGCCATCTCATTGGGCGTCCAGAGATTGATGGTATACGGAGACTCTCTGGTGGTCATCAGCCAGATAAACAAGGAGTGGGATTGTTCAAGCGATTCAATGGGAAAATACTGCGCTGCCATCCGAAAGCTGGAAGATAAATTTGAGGGTCTGGAATTTCATCACGTAGAAAGAGATCGGAACACGGCAGCCGATGTACTGTCCAAGCTAGGATCCAGTCGAGCTCAGGTCCCACCCGGAGTCTTTGTGCAAGAAATACTGCAGCCGAGTATCTCAATGGATCAAACAGAAGAGTGCAACATTATAGATCAACCCGAGTCAGACTCTGATGACTGGAGAAGGCCAATCATCAAGTATATAAAGAATGAAGAAGAACCAGATGACAAGAACTCGGCCGAGCGCATTGCCAGACAGTCGGCTCACTACACACTCATTGGGGAGACATTGTATAGAAGGGGTGCGTCAGGCGTCCTCATGAAGTGCATCCTCCCGTCCACTGGGAAGCAACTTCTGGAGGAGGTCCATGCTGGGCAATGTGGAATACATGCAGCCTCCAGAACACTAGTCGGGAAGGTCTTCAGGTCAGGATTCTATTGGCCAACAGCAAAGAACGATGCAGCCGAGTTAGTTCAGAGGTGCGAAGCTTGCCAATACTTGTCAAAGCAACAACACCTGCCAGCACAGCAACTGCAGACCATACCAGTAACTTGGCCTTTCGCATGCTGGGGACTGGATATGATCAGACCTTTCAAGAAAGCTCAGGGGGGATACACTCATGTATTGGTAGCGATCGACAAATTCACTAAATGGATAGAGTTCAAGCCCATTGCTTCTTTAACCTCTGCTAAGGCCGTGGAATTCATACAGGACATAATATTCAGATTCGGGATACCAAACAACATCATAACTGACTTAAGATCCAACTTCACAAGTTCAGAATTCTTCGACTTCTGCGAGCAAAAGAGCATTCAGATCAAGTATGCATCTGTAGCACATCTAAGAGCCAACGGGCAGGTTGAGCGAGCCAACGGGATGATATTGGAGGCACTCAGGAAAAAGGTCTTCGATAAGAATGAAAAAATCGCAGGAAAGTGGATAAGGGAATTGCCTTATGTCGTTTGGAGCCTAAGAACCCAACCTAGCCGAGCCCTGCATGGAAACACTCCTTTCTTCATGGTCTATGGGTCGGAGGCAGTGCTACCCGCCGATCTCAAGTTTGGGGCGCCAAGGTTGATCTTCGAAAACATAGCAGAAGCTGAGGCCACCAGGCTGGAGGACATTGATGTACTTGAAGAAGAACGGCTAAATGCGGTAATCCAATCAACACGGTACCAGCAGACTCTAAGGCGCTATCACGACAAGGCTGTGCGACAACGATCCTTCTCAGTAGGAGATCTCGTCCTCCGCCGAATTCTAACGGGGGAGGGACGACACAAGTTATCGCCCTTATGGGAAGGACCCTTCATGGTAGCAGAAGTCACTCGGCCCGGATCGTATCGTCTCACTCAGATGGATGGCACAGAAGTCGGGAACTCCTGGAACATAGAACACCTCAGAAAGTTTTATCCCTAGTTGTATTTCAAAAACTGCCGGGACGACGATGTACTCTGTAAAGTGGGAATATGTCATCAATAAAAAAGAGGTTTCAAAAATACTCAGATTGTTTACGATTGACTTGCATTCTTACTTAACTCGGGGTGACCACTATGCCCTACTAACGGAGCAATCGACTTAAGTCGACAACGACTTAAGGCGGTGCAACATGCTCACGCTTACTTAACTCGGGGTGACCACTATGCCCTACTAACGGAGCAATCGACTTAAGTCGGCAACGACTTAAGGCGGTGCAACATGCTCACGCTTACTTAACCCGGGGTGACCACTATGCCCTACTAACGGAGCAATCGACTTAAGTCGGCAACGACTTAAGTCGGTGCAACATGCTCACGCTTACTTAACTCGGGGTGACCACTATGCCCTACTAACGGAGCAATCGACTTAAGTCGGCAACAACTTAAGGCGGTGCAACATGCTCACGCTTACTTAACTTGGGGTGACCACTATGCCCTACTAATGGAGCAATCGGCTAAAGTCAGTGGCGACTTAAGCCGGTGCAACATGCTCATGTCTATGCAATTCAGGGTGACCACTACGCCCTATTAACAAAAACAATCGACTTAAGTCAGCAGCGACTTAAGGCGATCAGACGTAATTATGATTACTCATACAGGGATGACTTCTATATCCCGCAAACAAATTTCATAATTATCGCGCGTCATCTCACTACTGCAAATTTACGAACTGATGAATTCTGAAACAATAAGAGAGTAATTATATCATTCGAATGCTGAACTGATGTCCTCTAACAAATATTCGATCATGCTAACCGCGCGCTCAAAGCACGCAAAATGTTTCTCTATTTCGCAATATCTTTCTCAGGAGCGACCGACGAAGAAGGGCGACTCGAGGAATCAGGGGCAGCATTCACGTCAGCCCTTATGTCTTCAGGAACAACCACGCCAGGTCTCCTCATCAAGATTCGTCCCGCCCGAATAGCCTTGTCCATGGCTCTGTCGCGCTGGGCTCTGAGAGTAACAGAAGTCTCTTCGGCAACCTTAGCAGCCAGTCGAGCAGTTTCTAACTCCTGGACAATGGATTTCTTGGAAGCTCGGAGTTCTTTGATGGTAGCATCCTTTGCTGATATCAACTGCTTGAGGCGGGTCACTTCGTCCGCGGATTCCTGCAGCTTACAGCGTTGATTGTCCAATTCCTCCATTGTAAAGCGGTGACTCCTCTCCAAGATGGTCAGCAAGTTGCTAGAATCACGATACAATCTGTCAAGACTGTCACGAGAGGCAGCGAGGATACACTTTTCTTCCTGCAAGCAAAAATCAACTCCTTCAAAAACCAAGCAAGTAATAGGAACACAGCAAGGCTAAGCACAATTTTGTAAATTACCTTTTCAGAATCGAGCTGAGCATGAAGAGAAGAACTCAGTGCATTGGCGTCATGCAAGGCAGCAGAGAGTTGACCCAGTTCAGTTTGGCTCTGAGAGTACTTCTCCTCGAAGTCAGCACACCGCTGGACCAATTCAGCCTGATCTCGGGAATGTTTTTCCTCAAGAGTTGAAATCTGCCGAGTCATTCCTAGCAAGAGATAATCAAACAAAACTGGGTCAGAAGGTAAAGCAGTCCACAGTGAAGGTGAAAGGGAATTAGGCTTACACCTAGCCCCTAATTTATTTTGGTGGTTGAATTGCCCAACACAAATAATTGGACTAACTAGTTTGCCCAAGTGTATAGATTATACAGATGTAAAAGGTTCACACTCAGCCAATAAAAAGATCAAGTTTTGGATTTAACAAAGGAGCAAAGAGTCAACCGAAGGCACCTCTGGTCTGGCGCACCGGACTGTCCGGTGTGCCACCGGACAGTGTCCGGTGCACCACCGGACATGTCCGGTGCACCAGAGGACTCCAACGCAAACTCGCCACCTTCGGGAATTTCCAGAGGCACTCGCGCTATAATTCACCGGACTGTCCGGTGTACACCGGACAGTGTCCGGTGCGCCAAGGAAGAGCGGCCTCAGGAACTCGCCGGCTTCGGGAATCTCCAATGGCTCGTCCGCTATAATTCACCGGACATGTCCGGTGTGCACCGGACTATCCGGTGCAACAGCGGAGCAACGACTATCTCCGCGCCAACGGCTCCCTGCGGTGCATTAAATGCGCGCGCAGCGCGCGCAGAAGGCAGGCGCGCCCATACTGGCGCACCGGACAAGGAACAGTGCATGTCCGGTGTGCACCGGACATCCAGGCGGGCCCACAAGTCAGAAGCTCCAACGGTCAGAATCCAACGGCAGTGATGACGTGGCGGGGGCACCGGACATGTCCGGTGTGCACCGGACTGTCCGGTGCGCCATCGAACAGACAACCTCCCAACGACCACTTTTGGTGGTTGAGGCTATAAATACCCCAACCACCCCACCATTCATTGCATCCAAGTTTTCCACTTCCCAACTACTACAAGAGCTCTAGCATTCAATTCTAGACACACAAAAGAGATAAAATCCTCTCCAAATTCCACACAACGCCATAGTGACTAGAGAGAGTGATTTGCTTGTGTTCTTTCGAGCTCTTGCGCTTGGATTGCTTCTTTTCTTTCTCACTTGCTCTTGTGATCAAACACTCAATTGTAATCAAGGCAAGAGGCACCAATTGTGTGGTGGCCCTTGCGGGGAAGTTTTGTTCCCGGCTTTGATTTGAGAAGAGAAGCTCACTCGGTCCGAGGGACCGTTTGAGAGAGGGAAGGGTTGAAAGAGACCCGGCCTTTGTGGCCTCCTCAACGGGGAGTAGGTTTGCAAGAACCGAACCTCGGTAAAACAAATCCGCGTGTCACACTCTTCATTTGCTTGCGATTTGTTTTGCGCCCTCTCTCGCGGACTCGTTTATATTTCTAACGCTAACCCGGCTTGTAAGTTGTGTTTATATTTGTAAATTTCAGTTTCGCCCTATTCACCCCCCCTCTAGGCGACTATCAATTGGTATCAGAGCCTGGTGCTTCATTAGAGCCTAACCGCTCGAAGTGATGTCGGGAGATCACGCCAAGAAGGAGATGGAGACCGGCGAAAAGCCCACTACAAGCCACGGGAGCACTTCATCGGAAGAGTCCCGCACCAAGAGGAGGGAGAATAAGAAGAGCTCCTCCAACAAAGGGAAGGAGAAGAAATCTTCTTCTCACCACAAAGAGAAGAAGGAAAAATCTTCTTCCCACAAGCCGCATCGGAGTGGGAACAAGCAAAAGAGGATGAGGAAAGTGGTCTACTACGAGACCGACACTTCATCAACATCAACCTCCGGCTCCGATGCGCCCTCCGTAACTTCTAAACGCCAAGAGCGTAAGAAGTTTAGTAAGATCCCCCTACACTACCCTCGCATTTCTAAACATGCACCTTTACTTTCCGTCCCATTAGGCAAACCACCAACTTTTGATGGTGAAGATTATGCTAGGTGGAGTGATTTAATGCGATTTCATCTAACCTCACTCCACAAAAGTATATGGGATGTTGTTGAGTTTGGTGCACAGGTACCATCCGTAGGGGATAAAGATTATGATGAGGATGAGGTGGCCCAAATCGAGCACTTCAACTCTCAAGCGACAACAATACTCCTCGCCTCTCTAAGTAGAGAGGAGTATAACAAAGTGCAAGGGTTGAAGAGCGCCAAGGAGGTTTGGGATGTGCTCAAAACCGCGCACGAGGGAGATGAGCTCACAAAGATCACCAAGCGGGAAACGATCGAGGGGGAGCTCGGTCGATTCCGGCTTCGCAAAGGGGAAGAGCCACAACACATGTACAACCGGCTCAAGACCTTGGTGAACCAAGTGTGCAACCTCGGGAGCAAGAAGTGGGACGACCACGAAATGGTTAAGGTTATTCTAAGATCTCTCATATTCCTTAACCCCACTCAAGTTCAATTAATTCGTGGTAATCCTAGATATACTAAAATGACCCCCGAGGAAGTTATCGGGAATTTTGTAAGTTTTGAGTGCATGATCGAAGGCTCGAGGAAGATCAACGAGCTTGATGATCCATCCACATCCGAAGCTCAACCCGTCGCATTCAAGGCGACGGAGGAAAAGAAGGAGTCTACACCAAGTCGACAACCAATAGACGCCTCCAAGCTCGTCAATGAGGAAATGGCGCTCGTCATCAAGAGCTTCCGCCAAATCCTCAAGCAAAGGAGAGGGAAAGACTACAAGTCCCGCTCCAAGAAGGTTTGCTACAAGTGTGGTAAGCCCGGTCACTTTATTGCTAAATGTCCATTATCAAGTGACAGTGACAGGGATAACGACAAGAAGGGCAAGAGGAGAGAAAAGAAGAAGTACTACAAGAAAAGGGGCGGCGATGCCCATGTGTGTCGGGAGTGGGACTCCGACGAAAGCTCTAGCGACTCCTCCGACGACGAGGACGCCGCCAACATCGCCGTCACCAAAGGGCTTCTCTTCCCCAACGTCGGCCACAAGTGTCTCATGGCAAAGGACGGCAAAAAGAAGGTTAAATCAAAATCCTCCACTAAATATGAATCCTCTAGTGATGATAATGCTAGTGATGAGGAAGATAACTTGCGTACTCTTTTTGCCAACCTCAACATGCAACAAAAAGAAAAACTTAATGAATTGATTAGTGCCATCCATGAAAAGGATGATCTCTTGGACACCCAAGTGGACTTCCTAATCAAGGAAAATAAAAAGCATGTTAAGGTTAAAAATGCTTATGCTCTAGAAATTGAGAAATGTGAAAAATTGTCTAGTGAGCTAAGCACTTGCCATGAGACAATAGACAACCTTAGAAATGAAAATGCTAATTTGTTAGCTAAGGTTGATTCTCATGTTTGTATTGTTTCAACTTCCAATCCTAAAGATGTTAATAATGATTTGCTTGCTAGGATTGAAAAATTAAATATTACTCTTGCTAACCTTAGAAATGAAAATGAAAATTTGATTGCTGAGGCTAAAGATTTTGATGTTTGCAAAGTTACAATTTCCGATCTTAGAGATAAAAATGATATTCTACATGCTAAGATTGTTGAACTTAATTCTTGCAAACCATCTACATCTACCATTGAGCATGTCACTATTTGTACTAGATGTAGAGATGTTGATATCAATGCTATTCATGATCATATGGCTTTAATTAAACAACAAAATGATCATATAGCAATATTAGATGCTAAAATTGCCGAGCATAACTTAGAAAATGAAAATTTTAAATTTGCTAGAAGTATGCTCTATAGTGGGAGACACCCTGGCATCAAGGATGGCATTGGCTTCCAAAGGGGAGACAATGTTAAACTTAATGCCCCTCCTAAAAGATTGTCAAATTTTGTAAAGGGCAAGGCTCCCATGCCTCAGGATAACGAGGGTTACATTTTATACCCTGTCGGTTATCCCGAGGACAAAATTAGGAAAATTCATTCTAGGAAGTCTCACTCTGGTTCTAATCATGCTTTTATGTATAAGAGTGAGACATCTAGCTCTAGGCAACCAACCCGTGCTAAGTTGCCTAAGAAGAAAATTCCTAATGCATCAAATGAACATAGCATTTCATTTAAGACTTTTGATGCATCTTATGTTTTGACTAACAAATCCGGCAAGGTAGTTGCCAAATATGTTGGGGGCAAGCACAAGGGATCAAAGACTTGTGTTTGGGTACCCAAAGTTCTTGTGTCTAATGCCAAAGGACCCAAAACCATTTGGGTACCTAAAGTCAAGAACTAAACTTGTTTTGTAGGTTTATGCATCCGGGGGCTCAAGTTGGATACTCGACAGCGGGTGCACAAACCACATGACAGGGGAGAAAAGGATGTTCTCCTCCTACAAGAAAAACCATGATCCCCAACGAGCAATCACATTCGGGGATGGAAACCAAGGTTTGGTCAAAGGATTGGGTAAAATTGCTATATCTCCTGACCATTCTATTTCCAATGTTTTTCTTGTAGATTCATTAGATTACAATTTGCTTTCTGTATCTCAATTATGCAAAATGGGCTACAACTGTCTCTTTACTGATATAGGTGTCACTGTCTTTAGAAGAAGTGATGATTCAATAGCATTTAAGGGTGTGTTAGAGGGTCAGCTATACTTAGTAGATTTTGATAGAGCTGAACTCGACACATGCTTAATTGCTAAGACTTACATGGGTTGGCTCTGGCACCGCCGACTAGCCCATGTTGGGATGAAGAATCTTCATAAGCTTCTAAAGGGAGAGCACATTTTAGGACTAACCAATGTTTATTTTGAGAAAGACAGGATTTGTAGCGCATGCCAGGCAGGAAAGCAAGTTGGAGCTCATCATCCACACAAGAACATCATGACGACCGATAGGCCGCTTGAGCTGCTCCACATGGATCTATTCGGCCCGATTGCTTATATAAGCATCGGCGGGAGTAAGTACTGTCTAGTTATTGTGGATGATTATTCTCGCTTCACTTGGGTGTTCTTTTTGCAGGAAAAATGTCAAACCCAAGAAACCTTAAAGGGATTCTTAAGACGAGCTCAAAACGAGTTCGGATTAAGGATCAAGAAAATAAGAAGCGACAACGGAACGGAGTTCAAGAACTCACAAATTGAAGGCTTCCTTGAGGAGGAAGGTATCAAGCATGAGTTCTCTTCTCCCTACACCCCTCAACAAAATGGTGTAGTGGAGAGGAAGAATCGAACTCTATTGGACATGGCTAGAACCATGCTTGATAAGTACAAGACTTCGGATCGGTTTTGGGCGGAGGCGGTCAACACCGCTTGCTATGCCATCAACCGGTTATATCTTCACCGAATCCTCATGAAGACATCATATTAACTCCTCACCGGTAAAAAGCCCAACATTTCATATTTTAGAGTCTTTGGTAGCAAATGCTTTATTCTTGTTAAAAGAGGTAGAAAATCTAAATTTGCTCCTAAGACTGTAGAAGGCTTTTTACTAGGATATGATTCAAACACAAGGGCATATAGAGTCTTTAACAAGTCCTCCGGACAAGTTGAAGTTTCTTGTGACGTTGTGTTTGATGAGACTAACAGCTCTCAAGTAGAGCAAGTTGATCTTGATGAGATAGGTATTGAAGAGGCTCCGTACATCGCGCTAAGGAACATGTCCATTGGGGATGTGTGTCCTAAGAAATCCGAAGAGCCTCCAAATGCACAAGATCAACCATCCTCCTCCATGCAAGCATCTCCACCGACTCAAAATGAGGATGAGGCTCAAGTTGATGAAGAAGAAGATCAATCAAATGAGCCACCTCAAAATGACGGCATAGATCAAGGGGGAGATGCAAATGATCAAGACAAGGAGGATGAAGAGCAAAGGCCGCCACACCCAAGAGTCCACCAAGCAATCCAACGAGATCACCCCGTCGACACCATCCTCGGCGATATTCATAAAGGGGTAACTACTAGATCTCGTGTTGCACATTTTTGTGAACATTACTCTTTTGTTTCCTCTATTGAGCCACACAGGGTAGAGGAAGCACTTCAAGATTCGGATTGGGTGGTGGCGATGCAAGAGGAGCTCAACAATTTCACTAGGAATGAGGTATGGCATTTAGTTCCACGTCCTAACCAAAATGTTGTAGGAACCAAATGGGTCTTCCGCAACAAACAAGATGAGCATGGTGTGGTGACAAGGAACAAAGCTCGACTTGTGGCCAAAGGATACTCCCAAGTCGAAGGTTTGGATTTCGGTGAAACCTATGCACCCGTAGCTAGGCTTGAGTCAATTCGCATATTATTAGCCTATGCTACTTACCATGGCTTTAAGCTTTATCAAATGGACGTGAAAAGTGCCTTCCTCAATGGACCAATCAAGGAAGAGGTCTATGTTGAGCAACCTCCCGGCTTTGAAGACAGTGAGTACCCTAACCATGTCTATAAGCTCTCTAAGGCGCTTTATGGGCTCAAGCAAGCCCCAAGAGCATGGTATGAATGCCTTAGAGATTTCCTTATTGCTAATGGCTTCAAAGTCGGAAAGGCCGATCCTACGCTCTTTACCAAAACACTTGAAAATGATTTGTTTGTATGCCAAATTTATGTTGATGATATTATATTTGGGTCTACTAACGAATCTACATGTGAAGAGTTTAGTAGGATCATGACACAAAAATTCGAGATGTCTATGATGGGGGAGTTGAAGTATTTCTTAGGATTTCAAGTGAAGCAACTCCAAGAGGGCACCTTCATTAGCCAAACCAAGTACACTCAAGATATTCTAAGCAAGTTTGGAATGAAGGATGCCAAACCCATCAAGACACCCATGGGAACTAATGGGCATCTCGACCTCGACACGGGAGGTAAGTCCGTGGATCAAAAGGTATACCGGTCGATGATTGGTTCTTTGCTATATTTATGTGCATCTCGACCGGATATTATGCTTTCCGTATGCATGTGTGCAAGATTCCAAGCCGACCCTAAGGAAGCTCACCTTACGGCCGTAAAACGAATCTTGAGATATTTGGCTTATACTCCTAAGTTTGGGCTTTGGTATCCTAGGGGATCCACATTTGATTTGATTGGTTATTCGGATGCCGATTGGACGGGGTGCAAAATCAATAGGAAGAGCACATCGGGGACTTGCAAGTTCTTGGGAAGATCCTTGGTGTCTTGGGCTTCAAAGAAGCAAAATTCGGTCGCTCTTTCCACTGCCGAAGCCGAGTACATTGCCGCAGGCCATTGTTGCGCGCAATTGCTTTGGATGAGGCAAACTCTGCGGGACTACGGTTACAAATTAACCAAAGTCCCTTTGCTATGTGATAATGAGAGTGCAATCAAGATGGCGGATAATCCCGTCGAGCATAGCCGCACTAAACACATAGCCATTCGTTATCATTTTCTTAGGGATCACCAACAAAAGGGAGATATCGAGATTTCTTACATTAATACTAAAGATCAATTAGCCGATATCTTTACCAAGCCTCTTGATGAACAATCTTTTAACAAACTTAGGCATGAGCTCAATATTCTTGATTCGCGCAACTTCTTTTGTTAAATTGCACACATTGCTCTTCTATATACCTTTGATCATGTCTCTTTCATATGTTATGACTAATGTGTTTTTCAAGTCTATTTCAAACCAAGTCATAGGTGTATTGAAAGGGAATTGGAGTCTTCGGCGAAGACAAAGGCTTCCACTCCGTAACTCATCCTTCGCCGTCACTCCAAGTCACTCTCCATGCTTGGGGGAGAAAGCATGAGCACCAAGCAAAAGGACTTCGTTTTTGGTATAATCTTAACTCATTTATTTATGACCAAAGGGGAAGATAGCACTTCAAGGGCTCTAATGATTCCGTTTTTAGCGATTCATGCCAAAGGGGGAGAAAGTAAGAGCCCAAAGCAAAAGGACCGCACCACCACCAATTTCAAAAACTTCGTGTTTTCAAGAATATTATCAATTGGTTTTCCTATTGTGTTCAAAAGGGGGAGAAAGTAGTATTTCAAAAATTATCAAAACCCTCTTGAACACTAAGAGGAGGATCTCATTTAGGGGGAGTTTTGTTTAGTCAAAGGAAAAGCATTTGAAACAGGGGGAGAAAATTTCAAATCTTGAAAATGCTTTGCAAAATCTTATTCATTACCTTTGACTATTTGCAAAAGAACTTTGAAAAGGATTTACAAAATAGTTTGCAAAAACAAAACATGTGGTGCAAGCGTGGTCCAAAATGATATAAGTAAGAAACAATCCATGCATATCTTGTAAGTATTTATATTGGCTCAATTCCAAGCAACCTTTACACTTACATTATGCAAACTAGTTCAATTATGCACTTCTATATTTGCTTTGGTTTGTGTTGGCATCAATCACCAAAAAGGGGGAGATTGAAAGGGAATTAGGCTTACACCTAGCCCCTAATTTACTTTGGTGGTTGAATTGCCCAACACAAATAATTGGACTAACTAGTTTGCCCAAGTGTATAGATTATACAGGTGTAAAAGGTTCACACTCAGCCAATAAAAAGATCAAGTTTTGGATTTAACAAAGGAGCAAAGAGGCAACCGAAGGCACCTCTGGTCTGGCGCACCGGACTGTCCGGTGTGCCACCGGACAGTGTCCGGTGCACCACCGGACATGTCCGGTGCACCAGAGGACTCCAACGCAAACTCGCCACCTTCGGGGGAATGTGCACCGGAGAAGGCAGGCGCGCCCATACTGGCGCACCGGACAAGGAACAGTGCATGTCCGGTGTGCACCGGACATCCAGGCGGGCCCACAAGTCAGAAGCTCCAACGGTCAGAATCCAACGACAGTGATGACGTGGCGGGGGCACCGGACATGTCCGGTGTGCACCGGACTGTCCGGTGCGCCATCGAGCAGACAACCTCCCAACGACCACTTTTGGTGGTTGAGGCTATAAATACCCCAACCACCCCACCATTCATTGCATCCAAGTTTTCCACTTCCCAACTACTACAAGAGCTCTAGCATTCAATTCTAGACACACCAAAGAGATAAAATCCTCTCCAAATTCCACACAACGCCATAGTGACTAGAGAGAGTGATTTGCTTGTGTTCTTTCGAGCTCTTGCGCTTGGATTGCTTCTTTTCTTTCTCACTTGCTCTTGTGATCAAACACTCAATTGTAATCAAGGCAAGAGGCACCAATTGTGTGGTGGCCCTTGCGGGGAAGTTTTGTTCCCGGCTTTGATTTGAGAAGAGAAGCTCACTCGGTCTGAGGGACCGTTTGAGAGAGGGAAGGGTTGAAAGAGACCCGGCCTTTGTGGCCTCCTCAACGGGGAGTAGGTTTGCAAGAACCGAACCTCGGTAAAACAAATCCGCGTGTCACACTCTTCATTTGCTTGCGATTTGTTTTGCGCCCTCTCTCGCGGACTCGTTTATATTTCTAACGCTAACCCGGCTTGTAAGTTGTGTTTATATTTGTAAATTTCAGTTTCGCCCTATTCACCCCCCCTCTAGGCGACTATCAGAAGGCAAAGAGAAGCAAAAAGGCACTAACCAGCGTTGGTTGCCTCCAATTCAGAGACGCGATGTTGAAGTGACACTGGATTCCAACATGCAAGAGACGAAGCTACTTCTGGGACGGAAGCACCCTGTAACCTCAGCTGGCTAGCCATCCCATCCACCAAAGCCTGATGTGGAAAACAGATGAGTGTAATGACAGCAGTTCATACAATGTGAAAATCAAGCTAAAATACATCACAGTACCTGGAGGTTGGAAAAGAATGAAGGGATCCCCAAATCAGGAGAGATCAATTGATAATCAGGCGTAAGGCCACCACCCGAAGCAGCTTGCAACGAACCAGTAGGAATCAGCTCGGTGCCTTCAACAGAGCCAAACACTCGATCAGCGGGGATGCTGCCCTCTAAAGCGACTCCCTGGTCCAAGGTTTGGGCTACCACCATACAGCCAGAGTGTGGAGGAGATCCCGCATGAACGTCCATGGAAGTACAGGAGGGAGACCCTGCTCGGGCACCCTCGGGGGCTGGGTCATAGTTTGCACTGCCCACTTGAGCCGGATCATCCCCGGCAGCACCCTCGGGGGCTGGGCAGTGGCTTACACTCTTCACCCGAGCCAAGTCATCCCCGGCGACATCCTCGGGGGCTGGGCATGTGTCAGCACCATTCTTGAGGTCCAAGTTCTCTGCAGTAACCACCTCTAAGGTTGACGGGCCCTCAGCTACTTCCATAGGACCAGGACGATCCAAATCAGTCTCCCGACCCTCGAGATCGCGCTCTAAGGTCGACGAGGCACGGGATGACCTCAACCCAGCATCAGGCACGTCAGCACAAGCCTCCATTGCACCATCATCCACTGGCTCTGATAACAAGTCCTCTGGGACCATATCCTCAAGAGTCTGATCAAAGTTGGCCAGGGACAGTTCTTGCAGACCAATGAGGGCACACAAAGCAGGAGAGGGAACCCCACTACTTTCACCGCTGGCGATGAACTGCCGACTGTTTTTCCGAGTCAAAGGAATTTCATTTTCTTCCTCCTCGTCATCCACATTGGCAACACAAGCAGCACCCCCATCGGGATCAGCAACAGATGGAGCACCCACATTGAGATCAGCAGCAGATTGGGTACACCCATTGGGGTCAGCATCCGTAAATCCAGTCGCAGGCACTTCTTCAGTAGCAGGAACTAAGGTACCAGCGTCCTGATCCAAACTGGATACTCGCCGGAGGCGTCTTCTTTTCTTCTTCTGCTCATCAGCAGAAGGATCAGGCTGATTGGCTCGGCAAGGGCGCCTCGGGCGAGTACTGACAGGCTTCTGAGCATCCAAAGTCGTATCAGCCTCTGGGAGGGGCGCCACTACCAACGCCCCAGCAGGAGCAGCGTCGGAAGAATCCTCAGCTAGCAAATCAAGCATAGCACTTATCTCTGCATCACTAGGGTTCAGGGGCACCTCAAAATGGACCTGCCGTTCGTCATCAGGAATCTCCCCAAGCGAGGCAACCAAAGCACTAACTTCTTCAGCAGAGGGTCGCACTCTAAGGCCCAAACTGCCATCAGTAATAGGTGGATTCGACACAAAAAGGGTGAAGGCTTTGGGAGGAGGCAGGTTCCAGGCCAAGTATGCCACTGGAGCACCAACATTTGACACTTTGCCCCTAAGGATCATCTCTAGTCGACTCACCAAGTCTGCAGAGGGAATTCTTCTGTTAGTAACCCGAGTTGAGTCGGCTAGCCCTCGATACAGATAAGTTGGGTAGGCCCTGTCTTTCAATGGCTGAATATTCTTGAAAACAAAATCAGTAACCACAGCTTCAGCAGTCAGACCCCTCTCTTTCAGCAGTCCAACTTCAGCTAGCAACACACCTGCCTCAGCTACCTCCTGATCTGTGGGAGACTCGGTCCAGCTTGGGGTGCGAACGTCCGGCTGTCTTCCCGACCGGGAGGGGAGAGAATTCCCATAATTCTCAACTATGAACCACTCCAGGCGCCATCCCTTAATACTGTCCTTGAGAGGGATCTCGAGATATTCAGTTTTCCTCCCGCGGCGCATCTCCAAGCTGGCACCCCCGACCAACTGATGTTGTCCCCCGGCCATCCCAGGGCGACAATGATACAAGTATTTCCACAGACCGAAATGCGACAGCACGCCAAGAAAGGCCTCGCATAAATGAACGAAAATGGAGATTTGCAGAATTGAATTGGGGTTCAAATGAGTCAAGTTAATATGGTAGAAATCAAGGAGGCCGCGGAAAAAGGGAGAAATGGGAAGGCCAAGGTCGCAGAGAAGGAAAGGGGCGTAAACAACGGACTCATGGGTATCCTCGGTCAGAACAGTAAACCCGTGGCAAATCCGCCAAGAACAGAGTTCCCGCGGAGGAAGAACCCCGATGGATACGAGGTGGAGAAGTTCAGGCTCAGAAATGACAGACATGTGGTTACCTGCGAAAGGCAACCGGCTGTTGGGGTCGATTGGAGGAATCACCACAGCAGACGAACTCGAGGTCTTCCTCTTGGGTGCCATCTCGATTCTACCAGCGAGCAGAGTGAGAGGCGAATGGCAGAGATGATTCAGAAGCGGGAAAGCAAGAACTAGGGCACGGAAAGCAAAGGCGGCTAAAAGCGCAGCACTTATGGGATATTCTCGAGCCAGATACCGTTTCAAAAAGTGCACAGTCAGCACCCAGCGTACCACGTGGTCATCCGGCAGTTATTTCCAAAAAACTGATGCGCCACCTCATCACTCGGCTATCATCCTCAAAGTGGCTCGTGCGGCCTGCTATCACTCGGCGTTGCCTCTACAACGCTGATATCGCGTTCAGTCGCTCGGCATTACCTCTAAAATGCTGACGTCGCTTTCCAATCACTCGGCGTTGCCTCTAAAACGCTGATATAGTGTTCAGTTGCTCGGCATTCCTCTAAAACTCCGACGTCGTCCTTCAGTCGCTCGGTGTTACCTCTAAAACACTGACATCGCCCTCTGACATCGTCTCAAGTCGCTCGGCATTACCTCTAAAATGCCGACGTCGCTTTCCAATCACTCGGCTTTGCTTCTAAAACGCTGATACAGTCTTCAGTTGCTCGGTGTTACCTCTAAAACGCTGACGTCGCCCTCTGACATCGTCTCAAGTCGCTCGGCAGTTATCTCTAAAACCTCGATATTGTGTTCGGCCGCTCGGCAGTTACCTCTAAAGCGCCGACACCGTCTACAAGTTACTCGACAGCTATTTCTGAAAGCATCAGTTTGATCCCCAAGTTATTCATTTACTGTCTCAAAGGAATCAGCTTCACAAACGAGCAAGACAAGTCATAAAGGAGAAGCCAACATCATTCTTTCATTAGAAGGGAAGATAACATACTTACAAATCAACTCTTTACGAGTTGATACTTCCCTACTACTACTACATTACATTACTGCTACTACTACTACACTACGCTATACTACTCTACATTACTACTACATTATTCTAACTATACTATACTAATATCTAAAAGACCAGTGGCATCTAGTCACTGGCCCTGTTGCTGCCGCCGCCGCTGCCGCCCCTGGTGCTGCCCCTGCTGCTGCCGCCCCGGTTGCTGCCCCTGCTGCCGCCGCCGTCACCCCTGCTGCCGCCGCCGTCACCCCTGCCGCTGCCGTCACCGTCACCGTCGCCACCGTCGTCGTCGTCGTCGTCGTCTTCATCCTCGCCGCCGCCGTCCGAGTCCTCCTCATCCGAGGAGTACTCCGACTCATCCGAGCCCTCGAGCCCGGAACGCTCGACGACCCGGATGTACGTCCAGACCTCCGCCGCGAGCCCCTGGGAGTCGTCTAAGTCGTCAGACGACTCACGCAGGGGGATGGGAGCCGGAGACCCCTCAGACTCAAAGGAGAACTCCTCCTCTGAGTACTCCGAGTCACCAAACTCCTCCGATGGAGGAGTTGGCTCACGCTTGCGCTTGTTGTTTTTGCCCATGGTGGAAGCAGACGGGAGAGAAGAAAGGGAAGCAACAGAGAACAACGAGAGATGTGAAAAAGCCAGAGAGACAACGGCGTTATTTATAGAAGGAGAAGGCAACCGCTCGCCTCCAACCGCGATCACTGAACAGTCGCAAAGCATTCAATAAGCACTTCAACCTGTCTGAAGACACGTCAGGCGGCTGACGACGTTTCACGCAACACAACACCCATTAGGACTCCAGTCAACAGCGCGGAGGATATGATTACACTCGCCGTCACATCACATTACTACTCAGAAGAAGCCGGCTAAAACACTCAGCGTACCAAGCCGTCCCTTGCCCACACCCATTGGGAGGGGGACGCCCAGGAATTATCAGTATATTTTTCAAAACGGTCACATCTGTGCAGGGCACGCAGTGAATACCTCAAGACAAAAATGAGATATCGGTAAGGATCAGAGGAAAGCCAAATATAGCCAATGCAGTACAAAATATGGCCGACAGAAGCGACGTGAAGACTAGACAGAGAACGTCCATCAAACGTCCAATCAGTGGCAGAGCAAATAAATTGCACTACCTAGCAAGATATGGATGGATTGCGAACTCGGCTGCTAAAGACAAAATATATGCTGACCTCTGAAGCAAAATATTGATGACATAATGCTGACCTCCAAAGCATAATGCGAATTGCTTCATGCCAATTCCTACAAACAGAAAGGATAATTTTCAGCAAAGAGACACGAAAGGAAGACCTTCGAATGGATTATCCTCAAAAATCCATTTGAAGGTCGGGGGCTACACCCATTGGGTGCACCTCCGGTGCACCCCATGGATTATCATTCCAAGCCAAGATAGTGCCGACCTCTAAGGCGTGGGACAAGATTAAAAGGCCAACCCTCAACCAAAACGCAGGAGCACAAATGGAAATAATTTCTGGGGAAGACCTTCGAGCAGATTATTTTCTAAAATCTACTCGAAGCTCGGGGACTACACCCATTGGGTGCACCTCCGGTGCACCCAATGAAGTTCAGAATCCTACAAATTGAAATGCCGACCTCTAAGGCACAAGCACGAAACTAAGCTTCGGTCTACGAGTGATCAAAGCAGGAGAAGACAACAGGAAGTCATTTTCTTCAAATCACCTGCAAGCTGGACCTGGGATCTTTGGGCTGATTACCTCTAAATTAACCCAAAGATCGGGGGCTTGTGGGGGATAGATATCCCCCGGGTCCACTAAAAGAGTAAAAGACCTCACGAAAGGCCCAAGGGCCCAGTAAATCGGAAGGTCATTCTTTCGTGGGCCTGGGGAGAGACAACCAGCAAAGCAGAGCGACATGAGGCCGGATTGGTGCAAACCCGGACGGCCCACAACGTCGAGCGAGTGACCGCAACAGAGATCCGACTTTCCCGCGCTGGAGCCCCCATGCAACGGAGCCATGCGAGGATAAGTTGGCAGAATTACATGGAGATAAACTCAAGCAGTTCACTATCTTTTAGCTACTCGTTGTTATCATATCCACATGTATTGCCCCACGGTCGAGTATATAAGGCCTAGGGGGCACCCCTTCAGAACGATCGGCCCTATTACTTAGCCACCACATCAACCCTCTGCATTCTCAATTCAGAGAGCTCTCTTGTAACCTCACTCACCAAGCATACTCACCAGGACGTAGGGTGTTACGCATCTCTAAGCGGCCCGAACCTGTAAACCTTGTCCACTGTCCCTCGTGCAATCGGCACGAACCATTTTGCTACAGTCGTCGACACCGTCCTACTCCTAAAAACACCTTGAGGGGCAACCCCGGGTGTGCGGTCAGACCCAAAACACTGACAAAGACCCTTGTTGACGGCGATGTTGGCGGCATCCTCGTCGGAGGAGGAGTCGGTGGAGCTCTCATCGGAGTCCCACTCCCGACATACATGGGCATCGCCGCCCTTCTTCTTGTAGTACCTCTTCTTCTCCTTCTTCTTTCCCCTCTTGTCGTCGCCCCTGTCACTATCACTTGATAATGGACATTTAGCAATAAAGTGACCGACTTACCACACTTGTAGCAAACCTTCTTGGAACGGGGTTTGTAGTCTCTCCCCTTCCTTTGCTTGAGGATTTGGCAGAAACTCTTGATGATGAGCGCCATCTCCTCATTGTCGAGCTTGGAGGCGTCGATGGGGAGCCTACTTGATGTAGACTCTTCTTTCTTCTCCTCTGTCGCTTTGAATGCGACGGGTTGCACCTCGGATGTGGAGGTGGCGCCTCGCTCGATGATTTGTTTGGAGCCTTTGATCATCAACTCAAAGCTCACAAACTTTCCTATAACCTCCTCGGGAGACATTAGCTTATATCTAGGATCACCACGAATTAATTGAACTTGTGTAGGATTAAGAAAAACAAGTGATCTTAGAATAACCTTGACCATTTCATGGTCATCCCATTTTGTGCTCCTGAGGTTGCGCACTTGGTTCACCAAGGTCTTGAGCCGGTTGTACATGGCTTGTGGCTCCTCCCCTTGGTTGATCATGAATCGACCGAGCTCCCCCTCGATCGTTTCCCGCTTGGTGATCTTGATCACCTCATCTCCTTCGTGCGCGGACTTGAGCACATCCCAAATTTCTTTGGCACTCTTCAACCCTTGCACCTTATTATACTCCTCTCGACTTAGAGAGGCGAGGAGTATAGTAGTGGCTTGGGAGTTGAAGTGTCAGATTTGTGCGACCTCCTCTGAATCATAATCCTTGTCCCCTTCCTACGGTACCTATGCTCCATACTCAACAATATCCCATACGCTTTTGTGGAGTGAGGTTAGGTGATGCCTCATTTTATCACTCCACAAAGAATAATCTTCACCATAAAAAACCGGTGGTTTGCCTAATGGAACGGAAAGTAATGGAGTGCGTTTGGAAATGCGAGGATAGCGGAGGCGCATCTTACTATACTTCTTGCGCTCATGGCGCTTAGAAGTGGCGGATGTCGATTCGGAGCTGGAGGTGGAGGGTGACGAAGAGTCGGTCTCATAGTAGACCACTTTCTTCATCATCTTCTTGTCACCTCTCTGTTGGGACTTGATGGAGGAAGAGGATTCCTCCTTGTGCTTGTGGGCGGACTCCCTCGAACGGGTTCTCCTCGAGCTTGCGGACTTGTCGCCGCCGGTCCCGATCTCCCTCTTGGCGGATGCTCCCGACATCACTTCGAGTGGTTAGACTCTAATGAAGTATCAGGCTCTGATACCAATTGAAAGTCACCTAGAGGGGGGTGAATAGGCAAATCTGAAATTTATAAACTTTAAGCACAATTTACAAGCCGAGTTAGTGTTAGAAATAAAGGCGAGTCCGAAAGAGAGGGCGAAAACAAATCACAAGCAAATAAAGCGAATGACACGGTGATTTGTTTTACCGAGGTTCGGTTCTTGCAAACCTACTCCCCGTTGAGGTGGTCACAAAGACCGGGTCTCTTTCAACCCTTTCCCTCTCTCAAACGGTCACCTAGACCGAGTGAGCTTTTCTCCTTAATCAATGGGTCACTTAGACCCCTTACAAGGACCACCACAACTTGGTGTCTCTTGCTTGATTACAAGTTGCTTTAGAACAAGAATGGAGGATGAAGAAAAGCGATCCAAGCGACAAGAACTCAAATGAACACAAATGTCTCTCTCTCACTAGTCACTAAGTCTTTGGAATGAGTTTGGGACTTGGAGAGGATTTGATCTTTTGTTTTGTGTCTTGGAGTGAAGTCTAGAGCTCTTGTATTGAATGCAATGGCTGAAAAACCTGGTTGCCTTGAAGTGTGGTGGTTGGGGGGTATTTATAGCCCCAACCACCAAAATGGCCGTTGGGGAGGCTGTCTGTCGATGGGTGCACCGGACAGTCCGGTGTGCCAGCCACGTCACCCAACCGTTAGGGTTCAACCGTTGGAGCTCTGACAGCTGGGACCACCGGACAGGTACTGTTCACTGTCCGGTGCGCCTTCTGGCGCCTGCTCTGACTCTGCACGCACTGTCCGTGCACTGTAGCACTTTTACAGGTTTCCGTTGGAGTCGACCGTTGCGCTGTAGCCGTTGCTCTGCTGGCACACCGGACAGTCAGGGGCACACCGAATAGTCCGGTGAATTATAGCGGAGCGGCTCTCCAAAAACCCGAAGCTGAGCAGTTTAGAGTTGATCTCCCTGGTGCACTAGACACTGTCCGGTGGCACACCGGATAGTCTGGTGCGCCAGACCAAGGCAGTCTTCGGTTGGTTTTGCTCCTTTCTTTTTGAACCCTATCTTGGAATTTTTATTGGTTTGTGTTGAACCTTTGGCACCTATAGAACTTATAATCTAGAGCAAACTAGTTAGTCCAATTGTTTGTGTTGGGTAATTCAACCACCAAAATCATTTAGGAAAAGGTTTGACCCTATTTCCCTTTCACTTCTCATGTTGGGGTTAAACTTAGACCTTTGAACACAACCTTTTAGTTGAGAAAGTGTTGTGTTCCTTCGAAAAACTTATCATCAAGGAAGAAGATCACTATCACATGGCCCAAAGTTAGAGCTTCCATCCTAGAGGCAATCACATGGTTCTATGTTTCCATAGAAGGGGTCAACTATGAATTTGATAGCTGGTTTATGCAGTGTTAAATTCTGTAGACAACCATGCTTGTAGTTTGTGCCCAATAGAGGATTTCCCCCTGATGATGATGATTTTGACCCACATAATTTTCTTTATCACGACTTTGGTCAAATGAGACAACACCTACCTCACCCCACTTGAAGTACACCAACTTGATAAAGCTGAATTTCTAGATGCCCTTAGTTGGGATCTTTGGTTGAGCAAGAATATCAAGTCTGAGGTCTTCTCAATGCAGCAAATGAAGCAGTACCATTTTTCCTCTATAATCTATAGTTGGGCCTAAATCGATTAGGGTGGCCTTAGTTACCTTTTGAGTGATGGTCAAGTCATGACCATGGATGATAACATAGATGATTCATAAGTAGAAGGCCTGCTACCTCCACCTCTGAACTAGATAACAGAAGTTGAGCCTACCTCCAAAGAACTACATAACAATGTCTACTATAAAAGCAACAAAGGTAGCAACACATCAACAATGACGTCCACATAGAAGTAGCATTGTCGTGTCAATAGTGACAACTTGTGCCATATTGCACAACTTTAGCATTTGTAATATGAATAACCCTAGAGATGAAGGTGTGATCCATCCTACAAATACTGAAGTGGTGTGTCATGGTACGAGTAGTTACCACCATCATGGTGATTCTTCTCCATGGATATCACTACCGACATGCCACTAACTTCACCACTGATCTCATGATAAACCCCCTTTATATAGTGCTTTAGAGGTAGACTTACCTTTCTATTATTCGTCACCAATTAAGGGTTGATTAGTATTCTCTCCACTACCACCATCTGTTTGCAAGAGGTTTGGAGGGGATTCAATCTTTTCCTATTCAAAATTGAATAGGAAGGGATTTAATCTCCTCTAATCCAACTCAAACCACTCCAAACCGAACATGGCCTAAGGGGGTTGCGCTCCTCGCCTTATTTTGTATATGCAACGGGTAGATTTGACAAGGGGAGGGGCTCACCCCCCCGACCACCGTGGTCGTGCCAATGTAGCCCCCTTTAATTCGATCCACGTAAAAAATTCAGCCATGAGAGTAAGTTTATGGGGGCTAAGGGTGATTAGATGTTAAAATGAAGCTATGACTATTCACTCATAGGTAAACATTTGGTTTATAAAGAATTAGTCACTAAAATTCTATGAATAAAGGTCGCTTCAACCTTGTTGCTAAAGCCCGTCTCATTTTTCATGTATGATTCCATGTTGGAAAGGAGAGGACACTCGTCTCTTTTCTACAAATAAGTTTTATATATAGTTTCCGAAGAATTGAGCCCAACAAATGTACTTACGAAATCATTTGGTTTTTTTATCAAGTTCTTATTATCTGTGATGACATGGGTGATTGCCATGAGATTGTCATTGTAGACATCAACTTCGTCAGTATGACCCAATTTGTGGCCAACGGTAGGGATACTTTTAAGAGTGCCTTAGCGGTGAGGAGAGAAGAAAAGTACGATCTAGCATTGTGCCGACACGATGTTTCTTAGGTGTGTGTGCTTCAATTCACCGCCGTGTGTGATAGAAGAGACGTGGAAAGGACATGTGGAGCTCTACAGGTCGATACATATCAAAATATAATTAGTATGTCTTGCTAGCAAGCCACATTTGCAAAGTCATCGGCGCCTAGGTCTCTAGGCGACTCGAGGTGGCTCGTTGGAGGCGAGTAGGTCTCTCTCCATTCAGGTCCATGATCTATCGTGTGCGTAGGCCCCCTGATCAAAGCGGTGTCCACATCCCAGTACTTGATCAATCATGATCAAGTTTTTTCTCCCACCGTGGGAGCCCCAAACACAAAGTGCTTGCCAAACCATATCCATGCTTTCACGTTGTATTCTTCCCCAGCGATTCCTACCATTGAGATCATAGATCGGGATCGAGATGGACCGAATTGAGGGGATGCTGCAAACCACACAATTGTCGAAGGCGGAGAAGAAAAGGGTTAGGGCAGTGGAGGAGATGGAAATGAAGTCGGAGATGGGGGTAGCTAGAGCGATTTGCAAGGTGATGGCATAGAAACCATGAGAGCACCTAGAGGGGGGGGGGGTGAATAGGTGATCCTGTAAAACTTGAACTTAATGCCACAAAAACTTGGTTAAGCGTTAGCACAGTATTGCCAAGTGGCTAGAGAAGAGTCTTAGCGAAACACAATAACCACAGGAGAATCAACACAGGTAGACACAGTGGTTTATCCCATGGTTCGGCCAAGTACAACACTTGCCTACTTCCACGTTGTGGCGTCCCAACGGACGAGGGTTGCAATCAACCCCTCTCAAGCGGTCCAAAGACCCACTTGAATACCACGGTGTTTGCTTTTCTTTTCTATATCCCGTTCGCGAGGAATCTCCACAACTTGGAGTCTCTCGCCCTTACAAAGATGTTCACAAAGAAGCACGGAGTAAGGGAGGGATTAGCAACTCACACAAGACACAAAGATCACAGCAAATATGCACACACAAGACCCAGACTTAAGCTCAAAAGACTAGCACACTAGAACGGAGCTCAAATCACTAGAATGTCGAACAAGTGCGCAAGAATGGAGTGTGAGTGATCAAGAGTGCTCAAGGAATGTGTTGGGGCGAAGGCGAAGACGCCACCCTTCGCTCGAGGCCTCCGCCGTGGTCGTTGGTCCAACGGAGACAAGACAACGGGCAAGGACACCCTTCGCTCCATACGACATCGGACGAAGACCTATGACGAGGTCATCCCACCGTGCGGCCTCGTCCAGCATGGAGGCCCACGTGTGATCCGGCCCATTGTAACAGGCCCTGCGTGGCCGCTGCGTGTTACGGGCCTAATTTGTAAAGGCGCCTCTGTAATTACAGTCTGTAACCTCGCTTTATGGGAATACTCTGGGGATAACCTAGGTGTCTGAGGGCACATGCGTCCTTAACACAAGACGCTGGGCACTCAGATACCTATAAATACCCCCGCACAGTGCCCTTGAGAGGCTAAATTAATAGAGCTATTGCCATCTTGCGCGAGAACCCTGTTTACGTCACTACACACCCCCGTTGGACCCCCTTGCAGCTGAGAGCAAGTTCCAACATTTGGCGCCCACCGTTCGTGCGACGAAAAAACCACCCGCGATGGCACCCAAGAAAATTAACTCGAAGGCTGACGAGGCTGCGAAGGCAGCACTGCTGGCCGCAAAAAAGGCAAGGCCCTCGCCCTCACCCACTCCACTCACCACGAGGCTACTGAAGACGACGTTCTCCGCACCTGCGAAGACGATGCTCTCCGCACCTGCGGCCCTGAAGGACAATCGCAACCCCCCAAGGCTTCGCCCCACCGGAGGGCGCGGACCTCACCGAGGACGGCGAGGTCCTCGGCGTCTCGGTGGAAGAACAGCTACAGCTGCGCGCCCTACGCCTCAAGAACCGCAATCTCCAGAGGCAGAAAGAGATACTGGAGGCCAAGCGCCAGCGCGTGTCCGCACTAGCCAAGGTGCGGCAAATGATACGCGACGAAGAGCAGAAAGCCCAGGACCTCGAGCGGGAGATCGCGCTGATGCAGCGCGAAGGCCACCTCGGCCTGCAGCACGGGCCACCCCTGCAACAGCGCGCACAACCGGAAGACACGCGCGAAGGCCACCTCGGCCTGCAGCACGGGCCACCCATGCAACAGCGCGCACAACTGGAAGACCCGCGTTTCCCCCAGCGCGACCACACCTTCCCGCACGCCGCGCCATTCCAAGGGGTCAACTACCTCGACGAGCGAAGTCCCCTAGCGCCACATCTGCAAGTGATGTCTTGGCCCGCCAACTTCCGGGCAGGGACCTATCCCAAGTACAACGACAACACTGACCCAGCACAATACATAATGAGTTACCAGGTCGCCGTTGCATCCTCCGGAGGGGACGACGCCACAATGGCCAAGTCTTTCATCATCGCCCTCGAAGGACCAGCTCTCACCTGGTTCACCAGGTTGCCTCCGCTGTCCATTGATTCCTGGAGAAGCCTCCGGGACAAGTTCCTGCTCAACTTCCAAGGGTACCGCCCAGACACCGACGCCTTGGCCGAACTCTCGCTTTGCAAGCAGCTGGAAAAGGAGACCCTGCGGGAGTATTACCGCAAATTTCTAACACTCAAGTCACAGCTGCCCTCAGTCGATGACCAGATCGCCATCCACTACGCCATCAGTGGCCTTCGCGCCGGCGTCCTCTATAGCCATTGCATCAGAGATCCGCCCAAGAACCTTCAGGAATTATATCAGCTATTTGAAAAATACGCCAAATCCGAAGAGCTCCACCAGCGCAAGGTTGAGTCTCAAAGGAAGCCCAAAGATGCTCCACAGTCCAGCCGCACGTGGACGAGGACTCCGCAGCAAGACTCCGGCCGAGACGGTCGCAATCAACAGCAAGTGCACAACATCACCAATCAGCACCCCGCTGCTGACGCCCCTCGCCGCCAGGAATATCCCCCCCAGGGCCGCAGAAATGTAACTTGCGGTAGGGGTCGGGGGCGTGCGCAGCCGCCGCGCCGATTCTACTGTCTCTTCCACGGCGAAGACTGCGCCCACCAAACCAAAGACTACCCAGAAACGAAGGCCACCAAAGACAGGATGGCACGGGCGCAGCCAGCCGACAACCCCAGAGTTGTCGCGCACACTTATCAGCAACCCCCTCCACCCTACATCCACGCCCCCGCCCCGCATCCACCGCACCACGCATACCAACACCACCAGGAAGTACAAATCATACCTCCTCCACCGCCACCTCCACACCAGCAACATCAGAACATCCCCCACCCCCACGCCCCAAAACAAGAAGACTTCGCCGATCAGCCATATCGCGGAGTCATTCATATGATCACTGGGGGGTCCAGCACCGACTTCGACACAAAGCGGCAGAAGCGGGACCACAACCGCAGCATCAACCACGTCGCCATCACCGGCCCAGTCGTGCAGACGAAGTGGTCCCATGTACCGCTAACCTTCGACGCACGAGACGTCGACCTGCGCAGCGCCCCCCACATCGACGCCATGGTTATCAACTGCAGCGTGGCAGGCTGGGATCTGCACAAAGTCCTAGTCGACAATGGCAGTCAAGCAGACATCATCCTCCTCCATGCCTTCGACCGCATGGGCATAAGCCACATCCTCCTCAAGCCTTCGGACAACCCGTTGTATGGCTTCGGCAGCAAGGGCACTTTTCCTGTCGGCAAAATAGAGCTGTCTCTCTCCTTTGGTGTAGCACCCAATGCCCGAAGTGAGCAAGTGACCTTTGATATTGTGGATATGGTATATCCGTACAACGCCATCATGGGTCGGGGCTCCATCAACAAGTTTGAGGCAGCTATTCACGGACTGTACCTGTGCATGAAAATACCAGGTCCGTTAGGCGCCATTGCGGTCTACGGCAATCAACAGACCGCGCGCAACATAGAGCGGGACTTCGTCCCCGGACAAAGAAACGTGCACTGCCTCACGGCCCAACGCGAGGTCCCTGCGTCCGTCAGCCCAACCGACAAAGAGCACGACAGGGCACAACTGCAGAGCAACGACGGGACCAAGACTGTCCCCCTCGACCAGGCCACGCCCAAGCAGACAGTCACTATCAGCGAAGACCTCACTTCGCATGAAGAGGAGAAACTCCTCTGCTGCCTGTCCAAGAACAAAGATGTCTTCGCCTGGTCAGCCCTCGACCTGGTCGGGGTCAGCCGATCCATAATTGAGCACAGCTTGGGAATTGACCCTTCGGTGAGACCGAAAAAGCAGCGGCTTCGCAAAATGTCCGACGAGAAGACAGAGGCCGCTAAGGCAGAGGTGCACCGCCTCCTGGAAGCCAAATTCATCGAGCCGGTGGCTTACCCCACGTGGCTCTCCAACGTTGTGATGGTGCAGAAAAAGAGCGGGAAGTGGCGAATGTGCATCGACTTCACCAGTCTCAACAAGGCCTGCCCAAAGGACAACTTCTCGTTGCCGCGGATCGACAAAATAGTCGATAGCGCGGCCGGATGCGAAGTCATGTCACTCCTCGACTGCTTCTTCGGTTACCACCAGATATACATGAAGGAGGAAGACAAGGCTAGCACCAGCTTTATAACACCCTTCGGCACATATTGCTTCATCAGAATGCCGGAGGGACTCAAGAACGCTGGGTCCACCTTCTCCAGGCTTACCAAAACAGTGCTCGAAGGGCAAGTTGGCAGAAATATATTCACATATGTGGACGACATCGTCGTCGCCAGCAAGAGCAAGGAGGACCATCTCGCCGACCTCGCCGAGACATTCGCGAACATGCGAGACGCACGACTCCGCCTAAACCCGGAAAAGTGCGACTTCGGCGTTCGCCAAGGCAAAATATTGGGCTACCTGGTATCACACCGCGGCATCGAGGCCAACCCAACCAAGATTCAGGCCATCATAAACATGATGCCTCCGCAGTTCGCCAGAGACGTCCAGCGCCTGACGGGCAGATTGGCCGCCCTCAACAGATTCATCTCCAGATCCGCTGAGCGAAGTCTTCCTTTCCTCAAAACTCTCCGTGGCGCAAAAGACTTCGCTTGGGGACCAGAGCAGGCAGCGGCCTTCGCCTCTTTAAAACAGTACCTGTTGGAGTTGGCAGTCCTTGCAAGCCCCGACTCTTTGCTACCCCTGTTGCTTTATGTTGCGGCTTCGCCGCATGCGGTCAGCGCGGCACTGGTGCAGGAGCAGACAGTTGAGGGCGTGATCAGGCAGTGCCTAGTTTATTATATCTCCGAAGTGCTGACACCGTCCAAATGTAACATGACAGAACTGGAGAAGATTGCCTACGCAGTTGTAATGTCTTCGCGCAAATTGCGCCATTACTTTGAAGCATTCAAGGTCCGAGTCACCTCAGACAGGGGACTCGGCGAATTGTTCAGAAACCCGGAAGCATCGGTGAGGATTGCCAAGTGGGCGGCCGAACTCTCCGGCTACCACATCAATTTCGAGCCCAGGACAACCATCAAGTCACAAGTCCTGGCAGACTTCGTCGTCGACTGGACTGGGCCAATTACACAGCCGGACCCGTCCGCAGAGAAGGTTTGGACGATTCACTGCGACGGCGCATGGTGCCCTGCGGGGGCAGGCGCCACTGCAGTTATCACCTCACCAGCCGGGGTCAAGCACAGATATGCAGCGCGCCTCAGCTTCGCTCTGGAATCTGACAGATGCACAAATAACATAGCAGAATACGAAGCAGTCATCCTCGGCCTCCGCAAGCTGAGGGCCCTTGGGGTCACTACCTGCATCATCAGAACAGACTCCAATGTAGTTGCCGGCCAAGTCGAGAAAGACTACGCAGCAAAGGACCCCGCACTTATGCAATACCTCGCGGCCATCCGAAGTCTCGAGAGACAATTCAAGGAATTCACCCTGCAGCATGTGGACCGGGCCAAGAATGAAGAGGCCGACGCACTGGCCAAGGCGGCTGCCAGAGGCGAGTCTCTGCCCTCCGACGTGTTCTACCATGTCATCGGCACGCCAGCCGTCCGGAGCCCCGAAGGGCTCCAAATAACCAATGACAGCGAGGGCCACCGCATAGTCAACCTTATCATGACCGAAGACTGGCGGGCACCAATAACTCTGTTCCTACAGGGGTACTATCACCCAACCAACATCAACGAGGCCAAGCGCCTCAGACATCGAAGCCGGGACTTCGCACTGATTGAGGGCCAACTCTACAAGAAGGGGGTTAGTCAGCCAATGCTTAAATGCGTCACCGAAACTGAGGGTGTCCAGATCCTACGCGAAGTCCATAGTGGTACCTGCGGCTCTCACGCAGGGCCAATGGCCCTAGCTGCTAAGGTGATCCACCAAGGTTTCTACTGGCCCGCAATGATCTGCGCCGCAAATCGGGTCACAAGGGCCTGCGAAGCCTGCCAGAAGTTTTCTCCTCGATCAGGCAGCCCCTCGTAATTTACAAAGCTGATCGCCCACACATGGCCTCTCCAGCGCTGGGGCCTGGACATCGTCGGGCCCCTGCCCACGGCTCAGGGGAACCTTAAGTTTGCCTTCGTCGCTGTCGAATACTTCACCAAATGGATCGAGGCAAGGGCTGTTTCCACAATAACATCAAAGACTGCCCAAAGATTCTTTTGGCAAAACATTGTTTGCCGCTTCGGAGTACCGTCCGAGCTAACAATTGACAACGGCAAGCAGTTTGACAGCCAAGACTTCAAGGATTTTTGCTTCTCCATTGGCACCAAGCTTGCCTTCGCCTCAGTCTATCACCCGCAGTCCAACGGAGTTGTGGAACGCGCCAATGGAAAAATCTTCACAGCTGTCAAAAAGATGCTCCTCGACGAAAAAGGGGCAGGTGGGCCGATTTGTTACCCGAGGCGGTCTGGGCGCTAAATACGACAGAGTGCAGGGCGACCGGGTTCACTCCTTTCCGCCTTCTATATGGATCGGAGGCCATGACCCCACAAGAAATAAAACATGGGTCCCCGCGAACAGTTCTGTCAGCAGTCCCCGACATGGACGAGCCCACTTCGAAGGATCTCATCGATGGAGACCGAGTCTTCGCTCTACAGGCCCTGAACAAATACCAAGCCCAGACAAAAGCATGGCGCGACCACGCAGTCACCCCGAGAGAATTCAGCGAAGGGGACCTCGTACTCGTCCGAACAGCTCGGACAGAGTCCAGGGGCAAGCTGGAGCCCAAGTGGGAGGGCCCCTTCATTGTCAAGACGAAAGCTTCCCCCAGCGCTTACAGGCTCACAACGCCAAACGGCGAAGACCTGGAGCACTCCTGGAACATCGACAATCTCCGCAAATTTTTTGTTTGACTCATCAGGACCGATTCACCCTTGTAATTCGCAAAAACAATTTTATTCTGGCCCACACTCTTTTCCTCCCGGGGGTGAGGTTTTTAACGAGGCGGAGCCATGTAATATACAAGTGAAAAATCCCCCGCAAAAACATGCGTCGAAAAAAGACCGCGACGACGGTCTTCGACATTCGACCATCACAAAGTCACCGCGAGGCTCAGCGCTAGCCACCCTCGCGTGCGACAACTCCGTGCAGAAGTCACCTAAGGGTGCAGCCGGACTAGCACAACAAGTGCGAAAAATCGAAGTCTACCGCAAAGACTACCCGTGCAGAAGTCGCCTAAGGGTGCAGCCGGACTAGCACAACAAGTGCGAAAAATCGAAGTCTACCGCAAAGACTACCCGTGCAGAAGTCGCCTAAGGGTGCAACCGGACTAGCACAACAAGTGCGAAAAAATCGAAGTCTACTGCGAAGACTACCCATGCAGAAGTCGCCTAAGGGTGCAGCCGGACTAGCACAACAAGTGCGAAAAACCGAAGTCTACCACGCAGACTATCCGTGCCGAAGTCGCCTAATGGTGCAGCCGGACTAGCACAACAAGTGCAAAAAACCGAAGTCTACCACGGAGACTATCCGTGCAACAGTTGCCCGAAGGCACAGCCGGACGAAGCGTAACAAAAGCGAAAACGACCACACCAAACTGTCCGCGCAAAGACCGACTACACGCGCACCAGTCCAGCATAACAATTACACCAGACCAAGTACGTAACGCCTTCGCGAGCATAGCCGAATGTGCGAGGGCACACAACTTCATCATACAAGCCATTACACATGTACAAGCGAGGGCATCACACTCTACATCGGCTCAACCTTCGGAATAATTCCCATCTCCCTATAGTTAAATAACATTATCCTAAGCTCCTCACCCGCAAAAAGACTTCGCAATTCCCCCTCACCTGTACTCACGGCGGCCGGCAAGGACAACAGTTCCTGCCGGCCAGCCCTACTCACACGAAGCCGACCGCCCTCCGCCCCACTCACTCTACGCTTCGCAACTGCCCTTCGCCGCCTACGCCCAGTACTCGGACCAGGCACATCTTCTGCATCCGCAGCGTGCGGTGAAGCCTCCGTCGCTGCCACATCCAAGGCCGCGAAGTAGTCCAAGTCCTCATCCGATGACTCCTCAGTCCACTCAACCGAGCTCCCAGAGTCACCAAAATCAGAAAACTTAGATGCAGACTCATCCGATTTATTACCATCATCCACGGTCGAAGCCGCCAAAAAATTAGTAGTGGTAGTTGCGTGCTTAGGCCCAAAATCTTGAACCTGCGCAGCAACCAAGATTCAGCAACATATCCAAAATTCCCTAACTACCCACACCCACTACGCCACCTGCGAAGACCTAGCCGTCGCGGGAGCCTCCGCTGTCGCCTCCGCCGCCACCGTCACAAGATCCTCAGCCCTCGGCGCAGCAGTTGGCGGCGGGCCTCCGCCGGCCGCAGCGGCTGCGGGGGCATCAGGGGCGCCTTCGGCGGTTTCCGGGGGCGGCTCCAGGGCGGCCTCGGACACAGCCGCCGCCGGGTTCGACTCCGGGTCAGGCAGCGCGCTGTTCAAAGCACCGAAGTCATCCACCCTCTCGCCACGCGCCGCTTGAGACACAGCACACAAATTCAGCAAACCCATACATAGCCCACATCCAACAAACACCAAACAAAAGCCAAGCATTACCTGACCCCTCGCCGTCTCGGCCCGCTTCCTGACCACCTCTCGATCGTGGGGGCCCCACATCTGGTCGTAGAGAGCTCCGGTGGATTCCTTCACTATAGGTTCCTCAACCTTGTAGATATCCCGCTCGAAATCCTCATCAGCTTGGTTGAAGACCTCATAGTGCCGGCACCCTTCGCGAGAGAGCGCGTTCATCGCCCCCTCGCAGGTGACCAGGGAGGCATAAGACATGAACCCCTCCACGATGGTGGGGAGCGCCCGCAACTCCTCCTGCACCCACTCCAGGCAGCGAAGTCCGGGCTCTCGGTCCGGCACTTCGAAGTCAGCGGTCCGCGCGCCCAACTCATGGTACGAATCCATAAGCTGTTTGCGTGTCCGCTCAGCCTCCGTGCGCGTCGCGGCCTCGGCCCTCTCCACACGGCTCTGCAGGGCGCTTAGCCGCTCCTCCAACTGCTCAGCGCGCTCCCTGGCAAGGCTGCCCTCCACCCGCGCCAAATTGGCCTCCGCCTGCGCAGCCTGCGCCTTGGCGAGGGCCTCATTGGCCTCCCTCCTCTCCTCCGCCAGTTGGCGCCGGAGGTTAGTCTTCTCCCCCTCCAGTGCGGCCACCTTGTCCGCAAGCTTGCGGCACTTACTGTCGGCGGCCGACTTTTCCCGGACGACGTCAGCATGTTGCGTCCGAAGTCTTTCGACTTCGGCAGACACAACTGCCGTGAGCGCCCCCGACGCCGCGCGGTCTGCGAAGTCAGCCGCCTACAAGACACACATAAGACCACAGCCCCGGCGAAGCCAGTAAAAAAAACCCGAAGTCTAGCTCAACGTACCTGACTTAGTGCCTCCTTCATCTCCTTCAGCCGGTGGGACACAACACCCGCCTCGTCCCTCACAGCAGTGAGTGCCGGCATCTCGCCGCCGGCACTAAGAGCACCGCCCTTCGCCTTTGGCACTATGGCAGCCGCCGTGGTCGCCGCGGCAGGCGGAACAACGACAAGTTGGCCTTCGTCCGACCCTGCAACGTATCAACAAATTACAAAAAAAATCAAGCCAACGGCTTACCAACAAGATAGTCGTCCACGCTAATGTCGGTGGCGAAGTCGGCAACGCGCTTGTCCGGCGGCGGCAACTCTCGGGCCGCCTTCGCGGCCTCCGGCACCCTGCTGGACGCCGGTGCAGCCTTCGCAGACTTGGAACCACCGGCGGCAGCCGCAGCCTCCGGCGCCTTGCCGGATGCAGGGACGCCCGACTTCGCCGCCAGCGGCGGCTTGCCTCCGCCGGGGGCAGCAGCCTTCGCAGCCCCCCGCTGCCTCTTCGGCCTGGCTTCATGAAGCCTGACGACCGCCTGGCGCTTCTGTGCAGCTCCCTGGCGATCCTTGTCCATCACTGCCGACACAACATCTCCGGCGAACAAGAGCAAGGAGGGCAGACGAGCAGCAAGACGGTGGAAAAGGCGGCTAGGGTTTTCATGGAGCGCAGAAGGATAAAGTTCAAAACGCGCCGCCCCCCGCCCCCTTTTATACACAGGGCGCGGCGCTTCGGGAAACCCGCAGTCCAACAGTACGGTGTCAATCAACGGTCATGTCAAAAACCCCCGCGGAACCACTTCGAGCGAGGGCAGCGTCTCCACCATCTAGCGACGTCTTCGGCACCAGATGACTTAGTCGAACTGGTCCCTCGGAGGGCAAATGTTGGGGCGAAGGCGAAGACGCCACCCTTCGCTCGAGGCCTCTGCCGTGGTCGTTGGTCCAACGGAGACAAGACAACGGGTAAGGACACCCTTCGCTCCATACGACATCGGACGAAGACCTATGACGAGGTCATCCCACCGTGCGGCCTCGTCCAACATGGAGGCCCACGTGTGATCCGGCCCATTGTAACAGGCCCTGCGTGGCCGCTGCGTGTTACGGGCCTAATTTGTAAAGGCGCCTCTGTAATTACAGTATGTAACCCCGCTTTATGGGAATACTCTGGGGATAACCTAGGTGTCTGAGGGCACATGCGTCCTTAACACAAGACGCTGGGCACTCAGATACCTATAAATACCCCCGCACAGTGCCCTTGAGAGGCTAAATTAACAGAGCTATTGCCATCTTGCGTGAGAACCCTGTTTACGTCACTACACACCCCCGTTGGACCCCCTTGCAGCTGAGAGCAAGTTCCAACAGAATGCTTGGTTTTTTTCCTCCATGCGCCTAGGGGTCCCTTTTATAGCCCCAAGGCAGCTAGGAGCCGTTGAGAGCATTCCAGGAAGGCTATTCTTGCCTTCTGTCGCCTGGCGCACCGGACAGTCCGGTGCACCACCGGACACTGTCTAGTGCGGATTTCTTTCCTTCTTTGGCGAAGCCGACCGTTGGCAGCCTTGGAGCCGTTGGCGCACCGGACACTGTCCGGTGCACACCGGACAGTCCGGTGCCCCCTTCTAGCCGTTGGCTCGGCCATGTGTCCCGCGCGGATCGCGCGGCCGACCGTTGGCCCGGCCGACCGTTGGCTCACCGGACAGCCCGGTGCACACCGGACAGTCCGGTGAATTTTAGCCGTACGCCGTTAATTACTTCCCAAGAGCGGCAAGTTCGCCTGAGCCAGCCTGGCGCACCAGACACTGTCCGGTGCACCACCGGACAGTCCTGTGCACCCAGACTGAGCAGAGTCTTGGCTGCTCGAGGCCATCTCTTCTCCTATTTGATTTCTCCTGTTTCCAGCACTTAGACACAATACATTAGTCTCTAAAACAATGTACTAAGTCTGAGAAACATACCTTTATACTTGATTTGTACTTTGTCCACCATTTGACATTTAGGCACTTGTGTTGGACACTAAATCACCAAAATACTTAGAAATGGCCCAAAGGCACATTTCCCTTTCAATCTCCCCCTTTTTGGTGATTTATGCCATCACAACATAAAGCAAGTAGAACAAGTGCAAAATCAATTCAAATAAGAACTCAAAATTGTTTTGATTCAAATTTGACATATATGGATCACTCTTTGCCACCACTTGGTTTGTTTTTGCAATTCAACCTCAATTTCCTATCTCTAAGTCAAACACACTTGTAGAGACATAAAGAGAGTTGTTCCAATAGAAATTGATCAAAGATTTCAAAAACTCCCCCTCTTCTCCATAATTAAGCCTTCTCCCCACAAGAGATCAAATTTTGACAATAAGAGGCAAACAAGAGTATTTTGACAAACAAAACTCTAACTCTACTATTTTCAAAGTTTCTCAAGTGGTAGTTGATCCATTTCTTGCTTTAGCCTTATTTTCTCTCCCTTTGGCATCAAGCACCAAAACAGGATTAATCTTGGCCCTTTAACCCCATTGCCTCACCAAAATCTTCAACTTAGAGTAAAAAGGCAATAAGAGTACAAAGATGAACTTGGAAAAAGTTACTCTTTCATCGAGGTGCAGTGGAAGTCTTGCATGGTCCAAGTCCACCTTTTCCCTTTCAAACCACCTTTGAGACTAAATCAAGCAAACTCAAGCATATGGTTAGTCTCAAAGGGTCAAGTTGTAACACATCTCCCCCTAAATGTGTGCGTCACTTGCACAAGGACTTGTGAGGTTCGGGGAGTGCTTGTACAACTTGAGCACCATAAATAAGCAACACAATGCATAAGAAACATGATCAAAGGCATAAGCACAAGTATGCTATAATTCAATCCAGGTTCCGCGAATCTAAGACATTGAGCTCACTTCGCAGCCTGCAAAAGGTCTTCTCATCTAGAGGCTTGGTAAAGATATCGGCTAGCTGGTTCTCGGTGCTAACATGAAACACTTCGATATCTCCCTTTTGTTGGTGGTCTCTCAAAAAGTGATGTCGGATGTCTATGAGCTTTGTGCGGCTGTGTTCAACAGGATTTTCCGCCATGTGGATAGCACTCTCATTATCACATAGGAGTGGGACTTTGCTCAGATTGTAGCCAAAGTCCCTAAGGGTTTGCCTCATCCAAAGTAGTTGCGCGCAACACTGTCCTGCGGCAACGTACTCGGCCTCAGCGGTGGATAGGGCAACGGAGGTTTGTTTCTTAGAATTCCATGACACCAGGGACCTTCCTAGGAATTGGCACGTCCCCGATGTACTCTTCCTATCGACCTTACATCCAGCATAGTCGGAATCTGAATATCCAATCAAGTCAAAGGTAGACCCCTTTGGATACCAGAGCCCGAAGCAAGGCGTAGCAACTAAATATCTAAGGATTCGCTTCACCGCCACTAAGTGACACTCTTTAGGATTAGATTGAAATCTAGCACACATGCATACACTAAGCATAATATCCGTTCTATTACACATAAATAAAGTAAAGACCCTATCATTGACCGGTATGCCTTTTGATCAACGGACTAACCTCCTTTGTTGAGGTCGGTGTGTCCGTCGGTCCCCATCGGAGTCTTTGCGGGCTTGGCGTCCTTCATCCCAAACCACTTCAGCAAGTCTTGCGTGTACTTCGTTTGAGAGATGAAGGTGCCGTCCTTGAGTTGCTTCACTTGGAACCCAAGGAAGTAGTTCAACTCGCCCATCATCGACATCTCGAATTTCCGCGTCATCACCCTGCTAAACTCTTCACAAGACTTTTTATTAGTAGAACCAAATATTATGTCATCGACATAAATTTGGCACACAAAAAGATCACCGTCACAAGTCTTAGTGAAAAGAGTTGGATCGGCTTTCCCAACCTTGAAAGCATTAGCAATTAGAAAGTCTCTAAGGCATTCATACCATGCTCTTGGGGCTTGCTTAAGTCCATAGAGCGCCTTAGAGAGCTTACACACGTGGTCGGGGTACCGTTCATCCTCGAAGCCAGGGGGTTGCTCTACGTACACCTCCTCCTTGATTGGCCCGTTGAGGAAAGCGCTCTTCACATCCATTTGGAACAACCTGAAAGAATGGTGAGCAGCATATGCTAGCAAAATACGAATGGACTCTAGCCTAGCCACAGGAGCAAAAGTCTCCTCAAAGTCCAAACCTGCGACTTGGGCATAACCTTTTGCCACAAGTCGAGCCTTATTCCTCGTCACCACTCCGTGCTCGTCTTGTTTGTTGCGGAACACCCACTTGGTTCCCACAACATTTTGCTTAGGACGAGGCACCAGTGTCCAAACTTCATTCCTCTTGAAGTTGTTGAGCTCCTCTTGCATGGCCAACACCCAGTCCGGATCTAGCAAGGCCTCCTCTACCCTGAAAGGCTCAATAGAAGAGACAAAGGAGTAATGCTCACAAAAATTAACTAATCGAGACCGAGTAGTTACTCCCTTGCTTATGTCACCCAAAATTTGGTCGACGGGATGATCCCTTTGAATAATCGCTCGAACTTGGGTTGGAGGTGCCGGTTGTGCTTCTTCCTCCATCACATGATCATCTTGTGCTCTCCCTTGATCATACGCCTCCTCTTGATGAACCTGTTCATCGTCTTGAGTTGGGGGATGCACCATTGTCGAGGAAGAAGGTTGATCTTGCTCCTTTTGTTCCTATGGTCGTACATCACCAATCGCCATGGTTCGCATAGCGGCCGTCAGAACATCTTCTTCATCTACATCATCAAAATCAACAACTTGCTCTCTTGGAGAGCCATTAGTCTCATCAAATACAACGTCGCTAGAGACTTCAACCAAACCCGATGATTTGTTGAAGACTCTATACGCTTTTGTATTTGAGTCATAACCTAATAAAACCCTTCTACAGCTTTGGGAGCAAACTTAGAATTTCTACCCTTCTTCACTAGAATGTAGCATTTGCTCCCAAATACACGAAAGTAAGATACATTGGGTTTGTTACCGGTTAGAAGCTCATACGAAGTCTTCTTGAGGAGGCGGTGAAGGTAGACCCGGTTGATGGCGTGGCAAGCCGTGTTCACGGCTTCCGGCCAAAAGCGCTCGGGGGTCTTGAACTCTCCAAGCATCATCCTCGCCATATCGATAAGTGTCTTGTTCTTCCTCTCTACTACACCATTTTGTTGTGGTGTGTAGGGAGCGGAGAACTCGTGCTTGATTCCTTTCTCCTCAAGGTACTCCTCCACTTGAAGGTTCTTGAACTCGGACCCGTTGTCGCTCCTTATCTTCTTCACCTTGAGCTCAAACTCGTTTTGAGCTCTCCTTAGGAATCGCTTGAGGGTCCCTTGGGTTTCAGATTTATCCTGCAAAAAGAATACCCAAGTGAAGCGGGAAAAGTCATCAACTATAACAAGACCATACTTACTTCCTCCTATACTTAGATAGGCGACGGGTCCGAAGAGGTCCATGTGAAGCATCTCCAAAGGTCTTGATGTGGTCATCACATTTTTGGTGTGATGAGAGCTTCCCACCTGTTTGTCTGCTTGACAAGCTGCACAAGGTCTATCTTTTTCGAATTGCACATTAGTTAAACCTATCACGTGTTCTCCCTTTAGAAGCTTGTGAAGGTTCTTCATCCCCACATGTGCTAAGCGGCGATGCCACAGCCAGCCCATGCTAGTCTTAGCAATTAAGAATGCATCTAGACCGGCCTCTTCTTTTGCAAAATCAACTAAATAAAGTTTGCCGTCTAATACACCCTTAAAAGCTAATGAACCATCACTTCTTCTAAAGACAGACACATCTACATTAGTGAATAAACAGTTATATCCCATATTGCATAATTGACTAATAGATAACAAGTTATATCCAAGAGACTCAACTAAAAACACATTAGAAATAGAGTGCTCATTTGATATTGCAATTTTGCCTAAGCCTTTCACCTTGCCTTGATTCCCATCACCGAATATGATTGAATCTTGGGCATCCTTGTTCTTGACGTAGGAGGTGAACATCTTCTTCTCCCCCGTCATGTGGTTTGTGCATCCGCTGTCGATAATCTAGCTTGAACCCTCGGATGCATAAACCTGCAAGGCAAATTTAGGCTTGGGTTTTAGGTACCCAACTCTTGTTGGGTCCTACAAGGTTAGTCACAATGGTTTTGGGACCCAAATGCAAGTTTTATCTCCCTTGCATCTTGCCCCTAATTTCCTAGCAATTACCCTCCTATCCTTTCTACAAATGGCAAATGAAGCATTGCAAGCATGATATATTGTAGAAGTTTCATCAATTTTCCTAGGAACATTAACACCATTTCTCCTAGGCATATGATGAACAATATTTCTCCTAGACATATCTCTATCATGCATATAGGAAGAACTAGAAGCAAACATGGCATGAGAATCGAAGGTATCATAACTTCTAGGGGCATGTCTCCTATCATGATACATAAAAGCATGGTTCCTTTTAGCATTACTAGCCATAGGGGCCTTCCCTTTCTCCTTGGTGGGGATGGGAGCCTTATGGCTTGTTAAGTTCTTGGCTTCCCTCTTGAAGCCAAGTCCATCCTTAATTGAGGGGTGTCTACCAATCATGTAGGCATCCCTTGTAAATTTTAACTTATCAAATTCACTTTTGCTAGTCTTAAGTTGGGCATTAAGACTAGCTACTTCATCACTTAACTTTGCAATAGAAGCTATGTGTTCACTACAAGCATAAATATCGAAATCTTTACACCTATTGCAAATCATGACATGTTCTACACAAGAGTTAGATTTATTTGCTACTTCTAGTTTAGCATTTAAATCATCATTATCACCTCTTAAAGTAGAAATGGTTTCATGACATGTAGATAGTTCACAAGAAAGCATTTCATTCCTCTTTATTTCTAAAGCAAGGGATTTTTGAGCTTCTACAAACTTATCATGTTCATCATATAAGAGATCCTCTTGCTTTTCTAGCAATCTATTCTTATCATTCAAAGCATCAATCAATTCATTTATTTTATCCACCTTGGTTCTATCTAGACCCTTGAATAAACATGAATAATCTATTTCATCATCATCACTAGACTCATCCTCACTTGAAGAAGCATAAGTACTAGTGTTACGAGCGCTTACTTTCTTTTCCCTCGCCATGAGGCAAGTGTGATGCTCGTTGGGGAAGAGGGATGACTTGTTGAAGGCCGTGGCGGCGAGTCCTTCGTTGTCGGAGTCGGACGATGAACAATCCGAGTCCCACTCCTTGCCAAGATGTGCCTCGCCTTTTGCCTTCTTATAGTTCTTCTTCTTTTCCCTCTTGTTCCCTTGTTCCTGATCACTATCATTGTCGGGACAGTTAGCAATAAAATGACCAACCTTACCACATTTGAAGCATGAGCGCTTCCCTTTTGTCTTGGTCTTGCTTGGCTGCCCCTTGCGACCCTTTAGCGCCGTCTTGAAGCGCTTGATGATGAGGGCCATCTCTTCATTATTGAGCCCGACTGCCTCAACTTGCGCCACCTTGCTAGGTAGCGCCTCCTTGCTCCTCGTTGCCTTGAGAGCAATGGGTTGAGGCTCATGGATTGGACCGTTCAACGCGTCGTCGACATATCTCGCTTCCTTGATCATCATTTGCCCGCTTACGAATTTCCCAAGAACTTCTTCGGGCGACATCTTGGTGTACCTAGGATTTTCACGGATATTGTTCACCAAATGTGGATCAAGAACAGTAAAAGACCTTAGCAATAGGCGAACGACGTCGTGGTCCGTCCATCGCGTGCTTCCGTAGCTCCTTATCTTGTTGATGAGGGTCTTGAGCCGGTTATATGTTTGGGTTGGCTCCTCTCCCCTTATCATTGCAAATCTTCCAAGCTCTCCCTCCACCAACTCCATCTTGGTGAGCATGGTGACATCGTTCCCCTCATGTGAAATCCTGAGGGTGTCCCAGATCTGCTTGGCATTGTCCAAGCCGCTCACTTTATTGTATTCGTCCCTGCACAATGAAGCTAGAAGAACAGTAGTAGCTTGTGCATTTTTGTGAATTTGCTCGTTAATGAACATAGGACTATCCGAGCTATCAAATTTCATTCCACTCTCTACAATCTCCCATATGCTTGGATGGAGAGAGAATAAGTGACTACACATTTTGTGACTCCAAAATCCGTAGTCCTCCCCATCAAAGTGTGGGGGTTTGCCAAGAGGAATGGAAAGCAAATGTGTATTTGAGCTATGCGGAATACGAGAATAATCGAAAGAAAAGTTTGAATTAACCGTCTTTCGTTTGTCGTAGTCGTTGTCGTCGTTGTCCTTTTGGGAAGAAGAGGACTCGTCACTGTCGTCGTAGTAGACGATCTCCTTGATGTGCCTTGTCTTCTTCTTCTTCCCATCTCTTCGTTTGTGGCCCGAGCCCGAATCGGTAGGCTTGTCATCTTTCGGCTCGTTGACGAAGGACTCCTTCTCCTTATCATTGATCACGATCCCCTTGCCCTTAGGATCCATCTCTTCGGGCGATTAGTCCCTTTCTTGAAGAGAACGACTCTGATACCAATTGAGAGCACCTAGAGGGGGGGTGAATAGGTGATCCTGTAAAACTTGAACTTAATGCCACAAAAACTTGGTTAAGCGTTAGCACAGTATTGCCAAGTGGCTAGAGAATAGTCTTAGCGAAACACAATAACCACAGGAGAATCAACACAGGTAGACACAGTGGTTTATCCCGTGGTTCGGCCAAGTACAACACTTGCCTACTTCCACGTTGTGGCGTCCCAACGGACGAGGGTTGCAATCAACCCCTCTCAAGCGGTCCAAAGACCCACTTGAATACCACGGTGTTTGCTTTTCTTTTCTATATCCCGTTCGTGAGGAATCTCCACAACTTGGAGTCTCTCGCCCTTACAAAGATGTTCACAAAGAAGCACGGAGTAAGGGAGGGATTAGCAACTCACACAAGACACAAAGATCACAACAAATACGCACACACAAGACCCAGACTTAAGCTCAAAAGACTAGCACACTAGAACAGAGCTCAAATCACTAGAATGTCGAACAAGTGCGCAAGAATGGAGTGTGAGTGATCAAGAGTGCTCAAGGAATGCTTGGTTTTTTCCTCCATGCGCCTAGGGGTCCCTTTTATAGCCCCAAGGCAGCTAGGAGCCGTTGAGAGCATTCCAGGAAGGCTATTCTTGCCTTCTGTCGCCTGGCGCACCGAACAGTCCGGTGCACCACCGGACACTGTCCGGTGCGGATTTCTTTCCTTCTTTGGCGAAGCCGACCGTTGGCAGCCTTGGAGCCGTTGGCGCACCGGACACTGTCCGGTGCACACCGGACTGTCCGGTGCCCCCTTCTAGCCGTTGGCTCGGCCACGTGTCCCGCGCGGATCGCGCGGCCGACCGTTGGCCCGGCCGACCGTTGGCTCACCGGACAGTTCGGTGCACACCGGACAGTCCGGTGAATTTTAGCCGTACGCCGTTAATTACTTCCCGAGATCGGCAAGTTCGCCTGAGCCAGCCTGGCGCACCGGACACTGTCCGGTGCACCACCGGACAGTCCGGTGCACCCAGACTGAGCAGAGTCTTGGCTGCTCGAGGCCATCTCTTCTCCAATTCGATTTCTCCTGTTTCCAGCACTTAGACACAATACATTAGTCTCTAAAACAATGTACTAAGTCTGAGAAACATACCTTTATACTTGATTTGTACTTTGTCCACCATTTGACATTTAGGCACTTGTGTTGGACACTAAATCACCAAAATACTTAGAAATGGCCCAAAGGCACATTTCCCTTTCAAACCAGTGCGCCAAGAAATTGTCGAGCTAAGTCTGGGGAAGATCTAGTGCCCCGTAAAGGGCATCAGATGCAAGGATATGGGGGGGGGGAATAGGTTTCTCATCATCTTCAATCAGACCTCGGGGAAGGCCCCTAGATGCTGTCAAACATGATGGAGTTTGATGGTGCAAAATGCATTGATGACGTTGAGTTTAATTGGATCCCGATCTGGGTTCGAGTGACCAAGATGCCTCTAGGGTTGATGAACAAGAAGATGGCAAAGCAATAGGGGGATATCGGTGTCTTAATAGAAATAGAGGGAGAGGGGGAGGATCTGGTAGGTGAATACATGCGACTGAAAGTATGATTAGATATCAGGAATCCACTGGTGAGAGGAGTTACTCTACTGGGAAGAGAGGATGGGAAGGAAGGAGAGGTGTGGTGTCCGCTGGTGTATGAATTCTTGCTGGACTTCTGCTACATTTGTGGGAGAATTGAAAGTTGCCTAAAGGGGGGGTGAATAGGCAAGCACAAATATGTTCAACAAAAACTAGAAACAAACTGGGTAAAATTGGTTCAACCGGTTTGCACGAGCGCAACTAAAGAATGAGATATAAAACTAAATTGATCTCAAAATTCACCCAGTTAACTTTGCAAATGCGATGTCCTAGATGATACACATGGTTCAAAGTAGTAGATCTGAGAAGGGCAGTTCTCAAAATCCACACACCAAAAGATATGAATAATTATTCCACGGAATGGTGAGAGAACGAAGAACACAAACAAACGCAATGATAAGAACACAAGAGACACAAGATTTGTCCCGAGGTTCGGTCACACCACAAAAGGTGCCCTACATTCTCGTTGAGGCGCCCACAAAGAGTCGGGTCTCTTTCAACCCTAATCCTTCCTTCGTCGACTATAAAGGTCGAGCCCACACAATAATCTTTGCTCAAATGAGTGGGTAATACAAACTTTCTTGTGGTCTTCCACAAGATTTGGAGACTCACAAGAGGCACCTAATCATCTAGGAGCTAAAAGCTCCAAGGGTAATGAATGCACAAAGATCTCGATGCAGTACCAAAGCTCGAATGAAGGAGAGCAAGAAGGATTTAGAGATGAAGCACAAAAACCGCAGCTCTCAGTCTTACTCAAAGATTTCTCTCCAAAGATTTGAAATGGGAGAGGCAAGAGATGTGTGTGAGAGAGTGGGATGTGTTTTTCAGGTTAGAAATGGAGTTCTAGTCGTGCTCATGTGTGGGGAGAGAGGTAGGAGTGAGTATATATAGGTAGGGCTCCAAAACTAGCCGTTAGGGTGATTTTGCTGTTGAGGACCGGTTGAACCGCCCCTAGGGCTGGTTCAACCGCCCTGGCTGACTGTCAGTCTGACTGGCAGACTGCTGGACAGTCTGGTCAAATTGACCTGACACCGGTTGAACCGGCCCTAGGGGCGGTTCAACCGCCCTGGTGTCAGATGCAGCCAGGCTGCCAGTCTGACTGGGCAAATGTCCCAGTGACCGGTTGAACCGCCCCTGGGTACCAGTTCAATCGATTTTGACCAGAAAGTTTAGGAGAGAAACTCCAGTTCAACTATCCCGAAGGCAAGTTCAACTGGTTTTGGTCAGAGAGTTTCAAAGTGAAATTGAAGTTCAACTCAGCTGAAAAAACTCAACTCAGCTGAAGAAGTTCAACTCAGCTAAAAAAGCTCAACTCAGGTGAAGAAGTTCAACTCAGCTAAAAAAGCTCAACTCAGCTAAGTTCAACTCAGCTGAAAAAGCTCAACTCAGGTGAAGAAGTTCAACTCAGCTAAAAAATCTCAACTCAGCTAAAAAATCGCAACTGCTTTTCAACAGGAACACTCTCCGTTTCTCAATCCTAACAACTGTCATACACAGAGTGTCCAAGGAATTTTGGTTTTGAAATAGCTTTTGAATTTGGAGTCTTGAGCTTTTGCAAACACCAACCTTCTTTTTGGATCCCCTTGATAGTACGATGATTCCTATACTCAAGTTAAATAAAATATAATTAAGTAAACTCCTTGAGTAATTGGTGTCTCATGTGTGATTTATCCATGGTGTTGCTTCATAAGGATCACAAACATTATTGTCTCACCTTTTGAAGCAAACACAAATCAATCCCTATGACTTGAACTATTTCATCATATATGAGTTCAAATTGTAGCTTCAAGTCACCTTATTGATGCATCAACACAATGTAACTTTTCATAGCTGATTAGTTCATCGACTTAGTGCAAGTACTCTCTTCTTCACCTTAGCCATGGTATCTCGGTCCACAAGCCGTCTCTTAGCCTTCACCTTCGCTTAGTCCCTCGAAGCCTTTTCCTTGCTATCTTCATCCTATCAAGCCATTCTTGAGTCACATCATATAGAGCATCCATTAAAAGAATCATTTCTTCAATATTGTGAATCTTGCTTGAATGCCATCTAGATATAAATGTTAAGATCAATCAAGCTTTAGTTTGATCCTCATAGAAGCATATATGGATTGATAGTAATATGGTCAAGCCAATTCACGATTCCTCATATCTTATTCACCTTGGCTTGACCAATCCTCTTAATCATTTCAACCTGTATTATGATCATATGTATGCATAGTGATTTCTCAGGTCTTGTCCATATATATTCAAACCAATACAGAGACCATATTATATCTATTTGTATAGTCTTATTAGTTATTTAACCTTGTGTTGAACCTTTGTTCACTGATCATTATACACTATTCCAGTATGTTCATCATACTGAATTTTCTGTTTAACACTTAGCAAACTTGTTAGACCTTTAAATGTGTTGTTATCCAAATCACCAAAACTCACAAAAGGGATGAATGCACTTTTAAGAATCAAACATATGGATAAACAATGTTCCATCTCTCTACCTCTAGGCTCCACCCAACCTTTCAGTAAGAAGCTTCATTTCATGCCCGAGAGGTCTGAATCCATGGCACCAAGGCACTCAGGGAGTTTTGAATGGAGCAGTGGCTCGGGAAGTAGGGGTGAGTCAGGTAGCTAGGGGGCTCGTGGTAGTAGAGATGAAGAACAGGTGAGAAATTCCACGTACAGGAAGATACTTACATAAGGAAATGAGAATGGAAAAGGAGCGATGGTGGTAGTCGTTGGAGGAAAGAAGCAAAGCTAAAAAGGGGTGGCTGCGGGTGATGTAATGGCTCAAGCAGAAAAGATCTCTGAGAAGAAGCACGTGAATAGTAGCATGCACCCCATACATGTAGATGGGAGAAGGAGACATGGTCCTCCATTGGTCAGAAGAGGGGTAAGAAGGTGAGAACATACAAGAAAATAAATAGAGTTGTGAATCACTCAGATGTGAAGGAATTGGACCCGAGCGCACAACAGAAGAAAACGAGGGGAGGGGAGATTGAGGAGATGGAGGTAGAGGAAGGCAAGAAGAGGAAGATGAATGAGGAAGAGGCATTGAGTGGTGCAAATGCATATGTGTAAGCGGGGCTGGAGGATCGGTCCTGCGAGGCCCAATGAAGATCATTGCGTGGAACTATCGAGGGTTAGGGAACCGGCCAACATTTCGTATCATCCTGAAACTCCAGAAGGCTGAGTGTGCAGCTGTTCTGTTCTTGTCAGAAACAAAGTTGAAAGAACAGAAAATAAGAAATTTCATATGGTTGTTGGGCTTGACAAATTGTCTGGCCTAGGAAGGGGATGGCCATGGGGGGAGGGATTGTTGTTTTCTAGTGAAGTGGCATTGATGTGAGCCTTCGCACCATTTCGAAGTATCATATTGATGTGGATGTTAAGGAAGGACAAGGAGAATCGTGGAGGTTCACGGGGATCTATGAGGAATCTTGAGCTGATCAGAAAGTAAAAACTTAGAGTACCCTCATGGGGTTAAGATCACAACTAGCGAGGCCTTAGCTTTGTGCAGGCGACTTCAATGAGAGCTTGTTTAGATTCGATAAAGGAGGGGTACCGAGAAGTATAGATGTCCAAACGGGCGGCACGGTCTGGCTCAGCCCGAGCCCGTTCCAGCCCGGCCCGTTTGAGCCCGAACAGATAATCGGGCCGGGCCATGCCACCCGACGGGCTGCTACACCAGCCGAGCATGGCACTGAACCGGCCCATCCGTGCCGGGCTGGCCCGGAAAACACAGCCCATGGAGGAGCCCGTGCCAGCCCGACCACGGCGGTCCTGCCAAGGAGAGCATCGTCGCGGCGGGGGCGGTCGCGGCCATCGCGCTGGTGGCCTTCGCGTGCGCGTTCGGCGTTCCTCATCGCGATCCACGTGCGCCGCCGAGGAGACTCGTAGAAGCTGCTCGGCCCCGACCATGGTCCATGGGTCTGCGTGCCACCACTCGCGCCCTCGGCCGCTGACTTCCTCTACGTCGGCACGGTGGAGGAGTGGAGACGGAGAGGCCACCATGGAGCTCCGACCGCGACGACCTGAGCCTAGAGCTCCGGCCATCGACAACCTGAGCCCAGAGCTCCAGCCGCGACGAGCCCACCATGGAGGAGCGGAGATGGAGATGCCGAGAGCGCAGAGCCGGAGCGAAGACGCGAGACCGCGAGAGCAGCGGAGAGGGGCAGGCGAATGGTGCGCAACGCGTTAGGATTACGGACACTGGGTTAGGGTTAGGGTTACGGCCGCGAGAGCAGCGATTTATGCAGCTGGGCCGCTGGGGCGCGCTGTGGGCTGTGGCCGGCTTGGCCTGTTGGGGCGCTGTGGCCGCTGGGGAAGTGGGCTGGCCACTGTAGCGGGTCGGTTTCTAAGCCCACCAAATATCAGGTCGTGCTCGGGCCAGCCCAACGGGCCGAGATGGCTGTCGAGCCCGGCACGCTCGCCGGGCCGGGCTGAGCCCGGGCCCGAATTAACTCGTGCTGTGTCATGCTAAAAACTCGTGCTTCATGCCGTGCTAACGGGCCACGTGCTTTCTGTACATCTATACCGAGAAGTCAGAGATGTATGGATAAATTCAGGGAGACTTTAGAAGCCTGTAACTTGCATGATTTGGGCTTTTGTGGAGACATTTTCACGTGGAGAAATAATAATTAGTGCGGAGATGATTATATTAGAGAAAGAGTGGACAGAGTGATGGTGAATGAGGAGTGGAGGAATAGGTTCCCGTGTGTACAAATAATAAACGGGGAACCTCGTCATTCTGATCATCGTCATGTGATCATTATGACAGAAAAGGAGAAGAGAAGACAAGGAGCAGCGCATGATGGCCCAAGATTTCACTTTGAAGCAAGATGGCTCAAGGAAGAGAAATGTGCAGAGGCGGTAAGGGAAGCTTGGGAGACTGCAGTAACTAATAGTCTCGCTTCCACACAAGAGGCGATCAAAGTTGTAGCTGCTAGCTTAAAGCAGTGGGGTGGAATGTGTTGGTGGATTTGGAGAAGCAGAAAAAATGTATTAAAAAGGAGCTAGATAAATGTAGAAGAGGGTTAGCAAATACTGAAAATTTGTCGAGGGAGGCAATCTTGAGTTTCAGGCTAGAGAAGGTGGAGGAGCAGCTAGACTGCTTCTGGAGACAGCGAGCCCATGTTAGATGGCTGAGGGAGGGAGATAAAACACGATGTTCTTTCATGCAGTTTGTAAGGAGATCGGAGAAGAAGAAATAGGATAGGTAGACTTAAAAAGGAGGATGGGGGCTGGGTAGAAAAGGAGGAAGAAAAAAGAATTTTATCTCTAACATCTTTATGTAGCTTTTTAGGTCGGGAGGACATGGAAATTTATATGCCATCCTGAATGTCGTGCAAGAACATGTCATAGCAGATATGAATCAATCCTTAATCAGCCCATTCATTGAAGAGGAAATCCAGCGTGCACTAGAAAGAATTGGTGATCTCAAAGCATCCGAACCAGATGGCATGTCACCATTTTCTACAAGAAGTTCTGGAGTGTGGTCGGGCCAACGATTTTGCAGGACATTCTGAATTTTTTGAATGGAGGGCAGATGTCGCAGGGTTGGAATGAGACTAACATAGCTTTGACTCCAAAGGTACAAAAGCCGGAAAAGGTGAAAGATCTCTATCCAATCAGCCTATGCAGTGTGATCTACAAACTCACCCCAAAGGTGCTAGCAAATCGATTGAAACAAGTACTCCCAGATATAATCTCGCCATCTCAAAGCGCCTTTGTACCAGACCAGCTGATCTCAGATAATATACTGGTGGCTTATGAAATGACACACTACATGAAGCACAAATGCTCAGGGAAATCGGGATGGGTAGCAATCAAGCTAGACATTAGCACGGCTTCTCATCTTTGCTTAAGCAAGCCGAGGATCAAGGGAAGATGAAGGGAGTTAAAATATGTCTGGGTGCTCCAAGTGTTTCCCATCTGCTATTTGCCGGTGATTCTTTAATTCTGTGTCGTGCAAATGGAGGGGATGCACAATAGCTACAAAGTATATTATAGGTGTATGAGGAGTGCTCTAGTCAGATGATCAATAAGGACAAGTCAGGAATCATGTTTAGCCCAAACATAGGAACCAGTGAAAAGGGGGAGGTGATGACGACTTTGCAACTTGAGAAAGAAATAATGAGTGAACGGTATTTGGGCCTACATGTCTACGTGGGCAGAGAGAAAACCAAGGTTTTCCAATTTTTGAAGGAAAGAGTTTGACAAAGAATCCAAGGATGGAAGGAAAAGTTACTATCAAAAGCAGGGAAGGAGGTCCTAATCAAAGAAGTTGCATATGCAATCCCCGCATATGCAATGGTTTGCAACTATAAGGATGATGATCTGCAGGTATTGGTGGAGTCATCAGGACAAGGAAAGGAAAATGCACTGGATCAGATGGGATACCTTGACCAAGCCAAAAGCCCAAGGTGGACCGGCCGACCGGGGTTCCGAGATATCTATGTTTTAAATCTTGCCATGCTTGTGAAACAATGTTGGAGGTTGTTGTACTATCCTGAATCTCTGTGTAGCCGAGTACTGAAAGCAAAATACTTCCCAAACTGCTCTATCTTGCAAGCGAGGCCAAAAGGGGGTATTTCATACACCTGGAGAAGCATCCTGAATAGGCTTGAGGTCATTAAATTAGGGCTCATATGGAGGTGGGCAATGGTCAAAGTATCAAGATTTGGGAAGATCCATGGATACCAGCCTGAAACACGTGAAGGCCGGTGTCAAGAAGAGGATCAAACCTGCTCGTGAAAGTTGCCAATCTGCTGGACCCTTATAGTGGCACTTGGGATGCCCAATTGGTATAACAAACATTTGAGTAAGAGGATGCCAAAGCTATTCTTGCAATTCCAGTGCACACAAACATGCAGGATTTACCAGCATGGCATGCAAACAGTAAAGGGAATTTTCGGTGAAATCAGCATACAAAGTACACAAAGAGGCGGTTAGGCAACAAAGCAAACATGGCTCTTCTTCTAGTTCAAGCATGCCACTAATGGAGGAGAACATGTGGAAGCAGCTTTGGAAGATACAATGCCCCAAGAAAGATCAAACATTTCCTGTGGCGATTGGCTCATAATACTGTGGCCTTGAGAATGACGCTAAGAAGCCAAGGCATGGAGATCAATAGAAACTGCGTGATTTGCCCAAAAACGTGGGAAGATGGGGGACATCTATTTTTCAAGTGCAAAGAAGTGAAAGAACTATGGAGGGCTGTGGGGTTGGAAGAAATCAGGAGTAAACTGAAAGTGATGCAAAATCCAAAAGAAGTGGTTGCCTTCGTCTTGAACCTGGAAGAGATAAAGCAGATCACAGTTGTGAACATCCTTTGGACATGGTGGAATGAAAGAAACAAAAGAAGGGAGGGTGAGCAAGAGCGTTGTGCTTTAGAGCTCGCTTTCATGACCACACACCAGGCGCATGAGTTCTATGAAATCTCCAAAATCTCGCAAACTAACCAATCTACTAGGAGGTCGGCTGTGAGATTGGCGAAACCAGAGGGTGATCTCCTAAAGATCAACTCCGATAGAGCTTTCAATCCGCATGATGGTTCGGGGAGCTGGGATTTCGTGATAAGAGATGCTGAAGGGGCAGGTGCCGTGGCCCCCCTCAATTTTTAGTATCTCTTATATGTAAGTATAGAAAAAAATTAAAAGTTTTAGATAGATCAAATTAGTTCTATCCTAGGTCTCTTAGTTGGATCAGTTCAATTCTCCTAATTCTCGTCCTTCTTCTCAGTCCAGTCTTACATCTATCTGTCTGATCTAATTCTTTCCAACACCATCTGAATCAATCTCTCCGATGTCCCGTTCCTGACGTTGCCCGTCGTTTTCACCTTCTCGACGTGTGTTGTCATCTGACTCTGACCCCTTCCCGGCGTCCTATCTCTAACAGACGACGAGTTTAGCAAACCATCGAGCGTTGATTTTCTGCCGGAAAGGTCGCCTGACCCTGCCTCCTTCCCGATGGCCCCACACTTCGAGAAGATCGACAGATCAATATTCAAAAAGGTACACATAGTTTGGATTCGGTCAGCAAAAAGTTAGCAATATGTTCACTTCTTTTATTAATATAGTTTCCTTTTTGAACTTATATCATATATTGACATGTAATTTAAATTTTATGTAGTACTATTTTTTACGGGCTTGCTTAATTTTATCGTAGGGTCTTTTTGCCCCCGCCCGTGAATTCTCATTCTGGGTCCGTCACTGTCCGATACGAGAAGCAAAGATATGTATCTAAGACTTGCTGTCCAGTTTTGTCCTAGAGAATGTAATAGAGTAGCTCATGAAACTACAAAGCTTGTACTTATGTCTCCTCCGTATGCTGATCTCCGGGAGTTGAGCAGTTGGTGGCGAGCGATTCTTCCGCACCTTCAGTTTAATGGAAATCACAATTTCTCTCAAAAAAGCATGTCCAGCCAGCAAGAAGGTAAGGACCTATTAGAACTCGGATGACATCGTAGCCAAGTTTTGAGGCTTCTAACAAATGACAATTCCTAAGTTTATTTGGAGGGTCGAGATCAGGGCCGGTCTTGAGGCCATGCGATGGAGGCGACGGTCGGTGGCCTAAACCTAACAGACGTAATGCAGATGCAGACGGCATGAGGGGGTATAGCAGAGCAAACCTAGACTTATGGAGTCACAGACAATGTCCATGGTGCGACGGGCAGCAGGACCAGACTACACGCTCCCATGACGACGGTGGATGCCCAAACCAAAGTGGCGAACAACGATAAAGATGGGCTGGAGAAGCTATCAGTTCCAGGACTTAATAAGGCGAACATGAATTGAGGAGAGAGGAAAGAAAATATTAAATGGGAGGAAAGTACTCACCGTCGTGCAGGACAGAGCGCGGTGCTGTTTCAGCCATGCATGTCACTGGTGAGGCATGGGAGCGAGGGAGATGACTACTGGTATGGCGACGACGGCTACGCGTCGACCCGCTCTTCCCTTACAGGCTGCACGTGGACCCGCACGGAGTCACGGACCACATAAGCAGCGTCATCTGACGCCGAGGCAATGACGACCGCACATGGGAGCTAGGCCGATGCCCGCGTCAATCAACGGAAGGCAAGCCAGCGTACATCGTGGACGTGGCCGATGCGGGGCCCGCCCGGCGCCCGGAGGCGGCCACATCTGTGGAACTGCTCCGCCTATTCGCACCCCTGCGGCCTGTCTGGGTAAGCGCGAGCACAACGGACGGCGGCCGCATTCCTCGGAGTCAACGACGGATCTATGCAACGGCGGGCGCCACTTCTCCCTTCGCTCCCCTAGCTGTAGCGTCCGCCCCGACAGTTGCGCCGCCTTCACCGCTGGAACCCTAGCGGAGACTACGGATCTGCGGTGCTCGGTTTGGCTCCTCCTCGGAGCCGGTAGCCGGGTGACGGGTGGCGTGGCTAGGAGGTTTGGTCCATTGAAGCCGTTGCGGGACTGCGGCATCACCTCACGGACGCGATGGTCATTCTATCGAATTGAAAAAAAATTGTGTCCGACACACCCGTCACGCGTTGGCACGCTGTAGGCGTAAGTTGCGCCGAACGAGACACTGCACAGCGGGATACACGTCACGCCAGAAGGGGCGCAAAGACCGCCGAACGTGGAGGAGCGCCCAAAAGGCGTTAGGTTTTAATAACTTAGATGATGATTTGCCTATACTCTCGAATAGTGGAATGTATGTACACATACAGCTAGTATGCCCTGATTACTCACATTACCGCTACAACAACTCGATGATATACAACACCCTGAGGAGTAATATAAGAGCAAGATGCGTTGGAATTTTAGTCGACAACATTGTTGCTGAAGAGCTTAAACTTGTCGGCGTCCAGCACGAGCTTGCGGATGGTGGCGAAGGCGCCGATGGCCCCTACGCCGGCGAACACGACCATGACGGCCGCGTTGGCGATGAAGACCGGGGAGCGGCGCGGCGGCGCGAGCGCCATGTTGTACATGAGGACGGGGAGCACGAAGTCGAGCGGGACGAAGCCGACGGCGCCGACCACGCCCACGATGTCGCCGAAGAAGGGGAGCATGGCGGCCATGAGCGCGCAGAAGGCCAGGTAGAGCGTGCGCAGCAGCAGGCGCGGGACGAGGTTCCGGCGCGAGAAGCGGCCCCGGGCGGCGTCGGCGGATCCCTTCTCCATGATCTCGTACGCCACCTGGGAGTAGACGAGGCCGATGGCGAGCAGCTGGAGGAGGACGAAGAGGACCGCGACGCCCAGCAGCCACGTCGGGGCGAGGGCGGGGCCCGAGTCCGGCATCAGGCTCTTGAGGACGTTGGACTGCACGTTGCTGCCGAAGGCCCAGTAGCCCGTGATCGACGAGAGGAAGAAGGTGAAGACGATGACGGAGTAGCACAGCACCAGCGCCTTCATCATCTTCCCCGCTGCCGGTGGCGCCAACGTCGCCTGCAGAAACGATGGAGTTCAAATATGTTTGGGCCGGGGGTCAAGATTCCGTCCTATTAATTATTATGCATGGGGGCCTCCTGATACTAGCTCAGCTAGCATGGAGCCCAGCCCATACCGATTTTGTCAGTTTACCCCAGCCCAGTATCATGCATCCACGCTGTTTGGTTTGGACAAGCAAGAAAGACACGACACCCCTGGATTTCGAAATGTTAAAAAAAATACCTGGATTTCAGGCAGTATGCCGTTGCCGAAGACGGAGGCAAGGATGGAAATGGACAGGAAAGCGTCGAAGGACTGCTCGGACTTGGACGAGCTTAGCGAGTAGTCCTTCGCAGGACTATTCTTGGACAAACCTGTCAAGAATATAATTAACGTGTAAGACATATGTAGTTAAACGCTAGTATAGTTGCGTACCACTCAACAAACTCTAGGAAAGTTAATGGTCGATCTTCATGGGCTACACTTCACTTGGCAAAAGAACAGTTCAAAGTTTTTTTAAAAAACTGCTGGAACACACATTGGCTAAAAGACTCCCACCAAATGACTGACTGGTTTATGCATGCAGACGAAGCATCAAAGCATAACGAAGGGTGTAACTACCATCTTCCCTTTTAATTTGTACGTACAAACGAACAGCTAGCTAACGACGACCATGCACAGCGGGGAGTACTACCGATAGATTTAAGGCATCTGATTCCCCTAATATGTCATGCCAACCTAAATGTTTTAGCCTTTTTTATAGGAACCTAATTCCTCCATCATATCTACCAGCTGCTAGGATCAAGTACTTCTCTAGCTATACAAAAGGTACTGTGATTTGACAGTGACAGTGGAGTCTATATGCACAGTTTGCACACAAACACAAGGAGGGGTTCAGGGTAACATTACCAGCACGAACGCAGGCGGCTGCCACGAGGACTGTGTAGCCCAGGCTCAGGAGCAGCGAGACGAAGTTGATGTGCCGCAGCGAGTGGAAAGACGGTAGCTGGGAGAGAAAGGCCAGCACCACGGCCACCATGATGACGAAGTGGTACAGCTTCAGGGGACCGTGCGGAGCAAGGCTCGTGTACATGATCTGTTTTGTTGGGTGGCACACCACACGAAAGGTCAGAAGACGAGATGCACAGTCGGTGATATGAGCAGCAATTTGGCAACAACGGTGAGCAAGTTATATATACAAACAATACCAATCGCGACATTTGCGATAATGATGTTTTCAAATCATCCTTCCAAATCGTGTGAAACGTCAGTGTTGCGTGCGTCTAAGAACAGCTAGCTACGGATTTTTCTGGTGTGAACTGACTACCTATCAAGTATCAAGTAGGGAGTACGTGCGTGCGGATAAAGCCATCGCAACGAACAGTTGAGATACGGATGCCTATCATGCCCAACTCATGCATAGCATTATTAGTCAACTGGCGGAGCCCGAAGCTTTTACGAGCCCGGACGATCTTATGCAAACATATTTACCTCGTAAATTACAGTTTTTTTCTCTCTCTCTTTTTGCTGCAAAGATATTATTTTATTTTTGTACTTTGCTGACGAACCAAATAAATGAGCAGAATACATTTAAAACAGAGAGAGAGAGAGAGAGAGAGAGAGAGAGAGAGAGAGAGAGAGAGAGAGAGAGAGAGAGAGTACTTATATATAATATCCTGTCGCAGACCGTTTCTACATCCAAGACGGCAACCGTCTGGTGATATGGTACATCTAGTTTAAATACTAGTAAGGGAGTACGCCGGAGATGGAAACGACATGTAAGAAGACGTCAAGGATTGCATTGCACCCACCTCACTATATATAAATAAAACACTAAACTGGCCCTACATGATGGCTACATTGTAAGCTAGTAGCATCGGCAAAATAAATTTACGAATTAGTAGACTCTTGGATGCGACGACGGCGCACCTGGAGGCAGTCGGCGGCGAGCAGGATGGAGCCGATGCTGACGCCGGTGTTCACGGTGGTCTGCACGGTAACCACGAAGTAAAACATCCACCCGGATCCTGCGGACACGTACACAAAGCGCAATTCAACCAGCGGTCGCCACCAGCGCGCCACCAACGCGCCGATGCTAATTTAATGGTGTAGCAAGTAGGAAGCAGGACAGGGAGGGCCGACCGGCCGGGCGGGCGGCTCCTCCAGCACATGCGCTGATGCGCAGCCAGCAACAGCAAGCCGTGCCCCCATGGCGTGCACAGCACACAAGCGCGACTCACGCGCGAGGCGAGGGCCAAGGCCAAGACGACCCCAAGAGCGTGGGGATGCGCGGCATTGACGCCACTGTCGCGGGCGACGCGCACCCACCCAACACGTGGGGATGGACGAGTGGATGGCGGCGATTAATAATTGATCCATCCATCGGGTAAGTTGCCGGCGGATGGCGTATACTTACCGAGGACGTCGGCGGCGAGCTCGCGGAAGCGGATGTGGCGCCGCCCGCGCGCCTCGCAGTGGTCGAGGACGCGCGACATGAGCGAGTACTCGTAGAACGTGACGGCGGCCATGACGGAGAGCAGGGTGAGGCCGAGCGCCCACCCCATCCCGCGCAGCGCGTACGGGAGCGTCAGCACCGTCGGCCCCACGATCGCCGTCGTCAGGTGGAACCCCGCGTGCCACCACGTCCCTGCATGCAGGTCCATCAGTTAGCCGGCCCCGCAGCTAACTCGGTCGCGAACGAACGAGGTCGGGGAGCGTAGCATGCGCGTGCGTACCCTTGGACTCCAGCACGAAGGCGGCGCCGGCATCGGCCCCGGCCGTGGGCCCCGGCTTGGCGGCGGCGTGGCTGACGCCGCCGCTGCCGTTGGTGGCGCCGGCCTCGGCGTCCAACGCGGCGGCCGCCATGGCCTCGCGTGCACCTTCCTCTCGATGCTCGTGCGTGGACAGAGAGAGAGAGAGAGAGACGCAGTGGTTATCGGCCGGCTACTCGTCCAATTCGCACCGTGCGCGCCCGGTGCCGGGCTGCCGGTGCGCTGACGGCGGAGTGGTTAACGAGGCGGCGAGGAGATGAGCGCGCGTGGCGTGGGGGCTTCTCCGTTGCTGGATCGCCTCTTGGATCAGTTTGGAGTTTTGTGGGGGCGGAGAGGGAGTGCTGGCGAAACGACAGGGCCAACGGCAACGGCACACGGCACCGTATTTATGCTGCACGAGATCGACGGATGCCGCCATGCCGGGCTGCCGAGGGCCGGCCGACGCTGGCTTCTGTTTACGGCCTGCGGTCCGTGCGCACGGCGCAGCCGCACGCGTCCACGTGTGAGTCGCCGTAGCGACAACGAGATCCGACATGATGTCGCCCTCTGTCTCGGGCTCTCGGCGGCAGTTCGTTGAAACCTTGGCAGTTTGCCGGTAGTGCGGTTGTAGTTTCCCCTTTAGCCAGTTGCACGGTTTCTTCGGTACTAGCAGGTTATCTTGTTAATTTTTCAGACATTCTATCTACTCATCAAAACTCATTTGTGGAAGACATGGTTAAGAATAGACTAGTTCTACGTGTCGAATGGAGTTGAGAGACGCTTAAAATAGTTTAGCACTTTGTTTTTCCTTTTAACCATACTATAAAGGGTAGTATGAACTAATAGCTTGACCTAGATTAGTCTAATGTGTTTATTATGATGCGTAATATTTGTCTTCAGCTCTAGGTGGTTTAGGAGAGAGCTAAAAAGCATGATCAAAACTCATTTCCAAAGTTTCAAATTTGGACAGGTTTGAGGGGTTTTCAAGGCGTCGAACTTTATGTTTCAGGGTAGTAAGACTATAGTGGACTAGTCTAACACCTCTATGTAGATAACTTGAGATAGAACGGTTGTCGGACCATGTGAACAGTAGGGCATCAGATCAGTGTGTTAAATCCGACGATCTGTGTAAACTGACTAGAGAGTTTTAGGGGCATCAAACTAGTCTGACAGTATGCATCAAACCATATGACACCATTGTTTGTGCTAGGGTTTCTTCTACGGGGTCATCAGATACGATGAACATTGGCACCATCGTACCAAGGTGGATGGGTTCGACGATCTCTATTAAGTGACTAGAGAGGTTTTGGTGTATTCCATACTGGCTTGGCAGTGGGCATCAGATCATATACTCATTGTAGTCAAACAACTAGTTCTTACATAGTAGTATAGCAGATGTTATTGTGTATCATCGGACCCTAGGATATAATCCGACAATTAAGTTTTCTACCACACTTCACTGCAACGTTTAGTTGGCTAGTTAGGAGCTATAAATACCCCACCAACTATCCAATACATGTACTCTTGCCCCCATTTAATAGTTGAAACAACCCACATAGAGTGTGTGATAAGGAGCCATTGCCTAGTGAGGAATTTGAGAGCTGGATTCCATGTTATTAGTGATCTCATTTGTGCAAACAAGAGTAATTAGTGTGTAGCCATTAATCTCATTTTTGTTGGTAGAGTCAAGTGAGATTTTGCTTTATTACTCTTGGTGATTGACATCACCTAGACAGTTTGGTGGTAATTGGAGTGTGATGATCACTCAAAAAGCTTTTGGTGACCCAACTTAGTACATGTACACGATAGTTAGTGGTTCACTATGCTGGAATAGCGAAAACCCATCTTATAGAGAGCATTTGGTCTTTGCACATACCAAGTGGGCGACACCCTTGCATGTGTGCTTCAAACATGATTAGTGGGGGAATGTCAACTCTCTCATATCTCGAGAAAATATCGATGCGTCTTCTAACCCTTGAATTACTTTATGTATTTACTTTTGAACAATTTCCTTCAAGAATTTACATTATTAGAATTGTCATGATAATATAGTGTTGGAAATTATGGTGTTAAACTTTTGATAACATACTAGGCACCCGGGTGAAGTTGTGCTTGCAATTAGGATTAGTTATTGGAAGAAATTTTAGATAAGCCTAATTCACCCTCTCTTGGATATCGTGATTCTTTCAATTGGTATCATAGCCTCATGTTCCTCAGATTAGATTAACCTCTTTGATTATGATGTTCGGTAGGGATGGACCTCCGCCTGTTTTCGAGGGGAACGATTTTTGTATTAGAAATTTCGTATGGAACATACCTTGATGACAACATTAGAGAGGGTATCAAGTCTCATCGCTAGCTCCCTTATGCTCACTGGACCTCCTACCTTCTCATGAGGGAACTAGACTAACATAGTGAAAGTCGCCTAGAGGGGGGTGGATAGGCGAAACCTGAAAATTATAATTCTAAATCCAAACTAGATCCCTTGATTAGTGGTTAGAACAAGATGCACAATTATCGGAGTGTAAAACTAAGTCCTTTGCTTGTAAAGAGTGTTGCTTTCAAAGAATGCGGAATTAGCAAATCAATACAACTAATAAGTTTATGGAGTATAGAGTAAGAGGACTTAGATAAAGAAGGAGAGATAACACAAGTTCTTTCTTGCAAGGCGTTGTTTCTTTAAATGAGAATCTAACTTGAAGCAACACGAAATAATATTAGCAAAGAATAGTGCAAGAGAACCTTGAGAGGGAGAAAACAAACAAATCAAAAAGCAATAAGCACAAGAGACACAGGTGATTTGTTTTACCGAGGTTCGGCCCTCGAAGGCCTAGTCCCCATTGAGGAGTCCACTAAGGACGGGTCTCTTTCAACCCTTTCCCTCTCTCCACCGATCACCAAGACCAACGAGCTCTTCTTCTTCTTTGTCAACATGAGACCGAAGTCTCCGTGAGGCCAGCTGTGACAGAACCTCCCAAGTAATTAGGCCCACCTACAGTTGTCCTTGTCCAACGGACTTCAGACAACCCTGTAGGTGCCCCTGAACTACTTGACAAGTTCGGTATCTTTCCTTACCTTACCAGGAACGTCTCACCCGTCTTGCAGACATTACAGAACATCGGAGATAAAGAAATGCGGAAGCAATTACATAAACTCACATTTATTTCAAAAGCAAGCTTGAGTTAATTTATTACAGACCAGACTAAACATGAGTGCAGAGTAGTGATATTATACAAACCAAGGGAGGCACAAACTCCTCCCGACAAGCTAAAAGCAAAAGATCCTAAGTGGAGGACCGAGTCCTCCCGCACTTCAGTCTTGTTTTTCCTCGTTTGGTACCACCTTGGAGCAAAAGCAACAAAAGTTTGTCGCTTCCTCACCTAAAAACAACAAAGGGATAAACCCTGAGTATGGAATACTCAGCAAGTCTTACCCGACTAAGGAAAAGACTCTCAAGGGTATGCTGGATAAGTAGGAGTCAAGGAGAGGCTTTAGCAAAAATCAACTTATACTTTTGCAGAAGTAGCTTACTAAAGTGAGTCCTTACTTTCAATCTTTTAACGCCATATTAAGTATTAATAGACTCTATTTGCATCTAGTCTAATTTCAACATCTCATCAATACAACATCATTTTTATCCATAGTGTTCACATCCTGACTTTAGGTTGCAGGGAAGTGACCAAGTCTTCATAACCGTGAAGGTACGGCGATCCGAATCGATTATACTCAGCTGAGGATCTCCAATCACACGACATATGTAGCACTTAACCCTTGCATATGTCAACCCGCCACCGGGGTTCTTAAGACCAGATCAGGTTCACGCAAACCGAGAGCACAGCTACACCACCGTCCGGCCTCTTGCCACGGAGGGTACACGCTACTCTCGCCACCGCTCCACGCCCATTTCGTGTTATCTTATTCCGGCCTTAGTCTGCCCGAGGCAAGGCTTACCCATGACGAGGCATGTGACTAGTTAAAGGGTCCTCGGTCAGCACGCCTACATACGCGTTAATCCTTAACCAACCTGGGTAGAACATCACCTGTTCCTACCCCCAAGTTTCAATTTAAGTATTTCCATCCTTAGGAATGTGTCTGTTCCTTAGGATGAAAGAGCATCACAGGGAACTTTGCAGTAAGATCCCACTTTTGCTCCAAATGAAAATATTCTTGCAGGTAGAAGCCATACTCTCCATGGTTAAATTGAGGACAACTTCTATCCACAAGATCTAAGCAAGTCTAAGCATTTTTGTAAATCATGTTTTGATACTTCACAGAAGTATCTATAAAGGTATGGATATCAAGGAAAGCAATGCATCAAAGGGTTTCAAGTAACTCCTATGAACCTAATGCACATTTCACTAGACTTAAGTGTGCAAAAAGTATTTAAAAACACAAGGAAAGGGGTGGCATGCACCGGGGCTTGCCTTCGTTCACAGGTGAATCAGGCTCAGATCCACAGATATCAAAGTAGAAATGATTCCCAGCCTGAGACTCCGAAGGTGGTGGTGGTGTCTCCTCTTCAGTTACTTCTATCTCTTCTTCTCGTTCTAATCATAACCATACATAAGTATAAGAATGGATGCCATGGGATGCTCATGAGGATGCAAAGATAGCATAAACTTATTATTTATTTCTTGAATACAACTTTCCTTCACGGAGTTCCGGGAACTTAGGGTTTCCGGAGTCGGTAAAGGAGTTCATAGGGCAGGGGAGGGTGTTTTGGGGTTTGGTGATCAAACAAGGTCCAAATCAATTCAAACTTTACCCAAGGTCTCTAAATAGTGTATAACACTCATATAAAAATTTTGGGCATTTTAGGACTTACCAATTATTTTATAAAAATCTATAACCAAGACTTTTAACTACTTTAAATACCTTAAAATTTTATTTCCACTAAAAATCACAAAACTATTTTTATTAAATACTAGGGAAAATAACAAGCCTAGGAAAATTAGTTTCACAATTTTAGCATTTTTCTACATTTTTCTACATATTTCTAAAGCTCTGCTGTAAAAAGAAAAAGGAAAATGATTAAATAGAACTGGGCCGGATTCAGCCCAGCGGCCCAGGTCCAGGGAGGAAAGGCGCCCGCGCGCCCCGCGCCCTGGCGACTTTGCACAGGGGCCCCCGCGTTTTAGACTAACTGCGACCAGGTTCTTTTACTGTTTATTCAAGTCACTGACGCATTACACCGAGCCCCTCTGGTTTCTAATTCTTTGCACGGCTAAGTCCCCGACGCCGTGGAACATGGCCGAGCTCCGGTGAGCTGGCAGACCGGCCGATTGGGGCAGTGACCGGCGCTACGCTACGGCCGAGACCAAATCCGAGTCCCCATGAATGTTTTCCCCAACCTAATTGCACAAATAGTGAGCTATCAAGCTCTGTCCGCGTGAACCGAAGGGGTGGCGGACAGTAGATCGTGTTCCCGGTGATTGGTGAGCTCGTAGTTCAAATTGGTGGTTCAGTAAGCATCGTAGGCATGTGAGGAAGCTTAAACGAGGAAGCAGGGGACGGGAGCTGACCGGAGATGGGCTGGCGACGGTGAGCTTGGTTTCACGGTGGCGGAAGCTTGAATTGGGGGAAACTCCGAATTCGAGCAGATGAGTGGATGATTGTGGCCGATTAGCGGTGGTTAGCTAGCTTAGGACCTTACGGAACTGGTGTGGGGCTCAATTTATAGGGAACGACAACGGCGGCGATCAATTTGAGCAGGTTGTGCTGGCGGCCGGAGAGGAGGAAGAACCGCGTGCAGTGAACACGTGTTTATCGCCGTGGCAGTAACTCCGGTGAGCTACAGAGAGTTCAGAGGAGTTCACGGCGACACGGTGAAAGTGTTGAGCCACGTGGCGCACGGCCGGGAGGCGGTGGTCGACGGTGAGCACTTTACCGCGGGCGGTGAGCCAAGGGGAGGGGTGTCGTGGCCGATCGGGGTAGCTTCCAGTCCAGCGGTGACGACGATCTTTTAACCCCACGGCGCTATCCACAAGTCCGGTGCACGAATCCAAACGTCGGTGACCCGAATCACGGCGGAGGAATCCGTCGGCGGTGAGGGCAGCTGCGCGGTTGATCTGATCCTCAACCGAGCACTGTACCATGGAGAACACCCATCAGATGAACTGACAGAGCGACTTGGAGCACGATTTGCTCTCAATTTTCAATGGTAACATACTCCATGCTCTGCAGCAAAATTGTAGAGCTATAGATCAGCTACAGGTTTGTCACAGCAGCCATGGGCAGATTCTTGCTGGATCATAGTTGAATTTATGCTCAAAGTCGTAGTGATTGCACTGTCTGTCTGAAAATTCAGACCTTAGTAACCTGACAGTCCAACTTTAGACTTAATTTTCTCCAATATTTTCTTAACAACTCTACTGACACTCTTAAGCAAAGTTATACTCCTATAGTTGGGCTACAATCTTGATGTGGTGACCTAGGGCAAAAACCCTATACTTTGAAAGTTACAAAGCCCCAAAGTGGAGCCTTTAACACTGAATTTCAGACTTGGTATAGAACTCAAATGAGGTCCATTTTGCATTTAAGTCCAAAACTTAGGGTTTGGCTTTAAGTCCACATATTTGTGAACCAAATGACTTAAAATACTTATTTGACTTGGTTTTTGCACTTTAGCCCAAAAGTGGACTAATTTTGCACATAAGCCCCTAGGGTTTGGTTTCAGGGTTTTCCAGGGTTCCAATTAGGGTTTCTGGTATCCCAGGGGTATAAAGGTGATTCAAGTTTATTCTTGGGGTCATTTTATGACTTTTACCCTAAAGCTTTTAGGTTTTCTCAACTTGGGTTAAGTTTTACCCTTTTAACCTCTATTTAGGGTTAAGTCCTTTAACCAGGGTTCTATTTGCAAAAACATTAAAACAATACAACTTGTTTGAAATTTTTGCCTAGTGAATGCACTCTAGGTGTGTCACACATATGCAATGCCAATGCTTATGATGTCATGCTCAAGTTTTAGTAATAGTAACACCAGGGGTGTTACATCCTTCCCCCCATAAAGAATCTCGTCCCGAGATTAAAAATCCTAGGGTAAGGAATGGTAAAGGAAACACATCACATTTTTATTTCCTTAATTTTGGTACAAGGCAGGGGTAATGTGGGGGTTACTTCTTTATTACAACAGCTATACAGGCTTTACAATTTACATGAGGCTAGAAAGCCTGGGAAATTCTTATTCAAGAAGTCTTGGGTTTCCCATGTAGCCTCGTCTTCAGAATGCTGGTTCCACAGTATCTTGTAGAATTTGAGAGTCTTTCTTCGGGTGACCCTGTCCTTTTGATCCAGAACTCGAATAGGACGCTCCGAGTATGTTAAATCTGGTTCCAGGACAACATCAGTCACTTCAATGGTTCGATCAGGAACCCGAAGACACTTCTTCAGTTGTGACACGTGGAACACATTGTGCACAGCAGACAATGTTTCGGGGAGCTGAAGTCGGTATGCCACTGGTCCACATTGCTCAAGCACCAGGAATGGACCAATGTACCTGGGTGCAAGCTTCCCTTTAACCCCGAAACGCGATACACCCTTCATTGGTGAAACCTTTAAGTAGACATAATCGTCTACCAGAAAGCATAAGGGTTGTCTTCGTCGGTCTGCATAACTCTTTTGTCGAGTCTGAGCTTTCTTCATATTATGGATAATTCTCTGAACCTTTTCTTCGACCTCTTTCACCATATCAGGTCTAAAGAAGTATCTTTCTCCAGGTTCAGACCAATTTAGCGGAGTTCGACACCGTCGTCCATATAAAGCTTCAAAAGGTGCCATCTTGATACTTTCTTGATAACTGTTATTGTATGAAAACTCCGCTAGGGGCAAACATTCATCCCATTTTGGTGAGAAGTCCAGGACACATGCCCGCAGCATATCTTCAAGTATTTGGTTCACCCTCTCAGTCTGCCCACTGGTTTGAGGATGATAGGCCGAACTGTGGAGCAATTTGGTACCCAAGGATTTATGAAGTTCTTCCCAAAACTTGGATACGAACTGAGGTCCACGATCCGACACTATGGTCTTTGGAATACCATGCAAACTGAGAATACGGCTGATATATAATGCTGCATAAGTGGCTACGGTATATTTGGCCCTGACGGGTAAGAAGTGGGCAATCTTTGTGAGTCGATCAACTATAACCCAAATAGAATCATACCCATTGGCCGTCCTGGGTAATCCCACAATAAAGTCCATACAGATGTCTTCCCATTTCCATGTTGGGATTGGCAAAGATTGTAATGGACCAGCAGTTTTCATGTGTATGGCCTTGACACGTCTGCAAGTGTCACACTTAGCCACATAGCGTGCAATTTCAATCTTCATCTTTGTCCACCAATAATGTTGCTTTAAGTCTTGATACATCTTAGTGCTTCCGGGATGAATAGAATAGCGACTAAGATGTGCTTCATCCAGAATTTGCTGGCGGAGTTCTTCGTTCTTTGGCACTACTATGCGGTTTTTAAACCATATCACACCTTGATCGTCTTCCTTGAAACACTTGGCTACTCCAGCCTTTATCTTCTCTCGTATGTACTTCATACCCAGATTATCCTTTTGAGCATCAATTATCCTTTGCAAAATGACTGACTCAAGCTTTAGCTGATTTAAAGTCCCTTGTTGGATGATCCCCAGGTTTAGCTTTTCCATTTCTTGACACAAAGTGTTCTCGGAGGTCTTCGCCATAAGACAGTGGCAGGAAGTCTTACGACTCAGTGCATCTGCCACCACATTGGCTTTCCCTGGGTGATAATGGATCTCCAGTTCATAGTCTTTAATGAGCTCAAGCCATCGTCTTTGCCTCATATTTAACTCTGACTGGGTGAAGATGTACTTCAAACTTTTATGATCTGTATATATGTGACAGATATTACCCAGCAGATAGTGACGCCAAATCTTTAGGGCATGAACCACAGCAGCTAGCTCTAGATCATGAGTTGGATAGTGCTCCTCATGTCGGCGCAACTGCCTTGAAGCATACACAATCACTCGGCCCTCTTGCATCAGTACACAACCGAGCCCACTGCCAGATGCATCACAATATACATCAAAAGATTTAGTGATGTCCGGTTGAGCCAATACCGGAGCAGTGGTCAATAGTGTCTTCAGTTGCTCAAAGGCTTCATTACACTTAGAAGACCAATTAAACTTAATGTCATTCTTCAATAAACTTGTGATTGGCTTCACAAGCTTAGAAAAATCTGGTATGAATCTGCGATAATACCCAGCTAATCCAAGAAAACTCCGGACTTGGTGAACAGTTGTTGGGGGTTTCCACTCCAGAATATCTTTGACCTTGCTAGGATCTACCGCAATTCCTTTAGCCGATAACACGTGCCCCAAAAATTGAATTTCTTCCAGCCAGAACGCGCACTTGCTGAACTTGGCATATAGCTGATGTTCCCTGAGGCGCGTCAATACAATCCGTAGGTGCTGAGCATGGTCCTCTTCATTCTTAGAATATAGCAAGATATCGTCGATGAAGACTACCACGAACTTGTCCAACTCAGGCATGAACACCGAGTTCATCAAATAGGTAAAATGGGCAGGAGCATTTGTGAGCCCGAAAGACATTACCAAGTATTCAAACAATCCATACCGCGTAGTAAACGCGGTTTTCGGTATATCCTCGGGCCGAATACGGATTTGATGATAGCCCGACCTGAGATCAATTTTGGAAAATACCCTCGCCCCAGTCAGCTGATCAAATAAGATGTCGATCCTTGGAAGAGGGTACTTATTCTTGATAGTGACCTCATTTAGGGGTCGATAATCCACGCACATTCTCAAGGTTTGATCCTTCTTCTTAACGAAAATGGCGGGACAACCCCAAGGGGACGAGCTTGGCCGGATGAATCCCTTATTCAATAGATCTTGCAATTGAATCTTCAGTTCCGCCAATTCATTAGGGGGCATACGGTACGACCTTCGGGAGATGGGAGCCGTACCGGGCTTTAGCTCAATTACGAATTCTACATCTCTTTCAGGGGGCAGTCCAGGCAAATCTTCCGGAAATACATCTGGAAACTCACATACTACCGGAATGTTCTTGACTTCCGGTACAATGGCTTCATAGACTCTACCAGAAGCTTTGGCTGGATTGGTTGCGGGGAGAGTCAAAAGAATCTCTTCTTGGTTATAGCTCAACCTGACGGTTCTGAGTTCAGTGTTGAGGATTGCCTTGTGTTGGGTTAACCAATTCATACCCAAGATTACATCTATATCCTGGCCTTTCAGAACAATCATGTTAGCAGGAAAGTTCCGTCCGGCCATTGTTACTGGCACTCCATAGGCCACTTCTCTAGTATAAATGTGTCCCCCAGGTGAATGAATTTTAAATCCCTCTTTCGATTCATGGTATGCAATATGATGTTGCTCCACAAATGTCTTGCTAATGAATGTATGTGAAGCACCAGAATCAAAAAGAATAATTGCTGGGTGACTGGCCACGGGAAACGTACCCATCATCACCGGCTCTCCTTCCGGTGTAGTAGCCACTTGAGTGTAATATACACGCCCTGTCTTCTTTGTATTCTTCCCCACAACATTTCCTTTAGGCTGAGCTGATTTCCCAGATCCTTGCGGGGCATTAGATTGATTTTGCCTAGGATATGGGCAGTCTTTGATGAAGTGTCCCGACTTGCCGCAATTAAAACACCCAGTTGAAGAACTAGGCAAGGCAGGAAATCGAGTGCCTGGGGCACCCGGCTGTTTTGGGGTAGTGGGGATATTGTTCGGGCGGATAATGATTGGTTGTTTGAAGGGAAATGAGGGTGGACGAGAAAAAGTGCGAGGGTTTGAGGGTCGAATCACAAACCGTTGCTTCTTCGCCTGGCCCTGATTAGGCCTCTCACCACTGAATCCCTTATTCTTCCCAGAATTTGTGTATTTGGCTTCAACAGATAAGGCTGTGCTGACAGCCTTTCCATATGTGAGGTCTATGCATGTGGCCATTTTCCTTTGTAGCCGATCATTCAGTCCCCGCATAAAACAGTTCTTCTTCTTCAAATCTGCATTCACTTGGTCGATGGCATACTGCGACAGGTGATTGAATTTGTTGAGATATTGGTTGACGGTATCTCCACCTTGTTGTAATTTCATAAATTCCTCTTGTTTCATATGCAGCACTCCTTCGGGGATGTAGTGTTCACGGAAGGCTGCTTTAAACTCGTCCCAGGTGACTTGATGGTTGACAGGTTGGATAGCCACAAAATTTCCCCACCAGGTACTGGCAGGACCACGGAGTTGTTGTGCGGCGAACAACGGCTTCTGCGTCTCTGAGCAACGGAGAAGACCAAACTTTTGCTCAATAACCCGAATCCACTCATCAGCTTCTAGGGGATCTTCAGCTTTGACGAATAGGGGTGGACGGGTTTCCGAGAAATCCAGATAGGTGGTCTCACGAGGGCCTTGCGGATAACCTCTTCCCGCCTGCTGCTGGAATTGCTGCTGACCCGCCATTTCCCTAAGGAAGCGGGTATTATCGGCGGTGGCATTCACTAAGGCGGCAATCGCCTCGGCTAACGTGGGAGGAACTGGAGGTGGGTTTGGGGTAACATCCCGTCCCCCAGAAGTTCCTGCTGCATCCTGTCCTCGAGTCCTGGTCGGCATCTGTGGCAAAAACATTTGAAGTAAACATAATGTGCCAGAGAAAACCTTCCATTTTACATTACTATAAAAAGTAATGATACAGACTTGATATTACATAACAGGGTACAATACCCATTATACAAAAGTTCAACCTATTATACAACAGTACACCCTACAATACCCTACTCTACTTTTACTTCTATTACACCCTTATTACTGCTTTCCATCAGTCTTGGCGGCTTCATCGTCAGGTGTGGGAGTCCAGACATCAACCAACCTCAAAGAAGGAGGGGGCTCAAAAAGGTCTAACTCCCCACCCAGCGCACGTCCCGTAACGTGAGATGGTCCAGCTTCCGCCTCAGCAGGTTGTGCAGGCTCACTTGGGTGTAGTTGTGAGTATAGTATATGGACTTCCTCGTGCAACGTATTGCAGTAAACCTGCAGGTTATCAACAGTCGAGCTAAGTTCTTTAACTCGGGCCTGAGCCCTTGCTTCCTTAGCACACATTAGCAAACGAGACTGTACGGCCCAGTCAAGTGCTAAGTCTCGATCAGCGAGTTGATCCTGCAAGTGTCGGATGTCCCTTCTCAGTTCATTGATTCTATCTCCGTCGGCGACCCAAGCATCAGTCCTATGTTGCAGCGCTGCTTGAAGTCGACTCACACGGGCTTCAAGGTCTCCGATGGGGTCGTTACTTCCACTGCTGCTGCTTTCATGTCGGGGAGCCAATTGATGCCGAGGCACCCCAATTGGTCCCGTAGACTTGCGGGTCGTTAGCCTGGTACGTGGCGGCATCTTTTCTAAGGGGGAAAATGTTATTAGTATGATTCTTAGCATGATGCATGTATAATTACAGAATCAACCTTAGTCGATTCAACCTTCTATACGTTGCACTCTTCCTATCTGGTCTTTAAGTTAGACTCTTCAGAATACTTAGGTAAGAAGAGAAAAGAATTCTTAGGTAAGACTTTTTAAAAATTCTTTTGAAGATGCCTCATAATATCTGCAAAGAAGGGCTACGCTCCGATACCAGCTGTGACAGAACCTCCCAAGTAATTAGGCCTGTTGGGGACTTGTTCTCAAATGCTAAGAGTTAAGAACAAGGCAACATAAAAAGTGTTAAGTGTTAAAGTCCTTCGTCCTTCGAAGCATTATGTCCCTTCGGGAAATAATGAGCTTCGGACGAAGGTCATAAGAGACATACCTTCGTGAACATAACAAGTAATGACGAAGGATTCATATAAAGCATGAAATATAATATAAGCATCATCATAGAATCATTTCTATTTTATTAACATGGAAAAATAGAAATGATTTCAAATTACAAATGTACCTTCGGTCCTGAGAGAAGATAAAAAGTACAAGCGTGACGCAAAAGCAAATGCCAAGTCAGCGTGAACAGTACGGGGGTACTGTTCACCTATTTATAGGCACGGGATACAACCCATACAAAATTACATACATGCCCTTTACATTTGGTGATAATTCCATAGCAATCTATCGAGGTCTAAATGGCCTTTTCATCTTTAAGTCGGTTCCCTTTTCTGCGAACATGCCGAAGCTTTCCTGCTTCACAGCTTCGGCACTGCCAACCTTCGTATCTTTTGAGGTTCTCCCTCTTTGACATAAGTCCGAAGGTACCTGTTCACACATTACACTCTAGAAACACTGTTAAATCATGTTTTTGAGGACCTTCGGAAGCCGAAGGCCCCCAACAGTAGCCCCTCGCAATATTAATTTGTTTGAAATAATAAATTCAGATTGCGATATGAACGAAGGCTTTATGCCGAAGGTCCGAAAAAACACCTTCCCTTTGCTAGAATAGCAACATTCAATGACAAGTGGGGTCTTTCAACTTTCAACGCATCAAGCGTATAAATACGGCCATACCGCAAACTTATTTTGCACGCTTTCTGGCCAACCACTCCTGCTCACTCATTTTTTAGCTCTTGTGCACTGTGATCTGCTAAGTTTTTAGCTTTGAAGCTTCGGCTTTTAAAAACAGTTTTTTAGTGTTTCCGAAGATGTCTGAAGCTGCTAAGAAGGCTGCTGCTGAGATGAAGCTGAGTCTTGATGAAGAGAAGAACTTAGGGTTTCTTATAGCAATGTCGAAGACCAACACAGAAAAGATCACCAGGGAAATTCTGGAAGGGCTGTCTGAAGATACTGGTGACAGTGAAAGTTATGATGTGGACAGCGGTGGCGAAGACTCCGAAGATCGCCCCTGGCGACCAAGCCATTCAGTTTATGGTAAATCAACTATCAAAGAGAATCATCTTGTTAATATGAGAGGAAGGTATTTCCGGGATCTGTCCATTGTGAGGGCGGACGAAGGGGAAAAAACTTGTCCACACCCTGAAGAAAATGAAGTTGTGGTGTATCGAAGCTTTTTGAAAGCTGGATTGCGATTCCCCTTGAGCAGCTTCGTCGTGGAGGTGTTGAAAATCTTCGAAGTCTATCTTCATCAACTTACTCCCGAGGCAATTATAAGGCTAAATATCTTCGTGTGGGCCGCGAGAAGCCAAGGTCTGAAGCCTGACGCAAGAAGCTTCTGTAATGTTCATGAATTATTATATGAAACAAAGCCTTGGGGCAAAGAACAGTACCATAACAACTTTGGCTGCTACAGCTTCGTCTCTCGGTCCGGGGCAAGCTGTCCCGTACCAACCTTTCGAAAGAGATGGCCCGGGGATTGGATGACAGAATGGTTTTATGTGAAGAATGACTTATCAGCACGAGAAGACATCAAAGGTATAATTATGCGTCCTATTTGGCAAAGCTTCGGCCTTCGGAGGCCGAAGGTTGAAATGAACGAAGCCGCCGAAGAGTGCCAAAGAGCCTTCGGCGTTGTCTGCTCTTTTATAGGAACAAGGGACTTAGTACAAGAGCATATTGCCTTCAGGGTGTGGCCGCTTGCGGAGAAATGGGAAATGCCACAAGAAACCGTTAAAGAGGCCGACGAAGGTGGACTTGTCAGGTTTAAGTACACTTTTAAATTTGAAGATAAATTTATTGAGCCAGACGATGAGTGGTTGAAAAGCATTGACAATTTAAGTGATGAGCTGCTTGGGACATACTCGAAGGCCGAAGATACTGCAATGTCAGCAGCCTTCGGAGGCCGAAAAAAGAAAAGGCTGAATCGGGTATTTGATGCCATCGGGTTTGTCTACCCTGACTATTGCTACCCCATTCGAAGGCAGAAGAGAAAAAATACAACCTCTGCAAAAGAAGAAACTGCAGCTGCTCCTAGCGAGCCAGAACCGAAAAGGAAGAAGATAAAGGTTCTTACTTATCGACCGCGTTATATTGAACCAGCTTCGGTGCCTGAGTTTACCGGAGAGACTTCTTCGGCCACCGAAGCTGAAAAACCAGCCAAGCCAACTTTGCTGCCAGAAGTCACAGAAACAGCCGAAATACCAACGAAGACAAAATTGGAGCAATCAAAAATTTTGTTACCAGAAACGAAAGAGAAGGCCGAAGCGCCATTCACAGAAAAAATGGAAGAGGTAAAGGAAGCAACCGAGGACTCCAAAACATCAGAAGTTTTGAGTCCTGTGGCAAACATTGAAACAGTAAGTAATCAAAAAGTGCCAGCAGTGACTCCGAAAAGAAGGAGAATGGCTAATGTGCTAGATGTGCTGGAAACGATCAAATCTTCAAGCACCCCTCCGAAGAAGGCTGCCGTCACTCCTGAAACAACAGTCGAAGCTTCGGGTTCTAAAGCTCCAGAGCAAGATACTGAAGCCGAAGCTGGGCCCTCAGGGCCCTCAAAGGCAAAAACCTTGGAAAGTGAGGCAGAAAAAATAACAAAGCCAACTTTTGCTGAAGGAACTGGTGTTGTTACCCCCGAAGCATCCAAAATTCGTGATTATATTTTTCGTCATGCTTTGGGGAAAAAATTAACAGAAAAAGAAGAACAAGAGGCCCAACACTATGCCCAAAAGTTGAAATATCCAAAGGGGGCGTTAATATTTAATGGCAGTGGAGAAGAAGATTTCTTGTATTGCCTCCCCGACAGCAAGGAAATTTCTGTCTGTCGGGAGATGAGCAGAAGCTTCGGATTTCCAACTTTAGAAGACGGACTTTCGGTGCTGTCAAAGAACGATCTGGCTGACAGCCTAGCTTACAACAGTTTAAAGGTGCGACAAATGGAATTCTTATATTTTTGTTGAATTCAAAATTTTCCGTTTGTTTAAAACTATTGACACAGACATATTCCTGTCTGCAGGGCCTGATACTCAGCAATGCCCTCAGAGCACAGAAAGATGCTGAGGACGAAGGATGTACTATAGCCCTGAGCAACCTTCGTTCCGAAGTAATTGAACTGAGGAACGAAGGTCTCGAAAAAGACAAAATATTATACTCATTGATAGATAAAATAAAGGAGGACGAAGCTGCTTTCAAAAGTCAAGCTGAAGCTCAGAAACGCGAAATTGAAGACCTTCGGAAACAACTGGCCAGAGCCAAAGAAGAACGTATACTTGAAGAAACAAAGCGTGAACTCAGCGATCAATGGGCAGATCATCTAGAAGTGACTGTTGAAGAGCTTCGTTCGTCCAAAAAGAAATGCTACAATAAATCTGTAGATTGTGTTAAAAAATTAAAGGCTAGCTTCGCCAAAGTCGGCGCATTCTCAAGTGAAGAAAATTTTTTGAGGGGCAATCCCGAAAGTGTCATTGAATGGATTGACCACGAAGCTGAAGCCTTCGAAGAAATTTTAAATAGCCGAGGAGATATATGTGCCTTCTCTGGCGCCAGAGGGATTGCCACCATTTTAGAGAAGAAGGGCTGTGAGCATGTGAAAATTTTAGCACAGTCCGAAGCTGCTTTGTCCTTTGAAGATACAAAAGATCCTTCGGCCGAAGCTAGCATAATTGGTGGAAAGTTTTTTACTGATATCTGGGATAACGGTGGCCGAGAAATGGCAAGAGAAATTATTCAGAGAAGTGAAAAGGGCATCCATGATGCTAGAGAAGTGGCTAAGGCTGCTAAAAAGAGCACAGAGCCCGAAGGTCAATTAGGTACTAAATAATAGTTTTTACCGTGTTGTAATCTTTAGGCTTTTAAGATTTGTTTGCGATTTGTAATAGTAATGTAGTCGTGTCCCGTCCTCACTCAGATCCTACTCAAGCATCTTCGGGCCCTCAGCCTAAAGATGACGACGAAATTAAAAAGATGGCCGAAGCTATCATGGATCAGGTTGTCGATCGACTGCTGAACGAAGCTGCAGAGATAGTACTTAGGGAAGACTAAGTGCTATTGCAAAAAACATTTGATATATGATTTGTGTAATATTCTGTAATCCTGTATGTAATATACTTGTTTTATGATTCAATTCTTTACGATGCATGAAACTTTAAACACGTACCATTTTTGAGTCTTCGACGAAAAAACACCTTCCCTTCTTTTCATGCTTCGTGAAGAAGAATTTATCATTTATCACGACAATATCCATAGTGTTCTGATAAGAAATATCCAAGCTTCGTAAAAATAATCTCCGAAGCTATACCTCGAAAATCAATATTGTTTCTCCCTGTAACTTGGCATGATTTGCCCCTTTTCAAAGCATTTTCCGAAGATCGATAACATGCCCCCTTCTTGTGCCACATGCAGCATGATGTATGATGATTATGCTATGCAAAATGATGTGATGATGTTATGTTATGCAAAATGATATTTTGTGCCGAAGATACACACATTCCTGCAATGGGGCCCAACCTTTTGTATCAATACTGACTTTTTCATTATAAGCCTCCCTTAGGAGCTTCTTCGCCTTTTACTTCAGCGGAATCAGCGTTTATTTTTCGCTGTAAGTTCTGCATCCCCTTAGGAACGTCTTTGGAACTTCTTCGCCTTTTACTTAGGCGGTATAAGCTCTGCATTCCCTTAGGAACGTCTTTGGAGCTTCTTCGCCTTTTACTTAGGCGGTATCAGCGTTGACTTTTCGCTGTATGCTCTGCATTCCTTTTGGAACGACTTTGGAGCAGAAAACTTACACTGCGCTCCCTTCGGAACGACTTTTTGTGACTTCGTCAGACTTACTCTGCGTTCCTTAGAACGACTTTTTGTTGCTTCGAAGGATTTTCGATAGTCCGAAGGTCCTTTTTATTATCACAAACCTGTGAAGAAAACATATTTTTCTTGTAGGAATCAACGAAACTAATTACATGAAACCTAAACAATGTCCTTTATTAGAAAAAATAAAACTGAATGAAAAAGATTGCTATTAAGGTAGGATATTTGTCAATAGATGTGTTTTGACTCTGGCACGGTGCTGTTGACCGTGCGAGCTTCGGACTGTTCTCTGAAGTCCCTTTGATGTGGAGCATATTGGCTCCCTTCTGGCTGCTGGCCTTGTTGCAACGGAGGTGGAGGCGGGGGCTGTTGCCAGGAAGCTGAAGGCTGACTTGCCGAAGCATCAGAGACTACAGGATGGTTGCCCACATATTCTGGGATGTAGGGCGAATGATACGAAGCAGTGTGCATGACCTGCTTCGGCTGAGCCTGTTGCGCGGCAGCTTCGGCTATCTCTTTTTGCTTCTGAATGGTAACATGACACATCCTGGTAGTATGACCTTTGTTTTCACCACAGAATAAGCAAAATATTCTTCTGGGTTGATCCCCGAATCTTCCGCCGAAGCCCCTGGCGCCTCTGCCTCTTGGAGCTGGTGGTCGAAAGGAGCTTTGCTGTTGCCCCGAAGTCTGTGAGGAGTACTGTGGCCTTTGCTGCTGGCTCCCCTTATCATCATTTTGATTGGAATTATGAATTGATCTGACATGCTTCGGATAGAATCTTCCTCCGAAGCCCCTGGTCATCTCAGAAAATCTGAAGGCCTCCTCCCTTCTTTGGCGAAAATCATTGTCAGCTCGAATATATTCATCCATCTTCTGGAGCAGCTTCTCCAGCGTTTGTGGTGGCTTCCTGGCAAAATACTGCGCTGATGGCCCTGGCCGAAGCCCCTTGATCATGGCCTCAATGACAATCTCATTGGGCACTGTCGGCGCCTGTGCCCTTAGACGCAGAAACCTTCGGACATATGCCTGAAGGTATTCTTCGTGGTCCTGAGTGCACTGGAACAGAGCCTGAGCAGTGACCGGCTTCGTCTGAAATCCTTGAAAACTGGTTAACAACAAATCCTTCAGCTTCTGCCATGAAGTGATCGTTCCTGGTCGAAGGGAGGAATACCAGGTTTGAGCAACACTTCTGACAGCCATAACGAAAGATTTGGCCATGACTGAAGCATTGCCACCGTACGAAGACACTGTTGCTTCGTAGCTCATCAAGAACTGCTTCGGGTCTGAATGGCCATCAAATACGGGGAGCTGAGGCGGCTTGTAGGACGGAGGCCAAGGTGTAGCCTGTAACTCAGCGGACAGGGGAGAAGTATCATCAAAAACAAAATTCCCACGATGGAAATTGTCATACCAGTCGTCTTCGTTGTGAAAGCCCTCCTGATGAAGGTCTTGATGCTGAGGCCTTCGGTGTTGCTCATCCTGAGCAAGATGACGAACTTCTTCAGAGGCTTCATCTATCTGCCTCTGCAGTTCAGCTAGCCTGGCCATCTTCTCCTTCCTGCGTTGAACCTGCTGCTGAAGGATTTCCAGATTCTGAATCTCCTGATCTAGATCATCCTCCGGATGTGTTGGACTGGTAGCCTTCCTCTTCTGGCTTCGTGCCTCTCTGAGAGAAAGGACGTCTTGATTGGGGTCCAGCGGCTGCAGCGTGCCAGCCCCTGGTGCTGAAGCCTTCTTCGGCGGCATGACGAAGCTGATGCTTGCCGAAGGTGTCGAAAAGCTCAGGAAATGGAAGTGAGTTCACCGGAGGTGGGCGCCAATGTTGGGGACTTGTTCTCAAATGCTAAGAGTTAAGAACAAGGCAACATAAAAAGTGTTAAGTGTTAAAGTCCTTCGTCCTTCGAAGCATTATGTCCCTTCGGGAAATAATGAGCTTCGGACGAAGGTCATAAGAGACATACCTTCGTGAACATAACAAGTAATGACGAAGGATTCATATAAAGCATGAAATATAATATAAGCATCATCATAGAATCATTTCTATTTTATTAACATGGAAAAATAGAAATGATTTCAAATTACAAATGTACCTTCGGTCCTGAGAGAAGATAAAAAGTACAAGCGTGACGCAAAAGCAAATGCCAAGTCAGCGTGAACAGTACGGGGGTACTGTTCACCTATTTATAGGCACGGGATACAACCCATACAAAATTACATACATGCCCTTTACATTTGGTGATAATTCCATAGCAATCTATCGAGGTCTAAATGGCCTTTTCATCTTTAAGTCGGTTCCCTTTTCTGCGAACATGCCGAAGCTTTCCTGCTTCACAGCTTCGGCACTGCCAACCTTCGTATCTTTTGAGGTTCTCCCTCTTTGACATAAGTCTGAAGGTACCTGTTCACACATTACACTCTAGAAACACTGTTAAATCATGTTTTTGAGGACCTTCGGAAGCCGAAGGCCCCCAACAAGGCCCACCTACAGTTGTCCTTGTCCAACGGACTTCAGACAACCCTGTAGGTGCCCCTGAACTACTTGACAAGTTCGGTATCTTTCCTTACCTTACCAGGAACGTCTCACCCGTCTTGCAGACATTACAGAACATCGGAGATAAAGAAATGCGGAAGCAATTACATAAACTCACATTTATTTCAAAAGCAAGCTTGAGTTAATTTATTACAGACCAGACTAAACATGAGTGCAGAGTAGTGATATTATACAAACCAAGGGAGGCACAAACTCCTCCCGACAAGCTAAAAGCAAAAGATCCTAAGTGGAGGACCGAGTCCTCCCGCACTTCAGTCTTGTTTTTCCTCGTTTGGTACCACCTTGGAGCAAAAGCAACAAAAGTTTGTCGCTTCCTCACCTAAAAACAACAAAGGGATAAACCCTGAGTATGGAATACTCAGCAAGTCTTACCCGACTAAGGAAAAGACTCTCAAGGGTATACTGGATAAGTAGGAGTCAAGGAGAGGCTTTAGCAAAAATCAACTTATACTTTTGCAGAAGTAGCTTACTAAAGTGAGTCCTTACTTTCAATCTTTTAACGCCATATTAAGTATTAATAGACTCTATTTGCATCTAGTCTAATTTCAACATCTCATCAATACAACATCATTTTTATCCATAGTGTTCACATCCTGACTTTAGGTTGCAGGGAAGTGACCAAGTCTTCATAACCGCGAAGGTACGGCGATCCGAATCGATTATACTCAGCTGAGGATCTCCAATCACACGACATATGTAGCACTTAACCCTTGCATATGTCAACCCGCCACCGGGGTTCTTAAGACCGGATCAGGTTCACGAAAACCGAGAGCACAGCTACACCATCGTCCAGCCTCTTGCCACGGAGGGTACACGCTACTCTCGCCACCGCTCCACGCCCATTTCGTGTTATCTTATTCCGGCCTTAGTCTGCCCGAGGCAAGGCTTACCCATGACGAGGCATGTGACCAGTTAAAGGGTCCTCGGTCAGCACGCCTACATACGCGTTAATCCTTAACCAACCTGGGTAGAACATCACCTGTTCCTACCCCCAAGTTTCAATTTAAGTATTTCCATCCTTAGGAATGTGTCTGTTCCTTAGGATGAAAGAGCATCACAGGGAACTTTGCAGTAAGATCCCACTTTTGCTCCAAATGAAAATATTCTTGCAGGTAGAAGCCATCCTCTCCATGGTTAAATTGAGGACAACTTCTATCCACAAGATCTAAGCAAGTCTAAGCATTTTTGTAAATCATGTTTTGATACTTCACAGAAGTATCTATAAAGGTGTGGATATCAAGGAAAGCAATGCATCAAAGGGTTTCAAGTAACTCCTATGAACCTAATGCACATTTCACTAGACTTAAGTGTGCAAAAAGTATTTAAAAACACAAGGAAAGGGGTGGCATGCACCGGGGCTTGCCTTCGTTCACAGGTGAATCAGGCTCAGATCCACAGATATCAAAGTAGAAATGATTCCCAGCCTGAGACTCCGAAGGTGGTGGTGGTGTCTCCTCTTCAGTTACTTCTATCTCTTCTTCTCGTTCTAATCATAACCATACATAAGTATAAGAATGGATGCCATGGGATGCTCATGAGGATGCAAAGATAGCATAAACTTATTATTTATTTCTTGAATACAACTTTCCTTCATGGAGTTCCGGGAACTTAGGGTTTCCGGAGTCGGTAAAGGAGTTCATAGGGCAGGGGAGGGTGTTTTGGGGTTTGGTGATCAAACAAGGTCCAAATCAATTCAAACTTTACCCAAGGTCTCTAAATAGTGTATAACACTCATATAAAAATTTTGGGCATTTTAGGACTTACCAATTATTTTATAAAAATCTATAACCAAGACTTTTAACTACTTTAAATACCTTAAAATTTTATTTCCACTAAAAATCACAAAACTATTTTTATTAAATACTAGGGAAAATAACAAGCCTAGGAAAATTAGTTTCACAATTTTAGCATTTTTCTACATTTTTCTACATATTTCTAAAGCTCTGCTGTAAAAAGAAAAAGGAAAATGATTAAATAGAACTGGGCCGGATTCAGCCCAGCGGCCCAGGTCCAGGGAGGAAAGGCGCCCGCGCGCCCCGCGCCCTGGCGACTTTGCACAGGGGCCCCCGCGTTTTAGACTAACTGCGACCAGGTTCTTTTACTGTTTATTCAAGTCACTGACGCATTACACCGAGCCCCTCTGGTTTCTAATTCTTTGCACGGCTAAGTCCCCGACGCCGTGGAACATGGCCGAGCTCCGGCGAGCTGGCAGACCGGCCGATTGGGGCAGTGACCGGCGCTACGCTACGGCCGAGACCAAATCCGAGTCCCCATGAATGTTTTCCCCAACCTAATTGCACAAATAGTGAGCTATCAAGCTCTGTCCGCGTGAACCGAAGGGGTGGCGGACAGTAGATCGTGTTCCCGGTGATTGGTGAGCTCGTAGTTCAAATTGGTGGTTCAGTAAGCATCGTAGGCATGTGAGGAAGCTTAAACGAGGAAGCAGGGGACGGGAGCTGACCGGAGATGGGCTGGCGACGGTGAGCTTGGTTTCACGGTGGCGGAAGCTTGAATTGGGGGAAACTCCGAATTCGAGCAGATGAGTGGATGATTGTGGCCGATTAGCGGTGCTTAGCTAGCTTAGGACCTTACGGAACTGGTGTGGGGCTCAATTTATAGGGAACGACAACGGCGGCGATCAATTTGAGCAGGTTGTGCTGGCGGCCGGAGAGGAGGAAGAACCGCGTGCAGTGAACACGTGTTTATCGCCGTGGCAGTAACTCCGGTGAGCTACAGAGAGTTCAGAGGAGTTCACGGCGACACGGTGAAAGTGTTGAGCCACGCGGCGCACGGCCGGGAGGCGGTGGTCGACGGTGAGCACTTTACCGCGGGCGGTGAGCCAAGGGGAGGGGTGTCGTGGCCGATCGGGGTAGCTTCCAGTCCAGCGGTGACGACGATCTTTTAACCCCACGGCGCTATCCACAAGTCCGGTGCACGAATCCAAACGTCGGTGACCCGAATCACGGCGGAGGAATCCGTCGGCGGTGAGGGCAGCTGCGCGGTTGATCTGATCCTCAACCGAGCACTGTACCATGGAGAACACCCATCAGATGAACTGACAGAGCGACTTGGAGCACGATTTGCTCTCAATTTTCAATGGTAACATACTCCATGCTCTGCAGCAAAATTGTAGAGCTATAGATCAGCTACAGGTTTGTCACAGCAGCCATGGGCAGATTCTTGCTGGATCATAGTTGAATTTATGCTCAAAGTCGTAGTGATTGCACTGTCTGTCTGAAAATTCAGACCTTAGTAACCTGACAGTCCAACTTTAGACTTAATTTTCTCCAATATTTTCTTAACAACTCTACTGACACTCTTAAGCAAAGTTATACTCCTATAGTTGGGCTACAATCTTGATGTGGTGACCTAGGGCAAAAACCCTATACTTTGAAAGTTACAAAGCCCCAAAGTGGAGCCTTTAACACTGAATTTCAGACTTGGTATAGAACTCAAATGAGGTCCATTTTGCATTTAAGTCCAAAACTTAGGGTTTGGCTTTTAAGTCCACATATTTGTGAACCAAATGACTTAAAATACTTATTTGACTTGGTTTTTGCACTTTAGCCCAAAAGTGGACTAATTTTGCACATAAGCCCCTAGGGTTTGGTTTCAGGGTTTTCCAGGGTTCCAATTAGGGTTTCTGGTATCCCAGGGGTATAAAGGTGATTCAAGTTTATTCTTGGGGTCATTTTATGACTTTTACCCTAAAGCTTTTAGGTTTTCTCAACTTGGGTTAAGTTTTACCCTTTTAACCTCTATTTAGGGTTAAGTCCTTTAACCAGGGTTCTATTTGCAAAAACATTAAAACAATACAACTTGTTTGAAATTTTTGCCTAGTGAATGCACTCTAGGTGTGTCACACATATGCAATGCCAATGCTTATGATGTCATGCTCAAGTTTTAGTAATAGTAACACCAGGGGTGTTACACCAACCACAAAGATAAGGGGCTCTTACTAGCTTTACAATGAATGGGAGTCAAAACTCCATGCTCAAATGACCACAAGAGGTAGCACACTCTTTCTCTCAATAATTCTCACAAGGCACTGTCACTAAACGCACACGAGTAGCTCTTTCTTGCTTGATCTCTCTTTTGTGGCACTTGTGAGGCTTTGATGTGTATAGAAGTGTTGCTCTAGTATATAGGAGTGAATACCCAACTCTTGTGTATGAAATGGATCAATCAATGCTGGTGAATGGGCTGGTTGGGTGGCTTTTATAGCCCTCAACTACCCTTATAGCCGTTGGGGCGCATCTGCCAGAAAATGCACTGGCGGACGGTCCGCGGCTAGGGCCCGGACGGTCCGCGACCCTCCAACGGTCGATTCTGACATCTCCAACGGATACGTCTCACAGATCAACTGCTAGATCAACGGCTATCTGCCTTGGTCACACCACGCAGACGGTCCGCGCCAGCTCTATAATTCCTTTTTCTCAACTTGTCACCTTCGGGCTGAACCAGGTCTTCACATGCGGACGGTCCGTGAATTATAGTCGGACGGTCCGCACTGTATAGTCGGACGGTCCCCACTGTATAGTCGGACAGTCCGCGGTTTAGTCGGACTATCCATGATTTTCAGTTCCTGGCCGAAGTCGAAACGGTGTCGCGGACGGTCCGCCAGAAGGGGTCGGACGGTCCGCGCTAGGTAATTTCAGAACTTGAGTTTCTGACTTCGCGTTGATCTTTGAACAATCTTCTCCTAGTTGCTTTGGCTAAACTTAAGAGAGATCCTATGACTTAGAAAAGTATCTCAAGTGGCTTTCCATCTAGTCTAAGTCATGAATTATGAACATTTTGATTCTTTCATTCATATTTCTTCTTTTGCTCAAACTAGCTCCAAAATAGTGATATGTTGATTCCGAGCTTTCCAACCTTTTTGGAAGTGATTAATACGTTCCTCGGGGTATTTTGAACTTATCCAAAGAGTAGAACTATTGGCAGTTCATCTATCTCCTGTTTTACCCCTATTTGGTTGAGTCTGAGCTGATTCTGACTTAGAAACTGAACTATTGAGTCTTATGAACCTGTGAATCAAAGACTAGGCAAACTAGTTAGTCTGAATGGTTGTGATGGTCATCAAGCACCAAAATATAAGAAATAGTTTAAGGCCATTTCCCTTTCAATCTCCCCCTTTTTGGTGATTGATGCCAACACAAACCAAAGCAAAAATGAAGTATAAAATTGTAACTAGTTTGCAATTGGTCAAGTGTTCATAAGCTACTGAAATGAAGGTGGTTCTAAGTGCATATGAGTGATATTGATATGATTGTAGTTTTGGACCACTTTTGCACCACATGTTTTGTTTTTGCAAATGCTTTTGGAAATTCTTTTCAAAGTTTTTTTGCAAATATTCAAAGGTGAATGAATAAGACTTTGAGAAGCATTTTCAAGCTTTGAAATTTTCTCCCCCTGTTTCAAATGCTTTTCCTTTGACTTAAACAAAACTCTCCCTCGATGAAATTCTCCTCTTAGTGTTTAAGAGGGTTTTGGATATTAATTTTGAAAGAGGTTATACCAATTTGAAAATTCTATCAAATAAGATACCAATTAAAAAACCTTCTTTTAATACAACTTTAAAAGACTATATTTTTGAAATTGGTGGTGGTGCGGTCCTTTTGCTTTGGGCTAATACTTTCTCCCCCTTTGGCATGAATCACCAAAAACGGATACTTGTGAGTGAAATATAAGCCCTTTTTACTTTCTCTCCCCCTTTGGAAAACAATATATGAGTGAAGATTATACCAAATTGGAGAGCTGGTGGAATGCCGGCAAGGAAGGATAATACCGAAGATGTAGAGTGGAAGCGATGTCTTTGTCGAATACTCCATTTCCCTTTCAATCTAAGACTTAATTTATGAGATGCTCATGGAAACATATTAGTCTTAGCCTTGGCACAACAGAGATAGGAAATATGCAAATGTACCGAAGGAAAGAGACATGATTAAAAGGATATGTCAAAACAGTTCTATATAATATAGATTTCTCCCCCTAAATATGTGCCTTGAGAGGAATACAGATTTTGGCCTTAAGTGCCAAGTGCACATAATTAGATTAATGAGAACATATCTTTATCAGAGAAACTGTAAAGTGCAATGTGTCATAATAAAAGTGTGATGCCCATGACAGACTATGCACTTATGAAAGCATGTTGGAATCATTTTAAGCATTTACCCTTAAGGATTTCAAAGAGACTTAAGGACCCTCCACCTTTGAAACAAAGGTAGCTTATCCTCGTTACAAGGTTAAGCTTTAAGCTCTTTGACAATAAAATCACTTCACCTAGTTGCGACAAAAGTGCATTAATGCAAGAATGAAAATTTTGAGAGGTTAAACTAGGTATGAAGCAAGGATATGCATAGACATGCTTTCTCTTCCTTTTATACAAGATATGCAAGGAATGTATAGAAGATTTAGGTACATGTGTAAATGAGAGGAAGTCGTTTTACCCTTTTGTACCTTCACATAGAGACGCTCTCTTCATTGTGCTTTGTCCTTAGTCTTAGTTATTTAAGACCTATATTCAAGACAGTGTATGGAAATATTTTGCACAAGAGAGGGTTCTACAACTAGTGATCCTTTTTAAGTCATTGTTATTTTATATCAAGTAGATCACAAATTGCATCATGAATTCTCCTTTTAACTTAGGCATATCAAGAGAGATATTGATTGAAATTATATGAGGCACTAAGAAACATAAGTGTTAATTGAAGTTATTCAATGATCAAACAAACAACAGATGCGATCAAAAGAACAACATAGGCATTAGATCATTAAACAAGCTTAACACGGGAGAATCCAGTAAATATGCTACTTTAATAATGAAAGCTACAATCCTTTATAAAGGTGACATTACTTTACCAAGATGGATTGATAAGTAGTAGCATAGTTCATGCGAAACTTTACTCTCATACTTGAGACTATATGAGATTACTAAGATAAAGTGTTAGTCTCACTATAATCAAGATATAGAGATAGGCTCCCCCTAAAGATATGCGTCAAGAAATTGAATGAATTGGATAGATGCACTCACTTTTTAAAAATATGGAGAAGCATTATTCATCTTGATCAAGGCTTATAAAATTTGCAATAAACAATTTATGCCTAGTATTCTCACAATGAAAAAGATTTAGAATGCTTACAACCACACCATTGATGTTTTGAGGATCTTATTATCCAAGTAGGTGTTGTTGTTCTTCATGTCCTCCCTTTTCATTTGAGTGTCCTCCCTTGTAGTTGACTCTTTTTCCTTCCAAACTTATTGAAAATACTCAAGAGAGATGTTAATAGCACAAGGGAGTAAAAGATGAAGGATGATTTCTTTTAGATAAGAAATGTAAGTAATTCATCATCCACTAGTCACATAGACATGAAGTAAAATCCTTAACATTAATGCACATCATTAGAAAAGAGGAATATGCATCTTTTAAACATTTTGATCAATCATAGGAATTTTACTTCTTCATATTGAATATATTATCATAACTTAAAAACATATCAATATGAGAACAGATATAGCAAAGGCATGAATTAGATTTTAATGGACAAGTGCAAGACTGAATACACATCTAGCGAATTTTAGTCCAATAAAGAATCTATTCTTCACATAGGTAGAATATGATAAGTTAGAGTAAATAATCATTGATGAGAACTATATTTGTTTATGAAGGTGAGTTCCCATACCTTTTCTTTTACCTTTCTTCCTTTGGGTGAAGAGTAACCCTTGAGGCTTGTGGCTTGTACTTACACTCTTGTAGATTTTCATAAGTAAGCTCAAGAGATATATCATTAGTAACACAAGCACTAGTTTCTCTTTTTGTAATCATTTTGACAAGGAATGAAAAGTGGATTACTAAAGCAGGGAAACTTTATAATATGAACTAGGTTATTCCAGAATGTATGCTAAGTTTTAACTCATAAAACAAGCACAGTTAATTCTTTTAGGATTATGGGAATAAAACTAATTCATAATAAGGAGAGCGATGAATGTAGAAGAATCATATCCAATTGAACCAAGAGGCAAAACAACATAAATCATTGGATTGACTTTTCTTTTTATGTTATATTACGCATCTCCATAGAGAAACTTAGCACATGGCAATAATAGGATAATTAATGTAAAGCGTGCCATGAGGTTCTTACAATTAATTAAAGCATGTAGATTGCCATAGAATAGAAATTATGAATATGCAATCTACCATATGAGAGGAATTTCTTCAAAGAATGGTGACATGATTTAAAAACATTTGAAGTGCTTTTCTTTTTCTATGTGACTACATAAGACACATAAGAAATGATAATTTAAGATACTTGCACTTAAAAGCATAAATGTTAACATCCTTTGGCTTTCCTCTATGTTGTAGGTCTTGATTTTTTCGCACAGGATAATTCTTTATTTCCTACAGCATCAATACCTTCCTCGAGATGATATGAGTTTTAGAAATTCAAAACAACTTTGGGTCAATCTTGGATATATATAGATTATTGAAGATTGATAGCTTGAGTTAATGAAAATTGAATTGACTCTCTCAAGCATCCCAAAGCTTCATACCATCTCCTTTTCCTGAAAAGCTTGTCAAGCATATTTTGGTACCCATCGCTTGATGGGTCCATCAAGGTTAGTCAACAAAGATCTAGGAACCCAAATGTCCTTTGTGTTAGCACTTGGTAAACTCATTACCTTTCTAGCACAAGTTGCAATTTTGGGTTGCCTAGTTACATGTAAATTAATTGACAAGCTAGAAGTGGGATATTTACCAATGGGACAATCCTTGCATTGATGTCCCTTCTTTCGGCATATGTAGCAAAGGCGATCTTCAAGTCTTGAAGATTTCTTCTTTCCTTGTTTCTTGCTTGCTACATGGTTAGTTAATATTTTCTTTTCTAACACTATGCCTTTTTGTTTCAAATAGGGACAGGACTTAATTAAGTGTCTTTCTTTGAGCATTTAAGACAAAGTTTATCATCCTTGTTAGTAATCAAGTCATTTTTAATATAGGGACATGACCTAATCGAGTGTCCCTTTTCAAAGCATTCACTACACTTCTTACTTCTCTTAGTGTGAAGTGTGACTTGATTATTATCTTGGATGTTACCTTGCATGGACGCATGGTTGAGGCTTTCAGCAGAGGTATTGGTTTTCTTCTTTTGTTCCTTCCTCTTGACAATCCTCAAGTCGTTGACATTTTCTTCAAGGGATTTAGTGCATGCAACGGTTGTTCCCATCTCAAGCTTCTTCACCATGTGATCACGGTTATCTTGAGAAGGTTGAGCAATGCACTTCCCTTTTAGTTGTGTCAAGCTCATCTTTAGCCTCTCATTTTCTTCTTTGAGCTTTTGATATGTATCATCTTTTGTTCCTGCAAATTCTAGCTCAAAGGAAGATTTGCTTGTCGACGGACAAAAAGCATTAGCACATGGTAAAATAGTTTCAATTTGAATACATGTGCATGAGTGAGGTTGTTGGGATTTTAAGTTTTCTATCACAACCTCATGAGCAATATTTAACATGATATGATCATCCATAAGATTTTCATGTGAACATAGAAGCATATCATATTTTTCTTGAAAAGCTAGATTTTCAGCTTTTAGCTTTTCTACTCGGTCTTTAAGCAAGGTATTCCTATTTACTAATTGAGCGATACAATGTAAAGAGTTATCTTGCTCAATTGAAATAGTTTCATACCTTTGGACCAAATCAACATGAGAGCACTTTAGCTCCTCATGTTCTTTAGTCAACTCGTCAAATCTTAGCATTTTTATGGAGAGAATATCTTCTAGCATTTGACGAGCTTCGCTTTGCACTCTTGCTCTTTTTAGAAGTTTGAGCATGACCGCCTTATCTTCTAGGCTTAGATGAGCGTAGAGTTGCATGAAGCTTCTTTCATCCTCCTCATCCTCATTTGTGCTTTCACTATCATTTTCATTAGCCACACAACATATGTGGGAGTCGAAATGGGAAGACAAACCTTTTGGAGAGGTGGATTCATCATTTGGTCTCCAACGTTTATTTCCTTCTTCTTCCTTCAAAGGGTTAGTTTCACAAGAACTAAAGGAAGTAGAAGTATCATATGAACTATCATGTTTGGACTCATCAAATTTACTTTTAATTCTAGTCCAAATATCATGCGCATCATGAATAGGTTCATCATATCTAATTATGAAGGCATGATAATCTTCTTTGCTAAGAGAATTACCTAAGATGTCAAAAGCAAGATAATTTAAGCGTAAACATCTTTGATCTTCCTCGGAAGTATTTTTCTCATTATAACTAGAGGGTAAGATACTCTTGTCTAAAATTTGTTCTAATCGTGAGTCTATGGTTCTAAAAGTATTTATCACACTAGTAGACCATGAAGTATAATTAGAACAATCATTAAGTAAAATATCAAGAGTTACCTCCTTGATTTTCTTCGGAGGTGTCTTCTTGTTCCTTTGGGATCTTCCTCGAGCCATCACTTCGAGTTGTTAGACTCAATATGAAGTGCCTAGCTCCGATACCAATTGAAAGTCGCCTAGAGGGGGTGGATAGGCGAAACCTGAAAATTATAATTCTAAATCCAAACTAGATCCCTTGATTAGTGGTTAGAACAAGATGCACAATTATCGGAGTGTAAAACTAAGTCCTTTGCTTGTAAAGAGTGTTGCTTTCAAAGAATGCGGAATTAGCAAATCAATATAACTAATAAGTTTATGGAGTATAGAGTAAGAGGACTTAGATAAAGAAGGAGAGATAACACAAGTTTTTTCTTGCAAGGTGTTGCTTCTTTAAATGAGAATCTAACTTGAAGCAACACGAAATAATATTAGCAAAGAATAGTGCAAGAGAACCTTGAGAGGGAGAAAACAAACAAATCAAAAGCAATAAGCACAAGAGACACGGGTGATTTGTTTTACCGAGGTTCGGCCCTCGAAGGCCTAGTCCCCGTTGAGGAGTCCACTAAGGACGGGTCTCTTTCAACCCTTTTCCTCTCTCCACCGATCACCAAGACCAACGAGCTCTTCTTCTTCTTTGTCAACATGAGACCGAAGTCTCCGCAAGGCCAACCACAAAGATAAGGGGCTTTTGCTAGCTTTACAATGAATGGGAGTCAAAACTCCATGCTCAAATGATCACAAGAGGTAGCACACACTTTCTCTCAATAATTCTCACAAGGCACTATCACTAAACGCACACGAGTAGCTCTTTCTTGCTTGATCTCTCTTTTGTGGCACTTGTGAGGCTTTGATGTGTATAGAAGTGTTGCTCTAGTAGATAGGAGTGAATACCCAACTCTTGTGTATGAAATGGATCAATCAATGCTGGTGAATGGGCTGGTTGGGGTGGCTTTTATAGCCCTCAACCACCCTTATAGCCGTTGGGGCGCATCTGCCAGAAAAATGCACTGGCGGACGGTTCGCGGCTAGGGCCCGGACGGTCCGCGACCCTCCAACGATCGATTCTGACATCTCCAGCGGGTACGTCTGACAGATCAACGACTAGATCAATGGTTATCTGCCTTGGTCACACCACGCGGACGGTCCGCCCTTGGTCCCGGACGGTCCGCGCCAGCTCTATAATTCCTTTTTCTCAACTTGTCACCTTCGGGCTGAACCAGGTCTTCACATGCGGACGGTCCGTGAATTATAGTCGGACGGTCCGCACTGTATAGTCGGACAGTCCGCGGTTTAGTCGGACTATCCACGATTTTCAGTTCCTGGCCGAAGTCGAAACGGTGTCGCGGACGGTCCGCCGGAAGGGGCCGGACGGTCCGTGCTAGGCAATTTCAGAACTTGAGTTTCTGACTTCCCGTTGATCTTTGAATAATCTTCTCCAAGTTGCTTTGGCTAAACTTGAGAGAGATCCTATGACTTAGAAAAGTATCTCAAGTGGCTTTCCATCTAGTCTAAGTCATGGATTATGAACATTTTGATTCTTTCATTCATATTTCTTATTTTGCTCAAACTAGCTCCAAAATAGTGATATGTTGATTCCGAGCTTTCCAACCTTTTTGGAAGTGATTAATACGTTCCTCGGGGTATTTTGGACTTATCCAAAGAGTAGAACTATTGGCAGTTCATCTATCTCATGTTTTACCCCTATTTGGTTGAGTCTGAGCTGATTCTGACTTAGAAACTGAACTGTTGAATCTTATGAACTTGTGAATCAAAGACTGGGTAAACTAGTTAGTCTGAATGGTTGTGATGGTCATCAAGCACCAAAATATAAGAAATGGTTTAAGGCCATTTCCCTTTCACATAGCACAGTGTCCATCTGAGAGCTTGATGAGTCATCCACCCAATTTTCTATCTATAGGATGACTTTGTTAGTCGATGGACATCATGGAGGTCATGTACTATGACACATTGTTAGAGTTGCATGTCCAGACGATATGGCTTAGGCAGAGGAGGACGAGGCCATTAAGGCCATAAAGCAGTCTAAGCTTGCAAGGATGTTTGCCTAGCACTATGACACTTTGGATATCATAGATGTGAGGACTAGCGGTCGGTTCCCTAGATGCCACCACGTAGGGCACATGACTTTGAGGTGGGTGCGTCTACCTCAGCAACAGCAGCTCGGCCAGCACCAGCTGATCCAACTCTACTATAGATTCTAGCCTCTTTGTAGGTAGACCAGAAGAGGCAGACTCATGTTTAGGAGTAGCAAAATGAGTGTACGTGTTCAATACCAAAATGGGTAGCCGGACTGTCCGCGATGGTGGCGCGGATGGTCCACGCGTGTGCAGAATCAATTAGGGTTCTGGATTTCTAGCGAGATTTATTAGCAAAACCTGCAGGATTAGCTCGGGAACTGACTTGTAACCGATCCAGACCTTCCTCTTTATATAGATGAAGGGTTACGGCCGATTGAAACCCCCACAATCGATCCAATCAATTCTACTTGTCATTTTACTGCCATTTTTTACCTTGCATTAGGAGTAGGCCTAGTTTAGCCTTTCTCTACCTTGAACCTTCACCTCTCTTTGGCTATATGTCAATTAGAGGCGTCTTGGGTGGCCTGTCGATCTCAAGATACACCCTAGAATCTTTCCTCCCCCGACGGGGTCCCACCCAAGAGGCGAGATCTAGTTCTGCTGCGAAGAAGACGACCCTCTGCGACATCGTGGACCGTTTGAGCCCTAAGCGTGGACCGTCCGGATGTACGCAGAGAAAGAGTCGCTCCTGTGTTAGGTCGGTCCAGGACCGGATCGTCCGCGCCTCCGCAGAGACCACCACTAGGTGGTTCATCTTCCAGTGATTGGTGTCTAGATTGACGTCAACAGTATGCTCATTGTGTTTGAGCAAATTCAGCGGAGACAGGACAAGTTCTAGCAGTAACTTCTAGCTACTCAACAATAGTCGTGTGCCTTTATGGAGCATATATTGAGGATACTATAAAGTTTGCTATGGTACCTTTGATGCTATGAAAAATTTTCCAATCTAATATCCTTCGATCTTTAAGGGGATTTATGTTTAGTAGTAGCACGTGCGGACCGTCCGGATGTACGTAGAGAAGGAGCCGCTCCTGTGTCCAGGTCACTGACCGTCCGGCTCAGAACCGGACCGTCCGCGTCTTCGCTGAGAGCACCAACAGGTGATTCATCTTCCAGTGATCGATGTCCAAATCAACGTCAATAGTATGCTAACTGTGTTTGAGCAAATCCAGCGGAGACAAGATCAGTTCTAGCAGTTATTTCTGGCTACTCAACATTAGTCTTAGCCTTTATGGAGCATATATTGAGGATTACTATAGTGTTTGATATGGTACCTTTGATGCTATGAAAACATTTTCACTCCAATATCCTTCGATTTTTAAGGGATTTGGGTTTCTAAACTAGCTCTGAAGTGTTGTTCCATTGTCCATCTAGTCTACATGAACAATGGTTCGAATCAGCAAGCTGTGCACGTGAGCCGTGAGACATGGTGTGTCTTGCGTCCAGCATCCTGCAAAGTTCAGTCCTTGGGTCGCCTACGGAGTGTGACACGTGTGTGTGTGTTGGCGAATGGGTGTGTGACACTACTCCAGACTGCACAGCGCGAGTGCTGCTGCTGATTCATCCGTGGAAATATCTTATATGCACTGTTCGTGATTAAAAGCTGATGAGTTTGTGGATCGAGATATAGTTTTTAAAACTGGCAAAAGACGAGCAGAGCACGCCGAGAAGAATCCCCGCAAAGCGAGAGTAAGCGACAATGGGGCGCGTATTTCCGCTGGATTTGACCCTGGCCGTAGATTCTGTATGAAACTATGATCGGTGGCGCTTTAGCAGAGCCTGTGCACTCAGCAAAGCTAACGCTTTCGAGTCTGTCCGCACTAAGCTGCGTGCTGCTGGTAGTGCAGCCGTGGGAGAAACGGCGACGCCATGCTGGTTGCTTCACATGAGGGACCGCTATCTTAGTGGGGGACAGCGGCTTTAGGCCTTGTTCGTTTCTATCGGATTGGTGGGTCGGAACGATTCCTAACCGGATTGGTTCTTTAATTTATATAAACTTTGTTTAGGCGGAACGATTCCGGGTGCAATCCGACACAAACGAACAGGGCCTTATCTGGGTTTAGGAGAGTTATATCAGAAAGACCAGCCCGACTCAATCAGTGCAAGCGCACAGCAGATGGCTCCCAACTCCAGCATCCAAACCAGAAGAACCACATCGTCACCAGACACGCATAATTGTATTGTCGCTAAGTTAGCCAACAGGAATCAAACGTCAGTCACCAGTGATGCTCTCAATACACTGATTCTTCATGCATAACTGCAAGGGACACGATCATGCGAACCGAGTCCCGCTCAACTCCACGGCAATGCCCATGGTTTTGAAAACTCTACTGCTTCGGTAGATATCCAGATTTACATCTGCAACACGTCGGGTTTGAATGCAGTAGATGGCCAGGGGTGGTTCAGGCTTTCAAAATAAGACTCTTATTAACAGGGTTCAGGAATCAATCGTATTGGCAAGAGATTCAAGAATCAAGATCACATATATATACATATAAATATTAGGGGAAGCATATCTCTACCAATATATTACAAGCCGACAATTGCTCATGGTACATCTGACAACACTTCTATGCCTGTGATGGGGCAATGTACCGATAATGATAACACATTCAAGGAATAGCACGTACAGGCAGAGCAGTGAAGTTAAGAACTGCCTGATAATCTAGAGTCACTAGCAGCACACGTCGCTTCCATTGAAGCAATTGAAATTAGCAGGAGGGGTACTATTGGTAGTCAAGTCATTAGACCAGATTATCTTGGTTTCTTGAGTGCCAGACAACCTTCGCCGCACACCAAGGATCTTAAGTACTGCTGCTTCCAGAGCTCCAGTCCAAGAAATCTGAGATTTGATACCACCGTCCCGCAGAAGCCACACGTTTGCCACCCCATTGTCAGCTTTGAAGAGTGTATTATTAGCAAAACCAAGATCCTGTACTAGAACCAGCTATCTAAACTCTTCAGGGACGTGCATGCCAAAACCACGCTTCAACTTCTCAATCCTATTCAATAACAAGTAGATAACTGTAAGTACATGACCATATTCGAATAGTCAGAGCTAGAAAAAGCATGCATGCGCTGTAAGTTAAATGGTAGGATGCATGCCCTGGCCCTCAGAAAATTAATGACACAACACAACTGCTTGAGGATCCTGGACTGGTCGATAGTTATAGCCTTATAGGCAGGTACACGGTGCACAAATGCTACAGGAACATAGGTAGAAAGATATTGGCTTTGAAGAACAGGCCACTCGCATAAATTGGGAAGGTAGGGCAGACGCACATCTACAGTGGATTTTGATATTTCACTTGTGGCGCTGGGTTGGTAATTTGTAAAAATAGCTCCATGTTGGAGCTTTTCTTTTATGAGAAAGCACCCAAAAAAATTTGGGGGGAGGGGGGGAGGTCACGGTTGAATCAGCATAGTCTGCAAAGAATTCGCAAGATAACTAGGAATATATACAGAAAAGCCAATTATTTTAAGGGTGGTTGAAGATTTGAAGATAGGTTAAGTCCTAGTTTGGAAACCACATTTTCCCACAGAATTTTCATTTTCCAAAAGGAAATTAGTTCATTTTTCCTTGGGAAAATTGAAATCCCTTGGGAAAACGCTGTTCCCAAACTAGCCCTAAAGGGAGTGTTTTCCCTAGTCACGTTGAAATGGAGATTCAACATGGATTGAATCTTATGGGAGGGTAAGATTGGTCGTTAGATCTATCTGACAATTCTAAGTTAAGAGTGCAACACAAAGTTAAAACAAAAAATTTGAAATAGCATGCATAAAATGTACAGAAACTTACGTAGGAGCAAGTTTTCCAAGACTGCGTAGTTTTTTTCCAGTGTCTTCATCAATTACATTTCCTGACATCTCAAGAGAGTATGATTTTCCAGATGTCCGTGGTAGTCCTCTTCCTACAAGTAGATCTAAATCTCTTTGATGCAGTTCTCTGCCATTGACAAAAACACCAGAATCCCCACCGGCACAATTTCTGGCCATCGGATAATTAAATTCTCTAATAAATGGCTGCAAAACAACAAGAGTATTCATAAGAAAACTAAGAGCAGTAGAACATCCTTATGTAGAAACTAGAAAGAACTCATCTTACAGGGACAATGCCGATACATTCTCGTCCCATGACACCCCAAAAACCAGCACGGTAGTCGTACCTAAGTTATCAACAGAAAAGAGATGTCAACGTTTAACATTTTCTCAAACAAAAGGAATCTAATTATTGGAGTTCAAAAGTGCATGCTTCAGATTGGTATACAACCAATGCATTTCATTATCCATGCCAGTGTTCCAAAATGTGGTATTCCATTGTCTCTTACGCATGAGTAGGCATTAAGCGGAGGGCACTGTTCTTAAGGTGTCGCCTAGGCGACGCCTAGGCGTCCAGGCGGTGGTCCAACGCCTTGTCTCACCTTACCGCTTTCAAAACCATGGTGGAGGGGCACTACCTTGGGGGTAGGCAGGAGATAGGTGGCGTGCCCACAAATCCAGATCAGCAGAGGTGGCTAGCGGTGGTTGCAGCTGGAGGCAGGGACTTAGGGGCTGTTTGGATGGTGCCCTGCCAGGAACCTAGCTGGCCAAGCAACGATCTTAACACCAGGCGACTGAAATCCAATGCCTGAGAATTGTGTCTGGCCAGACAGACTTGCCTAGGGTGACAACCAAACAAGCCCTTAAGACCGTGGCAGAGAGAGGAGGCAGGGACGTTGTGGGGCGGCAGCAGAGGCTAGTGGCAGCAGCAGTCGTGGCAGAGAAAGTGGAAAAGCGGAGTGGCAGTGGGTGCTAGTGGCGCTGAGAAGGCAGGGACGGGGATGACGACTGGCACAAAGGAGGCAGGGATGAGGGCAGAGACCAGCGTGGAGGTGGCAGCGACGGGGCGCAGCAAACAGCATGGAGAAGGCAGGGACAGAGACGGTGAGCACCACGACCAGTTGTGTTGCGAGTTTGTGCGGTTGATAAGGTGGGAGGTGAGGTACTGAGGTTCGAGATAAAGTGGCTTGCAGCTCAGACATGGGGTTGGGCTGGCTGTCTCCAGCAGCTATCCTATCTCATCCCCTATTTCAAACTTCACGTTGTAAACAGTGTAATCTACAGTACAAATCCCCTATTTTACACGATCTGCTGCGGACAGCCTTCCTATAGAACTCTTGGACCACTGGTCTCCTGTTTCTTCTTTTAATTGACTTCTAGCGGTAAATATGAATGAATATGGAATGCCTAGGTGTGCCTAGGCTCTAGGCGATGGGTTACCACCTACTGCTTTTTCCAACCTTGATCCATGCCAAAATAATTCTCTAGCCAAGCTAAAAAAGCATATTAAAAAATCTACAGTTAAACACCCATCCAACAGTTAAAGTGAATTGTGTCACAGTCGATGCAACCTAAAGGTAAGAAACTCGGTAGGCTTACACAGCTGCACAGAGTATATTTAAAATACATGACTACAGACTACTAGCAAATATAATTTCAGCTAGATAAAAAATAAAATAACAGTTAAGTAGTTAACAGGTAAAAGAATGATCCTGGCTATATAATCAAATTGCAGGAGGTAATGACGATGACACCAAGAAGAGTAGAGAATGCATCCAAGCTAGAATATGCATGCTTGGTGACGGGAAGCAGTGCTGTGCTAATGCCATCACCTCATACGTCCTTGGCACAATCAATACTAGGGGAACAAGGGAGCAATATGCAAGTTCTATGGTGCATTGCATTGAGCTACAGGCATTTAGTGGGGGCACTAGCAACACCAAACAAGAATGAAGTTTTCGGCGTTGCTATGATCCTTTGGCAGCAAGCAGGGAGGCAAAGTCCTGTCTAGAGATCAAATATTCAAATACCCCTATGAAAAATGAGCTGAAATTGCTAAAATCTGAGCTTGTTGATTTAGAAAATAGAATCAAGATCAAGACTACAAACAAAGTGATGTGGTTTATTGATTGGTAGATGGGATAGCATATAGATCTATGACTCGCCCTCCCTTGGATGGTTTGAGCTGTACTTCTTTGGTCTATTTTCTGCTTAAGCTCAACTGATACAAGGGTGTCCCTTTTATAGAGACAACTTAACCCCTAAACAAATATCCTAACCGAATCTATCTTATCTCTAAACTCTATCCTAATATTACCTCTAACTAGCTCTATCCTAATGGTAATGGATCTGCTCAGTCCAATAGGCCCAGCCCAGCTGGCCCCATCAACTGCCCATAACACAAAGCATGTACAGTTAACATGGGAAAGAATCCCAAAGGAGTTGCTAGTCTTAGAGCATCTACAAGAGTTCCCCTGTCCATCCTCTTAGAGCCAATATTAAGGTTTATGTAACAAAAGTCAGCCTCCAACATTCCCCTATTCACCATCCAAATATTTAGCGGTCTCCTAAATTATCTCCCCTCCCCTCAAATTTGGGATGTCATATTATTCGCTCTATATGTTATTTGGGATAAGGTAACTGTTGGAGGAGTGAAATATATTGAAGGATTTTTGTTAGCATGTACCCTATATGAGGAATTAGGGGAATTAAGTTTAGAATAACTCTTGGTGATGCTCCATAGAACTAAAACGTTCATGATATCGCCTTCTCGTGTTCATCATGATTTTCTGTCAACAAATCCGATTTTAACTAAAAAGATGTTGACCTTTTTTGCTTCTCCTCACTATGAATCAACACCATCACAAAATAGATTGAACTAGCGTGTGTGATGCAAACTGTAAATCAATAAAATATTACAACAACACTTACCAATATGAACCTGGGTCAACAGGACCAGCTTTCTTCTCTGCCTTCTTAAGGGCTCTTTCAGAGATTGGATGACCATTAATTGAAACCTTAACGCTATCCATGGACTTATTTAATAAAGAAAGGTCCTTGAAACCCTTCTTCAAGAAACCAGCAAAAAATGATGAGTCCCCACTCTTACCGGTTGAGGACTGATCTTCATCTAACCCAGCCTCTGATGAACCGCGAGAAAACCCAGAATTCGTCCGCTCATTAATTGATGAACCACTCCCTGCTTGGGAATTGGCATCTTCAATAAATGCCTGCTGCAATTTCTCATTTTCTTCTTCAATTATCAGCTCTTCATGTCTCTCACTTATGCTTCCAGTTTTTATGGCATCTTTATTATTTTCATCACAATTGTTGCTAATGCTCTCAGCTCCAAGAACACAATTTTCATCGTCTTCAACCTTTGGCTCATACCTATTGCATGTGTCCTCACCTCCAGGGCTGCTATCATCGTCTTTAGTATTCATAGACTCATACTTCTCATTTCCATCTACTAGACTACTGGTGTCATCTTCTCCACTATTCTGCTCGTATGTTTTGCTACTATCTTCAATGTTGCAACAGTTGTCTTCCTTGTAATTTCTGCATGAGGTTTCGCCTTCAGTGGTATCTTTGTCATTTACATTGCTCTCCGGTTTGCTTCTTGTACTAACGTCCCCATCATACTCGTCGTTAGCATCATATTCTCCTTTGCATGTTAGGTTCGATCTGTAAGCCGTGCCTTGATCGTCCTCATCGTTACCTTTTTCCTGGGCACACAACGGGTCAACAAGTTTGTCCTCTAAAGTTGGAGATCGTGGACTAAGTGGACCATCTGAGGAAGGCTCCACATTGCTGTCTTTATCCCTCTCGCACAATATATCCTTTGGGCTACCAATGTCTACAGACCTACTTGGAGAGAAAGAGAGACCCTCAGCTTTTGACTGAATGCTTCTAGTTGACCCACACTCTTTGTCAATCTCAATCCTGTCATTACTCGCGGTCGAAGGAAGTGAATTATCATCGGTGAAATCCATGTTGTTTTGCATATCGCAATGATCATTTGAATTGTTGAACATAAAATTGAAATCCTCATGGCGCTGATGGACAGAATCTTGCCTCATCTGGTCACTTGTGCTTTGCTCCATTTCAGGCGCATGTAAGGATGATGATGGTGCAAGTGCAAAGGGGATACCATTTTCTTCCTGATGCTTCAAACTAATTATCTGACAACAAGACCCACATTGAAACCGATTCTGCTTCCTCCCTACGCATTTTTCCATAGGCATCAGCAGTAGTTTATAACATGAACTGCATACAGAGAAAGGTGCGGCACCATCCACTGGACGGCAGATATGTTCTGCCTTCTTCCTGAAGTACTCTGCCCTCATCTTCGATACAGACCGATGAGAGTAAAGTGATGACGCCACAGACCCACGATCATAATCGGATGAAACAGAAGGCGACCTCTCCAACCGGTATGATTCGTGCTGCCCGGCGAAGTATCTCGCCATTGGGATGTTCTCCTCCTGCGGGAAAGTCCTCTGCCCATGCAGACAGTGCGGACAGGCACACCCATGGTGATGGTAGGTCCCAGGCCCCATCCCACCGTTCTCGCAGTGCCTGGGAGGGTACTGGCGGTAGTGCCCACTAGACTGCCTCGCATACCTTTCCCCATGTTCAGGGCGTGGCGGTGCGTATGGGCTTGGTGGCGGCAAGCCGTGCCCATACCGCCCACCGTAGCGGGAGCGGTGGTACCCTGGCAGAGGCGGTGGCTCGAGATGCTCGGGGAGCATGGAGACCGCACGGCGGCTGACCCTGCGGTGCTCCCGCGGCTGGCCGACGACGACGTTGCAGGAGCGCGTGATCTGGTCCCTCAGCTCGTCCAGCTTGCGCAGCAGCTCGACGGGGTCCTGCTGCAGCGCGGCCCAGTCCGCGCCGCCCCTCGGGTCGCTGCATTGCGGCCGCTCCTCCACCCCGATCCTCCGCCTGTACTTCATCTCCTTGAGGTCGCTCCCCATGGCGGGCGCCTCCCCCGCCGAGGCGAGGCCGCTCCGTGCTCCCACTTTTTTTTCCCACCGGATCGGCAAGCGCTGGCGCTATCCTGCAAGAAGCTGTGCGACGCGGAGCTAAATCTGTAGGGGGGGTAGAGAGGCGACCGAGCAGATCAGAGGGGTCCCGGGGGCGGGAATGGGGCAAGATCTGTCGGTGTTGTACGGGAGAGAGAGAGAGAGAGAGAGAGAGAGAGAGGCGGTGGGTGCGGAACGGCGCCTTACCTTGCAACGGGGCTCACTGCGGCGAGGGGAGTCTACGGCGCAGGGGCGTGGCGGCGGCGCCGGTTCTCCATTAGGGTTTCGTCCCGCGGCTCGAGGAGTACGCCATGCGAGAGAGAGAGAGAGCAGAGTTACTGTCGCGGAGCGGCGGCAGTGTCTGCGTTGTAACGGAGACGACGAGGGAGGCAAGTGAAAGAAGCTTCTATATAACCGCGGGCTCCCCGGGGACCTTTTCGCGATATCTAGGTTCCCAGGGGGAGGGCGGGGCCCGGGCGCCGCGGAGTTACGTGGGGATGTGGTCCGCCTTTTTGGAACGATCTGGCTCCCCCGCTTACGCCAGGGGGGTCAATGGCGGGGTGAGCCATGGCCGCAGAGCTGGGGGGGGAGCCCGGAGCCGGGAGCAGGCAGACGCGCATGACGTCTTCGGTTTCTTCTTCTCCGCCTGGCCTAAGCATTTCCAGCGAGGAAAAAAACACTAGAAAATGGTGGTAGTACTATACTGCTTATTTATCTATCAACGACTTGTCATTTAGTTCGGTAAAGCTTGCAGTTCTCTCAACTTGTTAACGTAAACGTCGCAACGGGGGGGTCGGAATTAATTAGGGTTGCTTGGAGGAGGGAATATGGTGTGCGGTTGGTTATCGACGAAAGGGACTTGGGTCCTTGCTTGCATGTGTTAGTTGGGCGTTGAGACAGAGGGAGGTGGTACATACAGTGCTCTTCACAGCAGATTGTGTACAAGCGACTGAACATTTTAGATAGATTTTTTTTATACAGGAGCAGTGTGTTATAGTTAGCTGTATACGTACGATGCATTCATACATAAACGTACACGTATTGAAAAAAAATAGTAGTACAATGTCTGAAATCCATTGAAAAACTACACGTACACGTGTTGAACATCTTCAGCTTAAACCCGTTTTTTCATATATATTTTTCCCCTACATGGCTGTCGCAGTATTGCTCCAACCAAATAGTCTTGCAATTTAAAGCGTGCAGGGTAGCCAGCATGTTCCGTTGGACCACACGTCCTGTGCCAGTGCCAGTGCCAGTGCCAGTGCCACAGCCTCACGGGAGAGACCTGACTGCAAACATGTGCAAGGCCGGCCATATGCGACTGCGAGTGGAGGACGCATGTGAGCCGTTCCACATGACATGAGGAGAGGACCATGGCCTTTTCGTAGCTGTGCCGTGCGCCCGTGCCACTGTTTTTCGTGCAGGGGCTGCTGGAAAGACCGGGTAGTGTGCCAGTGCGTGGCGTACCTCGCTTCTAGAACGCCAAACCCGAATTTTGTAGGTGGCGGCGTCTCAGTTAACAAAAAGCATTTATGGACCTGTCTGAATAACATTAATTCCAGCGTTTCCTTCGTCCCAAGTTTATTTAGGGTACATTTGGTTCATCTTTTTAAACCTGCTTCTCCTCTGTAGAAAGTAGAAGTCGATCCAAAGAGTTCAGTTTTTTTAGTAGCTATTTTGAAAGTATACCTTTGAAAGCATCTTTGACCATTTTTAGATAGAAACTAAAATATGATTAAAAATAATTGTAATAACAAATAAAATGCAAATATTTTTTAATAAAATGAAATGGAATTGTAAATTTGATTTCTTTGTAAAAATATCATGAACATAAATGTGAAATCATTTTTTTAAAATTTATTATATTGATTAAGAGATATAGTTAAACAAAGTGCATATAAACAATATATATTTTGTTTACTCTAGCAACTCGCGTTGGATTGAACCAAACTACTTTCATCTTTTTTTCTCACGTTATCTTTTCACAGCTCACAGCTGATCCAAACGCACACTTAGACAATTGTTCCCAGTATACCACTTTTTCACCACTCTCTAAAAAATTACATCACCATACCATATTTCTATTGATTAGGAAAATAAGATGACTTTGAAAGGGTTGTGCTTTCTATCCACTAGATTTGATGTTAATGAATGGAATGCTTATTGTCAGTGTTTCGAGTAAGCATCGGCGAGTGAATTTGTAATGCACGTTTTAGGCCCGAATGGTGTGCGAGGTGGACGCAAGAATTATATTGGTCCGGGCCAAGAATCCCTATTCTAGTCTTCGACGGCTTGTGCTACTAGCACAAATCGCATCGCTCGTGGTAGGAGATTACAAGCAGGTGACAGAGGGAGGATATAGGGTACATAGGAACAACGTACCTAAAGTAGACCCATGACCTCCTTCCATTCCATTTACCGAGCAACCCTTCGTCGGGGAGTAGACGATCAGGTCCTTTGCCGAGCAAGCCTATGAGGCGGAACGATCGACCAAGTCCCCGTCGAGCAAGGCTGCGATGCGGAGCGACCAACCAAGTCTCCATCGAGCAACTCGGTAGGGTGGAGGTCCCAGTCCAGTGCTACTGATCCACATCAGCTACGACATGACGCATCATCACTAAGCCACGTCCAGGCATACGTGCATCATACCGAAGGGGCACTGGGTGGTCACCATCAGCACGATTGAATGCCCCACGAAAGGTCTCAGGTGTATACCCACTGCCCTGTGGGGTTAGTCACCCTCGGTCGTGGAAGGACCTCAACACCGGAGTCTCTACAGTGACACGTATACTAGGAAAGATGGGATAGTGCGCCATACCAAATGTAAGCCTACGCAAGCTGGCACGTGATGCAGGGCTCATAACGATAGGCGAAGCCATGACACACACGACCTCACCATGAGACTAACTCGCTGGACCCACCACGCACTGTTATGAAGACATCAGCAATGGACTCGCTACAGGGACCTGTATGACGGACAAGCAAGGCAAGGCATCATACCGAGAGTACAGTATAGAAGACCCTATGAACGACCATCACAAGAAGGGTCCGCCCCCTAAACTGTACACACACCGAATAAAAACCCCAAAAATTCCACATGGATTACTCGGGGCTACATCTAGTAGATGCACTTGCGCGCACCGAGAAATCTGGTCTTCAACAAAAGGGCAGTAATATGGACTCACGCTCATTGCGTGACAACCACCATGGGATGGACCCATCTCTAAACTGCGTGCTAACTACATAAACCCCCGAGCAATCCACATGGATTACTCGAGGGCTCAGGGGCTACATCTAATAGATGTGCTTGCACACGCCAAAAAAATGTAAAGCCTCGAGCAAAAGCCTCTGCACAACTCCAAATTTGCATGAAGGCTCGGGGCTGCTGTCGGGTATGTAGGAATAGGGTACCCAAAATAGGCCCATGACCTCCTTCAGTCCCATTTGTCGAGCAACCCTGTGCCAAGGAGTGGACGACCAGGTCCTTTGCCGACCAAGCCTGCGAGGCAAAGCGGTCGACCAAGTCCCCGTCGAGCAACTCAGCGGGGCGGAGGTTCCACTCTAGTGCTACTAACCCACGTCAGCTATGACAAGACATATCATCAGTAAGCCACGTCTAGACATACATACAACATACTGCAGGGGCATCGAGAGGTCACCATTAACACGGTTGTATGCCCCCACGAAAGGTCTCAGGCGTATTCCCATGCCTATGCGGTCAGTCAACCTAAGGTCTCAGGCGTATTTCCATGCCTATGTGGTCAGTCAACCTTAGTCGTGAAAGAACTGAAAGGGAATTAGGCTTACACCTAGTTCCTAAATAATTTTGGTGGTTGAATTGCCCAACACAAATATTGGACTGACTAGTTTGCTCTAGTGTATAAGTTATACAGGTGCAAAAGGTTCACATCTAGCCAATAAAAAGATCAAGTGTTGGATTCAATAAAGGAGCAAAGGGGCAACCGAGGGCACCCCTGGTCTGGCGCACCGGACTGTCCGGTGTGCCACCGGACAGTGAACAGTACCTGTCCGGTGCACCAGGGAACTCAGACTCAAACTCTTCACCCTCGGGATTTCTCGGAAGACGGCGCGCTATAATTCACCGGACTGTCCGGTGTGCACCGGACATGTCCGGTGCTCCAAGGAAGCTCGGCCTCCTGAACTCGCCAACCTCGGGTTCGCGTGGCAGCCGCTCCGCTATAATTCACCGGACTGTCCGGTGTACACCGGACTGTCCGGTGTGCCAGCGGAGCAACGGCTCCCTGCGGCGCCAACGGCTCCCTGCGGTGCATTAAATGCGCGCGCAGCGCGCGCAGAAGTCAGAATCGCCCATGTCGGTGCACCGGACATCAAACAGTACATGTCCGGTGTGCACCGGACACCCAGGCGGGCCCACAAGTCAGAAGCTCCAACGGCTAGAATCCAACGGCAGTGATGACGTGGCAGGGGCACCGGACTGTCCGGTGTGCACCGGACTGTCCGGTGCGCCATCGAGCAGACGCCTCCAGCCAACGGTCACTTTTGGTGGTTGGGGCTATAAATACCCCAACCACCCCACATTCATTGCCATCCAAGTTTTCCACTTCTCAACCACTTACAAGAGCTAGGCATTCAATTCTAGACACATTCAAAGAGATCAAATCCTCTCCAATTCCACACAAAACCCTAGTGACTAGAGAGAGTGATTTGCCGTGTTCATTTGAGCTCTTGCGCTTGGATTGCTTCTTTTCTTTCTCACTTGTTCTTGTGATCAAAACTCCATTGTAATCAAGGCAAGAGGCACCAATTGTGTGGTGGCCCTTGCGGGGAAGTTTTGTTCCCGGCTTTGATTTGAGAAGAGAAGCTCACTCGGTCCGAGGGACTGTTTGAGAGAGGGAAGGGTTGAAAGAGATCCGGCCTTTGTGGCCTCCTCAACGGGGAGTAGGTTTGAGAGAACCGAACCTCGGTAAAACAAATCCGTGTGTCACACTTCATTATTTGCTTGCGATTTGTTTTGCGCCCTCTCTCGCGGACTCGTTTATATTTCTAACGCTAACCCGGCTTGTAGTTGTGTTTATATTTATAAATTTCAGTTTCGCCCTATTCACCCCCCCTCTAGGCGACTATCAATTGGTATCAGAGGCCAGTGCTTCATTAGAGCCTAACCGCTCGAAGTGATGTCGGGAGATCACGCCAAGAAGGAGATGGAGACCGGCGAAAAGCCCACTACAAGCTACGGGAGCACTTCATCGGAAGAGTCCCGCACCAAAAGGAGGGAGAAGAAGAAGAGCTCCTCCAACAAAGGGAAGGAGAAGAAATCTTCTTCTCACCACAAAGAGAAGAAGGAAAAATCTTCTTCCCACAAGCCACATCGGAAAGGCGACAAGCACAAGAGGATGAGGAAGGTGGTCTACTACGAGACCGACACTTCATCAACTTCTACCTCCGACTCCGATGCGCCCTCCGTCACTTCTAAGCGCCAAGAGCGCAAGAAGTATAGTAAGATCCCCCTACGCTACCCTCGCATTTCCAAACATACACCTTTACTTTCCGTCCCATTAGGCAAACCACCAACTTTTGATGGTGAAGATTACGCTAGGTGGAGCGATTTAATGCGATTTCATCTAATCTCGCTCCACAAAAGTATATGGGATGTTGTTGAGTTAGGTGCACAGGTACCGTCGGTAGGGGATGAGAACTATGATGAGGATGAGGTGGCCCAAATCGAGCACTTCAACTCTCAAGCAACGACGATACTCCTCGCCTCTTTAAGCAAAGAGGAGTATAACAAAGTACAAGGGTTGAAAAGCGCCAAGGAGATTTGGGATGTGCTCAAAACTGCGCACGAGGGAGATGAGCTCACCAAGATCACCAAGCGGGAAACGATCGAGGGGGAGCTCGGTCGGTTCCGGCTTCAAAAAGGGGAGGAGCCACAACACATGTACAACCGGCTCAAGACTTTGGTGAACCAAGTACGCAACCTCGGGAGCAAGAAGTGGGATGACCACGAAGTGGTAAATGTTATTTTAAGATCTCTCATTTTTCTTAATCCCACTCAAGTTCAATTGATTCGTGGTAATCCTAGATATACTAAAATGACCCCCGAGGAAGTTATCGGGCATTTTGTAAGTTTTGAGTGCATGATAGAAGGGTCGAGGAAAATCAACGAGCTTGGCGACCCATCCGAAGCCCAACCCGTTGCATTCAAGGCAACGGAGGAGAAGAAGGAGGAGTCTACACCAAGTAGACAACCAATAGACGCCTCCAAGCTCGACAATGAGGAAATGGCGCTCGTCATCAAGAGCTTCCGCCAAATCCTCAAGCAAAGGAGGGGGAAGGACTACAAGTCCCGCTCCAAGAAGGTTTGCTACAAGTGTGGTAAGCCCGGTCATTATATTGCTAAATGTCCTATGTCTAGTGACAGTGACCGAGGCGACGACAAGAAGGGGAGAAGAAAGGAGAGGAAAAGGTACTACAAGAAGAAGGGCGGCGATGCCCATGTTTGTCGGGAATGGAACTCCGACGAGAGCTCAAGCGACTCCTCCGACGACGAGGACGCCGCCAACATCGCCGTCACCAAGGGACTCCTCTTCCCCAACGTCGGCCACAAGTGCCTCATGGCAAAGGACGGCAAAAGGAAGGTTAAATCTAAATCCTCCACTAAATATGAATCCTCTAGTGATGACAATGCTAGTGATGAGGAAGATAATTTGCGTTCCCTTTTTGCCAACCTCAACATAGCTCAAAAAGAAAAATTAAATGAATTAGTTAGTGCTATTCATGAAAAGGATGACCTTTTGGACTCCCAAGAGGATTGTCTAATTAAAGAAAACAAGAAACATGTTAAGGTTTAAAAGGCTTATGCTCTAGAAGTAGAAAAATGTGAAAAATTGTCTAGTGAGCTAAGCACTTGTCGTGAGATGATTGACAACCTTAGAAATGAAAATGCTATTTTAAGTGCTAAGGTTGATACTCATGTTTGTAATGTTTCAATTCCCAATCTTAGAGATGATAACATTGACTTGCTTGCTAAGATTGATGAATTGAATGCATCTCTTGCTAGCCTTAGATTAGAGAATGAAAATTTAATTGCTAAGGCTAAAGATTTTAATGTTTGCAATGCTACTATTTCCGACCTTAGAACTAAGAATGAAATGTTGCATGCTAAGGTTGTAGAACTTAAATCTTGCAAACCCTCTACATCTAATCTTGAGCATGTTTCTATTTGCACTAGATGTAGAGATATTGATGTTAATGCTATTCTTGATCATATGGCTTTAATTAAACAACAAAATGATCATATAGCAAAATTAGATGCTAAAATTGCCGAGCACAATCTAGAAAATGAGAAATTTAAATTTGCTCGTAGCATGCTTTATAATGGGAGACGCCCTGGCATTAAGGATGGCATTGGCTTCCAAAGGGGAGACAATGTCAAACTTAATGCTCCTCCAAAGAACTTATCTAACTTTGTTAAGGGCAAGACTCCCATGCCTCAGGATAACGAGGGTTACATTTTGTACCCTGCCGGCTATCCTGAGAGCAAAATTAGGAGAATTCACTCTAGGAAGTCTCACTCTGGCCCCAATCATGCTTTCATGTATAAGGGTGAGACATCTAGTTCTAGGCAACCAACCCGTGCCAAGTTGCCTAAGAAGAAAATTCCTAATGCATCAAATGAACATAGCATTTCATTTAAAACTTTTGATGCATCTTATGTGCTTACTAGCAAATCCGGCAAGGTAGTTGCCAAATTTGTTGGGGGCAAACACAAGGGTTCCAAGACTTGTGTTTGGGTACCCAAAGTTCTTGTTTCTAATGCCAAAGGACCCAAAACCGTTTGGGTACCTAAAGTCAAGAACTAAATTTGTTTTGTAGGTTTATGCATCCGGGGGCTCAAGTTGGATACTCGATAGCGGGTGCACAAACCACATGACCGGGGAGAAAAGGATGTTCTCCTCATATGAGAAAAACAAAGATCCCCAATGAGCTATCACATTCGGGGATGGAAATCAAGGGTTGGTCAAAGGTTTGGGTAAAATTGCTATTTCACCTGACCATTCCATTTCCAATGTTTTTCTTGTTGATTCATTAGATTACAACTTGCTTTCTGTTTCCCAATTATGTCAAATGGGCTACAACTGTCTTTTTACTGATATAGGTGTCACTGTCTTTAGAAGAAGTGATGATTCAATAGCATTTGAGGGAGTGTTGGAGGGTCAGCTATACCTGGTAGATTTTGATAGAGCTGAACTCGACACTTGCTTAATTGCTAAGACTAACATGGGTTGGCTCTGGCACCGCCGACTAGCCCATGTTGGAATGAAGAATCTTCATAAGCTTCTAAAGGGAGAACACATTTTAGGATTAACAAATGTTCATTTTGAGAAAGACAGGATTTGTAGTGCATGTCAGGCGGGGAAGCAAGTTGGAGTCCATCATCCACACAAGAACATTATGACGACCGACAGGCCGCTTGAGCTACTCCACATGGATCTATTCGGCCCGATTGCTTACATAAGCATCGGCGGGAGTAAGTATTGTCTTGTTATTGTGGATGATTATTCTCGCTTCACTTGGGTATTCTTTTTACAGGAAAAATCTCAAACCCAAGAGACCTTAAAGGGATTCTTGAGACGAGCTCAAAATGAGTTCGGCTTAAGGATCAAGAAAATAAGAAGCGACAACGGGACGGAGTTCAAGAACTCTCAAATTGAAGGCTTCCTTGAGGAGGAGGGCATCAAGCATGAGTTCTCCTCTCCCTACACGCCACAACAAAATGGTGTAGTGGAGAGGAAGAATCGAACTCTATTGGACATGGCAAGAACCATGCTTGATGAGTACAAGACACCGGACCGGTTTTGGGCCGAAGCGGTCAACACCGCCTGCTACGCCATCAACCGGTTATATCTTCACCGAATCCTCAAGAAGACATCATATGAACTCCTAACCGGTAAAAAGCCCAACATTTCATATTTTAGAGTTTTTGGTAGCAAATGCTTCATTCTTATTAAAAGAGGTAGAAAATCTAAATTTGCTCCTAAAACTGTAGAAGGTTTTTTACTTGGTTATGACTCAAACACAAGGGCATATAGGGTCTTTAACAAGTCCACTGGACTAGTTGAAGTCTCATGTGACGTTGTGTTTGATGAAACTAACGGCTCTCAAGTAGAGCAAGTTGATCTTGATGAGATAGGTGAAGAACAGGCTCCATGCATCGCGCTAAGGAACATGTCCATCGGGGATGTGTGTCCTAAGGAATCCGAAGAGCCTCCAAGTACACAAGATCAACCATCCTCCTCCACGCAAGCATCTCCACCAACTCAAAATGAGGATGAGGCTCAAAATGATGAAGAGCAAAATCAAGAAGACGAGCCACCTCAAGATAATAGCAATGATCAAGGGGGAGATACAAATGATCAAGAAAAGGAGGATGAGGAAGAACCAAGACCGCCACACCCAAGAGTCCACCAAGCAATACAACGAGATCACCCCGTCGACACCATCCTCGGCGACATTCATAAGGGGGTAACTACTCGATCTCGGGTTGCTCATTTTTGTGAACATTACTCTTTTGTTTCCTCTATTGAGCCACAGAGGGTAGAGGAAGCTCTCCAAGATTCGGATTGGGTGGTGGCGATGCAAGAGGAGCTCAACAATTTCACGAGGAATGAGGTCTGGCATTTAGTTTCACGTCCTAACCAAAATGTTGTAGGAACCAAATGGGTCTTCCGCAACAAGCAAGATGAGCATGGTGTGGTGACAAGGAACAAAGCTCGACTCGTAGCCAAAGGGTATTCACAAGTCGAAGGTTTGGATTTCGGTGAAACCTATGCACCCGTAGCTAGGCTTGAGTCAATTCGCATATTATTGGCCTATGCTACTTACCATGGCTTTAAGCTCTATCAAATGGACGTGAAAAGTGCCTTCCTCAATGGACCAATCAAGGAAGAGGTCTATGTTGAGCAACCTCCCGGCTTTGAAGACAGTGAGTATCCTAATCATGTCTATAGGCTCTCTAAGGCGCTTTATGGGCTCAAGCAAGCCCCAAGAGCATGGTATGAATGCCTTAGAGATTTCCTTATTGCTAATGGCTTCAAAGTCGGCAAGGCCGATCCTACACTCTTTACTAAAACTCTTGAAAATGACTTGTTTGTATGCCAAATTTATGTTGATGATATTATATTTGGGTCTACTAACGAGTCTACATGTGAAGAGTTTAGTAGGATCATGACACAGAAATTCGAGATGTCGATGATGGGGGAGTTGAAGTATTTTCTAGGATTCCAAGTCAAGCAACTCCAAGAGGGCACCTTCATTAGCCAAACGAAGTACACTCAAGACATTCTTGCTAAGTTTGGGATGAAGGATGCCAAACCCATCAAGACACCCATGGGAACTAATGGGCATCTCGACCTCGACACGGGAGGTAAGTCCGTGGATCAAAAGGTATACCGGTCGATGATTGGTTCATTGCTTTATTTATGTGCATCTCGACCGGACATTATGCTTTCCGTTTGCATGTGTGCAAGATTCCAATCCGACCCTAAGGAATCACACCTTACGGCCGTAAAACGAATCTTGAGATATTTGGCTTATACACCTAAGTTTGGGCTTTGGTACCCTCGGGGATCCACATTTGATTTACTTGGTTATTCGGATGCCGATTGGGCGGGGTGCAAAATCAATAGGAAGAGCACATCGGGGACTTGCCAGTTCTTGGGAAGATCCTTGGTGTCTTGGGCTTCAAAGAAGCAAAATTCGGTCGCACTTTCCACCGCCGAAGCCGAGTACATTGCCGCAGGACATTGTTGCGCGCAATTGCTTTGGATGAGGCAAACCCTGCGGGACTACGGTTACAAATTAACCAAAGTTCCTTTGCTATGTGATAATGAGAGTGCAATTAAAATGGCCGACAATCCCATCGAGCATAGCCGCACTAAGCACATAGCCATTCGGTATCATTTTCTTAGGGATCACCAACAAAAGGGGGATATCGAGATTTCTTACATTAATACTAAAGATCAATTAGCCGATATCTTTACCAAGCCACTTGATGAACAATCTTTTACCAGACTTAGGCATGAGCTCAATATTCTTGATTCTAGAAATTTCTTTTGCTAAGCTTACACACATAGCTCTTTTGAATACCTTTGATCATATCTCTTTTATATGCTATGACTAATGTGTTTTCAAGTTTATTTCAAACCAAGTCATAGGTATATTGAAAGGGAATTGGAGTCTTCGGCGAAGACAAAGGCTTCCACTCCGTAACTCATACTTCGCCACCACTCCGAGCAACTCTCTCTTCTTCGGGGGAGAAATGAGCATCAAGGAAAAGGACTTCATCCTTGGGGGAGAGAGTAAAAGCTCAAACGCAAAAGGACTTCGTCTTTGGTATAATCTTAACTCACTTATTTATGACCAAAGGGGAAGATTGCACTTCGAGGGCTCTAATGATTCCGTTTTTGGCGATTCATGCCAAAAAGGGGGAGAAATGAGCCCAAAGCAAAAGGACCGCACCACCACCACCAAATTCAAAAACTTAGTGCTTTCCAAAAGTCTTTATCATTTGGTATCCTATTGTGTTCAAAAGGGGGAGAAAGTAGTATTTCAGAAATGGTATATCAAAACCCTCTTGAACACTAAGAGGTGGATCTCTTTTAGGGGGAGTTTTTGTTTAGTCAAAGGAAAAGCATTTGAAATAGGGGGAGACAATTTCAAATCTTGAAAATGCTTTGCAAACTCTTATTCATGTACCTTTGACTATTTGCAAAAGATCTTTGAAATGGATTTACAAAAAGAATTTGCAAAAACAAAACATGTGGTGCAAACGTGGTCCAAAATGTTATATAAGAAAGAAACATTCCTTGCATATCTTGTAAGTAGTTATATTGGCTCAATTCCAAGTAACCTTTTCACTTACATTATGCAAACTAGTTCAATTATGCACTTCTATATTTGCTTTGGTTTGTGTTGGCATCAATCACCAAAAAGGGGGAGATTGAAAGGGAATTAGGCTTACACCTAGTTCCTAAATAATTTTGGTGGTTGAATTGCCCAACACAAATATTGGACTGACTAGTTTGCTCTAGTGTATAAGTTATACAGGTGCAAAAGGTTCACATCTAGCCAATAAAAAGATCAAGTGTTGGATTCAATAAAGGAGCAAAGGGGCAACCGAGGGCACCCCTGGTCTGGCGCACCGGACTGTCCGGTGTGCCACCGGACAGTGAACAGTACCTGTCCGGTGCACCAGGGAACTCAGACTCAAACTCTTCACCCTCGGGATTTCTCGGAAGACGGCGCGCTATAATTCACCGGACTGTCCGGTGTGCACCGGACATGTCCGGTGCTCCAAGGAAGCTCGGCCTCCTGAACTCGCCAGCCTCGGGTTCGCGTGGCAGCCGCTCCGCTATAATTCACCAGACTGTCCGGTGTACACCGGACTGTCCGGTGTGCCAGCGGAGCAACGGCTCCCTGCGGCGCCAACGGCTCCCTGCGGTGCATTAAATGCGCGCGCAGCGCGCGCAGAAGTCAGAATCGCCCATGTTGGTGCACCGGACATCAAACAGTACATGTCCGGTGTGCACCGGACACCCAGGCGGGCCCACAAGTCAGAAGCTCCAACGGCTAGAATCCAACGGCAGTGATGACGTGGCAGGGGCACCGGACTGTCCGGTGTGCACCGGACTGTCCGGTGCGCCATCGAGCAGACGCCTCCAGCCAACGGTCACTTTTGGTGGTTGGGGCTATAAATACCCCAACCACCCCACATTCATTGCCATCCAAGTTTTCCACTTCTCAACCACTTACAAGAGCTAGGCATTCAATTCTAGACACATTCAAAGAGATCAAATCCTCTCCAATTCCACACAAAACCCTAGTGACTAGAGAGAGTGATTTGCCGTGTTCATTTGAGCTCTTGCGCTTGGATTGCTTCTTTTCTTTCTCACTTGTTCTTGTGATCAAAACTCCATTGTAATCAAGGCAAGAGGCACCAATTGTGTGGTGGCCCTTGCGGGGAAGTTTTGTTCCCGGCTTTGATTTGAGAAGAGAAGCTCACTCGGTCCGAGGGACCGTTTGAGAGAGGGAAGGGTTGAAAGAGACCCGGCCTTTGTGGCCTCCTCAACGGGGAGTAGGTTTGAGAGAACCGAACCTCGGTAAAACAAATCCGTGTGTCACACTTCATTATTTGCTTGCGATTTGTTTTGCGCCCTCTCTCGCGGACTCGTTTATATTTCTAACGCTAACCCGGCTTGTAGTTGTGTTTATATTTATAAATTTCAGTTTCGCCCTATTCACCCCCCCTCTAGGCGACTATCAAGAACATCAACACCAGAGTCTCTACAGTGACCTGTATACCAAAAAAGATGGGACAATGCACCATAGCGAATGTAAGCCTGCACACGCTGGTAGGTGACGCAGGACTCTTGACGACAGACGAAGACGCGTCACGCACGACCGCACCATGAGACTCACCACACACTACTACGAAGACATTAGCAATGGACTCGTTATAGGAACATGTATGACAGACGAGCAAGGCATGACACCATACCGAGAGTACGACTACACATGCCCCTCCGAATGACCTCAGAGATACCACGTCAACCTAGGGCAGCAGATCTCTCTCTCTCTCTAGTAGAATCAGGTCTACTTTCTAAGGATATTCCCTTGAGATATACAAGGGAAAACCCTCCTCCTTCTACACAACACGCACCACATGTACACACAGTTCTCAAACAATACTACCATCAACACTACATTGTACTAAGGCGCAAGCCTGAACCAGTTTAACTCTCTGTCTCACACCCATCTTCTGTAATCCCTGCGATTCACCATTTGGAGTGAGTCTGTGATATAATCCCCCACCAAACACAAAATCTATTGCCCCCAGGTTTTCAAAACCACGACAGAGGAGTTCCCAAGTCTCTAGTGTGCGTGTGGGTCGGGAGTGTGTGGGTCTTCTTCTATGAAAAGAGTCTCCCCACCATGGGGCTGAAGCAGACCCTTCCCTTCATAGCTCAAGGAAAGAGCCTCTTACAAGGATCTCCCCTATGGGGGAGCGAATAGAAAGGTAGGTCTTTTGTTGATGAGATGATGCAGAGTGTTGGTACCATGCTCTGTACTTGCTAACATACTTCAGTTAAAAATACTTCGTGTTGCTTACGTTGGTACAATGTTCCGTAGCTTTGATTCTTTGAAGGTAGCTGACTTGGACCGTGTGTACCTTGAACTTGGTAGGATAGTGCCGTCCGTAATGGCGACGTAAGCTCCCAGGATGGGCCTGCTTCTGTGAAAGTTTCATTTGTACCCTACACTCTCACCAACCCTCGTACCTTGTAGTCCATTCGTCATGTCTTGCTCTATTTGTCGTACAAGGGTCGTGGGCTCTAATGTTGTCCCAGATTAAAAGAAGCATAGTGTTTGACCGGAGAAAAGGGCACGATCCTACCATTGTCATGTTGTGCCGAACGGAGAGATAGTGGGGATAGATATGGGGTGATAACATGATTACCCCGCACATGCTTGATCCGGCCCCGTGAGATTTTATCTGATTCGGTCAACCCTCTTCTTCCGTCCTCGTCTCGTTCGACCCTCGAGATCGGCCCGAGGTTCGCCTCTCTGTGCAGAGCAGCAAACTAAGTTGCTAGCAATAGTGCCATGCTTCGGGGCCTCTATGTGCTGCAAAATACATTATATGTCCAATGAAGAAAAAAAACATTCCGCGACAAAGACCGTGTGACAGAGAAGTGGAGATGAAGATTAGATCCTTTTGGGCAGTAGTCTCACTCCATTATTTTTTATTTGTCATGGTTTACTTAAAAAAATAAATAAACTAGCGGACGATAAATATTCGAAATCGGAGCTTTGATAGCGAGTTTGTAAACCGGACAATGACGTTTTTTCTATAGGCGGATTTTTAGAGAAGATACTAAAAACATTTTTAAACTAGCACGAGAAGAGTAGTAAGGCTCCTTGTACGGGCGCAAGCGCAACGGCGCATGTGTGTCTGCCATGAAAGAATAGCCAAATCGACCAACATCAGGAAACAAAGGAGCTACTCTCGATTCGCCCCTGGAGACGCTATTTGGCGATCCCCGGTCTTGGGCGCTGGCATGTATCGATCATCGGATCCACAGGCGGTTACCGAAGAGCATCTCCTCTGTGATGGACCATGTACGGACGCGAGCGTTTCCGTGTCCCCTTTCCGTCGTAAAAGATAAGTACAGTAGACTGGAAGGATGCTTTTATCCGGCTGTCGTTTGCCTCCGGAACGATCCTGGAGACGTGGACGACCGTGGCGCTGTCTTTCGCCCGGGCAAGGACCGACAAGGAGATGGGTACATTCCAACGAGAGATAGAGAGAGAAAACGGAGAAGAAGCTACCGGTCGGGATCAAACACCAGGGCAAAAAAAAAAAAAAAACGTGAAACAGCTTCTGCTTTGTTGAATAATTTCGACTTGTGTCCCAACAGGCAACAAGTCCTCCTGAATCGGTGAAAGGCTAGTAGTTTCTTGTAACATAACTATCCGGATGTGTCGGCAGCGGTGACTGATGAGCTGCCTGTGAGAGAGTAGGCGACAGGCAGGCATGCTGTAGCTAGCGTCGAACGCGAGCGGCCTAAATGGTAGGCGCGTGGCGCGTCGCACGGTGCAGCCTGCAAGGCACACTGGCAGTCAAAAGGTTGCAGCGCGGCGCGGCGCGGATGCGTGCGTACGTGTGCAGGCCGCAGCTGCTGGCGAAGAGGCGACGACCGTCCACAAGTCAGCGATCAGACTGCTGCACGCGTTTATGTATCGGCTTCAGCGCTTCCAAGTCTCGTACCCTCCTCCATTTTTTTTTGGGTAGGATTATAAACTCCAGTACCTGGATTATAGATTCTTGGCATAAGTATAGCCATGTGCTTTATTTGTTTCTTGTTTTCTTTTTTCTAAAGAAAAAAAAACAAGAACAAACGGGGTGGTGTGCGCCTGTTGGGTTGACAGGAAAGCTGATTTACGCCGGTGACAGACTGGCACACAGCGTCGCTGCGGACCTCCGGTGAGTGTGACTGAGTTGGCCTTGGCCCGCGCCGGGCAGACAGGCGCATCGTGGGCCGGTGGCAACAACATCCGGGATCGAGAGGGCCGCAGCGAGGCAGTAGTTCCGTGGAGGGGAGGCGGGCCCGTGAGAAAGCTCCTACGCTAATGGCGTCGGCGGTGCGTGCGCCGTGGTTGGTGGTGGTGGTGGCGTCCCGGTCCCGGTCCCGGATGGTGGCCGCTGCCGCGCGCGTTTACGTCGTGGCCTGCTGCATGCTGCCGGCCAGCCCCGAAACGAAACGTGCAGGATCTGATCTGATCTGATCTGATCCGCCACTATCTCCTCTCCTCTGCGGACCATCGTCTCCGCCCTCCGGCGACCGCCCGTCGGCCTCATTTGCGCGAAAATAACCCGCCACCCCGGCACAAACCGTACACTGCTTGTCCTACTGATGATGGCTTTGACTTTGATTGCTTCCATCCAACGAGACAACATTGCCGCATTGGTCAGTTTAGATGTCCGGACGTCCTTTGAGGTTTTTGAGCCGTGAACGACAGCTGGGCCTTTTTAATCTGGCAGATGTGTAAACGGGCTGTTCCGCAGGGCCCAACTAGGTCTAGGCCAGGCAGCCTTCGTTTCTGAACATCAGCCTAGACACCTACGGATTGATTTCCAGGCCAGGCTGGACACTGGACTGATCTGCGGAGCACGACACATAAACAAACATGGCGAACCGAGTGTCGCCGTTCGCGTCGGAAAGAAGGGAGGGAGAGGGTAGCATCGCAGCAGGGGAGGACCGGAGGAGGGAGCTGAGGCATGGCATGCGAGAACGTCACAGGCTCGTCGGAGGATGGCCCTTCTTTCTTTCTGTGCCATAAATTGTTTATAAAAAAACTGGTGCGTCGTGTTCATTGGAGTACTACTAGTTCGTTCGGACATCATATCTGTTTCCTGCCTAGCCTAACCAAAAGTCCAAAACACAGCTCGCGCCTAGCGTGACCTGCACACAACTTACGCAGATTCCAGTTTTTTTTTTTTGTTTCCGAGTCCAAGAGGGGGGAAAAACTAAAGAGAAAAAACATAAGAAGCCGCAGACAGAAAAGATCAACTCGCGCGCGGCCATTTCTCATCCATCGCGCTGCGCATTTGCAACTCCCAGTCCCACCTCCGGCGCGGCTGCCAGCCAGTAGTCAGTAGGCTTGATCATGTCGTCGCGGAAGCATCACGAGCTGCCGGAGGGAGGAGCAGGAGGCAGCGGCGCCGGCCGCACGGCGGTGTGGGACACCGGGAGCTCCCTGTACGACTCGTACGAGCTGGCCGCCGTGCGCCGGCTCCTCGACAAGCGCCTCCTCGCCCTCCGCGACGACGCTGAAGAGACGAGGGGCAAGGAGGGCAGGCAACTGGTGGTCGTGCCGGTCGCCAGCAGCAGCAGGAGGGTCCACCACAGGAGGAAGGCCACGCTGAGGGCGCTCTTCAGGGCGGTGGTGGCCACCTGGGCGGCCCGGCCGAGGCAGGCGCCGCCGCTCGCCTGTGCCTGCGCTGCTGGCATGGTCCGTGATGACCACCAGGGTGGTTCCGCGGTCGAGCCGGAGGATCTGCCGTCCCACGGTCAACTTTGATGATCATCCATCCCTGTGTTTAGGCCATCTGTTCTTGCATTGCATTGGCGAAGTTGTTTTTTTTTTCTTTTGTGTTTATCGATTGCTGTGTTTTTTTACGCTGTCATGTTCATGCGATGGTTGGTCATTGAGCAACCAAATTCTGCGTGAAGAGTAACTGAGCCCACCGGATCTGTATATGTGAATCTGCGTGAAGCATACGAAAGCTTTTGGCGGTGAATGATCTCTCTGGACCTTAGTAACCAGGTTCCCGGATCGATGGGATCGAGGAACGGGAACGCGGTACGCTACTAAAACTAGGATTTAACACTACTGGATCGAGATTGTTCCCACGTTCCCGGAACGAAACGAGGAACGTGGCCAAGTTCCCCGTTCCTGGTTACTAGGCGCTGGACACTATTTTTTTTTTCTGTTTGCTCGAGAACGCGTCACATGTGGTGTTTCTGAATTTTCTTCAGCGACGACACCGCTGCTAAATGCAATGCTAGGAATGCAGCGACATTAATTACATAAGAGCTACTGAAAATATATGATGCGTATGTCGTGATGAAAGCAAACGGACTGGCTCAGTGGCTCATAAGAGTCCATACGCAGTGCTGAAGACAAGTAGCTCTGGGCAGTATCTGCACTGCAGCACCTTGCCGTTGGACTGGCTTACGATCACGAACCGCGCGCGGCGTCTTCAACTGGCTGACGGCGCCGCCGATCGAGGCTGAAGGTTCGCCTTCCGGAGGACCCGGAGCTCGAGCGCGCCGGGGCGGATTTACGACCGGGGCTGCCTGGGCTGCAGCCCCGGTCGCGGCCCAGTAACGTGTCACAGGCAAGGTGGAGGAAGCTGATATGCAGTTGTCTGAGGATGAGAAGGATACGGCTCGTGTGCAAGACATGACGGAGAAGATGGCTGCGTCGGTGTCCCTGGAGGAGCAGAAGACTATCAAGCGCATGCGGAGGCCCAACGTGCGTGTGTGCGGCCCAGAGTGGCAGGTGTAACGCTCCTGCGTGAGCGCTGTGCGGCCCATGGGGCGGTGTGTGAGTTCCTGCGTGAACTCTGGTGCGTGCGTGGACACGGGAAATAAATATCCCAGCCGAACAGGAGTCTATAAGCAAGTTTAGAACCTTCAGAAATACAAATCCTCCTTTGTCCCTGCCCTATCTCCTTCTTCCTTATTGCCCCTTCTCCATGTATCTACTCTCTCTTACATTTGGTATCAGATAGCCACCGATCTCTCGGGACTGGCGTCAATCTGGATCAACCTCCGACCCACGGCTACGACACCAGATTTCAACGCCGACAAAGCAGGATGGATCAGTCTTCCAAACTGCTGCTGGATGAAATTGAGAAGAAGTTCACGGCTCTGGATCTCAAGTGGGAACAGCGCTTCGTCGACTTCAACCGTACCAAGGAGGAACGCCTGGTCGCCCTTAAGCAATCGAGCGCGGAGCTAGGCAAGTGGCGCCCCAAGATTGAGGCAACCCTGAACGACGTCAAACTTGAGTTGCGGAAGATGAACAAACAGTGGGATCAGGCGATGCTTGACATGGCGAGCGTCGGGCAGGGCCTCCTCGGCAAGCCAGAGCCACCGATCGACCACCACACGCCGATCCTGCAAGCTGACGGCCCCGCTGGGCACCGTGAAGAGTTTCACCACCGGGATCAGGGTTACGGGTCGGTCACGACCTTCATCCCTGCCCCGGTCAAGGGTACGCACACATCTTCTCATCCGCGTTTTCACGGTCCTTTGTTTGATCTATCCAGTAATCGTACTCGGGGATCGGATGTGTTAGCGCGTTCTCTGGGCAAACTTCCTAAGTTGCCATTTCCCATGTTTGACGGTGATAATCCCAGACTCTGGATATCACGCTGTGAAAATTACTTCGACATGTACGAAGTAGAACCCGAAGCTTGGATTAAGGTAGCATCCATGTACTTCTCACCCCAGGTAGCATGCTGGTTCCAAGCCATTGAACGTAAACATCACAATCTGAATTGGCCACTGTTATGTAGGTTGTTACATGATCGTTTTGGTCGTGATCAGTTACAGACCTTGTTACGTCAACTGTTTCGTATACAACAGCAAGGGAGTGTGGCCGAGTACCAGGATCGATTTGTTACTCTTGTAGATCAATTAGCAGTATACGAGTCTGTTCCTGATCCACTGTTTTTTGCCACACGTTTTGTGGAAGGGTTGCGTAGTGACATTCGTGCTGTTGTCATGCTTCAACGTCCTTTGGATTTGGACTCTGCGTGTTCCTTGGCCTTATTGCAGGAAGAGGTGACCCAGCCGTTCATGCGTGCTGATCTGCGCAAGGGTGAATTTCGTGCTTGGCCAAAATCTTCAGCGCCAAGCCCTCTTCCTTTACCACAACCTCCCCAACATACTGGACATAAAATGGGAGTTCCAGAGAAGAAGCTAGATCACTCGTCATCAGTGGACAGTAAGCTGAGTGCCCTTAAAGCATATAGGCGTGCTCGAGGCTTATGTGATCGTTGTGCTGAAAAATGGCACCGTGGCCATACTTGTAATGCAACTGTGCAACTACATGCTCTTCAAGAGGTGTGGGATTTATTGCCTCAGGTGTCTGCTGATGACGTTTCTGCTAATGATGCCCCACCCGATGAATCCATACTAATGTCCATCTCCACTGAAGCTATGTCAGGGTTATCTGCTAAACGATCTATGAGGTTTATGGGTCTTATGCAGGCAGTGGACATATTGATTTTGGTTGATTCAGGAAGCACTAACTCCTTTCTCAGCCAGTCTACAATTTTTAAACTGGGCCTGGAATCGGTGTCCGCAAGTCCTCTGCGTGTTCAGGTTGCAAATGGGGGTTTGTTATCCTGCACAAGAATGGTTCCCCAGGCGGTATGGAATATTCAGGGATACAATTTTGTTCAGGATTTGTATGTGCTGGACTTACCTTCCTTTGATCTCATATTGGGTATGGATTGGCTTGAACGTTTCAGCCCTATGCAGGTTCATTGGCAGCAGAAGTGGTTGTGTATACCGTATCAAGGCATGCAAGTGATATTACATGGGTGTTCTGCTGTTGTGCCAACAGATATTCTGCTGCACATTACTCCTGTCAGTGCATCTCCTATTTCTGCAGATGAGGTTGCTTTAGATCCAGCCATATCTTCTTTGTTGTCCCAGTTTGCTCCTGTTTTTGCCAAACCTACTTCTCTTCCACCTGTTAGGGCTTGTGACCATACCATACCTCTCATTCCTGGAGCCACTTCAGTGAATATAAGACCCTACAGATATCCCCCTGCTTTAAAAGATGAAATAGAAAAACAAGTTGCAGAGATGTTGCAGGCTGGCATTATTAGACCCAGTTCATCTGAATTTTGCTCTCCTGTTTTGTTGGTGAGAAAGAAGGACAGTACTTTCAGGTTTTGTGTGGATTATAGGTACCTCAATGCACTTACTATCAAATGGAAATTTCCTATACCAGTCTTTGATCAGCTTATGGATGAGCTAGCAGGAGCTTCATGGTTTTCCACCTTGGATTTATTGTCAGGATATCATCAAGTTAGACTTAAGCCTGGGGAAGAATTCAAAACAGCGTTTCAAACTCACCATGGGCAGTTTGAATTCCTAGTCATGGCCTTTGGGTTGTATGGAGCCCCAAGTACCTTTCAAAGTGCTATGAACACAACATTATCTCCGTTGCTTCGAAAGTGTGTCATCGTCTTTTTCGATGACATTTTAATATATAGTGCCACCTTTGAAGATCATTTAACACATCTGCAACAGATGCTGTCTCTCTTGCAGCAGGAGAGTTGGTTTGTTAAAATGTCCAAGTGCAAGTTTGCTCAGAGAGAAATCTCATACTTGGGACATGTGATCAGTGCTAGTGGGGTAGCCACTGATCAGACCAAAGTAGCAGTCGTTATGAACTGGCCGACACCCCTTAATGTTAAAGAATTGAGAAGTTTCTTAGGGCTTGCGGGATACTATCGCAAGTTTGTGCGGCACTTTGCTATTATCGCAAAACCACTACATCTACTTCTGAAAAAGGGGGTTATGTTCATATGGACTCCTGATCATGATGTGGCGTTCAGCTCCTTGAAAGCTGCCTTGAGTTCTGCACCTGTCTTAGCACTCCCTGATTTCAACAAAACATTCTGTCTGGAGACGGATGCCTGCAAGAATGGAGTGGGAGCAGTTTTGCTTCAAGAAGGGCACCCTTTGGCTTTCATCAGCAAACCTTTAGGGGTTAAAACCCAGGGACTATCTACTTATGAAAAGGAATATTTGGCTATCTTAGTGGCTGTGGAACAATGGAGACACTATTTGTTACATGCTGAATTTGTCATATTCACAGATCAAAAGAGTCTCATTCACTTAAATGAGCAACGGTTGAATACGCCCTAGCAACAAAAAGTGTTCACTAAACTGCTTGGTATGCAATATAAGATTGTATACAAACAAGGTTCGGAAAACCGTGTGGCTGATGCCTTGTCTCGAAGAGCCCATGCTGCTGTGACATGTTTAGCTGTGTCAGTCTGCTCTCCTCAGTGGTGTCAATCTATTATCGATGGATATTTGCGTGATGAAGATACAAAGCAGCTGCTATCAAAGTTAGTGTTGGATGGTTCTTCAGTGCCTAAGTTTTCCTTGCACGAAGGCCTTCTTAAGTATGACAATCGCATTTGGGTGGGTAACAATACACCTGTACAGCAGCCTATTTTGGAGGCTATTCATAGTTCGGCAGTGGGAGGTCATTCAGGGTTTCCTGTGACATACCATAAACTGAAACAGTTATTTGCTTGGCCTGGTATGAGGAAGTGTGCAAAGAACTTTGTAGCATCTTGTACTGTATGCCAGCAGTCCAAGACTGAAAGGACCAAGTATCCAGGGCTCCTACAACCCCTCCCTGTTCCAGCTGGTGCCTGGCAAACTGTCTCCATGGACTTCGTTGAAGGGTTACCTATGTCTGGCTCCAAGAACTGTGTTATGGTTGTAGTTGACAAGTTTTCAAAGTTCAGTCACTTCATCGCTTTGAAACATCCATTCACTGATTTGGTCGTTGCTAAGGAATTCATGCAACATGTGTATAAACTCCATGGTATGCCAGTGGCCATTATATCTGATCGCGATAGGGTTTTTACCAGTCAGTTATGGCAGTCTTTGTTTCACTTGGCTGGTGTGAAATTGCAGATGAGTTCATCGTACCACCCTCAGACCGACGGTCAAACAGAGCGTGTAAATCAGTGCATGGAAACATTTCTCCGGTGCTTTGTTAATGCTTGCCCTACTAAATGGATTGATTGGTTGTATCTTGCTGAGTTTTGGTATAACTCTAGTAAACATGAATCGTTGGGTTTCTCCCCCTTCGAAGTGCTTTATGGATATACTCCCAAGCCATTCGGTCTGGAGGTGTTTTCAGACTTAACAGCCCCCGTTCTTGATGAATGGCTCCAGGATAAAGTGGTTATGACAGATCTGGTGCGGCAACACCTTGCTCGAGCCCAACTGAGGATGAAATCACAGGCTGACAAACATCGGGTGGAAAGATCCTTTGCAGTCGGTGACTATGTGTATTTACGGTTGCAGCCTTACATTCAGTCTTCCCTGGCACCCAGATCCAATCAGAAGCTTGCCTTTCGTTATTTTGGTCCATTCAAAATTCTCTCCACAGTTGGTGCGGTTGCTTATAAACTTGAGTTGCCGGCTTCATCTCGCATTCATCCTATCTTCCATGTATCACAACTTAAAAAAGCAGTGGCATCTTCGGTTCCTGTTGCTCAGCTGCCTCAGTCTCTGACGGGTTTTCAGGTACCTGAAAGGATTCTGCAGCGTCGCCTGAACGCTGATGGACTGTCTCAAATCCTCATTCAGTGGTCTGGCATGCCCGCGTCTTTGGCTACATGGGAAGATGCGCTGCTGCTTCATCAACGTTTCCCTCACGCACCTGCTTGGGGGCAAGCAGGTTCTCATCGCCGGGGGATTGTCACAGGCAAGGTGGAGGAAGCTGATATGCAGCTGTCTGAGGATGGGAAGGATACGTCTCGTGTGCAAGACATGACGGAGAAGATGGCTGCGTCGGTGTCCCTGGAGGAGCAGAAGACTATCAAGCGCATGCGGAGGCCCAACGTGCGTGTGTGCGGCCCAGAGTGGCAGGTGTAACGCTCCTGCGTGAGCGCTGTGCGGCCCATGGGGCGGTGTGTGAGTTCCTGCGTGAACTCTGGTGCGTGCGTGGACACGGGAAATAAATATCCCAGCCGAACAGGAGTCTGTAAGCAAGTTTAGAACCTTCAGAAATACAAATCCTCCTCTGTCCCTGCCCTATCTCCTTCTTCCTTATTGCCCCTTCTCCACGTATCTACTCTCTGTTACATAACGAGAGAGCGATTTCGTGCCCAGCTCTGCCTCGTGCCCATTACTCAGCCCCGCGCGACTGCGCCTAACCTAAACCAGCCGCCAGCCGTGGAGGATAGGAGGAGATCCAGCCGCCAGCCGTGGAGGACAGGAAGAGACCCAGGTACCCACCGCGGCATTGTACCACCATCCAGGCGCCCACGGCCCCACGCCCGGACGGCCTGACGCCCGCAGCACGCAGCGGCGCAGGCGCGCAGCGCTGCTCGCCTAGTCGCTGGAGGCCAGAGCCGCCGCCCGCTGAGCCGGACCGCCGGACGAGCGGAGCCCGCAGGTCGCAGCGACGCTCACCCCGCCGGCGCCCGGATCCGGAGCACCGCCGTTGTCCAGCCGAGCAACCGTGAGCCGAGCAGAGCAAGGGTTTGTGATTTGAAGTTTTGATTTGATTTGATTATTTATTTGATACTAATCTCATGTTTAATTATAGAAATAAGATGGACATTATGTTTAATTATTGCTTGATGTTTTCAAGGTGGATGGACAGTGGTGGATCTAGGGGTTTAATTTTTTTGTTTGATTTATTTTTTTTTTGTTATAGTCTTAGTAGCCCCCTCTTGCATCAATCCTGGATCCGCCATGGTCTTGGTTTTTCCTGGACCCGACTTCCGCAAAGGCCAGGTCCATGCTGTTGGCGCAGCCGCTCACTCGCTCAGGACGTCTTGGCTGGCGGTGTCGGCGGAGCTCAGCTCCCAGAAGATGACGTAGTGCCCTGGGTCGCTTGATAGGGAGATTGAACTTGTTGGAGCACCGGCGTCGAGTTGCGGAAGCCCGCTATCTTCTTCACAACATCTCTCCCGGCATGTATCGGTATAGACCTATTGGCCCAATGGACCCATAAGCAGAGCAACAGCTCTCCAGTTGCTCCCCCACAGAGGGGTGAAATCTAGATAAGCAAATGACCAAATGTTAGGAAGAACAACGTACGTCACCTCCTGTCGCTGTCTCGAGCAGCTTGGACATCGTTTTGTATTGTAGTCTTTATCATTTATAAAGTAAATTTTAAAATAAGAAATATGATGAGAGATAGAACGAGTTTTCATCTTTTATTTTAAACTTCACTCGGTGATCAATATAGTTTAATGTACTGAGCGAAGTTTAAAGTAGTGAAGGATCTTCCCACTCTTCCTCCAAGGTGCGGAATGCGTGGACGAGGCTGTGTGCGCGAACGGCGAGAAATAAAAAGACAAACCGAACTTGGTCCCGAGTAGATTAGCCCGGCACATAGCAGATGGCGGTACAGGGGGACTGGTGGAAGTCGGGGCCGAAGATGACTTCGTCAGGACTGCAGCACTGGGACATGATCTCCTTCGTTGCTTTATAACGCACAGATTAGATTAGATTAGGCTACGTGTCGTGAACTTTGCCATGAAATGGGTGGAGGAAACAAGCACATGTGGATACCTAACAGAGCCAAAACAACCAAAGAAGGCAATCCCTACGAATTACATGTCGGCGGACGACAGAAAAGCACACAGCGTCAATGTCTGGCCACGCCACGCCACATCGCCCCTGCGTGGTCCTGGTCCCTGCTTAGGGCTGATTTGGTGATTAGGGATCCCTAGGGGATCCATGGGGAGGAATTCCCTTGCAATTCAATTTTGAATAGCAAGAGGATTTCTTCCCCTCGGGATCCCCGGTCACCAAATCAATGGATACAGGGTGCAAAAACCCTACCCTTCCTCGGAATACCCGTTGTGATTGCTGATTGGACCAATGTTCCTTCATGGAGACCTAAACGGGGAGAGTTGCACACAGTCCAGAACAACATTTTTTTACAGCCCAACCAAACAAACAGACCCTTCAGCAGAGAGTGAACGGACCAATGTGCCTTTATGGAGATACAGATACTCACGTTGGTAGAGTTTTTGTGTCATGTTTCATGCCAAGTTCGCGAGACGCCGACAACCACACGTGCTTTTATTTCCTGTTTTGCGAACCCAAATGCATTCGTCGTACTCGCTAGGTGTCAGATCCAACCTGTCGACACAACAATGTTGTTTGCAAGCCAAAATCCCTGAGAAGGTGGCAGCGTTTCCACCAGGTAGGTAGTAGGGACCATGTGGGCTAGTCTAGGAGCCCAACAAGATGAGGGGATTGGAGATACTAAAATATCTATAATTCTATCCGGTTTTGTGGTTCCTAAACTAGCCTTGTATGATGCCCATGTATAATGTGTACAAGTGAACGTTCGACCTGGTACGGGCCCGACGAAGTATGGTCCGGGTTGAGCCACTTAGACACGATTAGAAAATTGGATCGAGCCTTTTAAAAGCCCACGGGCTCGTTTCCATGCATGAGCCTGGCCCGCGTTGGGCTTAAAAGGTCGGCCTAGTCCGGTAAGCACGTTTTAGTAAAAAAACGGATCAAACGAACCAAGCGCTAAATAAGTTAGACCGCCAGCCTACCGTGAACAACTCTTTATTCACATCCGACCCCGTTTATTCGTATCGGGCTAGCCTAGATCCGCTTATTCATAACGAGTATTCCGAGACCATATAAAACGGACCGTGCTAGACCGAGCTTGTACTAGACCACAAAAGGCGAGTTTCAGTCCGCACCTCGTGCTTCGTGTATATCTATACCTATACAATGCAAGTACAAGTACAGTACCTAGAATTCTAGAAAGACCCTCCACGTCACCGAATACTAGAATAGACACGAGCATATTTTCTCCGCCATTTCCAAACCTTTTTTAGACAAAAGCGAGACCTCGCCACACGTCGACAGAAAACAAACAATAAAAACCCCCCACTAGTGCGCCCCCAGATCAACTTTCCAACACGGCAAGGTTAGGTGTGTCCGTGTGTGCCTAGATCGGTCCGCCATTCCGTTCCGTCGAACAGGTTAAACTAGTTGCTGCGTGCCTGCGTTCGGTCCCCGTGCTGGCCACGCGTTCGTCACTTGTTTTTCTGCATTCCCCTCTCTCATGTTGGCTCGTGCGTGTTGTTTCTGGTGCTAAATTCTAGCATTATTTTTGTGTGTGTGTGTGTGCGCTTGTCGTTGTCGGCCAGTGTACTTTGGCCTATCGCTATCGGTCTGGGATCCAGACCAGGAGGGGTATATCCCTAAGCATATTCGCTGGACACTGGGTAACCAGCCAAAAGGAGACAGCGTCGTTTCCGGTGGTGCCAACGAGGGCACGCGTACCCAATGCAGTCCGCTCTACCTATAGTTTTATACAGTCCAAGTATATATATATATATATTTTGTACCTATAAACGTCATTGTGCAACCTACATCTTCTCATCTTTTTCTTCCGAGAAGCTGGCCTGAAGCTGTGAAACGTACACCATTTGCGTTGGTTACCACCTGTCTGATTCGCTGCAGCAGAAACGGAATGGGAGAGAATGACGGATGGCCATTTTTTTTATAATATCTAGACGCCCGACAGCGACACGAAGATCCGTCTCGGCCCGGCCCGGCCCACAAACGTCCTTGGATATTCCCCAATTTTTTTGCAAATTGGCCCTTTTCGGGTTTTTTTCCCACAATTACGCCCCTGGCAATTTCATTTCAAAAAATGGACTCTATGCTCGGCGCCGTCATCATTGGCGTCGAGCTTCTGTGTGCCGGCGCCAATAATATTGGCGCTTATACGTCAGACGGCGGTGTGACCTGGATCTACGTGGCACGTACCTCGGCGCCATAGATCTTGGCGCCGAGGTAGGCGTCCGGTCAACGACGCCTACCTCGGCGCCAAGATCTATGGCGCCGAGGTACGTGCCTATAAATAGTACCCTACGTCTGGCTTGTTGCTGTGCTCATTCCAATTCTTCTAAACTAGAGATATCGTCTGATTTATAGGATGTCTAGGCGTGGTAAATATGCTAAACCAAGGTAAGTTTTGGATCCGCCTCTTATTTTGTGAGTCTATTATATTTCTGATTGTTATAGAGTTTATGGAAATTTAGGAAGGGTCCTTTGACCGGAACTGCCTTCGACCCGCTGCCTTTGCCAAGTGGTGTTCCAGTGCCTATGTGTTTTTGTGGTGATCCTTGTAAGGTCGATAAGTCTGAAGATCATGACACCTATCGACAGAGGTATTGGATGTGTGCTAACTTTGCATTTGAGCCAACTATTGTTCAACGTCGGATGAATTTAATGGTGAGAATAGTCTTGTAATATGTTTACAATTTGTGAATGTTTTTGTAAATGTTTTTTTCGTACTAATAATTGCATATTTTGTAGACTCCTCCACCGCTATGTGATTTTGAGCAGTGGATTGACACAGAAATATCAGAGAAAGACAAGAAGTGGTTGGAGAATCTTCAAAAGTGGGATGCAGAGGACAAAGAGAGGATGGAAAAAAGACGAGAGGAGCTTGCTGCCGAGCAACAACGTGAAGACGAAGAGAAAATGAGGCGTGTTGCTGAATGCAGGGAAGATAAGGAGAAGAAGCTTGAGCGTGCACGTCGTGCAAAAGAAGCAATGGAGGAGAACCCTGATGCATTTCGCAAAGGCAAATGGCCCCGTTGTACTCAGTAGTATTGGTGTTTTATTTGAAGTTATGTAATAATGAACTTATTATTCGGTATTATGTATTGTCGAATAATGATATTTCGTAATGAATTACCTTCAAATTGATGAAAAATTACATAAATACATAATTGATGAAAACTAGATTTAAAGCAATTCTTGAAGGCGACTTGAAGCAATTGAAATAGATAATCAACACACTGAAAGCAATTGATACATAAGAGTTTTCTAGTAGTGCTCCCACATTCCAAATTGAGTTGACCCTTCCCCATAGTATCCTCCCATTGTTGGTGTCTGCTGTGGGTGCGGTGGAGACGACGGAGGACCAACATTCTTGTTGTGACAAGGGCAGCAACAATATGGATCTGGGCATACTTGCACCTGTGAAGCACCACCATTGTTTTTGTCTCTTTCTTCCTCATCATTTCTGTTGCTTACTTCTCTCTCTAGATCAAATATCTTATTCTGTAGGTAGGATATGTATTCCGCATGAGGAAAAATCGGACGAGGATCTACCCAACGAGTGAACCCACAATTCTCCTTGACCAATGAATGCTGCATAAATGTTTATAGTTAGTTTCACTGAACAACAAAAGTATTTAGAACAAAGGACTAGAAATTAATTTGTACATATGCATAAGGACATCTGAAGAAACGCTGGCCTCCATCAATTCCACCCTCAACGAACATCTGCACCAAGCAATCCTCGCCATGCATGCACTTCGGCCAATCTTCTCTCCTATTATCGTAGGACCTAAGTCTAACCTCTTTGTTGAAATCTTTTTTACTTTGAACTGGAAAGTTAAAAACTGCCTCTTCAAAAAAATCTGGACCAAGAGGGCCCTCAAAACACATTGGAGTTAACTTCCCTCCATCCTTTCGTCTCTCATTTACCGCACCCTTGCCCCTAGAAGACCCTGAAGCCATTGTATTGCACAATGAAGCAAATGTACAAAGGATCGTGTATATATAGGCTAAAGGATAGATAGTGTAATAGATTATAAACATCAGATATGTACAAAAACTCTGAAAAGGCTATGTTCTTGTTCTGACTGTGAAAGGATCACGATGCCCAAGAGGGGGGGGGGGTGAATTGGGCTTTTCTAAAAATCAACACTAATTAAAACCTAAGCAAGAGCTAAACAAGAGCCCAACTTCACCCCAACAACTAGCACTAAGAATATACTACTAGAAATGTAACAAAGCTAAGATAATACTTCAAATACTTGCTAAACAAATACACAATGTAAAGTGCTTGAATTAAGTGCGGAATGTAAAGCAAAGTTTAGAAGACTCCTCCAATTTTTCCCGAGGTATCGAAGAGTCGGCACTCTCCACTAGTCCTCGTTGGAGCACCCGCGCAAGGGTATCGCTCCCCCTTGGTCCTCGCAAGAACCAAGTGCTCACTATGAGATGATCCTTTGCCACTCCGGCGCGGTGGATCCCTCGAGACCGCTTACAAACTTGAGTCGGGTCACCAACAAGATCTTCACGGTGATCACCGAGCTCCCAACGCCACCAAGCCGTCTAGGTGATGCCGATCACCAAGAGTAACAAGCCATAGACTTTCGCTTGACCAAGAGAAGCCTAATGCAAGTGGTGTGTGCTCTAGGTGGCTCTCACTAGCGCTAATGAGGAACAAGCGCGGATTATGATTCTCTAATCTCCTCACTAGGCTTTTGGTGCTTGCAATACTCTACCAAGGTGCTGGAATAAATGTGGAGTGCAAGACATTGAATATGGTGGGTGGAGGGGGTATAAATAGCCCTCACCCACCAACTAGCCGTTGCAGGCAATGTGCTGCGCGATGGCGCACCGGACAGTTCGGTGCGCCACCGGTGCGCCAACGGTGCGCCACCGGTGCGCCAACGGTCACTTCCAACGGCTAGTTCTGACAGCTAGCCGTTGGACTCATGGCGCACCGGACAGTCCGGTGTGGTGTCCGGTGTGCCACTAAAATTCAACTTCAAACTCTGCGCTCTCGGGTTTCTGGGAAGGTAAAAACACTGCCGTGGACCAGCCTGGCCCCACCTGGCAGAGGGTGCACCGGACAGTCCGGTGCACACCGGACAGTCCGGTGCCCCAAAGCCAGAAACTCTAAGTCTTGTTTTTCAGCTGATTTTCAAATCGGTTTTCGCTCTAACTTGTGTGTGAGTTCTAGAGTGACACCTAGCACTGTATATGAGTGTGATTGTGCACCAACACTACACTAGAACTCTCTTGGTCAAACTACTCATCGACAACCCCTCTTTATAGTACGGCTAAAAGAGAATAAAAGACCTAACTAAATCGCGAGTGTCCACATCTCCTTGACACTCGGACTATTTAGACCTTCACCTTTTGTTCCGTCGTTTTAGCCGTCGCTTCGAGTTCTTATCTCCGGGATTGTTTTCACCGTTGTAGTACTTCTACCTGTCATGCGACCTAACTTACCATTTGTCTCTGCAAAACACACGTTAGTCACATATAATATTACGTTGTCATTAATCACTAAAACCAACCAGGGGCCTAGATGCTTTCAATCTCCCCCTTTTTGGTGATTGATGACAACCCTACAAGTTTTGAGAGAGTAGTTTGTGTTGAAGTTTCTGTCAATAGAAAGAATGGTTAGTTATACTCAGTAATCTTTGACAGAAAGAATGTGTACCATAATAATAAGAGTGAGCGCATACACATCATAAGATTCTTGTTCATATAAAAGAGAAAGTAAATTAATGAAACAAGAGCTGGAAGACTGGTGATATGATATAAGGTGAAAACATAGTACACACAGTCAAACATACGCAACGAGAGTATATGACGAGTTTGTGAGCCAAAAACATAAAGCTAGTACAGAGAGTAGCAAGCACAAATATTACATCAAAAGGACACTGACTCTCTACTAACTCTCTAACTCCCCCTAGCTCTCACAACTCATATCTCTCCCCCTTTGGCATCAAACACCAAAAGGGACCTGAACCTAAACATCTGAAGCAGGAGGAGGCGGCGGGGGCGCAACCGGTCGAGGTCGAGGTAGCAGAGCGAACGCCGACGGAGGGTCAGAGTCAGTCTCGGATCCAGGATCTGCGGTAGAAGCTGGAGCTGGTACTGACTCGGACGCAGGCAGCGCTGCAGGAGCTACCGGAACAGAAGCGGTCACAGATACTGCCACAGCGGTAGTGGTAACAGCAGATGCTGGTGGCACTGGCGGCTGCGGGCAGACAGAGCTGAGAACCGGAGAAGTGAACGCCAAGGTGACCAGCCGGAGCGGAGAGGTACCAGCAGGGGGTGCAGACAAGATCGAAGGCACCACAGGAGCGTGAAGCGAAGAAGGCGGAGCAGACTGAACCGGAGGTGCTGAGATACCAGAATGCTGAAGCATGAGGGCCATGAATGCCCTATTCTCTGCCCTATCATGAATAAGCTGCTGCTGAAGTGCATCCTGCCTGTCCTGCATGCTCTAAAACATCGAGAGCATCGTCTCGGATAACCGGGCCTGCTCGGCTGCCAGGTTGGCCAGAATCGCCGCAAGAGCAGGGTCCATAGCCGGAGGAGGAGCAGGGGCAGCACGAGAACTCCCAGCCTCATGATCATGGGAGCGTGGAGGCATAGGAGGCGGAGGCGGAGGAGGAATCCCAAAATCATCATCATCATCATCATCATCATCATCAGCTGCTGGACCCTGGGTGTCAAACTGTCGAAGTGCTGCATCCTCGGCCTGAGTGTCAAACACAGGAGCATAAGCTGGCACTGGAATCTCAGGAGCAGGACGGTAAGATCCAAACACAAGGCGTGAGGCCTCGAGGGTGCTCTGAAATCGAGGTGGCTGAATCAGCTGCGCAAAGATATGGCATAAGTAGTGAGCATAAGGTAGCTGCCGTCGAGCACGAATCCCATCCAGAACAGTGTCCTCGATCTCACAGATCAGGAAGTCCACAACATCAAACTGTGAGTGGGATACCAGGGCACCAAGGAGCCAAAGCTGAATATGAGTGGTAGCCTCCCTGTATCCCATCCTTGGCAGGAGTGTCCGTCTGATAAGCTCATATAAGTACTTCGCTGCTGTAGTGAAGTCTGCTGGAGAACGTCGCGACCCATCTGTGAAAGGCGGGCGGAACAGAGCCACGACGTGAGCTGTCCCTGGAGCAACACCGCCGTGAGGGCGACAGGGAGGATCAGAAGTACCGTAGCAGAGGCTGTGAAGGCGAGTAGTCGACTCAGGGAATCCAAAAAGCTGTCGGATCTGACTAGCAGTGATCGTGACATCCTCGCGCTCAAAGCGAAACCTCACCCACTGATGATCCGGGTCAATCCAAACAGAGGCATAGAAGACACGGACCCACTCCTCAACATATCTGCCGCTGATAGTCAGAAAGGACAGAAGGTCTGGCAAATAGGTGAGATGCGCCTCAGACTCAGCACCGGCTGCTAGCAAGAAAGCTGGAAGGTCCAATAGGCGGTGCACTCGCAGCGCAATCTGAGCAGACATCTGAGCCCTGAAGAATGACTCCTGAATCCGTGTGCTGAAAAGAACTCCTGCTGCTGGGTCTCTCTGAGCTGGTAGCCAGGACTCCACGGGTACGTACCTGAACCGACGTACCCGGGCTGCAGTAGCACGCTGAAGATCAAACAAACGAGGATCCGAAACCAGAGGACAGACCTCAGTCTCATCAAGCTCCTGGAAGCGAGGTGGAGGGACAGGAGGAGCTGAAGCGGGAGCGGGGGCAGGGGAAGCAGTGGAAGCTGGCGTAGTGCTGGTAGTGGGTATGGCGGTGGAGGTGGATGGAGCAATAGGAGTGACTGGAGCAGGCAGAGTGGGTGGCGGAGTGGAAGCGAAGGTGTGAGTGGAGGAGCGAGACCGGGAGGCGAGACGACGAGCACGGAAAGCAATCTGATCTGATGGAACATCCGGCTGATCTCCAAGTGCTGTCTGTGCAGCGGCTGCTGCAGCAGCTGCTGCTGCACGAGCCTCTCTGTCCAAACGCCGCTTCTTGCGGCCTTCCTGCTGCTCCAAAAAGACAGTCTTGCCCTTCACCTGCCTGAATGGGCGACGAGGGTCCTCATCGTCGCCACCCCCTGATGCCGACGCATTCTTCGTGCGCGGCATCCTGAACTAAAGTCTGCAAATGAGATAGAGAGACTAAGCACAGAGCAAAAGTGACCGATAGATTTAGCAATGAGTGAGATGTCTACCTGGAAAGCTCACACAAGAGGTGACGATCCAGGCAGGACGGGAGACGGCACACGGTCACACAAGGTCACTGAAATGACAGAAGAGGTGAGCACGTATTAGTCACATAGTCATAAGCATATGAAATGTGAATAAATACATACACAGAGAGATATGGCACGAGACAGGACGATCAATAAGTCAAACGACGTGAAAACGGTGTTTGACAGACAAATAGAGACATAGGATGATTGGAATTTGAATTGAGGCACGAAATGATGTGGGATTGAGCCAATACTTCACGAATAGGTTTATATAGGTCAATATGAGTGAAGTGTGTGCTTGGTTTGAATTTAGGCGAAGAAATAGGGTTTTGGGCATACGGCTCGGAAACGATCGCGCAAAACGGGAATTTTGGTGAAATTTAAGCCTGGGATCTCGGATTGGCGTGAAATTTGGCAAGTAGGTTACTGGAAGTGTGGTGAAAGTGCCTGAAAAATTTGGGTTCAATTGGAGCAAGTTTGGCTAGTTTGGGCATTTCACCGAGCACATGGTGTGCGAGGAGTTAGGGTTTTAGGAATATGGCCATTTGAGGTGGGAATGCCCTCCCGAAGGAGCTAAAAGCAAGCAGGGATACACAATAGAGATACTTGAACTCATTTCACCAACTGGATTCATCGGATTTCACAGAAATTAGAAGATTTGCAAAAGGTGTGGTGTACTGCCTAAGAGCCAGAGAGATGGAGAGGCAGAGGAGGGGGGACCTGCTCACCGAGGGGGAAGAAGTGCTTGGCGAGGTCGCCGGAAGATCGCCGGAGATGGAGGTCGCCGGAGAGAGCGGGTCGTCGGCGGGGAAGGAAATCACCAAGAACAGAGAGGCTGGCGGCTGGCTGGGAAAAGAAAGAGGCCTCTGGCCTGGCTCGGGCTGGAGGCCGTTTTTTAAAACGCGAGATGGGCACACCGGACAGTCTACAGTGCCTGTCCGGTGCACACCGGACAGCGCACAGTAGCTGTCCGGTGAACCACCGGACAGCGCACAGAAAAAGAGGAATTTTGCGCGCGGCTGCCGGTGCACCGGACATTGCACAGTGCAGTGTCCGGTGCACACCGGACTGTCCGGTGAGCCCAGACAGAGGGGAGTTTGGAAAATTTTGAATTTTTCTATCTAACTCCTAACCAAACCAAATCCCAACTTATAAACACACAAAAGAACACTTGTTGGGACAGGTATTGGCACCCTCATATGCTTTTCAAAATATTTTGCCATAGGCTAGATAATTTTTAGAGAAAATAGGCAAATGGTGAAATTTGCATTTTGGTTTGCACTAGGGGTTTTCATGAGTGATTTGAGTTTTGAATACTCCCCCTAAGTGCAGTACCTCATGCATATTTCAAGAACCAATAATTGCATGAAAGTAAGAATTTAAGTGCTAAAAGCTTAAAAACTAAGACTTGTCAAGTTTGACCCGAGTTAAGCTTTTTCACTCGCTTTGTTGGCGGTTATCTCAACTAGGTTAGACAAGTCCTAGATGCAATACAAGGAATTTAAATATGCAATGCAAGTGACAACACCATTTGACATTTCACATAAAATTTCTGAGATCAAGGATATTTAGTTCATTCCTCAACATGCAAAAGCGGGTCTTATCAAGTGGCTTAGTGAAAATATCCGCTAATTGATCTTCCGACCTCACTCCTTCTAAAATGATATCTCCTTTAGCAACATGATCTCTAAGGAAGTGATGACGGATATCAATGTGCTTGGTGCGAGAGTGTTGTACAGGATTATTAGCAATTTTAACATCACTCTCATTATCACACAACAAAGGTACTTTTTCTAGAACTACGCCATAGTCTAGAAGAGTTTGCTTCATATATAAAATCTGTGTGCAACAAGCACCTGCGGCAATGTATTCCGCTTCGGCAGTTGACAAGGCAACACTATTTTGCTTTTTGGATGTCCATGAAACTAGTGATCTACCAAGCAGATGGCATCCCCCAGAAGTACTTTTCCTATCAATTTTGCAACCGGCATAATTCAAATCGGAATAGCCAATTAAATCAAAAGTAGCTCCTTTGGGATACCACAGACCAACGCTTGTGGTGTGCTTGAGATACCTAAGAATTCTCTTAACAGCGCGAAGATGAGCTTTCTTAGGATTAGATTGAAATCTAGCACACATGCAGACACTAAACATAATATCGGGCCTAGATGCGGTAAGGTATAATAAACTACCAATCATAGAACGGTAGAGAGTTTGATTAACCGGGTTACCTCCCTCATCTAAGTCGAGATGTCCATTTGTAGGCATGGGGGTCTTGATTGGTTTGCACTTCTCCATGTTGAATCTTTTCAACAAGTCTTTGGTATACTTCTCTTGTGAGAGAAAGTTACCATCTTTCATTTGCTTGACTTGAAAGCCGAGGAAGTATGTTAGCTCACCAATCATTGACATCTCGAACTCCTTCGACATCAACTCACCAAATTCCTTGCAATGACAGTCATTTGTCGAGCCAAAGATTATATCATCAACATATACTTGACAAATGAAAATATCACCGTTATGTTTCTTTGTGAAGAGAGTTGTGTCGACGGTCCCGATTTTGAAGCCCTTTTCGATGAGGAAGTCGCGAAGACGCTCATACCAAGCCCTTGGAGCTTGCTTTAGCCCATATAGCGCCTTGGACAACCTGTAAGCATGGTTAGGATATCTAGGGTCTTCAAATCCAGGCGGTTGCTCAACATATACAAGTTCATTTATGAAGCCATTTAAAAATGCACTTTTTACATCCATTTGATAAAGTTTTATATCATAGCATGATGCATATGCAAGTAGGATACGGATGGCTTCCAGTCGAGCAACCGGTGCAAAGGTCTCTCCAAAATCTAAGCCTTCAACTTGAGAGAATCCCTTTGCGACAAGTCTTGCCTTGTTTCTTACAATCACACCTTGATCATCTTGTTTGTTTCTGAACACCCACTTTGTTCCAATGATTCTTGCATCTTGTGGGGGCTTCTCCAGGGTCCAAACTTCGTTACGGGTGAAGTTGTTAAGTTCTTCATGCATGGCATTCAACCAGTCCGGATCCTGTAGCGCCTCATCTATACAAGTAGGCTCAACACAAGACACAAAAGAGTGATGTTCAATAAAATTAGCATGTCTATGTGATCGAGTAATAACCCCTTGTGAAGGACTCCCGATGATTTGGTTCTGAGGATGAGCTTGAAGTAGTGATGAGTTTCTCCTGTCAACCACTTGGGAAGAAGATCCTGGAGCATCAACATCTTCGGCTTGTACCCTTGCTTGTTCATGAGAGACAAATGTATCTTCATTTGCATGCCTCTCATCTTTTTCATCATCTTGTGGTACATTTGATGAAGAAGGCCTGTCAATGATTTGCACCTCTTCTTCATCTTCTTTTGGTTTGATAGCTCCAATAGGCATGTTCTTCATTGCTTCCCTAAGTGTCTCATCACCTACATCATCAAGATTTTCAAGTGCTCCTTGGGAGCCATTAGTCTCATCAAATTCCACATCATATGTTTCTTCTACCACGCCAGTGGCATGGTTGAATACTCGATATGCTTTGGATTTTAATGAATAACCCAAAAGAAAACCAATATCACAACGTCTTTGAAACTTCCCTAGATGATGGCGTTTTTTGTAGATGTAGCATTTGCACCCAAACACCCGGAAGAAAGAGACGTCTGGCTTTTTCCCATTTAGCAGTTCATAAGGAGTCTTCGCAAGTAGCCGGTGAGGAAATAGCCTGTTTGATGCATAGCAAGCAGTGTTGACAGCTTCGGCCCAAAACCTCTCCGGCGTGTTATACTCATCAATCATTGTTCTTGCAAGAGTGATCAAGGTCCTATTTTTCCTTTCAACAACTCCATTTTGTTGAGGTGTATACGTGGCAGATACTTCATGCTTGATCCCAATTTCATCACAGTACTCATGAATGTTGGTGTTGTCAAATTCTTTGCCATTGTCACTTCTAATCTTCTTAATCTTGCAATCAAATTCATTTTGTGCTTTCTTGGCAAACTTCTTGAATATAGATGCAACTTCAGATTTGTCATGGAGAAAGAACACCCAAGTGTATCTTGAGAAGTCATCAACAATCACTAGACAGTAGAGGTTGCCACCGGCACTGACATAATTTGTAGGTCCAAATAAATCCATATGAAGTAGTTCCAGTGGCCTTGATGTTGACATGAAAGCTTTAGTAGGATGTGTATTAGCAACTTGCTTTCCAGCTTGACATGCACTGCATGGCTTGTCTTTTTCAAACACCACATCCTTTAATCCTCTAACCATATCTTTCTTTAATACCTTCTTGAGTGTGCTCATCCCAACATGTGCAAGCCTCCTATGCCAAAGCCATCCAAGAGAAGCTTTGGTGAAGAGGCAAGTTCTTAAGTCTGCATCTTCTGAAGTGAAATCCACTAAGTAGAGGTTGTTGTATCTAAATCCCTTGAATACCATTGATTCATCATCCATTTTTGTTACAATAACCTCTGATGGAGTGAATAAGCATTGAAGTCCAAGATCACAGAGTTGTCCCACTGATAATAAATTGAAACTCAAAGGTGCAACTAAGAGAACATTTGATATTGATAAGTCATTTGAGATTGCCACCTTGCCAAGTCCTTGTACTTTTCCTTTTGAGTTGTCTCCAAATGTGATTTTATCTTGACCATCAACATTCTCATCTAATGAGGTGAACATCCGTGGGTTGCCTGTCATATGTTGTGTGCATCCACTGTCAATAACCCAATGGCTCCCACCGGTCTTGTAGTTCACCTACATTCAAAGACAATTCAAGCTTGAGTTTTGAGAGCCCTATATTGCATAGGACCAGTGACTCTCTCAATTAAGGACTTTGCCACCCAGATTTGTCTAGGTCTACTCTTATTTGGTGGACCTAGGAATGTAACTTTAATCTTTCCATTTGCAACCTTTCTTAGAACATAGTGAGCATTGAAAGCAAATGGTCTTGAGTGCTTAGGCAAGGGAGTTGGTGGTTTAGCTTTGCAGTTGTGGGCAAAATGACCTTCATTTCCACACTCAAAGCATTTGATAGGCTTGTGAGTCTGCTTTGGCTTGTATTGAGTGATAGCTTTCTTTTGCACAAAAGCATTGTATCCAATACCACTCTTGTTATTTTTTATAACAGTGTTCATAAGCAGCTCATTTTGGAGGTATTGACCCTTGTTGAACTTTTGCACACTTGTTGCAAGATGTTCATTTTCACTTTTTAGTTTCTTGACCTCATTCTTAAGCCTTTGATTATCCACTGCCAACTCATTGTTGAAATCATTGTTCTCAATAGCAACTTTTCCTCTAGTAGTTGCATCAGTCAAATAATTCTTCAATTTTTGGTTGTCTAAAGTCAGGACTTCAACTTTTTCAGTCAATTCATCATGTAGACTAGTTTGCTCTTCTTGAATCAAATCATCACATGAGGTTGCTACATCAAGCTTAACAACAGGGTTAATAGCCTCATGTGTTTTGCAAGATAAAAGTTCATTTTCAACAAGAAGATTGTCATGATCAAATTTAATTTGAGTATAGTCTTCCTTGATCTTAACTAGTCTATTTTGCAACTCCCTATTAGCTTCATTTAATTTGTCATATTTCTCCTTAGCATCTTTTAGGGAGTTTGTGAGCTCATTTACAGTTGATGACATAGTTTTATTTTCTTCTTTTATTTCATCACTAGCCTTTATAACTATGTCATACTTGGCATTTAAAGATTCATTTTCATTTTTCAACCTATCACATTTAGCTTTTGACTTTCTAATGATTTGAGTATATTCTTTAAGTAAGTCAGCTAACTCATCATATGAAGGTGAAGCAAATTCTTCATCACTATCACTATCACTAGCATCATCAATATCATTTTGTACCTTTCGTTCACCCCTAGCCATAAGGCACAGGTGAGAAGTGGATGATGGCGATGGTGGTGGTGAAGAGAAGTCCCCGGCGATGGCCGCAACTTTTTCATCATCCTCTTCTTCACTTGAAGAAGATCCACTTGATGATTCGACGTCGGTGAGCCAGTCGCCAACAATATAGGCCTTTCCATTCTTCTTCTTGTGGAATCTCTTTTGCTTCCCATCCTTCCTCTTGAAGAATTTCTTTTCCTTCTTTTCATCATCACTGTCATCTTCCTTCTTGCCCTTGAACTTGTTCTTCTTGGGCTTGTTGCATTGATGAGCAAGATGACCAAGCTCACCACAGTTGTAGCAGTCCATCTCAGAAATGGGCTTTCTTTTGTTGGAAAAGAACTTCTTCTTTCTTGAATCAAATTTGATGCCTTCTCTATTTAGCTTCTTCAACATCTTGGTGGTCTTCCTTACCATCAAGGCAATGTTTGCATCAAGGTCATCATCACTTGAGGATTCTTCCTCAACTTGTATTTTCGCTTTTCCCTTTCTTTCATGATTTGCTTTGAGAGCCAAATCCTTTCTTTTGGAAGATGATTCTTCTTTGTTGATGTGCATGTACATCTCATGAGCATTGATCTTTCCCAAAATTTGTGTAGGTGTGGTAACTGAAAGATCCATTTGATGTAGCACAGTGACAATGTGTCCATATTTGTCTATTGGGAGGACACTGAGAATCTTCCTCACAACATCCGGTTGTGAGATTTGAGTAAGCCCCAATCCATTGACTTCCTCTACAAGAATATTAAGTCGTGAGTACATAGCATTTGCATTTTCATTAGTAAGCATTTCAAAAGAGTTTAACTTTCGCATAGCTATGTGATATCTTTCCTCACGTTCACTTCTAGTTCCTTCGTGTAGAGCACAAATGTCCATCCACAAATCATGAGCATTTTTATGATTCCGAACTCTATTGAACACATCTTTGCAAAGGCCTCTAAAAAGGGTGTTTTTGGCCTTCGCATTCCATTTCTCATAATTGAACTCATCACCTACAAGATTTGTGGGATCTCTAGGTTGGGGAAACCCTCGTGTGGCGGCTTTATAGACACCAATGTCTATAGCCTCTAAGTATGCTTCCATACGAATTTTCCAATAAGGAAAATCGTCACCATCAAAAACGGGAGGAGGTACATCCCCACCGGACATCGTAACTCTAGCGGTTAAGCTAATCTATGAGCAACTAGGCTCTGATACCAATTGAAAGGATCACGATGCCCAAGAGGGGGGGTGAATTGGGCTTTTCTAAAAATCAACACTAATTAAAACCTAAGCAAGAGCTAAACAAGAGCCCAACTTCACCCCAACAACTAGCACTAAGAATATACTACTAGAAATGTAACAAAGCTAAGATAATACTTCAAATACTTGCTAAAAAATACACAATGTAAAGTGCTTGAATTAAGTGCGGAATGTAAAGCAAAGTTTAGAAGACTCCTCCAATTTTTCCCGAGGTATCGAAGAGTCGGCACTCTCCACTAGTCCTCGTTGGAGCACCCGCGCAAGGGTATCGCTCCCCCTTGGTCCTCGCAAGAACCAAGTGCTCACTATGAGATGATCCTTTGCCACTCCGGCGCGGTGGATCCCTCGAGACCGCTTACAAACTTGAGTCGGGTCACCAACAAGATCTTCACGGTGATCACCGAGCTCCCAACGCCACCAAGCCGTCTAGGTGATGCCGATCACCAAGAGTAACAAGCCATAGACTTTCGCTTGACCAAGAGAAGCCTAATGCAAGTGGTGTGTGCTCTAGGTGGCTCTCACTAGCGCTAATGAGGAACAAGCGCGGATTATGATTCTCTAATCTCCTCACTAGGCTTTTGGTGCTTGCAATACTCTACCAAGGTGCTGGAATAAATGTGGAGTGCAAGACATTGAATATGGTGGGTGGAGGGGGTATAAATAGCCCTCACCCACCAACTAGCCGTTGCAGGCAATGTGCTGCGCGATGGCGCACCGGACAGTCCGGTGCGCCACCGGTGCGCCAACGGTGCGCCACCGGTGCGCCAACGGTCACTTCCAACGGCTAGTTCTGACAGCTAGCCGTTGGACTCATGGCGCACCGGACAGTGAACAGTTCACTGTCCGGTGCACACCGGACAGTCCGGTGTGGTGTCCGGTGTGCCACTAAAATTCAACTTCAAACTCTGCGCTCTCGGGTTTCTGGGAAGGTAAAAACACTGCCGTGGACCAGCCTGGCCCCACCTGGCAGAGGGTGCACCGGACAGTCCGGTGCACACCGGACAGTCCGGTGCCCCAAAGCCAGAAACTCTAAGTCTTGTTTTTCAGCTGATTTTCAAATCGGTTTTCGCTCTAACTTGTGTGTGAGTTCTAGAGTGACACCTAGCACTGTATATGAGTGTGATTGTGCACCAACACTACACTAGAACTCTCTTGGTCAAACTACTCATCGACAACCCCTCTTTATAGTACGGCTAAAAGAGAATAAAAGACCTAACTAAATCGCGAGTGTCCACATCTCCTTGACACTCGGACTCTTTAGACCTTCACCTTTTGTTCCGTCGTTTTAGCCGTCGCTTCGAGTTCTTATCTCCGGGATTGTTTTCACCGTTGTAGTACTTCTACCTGTCATGCGACCTAACTTACCATTTGTCTCTGCAAAACACACGTTAGTCACATATAATATTACGTTGTCATTAATCACTAAAACCAACCAGGGGCCTAGATGCTTTCAGACTGTAAGTCAAAACAATCAACAGTGTGTGTGTTTGCCCTTTCCTTTGCCTTCTCTAGAAAGGTCTTAGGCTTTGGAGCCCATCTCTCTCCCTCATTCTGCAATCCAACTGCATGGGTGTGTCTATCATTAAACCATGCCACAAGCTTGTAAAAGGTAAATGTCACTATAGCAGTGACCGGCATACCACGTATGCCCAACAATAATTTGTTGAATGACTCGGCCATGTTACTACACTGGAACTCATATCTCCATCCACCTAAGTCGTGGGCTCTCGTCCACTTCTCCAAATCCGGCATCAATCCATTCAACCAATCTCTACCTTCGGCATTTGTTGTGACTTTGAGCTTTTCTAACTTTTCTCTAAAGAACTTGTCTTCCAGCTGTCGACATGTCTCCTGCACTACCGGAATCAATAGCTTCGCCGAGTGCCGGAAGCACTCGGCGAAGCCTTAAAAACACTCGGCAAAGCCTTTGCCTAGTGTAACACTCGGCAAAGAAGGCTCGGCAAACAGTGCATCGGCAAAGACTTCTTTGCCGAGTACTTTTTCTCGGGCACTCGGCAAATATCTTTGCCGAGTGTCAGGGAGCACTCGGCAAAGAAAAGCGACCGTTACGGCGCCGGTTGACAGAGACGGCGGCTTTGCCGAGTGTCAACGGTGACACTCGGCAACGAAGATATCTTTGTCGAGTGTCCTCCTGGCAGCACTCGGCAAAGCCGCCTTCTTTGCCGAGTGCCAGTTGGGACACTCGGCAAAGAGCCCGCCAGGGAGGGTCCCCATGTCAGGCTCTTTGCCGAGTGTCCCAATTGGCACTCGGCAAAGACGACCTCTTTGCCGAGTGCCAGCGACATAACACTCGGCAAAGAACCTAAGCCGGTGCCCAGGTCTGTGCTCTTTGCCGAGTGTTATGACCCAGACACTCGGCAAAGAGCCTCTTTGCCGAGTGTTACACTTGGCAAAGTGACCAGTATGTACCTTTTTTATTTGTTTTTTGTTTTCCATCCACACAAACAGAAGATATCACATATATATCACATATATACATCACAGATATCATCACAGACATAAATAGCCAACACAAACATAAAACCGTGACCACAAACATAAATATCCATCACAAACATAAGTGTTCAACACAAGTATTAAACACAAACATAAGTCTCAAACGTCGCAAGCTCTCACATAAGTATCAAACAGAAACATAAGTATTATACATAAGTTCTGAAGTCTAAAACAATGACTCATGGAGGTGGGCGGTTTGGCCGGGGTTGCGTTGGGCTGAACCCTTCCGGAGGGTTGTTGGATGCCGCCCCAGATTGGCCCTGCACAGAGAAGAGATAGCATGTGTTATACCAGATGCATTACAAACATCTAACTACAATTTTGATACTCACAGGAGTGTGGAAGAGAGTAGGGTCAACTGGGGGGAACAATGGAGGTGGTGGAGCGATGCCCTGTGCGGCGCCAAGGCTCTACATGTACTGGAACATCTCCGCCATCCTCTGATCAGCCGCCGCCCGCTCCGCCATTATCCTCGCCTCCATCTCTTCTAGTTGGGTCTGTAATATTACAAGCCAACGTTATAGTAACTCAAAGACTAGGTATATAACTAAAGGAAGGACGAGTTACAGAAGCACTAACCTCGAGTTGTTGTATGCGATGCTGTGAGCTGTCGTGCCGAGGTCGAATGGCTGGGCTCGAGCCTGTGCTCCTTGCTCTCACCTGAGACAGAGTGGGAGTGGAGGACGAGTCGATTGCCTCGTCGGCAATCCAGTACCGCTCATGTCTCTTGCCTCCTCCGACCCTCATGAGCACATCGGGGTCGATAGGCTCGGTGCTCGGATCATAGTCTGGGCCATGGACCTCCTGCGCCATGGCGGTGTAGTCATGAAGGCGGCTGTAGACGGCGGGGTTGGTGTAGGCCTCGGGCCCGTCATCCGGGTTGTAGGTGACGTCGGACGTCGCCTTACCCTTATGGGCCATAGCATAGGCCGAGAAGGTGGAACAAGGCCTGCCACCATGTGACGCCGACTGCAACGAAAACCAACGAGATAGTTAGAAATAATATCTAACTTAGTGCTATATATCTAAATAAAAAAGGTGGCGTACCCATGCTTCGGCATATTGGCCCAGGCTCCGGCTGCCTTGGTGGTGCGAGGGGCCTTGCATCTGCAAACGCCGTTCCCGGCTAGCTGTGTGCGCCTCGTCCCACTCAGCCGAACACCACCTATCCACCATCTGCTCCCAGCACAGAGGATGTGCGGCGCACCAATGTGGAATCACCTGCAAAGTAAACACATAAAGTGCATATCAGAAGATAAAATAAAATTCATGCATGGAGTACTGGTACCAAACATGCATGACTTTACCTGCAGGTACTGCTCCCTGGTCAACGACATGGTTCGGGCTTGAGGTTTGGTCACCTTCTCCCCAAGGACGGAGCCGTGGTAGGTGATGATGGCCTGGATGCGGGCCTCATAGTGCATGTCCACGACGAGCTTCTTACAGCACGTGGTGGCCACCACATCCGCCCTAGCCTCGTATCCAGCATCGCATCTGAAGAAATCCTGCATACAAAAACGATGTATCCATACATTATTTCAAGAATTTGCAACGAATGCGACATATTTTACATTATACTAAGACTTACCCACAGCTCTTGCTTCACCCGCTCCGCCTTGTTATTGAATTCCCTGCCGTCCCGGTCTACTGCATCGGGGGCGACGGCGTAGTGGTCGAAGGTGAAGGCTGGGCCCGTCACTCCGGCGTACTCCACAAGTCCAGGGAAGTGTTCCCTGCACAGCAGTTCGAGGATGTTGTTGGGGGGCGACGATGACCCCCAGCATAATCCAAAACCGTCCAAGACCTGTCCAAGTGATAAATAAAAAGTATTAGTTTATATTATGATTTTGAACACATAATATGAACAAGAATGAAGAACATAAAGTTACATACCTCTCCCCTTCCGGCCGAATCAACGGCCGTCTGTCCCGAAGTATGGGACGCGACGGGAGACTCGCGGGGCCTCGCAGGTAGATGCTCCTCGAACTAGAGCCGCCTGAACCTGAGGCGTCCTGCTGCTGGTCGTCGTCGTCCTGCTGCTGGTCGTCGTCGTCCTGAGGCGCCGCCTGCTGCTGCGCTGCCTGCTCTGCCTCGTGCTGCTACGCTGCCTGCTCTGCATCGTCCGCCGTCCTACTCCTCCTCCCCCTCCTCCTCCTCAGGAAACCGCCCACCATATTTGTTCAACAACCTGCAATTAAGAGTAAACAAATAAGCACATATAAAAAGATGTATTTAAAAACTGGTGCGAAATAAAAAGTCATATAGCATTACATCGATTAAAAATAATCTTCATATGTGTCGGGGTTAGCCGGATCATAACTCTCATCATCACTATCAAGCATTTCAATCTCAACACCATCGGAAGACGCAACCTCATCATTGCCTTCAAGGATTACTAAGTCATTATCATTTTGCACCTCATCATCCTCCTCATCAACAACCATTTCAATATCTACGTCCATTCCGATAGCTTCAGTTAAGTCTATCTCAAATCGCCCTTCTAGCCCATCTTCTTGGAAGAACTCTCCATCATATGTGTCCGGGTCTAAGTTGTAATCTTCATCGTTAGGAACAGGTAACCTCCCGTGCGGCGATACCTTATACACAACATCCCAACCCTTAAGATGTTCTTTCATTTGACACGCATATGGGAGATAATACACTTGTGTGGCCTGTTGGGCCACGATATAGACATCGTCTCCTGCTAAGGTGGAATCTTGTCGAATTTTGACTATCCCAAGATTAGAATGTGTCTGTCTCGTCACTTGAGGGTCAAACCAATGACATTTGAATATCACTGGAGTAAGAGGTTTGGAACCATAAAAATTGAGCTCATATATTTCTTCAATTCGTCCAAAATAATCGACATTGTCAAGGCCCGGCGTAAAGACTCCAGAACATGTTGTTTTCCGATTGGGCCGACTTTGGTCGTAGTGTGTTGTGCGAAAACGGTATCCATTGACGTCATACCCAGAATATTTCTTGACCCTATAAGCAAAGTCGTTGGCTACTTGTCTCAACTCGGCACTCATAGACGAATCTCTTTGGCCCTGCAAGTATTCGCAAGTTAAAAGACGCTAAATTGAGTTCAAAGACGTATCTCTTTTACAAACTAAGCACGTACCTTACGTTTGAACCAGGAAATGAAATCGGGCAACCCATTTCTCGCACCCTTTCTAAGAAGAGCGTCATATTCCTGTGGAGTGGGGTCCCTTGATCGACGCCAGAATTCATGAAGAAATTGTTCCATGTATGGCGTCACCTCTTCAAGGTTGGTCAATACGTATAGCATGATATGTCGCCACTCTTCATGTGTCAGGGTCTTCGTGGTCGAGCCACTTGCGCTTCCGAGTTGGCCTTGAAATATGCTAAGGTTCGATTCATTGTCGCCATCATTGTAACGAGGGGGTGGATTATGCACGCTCGGCTGTTTGTCACCATAATAAGTTGTTGTGAAGTTTGAGACCTCCTCTAGAATGTATGCCTCTGCAATGGAAGCCTCGATTTTGCATTTATTTCTACATTTCTTTCGAATAGTCTTTAGACATCTCTCGATTGGATAGCACCAACGTCCCTGCACGGGGCCCCCCATTCGTGCCTCATAGGGGAGATGAAGAATCAAATGCTGCATTGGATTGAAGAAGCCGGGTGGAAATATCTTCTCAAGCTTACACAGTAACATGGGGGCCAATCTTTCCAAGTCTGCAACCACGGTCCGAGATAACTCTTTTGCACAAAGCTGACGGAAGAAATAGCTCAACTCTGAAAGCGTTAGCCAGACATGCTCAGGGACATAGCCTCGAACCATCGCAGGAAGAATCCGTTCAATCCATATGTGGAAGTCATGACTCTTCATCCCTAATACTCACATAGTAGATAAGTTCACCCCCCTACTCAGGTTAGCTGCATACCCATCAGGGAACATCAACATCTTGATCCACTGAAGTACTTCCTTCCTCTGGGCCCTGCTTAGGACGAAATCGGCCTTAGGCCTTCTCCACATCTTTTCGCCACTTGGCGGCTTCATCTCTAGTTTTGGTCTATCACATAACGCTGCCAGATCCACTCTTGCCTTCACATTATCCTTTGACTTATCAGGAATGTCCATAATTGTTGCCCACAGTGCCTCAGCAACATTCTTTTCAGTGTGCATCACGTCAATGTTGTGTGGAAGGAGCAGGTCGTCATAATAGGGGAGCCGAGTCAAGCCAGACTTATGTGTCCACATATGCTGCTCACCATATCCCACAAAACCACCTTCTGTATTGGCCACGAGCCCATCTATCTGTTGACGAATTTCGGCACAAGTCATCGTTGCAGGTGGGCGGTCTGTCACTACGACACCTTTCGTAAAGTTCTTGATGTCTAGGCGGAATGGATGGTCATCAGGAAGAAATTGTCGATGTTTATCGAAGGACGAATATTTGCCACCCTTTTTCAACCAAATGAACCTGAGAGCTTCCATGCAAACTGGGCATGGGAACTTACCGTGAACACACCAGGCACAGAATAGCCCATACGCCGGTAAGTCATGCATGGAGTACTGGTACCAAACATGCATCCTGAAGTTTGTCTTCGTAGCTCGGTCATACGTCCATACCCCTTCCTCCCAGGCACGTACCAATTCATCGATCAAAGGCTCCATGTACACGCCCATTTTGTTCCCCGGGTGTCCGGGAATTATCAACGACACAAATATATTCTGCCTTTGAAAGCACACACCAGGGGGAGATTGATTGGGATAACAAACACGGGCCAACATGTGTACGGGGCAGCGCTCATTCCATAGGGATTGAACCCATCTGTGGCCAACGCAACACGTACATTACGAGCCTCTTCGGCTTTCTCACGGTGAATGTCATCAAAGTGTTTCCATGCTTCACCATCTGATGCGTGCACCATCTTGTCAGGATTGTATCGTTTTCCATTTTTGTGCCATGTCATCTGTTTCGCGGATTCCTCTGTCATGTAAAGACGCTGGATCCTCGGTATGAACAGAAGGTGTCGTAGGATTGTCAAGGGGATGTCGAGCTGCCTCTTCTGTCCATCACCAGAGTCTACCTCCATAAACCTAGACGAATTACACTTGGGACAGTACTTTGCCTCCGCGTATTCTTTCCTAAATAGCACGCAGCCCTTCGGACAAGCATGAATCTGCTCATACGTCATCTTGAGTGCACGAAGTAGTTTCTGTGCCTCGTACATGCTCTTTGGCAGAACGTGATCATCCGGAAGCAGACTCCCAATAACCGTCAACAAGCCATCGAATGCGTCTCTACTCATGCTGTACTGCGACTTGAACGCCATTACACGCCCAATGGCATCCAGTTGAGAAACCTTTGTCTGGCCGTGAAGGGGTTTCTGTGCCGCGTCGAACATGTCATAGAACGCCTTTGCAGTCGGCTCTGGCTCGTCATCCATACATCCTCCCGTGTACTGTGCCTCCTGATAGTCGTTCAACATATCTGCTACCCCCGCATCCGCGTCATAATCCTCGACACGTTGTCTCAACACCTCCTCTCTCGTACGATGCGCTTCACCATGAAATATCCACCGAGTATAGCCCGGCGTAAATCCATTCTTCCAAATATGTTCTACCATGACCTTCTTTGGTTTTCTTTTCCGATTGTCACATTTGCCGCACGGGCATGGGACTAGCTTCGCCCCTTTAGCAGCTTCGCCATATGCCCGTTCCACGAAATCATCGGTCTTTCTAATCCATTCAGTGGTGACATCGTTCCTTCCTATACGGCCCGTGTACATCCACTCACGGTCCTCCATCCTATAACATATTTAACCAAAGCCTATCAACAAAAAAATCCGGCAGCACCTCCCCTGCACGGGGAGGTTTTCAAAGCCTGTAAATATAAGTAGCAGCACGATGGCTGACATCCACACATATACATATCCACACATATACATTAATGCTTAAATAACCACATAAACATAATTTGTGCAATTAAAAGACTTACCTAATGCAAGCAAAGTGACCATTAGAAACCTAACTCTATTTCACAATACACAATCACACACAAAAAAACTGACTCTATTTCATACACAATCAAAATGAGTTTGTACCTAGTTGCTCGGCGTGGACGGTGCACGACGGCGAACGGGCGTGACGGCGTGGAGGTCGCGACGGCGTGGAGGGCGCGACGACGGGCTTGCGAGGGCGTGGAGGGCGCGACGGCGGCGAACCGGATGGCGAGGGGCGCGACGGCGGCGAACCAAGCGGGCGCGGCGGCGGCGAACCGGATGGGCACGGCGAGGGGCGCGGGCGCGGCGGGCGGCCCCGGCACGGCGAGGGCGAGGGCAAGCGGCGCGGGCGGGCGGCGGCCCCGGCGCGGCGAGGGCGAGGGCGAGGGGCGCGGGCCGGCGATGGGCGCGGGCGGACGGCCCCGGGCGGCGGTCCCGGCGCGGCAATGGCGAGGGGCGCGACGGCGGCGAACCGGGCGGGCACGGCGGCGGCGAACCGGATGGGCACGGCGAGGGGCGCGGGCGCGGCGGGCGGCCCCGGCACGGCGAGGGCGAGGGCAAGCGGCGCGGGCGGGCGGCGGTCCCGGCGCGGCGAGGGCGAGCGCGAGGGGCGCGGGCGGGCGGCGGTCCCGTCGCGGCGAGGAGCTCGGGCGGCGAGGAGCTCGGTCGGGCGGGCGGCCCCGGCGCGGCGATGGCGTGGGCGGGCGGCCCCGGCACGGCGAGCTCGAGGGCGGGGGGCGCGGCGGCGGCGAAACGGGCGGCGAGGGCGCGGCGGCGGCGACGGTGAGTGAGAGAGTGAGAGTGAAGTGAGGAAGAAAGGTTAATTGGCGTATGTATACTGTCTTTGCCGAGTGCCCGCGATCTGGCACTCGGCAAAGATTCTTTTTAAATTTTAAAGTACGCTTTGCCGAGTGCCCTAGTTGTGACACTCGGCAAAGAGGGCTTTGCCGAGTGTCAACCGGGAGACACTCGGCAAAGATTCTGTCCTTACGCTTTGCCGAGTGTCACCCTGTTGACACTCGGCAAAGCCCTCTTTGCCGAGTGTCATCTGTTGACACTCGGCAAAGTGTATTTTCATTTTTTAAATTTTGTCTCCCAAACTTTTTGTGGTATGTTCCTACACTATGTAGACCTACATGTATCATTTATGGATAATTATAACATAGTTTCCATAGTTAGTAGATTTAGTTCGTTTATTTGAATTTCTTCGGAAAATTCAAATTTGAACTGCAGGTCACTCGAAACTTGGAAAACCGTGCATGAAAAAATGATATTCATGTTACTTAGCATAAGTTACGACCGATTGCAGAAGCGTATCGGACACTTCGAGCAACATGCTCACTAAACATGGCCGTGAACTTGGCATCCACATGTTTAAAAATTGTATAAAACACAAACAAAGTCAGAAAATCATGAAACTTGTCCACGTGTCATGATATCATATGTACAGGCTGTGATAAAAATTTTAGAATGTTTGGAGAAAGTTGTGAGACACTATGTGTAGAAAACTAGAGGACTACACATGAAATCAAAGAGTTTCAATGTGGATCTCTTAGGTTTCTACACATAGTGTCTCACAACTTTCTCCAAACATTCTAAATTTTTTATCACAGCCTGTACATATGATATCATGACACGTGGACAAGTTTCATGATTTTCTGACTTTGTTTGTGTTTTATACAATTTTTAAACATGTGGATGCCAAGTTCACGGCCATGTTTAGTGAGCATGTTGCTCGAAGTGTCCGGTACGCTTCTGCAATCGGCCGTAACTTATGCTAAGTAACATGAATATCATTTTTTCATGCACGGTTTTCCAAGTTTCGAGTGAACTGCAGTTCAAATTTGAATTTTCCGAAGAAATTCAAATAAACGAACTAAATCTACTAACTATGGAAACTATGTTATAATTGTCTACAAATGATACATGTAGGTCTACATAGTGTAGGAACATACCACAAAAAGTTTGGGAGACAAAATTTAAAAAATGAAAATACACTTTGCCGAGTGTCAACAACTGACACTCGGCAAAGAGGGCTTTGCCGAGTGTCAACTATGTGGCACTCGGCAAAGAAGCCTCTTTGCCGAGTGCCAACCGTTGGCTCTCGGCAAAGACTGACGGTCGTCAGCTCTGGGACGGCCGCTGACGGCCCTTTACCGAGAGCCCCCTTTGCCGAGTGTTTGACACTCGGCAAACCATTCTTTGCCGAGTGTCGCCCTGTGCCGAGTGTTCAGCACTCGGTAAAGAGGCTCTTTGCCGAGCGCCTAACTTTACCGAGTGCGGCACTCGGCAAAGCCTTCTTTGCCGAGTGCCCGACAAAAGGCACTCGACAAAGAAGACAACACTCGGCAAAGCCTCGGATTCCGGTAGTGCTGGAAAAGCTCAAAGTTATCCTTGACACCATCCTTACGCAGAAGATTCTCAGCAAGGTGTCGAGTACACCACCTGTGATGCAAAGGAGGGTACCCATCGATCTGCTCACGGACCGCGTTGAGTATTCCCTGGTGCCGATCTGATATTACACCAACTTCCTGTCCTGGGCCAACCACATGTATCCGGACCAGTCGCAACAACCAGCCCCAACTGTCTTTGTTCTCTTTCTCAACCACAAGAGTAGGAGTCTCTCCTGCAACATGTACAAGATGATCAGTCCCACGTCAAATGGAATGAGCAAAGTGCTCATGGTCCAAAATGAAGATGTAATGCCAATAAGACTTACTGCAATTGGTTTGGGCCAAAGGGATACACGCAGCTAAATCTGTCTGCATACCATCTCCTGGCTGACTTAATGGGATCAAATTGGGGCCAGATTGAGCATCAGGAACAGTTGGCACGTCATCGATAGCACGATCAAAGTCTTCAGGGGGACGGTCTACTACAACCGGACGCACCACAACCTCCATGAGTTGCAAATGGGTCTTCATAGCCGAAGTAATATAATTATCCCAATCCAGTTGACAATCAATTGGGATGACTCGTCTTATGACATTTGGTGGATGACCGATATTAAGCACTCCGTCAACCGCAATGTCATCAGCTTCATGGTAACCTAACTTTTGTTTAGCCGTTGTAAACACATCTCTCAAGGAGGGTCTACCATCGAATAGTACCGGCACGTGTCGCATGTCAATGAACTTGGCATTTCCATATGGATCTTGTTCCACATTGCCTCCATGATACAAGCTCAAAAAATTGTCCATCTATTTGAAACACCAATTAAACATTCAATATAAACTGTGGATGGTTATTACCTAACCACAAACCACTAATTACTACCTAAATAAGTATAAATATAACCACCACCCACTAATATACTAACCACCTTATAAAATACTCATATATAATAATTGCAAATTTTGACAGCACCTCCCCTGCACGGGGAGGATAAAAAACATGCACATTTGACTCACATTCATAATATTCAATCAAATTAGCATTTATCACAATAACTAACATTCATCACATTCAAAAAACAACAAATTATAGCAAAACAATCTAACATAATTAACACAAAATGCTTACACAATAACAAAAACCATATAAAATTTACCTAGACGGTCGGGGTCGGGGATGGACGACGACGACGCGGGCGAGAGGCGGGCGCCGGGGCGGGGCAGCGTGTCGACGGCCGGGGGCGGGGCGCCGGTAGGGGACTGGGCTTCGCGGGGTTGGCCGGAACGGGGCGCGGCCGTGGGACGGGCGCGGGCGAGACTGGGCGGCGGCGCTTGTTGGGCGGCGCGGCGGAGCTTGCGGGGCGGGCGGGGTCGGCCGGACGCGGGCAGGGTGGGAGGGCGGCGTGGGCTCTGGCGGCGCGGGGGCGAACAAGGCGGCGCGGCGGCTGGCGAAAAGTTCTTGGGCGCGGGTCAAAATTAGGGTTAGAATTTGATCTATGTTGAATATAGGGGGTCGGCGCCAAGATCTATGGCGCCGACCCCCTGACACGTCACGTCCAGCAAGGCATCCCCGTCAGGCAGACAGTCGACAATAATATTGGCGCCGACACACACAAGCTCGGCGCCAATGATGATGGCGCCGAGCATAGGGTTCATTTTTTGAAATGAAACTGTCAGGGACATAATTGTGGGAAAAAACCCGAAAAGGGCCAATTTGCAAAAAAGTTGGTCTCCTGGCGCTCTGGTTTGTGATTTGGGCTACCTCCTCCTGCTAGTGCTAGGCTACCCACGTACGGGATGACGGGATCATGTGATGCAAGCGAACTATTCCAACAAACAGCGTCGGCCGGATCCGGTAATAGACAGACAATGTTTTCTTCTTCGGGCCAATATTTGAGTGAGCGACAGCGGCCGGGCAGGAACACAGAGAGAGAACAGGACGAGACAGACAATGCCTCTGAGTCTCTGACGCCAAACAAAAAAGGGCCAAAAAAATAGAGTCACGACTCGTGGCCGCGCGCACCTTGTCTGATCATCGCAAGGTTGACCTGTACACGCGGCCGGGCATGGAGCCCATGGAATGGAGGAACCAAGAATTTGTTCCATCTGCCACGGTACCCGACGGAAGATGCATTGCCGGAAAGGGGAGGCCCTCCGTCACCGAACAACTGCGGCCACAGATCTCCACCGACGCGTGGGGCCCAAGGGAAGACTTGCACCTGTTTTTTTTCGGTGCATTTGGACGTGTTTGAATATGCGTAACATAATAAGGCTCTCATTGTCAGCAATAAACATGTTTACCTAGCCACCATAACTAAGAGTGGCAATTGTGATCATATCCTTCTCCAGCATTGCAATTACGGCTTTGCCCCTTGATTTTCAACTTTGTGATTTTATCTCTCTCTTTTGAAAACGAAGTTATTGTTTGCCCCTCTCTCTTAACACGGTTAGTCAAATCAGAATTAGTGATTAAAAAATAAAAAAATAAGAGGTACATCAATTCTGTTCTTGCCTCCATTCCCACCTAATACTTCATGCGTTCTTAAATGTATGACGTTGATGACCTTTTTTTGAAAAACTTTGATCACTCATCTTATTTAAAATATTTATTCGAAAATATAAAATCTTAAATCATACTCAAACAACCTTAAGTGATAAAACAAATTATAACAAAATAAAATGTCAATAATTTTTTTCTGAATAAGACGAGGGGTCAAAACTTCAAAAAAAAAAATCAACAGTGTCATATATTTAAAAACGAAGGTAAAACATGTCTACAATTTTTTTACAGAACCTTCATGGATGAAATTACGGTCATCATTCGTCATTCCCGGAGGGATGTGTCCAAGAAAACAGTCTCATAGCCGTAATTGCAGCTGCAACATTAGTCTAGCGGAAAATAAACACCCCCAAACGAATCGCACAAACCTGCTGCTTTTGAACCTTACTAGTTTATTCTTATAAAATATAAATCACTCTCTAGACCCAACCTAAAACTACATTTAGGGCTTGTTCGTTTCTTCTTAATCAATGTGGATTGAGTAGGATTGGATGGGTTTAAATCTCGAACAAGTTAAAATCTTTCATATTTTTTTCCAATCTCATCTAATCTATATGGGACAGGAATAACCGAACACGCCCTTATGTGTGGCAAGCACTCCTAAAATGAGCTTCGAACCTCCCGTTAAAACCAAATATACACTGTTTACAGGTGGACATTTATATACTTCATCCGATGTCCTTTTATTTATAATTTTGAATAAAATTTGATTTAAACTTATAAAATTTTAACTACAAATAACTATTTTGTTATTTAATTTTAAAACCTAATATTTAGGAGCGTACATTTATCTTTAAAGTACTTTTATAGAAAGTATAAATACATCAAGAGTTTATTTATATTTTAACAAAAAATAGTTAAAGCTATATTTAGGAGAACGTGTCATTATTCTAAGTTGTTCTAAGGGCATGTACGATCACAACACTGCTGCAGGGTACTTCAAATATAAGGCACAATTAAAACAAAATATAATACAATGTGTCTAAAACTTTTGTCTTACTATATTCATCGTTCCAAACAGAACATTTAATAAATTAAATTGATCAATCAGCTAATTTTTATGTTTCAAGCATAGAACTAAGACACAGTGCCTTGAGTTTTTTTTACATTTACCCTCTCACACATTTATCGATTGTACATGCTCTAAATCATAAATAATAGATACCGGAGGGAGTACGGTGCTGATGCATTTTCGGTGCTGACTGCCGTGCCGAGGCACGAGGGGCGTGTGCAGTCCACTCACCCGGGGACACGGCGCGCACAGTGGACAAACGTGCAACAAGGCCACACAACAAAATCAAAGGACAGGGGGCGGCAGGGCACCACGGACGGTGGCGAGCCGCTGCCCCGGGCGGGCGGGCCCCTGGCTGGCGCCGCGCCGTGGCCACTTGCCGTGCCCCGTCTTCCGTCTGATATGTGGGCCCACCAGTGCATCGGGCCCCTCGGCGGGAAACGTGCGCGCCCGTGTGCTGTGCTGTGCTGTCCTCGGCACACGCGGCTGCTCGACGGCCTGTTTTTTTTTTCCGGGAGGGATAAAGTACTAGCGTCACCCAGCCATCGTCCCCGAATCCTGCGCCTGCCTGGGTGACGCCACTGCTGCCGCCTGCCGGTGCCGGTGCAACCACGGTGGGTGACGATCAAGACGGAAACGCGGGCAGGTTCAATGGATCTGCCGGCTTGTCATGTTCCGCGCGCTGCCGCTGGATAGATACCCATGAAATCATATACTTAGTACGCACTACGCAGTATACATAGTATGCTATTATCTACTTATTTTTATTGGATGTATAGATACGGTTTCAAATATTTATAGGTATAGATATTAATACAAAATGAACAGTCCCAATATAAAGCAGAAAATCGGGTGGGCAGAATGTAGGAACGAATATGCAATCATGCATGCTGAATTGACATTTTGAAATACGAGGTTATAGTTAGGTAGGCCAGTCCCAGTGACAGTTTCATGGTATTATTTGTAAGATAGTTTGTTACATAGAATAAAATAAAATGTGAATGAAACATCTATTCTTGATGCAAAGCTTTTATTCCATGACTTTACATACATTTAATTCTGTGACTCGTAGAGTTGATAATTGTGCCGAGAGAGTCTTATTTTCACGAAACTTATTTTTTCTCTCTTCGTAAAACATCGTCATGTCAGAAGAAATATATATAAGTTATTAAATGCAAATAAAACTCTCATGGCTTTAGAGTTGGAAAAAAATCAGATAGAGGACATGCTCATCATTTTGTTTTTTATATGCATCCATGTAATATGTGAGATCTTTTCATTGATATACTTTGTAAAAAAACTTGAAAATCTGTGAACCTTAGATTTTCATCACTAACGGGATGACATCAACGGTCCATTTTGTAACGCCCAATTGGAGGGTGGCGCACAAGACATCGCAACCCAAGAGCGGATGAGGCACACAACGAGGGAATTTTTTTTAACCAGACCGAAAAAATCGATTGCAAGGAGAAACAAACTCGATACTTGGAGATGCTACTCGAAAGCCCTTAACCACTAACATAGAAGCCCTTTCATGTCTATTTTGGTTATAGAGAAGAAAACACACCATGAAAAATATCAACAAGGGCCAAAAACTAACGTGACCTAGTTTAAAATATTTTTGATCTACTTTTAAGGGAAATGTTGGAGAAAGGGTTTAAATGTATCGCAGTGATTTTTAGATGCCCCTAAAAGCTGGGTTTTAGGAGTCAATTTCTAGAGGTGGAGATGCTCTAAGAACCACCTCTATAGTTGTGTCCCTGTATATTATTACTAAGAGCAAAGTTAATAATATAGTCGGCTGTTGTTGGGGAAATGATCCTTGGTCCCTGGGAACAATCAGTCAGAGCATGCTCTGAGGACAGAGCCCCTGGTCGCTAGGGCCCATTGGTAAGTTGAAAGAGGTGGATGCGCCAATCCTGAAAGAACTCGTCCCTCAGTCGAACCTCGCAGCACCGAGCCTGGGGTCGGGCGTGGCGGAAGGGAACCACTCAAGTGGATCCCATGTCCGGACCCAGACTAACCTACAGTAAATAACCGCCTGCATTAACCACGTCTAGCACCGAACCACAACACGGGCCTCGGTTCGCTTCACACTCATGACCTACGAACCCCTCGGACCGCATAGCGCTCATGACCTTTGAGCCCCCCGGACTGTGGCACATTTATGATTCGCGCGCCCCTCGGCCTATGGTGCACTCATGGCCTATTGGACTAGGCCAAAGTGCGTAGACCTCTAGCAGGGCGCAACACGACGGGTCGCGCCGAGCCTCAGGCTACAAAGGCCAGGGGTCGACGTAGCCTAAATGATGGCGCTTGGGACCCTCGCAGCCCCGCGCCATCCGCTACGGTAAATACGAGACTAGCTAGGCGATCCCGGGCACCACGAGTACATGTGGCTTTACCCTAGGTAGAACATTAGATCTAACATTGCCTTATGACTCCTTCGCAAGGAAGCCACCGCCGACCGACCCCTCTCACTGCCTATAAAACGCCTATAAAACGGAGGGTTGGCCTCTAGGCAAGGTGACGCTTCCAAAGGTAGCCAGATGACATTTTCAGATAGAGCCGAGCTCACCCGGACACGCACCCATAAGGACGAACCCCATACGAACAGGAGAAGGAGGAGCGCCGACGAGGACCAAGAGACCGGAGCTCCGCCACCAAACCAAGACTTAGTTAGGACTCCATTATGTAGCTTCTAAACTTCACATCCACCTAGATAATGAGACTTGGGAGCCTCTCCTCCCTCTCTCGCCCGCTTGTAAACCCCTACTACAAGTTTTCATCGTCAATGGTGCCGATAGCGTAAGCTATCGATGTCTGGAAGTAGGAATGTTCTACTCGAACCAGTATAAATCTTGCCCAACGTGCACACTCTCCGGAGCCCAGGATGCGTAATTGTCAGAGCGAGGTTCGAAATACGGACAACTGTGGGTTGTAAGGATCTTTATAGCCACCTCTTAGTCTATATGTGTAGTAGTTAGCTCTTCACTATTAATGTATGCCTCATTTGTCTGTCTTGCAGAATATTTTGGTATTTATGTTTAAGCTAGCTGTAAATTTATAGCTCGTTTCTCTCCTCCATTTTAACTTTCAATTGGCTTACAAATTATATACTACCATATAGCACATGCTAACGTTATGATCCCGGAGAAGGGTGAGTTTAATGATGACAGTAGCGCCGCGACGCGAGTGAGGGGAGGGGAAGGGAGACGCTCGAGGTGGCGGGATCAAGAGAGAGGTGAGACATGATACAAATAATATTGTCGTTGGATTTGAGTAAGGGAGAGGGAGTTAGCCACCGTTGTTTTTTATGGTGTATTAAATATTGTTGTAATTTGTTTGGTAGATAAATTTAGTTAATATTATGAGTGTGTAGATGATTTAGTTGGATAAATTTTACAGGTATTAAATTGATGCATTATATACTAAATCCATCCAGGTTAATGTCAGTATACAGACGATCGACGGTTGCATCTGGACGACAGGTGGCAACCCGATGCATGTGCAGTGTGCAGATACATCGCCTTTTCCCCCCCTTTGGCGTCCAGCGTCCTACACTACCGATAAAAGTGTACTAGGTGGGCAGCGGCGGGCGGTGTGTCCGCGTGTGGTGGTGGCCTCAGCGATTTTGCTGCCCCCCATCTCCTTTTTTTAGCACATCGCTTGCGTTCTCTCTCTGGTTTCCTCCTCTGCTCTGCGCTCCGCTTCCCACCGCTCCTCCCCTGCCGTCTCTCCTACCACAAAGCCGTGGCCCGTGGGCGCTGTTCGCGGCGGCGACGGGTCTCTCATCTCCTCTACCCTCTCTCGCGCGCAACGGCCTAAAAAAACCCTAGCGACTCGGTCGGCGCTCGACTTGGATCGTGCCGGGGGGCTAGGGGCAGGGGCAGCTCTCTTCTCTCGTCGTCGTCCAGGTGCGTCGGCTGTCCAATTCCCTCTCGTGTTGTTCGTGCCCTGTCAGCGCTGTTGACGCGTGTCTTCTCTGGGTCGCCGTTGAGGTGCTGGGTCGGCGCGGTTTAGGAGTTTGCGGTCGGTTGTGCCTGGCCTCGACTCTGCGTGCGTGCGTGCGTGCGTGCATAGCTCGTTTCGTTTGGGATCCTTTCTTCCGGTTCTTGTTTGATTCGTGGAATTACTTTCGCTCGCCGTCTGTTCCTCGCCGCAAGGGCGAGGTGAGCCTTTTGTTTTCAGCCTTTTCATCGTGTGATCTGTGATGGACGAACTCGTACAACTCTTCTTGGTTCGATTGGCCATACAATAAAAAGGTGGGATTCTATTCTAGCATGCCACCTCCTCCCTGCCGCGTGACGCGATCTTATTTATTGCCCCTTCTGTGTAAAGTCTGTTCTGGGTGGCCAATTTGGCGACACGAGGTCTCACGATCCAATCTGTTGGCCTGCTCCTTTTCTAGTCGTCGATTAGTTTACAGATTGCTTGCTCCGGTACAGGACGGACGCGTTAACCCATTTGATTTCGTCGGCTTTTACCGTTTTACGTCACATTCGTCTCTCTTCGCTTGGTCGCATTTGTTAACTGGTTGATGAAATTCGAGGGCCTCTTTTTTCGAACGGTTTTGAGGACCCTTATTTTTCGAACGGCGATCTTAATGCCTTTTCAGGTTTTTACTCCGTCATTTTGTCGAGTGTTCCTCGTTCGCTCGGTTACTAATTTGCTTTACGTAATGTTATATTTCTGCCGTAGCACAGTGACAATACTATCGGCCGGTACTCCTGCTGGCCAGGCCTAGATTGGATAACAACGTGAGCATTTTGTATCTGTACATTCCATTTTTACTGGAAATCTGATATTTTAGTCAAATGGGCATATACGTTCAGTACTGTTTTTCTCATAAATCTTACTGTAAATCTGTATTTATCTTGTGCTACTACAGTCTAGAGTATGTTTTTTAAGCTAGGAAGTTTAGCGGAGTTGCTTAATTTTCGTGGATAATCCACTGGTTAGTACCTGATTAATTGACATCGTCTGAATTATTACGCAATTCTTAGTTTTCTTTAGCGAGTTTGATATATAGTCTTTGCGATGCCATTTTTTTGCAACTTGTCATGTATCATATATTTTAACCAACAAAATGTTCTAGACACAAGAGGAACATATAATCATACCCAAGCTAGCAGCATATAATGCTAAGGTGTAGTGTGTTAAATTGTTTCGAGGGCATATTTTTCTGTTTCTGTAGAAACAAGGGTACTTGAGTGGAAAAGAACTTAATGTATGTATCAGATTGAAAATAAAAAAAAGTTGATCAAGTAGAACAAAATGGGTCTGGTATTCTAGTGCTTAGCTGTGGTTGGTATTCAAAGTTTATTAGCTTACATATTTTCTTCTGTGTTGGGCTATTTCCTCTATGCTGTGTGTCACAACTCACAAGGCTAGTAAGTTAGCCAATTTGACACTTTTTGTTTACTACTAATACATGATTGAGAAAAGTTTGATGCTTAATATGATTTAATTCTCTATCTGATAATTGGAATCTTATAAAGACTGCTATGCTTTTTGCAGTGCTTAATATAATCCAATTCTCTATCTGATAATCGGACTCTGTTTCTGCAGGACATTGTTGATAACTTGATACTGGATTTTCTTCCTTCTCGAACCTGTAGAGGGCTCTGCTTTATTTGGTATCATTCATAATCTTTGATACCTTTAATTACTTAGTCCTAATTAATAGCCTATATGTTTTACCACTGCTCATTATTAGGTGTATTATTTCTTATTATACATGAACCTGAAGTATGGGCTAAAATTTCCCTCAGACAAAAAAAGGTGGTGTTTGCCAAGAGCCCAAGACCCTTGTCCTTAACCTAGAATATAGCTACAAACTTGAATTTTACTTGTTCATCTACAAGCGTTGCACGAAAGTGGTACCGTTATACTTGCAAAGTTGTTAGAAAAATGCTTCCATTACACTGATGTATAATATTTTGGCAATATGACCGTTAGAGTTAACCATACAGGCTGCAATGTCCAAATCTATTCATCCTGATTGGCTGCACCTGTAGCTGTTGGAGCAGAGAACCAAACTGTTTGTCCCTGTGGAGTGCACTGCATGCGTGTAGCAGCAGCAACTGCAGCTACAACAGAATATGCACAGCTGATCAGGCCCACTGGGTTTATCATGATATGGAGCATACTCTTATGTTTATTAGCACTAGTTTTGTTTTTGGGAGGAAGCTAGAGTATAGATCACTTGGTTGAGGGTGCGGCTGGACACTTAGGCCAGATTAATTTGGGTACCTATTGTCTTATATAACGACCCAGTTCCTCTTCCTCCTAGGCTGGTCTACCTTTTTTAGTTTTTGTTTTTTTAATAATCAAAGGTTTACTATGTTTTTAGAAAATTCCAAAGGTTCTATATAGGTAAGGTCTATGTTTGGATTTTAGTGGGCAGTAGATTTGAGTATATGACTGCTTATTGAACTATAATTGTGAGGTATCATTCTAGGATATATCAATCTTGACAGAGACCCACAATTTTAAATTTTACTAGATTCTTGCACTGTTTGGGTGCTGGTCTCGTTTACCTTTATTATTTTATTCTATGATGTTAACTGGCTAGTTGGAGACCTCTTTCTAGTCCTCTTGTTTCATGATCATAGTAATTGTGACTGACTGAATTTTGCTTGACCAGCAGATTAGACCTTATATGGTTTGAGTGCCACAACTGAAACTTTGCACCTAAAACCCGAGGCCAAGTTCACTACTTTATTATATCCTTCCATACACAGAAAGTGGAGAGACATGGATCGTGATGATATAGCTGGTTTCGTCAGTGGAGGTTGCTATGAGTCCTGAATTTCTAACCCAGTATATATAACAGAGTTATGATATCCAGAAGGCAGACAATTGTTTCTTTTCGTTTTCTAGTTGGTTTGCATTTGATGTTTCATAATTGGAATGGATACAACTACTCAAGGCCTTGAGTTTGGTGGTGGTATCAACTCTCCGAAGCCATATTGCTATTGGAGCACAACTCAAGACACTACTGTGCACAAAGATAGTACACCAGAGGCATATTCCACCTTTTCTATTTCCAACTCAAAAGCGTCAAAAAGGAAGCAAGGTGCCATGTCTGGAGCAAAAGGTGGAAACCCTTTACTCACTTTGGGTCTAGGCTGCTCACCAAGTTCATCTTATAACAGCAAGCTAAGTTCTGGCACTGCTTGCATAACATCATCATCTTTATTAAAGGAGATTGATGAAGAGTCTTCAATAGATCTTGGCCTTAACCTTGGGTTGTATATTGGAAATGATATTGGACACTGCCAACAGAAATCCCATGCTGGTTTTGAAAATGTGCTCTCGACAAACTCTCCTAAACTGGATCTTCAGTTGAGTTTGTCTACCAGTTCGCCTGAATCAGTTGTCATTGATGCAAATAGGTCACCAGATGGCTTGGCGATGCCGATGGCCAATTCACCACTCGCCATTGTAGAAGAAGGATCAGTACCACATAGTTGGGTTTTCGAGCATTCAATTGTTTCATCATCACATGCTTCTAAGGCAACGCATGGCTTTCCATTATCAAAGAAAACCAATGGAGGCAATGCCTCTGTGCCTTCTCATGTCATGTCATCAACTATGTTTACAAGTGTGAAAGGTCCAGTTGCCTCTGCTTCTGAGACAACTAACTCCCAACAACGCAACAGTAACGCTAAAAGCTGTCAGTTTCCAGGATGTGTGAAAGGAGCAAGAGGGGCATCAGGGCGTTGCATAGCACATGGCGGCGGTAGGCGTTGCCAGAAACCTGGTTGTGAGAAGGGCGCTGAAGGGAGGACAATCTATTGCAAGGCCCATGGTGGAGGCAGGAGATGTCAATTTCTCGGGTGTACAAAGAGTGCTGAAGGGCGCACAGACCACTGCATAGCTCATGGTGGTGGCCGCCGCTGCAGCCATGAAGGTTGCTCCCGAGCTGCTCGTGGAAAATCTGGCCTGTGTATCAAGCATGGTGGTGGCAAAAGGTGTCAGAAGGAGAACTGTACCAAAAGTGCAGAAGGCCATTCTGGACTCTGCATTGCCCATGGTGGTGGAAGGCGGTGCCAGTTTCCAGACTGCACAAAGGGTGCTCAGGGAAGCACAAAGTTCTGCAAGGCACATGGTGGAGGAAAGCGCTGCACATTCGTCGGATGCACCAGAGGGGCTGAAGGCAGCACTTCATTTTGTAAGGGCCATGGTGGAGGCAAGCGCTGTGCCTTTCAGGGCGGTGGCGTGTGCCCAAAGAGCGTGCATGGTGGCACTCAGTATTGTGTTGCACATGGTGGTGGGAAAAGGTGTGCTAGCTTTGGTTGCACTAAGAGTGCTAGAGGGCGCACAGAGTATTGTGTGCGCCATGGAGGTGGCAAGAGGTGCAAGTTCGAGAGCTGCACCAAGAGTGCGCAGGGGAGCACTGATTTCTGTAAGGCTCATGGGGGAGGTACACGATGCCTGTGGGGCCAGGCGGACACAAGCTTTGGTGCTGGTGCACAGCAATGCGATAAATTTGTTCGGAGCAAGACCGGTCTCTGCTCAGCTCATAGTGCTTTGATCCAGGACCACTGTGTTCATGGCGGTGGTACATTAGGTTCCGCTATCTACCAGTCTGTGCATGTCAAACCGACTGAGATGATCAATGGTGATAAAACTTTACTGGATCCGGCTATCCCTGTTACAAACAGTGGTGTTCATCCTCCTGTCCTAGCTCAGTCTATGATCGATCCGCTGCCAGAGGGCAGAGTTCATGGTGGTGGCCTGTTGGCTTTACTTTCGCGGGGCGGAAGCAGAACAAGCGCTGGTGGCTCAGAATTGTGCTTCGGGCAAGATCGTGTGGATCTGAGGCTATCAGGATCTCCATGAAACTGATGACTGCCTGCAGTTTTGATCCAAATTGTGTTGCTCATGCTCGGGTTCCATAGGATCTACCCGGACGTGTACTGTGAATCTACCCAGACGTGTACTATGAAAATAAGAGGGTAGCTCCTAGAGCAGATGTGTTGTTTTATTTTAGTTAATTGTTTCAGTGCATGTAATCACTTACTTTAATGCTCATGTTTGGACTTGATTAACTCTCAGCAACTTAAGGTTGAAATATAATGTGCATTTTGCTGCTTATTCTGCTGAGTATAGTAATTTCATAAAAGCACTTCATACGTTGTCATGTATACTAATACTAGAAAAATGAGAATAAGCTACAGACTTGGATGCTAGAATCCAACTATCTATCTAGTATTCAAGAACTATTTACTACGCAAAGACAATAATCACTATACAAATAAGATCCACACACCTTTTTTACCCAGATATTTACTATAAGAACAAGATCCAAACAAACCTTAATCTTGCATGCTTATCACATTGATCCTTGTGTTGAACTATCTCCTAGTTGGTGGCGCTAGAATCACTTTTTGCCAATTACCAGGCTAATATTTGGAACTACTACACTACACCAAAACCAACTCTGTTCTACAAACTCTATCATAAAACAGCTTCACAAAAATTCTGAAATTTCTACCATTTAGGCACTCCACAAAGGACCCAAAGTTGATCCTTGAACTCCATTTTTTTGTCAAAAACTAACTCATCGAGCTGTCTCTGTTTATCACGAAATTAAAAACAGAGCTAAAAAATATAGAGCAGTCCCAGAAAGGTCCTAGACTGCCCCCTCGATGTTCTGAGGATTTTCATAATGACAGATTTTGTGTAAGACACCAAAACAATCGAAGATATAATGTGGTTTTTCATGTTACAGGATGTTGAACAAAATTCTCAACACCGAAACGTAGATAATAGCGCAGGTTCAACCAAATATCTGACAGACTGACACAATCAAGTCAACTCAATTTGTACCAAGGAGACTGCAAACGCGGAGCAGCTGTTGCCTGTTATTGAGAAGCTCGTAAGCGAAAAGAACAAAAGCATCTACGCTACGGGAACCCAAATTTAAACTTAATGGCCTAGATATGTTACAAAATCGCCTGTAAAGCACCCTGAACACCAGAGGGCACGATAAAACTGACCAAAAATATTCACACCTGCCGGGGGTACTCAGTGAGGACCGAGGACATTAGCCGTAACAATGAAAGAATGAACCAAAATTTTCCACGGTAAGAATTATCACCCTAAAGTATGGTCAAAATGCTATAAATCTACAGTCGTTGTATCGTTCGAGACAACTGTATCATCAGGTGGTGGCTTTATATACTTCCCCAACGTCTTTTGCCGAGCTCTACTCTTGATTCTCTGGATCTTCTCTCTGCTCTGCTGCTTCCGCCGCTCCTTCTCATGCTGCCGCATGCTACGCTCCCTCTCATAGAGACCCTGCCAGAAGACCTCTCCAGTTTGTGGCCAGAGCCACCTCCTGTCTGGGTGATCCAAGTCAAACTCTTCTGCAAGCTCCTCGTCCATGCTCTTCAGAGTGGCGTAGGAGAAAAACTGCACAGACATTTGACCTCTCCTGCCGCTGAGATGGTGCTGCTCCTGCATTTGACCAGTTGCAGGATTAACATAGACCATCCGTCGTGCACTGTGGAATGCCCAAACATTCACAATCAACTCCAGAAGACGGGAGTAGCAGTGCTGGTCCTGTACAAAATAAGAAAATGTCAAAGGGGCAACTTCTCATAGCTTCACTATAAATTAGCCACAAGCATCTAGTGAAACCTGCGCCATAACATCATTTAAAGGGAGACATGAAAGGCGAGTTTATATTTCTTTTCTTTTATAAGCACATGAGGGCAAACATATATTAAAATGGTGATGATCTCGATTCTTATAGCTAGGGAATACATTTCGCACTATCGATTATTCTATCTTCAGAAAATCTATTGCTCTGGGACAGGATTTGAAAAAAAAATATTTAATGTTATCTAAAGACGAAGCAAAGGGTTCACCTTGTGGAGACTCAAGATGCAATGCCCAGTTTGATGGTGCTTGTCATACATTTGTGCATCCAGTGCATCAACAAACATTCTGAAAATCAACAGCATAATGTAAACACTAAGGGCTAATCTGGGAACCTCATTTTTCTAAGGGGTTTTCATTTTTCCAAGGGAAATTAGTTTATTTTCCTTTAAGAAAATAGAAATCCCTTGGGGAATTGGAGTTCCCAAACTAGCCCTAATGAAGCATATAGAAAAGCCTGAATTTCTATGGCATATGACAGTCCTATCAGGTAAAAGGAATGAACATAGAACAATGTAAGCAAGCAAATAGCGACCAAAAAGACTTTAACCTTGTTGACATCTAGGATGCTGGATGCCTGTTATAACAACATAATCCTTCGAAATGATCAAATGACCAGATACTAGTTGAAAACTAATCTTTTTTGGACCCCGAGTCAATTAAAGCAAGGCTGTGCTTTAACAGGTAATTTTTCCACAAAGTACACAACCCCAAATTATCATTAGCAATATACTGCTAGCAATGCTGACATAAATATGCTTAGATCAGCTATATCCAAGTGCTCATTCACAGTATGTTTGATATATGCATATAACATCAGATAATAAACCAGTGCATACATATTTTATCTAGTTATACATGTAATAACACTTGCTTGATTGTCAGTAAGATTCCTAAAAACAAAACCCATACCTTGAGAACATAACAAATTCTAGGAATGACCGTGTAGGCAAAACCCAACTTTGCATCACAGACCACGTGTCTCCATCATTAGGCATATGTAACAGAGTATCCAGGTCACGATCAAGATGTACACCATACATCCTTTGAAAGGCCTCCAGAACAGCTAACCTTTGAGGTACAAGTGCAGAGTGCATTAAGTCCATTGTCGCAGAGCAATAACCACAATGACAATACCATTACATTAGTTAAGAAGCTCAGAGCATCTCCAGCAGCTCACTAATATTTCTGTGGGAAACCCTAACCCTATCTTAGGGATGGGTATTGTATTAATAGACTTGAGTTAACTGGGTCAGGCCCATTACATAGGGTGAGAGAGTAATTACATGGGGAGAACCCCAAACCCTAAACGGAAACCAGAGGGGTCAAACTCAATGGAACAAGAATTGTTGGTGGTGAACCGACGAACAGAAAGAAGGTTATGGGTGATGTGTGGGGCTAAGAGAACGTCGTTGAGATAGAACGGCCCAGGAAGAATCGAGGCACCTACTGAGGTCACCGACAGAGTGGAACCGTTTTCAACGACGATCGAGGAAGGATGGGAGGAATGAGGGGGATGGGAGCAAGAGAGCGTGCCTGCAGTGGGGGTGGTGTGGTAGGAGGCATCGGAGTCGATGACCCAGTCAGAGGGTGGGGCCATCACCATGGTGCTATAGGAGGCGGAGAGAGCGGCGGGGTCCCAGCCTCCAGCCAGTGGAGACCAGGGAGTCGCGATGGGGGTCCCAGCCTCCAGCCAGCGGGGACCAGGGAGTTGCGGTGGGGGTCCCCGACAATGGGAGCTGAGGTGCAGCCGGGGTCGTCGGTGGCACGTCGTATGGAGGCGGATGAGGCATGCCGTACGGAGGCACTGTCATGAGGGCAGGCGCCGGAGGACAGAAGGCACTCGAGGCCTGTCCCGGCCACATGGTGATGGTCCCGGTCCAAGGGTTGAAGAATGACGGCCACGCCTGGCCGCCACCCCGACCTGAGGGACCACCCCAGGTGGAGCTGCCACCCCCGCGGCCGGCCTTGCGGGAGCGACATTCGACAACCTCCGTTGGCGGTGGAAGCCGAACGAGGAGCTGCAGGGACCGCGGGAGGAGGATGAGTAGGAGAACCGGTCGACGAAGGACGAGGGGCCTATCCGCCGGAAGGCGGCTAATCGCCGAGAGGAGTGTTGTAGAGGGCCGGGGCAGGAGCAGGTGCCCTCAGTCACCATGGTGAGCTCCTTCCGCACAGCATGGAATGTGGGAAATGGCACGGTCCTCTTGATGAGAGCCTTCAGGTGGCCGTAGCGGGGGCTGAGGCCACATAGAAGATTCAACACCAAGGTACAGTCGGCAACCGGCTCGCCGAGGTCGCAGAGGGAGTCCGCCATGCCCTTCATCTGACGGCAGTACTCCCCCACGGAGAGGTCCCCCTGGGAGAATTGGTGGAACTGGGCGTCGAGGTGGAGTGCCCGAGCGTCCCGGTTCCCGAGGAACTAGTCCTCGAGAGCGAGCCACGCCTGTCAGCCAGTGTCCGCCTGGTCGCGGATGATGTCCTGTAGCTCGACGATGATGGTGTCGTGGAGCCACGAGAGCACCACCATGTCCATCAGGCACCAGGATGGAGACGACGGGGTGTCGAGGTCGTCGAGGACGTGGTCGGCGAGAGCGTACCGCCGAAGCGTGAGGAGGACCTAACCCTGCCAACGAAGGTAGTGCGAGGACGTCGGGTCCAACACGATGGACACAAAGGATCAAATGTTGTGTAACCCGGCGGCCTGAGCGTGGAGTGCGGCGATGTGGTCGACGTCGAGTCTAGAGGTGAGGGGGGCCTTGAGACTGAGTGGGGGAGCCTCATGGACGACCGAAGGAGGGTCGAGGATGAGGCGTTGCGTGGTGGCCATCTGGACGGTCAAAGCGGCGCCTATGGCCCGCTCGTGCTTCAGGGCGAGGGACGTGGCGCACTCGCGCTCGTGTGAGGTGGCAAGGGCGGCTTGGATGGTGGCAATGGCGGAGACCAGCGCGGAGTCGGTGGAGGGCGCCGGGGGAGCCCAGGTGGCGTCGGTGACGAGCGGGCGAGTGGCGTGGAAGCTTGGGGGTGGCTACCGGGTGAAGCGGGCCGACGAGATGGGGCCTGATTCCACGGTGGTGGCGAGAGCGCCCGTGCACGTCGGCTACCCTGGGAGAAGGCTGGCGGCACACGCGCTGGTTGCCGCGGTGGTGGTGGCCGCGAGCGCGGAGGTAGTTGCGGCGGCGACGCTGGCCATGGCGGGGTCGGGGAGGGCTGTCGGGATGGAGGCGGCGCCCACGAGGAATGCGGCGACGCGGTGAGCGGCGGTGGCCGCGCCGATTTGGCCGGGCGCACCGGGGGGGCGCCTCCGCCATGGGGATGAGCCGCCGAACCTAGGCGGCTAGCGACGCAGGGAAGGAGGAGGCAGGCGACGCAGGGGCCGACGACAAGGAGGAGAGGCTGGCGACACGGTGGAAAGGGGTCGACGGCGCAGGAAAGATGTCGACAGCTGGGAAGGGGAGGCCAACGGATGGGACAGGGGAGTCCAGCGGCTGGGAAGGGGATGGGGTGGGGAGAGAGAAACTAACCTAGCTCTATACCATGTGGGAAACTCTAACCCTATCTTAGGGATGGGTGTTGTATTGATAGGCTTGAGTTAACTGGGCCTAGCCCATTACATAGGGTGAGAGTAATTACACGGGAAGAACCCCAAACCCTAAACAGGATTCTAACAAATTCATCCCCAGAGAACGGTATTTGTGGTTAGTACTTCTTTGGAATATTGGAGGAGATGCTCCAGTAGATCACCAGTAATCTTCCCCAACACATGGGATCCACATGTCAGAATGGAGGATATGGGAGGAAAAAGATGATAGTTGTTGTGGTCCCAATGCTATTGGGGGAGATGCAACTCCCCCCCTTTATTTGTGGGAAGGTGAGAGATTTTTTGGTGACCATCAGAAAAGGGAGAGCTATTGGGGAACTACTGGAGCAATGGAATGGCCTCACCTCTCCCAATATGACAGTTTTATGGACATGCGAGATGGTATTGGAGAGCCTTTCTCAGTCAGGGCTCCGATTGAGCTTCTTCTTAATATAATAACCGTTGGGGCGATCTTTCCCCTAACGACTGAGTTTTTAGAAAAAATACACAAACATGTACAACATCAAATTAGATTCACCAGCGACATCATGAAATATATTTTGGTAGTGCATGTATTTGATATTTTAGATGATACATTTTTTCTATACTTGGTCAAAGTGAGACAAGTTTGACTTAGGGCAAAACTAAAACAACTTATAAGTTATAACTTGAAAGGGGGGGTATTGTATAAGAAAAGAACATAAAAAGATTTAAATGATTGCTCAGTAAATGTTTGGTGATTCTTCAAAGAATTGACTATGTGCAGGTGCAGCAGTAACAAGGAGGTGCTTTGTTCCCAAGCAAAGTCGAGGTAGGTTAGAAATGAAATCCAACAAGGGACTAAAAATAAACAAACAGAAAAAATAACACAAAATTTGCTCAGACCATTATATTTGCAGAGTTGAAAATTAATACAATGATGAAACATATTTATCTGGCTAACCTGCAGTTCCCAGCATTGATCACGTCACAGAAGGACCAAAAATCTTTATTAGCGTGGTTTCTTGGATCTTGATCCATCCGAACCCAAAAATAAAAGGAATCTCTATGCTTTTGAGATTGAATGGCTTCTAAGATTGCAGATTCGGCATTGGTTGACAAGTTTGCCTGTTCAGGGAAAAGGCTAATCAGTACAATTAGGGCGTCAATTGTTCTGGAAGACAATGTGGATTGTTCTCGCTGCACTCAATGCACGTGTTTCCTACAAACAAACACTTGCTTACTCATCATGTTATCAATCAGATTCATGAAATCCATAGTATCCAACAAAAAAGATATTTAAAAGAAGAAAGAACTCTGTAGTATATACGGCCATGACTGGTTTGTTGGCCTTTGGTCGTTTCTTAGTTATTTTTGGTGATTTCTGTTGTATGGTTGTTCCCTTTAGCGGGTCTCTTCTTAATATAATGATACTCTGCTCTCCTGTGTGTTAAAGGAAAATAAACATACTTGATTGTTACCTTTCTTGCTGTAGCTCTCCAGGACTGAAACCCTATCCAAGAATTTTTATGTATTCTGTCAATTCTGTTGGCAAGAGCAAAGAAAGCTCCAAATTCACCAAGAATATCTCTGTAGTAAACATTATTGAGAAGTGGAAGACGAGAAGAAGCATCAATATCGTCCGCTCCTGGTCTTCGACCTTTTGAAGACTAATGAAAGAGAAGTAAATTATCAACATTATCCATCATAATATATTTTTCTAGGCTAAGTTATGCCATTAGCTAGTAACCAACAAAATTTAAACCGAAAACTCAGTTTGTACATAAAGAAATAAAAAATACAAATTTTATTAAGGGGTGGTGGATTGAACCAACTCAAACATGTGGAGGATAAAATGAACTAAAAATACTTTAGGGGGGTTATATGAACATCGTCCATAGGTGATGGGAGCAATTTGGACTTTCCCCCAAAAAAATGCTAATCTATGTGTTTACAGCTCATATCCTCATGTTAGAATTGTCTATCAAATGAGTTTACAACATCAGAATTGTATAAACTCATCTTTGGAACATTCAAGGTGACCACAATTATTTATTATGCTTAGTGGTAACAACAGCTTACCAGACCAACTCCACGATAAAGAGAGCTCTGGTGCAGAAAGGGCCAGGTCCCCTCCCCAAAGAAAGGTTCGTATATACAAAGTGGCTGACCTGTCCGCTCAAGCTCCTTGTCATCTCTTTCATGCAATTCATTTTTTAACCTCTCTACCCTTTTCACATTTCTGTACACCTCCTCCCATGTTCCATGAGGTTGGTCATTCCTGTCCTTCAACTACATAACAATCAACTCCCGTTGGCGTTAATTACTTCAAAGCATTAAAAAAAGAAAAAGAAAGAGAAAGAAATAATGAATGACTATGCAAACTCTTATTGGATATGCAACATTTGCATTTTACCTCGTCTTCCTCCATTTTTCTTTTGATGTCCATAACCTCATTTACTCTCTGTTCCTCCCAGGCAATTGCAGAGAATGCGTCATTGATATTTTTTGTACTCAAAGAAGAGTTTTCCATTTGGTTGCTATGCCACTCCTGCTCTAGTTTCTGGAGTATCTTGTAGCCAGACAAACTCGTATTCACACGGTGTAAATGCTTCACGTCGTCAAATAGGTGCCATTTCCACTCTTGTTTCAGAGCTAAAGGTATCTCATCAGCAGTTAAAGGGCTTAGTGCATCAGTGGGGAGCTTGACAACATTTTTCAATAGCATAGCATAGCCTTCAATGGTCTCAGAAGCCATAAGATTCTTGGCATGAGCCTTCCCAGCTGAAGCAATTTTTTGCCCTGAAAGAGACACTTTACTATTTGACACTGCTCGAAGAAGAACTTGAGCTAACATGCCAATATTCTTTCTTGGAAACAGAAGTCCGTTTACTCCATCATTGATCTAGGCCATATGACAACCATGTAAGTTTATTTAACATACTATACACAGTAATCAGTATTTGAATCTAGAGATGAATCACAATCTAATATGAGGTGTCATTGCAAACATACATGTTTTCTAATAATTGCAAGGTCTGGGGCTATAACCAGCTTCTCAAGACTCATGGCTTGGACTAGCACACTGGGGAATAATTGCTCCTCGAGACAAGAATAATATATAACAAGGTCAGCTGTACCAAGGAGGTTGTCCTTATCTTCAGCAGCAACATGCTCCACTGCACCTCTTGGGAAGCCAACACTTAGAGCAACAGACTATCAGAAATCAGAAAACTAATACACGGTTAGATACAATTTAAAGCACTCAGACTGTAAGTAACAGTTCACTTGATCAGACAGGGCATGAAGACATAAATAAACCTCAAGGGCCATCCTATGCTTCTCAGTTATGTTCCCAGTGAAGATCTTTACTTTCAGTTCAGATTGTGCGCTATTCTCAGAGCGATATCTCTGTAACAGAGGACTCAATGCTTGCAAGACAAGTGCCTCTTCCATCAAATTATCACCGTATGAAAATGAATTACCAACAATAGCAATTAAAAAATCTTTAGGATTCAAGCCCAAGCTGATCTTCACGTCTTCGTGGTAACTTTTAGCAATAAAGCTGTCAACCTGAAATGCTTCTGATGGGGGGCCTGGAATCACGAAATAGTTACCAGAATCAAATGCAGCATACATCACCTGCAGGGAAATATTTAATTATAATTTTTGGTCAGAGGATCTTCATCCATATGACAATGACTCAATGATTGTTGAAATCACAATCAGATCAGAAGTAAATACCGGTAATATATAGTTTGGGAAAACTATAACATTTGTCCTGCTGAATACATCTTTCCAAGCATTTATGAGCTGAATCATTCCACTCACATTATATTCTTTAGCACGATGTGCAAGAGAATATTCATGCACAGTCCAAATGATAGGTATAGATTTGAAAGGCTCATGCAGAAGACTGTAGGAAGCCACAGACACATGGTCCAAATCAAACATCTGACTTTGAGAAAGTATTCTATCAATTTCAAACAGAACAAACTATGGTCATACAATTCTAGGTATCTGATACTACCTTGAGAATACTGGTCTTGCCTCAATAGAATTGACAAGTATGCCATCATAGCTGCAGAAATAATGCAAACAAACCTGATGAGGAAATAATTAGAGAGTGAGGCTGAGGCCACATATCTTATCAGTAGAAGCAGGACAGGACATATAATACTGTAACCAAGAAGAAAACAACAGGAGAGATAATTTCTGAAACTTACTCTAACCAATCTACTGAAATAGGTAGGTTTGCGTCCTCAGGTAGTATGCTCACTGGTACTCCAATGGCTCCCCAGATGTTACCACATGGGCCATCCTCAAGTGAGAAAACCTGGATTGACAATTTGATAAGGGAATTAGAGGGAGCAATTCAGCAAAAGTATTTTGATGTACATGATAATGCTGAATCTTATTTTGATGAGTCTCAAGTCAAATATTGCTAATTCACAACCTATGCAGGTAACATTTTATATTACACACAAAAAGGGTAAAAGTACCAGTTCATTCCACATTTTAGCACATAAGACTATACACCAAAGAGGCAAAGTTGATCAATCTGGATACCAAAATGCTTCCAAGTTCTAACAGAAACTTATTAGAGGAAGCAACTCTCAGGACAAAACATAGTAGAGGAAGTAAATTCAGCAAAAAGGATTGCATCTCCAATTTAGCCCATAAATGTTTTTCCATACCACAGAAACTGCACTGACACAAACCTAGCAAAATACAGTCCGCATTACATTACTTCAACGCTACACCAAACTGCAGAGCATTTAACTGCTATGCATCAATTGAAGTAACCTCACAGTTAGCTTTGTGTATCTTCCTTTTTTTTGTTGAACACGCAGGTATTAATAAGAAAAGGGGAAAGACCCCGGAACAAACATTAAAAAGAGAAAACACCCACACACACACACAAGAAAACCCCACCCAGCCCAAGCTTATCAGTAGAAAGTGAGGCTGAGGCCACATATCTTATCAGTAGAAGCAGGACAGGACATATAATACTGTAACCAAGAAGAAAACAACAGGAGAGATAATTTCTGAAAAACTTACTCTAACCAATCTACTGAAATAGGTAGGTTTGCGTCCTCAGGTAGTATGCTCACTTGTACTCCAATGGCTCCCTAGATGTTACCACATGGGCCATCTTTTACTCCCTAGAAAGTAGAAACTAGAACATAGAGACCAACAACGAGGCTCATGCACTACTGAATAGGTGCATACATCGTACATGACAACGGACAACCCAACTTGCTCCAAAATATTGACGATTAATGACAACAGCCCCCCGCTTACCCATGAATGTCCAGTTCTTCACAACAATCTGCTAGAAGAAAATTCTAACAAAACAAAAACCAAGGACGCATGTCCCACTCGAATCAGTACATCCACGAACTTGTCTGACGACCAAGTAAATTTCTAGTCTATGGTTCGCGAGACAGCATTTCAGTGACGCACCTTCATTTCGTACCCCATGGCCTCCAGCACCGAGGCGACGCTAACCATCTGAAGCTGCATTGCGCTGGGATACAGGTCTCCGAACACCTGCAGAAAGTTCGAATGCGGGCAGCGAGAAAAATCAGAAACCTCATGGCAAAAAGTCAATCCCCCTACCCATACAAATCCTGCCCCACGCCAGCAATCCTCAGTACTCACCATGGCAAGCCGCGGCTTCCGTACCCCGAGCCTCCTTACGGGCGTCCCGAGCTCCGCCAAGCTCTTGGCCTCCTCCCTCCGCTCCCTCGCCCATTTCTCCCTCAGCCTGGCCGGCTCGAACTCGAACGCCGCGCCCGCCTCCCACCGGACGAGGCCGCTGCGGTCCTCAACCCCGCCTCCGACGCGTCCCTCTCCCGCGCGGCTCGAGGGGAGCGTCAGCCTGGGCCGCTCGATGACGCCCGACCCCGGGAGGAACGCGACAAAGACGATGGCGACGAAGAAGAAGGCAGCGGCGGCGGCTATCCACTGGAGATAGTCCACCTTCTCCAGCAGCAGGAAGCGCGCGAGCCTGGATCTCGCCCGCGCCTTACGTGCGCCGCCAGCCCGCAGCGCCGGGCCCGGGCCGCGCTTGTAGCTCCCCGCCGCCGCCGCGGCTCCGGCTCCGGCTCCGTTTTCGAGGGAGCCCATGTCGAAGGCTGAGCCGCGCTGCCGCTCCTAGGGTTCCGCGGCCATCATCAATTGGTCGTGTATACGAGAGCAATGGATTGGCAGTGAAGCGACTGTGCTAGGACTCGTGAGCGAGAGCGGGGCGCACCTACTCCGAGTATTTCCGCAGCGAGGCGTTGCGTTTCGTTGAGCTTGTTTGCGGAGGAGAGAGACTAAGAGGGAGGGAGGCCAAGGACGAGTACGACCGACCAGAGGAGACTGGGCAGGGGCCGAGGACGATGCGTTGAGCGAAGCAGGGCGCGCGCGCGGGCGTCGGATGGAGGTCGAACGGTCCAACATCGGGCTCCCCCACTCGCGGAGCATGGGGCAGCGTGTTTCGGGAAGCGGGTCGGCAGGTGCGGATGGGTTTCATTCACGCCGTCTCGGGTGCCGTCCAACAGTTGCTTTAAACGATTTATTTATCTAGATATAACCTTAATTTTATTTTTGATATTATGGCTAGATGAAGATATAAATAAGAATAATTCTGCAAATTAAAATATAAAAAATAATATAGATATTAAAAAATATATAACTGTTTCTAAATAATATTTTAAAGAGTGAAATTTTAAAATACTACTGGTGACGCGCGAAGCTAAATCCTTAAGCTGTCTTCGTGTAAAATAGCGGACATGATGCTATAGATGATATTTTTTGACAACTATTTATAAAGTAAAGTTTGAAATAGAGAATAGAATAGAGAATGAGATAGGAAAGCTGTTGGAGATAGCCTTAGAGCATCTCCAACAGAGACTCAAATTAGTGTTCTATATTAAAATATAGAGCTTAACTTATGAAAATCGACTTCAAATGTGTCTTATTTTACAATTTTTTATCAAAAAAATATAGGCTACAACTCATATTAGTGTCCTGTCCTTATTTTCTATCTTATTCTCAATATTTTCATTCTTAGTAATATAGTCTGCTTCCTAAAATTGATGATTTATGGCTTAGCTATTGGAGTTTCGTTTGTTTTTAGTGCCTTAAATATGTTGGAGTTCAGTGTCTTTTTATTGCCCTAAACATGTTAAAAGATGTACTACCTCCATTATCAAATATTTATTGTTCGCTAATTTATTTTTAAATTAAAACATGATAAATAATAAAGACTGGAGGAAATATTATTTTAATTTTGTGGCCACTATATCGAGGCACTATATTGGAGATGATGTATGTACATGCGAAATCCCGCATGTAAGAGCAAGTTTAACAACAGAGCTTATTATTAGCCCTAACTCTTTAGCATGTCGTGTAGAATCAACAATAAAAAATATTTATATAATAAAATTAGCTATATTTTTTTTTCAAAAACGCACGAGAGCTGTGTATCATTAAATTTCTCTTAAATTTTTTTCTTATCTCTTTCTCTTTTATTCTTTTATCTTGAAATTTATGGAGTACATGACTCTTGCATGGGAGCTCACTTTATCGACTTTTTGTTGTCGTGTGGTGGCGTTCGGTTTGCGAGGAAAAGCAGACTCTGTTTGGTTACTTCGAGTCCGGTGACATGTTTTTCTCGAGTACTCCACTGTTGTCGCGTAAGCCAAGGATGGAATAATGAAATGGACATTTGCCCGTGCGCATTCTCTTCTGGACACCAAATTACGGTCGGGGCATCTTACAATTGCTTTTTTTACACACAAATCTTCTTGATCTTTAGGATTAGTTTAGAAACTTCATTTCTTCAAAGAATTTCTATGGTTACCAAACTAGCCCTTAAAATCTTTTTGTCTATGAAAGTATAGTATATCCAATCAACTATACTATACTCAAGCGATTGCTTAACGCTAGCATTATGGTTTACCAGCACGCAAGGAAAAGTGGCAGGATTTATTTATTTATTTATTTTATTTTTTTGCGGAAAGAAGGCGCTAGCTCCTGATTTCTGAATCCAGACTCCAGAGTCGAGAGGCGGTCACCTCTGATTCGTCCGCAGGTCCGCTCAGCCCGGAAAGTCTTGTGGGGAGCGCACGGAAAGAAGATTACTGCATGTCGTCTCTTTGCGACACGAACGAAACGTTCCTGTCGCCGAAAGCTCAAGGTGCACGGTTGGTCGGAGGCGTGACCGAAACCGAAACCTCATGCCGCGGCAGCAAAAAAAAAAAAAGAGCAGGTACGCCGTGCGCTGCAGAGGTGGCTGCAGAACCTTGTGCATAAAGTAGCGTAATTCTGCTGTATCCTTGTGTTGACGCTTTTTTGGAGCGTCAAACACCCAACAAGAACCGTGGTGATGCTCTTTGGTCAGGCGCGGACGGTCCGCGGCCTGGGCCAGATGGTCCGCGACCTGGCGCAGGGGCTAGGGTCTCCTGCCTGACGGTCGGACGGTTCGCACCCTAATACCGGACGGTCCGCGCGTGCACAGGGGCGGCGGAAGATCGCCGGCGGCGCCTGGATCTCGCTCCCGGGAGGGACCCCGTCGGGAGGAGAGATACTAGGAGTTGTCTAGGCTCGGGTCGGCCGACCTAAACTCCTCTAATCGGCGTAGAGTCGAAGAGAGACGAAGAATTTGGGGATCGAGAGACTAAACTAGAACTAGACTAGAACTACTCCTAATTGTACTGAAAATAAATGCGAAATAGAAGTGATATTGATTCGATCGATGATTATAAATCGGTCGTATACCTCTCTATTTATAGAGGAGGGGGGCTGGACCCTTTACAAACAAACTTCCCGAGCTAATTCCGAGAATCTAGCCAACAAACACAGCAAAAAACTCAGAACCCTAATCTGTTCTGCGCACGCGCGGACCGTCCGGCCCATAGGCGCGGACTGTCCGGACCGCGGACCGTCCGGCCTCAAGGGCCGGACCGTTCGCCCTCTTTTTGGTGTCGAACATATGCCCCCTGCCTTTTGGTGGAGCTGAGCGAACCAAAAGCAACTAACTCGATGCATCACATCGGTTTTCTTAGGCATCTTGCCACTTAATAGGATGGTACGCAGTGGCTTGGTCCTGATGGTTGACTCAACGGACGTGACCCCTTTGGCTTTGATCGAATTATCAGTCCCAACACCGCCGAGCGTCATACTGGTCCTGACCAATTCGTCACCTTCCTTTCCTAATTTTCTAAATGTTCTGGTGTAGCCTCATAGTCGACCAGGTCTTCTCCTTACAGGTCGTCTTCCTCCATGGGTGTTGGTACGTCGTTGCAGATGTCATGGTGTATTACGGATGATTCGGCCTCAGTGGTCGGACGGTCCGCGCCCTGTACGGTTGGTCCGGTCTTTATAGCGGGCTGTCTGCCATACCTGCAAAGAGCTGCACAGTTGTTGTTTTATTTTCTGTCTCTGTGGCCGTTTGATTTTCCTCAACGGCCTTTGGTCTCCATCTCTTTTGTGGTGGTGGATACTGCGGATGTGTGTCATTGAATATTTTTTCTGCCTCCTTCTCCTGATTCTCCTTTGTAATTTTCGCTTTTGCGATCGTGTCAATCCCGATGGGCACCATCGGGGCATGGAGTATTTTGGATCGGCTGTTTTGTTGACAGTTGTACCTCCTTTTTTGTTTGTGTTGGCCGATTCACCAAAAATCATCGACCCTTCGTTATTTTGTTGTACGACGACATCTGACGTTCCTATTTTAATGATGTCTCCTTTTTTCGTACTGTTGGAGGTTGTAGCTGTATGCCCCCCTGCTGGATTAGTCAGCCTTTGGGGCCGAGTTGTTCGATAATCTTGTTGGGCCTGTGCTCGTGGACCAGATTGAGGGGCTCTCAATCGGTCTTGTACTGGAGATGTCAACCTATTGAATACAGATGTTTGAGGTGCCCCCCAAGCGGGGTACTGTGGCATCCCAAATGGATATGGTGGCATGCCCCACATTTGATTTGGGACATATGGTGGAGGTATGTATGTGTATGGATATGGCATATGTGGATATGGTGGTGGAGGTGTCCATGCAGGTACGTTAGGTCTTAATTAAACATTATGACCTCCCGTCCTTTCCGATTGGTGTGGTGGTCCAATCGGCCTAACCTGTTGTCGCACCTGGGTGGGTAAGCGAGGTCGCTTTGGTGGCCAGTTGATGGGGCCAACCTTCTTTTTCACGTATTTAGACAATAATTGATCAAATGTTAGGCTGAATTTTACCAACTGTCTAGTTGCCTTGAATGTGTTAGTTTTCCACATACCTATTTCTGGTCGTCGTGGTTTGAAGGTACGTGGTCGACGCGGCTCTTCGGCGTTGCCGGACCGTCCGCTGGAACGCTCTGGATCGTCCGATGATGTTACGGATCGTCCGCGTCTGGGCACCGGACCGTCCGCGATGCGTAGTATGGGTTCTCGCGCATATCCCCTCGTCTGCGCTTGCCCTCCAGTGCCGGAGTTTATGATGGTCACTTTCAGTGTCTCTCCTCCATCAGGAGTCTTTTCGGCCACCACTTTCCTGCAAGAGATTTTGTTGTTTCCATCGGCCTCCCGTGAGTTGCCGATGATGACTTCTTTGTCTTTGCCCTTATCGACTGTGCTGGGCCGAATTAGGACCCTTTTGCCCTTGAAGTCAATCATATTCATTGGAAAGGGCTCCGTGTCCTCCTGAAGTTTCAATCGTCCCTCGTTAATGGCCGATTGGATTTGTCGTCGGAACACATTACAATCATTAGTGGCATGGGAAAATGAGTTGTGTCACTTGTAGTATGCGCGACGCTTTAGTTCGTCGCAGGTGGAACGATATAATCAATTTTAATGTTACCATTTTTTAGTAATTCATCGAATATCTTATCACATTTGTCAACATTAAATGTAGACTTAATCTCCTCCTGCCGTTTCTTTTGAACTGGCTGCAAGGAGGAGCAAGCCGAAGATTTGGCCTGCTCAGGCCAAACTATTTCGGCAGTGCAAATTTACTTTGGTTCACCGTCCGAACTACTTTGACTATGTTCTACTATATGGACATTATGATGAACCGTTTTGACTAGTTCTTTGCTTCGGCTTTCACAAGCCGAAGCTCTCTGATGTAATTGTGCTAGCGTAAAGAACTGGATGCCTTCTAATTTCTCTTTTAAATAATAGCGCAATCCATCAAAGGCTATTCCCGCCAGTTGTTTATTTGTTAAATGAATTTGAAAGCATGGATTTCTCGTATCCCAGAATCTCCGGATGTAATCACTAACCGATTCATCTTTTTCTTGTCGTAGGGCTACTAAGTCTACTAAATCTAGCTCATAATCGCCATAGAAAAAATGTTCATGAAATTTTTGTTCTAAATCTCCCCACGACAAAATGGAGTTAGGAGGGAGCGTGGCATACCATGTGAATGCAGTTTCTGTTAAAGATAATGAAAATAAACGTACACGGAATGCTTCGGTGTCGGCCAATTCTCCTAACTGTGCTAAGAACTGGTCTATGTGCTCACCTGTGCTCTTTTCTTGGTCACCCGAAAACTTTGTGAATTCAGGTATTCTGGTCCCTTGTGGGTATGGGAGCCGGTCAAACTGGCTATCATAAGGTCTCCGATATGACTGCCCCCAGGGACTATACTAACTCCGAGCTTATCTCGGAACGCCTCCCAGCTATTTCCTCTCTTACTATATCGATGGCAGCCGGTGGGAGACCACCGGCTCTTTGATCCAATATGGGTGAGTTTGTTTGGATGTTGGTATGTTGTTTTCCTCCCCATTGGTTTGGGTTTTGCAGCGTGTTAATGCATGCCCTATGAGGTTCATAGGACTGGCCATTCCTTTCTGGCCTTCTAGGGGCCGGAAAGTACTCACTTTCATGGGTTTGATAGATTATATTATGGTGCTGGTGTGTCATATGGTGAGATGGGGAGTCTAGCTGGGACGGATACGGAGTTGGATATCCATCCTCCTTAAAAAACTCTGTGCCGGACCGTCCGGTTAAATACGCGGACCGTCCGACCCCGTGCGCGGACTGTATGGCCATGTGGCCGGACCGTCCGACATTATATTCGGACTGTCTGGCGCCATACGCAGACGGTCCGAATGGGTTATCTAGGGTTTGCACGACATGTGGCGGCTTGGGTGCAGGTCTCGATAATTCGCTTCTAAAAATGGGATCGACCACCGCTGGCCCGGACGGTCCGCGCCCACGTACGGACGGTCCGGACATGCGCAGATCGACAAATTTATCGCCGATGTGCGTGGGAGGCTGTCGTTGCCCAGGGTACATGTCCATCGGCATCCCATAAAGGGGTTGTGACTGGTCGTGACAACCTGTAGCCGATGAATTATGTGTGTATTCCCTCAATTCAACCTCGTGTGAAGGAAGATTTGCCATAGTAGACTTATCAAGCACACACACTAGCCTTTTATGATCATTTTTGTATATCTCCTACGGTACGTTGCAATTGTTCTCGCTGCTCGTCTATGTAAGCTTTAAGAGATTGGAGTTCGTTGGTGTTACTTACATTGGGGGTAATCGCAGTAGATCGGAGCGAAGCCAGATCCGTCGCCCGTTGCCGAACGACTTTGTTGTTCCTGTCCACTTTGAAGTCGGCCAGGAACTTCGCCTTTGCTTCTTTGATCAGCTGCTCCTGACGCTCCTCGAACAGGAGTTGTTCTTCAGCCGGCAAGGTTTCCCATGTCGGTGTGATGATATTGCTGGTGGAAACTTCAGAGCTATCCTTTGAACCGGCCATTGAGAGCCGATTTGATAGGTCTATATGTGTTGTCCCCAGCGGAGTCGCCAAAAAGTATGTTGACGCCTTTTTGGAGCGCCAAACACCCAACAAGAACCGTGGCGGTGCTCTCTGGTCAGGCGCGGACGGTCCGCGGCCTGGGGCCGGACGGTCCGCGACCTGGCGCAGGGGCTAGGGTCTCCTGCGTGACGGCCGGACGGTCCGCACCCTGGGGCCGGATGGTCCGCGCGTGCGCTGAGCGGTGGAAGATCGCCGGCGGTGCCTGGATCTCGCTCCCGGAAGGGACCCCGTTGGGGAGGAGAGATCCTAGGAGTTGTCTAGGCTCGAGCCGGCCGACTTAGACTCCTCTAATCGGCGTAGATTCGAAGAGAGACGAAGAATTTGGGGATCGAGAGACTAAACTAGAACTAGACTAGAACTACTCCTAATTGTACTGTAAATAAATGCGAAATAGAAGTGGTATTGATTCGATTGATGATTATAAATCGGCCGTATACCTCTCTATTTATAGAGGAGGGGGCTGGACCCTTTACAAACAAACTTCCTGAGCTAATTCCGATAATCTAGCCAACAAACACAGCAAAAAACTCAGAACCCTAATCTGTTCTGCGCACACGCGGACCGTCCGGCCCACAGGCGCGGACTGTCCGGACCGCGGACCGTCCGCCCTCTTTTTGGTGTCGAACACCTTGGATATAGAATAGCGGAACCTAGGATTTAGATAGTAGAATTATACATAACTATTGGACGTCTAGCAACGTCCTCTATCCAATCCGCTAAAATAGCGGACCTTGTGCAGCATGTATCCTTCCAAATAACTTTGACTTCGTGTTTGTTTGATGTTTCCTCCGTGGTGGGTCCGTCCGTGCGGTTGCCACAGGTGACCACGCTATCAAAGCAGGGCACGCGTAATGCTGCTAATCGATGAGGTAGTGAGAGAAATAGAGATTAATTCATCTACTAGCGGAATGCCGTGCGTTGCAACGGGAATATATAATACGAGTATACTACGATAACTTATATACAAAATGTGTGTTATACCGTTATTAGAAAATGTTTTATAATCATTTTTTGATTCAGACCATGCATAATTTTTTTATAATCTATTTGTTTTATCACTACATTGCAACCATCAGTATCATACAGACTTCGATATATGTCACGATTTGCATGGTCTCATCATTATAGAGCACGTTCCACACATACCGGAAGAAATTACATCGTACATCGTTAGTTATCAGACACATACCACCGTACGCTTTTGCTTAAACAAAAAGGCAAGTGTGTGTTTGCGAAGAGAATTAAAGGCAAGCCGGCACAAAAGCTACCCAACGGTGGCGAGGATGACAAACTGGTCATTGTTGTCGGTCCTCCTCTGCGTCACCTCTGGCGCCAAGATGACGCCACAGTCCTCGATATAGTAGTCATCGAACGCGCGCGACATACCGAGTACTAATGACTCTTGGCTGGGCTGTAAAACGAAGTGCACCCCGGGCTCATCAGCAAGGTAGTTACTTTGACCGTTGCACCACCGGATGCGCTACTCCTCTACATACATCGTGTTCAAGGACACTCATACAACGTCAGCAACGCCCATCGTCTCAGCGCACAAGAATTCATGGCCAGTCAGTAGCGACTTACGTGGCAGGTTGGGCTTCAGGTGGACGATGAGCTGGACGACGTGATGACATCGTCGTTGAATGCAGTGCCCAGAACAACCCGAGAGTCACCGATGTTGGCGACGACCATGAGGTCCCCCTGCTTGACGATGGACAGCGCGGAGCAGCCGCTCTGTACCGCGTCCAAGCGGTGGCGGCGCCAGAGCTTGTCGTACATAGCGGCACATGGGGCCATGTAGGGTTGTTTCTAGAGGTCGAACTGACAGTCACCAAGTTTCTTCTTGTCGTCGATGAGCGACCCCAACGCGAGTGCCTCCTGCTAATGATGTTTGCTCGGGGTTTTCAAGTAAGAAACATGGATTCATGTTTGGCGTTGGTTTATAAAAATGACTCACAAGTCAGATCCATGGAAAAAATATTACAAAGAATAAATGTCACGCATGCAAAAAAGGAATTTAAGTTGAAAATATTATTCATACAAAAGAAATTGCATGTAAGGCTCTTCTTTAAATACTACTCACTCCATCCAAAAATATAGTTCAAGAATCTCGGTGATACTTATCTAATACTACGCATTGTGCAATGATAGCAGGTGAGCTTGGGGAGAGATGTAGTAGATGTGTTTTCTGTTATAGATGTAGTCATAAACACACATGTGGTGTAGTGGTAGAGATGGCAATGGGTACCCGCTACCCGAAACCTGGCGGGTTTTTGCTCTATTAGGGTATGGGTTTGGGTCAATTTCTCTACCCATGGGTTTGTTAATGGGTTCAAATAGAAACCCAACGGGTACGTGGGCATGGGTTTGTTCTTCCACTACCCATACCCGCAAACCATGGGTTTTTAAAACCCACCTTAAAATCAACATTCATTATAAATATGTCTCATAATATTATTAATTGAATATGTTCTAATTGAAATAAACTTCATGTAACAAATTTTAGGCTAAAATTAGTTATCACTTGTTCTTTTTATGCTAGCTTATTAATGTATTGATCATCATTTACATGATGAATTTTTTTATGTTGATGTTAGTGGGTATGGGAAACCCGTTGGGTACCCGAAATCCGCATGGGTATGAGTTTGGGCAAAATTTTATACCCATCATGGGTATGAGTTTTTTTAGCGGGCGTATTTTTTCTTCGCGGGTATGGGTTTGGGCAAGTAATACCCAGCGGGTTTTTACCCATTGCCATCTCTAGTAGTGGTAGCTACTGTTAGCATTTACTTGAGAGGTTGTGGGTTCAAATCCCCTTGGAGGCATGTGTATTTTTTTTTAAATTTTAGCTAGGCGCCGGCTGTACGAGGGAATGAGAATGTGAATGGGTTGTGCGCGGGGAGAAGAGAATCGGAATGGCAGAACGCGGAATGACCGACTACTATTGCAGCCTTAATAAGTAGTAGAGATTAAAATCAATTCAGAGCGGCTCGGTCGATGCACCGTCACTATTAAATTCAATTCATCTTGAGTACTAGTATTGATTAGAAATATTTTGTTAATATAATCACAAAATAGTCTAAATGGGAAAAAAATAATTACGCCATATTTTTCATTACTTACGTCAATTCAAATTATAATTATATGCAAAAGAGAATAAATATTGTAGTTTATAAAATTTATTAATGTTGTCCGTATAAAGAACTGAATTTAAATTTAGAAAACGTTGCTAAAGATAAAGAATATATAAATAACTGAAATTTTTAGTGGATGCTGTAAAAGGATAAAGAATATTGAGAACGAAATTTATAGACGATGTTGGACGATGAGTATTCGTGCACCACCGAGGCGGTAATCGTCGGCCAGATCTGCTCGCCGTCGCGTTAGATGTTGTCAACGAAGTAGGAGGATCCTGTCTGTCACAATCACATCGCTTTAGGACCACGCACGCAAGCAAACAATTTCATCATTACGAATGCGAACCAAATATCATTAAAGAACGTGCGGGCAGTCGGAGCTCGCTGCTGGAAAAGCTATTCATCCAATTGGGGGCACCCACACAGGTCGCATGAATAAACATCGGCCCCGTTTGGATGGGCTTATTTTGGGATTTTGGCCGCCAGAAGCTGGAATCCCAACCAAACGCCTAGCTTTTCTTCTGGCTTGTGGGTGAAGCGCTTCTCCCTGAAGCCGCATTGTAACGATGCGTGAGAAGCGGGCTCAAGGCAGCGTCGGCTAAAAGCTAGGCAGCTGGCCCATTTATAAACCGGATAAAAAAACAAACACAAACTTACATGATATTTATAAAATAAACTAATTCGAGCAGAATTAATGTCAAATACAGTTGGTATAAAAATTAATACAGAATACCAACTCATAGCACTAAGAGAATGCCAACATGTCTTACTGTCAATGCACACAACATGCCCCAACATTTTCGAATTTTGTGTTGATTAGTACGACAATTTGTTGTGTCATTGTATTTACTTCACAATCCGGTAGCTAACATTCAGGTCATCCAAACATCTAAATTTTAACCAGCAAATTCTCTACAGTTGGACATGTTCAGATGTTAACAATACAATATTTTGGACATTTAAGCATATAGACTTCAGACACTAATATTTAATAATCCGGTCAGTCCCGTAATGCACTAGTTGGTTGTGTGTATTTATCTATTTTCTTTTTTAATCAGAATCTACAATCTCATAATCTGCGCATCCAAACACTCAGATTCTACCCACCAGCTATTCTCCACAGCAGCCGAACCAAACATCCAGATTCTAACAACCAGCTTCTCCTCACAGCCAGCTTTTCTCCACAGCCAGCTTTTAAGAAAAACTCTTCAGAAAAAAGCCAAACCAAACAGGCCCATCATATGGTCCACTGCGCTGTCCCCGGAAGGGCAATCACAACTTGTTTTTTTTGAAATGGAAACGCATTCCATGGCTATTAAGCAGCTCCAGGCACATCGCCGGAGACAAGATTACAAATGAAGTCCGGTGCATGATCTAGCCATAAACTAGAGTCAACGTCACCTGAATTTGCTCCATGAGCAGCTAAACAGTCAGCAACTAAATTACAGGTTCTTTGACATTTAGACACAATACAACAAGCAAACTCAGAAAACATCCTACTCCTTATTTCCTTGAATACTACGCCCAAAGCAGATAGGTCATATTCTTGTGAGGTCAACGCCGTCTTCAGGATCGCAGCATCGGTTTCAATCATCACATTTTGCATTCCAAAGAAAACAGCCAGCTCCAAACCTTTCATACAGGCGACGCTCTCAGCATGAAGGGCAGAGGATATGCCAGTCAAAGCGCCCGCCCCCGCAACCAAGAAACCACCATCGTGGCCCCTGATAATACATCCCCAGCCGCCCAAACCTGATTTCGCCAGATATGAGCCATCGCAATTTATTTTGTAAAAGCCTGCTGGGGAGGCTGCCATTTTAGGTTCATAGGTGGGCTCTAGCAGATTTTCCTATCTGAAGTTTCTCCATATTCATCAAATGGTAGGCAACAGTATTGCACACCTCTTCAGTAGATCACAACTTGGTTGATCTAGATCTAGGCACCACGGAGGTTGAACCACAGAGCTGCCGACGCTAATAATTCAGACCCATCCCAGCCACAATGGCAGCGACCAGCAGAGGTTAGAGGTTTGACCTCAACTTGCCGTTACCACATATAATAATGATATAAAAGATAAAAAGAACACCGAATTTCAGCAGTGCTGATGGCCTGCCGCTCAGATCTCGTGGAGTCTACAACCACAGATTCCAGGCATCGTAAACCGCGTTTGATTTTCTGACAATCTTTACAGTACACATCCAGATTTCAGCAAAAGGAGTGGCTCTTGAAAGGAAGAAGGTACCAGGCTTGCTGGCAACACTAGGCATGTGCTGCAAATTTAAGATGATACACGGCAGATCCACTTGATGGACAATGGGAATGACTTTGCCATGTCAAGCAACAGGCTGCAGTTCTTCTTCTTCAGGAATAGAACCTTGGAGAAGGGTGTCATGTCTCAAAGGAGACATGTTCCAAGTCAATGTAGGATTCTACAATACACTGAGTTCGAGTTCCTAGGGATGAACAATTAGCATTAGGTCCCATGGAAAATGGTGCTATGCCACTACATGCATTTCTGTTTCTGTACAGTAATACCAACTTGAGCCTACACCCGCTGCATCACTGACTGACTTGAGTACTTGACACAATCCAAGATTCTAGAATAGTGGTAGAACAGGGACGAGTGCTCACCCTCTAAGCCACCACGGTGGTAGCGATTGCTCCCAGTAAAATTGTTGCACGGACTGCCACCAATTACCAAGTCCAATCCACCTATTTCTTTGATAGTTGACTCAAGCCAATCAGAGGTAATACTCTTGACATCAGCGATATCAATCAATGTTCATGTTTGGGTCTGATCCCACCAGGTTTTCAAGACAGACCTGTTTACTTTGGATACCTCAACAGAGACCATTGTCTTCATACGGATCCCAAGCTTGTGCAGAGCTATCTTAGCTCCTCCAATCTCAGAGAACAAAGAGAGAACATTCATGCCATTTGGAAACATCTCCCTTAGCACTGAAAGATGGTAAGCAACTGTATGCACTTGGAATGAATTACCTAGAGATCTGTACCTCTCGGTGCTGTTGATTCCCCTGGTATGGTCCTTTGGAAAACCAAGCAGGAACTCTATTTCATCAGGCTCGAGAGGAGCAACTCTGTGGCGACCAACCCAGACCAAATTCCACTTCCTACATTGTCCCAAGACATATTTTTGAACTGTTGCACTTGGTGGGTCTTCACTGTTTGCAAGAGCATCAAGAATATGTTCTATCAGCGCTGAACTAGCTCTACATGTTTGGATGCAGTTAAAACGTGCCCTTATGTCCCATGAGGGTCACCACTGTTTGGTACATGGAAAGGCATCATGTATCGTCCTTGGAGCGAAGGGAAGTAGAGGAGACCTGCTGTCAATTGGGAGGTTATGTATGTAACATCTCTTTCTTGCAGCAGCGCAGAAGAACTTTGAATCAATAAACTCGGGTTGGATGTCATACAGGAAACTTGAGATGGTTGCCCAGACACCTTTTGGAGCAAGAGCCACGTTTTCATAATAGAAAAAGGGGGTCCAATAGCCTGTTTGGGAAGCAATCTGATGTATCTGTCCATTGGCTTTACCCTGTCCCCTGGCAAGTTGAATCCAACCATTGGGTTTGGGAGAGGCATTGACTCCTCAAGCCCTCATGCCTAACAAGGGAAGCAATTTGGGGGTGGGGCCGTGGGGCACAACAAAGTAGAGGGCCCATAGATGTTAGGCTAACATCTATGGGCCCTCTACTTTGTTGTGCCCCACGGCCCCACCCCCAAATTGCTTCCCTTGTCTCTTCTTCTGTTCCATGAACTTTGCCAGTTTCCTTCTCACAGAGGTACCAGAACAATCCAAATCTACCTCCTACAAAAACTATAAAGAAACTGTGTTACTCTATTTGATTAAAGTAACAGTTTTCTGTGTCAGATGAACACTTTAACCGCATATACCTTGTTGTTTCCATAACGCTCATAGTAACCAGCTCCAGCAGCCTCAGATTGACTCAACTAACATAGATATATCTGTCTTGCCCTGAGTAATATTAATCCAAGTAGAGATAAAAAAAACTTGGCCTGCAAGAGTAATACCACCCCATGATATTTTATTAAGAAGAATATTTTCTCACGCAAGTCGATAAGCTCTCGAACTCTGTCCCACCCATACACAGCGGCACCATACCCATGTGAGTACGACCACGACCGGACCTAGTCTAACCTAGGCCTTAGACCTGTGCATTGGCGTGAGATAGATGAGGGGGGTTTTTAACCACAATCTGAGAATTTGCTCCCACAGAAAGTCAAACCTAGGATCTGAGGAGTATTGATCAGACCACCTAACTAACTCGGCTAGAGATCCTTTCGCAGTCCAAGTAGACATAACGAGTTAATTTCATTCGAACAAGGTCAACATTTACGGCAGATTCAAATGAGACGTACTACATCTAGTAATTGCCATTTCGTCTTCATCCTCATGAAAGCCCATGCTCACTTAGGACTTGACCTTCTTGTCCCTCTATGACATCTCATGTAGAAATCCCTGCACGAAAGTTCCTCATAAAGCTATACAGCTAACGCCAGTTTAAGTACAAGGGGCAGATTCAAGTATGCCAGATGGAAAATGGAAACACTGAGATTAAGAAGAAACATGAGCAAAAATGTTTAAGCATGATTAGTTGGAACCGTAGCAACGTACGGGCATCCAACTAGTAATCCTTATAATTATTATTCAACCATTCGATACAAAACTTTAGTTAGTAAAACCAACTAAACACCTAGAAGAACTCCCCTCGGAGAAGGCACCGAGACTGGACGGTTTCACAGGAATTATAGCAGCTCTGATTTGAACAGCCACAGGCGCCGCTGAAGCGGACTGTGCCTGTAGCCCGGCTCTCCTACGAAACCAGGTTGCATGCATCATGCATCCCTTCTTCAGTCACATGAATAATGGAACAGATAAACAATGAATAAAACTAACAGATAAACAATGAATAAAATTACATTTAATTTGCTGCCGATATCTCCACAGGACATATCCAGGCTTCAATAATGAGTATGTCTTAAAAAGGTAGAATGCAGACAACACTACGAATCAAGCAACAGGCTGCAATCCTTCAGCAACAGAACCTTGGAAATGGGTGTCATATCTCAAGCTCCTTGTGACATCAAAGAAATGTGCTACAGCTTCTTCGGGTGTTTTCTGAAGTACACCGTGGCCCAAGTTAAGTATATGACCTTTTGTACCAGCTGCTTTCACAACCCTGCAGAGCAGGCAGTAAGAGACCAAAAAAATCATTAGCAGTTCATAGTGTGACTAAACTTGATTAGGCGAGATAAGAGCGCCCTCGGGTACTGTAGCATATATATAGGCATATGGGCCTTAACACCCCCTGTCAAACTCAAGGCGGAAGTGGAGGATTTGAAGCATTGAGTTTGATTAGATAAAACTGATGTTGTGCCCTATTTTGTGCTTTTATGAAGAAATCCGCAAGCTGTAATTCTGAGGGCACATATTGAAGATCAATGGTCTTCTGATGACAATGAGATCTAGTGAATGAGACATCAACACCAATGTGTTTTGTGAGTTCACGCTTCACTGGATCATGACAAATTTGTATAGCTCCAATATTGTCACGGCGAAGAAGTGTAGACGAGTCACAAGAAACGCCTAGATCAGCCAAGAGCCAACGAATCCAGATAATCTCAGCAGTAGTAGTAGCCAGGGCTCGAAGTTCTGCTTCAGTACTAGATCTAGATACAGCAACTTGCTTCTGGGATTTCCAAGCAACAGGGGATGATCCAAGAAGAATACAGTAACCAGTGATGGAGCGACGGTCTGTAGGATCACTGGCCCAGGTAGCATCAGAGTAAGCATGAAGCTGAAGTGGGGAATTTGAATCATAAAATAAACATTGTGTTTTTGTCCCCCGTAAATATCTAAGCACACGAAGTAAGTGCTCATAATGAACTGATGTAGGAGCAGAGACAAATTGACTCAAGATCTGAACCGCATGAGCAATATCTGGCCTGGTGACAGTAAGGTAAACTAAGCTGCCAACAAGATGTCTATATTGAGATGGATCCTCCAAAGGTGTCCCATCAGTCGGACGGAGAGATAAGTGAAGATCCATAGGCGTGGCAACAGTGCGAGTATCACTAAGACCGGAACGATCAAGAAGATCTTGTATGTACTTGGCCTGAGAAAGATAAATACCATTTTGAGTCTGCAAAACCTCAATGCCCAAGAAATAACTGAGTGCCCCCAAATCTGACATTTGAAATTCCTTACTCAGAGACGCCTTCACATGAGCAATATGGTCTGGATCATCGCCTGTAATCAACATGTCATCAACATATAGTAATAGCAACATGCGTCCTCGTGAAGAAACATGAATGAACAATGCAGGATCATGATCACTAGAATAGAAACCACAAGCCTTGATGACAGAAACAAATCTCTCAAACCAAGCACGAGGAGCTTGTTTGAGACCATACAAGGCTCGACGGAGACGACATACAATGCCCTAATGGAACCTCTATCCCAGGAGGTGGATGCATATAGACTTTCTCATGTAAATCACCATGAAGAAAAGCATTTTTGACATCCATCTGAGAGATAGTCCAAGAAAAGGAGGCCGCAACAGCAAGTAAAGCTCGGACAATAGTCAGATGGGCCACAGGTGCAAAAGTCTCATCATAGTCAATACCCTGTGTCTGTTGAAAACCTCTGGCCACTAGACGAGCTTTATATCGCTCAATAGACCCATCAGATTTGGTTTTAACCTTGAAGACCCATTTGCAGGTGATAGGTACAACACCAGCAGGTAACAGAACAACATCCCATGTACATGTGCGATGAAGGGCATTTAATTCATCAGTCATAGCAAGCTGCCACTCAAGTATACCAGAAGCCTCTTTATAAGATGATGGTTCAGCAATGACTGCACCAGCACGAGAAAACCCATAACGTTCTGGAGCTGCAATAGTGCCACGATCACGAAGATGATACCCCTGATTAAAAACAACATGAGAGTCATCAGTGTTAGTACAAGTATCAGCAACAAGATCGTCATCAGGACTGGTCGTGGGAGTAGAGCGAGGACGACGAATGTAAGTCTGAGTGACAGGTGGTTTGGAAGAGTAAGACTGAGATGGTGTGGAAGTGGAAGGTGGTGTGATGGGAATAAGGACATCTGGGGTAGAAACAGTAGGTGGTGATACTGATGAAGTTTCAGAGATGGGAGGAAGGCTCATGAAGGAGGTAGACTCTGTGGAATAAAAAGAAGAATGAGTGGAAGAGTTGTAAAAGAAGGGACGATTTTCATTGAAGCTCACATCTCGAGAAATGCGCATGCGACGAGAAGATGAATCATAACATCGATAGCCTTTATGTTCAGGGCTGTATCCAAGAAAAACACACTCAACAGATTGAGCAGTCAATTTAGTACGTTCACGAGGTGATAATAGTACATAACACGTACATCCAAAAACTCGAAGGTGGTCATATCGTGGAGGAGTTCCGAAAAGAACTTCACCCAGTGTTTTGCCAGAGAGTTTGGATGACGGTTGTCTATTGATGAGGTAAACCGCAGTAGAAACTGCTTCACCCCAAAAATGTGAAGGGACAAAAGAAGATATCAACAAAGTGCAAGCAGTTTCTATAATGTGACGATGTTTGCGTTCAACCACATCGTTCTGTGCATGAGCACCAGGGCAAGAAAGCTAAGCAAGAGTACCCTCTGAAGTCAAAAACTGGCGGAAATTATCAGATAAATATTCACCACCAGAACCAGAACGAAAGGTTTTAATGTGAGTGGAAAATTGAGTGTGAATCATACGAGCGAAGGTTTTATAAATAGAAATCAGCTCAGAGCGGTGTTTCATGAAATAAATCCAAGTGTAGCGAGAATGATCATCAATAAAAATGACATAGTATTTATATCCACCTTTTGACACAAAAGGTGCAGGACCCCAAATATCAGAGTGAACCAAATCAAAGGGTTCAACGGAATGAGAATGACTAGTAAAATATGGAAGTTGTATTTGTTTTCCAAGATGACAACCCTTACAATGAAAATCAGACTGAACTGAAGTATGACCTGAGCAACCTGACTTTATTAGAGTAGACAATCTAGATCCACACAAATGACCTAGACGATGATGCCACTGGGCAAAAGACGCAACAGAAGCAAGGGTACCTGAAAGCACATGCGCTAGAGACGTAGCCAAGGAGGGAAGCCGCAAAGTGTCCAAGATGTAGAGGCGAGGAGCAGCTCTACAGCGACGGCCAGTCCCAATCACTTCCCCTGTACGAAGGTCCTGTACAAAACAAGATGAGTCATCAAATCCGACAAAGCAATTATGATTCGTAATTTGGCCTACTGAAAGAAGGTCCATAGATAGCTGAAGAATAAAGAAAATATTAGGTACTGTAAAGTGTGGATCTGAAAGAGAACCCTTATGAGTAATGTGGCATACAGTACCATCAGCTGTCTGCACTGAAGCACCATCTGTTACAGGTGTAGTAGAAGCCAACTTTGACTGATCAGATGTGACATGAAAGGAAGCTCCTCAATCAAGTACCCAGGCCGACTCTGCAGTACAGGCGGACGAAGTGGCAGCAATAGTAACTAAGCCTCTATTAGATGGTCCTGGACCACGACCACGAGCAGCACGTCGTGCATGGAAATCGGTCAACTTATCAGGGAACTTGACAAAGCAAAGCTCAGATCGATGATTGGTCTTGCCACAATGATCACAAGGCTTAAAATATTCTTAGGTTTCTGGGCAGCAGCCAACACACTGTGAGGATTACCACCAGTAGAGGACAGAGAATTAAGACGAGTCTCTTCAGCAAGTAAATCAAACAACGCCTTAGCCATTGTGAGAGTGTCAGAACCCTGAAGTAAACGAGCACGAAGAGAATCAAACTTGGCCCGAACGCCCATAACAAATCTGTAAGTGAAGAACTTCTTAATAAACTTATGAGCCGGACACGGATCAGTGGTACAAGCAGGCACCATTGATGTCAAAGCACTCATCAGGCGATCAAAGGCTGAATAGTACTCATCAATACTCATATCATTTTGCTCAATAACATGTGTCTGCTGCATGAGAGTGTGTAATAGAGCACCACTGTCCTGAACAAAACGCTCCTTCAAATGAGACCAGATGGCTTTAGCAATTTTGAATTTAGACAAACTCATAATCATAGACGGTTTGACGCTGTTCACCATAGCAGCCATCACTTTACCATCATTAAGCTGCCATGTTTTGATATCAGCAGCATTGCGACGATCGTTAGCAAGAACAGGTGCCGCATCGGTCAAATGGAAGAGTAATCCATGTCCCCGGAGTGCAGTCTCAACACAGAAAGCCCACTCCGGATAATTTTGACCATCAAGAGTGATATTGACCACAATAGCATTTGTCGCCATATTGAATTGAATCAAAAATCAAGGAGAACAGGAGACCTGAGACCAAACAAACCAGAGCAACCCGAGTTGGACGAGTTGACGGGGGTCCTGGGCGCGGAGCCGAGTTGAACAGCGGCTGGCGGGAGCAGCGACGTCACAGATCCGCAGGCCTGTCCGCAACGGCGGCGGTTTGTGCAGATTTCCGGCGGGAGCAGCGGATCCACGGCCCTGCGCGCAACGACGGCTGGCGGGAATCCGCGGAACTTGTCCCAGGCGGCGGAACGGCGCAGGCAGAGATAGAAATCCGCCCCTGGCGGCGGATCGATGTAGCGGACGGCGCTCTGCCCCTGGCAGAGGACCCCTGGCAGCAGAAGGCGCGCTGCCCCTAGGGAGGACGGCGCTCTGCCCCTGGTAGAGGACCCCCGGCAGAAGGCGCGCTGCCCCTGGCTGACGGAGAGAGGGAGATCCGCCCCTGGCTGATGGCGGATTGATGAAGAAGGCGGGCTGCGCGGCCGAGATCCCTAGCGGCGGACGGTGAAGTGAGAGAGGAAGATCCGCCCCTGGCTGACGGCGGATCGATGAAGAAGGCGGCGGCCGAGCTGGCGGCAGCGCGGCCGAGATCCCTGGCGGCGGACGGCAGGCCGAGATCTGGTCCCTGGCGGCGGGATGAAGGAAGGGGAAGACCGCAGAGGATGGATCGCGACGGCGGCAGAGGAGGGAAGGGGGTGGCCGCGACGGCAGGCCGGAGAGCTGGCCGCGATGGCAGCACAGCGACGGCGCCAAAAATTTGGATCAGAGTCGGGTTTAGATGTAAACCCTAACCTGCTCTGTTACCATGTGACTAACCTTGATTAGGCGAGATAAGAGCCCCCCTCGGGTACTGTAGCATATATATAGGCATATGGGCCTTAACACATAGCAACTAATCCTAAAAAGGAAATTGGAATGTAATGACTGGAGGTAAAGCCCATTTATGCTTGTGCACCAACCATTACCACCCCCATGCAACATAAAACAAACAGTAAGGCTTAATGATGCTATACATGTTTCACGATATTACTGAAAACATGCAGAAAGATACAGCGACACCCTAAGATCGTGTGACGTAATCATTTATTCCCTGTTCTTCAGTCAGTAGCTCAATAGACCTAAGGACCAATATCCATTAGTAATTTGGTGATTAGTTCACAAGCTTTTTCCTGAATACACAAGGGATATTTTGGTACACAACTGAATGTTTGAATCAGAAATGAGATGAGCTTTGCAAACTGTACAGCTGAGCTTAACGATCAAAGATTGATCACTATTGAGATCATTGTTGTGAATTATTACGGTGTAATACAAATACATGACGGAACTGACTGGTGGTGCATAAGCCTATCATGAGGCTCAATGCGATACAACTATTATTTGTGGGGCATACCTTCTCTATCAGGATCATATATCCAAGCCGAAAAAGTGCGGAGTAGGGAATCAATATTATTTTAATCCATCTCTAGGCCGTGAGAAGGCGAATTAAAAAGAAATACACAGATTGGGGATTCAAATAACGCTGAGAAGGAACTCAATTGCAGCTTCAGTCAATTGGACAAGTGTCAAATTTGGGCTGACTGCTGGCCATGAGAAGATGAATTGTTTTCCAAGGAGACGATTTGTGATTAGTAGGAGGAGCAGAGAGAGCAGGAGAAAGGAAGGCCTGTCGCTTTGGATTTTGGGGACAGAGGTGACAATGATGTTAATGTCATATGACCTGGAACGGCAGAAAGGATGAGCGAGATGGAGGTTGAAGAAGAGTGATGGAGTTTAGGCCTACCACAGTAACAAAGAAGTGACTACGTCCAACTCAATGCAAGCAACCAAATACAACCTCCTACAATGAAAAAGGGATATGCAAGCAACTAAACACACCTCATTGCAATGAAGTCATACAGGGGTTACACTGCATAGAGTGTAATGCAGGTTTATCATAGTGCAGGCAACCAATCATACCCAACATGAAGATGTATACTACTCAGGCAGCGTTTTATGTTATCTCATTAATGAATTGCACATGAGCATTAACCAAAAACTCAAAATAACATAAATTAAATGAATTTTTTAGTCTTAACTAACCTACGAATTTCATCAGTCAGTACTGGTAATGGTGAGAACAGAAATGCTGGATCCACATTCCCTTGTACACTAATTCCATTACCAAGGCGCTTCCTTCCATCAGCCATGTCCACTGTCCAGTCAAGCCCAATAACATCAACTCTTGTGTCCTTCATGCGCTCAAGTAAACCTCCATTTCCATTTATATACAACACAAGGGGTACATGAGGGCACTCTTTCTTAATCCTATTCACAATCTGTCGAAGAAATATAAAAGCTTAATGAACAGAATCAGTAAATCAAAACCTTGCATGAAATCTTTTAATTGAGCTCTAAATAATAGTCTACAAGCTATATGATATTTTGCACATTTTTCAAGGTCAAGATGAAATTCTGGGCACTCTCTCTAAATACACCAAACTTGTGGAAGTTACCATTATGACCAAGTAAAGCAGTTTTATACACTGTGCTAGTTGCAGTCTTGAAGATATGCAAACCAAATTATAGTAACATACAGTATAAAAAATTCCAAATCCATGTGCACTGAGAACATGCTGCTGATGTAAGCACCAGCTACTGATTATTTTGAGAGATTGGTTTTTTCTCTCTAAATTTCACTTTCGTGGTTATAAGGAACTTGTGGTCATAACCATAACAATTCTTGCAATGCGGTACCAGAAATTGTAGGGGGGTAATGCAATTAATCATATGAGAATCATTTCGGTATAAGAACAAGGGTATTTCTTAGGAGATACTGACCTTTAGAGCATTTAGTGGGAGCCATCAATGTTGTTCTATAAGACAGTGCAGATACATAGCAGCACCGCCAATCATGAAGTTGGTAATACATGAAAGCAAGAAAAGGAAGTCACCTTTTTGATATATGGTTTTGACCACTGCTCCCACACATGAGGTGGAAGTTGTCCACCCCATGAATCAAATATCTGTATACACTGGGCCCCGGAGTTAACTTGGTAAATGATATAGTCAGATATCGCTTCTGCAAGATGAGATAGAAGACACCTCAAGACATCGGGAGCTGTATGGCACATGTTCTTTATATTTGTGTATGTGTTGGTCATCCCCCCTTCAACAATGTAAGTTGCAATTGTCCATGGGGCCCCCACAAATCCTAGCAAAGCAGCTTTTCCATCAATCTAGAGGATAGAGGAGGCAAAAAGATTTATAAGCATCAAAGTGTAGGGCAGAACGCTTTGCTGAACTATACCCATACAATTGGTATCAATAAAACAGCACTCGCAAATAAGTTGTTAATGTTCAAAAGTATATATTATGATGAGAATAAAATGGTCAGCACATATTCAAAAACGAGAGCAACCAGAAGATGACTTTGGGTTGAAATATACTACATTAATAGGTTTACTAATGTTTGGTTAGGCTCACAATCCACTAATTACTAATAGTTTAAATTAAAATGCCAACTTCGTGTACCAACAGAGATTTCAAACAATCACTGGAATAAATATTTAATTCAGATAATAATAAATAATAAGCATTTTCTGAAGTTGCAAGCGTTGGAGATATCTCAAATATGTCATTTTTTTCTCATTAACACATAACAGATCTAAACCTACAACAAAACACCCATAGCAACCTCTATTTCGTGAAATTTCTTTTCATCTCTAGATATTCATAAGCAACCAAAACACTCTTGAAGCTACCAAAGTGCACCAAATTTGTGATGGTAAGGGTATAATTAAAGTACAAGTGTACAACTGCATCAGGATCGCACTGATGACCAAATATTCCAACATGAGGCCAGCACTAACCACTAACTACACATAGTTTCATCCATCGTGCCATTTTCCTAACATGCAGCACTGAATTTAATATTACTTGAATCCTTAACACATCAATGCATCTGGTAGGTCAAATGGCAACACAAGCATTGACTGATCATAATACCTTGTACTACGTTTATATAGCTAGTACTATAATTTAGTAATCCCAAAGCACTGTGACAAGTACCTCACTGGGACCAAGCTTTCTGTAGCATAAAAATGTAGGGATACGAGCACTACCTCATTTCGCAGAATCTTTAGTGACTCTCCGACGAACTGGAGCATATCAAGGTCGATGGGGACGAGCTCCCTCACCTGCCCTTCGGACCGCACTGGCGATTGGATCACGGGCCCCTTGGAGTCCGAGATATCGAACGGTACCCCGATGGCCGGTAGGGGCGTGAGTATGTCTGAGAACAGGATGACGCCGTCAGGCGCGAAGGCACGCCACGGCTGCAGCGTGATCTCGACGATGAGGTCCGTGTTCTCGGAGCGCTCCCGGAACGAGGGGTGGCGCTTGGCCAGCGCCTGGTACTCCGCCATGTACCGCCCTGCCTGTCGCATCATCCACGCGGGTGGGCGTGGGAGGCCGTCCTCGCCCCGCGCCGCGCGCACCAGCAGCGGCTCCTCTGGACACGCGGCGTGTAGTTCAGATTAGGGGCGAAATGGTGGGGAGAGAGGAAGGGAGTTGGGTTTACCCGAAGAGGAAGGGGACGGCGAAAGGGATGCGGAAATGGCAGGAAGGCGGCTGCGCCGACGGCGGGTGGAAAAAGGAGGGGGCGCCGCGGAGAGGAAGACGGGCATCGCAGTGGCCGTCGGGGGCACCATGACGGTGGCGGTTACCGTGGCTTCGCCTTGGTGAGAATTTAGCAAACATGACACCACCTACGTGTAACCATAGTTAAAGTTACTAGATCAGGAGGCGCACTTCGTGCGCCCTACAGTAACCATGGTTATGACGAGACATATCAAATTAGAATTATAATAAAATCTTAATTTACGGTAACAATTAGACAAAGCAATATGAAATGCAAGAGAAACATAATTAAGTACATCTCTAAAGAACACAGTACCACGCATGGGATCATATCATAACGCTTGATCAGATAGGTACAGGCATGAACATAAGACAAGATTTGCCATCAACAAACTAAATATTTCTCTCATATGTGTCCTCACAGGATCGCAAGAGCAACAGAAACACTGGGAATCCTTTTTACATGCATCAGACCCAAAAACAAAGTCTGAAAGTCTTAATGCCATCACAAGATTTTTCTGCTTAACCACCTAGTGGGACTTGGGACTTAACATGGACCATAAAAGAGGCCATCCACAACGAAGTCTTTTACCAAAGAGCCATCCCTGGCTCCATGGACCACAAAAGCTTGGAGATTTTCGGGAAGCCACGGCTCAAAAGCTTAGAGATCTCCAGCATCCCAACCTTATCCCTCTCACCAAACAAGCTTTTGAGTGTGGCGTCACAGTTGATATCTGTTTTCTTGGCTTGGTTCTGCAAACCATGGAGAGTTTTTTCTTAGTTCAAGACACAAAACAGTCTCGATGCAGACAGCTACAGTAACCTGGTATTACAAGGCAACCAAGAAAATTACAGAGTACTCTCCAATCTAACAAAGCAAGGAGGCTATGATTCATCAGGCGTGTTACTAATTGAATTCTTTGACAAAATCAGTTAAGTCACTCATGATAGTCATGAAGCTAGCCATCAACTATGCACTGAATGGAAAAAGGAAAGCCAACACAACTACAGTTATCTCGATCCTTCGAACTGTGCAGGCAATAATTCAAATAAATATATATATATTCTCAAACACCAATAAATAAACATCTACGAGAAGATCGATACCTATGTAAGATTCGTTTTTCATATACACGCAATGCACAAGCTTCCTACAATAACAATATTCTCAAGACAAGTAATCAATAATTCAGTGAGATAATCTGTGTTTGTTCTCAGAACAACATTCTGTTCAACCTAATCAATAATTCATAATGTTTTTTATAGTTAATGTCCAAGTTAGCAAAAACAGACAACAGTGGTAGACTAAAACTCCAAGTGTGATACCATAGGGTAACACACTTTTTCTGTGGTATAAATGTGAGAGCAATTTTTTACAACACACATGGAATTCTCTCATAAATATATGTAGCACAGTCCACAAATGCATAAGCAATGTGATTCAACAATTGTGTGGGCCAAGTAAATCAGCAAGACAAAGTACTGAAACAAGATTAACTGACCTTAAGCTGGAAGCAAAATGACTTTCACTATCACACTTTGTTTGAGCCCATAAATTTGTTTTTCCTCATAGCAAACCTGCAAGCACGGTGAAATAGAAGCGGATAGCTAAAATGACTAATTTTAACAATAGTAACAGTACCTTTTATAAACCTTGTTGCAGTGTGGTTGAAGTTTTCCAACTGAGTGTAGGTACACTGAGATAGACACCAAACTGAAGTTTAGTACATTATTCTGTCATGAGTTTGAAAGCTCTGATCAGCAGAGGAGATGCAACAAAATTATCATTAACACTTATGTGGATCCAAGGAAGGATGCGAGGGATACATGGAAGCTGAACAAGAGGACTGATACAACTGCTGTCAGAAGCATTACAACTGAAATTGAATAAACCTGAAAATACATAGTCAGTAAAACTTGTAATGCAACTGCGAGCAGGTGTCAGCCAGTGCGACACCGCAGCCACCGGGGCGAAGGGTTGCTCAGTGATGGAGTCGCCCGAGAGCACCAGTTGCGAACAGACCATTTATCTGCAATTCACCTGCCCGAAAGTAGAATGGGAACATTTTTGGGGTGACAAGAACAATCTCCTATTAAAGCAGATATCAAACAAAACACACACACTTATGCTTGATAGGAAACACATTATGATTGAATGAATGCAAGTTCTTGATTTCAAATACTTTCTTATGCTTGGCAGTAGAAATCCTCGGCACACGCTGCGTCGAACCAACAGTGGACATAATTGGGTTTTTTATACTGCAAACTGAAAAGGGGAGGCAAGTCAACAGAAATTATAAAGGGCAGGCGAATAGAGGTTTTTTGGCACTCAAGGGAAGCGACTGAGGTGGTCATGTTACCTGGCTGCAAGGCTCATTGCCTCTGGAACGGATCCACATACCATTTGCAAGATAAATCCACATGAAAGCGAAGCAGGACCTGAAAGGTTTGGAACTTTGGGTAAACACAAAGCCATAATAGAAGTGTAATAGCAAGGTTAGACAGACGTACCAGCATAGGAATATAATTACATTTATACAGTCCATACTGGAAAATACCATTTCACGTCTTTTCTTTAACCCATCCGATCGCACAGAAAATAATATAACCAGTCCATAATGGAGATCATTTATTCAGTTAGATGCCTAACAGAGATCTAATTACAAAGAAGAATCTACATAAACTTTAATCTTAGGAATTCAAACACCTAGTCGTTATAAAAATGGGAACAGAGACAAAACCTCACCATCTAAATTCTACTTGCATGTGCAAACCTCGCAGCAGCCTCTGACTTGACATGGATTGAATCAAGCTGCGCCCTCCTCTCCTACACACACAACACACATGCACCCGCATCACCGCACATCATCATATGTACTATGTTGTACATGATTTCATTTTGATTTCTCTCAGGTTGTGGAATATCACATTTTGGCTGGTTCTTGAGTGTGAGTATAGACAGATCTAAAACCATGTTTACATCATGAACCATATGATGCTCCATGTAGTGCCTTGGTAAGGAGCAACACAACTACCATGGCTAGGAAAGAAAGTAAAAATGATTTCCTCCATGCATGAACTGTGGTATGTTGCTCATGCCATATTACCATCCACCTCATTCTAATCTAAGCTGTCTCAAGGTAAGGACTATTGTTTTACTGCCAGAGCTCCAATGTATGAACCTTAACTTAGGTGTACTTCAAATCGGGAAATAGTTTCATATGGAGCTAGGTATGGTTCTGTTTACCTAAAGGATCACTTAGGAAACCTCATGGAAAATGTGTTTTAATATGCCTCAATGGTTTACTGTCTTGGGGATTGAATATGCAACCTCACCTGTCTGTGCCTTAGCGCACGTATTGGATGACAACCATCTGAGCTATGAATAGTTACCCCTGTTCTTATTTAACTTGGTGATTCCAATTTACAGGCTTCAAGTTTAGAAGTATTTGACTATAGTATCTTGGTTTCAAATTTAAGAAGCAGACCAAGGGAACGACATTTATAGGCATTCAGACCATCTATCCCTCCCTTCCCTTCACTGTTGTTCAGATGATGTGACTATAATATCATTCCTTTTTATTACCTTTTTTAGCTTAGAAATTTTATAGGCTCCAAAATTATAAGTAGGTTGCTCAGTGTTGAACATGAGTTCATTTGAGTCAGGCATCCCCACGAATAAAAATACTAAGACAAATTGATACACTGCACATGGATCAGCGAATTAAAACAAGTAATAGGCGACTACTGAGAGCACAAAAGATATAACAGCAAGTTTACCTATTTTAGGCCTCCTGGAATCTTGACTTCTTGATGCGTGGAACTCATTTGAAGGGCCAAAAAAGTTTTGCAAGCAATTAAAATAGAATGAATTGTTGATGTATACCGTTAATATCCTAAGGACATGAGTGACTGTCTAGTTCAATGCCGTGACATGGATAAAAGTACTAAGTCAGGTTCAACAATCAAGCCCATTAAGACAGGCTTACCTTCATGGAGCCTAAGGAATTCGTCATAGGAGGAATACACATGTCTCTCCACACACCTGGAAAAGCAATATGTACTATTCATGGTTGCAAACGTTATCACGACCAAAGAATAGGAAACAAGCATGGGTAAATTGTTCAATGCTTAATAGGCTCCTCCAATCCCCTTCAATCCGCTCCTAGCCAAACAAGCCCTAACCCTTAGGAGATGTGCTATCATAGAGATAGGTTAACAGCTTTGACCAAATGTTGAAACTTGCCTTCACAACTATTTCAACACCAGCGTCATTAAATCTTAGCAATTCCTTGGCATTTCTAGCAAATTTAACAGACATTTCAAGTCAGTACCAGAAAAGTTCAAGATGAAAATATAGACAGTACATAATAAGTGAAGATGTGCAAGCTTTGCGTGTTTTTGAATAAGTATTCAGATGCTAGTAATGCAAAAAGTACTCACGGCTTAGCAATCTCTGTAATATGAAACCTAGGATCAAGGCCTTTCCCAGTACCATCTAGAACTACACAAAATGGAGACAGTCTGAGTACACAGTATAATAACAATTTCCTTGTAAACATGTAGATTATTAGACATTGAAACCTGAGAATGCTCTGACCACAAATGTAAATGTGGCAGGGAAGCGAAATGGTTGATCAGCAGCAATCGCCAAAAGATCCTCTCCTACAAAATTTAATTCAAGTCAACATAATAAAATTTGTAGAATAAACCCGGACATATTTACATCTATCTAGTTTGTTGGTAGGTCACACAGCATTACCGATTGCAGCAAGTCTCTGCTTCCTCTTTTCAAACTTCTCCTCCTTAGTTAATTGCTTTTTGAAACCCAGTTCTGCGGTTGCCATTTCTCTCTCCTTCCTTTGTGCTGTTAGGCACTCTTGAAAGCTATAAATAATAGATGAAAAAAGAACAAAGCCAAACATCATGCTCATCTTGTTCAAAAAACACCATGCTCATCCAGTTCAACAGACTCCATCTGCTATAACTACAAGGTAACATCTTCTCATGGGCAGTGTTGTATTTGGTTACTCTTTTTTCGTTAATGAAATAACACACAACTCTCAAGAAGGCTCGAGGAAAATAAAAATTCAAGGAAAAGTAATTACCTATTAAGGAAAAATTGAGCGGTTCTTCTGACAACAGTCATATCTCCAGTAGGAACAAGGACACCCATTTGAACCATTGCTTGAAGCACCTGCAGGAATACAAGATTCAACACTTCCCAGAACATCACAGGGTATAAACTATCATCTGCAGGATATTATGCCCTGAGAACTAACTTTGTCAGGATCCTTTTCATAAACTCCATAGAATACTTCAAGCAATCCTTCCCGAATATTTTGATTGATACTAGATTAATGATCTACTGCTACCATTTAAATTGCAATATGGAGATAAATTTGTCTAAGTAGGGATATTATGCCTTCATCTGCTCCTATAAAAGAAAGTACAAATATCTTTACCTTTTCTTAGTCTGTCTCTTAGTAACTGAATTTTTGGAACAATGATAGATAATCTAAATCAATGATAGATGACTCGTATAAAAGATATTTGGCCAACGTACGCGTACGTCTCAGCTACTGTGAGAGAACCCTAATTGAATACAACGACCCCTTTGTGCCCGTGTGCAGCTGCCTCCAAAAACCAGCGAGAATTTCTCCGGCCGGTAAATATATGGTCCTTACGTGTATAGACGACATACCAATTAATAAGTCTAGTGAAAGGAGATGGCAGCTTAGCTTATGAAAACATATCTCCTACTCATCACGTACGTTGCTTCACAGGTTTCTCTGCACTACCTAGTCAACAAAGAGCTGATATTAGTGGGTGGATGGGGTTAATTAATTAGTGTTTATGTGTGCTTTCGCCTTTAATTTGCGACATGAGTTAACTACGCTCTTAAAGATGGCGCTAGCTAGCTAGTGGGGGGATGGCATGCCATTGCGATGGCGAGGCTCGCAAAGGTACAGAGACATGCACCTAACACGGCCTGCTCCAAATCAATGATAGTTGCACGCCAACCTTTAATAATAAGTGCAAACTGGAATCATTTAGGAGATGGGGATTTCACTAACCATGCCGATGTGCTCCTCGTGCAGTGCTCCAAGACCAAGACCCTGCTCCAAGACCAAGACCAAGACCTCGCCGCGCTGGAGGACCTGCTGCCCGGCGGCGTCCTCGGCCTCGGCGCGCTCTTCTCGGCGCACTTCTTCCGCACGAGGGCTGCGTCCGCCTCTAGCAGCCGCTCGGCGGACTGGTCCCACGAGCTGCACGACGACCGCGCGCTCGGCACCGACAACCTGGCCGACAGAGAGGACTCGTCGGAGCTCTCCCTCGCCGGCGCTTCTTCAGCGTTCGTCGTCGCGACCTCTGCTGCGGCCGCGGCAGTAGCTTCGGCTGGTGGAAGGTTTAGAGTTTAGGGAGGGAGGCGGCGAGGTCGGAAGGAGGAGAGGGAGGTGGGCAGCGGGCACCGAACAGCGGACTGGAGGGCTACACGGCTCAGAGCTCATTCGAAGAAAATTTTCGGGTCCGGTCCGCCAGGTGTTACACGCGGACAGGCTCATGCTCAAGGAAACGCGGGGAGGGCTCGAATCCCTGGCGCTAGTTTGGCAACAGTTTGGTGTAGTTTGTAGCAAGCATACCTCCAAGCATATAGTTACAACCAAAGATTGATCACCCTCTGATTGGATCATTTGCTTTGCCTGGTCCTTGATCCGGAGGATCAACCTTTTGTCGTCAGGAGTGAGAAAGCTAGCACAGTACCTGAGAAGTGCCTTCTCCATCTTGAGGCACTGGAAAGCATTTTGATTGTTTTTGCAATGGTGCAAGTTAATTTGCAACTGAACCAATATATAAAATATAAACAAGTATGGCAGGCCACAGTTCAGTAATGCAGAGGTAGGGGGAACTATACCAATTTGGCTGCAGCAATCAGGGCACTCTTTTTAGCAATAATCCATCCAAATGGATCAGGCTTCTGCTCGGCACAAAGAAAAGCTTCACGATTATGGTCGAAATAGTCCCCAAGGTATTTCTTGAACACATGCCACTCAACATAACCAGGTCTGTAGGGCACCAGCCTCTTCCATCCCCATCCCGTCTCAAGAAGATCTTGGCATGGGCAACGAAGAAGAGCTAATTAGATGCAACGTGATACGTAATAGGCAAATACTGTAGTAAAAAACTAAGAAACCTCCAAATTATAGAACAAAAAACACAGATAGGAAGGGGGGCATACAGCCTTGGCACCAAACCGGCATCATGAGCAAGCAGGAGCATGTATCATATATCTCTGTTAACATATTGATTTTTACAGCAAATCAACTAACATCTCTTCCCTAGATCGGTTGAATCCAGCACCAGCCACACAAGGAGAACATGAACTGGAAGAAATATAAAAGAAAATCGCACCTCTGTTCAGTATCAAATACACCGGCGGAAGCGCCGCCACACCGGCCACCATCCCCTCCACAGTTTCCATCCAACTCAACACATGGTATCTAGGGACGTACGAATAATCGGTGATCTCCTGTGTGAAGGCATCTTCTACTCTGGCTTCATCTGCCATAGGGTCATCTGCGGCTGAGGAATCCATTTTAGGGTTTCAGATGCGGGGTGGGGAACAAGTACGGAGCGGCGTAGGAATTGGATGCAGAGTTACGATTTACGAACCGTTTGCCATGGGCTGTTGCTGGTGCCTGCTGTACGCCTGGACGCCGTGCCGCAATGACCCTCCGCCCAGCTTCCCCTGCTGCCGGCTGATGGCTGACGTTGGTTGCTGGTGAGTCGGTGACGAACAGCAAGTCGTCCGGCAGATCTGAGGAAGTCGTGCCGACTGCTAGCCTGCTACGCGCAGACGTTGGTGAAGATTGAAGAATCGGCAGGGGCGTAGGAGGGGAGGCCGCCGGCACGGAACGAGTATATTTGGAAGATGATATAGGCTTGTTTTGCTACAGCATAGGAAAAAGTAAAGGACTCTCCCTCGCCGGCGCTTCTTCAGCGTTCGTCGTCGCGACCTCTGTTGCGGCCGCGGCAGTAGCTTCGGCTGGTGGAGGGTTTAGAGTTTAGGGAGGGAGGCGGCGAGGTCGGAAGGAGGAGAGGGAGGTGGGCAGCGGGCACCGAACAGCGGACAGGAGGGCTACACTGCTCAGAGCTCGTTCGAAGAAAATTTTCGGGTCCGGTACGCCAGGTGTTACACGCGGACATGCTCATGCTCACGGAAACGCGGGGAGGGCTCGAATCCCTGGCGTCTTTTAACTAAAGGGAATGTGGGTGCTTTGCCTTTGAGGGATCTCACATCTCTATATAAGGAACATGTACACCCTCTCATAAGACAGAGAAGAGAAAGGGCCAGAGGCCCAACCTTATATCCTGTGTCTTGTGTGTTTCTTCTGTCGTGCTTATGGGAAGGGAGACGTGTTCGCTACAGCTTCTTGCGCCTCTACTGCTGACGGGAGGGAAGGGAGCAGATCTGGTGATCCATGGTAACGTAGTTCTCAACACGTTATCAGCACGCTCTACTTCAACGTTGCTGCGAGATCAGATATGCATCAACTCTTCGTCACGCCGGCATGTCTCTGGCCTAGCCGAACTGTCCTACGCGACAGGCTTCGATTTCCCCTACGCAATCAAATAAATGGTATGAAATTTGTATTGGATCTGCGCTTTACCTTTGTTCACGGTGAAGAAAACATCGGCGGTTGTCGCATGGTGGATTCTAGTACGCGCGATCCAATACAGAGGCAGCCTCCGGCAGGGCGCTTACCTCTTGGTGCGCCCCCACGACAGCGCAAGCTTAGGCACGACAGCCCCAGCCACGGCGGAGCGCGGTCGGGTGCGGCATCCGGCCGTAGGGGCCCAGCAGCGGTTGCGGGCGCGCGGACCTGGCATGCGCGGGCGCAAGGTGCTACCCCCAGCAGCGCGCACGGCCTCAGCCACGCGCATGACAACGGTTGGATGGAACGTTTTCTACCGTGCTATTCCTATTGCCGAATAATTGGATCACTGCATGCCCCATTGTGCCTGGTCAATGTGCATGATGGTGCGAGGACTGAGACGCTTTTCCCGTGGGCTGATTTTTTGAGCGGTTGATGTGCACACGCCAACCCCTCCTGCATGATCCTATTTGACTACCTCCTACTTGCATGCAAGAAGTGGTCCCATGACTCCATTAGCTACGTTGCTGAGACAGAACTATTGGTTGGAATAAATAAAAAGCAAAATAACTTCATTTTATGTGGTTTCCCATATTTTATATGAATACATATCATATTTATTCTATTTATTTCCTGTTGAAAATAACAAATAGAATAAAGCATGTTTTATGTTACGGCTTCTACAGTTCTACCTTAATTAATTATTTTCAGTTGTAAATAATTAATAGAAAAAATACATGCTTAAATATTGGAAAAATATTTTTACATCTGATGTGTTATGATTATGCATTAATATTGGTATTTTTTCTGCTTTATTTCCTGAAGTAAATAGTAGAAAATTATTAAAATGCATGTGGAATATATATTGTGTATATTTAAATCGCTCTAAATATTTGTGTTGTGTTGAGCTTTCGGACTCACGCACGAGCGATTAAATTGTATAGTGGGTACTTGGACGTACCAATGAGGCTGTGTTGTTAATCGACTGAGTTATGGCATTGTCTGAGCATTGGCTGCGCCCTGGCAACACGACCCATTATTTGTGTCGTACGAACTTGGATGCGTCATGTGATTGCTTTGTCGAACTCTCGCTTAGTCGGACCGCTCCCGTTGAGTCGCGTATTTTTCGCATGCCCTGCAGGCACTGTTTGTCTGCGAGCCACAATTACGCCTGTTGCGCACGTTACGTGGACTTATCCTGTACCCCAATTACCGAGTCATAATTGTGCCTGTTGTGCTTATTACGAAGGCTTGCTATACTGTCGTAGCCCTGATGGCCGCACACGCGTTGACGCCAGATACGCTAGAGCTTGTACTCGCGTGGATTGTGGTGGGTTGTTCAAGGTCCTGAAGTCACATTATGTGCAACCTTCGTAAACAATTTTGTTTTCACTTTATATTTTGTTTGATTGTGTTGTGTGGCATCGTATATTTATATATATCACCAAGTGGCCATAACAACTATATTAAATCTGGGAAATTAAATCGAAATACAATGAAACACAGATAAGTTAAATGTCTGTTCTCTCCTCGTGCATAAAGTTTTACCCGAAGTAACCTAAAGAAATTCAATTTTAATGCATTAAAGCCTTTTTGGCACAGAAACATCACAAATTGGGATTTTATTAGTAAGCAATAAGACCTTGTCAGATGAATAAATGTTAGAATCTCAGTCATACATTGCTCAACCAGATGTTGGCACATTGCTCTTTGTCGCTGAACGACATGAAGCGAACTTTGAGAAAAATGGCTAGTACCTTAGCAACACGAAGTTGCGAGTACATCGAAAGATAATTCTGAGAATTTTTTCACAACGTTGGTGTGAAAAAAAAACATTGTGTGTTCTCGTCGAACCACTTTACTCGGCCTATCTAGGACCTCTATGCTTGTGTTGCATACATCTCTCAGAATTTAAATACTTATAGCCGCTAAATTGACTCGGGATAGTCCTTTGACAAGTTTGGTATACGCTGTAAGCTAAATGGTAAAGGTCGGTCCTGAATGGACACATACCTGGGGTTTATGTAGCCGAAGTACATTGAATTCCACCCTTTGGCATGCTTACCATTATCTACCTCCGATATACCAGAAGTGAGAAGAGTAGACAAATAACTATGAAATCCCACATCACCACAGAGCTTGAAGCTAAATTAGACATTAATATGTCCATGGTCCTCGGAGCCAGAAGAGCCATATGTCTTGACCACTAGACTACTAGTGATGATAATTTGTGATAGAAATATTAAGATCTTGTAGAGACCTGTTGTATCCTCTCTACTCCTGATGATTTCTTTGTATGAGAGCAGTAATATCTGTTGTTGAAGATGGATCCTAGGCGGATACCAGTATTGTTTCGTTCTTGCCAAGTAGTTATCATCATTTGCTTCATCAAAAGCTAGTTCTATGGTGATTTTCCCAGATAAAATGAATTCTTGGCCTTGTCTGTTCTATTCCAAAGCTTCTCTTTTTGCTGAACAATGAAGAGATCGAAATAATGCTATATAGAACAATTTGGTATATAATATGAGGAGAAATGTTTGCCCTGCTGGCAACACCACAAATAATTAACTATTATTATAAGTTCTCTCTCAAAATTATGATACCTAAAAATGTTGCATAAATCAATACCCAATTTCAGAGCAGTATGAGTAATTGGGTAAACCATGGGCAGTGATAAAAACGAGCTGGACTATACATCTTTGCATATAAAAATCTTTGCTTGACAGCATTGGCCTGATGTCGTGCACTTTACCACTATTATATACGCTCATATTCTCCTATGTGCTTGAAAGCACAATGTAACCAATGAATGTCCTTGTGAGCGCTAGACCCTGATGGTCATTTTACTTGTTGATCTGAAGTCAACTACTTGCTCCAAAAGATGAATGGTATGCATGAGCTCCTAAAGGAACCTTCTGGATAACATAGTGTTGCACATATCAGTCTAAATCTTAATGATTGACTGTGTATTTGGTAATAAAAACAATAAGTTTGCAGAATTGTAACCATGAAGCAACTTGTTGTTGCATGTCTCACTGGATGTTGAGACTAACCCTTAATGTTGAAGGACAATATGTAGTATTCATGCCACTACATTAATATAAGTCTAAAGCTCACTGCATAAAACCCATATCTGTAATGTGCGTAAGATTTCCCAAATAAATCACCACAATAGCATACATTGGCCACAACTGGATGATTATGGTTGGGGATTTTATATGTATGCTTTTAAAACATCTCGGCATTAGGGGAGGAATGCCCATATAGTGTAATGCCTCAATATTCTATAAAACGCACAAAAGCCAAACTAAACCTGTCGTTCGGTGTGTACTCCTATGTATATGGAGTATGCCAGAAATCATTGAGGAGTAACCATATTGGTTTGAATGCTTCTACCTGATGTAGATGTGGATATACCCATTATTAATATCATATCCACATTTGACGTATTGACATTTGATCTATTCTCGGGGACGCCTGTGAATATGATCCATCGGCCTTAGTCAAAACATATGTTCTGATTGCAGATTCACGTGGTCTGTGATAACTCTCCTCCGATTAATTCACCCTGATGGTGATTTGCCTCACGAAGAGGTTCATCTTGATGATGAAATTCCTAGCAATGCGCGCAATATCATTTTGCTAGGAATTCGGAACAATGAATCTTTCGTTTTGGGAAATGACGGAGATCATTATTAAATGTGGGAGACAAATATGTTGACACTTATCTTGCCTCTATAGATTGCAAAGGGATCCAAAACAAAGTCCTAGGCATGAGTGTTTGAAGCTCTCTTATCGGGTCATTGATAAATGCAATCGAGGCTGAACCAATAATCGCAAAATGAAAGTCACGAGCTTGAAGTTCGGACATTTATGGGCACTATTGAAATATAATGTGTGGTGAATGCGATGGTTCAAGAGGTCTTGTGAGAGACCCATCCCACATATGTGTTGAATAAACACTGTTCCACTATGTAATATATCTGGCAAATGGCATGAATTAAAATATGCAGTTAATAGGATTCTGAAGATCCGTCAAGAGATCCTAGGAGGACTCATATATTTGAATTATAAATATGCAACATATAAACCTCGTACTGAATAATACATTCCTGATGAATGAACACTCTCCTGTGTAGAGAGAATATCTCCTAGATGAGATTATAGTTCCTTGATGGAACTTTTCCAGAAGAAATAAAGTTTGTGTTGAACACCAAAGTTTGATAATCCCTATAAAGGGATAAAGACCCATACAGACCCGAAAAGGTATAAGACGAGGTACCAAAGAACTTGAAGTTCACCGAATAAGCACATGTGCATTCCACGATCTTTACTCATGGTATTTTCCACTAGATGTGGAATTACGGTATCCTCTAAAGCCACGATGGCATAAACCTATAAGGTTTAGGTGTTACTGGCAAAATATCCCCATTGTGCCAGAATGACAAACTATAACGATGTATCTGATCGATGAAAATCCCTGATGGATTACGATCTTTGATGGACTTTTGTTACACCATCATAGATTTTGCAATGGATGAACGCCTGGAGCGATGTGTCATATTTAGAATATGTACTATTGCAACTATATTATCCCCTGAAGTCCTATAGAAGGACATGTTACTTGCTTTGCACAACTATGTATAAATTATGGTGTAAGGTAGAAAATTATAACACCCCAACCTCATCCATTCTCGTTATTCTAGATGAACAACGAGACATAATCTTGAAGAATATGCTTGAGTTATGAGGGATAACGACTTTGATAGATGTCATCGTCAGGGGGAGCGAATGCTTATATTGATCACAATCGTGAGACAATAAATGTCATATTCTAAGCCTTGAAGGCATCAGCTTTATGATCAATATGTGAACCTTTATGGAACTTTCTATCAAATATATAGATCCAGTCGATCGAACACCACCAGTCAAAGTGGCTTATTTATATTGATATGTGCACTTACCTCGTATGTCTTAGAAGTGAGTAGAGGTAAAGTTCCTGAAATAGTCCTTGCAAGGATATGCAATCCGTTTGCTAAATCTTTATGTGCATATACTTCCAGAAGAAGATGTTTTGCCTTATTGATGCGGTTTTGCAAGGATCAGGGAGAGCACATTTCTAAAGTTAGCCCTTGTAGAAGATTCGATAGAATCTAGATCCCAGAGGATCAAAATCTGTCACGATGACAGCTGTTGTACTCTTTTTTCCTTGGTGAGTTTTCTTAAAGTTTCTCACATGAGGTATTTAACGAGGCAACAAAGTGCAATGCAATTTGTATCACCATGCACTCTTTCTCCACATTTTTCCCACTGGGTTTTTCAGAGTTTTAACGAGGCATGTGTTGGTCGCGGTATTCGCCCAAGGGGGAGTGTTAAGTAACCATAGTTAAGGTTATGTGGGCAAATACCTGCTTTGCCCCTGAGGGGTCTCACATCTCTATATAAGGAACCTGTACACCCCCTCATAAGACAGAGAAGAGAAAGAGGCCAGAGGCCCAACCTTATATCCTGTGTCTTGTGTGTTTCTTCTGTCGTGCTTATGGGAAGGGAGACGGGTTCTCTACAGCTTCTTGCGCCTCTACTATTGACGGGAGGGAGGGGAGCGGATCTGGTGATCCGTGGTAACGTAGTTCTCAACAATCGTGACATTATAATCCTGGACGTTTTGAAGATTTAGCATCGGGGCCACTTAATGGTCATTAGCATGTTTGTTCTTCTCTTCATGCCCTCGCGCCGTTACTTCCCTGGGCACCGTCATCCTCTACCGTATTTCATTTCTCCTCCCTTTCCTCTTTGTCGCCCTAGCCGTCGTCTTCCTCCCTCGGCTCTGTTCGTCGCGCACTGCGGTGCCTTCCTCCCTTGTCCTTCACCGGATCTCGCCCTTCCCTGCTGAGCACGTTCCGCCCTAGTCGAATCCTGCGCCTGTGGTCCATTACCGCCCCGCCGACGCTGGTGAGCTCTCCTACTTCTGTAACCCTAGGGTTTGTAGATTTGGCTACCGTCATGGAACCTGCCGCGGAGCTATGTGCCCAGAAGCTGTCCGCGGCCGTTGATGCAGCCCATAACATAATTAATGCTTCTGCTACCGCTTGTATGGTTGCTGGTGATTATTGCGCCACATTCTCCTTAGGTAACGATGTGGTTTCTACGCTTGATGTTCTTGAATCCGCTGTGGCGGCGGAAAAAAGTGCTATACGTTCTTATCAACAGGCGAGTGCAACCGTCGTTTGTGCTAAGAAGACATTGGGCAAATACTGTGAGGTTTGTATATTCTCAAGCTTTTACTGAGCCAGGCAATGCTTGAGATATGTTTGGCATGTCATTTGTTGCAGCCCTGTGATGGAATTGTAGAAACCTGAGTGTTGTTTTCAGGCTTCTAAAACATGTGAGGTGATATAATTGCTTAGCCCTGTGATTGAATTATAGAAAGCTGAGTGCAGTTTTCAGGCTTCTGATAATTTGAGATGATCAAGTTGCTTAGCCCTGTGATGTTTTCTTTCAAAATAGTGAACTGTATACTACACCTGTTCTTTTTTTGCTGAAAAATTACTGAGGGCAATTGGATGTTTGTGATGACAGTTGAACTGAGGCCATGGTTGCAAAATTTTCTGTTTCATGTTGTTTCATTGAAAAAATTGATGTGAGGCTTGTCATAATGTGAGATGATCTACTTGCTTAGCCCTATGATGTTTTCTTTTAAAATAGTGAACTGTATACTACACTTGGTTTTGTTTGCTGAAAAATTACTGAGGGCACTTGGTTTTGTTCGGTAGAGGGTATGTGCCTTTATGTTCAGTTGATGGTATATGGCTGTCTTGCAACTCTGTTTGTTGCTGTGCTGTTGTGACCCTAAACCCTCAGTTCATGTTAGAGCTGCCTGTCTGTTCAGCTGAGGGAATGTGCCTATTTGTTCAGTTGTCAGTTGCCCTATGATGATTTCTTTGAAATTTTAGAACTGTATACTACATATGATGTTTTTTTAAAAAAACTGAGGGCATATGGCTGTCTTGTTCAGTTGAGGGTATGTGCCTGTTTGTTGCAGCTCTTTTTGCTGCTGTGCTGTTGTGACCATAAACCCTCAGTTCATGTTACAACTGCCTGTTTGTTCAGCTGTTGGTTCAGTTGTTAGTTGCCCTATGATGATTTCTTTGAAATTTTAGAACTGAATACTAGAAATGATGTTTTTTTTCTAAAACTGAGGGCGTATGGCTGTCTTAGCCTGTTTGGTTCTGTGTTGTTCTCACTAGGCCTGGGCATTCGGGTTACCCGAAAATTTCGGGTCGGGTTATTCGGGTAACTAAAAGTTCGGGTTTTAGAAAGTGTTACCCGAATTTGCGCTGGGTAATATAGTACCCGAAAGTTCGGGTACCCGACACTTCGGGTTCGGGTATCAGGTACTCCCGAAGCAACCAAATTAAATTTTAAAAACAGCAACCAGAGCAGACGCACAAACAAAACAATCAAGTTCTCAAGATTCAAGTGTTACCCGGATTTTAAAAACAGCAACCAGAACATACACGCTCAGTCGCTCACAACTCAAATGCACTGTAGACTACAGCAGACGTCCAGACTCCAGACAGACGCACACAAGCATACACTCACTGTTACACAGTCGCATTCGCATAGACAGTCAAAACAGATGCACACGCCCAGCTCGCGCATACACAGTCGCCCAGCTCAGACATACACACTACACCAGACGTCCAACAGAGAGCAGACACCAGCAGACACCGGCCAGCCACCGCCCAGCTCACAGTTCATGCATACACACTTACACAGTCTGCACCAGCACCACTGCACGTCTGCACCAGCCACCAGCAGAAACCGGCCACCGCCCAGCTCACCAGTCACCAGGCACACCGCACATCACGCACTCCACTTCACCAGTGTAAGGCCTAAAATGTGTATAAGAAAAAAATATAATAATAATAAAATAAGAATATGAGGTAATAAAATAGTAAACTCAAGTATCTCAAATTATATCTGAGTGTGGAAATTTGAGGACTCAATTTTGGAAACTAAGAAATATTTTAGAAAAGAATTAATAAAAAAGATTCCTATTCAACTAAATAATTATGCATGTCATCAAATGATGCATCATAAGCCTTTATTTACATGAATAATAAATTTGTAAGTAACCTTTACTCCCTATTTCACAAGCAAAATACTATTTTCTACAAAGAAAGAAAACAATATGAGTGTTTTGCATATTTCAAATATCTATCAAACAAATGAATCAATTAAAATAAATACACACCTATGACTTCATAATTAATTTTGAGTATGTATTAAAAATTTGAATTCCTAAACTCTATCTTGGATTTGGATTTTAAATTTGTAAATTGAAAGAGAATGAAATAAAAAATGGAAAATATATTACAAAGAAAAATATATATAAATAATTATAATTCTTCAGGTTAGTACTTAATTTGTGCACTCAATTTGTGAAACTCACCATCAAATTTGAATTCAAAATAATAAATTCGAAATTGTGAGGAATTCAGGTAAGAAAAATATAAAAGAAAAAAAAACAGAATCGCCTTTGGGCCTAATCCCGCGCTCGGCCCATCTCTACTTATCTCCTTGCGGCCGGCCATTTTCTTTTTCCCTTCATCACCGTGCGCTCCATCTCCCCGCACTGGCCGATAGGCGGGCCCGGCATATCAGTCTCAACCGCGCGCGCTTGTGAAAGTCGCCTAGAGGGGGGTGGATAGGCGAAACCTGAAAATTAAAACTTTATCCCCCAACTAGATCCCTTGATTAGTGGTTAGAACAAGATATACAAAAATAGGAGTATACAAACTAAGTTCTTGCTTGAAAAGAGTATTGCTAAATAATGCGGGAGTGATAAATCAATACAATTAATACGTTATAGAATAACAAAGCAAGAAGCCTTAGATGAGAAGAGCACTAGGTCAAGTACTTTCTTGCAACGTGTTGCTTCACTAAATGGGAATTTAACTTGAAGCAACACCAAATGATATTAGCAAATAATGGTGCAAGAAAACTTAGAGCAAGGGAAAGCAAACAAATCACAAGCAATAAACACAATGGACACGAGTGATTTGTTTTACCGAGGTTCGGCCCTCGAAGGCCTAGTCCCCGTTGAGGAGTCCACTTAAGGACGGGCCTTTTTCAACCCTTTCCCTCTCTCCCCCGATCACACAAGGATCGGTGAGCTCTTCTTCTTCTCAAGGATCACTCTCGATCCCACAAGGACCACCACACTCTTTGGTGTCTCTTGCTAGCTTTTACAAGCCTCCAAAACTTTGGAGGAAGTTCGATGGGAGTCAATACTCCACGCACAAATGAACACAAGGATGTAGCACACACTATCTCTCAATGAATCTCACAAGGGGCTAGGGCTAAACTCAATTGAGTAGCTCTCAATTGCTTGCTCTCTCTTTTGTGGCACTTGTGTTGGTTGTAGTGGACTAAATCTTGTGTATAGGATGGATCAATGAATATATGTGGTTGGGAGGGCTTGAGTATGTCAACTAGATGACTTGGAATGTTGCTTGGGCTCCCACACCTTGAAGTGGCCGGTTGGGGTGGTATTTATAGCCACCAACCAAAATCTAGCCGTTGGTGAAGGCTTTCTGTCGCATGGTGCACCGGATATGTCCGGTGCGCCAGCCACGTCACCCGACCGTTAGGGTTCCGACCGTTGGAGCTCTGACTGCTGGGCCCGCCTGGATGTCCGGTGGCGCACCGGACATGTACTGTAGAGTGTCCGGTGCGCCATGTCACGCGTGCCTGCCTTCTGCGCGCTCTGGCGCGCATTTAATGCCGCTGCAGGTGACCGTTGGCGCCGAAGTAGTGAAAGGGAAATGTACCCTTGGGCCATTTCTAAAGTATTTTGTTGATTGAGTGCCAACACAAGTGCTTTTGTGTTAATCTATGCAATGTGGTGGACAAAGTGCAAATCAAGTCAAAAGGTATGTTTCTAGACTTAGTACATTGTTTTATGGACTAATGTATTGTGTCTAAGTGCTGGAAACAGGAAAAACTGAATTGGAAATGAGATGACTATGTTCAGCCGAAGTCAGCTCAATCTGGGTGCACCAGACTGTCCGGTGGTGCACCGGACAGTGTCCGGTGCGCCAGGCTGGCTCGGGCGAACATGCTACTCTCGGGACTTCGATGGCGGTGGACGGCTATAATTCACCGGACTGTCCGGTGAGCCGTTCATAGGCGAACTCGTCGCTCTCGGGAAACCATCAACGGCGTACGGCTAAAATTCATCGGTCTGTCCGGTGGTGCACCGGACTGTCCGGTGAGTCAACGGTCAGCCGGGGCAACGGTCGGCCTAGGATTCCGCGCGTGACGCGTGGCCGAGCCAACGGTCACATTGGTGCACCGGACTGTCCGGTGTGCACCGGACTGTGTCCGGTGCGCCAACGGCTCTCAGACTCCAACGGTCGGCTTCGCCAAATAAGGAAAGCAATCTGCACCGGACAGTGAACAGTGGATGTCCGGTGGTGCACCGGACTGTCTAGTGCTCCAGTCGACAGAAGGCAAGATCTGCCTTCCAGGAATGTTCTCAACGGCTCCTAGCTGCCTTGGGGCTATAAAAGGGACCCCTAGGCGCATGGAGGAGTACACCAAGCATACTTGCAACATTCCTAAGCACCAAGACATCGATTCCGCGCATTTGTTTCTTTGTGATAGCATATAGAGCTCTAGTGGAGTTGTGAACTCATTGGGTTGTGTTGCGAGCTCTTGTTGCGACTTGTGTGCGTGTTGACACTCTGATTCTTGTGTCTTGTGTGCATTGCTAATCCCTCCCTTGCTCCGTGCTTCTTTGTGAACTTCAAGTGTAAGGGCGAGAGGCTCCAAGTTGTGGAGATTCCTCGCAAACGGGATTAAGAAAAGCAAGCAAAACACCGTGGTATTCAAGTGGGTCTTTGGACCGCTTGAGAGGGGTTGATTGCAACCCTCGTCTATTGGGACGCCACAACGTGGAGTAGGCAAGCGTTGGTCTTGGCCGAACCACGGGATAACCACCGTGCCATCTCTGTGATTGATCTCTTGTGGTTATTGTGTTTTGACTCCTCTCTAGCCACTTGGCGATTATTGTGCTAACACTTAACCAAGTTTTTGTGGCTTAAGTTTCAAGTTTTACAGGATCACCTATTCACCCCCCCTCTAGGTGCTCTCAAGTAGCCGTTGCCCCGCTGTTACACCGGACAGTCCGGTGTACACCGGACATGTCCGGTGAATTATAGCGGAGCAACTATTGCGAATTCCCGAGACTGGCGAGTTCAGAGCCGCGTCCTCTTGGAGCACCGGACACTGTCTGGTGTACACCGGACAGTCCGGTGAATTATAGCGCGCCGGCTCTGAGAATTCCCGAAGGTGAAGAGTTTGAAGTCGATCTTCCCTGGTGCACCGGACACTGTCCGGTGGCACACCGGACAGTCCGGTGCGCCCGACCAGGGTGCCTTCGGTTGTCCCTTTGCTCCTTTGTTTGAACCCTTTTTCTTGGTCTTTTTATTGGCTTATGGTGAACCTTTGTACCTGTAGAACTTATAAACTTGGGCAAACTAGTTAGTCCAATTATTTGTGTTGGGCAATTCAACCACCAAAATTAGTATAGGAAATAGGTGTAAGCCTAATTCCCTTTCAGCTTGCAGATGCTCGGTCGCTGCGTGGTGGCCCTCTTCCCCTTGGCTAGCTCCTCCGCTCAACAGGATTTCAATGAGTTCCGCCGCAATGGCCAGAGTCGTGCGACCGGAGGATTGACTTCGCCACCATGAACCCCCTCTTCTTCGCCACTATATAATCGGTCGCGGGCCCCTTCTTATCCCCTCAGCCGCGGCTCCAAACCCAAGATCCGTTGCCACCGGAGGGCATCTGGCACACGTGGTGCTCGGCGTGCCGCCGTGGGGAGTCGCCGCGAGGTACTGCCGCCATTATTCCCGATCGGTGGTGTGTGCACGGTCGCGGGATCCCGCTGGTGTCGCCAGATCGCGTTGGAGTCGGTGCGAGGAGAGAAGAACGGTCTCGGTGGCCGTATTCGCTCGCCGCCGCCGCGACTTCGCCCCACGCCGTGGACCACTGTCGATTCGTCGTCCCTGCTGGTGAGATTCATGTTCTCCATGCCCCTCTTCCTCCCTTGAACATGTTCCGTCAAGCCGAATTCGTAGTTACCCAAACCGTGATCGAGATTTTGTCGCCGGACATGCATTTCCGCTGCTCACCGCGGGTGAAACTCGACTCGCTGCCTCATTGATGCACCGCCCTCGGAGTTAGGATCCCGCGCCTCGCCTCGTCGTGTGGAGTGAGGGCGCTGAGCCAATTGTGCTCGGAGAACCATCTAGGCACAAGTAATCGACCATCAGCATTTCCTTTCCGCCGTGGTACGTGGTCGCGGCTTCCGACGACGGGATTGCAGGTAATAGCGGGTCCCTATAGTTCGCTCTCGCCTATACTCCGCATAGGACCTATCTGGGGTGAGCTCGGTGCCCTAGCTCGCCGAATCGGCCGAACTCCGGCGAGCAGACAACTTGAAGAGAGAGAAAGGAGGATGGTAGAGCGCGGGGAGCAAGAAGGCCGGTGGGCCGTTGGGTGAGGATTAGACGGTGGAGATTAGATTTGCGGATACCGCTTCAGAGTCGTGATCTAGGGCGTTCATCCAGTATTCAATGGACAGGATCATATCGGCGATAACCTTCTGGCTATTAAAAATCTACTCTGCAGGATCTGGATCATAGGGCCGTGATTGAAACCCGCCTTCATTAAACCCTGACCACAGATCTCGGATCCAACGGCTGTAGACACGTACCGGTTTGTTTCACTCTAGATCTAATCCTATCCGTTGAAAGTAGATCTAACGACTCAGATTCACCGATACCCCTTCGTCGTGCGCTTCTTTCAAAAGAGACCTTATGTTTTACTGGAATAAACCCGCCGTCCCCTCAGAGTCCTTACGGAGTCATGGGAATTCTTGCGCAGAAAACCCCGTGCTTTCCTGTATTTGGGGCGCAGTCCAAGAATTAAATAAAACCAGAAAATAGATTTATAAATCGATTTTGAGTATAAAAATAATTGTAAAACTTGGGTAATTCATAGAAAATTCATATTAAGCCCAAATTAATCTGTTCCAATTCCTATGGTTTTGTAATATTATTGTCTATCATCTAATACCACTGTTTTCACATGAAAGTCACATTAAAATTTATATCCCATTTAATCTTGTACAAAACACATAGAATCTTCATAAAATCATAACTCCTCCATTTTAACTCTGATTTGATCCGTTCAAGTTCCGTTAGGCTCGTATCTTCGCGTAAATCATTATTATTCAGTTTGTTCTTATGTTTGGTGTAATGTTAATTTTGTTTATATCATGGTTGTCTGTATTGCTACGACTAGCGCGAGGACACGTGTCATCTGAAAAGCAAGTTGGTACCTGGAATCTCAAGTGCCAGGCAAGTTGTGCCCTTGATCACTTCTTTTACCCATTCATGTTCTTATTATTCATAATGAGCTGCATAGGTTAATTTTGATGGGACCCAATAGGATACCCTAGATTTGACTATCTTTATACCTTGTTTCACCACTGGTTCTACTACTAAAGTTTTGGGTAGTTCATGCTATTGCTTTATGTGGATTTGGGTATAGAGATATTCATCACTCATTTTTACACTTGTTATTATCTGTTCATTATTTTATGTTCATGATAAGATCATTATGTTAATGGGAACATGGAGAACCACCCGGGAAAACAGTGCTACCACAAGGGTTTAATGGGACACCCTTGGATGATTAACTAGGAAAGCTAGTGGAGGGCTACCTTACCCGAAAGGGGCAAGGGCAGTAGGGGAGTGGTCAGTGTAGGGAGGTCCTTGGGTTGATTTTGCTGTGATGGCGGTCAGGCAAGAACCCTGCACTGGAGCTTCCTATAAACTGTAGCGGGTAGTCTGAAGCTAGTGGAACTTTGTAAAGGCCTCGTAGTGGTACCCTGCCTCGCTTCCTTGGTAGAGGTGTATGGGGTCTGATCAACTCTGTGGCAAATGGGTAACACGACTTGTGGGTAAAGATGTGCAACCTCTGCAGAGTGTAAAACTGGTATACTAGCCGTGCTCACGGTCATGAGCGGCTCGGACACTCACATGATTAACTTATGGAACTTAAACTTAATTTGTCATATCATTGCATTTGGGATTATTTTACTATTACTTTTACTTATTATTACTACGGTTTGGTATTTACTTACACTTAGTAACTGCTAATAAAATTTTGGCCAACTTATAAAAGCAATGCTCAGCTTCAGCCTTTATTTCATAGATCAGCCTTACACTTCATGAACTCCCACCTTCGGTGAGTTTATGTCACATTATTCCCCACGACTTGTTGAGCTATGAACGTATGTGAGCTCACTCTTGCTGTCTCACACCCCTCACAGGAGAAGAGCAGGTGGTTCAGGAGGAGCCACAAGGCGAGGAGTATGATATGATCTAGGTGACGTTTCTCAGTTGACATTGGCGCCGACGATCCTTAGTTCGTTTTATGTTTATTCTTTTATTTTGTATTAAGTCTTCCGCTATGTAATAAATACTCTGATGTTTTATGACATTTATCTCTATGCACTCTGTTATTATATATGTTGTCTTCTTTGGCGCATGTATGAGATGCACCCGGCTTTGTTCCTTAAAACCGGGTGTTACAACCAGGCAGCAGATTAGGCTGATTAGCATATTAGCAACTGAAAGTCGCCTAGAGGGGGGTGGATAGGCGAAACCTGAAAATTAAAACTTTATCCCCCAACTAGATCCCTTGATTAGTGGTTAGAACAAGATATGCAATTATCGGAGTGTAAAAAGTAAGTCCTTGCTTGTAAAGAGTATTGCTTTTAAATAATGCGGAATTGATAAATCAATACTACTAACAAGTCTATGAGAATAAAGCAAGGGGGCTTAGATAAGAAGAGCAATAACACAAATTCTTTCTTGCAAGGTGTTGCTTCACTAAATGAGAATTTAACTTAAAGCAACACCAAATAGTATTAGCAAAGAGTAGTGCAAGAAGAACTTGGAAAGAGAAAGCACAAACAAATCACAAGCAATAAGCACACGAGACACGGGTGATTTGTTTTACCGAGGTTCGGCCCTCGAAGGCCTAGTCCCCGTTGAGGAGTCCACTAAGGACGGGTCTCTTTCAACCCTTTCCCTCTCTCCACCGATCACGCAAGACCGGCGAGCTCTTCTTCTCATGGATCACTCAAGATCCCGCAAGGACCACCACACTCTTTGGTGTCTCTTGCTAGCTTTACAAGCCTCCAAAACTTTGGAGGAAGTTCAATGGGAGTCAAAACTCCACGCGCAAATGAACACAAAGAAGTAGCACACACTATCTCTCAATGAATCTCACAAGGCACTAGTGCTAAACTCAAATGAGTAGCTCTCTCTTGCTTGCTCTATCTTTTGTGGCACTTGTGTTGGTTGTAGTGGTCTAAATCTTGTGTATAGGATGGATCAATGAATATATGTGGTTGGGAGGGCTTGAGTATGTCAACTAGATGACTTGGAATGTTGCTTGGGCTCCCACACCTTGAAGTGGCCGGTTGGGGTGATATTTATAGCCACCAACCAATTTGTAGCCGTTGGAGAAGGCTGCTGGCGATGGGCGCACCGGACAGTGTCCGGTGCGCCACCACGTCATCCTCTTTGTTAGGGTTGGAGCTGGTCGACCGTTGGAGGTTTTGTCCTCATGTGGCACCGGACAGTCCGGTGCGACACCGGACAGTCCGGTGCCCCTCTGACCGTCTGCTCTGACATCTGAATTGCACTATTCACTCTGCAGAGTCGACCGTTGCGCGCAGATAGCCGTTGCTCCGCTGGCACACCGGATAGTCCGGTGGCACACCGGACAGTCCGGTGAATTATAGCGGAGGTGCGCCTGGAAAACCCGAAGGTGAAGAGTTTGAAGTCGATCTTCCCTGGTGCACCGAACACTGTCCGGTGGTGCACTGGACACTGTCCGGTGGCACACCGGACAGTCCGGTGCGCCAGACCAGGGAGCACTTCGGTTTCCTTTGCTCCTTTCTTCTTGAACCCTTTTTAATCATTGTATTGGCTTTGAGTTGAACCTTTGGCACCTGTAGAACATATACTCTAGAGCAAACTAGTTAGTCCAATTATTTGTGTTGGGCAATTCAACCACCAAAAACAATTAGGAAAAGGTTAGACCCTATTTCCCTTTCAGCAGCCATTCTGCCATTGATGTGTTGTTTATCCTGCCATTCTGTACACGAGATTAGCAGCTCACTGATTAACATTAATAAAAGAGTATAAAATTATTTAAACATTAAACAATTCATATCAGATTAGCAGCTCACTGATGTGTTGCTTGAGACTTAGAAGTGGAAGTAGCCTCGGTTCTTTTTCCTTTGCCACCATTACCAAATTCTTCAATTAGCTTTACAATTAAAGGAGTGGAAGCATTGAGCTATCAATTAGAAATGGTTAAACATCAAATGCATACAAAAAATAATGGAACATACCTTTTTCTATAATAGTCAATTCCTCGATATTCTCTTGTATGTTAATGGGAGTAGACCTTCTTAGCCAATCTTGGGTACATACAAGGGCCTCCAACATGAAAGGAGTAAGGGAAGTATGAAAATCATCCAAGATACGCCCACTTGTGCTGAAAACGACTCTGAAGCTACTATTGATATTGGTATAGCTAGGATATCTTGGGCCATGTGAGCCAAAACCGGCAATCTATGTGCATTGTCCTTCCACCAAATGAGAATATCGATCTTTTTTCTGTGTCTTCACAATCTTCAGATAGGTATTTGTCAAGTTTTGATTTGGTAGTGTTGTTACTACTATTAGTCAGCTTCATTTTCTTGGTAATAACTTGTTTAAGCTTCCCTCCTGGAGCACCTTTTGCTTGAGTTGAATCTGTTTCATCTGTTGATTCTTCAATTGGTGCATAAATATTTCTATATTCTTTAAACAGTTCTCGGATACATGTCTTAATAGCAGACCATACTAGTTGTCCTCTGTCCTCACCAAAGATCTCTTCAATGGTAATCTTATGGTACAAAGATAACTTGTATCTTGGATCAAGAAATGCAGCCACAAAAATCAATAGATTGATGTTCTCCTTTTCCTTACCCTTTCCTTTCCCTCTATCCTTCTCTGGTTGTGGCTCATTCCAAACTCCCTAATACTTGTCATATTTCTCTTTCATTCTCAAGCCCATTGAAACTCGCAAAGGATCCACACTATCAATCCATGACTGAATCAACAAGTGGATCTCTTCAATCTCATGAAAGAAGGTGTTACTAGTCACATGCTCTGGAAATTCAATCATCTTCTTGGCATCCTCCCAATCATCCTCATTTGGGTGACCATGTCCTCCTCACACCTCAGATAGCTCCAAAACATAGCTAATGTCGTCTTCAGCCAACTTTAAAAATACCTTCTCATACACAATCGCAGCCTTCAACGTTAGATATGTTGAATTCCATCTTGTTGGGACATCAAGCCTCAAAAAGGCCTTGATGTCCACCTTCTCTTCCTCTGCAATTTCCTTGAACTTTACCAACCTTGAAGTTCCATTTTTTATGTAACGAACTGCATCCCTAACACGCTGCACTGAGAGGTCCACATCTTTCAAGCCATCTCGCACAATGAGGTTCACTATATGTGCAGCACACCTCTTGTGGAGATACTTGCCATCTGCTATTGTTGTTTTCTGTAATTGTCTTCTCAAATAACCAATAGCACTATCATTGGCACTTGCATTATCAACTGTTACAGTCATAATTCTATCCAAACCCCAGTCCACCAAACTTTTGATCAAGCTTTTCCCAATATCGTCCCCCTTATGCCCCTTTATCTTGAAAAAGCTAATGACTTTCTTCTGCAAAATCCAATTCTCATCAATAAAACTTGCTGTCACAGCCATATACCCATCTTGTTGTTGGGAAGTCCAACAATCTGTTGTTACACTAACTCTTTGACAAGAGTCTTTGAAGAACTTCTTTAGCTTGGCCCTCTCTTGGAAGTATGTACGGACAATGTCCCTAGTACAAGTTCTTCTAGATGACACTTGGAACCGTGGGCAAGCTTTTGACATAAATTTTCTGAAACCTGACTTCTCACCAAAAGCAAAGGGCAACTCATCTTCTATGAGCATTTCAGCAAATGCATCCCTTAATGAATTTTGATCAAACCTCCAAGTGCTAGGAGCTTCCCCTCCGGTTGCTTGCATAGTACCTTGCTTTGGGTAGAGATGGCAATGGGTAAATACCCACCGGGTATTACTACCTCATACCCATACCCACGACACAAAAATAACCCCATTGGGTCACCCATATACATTGGCGGGTATGAATTTACCCCCATACCCATACCCATGTGGGTATGGGTTACCCATCGGGTCACCCGTACCCACAAAAATTAAACATCTATCAAAATATTATATTATACAAATGTCAAGTATATCCATATAAATACTATTACAAAATTTCTAGCATTATTTAAGCATCCATTCAACACACCAAAGATAATTGGATAAAATAGTAACACTTGGATAGTACTACATAGCACATTATATGTTCCATTACATGGTCATTAAATTGTCGTTAAGCCTTCTATTACATTATGGCCTAAAAAGTTCATGTTTGGGTTAAGTTTATATTGGGTATTTTATACCCACGGGTTAACGGGTATGGGTGAAGGCGGAACGTTCTAATACCCGGTTACCCATTGGGTGAAGATTTTTGCCCAATAACAGACCCACGGGTAGAATATTTAGCCCACATACATACCCTAATGGAGTAAATACCCATCGGGTATCGGGTCGCGGGTACCCATTGCCATCTCTAGCTTTGGGTCTTTATCAAATTTATTGGGGTTGCGCTTGGCAGACATTAAAATGTTTATTTAATGAAGATGTACCATGCTGATTGGAATCAGCCTTAAGGATACACTGACAATATTTGTGAAAGGGAATTGGGCTTACACCTAGTCCCTAATTAATTTTGGTGGTTGAATTGCCCAACACAAATATTTGGACTAACTAGTTTGCTCTAGTGCATAAGTTATATAGGTGCCAAAGGTTCACACTTAGCCAATAAAAAGACCAAGTATTGGGTTCAAACAAAGGAGCAAGGAACAACTGAAGGCACCTCTGGTCTGGCGCACCGGACTGTCCGGTGTGCCACCGGACATGTCCGGTGCACCAGAGGACTCAAACTTCAAACTCGTCACCTTCGGGAAATTCCAGAGGCGACTCCGCTATAATTCACCGGACTGTCCGGTGTACACCGGACATGTCCGGTGCTCCAAGGAAGAGCGACCTCAGGAACTCGCCAGCCTCGGGAATTCACTTCAGCCGCTCCGCTAAAATTCACTGGACTGTCCGGTGTACACCGGACTGTCCGATGTAACAGCGGGGCAACGACTATTTCGGCGCCAACGGCTACCTGCGACGCATTAAATGCGCGCGCAGAGGTCAGGCACGCCCATGCTGGCGCACCGGACACTCAACAGTACATGTCCGGTGCGCCACCGGACATCCAGGCGGGCCTAGAAGACAGAGCTCCAACGGTCGGAACCCAACGGCTTTGGTGACGTGGCTGTCGCACCGGACATGTCCGGTGTGCACCGGACTGTCCGGTGCGCCATCGAACAGACAGCCTCACCAAACGGCTAGTTTGGTGGTTGGGGCTATAAATACCCCCAACCACCCACCATTCATTGCATCCAAGTTTTCCACTTCCCAACTACTTACAAGAGCTCTAGCATTCAATTATAGACACACCAAAGAGATCAAATCCTCTCCAAATTCCACACAACGCCCTAGCAATTAGAGAGAGAGATTTGCTTGTGTTCTTTCGAGCTCTTGCGCTTGGATTGCTTTCTTCTTTCTTGATTTCTTTCTTGCGATCAAAACTCACTTGTAATTGAGGCAAGAGACACCAAACTTGTGGTGGTCCTTGTGGGAACTTTGTGTTCCAAGTGATTGAGAAGAGAAAGCTCACTCGGTCCGAGGGACCGTTTGAGAGAGGGTAAGGGTTGAAAGAGACCCGACCTTTGTGGCCTCCTCAACGGGGAGTAGGTTTGAGAGAACCGAACCTCGGTAAAACAAATCCGCGTGTCTCACTTCATTATTCGTTTGCGATTTGTTTTGCACCCTCTCTTGCGGACTCTATTATATTTCTAACGCTAACTCGGCTTGTAGTTGTGATTATTTTTGAGAATTTCAGTTTCGCCCTATTCACCCCCCTCTAGGCGACTTTCAATTGGTATCAGAGCCCGGTGCTTCATTAGAGCCTAACCGCTCGAAGAGATGTCGGGAGATCACACCAAGAGGGAGATGGAGACCGGCGACAAGCCCACTACGAGCCAAGGGAGCACTTCATCCGAAGAGTCCCGCACCAAGAGGAAGGAGAAGAAGAAGGACTCCTCCAAACGGAAGGAGAAAAGATCCTCTTCTTCTCACCACAAAGAGAAGAAGGAAAAATCTTCTTCACACAAGTCGCATCGGAAAGGCGACAAGCATAAGAGGATGAGGAAAGTGGTCTACTACGAGACCGACACTTCATCAACATCGACCTCCGACTCTGATGCGCCGTCCGTAACTTCTAAGCGCCAAGAGCGCAAGAAGTTTAGTAAGATCCCCTTACACTATCCTCGTACATCTAGACCTACTCCATTACTTTCCGTTCCATTAGGCAAACCACCAACCTTTGATGGCGAAGATTATGCTAGGTGGAGTGATTTAATGAAATTTCATCTAACCTCACTCCACAAAAGTATATGGAATGTTGTTGAGTTTGGAGCACAGGTACCATCCATAGGGGATGAAGATTATGATACAGACGAAGTGGCCCAAATCGAGCACTTCAACTCTCAAGCTACAACCATACTCCTCGCCTCTCTAAGCAAGGAGGAATACAACAAGGTACAAGGGTTCAAGAATGCAAAGGAGATTTGGGACCTACTCAAGACCGCGCACGAGGGTGATGAACTCACCAAGATCACAAAGCGGGAAATGATCGAGGGGGAGCTCGGTCGCTTTCGTCTTCGCCAAGGGGAGGAGCCACAAGATATGTACAACCGACTCAAAACCTTGGTGAACCAAGTGCGCAACCTCGGGAGCAAGAAATGGGATGACCACGAGGTGGTTAAGGTTATATTGAGATCACTTATTTTCCTTAACCCTACTCAAGTTCAATTAATTCGTGGTAATCCTAGATACACACTAATGACTCTCGAGGAAGTTATCGGGAATTTTGTGAGCTTTGAATGCATGATTAAAGGCTCAAAGAAGATCAACGAGCTTGACGAACCCTCCACGTCCGAGGCGCAACCGGTGGCATTTAAGGCGACGGAGGAGAAGAAGGAGGAGTCCACACCGAGTAGACAACCAATTGACGCCTCCAAGCTCGACAATGAGGAGATGGCTTTAATCATCAAAAGCTTTCGCCAAATCCTCAAGCAACGGAAGGGGAAGGATTACAAATCCCGTTCCAAGAAGGTTTGCTACAAGTGTGGTAAGCCCGGTCATTTCATTGCAAAATGTCCTATATCTAGTGACAGTGACAGGGGCGACGACAAGAAGGGAAAGAGGAGAGAAAAGAAGAAGTACTACAAGAAGAAAGGCGGCGATGCCCATGTTTGCCGGGAGTGGGACTCGGACGAGAGCTCCACCGACTCCTCCTCCGACGAGGACGCCGCCAACATCGCCGTCACCAAGGGACTCCTCTTCCCCAACGTCGGCCACAAGTGCCTCATGGCAAAGGACGGCAAAAGGAAGAAGGTTAAATCTAAATCCTCCACTAAATATGAATCCTCTAGTGATGATAATGCTAGTGATGAGGAAAATAATTTGCGTACCCTTTTTGCCGACCTAAACATGCAACAAAAAGAAAAATTAAATGAATTAATTAGTGCCATCCATGAGAAGGATGATCTCTTGGACTCCCAAGAGGACTTCCTAATCAAGGAAAATAAAAAGCATGTTAAGGTTAAAAATGCTTATGCTCTACAAGTTGAAAAATGTGAAAAATTGTCTAGTGAGCTAAGCACTTGCCATGAGACCATTGACAACCTTAGAAATGAAAATGCTAGATTAATTGCTAAGGTTGATTCTCATGTATGTGATGTCTCAATTCCCAATCTTAGAAATGATAATGATTTGCTTGCTAAGATTAAGGAATTGAATGATTCTCTTGCTAGCCTTAGAGTAGAAAATGAAAATTTGATTGCTAAGGCTAAAGATTTTGATGTTTGCAATACTACTATTTCCGACCTTAGAACTAAGAATTATATGTTGCATGCTAAGGTTGTAGAACTAAAATCTTGCAAACCCTCTACATCTACCGTTGAGCACACTTCTATTTGTACTAGATGTAGAGATGTTGATATCAATGCTATTCATGATCACATGGCTTTAATTAAACAACAAAATGATCATATAGCAATATTAGATGCTAAAATTGCCGAGCATAACTTAGAAAATGAAAAGTTTAAATTTGCTAGAAGTATGCTCTATAATGGAAGACGCCCTGGCATCAAGGATGGCATTGGCTTCCAAAGGGGAGACAATGTCAAACTTAATGCCCCTCCTAAGAACTTGTCTAACTTTGTTAAGGGCAAGGCTCCCATGCCTCAGGATAACGAGGGTTACATTTTGTACCCTGCCGGCTATCCTGAGAACAAAATTAGGAGAGTTAATTCTAGGAAGTCTCACTCTGGCCCTAACCATGCTTTTATGTATAAGGGTGAGACATATAGCTCTAGGCAACCAACCCGTGCCAAGTTGCCTAAGAAGAAAACTCCTAATGCATCAAATGAGCATGACATTTCATTCAAAACTTTTGATGCATCATATGTGCTTACTAACAAATCCGACAAGGTAGTTGCCAAGTTTGTTAGGGGCAAACACAAGGGCTCCAAGACTTGTGTTTGGGTACCCAAAGTTCTTGTTTCTAATGCCAAAGGACCCAAGACCGTTTGGGTACCTAAAATCAAGAACTAAAATTGTTTTGTAGGTTTATGCATCCGGGGGCTCAAGTTGGATACTCGACAGCGGGTGCACAAACCACATGACAGGGGAGAAGAAGATGTTCTCCTCATATGAGAAAAACCAAGATCCCCAACGAGCTATCACATTCGGGGATGGAAATCAAGGTTTGGTCAAAGGATTGGGTAAAATTGCTATATCACCTGACCATACTATTTCCAATGTTTTTCTTGTAGATTCTTTAGATTACAATTTGCTTTCCGTATCCCAATTATGTCAAATGGGCTACAACTGTCTATTTACTGATATAGGTGTTACTGTCTTTAGAAGAAGTGATGATTCAATAGCATTTAAGGGAGTGTTAGAGGGTCAGCTATACTTGGTAGATTTTGATAGAGCTGAACTCAACACTTGCTTGGTTGCTAAGACTAACATGGGTTGGCTCTGGCATCGCCGACTAGCCCACGTTGGGATGAAGAATCTTCATAAGCTTCTAAAGGGAGAGCACATTTTAGGACTAACAAATGTTCATTTTGAGAAAGACAGGATTTGTAGCGCATGCCAAGCCGGGAAGCAAGTTGGCACTCATCATCCACACAAGAACATCATGACAAGTGACAGGCCACTGGAGCTCCTACACATGGATCTATTCGGCCCGATTGCTTACATAAGCATCGGCGGGAGTAAGTACTGTCTAGTTATTGTGGATGATTATTCTCGCTTCACTTGGGTGTTCTTTTTGCAGGAAAAATCTCATACCCAAGAGACCTTAAAGGGATTCTTGAGACGGGCTCAAAATGAGTTCGGCTTAAGGATCAAGAAAATTAGAAGCGACAATGGGACGGAGTTCAAGAACTCGCAAATTGAAGGCTTTCTTGAGGAAGAGGGCATCAAGCATGAGTTCTCTTCTCCCTACACACCACAACAAAATGGTGTAGTGGAGAGGAAGAATCGAACTCTATTGGACATGGCAAGAACCATGCTTGATGAGTACAAGACACCGGATCGGTTTTGGGCTGAGGCGGTCAACACCGCCTGCTACGCCATCAACCGGTTATATCTACATCGAATCCTCAAGAAGACATCCTATGAACTCCTAACCGGTAAAAAGCCAAATATTTCATATTTTAGAGTTTTTGGTAGCAAATGCTTTATTCTTGTTAAGAGATGTAGAAAATCTAAATTTGCTCCTAAAACTGTAGAAGGCTTTTTACTAGGATATGACTTAAACACAAGGGCATATAGAGTCTTTAACAAGTCCTCAGGACTTGTTGAAGTTTCTTGTGACGTTGTGTTTGATGAGACTAACGGCTCTCAAGTAGAGCAAGTTGATCTTGATGAGATAGGTGAAGAACAGGCTCCGTGCATCGCGCTAAGGAACATGTCCATTGGGGATGTGTGTCCTAAGGAATCCAAAGAGCCATCACATGCACAAGATCAACCATCCTCCTCCACGCAAGCATCTCCACCAACCCAAAATGAGGACAAGGCTCAAGTTGATGAAGGAGAAGATCAAAGAGATGAGCCACCTCAAGATGACGGCAATGATCAAGGGGGAGATGTGAATAATCAAGACAAGGAGGATGAACAACCAAGGCCGCCACACCCAAGAGTCCACCAAGCAATCCAACGAGATCACCCCGTCGACACCATCCTCGGCGACATTCATAAGGGGGTAACCACTCGATCTCGGGTTGCACATTTTTGTGAGCATTACTCTTTTGTTTCCTCTATTGAGCCACACAGGGTAGAGGAAGCACTCCAAGATTCGGATTGGGCGATGGTGATGCAAGAGGAGCTCAACAACTTCACTAGGAATGAGGTATGGCATTTAGTTCCACGTCCTAACCAAAATGTTGTAGGAACCAAGTGGGTCTTCCACAACAAGCAAGACGAGCATGGTGTGGTGACAAGGAACAAAGCTCGACTCGTGGCCAAAGGGTATTCACAAGTCGAAGGTTTGGATTTTGGTGAAACCTATGCACCCGTAGCTAGGCTTGAGTCAATTCGTATATTATTGGCCTATGCGACTTACCATGGCTTCAAGCTTTACCAAATGGACGTGAAGAGTGCCTTCCTCAATGGACCAATCAAAGAGGAGGTCTATGTTGAGCAACCTCCCGGCTTTGAAGATAGTGAGTACCCTAACCATGTTTATAGGCTCTCTAAGGCGCTTTATGGGCTCAAGCAAGCCCCAAGAGCATGGTATGAATGCCTTAGAGATTTTCTTATTGCAAATGGCTTCAAAGTCGGCAAGGCCGATCCTACTTTGTTCACTAAAACTCTTGACAATTATTTGTTCGTATGCCAAATTTATGTTGATGATATTATATTTGGGTCTACTAACGAATCTACATGTGAAGAATTTAGTAGGATCATGACAAAGAAATTCGAGATGTCTATGATGGGGGAGTTGAAGTATTTTCTAGGATTCCAAGTCAAGCAACTCCAAGAGGGCACCTTCATTAGCCAAACGAAGTACACTCAAGACATTCTAACCAAGTTTGGAATGAAGGATGCCAAGCCCATCAAGACACCCATGGGAACCAATGGGCATCTCGACCTCGACACGGGAGGTAAATCCGTCGATCAAAAGGTATACCTGTCGATGATTGGTTCATTGCTTTATTTATGTGCATCTCGACCGGACATTATGCTTTCTGTTTGCATGTGTGCAAGATTCCAATCTGACCCTAAGGAATCCCACCTTACGGCCGTAAAACGAATCTTGAGATATTTGGCTTATACACCTAAGTTTGGGCTTTGGTATCCTAGGGGATCCACATTTGATTTGATTGGTTATTCGGATGCTGATTGGGCAGGGTGTAAGATTAATAGGAAGAGCACATCGGGGACTTGCCAGTTCTTGGGAAGATCCTTGGTGTCTTGGGCTTCAAAGAAGCAAAATTCGGTCGCTCTTTCTACTGCCGAAGCCGACTATATTGCCGCAGGCCATTGTTGCGCGCAATTGCTTTGGATGAGGCAAACCCTGCGGGACTACGGTTACAAACTAACCAAAGTTCCTCTTCTATGTGATAATGAGAGTGCAATCCGCATGGCGGATAATCCCGTTGAGCATAGCCGCACTAAACACATAGCCATTCAGTATCATTTTCTTCGGGATCACCAACAAAAGGGGGATATCGAGATTTCATACATTAATACCAAAGATCAATTAGCCGATATCTTTACCAAGCCTCTTGATGAACAAACTTTTACCAAACTTAGGCATGAGCTCAATATTCTTGATTCTAGGAACTTCTTTTGCTAATTTGCCCACATAGCTCATAAATATACCTTTGATCATATCTCTTTGATATATGCTATGACTAATGTGTTTTCAAGTGTATTTCAAACCAAGTCATAGGTATATTGAAAGGGAATAGGAGTCTTCGGCGAAGAAAAAGGCTTCCACTCCACTCTACTACTCATCCTTCGCCGTCGCTCCACATCATTCTCCATCGTTGGTATAATCTTCACTCATATGTCTTATTTGCCAAAGGGGAGAAAGTAGTTAAGCAAGGGCCTATACTTCATTCCAAGTATTCGTTTTTGGCGATTCATGCCAAAGGGGGAGAAAGTATTGGCCCAAAGCAAAAGGACCGCACCACCACCCTAATTTTTAAAATTAATGATTTTCAATTGGTAAATTTCAAATTGTTATCTCTTTGTGTTCTAAAGGGGGAGCAAGTAGTATTTTCAAAACTTGATATCTTAAAACCCTCTTGAACACTAAGAGGAGAATTGATTTAGGGGGAGTTTTGTTTAGTCAAAGGAAAAGCTTTTGGAACAAGGGGAGAGAATTTCAAATCTTGAAAATACTTCTCAAAATCTTATTCATTTACCTTTGACTATCTTGCAAAAGGACTTTGAAAAGAATTTACAAAAGAATTTGCAAAAACAAAACATGTAGTGCAAGCGTGGTCCAAAATGTTAAAAATAAAGAAACAATCCATGCATATCTAGTAAGTAACATTTATTGGCTCAATTCCAAGCAACCTTTGCACTTACATTATGCAAACTAGTTCAACTATGCACTTTTATGTTTGCTTTGGTTTGTGTTGGCATCAATCACCAAAAAGGGGGAGATTGAAAGGGAATTGGGCTTACACCTAGTCCCTAATTAATTTTGGTGGTTGAATTGCCCAACACAAATATTTGGACTAACTAGTTTGCTCTAGTGCATAAGTTATATAGGTGCCAAAGGTTCACACTTAGCCAATAAAAAGACCAAGTATTGGGTTCAAACAAAGGAGCAAGGAACAACTGAAGGCACCTCTGGTCTGGCGCACCGGACTGTCCGGTGTGCCACCGGACATGTCCGGTGCACCAGAGGACTCAAACTTCAAACTCGTCACCTTCGGGAAATTCCAGAGGCGACTCCGCTATAATTCACCGGACTGTCCGGTGTACACCGGACATGTCCGGTGCTCCAAGGAAGAGCGGCCTCAGGAACTCGGCAGCCTCGGGAATTCACTTCAGCCGCTCCGCTAAAATTCACCGGACTGTCCGGTGTACACCGGACTGTCCGATGTAACAGCGGGGCAACGACTATTTCGGCGCCAACGGCTACCTGCGACGCATTAAATGCGCGCGCAGCGCGCGCAGAGGTCAGGCACGCCCATGCTGGCGCACCAGACACTCAACAGTACATGTCCGGTGCGCCACCGGACATCCAGGCGGGCCCAGAAGACAGAGCTCCAACGGTCGGAACCCAACGGCTTTGGTGACGTGGCTGTCGCACCGGACATGTCCGGTGTGCACCGGACTGTCCGGTGCGCCATCGAACAGACAGCCTCACCAAACGGCTAGTTTGGTGGTTGGGGCTATAAATACCCCCAACCACCCACCATTCATTGCATCCAAGTTTTCCACTTCCCAACTACTTACAAGAGCCCTAGCATTCAATTCTAGACACACCAAAGAGATCAAATCCTCTCCAAATTCCACACAACGCCCTAGCAATTAGAGAGAGAGATTTGCTTGTGTTCTTTCGAGCTCTTGCGCTTGGATTGCTTTCTTCTTTCTTGATTTCTTTCTTGCGATCAAAACTCACTTGTAATTGAGGCAAGAGACACCAAACTTGTGGTGGTCCTTGTGGGAACTTTGTGTTCCAAGTGATTGAGAAGAGAAAGCTCACTCGGTCCGAGGGACCATTTGAGAGAGGGTAAGGGTTGAAAGAGACCCGACCTTTGTGGCCTCCTCAACGGGGAGTAGGTTTGAGAGAACCGAACCTCGGTAAAACAAATCCGCGTGTCTCACTTCATTATTCGTTTGCGATTTGTTTTGCACCCTCTCTCGTGGACTCTATTATATTTCTAACGCTAACCCGGCTTGTAGTTGTGATTATTTTTGAGAATTTCAGTTTCGCCCTATTCACCCCCCCTCTAGGCGACTTTCAATTTGCACTTAGCAGACTTTAGCCTACCCTTCTCATCTTTGATCTTAATGAAATGATCCCACATACTTGACCTTGGCACAATCTCCTTCCTTGCCTCCTTTTTCTCAGTTTCGTTCTCAGGGTCTACAAAATTAGCGTCCACTTGGCCTTCAGTTCCACTAGATTTACCCCGTATAGTTTGTGACTGATCACCTGTTGTTTCCATAGTTGCTTGCTCAAATTGAGTAGCAGTACCTGTAAGACCTAAAATTAGTAGGAGGATATATATATATATATATATATCATAAAATAATAAAATAAATAAATAAATAATAACCAAAATAAAGTGACTAAATAGATTACCATGTACATATGCATATCATGTTGAGGTTTTGGAAGTGGGTATTTAAATTAGAATATAAAATGAGAAAATGAGGGTTAAATATAAATTTGAGTTTGAAAAATAACACTTTGGATTAAATGAACTAACCTTTTTCCAAGCCAGTCGGGAAACAAATATTCATTCTTTAGTTAACTTATAAAAGATCACACATTCAAAAAAATGATATGTTCCTAAAACAAATAAAATGTGAATGTATCTTGGTATAAATTTTGGAGCATTCACTTAAAAATGTATAATGGTAAGTAAATAAATAATCAGAGATATACATGCATTCATGCTGGTTTTGTGTTGTACATTTACTTTATATTTGAATCTTAAAAACATGATTTGATTTGGTTTGAATTTGTAAATAGAATTCTGAAAATATAAAATAGAAAATAGGAAAAATGAGTGCTTACCTGGTGGGCCAAAAGTGTCATCCTGCGGCCCAACTCCACACCCGCGCAACCCATTTTTTTGCCTTCCTTGCAGTCTCACCTCCAGGCGGGGCCCACTGCCCAGGCGCCTCTAGTACCGCGCGAGCACTGACTCGTGGGGTCCATTGAACAGACCGTCTTCCTCCGCGGACTTGGGCAATCAGGCGTGTCGCGAAGCTCCATAACCGATCCCCGACCATGCACACGCCATATCCGCCTGGATCGTTGAGATTGGGCACCAACGGCATATAAATGGAACCCCTAGCCATGTATACGGTCGATTAGTGCCGAGAGAGAGAAGCAGTGCACCGCCGCGGTCGATCTTCGCGGGCATCAACGTCCAGTCTCGTTTTGGGTCTCGACGTGCTACCAATCGGGTCGCCTTCGTGAATTGAAACCTCCGGTATCACCTTCCGGGCACGCGGTCGCTCTGGTCACCTCTAATTTCTCATCGACGCGTCGCGGTCACCGCAATCCGCGCAACTCCGTGGGTGGAGACCATCACAACCCAATCGCTGGTAAGGCCTATGTTGGACCTTGCTACTGGGCGCAAGGGGATCCAACGGGGATGAGAGTTGACGTAAACAGGGTTCTCGCACGGGATGGCAAAAGCTCTGTTAATCTAGCCTCTCACGGGCACTGTGCGGGGGTATTTATAGGTACCTGAGCGCCCAGCGTCTTGCGTTAAGGACGCATGTGCCCTCAGACACCTAGGTTATCCCCAGAATATTCCCATAAAGCAGGGTTACAGACTGTAATTACAGGGACACCTTTACAAATTAGGCCCGTAACACGCAGCGGCCACGCAGGGCCCGTTACAATGGGCCGGATCACACGTGGGCCTCCGAGCTGGACGAGGCCGCACGGTGGGATGACCTCGTCGCAGGCCTTCGTCTGATGTCGTAAGGGGCGAAGGGCGTTCCCGCCCGTTTTATCTCCGTTGGACCAACGACTGCAGTGAAGGCCTCGAGCGAAGGGTGGCGTCTTTGCCTTCGCCCCAACATTTGCCCTCCGAGGGACCAGTTCGACAAAGTCATCTAGTGCCGAAGACGTCGCTAGATGGCGGAGACGCTGCCCTCGCTCGAAGTGGTTCCGCGGGGGTTTTTGACATGACCGTTGATTGACAGCGTACTGTTGGACTGCGGGTTTCCCAAAGCGCTGCGCCCTGTGTATAAACGGGGGCGGGGGTCAGCGCTTTTTGAACTTCACTTTCCGCGCTCCGTGAAAACCCTAGCCACCTTTTCCACCGTCTTGTTGCTCGTCTGCCTTCCTTGCTCTTGTTCGCCGGAGATCTGGCTCGAGTGAAGCAGACCGCCCGCCGCCGCCGACGGTACGTAGCGATACTGACCTCCTCTTCTTCTGCTGCCGCTACGCCGCCGGCCGACGTCTCGCCGCCGGCTGACGTCTCGTCTGAGGAGACGCTGAGTACTTTGGTGGCGGAGGAGTTGCGCGCCGGCGATACGGTGGATTTTGGTGTGTCGAGGATGTCATCGGTCCGTGTGCAAGATATGCAGCGGTTGGGCTACTTTGGCGGCGGAGTTGCTCGTGTCCCGGGGACGGAGGAAGTCCCCGAGCCGGAGGGCGAGTTGGTTATGTTCGAGGCGTTCTTCGCCGCCGGTCTCCGCCTGCCTGCGCACCGATTTGTTGGAGAAGTCCTGCGCAGATTTAATGTTCAGATACATCAGCTGACTCCGAATGCCGTGGTGGCCCTGTCGAAGTATGTCTGGGTGACGACTTCGTACGGCGGGCGGCCATCTGTCGAAGTCTTTGCGAAGTACTATTGCCTGCACTGGCAGAAGAGGATGATTGGAGATGAAGTTGCTCAGTTTGGGTCCTGTACGTTTACGCCGAAGACCGGCAAGACCACGATGGAGGTAGTCGAGCTAGTCCCTTGCGCCCGCAACAAGTGGGGCAATTGGAATGAGTTTTGGTTTTACATCGCGGAGGGTACCGTCGAAGACCATGAGGGGCTCCCCGTGTCTGAGATGTGTTCGCATTTTTACTCAGCATACCCGCCCTTTGAGGTGGCGGAGGAGGATGCGGACGAAGGGGCCCTTCAGTGCGCCGCCGGCCTGAGAAGTGGGCGCGATTTGGTTGAAGAATTTGTGGCGTACGGGGTATGGCCCTTGGCGCATGGCTGGGCGCTGGGCGAAGTGTGCCCTCGCTAGATGCCTTCCCATGGTGGGAAGCTGGTGCGAAGTCCTGCCTTCGCGCTGGATCTGCAAAGCCGCGATTCGGCCGCCTTCGTGCGTGAGGTGGAGGATGGGGCGGTGCGGATCGTTGGTCGGTACGTGCCAAGGACAGAGGGCCAGCGTAGCTGGGATATCCGCGGGTCGAATGACCGTTTGAACAGGGTTTTTGAATTGAATCGACTGCCGTATAACGGCTATCCCGGCCAAGACGATGTGGACCGCCGTGGGAAGAAGCCGGTGGTAGAGTCTGGAGGCGACCCTGCGCCGGCGGTCGCCCCATCCTCTAAGAAGAGGAAACTAGGTACTGCTATGGGAGGACTTGGGGTTTCCGATGGTTTTGCTAGAGAATTGATGAGGACATGCGCGGTCCCGAGGGGAAGGATGTCTTCGCCCGAGCTCCGGGAGTCTTCGGCGCGGATGCTGAGGGTTACCGGGGGTTGGTGGCCTAGGAATGTTCCTATCCCCCGCGCGGCAGGCGAAGACTTTTTTACATCTCGCATGGTTCGTGAGTGGAAAGTGTTTCCTTACGGGCGGAATATTGCTGCTGTTGTGTCGGCAGTGATGGACAAGGACCGTCAGGGAGCTGCACAGAAGCGTCAGGCGGTCGTCAGGCTTCATGAAGCCAGGCCGAAGAGGCAGCGAGGGGCTGCGAGAGCTGCTGCCCCCGGCGGAGGCAAGCCGCCGCCGGCGGCGAAGTTGGCCGTCCCTGCATCTAGCAAGGCGGCGGAGGCTGCGGCTGGCGCCGGTGGTTCCAAGTCTGCGAAGACTGTGCCGCCGTCCAGCAGGGTGCCGGATGCTGCGAAGGCGGCCCGAGGGTTGCCTCCGCCGGGCAAACGCGTCGCCGACTTCGCCACCGATATTAGTGTGGACGACTATCTTGGTGGTAAGCCATTGGTTCGATTTTTTTTAATTCGTTGATGCATCGCAGGGTCGGACGAAGGCCAACTTGTTATTGTTGCGCCTGCCGCGGCGACCACGGCGGTCGCCGTAATGCCGAAGGCGAAGGGCGGTGCCCTTAGTGCCGGAGGCGAGCTGCCGACACTCGCTGCTGTCAGGGACGAGGCGGGCGCTGTGTCCCGCCGGCTGAAAGAGATGGAGGAGGCACTAAGTCAGGTACGTTGAGCTAGACTTGGTTTTTTTTCGGCTTTGTTGGGTCCATGGTCTTACGTGTGTTTTGCAGGCGGCTGCCTTCGCAAACCGCGCGGCGTCGGGGGCCCTCACGGTAGTTGTGTCTGCCGAAGTCGAGAGACTTCGGACGCAACATGCTAACGCCGTCCGGGAAAAATCGGCCGCCGACAGTAAGTGCCGCAAGCTGGCGGACAAGGTGGCCGCGTTGGAGGGGGAGAAGACTGACCTCCGGCGCCAATTGGTGGAGGAGAGGAGGGAGGCCAATGAGGCCCTCGCCAAGGCACAGGCTGCGCTGGCGGAGGCCAATTTGGCGCGGGCAGAGGGCAGTCTTGCCCGGGAGCGCACCGCGCAGTTGGAGGAGCGGCTCGACGCCCTCCAGAGCCGTGTGGAGAGGACCGAGGCCGCGACGCGCGCGGAGGCTGAGCGGACGCGCAAACAGCTTGTGGATTCATACCATGAGCTGGGCGCGCGGACCGGTGACTTCGAAGTGCCGGACCGAGAGCCCGGACTTCGCTGCCTGGAGTGGGTACAGGAGGAGTTGCAGGCACTCCCCACTATCGTGGAGGGGTTTATGTCGTATGCCTCCCTGGTCACCTGCGAGGGGGCGATGAACGCGCTCTCTCGCGAAGGGTGCCGGCACTTTGAGGTCTTCGACTAGGCCGATGAGGATTTTGAGCGAGATATCTACAAGGTTGAGGACCCTATAGTGAAGGAGTCCGCCGGAGCCATCTACGACCGGATGTGGGGCCCGCACGGTCGAGAGGTGGTCAGGGAGCGGGCCGAGACGGCGAGGGCTCAGGTAACGTTTGGCTTTTGTTTGACGTTTGCTGGATGTGGGCTATGTGTGAATTTGCTGAATTTGTGTGCTGTGTCTTAGGCGGCGCGTAGTGAGAGGGTGGACGATTTCGGGGCGTTGAACAGCGTGTTGCCTGACCCGGAGTCGAACCCGGCGGAGGCCGTGTCCGAGACCGCCTTGGAGCCGCCCCCGGAGACTGCCGAAGGCGTTCCTGATGCCCCCGCAGCCGCTGCGGCCGGCGAAGGCCCACCCCCGGAGACCGCCGAAAGCGTTTCTGATGCCCCCGCAGCCGCTGCAGCCGGCGAAGGCCCGCCGCCAACTGCTGTGCCGAGGGTTGAAGATCCTGCGACGATGGCGGTGGAGGCGACGGCGGAGGCTCCCACAACGGCTGGGTCCTCGCAGGTGGCGTAATGGGTGTGGGTAGTCACGGAATTTTGGATATGTTGCTGAATCTTGGTTGCTGCGCAGGTTCAAGATTTTGGGCCTGCGCACGCAACCGCCACTACTAATTTTTTGGCGGCTTCGACCATGGATGATGTTAATAAATCGGATGGGTCTACATCTAAGTTTTCTGATTTTGGTGACTCCGGGAGCTCGATTGAGTGGACTGAGGAGTCGTCGGATGAGGACTTGGACTACTTTGCGGCCTTGGATGTGGCAGCGGTGGAGGCGTCACCGCGCGCTGCGGATGCAGAGGATGTGCCTGGTCCGAGTACTGGTCGTAGGCGGCGAAGGGCGGTTGCGAAGCGTAGAGTGAGTGGGGCGGACGGCGGTCGACTTCGTGTGAGTAGGGCCGGCCGGCAGGAACTGTTGTTCTTGTCGGCCGCCGTGAGTACGGGTGAGGGGGAATTGCGGAGTCTTTTTGCGGGTGAGGAGCTTAGGATAATGTTATTCAACTATAGGGAGATGGGAATTATTCCGAAGGCTGAGCCAATGTAGAGTGTGATGCCCTCGCTTGTACATGTGTAATGGCTTGTATGATGAAGTTGTGTGCCCTCGCACATTTGGTTATGCTAGCGAAGGCGTTACGCACTTGGTCGGGTGTAATTGCTATGCTGGACTGGTGTGCGTGTAGTCAGTCTTTGCGCGGACTGTTGCATGGACAGGTGTAATTGTTATCGCGCTAGCCTGGCTGCGCCCGTAGGCGACTTTTGCACGGATAGTCTCCGCGGCAGACTTCGATTTTTCGCACGTGTTGTGCTAGTCCGGCTGCACCCTTGGGCGACTTCTGCACGGATAGTCTCCGCGGTAGACTTCGGTTTTTCACACTTGTTGCGCTAGTCCGGCTGCATCCTTAGGCGACTTCTGCACGGTAAGTCTTCGCGGTAGACTTCGATTTGTCGCACTTATTGTGCTAATCTGGCTGCACCCTTAGGCGACTTCTGCATGGTAAGTCTTCGCGTTAGACTTCGATTTTTCGCACTTATTGTGCTGATCCGGCTGCACCCTTAGGCAACTTCTGCACGGTAAGTCTTCGCAGTAGACTTCGATTTGTCGCACTTATTGTGCTAATCCGGCTGCACCCTTAGGCGACTTCTGCGCGGAGTTGTCGCACGCGAGGGTGGCTAGCACTGAGCCTCGCGGTGACTTCGTATTGGTCGAATGTCGAAGACCGTCGTCGCGGTCTTTTTTCGACGCATGTTTTTGCGGGGGATTTTTCACTTGTATATTACATGGCTCCGCCTCGTTAAAAACCTCACCCCCCGGGAGGAAAAGATTGTTTTTGCGAATTACAAGGGCGAATCAGCCCTGATGAGTCAAACAAAAAATTTGCGGAGGTTGTCGATGTTCCAGGAGTGCTCCAGGTCTTCGCCGTTTGGCGTTGTGAGCCTGTAAGCGCTGGGGGAAGCTTTCGTCTTGACTATGAAGGGGCCCTCCCACCTGGGCTCTAGCTTGCCCCTGGACTCTATCCGAGCTGTACGGACGAGTACGAGGTCCCCTTCATTGAATTCCCTTGGGACGACTGCATGGTCGCGCCATGCTTTTGTCTGGGCTTGGTATTTGTTTAGAGCTTGTAGGGCGAAGACTCGGTCTCCATCGATGAGATCCTTTGAAGTGGGCTCGTCCACGTCGGGGACGGCTGAAGGAACTGTTCGCGGGGACCCATGTTTTATTTCTTGTGGGGTCATGGCCTCCGATCTGTATAGAAGGCGGAAAGGAGTGAATCCGGTTGCCCTGCACTCAGTCGTGTTTAGTGCCCAGACCGCCTCGGGTAACAGATCGGCCCACTTGCCCTTTTTTCGTCGAGGAGCATCTTCTTGACAGCTGTGAAGATTTTTCCATTAGCGTGTTCCACAACTCCGTTGGACTGCGGGTTATAGACTGAGGCGAAGGCAAGCTTGGTGCCGATGGAGAAGCAAAAATCCTTGAAGTCTTGGCTGTCAAACTACTTGTTGTTGTCGACTGTTAGTTCGGACGGTACTCCGAAGCGGCAAACAATGTTTTGCCAAAAGAATTTTTGGGCAGTCTTTGATGTTATTGTGGAGACAGCCCTTGCCTCGATCCATTTGGTGAAGTATTCGACAGCGACGAAGGCGAACTTAAGGTTCCCCTGAGCCGTGGGTAGGGGCCCGACGATGTCTAGGCCCCAGCGCTGGAGAGGCCATGTGTGGGCGATCAGCTTTGTAAATTGCGAAGGGCTGCCTGATCGAGGGGAAAACTTCTGGCAGGCTTCGCAGGACTTTGTGACCCGATTTGCGGCGCAGATCATTGCGGGCCAGTAGAAGCCTTGGCGGATCACCTTAGCAGCTAGGGCCCTTGGCCCTGCGTGAGAGCCGCAGGTGCCACTGTGGACCTCGCGGAGGATCTGGACACCTTTGGTTTCGGTGACGCATTTGAGCATTGGCTGACTGACCCCCTTCTTGTAGAGTTGGCCCTCAATCAGTGCGAAGTCCCGGCTTCGATGTTTGAGACGCTTGGCCTTGTTGATGTCGGTTGGGTGATAATACCCCTGTAGGAACAGAGTTATCGGTGCCCGCCAGTCTTCGGTCATGATAAGGTTGACTATTCGGTGGCCCTCGCTGTCATTGGTTATTTGGAGCCCTTCGGGGCTCCGGACGGCTGGTGTGCCGATGACGTGGTAGAACACGTCGGAGGGCAGGGACTTGCCTCTGGCGGCAGCCTTGGCCAATGCGTCGGCCTCTTCATTCTTGGCCCGGTCCACATGCTGCAAAGTGAATCCCTTGAACTGTCTCTCGAGACTTCGGATGGCCGCGAGGTATTGCATGAGTGCGGGGTCCTTTGCTGCATAGTCTTTCTCGACCTGGCCGACAACTACCTTGGAGTCTGTTCTAATGATGCAGGTGGTGACCCCAAGGGCCCTCAGCTTGTAGAGACCGAGGATGACTGCTTCGTATTCTGCTATGTTATTTGTGCATCTGTCGGATTCCAGAGCGAAGCTGAGGCGAGCCGCATATCTGTGCTTGACTCCGGTTGGTGAGGTGATGACTGTCGCGGCGCCTGCCCCCGCATGGCACCATGCGCCGTTGCAGTGGATCGTCCAAACCTTTTCTGCGGATGGGTCCGGCTGTGTTATTGGCCCAGTCCAGTCGACGACGAAGTCTGCCAGGACTTGTGACTTGATGGCTGTCCTGGGCTCGAACTTGATGTGGTAGCCGGAGAGTTCGGCCGCCCACTTGACAATCCTCACCGATGCTTCCGGGTTTCTGAACAGTTCGCCGAGTCCCCTGTCTGAGGTAACCCGGACCTTGAATGCTTCAAAATAATGGCGCAATTTGCGCGAAGACATAACGACTGCGTAGGCAATCTTCTCCAGCTCTGTCATGTTACATTTGGACGGCGTCAGCACTTCGGAGACATAATAAATTGGGCACTGCCTGATCACGCCCTCAACTGTCTGCTCCTGCACCAGCACTGCGCTGACCGCATGCGGCGAAGCCGCAACATAGAGTAACAGAGGTAGTGAAGAGTCGGGGCTTGTAAGGACTGCCAACTCCGACAGGTACTGTTTTAATGAGGCGAAGGCCGCTGCCTGCTCTGGTCCCCAAGCGAAGTCTTTTGCGCCACAGAGAGTTTTGAGGAAAGGGAGACTTCGCTCAGCGGACCTGGAGATGAATCTGTTGAGGGCGGCCAATCTCCCCGTCAAGCGCTGGACATCTCTGGCGGACTGCGGAGGCGTCATGTTTATGATGGCTTGAATTTTGGTTGGGTTGGCCTCGATGCCGCGGTGTGATACCAGGTAGCCCAATATTTTGCCTTGGCGAACGCCGAAGATGCACTTTTCCGGGTTTAGGCGGAGTCGTGCGTCTCGCATGTTCGCGAATGTCTCGGCGAGGTCAGTGAGATGGTCCGCCTTGCTCTTGATGGCGACGACGATGTCGTCCACATATGTGAATATATTTCTGCCAACTTGCCCTTCGAGCACTGTCTTGGTAAGCCTGGAGAAGGTGGACTCGGCGTTCTTGAGTCCCTCCGGCATTCTGATGAAGCAATATGTGCCGAAGGGTGTAATAAAACTGGTGCTGGCCTTGTCTTCCTCCTTCATGTATATCTGGTGGTAACCGGAGAAGCAGTCGAGGAGTGACATGACTTCGCATCCGGCCGCGCTATCGACTATTTTGTCGATCCGCGGCAACGGGAAGTTGTCCTTTGGGCAGGCCTTATTGAGACTGGTGAAGTCGATGCACATTCGCCACTTCCCGCTCTTTTTCTGCACCATCACGACATTGGAGAGCCACGTGGGGTAAGCCACCGGCTCGATGAATTTGGCTTCCAGGAGGCGGTGCACTTCTGCCTTGGCGGCCTCTGTCTTCTCATCGGACATCTTGCGAAGCCGCTGTTTTTTCGGCCTCACCGAAGGGTCGATTCCCAAGCTGTGCTCAATTATGGATCGGCTAACCCCGACCAGGTTGAGGGCTGACCAGGCGAAGACATCTTTGTTCTTGGACAGGCAGCAGAGGAGCTGCTCCTCTTCATGCGAAGTGAGGTCTTCGCTGATAGTGACTGTCTGCTTGGGCGTGGCCTGGTCGAGGGGGACAGTCTTGGTCCCGTCGTTGCTCTGCAGCTGTGCTTTGTCGTGCTGCTTATCGGTTGGGCTGGCGGGCGCGGGGACCTCGCGCTGGGCCGTGTGGCAGTGCACGTTTCTCTAACCGGGCACGAAGTCCCGCTCTATGTTGCGCGCAGTCTGTTGATTGCCGAAGACCGTAATAACGCCTAACGGACCTGGTATCTTCATACATAGGTACAGTCCGTGAATGGCTGCTTCGAACTTATTGATGGAGCCCCGGCCCATGATGGCGTTGTATGGATATACCATATCCACAATATCAAAGGTTACTTGCTCACTTCGGGCATTGGGCGCTACACCGAAGGAGAGAGGCAGCTCTATTTTGCCGACAGGGAAGGTGCCCTTGCCGCCTAAGCCATACAACGGGTTGTCCGAAGGCTTGAGCAGGCTGTGGCTTATGCCCATGCGATCGAAGGCGTGGAGGAAGATGATGTCCGCCTGACTGCCATTGTCGACTAGGACTTTGTGCAGGTCCCAGCCTGCCACGCTGCAATTGATAACCATGGCGTCGCTGTGGGGGGGCGCTGCGCAGGTCGACGTCTCGTGCGTCGAAGGTTAGCGGTATGTGGGACCACTTTGTCTGCACGACTGGGCCAGTGATGGCGACGTGGTTGATGCTGCGGTAGTGGTCCCGCTTCTGCCGCTTTGTGTCGAAGTCAGTGCTGGACCCCCCAGTTATCATGTGAATGACTCCGCGATACGGCGGATCGGCGAAGTCTTCCTGCTTTGGGGCGTGGGGGATGTTTTGATGTTGCTGGTGTGGTGGTGGGGGTGGGGGAGGTACGATTTGTACTTCCTGATCGTGTTGGTAAGCGTGGTGCGGTGGATGTGGGGCGGGGGCGTGGATATATGGTGGAGGGGGTTGCTGGTAAGTGTGTGCGACAACCCGGGGATTGTCGGCTGGCTGCACCCGTGCCATCCTGTCTTTGGTGGCCTTCGTTTCTGGGCAGTCTTTGGTTTGGTGGGCGCAGTCTTCGCCATGGAAAAGGCAGTAGAATCGGTGCGGCGGCTGCGCACGCCCCGACCCCTGCCGCGAGCTCCATTTCCACGGCCCTGGGGGGGATATTCCTGACGACGAGGGGCCTCAACAGCGGGGTGCTGGTTGGCGATGTTGTGCACTTGCTGTTGATTGCGGCCGTCTCGACCGGAGTCTTGCTGCGGAGTCCTCGTCCATGTGTGGCTGGACTGTGGAGCATCTTTAGGCTTCCTTTGGGACTCAACCTTGCGCTGGTGGAGCTCTTCGGATTTGGCATATTTTTCAAACAGCTGATATAATTCCTGGAGGTTCTTGGGCGGATCTCTGATGCAGTGGCTATAGAGGACGTCGGCGCGAAGGCCACTGATAGCGTAGTGAATAGCGATCTGGTCATCGACTGATGGCAGCTGTGACTTGAGTGTTAAAAATTTGCGGTAATACTCCCGCAAAGTCTCCTTTTCCAGCTGCTTGCAGAGCGAGAGTTCGGCCAAGGCGTCGGTGTCTGGGCGGTACCCTTGGAAGTTGAGCAGGAACTTGTCCCGGAGACTTCTCCAGGAATCAATGGACAACGGAGGCAACCTGGTGAACCAGGTGAGAGCTGGGCCTTCGAGGACGATGATGAAAGACTTGGCCATTGTGGTGTCGTCCCCTCCGGAAGATGCAACGGCGACCTAATAACTCATTATGTATTGTGCTGGGTCGGTGCTGCCGTTGTACTTGGGATAGGTCCCTGCCCGGAAGTTAGCGGGCCAAGGCATCACTTGCAGGTGTGGTGCCAGGGGACTTCGCTCGTCCAGGTAGTTGACCCCTTGGAATGGCGTGACATGCGGGAAGGTGTGGTCGCGCTGGGGGAAACGCGGGTCTTGCGGTTGTGCGCGCTGTTGCAGGGGTGGCCCATGCTGCAGGCCGAGGTAGCCTTCGCGCGTGTCTTCCAGTTGCTGCTGCGGGGATGGCCCGTGCTGCAGGCCAAGGTGGCCTTCGCGCTGCATCAGCGCGATCTCCCGCTCGAGGTCCTGGGCCTTCTGCTCTTCGTCGCGTATCATTTGCCGCACTTTGGCTAGTGCGGACACGCGCTGGCGCTTGGCCGCCAGTATCTCTTTCTGCCTCTGGAGATTGCGGTTCTTGAGGCGCAGAGCACGCAGTTGTAGCTGTTCTTCCGCTGAGACGCCGAGGACTTCGCCGTCCTCGGTGAGGTCCGCGCCCTCCAGTGGGGCGAAGCCTGGGGGTGGCTGCGATTGTCCTTCAGGGCCGCTGGTGCGAAGGGGGTCGTCTTCGCAGGTGCGAAGAACGTCGTCTTCGGTGGCCTCTTGGTGGGTGGATTGGGTGAGGGCGAGGGCCTTGCCCTTCCTTGCAGCAAGTAGTGCTGCCTTCGCAGCCTCGTCAGCCTTCAACTTAGCTTTCTTGGGTGCCATCGCGGGTGGTTTTCTCGTAGCACGAACGGTGGGCGCCAAATGTTGGACCTTGAGAGGACAGTGCCCTTGAGAGGCGAGATTAAGAAAGCAATTGCCCTCTTGAGCTAAAACCTTGTCAGCATTACTTCTACTCCCCCGTTGGATCATCTTGCTCGGGAGAGCAAGTTCCAACATTTGGCACCCACCGTTCGTGCTACGAAAAACCACCTGCGATGGCACCCAAGAAAGCTAGCTCGAAGGCAGCCCCATCCGTTGACGAAGCTGCGAAAGCAGCGCTGCTGGCTGAGAAAAAGGGCAAGGCCCTTGTCGACACCACCCACCAAGAAGCCTGCGAAGACAATGACACACTCAGCAAGAGGCAGCGCAATGAACAACCCACACCCAAAGGCAGCCTCCGCACGTGCAGCTCCGGAGGACAACAGCAGCATCCCTCAGGCTTCGCTCCACCAGAGGGCGCAGACGCCACTGAGGACGACGAAGTCATCGACGTTTCCACAGAGGAACAACTACAACTGCGTGCCTTGCGCATCAAGAACCGCAACCTCCAGAGGCAAAAAGAGATCCTCGAGGCCAAACGCCAACGCGTGTCTGCACAAGCCAAAGTGCGCCAGATGATACGCGACGAAGAGCAAAAGGCTCAGGAGCTTGAGCAAGAGATCGCCCTCATGTAGCGCGAAGGCCAACTCGGTCTACAACACGGCCCATCCCTCCAACAGCACGCGCAGATCGAAGACTTGTTCATCCCTCAGCGCGGACACGCCATTCCGCACGCCGCAGCATTCCAAGGTGTCAACTACCTTGACGAGCGGAGTCCCCTGGCGCCTCACCTACAAGTATCACCATGGCCCGCCAACTTCAAGGCGGGGACCTATCCCAAGTACAACGGCAGCACTGACCCAGCACAGTATATCATGAGCTATCAGGTCGCTGTTGCATCATCCGGAGGGGACGACTCCACGATGGCCAAGTCATTCATCATCGCCCTCGAAGGTCCGGCCCTCACCTGGTACACCAGGTTGCCCCCGCTGTCCATCGACTCCTGGAGAAGTCTCCGGGACAAATTCCTGCTCAACTTCCAAGGGTACCGCCCAGACACCGACGCCTTGGCTGAACTTTCACTCTGCAAGCAGCTGGAACAAGAAACTCTGCGGGAGTACTACCGCAAGTTTCTGACTCTCAAGTCACAACTGCCTTCGGTTGATGACCAAATCGCCATTCACTACGCCATCAGTGGCCTTCGGGCTGGCGTCCTTTACAGCCACTGCATCAGAGATCCGCCCAGGAACCTACAGGAACTGTATCAGCTATTCGAAAAATACGCCAGATCCGAAGAGCTCCACCAGCGCAAAGTCGAGTCTCAGAGGAAACCTAAAGACCCTCCGCAGTCCAGCCGTACGTGGACGAGGCCTTCGCAGACAGACTCCGGTCGGGATGGCCGCAATCAGCAGCAGGTACACAACATCGCCAACCAGCACCCCGCTGGCGAGGCCCCTCGCCGCCAGGAGTATCCCCCAGGGCCGCGGAAACGGAACTCGTGGTCGGGTCCGGGGACATGCGCAGCAGTCGCGCAGATTTTACTACTTGTTCCACGGCGAAGACTGCGTGCACCCTACAAGAGACTGCCCAGAGACGAAGGCCACCAGAGACAGGATGGCATGAGCGCAACCAGCCGACAACCCCAGAGTTGTCGCGCACACATATCAACAACCCCCTCAGCCATACAACAACGGCCCCGCTCTACATCCACCGCACCACGCATACCAACACCACCAGGAGGTACAAATCCTACCTCCCCCACCCCACCTCCACACCCGCAACAGCAAAACACCCACCACCCCAACCATCCCCAAGCCCCAAAGCAAGAAGACTTCGCCGATCAGCCGTATCGCGGAGTCATTCACATGATCACTGGGGGGTCCAGCGTTGACTTCGACACAAAGCAACAGAAGAAGAACCATTATCGCAGCATCAACCACGTCACCGTCACCGGTCCAGTCGTGCAGACGAAGTGGTCCCATGTGCCATTGACCTTCGACGCCCGAGACGTCGATCTGCGCAGCGCACCCCACATTGACGCCATGGTTATCAACTGCAGCGTGGCAGGCTGGGACCTGCACAAAGTCTTAGTCGAAAATGGCAGTCAGGCGGATATCTTTTTCCTCCATGCCTTTGACTGCATGGGCATAAGCCACAGCTTGCTTAAGCCTTCGGACAACCCGCTGTATGGCTTCGGCAGCAAGGGAACCTTTCCTGTCGGCAAAATAGAGCTACCCCTCTCCTTCGGTGTAGCACCCAATGCACGAAGTGAGCAAGTCACGTTCGACATCGTCGACATGGTGTACCCGTACAACGCCATAATGGGTCAGGGCTCCATCAACAAGTTTAAGGCAGCCATTCACGAACTTTACCTGTGCATGAAGATCCCAGGTCCGCAAGGCGCCATCACAGTCTACGGCAACCAGCAGGCCGCGCGCAACATAGAAAGAGACTTCGTTCCCGGACAAAGGAACGTACACTGCCTCACGGCCCAGCGCGAGGTCCCCGAGTCTGCCAGCCCAGCCGCCAAAGAACACGACAAAGCATAGCTGCAGAGCAACGACGGGACCAAGACTGCTCCAGGCAATGCCTAAGCAAACGGTCACCATCAGCGAAGACCTCACTTTGCATGATGAGGAGAGACTCCTCTGCTGCCTGTCCAAAAATAAAGACGTCTTCGCCTGGTCCGCCCTCGACCTGGTCGGAGTCAGTCGCTCCATCATCGAGCACAGCTTGGGAATCGACCCTTCGGTGAGGCCGAAGAAACAGCGGCTGCGCAAGATGTCTGATGAGAAGACAGAAGCTGCCAAGGCCGAGGTACATCGCCTGCTTAAGGCCAAATTCATCGAGCCAATCGCCTACCCTACATGGCTCGCCAATGTAGTGATGGTGCAGAAGAAGAGCGGCAAATGGTGGATGTGCATTGATTTCACCAGTCTCAACAAGGCCTGCCCCAAGGACAACTTCCCGCTGCCTCGGATCGACAAAATTGTCGATAGTGCAGCCGGGTGCGAAGTCATGTCACTCCTTGATTGCTTCTCCGGCTACCATCAAATATATATGAAGGAGGAAGACAAGGCAAGCACCAGTTTCATAACACCCTTTAGCACGTATTGCTTCATCAGAATGCCAGAGGGACTCAAGAACGCCGGGTTCACATTCTCTCGGCTCACCAAAACGGTGCTCGAGAGCCAAGTTGGCAGAAACATATTTACGTATGTGGACGACATCGTCGTCGCCAGCAGAAGCAAGAAGGACCATCTGGCTGACCTCGCCGAAACGTTTGTGAACATACGGGACGCACGACTTCGCCTAAACCCCGAAAAGTGTGTCTTCGGCGTTCACCAGGGGAAAATATTGGGCTACCTGGTGTCGCACCGCGGGATTGAAGCCAATCCAACCAAAATCCAAGCCATCATCAACATGACGCCACCGCAGTCAGCGAGAGACGTCCAACTACTGACAGGCAGATTGGCCGCCCTCAACAGATTCATCTCCAAATCCACAGAGCGAAGCCTCCCTTTCCTCAAAACACTCCGCGGCGCAAAAGACTTCGCATGGGGACCAGAGCAGGTGGCGGCCTTCGCTTCGTTAAAGCAGTACCTGTCAGAGTTGGCGATTCTTACAAGCCCCGACCCCTCACTACCCCTGTTGCTCTACATCGCAGCTTTGCCGCATGCGGTGAGCACAGCACTGGTTCAAGAGCAGAACAGAGAGGGCACGATTAGGCAATGTCCAGTTTATTACGTCTCCGAAGTACTCACGACATCAAAATGCAACATGACAGAACTGAAAAAAATCGCCTACGCAGTTGTTATGGCTTTGCGCAAATTGCGCCATTATTTTGAAGCATTCAAGGTCCGGGTTACCTCAGATAGGGGACTCGGAAAATTGTTTAGAAACCCGGAGGCATCAGTCCGGATTGCCAAATGGGCAGCCGAACTCTCCGGCTACCACATCACATTCGAACCCAGGACAGCCATCAAGTCACAAGTCCTGGCAGACTTCGTCGTCGACTGGACTGGGCCAATGACACAGCCAGACCCGCCCGCAGAGAAGGTGTGGATAATCCATTGCAACGGCGCATGGTGCCATGCGGGGGCAGGCGCCGCTGCAATCATTACTTCACCCACAGGGGTCAAGCACAGATACGCAACACGCCTCAGCTTTGCTTTGGAGTCTGATAGATGCACCAACAATATAGCAGAATACGAAGCTGTCATTCTCGGCCTTCGCAAGCTAAGGGCACTTGGTGTCACCACCTACATCATCAGAACAGACTCCAAGGTAGTCGCCGGCCAAGTCGAGAAAGACTACGCAGCGAAGGACCCCGCGCTTATGCAGTACCTCGCGGTTATCCACAGTCTCGAAAGACAATTCAAAGGTTTTACCCTGCAGCATGTGGACCGCGCCAAGAACGAAGAGGCCGACGCATTAGCCAAGGCAGCCGCCAGAGGTGAGGCCCTGCCCTCCGACGTATTCTACCATGTCATCGGCACGCCAGCCATCCGCAGCCCAGAGGGGCTCCAAATAACCAATAACAGCGAGGGCCACCGCATAGTCAACCTCATCATGACCGAAGGTTGGCGGGCACCAATAACCCTGTTCCTGCAGGGGTACTATCATCCAACCGATGTCAATGAGGCCAAGCGCCTCAAACATCGAAGCCGAGACTTCGCACTAATCGAAGGTCAGCTTTATAAGAAGGGGTCAGTCAACCCATTCTAAAATGTGTCACCGAGACCGAAGGCGTCCAAATCCTGCGCGAAGTCCACAGCGGGACTTGCGGCTCTCACGCAGGGCCTAGGGCCCTAGCCACAAAGGTGATCCATCAAGGTTTCTACTGGCCCGCCATGATCTGCGCCGCAAATCGGGTCACAAGGTCCTGCGAAGCCTGCCAAAAGTTTTCTCCACGCTCGGGAATCCCTTCACAGCTCACAAAGCTAATCGCCCACACGTGGCCTCTTCAGCGCTGGGGCCTGGACATTGTCGGGCCCCTACCCATGGCCCAGGGGAACCTCAAGTTCTCCTTCGTCACCGTTGAGTATTTTACCAAATGGATCGAGGCGAGGGCTGTATCCATGATAACATCGAAGACTGCCCAGAAATTCTTCTAGCAAAACATTGTTTGCCGCTTCAGAGTCCCGTCCGAGCTCACAGTTGACAATGGCAAGCAATTTGACAGCCAAGATTTCAAGGATTTCTGCTTCTCCATTGGCACCAAGCTTGCCTTCGCCTCAGTGTACCACCCGCAATCCAACGGAGTCGTGGAACGCGCCAATGGTAAAATTTTCACAGCCATCTAGAAAATGCTCCTCGACGACAAGAAAGGCAAGTGGGTCGACCTGTTACCCGAAGCGGTCTGGGCGCTAAACACGACTGAGTGCAGGGCGACTGGGTTCACCCCTTTCCGCCTTCTATATGGATCGGAGGCCATGACCCCGCAAGAAATAAAACACGGGTCACCACGGACAGTCACGCCAGCCGTCCCCGACGTAGACGAGCCTACTTCAAAGGACCTTATCGACGGAGACCGCGTCTTCTCCCTACAGGCTCTAAAGAAATACCAAGCTCAAACAAAAGCATGGCGCGACCACACAGTCATCCCGAGGGAATTCAGCGAAGGAGACCTCGTACTTGTCCGCACAACCCGGACAGAGTCACGGGGAAAGCTGGAACCAAAGTGGGAAGGACCATTTATCGTCAAGACGAAGTCGTCTCCCAGCGTGTACAGATTAACAACACAATCTGGCGAAGATCTGGAACATTCCTGGAACATAGACAACCTTCGCAAATTTTTTGTTTAACTACTCAGGGTCAATTCACCCTTGTAATTCCCCAGACAGTTTTATTCCTGCCCGCACTCTTTTCCTCCCGGGGGTGTGGTTTTTAATGAGGCGGAGCCATGTAATATATACGCAAAAATCCCCCGCAAAAAATCACGTCGAAAACAGACCGCATTGACGGTCTTCGGCATTCGACCACAACGAAGTCACCGCGAGGGGCAGCGCTAGCCACCCTCGCGTGCGACACTCCGCGCAAAAGTCGCCTAAGGGTGCAGCCGGACTAGCACAACAAGTGCGCAAAATCGAAGTCTTCTCTGAAAGACTATCCGTGCAAAAGTCGCCTAAGGGTGCAGCCGGACTAGCACAACAAGTGCGCAAAATCGAAGTCTTCTCCGAAAGACTATCCGTGCAAAAGTCGCCTAAGGGTGCAGCCGGACTAGCACAACAAGTGCACAAAATCGAAGTCTTCTCCGATAGACTATCCGTGCAGAAGTTGCCCAAGGGTGCAGCCGGACTAGCACAACAAGTGCGCAAAATCGAAGTCTTCCTCAAAAGACTATCCGTGCAAAAGTCGCCTAAGGGTGCAGCCGGACTAGCACAACAAGTGCGCAAAATCGAAGTCTTCCTAAAAAGACTATCCGGGCAAAGACCGACTACAGGTGCAGCCGGACCGATATCATAAACGCGCTAGATCAAGTGCACAAGTCCCCCACAGACACGGCCAGATCAGCGAAGGCACACAGTATCATCATCCAAATCAGTTACATACGTACAGCGAGGGCATCACACCTTACATTGGTTCAACCTTTGGAATGATACCCATCTCCCTATAGTTAAACAACATTATCCTCAACTCCTCACCCTAAAAAAGACTTCGCAACTCCCCCTCACCTACACTCACCCCAACCGGCAAGGACAACAATTCCCGCTTGCCAGCCCTGTCCACACGAAGACGAGCACCCTCCACCTCACTCACTCTACGCTTCGCCACCGCCCTTCGCCGTCTACGCCCAACACTCGGACCAGGAAAAACATCAGCATCCGTCACACACGGAGAAGCCTCCGCCGCAGCCACATCCAAGGCCGCAAAGTAATCCAAGTCCTCACCCGAAGACTCTTCCGTCCACACAACTGAACTCCCAGAATCATCAAACCCAAAAAACTTAGACACAGACTCATCCGATTCATTTCCAGCAACCACGGTCGAAGCCGCCACAAAATTAGTAGTAGCGGTTGCGTGCGCAGGCCCAAAATCCTGAACCTGTGCAGCAACCAAGGTTCAGTAACACAGACAAAATTCACTAACTCCCCCACATCCACTAAGCCACCTGCAAAGGCCCAGCCACCGCCACGGGATCCTCTGCCGCTAGCTCTGCCTTCGGGGGATCTTCCGCCATCGGCGCAGGGGCTGGCAATGAGCCTTCACCAGATTCAGTAGACGCAGGTGCAGCGAAGGAGACTTCACTGGTTTCCGGGGGCAGTGCCGGGTCGACCTCAGCCTCGGGCAGCACCAGGTTGACCTCCGCCTCGGGCCGCGCGCCATTCAGATGCCCAAAGTCTTCAACATCCTCGGCACGCGCCATCTGCAGCAACAGCACATTCATTCAGCAAACCCACGCGTACCCACATTCAACGACGCAAAACAAAAGACAAACTTTACCTGCTCCCTCGCCCGGTCAGACCGCTCCCTAACCGCCTCTCGACCATAAGGACCCCACATCCGATCAAAGAGTGCCCCCGCGGAGTCCTTCACCACAGGGTCTTCGACCTTAAAAATTTTGCGCTCAAAGTTTTCATCTGACTGATCGAAGACCTCATAGTGTTTGCACCCCTCGCGTGACAGCGCATTCATGGCCCCCTCGCATGTGACGAGGGAGGCGTAGGACATGAAGCCCTGCACAATAGTCGGGAGCACCTGTAGCTCCTCCTACAACCATTCAAGGAAACGGAGGCTGGCCTCGTGGTCGGGCACATCGAAATCTGCAGTCCGCGCACCCAGATCGCGGTATGCCTCCACGAGCTGCGCGTGCGTCCACATGACTTCTGAGCGCACCGAGGTCTCCGCCTTGTCCACGCGGCTGCGTAGGGCATTGAACCTCGCCTCCCATTCCTCAGCGTGTTGGCTGGCGAGGCTACCCTTCGCCAGCGCCGCCTTAGCCTCCGCTTGCGCAGCCTGCGCTTCGGCGACGGCCTGGTTAGCCTCCCTCCTCTCCTCCACCAGCTGACGTCGGAGGTCAGTCTTCTCAGCCTCCAGGGCGGCCACCTTCTCCGCCAGACCGCGGTTCTTGCTCTCTGTGGCCGACTTATCCCGGACAGCATCCGCGTGCTACGCCCGAAGATTCTCGACTTCGGCGGTGACGTCCACAGTCAGGACGCCCGACGCAACACGGTCGGCGAAGTCGGTCGCCTGGCAAAAACACAAGTCAAACCTTCATGAGACAAATGCATGAACCAAAACACAGCAAACATCGAAGTCCAGCGCAACTTACTTGCTTTAGATGCTGCGTCAGCTGCTGCGACAACTGCTGAGACACTTCCCTCAGCCGCTGGGACATGGTGCCCGCCACGTCCCTAGCCGCAGCGGCCGTCAGAATCTCGCCGCTCACGCAAAAGGCGGCCCACGGGTCTTGCGTGGCCCCCTTCGCCTTTACCACCGCTGATGGCGAGGTGGCTACCACTGAAGGCAGGACAACAACCAACTGTACCTCGCCCGACCCTGCAACACGTCTCTGGTCAAAAAAAACTTACCGCCCAGATAATCCTCGACACTGATATTTGTGCCGAAGTCAGCAACACGCTTCGCTGGCAACGGTCCGCCCGGGAGAGGCTTGGTTCCGCCAGCGGCTGCAGCCTTCTCGCCTGTCGACGCTTTGCTGCCCCCGGCGCAGCCGTTTTCACAGCCGGCACCAGCTTGCCACTGCCGGAGGCCACAGCCTTCGCGCTTCCTCGCGCCCTCTTCGCCTCGCGCACGGGGTCGACCATCCTGACGACCGGCCGGCGCTTCTGCGCAGCATCTTGACGGTCCTTGTTCATCACTGCCGACACAACAGCAGCAATATTCCGTGCGTAAGGAAATACTCTCAAGTCACGAGCCATACGAGACGTAAAGAAGTCTTCGCCAGCCGCGCGGTGTAACACCCCTGGTATTACTATAACTAAAACTTGAGCATGGCATCATAAACATTGGCATTGCATATGTTTGACACACCTAGAGTGCATTTACTAGGTAAAAATTTCAAACAAGTTGTATTTTGCAAATAGAACCCTGGATAGGGAACTTAACCCTAAATAGGGATTAAAGGGGTAAAACCTAGCCCAAGTTGAGAAAACCTAAAAGCTTTAAGGAAAAGGTCACAAAATGGTCCCAAGAATAAAGTTGAATTGCATTTATACCCCTGGGGTACCAAAAACCCTAATTGGAACCCTAGAAAACCCTAAAGCCAAACCCTAGGGACCTATGTGCAAAATTAGTCCACTTTTGGACTAAAGTGCAAAAACCAAGTTAAATAAGTATCTTAAGTCATTTGGGTCACTCATATGTGAATTTACAAGCCAAACCCTAAGTTTTGGATTCATTTGCAAAAAGGTCCCTAATTGAGATTTCATTCTAAGTCTGAATTTCAGTGTAGTTGGCTCAACTTTGGAGCCTTGTAACTTTTTAATCATAGGGTTTTTACCCTAGGTCACCACATCAAGTTTGTAGCTCAATCATAGGAGAACAACTTTGCTTAAGGTTGTGAGCATAGTTGTTAAGAATAATTTGGAGATAATTAAGCCCAAAGTCAGGCTGTCAGGCTGACTAGGTCTGAAGATCAGACTGACAGATGGATGCCCTGAACTTCAAGCCCAATTTCAAACCAGATGCAGTGGCCTTTTGGGGCAACACCATATGGCAATATTGTAGATGTCATATTGCTTTACAACTTTGCTGCAGAGCTTGGTATGAGTTATCATCAGAAATCGAGAGAAAACTTGGCTTCAAATTGGGCTGTCAGGTTCATTTGACTGAACTTCCCCATGGTACAGTAAGTGTTTAACTGCAGAAGATCTTGATTCCACCCCCTGCTCGTCGTTGGTGGCCTGCCGCCGTTGATCGTTGCTCGCCGTGATTCGTGCACCGTGGCCGTCAGATAAGCACAGCCCAGTAAGAATCCTCGCCGCCGGTGAGCTGGATGCCACCCCGGCCAGCCGTAATCCCTTCCCCCTTGCTCACCGCCCGTGGATAAAGGGGCTCACCGCCGTCAAACCTTTGCCGTTGCCCGCCGCGTGGCTCTGCCTCTCCATCGCGTCACCGTGACTCCTTATGGTCGTTAAATCATCGCCGGTGAGCTCGCCACGACTGAGGACACGCACCCACGGCGCCAGAGTCCTTTCTTATCTCCGGCCACCGTGTTGTTCGATAAAATTGAGTGCCACCGACGAAGCTGTCTATAAATTGAGCCCGTAACTAGCTTCGCAACATTATTGCGCATCCCCACACCTAGTATTGCTCCCAGCCGATCACCGGCAAGCTCCAATTTCGTATTCCCCCCAAATCAGTCGAAGAACACCGTGAAACCAAGTTCACCGTGGCCAGCCTGTTCTGGTAAAACTCTGCCCAATTCAAACCTTGTTTAAGTGCTCTCGTATGCCTGTGATGCCCATCGACCCACTCAATTGCACGGAGTAGCCTCTGGTCGCCGGGAACACGGCTGTCTTGCCGTAATACTCTCGGTCACCGTGGCCCGAGCAAACCAATAGCCCATAGGTGAAATTGGATTGGGGGAAATGATCGAGGTAGCTCCAATTTCGTGTCAGTCACTCGGAGAACCTAGCCGTTGCCCTAATCGGTCGGTCCAGACGGCTCGTCGGAGCTCGATCGTGCTCCACGCCGTCGGGGACCGCGCGATGTAAAGTAATAGAAACCGGAGGACTTATGTGTAATCTGTCAGCGACCCAAGAAACAGTAAAGGAACTCGTTTACAGTTAGCCTGGAACCCGAGGCCCTCTATGCAAAATAGCCAGAGCGCGCGACCCGGTTTCCTGTAGCGTTGGGCTGTCCCGGGCCAGAAACAGCCCATCACTGTTTCAACCTTTTCCTTTTTCTTTTTCAGTAAAGCTTTGAAAATCTATAGAAAATTGTAGAAAAATCCTAAAATCATCAAACCAATTTTCCTAGACTTCTTATTTTCCCTAGTATTTAATAAAAATAGTTTCATGATTTTTAGGTTAAATAAGGAATTTTAAGGCATTTAAAGTAGTTTAAAGCAATAGTTCTGGATTTTTAGGAGATAAATGGTAATTCCAAAAATGACCAAATTTTTTATATGAGTTCTATACATTATTTAGAAGCCTTGGGTAGAGTTTGGGTTGATTTGGACATTGTTTGATAACTAGAACCCAAAACCCCCCACCCCTGCTCTATGAACTCCTTTACTCACTCCGGAAACCCTAAGTTCTCGGAGTTCCGTGAAGGAAAATTGTATTCAAGACCTTAGATAATAAGTTCTTATTATCTTTGCACTCTCATGGGCATTACATGGCATTTATTCTTATATACATATATGGGTTATGTTTAGAAAACGAAGAAGAAATTGAAGTGACTGAAGAGAAGGCACCACCACCTTCAGACTCTCAGGCAGGATCTTGTCTCTACTTTGACATCTGCGGGCCTGAGCCTGACTCACCTACTAACGAAGGCAAGCCCCGGTGCATTTTCCACCTTCCTTGATGTTTTTAAAATCTTTCTCACTTGATTGATGCATTAGGTGATAGGAGTTGAATGCTTAAACAATTCCTGCATTACCTTCCTTGAACTTGATTACCTTCCTTGATGCCCTGTTTTACAAAAGGTTTTTATTATGCTTAGTATTGCTCTAGCCAAACAAAAGGTTTTGTTTTACAAAATGATGATTGGCAAAGTGGGAGGGATGTTCTAAAAATAAAATTTGATGATGGATCCATTATGGCCGTAATGGGTTCAACATCGGAAAAGATGTACCTCTGTCAGGTACCAAGCTTTGGGTTTTGAAATGATTAAGCTGAGACCGGGCGGGTGACTTGCACGAGAAGAGAGTCTCGGTGTAGTGTCTCCGTCTGAGTCGATTAAGGACCGTGTCGATGTAGGCTTGATGACCGAGGACCCTTTAACTGGTCACATGCCTCGTCATGGGTAAGCCTTGCCTCAAGCAGACTAAGGCCAGAATAAGATAACACGAAATGGGCGTGGAGCGGTGGCGAGAGTAGCGTGTACCCTCCATAGCAAGAGGCTGGACGGTGGTGTATCTGTGCTCTCGGTTTGCATGAACCTGATCTGGTCTTAAGAAACCCGGTGGCGGGTTGACATATGCAAGGGTTAAGTGCTACATATGTCGTGTGATCGAAGATCCTCAGCTAAGTATAATCGATTCGGATCGCCGTACCTTCGCGGTTATGAAGACTTGGTCACTGCCCTATACGTAGAACTCCAGTAAAGATGAAGGATGGATTAAGAACTTGGCTAGTTCAGGATAAGTGTTTGAACTAGGGTAGCAAGAACTCTAGATATAGGTAAGTTACCTAATTGGACAATAAAACTAGATTTTTAAGGATCCACTTTTAGTAAGCATTTTTGCAAACAGAGTCTTTGATCTTGAGATACCTTACCTTGACTCCCTTATAACCAGCATACCCTTGAGAGTCTTTTCGTTAGTTGGGTAAGACTTGCTGAGTAATTCCATACTCAGGGTTTATTCCCTCGTTGTTTTTAGGTGAGGAAGCAGCAAATTTTTGTTGCTTTTGTACCAAGGTGGTTCCACATGAGGAAAAACAAGAGTGAAGCTACGGGAGGACTTGGTCCTCCATAAGAAACTTTTATGTAAGAACTACCGGGAGGAGTTTTTGCCTCCCTTGGTAATGTAATAATATTACTCAGCACTCGTTTATAGCTCTGGTCTGTAATAAGTATCTCACTCTTACTTTCTAAATAAATGTAAGTTTATGTAATCACTTCCGTATTTCGATATCTCCAATGTTCTGTAATGTCTGCAAGACGGGTGAAACGTTCCTGGAAAGGTAAGAGAAGATACCGAACTTGTCAAGTGATTCAGGAACATCTACAGGGTTGTCTGATGTCTGTTGGACAAGGACAGCTGTAGGTGGGCCTAATGACTTGGGAGGTTCCGTCACAGCTGGTATCGGAGCGAAGCCCTTCTTTGCAGATATTATGAGGCATCTTCAAAAGGATTTTCTAAAAACTTACCTAGAAAGATTTCTTTCGTTCTTATCCCTCATATCTGAAGAATCTATATGAAAGACCAGATATGAGGAGTGCAATGTATAGAAGGTATGAATCAACTAAGGTTGATTCTGTAATTACACATGCATCATGCTAAGAATTATACTAATAAAATTTCCCCTTAGAGAAATGTCGCCGCGCACGAGGAAGACCGCGCGTAAGTTAACTAGCCCAATTGGAGTACCTTGTCATCAACTTGCCCCACGGGATGAGGATAGTAGTAGCGAAAGCAACGATCCAATTGGGGATCTTGAAGCACGCGTGAATCAGCTTCAAACGGAACTGCAACGCAGGACCAGCATGTGGGTCGCGGATGGCGACAGAATAAACGAATTGAGGAGTTACATACGCCGTCTGTAGGATCAGCTTGCTGATCGGGATTTAGCGCTCGACTGGGCGGTACAGTCTCGTTCAGTGGCTTGGGCTAAGGCTGCAAAGGCTCGAGCCCGAGTCGAAGAACTTAGCGCTGCCATTGACAATCTGCAGGCGTATTGCAATACCCTACATGAGGAAGTCCATGTACTGTATTCGCAACTACATCCCAGTGCATGGATCCTGTCGGGTCAGAAGCCGGACCCTCGCACGTTGCGGGAGAAGCATTTTGTGGTGAGCTAGACCTTTTTAAGCCCCCTCCTTCTATGAGGCTGGTCGATGAATGGTCTCCCACACCCGACGACGAGGCTGCCAGGAGCAACCAAAAGCAGGAATAGTGGTGTAGTAGTAGAAATAGAAGTAGTGTATTGTAGGTTGTACTATTGTATAATAGGTAGTACTATTGTATATTGAGTAATGTATCCTGTTGTATAAAATCGAGTCTGTAACATTACTCTTGTTGGTAATGTAAATTGGATGGTTTTGTCTTTGGCATATTATATTTGTTTTTAAATGTTTGTTGCCACAGATGTCGTCCAAGACCCAATCACAGGATGCAGTTGGAACCTCCAGTGGGAGGGAGTCTACCCCAAATCCACCTCCTGTTCCTCCCACATTGGCCGAGGCGATTGTCGTCTTAGTGAAAGCGACCGCTAATAATACCCGTTTTCTGAGAGAGATGGTGGGTCAACAGTTCCAGCAGCAAGGTGGGCGGGGTTATCAATAGGGCCCCTGCGAAACTTCTTACTTGGACTTCTCAGAGACACGTCCACCCTTGTTTGTTAAAGCTGAAGACCCGTTAGAAGCCGATGAATGGATTCGGGTTATTGAGCAAAAATTCGGACTTCTGCGTTGTTCTGAGACCCAGAAGCCTTTATTTGCAGCCCAGCAACTGCGTGGCCCTGCCAGCACATGGTGGGGAAATTTCGTGGCCGTTCAACCGGCCAATCATCAAATAACATGGGAAGAATTCAAAGTGGCCTTCCGCGAGCATTATATACCCGAAGGTGTTCTTCACATGAAGCAAGAAGAATTTATGAAGCTAAAGCAAGGAGGGGATACTGTTAATCAGTATCTCAATAAGTTCAATCATTTGTCGCAATATGCAATCGATCAAGTGAACACTGATCTGAAGAAGAAGAATTGTTTTATGAGAGGTTTAAATGATCGACTGCAAAGAAAAATGGCAACCTGCATAGATCTTACTTATGGAAGAGCTATCAGTACAACATTGGCAGTAGAAGCGAAGTATGCAGGTGTCGGAAAATCCAAGGGATTTGGAGGTGACCGGCCTAGTCAGGGCCCGATGAAAAGGCAACGGTTTGTTCTCCGGCCTTCCAACCAGAATCGCTCTCGTGCACCCTCATTCCCTTTTAAGCAGCCAATAATTATTCGTCCCAATAATGCCCCCACTGCCCCAAGTCAGCCGGGTGCCCCAGGCACTCGATTCCCTATTCTTCCCAGCTCGTCGACTAGATGTTTCAATTGTGGAAAATCTGGACATTTCATCAAAGATTGCCCTTATCCAAAGCAGAACAAGTCAAATAATCAGCAAGGATCTGGGAATCCATCTCAAGTCAAGGGAAATACTTCGGGCAGAAATACCAAGAAGACGGGACGCATATATTATACACAAGTGGCCACTATACCGGACGGAGAGCCGGTAATGATGGGTACGTTCCTCGTGGCCAATCATCCTGCAGTCATTCTCTTTGATTCTGGTGCTTCGCATACATTCATTAGCAAGAAATTTGTGGAGCAACATCACATTTCATGCCATGAATCAAAAGAGGGGTTTAAAATTCACTCACCTGGGGGACAAATCTTTACTAGAGAAGTGGCCTATCAAGTGCCCGTATTATTGGCCGGACGGGACTTACCTACCAATATGATCGTTCTGAAAGGCCAAGACATAGATGTCATCTTGGGTATGAATTGGTTGGCCAAGCATAAAGCAACCCTCAACACTGATCAAAGAACTATCAGGTTGAGTCATAATCAAGAAGAAATTCTTTTGCCTATCCCCATTTCAACCAAAGCTACTGGCAGAATTTATGAAGCTATTATACCGGAAATCAAGGATATTCTGGTAGTATGTGAGTTTCCCGATGTCTTTCCAGAGGATTTGCCTGGATTGCCACCTGAAAGGGATGTAGAGTTTGTAATTGAGTTAAAGCCCGGTACGACTCCCATTTCTCGAAGATCATACCGTATGCCTCCGAATGAGTTGGCAGAACTGAAGATTCAATTACAAGATCTCCTAGAGAAAGTATTCATCCGGCCAAGCTCGTTACCATGGGGTTGTCCAGCCATATTCGTCAAGAAGAAGGATCAAACTTTACGAGTGTGTGTGGATTATCGACCCCTGAATGAGGTCACTATCAAGAACAAGTACCCTCTTCCGAGGATTGACATTTTATTTGATCAACTGACTGGAGCGAGGGTATTCTCCAAAATTGATCTCAGATCGGGCTATCATCAGATCCGTATTCGGCCCGAGGATATACCAAAGACCGCGTTCACTACGCGGTATGGATTATTTGAATACCTGGTAATGTCTTTCGGGTTAACAAATGCTCCGGCCCACTTCACATATTTGATGAACTCGGTGTTCATGCCCGAGCTAGACAAGTTTGTGGTGGTCTTCATTGACGATATTCTAATATATTCCAAGAATGAAGAGGAGCATGCTCAACATTTACGGATCGTGTTAACGCGCCTGAGGAAACATCAGTTGTATGCCAAGTTCAGCAAATGCGCGTTTTGGCTGGAGGAAATTCAATTTTTGGGACATGTTCTATCTGTCAGGGGGATTGCGGTAGATCCTAGCAAAGTCAAGGACATTTTGGAGTGGAAACCCCCAACCACTGTTCATCAAGTCCGAAGTTTCCTTGGACTGGCGGGATATTACCGCAGATTCATACCAGATTTTTCTAAGCTTGTGAAGCCAATCACAAGTTTATTGAAGAATGATATTAAGTTCAATTGGTCTTCCAAGTGTAAAGAAGCTTTTGAACAATTGAAGATATTATTGACCACTGCTCCGGTATTGGCTCAACCGGATATCACCAAACCCTTTGATGTATATTGTGATGCATCAGGCAGTGGGCTCGGCTGTGTATTAATGCAAGAAGGCCGAGTAATTGCATATGCTTCAAGGCAGTTGCACCGACATGAGGAGCATTACCCAACTCATGATCTGGAGCTAGCTGCTGTGGTTCATGCCCTGAAGATTTGGCGTCACTATCTGCTGGGAAATATCTGTCACATTTATACAGATCATAAAAGCTTGAAGTATATCCTCACCCAGTCAGAGTTGAATATGAGGCAAAGGCGATGGCTTGAGCTTATTAAGGACTATGAACTGGAAATTCATTATCACCCAGGCAAAGCCAATGTTGTGGCAGATGCACTGAGCCATAAGGTTCCCTGTCACTGTCTTACGGTGAAGACCTCTGACAATACCTTATGTCAGGAGATGGAGAAGCTAAACCTGGGAATGGTCCAACAAGGAACCCTGAGTCAGCTAAAGCTTGAGTCAGTCCTCTTACAAAGGATAACTGATGCTCAAAGGAATAATGAGGGTATGAAACACATTCGTGAGAAGATAAGGGCTGGAAAAGCCAAATGTTTTAAAGAAGATGATCAAGGCATTGTATGGTTTAATAACTGCATAGTGGTGCCAAAGAATGAAGAGATCCGCCAACAAATTCTTGATGAAGCACATCTTAGTCGCTATTCTATTCATCCCGGAAGCACTAAGATGTACCAAGACTTGAAGCAACATTATTGGTGGACAAAGATGAAGATCAAGATTGCACGCTATGTGGCTAGGTGTGACACCTGCAGACGTGTCAAGGCCATACATTTGAAAGCTACCAGTCCATTACAGTCTCTACCAATACCGACATGGAAATGAGAAGACATAAGTATGGACTTTATTGTGGGATTGCCCAGAACCGCAAAAGGGTATGACTCTATTTGGGTTGTCATTGATTGACTTACCAAGATCGCCCACTTCCTCCCAGTTAAAGTAAAATATCCTGTCATCACCTATGCAGAATTATACATTGCTCGCATTCTCAGTTTGCACGGTGTTCCGAAGACTATAGTGTCGGATCGTGGATCCCAATTTGTATCCAAATTTTGGGAAGAACTTCATAAGTCCCTGGGTACTAAGCTGCTCCACAGTTCGGCCTATCACCCTCAAACAAGTGGACAGACTGAGAGGGTTAATCAAATACTTGAAGATATGCTGCGGGCGTGTGTTCTGGACTTCTCACAGAAATGGGATGAATGTTTGCCTTTAGTGGAGTTTTCATAAAATAATAGCTATCAAGAAAGCATCAAGATGGCACCCTTCGAAGCTTTATATGGACGACGTTGTCGCACTCCGCTAAATTGGTATGAACCTAGAGAAAGGTACTTCTTTAGGCCTGATATGGTGAAAGAGGCCGAAGAAAAGGTTCGGAAAGTAATTCATAATATGAAGAAAGCCCAAGCTCGCCAGAAGGGTTATGCAGACAAACGGCGAATACCCTTGTATTTTCTTGAAGGGGACTATGTCTACCTGAAGGTTTCACCAATGAAGGGAGTATCGCGTTTCGGGGTTAAAGGGAAGCTTGCACCCAGGTACATTGGTCCATTCCCTGTACTTGAGCAATGTGGACCAGTGGCGTATCGACTGCAGCTCCCCGAAACTTTGTCTGCTATACATAATGTGTTCCATGTGTCACAATTGAAGAAGTGTCTTCGGGTTCCCGATCGAACCGTTGAAGTAAAAGATGTTGTCCTTGAACCGGACTTGACATATTCTGAGCACCCTATTCGAGTCTTGGATCAAAAGGATAGGGTTACCCGGAGAAAAACTCTCAAGTTCTATAAGATACAATGGAACCAACATTCTGAAGAAGAGGCTACGTGGGAAACTCAAGACTTTTTCGATAAGAATTTCCCAGGCTTTTTAGCCTCATGTAATTTGTAAAGTGTGTTTTGTAAGATGTGTTTAGTTGTTGTAATAAAGAGTGAACCCCACACCACCCCCTGCCTTGTACCAGAAATAAGGAAATAAGAATGTGACACATTTCCTTTTCCATTACTCACCCTAGGACTTTTAATCTCGGGACGAGATTCTTTTATGGGGGGAAGGATGTAACACCCCTGGTGTTACTATAACTAAAACTTGAGCATGGCATCATAAACATTGGCATTGCATATGTTTGACACACCTAGAGTGCATTTACTAGGTAAAAATTTCAAACAAGTTGTATTTTGCAAATAGAACCCTGGATAGGGAACTTAACCCTAAATAGGGATTAAAGGGGTAAAACCTAGCCCAAGTTGAGAAAACCTAAAAGCTTTAAGGAAAAGGTCACAAAATGGTCCCAAGAATAAAGTTGAATTGCATTTATACCCCTAGGGTACCAAAAACCCTAATTGGAACCCTAGAAAACCCTAAAGCCAAACCCTAGGGACCTATGTGCAAAATTAGTCCACTTTTGGACTAAAGTGCAAAAACCAAGTTAAATAAGTATCTTAAGTCATTTGGGTCACTCATATGTGAATTTACAAGCCAAACCCTAAGTTTTGGATTCATTTGCAAAAAGGTCCCTAATTGAGATTTCATTCTAAGTCTGAATTTCAGTGTAGTTGACTCAACTTTGGAGCCTTGTAACTTTTTAATCATAGGGTTTTTGCCCTAGGTCACCACATCAAGTTTGTAGCTCAATCATAGGAGAACAACTTTGCTTAAGGTTGTGAGCATAGTTGTTAAGAATAATTTGGAGATAATTAAGCCCAAAGTCAGGCTGTCAGGCTGACTAGGTCTGAAGATCAGACTGACAGATGGATGCCCTGAACTTCAAGCCCAATTTCAAACCAGATGCAGTGGCCTTTTGGGGCAACACCATATGGCAATATTGTAGATGGCATATTGCTTTACAACTTTGCTGCAGAGCTTGGTATGAGTTATCATCAGAAATCGAGAGAAAACTTGGCTTCAAATTGGGCTGTCAGGTTCATTTGACTGAACTTCCCCATGGTACAGTAAGTGTTTAACTGCAGAAGATCCTGATTCCACCCCCTGCTCGTCGTTGGTGGCCTCCCGCCGTTGATCGTTGCTCGCCGTGATTCGTGCGCCATGGCCGTCAGATAAGCACAGCCCAGTAAGAATCCTCGCCGCCGGTGAGCTGGATGCCACCCCGGCCAGCCGTAATCCCTTCCCCCTTGCTCACTGCCTGTGGATAAAGGGGCTCACCGCCGTCAAACCTTCGCCGTTGCCCGCCGCGTGGCTCTGCCTCTCCATCGCGTCACTGTGACTCCTTATGGCCGTTAAATCATCGCCGCTGAGCTCGCCACGACTGAGGACACGCACCCACGACGCCAGAGTCCTTTCTTATCTCCGGCCGCCGCGTTGTTCAATAAAATTGAGTGCCACCGACGAAGCTGCCTATAAATTGAGCCCGTAACGAGCTTCACAACATTATTGCGCATCCCCACACCTAGTATTGCTCCTAGCCGATCACCAGCAAGCTCCAATTTCGTATTCCCCCCAAATCAGTCGAAGAACACCGTGAAACCAAGTTCACCGTGGCCAGCCTGTTCTGGTAAAACTCTGCCCAATTCAAACCTTGTTTAAGTGCTCTCGTATGCCTGTGATGCCCATCGACCCACTCAATTGCACGGAGTATCATCTGGTCGCCGGGAACACGGCTGTCTTGCCGTAATACTCTCGATCACTGTGGCCCGAGCAAACCAATAGCCCATAGGTGAAATTGGATTGGGGGAAATGATCGAGGTAGCTCCAATTTCGTGTCAGTCACTCGGAGAACCTAGCCGTTGCCCCAATCGGTTGGTCCAGACGGCTCGTCGGAGCTCGGCCGTGCTCCACGCCGTCGGGGACTGCGCGATGTAAAGTAATAGAAACCGGAGGACTTATGTGTAATCTGTCAGCGACCCAAGAAACAGTAAAGGAACTCGTTTACAGTTAGCCTGGAACCCGAGGCCCTCTATGCAAAATAGCCAGAGCGCGAGGGCGCGCGTGGGCGCGCGACCCGGTTTCCTGTAGCGTTGGGCTGTCCCGGGCCAGAAACAGCCCATCACTGTTTCAACCTTTTCCTTTTTCTTTTTCAGTAAAGCTTTGAAAATCTATAGAAAATTGTAGAAAAATCCTAAAATCGTCAAACCAATTTTCCTAGACTTCTTATTTTCCCTAGTATTTAATAAAAATAGTTTCATGATTTATAGGTTAAATAAGGAATTTTAAGGCATTTAAAGTAGTTTAAAGCAATAGTTCTGGATTTTTAGGAGATAAATGGTAATACCAAAAATGACCAAATTTTTTATATGAGTTCTATACATTATTTAGAAGCCTTGGGTAGAGTTTGGGTTGATTTGGACATTGTTTGATAACTAGAACCCAAAACCCCCCACCCCTGCTCTATGAACTCCTTTACTGACTCCGGAGTTCCATGAAGGAAAATTGTATTCAAGACCTTAGATAATAAGTTCTTATTATCTTTGCACTCTCATGGGCATTACATGGCATTTATTCTTATATACATATATGGGTTATGTTTAGAAAACGAAGAAGAAATTGAAGTGACTGAAGAGAAGGCACCACCACCTTCGGACTCTCAGGCAGGATCTTGTCTCTACTTTGACATCTGCAGGCCTGAGCCTGACTCACCTACTAACGAAGGCAAGCCCTGGTGCATTTGCCACCTTCCTTGATGTTTTTAAAATCTTTCTCACTTGATTGATGCATTAGGTGATAGGAGTTGAATGCTTAAACAATTCCTGCATTACCTTCCTTGAACTTGATTACCTTCCTTGATGCCCTGTTTTACAAAAGGTTTTTATTATGCTTAGTATTGCTCTAGCCAAACAAAAGGTTTTGTTTTACAAAATGATGATTGGCAAAGTGGGAGGGATGTTCTAAAAATAAAATTTGATGATGGATCCATTATGGTCGTAATGGGTTCAACATCGGAAAAGATGTACCTCTGTCAGGTACCAAGCTTTGGGTTTAGAAATGATTAAGCTGAGACCGGGCGGGTGACTTGCACGAGAAGAGAGTCTCGGTGTAGTGTCTCCGTCTGAGTCGATTAAGGACCGTGTCGATGTAGGCTTGATGACCGAGGACCCTTTAACTGGTCACATGCCTCGTCATGGGTAAGCCTTGCCTCGGGCAGACTAAGGCCAGAATAAGATAACACGAAATGGGCGTGGAGCGGTGGCGAGAGTAGCGTGTACCCTCCGTAGCAAGAGGCTGGACGGTGGCATATCTGTGCTCTCGGTTTGCGTGAACCTGATCTGGTCTTAAGAAACCCGGTGGCGGGTTGACATATGCAAGGGTTAAGTGCTACATATGTCGTGTGATCGGAGATCCTCAGCTGAGTATAATCGATTCGGATCGCCGTACCTTCGCGGTTATGAAGACTTGGTCACTGCCCTATACGTAGAACTCCAGTAAAGATGAAGGATGGATTAAGAACTTGGCTAGTTCAGGATAAGTGTTTGAACTAGGGTAGCAAGAACTCTAGATATAGGTAAGTTACCTAATTGGACAATAAAACTGGATTTTTAAGGATCCACTTTTAGTAAGCATTTTTCAAACAGAGTCTTTGATCTTGAGATACCTTACCTTGACTCCCTTATAACCAGCATACCCTTGAGAGTCTTTTCGTTAGTCGGGTAAGACTTGCTGAGTAATTCCATACTCAGGGTTTATTCCCTCGTTGTTTTTAGGTGAGGAAGCAGCAGATTTTTGTTGCTTTTGTACCAAGGTGGTTCCACATGAGGAAAAACAAGAGTGAAGCTACGGGAGGACTTGGTCCTCCATAAGAAACTTTTATGTAAGAACTATCGGGAGGAGTTTTTGCCTCCCTTGGTAATGTAATAATATTACTCAGCACTCGTTTATAGCTCTGGTCTGTAATAAGTATCTCACTCTTACTTTCTAAATAAATGTAAGTTTATGTAATCACTTACGCATTTCGATATCTCCGATGTTCTGTAATGTCTGCAAGACGGGTGAAACGTTCCTGGAAAGGTAAGAGAAGATATCGAACTTGTCAAGTGATTCAGGAACATCTACAGGGTTGTCTGATGTCTGTTGGACAAGGACAGCTGTAGGTGGGCCTAATGACTTGGGAGGTTCCGTCACACGTGGGGGATAGGAACGTTCTTGGGCCATCGACCCTCGGTAACCTCCAGCATCCGTGCCGAAGACTCCCGGAGCTCGGGCGAAGACATCCTTCCCCTGGGGGCCACGCATGTCCCCATCAACTCCATAGCAAAACTATCGAAGACCCCCAGTCCCCCCACCGCAGTACCTAGCTTCCTTTTCTTAGTGGCTGGGGCAGCCTCCAGCGCGGGGTCTTTTTCAGCCACAGCCGCTGGTCTTTTCCCGCGGCGGTCGACAACGTCTTCCCCGGGATAACCGCCATACGGTAAACGATTCAACTCGAAGACCCTATTCAGGCGGTCGTTGGATCCGCGTATATCCCAGCTCCGCAAGGCCTCCGTCTTCGGCACGTAGCGCCCCACAATTCGCACCGCCCCATCCTCCGCTTCGCGCACAACCGTGGCAAGATCCTGCCCTCGCACATCCAAAGCAAAAAGCGGACTTCGTACTTTCCGCCCACCCAGGGAGGGCATCTCGCGAGGGCATACTTCGCCCAACGCCCATCCATGCACCAAGGGCCACACCCCATACCCTATAAACTCCTCAACTAGATCACGCCCGCTACTCGTACGGGCAGCGATCCGAAGGGCCCTTTCATTCTCATCATCCTCCGCTACTTCAAATGGCGGGTACGCCACATAACAATGAGAGCACATAATGGCTACGGGGAGCCCTGAGCGGCCTTCGACTTCGGCCTCTGAAACATAGAACCAGTAATTCCACCAGTTGCCCCACTTATTTCGGGCACAGGGGACCAGCTCCACGACTTCCATCGAAGTCTTCCCGGACTTCGGCGTGAAAGTGCCCGATCTGAATTGCGCAATCTTATGTCCAATTTTTCTCTTCTGCCAGTGCAGACAATATTGCTTGGCGAAGACTTCCACCGAAGGCTGACCGCCATACGATGTCGTTGCCCAGACGTACTTCGCCAACGCCACCACAGCGTTCGGTGTCAGCTGGTGAACCTGGACTTCGAACTTCTGCAGAACCTCCAACACAAAACGATGTGCAAGCAGACGAAGGCCAGCGATGAAAAATGCCTCAAAAACGACCAATTCGCCCTCGGGCTCGGGAACCTCCTCTGCCCCCGGGACGCGCCCAACCCCGACGCCAAAATACCCCAACTGTTGCATATCTTGCACGCGGACCGATGACATCCGCGAAACACCAAATTCCACTGTATCACCCGGCTGTAACTCTGCCGCCGCCACAGTGCACGAGGTATCTTCGGACGACGCCTCGGTCGTCGGCGAGGTCGCAACAGATGAGGAGGAAGATGACATGGCTACGTACCATCGATGGTGGCGTGCGGTCTGCTTCACGCGGGCCAGATCTCCGACGAACAGGAGCAAGGAGGGCACACGAGCAAGCGAGCAGTTTGAAAAGGAGGTTAGGGTTTTCGCGGTGCGCGGAAAGGTAAATTTCAACCTGCGCCGTCCCCACCCCCTTTTATACAAAGGGCACGACGCTTGGGGAAACCCGCAATCCAACAGTACGGCGTCAATCAACGGTCATGTCAAAAACCCTCGCAGAACCACTTCGAGCGAGGACAACGTCTCCACCATCTAGCGACGCCTTCGGCACCAGATGACTTAGTTGAACTGGTCCCTCAGAGGGCAAATGTTGGGGTGAAGGCGAAGACGCTACCCTTCGCTCGATGCCTTCGCTAGTCTCGCTGCACCAACGGAGACAAGACGACTGGCAGACTCCACCCTTCGTCCAATGCGCTGCAGGACGAAGGCTTTTGGCGAGGTCGCCCCATCCCGCGGTGTCGTCCAACACGAAGGCCCACGTGCAGTCTGGCCCATTGTAACAGGCCCCGCGTGGCCGCTGCGCATTATGGGCCTAATTTGTAAAGGCTTCTCTGTAATTACAGTCTGTAACCCTGCTTTATGGGAATATTCTGGGGATAACCTGGGCGCCTGAGGGCACATGCGTACTTAACCCAAGACGCTGGACACTCAAGCACCTATAAATACCCCCGCACAGTGCCCTTGAGAGGCGAGATTAAGAAAGCAATTGCCCTCTTGAGCTAAAACCTTGTCTGCATTACTTCTACTCCCCCGTTGGATCATCTTGCTCGGGAGAGCAAGTTCCAACACAGCCTTTAGTTGAATTTTTCCTAGGTTTTCGCTTCCTGTTTTGACAGAAATTAGTTAATATCATAAAATAGACAGTTGCAAAAATAATTTAAACCAGAAATAATGTAACCTTTTCTTTGTGCCATTTAATGGACATTTGTAGCTTGCTTTCCTGTGGCCTAGTTCACCACAGTTTGGACACTTGAACTTGTCCTGAATGCTTTTCTTACCATTGTCATTGTTAACTTTCTTTTTTCCACTACCTCCCTCAAGGCATCCTTTCATCCTATTTTTCCTCTGTCGACCCACAGTGCGTTTTCCAATTGGAGCACCCACTTCTTTTGTGAAAGGAACTTCTGGCCAAAATGATTTGTCACCCACAGATGGAACCACCCTTGAGTACGCGGTGGTGAAATGAGCTACAGAATAGTAGTCATCGACAAAATCCTCCATCCTGACATCCCTAAATTCTTGTGCTGTTATCAGGCACAAAGCATGGATACACGGTTTGCCCGTGTGCTGCCACTCATTGCAAGAACATTCCCGCAGCTGAGCATTGACAATGTGCTTAGAATGCACATCATTGTTGTCCCTTACCTCAGCAACGTAGTTGTCAGCTTTACGTACTGATAAATGACCTAAACCTCTTGTTCTGGCGTGTAGGATATGTAGAACCGACGGTAAAATCCTTCCTTGCAACTTTTGTGCAATCCTCCTCCTCCTGTGAAACATCTCCATAATTTCCTCCCTTATCCTGTCAGCCAAATCACATACAGGCAGATCCTTCCAATCCTTAATCCAGTTGTTGAAAACCTCACCAATGTTGTTAGTCACGTAATCGCACTTGATATCCGTATTGAAGCCACTCCGGTACCAAAGACAGTCATGATGCTCATTTATCCAACTACTTACCCTTGGGATTTCTTGGATGCTGCTAAAATAGTGGTCGAAGACTTCTCTCCTATAAGCTCTAGCAGCTGGATACATGTACTCAAATCCACCAAACTGCTTTATGTAGTTTTTTATGAGATGCCTGAAACACTCCCTTTTCTCCGCATATGGGAAGACCTACTGCACAACAAAGGTGACCATTCCACCTTCCATTAAGAGTTGTGGAGTCAACGCTTAGGTATGGTCGGCACCCACCCTTGAAACCAGAAATGCATGGACCGAGAGCACAAAAAAATCGACTGAAGAAAGGACGACCCTCATCCATTTTTACATCAAGCTCGATGACACTATCCGGTGACTTTTTCATAACTGCTTCTCTCCAACGCCATAGTAGCTAAAAGCTCTCTTCCCAACTTCCAAATAATTCCTTCAAAGTTTTCTCTTTCCCATGCCAAACTGTGTCACATGCGATTGTACAACCAAAAGTGTCCTACAATGTAGTTTGTAGCTCCTTAGCACCCATATGAGGCTTCTTCATTAGTAAAGGAAGCGCACGTGCCGCAACCCAAGCTCCTGTAGGTGTAGTCCTCTTATGTCTACCACTCGACGTACAAGTATGTTTGTCATTCAAGACAATTACCTGAAAATTAGTTAAAGTGTCATGTACCATATAACCACGAATAGAAACGTAAATATTAACTACAAACAACTATATTCTCAGCTTACTTGAATTGTTGGAGTCCCTTTCCTCTTCGGTCTAGCATGAATGCTCCAAGGGCAATCAGGCCCTTTACAATACCCTCTAAATCTAGTCTTATTGGTTGCCTCAATTCCAAGCTCAAATTCTTTATTTATGGCGTATTGTCTAATTGAGAGTCTGAAGTGGTGCATTGTTGCATATAAGCTGCTAGGCTCCATAACTGGATTGTTCATATCATATATTGTCCTATTTTCATCAAGCACTGAATCAGAACACGAAATGCCTGCTCCCAATTCATGTTCACATGGAATGCTATTTTCAAAACGGGAAGCATTTGAATCATCTTCCCTTCCATCATCTTGATTATCTAGTCCAAGCTGAAAATATAGTCCTTGTTCACTAGTAACATCATTTCTTCCTTCTTTGTTGTTGGTTTCTTCTACCATTATTGAATCCCAATCGATATCATGCATTCCATGGCCACTCCCCTATTCACCAAAAATAGTTATAATATAATATATAACTACTAAATTGCATACAATAAATTCAAACCACTAACCATTGTATGTTGTGTGCCAATACAAGTCAATGCCCACTCTTGTTCTTTGATAATGCATGCAGTCGTTTCATCCATGGGGGGAAATGTCTCATCGTTCGTAGTATTACTCATATTACACTGCACAAACAACGAATGCTAAATGGGTGCTCGGCACTAGTACACTGTAGAGGCTCACTAACAATATGCTAACAATGTGCTACACAGTCCGCTAAGCTGGGCAGGTAGTGACCTGCAGAGGCTCACTTACCAGAGCTGGGCGCGCTGGATCCGGTGAACGACGGCCGGTGGGCGCAGATCCGGGAATGCCATGGCACTCGCGCAGCATTGCGCACCGCCGCCGAACAGAGCCGAGGGACGAAGCCGACGCCCAGGGAAGGAAGAGGGAGGAAGACGACGCCGGCGCTGAACAGAGCCTAGTGGAGAGAATGGAATAGAGAACATGCGAACAGAGAGACTGAGGAAGATCAGCGTGGAGGATGACGACACTAAGGGATGTAACGGTGCGAGGGCACGACGGGAATAGCAAAAAACCTAATGACCATTAAGTGGCATCGATGCTAAATCTTCAAAACGTCCAGGATTATAATGCCACGATTTCAATTGCCACCATGGGAGTGCCAAAAGTCTGAAGCCCACCGTAGGCGGTGCCATGTTTGCAAAATTCTCCACCTTGGTGGTAGACGAAGAGGTCAGGTTGGCCAGGTGGATGTGCTGGCGAACGACTTCTTCCGTAGCCAACATAGGCTATTTTTTAAAATTCCAAAGTTTATATATAAGTCTACCTTGAATTATTCATGTGTGAGAGGTAAAAATTAATTCTATAAATTTTCATACTACTTTTCTAATATATAACTTATAACACACTCTTCTATTTGCTTCTCTGTATCAATGTATAACTATCTTTCTCATATAATTGAGTATAATATACAAATATATTACATATATAAATATATTAATTTAGCTAATTTGTGTCTAAATTATGATTATTAGAACGAAATTCAATTCCAACGAAACAAACAAGGTCTAATTGATTTTGGTCCATAAGGTTGTGATGGACAAAGAGGCCAGGTTGTAATAGACGAATAGCTCAGGTTTAGCTCTACCAAAAGTAGAAGAAAATGTCATCAATCACCAAAATCAATCATACAAAGAGGTCAGGTTCAGACCTATGCATGCGGTCATATTCAACAAATTACTATTTTGGAGCTAGTTTGAGCTAAAACAAGAATATAGTTAGAGAGAATGAAACGATCGAACTCCATGATTTAAACTAGTTAGAAAGTCACTAGATATATTTGTCTAAGTCATAGGAACATCCTCAAGACCAGTTAAAATCATTTGAAAAAAAATTGGACAAGAAAGAAGAATTTGGTCTGTTGTCCAGCGCACCGGACCGGTTAGTGAAAGTTCCCTTTGACCCGGGAACAGGATCTGGATGTCGCCTAGAGGGGGGGTGAATAGGCGAATAAAACTTTTTACTTTAAAACTTAAATTCTTACTCTACTCGAAGACTTAGTACGCAGTGGAGTGAGAAGACTCTTCGAGTAGGTTGCAGCGGAATAGAAGATCCTGTCTCAAAATGTCCTGCACTTCAAATAAAGCTTATACCACAGATAAGTATTGAAGTGCAGATATAAAGACGAGTAAGACAGAGAGTCAGGATACAATACAGAACAGAGCACACAGACGCAAGGATTTATCCCGAGGTTCGGCCAAGCCTGAAATGCTTGCCTAGTCCTCGTTGGAGTTAGCCACACCTGGGCTTGGAGTCTATTTCAACTCCTTCCTCCGTTTGCTCAGATCTGTCAGTATGACAGATAGAGCCTTTCACTATTGAGATGGGTTACAACAACACCGTGGCTGCTTACAAACTTCTCGGCAGCACCTCGGTAGAGTAACGATACACTCAAGACCTTGCTCTAGCTCTTAGCAGCTCTTCTCCACTCTCTAAAGGCTTATAGTTGTGCCTTCTACACAAACTATAGAATTACACACAAGAGGGAGAGCGAGAATTGATTCGAGTGAAGTCTATACTTGTTGGCTGCGCTTCTTTCTTGCTGGAGGCGCCTAGGGGTCCCTTTTATAGGCATAAGGGGCCTAGGAGCCGTTGGAAGCAATCCAGGAAGGCAAATCTTGCCTTCTGTCGGGTGGCGCACCGGACAGTCCGGTGCACACCGGACACTGTCCGGTGCCCGATTTCTTTCCTTCTGTGGCGAAGCCGACCGTTGGCAGTCTTGGAGCCGTTGGCGCACCGGACATGTCCGGTGCACACCGGACAGTCCGGTGCCTCCATCTAGCCGTTGGTTCAGCCACGTGTCCCGCGCAGATCGCGCGGTCGACCGTTGGCCCGGCCGACCGTTGGCTCACCGGACAGTCCGGTGCACACCGGACAGTCCGGTGAATTATAGCCGAACGTCGCCGACGAATTCCCGAGAGCGGTCTTTTCACCAGAGTTAGCCTGGCGCACCGGACACTGTCCGGTGCACCACCGGACAGTCCGGTGCACTCAGACTGAGCAGAACCTTGGCTGTACACAGCCAAGCCTTTGCACCTCGTTCCTTTTCTTCTTCTTTCTGTTTCTATCACTTAGACAAGTATATTAGTACACTAAAACCAATGTACCAAGTCTAGAAACATACCTTCACTTAATTATTACATCCATAGCATTTCACATGCTTGAGCTTTGATGTTGGACTCATAAATCATCAAGTCGGCTTGACTTGATCTGGATTGACATTTCTTAGCTCCAACATCCTGCAAAGGTCACATAGAACATTTCCAAACATAGGAACAACCCAAACTAAAGATCAAGATGAACTTAGCTCTTTTGGGCTGCTTCCAGTTCTGGTTTTGACACTTGTTCTCCTTCTAGTGACCTTGATCTCCTTCTTAGAGCTTGTTCTTGAGCCTTATGACTTACACCGCATAACTGTAGCTGTTACCTCATTGGCTGTAAGTCACGTCCTTATGTAGTGATCCTTGATGTGCCGTAGCTGTTCTCAACTCGATCACCCTTGACTTTGCAAGCCTTCTTCTTCACCCTTGGCTTTGGGTTCCTCAGCCTTCTTGACCTTCTCCCGTGCACTTGGTACCTCGAAGCTCTTCTTGCCTCCGTCCTTGGCTTGATCAGTTGTCTCCGAGCTACGCACCCGAGTCTCACTTTTGCAATGTCCAACTTACTTGTGATGTCCATTATGTATCCATAATCCAGTTCTTGGACCATCACATTTGTTCACTTGTGTTGAACCCTGTAGGCTTTACCTTAAGCACCTGTTCAACACTTAGTACACTTGTTAGTCCTTTAATTGAGTTGTCATCCAAACACCAAAACTCACAAGAGAGCTTTCAATCTCCCCCTTTTTGGTGATTGATGGCAACACAATTAAAGCTTACATACGAATAAGATTTGAAGCACAAATTTGAATTCTAAGATTATAGAATGCTCCCCCTAAATATGTGCTTACTTTAAAAACATAATTTTGTCCTCAGACGCCAATTTGCACATACTTAGGCAATTCAAAACATTTCTACACCTTAGCACTTTTTAGGATGCATTGTGTCAAGAATCAAACCATGATGCTATAACACACAAATGCACATAATCAGAGTTAAGCACCGTTCAAATTAGTGGATATTTCACAAGAATATCAACCTACCACTCTTCACCTTTAAGATACCAATTAAACTAAGATACCAATTTAAAGCAATCTTAAAGCACCATTAACCACATGACTATCTATTACACTATAGAAGCCAGTTAATTCATCGCAGCAGAAACACTAGTCCATATGATGCAACACATATAATACTGTAGGAAGCATATGAATACCACACTAGCAAAGCTTAAAACTAACACATCACCCCTTAGGATAAGCTTTCCTCTCAGGTTGAGATAAGCTTTAATACACAAATTCTCCCCCTTTGACATCAAACACCAAAAACCATACTCAAGCAAGGACATAGGATGATGTCAAGGGACAGCAGGGTGTTAAGGAGGAAAAACGATTATCAAAAACTCCCCCTTATTTATTGAACATATGCACTACCAACATTTAGGTAAGATACATATATGCAAAAAGATTAATACTTCCTTTTGTACCTTTACCATGTTGTAGTGTACTTCCCATCTTGAAAGTATTTGATCTCTCGAGAGCTTCTCCACACTTGTGCCTGATTCTTTCTCCTAACTTTTTCTTGTTGCTAAGACACCAAACTTATAACAAGTTATAGTATTGGGCACAAGAAGAAACTTCTATTCTAATGATTATCAAAAGATGTCAATTGAAGCAGACTATCACGGCTACCAATTGAAAGATACCAATTGCAAAAGTTCATTTATTATCATAGCTCCATGATATTTAAGAATAAGCATCTATTATCACCAGATATTATAGAGCATGAGCAATCTACAAATATGTACTTACTCATGACTTGAGATACCAATTTCTTGACTTATAGAGGTACCCAAGTCCTGATTGCTCCATTTCTTGCTTATCTTCTCTTTTCCACCTAGAGACTATACAAGATTGCTCAAGAAACAGTTAGTCTCAAAAGACACGAGTTATGTGTGCTCCCCCTCAAGTTGTGCATCAAGTATTTGAATGACTTGCACTTTGCACATTCTAGCTTCCTTAGAACTAGAGGGAATCACCACATACCTTGGTTAAGGCATACCCTATCATTTTCATCACAAAAGATACCAATTTGAATATCAAATGAAAAATCACTTAATACCAATTGAAGGCTAAATGAAAGGTTGACTAAATACAACAATGCATGCCTCAGTGGCACCTAAGCCAATTGAATACTCACAGGAAGTATAACATTTACACGCAACTTAGACATGCTTCATAATTAGCTATCATTGCATCACATATACTAATTGAAAAACAACACGATCATGTCTAAGCACGTCATAGTTAAGAAGGTTCTTTAGGTACACCAAAAGAAACAACATTTTAAGGCATAAGTCTTCTAAGACACGATGCTACCAATGAAATGCAAGAACACAGCTATGATCACTATCAATGGAACTTCAAGATATTCAATAAAATTGCACAGTTCCATTTTCCATACCTTTGCCTTTTTGAGAGTATTTGTTATCACCAATTCAGGGCTCCTTACGCATCTCATAGCTCAAAAGGGCACGACATGGATTTGAAATTCTCACAATACCAAACCAGGGTAATCATGTGAACATGGACAAAATGTCATGTTTGCACATAGCATGACTTACACATAGTTACATGTTTATCCATATACACCAAGAGGGTTAATCGCTGTGGATATAACAAATGAAAGAGCTACCCATGAATGATTCAAAAGATATATCCTATAGTGCACTAGTCATGATTAAACAAACATCATTATGATTCATTTAGCACAGGCAATCATAAAGCATCACTACTCCAAAGACAGGTAGCACAACAAGCTAACTTAAGAGCAATACTAAATTGCAGTTATGTACTTAAAATACACGAGTACCGTCCTTTGGAGAGCACGTTGTAGATTCTCATCAAAGTCCTTTACTTGATTCACCAATAATGATTCAGGACCTATACACCTTATTTCACTTGAGATGAACATGGGATTAGTGTTTTACAATAAATCAACCTTGGGTCAATAAACACCAAAACAATTGACAGCTTAAGCATTTTTGGATAACCGTCTTAAGCTCTCCCATGGTCTCCAGTCCATCTCAAGGCACCTGCATGGTCTAGTTAGCACAGTTTGGTACCCACCTCGGGATGGGTTCATAACGATCAACTAAAGGTGCCTTTGGCACCCAAATAGTCTTTGTGCTAGTTCTAGGTGAGCTCGTTGTAGATCTAGCACAAGTATATGATTTGGGTCTCCTACGCAAATGAGATTGAGACAACTTTACTTGTTTAGGAGCCTTACCTTTATTACATACCTTGGATAGATGACCCTGCTCGCCACACTTGTAGCAGAAGCGTCGCTCAACTTGACATGACACTTGCTGTTTGTTATTTTCCTTAGTGGGGGTCATCTTGGAGAGTGCACGTGCTTGGTTCATCAATAGCGGACAAGAAGTGATCATGTGGTCCTTATTGTTGCATCCAAAACAACTCCTTGTCCCTTCATCCTTGTCTTTGTATGGACAAGACGCGATAAGGTGGCCTAGCTTCTTGCACTTGAAACACCTCCTTTTTCCTCTTCTCTTTTTGCTCTTTGATGACATAGAGAAAAGGTCAGTGCAAACAACATGATTAAATAAATCTTTACCTTTTTCCAAGCTCATGTTGATTTCTTCATCTTTAGGAACAATCTTTTTATGAAGCTTAACACTTGCTGCAGTATTTCCTTTCTCAAGCTTCTTCACCACGCGCCCGTGGATATCTTGAGAGAGTTGAGCAATGCGTCTTCTCCTTAGTTGTCTTTGCTTCTTGTTCCCACACAATTTCTTTTGTGACCCTGCAGCTTGATGCTTATTCAAACATTGGCTTTCTTTTGACCAGCAGGGGTTAGCACATGGTGATGAAATATCTGAATGTGTACTTGTGCAAGAATAAAGTTCACATGACTTTAAGTTCGTAATTACGACCTCATGAGCAACTTCAAGCATGATATGCCTATCCAAGAGATTATCATGATAACAAGACAATAAGTCATATTTTTGAGTCAGAGCAAGGTTATCATGACTCAACAATTCTACTTTATTCCTAAGCATAGAATTTTCAATTTTAAGTTGAGCAGCATCATGATTATTTCTTTGCTCAATTAAAATCGATTCATACCTTTGGACCAAATTCCCATGAGAGTATTTTAGCTCCTCATGTTCTTTGGTCATCTTCTCCAGGCTATCATTGGTTTTGATGAGAGTCTCCTCTAGCCTGAGAAGCGACTCGCCTTGTTCCTTGTTCCTTCTCAACAACTTAACCAGGAGAGCTTTGTCTGCTTTGTTGAGATGGTTGTAGAAACGGCGAATCTCCTCTTCTTCCATATCATCGGTCTCATTTTCCCTGTCATTAATGTCAGTGGAAGCAATATAGGAAAATGTACCTTGTGATGATGAAGATTCATGCTCGCTATCATCCTCATATTCCTCCTCATCATGGCTTTCGTCTCCACCGTCATTGTTAGCAATAAAACATTTATCACTAGTGGAGAACAAGCCTGTCGACGAGGTGGATTCATCGTTTGGTGCCCATCGTTCTTGTTCTTCTCCCTTGTGCAAGTTAGTATCACCAACAACAGAGGGAGCAGTGGAAGTGCATATGGACTTAAAAAATTTCAACTTAAGTTTAGTCCATAGATCATGAGCATCAAAAATTAAGTCACTATCACTACTCAAGATGGCAAAATAGGCACCTCTAGATAGAGAATCAACTAAGATGTTGCAAGCATGGTGATTTAGAGTTAGACATCTTAGTTCTTCATTAGAAGGATTTTTACTAACATTAGAAGGAAAAATACTTCTACTAAAGACCTGTCTCATTTCAGGATCAACACTCATGAAAGCATTATAAATAGAGACAGACCAAGACTTGTAATTAGAACCATCGCCTAAAAGAAGTTCTACAGTTACCTCTTGTGACGACATCGTCATCTCCGGACGGCTAAGCCCACACTGGAGAGGCCTAGCTCTGATACCAATTGAAAGTTCCCTTTGACCCGGGAACAGGATCTGGATGTCGCCTAGAGGGGGGGTGAATAGGCGAATAAAACTTTTTACTTTAAAACTTAAATTCTTACTCTACTCGAAGACTTAGTACGCAGTGGAGTGAGAAGACTCTTCGAGTAGGTTGCAGCGGAATAGAAGATCCTGTCTCAAAATGTCCTGCACTTCAAATAAAGCTTATACCACAGATAAGTATTGAAGTGCAGATATAAAGACGAGTAAGACAGAGAGTCAGGATACAATACAGAATAGAGCACACAGACGCAAGGATTTATCTCGAGGTTCGGCCAAGCCTGAAATGCTTGCCTAGTCCTCGTTGGAGTTAGCCACACCTGGGCTTGGAGTCTATTTCAACTCCTTCCTCCGTTTGCTCAGATCTGTCAGTATGACAGATAGAGCCTTTCACTATTGAGATGGGTTACAACAACACCGTGGCTGCTTACAAACTTCTCGGCAGCACCTCGGTAGAGTAACGATACGCTCAAGACCTTGCTCTAGCTCTTAGCAGCTCTTCTCCACTCTCTAAAGGCTTATAGTTGTGCCTTCTACACAAACTATAGAATTACACACAAGAGGGAGAGCGAGAATTGATTCGAGTGAAGTCTATACTTGTTGGTTGCGCTTCTTTCTTGCTGGAGGCGCCTAGGGGTCCCTTTTATAGGCATAAGGGGCCTAGGAGCCGTTGGAAGCAATCCAGGAAGGCAAATCTTGCCTTCTGTCGGGTGGCGCACCAGACAGTCCGGTGCACACCGGACACTGTCCGGTGCCCGATTTCTTTCCTTCTGTGGCGAAGCCGACCGTTGGCAGTCTTGGAGCCGTTGGCGCACCGGACATGTCCGGTGCACACCGGACAATCCGGTGCCTCCATCTAGCCGTTGGTTCAGCCACGTGTCCCGCGCAGATCGCGCGGTCGACCGTTGGCCCGGCCGACCGTTGGCTCACCGGACAGTCCGGTGCACACCGGACAGTCCGGTGAATTATAGCCGAATGTCGCCGACGAATTCCCGAGAGCGGTCTTTTCACCAGAGTTAGCCTGGCGCACCGGACACTGTCCGGTGCACCACCGGACAGTCCGGTGCACTCAGACTGAGCAGAACCTTGGCTGTACACAGCCAAGCCTTTGCACCTCGTTCCTTTTCTTCTTCTTTCTGTTTCTATCACTTAGACAAGTATATTAGTACACTAAAACCAATGTACCAAGTCTAGAAACATACCTTCACTTAATTATTACATCCATAGCATTTCACATGCTTGAGCTTTGATGTTGGACTCATAAATCATCAAGTCGGCTTGACTTGATCTGGATTGACATTTCTTAGCTCCAACATCCTGCAAAGGTCACATAGAACATTTCCAAACATAGGAACAACCCAAACTAAAGATCAAGATGAACTTAGCTCTTTTGGGCTGCTTCCAGTTCTGGTTTTGACACTTGTTCTCCTTCTAGTGACCTTGATCTCCTTCTTAGAGCTTGTTCTTGAGCCTTATGACTTACACCGCATAACTGTAGCTGTTACCTCATTGGCTGTAAGTCACGTCCTTATGTAGTGATCCTTGATGTGCCGTAGCTGTTCTCAACTCGATCACCCTTGACTTTGCAAGCCTTCTTCTTCACCCTTGGCTTTGGGTTCCTCAGCCTTCTTGACCTTCTCCCGTGCACTTGGTACCTCGAAGCTCTTCTTGCCTCCGTCCTTGGCTTGATCAGTTGTCTCCGAGCTACGCACCCGAGTCTCACTTTTGCAATGTCCAACTTACTTGTGATGTCCATTATGTATCCATAATCCAGTTCTTGGACCATCACATTTGTTCACTTGTGTTGAACCCTGTAGGCTTTACCTTAAGCACCTGTTCAACACTTAGTACACTTGTTAGTCCTTTAATTGAGTTGTCATCCAAACACCAAAACTCACAAGAGAGCTTTCAATCTCCCCCTTTTTGGTGATTGATGGCAACACAATTAAAGCTTACATACGAATAAGATTTGAAGCACAAATTTGAATTCTAAGATTATAGAATGCTCCCCCTAAATATGTGCTTACTTTAAAAACATAATTTTGTCCTCAGACGCCAATTTGCACATACTTAGGCAATTCGAAACATTTCTACACCTTAGCACTTTTTAGGATGCATTGTGTCAAGAATCAAACCATGATGCTATAACACACAAATGCACATAATCAGAGTTAAGCACCGTTCAAATTAGTGGATATTTCACAAGAATATCAACCTACCACTCTTCACCTTTAAGATACCAATTAAACTAAGATACCAATTTAAAGCAATCTTAAAGCACCATTAACCACATGACTATCTATTACACTATAGAAGCCAGTTAATTCATCGCAGCAGAAACACTAGTCCATATGATGCAACACATATAATACTGTAGGAAGCATATGAATACCACACTAGCAAAGCTTAAAACTAACACATCACCCCTTAGGATAAGCTTTCCTCTCAGGTTGAGATAAGCTTTAATACACAAATTCTCCCCCTTTGACATCAAACACCAAAAACCATACTCAAGCAAGGACATAGGATGATGTCAAGGGACAGCAGGGTGTTAAGGAGGAAAAACGATTATCAAAAACTCCCCCTTATTTATTGAACATATGCACTACCAACATTTAGGTAAGATACATATATGCAAAAAGATTAATACTTCCTTTTGTACCTTTACCATGTTGTAGTGTACTTCCCATCTTGAAAGTATTTGATCTCTCGAGAGCTTCTCCACACTTGTGTCTGATTCTTTCTCCTAACTTTTTCTTGTTGCTAAGACACCAAACTTATAACAAGTTATAGTATTGGGCACAAGAAGAAACTTCTATTCTAATGATTATCAAAAGATGTCAATTGAAGCAGACTATCACGGCTACCAATTGAAAGATACCAATTGCAAAAGTTCATTTATTATCATAGCTCCATGATATTTAAGAATAAGCATCTATTATCACCAGATATTATAGAGCATGAGCAATCTACAAATATGTACTTACTCATGACTTGAGATACCAATTTCTTGACTTATAGAGGTACCCAAGTCCTGATTGCTCCATTTCTTGCTTATCTTCTCTTTTCCACCTAGAGACTATACAAGATTGCTCAAGAAACAGTTAGTCTCAAAAGACACGAGTTATGTGTGCTCCCCCTCAAGTTGTGCATCAAGTATTTGAATGACTTGCACTTTGCACATTCTAGCTTCCTTAGAACTAGAGGGAATCACCAAAACTCACAAGAGAGCTTTCAGTTAGGTGGTGCACCGGACCGGTCAGACCAAGCATCGACCTTTTCTAGGTTGGCACGTCAGACCAGTCCGATGGCTATCTAGAATGTCTACGCAGAGATGGTGTAAAACTAGACTTCAGAGGCTGGCACACAGGGGTGCAGCGAACCATTCACTATTCCAACGATCATTTGGTTTCCAACAGCTATGATGACGTTGTAGGGTCCAGAGGTCACGAGGCCATCACTATTCATGGTCTGATGCCCCCGGTAATTCAGAACGGCTCCCTGCTGCTGCAGTCGCTAGGTGGTCCGGTGGTGCACCGGACCGACACTGTAGGCGGTCCGGTGCACTCGTAGGAAATGCTTTTTCAGTCCAATAACTCCAATGGCTATTTTGGGTAGTTGGGGGCTATAAATACTCCCTAACCAGCACATTGAAGACATAAGTACTACTTCAACCTACTATACATCAAATGCAACACCTTCCACGCATTCAAAGCCAAATACACGTCACATTCGATCGATTTGAATTTGAGAGACTTGGCGGCTTGTGCATTCGAGTGTTGCGAGTTCTTGCGATCCTGATTTGGCTTTTCATTCTCACTCACACCTCCATTCCCATTGTTGTAAAGCAAAGCAAGAGACTCTATTTCTTTGTGTGGAGGTCCTTGTGGGACTTGGTGTCCCTATGAAGTGAAGGAAGAACTTTACCAGTCTCTGTGATCGTTTGAGACATGTAAAGGGTTGAAAGAGACCCATCCTTACTGGTCTCCTCAATAGGGACATACGTTCTTCATAGCGGAACCTTGGGAAATAACTCGTGTTCATTGTATTGATCTCTAATTTGTGATTTGCTTCTTCCTCTCCCCCTCTCTTGTTCTCTTTCTTGTGATTGATTTGAGTTGGCTCCTAAAGTAATTCTATAATTGATTGAGCAACTCTAGGCAAGAAGAACACCTCTCCCACACTCTGATTGACTTTATCCTCATTCTATCTAAAAGTCACCTAGAGGGGGGTGAATAGGCGAAACATAAAAATTATAAACTTTGAACACGAACTTCATCCGGGGTTAGGATTAGAAATGAATAATAACGAAATTGGAGTGCGGAAGAGAGTTCTTCTTGCTATGAGTTGCTCAATAAATGCGGACAACTTTGGGAGCTAACTCAAAAAGATTGTAAGAGAACTTACAGAGAGGGGAGATGTAGAATCAAATTGTAAGGTAATGATCAACACAAATTAACACAATGATTTATTTCCCGAGGTTCGGTTCGAAATACCCTACTCCCCGTTGAGGAGGCCAGGTAGGATGGGTCTCTTTCAACCCTTTCTCTATCTCAAACGATCACTTAGACCGGTTGAGTGCTTCTTCTTAATATCAAGGGTCACTTAGACCCCGCAAGCATCACCACACAATTAGGTGTCTCTTCCTAGCTTTACAGGTTACTTGATAATTTAGAAGGAGATGAAGAAAGCATGATTAAGAAAGCCAAGCAATAAGAGCAACAAGAAAATCACAAGATCACACTCCCTCTAGACTTTCCAAGGCACTAATAACTAATGATCACTAGTAACAATTATGCCACTTAGAGGAGTTTGGAAGCTTTGAATGTGTCTTGCAATGTAGTGCTTGCTCTTGTATCGAATGAGAATGAATGTGATGCTTGGATGGATTGAATGGAGGTGGTTGATGTTGTATTTATAGCCGCCAACCACTTCCTAGTCGTTACCCACTTTCTGTCAAATATGGACGGTCTGCGCTCCTAGCCCGAACGGTCCGCCCCTGCATACCAATGACTAAAATCGCAATGGTCAGCAGTAACTGCTATATCAATGGCTATAAGTGGTTCTAGTGCGGACAGTCCACTCGAGTTGCTTTAATTGGCCAATGCTTTGGTATTCCATATTGACAGGTCCCGGGCCGTCCGGCCCAGGCGGGCGGACCGTCCGGGTTGATTTTTTCTAACAGCACTGACAGGTTTCAAACGTTCTTTATAGCCGTTACTGGTACGACGGACCGTCCGGCCATGGGGCGCAGATTGTCCACTTGTGCGCAGAACTTGTACTAGTTGCACGCAAAAGCTAGGTTTGAGTTGTGGACTATAAATAGAAGTAGAGCTCGTGTGTCAGAGCTCTCCTGGCCACTCCTAGCATACATTGAGCTCATTTGTGATCATCTAACTCAAACTCTCACACTCGTTGCTTGAGATTGCATTGTAGTGAGTGATTGAGAGGTTCTAGTGCATTTGCATCCTTTGTGATCTTTTGAGGCACTAGGTGTTACACCGGGTAAGCGTCACCGACTTGTCACTCTTTGAGACTGTCGCCTCCAAGACGGCTCGGGTGTTGTCTCTGTCGAGCTCTCTGTGAATATTGTGGAGGAGCCGCATTGTTGATTGTGAGGGGTTCGCGCCCACCTCGCCGGAGCGGCAAAGGCGACGCTAGTGGAATTGAGGTATTGAGTGAGTTCTTGCCCACTTGGCTCAAAGATCAAGCCGTGTCTTAATAGAGGAGCAAGTGAGAGCTTGAATTCCACCTCAATGTGGATTAGGGTGATCGACAAATCACAGATACCACGGTATAAAGTTCGGTGCTATTCTCTCACCTTTACTCATTACTTGCAAGTAATTAGTAATTTGTGTATTGTCTATCTTTTGTAGTGTTAGCATAAATTTCTCATCATATTTTGTTGACCTATCAAGCCTAGGAAATTTATATCTCTTATTGTTTTGATTAAATCTCTCTAGTGTCTTTTATTTTAGTCAAACCGTCTATTCACCCCCCTTTAGCCGGTGTCCTAGATCCTACACTCATATCGTCTTAGGGCATGTATAGTGGAGAGACAACTAAGAGACTCTATTATACAATGAGGTGTCTATAAATATAGTATATTAATAAATACATAAGTAAATATGTTTGTACAACATTGAATCGATACGACATATTTGTACATTAGGAAGTGGAACGTCTATTGCTACTTAGGTTATGAGTCAGATGCGTCTCTTCATGGAGAGATGACTCTATAATTTTTTTTGCAAATACCCTTTAAACACCTAAAAATTATATTAAACACCACTATATATATACTTAGTCATGACCCTATTTGTGCTAGACTGCCCGAATGAACCTCTATAACTAGTCTGGACCTAGACCAAGCCTATCGGCTGTCGTTACCCAAATAATTATCCCACGCGGTCATAGTGTCACGAACTCCGTGCCGGAGATAAGACTGGCTCCAACAAGGCACTCTAAAAGCTCCTGTACCCTAAATATAGAGGATCAAACGGTCATCTACGCTCTCCAGCAACGTCCTCTAAACGATCATCTAAATTTAGAGGACATTGCTGGATTCTCTATATATAGAGTTTATCTAAACGATCCTCTATCCATTTGAATACTTTAAATAACCGGTTTATCAAAACTAAAATTTGTATAATACATTTGAGAGTATGACAAATACATATGTACAAAAAAATGTCTCTAATATAGGTATTTACGTAGAGGATGTGATTTAGAGAACGTTGTTGGAGAGGAAGGAGATATAGGGGATGGGATCTTTTAGAGAAGACTATAAATGACAAATATAGAGGATAGATACAGAGGACGTTGCTGGAGACAGCCTAAAGAAACTGAACGCAAGAAATCACGGTGACCAAGGGCATCAAACTGACATCCCAACAAAAGCACTAGACGCCACTGACCCCACGGCCCCGTCGCGCTCCCATCCCCACCACGCATCCGTTCACACGGGCTCACCGCTCGCGCCCGCACACCGGCACACGAGATTATTGACATTATAAAACACGACAAGAACTAGTTTCGACGAAATGGAGGCCTAAGCGACGGCTTCGACATTTTGGAGACGCAGACGACGACCAAACACTGGTATGGAATTGATTTAGTCATTAGCTGTTGCGAAGAAGGATTTAGCTACTTGAGCTCACGCCGTCTGCTACCCGCAAACTCTGTTGTCTGTAGCGTCACCGCCGCCGCCGACCGTCGTGGTCTACGTCACGGGTGTCGGCTGCCGTGAACAGGGCCTGGCGATGGGGAGATGGAGGTGGAGACTGCGATGGAGGGAGTGACGGGAGGCTGGCGCCGAGCGCGATGGAGGGAGTGACGGGAGGCTGGCGCCGAGCGTCAGCAGTGAATAGGACGAAGGCGCTGGAGGGGAAGGGAGAGAAGACCATCGCCCGAAGCCGAAGGTCGGACGTGCTGTACAACTGTAGAAGGGAGATGGTGGCAGTGGTGGCCATGGTCTTGAGACGACCCCAAGACCAGAGGCCTTCCCGGCGAGCGGCGGATCGGAGGCGGAGAGGGCGGTGGGTCCGCTGCTGGTTGCTTAGGGCCCAGCGCCGTGTGGGGGAAGGGAGGCGGCGGACATGGGATGTTATGGCGAGCGGCGGATCGGAGGCGGAGAGGGTGGTGGGTTCGCTGCTGGTTGCTTAGGGCCCAACGCCGTGTGGGGGAAGGGAGGCGACGGATATGGGATGTTGTGGTGGGAAACAGAGGAGCCGATGAGGGGTGGGAAGGAGCAAGAGAGGTGATGGACTGGTGGTTGACCAGCGTCGGTCGCCGCGAACATCACCCACGTCCTCGCAGACGCGCGCAGCGTCCATGCTGCAGATGTTATAGGAGAAGAGTGAGGGCAAGATAGGACTAGGAGTGACGGCAAAGTTCACGGATAGCAGACGCGTGAGCTCAAGCAGCTAAATCCTTCTTCGTAGCAGCTAATGACTAAATCAATTCTATACCAGCGTTTGATCGTCGTCCAGGTCTTCAAAATATCGAAGCCGTCGTCTAGACCTCCATTTCATCGAAACCAATTCTGCCATGTTTCATAATATCAATAATCTCCCGACACACGTCCTCTCAGCTCTGCAGCAGTGCACCCTCTGTTCCTTGCCGCACCCAACTCGCCCCCACCCACGCGCTTGTGATCAACGCGCCGCGCTCGTTCTCCATACAATTTCCACTTCAGTCGAGGCCACCTCCTCCCCCTTTCGGCACGCAGCCATGGGCAACCGTGCGTCGCGCCACCACCGCCACGCCACCGAGCAGCAGCCAGAGACGCCGACCCTTCCCAAGCCCCAGATCCAGCCGCCGCCGCCGCCGACGCAGACGCAGCAGTACCAGCAGGCCCCGCCGCCGCCGAAGCCGAAGCCGGCGGCGGACGCGAGGGCGGTGGGGCGCGTGCTGGGGCGGCCCATGGAGGACGTCAAGGCGACCTACACCTTCGGCCGCGAGCTCGGGCGGGGCCAGTTCGGGGTCACCTACCTCGTCACGCACCGGGAGACTGGGCAGCGCTTCGCCTGCAAGTCCATAGCCACGCGGAAGCTCGTCCACCGCGACGACATCGAGGACGTGCGCCGGGAGGTGCAGATCATGCACCACCTCACCGGCCACCGGAACATCGTCGAGCTCCGGGGAGCCTACGAGGACAGGCGCTCGGTCAACCTCGCTATGGAGCTCTGCGAGGGCGGGGAGCTCTTCGACCGCATCATTGCCAGGGGCCACTACACCGAGCGCGCTGCCGCCGCGCTTTGCCGGGAGATCGTCGCCGTCGTCCACAGCTGCCACTCCATGGGGGTCTTCCACCGGGACCTCAAGCCCGAGAACTTCCTGTTCCTCAATAACAAGGAGGACTCCCCGCTCAAGGCCACGGACTTCGGCCTCTCCGTCTTCTTCAAGCCCGGTGAGTGCTTGATTTTGACTTCATCTCTTCTTCCATATGGATCTTACCGTATGCCTTTATGATGTTTGACTAGATGCGGATGTGGAATTGACTTGACCCGATTGCCTGGCTGGACGGTTTCAGACTCAGCATTACTAAAATGAGGGTCTATATATGGAAATGGCATTATTCAGATATGTCCATCCTTGCTGCGTGTTCTGTATATATGAGGCATCCAGATTAACTCCAAAATATTTGACTCTAAATTTGTTCCAAAGGCGACATTGTGATGGCGTTGTAGATTTGCATCGTTTATTCTTTAGGCACTGCATTGTTTTTGCCATTGGTCCTTAATTGAAGGAAGCATAACAGATCAAACTTGTGTCAATTGCTTGGTAGACCCAATGCCACATGCTCCCATGTGAGTAGGTCTGGGAAAGAGATAAACTGAAGCAAGCCTTCATTCCACAAATGTGGAGATGCTGGTTTAACCGGTGACTTGGTCACTCAGTGAGACAACTCTCACCACTGCACCAGCCACCAGGCCTACCTTCTCATGTCAAATGCTTGCATTGCACAACAACAACAACAACATAGCTTTTTTGTCCCAAGCTAGTCGAGGTAGGCTAGATGAAACCCACAATAAACAAGGATAGGAAAAAAGGACACCGAAAGGGTAAAAGAAAGATGATATAATTAAGAGTAAATATAAAAATATACAAAGATCATGGTTTGGGCAATCAAAACATGGTTTGGGCACGTTGATTGCTAGTCTCCAAGCGCACCTATCCTTAGCTAATTCCTTGGAGATATTCACTCCTTAAGATCTCTCTTAACCGCCTCATCCCAAGTCAATTTAGGTCGATCCCTACCTCTTTTTACATTATCGACTCGCTCTAAACCCCTTTTACGCATCGACGCCTCAGGAGGTCTTCTTTAGACATGTTCAAACATCTCAACCGATGTTGAATCAATTTCTTCTCAATTGGTGCCACCTCGACCCTATCCCAAATATCTTCGTTTCGAACTCTATCCCTTTTTGTGTGCCCACAAAACTAATGTTACATATGCATCTCTGCTACACTCAATTGTTGGACATGTCGCATTTTTGTCGGCCAACATTCAGCACTGTATAACATCGCCGTCCTATAGAACTTACCTTTAAGCTTTTGTGGCACCCTCTTGTCACAGAGGACGCTAGAAGCATGACACCATTTCAACTAAACGGCTGAAATTCTATGCATAACATCTTCATGAATGTCACCAATCACCATCCTTTTGAAGCATCGATCCTATCGAAAAGACTCCTTAGCCACAAGTTTTCCATTGAGGGTAACATCTCCATTCTCATGTCTAGTCGCGCTGAAATTGTACATCATGTTCTCGATCTTAGTCCTACTAAGTCTGAAACCTTTTGACTCCAACATGTGCTTCCACAACTCTAGTTTCCTATTAACACCTTCCCTACTCTCATCAACTAACACCACACCAAAGGATATCCCCTTGTATGTTTCTTGTGACCTCATCCATCACCAAAGCAAATAAATAAGGGCTCAATGCTGATCTTTGATGTAGTCCTATTTTAATTGGAAAGTCGCTAGTGTCGCCATCACGTGTTCGGACAAATGCTTGCCTTGCACAAAATAGGAAATTACGTCGTGATTTTGTCGCATAAAATGGGATATTTACTTTGCAAAATGTTGGTTTCGTGGTGGATTTCTTGCGGGGTTTAGTTTTTTCTCTATATATTATCCTTTTTTGTTTTGAACCTTAACAAGTGAAATGATTTGTTTATTTGCACACTGACATGAGCAAACTGAATGAGAATCCATAATGGATGATGCAGGGGACACGTTTAAGGATCTTGTGGGAAGTGCATATTATGTTGCTCCCGAGGTATTGAAGCGGCACTATGGGGCAGAGGCTGACATATGGAGTGCTGGGGTTATTCTTTACATCCTTTTATCTGGTGTTCCTCCTTTTTGGGCAGGTAATGGTTTTTGAACATCTCATTTCAGTATTTTTGTACTTCAATCACTCTTACACAATTGAATGTTTCCTTCACTTCATCGTTTATTTTCACCAGAGAATGAGGATGGCATATTTGATGCTGTCTTGCACAGTCACATTGATTTCTCTTCTGATCCTTGGCCTTCAATATCTAATGGTGCAAAAGATTTGGTTAAGAAGATGCTGCGACAAGACCCAAAAGAACGCCTGACTGCTGCTGAAATTTTGAGTAAGGCTACTGGTCTTCCCTTGCTTTGTATGTCTAGTTGTGTTTTCACGTTTCATACTACGGTTACGGTATTTTCATGTGTAGAGAATAAACACTCATGTAGTAATTTAGTAGCAATTGGGTGCAATCATTCCTCCTAATTTATTCCAAATTTTGTGCTGTTTGATTATTCATCTGATTGAAAATACATGTTGATTTAAGATTCCTGCTGATTAATCTTCTTTTAACTTTGACCATTATTAGTAGATAAAGAAGACATATATGATGATACAAAGATAGATGTTATTAGATTAACCATGGAAAGCACCTTCAATGTCTTTAATCTTCTTTATATTCATTCACATATGTTGTTTGTCAGTCTGATTTTGTGAGCATGCAGACCACCCATGGATTAGAGAGGATGGAGAGGCCCCAGATAAGCCACTTGACATTACGGTCATCAGTAGAATGAAACAGTTCAGGGCAATGAACAAGCTCAAGAAAGTTGCATTGAAGGTAATTCTAATATTTTTTCCCACAGCAATTATTCTTGCTAAATTCTTGATTTTGAGGAGGTGATTCTAACATTTTCATTAATTTAAACAAGGTTGTGGCAGAGAACTTATCAGATGAAGAGATTATGGGCCTAAAAGAAATGTTCAGATCCCTGGATACTGATAACAGTGGGACAATTACTCTTGAAGAGCTAAGATCTGGTTTACCAAAACTTGGTACTAAAATTTCTGAATCAGAAATCAAACAGTTGATGGAGGCGGTATGTTCAGCCTCTATATCCATATGCTTCATTGTTTTTCTGTTGATGCATAATTTCCTTATAGTATTTCTTTTTTTTTCCTTAAGTATTACTATCCCAATTCCCAAATCACATCTCCCACTTGGAAAACTGAAAGCAATTGTTTTAGGACTGCATTGGACTCCACATTCTTTTTCCTGTTTTGAAATAAAAACTTTTTTGACAGTTTCTGGTATTTTCTAATGAATGGATAACACACCATCACAATAATTTGAAAGGAAACATGTATCAAACGTCTGGACATTGCTGATGGAACTCTTGTAGTAGTTCAGCACATACCATTCTTTTTCCTAATTTGTGTTTTTGATCCCATGAACAGGCTGATGTTGATGGAAATGGTACCATTGATTACGCGGAGTTCATATCAGCCACAATGCATTTGAATAGATTGGAGAAGGAAGACCGTATACTCAAAGCTTTTGAATATTTTGATAAGGACCATAGCGGGTAATTTCATTCTAACTTCGACAGAACTTGTTCTGCAAATGTTGACTATTCCCATTTAATTTCCTCACCATTTAATTTTTTCTGTACAGGTACATAACAGTAGATGAGTTGGAAGAAGCTCTGAAGAAGTATGATATGGGAGATGATAAAACAATAAAAGAGATCATTGCTGAAGTAGATACAGATCATGTGAGTATATATTTTACAGGGTTAAAGTAAAAGATTAGCTCTTACAAATATTGAAACCAATCAACTGCAGAAAGCCGCCTCACTGACATCAATTATGTGGCATGTTGCTTGTTGACTTCAACCAATTGACATGTTCCTAGAATATGGAATGAGTTTTAATAGGAAAAGAAGACCCCACAATTTGACATGGTGGGGGCTTGTGTGTCAAAACATACCGATTATAATATTTTTGCTGGTGCATACATAATGATGACTTTTCTTTTACAAAAAGACATAGTAATGAGTTCCCATTTCTTTACATATGGCAGGATGGAAGAATTAATTACCAGGAGTTTGTTGCCATGATGAGGAACAATACCCCTGAGATTGTTCCAAACCGGAGACGCATGTTCTAACTGTCATGTACAATTTTATTGAATACTTTCAAGACCAATATGCACCCTTAGACATAATCCTGGCCCCATTTTCTTTTGGGAACAACTGTAAGGACTCAATATTTTTTTAGATCAATTTCTCTGCAGCCGGGACATATTTGTACCAAAATAGGTGGTGTTATAGTGACTCGTACTTCGATGTTTGGAGCATCATGGACTCATGGGTGGCAATGTTTATTCCCATTGTACTCGGAGCTCTGCTTTTTCAGAGTGTTGCCACTTGTGAATTGTTCTAATGTGTTGTGGTCTTCGAAATCGTTCATCGATCAGATCAGGCAATGCCATATTACTCCTGAATAAATATTAGCAGTATCGTGGTTCTGGATTGGCCTTGGTGAAATGCCGATCCATCCACGTAGTTCTTTTTTGGGTGAAAATGATTAGATGACCACCCAAAGAATCATGTCTAGGCACCTATTGTATCCTCTGCAAAAGGTTCGTATGTGTAATTTTGACTTGGGTTTATTTCTTGGAGCATATTTTGACCTTTAGATTGTGCTTGTCTTGGATGGTTCCGTCGAACTTTTTTCTCTTAACTTCTACTCTTTACTTCGAACTTTTGTCATAATTTAAACTTCTCCATATGTGATCAAATTTATAAAAAATATATATATTAGCATCTAACTATTCTAGTAAGCACACTATAAAAATGTAATTTATGGTAGATTTAATGAATCGAATCTCATATTGTATAAGTGTCCGTGTATTTTTCTATAAGTTCAAGTTTGGATCACTTGTTCATATTCTATGTATACATGTTGACGTACTTGTTTTCAACTAAAATTTGTGGTAGTTTGGGCAAGACAAATAAAAGATGTTAGTTGTACATAGAAATATTTCACTTTTCATGATCAAAACTAAGGGTTTGATTAGATAGGTTTTTATGCAAATTTACTTAACCTTAAAGCTCATTTCCTTGCTACCACCAAATGCATGATCCTTGGTTTGTATATATTGTGTAAGTCTTGCGAGTACTATTTTGTTATTTTTTTTTACCAAATAACAAAACCTAGAAGACAAACACATTTGACCAAAGGAAACTTAAGTTACTAGAGCTAGCAATGACCGTGTTGTTAAAAACAATAAATATGTATCTTTTCGTCCTAATACATGGGCAATTTTGTCCTTGCCTTGTATGGACTGTGCCCGTGCCTGTCCGTGGGCCACGACCTCAGCCCAAGCATGACTATAAGCATTGAACCAGGCCAGCCTAGCACATAATTTTTTTTGGATTACATCGTGCTTGGGTCATGCTTTTTTCGTGTTTTGGGTCAATCTATGAAACTTGGTCCAAATGTACTTATGTACAACACTACATCTACACTGGCGTTCCTCTGATGGGTGAGGAGTAGGTCTGTGTGGCCATGGCATGTGCCGATGATGTTTTGGGGCAATAACACTGTCATTCTATTTTGTGATTTATCGTTGTGTTTAATCTCTCTTGTAGTGTGCATTGCTATATAAAACTTGAGCATAACTATAAATCATGTGTTGCTGTACTAAACTTTAGATATATTTGAACTATATGTTGTAACTTATATTTTATGTTGAACTTGTGAGTTTAAAATTGCTCTCTTCGATTCATGTGTGATGTGTGATTTATAAGGTACATTTGTTGATCTTGGGCATGACATGTACCGGGTCGACCGAGTTTGCTTTTGTTTTAAATGAACTGTTGCTCAATCATGTGCCTCTTGATGTGGGTTAGCACGTAGTGAGCTGTTAAGGGGAGTATGTGCTACCTCTCATGATTATAGAGTGGTTGACGATTCATTTAAACCGATGGTAATTTGGAGGTTCCCCCACATCACCCATGTAAATGCTTTGTACAGATAGGCGAAGGTTGATAGAGCAAGGATGGAGTTGGGGTGAAGAGCCCCATCAAAAGCCTCTAGGACTCCAATATATAGAGGAAGAATCACGAAAGTGGAAAGTCCATCCCCACTATCACGAAGGAGTAGAAGAAAACATACTCCCACACACTCTGTCGAGGTGTCCACAGGTCCATCTCTATTAGGGGCAATGTGGGCCGCCACCCTGGCCCCCCAAAACTATGGGGGCCCAACCCAGGTATATGTGTATATTGCATACGATACACGAATCGCTGCCACCACGTGCAATGTAGTTGCCTTCGCTTTTGCCAATCCTGTGTGCATCACGCCGTCACTGCCATGGACGTGTTCGCCACTTTGCCAATAGCCAAGACATTGTTGCTAGACCTAGACGCCATGCCAAGACGCAGACTTGCAGCAACACAGAGACGTGGTTCTCCGAATGCTCGAATCACTGTTGTTGGAGTGAAATGTCTTATGTATTATTATTAGTTTATTACACCTTATGTCTTGATGTTTATATATTTTTAAAATCTTGTCGACTAATGATTGATCATTAATATATTTTATATAGGGTTCTAAAGTATAAATTTTTTATCCCAAACTCTTATCTTATCCTGGCATCAAGCGACTATAAAGGACAAGGTAAGACACAAAGACACCCCCTCTAATATCTGATTCCATCAGTGAATTAGTAATTATGTGAATAGTGTATAATTCATATTTTTATGTGTTTATTTTAGTGATTTGTGATATCATGTCTCTGTTGCATATCAAATCTTTTTACTGTGCCTATGATTGTTGCATCTGTTGAAAGAACTTTTCAAGACTAAAATTATTAAAAAACTATTTAAGATCAACAATAACTCAAGAAAGGTCAAGCCATTTGAAGACTTTGTGCGCATTGAGAAGAAATTATTAGATGAAATTGATGTCAATAATATTATCGATGACTCTGTATCGCAAAATGCTAGAAGAAAACTTTTCAGGTTAATATCAAGTTCAAGTAAGTGTCAATGGCTATAATTTATATTATTTATAAACAGTAAAGAATTTTATTGTGCTTAATATTTTTGTCAAATGATATGTTTTAAATTATGTATTCATAAGACTATATATAAAAATATATACATTATATATATAAGAGGGAGGAGGGGTCTACATGTTAGTTTTTGCTCAGACCCCAAATATATTAGGATCGGCCCTGCGTCCACGGTGTAATCATCACGACCCACACATCATCAGAGCTTGACAGTGAAATCCACCTGAGGACTCAGTGCACCTTATCCAACCCCTCTAGGTTTAGAATCTGTGTACTTGGATCGGAAGGATGGTCTCACTATAGTTGGTTGGTGACGGCTGCGAGAGAGAAAAGAGCGCTTGATGGCAAGTGTGGTAAGTTCTACAAAGTAGTGAAGGAAAAGGAAGATGGAATCACATAGCCAATATTTAGGGGTGTTTGATTCTAGAGACTAAAGTTTAGCAAATGTCACATCGAATGTTTGAATGGCTATTACAAGTATTAAATATAGTCTAATTATAAATCTAATTACACAATTGAATACTGAACGACAAGACAAATTTATTAAGCCTAATTAATTCATGATTAGCAAATGTTTATTGTAGCATCACATGAGCAAATCATAGACTAATTAGGTTTAATAAGTTGTCTTATCGTTTAGTTCTCATATGTGTAATTAGTTTTGTAATTAGACTATATTTAATATTTATAACTACCATCTAAATATCCAATATGACATGGACTAAAATTTAGTATGGGAAACAAATAGGGACTCGATGCACCCTTCTCTGCCATTATTACAACTGCCTAACACAACACTCGAAGTATCACACGACCTTGGGATTTGAGAGTCGCGCGACATGACTACTATCTGACACATTGGCCATTAATGAGGCGGTTAAGGCAAACAATATTATTAATACGTGAAGTTTCCTTTCACGTATGATACAATAGCTACGACGAGATAGGAGTAGTTGGACATCTATTGGGTATGATTTGCTGATGTAACTCATTCTTCTCTTGTGCTATAAAAGGGAGGAGTAAAGCAACATAGAACATGTTAGAGGTTTAAATCAAAAGTTGTGGCTTCAGCCTTTTCAAGGCTAGTTGCATATAGAAAGAGCTCTCGCATGAGTCTGAGCTCCTTTGCTCGACTCAATAGTAGACATCATAAGGGGCGGCCAAGGCTCTCCCCACTCACTAGCGTATACATTATTTGATGGTGTAACCTCTGCTTACACTTGTATCTAATCATCATTCATATAGAGGACCTAGGGTATTACTCTCAGGCAGCCTAAACCTCACTAGGTTTTGTGTTTGCATATAACCGTGCCAATACCTTGATCCAACGGTCTTAGATCTACCCTCTCCAATTTCTCTGTTACCCTTGGTACCTTGATGTCGCAACACGACTACAATGCTGTAATTATTTGGCTAGTGAGATGACACTAGATTATAAAACTAGTAATATATATCCATATAAATCATTACATTAAGGTCATGAGCAAGATGCCAAAGACTCTAGATTGAAAGCGCATCCGTAAAGGTTTATCTCTAGAGCACTAGCATACAAGACCCAAATACCATATACAAACATGTATACATCTCATGCCCTTAACACTTCCACGTCGGTTTGGCTGGAGCAAACTACAGGCTTGGCTTGCAGTTGATCAACGCACAGAGACGTTTTTCATCTTTGCTGATCTGTGTTTGACAAAGAAAGCGGCTAGCATACTTTTTGTGCGAAGCGGAGCCTTCTGGATTTGTCGGCCCCTGGGGTTGTCCAAAGAACTGAACGATGACAAGTGCCTGGTCGTGGGCTGATCCTGAAAATCCAGGGAATTCATTGGTTTCGCTTGGGAGCACATGATTATTCTCTATGGTGTTCAAATAAGGGAGTGTTTGGTTACTAGGGACTAATTTTTAGTCCCTTCATTTTATTCCACTTTAGTCTATAAATTGCAAAATACGGAAACTATAACTCTATTTTAGTTTCCATATTTGACAATTTAGTTATTAAAGTGGAATAAAATGGAGGGACTAAAAATTAGTCCCTAAAACCAAACACCCCCTAAATTGTAAGCTTTAAGCAGACGTTTCTATAATATTATTTTTTACATAATGGAAACTGGTCGATTTTGTATCATGTTGTAGGTTTACCTTCATGCCGGCACTGACAATATCCAAACTGGTTATGTTGGACTGCACATTCCTGGACAAGGGAGATGCAGATGATTCCTTGCCTGAAACATAAGCAGCTTCGGTTAAGTTTTCCTGCCGTCTACATATAGGCGATGCCAAAATCTGCCAAATGAAGAAGTAAATATAAGCAATTAAATACCGAGAAGGCGGAAACCACTTGACGAAGCCTTAGTAGTTTTTGTTTCTCCTAAGCTGCAACAAAGCAGATGACAAGAGTGTCACAAAGGAGGAAGTGTTAAGGGAGCAGATGACCCGTTCAGCAAGACTGAACCAGATACATGTCTGACTTACGCAATTTCAGACTGATCTGGTCTACTGGTTTTGGAATTCTTCTCGGAAACCAAATGCCACTCAAGGGTCCTTGCTGCGGGGGGCAAAAAAATGTTTCGTTTCAGTGCACCAAGTGCTTGATACCAAAGTTGCAAACTTCTGCACAGAAGTAGGAAGAAGCTGCACCTGAAGAGAAAGGCCTTGGCGTTGGGTCGAAATCAGCATCGGCTTGCGTAACAGAGAAGGCCTGCATTCTTTTGTTTCCCGCATCTAGCTCGGAGAGAAGAAAAAAAGTCAAAAGGTTAGCTAGTAGCTAAGCATGCATTTACCGTTTCCTTCACTCCAGAATCGCGTATTTACTGAACAAAACCCTTACATGGTACGATGTAATGGTTATGGTGTCTTCTGGCAGCCCCCATCATCTGCTGTTGTCTGAGGCCTTCTTTGTCCGTGTATGTCTGGCAGGTACGGACTTGCTAAACATTGGTCCATCGAAATGTCATCAGCTTTAACGTTATACATATATTGCACGATGATAACAAATTTCCTGTGTTTATGGCAGAAGCAGCAGCAGCAGTACCTGGTTCAAGCATGCTACTTTCAACTCGAGGGTTGTTATTTCTGAAGCCTGCTCTTCGTATAGGTCTGTCAGCTTGTAGGCCACTGTGCCAAGATGGTCGACAGCGTTGACCAGGGCCCTGACAGCGTAATCTTTCATGTTGTCCAGCACCCTGATATCAAGAAGCATGGGGAAATGGGTGAGAGAATTACTATCGCAGGAAGTTCTTCTTCAGCAGATACTTGCAGTGCCCTTGTGTTGTGTTCTAATATCTATGGATTCACTTTTGCAGTGCCCTTCGCTGCAGTGCAGAATTCTGGACCTCCAAAATAAAATGAAGTAAACAACCCCTCACTGGAAAACTCTAGAATTTTAATTCTTCAAAAACCCTGTCACCGAACATAACTTCTTTTTTTTGACATAATGATGCTCCAAGTCCTTCGACACATAATCCCCATAATCAAATGATGTACTTTGCATGCCCCTGCTTTACTTCTAGGAAGGTAATAACCCCCGAACTAATTCAACTACACTAAAACCTACTGCTCCTAGATTTGTAACACCAAAATGAAAAAAGGAAAATCCATTGATTGATTTGGTTTAGAGAAGAAAAAAAAATCGCACGGACGTGGAAATTCCGGGAGAAAAGGACAGAGGGGAATCGCATCTCTCACACTTGCTTCTGTTCGCTGCGGAGGTAGGACTTCTCGCAGTACTCGGAGGCCGAGTAGAGCTGCGGGCGCAGGTTCTTGAGCTCCTGCAACCACGGGCGGCGATCGTGAGCTAAACAGAAAAGGCAAGCATGGATGGCGGTCCACAGGCTCCCGGGAAGCCCGGATCTTTGCACTGGTATTCGATCGCAATGGATGAATCAGTGGTGGAAAGGAGGATGAGGTCGGATCCATTGACTGCGACTGCGACTGCGACTGACTGACCTGAAGCGCCTTGACGAAGCTCATGCTCCGCTCCATGGATGCCTCGTCGACGGTGGTGGGAGCAGGGCCCGCCCCAGCCCCGGCGGCGGGCTCAGCGCCAGGCCGCCACGGCTCGTGCTGCATCGCCTCCGCCGCCGCCGGTTCGCTCGGGGCGGGAACAGGACGGGCGGATACGGGGGAAGCGGAAGGGCCACGGCACGTGAGGACGAAGCAAGGAACACGCGACGCCTCTCGCGCGGATGCTTTCGCTTTGCCTGCCGGGATTCCCAGCCTCCCAGTCCCAGGTGTAGGCCAGTGCCGGGTGGTGTGTACTACTACTAGCGGGTAGCGGCGAACGGCACGATGACGTCTCTCTCGGTGCAGTGCAGGAGTGGGACTATGGGCAGGTAGTGGGGTGCCGTGAGGTGGACCGGACGGCGACGAGGTGGTGGTTGCCGCTTGCCGGTAAACTTTATGGTAGAGTGGGAGGTCCATCCAGTCAGTCAGTCAACCGGGGCGAGGAGTGGCGGCAAGATTTGATTGGCGGGTGCCGGCAGCCGGACGATGGATTGGGGAATCCAGTGCCAGTGGAGGCGTCTCGCTCGTAGTCGTAGCCTAGCCTAGCCTAGCCTCATCGCCGATCCAGGGTCGGTCAGGCTGTCTGCTACTGCTTGCCTTGGTGCTTCTGCTTCGTGGTGGATGGATCTTGATTCTTACGGCCGAGACGTTCGTTCGTTCGGCAGTAGCTTTTGCCGCTCGCTCTCAGTCCCAGTCCTCCTGTCCTCTCTCCTGTTCATTCTTTATGGTTGGTACGCTAACCTGCTCGGAGTAAGCAACAAACTTTGCAGGTACAAGCAGCTAAGCAAGTTTTTTTTTAAATTACTAACAAACTTTGCGGGTACAAGCAACAAATTAAGTTTTTTAATTACTAATAATGGCCCTGTTTGGATCCTTCAAGCCCGGCTAGAGCTAGAGCTAGTTTCTAGCTCTAACTCTAGCCCAAACTAGCTCTAGCCCTCTACGTGTTTGGATCCAAGGGCTAGTTTACAATAAATGCTATTTTATAATCATTTGTCTCATTTAAATCTTTCCTTATCCGGATTCAGTGTGGCAAACTCTTGTGTGGCTTCTCCCACACACAAATAACACAAATAAATTTATTTTCACAAATCAAACATCCAAATCACAATAAGTTTAATTTCTGCATACAAATGCGATGTCCCATATGAACATACAAGTCCTTAATTAATATTAAAAAAATTACACTCCATGAAACAAAGCATGAGCTAAGTCATCACGGAAGGCATTCATGTTGACATCTTCAACAAGAGGTTCGTCTTCTGGCCATATTGATGCTGCAGAACTAGGCATTGGGTTATAATTTTCATCGGCATCACATGCTTCGAATTCTCGATCCGCAATTCTACTCTCTCGAATAAAATTGTGAAGAGCCATACATGCAACAATAATTCTAGTTTGCTTGTCCTCTGAAAATCTTTGCATGTTCAACAAAATCCTAAACTTCATCTTCAACACTCCAAAACTTCTTTCTATCACATTTCTAACTTTGACATGTGCATGGTTGAAGACTTCTTTCATACCTTGGGCAAAACAAATCCGTTGTTTTCCTGTTCTTTCCAATGTGGCCAGTCGTGCCCCTCCACTACCTTTCCATGGATCAAGAAAAGAGGGAGGAGGAGGCTGAGGGAACGGAGGGAGGCGGCGGCTGACCTGCTCGAGGACAGCAGCGTTTCTTCGGTTCGAGGACGGCGGCGCCGGTCTTTCCCTGCGTATCGAAGAAAAGAAACGGACCCAGGAACGTGCGGATCACGTGCGGAAGGATAAGAGAGAAAAAGGATTTTGGTGGGTATTCCAACAAACTAGCCCCAATAATCACCCCTTGGTGGGGAGAGTTTTTTGGGGTGGGCTAGTTGCAAAAAACTGGCTCTAGCCCTCCTGTTTGGCTACTTTTGGGCTAGTTTGGCACAAACTAGCCCAAACTAGCTCTAGCCCTTGGATCCAAACAGGGCCAATGACTAGTGATCAGCTCAGCCACCAGCCCACCCACGGTGATGCTCCTGGGTACGCACCACATCCACTATGTCGAAGAGTTTACGGGTCTCGTGATCAACGCGAAATCTATGGCGCGTACTGGTTCGAGAGACTTGTGCGTCAGGCGGCCAGGGGAGAGAGAGAGGAAAAAAACCAGAGAATTCCATGCTTTTTAGCAAAAAGGTCAAACGATGCAGCGCCGTCAAGCGCGAGGCATTGATAGCGATGCGATTGCGTCTGGATAATGAGGTCACTTGATCACATTTCCCATGTGCAAACTGCAGCCTCCAGCCTCCAGGGTACGAAGCAGACATTCAATTCGGAAACCAGAACAGAACCAGAACGGCAGGACCGGTATATGAACTGATCGAGCAAGCCGGGGGTCGGCGGTCCTCAACTCCTCATGGCCCATCGGAGTTATTGCAGGTGCAGCCATGTTGCGATCCGGGTTCTCGGCCGTATGTGTAAGCCCAACAATGCTTTAGGGCCCATTCCGAAACAGGAAATGCCCTATAAATAATTCTAGGGATGGTACGGAAATTTTTAAAATACCAGTTCAGTTTTACAATGAAAATCATAGATAGTAAAAGTTTGGTTGGTGTATGCAACTTAATATTCTATCAGAGCCAGAGGTCTCGAGTTTGAATCTTGATTAGCATGATTAAATAAAATAATTGTTCTCGCTCCTATATTTCACGTCAGAGACCCAAAAGAGTCTCGATATGAGGGGGAGTGTTATAATATAATAATATAAGTGAATTATCTACCTCTTTCTATCAGATTAAGCTTTTGGGTTGGATTGATTGGTGCATGCAACTTAATAGTTACCAACTAAATCTACTACTAAAGGTACAACTAACCAAAGAGCTACCTCTAACAAACAATTGCTACATAAGAAAGATAGAGTCTTAAAGAGATGATTCACACGCTAACTAGACACTCAAGCTAAACTTATATCTTGGATGCAGTAAGAATCAAGTTCAATGGGCACTCTAACCACCCACAAGCATTCCACTAGAGTTTCTCTTCATGATCTGTCACGGGAACGAGCACAAGATCCTCTTGTAATTGCTCGATCGGAGTCAACAACAATCACCAAGAACCCTCAACAATCTCCACTCCATGTAGCCGTCAATATAGCGGCAACCAACAAGAGTAACGTGAAAAAGCAAGGCTCGGTCAATCAACTAGTGCCACTAGATGCAAATCAACTAATCAAATACACTAGACCTCCCCTGATCTCCATTTGGACCATTTCATCTTCTCCAAGCGTGAGATTGCTCCATTTTGATTGATTGCCTCTCATCCATTCTTACCCTTGCTCATTATCTTTGTGCGGACTTAACCTATCTTAATAAACACTTAGCAAAAAAGTTAGTCAACTATTTGTTTCAATTACTAAAACCAAACATTTGGCTTCTAAGTGTCTCAAATACTTTTCAAATTAAATTTGCATTTTGGATTTTTATTTTCAAATTTTTCATGCTTAAATTTTTAAACTACCCTTTTCTCTTTTTGCGAAAATATCTAAGACAAATGATTTACAAAAAATTGAAAGTTTCATGTTTGATTTTTATATAGATAATTACATGAAAGCACATGATGTTTGCTAACAATTACTAGAGGAAGTAGGAAACATAACTTACAAAATAGAAAATTTTCTTAGTATAAATAGATCTAGACTTCTATTTTTAATATTATCGACCTAGAAACTGAACCAAACTATCAATACAATTCGATTGATGTTTAGGTCCACTCACGGAACCTAGGATACTAGGGATCAATGGATTGACCCACCATTGGTCCTGCTTCACCTAAGGCAGGGCTGGGCATTCGGTTTTACCCGACAATTCGGGTCGGTTTTTTCGGGTTATTAAAAATTCGGGTTTTAAGAAGGCGGAACCGAAATACAGTTCGGGTATCTGATAACCGAAAATTCGGTTACCCGAACTTAGGAGTCGGTTTTCGGGTTCTAACCGAATAATAACCAGCAGCCCATACTCATAAACCGTGAACACAAACATAACAAGCCAATATGCAACAAGGGCATAAGGGATAAGGCACATACTCATATAACACATTCTCTACTGTTGTCTGCTCAGTGGCAGTGCATAAACATAGCAATTAGCAAGCCAATAAGGCACCAATTTGACATGAACAAATATAGCATGACTCAAAAGCAACTGAGGTCACAAACTCACAAAGGCCACAAAGGCAGATTCGCAGAACACAGACAGAAGGCACCAGGCAACCACGCCACAGAGGCACAGACCCACAGTTCACGCCACACTACACTAGACATTTAGACTTGACAGAATGACAGACATCAAGAGTTCAAGACATAGGCCATTCGGCCAGCATGCAGCAGCCCAACAACAGCAACTCGGCCAGTTAAGCAGCAGGACCAGCACCACGCGTCGCCACCAGGCACCAGCTGTACAGCTCAAGTCCAAGACTAAAAAGACAGCAGATTAGTAGTGAGTTAGCAGTCTCAAATCTAAATGCATTTACTCATTTTGTCACAAAAACAACTCAGTAACTCACCTATTTAGGAATTAGGATGCAGTGGACCAGTGGTTGATGTTGATGGTATTGTCCTGCTAGACTTGTTTCCTTGTGACTGGGAAATAGATTCATCCAACTTGCGTTTACCTTTTGCATTGTCGGCATATTCTTCAATTAACTCTGAATGGAAGAACAATGTGAAATATCATTTAAACTAAGTCTCGACTCTCAAGGAGGGATGCAACAAGCCAACAAGTGAAATAAAAAATGATTACCTGTTTCTAACTCTGCTAATCTCTCCATGTCCTCCTGAATATTTATTGGAGTTGATCTTCGCAGCCAATCTTGAGTACAAATAAGTGCTTGCACCATGAATGGAGTGAGGGAGGTCCTGAAATCATCAAGAATTCGTCCAGTTGTGCTAAAGACTGCTTCCGAGGCGACTGTCGACACCGGAATTGCTAACACATCACGTGCCATTTTTGCTAATACTAGAAATCTTGATGAATTCACCTTCCACCATCCGAGAATGTCAAACTTACTATCCTCTGGTTCAGTATCTTCACCAAGGTACTTCTCAAGTTCTGACTTGTTGCTACCACTTACTGCACCATGTAACTTCAACTTTTTGGCAAGTAGGGATTTCACCCTACCGCCTTGGCTTTGTTTTGGTCCTTTGGGATCATTATCCTGAGTTATACCATCAGGTGGAGCATGTGTGTTCCTATATTCCTCAAACAATTGGAAAACACAGTCTTTAACAGCAGCCCAAACATTGTTGCCATTTTCCTCACTAAATATCTCCCCAATTGCTAGTTTGGTGTATTCTGAGAGTTTATATCTAGGATCAAGAGCTGCAGCAACAAAAATTAGCAAATTCAGATTATCCTTCTCCTTCCCTTTCCCCTTTCCCCTTTCAGTTCTGCCCACAGTGCCTAGGTCAACTGGTTCATGCCAAATTCCCCAATACTTATCATACTTGTCTTTCATCCTCTTTCCCATTTCTATTCTCAAAGGATCAGAACTGTTCATCCAATTGTTAATCAACAAGTGGACTTCAGCAATCTCAAAAAAGTAATTGTGTGAATTGACATGTTCTCTGATAGAAAGACGCTCAGTGAGATCAAAGAAATGACAAAGGAACTCAGCCATCTTCTTTGAATTCTCCCAATCTGCCTCATCTGGATACCCTGGACCTCCTCTTTGTTCTAACAAGTCAATAGTGTAGCATGGATCTTCATCAAAATACCTCATAAACACCTTATCATAAGTTATAGCTGCTTTTAACATTAGATATGTAGAGTTCCACCTAGTACAAATGTTTAGATTCAGAAAAGCTTTGCTGTCAACCTTCTCTTCTTCGGCAAGCTCCTTGAATTTAGCCAAACGAGAAGTACTATTCTTGATGTACCTAACAGCAGCCCGTACACGCTTAATCGAAATATCCACTTCTTTAAGACCATCTTGTACAATAAGATTGACAATGTGAGCAGCACATCTCATATGGAGATACTTGCCTTCAGCTATACTTGTCTTTGCATTATTCAACTGTCTCCTCAAGTGTGTCACACCACTATCATTTGAACTAGCATTATCAACTGTGACACACATAACCTTCTCTAATCCCCATTCAAGCAAGCATCTATGCATGTTCTTCCCAATGTCATCCCCTTTATGCCCCTTAACCTTAAAGAAGCTTATGACCTTTCTATGAAACTGCCAATTGTTATCAATGAAGTGTGCAGTCACTGCCATGAAGCTATCTTGCTGTTGAGAAGTCCAACCATATGTGGTTAGGGAAACTCTCTCACAATTGTTCTCAAGAAACAACTTCAACTTTGCTTTCTCTTGAAAATAAGTCCTAACAGTGTCCCTTGTGCATGTCCTGCGAGATGGTGGGTTCCAACGTGGGACAACTACCTTCATAAATTTTTTGAATCATGTCTTCTCACCTTGAACAAAAGGCATCTCATCTTCTATGACCATTTCAACAAAAGCTTGCCTAATCGCTTCAGGGTCATACTTCCAAGTGGTAATGCCTTCTCCTTGAATTGCTTGCAATGTGCCTTGCTTCGGATCCTTATTATTCTTATGTGGATTACGCTTGCAAATATTGAAGTGCCTATGCAATGCAGTTGTACCATTGACATACGGATCTGCCTTAATGGGACGACTACAATACTTACACTTTCCCTTCTTCAACACACCTTGGTCATCCTTAATCTTGATGAAGTGCTGCCACATTTCAGACCTCGGAGCCATTTCTTTCCTTCCTGTTTCAGTTGTGTTCTTACCATCCTCATCTGCATCCTTGTCTTTGTCTTGTCTACCAACAGTTTGAACCACCTCATCCTCACTTCGCTTTGTTGTTGCATCCACTAGCTCCAGCTCCATATTTTGTTCATTTTCAGACCCAACTTCGCGATCTTCTTCAGGTTCAGAAGGCATCTGTAAAAAAAATGGCAAAACATCACTAAATATACATTCAATTAATGCATACTAATTAGTGCATACTAAACCAGTAAACTGAATCTAAATATAGAGTGCATACTAATTAGTGCATACTAAACCAAACTAGTGCATACTAAACCAGTAAACTTCGTGATCTAATTAGTGCATACTAAATATAGAGTGAATCTGTGAATATGTCAAACTAGCTATCTAACTGGATAACTGAATCTGTCAAACTAGTTGTCTAGTGTCTAACTGATGAACTGGATAATTGAGTCTGTCAAACTATCTGTCAAACTAGCTGTCTAGTGAGTAATGACTAACTGGATTACTCAACCACAAAAAACAAAATGCTCTCACATTGCAAGATGTCACTACAAGAAACTAATAAATGTTCGTGGGTTAATTTAAGAACGTGGGTACCGACGTTCTTAATTGAGTTATGTTCGTGGGTTAATTTAAGAACGTGGGTACCCACGTTCTTATATTAAATTCGTGGGCCCGTGGGAAAACCGTCGAACTTATAGTATTATGAACGTGGGTACCCACGTTCTTAACTTAAATTCGTGGGCCACGTGGACACCCTCGAACTTAACCCAAAAACCTAAATCTCTCACACCCCACGAGTCTGTCTTCTTTTCCCTCTATCGACACCGTGCGCGCACCCGCAGCTACCTGCCTCGCCGCCGCCCTCATACACGCAGCGCTTCCCGCCACCGTGCGCCTTGCACAGCGGCGTGCTGCCTTCGGCACCCTTGCCGCACCCCTCGAAGACGCAGCGCTTCCCGTCGCCGTGCGATTTGCAGTACAGGGTGCTGCCCTGCGCTCCCCTGCGGCAGTCCGGGAACTGGCACCAGCTCGCGCGCCGCCACCAGCGCGGCCCATCCTCGCCACCCCGCGGCCCCCCGCCGCCACCAGAAACCGGCCACGCGTGCCCCTCCGCCACCCCGCGCGCGCCCCGCTGCTCCACCGCGCACCACCCCGACATGGCTGAAGATGACATGGAACTATGGAAGTGGGTGTTGCTTCCGAGGATCAGGACAGTGACGACGATGTTGATGAGGATAGAAAGGAACAAATTTCTCATTGATTTTTTGAGTTGGGAAGTGGCAACCACACTTCAAGTGGTGGTGCTCGTACATCTCTTTGTTGGACTGCATGAATGTGCAGGGAACACAAAAAAACAGATGTACAATCAATCCTGGTGACAGGTAGAAATCCTATTAGAAGATAGAGCATTTTTTTGTTTAAATTAATTGTGAAGTACTTAGTGACACTCAAGCGTATCCTCTTTTGTTGTATCATGGTGGCTTCACCTAAGTTATTCATCTAAGGGTTGACAACAATTGCCATCTCTACTGTATTATGCAGTTGGCAGTTTGGTATAATAATCAGTAATATAGTTTGGTTTTATTGCAGAGTTGAAATTATTTACTCAATTAACTAGTACTAAAATTTCATACCTTTGGGTTTTGCGATCATTTAGTTTTAGTACTCATTCTGTTCACTATGTCACATTTCATATCTTTGAGGGAAGGTCTTATGTTTAAAGATGTATATGGTATTACGGTGACATGATACTAGATATCGAAGGTTCTGTCCATTTGCCACAGTCATACAAATGTATTTTCAAGTTCAAAATGTTTGATTAGGGAAGACAAGGATCAGTGTAATTCCTGTATGTAATGACAGCAGTAGATACAAAGGCATCTCAGGATTCACCAATTAACTACTTTTTGATAGATGGTTAGCCTGTAATTTTCTTTTTTTAAAAGATTTATGACTTTGTTTATCTTATCCTGGACTTCAGTATATATAATGTCAACTATTTCACGAGAGCACCACTAGTAGACTTAGAATTTGAAATGTGACAGATCAGCTTGATTATGTATTCTTATGTTTTCCTTTCTTTTTTCCCAATGTATAATCAACATAGAGTGCTCAATGTTAAAACCATCCTTATTATTTTCACATCATTTCAAAATATATCATTAGAGATTTTTTTTTTGAAAAATGTTGGTGATTGACGGATTGTTTTAAGCTAACAAAAAGTTTAATACATATTGCTATGTTCTAGCGCTAGATTTCTGCCTACATGTAACCTTTAAGTAGATTAATATGCTGGAGGGAGAAATTGAAGGTGCTGAAGTAGATCCAGCATCTTGAAGTTGTTTTTGCTATAAATAGTGTGCTTAATTTAATTCCACTGTATATTATGTAGCTGTAAGCCTAAATGGTATGTACACTTTTTAGCTCTTCTACTGTCTTTTTGTCTGGTTTTTTCTGCACGCTGTTTCACTTTTATAGGCGACCTGAATTGCATATAGTAAATTGCTAGTCTTCTCTATCTTTTTTTTGCTAGGTGATCTTTTACTGGTTATTATTTAGTCATTTAGTGAACAAAAGTTACAGTCATATCTTGTTATATATTCAGTCCTGTTCCTGTATTGATTATGTAGTGCTCTCTGTTTGGATGAAAGGAACAACCATATGACCGTGTCCTAGCAAAAGCTGAATAACAAGTGAAAAAAGCTGGAACCTCAAGCAAAGTTTGCATCAGTAGAGAATTTATAAATTCTTCCTTTGTGTGAAATCACCATACTGTAAGAATGTTCACTTACGTTTCCGAATAAGAACTTCAAGGGAAGTGAATAGTTCTATATGAGCAATCTTTGCTTAGTCTAATCTCAATATTGGAAACAAATTTAGGTAGCTGAGCTGATATATGGGCAAGATACTAAACTCATGATCACTTGCTTTATTGCTTCCCTCAATTCATGAGCATGGATCTATATGCTGGTCCAACAACTATAAAGCCTGTCATGAATAACATACCTTAGCAATAGGTTCAGCCTACAAATTAACAATGTTGGTTCTATATGTATGTTTGGAATTCTATTTAGGGCTTTATGTTCCTAAATGATTTGTATCACTGTGGTTCAGTACTATCAATATGCATTGTGAATTGTGATGTTTTGCTGCTATTTTGCTATACAGGTGAAGGAGCAAATAAGTTAGCTGCACCATGTTGTCAACTTGTATTTTAGAAATTTTCTCTTTATTATTTTAGCAATTCCATGACGCAGCTGATATTCTATTTGTCTTACATCATTTACCTTTTCTACACTCCCTAAGCTGATATTCTAGCTGGAAGGCAAGCAGATGCCCCTCAGGAAGCTCTTCAAGTGCTTGACATTGTACTACGTGAATTGCCTACCGCGAGGTGATCTTGAGCTAGTTATGTTTATTAGTTAATTTTTTCATGGCAAAAGTCAAAGTCTTATTGCCTTACATTTTCCTTGTGCAGGTATTCTCCTGTTGGTAGGTCATTTTACTCTCCCAACTTAGGGAGACGTCAAAAACTTGGTGAGGGATTAGAAAGTTGGCGTGGTTTTTACCAAAGCATAAGGCCGACACAGATGGGCCTTTCACTGAATATTGGTTAGATACTGTCACTTCAACCTTTTTTATCTCATTGTTTATCTTTCAATTTCCACTTCCCACACATGACTTCAATTAGCTCCCAGTGTAGTTTATGGAATCAGTATTGCTCTTTTCTTAGCATTTGATTTGTGGTCTTGCAGATATGTCCTCTACTGCATTTATCGAGCCTCTCCCTGTGATTGATTTTGTTGCTCAGCTTCTTAACAGAGATATCTCAGTTAGACCATTATCTGATTCTGATCGCGTGAAGGTTTGAATAATTACCTTACCTATTTGATAGCAACTTCGGCTTATGCTTTGTTGGTGCTGAGTTACTGTTGTTTTTGTTCCTCTGTAGATTAAAAAAGCCCTAAGAGGTGTGAAGGTTGAGGTGACTGGAAACATGCGCAGAAAATATCACATTTCTGGCCTCACCTCACAAGCAACAAGAGAGCTATCGTATGTGTCTTTCATTGCTGGTATGAGGTAATAGCTAAAGAACAATGCAGTAACATGATTTGCTAGTTTCTTTGTGATAGATTCCCTGTTGATGATCGTGGTACTGTGAAGACTGTGGTGCAATACTTCATGGAGACTTATGGTTTTAGTATCCAGCACACCACTTTACCATGCTTGCAAGTGGGCAATCAACAAAGACCAAATTATCTGCCTATGGAGGTTAGTGTCCTCAGCTGTGGTCTTCAACTATCTCCATTGAACTTGGATTTGTTATATTGTCTGCTTATCTATTTGAATGGTCTCTGAATGCTACATCCAGTTTCAGTATTATCATAAGTGCCTATGGCTTTGAAATATGAAATTTCAGGTTTGCAAGATAGTTGAAGGACAGCATTACTCAAAGAGACTCAATGAGAAACAAATCACTGCTCTACTGAAAGTGACCTGCCAGCGCCCTCAAGAGCGTGAGCTGGACATCTTACAGGTGGCCGTTTATCATATGTTTTACCAGTGTCTACATCTTATGATTTCAAATGTTTAACCATTGTTTGAGTATAGCCTGTGATTAGCAGTTTTTCAAGCCTTTTAGTTTTAAAAGCACTTTTTACACATTTGCCTGTTCATTCTTCAGGTTTTAGCTGCACTGCTTACTGTTGCTACTTGTCTTTTCTTAACATGATTATACATTTTCCCGTGCATCCAAAATGATCTCTGGCTCTCTGGGGTTGGAAACAACGTATCTGTAACAGTTGTTTGATTATTAAAATGTTTGTGTGAATTGTATTTTTCTATAAATAGTGCCATCTGTTATTCAGAATACTGTGTAATGCTTAAACACAATATGATACATGTGATTTAATGCCAGTTGTATATTTATGAGAATTTTGGTTTATTTTGTAGGATTCCGGCTCTCATCAAGTGACTCCTCCCCCTCACGATGACTTTGCGGACAAATGTCTCCATTCTAGTGGTGGAGCTATGAACAACAATCCGATGTCCTGATCGAGAGCGATGGAGCTAATGTTTGAACTTGTGAACTAAAAATGTGAACTATGGATGTGAACTTATGTAAATTTGTGAACTTATGCATTTGGACTTATGTGAATTTGTGAACTTATGTATTTGGACTTGTGTGAATTTGTGATATGAACATATATCCATGTGTTTGAAATCTGTATTGTATGTGATATTCTGTGTTGCATGTGATATTATGTGTGTCTAATTTTTCATTTCTGTATTTTTTATTTTTTTTTCTGGAAAAGGGTTAAGAACGTGGGTACCCACGTTCTTAACATTAAGAACGTGGGTACCCACGAACTTAATGGGCAGCCCTCGCCGACCCACGCAGGACCCATAAGTTCGACGGCCACGTGGCCCCGTCGAACTTAAATGTAAGAACGTGGGTGCCGTCGAACTTATGGGAAAAAAATCGACGGCCCCCGTCGAACTTAAAAACCCACGTTTTTAATGTTAAGTTCGACGGTACCCACGTTCTTAATGTTAAGTTCGACGGTACCCACGTTCTTAATGTTAAGTTCGTCGGGGCCGTCGAACTTACTTCTCTAAGTTCGTCCAAAAATCGCCGTCGGCTATATTCGACGGTAAACCCACGTTCTTATGGTAAGTTCGACGGCCTATTACATTAAGTTCGACGGTTTTTCACCCACGTTCTTTAACCAGTTTTCTGTAGTGTGTATGTAATGGATTAGATTGAATCTGAGTATACATACATTGCAAGATTGTAGGGACTCCGTAGTGGACTTGTGGAGTTGTGGGAGGCGGCAAACTGCAGGCGGTGGCTGGTGTCTGCGCGGTCCGGAGGGCGGTGGCAGACTGGCAGTAGGCACCATGGCAGGCGTCTGCGTTGGCGGGCTGGCGGAGTCGCGGAGATGTGGAACTGTCGGCCTGCCGCTGTGCGCCTGTGCCGGTGGTCGGTGGAGCGTGGAGGAGTGGGCGACGAGCCGCCGCTGACGATGGCGAGTGCAGGCAGGCGGGGCAGCAAGCAGCGACAGGCGACAGCGACATACGGACACTTCACTGGAGTTCTGGACAGTGGCAGCCTGGTAGTGGTCGGAGGCGGGCCGGCGGCCACCCGCAGCCGGACGTGAGTGATTGCTCCTTGGTGGCTGCCTACTTGCCTTTGCCTCTGCCTGGTTGGGGAACGGCGGAACGCGGTCAACCCTAAAGAACCCGATTGGCCGCTTGGGCTTGGCCGCTTGGGCCTTTGTTTGTTACCCGTTGAACTGTTCGGTCCGTTCGGTTAACCGAACTAAGAACCCGATTTTTCGGTATTTTATTCGGTTTTGAGGAACCTATACCCGAAATAAAAACCGAACCCCGAAATATCGGTTTTTTCGGTTCGGGTCTCGGGTTATTCGGGTTCGGTTTTCGGTCTCGGGTTTTTTTGCCCAGTCCTAACCTAAGGTGTGTTTGGTTTGGCTTTTGCCCCCTAATAGCCAAAAGCCAAGCTAAATGGTTGGATCTAGAAAGCAGTTTTTTTCTCTAAAAGTCAGCTTTCTCGCAGTGTAAAACTGAAAGCACCTCTAGACATACTTTTAGCTTTTTTGGATTGAATTGTGAAAATATATATGGAAGAATTTGTAGCTTCTTTTAGTGGTTTTTACCAAACAGTTTTTAGTTTTTTAGCAGTTCACAGCACACAATAGTTTTTTTTCACGGCTCACAACCACAACAATTTTTTTCACAGCAACAACCCAATCAAACAGACCCTAGACGCATTATGCAAACACTTTACAAGCTACTTTAGACAAGAGAAAAAACTAAAAATGCACCTAGTCGTGTTTTGCAAACACTACTACTTCTTGCTCTTACTGCATCATTCGTCTTGACTGATAATGATTAAAGAAATACATCTCTAAAAGGCATATGCTTAGGTAATATAAAAGAGAGTACAAAATGACAAATAAATTTATAAGACTATTAAACTCTAATAGCTTATGTCCAAAATAAACTATCTAAACATTGCATGACGGAACACTGAAGAACATCATAATCTCTTAATAACTTAGTGTTATCAAATGGTACAAATATCTGCATAAAGTCAAGTTATTGGGCTACCGATTATTGAACCATTGTACAACACCCAAGCCTATTATCTTGAAACAAAAACTAATTTGTAGACACAAACAAAAGCACTTGGGAGTTGAGAATGATCTCAAACAACAACTTAAATGTCACACCCGGATTTCGAGGCACCAAAACCCGGGCGCGAACATAATCACCAGGTGTGCTGGGACCAAGTCTCACACATATGATGAACCATGGCACAGGATCGAATGTCACATCTTTACTATATAACAGGAGTTCTATACAAAATAAATAAATAATTGCATTATAAGGAGACAACGGTCCAGCAACCCAAAGTTGACTGGGAGACGACGGCCTAGACCCCTCACGAACTCGCACAACATCCTTCATGTGCCTCGTCCTGCGGTACCTGTTCTTGACCTGTGGGGGGGGTGTGAGACAGCAAGAGTGAGCTCACATACGTTCATCGCTCAACAAGTTATGGGGAATAATGTGCATGAACTCACCAAAGGTGTGAGTTCACGTGAAGTGTAAGGCTTACCAAAGAGGATGGTTAGAGCTGAGCATTGCTTTTAAAGTTGGTCAAAATTTTATTAGCAATTACTAAGTATAAGTAAATACCAACCCAATTAAGTAGTAGAACAAAAGTAACATCATCACCTGCGATGCAATGCATATGACAAATTGAATTTAGTTCCATAAGTTAATCATCAGAGAGTCCTGAGCTGCTCATGACCGTGAGCTCGGCTAGTATACCAGTTTTACACTCTGCAGAGGTGGTACCCTTTACCCACAAGTCATGTTACCCATCTGCCAAGGGATCGCGACTTCCCATACACCTCTACCGAGGAGGCGAGGCAGGGTAACACTACGAGGCATTTACAAAGTTCCACTAGCTTCAGAAAACCCGCTACAGTTTATAGGAAGCTCCAATGCAGGGTTCTTGCCTGACCGCCATCGCAGCAAAATCAAGCAAGGACCTCCCTACAGTGACCACTCCCCTACTGCCCTTGCCCCTTTCGGGTAAGGTAGTCCTCCACTAGCTTTCCTAATTAATCAGCCAAGGGCGTCCATAAACCCTTGTGGTGGCACGTGTTTCTCAAGTTAAGCTCTATGTTCCAATTAACATTAATGATCTTGACATGAACATAAATAGAATAACAAAATAACTGGAACATAGATACGATAAATAATTATCCCAAATCCATGTAAAGCAATAGCAAACTACCCAAGTGATTCAGGGGTAAACAAGGTAATGAGATAAACAATCTAGGGTAACCTATTGGGTCCCATCAAAATTAACCTATGCATGAATAAATGATATTAAAGAACATTATTGGGTAAAAAGTGGTCAAGGGCACAACTTGCCTGGCACTTGAGATTCCAGGTACCAACTTGCTCTTCAGATGACACGTGTCCTCACGCTAGTTGTAGCATTACAAACAAACAGTGTATAGGCAAAATTAACATTACACCAAACATAAGGATAAACTGTATAATTATGATCTACGCGCTGCTACAAGATCGTAGAAACAAGAACTGCTAAATTCAGGGTTACGGTTATGAGGTTATGGTTTTCCGAAGATCCACGTGGTTAAGTACAGAATAAACTAAGTGCAACATTTTAACCTGTATTTCATGACAAAAAAATTACCAGATGATAACAAATTTTATTTTGAGACTAATGCAACTAGAATGGATCAAAATGGAGTTACAGTTATTGAGTTATGAATTTACAAAGATTTTATGTGTTTGATATGAGATTAATTAGGAGATCAATTTTATTATTGTTTTCATGTCAAAACAGAGGCAATAGGTAATAAACAACATTATTACAAAATTATAGAAATTGGAATGGACTCATTTGGACTTAATATGAATTTTCTATGGATTTAACAAGATTCTGGAATTTTTTTTATATAAGAAATTCATTTTATAAATCAATTTATCTGATCTACCATTTCCCTAAACCGCGCCTCAATTACCATATAAGACAAGGGCTTCTACGTAAGTATTTTCGTGACTCAGATTTACCCCGCGGTGGACTGCGGGTTTATTCATAAAAAGGACAGGGAGTCTTATGCAAAAAGTGGTGGCCGAAGGGGTATTGGCCAATCCTAGCCGCACGATCTAAAATCAACCGTCCAGATTAGATCATTTTATTACGAAACAACGCGCGATCACAGACGAACGACAATCGTTGATTCCGAGATCTGCGAACGAGATCAGTTCTAAACCAATGATTTGCGCCAACCGCACGATTAGAGATCCAATGGCTCAGACCCATCCTATCCCTACCGGTACGCAGGCTAGATCATGACCGATGCCCCTGGATCCAACGGCACACCAGCATCCTTCCCATCGACTGCATCAGCACGACAGCGCCCGCGGCTCCCATGGCGGAGGCCATCGCTGGCGACAGGCACTTCGTGCAACAGAGCCCCAAACCACGAATTGAATGCTACGACACGACGCCTACCACAAGATGAACTAGATAGACAGGTTAATTACCGAGTGGTTTTCGTGAAGTGCCCCGGCCATAGGGTAGCACGGCACCCGGCGGCGCATGCAGTTCCGTTGAGCAAATCCCGGAGACCCGGAGGTTGAGCCCGCCCGGAGTGTAACCATGCCATTCATGCGGCCCCGCGAAGGTCACAGGCATGATTCACGAGCCCATATGGCGTCGTTGAAGAAGTCCCAAGGCAGCGGCGCGGATTCCGCCCGCGGCGGCGTGGATCACCCCCCCTCTCCCTCTCTGCAGGTTCTCCCAATATGGTGGAGGTGCAGGCGCAGACTTAGGCCGAGAGGAAGAGTCACGAGGGCCCCAATTTATACCCAGGGTCGAATCCTAACAACCACGGCTGGTTTCACGCGGCAGAGTGGAGCTTCCGTGATACCCGGCGGCAGTTTTGCAACAAACCAGAGCTGGGAGAAGGTTCTTACGTGTTGGTCCCACACGTCAGCGTCCAACCCCAGGCAGCACGCGGACGCCCCAAACACGGTGGCTGCCACCCCGGGCCCGCGTGCCAGCGCGCAGGTGAACAGCTGGGCCGCGCGCGGAGAAAAGCGGGAGGTGGGCCGCGCGGGGAAGGAAGTGAAGTGGGCCAAAGAGGTGGTTTGGGCCCATGCACGTTTTTCACCTTTCCCTTTTTATTTTCCTTTTTCTGAATTTACTTTCCTCTTTGTTTTTATAATTCAAATATGAATTCAATCAAATTGTAAGATTATACTCATTTTAAATGTACACTTGAACCTAATAATATAAAAGGTCCAATTATTTTTATATCTATTTCTTTAATGATTTTTTTATATAACATTTTCCTTCTCTTCTCTAACCTCTAATTTGCAAACTAGGGTTAAATTCCCGAGTTTTGGTATTAATATATTACTTTTATATTGTCACAGAATGCACACAAAATAAAATTCCAGCATGATGCATAATTTAGTGGCATATCATTTATTAATTATTTGTTTTTACATATGATATTCACATGTGATGATAAGTATAGATCACAAAATATTGGGCTCTCCTCTATTTTCACTATTTACATTTTTGGGTATTACAAATCCTCCCCCCTTAAAAAAATCTCGTCCTCGAGATTTGTAAGAAAAAGGATTATACCAAGATTGGTTTGTAATTGAGATTGTAGTTTCTAATTGATTAAAAAAATTAAGAGTCTCACTCTCTTTTTTTAATACTATTTATCAAGTAATTAGAAATGCATGGGTATCTTCTATGTTTAGACACACAGTTAGGTAAGAAGAGAAATGGTCACAGTGAGGTTAGCTGATGGTAAGAAGAACTTGGTAAGGGAAGACTCCATCCAAGGTGGTAAATTTGAATCATCTCGAGATCTGATTTGACTCCTATTCTTCCATGTCGAGGTTGATCTCCTCCTTCTGGTCTTTGGTGTCTCCATCTGGGTTTTAGAAGGTTTAGATACGTAGATGGTTGTGAAACGGGATATAGGTCAAACATGGTTTACTTTGCTTACAGGTTAGGATAAGATAAGATAAAATCTTTTAAGATGAGATGAATCTATTAAGGTAAGAGGGTATCTTTTAAGATAAGATGGATCTTATGAAGCTAGATATATATTTTAATGGGGATATTCTTAGTTGATCTAGTTATATTATGATTTTTCATGCCTTTATGTATATGCAGATGCAATTGTGGACATTACTCCACGACTCATCACACTCAATCAAAGATCCAAATCAAACAAATATCATAAGAACAAACACTCAAACGTATAGATACCCATAAAAAAATAGTTTTGTTTTTGTTCCTAAGAATGGGTCTCCTATTCCTAAAAGTCACTTTAGGCACAAGATTTCAAAGTGTGAAATCCACATTTGTCTTTAGAAGGAACATGTAAGAATAATCAGAGTAAAGCGAAGATAGATGAGAAAAGATTAAGAGAAGTATAGAAAAAAATCAGAGTAGCAAAACTAAGTAAGTATTGGTTGTCCAGTTCTATCTAGGTTTCGTCCTACAGTCAACATTCCTCTGATACCACTTCTGTCACACCCGGATTTCGAGGCACCAAAACCCAGGCGCGAACATAATCACCATGTGTGCTGGGACCAAGTCTCACACATATGATGAACCATGGCACAAGATCGAATGTCACATCTTTACTATATAACAGGAGTTCTATACAAAATAAATAAATAATTACATTATAAGGAGACAACGGTCCAGCAACCCAAAGTTGACTGGGAGACGACGGCCTAGACCCCTCACGAAGTCGCACAGCATCCTTCATGTGCCTCGTCCTGCGGTACCTGTTCTTGACCTGTGGGGGGGTGTGAGACAGCAAGAGTGAGCTCACATACGTTCATCGCTCAACAAGTTGTGGGGAATAATGTGCATGAACTCACCAAAGGTGGGAGTTCACGTGAAGTGTAAGGCTTACCAAAGAGGATGGTTAGAGCTGAGCATTGCTTTTAAAGTTGGTCAAAATTTTATTAGCAATTACTAAGTATAATTAAATACCAACCCAATTAAGTAGTAGAACAAAAGTAACATCATCACCTGCGATGCAATGCATATGACAAATTGAATTTAGTTCCATAAGTTAATCATCAGAGAGTCTTGAGCTGCTCATGACCGTGAGCTCGGCTAGTATACCAGTTTTACACTCTGCAGAGGTGGTACCCTTTACCCACAAGTCATGTTACCCATCTGCCAAGGGATCGCGACTTCCCATACACCTCTACCGAGGAGGCGAGGCAGGGTAACACTACGAGGCCTTTACAAAGTTCCACTAGCTTCAGAAAACCCGCTACAGTTTATAGGAAGCTCCAATGCAGGGTTCTTGCCTGACCGCCATCGCAGCAAAATCAAGCAAGGACCTCCCTACAGTGACCACTCCCCTACTGCCCTTGCCCCTTTCGGGTAAGGTAGTCCTCCACTAGCTTTCCTAATTAATCAGCCAAGGGCGTCTATAAACCCTTATGGTGGCACGTGTTTCTCAAGTTAAGCTCTATGTTCCAATTAACATTAATGATCTTGACATGAACATAAATAGAATAACAAAATAACTGGAACATAGATACGATAAATAATTATCCCAAATCCATGTAAAGCAATAGCAAACTACCCAAGTGATTCAGGGGTAAACAAGGTAATGAGATAAACAATCTAGGGTAACCTATTGGGTCCCATCAAAATTAACCTATGCATGAATAAATGATATTAAAGAACATTATTGGGTAAAAAGTGGTCAAGGGCACAACTTGCCTGGCACTTGAGATTCCAGGTACCAACTTGCTCTTCAGATGACATGTGTCCTCACGCTAGTTGTAGCATTACAAACAAACAGTGTATAGGCAAAATTAACATTACACCAAACATAAGGATAAACTGTATAATTATGATCTACGCGCTGCTACAAGATCGTAGAAACAAGAACTGCTAAATTCAGGGTTACGGTTATGAGGTTATGGTTTTCCGAAGATCCACGTGGTTAAGTACAGAATAAACTAAGTGCAACATTTTAACCTGTATTTCATGACAAAAAAATTACCAGATGATAACAAATTTTATTTTGATACTAATGCAACTAGAATGGATCAAAATGGAGTTACAGTTATTGAGTTATGAATTTACAAAGATTTTATGTGTTTGATATGAGATTAATTAGGAGATCAATTTTATTATTGTTTTCATGTCAAAACAGAGGCAATAGGTAATAAACAACATTATTACAAAATTATAGAAATTAGAATGGACTCATTTGGACTTAATATGAATTTTCTATGGATTTAACAAGATTCTGGAATTGTTTTTATATAAGAAATTCATTTTATAAATCAATTTATCTGATCTACCATTTCCCTAAACCGCGCCTCAATTACCATATAAGACAAGGGCTTCTACGTAAGTATTCCCGTGACTCAGATTTACCCCGCGGTGGACTGCAGGTTTATTCATAAAAAGGACAGGGAGTCTTATGCAAAAAGTGGTGGCCGAAGGGGTATTGGCCAATCCTAGCCGCACGATCTAAAATCAATCGTCCAGATTATATCATTTTATTACGAAACAATGCGCGATCAAAGACGAACGACAACCGTTGATTTCGTGATCTGCGAACGAGATCAGCTCTAAACCAATGATTCGCGCCAACCGCACGATTAGAGATCCAATGGCTCAGACCCATCCTATCCCTACCGGTACGCAGGCTAGATCATGACCGATGCCCCTGGATCCAACGTCACACCAGCATCCTTCCCATCGACTGCATCAGCACGACGGCGCCCGCGGCTCCCATGGCGGAGGCCATCGCTGGCGACAGGCACTTCGTGCAACAGAGCCCCAAACCACGAATTGAATGCTACGACACGACGCCTACCACAAGATGAACTAGATAGACAGGTTAATTACCGAGTGGTTTTCGTGAAGTGCCCCGGCCATAGGGTAGCACGGCACCCGGCGGCGCATGCAGTTCCGTTGAGCAAATCCCGGCGACCCGGAGGTTGAGCCCGCCCGGAGTGTAACCATGCCATTCACGCGGCCCCGCGAAGGTCACAGGCATGATTCACGAGCCCATATGGCGTCGTTGAAGAAGTCCCAAGGCAGCGGCGCGGATTCCGCCCGCGGCGGCGTGGATCACCCCCCTCTCCCTCTCTGCAGGTTCTCCCAATATGGTGGAGGTGCAGGCGCAGACTTAGGCCGAGGGGAAGAGTCACGAGGGCTCCAATTTATACCCAGGGTCGAATCCTAACAACCACGGCTGGTTTCACGCGGCAGAGTGGAGCTTCCGTGATACCCGGCGGCAGTTTTGCAACAAACCAGAGCTGGGAGAAGGTTCTTACGAGTTGGTCCCACACGTCAGCGTCCAACCCCAGGCAGCACGCGGACGCCCCAAACACGGTGGCTGCCACCCCGGGCCCGCGTGCCAGCGCGCAGGTGAACAGCTAGGCCGCGCGCGGAGAAAAGCGGGAGGTGGGCCGCGCGGGGAAGGAAGTGAAGTGGGCCAAAGAGGTGGTTTGGGCCCATGCACGTTTTTCACCTTTCCCTTTTTATTTTCCTTTTTCTGAATTTACTTTCCTCTTTGTTTTTATAATTCAAATTTGAATTCAATCAAATTGTAAGATTATACTCATTTTAAATGTACACATTGAACCTAATAATATAAAAGGTCCAATTATTTTTATATCTATTTCTTTATTATTTTTTATATAACATTTTCCTTCTCTTCTCTAACCTCTAATTTGCAAACTAGGCTTAAATTCCCGAGTTTTGGTATTAATATATTACTTTTATATTGTCACAGAATGCACACAAAATAAAATTCCAGCATGATGCATAATTTAGTGGCATATCATTTATTAATTATTTGTTTTTACATATGATATTCACATGTGATGATAAGTATAGATCACAAAATATTGGGCTCTCCTCTATTTTCACTATTTACATTTTTGGGTATTACATTAAACAAAGCTTCATATTTTGAGTGATCTTCCTTATGATAGACGCTCCCAAGGTCCATATTTTGAGCGATCTTCCTTATGATAGACGCTCCCAAGGTATTAATGACAACCACTAGTTTTCTTCTATAAAAAAATCATTGCAAATAAAGAGGTCAGTTTGGATGACAATGAACTAATTTTCTCTCGAATTAACAAAGCCTCAAATAGGATTTTCCCCCTAACAGCATGTCTCGTGAAATTTAGCACGGGGAATTCTTGGAGCCCTAATTAGTAATTAAATTGTAGAAATGTGCGGAGTATCTTGCTAAGATAGACGGGATAGAGAGGTTGGCTTCAAAATAATTTAGTAATTTGGAACGTAGGACGGTAGGAGTAAGACAAAATTCTTATTCGCTTCTTACTGTCCTCTTCATAAAACAATGCACTGAGCTCTCTTTACAACCACACTGTTCAGGTCCCGGAATCACCACTTGGCCTACTTACAATTACAGGCTACGAACCATGCAAGGTGCAGACACACGAACACAAGCCAAGTCTCCACACGAGTACCGCCACCGGAGTTACGGCTGGCGGAAGCAGCCGATGAGGTCACGGTGTACACGCCGCCGCCGCGGCTAACTACAGTACTATTGCTCCAAACCAAGTGCTGCGTCGTGCGACTCCTCACGCTGTCACAGTCCGCGACGCCGGCGAGCGCAACGACGCCCTCGAGGCCTTGTTGCTTGGTGTCATAGCACAGCCCCTCGTTGGAGCCGACGCGCAGCTTCTTGCCCAGCCTCCACATCATCTCCTTGCCGAACGGTATCGGCCCCACCAGCCGGTTGCCGTCCACGCGGAGCTCGCTCACCCTCTCCAGCCTCCGGAAGCTCGCCGGTATTACGCCGGTGAACTGGTTATTGTCCAGCCTCAGCACCCGAAGCTCGCTCAGCTCCCCGATGGACTCAGGGATCGCCCCGGCCAAGCCCATTCCGGAGAGCACCAGCGTGGTCAGCGCCTTGAGCCCAGCGAAGAAGTCGTCGGGCAGAGTCGAGAACTGCATCCGGTTGTCGCTGAGGATGAGGGACCGCAGCGACGCCAGCCGGCTGAGCGCGGCCGGGATCGGGCCGGACAGCGCGTTGTGGCTGAGGTCCAGCAGCATGAGTTGGGACAAGTCGCCGAGCGCGTCAGGGATCGTGCCGGTGAGGCGGTTCTGGCTGAGGTCAATCTTCAGCAGAGAGCGGCATTGGCCGAGGCTCCACGGCACGCCACCCTGGAGCGCGTTGTGGCTGAGGTCCAGGATGCTGAGGCGCGGGAACTCGAAGCGCGGCACCGGGCCGGCGAGACGGTTGTAGCTGAGGTCGAGCAGCTGGAGGTGGCTCAGGGACTGGAGGGTGGCCGGCACGGCGGAGGTGAGCTGGTTGCCGTGGAGGTCGAGCACGCGCAGCTCCTTGAGGTTCCCGAGCTCCGCGGGGATCGGGCCGACGTGGCCGTTCTGTCGGAGCACGAGGGAGCGGAACGCGGGGCCGAGGCGGCCGAGCAATGCCGCGACGGGCTGCGGGTTGCCCGTGAAGCAGCGGTAGAAGAAGAGGGAGCGGAGGTGCGGGAGCGCGAGCACGGCGGGCGAGAGCGTGGCGCTCGCCGCCTCGCACGCGGGGAAGGCCGTGTCGTCGGAGAGCGCGCCGAAGGCCAGCGACACGACGTGGTAGGTGTCGCGGCGGTCGGGCACGCACTCGATGCCGTGCCAGCGGCCCCGGCACACGTCCGGGATGGCCCACGCCCAGCCGTTGCCCGTGGCCGCCATCACCTCCTGCACGGCGCGCTGCTCGGCCGGGTCGGTGCGCGCCCGGTCCGAGAACCCCGTCTGCGGCGCGTCCACCAGCGCCGCTGCCGACGTGTCCGGCACCACCACCGTGAACTCGCCGCGGCAGCGCGGAGGCGGCCGGACGCCGACGGCCAGCACCACCGCCAGGACCGCGATCCACGACCACCACGCAGACGCAGGAAGCACCGGAGCCATCGCCAAACGTGCGTAAAAAGTTGCAGCCAGGCGCACGTACAGTCAGAATGGCGCGCGCCGCAGGTTTTATAGTGTCAGAGGGGCAGAGAGACGCGACGCGGAGTGGGCATTGAATTCAGAGCCGGCCCAGTGATAAATGCTGCTCACGGGATGGGGGAGAAGGGGAGTGAATGAACTGAGTGAGGATTTGCCTGCATTCAATTGGCTTCACGGGAAATCGGGACGAAACAATACTCTGGTTCCTTCGTCATCGTAAATGGCATGGGACGCCATATGCCATCGAGCATCACTGGAGCATTCTGAAGTTTGGCTGAAGAGTACTAAAGAGGATCAACTGGCAGCTTTGCTTTGCTCCAAGCCTCCAAGAGGGCTCTTACGGTCTGGATTGGCTGATACGGCCTTGCAATCTGAAGTTGATCTGCCCAAGACTCCGAGGTGATGCTGAGCCCTGAGCACCGTGTCATGACCAAAGTGTCAGTTTCTATTCTATGGAGCACTTGTGCCGCCGTGCACAGTACTTACTGGCTCCAAGAAGGGTCAGGACTGAAACAAATTTGTACCGTCGACTGAAACAGATTTATACTCCATACTCACGGTGCCACTAGTGGCATACTGTCGCTGCTTTATGGACATTTTTGTCAGGCTGTCACTGCTTTGATGCTGCAAGGTGGACGTTTTTTTTTTTTTTTTTTTTTGCCTCCTCGCGTTATGGACATTTTTCCAGAGTGTCGTTAAACTACAAACGTTATTAGTACAGGGACATTTAAAGAATAAGGATGCGGATTTACGAAGATTCCAAAAAGAATCCCAGAATGCAGATTTTATTTAAAAGCCGCGAAAAAAGGCTTCTAGCTTAGTTAGTTAGTGGATTCGAGAGGAGACTTTTTTTCGATCTTCATCAAAATGTGCTGTTGTTAATGACAGGAGGCTGTCCCTCCCTCCCTCGACCACAGGTCCACAGGCCAATTTTTTCCTGTCATTTTCCAGCTTTCCTCCGAGCTCTACAGTGTACAAACCAATAAATTTACCAGTTGAACTTGTTCGGTTATTTTCATTCCACATGAATTGAACTGATCTAGAAAGAATTAGAAGAGATTTTGACTTGTTATAGATTCAAACCCAATCATCTAGCTAAATCTACATGTTACAAAAGACGAGCAAAAGTACAAATTTTCCAGCCCATGGGCCTCCACCTGCGCTATATTCACCAAAGTCCAAAGAGGGCTCAGTTACGGACTCGAAACAAGGCCCAGAGGGCAGAGGCCTCCTGGTCATAAGTGCAGTAAACTCTGACCAAGCACGATTCAGGTAAGAACGCGTTGCATGCACTTGAAGCGAGATCTCTCGTTTGAACATTGTAAGTAGTACGGGTAATATGGACCGGGCTTTTTGGGTCAGTATGAGCACGACCCGAAAACATGAGCCCAAAGTACATGCCGGCACGAAATAATACGGGTCAGACTAGCACGGTCTGAAGGCGGCCTGAAAGAAACCTCAAATTTTGACACGCCGGGCCCTCGACACGGTCCGTATAGATGGACCGGGCTTGGCCCGACATGGCCCAATAAAGTCCAAGTTATTTAATTTATTTAATTTATTAAGCTACCGACTTTATATTGTTGCGATATTTAAAGTTTATGTGATTAAATGATGCTATTATTGTTTAATATCTTTAGTTTAGTAAGCTATGGACTTTATGTAGTTGTAATATTTTGATTTTATGTGGTCAAATACATGAGCCGGCCTTAGGCCGACACGCCCATATCGTTAACTGGAAATTAGGCATGAGCTTTGTCGCATCCATATCCTAGCTATCGGCAACCTACAGTCATGGTCGACGAACGACAGGAACAATCACCAAGCTCCCAGCTGGATCGCGAAAGGCAAACGTGCCAGTATGGAGAGGCCCGCGTCCACACATATATACATCCCAGACCCAGAGTCAAATACAGCTAGTGCCAGAATATGCGCAGGAGGAAACTGCGGTGACCGGCGGCGCACGCTCCAAGTTGAGGGGGCGTGAACGGATAATAACCACGCACAAACGAAGCGTCCTGCAAGGTACCTGACCCTGGCTGTACCGCGCCGACGGGAGGTCACCGTCTCCATCTTGGACGGCCGCTACCTGAAGCGGGCGAGGTTTTCCACAGGAATTCGGCTGCTGCAGCGCACTGGGCGAGTGGGCGGGAGGTGTCGCTGCATGCGCATGAAAACCAGTGGACAGTCCAGCCCGGTCACGGCCCGGCCGTCTCTCTCGGCGCGGTGGCGTGCTTGCTGCTAGTGACGTCTCAAAAGGCATGGCATTGGCATGCATGGAGCGTGCTGTTCATTCATTCTGCAGTGCGGCTGTCGGTCGCTGTCCGAAGAAACCCCGCAACAATGGTCAGCAAACACATGGTCTCCAATTCTCCAGTGATGATGCGCTCGTGGACCAAGCCTGGCAGAACGGCAAATGCGACGTCGTACGCGCGGAATGCCCGCAGTTTGCAAGGTCCAGATCTTTGAAGGCCATAGAGCATGTTCATGGTTTTTATTCTTTTACTTAAATAGTCCACACAAGCTACTTATAATATGTCGGTACGTAGATTTATACAAACTAATTAATCAATCTACTAGTGGTAGGAGTAGTATATATTTTTTCCTCACGTCATCATATCCCCATCATCACTAGGAATGCTCCAAGGATACCGGCCGTGTGCACCCTTCGTATATGTCCGATCATTTAATCCACGCCGACCGACCGACCGACCGACTGCTGCAGCCGCTTTAGGCCGATCGATGGACGCGTGCCTGCACTGCACACTTGCTTATCGGCGACTTCTTCGTCGTAGTAGCTATACAGTAGCCTCGCTCTGTGTGCAGCTAGCTAAGGGATGTAGCAGCTATACATGAGAGAACGAGACCGCGACCGGGAGCTAGTCACTCACGGCTCGGCTCGGGATTTGGCGGTCACGGACGGCTCGGTCTCGGTTTCGCCGGAGTCAGACTGCGCCGTCCTGGGGAGGGACAGCACGAGCTCCTTCATGTCGGAGCTGGACGAGCGGAAGTGCGCCAGGATCTTGCTGAACTTGGGCTTCTTCCTCGTGATGGCGATGGACACGTCGTTGGGGAAGAGATCCCTGAGGACGAAGGCGTGGAACACCGTGGTCACCAGGAGCCCGGCGACGGTGACGGTGGAGATGCCCGACAGCCCGATGCAGAGCGCCCGGGTCAGCACGTTGTCCACCTCCGTCGCGTACGTGATCGCCGCCACGGACGCGCCGGTCATCGGGAACGTGTACGCCCACCACGCCAGCGAGAAGCGGAAACCACGGAAGAAGTTGATGCGCACCGCCTGGGTGGGAGATATCAGATGGAAAACATTCAATTCAATTGAACGGTTCGTTCGTATGCTACCAGGAAGGAGTACTCTACTCTCTCTACTACTCACCAGTGACATGTAGAGGAAGAGCGCGATGAAGTAGGCGATCCGGGCGCCGGCGTCGAACTGGCCGTTGATCTTGGCCCAGGCCATGGACGCTACGCTGGGGGCGGCGACGAAGAGGAAGAACACGGGGTGGAGCTCCTTGGGGAGCGTCATGTTGGTGGGCAGCCGCTGGTATAGCGTCACGAACAGCACCATGTAGTGCGCCAGCCCGACGGCGAAGAAGAAGACGGGGCCCTCGCGGAGGCCCATCTTGGCGCCCAGCAGCGCGCCCACGAAGTTGCCGACGATGGACAGGTGGTTGGACGGGTTGGCCACCTTGGACAGCCGCCGCTGCCCGCCGGACATCCACTGCCCGTAGATCTTGAGCTCCAGGCAGAAGATGGGCGCCATCAGCGCGTACCACACGCCGTGGTGCATCTCCGCCACCAGCCGCGGCGCGCCCAGCGCCAGGAACAGGCACGCGATCCACGGCGCGAAGAAGAAGTTGGCGCGGATCGGGTGGTAGAACTCGCGCCGCACCGCCTCGAAGTAGAACACCACCTTCAGCAGGTAGATGCCGGACACCAGCACCGTCAGCGCCAGCGCCGCGTACCACAGCGCGTGGCTCACCGCGGGGCTCACGTGCAGGAACGCCGTCGGCGCCGCCGACGCCAGGGTCTTCCACAGGATGGCCTGGCTGCTCACGCCCAGGCACATACCGAACGCGCTGATCGGGAACCGCAGAAGGAATGGCCACTTCTCGTCTTTCGGCAGCACCGGCACCTCCGTGGCCTGCAATGCAAAAGACGAAAGATCGTGGTGCTTACTGCTTAGACACGTTTTTTTTTTTTGGTTCTCCAGTCCACTCCGACACGTCGTCAAGCTTGAAGCTTTAGTGCTTACTCTGAGCGTGTCGAGCTCGGGGCCTTCCAAGGCATCGAAGTAGCGGTCGGCGGCGGGGACCTGGTCGGTCTCCTCCTCGGAGATCTTGGAGTCCGGGGATATGCCGTCGACGGGCTCCTGCGGGCGGCCGCGCAGGTTGGACAGCTGGCGCTCGAGGCGGCCCGAGAAGGTCTTGAACGGGTCGAACCGCGTGTCGCGCGCGCTGTCCCACCGCCGTGCCGCAGCCTCGTCGACGACGTTCTTGGACGGCGGGTGCAGGTTGAGGATGGGCTGCGAGTGGAACCGCGTCTGCTTGATCAGCCGCGGCGAGTGCGCCGCCGCCGCCGCCTGCCGCTGATCCTCCAGCAGCACCGGGCGGACGTCGGCCGTCGCCACGGGCGCGTCGCCCGCGCACATGAAGTGCGACGACAGGTGGAACCCCGACGGCGACGCCGGCATGCTGAGCGAGACGGAGTACGGGACGCCGTGCGCGTCGCCGCCGTAGGCTCTCGCCGGCGCGGGGAGGATGCTGATGGCGACGTCCTCCGCCCTGTCACCCGGCTCGTTCAGGGAGACGACGGCGGCGTCGGCGGCGGCGGGCACGCAGTCGAAGCCGGCGATGGCCTGCGACGGAACCTTGATCAGGAGCGCCGGGAGCGCGTGTTCTCTCGACGACAGCTCGGTGTTCAGCTGCCCGGCCATCTCGACGTCCTTCTTGGTGCCGGTGAACTCCATCGTACCGAAACTTCAGGGCACCTGCACGCAGGGGTATAGAGACAAACTCCATTCATGAGATAGTATCTCACAGAAAGAAAAGGTCTACCTATGAGATGCAGAAGGACAAGAATAATAGCGAGGGGGAGGAAGAAGAAGATCAAGTATCGCAATACCAGATCCACCAATTCGGCCGAAGCACGGCTCGGCAATCCCGTACGCCGATGCTCGCCATATCTACCGATCGATCTAGTACGAAACTCCTAGCTGTGCTCACCTTACCTGTGTTGTTATGTTTTGTTTTACTACGTAAAGTTCCAGCGGTTTCTGGACTCTAGTACAGTGACGACTGACGAGCAAGCAACCGGGGGTTCCCTACGCAAGCTACGCTCGAACTCGAAGCAGGCCGCTTAATGGAAGAAATCGCAGCTCAGCGGAGCGCGAGGGCGGACGATTGCTTTTATAGGAGGCAGCAGCCAGCAGGGGCAGGTGGTGGGCACTCCTTTTCGGCGCGAGGGGAGGACACGAGACCGCGCCGACCGGGTTTTTTTTTTCTCTATCTTTGTCACGCTTTCCAAATCCTACCAATTTCCCGCACGCGAATACTCACGCGCCTAGTCAGTCCATGCCAGCTAGCGGTAGCGGCGGAGGACGCCGGCCGGCGTGCGTGCGGGCGGCCGTCGATAGCGACGATGCGGGACGCTGTTCTTGTCAAAGTTCACCACACATTTCTTGTCAAAGTACGGCACCCCCCCTCCCCGGCGCTGATACATGGACACAAAAAGATCAAATTGGTCTCCTCTCCTGTGTCACAGTGCAGTGACCAGTGGCCGTAAAAAAAACAGCCAGTGACGTGCTCTGCCTCTGCTTGGCCCAAACAGGCGGGCAGGGGTGTACGTACGGGCGGCGGAGGATCCGTTCAGTGAATTCCTTTCCTTCGTTTCGTCGTGCTTGCCGGTAAGGGAAGAAGCATCGGATGGGACGCGTGTGGGTTGAATCTAGTGCGGGGAAGCTTGACATGGCAGAGTCCTTTCCTTTCAACCCCGAAAGGCAGACAGGAGAGAGAAAGAGAGAGAGAGAGAGAAAGGGCTGGCGCGGAACGGACTCGTGCAGAACCCGAACAAGTACAACGACGCACAGGTATTTTTCCGCCGACCTGACCTGACCTGCCCCGCCCTGCCCTGCATCGACCTCTCCCTCTACCTCTCCTATACTACTACGCAAACAAACACGACGTTTCGTTGACGTCGATCCATGGGATCGATGCGTCACGGCGGAGGCGGTGTGGTTCTGTACGTACGTACAGTATGCTTCTCCTCCTCTGTCTCAGGAGGAGTCGCAGTCGCAGTCTCCAAGGATTGTTTTAAACCGCTGTGGCTAGCTAGCTTAGCTAGCAGTGACAGTGAGTGTCCTAGTAGTCTGCACACAAACCAACTAGTAGCGCTAGTAGTATCTACACGGGGTCCACGCCGCGGCGGGGCGGCGGCTGACGTCGTGCTCGTGCCTGTGTCCAGTGTCCACTGACGGATCGGACCGCCCCTAGGTGTGCCTGCTGGACTCGGTGGCAGCCAGCCGCAGGCCACAGCTAGCCAGTCATGAGACATGGAATGCTAGCTAGTAGTAGCTAGCCCGTCCGTGTTTCATGAACGAAGCCATGCAACGGCGCACTCGTCGGAACTCACCTGCAGGGTCGCCGTGCGGATTCCCTGTAGAACTAGAACTAGAACCAGACCCGCGAAAACAGAAACGGCCTTGTCTGCATGCTCCTCCTACCCACTGCTATACCTTGGATTTCAGACTCACCAGCTGAGCAGCGTACGTCGCGCTCCACACGCACGGTTGTAGCCTCGATCGTCCGTGGGTTTCAAGCAGCCGGACGTGGTTGGCGGTCTTGCACTTGGCAGGGAAGCTACCAGGCAAAACCTCAGCTTGCGATGTGGATATGGATGGAACTTGGAAGGAAGCTAGCTAGTAGGAATATGAGCTGCTTGCTAACCTTGCCTGGAGAGTTGGAGTATATATAGACGGCCAAGGAGTTCCCGTGTGCTGTATTCCCCTCTCTCTTTTTTTTTTCTTTTTCTTTTGTTCCCATGGAGGACAGGGTGGGTGGACCTGGAAAATACTTGTACAAGAAAGGTGACTCCGGGTCTTCTTCTTCCTCCTCGGGCTCCCTCCCTGGCCCTGCTGCCAGGTTACGTTGTGGGTCTGGGTCTGCGTCTGGGTCCCGCTTCCTGCCACACCCACCTTCCATCGTCGCCTTCACCAGCGCCGTTAGCCAAAGCAAGGCTCGACCCGCGCGAAAAGCCACGTGCTTTCTGGGTCTGGGTCCCGTATTTTTTTTTTCTTTGCTCCCAAAGTTCCTGCGGCGGTGTTGGCAGTGGTACGGCATACGGTACGGAGGGTTGAAAACGGAGAACCAGCGCCACGAAATCGCAGGAGCGATTTGGTGCATTTACGAGCTCATCACAGTACACAAAGCGAATTGTTTCCCGCTATAAACCCAAAGAGTTTATTTTTCTTTTCTTCTTCTTCTCGTTTTTCTATCGGGGACGAAAATCGGGGTCGTCATGGCGAGAGCGATGTGACCCTTGTGAAGCAGGTGCGCGTGAGCGCAATTTATTTGGGATCGATTGAAAATCACGAACACTAGGTTTGGTAGGCTACGTTGTTTCGATCGAGTTCGCGGTGTCAGCAACGCAAACTATTTTTTTATGCGAACCAAACAACACTCAGGCCCAGTTTGTTTCGTTGGAATTGAATTTCATTTTAATAATTATAATTTAGATAAAACTAATTAAGTTTATATATTTATATATATAATATATTTGTATATTACTCTAAATCATATGAGAGAGATAGTTATATACTATATTTATGTTATACCGAAACAAGTATAAAAGTGTGTTATAAGTTGTAAATCGGAAAAATAACATGTAAATCTATAGAATCAATTTTCATCTCTCCCTCCATGAAATTGAGATATACTTATATGATAACTTTGGAAACGGTGGAATGTCGCATTTTAAAAAAATAGCCTATTTTATTAGTAAGATTCCAATTCCTCAAATTGAAAGGAAACAAACGGGACCTTAGTTGAATTGGAATTCCTTTTTTTATGTTCATAAAACCTTAACATTTTCCTCTTGCTTGATGAGATATATAGCATCAATGGAAATTAAATAGGTATGAGTTTTGAAGCGAAAAATACCTCTACCTTCTCTGCTAGTCACACAGTATTTTTTTTCTCTAAATATGTGACAAACAAGTATCTCCAAAAAAACGGGAGGTCTTCATCGAGAGATAGAGAGAGAGAGTATGTGCGCTTATTTTGACACGTGCAGTTTTCTATTCCTTCATTCTAGTGTCAACAGTACTTGTCATGAAGCGAAACCACCTCGTCTTCGATACACGAGGGACCCCCTCCTTTTTTTTCTAAGGTGTCACGTACATAACGGTACGTACGTGGAAGGAAACTGCAATCTTAAATGTCCTCGGATGTTTGAGATTTGAGAACATATACCCTCGTGCCATTGTAGTAGTTACACGCACACACGTACCTCCAAATTTCTGGTGGTAGTCGAGAGGACATAGCTGATAGCTATAAAATTCTCGACAGTGCAGTGTCAGCAGAGGACGAAGTGATCGTCCTATACTTGACACCATTTTTTTCCTGTCTTTGATGTCCACACTTGACACTATTTTTTTTTCTTCAGCTGTGTCATTCACTAGTACAGAGAAGTTCTATAGTGGCGGTTGTAAATCTATTTATAGTGGCGTTTTTCGTAAACGCCAGTGCAAGTCGCGGCATTTTTCGCGCAAAATTCGCGCGCTACGCGGTTGTTAGTATTCGAACCGTCGACCTCACTCTCGCGCGTACCCTCCCCTACCACTTCGTCTATGACATGTCTTGTGTCCAGTTTGTAGTTGTTTTCTCCACATATTACAACCATTTGAGTCTAAATTGCTTATTTGAGACCCTAAACGAATTCAAATAAAAAAGTTGTCAACTACAAAGATAAATAAATTTTGAAGTTCTACAACTTTTATTTTGACACTTTTTTCATCCGAGGTAGTTTGCAAAATTTGAATTTTAAATTTGACATACTTAGATTCAATTTTTGAGAACCGAAATGAGTTCAAATAAAAAAGTTGTCAACTACAAAGTTTCATAACTTTTAGAGATCTACAACTTTTATTTTGATGGTTTTGTCATACGAGACCGTTTGAAAAACTCGAAAAATTAAGGATAAAAATGATTTCTAGTGGCGGTTCCTTAAGAAAACCGCTACTAGAAATCGTATTTCTACTGGCGGTTCCTTAAGAAAACCGCCACTACAAATCATGGATTTCTACTAACGGTTTGCTTAAGGAACCGCCAGTAGAAATACGATTTCTAGTGGCGGTTTTCTTAAGGAACCGCCACTAAAAATAACACAGTCGGTGGATAACCAAATCCGTCTGTAAAAATATATCGTCCCCGCAGGCTTTGAGCCTTTTTCTACTAGTGATTATGGTACACACTACACAGACTATGCTGAAGGAAAGTTTCTAGATATCGGCAAGTTTCAAAAACGAATGGAGAGGTTCTAATATTCTCGATGGTTATTATGTCAACAAAAGCGACAGAATGTGTTTACGGGCCTACGCGCCTACGGTGTGGTGGTACTAAGTAGTGGCCGGCTGGTTGAGCGTGTCGTACGTTCTATGACATTTTGTTGCACGGCCATCCATCGCTCTTACGGACGCAGTAGTACGCAGTAGCGGAGTCCTAGCTAGGGTGTAAACACGGGTAAAAAAACGAGTGGATTGACTGCGTGACGACCGTGTGATCAAGAGTATATTCCCCTCTTAAGTAGTGTTAGAATTGAAGAGACTAAACCAGGTTTCGACTTGGATGCACTTCCAATCTTTTTATAGCTGGCGCATTCCGATTGACAAAATCCTGATAAACTTTTTGAAAAAAAAAACATGCAAGTTTTCGTTTCCGTTTTCGTTTTTGAAACAGGGGCTCTAGCTAGCTAGGGCTAGAGCCAAGCTTTTAAATAGCCGGCTATAGCAGTCGATATATCCCGATATATATTCTTTTTAGCAGCGAAAAGTTACGCCGTTTAGCCCGATATATCTCGATATTTGCACTTTTTGGAAGATAAATTCATTTTCCCGCTATTTAAAACACTGGCTAGAGCCTTCTGTAGTTCTTTTCCTTTGGGGGAAAAACTAGACCTTCCTAGTATTCCTCTTGGATACGGAGCATGCATGTGCCGCCTTACGTCTTTTTATTTTGTGTTACCTGAGCACTACTGTATATGACCTTAACTATATGCACGCTCTAGTATAACAAGTACGCTCATACACTGATCCCATGTCAAAATTGGCAATGGACACCGCCCAAGGACATGACTCAGAAGCACTATTTCTATATATTATTCCAACAATTTCGTTTAGACCACGCGGACTAGGTAGCTAGCTAGCCGAGTAGTACGGAGTACGTGCGGTTCGTGCAACTTCCTAGCTAGGAAGCTACTACTAATCCTAGTTAGCAAGACGAAGTGTTAGTTCACTGTTTCAAGAATCCATGCCAGAATTTCCAGCGCAATCATGCAGATCGAGAGTACTCTCTTTGGCTAGCTGGTGGGGGGGGAGCTTCCTGGAACACGAATTTCCAGAAATTTTCTTTCCCCTCCCCCGGCCCGAATTCGATATGCCGAAGAAGGAGGCAGGAGTTCATGGATGCATGCATGTCTGGAAACCAGCCGCGCGCATGCACTTGGCTGCTGGCATCTGAACCAATTATGTGCCTGCTACATAAATCCCGTACCGAATCGATGCTACACGTGCATAATGCGCTGACAAGCAATAGAAGAATAGCTAAGCTGAATAAAATCAGCAACACCGCCAAATATGCATGTAGTCCATGGAGAAATTAAATAGGGACGTACGATGCCTGCCTAGTCATCCAGCTTGAGAAGAAACAGTGGCCTCTCTGCTCTTGGTGCTCGCGTGTATTATATTAGTTATATAGTGGTCCTAACTGTATATATATATATACTATTCAACTGAAAACAACCAGGCGGCCGTATATGAAGGCAAGGTTGCAACTGGAACGCTCGACATCACGATGCTTGAAAGAGTCAGGCCTAAGGAAATTTAAAACAAATCCAGTCTCTTCGACAGTGTGGTTTTAACACACGGGCTGGTTAGTTTTCCAAAACCCAAGGAATTAATATGAATAATACATGCTTGCTTGCTTATTAGTTATGGACTCAACTCTAGACATAACTATTAGCTAATATGATGTAACCGAAGATGTTTCTATATTAGCGACAATAACAAAGAGCATATGTTATATATTGCATCAATCTCATAAAAAATACAAATTTTTAACGTAGTACCAAGTCAAATCATCTCAAGTTTGATCAACCCTATACAAACATTTATATTTGTATAACATAAAATTTAGTGTCATATAAATGTTGATAGCCTTTTTCTACCATATCTAGTCAATTTTTCAGATAGTCTACCGCCAGAATTTGTATTATTTTCTACATGTATGTAGTATATTCCGTTTGCTATTCTTTTGTTCCAGATTAGGCAGATTAGGTAACTCCATTGGTTGACTACTACTCCGTGTCAGCAGCACAGGGCATATCATATCTGAACCAGCAGCGTCTAAACGGGGTACATTCAGTGTACAACTGTGCAGATGTATTGGCTATAGAGCCGCGCGCAATACAGTACTAGTGCAGAACAGAAGAGAACACACGATCGAGATGTATCTTTCGGCGGCGCTAGCTCCTAAATTAGTTGCGGACAGCTAATACACACAAACACACGCGAGTATAACTTAACTAATCACAACACGGCCGGGTAGGTGCCTAGCTGCCGTACGACGACGCACTTAACTAAGTGCCAGGTCGGTCGGTCGATGAACTGCGGCAAGCTACTAGACGACGACACAGACTGGACCCTACTACTACTACACACACACACAAACAGATACGTACAGTACAGGTCGACCAAACCCTGTTGTTTACAGAAGAAAACAACGCGCGTACAATCCTACAATGGCCGTTGGCTGAACATGGGACGTTCACGTCCACGTCGTCTTATATTGTCCACATAAACAAAGCGGTACGGATCACGGCAAAATCTGGTAAAAGGAAGAAGGGGGGTATAGCGTGTATGTAGCTAGCATGCATGTATGACGTGCGTGCGTGTACATACCTGCCTGGATCGGAGCCTGGTCACAGGTCAGTGGTCAGCCTGCCTCGATCGTAGCCGCAGTAGTAGAGTAGTGCCTGCCTCGCTAGCCGCCAAAGCTAGCTAGCCCTAGCCCGGCCGCCGCTGTCGTTAAACTTGGCGTCGTACGTGCGTTTCGTTTCGGCGGCGGCGGCGGCGCGCGCGGTGCGGCAAGTCGTAGTAGTAGCTTCTGCTGATTCCAGGTCCAAGGAGCCGCGGGAACTGCGGCGCAGAGTGTGGTCAAATACGAGTAGTGTATATTGTTTTGAGCGAGGAACAAGAGCGCGAAACAGCCGGCCGGCCGGACGTCCGGGCTAGCCGCCGGGGTGCCGAGGCTCAAGCGGCCGGCGGGGGTGGTTGGTGGTGCTGGGGCGAGCAACAGGCAAGGCAATGCAATGCAGCAAGTTGCTGGCGCTCTGGGCTAGTAGCGAGCTAGTGCGTCTGGCACTCTCACGCCTCGGCGGCCATGACCCCCCAGACACTTTTATAGGGGACGAATGGCAGGAGCATGTAGGTAGATAGATGGGCAATGACGACCGAGCGAGTTGGCTACCGAGGATTTTTAGGTCACGCACGATCGATATGATTCTTAGGTGTGTGCGCGCGCGCGGCGCGAACATGGCCGAGAGTGCTCTGCTGTGCGCGGGGTCACGACGTCAGCGCGGGCGAGTAGTGGCCGCCACATGCGTGTGCATCTTTGTCAGCGCGGTGGCCGCCGGGTCCTCGACCGCCTAGTAGGATTGTAGTGTAGGAAGGATCGATCTAGCCCCCGCCGGCCGGCGAGGTGTAATTTTCCTCCTTTTTTTTTGTACGTCCGGCTACGGCTAGGACAGTGGCAGTAAAAAGCTAGGTTGCGAGCGGCTGTGGTTTCCTGGCCAGACACTTTCCGCGTGACGCGCGACGTCGACGAGGGAGAAAAAAAGGCTACGGCTACGCGGGGCTAAAGCTAGCTGCCAGCGCTACAGCTAGTATGGCGATCTGGGAGAGCTAGGGTCCTACTCCTAGTGCCTCTGCTCCGACTCCGGCTCCGACTCCGACCCGGCACAGACTACATGCACACACAAAAAAATGGATCCAACGTACGTAACCGACGTCGGAGTCACGGAACATGTTTGACACGGTCGCTTGACACCACCACACACAAAAGGGGTAGTACTACGGGGGTGTTTGGTTTATAAGGACTAATGTTTAGTCCCTTCATTTTATTCATTTTTAGTATATAAATTGCTAAATATAGAAACTAAAATACAGTTTTAGTTTCTATATTTGGTAATTTTGGAACTAAAATGGAATAAAATATAGGAACTAAACATTAGTCCATAGAAACCAAACACCCCCTCGTCTGTCTACTCGAGTGCGCTGCGCTCTTTATTTCATCTACCTGACAAATCGCATTCGGTCCAATGAGATCACATACACATACACTATCTCTTAACAGTACGTGCGGAAATGCGCTCCGCTTTGCAGGCTGAAGAGGCGCACGCTGGACCTTTCTAACAGACCACTAGCTTTGGCTGCAGTGCTTGGACCGACCGGTCGATCGAGCTGAGGCCACACCACACTGCGTTGGGCTCGGTCGCCGGACCGATCCGCAAGTCGTCGCGGCCGACGCACTCGACTGCGCCTTTCCGCTAACGATGAACGACGATCTACTGGATGGGGGCCAGGGTGGCGACCGACGGCGCACTGCACGCATGCATGCCGCATGCGAGCCGCACCCCGCACTCCCACAAGAGAGCGCTCCGAGTCCGACTCCACCGCACCGTCGTTGCACCCGGGACCCGACCCGACCCGTGGAGGACGGGAGGAAGGCGGCAGCTAGTGGCGGCGGTATCTGTGACTCTGTATCGCCGCCCAGCCATGAGCCAACGCTGTGTCAGCCGAGCAAAAGATATTACCCGTCTCCGTCCCGTAGTATTGTGGGACAGCCAGCCTGCGCAGACGCCTGGTCGGATGATTGGATGGCGTCGCGCGTTGCGCGACAACTGGTTCCAGGGGCGTCCGTCCAAATAAAGCCGGTAAAGCTTAGCTACTACTAGCGGTGAGCTTCATCTTCTTCCAAGTGGGCGGGTACCCATGCAGTACGACATTCACCGGGCCAGACATGTACCGAAACTGACCGAAAGATTAAAGCCCAGCGAGACAGTTACTTAATGCTTATTCTATCGAAACTGACCGAAAGTAGTGTTTTGGTTCGGTGTCAACGAGGGATGGGACGAGATCAATCCTGGGTCGACCACGTCCCTTATTTTTTGAGGGATGGCCTCATGCACCATTTTTGAATTACATTTCTTGACCCTGACTATAGACCTCCAAATCAAACGCGGGTCAAGTTAAAATGATCCCATCCCTCTTCATCCTTCTGCGTCCCTTCATCCAAACACTACCTATATCTAAAGCGACTCAACACCTTTTTCCACACAATGCTTATTCTATCGGAACGACACATTTATATCTCGGCAAAATTGTTAGAATCGTCTCCTTTTATATAGACCTTGTTATTGCCCAACAACATATTTATATATATCTTCTATCTCGGCCGAGCAAATGAAGACTTATAATTTTGCGTTATGCTGTTGCATATAGTAGTGATTTGTTGGGTTTTTGACACGTGGATCCAAGTTATAGCGGGAGTTGGTGATACAACGATGCTCAACAACACAGGAAAGCTCGATGTCTTGTCAAGCGTATCCCGTACTCCTATTCACACGCCGGACGGGGGTATTTATAGGGCGACGTAGAGGCTAAGGTCTAAAGTATGTTCGTACCTAATTCTCATAATATACTTCACAATGGCGTAATTACGAAACAGTATTGGCTTAGGCTTATTTACACCTAGTGTTGAACCCTTAGGGGCTAACTTTACGCATGGGGGCCCTACAACTTAGAGTCTTCGCCTTCCGTGCGTCTCCCTATGGTCTCAAGTCAAGGATGCCTAGGGATGAAAACGGTCGGAAACGGTCGGTAAACACTACAACCATTACCGTTTTCATATTTTTTATCAGAAACAAAATCGAAAATGGTAACTCCGGAAACGGAAATGATATCGATATTTCGGAAACATCGGAAACGAAAGTTTGGTGCGGAAAATACACCGGTAACGGTCGGAATCTAAAATACAATCGGTAAATATATCAAACTTCATAATACAACAAAGTTGACAAAAGATCACAAAGACCACAAGTTCATAATTCATGATATAACAAGTTCACAATATAAAAAGTTCACAAGGATTAAAAATTTATAATATAAAAAGTGTACAAAGATCACAAGTTCACAATATAACAAGTTCATAAAGATCACAAGTTCATAGACTCAAAGTTCACAATTCATAATATCCACTTGATCTAGCTGACATGGCATGCTTACTTATGAAATATTTTTTCCTCACATAAAGAGTTTTTCACAACCTCACAGGAAAACCCTAAAACCTAGTGTGTGGAAAAGACCAAATTGTTAATCTCAACTGCCTTCCAACACCATCTATCCAAAAAAAATTCTAAAGGTGTCCAAAAAATACAAAAATAAGTAATCCTTATCTAGAGACGTACAGACGATGCGAAAAATCACATGCTGGAAAATTCCGAAAAATTCCGAGACACAATTCCGAAAAATTACGAGACACAAATCCGGTAATTTCCGACAAAAACCGGTAACCGAAGGAAACGGTCGGTAAAACACCATGCCGATTCCGATACCGATTTCGATAGAAAATTCCGAAAACCGATTCCGTTTTCGAAAAATACCGTTACCGATGAATCCGACCGAAAATTTCGAAATCGGTTTCCGAAATACCGAAAAATTCCGAAACCGTTTTCATCCCTAAGGATGCCTTCGCCTTGGGGTCGTCTTCAATACTACCTTATCGACTTGTCTTCTGATATGATGTCTAAGTGGGGCGATTTCCCTATATGCCTCATCCGGACCCTCGCCCTGGCCTAGAGATACCCGTGCCGAAGGTAACACCCATCAACAACGAAGACCATGAGGGCTTCAGCCTCTTGACCCGAAGCTCCCACCTTAGCCTACAGGTTGGGCCTTCATCGCCAACGGGACCCCCACCGTGGTCTGCGAACCTTTGGCTGCTTGCACGTGGGACTTTGCACGTAACTCTCATCCGTCTGACTTGCCCGTGCCGTAATGGTGCTCCTGCATTTGTAGACAAACACTACCAGACACAACTGCTTTGTCGAGTGTCTGAAGCATTCGGTAAAGCCTGGAAAACACTCGGCGAAGTATTTGCCGAGTGTGACACTCGACAAAAAAATATGGGTGAACTGTACATTCGACAAAGTCTTTGTTGAGTACTCCTGAAATAGGCGATAACTTGTGCTAATTAAATAACATGGATATCATTTTTGCATTCATTTTTTTATCTTTCGAGTGACTTACAGTTCAAATCTGAATTATCCGAGAAAATTCAAATCAAACGAATAAAACCTAATAGTTATAGCAAACACTTTTATAACTCTGAAAAAATCGGACATGTATGTCTACATAGTGTAGAAACAAACCACAAAACATTTGGTGGGAAAAAGAAAAAAAATGAAAATATATACTTTGCCGAGTGTCATGAAAGACACTCGGCAAAGTTAAAGGCGGGCGCTATAGACGGCTGCTGACGGCACTTTACTTTGCCGTCACTATAGGCGGCTGCTGACGGCACTTTACCGAGCGTCGTGTTTCGTTAAAAGTTTGACACTCGACAAGAGGGGCTTTTGTCGAGTTTCTGGCTCTCGATAAACGAGGTCATTGTCGAGAGTCTTATTTCGACGAGAGTAACACTTGGCATAGCGTCCCGACAAAGAGCTGATTCCTGCAGTGAAGGTTAGTCACTACCGGAATCAGCTCCTTTGCCGTGTTTCTCAGACACTCGGCAAAGAACGCTCGACGAACTGTACATCGGCAGCGGTTTCTTTGCCGAGTACTTTTTGTCGGACACTCGGCAAAAATTTGTCGAGTGTCTTTTGCCACTCGGCAAAGAAAAGTCACTGTCACGGCGCCAAGTGACGGTGACGGATCTTTTGCCGAGTGTCTGTTTGGCAGGATCAGCATGTGGCAGGATCAAGGTGAGATCCGACTTTCTCGTCCCAACAGTGATCAAAATAGCATAATGTTGGACCGTACTATTGCCCAAAACGTAGAGGGGATGACCCCTGGCGCGCGGCCCGTCCAGTACCTCTCATTTGTGACTTTGTGAGTGACTAGAGGTTATTAGGTCCATGCCTCGATCGATCAGCATATTGCCCACTTTCTACGGACGACCTTTAGCTAATCAAAGCTTAATTAGGCGCCTTTTAATTTGCCAAGGCGTAATGGAATCACACGCACACTATATATATATATATATATATATATATATATGGGTGGTTCAGACTTCAGAGCCTATACATGGCCACATGCATGGGGATGATATATATATTGCATGCATATACACACACGGGGAGACCCGATGGATACAATAAATTAAAGCAAAGAATCCGAGCTCTAATTAAAGGGCGACGCGTGCATGCATATCCTGATATCCAGCCATATATATGCATGGGTCGATCCATAGCGATCGGAAGAGGCACCCACCATAGGGCGATCGAGGCCGCTGGTGTTGGGTGATGTTAGAACACACGATCGAGCTGGTAATGCGAATGTTCGGTACCAGAAGCGAGTGACCACTGACGCATGCAGATACTATTGTATATATGCCTGTACCGAACCATCTGACCGGCCGGCCTATATATCTGATACGCGGTACCCTGACGGACCCGCGGCCTTATCAGGTTGTGTGCTGCTAGATGCATCCAGAGCGCTTTTCATTTTCAGCTATAGCCGGCCGCCGGGCCCGAATCCCGGCCTGATGAATCTGGTGACCAAACGGATATGCATATATATGCCGTCGTTCTGCGTTTTGGCCTACCGTGCATGACACGCCGCCGGCGGGGAATTAAAGGACTAGTATGTAGCACGTGTATATATAGCTAGCTAGGCGATCGAGTTCTCAGCCGCGCGCATTCGTCATGCAACGTTTTCCATGGACGACGACCACTAGTTTCTATTTCAACTAGCTACTAGTAGTGGTACATTATTCCAGCATGCATGTACGCACGCTGCTTTGGCAAAGTGCACGCGGTGGCTTTATATATTGTACATTTGTACTTTTGTACGTAGGTAATAACACAAGATAACCCAAGCCCGCATGCTGATGCATATACCTGCATTCCACGGCCGGTCGGCAGCTCCTCGCCTTGGCGATCGATCGATGGCGGCGGGAAGAGATAACAGCGGATCGATCACGCCGCACTATTTAGATATGTTTGTTTCGGCTTCTGGCAGCTTCTGACCTCCAAAAGCTGCTGCGTACTGATAAACGCTCAGCTTTTCAGTCAGCTTCTATATAATTCGTTGCGTCAAAAACCATCCAAAATTAACATAAACACATAATCGATTGAGTCGTTATAATAATAGGAATCCGTCACTTTCATGCCCACACTCGGCGAGCGCGTCGTTGGATTATTCGAGCGTACGTACGTTGCTCGATCATTTTGCCCTCCATCGACCGTGGGCGCGATGCAGCGCGCCAGTCACTACAGGAAAACGCAATTTTTCCGACGGCCAACGCTATTTCCGACGGTTCTTAGGGTACCGTCGGAAATAGAGCTATTTCCGACGGCCCACGGCTAGCCGACGGAAATAACTTTATTTCCGACGGCCCACTACCGGGGCCGTCGGAAATAGGGGGAGGCTCCAAACGGCCGTTACCCGCGCGGCCCCCCGGCCGCACACACACAAACACACGCACACACGCGTACACAGCTAGCGCCGCCGCCGCGCAGTTTGCCTCCGCCGCCGCCCGGCCGGGGCTCGCCAGAGCCGCCGCCGCCACCCGGCCGGGGCTCGCCAGAGGCGCCGTCGCCCGGGGCTGCGCCGCCGCCGCGCCCCTGCAGGAGCCGCGCGCCGCCCAGTTTGCCTCCGCCGCCGCCCGGCCGGGGCTCGCCAGAGCCGCCGCCGCCGCCCGGCCGGGGCTCGCCAGAGGCGCCGTCGCCCGGGGCTGCCAGAGCCGCCGCGCGGACGTCCCCGCCCCCCGGTTTGCCCGCCGCCGCCGCCCGGCCGGGATTGCCAGCGCCGCCGCCGCCCCTCGAGCCGCCCGCCGCCGCGCCCGGACGGGACTCGACGCCTGCCGCGCTGCCCCTCGAGCCGCCCGCCGCCGCCGCCCGGGGCTCGCCACAGCCGCCGCCGCCGCCCGGGCCCGTCGCCCCCACGCGGACGTCCTCGCGCGACGCCTGCCGCTGCCCCTCGAGCCGCCCGTGCCCCGGTTTGCCCGCCGCCGCCGCCCGGGCCCGTCGTCCCCGCGCGACGCCTGCCGCTGCGCCACCCGTCTCAGGTTTGCGCCCCCATCACATAATCTTACTAGGTAAATATAATAGTTTAAAGTAGTCGTATATTAAAACACTGATGGACAATTAAAATCTTACTAGGTAAATATTAAAACACTGATGTACTGTCTCTAATGATTATATTTAGACTTGGAGAGTTGTAATCCAAGTGTAAAAAGTAGACAATTGGATATCCTATTGTCTAAAATCCATTAGGTCATCAAAAGAAAGAAAAAAAATCCATGTCACAACCTCTACCACTGGCAAGGGTGAATTTGGACAAGAGACTCCTATTTGAGACGATTGCGCCAAGTTGCTCTAATATGGCTTGTATAATATGCTGGTGGTGTATAACATAGTATTAGTAATAGGTCTATAGGCGATACTTAACTAAAATAGGTCTAAACTTATGCGTCACTCGTTTCGGTCCAACACATTGCTTAATAAAGTAGTGTGTTGTACCGAAATTGTCCCTTTTTGGACAGCCTTAGAGTGAACGACATATCAAATAGGATTTATGATGAGTCAATGAGTTTGAGCGAGATTTCGACAGCATAACCCTCTTGTTCTCCGTTGCACCATTACGGGCGTGCAATGGAGAACAACAAGGTTATGCTGCCGAAATTTCGTTCAAACTCATTGACTTATCATAAATCTGTGATATGTCGTTCACCCTTAGGTGGGTTTAGGACCTATCCTTTCCTATAATTGTAGGACCACCGGCTCATAATATATCTAGAAATTAATGAACTTGTCTTCATCTTTAATTAGTCGAACGATGGGTGATAGTCGTCGCTGGATGTATGAAGGCTGGCGAAAAAATGATCCTTCGCTTGAGTGGATACAGAAAACCGAAGATTTTATCAATCGTGTTTTTTCTTCGTCAAGAAATGGTCGAGTGTGGTGCCCATGCAGTGTTTGCAAAAATTATCAACGTCAAACCAAGAAAGAGATGTCTGGTCATCTTTGCAAAAATGGCTACGTGCCAAATTATGAAGTTTGGGTGCATCATGGTGAGGAGCTTCCCCGTGGATATGCTCCAGAAGGTCAAGACGATTTTGACCCGGATTTAGACCGAATGGAGGAGATGGTTCAGGATTTAAGAGAGGATCCCGATTTAGTGTTTCCAGATAATCCTGAGGATCCTCAACCGCCGGAAGTTAAAAAATTCTTTGAACTTCTCAAGGCAGCAGAAGAGCCGTTGCACGAACACACGAGAGTAACCATTCTTGCTTTTGTGACGCGACTTATGGCTATCAAGTCTAAGTTCGCATTCTCCATCAACTGCTTAAATGAACTTTTGAATTTGATTAGCGACGTATTACCACCAGATCACAAAATGCCCAAAGACGTGTATCAGTCAAGAAAGTTACTCTCTGGCTTAGGTATGGAGTATCAAAAAATTGATGTTTGTCCAGATAACTGTATGCTTTTCTGGAAGGAAAATGAAAAATTAGACAAATGTTTGAGATGCAGCAAATCAAGGTTCGTTGAGGTCGTAAATGAAGATGGAGATAAATTGACAACAGAAGTAGCAAAGAAGCAACTTCGTTACATGCCTCTCACGCCTCGTGTAAAACGGTTGTTTCTCTCAAAAAACACCGCTAAGCAGATGAGATGGCACAAAGAACGTGACCGCGAGAACCCTCAAGTTATGATGCACCCATCTGATAGTGATGCGTGGAAGGCGCTTGATGATTTTGATTCGGATTTTGCTAGTGAAGCTAGAAATATTCGAATCGGGTTGGCGACGGACGGGTTCTCACCTTTCAATATGACCGCATCGCCGTATTCTTGTTGGCCTGTATTTGCAGTTCCATACAATCTTCCACCTCACCTTTGCATGAAATACGATTACATGTTTCTGTGTCTAATCATTCCTGGACCAGAACACCCTGGAAAACATCTCAATGTAATGTTGGAACCTTTAGTTGATGAGTTGAAAAAATTGTGGGAAGGAGTCGAAGCTTACGATTGCTACAAGAAAGAGAGATTCAATCTTCGAGTTGCGTACTTGTGGTCGATTCATGATTTCATGGCCTACGGTATTTTTGCTGGATGGAGTTGTCATGGAAAGTTGACATGTCCAATATGTGGTAAGGATACAGATTGTTTTCGTCTTGAGTTTGGTGGGAAGATCTGTTACTTTGATTGCCACAGATGTTTCTTGCCTCTCGATCACCCGTTCAGATTTGAGGCAAATCAATTTCGAAAAGACACCATTGTTACCAAAGGCCCACCGAAGCGTTTGAGTGGCGCAGAGATTCATGCTGCGCTCGATAATTTGAAACCAGACGGTACTGGTTACCTGGGATTTGGAATAGAACATAATTGGACACATAAATGTTCTTTGTGGGAACTCCCTTATACGGAGGCCTTGATTCTGATGCACAACATTGATGTCATGCACCAAGAGCGGAATGTTGCTGAAAGCATTATTAGTACATGTATGGATTTTCCCGATAAAACCAAAGATAATATAAAGGCCAGAAAAGATTTACAGAAAATTTGTAACCGACCAAGCCTAGTCTTGCTTCAGAGTGGTGCTAAGCCACGTGCGTCATTTTGTCTAAAATCTAAGCAAAAGAAAGAGGTGATGGTGTGGTTGAAAAACTTAAAATTTCCAGATGGGTATGCCGCGGGATTCAGAAGGTCCGTGAATTTGAGGACAGGAAAAATGAATGGATTGAAGAGTCATGATTATCACATTATTATGGAAAGATTACTTCCTGTAATGTTTCGGGGTTACTTGAATAATGATGTGTGGACGGCGTTAGCTGAGTTAAGCTACTTCTATAGACAACTTTGTGCTAAAGAAATTAAAAAAGATGTGATGGAGAAATTAGAGAAGGAGATTCCGGTCCTTATTTGCAAATTGGAAAAAATATTTCCCCCTGGATTCTTCAATCCGATGCAACATCTACTTGTACACCTTCCATATGAAGCTAAGATTGGGGGTCCTGTGCAGTATAGATGGATGTATCACATAGAAAGGGCACTTAAGAAGCTTAGTGCAATGGTTGGCAACAAGGGAAGAGTTGAAGGGTGTATTGCTGAAGAATTTAAATATAAAGAGATATCAGCCTTCACGAGTGTATACTTTGCAGAAGAACACAATGTAAATGCACCTACATTAAGGTATAATGTTGATCAAGCTGGTCCATGCAGTAAACTCAAAATTTTGTCATTCGAGGGAAAGACAGTTGGAGCATCAACTGAATATCACATTGGACGTGAAGAAAAGTTGGATGCATTACTCTACATGTATGAAAACATGGAAGAGATGACTCCATACTTCAAGTAAGCATAGATTTTCAAAATTGAAGAGCAACATGTGCTCATTACTCCTCGTAACTCTTTTATTTACTTTTTTTCAACAGAGAGTACGAACGACAGAATAAGGGTAAACTGTCGACGAGGCTGTATGAAATCATGCTTCGCGAAGGAAAAGAAGGCACTCCCAATTTCATTAATTGGTTTCGAGTTCATGTAAATATCACATCTGTTTTCTTATGTGTTCATATAGTTTATCTTTTTAATAGTTCCTCCTATTGATCTATATTCGTAACTGACAGTGCGAAAAAACTTCCAACGTTGACGAGGACTTACGTCAGATGTCACGTGCACTTGTCAAAGTCAGAAGCTATGGTCGTTATGATGTCAAGGGATATCGTTTTCGTTCAACCAAATTTGAATGTACTCGACCGTTAGCTGCGACAACAAATACTGGTGTGGTATGTTGGTCTTTTGATGAGCAAGGAAGGGAGATGAATTATTATGGAACTATCAAAGATATATTGGAATTCGACTTCGCTGGGGGAAAAAATCTGAAAGTTATGTTCTTCAAATGTGATTGGATCGATCCTAAACATGGGATACGACAAAACCAATTTGGTATGGTAGAAGTCAAACACGAGCGTATAATGACTCGTGGTTGTAGTAAATTTGTTCTTGGTTTTCAAGTGGACCAAGTGTATTATATGTCATATCCCTGTATCGATCTTAAAGACTGGTGGGTAGTGTACAACGTAAATCCCCGTGAAAGATTATATTTAAAGGGTGATACAAGTTATCGACAAAATGAGGTGGAAGCTGATGTTGAAGAAATTTATCAAGAAATTGAAGTTCCACCCGTTTTTAATATAGAAACAACAATGGAGCCAGATTCAGTAGCGGGCGATCTTAATGATGTAATAGTTCCTCCAAAAAGGAAACGAAAGTCGAAGAAGAAAAAGACGCCCGAGAGAAAGTCGACACGCTTGAGGAGACAACAAATTAATCCTGATTTCGAATATGATTAAGAAGTAAATATTTAATTTGATGAATTAAAATTTAATTTATTGTTTATGTACTGATCAAAGATATTGATTATGTAGTCATGATCAACATTCTGCATGGGTACCACTTTGAAGATTATGTTGCTATCATCACTATCTTTACCATCCATGTTGACACTTCCATCAAATTCTTCATGTTTAGACCCTAATGAACTGCTAGATATGTTTATACTGTCAATGCCAATTTTCTCCCTTAACATGTTTGGCACTTGGTCAGAATCGTTACCATCTGGTTTCAGATGCACTGCCTGAAAAAAGATCCCAATTTTCCAGAAGATGGACAGAACTATAACACATTAGCTAACAAGAATTTATTTTCATATAGTAACTGTTAGTGACCTTACTCATAGCTACTGAAATCTTACAGTTAACAATATCAACTCTTGATATTGGAAACTTATGTTAATACTCAAGTCTGACAGACATGTGCAAGTACGGGCCAGCAATATTTAGTCCAGACAGAGAGTTAATGTTTTTTTTTCAAAAAATGAGTATGCAATGCTGTCCAATATTCACGCTTGCCATTATCAAAAAATGACGTTGATTTTACTTCTATTGAGTGTAAAACATTGTACCTGTAGGTTGTATCCACCATTTGCCTCTGCAAAGTATATTTCAAATATAGGGAGACCAGGGCTGTCAGAAGCCAGCTGTCTGAAAATGAAGAGAATTAAGAAGTCATTCAGCATGCAAACACATATTTCATACAATAAAGTAAAGACATTTTACACTAGTAAAATGAAATCAGCTAAGAGTTACTATAACATAAATAAGCATATGGATCACCAGTGCATATATTTAAGAAAGTTTAGAATTATAGTGCTGACAATTAATTTATGAAGCATGTGTGTACTGTTCAAGCAGCTTGCTGCACCATATCACCAGCTAGTAGGAATGATAAAAGGGAAGTTTCTTCTTGCGGTTCTTCATAGAACATTTTAAATTTTAATGATTTATAATTGGCATGCTGAGACTTGCTTTGAGATATTTTGAAACCCTTCACAGATAAGCTCCAGTGACTGATTTAACTATTAAGTAGCCAGCGCTAACTCAACCAAAAACAGACACACCTCTCCTGCTGTACCCATCAATTTCTCTACGAGTAACCTCCTGATGACCAAACCACTACTGATACACACCTTATAACCAAAAATAGCATTGCCAAATGCCAATAGAGCATACCGCAGTATAGAACCCCATTATCCTAGGCATTTTTTACCAATATTGAAATGTATGGCCATCTGCAAAATCCAAAACAGCAGACAACTATCTTATAAATAACAACTAAAGCCCCTCAACTTGATCATATAGACCAAATCAGCTCCTCTACATAAAAACACTTGATACTTGTTCTTCTATAAATCTATTATATATTACTAGCAGACCTTCTGTTACCAAGGGTGCTGACATATGGCATGGTATAAATAATGCTACTTATTACATCGAAGTATGTGGTACAGCAGCTAAGAGGATATGGTAGTGCAAGAACAACATCCACATACATTTAGTCATTTCAGATAGCTGCAAACTTAGCTATTGTTTATTACTTCTTTTAGTCAACTAAGTTGCATTTTTTATACTTATAAGTGTTAGTGTGTGTGTTCCTATTATATCCATGTATATGTAGTTGGGTTGCCAGCCCATTAAGGTTAGGGTTCCCTGGTCTCTATAAAATTTAATTTATTGTTATACTATGTTGTTATCTCTTTATTGTTATACTAATATAATTTTCAATATGCAGGATGGCGGCTCGAAAGTTGAAGAATTTTGTGAAGGGCATGACGAAGGGCTCTTCTTCTTCTTCTTCAGGAAGAAGCAAAGCACAGGAGTGTCTGTTCCAGGGTACCGAGTCGCTCTCGAGCAACAGACGACAGGCTTTGATGGAACATCTTCCACCTGATATGCATGGACAGGTGTGATTACTCTAAATTATTATTTTATTTCAATATAGTAATGTTTATATGAATCTAATGATTAAAGTGTTTCATGTGCAGGATGTTAACGAGACTCGAGAGGAGGAGGCGAGGGGTGAGGATGCGGCCGATTACGATGCGGCCGATGCAGACTATGAGCAGGAAGATGATGCTGGAGGTGGAGGTGGAGATGGGTGGTCTTCCGGTGGTGGTCAGTTTGAGGGTGGATGGTCAGCAGGCGGATGGGACTCATGGCCTAGCAGTGATGCTGGAGCTTCTAGTGGTGGAGGGTCTTCTCGGGCACGGAAGTCGAGGAAAACACATTGGGTGCCTCCTCCTAAAGTTCCTGCTCGTGAGGAGGATAAGATTTTGATCGTACCGTGTGGCGACGAGTGAGTTGATTCTAATGTTAAATATTTGTTCATGCATTATATGAAATTTGTTAATGCTTCTTTTGTACAATGTGGTTGCAGGTCTTGGATTGATGCATCTTTTCAAGGTCAAGGACGTCGCACACAGGTGAATAAAGTTTTGGGAAGTATATGCAAATATCTCTGGCCTGGTGTAGTGATGGAGAAAGGCGTTGAGGTGCCTTGTATGTCTTGGGATCAGTACGGGCTCGCGTTCAATGCGGAACATAGGAATGCCCAAGGTGCTGTGTGGCATGAGTTCTGGGTATGTTCTCTAGCCCAACTTGAATTGATTCAACTATACAATGTGCTAAAAATCTTGTTTCTTGTTTTTTTCAGAAACGTTACAAGTTGCCTGAAGATGGAAGTATGAACGATCGTGCACGGATCGTTTTTAACAAGAGCGCGACTACCTTGGTTAGGGATCAGATGTATTATGCTCGGATCCAGGTCACTTCTGATTACATATTAAGGCAGGAAGGACGTCGGCCACGTTCCAAAAGTGAGGCATCAAACAAATACTTAACCGAAGAAGAATATCTTGAGGTAAATTGTTTTTATCCTAATTCATGTCCAAGTGTTAGTACTAACAATACATTGGATCGAAATAAAGTTTTCAGACTCGGTGCCATGGATGGCATCAAATGAGGCTGGTTGGCGGGCTGTATGCAAATATTGGGCAACAGATGGATTTAAAGGTGTTTCAATGAGAAACAGCTCAAATCGTGGGCATGATGTTCACCACAGATATGGTGGTGATGGCCACGTTCGTTTGGCAAAGCGCATGGTAAGTGTAATTTATGGTCGTGCATATCATGAATCTTCTATGTGTTTATGTTATTTTCTCTTGCCTGTAGGAAGCTAGTTCTGGTGTTACGCCGAGTGATGTTCAGGTTTACCTTAGAGGTCACAGGGGGTCGGATCCTACAAATCCAGAACAGTTGTGTTCTCAGTCAGCTGCTGAGCGTGTGGTGAGACTTTCGCAACTAGTTACAATGCACTTCTATTCTAAGAGTCGAGAAAAATATAACTGCATTGTTTATTATTTGTCAGGCCTCATATGGTGCTTCCATGATGTCGGAGCATGGGCAAGACTATGATTGGATGAATCAGCCTATCGATCCTCAGGTTGTGTATGCTAGTGGAGGCGGAAAACCTCATGGACGGTGAGTTTGCTATTATTAATTCGTCGATTTGATCTTTTCTAACATGATGTGTTGCGTGTTTAACTTCTTTCTGTTTTTTTCTAGTTACCCCATGTTTGGTAGTGTTATCGACTCGACTCAGGTGAGGCCTGAAAGGTCTCGTCCATCGAGGTCGTCTAGCCGTGGTCCTCGCTCTAGTACCCAAGGAAACGCCGAGCTGATCCGGATGCAGGAAGCTTTGAGGCGGCAGGAGGAGTATAACAAGCAACAACAAGAGTACTGGGCTGCTCAATTTGCACGACAGCAGGAGATGATGCAGGTAATTAGATCCTCGTGAGCCTCTACTATAATTGGAGCACATATTTTCTAATATATCCTCGTAACATAGCTTTCAATTTCTTTCAGCAAATAGCACTAGGGCAACGTCCAGATTTTTCAGCGATGACTATGCCACCTCCTCCACCTATCCCGCAGTTTGTACCGACTCCACAATTTAGTTGGCCCACACCTGCACCTCAGGTTATATTACTTGACTTTTTCTTTTGACGTTGCATAACAAGAATTTAACTACTATCACATTTTTTTGAATGTTGTAGGTCCCTCCAGGAAACTTGCTAACTCCGGGAAATGAGGACTCTGAAGATGCGGTCGCTTCTTTTGTGGACGGTCTTCTAAACAGTGGAGGAGCTAGCGGATCAAATCAACCACATCCATTTGATCAACCTCCTCCATTTTGAGTAGCCTGTCTGCTTGTGTTTTTCTCGTACTATGGACTTGTGAACTTGTGGTATTGAGAACTTGTGTTATTGTGAACTTCTGAACATGTGAACTTGTGAACATTGTGAATTTGTGCTTTAACTTGTGAACTTGTGTTATTGTGTGTTTCATGTGGTATTGTATGTGATTCTGGATGAAAACTGGATATTGTGTGCAGATTGAATTTGTGTGATTGTTTGTAAAACAAAAGGCAGGCAAATTCTGTTCCTCTGTTTTTTTACTACTTCCGACGGCCGCTTATTTCCGACGGGGCCGTCGGAAATAAGCTGAGACGGCGTCAGGCGCCGGCGGGCGGCCGTCTGCGGGGCCCACCTCGCTTTATTTCCGACGGCCAGGGTGGCGCCGTCGGAAATAAGTTTACTTCCGACGGCCCCGTCGGAAACGCTGATACTTCCGACTGGGTATCCCCTACGGCGTTACTTCCGACGGGACCCGTCTTAAGCCGTCGGAAGTAACTACTTCCGACGGTTCAGAACTTATTTCCGACGGTTTAGGCCGTCGGAAACTGGGCGTTTTCCTGTAGTGAGTCAGCTTATGGTGCGAGGCTGGCGGTACGAAAAGTGCGCTCGATCCCTTTAATTTCCCTTGCACGCGACGGAAAAGTGAACTTCTCGATGGCAAGCACACTGTCACTCGTGAGGAGACGCGCAGCCACAAAACGTGTTCGAAAGCGATGGACGGAGCGCTCGCAGCACCACAGCGGTTTATATATAGCACACGTACAAACTAATAACATGTAGAACAGTTTACCCAAAACGCTGTTTTACCTATTCTACACCGTTCACTGTTCGCAGAGTGAAGTTTAAATACGAATATGATAATAAATAGATATTCTAAGAGTACTAGAGCAAGAGCAGCCACAAGCGTGCCCGTAACAAAGGCTGATCCACTGCAGTTAGCCTTTAACACGCCACATCATCTACCGACCATACTACCGATCACGTCGTCGATCATTTTCAGTTCTTAATTACTCCCTCCGTTTCTTTTTATTTGTCGCTGGATAGTGCAATTTTACACTATCCAGCGACAAATAAAAAGAAACGGAGGAAGTACCTATAACAGCGCTCCTACCCATAGCATGCAGCGTCATATCAGTTTTTTTATAGTCTTTTATTTCAAATAAGACATAACGTTCTATCTAAGCGATACATACTTATACCTTACAACTTTAAGTTAGTGCCTTATCTAGTTCCCTATACCTTTTTCCTATTTAAATTTCCACTCCAATTCGTTATCCATGTTTATAACTATTTAATTAGCTTCCACCAGATAGATACTGCTTATAATCATGATGAAAAATGGCACTATGCACGTGCTACACTCTGTGAGGAATCGAGTCTTATACTATCAAGAGGCCGTGGACATTCTTAACGAGTAATTGATGGCATTCCAACATAACTATATAACTGTTGCTTTTATTCAGCCATGGACCAAACACCATTCCTTCTCTTGTTCAAGGGTATGTAGGATCTTCCACAGAAATAATCTTGGTCTAAAAGAAAAAAACTTATGCTCAAGCCAATTTTTTTGTATATATGTATGGATCTGCATATCTCGCATGTCATTTGCTAATAATACTTTATAACTTTTACCCTTTTAGTCTTGCCAACAAGGGCAAGGCAATGATTTTTTGTGAATAAACATGTTTGTGAATTCATTCACACATTCGTAGGTAGCAATGATACAGTTACAAAAGGATGTTGAAGTGCGTATGGAAACATGCACTACATATTTTCTATGAGTAATATTTTGTCCAGAGGTTTGATTTACTATACTGACTATTTGGCAAATGATAGCTAATGAAAGTGAAGGAAGAATTCCTATTTGATGCTACCGTGGCAAATGGCAATCCTAGAACAACGTCTGGTGTTGTTATATAAATCCAAAAACAAAGAGTTCCACTACGACAAAAGAAGTCTTTCGTCGAAATCGAAATATAATATATAGTGACATCCATTGTAGTAATTAGTTATATATTTATTTCATTTATAGGAATCTTTCAAATAAAAAGGCTAAGATAATGTATACATATTTATACAATATATATATGACTATCAACTTTATGTATTTATAAGGGTGGAAGAAATTTCAAGGGCTAGTATCTCGTCGATGCAATGTGCTTGAAGTTATTAATATAATCTTCCTTTATAAAAAAATGGTCTCTACATGTTTGTTTAGTATTAGCTCGGTGATTCACGAACCATAGCCCTATAACGTTTTCTAGCCGGAATAATCACCTAATTTATTGTATAAGAATTGATGATCACCGAGATTCCAACTTCAAAGAATAGTTCTCAGTCTCGTTCCAGCGTAACCGGACACCCACCCACTTTGGAGGTGGCAAGCAGCCTCTGTTGTTGCATTTTCTGATCGAGTGACGAGCCTAATCCATGATTGCCTATGATCTATTGATTGATCTCTGGAGTGCCAACTGCAAAGACTTGGGGTCACGCACCACACGGTTAACAACTTTCCAGTCCGCGGGACATCCGCGTCGAGTACTCCAGTCAGTCTACCCACTTCTCGTCGAGATGGCGCTTGCCGCGCGATGATGAGCACTTCGCTTTCCACCCGCAATCGCGCGTGTATTTCCTATCCGAAAAAGCAGCTTATCTAATTACTTGTTGGCTGCCAGCTGAACTAATAAACTACTGCAGAAGCTACTTATTTAATAAAACTTCTACTTAAATTTGGACAAAAAGTTAAAAATAAGCTATGCCAAACAAGAAAACATTCTCGCGGAAGGACAAAAGTTATAGATCTCCATCCACCGAGCAAGAGGGAAGGAGACCTCCAGATGCCGTGGCTTACATTGCACCTCCCGCTCGGTGGAAAGATCTGTTGCTTAGCGAGTGGAAGCCGTGTTTATCGGACACTACTAGTTGCTGCCGAGAAGTGACGCGAGAAGAAAAGAAAGCAGGGCGGATCGAGTGGAGGGCGAGGGCCCCAGGATTTGACGTAAAACTGTCCAAGTCAGATAGCCGGTACGGAAGGAGCTGTATATGTGATGTTGCAGTCCACATCAGACGGCACGTTCCGAGGTTTAGGATGTTGTTTCGTGCGCCTTTTCGTTCTTTATTTTTTTCCCCTCTTCACCTTTGCCCTTTTGGCCTTTTCCATCGTGCGTGGCGTGCTTTATAGACGTCCAAATGAGTAGGTCGGCTAGCCACAACACATATTAGGACCGTACCGGCCCGGCCCGGGTAGCTAGCGGACCGTGCCGTGCCGGCCCATGGGGCCCAAGCGAGGCTCAAGCATGGCCCGCTAGCTTAATAATCGTGCCGGGCCGGCCCACGATCCGACGGGCTTAACGGGACCATAACAATATATAACGTTTAAATGATACAAATATCCTAAAAGTATGTATTTTTTTAGGTTTAAACCATATTTATTAGCTCTAAACATTTATTTACACCCACATAACCAACAAAAACACATGTTTCTTTTGTTTTATACTCTATATTCAAGTATAATATATGTATTTATATGGAAAAATAGAAAAAATAAAATTGGGCCGTGTCGGGCCTAGCCCCTCGTGCCACGCCTTCGGTCCAGGCACGGCTCGGTGACTGAGCCGGACCGGCACGGGCCCGGTTCACTACGTGTCGTGCCGGGCCAAACCTGTGCCATGTTTCGGACCGCCTAGCAAGCACGGTCTGTTTGGACATCTATAGCGTGCTTGTCCTCGGGGGCTGCCTGGTTTAAATGGTTTTTCCTTTGCAGAAAGATCGCGCTGCCTACCTATTTCTTCTACTAGGGCGCCAAGGGATTTACCGTTGGTTTTAGGTGCCCCAGCGTTGCCACGAAAAATGAGATTTTACTAAATCACTCTGTGAATTAAACAGTCTCCACGATCATAATGTTTGTGTCACAAAGTTAACATTTGACAAGCACAACAAAATTATCTGCAGAGCATAGCACCACTAGGTTGCTCAAAACTATTCTTTTAGTCTCGGGTCGGGTCGTGAGGCTGTGTCCAGCAAATCGCATATATGATTGTGCATAACACTGTTTTGGGTTTTGGATTGTGGATCATACTATTCAGAGAATGGAGTTTGAAATAGGAGGTAAGATACAAAACGATCGTAAGATAGTGAAGACATCTTTTAGTATCGGCTTTACACGTTAAAAAAACTAATTTAATCCAAAAATAAAAGCATGATCATGACAACAAACGTGTATAGAAAGCGAATAGATCTACAAATGTGCATCATGCCAAATAAGATTAAAATTTGGTCTAGCAGAACCATGTTTAAACAGATTAGGGCAGAACGGTATGAAAGATATCATCCGAGGAAGATGGATTGTACGTTTGTTCTTTTGCGGCGATCAGTTATACAAGATTAGTTCTCTCTAGACGATCTCTCCAAAAACCTAGATTTATCTTTCCAGTAGATTTAATCCAGACACTAAAATCTCCATAATCTTTGTTCTAAAAAAACAAAATATTCTCATATCTATAAAGACTGAGAGTACTCCCTCTATCCATAAAATTAGTTGTTTTAGGTTTATCTTAAGTCAATTGCTATCAATTTTGACCGGTTATACGAGATGTTTTAGAAGATTTTACATTATAAAAGTAAACTTTCTAGATTCATCATGACTTGAACTTCTATAACACGTAATTCTTTTAAGTTAGAATAATTTAATATTATGTATATATATATATATATTAGTTAAAGTATAAATAGTTTGATCTAGAACAAAATCAAAACGACTGCTACTCAGCGCAGGCCATGCAATGGGCTGGCAGCCCTCGCCTTGGGCCGAGTACCTGGATGTCGTTTTCTGCGGCTGTACTGTAGCAGCGCCTGGTGTTTTGTACAGTAATATGTGAGGTGCCACTAGCTGCAGCCACTGGGGGAAAAAAAGGCTTTTGAACGGTGTCCTAGACTGGTCAGTGGGCCGCGCCCGTACGCCCGCGCCATGGGCCGGCAGCCCGGCACGTCTATGGCGCAGAAAAATATTTTTGGTCGTGGAGATGGTGATATAGAGCTATTTGGCTATTTGCTGATGGGAAATTTTCTGTTGCCATCTTTAGATGTAGCCCTGAATCCTGATTGGTAAGTGGTCAAGCACATGGTTGGGACTGGGAGAGGCTTGCTCGCCGTGTGGTCACGACGACGGGTGCAAGTGACAGGTACGTCACGATATTTATTATCATTAAATCGAATACGGATAGAAGTCTAAAAAGAACTACTCCCTCCGTTTCTTTTTATTTGTCGCTGGATAGTTCAAATTTGTACTATCCAGCGACATATAAAACGAAACGGAGGGAGTATATTTTAATGAAGTACTCTCTCTCTGTGTTATTTTTTAGTTGTCTTATTTTGATTTAAAAAATGAACTAGCAGCCGAACGAAATTAATATTAGTTTTAGATGTATGAACTCGCCTAAAGTCCGACGCGCAGCCACGGCAGGCAGACGCCAGCCAGTACCGTGTCAGAACTCAGGAAGGCTCCATCATCCGATTGTAGAGTCCAAAACCACCGTGTCATCACAACGATGTTGGTTTCCTAACACTTCTGCATCTGGAGCGGAGCAGCGACCGGATCAAAACCAGCCACAAACAGCCAACAGGAAACAGCCTGGAGAATGGGCGTAGCCAACTAGTCGCCGGTCCTCAGTCAACAGGTGACGAATAGTATGCGCTTCTCACGCCTCATCGTCACCACTAGTGCTGGGAATTTGGGTCGAGCTTTTCAGGCCAGCACGAGCACGGCACGAAAATAAGGGCCCAAAGCACGGCCCGACATGAAATAATATGGGTCGGGCTGGCACGGCCCGAAGGCGGGCTTGGGTCGGGCCTCAAATTCCGACCCGTCGGGCCCCCGGCACGGCACGCATAGATGGGTCGGGCTTGGGCCGGCACGGCCCAATTAAGCCCAATCTGTTTAATTTCTTTAATTTAGTAAGATATCGACTTTATATTGTTGTTATATTTAGAGTTTATGTGGTTAAATGATGCTAGAATTGTTTAATATCTTTAATTTAGTAAGCTATGAACTTTATATGGTTATAATATTTTGATTTTATGTGGTTAAATATACGGGACGGGCTTGGGTCGACACAGCCCAACGAAGGCACGACGTGGTTTAGGGCCGGGCTGGGCCACTGTTTTTACATTTCGGGCTGGCACGGCACGGCCCAAAAATTGTTTGGGCTTTCCTGGCCCAAACCCGTTTGGCACGAAGCACGATGGGCTTAAGCCGGGCTAGCCCGGCCCGGCCCGGCCCAATTCCCAGCACTAGTCACCACCTCACCCACGAGAATTCGGAACCTACTCGGTCTCAAAATAAATATATTATAAAGTTCATGTGAAGTAATAATATTAGTAGGAAATTGTATATACTATATATATATATATATACTTTTATAATATATATATAGTTATTATACTTTTGAGATAAAAAATAATTAGAATTAAGTCGTCTCATATGTAGAGATAAACATATTTTAAAATAAATTTTGAAATCTAGAAATTATACTCGTTATGAAATTATACTAGTGCAAATGTTTAAGGATTTATCAAAGGGAGACCTCCCTCTATTTAGCCTTAATTTTGGAGTGATCACCCTCATTCCTAAGGTCCAAGAGGCAAATATTATTCAGCAATATAGGCCAATCTGTCTTCTGAATGTGAGCTATAAAATATTCACCAAGGTGACCACTAATAGACTGGGTTCAGTAGCAGATAAGGTTGTTAGCCCGACGCAGACGGCCTTTATCAAAGGTCGTAATATCCTGGAAGGGGTGGTAATTCTACATGAAACAATACACGAACTCCATCGGAAAAAACTCAGTGGTGTAATCCTTAAGCTTGACTTTGAGAAAGCCTATGATAAGGTGAGGTGGCCTTTTTTATATCAAACTCTCAGGATGAAGGGTTTCTCGTCCAAATGGATATCTTGGATTAAGACCTTCATTTCGGGAGGAAGTGTAGCGGTGAATGTTAATGACGATATCGGAGATTTCTTTCAAACAAAAAAGGACTCCGACAAGGGGATCCTTTATCTCCCCTCTTGTTCAATATTATGGCAGACATGCTACAAGTGTTCATTAGTAGGGCCAAAACGGATGAGCAGGTTGTGGGAATGATCCCTCACCTTGTTGATGGCGGGCTCTCAATTCTCCAATACGCAGATGATACTATACTCTTTATGGATCATGATGCGGACAAAGCGTGCAATATGAAGCTTCTTCTATTTGCATTTGAACAAGTTTCAGGCCTAAAGATCAACTTCCATAAGAGTGAAGTGTTTTGTTTTGGGGCTGCCCAGGAGAATTTAGAACTTTATACAGAACTCTTTGGATGTAAACCGGGTAACCTCCCCATCAATTACCTTGGTATTCCAATCCACTTCCGAAAGCTGAAAAATAGAGACTGGGCTAAAGTCGAAGAGCGCTTTGAGAAGAGACTTAGCAGTTGGAAAGGGAAGCACTTGTCTATCGGAGGACGCCTGACTTTGATTAAGTCAGTGCTTAGTAGCCTACCGATGTATATGATGTCCTTCTTCTCCCTACCTAAAGGGATCCTTAAGAAGTTAGACTATTTTCGATCGAGGTTCTTTTGGCAGGGGAATGAAAACAAAAGGAAATATAGACTTGCTAAATGGAACATTCTATGTCAACCTCAGGATCAAGGGGGCCTTGGTATCTTGGATCTGAATATGATGAATACAACCCTTCTCAGTAAATGGCTGTACAAGCTACTCACCTCAGATGGAATGTGGCAACAATTACTGCGTAATAAATATGTTGGCTCAAAACCTTTGTCTCATGTGCAGTGGAAACTTGGTGACTCCCATTTTTGGTCAGGCTTAATGAAAGTAAAGCTAACCTTCCTCCGTTTTGGCTCATTCCTCATAAAGGATGGCTCTCAAGTGAGGTTCTGGGAGGATGCCTGGTTGGATGGGTCCTCTTTAAAAGACCAATATCCAGCCCTGTATAACATTGCGAGGAAAAAATTCATTTCAATATCAGAAGCCTTGAGCGTTTCGCCTCCGAACTTTTCCTGGCGGAGACAGTTATTTGGAGCCAATTTGATCGATTGGCTTTCTCTTTTGTCACGCATACAAGGTGTGGAGCTGTCCCACGAACAGGACACCTTTCGCTGGACCCTTTCCATGAATGGTAGATTTTCGGTTAAATCGCACTACGTTGCTTTGATGCTCAGAAATATCCCTAATGTTAATAAAGAGCTTTGGAAGCTAAAGGCCCCCCTGAAATTTAAAATTTTTCTATGGTATTTGCGTAAGGGCGTAATCCTCACAAAAGACAATTTGGCTAAACGAAACTGGCAAGGTAGTTTGTCATGCGCCTCTTGTCACAAGGAAGAGACATTCAACACCTCTTCTTTGATTGCCGGCTTGCTCGATCAGTCTGGAGCGTGTTTCTGATGGCCACCGGAATCAACCGACCACAAAATATAGACCATATGTTTGGGGATTGGCTTCAAGGTTTTAATAGTGTGCTGAAACCATTGCTTCTACTTGGAGCGGCGGTGCTGTGCTGGGCGCTCTGGATCTGTAGAAATGACTTAGTTTTTTAGAAAAAAAATCTTGTGTGCTCCTTTGCAGGTTATCCATTTGGCGTCACAGAAGCTATCAAGTTGGGCCATCCTTCAGCGAGAGGAGCTGCGACCGTTGGTTGTGGAGGGTTCGCGACTCTTGGTGCGAACGACCACGGTCTTTTTTTCCCGGGTGCATGGGTGACGATCTAGTCTTTGGATTGACTGTTGCTAGACTGGAAAAGTTGCTGCGTTTATGTGTGTTTGTTTTTTTAGTTTGACTATGTGCATTAGGCAGATGCCGGAAGTTTGTGTACCAAGACTATGTATCCTCTTGATGTATCGCTCTTGGTAACATTTAATATAAAGCTTCCTTTACCGAAAAAAGGAGGTGTAAAAACGTGTAGTGCAGGAGGAGGGGTGGGAGAAGAAGAAGAAATCAACTGGGGGCTGCCGGACGACAACCACTACGGCAAGGCAGTAGAGATACGGCGTCTCCTCTTCTGACTTGGCCAGCGCAACGGCAGCTAGTTCAATTGAACCAGAGCGCTTTATAGATAGAACAAAAATATATACTGTAGAAATCCATCGAGAAACAACCGAGAAGACCTGCGGCTGCGGTGAAGAGAGAACTCAGTGGTGAAGAAGAGGGAAAAATCACCATGCTGGACCATCTCGTCGGACTGCTGAAGCTGCGCGTGGTGAGGGGGGTGAACCTCGCCGTCCGCGACCTCCGATCCAGCGATCCCTACGTCGTCGTTCGCATCGGCAAACAGGTCCGCTCCTCCTCCCCTCCTCTTCTACCGAGTAACTGAGGTTGCCTAGATTCACTGGCGGATCATGCCCCTCAAGGGATCTGTCGAATCCAATCGATCCCCGAGTCTACGGTAAGTAGAGGCGACGACCAACATGCCGGTTATTTGGATTTTATTTTAAACAGAGTACCCCCCTTCACTTCACCACGCGTGGGTGCGCCGGCTAACCGTGATTTTTTTTTTTGCAACATTCCACAGAAATTGAAGACACGGGTGGTAAAGAAGAGTGTCAATCCGGAATGGGACGACGAACTCACCCTCTCTATCGAAGACCCTGCTGTTCCTATTAGACTGGTATGCGTTCGCTTCCATCCGTCTCTCCTTTCCCAAATCGCTTGTCTGGGTTCTTATCACCCTACCCTTTCCAACGTCTACAAATATTCTGAGCAAAAAGCGAGAAAGGAAAAACACTTTACTGCTAGTATTAATTTATTACCGGGCTTCCTCGGTATGCGCACGGAGCATTCCTTACCAATATTTCCTACAGTGGGACAGGACAATCAGGTGTCTCCTCATATACTAGTAGTAATTTCATATGCTAACTCGGCCTGAAGTCACTACTACTACTTGGAAGGGAGTAATTATTTGCCTTTTATCTTTTTGCCGAATCTTACTGAATAATTTATGTATTATGGAAATCAACTTCGTCTATTCTTACATGTAACTGATCAATTGAATCTATGCATACTTGTAGTTTGCCTATGCCAGCTAAATAAAGTTCGAACTAAACCATGTTTATAAGCTTCTTAGGTTGTGTGTATTATTTACTGACCTGAGGCTCCCTGTATGTGGTTTTGATATTTGAGTCTCAAGGGAAATATAATTTGTCTCTGACAAACTTCGATAGGAGGGCTGAGGTGCAAACTCGAGCTAGCTAGAAAATAGCTGATCTAGCTTGAACATTCGTAGTTGAAACACTGATTCCAAGTCCTTGCAGAAGATGTGCCAACTAGCTACACGCGGCGACTTCATTTTCCAACTCCCATACACAGAGAAACGCTCTCATATTTAGGGCTGAGCTGAGCTGGCTCGACTCGGCTCGTTAAGATAACGAGTCACAGAGTCAACTCGGCTCGACTCTTTAGCTCGCGAGCCAGAGCAGAAAAAATAATATGTATATAATAATCAATTTATAGTTAATTTCAAACTAATTTAATAATAGAAAATATTAATTATACTCATAGTTTCACAGACCACATCAATGTTATACCAAATTAACACAACTTATCGATATTTAATTCACTATTCACACACATGTTCAGCAGTTTAACCCGCACTTATATTCACATACACCAATTTAACACACAGATACAGTTCATCAATCATTAGTTTAACTCATAGGCCATAGACACCACACGTACATATATAACATGTTCATTAATTGTTACGTAAATAATATGCATATAGTTTTGTTTTGCTTAAATGTGATAGCTCGTTTAGCTCGCGAGCTCGCTCGTTAACGAACCGAGCTATGGTACCAGCTTAGTTCGTGAAAAAATTGAAACGAGCTGATCCGAGTCGAGCCGAGATGACTACGAACCGAGCGAGCCGACAAGCCACGAGCATTTCGTCCAGCCCTACTCATATTGACAAGTAACTCTTTCTCATTTTCAGGAAGTTTTTGACAAGGACACTTTCGTCGATGATACAATGGGTAATGCAGAGGTGGACATCCGCCCATTAGTCGAGATTGTGAAGATGAAACTCCAGGACGTTGCCGACAGAACCGTGGTAAAGAAACTGGTGCCCAACAGACAGAACTGCCTAGCCGAGGAGAGCTCGATATATATATCGGAGGGGAAGGTGAAGCAAGACATGGTTGTACGGCTGAGGAACGTAGAGAGCGGGGAAATAGAGCTCCAGCTTCAGTGGATCGACCTCCCTGGCTCTAAGGGTGTATGAGTGGGGGGCGGCTATGAGCTCTGCCTTGCCCTGCTGTTTTCGCGGATCTCCAACTCTTTTTCTACTTGAAAAGAAGAACTAGTGGTTTGCGTGCGCTCGCTCGCGTAGAGCTGTCAGTTGTATGTAAGAAGTTATGATTGCGTTGGCGTTTAGTAAAATATCGTCAGGGAGATGTATGTGCATGAACATCTGAGAATCAAGACTATAAAAATGTGTACAATGCATGTACTAAAGGAGTGTTTGGTTTCTATAGATTAATTTTTAGTCCCTACATTTTATTCCATTTTAGTTCCAAAATTACCAAATATAGTAACTAAAACTTTATTTTAATTTCTATATTTAGCAATTTATAGACTAAAATGAAATAAAATGTAGGGACTAAACATTAGTCCCTATAAACTAAACACCCCCTAAGTTCGTTTCGTAGACATGCTCCTCATCCAAGTTAAATTAATTTCTAGGGTTGTCTTAAGTTGCAAAATATTAAATTGTCCAAAATCTTGAAAAAAGTAAGAATGTTTATGATACAAAGTATTTGCGGTACACTTCTTGAAACATAGTTTTACAGTGTCCTTTTTTGGTGTCACAGATATTGATATTTTTTATTATAAAGTTGATCAAAGTTAAAACAGTTCGACATAAGTTTATATGTTAACTTATTTTGGAGGGGGGGAAGTATCATATATAGTTGAAAAGGTTTTAGATGAGCATATGTGCATTTAAAATAGAGTATTCGATTGGTATCAGTAAACTGAGTACAAGTTACTGATATGAGTATCCCTAGTGGCTCTAACTATTCTGGAGTTGAGAGAGAGAACCCAAATCATTTCACTTTTTTTAAACAGATTGTAAGGAAAATAGCATCTATCAAGGATTATATATACTCCTTACCTCACAAATTATACTTCGCTTACTTTTTTGTGCCACATTTTACCGGCTCGTCTTTTTTAAAAAAAATTGAAATATTCAAAGCCACATCTAAAGTATATTATATGCTAGACAATATCACAACAGAAAATAACAGTAATTATGAAACTTTTTGAATAAGATGAGTCGGTCAAACTTAGGGCGAAAAGTCAAACAAATTATAAATTGGAACAGATGGAGTATTTTTTTATGGCCGGTTGACAACATGTTAAATGGATTAATGTGGTTTACTAGTATACAAGTTTTAGTTCATTTGAGTACGAGGAAGGGTTGAACAAAACAATGTGAAAAATAAGTGGTCAATATCTTAAGGAAGACCAAGGAGCATCGTTCAAGATCATATAAAACATGCAAGAACACCAAAACATGAAGAAGGACAAGCTCCGACCAAATGATGTGAAGAGAAGAAGACGAACAAGGGTTGCAATCGATATATCGCTCACTTGAAATCCCAAGTTGTGCTATCTATAGAGCACTAGAACTTATGCAATCAGTCAATCACTCATCGGAAATCGCAAGCGGTGCTCTCTATGGAGCACTAGAACATAGCCTCTGGTAGTGGTTGTGTAAAAGAGTCCACCAGTCACATGATAACTCTGGCGCATACGAAGAACCAACACCTTCATTCATCGGATAACTGTTGTGATACCAAGGACCGAGCATGGTTTTATGTGGCATCCAAAAGATCTGTAAAAGATATTAGAGGGCATCGAAGAAAATTGCCTCCAACGGCCAACAACATCTAGTTGATGTGTTTAATGATCAACATGGTTATAAGGAATGGGCTGAGACTCATTTGATAATTAAGTTTTAGTGTTTAATGATCAACATAATCATTTGGACTAATATTATTTGTTAGTGTTTTTGTTATAGTTCAAACAATACAACGTGGACATGGACAACGACAAAGTGGGAATTAAGATGATCAATGTCTTAAAAATGACATTAGAAGATTTATTGAAGACCTACAAGATCATGCATGTGTCCAATACATAAGATGACATAATCATAAACGGAGAGAGACGCAAAGAAACAAAGAAAAACATGTTGCTCAACAACATCGGGCATGTCCGGTGAACCACCAAATAAAACATCGGATAGAAGTTGCACTATAACAAAGAAAGGGATATAGAGAAAGAGTACATTGACATATAGGTATGCACCAGATATCATATCATATGGGGCACCAAAAACAACACTCAAAGAAGTCTACGGTGTGTTTAGGAATATCCACAAGGTACCAGATTTGTCCGGTGTGCTACCAGATACCCCACCAGATAAGATACTTAGAAAGGTTGCACAACAACTCGAGAATGTCTTTAACCCTAGACGTGTTTGGTGTAACACTAGTCAAAGCATCATATGCCCTTGCTTAATTGGTCGGCAACAACTGGTTCTAATAGCTAGCTGACGTAGACATGCATCGGTGTACATAAAATTTCTGCATCACTTTCAATAGCTAGTTTTGAACTTGGAGACTATATACCACCCAACCATCTATTTCGAGAAGTGCAGGAGCTGAGAAATTGAAAGTCGCCTAGAGGGGGGGTGAATAGGGCGAAACTGAAATTCTCAAAAATAATCACAACTACAAGCCGGGTTAGCGTTAGAAATATAAACGAGTCCGCGAGAGAGGGAGCAAAACAAATCGCAAGCAAATGAAGAGTGTGACACGCGGAGTTGTTTTACCGAGGTTCGGTTCTTGCAAACCTACTCCCCGTTGAGGAGGCCACAAAGGCCGGGTCTCTTTCAACCCTTCCCTCTCTCAAACGGTCCCTCGGACCGAGTGAGCTTCTCTTCTCAAATCACTTGGGAATCAAACTTCCCGCAAGGGCCACCACACAATTGGTGCCTCTTGCCTCAATTACAAGTGAGTGTTTGATCACAAGAAAGAATCAAGAAAGAAAAGAAGCGATCCAAGCGCAAGAGCTCAAATGAACACTACAAATCACTCTCTCTAGTCACTAGGGTTTTGAATGGGATTGGGAGAGGATTTGATCTCTTGTTGGTGTGCTTTGCAATGAATGCTAGCTCTTGTATAGTGGTTGGAAGCTGGAAAACTTGGATGCAATGAATGGTGGGGTGGTTGGGGTATTTATAGCCCCAACAACCAACTTGACCGTTGGTGGAGGCCGTCTGTTTGATGGCGCACCGGACAGTCCGGTGCACACCGGATAGTCCGGTGCCCCCTGCCACGTCATCACTGCCGTTGGATTCTGACCGTTGGAGCTTCTGACTTGTGGGCCCGCCTCAGTGTCCGTTGCACACCGGACAGGTACTGTTTGCTGTCCGGTGTGCCAGTATGGGCGCGCCTGACTTCTGCGCGCGCAGAGCGCGCATTAAATGCGCGGCAGAGAGCCGTTGGCGCGGAGATAGCCGTTGCTCCGGAGTTGCACCGGACAGTCCGGTGAATTATAGCGGACTATCCGTTGGAGTTTTCCCGAAGCTGGCGAGTTCCTGAGGCCGCTCCTCCTTGGCGCACCGGACACTGTCCGGTGTACACCGGACAGTCCGGTGAATTATAGCGCGAGTGCCTCTGGAAATTCCCGAAGGTGACGAGTTGGCGTTGGAGTCCTCTGGTGCACCGGACATGTCCGGTGGTGCACCGGACACTGTCCGGTGGCGCACCGGACAGTCCGGTGCGCCAAACCAGAGGTGTCTTCGGTTGGCCCTTTGCTCCTTTGTTGAATCCAAAATTTGATCTTTTTATTGGCTGAGTGTGAACCTTTAACACCTGTATAATCTATACACTTGGGCAAACTGGTTAGTCCAATAAATTTGTGTTGGGCAATTCAACCACCAAAATTAATTAGGGACTAGGTGTAAGCCTAATTCCCTTTCAATCTCCCCCTTTTTGGTGATTGATGCCAACACAAACCAAAGCAAATATAGAAGTGCATAATTGAACTAGTTTGCATAATGTAAGTGTAAAGGTTGCTTGGAATTGAGCCAATATTAATACTTACAAGATATGCATGGATTGTTTCTTTCTTAGATAACATTTTGGACCACGCTTGCACCACATGTTTTGTTTTTGCAAACTCTTTTGGAAATCCTTTTCAAAGTTCTTTTGCAAATAGTCACAGGTAAATGAATAAGATTATGCAAAGCATTTTCAAGATTTAAAATTCTTCTTGCCTTGTTTCAAATGCTTCTCCTTTGACTAAACAAAACTCCCCCTAGAAGAGATCCACCTCTTAGTGTTCAAGAGGGTTTTGATATATCATTTTGAAATACTACTTTCTCCCCCTTTTTGAACACAATAGGAAAATCAATTGATAAATATTCAACACTAGGTTTTTTGAAATCGGTGGTGGTGCGGTCCTTTTGCTTTGGGCTCATTTCTCCCCCTTTTTGGCATGAATCGCCAAAAACGGAATCATTAGAGCCCTCGAAGTGCTATCTTCCCCTTGGGTCATAAATAAATGAGTTAAGATTATACCAAAGGCGAAGTCCGGTCCTTTAGCTTTGGGCTCTAACTCTCTCCCAAAGACGAAGTCCTTTTCTTTGATGCTCATTTCTCCCCAAAGAATAGAGAGTTGCTTGGAGTGATGGCGAAGTATGAGTTACGGAGTGGAAGCCTTTGTCTTCGCCGAAGACTCCAATTCCCTTTCAATATACCTATGACTTGGTTTGAAATACTCTTGAAAACACATTAGTCATAGCATATACAAAAGAGATATGATCAAAGGTATACTTGTGTGCTATGTGTGCAAACTAGCAAAAGAAATTTCTAGAATCAAGAATATTGAGCTCATGCCTAAGTTTGGTAAAAGTTTGTTCATCAAGTGGCTTGGTAAAGATATCGGCTAATTGATCTTTAGTGTTAATGTATGAAATCTCGATATCCCCCTTTTGTTGGTGATCCCTAAGAAAATGATACCGAATGGCTATGTGTTTAGTGCGGCTATGCTCGACAGGATTGTCGGCCATTTTGATTGCACTCTCATTATCACATAGCAAAGGAACTTTGGTTAATTTGTAACCGTAGTCCCGCAGGGTTTGCCTCATCCAAAGTAATTGCGCGCAACAATGGCCTGCGGCAATATACTCGGCTTCGGCGGTAGAAAGAGCGACCGAATTTTGCTTCTTTGAAGCCCATGACACCAAGGATCTTCCCAAGAACTGGCAAGTCCCCGATGTGCTCTTCCTATTAATCTTACACCCCGCCCAATCGGCATCGGAATAACCAAGTAAATCAAATGTGGATCCCCGAGGGTACCAAAGCCCAAACTTAGGAGTATAAGCCAAATATCTCAAGATTCGTTTTACGGCCGTAAGGTGGGATTCCTTAGGGTCGGATTGGAATCTTGCACACATGCATACGGAAAGCATAATGTCCGGTCGAGATGCACATAAATAAAGCAATGAACCAATCATCGACCGGTATACCTTTTGATCCACGGACTTACCTCCCGTGTCGAGGTCGAGATGCCCATTGGTTCCCATGGGTGTCTTGATGGGCTTGGCATCCTTCATCCCAAACTTGTTTAGAATGTCTTGAGTGTACTTCGTTTGGCTAATGAAGGTGCCCTCTTGGAGTTGCTTGACTTGAAATCCTAAGAAATATTTCAACTCCCCCATCATCGACATCTCGAATTTCTTTGTCATGATCCTACTAAATTCTTCACATGTAGATTCGTTAGTAGACCCAAATATGATATCATCAACATAAATTTGGCATACAAACAAATCATTGTCAAGAGTTTTAGTGAAGAGTGTAGGATCGGCTTTTCCGACTTTGAAGCCATTAGCAATAAGAAAATCTCTAAGGCATTCATACCATGCTCTTGGGGCTTGCTTGAGCCCATAAAGCGCCTTAGAGAGCTTATAGACATGGTTGGGATACTCACTGTCTTCAAAGCCGGGAGGTTGCTCAACATAGACCTCTTCCTTGATTGGTCCGTTGAGGAAGGCACTTTTCACGTCCATTTGATAAAGCTTAAAGCCATGGTAAGTAGCATAGGCTAATAATATGCGAATTGACTCAAGCCTAGCTACGGGTGCATAGGTTTCACCGAAATCCAAACCTTCGACTTGGGAGTATCCTTTGGCCACAAGTCGAGCTTTGTTCCTTGCCACCACACCATGCTCATCTTGCTTGTTGCGGAAGACCCATTTGGTTCCTACAACATTTTGATTAGGACGTGGAACCAAGTGCCATACCTCGTTCCTTGTGAAATTGTTGAGCTCCTCTTGCATCGCCACCACCCAATCCGAATCTTGTAGTGCTTCCTCTACCCTGTGTGGCTCAATAGAGGAAACAAACGAGTAATGCTCACAAAAATGTGCAACACGAGATCTAGTAGTTACCCCCTTATGAATGTCGCCGAGGATAGTGTCGACGGGGTGATCTCGTTGTATTGCTTGGTGGACTCTTGGGTGTGGCGGCCTTTGCTCTTCATCCTCCTTGTCTTGATCATTTGCATCTCCCCCTTGATTATTGCCGTCATCTTGAGGTGGCTCATTTGCTTGATCTTCTACTTCATCAACTTGAGCTTCATCCTCATTTTGAGTTGGTGGAGATGCTACCGTGGAGGAGGATGGTTGATCTTGTGCATGTGGAGGCTCTTCGGATTCCTTAGGACACACATCCCCAACGGACATGTTCCTTAGCGCTATGCATGGAGCCTGTTCTTCACCTATCTCATCAAGATCAACTTGCTCTACTTGAGAGCCGTTAGTTTCATCAAACACAACGTCACATGAGACTTCAACTAGTCCAGTGGACTTGTTAAAGACCCTATATGCCCTTGTGTTTGAGTCATAACCAAGTAAAAAACCTTCTACAGTCTTAGGAGCAAATTTAGATTTTCTACCTCTTTTAACAAGAATAAAGCATTTGCTACCAAAGACTCTAAAATATGAAATGTTGGGCTTTTTACCGGTTAGGAGTTCATATGATGTCTTCTTGAGGATTCGGTGTAGATATAACCGGTTGATGGCGTAGCAAGCGGTGTTGACTGCTTCCGCCCAAAACCGATCCGAAGTCTTGTACTCATCAAGCATGGTTCTTGCCATATCCAATAGAGTTCGATTCTTCCTCTCCACTACACCATTTTGTTGTGGAGTGTAGGGAGAAGAGAATTCATGCTTGATGCCCTCTTCCTCAAGAAAGCTTTCAATTTGAGAGTTCTTGAACTCCGTCCCGTTGTCGCTTCTTATTTTCTTGATCCTTAAGCCGAACTCATTTTGAGCCCGTCTCAAGAATCCCTTTAAGGTTTCTTGGGTTTGAGATTTTTCCTGTAAAAAGAATACCCAAGTGAAGCGAGAATAATCATCCACTATTACAAGACAATACTTACTCCCGCCGATGCTTATGTACGCAATCGGGCCGAATAGATCCATGTGGAGTAGCTCAAGCGGCCTGTCGGTCGTCATGATGTTCTTGTGTGGATGTTGGGTTCCAACTTGCTTCCCGGCTTGACATGCGCTACAAATCCTGTCTTTCTCAAAATGAACATTTGTTAATCCTAAAATGTGTTCTCCCTTTAGAAGCTTATGAAGATTCTTCATTCCAACATGGGCTAGTCGGCGGTGCCAGAGCCAACCCATGTTAGTCTTAGCAATCAAGCAAGTGTCGAGTTCAGCTCTATCAAAATCTACCAAGTATAGCTGACCCTCTAACACTCCCTTGAATGCTATTGAA